>NC_087439.1:59498673-69498673 GCF_036321535.1 Camelus dromedarius | reverse complement strand
CCCTACATAACCCCAATACAATAACACCTAGTAAATTTAACATTAATGCAATGCTATTATTAAATACAGTCTACATTCAAATTTGCCCAAGTGTCTCATGATGTCCTTTTAGTTTTTTTCAATCAAGGATCACATACTGGATTTTGTCATCATATCTCAGTCTCCTTTAATCTACAATAGCTTTTCTGGTTTTTTATTTTTTACTCTTTCATGATAAATAACATATTTGAGGAATCAAAGGCCAGTATCGAAGGCCAGTTGTTTTGCAGAATGCTCCCAATGTGGATTTTTCTAGTTGTTTTTTCACAATTAGATTCATGTTAAGCAATTTTGGCAATAATACTACAGAGGTGTTGTGTTCTTCTCAGGGCATTGTATCTGGACATGATGTTAGAATGGCCCATCAAGGGTGAACTTCAGTTTCATCACTTGGTTAAGGCAGTGTCTGTTAGATTTATCCATTATTTTCTCCCCTTTGTAATTATTAAGTCATCTATAGGATAATATATGTGGAGGTAAATTTTTCACCAACATCCTTTCACCCAGTGGTTTTTACAACCATTGTTTGGCAGAAATAATTTCATAAAACTATAATTAAGGGACCCAGTAAGACTTCTTTACAAGTTTTGATTACAACCCTCATCTCTCTTTGAGTTAAACTGTTTTCATTCATTTATATATTAAAATGTTTGTAAGTGTGCTCATTATGTGACTTGGCCCTGTGAAATTTTCACCTGTGGCTTCATAGTTGCCTAAACGTATATCTTTAGCTCAGAACTTTCTCCTGTGCTCCACATCCACATTGGCAATTGCTTTTGAGTCTCTCCACCTTACCATCTGTGGATTCCTTAAACTCAGTTCGCCTAAATGGAGCTCATCATCTTCACTTCCTGATCTGCTCTTCTTATATTTTCTATTCCATTCCATTACACCTTTTTTTTCAGTGACCATTTACTGAGTAGCCAGCTACCATAAGAGGTCTTTTATACGTGTTACATGCATTATCTCATTTAACTCTTGCAATAGCATTGAGGCTATTTCCTGGAAGTTGCTGGGCTCTCAGCCCCAGATTAACAGCAAGTCTCCATGCTAGGATTCAAATCTAGTTCTCTTTGACTTCAAAGCCTTTGTTTTAGTGTAGTGATTAACAGCATCATTGCTTTCAAATCCCAGCTCCACTACTAAACATGGGAGACTGGATAAGTCTCCTTAACTTTCAGTGCTTTAGTTTTTGTCCTTCATAAATTGGGAAACAATAATCCTTGCCTTTAGGGTTGTTTTGAGACTTGAATGAGTTAAAACTTGGCAAACATTTGAGCAGTTTTTGGCAGCACTACAGCCTCCCATGCCATGAAGCTGGTGTCATCCTAAACCTGTCCATCCACTCACTGCTTGTGGATTAGTCCCCTAGGGGCTTTGTTACCACTGCTGTCTTGCCTTAATTTAGGCCAGGAGTTGGCAAACCATGGCCTGCAGGCCAAATCCAGCCTCCACCTGCTTTTGTAAATAATTTTTTTTAAAATTTGAGGTGTGATTTACATTAAAAATGTTTTATTGGAACAGAGATGTGGCCATTTACTTATTTTTCATGGTTGCTCTCACCTTCCACAGCACAGGTGACTAGTGGCAACAGAGACCATTCTTTATGGCCTGCAAAGCCCAATGTATTTACTGTCCAACACTTTACAGAAAAAGTGTGCCAATTCCTTATTACCTGGGGCATTGCAGTAGTCTCCTTCTTGATTTTCCTGGTTCTATCTTTGTCCTTCTTGAACGCGTCCTCCCTACCCTTCCTCCTCCTGCACAAAGGGGAATTTCCCTAGAACATGAACTTAATCATGCTTCTTTGCTCCTTACAGGTGCGTTGGCCTTTACGGCTCAGAACCACAGCTTCCACCTACTGGTGATCCCCATACTAGGCTTGTTCTCTGGCTGTGATGAATGCTTTATGTCCCTGCCAGCCTTGCCCCATGCTGTCCTTTCTGTCCGAATACCCACCTCTTGCCCTGTCCTGAATAATAAGCTCAGGGTTTACTTCCTCTGAGAAGCCCTCTCTGACTTCCACAGGCCAAATCAATGTCCTCTATTCCTTTATGGCTTGTGCAAGACTTCAGTTCTAGCATTTATTCACCATATCATCATCACGCGTTTAGCTCTCTGCCCTGCGACTGCTGTGGGTTCTTCTCAAGAGTAGGAACATACGTGCTTCTCTTTTGTATCTCTTGTGCCCAGACTGGGATCTGGCCTTTGGTAAGTGTCCATTAGGTTGTGCTTGCCTGCTGGCATTTCAGCTGGAGGTTGACGGCTTATGAATGGTTCTTAGGGAGTATAGAGAAGAGGCAGGTTGGAAGAAGCTTTCTGGAGGAGCTGACACCTTAGCTAACTCCTGGAGGATGAGGAGGGTAAAACAAAGCCATAGAAGGAAAAAGGCAGTAGGAACAGTGTTGGTAAAGGTGATGAAACCTGAAAGAGGTGTGCTGGAGAAATGACAAGCAGAGGAAGGGGGCATGTGAGGGAGTGCTGGAAGACAGGCTGAGAAGGGAGGCATCAGGCCCACGGTCTGCAGGACTGAGGTGCTTGGACACTGGAAACCACGACGGGTGACATATTCCATTCGGCACTCCACACTCCATGCAGAACTGCCTGGCCATACTCCATGAAGTAACTATCTGTTGCATGCCAGGCTTCTAGAAGTCTTTTACAGCATTAACTATATTTTTGTCTTCGCATCATTCAATTTTATGTGCACACAATTTCTGGCATATCATAAGTTCTCAATAAATGTTTCTTTCATCACTGAAATAGATGAAAACTCTCCATTTTTAAAGTAGGGGGAGTCCCCAATGCTTAATATTTTCTTATAGGATAAACATTTGTTCGTCTACAACTTTCAAAAATTTAAGAACTTCAATCATATTTTAACCTCAGTTATTAGATTTTCTACTTGAAAAGTTTCTGTTAGAAAAAAAAAAGTCTATCCTCTTGTAGAAGGTTTTAATCTCTTGGATCATTTTGGTTGAATTTTTCTGGACTTCTCCAACTCTGTTTTATCTTTGTTGAGTCAAGGCTTTCAAGAATACCTGAATTTTTTCCTAATCTGCAAAACCAAAGGCAGATCAATTTATTTCTTAGGATTTTGGTATTTTCCCTTAATAAAATGCTAAATGGAGTTAGGAGAAATTAATTCTTGGGTGGGTGAGTGTAGCTCAGTAGTATAGCACATGCCTAGCCCCCACGAGGTCCTGGGTTTGAGCCCCAGTAACTCCATTAAAAAAATAAATAAATAAAATAAACTTTTTTTTTGCAAAGCATGCCAAGAATAGTGCCTAACAGGTGGAATGAAGAGCTTTTATTACTGATGTCCAGACTAATTCTGTCTTTATCACAAGGGCTCAGAGAGCCAGCAGCTTAGCAGTTTTGGGGGGTGTCCATGAAGTACACTGGGTGGCAAAAGATGACTGGATAACTGGATAAAATTGGGTCCTAGGGGGACTCCTGCACTCCAGGAAATTCTCCAAGTCTCCACTTATCCTCAAAGTGAACAAGAAGCTTCAGTTTCTAATTGAGTGCATTTTCCATCCATGGATTGGCTTGTTTTGCTCAGTTTTACTTTGAGTGTTTGAGGTTATCTTTTCGACGTAACAGCTAAACCCACGGCTTCCTTTCTCGTAAAACCAAAACAAAAAGGCTTTCTATTCAGGTGCCTCCTCTGTGTGCACATGTGTAGTACATACCTGGGATCAAAGCCAGCTATATAAAGTCCTTGATTCTGTGTGGGTTCAAACACATTTCAAAGCTTCAGGATCCTGAAAGTTTTCGCTCTGCTTCCTGAAGATCAGAACACCGCTCCCATAAAGCCATGGTTTGGTTTGGATTCCGGAGCCATGGGGCTCGGCTGGACCTGGCTTCTGGGACCTGGCCCTGCACTGCCCTGTTTTCTCTTCTCTTCATCCCTGTCTTCTCCAAAGGTGAGTGAGGATTTTGGAGCATGAAGTTGGAGGAGGTGTTTCTCCCACCTGGGTTTCATTTCTTTTAGCAGTCAAGGGCAGTGATTTATAGCAAAGCCAGAAGCTCAGGGTAAGACTCCAATCTCCTAGCTTGGGCAGCTCTGTATTCCAAGGCAGGCAGGGGACAGCTGGCAGCAGCAAATCAGCAGAGACATGGCTCAGAGCAGGTGCCGGGCATGGAGGGGGCGCTTCGTGAATACACGCGAGTTGGTTTGAGAAACATGAGCGATTTCAGGCGATTCTACAAGATTGGAAGGAAATCCTGTAAAGTCAAGTGATTTAAGAAAGAAAAGATACCCACGGTTCTAAATACATTTGGGCTTGGAATCATGGTTGGCTCAAGATTTCCCTTTTTAAAGAACATTGATTTAAGAAAATTATGGGAAGTTTCCTTCCTACCCAATTGAAGGTTTTAAGGTCCTGTAATTCAATTTTATAAATGAATTAGCCAGCTTATTTAGAATTTCAGCCTTCTTTACTCAATCCAGATTTTAAGTCTTCTTAATGAACTCTGTAACCTAGTTAGTTAATTAGTTTTAAAAATGAAAGCTGTTTGAAATTTAAAAAAAAAAAAGGGAAGGGAGGAAAAAAGAATGACAGAACGAACGAAAGAACGAAAGAACAAAAGAAAGAAAGAAAGTAATAAAAAGACAGGTCTCTTTGGCATAAGATACTTAGCTGCCTGACCTATCTTTGGACTTCAAGTGCTGATTCCCCAGTGTTCAGATGAAGTAAAGCTCTTTAGAGGTTGATACCAGGTTTGTTATGTGGCATAAAATGAGGAGCAGTTCCACTGAATTTTAACCTTTTCTCTCTCTAGACCTTCCCGGTTAAGAAACCATGTGGTTTATACAAAATAGGTGCTCAAAAGATATTTGATGATTTAATGTCTACTGGATCAATAATCTTCATATACATTTTCTTATTTGACATGTTTTGAACTTGTAAAGGTTAAATACCCTTAGAAAGAGTCAAATTTACTTTTTAGAAAATTTATCTCAATTTGTAACTGGGATCCTCCCAACGGTGGACATTGGAAAATCAAGTGTGACCAGACTTCGTGGTGGTAACTGGGAGCTTGCCTAGCGGAGGGCAGGAAGCTTGGTTTTCTTTAGGCTTAGCGTCAACATCACAAATGAGCAGGATATAATGACTAATGCACAAAACATTGTAATATAGGGCAGAACTTGATTAAGTGGTGTGATGGAGTTATAACAGTACGAAGGAGGCTCAGAGGGCATCCCTGATAGACATAGATGAGGGTTGGGAAGAAGAATGTTGTCTAGCCGACCATGGCTGCTGGATTAATCATGGCAATGGCTGCTGCAATATTGTCCTCTCTTCGGAGGACACAGGTTGTCCAGTACAGGTGCGGTGGGCTGTGGGGAAGGACTAGTGTTTTAGTATAAAGTGATTTATCCACAGGAAGAGGTATTCTGGAAAGTGGTGTCCACTCAGACTGGGGTGGTAAGTTGGGATCGGATGCAATCAGTGACATGTAAGGCATGAAAGGGTTCAAAGAGAATGAGTGACATGATTCAATCCAAGTTTTGAGTGTCACTTGTATGACTGATTGACTAGAGAGGGGCCAAGTTAGTTACAGGAGGGGAGTTTGTCATGAGGCCACCATATTTTATATGATGTGAGCCCTTTTGTATAGAGAGCTGGCCTCCCTTATCCTGTAGAAGCTGGAGGGAAAAGAACAAAGGGACACAAGGTGTTTAAGGAAGGAGAGAGGGTGGCAGAAGAGGTGATGGCAGTGGCAGGGGAAGCCCACAGAAGTTAACAGCAGGGTTGCCTCAGCCTAGAGAGGAAACGACCCGGTGCCCTCTACTCTGTGGCTTCCTTCGTCAAGCAGCATCCCTCACTCTGTAATAACACGGGGAGGTGGGGCTGGCACCGTGAGCCAAGGCTTAGCTCTTCGTGGGTGACAGAGGTCCAGGGCCAGGTAAACGCAGGCAGAGTTTTCTGAGGTGCGCTTTGAGGGGCTCAGGCAAGATTCTATACCTCAGCCTCCAAGGTTTTCCCCATAACTTGTTATAGCCCTACGGTTCTGTTATGGCCTCAGAATACCAGAGTTGGAAGGCACTCCGATGGCATATGATCTAACCCCCTCTTTTGCATGTGAGGGAAGCATGAAGGCTACAGGGGAGGCATGGCTTTCCCCAAGTCACATATCTCATGATAGAGTCAGCCCTTCTGTCTGTTACATCAATATCCTTCCTGCCACAACCAACTGCCTTCAAGAAACTGTTTTCCAATAAGGAAGCACCTATATGGAGAGTAGCTGGAAGGCAGTGGAGAGATGGAGGGGATGCTGGGGTGGGTGGAGAAGGGAAGGGATGGGGAGGGTGATGGGTTTGTTGACAGGGCAGGGAGGAGAGAAGGGCTGACAGGTGAAGCTGGTGGCGGGAGTGGGGGCACCAGAGATCAACTGTTCCTGGCCTGAGGGTTTGCCTGGACGTGTCTGTCGGCGAACGCGGGTTCACAGAGCTCCCTTTGGTTTTCCCGTGTTAGGCATGCACGTGGCCCAGCCCGCGGTGGTGCTGGCCAGCAGCCGAGGCGTGGCCAGCTTTGAGTGTGAGTATGGGTCTTCAGGCAAAGAGGCCGAGGTCCGGGTGACCGTGCTGCGGCAGGTGGGCAGCCAGATGACCGAAGTCTGTGCCGCCACGTACATGGTGGAGGACGAGCTGACTTTCCTGGATGATTCCACCTGCACTGGCACCTCCAGTGGAAACAAAGTGAACCTCACCATCCAAGGGCTGAGGGCCATGGACACCGGGCTCTACATCTGCAAGGTGGAGCTCATGTACCCGCCGCCCTACTACGTGGGCCTGGGCAACGGAACCCAGATTTATGTCATTGGTGAGCAAAGCTGCATCGCTGACTGGCGTCTTCTGCATTGCTGTCTCTTCTTTGTGTGAAAGCAGTTTTGTTCCTTGATTTCAGGTCATTCATTTTTAAGATTGTGGGAATTCTCTTTAAGAGCTCTCTCGCGTCCTGCTTAGTGTGGTTGGAGAGACAAACGGCATTCTGACTATAAAATAAACTGAGTCAGGGAAGATGTTTTTCCTCCTGGCAGACGGGGGCACTCACTCTGGAGTGATAATGAGCATGACACTTGGCCTTGGCCTTCGATCTGACCCTCCTGGGGAAGGACCCCAACAGCCAGGACCTACTTAGGGGCTCACAACTCTATTCAGGGGTGGGCATCAAGGTCTGGAAGCTCTGACTTCTTCCTTTTCTCACCCACGGGGCAAGAAGGGCCCTAAAGTTTAGCTGGAGTCTCAGGGACACTCCGCTTTGTTTTCTGCTACAGATCCAGAGCCGTGCCCGGATTCTGACTTCCTCCTCTGGGTCCTGGCATCAATCAGCTCGGGGTTGTTTTTTTACAGCTTCCTCATCACAGCGGTCTCTTTGAGCAAAATGGTGAGTGCACTGCTGACCACTCCCCATCCTCAGGGGGAATGCCTTTCGCGGTAACAACTGACCAAATGATGCCGTTGGGTTGAGTTTTCTTGAGATGCGGCAATAAGTGAAGAAGAGGAAAAATAGTGGTACAGAACACACTAGAACCCTTGGCACTGGCCTTTGAGGTTTCGGGATGACTAATAAGTCAGATGAGTGTGTTTGACATTGAATGTTTGTGTGCTTCTGAGCAGGGTTTCAGTCTGAGTAACCGTTTGAACAACCCAGGCAGCTGTTCTGCTCTGTCTTCATGACAATTGTACTGAAGTTAAAAACCCTGAAACACAAGATGAGGTTGGGCAAAATGCTGCTGGAGAAGACCACCTGGGTGGGTTTTATTCTCCCCTTAATGTCCCTCCACTTCACCGGAAGCTGTCTCTGGAAGCCACTTCAGATGTGCCTTCCTGGTCCAAGCTGTCGCTGTCGATGTTAACACCAGCCCAGGGCTCCCTGTTACCCCGTCTGCTCTGCTGGCAAGTCTTACCCTCCTCTCCAGCCCAGGAAATGAGAACCCAGTTGTGTAGAAGGTGTAGAAGAGACAGAGGCAGGAATCAGGTCTCCTGTCATCATTTCTTTGTGACAGTCTCTTGAAGACCCCTTTGCCTAAGGCTGGTTTTGCCGTCACAAACTGCTCCCTCCCCTTCCTCAGTCATCCCCCTTCTTTCCCTCCCCCTTCCCCTCCCCTCCCACCACACACTCTATTCCAAGTTCCCCTACTCAATCTCTTCTGTTGCTGTAGCTTCTTTCTACCTCATTTGCTACGAACTGCCACACAGACTAGCAGACTAGACTTCAATTTACTGAGGTGATAAAAACTGGGAACTAATGTGGACAGAGAAAAAGTAATAAAACGTGTACCAGGAGTGGAGATGAGAAATGCAGCTCTCAAAGAGGATAACTGAAGTTCATTATCTTACCAAGTTCATCCCCTAACAGACAGAATCTGGTCAATTATTATAGGCATTGTGGGTGTTCTTTCTAAAGCTTTCTCCAAGTTCCTTTCTCCTGTCTCCCTGTCAGGGAAAATCATTTCTATTTTATGTCAATCACACAGAGTTATTTACCCAAAATGAATTTTAATAACTGAATCAAGAAAATCTCCTGGGGCTTATAATTTTGTATGTTGTGAATATCTATTTTTCAACAGGGGAGGAACCCAATATTTGTTGGGTCTTATTATGGCTAGAAGTGGTTGCTATATTCCACAATACTAATGACTATTCTTCTTTGTGTTTGGCAGCTAAAGAAAAGAAGCCCTCTTACTACAGGGGTCTATGTGAAAATGCCCCCAACAGAGCCAGAATGTGAAAAGCAATTTCAACCTTATTTTATTCCCATCAATTGAGAGACCATTATGAAGAAGAAAGACTATTTTCCAGTTTGGAAGAGCTGAGGCAATTCTAACTTTTTGCTCTCCAGCTATTTTTGTTTGTTTGTGTATTTGGGGGGATTCACCTCTCTTTACTATAAAGCTGGATGCAGAACCCAAATTAAGTGTACTACAATTGAAAGCAAAGGACCAGGCAAACAGAGCCGGGATGGTTCTGACACATCTGATCCAATTTTAGCAAAAGCATCACTTGGGAGCAATGTGGGGATGCAGCATTATGAGGTGGGAGCAAGGACATAAGTTAGGAAATGGTACAGTCCAAAGAAAGCAAAGGATGAAGTAAGGGAGAGGATGACACTGTACACATCTTGTATGTACATGTGAGAAGTTTATAGCTAAAATGATGTTTTCAAGTTAAATTTTTATGCTGTATTATTTTTCTTAAGAAATATATAATTATGTGATGATTTTAAAAAAGACTCACATGGCTATATTTTAGCCAGTGATTCCAAAGGTTGTATTGTACCAATATGTATTTTTTATCTGATAGTATTGTGCATGGGGGCCACATGTGCTTTTGTGTATTTGCTGATGGTTTGAATATAAACACTATATGGCAGTGTCTTCCCACCACTGGTTCAGGGGAAGTTTTCTGGAGGGACTCAGGACACTAATACACCAGGTTGAGTACAAGGTCACTGGCTTGGAAACTGGATAAGGTCATAGCCAATGCTTGCAGACATGTTGGGCTGAATTGGTGTTGCCATGTGCTTTGGGTTTTTATACCAGCTCTTTTCACGGGTTTGCAAGGAATCCAAGGCTGGTGGTATCTGAGTTAACTCAATAGAACACTGTTGTTGAGAAATAGGCTCATTTCAGAAGTCTTGGAGGTATGGATCTTAAGGAAGCTCTCATTCCACAGGGCCCTGATTCCTTACACATGGTTAATGCCACAGACAGAAAAAAAAAAGCAGCAAGTAGGCAGAACGGAGTGTGAAGATCTCTGAAAACAAACACTGTTGGTGTTTTTTAACTCAATATTTTCCATGAAAATGCAACAACATGTATAATATTTTTAATTAAATAAAAATTTGTGGTGGTCGTTTTCCAGAGCTGTTTCTATCTTCCTCATATTTGAGTATTGTGTTTGAATTTATTTTTGTTGTTGTTGTTGGGTTTTTTTGGGGGGGCGGTAATTAGGTATATTTATTTATTTTTAATGGAGGTACTGGGGATTGAACCCAGGACCTCGTGCATGCTAGGCATGCACTTTTCCACTGAGCTACAACCTCCCCCTGTTAGAGTTTATTTTTGATTGATCTATTCAGCAGCTGGTTGTGTCTCCAATATTAGAAATACTGGGAACAAATTGAAAAACAACCCCGAAATGGCAAATAATGCTTCACAAGTCAGCTGTCCACCAGCTCTTACCTACAAGCCATTCTTGGGAGGATCACGTCCTCTGTCCTGATTTCTTCTCTGCTGTCTGGGTTGTGAAGCTGGCTACCACAGCTCTAGCAGCCCTTGATAAATCACACAGCCTTCTCTTTAGCACAGGTTCTTCACCTCCTTTTTCGTACCCAGAGCTTTCTCAGCTCCGCTAGGGCACTGATTACAGTTGCCACGGCAACTCTGGTGTTGGTCAACCGTCAGCCATTTTGATCTGCTTCTGTGGTAAGGGGAGCTTCCCCTGTGGCTTCCAGATGGACTCTTTCACAAATGGGAGGGAAACGTACCTTCTGTGATTCCTGGTTAACCAGTGTGTACCCTCAGCCTGCTTGGTTTCCACTCAGGGCTTCTTATTCTTGACCTCTACTTCCTGTTACCGTCTTGTGCAAGGACTCTCAGTGTGGCCAGGGACCAGGTAGAGCTGAACCAACTGGGTCCTTGTTGAAAATGCTGCTTCAAGTGCTGACCCTCAGATGCACTGAATCAGAATCTTTGGGTAACTGGGACAGGAGTCTGCTCTCCCAGTCAGCTCCCCAGTGCTTTTTATACCCATCAAATTTTGAGAATCACTGCTTAGGCAGATCTCTCTCTCTCTTGCTCACTATAGCTCTCTCTCTCTCTCTCTCTTTTTTTTCCAAGCAAGTACTAACAAACAAATGAGATAGCACATAATGAGCATTCCAGAAAGACTTGTTATATAAAAAGGAATAGGTCTTCCAAATATGGTAATAGCATTTACCTAGAACCAGCTCCTATCATGTAGAAGACCTTAGGCTTTCTTGGCCTTTGGTTGAGAGCCATGAAGAAACACACAGTTTAGGAGCCCTGTGGGTAGAATAATAGCATTTCTGCTCCTTCAAATGTCTTTACAGAGATCACCCTTCTCCACAGTTGATGGAGGATCTAAATGACGGAGAGGGCCTTAGACAAGGGATCTCTTGGGCATCTTTCAGACACCATTAGACAATGGGCTATTTCACTTAAGCTTAATATCTCCTCTATTATTATCTGAAATTCTACCATTAACCATTGAGTTAAGCATTGCCCTCTTCACTCAGTCTCAATCTTGAAAAAAATGAGATACTTTTTAGCTCAAAAAAGTTTCTTCTATGGCAGAAGAAAATGGGCAAAAAAGACTGTGACCTGGAGTTCCCCTGAAAGGTGGGGGGAGCAAATATGGGGAAGGGGGTGTCTGAGCAAAAGTTTGGGATCCAAACTTACATACTGTTGATCTCACTATGCTGTTAATTGGAGTGAAGCCAGGTAGGAAGGTTAAGAGTTTATAAGTTTAAGTTATTGTTTTGGGAGGTCTCAAAGCAAAGGAGAAGATGGCTTTCTCTGGAAAGCTACTCCTCTTGCTTCCTTCTCTTTTGCACCTGGTTAGAGCCATGACTCAGGTGCCTCAGAGCTTTGTTTTACTTTATACATTTTTTCCCCTCACCTCAGGTCAATTTTCTTTACTCAGACCAGAAAGATGACCCATTCTATTGGTGGAGAGGGATGGAAGGTCCTTTCCTTCCTCTTTTATGTGTCTTTGACTACAGGCTGGGATAGGCGTTAGTAGGTAGGTTTGCCAGATTCAGCCCAAAGAAAAAAACAAAAAAACCCCAAACCCAAAAACAGGATGCTGTGTGTTCGCTCTGACAGTACTATCAGCAGGAAATTTTGTACCTTATTGTGGTGTGAATAAAAAGCGTTCTGGAGACCCCTCCCCAGGGGTTTCTGGACAGGAACAGTCCGAGACCATGGCTGCTGTTTTGGTATTAACAACAGCTCCTGTTCCCACTCCTGGGCACATGTTAGATTGATGCTCAGTATCCTTGGGGGCTAATGGATCCTGCAAAGGGAGCAATTATTTATCTTTTAAAATTTTTTCTTAGAGGTCAACTCACTTTGGTCCACATGGCAAGGAGTCTGACTTTCTGGTCCTTCTTGGAAATCTTGACTTCCGTGGGTGGACTCTGTTACAGTTGTTCTTACATTGACTGTGCACAATAATTATGTGGAGCATTTAGAAAAAATGTGGGTTGAGGTGCCTCAGATCCAGGGCTTCTCCTTTGTAAGATCTGAGGCAGGGCCTGAGGGATTTTAATTCTTCACTGAGTCTTAGAGAATCTTACTTTCAGAAGCCCTGGTCTAACTCAGGATTCTACTATCACAGATGATTAGGGCTGGAGAAGGGGCCTTGGAAATTATTTTCACATTTTAGAAGAAAACAAGGCTCAGAGACATTAGGAAACCTGTCCAAGGTCAGAAAGTAAGGCAGGACTTGACCCAGGCTGAGAGGCCAGGTCTGTAGATTTTCACATCTGGACTCTGCTATGGTGACACTTTGAGACTTTCTGCCCAGGGACTGTCCTTTTCAGGCTGCTTCTGGAATGCCAATGCCACCACTCTAGGCTACCTCCAGAAAACCTGCTTTCCCTCTCATCTCCACCCCCGCTGCTGAGTTAAACCTTGACGTGATCATCACCACTGTTTCCTGCCTGATGATGGCTCCATCTTTTCTCTCTCTCCCTTACCCTTTCAGGGCCCTAGCAAAAGGGCCTCAGGTGACCCAGCCTGTCCTCAGCAATCCTGCAGAAGAATGCCGCTGTGGGGAGAAGACAGAACCACCTCTGCCAGCCGTCCCAGCAAAGGCTCCCATGCACGAGAAAGCCTCTCAGGTCTCAATTGCTGGAAGTCACGTAAAAACCTAGTGAAACAATACACACTTTCTTTTTATCACACACCATCAGGTTACCATAGCAACCAACAGTCTTTTAAAAACATGATATTAGTCACACACAGTGATATTACCTATTTAAACAAAAGGAGGGGGCTCTTTATGGGGAAAATTGTAGGAAATACATTTCAGGAGGTGATTTCAAATTTTAGAAAGCAATGCAGACGACGTCTCACGAACCACAGTTTTCTGAGAACATTTCCTTTTACTTCTTGCTTCACCTTGATGATATTTTAGACCAAGCTAGAGTCATCCTGCTATTAACTTATTTCCTTCAACTTATTGAAAATGAGCCTTGCTTTCTTCCCTTGTAGTTAACTTGCAACTCAGACATCTTCTTTAATCTCCTGGGAGCATCTTTTTGCCCCTGGAGCATCAAAGTTATCTTTAACCATGACTTTAAGCAGAGGAAGCTTGGGTTTGTGAATGAAGACTAGCATTCTCTAGGCTTGCTTTCTTATGGAGGAAGCCACCATGCTGGATTCGATTCATGAGCTCCTTATTTTGAATGAAGAGGGAAAGGAAACCAACTCATGGAGCTTTAGCACCACATGGGTATACAGTAGCTAAAGTAACTCTCACAAGGTCCCTGCAGAAGAGATACTGACATCATCCTCACTTTACAGATGAGGAAACTGTGGTTCAAAGGGGTTTTATTACTTGCCCGGTGCCACACAGCTAGAAAGTGGCAGAGTCAAGTTTAGAACTGATGTTGAATTCCAAAGCCCATGCTCTTTTCAAATGACCGTATCTGAAATCTAGGGGCTGCCTGCAAAAAGAAAAGGGCAAAATGGAAAGTCAATGGGGATTGAGGTGTTAGAGAAGTAAGGCATGTGTCATGGGGGTTACACGTGGGTTTCAGAATAAGCAAATATTTTTATTTTGAATAGCTGTTTCAAAACAAATGCTTTGCAAGGTTTTTGTTTTGTTTTGTTTTGTTTTGTTTTGTTTTGTTTTGTTTTGAAGGTGCTCACTATGAGATTAGCTCCAGAAGCTGAGACTTGTCACCAGAGAGAGAGAACAGGAAGTTGAAGACATTTGAAAGTGGACCATGGGTTGCAATCCACAGTTGGAGCAGCAGCTGATTTCTTATTCCCTGGCACTGAAGTCAATGCAGCAACATTTCTGGCTGGTCTTGGGTATTATAGCTTCTCACTGAGAGATGCAGAAAATGGAAACCATCATTACAGCCAGTGGGAAGATTTGACTCTTGCATAGCCTGTAGTGCACTTCCTGCAAAGAGGGTCATTCCCCATTTACAACAGGCTGGAGGTAATAGAAGTAATGACCAGTGGAAGTCAGTGGGAAGTACCTTGCATGTATATGTGTGACCCTTGTAAAAGGATAATGATCAGCTTAGAACAGAAGGTAAGATTGAGAGGGTGGGGGGTAAAGAGAAGGGAGAGTCTGTGAGTTGAGGTTGAGGGGTGCTGGAAAATAGTAATGAGGCCCTTTGAGGGAAAAGAAAAAGAAAAACAGAAGACAGAGGCCTGAAGACCCCTCCAAATAGCAAATGAAGTGGACTTGTATTCTGTGAAGAAAATTATCAAGCAAGACCTCACAGATGGTTGAGAGAAGCCCAGGTCAGAACAAGGGCACCTTCCGGCTGAGACTGTGATGAAGGTAGCTACGCAGAGGTCATTTTTACCAGAAGTCAAAATGTGGGAACAATTGGGGCTAAACCAGAAAAACACCTTTCCTACCAGGAGTGGTCTGGTTCCACTCTGGAAGGGTGGTGATGGAGGCAGGTGTGTGTGCGGAGCGTGCAGGGGTGAAAGCTGACTGTGGGGGAGCAGTGTCTGGGAGCATCACGACGGAGCTGCCAAGTGCTTTCAGCTTGTGCAAAACTGAGTAGCGCGGATGGTACTTGCACCAATTTGAGTGTTTATGGAGTTTGTCGTTTGTGCTGGAGGAACTGGTTCAAGAGGGCACTACGGCTAGGTTCAAGATGAGAAGGGCTGCCATATGAAGGAGGAGCTGGGTTTGCTTTGTGGGCTTCCTGGAGCACTCAGCCCTGGTGTCCCGAGGAGCTCATGACAGAAAGAAGAGTTAGCAGGATTTTCCTTCCTAGATGTAGACGTGGATTCAGAGCCAGGGGGAGTGCATTACATTGGGTCACATTGCAGATTGGCTTGGGGCAGGCCTGATGAATCCTTATGTACAGCAGCTTGTGGGGAAGGAAAAGAATCAGGGGATCAGGCGGTGGGGCAGGGGGCTGGGGAAACACAGCTGGCTGAAGGGCTAGCTCCTTCTGGGCAGACACCCCTCCTATGGACTGCATCAGAGACTCACGATGGGTTCAGGCTCCATCCAGGCAAGCAGCACTGTCTGGAGATCTATGGTGGCAGGTGGTAACATGGCAGGAAATGATATGGTAGGAAAACCCAAATTCAAATGGCCACTGATGTTCTGGTGGGTCAGTTGGTTCATATTAGAAGTCCCACAGGCATCTGGGGGTACAGAGAATAGTATCTCTCCTTAAAGGGAGGCTAGGAAGGGTGTCAGTGAGAATTAGCATGCTGGACAAGTAAACTGAGGCCACAGTCCAGGTCACCCTCAGAAGTTGAGAAGATTACATTCTCTTAGAGACCTTGCCTGGAGATGTTGTCATAGACTGGCTCTGAGATGAACCGCAAGGCCACTGATCCCAGACACAGCCTCAGAATCCTTTTCAACACAGGTGTCCAGGAGTCAGAGATATAACTGTGATAACTCACAGATAGCATTCAAGGTGTCTTTGATAACCCAGGAATGTAACTACTTCCTTTCTTTTCCAGGACCCAGCTCAAACGTCCCTTTGTAAATTCCTCCTAAACCCTCACACGTGGTTACTCTCACTACACTTGGTCCTTCCTCTTTTAGCTCTTACCCCTCTGCCGGGTCAGCGATTGCTGATGGCCCAGTGCCTTCTCTAGATGGAGCTCTCTGTGGGCAGTGGGAGAGTCCTTCCTGTATTTGTCTGTCCAACCTCGAGACGGGAAGGTATTCTTTCTACCTTTGTTGAGGAACTTGCCCAAGCTCTCATCATGATAAGTGGCAGAGATGGATTTGGATTCAAGTCAGTCTGATTTCAAAACCTGTGCTCTTTCCTTAAACTCTGCACTCAAGGCTGTACCATTCAGCATGTCGGCCCAGACTTTGGTAGGAGGAGACTGAGGCTGAATTTGTGAGCACAGACGGACGGAATTTCATGGCTGCTCTGGAAGTGGAAGCCCCGCCTCCACGCTCAGAAACTTCCTTCTTCTGTGGTGCATTATATACACTGGGATCAAATTAGGCAGGATGAAACCTGACTTGTGACAACCGTCCTAACACTCCTGCCTTCATCAGTCGCAGTTGAACTATTTCTGTCTAACTTGGCTGCCTAACCTACAATTTTTTTCAAATCAGATGTCTCTGTGCCTAGTGAAACTGAGAGAATTATTTTATAATCACACTCTCTGGAAACAAAACAGTCAATGGAAATTTTTAACAAAAAAAGAATGTGGTAGAAACACAAATTTAAGTCATGAATTGGAAAACATGCGGCAAAATCTTTATCCACTAGACTCTACGATATTCTGCGACCATCTGTGGAAATTTATAGGTATTAAATTAGATGCAGGCTGGTTTTTCTGTTTGCAGAACATAACAGAAACCTAATTAAAAACCGCACTGCAATAACGTAAAACCAAATGTAATGTCTCATCCTTTCAAGGTCAAAATGCATATGCAAATGAAAAGAAAATTATATGTTTTGTCCTTGAACAATAAGACCTCTATTAATAATCTTATTAAATATTTCATATTTCTAAGAGACAGTTAAGAAAGCAAATGTAATCACCCACCTCCAAGACTCTAAATTATATTCAAAAGTGATGATAATTGAGACAAATGTATAATGGACAAGGCTGGTCTTACCTGGCTTATATTCCATTGTTTGAATGTTTTCCTGTGCATAGATTTAGAAGTCTGTGTTCAGTTCCTTAGAAATACTGGTCACTGGCTTTTCCTCAAAAGCTAGAAAATGAGTGTAGAAGAATTGCCCCATTTGAAAAAAGAGGATTTCAATATTTCCTGGCTGAGGCAGGAGGTTGGCCAAGTTGACCGCCCGAGGTCTTGCGGGGTGAGGAACCAGATCTGTACTTTGGAACCCTGTCCCCAAGGAGACATCCATGGAGCCCTGAAAAGTGACTTGTCAAGGGCAGGGGGACTAAAAGTTCTTGTTCAGAGCTGGGAGACCTGGGTCTGCTCCTGGCTCTGTCCCAGTGGGTGTGCAGCTGCCTGACACTGTTTCTGCGTTAGGCATTAAGAGTCGCCCTGGTCTCATTGATGGCTCCAGCCCCAGCTGAACTCCCATCCCTGGGCTCATTCTTATGCTGTTTTCTTTTGATATAATTTGCTATTGTTTACCTCTCATAATTAAGTTCCCATGCATTAGTATTACTGTCTCCCCAAATACATAATGAATTCCTCAAGGGACTTTTACTTTACGGAGGTGGTATGGAGTAATAAATAAAGCATGGCTTCTGCAACAAGGGGATTGGGGCCAATCCTGCTCTGTACTCCACACCTCCATTTCCTCCTCCGCAGGACGAGGTTGCAGATTGAACAAGTTGATGTATAGAAAGTGCTGAGCGTGGGCCCGGCATGGGCTGAACACTGTACTGTGCAGTAAGTGTACACAGCAAGTCTATTACTACAGAGTACTGTAGTATGCCTTCATGAGTGCTTAAAGCACTTTGGCACAGTGCCTGGCACAGGCCAGTTCTACATTTTCCTGTTTGCCTTTCTTTCACCTTTCCTTCATGTCCCCGTCAGCAAATATTTGTTAGACAAAGAGAGTCTTTGAAATGCAACTGATACTGGTTGAAATGGAGATGCACGTTAAGGCTGGAATTCACGGTATCCACTGGTTATTCTCCTCCAGATCTATTCTCTCTGCTCTCCTGCTCTCACGGTGTGGGGAAAGCTGACCTGAATGGACCACATTACCTGCCTTGCCCTCTGGCGATCAGTGATGGACGGAAAGTAGCAGCAGGAGAGGGGCGGGAGGAGACAGTGATTGGCGTATCTCTTCCAG
Source organism: Camelus dromedarius (assembly GCF_036321535.1). Classification (NCBI taxonomy): domain Eukaryota; kingdom Metazoa; phylum Chordata; class Mammalia; order Artiodactyla; family Camelidae; genus Camelus; species Camelus dromedarius. The sequence goes on along the minus strand of NC_087439.1, from coordinate 69,480,632 downwards.
TCATCCCTGCCTTGACATTAGCATTCAGGACAGCTGTTGTGTCCTTCCCTGACTACAGCTCTGTTTGGGTGGCTTCTTCTCCTCATTACCTGCTCTCACTGAGTTCTGGCCATTATTTTTTTCCCCTTCTTCCTTAAGCTCTAGGGAAAGCAAAGAATTCCTGCTGTTGCTGGTTGCTAGGGAATCTCGGCACCCATCATTTACATTTAACCCTGTCCACACCTCTGTAAGTCATCCCTTTATTCAAGTTTCTTCGGTTGAACCATCTGAGTTAAATTCTGTTTTGTGCTGAGATCCTAACAGACAAATCACATGTACTTGGAAATGTCCTCTGTGCCTCTGGATCTCCGTTTCCTTCTCTATAGCGTAAGGGCGTTGGTCAGACTCGCTATCTTCAAGGTCACTTCTAGATCTGAAAACCTGCAGAACTATAGTTAGAATTCAGAGCAACCTTAATAAGCTGCAGAGGTTTTCAGACATAAACAAGATGAGTTTCAATTAAGAACATGTAGAGAAGTGTGCTTGAGGAGGAAAACCAAATTATAGAAATGTCCGATGATAGGTGCCTGGCTGTGTGCAAGGACATCAGCAAACCCCACTCAGGGATACATAAAGCAGTGCGTGGTGTTGCTCAAAGGGAGTAAACCTGGGGGATATACACACTGTCATCTGTAGGAGCTACAAGGTGTTCCCAGAGTTGCTTGTCACTGAACACAGCAGGCCAGGGTGTGGTGATCTGATTTGGCTCAGTAACTTAGAAGAGAACTAAGAGAAAAGAAACCCAAAGTTAGAGTGAACATGGAAAATGACTTCTACAAAGATCAATTTCTTCTTTCCTTCCTCCATTCTCCCCTCTGTTAAGAGCCTGAAGGTAGAATTAAGAAGGCGTGGTCTTCATTCATATGAAGGGATATCTCAAGTCCCTGTGTCCTGGAAATGAACTATGTTGAGCGAGTTGCATTTTGGCCAATTGTGAGTGTAATCCTGGATGTAAATTACAGGGGACAGGGACTGGTATGCTGTGGATGGGTTTGTCACTGGTGGTGTCAGAGTCATGAAAATGTAGTCTTTTCACTCTGCTCATTTTTTCCACTTTAATTACTTGGACACTGAGCAGTGACTGGTACAGAGTAGGTTTTCAGTAAATATCTCTAGTAGAAGGAGTACCTGATTGAATATGAAAATGGAGCAGTAATCACCCCTGAATGAACTTAAGATCAGTATAAGGAGAAACCTCAAAGTACTAGAGGGCCTTTACCCACTAGGTATGGACCTGCAACCTACTGTCTGGGAAATGCTATAAGAATAAGCTGTCTCCTAGAATTCTGCAAATTTTAAGAACAAATCTCCAGCACAAGATTCCTTGAAGAGAGTCCCTGCAGGGGCTGGAAGCAGACCTGGCTTGCGGCCAATGGCAGAGGAGGGGCGGGGTGGCCAGAGAGCAGGCAGAAATCCACATGCCACCTTGGTGGATGATCTGGGGAGGAGTGTGTCACTCATAGAAGGACCACCTAGCACTGGGTCTACATGTTTCCCAAACATTCGTTTCAAAGTAGAATGTTCAGTCATTTTAGTTAGAAGAGGACTCTGCCAACAGGTCTGTTCCGCATTCTGATGTCAAACTCTTTTAATTCCTTTTGGGTGCTCCTGAGAGTAGTGCTTATTTCTAAAGCAGGTCTTTTAAAATTGAAATCTTGGTTTCACAATTGGTTCACAAGGAAACATTGGAGATGACAGTCTACTGAAGAAATACTGCTGGAGGACAAATAAAGATAGCTAGCTTTAAGTCCTAGACCCAACACCAATTAACTGACAATTTCATGTAAGCCATTTAAATTTTCTGGGCCTGAATTCTCCTAACACTTTCCATTTGAGGAACATGCTTCTGTTTTAAAAGAGCACTTTCATGTCCATTGCTGAAATGCAAGTAGTCAAAGGAAATGGTAGTTCTTTGATCATCATCGCTGCCCTAAGAAATAGGTAGTGCCAGGATGGTCATGGCTTAGAGGTGAGAAAGGCAGGGTTTAGGGATGTTAATTAACTTACTTAGGAAACAAAGTCATATTAGCCCAGATCTTCTTATAGGATATGTTTATTTGCTCAATCTATGTTCCTTTTATTGTGCTCTCTGTGATATATCTGATAAGGAACATAAATATTCATATGATTATTGTCCTATATGTTTTCAAATAAGCAAGTAAAATTTATTCAACATGGGCTGTATCCCTAGTTCCTTCTTGCTAGGACACTAATTTTTATTTTTGAATGAAAAGAAAGTCATGTGATTTTTTAATAGACAGACACCCTTCTCTCTCCCCTTCGTCTCCCCACCTCCTGCCCCCTGCCAAACTTCAGCTTTGCTTTCTGGAAAGAACTCAGTACATAAGCTCCACAACAAACTAGACTCTTGAGACCACACACGTGGAACAGTCCGAATGGGTCTGGTGAGGCTTGCTAATCAAGAGAGGAAAGGAGCACAATTCATTTCTGAATTGGTTATCAAATTCTTCTTGTAAGTGATACGACTGAAACTGCCAATTGGCTTTGCAACCTGCTGACTTCATATTTCTACATCTGTGAAAGCTCAGCAAATGAGCCCTTCTAAGCAAAGCAAGAGGGTTTCACCAACAAGAAACTTGATGAGGTGTTGCACCCTGTGGCCAACCATTTCTCAAGAGACCTCTTTCTGTTTCACCTATTGAATTCCTCTATGATTGACAGGCAGCTTCACTCATTACTCAGATTTTCCTTCACGTAATCTCCTTGACCAATCTGGTCACCGTGATACTTTTCAAAAACAGTCACATCATTATTATGGAATCATTCAACACTAGGTCTTGGAGGGACCCAAGAAGTCATTTAGCTAAAGTATCTTCTCTCAAGAGCATCATTCAGTTTTCCCACGTTGAATCCTTATTCGGTGGACTCAGGTGTCCTTCTCTTCTTCTCTGTTGACATATTCCATCAAGAAGTTCTTTCCAATTTCCTACCATACTGCCATTCAAAATCACAGGCTCCCTGCACTGCAAAGTGGTACCTTGAATGATATGTTTTACTAAAAATTAAGGTAACAAAAATATTCATTTTCTCTGAGCAGAAGGATGTGTTTTGCCACTTTTAGCATTATAAGACAAGCAGAAGTATCATTCTGTCCTCCATAAGGGCTGGGGCATCCTGCAAAGGTCTATTGATGTTCGAGCAATAGGAATAGAAGCTCGTCCACTTCTATTCAATCTCAGGATAATCTTCTACTCCTTTGGTACTAAATCTTCCATAAAGATGTTCTGAGAACAATGTGTTTAATGTTTGCATAGGGGACAAAGAGCCTTAAGAAAAAAAAAAGATAAATGCTTAATTTTTTTTCTTCTAGGTGTTTTCCTTCCTTCCAGACTTCATAAGTCTGTTTCAAAGACACATTTTTAATAACAGGACAGCTACAGATACATGAATAAACACACTGTCCATCTGAGAGAACACCATTCAGACTGCTGAAAACACAGCCAAGTTAAACAATAGGTGCATAGAACCAGGAGACTGGCATTTTGCCACCTAATGAATCACAAGAAACAGCTGTGAGTTTTTTTTTTTTTTTTTAAAAAGGACTCGCAGCCTGGACTTGGCCAACTTACCAAGAGTTAGCAAAAGGACTTCAGATTCATGATCTAGAGAAAAGCCACTAATTCATTTGTGTATACACATGCATTTAATGATCCCATCATATGATTCGATGGCTTTTCTCATTCAAAGACCCACCTATTATCAGAGGTACTTAATGCTTCTGCAGGCTGGGGTTGGGAAAATAGGGAGTTTATTTAGCGTGTACTTACTGGCCTGCATCACACCATGACATCATTCTCCACACATGGTGTTTACTAACCGACCACTTTCTTAGAACATAGTAGAGCAGGAGGTGCTGTTCACCAGAGGAGATTAATAACTATAAGCTTCCTGAGGTCAAGCCTATGCCTTCCATTTCTGCTGCATCTCCTGTAGTACCGAGCACGGTGCTACTAGAGCAAGTATTCATCATGCTGGATAAGAACACGTTGCACAAACATATTCTTGGTAACATCTTTCTCCTTAAGAAGCTTGCAGAGAATTTGATCATTTACCTCCAAACAGCCATTACGTTAAGACAGGTTTGGGGCTGGGAAGGATGGAGAAGCAGCAAAAGCGTGAGATTTTGTGAGATGGAAGAGGAGAACTGAGATGAGGGCTAGTGGGGTGAGGGGAGTCAGCAAGAGAAGATCATCTGGTAACTCGTGGCTTCTTAAGAAGTCAGAATTAAGTAAACATTTCCAAACTTAAACTACTGTATTTAGTCCAAGCCCAGAGCTATACGGTGAACTGCTGTGATCTCAGGATCAAAGAAAGCATAGAGATAGGTCACACTAAAAGAATACTATCAAATGTTTGTCAGAAATGGATTGGGATGCCCGTTGGCTGAAACCCTTGGATGTCTGTGAAAAGCTGGACTGGGAGCCTATGGGGGATCCACTCAGTGTCTTAGCAGCCACTTCTGAGTAGGGACAGGCTTGATTTTTGAAGTTACCATGGCACCGTGATATCTTCCCCAACTTTACAGATTTTCTGTTTGTCCTAAAAACCACTTTTGACTAGAAATTATAGCCTCCTTGCTATAGAAATCCACTGCTATCGTAACCCTTGGTGATCTGTTTGACCTCAAGTCCTAGTATAAGAAAAGAGGGCAAAGAGGAAGGACAGGAGACGAGTAGTGGTCAGTTTTGTTGAGATTTGACCATGCTCTGAGATTCCAGGACAGCTTCCACCAGTAGAAGTACACCTGAAAATTCTTCAGTCACCTCTACATTGATTATGCATCTGGTTGAGGAGCTGGGAGCTGTCTCTGTCCAGCTGCAGAATCAACATTCTCTCCTGTTGCTGGCCAGTTGGCAGGAAGGACTTTCTTAGACTGAGAATGGAGGGATGGCTTCTGGGTCACTGGGTCTGAGCTTAGATTCGGGTGGGATGCCTATGAGTTTCTTACTGACTATGTGATAAAGAAACTCTAAGAGAGGCGGGTGATCACAAAGTCTGCCCTCTCCAAGGAACTTCGGGAAAAAAGATGGTGGACTCAGCCCACTAAAAGATGACCCTGACAAAAAGTATGTAATTAACCTCCAGGTTCTAGAATAATCGTGCTATATCCATTGAAAATGGCATTTCTGTAACACCAGCAAGTGATATCTTTGTATTTGTGTGTGTTTAGAAAATACTCTTCAAAATCTTCAGGGATAATAATTATAAGTATTTAGTGCTGGTTGTGCACCAAGTCAGTTTTAAACCCTTAATATTTAATTATTTAGTTTATCTTCATAAGATGAAGTAGGGACTCTTATTACCTTCATCTTTAAGGTCAGAACTGGGGAGCAGGCATCCTGCAGACGGCTAAGACCTGTGTGACCATGTAGGTGTTCAGGGAAAGGGGAGTATTTCAGAGACAGGATAGCTGATTTCAAGTGCCCTAACTAAGCTTGGGGAAGGTATCTAGGCTGGGTAGGCTGAGAACATGTCTGTCCTTGCCCTATAACCCAGCTTCCCGTTTCTGACTTGTTAGAAAATCTTGGGTCTGGGGCTTCTCCTTCGATAGTTGCTGTCTTGAAAACTTAACAGACAAGAGATTCTTGTTAGTCATTTAGCGTCTGCAGAACCTTTGGCCTTCTGCTAGGTGTGGATAGTAAAAGTTGATCTCACGCCTTCATTATTTCTGCTTTGGGTTTAAGGTGTACAGTGACCAATAAAATCACCCGGGCAGTGAGCTTAATATAGCTATGATTGAACACTTCCGTCAGGAAGGCATTCTCATCAGGCCGAGGGTTGATGTTGAAATGACAGCCAGGATGACAATCCTGTCATTTGTGATTGGGGATTAAAATCATAATCTCTCCCTTTGTTTTCTTTAAATATTTCAATTTCCAAGCCCCATTAAAAAAATTTTTTTTTTGAAGAAAAAGGAAGCAGTAAAACAGCCTTTGTGGGTGGTTAAGTCAGTACTTTTAAGCAGTGACTGTTGAAGTGAAATGTGAAATCATGTCACTTTCAGGTGAGAAGAGGTGGAGAAGCTGTCGTCTGCAGCGTGTCTCAGCCAGCAGGGTGGACCTCTGCAGCTAGATGGATCCAGTAAGGCTGCCGTTCAGAGGGAGTCCCATGCCTTCGCCAGGAATTATCCTGACCTTCCAGTGGGGAAGTGGTTATTATTCATCTCCTTCTTAGTATAATACCCCCTCTTCCAAATTATCAAAAGGGAGAGGTTTAGGAATATTTTTAGCAATGTGAACTATAAAGTTAAAAATAATGAGGCCCTAGGGCTGTTGAAAGGCTATTTTCAATTACAGTTAACACCCGGCCGTGGCTGGTTCACAGCACAGCTGCCAAGGGTGAACTTCGCACTTCAAAACACAGCATCCCAGATTTCACAGTGGTCCTGGAGCTTCAAAACTGTTAACGCCTTTGCAGTCCTTGTAAAACCACATAGAGCAGCTGTCTGCCTTCCAGGGTCAGCTCTCCAGTGAGGCTGGAATTCTTGCAGGCTAGATCTTTGGAGTCATCTGAGGAAATCGAGCTGATAAAAGCTATGATGAAGGGCCCACTCACATTAACTCACATTTTACTAATTCAGACAGTTTTCTATCTCTCTGTATTCAAACCAGCACAATAAAATAAAGGAAGGGAGTTGTTTCAGGGTTTCATTAAGGATGCTGGTCATTCAGACAACCAGCCAGCAAGCAACATTCGTAGAGGCTGCTGTGTGCCACGCACGGCTCTAGGTATTTCAAGGATGCTTAGCTCTCAAGGAATATTTAATGAACTGTATTGTGCATTCTCCAGTATTTTGAAGTATCGATTCCTACAGGAGTTGACCATGCAAGGCAAGGTAATACAACACCCTATGGATGTAGAGCAGGTAAGAATTTTAGGGAGGTATGATGAATAGTTCAGTTCATATTCTTTATTTTAGTAACTCAATTTCAGATTTTGATTTCTGACTGCAAGCTGCATTCTGCTAAGCTAGCGGAAAGAAACTTTAACCTCAGTCCCCTCTGGGGTTTCCCCATCTCTCCCCAGGATTGTGTCACACTCCTGGATCTTGTGCAATGTTAAGACTCTGGGGTAGGCTGTCGTTAGGCCTTCCCACACCTGTCCAGTTTTTTTTTGTTTGTTTGTTTTTTGTTTTTGTCTTCTTCACTCTTCAGGTATAGAGGCTCTCAGTCACACCCACACGCAGCTTAGGCGGGGGGTCTTGGGTGAGGCTGTCTCTGGTCCTATTGTCCTGTGTGTGCCCTACAGCCATTCCCTTCCTTCTGTGCCATCTTGCTGCCTTCCAGGTGGTGCCTCCAGGGAGTGAGGTATGAGTACCCTCTGCTCCTTGACCTCTCTTCTCTCCCGCTAACCCCTGGGGGAGTCTCTTTAGAGGCTGAGGGAAATTTTCAGTTCAGGCTCCTTTTCGAGCCTCCCTTACCATGAGGACTTTTGTTAAACAAAAGGTGGAAAGACTAATGGGAGTAGTTCTGCCCTTTTTCTCTGGTGCAGTCTTCCTCTGAGGCAAAGAAGATCAGAGGTAGGGGAGGGAAATAGCTCAGTGGTAGAGCGCATGCTTAACATGCTTGAAGTCCTGGGTTCAATTCCCATTATCTCCATTAAAAAAAAAAAAAAAAAAAGGCAGAGGCAAGTTATGTGAATATGTTTGGGGGATGTGTAGAGAGAAGATGTGAAGAGGGATGAATGATTATCATTGCAAAATATTATTCTTTCAAAACCCTATGAATATAGATACACACACTCATCAAAATGGCAGGGGAGGTAACAGGAGAGGCAAAGGGGACTAGAAGGAAGGGAGAATCCAACTCAAATGAGATTGAAAGGGTCTCTGTGTTAAGACGTAGCTGCACACTCTCAATGGGGCCTTTTAAAATTGGATGACATGTGAAAGGATGGTTCTTAAAAATGACTGTTGAGTATAAGAAGGCTCCATAGTATAGCAGGCAATGATCCAATGGCCTGGGGGGCAATTGGAATGTAGGATACTTTGCGGGGAGGTGGGTATGGGTAAGCAGAAGGAAGAGAGAGAAAATTTCTCTGAAATCATTTCTCCTACTACTTTGTGAAGCTAGGACCACTGCCTCAAAGAATGTTAGTGCTGCGGAAGATTACTGGAAAGCCTATAGTTTTATCATTTAATTTTCTAAAGGAAGGAAAGCTAATGACCCTTGCTCTGAGTTGTCTAGTCGATGGCAAGAATGGAACTAAACTCACGTCTCTGAGTCCTTGCTGTTCGTGCTCTCCAGAACATTCTTACATATTGAAAAGGGATTTAACCATTGGGTTATTTTAAGGCTAAGAACAAATCTTCATGAGTAACAGTACAACATTATTTTAATGGATTTCAAGACAAAACTCTTTGTCAATATAACTGTTCCAGGCAGTTTATTTCCAGGAACTGAAGATGTCATCTGAGGACTTGGACTGCACGCAGTGAATCACTATTGTGTTCTCAGACTCAGAAGGCCAGGCCAGCTGCATGGCCAGATGGCCCTCTGGCCCCATTGGGCCTCTCCTGCTGGCCTGAGAACTAGAAGCAGAGGGGAGAGAGAGAGAGAGAGGGAGGGAGAAATTATAGCCAGTGGCTGCTGCCACTCCAGCTGTTGATCCAATTTCAGCCTTGTGCGCAGTGATGGTCTGGCTGCCAGAAGGATAACACATATTCTAGGCAAAAAGAGAACGGCCAAGTACCTGGGTGACTTGTTTCAATAAATGAGTGTTGTCTCATGAGCATCCAGTGGAGAAGTGAAGCTCATTTCTTTTTCTCCCCTTTGGTGTTATTTGAAGGGGCGTATGTTGTGATTTTATTTTGACTTCGCTACTCAAATTATGGTTGCCAGCAGCATTGGTGTCACTGGGTGCAGGTTAAAAATGCAGAATCTAAGTCCCCACACCAAACCCAGTGGCTCAGATTCTGCCTTTTTAACAAGATCCCCAAGTGATTCACAGGCACCTTGGGACTGAGAAACACTAAAGGGAAACCAAGTCAGCTCTCAGTACTGGGCCAGTGGGATTGCGTAGCAAACTTAGCTGCAGGCAGCATTGTGGGGATGGTGGTGCAAAGAAGACTAGATTGAGGTATGAGACCTGGTTCGAGACTCGATTCTGCCATTTCCCTCCATGTGACCTTAGGGAAATCACATCTTTTCTTTAAGCATTGATTTCCTCTTCTTTAAAATGGGAGACTAACATCTGACTTGTTTACCCCAGGACTACGGTAAGGATGGAATGAGATACTGCATCAAGAAAATGATCTGTAAAATAGATCATTTTGTCAAATGCAAGAGCATGAAGATTGTTATAGTTGTTCAGATCTACCTAAAATGAAATTTGGGCTTTTTTGACTTTTGAAATGAGTCATAGCACGTCTATGTCAATTACAAAGAAAATGTACGTGACAGGCAAGGGCAGCACGTGAATGCAGGAAATATCTCCTCTGATCCACTTTCTTCCCAGATGAACATCGAATTCTGAGTCATAAAAATTGACACAGTCAGGCATTGTCTATGAAGTTAGCAGTGGTTCTCAGCCCGAGCTTTATTACAACCATCATCTGGGGAGATCTTTTAAAAACTATTGTTGCCTGAGTTCCAACTCAGACCAATTGAATCAGAACACCAGGGCTGGGCTAAAGGTATTAATTTTTAAAAGCTCTCCAAATGATTTTAATGCATAGCCAGGGTTGAGAACCATAGAGAAAGAGTCCAGTCAGGACAAGCTGCTATGTACAATTGAACATTCCTTGTCATGGCCAACTGGGGAATAAAACTGGGACAGGGAAATACTTCTGTGTTTTCCCCTCATGTTTCCAAAATCCCTCTTAAAGGAAATTATTTTCAAAGTGAACTTGGAGAACTGAGGAAGAAGATAATCTCATTTTACAGCACCAGAAACTCTGAACATAAAGAATTCTTTAGGTGGTCTACTGTGATGTGATGTGGCACCACTGTTCTGGTTTATTAGGCTTTATAAGTGGGACCAGTCAAAACAGGGATGCTGAAAACTAAGGAATGGGCACTTGAACTCAAAGGAAACCCAGGCCAAAAAAAAAAAAAAAAAAGTGTATTGGTTAGGGAAAGGCTGGAGACTGTGAGTTAGGAGGAAAGATCCAGAAACTTGAAGATTACTCAGCAAGAACAGGGCTGGGCACAGTGGGTTACTCTGGAGCCAGGTAAACCTTCTGAAGCCTTTTGTCTTTGCTCTGGGTCACTGAGGGCATGGACTTTCATACTGGGTTCTTGTGTCTATACTCCAGGGATCTCCTCTTTTTTGGTCAACTTAGCTGAGGGTGTGATTGGCTCCTCTTACACTATTTCTGAGGAATGTGGTCAGAAAGCCTCTCTCTACTTTTTCAGTATCAGCAGTTCCTTAAAATGAGAGTGGTCTGCCAAGAGGAACCAGAGTACAACGGTACAATAGTTGTATTCTCTCTACCACCTAAAATGCTTTGTGTTCTGAAACACGAGACACAGGGACATTGGCTGTGTGAACTACATGTCTCATGTATACCCACGGATTGAGTTCATTCAATTTCCTTTTCCCAGACAGCCTTTGCCTATCCCTCCATACCTACTGACTCCAAGATCCACTGGGCCACCTTTGTCAGTTAGCGTTAGTTTGTCTTTCTAGTAGAGGACCCTACGCCCTCATGCATCATCTGAATCTTGCTAGTTAAGGATCGGATCCCTCCGCTTGTCCCTCTCAGAACCAGCCCTGACTCAGGACCTGAACACACTGGACGTAGACTGTCCAGAGCAGAGGCAGCACACAACTCCTTTCCTGTGAAGAGGTACGACCCAGCCTCTTCTCCATATCTTTTCTCATCAGATTACCTCTCACTGGCTACCATGAAAACCCACGGAATTTGGGGCCAACACTTTCCCCAATCCTCTTTAGTGGAGAGCAGCTATTAGAAAAGCAAAAGAGACCTATGGCTTCGTTGTCTGCATACTTTGTATCCTGGGGAATAAAAAAGAAAACCAGATAGATCAGCAGCTATTTTATGGGTTGTTAAAAAATGCAGGCTTTCCTTAGGGTAAGATCGCTTCCATATGTGCAGATTAACTGTAACTATTTATAAAATGTCTGGCACTTTCCTAGTGTCCAAGAGATTTAAAAATTGTAGGGAAAAAAAGAAATAAATGAAAAGGAACAAATGTCTTTTTGAAGTTTCCCCTATTTTTTTCTCCTGCTCCTGTCCCCTTTCTCAATTTTGAAGAAATGGTAGCTGGAAGGGACAAATCCTCTGGGGTCAGAAGGGTGGCCTCACCCCTCAGCCAGGCCTCTGAATTACTGTTCAAGTTTGTTTCATTTCTTCAAATCCCATTTTCCTTTTGTGGGGTTTCAACATAGTAATGTCTTTGGCTTTGTCAGTAGTTTTAAACATTTTATGCAGTCCCAGCACAAAAGATTCTTTTTTTCTTATATACAATTTATACAGCCTTGCCTCCAAACACCACAGCATTTAATTCTTGTTAAAAAAAAAAAAAAGGGGGAATGAGTTCAATGAGCCCAGACTCTTGCATCTTCTCATAGAAAAGTGCTAAATTCCTTAACTTGAGATGCCTGGTTTTCTTTAAATAACAGTAATCTTCTGATGTTAACAAAAGCTATTAAAATTTAAAAATAGGTAGTATATCTATTTTAATGTAATAATCTGGCTTGGGAACCCATCAGCTAAGATTTTGGACCCCCTTATTACTCTCTTCCCATTGCTTAGGGCCTGTGCTCACTCCTGAGGGTCCCAGGAGTTACGCACCAGTTGCGGTGGTGGTGAGATTGCTCTGGAGGAGAGAACCTTGAAAAGCTTAACTCTGCTGAGCTGATAACAACTCAGTTCCTTGCGAATGGCCTGGGCATTTTTAATACTGACCATTTTTACTTCTGTCTCTTTCATTTAATTTATAGCCCAGTTCCAAATATGTTGCTTCCAAATCGACCCCTTGCCGCAATTCTGAAGAAGAGCGGGCAAACACGGAGCCATTTCTGGGGTCTTGAAAATCAGATACCTTTTCTCCTTCTCTTTTGATGTGGCAAAAGGTGAGGAAGAGATGAATTCTCAGATAGGATGGGGGGTCACATGCACCTTTTTAGGGAAGTTTCCAGGTACATTATTTAGGAGGAAGAAGGTTGTCAGCAGAGAAGGGTGTAACCTGATTTGATCTCCGAAGTATGATAATTAACCGACCTCTCTTCAATTTTTTAAAAACAGGATATTGTTGCTCAGGTGTGTGACACTTGTGGTCTTACTAGGTGTTCTCCCTAACATCAGCCCTGGCATGAGCCCTAGAAACACATCCTCAAACAATGGCCAAGCCTCCTTCCTGCCTCTGATTGGACTCTCTAGGCCATGTCATCATTTGATAGCCTGGAAATTCACTAAATACGCAGCGCAGGCCGTGAAATTGCAAAATGTACTTTACCTAAAAATAACTCCTGTGCATCACTCAAATAGTTCAGAGGAAATTTTATTGAAGGCCACGCATAGAACCTTCATTTTTACAGGGCCTCTCTTGATTTCTTTAAATAGTAAGTTCTTCACCCGTCTTTCACTTCCCATTAGAAAGTGCTGACATTGCTTCTAATTTTTTGTAAATTTATTACTCTATGTGGCTTCTACAGAGCTCCTTCTTACTTTTTCTTCCTGTTATTTTGATTTTTGAACATTTTTCAGGGTGGTAGGTGTCAACGCCAATTAACTCCAACCATAGATCTTTAAATTTTTTCACAGTGGGGCTCTAAGATCTTCATAACTATGAGTACAGAGATCTGTAGTTTGTTAGAATTTCCATCTGTAAGGAAGAGTCCTTTCCTCCACTCTATTTTCTATTATGGCTTTTTCCACCTTCCTTGCTCCTCTATACTTGTGAGCACAAGACTTTGGGGAAATGAAAAATGAGTCCTCATCATCAAAACTTGGGGACCCTTGCTGTCTAGAAAACTCACAAAGACATAGTGCTGTTTTCATAAAGCTCTCTGCCTTTCCAAATATCCCTGCTATGTTTTAAGAGTAAATTTCTCTAAGCTATATCATACCTTTTTATTCTTTTTTCCATTTCACTTTCAAACATCAAGACTGACATTTTGAGTTCTACCATAAATGGGGTCATTACCTTCAGTTGTAGTTTGTTCACCTTCTTGCCCTCCTCTAAAAGGACAGGCTCAGAAAGGAGGCCTTGGGACCGCTTCTCTTCCTGGCACCACAATCCTCCATAACTTAGAAGCCAGGGACAGTTGTCAAAGATAAATGTGTTGGGGGCTGTATGTGCATCTCTGACTCCCTCTTACCCAGACCCAGAAATCCAGGGATGACAGATTGTGATGGTTAATTTTGTGTCAACTTGACTGGGCCACGGGGTGTCCTGATATTTGGTCAAACATTACTCTGGCTGTGTCTGTGAGGATGTTTCTGGATGTAATTAACCTTTAAATTGTTAGCTTGTGTAAAGCAGATGGCCCTCTCGCACGTGGGTGGGCCACATCCAATCAGTTGAAGGCCTGAATACAACCAAAAGGCAGACCCTCCTGTGAGTAAGAAGTAACTCCTCCTACCTGATTGCCTTTGAACCAGGACACTGGTTTATTCCTGCTTTCAGACTCGAAATGAAACATCAGCTCTTCTTCTTCCTCAGGTCCACCAGCCCTCGAAGTGGAATTACACATTGGTTTTTCTGGGTCTGCAGTTTCCTGACTGCAGATCTTGGGACTTGTCAGCCTCTGTAATGGCATGAGCCAATTCCTTATAATCTCTGTCTCTCATCCTACTGGTTACATGTCTCTGGAGAACACTGACTACTACACAGATGTAGTGATGTTATCCTTGGATGTAACAAAATCTCTTGACGTTCAAAGGGAAAACTTAATTTCTAGGTTTTCATGATAAACACTGTTGGGAGACTGTGTAGCCTCGTGTGTAGATTTTGGGTCACTTGTTTCAGGATCTAGACTTGGATTTGAGACCCTTTTCCTAATCCCATCTCTGCCCCCAAGTAGCTGTGTGATGAGGGACACATTGCTCCTCTCCGAGCTCCATTTTCTCACCCACTGTATGAAGGAATTGTAGTAGATTACTCCTAATGTCTCTTTTACCTCTCAAATCCTCTGTTTTTTAAAACTAAAATAATTAATACTCATTCAGACATCTTTATATTTGAAATCTGAGAGGGAATTGAAGATGATAAAGAGAAGGACGGGGTATTCAGGGATCTGAGGAAGCACCTTCGGCCATCTTCTCTTCCCAATTATTCTCTTTCTCCTCCTCTTATCCACCTTGAGATCATTAGCATCTGAATCAATCAGAATTTGGGCTTTGGGGCTACAGGTAACTGCAAATGCTGGTTCAGATTAGCTTCAATGGTGGTGAAAGTTATTACCCCACATAGCAATAAGTTCAGAGGCAGGTTGGATGGGCTTCAGGCAGGGTGCAGGTAAGGGTCTGCTTTCACGCGTCTGTGGCCCCCCTGGCTCTGCCTCTCTCTGTTGGTTCCTAGGGCAAGATGGCCACAGTCATTTCTTGGGGGCAGGAGAGATGAGGAAACTTCCCTCCAGAGGCCTCAACACAATCCCCCTTGTGTCTCATTGGCTAGAATTGGACACGTGTCCTCTTCTAAACAAGGGAAATGAAGCCATCATGATGGGCTGACAAGGAGTTGGCACACTATAGCCTGTGAGTCAAATCCAGCCTGTGGCCTGTTTTTGAATGACGCATGACCTAAAAAGAGGTTTTTACATTTTTAAAGGGTTATACAAAACAAAACCAAAAAACAAAGAGTATGAGACAGGGACTTATGTCGCTGAAACTCTTAAATATTTGCTATATGGCTCTTATAATAAAAGTTTGCTGGCCCCTAGCTTACAGGAATCAGGATCAAACTCTAGAGCTGAGAATGGGGTCAGCTTTCCCCTGAGTTGCTTGAGGGGCAGGGTTGGACATCTGAACACAAACTGAGTTCTGTTAGAAGAAAGAAGGGAAGGTGGATGCTGTGTAAGCAGCCAATTGGATCCACAACACTATCTCTTCTTAGCCTCGCCACTTCTCTCAGATGTGGGAGGGAAGTCTACCCTGCCAAGCGGAGCATTAGCAATGATCAAACAGAAGCACTGAAGATACCATTTCTGAGAATTTAGGTTCACAGGTGGGAAGTATTTTCCCTCCTGAATGTTCTGCTTTCCCTCTTTAGCAACAGATTCTCAGGTAAGGGTCGGCTCTTCCTCTTCCTCTGCAGATCCGCACAGATTATTTTCAGACCATAGACACAGACAAGCTGTCTCAGGCACACACTCAGACATACAGAGAGACAGCCACCCTGAGCTGCTCACTCGGAGAACATTCAACAAACATCCAGGAAATTAGACTCGTGCACAGTTATTACGGCTTTTAAAGGGAAAAGCTAGTTGCAGGTCCTAGTCCAGTTTGGGGTGAACACAGGTTGCATTAAGACGAACTGAGCCAGCATTTAACTGATAAGATTTCTAGTTAGACACATGTGCTCTTTTCTGAGTACCCAAGTATCCCACTGGGTGTAATTGGTTGTTAAATATACCCAGAAGCCAAGAAGACTCTATAAACACTCTGTGAGCTTGCTGGCTTTAAGCATTGTTTATGACCCTAGAAGAGTTTGTATCGGGGAGTAGCATTCACAGACGTGAAGAGCTGACTACTAATAAGTGCTCATTTCCTTTAAGCCTATTACTGACTTTGTCATATCAGTCCATGGTCTGCAGTGCTATAAATTCTTCAACCCAGCTGAGGACATCCTCATCACAGCCTCTGCCAAGAACAGTGAGAATGAAATAGCCTGGCTGTGCCACCAGAAATTCATAGTTGAAATTTATTCTGCATATGTTTAGCATGCTGAGCAAGGGTAGGGTTTTTCTCGCCCTCCACTAAGACTTTCAAGGGGAAAGTAAACGTGAAGAGCTCTAAGGAGATTATTGATAAAGCAAAGCAGCATCTAGTTATTTACTTATTCATCCAAAAAATATGTATTTGTTGCACTGATATGTGGCAGGTCCAGTTCTGGGCTCTGAAGATGCACAAGGGAAGAAGCAGACAAGGATTCCTGCCCTCACAGGGCTTATGCTCTAGTAGGCTGGAGATACAGTTTAGGAGTTGCAGTATGTGTATGATATTTAAAGCTATGAGACTAGATAAGATCACCAAGGATATGAATGTGGATAGAAAAGAGATTTCCAAGGACAGAGGAGTGCTCTAACAATATGCAGTAGGAGAGACGAGGAAGAGGCTGACACAGAGCAGCTAGTGAGGATGGAGGAAATTCGAGACAGCGAAGTATTCTGTAAACTAAGTGAAGTGTTTCAAAGAAGAGGATATGCACAAATGCATCTGATGCTGAGAATTAACTGCAGAATCTCATTACATGGAGGTCATTGTTGATCCCGATAAAGGCAATTTTGGTGAGAGGTAGGAGAAAGGACTTGATTGAATTGTATTTGAGAGAGTGAAAAGAGAGAAACAAATGGTTGGGGAAAGAAAAGAAGCCCTACTGAGACAATGTTCTGTGAGGGATATTATTTTTCTCATCTTTTTGTTCATTTGTTTTGCAATAACAAAATTGTAACTAAATTGAAAGCTGCAGCCTGTTAAATAGAAATACATCTTTAATGATATCTTGAGGTTTTGGGTTTTTTTTAAAAGCTGGAATTTTAGACAACAATTATAATAGTTAGGATACTAATTTGACTGCTGTCACAAAGGCCAAAATAGCAGTGAGTCAAGCAAGATGGAAATTTATTTCTCTCTTACTTAATGGCCTGAGTGAAAGGATGCAAGAAGATAGATGATGTTGTGGATCTGGGGTCCTTCCTGCTCTGCCGTGCTCAACACATGGCTTCCATAATGTCATCTGTGAAGTTGCTCTGACTTCTGCCATGACTTCTACATACCAACCAGCAGGAGTAAGGAGGAAGGAAGAGGATATTCCTGTATTTTTGAGTATGACTTAGAAATTGCACATCACCTTCTCTCACTTCCAATTGGCCAGAACTTGGTCACATGATTACAACTAGGTACAAGGGTGGCTGAGAGATGTAGGCTTTGCTTACATAGTTATGTGTTTAGGTAAATTTTTCTATTACTCAAAAAGAAAAAGGGGGTAAGATAATAGGAGACAATTAGCAACTGCTGCCAGAAAGACTGATTGAAAACAATGGAACTGTGACTCTGGAATGAAAACTTCATGAGTTTTTTTCCTGTGCAGTTAACTTGAGCATAATTATGTTCAATGAATAATATAATATTAAACTTTAGTTTTTCCTTATTAGGAATTAGCTATCAGGTCATGCTGGTCATTTTCTGTGCTACAATGGTTATTTCCTTGTATCTAGCTTGTATCTTGTATCTACCAATTGTGTAAGATTCTTATTTTCTAAAAACACATTTGTTTATGGTATAGTCTTACAAAATGCCTGCTATCAGTTATTTGTTTAATAAGGCATAGCTTCTCTTTATTTTTCTATCTGCTTTTGAGCTCTTTTTTGTTGTTTCCGTCCATTGTTTCTCACTTCAGTGCCTCTCCAAAGAAGACTTCCTAGGCCAGTATTACCCTAACACCAAAACCAGGCAAAGACATCACAAGAAAAAAAAACTACATACCAACATCACTGATATAGATGCAGACATCCTCAACAACATAGTAGCAAACTGAATCCACCAGCATATATGAAGGATTATATACTGGGATTAAAAAGAATTTATCCCAGGAATGCAAAGTTGGTTCAACATACAAAAATCAATCAATCATTGTAATGCACCATAATAATGGAATAAGAGATCATCTCAGTAGTTGCAGCAAAAGCATTTGACAAAATCTAGTATTCTTTCATGATAAAATCACTGAAACACTAGGAACAGAAGGAAACTTCCTCAACCTGATAAAGTTTCTTTAAAACGTTCTAGTTAAATCATACTAAATAGTGAAAACCTGAAAGCTCTTCTCCTAAGAACAGAAATAAGACAAGGATGTCTCTTCTTGCCACTTCTAATCAAGATTGTACTGGAGGTTTTAGCTAGGAAAATTAACCAAGAAAAATAAACGTTAAGTACCCAGACTGGAAAGGAAGAAACAAAACTCTCTTATTTGCATATGAAATGAGTGTGTGTGTGTGTATAATATATATATTATTATTATAATATTATATACACACACACACACATACATACCTAATAGTCCACCTAAAAACTATTAGCCCTAACACACATGGTCAACAACATTGCAGGATACAAGATCAACATAGGAAGATCAGTTGTATCTAAAGTATGATAAAAGAGGGGGAGGGTGTAGCTCAGTGGTACAGTGCATGCCTAGCATGCACAAGGTCCTGGGTTCAATCCCCAGTACCTCCATTAAAAATAAATAAATAAATAAACCTAATTACCACCTGCCCCAAACAAACAAATAAACAAACAAAAAGTATGGTAAAGGTTAGTGGCTTGTTTCTTTTGTAAAATACAATCACTTTCTGATAGGGGTTCAAACTAAGAAGGGTCTGCAGAGTTAACAAATGCCAGGTGTTTCCTCTATAGCTCTATGAAACCACCCGCTGCCTGCTGCATCTTGGGTTCTTCTGTTGAATTTCATGCTCACAATGGAGAAGTCTGGTGGTTTTCAAATGCTAGGCTTAGGAGGAGGAGCGCTTTTCTTTGATAAAATTTCACTTGTCTGCAGTAAGGTGAGAAAAGTACAATTGATACAGCACAACTTTAATTCCATTTAAAGAACTGTCATTATCTTAAGATATATTCTTTCTAGTTTTGGGGAGGCCAGACATGTCCTTTCTTTCTATGAATTTGTCATGGTAGTTTGTACCAAGATCTTTGTTTTTTAAATTTTATTTACTCATTGCCATTACTTGGCAAAGTGAAAAGCTAACAAGTTCCCCCATTTTTAATTTATTTTTGAAAATTTACTTTGTGAAATTCAGGACTTTGGGAAGCATGGGGGCGGGGGGCAGGGAGTTACATTAGCTGTGTTTCCTATGTTTTCAGGGCTCACTCTAGCTTCACCATAACTGTATCTCTCCTCTTTTCTAGTTCCATCTTTCTCTTTCTTTTCTTCTTTTTAGTTGATCAAGCTTGTCTCTCTAACTCTTTCATCTGTTATGAATTAGGGAAATGCTGGGGTTGGGGAAAAACTGGAAAATGTTTGAAGGATTTGAGTGAGATTGTTTACCTGGGAGTTTTAATTTCATCCTTCCTCAGAAATAGAGAATTTGTAATGTGA
This sequence comes from Camelus dromedarius, assembly GCF_036321535.1. Classification (NCBI taxonomy): domain Eukaryota; kingdom Metazoa; phylum Chordata; class Mammalia; order Artiodactyla; family Camelidae; genus Camelus; species Camelus dromedarius. The sequence continues at coordinate 69,461,331 of NC_087439.1, read as the reverse complement.
AGTACATGAGTCTTAAATAATTTTAGAGGTTAAAATGGGGGAAAACTGGGTTAAATTTGCTGACCATTTGGTTGAGCAACAAGAAGGAATTCATGAAATGCACCAGTTATTAACCTTGGAACAGCCTCCTGAGGCCCAGCCTGGAGTCTTTGTCCAGCTCAGTTCACATCTGCTGAAGTTTCAGAGACTGAGTCTGGGCCTAGTAACTGCTAGAGAATTGCTCAAGCTATCTGATTCCAAGACATTTTGATGACCTACACCAAATCCCCATATGTGTTACTGCACTGTGTGTGCTTCTGAACTTTCCAAGTTCTCTAAGTAAGGTCTGCAAATAGACACTGATCCACGGGCTTTAAAAAATGTGCTTTGACCAATAAAGAGACAAAAAAGAACAGTACCCATAGTTTGAACCACTTCATTTTTAATGTTCTATTGATTTCAATTGTTTGGTGATTACCTTGTTCCTAATGATAAAAGCTGATCAACCTTCTGCAGGGAAGCCAACCAAAGTTTTAGAGAGCCTGGGGTGTTCTTTTTCCTTGCCTTTAGTATAGGGAAATAAATATTACTACCTAAAAAGTAATGTATTTTCATAACACTGAACTTAGAACCACAGCAAGGCTTCTCTTGCACTGAATGGCACTCTGTTTTGTTCTTTTTGAGCTAAAAAACGTTCTCCAGCTCTCTACACACGCCATGATAAGAATCAGGGCCTACAGAAGCTAACCATCTTGCTTAAGGTAATGCAGTTAGGATTAGAAACCGGATATCCTAATTCTTAGCCCACTATTCTTTCCAGACTGTCCTCCTCAGGATTTCTGCTCTAAAAAACTAAACTCTAAAGAGAAAGATTCAAACATGGTGATAGAAATTGTGGCCAATCTCTGAAAGCCTGTATATTTTTGATGAAGGGTGCTATGATTTAGTTTGCAAAATGGAGCCCTTGCTCCACACAGTTCAGAAGTGGTGTCGATTGATCACGCTTGCCTGTGTTCACAGACTCGTGGACTGTTGGAGCCTGAGGGACTTTTGAGATCATCCAATCCAGGAGCTTTCACATGATTCAAAGCTTCGCAACTGTTTCTTCAGATGAAACCTTCCATTGAAACTCACTCTAAGAAGTGGTTCCAAGTGAAGCCTCTCTCACTGAGGTGGCGGCAGAAGCTGGGATCTCTCCCACTCCCTCCTCCATCCCTCACCTCCAGGGACCCTGGCACCAAGTGCTGGGCTCTGTGCTGAGCAGATTCAAAACCAAAGGTCTGGTTTTGGTCCCTCATTTTGAAGAAACTGAGGACACCTCTTTGTCTTCTTAAGTTATATCTTCAAGTAAATTCTTCAGAAATGACGTGTGGAAGGCAAAAATTCTATTCCTTGCAAGTTTGAAGACGTTTTTACTTTGTGCTCATATTTGATTAAGGATATGTGAGCTGAAAGTAAATTTCTTTCAGAACTTTGAAGGCATGTCTTCATTGGCATAGAAGTCTGATGCCATATGATTTTCTTATTCTTTTTGTGAGAAACCTATTTTCCCACCATCTCTGGACAGTTAGAATCTGATTTCAATTTTTAAGTTTCCTTTTGCTACATGCTTGGCCTTTAATATTTGTATTTATTTGTATTATGCATGAAAGATGTGCATACACAAGTGTGTGTATGCGCATGAATATGTGTTTTCCTTATAACCCATAACATGTTCATGTTCCATGTGGTCTTTACTTTTTGGGTCTTCTTTCATCTCTGTTTCTGCAGAGAAATGATTTGCTTCCACAGCAGCCAGTGTTGTCAACCCCCCCTCCCATTTCTAGAGATGAGAGCTCCCTGCTGTTGCTTTTCCTGCCCTAGAACCCACTTTAAAAGCCACCTGTTGTAAAATGATTATAAATCAATAAAAAATGTTAAAAAAATAAAATAAAATCCACCTGGAGCTATTAAATAATCTGTGGGTTCAAAGGCATAGGAAGGACAGATGTTATAGGAATAGGAACAAGTCAGAACCAATTCTGAAGCTAGATTCTTAGCAAGGACAATTCTGCCTATTCTCATATGGGCCACAGGTGCTAAGATATTTGCACAGGTGTTATTCTGGGTGTGTCTGTGAGGGTGTTTTGGGAAGATATTAACATTTAAATTGGTGAATGGAGTAAAGCAGATTGCCCTCCCTAATGTGAGTGGGCCTCATTCAATCAGTTGAGGACCTGAATAGAACAGAGCGATTGACCTTTCCCTGAAGAGGAGGGAATTCCTCTCACTTGCCTGAGTGTTTCTGAACTAGGACATCGTTTTTCTTGCCTTTTTGAACTGAAACATCAGCTCTTCCTGGGTGTTCAGCCTGTTGGGCTTCAATATAAAATTATACCACTAGCTCCCCTGGTTCTCAGGGCTTTGAACTTGGACTGGAGCTATCCCTTCAGTTCTCCTGGGTCTACAGCTTGCCAGCCGCAGATCCTGGAGCTTGTCAGCCTCCATAATCATGTGAACCAATTCCATATCTCACATACACACATGCACACACACACACATACAGACACACTCATCCTGTTGGTTCTGTTTTTCTGGAGAATCCTGACAAATACAATGGTGTCCAAACTAATATTTATCTGTATGATTTAATGCTCATTTTGTTTCATTGACTGGAATTCTATTAATTAGTGCTTCATTTAGTTTAATGAGCATTTTCCTTTAAAATAGAAAGAAACAGACTTTGAGTTTCTGGCCCAGCATGTAAGGAGCTTGGAAGCTGCCATGCCATCCTAAAGAGCTGAACAAACTAGAAAACCAACAGCTGTTCTTGGGTCTGTCGGAGAGGTGAGATCACAGGGCCAACTGCTATCCCTAAAATTAGAATGATAGATAGGCAGATACAGGGGATCACAACTGACCAGAGCAGAAACCCCCAAGCAGAAACCTCTGCAGAAACCAGTACCAGCATAGGAAAACCTGGCTGTAACGGACATGTTTCTGGAAACTCAGTGTAGACAACTGTGAGAGTTAAAAACTCCAGGGAGACTCAGTCACAGGGGAGCCTGCACAGTTTTGTGAGTTTTACCTACAAGGGTTCTACCAGTTTTCATGGTGAATGTTGGAGGAAAAACCCTCTTGTGATTCTAGAAAGAAAGGAAAAGCAACCATTTTGAAATATGCAAGAGCATTTTGTTCTCCTGCTCGCAGAAGAAGCTATTTTATCAGAGCCTAATCTGCTAGAGGTTGATCAGAGCATAACCTAGCTGGGGGAGAAGAAATACCCCACTCCAGCATACCCTAGCCCTCCATGTAGAGGAAGGAAACACCCACCCTCACCCCTACCCTCTCCCATTTAAGGGGCGAAAAAAAAATGAGAGGCACTGGAAAAACTCGTAGTGCAGGGGAACACATTACTATTTAAATTAGCAGCCCTGGAGATGAAATAATTATGTATAGGTCTAACAAAGTACGCACAAGTTCTATGTCAGGAAAACTACAAAACTATGATGAAAATACCAAAGAAGAACTAAATAAATGGAGAAAGAGTCCATATTGATGAATAGGAAGACTCAGTATTGTCAAGATACCAATTCTTGAATAGTCAGTATTGTATAATAACTATGAATGGAACATAGCCTTTAACAATTGTGAATCACTATACTGTAACATATACTATAGTACAGCAACTATGCTTCAATTAAAAAGATTAGACACCAGTTCTTCCCAACTTGATATATAGATTCAGTGCAATCCCAATCGACACCTGAGAAATTTATCTTGTGGATGTGGACCTGATTCTAAAGTTTATGTGGAGAGGCAAAAGACCTAGACTAGCCAACCCAATATTGGAGAAGAACAGATTAGGAGGATGGATGCTACCTGGCTTCAAGGCTTATTATAGAGCCATAGTAACCAAAGCAATGTGGTGTTGGTGAAGTAACAGACAAATAGGTCAGCGTAACAGAATAAAGAGCCCAGAAATAGATCCACATAAATATTGTTAAGTGGTTTTGAAAAAGCAGCAAAGGCAATACAGTAGAATCTTAGTGGGCATTCCCATTTTAGTATGAATTGGTTTGTGGAGGGGGGGTCATTTTCTTCTACCAAGGAAGAAAGGAAGAAGTGGGTTATTTTAGGGCTTAAAGAAACAAAATAGCGTGGAGAAACTAGTAAGCGATAGATAGTAAAGGAGTTAGGATGGCACCAACATTAATTTTTGCCAGTTTAAAAGTGGTACCTAGGATTGGTCCTATGTTGTGCGAAGACACTGTTGTGTTGATGTATAAATGTTTATTTTTTCCTTTATGACAGAATCGTTTACACATGTAGTTTTGCGTCCTTCTTTTCTAATGCTTTCCTTTTCTTGTCTTACTGCATGAACTAGAACTTCAAGAACAACGTTGAATAACAGAGAATAACAGCTGGATTCCTAGCCTTGTTCCTGACTTTAATTTGAATATACCCAGAGTTTTAAACTTAAATATAATACTTACTTAACAGAAATATAATGATTTCTGTAAATATTTCAGGATCAGAAAGACACATCCATAACAATAGAGCTTTAATTAAAAATGGCTATTAACTCTTATCAAATATCTATTAATTTAAATATTTTATTATTTATTTATTATAACTTTTATATAAATTGCATAACTGTGTGTTCATATCCTCACACATGTGCATAATTTTCATACATGGGAAAATGTGTGATGTATATACTTTTTACATCCTCACCACACTTCCTCCAATAACCTTGATGAATGACCTAAGATATATCCTTCTATGTTTTTTTCCACGTTGATGCAATTCTTTACATATGTACATTGTACATACTTTTGTGGATTTGACTTTTCTTATTCAGCAATACTTCATGGAAATCCCTCCAAATCAAACAGATGTTACATTTTTGTCTTGCCTCTGGTATTTATTAACTGCATGTCCTTGGGTAGGTTAAGTAACCTTTCTGGCACAAGCATTCCCATCTAAACATGAGGATAATTATTCCTTTCTCCCAGGACTACTGTGAGAACCAAACGACATCATAAATATAAAGCACTAAACGTGGAACCTGGCAAATAATAAACTCTAAACAAGAGTTATTTAATCTCATGTCCAATACAGGGAGAGAAACCCATTTTCTTTCCCTTAGGGATGGCCTTTGGCCTGAGGATTTGTAGCTCAGCCAATGAGCACCTGCTGGCGGGCCCGGGGGGGTGGTTTCTTTCAGACCTTCTGAAACCCCATGGCCAAGTTTGGAATCCATGCCCTGTCACCTTGTAGCTACTTTACATTTTCTTAGCCTCTCTGTGCTTCAGTTGCGTCACCTTTAAAATGGAAATACCAGCAACAGTACCTACCTGTTACGGCTATTGTGGGTGTAAGCGAGGCCGAGTGATGACGCACTGGGGAGAGTGCCTGGTATACTGAAAGCACGCAGCGGGTACCGGGGAGTTAAGTGAAAGGTCACAGGCTTTCAAGTCGATTGGCTTATCTCTGACTTTGCTGGTGGTGGGACTTTGGGGGACTTATTATGAGCTGCCTAGTCCCAGTCATTTATAAAACGGGATAATAATGCTCACCTTAAAGTGGCTTTGAGAGTAAAATAGGGTAAGGGATGGTTGTTGGTGGTGGTGGTATACAGTAAGTGCTCAATGCAGACTGCCCCGTCTGCTCATGATACGGTCTAGCCTACAAATTGAATGTGCTTTAATTGGCAGCCCAAGCCTTCACAGTTCTCTCAATTCCAAACACGGGCCTGCCAACGAACTTCCAGAATGCACGCTCTCAGGGAGGTGGGGCATGCCTGCGTCCGGACCGTCCATTCTCTTCAGGTGGTTTGTGACACAGTCCAATGGGTGCTGCGGTCATGCTCTGTTCTCAGCCTTTGCCACCTCTTTTTGTTTCCTCCCTGCATGTGGGAATAGGAATTTTGTTTCAAGTTACACATCTTGCTTTGCGGGGTACAGATCTACTGCTGCTCAGGCAGTTAGGGGACGTGGTAACAGGACCAAGATGAGCCTGGCTGGCTGCATATCAATTTCAGCCAGCTTTCTTACTTACCCTCATGGGGCTATCTCAGTCCTCCAAGGACATCTGTTTCCTCCTCAAATCTCTGTGTGGAAGAACTTCCACTACCTTCCAAAGCAAAGCAAGCCAAAAAACGCACAGGTTTCAGGCCCTCAACTCCTTCAGTGTTATTACAAATTTTTTTCAAGAGAACAATTCAAGTGAAGGTATCACTATATCAGACAATTCGTCTATTTCTTCTCGCTGCAATTTACTTGTACCTGTTGGCAATACAGGAATTCACTGCATTTGCTCTACTGGCCTGTATTGCAAACACTTATCAAAAAAATCTGCCCTTTACACTGAATTGCACGCATGCCTATAAAAATTGTTTGGGATTGTGTGTGTGTGTCTCTGTGTGGTTGCAGCAAAGGAACAAAAGCATTTACACAGTTGCAGATTTGGGGAGTTAAGTACGAGTCAGCAGTACCCTCTAGTGGCTGTATTTTGGAATTGTAGAAGTCCCTGACATCTTGGGATGACAAAGCAGGACACCCTTAGAAACAGTTTCTTTTTAATACCTTAAAATATCAGCCACCCCCACAACTTAGCCAAATATGTTTAATTACACAGGACTCTTTTTAATCACTTTACCTTTTTTTTTTAATTAAAAAAAAAGGCAACTCGAGTGAACAAATAGCAATAACAACATCTCTCTGCTTTGGTCTCAGGAGTCTTTGGAATGTTCCATTTGGGTCACAATCTGCCTGTCTTCACTTAAGCAGCACAGCCCCCAGAAGTTCCGCCCAGTTCCTACTCTTTTATCAAAGAAGATTCTGTCATTCAGCCACTGGAGTGGGTACTGATAAACACATGGATTCTGTATTCAACCCCAGGCAGCTCCATTTTGAATATCAGGGTCATTATCAATTGTCATAAAACCTGATGATGGAGAGAATCCCTACAGTAGAACATCAATTTTTCAAAATTATTAAAACATTTAAAAGCTGGCAAAATGAAACATTTATGCAGTTGAGCCAACTGGAGCATATGTGAGTGTAACAGGAAGACAGTCAAATATGTGACTCCCAGCCTCTGCTAGTGCCATTTTCTTGAGCCGCAGTTTTTCTTATCTGTACAATAGAACTGCTGTGGGCATATAATGAGATAATGTGTTAAATTCTTAGCACTGTGTATAGAAGCTTAAATAAATGTCAATTCTCCCACTATGTCTTATGGAAGAAGAGGAAAGCTAGAACAGAGAATTTACAATTGGTAGAGCTTGAGTCATGGGATTTGAATTAACTGATACTATGGCTTCAAAAAAGTGTAGCAGTTATAAATCCAGGCTCTGGAATTCTTTCCCTGTGTTTAAATTTTGGATCTGCTACTTACCAAGCTGAGGGACCTTGTGCAACTTACAACCTCTTTGCCACTCAGGTTCCTGGGCTGCAAAACAGGGTAATACAAGAATTTATCTTATCAGATAAGCTTAAATGACTGCATACAGGTGAAATGTTTAGAAGAGTTGGGCAAAGAGTAGATTGTCAATAAATGTTAGGTGGTATTAGTATTAAAAGGTGAAATACATCAAAAGGAACCAGAAGAACATAGACAATTAAAATCCATTTCTGTTAGGAACATGAACATGCTCTTTTAAGTCACGTACTTATTATTTTATGTTTGATGTCAACAAGTTCTGTCTCATAGAACAACATTGTGAGCCATGCATGTAATTCAAATTTTTACAGTAGCCTCATTAAGTACAAGTAAAGGTCAGCAGTAACAAGACATCTTGACAACATGAATTCCTCACTGAGATGCACTGAGAAGAACATTTCTCATTTGTGATTTTTCTTGCCCCAAAGCCATAAACTCATTGCAATCATGAGAAAACATCAGACAAACCCAAGTTGAGGGACATTCTGCAAAGTAACAGGTAAGTGCTCTTCAAAAGCTTCAAGGTCATGAATGACAAAGAAAGACTGAGGAACTGTCACAGACTGGAGGAGACTAAGGGAGTGAGTGTGACAACTAAAGTTGATGTCATATCTTATATTGGATCCTGGAACAACAACAAAAACAAAAGGACATCAGTGGAAAAAAGTGGTGAAATTTGAGTATAGTTTGCAGTTTAGTTCATGGTACTGTAAGAACACTGATTTCTTGGTTTTGATCATTGTACTATGGTTATATAAGACACTGACTTGGGGGGAAGCTAGGTGAAGAGTATTTGAGAACTCTATATAATTGTGCAACTTTTCTGTAAGTCTAAAATTGGTTAGACATAAAATAATTTAAAAGTCAAAAAGAAACAAGTGAATTTAGTATTAGTAACACATTTTATTTAGCCCAATATATCCAAAATATTATCATTTCAACATGTATTCATTATAGGATTATTATTTTCTTATTTATATAAAGTTTTTTAAAACATTTTTTATTGAGTTATAGTCATTTTACAATGTTGTGTCAAATTCCAGTATAGAGCACATTTTTTCAGTTATACATGTAGGATTATTATTTTTTAATTGGAGTACATTATAGGGTTATTTTAATGAGATTTTACAGTTTTTTTGTTACTGTCTTAAAAAATCTGGTGTGTATTTTACACTGGCAGTGCATCTCTGTTTGGATTAACAGTTTTCAAGTACTCAGTAGCCACGTGTGTCTAGAGGCTGCCATATTGAATACTGCAGGGGTAGATGTAGTGATGGGATGTCATCCAGAGGCCCAGCGACTACTTGGTAGTGTTTCTCTGGGTGGTACTTCTCCCACTCTGATCCTGGACTTCCCAGAGTGATTAACTGTTAGAACTCCAAGAGGTGATTAATTCCTAGAAGAGGGGCTCAGGTTAACTGAAGTCTGCTGACATTGGTGGCTGTTCTAAGGAGAAAATATATTAATTTATAAAGGGCAAGGTCCCTTCTAGAGAATAAAATGCTCACAGCCCCAGTGCTTTCCAACATGTGCAATGATACCCCTAGTTTTAGGAGGTATTAAAAAAAAAAAAGTGAGTCCAGATGCTATTTGGCCTTGACATTAACTCACGAAATGAGAATATTTTTTTCCCATTTCAGTTCTTTCATTCTTTTTGAGTACATCAAAGAACAAGTCTCACTCACTGCCCTTATATCGTTACCACTTCTCTAGCATTTACTAATCTCAAACACACACTCTCACTCTCTGGCTAGAATTTAAGACTTAGTTTCTATTTTATTTATTGTTGTCATCACTTTATACTTACGGCAAATAATACTTGATTTCCATTTAATTACTGATATGAAACTTAATTTTTAAATAAAAATGTAAGTAAAAGGACACATTTAGTAAACATACAAACATTAAGGTAATCATAGCTCAAGTGGCACTGGGAAATAACAAAAACATAAACAAAATCTAAAAACCAAAACCAAAACCATTCAGTGACCATAAGCAGGTTTGAAATTTGCGGAGCTTGTAGGTCAATTCTCAGTTCCAGAGGTGCCTTCTTACAGAAGCCCATTAAGCCTGGTCAGTAAATTAGTTTCTTCGTTAAATCTTTCCCTAGAAAGATGGCTTTCTTCTCACAATCCTCTCTTCCTCAGGCTGTCGTCTCTCCCTTCCCTTTTCACTGTATTTCGAGTCATCTCTCCGCTCACTTTCACGTTTTCCTCTCTTACCCACAGCACTTCCGCCAAAGTTCCGGCTGCCCTCACACACAATTACTGCCCGCCTCGACGTTCTGCCACCTGACCAATCAGGGTGCAGCATCTGGCACCTTGTGCTTCCGGCTTCTTCTGATTCTTCGAAAGAGGACTCACATACACACAGGAATTTCCATGGATATTTTGAATATTTATGGATTTTTTGTTTTTAACAATTTCTGGGTTCCAGTCTGGGCAGCTGGAGTGTATTAGGCGCCATAGAGAGTGACATTGCCCGTGATGCTTTCACCCTTGGCTTTCTTGGGCCAGACAGGTGGCTTTTCCAGGTTATGGGTACTTTTATCTAGTTTATGCACTGATGGGACATCAAAATGAAACTTCTGGAGTCTGGCTTGGTAATTTATGTCCTGAAGAATTGGTATTATTGCATTAAATTTGAGGAGTATTTTGGGAAAACACTGCCAGTGTGAAACTAAATATATCCAACAAGGAAATCAACAAGGACGTCAAATTTAGGGAAAATTACTAATTCCTTTTCCTCCACCATTGTTACGGATGGAGTTTGACAGGAAGGAAAGCTTCAAGGGAGTTTTTCCCACTATGAGATAATATAAGAAAACTTTCCACCTCAGACCTGAAAATAATGCCAAGTTCTGCATTTAGCTTTCTTCACACCTCTCCTCCTTTCTCACATTTCACGTCCTTGTCTTCTTTCTATATTCAGCTTGGAGCGTACATAATAAGGAATAGCTTTAAGTTTTTGCTAAATCTCACAGGTCGAGCAAAGAAAGTTTGAAGTGATTTTTTTTTTTTTTTTTTTACAAAAGGTAAACAACCTCTGCATCTTCAAAACAAAACCCACCAAGGAAGCTTGTGCCGCAAAACCTCACCACCACCACAGGCCCAGCTCAGGAGCCCTAAAAGAAAGTTGGAGGTGTCGACCAGCTAACCACGGGGTCGCCCTATGATTCACAGTGGCACCCTCGTCCTTCCGTTGGCTGTTTGACTGGCCTAGGAGGCCTGAGCTGAGCGGTGGGGAGAAGAGGCAAGACGTCCTGAGCCATTTCTCTGTTACCTTAACACCAGCGGCAGCTACTAGTTATTGAGCAATTAAAACATACTAAATGGAAATACTTTGTGTTTATTTAATTCCCACAACAAACTAATGAGGCAGGTATTGGCATTATTATTTTCATTTCACAGATGAGAAAACTGAACTTAAAAGTTGAGGCACTTGCCTGTGGCCCTGCAGCTATTAAAGCAGGAAACTTGGGTTCAAACCCAGAAGGCCTGGCTGCAGAAGCCCAGCCCTTAATTTCTGTACCAGGCCCCGGCCCCTTGGGTGAAGCACTGTTGCTCCAACAGAGTTTGGAGCTAACAACAGTCTGTGAAGGAAATCCAGTTTCTCTGTTCTGAAATCAAGTTCTGTTCCACTAGAAGAATTCCTGGGCACTGGGGTGTGATACACATCACATTTAAGAATGTGGCAAACTTCTAATTTTATATATTTGGAGGAAAAACTCACTCATATAAACTATTGTTAAGAACCCTGGAGCCTTACTAAATTAAATAAAAATGAACAGCTCTGGAAGTGGAAACTAAGATGAGATAGTATAAAACAAATGACTCCATTAATGGGGTTTCTGTTACACATGACAATCCACTTTTGAGGCTGAGATCTCTGAAACTTTAGCACTTTGGTTTTGATTTTCTTTGAGGGTTTTTTTTTTTTTTTGATGTTGAGTTTTGTTTAATTTTTTAATTGAAATATCGTTGATTTACAATGTGTTAATTTCTGGTGTACAGCATAATGATTCATTTCTACATATATATTCCTTTTCATATTCTTTTTCATTATAGGCCATTAAAAAGAATGCATAGTAGGACCTTGCTGTTTATCTATTTTATATATAACAATTAGTATCTGCAAATCTAAACTCCCAGTTTATCCCTCCCCACCCCCTTTCCCTCCTGGTAACCATAAGTTTGTTTTCCCTGTCTGTGAGTCTGTCTGTTTTGTAAATAAGTTCACTTGTGTCACAAATGAGTGTTTTTTAATCAGTCTCATACCTACCTAAGGCATTTCTAAGGCAATGAGTTCTCAAGCACAAATTTCAAAAGAGAATTATATTACTTCTTAATAATTACAGTAGAAGCAGGGGTTATCCTGGCAGTATTTATTTCTATAGAGAGAAACAATAAATGTGATTGCCTGGGGCTCTTTCTTTGCTTTGCTCTCCATTGCTGTTTAGATTTTTCAGTGTTCATGCAGGGCAGTGGCCAACAACAAACTCAATATAGAGCAAGCAAATCCTGCAAGGTAATCCTGGGGTTGGGTGAGGTCACGGTACGGCCTCAAGGAGACCCAGCAGTCTCAGAAAAGGCTTTATAAACACCCTTTGTTGGAGAAGCAACACTTAGGGGGTGGGTAGGGAACTGACCTTTATAATCCAGAGATCTTATCTTACCTTATTTTATTATTTTATTTCTCACTCTTCATATCAGTTGGATTTCCACACCTCTTTATCCATCCATCCTTGTATGGTGTTATTGTGTAAGAAGAGATAACACATTAAGTCCTAAACTGCCAAGTTTTCTCTTCTTGCATTTCTAAATGGAGATTTATCCCAATATTTGGTGGGATGGGCAGTAGTCCAACTTCGGTTAATTCCCTAAAATGGCTGGCAAATAAATGCACTGGCAATTTTGTTACCCCAAATGATGGATCTGATTTGATGGATGGATGGGTAACAAAATGGCTACCTCGCTTTAGAGTTTATACACATAAGTTGCAGCTTTATGATGCCAAAACAATGGATTGGTTTGGTTTTATTGGTCTGGTGGATGAGATTTTTTATTTCACCCAGAAGTCTTTACTTTAGGATCCTTGGGGGTGGGTGAATTAATTGCTAGGGCTGCCATGACAAAGTGCCACAGACTGGGTGGCTTAAACAACAGAAACTTCTCATAATCTTGGAAGCTTGAAGTTTAAAATCAAAGGTGTTGGCAGGATTAGTTTCTTCTGAGGGCCGTAAGAGAAGGATCTGTTCCAAGTTTCTCTCCTTGGCTTGTATAAATGGCTGTTTTCCCCCTATGTCTTCACAAGGTCTTTCCCCTGTGCCTGTCTGTCCTAATCTCTCCTTATAAGGACACTGATCATACTGGATTAGGGCTCACTCACCTGACCTCATTTTACGTTAATTACCTCTTTAAAGGTCACATCTCCAAATACAGTCATGTTCTGAGGTATTGGAAGAGGTAATTCAACATGTGATTTGTAAGGGAGACACAATTCAGCCCTTAACTGTGGCTAAACCTCATTTATTCCAGGCTGATAGAGAAGAGATGCTTAGCTTTAGAGCTAGCCTTCAAAATTACAAGTTGAAAAAGTCTATCTTTGGTACACATTGTCTTTTTTTCCCTGGATCCTTTCTTATCTTTATCTGACTCCCTGCCTCATTGTTCTGTCCTCCTCTGTCACCAATACTATGCTATCTCTCAAGAAAGAATCTGATATCAATCTGTTATTTAGTGAAGCAATTTTAACTCAAGGCAATTTGCACGTTATGTCCTCCCCCTATAATAATGTAATGAAAGGCTTTGTCTCCTCTTAAAGAAAATTCCCTCAGCAAAGAGTACATCAGTAGGTGAGGTAGGGAGGTGAGATGAGGGTCTTTTCCTTGCCTCACCCTTCCAAAATAACAGTAGGTAGCCAGACACCTACTAAATTCATGTCTTTACAAAACTGGTTCTTGGATCAATGAGGGCTTTACCCCCCAACTCTCCCAACATACACACAAAGGAAATAGGCAATAAACTCAAGCAGGGGTAACTGAGGCAAGTTTAATAAAGAGACTATTTGCAAAGGTGTAAGCAGGGTTAAAGAAAGCCAGTAAGAGATGGAGAAACATCGCAGGGCAAGCAACAGCAGGAAGCCATTACCACCTCTAGAGCTGAAGGTCAAGGGAAAGGAGTCTTACCAGAACCCAGACAGAGCTAGGAGTAGCTGTAGTTATGAGAGGGCTCCTATACAGAAGCTATGGTTTGAAGGGAGGTAGTTTAGGGAATAAATACTCAAACTTCATTTTCCTCCTGCCCTACAATCTCCCCAGCAGGAAGCAAATAGAAAACAAGGGGTCAAGGAAGTTGATGTGGTCTGTAGGGTAGGCCTCCCAAAGCACAGAGCAGGGTGGAAAAGGTCCCTCTCACCTCATGTATTTCATTTCTTGTGCATGAGGTCTCACAACGCCTTGGACCAGTCAAACAATGAGTGTGAATATCAGGCTTCCATTTTCTCCATTTTGAATGATGAAATGACTCAGAAAAATTTTCTATTAGTCCCTGTCAATTATTTAGTCTAAAAGTTTTATTATACATCCTACCACAGTGAGTTTTCATACTGTGCCTTGGACATTAATTTTATCCCTAGCATCAAGATGAAGGAAGCATGTTCCAGTCTGTGCAGACTTTGGCTGTTTTTGTTTGACCAACATTCCTTTTCCTCTTTTCTAATTAACAGTACCTTGATTTGGCTTTAGGATCTACTTTTCCCCAACCCTCAGTTCATGCAGTTGGGGTGGGGCTGACCTTATCCCTGGGCTCCAGGGAGAGGCACGTGGCCAGGTCTGGCCAATCAGAGCTCTGCATCTCCTTTACAAAAGGGATTATTTAAAAAGCATGCACGTGCTCCATATCAGCCTAGTGCATCAGATGGAGGGCTTCTGCTAGTGCTAGGTGCCGTTTATAAGCTGTCACATTTGCAAAGCTGGGAAGAGGTAAGCCTAGTGTTCTTTGGAATAACCTGTTTCAGAATGAAACCAACACAGAAAATGGCAGAAAGGAGATACAAATAAAGATAGATTCTTGGAGCTGGCTGTACCTAAAGTTCTCTTGCACTTACTTTTAGTTTCATTATGGCTTACAATTCTTCTATAAGCCATAATTCTTTTTCTTTTCTTAAGCCAATTTGGGCTTCCTTCACTTACAATGGAAATTCCTGGCTAACATATTGCTTTATGTTGACGTTATGTTGGGTTCTACACATCTTGTTTATCATCAAATGATATGAGTTCAATTCTGTGCTCCAGTGTTGCACTGAAGGGATAGAAGTACAGTGGTTAGCAGAAGAACAAAGTGCTTTCCAGTCTGTCAGCTGGCACTTTTTTCCTTAAGAATAGAAGCCACCTATCTGTTATAAAGTATATCACTTGTTTGATGAAATGATGCAAAATGCAGACACGGGCCATCCAGAGGAATATGTAGTGATAAGTTTTAGATTTTTTAGTATAACAGCAACAAGGCTACTGGCGCGATGAAAGATACAGCATACTTAGAAGTTGCTCTTGTTTTTTTATAAGTCTTTAAGTTACGTTAACCATATTCTAAGGCCTCTTTCCCTCAGTCTGGGAAGGATACGCAGAATAGTTCCTATTACGTTCTCTGTTTGTTTTGCTATTATTCTCTTTCAGGTCATAAATATATTTGCAAGGCTATTTACATTTATAAATTAATTTTAGAGAAAATTTATATTTTTATCACATTGAGTCTTCGCGTTGAGAAGGACTGTGTGCCTTTCTACACATTCAAATCTTCTGTTGTGTCCTTTAGTAAGTCTCGTAGCTTTCTTGGTATAGATTGTATGTACTTATTGTTATTTTCCCCTGACAGTTTTCTAACCATTCATGTTTTTCCCCTGACATATAGAAAGATACATGTTTTTCTTATCTTTGTTTTGTTCTTGGCTACCTTATTAAACTCCTTATTAATCACTATACCTTTTCAGTTTATTCTCTTGCATTTTCTTGGTAATCAGTTACATCAGAACACATATCTCATGATTGTTTCTCCTCTTTTAAAAAATGTGCAGCACTTATTTCTTTTAAAATTCTTCTTGAATATTGAAAAACAACGGACATAGTGCCTTCCTCCAAACTTCAGGGGATTCCTTCAGTTTTTCATTGTTAAGAAGTAATGTTTTGTGATATGAGGTAGAAACTTTCCATCAGGTTAAGAAATACCCTCCTAGTTCTGATATATTAGCAGATTTTTCTTTTTGAAGATCCTGAAGGGATGCTGAATTCATTGAAAGTTTTTTCAGCATCTATTGAGATAATCATATATTTTTCCCATTTAAGTTAATGGGATTTAGATTTCTTAATATTAAGCAATCTTTTGCACTTAAAGAGTAAATCCCATTTGATTGGTTATTCCCTTAGTAAACCACTGGGTTAGATTTTTAGTATCTAGCTTAGATTATTTGTATCTATATTCATAAGTAAGTATGGTCTGTGGATCTTTTTTGAGTGAACTTTGTTAGATTTTGTTACTAGCATTATCTCAGCTTCGCAAACTTAATGGAAGGGCTTTCAGTTTTTACCTCTAGTGGTCCAGAGTAGTTTAAAGAGCATGGGAATTATCTGCTTTTTGAAAGCCGTCGAAGAACTTGCTTGTAGAATAGTCTGTGTTCAGCCCTTTTGCATGGGCTGGTTCCTTGGTTCTGTATTTTCTTCTTTTATTCTAACATTGTGTGTATGTTTTCTTTTCCTCATGCTGAGATAGTCTTGCTCGAGTTAATGTTTTTTTTTTTTTAAATAAAGACAACCTTTATTAATTATTTATAAATTGTTTTTGTCCCTTTAGTCAGTATTTTTTCTGTTTTTATGGTATGTATTAAGTATTTATACACATAGATGCTTAGTTCCGGTTATATACTCTTTTTTTCATTGATTTGTCTATCTTTGTGCTAGTATACAATGATCTAATTATTATGACTTTATAATAATATGTTTTAATATATAGCAGGTTTAGTATAAACAATTTTCATCCTTTCAGATGACCTTTAGTATCACTCTGACAATTTCCTCTGAGTCTTCACCCCTGTTCCTTGGGGATTTTGATTCAATATGTGATTTGAGGAAACTGGTCATCCTCTGGGCCGGGGGTTCAAGTTGGGCTCACAGTAGCCTGATAATAAACCTAGTATAAGTGTCATGATATAATTACAAGAATTTAAGTTGGTAGTTTTGATAATAAAATGTGAGATTAATTTTCTTGGCTTTACAACCACACCTGCCAAAACTTTGCTTATATATCAAATAACTTATGAAAAGCTAACATCAAATAGGTCTGGACACTTCCGTGCATCTGTAATCTGAAGAACAATCAATGGTTACATGACAAGAGGTTGGGTCCAAGATGATTTATAACCGCATCCTTTAGGCATAGGAAATGTAAACTCTGAGAGACTGAAATAGAGCCAAGACTGCAGATAACCTGTAAGCCCAGTACTTCTGTCTCTCTCTTTCTAGACACTTAAAAGAGCAGCAGTCTAGACACGAGTATCTATGAGTCTGGCTTAGCTAATTTGGGCAAAATATTTAACTTCTCTGAGACTCGGGTTTCCATTCCTACAACATGGGAATGATAATAACGGTTCTGGGCAAGTCATTGGTTTTTAATATACAATGTATGTGTAGGTATCATTTAAACTGTCCCATGCCATACAAAGGTGAATTAATATATTTTCTGTCTCTTGTCATCTCCTTTACCAACTTTAATCATCAAGGCATTCTGCTCTATCTTCTCCATCAAACTTTTCAGCCATTTCTGATTTTTCTTGACTGATCCTGAGTCCAAAACAGCCTGTCATTTGCCTATTTTAGTTATTGCTGCTCCTTTAATTCTTTTGACCCCCACTAACCTTTGCAAGATCCTTGCCCCTCCTATCAAGTAGTCCAACTTGTAAGAATGGGGAAAACTCTTGTCACATGTTAATTTCCTATAGCTACAAAGGCCTACTCAAGACATGAAATAGTGATTAAGAAATAAAGATGAAAGTCTCTAAAAATATGAGATTAATTTTATATGTGTTAAACTTTCATTTCTTTTCAAGTAAAATGGTTTATGAAAGCTTTGAGTTACAAGGCTGTAGGATGCTTCCAAGATCAGAAGTAGTAATATACAGGTCTGGACATTCAATACTGTAATTAAATCAAAGTCCCAATGGAATCTGAGGGGTGTGAAAGTTAGACAGGGAGAACTTGTGAAAATTTGACAGTGACTCTCAGGTTCATTTGGAAAAATATTTAGGTGAGAATGAACTGTTTTTTTTTTTTTAAATAAAAACAAATCAGGGACCTTGTCTGGCCCAAATTTAAAGCTCATTATTAAGCTTTTAAATCCCTTTCATCCTCTGTGCCTTAAGGTATTGTTTCCTCATGCATAAGGTAATTTCATAAAACTTTTAGGAAAGACAAAACAATTACACACATATATACACACACATGATGCTTGTTTATTCCTGGTGTGAGAATGATACATGGTCATAGGAAAAATTTACAAAAGTGCAGAAAAATACAAAGGAAAAATAATCATTTGTAATATAAGAAAATCAATATTCTGGTGCCTAGCCTTTCAACTTTTTATGTATAGTTTCTCTATATTTTTTCTTTATAAATTTTTGTATAAAAATTTAAATGTTAACCTCATATCTATGTAATACATATAACTTGTTTTTTTCACTTACTGTATCATGAATATTTTCTCATGGTTCCATGGAATCTTTGACTTGTACCCCTGGCAATTACATTTTGAAAGTGTTGGATTCTGTTGGTTGTGGTTTTCTTTTTCTTTTCTTTATTTTGGCTTAAAAGATGAACACTTATTTTTCTTCTTAAAAAGGAAAAAAGCACATTTTCCATTTATACCAGTAGGTGTCATCCATTCACGCAAAGAGCAACCCAAGACTTAAACTCCACAATTTCTATCAAGTTCCAGTGTTGTGTTCTAGCTTCTCTGAGCTCTTTCAGTGAAGGGCATTTAGGTTCTAAGTAGAAACTGGAGAAGATGCTACCTTTGCCCTTAAGGGGCTTGCAAAGAAGGAAAGAAAATAAAAACAACAGTTTTGAAATGGAATCAATTTCATAGGCTTGTAGTTATTATTTTATATCCTAAAAAGACATCAATTACTGCGAAGAGGTTACTTAACTCTTAATCTGAGTTAGCTACCCAGAGGAGGTCAGTTATGCTATTGTCATGTTTTTCTGGAAAAAGGGTTACCAATCCAGATTCTGTGCATAAAAATTCAAGATGAGTCAAAATATAATGATATATTTTAAAAATATAAAAATTATGAAAAAGTTATGAAATTTAAAAATTATAATAGCTAGATTTTTTTTTTGTATCATATAGCAGCCTTTAAGAACTTTTGTATCCATTACCTTTTGGTCCTCACTAGAATCTTCTGAGGTTATAACTGAGAAAACTTTTGTTCAGAGAGGTTAGGCATCTTGCTCAGGGCCACACAGCTAGTAAATGATGAGTCTAGGTCTAGAACAAAGGTTTTCTGACATTCTATGTATACGTATGTAGTGCCAAGTAAGTGTTAGCCTTCAAAGTACACGTTAAACCAAACTGGATCTTCAGATATGTTTTGTTTCCTCCTAGAGTGCTCACTCACACTGTATTTTAAATTTTTTAAAATCAGTTACAAAATTTTAAAATTGGGATATTTCCTGCAAGGATTAGACTTTCATGTCTATTTGGAAAAAAAACAGAAGATATGGCTACACTGGAGTTGTATTCCTTGTAATGTACAGCTGAATATGATTGGCTGCTGCTGCTTCTCCTGTATGCACTCCAGTTTGCCCCAGTTTCTACCACTCCCTATTGCCTTATACTAGGTTAATTTCACTCATTTCTTTTATCTGCCAGGCCCCTGTATGTATACGCATTTGCAAGTCTTTTGAGTTTCAGTCTTTTTGCAAAAGGTTATATACTCACTTCAACAATGCTATCATAGTTCAAAATATTTTTTGGATAGCTTTCAGAATCAGGTTAAGTGTCATGTAAGAAAAATGGTGCTGATATGTTAGTTTTTAAATTTATTTAATGAAAAGTGGCATTATCTGCTTGATCACTTAGATAGAGTATATAGAAAGAGGAAAGCAGAGGACTGAAGCTCAAATTCTGGGGAATATCAACATCAAAATTTAGGAGGAGAGAGAAAGAAGAACTGGCAAAGAGGAGAGAGAGGAAATGGAGAAATGGAAGTTAAAAAGGAGAGTGATGATTCTGACCTGTCACTCTGATTCAGACCACAGAGGGGCTTTGATGAAATGTTTGATATTAGGAAGACAAAGCTTTCCTTCTGAGAATTAGACTTTATTCAACATAGAATAGATCAGAGTAGAGGCAGCAAAGTAACCTAAAGGAGCAGAATGGCTTTTAGTTCCGGTAACTCAGTCAGGACTGGGTGACACTGTTTTCAAGATAAAGTAAGTACAACGTCAATGTAAAGTCAGTATAGCATCAAATGATTCAGGGAGGCCAAGAAGGGACAGATGGGGAGTGCTGGTTGGAGCTAGCAACGCAGGGCTCACAAGTGGGCTTAGGGAAAGCAGTTTGCGCAAAATGATAGTGGTGGGTTGAAGAACTTCTAGGAAGCAGTGAGCGTAGACTTCTCTTTACTAAGAAAGAAGAGAGAGAAGTAGACGGCAGGGGTTGCAAGATCTGAAGAAATGTGTTTGCATGTGTTAATGACTGAAGAGATTCTAGCATGCTTATAAGTGGAAGGGAAGGTGCTAGAGAAAAGCAGTCTAGGAGCAAGAGAGGGACTGAGGGAGCCAGAACCCTGGAGAGTCTGGAAGGAAGGGGACCCAGAGAGGGGCTTTATAATGTTTTGAGCAATGGCACCATCATCAGAATGAAGGCCTTGCTGCCAAAGTGACTAAGTCGGGGTATTTAAAAAAAAAAATGTCAGTTATCTCACTTCATAGTCACATCTTTACACTGTGATTTTTTCCCCCATTAATGGAAATGTACAATTAGTTTTCTGGGCCTTATGGATGAATTGATAACTTTTAAATGAGAAAATATTGTTTGACTGTTAAAATGGAATGTTCTTTTTGCTTGACGATTAGGGATAGGCAAGTGATCAGATAAGAGATGAATTTTATTATATCATTGAATTAATTTCAATGTGAAATACAAACACATCTTGAAATCTTCTGACCTCAGATTATCATTCATGAGGTAAATTACGAATCCTTCAAAAGTCAAGGATTCTTCAACACCCATTCATTCAACAAATAGTTATGGAGCATCTACTCTGTCCCGGGTATTGTGTGGGGCATTGAAGACACAGCTGCAGAGAAGGCATCTTCAATCCTTTCTCTGGTGCTGCTCACAGAGCAAGCAAACAGGCAGCTGCGGTAATATGATGAATTTTAGAATGAGGGACACAGGGGGACTTTCAGAGGATACAGAAAAGCCACCCAATGGACTCTAGCTATGGAAGTGGTTGGTGGTGAGTGACTGGATCAGGAAAGTCTTCTTGGATGAATGGATGGGTGTGTAAGCCAAGGCCTGAAGAATGGTAGGATTTCTGCAGAAGAGGGGAGGCTGAGTGAGTGAGGAGGGGAAGTGGGGACAAGAAGTGGGCTCCTGGCAGTTGGAGGAAGAGTTAGCCTGGGGACTTTGGAGAATGCCATGTCATTCAATATGGCTGAAGCTTGTGGTGCAGGAAGAAGAAAAACAAATGTGGCAAGATCTGGGGCTGAATTGGAACCCAGTTGTAAAGGGTCTTGTAAGGAGTTCAGGCCTTATCTAAGGCTGGCAGGATGCTGGTAGAGGCTGCTAAGCAGGGGGCAGGTGAATCAGATTTATATTTTACAAAGCTGATTTGTCCTGGTTGTAGTCTGGAGACAGGTTGAAGCTGGGCAAGAGTGGGGACCGAAAGATCAGGAGAGAGATGCTGGAGGCAAGAGAAGAAGAAAAATGACGAGGCAGACAGCTAGGAAGTAGAGTAATAAGGCTTATTGGTGAATTAGCGGAGCAGTGACATGCAGGTTCCTGGCTGTCTGGACGACAGTGTCACTCAACAACAGGGGACAGAGAAAGAAATAATTTTCATCAGGAAGAACCCTTCTCTTCCAATGCTTTTTTCCTATTTCAGGTGGGCAAACCAAGTTCAGGTGAAGCATAGATCCTTTTGGGGTCTTTTTTAGCCCCGGGGTTTGGACTCAGTGGCCTTGGTGTATGCAACTGTTGCTCTTAGTAGGTTTCAAGCAAAGCAAAAGCAAGATATTCACCTGTGGAACCTCAAAAAAGCAAGCGCATAGCCTCACCAACTCCAGTGTCTGCAAGGCAAGGAATAAACACTGCACTTTTTATGTAACAGACTTTCCATTCCCACCCTCACCTCAGGCATCTGCACACACAAATCAAAACCCTCTTAAGTCATGGAATGAAAAAAAAATGAAAAACATAAAAGCAAACAAAAAGTGCTTCCTGTGGGGTGAATGGAAATTTCTGCCCAGTTTGTTTTCCAGGTAGATGAAAAGTAGTTCTGAATGAGTAAAACCACAAGTGATTATATTCTGAACTGAGATTTTTGAGAAGAGGAGGCAGAGGAGGGATCACTTAGGCGGGTCTTTGACACAAAGCATCATCTACATGGAAGCAGGGCCGGCTCCACTTTAAGATCAGTTTCCACCAAACGTCTCATAGAGAGGTGTGTTGGTTGGGAAAAAGCAAATGAATTCATAACAACCAAAACCACACACGTCCAATTGATCTAAAGCAGAACCCAACCATAACTTGTGTAACTTTTCACTCCTTGAGAAGAAACACTACACCTAATTTTATTAAGAAATCTCTTTCACATTCAAATATTTTGGAACTTCATCTAGGACCTAAGTACCCTTCTTCCACCAAAATTGGAGGTCCCCAAATCATGTTACCTGTCATTTCTGGCCAGATAAATGAAGACCAACATGTGAGGGTAGTGTGGTAATTAAGAGTGCAACTAACTATGAAGGAATTACCACCTATTGAGTTTTGGTGTAGTATCACAGAAAAAAATATTCATTATCTGAAAAGTTTACTAAAATACTCTTCTCTTTCCAACTTAAAAAAAAAGGGTAGAACTCAGAGTTTCACTCTTTGTGTGTGACCTGGCTCCATTGCTTTTCGGCTGTAGGATCCTAGGCTATTTACTTAATCTCTCTCACTCTCAGTTTCCTCATCTGGGAAATGGGAATAAGGATGAGATTTACCTGACAGAGTGGCTGTGAGAACTGGATGAGATAATTGATGTGAAGGACAGTGTCTGGCACATAGTACACACTCAATAAACGTCCATGATTAGGTTCCCTCCCTGTTTTCCTCTGCGACACTGCAGCTGAGCTCTATAATTTGTAGCAGCTTTTAGCAAATGAAGTAAAATCTCTCCACACTTAATTCCAGAGCTAGGCCACAGTTAGGTTAGAAAAAGTCAGTTGCTCTCTCCTGCCTGTCTATGCTGGGCTAGGATTCAGTGACTATGGGTCTGGAAGCATCTCTGCTTGATGCTGCCAAGGGCAGAGCAGCAGGAGAGGAGGGAATAGGGGCAGGGGGTCCCAGGGCTCTCGGTGGCCCTGCCTGTACCACTCAGGTTGCACAATTCAAAGAACTTCTTTCACACCCATGGTGGAGGCCCAGGACCCCTAAAACAGGTACCTGGGAAGCTGTAGCAGCTTGGAAATCACTGCAGGATAAGCCTCCTACCATACCTTTGGAACTCCTTGGCTCCAGTCCAGTATCCCTCCTTGCTTTTTGTACCCCAACCCCAGATATTGCTTCAGAGCCTGGACATTATGAATGGACCCCTTGGTTGCCCTGCCCAACAGATTCTGTCCGGCTTCTCATCTTGATGTCAGCTCTGCAGGCTGAGTGTTGATCCTGCCCTATTACTCCCTAGAAATCCAGCCTGGATCCAGCATGCTGCAAGCTGATTCAGACCTTTAGATGGGAGGCTCAGCAGGGCTTGGTGTGAATGGTTCCACTTACTTGGTTAAGAGTGAGGACTCTGGAGCCAGACTTTCCAAACTCTAGCACTGCCACTTACTAACTATCTGACTTGGGTTAGGTACTTTACCATTCTGTGCCTCAGTTTTCCCCATCTGTAAAATGAGGAGATTAGTAATCTCCATCTCATAGGATGGTTAAGAGGATTAAATGAATTAATACTTGTATAAAACATTATATATTATATATATAAATAATATTAAATGAATTAATACATGTATAAAACATTATATATTATATATATAAATAATTCACTAAAATAAATGTGAAACAATATAAATATAATACTAGCTCTTTTCATATTGTATTTTATACATATTTAATATATTACACATTATTTTACATTCATTTTTATACTTGTTTTGCATTAACCTGTATTATTTCATTAAACATTTATGAACATATAAACACAATTATTCATAGTACTATTACTGTTATTATTGTGTACTCTAGATCCCTGCAGGGATAGAGAGACCATGAGTAGTCTTTTCAACTTCCTTGCTTTCATCCAAGGCTAGAGGTACAGATTCCCTAATTTCTACAGACCCTTGTGTGCTATGCAAAGCGGGGTTTAAGTTAGATTAAAACTGACCCCATCACTTGGAAAATTACAGCCTACAATGAACGCCATGTAAATAGTCTTCCTCAGATTCCTACGTTGCCCCTCCTTCAGATAGCTTCATTTCAATTTCTGTAATAATTTTATTTATTTCTTGTCTTATTTCAAAGGCTTTCTATTTCTGGGGCAAATAGCATAAGACAGAAATGTGTCAAAATGTATGCTCTTTGCCATGTGGTTAATTTTAGATCATGTTATTACCAATAACTATTGATTCAGAGGAACAGGGTGAAAAGAATTGCCTTGTCTCTTTCACTTGTTTTCTTGGAAATAGAATGGGGGTAAAGTTTTCCTCTGTCTTCAAAATCACCAGAAATCCATGGATTAAACTTAGCCCCCATAAGCAAAAATGCAACAGAGCCATTGACATCAGTTAAGAGACACCTCCTTACCTTGATGGTAAGTGTGACACTACATCAACCCCCACAAAACCCACTTCCTTACCAGCAAATAGAAAATAATGAGAACATGAACACACTGTCAGCTTCGAGCCCTGAAGGAGAGAGCTGCCTTTGCTTCTGGCAAACATGAAGTCAGACTTCTGGTATTTCTTTCTCCTCTGCTTCCAAGTTGAAGTTCTTACAGGTAAGTGGCCTATTGAATATTTATTACTAAATTATAACTCGAGCGAATGTAAAGAAAAATCAAAGGTAGAAAAGTTAGGCATCAAACAGAAAGTTTTTTTTTTTTTCCCCTAGAGAGTAAGTACAACTGCAGAGGAGCCCAAGCCCACGGCTATGGGTCTTTATGTCACTGTTTTAAGATGAAGAATGTCTCGTCAGACCATTAGAATTTTAAATTACCTGCTTGAAGTTACCTGTTAGTGGATAAAGCAGGAGAGTGACTTACTGTTCTCAGAGAAAGATGAAAGGCAAAATGACTTGTGTCAACAGAATGAAAATTAAATAGTCCTGGCACTGGGGCCGGACACTCTTCCTGAAGGAGAAACTAAAATGAAAGGGCTTTGAAAAGAAGGATTTTGATTTTAATCATATCTGGTTGGTCTTCTGTCAGAAACTCCAGGCTGCCATAGAGTTTTTTCTGACACTGATGTCAGGGTTCTTCCAAAAGGCCAAGGAGTAGTGGATGACGTAAAAACCTTCCCTAGCCCTGGTAGACATTTAAAAAAAAAAACAAAACCAAAAATAAAAACGGAAAACATTCTAAAGTCCTCAGTCCTTTCTCTTAGATGGCGTATATTAGACTCCATTTGAACGGTTGAAACCATGCTACTTACAACTAAATTAATATACATGTTTCTGCTGCTTCTTACTTGATACATTTTCTATTATTTTTGTTTTATCTTTATCTCTGAATCATGTTCTTGAGGTTGGGAAAAAGCAAAGTGGAATTATACTAAATGGGGATTTTCTATTAAAATGAAATGTGAAAGTAAAACTTTTAGGAGATATAATCTTGTTTAGAAATAAATTTTGCAGTGTTACCAGAAGTAGGTAGCCTTTATTTTTCTCCCCAAAGAATTTAAAAAAAAAAAGCATATTGGTCCAATATTTGATTTTGCGGAGTCTCAAGGTGGCTCCAATGCCCTTAAGGGGAAAGAGGAATGAGGGACTAGAGCCTACGTCTCAGTCCCAAGGGCAGTTTGGGGCTGCTGGCTTATTTAACTATGCCTTTTCTACAACCTAGTGAAATCCTTTAGCAGCATGAGCAACAAATGAATAGCTTCGGAATTGATTATTCATTCATTCATTCACTCACTCATCCCTTCATTCACTCAGCACCAAGCACATGCCATGCAGCAGGTCCTGTGCTAGCCGCCATGTGTACAACGATGAGCAAAACCAGATCTGTCCCTACCCTCACGAAGCTAACTGAATGGTGGGGAGAGAGACTTCAATCAAATCATCCCATGAATGAAAGGCAATTACAGACAGAACTCAGTTCTATCAGAGGATGTAACAAAGATGCTTGTGTAGACTGAGTGGGTGTGGAGGTGTGGTTGGGGACTGGGTTCGTCCAAGCCTTTCCTGTGGAAGCAGCACTTGAGCTGAGATTTAAAGGACAAATAGGAGTAAATGGGAAGAATGGTGGGAGGGTTGGTAAGAACATTCCCTATTATGAAATGCTAAGTGCAAGGAACTGTGGCAGGAAGGAATGAAGTCAGTCAGGAAGCTGGAAGAAGGTGGATGTGCTTGAGTACAGAGAGAGAAGAGGTAGGGGATGATGCCAGAGGAGACTGGAAAGGAAAGCAGAGGCTAGACCATTCAGACCATATATTCCACCTGAAGGATTTTGGATTTTCTCCCAAGAACATTGGTTCAAGTCATTGAAGGGTTTGTTTGTACTGCCAAAAAACATCCCAGTGTGCCAAACCCATCTGGGCATTTATGGTGGTGATACTGTGCTGAGGGGATTTGAATTAGCAATGGTGTTACCACTGGGGAAGGATAGATCCAGTCTAGGTGGAATTATTTCTAGTTGTCAGACTAAGCTGATGAATAAATTGTACTTTTGCAATGACATTTATCTTGGATTCTGATTGAATAAAACCAATGTTCCCTCTCATCACACAGAAAACCATGCCACGTGACAAGCTGTTCTCCTATTTGATAGGTGGCAAAACTGGGGCGTGAATGGCTAGGCAGAGATAGCAAACTGCTAACAAAACATCATCACATTGCATTACCCAGCAATTACCATTTTCAAAGTCTCTAAATGCAAAGTAAAGAGCCAAACTGAAGTAAACCAAGCACTTGCAGGTCCTTTCCTTTGGCATATTTTTAATCCTCCCAACAATGTAGGCTTTTTCATCCCATGAAGAGGTAGATATTCTTACTTTCAGTTAATGTTTGAAGACTCTCTGACCAGGAAAGGCTAAGGGATTGGTTACACGGTAAGTAGTGGCAGAATCAAGATTAGAATTCAAATATGTCTGGCATTCCTTCCCACCATGTTGAAGTAGTGGGGATATAACATAAATCTCAAAGGAGAGAAATTCTCATCAGTTTTGTTATTTGGTTGGTGAGTTAAGAGGTCCGAAGTCTTGGTGATTCCCAAAATTCCGTTGATTTCAATGTCAAACTTAACAAAGTAATCTTCTTTTAATGATTCTGGAAAAACAGGAGGCTCCTCATTGTAAAAGGAGGGAAAAATGCGACACTCTACATTTGGAAGACCCGCTTTCTAGACCTTTGGGCAATGGGGACCATGCAGGTGACCTAATGAGTTCTGGTTTGGGAAAGACCACTTTGAAAGCCGTGGAGTGGGAATGATCCAACATCAGATGGTGCTTAATAAATGTGCATGTCTCATGATGTGCTCTAGGCAGGAGCTGCGAGGGTAACCCTTAGGCTCATTTTGAGCCTTTTTTTTTTTTAAGCACAGGGTTTGACTGGTTTATTCTAGGTACATCAGTACAGTTAAATTATTAAAATGCTTGTCATTGCTAATGATAAGGCAAGACCTGAAGGAATTAGAATGTTAAACCAGGGTGGCAGGAAACACTACTGTCTAACTCTTTGCTACTCTACCCTCCATTCCCACCTCAGTTGAAATTTCACCTGGTCCTTTGCTACCCAGTATTGGAATAGCTGACCATCTCTTCCCTTATGGTAATTTGCCTGGTTATGGAAGGCTTCCTGCGCGCACCTTCTAACCAAGATTCTGATGGGAAAAGTGAATGGTTTTAATTTTAACTCCAATTTTGCAAATATTGAGCCTTGCTTTTGTCACCAAGGCAGTGAAGCAGTGGTTCCTGAATTCCAGCACCTCAGGCAAAACAGCCCTTTGGCATCTCCAGCACCTGCTCCTCCCCAGAGTTCAGGGCGAGACCCGTGGAGCTGCAGAGCTGTGCTAACCTTTGAGCCCCTCCTAGTACCTCCTTCTAGTGTTCATACTGAATTTTTAAAAATCCACATTGCCCACCTTTTCTTTCAATAGATGAATTCAGGCCATTCCCACTCAGCAAGCTAAATCTATATTGATTTTATTCCTTCAATATTGTATTTATTTCTATTTATTTTCCTTTGTTGTAGGAGTCTCTTATTTTTGTTGGTATGATGAAGTTTCTTTTAACGCCCCTCCTGCCCTGGGGCCTTTGTAGTCAACCTTCCAAGGTTGACTACACACTTCTTAGTTGACTAAGTCATTATCGTGTTCAGAGCAGCTTGATAGAATGTTCATTTATTTATTATTGCAGTAAAGTAAATAATGACAATGGCCTTGCCCGATGTGTTTACTCCCCAGCCCCCCAGTGACATGAGAACTTCTAAATGTTCTCTTCCCACTCTCATGCTTTCCTGGTAGTGCACCGCTGCCCCATGCATGGGTTTTTTTGAAATAACTTGTTGATCATTACTAAGTTTCCTCTGACAGTATTTCTCTCTTGGTTCAAGAATTCTTTCTTTACACCCACTTCACCTCTTTTCCATGGCAGCATCATTCCGGCCATCTGCTCTTGTCTTATCCCTGTTCTGATCCAATGATCAGAAGACTTCCATTATTTCCTTCACTCTGATGGGTGACTAATACCTTTTCTGGGAATAGGACGCCCGAAGAGCAGTCTTTTCTTTTAATAGTCTGTGGGTATTCATCAACTGTCTGCTGGCCTGTAGGGTTGCGGGTGAATAGTTCCATGCTAGTCTGACTCTCATTCCTTTGCAAGTAACTTAAATTTTTTTTTCCCTAGAGTCTTGTAAGCTATTCATTTCAGTATTGGAATTCAGGAATTCCACTAGGATGTGCCTAGTTCTGTGAGTGTTTTCATTAACATGGCTTGGTGCTGGGTGACCCTTTTCAATCTGCAGACTTAAGTTTTTTGTTTTTGTTTTAATTTCAAGGATATTTTTCTCTCAGTAGTTGTTTCATCATATCTTTTCCTGTGTCTTTTCCCCTTCTTTCTAGAAATGTCTATCACTCTCAGGGAAGATCTTGAGACCATTGTTTGTTCATCATTAGTGAAGAAATTGGCTTTCATAACTTGCCATTGCTGGTAACAACTCCCTCAGATGAAATGGAGTTACAGTTTTAAAAGTACTAGCAGCATATTCCCATTTCTCAGTTGAAACAAAATATGGTGGTGTAGGGAGGACCTAAATTCTCATCTGAGCTTCGCTCACTGTTATATTCACAGACTTGTTTGGCTTTTAAAAACTGGCCTCGGTATTCACAGTTGTAAACAGAGCAAAATCCACAGCTTATGCTGTCTCCCTCTCCTAAGAATATGAGCTTTATACATAAAAAGATTTACTGGGATTTGCAAATTCAAAATATATATATTTAGCAATCATCTGTAGCCTTCAATACCCAAAGAAAAGGCCACATTTACTCCATGAATGGGATCTCTGTGCTACTGCTATTCTAATAAATGGAGTCTATCAAATTGGACGTTTTGAGCATTCTAAGTATAAGAATGTGGCATTCAATACTTTCCTAGGAAAATTCAGAATTTTATTTTGCAAAGTGGAACTTAAGCATTTAGAAAATATGTAACAAACATGAAACCTGTTAGTCAAAAACAATTCTTTTTCATGAATTTGGCATGTGTGGTTGGTCAAAACAGACTGAGATTTGTGAGTTTAAAAAGAGAGTCAGAAATGGGGAGATGAAACTCTTCTGTCTCCTTCATAACCTGCTGAGGCCTGGGTCTAATTTGCCTGAGGAAAAGCTGAGAAAAACAGGTTGTCCTTTGCAAAAGGTGATAGACTTAAGAATTTTGAGTCAGTCAGTCACTAGTTCTGACAGAGTCTTTTGTTTGTCTGAGTCATGTTGCCACAGACATGGCCCTTTCAATGAGCAATTAAGGATCATTTAAATGGAATTTTTTGAATATGAGAAATCAAACTCTTTATAGCTAACATTTATAGTTTTCTAGGGCTCAACACTTTAAAAAAATCCATTCATGAACAACAATAACAACAACAACAAATAAAACCTCTACGGCACTCACAAGTCAAGTTCTGTTCGTTTTGTACTAAGACTAAAGCAAAAATCTGTCAGTAGTTCCTGTTTGCACTTATTTAACTATGATAGAAATTTCTTGTGTATGTAAATCCATACTTTTACCTTTCTACGGGCAGATAAATGACAGAATACGCATCAAGAATTCAGACCCCATCAGAGCAAGAATCCAGACTTTATAGCAGGTTCAAGTACGCAGGGCAGCTCAATACACAACTGCTCATGAATGAGGATGTCTAGGGAAACGCGTGTGTTAAACACAATGTAATTTCACATCAAATAAATGATTTTACATATTTTTTTGGTGTATGATGATCTTTCCAGTCATAGAATACATATGTGGCACCAGTGTGAATCTTACTTTAAGCAGTTGGGACAATTTTATACTCAATATATCTTGAAGGAAAAGAAATGTCTGAAAATAACCTAAATCTAGCTTAATATTAAAAGCCTTTTCTTCTTCTATTTCTTCTTTTTTTCTCAGCAAGTCTCTTTAGCTTCTGTGCTTCAGCTTCTGTAAAATTAGGGATTGGATTACATGATTGCACTAAGGGGCTCCTTAGGAATATGGACTCTGGTCTCAGATTGTCTAGGTTCAAATTATGGCTCCCCCACATTTTGCCTCTATAACCTTGGATCTTGTTCAAGCCTCAGTCTCCTCATCTGTAAAATAAGGATAAAAATAGAAAACCTGATTTAAAAGGCTGTCCTGAACATCAGATGTTACATTGCATGTATTACATTTAAACCCTTAAATGCATGGGAATCACACAATGATTTTAAGCTTAAATATTTATATAACTCTAGACCTATTGGGCTTCAGAGAACTGACTGGGCATCATTTACTCTGAGTCTTTGCTTTTGGACTTGGAAACAAATACTCTCCATTATCCAATAGACAGGGTCTCTTCCTCTGTTTTTCTCGCTCATCTCCTCACTCCGTTGTAGAGCATTCACCAACTATGCTCAGGCTCCTTCTTCTTCTACTCATTCATTCATCTATTATTATTGAGTTTCTAATAGACTCCCGGTCCTGGGATTATTTAAGTGACCATGATTCAGTCTTTATCTTTGTGAAGCTTATGGTTAAATGAGGAATACAGACAAAAATAATGATGATCTAAGCTTATGCACACTATAAATATGTTGGTATAAACAAAGCTTCATTGAGAGCATAGAGATAGGAGTCTATGTCTGGGTCTTAGGGACCAATTTAAACTGATTCTTGGGGGTAGGGCATAGCTCAGCAGTAGAGTGCCTGCTTAGCATGCACGAGGTCCCGGGTTCAATCCCCAGTACCTCCACTAATTACCACCCCCACCAAAAAAAAAAAAAAAAAAAAAAAGATTCTTGAGGAATGAATGAGGATTTCTAAGCAGATAAAGGGGTAATAGGATATTCTAGTCTATGGGAACAGAAGTAACAATGTAAAAAGTTTGGCCTCAAAGTTCAGTGTAGCTTTAACATATACGATCTAGGAAGTTGTGAAAGGATTTTGTGTCATGCCAAGAAAATTTAGGTTTTTGTTTTTTTGTCTTTATCTCATAAGCAACAATGTAATGGAGATTTTTTAAACTGGGGAGTGAAATGCTTTTTCGAAACACAATTTTGGAAGCAGCATAGAAGATGGATTTGGAAGGAGAGACTGTTCTTGAGAAGGCTAGTCGAGAAGATGCTTCCACAGATGAGGGAAAAGGTCCTGGACTAGCAATGGGAATGGAGAAAAGCAATTGAATTCAGGAGACACTCATGACCTACAGTCAACTATACTTGGTGACCTATTGGAGCAGGACAGCCAGACAGAGGGAGAAATGAGGAAGATTCTGAAGGTCTAAGGGTCAGTCTCATGACTCCTTGAAGGAAAGGACTTGGGTTTGGTGAGTGAATATTAAGTTCAGCCTGGAAATGTTACTCTTGATGTGTCAGGGGATATCCAGATACAGATACAGAAAGGAAACTGGAAATAAGGGACTGGAGCTGAGGATGTGTGTGGCTGGAGATGAAACTGTGGGTTACTAGAGTAAAGTGTAGAATCTATTTTAATGACTCTGTAAATATTGCTACAAAGTTTTAATAACACCTCTGGAATTTTTCCATTTTCACAAATAAAACCAGTTTTTACTAGAAGAAAATCGATCTTTCATTTTTTAAAAAATTATACATTCTAGAGCTCCAAAGTTTGTTTAACCCTCTCTGCAGAGTTCCTTTGAGAATAAAAACAATTCACACATTGTGTGTGCGTGTGTGTGCACGCCTGTGTATAGTCTTGGTTTTTTTGAGGTTCTTCTTTTTCTCTTCACACTTTTTTGCCTTCCCTTTCTGCAAATATTAGGACTTTAAATTAGGCTTATTTTGCCTACCCTTGCTAATGATTTCAATCCCTACTTTAGATTCTGGATGCCTCTGAATAATAATGTAAATATAGAAATGATGCATCTATAAAAATCCACTAATTGAGACTCTAAAAGTTTCAGCTAGTAGACTTACAAGAAATGACAGCGCTTTTATGAAAAGTGAAAAAAAGTGGTAGAAAGCATATTTTTTAAAGGCCAGAGTTTCTTAGATCAAATGTAACAAAACCCTAATATAAGCACTGCAGTTTTTAGAACGTCGCCTCTTCCTGCACATTCATGTGCTGTGCTAAGTTAAAGCTTATCAGTGTTGGATTACAGAAATTATTTTTAATAAGCACTATCAATAATTGCAAACTGAGGAGATCTTATCTTTCTATCACTCTGAGACCTTTGTGGAGGTTTGTGGTTAGAAGTCTGAGTTAAGGAGAATAAAGTCAAATTGCTGATTTGTCTCACACCCCTTGTACTGTGTGGGTTTTCTGAGTGCTTTTGCCAAAAAAAATTTCAACCAGGTTATCATACAACTGCTTACAAAGAGTCCTGGCAGGATGGGTTCTAGCAAGACAACCTTACACTGAAGAAATGAAATAGTTTAGATATTAAAAGAATCAATTTGCAAATAAACTTCTGAACCATAGTACAATTCTCAGGTGAATGACCCTTTTCTTCAGAGAATTTTTTTAACAGCTCCCCTAAAAGGAGATACAAATGCTTTTGTCATTTAAAATTTTGAAGATCTAGAGAAATCATCTAATATGAAGATTCTGATTTTAGTCTTGAAACAGTCTATTGATATCAACAATAATGTTATAAAAATCATAGTTATCAGCAGTTCACAGGTTGGAGAAGCTCTATTGGAAAGATTGTAACTTTTAGACAAGGTAATCAATGTGATTAAGATATAGTACTTGTTTTCTTGAGTACTTATAATCCAGGAATACCAACAAGAAGTAAATAGATGTGGTAGAAAAACAATAATGAAGTCTTAATATAGATATTTTAAGTCTCAGCACCAGGATTCAAGAGAACACATT
This sequence comes from Camelus dromedarius, assembly GCF_036321535.1. Taxonomy (NCBI): domain Eukaryota; kingdom Metazoa; phylum Chordata; class Mammalia; order Artiodactyla; family Camelidae; genus Camelus; species Camelus dromedarius. The sequence continues at coordinate 69,427,946 of NC_087439.1, read as the reverse complement.
CCTTTTTGTGTTCTTAACAATGCATTAAGTGCTCAGTGTTATAGCATGGCGTTTCTGTTACAAATCACTAGTATGCTGTGGTTACAAAACATCTGGACATTTTAGAACAATCATTGGTCCAGGGGCACCTGTCCTGGCCATCCATTGGGCAAATTTAATGGTTCTGCTCTCTGGAGGATGCAAATAATCAACTAGATTTAAACCTGTCGTCTTCCCCTCCTTAGACACAAAAGAGCTAAGAAAATCTTCAATCATCTAAGCAAGTCTTTATGGACCCGGTGGATACTTAGAATAGTTAAAGAACCTACTTGTTTAAAGCACAGGCAGATATGTTCATTAGTTGAAGAGGTGTCTTTTGTGCTTGATTGTATATTTGCACGTACTTGTGTGCAGAAGAAAGGCAACATACCATTGCTAACCTTAGGATCACGTCCCAGCTGTAAGCTGTGTAATCCTGGGCAAGATACTCACTTTTCTGGCCACAGTTTAGTTTGACAAATTTAGATGTAAAATTTTGAATAAAAAGGTTTAACAGGATCATTCCTAAGAGCCCTTTTGGTGCTTATATTCTATAGTCTATGATTTATCCCCCCAGACTTATCATATCACTGAGATCTACATATTCAACCATCTGCCCATCCATTCATCCATTCAGTAAATATTTATTGTGATGTACAACACACCAGGTACTATTGTAGATACTCAGGATAGTGAATAAAATAAAAAGGTCCCTGGTTTTAAAGTTTACATTATAGTAGGGCAGCCAGACAACAGACATGTAAACAAATAAACCAGACGGTGGTACTTTGTCTCAGGTAATACGCTAGAAAACGACTTGCTGTGTACTTTGGCCCGAGTGGTTCAGTGGGTACTGGAGAAGTAAGAAGCAGCCATGTGAAAATCAGAGATAACATTCCAGGCAAAGAAACAACAAAGTCAGAGTCCTGGGGACCAGCTTCTTGCTTTGAGGAATAGAAAGGAGAGCAATGTGACTGCAGTGCTGTGAGTGACTGGTCTAAATGATGTTAGCAAGCTTGGGTAGATCATGCAGGTCATGGAAACAAGGATCAGGAATTAGATTTTTATTCTGAGATGAGATGGATGTTTTATAAGCAGGACGATTACACCATCTGATTATGGATGAAAGAAGATTATTCTGGCTTCCTTGAGGGTTGTGGATGGTCCAATGGCATGAGTGAGAGCAGAAAATTAGGACTGCTCCTGCAGTCCCAGAGAGAGATGATGCTGGTTTGGACCAACTGCAGTTTAGATGGAAGAGAAGCCCAGACAGGTTCTATTGGACACAAAACAGAAATACAGGAAATTAGACTTTCTTCCTGTAGACAAATCCCATAAGACTCAGTCTGTAGTGACCACTCTCTGGCTTCTTGTGGTTGTCTGCTTCCATTACATTTCCTTTGGTTGTTGCTAGTGGCACTTCAACCTCAGATTGTACCCCAAATCTTTCATGTGCTCCAGAAGTTGTATGACTTCAGACAAATAATCTAATCTGTCTGGGCCATCAGTTATCTGTACGTGGAAAACTGAGACTTGCTGTATCATTTCGAAGCTTGCCAGGTTTGACTGTGTATGATGCTGGGCAGAGGTTGAATCATGTTACAGGAAACACAAGTGTGAAGGCAAGTGTTTACAGGATGTCTGAAACATGTACAGACAGTGTGTATGAGGAAGGATATTTTGGAGGATGATTTGATATTAAAAGGTAGTATGTGAAGAAAATTGAGGCTTGATAGAAAGGAAGAAAGAGCAAGAAGAAAGAGACTGATGAGGGGAACACTCACAATTCTCAACTACTGGTATGGCAGGGGAACTGACCAGATTGGAGACCCAGTCAAAACAGACACTGACTATAAAAATTGATGCTATCACATCAGCACTCCTGGTTGAATATTAGACTTGGAGATAAGAACATCCAGGGAAGGCAGAGAAAATATTCCAGCTGTTTCTGCAGTTATAAGAAACTAAGGTATTCAGATATTCCTTAAATTGTCTATCCTTTAAATGCTTGAGTCATGGTTACAGGAATGATCTTCTTTTGATACTGTATTTCAAATGTCATCAAAGGCTAAAGAGAACTTGTGATTAGGTATTTGAGTATATCTGTCCCACAGGGGCCAAAGTAATTATAAAGCAATTGATTAAATGTCATAACTGATTTCTTTAGTTGAAAACATTCAAATAACAGACTAAGAATTGTCAAATGTTTGTCCAGATGGAAAACTTAAGCATTGAGTATGTTAAACTTGAGTCTGGCTTCTTATGACCACATTTAATAATAAAAAAATGACCTAGGCAGTTTTTAGATTAAAAAGAATAATTTGAATAATTAAGAGTGCCCGATAGAAATGACATTTTGGATTCTCCAGTTTACTTCTTTGGTGTCAGTGGCCACACCCTTGGCACTGTCACTCAAGAAAAACTTAGGTCGTCTTCTAGTCATACCTAAATGCTTTTATGGGCCAAGAAGATAGTCTCATTTATTTTCATTTCTCCTGACTTCCTGGAATAGCCCAGTAAGATGCTGGGACAGAGGGAGGATTATGGAAACATGGTTTCTCCTCTGGAGGACCCAACAGCAAAGTCATAACTCTTGATTGTTCACGGTCTCATCTGGATATGTTCTCATCCTGAATCTGCAGAGAGTAAGTGTTGAAAAGAACTTTAAGATGTCTTGGTCTCACTTCTTCATTTCATAGATGAAGAGACTAATATCCAGATCGGTACCCTTGTCACAGAGACTTGCTAATGGCAAAGGCAGAATTTTCCTCTGGTTTCCTTGGGAACCACTGCATCGCACTTCCACCACCCTGCACCTCCAATCACGATATTTCATCTTGTGTTGGGCTATAGTATAGTATAGCATAGTATGGGCACAAAAGGAGAAAAGCTGCTGACAAAACCATCTTCAGAAATAGAAGACAATGCATCTGTGTCTGTGTGCACACGAGGTGGCCGCAGCCACTTTTGCTCCAAGATCTCTCTGTGGTTTACACGCTGCCATTCTAAAGTCCTTGGGAAATTTGCTGTGAGCATTTCTAAAGGAACCGTGAACCAGTCCACTGATGTTATCTTCTGCAACAGGCAGTGAAGACATAAGCATCAAAGCAATAGTAGTGCAACAGAATTACTTCCAGACAAAGAGGTCCTCATGCAAAACACCTTTCATTTTAATCCAAGGTAGATTAGACCCATTCTCATTCGATCAGTTTTTTCCCTGTGCATTTTGCTTTTATTGTTCCCTCTGTCTTTAAAATAAAAAAAGCATTATTTTTCTTCTGTATACTTTGAAAACTATTTTATTCTAGAACAAAACATCTATTCAGAAAAGTGAGCAAACATAAATGTGTGATGTAATGAGTAATTACAAAGCATATTACCTTATTCCTACAGTCACCGCAGGTCAAGAAGTAAAACCCTGTCAGCACCCAGAAGCCTCTCCTCTCGGAGTTTTCCTTTCTGATTCCAACTCCACCTCCTCTTTATACAGAGGCAGCATACTGAATTTTGAGATATTCATTTAGGTTGCCTGTTATGTTTGTATTTGTTTAGTCATTATGCAAGAACTCACAATATACATACCTCATTTATTAACGTTTCAGGTTACGTATACCTTCTCTATCTTCCTAGACAAAATGTTTTAGGTTGACACTTTCTTTTAGCACACTGAAGATGAAAGACGTAATTCCACTGTATCATGGCTTTTATTGTTGATATTGAGAAACCACCTGTCAGTCTAACAGTTGCTTCTTTAAAGGAAATCAGTCTCTTTTCTCTGGCTGCGTTTAAGATTTTCATTATAATATGTCTAGATGTGCATTTTTTTTTTAACAAATCTGCTTGTGATTTGTTGGGATTCTTGAATCTGTGAAATATAATTTGCATTCTGAATAATTTGTCTAACCTAATTTTTCAGTTCATCAACTGTCTCCTTATCTAATATGCTATTAACCTCTCCATTGAGTTTCTAATCTCAGTTGGTGTGCTTTTTGCCAGTTCTAGTTGGTTCTTTTTCAAACCAGTTGACTTTTTTTTGTTAGTTTCCTGTTCTCGATAGATATTATTACAAGTTTGTCTTTTATTTACTTAAACATAGAAAGCTCAGTTGTCTTATCTTAGGGACCTGAAAATTTAAGTATATGACTGTGTATTTGTTTTTGTAGTCTGTGTTTCTGTTGTCTTGTTTTCTTGGTGTCTGATTATTTTTTATGGTGTGTTTGTCATTATAATTAGGTATTATTTGTAGATATGATTTAAGGCCTATGATGTAAATCTCTTCTTCCTGGAATAGTTTACATTCTCACTTTCAAAAGTTTAGAGGTGATAATAATCTAAAATCACCTAAAACAAAGTTTAATTATTGAGATTTTCTGGACCATTGAAGTGCTTTCAAGGTGGACTATAGTCTGCATGAAGGCTGGTTTACCTGTATTTTAAGGATGTAACCCTTTGGGATCTCAGATTATGGAGGAGAGTTTTTTTTTTTTTTTTAATAGATTTCTCACTTGCAGACTCTGAGAACTGAGACAAAAGTTTGAATCTGGGAGAACAGCACATGCTCTCAGAGTAAGAGCAACTTCTAAGCTATTTATCTCTCTAGATTCTGGTTCTTCAAATTTACCTAGTAATCTCTCTTCCCTTTTTTTTCAGCTCTTTATAATCCTTTAAATTAATATTTTTAGACATTTCATTCAGCATTTTTAGTTGTTTTGGCATGGGAATTGGTTTAAATAATCTAGACTGCCATATCTGAAATCTAGAACACTTGTGAGCATTTTCACAATCAAATCTCCAATTTGAAAATCTATTCCCTAGCAATATGAAAGACATGAATTAAAGCCTAGAGATATTAAGAAAAAGAAGCAATCTTTTGTGGAGAATCTTAAATAAAATAATGCACTAGTGGAAGCAGGGTTGTGGCACTTGAATCCTCCTGTAGAATGCTAGCCCTGTTGTAAAGTGGGACAGTTCTTTCTGAAAGCAACATTGCAGTGCATAGTGTTATAATGTTTTTAGACATTATGACCACATGTCAAATTTTTACATAAAAGTCAAAATGCTGAAAATAACCCCAACAGTCAACATTAGTGGGATGCTTTAACAAATTATAATAGAGTAACATTATGGCCTTTTATATAGTTATTTAAAAAGATAATTATGATGACTATGTAAAAAATGGAATGTTTATGATATAACATTAAATGACAATCGGAGAACACAAAGTAACATGTTTCCCGTATAAAATAACGATCTGGAAGATAAAGAGCAAAAAGGCACAGATAGTATTTCTATTTCACTAGAATGGAAGGACTAGGTAATTTTTTTCCCTTAAAAATTCCTTGAGTTTGTTACATAGTTTTCTCAAGAATAAAAACAGGGATTTCAAACTTTAAACTAATAATATTTTTTCCCAATTTCAGCATGAAACTTTGTCACATTAAAAAAAGAAAAGAAGTAATAGAAAGAAAAAAGGAAGGCAAAGAATAGTTTGAACTTATAATTGAGTAACTTGGAATCTGCAACCAGGCCAAGACTATTTCAGTTTCTTCCTTCTGTGATCTCTTTGTAGCTCCCCAAAACAACCTTGGCTTCCTATAAGCTTAAAATTTATTTTAAAAAAATGAAAAAAGAAACAAAAGTCTGGGGCTAGGACTTTTATCATCAGACTTTGATTCAGTTCTCAATGAAGGAGGTTCAGAGAAGACACGTTTCTATCATTTGAAAATGATTTATCTGTTCTTCTGCTCTCTAGCAGGAAGGAGTATTGTAAATATATATTTATATATCATTATTCATTTTTAAAGCTATTTTGTGCTTTAAAAAGTTTTTTTCCCCCTCAACTACACGTCTTTCCCCAGCTCTCTCATTATTTGACTAAGGTGCTAATCCTTCTTCAGTTCCAATTTTCAGTCTCTTTCTCAAAGTGACATTATCTGATTCTATAATCAAAATTACAGCCCAACCACCTTTATTTGAATTGTACTACATTCCTGGCATGAATTATGGTGTATTACTGTATATTTACTTGCTTATCATCTGTCTCCAATATGAAATCTGCCAAAGGGTAAGAATCATTTCTGTTTGGTACACCCTATGCAAATACATTATTTAATATATTGCATATTATATATTCATATATACAAACAAGTCTCTGCTTAGGTTTTTTTCCTAAGGCACAATTTTACCTTCATGTTCTATTTTTTGGTTGTGAAGTCCTTTCGTTTTGATGCAATAAAAGTGACTTTAGGAAGAGAAGAGATTATTTTTGTGTTCAAATATAATTATTAAGGCAAGAAATCATAAAACGTCACTTTTGCTTTGTTTTCTTTTTATTTTTTTATCCAGGAGAATTCAATGATTCTGCCAAGTCTGAGATGTTTATATTTCACAATGGAGGTGTACAGATTTTATGCAAATACCCTGATATTGTCCGACAATTTAAAATGCAGTTGCTGAAAGGGAAGAACACGCTCTGTGAGCTCAGTAAGACACAGGAAAGCGGAAACACGGTCTCCATTAAGAATCCGAACTTCTGTCAATTTGAATTATCCAATAACAGTGTCTCTTTTTTCCTGTATAACTTGGATAGTTCTCATGCCAGCTATTACATCTGCAAACTATCAATTTTTGATCCTCCTCCTTTTCATATAGATATTCTAAGCAGAGAATATTTGAATATTTACGGTAAGACTTTTTTTCATCTTCTAAACTTATGAGTACACATGCATTTTAACTGTTTTTCTCAGTAGGGAAAACAAAAAAATAAGTATCTTTTGCACCAGAGTTCATTTTGGTACAATTGATGGCAATAATTTATGATGAAATATGCAAAGGTATTTATTAATAATAAAAATAATTAGTATTAATCAGTAATATGCAATTTAATCATTAGAAATATGTCATGTTGTCTTTAAAACACATATACTATTAGAATTCAGGAAAAATTTAGGACAAATATCTAAACCCAAGGCTTAATGGCTATCCCTCTATTCACTCACAATTTAAGGTTTTGGTTTGCGGATTTGTGGAATTAAGTGAAATGATTGAAAACAATAGTTTTATAACATTATTTTTCCTAGTTACTGTTTTGCAAAAATATAGACTGCAAAGTCTTTTCCATTAATCACATTTGTAAACACATATGTGCACAGAGTCTTTTAGGTTTTAGTTTTTGGATCCTTGCTATCATACTGAGGTGATGTTTTTTATTTACGATTTACTGGATTTCATGATTGTAATGAAGACAAGCTTCACTTGATTCAATAGCTCTTTTAAATGAACTTGTGATTCAGCACTGACAGAAGAGATTTAATTCTGAAGTTTTCCTTACCCATATCTTTTCTCCTACTTAGAATCACAGCTTTGTTGCCAGCTGAAGTTCTGGTTACCCATAGGATGTGCAGCTTTTGTTGTAGTCTACATTTTTGGATTCGTCCTTACATGTTGGCTTACAAAAAAGGTGAGCAACCTTGATCTTCTCTTGCCCCCGCTGTACTGAGGAATATCAGCAGTTACTTACTCATCAAAGTACGTATTGTTCCCGCCAGAGTAATTTGTTCAACAGGTAGACGCTTTCTTGTCCTCAAAATCTGCCTCTGAATTAAACTACCAACGTGGAACAGAAACTTATTTACTTCATAGCTGCTTCATTCCAAAAAGAATTCAGTGGCTTACAGAGAGAGATGTTATTATTATCATTCAAAAAAGATGAGGAAATTGGGGTCATGGAAAGACAAAAAGGCAGGAGGAAGATTACAATGTAAAAATAGATGCTTCTGACTTTTAAAAATTATTCCATGTGGACTACAAATTTGATTCTAAGTTTCCAGAGTCAGGGCAGATGAAGGTATTACTTATAAGTTCTCCTCAACTAGTTAATTAAAAACCAATCAGTGAGGAAGTCTTATAAGGAGCCATCAGTAGTTGAGAAGGAACTTGCTAGCTTCTTTTATTTTTTAATTTTTAAGTTAATTAATTAATTTATTTTGAATGGAGGTACTGGGGATTGAACCCAGGACCTCATGCATGCTAAGCATGCACTCTACCACTGAGCTATGCCCTCCCCCACCTTGCCAGCTTCTTTACTTGGTAAGTTACTAGGACTCCTTGCTTTTACAGAAAACCACTGAAAAGCTGTGCAGAAAGATAAAACAATAACAATAATAACAACAAAAATCTCTCTGTGCTGGGGGATATTCTTTTAGTCTTTCCCAATGCAGATTCTCAGTCAAAGAACTTACACCATTCTCTGTATTAGGCAAGGTTGTTAGCATCCTCAGGTACATCCCCAGTGTGATCATCAGCCAGTATGCACAGCTGTGCTGGAAGGGAGTTTGAAAAGTGAGATAAAGAAGGAGGAGAGTGAGATGAGGCCCCATGGTCTACATTTACTAGGGAAAGAACAGTAAAGGCATAAATGAGAAAAGACTCTTGTTCAGCAGAGTCTTTTTATTTAAAGCCATTTTCATATTGTTCTCCTACTTAGCCAAAAGTTAGGAGGCTAAGTCGCGTTATAACACTTTGTCAGATACCGCTTCAACAAAGAGTAGACAGCAGTCACAAGCACACACACACACACACACACACACACACACACACACACACAGAGCACAGGGACGGAGATGGGGAAGGGCAGAGGACAAACGATGTTTCTGACTTTTCCTGCAGAAGTACCGCTCCAGCGTGCACGACCCTAACAGTGAGTACATGTTCATGGCTGCAGTGAACACCGCGAAGAAGCCTAGACTCACAGGTACAGCGACTTGTGGGGGTTTGGGAAGGGAAGAGCATTCTTTACATGACGTCTAAAATTTTAATTTTTAAAGGAAGAGAAAATGTCTCTAAGAGTGAATTTTACCTTTTTCTGTAAAAAAAAAAAAAACAAATTTTAATTTTAGATGCAAGTTTACTTTCTCCAGTTCATTGAAAATAAACAATAAGTTTGTAAACCACTATTAAAAATAGCCCAGAAGTTCACAAACCACTATTGTAGCACGGCGATTTTCTCACTGATATTATAAAAATGGGGAGATTCCAAGTCTTCCCTGTTAAAAAGTTCATTAAGTCATACGATGAGATTTATTGAGTATCAGTTAAGTGTATTACTGAGTGAGGCACTGTGGGAGATACAGAGATAGGGAGATTTTCAATTGAGATTTGGAAGAAAGATCTAGGCAGGTGTTCCCAAGGGGAAGAAGGAGAAATCGGTGAAGATGTTATTTCGATGTAAAGAATGTGCATGAGAAATTGGATGGCCATGGAAGGTTAATTAAGTGGGACTTTGACCTTTTCCTTTCAGTGTGAGCGTTGTCAACTTGAGTGTTCTCAAGCTAAGGAGCACCCCAGGGAGTCAGAAGTATCCATTTTTAATAAATCTTACGCTTCTGAGGTTGCACTAATGGGAGGCTTGTCAAGAGAAAGAAGCCACTGCATTTTTGCCACCACTCCGTGGCGAAGGACTTGTATACAAGGGCTGCACACAGCATCTGTAGTCATGGAATTACAGCATGGAAAGGAGATGAGTGCTCCTTTCGTCCATCTCCTCATTTTTAAGATGAAAGAAATTGATGCCCAGGGTGTTCGGTGATTCTTTGGTTCCCGCGATTGTTGATATCATAGCTTTGACACTTGAAAGAGCTTGTGTTTCATTACTTTGCTATTGAAAGAAAAGAATCTTTCATTCTTTCAATGTCTGTGCTCATAATAAGGTGTCTGTCTTACTTTGGGTCCCTGAAAGCAGACCACGAGACAGAGACTTGGGTGCAAGTAGTTTATTTGGAAGGTGCCCCCAGGAAGAAGGGGTGGGGGAGCAGGGAGAGTGAGACAGGCAAGAAGGAAAAACCAAATGCAGGTTGCATTACTCAGATCTCAGCCAGAGGCCACAGGACCCCTGAGAAGTATACAGACATCTCCCAGAATTGTTCTTCTGAAGGCTGGCAAGTGGGGCATTTATCCACTGGCTCCCATGCCTGCAGGGTGCATGAATCTTCTTTATTTCTGAGCTGTGCTCTGTGCAGACAATGAGCCTGCTCTCAAGCCTTCAGAGCAAGCCCTGAGGCAGAAAAGCAGAGAAATGCATGGTGGGACTGTTGTGCTAGAACTGCCAGCCTAGGCAGAAATGTCCACCCGAACTGCGGCTGGAATCAGAGGTTGGCAGTTTCACAGTCCACCCACCAAGCCTAGCGTCTATCTTGCAATTACACGTAAACCAACAGGAACTGCAAATGGCCAGAATGAAAGCTTCTTGAGGGTAGGCAGCATCTTTCTCCTGTATTCTGAAAGCACTACAGGTACCAGGCAGAGCATGTCTCAGCACCTCTGTCAAGTATTTGTTGTGTGAACAGCACTGTGCTGAGTAATGTGTATTGGGTAGAGAGGGAGGGAAGATCTAAGACAGTCCTTGTTTTCAGTTTGTAACGCCATTGGGAGAGGTAAGATGTTTGCGTGGAGGGTGGAGTCACATAATAGTGTCAAAAATACTCAATTAATTGCAAAATGTAGAGTGCAGATAAAGCCTGCTATAGGAGTCAGGAGTGGGACGGGTAAAACGCCACAGAAAATGTGGAGCTGGTGCTCAGTCTTGAAGAATAAAGAAGAATTTGGATGAGGTACATGTCTGCGTGTATGTATATGCATGTGTGTTTACAAGAGGCAGAGGAAAAGGGAAAGCTTATTGAAGGGGATTGGCACATGGAGAGCCTTTTAAGAATTTATGTTAAATTTTTGTTACAGATGTGACCCGTAATATAGAACTCTCTGGCACCCAGGCATGAACCGCATCGGCCAGTTCCCTCCAACTTGAAGTGCAAGATTCCCTCACGTCCTGGACCACAGAGAGTCTGACTTGATTTGACTACATATGGTCTCCTGTTGGTGTTTTGTTCAATCTGGATCAGTGACTATATCAGTCCGCAGGGATTTTAACAGACTGCCTCAGTACTGTTGGGTTCTCTCAAAACAAATACCCTCTCGCGACTAGCTTTATAGAAAGCCCCGCTCATGTGTGCTCAACAAACAGACCTCACTGGGATGGAATCCCTGTCTTCACATCTGCTTCTAGCAATGCACCAGCCAGTAAAACAAACACATCTACAAAAATGTTTCAAAGATGCCAAGGGTATTGAATCTGCAAAGCAAATGGGCAGGCGAAGGCCAGAATCTGTCTGCATTTCACTAACAGACTACCTCTTCTTCCCATAGGGATGAGCATTTCTTTTCCACTCAGACACTGGAGGGAGATGTTTCAAATCTGTAGTTATTTTATTTTAAGGTGTGGACGCGTAACTATAGCATACTAGTACCTTCGTACACAGCTCTCTTCTCCCAGTTTCTGAACCCCAGTTGATCACTGCACCCAGAGTTTAGAAGCCTTCTTCTGCCCTCAATTTTCCTTTTAAAAATACTTCCACGTAACTATTTGACAGACACTCTGAGTATGGAGCTGCATCTACATTTTTTTCCTTCTGCTGCTCAATTATATATATTGCTGCAGCCTGATGAATATAACTTGCCTACATTTTCCATAAACAAGCATATTTACTCCAGAATGACATCTTATTTCCCCAAATTCAGTTAAAATGGTTTACTTTGCTGACTCGTTGACATTAGGGGTAGGAAGCATTGTCTAGAATCAAAAGTGACTTCATTTTATGATACTGGTTTCTACCATTCTCTATGTTTTCATGGTGCTATTAATCACAAGTTAGGCTGTTTTTGTAGCTCATGTTAAAATTGCAAACAAAGAAACCCATCTATCGTTGTCAAGCACTGTCCTGGGGGGTAGAGCCCGTGATCGGTTCAGCACGAAGGCTGCAGTTCTTGGAGGTCGCTGCCAAACCACGGCCGTGCTGCTGCCTCTGGGCTTGACAGGTTGGGATTCCCAGAGTTGAGAGACTCTGCTGAGCCAGGACAACCAGGTGCTCTTGCCCCCAGAGTTTGAAGTCACCCTGGGGATCAGAGTGGGTCTGCCTGCATTTGTACCTTCAGGATTTGTGAAGAAGCCCAGATGTGTCAGGAAACATCTGCATGATTCCCTCTCCTAGAAACCATTCAGCCTGGAGACTGGCCCTGGCCCCTCAAGACAGTCTTCCTTTGAATTTGATTCGGTTGGAAAGATTCTTAAGTACATGTAACATGTGATTATTCTTAGCTGAAATATTTTCTCTATGTCCTGTTTGCATGCCCAAGGTTTCTGAAACAGCCAATGTGTATGTGACAACGTTTTCAATTTAGGTAAAATGGGATTATTCAGTGGTTTTAAAATTTGTAGTTGCCTGCTTCTAGTTTACTTTAAAAGTGAGACCTGATGTGTCATTATGCATACTTATATTGTTTTAAGCATGTGTAATGCTGGATGTGTACAGTACAATACTGAATTGGTAATTTGAATCAAGTACAGTGTTCTCGGCTTTCAGCTGACTCGGACAACCTGGCTGGCTTTGCAGAGGTGATCCCCGAGTTGTCTGCAGCTTTCTGTGTGGGGTGGCAAGTGGGGAGGACAGCCTTCGTGTGGCCCGCCTCGCCTGGTTGTCCAGGCTGTGCCCGGAAGGGCAGCCTCATCCTTAGCACTGGACATTTCAAAGTGAATGACTAAAGGCTACAATTTCTGTGAAATAAAAATTGGTTTTTAGAAGAGCTAATTATGAAATAGATTTTAGCAGTAGTAGGAAGCTAAAGAATAAACATCTGATATTCAGCTGTGGAAAATATCTCAGTGCTTTCCTGGGGGAGGGTAACGATTCCTGTGGCCAGCCCTTGCAGCTTTGACCTTGTTCTCAAAGATCCCGACACTACTTGGACCAGTTGCTCTTTTCATTTTCATTAAAAAAAATTCTTTTTTGAAACAACCACAATTGTAGAGTAGTTGGAAGTCCAGCAAAAGGACTGTTCTTCTCCTAAGTTTCGACCTCATACCCTATCACCTCTAAGTAGCAAATATATGTATGTTTATACACTCCTATATACACTCTCCTCCACAGAAACAATACAATTACAATATCAGAAAATTAACATGGATACATTGCTGCCACCCAACTCTCAGACTGCATTCAAGTTTGTCCAGGTGTCCTTCTAATGTATTTTCTGCAAAAGATTCTGTTCAGAATCTCCCTCTGCCTTTAGCTGTCACATCTCTGTTGTGAACTTCAGTCTGGACAGTTTCTCAGCCTAACTTTAATGGCCTTGGCTCTTTTGAAGATTACAGTTATTTTGTAGAATGTCCCTCAGTTTGGGTGGGTCTGATGTTTCTTCGTAATTAAACTTAAGTTAGCAATCTTTAGCAAAAATAACACAGAAGCGATGCTATGTTCTTTTAATTGCATCCTATTATTGCCTCAAAAATCTTGATTTCTTAGATTGCTGATAACGTTCATTTTGATCACTTGACTAAGGTGGTGTCTGTCAAGCTTCTCCTCTGTAAAGTAACTCTTTTCCCCTTAAAGTTAACAAATCATTCATGGGGAGATACTTTGAAATCTTATGAGTCATCTGTAACTTATCAAAGTCTCAATTTATTCATTTGTTCATTTATATATGTATGATTTCCTATTCTATTCAATGGGTAAACATTTGTTACTATCTTTATATTATTTTGATGCATAAGTTGTCCCATCCTTGAACAGTGGGAACCTATTCAAACCGGCTCTGGTGTCCTTGACCGTGTACCCATCATTCTTTCAGCACTTCCTTGCTTTCTGGCAGAACAAGACATTCCAGGCTCAGCTCACGTTTTCTCCGTCCCAGTGCTGGAATCAGTTGTTTCTCCAGGGAGCTCTTATTTCTCTGCGTGGGCAATGGTTTTTAGAAACCAAGATTTAGACATCAGTAAATGCTCATTACTCTTGGGACTCCCCTGCTCTGGGACACTCAGTGGACAGAACTGGGACACACACCCATGGACGCTCAAATATAGATGTAAATGTGTATGTGTGTGTATACAAATGTACATGTATACATAAAGTACAGATGTAAATGTGTGTATATACACACACATATATACATATATACATACGTAGATACACTTCCGTCTATATTGATTTCTGGGCCCATGTCTGTATTGTAGAAATTGATGAGTTCTCACTTATGTTTTTAATTCTAATACAACACTATAGAGTTCTTTCTAGATTTACTCTTCTCTGTTACTTGTTTCTATTATGACAGTGAAAATCTGACTCTTATTATCCTTAGTATGTTTCCTTATTTGATCAATCCCCCAGTATGAAACCAATCTTCCACCTTAGTCGCACCCCCCCCCCCACAGGGTAGCTTCCTCTTTCTTTCGGGGCTTGGACTCCCCATGCTGGGCCCTCCCTCCCACCCCATGGAGGCCTTTTTCACCCTGTTTGGGCTCTTACACCCCAGGCTGGGTTGTTCCTCCGTCTTCAGTTGGGGGTGACAGTGGCTCCCTGGGCCTGGAGTGGCTTAGCTTATGGCTTGTGTTTTATACTGGCTCCCACAGTTTGTCTGTTGTATTCAGTCTGATTGCCTACAGTGATTACTGGTTTGATCCCCTCTATTGGCTACTGCTCCTTCCCTGTCTCCCTTCCTTACATCCTTACTGGTGTTTCCTTCGCTTCTCATATAAACTGCCTACCCGGGAATCCTTGTCTCAGCCTCAGCTTCTGGGGTGGCTCCAGCTCAGACACGCTTCACCCTCCAGGCCTAGGGGGAAGTGTGGTTTCCCACTGCTGCTGGCCCCTGGTGTGCCATCCTCCCTTGTTTGTTCCTGGTATTTCCTTGGCTCCCTCTACGCCTTTGGAAAAGTCCATTGATTACCTTTTTCGCTTAACCTCTAAGTCACCACCTATTTCTGAGGAGACTTACCGAATCACACCCCAAAGTGGCTTGTTCCTCCTGGTCCCTTCCCGCTGGTGTCCGGTGCTCTGGGACACAGAGTCCTTCTAGAGTCTGACCTTGTTTGGGAGCGTCATCTTGGATTCTGAAGAATACAGCTCTTCACCTTGTTACATGGTTTTCTTTGCTCGATTCACACTCTTTATGAGAGTGGACCCCTTCTATGTGTGATCCACACCCTCTTCCCATTTCCAACCTGCTCCAGTTTTCTTTTCTTTTGTACTGGGTGGGTAAGATATGAAAAAGATGAATTGGGAAATTAGAAGTTTTTCAGGATGGTAACCACATCAGTATCAAGATTTAACCCCACTTCCAGGGTCTATGTTCTTAGTAAGATGAAAATGGCGAATTCACCAAGTCCTCCCTATGTAAGGCAAGCTACCCTTGGATGTCTTTTACTCTATGCCAACTTTCATTTCTCTCTATCTTGTCCGTTAGTGTTTATGATTCAGTGTATAAATCTAAGGCATTCTCCACCTTGCCATAGACTCCCTCTAGGGCAGAGGGACAGTCTATCATCAAATCTAGAAATAACCCCTAAAAGCACCCCTGTGCACTCTCATGTTCTCTGTCTTCTAAGTCTACACGTCCTTGTCTCATTTCAGGGACTGCTCTAACCATGACTAAAGACATCCTTTCTCCCTGAGTCTCCTGAGGATAGTGCTTCCTATGAATTTCCTCATCCTCAAGAAGCTAACAGCTATGGCCAAGGAGATTCTCCAGGAATCTGGCCTCTGCATGGAAAGCTGGACAAAAACGTTCAACCAAACCACAGATGTCTGCCACTGACCTCTCTCCTTAAGAAAATGTATCCATTGAGACAGGATTGAACACTAATCTCATTTCGTAAGGAAGAGTTTTCAGTCTTCATGTAAATGAAGAGTATAAGGGCATTGAAGTATGGTTCTTAGAAAAAAACACTGAATCCTATTTGTGACGTCTCGTTAGTATGGTCTCTCTCTACTCCACCCTTTTAGCTTCATGGTCGTAGTCCAAAATGACTGCAGTGTGTTTAACAAACACAGCACTCTTTTTCATTATTCTTCCCCAGATTTGGAAGTTATGGGGAGATGCTGTCTTGAGTTAGGCTAAGAAGATGACTTAAATGCAGCTGAGCACTCCACCTTAAGTCTAAAACATCAGATAAGTTCTCCTAAAATCTCCAGTATTAAATCCAGATATCTCTGAGCTCACTCAGAATTACATTGAAGAAAATGACATTCCATCAGAAATAAAATTTAACTGAAAATACAGCTCTTCCCAGTCTTTGGAGAACATGTCCAAATGGGAATGGGCTTCATTCACAAAGCACAGCAGAACTTCATTAAAAATGCCACTTTCCTCCTCATCAGTGCCTCATCAGTCCCGGCCCCCCTTTTCTTCTCCTAAAGCCTTCTCCAAGCAGCCTGCATGTCTCGTCCGTCTCCTCCCCACATTTTCCCATTCATAGCACCTGAAAAAAATAACTGTTTCTTTCATCCTAATTCACACTGTCCCTATATTGCTTTCCTTGGCTGTTGAAACAAATCACCATGAACTTGGTGGTTTAAAACAACACGAATCTATTCTCTTACATTTCTGGAGGCCGGAAGTCCACAATCAGTTTTGCTGATCTAAAGCCAAGGTGTGGCAGGGCTAGTGTTTCTGGGGCTTCAGGGAAGAATCCATTTTCTTATTTTCCAAAGCTTCTGGTGGCTTCCAGCATTCTTTGGCTTGTCATCACTCCTGTCTCTGCTTCTGTAGTCACACTGTAGTGGAATCTCCCCCTCTGCCTTTCTCCTATAAGGACACTTGTGGTTACAGTGAGGGCCCACCTGAAGAATCCACAATAATTTCCCATCTCAAGATTCTTACCTAATGGCATCTGCAAACATCCACAAAGTCCCTTTTGCCATGTAAGGTAATCCACAGGTTCCTGGGGGGTTAGGACTCAGATGCCTTTTGTGATCATTGTTCAGCCCCCTACAGTCACCAACCATCAGGGTGGTGGGGGTGGAGAACCCCTCTATGAACCTTTCCTTCCACTCCTAACCTGGGTCCTATACTTAGGATGCCCCACCCCTTTCTCTAATTCTCTCTTTCTGAAACTCCACACCCTTCTTTGACAGAGCTCCAGTAATGTCTCCTTTAGATTCTTTCCCTATCTAGGGGGCCATGTTCCCAGTCTGAGTCCTACAGGCAGGTTAGTTTTGCATTTCAGCCCACTGGAAGGCTGCCGTTCATTACCTTTAGCAGAGCAGGTGCTAAGCTTGAAAGAGCACCGGCCAGTGTGGGCTCCGGTCTAGTGGTGATGGTGAGCACCGCTCTGTCAACTCCGGTTTCCCTTCTATTACATCCACCCAAAGGAGCTGCAGACTCACTGGTTTGTTTGCTAGTTGGTCCATTATAGCAAGCACATCCCCTGAAGAATAAACCATACTTGGGAGTCAGTACTGTTTAAACTCAGGTTAAGAAAAGACTCAGTTGCCTCACTGAGCCAGGAGTCTGCCCTGTCCTTTGTGTCACTGGGGCCCCATTACTGTGAAATAAAGTCTTTTTCTTGCTTCCTCTGGCAGGGCCTCCCAGAATCCAAAAAGAAGTTGACTTTCACTTTTAATAGCTATTCACTTTATTAATATGGGAAGCAGGCTAAACTTAATTAAATTATTTTGTGTCAGAATTTCCTGTCTCATGGAAATCAGGGTGGGAATTTCTATTTTCTTCCATCCCGTAGTATATATTAAATGCCATGGGATCTAAATTTATGTCCTAGCAACAGCCAAGAAAAATGGTGATTTCTGGGAAGCACCCTTTTTTAACATAAAGAAATCCAAATGTGTGAACATAAGAAATTTGGGAACCAAATGACTGCCTTCCAGTTGGAACTTGCATTCAGCCTAACATTTCCCAAGCAGTACTTTGAGAGGAAATCCTATCGGTACGTGAGGAACAAAGGAGCGATTTAAAATAACCAAAATGTCTCTCCACCCTTCTCTTCCCCGTGTAATCTCACTCTGTCATCTTAAAGGAGCAATTACTTTATGTTAAATTCTGGATTCCTGGCAAAATTTTATAGAAATCCAACTGTCCAGATTTTCACATGTCTAGAATATCCAGTTTTATGTGAGTGAAGGCAAGGTCTGAAATATCAAATCCGATCACAAGAAAAGGTATTTATAAAGCTCAACAGAACAACCACAAAGTCTCTAAGGATGCAAGTCCAACCTTCCAGACGGTCAAGAAGTAAAATGATTTCTCATGGTTGCATTCCTAGTGAGTCTCAGAAAAAGGCCAATAACTGTACTTCTTACTTCTGACACCAGTGCTCATCCATTCTCCACTTGCTCTATGTTACCCAACCCAACTTCACATACACTATATCCTCTCCCTAAACACTCATTCGCCCCTCTTGCCCTCCATCTTCTAGCCCCAGAGGGAGACTGAAGAGGACAAGGAAGGAGAATGGCTGGGCAGCAGGTGGAGATCCTCTATGGGGGAAGGTTTGCCAAATCCAGTTTCCTTTCTATTCTTCTCCCTCTTCACAGAGACTTGTCCCCCACCTCCAAGCCCGCTGCTTGCCCTCCAGGGCCAGTGTTCTCCAACACCCCACACAGACAAGAGACACTGGAGTAACCCCCTTCCTCAACCAAGAACCACCTTCCTTCTAACCACACATGAGAAGTCTGGCCAAGAACTGTTTTTGAATGAAAAGGTGGGTGGAAATGAGGGCCAGGTCCCCGAGTTCTGGGACGCAGCCCCACCCACTACATTCTTTCAGTTTATTTGCAGCTCTACTAATCACTGTCTTCACCAAAACCTGAGAGTCATGCAATTACCTGCTCATCACTCCAGTAAGAAATAACTTGCCAACACCAGTCATTGTCTCTAAGGTCTCTTCTGGTAAGCATTCTGAGTAAGAGAAGGAGTTACTGCCAGTCTCCAAAGTTTCAGAGCCCTACTCCAAACTTAGAATCTATGTTGTACTCGGACATCACTGCTCCAGCTGGTGTAGTCTCCTTACCTAGCTACTAATCATAATACAGCCCATCTCCAGGCCCTGGGTCTGCCTCTGCTTTGGAGATATGGAATTTCTCCCAGTTGGATAACTGACATCAGCTGACTGGCATCCTGGCAAGACTAAACTTGACAATGTCTCCTCTTTGACGGCCCGTCAGTACCACCTGGTGATTCACTGCCATGGTCTGTGGCCACATGAATGTGGGTCTAGACTAAGTGTTATGTTCAGGAAACAGTTTTGTCTGAGATGAGCTTTCAGGAGGGTGGGTTTTGCCTTGTTTTAAATTTCATGAGTGCAGTGCTGCTGCTGTGATAATCTTAGTATGTCCTTGGATTCTTTAAACGTCAGGGAACGGCAAAAATTATGTTCATTTCAGTGATAAACAAAATCCCAGGCAGCAGTGGTTAAAAGCACCTAGACTCCACCGGGTATCTGAGCTTAAGTCCTTCCGTGGAGCGTAAGGAGACTAAGAAGTGGGAAAGGAAGCATTAAGGATACTAATTCTTTTGCAGGTTAAATTATTTGGACCTTAACCTGCAAGAGAATTTAATCTTTGGACTTCAGTTTCTCCTGGGAATTTCACAGTGGGAGGGAGTCTCTACGCAAAGTTCGGGCATCTTTATGCTGTTAGAAATTTAAGGGTGGAGTATGTTAGTGTTGCCATTTAATCAGATTGCCTGACCTCTGGTGAGCTATATTGTGCAGTGTATAATTTGGGATGGGAAATAGAAGAGGTAGCAAAGCCACAGCCTTGGATACAGTGTAGATTTGGAGTTAGTCTAAGTAATATACTGTCTGGGAGCATTTTTGTGCTTCCACAGGAGGATGCCAAAGGAGCAGTAGGTGGTACTGAGGAAGCAACCCATGGAGGTGGAAACAAAACTGCCTTGATGAAAAGCAGGTCTCCCTTTCTGAGGAGAGTCACGCCTTTGGTTGATATAATTCATGAAGAATCCCAAAGGATAAGAGAAAAAACATGGGAAATAATTGGGGGAATTAACCCCCTGACCTTTCTCAATCTTTTTAAAAAAATTTTTATATGAGAACCCTTAACTAACACCATCATCCTTTGCCCACCTTCTTTCTTACTCCATCTGTCCTGAAGGTAGGAGACACTCATTGGTGCACACTGATCCATTTGATGGAGCTGATTTATCACAAAGTTCCAAGCACTGGGGTGCTCATTTCTATTATTTTCTCTCCACCTTGGGTCAGTTTGAGGCAGAGATCCTGGATATTGTTTTATTTTGCAGATCAAAGTTTTCCCCTCCAGTGGGCCTTCCTAAGGTCTAGCTGGGGTATAAATGGAGGCAGTACAGAGAGAATATCAGTTCACCCTTTGCATCGCATAAATAAACCACATTCTCCACTTTAGCTTTCATACTAAGATTTTAATCTCCTTTTTCTGGACTTCAATTAAGACTCTGTTCATCAGCTGGTTTTTAACTTAGGTGTGGAGTAGAGGTGTTATTTTTTTAGCTTTTATTTTTTTGGATTCCGTCAAACCAGAAGTGTCAGTGCAAAATCACAAAGATAGTCAAGAGCAGAGCTTGTTAGAGACAAGTCAGGGATCTGAGTGTGCTTGAAAGTGAGGGGAAATGTAGTCTGAGGCCAAAGATGGGTATAGCTTTAGATTCAATTTAAAAAAATTTTTTTATTTTTATTTTTTTAGCAAACGGGGAAGCATTGGAGGTATTTGAGCAGGGCAGAAACATTGCCAGGGATGAATATTCCAGAGAATAATCTTGGAGCTGCATGTAGGTAGACTGGAGGCAGAGGAAACAAGATGACCGAGAGGAGAGGTAGTGGCTGAGGAAACGAGCCAGAAGGAAGAATGATTTTATAGAAGTGTCACTCGACAGATAATTCTCTACTGAAGGTGAAGGCGGTGAAGTTAGCACAATAATATCGTTATTCAGCTTTGGAAGCTCACAGCAGGGATTCTAAACTTTTTCCTTCAAAGGACAGATACATATTTTAGGCTTCGTGGGTCATACAGCCTTCACAGCAACCATCCAATGCAACCGCTGCAGCGCAAAAGCATCCTAGACAATGTGTAACTGAACACACAAGGCTGTGTTCCAGTAAAACTTCATTTACTGAAACATCCAGCCTGCAGGTCATGGTTTGCTGATCTCCGGTTTAGAAGATAATGGCACCAGGGCTGGTAGTAAACCATCACCTCTGAGCTATCAACCCGCCCTCTTGTTTCCTGGCCTGGGATGCTGGGCCTGGGACTCTGCAAAGCACTCTTCTGTTTTCCCTGTGAGGTCTGGAACAGGGAGAAGGGACACACTCCTTCCTGTTTTGCTTGCTGTCCCCATCAGGGTCATTACAACAATGGCTCTTTATGCTACAAGCTGCAGTGGGCTCTGATTTCCAGTTTCTTCCTACACTCCCAGAATCAGCCTCTAATAGAGCTGCCTCAGAGACATGAGTGCCAGCCACCTGGCACCCCCTCCACAGGGGTTTGAGTCTTGGCATCATGAAGCCATTCCTCTGAGCTCCTGAGGTATCAGTGCCAGCCAAGTAGAGCCCTCTCCCCAGATCCAAGAGTCTAGGTCCTAATAACCCTCACCTCTTCCCTCTGTTCTAACAGCCCAGCCAGTGGTAGCTGCTTCCTGGAGTCATTATCTTTGTGTCACCTCAGAATTCCCTTTTGCTTTTCCTTGTCAATCCTCCAATATCTGTTTAAATAATTTCTTATATTAATTCTCTCTATTGGAGTGAGTGGTGTGGTTTCTATTTCCCTCTCTGAACCCTAATCGATATACAACTATATTCTGCATAGAATAAGGAGATACATAGGGATATAGACAGGAAATAGGAGAAGTGTAGTCTTGAAGGGGTAAATGTTGAGTCTACTTTTAGAAATGATGCGCTTGGAGAACTGACAAATCAGTCACTTCCAGAGTTCTAGCTGGCAGCTGGATATTGAAAAAAGTCAGGGATATATTATTCACATGAAGCTGCTGTTTATATGAGTGGGAAACAACTAGGAAAAGTATCATAAAAGTGGAAAAAATAGTAATGGGAAACACCTTTATTTTTGAGAGAAATGATAAAGGGAAAGAAAAGACAAGGCAAAGAAATAATTGTGTTATAGGCAGAAGAACAACTTGCGGAATACAAGAAGCCAAGTAAAGAGTGAGTTTTAAGAAGGTGGTCAAACTAGGAAAATCCTGTAAATATCAGGGGAGATGATGGATGACATGACCCCAAAAGGTAGTGTCCATAGAACAGCAAAGTTAGAATTGGAAGGGCTGGTAAGAGAAATGAAGCCAGAAAGAACCATCTTTTCTTTCTTTTTCAAGTGAAGAGATTTGATGGTGAAAGGAAGATGGGAGATCATATAGAGACCTACAAAGCCCAAATAAGCCAAATTTTCTTTCTTTCTTTCTAAGGAAAGCTCTTAGGCAGAGAAGTGATCAGTGGTGATGGGTAATGGGATATGCACAGGATAAAGGAATAACACATGTGATGTGTGAGTGGAGAAAAGCGGGTGAGGAGGGATGGGATAGAGAACCCAACTGATATAAAGGAAGGGGACCTCGTTCTCTGAGATCCAGACAAATTTCATGTAGGGAGGAGAGCAGTGAACTTGTCTTGAAAACTGAAACTGTCCTAACGCCTTGTGCCTGTGTTAAACAGTAACGGGACAGTCATATTCTCCTATTCCTACGCTAACCGTGCTGAGACTGAGCAGTAATGCCGTCTGCTTGTTCAGGGAATACGTGCTCATATATGATGAGACTGTGGACCACCCTGTCCAGATCCTCCTTTAAGAAAAGGCTTCTGCCCTAACTGCTGGGGAATGCTGTTGGCTGAACGTCTTAATCTGTCATTCCCTTCGGAGACTGTCCCAGCTGCAGAAAGCTGTCTCGACCATTCCTTCCAGGAGTCACTATGTCCAATGACATGGCCCAATGTGGGACATTTCTGATGGGTCATTTTAAATACATAGAGCTCCCTATGGAGGACTGACTGACACTGTGGAGCCTGCATCATAGCTTGACTTCTCCTCTTGGCCGGTCTGGCTGTCTCCCCACCTTGTGCCTCAAGGGCACAGCCTAATAACCATCCTAGATACTAACCTGCCCCAGAATCTGCTTCTGTAATGACCTATAACGTCAGCTCAATAGCTTGCTTCTAACAGCTTGCTCATAGAGACTTATTTTAACAACCTTGCTGTACTGTGCCCACTAAATCAACTTATTTTGTCGTAAACTCTGCCCAGTCCCTACCAGTTTCCTGCCTTGGAAGACCTGCCTTAAAGTCATCTGGTCCAGGCCCTAAAACACTGTAGATAACCTGTCTCAATTTTCTTTTTGGAGACTGTCAAGGTGGTATCCTCTCTTACTTCAATGAGTGTAATAGACTTAGCTTTGCTGGATGAAGAAGTTTTTCTGGTGATCTTCCAGAGAATTGATAGTTGAGAGTTTTCATCAGATATCATGATTCTTCCCAAGTCTTGGAAAGTCTGATAGCTTCAGGGGAAAAGGAAAAGTTTGGAAAATATATTTTGGCCAATTTAATAAGGAATTGACTCTAAAAACTATGTTTTCTGTTTTGACTTGGGATTTTGCAAGGAAGAGTGATCTCCTGGGGTGGACAGAAGTTCTACAAACTTGGATTCAGATAATATGGCATAGGACAGTCAGAGATTGGAGCTACTGTCTTCACCTTATAACTGGTGTTCTCAGAAATCCTATCACCCTGATGGGGCAGCTTGGGCTCTGGTGGACGTAAAGTCCCTGATATCTGCTTTGACTCCACAGTCATGTGTTTCCTAGGATTTGAGATGATCCTTTTTCATTCTGAGTGCTCTCACTTCTCCTTTCCTCCCAGTCTTCTCATCCCAACTCCTTCATCCTCTGATGCTTGTAGGTTCAGAAAAAGAAGTTTATAGCCACAGAAAGCTTTTCTTTCTTCCTTGTGTAAAATATATTCATAGGAACTTGGGAGCACATAGACAAATACATTAATTTTCCTTGAAATAATCTTAGAGATATTACAAGGGCAATTAATATGGGAGATGATCTTGAGAAGACATGTAATCTATTCTCCTGCCTTCTACTCCATTCTTAAAATATTCAGAGATGGAGGTTTACTATATAATTTTTTTTCATTAGTTCTCACTAGGATGTATTTCTTACTTGTTGAAATTTAAGCTAACTTCTTCCTGCCATTAATGGAAATAGCTCATTCAGTAACTAATTGCTACTGAATGCCTGCTAGGACAAGTCCATCAACCCTCTCATAATATCATGTTCTATATTTGAAGATGGTTAGTAAACCTCTTCTCTATCTTCTCTTCTTTAGGTCAAATTGACCTAATTGTTTCCTTTATCTGATTTCCAAAAAACAATTTCAATTTCCTTTTTTGAATGCATTATTTGTAAAGACGGGCAGGGTGTTAATTAAGTCAAGTTCAGCCTACGAAAGATCCTTGATTCAAATTATCAGCTTCTGAGTTTTGAAACGTTTGAAGTTTAAGCTTATTTGATGTCATCTGGGTTTTCCCCTCCTTTTATTATCTTCGTTATCAACAGCAATCTCTGGTGCCTGAAGGCACTGAATGTTACAATTTCAAACACCCCACCCAACTCAGTTGAAAAGCACCTTGAATCACACTGGCTGTGGGGGCCATCTGGGAGCCATATTGACTTAGAGGCATAACAAAGTTAGGACCCAGTGCTTGGAGAGAAAATGAGACAGTTCTGGTGCTTATAATCTAGAAACTTTGCCACCCCCACAAAGAACAAAACAGATGCTCTTGATAAGCATTTTTTTCCACAGTATAATTTGCTTTTCTAAAGAAGTGGTACTTAGAGTAGCTGTAGATCAAATTAACATATGAATCTTTAAAAAACGACAAACCTGAGTTCAAAAATGGCACTTAAAAAATAGGTTAGGACACCTTTTTCAATTATATGCTTGAAAGAAAGTTTATAATGTGATTATACAATTATTTTGTCTAAAGTTAGTCAATTTTCTATTCTCATAATTATTGTGAGAGTTTGGCTTTCACACCTCTCGCCTCTTCATTTTCCCACAGTTATCACTAACTTTGAATTTTTCAGTTTCTTTATATTACCACTTTCATTGTTGCCAACTTCTTTGTGTTTTGGGGGAGGAAGCCAAGAGTGTGCCCTAGGAGAGCTGGATTGAAGCTCTGGGGTTTTGCAGATGGAGCCATGGCAATCCCTCCCAGTTGTACCCAATCCCATTTAGTTTTAACCTCACATAATTTTTCCCATTATTCAAAGCGAGTTGCCTCTTGTCTGTGCACTTATCTTGACGATGACTGAGCAGTCATTTCACTACCAGTCAAATACACTCAAGGTCTCATTTTCCTCATTTACAAAATAATTTCTGAAGTCTCTTCTAGCGCTATAATTTTACCATTCCAGCATTTTAGAATCATTAGCTGTATCTCCAGACCTTACATTTCAGCGTTTCTTAAAATCCTGATGTGGTGATAATTTTGGGGGTTATCGTAGTCTATTAGTTCACTGCTGAAAACGTGTACTGTTCTGTTTCCCTCGGGTGGGAGAGATGACAATCCTTGTATGTAAAAGTACCATAAGTTACATTTGCAAGATGAATTCCTATCTTTTTTTGGGAAGCGGTAGGGTCTTGTATTCCTTTTTTTCCCTCACTCTTTTTTTTTTTTTCTTTTTTCTCTTAAATTGTCCTCTCATGCCTTTAAGAGCCAGCCCTGTTATTAGGACAGCCCTCCTAAACTGTGAGGGAGATTGCTGTATGCCCTGCCAGTCTCTTCTGTTAGACCTGAGCAGAGGGATGTCTTGGACCTCTTACAGCTGCAATTTACTTCTTTAATTTCTGGGAAACTCTTAAAGTTCCTAAAAGTCATTGCAGAAATCACCAAAATCATAAGATATTTTCTTCTTCCCTTTTCTACCCTTTGACAACTTGCTTAGGAAAGAGGTAGTCTGTTCTTCTTCAGTTGGGAAAGTACCCATTTTCCCACTTAGTATTTTTACATTGTGACATTTTTTTCCCCCTTGAAAGTTAGAGAGAAAAGGATTGTCTCTATGAGAATGGGTGGAAAGGAATGACTGCAAACTATCATAAAAAGTTTTTTTGGTAATTCTACTTGGGGAATACGTTTGAATTAGTAACCACCTAATTCTTAAATTTATGAAATATAAATATATGTGGTACAAGCTTCTTTTAAGTAATTTCAAAGGAAAAAATAACTTTAAAAATGTTATAGATGGCAGTTGAAATGCTTCCTGGACTTAAATAGCAATTACAAGTGAGCAATTTCAAAATCAGAAATGTTTGGATAAAATTTCTCACAAAACATGGTAGAAATTTTATCAAGTATTTCAATGTAATCACTGCCTTTTGTTACCAGATGTCAATCTTTTAAGAATTTATAGTGATTTTAAGTAAAAGGATATTGGAGAAAAACCAAAGAAACATAGTCTTCCTTTTTAGTAAATTCAAAAACTGAGTCCAGGAGACAAAGAACATTTTAATCTCTGAATCTGTCAGAGCCAAGAGCAATCAGGGCTGGGAACGGGGAAGAAGATGAGGGTTTCTGAGCCGTGTAACTGCCCAGGTTGGCATACGCACATTTGAAGAGTAAGGTAAGACTACTCAGGACTGCAAAGGAAGACCCACAGGTTACATCCTAGGGCACGAGGAAGTCAGAAATACCTAGGCAGATGCAGAAATCAGTGGAGATCTGGAAGGAATGCCCATTCCCCAGACAACCAGAGTCGGTAAATGTAGATAAAGGGGTTGTTTCTGACAGGTCTAGAGTCTAGAGGAAAAGGTAGCCAGAAGTGGTTGAGGCTGATGTAAAAATAAATATAGCAGGTAGTATGAAGATGTGTTCACATTGGGGTATAAACTAAATCTGAGGACAGGGCAGTCACTCACCCTGCTGTGCTTCTGACCTGGGACTCTAAAGGTTCTCTGCTCAGCTTCAGACAAGACTGTGTTTATTTAGCACCTGCTACAAAAGTGGCAAAGGGAATGCAAAACCCATCTGACTCAAGACGAGCTTGCAGAGCCCAAGTATTCATCGCTGCTAACGCAACTCTTCCTGTCTTCCCTTCTTCCTTACTACTCCTTCCTACTTGACACGCTTTTCTGTCTTTCACTGGCTTCTCTTTTCCATTTCTTTTATTTCCGAGTTTTCTTTCTTAATATTCAACATATTCCCCAAATCAATCTATTTCCCCCAAAGAGGGTGGTTGTATTTCCAAGTACTTGGATATTTATTTCTCTTTGAATTCTCTTCATCACTTTGTATATTACGTATAAGTTATTCAGTACTGGGAGTGGGTGTCAAGAGAAGAATGATATCCACTGAAGCAGTCATTTACTCATTTATCCAATAGCCATTTATTGCTTAACAAGTGCTAGATGTTATTTGCGACACTGAAAATACAGAAATGAGTGAGATGAAATTCTTGTCCTTAAGGACTCAGTCTAGGGGAGGACTAAGACACAGAAACACATAAAGATGCCAGAAACTGAACTCATAGGGACTATGAAATGTGTAGGGTTGTTTGAGAAGGAATTTGTGGCCTAACATGGCTCCTGCTATATTTCAGAATATATTTTACTTTGCTATATAGTGTAAATCTCCATATGTGATGTTATAGCCTCTTTTTTTTTTTTTTTGTCAATGGTGTGTGTTATAAATAAATAAAACTAATAGAAGTATGTATTCAAGGGAGGTGATTTTTGATGTGGGCATTGAAACATGGAGTTCAGATAGTGAGAAGAAGAAAAAGAAGCAGGATATACAGTATGTGCAAACACACAGGGGGATTAAAATCTTGAGGTGTTCAGATAATGGTGGGTAGTGTTTTCTGTGGGACAGTAGAGTACCTGGAGTGACAGGAGTAGCAAGGAACTTCTGGAAGGAAAAGAACTTCTGGTCATACTAAGAAGATTGGACCTTATCCTGCAGTCAAGGAAGAAAACTTGGTGGTTTTTAAAGAGGGGAGCCACATTTTCTGCTCTGTGATGGCAGAGTGAAAAAGATGGATTGGAGTGAGGGAGGCAAAACATTGGGAGATAGCAGAGGTGAGGGTCTGGACCAAGGCAGTGGTGGTAGTGGTACAAGTGAAATGACTGATGTGAACAGCACTGAAGAATCAGAGTGACATGACTTCAAGAATGTCTGTGTACAGCCCGTGGGGGAGAGGGGAGAGGCAGGTTTCCATCTGGATGGTGGTTGATGTTTTCATTTCCACAGATATTGATTACATGGTCCTTGGAAGTTGCTTAGAATCTTTAGGGGGTAAAGTCACCAGCACAGGAGAAGTAGGTCAGCAACAGTTTAGCTTCCCTCACACTTTGCAGATTGCCATGACTTCCATTCCTTGTTTGGTACCTTGTGAATGACATCACAAGGCAGCGCATGACTGAGTGTCAAGCATGTGGTCCCAACAGTGAGGGCTGTGTGTGGATAGATGGTAGCATGGTACAACATGAAGAATTCTGGGCTATTCCACAAGAAGATAGAACAATTTATAAATGTTTATCTACCCAACATAGGAATACTTAAATATATAAAGCAAATATTAACAGACCTGAAGGGAGAAATAAACAGCAATATAATAGTAAGGGACTTCAATAACCCAATTTCATTAATGGATAGATCATCCAGACAGAAAATCAATAAGGAAACAGTGGACTTAAATGACATATTAGGCCAGATGGAATTAACAGACATTTACAGAACATAACATACAAAGGCAGCAGTATACAGATTTTTCTCAAGTGCACTTGGAACATTCTCCAGGATAGATCATTTGTCAGGCCACAAAACAAATCTTAATTAATTTAAGAAGATTAAAATTAAATCAAGGAACTTTCCCACCAGAGTGGAAGAAACTAGAAATCAATTATCAGAGGAAAACTGGAAAATTCACAAGTATGTGGAGGTTAAACAACATGCTACTGAAAAACCAATTTTTCAAAAAGAAAAAACAAACAAAAAAATGCCTTGAAACAAATAAAAATGGAAATACAACACAGCAAAATGTATGGGATGCAGAAAAGTATTTCTAAAAGGGAATTCATAGCAATAAATGCATACATTAAGAAACAAGACAGATCTCAAATAAACACCTAATTTTATACCTCAAAGAACTAGAAAATGAAAAACAAACTAAGGCTGAAGTTAGTAGAAGGAAGGAAATAACAAAGATCAGAGCGGAAATGAATGAAACAGAGGGTAAGAGAAGATAGAAAAGATCAATGAAACTAAGAGCTGATTTTTTTTTTCTGAAATGATTTCAAAAACCTTTAGCTGGACTTACAAAGAAAAAAAGAGAGAGTACTCAAAAAATAAAATCAGAAATGAAAGAGAAGACGTTACAACTGATACCACAGAAATACAAAGGCTCTTAAGAGACTGCTGTGAACAATTATGCACTAACAAATTGGACAACCTAGAAGAAATGGATAAGTTCATAGAACATAACCTACCAAGACTGAATTATGAAGAAATAGAAAATTTGAACATACTGATTACTAGTAAGGAGACTGAATCAGTCATCAAAAACTTCACAACAAATGAAAGTACAGGACCAGATGGCTTCACTAGTGAATTCTAGCAAACATGTAAAGAAGAACTAACACTAATCTTCCTCCAATTCTTCCCCCCAAGTAGAAGAGCAGGAACACTCCCAAACTTGCTTTATGAGGTCAACATTACTTTGATACAAGAAAAAATTATAGGCCCATATCCCTGATGAACATAGATGCAAAAATCTTCAGCAAAATATCAGCAAGCTGAATTCAACAATATATTAAAAGGATCGTGATCATGTGAGATTTATTCTGGGGATGTAAGGATGGTTCAACATTCACAAAGCAATTATTGTGATACACCCAAATTAAAAAAAATGAAAGGTGAAAATCATTTGATTATCTCAATAGACAGAAAAAGCATTTGACAAAGTTCAACATCAATTCACGATAAAAACTCTCAACAAAGTGGGTATAGAGGAAACATGCCTCAATATACTAAAGGTCATATATGACAAACCCACAGCAAACATCATTTTCAATGTTGAAAAGATGAAAGCTTTTCCTCTGAGATCAGGAACAAGACAAGGATACCTACTTTTGCCACTTTTATTCAGCATACTGATGGAAGCTTCTAGCTAGAGCAATCAGGGAAGAAAAAGAAATAAAAAGCATACAAACCAGAAAGGAAGAAGAAGAACTGTCTCTATTACCAAATGACATGACATCATGTGTGGAAAACTCTAAGGACTCCACCAAAAAACTGTTAGAACTAATAGAAGAGTTCAGTAAAGGTGCAGGATTCAAAATTAACATACAAAAATCAGTTGTGTTTCTATACACTAATATTGAACTATCAGAAAGAGAAATTAAGAAAACAATCTGATGTACAATTGCATCAAAAAGCAAAAAATACCTAGGAATAAATTTAATCAAGGAGGTAAAAGACCTGTACACTGAAAATTATGAGACATTGATGAAAGAAATTGAAGACCCAAATAAATGGAAAGATATTTCATGCTCATGGATTAGAAGTTAATATTGTTAAAATGTCTATACTACCCAAAGCAATCTATAGATTTAATATAATACCTATCAAAATTCCAATGGCATTTTTCACAGAAATAGAACAAACAATCCTAAAATGCATACGGAACTACAAAAGACCTTGAATAACCAAAGAAAACTTGAGAAAGAACAAAGTGGGCATCACACTTCCAGATTTAAAACTATATTACACAAATATAGTAACCAAAACACTATGGTACTGGCAGAAAAACAGACACATAAATCAACGGAATAGAATAGAGAGCCCAGAAATAAACCCATGCAATATACTGTCAATTAAATTATGACAGTGGAGCCAAGAATATACAATGAGGTCTCTTCAAAAAATGGTGCTAGGAAAACTGGACAATCACATGCAAAAGAATAGAACTGGACCACTATCTTATACCACACACAAAAACTAACTCAAAATAGATTAAAGAGTTGAATGTAAGACCTGGAACCATAAAACTCCTAGGAAAAAAACATAGAAGGTAAGCTCCTTGACCTAGGTCTAAGCAATGATTTTTTAGATCTGAAATCTTCTGTCTAGCAAAGGAAACCTTCAACAAGATGAAAAGGCAACAAACAGAATGGGAGAAAATATTTGTAAATCATATATCTGGTAAGTCATTAATATCCAAAATATATAAAGAACTCACACAACACATTAGAAAACAAACAACACTTAAAAATGGCCAGGGGGAAGTCTAATTCAAAAAGATATATGCACCCCAATGTTTATGCTAGCACTACTTACAATAGCCAAGACATGTAAGCAACCTAAATGTCCATCGACAGATGACTGGATAAAGAAGCTGTGGTATATTTATACAATGGAATACTACTCAGCCATAAAAAGAATGAAATAATGCCATTTTCAGCAACATGGATGGACCTAGAGATGATCATACTAAGTGAAGTAAGTCAGACAGAGAAAGACAAATATCATATGATATCACTTATATGTGGAATCTAAAACATGACACAAATGAACTTATTTACAAAACAGAAACAGATTCACAGACATAGAAAACAA
This sequence comes from Camelus dromedarius, assembly GCF_036321535.1. NCBI lineage: Eukaryota > Metazoa > Chordata > Mammalia > Artiodactyla > Camelidae > Camelus > Camelus dromedarius. The sequence continues at coordinate 69,396,471 of NC_087439.1, read as the reverse complement.
ACTTGTGGTTACCAAAGGGGAAGGCGGGGGAGAGATAAATTAGGAGTTTGGGATTAGCAGATACAAACGACTACATATAAAATAGATAAACAACAAGGTCCTACTGTATAGCATAGGGAACTATATTCAATACCTTATAATAGCCTATAATGGGAAAGAATATGAAAAGGAATATACATATGTGTGTGTATGTGCACCAGAAATTAACACAACATTGCAAACTGACTATAAATCAATAAAAATGTTAGAATAAAAAAAAAAATGGCCAGGGAATCTGAATAGACATTTTACTAAAGAAGATACACGAATGACCAACAAGTACATGGAATGGTTCCCAACATCACTAATCATCAGGGAATGCAAATCAAAATCACCATGAGATATCACCTCACACCTGCAAACATCTGCCTTCTCCAGATCCTAACTTGTTCAAAGGAAGGTTCTAGGAGAGTGGAGCTGGAAAAGAGGATCCCATGTGCCCCTCTCCATATGTCCATCATATCCCAGTGAGACCACCTCATTCAAGGTCTGACCCTTCCACAGGTCAAGGTCAAGTCCAAATCAAGTTCCAGCTCTCCTCTGGAATCACACAAGCAGGTAGGTCACCTACTGGACTGCCACCTCACCTTTCCACTTCCTTTCCCCAACTACTTCCCCTTAAAAAAAAAAAAAAAGAATTCAGGGTTCACATTGTGGGGTGGCTTTGACAGTAACAAAAAGTGTGAATTTTACTCTCTTCGGACTTCGGTTTTCTTGTCTTTACAGTTTCCTTCAGGCGGGGTAGAGTGAGGAGTACTTTCGATGACATTGAGTTTTCTTAGCTCTATCACCTTCTGAGCAAATACTCAGTTTTCTTCCCCAGCTAGTTTCCTCTTCTGACTCGACTGCTGTCTCCTGGAAGGCAGGGACAGGTGTATTCATCTCTGGATCCCAATGACCTGGCGCAGGGTCTGACAGAGAAAGTGCAGAATTGATATTATTAAACTAATGACTGAATGAGGACCATCATATTTTACAAATGGCCCCTTCTCCCTGCCTCCTGTGATTAAAACCTAGAGTGCTCTGGGCCTCCCTTCTCCTTGCATATCAACCCCACTCCCTTTTGCCCTCCTCACTCAGTCGGGACACAGTTCTTCCCTTTATGTTTCTTTCAGATCTGGCTTCCCTTTCCATCTCCAGGCAGTCAGTCAAACCTCTGCTCTTTACTTTAAATTTAGATGATTTTAATAACATGTTCACTCTCCATTGCAGTCTCTCCCTCCCAAACCCACTCCATCCACAACCACCACATTAAGCTTCTATAGCTTTGGGGCTGAAAACTCCAAATGCCTACAATGTGCACTTCCACTGAATGCTTATCTTACTCTGGCTTCAACCCACACTGGCATGAATTCTCCACTTCACCTGCTACTTGTGGTTTTCTAAACACTTGGACATTCCTTTCTCAGGATGCTGCTCATCACTGTTTGTCTTACCCGGAATGCTCCGCCCCCTCACTGTCTACCTAAGTGCACTTCATCCTAGCTCGTTATTTCTCCATCACCCTAAAGTCTTGCCAGGTTATATTCCAGCCCACAGTCTTCTGTCCCTCGCTCATCTGACAAATCAGAGCATCACTTACTTTATAAGGATGTTGCCAATGTTGCTGTCTTGTCACATGGTTATGTCTTGCCATCCCAAGTATCCTGTAAGCTCCTTGAGGGTGGGGAATATGTCTTACGTACCATCGTATTCTCTGTTGTCTAATGACAACGCACAACAATATTAAAAGCCAACATTCATGGATTACTTCTGTGTGCTGGACACTACACTGAACCCCTGAGAGTCATTTTCTCTCCTATTACTCCACACCACCTCATGGAACGGTGCTCTTACTCTGGCCATTCTTCCGGTGGGGAGACTGAAGCTTAGAAATGCTAAGTATCATATTAAGTTATCATGTAGGTCAGCTGTAAAGTGACAGAATTTTGCTCAGTTTTTACATATAGTAGGCTCCTCCAAAAGTTAATTAACTTTTGTTTTTTGTCCTTCCTCCAAGTGGCTGAAGCAAAAATGTTGTGAAGGCAGAGTTTGGGGTGGGCTCTGGTGCAGCCTTGAGGAGATGTAGGCGGACCTAGCAGTAGAACAGCAGTCCTGCCAGTGCGGCTTGGAAGGTTGTAAGGTGAGGAAAGTATGTTTCAGAATCCACTTAGACCCGTATCTGGGAAAGTAACCACGTGTGAAAATACCCTGGGTCAGTAACCCACGAGAAAGGAAAACGTTTGGAACTAGTATTAGTGCAAGCTTCTATGTTTGTTTAGCTAGGACGTTTGGGTAGCATGGAAAGTTTTCAGTTAGATTTTGAGGAGTAAGTACGCTAGTGAAAATTAAGACAATATTTTCTAGTGGGAAAACTGTGCCTGCAAGTAATAGGATTCAATTACAAGTTGTGGGCTGCATTTGAGAGTGCAATGTGTTTAGGGCCAAAGAGGGAGTTCAGACTACATTCTGGGCTCTTTCTCTCCCCTTGGAACTATCAAGTGGGAACAATAAACTTTTATTTTCCATCCAAAATACTTCTCTGGGGTCTCCCAGAGCTTCTTAGGTTGGGACAATCATAAAAAAGATTGAGATCGTTTCTGGCTTCAGGACTCAAGTGAAGCATCTTCTATACTGAAGGAAGCCCTGTGCCCAGCAAGGTGCAGTCCCCTCCTCTGACCTGGCATTGTGATAACTGACACTCAGGTCACAACTCATCAAAGGGCAGCCCGGTGACCAACCCATCTCCTTGCTCTGAAAGCAGAGGAGGCAATGGGAAACTGCTACCTGGGGGGCAGCGGGCTGTTTCCATGTCCAAAACCAAAAAGCCCTGACCTGGAAAGGATGGCAACTGGCACTTATCAAGCACTCAGACCACATACAAGCACAGTGTCTGGTACTTTACACCTGCTATCTCATTTGATGCTCACAGCACCGTGAGGAAATGCCTTGGGGAGGTGAAGTGAGTTACGTGAGGCCCCACAGCCAAGTGGCAGCATGGAGATTCACAGCTAGACCTTTTGATTCTGAAGTACATCCACATTATCTTTTATTCACTGAGAAAAACATCTGCTTCCTGGGCTCTAACCCCAGTCCTGCTAATTGACTATGTGACCTTGATAAGCCTCTTAAAAATAGGATGCCGACCAAGGTTGCTTCCAACACTATGAGTCTCTCATATTATCTAATAAAGAAATGGGAAAAAGTTCGAATGCTAGGTAGAAATGGTGTGTCCAATCCCACTGTGGTCACACCACCTATGTGTTTGTACCATTAGCATTAGATAACAGTACAAAAGAATCAAAAGAGGGAATTCCTGGAAAGCCCCAATCCTGGAGCAGTAAAACAGTAAAACAGTAAAATGGTGATAGACACACAAGGGCCAGCAGATTTTAAACAATCTAATTTCCCCTAATCTGGCTTGTCTTCCTATGTGAGAGGAGACATTTTGCCTTTGATTTATAAATGGGTGGTTATTCTCAAGCCAACTGGCCAGAGAGCTCAAAAAGGAGGTAACAGATGACGCACAATGCTATGTGTCCCCTAAAAAATACAGTTTTGCTTGTCTTCACACGGGGGTTGCTGAGATTGTGTGGAAATTGTTACCTACAAGGGAGCTAATAAGATTACAAAAGGAGAGGAAAGTCCGTGGACACAGAAGTTACCTTTCACAAGTTTGAGCTAGTTTTATCTTTATCTTAAGATAATACAACAAGGAATGAAGTACTGATAAGTGCTACAAGGTGACCTGTGTCAAATGCTTAACATTCACTGGCACGTGCAAGTTCTCCGTCAATGGTGGCTATGCTGGTAGAATTCTATCATTATTGCTACTATTCCTAAAAGTGAGAATGTGTATGGAAGAACCTTTCTCATGGTGTCTAGCCCATGGCAGTCTCAATCAAATGCCAGGATCCTTTCCGCTAGTGAGTATTGTATCCTTTTCCTTTTCATTAGAAAAATACAACAAGTAAAAGCCGTTCATACTAGCAAAGCAGACAATTCGAAACTCACTCCCCTCTTCTCCGTTCACCTAACCGAAAAGGAGACGTTATTAAAATAAACCAAAGGGCTCAGTTTCAAGAGAGAACTTTTCTCTTTCCAAGAAGTCACTGAGAACACATTTTACCCCCTCATCCTAGAGTGGCCTCCATTCAGGGGCTTTATCCAGAACTGAAGGCAAGTGGAGTTCTTGTCCTAGTTATGAAGTTACACAAATCATCTGTTTGCTTCATCTGGAAATTTATGTTGTTTTTCTTTAGAAGGTGTTCTATTATAGACCACATGAGTTTCTGACTTACTCAAGTTCCAGTTTCTTAATCATTCAGAAAACTCTCAATTCAACCAGACAAATTTAATCATGTGAAGCCGCCTCCTTTTTCCTCAGTAAAATATTAAAAAAGCCACCAGCTTTTGTTGATTTTATTGTAGATAATTCACCCTGCCACTTAATGGATGAAAGGTACTGAAGACTTCATGTGAGAAACATGATGGGGAAGATTGGCTTCTTCAGTTTAGATTTCAGAACTTTCTTACATTTGTATTTCTAACCCAGAAATCATGTATTAAGTACCTTTAGATGATAGAGATCCACTTCCATAAATTTTTATACAGGAGTTCAGACAAATTAGATAAAAACATGTGACACATTTAAATACTCAAGGATAGAATATAAAATAAACATGTATACACGGTAGGGTATGAGGACTGACTGCCAAATCAACACTTATTTTGTTATTGCTGCCAGAACTCTGATTTCAGTAGCCATAGTCGTTTGAGCTCTTGGAGGTAATTTGAAAGAAAGAAAGCAAAGACTTGTGTGATTTGCAGAATCTTTAGAGATTTTATTGATTTCTACATATTTAGCTAGATAGCATGGGCACAAGGGATGTGGTCCCTTCATGGACGACTCCTTCCTAGCTCTAAGTAGACAAAATGAACTGAGAAAAATCCTTTCTTCCATCTTACCACACCAGCCTCCATCCAGCACTAGGCTCTTGGTTTTGTAAAATCCCCTTTTTTACCTGTGATATCTGGCATCTCGTGTCATTCAGCTTGTTTCTTCCCCTGTGTCTAGCCTTAAAGGATGAAAGATATCATATAAGGAAACATGCATCTTTATTCTCCACTAACGGCATCCTTCCCCTTTCTACTCCTTACTAACAGGGTGGTGATTAGTGGTAGTCAAAGATGTCAGTTTCTAGAATTCAGCAGCCAAAAGGGGGCGAAACCCACAGAGATGTTGCTAAGTAAACAGAGCCACTGAGCCATTTCACTTTCTGCACAAAGAATTATCAGGGAGGAAAAAGTTCTGAACATCACCCATTTTTAAAACTGATTACTTAGTTCATTCTAATTGAGACAATTTTAATCTCTCCAACACTATTGCTTCTTCTTCGTGACTTGGAACTTCCTATTCTTTCTTCTGTTCCTGATGATGATAACTTTGTTCAGAATCTTAGGACAATATGTAGCTGAGTTCCATAGACAAGGAACACATGGAGTGACTGACTCTTCCAGAAAAAGTAAAATTGGTGACAAAAAGCTTTACAGAGGAGATAATCCTTGAACTGCCTCTTTGATTATGAGTCAGTGTTTGTCTGAGGGTTATGAGAAGGACTGACAGTCTAGCTGGAGCAGACGTGGGGGCTGACTGGGAGTTATAAAACTATTGCAGTAGGCAGTGACTCAAAATCTCACAGGCTTTCTTTACATGTTGTTCTAAGAAGTTTGGATTTTATCTTGGGAGTCATGGAGGACCATTGATGGATGGATCTACTAACTCCCAATGATACTGCTATTCAGAGAGAGAAAAACAGGAGTAGGGAGGACATCTGCAGGGGAAAGAAGAGCTATGTTTTGGATCAGTTGAGTTTGGTGCATGTGTGGAACTTCAGGAGGTATTCAGCAGGCAATTAGGAGCTCAGGAGAAAGTTCTGTGCCAGGCAGTTAAACCTGAGAGCCTGAGAGCTTACAAGTAGTTGACCAAGTGGTGGGTTGACTATGTATTCCCAGGAAGAACAGTAGCATGAGGAGAGAAGATGGCAACAAACAGAATCTTCAACAAGAGGGACAGGGAAGGAATGGTCAGAGTGGAGGGGTGAATCAGAAAAGAGCCAATGTGCTAGAAGCCAAGGGAGGAAAGAGCTTCAGGGAAAAAGTCATCAACCATTCCAATGCTACCAAGAATGGTCAAGTCATATGAGTCTTGAGTTCTGTTATTAATGACCTTGGCAAAAGTCATTTTGGAGGATGGGATTTCAGAGGGCTGGAGAGAGACTGGAAGAGGATTAGTAAGGCAAGGCACTGAGAATGTGGTCCTCCTCTGAGCCTTCCATAATGAGAGTGAATGGGAAGGTATGGGACATGGCATGTGGACACTGAGTTCTGGCCAAAAGGGTAGGTAAAAGCAGAGCAGAACAAAGTCTCTGTGGGGGATCAGTGAGAGGAGCATTGCATATCCTCACTTCTGACATGTTCTGATCTCCCTTTGCAGGCAAGAAGGACCAGCTGAGGGCCAGGATCTCAGGAGTCCAAACTGGGTTGAGGAGGTATGTGTAGGGCTGGCCCTTGTACTGTGAGCATGGAGCTAAGAATTATGCAAGAAACTGTTTGCAAGAAGAGAATTGCACTGGATTTTCTCTGAGGCCTTTTTCAGCTCTAAAATGTTATGATTCTGTGATTAATTTGCTAAATAAATTAATAGTGCAAACAGTATTTCAAGAGGAATGTTTAAATCACTTATGAGAACAAACTTTTAAGTACCCTCAAGCATTATAAAAACATCCAATCCCATAGAAATAATTGATACACCAATTATAAATCTTTCTTAGCTATTCATTCAAGCAGATTTCCTAAGAACTATGCTTGGCAACATTCTATTTACCTAGTTCAAGTTCTTGTTTGTATTTCAAAGCCATTGAACTGCATTTCTTTAAACAACATGTTTCAGCCTGGCCAGCCCCCTGGTAGAGCTGAATTATTAAAGTTTTATATTATGTGCAAGATGGGTTCTTGATGAATTGGTTCATCTCTGGAGAAATGCCCATCTTCTTTTTAATTTAGGACACAGCTGTTAGAATTGCAGACTTCATCAAAAATGGCCACATATAACTCAGACAACTGACAGAAACATTTCCTCTCAATTGGCATGGTCTTTGAGGACAAACCACACTCTAAAATGTTTGTGTAACAGGAAAATGTGGTGTCAAGATGATCAAAACAAGATAGAAAATGATATATTTTCACAAAATTTGCATATGTTATTAAAAAATATCCAGTGGTGAACCTACCAAATGAGAACACAACATTTAAAGGAGACAGCATGATAAAAATGCAGGCAGATTAAACATGCTTGTCATCAATAGACCCAGAATTAACCACAATGAATTTGTTTCTTTTCTTCAGATTTGGGAGGATATCAGCAGTGCTCTCTACCACAGCAAAAGCAGATGAATCCTCTGCTATTCATCTCATTTTTTGGTTATTTTACGCTTGGAACAATTTCATAAGCTACTTAGCCATTCTGAGTCTTAGTTTCCTTAGGTGTAAAATGAAGAATATCAGGCAAGGTCCTGGAAGAAATCAGATGATACGTACAAGCTGGGTGATTTAAGGAGTATTTAATGAAAGGCTATTTATGGAAGTGTGAGAAAGATTCAGGAAAATCAACTAGTGATGGGTCAGTTCCCATGGTAGCAGAAGCAAGCTCTATGTAGAAGTTACCTGTGATCTTAGGAGAGGGATGCAGTCAACCTGTAATAACCTGAGAGGGAGAGGGTTAGAGATCTCACTGTCCACCCACCCTCCACGCTTCCTGCTCTTGCTTCTGATTGGCCGAACCTAACCAGAAGCCAGGGATCCAGGGAGCCAGTTGAGGCAGTCTCCATGGACCACCTTCCAGGGCAGACAAGGGAGTTTCACAGGATGATATCCACCGTGATGGATAGTGAAAGTATCAGCCTTGTAAGGTTGTTGTAAAAATTAGGGAAGAATAGAGAAAAGTTGTTAGCACAGAATCTGACTCACAGTAAGCACTGGGCTTAAATATTAGCAGCTACTATTATTTTTTATTAACAGAGGCATTGAATTGTATCATTTTCAAAGAGGTAGGATGTTAGTTTTCTATACTATACTATAAAATTACCACAAAGTTAGTGGTTTAAAACAATACAAATTTATTCTGTTACAGTTATGGAGGTCAGAAGTCCAAAGCCAGTTTTATGGGGTTAAAATCAAATTTCCTTCTATAGGTCTCAGGGGAAAATCCATTTTCTTGCCTTTTCCAGCTTCTGGAGGCTGCAAGCATTTCTTGGCTTGTGGTGCCTTCCTCCATCTTCAAATCATTCCAATATCTCCTTCCAGTACCACATAGCCTTCTCTTTGACTCTGGCCCTCCTGCCTCTCTCTTATAAGGACTTGTAATTACCTTTAGGGACCACCTGTATAACCAAGATAAACTCTCTATTCAAGATCTTTGTCTTAATCTTGTAGGCAAAGTCCTCTTTTATCATGTTAAGGGTGACAGATTCACAGATTCTAGAAATTAGGACATGAATAGATTTGGGAGAGAATTATTCACCCTGTCATGGATTGAGCCAAGATTTCTGGAACTAAGTGAAATTCACTTGCTGTGAGCCCACATGACTCCCACAACCTCCAATGTCATTGTCATGGTCTGGATTCCACACAACATGAGAACACAAGAGAAGGGTTTGTATGCAGACAGTTTATTTTAGAAGTGGTCCCAGAGAGCATGGGTGATGGATGAGGAAATAGGGAAGAAGGAAAATCTAATTTAAGGATGCATTATTGGCTTGACCATCACTGTAGGCAGCTAGGACTTTATCCAGCCAGAACCTTCTGAAGAAGACTTAGAATATATTCCAGAATGGTCTGCCCAAGACAGGAAGACTGGTGGGAGAACACTAGCTCCACCGACCATTGACCAAGAATTGCCCTACCGCGTGCTAACTCTCTCTAAGCTGCACGTACTTGAGTCCAAGTAGTTTCCCCAGGTGTCCCATGATAAATCAGTCCCCGGGATGAAAGCTAGAGATATGTGAGCAGCTAAGGTATGGTTACAACTGGTTGCTGTCACAATGGCTAGAATAAAGGATGGTCTAGAAGAACACAAGATAGGGCATAAAAGATATCTAGTACAGTCATCCAGGATAATATTAAAGGCAGAATCACTCTGTATTTAGATGGATGAATGTGGCTTGTTGTGCAATGCTACAGTGAGATGCCAGGATTATTGGAAAATTTTGCCCAAGTCTACTATTTTCTTAGAAGAAACCTTAGGTCCATGATATGTGGTTACAAATAAAAGATCAAGAGTCTTTGGAACATCCAGAAATGCAAAGTTCTTTTTGAACACCCACTCATGGTTTGCTTTATAGTCTGGTGGAGAAGACTAACATTAACATTAAGCAAAAGACAAAACATAAATAATTAAATATTCTCAAGTGTTCTGACGCTATGTACTTAGTCTGGGAGTCAGAGAAGGCTTCCTTGAGAAATTATGATTAGGTTGGGACTTGAAGATTAAGTAGGAGTTGAGAGAGTAAATAAAGGGAACAGCATTCCAGGCAGAGGGAAGAGCCTGTGAGATAGACCAGAGCACAGTGTACTCAAAACTAAGAGAATCCAGTGTGGCCAGAGTGAGGAGTAGGAGAGTCATGAGATCACATTGAAAAAGTGGGAAGGGGTGTGACAGAGAGAGATATGTGGGGTATCGCAGGCCAATAAAGCTTTTGACCTTCCTCTTGGGAAGTCATAGAAGTTTTTTTTACTAAATAAGAGATTGACAAGATTAAATTTCATGTTTAAAAGGCTGCTTGGTAGAGGAGAGGGGACAAGAATGGATGCAGGGAGATGAGTGAGTCCCAGTAAGAGATAATGATTGACAAACTGAGGACGTAAGTCACTGAGAGAGAAACTGAGTCAATTATGTGTAGATTTCAAGATACACTAAGGTGGAAGTGACCTGTGCACCAGGTCAGTCAGCAAAGACAACAACACAGGAAGGAGCGGGGAGAGGGAGGATGGGGAAAGAAGGTGGTGGAGGAGGGGCAGAAGAGAAAGAGAAAGAAAGGGAGAAAAGAAAAGAAAAAGAAGAAAATAAAGAGAAAAGAAAGAAAAAAGAGAATAAGAAAGAAAGACAGAAAGAAAGGAAGGCTTCAAAGTATCACCTTGTACAGAGTTGAAGTAAATTTGTGGATTAACATTCTTTTAGACCAGGGTTTCTCCACCCTATTCTCACTGTTAACATTTCACTTCGGATAATGCTTTGCTGTGGGGAGGTCTGTCCTGTGTATTGTAGGATGTTTAACAGCATCCCTGGGCTCTAAACACTAGATGCCAGGAGCAACCTCCCTCCCTTTCAAGCTGTGACATCCAAAAATGCCTCCAAAAACAAACTTATGGTTATCAAAAGGGAAAGCGGTAGGGACAGATAAATTAGGAGTTTCGGATTAGCAGATACAAACTACTATATAGTGAATACATAAACAACAAGGTCCTACCACATAGCACAGGGGACTATATTCAATAGCTTGTAATAACCTTTAATGAAAAAGAATATATATATGTATAACTGAATCACTATGCTGCACACCAGAAACACATATTGTAAATCAACTATACTTCAATTAAAAACAAAAACAAAAACAAAAACCTTAAAAATGTCTCCAAATATAGCCAAATCCCCCTAGGAGACAAAATCATCCCCGGTTGAGAACTACTGTTCTAGATCTTGTAAGTTTTGGGTGCCCCTGGAAGGAATATGGATAATTTAAGAAGCCTAAAAATATTATTTCTTTTATTTTTAACCTCATTTTATGGCTAACTGAACCAACAGCTGGATTATCAGTTTTTAATTTTTGAAAATCCTTAATTTACTTCCAAATCATTTTGATTAATGATATTTTAGTTCAAACCACAAGAGGAATGTTTTATTACAACCTGTCTGCTCTCTGAGATGAAATGTTTTAAATGTGGAAAATAAGTCAAGTTGAAAAAACAAGTTGAGTCAGTAGGTCCCCAGAACTGTGTGTGAGTAAACTTTTATGCAAATTCATCTGTACTTTGAGGCTGAAAGAGAGACATTGAGAAGATAAAAAGGTTGTCACTGATGAAATAAAAATATTCATTTTTTGCTTCATTTTCCATAGACCAGAAAGAGTTTAAAAGATTTTTCCATGATGCAGAGAAGCGATTTCTACTTGCAAATCATAAAACCACCCATTCTCCTTCTTTATAAAGAATGATCTAGCCATAACTGGAAATTTCTCTCATTGTTTTTTTGGTCCCCCTTCACTCCATTTTCAACACCTCAGCTAAAGGAATATTTTTTCCAATATGCAAATCTGATCACTCTTTAAAGCTGCTTATTGGCTTGCTGTTGCTTTCAGGTTAACGACCACAATCTTCATCAAGGCTCCCTGGTCCCGTCTCAAGCCATGTATCCCCATGTTATGTGTGCTCTGGCCACACCAGTCTTTTCTCAGTTCCTTAGGTGTTCCATGTTTCCTCCCATCACAGGGCTTTGCACACATGTGGTCCTTTGCCTGGGAAACCTTCCCACAACTTCAATCCAGCTAACGTATTCTCATCTGTCAGATCTCAGGTTAAGCAACCTTTCCTTAGAGAAACTTCTCTAACCAACCCCTACCACACACACAAGTAAACAAACAAGTTCTCCTTGTCTAATATCACCATTTGTCTTTTCGTCATGGCTCTAGTTACATTTGTAACTTCATATGTATGTATGTGCTTATTTCATTAATGTCCCTCCCTTCCATTTAGTTGTCATCTCTATGGAGCAGGAATTGTGTGTGTGTATGTGTGTGTGTATATATATGTATTTGTCTTATTCTGAGCCCAGCACTCAGCATAGTTGTTCTCGGTAACATTATTTGCTAAATTAATACATTCATGAATTCATTAGTCAATAGTGTATTACAAGCCACTATGTACATCAGAGGTTAGCAAACTCTTGCTACTGCCCTGTCACCTGTTTTTCTGTAAATAACATTTTATCAGAACATGGCCACGTCCATTCATTTACTATCTGCTATGGCTGATTTCACTCTGCAAAGGCAGCCTCAAGCAGTCATGACAGAAAGCATGTTGCCTGCAAAACCTAAATATTCTCCAGCCCTTTACAGAAAATTTGCTGACCTCTGAGCTAGGTCATTTACTTCTTGTTTGGCTAATTAGCCAGTGGTGGCCGTACCATCCAATCCGAGGGAAATATGAAATAAAAGTAATGCAAATATATATTTTCACTTCCAAAATATTTAATAGTACCAATCCCTCTGTGAATACTTCCTATATTAGTTAGCTAATGGAATGTTACTTACATTATCTCATGAAGCCCAAATGGGACCTCATTTTATTTTAAAAAGGAAGTATTCAACTTAACTCAGTTTCCCAGAATCATGAAGCTGAAGTGGGGCTATGTACGTCAGCATCAGCTTTCTGTTTCATCTGTTTAGTCATTAACTGGATGCTGGAAGACTTTTGTGTGGTGGCAGTTCATATATGAAGTGTTTCAGGTGCTGAATTCCCTAGGACTGGCTAAAGAGTGGAGGTGAATGGGTTAATATAGGTCAGGATGCAGTAGCAGTGGGATCCTTGGAAACAGTAACAATTTGGGGTGGTTCTTATTTTAGGTGGGTTCAAGCATGGCACCGTGTGGCAGGGTCTTTGCTGGCAAAAGGGAATCATTGACTAGAAAGAACCAAATTGGGAAATTGGCAGGGGAAGTAATGGAGAGGGCATTGAAAGGGTCCACATGGTACTGACTGGTCCCAAGAGCTTAAAGAGGTCATATATGGCAGCAAGAAAATGACAGGCCAGGAACTTGGGAAGTCAAGGGGAAGGATCAAAAACCAGGAACAGGAAACTTGAAAATGAAAGTAAGAAGGCAGAGTCCCATATGACATAGGAGCAAGAGAATCCGAGATTAAAAACCTGGGCAACCAAATATTGGGATCAAGACAAAGGGTCTGAGAGAATAACTATGGGGTGCAGAAGTGAGAACGTAGCTTGCTGGGAACTTGGCATCCTGAGGACCTCCCCGCACCCCTCAGCCCTTGCCACAACCCCCAGCCCCAGCCCCAGAACCAGAGCCAGATTCTTAGAATGCAGGCACCTAATTCTGATGGTAGAGGCAATTTTGTCTGCCTGGCTACCTAGAGTAGGGAGAGAAGACAATGCTTGGCAGGAATAAAAAAATTAAGACTCCAGTTCAGTGCCCCTTTGGGCCAGCTGGCTTTGTTTTTCCCTTCAGACCTGTTCCTCCTTCTCATCTCCACGTTTCTGACACATGCCTCAACTGCCCGAGTTTGGTTTATTGACATCATGTCTAATTCTCCCTTCAGCAACCCTCAAGCCCAACACCGCTCCCTCCACCACCACCACTTCCCAACACAACCAGAATATCATGTGTCTTGCTCCCTGTTTCCCAAACGTAGCCCAGTTCCCTTTCCCCCTTTTCCTTTTCTCATACCATTGGCGTGGTCTGGGACTGCTTCACCCCATTTTATTGCCTAGAAAAATAGCCACTCATTTGATAAGGCCCAGCCCCAATGTCACATCTTCTCAGTAGCTTTTTCAGACTTCCCTACCTCCCAGGAAGAATTGATTACAACCTCTCTGTACCCACAGTTCTTCTTCCATAGAACTTTCTTAAAGGATTATGGCTCTCCATTCCTCTTAGGGTAAGGAGAAAACTTCTCTGTGGGGCTTTCAAATTCTTGCACAGTCCCATCCCACCTCACTAATCTTGCGCCCAGCTGCCTCCCATCACTCCCTGACCTTGATGGAACTATTTCTTCTGCTTAGAAGGCTTTTTTCACCTCTCTTTGCCTAGTCAATCCCTAGCCTTCTTTCAGATCTCAGCTGGGGAGAGCCTTCTCTGAGTTCTGTTAGTCAGATGCTCCGTTGCAGGTTCTCATAGCTTCCTGGACCTCACTTCCATAGCCTTGTAACAGAGGCAATTCTAATTCCTTCTGTGGTCATTTGACTAGCTGCCTTCCCCACATACCACATATATCAGGAGCAGAAGAAATGTTTCTGTTGTTGCGGGCATGTATTTCCAGCTGCCCAGTCCAGTGCCTGCTTCTGGGTAAGCACTGAGTGCATAGTGGTCAATGGATACATCAAAGTTATATTTGTTTGCTTGTAGGTCTTTTCCTTCTGCAGATAGAGAGCTCCTGGGAGGCAGTGTGTGCCATGGCACCTGCCACATAGTAGGTGCTCACTTAACTCATTTTGAATTGTATCATATTCCATTTCAATGTCACAGATTGGCCTCAAGTTTGACCTGCAGTTATGGCTCTTGGATCATAAAGGTGGCAAGACAAGAGACCATCCATGAAAAAAGTGTGTTCCCATGGAAATGTCTTTATTATACAAATTTCTTTCAGTCATCCCACAACCACTATATCTCACCCTCATTACTAGCGCTCTTCCGTTCCCAATGCCCTAGTTATCAATGCAGAATTCCCAGAGAGTAGCTTTTTCTTTTTCTCTTGACCTTCAATGTTTAGGTTTTCTTTCCTGGTAATTGTACTATAATCCCATTTCTGTATCTCCTACTCTTGTCCCCTAAGACTTCTGCTACAGCACAGGGACCGTTATTTGCTTTCTTAACTCTGACAACTTCACTCTACTCTCATTCTCCCACACAGATTTTCTTCCAGAAGCAAGATGACAGCATCAAGGGAGTACCAAAAAAGAAAAAAGAGAGATTGCGTGCCTCCACTCGAAGCAACAGAATTATGAAGGCAGATGTAGGAGGAATCGTTTTTTTAAAAAGAGGAAGGTGGGCAACTTGTGATGTTCTTTTTGATCTATAGCAAGAGGAAAGTAATGGATGCAGTTAAACTTTCTGATACGTAAATTGTAAAATGCCACATGAATGATTTGCCCTCTGACCTCAGTGTCCTAGTTCTGAATGAGGGAACGAGCCAAAATCAGGATCTGCTCAGGGGAAACCATGGCTGTGATAGGAGGTGACAGGCTGAGCAGAGGAGTTGGGAGGGGCTCCTTGGACACTCTTGGCTCCACCAGGGACAGAGTTTGTTTGATTCCTGCTTTTTTTTTTTTTCCCTAGTGCTTAGCCCAGTGTCTGGAACATAGATATTTGTTGAAGGAATGACACTGTCTTACAGGCTGGAATTTCTTATGATACTGTATTTGAGGGACAAAAAAGATTTCAGTGATTAAAAAAAAAAAACCACTGGATTAAGTGCTCTGGATCAAGCCTTCTTTCCTCTAAAGACAACTCTATGAAATTTTAGAATCTCAGTTATTTAAAAATAAACAATATAATAGCCTTAAGGCAAAAATATCCTAGACCATTATGCAAGATACATTTTCTTCATTTGAAAATCATATTCTATAAAATATGCATAAAAAAACCTTAAACTGTAAAGCAACTGGGCACATTGAAAATAGACTTCAATGCATAATCCATTGTCCTATTTTCACCTCCAATTCCTTTTAGCTTTAATCTTAACCTCCTAGGTGGTTTCAGGAACCTCATTACAGCAGGTCCCAAGACAAGTGTCATTCATGTCCTTAGTCCTGAACCACTGGTCCTGACCCATCTCTTATCAACTGTCAACTCCTTTCTAGATCTGGCAGTCAGTGCCACCTGTCCTGTTATGACCTTGGAGTGCCCTTTGCTATGATAAAACCTACCCTTTGGCTATACTGCCTCCTGTGTGAAACTCCTCTCAATCCAATGCTGCCCACAGAAACTCTAACCTGGGACAGTGTCCTCTGGCCCCTCAAACACAACCAGTACATCAGGCCTTGAACACCATAGTTCTGGAATCACTCTAAAACTGACCCCAGGGTATACACAGGGCGACATGTAGTGCCCATGTTTCATCAACAGGGCACTAAGAGAGATGACCACCTCTGAGAAGGGCAAGAAGCTGCGGGAGAAGTGTGCCCAGACACTCCCAAGAGGCATCATTTCCCCAAAGGTTTCACGTGTAAATATCGGCATCAGTACCTTTGTAGGCAACACGGTCGTTTTTTCTTTTTGGTGTTCTGTTTTTTTAATGAACTACTTTGTGGATCCCCAGTCTCAGGTTCTCCATCAAGGCAGTGCATGTGTGACTTTAGGAATCTCAGCCTCTAGGAATCTCAGTGGCATCAGTGTCATTTTTACCTTTCCTGTATCCTTTCCCTGCTTATTCTAGCGGCAGGACCCTCTCTCTTTGGAGGACTGTTCTGCTCATTTCATATGGTGGTGCGGGCAGCCGGTCACAAACCCCTGTGCTTTTACCCAATCCCCAGCCACAGGGAGGATATGCAGCTCGGGCCTGCCACTTTATTGTGAGCCACTCACCTGGAAACAGGGATGAGTTCATGAGTTGTGTATATTACCAGTCAGGGTCAACCAGAAACGACCAGATATCCTTCCTGGGGTGGATAACTAGATGCTGTGAGAAAGCTGACTCTCATTCTGCTGGAATATCTGCTTCCAGATGCTGGGGGTTTGGGGTTGCCAAGGGCCTTCTCCCCACCACACAGGGGAAGGTCATCTGCCAGGAGAGAAGGAGACCAGCTCTCAGAGAGGGGCAGAGCTAAGAGATGGAGATGTGAGAACCTCATTGTTCCCTAGATCTGATCGTGGCAGAAGCTCCCTCTACCCATGTTATGTGAGCTGGTAAATTCTCCTTTTGGCTTAAGTTAGTTTATATTAGATTTCTGTCACTTGCAAGCAAAAGGGGTTTGGTCAACACAGAAATTGGTATCTGGAAGTAGGTCATTGTCTCATTGTCACAGAGACAGACCCCACAATGCGGAATTACCGGAGCTGAGGTAGAATAGGGAACTGTGTTGGGTTCCCCATTCTGGGCTGGGAAGATCAAATCTTTGCTGTGGTCCAATAGAGCAGCTCATTCATGAATCACCTCTGGGATTTTAGGACTCAGACTCTGAACCTACCAAACCCGAAGCCTCAGGGGATTAGCTAGAGAATTATCAGAATGATGGAGGTTGTTGGCCACTTTTGCAGTTTTCACTATTGCCCTGAAAAAAAAGGGACAGGTTGGTGGGTTGAAAACAGAGAAAGCATAGTATGTATCTGTTGACAGCCAGAAATTACTAAGGGTCAGATACTTCAGTATTTGTGGAATTTCAAACGCCAAAATGTCTGTCCTATTCTCAATTTAATACAAGGAAATGCAGGATTTTATACTAAAACCAGGGAAAGACCAGAGCATATGAGAACCTCTTCTAAATACTTCCAGATCTGTGTCACTCCTGCTAAATAAAGGTAATAACTACCCCTTAAAAAAGGCTTCATCCAATGAGATATGGCCTGAGGACCAAGGCTAGATTAACTCTGCTTCACCATCCCAATTTGTTATCTCATATTGTCCTACAGCAGACATCAAGATGGACGTATAGAAAAGAGAGCTAGGATCATGGGCAGAGGACCAAAACTTGTTGCTAAGAAACAGAAACTGAAAGCCAGGATTCAGATTTACCAGTTATTACTAGCCAGGATTTCTGGCATTGGTTCTGAGCTAATGGAGTTTTCCAGAATTGATTGCATTAACAGCTTACTAGAGTTTTGAGGGGTTATACTAGCTGATAAACTCCAGATGTAGAAAGGGACCTGTGATGCTCTGCTTTTAAGGCGATGCCCAGGCCCTCATAACCATGCCTCGGGAATTGGGCTGCTAAAGACACTCCAGAATGCCACTCAGAGAAACTCAGTGTTCAAACGGCCAAGGGATAGCTTCCTTGTCAGTGGGATTAGGGATGGGACTGGCTTCCCACAGAACCTCTCTAGCCCTGGGGAGATACATTCTTATGATTCACGTCCAGCTGCATATGGCACAGGGCATTTGTATTTTTCCTTTTCTCTATTTACCAAATGGAAGTTTCCGTTGTTGTAATTTTGTCTGTTCTAATCTATATTGGGTATGTTGAGGGTGTTTAACTTTGTCATGTAGCTCTAGGTTTCATTGTTGTGAGAAACTGTGCTTGGACCTGATCAGGGTAATGCACACGATCCAGAGATGCTGAACTAGCATGTGGTTTGGGGTTGCCTCTCTTTAGGAAGAAAGTGAACAAATTCTCAGGTGGAGACACCTTTGGAATTATGTATATTGGATGAAGATTAAGTGTGCATGCTGGGAAATCAAGGGGTAGAATATACTGACTTTCTGCTGTTTATGTCATCTAGGACATCTTCAGTGTTTTTCTAGCAACAACTCCCCTCCTTTCTTGGGGAAGTTGCTCCTTCTCATTCCATGGGGTGATTAATGGAGTTATTTGTCACAGTCCGCTCTGGCCATAAGGATGGGCAGTCATTGTACTCTTCCTTCTAGAAATAGTAATTGGCCCAAGGAGTGAGCACATGACCAAGTATGCCAATCAGAGTTCTTTGAGATTATTATATGGACTCAGGGAGAAATTAGCTTTCTTTTTCTGCTGGGGTTTTTCATACCAGAATGTTCTAGGACTGGGGTTACAGTGACTACTTTCATCACCAAATTAAGGGAGAACATCTATGAAAAGAGAGAATGAGACTTAGAAAGAGAAGCAGGGGAAAGAAAAGAGAGGGAGAAAGAGAAAGAGAAAGAACAAGATAGACCTAGACTTGTGACTGCATTTAAGTCCTAGTCATTGCAGAAACAAATTTTAGGGTCAATTCCCTAGTTACATGGGCCCATAAGTTTCCCTTTTCTTTTATGCTAGTTTGAGCTGAGTTTCTGTTGCTTGCAACTGAGAGGATCCTGACCACTAGAATTGGCCATCTGGCGTATTAAGCCTGGAAGCCTTTTCTGAAGAGTTCATGAAAGATCTTAATAGTACTTTCTTCATACTGAGAGCACTAAAGTTACCATTTACTGCCAAGTCAGACAGCTGCTCCACCTGAGAAACACAGTATTTGCAAATTCAGCATTTTGTGCTGAATCTACAGCATCTTGAAAGGTCTCTTTAGAACCTTCCATGATGAGCCAGTTTGGATTGCTGAGGTCAGCAATCTAAGTCATCAACTGAATCATGTATTTGGCCAGATGACTGGTTAATCTTACAGGCTTCTCCTGAAATTATCAATGAGCTATGCCAAGAAAGAGGAGAAGGTTCTTCAGTGACTCATCTAACTAAGTCTTCTCATACCATAGAAAGCTCTGCCAGTGACATAGGACAGCCAGCAACCCTGTGTCTAAAACTCTGTGTACCAGGGAACTGCAGGCCCACTTATAGGAGACTAGACATGGGAAGGATTGTCAGGCATGGCTCTGCATCTCCTATCTGTGCATGACAGTTTATTGTGAGGGTATGTTCTGGATGCCAGATCCTCCCACAGACCCTCATGATGGTCAATTCCACAGGATTGTGGTATTTTGTTTACCAACAAGATCAGTTATCAACTTGTTTCAAGTCTGGGCAGAGATGTTTGATCAGAATCTGCTGCTGTGACAGGACCCAGGTTCTATGAGACTACACGGCTTTTTTTATGAACAGGTACTTTGGGATTCCTAAGTGCTCCACCCCTCCTTAGAAAGAACCTATGTCTTACAGCTCTGTCAGTGGTTATCCACTGTTGTGATACTAGTGTGATGGCAAGTTGTGGAAGAGGGGAAGTGTTCTATATTCTTCTAATCAGATCACAGCCTTTTAGTGAGTCTGTATCTTGAAACTGTGCCCTTCCCAAGTGTTTGTCCAGAGGTATAGCTCTTATTTCCCAGCATCCTCCTCCTTTCCAGTCTATTTCCTTGAAGATCTGACCCTCATTGACTTTGTGTTTTTCCTTCTTTAAGTGAGACAGGAAGGCTAGAGGGGGTTAGGAGGGGACAACTGGTCATTCCCCAGCTGGAGTAAGGCTCTGGCGAAGTCTTTCTCTTAGACAGAAAGCCTTTGCTATGGAGAAGTTTCTGGTGTATTTCACAATAATGACTCTTCCCCTCCCCAGAGCCTAGAGGGCATTATTCTCAGATCTTCATTACGAGGACCTGATGGATTTCCTGGAAGGAAAGCCTTTCAAGGTGTGTGTGTTCCTCTAAGACTATGACCCTTAGGAATTTCTCACTCTTACATTACTCTACATGCAGCCTCTAGCAACCCATCAAATTACCATGTAAATGTTCCTACCAATTTATGGCTCCAACAGCTTCTGTTCTTGGCTGATTCATCAGATCATGGCTGTGTCTCTCTGAATGCCCCCATCTCTCCAGATTTCAGGATGGCAGTTTGCCCTGCAACCTAAGTTCCTTGATAGAGGCAAGAAAAGTCATTTGTTTTTAATTTGTATAATATTTTTTTCTTGTCATAAGAATAGTAATGATGACTTCCAAAGTCTGTACATGTTGTAACTGAGGCCAGAAGTCACAAGTGAATTCCTATTTGCCAGTTCCTTCTTGGTCCTCCGACCCTCAGTCCCTTTCTTGTTACCAAGCAACAGGAAAAAAAAAGTACATTGCCTCAGCCTTCATACCCTATGCTAAAGACTTATTGGGTTCCTCGGAGCCAGACAGTTTGGTGGAGGAAGTCAAGTGTTGCTTCTCAGCTCAACATTCTGTTCTCACTGGGCATAAACCAAGTCATCATCAATCTCCTGAATTCTCCTCAGCACTTGCTAAGTCACATCACTTATTAATGAGTCAAAACATCTTTTACTGTAGCACCAATTCTGTCTGATAGTAATTTCTCCCCAAATCACTCCTCTCTCTCTCCTTTCACCACAATCTGCAGCTTGGTAAAATTCTCTGCCATTTTTGTTAGTACACAGCTCTGGGCTTATAAAGAAATATAGCTGCACAGATCATAGAGGGGCCAAATAATCTGAGTATTTAACCTTCATGATTGATCAGCAAAGTATATATGAGCTGAGAGCATTTGGAGGAAGTATGATGTCTGGGATGCCTTGAAATGACATGAACTGCCAATCATCTTCAAGGGTGTACTCAGCCCTTAGACCATGCTGGTGCCTCATCCATGATTCATTCATCTTATAGGATGTGTGGTTTTTGAAGGAGCAATCTATTGCTGACATACTGGTGAAAAACAAAGACAAGATCAAATTGGAATTTACTGCAGATTAAATGCAGTCTTAAACATTGTAGACTTGTCAGCTAACTACAATGGCTGAAGTGAAACGCTCTCAGTGTGTGTGATTTGAGGATGATCCAATAGATATGCTAAAAGCTTATGTGCTCTGGACCGTGGTGTAAGATAAAGCATGACCAAATCTTTGAGGTCGTGTAGTTTGATGGCTAACACGTTTCCAGATTCTCCGGATGCTGGAAGAATGTGAGATGAAGTGGAGAAGAACCATTTTTTAACCTTTTTAAGCCCCAGTTCTCCATGCTCCTGTCTTTTTTACTTAAAATGTTCATTTTAACCATTTTTCAAGGATTTTGTGTGTGTGTGTGTGTCTAGTTAAGAATGAAGTTTGAAATGCCAAACTGTTAGGAGCAGAGGAGCAATTTAAAATTTTTGTGGCTTTATTTCATACTAGTACATTTTATATGGAGAAGAAAATACTGCTCAGACTTTTTTATTTGCCACGAGTAAAAGTTTGACTTAGACCCGTGATGATAATAATCTGAACCAATATACAGTTTATACAGTGTATGATTAGAAGTTCAACTCCAGCTCACTCTAAAAGGAGCAATTATATCCTAAGCTAGGATATGAGTGTTATCTGCTGTCACTCCTTCAATCCCATGCTGAAAAGTGAATTAGACTGGAACCCCATTGCAAGCCACTGGTCAGACCTGTGAGTTATAGTGTGACTTATGAACAAATTATATTATCTTAGTAATGCTCTCTAATTGTATCCATATCTACCATTGAATCTTTTGCCTACCTAGTAAGTGCATTGCCTTTTCATTGGACCATGGAGAGCAGTCTGGGTTTAAGGATGAGCCAGAACAATGACTTAGATTGGGTTTAAGTCTTCTTTTTCATAAATGTTCTTAGCAAAACAAGGGAAATATGGCAGCGATTGGCTGTGATTCTCCATTTCACCCATGTTTATCACAGAAACATACATGATGTTGGTGGTCTTGGCTTTGTGGGTGGTGTGAGAAGCCCACCAGGGCAGAAGAGCCTACACTCCTCCCTGTTTCTACCCAGAAACCACCAATCACCATACAAAGCAATAATTCTGATACTCAGAACTAATAGGGATTCTAATTCTTGAAATTCTTATTGGGCCTGAACTGGAGTAAATTGCTCCTTAACTGCAGCAGTACTGGAGAAGCCATGAATTTCCCTTGTGCATCCCCTTGGAGACGTCCCATGAATGCCATAACCATTCACAACAGACAGGGAGTGGTCTCATGAAGGAGTTTGGCTTGGCTCATCTCAACTAATTAGGCTCCACCCAAGCATATTCTGTTCTGGAGATTGTCTGACTTCAAGTTGCTACCAACTGTGGCAAATCCACCGGAGAGTTCATCTTAGGAGGGACGTGTTTCCTCAATGGTATTAGCTTCCAAATGTCTTCATTAGTCTTGGCACTTCTCTGGGTAAACATGTAGCCATCTCCATGCAGAAGTAGACTGGCCTTCAATTAGGCATGGGAGACATTTGGTCACCCCTTCAAAATCCTTTTGGTTCCAGCCAGAGCCATGGAGGCTTTGCCCATCTTCAGGGAGTTGTAACTGGACAGTACTGCACTTCAGGCCTGTGCCACATAGTAACCCCTCATCTTTTTTTTTGGCCTTGAGGCCTCTCTGATTTTGCAATACAGAAATATCAGAAACTGGCTCTGCATTCCTAAATATTTAACCTGGAAACACATGGCATGCATGAGGCCTCTCTTGGCCTCTGGGAGGCAGGGGTCATTGATAAATGCATTCCTATTGAGCCCCTGGATAGATGGTCTGAATCACATTCATGAGGACCTTTAGAAGGTCTTGGTGGGGTCCAACACCAGTTGCCTATAGTTGATTCAGTGGCACTTTCTCACGTTGGCTCTCTCTTCTTCCCTGCTTTACCTTCTCTACTCTGCACTCCTGCTTCCTGAGATCACATTCAGAAATAAACTACCTGCAAGCAAGCCTTTGTCTCAGACTCTACTTTCAGGGAAGGCCAAGCCCAGCTACATTGATACAAGGATCTAAATTGGGCTTTTGATGTCTCACACTAAGATGTCAGCATTGCCATTTCTGTATCATCTGTTTTCTGGAGGATAAGAATCTCCTTTCGATCTCATCGGGTGGTCTGCCGTAGAACCCTTGTGCAATGAAAGAGAGGTGGTTGAGAGGAAATAACCTTGACAGGGAAAAACTAAGGGGGATGATGACTGTATCAGAATCCTGAGGGAAAACAGATGGCATGTTCACATCAGAATAATTCAAGGATAGCTTATAGACAAAGGGACTCATTCCAAAGGCATGGGCAGGATGTAGGGAAAGCAGCAGGAACCTGGGGTTAGCAGCTGACAGTATCCTTAGGGGAGGGTTGCCAAATAAAAAAAAACAGGATGCCCTGTTAAATTTGAATTTCAGATAAACAATGAATAATCTCTCAGTGACCTCAAATGCTGCATGTGTCATACTTATATTTAAATGTTCATTGTTTTTCTGAAATTCACATTTAACTGACCATCCTCTATTTGTCTTTGTTAAATGTATCATCCTTATCTTAGACTCAGAGGGAAGACAGAACGTGAGAGAACCTGCAAGAATCGTGTAGAACAAACTGGGAGGAGTAGTCAGCTTCACTGTAGAGATTCAGACGATTCAAGGCAAACTCTCAGGGAGGAGACTAGAGAACAAACACTGTGATCTCAAACTCTCCTCTTCCTCTGATCTTTCACCTGGGCCCACCATTGGCTAAACCCAACCAGAAACCAGAGGGCAGGGGGGCCTGTGAACATGGACCAGCAGGTCAACCTCTGTGGGCATGGAGAAGGGTGACAAGGGTGGGGAGCGTCTGGAGGGGCAAGTTGGAGAGATCCAGCCCAGTGGCCATTCATCCTGCTCTACGGGGACCTTCTCTAAGCATTACCTCTGATCCAGATAGAATCACAGAAATGACATCCCTAGACTGGGGGCCAGGCGGTCAGATTATAATTACTTTCCCTCTCAGCTACACCTGTTCATTATTCTTCTCCCTTTGTCTCAATGGCAATGGGTTTGTTATATCTGTGCCTTTTATTATAAAAAGTCTTAAGTCTTTGCAGGGAGTCTGTGGGTATGAATACAATACAAATAGTTTCTTCCCTCTTGGACGTTTTCTAAAGCAAAGGATCTGCCCAGTGTCATAATTCTGCAGGTTCTATTTCCCTTTAGTTTTTTAACTTTAAAAAATTATTATTTATTACCTGTGGATTTTGCTTGTGGATCATATGCAACAGCAGGTCTTTAACATTTGTAAATGATACATTGAGAGACATTTGCAAATACTTATATTTGAAAAGACCTCTATAATCTCCAGCTTCCTCTGCATGGAGCATATGGTGGCTCTATTCACGTCTTGGTTCAGAACCATTACCATAATGTTAATTTCCTAATTAGGAAATTTTATTTTGCTACCTATTAGGCCTCTTAATATTTTCTTTATTACTGTCACTAGCACTGGCATTTGCCTTTTTTTCAGAGATGTTTTTATGAAGAAACAATGTTTTAGTTATATCACGAGAGAGTTACTGCATGAGCAGAGGACAGCAAAGTGGTACTGAAGGCAGATGCCAGGGCCCCTGACTAGCTAAATGACTCATTCCTCCCCAGAGGACATGATTCAAATTCACAGTTTAGAACATTTAAAAATAATAACATGATGAGGAACTTCCCAGGTCACTTTTCAATTGTTGAAACTTTTAGATATTAAAATGTCAGTCATCTTTTTGGTTTTTTTTTAAAAGTTTTTGCTGTACTTTTCCCCCCAGGCATTGTTAATAAGAGCAATAGTGTGTATCTGTGGAGTGCTCACTATGTATGGGTCCCTGGTCTAAGAACTTTGTATATATCATCTCATTTAACACCTACATCAACCCTATGAGTTAGGTGCTATTATTACCTCCATTTTGTAGGTATGGAAACTAATGTGTTGAGAAGTTAAGTGCCTACAGCCAGTATAATAATAATATTGCTCTTTATTACTTTTTCACATAAAAGAAGCCTAGCAGGAGGTAGGTCACTGATTTCAGTTAGAAACTCCATTTCTAACTTTCTGCACACCACTTCTATCCTCATGGTCACCTCATGGTCTAAAATGATTGCTGGAGTTCCAGCCATCACCTACACATACATTGTAATGCAGTAGCAGAACAAAAGCCAGAAGGCAAAAAATAGCCCTCTTTCCTACTTAAATCTTGGCTAAAATTTAGTCCCAGGCCACACACTATTCCCATGGCCTCACCTAGCCACCAGGGTGGCTTGAGGGAATAATCTGGTATTCTAGATGATGATATGCTCTGATAAAAGTTAGTGGGGTTCTGTACAAGGAGAAATAGAAGAATGGATATAGGGGTGGGCAGCCACCCTTCTTTGCTACAGTGATTGGCTGGATTTAAATCCAGATGACCTGAATCTAGAGGTGCCTCTGACTCCTTAGTGACTATACCAGAGTTGCTCTTGTACTATTTTATAATATAAGCCTTTGCCATGGCATTTTTCCCAGGAAACTTTCTGCTTTCCTTTCAGTGTCTCCCACACTGGTTTTAAACATGGAGAGGGTAAAGACTTTGATAAAGGCTAACTTCTTAGCAGAATGGGAGTTCTGACAGGTGACCAGTAAGGGCTTGGGTAGGGGCTGGAATAATAAGAAGGTAAAAGCCCAAACACGTGGTTTAACCACAGGCCAGAAAGAGCTGACTAGCTACATCTTTGTAGGAAAAACCCCTAAATTGCAGGCCCATTGGACCTCAAAGAAACCCAACACATTAAGGCATATCAGCTTTCCATCTTCATTTATATTAATCATTTCCTTAAATAAACTCATTCTCAAAAGAAAATGTAACATGCAGAAATGTCATAAAACCCATGCTGGTAATGGTAATGAAAATTCTATCAGCAAAAGCACATTTGATTAATCATATACATGCGTGATTTTTCTCTTATACCATCTGTTTAGGAGATGAAAAATGTATTCTGCTGGTAGTTTGGCATAAAGTATATTTATAGAAAGATTTTATTTATAGTCTGCCAGTGGATCTGAGCCTGCCATGACATAGCTTTCAGAACTAGGTACGCTGCAATGTTCAAATATTAATGCCAACAACATTCTTATCATTAAAACATGAAAGTTAAAATGTTTTCCTATCCAGCTCTTATTTTGGAGTCTGTGGCTGCAGACTGAACAATCTATTTGGAACTCAGTTTAAAAAAACATTAAAATAGAATTCTCTCACTTTGGTAATCTCTGTGATTGATGACACCTAAATGATTCTGGTTAGCCAATTATATTTTCTGGCTATCCAGCATTAAGAAACATAAGGCTGATCCCAAAAAGTATTTCCACAGAATGGAATACATACCTGTAATCACTAATTCTGAGCGATGAAGAGACCACATTATAGGAGCTGCAAAGTAACCAAGTTATTGGGGAGAACTCTTCGGAGTGGAATTGAGACATTGGATCTTTGACTTTAATATACTAGAAGCAGAGAGATGATTAAAGTATAACACTAGATCTTCTTAAAAAAAAAAAATACCCTCACCCATTGTCACAACCTTATTCACGCACATATTGCATGAGTTAAAATGACAATTGCACTCGATTGTATTTTAAATCTCAAGGATGCCTGTGTAAGTTAATAAATCACTTGAGACAGAAGAAAACCCTGTTGCTTTTGTGGCTTTTATAAGAAACAGACCAGGCGGTTAGACTCTAGGGATATTCTGGGAGGTGGCTGTCCTACACATCTTGACTACCTGCCTCACGTATCACTGATACATAGCAAAACTACCCCCAAGTGGATTCCTTATGGTCTCTACTGTTTTGAAATGTTGATATACTAACCCACAGGTTGAGGCAGATCTGCAGTGGACGGGTACATACTGAGACGGGGGAGGTCAAGCAATGGAAAAAGTGAACATTTCTTGTAATCAACAAAATCAGGTCTTTTCAGGCAATAAGCCCAACGGACAAAAACATTCACGAATAACAATAGGAGGGAAATGAACTTTATGCTGTATCTCAACCCAACCCTTTTCAACCCCCAGAAGATTTAAGGCAGATTGATATGGGCTTCTGGGGAAAAAAAAAGAAAAATCCTTGTTTAAAAGAGGAAAAACAATCTTATTCATGGAAAGTCTCTTCTTTAAGAATCCTGAATTGCATCAATAAAACAATCAATATCCTGTCCCATTTGCATGTAACAACTCAAATGTACCAGGTGTTTGTTGGCAGAGTCTAATGGGAAAGGACATCCTGACACATTTAAAGAGGGGTCCCTTCTGTCCCTGTTAGGAAAAGAGCCTAGTGATTGAAAGAGACAAGCACAGAAGGATTGGCCATGGGCAATGTCAAAGACTCCTCAGAGGATTCTCAGTAACAGGACCCCAGAGCCACGTTGAGACAGGTCCTACCAGGGTGGAGGTGGGCTTGACTTGGTGAGAACTGTGGGAAACACTTAGGTCCTCTTGTGTGATCTTGCCCAGATGTAGAGGGACAAACATCTTGTCCCCGCAGGCATCTGCAGGGACCATCCTCTGACAGAAACCTCCCCATACATGAGCTCAGTGCCTGGGTGGTCAGCTCTGGCTAACTTTGGTCCTTTGTTTCATTTACTGAGATATTTACAAAAGAGCCAGAGACGAAATGATCACTAGGGATAGTGACAGATACCCACTGAGTGCAGTCATACCCCAGGCTCTTGCCTAGTACTTCACAAACACTGTCGCATGTAATCCTCACCACTACTCTATGTGGGATGTTCTGGGGGAATTTTTGGTCTAAAATAGGGGCTGATGCCTTTCAGTTTCCAAACTGATAAGTTCTTTTTGTATGACAGTGAGCAGGAGGTTCAGAATTTTGAAACAGAGAATAGAGTCACAAGGGTTTTTTCACAGCAAACTTCTTTTACTTTGACTCGAGATCTTATTACATAACAATCAGACACTGCACAACCTGATTCTTCAGCTTTCTGAGGCTGACATCTCTCTCCTTAAGTGATGAAGGGTTCCCAAGCTCTGAGGGAGATATATGTCTGTCACTGCCTCCTGTACTGCCGAACACCCATTCTCTCTTATCTAGATCAGGCAAAAATACATTTGTCCCCAAAGAAGCACCATGGATAAAACACAGTCCACGGTTTCTCTCCCCTGAGGTGACCTGCTTTCCTGGGACGTCTAAGAAGACTAATATTGGCGGAATCAAGCTGCAAGTTTTCACTTGGGGCACTAAGAGGTCGTTACAGGGCAACAAGTTTGCAAAACATGGCAATTCAAAACACAGCTGAAGAACGCCCCATGCCACCCTGCATTCTATTCTAGTTCCCATACTGTTTCATTGAAATGGAATAGTTATAGCTCTACTTTTCTCAAGATAGTTTTGTAAATTTGAGATTCTCAAAATGCAGAAACAATCAATACATAGAAAACGGCCCCAAAATAGCCCTGACTTGCTTCTATAGGATGGATCCAGATTCCCTCAGCAAACGAAGACACTCTGACCATGCCTACTTTATAGATGAGGAGACAGGGCCCAGAAAGCTTAAGTAGCTTATCTGGGATGTATATACCTAGAAAGTGGCAGAGGAGGGAATTAGAACTCAGTTTCTGGAGTTTTAAAACTGGTTCTCTGATCTCCTAGAGTACAGCATGCTTGCATCTTTATCTTGACCGGTCCCAAGATAATAAAAAAAATTAGGGATAAGGAATACATACAGATGGTTCCAAGTCCACAATTGTGCTAAGGGTTCAAGTAGAGGCAAACTTCGTCCTACAGTATTAGACTAGAACCCCAGAGAGTTTGCTGCCAACGCGCTATTGGAATAATCAAGTAAAATGCTCTGAAAGTCTCTTCAATTTGCTGGGATTGTTCATTAGTCAGTTAATTCTCTTTCAAGGAAACTCTTAAAAGGAATTTTTAATTTGGGGATTGAGGGTGGAGATGCTAACATATTACTTGTCCTCTATAAAAAGTATTCTCAAAGCTCATGTCCCTGGAATCAAAATTAAGCAGAAAATTGGAGTGAGTTCAAAGAATTGTCAGACAAATGATTAGGAGCTTGGCAGAAGCGAGCAGCAAGGAGAGAGTAAAATGACCAAATGTGCACCGTTAGATTAAACCAGAGTATGAAGCAGGGAAGGAGGGCAAAATAGATGGCGCTTTTTGAGATTTGTGATCCTCAAGAACGGCTAAGAAGGGGTTAGATGGCAAATATTCTATCAGAGTGACAGTGTGGCTTGAATAATCAAAAACCGGTCTTGACTGTGAACCAGTTGAAAGCCAGGGAAGCAGTGCTTTGTCAAAATGGCTTTACCTTGGAAAATACCCTGTAAATAAAAGGCAAGAATAAAGCAGGCTTATACTTACAGATGTCAAGATAATGTGAGTTTGTGCCGGGAAAAAAAAATGCAGAAAGTTTGCTGGCCACATCCTAGGTAAAACCCAATTGTCCCTTGAGGTAGGAAGGGCTTGCAGCACCGAGCTACCTACATACTTTTGCTGGTTTCCCACTGCTCCTGTCCCTTCTCTTCCCTCTGTCTTGCTCCTTCGTCCTCAAGAGGGCACCAACACCCCATCCCTAGGAAGGGAGCCGCGACCTGTGGGCTTCACACTGAACGTGGAAAACAACTCTCTACAGGCAAGAACCTGGTTAGAGACCAATAAACCAATAACGAGCCTTCCTCTTTTAGTTTCAAATATCTCTAAAAACAAATTGCATTTTGTTTAAAACCCAGACTGATCATTAAACCCCTAAAGCTGGCGTATTTGGGAGAGGAAAACTGAGACGGTGTTCATGTCTCAAAATGGAAGAGACCAAGTTCAGCCGAGCTCCAACAACTGTACAGGACTGTGCATTCACACTGGCAGGATGTTTTTCTAGCGTCTTGGTGGGAGCATAAAAAGAGACCTTATTTTGTATGTGGGACTGGCGTACAAACCAGCAAACACACAGTAGCGACAAACAGTCTTTGTTAAAATGGAGGCAGCAGACATGCCAGAGGTTTGCCAGAGGAAGCTTAATGCTCTTCTGTTGAACACATAACACTCACTTTTATTTTGGTCAAGGAATATTCTGTTCGAAAGGATCTATCACCCCTGTGGACTTGCTGAATTCTTTCAATATGTACTTTCACGTGGAATAACGTGTTTCGTTTCTCCTAATCCCTATGATTAAATCTAGGCTTAGGTGGTAAAATCCATAAATAGAACGATATTGTGCCATATTTTCTGTACTTATTTGAGTGGAATGAAGTACTGTTACAGATAGGTTTTTTTTTCTTTAAGATTGTGGCGCTAATGACCATATGGTAGGAGTCACTATAAAGGCTATTTACATAGAGTTTACTGCTTTGATCAAATAAAATTTACAATAGTTTAAATCTAACATTCAGTCATACACGTAATTCTTATTGTGCTGCAAGCCAATTAGGCATAAGTGTTACATAAGCAGGTTGCATAATTAATATTATTTTATCCAGTAGAGCCCAATTTTGGAGTTTTACTCCTCATTCTACTTTGACTCTGGTTATCGACATGAAGTCACCAATGCTATTACTTTTCCCTAAAGTCATGCTTTTCTTTGTATCTCCTTTCTTTTGCCTTTTTCCTCTTCTATTCCTTCTCTTTTTGTTTCAGAGTAACAACTGTTACCATCATCACCTTCCCCGCACGCTGACTTACTCTGGTATCACATGTATAAGAAGAGCAAGGCTTTGGACCTGACTCCCAAAACTGGGGGATCCTCAGTCCCAGATCTGCCATCCTCCTGTGCCCAGGGGTGAGGTTCCGGGACTTTTGTTTTGTCTACCAGTACTTAATTACTAAGATAATCCGTATTAATTTCCCTGGGGTGCTATAAAAAAACTTGGCAGCATAAAACAATATAAATTTATTCTCTTGTTGTTCAAAGGTCCAAAGAGGTCCAGAATCAAAGTGTCCACGGGCCATAATCTTCTGAAGGCTCTAGAAGAGCCCCTCCTAGCTTTTGATGGTTGACAGCAATCTTTGGCACCCCTTGGCTTGCCTGACTCCAGTCTCAACTCCAATGTCACATGGTGCTTTCCCTGTGTGCTAATGGTGGTTCCTTTGCTCTTCTACCTGGGAAGAAGATAAAAAGCAGAGTTCCTGGAAGAGATGGCAGACTATTGATGGAAGAAAAGGAGAATGAAGAGGAAGCTGTGGGCTTTGAGGTTTCTTAAGAGTCTGACCGGCTTATCTCTGTCTCTACCGGGATATGAGCAGAAGTGTTTCATATTTAGAGCAGCTGGGGTGACCTACATCTCAGCAGGTGTTTCCTGCAAAAGGAGTTTAGAGATAATTATTATGAAATCACATGGCCAGGGTGGCAAAACTCACGGGTGACACGTGGATGTCACAGAATAATAGTCATATTTATGTTCAAGGGCCTTGGAAGGGCTTGGAGCCACATTTCTTCTGGTTGTCCCAGAAGACCCTTCAAATGACGTATGTCAGGTGATGAAAAGAAAATCCTACTAAGTCATATTTTAAGGCCAGAGCAGAAATTTTAGCCAACCAGATGTTCCAGGCTGGGCTCAAGGTAGCCTTCAGCCAGCTTGCATGGACTCAGAGGTGGTTAGACTGCAATAAGCCTGGGATTCCTCCTCATCCAGCCCCTTCTTTTACCTCTGAAAAAGCAGAGGCCTAGGGAGAGGAAGTGGTTTGTCCAAAGTCACACAGGTGTTTCAAGGCAAAGCTGACCCAGGTCCCCTGAGACAAACACTTCTTCCACTCCACTGTGCTGCAAACTTTTCACAGCCACCCCAAGATCAGCTATCATCTTCCATTCTGCCAGAGAGATGGAGGCCTTTGGATGCTTTCAAGCGAAGGCAAAATATAAACTCAAAAAGAAAGTGAAAATTAAAAAAATTTGTTTATTCCTTTGGCACGTTTTTATCGTGCACCGATTTTATGTCAGATACAGCCTCCAGCGCTGAGCCATTATTTGAGCCTCTGATCCAAAGACACATATTGTACTACTGAGAATTGCCATTTCGATTTGGATCAGCATTTTTGCTCTTAGCATTATTTTATGAACTCAACAAAATATTTTCTACAGGTCCACTTGCTCTCAAATCAATGCTCTCACATTTGGTAGCAGTGGGTGAGGAGAAGGCAGGGGTGGTGGGGGTTAGTAAAGTCGCTGATGTTAGGTCGTGAAGCCTAAGGCTGACGTGAGAAATTCTGAAGGCCAGTGGGACTGAAATGATCACACTTGGTGACAGGGGCACATACTCCCTGCAGCACACTTCATGCCCAGCCTCATATTCTCTTAGGAAAAGATACACATTTGAACTAAAAGGTACATGTTATTAATCATTCCCTCAGCTGTCTACTCTTTCCTGCCTCTAGCTCTGAATTACGGGTGTGTGTACTGAAAAGGGGAACAAGATCATTAGTTAAACCGTTGATGCTGGTCTAGCAGAGTCAAGTTGAATTGTATGCGTTTTATTTGTAACTTATGCCTACATTGCTTAGCGGTTCTTTCTTTTCCTAGCAAGATATTTGGGAGTCCTTTTTAAGCTCTTTCCATATCTATAACAAAGTCCCATAGGTTCTTCCTTTAAACTAGCTGAAAAGCTTCTCCTAGTCTCTGTGTCTACTGAGGCAATCATAGATCAGGCCATTGTCCCTGCAATAAAGAGAATTCAGTGATCTCCCTGTTCCAGGTTTTGTTCATACACTAATCTCTGGACATAAGTGATGTCTTCATAAAACATCAGTGTCATCATAGCATTTTCTATGCAGATGCGTCCTGAATGTTACCCAACATTCCATTGCTTCCTTGATTAGAAATTTGCTCATAATCTGGCTGAATATTTAAAACACTATATCATTTATTCTCCAGAATCTTTCTGGCCTCCCTTTGCTTTTTCAATCACCCAGAATCTAAACATCCATAATTTCTATTCTGTATAACTCTATTCTATTACACTCTCCTTAATCTCCCCTTCCTATCAGATTGGGTCCCATATCGATTCACCTCTGCCCCATGTACTATTTTTTAATGGCTTTTTAATTTTGATTATATGGTTTTTGTCCTCAATACCCAATCTCTTCATTCAGGAACCGTTTCATCTATTCTAATCTGACATATACTTCAAAATACATTCTAAGCTCCAGCTCCTTCATGACACCATTTGTAGTCACTCCAGTCAATGAGGATTTCATCCTTTCTGGTCTTCCCATACTGCTTCCTGAGAATCATAAACTATGGAAACTTATGATATTCAACATAAGAATTAGATACTATCTGAATCATAAACTATGGAAACTTACGATATTCAACATAAGAATTAGATACTATCTTACATCATTTTGCAGTTGTTTTCATGCTTTCATACACATTTCATTCAGGAAATAGAAATCCCAGTATCTCCCTTGAAGGGTTGCCATATTAAATGTAAAGGGTCTGGAACTGTGCTTGGCATATAGTTGACTCTGAATGAGTTTCTGTCTCCTTCACTTCCCCTTTATCAGAGGGTTAGAGTTACAGCTGATAGTACTGTAACCTTCATAGCGGGAATTAGATCAAGCATATCGCAGTTTTTAATCAATACTTATTGACTAGAACATGACTGAACTAGAGACCCACACCTATGAATTCTGACATCAAAGATGTATCTTTATGTACTCCTGGTTCATCATACTACCAATTTATTACATCAATATTCTAAAATAATGATAGCTAGTAATCTACTGCTGCAAACATCCATCTTACCCCTTACTGGTACTTAAAGTTAAGCATTATACTGAAAGACGTACAGACTAAAATTCTCTCTTGATGGTATAGCATTGCCATTATCCATTATGCCCTTTTCTTTGAAACATGTGAATACCGCAAGCCAGCAAGCCTTGCTGAAAAGTGCACATTTCCTATTTTTATGTATGCCTTGCGCTTCTGTTGGCAGCAATGGAAACCAGAGCTCTAGAAATGAGGAAACTTGGCTGAATTGAGTCCAACTTTCCAATTCTCAAAACCCTTGTCTGGGTAGCTGCCCTTCTGAAGGAGTGGTCAATTTTTACTTTTTACTTCAAGAGCAGTCTTCTTCTACTCAGATGTTCTTTCACAAACGTTTTTAGTCGCCAAAATTAAGCCGTTTGTTTCTGACTTTCCCAAACATTGTTTATAGTGCTCAACTGCTGGCCAGGGTGCACAACTACTTCCTGGAATAAAAGTACTCTAAATCATATTTATTTCACCTTCAGCTACTATCCGGGAAAGCTTCTTTAAGTGTCCTGTGTAGTGATAAGATTCATACGCCACACAATGACCCTCCGCCATGTATGCTCTGCAAATAATCCCCAGTTTGGCAACAGTTGTCTCCTAAAGCAGTATCTCTTTGCTGGGCGGTATTGTACAATAAAGCAGATCTTTTCAAAGTATTCTAATCATCTAAATCTAAGACAACATATTATTTATTTCAAATGGTCAGTGGTGTTCCAAATGCCCCTGCAAATTAGATTAGAAATTATCCAGCTGGTGTGTAAACATCCCACTAATTTACCTAGTGTCTGGTTCTTTTATTTGCTATTCAGGAATTTAAATAATTTAAGGTTGTTTAGCTCTCGGTTAAACTTTTGCTTTCTGGGTATTTACTCAGAACTTCCCAGTGTTTATTTAAGGATATTAGAAATGCTGGGGGAGGATTTTTTTTTTTTTTTTTTTTTTTTTACTGCCCAGGAGGCTGGTACAGCTATGTTGTAGCACTTGTAAAGGTAACGTGGCAGTGGGTTTACCGCAGTCCTGCCTGTTGGTTCTTCTCTCAGTTTCTTCTGTCATGAACCCATCCAAGTCGCTCAGCTCTGCTGAGAGAGTCCCACCAGTGCCACTGGACTGGCAGCTCTGAACAAAACCAATCAGATAGCCAGATTCTTTTATAGCATTCCTGGTCTCTCATTTTTTATTTTATTAATTTTTTTCCTCTATGGTTTGGAGCTTTGGAGTCAAAAAAAAATCTAGACTCTCCCACTTTCTAGCTGTTTCCTATCTGCAAAATGAAAATAAGAAATGCCTTTTTTGAAAGAGTATTGCAGGGACCAAATGATATAATGTCATGTAAAAGCATCTAGCAAGACTTTCAGTTATTTTACTCTCAAAACAATCCCATCTTCTTGTATATTTACCAGAAACCTCTGTTTATTTAAAGATATGACTATTTGTACCCCAAAGGCATTATTTCCTTTCTCTTCTTTGAAGCATTCTGAAACGTCATTCTTGAGCCCCCTTGCCCAGTCATAAGCCATTCCAAAGCAACTGAAACTCATCAGACTAAAGTATAAATTACTGATAACTTAAGTTCTTAATCTACAAATGGGAATTTTTACTCAATTGCATCTGTCAGACATTTAAGCCAAAGGAGTATCTGAAGAGCTATAGAATTATGGGCATTAGATTGTAGATTATTTCAATCAAAATTGTTTGCATGCCTACTATGTGCCAGGAGCTGTTTTCCCTGCTGAGAACATCACAATGAACGAAAGGAATGAAAATTCCTGTAGTCCTTTGGCTAACCTCTCTGAGATAACAGCTATGATGGTTAATTTAACCATATCCAAGGTGACCAATGAAGAAATAGCAACACAATGAATGAGGGAAAATTTAGAACGAAGAGGCTCAGTCCTGCCTGAGGCAGAGATAACTTTACATTTTCTCAAGGACCAACCCTTCCCTCCCCTCCCCCCCAGCCCCTCTCCCCTTACACTCCTTGCAGCCTAACAACAGCTCGTCTGCAGCCAGATGGGGTTAAGGACTACATTTACAGTTAAAATGCTCAAAATATAGCTGGTGGTGATTGGGGATTTGGTTTATTAGTTCATTTTTATGTATGAGAGAAACTGCAGTAAAAAAAAAAATTCAGTGTTCATCTTTTTTCAATTTGACTCTAAGAGATTTTTGGCACTGAAGCTTTTTCACTTTCAAACGTTCCAACTCTAGCTGTATTTATGTGATGCCAAACCAACTAGTTGAAAAATTACAAGTGTGGGAAATTAGCCAACTCTTTTGTCTACAAACTGCCAACCAACCAGGTTGCCTAATCTTTTTTCCTTCACTGAATTGTCCCATCATTCAACTGAAATGACTGACAATGGCCTGTGAGATCTGAACAAAGCACAGATTCTGTTTTGTATAACTCAAAGTATTGATTCATTGTCTGGTAGAATATGCTTATTGTAGAACATACAGATAATACAGAAAATATAGAAAACAAAAATCGCCAAAAGTCCAATCATACACAAATATTGACATATCCTTTGCAAGATTTTTCATGCATATATACATATATTAGAAAACTGGACGCTGCTCTTAGTAGGACATCCAGATTTTTCTCTTTTCACTTTTAATGCATATTATAAACATACTACTAAATATTCTTGAAAACCATTTTTTTTTTGCATATTGTTCCCATATATGGATGTAACTATCATTTATTTAACCAATGCCCTATGGATGGGCATTGGGGTTATTTCCAACTTGACCTACTATAAAAAATTCTGGGCGGGAAAGGTATAGCTCAAGTGGTAGAGGGCATGCTTAGCATACATGAGGTCCTGGGTTCAATCCCCAGCACTTCATTGAAGAATAAGTAAATAAATAAACCCAATTACCTCCCCCTACACAAAAAAAATCTGCAATGAACTTTAAAAAATTATAAAGCTTTGGATAGATCTCTGATTATTACTTTAGTTCAAAATTTTAGAAATGGAATATTTACAAACTCTTACGCCACATTGCTGAAATTTCTCATCAGCAGTTACATAGCAGAAGGTTATAGCAAATTTATATCTCTACATGTAAACTTTTTATAAGAATGGCCCCTCCATTCTCTTGCCAATTTTTAATCTTTGCCAGTTTGCTAGGTGAGAAAATGCTATTTTCTTGTTTTAATTTATATTTCTTCAATTGCTAATAAGAATTAACATTTTTTTGGCCATATGTATCTTTTATGATCATTTCTTGTTTCAAAATGCCCTCTCTTCAAAATGAGGAAAAGCAAATAGCAAGAGACTAAAACAGTGTTTTTGTGTTTCCATCTCCAGAAAATCAAATAAAGCACTTGCATAATATTTTTCACTTCTTCAGATGGACGTGAAAAAATGAAACTTTGGACTCATTTGCCCTTACAGCAATTATAATTGGATTTACTAGTTTAGTCCTTGCTAAGAAATTTTAATAAGGGCTAGAGTTGAGCTGAAGAAGTTTAAAAAGATAAATTTTCTGCCAAGTTTCTGCCGGTTTTGAGGCCCTCTTGGATGACATGTGAATTCAAACCATGTTCCTGTCTGATGGCCTTGCTGGGCTTGTCTTTTGAATGCTGCTTCCTATTACCTTCCCAGAAAGGCTGGTGGGAAAGCTATTGAAGCTTGAAAATTACTCATTGGCTGCTTCCTTGAAGTCATTAGCAGAAGTTCCATCTTCTGAAAGTGGTTATTCTAGAATTTATAGAAGGCAAACTTAACAATTATGCTTAATTACTTTCACTCATTGTGTTCATTAAAATCAAATGTTGTCAGCCTGTTTATTATTATAGAGTCATAACCCTGATATGGTCATTTCCTTCGACTCTGCCTAACTTTCTTTTCCTTTGTGCCAAATTGAGCAGATCACATGCTCCTCTATAAAAAGCAAAATCCTGTGATTGCTTCGAGAGAACAAACTACATTGCTTTGATAGAGCCTTTCTTGAGATTTCATTTTTCAAATAATGTATTTTTTTCTACTTTGCTATAAATTTTAAACAAGAAAAAGTATCAAAATCAGCACATGGCTACTATGTCTTGGCCGAGGCCCTATAAATAACCCTGCCAGCCAGTCCTAATGTGGAAAAGCCAGATCCTGTTAACAAAAGGAAAATTCCATTTTTTCATACATGGTATTACTCTTATTCCTAGCCAGCAAGAAATAAGCACCTCCCTTTTCTCGGTATTTATTACATTAATGTGTTTGCAATACAGGTGTTTCAATTTTTATAGTAAGGGCATGAATCTGTCAACATGACGATTTCACTCAAACGTCTGTCTCTGCAGAAGCCAGCTGACACCATCTTCTGTCTTCTTCTCTGTCTTACACTGGCTCGTATTTAGATGGAGGTCTTCCTTAACAGCTCCAACTCAAATCACAAATAGGCAGCATCCTCCTTTATCAATAGGACTTAGTAAACAGGCACCACCAGACCAGGAAAAAAGTGACATGGAAATATGAAAGATAAAAGGCAGTGAAAGGTCACTGCACCCAGTTTTATCTAGTTCTGTTTTTTTGAGGAGATATCGTTGGTCATCTTTCCTTACCTCCAAGCTGTTGTACGTCGGATATATTCCTTTTCCCATATGCTGTATGAATAATGTCCTTTAATAGAGTAGGACTTTTTATGACAAAGGAAAGTTAGAGAGTTATTCATTTAGGCAGGAAAGAACTTTACCACCACTATATTTCTCCTCACATTTTAGATATTCAAAACATTCAAGCATTCAAAAATTATCAATCCTAAATAAAAGTTGAAAGAATTTTACAGTGCATACACTTTTTTAATACACTTACCACCTAGTTTTACCATTAACATTTACTCTGCTTTACCACTATCCATCTATCTAAGCCCCATCCATCTGTTAACCCATCTTATTTTTTGATGCATTTAAAAATAAATTGCAGATAGCAGTATACATATATCTCCATAAATACTGAAGTCTGAATATAATTAAGTAGAGTTTGCCATTTGTTTAGTTTTTTTCATTTGATGTAAAATGTGCATACAATGGACAGATCTTAAATAGGCATTTGTGGAGTATTTCAAATATACATATTTGTGCAACCCCAACTCCTATCAAGATATAGAAAACTATCATTCCAGAACATTTCCTATTCTGCTTCTGTCTCTGGACAACTACTGTTCTGAGTTTTTTTTCCTATCATAGATTTATTTTGCCTGTTATAAAATGTTATATAAAAGGACTAACAGGGTATGTTCTCTTTTGTGCAGGGCTCATTTCACTCAGCATTATTTTTTTGAGACTCATCCAACAACTGGTAGTCTGTTCCTTTTTATTGCTGAGTAGTATGCCATCGTTTATCTGTTCTCCTACTGATGGATATTTGGGCTGCTTCCAGTTTTGGGCTATTATGAATAAAGTTGCTATGAACATTCTTGTAGTTTATAAACATATGGTTTTGTTTCCTTTGGGTAAATATCTAGGGGTGGCTTTGTTGGGTCACAGGGAAGGTGTAAATCTATAAGAAACTGCCAGACCATGTTCCAACGTGGTTGTGCCATTTTACATTCTCACCAGTGAAAGTTGAGCATTCTAGGTACTCCACAACTCACCAACATTTGGTATTGTCATTCTTTTAAATTTTGGCTATTTTCTTGAGTGTGGATGCTACCCATGCATGTATTTCAAAGCCTGTCTTTCTAAGCTTAACATCAATACTATTGATGCTCAAAGTTTGTAGCTATCTTCTGTCACCTTGGAAAACCAGTGATCCATTAGCTTTTGGGAAACTTTATCTCTTTCTTGCTTTTTGGTACTGAGGTGATGAACTCAGCAGAAAACAAAGTGGGGGTAATACTAACAAATTAACAGAAGCCTGATAACACTCTCAGCTGCCATCATACAGACAGTGTAATATGCATTGTGTACTCTGCTAAGCCACTTAGTGATCTTGTGAGGGAAGTGTACTATCCACTATTACAAAGGAAGAAACTGATGATCAACAGGCTGGAAAAAACCCACCACTTGCCCATGGTTACACTGCTACCAAGGGGCTTGCCTAACTCACAAAGAATGAGGAGAGTTAAAAGGCCATCTAAAAATATTATTTAACTTACATACTAAATAGGAAGTGTATATTTTCCACCAACTGGTAAAGACATTCATAATTCCAGTGACCCTCAGAAGGGCAAGCAGAGGAAAGAAAGTGTTTTTCTCAGCATTATCTGCGGCATTCACACAACACTGAGTTAATTCATTATCAGACCTCAGCATAACCCCTTAATGGGTAATTCAGCTTTCATATAGTTCATTATCTTTTACTTTCTTTTGTTTGCTTCACAGATGGAGTGCTTTCCAATGTCTATGAAAAATTTTCCATCTGGATTAGATCAACCTCAAATGGAAGTCAAAGAAGAGGTCCATGCTCCTGTGTATCCACTGGGATCATCAGGATGGGAAGACTTTTCCAAAAACAACACGTTTGGTTTCATAAATTGGACGACAGGGAGAACTAGTGCTAGGAATAATAATCACTTTCGTGCCTTGCCTTCGGTAGCTTCAGTTAGGGTCTTCCTCAGCTATTCCGAGACCTTTGTAAGATGGCTGTGGTGACAGCCAAGGGGCTGTCGGTTGGATATTGCTTTAAAATATTATTTCCCTTCGTCTGCTCACATTCCATATTTATCTTGTTGTCATTCTCCTCTAAGTGATTATTGGTGATTCATTGCCTTTTAATGACACTTTTACCTGCCTTCATTCATTTTACTCTCACAATGAGTCTTTAATGGGGAATAAGAAAGGAGACTGAGATGTAGGAACTTCATTCATTCACTTGTTCAACATTTAAACATTCCTATTATGTCACGCATTTACTGGGCTGAAAAATATGGTCTTTTTCTTTAGAAAGCTTATGGTAATAGGCAGAGACAAGTATATGAATAGATAATCCACCTATAGATGTGAAAAGTGCCATACAAAATTTAAGTTAGAGTGTTGGGGAGGCAGAGAAGGACAGTAGACCAAGGTTCAGTTACCTCCTATTGGCAGCAAGGTCTGAACAGAGATACCAGGTGGTCTGATTCCTTGTCTAATGCTTCTTTCATTAACAAAAATAAAGTTAACTTTTGATAAGTTAATCTGTAAAAATAATACAGTCTGCTTTCAAAAATATTTAAGGAGGCTTGCAAAAATGGACAGGTAATACAAATTATTTGTACATGGATTTTAATCGTTTCAAAGTGGATTCATGATACAATGCCTTCAAATAAACCTCAAAGGTGTTCTTCTTCTCTCCTTTTCTTACATTTTGCTCCCACTGGACTGAACACAAGGATGGCTAGGACTAACCAGTGATATTCAGATACTTGGGAAAGTTTGCTACCAATTCTTACCACCCTCACTCCCCACAACAGGGAACATGCAAACAGTGTGAGAGTCCCTATAGGCCAACAGACGTGTGTCCCACCGCCCCTCAGCTTTGTCTTGTCTTGATCTGCATATCCCCTTCCCTTGATTCCAAGATTCTCCATTTTTCAACAGTTGTCATCAAAGAGTCTTCACTGTTTATTTCTAATGTCTTTCCAGGGCAGGCTGGAGGGTGGACAGGGGAGGGGAGATGTGATGAAGAGCCATTCCTTATATCAAGTAGGACCCCAGGGACCATTTCATGTGTAAGTGTTTCGATAATCCATCGCTGGCTTCAGCTACTTGAAATTCTCCTTAAAAATTTAGTAGCAATCTAGTTTCCATTGCTTAGAATCTGGTGTCCAGGAAAGGAGCAGGAGGAGGAGGAGGAGAGAGAACAGGAGGAGGAGCAGGGAGAGGAAGGAGGAGGTGAGGACAAGGAGACAGGGAGCAGGACCAGCACACACTCTGAAAGAGTGGAAACCAGAGCAGAGATTCAGTGTTGTAAAATCTCATGACAATTTTGGATGAGAGTTGGACATGGTACTTAATCTGTTGGACTAAATTAAACCAAATGAGAACAAGCTGTTACTGAACTTTTAACTAAAATGTTCTATTTTTTGTTATCCTTTACCACTTTCCTTAGAAGATGAATGCATTAAAAACAGCTCCCCTTTCCTTAAAGGAGGTGACAGTTTATTTTCCAGTACAGTCTTCCATCCATCTTCATTTCCTCCTTGTCTCAGAGCTTTGAGAAAAGTCTTGCTGCCTCGAATAACCCGTTTCTTCTACTTGCCCTCAGTTTCCCGTTCCATTCATTTAGGCTTCAGCCACTTGAGTCATGAGAACCTAGCAGAGCTTTCTACCTATCGTATCAGACCAACTCCAGTTCCAATAATAAACAATGTGCTGGATTCACTCTTCACATTCATGGAAAATCATTTAGAAAATGGCGTCTGGAACACTCTGCTGGCACTTTAAGCTCCATTTCTGATGTGTTTCAACGAAAATCTATTTTCAAATTCTTTTTCTCTTCTCACACCTCCTTTTTCCCTTCCCCCTTAAAGTTGGAGACCCTGTCAGTTAAATTAATGCTTGATGTAATTTCCTGTAATAGAAGACATGGGCTCCAGCCCTTTCATGGAAAAACAGCTCATTGCCTTTGGATGTGGAGTTACACCCTTGAATTATGAGTCTTGATCATTGCTGAGCAGATCGCTTTGGAGCCAGAAATCAGGGTGGTAGCAGGAGAAAGAAGTTGGCAGCTGAAGAGGAGAGAGAATGTTTGCTGGGAGTGAGTATCAGAATGGTGTTTAAGAAAAGGAGAAATGCACTGAGGCCAAGGGAAGGACCAGTGTGCTATGTGGAGAGAACTGAGAAGCCAGAAGAGATTTGGACTGCTCTGGGCTAGACTTCAGCCTGCCATGCACCAGTTTCATTTCCAATGTTATCAATAAATGGAAAATCCCAGGGTTATAATGCTTTTAAAGAGATGATACAAAGCAGTCTTTAAGATGTCAGGTGGGCAAATGAGCTGACAAGGCAAAGGAATTCTATCTGTGGGATGGGTTAAAAGCCATCTGTATACATTTGTAGGTCTGCGCTTACACGTCTTTCTAAACTCATCTCTAATCTCTTAGGTCTGGAAATTAAGCCTACATGCCAGACTTCCCTGTATTGATTTACCTGTTTATCCTGATTTAGGTCAGGTCAGATCGCTGTGCAAATAGAATTTATCTGGTGGTGGATTATTATAGTTTATATTTCTTCCTGACTCAGCTAAATACACATCCAGAAACATTCATTCAACTTATTTCAAATATTCCAGGGACTTTGGGTTTAAGTGGATCTGATATTTGAATCAAAGGTCAAACTGGTGGGCTAGCTTTCTCTTGACATAATCTCAAACTCCATTTTTCTGCTCAAGGCAAGATACAGTCACATAGAGCGCCTGCTGAGTCCTTGTTACGCAAACAGCAGAGAGTAATAAATCAGATCACATAGTGAGGTATGTGTTTGGGCGACGGGGATAAGGCGGGCACAGCGAAGCCCTGGGATAGGAGAGAATCTTCGATCCACGTTATTTCATTTACATTCTTTTCTAGAGATTGTTTTATAAAGACAAAGGTGCTACCAAAAAAGGATAAGAAGATGGTTGTGGTACAACAAACTGACCTTATTTTTAAGGGAAGGAGAAATTTAAGTTTCTGAAGTACTAAAGAAGGGAGGAAAATAATGGATTTCTGTGCCACCAGCATCAGAGCTGGTCCTCAACATTTCAAGTATGGAGAAGCCCCATTCATGCCCACTCGTGGGCAGAACTTCTCAACCTCAGCACTGTGGACACCTTGGACTGGCTGCTTGTCTATCGTGGGGGCTGATTTATGCACCATAAGCTGCTTAACAGCACCCTTGACCTCTACCCACTGGTTCCGAGTAGCACCGCCCACCCTAGTTGTGACAACCAAAAATGTCTCTAGAATGTCCAGTTGCCAAATGTCCCCTGAAGAGCAAAGTCACCACTACTTGAGAACCAGTGCACCAGAACAATCACTAAACCTAGTCTAAAAATTAAATCATTAAATAAAAAATTAAATAATAAAGTAATGCCATTTGCAGCAATATGGATGGACCTGAAGATTGTCATTCTAAGTGAAGTGGGTCGGAAAGAGAAAGAAAAATGCCATATGACATCGTTTATTTGAGGAATCTAAAAAATGATAACAATAATAATAAGGACACAA
Organism: Camelus dromedarius; assembly: GCF_036321535.1. Taxonomy (NCBI): domain Eukaryota; kingdom Metazoa; phylum Chordata; class Mammalia; order Artiodactyla; family Camelidae; genus Camelus; species Camelus dromedarius. Next base: position 69,352,466 of record NC_087439.1, on the reverse strand, counting down.
ATAAATAATTGTTATTTTGATTTCTTGAATATGTGTCAGCACATTTGACTGTCCTTTATGATTGGATTACCACGTTCTGTTGATCCTTAAAAAAAGAAAGTAAAAATTAAATAATTAGACTTTGATGGTAGCTCATGCAAAATGTAAGGACAGATGAAATGTAGTGGAAAAGGCACAGATTTTGAAGTCAGGCAAAGAAGGGTTCCAAGCTGAGATTATTTTATCGAAGTCACAGAGTTTATCACATGAGAGGCTCTGGAGATTGCAGAATGTGAAAGAATTGAGTAGGAGAGAAAAGGGAATGCAACATAATGTTCAGTATTTAAAACTCTTTAAAAAAAAGAGTTCCATTCTTGTGTTTCCAAAATGCTTGTGTGTGTGTGGTTTACCTGAGCTTCTAGAGTATAAAATCATTCATAGGATGACTCACTTAAGTTTCTTAGTTTATTTGGACTATGATTAATTATATATTGTGTACTGTGCACTGTGATAGGCCCTAGGGATCCATTGCTTAGAAAACAGATTTGGTCTTGCCTTCCTAATAATCCTAATAACTTACCTGGGCCATCGATGTTATTTAGCAAAAAACTGTAATTGAATAAATCTGGGAAGTGCATAAATTGGGTGTAGCATATATGGGTGTTGGGAAAGTCAACCTGCATGGGTTCTGAGTGTTCCAGCACATTCTTTATAACTTTGCCAAGAATACAAGGCCCTGACCCATCTTTACTAAGGTCATTTCTCAGGGTTCTGTCTGCAGCAAGCGACCTCCAGGGGTGAGGCAATGTGTCCCTCTAGGAAAAGGAGCAGTCTTGCTTATTGTTTGCTATAAAACAAGTTCCCAGTCTCCCATAAAGCAACTCATTGTGTGCACAGAATTCACCTGTGTGCTTCCGGGGGACCTGGGCAAGGGGGAACTGACACAAATGTGATGCTCATGCTGCTCGCTGCACCGTGATTAATACAGTCCTTTGTTTCTGACGTGAGAGTCTCTCGTCTTCTTCCAACAGCCAGTAAACATTAGTAGGCTAACATGAAGCGTTAGTAATACACTAACTTACGATCTTGTAAGGAGAGTAAAATCAAATCCCAGGTCCTGACTGTGGGATCCGGTACACAGGGGCTCTAAAACATCAGCAAGAAAAGGAGGTGCCCACGGTGAGTATGAAGAGAGATGCTCACGCTTCGTCTGTGCAACAAGACCAAGGAGTGCCCAGTCCCCAGTGAGGCATTAGGGCATGGCTCCAGGAGTTATCTCTTTTAGAAAAAAACAAAAATGAAAAGGAGAAATTCCTGGATGTACTTGCACATAAAGAAGGAATTTTACACTTCTGAGGCATAGTTTGAGGATGAAGTATTTATAGACTTCAAGAGATGTCAAGAATTCTCAGTTGACCAACATGGTTCAGCCTCAGAGCAAAGAACACATTAAAGATTTTACCGTCCCACTTAAGCCTCTGGTTTCAGATGGCTTCCAGTCAACCACCATGAGTTGAGGGAGAGAAACAGAGAGGATAAAGAAGTCAGGGTTAAGAACTAGATCCAGGAAAGAACTTTGAGTGAACATGGAAATGACTGGCAGCAGGTAGATTAGAAATCTAATACATTTTTGAGGCAATTTTATTGTCAAAGATACCATAAATCTAGCCTCAAAAGGCCGATGACTATTTGGTGAGTCTTGAAGCAAGCAGAAACTGTGCTGTAAAACCCACGCAGTCCCCGAGGAAGACGTATACATCAACACTCACTTCAGCTGTGTCAATGGAAAATAGGAGGACAAGAAAGAATTTCCCAGGGGCCAGAATCAAGAGGCATGGAAAACAATGGATAAGGGAGTTCTTTCCGGAAAACCGAATTGAGGTCTAAGCAAAGAATTTGCTAATAGCTAGGTGGTGAAATCCACCCATAGGTGTCCATAATCGCTGTGTACCAGTGACTTCTCTGTGCCTTCTAGCTTTAGTTTTCCTGCTCTTTGACTGCCTGTTGAGTGTGTATATTGGGGGAGTGAGGGCAACAAGCTACTTGTCTGCTTAGTTCATAGGTTCTCAGACCTTGAGGAGTCATAGCTAAACCTGACAGAGGACTGACTGTGTGCTTTCTGAAGGTCTTGATCTGTTATGGGGAAACAGTGATGGCCAGGGCTGTGGGGTGTTGCCTGAAGGACTGATTATGTTTTATTGTGGGAAGAAGAGTGAAATACATGCATGCTGATTGAAATGACAGAGACAACAATATGTTACCAAAACCCCACTCATTTTTTAATGTATGCTTTGAATTTTGACCTATAGGCTATGAAAGAAAATTATGTGTACCACTTCCAACCTATCTCATAGAACTCTTCCTCTCAGTGATCCAGTCTTATCGCACCCTGACTTGCCTGCAGATATATAGAATCCAACAGGGAACTCCAAGGCCCAGGGGATGGAGAAGCACCAAGGTGGAAGGAGCCTGGGTCCCTGATTTACCCCAGAAAGGGTCTTCCACCAACTAAGAACATTTGCATTGAATTCTTGTAGGTAGGAATGAATGTCTGTTGTGCTAAGCCACTGAGCTTTGGAGTTTTCTTTGTTACAGCAGCTAATATACTTAATAAACACAGAGGGGAAAAGTGCAGCAATTGTTAATACCAGGGAAAACAAAAAGTTGTCCAAGAGAGGAATTATAATCCTGGTATACTATGTAATTTAGCATGAATAATACTTGTATACTTGTACTAAAGTAAATACTGATTATTGATTTAACCAAAATTGGTGCTATAATTGCTTGGGGGGATGAGAGATAAAAGAGGAAGAGAGAGGAGATGGAGAGATGGAGAGAGAGACGTTTGGCAGGAGAAGAAATTACCAAAGAATTAAATACTCACCTTCCTAAATTGGAAATCTAAAATGGAAAATTCCAGACATCAGTGCTATTTAGAAATATGGAGACAAACATCAGAGCAAACTCATTTAAAAGTGGGGAGAAGAAATCAAGGGTGGAATCAGGGGCTGTATTTTTCACTATAAGCTTTGTAGGACTATTTGTTAAAATTGTGTATGTTGCGAACTTTGATAAAAATCAGAAGGATATAAAAGAAAAAAGCGGAACCTGAAAAAAAAAAATCACTGTAAAGTAAAAGCCATTGAAGTTGGAGAAAAGCTGTAGGCTGTGGTGTTCTAGAAATCAAGAAGAGAGCTTATTTTGAGAAGAGGATGTTAACAGAGCACGAAACGCTATTGAGACGTTAATCAAGAAAAAGACTGAAAAGTGCCCATTGGATTTAGTGTTAGTGATGAGCTCAGTGAGAGAAGCTGCAGCGTAGCAGAGGTGGAGTAAGAGGGAGGGGGAAAAATGGATGAGTATCTTTGAAACTGCTTTAGAAAAAGTTAAGCTCTGTGTATATAATATGATTTAGCATATTCATTTCCTAAGACCCATGATCCATTTCTGCGTATAAACCTCATACTGATGTGTAAAAAGGGAAAAGAAAATAAATGAACTTACTTCTGAAACACAGAATTAAGGCATTTTCTACAGTCCTTAACCAAAACCAAAACCTGAGGCCAAAACTGCCTGGAAATCTGGGTTTGAATGGTCACCCAGTTCTGGTATGAACCGTCACTAGATGTTCCTATTTAGCAATTATGTTTATTCAATTTAATGGAAGGCAAGACAGAGTAACTTGGAATGAACCACTCTTAACAAAGAAAATATGATTAGATACCAAAACACATCATCCATCTTCACAGTTATTAGGCCTTACGAGTATTAGCTCTGATTGCTTTTCTTATTAAAAAAGATTTCCAAATCACTTTCTAAATTTTACACATACATCAGGAGAAGAGAAACTCAAAGAAATCCCTGCTTGACATGGAAAGAAAGAAAATTAAAAATCCAAAGTTAAGAAGAGGGTTTATATATTTTCATAAAGAAAAAAATGTAGACTATAAGTACTCTTACTATTGTTATAAAATATGATGTATTTCTGATTGTTTTTTAAAATAGAATTCAGGGCTTTTCATATATTACTTCTTATTCTCAAGAATGAAAGAGTACAAAGAATTTTTTTTTAAAACAAAGAAAAACTCATGCTTCAGTTAAGTGAGACTGAAGGTAATCTCCCTGGTTTAAAAGGTGTAATATTAAGAAGAGAGAGCCTTATCGAAACAGATTTGCAGAAGTAAGATAAGCTATTTTGGAAACATAACGAGGATGAATCTCTGTCTCTCCAGGTGGCCTGTTCCCTTAAGATAAATGCGCTTGCTTTGGGTAACTTGCCATTTCTTAAGGTACCCTGAGAATCACTTTCTCTTATTTACCTTCAGGGAAAGTCCTACATAAGCTCTGCCCCTGGGATAACATCCTCATAAATTCTAGTGCAGTCTGAATGAGCACTCACTATGTATCAGGAACATACAAGGCACTTTGCATTTATACTTCCACTGAATTCCACTGAATTACCCCAAGTACCTAATGAGATACCACTGTGCTTATCTTTCAGTTAAGGAGTGCAAGGCTAAAGAGTTTGCATGACTTTGTACAAATCAGAGTGTTTGTAAATGAACTAGGATTCAAATCAGATCTGGAGGCTCTGAAGCCCTGGGCACCAGAGCATCCTCAGCGTCTCCTGGGGGGGGGAGCCTCTCCCTCACTCCTGTGTTGTCCAGCTCATTGTGTCTACAGTCACCATTTAGGAACGCAGCAACCACCAGAACCTTGCTTCATCTCTTTCCCTCATCTTTAATCAAACACTCATCTCTATGTCTTGAAACTCTCCTGTGGAAAGTTTAACATTAGTTTACATTCTCCCTTGATCTCTGATGGATTCTTCTTGAGCTGATGTGTTGTAAGCCAACTGCCTTTGATTTTCCCATGACTTTAAGATTTGCCTCCACCACTAGATCAACCTCCTAGTATGTAAGCAAGTATGATTGATATTAATATTAATAGTTAATATTTATCTTATGTAAAATCACACGCCCCCACGTGGTAGGTACTATTATTATACCAATTATTTCATATTTTCATAATAATTATATCCTAATATTTTATATTCATTTATTCCACAAGTCAACAAATATTTATGGAGCGCCTACAGTTCTAGGCATTGGGGTGCAGCAGTGAATGAACCAGATAAAGTTCCTGCTCTCACAGAGATAACAATCTAGTAAAGGAACAGAGAGAGTGAATAAATAAACACGTACATATCAGATGGAGTGCTAGGAAGTACGAGGAGAGATGCGGAGTGCGGGGGCAAGGGCTGATGTTTTATCTGGGAGAGTTGGGGGAGTCTCTCTAATAGGGTGACATCTGAGCAGAATTTTGAAGGAAGGGAGAGAGTTAGCCTGATATAAATCTAAAGAAAGGAAGTTCAAGGAGAGTGAATCGCTTCCTTAGCTTGTGCTAGGAATTGCAACATGGTCAGTGTGTCTGGAGTAGAGTGAGTCATGGGAAGAATGATAGGATTGGGGTTAAAGAAACAGTAGGATCATCTGGTAGGGTCTGGTAGGTCATGGCAAGGACTTTAGAGTTTACTCTGAGATGGAAAATCATTGAAAGTGTTTGAGCAGAGGTATGACATGTTATGACTTTGGCTTAAGAATATTCTAGATATTCTGAGGAGAAGGGACTGTAAAAGGACTAAGGTGGGAAAAGAGAGACCATCTTGGAAGTTATTGTAAGAGTCCAAGTGAGAAAGGATGATGGACTCGGGTGATAGAGGTGGTGGGAAGTGATCACTTGGGTGATATAATTCTAAGGCTGAGCCAACAGGATTTTGCTGACATCCTGGATGTGGGATATGAGAGAAATAGAAAAGTCAAGGCTAACTCCAAGCTGCTTTTATTAGAAGGAAGTTTCCTTCTATTGAGTTGTGGAAAAGAGTGGAAAGACCAGCTTTATGGGGGTGGAAATAGAGTTTGGTTTTGGACATGTTAACTCTGACATGAAAGTGGAGCTGTTGGCTGGACAGCTCGATATGCAAATCTGGAACTGAGACATAGAGAAGGAACTCACCCAAAGTCACACAGTTAGTTATTAATGGAAAGGTGGTGGTGGTGACATTTTAACCTAGGGCTCCTGTCTGGCTCTTAAATAATAAACCACATCCTGAAGCAGAATCCCACACCTTCCTTTCTGAAATGTTTCTATGTTGATGGGTACATCTCTTACGGGCCAGCCTGTATATCTAACCTATAAACTTCGTATAAATCTAACACCATTCCTGCAGCCCACTTGGTCTCAGTGTTCTCCTTTCTCATTGTAGGATGACTGTTGAAGTCAGTTTACCTTCTAAAAGTGAGTGTGATGACCCCATAATGGCTACATGCTGGCATGCTGGAAAGGGAAATTGTTACAGAAAATTTAAAATGTCTCCTTCCCTTAGTCTTGGACTCTGCTCCATTGAGCATATTTGCACTGAGTAGAATGAAGAAACCGAAACAACAGTGGGATCCCACTGCACTCCTTTTGGAATGGACCGTGTCCAAAGCAGCAACCCCGGCAAATGCGGATGAGCAAGCAGAGCCACAGAACTCCTTCTTCTCTGCTGCTGGGCGTACAGAAACGGCATGGCTGCTTTGGAAGACAGTTTGGTGGTTTCTTACTAAATTAAACATATTCTTACCGTACAATCTAGCAGTCATACTCCTTGGTGTTTACCCAAAGAAGCTGAAAACTTATGCCCCCACCAAAACCTGCACAGGTATGTTTACAGCAGCTTTCTTTAGAATCGCCAAAAACATGGAAACAGCAAGATAAGCATCAGTAAATGAATGGGTAAATAAACTGTGGTACATTTGGCCGATAGAATATTACTCAGTGCTGAAAAGAATGAAGGCACAGAAAAATTTCTCAGGAAGCCACTGACTGACATCGACGCTTTCCCTCCAGACTATCTTAAAATTTTGCGTATTTTAGACAAATTTACAGTTACCAAAGGGGAAAAGAGGAGGGAAGGATAACTTAGGAGTTGGGGATTAGCAGATACAACCTACTAGATACAAAGTAGATAAACAACAGGGTCCTACTCTATAGCACAGTGAACTATATTCAATAGCTTGTAATAACCTACAATGAAAAAGAATATATATGTATAACTGAATCACTATGCTGTACACTAGAAACAAACACAACATTGTACATCAACCATGTTTCAATAAAGAACATTAAAAAAATCTGTGTATTTTTATTTCATTAGGCCTGTTTCATTTGGGCTAAAAGTAAGTGGTACAGAAGACAATAGTATTCATAAGAAACAGTAGGAACAGTGAAGCATCTCGTATGGGGAAACATTCTGAATGGTTGCTTTTATATCACATATTCATTGTAATAAAAAATACTGTGAATAGTGCTGTTGCATGTGTATGACTGTTCATACAGAAGATATTTAATACATGAATGACTGTTTCTTATAAATTCCTATACTAGCGATTGAAACTCAATTTGCCTGGAGCTATTTCGCCACAGGCTAGAACAGCAGAGGTGACAGGCACTTTAGAGGTCTGCCAGCAGAGCCCTCCTAATGTAGGTGAGATCACTGAGGACAGCAGGGCTGGCAGGATCGCTCGGACTCCCTCAGCCGAGCCTGCTCTGCGGTGGGGGTTACACTGTCTTTTGACTAGAATTCCCTTAATTTTCTGTCTGTCCTTCTACCAGGCTTAGCGGCAGTTCTGAATGGCATCACCACTTCCGTGCTCCCAAAATCTTGCCCCTCCTACAAGCTGTGGCCCAGTTCACAGCTGCTCCGAAATGGGAAGTCATACTGAGAAACACCACCTCTGAGTCGCTCAGTACGTTTTCTCTGACCCACTCGCGGGGACACCTCCCTCGAGTTTCGGACCGCCCGCTCTCCCCACCCGCTCAGTTCATTATGTCATGAGGATTCAGAGGCTAAACTTTGTTTCAGTCCATCAAGAGTTTATGTTCTATGAGAGAATTTGAGATCGACTTCTTCCCTACTACACTTCATGTGAAAAAGTGCCAGTGGAAATAAAAGAGCTCATACATCTAAATGATTTAAATTAAGTAAAATAAAATTTTTCCACTCTTTTGAATTAGGCCATTAAGACTACAGCTTAGTCTAAGTACAGTATTAATGAGCAATATCACAAGGAGAGTATTAATTTTGCATTTCCTGACATAAAAATTTAAAACAGGCAATTTTAGCTTTGCTTAAGGTGCTATTTTATATTCCCTTGACTTTTATTTGGGGACACCAGAAATTAAGGTAAAAAAAATAGGACAGGTTTGAAATTGGATGCACTGAGTCCGTATTGAGAGATATGCTACTCTCTCCCCTGGTGGGATATTGGAGGCTAGCGCCAGAGCCAGGAACACGTGGCATTTTACACCATCAAAGCATCAGTGAAGAAGGTACCAATAAAACAGATCTTTCAGATCTGTTGGTTTAATATGGTCAACATTTCTAAGTTTAATGAAGAGTGATTTAACAAAGATAGGCAAGGCTACAAAGATTGTGTGACATCCTCAAAGCAGCTGGGACCCCTAGTGGTTGTGGGGATAGCCTACTGATGACCCAGTGATAATGGGGTCCCAAAGTTGGTACAGTCAGGCGTCCCTGCAGCTCTTCTGATCTTAGTAAGTCATGTGTAAGGCTCAGGATTCAGGCTCTACAGAGCTCTGGAGAATCCTTGAGTCTGTGGAAGGACAGTCCTCACCCTTTCGGGTCCTCACCCGGTACAGGTGCTTTGGGAAGTCTCATGGTTTTCCTTTGGCTTTAGACACCACTAATCACATCAAATCAGATGTGTAGGATTACACTCCAGAGGTCTTTCCAGCCACCAGAGGACCCCCGGTCCAACGATTGCTATCTTGGAACAACAGCGGTGTCCTTTAATCAGGCAAACCAATTAGCCACACACAAATTAGGAAGTCGATGTACCTAAAGCAATTTGTCTGCAAAAAATTTAAAACCTCCCATATGAATTTGCAATCAAGGAAAAGCTTCTTCCTCTTTCATTTTTTTTTAAACTGAAAGTTGGACACAGGACAGAATAAGGCAAACATTTTCAACTTTGAGTAATGCCTCAGAGATTCTAAACTATCAGCTAACAGTTTGTTGGAGTAAGTTGTGAATGAGAGAAGCACACAGAGGGTGAGGCTGGCAGTTTAATTGCATCATGTTCCCTAACAAGAGGTGGCAAATATTGTAGCTGATAAAAAAACAGAGGATGTCTTATTTCCATTGTTACCTAGTCTTGCAATGAAAGAGTACTTGTCATAGCCTGCAGCACTGTCAGTCCCAAAGGAGCAAAGTTAACCCTCATTTTCCTGATCTCTGCAGCACTCAGCTTCTCTGAGAGCAAAAGAAATACAACTAGAAGCCTGCGTGGCAAAGCCCTGATGCTTATTTTCCCATTTAGTCTGTGCATTGTTCTTTACTAGGCACAAATCACCTTGGCCTTAAAGATACCTAAGGATTCTCCCACATCTGTCTCTTCATCAAAAAGGAAATTCTACTGCCTGTCTTACAGGGTTCCCCTACTTGGTTTATATAATTTTAGAAGTGGAACGGTTCTTAGGGTCAAGTCTGAAATATTTTATAAATGAAGATTCTGTGGCCCAGGAGGTAAAGTTTGAGATGTTTGAGATTACACAACCAGCTATTAGCAGACCAGCGTTAGGTTTCGGAGCACCTCTCCCAGCCTGTGCTCCATCATACTACCGTGAGCCAATTGGAGATGAAAATTCCAGGACCTGTATTTACAGACCTCTCTTTGAAGCGTAAGGAAGGACTTTGCAAGGTCCCATGCAGGATGGCATCATGGCCTTAGGGAGCTTTTTGAACAGCTGAGAGAGAAGTGATTTCCTCACTTGGGCAAATCCAGGTGTAGCTTGAATGTGTGCTTCAGCAGGGGAGGGGACCATGTTCGGGGAGAAGCTTCTGGCATGGAAGAGAGGGAAGGAGAGTGTGCAGCTCTGAGAACTCTGCAAACCCACGTCAACCTGGGCTAGAAGTGTGAGTCTGGGAGTAGCCGCCATCTTTTCACAGGATCGAACCATAGATGGTGTCCAGGAACTGGCTATTCCCGAAGCTGCTCTGAGGCAAGCCTGTGGTTTGTGTGAAATAACTAAATACCGAATACCCCAAATTAGAGAAAAAGAAATACACCCTTATACTGGTAATTACATTGTAATTTATCAACTTGGCTAAGGCTCAGAACAACATTTCTCACAATCTCCTTGCCTATGTATAAGTTAGAGTTGATTCAAAGAGGACCTTAGGGGATATTTGGAAAGCAGAAATGAAACCAGAATCTCATACTCTTGGAAGGTCATTGTGGCCAAATACTGTGACCATCAAACAAAAGGTGCCCAGTTGGCCCCAGCTTCTCCTTTTTCTCAGCTCTGCATCCAGTTTGTCATCTGACTCCTGCCAATACTGACCAATAGGTGCCCCAGGTTTTAGCTACCCTGAGGCCATACCCTCCTAAAGGCGGCAGTTTTCTTGGCTCTGCCCATGAGGCCTCCCTCCCATCGAGGTCCCATCCTGGTGGTCAGATATGCTTCCGTCTCCTCCTCCTCCTCTGTTTTCCCCCTCTGGTGCTGATGTTGATCACAGGGGAGGCTGTGACTATATGGGGAGAGAGGGTGCATAGGAACTTTCTGTACTTTCCATTCAATTTTGCTGTGAGCCCAAAACTGCTCTAAAAAATAAAGCCTACAATGAAAAAGAATATGAAAAGGAATATATATATGTGTAACTGAATCACTATGCTTTGCACCAGAAATTAACACAACATTGTAAACCGACTATATGTCAATTAAAAAAAAAACCCAAAATAAAGTCTATATATAAAAATAAGAAAAGCTGTTCTTTATATTTTAAAGTTATAAAATATAATAAAGAAGGAAATAGAAGCTAAACAGAAATAATCAGTGTTGCTATCCATCAAGTCTCTTTTCTGTCCTCCCACCCCCCTACCATGCACTTTTGTTAGTGGGTCTTTTTTTTTTTTTAATTTTTACAAATTGGGGTCAGACTGTAGATTCTCTTTTGCATCCTTCCTTTTTCATTTAATACTATGACAATGTTAATATCCTTAAACATACTTTAAAACAGTGCTTGATCATATGACATGGTATAATTCACTTAAGCAATTCCCTGCTGTTGGACATGTAGCCTGTTTCCTTTTATCCTTTTGCTAGTATAAATAATGTTATAATAAACATCCCTTTCCATAAATATATGGGTCTTTTTTGTCATATCCTTGGGATAAATCCTGGGAAATGGAATTTCTGAGAAAAGACATGACATTTTAAAGACTCCTTCGTATGTTGCCTTCTGCAAAACTTGTTTCCAGCAATACTTTCATCAGCAGTGTGTATAAGAGCTTGTTTTTAAGCCAGTGTACATTCAAAATTGTTAGTGGAATACATTTATCTTGACTTTCTCATAGTGGTATAAAACACTGGAAAAATAAAGCAAAATGATATCTTCCAAACTCTAATCTATAAGAAAGAAGAGTCTGGCATATACTAATAATGGTCATTATTATTGTAACAATACTGTCTTAAGGGTCCTAAGTAGAAGGTGTCACAGTAGGAAGCTTGGCTATAATAGCAGAGAGTGGAGTTGAGGAGGGTGAGAAGGCAGGGGCATTACTGACCAGTGGTCAGAAAAATCCAGAGTATCACAAGCATTCCTGAGTTTGCATTTCAGACAGCAGGGGTAGCGTGCTAAGGAATCCTTGTGTGTGTTTATCCTGGAAAAGGGAAGGTGAGAAGATAGAGCTGGGATGTGATATAGTCCTTGGGTATCCAAAGGGCTTTTACATGGTTTTGAGATTGGTAGTCACTCTGGCCAGGTTGCAGATCTAGGACCTGCAGAGAAAGTACATGGAGATGGGTTGATTCAAACCCAGGAGAGCCCTTTCTAACAAGTAAAGCCATTCCTGAATGGAATGGACTTCCTGTGTCACTCAGAGGTCCTCATTAAAGGAGGCTTGATGCAGAGGACAGATGACTAAGGGGGGCTCTGGTTGGCACGGAGATTGGATTGGTTGACCAACTGGGTCTATGGGTTATCTTAGCCAAAAAAAAAAATGGGCCACTAGGAAGAAAAGTACATTTTTTTTTCCCTAGGAAAATGAACTTGGTCTCAGAGCATGAAAAGTTGGATTATCTGTACATATATGAGAAATCCTGAGACTAGTAATACGAACTGCCAATGGACATCATGACAACAACTAGCATTTATTTTATGCCTATTGCTTTCGAGGCACTGTTTTAAATTCACTGTGAGCATTGGCTCGTTTTATTCTCATAACAGCCCTGGGTGGGGGGGTATGGTAAATAGCAGCAAGAATAATACCCCGTCTCCCAAAGCTGCCCAGGTCCTAATCCCCAGAACCTGAGGACATGTGAACCTTCATGGCACAAGGGGCTTTGCAGCTGTGGTTAAATTAAAGATCTTACACGGGGAGATGAACCTGGGTTATCTGGATGGGCCCACATAATCACAAGCAATCTATGAAGGAAAGAGGGAGGCAGGAGGGTCAGAGTCAGGTTAGAAGACATGGCCACAAAAGCAGAGGTCAGAGGGACATGTTTCTCGGTTTGAAGATGGAAGGAGACCATGAACCAAGGCATCAGGAAGCTTCTAGAACTGAAAAGAAGGAAATGGATTTTCCCCTCAAGGCTCCAGAAGAAAAGCAGCCCTGCAGACACTTTGACTGTAGTCCAGTCAGACCTTTTTCTGACTTCTGATCTTGAGAACCAGAGGATAAGAAAGAAATCAGTGTTGTTTTAAGACACTAAGTTTGTTGTCATTTTTTTCAAACAGCAACAATAGAAATCTAATATAGGTGGTTACTATCACCTTCCCCAGTTTTCAGATGAAGAAATTAAGGCCCAGCTAAGTAAAGAAACTTTCCCAGGACCTTAAAACTGGTGAGCTGCAGCAAACTGTCCAGCTCTCAGAGTCTGTGCATCAAGATAATAATATTTCCATTTATGTCTTCCTTACGCTGAGCATTCTCAGGGCCTCAGGAACAAAGTCCTCATGAGATCTCTTGAATTCATTTTATAGTTGGACAAAGAACATAAATATAAGATTTTTTATGGATCAGACCCAGATTAATCAAGTCCAGCATTCTCTCTCTCTGTGGAATATACCACAAATCACCATAGATCCTCTTAATCCATTTATGGATTTCATATTCCTGAATTTAAAAAGAAAAAACTTTACTCTTGCTATGTAAAATAGAACGCTCTTTTGTTATACCTAAATGTGCCCCTTGCAAAGTCAGTATATCTCCTAGTACCTTGGAATTTAATGAACTAATCAGTGTTCAGCTTATCCACAATCATATTTATAGAGTGAAGGGTCTAGTATTTAAGTTTTTCTTCATATAGTGTCCTCCCAGGGCCGAATCAGTGTGACTGTCCTACTGTGAGCTATTTCTAGCTGTTTTTCAAAGACTTGGGGGAAAGAGTAAAACCAAGTGAAGTGATGGTCTCTTTAAGTTATGCTGGAAGTCACCAGCAAAGCCAAGAACAAAGGCCAAAGCTTCTGATTCTCGGTAGATTTCCAACTCCCAGTCACAAATGCTGTATTATAAAAACGTTCTTTTGGTTTACTTGTTTGGCAATAGGCTACTAGAGGAATCCAAGTCAAAAATCCAAATGCCAATAACCTCACTATTCAGTGGCTGAGCAACAACTTCTGCAATGAATGGAAATTCATTTTGGGGATACGGTGGTGGAGTACCAAAGCGTGACGAGGAGCAGAATGTTTCTGCTGGTGGGGAAAGCCAGTGTAATCACTTGACCAGCCAGGAGAATTTAAGAGAAGAGTGAAGACACTAAATAATTGCTTCCCTATTGTGCAGGGTAGTGTCTTAGGCATGCAGTAACTGAGAGTCCCCAGTCTTACGTGAGGAAATATACTTTCCATTTCCCTCAGTGTCTTGGCAACTGCTTCTTCTCCCTGCTGGCTAGGGAAGTGGGATATCCCACAAATGAAGTGTTGAGTGAAGATGAGAAAGAACAGTATTATTGCTGACAGTGACATTTAAAGAATCAATACGTTTCATAAGTATTTACTGAGTGCCCACTATGGGCCAGTTACCAAGTTCGGTTCTGAGGAAGCAGAGTGATTAAATCACAGATTGTGTCTACGCTCTTCAGTGGTTCACGCAGCTTAATGACTCAGGGCGTTGGTTGACCAGTGTTCAGGGGATGTCACCAGGTACCAGCTTCTCTCTTTTATCTCGCAGCTCTGCCTTCTAATATGTTGACTTTACTTTTGAGGAAGGATCTTGTACAAGACAGCTGCCACTGACCCCACGTGTATCTCACTGGCTACCATTGGGCCGTATATCCATTCCTGGGGAATGCAATGCTCTGATTTGTTTAGTTTTACTCCCATCCAAACAACATGGGCTTTGCAGGCGGAAGTGGTTCTTCAACAGAAACTGGAATACCGTGTCCATCAGGTGGATGGATATTGAACACAAGATTTCTATCCTTCTCTCCTTGATGAGCGTACTTTCTAGTGGTGATACTTGTCATTTCCACTGCCTTCCTACTAGGAAGGTGTAAAGCACACAGGAGAGCAAGAGGAAAGAAGGATTACAGTGACAACAGCCACTTAGAGATCCGTTAGTGGGCTGCCCTCTGCTGACTGGAGACTCCCCCAAGTGGACGCACAACAAAGAGCGCGGCGATATTATAATTGAAGCATCCCACCAAAACAGCACTGTGTACACTAAGTCCTCATTGTCTGCTCCCTATTTGTACGATATCTCTTTGCCTGTTCTCAATTCTTTAAAAAAAAAAAATTAACTTTTCCTAACTTCCCCCACACCCCTTCCTCTCCCTCCCCTCCGGCTTCTACTCAGACTGCTTGCCGAAATTTTGTAGAGCAGAATTTAACAAATTAGAGTGCATTGTTTGTTCTCCTGTTTTAACCGTAAGAACATTTTGTGGGAGACAAGCTGTACAAAAGATCTGATGTGCCTCAGAGCTGTAATATATTATCAGGTTTGAAATGCTAATAAGAGTTTATGGAAAGAATAGTTAGTTAAAAGAAATAGTGAGCTTAAATTGGAAAAAAAAAAAGCAAATTTTGAAGAAATGTGAAAGGTGCTCCCTCATCCCCCAAATGGTTACAATTTTAATAATGCTGGGACAGTCCATTACGGAGAAAGAAAGAAAGAAATATTTAAGATTTAACTGGGCGGCTAGAGTCAGCATTACTTCCTCTAATCAAAAGCCCCAGAGGGCTGTTAGACTAACCTTGGAGAAAAGTGTCAATGGCCTGAAAAACAATACGAAGCCCAAATGTGTGAAACGCATACACTGCTCACCTCAATGAGGTGTTCGCTTCAAAGTGGAGAAGGAGACTGGAAACATTATTAAACATGTCAGGATATAGATTGGAACTCATTTTAAGGTTAACACAAACTTTTTTTGAGCGCCTTACTGTCGCTGGGCGCTTTATAGGTTTTGGCAGAGAGTTTCAACGTGTGGCTCATTAGAAGGAACGAGATGTGGGGATTTACTGGGTAATACTTGAGAGAAGGCTCTCCCGGGGAAACTTCGTGCTTTGCCCAGAAAGACAGCGCTTTGATAAGAATAAAAATATTAACTGGCTCCAGCACCTTCCTTCATGACAATAATATTACCTTGATTTAAATTGTGCTCTTTCCTTTCTAGGAGCTCAAACTGAGTTTTATGTGGAACATTATTTCTGTTTATCATCACAAATTCCCTTTGAGGAAAGTAAGGGGTAGGTATTACTGTTTCTCTTTTAAAGTTGGGGAAACAGAAGCTCAGAGAATGACTTAAATAAATACCACTGCTTTCACAGGCAAGTGATAGCTTAATGCAAATCCAAATATCCTCATCAATCGAAAAAAATTAAACCAGCCCCCCAAGCTGCGATCATTCCTGAGAGACTGCCCTCTGTGTTTATAGGGGAACTCAGAGGCATCGCCTGCTTTAGAGGCCAGCCGGGAGGAATCTGCGCTGTTATCTTCCACAGTTCAGTGTTCCAACTGCTCGTTTATGATTTTGGTCTGATTTGCAGGTGGATGGCTGCTTTTTGCCCCAGCCCAGTTTGAGCACTAACTTAGAACTCCAAATTTTTAGCTCCCTGATTTTTTGTTTCCTACAGGAACAAGGGGACACTGAGAAGCCACTTGAGAAGAGCCAAGAGTTAACTCCTATTTGCTACCATCTTCTTCTCTCAACCCTCCCTGAGCCTCTATGCCCTGCTCTGTGATGCTCCTACGGAAAATTTACCCGCCTAAAGTGGGGATCAAGTTGAAAAGCATTGTCCTGGAACTCCGCCCACCTCTGATGTAGCCTGCCCCTCTTTTATAGCCTTAGCAAAGTCACCTGTGGACCAGCTCAATGTCTGCCAATCACAAAGCAGCTGACTTCTATTAGGTCTTGAGCCACAACCAAGAGAGACTGTAAATCAGTGGTTCTCAACCTTGGCTGCTCTTGGGAATTGACTCGGGGAGCTTTCAAAACATATCAAGGTCTGAGCCCTCCTCTCCAACAACTGTAATTTAATTGGTCTAGGGGAAGACCTAGGTCTCAGTAGTTTTGTTTTTTTTTTCCCCTATTTTTAATTTTTTACCAAATTTTTAAAGAGCAGTTTTAGGTTCACGGCAAAATTGAGAGGAAGTTACAAAGATTTCCGTGTACTCCCCTACCCTACACATATATAGCCTCCCCTTTATCAGCATCCCACATCAGAATGGTACATTTTTTCCCAATCGATGAACCTACGTTGACATATCATCACCCAAAGTCCATAGGTTACCTTGGGGTTCACTCTCGGTGTTGTACGTTCTATAGGTTTGGACGAATGCATAATGACATATATTCATTTTTATAATACAATCCTGAGTATTTTCATTGCCTTAAAAAAACCCTCTGTACTCTACCTATTCATTCCTCCTCCACCTCAACCCTTGATCTTAGTATTTTCTACTTGGTATTTTTTAAATGCTTCCTGGAATTGAGAGCCACTGAGGTAAGTCCTGAAGGCGAGACCGTGCATCCTGTGCTGTCATCAACAATCCCTGATGCTCTACAGGTGTGAGAGGCGATACAAGGGAGATAGTACCTGGGGCCGGGTTCTATGCTAAGCCCTCGGCATGCATTCCCTTTCTGCAGTTCCTCAGTAATCTCCTGGGATACTTGCTATTATTATCCGCATTTTACAGATGAGAACCCTGAAGCATACTGAACGAGGCTGAGCCAGTTGCCTAAGGTCATACCTGTAGAAGAGACTCTTTGGCTTCACAGCTGAAGCACAAAATATTTGTAGCCTGGACCACAAAATACTTGTAGCCACATAAGTTCTGTGCCTCTAAATTAAAACCTTTGTGTTAATAGTAGCCTTGTCTCAATGGTTGTAGATGCTTCAAGTCTAGACAGGAACATTGAGAAGAGCCCAGTCTGGTACCTAGAAACTTAGGAACAAGTTTTTTTGTTTTGTTTTGTTTTGTTTTGTTTTGTTTTGTTTTGTTTTGTTTTGTTTTTAATGATCTGTCATCATGGAATCAAAGCTACAGATGCTTCCCATCTATTGCCAAAGAAAACAAGACTCATTTACATCACAAGTCACCTTCTCCATTGCCATATTCCATAATCCACTCCCAGTTTCAGGTCCCCCCGCCATGTGGTGAGGAGTAGAAACATTCACAGGAGTAAATTCAGTCTCTAGGGCCTCGTATTATATTTATTGCCTGAGTTTTAATGATTCTGTGGCATGTAGCACCTCCCCAGAACACTGAACAATTTCAGGGTAGACCCTGGTTTCCACTAGCACCAAGGAAATCATTATTGTCGCATGTGATTGGTCGATGCAAGTGCAGGATGACAGCGGGCTAGGTCATTGCCTAGTGGAGATAACAAAGGGGAAGAAATATTAACCCAGGAGCTTTGAACCCACCTGCCTGCTGACTGTTCCTGGTCAGTGTCAGATGACTGTATGCAGGGAAGTTCACATAGGGAAAGCCTTAGGGCCATCCCTACTGAGTACAGGTTAAATCCGCTGATGTACCTCCACCAACATTTGTATATGAAACTTAGTTTGATGAGGCATGAAAACCAGGCTGGCGGGGAAAAAAAAGTAGCCTGACACCAACAGATGAAGAGAGGGGTAAGGGAACCTACTTGTTTTTCTTGGGGTAATGAAATCGGGATGGGGCACTGGGGCACTACATGGGCTGATTGTATTTAAACAGCCTTCCCTTTTTTTTTTTTTTTTTTTTTTAATTTTACCTAGCACTATCTCTTTTTTTTTTTTTTCTCCTGGAAATATTGACAGTATTCTGTTTATCCCAACAGATTAGGTCTTTCCACTCCTAACCCCAGTCCCCAAATCCGGGATCCTAGAATGTCCTCATTTTCTACACCAGAAGAGTTGCTTTGTGTCTAAAGAACCCTAACCCAGTGGGGTCCAAAATACATGTAATCAGAAATGGACAATTTTTATCGTCAAATGCAGGGTGAGCAACCATCCTAATTTGCCCCAGGCTGCCAGTTTCAGCACTGAAAATCCCACTTTGGGGGAAACACCTGGGTTCCAGGCAAATGGGGAGGGGTTGTCTGTCATCCCATAATGGCACATCCCTAATTTTATTATGAGGACTCCCCAGCAGAGAGAATCATTGCTGCAAATGTTCACAAATGTCTTCAGCCACTGAATAAATGCTCGTGGGAACTTCTCTGGTCATGGAGGGACTTCAGGGGTTGTGCCCTTCTGACACATCTATGAATCAGGTGAGGAGAGAATGGTTTCCTATAGCTAGTTTATAGAGCCGTGGCTAATTTTCACGAGAACCCACTCTCCTACCTCCTGAGACGCGTATGTGACCGTGTGACTCTCGTGAATGCATTTGTGTTCCCCAAGGGTGTAAATACCCGGTAGTTCTTGGTGCATTTGAGTTTCCTGTGGCGGCTGTGAACCACCGTAGCTGCCATTGCGATTACAGGCGACTGCACTGCTATTTCATCTCTCCTTAATGTAATGCGGAAATCACTGCTGATATTTAATGACAAGGCCCTTCCTGAGGAAGAATGAAGAATGAGAAATTCCACTTCCCTCCCCAGCATCCCGCTTCCCTTTGCTTCCTAAATATGTAATTCCACAAAGGTAATTTTTTATCTCATTTCGGAGGCAAAGAGCACTGTTATAGTTAAGAGTCAAAATGTAACTGGTTGAAATCTGATATTTTTCTCCTCAAAGAAAAAAAGAACAACTAGGAATGGCCAAGAAAGGAAAATCACATTTTAATAAAATTCTTGCTAAAAAAAAATCAATACCATTAAAGGTAATTACTGAGCATATTTCATTTTAATGTAAATTCTTTCATTCATGGCTAATTTCCTCTTTCTTGTTTTTGTGGTGAGGTGTAATCAGTACTTAATACTCACTCTTTCTTCTTGAGGACTAGACTTTTAAGGCAATGCTTTTAAGAAAGGCCATTAGAAGCATCTACAACTTGATCCTCAGTGCTTCAGTTACTCATGTAAAGTGTAGCTAAATGTTAGAAACAGATGTGAGGGGAGGGGAGAGCTCAGTGGTAGAGTGTGTGCTTAGCCTGCATGAGGTCCTGGGTTCAATCTCCAGTACCTCTGTTTAAAAAAAATAGTCTCTTAAAAAAAAAAAAACAAACAAAACCCAGATGTAAGAGCACTAAACGTGAAGTTAAGGGTAAGTGATGGAGTGAGGTGACAATTGTAGTTGAGTCATTCATTTGAGTAAGTCATTGAATATGTGCTGGGCTCAGACTACACAGGATTACAAAGCCGAAAAGACATTTCTTGGCCCCAAGAAGCTTAGACTCATGTGAGTCTGTCCATATTTATCTAATGCAGAAATGGAAATAAAACAGCAGGCTTTAGAATTAAAACCAGCATTTTTGTTGTTAAGTGATTTTATGGTGAGGATCAATTTTACTATTAGGCATATTTTAGTATTAAGTCCCTTGAAATATTTCCATATTGTGAGAACTGGCTTGGGCTGGGATGCTGGGGTGAAGGGCCCTGCAGGCTCAGGATGGGGGAGTGATGTTGGCATGCACTGACTCTGCTTCACCTCCGATTGGACAATTAGTCCCACATTATTTGAGTATCCAATTTACTTCTACATTTTAAAGTTGTAAAATGCATAATGATTTTTTTCACTTCCTAATTATGAGTAATAAAAATTTAAGGGAATGTAAAGTTTAACTTGTCTCTTAATTGAGGGGAAAGAGCCATGCTAAATCAGTCAAGAACAGCGTGGTCACCAAAGAAACACAGAAGAAACTGCCCATGAGGATCCCGTTTGCTGTTTTAATTAGCATCTGTCAATTAGGAGCAAATGATGGGGGGAAGGAATCCTGATTAATGAAATCATCATCCCAAATTGAAAGGGAAGGTCAAAAAGAACATGATGTCTCATTTGACTTCGTCTTGAGGGTCTTACTCACCGAAATTTCTGGAATCCTCTTAGACCTCATGAGACTAGGCTGTTAATATGACCACTCAATTAACTCTGGGTATAATTAACTGCCTGCCTGGCCCTGCCTGGAATCAAAGCTCTCTGTCAGCAAGTTTAGTGCAGCTGGCTCACGTGAGGGGGCTGAGATGGATTCCTCTCCTGCATACTGACAGAAGGGGACCAGGGAGAGGACATTACAAGTCTCTACTCAACCCCACATTTGTAGGACATGGCTGTGCCTCTATGATCTGTCCAAAGCTTGCAGGGGACCTGTAAGAATATTAGCTGCTGTTTGAACAAATTTCACAGTGCAATAGGCCAATTTTAGCAGCTAGTTTGGCAGCTAAACTAGTTTAAGTCATAAAAGGAAGGCTTCTAAAGCACATTCAGTCACTGAGAAACAGCCAACCCAGTTTCTAACCAATAACCCCTCCTGTGATGTTAGTAAGCAGGGCATCTGTCCTCCGTCTTAATAAACAAGGCACAGATGCCAATCAGAGCTCAGCTGGGCTCCACTAAACACGGCTAGCAAGCCACCACTTTTAAGGCCCTCCTTTCTCCAAGCTCAGCACAAAGTAAAAATCTTAATTTGCTGGCAAAATTTAAATTTTATCCATCAGGACTCTTGTTTATTGACGTTCAAGTAGGAAGGATCAAGATGGCAGAATAGGATGTGTTCATCTCCTCCCACAAATACATCAGAAATACATCTCCACGAGGAACAATTCTCAAAGAAAACTTACTTACTGAAGTCATGCTCTGGTTGAAGGAATTGATCATTTCAATGACAGTGCTTTTATGATTACAGCCTCATCCTACATCTCCTGCCCCTCCATCCCATAAACCTTTTTCTAAGAGGGTAACATGGAATGAGGAGAAGCATCAGATGTAAACAACATTGAAGCAGGAACTATTTGGAAATATCGAGATGAATGACGAACATTTTGAGGTCAGAGGTAAAAATGTTTGGAAAATGTTACAAGAAACGTAAACACACAAATGATTAGTATTTTTGTTTGTATTACTATCGTCAATTACAGATGCAGTCAAGGCCATTTAGTTGCCATTCAGGATAACTGAAAACGTTCCGAAACAAATATGGTTCAGTGGTTACCTTGGTGGAAACAAGTATGAAGATACTATGTGAATAAGAGGCCTATTTATTGAAGTAATTTTGTTTCTAAGTTGAGAAAGAGAATGAAATGAGCAATCAAATGATAGGATAAATCTGTTTTTAAAACATGAAGGTGTGAAGATATAACTTACTCAAGTAGTAGCTGATGGGAGAAATTTATATTATTTGTCAAAATACCCAAACTCCACAGAGATGAACTGACTAAGGAGGGCTGGTGGGGTGACGTCTGGAAGTAAGAATATGAAAACTTAAGAAAATTGTTCTTTTCTAAAAGTTTCCTCACAGGCCCAGCAAATTCTATTTGAGTAATATTTTCTTTAAGTGTCAGAATTCAACTGACCTGAGACATGCAGGGTGGTGTTAAGGCAAAACTCTGAAGTGGGACTGTCTCAGTGGCAACCCTGGTTCCATGCTTATCAGCTACGTGACTCCATGAAACTTACTGAACCTCTTTTTGCATCTATTTTCTCACCTGTAGAACGGAGGTGGTAGTAATAGTCCTTACTCCATAGGGTTGGAACTAGCATTCCATAGGCTAATATGTGCGAGGCACTTAGCACAGCTCCTAGCACACAGCAAGTCCTCCACAAATGTTAGCTTTTACTATTCCTCAGTCTGGGACTGATGAAACCTTGTAAATCCTGAAACCTGGGGGAAAAAATGCAAGTGGTGATGGTTGTACAACTCTACGAATATACTAAAAACATTAAATTATACACCCTAAATGTATGAGTTGTATGGTATGTAAATTACAATTTCAGAAAAAGATGTTACAGAAAAAAGAGTAAGGAAAAGCTTTTCCTTTCTCTAACAAGAGTTTTCTTCTTGTCTGTGACTATAGTGAAACAGTGAAGCCCCGTATCTTTATAGAACGAATGTAATTTTCTTAAATCTGAATTTCAGTGTTTCCTTCAGCTGTGAGGGATATCTGAGATTGAAGTATTTGGAACCACCCATGTTTGAAATAATGGAAATAAAGAATATACAATGGAATTGTGGAACTAAAGATAAAAAGAGTGAACAGATTATTCAGTCAGCTTTCTGTAGCAAGGGAATCAGCTACCATCAAGTGTGTCTCATTAGAGATTCAAAGAAAGGGTGGGCAATGGGAAAGCTTCATAGTGGAAAAATGGGAGGCTTCAAGTATGCTCAGATTGGCGGTCACGGGCCAGGAGAAGCTGGAGGTGGGCTAACCGGAAGTGGGGCATCTTATGTAGTTGGTTTAGCGAGCGTATTTGG
This sequence comes from Camelus dromedarius, assembly GCF_036321535.1. Taxonomy (NCBI): domain Eukaryota; kingdom Metazoa; phylum Chordata; class Mammalia; order Artiodactyla; family Camelidae; genus Camelus; species Camelus dromedarius. Next base: position 69,329,640 of record NC_087439.1, on the reverse strand, counting down.
TTTTCTCTGGTTGATGAATTGGAATGGTGGGAGGTGGGTATAGGGAAGCTGGCAGTCCTTGACTAGGCCTGACTCTTCTGGGCCAATCACTGCACAACTTAAGGTTCAGTTTCTGGGACCAATGGTGGCAAGGGTTGTAGATCAGAGTTTTACTAGTGTATATGGTTTGGTCACTGTCCAAATGGACATATCTTTGATGACAGAACACACATTTGGTCAAGGATTCCTGCTAAAAAGAATGGGAAGTATTACTAGAATTCTCTAACTGTAACAACTTTCCATAGCTCTGAAGAATGATGATGAGAGGGATAAAAGGTACAGACAGAGAAGAAGAATAAGGTGGAAAAGAGATAAAGGTTAATCATCTAAGTTGCAGTTGAAGGTTTTAAAATTGAGTAGAAGCAGATTATTGCAAAGTAAGAACTTCAGTTGCTCTGCTGCCTAAGTGTCCGTACCTTTTTCATCTGGCTTCTAATTGCCCCAGGTGGCCCCAATTTCACCTTCTTTCCTCTTCCTTCTTGGACTGTATGGCTGATGCTCACAGAGACCTCCAGACGCTTGAGCCAAGGAGTGGACTTAGTGGTCTTTGAGGATATGGCTGTGAAACTTACCCAGAGGGAGTAGGCTTTGCTGGCTGTTGCTCAAAGGAACTCCTACAGAGATGTGATGCTGGAGAAAGAGCTTCAGGAGCCTGGCCTCGGTAGATTGTGAGATTCAACTTAAAGCCATGAGTCAGCTGTTTGGCAGGATATTCATGGAGAAAAAAGTCCAAGAAACAGAAAATAGAAAGAGTCACAAAGAATGATTCCTGGTTCTCCATTTTAGGAGAAAACTGAGAATATCATGTCACTAAAGTTCAGCACAATAACAAGGGAGATATTCAGTAAGTCGTAAGGGAGAGAGCCTCTGCGGATGTAATGAATGTAATCAGTGTGGAAAAAGCTTTAGCCCTTTTCTAAATCTTACCGTGCTAAAGTGTACCCTTTCTGGAGTAAAAGCCTATGAATTCAGTCAGTATGGAAATGCCTTTATGGATCATTTATCTCTTGAGAATCATGTCAGACCTCACACAGACACAAATGCTATCAGTGTAAGAAATGTGGACAAGCCTGCCGTTGTATCTCATATTTAGGGACTTCTGTGAGCACTCGTAATGGAGACAAATGTTATGACTACAAAGTTGTGGGAAAGCCTTCTATGGTCCCTCATTCTTTGGGGCATCGGAAGTCACATTGGAAAAGTTCAGTATATACGTAAATAAAGTGGGGAAGCCATTAGTTATTCTTCATATGTGGCAGGCAGACTCTAAGGTGTCCCCCAGAGACCCCCACTTCCTTGTACTCACATCTTGGAGTAATTCCTTCCCTTGAATTTGGGCTGGCCTAATGACTTACTTCTAATCAACAGAATATGGCAAAGGTGATGGAATATCACCTTTATGTTGTGGTGTCTTAGTCTGTTTGGGTTATTATAATAAAATACCATAGACAAGGTAGCTTATAAACAACAAAATTTTATTCCTCCTGGTTCTGGAGACTGGAAGTCCAAGATCAGGGTGCCAGCATGACTGGGTGAGAGCTCTCTTCTGGGTTACAGACTTCTTACTGTATCCTCACATGGTGAAAGCAGGGAGACAGAGGGGCTGGGATCTCTCTGGGGCCTCTCTTCTTAAAAGGTACTAATCTCATTCGTGAAGGTTCCACCTTCATGACTTAAGCACTTCTCAAAGACCACACCTCCTAATCCGCTCACCTTTGGGGGTTAGGAGTTCAACATATAAATTTGAGGGCAATGCAATCATTCAGACCATAGCAATTGGCTACATAAGAGTGTGACTTCTATCGGCTAGAAGACTCTCGCCTTTGCTGGCTTTAATGAAATAAACCTCCATGTTGAAGAGACCAACTCGACCAGAGACTAAGGGTTGCCTCTGGCCAGTAGTCAGCAAGCAATGGAGAACTTTGATCAAACATCCTGCAAGGAACAGACTCCTGACAACAACCATGTGAGTCTGTAAGCAGATCCTCCCTCTGGCTGATGTCTTGATTGCAGCTATGAGGGCCCCTGAGCAGAGGCCCCAGTAAGTCATGCCCAGACTCCTGACCCACAGAAGCTGTGAGAAAATAAATGTGTGTCATTTCAAGATGCTAAGTCTGTAGTTATTTGTCATGCTGCAGGAGATAACTATTACCCTGTCGTCACTCCGCATTTAATAATTTACAGTGGAGAGAAGCCTCATGAATGTAAAAATTGTGGCAAAGCCTTTGATGAGTTTTCAAAATTTACACATGAGAACATACACTGGAGAAAAACCATCAAACTGTAAGAAATATAGGCACTGTCCTACACACTTTAAGACACGTGAGAGCTCACGTCAGAGACAATGGGAAAGCCTTCACTAATTGTTTACATCTTACTGTACACAGCATTTGCACAATAGATAAACCACATGAATATAAGAAATATGAGACTGCAGAGGGGAAACTTTTTTTATTCCTACTACCATCCTGGGTTCTTTGACCTGAGTCCTGGATATCGGACTAACAAAGACAGATTAACAAGACAAAAACAAACAGAAATGTATTAGCATGTGAATTGTGCTTACTGTGGGAACATTCAGAGATAACTCAAAAGGGTGGTTAGAACTTGGGCTTATGTAACCTCTTAACAAAGTAACAATGAACTTTTAAAAAAGTGACAAGGCAAAAGAAAAGGACTTTGAGTTTCTAGGGGTGGTAAACTGTGAGAAGATAAATATACAGGGAAACTAGTGGAAGAAACATGCTAGTTAGTAAAGTTTGTTGTGTGGATTCCTCTGAAGCCACCTCCAGGCTGACCAGGGTGTACGGTGTCCAATGATTGAGTTTTGTCCTTCCTGGTGGAGAGGGGAGGGGGTCCCACCTTTGCAAATTTACATTTTGCTTTTAGGAGGAGGGCAGAGAGATTTTCTTGTATCTGCTTCTTCTCCATTGCTTTTAGCTCAAAATAATTCTTATGCCAAAGTGGCATATTTTGAGATGGCATATTCTGCTACCCTACAAGACCATCTATAAGTCTTTTTCCAATCTTAGGCAACACATTAAATCTCCCATTATAGAGAGACCCTATACATTGTATGATGTAGGAAAGCCTTCAGTTTTCCCTTATTTCCAGGACACATACAAGAACACCTGTGGAGGGAAAGCAGTGTGGGAAAAGCTTCATGCACAGATTTACAATATCATACATAATAAAATACTAGGAGAGAAATGCTATAAAAGAAAATTCTTCTAAATAGGGATTTCCCTTATCAGTAACTCATCCTTTAAAAATAGATGGCTAATTCATTAATTCCCAATGTTTATATTCTGATATAAACATTAAGGTGATAAATACTCCTCTGAGAACCTTTTCAGCTGTAGTGTGTAAGTTTTGATAGGTAGTGTTTCGGTTATATTTGGGTTATGCAGACATTACTTTATTTCTATTTGAAAGTCTTTTGGATCCATGAGTGATTTCCAGTATATTTTTCTCATTACCTCATTTATTATGTTTAAAAATTTTCAGATTATAAAAGAAGTACCTATTCATTGTAGAACATTTACATTTTACAAGGAAATACAAAATAAAATTCACTCAGCATCCCCCACTGGTAATATTTTGGATTGTTTATTTTCAGCTTCTCTGCAGAAAGTAACGTTTTTATGAGGGGGGAAAGTGAACACAGGGAGAGTTCATTGAAAGGGAGAGAAAATCTTTTCTTTCATGAGTAAAATAAATGATCCCTTGTGGAGGATGGTAGTAAATGGTAACAGAGGGCAGAGACTGAATACGTACAATGAGACACACAGACTACATTCCTAGAATACTAAAAAAAAAATCACAGGTTTTTAGTTATGTATCACCTTGTGAAAGCAGTTTTGAATCTTTTAGTTATTTTAAGGCCTCATTTTTCTTTCCTGTCATTGTAGTTTCTGCATCAGGATAAACAACTTACCCTTGCTTAGACCTTCAGAAACCCTATTTGGTCTAAGAAAGTGAAGTTCCAGTCCCCAGTGAGGCAAATGTCTGTTGTTCCTCCTTCGTAGGCAGTTTAGGGACCCATTTTAGATGAACAGTCCTCTCCACGCTTTATAATTTAAAGTAGATTATTTTCTTCTCAAATTATAATAATGACAGAAAAATGCTAGTCTGTTGGCAGTTACTATAGTAACCAGGAACTGCTTACTTCTTTTAAATGGGAAATGGACACTTAACTCTAAGTTTTTGCTTCATTTTCTGAAGCCAAAATGCAGTCATATGCTTTGTAAAGACTACACTTCTGAATAGAATATACCATAAATTGTGTGTGTTTGTGTGTGAGTGTGTGTGGCTTGGGTATGCCTATGTATGCATAAATATTAATTCAAATCCATAAGATACAACTATCATAACTCTTTTTAAAAACTAAATTAGTTTCTGACAGAGACATGTGAAATTAATTGAAATGCAAACAATATCCAAGAGATAGATTTAACACATGGTTTCTATTATAATTTTTGAAATTTACAGGAACCGGTTCCTTCCCTTAAAGGCCTAAAGGATGCTTGAGAGCTTTGAGTCATGCAGATGCATTTCTTTCAGAGAAAAGGGATGATCTGCCATTAGTGAAATGACTAACAATATTTACGTTATTCAAGGCAGCCTGCACCAGAGCATGGAGGATGCAGGTGGGTGGTGAAAAGTCGAGTATTTTTAACCGGGAACAAAATAAACATCAAGAGACAACCTGAAATGTCAGGTAAATCTGGTAGCCAAGTATGTCCAACCTGAACCTCTAGATGAACAGGTTAGGTTCAGGAAAGTAATCTGATTCTTGGAAAATACACTTTGAAATAGACAGCTTTATAATGTAGAATGATTGAAAGACTTTGAAATTCCAGGCAAATTCATAAAAATATTTCTGCTCTTAAAAAAACCCTTGTGCTCAAATCTATCATGGCATTTTAAGGAGCGCTGACTCCATAAATTCTGACTTTTATCAACAGCACTTCAATAATGTTCAGAAAATAAACTTCACAGGAAAACCTCGGGTGTTCAATTAGTGTTAAACGTTTTAGGGCAGAAACTGAGATAATGAAATTATGAGGACGACGGCAGCTTAACGTTTTGTGGCTCACAGGAGATTTATGCGTTCCAATATAACCTCAAGCTACGCATATGGCATGTAAAAAAGAATGGATTCCTGACGGGGAACACAGGGCAAGGATTTTAACTGTATGTGTCTTAATACTAGTTCTTTGTCTTAATGGAAAGACTAAAAATGCCCTTTACCTACTCTCAGTAAAAATTCAGGCTTCACATTCGCCCCTACCCCCAGACTCCCACTGTTAGGACTCAAAAACATTTGAATGGAATACAGCTTTTCGCAAGAATCATTTCCTCTTTAGTGCAAACTGTGTTAGACTCACGGGGGTTCCTGTGGGATTTGCTGGTCTAAAGAAAGTCCGTGGAGAAAAGCCAGGCCTCTTCCCAAGCTGTGCTCAACAAGAGTGAGTGGTCATCCTCACAGGAGTTTTCCAGAGTTTCAGCAGGAGGTGAAACTGGGAATCACACACGGTACCGGTCTTTATGCCAGAGGCATCCGGTTGTCCCCTCGCCCTGCTTGCTGGCCCTGCTGTGAACACACTCTTTTTTTTTTTTTTTTTTTTTTTTTTTTTTTGAGGAGGGGGAGCCGTCCTTCTTGGAGCGCCTCTGTGGATCTTTCAGGATTTCTCTCAAGGCTCATTAGGTTGGAGGACTGCGAGCAAACTTGGAAAGCCTTCTGAAACGTGGCTGTGTCTATCAGGGCATCCCCAGCAGCCTGCAGAAATGAAAGGACTGAACGCAAAGCGGTTGCCAGTGGGCTCATGCCTAGTGGGTTTCACAAGCAATTTAACAGATTTTAAAAAACTAATTTAAAAAAGCTGGGTAGCTTTTTTTTTTTTTTCCAGCTGAGATTTCCTCTTCCAGGATTACGGGTTGTGATGGTAACGTAGAATATCATCTGGGTTTTAGAAGACCATCGTTGGGTAGAAATTCTCTCTTGGTTTCAGTGACCTTGTTGAGGCTGATACTTCTCTGCTGAGTACCAGTTACTCTGAGAGGTGAAGTGCACACTCATACACTGACATTATAGTGCTTCATCCTATTACCAGCTCTTATGGGGCGGAGGGATTACAATTTACCAGAGACGCATTCTCTGAAATCCCACTCGGAGTGGCGTGTAACGGGGTGTGGAGTAATGGAGGCCTGGGCCTGGGTCTGGCCCCATCACTTGATCATGAGAACGTTATTTAATTCCTCTGAGCCTGTGTTCTCCTCTCTGAATGGGGATGATGCCTACTTTCCATGACTCTTTTGAGGATTAAATAAGATAGTATAAATGAAGTGCTTGGCACAGTGCCTACCATATAGTAAAAGCTCAATAGATGAATCTTATTTTGTGAAACTCAGTGGGAAGGGCACTTCAGAATCAGCAGCTGGCAATTGCCTTTGGTGATGCCCACATCCTTAAAATCCTTCACTCTCCCTGGGAAGTGATGGTGGTGCACCTTCCACCAGCTCTGCTGGGTTCTTTTTCTTCCTAGTAGTGCCACTTCCAGTGTCAAGCTTTGGGAAAGGTGACAAGAGGCATATAATTATAGACTTAAAAGAATTTCAAAGGTCCATTCTGCATCTAGAAATATAAAGATCAGTAATAATGGCTACCACTTATGGATTTCTTGCTATATATCCTGGGCAACTTTAGTGTGTTAAATCTCACTTATGCTTTACAACAAGATGTCTCATTTTATCCCCATTTTATAGATTAAGAAACTGAGGTGTAGAGAAATTACCATGCAGCTCAAGGACTCAAACCCAGGTCCATATGAGAGCACAACCTATTTTATCAATTGTGGTATAAAACTGCCTTGTAGCAATCCAGGTACCTGTCCATTCCCTTTTGAAATATCTTTAAGGATGAGAGAGACAGCTTCAGTGATCAGTCACCTTTATAATCAAGACGTCTTCTTTGTATCTAGCTGTGATTTTTACCCCGTGTAGTGCATTTGTTTTGATTGGTAGTCCATTGAGGTTGGAATAGAGAGAAAACTTAGTGTGCTCCTGATCAGAGCAACCATTTTCAATCAGGTGAAGTTTAAGTCACCTGTTAGTCTTTTTTCCATCAGTGAACTTCTCCCCAATATGTCAGTTAACATGGGGGTTGGAGGGGAACAGGAAAATGGGACCTGGAAGGAAAGGAGACTAAACAAGGATATACTAGCAATCAAAGTTCCACAGGATGCTTGTGGCTTAATCCAACAGTGGGTCTGGAGTCAGCGTAGACCACACCTCAGGTGTCCTATCTGAGACCAGTCATTGGTATCTCCAGACCTGTCAGTCATTGCTTAAGTGTTACCCTGCTGAGGACATAAATTTCCAAGAACTTCATGCTGTCCATCAAAGCAGATTCCGTCAGCCTAAGGGCAGCCCTCAGACAAAGAGATGCAGGTGTTTGCAGCTGGGAGCTGGTACGCTTAAAAATGGAAAGAAGCCGGAGGGGTTATGGGCAGAGCACAGACAGCACCTGCCATGCTGACTACAGACGGTCCCCGACTTACGATGGTTCTACTTTACGATGGTGCAAAAGCAATTACACATTCAGTAAAAACCGTACTTCGAATTTTAAATTTTGATCTTTTCCTGGACTAGAGATACGTGGCACGATACTCTCGCGGTGATGTGGCTGCCTGGGAGCTCTACACTCTCGTGATGCTGGGATACACTTACAACCCGTCTGTACCCAGACAACCATCTGTTTTTCACTTTCAGTACAGTATTCAATAAATTACATGAGCTATTCAACACTTTGTTATAAAACAGGCTTTGTGTTACATGATTGTGCCCAACAGGTGTAAGTGTTCTGAGCACGTGTAAGGTGGGCTGGCTAAGCTATGACGTTCGGTGGCTGAGGTGTATTGAGTGCATTTCCAACTAATCAGAACTTTTAACTTGATCAGGAAGTAACCCAACATAAGTTCAGGAAGACGTTGTAACACTGAGGAAAGCAAGTGTCTCTCCTTGGTGTGGGCATTTCACATTCTGTTAATAACTCCTGGAGCCTCCTTTACTTTTTCTTCTCTCAAGCAAAGACAGAGACTCCCTCCTCTGTTAGTGAAGCCACTGAGTATGGCTGAAACACACAGGCTTGTGGCAGAACAGTCAGGTCACAATCCAGCAGGTGCTTAAAACCTCCTTAAACTTCAGTCACCTCCTCTGTTACTTAGAGCACTTACCCAACAGGTGTGTTCTAAGGACCAGCTGGGACGATGCACATAGGGAGCTTAGCAGCATTTCTAGCACATAGGAAATGGGTAGAAAGGGTAGCAGTATTATTACTTCCCCTCCCTTCTCCCCCCACCCGCATACTACCGCAAAGGTGAGCGGACGGGATGCTTCCTTTAAATAATCGCCAACACTGTGAAATTAGGGGAACACTATGATTGAGTCAGCTTCTGCGTGTCCGTGTCAGAAACACATTATCCTACATGGAAACAAAAAGTAACAGTTGCGCATCTCTATTTTTTTTTTTTTTCCCTTGGATTGTGTCCAGATTGGTCATTGAGCTCAGGATCAAAAGCATTTCCAAAGGTCACCTACATCCCTCAATGCTGCAGAGTGCTTATATGTGCAGGAGGGTAAGTCCTACAACTCAGGGCTGCCGACGAACGAAGGTTCCCATCATTAGCTAAGTAGCTGCATGCTGCCACATGCCAGGGCCTCCAATAATGCAGGTCTGCACTCATGGTCCTCCGCCCAGGAACTGATTTTTCTTTTCTTTGATAGAGCACGGCTGTCAAGGCTGCTTGTGAAGTGTTTTCTAATTTGAGAATAACAGCATGACCCTGTAACTGTTAGTAGGCTTATCGGTTAGCATTGCGGAGAGAAAACACAAATGAAAATGTTATTTTGCAAGTGCTTGCCAGGCTTAAAGGCAAGAAAGGAAGGGTTCCTACAGGCTACAGCCATTTTCAGTGGCTGTCACCCACTGAATCAACTCTTGACCCAGGGACCCATGGGTTTGGACAGAATCTAAAGTGCATCCTATATTCCAATTTACGCCTTCCGGAGTAGTGAGAGGGACCTGCAGCTAACACCTCTGCTTGATCAAATCCAAGATATTTGGATTAGAACATGTTAATTGCTCTCTTTACTTTTTGTACCTATGGCAAACTCATAATCCTGCTCTGTGTTAGAACATATACCCTCCCCACACACATCCCCCTCTTTGTTCCTTAAAGCACATTCGTTTTCTCCCTTCTATTTTGCATGTGGGTCTTCCTGGGCGTTTATTATATAAGCACATGAATGTGTATAGTGTATAAATGAGTCCTGCAAAGCAATCTTGGTTTTATTATTTCCTCCAAGTACAGAGCAATCAGAATGACGACATGTTCTCATCTCACAAGTTGCCGAAATTACGCTCACTTGTGGCTCACTGTGGGGTCTCGGCATCTTCCTCCCTGTACACATGTTCCTCTCATTGAGGCTAATGAACGTCATGCATGTGTGTTACTGGGAGAAAGAGCCCTGTGGTTGCTCTCTCCCACATACAGATTGAAAGGCTGGACTGCAAAACAAAATATCACTTTACTGTTTATTTTTATCACACCAGTTTTTATTAACCAGATCTCATATGATGAGGTCCAGGCATCTCGGCAGCATGATTCCGCGGATGGGGAACATGTGTAGCTAATCTCCATGTGCTCTGATCCATGGGCTGGGCTTGGGAAAGCTGGTGTGCAGACAAGACTTCTAAGCCTTCCACCTCCATGGTGGATGTGGAATTGTGAAAATCAGTTTTAGATTATTTGGCTCACACTGGGATTTGTTCTATAACTGACGAGGATCCTAGAGACATTTGGCTGGAAAACTGAAAAGGTCTCTGTATGTCCTCACAAAGCCTCTCCTACATCCTGAGAAAAACGGTTTCCGAAAGAAAATTGTAAAATAAATTGACTTTTTCCACTGATTGAATTAAAAAATTTTCTTTTCACTTTCTTCCTTTCTCTCCCCATTCCTAAGCATTAAAGTGACTCTTCAATGAGCCAGACTTTTTAGAAAATCTGATCCTCATTGTGGTCTCAAGGATATAGATTATTAGCTCATTCATCCAATTAGAGAAAATCAATAACTTCTTGATCTACCTCTAAGGTCCCTAAACACTTACATATCATAATTCTACTATTATTCAAGCTACTACAGACACTTTGCATATTGCTTTTTGAAGACCCTTAAACAGCTACACATAATATGGAAAGAGATCCCTTTAGAGTCAGATGGGAGTTATTTGTTTTTCCCTCTCAATGTATGATTAAATATGATTAAAGATATTGTGTTGTAATAAGGTAACCTTGCAAAGTTGCCCTGGGGGAAACTGGAGCTGATGGATTCATTAGCTTAAAGTTGGGAAATGGATGCAGCTGCTAAGCTGAATTCAACGAGTGGAAAATGGAAACAGTGGGCAGGTGCAGGTCCCTGCTGCAAGCCCCACAGCTGTAGCTGAGCTGGGAGCGAATGGTGTAGTAGCTTCTTAGGAAAACTATGAAAACAGCAGAGTCAGATGCCTAGACTTCAATTGATTCCAAGCGATAAAATGGCAGCATCCACCTGACATCAACAGAGTGCCTGGCATGGGGGAACATCAACAGTTGACAGCTGTGTCCCACCCTCAGTGGTTGGGATCGCATTGGTCTGGGGTGTGGCCTGGGTTCTGAAAATTCTAAACAGTCTGCACCCCAGGGGATTGTAATGTGGAGACCAGTTTGGAAAACTTGATGTAATCTCAAGTCATGTATAGCACATCCCTTCACGTCCCCTGTCGGGACGACGGCGGTCCCTCCTAGCGACTTGCTCCACTTTTTCACTCTTTCCCTCCATCGTTTACTTTATACATAGTAGCTAGAGTGACCTTTGAAAAATGTAGGTCATATCAACTCACCTCCCTGTTTAAAAGACCCTGGTGGCTTTTCACTGCCGTTAAGGGTAAATCGGAACTCTTTACGGAGTCTGCCAGGTCCTGTGGGATCTAGGTCCTTTGTCCCTCTGACCGCACCTCTTGCCACCTTTTTTTTATACTGTGCTACAGCCGCACCGGCCTTCGTTTTGGGTTCTGTAACGTGCAAGCTTACTCCCATCTCAGAGCTTCCATTATTTGTTGGGGGTTTTTGCCTTTAGCCACTTCGCCCAAGTTTCTGTACTCCTGGCTTCGTTGTCATTCAGCTCCCAGCCTGAATGTCATTTCCGCAGAGAAAACCTATAGAAGATAATATCTTCTGCTCTGATCATTCTCTGTCATATTTCTTTCCCTTTATTTTCTGTATAGAACCAAGATGACATATCCGTTTACTTGCTGTGCGTGTATGTGTGTGTGGGTGTACGCTCATGTTTCTCCCCCTCTTAGAAGCTTCGTGAAAGTGTAACCCTAGCTTCTTTTGTTCACTCCTGGATCGGCAGGATTTAGCGCCTGGTTACTTATTAAATATATGTTGACTGTCCGACTGAATAGCTCATCCAGATAATAAGGTGATTAGCAAAAGATGGCTTTGTCCAGGAGATTGTGTCCTTCCAGATCAGTGATTCAAAATGGTGCTAGGACTCATGAGTCAAATGGCAAGTTAAGGCCTAGAACCCAAATCTGCTTTCTCTATCCTCTTTCCCTTAAATTCTTTCAGGAAATATCTTTAAATCTTTGATGGGCCTCATGTGTGGAATTGAGTAGGAGACACAGCAATAGAAAGTAGTAGAATACATTAGTCAGAACAGTCTAGTATGTGCCGAGATAACAAATAGAACCAACATTGCTAGTGGCTTAACACTAAACAGTGACTTAACAAGAAGGCTTATTACTCATGCAAAATCTGCTGTGGTTCTGGGAAACCCTCCAGGAAGCTGTTTACTTTCATGTGATGGCTCAGCATTCCAGACTGCTTTGTCCTTTTTTTCCTTAATTATTTTTTTTAATTGAAGTACAGTCAGTTACAATGAGTCAATTTCTGGTGTACAGCACAATGTCCCAGTCACGCATTTACACACGTACATGTGTTTTCATATTCTTTTTCATTAAAGATTATCACAAGACACTGAATATAGTTCCCTGTACCATAGAGAAAAAATTTGGGTTTTTTTAAATCTATTTTTCTATATAGTGGTTAACATTTGGAAATCTCACACTGCTTTGTGCTTCAGATCACTCCCTATCAACATGGTCACAAAGGAGAAGACAGTTTACATGTCAAGTACAATTCTAAAGTTCTTTTCTTAAGTTTAATTTTTAAGTTCCCATTTGCTGGCCCAAACAAATCCCATGACATTCCCAGAGATGAGGAGAATGGTAAATCTTGGTTTCCTAGGAGGACTGTCTCCACAGTAGGTACAGATCAAGGTGACACAAAGAAAAGAAACAACTAGCAAGCATTTTTAATGTCTGAGTCTGGTGATGGGCTACAGACTCCACTTCTGGTCAATATTAGGAATATGATGGTGAACCTGGATTTCCAAAGCCAGATAAACATAACAGAAACAAGAAAAACTCCAGCAGAAATCATTTGATTTGAGCATAGTCACCCCATTATTTCTCACACTCCATGGCAAGAGGAATTAAGATGCTCAGATCGCAAATGCTCTTCCTTAGGAGATCCAGTAAGTCATCCTTTGTGATGGGAAGGTGTTTGAAGCCTCCTGACTTGGAAATCCACTTTGTATTCACTGGGTTACTGTGCCAAGCTTTCCCCATAGAATATATTACAGATAGCAGGAAAACAAATCAGATGGACTCTTTCTTGCCAGACTTCTCAAAAATCCTAGACCTTTGTGGCCTCAAAATTGAATTATTACAGTGTTTGTTATCAGGGCTTCCCTTGATCCATCGGTCAGTAATTCAGGATGCAGTTTAACAGTCTCCTAATTGATGTGTCATATAGAGGCTGTTATGTCTGTGTTTGAAGACTGTATTTACTGTCATCTTGCTTCAGGTGCAATTCAACTCAGTAACTTTGATCTTTCAACTCACTCCAACAATTTTGTAGGCTGCTTTCTTCTGAGGGTTCTACTTAAATATTGAAATAGACTAAAACCCTTTGGCTGCACATGCCAACCTGGAAAACTTAGCATGCCCTTTAATCCAAACAGATGACATTGGAGTCATGATTTTCAAAAAAGAAGTCCGCATTTTGGCATTTCTCATGGCTCAGTACAAATTCTTTGTTCTCTTTGGCTCACATAATGACAATATCAGAAAAATTTCATTTGGGTGACTTACTTTGAAGGTACTTTGTAGTTATGGACAAAAGGTGGAGAAAACAATGACAGTGATGGTTTCCCCTCTTTGGTAGTGTTAGCATTTGTGGTCACAGGAATGCCATTTAGTGGATCAATTCAGCCGTTCTTCCAATGCTGTCATGAGAAGGAGCAATTTCCAGCATTCAGCTTTGCCCCAGGAACATGTCCCTCATCCAGCGAGATGTGCTCCCCTGAGCCTCCCAGTATTTGTGTTGTAACTGTAAAAGGCTAGGCTGAGCTATGGTGCTTAGGATATTCTATTAGACTTTCACTATCTACCTGGATGTCCTGTAGGCACATCAAACACTGCAGGACGCCTCTCCTTGTGCGTTTCCTATACAGTTCCTATTTCCCAGTGAACTGTGACTTATTCATCCCAGTATCCCTTGTGCCTAACACATTGCTCCACACATGTTTATGGAATGAATGAATACATATTTTGATGATATAAAAACTCTTCGATATGTACAAGTATTTACTTTGGTAATGTTAACAGTATTATGGTCATGTGCAGCCTGGTGAAGCAAGATGGTCTAAAGTTACTTTCCTGGCATTTTTCTCAGTAGCCTCCTAACTCACATATTTCTACATGCAATTGTTTGAGTGGATCTGTCGATGCGTGGCAGGCAAGCATCCCTGTATTTTTTTTTTATAGCTTCTTACCCCATGAGAAGAACTGCATTTTCTCTATAGAATAGGTAATGTTCTCATACTGGTGTGGTACGGTGTCAAACACAGTAAGCACTGGCACCCTGCACATGTTTTTCTGCTGGATGGCGTATTTTGAAATTTGTTAAAAAATAAATACATCTAAATATGCACACATGCATACTTTCTGAAGCCTAGTTTTTATGTATATATTTACATAGTTGTAACCTACCTTATTTTAGAGAGATTAGAAGATCACTGGGCAAGATATATGTGTGTATTATAATGTTCAATTCAATTAAAAAAATAGTTGAGAAAATCAGAGTAATGGGAAAATAAGGGCAGTAAGGAAAAAAAAAGGATAACCCCATCAAAGTGGCTACGGTACAAAGCTACAGGTCCTGAGGTCTTACCTACTTGCTCCAAACTCTCTAATGGCAATATATAAACCAGAACTCAATGTTCATTCTTTGTAAGATAAAACCAGGTGCTCAGGTGTGGCCCAACTATTCCTGGTACTAAAGCCTGAAAGGAATCTGTCACATAGATCCTCACAGAGAAGACACTGTGTAATGCAGTTGATGATACCTTAATGCCCTCAAAGGACGTAACTGTGAGCTTCGCAGGACCACTTCTGGTAACGTCCCTCAGTATAGGCTAATGACATTGAACTCAGTATAAAAGCAGTTCTACAGAGGAACAGTTTGATGAGGTCCAGGGCCACAGCTCTCTGCCATCTAGCTTAATTTCAAGATACATTTTTAGAGGGCCAGAATCATGGATGGACTTCCATAAATTGTTTCTTTTCAATTAAGCCTTGGGTAACTATTGGCTGGACTATATATCTGAATTCAAGATAATACTGTTACCAATAGGGGGATGTTCTAGGAGCCACGGACTCCTGAGGTCTCAGGACATGTCGTAAAGATAGAAACTAATCAGACTGGGAGATTCTAGGAAACCTACTGGTTGTTGGAGATCCTCCAGCATCAAGTAAAAGCCATTACTCAATTATAGCTCTAACTTGTTTATGTAAAAGAAAATTCAATATAGTTTCCACTTCAGAACTCTGAAACTTTTTTTTATTATTGAGGGGAATGCATAAGTCCTAAAGTTATATCCTAAAAATTAAAGGATTTTAAAAAAAAATCTCTAAAAATTGAAACTCTGCTTTTCAATAAATAGTAACTTTTAAAAAAATTAATTCTGAGATCAAAATGACTTAACTGAAAGATGAATTCAGATTCTGTAGACTCACAAGAGAACCCCAAAGATTCATACACAATTAAACAATCTCATCTCGGAAGCAATGACCCAGATGAAAAGTGTGTTCTATTTTCAGTAAACATGTAGCATTTAGAATAGACTTCTGGTGCATTTCACACGCATAAGTAATGGAGAAAAGACTCCTGGAGCAGGTACCAGTGGTGTTCGGATGGTTGCATAAAGAATTCAGCAACCACGGCCTGTCCATTGTGTAAATGGCTGACTGAGAAGGAGGAAGAGCGGACAGACAGTGGTTCACGACCATGGGGGAGCATTGGTGTCATTTATATCAGCCTTGCTGAATCTGCACAAAGCTCTCCCTTAGTACTCAGGGCTTTAAAAATCTGTCAGATGGCACCACAGCAGGCTAATGTTGTGGCATGTTCTGGAGGCAATAATTTGTTCCTCCACCCCGGCTAAATAGTGGGAAAAAGTGACTTATAGTAATTAATAGGCACTTACCCTTCTTTCGTCATACTGTCAGCTTCGGTTGGTTTCTGTCTTGCCATTACCATGTCTAATGCATATGTCAAGTGGAAGGCTGACATGCTAGTGGCAAACAGAATATTATGTGAAGGCGGCAATGTGTTAAAACAATTGAGCGAACAAGCACTAAAGTTTGCTGCTCTGGCCATATGTTGCAGTGTTTAATTTCCCGTAGTGGAGAAACACGGTTGTCAGAGAAAAAGATGATGAATACATTTACTTTGGGCAACTTATTACAATGAAGAATGACTTTCCAGAAGAAGAGAACAGAAGAATTAGGTTTGCATGGAGAGCATATGGGAGGCATTCTGACGTAGGCTGGGGTAACGGGACTGTGCACTTTCAAATGAGAGACATTTAATCAATGCATGTGCCTGGTGTTGACATATGGAAGTGAGAAACGGGTTTTGATTTGGAAGACAGGAAGAAGGTTAACGGTAGTACAGGTGGTTACAGAATGATTGATACTTTGAGTAACTAACAGAGAAAGAGTCTGTAACTCAGTTGGGCAACAGACTCTGGAGAACAATGTAGTTTAGAGAAATACAGAACACGAAATGATCCAGGGCAGGTCACCTGGCTACATGAAGAGACGACAGACAGAATAAACTGATGGTCGAATGGTAGAAAAGGGATGTGGCGGGGCGGGGGCCATCTGCAGAGGCTCTAATGGGGCAAATCAGACATGGCTGAGGCTGGGGGTGGACGCTGGCCACACCCAGGGGGAAACGATGGCTGACAATCTTCCCTGGCTTACGTTGGTACAACTTTGATTTGCTCACCTACAGCTGACTGGGAGACTCAGAAATTCTACTTCAAGTTGGAGAAAACCATCATCTGCTGATATCAAGCTCTTGCTGTGGGGGCGTGAAACACAAACTAAATACTGTTCCTAAATTTTCTCCCCTGCAACAAGGATTTCCAGGTAGGCTTCTGTATTCCCTTTCTTTTCTTGGTTCCAAAATTACATAGGAGAGAGCTCTTAAATTACCTTCTTCTGAGTTGTATTTAATACCATCCTTCCAGAGGTGAAAAGTTAGCTCGCAAACTTGGTGAAGCAACAGACGATTTAGTGTTTAATCCCTGCATTCTCTGCTTGTTGTTTTGTTGCTTGGTTAGGGAGCCAGCCTTGGAAAGATGTTTTGGGAAAAATGATTTTTGATCACTAATGATTATTATAAAGAATTTGTAATGACCGGATCCTACTCAGAATACCACGAATATCTACACTTTAGAAATACTGTGTTCACAAAGACACTGTATAAATCAGTGCCTCATAACGGTTCATTTAAAAGTGTGATTAGAGTAATGGATTTAACAGTCAAAGGTGGCCCATTGTTCTTTCCTGAACTGAAAGCACTTATTAGACACTTGAAGTGTTGATCTAGCTAACAAAGTCTTCCTTTCCTTAAAAACTCACACTTTTTATGGGTCAAAAAAGTTAGAAGTCTCCCTTCAGATGTTTCAAGAATAAAACGTTAAAATCAATGCTGAACGTGAGCAGCTGTTTTAACACCAGTGGAGAGTGAGGGGTGAGGAGAGAAGACGGGAAAGAACTGTAGGAAATGGAGGATGGGGATTTTGAAAACTGGGATTTACTGATCAGTCAGAGAGTGGCCTGTCTGATTTTAAATTTTGCCTGTTTGTGCTCTTTTGGTCCTTGCATTTCTCTGAAGATGAAGATTTAGCCAAGGACAGTCTACAAGTTGCAGATGGTATTGATTTCATTCTGACAGGGAGTCTAGATTGATCTAACATAAGTGACCCTTGAGCCAAAGAGGAAGAATGAGTGATTAGGGACGGGGACCGAAAGGAAGATAATTAAATTTACCTACCAGTCCTCTTGTGGGAAGTCTTGACAGTGGTGCAGAAATGGTGCCTCAGTTTCCTCTGAGCAAAAACCCCTTCTTGTCAAGTGCTGTGAGGTTCAATTACTGCCTGAAATCTACTTGGAAATCTTCGCACAGAAGGTGCTATGGCTGTGAAATGAAATGTTGGCATCCGATAGCACGTAGGTCACACTCCATGCCTTTCCAAGTGTCTGCCACTTCTGCTTTTGGCAAGTGTGACTTTTGTCCTGCCACCTGAGTCCCTTGACTAATTCCCTAATGTCTAAAAATTGCAGATAAAGTGACCGTGGACATGTGCTGCACTCTTGGGGGTTTGATGAGAGATACAAAAAGTAGCAGACCAAAACAAAGACCACTAAAATCCTCAGAACCTGTATGATTTAAAAACAGGCAATGTGAGCTCTGTAAATGCCATGGGTGAGTCATTACCATTGTTAAAGGTGCGAGGACTCTGCACATACAATTTGAGGAAGGAAAAATAAGAAAGTCCAGTCCTTGCAGGATCTGAGGGCCATGGGCTAGCAGGGGACTATGGTAGACCGGCAAATTCTGATTCTTTTTTTTTCTCCAAGAAAGTCTGGAAACATGGATTTTTATATAAACTCTCCAAAATCTTAAATGTTGCTGACAATTACAAAGTAACATTGTGTGTCAAACAAAATATGTATGCAGGCCACATGCCACCTCTAGATCACTAGTTTGCCACTTTCAGTTTGAAAAATGTCCCATGCCACAATAATGTACTTTTCAAATAAATGCTCAGAACTGCATGGGCTCTCTTAGATTTTGGAGCAAAAGAACTATTTTTTTTTTAAGCGACTATAACTGAAATTCTCTCCCTGCATAGACACTGTCCTTAATCTGGTTCAGAAACAATGATTCCTGGAGACCGTCCCTGTGTCAAGCGCTAGCGGGCACACAAAATGTGAGCCCTAACTTCAAAATGCTCACAGGATAGGAGACAAGCTCAGACAAATTGCTAATACCCACAGCATAAGGAGGAGGGAAAGAAATACCAAAACAGCAGCAGAAACCCAGTGCCAGGGCTCCAAGGGGAGAGTGAGCGTGTGTAGTTGTGGATTCTGGGGAAGAGACTTCCGGGACTGTGCAGCCTGAAACAAGTCATGAGAGTAGATGGGGTTTTGACAGATGGAGACCCTGGAGGAGGGCGTTTCTGACAACAGCTTGAGCGAGGGCATGGGTGTGGGAGAGGCTAGGGCATGTTTAAAGAAGCGTGCACAGCCAAGTTTGGCTGGAACATAAGAAAAGTGCGGGGACTTGTGGAGACAAAAGCTGAGCACATCAGTGGGCTCCGCACTGTGGGGAGCTTTGAATGCTTGGGTCGGGTGTATACACTGACAGTGTAGGTAACAGGGGGCAAAGGAAGGAGATGGAAATGGATAGACTCGTAGCTTGTAAGTTTCCCCTAACCTCAGCCCATCCGCCCACAGATACTGAAGACCTTCCGTTCACTGGCATGACTGCAGTCAGGTCTTGAGCTAATCTTGCCCAGCTGGCCTGTGTGTTAGGAGTCCACTCCCACCGGTGAGTGAGGTCTGAAATTCGGTTTACTTACCTAAGTCTGGCATCCGTGATGTCCCTTACGTAGCCATCTTCCCCCAAACAGACAGAAGTGCTCAGTCCATGCGATGGCATTTTCTCCCATGTTCCTGATGTGTACTCAAAGAATAGACTTTAGCCTTGAACCCTAACAAGCCTGCCTAGAGTCTTAACCAAACCTTCTGACTTTCTTCTTTTGACAGTATGTGGAAGGAATACAGTATGCTCTATCTCAGAAACTACCTGGAAATCATCTCTAACCTGTGTGGACTCTTCCTCACAAAGCAAGAAGTCTTCACCTTACCCAAGACTCAGACATTCCCATTACTGGGACCTCTTCTACCCTAGGAGGCTGCAATCTGGATGGTTGGATACTGTCTTCGAGGCCATATACCTTTTGTTCATATCTTATCCTTTTCCTGTCAGCTTTTAAAATTTAAATTAATTAAAATAAAATCAAACAAAAAATACAATTTCTCAGTTGCTCTAGTCACACTTGAAGTTCTTAATAGCCACAAGTTGTTACCAACTACCATGCTGGGCAGGGCAACCAGGGAACTTTTCAACTGTCACAGAAAGTTCTATTGGGCAGCCCTGAAAGCACTACTTTGTTTCGTTAACCAAGTGGGCTTAGTTCTGAAATATGCTGATGTGATTATAGATGCACACACATTCATGCACAAACACCCACTGAGCTTCATAGTGTTTTACCATCAGCTCTCGTCTGCCTGAAATGGATTAGAAGGACAGAAGAAGGGAATGCTATTCAAGGCACTGGTATAAACACCCAGCAACAGATATTTGGCTTGAAAAACTAATCATAAGGGAATGTAAACTAATAAAACTAAGAAGGGGAAGAAAAAAAAACAAGAAAGGAATGTAGTGATATATACACTGTATAATTCTAGAGCATTAATAAAAAGACATCAGTATAAATCACAGGAAATTATTACAAGCCTAGATAAGCATAACCAAGAGCCAATTTTTGGAATCAAGTTTCAAATTATATTGTATTATATACAATAAAAGATATTGTGGAACTTTACAAAGAGGTGCCATTGAGAGAAACCAAAAATGCCTCCAGCCTGTACACATCTTGTTTGCTCGTAAAAATCAAGGATATTGAATTTTTGAACTTTGTACCAAGGGAGATTTAAGGTGCTTGCACTTAAGATGATATCATAATGAAGTGAAAGCTGATGATCGGGGTCCTAGGGTCTTTTCATGCTGTTTGGAGATCCCCCACTAAGACTCCAAATGGAAGAGACCCTAGATGAGAATGTAGATTCTGTGAAGCAGGATCTAATGGGTCCTGTTCTCATGCTTCCCCAGGGCCTAGTACAGCACCTGGGACACAGCAGATTATAGACAAATAATTGTTGAATGAAGGAAGGAAAGAAGGACAAATGAGTGTTTAAAGACTCCAGACAGCTGCATATTAATCTGGAAGTCATAACCTTCATGCTAAAATAGAGTCTTGCTAGCATCCTCAGAGTCAAACAGAGGACTCTTATTTTTTTTTCTTTGATTTAGCTGTGTAATTTTTGAAAAGATCATATAGTTGCATGGTTCTAAAAATATGAAGCTAAACAGTGAGAAATCTTGCTACTCCTGTACCCCATAATCCCAGTTCCTATGCCTGCCTCTTACTAGTAACTACTGTATTTAGTTTCTTGTAAAATTTTCCAGTTTCTTTATGTGTATAGTATCCATAGTATCCAATGTAAAATCAGGTTCTTATTTCTCCCTTTTTTAATATCAAAATCAGCTTACCTTACAGACTATTTTAAATTTTGCTTTTTTTTTTATTCAATAAGATCTCAAGGATCTTTCCAAGTTGCTATATGTAGAGTCAGCTCATTTTTTTTTAAGTTTCATAGTATTTTCCTGTATTAATATATCATGGTTTATTTAAGCAATTTACTGGATTTAACAATTAACTGGATTTATTTCTATTTTTTATCTTACAAACAATATGATGATGAATATCTTCAACATATGTCCTTTCATTCATTCGCAAGTACATCTTAACATAAATTTCCAGAAGTGAAATTGTTGGGGCAAAAGATATATGCATTTGTAATTTTGATGGATTTTGTTAAATTGCTCTCCATATGGGGTTATGCTAACATATACTCCCACAAGCAATGTATAAGAGGGTTTCGTACAGCCTCACCAATGGAGTGTGTTATCAAATTTTTGGATTTTTGCCAACTGGATAGGAGAAAAATGGTATCTCAATGTAGTTCTAATTTGCATAACTTTCATTATGAGTGAAGTTGAGCATATTTCCAAATGTTTAAGAGCCATACATATTTCATCTCCTGTGAACTGTGTTTATATCTTTTGCCCAGATTTTCCTATCAGCTTGTTGGGCTTTTATTTCTCTACATGTAAAAACTTTTTATCTGTTGGGGAAATTAGCTCTTTGCTTATACGTAAGTTACAAAAATTTTTTTCCTAGTTTGTGGATTTTTCAAGCTTTTGACTTTGCTCATGTGTGTGTATGTGTGTGTATTTGTCATGGAGAAAGAAGCTTTTCTTTTTATGTATTTAGATTTACCAATTTTTTTTTATGGCTTCTGGATTTCAAATTAGTTTAAAAAAATCTTTCCATGACATGGATTAAAATTTTTCCAGGCCTTTGTAGGAATTTTATGGTTTTATTTCTAACATCAAAATATGTCATCCATTTGGAATTTTCTCATCACGTAGAGTAGGAGGTAAAGATCTAACTTTATTTTTTTGCAGATGCCTACCTTTTTGTAGGAAAACCACTTATTACATTTAATATAATAAGCCCATTTTTTTCCTTGCTGGTTTGAAGTGCCACTTTTTAAAAAATGCATTGCAGTATAGTTTTTTTTTTTGTTTATAATGTTTCAGGTGTACAGCAAAGTGGTTCAGTTTTATATATATATATATATATTTATATATATTTATATATACACATTCCTTTTCAGATTCTTTCCCATTGTAGGTTATTACAAGATATTAAATGTAGTTCCCGGTGCTATACAGTAGGTCCTTGTTGATTATCTATTTCATATATAGTAGTGTGTATCTGTTGATCCAAAACTCCTAATTTATCCCTCCTCTCCACCCCTTTCCCCTTTGATAACTGTAGTTTGTTTCCTATGTCTGTGAGTCTATTTCTGGTTTGTAAATAAGTCCATTAATATCTTTTCTCTTTTAGTTTCCACATATAAGTGATATCATATGATATTTGTCTTTCTCTTTCTGACTTACTTTACTTAGTATGATAACCTCTAGGTCAATCCATGTTGCTGCAGATGGCATTATTTCATGCTTTTTTATGGCTGAGTAGTATTCCATATACCAAATTCAGGAATGCTCATTGTTGAGAGGAGATTAAAGAACCCCTTACCTAAACATCTTACTTGCCCATCAAGAAATCTGTTGGGTTTGCCTTACGAGGCAGGGAAGAACTTCTCTTGGGTCTCCTAGCCTTGTCACAGGTCCCCAATAAGCCCTCTTATGGCTCCAGGAACACTGGGTAAGAAAGGTAGAATTTTGCACTCTTGGCATATGAACCCTTAGGGCTTAAGGTCTCTGTAGTCAGTGCTGCTGGGCTCTAGGCAGGAGTGTAGGATACACCTTCTTAAAGAGATTACAGGGGCAGGCATTCTGAATGGGGAGAGAGAGGAAGGTGTGTAACCTTCACGAAAATCCCTTCACCTGAGTTTTTGTCTTTCCCTGCAAAAGGACGGAGCTGAAGGTGAACTCCAAAGTCCCTTTAAGCACTGGCATGCCGTGAATGGTAAGCAGGAGCCGTCTGATGAGAGCATTTCCGCTGCATGACAAGAGGGCTGGATTGTATTCCACACTCGGTCACTGGCTCCACTACATAAATTGTGCCCTCCAGTGAGGTCAGTTCCAGGTCTCTGTGTATAAATCTGAGGCTGAGACTGACCACTTGTGAAATGGCTAGAGAATGGGGGCACAGACACAGAAAGATTTATGATGTAGCAAGAGCTTTGCAAGACTATGAGGGAATGAGAGAAGGCAGGTAGGCTCTCCCCCATTGTGATTTCTAAGCCTGTAGTAATCCATCTACCTGCAAACTTTTGAACCTGTCCTATTGCCCTCCTAGGGCTTATATACTGCGACATTTTCAAATATGGCATGAGCTCTTCTAATGTGAAAGTGGAGACTCTTGCTCATTGCAAGGGCGAATTTCAAGATGACATGATCAAAGATGGTAGAAGAACTGAACGTTGGGAGTACTTATTTACATCATCCCGGATAAAGAGCCCCACGGGTACCATATCAAAAGCTCTGTTTGTGACATTCAAAAAACCCCAGCCAGAGAGCAGCAGGAGGTATTAGATGGGCTGGCAAACATTCCATTTTTTTGTGTAGATCCTAAAAGCATCACATATTTAAATCATAGATCAGAATAACATATCTAAAAATGGCTGGAAGGCAAACATTTGAGTTTAAACAACATGCATTAAAAATATGAATAACTAGCTTCCTGTATTAATCATATCAAAATGATTTTGTTTTTCTACAGTATGCAGATGTCTCTCACTAAGCAAAGTAACACATTTCTCTTTCAAGGCTATTAACAGTGGAGCAGCTGTACACTACCAGAGAATTTTTAGAAATCATAATGAAATTAAACAGAAGATAGAAAAGAAAAAAAAGATACTGACTTCAGAGCTACGCTTGGTTGATGGCATTATCATAGTAAATATATATTTCAAGTACATGATATATTTTCACAGAGTGATACTAGATCAGTATATTATAGCTAATTGGAATAGTGCTTTGAAGTTTAAAAAAAAATTCCCATGTTAAAAGAGCAAAATGCTTTTCTCTGAAGGAGCAAGACAACCTTTGATTTCTGTATTATGACCCTCTACCGAATGTGTAAAGTTGTTCCATAGGTGAGGCTGCAATTGATGCTTAAGAATGTTCCGTGAAGTTTCTAACAGCATCGCTGGTCAACAGCTTTTGCTGAATAACCATTGTGTCCCAAATGTCACTCAGCACTCAACTCTGGAAATTAGCATTTCTGTTTTACCTATTACTTCTGATAAGGGGGATGGAGTGTTTCTTGTTTTCTTTTAATTTGTTTTTGAGAGAGAGAACCTGCAGTGGAGTCATGTCCAGTCTTCCTATGTTCCAAAGCAACTCACTCACCACCGAATTCTTAAACATTTACCCTGTTTTTATTTTTATTTAAAAAAAATTTTTAATGGATGTACTGGGGATTGAAATCGGACCTTATGCATGCTAAGCATGTGAGCTACCACTGAGCTATACCCACCCTCCCAACCCTGTTTTTGGTTGCGCTTATTTTTCTCACCTCTGAATAAACTCTTGGAGGAGTCAAAAGGTGCATCTTTGCTGACATATCATAACAGGACTGGGGAAAACATCTCAGAAGATTAGCTTTTATGGGAGAAAAGTTCATATTCTGACTTTAAAACGATATAATAATAATAAAGGTATATGCTAGCAAAATAAAAATGAAAACCCCATCACTACACTATATATATTTATATATATTAAGAAATAGTTAAAACTGTGAAACAGATAAGTATACATAGTTTTAATTTTTATTTATTATATATATAAACTCATTTCCACAGTTTCAGCTATTTCTTAGATTTACATCAGGCATATAAAACTCAAACGAAATAATAACAAGTGTTGATTATTTTGCCTTTTTATTTTATGGGAAAAATAATTTCTTTTCTACCTATGCTAATATCAGTATCTTTAGCTCCAGAAAAGCAAGACAATAAGTTGAGTATTCAGGTATTGTAGATGAATAAAAACAGACAAAAGGCAAATAAATAAATAAATAAATACCCCAAAACCAAAAGTCAAACCAGTTATGTTGGTGGCTATAAGGTTACATGTTATTTTTGTTTGTGTTGAAGAAATATTTTTAACTCTCTTATTCATACTATTTGTATGTGCCACCATTTTGTCTTTACAAAGCGCAGCTGAAAACCTCTTCAAAGTATATGATGACGTGCCATAGAAGAACTGGTTATTGTTGGGTTGCTTATGCAAGTTGAACTCCTGTGGCAGGGATCTTATTTTAGAGAAATATTAGTCTTTAGTTCATATAACTGAACTTCATCTTAAAATGAACTACCCAATATATCCCACTTTTTTGACTTTACAACGTATTTTGAATATCACTAAACATATCTCACTGGCGTCGAACACACTAATTTTGCACAAGGCAAAAATAGGGTGTGTGTAATGGAACAATGTGATAAACTGCATCGTTGGTGAGCTTCCTTGCTCTTGCAAAGTTCTGGTAAAGCCAACCCACGTAGTAGACACCAACCAAACATGTCAGTCCACAGCCTCTTCCTTTGGCAGAGGAGAAGAGAACTCATCTATATATTCAATGTTAGTTTGTCCCCATGCCTAGGTTATCCAAAGTAAAAGCTAAATACATAATTAATGGATCACAGTGGATCACATCCTTTACTGAGGAGTTGTTGGTGAATAACGTAAAGCCGCCATTTCAACCTGGGGCCTCCAAGGATATCAAAACAGGACAATGCACTCCAATGGATTCCAGGCTTGCAAAAGTATTCAAATTCTCCCAGACAGGGCTCTTTTATTTAAATAAAAAAGCTCAGATTCCTGTCTTCTTTTCCTGTCTGACTCCAGAAAACTTCTAAGGGAGCAAAGCAAGAGAGGGCTCCAATTATCTCCAGCTCTCTCAGGGAGCCTTTCTAAGGGCAAAATACAGTTTGTTCCACAGCAAAGCACCTCCAACACACAGTCTGTGAGAGAGCTTTGATGATGTGCCTTGGACTCTTTTTGCCCATCAGAAATATTCTCTCTTCCTTTTTTCTCACAGAGTCAACACGTAATATTAAACAGCCTGTCTGCACTATCTAATTAACAAACTGACTGCAGAAGATCACTTACAACATAAAATATTAAATCATCTTAAAAACTAATATTCTCCACACCTCATAAATTAAAATGAGCAAGAGACTGGAATGAGATAAAACCCTGATGCATATCATTCTGGAACTTTGCCTCCCAAAGAGGCTCTACTCCTTGAAGCATTTAACCATTTCAAAGAAAAAAATATATACACACACACATGCACACCAAGCGATTTTAAAATACTTTCTAAAACCAGTCTACACGTCATCGTAGCAATTCCAACTTGAGACCTCAATCTGTGCTTCTCTTGATCTCATGCTTCACAAATCATTTTAAGTTCAGATATGGAACACATCAGTTATGTGTCTTTTCATTATAATTGCAGCACAGTCTTAGAGCTCCGTTCTGTTCCCATTGGCTCAATGGTCATCATTTATCTGCTTTGTATGTTTAGGACATTATTTAACAGAAGCAGTGATCTGTTTGAAGAATGCAAGGGCTGTTTGATATTAACACAGAGAATGATTAATCAAAGAGCCCTTGGTCCTAAAGCATCAAGAGAGAGCTGAGGTCATTAGCAGGGCAAAACTGGGAAGCAAGCTTTGACTAGGAAAACGAGATGGGCCAATACTTCGAGGATTTTTAAAAAATAAATAAATAAGAAGATTATGGTCATTCATTTCCAGAGCTTTTGCTTTAAAGGATTGCTGGGTTAGGAGATCTGAAGAAATATTACATTAGTTCTAATGCTAGGAATCATTTCCTCGACAGTAAAGTAGGAAAGAATTTGCACCTAGGTAATAGCTGAACCCACCATTGTCTCAGACAATAATTATTTCTTAATACTGGCATGTTTAGATTATTTCATGTTTTAAATGAGAAATATCAACAGATGCAGAACCAGGCATTGGATATGAGAGAGAGCTGGGCTAATTAAAACTGTTACCCAATAGAGACTCCTTTGGCACTCCCAGGTAAGGGCTCTTCTGCCAAAGAGACAGAGGTTTAATGTAATTAGCCAGACATTATTCCAAATTAGTTCAATTCCCTCTATTGTTTTGGCAGTCAAATCCACGAAGCATTTACCCCATCATATATCAGGGAAAGTGCGACCGAACACTCCAAGAACAATAAGAAAAGCAATTATCACCTTAAATTTGGGGTTTCCCCAAAGTGTATCCTGCGACAAGTTGTGTTAGTTTTCTACTGCTTCTGTGAGAAATTATCATGAACTTACTTGTTTAAAATAATGAAAATGTATTATCTTACAGTTTCATTAAGTCATAAATCCTATGTGGATCTCCCTGGGCTAAGAGCAAAGTGTCATCAAGGTGCGTCCCTTTACAGAATCTTTAGGGAGAATTTCTTTCCTTGCATTTTCCAAATTTCAGAGGCTGCCTGAAGTCCTTGCATCATGACCCACTTCCTGAATCTTTAAAATTAGCAAGATCAGGCTACGTCCTTCTCACAGTGCCATCCCTCTGGTTCTCTCTTTTTTAAGTTTCTTTTATACTTTTAAGGACACTTGTGATTAAATTGAGGCCACCTGGATAATTCAGCCTACTCTTCCTATGTAGTGATCAGCTGATTAGCAACTTTAATTCCCCTTTGCCTTGTAATCCAGCATGTTCACAGGTTCTGAAGATCCACATGTAGATATTTTGTGGGGAGCATTACTCTGCATACTACAAAAGGATTTGAGTATAAATACTTTATTTGGGAAGCAGTCCCAGATAGCACTATGAGAAAGTGGAGATGTGAGACAGAGAAAGGAGAAAAGCATACAAAGTGAAAATTCATGAGCAAGTTACTACTGCAGGCAATTGAGGCTCAATCTACAGAGGGCTCGAAAGAGTAGGCAGAACATGGCTCAAAATTATACCACTGAGTAGTGAGAAAGCTGGAATATATATACAGATTCACCTACTCCCATTGTTTATTGTTTGAAGGTTATTTCAGGAGTAATATTCTCTTGTTGCATGTATCTTTCTCCATGCAGTTAGAAAAGACAGCTGTAAGTAGGTTCAAGTTACATTGTTCTCACAGTACTCAGTCCCATGAGAGTTTCTAAATATTTACGCCCATTGGATACTCTGGAACTACTTGGGTCACATGGCTATCCTTGAACCAATCAGTGCAGTTTAAGGGGGATAAGATGCCATGTTTGGCCAGGCCTGAGCTCTGGGCCATCCAGTATGTGACTGACAGGGAATAGAGAAGAAATACTGCAATGGAAAGAGGGGTATTGTGCAGGAAAAAAAGTAATCAGTGGTTTCTGAAAGGATGAAAAGAATCTTTGGGTTCAGAAAGGTCAGGATCAAAGAACAGGCGTCAAGGCTTACAGCTGCAGTAAGCCCCTCCGGCATCCCGAGGTCCAGCTCGTACCATCCAGAGATGAGGGCCGTGGCTGCTATGAATAAAGAAAGGAGAAATTCCAGACACTCCAGGGCTGGGAGTTCCTGGAGTCAGAAAGCCAGGTTGTGGACTTCTTTGATATGCTGCTGTAGGCTTAGATCCCAGGAGATGACAGACAGAAGCTGCCCCAAAGGTGGTGGTAGAGAAGAGAAAGACTTGAGAAAGGGCAAGAAAACAAATGCCATGGAAAAGGGAAAGGAGAAACACAACCAAGCAAAACATACATTAGAATATAAATAGGTAAAGGAAATGAAAAGAATAAACCATGGAGATTAACGGTAAAGGGGCTAGGAATAAGTTTAAAAAAATAGGAGGAGGGCATGAAAGTAGGAAGGAAGGTGGAATGATTGCATCATTTAGGAATAAGTTAGATAATTGGGCACTTATTTGCTGGGTCTTGTACAATCAATCTATCTTTCTATCTAATCTACCACCTATTTAATCTGGACCTTCTAGGACTAGGATTTGTCTCTGAAAGTTAATGCATCTAAAAGAAATTCCAGCCTGACTCCTACGTGTTTTGAAAAACATCTTTTATTTTGAAAACCCTTCTGAAAAAGTTGCAAAGGGAGAATTTGAGGATGTAACATACCGAAAAAAATTCCTAAAACCCTTCTTAACCTATCTCTCCCTCCAAAGTTCCACACTGACTCAGTCTGGGTCTCTGGGGTGCCCCTACTGCCTTCCCCCCAATTTTCGTCCCTACTGGCCCACTGTCCCAATCTTTCCCTTGCTCTCTCACTTTCCAGATTTTTTTTCTCTTCCTCTGTGGGCAGCTCCTTGCCCTCAATCAGCTCAGCCAAATCAGGAGCCAGTGTGCAGCGTGAGCATCCTCTGAGGAAGGCAGGGAAGAGAGGCTCTGAATGCTGCACTCGAATCTTCTTGGCTCTGCTTTTCATGCATCATCTCGTTTAATACCAACAACAGATTTGGGAAGTAGGGATGATTATCATCATCCAGTAGATGGGAAAACAGTTCTAAACCAAGATCTGTCTGATTCTAAAGTGATGCTCTTAAATACTCACTACCATTTGTTTCAGTGTTTCTCAGATTTTGGCACGAATGAAGTCACCTGGGGAAATTTGTTAACTGTAAGGATTCCAAGGCCCTACCCCCAGAGATTCTAACTTGATCAGTTTACATTTGAGGATCAGGTAGCTGCATGTTTAACAAGCACTCAGGTGACTCTAAGGCAGATGATTCTAATGCAAGTCAGACCCCTGAACATACTTTGAGAAACATTGCTAATAAATCCTTCGCTGGGAAGGGTCACTTGGAAGTGATGTATGACTGACCCGTCACATGCGTACATGGGTTTACGTTTTTAAAATATGGCTTGTGCTACTTTCCACAGATGTGCGGGGTTTTGTGTGTTTGAATCTTACTTAACCACTTGTGGTCTCTGTTGGTTCTGTGCACAGTGCACCAGTAAACATAATACTCTTATTTAAAAGCTTTCACAGTATAAGCAAAGAATTGTCTCTTTGCTATGGTCCAGAAATAATGCACAATAATAATAAAACACCCTGTGGTGTTTCAGGCTTAGAAACTATTATAAAAGCCAGTTGTGGTCTCTGACAATGCCTTTAATTAAGCAGAGTGCTTCTTCTCTAGTGGAAATTTTGGGGGGAGGAAAAAAATTGAAAGTTCAGTTAAATGACAGCCCTCGGAGGTTAATCGCTCCGAAGAGTTTTGTTTCTAAATTGATATTCATTTGTGGAAATTCTTCATTTTGGGCAAGTAGAGGAGGGTCCCCCTCGTTCAGAAATGGAGCAGTGATTCAGTGGGTTCTTAGATGTGGCCACAGTGCCTGGGGGTGGGGAAGGCTCCCTGCAGGGGTAGATGGGGAGATGGCTGGTGTAACAGGCTCTCCAAAGGGAAACTCTCCCCACTTGAGGTTTATCTTTGCTCAGCCTTTTCTGGGCTTTGGGTGGGGAACTAGCCTGGCTGCTCACAGGGCTGCCCGCCCTCACAGCTGTGAGCAGTTCTGGTGGGACGTTCGGGTCTTTTTCATTTTCTCTCCAACTTTTCATGAATCCTCCCTCACTCCCAAATTTGTGACGCTAGTGGAGTGTTATGTGTGGAGACTTTGGTGCCAGATGTATGGGTTTGAATCCCAGTCCTGCCACTTACCAGCCAGGAAAACTCCGGCAAACTTCAGTTCCTCCTCCATAAAATAGAGATGATCACTTAGACATTCTGTGAAAAACTAAATATACACAGGTCCTTAGCAGAGTGTCCAAAATATATCAAATGGCTCCATGAATGTTAGTTCTAATAATAAGCTTAATTTATAACAACAAAAGTTTACTGCGTGCTGTTAAATGCCACAAACAGGCGTGTGTAGTGTTCACCTGTCCTGGCCCAAGAGTGAGTTCCTCAGCCAAGGCCCTGCCCTGGGGAATTTACATCCAAAAGAGGAAAACAGATGTGGGTCAAATATTGAGCACATTTTGATAATCCTTTCTGTAGCTTAGCTGTTACCCTTTGATAAGGTAATTCTTCCAAATTGACAAGGACACAGAAGTTCAAAAGTAGTTAGAGAACTCAGCAAAAAGTCAAGACCCGTATGCAACATATTAGAAATTGGAATACAGTTCGCCTTCCCCCCAAAATCCACATTCCATTCACTGCCATGGGGTTTGAGCAACAGATGATTTATCTTTTTTTGATTTCTAACCACCTTTTCACCAAAGGGCCCGATTGCACTGTTCATGCTGTGGTGTAAGCAATTTGTAACCAACTGGAAGCTTGGACTATTATGATTTATTTAATATTTGGGAAATGGAGAAGTGAGAAGAAACTTTAATTCATGGGATTATTTTGTTTGTTCCAACCCTAAAGAAACAAAACTCAGAGACCGGGGAAGAGCAAAAGCTTTAAAACGTGTATCAGTTATTTTTGGTTATACATCAGGAAGCAATCAGTAGAGGGCTATAAAGAAAAGGGCTGGATTCTGCAAAGTTCCCGTCTGTTAGGAGGGCGCCATATTATGCAAACACACCCAAATGTCATACGACAGAGACAGAAACAAGCTCTGATACATCATGGCTTATGGCAAAACTGGGTGGGGGGAAAAGCCATTGCTAAACTAATGAGAGAAAACATTTTTTGTACTCAGTTTTCTTAATTTAAGCTTTATAGTTTCTGTAATGTGGATAACTTTTGCATATTTAAAACCAGAGAAGAAGCTGACTTAATATCCACCACCACGAATGTGGATGTTCCATGAGACCTAAAAATAATGGAAAGATTTTTAACTCTACTATCGGGTTCAGCCGTCTTCAGCATCCAACCTTTTCTAGGGAAGTGGAGGAAGCGTTCTCTCTGTTCCCGATCACCCTCTAATGATAACACAGAGACCAAAGTAAGGCGGTGGAAAGGGAGTGGGAAGAGAAAGGAGGAGTAGATCTAACGAGACCGAATGAATGAACTAGACCAAAAGGGTGCAACTGAGAACACTTCCATTCAGTCTTCCAATGTCTTTTTTGTTTTTGTTTATCGCCTTTCAACTACTGTCACTGCAACAAAAAACTTAGCAAAGAGGATCAGAATATAGTAGCCAAGTCTAAGATTATTTTTAGAATACTGGTAGGGAAAACAAAAGCTCTTATTGGGGGACAGTTAGTAAAGGTCAGCTGGACCCACTGGAAGATGCATTAATTCTGTCAAGGCACCTGGACAGAGTTAATTAAATGTCACTCCGAAGGGTCACCTAGAGCTTCACCAGGCTTCTACCCAGCGCTACTTCCCAGATGCACAACAAACAGCCTGATTAGTTAAAATAAATCATTTTAATTTTATATAGATTTTTCTCCTTAAATAACAAACTCTTCTTTTTTTTTTTTTGGCATTGCCATTTGTGCTGACAGCGACTGTCTTCAGAGAGGAAGCCCTCAGAGGCCACAAGTCTCCCCAGTGTCTGTCAAGTTTCCAGAGAAAGTTATAATTAAAAGGACATATTTTGAAGAGGCTGTTTATTTTGCATAAATCTGGTGTATTTTTGGTTTCAGCAATTTTCCTTTCTGTAAGGAAATCTTATTTGATGTCTAAATAGGCAACCGTCCATTTTAAGTTTTATCTGAATTTCTTCTCCTGTGGGAAATCCATTCGTAGATGGATTGCAGTCTTTCTTGGCTTTCTTCTCAGCCTGGGCTCTGGGGGTTGGCCTGAGGGATTCTGAGTATCCACAATCAGGTGTGTGCTTGGGTACTTTTTTTTCCTTCTTGAGAAGTGGATCCACTAATTTCATCAGATTCTTAAAGAAAGTGGGAACAAAATACGGCTAAGGAAGTTGGCTTCCCAGTCTCTAATTCTTATCTCTTACCCAGAAGTCCATTCACTGTCTCGATCCTTGACCACTTGACAGCCTCTTTGGTTCTTATAGATTAGCACAGATCTTTTCTGGATTCCTGATCACCACCACTCAGGAAATACATATAAATTACATTTATATATATATAAATTACTGAAAGATCTGCAGAGTCTTGTAAGCTTTAGAAAGTTACAAGTTAAAATGTTTGAATCGTGGGTTCTTTCCCCGTTTCTGAATAGGATACCTATGACATCCATTTAAAAAAATCAGGTGTAAAGCTGCAGGACCGCATCGGCCTAACCACATTCTTTGGTACAAACAGAACTCGTGTTGAAGTTAAATGCTCTCCCTAGTGCATTTTTTTCTTTATAGAGAATACAAAGGCACCGGCTGGTCTTCCTGTTTTACCAGAAAGCCTCTAGGAACCTCACTATTGCCTAAGATCACAGAGAAAGGCCAAATGCCCAGCCCTTCCCGGGGTGTAGGGTGGGGCCACCCCGAGCATTTCCCTCCTCCTCCTCCAGGTGTCAGTAGAGGCCCACACATCTTTCTGCCTCCCTGCCCCCTCCCCGTCCATTCATAAAGTGGCGGGTGATTTGTGATCGCCTCACTGTGATTGCGGAGAGAAACAGCCATCTTTGCTTGTCTCCATACTAGATTTGTTTTTCTAATTTCTTTTTACTTGAAGGTTTACCAGCTGCTTTATTGCCAGCGCGAGGCTTCCTTGCAGTCTCTTTTCTTTTTTCCTCTCCCCCTCTGTTCCCCTCCTTTTTGTTCCTAGAGACAATCAGTGTCTCTGGTCCCAGCTGCCACTGCTGATTTTTCATTACAGTTTAATTTAAAACTCGGATTGGAATGGAAATGTCTTTTTGCCATTTGGGGTTTCTGAGGCCTGTGGTTTTATTGCCAAAGGCACAAATGTTAGTTACTACTGTTTTTCCAGACTTTGCAGGGGAGAGTGAGGGGGGCAGGGAAAAGACAGACAGACTGACTGAGCAGAAGTGGGAGGGAAACTAGAGGGAAAATCCCTCTCCCAGGCAACATTATTCCGCATATTGTTTTGTTTGATGTTTTGAAGAATATGAGTTGGGTCAGGAGGAGGAGAAAGTAGTGTCTTGTCTCCTTAAATGAATATTTATGGAGGTCAAGTATTTGTCAACCCTGGGAGAGCGGAGCCTGAGGGAGGGACATCATGCCCATGTGATGGGATTTGGGACTTTATAGAAAAGCTGGTTTTCTTTTTAGGAAATAGTAACTGTCACTTGACCGCAGCTCTAAATGGGAACACCCGAGGCAGGGCTGGATTGTGTACACAACCTCCAGGGAGCAAACTGTATGTTTATGTACTTTTACCTAAAAGGAGACACCAGGTAGCTTTCTCCACCAGTTTCTGCTTTCTCTCTTCTTTTACACTTTGGGCTCACGTCCTAGGGTTTTTATTTAAGAGTCTCCCTGCAGTCATGAAACCCAGTTCAGCTACACAGTTGTTTCCTATAATCTCTTAGAAGGCTCTTTGTGACTTATGGTTTTGATCAGATTAAAACCAAACAATCTTCTACAATTGATGACACTTATACCTATCTCGGGGTAAAATTAGGAAGGCAGGGCATTCTTATTTAAGAGTAATCTTGAATGAGGAGGTGGAGCAAGGCGGAAGACTTTGCACACCTTCATTTAAATATTGAGCTGGTTTCCCAGATGTGGGCATCCCACCGAAGCCAGAATGTCTTATCTGTCGTGCTAAAAACAATTACTGTCTCCCCTCTCAGCAAGAAGCCTGCTCCTGCTGGAGACTCCAGTTTTGGATGTCAAGCTGAATGCTCCATTATCTCTACAGATCATACTGACTCCTCACGCGGTGAGCGTTTCCACCGCCTCCCCAAGTGGCCCCAGGCGGCTCCAGAATCCGTTAACCTTTCTGGCGTAGACACATCTCACTGTCACGGAAGCACCTCCAGGACTCAGGGCGCTTGCGGGCTGCTTCAGGCCTCTGCTGCCAGCTACTCAGCTTGGGCACTCTTGGTTAATAGGGACATCATTCTACCCCAAAGCGTACATTTTTCGTGGCTGTACATTTCAGCCCAGTGCCCTCCCACTCTCCCCCTAGCCACTCCTCTCCCTCTTGTCTGGCGGTTTCTTTTTCCATGTGGGAGGGAGGAGACCCTGGGGAGGAGGCCCAGCAATCACACTGCAGACAAATTTCCAAGACTATTGTGGTCGTCTTTGCAATCCAGGGGACATTCCAGTGGTTGGAATTTCCTCACAGAAGCCATTCCACTAACAAACGTGGAGATCCCATTCCTGCAGTTCAGAGTTCAGGATGCACAGAGAGGGAAAGACAACAATCACAATGGAAACCATTTTTAACCCCAGCAGCTGCCCAGCCTCTGCTCCAACAACAACAACAAAATCCATAAGAACAGCAACAAATCTTCTCCCCACCCTGGTCCTCATGTGGTTAACGCCAAGCTCACGTGGTAGCCACAGCTACAGCCACTGTTCGGGAAACCACGTGCTGCTGCACTAAAATATGTGCAGAGGAAATGCCTCCCTGACCACCGAATGTAGTCTGAAACTGCAAGGAGGTAATTGACCTTGGCGGGATACAGTTTTCTTTTTCTTTTTTAAATTGAAGTATAGTTGGTTTACAATGTCTTGTTAGTTTCAGGTGTACAGCAAAGTGATTCAGTTATACAGACATGCATATATATTC
This sequence comes from Camelus dromedarius, assembly GCF_036321535.1. Taxonomy (NCBI): domain Eukaryota; kingdom Metazoa; phylum Chordata; class Mammalia; order Artiodactyla; family Camelidae; genus Camelus; species Camelus dromedarius. The sequence goes on along the minus strand of NC_087439.1, from coordinate 69,294,173 downwards.
TTTTTCAGATTCTTTCCCATTATAGGTCACTGCAAGATATTGAATATAGTTGAGGGATATGGGTATTTTTGCATCCGTGTGCAACCTTCCTGGATGAACAAAATTCTGCAGTTATCACGTTTGGTTGATCAGCCCTCCCCTCTGGGATGGCTTGAGACCCACCCAGGGGGCTCTGAGGGCTGGTCTACTTGTGCTGTGAGGACTCAGGTCCCTCTTGAGATGCTTTCCTGCTGTGGGGTACCACAGGTCCTAGCGAAGCAGAAAGTGCAGCCAAATTTTCTTCCCCTGTTTAAAGATAAATGCAGGGGGAACATCCCTTGTCCCGTTTGACAGGAAAAATGGGAGTTTGATCTTGTTTCGTGCTACAGGAATCTCTTCAGAAATCTCTTGGAAAATCTCATAAACCTAGGTTAGTGGCCGCATATGGAATCCATTAACTCCTCATTTCTGCTTGTTCTTAGCAAATTTTTGTCTGGTGACAACACATGAACTTTGGGGTGTTTTTGTTTTGCTTCACACCGCAGAGAACTCTGTTGACTTGCTTTAGTTTTGAGAAAATATTTAGGAAACAAAAAGCAGCAGCAGGCTGTGGTTGGTGAGATAACTGATCACAAGTAAAATGGGGTGGAATGTTTGGTTTGGGAGAAAGCGGAGGGACATTTTTCTTCAGATTTCAGGGGGATTCCAGAGTTGCTGATGTTTTGGGAAGAATTTTCCTTCCCCGGTGAAATTGAGTAAGAAATTTGGGTTCTCTTCCTCTTTCCATCCACATCTTATGGTGTAACTCTGGGAGAGTGGAGTGGTGTCTCTGAGTTTCTGAGTTTCTAAATTTCTGTTTTCTAAATATAGGACAACACAGCAATGTGCTTTTTTTTTTTTTTGCAAGATATCCCATATCTCCAGATTAAAAGGCATTAAATAATTACATCACGCCAATATTTGGAACTAAACTTACTCATGTCTGACCAAAAAGCAGATTGGAGGATGTTAACTCAAAGAAGGAAGGCCAGCTGAGAGACTGAGAAGAAAATTAGCTTTTTTTTTTTTTCTGTTTAAAATAATTAATAAACTAAACATAACAATCAGCCCTTTCACCCACAGCCAGCATCAGGGGACTTCAAACATTGCCTTTGAAGTGGCCCCCAGGCGTGAGGACCCTACTGTTTGGGCTACTTTATAGTGGTAATATATTGTCTGGGAAAAACAGATGCCAAGAAAGTATGCAGATTGAATCTCTGAGCATCTGAAGCCCAAAAACTTCAGGGGGCCATGGAAGGTCCCAGTTCTTTGATTTTTTTTTTTTTTAAAAAGGCCTAAAGTATTAAATTGAAACAGGCACTTCATTTCTTTCCTTCATTCCTCCCTTCACCTCAGGAGACCTATGTTAAATTCCACTTAGATCACAGCTAGAGGTGGGTTTGATGGTCTCAAGCCACCTTTTAACTGTATGCTCATCCCATAAATAGAAGATGAATAAAGACGTCAAACTTCATCCGTATAATATGCTGACACCCGTGGCTCTCTGTGAAAGAGGAGCCCGGATGAAGGTGGATGGCAGTGGATTCTACAGAGCAGAGGATAGCGGCATAACGTTGTGATTTACACACGTGAGCGAGAACGTGTGGAGTACGAGTCAGTAACAGGTGAGGCTTCCGCTGCCACGTTGTCCTGAATGGACACCTGTGGGAGGTCAGCCGTTGTGCGGATACCACGTGAGTTCCCTGTGGGCCACTTTCCCAAAGCATCGCAGCCAAACTTTGTGCTTAAATGGCTATTTTCCAGGACAAGCAAACTAAAGCCTGTGCTCAAAGCGAGGTGTCCTGAGACCAGATTCACTTCTTCATCTTCTGAGCAAACGTCCAGGAACTGTGATTTGGGGATTATACTATTAAGATTTATTCATCTGTCTGCATCCTACACAGGGAAAGAACCCAGGCGAACAGCTGGAAAGCGAGGAATACACTACCAAATATTGATGATTTCTTCCCGGAAATACTCGGGGCTATTTTTAGTTTGTTAATGTAAAAAGCCAGTGAGATGAAAAGTGAAGTGATCCGTTTCCAGGAGAAAAACCAGTCGAATCTTCATTAATAATTCCTTGTAGAATGCTCCACGGGCCTTTATCTGACAGCCTGACAAGCTGAACTAAACAACAGAGACTGGAGGAATGTAAAAGGCATCATCTTAACACCAAACCTTCTGAAGAACTGGCTGTCATTTTACATTAAAGGCACAGGGTCAAAAACCTCCATTGAAACAGAAAGCGCCTTGCAGCATGATTATAGAGCGAGAATTTAGTGGGGGGAGAAAAGGGCAGGCACCAGGTTAGCCAAGGGTGGTATGAACAACCAAGGGTCCTTTCCATGGAAATCCCATGCCTGGCTTGGGATCTGGGGAGCAAAAGATGAGGCAGGTCTGACGAGATGCTGGCCTGCTATTCCTAGGCCTACAGACAGATCTGCATTATCAGTGAAGACCACGTGACAAGTACCGGGCTAACCATTGCACAAAAACTAACTCAAAGATCCAGATTCTGCTGATGTCTCTATAAGCCATTTACACTTTCCAGCGTCTTTCACGCGATCGAATCTCACTGGGTGGTCGTGATAATGCCAAGGGGTAGTCAGGATGATCATTGTTGTCCTATTTGACACCCGAGTAAACCATCATTCAGAAATACTGAGGGACTTGTCCAAGGTTATCTAGCTGGTAAACGGGGTCGAGACCAGATCCAGGTTTCCTGCCTTTATGCCTGTGTTCCCAGCACATTTTAAAAATAAAATAAGTGCAGGCAGCAAACCGTGGAGAGTCTAACACCCAGCAAAGGCCAAGAGCAGCCGGAAAGAACAGGGCTCAGCAAGAAGAGGATGATGGCGTCAGGGAGCGAGGGACTGCGGGGGCACGTGGGCGTTGCTGCGCTTCTGCGCTTCTGCGCTGAGGGTCGTCTTGCCCCTAACTTGAGCAAGATCAGAGTGGGGAGTGGTCTGTTACTGCGGTGTGGTTACTTTTCCCCAAATCACATAATAATTAGTAATCAAATACTGACAGTCATTCACTCCTATAAAGCACCTCGTTTATGTCAGGCTCTATTCTAAGCCCTTTCCATTGATGAATTCATTTACTCTCTGTGAAGCAGGTTTTAATATTATCCCCATTTTATAGGTAAGGAACCCACGACTTTTGCTGACAGAATTCTTAGCTGGGAGCAGTTGTGCAACTGGGTAAAGATGCGTGACGGCAGTCTGTTAGGGCCAGCCTTGAAAACAGCCCATATCCCCCAACCTGCAGGAGAGAGAAAGTGTGTGTAGGTGCGGGAGGGGCGGTGGGGGAGGCGTCTCACTCTCTGTCTCCTCATTTTCTCTCTCGCGTTATCCATATTTCCCGAGCACGCCCTGTCACATGCCCCTTTGTTAACAGCCCTCCAGTGCTCTCGGAGCAAAGGTTGGCTTGCAGCTTTCTCCCCTTCCTGCCGCCTGTCAGGAGAGGAAATCACAGCTTGCAGAGGGACCTGCCACAGGGGGGCTGGATAGCACCAAAGGGTCAGGGGTAAGGATGCAGGGAACAGTGAGAAATCCCAGATAGTGGCCAGCCGGCACTAGGCAGGAAGGGCTCCTTCGCATGTGCCTCTCCTGTTTGCTGTCTCTGGTTCCTGCAGGAAAGAAAACCGCAGCAGATTTTGCTGTGACTGCGCTCACGCACAGCTGTCCACGCTGCTGGAGAGATGTTGAGGGCTTCAGGGCAGCTGTGACCCCAGATTGTGGGTTTGGCAATCTCCTGTGTACAAGTAAGCCAGGGAATTTACCTGCAATTACGTGATATTTGTTAAGTAACGCCAGCTTAATGTATAATTCATTACCAGGTCCTATTGATCTGATGACCTAGATGGCTAATCTCGCTGTGTGCGTAGTGACGATGGTGATGAAACCTGCCCGTAAATCCATCAAAGGGATTCCATGCATCCCATTCCAGACCGGGCTACTGACACTGTTAAGTAAGGATGGGGTGCGAGGCACACACCTGGCCTCCTTTCCATCTGTCTTAGTTTCTGCTCTGCCAGGAAGAGAATGCATCTTCCCCATAAAGGTCAGTGTGTCCTGATGTCCATCTTTCAGCCCGTACAGCTCAGGGTTAAGGCTTCCCTCCTTAGGAAAGACAACCTGAAACAGGCAACAAAATGACACACCAGGAGGTCATGGGTTAAAGGTTTGGGCATCGATTGTTTTGCTAGTGATGTTTCTAATTCCCATTAACTTTCATTAAGAATTATGTGAACGGAGCAGGAGCAGACAGGCTTATTAACTGAGTCCTTTTCTCCTATGGGCAGTGAAAAACACCATTTATTAACGAAGCTGCGTGCTCCCAAAGTGTGTAATGGTAAAGATCATAGAATTTTAAACCTAGAATGGGCATTTGAGATCATTCAGTCCTACTCTCTCACTTTAGAGAAGGGGAAACAGGTCCTGTGAGGCTCATTGCTTTACTTGAGGAAGGTCATTTAGTTAGCAACAGAGTCAGGGCTGTACCCACAGTTTCTTATTCCCATTCCATCCATGCCACACTAACAAATTAACAAGTATTAAATCGCCCCTAACACCTCAGGAGCCAGAGTGTAATGTTAGATCTGCAAGGCTTCCAGTGTGTACAGAATTGGAGGCATATTTCGTGGCTAGAGGCTATGGGCAAGATATCTTTTTAAAATGCAAATTGCTATCTGCTAAATAAAATGAGTGTAAGTTTGAGGAAGTTAGTTCAGCTGGAGCTAATAGGCAACAGTGTTAATTAGTCCAAGGGCAAGGGTCCAATTTCCACAAGGGCCAATTAGCTTCACATAACGGAAAAAAAGACTTTCCTAGAGTTGGACTGTACCCCAAACTCAGCCGACTGGATCCCTGGGGAAGCCAGGTGAGAGGTGAGGATGACACAGCACAATTCCCCCGCCCCTGCTGGAAAAACAACACAGCGCATTTCTCAGTGGAATCACCTCACTGCACTCAGGGCAGATGTTTTGTAAAAGTTTTATTGAGGTTGAAAGATGCGGATTCCTTGGAGCATAGTTTCACATTCATTCTCTTCATATCTTTGGATAATGGTGGCAAAAGGGATTTTTTTTAGTTTAATTTATTTTTTTAATTGAAGTATAGTCAGTTTACAGTGTTGTGTCAATTACAGCATAATGTTTCAGTCATACATATACATACATATATTCCTTTTCATTATAGGTTACTATAAGATATTGAATATAGTTCCCTGTGCTAACAGTAGAAACTTGTTTATCTATTTTATATATAGTAGTTAGTATCTGCAAAAGATATTTTTATTCCAGTTTTGCAGATGGGGACCTAAGACCCAGAGAGGTAAAATTATCTTTTTTTTTTTAAAAACTCAATATCATTCAATGAGAGAACGTTGGATTCAAGACCTAAATCTGGATCTCCTGAAGTAAATCTGGGTTTCCTGGACTGGATGCCACAGCTTCTTACAAGCACAGAGCTACTGCTTTGCGGACGAAAAGGGAAAAGTAAAGGCATTTTGAGTTGCATCCCTGTGCTTGCTTATGCTGCTTTCATGCTTGGGCCAAAGATAAGAAACATCACAGCTCAACTGAGGTTTTCTTTGGCAAAATATAAACAGGCACTAATGAGAGAGATCTCCTGTAGTCCTACCTGAAAGGCCCCAGCCCTGTTTCACAAGTCAAAATCTGATGAGGACAGAGGCAAGGAAAGACTGGCCTCAGCTGAGAAAAGAGGCTTAAACAAGGGAAGGCACATCACATAACTCTCATGTGTCTGCATGGACTTTTTGGTCCTTTATTGTTTTATTTCAGGGCATGCTAGCTGATGACCTTGATTATTCAGATAGTTGTTCTTTCTAGAAATAACTAAGAAGCTGTCAATATTAAACACAGGCAATCAAAAAGAGGTGCTGGGAGCTACAGAAATTGAGGTAGTGCCCAGCAACTAAATAGTAACCTGAGACCTCCAAAGGAAATATAGCCAAGACACCACTCCCCATTCCCCCCAATAAAGCAGATTTTCAGCATCATAGCGAAGAAGGCACCTGATTTTCACTATGTTGTTTAGTGACAGCTTGAGCAATTCAGCCATTGTTCAAAAGGATTTTTAGGCATTACTACCCAGTTCAGCCAGCACTTCGATTAAATTCTATTTAATCCAAGAATTCCTGACCATGACGCAGGCAGTTTTGGCAGCTTCTCTTTTATTCCTATCTAAGGTATTTTATTAAGTGCTTATAATTTCCTTGAGACTTATATTCGTAAGTGAACAGAAGGCAGCCAAGACAGCAGTAACAGCTTCTCAATGGACAGGGCAAGGCAACCCCACCCGTTCTCTTTCCTGGTGTCTCACGTGTGTTTGGGTGAGAGTTATTCTCAGATGGACTAGCAAGTTTCTCGCTTTGTGCTAATACCAAAGGCCTGATTTCATCTGGTTGTTCAGGGCTGGGATGGTTAAGGTTGGGAAGTAAGAACCTATTGACAATCAGATTATTTGATCTAAGATGAATGGTAAAGAAAGGGGAAAGTTCTTAGAAGAATTTCGGGCATCATCTAGTCTAGGCCCTACTCCTAACCTTCCAGTCTCTAACACACCTCTAATCATGGGCAAGCCATTCCCTCCCAAGGAACCACTTTCTGACTTGGGTCAGTTCTAATTGTGAGAAGGTCCTTTGCAATAAGGAGACATCTGCTTCCCATGTAACTTTGAACCACTGGCCCTAGTTCTGCCCTCTAGAGGCCAAAAGAGTACATTCACTCTCTCTCCCACCTTCTAGCCAGTTATGAGTTAAAACATAGCTGTCTTTAATTTATGAATTTACTCACTGATTCATTCAGTTTGCATTTTACAGTGTCTGCTGTATCACAGGCAGAGTTGAGGAGACCTGCTTCTCACCTAAGGAGACTTCAGTGCATTTGTGCTTATTTCTCTTCTTCAATCTAAAACCACTCAGTTCTCTCAATGTTTCTTAAAACACAGGGGCCCCCACAGTCTGGATCTCACCCTCCAGACTTCACAGTGGAAGTGCTATTACCAGGAAGAGTCACTGAGGGCCTACGATGTCACAGGTTCTGGGCTAGCTCCTGATATTCTCAACTACCCTGCAAGGTAGGTGTTATCCATCCTGTGTTAGCCGTGAGGAACTGTGGCTCAGAGAGTAACTTATCTTGGTTCATATGTGAATGAGCCAACACATGCTAGGTAGGATGTCTGACAAAGGCTGACTCCAAAGCCTCCAGTGTGAGGATGTTCCTTCAAGGGGCAGCACCTGGAACTGCAGATGGTACTGGGACATACCTGGTCCAAGGCAGAGAAGACGATCTCCTCCCTCATGTGACAGCAAACAGCTCTTAGCGGTAGCCCTTTCTTTTGGACACTCCCTCCATCATATAAAACACAGTAAAGTTCATTGCTGGCCACATGGAATGTATTTTCTGTTGTAAAGTTTCTGAAGGGATTTAAAAAATCATTTGCTTTTGAAATAAAATCTTTTTATCCAAGAGTAACTCATTTAATTTATGATTGGCAATGATTTCTTGGCAAGCATCATGCATGCTCAGGAATTCTTATAAAATGAGAAAATCTAACCTACAAATTGTTTTCAAATGGAATGAAATTTTTATGAACACTGCGTATAACATATAATGAAGCTGACATCATGTTCCATTTTGTAGATGTTTAATTAAACATTCGTTAATTTCAATGTATCAATTTTGTATTTAGAAGCAATAAATCTTTTGAGATCTTAAAACATTTTTATGGGAGTGCTGTGTTGTTAGCGACTGAATAATACTGGGTCTTTTACATTCTTTGACCGAGATAGACGAGCCAGTACAGCCATGTGTGTGGCTTAAGATGGCAATAGCTTCTTTTGGAGACCACATGGGTGATTTTTTCTAGCCAACTGTGGCTTCATTTGGTCTTGTCTGCCCACCTTCTACATGTTAGAAACCAGATAGAAGGGTACTCTTTTGGACAACTTTGTGTGCCTTTCAGCTTTCCTCGATCACCTTCATCTTTCTCTTTCTTGGTCAGCACCCCACCCATGGTGTGTTACTCCTGTGCTTCCGATCTTGGGTGGAAAGTCACACTGACGCATTTGGTTTCATGATCTGCCAGGGGCTGCCTGACACAACCTGCAAAGTAGGGGAGTTCTCTTGGCTCTTCCCCAGAGGAAACAGGAGAAAGGAAGGAACCAGAGAAATCCACCCACCCTTTCTCCTTTCTTGCATCCCTTCTGGAGAAGTCCTGTTTGCCAAACAGACCCACCTGCCATGCTACCTGGAAGACTTGTGAGGCAGGGCCAGCAAGCAAATGTGTTGATTTGCGTCTTTCTTTCTCTTACAATTCTTTTTTCCTTCACTCCCAACATCCTGGGTTTGTACTTTAATTCTTGTCTCTGGCTCTGCCAACCAAGAGTGCCAAGCACCAAGCTGTCATTAGTGGATCTGGTACCAAGTAGCTTCCCCTGACCTCCTCTTTAAACTATATCCTAGTTACCTCTCTGGGTTCTGACTATTGTTTTTTGTTTCCCTGCTCGTTTTTATTTCTAGTTTATTCTTGAATATCATGTTTTGTAGGGTAGACCAAGAAAATATTGAACTTTCTATTGATTAAATGTCAGAGTTAGGTCTCTCTTACCTTGCCTGTATACAGTTAGATTATTCAGCCCAATTGCAAGACCTTTTATTTATCCCTGTTGAATCTGATCATTTTAGTCAGCTCATTATTGCTCTCATCTGTCAAAAACATTTAGAATCCTGATAGAGTCATTTTCCATATTCCTCCCAGCTTTGTCCATAAATCCGACGAGACTTTTTTTTCCCCTTCATTCACTGATATTGGACTGTACTGTCTATGGTGGATGAAATAGCCTGGGGAAACCTGCAGAAAACTTCCAAGCCCCAGTCTTCGCTCTTTAGGCATGTTTGTTTATTCACTTACTAATTCAATCGTCCTTTGTCTTTAGGCAAAGTAACTCAGTTTCATCCCCCACACAGACACACAATGATTGCCTAATTTGGGCAAACCACAGTGTGATATGTTTCTTGTTGGGCCACAGAGATAAATAAGATGCTAGAGAATCTTTATTGGTGAGGATTTTTTCTCTTCTTTAAAGGAAGACAGGCCTGTAAAAAGAGAGATCGCAGAAGAAACCAGGCTTTTGGACACCCGTCAAATCACACAGCGTGGTCGCTGCCCTAATTCTTCTCTGTGAATGCTGGCTGGCTCTGATGAAGGGAAAAAGAAATGCAGTTTAATAATGCTCTGAGCAACTAGATAAACTAGGAGAAGAGTCACTTTCTCCCACTGAAAACTGGGTTTACAAAGAAGGTGTGAATTTAGAAACTAAAATAGCCTCCTTCCTAAACACCTACCAGTGTCGTTAAAAATTCTTTGCCAATTCACAAAGTCCTACCATGGTTGTAAATTCTTCTGTCACAATAATTGTTTCCTGTTAACTTTTAAGGCAAGAGTGAGAGCTTTATTGAATGGCAAGACGAGCATCTGGCATTTCTGGTTTAGTAACTGGAATTTCAGTAAATGTCAAACACACATTTCTTAGAGGGAAAAAGGGAAAAAAGTCACCAGGAAAAGAAAATTAAAAGATAGCAAAACTATCGGAAAATAACATTATATGTGAATTGTCAGAACGGGATAAGAACTTAAGCTCATTATCACCATTTAGAATGAGCTTCCATCACAGTCTGAGAAGGATGCTACGTACAAGCAATTGCCGTAAAGTGCCACGAGGGGTAGAACACAGGAAAAGAGGCAGATCTCTGAGAAGAACCTACTAATAAAAACCAGAGACTGAATCACCTGGATTACCACAGTGGAATCCATGGAAACGGAAGCCAAAATATAATTCAACATGAGTCAAAAGACAGCTTTAAAAAAAAGCAAGATCATCATGAACAAGTGACCCAAAGAAAGCCACTGATTAACCAGGATGCTAAGTAAACTTGAGGGGAGCAGCGTACTGTCTTTTGAAATTTAAAGCGCTCTAAACTCACATACACCTTCCTCCACTTTTGTCTCTGATTTTAATGGCTTTGGTCTTGTTGAATGTGGCTAACTGATTCTCATCCTTGTTAGAAGCAGGCAACCTGGAACTACATGAGCACGTACATACCTAATACACACACAGGAAAAATATTTCATTAATAATCTGTTAGACATTGGATCCCAAACTCCCCTGATGATGTCTCTGGACTGTGACAGAACAGAGGTGGAGAGACAAGCCTAAGCTGGACACAGGGAAGGCGGCGGGGTCATGTATCTGGTCTCAGCAGCTGCCCGGTGCTTCCCGGCAGTGGCCTCATGGGTGGCAGCTCAGTATCTTGTTGTCCCACAGGGAACCGAAGAGGAAGAAAACAGGAAAAATTACACTGTTTGCAACCCAGATAAATCCCTAAGGATTTATGACTTAATCTTCACGAAGCATCACGGAATGAAACACTATCCAGTTAACTGAAAGTAATTTAAAAAGCAATTTTAATCTTTACTTGTTCTCTCAAGGAACATTAAAGGGATCCAGTTCATAATCTACAGCAATACATGGGAAAATCCCCTCCCTCCTTTTCTTTTACACACACGACACCTCCCACACGGGCTCTCTGGCATTTCTCTTTCCCTAAACCCCTCCCTCTCAACCCCCTATCCCTCTGCCTCCCAGACACACACCTGCACAGTCTCTTTCTTCTCTCCCTGGGGCCACCCAGACACATCTGTCTGATGTTCTAAGCACGCTGGAGACTGCAATTCCTTGCTCGAGGAAGCTTGGAGACTCCACTTGCTGACTCTTAACCCACCTCCCCCTGCCCCCGCCATCGCTCTAGTCCCTTCTGTGGCATTGCCAGCTAAAAAGCAGGACGCTTAGTGAAATCAGACGTTCAGGCCAACAAGGAACTTATCGGTGTTACGTCCCATGCCCTTTGCAGGACATACTTAAACTGAAAAGTTATTTGTAATTTATCTGAAACTCAAGTTCAAATGAATATGCTGGGTTTTTATTTTCTAAATCCAGCAGGCATCTAACTTTGGAGAGTGATGTTCACCAAAAATTCTTGTTCACACCAGGGAAACAAATAGACACCTTTTTAGACACTTCCAGAGCTACTTGAGAGGAAACTGAAGTGGCCTAGACTTTCCGCAACATGAGACAGAGAACACTACTTTATTTCGTTATCAGGGACCTGTGTCACTTACCCAGCTTCACCTATAAGAAGATACTTGGTCAAAATCACATATATGAATTAACTATGTTTTCATACTCTCTGTCTAGAAGTCTATGATCTGCCTAGCAGAGTATTTGGTATATGATAGATGATCGAAAATAGATCTTTTTGAGCGTAGTTAAGATTCCTGTGTTATCTAAAGAAAGTGTCCAATACACATATCCACAGTGTTCACTGCATTGAAATTTCACGACACTGTGAGTTTGGTCTTCACATAAATGTCTCCAAATACTGACAGGTGAACACAGAATTCCCTTTTCCGAGGATTCACCTTGAAAAGTGATGAATTTTCACTCACCATGTTGCTCCAAACACGTCTGGTCCTTGCTAGCAGCTCTCAGCGCCCGTTTCCGGGCCATGCAGAAGAATCATTCTGCTTGTTTTATGATCTCCCTTTGTTTTGTCCTCAGACTGTTTTCCTGAGCTGGTCTCCTGCTTGACCCACCCTGCCTAGTTCGAAATGACTTCTGGCTGTCTCCAAAAGGTCATAGCTCTCCTCCAGGGATGAAGATTCACAGCCACTGGGAACCCAGTGACACCTCAATTAACACACCCCCTGGGAGCAAAGCTCTTCTGTAATAAAGTGCCTGTATTAAAAATGAGATTAACTCCTTGTAAATCATATACAACAGAGTGCCCTGTGTGTGCATGCTGGACAAAAGTGCCTTCTCAAAGGGCTTCTGTTTGTCCCTGTCCTGTGCAAAGCAAGGAGACTGATTCCACTCCAAACAGCAAGTTGAGGGTGGGGGGTCATTCCGCCCACCCCCTCTCCCTGGTGGGTGCCCTCCCCCAACTCCATACCCCAGCATCAATCCCCATCCCCAATTTCAGGTACCCAATACCCTCCCGACACTAACAAGAAGAATTTGTGCTGACCTATTCATTATCTGATTATATTTCACTGTGAATTCATTTACTGAAAAATATTTAGAGTAAATTTTAGTTGATGTGTATATTGTAACCAACAGCATGAAGAACAGTTGGTGTTAAGATCTTTGACCCTGTTACAGGAGGGCAAAGAATCATCAGGCATACGTGGAGATATTTTAGGATCTAAGAATGCATCTGAAATTACTGTCTACTCCTGAGTGGGAAGGAGTGGAGAGAGGATCAAAGGTGTTGTCTTTCATACTCAAACAGTTCCCTTCATCTTAGAAGGAGGCAGGTGGGTGTTTAGGTTTCTGGAAGCCTATTTCTCAGAGCAACCGGAGTAGAGCAGCCTGAGACAGACTTCATTCTCTGAGGACCTCCCCTGACATTCTACAGTGTCTGAGAAAGCAAATGCCCCTCATGGTGGGGGGCAAAAAGAGAAAGGCATATGGATTTTGGTGAATGTGCCTTCCCATTAATAAAGAGGACAAGGTAATAGACGGTCCGTCTTCAAACCTAGTGAAAATTTCCTTTTCGCATCACTAACTGCATCCCTGCAATTAAGAAAAATCATGTGATATCCTACTTTACATCGTTAAAACCAACCACATAGCCAGCTTTAATATCAGCACAATAGATTTATATTCTTTTTAATATGTCTTAACAAAATTTTGGCCAACCATCTGGGAGATCTGTACACAAATGCCTTAATTCTTTTCTTCAAAAAAAAAAAGTAAACTTCTAGCTAGCACGTTGCTGAGAACATCCAGCATTTAGAGGTTCAGGAAAATGACATGTGGGGGTGGGGGTGAAAGCTTAAATATCACTCATTCTTCTATATTCTGGGAGAAGTGGAGGTGTTCCTGCCCTATTCATGTCTCTCTCTAGGCCATAAAAGCAGGAATAAGCAAAATTGTGATGCACTGTGATGATGGATAATAATAATGCAAAGCAGCAATACCTGTCTTCAGGTTGTGATGGAAGTCTCTTCGCCTTTTTGTATGCAGATGAAGAGGTGGGTTTTTATAGCAAATCTGTCTTCAGGCCCCAGTGCCTTCCCACATCTCACACCCACTCCCAAACACACACTCACGCTTCAGGGTTGGAAAGGTGACTTTAAAATTAGGATGTCAGCAATGATACAGAATTGGCTTTGTACTCCTCAAGAAGTTATCCTGATGATTTTAGTTGGACGTATTTATATAATTGTTATTAACAGGCATTTACTGAGTGTCAGACGATCTGCGGTGATGTTGTGGGAAACATGGAACAAATGGTCACAAGTGACTATTTCTTGATGAACGTATCTTGTGAAAACTTAAATAGGAATGAAAAAACACATACTTAAGAACAGAACCCATGACATCTTTTTTCATCTAAAGGCAAGAAAGAAGTGAAAATACTCCAATATATCAGTATGTAGAACAGGTTTTTACAGAATCTTAATATTTATTTAATCCCAAACCACTTGTTAATTTAAGTCTCTTCAGAACCCCTAGGAGACAGATCCTGTACTGACTTTTCCAGAATGTCTCTCTGGATGTACTGAAATAGTTTGAGGGAAGCTAAGGAAAATATCTTAACCTTTCTAGTCATTGGTTTAAAACTCCTTTCTCTGAGGGTCTCTTCTATAGAATTTCTAATTTCTGCTTCTGTGGAATTTGCAATCAACTGCAAGCCATTTCCTTTGTGATTTTTATGCTTGGTAAACCAAAGAACACCCTGAAGATGATTCTAGAAAATTCCAGCATGCATGAAAATTACCATCAAGTTGACAGGATGTACTAGTTTGACTCTTAAATTGATATCCAAGAAAATGAGGGAAAATAATTTCTGCAGACCATGGGGCGAAAGTCATCTTCTAATTCCAGAACTGTACTCTGGGAGGTCATGTGTGACGTGATGATGACCTTAAAAAAAAAAAAAAAGAGGTTTTGTAAGTTAATAACCAATTTGGATTCTTAATAGTCTTTAAAGCAAGGAAGGGATGATCAAAAAGGTATATTCTGTGTAGATTAGGAATTATAACCTCTTTTTCTATGGAAAAATTATGGAAGTTTTAAATATGGATTTTAGACATTGCTAATACTTGTACAGAGAGGAGGATGGATGATTAGAACAGTGGTACTACTGGGAGCAGGGGGACCAAACGGCAGCATAATGAGATTAAGAACGTCTGGGGACAAACTAGAAAAAATCACAGGAGAATGTGTTCGTGTCTTTAAGGAGAAAGCATATGAGCCAGGGGAAAAACGACGTGGCAGGATTATGCAGAGGAGCTGACCAGAGAGCTCTGGCCACAGGAAAATAATAGCTCATCGAAGGAAAAGAAAACGCTGTAGGGAGAACAGAACTGTGATGTGGGAACTGGTGTGGCCGTGTGTGGGTTACATACTTCAAGGTCATTTCCCGTAATAGTGAGGTGGTTTTACTTGTCTGTTCATTGACTGTTACCAAGTAGTGTCCAAAACAGGTGTCATGTGGCCAGTCAGTGGACTCTGGGGAGGTGTCAGGATGGGCCCCAGGAGCAGAGTCTTCGGCAGATAATACTAGAAATTTATCTCAGGAAGTGTTCACGCTGGAATTATCCTGAGCCTCTGACAACTCCAATGTCCCGTGAAGAAGCCCAGTTTCTCAGCCACTGATTTTCTGTGTGACCTTGACCAGCTTGCTGGAATCCTTTCGGGTTTTGGTCTCCTTGTCTGTAGAATGAGCAGTGGCTTGCAAAGTATGCCCGCAGAGCCCCACGACCCTGAGCAGGTGCGGTGCCTGTGGGTGGCTGATGGGTGAGAAGTGGGAGCAGGGGCCATCGCGACCCCTCCATGCGCACACTTTAACCACTTTCCATCCCTTTTACATCCTGTGAGTGCAGACATTATGTCCTTTTCTCCCCTGCTTTTAAAAGATTTGAAAACTACTACTAAGCAGATAGCCTGTAAACATTTGGGGGGGGGGGCTGTGAAATTCTTCTATGGTTCTTTTCCACATTTCTTGAGATCATTTGTGCCAAAACAAACACTAGATGTGGGGAAGGTCATTTTTGCCACAAAAATGCTGAGGAACAACCACACAGCTTGGTACAACAGTGAGCACGCATTACTCATGTGTCCACAGGCTAGTGATTTAGGTGGGTGGGGTGGGGTGGGGGCGGGGCGGGCTGAGGATCAGGTCTCAGCCGGGCAGTCACCTGGGGACCTGCCCTCCTAAACTCAGCTGCAGGTGTGCTGGCTGTTGGCCGAGCAACTCAACTCCCCTCCGCGTGTCTTGCATCCCTTAAGCAGGCCAGCCTGGTCATAACCTCATGGTGATGGCAGGGGTTAAAGAGAGGAGGCATAAAAGCACAAGAGCTTTTTCAAGTCTTTGCTTAGGTCAAGTGTGCTATTGTCCCACTGGCCCAAACAAGTTACAACAGCTTAGCCCAGAGTCAGTGTGGGAGGTCACTTCCAAAGTGTGGGTATGGATACAGGGAGACATGAAAACTAGGGCCATTGACACTTTCAGCCCACCACGGTGACATCAGAAGTCTTAGGTTCCAAAATGACCAAGCAGTTTGGGACGCAGGGTCTAGGTTGCTCACTGATAAGCAAGAAGAATATCTGATGGTAGCTGGTTTCTCAGAAACGAGAGGTGCCCAGCAAGCTTCTAAGCAGAAGAGTATAAGAATATAAAGGACATTTCCCTTCTAGTGAGCCTAAAAGCTTGATTTTTCTCTAACTCACTCTTCTAAGCCTTTAAAATTTTTTCCTTGATGTGACCCGTGAGCTCTCATCATTCATGGATTTAACACTGAGAACTCAAATGTTCATGCAATGCATAGAAAGAGTGAAAAAGACTTCCAATTGTTCAGTAGAGTAAAGCCCTTTCGACTCATGGGTACCTGGTCTGGGTGTGAGAGGGGACGTCCTTAGTTGCCGTATGTCCCTCAGGGTATGAAACAGCGGACAGAAAAAAAGCACAAGCTCACTGAGTCTTTACTCAGCCCAAGAAATGGTGGCCTGCACTAACAAAGGGGAAAAAACGGCACATGTTTGAATGGTAACTTCAGTTATGCACACTTTTGACTTCACCTGTTGACTTTAGAATTTTGTTTAAAATACAATTCTACACAACACTCTTTTTGTATAAACAGCACACTTTTCTGACTGAAGTCGGGAAACCCTGCAGACGCACCATGGACCTTCTCTCTGACGAGCCCCGGGCTGGTCTCTGGGATCCTGCCCTGTCCGCGGGGGTAAAAGGCAGGCCCTTCCTGCCCAGAGATCCCTTCAGGCTGAGCCTGAACGCAGTTCCAGGCTGAGCCAGGGGTTCAGTGGGTGCCACTGGATGACCCTTTACGGGACTAAATTAAAAACCCCACACCAAACTGTTCACCTCAATGTTCACTTTGCCAATCACCTCACCCTAAATAATGCAACGAGTCCGTTTGGGCTCAGCGTCAGAGAAGTGGGTCAGGAGTGATGCTTAGGAGTGATGCTCAAAGGTTGAGGAGAGCAGGTACCACTCAGGGACCGTTTGAGGTGGTACATAAATTGAACTCATTATTCCTCTAGATGGGTGTCTGTCAAGCTTTCTCCCCAAGAGATGTCCTTTGGGGTGTCACATCCAATTTCAAGGATGTCAGTTAACCGCCTGTAAAACGTTCCTGGGCTAGCCCCGCTCAGTAGGAAAAGCATGTCCCAGGCACTGACCAGTGTGACCTTGTCCCGGACACACACCCAGGCAGCCACTCAGCGCGGCATCCGTGTCTGCTCCTCGCTGAGTTCTGAGTGACAACTGTGGTCAGATGAAGGTGGAAAGGGAACAAAAACAAGAAACACGGTGATTTCCAATACATCTTTTTTCCTTGTATTCGGGTGAAAAATTACACCATTATGTCATTTTCGTGATGTGCTCATCAACAGGCGTGCAAACCTCATTTGTCATCTTCCGGCCTGATAGAAAATCAGAGTTCAGGGAATTCAGCTGGGCTGCCAGCATTCTTCGCTGTCAAGTAGCACAACCGAAGGAAGGCAGCAAGAACACAGGACCAATGAGAGCTGCGCAGCCCCGAGGCCAACGCTGATGGTAGGAATCCACTGAAAGATCTTCTGTTCCGCGGCATCCCCGTCTGATCTGCTGGAGCTGTTTACCACGCTCCCATGCAGACAGGATGTAAATGTGCCACTAAAGTCTGCAAATACACTAATGAAAACTGATATTTGTAATTGTCTCTGTGCGGTCCCACCGCCTCAAAACTAAATGGATTTCCAACCTAATATCACTAAATGAATCCTTGAAATATGAGAGGTCCATTACAGCAGAAGGGGGCATTGCTTCTCACATCCTGACATGACAGGGGCAGCTCTTCCTTCCTTTTGCATGATTGAAATATTTTTATCTATCTCCTGAAATTGCCTTACTACAGTTTTCACCCCAACTTTTGGGCTAGAAAAGTAGGCACTGTGGAAGTGTTCCCTCCTCTTGCTCTGGTCTGTGGAAGAGCTGTTGTGTAGTGACAAGGAGAGAGTTCTAGATGGTGGAGAGAGACTTCTAGACACTCCACCTCCCATCTGCATTTCAGGTGTTCCTTTGCCACAGGTGGCCTCCACAAAGTCCTCTCTTATTGTAAAAGGTTCGAAGTCCAGTTCTGTCCCTTACCACCAAGTGTCTAGCAAATGATGAGAACCTTTGTCCATCCCCACATGCTCCTGACCCCAGTTCAGCACAGGGGTACCATCCCAGAAATGTCATTTCAGCATTAAAATCATCCAAGTGCAATTAAACCTTTACTGTGCACGCTCTTAAATAGGTAGGGGGATCCACGCTTAATGAATATCAAACTTGTTTCCCACCCATATTTTCCTTTCTTCCCCTTTCAAAATTTCTATCACAAGATTTCTTTTGCCCTCGCGAATTCCTCACAACTCTTGGTTGGTCTCAGCCCACACACACTCTCTAGTCTCCTCTCTTCTTTCCTCTAGAATTCAGCTCTTTATTTTGGTGGAGGGTCTCACTCCCCAGTCCCCAGGTCCTATGACACAGAAGACCCTCGACTGCCTTCCCCTCAGGTTGAGAGGAGAGGGGAATGGGGGAATCACATATATTTTCAACTTGGTTTCTTTTCTGAAATCTCCATTACACTCCCAAGCCTCAGCTCTCTCATCTGTCCAGTGGGCAGAACCACAGCGTGGCCCACGGTCTGGGGCCCCTTTGTCACTGCACAGTAAGGGCTATTTCCTTTCCCTGCTCCGAGTGACATTTCAGAAACCTTCATGGTGACTCTCTCTGTGAATGGTGTTTTTTAATAGCTGCACTTACTTAAGATTATTTTCTTGATGTAGTAACTGTCATTAAAGTATGTTACAGTCAGTCCTATTTCATACTTTTTAACACTTTGAGGGAAGGAACCATATTTGTCTGTTTCGCTGTCCCCTTTAGTACCCATTAAAATGCTCGATAAATATTGGCCCCAATTTCACCACTGGGTTAGAATACAGATTGGATCTCAGCCCATCTCCCGGGTGTACCTGTCACTTCTGGCCAGATATAGAGTCACTTTAGAAACCCAAGGAAATCACTAGGGAGACAATGAGGAAACTGAAATGACAACAGTGCCCGTTGGTCGAGACTTAGCATCACTCCTTTGGGGGAGAGGATTTCACCGGGGTTATTTTTCCAGCAACTAAAGTACCTATGGTATCTTGGCAGGCAGTGCTGTGGTGAGACTTGGCAAAGCCTTCTGTGCAAGCTTATAAAATAAGAATCATTCAGACAAGGGGAAAACGTTAATTCCCTTTAGAAGAAGTTTCTGTCCAGCATAGATCTGTTCTTTTTTGGTAAAGTTAAAAACTTGGTAAAGTCAAACTTCAACATCACTTTAACTCCCTCTCTCCTCCTGTTAAAACCTCACAGTCCCCAAGGGAAGAAGGATTCTGATTTGCAAGTCCTGTTAGAGAGCAGCGTAGACTTTCAGTGTTTTGCAAAAGGAGTCAGTTTGGTGCCCAAATCTATGATATGGTTGTTTTTCCTGTTCTAGGTGAAAGTCTGTGCTTTGACAAACTTCATTAAAGCGTCACTGTATTACTATTCTGTACTGCGTCTTCTTGTGTCTGCCCCTTCTAACTTCCTCAGTAGAAGGGAGGTTTTCAGTACTCAGAATCTGCCCTACCCTCTCCACCCTCTACATTCTAGCAGTTACTACATAGAGAAAGATAGACATTGTGAAGCAATTAAATGGTGAATCCTCAGAACACACAACATTGTCACATCTTGGGATTCAGATGTAGCCATCACAGGAAAAAATTCCCATTTCCCTCGAGTTATTTTTGCCTCCTCTATTAGAGTGCAAATGTGCTAGCAGACAGGGAGGCATTGGGAGGGGAGAGAGAGGCTAACTCTCCACTCTCCACCTCAGTCCGTGCCCCTGAAAGCGACGTTGAAGTCGACCACCCCTGCTAAGTCGTTAAAGCAAGCTGGCAGACATTTCTAGAAATATAAGTAAGCATTTATTTTCTCATGAAACTCCCTTTTCTACTTCACTCACCCCACTGAAAATAAGAATGTAATATTAAGTGTCCTGGTTTCTATGATAATCTCTTTCTGTAGAAAAATGACCCACGTAAAGAAAACATTGATGTCATTTTACATGTTTTTCGGATTATATTAGTGACATGTGATCAAGATAAAAATTAGGAAATACAGAAAAAAATCTTTTAAATCACAATATCTAGAATCAGTCATTGTTAACTATGACAGAGATCCTTATATGTTGTGTGTGCACGTATGTGTGTACACACATGCTTGCATTTTGCATTCACGTTAAAGTGCTTAAATTGTCACTTTAACAGAAACCAATAAGAAAACTGCTTGAAGTTACATTGCCATTTTCCTCCTGCTTCTCCTAATTGTGCTTAAGAGAAACATTTTTATAAACTGGATGCAAAGTAAGCTTGGAAGGCATGTTTTTAGAGAACTAGTAATTTTGGAGCTTCTAACAGCCAGATTTTTGAATGGTAAGAACCACCCCAGGAAGCACAGAAGGCAGCGAAGGGTAGAGAAAATGGTTGGATAATCAGCTGTGTTGTGGAAGGGTGCACAGGAGGGAACGGCAGCCTATCACGTCTCAGCCTTATTCTAAGGGAAGGGGGGCTCCGCTCTGTTGGCAGGATGCCAGGACGCAATACTAAATGAGCTGTGTAGGACCGCAACAGGGTACTCTAGAAATACATTTTCCAATTAGTCGTAAGTGTTTATTCATCAAGGCATACCACAATGCTTTTGGTAGCTGAGTTGTACAAGCAGCTGTAATTGGCAATTGAGAAGCATCAATGCAAGTGTTTTCATGTCTAATCCCGAAACGGCTCACGCTCCACATCACTGAATGGTCCCTCTGTCCTGCAGCGGTGTGGACAGCACGCCTGTGACTGCAGGTTTGGGTCCTTTAGGATCAACAAGCATTAAATTCGATCCATCTTGCAGACTTATTCCTTTTTCCCCAATGGCTTTGGGGAAGGGAAGTTGAAGCAGATTGAAAAATGGTCTTTTGGCAAAGTTTTGGGTTATGTTGTTTTAGCATTAAAGGGAGGTTTGATGGGATGGTTAACTTAAAAATATTTTTCTGGATCTTTAGAGGAAAAAGAGTCAGTATCAGAAACCCCCACTCCCTGAAAGTTCTCACAAGAAGCTCAGCTGGACAAACCACAAAGGCCCGCAGACTTGCCTGGGTGGCGGGAGAGCCTGTGGTATGGGTCCTGATAGCTCTGTTTTGGTAACGTATCATGTTTGCCTTCTGGCCATTAATCTAGAAGAATTTTTAAGTTAGATAAGAAGCTCCGGTGAAAAGAGGAATCCCACAGGACGTTGCTTGACCTTTAAAAAGGAAACCGTCAGGACTGACAGGCTTTCAAATTAAAAAAAAAATTTTTTTTTTTGCTCTCTTTAGTAGCACAGAGCTGCAAATGATTACTTAAAAGGCTCTCCTCCTTTTCTCAAAGTTTTCAGATACTTAGTCTGAGAGGCTTGTAACAATTAAATCAATTTCCACTGGAGTCCCCAGAGGTGGGGCTTCTCCCAGCTTCCTCAAGGAGATTTTTCAGACTAATAAGGAAGGAGCCAGCAACATACCTGGGAGGAGGCTGCAAAGTGGAAAAATGGAATTTCAGGTCAAAGAAAAACTTTCTAATGGAATTACCCCTTCTAGCAGACTGAAAATAAAGCTTATAATGGAGAGTCTCATTTATAAGGGGAGGAAGAGTGTAGCCAAAAGTGTAGCTTTCTGATAACACTATTTGACTCTTGAAAAAAGAGCTCTCGTTAAAAAGAAATTGACTTCATTCTCCCTCCAAATTTAAAATGTACTTTTCATTTCCAGAGGTAAAATGGAACCCACTGATTTTGGTGCATATGGAGGGTTATAGGTACAAGAGTTTGAGCATTCAGTTTACAGAAGAGAAGTTTATAGAAGAAAAGCTAAGTGAATCGCCACTTGATCGCCCTCTGCCTGTATTTAACCCAGGTAATAAAAACACACAGCTGTTTTGAGACCACAGAACACTGTTCTCTTTATACTGCTCCAGCGTGGCCCAGCCAGGACCCCAGGTCCCGTCTTCTTCATCAACAGGCTGTCTAACCCGACAGACAAGCCATCCCACCCCCTCCTCACGAGCACCGTGGGGGCACCTTTTGCGTGCTTTGTACACACAGCCAGGAAGATTGCTGCTGATTTAAGTAACCAAAGGATCAGAAGATATGATGTCCATCCTTCCTGGGCCACCTGGCCATGGAGCTGATCTGGAAGCACCAGGCTACCTTCCCGTGAAGCACCTGTGCCGGGCAGGTCACAGTGCAAGCCGGTGGCTGGCTGAGAGCAGGCAGGCATCAGAGGCAGTCTGCGCTTCTGAGGTGTAGGAAACCCACTGGGCAGAGTTGGGCTGTGTCGAGAAAGGGCTTTAGAAAGCTGAGGACTTAGCAGCCAAGGACGGTTCTGAGAGGCTGTTATTTGGAGGACTCCTGAAGATGTCCTGATGTCTTTCAAGCAAACACAATCTGGCCCAGTGACTGGGTCTCCCTGCTTTGCATCACTACGGCTCCGCTGCGTTAAAGAGCCTCACCTGCTGCTGCCGGGCACTCGCAGCGTCTAGTTAGGGTTGTGTTCCACGCACGCACTGGGATGCATACTCCAAGCAGGGCTGGTCTCCTGGACGTGTGACCATGCTTCCTCACAAGGACCCATGCTCAGAAAGTACCCCCTCTTGGTTTGATCTTGAAATTTTAAAATCATTTTTAAGAAGGGTGGGGGGGTCCTCACATTTTCATTTTTACTGGATGTGCAAATTATGTAGCCAGTCCTGACTGCAAGGTTGCCGTTCCATCAGCCCTACCTAGAAGCTGGCTACTCCCTCCCCAGAAGAGGGGAGCTAATGGATTTAAATAAATCCAGAAGGAATCTCCCCCTCAAAATACAGAAAGTGGCCATCAAAAGCTGGTGGAGGGTTCTCTTGAGCTGTAGCTGGGCCCCTGATGCAAAGTGGGAGAAACAAGTGAAAGTTGCTCACCGTGATACCTGGGATCCACTGATTCAAAGGTCAAGACAGGTGCCTTGCTAATTAACTGGATAAAAGTTGTTCCTTTCCCTCCATTTGGATTTGTTCTTGGGAAGTAAGCTTGCTTTAACAGGTCAGCTGGTAAGTGGGCAGTAAGCCAGGAACTTGTGGGAATACTGAAAAGGAATCGAGGAGCCTTCCCCTCAAGCCACAAAACTAGACCCCAGTAGCAGCAAGGAGGACCCCAGGGTGCAACTCGGCGCAGGAACTGCGGTCTCAGCCGTGGGACGTTGTTCGGGAGTGGGATCTGGTGTTGATGAGGCCTAAAAGCACGTGGTTCGCGTGTGCCTGAAATGGATGCTGTTTTAAAAAAGTCAAACCAAGTTTTCCCAGTTTTTCCCCCTTCACTTGGCTCAGTCTTTAGCATCACTAACTAGGGGTGTTGGGTGTGCTGGTCCCCCCCAGATGCACCCTCTGCCTCTGTCCTTCTCTTGCCTCTGAGCCTCGCCCCTGTGGACCCCCCTTGCAGGCTGGCTTCTGGTTGGGTTCGGTTGACGGGACACACTCACAGGTCAGAGGGGAAGAAGGGAGGCAGGGGCTCTCCTCCTTTTCAGTCCCACCCTCCTCTCCCCATGTCTCTGTCTGGAGCTGGAGCTCTCAGTGAGCACAGTGCCCACCAGATACCCCCTCCTCCGAGGCTTCTGCTCTCAGTGGCCCAGGTCACCCTAATTCCCTCCCCTGCCTTTGGTCCTGGGTGGTAATGCCTTCCTGCTGTTTCCAGCGTCCAGCTTTGTTAACTCCCTCCACCCTGCCTTGTCCCCTGCCATCACCCTTTTCTGCACTGCACACAGTTGGACTCTGTCTGACATCAGGAAAGCAGGAAAGGCTGTCCTCGGGTTGCCTGTGGGCTTGTGCCCATGTCTCTTCTTCCCTGAGGTACACACACACCATTCTGGAATCTGCTCAGCAATGCCTGGGGTCCTCTGATGGTGCCCCACATCTTCCCTGGCCACCACCTCACCTGCACGAGTGTGAGCACAGACTGCTGAGGTTCCCCAACATTTTTTCTCCCACCTCCAAATCTTCTCCCTTTCATCCCCCATCCTCTCCACATTTCAAGGTGTTTTGAGCAGCAAATTCCCAGAGTCAATTATAGCCCATGGGGGTGAAGACAGGTGTAAAGCAAGGAGCTGTAATCCTGGGCAAGGTCTGCAAGGGAGAGTGAGGTCATCACTCCAGATGTTCCCACTCTCCATCACCTGGGAACAGGCCTCTAGAACTGCATCTAGAACAATCTTGTACTTTCCACCAAGAGAGGGTGCATGAAGGTGGGGAAGGGGGAGGGCCATGACCAACTGTTTGCTTGGCTCCAGGAGCTCTGCACAGACGTCTCCCATCTCCATCTTTGCAATTATCGCTGTTGGAGTTGACCTTTGCCTCTCCCATCACAAGGGACCTTCTTTGGCGTAGGAGCCCTGCCTTTTATGTCTGTATTCCCAGCATCCAGCAACATTGCTTGGCTCGCAGTGCTGGTTAATTGTTAAAACAGGTTTTCCTTCAAGACTTTTAATGATTAGTTTCAGAGAAGAGAGGTTGCCGTGTTCCTCCCGGGAGTTGGGAAGGTCAACGGTAACTGAAAAGCTTGAGCAAAGAAAGAGGAAGAATCTGGGCCCATCAAACACAGCCTGCTTCATTGTTTTGCCCACTTTCCTTTACCTCATCCAAGCAGAGATGGGTAGGGAATTATTAGGGTTGTGAATAGCTCTACATTTGCATGGCATGGAGGGAATCCTGCAGACAATGTCTGCTTAAGCCTTTCATCAGTCCGGAGGTCTGTGGCTAGCACCATGGCCATGTAGCAGGGAAAATGCGAGGACCAGACCACGGGTCAGAAACCCTGGGGCTTGCTTCTGGCCCTGCTACCCACCAGCCATCCGATTTAGGACAACATAATCCAACTTTTTTTCTAAATTTTGATTCTAGCGTATACAATAGTGATTACAGTACTTACTTTGCATCCTGCCCAGGACTATTGGGAGAGTCATGTGAGATAATGCAGAGGACTTTGCCAACTAAAAGCCCAAGACACAGGTGAAGCTCCAGGAGGTATCTACACCCCGACTTGCTGAAGCCTGGAGAGGCTCAGGCCAGGAGACACGCCATCCCCGGAAGAGCGTGTGTGCCGAGGAGGAGGAGGCAGGTGTGCTGATTTCATTCCAGGAGTTAATTGTGAGCACTCTGGGGGCCCCCGACACTTTCCAGTCCCACTGTGGGGGCAGTGGATTACGAGGGAATTTGTGTTCCTGCTCATGCAGATCCCCTCTTGCTCCCCAGAGCGGATTGTCTCTGTTTTCCTCTCCAGGTAATTACTCACTAATCTCTTTCTCTTCTCACATTTACTTCTGACCAGACCCATATGTTTGACTCCAGAATGACTCCTGTGGATGCAGGTTTAGACGCAAAACGTTTGGTTGGAAAGCCACTCAAGGCGTCTAGCAGGAGGGATTCTTATGGTTTCCAAATACATCCTTTTGTAACCATCACCATGTCTTGGATCAGAATGTTTTCATATTGTGGATCTGTGTGTGCATGTGTGCGTGTATGTGTGTGTACATGTGCCCACTCACTGGTTGTATTTCATGGAAAGAAGGCTCATGGACCAAAAACCCATTTGGGTTTGTTTGTATGAGTAAGAAATGATGGGAATTCAGAGTGTACAAGATTATAAATATTACAGAGGTTATTCAAAATCTCATTTACTTTCGTCTGACTGCCTCTTTACATATTTAAATTCCATTTGCAGCCACCCACCCAACCCTGATACTCTTAAGGAAGATAGCTAGAAGCCAGCCCCCGAGAAGGGAAGTGCAGATTGGTTTGTTTGCTGCTTTATACTCCTGGGCAGTGAAAACACAAGCAATTGTTATTCCAAGGGTCTCACTGAATATAGAAATCTTTGTCTTTCTTAGGAGTCACTTTAAAGGTTAACCTCTCTCTAAAGAGTTCTTTGGGTCTAGAAACCAATTTGATGATCTTTTTGTCCAGCCACAAAGTTCTTCCAGACTTGTTCAAGTTCCCCACGCAAACACATTAGCACTCATTTAGAAAACGGAGAAAAACAGTTTGCACTGGGAAAATGTGTTTGTTGTTCTTTGGCATTTACAAAGGCCTCACAGTGCGCTGGGTGCTGCAGGCAAGCCTCGGGAACACAAACAGCCCCTGGAGCTGTTTGAGTTCGGGGACCAGGGGGTCAGGATTCTGCAATGCTGGCACCCTGGTCCTGGGCCAGACCCGGTGCACACACACAGCAGGGATCAGGACAGCAGCGGTCTGTGCTCAAGATGTGGACTCCAGGCCCGTCCCACCAATCCCCAGGCCCCAAGGCCCTTCCTTCCTGGATCATTGCTTCCAGAAGCTTGTTTCATGCATTCAGAAACGTCTCTTCCCATGTGAATTCCTACTCGACTTCTACTCACTTTTTACTGTAAGTGACTGTCTACAAGCCAAGTTGGTGTGCTCTGGCTTCAGCTCCTAATGCTGCCTAAAAGAGAGGCGCACGGTGTCCAACATCCTCAACCACGTGGGGACCGTAAAGGAGCAACGTCTTGACAATGTAGAGGGCGTCTGCTTTCCCCCAGGATGAGGAAATATCGCTTCTAAAATCCCAAACCTGAACTACCAAAAAATTCAGTATTTTCATACACACAGATGACTCAGTTTTAGAAAGGATTCTTTTAAATGTGGAATCACTCAATGGCCATTTAAAACGGGGTTTGATTGACAGGAATTTCATTCAAGAATGAGTGAAGGGAGCTACACATGTACTGCAGTATTTCAATTTATATATGAGTCTCATACAAAATAGTCACCAAGCATCAGCCAGAATTGGTGGCTCAGGGTTGGATTTGCCTTTTTAAAATGCTGTTTTCTCAACAATTCAGAAGGAATCCTCCTCTGCCTCGAGATATGGAGACCCTTTCTATTTAGTCATAATTCAGGCGCTGTCTTTTGCCCTAATGGTTTATCAAATATATATTTTTTTTAAGATCCAAAATGAGGGTATCTGGGCTTCCTGTCTGTTTCATAATATACTGTGTTTGTTCTTAGTCACTCACGGCGCAATGATACAGACTACAATCGTAATTACAGCCCGTCTAGGCTGTAATTGTTCAACAAAAAAAGGAATTCAGTGAGGTCAAAACAGAATTTGGAAGCCATCTCAGCAGAGCAGGTCGGGCTCCTGGTGCAGGAGCAGCTCCTTGCCTTGCTAATTGGGAGGCACAGATGTGGGCGCAGAACACGCGAAGCCCCCTTGGCCTGGGTGAAAGACAGGCCCATATCGTCAGCCAGGGCTCGCGAAGGGCGGACGGCGCTGGGGCGGGAGCGCCCACATGCCACGGCCAAGGAGGTGGCCTGACATCGGTTCCTGGCTCTGCCATGACCCTTGGTCCCATCTGGATGTAAAAGAAAAAAAAAAAAAACCATTAAGTGTGAAAACCTAAACAAGGCTTTGGTTCCCTGTAATCTGAATGCACTCTCTTTCAAAGAAAGCTATGTGTGCGCCACAAATATTCCATCACTAACACAGCCACTGAGAGATCAGCTTGCAACCACACACTTTGTTGGAGTCAGGGTGTGTAGCCCTGGCAGTGTCCTAAGTGCTTCTGTTACGATACATTTGGCTTCTTTTCAGTTCTCTTAGAACCGCAAGTCTAAGCATCTCATCCTTGTGTGATGATGTCCAAAGGCAAGGAGAAGGGGGGTGAGGGGCTCTAAGAACTCTTTCCCACAACTCCTTCTCCCCATTGCAATGGCTAGAATGGGGTCACATGACCACCCTTAAACCAACGACTGGGGAAGGGGAAGAACTTAAGGACAAGCTGCAGTCAGCCGGTCCCTGTTCATCTTGGGAGGCACAAGAGGCAAAAAGAGGGTCCCAGGTTTCCAGAAACCATTGCCAGTGCTGTCGGAATGTAATTAGGGTTCTAAGTTTTATCCAGTCCCCACAGGATACAAAAGAACAATCACAAGCTACTGAAAACATCGCCTTCTAAACGAAACTGAAGCAACAGAGCCTGGTAGGTAAATGCCAAATTGGAGAGCGGTGGCTCTGGGTTGCTTCATCAGATGACTCACTCCCTGCTATGTGTCCTTGGGCAGGTCTCCATGGATCCAAGCCCCAGTCTGTGCTTCTATCAAAGGAGAATAGTGTCGTTTACCACCCCCGGCCTCACAGTTGGGTTGTGTGATGATTAAAAGGCACCTCAAAAAGCCCATGAATTTCTCAGATTAAAGAACACAGTGCTGAGTTTTCTGAGGATGACGCACATGTCAAATCACTGAGCTCAAAACCGGCCTTGGCTCGCCTCTCAGAGTGGCTCGGAAGCCACAGGGCCCCAGGATGGCTCTCCCCGGACACCTTGGGTCTCCTCCTCCCTTCTCAGCTTTTCCCCGTGGCACTGGTACTATCCTTTGCTGCCCCACCGCCCACCTCTCCAGAAAGCGAGGCGCACAGGGCTAGGAGTCAGGTCAGGGTTAGGAGTGGGAGTGTGTGGAGATAGTTGGAGGAAGAGAGGAGAGAGCAGAGCTAAGAAGATCGCCTCTAATTTCTTCCCAGAATTTCAAATCCTGCACAAGCCCGCTATTCTTTTTTAATATATGATCCTTTTTTTCTCACTTTATCATATGTTCATATAACCACATAATTCGCATCTAAACGTTGCATTAGTTTAAGGTGTACTACATGCTTTGATAATTGTATACACTGAAATTGTCTCAAGCCCACTATTTTAACATTTGAACTAGACTGTTAAGTACTTTCATGGTGCCCAAACCTGGCACGTTTTGGACCCTTCATGGCAGAGTTCCTTGTGTTGAGGGTTCAAGCCAGTACGTGCTGGTTTCCAAAGCCACCCCGACTGGTGGTGGCGTGATCCTGGTACCCTCATGTCCAAAGAGGCTGGTCCGTACGTCTTGCACATGCCGGTCCTCGGTTGTTGTTTTTTAGATAATCCTGTTAAATGTGCACCCAGAGAAAACACATTGTTGCTTATATTTATTTTTTACGTATTTCCTGAGACTAATGGAGAGCTTAGAAATAAGTTAAAGATAGTGATCCTAAAATGAAATAGAATGCCTACAAAATTCCTCAGCTTAAGACAAAAGGGAAACCTGATGGGTTATTATAATCCTCTGTATCTAATTCGTTACTGTTTTCTTTTCCATTTTCATCTTCCCTTCCTCCTCCCCCTCCTCTCTGTTTTCCCTCCCCTCCCCCCTCCTCCTTTCTCCTCTCTCTCTTTCTCTCTGTCTCTCTCTCTCTGCCTATCTCTATTTCTATCTCTCCTTTTGCAAAATGTCCTTTTTATTCCTGGAAAGTAGAACTGATCGTTTTCATTAAATGCAAACAGAAATGAGATCCTGTAAACTATCTTATTCTTGGAATTAGGCATTGCACTTACTGATTTATTAGCTGGTCAGTCATGCTGCTTCTTAGAGCTTTGTGGAACAACAAAGAAGAAAACATCTTTAACTCTGGTTTGCAGAAGATCCCATGATGTTTTCCATATTGATGCTTCTTAAGACAATTTTTTTTTTTTAAAGCAGATGGTGCGTCACTTGCTGTGAAAGAATGAAAATGTTTCATAAGAAACCGGGCTAAGAGAAAGAAGCAGCCACTAAATCTATAAAGGCTGGTTTCAGTTTGCATGTCTGTTCCTAATGCTTACTGTCCATCTATAAAATTTCCCAGTCTGCCTTTGGACACTGTGTTCCTCAGCTGAATCTGGCACTTCTCCTTCCTTCCTTTGTAAACAGCACCTCCCAGGCCGACTTGAGTTGAGAGCCTCTTCGGTCTTAGAGGTGACACAGCTTATTGGAAAGACTGTAAACTCTGGAGTCAAATGGGTTCAAATCCTGCTCCTGCCATTTTGTAGCAGGAACCTTGGATGAGTTACTTAGCTCCGTTCTGCTGCAGCTCTGCCTTCAGTAAAACAGGGACAATGTCACTCCCTGGACATTTTGCTGCCTCCTCTTGCTCAGCCACCACCCCAAGTCCTATTGGCCAGGCCCCTCTGTAGCCACCAATCTGCCCCCGCCCGCTATTCCTTCAGGCCTTTACCTTAATTCCACCCACCACTGTCTCTCTCTCTCTACTCCACAGGCCTTCTCTCTGCTCCTCTGAGTCAGGTCTCACCCTCCTCCACTCCATCCTCAAAGTGAACTTGCTA
The DNA here is from genome assembly GCF_036321535.1 of Camelus dromedarius. Taxonomy (NCBI): domain Eukaryota; kingdom Metazoa; phylum Chordata; class Mammalia; order Artiodactyla; family Camelidae; genus Camelus; species Camelus dromedarius. The sequence goes on along the minus strand of NC_087439.1, from coordinate 69,264,300 downwards.
AAACACAAACCGAACCGTGTTACTGTAATAGAGAAGAACAAATCTGACTCCGTAGCAGATCTATTCCTTTAGCTCTAACCCTGTGCTGCTTCCTAGGCTTAGTCAAGCCTGAAATATACAGGATAGCCTGTTCGTAAGCTCTGACCTTTAAGGGTGTAACACTTTTCCATTCATATAGAGACTAAAAAGTTGCAGAACAGAGAATAGCACTTGTCTTGTTGGAGGTTTACAGGAACATCCTGACCTGACCTAGGTGGGGAGCTGCAAAAACAAAGAATTTTTACATCAAGAAGTTTGCAACAACCAACCACATTCAATCCTCTTTTAATATAAAAAGAGCCTGAATTCTCACTTGGGGAAGTTGGTTCTCTAGGACATTAGTCCCCTGTCTCCTCCAACTGCTGGCTTTCTGAATAAAGTAGTTATTCCTTGCCCCGGCACCTTGTCCCCTCATTTACTGGCCTGCCATGCGGTGAGCAGGATGAGTTTGGACTCAGTCACATTACTGCTAGATAGCCTTACCCACTGGAGTTGACATTGCCTGGGACAAGGTTCAAACCCTTTCACGTGGCTCTTAAGGCCCTTCGTAATCTGGCCCTGCCTGCCCTCTCACCTCTCCCGCTCACCCCAGCTAGCTCCCCGTTCCAGCCACAGTGCACCAGCTCCTACCCCGGGAACCTGGAATAGAAGACTGTGCCCTCATCGAGCTGTGCACAGGTGTCTATCTGCTTACATCACCCCTTATCCCTGGCCTCTGCTGACCTCTCCCTATTCGCAGGCCCTGCCTGGACGGCCCTTTCTTCTGTAGGACTCCCCCTTGTTCCCCCATCCCCAAGCCCAGCACTGCCCCAGAGCCCCAGGAGCAAGTCCCCCAACCCCATGAGTTTCTAGGAACCCAGCCCTGTCATACACCTGTCTCCTTCTCATCTGTCTCCCTAGCCAGGAGCTCCAGGAGCAGAGAGACCACTTTCCCCATCATGATATCTGCAGACACCAACTCTGGGCCACACAGATGATGCTTAATAAATAGAAAAAATTTAAAAATATAAGCTAATGAATGTCTTTCAGGGTTATTGTGTAGATTAAGTGAAATAAAATAAGGCCCTGGAAACATCACATGCACTCAGTAAATGGGAATCCTTACTGCTGTTATGGCTGGATTATTGCTACTGCATGGAATCCTACTGTTTTCATAAACGATTGTGTCCTTTGCCTATAGAAACCCATGTGCAAACGTCTGAAAGGTTTTTGACATTGTGAAATCTGGAAATGGGATGAAAACTGCTATCGCACAGTTGGCTCTTCGTATCCATGGGCTCCCCATGGGCAGATTCAAGCAACCATGGATGAAAAATATTGGGGAAAAAATTCCAGAAAATTCCAAAAAGCAAAACTTGAATTTGCTGCACACTGGCAACAATTTACATAGAATTTACATAGTATTACAACAATTTACATAGCATTTACATTGTACTAATTATTACAAGTACAGAGATGATTTGAAGACTACGGCAGGATGTGCGTAGGTTATATGCGAATACTATACCATTTCTATAAGGAACTTGAGCATCACGGATTTGGGTATCCATGGTGGTCTTGGAACAAATCCCCCATGGATACTGAAGGATGCCTGTAGTAGTTTGGTTGGCTCTTCGTAAAAATGTGCCCCTACCTCCATCTCCTTTATTTTCTGGTTTGAGTGTCTCTCGTAACCTTTTACAAATAAGTGGGTTTATTCATTCAAACGTGCACTTTCGCCAGTTGGTTCACTTCTAAGTAACCCCTTGCGTCCCTATTCAGCAGAGGCTAGTCATTACCATAGCAACCGCAGTATGTGGTGCCTCTGCCCGGTCTCAGAAACAAAGCGTTTGCTCTGAAAAAAAATCACACACACACACATTAATTTGTGACATGAAATTCTGCTTCATGGTATTTATGAAGGGAAATCATGCCTTCAAGTAAGCAGACATACCTTCCTCGCTGGGCAAGGGACTCACGCTGCTGTTCTTCTGTTCCTCCCACCCTCGTCGCCCTCGCCATGCATATATTGATTCATTTTAGAGATGAAATTTTTGTGCGATGGGGAGAAAAAGACGGGAGGGATTTGGTTTCAGCGGGAAGGTACAAAGGTCGGCGAGAGGGTGCAGAGCCCCACGGAGCAGTGGTTCCTGTCTTGAGTGATGATCATACTACCAAGGGGATTGATTAAAATGGAGCCGATAGCTGCTCCACCGAATGAGACTCTCCATAAATTCTGCGTGAGCCTGTCAGAGGCTAAGCCCACATGTAATGCTCAGCTCCAGCGCCGGCATCTGCTTGCTGGTGTCTACATCCCAGCCGGTGTCCCCCTCCCCAGACCCTGGATGCATGTGCAGACACACTCCAGCCCCATCAAGAACCCAGGGCCCGAAGTGCTGTGCGTGCCCAGAAATGGAGACCTCCCATTCTCACCGAGGGTGTGTGTGTGTGTGTGTGTGTGTGTGTGTGTGTGTGTGTGTGTGTGTGTGTTTCCAGCAAGACGCTGTGGTTTAGAATGCGACAGAATCAAACGTGATACAACCACTTGTTCCGGGGTTCCATCTGGTGGGGGATGGGCGGGGAAGAAAAGAGTTTGGCCACAGCAATTTCAGGCCTCGTGGGACCCTGACCTCCTCACGCCGTCCACTAAGGCCGTGCCAGTCAGTGTTCAAGGGACGGATGACTCTCAGTGTCATTAGTCACAATCAAAGGGATTGTGGGAACAGAGGATGAGCTCTTTCTGGCCTGCCTCCTTAAGTCCCCCAAAGAGAGCCAAAAACCTGGGGAGAGACTCTGCTTCGGCGAGACCTTTTTTCAGTTGTTGTTTAAACCCAGTCAGTTGGAAGCCTCTTTGAGTTCTCTAGTAGTTGAAACTTTTTTTTTTAAATTGCTTTGGTCTGAGAGAAAAATAATACATTCCAGTCAAAGGCTTTGCAGGGCCCCAGAACAATCTGGACCTTTCACTCTGTTCCGCAGGAATTCGGGTAGACAGGCTTCTCTAATAACATGAGGATGTTCCCTCTTAGAAACCGGAGCTTATGAAGAACAGAGGCTAGGGCAATGGGGCGAGGGGCTGGGGTGGGGGATGGGGGTGTAGGGTGGCCAGACATGGTCTCATCAGCCTTTACCAAATTTTTAATGAAATGCTCTCAATTTACTCTTGAAATGGGAATTCCTAGTTATTAACTATTATTTCCCTGCTTGGATGGGGAAGATACTGACAAAGGCATAAGATAACCTACAGTCCTTTATTAACACCTTAGAGAGTTCACTGAAGACAAGCAGCGCTCTGGAGCCATTGTCTCCAAAACGAGGTAAGGGCCAGAAGGCGCCTGTGGGTCCAGGTGTCAGCAGCGCTGGACCGCCAACGCCCCTCCAGCCGCCTTGCAGGCGGCGCCACTAGAGGGCGCCGTTCACCCAGCGATGGCTCTGAGCGGCCGCCCTGCTTCTAAGGAGACCACATTTAGCTGTTCTAGAAGCAGAGAAATCGGTGACGTGGGGAATTATTATGCACAGTTCATTTCCTTGTAATTTAACTCTCAGAGTAACAAAAGCATAATGTATTGCCTAGTTTTCGGGTCTGATTTACAACAATTTAAACGAAAAGATGATTTCAACCTCTCCCCACCCCCTTTTCCAATCACTTCTGCTGATATCAGCAGCTGAGAATTTTGTATTTCAGCATGCCACCAGCCCCGCCCGGAAGCCACGCGTCTGAGAAGAGGAAAATGTAAAACGGGGCTCCTGCAAACACAGCCGGAGTCACAGTTCCATTTTCTGCTTAAAATTCCATTACAGCTTTACTGTCCGTTTTTAAAAATTTATGTTTTTATTATGGTGGTTTGGTCAGTGTCTTGCAATACTTTTATTTATTTATTGTTGTATTATTTAATGATTTTCTTTTGGCGGTGGGAGGAGGTAATTAGGTTTATTTCTAGAGGCGGTCCTGGGGATGGACCTGAGCACCCGGTGCATGCTAAGCGTGCGCTCCACCGCCTGAGCTATGCCCTCCCCTCCTGCACTGCTTCTAAGTACTGTGAAGTCCGAACCGGGCAAAGCACTTCTGTCCTCAAAGGGCTATGGTATCCGTGTCAAACCCTGAGGTGACAGGAGTGGGCTCCAGCCTCCCCGCGGCTCCAGGCTCATGCATCCTCCGCCTCCGCGCAAATTCCAGGCTCTCGATGTCTCCTTCCTTTGGCTCCTTGGGCCCTTACTGACTCGGCCAGCAGTGGAGAAGTTTGGAGCTACTGTCTCATTTTCTAATTGCTTCATATGTGCACTTTTTTCTCCCCAAGGAAAAAGAAGTAACATTTTTTTTAAGTGCTTACTTTGTTTAAGGCTCTCAGCTAAGGGTTTTACATGTAATTTCCTTTAATCATTTTAACATCCCTAGGGCTTAGACATGACTGACTTCCTTTTACAGATGAGGAAACCGAGTCAGGGAGGTTAGATCACTTACACAAGGTTATACTGGAAAATAAGAGGGAGGGTTCAGACCTAGGTTTTTTCCCCCCTGTTATATCACTCTGAGCCCACCTTGATGGTTAATGGAAATGAGAATGGGCATCTCCCTTCTCCCCACTTTGAGCACCAAACACAGTGGTAGACACACACACACACACTTCTTACAAGATACTTAAGACCTGTATGATTCTAGTCCTTTATCTTGGTAAGGACGTTAGAATTGTCCCTGTTTAATACATTAAGTGACTTGCTAACTACTAGCCAGCCTCCCAGGCTCAGTTAGTAGGCACTTCATCCGTGTTATTCATTACTATCCTATCTCTTTGAATCTGTGCTGTTGTTGCTGTTTTCCAGCTGGGCCTTTCTGTCCAAGGGAAGGAGGAACCACCTATTATTCCGGAGATTTATCATGAACATCAGAACCAGAGCCCCTTTGATGGGATCCAGTCAGCTACCGAAGTAGTGGAGTAACTGGGGCTGGAGTGAACCCAGGTCTCCCAACTCCCCGCTCCGTGTCCTGTCCATGGCACTTATCATCTTGTTTCCCCCTTCATGTTGTTCAGTTTGGATAGCTTTGTTTTTCACCTTGGCTTTGAGTATTTCCAGACCCCAAATACTGGAGGAAAGACCAGTCAGGAGGAAGAAAGTGGACTGCTTTCTTGGCCTTGGAACCAGACTGCCTGGGGTAGGGAGCCATCAACAGGTCTTGGAGCCCTTTAGGTGTGTCCTAGGTCCTGTAAGTTTGGGAACAGCACATGGTAGATGAAGGATTGTGTGTATGTTGGTAGGGAAGGGAAATTCTTTCCATCTGTTGGTTGGGATTGGCAAGCGAATAATAAAGTGGCATCCATAAAGCAACAGGAGCTTTTTACAAACATCTGGTACCTCCCACTGCAAAACCACCCAAGCAAGTTAAGATAAAGCCACCGAATAAATTCAGTGAGGGGGTGGTCTCTAAAGATCCAGGAGAACCTGCAAACCAGGAGGCTAGTCCTCATCTCTGGGGGAGTTTGACCTTCAGGGAGGAAGGTTGGGGACAGAGGAATGTTAATTTCTAACCTCTGAGACCACATTAACAAAACATATGGAGCCAATAAGGAAATTATTGTGGTTCCTGCAGGGTGATTTTAAGGACTCAGAATTTTACCACATTTGGAGACTAAATATATAAAAAAGGAAACATCTCACACATATGGTGACTTAAGGCCAATGCCCAACTTTAAGGGGTGTTCTAAGGTCTGGATGATCACAGCACTGACCAGCTCTGACACACATCTCTGGCCCTGTGCCCCATTTCTGTATGAAAAGTTCAGAACAGAGGAGGAGAGTGCCAGGCTTTGAGGACAGAGAATCAGATGGATGTAACTTCTGCTCTGCCTCTTACTTACTCTGTGACCTTGGGCCGTGACTATGTTTGTCTTAATCAAATTTCTCACATATAGAATGAGAATGATAGTACCTACTCCTCAAAGTCACTGTGAGCAGTAAATAAAACAAAGCATGAACAACACGAATCCAGGAAAACACTGGAGCTGGGATTTAGCAGGCTGGCACGGAGACTACCCCTCAGCCTTATGGACCCACAAGGTGTCTACCATATCTCGTCACATCTAAGACACCTGGAAGGCTGTGACATGTAGCATGACTGTGTATCACCAAGATTGAAGGAAAAAACCCACGGCCAATGAAACTCCCCTTTTTATTGACTGTAAGACACATCTCAATACTAGAGATGTTAAGATGTGAAAAGTAATCTTAAAAAGTTCATTATAGCAAAATAAGCAGTCAACAGTGAAAAAGCAGCCAACAGAATGGGAAAAAATATTTGCAAATCATCTGAGAAGGGATTTATCTCTAAAATATATATAAGAAACTCTTATAACTCAATAGCAAAACAGTAACACTGATTAAACAATGGGCTAAGAATTTATATAAATATTTCTTCAAGGAAGACATACAAATGGCTGAGTAGTGTATGAAAGAAATGCTCAGTGTGACTAACCATCAGGGAAATGCAGAATAAAACCATACCACCTCATGCTTGTTAGGATGTTTATTGTCAAAAAAAAAAAAAAAGGAAAAAAGAAAAAAAAAGACGTGTTGGTGAGGATGTGGAGAAAAAGGAACCCTTGTACACTATTGGTGGGAATGCAAAATAGTGCCGCTGCTATGGAGAACAGTGTGGCAGTTCCTCAAAAATTTAAAAATAGAACTACCATATGATCCAACAATCCCACTTTTGGATGTGTACCCACAAGCATTGAAAGCAGGGTCTCAAAGAGATATTAGTACTCACATGTTCATTGCAGCATTATTTACAATAGCCAAGGTCTGGAAACAACCTCAAGGTCCATCAATGGATGAATGAATAAAGAAACTGGTAGTCACATACAATGGAATATTTTTCAGTCTTTAAAAAGAAGGCAATTCTGCCATTTGTGACATGGATGCATCTGGAGGGCATTATGCTAAGGAAAATAAGCCAGTCATGGAAAAACAAATACCGCAGGACTGCACTTGCAGGAGGAATCTAGCACAGTCAAAGTCGTAGAATCCAAGAGCGGAGTGCTGGCTGCCAGGGGCTGGGGCTGGGGTGAGGGACGTGAGGAGGTCTGGTCAGTGAGTACGAAGTCTCGGTGGAGATTAAGTTCTAGGGACCTGCTGTTCCATGTTGTAGCTGTGGTCAACGATACTGTACATTAGTTTAATTTCATCGTCAGTGTTCTTAGCACAATAAAATAAAATTTTTTAAAAAGGAAAAAAAAAGATCTTAAAATTAGTGAATTACTGTGCATGGTCTCTTGACTTACCTGGAGCCTCTAAGGGGAAGCAGCCAAGGTGGCTTTAGCTGTGGGAGGAAGTCTGACTGACAGGGAGGCATGGGGTAAGGATGGGAAGCTCACGGGATGGGATGCGGGATGAAGGGCCCTGGGGACTCCTGAGACAGAATCTATTTTAAGAGAAGAATAAGTCAAAATCTGTGATGGGCCTGAGGGTCAGAGGGCAGTGCTAATGGCAAGAACAGCAACACTGTGGATGTTTCTGACTCTGAATCTGAATTCTGACAGTGACCGCGTCACTCTAGAGACATTCGGACATCCTTAGGAGGAAAGGGTACCGGTGAGACCGAGGAGCCGAGGAGCCGTCTCACAAAACTCAGGGGATCTGAGCGCAATCATTCCGCTGAGGACCCTCCAGTCAGTCTCATGCAGATAGGGGGCGCTGTGCTCCTCCTCCCTTCCCGCTGGACAGCAGGCGCTGGGGGGTCCTGAGGACAGAGAGCGGTGCTGCTTCAGCCCCCGTACGTCCCGGGTGTGCCCAGCAGCCAGCGAGCCATCGGAAGCAGAGGTGGTGACTAGTGACTTGGCACGGCAGAGGCCAGGTTGCGGGAGAGATCAGCGCAGGGTAGGGCTCAGGCCGCAGAGGGAGGCAGCCAGCCGGGTGACGCTCGAGGTGACACCTCCTCCTGCCCCACCTCCGCCCCGCCCCGCCCCTCCACCCCCCACCCCCGCAATACCTGGAGGAGGAGGAACTTTGGCAGTGAGTTGGGAATTTCGCCTGCGGGGCAAGGAACCGGAGGGCTGAGAGCGTTCAGGTTGATGGGATCTGATTAGCATTCAAAGCTTCTGAGGCTTGGGGGCCTCCCGGTAACCTTTTACACAGCGAGTGCAGACTAAATACTAAATAACTGTTAATTTTCTTCCGTTCCCTTCTCTAGAAGACGTATATTTGGGGACCGTATCTTCATTTATCGGTGAAGTTTTAAGACTGAGTCCATCTACTATCATTTTGTATAAGCTTTACTAAGCAAATGTAGAGTTAAATGTTTAAAACATTCCCAAGGTGTCACTGTTCCTCAAGGTGTCAGTTCAAACAAAACGCATTCTTGCCAATTTTCCTTCCCTCTACCCTTGCTGTAGCCGCGATGGATCCAAATCCTTGAGGCTCTGGGACGCGTACCAGGCTCGCTCCTGTCCCAGGGCTGTTGCACATGCTCTAAACTCATCTGTGGAAAGAATGAGCCAGGTAGTGTGTACAGCTAGCTGTCTTGGGGTCTTTGCTCAAAGGGCACTTTCTTAGTGAGATCTTCATTCAAATTGCAGCCCCCCACCAGGTCTCTCTATGCCCCTCCCTCCTTTATTTTCCCATAGCATCCATCATCCCAGATATATGTTTTGCTTGTCATTTGTTTCCTTCTGCCTCCTGCAGTAGAAGGACAGAGACTTTTTTCAGTCCAATTCACTGGTGTATCTGCAGAGCCTGGAGGAGTGCCTGGCATATAATAGACCTTCAAATATTTGTGTGAACATCATTAAAATGTCACACCTTTCATTAATATTTCTGCCACTCAGCGTTGCTTGGATTGAAAGCAATATTCTATTTTCTTAGCATCTTCTTTATTATATCTAAGCATTCTTTTTTTTGCTACATTTAACTCCGGGTAAAGAAGTAAAAAAGGGGGGGGGGGATGCATGGAGGAATAAGAAAAATGCCTTATCAAAAAGCAGATGAAGGCACACAAAGCCTGACAACTAAACCAAGGGAAGATAATTCAGTCCTGGAAAGCTCCAGTGATAATATAACAATAACAATAATAATAGTAATAGTGTTAACTGTTTGCGGGTACCACCTGCAGGCTGGGGCTTCATTTTCCAGACATGTAATTAGTATCATAGAATTGTCTTCCAGGAGCTTAGAATTCCTGTGACCTGATTGGGGCAGCGGGTGGGGAGCCAGGGGGAAACTGACAGGAAGATACATAATAACAGGAAGTAGGAGTAGCAACAGGAAAAGGGGGAGGAGAGGGGAGGAAAGTGGAAGGAGCCGGCCAACCTCCGGGGCTGCCCCGCCCCCGCCCCACAGCATCCCTGGAAACCGCCCCTTTGCAACCGGCGCTGCTTCTGCCCTCGGTTCCAGGATCGACCAGAGCTCAAGATGGCTTCTTTTCCCTCAACGTGTCAAATATTGAAAATCACCTACCATCCCTTCCTGGGAGATTGGTGACAAATAAGGCATTTTAAAAAATTGCTTAGGACCCCATCTCAACCATAGTTTGTAAAGCTTCTGAACATCCCAGGATAAAGGAGATACCGGCATCCTCCACACTCGGAGGAAGAGCTGTGTGTGCAGGTTTGGAAATTTGGCCCTAAGCTTCTGGCAGGAGCGTGAATGGGGAACAGGGCAGAGGGGCTTTGGAACACGACCTCCGCAGTTTGCGGCACACGGGGGGGCACACAGTCATCAGACTCCCTTCTGGCACATGTGCAGAGTCACAAAAACCCAGTTAGAGAAAACATACCGGGAATCTAGGCACAGCCACTAAAATGCAGTCCTGTGCGTTTTCCATCCACATGAGACAATGGTCAAGATTTGAAGCTGAGAATGCAGTGATGTATCCAAGAGAGGAAGGGAAGCCTCAGAACGTACGCGCAGGGAGGGCTTATCCCCAGGAGGAGTGTAGACGAGGGCTCCTCGTCTCCTTTCAGGTGGAGAAATTATGCCGGGAGGGAGGGTTGCTGTGATCGGCATCATACTGCTCAGGTGGAGCAGAATTTTAATAATTACTGGCTGACAGCAACCGTGTTCTGATTCCATAGCAACAATCAACTTCTGGTTTATTCTGAGTTGATAAAATTATTCAGGCCACAAAGGCATTATCAAAAACAAAACAAGGAAGTCTATTCCATGGCTGGAAGGCAGTGCTTCTCAAATTTTACCTACTTTGGTATCAATGGGTTGCCCATTAAAAATGTAGATTCTCCAGCCTTAACCTCAGAGACTCCAAATCACAGTCTTTGAAGGTGGGTCCTTGAAATCTTTATTGTAACCAACCACACTTTGAGAAGCACTGCATTCGATGACACCTGTGAGTTGTGAGTTTAGTGTCCCCCGCACAGCAGCACTGGGGACAGATTCTTAGACCGTCACTGTCTGACGCAAAAGCCACCAGCCATGTGTGGTCACTGAGCATTAGATCTGTGGTTAGTCCAAACTGAGACGTGCGCTAAGGGTAGAATATGCTGGATTTCAAAAAAACAGTCTATACAGTAAAAACAGTGTAAAACATCACATTTAAAAATTTTATACTGATGTGTTGAAATGATAATATTTCGACTATGTGCTTCATAAAATACACTACTAAAGTTAATTTTATCTGTTTCTTTTTACTTTTTTAATGTGGCTACTAGAAGCCTTGAAGCTGACTTCTGTGTGACTTGCATTATACTTTTCAAGCTGCTCTAGACACGTGAGTTCTGGATCGTAGAACAGGTCATAGAAATGTTGCAGAGAAGGAGTATTTCCAGTTTTCTTCTCTTTCATCTTATCTACACCTTTACAAAGAAATGGAAGTAATTGAGGCTGGTCTAGCTAATACAGCAGAGGTTGAAAACAGGCAGGTTTTCAGCTCATCAGATTCACAGAGATGTTCTGTTTCACCACACAATGTTTTCTGAAAACATAATGTCACTGACACAAAAGAACAGTTTAGTACATATTTTTGTGTCCAGTGTCTGTTGAAAAAACTAAAGATTCAAAAATACTGGGATCACCAGCCTAAATGGAGAAATCCTGCTGGCCCCAGGGAGTACCCGTTTCATCAGGAGCAGGACATGTGCTCTTGAGTTTGCCACAGTCCCTGCCACTCCTTAATGCCTCCCTATGGAAATGGGTGGGTCATCGCCATTTTCATTTTTCTTGTATCGTTCTTTTCCTTATAATAAAGAGGAAGATGAAATATTTCCTGTGTTCATATTTCTATGGAAAGTGGGGAAGTCAAAGTTAGATCAAGTCTACCACAAACAATAAGGAAAACACCTAGCCTGCTTTACACATTGATGTTGCCTGCCTGGGTTCAGTCTCAGATAGGTGTTTGAGTTTATAATCCTTGCTCAAGAACCAGTTACAAATAAGAGGCCAATGTCCACTTGCCTTTTCCTTAACTCTTAGCTCATCACTGTGATTTCTCAGCCCCTCCTGGAATAGCCCCTATGCTATGTGGAATGCAAGCCCACCTTCTCTGGAACAGAGAATGTCCTGCCACCATCTGTGTTCCTTCCTCAGTGACAGCTTATTCTTCACTGGAATTTCGTAAAGTCTTGCCCTTGACATGACCCTCTGCAGCCTGGGACTGGCCAGCTTTGGTGTGAGGGGCGTGGACATGGCAAGATCCTGGGTGTGTAACAGAACTGCTGGTCCCAGCAGCAGCAGCCGAGCTTCCTTTGTCCCATCAATTCCCAGTTAATTCAACGGAAAAATCTGTCTAGGTGTCATTGCCATGGTTTCTTGTCTGTTTCTCAACTTATATGATGGCTCTGCTCTCAAGAGTTTCATCAGATGACGGGCAAGAGAAGGCAAAGAGCAAGATGGTTAGCTCTTATACAGATTTGGGTCTGAGGGCTTCACCTGATGCCTGCATCTTCCAACCACCCCACCCTTAGCCAGAATTGTTGTTCGTAACTAAGAGTGGTTTCAGAACTGGGAAGACAAACAGATCCCCAATACCAAAACTGAAGTAGATGAAGGTCTAATTTACACAATTAGAGAAAGCCTCTTTTTTCCTCCCTAATTATTTTTGGCAATATATTAGCCAGGGCAAGTAATATTATGTAACAAACATCCTTGGGGGCTTAACATAATACAAATTTATTTCTTGCTAGCATCACAGTCACCTGCAGGCTGGAACAGGGCCTCTGCTCCACATAGTCATTTGGGGATCCAGGCTCCTTCCTAGATGATGTGGTTCCACCATCTTCTAGGGACTTGGGCTCCTCCTCTGGCGCCTGTGAATCTGGCTGGCAGACAAGACGAAAAGACAAAGTATAGGTTTGTGTGAGTGGCTTTAGGGCAGACAGGAGAGTGCTGTACGTCACTTATATTCAGTTTCCATTGGCCAGCACCCAGGTATATGGACCACCTAGTTGCAAGAGAAGCTGGGATATGAAGTTTAGCTGTGTACCTCCTGAGAAAAGGAAGCGGGTTTTGTGCACCCGTATCAGCATCTTTGCCTGATGCAAGCTTAGTGAGGAATGGAAGGGGCAGGAAGGATCACAGAAATAACCCTGAGAAGCCATGGGACGCAACCAGGATCAGATCATTCCAGTTTGGTGTTGGGACTTTCATAGCCTTTGCCTCTCTGTCCTTCGTTCATTCCAAACTTGGAATGTGTGGGGCTTATAAATTGCATTTTGTACCTCTCTGGGCAGCAAAATGTATCACTCTGCTTTCCCCAAACACATTTAATAAAGAACACAAGGCCTTTCTGTTACTTAGGATCCAGTGTTCAGTTCTGGCCCAGTGTGACCTGTGACTCCAAACATCTGCTCTAGTGATTAGTATCATTTCAGCCACAGAGAAATATTTCTCCAAATCTCTTGCTTTGTGTCCTTGAATTAAAAGGTAACTGCATCAAAATGCTGTGAAGGTTTGTGGGCTGTTCCGCTCACATCAAAGATGGACTTTGCTTTAAACACTAGGGAGGGTTTGATCCATGGAAGCATTTAAGTAAGAGTAAAAAAATTGTCCAATTTCCCCTCTCAGTCTCATTGAAATAGATTTCCATGTGATGAAGTATTCTTTTTTAACAGTGCTGAACACTGTCTTCCTCTCATGTTCCAATTTGTGGTTTCAGAGGTACTCACAAATGAGACAGTGTTAACAGCAGTGTGCATGGTGGCTGAGGAAGGGTTGGCAGTGGTAAACAATCCATATACGTCTTAATTTACTATGTAAGTCTAAGTATACCGTGTGTGAAGAATGGTACCAATACTTTACCTGGGTACCACCATAGAAATCAATGCTAGAATTGTAAATATTCTTAATTTAGTAAAAATATTTAATGAGATTTTTAGCAGCTTTTTGGAGATAAAATTCACATACTACCCAATTCACTCACTGAACATGTACAATTCAGTGGTGTTAGTATATTCATAGAGTTGTGGGTTTATCACCACAATCTTGGAACATTTTCATCACTCCCAGAAGAAACCTTGTCCCCCTTGGCTGTCATCCTCAATCTCTCCGTCCTTGCCCCTGAGTCCTTGGCAACTACAAACTTACTTTCTCTTGCTTAGGGATTTGCTGACTTTTGACATTTTATATAAATGGAATCATGCATTATATGGTCTTTTGAGACTGGCTTCTTTTACTTAGTATAATAGTTGCAAGTTTTATCCATGTTGTAGCATCCTTTTTACTGCCTTATAGTATTCCATCATACAGATACACCATAGTTTGTCTATTCAATCACCAATTGGTAGACATCTAAGTTGTTTACACCTCTTGTCTATTATGAATAATGCTGCTATGAACATTCATGTACACATTTTTTGTGGGTATGTTTTCATTTCTCTCGTGTATACACCTAAGTGTGGAATTGTCAGTAAGATTTAATTAAAATTTCAAATACTTAAAATAAAAATGTCAGCATTATTTAAGTAATTTTGACTCAAATTTTTGATACTCAATACACTGCAATATGAGTTTGTCTTTTATTCTTAATAGATAAGTTTAAGTATCTTGGAAAAATAACATTTTGGAAATATGAAGAATAAGTATACTTTTTATTTTAATTTGCTTTTTAATGAAAATACATTTAAATTGTGCTTGCTTTGAATCCAATATACTTTTTTAATCCTTTAGATCATTACTGTAAGTAGACTGTAAATTATGTGAAAATCTTGATTATACCAACATAATTAGCAATTATGCTGAAAAAGGGGCAAAATTATATGGGATATGTATCTCCCTTTTTTTTGAATTGTATATGGATCTTATTACTCAGCCAAAATTGCTTGCCATCAACGGAACATATAAGCATGAGCAAAATATTTAAATTCTATCATTTAAAATTCAGTCATATACAGAGAAATACAAATATCATATGCTATCACTTATTTGTGGAATCTAAAAAATGATACAGATGAGCTTATTTACAAAACAGAAACAGGTTCATAGACATAGAGAACAATCTTATGGTTAACAAGGGGGAAGAGGGGAAGAAGGGATAACTTAGGCTTTTGGAATTAACAGATATACCTTACTGTATATAAAATTGGTAAACAGCAAGGACCTACTGTAAAGCACAGGGCACTATATTCAATATCTTGTAATGACCTATAATGGAAAAGAATCTGAAAAAGAGTATATAACTGAATCACTTTGCTGTACACCTGAAACTAATACCACACTGTAAGTCAATTATACTTCAATTAAAAAAAAAAGAAAATCATCCCATAAGTGTACAGAATCCACAGTAAACTCCCAGGAGGCAGAAAAGAGGTTACATTTGTGTAAATATTAAGATTTCATTTGTAACTACATTTTGTATCAATATACATTTTTCTTTGCCAAAAAAGAAAAAGAAAAAAAATTCAGTAGTATAAAAACCATAGATGTACACGCATCTTGCCATTTTGTCATCATTGCTCTGTTTGTTTTTATGAAAGTATATTTGTCAAGGTAGGAGGGTAAGAGCATACGTTACTTCATAGTTTGTTGGTTTGATTTATAACTTTTAAATAGTTAGACATGGGATATATGGACCTCTATTTCTACTCTTGAGCAGGCCCTTTAGGACTCGGGGCCAGACCCAGTGCTGGGCACCTGACTGAAGATCAGTGAGTGCTTGTTGATTGACCTAGAACTGGAACAAGGGCAGGAGGATTTTTTTCAAATGATGTTTAAGAATTTTAAATTTCCCTACACCCCACGTGGGTGGTCAGGCCACTCAACATGGCTGTTCTCTTGCTCTCGGCACATCCCCACTCGACCAGTCCCTGCTTTACCCACATGACTAGCCAGTCCTCTCAATTATTAGACCTACTTAGCCCTTGGTAACTGACGAGTCCACCTGATGTCAACTCCCGCTACAGATGGTAGCCTCCTTCTCCCTGGAGCAGCGAAGACTGCCGCCACGTCCTGCCCACTGTCTGCTGTATGCAGTGGGGTGTTGCTCCAGGAACTTCTGTGCAAGATCCCTCTGTCCAGTAAACCACTGATGTCTCTGTCACTGTCTCCAGGCTCCTTTTTTGTCTTGAGGCTGAGCGACTACAAGACTTTGCAGCCCTGCAGGGTGCAGCCCAGCACCATGCTTCAGTCTCACGGAGGGACATTTGGATTCCACTGCTTTGACTGGGATGGACAGGTTGCAGCTCGTTGGTTGTGAGTTAGACCACACCTAATGTCTAATCCATGCTAGTGAAAAGCATATCATTAAATCCTCCATGTCAAACTTCTCCAGTTAGTGTCTTGTTGCCAATCCTGTGAAATTCTGCTGCCACTCTGAGAAGTAAATTGCTTATGTGAACATTACTAATTATTTTACATTCTACTTTCATAAACCCAGGAAGCCTTCTGGTCCTCTTGACTCCACAGGTGCTCATTCTGGGATCCAGGCTGCTTCTCATGGCTTGTGATGGTATAAATCCCTGTCCGAGGGTAAAAGAAGACGGAGGTCCCAGCTCAAGCAGGAAAGGAATGACTCTTTCCTTCCATCACTTTTTGTTCTATTCAGGCCCATAAAGAATTGGATGCTCCCCCGCCTTGAGGAGGGCAATTTACTTAACTAAGTTACTGATTCAGGTACAAATGTCATCTGGAAATGGCCTCACAGGCCCACTCGGAAATAGTGTTTAATCTGGGCATCCCGTGGCCCAGTCAAGTTAACACATAAAATTAACCCTTACACATACCATACATTTTACCATCTTCAAGTGTACAATTTCATTGTTTTTGGTATATTCACAGAGTTGTGCAATAATCTAATAATTATCTAATTCCAGAATACTTTCACTATGCCACAAAGAAATCTCATACCTGCAAGCAGTCACTCCCTTCCCCTCCCCCCTTCAGCCCTTGGTAACCTCTAATCTACTTTCTATCTTTATAGATTTACCTATTTTGAACATTTTGTATAAATGAAATCCTACAACACTTTTGTGTTTGGCATCTTTCACTTAGCAGAATGTTTTCAAGGTTTATCCCTATGGCATTATTCATTCCTTTTTAGGGCTGAACAATATTTCATTATATGGATATACCACATTTTATTCATCCATTTCTCAGTTCCCAGTTTTTGACAGTTGGGAATAATTCTGCTATGAACACTTGTGTACCAGTTTTTGTACGTGTACAAGTTTTGTTCATACAGTTTAAAACCTCTTGGGTATGTACCTTGGATTGAAATTGCTGGACCATATGGCAACTATGCTTAACCATCTGAGCAACTGCCAAACTGTTTTTCACAATAGCTACACCATTTTACATTTCTACTAGCAATGTACGAAGGTTCCAGATAGTCCATATTCCACCAACGCTTGCATGTTTTGTGTTTTTGTCTTTATAGCCATCATTGTAAGAGTGAGGTGATAACCTTACTATGGTTTTGAATTGTATTTCCTTAGTGATTAATGTTGGTTGGCATCTCTTTATGTGTTTATTGCCCACTTGTATTTCTTCTTGGGAGAAATGTCTGTTCAAATCCTTTGCCTATAATAACGAGATTTTTGCCGTATCTTATGACGTATTCTAAGACCAACTCCACAAAATGCCATATTTGATAGCTCTTTAGGGTTTAATCTACACTATGTAAATCAGAAAAGTCTGAGGTTTCCAAAGTTTTTAAGGAACCAATGTGATGCCTCTTTCATTTTGTTTGGTCTGCAAGCATGTGATCAAGAAATTTAAACTACACTAGGGAGCTGTTTCTCTAATTGTTCCTTCTTCCCCATTATTGTTCAGGTTCCTTGAATGTAATTGATACTAACACTTTGGATTTATTTTTTTTTTAACCTTCTTTCATCTGATACCAAGGACAAACCAAATAGAATTCTCTACAAAAGTTAATTAATATACCTTTATTTGAAACTTCTCCCAAATGGAGGTTGGTACTTCCACATGAGTGGCATAGAAGTAAACTGCACAAGGATTTTTAAAGTAGCATTAAAATAAAGGAGTTGGACTAATTTCTCTCAAACTTTTATTTCACCTTTAACTATCTGTGATTCTAACATAGTTGGCTGTTAACTGAGATGGAATGTGAACCCAGGACTGCTAACTTAAGCCCCCTTCTCTGAGCAAGATGCCATTCTTATTTGATGAAGTAACATTTGCAAAGTAAGTCTTAACTGGTCCCTTAGAGGCTGAAAACTCTGGAAACCTAAGAAATAGGTCATGGAAGGAAAGGTTCAGAAATTAATGTATGTACTTAAGAGAGTGGTCATAGTAATTATTTGGTGGGTGAACCGTACTTATAGATAAAAGTCATGGTTAAAAAATGCAAAACATATGGTTGTTAGGCAGTGGGGTAAAATTATTCCTTGGGACCCAATGGAATTTGTTCTGAGACATTTTTGAGAAGTCCACAATGTTAATGGAAACCTTGACATTAGATTTTAAAAAAAGAATGTGGAAAAGATTATCCATTTGCAATCTGTTTCCATCTAGCTATTAGAATGGGTCAAATAAACCTGAAAATAGAATCGGGAGGAAATGGAAGCTAGTCTAGTTTAAGAGTTGGAGGAAAAATGGGTTCAGAACCATGGAAAAGTTTATGCGCCTTAAATGCTACGTTGATCTGCTGTCCACACATTTCTGGTTTTCTCTTGGACCTATTTGAGAGAGAAGGGCTAAAGAGAATGAGGAATTTGAATTTGAATTGATTGGGTGTGTTTTGTGCTTAGCACATTTCTAGGATCCTTGGGCTATTTGAGTCCTGGATAAAAGAGGTTTAAAAATCTTATTCCTACATGGAACCTGTTAGCTAATGGAATAAGGCAGGATGTGGCTGAATGTTAAAATGTACGTTATATGAATTACATGCTATACAGGAAGTCAGAGTATAGTGACTGATCCAGGTAAGAGAAATCAGGCTCAGGAAGGGCATTCAGGACATGGTGACCTAGGACATGGACTTGATTAATGAGTGGAATTCAGTCAAGAGAAGCAGAGAGAAGAGGGCCTTCTGTTGAACACGTGGCTATTGTAACGAGTGAAGATTTGGTGCTGGGTAAGGCCATGGTCAATTCAGGAGGTAGAAAGCAGTCTTCTGTTACTGGGGTGGAACATCTTATTAAAAATGAGGATATTGTAGGGCTAATTACCTCAAATGGGCCTTGATGTGAGATGTGAAAGCTCTTGTTAGTAAAAGACCAAAGGAGCAGGGAACTGTTTGCTGAATGCCCACCCTACATACGACAAAAGCTGTATAAAAAGAGAAAAGTTTAGCCAGGAAGAATCAACATTAAGATTATTTTTTACAATAAAGTCTGGCTTACACACACACTTATTTATAATAAAACAAATCAGTAAATGAATAAAAGGAAATATCCTTAATTTGATAAAGTCTATACACCTAAAACCTAGAGTAAACATTATATTAACAGAAAAACTCTAGATTAATCCTAATTAATATCAGACAAAAAAAATCACTATTGATATTATAGCACCGGCTGTTCTGGCCGATTATATAAGACACGGAAAAAAAGTTTCAGAAAAGAAGAGCTAAAACTCTAATGTTTTCCTGATGATACGATTGTTTCCTTTGAAAATTCAATAGCGTCTAATTAACAAACTACTAGAAGTGTTAAGAGTTCAGCAAAGTTGATGGATACAAAATTATCTACTAACATCAATAATGTTTCTATCAGCAACAACAAACTAGAAAATATTATAAAAACTAAAATATCATTTTTTAATAGCAAAAGGAGTTGGTGAACTCTGGCCATGGGACAATTGTGGCCTACTGCTTATTTTTGTAAGTAAAGATTTACTGGTGCACAGTCATGTCCATCTGTTTATGTGTTGTCTACGACTGATTCAGCACTTCAACTTCAGAGTTACATAGAGTAAATGGCCACAAATACTTAAGTAAAAGGTAAAAAAGAAGCAAAGAAGGAAGACTTATTACCAGATATTGTTGACAGTAAAACTATAGAATAAAAATAATATGCACTAAATGCAGAAACAAATAGACTAGTGGGATACACTAGAAAGTTCAGGAATATACATAAAATTATACGTGTGTGTGTGTGTGCACGCGTGTGTGTATAAACTTGATAGCTCTGCACTACAAAGAAATGGGGAAAGCAAACAATCTAAAAGATTGTTTAGAATATGACACTGGTTTGCTCAGAATATGTGGAAAAATAAAGTTGAATTTCTACCTTATACCACATACAAAGGTGAATTTCAGATGGATTAAAAATATAAATGTAAAAGGCAAAACTGCTAATTAAACTTAAAAGTTTTGCACAGTAAAGGAAACTATAAACAAAACAAGAAGACAACCTATGGAATGGGGAAAATATTTGCAAATGATACAACCGACAAGGGCTTAATTTCCAGAATATACAAACAGCTCACACAACTTAACAAGAACAACAACAACAACACAATCTAAAAATGGGCCAAAAACCTAAACAAGAGATTCTCCAATGAAGACATACAAGTGGCAGATAGGCACATGAAAAAATACTAATTATCAGAGAAATGTAAATCAAAACTACAGTGAGGTGTCACTTCACAGCAGTCAGAATGGCCATAATTCAAAAGTTCACAAATGATAAATGCTGGAGAGGGTGTGGAGAAAAGGGAACCCTCCTACACTGGTGCAGCCATTACGGAAAACAGTATGGAGATTCCTCAAAACACTAAATACAGACTTACTATGTGATCCAGCAATCCCACTCCTGGGCATATATCTGGAGGAAACTCTAATTCAAAAAGATACATGCACCCCAGTGTTAAAGCAGCACTAAGTACAATAGCCAAGACATTGAAACAACCTAAATGTCCATCGACAGATGACTGGATAAAGAAGTTGTGGTGTGTTTATACAATAGAATACTACTCAGCCATAAAAAGAATAAAATAATACTATTTGCAGTAACATAGATGGACCTGGAGATTGTTATTCTAAGTGAAATAAGCCAAAAAGAGAAAGAAAATACCATATGATATCACTCATACGTGGAATCTAAAAAAAAAGACACAGATGAACTATTTACTAAACAGAAACAGACTCACAGACATAGAAAACAAACTTATGGTTACCAGCAGGGGAAGGGAATGAGAAGGGATAAATTGAGAGTTTGAGATTCGCAGATACTAACTACTCTATAAACTAGATGAACAACAAGTTTCTACTGTATAGCACAGGGAACTGTATCTTGTAGTAACCTATAATGAAAAAGAATTTGAAAATGAATATATGTATATACATATATGACTGGAACATTATGCTGTGCACCAGAAATTAACATAGCATTGTAAACTGTACTTCAATTAAAAAAATAAATAAAAGGTAAAACTAAAAACCTAGTGCTAAAAAAAAATAAGAATAGCTTCATGACCTTGAATAGAGAAACTTTTCTTAAACCAGAACTTAGCAGTCAGAGAACTTCAATTTAAAATCATAAATACCACTTCGCAACAACAATCATAGCAAAGTTAAAAATGAGAATAATAGCAAGTGTCGGTGAAAATGTAGGGACAGAGTGTGCTGCTGTGGGGCCATAAAATGGTCTGGCCACTCCTGACAGCACCTGGTGGTATCTGGTGAATTAAAATATTTATATATCCTACAATCTAGTGACTCCAATCCAGTCTTTATCTCAAAGACTTCTTGCCAAGACCCATAACAGCACATGTGCAGGGATGTCCATAGATGCATTGTTTACTCTGGTAAGAAGTTGGGGGTAACCCGCAGTAAAATATACAACTCAAATATGGATACATGTTCTGGAACTCTATGCAAACTGCAGATGCAATATGCAGACTGCAGATGCAATAAATTCAGTATGTACACAGCAAAATGTATTGATACCAAAACATCACTGAGTAAGAAATATTGGGAACAGAACATGATTTATAACATAACACCAGTTTTATAAATTAAAAACACATAGACATAGAAAATAGCATTAAACATTTATAAGTATATGTAAGGATATATACCAGATCATTTGATTGGGTACTTGTAGGGTGGAGGGAAGAAAACAGAAGTTTGGAAATTCTGAAAGAGAGAGTAAAAATAACAGAATAAAATTTGCTAAAGAACCTTTCACCAACTGATGGTCATACTCTGTGAACCTAAGAGTGGAATAAACTTAATTGTGCACCCTGGGTTTTATAAAACAAACAAAATGGCAAAATTTTAGCCAAATTTTAAAGTAAGATTAGTCATAGTCCTAAAATGTACGTTTGTTATTTAAAATTCATCATCCTTACATATATAGCTACAGAATTTGTCTTCTTTTGTGGATATTTCCTAGCTCAGCCAGAAAGCTGTGTTGATGGGCATTTTGGAGGAATTGAAGGTTGAGAGGGTTTTGCTCTGCTGTTGCTCAGAATGTAATATCCGACCAGGCTATCTGCGTGGCCATCAGAACATTAGTCCTCCGGCTAATCCGAATTCTACAGGATGTGGATTAGCATTTAAATGTACTGGGATGATACTGAATACCGCGGTGGATGAGACGCCGAAGCTGTCTCTTCCCTTAGTAGCCAGCTCAGACTTTACACTAACTGAGGGTTTCTTTTTATTCCTAAAGATTCCAGCACTGTGCTAGGCACACAGTAGATTTTTTTTTAATGTTAAAAAAGTACTGGTTGACTGAGGAAAAACACAAAACAAAACAAATTAGGCCCCTGCCTCAAATGAGATTTAAAAATTTCACCACTAAAACCTGCAGTAATTGCAAACCTTGGAAAACCTAAGAAAGATAGTTAATGAACAAACCTTCCCTTTCTTAGACTAAGAAAACTCTTGCCCTGTGGGATCTGTCTATCTCGTTGTTCAGTGACTGGTAATACATGTGATGATGGCTTAAGCTTAGGTGCAGAGGCTGGAATAGTTACAGTAAATGAGAGCTCTCTGCCAATGCAAGGGCGAGATGACTGCGGATGGGGAAGAGTCTGAGCCAACAGGGACTGGAAGAGTCCTGGGAGAGCTACTGAGTAAGAGCGGAGCTGGCCGGGGCATTCAGCCTCCGCTGGGAGCAGGCAGCTGCTCCTTCCTGATAGACGAAGTCAAACGGAACTTGGGCAACTGGAACTAGCATTTTTGAGAAAATCCATGAGCTACGTGCTTTTCAGCTCTTATGTTCCTTAATCCTTACAACCCAAGAGGTGGCCGAGGCAGACACTCCTGTCTTCATTTCAGATGGGATAGCTTAAGGCTCAGAGATCTGAAGGATCTTGCTAAGGTCAGGTCAAGGGTAGAAGTAAAACATGAACTCACATTTTTTTTTTTTTTTTGACCTCCATAGCATTGGCTATCTCTGTAATACCACAGTCTCTTCTTTAGCTTAAGCTGAGAGTAAAGGCAGACCAAGGAGAAAATATAAAATGTTAACATCCAAAGGAGAAAGATTTGAGTTCAAATGGGCAGGCCTCCGGTAATGAGAGCCCAGAAAACATTTGGAAGTGGTGATGTCTTAAGTAATGTTTATTTCCTAAACTGGACTAACATTGGCATTGTGGCTGCTCTACTTGTCTACTTGTGCATAATTTTTAACAGTCACAAATCATCAAAAATTTTTATAGTGTGTTATGTATAAGATACTCTACCAGTTACTGGGCCAGGGGAGGGGCAAGGATTCAAAGAAACATTCCTCACTCTCAAAAGTTTGGAAAGTAACTAGAAAGACAGAACAAATAAAAAGTGGATAATATAAGACATAACAGTGGAACAGACAAAGGTTATCGAGATCCGGATGCAAGGATTAACTACAGAGTGGTTTAGGAAGGGCAAATTTCACAGAGATAGTAGGATGTAAGAGAGGATACAAAAATGAGAAAAGTTGAGGTCAGTGGTTCTCAAAGTCTGGTCAGAAGACCCCTGGAGGTCCTGGACAGCCTTTCAAAAAGTCCACAAGGTCAAGACTATTTTTATAACAATACAAGACTTTGGCTTCCTTGCTGCATTAACCTTAGTATTGATAATGCAAAAATAATGTGGGTAAAACTGCAGTGGCACCAAACAATATATAGGTAGCAGGATGTAGATATTTACAACTACATATTCATGGTTTAAACAAATTGCCAATTTCAAGTAAGAATGCTCTTGATGAAACAAAAAAATAGTTGTATTAACTCTCAACTCTGGAGTGCAGGTCTTTTTAACATGCTGTGTGACAAGGTGAAAAGTATATAAAAAGCACTTTTGCTGTGTGTTGAAGGATGATTGTCTTTGAGAAAAGTACTTGTGTGATTGAGTTGCAACTTGAAATAGCTTTTCTTCATGGGACAACATTTTTTCTTGAAAGAATGAGAAACAGACAAACTATGACTTTTCAGGCCTAGATATTTGGCAGACAGTTTCTTGAAAATGAAGGAAGTGAGCCTGCCACTTCAAGGAAGACAACTGACAGTATTTATTGCCAAAAATAAAATTTGAGATTTCATGTAAAAATCAGAATTTTGGCAAAACACATCCACCACCATAAGCTTGCCAGCTTCCCAATACTTGACAAGTTTTCTAATGAGATAGGTGATATTAATGAATGCAATATTATATATACATCATATACTTCACATATATTATATGCAAATAAAGTAATGAAATGGGCCAACATTGGAAGATCTACGTAACTCAGTCAATATTTCTCAAATGCATTCAACCTGCAAGATAGACCAAGGGATTTTAATGCAACAGAGTAGAGTATGAAAAGTTTCATGATAGGATTTTAGATTTCACAACTTTAGCTGTCTTTAAAAAAAAAAAAAACACTCCCGTGTGGAGAATTTTGGTGTAGCATCAAAGAAGAATAGCTACAATTGTCTGAGAAATGCCAAAATACTCTTTCCTTTTCTAAATATATATTTACATGAAGTAGGATTTTTCTCCATATATCCCAACCAAAACAAAATCTAGCAACAGCTTGAATGCAGAAGCAGACATGAGAATCCCAATGTCTTCTATTAAGCCAGACATCAGAGATATTTGCAAATATATAAAACAATGCCACTATTCTCAATAATTTTTTTTGTTTTTGAAAATATAGTTGTTTTTCAAAAAAAAACCTGTTAGTTCTGTTAACATAATGAGGTAGTTATTTACTATTTCAGTTGAATTTTTAAATAAGAATTTAAGACAGTTTTCTCAACATTAGTTTCCAAAACAATCAATAGATGTAACTCCCACAGAAGTAAACTCTTTGGATTCCCTGATAATCGTTGAGAGTGTAAAGGGGCCTGAAACCAAACCCTCTGAGAACCACAGGCTTATATACACGTGTGTGTATTTCATGCTGTCTTCCTTTTCCTTTAACTTAGGTTTAATGAGGTATAGTTTACACAGAGCAAAATTCACCCATTTTTGTGTACAATTACGCATCTTCACAGATGCAGCATAAAGTCACAAGTCCACCACCACATTCAAGTTATAGAATATTTCCATCATCTCAAAAAGTTCCCTTGTGTCCCTGTTTATCCCCCCAACTCCAGTCCTTGGCAGCCTCCAAACTGTTTTCAGTTCCTACACAGGCATAGCTCAGAGAGACTGTGGATTTGGTTCTAGACAACTGCAGTAAAGCGAATATCGCAATAAAGCGAGTCGCACGAGTTTCTTGGTTTCCCAGGGACCATAAGTTATGTTTACACTATACTGTAGTCTACTAAGTGTGACAATGGCATGATGTCTAAAACATATGCATACCTAAGTAAAAACACTTTACTGCTGAAAAATACCACCTATTACCTGAGCCTTCAGTGAGTGGTAGTAGTAACATCAAAGATCACCGATCACAGACCACCATAGCAAGTACAATAAAAACGAAAAAGTTTGAAATATGGTGAGAATGACCAAAATGTGACACAAAGACAAGAAGTGAGCAAATGCTGCTGGAAAAAAACGGCACTGACAGACTTGCTCAATGCAGGCTTACCATAAACCTTCAGTTTAAAAAAAAAAAAAAATACCTCACTGTCTCTGAATCACAAGAAAGCAAAGCAAAATAAAAAGAGGTAGTTTTATCTTTTCCAAAATGTCAAGTAAATGGGGTGATACAGTATGTAACTTTTTGAGTCTGGTGTCTTTCGCTTGGCATAGTGCATCTGAAATTCATTCATATTGTGGGTTTTGTGAGTTGTTCCTTTTTATTGCTGAGTAGTAGTCCATTATATGAACACACCACAATGTGTTTATCCACTCACCAGTTAAAGGCATTAGGGCTGCTTCCAGCTTTAGGCAATCATGAATAAACATTCTCCCACAAATCTTTGTGTGAATGTTAAGTTTTCATTTCTTTGGGGTAAATACTGAAGATTTTAACTTTATAAGATGGTTTCGATATTTGAAGACGCAAAGAAGAACATTCTAGATCGAAGGAAAGTATGGGCAAATACCCTGCCCCACTTGTTTCCTTGGGTGGATATTTGACAGCTGAAATATAATCGTCTCTCTCTTATTTGTCCCTTCCACAAGTGCCCACCATTTACTAAGTCACAGTGTAAGAGATGTCGCAGCTACATTGCTGCCTTGCTCGTAAATGCTGGGTTCTGCATGGCACTTCTCGGATCTAGTAAATAGACCAATTTAATTGTCACAGAAGACTTGTAGGGTAGTGGGAGGAGATCCCGCAAAGATAGTTTGGAGCCAGGTTGTGTGTTTCCTAGTAATGGATGAGAATTAAAGACCCTCAGGAAAGAATAGCTACTTCTCACTCCTATTAAGCAAGTGGTTTCCAAAGATAGAATTTTGGGCGTAGAAGGTCTTATGGAAATTACTGAGTAATGGGGAAGAAATCTGCTCTTCAAGCATATATAAGGCACAGGTTAAGTCCCTCCTCGACTTCTTTGTGTCACTGTTCCCAGACCCTGGCTGCTTGTGTCTCCTCAGCTGTCACCTCCAGCCAGCACATGACACTTGGTTCTGAGTTGTTACTGATGCTTATGGCAAAACACCAACTTATCTGAGAATCAAGACAACCAGTAAGTTTGGAAGAATTAAAGCAAGTTTGTTTAATTTTTTTCATCGAATTATCTCTTTAAAATGATAGAAGTAATTCATGGTTATTATAGAAATATTGGGAATTTAGAGCATAAAAAAAATCCTTTACCCAAGTAAAATTACCGTTTATATGTGGGTTATTTTCATCCTATTTTTTCTATCTTTATTTCTAAATAATTGTGATCACATCCTCCATATTATTTTGTACCTCGTGTTTGCACTAATATTCAATCATAATCATATTCTCCTTATAAAATTCTTCATAAAAATTGTTTAAATACCTGCATGCTATTCCATCTTACAGCACCAACATAATTTACTTAGTCATTTTTTTACTCCTGAGAAATTGCTTTGTTTCTATTTCATCACCAGTATGCTATGGTAAACTTCCTTTATACAAATTTTTTAAAATAAACTTGTTTCTTTATGCTCCCAATAACAAAATCCCCATGAACACTTTTGAAACTAAAAACATATATAAGGAGCAACATCTTGAATGACCCTGGGAAAAGTTTATTTAATTTTCTCTCTTTTCCCTCAGTCTAGCAACATTGGATGCTGACCATCTGCTGATTTCTGGACTAGGCATGGAAAGAAAGAATGCAAAAGAAATGTAATTTGAGGTTCAGATTTTGAGTATCCAATTCAGTGAAGCAAATACCGGTTGCCTATTGCACTCAGCGTTGTGCTGGGTGTTGAGATGTTACGCATAATAATAACAGCTGGTTTCAAATGAGAGTTAGGTCTTCCCAGCACTGTCAGAGATGGTCTCACTTAAATCCTCACGCCAACTGGTGCCCACGGTATTGTTAACCCCACTTTATGGCCAAGAAAGTAGAGACACAGAAAGATGAACTGACTCACCCAAGCCATAAAGCTTATAAGAGTCAGAGCCAGGATTTGAACCTGTGTGGTTCTGAGCCATCACCCTTCCTTCACACGACATCCTTCCCCCAAGAGAACTCGTAGTGAGAGGAAGAAAAAGTCCACACCATCTTGTGTCCTAGGGGATCTCTTTCCTGCCTGTGTTTCTGTTCCAAGAGTAGTTCTCTGGAGGAGTAAGATAGGAATGGTACCAGGAATTCAGCTGCCAATAGGGGAAGGAAGTCAGCCTTGATTACACCATCGGGTTCATCTACAGAAAGTAGAAGAAACAATCCCCGGTCACTGGAATGTTTTGCTGTTAACAATTATTTGTGATGCTTTGAAATGCACTTACACTTTTTAAAAACACACACACAGGAAAGCAACAAAGTTTGAAATGCAGACAAGAAGGTGAAGAGACCCTGAATTCTTAAGGAAAAATGTTTGGACTGGACTAAGCCACTATTTCCCAAATGGCATTTTATGCACAAGAGTTTTGTGGGTTGGCTGAGTTTAGGACATAGTGCAGTCTTTATCTTTGTTTTAGAGATTGATTAGGCCAATTAGGGAATTTAAGGCTCTGAGAAGTCCTGCAGTGAGGCCACCTGCTTCAATTGATTTGATCCAGAATTTCCAAGACTTATTTAGACCCAGAACCCTTTTCTCAGGAGACCGCTATTTGTATTCCCTACACTGGAGGAAATAGTGGATTTGTTGGTGGGTTCCTGGAAGTGGCTGAGGAGGCCGGCTGGGCTCTGGGGCTGTTTTTTCACTCCTTCATGTCTCACCAACGGGATAAAACAGAACAGTGAAATCTGACAGTTCTCAGCAAACAGGCTAATTTTCACATTTGGACTCATTTTCTCTCCACTTCTGAAAACTCTGGAGGCCAAAGGGAGCCGTGCTCACAATGCAGAGGAAGGCCTCTTCTCCATGTTTCATGTGACGCCTGTTTCAAGTGTGTCGCCATCACTGGGAGCACCTGCTGCCCACCCCTCCACCAGCAGCTCCGCCAACTCACCCAGCTGGTCCTCCCTCCCAGCACACAAGCCGTTTCAGAGGAGTGTGATGAAGGTTGGACTCAGCCCCAAAACTGCCTCCTGCCCTCCTCCCAACCCCCTTTGTCTATTGTGTGGACGGAGGTGGTGATTGAATTAACAAAGCTGTTAAAAGCAGACATGGAACACATGGAAAAGGGCTCGGAGCCCTAAAAGGCAGCTTCCTTTGCTCTCGACTCTGGAGCAAAACTGTGAGCTGCACTTAAGTGGTACCTGGTGATTATGGTATTAGGGAGAGATTTGCTCCTCAGTGCCTGTCACTCACAGCTGAAGAGAGACCTCAACCGGGGAGCCAGCTGAGCGCCTGGGACAACGCACAGCTCTGTAATTAGGACGCTAATTCCCCAAAGGTCAGAACTCCTTCATCAAACATTAATCAAACCATTTTGGAAATAATAGTGAGTCCATCCAGGGTGGGAGTATGACAGTCAGGGGCAGAGCTCTGAGTCCTCTTGAACCAGAATGGATTTTGAGGATAAGTGTGGGTGAAAGTAAATAGCTTTACTCAGGAAGAGAAGAAATTAGTAGTAGGTTTTTGTTGTTGTTGTTTAAGTTCAAAATAATATTTTCTATGTCTTTTTACCTTAAATAGCCATGTCAGTAGAACAATTAAGGGATGATAGTCCAAATATGCAGACATCCCTCTGCCCCATCCTTTCTAAGCACATCTTTTATAAAAGTCCTTAGATTTGCAGAACCCACTTCAGTGTATAAAACCTTTCCATCTGCACTGTCTTGTCTGCTCTTTGCAGCAGCCTCAAAAGACAGGTGGAATCCATTACAAAGGTGAGAAAACTGAGACTCAGACATTCAGTTGTTTTCCTTTAGCTGATCAGTAGCAGAGGGAAGGCTCAAACCTAAATCTTTTGTTCCAAAATGCCATGGTCTTTGCATAAACAATAGCTCCCATTAGAGGAGATCTTAGATTCTTAAGCAGTCTGGGTCCCTCTGGACCCTCCCCCAAATAAGAATTCAGGAGCTGACTTTTAATGCCTAGGGTTCTTCATTGCAAACCTCCCAGTTTACAAATAAATAAACTATACAAACAAACAAAAAACTCTTTACCCTCTCCAATTTCAGAGTCTGTAGAAATACACTTAAAACACACACAAAGTTTCTTTTATATTGAAAAGTATGCATGTATTTGGAGACTGGTCACATGAAAAAGCATAAGCTTGTTTACCAGATCACTTATGCCTCACCATACTTGTTTTTAAGATTAACTTTGGCTTACATAATTATCTTTAAAGCACTGATCAGCAGAGGTCAAGTCAGTGGTAAATTTCTAGAAGCTCTCATTATGCAACTGGTCTTGGTCATCTTTCTGGGCACAGTGAGTTTCTTTGTGGTTCTGCATTGTGTGCACCAGTCTGCACACTCCAGGCAGAACATGTTGGCAAACAGCCTTCTCTTCCAGTCCTCATTTTCTCTCCTTCCCAGGGTGTGAGCTCCCCAAAGTGTGATTAATCCATCTATTGATCGCCTCCTGCCATACTGAGGGTGAGATATGGCTGGCGATCGGTGCCAGGCCACCGATGTGACCGGACTGCTAAGGCGAGGTGAGAACAGACAAGAGATAGCAGGGGCTTTCCAACCCTGCAGACGGAGAAGGCAACAATAATAGTCGGGCTTCCCATAAGCCTTGCGAAATGATCCCTCTCATCAAAAAGCAGCTAATTCTTTTTCGAATGAATTATAATGTATATTCCCTGCTATCTTGATGGGCTTCACAAAGGTCTAATAAAAGTTTATGGGTAAAGGGAAAGAAGAAGATGAAAAAAAAAAGAGTAACCAGACAGAAACCTCCTGGAAATAGAGCCAAATAAGAATGTGTGCTTTGACTGCAGAGGTCCAGGCAGGCATAATGATAACCACGCACATGCTAACCAAAGGGATTAGAAGACTAAGAAGGCATTTATCTAATATTCAGAGGCACTGCTGCGTGGGTAGGGGGAGTGGTAAGGTGAAGATAAGCCCAGGGGACAAGCAAAGACTCTAGAGAAAAAACCTTCTTCTATCTGCAAAGGAAGAGGGTGAAGTGAAAAATACAGGCACTAAGCAACATGGATGGATCTAGAGATCTTCATACTAAGTAAGTCAGGCAGAGAAAACCAAGTATCATATGATATTACTTATATGTGGTATCTAAAATATGATACAAATGAACTTATTTATGAAATGGAAACAGACTCACAGACATAGAAAACAAATTTAGGATTACCAAAGGGGGAAGGGGTTGGGAGGAAAGATGAATTAGGAATTTGGGATTTGCAGACATACACTACTATACGTAAACTAGATAAACAACAAGGTCCTACTATATAGCACAGGCAACTGTATTCAATAGCTTGTAATAACTTATAATGGAAAAGAAGATGAAAAATAATATATATATGTATAACTGAATCACTATACTGTACACCAGAAGTTAACACAACATTGTAAATCAACTGTAGTTCAATTTTAAAAAAATACAGGCACTGAACACATTCCCAAAGCTACTTTTGGTCAGTAAAATGAGGAATGAAAATTTGGCCAAACAGGAGTCAGAGAAGCTTTTTTTCCCCTCTCCTCTTCTGTTCAAGAGAAAGTCAAGCATATCCTCAGCCTGAGATGCCATGTTGTCTTTCCTTTTGCCTCACATGTTTGAAGAACCCCTCATTCACCAGGTCCACAAAGTCATACCCTCTTCATGTCAGCAACTCCTCTGTGAAGCAGGAAGTCACCTGGGATGACACAGCAGCTTCCATTTCCTGTGGAATCGATTTGCAATGCCCAAGCTGAAAACAAACAAGTGGAGAAGCTCATCAGTGGTTTAACACCTGGGGCCCTTCTGCGTTAGGGAGAGTGGCTGTGTGCATTGTAAGACAGCCAGACGTGGCTCGCATGTCTGACTTGTGTTAGCTTTCCTGCTTGTCTGTTGCAAAGGAATATCTTTGGACATCTGGGAGAGGCAGCCAGACTTGACCAAGTTAAACAAGAACAACAACAAATGGCCACAAGTGTAAAAGCTGCCAAAATGAATCAAGAACAGGAAATACGCCAATCAACAAAAATTTTAATAAAAACTAGTTAATTCTGATTTATATATAAATTTCTATGTAAGTTACATTTAATCTAAAAAGGATCTACTATTTTTTAAGCACCTGCCTAAATGTTAGTTTCTGGCTTGGGGCTGGATGTTCCACAGCGAAGAAAGCACAGACCTTGCACTCAAAGAATGTGTAGCTTACAGGGGAACAGACCACCGGAATACAGGGCCAAAATTCTATAGGAAGGTTTTTAGCTCAGGATGTAGTGGGAATCTAACCCAGTCACCAATGCAAGTCTTGGTGACCATTTCTTAAGTCTCCTGCAGGAAATGATGCATGAACTAAAGTCTGAAAAACGGAGAGGAGCTTGCCATGTTACAAAAGAGGCAGATGGAAGAGAGGTAAGAGAATGGGTGGAAAGAGGTAAGATTATTCTAGACTGAAGTACCATCATCACACCTGCCTGGAGGTGAGAGAGATTGGGGCACATTCAGGTAACTACCAACTATTAAACATGACTGCAGCTTAGGGTGTGCGGGAGACAGGGACAAACCATGAGGCTGGAGAGTCAAATTAGGGCCCTGTGGGAAGTGTTAAAGTATTTGGACTTAATTCTGAGGGCAATTGTAGAGCCACAGATAGATTTTAAAAGGATAGCGATATGACCAGTGTTGACAGTGTTGGAAGTGGATGGGTAAAGGGCAACTCCAGAAGCAGAGACCAATGAGGAGAGGATGGCCCTAATCAGATCAGGTGGCCCGATTTCAGGTGTGGGTAATGGGGATGGGGTGAAGGGGAGGGAGGAAACCACGGTGAGTCTCAGGGAGGAACGGCACCCATTGAGAATTTACCTAGAGAACGCATGTCTTATTATAAATGGGCTCCAAGAAGAGCCCAGCGCTTTTTAGATGTCCAATACATTGATAACACAAATGTGTCCAGTGAGCACTTGCTCTTTCCAGTGGGTTCTGAGTGGGACAACTCTAGGAGACAAGAAAACAATAGACATGCTATGTTCATATTCCACTTGCAGAATAGTCCCAGAATAGAAAAGGAAAACTGAAGTAAAATTCAAGAAGAAGATGGAATCACGAGCCGCGTGGAAGCCCTGCCATGCCGAGCTGACTCCAGCCACCAGCCGGTGAAGGCAAAGTCGCGTGTGCTTGGAGATGAGCAAATCATTTCCCACAAAACCAGTGTTTCAATATTTTGCTTGGCACCAAAGTCGAATTGGACTAGAGAAGAATGTGGTTTGGAAATAGGCTTGAGATTTAATAAATGCAACAGTCTGTGAGAAACACCAGTGTTTCCAAATAAGAGCATAGTCTCTGATAGAAATATTATTTCTTTAGTGTCTTTATTAATAAATTGAAAAGAGGGATTCTCTTATTGATGCAAATTGCAGATGCTTCTAAATTAGGCAGCATTGTCAACACCCAGCAGATCACAATGTCCCCAAAGAGGTTAGAAATGAGGGGCAGGAAATAATAAAATGAGGTTAAATTTGGCTGCATGGAAACTACATCTGGGGAAAGATAATTCAAAAAGCAGATATTCATTGGGCCAAAGAAATCTGGACCATACTGGAGCCAAAGGAGACCCAGGTGCTATACCGGATGGCAGATGAGGTGGGGGCATAAAATATGCTATGGCAATCCAAAGCCCATTTGGTCCTGGCCTGCCTCATCTGATAAAGAAAACTGATAAAGATCTGTCCAGCCTCAGCCTCCCATGTTTGCGGGTACCTCACAAAGAAAATCCAGCCTGTTCACTGCTTTGGTTGTAGTTACTGAGATAAAACCAACATCATCTACCAGAACTGTAATATCTCTACCATGATCTCAAGTTCACAGCCAATGTTTTTCATTTAAAGAAAGAAAGCCGTGGTGATTTGTATATAGGAGCTTCATTCATAGCAACTCCAGGTGTGTCCCTAGGATTCTTCCATTATTCTCGCATCACTGTTTCTTTGTGACAGTCTTTCAGGTGAGCAACTCGCCATCTCTGTTTTACATATTAAGCAGCTGAGGCATGGCTGCCCAGGGCATTCAAGAATGCCAGTTATTGGTCTCTCTCTGTCTGGTGTTTTGTCCATCCCAGGGACATGTTCTTTCTAAATAATGTAGGGCTTTGAGAGGCTTAAAATGGAAATGGAAACTTGTCATCAATGCCACCAGATCTAAGGGGGGCATTACTGGACCACTCCATGAGCAGGTGAAGTATGTGGCCTAAGGCACTAAATTTTAAAAATTAATTCATACATAAATTTTAATCTTCATGATAAAATTCAGAACTTTGGACACTCTTTGGTTTAAGCTTTATTGTTAATCTACTTTGAATTATAAGAGGAAACACAGATAGGGCATGATCATAATAATTTCAGTGGTAACATTTCTTAAGGTCTGTATCAAGTCTAGCTAGAAACCTTGACAGAAAGAAAGGCAGGACATGGAAGTAAACACCACAATTACAAAGAAAAATTATTTCATTATTTCCTTAATTTACTTTCATGACTTATCGATCACACTCAGAGGACATAAAAGCTCCTAGAACAAAAATACGTGATTTCACCCAACTGTCATGGCTCAAACTTAAATGAACTCATTGGCCATGGACATGTTTGGGCAGAGTCCCAGGGCTGTTACTGATGTGCACGCTCAAAGGATCTCCCAGAACTCAAACTGAATTTTGACCTTGACTAGAATCTGGGCACTGTGGCTTTGGAGCTTTGTTTTGTAGTCAGATTCATTTCAGTCGTATTATCTGAGTGGCAACTCATTATTGCAATCCAAGTAAGGGACAGTTTGTGGCTTGGGTTTTAGTGAAGGACAGTAAATTTTATAGCATATATAATTTGGAACATGTTTGTGTCCAGTCCGTATGTGGAAATCTGCCTGGGTGCTTATTATTATGCTTATCTGCAAATGACCAGATGGCCTTG
Source organism: Camelus dromedarius (assembly GCF_036321535.1). Lineage (NCBI taxonomy): Eukaryota > Metazoa > Chordata > Mammalia > Artiodactyla > Camelidae > Camelus > Camelus dromedarius. The sequence continues at coordinate 69,229,974 of NC_087439.1, read as the reverse complement.
CTCAAATGTAGAGAACCATTTAGTGCCATTTTAAACCATTAAGGCTATTAGCTCTGACTTGAGATAATCCTTTGCCCAAAGGAAACTAGTTTTGCTGTGCTTCAAAGTCATCAAATGTAATTAAATGCCATATTGAGGAGTAGGCTTTAATGGATTAAGGAGACGGTGCTGTCAACCAGTCCTAGGTCAACCAAGGCAGAGGGAATATAGAAATGGATCAGAAAGATGATGTATTAGGTAAGGTATGAGCAAGCTGCTATAACAAAGAATCTCTAAAATACAATGACTCAAAAAAGACAAGCCATTTCTCTTTTAGACAAAAATCAGCAGTAGGCGGGTGGTCCGAGATAGGCAGCTTATTCCTTAGGATCAACCAGAGACCCATAATCCTTCTGTCTCATTGCTCTGATGTCCATCATAGTATTTTCCTCACCCACATGGTTGAAGCTATCTCACCAATGCATCTACATTCTAGTCCAGCTATATGGGGAAAAGGGAAAAAGAAGAGCAGGCAATTTTATTTTAAGGAGTTGATGGTAAAAATATACACATCACTTCTGTTTACAATTCCACTGGCAAGAACTTAGTTATTTCATCACTATTAACTGTAAGGGAGGCTGGAAAATGCAGTCTTCAGTTGGATGGCCATGTGTTCTGCAAAAACTCAGTGGGGTGGAAAGTTTTACCTCCAAAATGAAGAATGGAAGAATGGATATTGAAACTGTAGTCTCTGTCATAGATGGGTTTGTTCCAGAACATATAAAAGCCAGAGATAAGGATTGGTCAACTACCATTATAAGGAATAAGGAACTATGAGGACATCAACAGCTAAGAAAGAATGGTGGTCAAGTGAATACTATGTGAGTAGGACCAGAGGTTACACTATGTCCTAGAAACTGCAAGTTTTTTGTGTTTATTGGATCATTTAAATGTCACAGCAACCCTATGGAATAATGTGGTAGTCTAGAGCCTCCAAGAAGAAGATACTAAGACAGAAATTGAACGTGGAAGACATTTATTTGGGGAGATGTCTGTGAGAGAAAATGAGAAGGTACTCAGGGGAAGCTGGGAGAGCACATCTGACCCTGAGTGGAGAGAAGGAAAGAGGAAAGATTGGGTTGAAGCATTTTAGACTGCAGTGCAGTTCTAAGGGAAGTTTGGAAAGTCTGTTGGGGAGTTCCTGTGCCAAAATAGCCCATCAGAGGAGACCCACGTCTTCTTTGTCTTTCATTAGGCAACCATGTCTTGCGGTGTTCAGTCATTGGCTGGGAGAAGCCCATGTGAAGTGTGGCTTTGGTATGAAGATGGTGATAGATTTCAGAGATCGGCGGCTGGGGCCACAGAGCAGTTATATTCCCTGCAGCTGGAGCTCTGAAAGGCACAGACTCATGTCTACCATGGAGCGGTATTGCTTTTATTCTTTCTCTTTTTTATTAAGCACAGCAAGATTAAGATACATATCCAAATTGGATAACTAATATATGGTTGGCATGAACTTAAGTACCCAGCCTATCTTAAAACTGGTCAATACACATCCTGCCTCCTAAGCTTTTTTGAGAGCACACAGTGTGCAGTTTTCAGAGGTCATATCAAAATGACCAGAGGTACAGAAGTGTATATGATGTGCCCGAACTAAAAGCTTGAAAGTGAGGGAACTCCTCCCATAGGCTGCCCACTGGTGGAGAAACCAAGGCCAGAGTCCCTGCAACTGGAAGTGAGGGTGGGAGGGCTTCACAGAGAAGCTTTTCATTAACACAGGATCCCTATACCTTCTGTCTCAAGCAGATTTTGGAGACAAAACCACAGTCAATCTCTTGTCTCCCTAAGCTCCCATTACACCTTGAACCCTTCCTAAAATGAATTTCTTGGCCTTCAAACACTGGATATTGAAAGGTCCATGAGCATATTTGTAATATCTTTATTTAACAGATTTTAGTTGAGCAGGAATTAACTAGATGCTGGGGATATAAAGATGAAGAAAATTCAGACCCTGTCTCAAGAGCTCAGTCTAGTGAGAGATCTACTTGCCCAGGTTGTGTAGAGAAGGGACATGCCATTATGCCCAAGGGAGTCATGGGAGGTCCCAGGGAAAGATGAACATAAGTGAACTAGATGAGGAAATGAGGGCAAAGTTCATTCTAGGTAGAGAGCACCATGTGCAAAGGCCCAGGGGTATACAGGGCCGTGTGGTGGAAGCTTAGGCTACATAGACAGAGCAGGAGGGATGGGAGATAAGGCTGGAGAGGTAGAGAGAGGAGCAAGGTCCTGAAGGGATTTTTTAGTGAATTTGGACCTTATCCTAAAGTCGCTGGACAGCCATCGAAGGGCTTTAAGCAAGGAAAGGGGATGCCAAAATGGTGTAGAAAAGGTGGCACTGCTCTGTCCTCTTTGACTGAATCCTTTGCTACTTGGACCACCTGGTCCTACTTGGCATATCTAGGGAGATAAGTTTGGCATGCTGGAATGAGTGCAGAGGCTCGTAAATAAGGGCCAGTCTTGATCCTGAAGAAAGAGTGCCCATTCCTGAATATCTCAACATCTGATGAAGTAGCTCTGTAGGTTGTTTAACTTCAGTACAGATAATGTTGGAGCCATTGCTAAAAGCCATCTTCTACTCTCATTGGTTTTAAATATCTCACAGAGTCTCTCAATTTCAAAAGAGCTTTGTCCAGCAATATATATTAGACCAAGAAGACTTTAATTTGCATACGTTTTTATTGTTTGCAAAGTACCTTCACATTTATTAGCTCATATAATCCTTCTAGCAATATTGTGATAATATTTACTACTGTAGTAGTAGTTAATATTATTTACTCCTGTTTGACAGGTAAACTGAGAAAAATTGGTTAAATGTCATGTCCCAAGGCTACAAAGTAGTAAAAGGACTAGTTTCAAAGTTGAAAACAGGACTTTTGATTCCAAATGCAGTGCTTTTGCCATGTGTATTAGCCAAGGTTTTCTGGGGAAACAAACAACAGGATATACACACATGTATTTAAGCAGAGATTTATTATAGGAATTGGCTCACATGGTTATGGAAGCCATGATCTGCCATTTGCAAACTGGAGAACCAAGAAAGCTGGAGGTATATTTCAGTCTGAATCTGAAGGCTTGGAAACCAAGAATTTTGATATGAGGGCAGGAGAAGATGGACATCCAGCTGAAGAAGAGAGAATTGGCCCTTCCTGAGCCTGTTTGTTCTATTCGAGCCCTCCAGTCAACAAAATGAGTAACGCCCACCCACATTGGTGAGGGTGGATGTTCTTTATTCAGTCTCATGAATCAAATGCTAATCTCTTCCGAAAACCGTCTCACAGACACACCCAGAAACAATGTTTTACCAGCTATCTGGGCATCCAATCGTCCAGTGCAGTTGACCCATTATATTAACCATCACACCACTAGAGAATGCTGTCTATAAAATCATTCATTTATATTCTAATTCATTCCACTTTGGGCTTGAGTCTTTCTTTAAAAATACTTTGAGTAGAACAAAACCTCAGTGCAGACAAAGGAGTAAACAGATTAGGAAAACAAGACAGAAGAAAAGTGAAAACACTAAATAGCCAAAGATTTCTACATAGTAACTAAAATTAATCTTCAAATTGAGCCCTGAGCATCCAGGCAGCCTAAGCAAAAGGGGAAAATAAAATTTATATCATTCCTAAGGAAAAGCCATGGTATAACTCAAGGAAAGCAAGACAATTTTTGGCACTCAGATATGAGAGAATTTTCTCTTGTGGGTCTTTATGTTGAAGATATTGAGTGATGTGGTTTATAAATTTCTCAGTAACATCCCTACCAACATGGCAGAAGCAGGGATGTACGGCTCTTTCTTACAGATGCTCCCAGTGCATATGAAAAGCAAAACTAACCCTGGCTTTTATAATCTTGCTCAATTGTGGTATTTTTCAGCATTAGATATGCTGATATGTGCTTTTTCAAAGGTGAATTTGTAAGAAAACAATTTCATAAGATTGTTTTGGAAAAAGGGAACTTCCTGCCTCTTGCAGCAGTAGGTATATGGGAGGCGGAGCCACTGAAGTTTCTCTCCTTGGGAAAATCTATAGAAACTTCTCTCCAATTTTTCAAAGCTGGCCTTGACTAGCTCCTTCTTGGGGTATGTACCTAAGACAAAACTCAATACCAAAGAAATCTATGCTCTTCCATTAACCACTTTACCCTGAAGGACAGAGACAACACGCATTACTAAGGCAAGTTTCCAATGCAAGTCCTCTCACAAAGAGTGCAGACAACTTTCCTCCACAAAACTATCAACTGGCTACAACTTCAACACTTCCGCCCTAATCTTTACATGGAAGAAGTCAGCTCAATGGAACTTGGCCTGTCCAGAAAGGGATCATTGGAGCCTACATTTGTTCAAAGACGAACCAGAGAGGATGGCAGGAAAAAAAACAGAAGGACTCACCACTTTGCTGTTAATGTTGTTTTTCCCTCTCAGAACTAAGACCCTTTCTACCTTATTGCCAAAGGGCTATTAGCTCAGCTCCGCCCTAACCCTGCTTGGCTTCATTCACACTCTTTTTACTCCTAGCTCCTGTCTTCACAGACAATGTCTTCAATGGAAGAGGATTCCCCAAGCCCTCCTCCTGCTTGGCTATGACAATAGAGCTTGATGATTTAATCGTGCATTTGCCAGGCTGCCTGGGAGACAGCTGGCTAGGGCCAGGATGCAATCTGTGGCTATGGAACCAAGCCAAGTAAACTGGGGTTGAACCCATGACCTTGGCCTCCTGGAAATGAACTCTCATCAGTTATACTAGCTGGCCACATACATGGCAAGAATGATAATGATAATGATAATGATAATGATAATGATAATAATAATAATAATAATAATAATAATAATAATACGTATTTGCATCTATAGAGTACTTACTTTGTTTTAGGCTCCTGTTGAATGTCTTTATGGGGATTATCCCCTAGGAGTCTCTCAGTTCCTTATGAAATAAAGATGCTTAGCATCATTTCTATTTTACCTGTGAGGGAACAGAAGCTCAGAGAATCTATATAACTTTTCTAAAGGCACATAGTTAATAAGTAGTGAAACAGGAGTCAAAACCAGGCAATACGATTCCAGACACTGTTCCTATGAGACTCTCCCTAAGGCAGACAGGGCAACAGAGACGGAGAAGCTGTGCCACACGAATAAGCTCGCCAGCTAGCAGGAGCCTCCAGACTTTCAATTCATGGCTCTATTCGACTTAGAACTTTTGAACTTGCAAACTGTGGCATGTTTTTAACGTCTCAGAATCCCACCTTTGGTGCTGGATAATACAGGCCCAGGAGGGACAGGCTGACACTAACCAGGCCCACACTAGACACATTCTCAAGAAGTGTTTTATGAAAACCTAGGTTTCCAAAGAGCAAATATTCAATCATCGCTGCATTATGCACCCCCTGCTAGTATGATTATAAATTGGCATAACTTGTCTGGAAAATGGTTGGTAATAATGTATCAAAAGCCTTAATTGGGGAAACCTATTTGACCCTGGAATTCACTTTGGCGAATTTATCCTAAGGAAATAACGCTGGGGAAAAACATGCAATGATGGGATCAACTGGGAATTTAGTCACACTCTTGTTTGTAAAAATTAAAAGTTAAAAATACCCTAAAATCCATCAGTATGGGATTGATTAAATCAATTTTGCTAAATCCTTACTACAGAATTCTCCTTAGCCATTTCAAGTGGGAATGTAGATCTACATTTATGTCTGTGGCATGCTGGTGAATTAGAGATGCTTGGAATAGATTAAGTGAAAAAAGCAATCAGCAAATAATCTGGACAGTGTGGTGCATTAGTTTCCCAGGGCTGCTGTAACAAAGCACCTCATACTCGGCTTAAAACAACTTTATTCTCTCACAGTTTTGGAGGCCAGAAGTCCGGAATCAAGGGCTGGTTCGCTCAGGAGAGCCTGCTCCACGCCTCTCTCGAGCTTCTGGCGGCTACCAGCAGTCCTGGGTGTTCCTTGGCTTGAGACGCGTCATCCAGTCTCTACCTTCATCCTCCCGTGGTCTTCTCCCCTGTGTCTTCGTGTCTTCTCCCTTTCATCCTTGGATTTAGAGCCCAGCCTATTCCAGGATGATCTCATCTCTAGATCCTTATTTTAACTGCATCTGCAAAGACTCTGTTCCACGTATGGTCACATTCTGAGGTTCCGAGTAGACAAAGCTTTGGAGCTGCAGTCCAACCCATCACATATGGTTCTATTTTTATTAAAAATATGTATTTATTCAAGTATATATACTACAGGTGTATATGTGTGTGTATACACACACACACACACACACACACACACACACACACACACATATGGGTTTATCAGAGTTATATTGGACTTTGGAGTCAGACAAATGGGCTTTTGACTCTGGTTTCATCCCTGGCTGAGGGTATGGCCACAAACCAATTACCTGAACTCTTGGGGCCTCAGTTTTTTTATGGGGGATACTCCTTATTAATATCTTAGGTGAGTGATAATACTTCACAGGGTTATTATAAGGAGTTTTTGATAACACACAAAAAGTGCTTAACACAGTGCCTGCCTGTACAAAGTTCTTCATAAACAGTGATTACGATATATTAAATAACAGTTCAAGAAGAATAAATCCCAGAATGTTAATATGAGTCATTTTCTATGGAGGTTAATTATTATAGGTGGTTTTTACTTCCCTTTAAATTTATTTTTATATTTTATAAAAAGTTTTAACCACACGTATATTACTGTTAAATCAGGCAAAGAAACAGTAAAGCCATTTCTATTTGGGGAAAGAACAACAAGACTTATTAGAGTCCACATCACCTTTACACTTAGATAGACATGCGAATAAGCCAGACATTGTAGATTAGATGAGTCATTTTTTAGACTTCACTCCTAGTCTTCTCCTTCCTCTCTCTCCACATTTTTCCATGTGCAGAGCTTGTGTTGGCCACCCGGACATGCTTCAGTGCCAGAGCTGCAATATGCTGACAACATTTAAGAACAGCAGCATTTCTTCAGTGTCCACAGTGCAAAGGGTGATGTTTCGAAAGATGGGCTCCTTCTGTGGAAAGATTTGCCGTCTCAACACAGCAACGCAGGAGTTCTGTCAGAAGTAGGATTTGAAGGAGGGAGGGAGATAGCAAAGCCCAAACCAAAACGTGAAATTGCCAGATGTGAAATTGTCTGACGGATGTGTCATATGGGAATGCACATTTTTAGGGTAGTTGCCCTCTGAGAAGGGAACCAATTTACCTGAAAATATGTATTAAATTTTTTGCATGTTAAAAGTAATAGGTAATAAATTAAAAAAAAATAGAACTCTAGAAGACACACACGCTCACACACACGCGCACACACACATGCATGTGCTGGTCAGCATATATAGCACCTGTGTGTGGAATAGAAAAAGACATTCATTTTGGGGAATCAACTTGAGAAAAGATGACCCCACTGAGCAGATGCATATTTGGTCAGGTAGAGAGTACTTTAATGCCAGATACAACAAGGACACCTTTTCCTCTGACTTGAACATTTTCTTACCAGGGCGTCCCCTTGGGTACCCCTATCGGGGGACAACTGGCACACCTGCATGCGGTGGCCCTGAGGTGAAGCTGTATTGCATCTACGGTTTTTAGTATTTTATTATGTAATATTTGATACATGTAAAACAATACAGGCAATAAAAATGCAGGTTATAGGTTAAAAATGTGAAAATTTAACCTACCAACCAACTTAAGAACCGAAACATTACAATCCCATTGGCTCTCCTGCTATGGTCTTCACTCTCCTAATCCTGGCCTTTTTCCCAGAGGAGGAAACCAAACTACATTGAATTTTGTTGTTTATTATTATCTTTACATACTATCTTTCTTCCTACCTATCTGTCTGTATCACATCAAGTTGAATATGGCCAATCCTCTGTGATTCATTCACTCTTTTAACTCACACCATTTTGTAGCCTGGTTCATCACTGAATTTAACAAACACCTTTTATGCCATAAAACTGTATTCGACAATATTGTACAAAGTGTTCCATTATCTGTTTGGACCAGAATTTAACTAATTGTAATTATGTTAAATTAAATATTAACTATGCTAAGTGAACATAATTTAATAAAAAAAGGCAGATTTTAATGTTATTTCCAATGTTGCTACAAAACTCTTTGTGATGGCCTCTAACTTCTGTCTAAAGGAAATCTTGAACCACATCCTTGACTATATTCTTACAATAAATCCCTGGACGTACAATTGGCTTGTCAGTGGTGTGCTGTTAAAAGGCTTCTGCTGTGTGTTAATACCGGCGATGTTTGAAGGTGGTGCAGAAGCTGTCAAATGGACAAGTGCTGCCTAAGCCAGGGAAGATCAGGGTTCAGAGGATCCTGTGCACACTTTCCAGGCCTGCTGACCTGAGAAAACTCCACTGGGCAGCAAACCCCACAGGCTTGTGCGATATGCTCTGACTCCAGTAGCTTGCGGGTAACCGTAACAATCTGAATAATGGTGTCAGTGTCGGGGTGCTCACTTGGGGGAGAATTCGCGAACAAGAGCATGAAGAATCACAAAACCAGTACAAGGAAACTTGACATTGGATCCAAGTGAACCACAGAGGAAGACAAAAGCATTATTCCAGGTTGTAGTCGAAATAAAGACCAGCCTAAGAAGGGGGATTTCTAGAGAGATTAGAATCTGCGTATTGAAGCCAGAAAGGAGGAGTCTGAATAACCCACCATCACAGCTCAGTGCCATCCCACAGGGAGCCTTTCCCTCACTGAGCAAAGAGGTAGACACTCAACAGGGGACAGGAGCCACCAACCTCTGCTTCTGGCCCAGAAAAGGAAGACAAATGAGTCCTTTCCAAACAGAAGAACCTGATAAGAACAGCAGGCAAAGGTCCACATGGAGAGACCTTCCTCAGAAGAAAACGGTTAACTCAGTCATTGCCTACTTTGTTCTTGACAGATAGTTAACAAGCGGAAATATGGTTTAAATGTTAGTATATTTGTTGCTTTAAAAAAAAAAACTTAAAACCTTTTTTTTCCAGAAAGCATTTCTATTTTTCTAACTGATTAAATTATTTGAATACTATGCGTAAGATCTTTACCATGGAAATGAGCGTGCCTTCCTTTCTATCATGTCTGGAGATCAGAAATTAAATTTGTGTGTTAAGCAGATTGTCAATAATGCATTTCAAAAGGTCATAATGTCTGGGCTTAAGCAAAATTGTGTTTTTTTGTAAGGAAATGTTTTCTGGTCTAAAGACATGCCGGTAGCGTCCTTCTGCTGCAGTTTGTGGCACTGGCCTATTTTGCCATGTGATGAAAGTGTCTGCTTGGAACAACCAAACAGTAACAGCAGTTTTACCACGGACTGAGCATTTATTACATTGTAGGCACACGTTAAGTCCTTTGTTATGTATGGAAGAGTTTAATCCTTTTAACAACCCACCGAGGAAGCCGGAGATGTTTCACTAAGGAACAAGCTGTTTAGTGAGGTCACCTAATGGGTCTACAGAGTCACCCTACAGGGGCAGTGACTCCCCGCCCACTAACCACCCTCCATCTATAACCCACCCCAACTGGGGGCAAGGTAGGGGAGCAGTAGCCAGATCTGAACATGGGGTGGGGGCAGGAATAAGGGAGCGGTGGGGCTGCACTGTGACTGGGGGTTAAAAAGCCTCCATCCTGATTCTTTCTTGGTATGTCCGGTGCAGGGGTGGGGTTGCTTCCCACTATTTTCTTTGAAGTCTTTTTTTTCTTTTTCTTTAATCATAGTCTTAACATTGTCACATCAACATGCTACCTTTACAATTTTTACTTAAACAATAACAATTACGTTTAGAGAGCCTGTGTAAGGGACATGATTGCTCACCTCACTACCACTTCAGCTTTCAGTGAGAATTATGACCCAGGTTAGAAATAAAATCAAGCACTTCCTGAGCTCTGGGTTGGAACCTTGAAGAATCTGTCTATGAAAAGTTTTCAGCTATAGGACTCCCAATAAATTGAATTTATGGACTTGCTAAGCTCTGTCAAGGTAGCTGTGCCTTCGTGAGTATTTCATTTTGAATTTACAAAGAATGCTTGAACATCTCTTATAGGCCAGAAACTACTCCAGTTGCTGGGAAGACTGGCTAAGATGGATAAGACTTTGTCCTTGCTTGTGAGAAGTGAGGAGAAATAAAAAGATTACAAAAAGTAGGGCCTCTGGCTGCCTATTAAAATCATCTGGAGAAAATTTAAAAAAAAAAAAAATACCATGACTGGATCCCAGCTTCAGAGATTTTGATTTAATTGATTGTTTTCCAAATGATTCTAAAGTACAGCCAGGATTCACACTCACTGGAATTAAGGCATGTATACAGATGTCCAGGGCAGTTGATCTAGAAGTTTCTGAAGAGGTAACAGTGGAGTTAGGTTTGGAAGTGGTGATGACAGGTAGGAAGCATTCCAGGGCAGAGCTGAGGAAGGGCAAGGTGGGAGCATGGACAAGCCTGGACCAGACTCCAGCACACAGCAGGGAAGGTGACTTTCATGGAGTGGCCGGAGCACTGAGTGTGTCAGAGCTCAATGAAAGATGAGGCTAAACAGCTGAAATGGGCAGGCGAAGGGGAGGGAGTGGGAGGGGTCAGCCGAAAAGGATTGCCTGCCAGACTGAGGAGACAAGACTATTCTAGAGGTGACAAGTATCAATCAACAGTTTCACACAAATCCCACTTGCAGTGGTGTGTGTGTGTGTGTGTGTGTGTGTGTGTGTGTGTTTGGGGGAGGGGAGGGAGGGTTGAGAAAGAAGTGAGCCTGGTGATCTATAGAAAGAAGCCTGGGAGTACGTTCTTACAATCCTTCTGGTGAGATCTTACACAAGAAGAAGACAAAAACAAATTATTCATACATTTGTTTGTTTGTTTGTTTCCTTGGGATTACTGACCAGTAACTACAATTTATTAAAACAACAAGCATTTTTTTGAGAACCTACAGGCACTGAATGGGCCACTGGGGAAACAGAGGTGAATAAGACAGATATGGACTTTGTTGTCCTGTTTCTCACTGTCTAGAGGTCAGGGTTACAGCTGGTGGGTTTTCCAAAGACATCTTTGAAGGAAGAAGTTTGGGAATTGAAGCAGGTTGAAAATGTACACAAATTCAAGAGGATTTGGGTAAGTGTAATGTCAGGATATTCTTGGGTTGTTAAAGAGAAGTTAGAAACATTTGGTACGCTTAAAAAGAACTTCTTATAATTAGTGTCGTGGAGGTCAGCCACAGCCTCCCAGAAGACACTGTCTGTTGGCCGTATCAAAGACAGGGTTCTTGGTTGAAGGGAAGGCTAGATACCTCCTAGCATGGTATTTCTAATGTTCAGATGATTTTACTTTGATAAACGTGGCATATGCTGTATAAGAAAATTGAATTAACTTGAATTGTCCCAAACAGCCATAGTTATAAGGTATTTGTTCATTAAGCCTAATGACCATTACATGTGTGCACATGAAAGCATTTGATACCGTACCACGTATTTCCAGCAACCTATGGCCTCACAGAAATATTATCTTTCAAGTGAACTAAAATACACATGAGACCTCTTACCCTCAAGTATTGTGAAACTGATCTTGAGTACTTGGGATGAGGGTGATGGGTTTATTATGATTTACTAACAAACATAAATTAAAAAGCCACTTACGAATATCCTTTTGTATGCAAAATCATTGTTCACTATAGTAAATAATTTTTTGACATTAAATTAAATTAGTGGAAGATTGGGAGGAATATGGATTCAATCAGTAATTCCTTGCCTTTTTTTTTTTTTTTTAAACTCAAGCTCTAAGAGCTGATGAGGTGTTTTAATTATTTCGTTTCACATGTGGAAAGAATAAATCTAAAGGAAATAGCTTAGGATTCTTTCCAAGTTTGAATTACAAATTATCCCAGGACCCTGGAGAGAAGCAACAGCAAACAAGATTTTCAGTGGTTCTTTGTCAGGCCAGCCTTTGGATCAATATTGAAAGCTATCTTGAGGACCTAATTTTTTCCTTGTGCTGTTTCCCAGACTTAAGAGAAGTTTAATCTTTCTCCTTATAGGTCTATGAGATGTGTTATTCATGTTCTATGGCCAGTTGTCCCAAGCCCAATCCTGTGACTGCTGCTTTGTATGGTCAATCTCACCTCGGGGAGGTCCCACGGAATTGATGCCCCATTGACACTTTAGCTGGAGGCCTGCACCAGAGACAGGGGATGCTGACCGTGCCTCTGTCCTGTGCATTGGCCATCTGGGTCTTCACACTCAGGAAGGAGGAGGCAGGCACTCCTGCAGGGCTCAGAGCAGAGCTGGCTTATAGGCCGTCCATAGTGGGACTCCCATATCAGAGGCAAGATTCTCTGATAATCCCTTTTCCCAAGCTCCACTCTGGACCAGCTCTGTCTTACAGAAGAGATCTCCACGATGAGAATATACCACATGGAACAGAAGTGCTCCAGGGAAGAGAAGAGACAGTTGTCCCAAACTTACTTTATTTGCAGTCCCTTTACTTCTCTCCCATAAGCACCCACTCCCATCTTACAGGGGCCAATTTTCTAGCCCTGCAGAATCCTTCGCATCTTTGATTCATATCCTTAAATGTCAATGTGAGGGGCAACCTTGACTGTCTCATAGGAGTAAAAATGTGCTACTAACCATCACTAAAACCTGGTCCTAAAAGTCACACAACTTATTCTAGATGCTGTTAAGAACGAAATAACATGGAATATAAAATAGTACTTAAGAACTGTCTAAATAGCATTTGCCCCCAGTAAAAGGCAGTAGGAGACACAGAGAATTTCATAGACTATCCTGGCAAACTCTTTGGAATTTTGTGCATGAGAAAAACAACACCAAATTCAACAAGGATTTAGTGTTTGACTGAAGCTTGATCTAATTTCCAGCCTCTCCACCAGTCAGCAGGAGAGAGATTTTTTTGGTGCTAGTTTTCTAAAAGTCTTCCACTGAGAGGATATTTTTTTCCCACTTGCACTGACTTCTCTTGACTCTAAACTTCCAGCTTGGCATCTGAGTAACCTCCTTGGGCATTTAAACTGCAAAGGAGCAAGTCCCGGACATCTCAGCACAGGGTGTAGTCACTCTGACCTGCCTGAGGCAGCCCCGCTCCCAGAGCACCTGGAAACTCTTCCTTCTCTCTCTGCCTGAAGGACACCTTCTTTTGGCAGTTTCCCCCCCCCCCCCCCCCTCTGGTGCAATGCAGCTTCCACATCAAATGACGCCGGGAGCATTCTGCTGAGAAACAGGAGTAAAAGGAAAATCGGCAGCCCAGTGACTGCATCATTTTTTAACATACTAATTGACCTTGTCAAGATAATTACTGCAGACTGGGAGACACTGACTGTCTGGCAATTTAGATGGAAAACTTACTGATTCCGGGGAGAATAGACTAAGAAAAAAGTTTGCTGTGTTGAGTGAGAAGCCTCAGGCTCTTTTAAAGGCAAATATTTCTTATTCCAAGATCACGAAGCTGAGGGATATCCTCTTGCTTTAAATCAGGAGGGGAAATTATACTCGTGAGGCTGTGTTTTGTCTCAGAACCTCAAAGCACTATGCAGTCCTAAATTCCTTCTTTGAAACCAATGGTGTTATTCTGTACTTACACCAGCTCAGCAATTCGGTCCTTCAGCACCTGTTTATTTAGCATCTGCTGCATAAAGTGCTATAGTAGAGCTACATGCAGTACAGAGATGAACCACACACGGTGCCTGCCTTCAAGGAGCTTATACTGTCGTAAAGGAGGTGTTATATTCATAAATAAATATAATACAAAATAGACAATTCTACGATGTCCAGAAGTCAGTTAGAAATGTTAAGATTTGGAAGAGGTCATACCTGAAAATGACTTTGGAATCATTGGAACCTACCATTTTATTGGAAATCTTGTGTAAATTCATCAGTATGTTTCAAGGAACCCTAATCCTTAAAAAAAAAAAAAAAAAAACTACAATGATTAGGTTAAGGTACAATTTACCATAAACTGGGTTGCCAAAATAAAATCGTTGCACTGGTCTTGAACTGTCAAGTTTCTTGGTCATTCAGTCAAGACTGATTTACATGCTTAGTGCTCAGTCTGGCACTGATCAAGGTCTGGAGTGGAGTGTGGCCTTTAGGTTTTCAATGTTTTCAGTGATGGTGTGATTTCCTCATTAAAGAAGGCTGTTTTGAAATCTGGTTCTATTCAACAGTTATCAGAAACTGGCCAAGGATGTAGGTGACATGCTAGTCGTGGCAGACCAGCAGATGAAGCTGAGAGAGACATTTATTGTGCTCAATAAAAAAAGACTCCCAGGGAGGTTGGGGTATAGCTCAGCGGTAGAGCTGCATGCTTAGCATGCACAGAGTCCTGGGTTCAATCCCCAGTACTTCCATTAAAAAAAAAAGACTCCCAGCCAATCTCAACTAGCTATAATAATGTGTTTGCTCTGAAAGGATGAGATTTAATAGTGCAAAGAGCCCATGTTTGAGTCCAGAAGTTAAGTGACTGTGTACAAATGGCAGAGGTATGGCTGTGGGTATGGACGTGACCATCACTTCCTGTAAGCTTCGTACAAGCCAACCGTGTGACGAGGCATCCCAGAAATCTAATACACACTTAATAAAGGAAGAACATTTCAAAAAAGGGGACTGAGCCTCACTATAGCCTAAGCTGGTCAAAAATTATGCTTGGAATATTTTTGACCACACTTTCAGAAGACCATGGGTAAACTCTATATCACCAAGGTTGGTTGGCGAAGGGAGTTGAAAACCATGGTACGTAGGAAAAGTGTAAATGGATGTAGTATGTTGAGTCTAGAGAAGAGAGTCAATGGTGGGAATACATTGGGATTATCTTCCAGTAAAGAAACAGTTGCCATGTGGGAAAAACCTGGGTAGCTCTGATGGGCAAAAAGGGGACCCAGTGACGGGAGTCATAGAGAGAGAACTTCTAGCTCAACACAAGAAGGAATTCAGTAACAGTCAGAGCCACTGTAAAGAACTTGGTAGTCCTGAGACATGGTAAGCTCCCTGTCACCGAAAGCATTCAGGGAGCACATTGAATGGGGGTGATAAGCGTGAGATCAGGTATCAGATAGGAAAACAGGACAAATGACTGTGCATGTCCTTGAAAAAAGGGGGAACCTATGAGTTTATGTACATGGTCCCGAGAATTATCCTCTGTATTTATCTAAACATCTACTTTCAATCACAGTATTGCTCTTACCGACAAAATCACTGAGAAAGAGACTCATTTATTTGTCAAAAAGTGCATAACACAAGACCGGCCTTGTCACCATGGGTCATACATAGACACTCGACGAGCATTTGTGGAATAAGTGAACTCAGCTTGTAATACCAAACAATTGAAGATAAAACAAAGCTTTATGAACAATGCAGTATTGAAGTATGTGAATTAAACGCTGCTCACCACAGTTTCCACCTGTCTGGTTTCTGTCTGTCTGCTTCCTGGACAAGGAGTGAAAATGATGACATCTTAGTATCTTCCATACATCTTTCTTCACCTTTCTTCCCCCCTCATTTGATGTCACCTCCTGTCCCTCCTTTAGGAATTCTATTCAAAACCCTTACTCTCCAAACAAGCCTTCCGCCAACTGAAAAGAATTTTCTCTCCATCACTTAACCTTGCTGACTGATAGACTAATCAGGGTGAACGACTTTCAGTCACTGTGTCACTTAACCAGGCCTGTGAGTTTAAATTCTTCATCTATGATTGTGGCACAAAAGCTCCAGAAATCAACCCAGATCTCAGCAAGCAGGAGGAGGAGGCAAAGGTTTGGGGGAAGATATTGGGGTGAATCGGACCCTCCCCCTGAATTTCCCAGTGTGGTAGAAAACTTTTAAATCATGGGATCTGTAGCAACTCCTGTACTACAACAAGTAAATAAATTCAGCTATGGAAATCATAAGCCAAAAGTATAAGTGTTTCACTACAGTCAAAATTTAAAATTAAATCACATGCTTTTTTCTTTTTTCCAGATAGAAAAGAAAAACTAAAAATAACCACGAGAGCCATCTCTTCACAAAGCCCTACTACTATTATGCATCCCAGGAAATTGTGATTTCCCCTTCCCCCCAATTATTTTTTTTTGAAGGGAGAGATGGGTGTTTTCTGTGAGTGTGCTCACGCGCTTGTGTGATCGCCATTTAAACCTTTGAAAATAGGCATGAGAGAGGCGGAGGGGGAGCCCCTGCCAGCAAAGCTGGCCCTGAAGGTCAGCTGTCTTTGCACTGGGCTCGGAATGGATTTTTTCCAGCTCTTCCCCACATCCAGGAGTAAGATGGGCCAGTGAGTGTTTGGGTGAGTTGTAGCTGCTGAAAGCCTCTTTCCAGATGCCGAGGGCTTGCAATATGTCTGTTTGATGCCCGCTGGCACAATCTGGCTCTGGTCTTTCTCTCTATTCTCAAGTTTTTCCTCCCCTTTGGCGAGGTCTCTGCTTTCCAGCCACCCCCACCAGCCCATTCCCCTCTCCTTTTCCGAACATGCTCCACCCCCCACCGTCAACTTGAATCAATCCCCTTCCCTTCCCTTCTCTACCTTTGACCCAAGAGATTCAGATGCATGTTTTACATTTCCAGCTCATTTGTTGCCAGCTTAACTAATTTATTTTTAAAGCTCCCTCTTTCTGACATCCTAAAAGCCTCCATGTGTCTCAATATTACTTTGACTTCTGCTAACATAGTTTCTGACTCGAAGAGGATATTGCAAAGCATGCTCAGCAATTAGTTGAGGTTTCATTCTATTAATACCAGCTCCATCTTTAGACCCGGCCAGGATTTCACGCATCCAGGAGAGAGAAATAAAGCAGCGAGGCATTTCACAAACAACCTTTTGTCAATTCAAAGCATTAACGCTAGGCCACATCTGATCTTAGCAACCCCCCAGCCCCTTGCCACCAGGGAACGACTGCTTTAAAGCAGGAGTCATACTTTGCAGGCACATAGAAGCCCAGAGGTAGCCGAGTCCGTGCCAGGTCTAGTGAGCATGAAGATTTAGTCGTTGGTTTCATGATAAACCCTGCATCGTGTCCTCAGCTGCCTCCCCCTAATGATCCTGATTGCTGCTGCCATTGGAGGGAGGGAGGCCTGAGCTGAAATGAAAACATCAAGTATAGAAGAGCCTGTGGAACAGCCCTCCCAGCTGTGAGGTGGGCGGGCGATGTATGCTGTTGACCTGGATACTTAAATCGAAGACACAGACTGACACCCAGAGATTGCATCAGGGAGAAGAGTAGAAAATCATGCCAAACACTGGACTTAGAAAATGGAAGGTGGGGAGGATGCCGGCTGAGGCATTTTCTAGGCGGGTGGTCTGTACTCAGGGCGAAGGGGTCTCTTTGATCCTGATCTTCGGCTGACCGGCTTGGAGGAGCCAAGGCCACCTGTGAAGTTGCTGACAGAGAACAAATAGTTGAAGAAGCAGAGAGGAAAATGTGTTTCAGTGGAAATGGAATCACTTCCAACAATCCCTTCAGGCCCCACTTCCCCAGGGACATGGCTCCTGTCTGGCCACACGGCGTTGGCCGGGGCACTGTTAATGCCAGGACAAAAAGCCCGTCTCTCCAAAGGGCTGAGGCAGCTGCCGTCCGTGGAGG
This sequence comes from Camelus dromedarius, assembly GCF_036321535.1. NCBI lineage: Eukaryota > Metazoa > Chordata > Mammalia > Artiodactyla > Camelidae > Camelus > Camelus dromedarius. Next base: position 69,212,353 of record NC_087439.1, on the reverse strand, counting down.
CTCAAATCTGTGCTCTTCAAAGATGGGGTGACTTCTTTAGAGCTTTGAGAACTCCTTTCTATTGACTCAAATCATCAACCCCTTTTGATGTCCAGCCTGAGTTTTCCCCAAACTTAATTAAACGGCTGTGAGGTCTTACATGATAATAGACGTTTAGAGTGGCTTTTGGATCTGTGTCCTTGTCTGAGAGAACTGCAGTTCTGCACGAAGCCTGGGGAGGAATTTCTGGTTTCAAGTTCTTATCTCAACCAGACTTAGGAGGCCAGGGAAAGAGTTAGGGCTACCGACACACCTCTCCTGGAGAAGGAGAGCTGAGTAAGACGGGGCGGGTAGACCTGCAAGATCCCTCGTCTCCATTTCTTACCGGCTTTCCCAGGGTGTGAGGGAATCTGAGCTCCTGTATCTGAATCCTGTTTATTTTCTGCTGCAGCTGTGGGGAACTGGTCACCAAAACCTCATCCGTCAGCCTACTTCCTTTCCTTTTTCCTTACGGCTAAAATTCCTTCAAATGCCCGAGTTCATGAGCCATTTTTAACAGAAAATAGGAAGGAAAGCTGCTGGACCAGGTAGTATTACCCAGAGGCGGGGTTCTGAGATTGATTTTAGCATCAACAGAGAGGTGGGAAATCTACCCTCTGGCCTCTAGTTGTGAGGAAATGAGTTTTAAAGGGATATTCTGCCACAATGCGTGCACAAGCGGGCACAGGGGCTCCACAACTGACAGTGAAAGAGTAGTAGCCATAAAAGTGAAACAGCAGCAACGGTGCTTTAAAGCACTGACAATTACAAATGCTTTACACTGTCTAATGTTCTGCGCCTTATTTCTATATTTAAACAAAGGGCCTCCTTCTCAAAGAGGTTAAAGGGTTAAATCCTTTACCTTGAACCTGAACCACTCACTGGGATTTTGTCAGTCCTCCTGGACACTGACCAGAGTGCCTCCTTCCAAGGCAAGTGCGGGCATCCTGGAAATGGTCCACAAATGACTGTCACGTTAGTTCAGTTTTCCTGGTAGCCATAAAGAGAATCAGTGTCCTAGGCCCAGAAACAATGGTGTTCAGAGCCAAACCATTCATTTTTCTGTTTCTCCCTCCTCGACACCAACACTCCATCTGAGCTTTTGAATTAAAAAGCTTGGGATCCATCACCTGTAGTGAGACTGGTCAGCTATTCGGAAGAATGTGTGTGGTCAATTTAGCCAATAATAAGGATATCATTACAAGTGGTAATAGTAACAACACAGCAACAACATTACTTGAGCTTTTCCTCTGTACCGGGCAGGATTCAAACCACTTCCGTGCATTCACTTTTGTAATCCTCTTCCACGTACACACACATCCTTCTCCTGCTGGCATTTTTGCCATGTGGCTTTGTAGGTTTGGGCAGAAATAGTCCATGGTATCTAACATTGAATTTTTCTGAGAGCAAGCTTTCTTATGAAGCACATTATATTTGCTCGGCCTTATTTGTCTCTCTCTTTTTCTTTTTTTTTTAATTCAGGACTTGAAGAATAGCCCTACTGTGATGGAAGGAGAAGGGGGCCAGATTAGCTGATCTTTTCCTGCCCACCAGACACAGGGCTAAATTCCTCCATACACATATCTCCTTAAATTCTCAGAACAATTCTACAAAATAGATAATCTAACATTCATCTTGCGGACAAGGAAATGGAGGTTCAGAGAGATTAATTATCTTGGCAAAGATGGCTCCACCAGTAAGATGTTGAGTCAGGATTCAGGTCCAGCTCTTTTTAAATCTGAGCCTCGTGCTTTTCTCCACAATACCATTTTCACTTTCTTCTCTTGAGCAGAGTCAGATCCTGCCATACCACTTCTTCTTTGCCCCAACATACTTTTCTTCTTTCCTCTCCTTTCCTCCCCCTTGGTCCCACCCTCAGAGTGATAAACAGAAATGACAATGATAAACAGAGGATTAAGTTGCTAGTAACATGATACCATTTCAATGTCTTCTTTCCATTTCTGGCCCCACAGATGAGGTATGGGAGGCCATGCTATGGTTTCAGCAGGTAATAGAGGCACAAAAGATAAGGAAAAGAACAAAAACCAGGGGGAATATATTTTTGGAAACTAAACATGGCCCAGGATTATAGCTAAATTTAAGACTTTTTGGATCCAATATTCCTTTTATCCTCAGTTCTTTGTATTCATATATCTCTCATGTTAATTGTTTCTTTCCAGTCTCGGTACTCTGCTCAGGGCTCGGAGTAGTACAAGGAACGAGGCACTTGTTACAGATTGTTAGGGAGATGAGATACACACATAAAACCCTCCTGGACCATGTGCACGCTGAGGGCAGGAGCGCATCATACTCGTCTTCACATCCTTTGTAAGGACAGACCGTGCCCACTGCCCAAAAGTCAGAAAGACTCCTGTACTGACCATCATTCTTCTGGCCAGTTAGCTCATTTTAATCTCATTTGGACCACTGGGTCCACTATCCAGAGCAGTCCAGTTTGGTCTAAGACCCAATCTAACCTGAAGAATACCTGAATCTCCAGGTTGGCTCTAACTGGCCCTGTTCCCAAAATCTCCTAGAGTTTTTCTTGGTGATTGATGACTGAGAGAAAAGAGAGACATTACTTTGGTAAACTTCATTCAAGCTCTCACCACTGTTTTGCAATTATGGTTTTCATGCTGGTCTCTCACATTTCTTGCACATGTAGAACCGGGGGATTACACACACAGATTGGGCTATACATTCCTGTGAGTAGGGACCTTGTCCTTTGTGTTTGTGTCTTCACCAAGCACAGTGCAAAAACGTCTTAGATGCTAGATGAAATGCATTTTGAATAAATGATGTCTATACTGCAACATGCTTTATTTAAATCTCTTTTCTCTTCTCTGCTCTTTACATAAAAGTGAATCCTCTCTGTGCTTATTATGTTGGTTCTGGGCTGGGACTTTTATGCTGCTCTATGGGGACTGGGATCACAGTCATTTGGTAAAGTCACCAAAGCATTGGCCTCACCGTGGGGACTCCCTATCTTTTCCAAGCACATTTGTATACAGCTGGCCCACCGTTGCCTGTGAAATTTTCATTTGTGTTTTGCATCCCTGTATAATTACTATTCTATATTACCATCAAAACCACTCCTTTTTATTTCCAGTCACTTCCTTGATTTGCCAAGTAGATGCATAATCTTGATCCTTGATATCACCATTTCTTCCAGTTTGCAAGCACTTGTAAGTTTAAAAGGAGCTTTTTGTTGAGTGGGTATGAGCCCCGGCCAGGCCCCTTGTGCTCTGCCTCTCCTGGGCCTGGTAACACAGGAAGTCCTGATCACATGTGCCCTCGATCTGGTCAATATCATGTGGAAGCAGTGGGTGCAACTGCACAGGGGGGATGTAGAAATAGAACAGCCAGCTGCCATGGCTTGTGACACTATATGAGAAACCTATCCTGGCTTTTCATGTGATGCTACTTGTAGCAGAAGAGGCTTGGTGAGCCCTCACCCTGAGCTCCCTGTGTCCTGACACTTCCTTCTTCTGAACCGGCAGAACCCCTAACTCTACCACATCTCCTGGGAGTGATCAGGAATAATCGAGAAGTTGTGCTCCCTGATCAGACCCTGTCTTAGTATCTTCCAACCTGTATCTGGCTATTATATTCATGCCTAATTAGCTGCGGATGCCTCCTGTGAGATTATGATCAAGAACTGTAACATTTAAAGGAGGAACTACATCTTTGAATGCTTGTTTCCCTACAAAGCTCCAAATCCCATCTTTTGCAGACAGTTTCTGACCATGAACCAACCAAGGCTAAAGTAATCATCATTACCACCCCATCAGCTAAATGTTACCTTATGGTTTTCAAAATGATACTATGCACCAGGATGGATTAGATTTGTTCAAAATTCTTCCTTGTCTCCCATCCAGGCCATGGCTTCTCTGTGGGCTGAGGATACCCCGCTCTCCCATTGACATGAGCCCTGGCCACGTGACTTGCTTTGATCAGCGGAATGTGGGCTGAAGTGAGTGTCACTGTCAAGTTCAGGCTTTATGGGCCACAGTAAGATTCCACTTGCTCTCTTGCATCACAGCCAATGGCCATGAGTCAAGTATAACTTAAATGGCCTTTACACCTTCAGCCTGGGTCACAGAATGAGAGGCAGACTTGAACCCAAGCCCAGCTAAGCTCAGCTGAGCCACAGTTGATGTAAAACTCCCTGGGAGAGAAATAGTGTTGTTATAAACCACTAACATTGTGGAATTGTTTGTTATGCAGCATTATTATAGCCAAACCTGAATATTCATTTCTATGTGTATTATCTCTTATTTTTCTCAAAACAGCTCTTTAAATGGGTAGGAGAAGGATCACTATTCCTGTTTTCCATAGGAAGCAACCGAAGCTTAGAAAGGTTCTGAGGCTCATCAAATATTATGAGACTGGTAATTTGAGGAGGCTCTGGTCAAACCCAGATGTCCTGACGCCAAGAGCAGTGCTCTTGCCTTTCCGTACACTGCCTCAGTAATGCCCCTCTCTAGGGGAAGCCTCTAACCCATCAGTAATCATTTTATCTTCCAGTCTTCCAGCTAACTAAGCACATACCTAATAGCCATGCAGTTATGAGGTAGGAAGATACTCTGACATAAAAACGAAGATTCAATTTGGTTAAATTTTATAGGGAACATGCTGTAGAAGTGTTATAAATTATCGAATATTTCCCATCTCAATTGATTCTCACAGCGCACTGCATTTTTCTTCATTTTCTTTTGTAGTTGTTGTTAGACATCAAAAGATTAGCTTTTCAAATGCTGCCTGGGAAACTCTACTCCTAGTTTTTTCCTTAAACCTATTCTCTGGACAATTGCATCTCCCTGCTGGGCACTGGGCAGCAGTACAAGAGGTTCCTGGGCTGTAGCAGCTGTGGTAATTTCTTAGCAAAGACCAGACTGGGTAGCAACTGGCCTGAGTCCAAATGTCCAACTGACCATGTTAAATAGCTACCTAGGCAGGGAGGGTATAAACACAATGCCATTTCCTCATGATGTGTCTTATTATTATAGTTATTGACATGTATTAAGCACTTAGCATGCCCAAGTGCTTAATGCATGTTAATAACAGGCTACCCCCCCACATGTGATTCAACTTGGCACGCACCCCCTTTCTCCCTCCCCGCCATTTTATCCACATGAGTTCTCTGGGTCTGCTGCCCCTGACTTCAGCTCCAATTGGGGAGATGGAGAATGATGACCTAAAGGCCTTTTCTTTGGAGCAGAGTTAAAGGATGAGACACCCAACTCTGTGCACCTGTCGGTGACAGTGAACTGGAGAAAATGGGGTCACCAGCACTTTGGGAAACAGAATCAGAAATCCGGGTGGATGGAAGAGATTGGACACAAATGAAATGAAAGGCAGGATGGGCAGTGTGTCAAAGACTGGGCAGCAGGAGAGCAGGGCAAGCAAAAGGTGCCCATTAGGATAAAATGTAGGAGAAAAAGACTCCCTGCAGAACAAGGGGAACTGAGTCAGCAACGCTGACTGCAGAGCGAGGAGAGAGGCCCTGGGATTTCCATTCTCCTCCATGAACAACCTCTGATCAGACTGCCATGACCACAACCGAAGAATTATGTTTTGAAAATTTAACAATTATTTAGCGAGCTCTTTGTCTGCATCAGGCTCAGTGCTGAGCAAAGTCTGCAGAAAATGGTGACCAAACCAATAACATATTTACGTAATTGCTTGATTGGATGTTACAATGCTGTGAAGTTTCTCACTAAAGCACTAATATAACCAAGAGTTAAAAATGCCTTTGAAGAAATAGTGACATCAACTATCTGATTCACCAAGAGATAGAAAACCCAAATCTATGAAGTATTGGGTCCAGAACAAGAGAAAAGTGAGCTTCAAGAAGAGAAGGAAGGATTTAGTTTCCTTGTGACAATGGCTGTTAAAACACTGGAGTTACCAAAGAGGTGATGTTCTCTCCTTCTGTAAATTAAAACGGGCCTCACCTGTCCTGGGTGGTATCCGAAGATGGTCTTCCTTTGCAAATCTCGGTGTGTATCAGAATCCCCCCGAGCACTTGTTAAAGCATGCCCCCTCATCTTCACAATCAATTCGGATCCAACAGGTCTAGAGTTGGGTCTGAGAATTCGCACTTCTAACAAGTTCTCAGGTGATGTTGATGGCCTTGAAATCATATTTAAAGAGCCACTGGTTTGAATGTGTTGGCTAAATTTCCCTGTTGATGAGAATCACCACCAACTGTGGAGATGGGGCTCCCTTTCTTTATCTCTGAGGGCAAAGTGGAGTCCCTTTTGGTCCACAGCCTTCATCCCCCACTTTGGAGGTGAAGCCAGGTCCTGCAGCCCCTGAGAAGTGATGTATTTAAAATGACAGAGAGGAGAAAGCCGTTGAAACACCCGATTTCCTAGGTCCTCCCTCTGAATATCCGTAGGCAGTAGAACTAGAAACTGGCTTTCCTCTCAAGTACTCCAAAAGATGCCTGTTTGCAGGTAAATCTGAGAAACAGTAGTAGATAAACTCTACAGTTTCCCTTCTATGATTTTATGAAGACTGGCTGGCAGGGATGCAGTGTGACAGAGAGAAATATAGGTTTCAGTGTATTTTGCAAATTAGGGCAGTAAAAAGATAAATGGATAAATGGAATCAGAGATCTAGATATTCCATATTCTTGTGCTCTGTGACTGTGGGTGAATCTCTCTAAACATCAGCGTTGTCTATAAAATACAGTGTTATCTGTAAATGAAGGCTAATAATGTCCATCTCTTTCTGTCACTCTTTCAGGGGCCAGGTGGTTACCAAAGTGGGCTAAGACGGAGAGGGCCCCTGCCCTCACGGAGCACACAGTCTAGGCAGGCAGAGCATGAAATAAGTGAGAATAGAATGTGGTGGGGTGCCCCACCTGTGTTGCTGGGGGTCTGCGAGGTGTGAGGAGATAGCCTGGAAACATTGGAATTAGGAAGCACGGTAGGCATGTAGGCACTTACTTAATCCTTGTTATCAGCAGGGGAGAGAATTCTGTTAATGATCATGAAGAAACAGGAAAGAGGGTCCAGAAAAAGGACAGCCTAACTCAGAGTGTTGACAAAATAAATGAATGGCCAAGTGGCGAGGAGACGGGAGTCTAGCATGAGAGAAGCCAGGAGAGGAAAGAGGAGTGACTGATCAGGCGTTCTAAGCGCTGCAGAGAGGTCAAGGGGAGTGAGCACTGAGAAAAGGTATTTAGGAGGCTGAGTTGCACTGTTGGTGACTTGGGGGATGCAGGCAGATGGGAAAACAAAATAGATTATTTTCCATTAGTTTTCTGGAGCCAGGACACTGAGCAACACAGAGATACCCCCAGGTAAGTCATTTGCAGAAATCAGATCAAAACACTCTGCCTTCCCAAAGGTCAAGTTATATCATCACAAATTAGAGTCCCAATTACTTGTCTGCAGTCTCCACTGCTGGTACTCCTAGGGGAACCACACGGCAAAATAACTCTCTTTTCGGAGGTGGCCAGGTGGCTTTGGGTGCAGAGTCAGGTGGCCCTTCTCCCTTCGTTATCCATCTGTAAGGTACTCTGAAGTCTAGGAGGCTGGCACACTATAAATTGTTTTATCATTAATAATAAATCATGCTCTGCAAGAAACCTGCATTGCAGAGCTCCAGCGAAAAAGCGGTCTGCCGTGAATTTCATAGACGGTAGTAAAAGGGTGAATTCACGGGGGCAGAGCTGGGAAGGAAGAGTTAACTCTAACATGTGTTGTCACTGACATTTCAAAATATATATAGTTTCAAGGTAGGGGGAGAAAAATCTGTCTTTAGTCTGGCTCTTCTAATGCTACCGGGCTGTTCACAAAATGTCTGACGCCAACAAAATGTAGATGAACTGCAGGAACAGACACAAGGCCACAGTGGCAGATCAAAGCCAGGCAGTGGAGGGAGCAGGCTCAGCTGAATAAGACGAGGCATTACCATAATGAATTTTGTGAGTAAGCAACTCACTTTAAAATCATTCCTTTTGATCTGTTAAGAAGGTGTTTACTGTAATCAGGAAAAGGTTTACTTGGCAGAGGGAAGAAAAGAGGAAGAGGAAGCCAGAGAGACAGTCTTCGATCAATTTTCTTTGCCCTCTGGTGTCTAGACCCACCTGCTAGATCCTTGCCTCCTCTAGAGTCCCTCAGCCTTCTTAGAAAAGATAAATTAATTTTAACTGAAGTATTTGGGAGTGTCATAGGGGAAGGGAAGGCACAGATAGAAAAGGGATAAACTCAAAGGCCTCTTGCTTTAAAAAGTGAATTATGGTTTCAAACCAAATGAAAGGACATAAGATATGATTGCTGACACAGCGTGAAAAGATAGACTGAGCGCGTTAAGAAATGGGAGAATCTCTGGCCTCGTAACTGATGAGGATCCCTCGGTTATGGGGATTCCTGGGCATTGGGTGGAATGTCATAGCAGAAGATGTACTTTTTAGCTCCCCTTTCCTCCATCCCAGACTGCTCTTACCACACCACCCTACTTCAGGGAGAGGCAAACGCCCCTGGAAAGCTAAGTGTTGGAGGGAGGGCGAGTTTCTCTGTTCCACTAACTCTATTTGTGTGCGTACGTCCTTAGTACTGTGAAGGAATCTGAGTAAGACTCACTCTGCCAGACTGCTGGATCAAGACATTTTCTTTCATTTTTTTCAATCCAATCTTTCTCTCTTCTCTCTTTCTCTCCTTCTCTCCCTCACTATCTCCAGGCGAGACAGGAGGGAAAGGGTGCAGGGCACAACCATTAAAAGAATGATACACACAATTAGCACCAAGATGGCAGAAGATTCAACTCCTACGAGGCCTTAAGGCCCAAGATGGCAGGAGATTTGACTTCCAGTAGACTTTGAGCTTCATTATACACTCATTGTAATATATTAGCATGGTAAATGGCACTCCCACAGCCGCCGTGACAGTTCTGAGGCTGACCATAAAAGATCAAAAAGTAGGTGATGGACCAATTCCTTGGAATCCCTGCCCCTTCCCCAAAGTAGTTGGAATAATCCTCCCACTTGTTAGCATATGAAGTTACTGAGCCCATAAAAATTAACAATCCTGCACCTCATGGCCTTTCTCCTGCCTTTCAAGATGGCCCGCACTCTGTCTATGGAGTATGTATCAACTTTCACTTTAAACACCCACCTCCTCATGCCTCGTGGGCTCTCTGGCCTTCTGAGATGGCCTACACTTCGTCTATGAAGTGTGCATCTCTCTGAATAAATCTACTTTTGCTTGAATGTGGCTCACTCTTGAATTCTTTCCTGTGCAAAGCTTTTTGATAATTTATATATCTTCTTTTGTGAAGTGACTGTCCTTTGCCCATCTTAAAAACTGTACTCTATTCTGCACACAAGTCCTTTGTCAGATATATGTTTTGTAAATATTTTCTCCTTAATCTGTGAATTGTCAGTATGTTGTCTTAACAGTATTTCTGGGGGAAAGGTGTAATAGCTCACTGGTAGAGCTCATGCTTAGCATGCATAAGCTCCTGGGTTAAGTCCCAGTACCTCCATTTTAAAACAAAAAACATTATCTTTGCATGAACAGAAGATTTTGATTTTGACAATGTATAATTCATCATTTTTTTCCCTTGGGTTATTGCTTTCTTTGTTCTTCTAAAGAAATATTTTAACTTATTCTGTTATGAAGCTGTCCTATGTTTGCTTTTATTTAGAAAAGTTTTTCTTATGAAAGCTACACTGTTTCATGCTTGGGTCTAACGTCATCTAAAATTAATTTTTTGCTATGGTATAAGGAAAGGATTGAGATTCTTTTTTCCTCTCCATGTGGATGTCCATTTACTCCAGCACCGTTGATTAAAAAACACTTTCCATTCCCACACTGAATTGATTTGACATTTTTATCAAAAATCAATTGCTGTATAAGTGTGGGTCAATTACTGGATTCTCTATTCTGATCTATTGATCTATTTATCGATCCTTGTGCCTATACCTCACTGCATTGATTATTCTAGCTTTGTAATAACTTTTGAAGGCAGATGGTATATGTAAGTCCTTGAACTTGTGGGGGTTTTTTTTCAAAATTATTTAGCTATTCTAAGTCAGTTGCATTTCCATACAAATTTTGAGATTCAATTTCTATTTTTAAAAATCCTGGCAATATTATGATTTTGGTTGCATTGAATCTACAGATTAATTTGAAATTAACAATGTTGAGTTTTCCAATCTATGAGCTGGTATACCCATCCATTTATCTAGGTCTTCTTTAACGTCTCTCAGTGATTTAGCAGTTTTCAGTACAGAGATTTTGCTCACCTTGTGTTATGTTTATTCCTAAGTATTTTATGTTTTCTGATGCTATTAGAAATGAAATGAAATTTTAAATGTTCAATTATTTGTTTCTAGTATGCAGAAATATAATTGATCTTTGTAATATCAACCTTGTATCATGAGACATTACTTATTCCTGATCTTGGTAATTTGTGTTTTCTTTTTTCCCTTTAATCAGTTTTATTATGGGAGTATTGATTTTATTGATATTTTCAAAGAATTGTCTTTAGCTTTAAAACTTTTTCTCTACTTCTCTTCTATTGATTTCTGTTCTTTATTAGTTTCTTTCTTCCACTTAATAAAATTCATCTTTCCCATCTTTTTCTAGCACCATAAAGATTCTTGAAACCATATCTTTCTTCTCTTTAACATAAGCATTTAAAATCTTAACATATCACTTAAAACAGTGCTTTAGCCCATCACACAAATTTTTGGTATGTTGTATTTTCATTTTCATTCAAAGAAAAATTATTTGTACTTCTCTTGTAATTTCTTCCTTGACTCGTGCGTTGTATAGAAATTTAATGTTTTATTTCCAAGTATTTATGGCTTTTCTTGATAGCTTATTGTTCTTGATTTAGAATTTAAATTCTTTGTAATAAGAGACATACTCCATAAGGTTTCAGTCATTTGAAGTATGCCGAGACCAGCCTATGGTCTCTTCTAGTGAACGTCTCATGTTTCCTGAGAATGAATGTGCATTCTGCATTGGGGGTAGTGTTCTACAAATGTAATAAAGTCAAGATGGTTAACAGCGATCCAATCTTCTTTATTATTACTAATTTTTTGTCTTGTTCTATCAATTACTGAGCAAAGAATGTTATAAATCCCCAACTATGACAGTGCATTTGTTTAATTCTCCCTTTAGTTCTGTAAGTTTTGGCTTCATGTATTTTGAAGTAAAATTAAGCCCATACACGTTTTAAATTGTTATGTCTTTCAGATGAATTGACCCTTTTATTATTATGAAATATTATCCTTTATCTCTAATAAAACTCCTTGTCTCAAAGTTTATTTTGTCTGATATTAATACAGGCACTCCAGCTGTCGTATGAGTAGTATCGGCATGATAAAACATTTTTCATCATTTTGCTTTCAACTTATTTGCATTTTTGCATTAAAGTGCATCTTTTGTAGACAGTATAGAGGTAAGATTTACTTTTTAAAATTTTTTAAATCGATCTTTTGTCAGTCTCTGGCTTTTATTGATGTGCTTAGTCATTTAAATTTAATGTAATTATTGATATGCTGGTCTTAGATCTGCTATTTTGCTATTTATTTTCTATTTCATCTGTTTTTATTGTTCCTTTCCTGCACTTTGGGGGGCAATAACAAAATATTTTAGTATGCTATTTTGTTTCCTCTATTGACCTCTTAGCTGTACATTTTACATTATATTTTTGGTGATTGCTCTAGGGATTATAATATGCATTGTAACTTTCATAATCTATGGAGTTGATGGAATGTTGCTTACTATAAAATATAATTACCTTGAAACAGCATAGATTTATCTGCCCCTTCATTCTTTGTATTATTTTATCATTTATATTAATTGTACATGTATTACAAATCCCATATATATAATTTTATATATGGTAAATTGTCTTATGTATTTTTAAGAGAAAAGAATATATATATATATATATATATATATATATATATATATATATATATACACAGTCCATCTTGATTGTTTAGGGTTTCTGTATTTGCAAATTCACCTACTCACTAAAATGTATTTGTAACCCCAAATCAATACTCAAGGTTCTTTCATGGTCATTTGCAGGCATGAACAAAGAGGTGAAAAATTGGAATCAAGTGACGTGCACATTCCCAGCTGAGCTCAGACAAGGCAGTGCCCTGCCTTCTTATGTCAGCTCTCACACTGTGAACATGTCCTCTTCGTAGTCTACTTAGTGCCACATCTTTGGCATTTTTGTGCTTTTTGTTGGTGATTTTGCTATTTAAAATGACCCCCAAGTGTAGGACTGAAGTTCTGTCTGGTGTTCTTGACCACAAGAAGGCTGTGGGAAAATACATGTATTAGATAAGCTTCATTTGGGCGTGAGTTATAATGCTGTTGGCTGAGTTCAATGTTAATGAATCAACACTATATATTAAAATAACTTGTCTTTAAGCAGAAACACACATAAAACAAAGTTTTGTAGTGATTGGATGAAAATGTGGTGATCAGAGGCTCACAGGAATCCAATCCTCTATTTCCCCTAGGAACAATAATTCAGCATTTGCTAGTTCAATGCTCATGAATACTTTATAGAGCGTAATTACCATGAATAACAAGAATCCACCATCTAGCACATGTATTTTGTGTGAAAGTTCTGTGTATGTTGACATGTCTGTATCTGTATCTATTATCTACTTATCTAACTCTCTCTCTTTTAGATGTACCCACATATTTTCTAGTTCCAGAAATCTTCATTTTTTTCAATAGATTCCAGTGTAATTTCTCTTCAGCCAGCAGAACTTTCTTCAGCATATTTTGCTGTGCAAGTCTACTGGCAACAAATGCACTCAGTTTTTACTCATCTTAAAATGTCTTATTTTAGCTTTCAATTTTGAATGATATTTTCACTGGATATAGAATACTGGGTTAACAGATTTTGCCTTTCAGCAGTTTATAAATGTTGTACCATGTCCTCTGGTCTCCACTTGAGAAGTCAGTAATCATTCTTATCATTGTTTTCCTGGATGCAATTTGCCATTTCTTTTTACCTGCTTTCAGGATTGTGTTACCATCATTGGTTTTTCAGCAGTTTGACTTTGATGTACCCTTGTCCGATTTACTTTGCATTTGACCTGCTTGGGGTTTGTTGAGATTCTTGGATCTGTAAACTGATATCTTTTACCAAATTCAGGACGTTTTAGTCTGTTAATTCTTCAAGTACTTTTTCTGTCTCATTCTCTCTTCCTCCTTTTGGGGACTCCAGTTTCATGTATGATAAATTGCTTGATGTTGTTCCATAGGTCATTTGGGCTCTTTTCATTTTTCTTCAATCTTATTTTTTTCAGTGTTCTTTTGAGTACTTAACTTTTTGACCCACATTAAGTTTACCAATTATTTTCTTCTACGATCCCCAATCTTCTATTAAGCCCATCCGTTAATTTTAAAATTTCAGTTATTGTACTTTCTAGCCCTGAATTTTCCCTTTGGCTCTTTATAATAGTTTCTATTTCTCTGCTGCGACTCCCATTTGTTCATTTAATTTGCATGTATCTCCTGTTAAGCTCTTGAATATAGTTATGTCTACATCAAAGTTTTTTTTTTTTACCTGTTTAATGATAAAACTTGCATCATTATAAGGTTGGTTTCTAATGATCTCTTTATTTCTTGGTGTGGATCACTGGGACATAGCAAAAACTAGCTGATCTTTGTCCTCAGTTTCTACAACAGAGCTCCTAAAGCACTTGAAATCCTCCGAGTTATAAGTGTCTGATATGCTAACGAGATGGTTCTTGGCTGGGGGCCTCCTAGATAGCTTCAAGATAGGGACTGGTCACCAGAAAGACCAAGCCATAATTAGAAGGTTTAACCTCTGGGGAGGGAAGAGGGGCTAGAGATTGAGTTTAATTACCAGTGGCCAACATTTTAATCAGCCACACCTTTGTAATGAACCCTCCATGAAAACTGCTAGACAATAGGGTTTGGAAAGCTGTCAGGTTGGCGAAGACACAAAGTGCTGAGAGGGTGGCACACCCAAAGAGACCATGAAGCACTCTGTGTTCCTTCCCCTCTTCTCCCAATAACCTGCCCTATGCATCTTTTTCTTCTGGCTGTTCCTGATTGTATCCTTTATAATAAACTGGTATTGGTCAGTAAAGCACTTTCCTGAGTTCTGTGAGTCATTCTGGTAAATTATCACACTGATTTATAGCTGGTTAGTCAGAATTAGGGGTCTCCCTGGGACTTGTGACTGGCATCTGAAGTTTGGGCAACTTGAGTGACAAAGCGCCTTAACTTGTGGTGTCTCCTCTAACTCTGGAGAGTTAGTGTCTGAGAATTGGAGAGCTGGTGTTGGAAAAGGCACCATATAGTTGGTGTTGGGGAAAAAAAAACCCTCATTTTATGTCAGAAGTGGTGTCAGAAAGAACCCAAGAGTCCTATTTTCCTGCTTCTTCACATGGTTGTGACCGCACATGTATTAGCGATACCACCCACTATAAATAATATGTTCTAGAGACGCTGGATTCTGTTTTGTGCCTCTTGAAGACAAAATTTGTTCCATAATGCAGGTAACTTGGCCGGACTCAACTCCAAATTCCGTCTTCTCTGTGTAGAACAGCAGCTGAATCTCTGCTCAATTTTTCATCCTCTGGATGCTGAGTGTTCTTTCTGGACTCCCCCACCCCCACCCCAGGTTTTCCTTAAAAATGAGTGCTTTAGTCTGCAGCCTAGGGTTTGTTTAGATTTTCCATGTGGATCTGGGGCCTCAGTCTGTGGGTGGCGCCCTCCCTTCCATGACTCCCCCCCATCTGCTTATTCTGCCACCCACAAAGCTGCAAGGCTGCGGTGTTCTGTCACCTGAGCCTCATAAATTTGCAAATCTCATGCTTCACAGTTCCTCTTTCAAGGGAAGGTTCCCCTCTGGTTTCTGCTTTACTATTGGCCATTCTCCTGAGATTTCAAACAGTTGTGGGTATGTTTGCATTTAAATGTTGTTTCCCAGATTTTATAACGGTTTTCTGTGAGTTAGTTTGACCAAACGACTCCACCATTACTCCGCTCCCTTGATTATAGTTTGAAAACGAGATACATTCTTGAAAGGAAAGAGGCAGTGCCATAAATACATTATAAATACAAGAAATGATTACTATGAAGCCTATGGTTTCCATTTAATATCTGGGATTAGCTAGCTTGTATTCTGAGGGTCTGACCAATATGGGTTTTAACAACAGTTTAAAGAAACCTGCAGCTTATGGTAGATGTTGTTCTCAACCTCAGAAGGAAAGAGGACACAATAATCTCCTCAATTCTTTCATGGAAGTTTGATGTTTTATTATTTAAAATAACTTTCACATACCTCATCACAGTATCATCAGAAAAGTAGGTGCTTAGTCAGTGTTACGCAATTAGTATGTGGCGTTGCCCACGATGTGACTTGGAAGGGACTGTGACTCCTCATGCTTCTTTCGCCCAAAGCCCTTCAGAGGCTTCTAGCTCTGAGCATGACCTACAAGACCCTGCCTGAGCTGGTCCCTGTCTCATCTCTGACTTCCTTTCTCCCACTCTCTCCCTTGGTCACTCCTTGGTCTGCTCCAACCATGCTGGCCTCCTAATTTTTCTTTAGAGACACCAGGCGCACTCATACCGTAGAGCTCTTCTCCTTGCTGCTCTCTGCCTGGAATTCTCTTCCCCTAGGTAGCCTCATCACCAGGTTTCCCTTTATCCCAGGTATTCGCTCAAAAGTGACATTCTTAGAGCAGCCTTCCAATTCCACTCTCTCTAAAACTACAACTCCCTCCCTCATTAAGAAAATGCTTTTGCTACTGCTTCCCTTATTGCATGTCTTTCTCTAATAGAGAATATAGTTTCTTTTGTATCTTATTTATTTTCTAGGTTTATTTACTTGTTATTTACCAGAATGTAATCTCCATAAAGGCAGAAATTTGCCTCTTTTTTATTAATTATTATGACACCCTAGAAAGATGCCTTGCACATAGTTAGTGCTAAATAAATGAGTTGCATGTGTAAATAAATGAAACTCCTTTAAGAGTCTCTGGAATTCTGTTAAACATTCACCATCGAGAACTAACTTTCATAGTTGAGTCACATACACACGGGCAGCATTTGGTATAATAGAAGTTTGAGAGATTCATATTTGTATTTTCAATTCAATTCTTTCATTGAGAAATGTTGCTTTTTATTATACAATAGGGGGTTTATACGTTATTATTATAAGACAAATACTATTATTACGAATAGCACTTAAACCCAAGGTTTCGTCCAATGAAAATATCTCTATGCTCTAACCAATGGCCCATGGTAATAGGATTTTGTTGATCTTGATACACTGAAAATTTTCTTATACATATATATATATAGGTGTTATACATATATATGTGTGTGTGTGTATACGTATATAATGTCAGTACAATTTTTACCAATCATAATGGCTTGTGATAATGAAAACATCTAACACTTCACTGCATAATATAATGCAAACTGGGAAAGAAATGTAACACAAGAGGCTCCAGCTAGTGTAACACAAATAAAGAGTAAAATATGATTCTCCTGAAAAAAAAGAAAATTGCAAGGGATTGTAATTGGCCCAGTTCTCTGGAGAGTAAGAAAAAACAAAACGGGAAATGTCAGAGGGGAGAGAGGATTGGCTCCTGCCAGAGCGCATTTCTGCCTTGGTCTGCATGCTTGAGCAACTTTAATGAACCACCTCATCTTTGAGGGAATTGGGCTTCTGTTTTGTTTTATGACCAGTCCTTGACCGTAGGGAAATGACCTAGAAGTACTGGCAATGAGATTCTGAACGACGTTGAAGTGAATTCCAGCCCAGTGAAAGATCTTGTAACTTCCTTGAAGTTCCCCTTAATGGGATTTGACCCATAATATTTTTACAGATAGCCATAACTGAGCATCAAGGTGAGGCGTGACTTGCACAGCAGGACTAGATTTCTCTGGTTATCGGATCCTTGACAGTTGAAATTACTTTCATTTCCTAATACTCGAATGCCCCCAGGCAAACCAACCTCCCCTCCCACTACAACCCCCCTCCCCACTGCCCCCTATAAGCGTCCCCCGACCCCAAGGCTTCCTGTGCCCTCCATTTGTCTGCCAGCTCCTGAGTTCTGAAAAATCTTTCTAATTTGGTATCTTACCTAGGTCACGCATAAATGCCATTCTACTTCCCACACCTGGGAGCACGAGCATGCAGTAACAACTGTAACGGTTACAGTATCCTTACTTGTCTCCTTTTTCATCACTTCACACAGCATTTGTGATTTTACTGAAGGGATTTAGCCAAATCATAAATCCTAAACTGGTTAATAGAAATGGTGACAAATTAATAAATAGACCATACTGGTTGAAATCCAAGTTCTGCAAATTGCTGATTTTAGCTCTCACTTTGGATGCTCAACAAACCAAAATTTGGTGTCTCTGACTAAGTCTTCTTGGCCATCATTCAGATTCTACTCCACTCCTCAGAACATTGTCTTTGATATTTACCCCTTTCCATCTAGGGGGATTAATTTCTTTCACATCATTTTCCTCTACTTCTTTACTTAATTTCTTAAATATCTCACTCTAACTTTAAGCAAACATGTTATAATAAATTTCAATGAAACTACATAGATTTGTCATATAAAATATATAATAGCCAAAAAAAGGAAAAGAGAAAAGGGTTTTATTTTTATTTTTTAATATTTTTATTGAGTTATAGTCATTTTACAATGTGTGTCAAATTCCAATGTAGAGCACAATTTTTCAGTTATACATGAACATACATATATTCATTGTCACATTTTGTTTTTGCTGTGAGCTACCACAAGATCTTGTATATATTTCCCTGTGCTATACAGTATCATCTTGTTTACCTATTCTGCATATGCCTGTCAGAATCTATAAATTTTGAAATCCCAGTCTGTCCCTTCCCACCCAAGAGTTTTATTTCTATCACTCAGAGATGGCCACAGATAATTTTTGGAAGATATATATATATATACACATACACACACATATGGAGTACTAGATACAATATGATAAGAAAGTATATATATCACTGTGTATGTTTTAACCTACTTTAAAAAGTAATATCGAATATCATCTCTATATTCAGTTAAATACCCACTTACATATCATTTTTAATGTCTTCTTAAAGATGTAGCATCTGTGATTTAGAGCATGGCCTCTGAAGCCAGACGGTCCAGGCTCAAGTCCTACTTACTAGCTGGATGGCCATGGATAAATTACAGAACCTCTATGTAGTTCACTTTTCTCATTTATAAAAGCGAAATAATAAAAGAACTCTCCCGATAATGTTCTTATGTAGATTAAATCAATTAATATTTGTATAGCCCTTAGAACTCTGCCTGATAGATAGCAAGTACTATATAGCAATTTAATTGTATCATCACCATCATTATTAATCTTTTTGGAGATGTATTAGTCTGATCAGGCTACTGGAACAGGATACCATGGGCTGCGTGGTTTAAACAACGGGAATTTATTTTCTTGCAGTTCTGAGGGTGGAAGTCCAAGATCCAGGTGCCAGCGGGGCTGCTGTCTGGTGAGGACCCTCTCCTCGGCTTGCAGACAGCTGCCTTCTTGTTGTGTCCGTACGTGGCCCATTTCCAATACTCCCGGTATTGCTTCTTCTTATAAGGACACCAGTCCTACTGAATTAGGGCCCCATCCTTTGGCCCTCAGTTATCCTTAATTACCACCTTAAAGGCCTTCTCTCCAAATACAGTCACCTTGGGGGTGAGGGCTGCCACCTATGAGTTTGGGGAGGCCACAACTCAGTCTATAACAGGAGATGTATGCTAATTTAGTTATTGTTAGACATTTAGGTTGACTTCTGGTTTTTATGGTAAAGATGTTCATGCCTCAGTGAACACTATCCATTATTATTTCCTTAGTATAAATTCTTATAAATGGAATTATCAAAGTGTATATGTAGAATATTAAAGCTTTTGAGACATATTGCCGAATTGCCCTCCAGAAAGGTTATAACAATTTACATGTCCACTAGCTGTATAAGACTTAGTTTATTTTCAACTTATTGTCATAAATACAGTCTTTTTAGATATTACTGAAGCCTGGTTGCTCTGCACCACCCCTGCACCTTCACCTCCCTCTCCTCCCAACATACACACAAAGTTGTCCCCTTGAAAAGTAATATAACAAGAGGGCAAGTTGGGAAAAATCCATGTTGGCCTACCCAATCCCAGTGAGGAGCTTTATATCAATAAGCATCCTATTTACTGGCACAAACCCCAGCAACTGAAATGAAAATGCAGTTACAGAAAACACCTGGATGGTGGCAGGCCAGAACAGAATAAGAATTTGAAATTTAGATGGCAAAAATTAAAACAGGCATGTAAACAAAAAGTCAGCCCAATACCCCATGCCCATAGGAAAAAAAAAATCCTTGGGGGGAAGAAAGAACACATAAAGTTAAGCAAACCAAAATTGAAAGAGAAAGTAAAAACTGAAATGTCAGATTTCACAAAAATCAAGTAACTTTTTAATGATAAGCAACATAATTTTAAAAACTTTACTAAAAGCATGTTCAAACGTACAGAGAAAGAGTAAGAGTATTTTATACACCTACAACATAGGTTGCAAAACAGTTAACATGTTGTTAACATATTTGCTTTATGTATATGGATATATACAATTTTTTCCATAATTTGAAGGTTTCTGTTTCATTGCTAGATACTACTGTGTGCATCTTCCCAATAAGGATTCCTTCCTAAATATATTACTGAAACATTATCATACTCCAACAAAATTAGCAATAGTCTCCTGATATCACTGAGTACCCAGCTCATATTCAAATTTCTGTAATTTCCCCCAAAATACTCTTTATAGCTGTTTTTCTTGAACCAAGATCTAATCAAGTATCAGGCACTGCCTTTGATTGTCATATCTCTAAAGTCCTTTTGCAATTAGCAGGTAATTTGGGGCCTGATTCTATGGTGTCATGTGAATGTCTGGTTGTTTAGTGAACTTTTCACCTAATGTGTTCAGCATGCAGTGGTGATTTGATTGAATTAGCTTATTTCATTAGGGGATGCAAAATGGAATTTAAAAAATTTTAAAGTTTCTGCATTTATTGGCTCAAAATTCTGTATAAAGAAATTTCTCTGATTAATCTCTTATCAAAAATGCCCAAACACATGCTCTAGTATTTTCGTTAATCATTTTCATATCAAGAAGTTGATGTAAGTGGTGGTAAATGCCATTATTTCCCCCAGTTTTTTTTGGTACCATCATAGACACACACATTTTTATTTCAATTTTAGTTTATTTTTTTTTTTTTACTCTCGAATTGTCATGGATATTGTCAGTGGGAACTCTTTCAGGCTGTCTTTTCTGTCCTTTTGATATAACCTCATTGCTCTTTCCCTGTTTCCTTGCTTCCTCACACAGTGAGATGTTTTAGGTTCACCTGTTTCACATCAGTTTGGTTTTGGTTACATTTTCCTTCACCCTTTTTCCATCTTTACATTATCCAAGAAATAAGAGAAATCGAGAAGCAAATAAGTGATTGTAACCTGGTGTCTTGATTTTAGTTTGGCTTTTTCCAAAAGCAGACCTTGAGACCATGACTTCAGCACATGTAACTTATTTGAGAAATGATCCCAGGAAGCCAAAGTGAGAGGATGGGGAAGTTGAGACATAAAAGGGGAAAAAGTTTAAAAAAAAAAAAAAATCACGTGTGTTAGTGATCTTGTTATCACTGTGGGCAACAGCCTCGGCCCTCTGGGGGCTTTCCGTGTAGAACGGAACATTCACTTCCTCAAAGATTCCACTGAGGAAACGGAAGCTGAGATATTTTATCAATTGCATTTTCCCCTTGGTTAAGGGTTGCCCTGGGAGCATTAACTCTCTTGACTGGAGAAAGCCCTGAGGTGGAGAAGCAGAACTCAGGTGCTCAAGGTAGGAAGTTATCAGTGTGCTAAGGTTACTGATGAGCCATGGAGTTGAGGGCAAGGTATTGAAAGCATCGACTATGCGGGAAAGTAAAGTCGGTGGCTCCTTGCCTATAAATGTTCTGTTCCTTTCCTTGTTTCTTGACCCAGGTCTCTACTGCTTTGAACGTCAACTGTTCTGGATTCACAAGTGTCCCAGTGGGCAGTTTCTCCTGCTTCTTCTGCCTCCTAAAAGCTGTCCACGGTGTTCTGTGCCAAGTGAAAGGCTACAGTGAACTTGGATTGCTCCCTGAGCTTCACATCCATGTTTCTAAGTGTCTACTAGTTACGTCCATTGGCTGTCCTGTAGATTCCTCAAACTCACCATGTCCTAAACTGAAGCTATCATCTTTTTCCCGGACCCGCTCCCTCTCCACTGGAATGTGAATGGCACTACCATCTACCCAGCCACCCAAGCCAGAGGCCAGGCATTGTCTGCTGTTTTACTTTCATCACACTCAACTGCCTTTTTCCTTCCAAATGCTTTTCAAACCCATCTATGTGTCTTTATCACCACTGCCTCTATTCTGTTTCTGGTGACCATCTTCTCTTACCTTGATTCCCTCGGCCATCTCCAAGCTAATTCTCCAGTGTTGTCTGCCTCTAATCTCTTATCCACACTGAAGCCAGGGGAGCCCTCTAAAGTGCAGCAAGAGCAACTGATCATAACATATTTCACAGACCCCTTTGTTGATTTTTTCCCTTTAAGCATAAAGTTAAGTCTTTAGTGTGCTTAAGCGGCCCTTCTTGGTCTAGCTATTGTATTCACCTCTCTGCCTCATCATTGGTCACTCCCAGCCACTCCAAGTCCCCACCTAACTGCACACCCACACAGAGACCTTGAACACTCTACTCTGGCTGCTTCTCTCAGGTCCTGCTTTGCATCTCTCTCTCTCTCTCACTTTTTCTCTCCTCTCCCCCCACCCCCCCCACCTTGTCAGCATGGAACATTCATCCTGCATTTGTTCACCTGCCCGTCTCTTACCCCACCTTCAGGTCTCAGAAGACACATCTCTGAGGCCTCTGCTGTCTGCTGTCCCAAGACCACATACTTCCTATAACCACCCTTTGCCTCAGTTTCCACAACTCTAAATTAAATATGAGAATAGTGTCCACCTTGTGTGATGGTTGTGAAAATTAAGAGTTAATATATGCAAAGTACTTAGTAAGCACTCAATAAATATTAACTATTGCTATTATTATGGTATGTTTCATACACATTATAATGGCATATTTAATTGTCTGTCTTCCCACCTGGATAGAAAGTTCCATGAGGGCTGCCATCTTCTGTCTGTCTTGTTCACAGACAATTGTATCTCCAGCACTGTGGTGTTCACGGTCACATGACAGGGACTCAAGAAATATTTGTTGCATAGACAAACGGAGGGAAACAAGGAGATGGGCACCTAAGCAAGGGAATTGCCCCAAAATTTAAAAAGACGGTAGAAAAGTAAGCGTATGTGTAAAAGACCCCCGTGCTGGGAGAGGTGGGCACTTGGGGTGGGGCTGATTCAGGTTTTCAGGGACAATCTTCTGCAGCAATGACTTAAGAAGGGGAACTTTAAACGGTCTTCTTTAAGCCTCGCAAAGGTCCTGTGAAGACAATGGCTTTACTGAACGGGAAACTGAGTAGCAGAGGGATTACATGATTGGTCTGGAATCCAAAGTGCGTGACAGCGTGGGGCTGTGCAAACTCTTAGTTTATCCCTCCTGAGCTGTGTTCTGTGAAACCCTGGTGCTGACGTATGTTAATAAATGTGAGTGAAAGAATTCAGGGCACAAATGAACTCAGGGCACAAATATATTCAGGGACCAGAGGATTAAACAGAAGTGACTGCTGTTGTTACTGCCTTTCTGCTGCAGAGCTCCTCACAGTCTTCAGTGTGCTCACGCAATTGTGACTGGCCAAGGGGAGAAAGTACGCAAGCTTCCCAGCTTACTTGAGCAAGGAGCCCTATCTTCCCAGAACTTTCTTGGGAAACACAGCCATGGATTTTGCTCAGCCCTCTACCCATATTGACCGACCTCTCTCTAACTTCAAGATGTGGTCATTTCTGATCCTTGAATGTTTTAAGTCTAGTAAGCAGGATTCAATGGTGAAAACCTAACACTCATTTGATTGAACAATTATTTGTTAAAGACATATGATGTGTTCAGCATTGTACCAGATGTTATGTGATACACAGACCTGTGGAAGTTTCCTGCTCTTGTGACAATATTGCTACTGAGAGAAGTAACAAAACAATGACAACGACTGCACTGCCTTACCGTATAGGGCTTCGTTTTCCCAAAGTGCATTCACAGCTTGGATCTCACTCGATTCTTGACGGGACAGAGGCAGCAGCTCTTATCAGCCCTATATAACAGGCGAGGATGTAATGCTCAGGGGTCAGGGGGATTGCTCTGGCCCACGGCCAGTCATCCATTTAGGCTGTTTATTTCCAGGTTTCCCTCAACTCAGGGTCTGTTCTCCCCCACCGGTGTCTACTTCATGATTCTGCATAATTCTCAACTTTACAGCTTGGTGGATTCCATTTATTTTCATACACACATCTAAAATGATGGAACATATGTTATAATACTATATAGAATGGTGGACATGGAATAAACTCTGGAAAAATTTTAAAGTCAATCTCCCCATTTTATGGTTGAAGAAACTGAGATACAATTCGGTTCAACCATAGGCCTGTCTCCTTAAAGCTTGGAGTAGAGCTTTAAGACACACCTTCCACTATCCTATTGTCCACACCCCACTAGCTAAATCACCTCCAATTTTTAATTTCATCACTGTTTATGAAAAGTACATTTGTTTTATTCTTGCCTTAATGTTGGACCTGAAACCACTCAGCTGGTATGTTTGTTCCTGTCATTACTATTCCGGGTGGCTTTTGTTTACTACTGTTTGAGGAGCTTTGGGTAGAACTAAAAGAATGGCTAAGTCTTCACATTGGCAGTCATCTTTAATCCATAAAAGAGGAGTCACTGAGGGAGCCTATAACTTTGCATAATTAAAGTAAAAAAAATTCTATTTTTATAGCTGCCTGTTTTATCATCTATAAATTTTATAATAATGATTAGGTAAAATAAAAGAACATAATTTACATACATCAAAATGTCTCACACTGTCCTTAACAGCCTGTGAAGCACCTGCAGCAAATATGGGGAAGCAGAAAGCTCCCAAGCTCTCCGAGGCATTAATCAATGGAGCCTCTTGGGGGAGGGGAGGGGCAGGGAGGGAGAGAACATGACAGCGATGGTGGCCTCTTACGCCACAGTTGTGTATCCTGCAGTGTTCACATAGGAATAGAGCATTCTGCATTTGTCAGAAATTCACTTACTTCAGCTTTTTTATCCCTTCCCAAGGTGATCAGCCCTATTTCCCAGAAATGCTTTTTCTCTTACATAGACCAGAAACTCTTTAGAAGTGTCAGCATGGGAAGACTTTAGAGATTGTTTCTATTTAGCACACCTGATTTCTGCCCCCTGTGCCCAGAATACATTCAAGCCCACAGATAGATGGGGTGCGTGTCACCCGAGTCTCTGCAGCACTCTTCTCCTCCTCCATCCTCCCACTTAGTCCTACCTGGGATTGATTTTGCCTCCTAGCAAAGAGTTAAAGGTTATCACGCAGGGATTTAAGTCCCGGCGTGCTGGCAGATGTGCACCCAGGCAACAGCTACAAATCGTGGATGGTACAAGCTTTCAGGGTAAACATCAATTTCTCCAATTTGCTATAGCCCGAGAACCTTATAAGCCTAGCGAACGAATTGTGAGTGTGGGTTTTGTGCTGGATGGATGGAGCAGGGGGTGTTTCTATAAAGCTCTGTTAATGTACACGGAATCTTCAGTTTAAATATTGTGAAGGAGTAAAAAGTCACAGCTGTTTCACTCACTGCTCTCTTCACATATGCCAGTTTCAGTCTTCTTGGACAAAGTCTGCCTTGCAATCTCGCACCTGGATTCAGCTCCATACTGGTGGGAGAGGTGGCCAGAGCTTGCACCCAAATGCCAGGGCAAAGGCTCTCCCAGTATCTGTTTATTGAAACCTCATCTCCATCTTTAAACGTACCACATAGCCTTCAGCTCAACATATCTTTGGCTGCACATTGACCTACCTGTATTTGGAAATATTTTCTGTTTCTTAAAATCCTTCATCTATCATAATAAGTATTGAGTTCTTTCACGTCCTAGGCACTTTGGTAAGTTCTTTACATGGACCATCTTACTTAATATTTCTACTTCTGTGAGATAGAATGGAGATTGATGATTATTATCTCCATTTTATAGATGAGGAAATGAAAGCTAAAGTGAAATAACTTGCCCAAAGTCATAGAACTAGTAAGTACTGGGGCTGAGATCCAATCAGACAGCCTAAGGCTGTTCAGAACTTTCAAGTTTCTCTATCTGGGCTTTTAGACTGGACATTGCTCTCTGAGGGTGGGGTGTCAGTTATGTGACTCTGTTTTCCCCCTTGTGCCTAGAACACTCAAATATTTGTTCATTTCAAAGGGCCAAAGCAATCCTTGGAAAAGCCAGGATTACAACCAGAACCTATAAAACCAGTAGACTCAGAAATACGATTCCCCCAAAGGAGACCCTGCTTTTCTTCCTGATGATGTTAAAAGCCTAGAATATGATAATTTAGTTTAAGGACAGCCTTAAATAAAAGTTTCATTAATCAGGATGAGTATTCCTACAATAATGAGCCCCGGGTTGAATTTTAGAACTCCCTTTACGCTTTGTTAGTAACAAAGCTGTTATAAAAATAATTTGATAAGACAGTCTGTTGCAATGGTGTGACTTAACTGTGCAAAAAGGGTGCCTTAGCCTGGTGTCTGAGCACTCCCAACTTATGTAATGCTAACATAATGGATTATGCATATTGTATCGGGTTAAAAAGGAAACCCAGTGAAGTATTACAGCAATTTAAAAGATATATATTGGGGCTTGTTCAGCAGAGATATTTAAAATTTAAACCTGTTTAAATATTCAACTGAAACTAAAATAAAATTCTGAAAAATGGAATTCAATAGAAAAGCTCCATTAAGAGTAAGAATGCTTCTCCAAATCCATTTGGTTCTAATAGAAACCCATCGAGTGAGGTTTTCATTGTTCCAGCACCAGCCAAGGGAAAAATTATACGTACGTTTGGGCAGGAGAAAATCAGTTGGACTTCTTGTGGCCTGAGCTTCCCTTAGAAAAGGAAGAAAAGAGGGACTCAGACCAACTCTCAGATCAGGCCAAGGTTTATTTAAAATGGTCTGGAGCTTTTTCATAAATAGCCATAAATGGCATCTTCTCATTTGTTCTCTTACTTCAGTGGAACCTCATTTCACCTTCCACATCAGATGTAAGTCTTAAAAAAAAAATTGGCACCTTTAGCTGCAATATCAGGATACTGACCAATTTGCCTCCCAAGAGCCAAGCTTTATTTCTCTGATAAACATCCTACAGGATGTTTTTATTCAATTAATTGGAATGATTGCTTGCACAGAAATGTACCGCTTTATCAAGGTCTGCTTGAATATCAGGCTCGGGCTGAGCCCCAGTATTTTCGTTCCTGAGTTCTCCTGACAGCAGACGCAGGGGGATTCCGAAATACAATTAAAACAATCAGCAAGAATTAGCTGGCTCGGTGACCGCACTCAGATAGCAAAGGCAGAGAATAGAGAAATGTATGGGTAAGAGCAAGAGAGCATTCCAGAGATGGAGAGAAGGCTGTTAGGAGACATAAAATGGGAGGTATTAGGAGAAGAAATATAGGATAATATAAACAGAGTCTCTAATCCTGAGGACTGTAAATCCCTTTTCCTTAATTGGTTTAGAAACTGTGGGCTGTAACGTGAGACGAAGGGCTCTGCCTGCCTTTCTTCTTTGCTGCCCGGAATCACATTAAGTGGAAAACAATAGCGGGGCCGACAGCTCCCTTTCTGTGGGGCATTTAGAGCTAATCTGCTATTGAGACTAATACAATTACATGGGATTAGAGCACTGCCAACTGATACAGAGATGGGGGAATTCTCTGGGGAGGGGGATCTGGGCTCTTTCAAAGGAGGGTTGAGGGTGTAAGAGGGACAGTGGATCAAGTCGACAGGGCTCCCAATGATTCTAAAATCAAGGGATATAACCATGATTTTGTAATTCACTCAGGATCTTGATGATGAATTCTAATCCAAACACATTTCTTCACAGGTGCTGTACACTCGTTTGCTTCTTTCCAAAGATTTATAATTGAATTTAGAGACTTCCTTATAGGAATACATCTTTCTACTTGTTCCTTTGGTGTGTGAGCAAAGCAGGTAGGTGTTTGTATGCCCACGTTACAGGAGAGAGAACTAGGTTTTAGAGAAGTTTGGTAATTTGCCTAAAGTCACAAACTCCAACAATGTCAAACCCTTGGGATTCCAACCCAAGACTTTGCGAAACTGAAGCGTATTCTTTCTATGACACCATGGTACATTTTTAGCTATTGTGTGTCTCACGTGGATGAGTGATGCTGTATCTGTGGGTTTCCCCTTCCCAGCATCAGTTCCTCTGACTGGGGAACTCTAACCCCAGACTTAGGAATGGGCACGCGGCCAAGCCCCACCCACTCTCAAGTGTCAGTTGTGTTGCTCTGCCAAGTGCACATGCTGTGTCTACATGACCTATGTTTATCCATTGTTTATGAACGTTTTGCCATGTAGATTTTGGAAGCGCTTAACTCCAGAGTAGTTAGCCATGGCCACATGTCTCTTTCTTGGAAACATAAAACCCCTCTTTCAACAATTAAAACTCTACAATCTGCTGAAAAAAAATCTCTTACTTGGCTTGTCAAGATTTTGAGGAAAGGAAGAATTGGAAACGCTGTACAGTCTTGCCAGCTATGGGACAACTGAAGAGATATTCCAATCATCCCTTCATTTGTTTCTTCACGTGTGTTCATCGTATTTCTTGAGTACTCAAATGTAGTCATTGTATTGAATAAAACACCAAAATGGGATCCTTCAAGATGTAGCTTGTTCAGGAAATGGGGAGCTAGAGATTCCAGGTCCGGCTTGCTGGTTTCTGTCAGAAACTGCACACCTGTGGGTTGGGGAGTTCTGTCTTTTCTAGAAGCCGAAGTGCATGGAAAAGGATAAGAGAAAAGGGAGCTACTTTTCAAAAGGACGTCTTTTCTTTTCAAGTGTTCACTGTGTGTGGGTGCTTACACATCTTTATTCAAGGTGGTCCTGCTAATTTGTGCAAAAACCTTGGTGCACTGATGGATGGCTTGGGGAGACTATGGATGTGGGAGTGATTGAGGAACCTCTCAAATAGATGTAGTGGGTGGGTGAGCAGAAGGTTAAATTCAGGGCTCCTAAGTCTACTTCCTCAAACAACTTCAGAATAAGCCCTCTTTTCTTTGCTGCAGAATAAACAGAATTAGGGCACCTCTGCTCTGTAGTGTTCACAGCTGTAGAGGATGGAGCCCTCCACGGCTCACATCACTCTAGTCTCTGATATGGCCCCAGCACCTGCTCATTATTTGTTTATTTGTTTAAAGGAACAAAGAAACAGGCTCTCTACTCTCAGGCACTGGGGAAATGCATTCCTTTTCTATTTTCATAAAGCTCTGGAGGCCTTCCCCCTCTATGGAGCTATCAGATCCCAAGTTTGAAGAGCTTCCCAGTATGTCATCAGAGGCTGTGTCCTTGTTTTGTAAGTTACCTCCTAGAGGAAGGGTCAATATTATTACTCCTATTCTGCACATTTTACACAGTGGATCAATTTTCAATTCCCAGCAACTGAAATTCCCAAATTTTTATACGATGAAACTTAACTCCAATCGTATGGGCATAAAAATATGCCTACCCACCAGAGCATTGTTAGATTTCAGGAAGGAATTTTATTTCACCTTAAAATACGGTCTACAGTAAGTAGCCTTTGTGAAATTGCGGGGGAAAATGCATTGTGCGTGGGCTTTTGTATATTTAGATGTGGAAGAATATGAGCAGTGGCCAGACAATATAATTTTCATCCAACCAAATATCAAGTACAATGAAGAAAATGCAACTTTTTGCAGTGTGATTTATATATGCTTATATACCCTTCATTTTGAGTCTCTATGAAATGCAGACATTTATAGTTCTATAACCAGAGGAATAAAATTTGAATGTGTAGGAAAATGAGAAATGTATTTTAAATGGGCTTTAGGAGAAGAACTGGAGGAGTCATCAGGAGGCCACAGTCACTAATGTCATTGGTTATTTTGCTAGATGGCTACTCAGATGGAGGCCTGGCAGGCACAGGACTGAATTCAGGCTGATGGGCATGGGAGATGGAGTGATGGCTTCCCAGAAAAGATTGAGATACAGCAACACAGTAATCCAGGCTGGCCATAAAGCACACCATAAAGCCAGTGTGAGAAATGCCTCCTGCCCATGTGTTGCGTCCTGATTTTTTTTTTCTTTTAAAAGAAGAACTATTTTATGATTTGGCATAGATCATTGATCATAGTGATTTTCTATTTCACATATCTCCCAGCTGTGTTCTGTGTCAAATTTATAAGAGACATAACCATTATTTCCACAAAATACTGGAAGATTGAGTGGCCATTTGCCCTTGGGCACCATCACTTCCAATACAAGTCCCTCAGGTATGCATTATAGACGCCACTTACTGGCCCCAAATGATGTATGGGAAAAGGGGAGCATTCAGAGTGCTCCTTGCTGGGATGGACAGCTGGTGATGCCGACCGTCCGGCAGCTCCTCCCCTTTGCCCTAATGGAACTCGGCGTTCCAGTGGAAACTTGTGTCATGTGGTTTGAGCAGAGATTAATCTGTTCTCCCTCCAGTCCCTATCACAGGGATGTCCTGAACAAAAGCTGGGCCGATCACAGTCCTTCTCAGGACTTTTCCCTGAGCACTTTAAGGGAAGATTGGTTTATTCCAATAATGTTACTAAGTTGGGAGGAGATGGGCTGAGGGTTGCTGGCAGTCATTTTTATTAAGCACCACACAGGGAAAAACATCCTAAATACGAAAGCCAAGTCAAACTGAGCTCAGAGATGGAGAGAAACCAAAACTCATTACCTAAGTTGAGTCTCTGGATCCTGCCATGCTTGAGTCTAGTAACAACCCCGCTTTTCAGTTTTGTGAGCTAACAAACTTCCTTTTTCACTTAATGTAGTCTTAGTTGAGTTTCTTCCATTACTTGCCACCCAAAAAGGCCTAACATACTCAAAGTTTATAAGACAATATATAGTTTATATTTACCAGCCTCCTTTGTAGCCTACATTGGGGCCATGAGATTAGTTCTTGCCAAAAGACTGTAAGCAGACGTAATCAAAAGCTAAGGCATTCAAGAGATGGCTCACCCCCTCCAGCTCTCTTTTCCATTTTGCAGAGACTCAGAGGCCATGTCTACAAGACAGTGTGGCTGGAAGATGACAGATCCTGTATCAGCCTAGGTCACTTACACCATGCAGAACAGAGCCCCCTGCCAGCGTCTGCTGTGGTAAGTCACCAAGATTTCAGGAATAATTTGTTATAGGCACGTAGGGACTGGTGATAGAAATTAGGCTAAGCTATGGAAAAATTGAGAGTTATGTTTTTCTTTATTCCCCTGAGTTTATGGCTAGGATCCATGTTCATCAATTAGCTTTATGTGAGGCTTCCTCATAACATAAGTAGTAGAGGTAGGAGATGTCAAAGAAGACACAGAAGAACCAAGAAAAGGGAGACAATGAACACAGGAGCCCTCTTGGTGTTGTGCCCAGAGAGTGGCAGAGCCCACGGCCTCAAAGGAAACTAACCGCGAGTCCAACTGTGGGATTCAGCACTTTACCTACGGTATTTCATTCCATCGTCACCAACAAACCATGAGATGATATGATTTCCACTCTATTGACAATGAAACTGAATTCCAGAGAGATTAAGTAGAGCCACAGATTCCTGGCTAGAAAAGCTTTGAACCCTGTCTGTCCAGCTGTACAATCTAGCCCCAATTATTCTGTTCTTACTATTAAATAGGAGTATAAATATTACTTACAGATAATCCTTTCCAGATGCATTCAAAATACCAGTCTCCCCCATCCATCCTTCAACATACAGAAAGCAAGATTTGGCCGTGTCTGCTCTGGTCCTTGGGTTCAACCACATCAGGGTTTTAGGAGCAAAATCCATGCTTCCCAGTCTCCTGACACCCTAATTGCCCTGTCCATGGGTCTTAAGCCCTTGCCTGGCCACCACTGGAATGTGATCGTCTTTTGCTTCAACACCCAGTCTGGGATATGGTTCTTCTTAGCTTAATCAGTTTTGCTACTGGGTACACAGCCAGTTCAGGTCCCATTATCCTTCATTTCTAGTTCCTCATATTCCCCAGGTGATGTCTCTTTGCCTTGAAAATTTTCCTGAACTGTTGCTCTTCATTTCTAACTAATTTGTCAGCCAATGTGCTCCCTTCAGACTGACCTACAAGTGCTATAATCTAGATCTAATTATTTTTCTGCACTTATGAAAGACTGCGCCATCATTCTTATCTCTTTGCAATGTTAGCAGTCTCAAAAATATAAGTGATCATCTTCTGAGTTCCTAGTCAAATAGGACTTAAATGTCATTTCATGGTACTTGGTGAAAGAGATTATTTCTTCTCAAATGTCTAATTTATCTTTGACTCCATAAAGTGTCTCTTACTCTAAATTCCCAGGCATTTATGCCAAATATATATTGTTATCCAAAATGTAATATAGGAAATGAAAGAGAAACTGGTCATTGTGGGAGTCCCCCAGACTAGACACCAAACACAGCAGTATACCTCACAGTTTGAAGGGGAGTTAGTGAGCCTCTAACAATGCAGAATCAGGCGAAATTATCCACTGCGTCCTTACCATAAATTACCGACAAAACCAAACCAAACCCTACAGATGAATGTATAACTTTCCCAGAGGGAAGTCTGGAAAGGAGACTAGGATGAAGTCTCTGAATCTCCATGAAAGGACACTAGTGATCACAATAGTCACACTCAAGTGCTGTTGTGCGGTGGCGCAGTTGGGACTCCTTATGGCCTGTCACTGAGATTGCTATTGATGAAGGCTCAGGTTATCAGCCAAATCTGGCCTTTTTCCTACCAGGGACTAGACTAATGCATGCAAGCCCATTTAGCACATCTCCGTGAACATCGCATTGTCATGAACCCATCCCCAAGACAGTGAATTCTTTAAGCACTAATGGGTTTCATTCAACAAACATCCATTTCTTAGACAACTTTTGCCACTGACACCTGCCAACTCATTGTCTAAGAAGAAATCACTGAGCTTAGAGAGTTGTCATCTTGAAACTGAATATGACTTACTATCTTTATTTATATCTTTCCAACTGCTCTAAACTATCAGTCTAGAAGACCTCTGAAGCTTTTGGGGGATAAAAGCTTTTTAGTCAAAATCAAACACCATACCTCGCCAGTTAACAATGGGTTGATTTTTGCATTAAGTTCTCATTCATTTTTACTAAAATTGCCAAGTAGGCAGAGATTCCTGCCATCTGGACTTAAGCATGTATCTTAGCATTGGAATACTTCATGAGGGATTGGATGGGAGAAAGGGACTAGGGTTCTAGTTTCTTTGTGGCCTACCACTCTCTAGCTGTGAGCCTCTGTTCAAGTCATCACACCTCTTTGGGCTTCCGGTTTCCTCAACTGTTATTTAAACACTGTGGTTGGAACCAGTTTCTCTAGGGTACTGTCCTATTTTGTAATGTTCTGTTCCCCTAGAATGATTCCCCTTCTTCAAGTAAATAGGACAGCAGCTGTTCTCCATGCACTGCTTTCTTCCAATGTCTCTTTCAGGCAAACTCCTATTCAGCCTTAAGATCCCAGCTAAACAGTGCCCCTTCTTTGGTTCTTGATAGATTTAAGATGTCTTCTCCTAAGCTAACTTTTTACTTTACAAAGAGGTCATTCTTTGTACTATAATAAATACTATGATAGACAGAATAATGTCCCTTCAAATATGTCCATGGTCTAATCCTAGAACCTGTGAAAATGTTACTTTCCCTGGCAAAAGGGACTTTGCAGATGAGATTAAGTTAAGGATCTTGAGATGGGAAGACTATCCTGGATCATTTGGGGGGGGGGGTCAGTATGATCACAAGGGTTTCTGTAAGAGGGAGGCAGAGGGTCAAACTTAGAATGATATAATTTGAAGCTGTAGAAGGGGCCACAAGACAAGGAATGAAAAGTAGGCTTCTAAAATATTGAGGAAAGGTAAAAAAGATGAAAAAAGAAAGAAAGAAGAAGAAGAAGAAAAAAAAAAAAACCCAACAGATTCTGCTTTGATGCCTCCAGAAAGAACACAGCTGCTCTGTCAACACCTTAATTTTAGACTTCTGACCTCCAAAACTATAGGAGATAAAGATGTGTTGTTTTGAACCATTAAGTCTGTGGTAATTTATGACAGCAGCATTTGGAAACCAATACAGAGACTATGATATATGACACAGTATACCATATTATAACTGTTCACTTGTGTGACTGATTGTCTTCTTGCTAGTCAATGAACTTCTTGAAGGCAAGGCCCATGTATTTTTACCTTTATATTCTCAGTCCTTAGAACAGTCCTTGGCATATAGTAGATATTCAACAGATATTTGCAAAATGAATGAAAAGAAGAATAAAACTTGTTTTACACAGATAATGTCAGGATTTAGGGAATAAATGACTTGCCCAAGGCTTCACTGTGATAGAAATGCTACCCAAATGCTGTGCTCTCTCTGAGATGTGGTGTTTTCTTGTGACTAATGTCTTCACTGAGAGTACAACACCAGAAAGGTAGAAGTATTGCTGTCCCCATCCCTTCATATGAAACCACGCTCTGCAGATCTAGATTCCTGGTTAGAGACTGGCTTTTATTTATTTATTTCACGGATAACTCTTGTGATTCTATAAGAAAAATAAAAAAAGATTTCAAGCCTTGGCAGAGTGCATTATATTATACAGTTTTACTTGGAGCTCTTTCAATGATTCGATTGAATGCTAAGTAGTCCAGATTTTGAGTAGTAAAAATATTGTGTGCACTTCATCTGTTTGTTTAAAATGGGCTCTCTAAACAAAACCTACAGTTTGCTGAAAGTTACCAGTGTCAGGGGGTGTGAATGTGTGTATTTACACATCGCAGAACGGAAAGGGGACTGGACTAGGGGGGTGGGGGAGGCAGGAAACACCACCCCCATCCCTTCCAGGGTAAAAGGACCGCTGAACTCCCACTGGCTCCTCATTATGGTTCCATGCAGACCATGACAGGAACAAGAGCACATTTCTGAGCACAGGTTTTTGGAAGAAAGCGCACACATGACTGCGGTCTAAACCAGATGGTCAGAGTTGTCTCAGTCTTTGTGTGAACAGCTGCTTGTTGTCCTGTCCCTCTTCAAGGGGAGTTTGTTCCATTGTTTGGCAAGTTCCTTCACCCAAAAGTTATTCCTATCTAAAAAGGAGAGGGGTTGGCTTAATTGGTTGTCATTTTGTAAGAAGAGTTCGACTCTTTTAAGCAAGTGTCCCTGAGAGAGAAGCGTCTACAGATGTCCACACTAGGGATGTGCTTTAATTCAAGGGGTTCGATCCTGCCATGGTTGTTTGAAGAATTTCCTCTCATATTTTAGAGGTTCGAGTTCTGTGTTTCAACAGTACATCCATATTTTTAAAAGTTCATTTATATTTGCAGCTGGAAAATTTAGGAACCAGCAACCCGCGAGTACTTTTTGAATGCCTCATCCTCAAAGGTGAGACAAAAGAAGAATAAAATGCGCTAAGTTCCCACAACTGAACTTTCAGTGTCACTGAGGAGGTAGGAAACTGCCCACATTAGTGAAAGACTAGTGTCCAAGGCACATGTACTATCTTTCTTTACTGAAAAGACACCCCCAAACAATTAAATAATTTGGGGAATGAGAAATATACTTATCCTCCTACCACCCTGGCACAACCGTGGTCATTTGTGTATTTCTTACTTGTCATCTGCGGCCCTGAGCATAAAGGCAACATGCAAAAACAGTACGTCTCAACTCTGCCGTTATCACTCCGCACCCCCAGTTTGTCTTTTGCTCCTCACGTGGTGTGGGAAAGTGTTACACAACCTGTTTGGAAGTTCACGAACACATTTTTATCATGGTAGCAGTCTAACAGTTAAGAAACTTATTCTCATATCTTTCTATGCTTGTCACCTTGTCATCCACGTCTCAGCTCAAATGCTGCCTCTTCAGAAAGACCTTTCTTGACAACCCAATCTAATGTAGCGCTCTCACCTGTCATGGTCACGTTACACTGGTTAATTTTCTTCACCATCCTATTTTCAGTGTAAAATTCTTTTTTCCCCATTTATATGTTTGCTTGTGTGTCCTCTCCTGGCTCATATTAGAAAGGAGACTATATCGTCTGCTGTCACGGCTACATCTCAAGTGCCTAGACAGTACCTGTCATGTCGTGGGATCTCCTTTGATACTTGGTACTGAATGAATGAAATACAAATTGTCTGTCTCTTGTCTAAATTGTAATTAATATTACTCATAGAAGAAAACACAAAACAAAATTGACAATGACTAAAACTTGCACACAGTAAAACTTCCTATAAATGACAATTTCTCTCCTAAAGAATAAATCGTGTTGGTAACGTTGAAAATTCAAAAACTGATCCGAGAAAAATGACATATGGTTGAAATAATTGACACAAATAAAACAGACAATGGCTAAAACTGCATATGGGAAATTTTTCCCTTGACTAAAAAGTGACAGAAGAAACAAATCTTCTAAACAAAATTTATACCTGCAAAATCTGACCCTGGTCAATTATATTTGGTGGAAGTAAGGGCCTTAAAAGAAAACTCTTAATAGTAAAAGATATAATAGGTAACATTTGATATGTTTGGGAGAAAAAACAAACTGATGGGTAAATCAAATCCTCATCATAAAATTCATGAGAAGGAATTGATTTTGAGAAAAATAATTTTGATTAAATGAAAATAGAAAAAAATGGAAACTGTTTAAATGGTTTATATAGAAAAATTGATCAAATAATGAAATTGGCTTAATGTAGTTTGATTCAAAAAAGTCTTTCTTGGCAATAGTAATACAATTCTGATTCATGTGACTGTGTTCATAAATATGGAATCAATATTCTTATGGTCAAAATCGTGGGATAACAACTTCCTACAATCTGGCCATATATACAGCTTTAGAGCAATATAAATAATAAATCACTAAACTGTGAATCACAAACAACCATAAAATAGACCAATGCACAATGTGTTAAGAATAAAACAATATAATTATGAATTGTCAAGGGAATCTCCTCAGAAAGCAAGGCAGCCACTAACCAGCTGGCCAGCCTTGGAAAAGTCACTCAGTTCCTCTGGGTCTTAGACATAGTTAATAAGAATTTGAGCTACAAGTTTAGGCTAAAGTCAACCCCAGAGGGCTGACAAAGAGGAAGTGTGTGTTCCTGAGAAAGGGGGCAGAAAAGGTGTTAGGATGTCATGGGCTGACCTGCAGGGACCACCAATGTTTGGGCTATGGGAAGGTGACAAACCACTGGAGAAAGAGGAGAGGGGGCGAATAATCAGAGGGTAGAGTGGTGCAATGTGAGGAGTGGATTTGAGCATTTTGAAAGCAGACAATCAGATGCCATTGGCAGATTATGTCAAGAACAAAAAGAAGACACTTGAATTTGTCTAGGAGGCCAACTTTGACACAGAAGGAATGGTCTTGGGACACCACTGGAGCGCGGGGTCGTTGAGAACAAAAGAACACTAGGAGCTTGAAGGAGAGGCCTCTTGGTCAGAGTTTTTTAGTTTCTTGGTGACAACAACTGAACTTGAGCAAACACAGGCAATAGGCAATACTGGCTCACCTGTTCAAACTCCAGGCAGGGCACGGGTGTGGGCCCTTCAGCGATGACTTTAACCAGGGACTGTGGTGCTGCTGAGACTCTTATCTCCTTGCTCCATCTCTGCATCTCTTTTGAGTTTTGGCTTCGTTTTCTCCTGCTGTAGACTAGCTTCTTATACTTGGCAGAGGGAATTGTGGCTGGCAGCTCTTAAATCCCCAGCTTTGCCACCAAAGAAGTTTCCTTATCTCCAGTGTGAAAAATCCCAGGGCAGGACTGACTGGCCAGTCACCACTGCCAACGGGGTTGGACCATATAAGAAGGTACAAGAGAACAAGACATTCTCCAAAAGAAAGGAGATTACTGATTCCTAGAACACAAAAATGAAGTGCAGGATGGACCGAATGTTACGTCCACGGCAGGCAGTTAGGAAATGTACATGCCTTTAAGAGTGAAAAGAAGAGCATGTTTAAAGACAGGAAAAGATGAAGTTGAGTAGAAGAGAGGAGAGGGAGATGAAGGAAGGTGAGAACACCAAAGCCAACGCCCACGAGGTGAGAGATGACCCAGAGCGGGGCCTCACACGCAGGTGGTCTGGAGGAGGACTCTTTTCTCCTAAACCGCAGGCCTTTCTTGATTTCTCTAATCTCCCACTCTTTTAGTTTCATGATCCTGTTGACTAGTCCTCCTGCGTCACTCTTTAGTTCAGAATTTATTGTCCCCACTTCTGATCCAGCCCTTGATTTAGACTGCTCCTTCCATAACGGCTCTGCACACCGGGAAAATGCCAAGCACCTTGGACTCATCCTCCTACCCAGCCTGGCACTGAGAGGACGGCTGGGTCTTTAAGGTCCTGGGAAGGGATGGAGTCAGAGGCACAGATGGAGAATTCAGTGTTTGAAAGAGGAGAGCGCGGCCATCTTTCTCTTAGACAAACTAGAAGGAAGAAATACTGGTTGTGTTTCTACAGAGACAGATTTGGGGAGTTAAAGAAACAGGGTAAAGGAAAGGGTAAATGAGGGATTTGGGGGGAATGGTTTCAATCTCATCAGAAGAGCAGAAGTCAAGGCCATCTATTGCCAGGAAGGATGGAAAGTGTAGGTACCCAAGAAGTTTATTTCTTCCCTAGGGCTACCGCGACAACTATTACAAACCACGTGGTTTAAAACAACATAAATCCATTTAACTCATGGTTCTAGAGGCTGAAAGTCCAAAATCAAAGTGCTGTCAGGGCTACTGTCCCTCTGACGGCTCCGTGGGAGAATCTCTCCTCACCTCCCTCAGCTTCCGGTATTGCTGGCGTTCCTTGCGTGTGGCTATGTTATTCTGGCCTCTGCCTCTGTCTTTACTTGGCCTTCGCTGGGTGCGTATCACATCTCCCTCTGTCTCACTCGTCATTGGATTTAGGGCCCACGAGAAAACCCAAGATGAGCCTATCCCAGGGACCTTAATTTAATCACACTTCTTCCCCCCCAAACAAGGTGGCATGCACAGACTCGGGGCTTAGGGTGTACGTATCTTTTGGGGGACTATCATTCAACCCATTATAATAGGAGAGGAGAGGGTCTGAATTAACTGATATAGAAAGGTAGCCTTGGGGCATGGAATAGAAGGCTAAACATGATTATTGAAGAGACAATGGGCAAGTCGGACTTGGACATGTGAATTTTCATAGGTCAAGACTGCATGATTCTCCAGCAGATTTGGGCCGCCTGGGAGCAGAGCAAGCAGATAGAGGGGGTAACTCGGAACAGGGTGTGTGTAGGCAGGCTTAGTAGAGGTTAAGGAGATGAAAGATCCTCCCTTTTCTTCTTCCAGCTGCAGAACATGAGATATCTATTCATTGGAGTGAAATAATAGGTGTTAAATCATCTTGAAAACTATAAAGCATTTAACAAAATAAGGAGGTCTAACTTTTATTTGCTGCCCTCACTCCTCCGTATACCTTCTTCTCATAACCCAGATAGATGCTTCCTGTCCAGCTCTACATTCCTTCCTATCCTCTCCCAAACCCCAAATAAATAAAACTTTAAACAAAATCTCTATTCCAGTAAACCCACACATTTTTTTTTCTCATGAATGATGCCTGAAATGGCCACAGGACTGGGTACAATAGCCACTGATAAATACTCCCGACCTCTCCTGGCTCGTCAATACCCTGGTGGCAGAGCAGCTGCCTGCATCACAAGGTTCTAAAAAAAATAGTGTTAGAAAATTTTCATTTATTGGTGGGACCAGAGAGAGCTCAAAACCCAGGCCTCTAGGTCATATTTCCAGGGCAACGCTCACTAGTTCCACCTCATTCTGGAAGGCCTGCTGGGGAAGGGAAAAGCACAGGTTACTTCACAAGCCATTGGAGCTGTGATTTTTAAAGTTCATTTTTCCCCTTTATCTTTTTCTGCCCTCTTTTTTTTTTTTTTTTTTTTTTTTTTTTTTTTTTTAAGCAGCAGTGCTCTCTCTTCAAACAAAAACTGATATCAAACAGATCCAAGTGGAGCTGCTCCGGATGAGGCTGGGGAGGCGAATGAACACCAGCCCCTAGCTGGCTTCCCCAACCCCTGGGGCCTTTCCCCCATGGGCCCCTCCTCGGCTAGCCCCTGAGCACTTCTAAGGAACAATTTATTTTCCTTTTTTCCTTTCCAACAATAGATATTTATTTCTCAAAGTGCTGGAAGATGGGAAGTCCAAGATCAAGGTGCTAGCTGATTCAGTCCCTGGTGAGGGTGCTCCTAGCTTGCAGACAGTCGCCTTCTCACTGTGTCCTCATGTGGTGGGGAGAGGACGCTGGTAGATATTTCTTATGAGGGCACTTACACCTTTTTAAGGAACAATTTCTGAGCAGTTGCACTGGCTAAGGCTTGAGGGTGAAGAGGGCAGAAACAGCCTTCTGGTCTAGAGATGTTTAGTATCTTGTCCATGGACAGTCTGACTGAGACTGGGCCTCCAGAAATTCCCTTCATGGCTTAAATAGTGGAATCACCAAATATCTACATTGTGAAAGACTTCAGATAACATCCAGGACAATTCCATCCTTCTGGGTCAGTTCTGGGAATATTCAGTAATAACTTAACTCAAGTTCAACAAGTTCCTTCCAACAGGAACATGTAACTTCTTTCTTCTCTCTGTGAATCTTGGCAAGAACACCATTGAAAAATATCTAATATAGAAGTTTTCAGGATAAATGGTCCTATTTTCATTCGTGTTGACACTTAACCATTTTTAAGAACGCTCACAGGCCCAACAAAGGCCTGTGAAGAAAGGCTAGATGTCAGACCAGGCTCCACTTTACACAAATAACTTCATCTCCATCAAGTTACTTTCTGAAGAATATCCTTGTCTCTTTCCCTCTTCCCTCCTCAAGATTGTTTTTCTTTGCCAAACTTCTTTCTTCTCATCCAAGGGTATGTTTTTCCCTTTAAGCATATTTATTTCTTAGCCATCTGACATGCCCAAGACAGCACGACCCTCGCGAGATCTGGGTTTTACTGCAATTGGCGATTCTCCCTGCTTGAATAAACTTGCACATATTAAAAGTTTTAATAGAGGAGTGAGGATTGCAAAGTAGGTGTTAATACGGCAGGCCTCCAAAATGAGCCAAGTACAAAGGTATTTGGCAGAGGAAAAAGAGTTCACTAACTTGAAATTGCCAGTGGAGTTCGATTCAGATGCCATTGTTTGAGGAAGGCATTCAGTAAAGTCCCTTAATACAAATCAACTAATACTCATCCAGAATCTCCTATGTGAAAGAAAATTGTATTCGGCTCAGTTATGGGGGGACAAGATACAAAGATGAGTAAGATGATTTCCTTTCCCAAGGAAAAGACCATGTAACCAGAAAAATTTGTCAATGAACTATAATGCAACACAAAGAAGTTATTTAAGATAGTTATTTAAGTGAGAAGTGGCTCACCGGGATGTGGAGGAGACTGGGTATCAGTGAGAATGGAAAGGGGAGAAGATACTCAAGACTTGTTGCAGAGGCAAAATATGTATACACATTAAAATGATTACAGGGAGTGAGGAAGAAAGGTAAATAAAGGTAACATCATGGTTTAAAGCCTGTATTACTGAAAAAAAAAATGGAGTGTCATTAGCAAAGCCAGGCAAGGATAGCAATGAAATGGTAAGTTTTGCTTTGGCTGGGAAGAGTTTGAGGTGCTAGGAGATCAGTGCAGGTGCAGATACTGATCACCATGGAATTGAAAGAATGGCATCTTGAGTTCACCCTGAGAGAAAACTAAGATCAAATCATCTTCATAAAATGACCCACAAGAAAGTGGATGAGGTCAAACAAAACAAACAAACAAAAAAGAGGATAAAGGGAGAAAGGGGGCAGGAATAAAGCATTAGGGGAAGAGAGTTTCCAAAAAGGAAACACAAAAGTATCCAAAGCTACAAAGATGAAGAGGACGAGGACTGAGGTGTTACTGGAATTCAAAACTAGCAGTCCACTGGGGACTTTCATGAGAGCTGTTTCAAGAGGATGGTGGGTTTCCCTTTCCTCACTGCCCCTCTTTATATGTAATCTCCGCCACCTCAAAACTTGAGTTTGCATTGCCTTTGACTTGACCTCATAGCTTCTCTCCATGCAACTTTCCAGTTCCCTCTCCTAACTATTTCCTTATTTTCTCAGAATTTTCCAATTCAGATATCCAAAGGAAAGAGTTCACTAGCTCTGGGAGTTTATCTTGGTCATGTGCAGGCATCACAAGTTGCTGGTCAAACCGTGGATGTGTACCCTTGGGTCAGGTGCCTCTTCTGGTCCAATTGTCTGTAATGAAGGAACTGGCTCCCATCATCAGTGTACGGCCATCCCTTCAGCAGGAGCTGCAGTGAGGTCAGCACCAAAAGTGCCATGTCCAGTGTACTATGTCCACGGTATGATGCTCTGTGTCAAAATGTAAGGATTCAAACTCTAAATGATTCCTGGAATTTTAAATAGTACCTACCAGGGAAGATAAATGCTCTTTACATCAGCGTCTAATTAGTTCATAGGTCAATATTAATAACATCTTGTATTTGCACAGCACTTTAAACTTTTTAAATGCCTTTGTAAAATTCTATTCCAAAAGGGTTCCAGAGACAGAAGGGCATGTATAAACATATTCTACAAATGCAAATACTTTATAGCCTTATTTTATGCAAATGAATTAATGAAAAATTACGTGACAACAATGTCTAAACAATGCTCTATAACAAAGTGTCGGTTTTAGGTACTTAACAAAACAAAAAAAATCTAACTTCCTTAGTTCTATATCTTTCATGACTCTTCTAGCAGTCCTGCAGGTGAGTGACAGCTATTATTAACTTGGAGGTCAAAGAATTTGCTTCTCCAAGTGCCATTGTTACTACTGAAATTGACATTAGGCCATGAAGATTCATGTTCCTTCCTCTGGATTTGGCGCCCTAGAGGTGGTGTTGGAAGTGGGAAGAAATCCCAGGCTCATGCAGAACAAATCAATCCAGTTCAAAGCCTAGGAGGTCTTCTGAAGTCCGCAGTAGCCATGAGAAAAACAGGCATCATGAAATAGTTGAATTAGTTGAAGTCATTCCACTGCTTATGGGCAGCCGCTGGACAAAAATCCGTACCTCCTAACTCTCAGCACTGTAAGTGTTCTTCCCAGTGTTCCACTATTGAGTAAGTAATGTGACATTAGAAGATGGAGCAAGGAGAGTGGAAGGAAAGAAGTATTTTAACTTCTGATCTACTGCAGTCTTCTTTGTTCTAGTAAATGGACCACTCTCCACTCAACTATTTAAGCCAGAAACATTTCCCTTTGCCTCCATCCACCAGCAACAATATCCAAGAAATCACTAAGTTCTGTCACCTGCCTCCAAAATATGTCTTGAATATATCCTCTCTTCCCTGTCTTCACTGTCACATCCTTAGTTCAAATTGCCATTATCTGTCATGTAAGACTACTGCAAAAGCTTTCCAACTGGCCTCCCCGCTTCAGTGATAGCCCACCTAGATACTTCGCAGACTGGCCAGCGTCATCTTTTTGAACAAACATGATATTTTGTTTTCCCCTTATTTCAAATTTTCACTGGCTTCTATTTTCCTTGAGAGTATAATCTGAACACTGTACTCAGACTCTGCGTGATCTTGGCAACTCTACCAAGATCATTCTCTCTCCCCATTACTGACGACTCCAGGCACATGAGCCTTCTGACAATTCCTAGGATGTGCCAAGCTTCTCCTGCCTCAAGACCATCATGCAGGCTCTTCCATCTGCCTGGATTGCATTTCCCTAACTCCTTGCTTGTCTGGCTCCTTCTCAGCCTTCAAATCTCATCCACACAGGAGGCTGCTCCATGACAACCCAATTGAAGTAGCCACCTACCTACTTCCCCCTAATTACTCTCTACTACATCACTCTGTTTATTTCTTTCCTAGAGATTATTGCAATCTCTATGTATATCTTAAATGTATGTATCTATTTGTTGTCTTTATTCCTCATTGCAATATAACCTCCATGAGAGAGGGAACTTCATTTGTATTACTTACCACTGTAGTCTCAGGGCCAAGCCCAATGCCTGGCACGCAGCTCATCCTGTCAGTTCTACCTCCGAAATACATCTTGAATGCACACTCCCTTTCCTGTTTCTGCTGTCACCATCCTAGTCCAAGCCACCATTATCTTTTCCTTGGATGCATGCAATCACCTCCCAATTGGCCTTCCTGCTTCAACTGTAGCCCAGCGCTCAGTAAATATTTGTGATAGAATAAATAAGCATATTATCATGGGAGTAATAATAACATCTGAAAGAGATGGCAATCCAGACCCTGCAGGAAGATCACTCAGGTTTGTCCAAGCCCTGAAAGAACATCAGACATCTCCCACCAGCTTCTGCTACTTGAGTGATCCAACATGAGGCATTTTATTCAAGCTCAGGCACAGCACAGTCGAAGAGCAGCACAGATACAGAGAGCTTTCAATTTTTCTATCTATGAGCTGCCGCGCTAGTCATATACATGGAGCTTCGAGGCTCCAAAGAAGGAAGTGTAAGAAAAAAAACCCTAATGCCCAGTCTCTAAACCATAAACACTGACAAAAGTAATAATAACTTAAAAAGACCTCCACCATCCAACCTTGACCCTGACAGCATCTTAAAAAAAAAAAAAAAAAAGAATCTGGAGACTTTTCTCTGATGTCTATACCTCTGAGCTTGGGGGTGTTGTAGATCCCAGACAGAAAATAGGAGCACTGTTAATTCAAGAGGCAGCTCAAAAGCTTTCGCTGTCCCCTTTGAACTAGTAGTAAGAGGATTGTGGTTCCTGCGCCATTTCCCCATTGTCAGACCCAGAAACAGCTTCTTAGCTGAGAGGTGAGGGAGTGGGGCCGGGAAGTGTGTGATGCCGGTTTCATCACGCCAGGCCTATTGTACAGTCTTCACTTGACTCTCACCGATTTCAAGAGACCCCAGGCACTGTGCCTAATATACTCTCACACCGAAAGTGTCAGTGTGTGTGCATCTGGACTGCGGCAGCCGGCTGCATTGGAGGCTCTGGGTGCTTGAGCCTGGTGCGGCTGGGCCGAGC
This sequence comes from Camelus dromedarius, assembly GCF_036321535.1. Lineage (NCBI taxonomy): Eukaryota > Metazoa > Chordata > Mammalia > Artiodactyla > Camelidae > Camelus > Camelus dromedarius. The sequence goes on along the minus strand of NC_087439.1, from coordinate 69,168,015 downwards.
TGCACCTGCTTCTTGCCTCATCTGAAGTGACTTGGAGGGGAAAATCATCCCGAGGTGACAAAAATGATTATGTCAGTTTGTCTGGAACTGACAAAAAGGTGCATCTGATGGCACAAAGCAATTAAGGCTGCCCTTTTCCAAGTTGGCAATGGCCCCAGGTAAAAAATTCAACAGCTATGCAGTGAATGTTAGCGTCACCTCAGTAGCACCTCCCCTTCTCCTTTCCTCACTGCCTCCCCAGATCATTCCCCGGGGCTCTGTGACAACCTCTGGGCATCCTGAGGCAGCATCTTGGGTACCACCAGTTAGTTTCATTTGGGGCCTCTCCCCATCCCCCCTCATAGATTCGTAGGCTGGCCTTGACCTGAATTCCATCCCCGCAGTGAAACCTCAGAGCTTAATCCACTAAGTCGGTCTGGCTTTGAGCCCCAGAGAAAATGGGATTTCTATAAAATGTTCACTTTAAAGAGAGATTTGCTCCCTTCACAGCTCCTTCTCTGCGTCACACGCCATTAACTCACAAAACGCTGGCTATCTTCGGAGGCAGGGACTCCAGCTGGTTCTGCATAAAGGGCAAGAAAGCCCGCATTGGCTGTGTCTCTTCTCAAGGCTCCGTTTGATTCACGTGGACTCGGGTTCCCGGCCTCAGAACCTGTATCACAAAACATCCCAGTTGGCTCACTTTCTTGCTGTAATTTGACACAGGGACAAAAACATGGAGACTCCATTGTGAATTTGACTCTCCCCCATGTCTCTGTTACAGAAGCCCCGGGGAGGCTCTGCTCACAGCCCGGCACAGATGGACGAGCTGCACCAGGAGCCGGGGCTTTTTCACTGGGAGTCTATGCCATGGCCCCGAACCCCAAAAGCATCTCGGCAGCACCACTGACTTGACATCCCTGGACCCCTTCTCGCCCCTCGGAGAGTCGGGTGGCTATTTTCTGTTCATTACCTCCCCTCGTTCATTCTCCACTCTTCTCTGTCCTCCGTTGTGCCCCAGGAGACTGGCCCCCCCGTGGCTGGCATCACCCAGGTGCCTCGCCCCTTTGGCTTGTGCTTATGGGAAGCCCGGGAAACTGGGTCAGGGTAGTTCTTCCTTCCCGCCCTCTCGGCATCCGTGTTCAGGCTCTTGAGTAGCTGTGTCCTCCAGGACTGAAAAGGCACCCTGGGACATCCCTCCTCCTAGGCTCCAGCTCCTGCTTAGCTCTTGTAACATTATTTCCTCTCTTTGCCCTTTCAGTCCTAGGTGTGCCTCACCCCTAGTCGGTGGGTGCCTCACCATCCTTTAATTGTCCCTTAGTTCTGCCCTCACCTGTGCAACTCGTCCCTCCACTAAGGGCTCTTTGTTTGAACCTCTGTGTGAATTCTGCTTCCCCCAGTGCGGGGAGAACCACCTGTCTGGGCTGTAAGGCCCATCCCTGCTCCGGGAACTCTGGCTTTAATACTCAGAGAAGTCGGCATCAGGCCACTCTCGGGACTCGTCTGGTCTGCCCTGGGGTCTCTGCCCTAAGACGTCCCTGCATTCCTCTGAGATCGTGCTGTGGCTTCATTCTACTAACTAGATGTGTGTCTTGTGATCTTAGGCCTGGCTCCCGGCCTGGACTCGCTGTCTCTGATCCCAGACCGTCTGGAGCTTGAGTCCTACTTTCATCCTGATAACTCGCCTGCCCCAGATCCTGGCACCCAAATTCCTGCTGAAACTCTTCTTCTCAGCGTCCTCATCTAGACAGGTATCTAAATAGTACCTGCTTTTTGTTTTCCTGCCACCGTGTCTTATTACTAGCGACTGTCTACCCATAGGACAATGGCTTACCACATCCACCCAGACAACCACCTGCTGTTTTTGTTATATTCTCCTGGTGGCACGTTCTGTCTGCTTCCCTGGACATCCAATCCCAGATCCATTTCCTAGGACTTGGAGTCTCCCCACATGTGCCGTCCAGCTAATGCTTATCTGTTCATCTCTAAAGACAACTGCTTGTCGTGACAACCACCTACTTTTATTTTTCTCCAGGTACCATGTTCTACCTGCTGTCTGATCAGTCAGTGACAACTCACCAATCTAAGTGACCAGGGTCCACCCACTTCACTGAACCCACGTCTCAATGCTAAGTCCCTGACAGTCCCACACTTTCGAGGGTCAATTAGTAGAGTCAGTTCGACTCATTCCAGTAACAGTTCTGAAAACTAGCCAATCAACAAGTCTTACTTCCCCCAAACGCACTTTTAAATTTGATGTCAACTGAGTACTGCCTCTGGCCACAACATAATCCCCAAATAATTCTTGACCCCAAACCCCATCTCAGATCCGCAGGGTGCTTTGCTCAGAGAGATGCCGGCTAAGCAGTATACCCTTTCTTACTTACGTAACAATTTCAGCTTTTTATTTCGGTGACTGAGTACTGATACCTTCTGTCCACAATACAAAATAACACCTTTTAGCAACCTAAGAGTAGAAGTAATATTTCTTAGCTGGATGAAAGGAAAGTGCTAGATCTTAAGCGGACGTCATACTTAATGGTGAAACAGTGGTGGCATCTCTACTGAAGACAGGAATAAAGCCTCCTGCCCTCATGGCTGCTGTTCCAGTGTTAAAGGTAATAACAGGGCAACCCAGTAAGACAAAGAAATAAGGAATAAATATCGGAGTTGTCATGATTTGACAGGAAATGACGGTTGACCAAGAAAATCCAAAAGAACCTGTTTATACACTATTAGAGCAAAAAGGAAAGCTCAGTAAGCTGATGGAATATGAGCCCAACACAATACTAACAACGTTGAGTAACTGTTCACCTTTACCAAGTGCTTGCAATGTGCTGGGGCCACTATCCTAAGGGCTTTGCAGGATTTATTTAATCCAATACCCACAGTAACTCTATAAAGTAGGTACTATTATCCTCCTTCATTAAGAGGGGAGACACAGTGAGACTGAGTGAATTGCTAGGAACACCTGGCTTGTACACGCTGAGTCTGAGACTGAAGCTCCAGGAAACCAATACGAGAAACCATGCTCCTCACGAACATGAGGCTGGTCTCCAAGCTTCCTATTCACGGACCCCACATGGGAAAAAGTTGGAGCAAACATACCCTATACATATAATTTTTAAATTCATACACATTATAAAATAAATAAAAGATATAAATGTTTAAAGGAAAAGATAAAGATGAACTAAATAGTATTTTCAAATAAACTTTATTTTTTAGTGGCCAAAAAGATCCCTTTAGCCCCTCTGAACTGGCATTGAATATATGGAAGTAACGTGACTGAATTTGTTTTCTGATTTTTAAAATGTATAGCATTGCACTTAGTGTCAGACCGTCTGTTTGCTCTGTCACCAAATTCAGTTTCCTTTGACATAGCGGGTAACGTCTGTGAATTGGGGAAGCTGATAAAGGCAAACTTTTGAATTCTCTGTATTATTTGGATGTTTTAAAAAAAAATAAGGGTATATTCATTATTAAAGAAAATATAATATTATTATATATATTAAAGAAATACATAATTTATATGTAAATTATGTAATTTATATATAAATATATAATTTATATATAAAGATATAATTAAAGAAAAAAATTTTTAATCCAATCTTCAGTTGATTCCTGTTGCCCTTTGGACAAAGACAAGCATTCTTGATCTGGCCCCTGACTGCCTTTCCAGTCTCTACCAACACCTTCAAGCCTTCTTACTCTGCTTCTCATCCACCATGGCTTCCTGTTCCTGCAACGTGGGAATCCACCCACTCCCAGCTTTAAGGATACCCATCCTTCTCCCCAACCCTTCTTTATCCCTCAGACATCACTTCTCCAGGAATGCCTTCGTGGGCCCACCAGCAGAGATCAGACCTCTGTCATGGCACCTTTCAATGAGCACAGATTTTAGTAATACATCGGTGTGTATGATTATTTAATAAACGTGCGTCTTTTCCATCCAACACTAAGTTCCACCTGGCAAGAGCCATCTGTTTTGCTCGCCACTATGTCTTCAGACTGTAGCACAGGGCTGACGCATATGGTAGCTTTTCAATAAATACTTGATGAATTCATGGTTGAATGAATTTATTCCCCTTTTTCAGCACCAGCCTGGACGTGGGAGGGTTAACAAAACATTCTTAGATTAGCTCCCTTCCCATGATACTTGAGAAGGCATCTGCAGACTCTCACACACCCCTGGGAGTTGGCTGGGTGCCTCGTCCGATGCTGACCCCTCCCACTCTCTCCGGTCCCTGGACCAAGGTGCAAGACAATAACCAGCTTTGGCAGCTTGGGTCTTAGATTCAAGAAAGGAAGCAGTGGAGGATTTGGTAACGTGTGAATGCTTGGAAAAAATACACTTGCTCAGTTGGTGCTGTCTGAGTTTGTTTCCCTCTAAAAGCAGAGCCCAAGATAGGGACTTGGGTGAAGGTAGTTTATTTGGGGAATAAATGCAGAAATAGGAGCAAGGGTACTAGGAGAGTGAGATGGGGACAAAGGAAGAGCCAGTATAAAGTTGCGTTATCAAGGTTGCTGCTGTAGGCAACAGGGCTCCATTTGGCTGGGACTTCTGAGAAGTATAAAGAATGCCTTCTGGAAACATTTATCAAAGGATGGAGACCAGGACATTTATCTGCAGCTCCCACCCTCCCTTTGTTGGGAGCACCCTCACCCCTGCATTAACCCCCCTGCAATTCCAGTCTGTACAGCTTCTCAGATGGCAACCTGAGCGCCACCCAGAGATGTTCAGCATGATGGAAATGCGAGTAGCAGGAAACAAGTGGTTCTGATTGGTAACAGCAACCTCGCCACCAAGGAGAAAACTTCTAGGGCAGGGCACGTCATACAATCTCCAGACATTTGGAACTGGAAATGCAGACACTAGATGAAGACACTCTGTCTGTGATGATGAGCGTGGCTTTGCTCAAATCGACAATTTAAGTTGGCAACACTGATAGCTGCAGAGTGGGCTGCCCTGCGTTTCTTATCAAGATGCATTGATTTCATCCCTCCCGTGAGCCTCTCGACTTCTTTTTCCTCCTGTATTAAAGGGAGTGACAAGTCACAAGCATCCAGTGAACAAGGGCAAGAGGAATAAAGAGAGGCTATTTCCTGCCCCAGCTTCACATCCCTCACTTGCGAGCGCACGCTGTTGGGTGACAGCTAAAAGCGTGTGTGAGCCCAGGGCTGAGCTCCAAATCGCTGGCCGGGGAATGCCATGGAACATCTCTCACTCACAGCTGTAGCCCCGTTCTCTCCTGTCACCCCTGACCTCCCCTCATTCCACCGCCGGCCTGCCATCCGGACTGCGAAGGCAGAACTATCATACCCTCGGATTGAAAGATGGACTGACCACACTTCCGGGTTCTTCCTTTTCAACCTGTGGCTGGGCGGGCTACCTGCAGTCAACACCGTCACCTCCCATCTCACCCCCCACCCCCAAGACCTCCTTAGCCCCCACGGGACCCTGAATCCTTCAAAAAGCAGATCTGCAACCTGTTTGCATTTGCAAACCCTCCTGGGGCTCTCCTCTCTCTCTCTCTCTCCCTCTCTCTCTCTCTCTCTCCCTCTCTCTCCCTCTCTCTCTCTCTCTTTCCCTCTCTCTCTCTCTCTCTCCCTCTCTCTCTCTCTCTCTCTCTCTCTCTCTCTCTCTCTCTCTCTCTCTCTCTCACCTGTGCTTCTCATTTGACAAGTATTAAAAATCAGGAACCTGCCCCTTCCCCTTGGGCGATGAATGAACTCGGATCTTTCCCCCAGCACCGTGTCCTCTTCCTGCAGGCCACGTTTGATAGAGAAGTGAGTCCTTAACATTATTAATTCCCTGGGCTGAGATTTTGTTTAATAACTGTTCTGTTGGTGACAAATCAGAAGAGGTAGGGGGTGTGTGTGAGAGAGAGAGAAGGGGGGGGAGAGAGAGAAAGGGGGAGAGTGATGGGGGTGGGGAGGAGAGGGGTAGAAAGGGGAGGATAATTTGTGGCCTGGAGACAACACAGGCTGGCATTATAAAGCACCTCTTTATCCAGGACGGGAGCACCAATGTGACAAATTCCTGCTTTTTCCCCCTCCCCAACTCATAGTCTGATTAGGTCCACGCCAGCCAATCACAGCATATGATATGGGAAACAGGTCCTCTCTGACATTCCGAAGAACAGTCCCTTGCAGAGGAAAAAGACACATTGTAAAATAAATGGAAAATGTATTCTCCCGGTCGGAGGCAAGTGATGTTTTTATTTAAATAGGACTGAAGGCAGGGAGGTTGGCTTTTCCACGAAGATACCAAAGCAGAGCAGAGAAGCATTTATATCTGAGCTGTTACCTTTCCCCCTGATGGTAGTTTCCTACAGCAAGATGGGCCAGTAGACAGTTACCAGTGAGATGGGCATCACAAGGTGGCCAGTAAATTACTTGTCCAATTTGGTGTGATTTGGGTAAAAGTATAAAATTAGTTTCATTGCCAGCAGATAGTCTCTTCCTTTCTTTTTCTGTCTCCCAAAAACACACACACACACACACACACACACCCCTTCCTCAGATGAAGGAATGGTCAGATTGCAGGAATGGTTGTTCGCTTTGGAAATGTGCCTCCCCCAGGATGTTAGTGACTGGCTGGCCAGCTTTCACACTGGAGGAAGCAGGCCTGGCTTCTAAACCCTCACACGGACTCGAAGCTACCAGGACCTGCTGAACGAGGCTGTGACACATTTATCAGCCCATCCTCCCCCTCCCCTCCCCCCACTTCTCACGGCATAACCTTCCACCCCCTTCCTGTCCCCAAAGATAAAGCAATAGATGTGTTTGTATGACTCATAGGTCCATGAACTCAACCCGGAGGGTAAATAACTCACTGAATGAATGAGATATGTCATTTCCAGGCTATAAAAATAACTCACTGCCTCACCTTTTCCTAATGGGGCCTCATGGCCTGATGCTTTCAGGTCTGCCCACTGCAGCTGCAGCCCCAGGGCCTCCTCCGCAGAGTCCCCCAGCTCGCTGGTGCCTGTAGGTGGCGGAGGAGGGCCTTGAATCTCTCTGGATTGCACTGGTCTCCTCCTGGATATTGACCAAAATACACACACACACACACACACATATATATACACATACATTTATTTCTTTGTATGGAGACTTTTTTCTCATGAATTAATAACTAGATGCAAATATGAAAGAGTTTTTGTTTTCCTTTCTTAGTTAAAGGACAGAAACTTCCACAGCAGAATGTGTGTATTACTAACTGGCACTAGTTCTGGGCGAAATCCTGAGGAAAGCCGAATTATTAGTTGCTCTTCTTTCTCACCCTCCGTTCGGCCACCTCCTTACCCCTAGATCCCAGGCTCAAAAATGGCACAAGTACACACATCTACTCACCCACACTGACAAAATCCCAGTTCACCCCCTCCATCCCCCGGTTCAAATCGCCCACTACCGCTTTCATAAAACGGTCCCTTTTATTACCTCCCTGAGGTCTGCCCATCTGTCCAGGACAGCACAGAAAGCCAGGCTACGCCATTCCTTTCACCCATCAGAAGTCAACTCAATCATCTCTTTGGCTGTATCTGCTCTCCCACCCCCAGACCAGGAAAGAGTCTATCTCCAACCACCTGACATCCACCCAGACTCCATCTCCAATGTTCTAGTTTGGGTATATTTCCCTCTCAGCTCCTACCCTCAGCATTTCTTCACTCCTCAATTTTTCAGACAAATAAATGTTTGACTAGTTTGGCCTCTGCTTATTTTTTCCCAGCCAGGTTCTAAGTGCCACAAAAAGCAAGATCCGTATCTGCAATTTTACTGAACATACAGGCTCTCCATCCAAAAATATGTCATTGCACAGAGTTGGTGTTTCGTAAATTTTTGCTAATCAATCTTAGCAATTTCAAGTCCTGTGAGAACCCCTGGAAGAAGCTATTTGGAGGCAGACAAGAGTTTGAAATCAGACCGAAAAAAAAAAAAAAAAAAAGAGGGCATTAGCATTTGGCAAGTTCTGTAACCATTCTGATGCCTGGTATTCTTGCATGTTAAATGGTGATAATGAGGCCTTGTGTTGGGTGTGTGTGAGAATTAATGGGATGGGGTGTGTTAGGAACAGGCAGAGTGGCTGGAACATGGTCAGCCCTCAATTAAACATGGTTAGTAGAAGTCATGGCGTGTTGGCTTCTTTGTCCTCATGGTTCAGCCTTGCTGCCAACTCAGGACTGAGTTCAGTGATGGCGTGGGGTGTTGTCTCTGGCTCACTTTGTTGTCCCCACCTCCCCAGCTCTGCTCATTTTCAGTGTGGCTATCTGCCTACCTTCTCCCGTGATCCTCCTCCTCCTTTCCTCTTTTCCTAATTTTGTCTTTGAAAAGCAGTTACATTTTCTAGGGCATACAGGAAAAATGAAATATTTGAAAACCCTTCATTCAGGCCATCCGTCCAAAGTGTATGAAACAAGCGATGGGGTGGGGGTGGGGGTGGCCCCTGCAGTAGCACCTGCGCCTGGTAACCGTCTCCCTGGCAACAGAGTTCCCTGTGGTGGCCAATGGACGTTCCTGTTGAAGCGCTAACAGAGTTCTTAGCATGTCGGCTTCTCCCACTTTGATTAATCAACATCAACTATTTTAGCGTGTTTAAGTGAAATAATAGATTACTGCTCAACTATGGTTGAATGACAGAGGATTTTGATGACTCTCAAGATGAAAAGGCAAAACAAAAAAGTCTACGATGGAACTGGTTGAAAAGGAAAAACTTAAAAACCTCTCTTTCTCTTGCTGCCTAGATTCTTGTAAACAATTACCTTTAGAAAAATGATCTTTGAATCATGAACCATCCCCGTACCTCACCAAGACTTTGGGGCCATCCACTCTCTTCAGTTTTTTCTTCTGCTTCAAACATATAAATCCTTACAAAAGCAGTCCATGCTCGGCTCACAAGTGTGGTGTCCAAAGGCAACTCCCGGGGATTCTCAGAACTCTATTTTTTGAGATTCTGACAAATATTCTGGACTGTGCCTTTTGTTTTCTGGCAGGAAAGGTTAAAATATGTTTTTGAAGACATGTTTCTCAGGGAAAGATTTTCTTCTCTCTCTCCTTTAGAATCCTTTTCTCAGCTTTAGAAGGTTCTTACAATTCTATGACACCAGGAATTTGTCTGTGACTCCTGTTTCCCCTTTTGTACCGGCATCAGAATTCTTGATTTGTTCTAATGTATTTAAGGTCCTCCTCTACATTTGATTAAGACGTTTAAAGCAAACAGAGGGGCTCCATTGAAATGTGTCATCCTTTCATTTCTGGCTGAGTTCCTCCTTTAAATCCCTAAAAACTTTTGAAAAGGCAAAATAAGAAAATGGAATCAGTTCTGCTGTGTATTCAATTCTAAATACTTCAATGATAATTCTTGACTTTAAAGTCAAAATGGTTATTCACTGCCTGGCAAGGAAGAATACAAAAGAAACCACGTGCTTGATTTCATATGTTTTCAACATGTGATGAAAATACATTTGCTTTTGTCTTGCACACACTCATTTTCAAGATGACTCACAAGATGGATTGACACTGAATTTCTTTCTAGGGTTAAGAAAGGACACTAGATTGGGGGCAGCTACATTAACAAGCAAGGTCTTTCATGGAGTCCTAGAAGTCACCACAGGGTGGCGCATCAGCACAATAGAAAAAAGGAACAATGTCCCAGAGGGCAAACTCCTAGCCTGTGTTAAAGGCTTGGTTTTCCACTTACAAACAAGAAAACGCCATGGAAACTTTTGTTTTCCTCTTCGGGTGAAGGAGGAGGGGGAGGCACAAAGCCCCCTTCCACTGTGTGGTATGCCTTGCCCGTAGCCACATCTGGACATTATAAATCACGCATTGTTGGAATCCAGCACTTTCTGATTTTAGCGACAGCCCTATTCCAAGCAGAAAAGAACCAGCATGTTCTGTTTAGCTTAAAAATGGCTAAAATCACAAGAGAAGAAAGAAAATCATTTTCGCAGAGGGGGAAGCATCCGTGGAGTTTGTCTGGACAGCAGTACTGGGCGAGTAATTTCAGGACATGACAGGTTGCTGGTTCCAGATCCCAATTAGCCTTGACCTTCTTCTGCTTCTAAGACAGAGACATGAATGCATCAGAGTTTTACCTTAAAACTTCATCTCTGCTCACAGCCCCTCCCACTGACACCCTGTCCCCAAAGTAATTCCCTTTTATTGTCATTGCTTTTTAATCTGGGTAATTGCTTGGGGTGCCACAGAACCTGCTCAGAAAAGGTGCGACATTGCTGCCTTTGTGAACGAAACCACTTCTGGACATTGGAGCGGCTGGGTTCTAGCCCAGCTGAGTCTGATGCCTCAATCTGTCCACCTCTAGCATTCCCGAGCTCGCGGCTCCACACACAAAGTACCTTTACACCATGTGCACTAGGAGCTGTCTAATCTCATTAGATTTCTCATTTTCAGCATAATACCGTCATGGCGCTGTGCACCAGTGCCCCAGATTAGTGGCTTGTCAGAACGGTGCCCCACTAATGAGCTAATCCAAATAATGCTCAAATCCCAAATCAGATTTAAGACAATCCAGTCTGGGTAGAATTAGGGAGTGAGAAATACTGGCTGAAAAGAACAAGCTTTCATTTTCTTTGTTTGGCCTTCAAGTCAAATAGGTGGAGTGCCGTCTAACTCCAGAGTTTTTTTCCTTCGCACGACATTAACCTCCATCACACAGTTGGGAATAATAAACAGAAAGGAGTACATCTGTATGGATTGGTATAAATTTACCTTAGAGGATTAGAAAACACACATACACACACACATGCAAGCTTAATATATTCAGCAGACTCATGTCCTTTACAGCTTCTAGGTTTCCTGACTTCCCTGGGAGCTTGGCCTCAAGACCTTGCAGATTTAAATCTGATGTATTTCAATGGTGACCTTAGGATGTAGGGTTAGGTAAAAAAATTTTTTTTAAGCTTATTTGTTTCCTTATTTTTCCTCAGGGTAAAGCTGGGCTCCAGAAATTCCAAAATGTGTAATAGCAAAGTTAAGGTCAGGCCCTTGACAAAGGAGCTAGGAAAACAGAATGCAATGAGAATCCTTGTGGTTTCAGGTGTTCTTGAAAAATGAAGCTTTGGCTCAAAAAAAAACTGATGCTTAAAATGGTTTCTTATTTTTGTACTTTTCCAGTCTTTTTGAGAATGGAAGAAATGATTTCTGTCAGCCAAAGGGCAGTTTTTATAACAGCCAACCAGTGGGCAAGCACAGAGCAAGAGGAGGAGAAGAAACTGTCTTCCAGTCTCCCCCAGGGCACAGCAACTCATGTCCCATTACAGTGACCCAGCGACGGAGCTGGTCTCCCACCTTGCTGCTGTGTGAAACCCAAAGAACATCATTTGACTTTTTAATGGTCAAGTTCAGCAACGCACGGCCGTCTGCTCTTGTGCTTTGATACACAAACCCAGCCAATTTGATACAGGTATGGTACCCTCAGAATACAAATATGGACCACTCCGTACTTTGACTTTGACACTGGTCCTCACCTCAGTGCCTTCTAATCACTGTCCAGTAGTCCGGCCCTCAGAGCCTTCTTCAGCAATGTTCTTTTGAATGAAGCACCAAGGAAGTGCTTCAGAGTTCATCGCTTCTCCTCACGTTTTGCATTTCCATTTGATACTTTGTATTTTGTTTTATAATGGCTAGCCTTTTTAGGTGATAAGCTACCAAAAGAATGTTTTGTTTTAGAGTTCTGTGCTTAATGGAGTCATATATATATATTTACACACATATTTGTGGCTTATGCGAGCTTGTTTTTACTGATTTCAAACTCACACTGTCACAAATACTGAAATACTGCCCAGAACTCGGGGTCCCTGTTGCGTGCCTCTGCGAGGGATGGCACCCGCTTTTCTTTCCTCCATGGTCACAATTTGCAGCATACAGGATTTCGCTTGTCCCTGCCCAGTAGTTAGAGAGCCACTTCCTCCCTTTTCAGCTGTACCAGCAGTCAAAGAGATCTGATTTTATTTATTTCCCAGTTTGCTAAGAGAGGGGAAGATGGCCAAGAGACATGGAAACATACCTCCACAAAGACTTGTACCTGGATGCTCATAGCAGCTTTATTTATTATAACCCCAAACTGGAAGTAGCCCAAATATCCATCAACTGGTGAACAGTAAACAGATTGTGGTAGATTCCTACAATGAAACACACTACCTAGCCATCCAAAAGAACAGATTGCTGAAAAATGCAACAGCATAGAAGAACCTGAAAGAGGCCCGACTCAAAAGGCTACGTACTGTATGATTCCATTTATATAAACTACTAGGAAAGGCAAAATCTTAATAACTGGAACCAGATCATTGTTGTCTGGGGGTGGGGGTGAGGGCTGGGGAGGGAGACTTTTCTGGGTAGATGGGAATGTTCTGGACATGACTGTAGTGATAGTTACACAAAGGTACACATTTGTCAAAACTCACTGAAGTGTACACTTAGAATAGGTAAATTTTATTGATTATGGATTACACTTTCGATTACAACACATTTTAAAATCTTTTTTTGATGGGTAACTTTTCATATTTTATAAAAACCGACATAAAAGGCAAACTCGATAGCCAGCGTGAGCCGTCTTGTATCTGTTTCACCTTTATCGCATTAGCTTTCTCGTTGCAGCTGGATTTGAGGGAAATCAGAGCGACATAATGGAAGAACAAAGCCCGCTGGTACAGGTAACAAGGCTGCCACATTTCCTCCCACCTCCACAGCCTTGGTAAGTTTCCTTACCCGATGCAGAAAGAATATGAACCTATTCAGATGAGCTCAGTAGAAGTCCACTAGTCAACTCCCTAAGTTTCTTCGATTAACTACACCCAAGGCAACCACCTGGCACCATGCTCCTGTCCTACCTACCCGGACACTGATGACGACAGTAACCACCTCCTCGGCTTATCCCGGGAACAGGACGCAAATGGACGACCGCTTTCCTTTGTGAATTATGACACAGGCCCCTCGCCTCGCCCCTGGAGGGAAGCAGCCCTGCCAATCCTCTTAAACAGCCAGGAGAGAAATGAGAGGTCTTGCTCGGGCCTCGCTGCTTCCCCGCTGACTCTAATTACCCAGCCGGGAATTTTACCATCCCTCCTCGCCGCCCGCCCCTACACTGCACCGTCGGCTCCGCACTCCGCAGACTTTGGCTGGGCCTTTCTTTTGTGTGCCCACTGCTGCCGAGTGGATTTGGCTCCTAATGAGCTTTGACACTAATGGAACTGTGAGACAGTGTGATTATGGGTTTCCCCCCCATGCAGCCCAGACCTGGCAGGAAATGACCCGAGCCTCCGCACCCTTCCACCCCGCCCCCTCCCCCTAAGAATTCTGTTGAAACCATCTTCAGCCGCCAGCTGGGGCTCTACCCCCCCACTCTTTCTCAGTGCAGTTTCCTCTTCCCTCCATCATCCTGCAGGTGGCTGAAAATAAGATTTTATGGCCTGACGCGTGGTGGGTTGGTTGACAGCGCTAGGGACTTTCTCTAATTTGGGCGGGGATGGTGGGGGGGACGGGCCATGGAGCACGGCGGTGAGATGGGAAATGGGAACTGGGGCTCATAAAAACAAAGGCTTTCCCCTACTTGCTTTTAAAAAGCGTTCCGGGGGGAAGGAAGCTGCGGAAGGTACGGTTGTTTTCTATTAGATGCTTAACAATGTGTGTAAGTGGAGGTGATTTAAGAAAAAAACAACACGTGCTTCTATAATTTCCATGTTGCCAGCAGTACAGGTGGAAGGGACTGGAGCTAACTATTGAACTGTGAGCTAATTATAGGCAGAAACAGCTGTTGTCCCCTAATGAGGCGACAGAGCCGGGATGCTCCGCTAGGAGCCGGGCAAGCCTGCTGCAGGGCTCCCTCCGTAGGTGGCTTACTCATCACAGAGTCCTCCCTGCCACCCACTTGGTCGCGGGCCCGTTCTCACAGCCGCTCCAGCAGGTGATAAGTAATTTTCGCCTGACGGTGTCTGGAGAGAGGAATAGGTCCCCATTTTATTAACCTCTACGCTCCTTTGATTTTCATCCCCCAGACGTGTACCTCTCCTGACCCGGGGCTGTGCGTGACCAGGAGGGGCGCCCCTTTTCTCTCTCCCTTGAGTTCTTTCAGTGCATTCCCATTTCCCTCTGTTTCCAGAACAATCAGTCCCAGAGTTGTCACCTATTTATCATGAGCTGCAGAGGCTTACTTAGACCGTGTTTTCTGTTTCTTGGTGCTGCAGCGTTCTCCCCGACGTTGCTGAAATGTGACCAAATATGTCTTCTACATCATGGAAAGAGAGTTGAGAGGGTCTGCTGGTGAGTGGAAATGCGACTCCTCACTTTGAGTCTGTTCCAAACAAAGAAGAGGAGTGTTCATATAAAATGTTTTATATATATATAGATGTTTATAAAATCAGATGTTTGCACGGATAGTGGGGTTCAGAGCGCATTAAATCTCAACACCACGGGGAGGAAGGAGAGCGTCAAAGTCCGAATAAGCAGAGGTCGGCTCCGCTACTCAAAGCCTCAGATGCCTCTTTAGGACCAAATGAAGAGCAGGCACTAACTGACCCTTCCCCCCACACACACACTGCTGTGTATTGAGTATTATTTTCTTTGCAAATTGAATTAAAATGAAGGGCTTGCTACAGCATCCGCTCTCACAAGAGGCACTATTCACAGGGCGCCTTGGAAACCCAGCGTCCCGCCCATGATGCTCCTTTTTGAAAGCCCGGTGGGCAGCCTGGCGGCATTTGGGTCTTTTCTCACATGAAGGAGGCGGGGCTTGTACTATAAAAGGTTTCTCTGCGGACTGTGTTGCTTTGGGAGGGGGAAAGGGGAGCGTCGGCAGCAACGTTTTTCTGTAGTTTAGGATTAGTAGAAATGTAATTGAAAATAAAACACAGAGCCACTGTAGTGGCCCCTGAGAAGAAAAACAAAGAGTTCTTCATGGAGCCAGCATGCCACGTGGCAGCCGAGGGAGGCAGCTGCTGGCCCCATGTGCTCACATCCCTGTGACATTCGGGGCCTGGAAACCAGCCACGTTGTGGTCACGGGTTTTATTTGTGACCCAAGCAATCCTGGAAGAACCAGGAAGGTTTCCACACATAGACAGAGAGGAGTGTGTTTATATTTCCGTGCATGTGTCAACTTACAGTCAATGTCTTATTTCATCTCACCCCAGGAACCATTTCTTAATGTCTTCCCCTTGTGCTTTCTAGAGCCTTCTTTGTCTCACATAATATCTCTAAAAATCTTTATTTCATTGCCTTTTTTTTTCTTACCTCTGAGAAAGGAATCTCTCTCTCTCTCTTTCAGTGAATTATCAAGATGACAGGGATATTAGTTACAACATATTGTGGGTGAAATTAGGTAAGAATAAAGGGCTGAGAGGGGTTTATTTTCCCAAAGACAGTGACCTGAGGTCTCTGGCTAAGCCAAGTGGCCCTCTGGAAACTTCCCGTATTAGAGATGAGTAATTTTTTCTGCTGTTATTTCTTTTTATCCCTTTCTGTCCTGAAATCACAGCTTCTGGTGTGTTCTGGCATGAACGCCTCCAGCACTCAGCCTCCGTGTGAAGGTGACATCTGTCTCTGCCTCTCCATCCTGCTTTCCCCTCTAGAACAGCAGAGGTTACTCCTCAGTAATGTCACTGCCTCCTGACCATGGCTGGCCCAAAAAGCATCTTCCAGCTCGTGATGTCCAGGGAGCTCCAGAGCCCGGTCCCCTTGTTCTTGTGTCAATAACATTAGCTGCCTTGGTTGAGAGGGGCTATCTTATGAGTATTATTTTTTCATGAATATCGTGCTTGATAGTTTAAATCCCTGCTTTCTGGTGTTTTTACTCACTACCACTTCTGCACCACTCAGGGATCGTCAGAGCCTAGCATGGTGTTTGTTTTTCATATATCAACCCTTAAATAAATGTTTTGCTCTGAATGGATGGACAGATGGATGGCTGGATGAATAGAAAAGTTGTTCTGCATTGGAAAATAGAAATTTGGCTTAACCTAATTGCAGATGAAAGAAAGTAGTTTAAAATACAACTTCCTAAAGTGCCAACTAACTCCTTCGAGGACCTAATACATAAAGGAGACTTGGATTTAACTCATACTTTAAAATAATTCGTTTGGGGGAAATAACAAAAATAGCACAGTGAAGCATCTCTAATTTTGACAACCTGCTTTTGGAGAAGTCAAATTCTGTGCAGATTATACGCCACAATTCCTTACCCATAATTCCAGAATCCAAAGAGCTGTGAACAACAGAAGTTTTTCGTTAAGTCTTTTGGAAGGAAACATGACTGGAACTGACACGAAGCTATCTGGAGCTTTTGTTTACAGTTATCCTACCAAGTGTCGCTATTCACACACACACCCCTCTGCAGAAACACGAATGTCTGATTATAGGGAGCTCCAGATGTCCTGGCTGGTTAGGTAATTGATGGCACCTTTACCATATTCATTCCCTTTCTAAAATCTAAAAAATCCTGCATTTCAACACACATGGCCTCAGGGGGGTTCAGAAAAGGGATCAGGGATCTATAGCAACAAAATGTTGCTTTAGCATGTTGAGGTTTATTCAGTACCTTCAACAGATTGCCAACAAGGCAAGACCTTCAGACATCTTAAATACTCTATATAAAAGATCCCAGTGCTTAGGACTTTACAACATTCTATTTTTAGAGCATGATTTCCTTATACAACAAATATATCATGGACACAGAACAGGCAGCTGCATGACTGTGCAGTAAAGACCTCAGAGAGAAAGGTGCTGTCACTCTTGTTCTCAAGTTGTTCACAGTCTTCTCAATAATTTCATAAGCAATGGCACAAAAATTACTTACTGGGCGATTTCAAACATACTTTCGTTTTCGATCCATTTGAAGCTTTGCCTCTTTTAATTTTTCTCCATTAAGACTTGCAAAACTCAGAAAGCGATGTCTTAATTGCCACCACATTAACTGATACAGACTTTCAAAGCATGAGATGTTTTGTCACAATGGGGACTGTCTGGGTGCTTTCATCACATAGCGTCTTCCGTGGACAAACAGCACCACTGATCACTCGGCACGCCAATTGCGGGCAGCAGTTACTGGTGAGGGCTTGGATCAAAGAAACTTCGAAGTTACAGCTCAAGCCCAAATACTAGCTCTGGCAGGATGCGTTTCTGCTTCTAGAAAGCTGTAGTTACTCCCGAATTTGACAAATTCAAGCACTGGCACCAAATCCCAAGTCACTCTTTCCAAAGTGGGTGGGAAAACAGATGGGGAGTTCCTGCCTGGGGGAGAGTGGGGAGCCCAGCTCACTCAGCAGGTCTCGAACAGAAGTCTTGGCATCATGAGTTCAAGCCTTCAGAGCCCAACTTCCTAATGGTTCTGTTAATGCAAAAGCTACAGATTTCACTGTATCAGGAAAAACTGATGTGAAGCAAATTCTGTGTCAGCAGTCAAATACCATAAGGTGCATCTGGGGCCACATGCCTTAGGAAGTTCTGTGCTGTCCTGATGCTTAGATGTGCAAAGCTTTTGGACAAAGGTGACTTCTATGTCTGTGTTTTCTAAATTACAGAAGAGTCTTGCCATGAGTTTATTTTGAAGCACTGTGATTCGATGATCTTTTAAGGAAGTGCTTCTGTCTGTGTTTTGCTGTTTCTTATAGCATTAAAAGGCCCACCAAACTTGCGAAGCAGGGCAAAAAGAGCCAAGGGCTCATCTAAACCTCAGCTTCAGGGACACGTTTGGATCTCCCCATTATGTCCCACGGCGTCTTTGTTAATGGGAATTTTGTTCCAGTCATGGGACCCTCGTGGGCTGCTGGCACTCATATCTCCAGGGGGACAAATTCTATTTCAAGAAAAATAGCACCTCTCATCTTTGCAACAGATCCATCACCACTGCAGAATTTGGAAGGTGCCGCTCACAGCCCTGGGTGGGAAGGCGGCTCGGCTCGCTGAGTCAGCCCTCCAGAGTGTGAACGGCGTAGTCATTAGGGTGATGACTTGCACGGGAAATGACTTGGAGAATCTCAGTAATGAAATTCCACGCAGGAGTCTCGAAAGGCCTGCAAGTACCCATCCATTCCAGTCTGGGCTCAGAGCAGACTTCGTCAAGCATGAAGTCAGGCTCTTTCAAAGCATGCTTTGACATGGCTTTAAACAATGAAGAGCAGGCCTCTGCCTCTGACTTTTATTCATTCTCATCAGATCTCAGGAAAGGGGACAGACCTTGTCGATGCTGTCACAGTATTGGATTTCTGACCAGCTGGAGGTCACTCTGGTGATTTTGCAGGTAGTGGCCAGTGAAGATGCCTAATTCATGAAGATTTGGAGGGGAAAAGGGGTGAGGATTTGTAAGGAGGTGATTTTTGGTTTTGTTTTTGTTCTCTTTTCCAGGAAGGTGGCAATCCAGAATTCTGCACTAAGACAAACTATGTGACCAAAACTAACTGAAATACGATAACAATCCCTCCTCTGGTTTCTATGTCCTATTTTCTTAATTGGGTGGGCGGGAGAGCACATTTTCACATGGAACAAGGAGGTGGGCACAGGCTGTATCAATCGCATGCTCGCAGTCCTTGGCAGAGATACACACTGCCATTAAGCCTTGTAAATGTCAGCGGAGGTAGGAACCAGCTCCAGATCTGAGAGGCGCCAGACACCTGCTCCCTCGCCTCCAAGACAAGCTTCTGCTGGTCGGCCTCCCATGCACAACCCTTCCTCAACACTCGCTGAGCCTTTGACCCCAGCAGCAGCAGCTTAGAGTTTTGTGTATGTTCAGATTCCCTTCTGTTCTCAACTCCCGTATTTCTTCCCCATAATATGGTCTCAGATAGAGGTGAGTGGAACATCTGTGCTGTCATTTATTATCTAAGGTCTCAATATCCTTGAAATGCTCCCCATGCCACCCTGTCCCTTCTGCAGAAGCCTGTGAGCTTTCAAAGAGCCAAGTGCCTCCATGAGGCAGCAGCGACTTTGAGGACCACTTTCCTTACAAGAAGAAGCCGTTAACCTAGAAGATAAGCGATGCCGGCTGAGCTGAATCAGGAAGGAGAAGCAACAGAACTGGTTTAATGGACCATTGATCCTACTCTGGGCTATTTTCACTTCTTTTCATTCACAAATAACTTTTATATCTGGTTTTGTTAACATTGTCTAAAATTGAGTTTGGGTACAACTAGATCTAAAATCGAATGGACCCAGCAATTTAAATATAGTTACTGGCCCCTAGATGTGTCAAGTTAGGACCTAAGGCAATGATAACTAAGATTTATTGAGCATTTACAAGGTGCCAGACACTGATAGCTTAAGAGTATCTCCCTCTCACCCATAAAAGCCTTATTAGGTAGGCAGCATTGTTATTCCTGTTTTACAGATGGAGAAACTAAGAAACGAGGACACAGAGAGGTTAACTAGCTTACTAAGTGTCACACTGCTGTATAGGAATTATAGCAACATTCATATAGCATTTACTTTGGGCCAGACACTGTTCTAAGTGCTATAAAGCAAATGCCATATGCTAAACCTGTTGACTCATTCATTCTCACAACAACCCTGGGAGTAGGTACTATTATTACCACATTTTACAGATCAGAAAATTGAGGCACAGAGAAATTGTCACATGGTCAAGCTAGCACAGCTAGTGTGAGGACAGGGATTTGAACCTAGACTATCTAGTTCCAAATTCTATACTCGTAGTTGAGATGCTAAATTGACTCTCACGTGGTCTTTAATATTGTTATTTTAGTCTTTATTTTCCTTAATAAATGCCTCATAGGGTTGTTATTAGGATCACATGGTGAATTTAGCACAGTGTCTGGCACCCAGTAAAATACCACAACAAGTATTAGTTACTATTATTATTAGTTGTAATAATATGTATGAATTTTTCCCAGTAGGAAACAGAATGAGGACACATTTTTATGTTCCATAACATAGCTGTATGAGAATGCCCAGCTACAGCTAGTTAAAAATACCTTTTATTTTTGATGAGGAGGAATATATTGATAAACTCTCTCTATAATTAGCCTTTTTTTTTTTCCTGTGACTGTAAACCACTGCAACCATTTCCCTCTTTGGGAGTGTTCATTCATGGTAAAGGCTCAGAGCCAAAAAATCAAGTGAAGAAGAATGAGGAAATTCTATTAGATTTTAAGTAAGAAAAAAATGTAATAGCTTCTTCATCTGTAACATATAGATGATAATCCCACCTTATCTGGTTCTCAGAGAGGGTATGAAGTTCAAATGAGATAGTAAATATGAAAATCCTTGGGAAAACGTGCACCCTGACCACAGCAGTATCATTCCAATGAGATGAAGACCCAGAGAGAGCCCAGATTTATACAAGTCAGAGACGCCATGGACACGGCAAGCCATGCTGGGAAGCTCGGACACAAAATGAGAGGCTGCTGAGCAAAGGGAGCCAGTCTGGGGAGGGGAAGAAGGGAAGTTTTGCTTTTTGGAGACCAAAAGGGAAAATCCGTGGGATAACAATGGTAGGAAGACAGGCTCCTGCGTAGGGAGCAGGTACCAAGAGCATCCAGTGCGTTCGTGTCAGGCACTTCCTCCTGCACAGCTGCAGACGGCTCTGCCCTTCGATGGCCGCCTGCCCGGCAGGTCAGCACCCTCCTTGGAGGGGGAGAACAATAGCAGGGGCAGATGCGCTAGCAGGCGGAGGACACATCTCTGGCTGGAGGGGAGGAGGGCCAGGGGAAGCCGTGTCAGCGGGCAGCACGTCAGCACATTCCATCCAACATTAGCCGCAGTAGGGGCCACCTCTAAGCAAACTGTGGACCGTGTGACTTTAAGGAAAGGATTAATGTGTTTAAAGGCCCAGACTAGCCCACTGTCAGAAGACTTAAAAAAAAACAGGAAAACACAGAGGAATGGCTCAAAGAGAAGCCACCTCGCTCGGCCTCTGCGATGTGTCATTTTCTTTTGGCTTTGCCCTAAGTGTCTCAAAAGTTATAGTCAAGGAGACACCGGCATTTAGTGCTTAGTGGAGTTGCAGAAAGGTGAGAGATGTAAATATTTGTGTGACTCCATTGCTGACCAATCAATTTGGAGGGGAAAAGTATCTGCAGAATGCGGTAATTCAAAATCTCTTCAGTAGCATCACCAACTGAAATATCACCCCAGGGCAAATTCCCTCTAGCCTGTGTTTAGAGCCAAGTCTGGTGGAGGCATTTGATCAGCCAAACTGGGTGTCAGAGGACTTGCAAATAGGCTTATTTGTTAAAATGGAAAATTGTGATTTAGTATCCTTGGAACTAGCCAGATTAGCAAATGAGAATGCTTTCTAATGATAAATTGTGCTAATTTGGGTTTCATTGGTCAAGTGAGATGTTACTCTGCATTTTACAACCAAGTCTGATGAATAGGGTTATGGAAGATATTCCCATTATATTTTGGGGGAGTGTTTCTGCCACGACTCCAAACAGTTCAACAATAACAGTTGTCTCGAATTTCCTTTTAATAGACAAAGTTATTTGGGTGTGTTTATGTGTTCCTAGTGGATTTTTGGAAGTCAGTTCTAGCTTATTTGGATAAACTGCTTTGTAAGGCTCATGAATATCAATACATGGATGGAAAACAAAATAGAGCACCATTTATCACTTATACTTTCCAAGTTTTTTCCCCCCACTTTTATGAGAAATACATGCACATTGTAGAAGCTATAGAAATTCATAAAATCAGCAAAATTAGTCATTATTTGTTGGTGGCAAAAACTCAACTCAAATCAGCTGATCTGGCTCAGTTGGAAGAAATTCAACTGGAGTGGATAGCTTCAGCCATGGTTGGTTCCAGGAATTCTTCCTGTGTCACTGTGTCATACGTTGTGGGAGGAGCAGATTAAAAAAAAAGAAAAAGAAAAACCCATACTGTAGCTTCACAGTCCACTGTAAATAGCCAGAAACAAAATGATAACACCTATTGCAACCACTCAAAACAATCATGCTTGCTATTTTGGGATAGTTTCTTCCTGTCTCTTTTTCTTGCACATTTTACCTTGTTCGTATGTAAATTTTAAACCGAGTCAGCTGGTGCACTGTCAAAAATACAATGAAAACATGAGTGCGTTTTAATCAGCTCCATCAAAATAGGTGTATTGACATATGACTCCCAGTCCTTGCAGGTAGGTGTCCAGGAGGCCATGTGGACAATGCCTGCTCAGACTCTCTACAGCTGCCAATCTTTGGGGACAGTATTATCCAAGAGAATTTTCAGTAGTGATGGAAATACCTGTCCTGCCCAGCATGCTGGCCACTAACTACGCGTGGCTGTTGAACACTTGAAACGCAGCTAGTGCCACTGAGGAAATGAAGTTTTAATTTCATTTAGTTATGATCAATTTAAATTTAAACAGCCACATGTGGCTAGCGGCTACTGTATTGGACCACATGGGGTCTACACAGCAAATCACACGAGTAGAAGCCGCAGCTTAAAGATGAATCAACCGTAGCCCTCTTGGGATGACAGACGTCATTGAAGGCTCAGGTCAGAAAAGTCTCATTAAAAGACACTTTCGAGAGGTGCCCAGATGGCAGAGTAGAGAAACTCACACAAATACACCAATAATTACATCTGCAAACCCATTGAATCACACAGAACACCTACTGAACGCTGACAGAGTGTCTCTCACTTCAAAATAAAGGAGGATTCTCATGAAATCCGATTAACAAGTTCATACTGTCTGGCACAGGGAACTATATTCAGTATCTTGTACTAACTTATGGTGAAAAAAATAAGAAAACAAATATATGTATGTTCATGTATGATTGAAGCATTATGCTATATACCAGAAATTGACACAACCTTGTAAACTGACTATATTTCAATTAAAAATATATATATACCAAAAAAAAAAAGACATTTTCATAAGCTACAGAAGTGGCTCCTATTTGTCTCCAAGCAAAGCCCTTAGCTCTGGTGCTGGCTGGAGCAATGGTCTCCCTGCTCACTCAGGTCCAGTCTTAGGTGCTTGCCTGTCCCCCACACAGAGCAGAGCTTCCAGGAAAATTAGCAGGCTTTCCAGTATTGTCTTGGTTTGCAAGTTCCTTCCTGTTTTGATCTGAAGAGGCAAATATGGTGCTTGGGCTAAAGAAGGTAAAGATCCCAGACCATGTCTGTAAGTTCCCCCAGCTGTAAAACATAGCTGGAAGGGTTGACATCTTCACGATTTTAGGGTTTCCATTGCAAGGGAAATGTGTAAGTGTCATGTCCTAACTCTGCTTTCTTTCACATTTTCTTTTTCTGTTAGTGAGGCTCTGCAGTTCCTTTGGCAATTAAAGCACAAACCCGTATTACTGTCACTGTGAAATTTATTTCGTCAGTGTCAGTGTCATAAATACCCTAAGTGATGCAGCAGAAAACCATAATCTTCGAGGAGCACCAAACACGGGGCTTCAACAGCAAACATACGCTCCAGTACATTAGTCTCAAAGATACAATAGCAAAACCACTTCAGGAAGATCCCTGATAATGTGAAATCTGTTATGTGCCTTCTGTTGTAGATTCCAAGCCCTTCAAAGGCAGGGACCCATCTGTCCACTGCCCAAGATGGTACACCCATTAGTTAGGTGAGCAGGTGAAGCAGGGCTGTCTGGCTCTGAAGACATTGTGCTTTCCCAACACCAGCCGGTCACATCTCCCCCGCGGTGACTGTACCGCCAGCACTGGGAGGGGTAAAGTATCTAGAAGATGTTCCCCCAAAGAATAGAACCAAGGATTCAGCAGGCTTTGCTCCTTTTTTCAACATATCTTCAGCCCCAACATGTTCCTGAAAAACCACACTCAGGTCTGTTTAATGAGACAGTTTTGGTTTGGGCTTGGGTTTTTTCAGTCATAATGTGAGGGCTATCTGGAGAGTGCCAGGTGCCTGCCAGTTCCCTGTGCCTAGGGTTGCGTTGCCCAGTTTACCTGGCATTCCACAAGTCTCTTCCTTGTGAACTCATGTTCACCCTCTGCGGGTGTGCCAGCCAAGGGAGAACCAGGGACCTCTCCCTCTCAGCCCCTCTGAGCCTTGGTCTTCACATCTGCAATGGAGATAATCCTACCACCCATCTCTTTGCAGGAGTAGAAGAACTAAGGCCCGTGGGCCAAATCCAGCCGTGCTGATTCATCTCTTTATTTTCTGTGGCTGCTCTCATGCTATGAAGGCAGCCCGTCTGGTCCACAAGACTATCTGGTTCTTTACAGGAGAAGTTTGCCAACTCTTGTTGTGAGGACTGAACACACAGTAAGTGCTCGGTAAATGTTAGTGGCTAACGTTATCACTATCAGGCTCCTCTTCCATCTTGAGACTTTGTTCTTTCTTGTTTGTTTCCCTAATTTCATCCCTTGCCCCAAGTTGATCTGTTTTTCTCTCTTTCTCTTCCTCCAGCTCCCTCCCGTAAGAACTTGTTGAACAGTCTTCTTGCTGTAGGTTTCACTTCTGTCCTTTCTCTTCAGATCAAAACTGAGTTCTCCGGCTCCGATGGAGTGTGCTCACCTCGATCAAGCAGGGCTTGGGGTCCCCTCATCCCTGCTGAAGCCATTTCCCTATCTGGCACCCACTGCGTGGGCTTCAGCTTCTAGAGGCCATGCGCAGGGACACTCACCGTGTGTGGCTGTGTAAGCTGCTGTTGCTCGGCCACGTGTGGGGGCTCTGAGGGCACATGGATACCAGCCTCGGGCTCCCTGTTTGTCCTGCTTTGATTTCAGCCTGACTTTCTATCTTCTTTCCACTGGGAGAGCCCCTGTTGACTTTCTCCCTTAAGTTTACATCCCCACTGAGCAACCACCATGTTTTTTTCCCCTGTCACCACTCTGATCTACTTTGCCCTCTCAACCTTAGAGCCTTCCTGGAAGAAACACACCCAGTCTAGGTCTGAACTAAGTCAGCTGAAGTCATTTGGTGAGCATGCTGCCAGAGGAGGAGGGGAAGGCCATTTGAGGCCTTTTCTTCTCTCCTCGAGAGCTCCTTCCCCCAGGACACTACCTCCCTGGGGGTTCTTAGGATTCTCCTCTGCTCTTGGTGTAAGGGAGAGTGTCTCTTCCTGGGATTTAATGGTGAGGGAGGGAAATGGGTAGCCAAGAGCACCCTCTGGGTCTTACTTTTAAAATTCAACACTACATTGTAAACTGACTATATTTCAATTATAGTCATATATATATACACATACATATACACACACACACATACATACAAAAAAAAAGGCATTTTCATAAGCTACAGTGGTGGCTCCTATTTGTTCCCAAGCAAAGCCCTTAGCTCTGGTGCTGGCTGGAGCAGTGGTCTCCCTGCTCACCCAGATCCAGTCTTAGGTGCTTGCCTGTCCCCCCACACAGAGCAGAGCTCCCAGGAAAATTAGCAGGCTTTCCAGTATTGTCTTGGTTTGCAAGTTCCTTCCTGTTTTGATCTGAAGAGGCAAATATGGTGCTGGGGCTAAAGAAGGTAAGGATCCCAGACCATGTCTGTAAGTTCCCCCAGCTGTAAAACATAGCTGGAAAGGCTGACATCTATGTTCCACACGCATACACATTTCTCTATCCCATAATCTCAAACATTTCTGGAACATGTCTCAGTTGCACAGGCAAAATGACATTAATGCTAATCTGTAGCCTTGTTTAGTGCATCCTCCATTGGTCTTTCTTTCATCTTATCCTCAGAAATTTTTTTTCTGCCGAGTGATTTAGGTACAATAAGGATTTCAGATAGCGATGTTTCCTCAATAAAACTAAAGATGATCTCAGTATTCCCAGTCACACGGGGTCAGGGGGTTTGAGAAAGAAGTCAACTTTTAGAATTAAGATAAAGATGTTATTCTGGAGCAGTTATTTCCAGCTGGCCTGTGTTTTGGGGGTTGTGGGTGGAAGAGATGATGGGGAATCACCTGGGGGATTTTTGCAAACTTTCCTTGGCCACCAAAGGTTCTGATACACCTCAATTCAGGTATACTCCCCTCTAAATTAAAAGCCCTTTATAGATGAATAAAAGGGAAAGACAATGAATTAAGTCTGTGGGAAGCTAAGATTAGCTTGGGCAGCTCTGGGTTATCAGAAAGTATTTTAAAATCTCAGCAGTTGATTTCTTTGCTCAAGAGACCCTCTCCCCAGCATGAAGATGACAAGGAAAGACAGAAGGGCTCACAGCTGTCCTGCAAGCCTACTTTGCCTTCATCAAGGCAATCTCAAAGCAAGAGTAACAATAACCAAGTTCTTCAATTATGCAATCCAGTTTGATTCAATTGCTTTAAAATTTGTAGAGTTCCAACTCAAACTTTCCCAGGTGCAATTAGACATAAAGAGAAAGTAAAAAGTGACTCAGCCCTCAAGGAGTTTGCAAGTGGATTGAAAGCCATTTCCAGTGGGAGATTTCCCCCTCCTGTTCTAGAAGACAAAACCTTAATTGTGGAGAACTTTTTAAAAGAGTCTAACACAGTATTCATTAAAGATAGTTTGCCCATGGAAAGCATACCAATTGACACAGTCTTAAATAAGCTTCCTCTAAAGGGACTTTCCCCTTTTAAGAATTTCTAAAACCTGACCCCACAGAATAAGAAACTGACCTACCCTGCCATTAGTCTTGGCTAATCCAAATCCAATTTAGATCTATCTACAATGTGGCCAATGTTGTCATTCTTTTAAGTCCCTGAATAAGACAATTTCAGAAGTTTAATCAAGAGCAAAAAACTTCTCTTCTGCCCACAGCAGTCTCATAATGATTTCTATATACTGGATATATGTGCTTTTTCTCTAGTTAGATTGTAGGTCCCTGAGATGGGGGATTATATCTTTCATTCTTTTGCATGCTACCCTCTCCCTAAGTACCCCCAAACTCTTAGCTTATATGTCTTAGTAATAATAACATAAATAAGTATTTACTATTTACCAGGCATGGTGCTGAGTGGTTTACTGTCATTGCTGCATTTATTCCTTACAATTACTCTTGGAGATTTTCCATATCCTTGGAAAGGGTAAATGAATTGCCCCAAGGCATAAAGCTAAAAAGTGATGGATCTAGGATTTGAACCCATGCAGTCAGACCCAGAACCCACACGTTGAAGCACCACGCTGCAGAGTCTTCAGCATTATTCTCTGGGGAAGCTGACCAAAATGCCACAGGCACGTGGTGTTTGCCTCTAAGGAGGACACTTCTCCCAAGAACATGGAGAGGCATCAACGGTAAAGTTCCAGGACGTGAGAATGCACCCTTGCAGCCTCTCCGGGTGACCAGCTGGATGTCTGGCTACATCAGTTCGTGTATTCTATTTGGCAAGGCGCTCCGTGGTATGTTTGTGAGATAGGCTTTTTTTTCATTTACAATCATCCAAGGAGGAAAATCATTCACAATCTTCCTTTTATAGATAGATACAGGCAGAAAAAGAAGACTAGATCACTTTAGGAAGAAAGTCAGGGGAAGTCCAGATTTGCCTCTGTAGCCCTGGAATTCTCTGCCAACTCCAATCCAAGCTTCATTTTTCCCTCAAAAAGTCCCCCAGACCTGTAATGGTGAGAACAAAGGGGTATGAGACTCCAAAAAAGAAACAAGACAAAACCATGAAGAAAAAAAAAAAAAAAAAAAAGAACAAGATACAACTATGCTGGAAAAGAAATTACAAGTCATTCACAGGTATATTGGTTAAACTATTTTAATATATTTATCTATATAGCAATCATGCTTAATATTCTTGGGATTCTGACTCCATACCAGATCTTTGTGCTAAAACATTTTCTAATCTATAATTTAAAATAGAGTTGTAATAAGCTGTGTAATCTATTTTCCAGTCCTTTCTTGGACAAAGTGGGAGATTCTTGAAAGATGTCCATTACACCCAGTTAAGCACTGATGTTTAACTACATTCTTTGCTACACATCTTTTGCATCTCATTTAGAGTTATTACTCATACAGCCCAGCTATTGCCTGATTTAGAAGGTCTGTGTGCAAATATAGAACATGAAAATGGTCCTAGAATAGGAATAGTATATTTAGGATACTTTAAACAGTGTTAGGCACATTTAGTACCTTCACTTAATTCTGTTTTGGGTAATTCATAGTCTGGGCTAAGCTAGGCTTCTTAGAAGTTATTCTGGTTATATTTCAAATTTTAATTTGAAAAATATTTTAGGAAGTACAAAACAAACAGAGGCGGGGCCAAGTTTTCTTGGATTGCTGGAGCAGTGATCACAGAGTCTGATACAAATTCTGGGCCCAAAGTGGGCTTTAGCCCATCTCTACCTTTTCATAATTTTTTACTATCTCTGGCAGGAAGAGTTAGAAGGCAACTTGCTGAATTTCAAATGTCCTTCGGTAACTGGAACATTGCATTCTAATGCATTTTGATGAATCAGATTAGTTATTTGTCACATATGTTGGTAATGCAAGGAAATATATTCAGTCCAGAAAATTAATCCAGGCAGCCAGCCATGAGCAGATGAATGAAACTGACCAAAAGCAGATCAAAAGAGAAAGCCGAGGAAAGTTATTTTTAAGGAGGCTATTCTGTAGCCAAATCCTTTTAATATTGAGTAATAGGTTTAAGAGGTTGAAATCACTACCTTTTTGTGAAGAAGGCAGAAATCCTTTGCTTGTTTGGGGATGGTGGGCGTGGAGGAAGCAAAGGCATTGGAATGAGAAGACTATAATTTTCTGCTTCCCTGAATGTATATGTCTCACTTCTGGGACACATATGAATTCCACTAACCTGTGGAAAGGAGATGGGGGCGGGGTGGGGGCACCTCCATTGCCAGCAAGCTGTTTATTAGAGATTAGGATAGTGTTTGTATTCCCAGACACAGCTGGCTGGGGACCCCTTGCCTTGGAAAGCAACAGGAAAGTGAAAAGTCTGGGCTGCATTTCACTCTGTCGCTGGTCAAATTTCTCCCAGAGCTGAAAATGACATCGCTCTTCCCAGGCTGTTGAAATGAGATAATGTCACATCCCGAATGAGATCACTAGGTCATAATCTCATCCTCAGTGTGATTTTCTTGGCATGTGTGAGCATTACGGGAAGAAGAGGGGAAAGGATGAGCATGGATGGAACAAAACCATTCCTTTAATTAAGCTCAGAGCCATGTCACCTGCTGCTCTGCTCCCATCAGATCTCAGCAGCTAAACGGGGTCGGGCTGGGGGTCGGCAGTTACTCGTCTCCATGGCAAGTACTGTTGTAAGGTGTAAGCTGAAGCCTTACACGCCCAGCCAGGTGTGTGCTGCTTTGTGGGCTTTACAGAAAAGAACATTAATAAGGCAACAAATCCCAATTTCAGAGAGCTTTGGGTTCTCCAGAAGGCTGGCTTGGCATACATGAAGGTCACGTGTTTCAGTGTCAGTATGTTGATGCTCCAGTTAAGACATCCCTGGAGACAAAGCTTTTTTTCACAGAGTCAAACAGGACCTGCAGTCAACTGCGAGAAATTCCAGCCTTCTTGGATGTTAGGAGCATGAAAACGACCATCAAGATTCAGTATTTAGAGGGCTGTCTCTGGCAAACAAGTCTTCCAATCCTAGATGAGGATGTGGTTGAATCTCACGGCTTCTATGACACATTTTAGTCACTTAAACGTGACAGAAACTCGCAGAGACTGACTGTGGATATTGCGAATCTCATTAAATGGTTATGCAGCTATGATGACATTTTGTTGTCTCTGCTTACAAGAGCCACCTTCTCTCTAAACAAGGTGCTGTCTACCACAGCCAGCTGTGGCTTTGGCCCTGAACCTCAGCAGGGAACCTCAGGGAATGGAGGATCCCTTCGGCTTGGCTAGAGACAGGTCTAGAAGCAAACCATGCCCACATCGTAGCCCCCAGGCCTTCACACTGGAATGGTAGCACGAAGGGAAAAAACAAGGCCATCACTGAGAAGAAAGATCAAGAGAGCATCCATTAACAGCTGCTCCGTTTAATGAACGCCTTCTCCACGTCTGGCTTCATTGTCTCCTTTCATTCTTTGCCTCCCCAGATTTCTGGAAGTGAATTCCAGAGTAAGAGCCCATGGACTGGGTGACTTTCAATCCCTTTGTTCCTTTCAAGGAAAACTGCAACCATTGGCATTTTGATTCAACAAATATCCTTGCCCTTTGTTGTCACTCATTCTTCAGAGAGGAATGAGGGGGAAGGAGAGGTGTTGGTGGAGGGGGAAGAAAAAGAGGTTGTGATGTCAAGAAGCCATGTTCCCCATTTTTATTCATAATAGCCCACCAGTGCACCACGCACACACCAACAGTAAGGCGAGTGGAAGACACTTGTCACTTTATTCTTTCACTTTTTTTGCTCCTGAGCCATTTGATGCTTTCTTCAGTCTGGCTTTTCTCTTGCTTTAGTTCTGGCCCTTTGTGTGCAGTTACCAGAACCAGGACAGAGTATATCCTTAGAGAAAGGTTTGTCTGATGGGAGCTATACTTTTATATAAGAAAGTAATTATCCACAAACTGTGGCCTGACAAGGAGCACAGACTCTTATTCTTGAATTTAATCCCAGAAATCTGGTGAGATAAAGGATGAAAGAGGTGATGATGTTGATGAAACCATACATGTAGGATAAATCCCAATCTTCCCACCCTCTGCTCCCCCACCAGTGCCTTCCGCTGGCTGAAACCAACCAGTAGCCAGAGGGCACAGGAGCCCACGAATGCACTTGCCATGGGCCAGCCTCTTGGGGTGTGGAGGAGGGTGGGGACAGGACTAGAGTTGCAGATGGGGAGTATCAGCAGACTCCACACACTCTGTTGGCTCTTTGGCTAGCTGGTCTGATTTGGGGATCTGATCGGGGATCCAAAGGGCCACCTTGAAAGCAAACATAATCCAGAGCAGGAGAACAATGTTTGTCACTCCAGATAAGTATATCGGTTTAACCCAATCTCAATTCAAAGCCCAGTGGAATTGAGGCTGAGAGAGAGGGGAGGGGTGTACTCTACAAAGTTAGCCTTTGTTCTTCAGAAGTATTTCTTTCTAACACAAGTTTGCCTGCAAAGCTACTTTCACATTCTAAAAAGTCCCCAGTGTATGACCACTTGATCCAGATGTGTTAATCATGTGAAAGCCGCTCACAACAGGCTACTCGACTTGTTGAATAAAAGAACTCAACAGGCAGCTAAGCCTTTCAACCACACTCTTTCACCTTTACACGTTTGGAGTCAGCTTTCAATAGGCATTAAATTCTCCCCTTGTTTTTATTCTTTGCTGCAGGAGCATTAGTGGGGAGATATGAATAGCTGGGCTACAGCTAAGTCTCCTTAAATACAGGTACTTGAGCAATCTCTGTGTGTATTCAAGTTCCATACATAAGTAATGTCCAAGGGGGAGGTGAAAACTCTGAAATATTGAAATAAAAGTCAAGAAGCTTGAGTCCTACCCCTGGTTTCTTACTCTTAACTAGTCCCGCAGGGTAACCTTGGACAAATATCTGTACCTTTGTGGGACTCACATTTTGCTTCTCCGAAGTGGAAGACTGTCCTATTATCAGGGAGGAGATGCGAACTAAAACAGACCCACATTCATAACCCTGGCCTGTGCTGAAAGCAGACATTCTTTGGGGCCAGGCAAAGGTGGGTTTTGTGGTGGCATCTGCTTCTAGGCAGTTCCTTCCAGAGGATTCATGGGTTCACAGTTTCAGAGACAACCAAGCATGAAGATAAAACTTCCAGTCAGTGGCGCCTGCGTTTCTGGTACTACAACAGCCCACTAGCGGAGCTCCTTGGCTTGGTTCATTAATCTTCACATCTGAAGATTTTTACATTGCTCCATTTCCTACTGCAGTTTAGACTCTGCTTCTGAAAGTATTTCATGGTGAGATATTTATCTAGTGTGACAGCAGAGGGATTAAAAATATGAAAATCCTATCCTCATCTTCTGCATGTCCACGTAATGCACCAGGAGCAGCAGTAAGGTGATAGCTCTGGGATGGCGTCCAAAAACAAGTGGAGTCGAAGCCTCCTGTACCTTTCATCAAAGCTTCAGGCTACTGAAACCCATTTTCCATCCTTCTCAATGTTTGCCTGGCTGGTGTATCCATGGGCACGTTTTTCACATTATGTTCACAACCGGGAGCATTCAGGGACTCTCTCGACCATTTGAAATTTTTCCTAATTCCATATCTTCTCTATGGAAAACCCGAGAGCATCCATGCATCTTTGTTTTAGAACCATTCTCATGACATGTCACACTTGTAGTTTTAATTTTTACTGGGATTAAAGAATATAAAGACAGATTTGAGATGCTACTTTACTAAATGCAAAAGGAGAGAAAGAGAGTTGGGGGTGAAATGGATTTATCCAGTGCTAAATGAATACTAACGTACGTGCCTCAAAGGAGAAATAATTAACAAAACAGGTATTCACTAACCTGTTATTCCTACCCTCACAGTCAGAGTTTCCAGAACACTTACCCCCTTTAGGAAGTTCTTAGTATTCAGACAATGGCATTTTTTTTTTTCTTCATTTATGCTTAGGTCAAGGGAGCTCCTCTGCTGACTGGGGAAGACCAAATTAGAAAGCCAAAGAGCAGAGACACATATGGACTTGAGGGAGGACATGTTAGAAGGTGAGAAGGGAAAGAGAGCAAAACAAGGAAAAGAAACATCCACTCAGTAAGTCTAGCACAGCTTTGTAAAGAAATCTACTCAAAGCCCATTTGTTCCTCTGTCTGCAGAACAAGAGGGCTACCCTTGCTTGCAGGTAGAATTTTTAGGACTAGTATCTTAGAACAACATGAATGATAAATGTGTTCTCAGCGATTATGACAGACCAGGTTTCCAAAACTTCAGTCACACATTTATTGCCTTCCTAATTTTTATTGTATGTATACAGTGGCAGTCATGAGACTGGACCTCTCATTTCAGGGAGTGTACAGATGTAAGGTGGGTGCTGGAGAGGGTGTGGAGAGAAGGGAACCCTCCTGTATTGTTGGTGGGAATGTACATTGGTGCAGCCATTGTGGAGAACAGTATGGAGGTCTCTTTAAAAACTAAAAATAGAGTTCCAATATGATCCAGCAATCCAACTCCTGGGTCTATATCTGGAAAAGATAAAAACTCTAATTAGAAAAGATACATTCACCCCAATGTTCATAGCAGCGCTATTTACAACGGCCAAGACATGGAAACAACCTGAATGTCCATCTACAGATGACTGTATAAAGAAGTTGTGGTGTATACACAAACACACATACATACACACGCAATGAAATATTACTCAGCCATAAAAAAGAATGAAATAATGCCGTTTGCAGCAACATGGATGGACCTAGAGATAATCACACTAAGTGAAGTAAGTCAGACAGAGAAAGATAAATACCATATATCATTTATATGTGGAATCTAAAAAATGATACAAATCAATTTATTTACAAAATTGAAATAAACCCACAGACATAAAAACAAACTTATGGTTACCAAAGGGGAAAGAAGGGGAGGGATAAATTAGGAGTTTGGGATTAAATCATACAAACTACTATATATAAAACAGATAAACAACAAGGACCTACTGTATGGCACAGGGGACTATATTCAATATCTTGTACTAACCTATAGTGGAAAAGAATCTGAAAAAAAAAGAGATATATGTATAACTGAATGACATTTCTGTACCTGTGAAACCAACACAACATTGTAAATGGACTATACTTCAATTAAAATAAAAAAATTTTAAATGCATTAAGTGTCAAAACTAAAAATATTTAGCATAGCACCTAAAATTAACTCACATACCTTCTGGTTTTGTACCCCATTTTAGGAAACACTGCAACAAAAGATATTGATGTGTTAATGTTCAGACACTACTCTCTTCCCATGGTCCTAGTTAAAATAAAATCAGTGTTATGTCATTGATTAAAAACATCCAGTGAGACCAGAAATGACTAACGGAACTTAGGGCTCTTGGTATATTTGGCTTTTGTATGTTTTAGACTCACTCGGTGACAATGGGCTTCTCTGTAACATTTTGTCCTGGTTGAGTTTGTATGGCCTGGGTACGCTGTGGTTTAGCATTTGACAACATTGTTTCTGAGAAGGGTTTTCTCAGGTAGCTAAAATTATGGACCGTGAGCTCCTCCGTGCAGCAGGCAGAATTCTGAAGATGTCTCCCAAGACTCGCAGCCCTTGGTTATTCGGTCATACACAGACTTAGGGGCTGTCCAGGGATTTTGCAGATGAAATTAAGGTGATTAATCAGCCGACGTTAAAAGAGGGCAACTATCCTGGAATTATTGGGGCGAAGGGCGGGGAGGCAATGTAACCACACAAACCCTTAATAGCAGAAGAAGAGGGCAGCAAGGGAGCGTAGAGGAGAGAAGAGGCAGAAGACGCAGCCGCTGTCCTGCCATCACACAGCAACGAGCGCGAGGACGGAACGCGGAGCGCTCAAGATGAGCGCAGGCAGTGGTCCGCTGCCATGGTGTCCGGGAGCCTCCGGCCCCATCGTTGGCCGCCACCACACTTCTCATGACACAGGGGAAACAAACCCCTATTTGGTTAAACCCCTCTTAGTTAGGTTTTCTATGACTTGTACCAAACACATTTTTCAGCAGTTCAGGTCCCTTCCCCAAAGGGCTCACTGATGCCCGATAAAAGTCTCTAATACTCTCCTCAGTAGGATGCTTTAACGTTTGCTTTCTTGTACAAATAAATGTACAGGCGTTGGGCGGGATGGGCTAGTTTGTTTCCCTGGATCTGATTACCAAGGAAATGAGTGACAGGCTGAGCATTTCTTGCTGTGGGTCTGCAATGCCTTGATCCAAATGCCAGATGATCACCCCCACCAAGGTATCACATGATGGATGGGACGCTGCCCAGGCAAATTACTTTTTTGTTTTTCACAACTACACATATTTACAAATATATTGAGTTCATTTACAATGGCAGAAAATGGCTACCTGGAAACAGACATGAGTTACCTCAGATCATTTACTTACCTACATTAGGATGACCTGACTGATCTTTTCAGCCTAAAGTTTCTAATTTGTGATAAGTTTTCTTTCTCTTGCCCCAATGGTATGACAGAGTCAGGATTCTGCCCGGGTGGTGGTTACCTCCTGGGTAAAGTACGCACAGTTGGCATAGAGTTAAATCAGTGCATCCTCACCAGCCGCCTCGGAACAAAAGCACTTCCCAGTTTGTGGTAGAGATCACCCCATGTGGTTATTTGTCCAGCTGACAAATCCTAAAATCCTGACTTGTCCAGCGCATCCACTTTGCAGCCACACTGTAAATGCCGTCCCAAGGGTATTAGGTGGCTCTTTTTCTACATTCATGACAAGAAACAAGAAAATGAAAAGTTGCACGAAGCTGGGAAAATTGCAGAAACCTGGCAGGGGATGACTTTCACCTGAGCAATTTGTCAGTTCCAAAGGGACATCTGAAGCAAGTTTTAAGAATAAGAAGCATCCGGTTCTCATTCCAACTGGTTTGCCTGGCCATAATTATTGCAATATGGACTAACATCCCCAGCCCAGCAATGCACCTGGGTAGGCTCAATAAATACAACCAGCCTGTAATATTAATTAACGTTGATGACAAAAGTCAGAAAGGTCTTTATTTATTACAATATGTTCGCTTTTTAACTGGGGACATATTGTATTTTCCTAGCTCCAGCCTGTCAAATTATCCTAGGACATATACGCCTCTCACCTCAAGGTGGGGAAACTCAGTGCCCCCCACACTCCCATTCCAAGACTTCCCTTCCCCGGGCCGAGAGCAAACTAATCCAGCAATGGTGCAAAGCGGTACAAGCCCCTCCAATGAGGTGAAGCTACTGGAAGTCAAGTCACTTGGTAAACATGCCTTAGGGTTGAGAAGTCTAATTTTAGTTCTCTCCTGCCCAGTCTCCTGGTCCTGCTGGATCTGTCAGGATCTAACAGATTAAGGTAATACCCAAAGGGAAAGGTCAATTGAAAAAAAAAAAAGGTAGTGGACTTGAAAGAACTCAGGGTCAAGGCCCGTGGATTCTAATCCTTACTCAGTCACTGGTTTATAAACCTCTCTTAATTGCTGTACTTTTGTGTGGAAGAACTACAACTGCCCTTTCTTACACTAAACTTCTGAGGATTCATAAGTGCTGGGAAATCCCTCTGCAAGTATGAAATGCTAAACGATAATAAGCTACTTAAGGAGATATTACTGAAGAGATCTGAAGCTAACTGGCCCTTCCTGACTTTGCTGGGCACTTGAAACAGCCACACAAACACATATACTCACACACACACACACACACAAATATGCATGCACACACACAGCGTGTGCTAAAGGATTTGTTGATGATGATTCTTATGAGGATGGATAACTTGAGTGTAGACTTACTTGATGGCTGCAGCAAACACTGGTTGACCTCTTGAAGACCCTTCTAGACCTATTAGCCTATAATTTCATGTTGGTTATGCTAACCTTAATGAATATAGAGTGAGGGCCATATCTAAATGCACCCTCCACAGGAACGACAGTGTTCATCAGGGTTACTAAGCTTTGGTCTTCATTTATAAAGTATATTAGCATCCCTCTTGCAAATATGTATTTCCCAGAACTGCTGCACTGTGCAAAACAAAGGAACTCTGCAAGAATCAGTGGATATTATAATACATGACACAGTACTGAGGGTAACAAAACAGTTGTATAATTATTCCCAGCATGACATACTGATGCACAAAAACTTGGGCTTCCTTTAAACAGTGTCTATCAATTTCCCTCCATCAGCGCAGGAATCTCTGACATGCACAATTTTACCCATCAGTGTGATGACCAATTATTTGAGAAGGGTGAAAACTTCACGCCACTTTCCAGCATGACGGCCATAACCTTTAAATATTGGCAAAAGCCGAGCTGTTTCATGTTGTAAATTTTCTGAACATATTTGTGAGTTTTCTCTCAGCATCAGCTTCACTATCTCTTCAAATAACGAGGTATTAAAAATTTTTGCTTGTCTCACTTAAGATTCACATTTATAGCCACAATGGATACTTAACTCTAGTAAGATGGTTATATGAGTGCTAAGAGAGATTGTGGAGTCTGTTTTGAAGGATATTTTAAAACAAGAGTTTCTTATGAAAGGAACTACAAGGTCCTATTGTATAGCACAGGGAACTATATTCAGTGTCTCATAATAACCAATAATGGAAAAGAGTCTGAAAAAGAATAGATATATACATATATGTATAACTGAATCACTATGCTGTACACTAGAAACTAACACAACATTGTAAATCAACTTCAATTAAAAAAAAGGCATTTCCTTCCTGGGTGCTTTATGTGTTGCGTAGCATGAAGACAGAGCAGAGCATTGCATACATTCTTATAGTCCTATCTGGATGCTTTATTCAATTTATTATTTTCATTCAAAATTGACACCAAATCACACATAAAAGTAGTAGACGTTTGGTTCCATGTTGTCCTGAAAGAGTTAATAGTCTTTTCCAAGTGATATACTGGATTCTCAAAATATAAATTTGCATAGCAAATAATTAAAGCTGCATATTTGCATATGTCACATAATTTGAATATGCATTTATATGCTCTGGATGTATATGCAAATAGAATTCATTTAAAAATTCCAGGGCATAGATGACCTCCCAACTGTAATGCCCAATGACTTTTTTTCCCCACTTCCCTTTATATCACAGGAACACTTGATGCTTTTCTCTTAGAAAGTCTGTCCACCCTTAGTGACCTTGCATAAACGTGATTTCATCTGGAATTCTGTGATGGGCATTTGTTGGATTTTTTTAACCACTTAACATCTGAATTCTCTTTTTCCTTTGGAGAAACCCACTGCAGACATAGAGATGGCCACATATTTGTTCTTTGGGACCCCTAGCTGGTGAGGGCACATACCTAATCTCAGCCAATCAGACAGCCCATCTAGAACTCTGAGCCCAGAGTATGCAAGAACATTCACTGTGGTGACATCAGGGGGTCTACAATCTGTGTCCCAAGCAATGGTTGCAGCAGAGTTAGGAGTCTAAGAATGCCCTCTGGGAGGTTGGGGTGGGGGTGGGATTTCTAACCCAACTAGGCCTGCAGCACAGTCAGTCGTGTCTCAGCATCTTCCATTGTCCGTTTCCCAAGGCTCTTTCTCAGTCTTCTTGTTGATTCTCTCAGCTACCAAGCATACTTCCAATTAAGCTCTTTCAAACTGAAGTTAACCAATTTTTATTTGTTTGCAAACAATAAGTTGCAGTGCTGATGATGTCACTCTTCTGCACAAAATCATGCTCTGAATCATGTGCTAACATAAATACCTCTTTATCCCAGTTATTTAGGAGGCTTAGGCATTTTTCTCAATGTAACTTCCATCTCCATTCTTCATATTCTCTACTCTCCAGTCAACATTGTCTGACCACAGCTTTCCAATCAGGTGCCTCAATTTGTATCAATTTCCTTGCTTACTAAAAGCTCTCCAGTCATTCCGATCCACATTCATTTGGCTAGGTGTTGGGCCATGTTTAATATCTGCTGTAGCTATAGGTACTGGAGGTTTCAGATTCCTCCAGATTCCAGTTTCCCTGTCTAGACTTCCCCGATTGCCCCCAACCCATGGAAAACAGATGTGACCTTGATCTTCCTTGACCTCTTCTAGCATTTTACATCTTTCTTATGTCAAACCTCACATTCCACTTTGGAAAAAAAATAGTCATTTGTTTTGTATTCAATATCTCCTAGATTGCACGCTCTTACTAATATCCTGGAAGATATATCTTATTGGGTTTTGTATCTACATTTTCTAGCAGAGATCTTGTGACATAAATTCTGTTGAAAAACGAAATGGATATGCACACATCTTTCTTACTTAAATGGAGATTATTACAACTCTCCAAAGATACAGCTTATATCTCTTAAATTCCACCCATCCACTGACTGACTTAAAAGAAAGATAAAACATTATGTTTCTGTCCTAACAAGGGAATAATGTATTAAAAAGTTTAACAGTTAGGTATTTAGGGGTTGAATAAGTATTTTTATTTTGACTTAATTAACTGGGTGTTTTAGGTATTTTCAGCATTTAGATGTTTCGTAGTCAGTGTCTGTAGGTGGGGTCTTGAGGGTAGACAGTCTACATCAATGAACAAGCATGGTTCTCATGGCTAATGTTCACCATTATAAGCTTGTTTCTAGACAATTATGTTCATGTATTCTTTGTTACACACAAAGTTTCAGAGATAGGAATAAAGGAACTCTAGACAAATTTAGGGAAGAAAGTCAATTATCCATGTTAGGATATTTTATTTCTCAGAGGAAGGAGGTTTGAAGAAAGTATCATTGTATGCCATTAATAACGGATACAGATAAGACAGAGTTGCTAGGTAGCAGAGATTAGAAAAAGAACCACGTGTCTAGAAAGGGCTTTACAAAGATGAACAAGTGTGGTCTCATTGGAAAAATTTCCATAAATACAATGCATTTCTGGAATGTTCTGTGCAAAACTTCCTTCTTGTGGGTGTTGTGCTTTCTTTTAAAAAAGAAAGATGCTCTTCTCCCAGTCTTTTTCCTACAAAAATGCATTTAGAAAATGGTTGAAGGGTAAGTGCACTGGGGCACTCTAGACGTAATCAGTTCTGGAGAATCTCTTTTATTACTGGGTCACAATGCGTCAATGATAGTTCTAGATTAGGTATTCTGAGCACATTTGGAGAGAGTTTCTTTATAGTGAGTTTAGTTCCTACAATTTACAATTCTCTCTCTCTCTCCTCTCTCTCTCTCTCTCTTTCTCTCTCTCTCTCCAAGCACTCCAACTACAAGCTGTCTTCTCTCTTTCCTTTCAGCGTGGCTTCCATCCAGAGCCAGTTACAGAAAACAGCAGCTCCCTCGCACTACTGCCGACAATAATCTCAAGGAAGGAATTGCACCTACTCAAGCCTGAGAACATATTCAAGAAGTTAATTATTTTCCTAGCGTGGTCCTTGAAGCAGCCTTTTTTTTTACCTTGTTTCACTATAAAGTGCCATGGGGTATTATTGCTGTGGAACATATGGAGTACTATATAAAACCAAGTTGTTGCTGATTTTACTTAAAATCAGTTTTTATTTCCTGTTTTATGTCTGCTTGTTTACAGCACCTTGCAGCCTCTCCCGCTTATTCCCCGGGTTCTGAGACCTTCCACGCAGAGCTGCCTCTCCCTGACTCTGAGACCTCTCACTTCAGGGTGCCGGGAGCCCCCTCATGCTGAGAGAAGGAAAGAGGGGATGCCAGAAACTCATTTTCAAATAAAATGGCAGCATGATTGAAATGCGTTCCTTTAAATTCAGTATCAATTAAGTTTAATGGTCACAAGTCTTTCATCGATTTATAGAGCTGTGTATATCATGATTTTGAGAGAGAACATTACTCCCAAGACAGCTCTCTAATTGCGAGAAGGATTCTATAGTGCAGAGACCTTCGATTAATGTTCTACAGAGATAATTTGTAGCTTTTTGTTCTGTTGGTCATTGGGCCTGCTGCACACGGACGTCAGTTAGCAGGTTTGGGAAATTTAGCCAGAGCCACGGCAAACGAAGGCTGGTAACTATATCCTTCATGACAACAGAGATCTGGAGAGAGCATTAGTAACTGACAGGGCTTTTGTTCCGGGCTCATTTTCCATCACCGACAAATCCTCAAGGTAGTGCAGAAGTAGTGAATGGAAGACACAGAGACCTGCCCCCAAGAGACACAGTTGAAAAGGTGAAGAATGGACTGTGACATTTGCTTTATTCAGCAGCATGCTAACAAAACAGGCCACAACTTGGGCTTGGGTTCAAATGCTGTCAGCGTGGACAGTGCCACCTAAGACAGATTATTCATTTCTGGCTTTGGGCAAGTTACTTAATTTCCCAGGTGCACAATTGTCTCACCGACAGAATGAAGCCATAATACCGAACTCAGGTACAGCTGAATGTATGTGTCCTGACATGGTAAACACTTAGCCAAGAGATTTCTTTCCCTCCTCCCTAAACATCTGAGAGTCTGTTTGCTACACCAGTGGGTGGACTTTTCTATAGTAGGGTAACCAGTTAGAGATCTCCAGAGTGGGTGAAAGGGTGTTCCGAAACCACCCTCAGACATTTATATTCTAGTTGCCTCTTGGCTTTTCTGTTTTTATTGATTGTCGCTAGTGTGCTAGTCCTGGACTCAGTGATCGCCACAAATT
This sequence comes from Camelus dromedarius, assembly GCF_036321535.1. Classification (NCBI taxonomy): domain Eukaryota; kingdom Metazoa; phylum Chordata; class Mammalia; order Artiodactyla; family Camelidae; genus Camelus; species Camelus dromedarius. Next base: position 69,126,991 of record NC_087439.1, on the reverse strand, counting down.
CTGCTTCCCTCAAGAACTGAAAAGCTCATTTGAGCTTCCCAAGAATGCAGGGTGGAGATTAAAATGCCAAAGGCATGAGCCAGTTGCGATCTAAGGAAGTCAAAAGCCAAAAAAGCAAGAAACTGAGAAAGATGGAAAATCTAGTGACACTTCGGGATTCACATATTTCCTTGGGCAAGTGACCTCCCCCTCTCCATGTCCCCCAGGCCTCCGAGGTCTCATAATGTTCTGGCATCCTGGAATATAAGCAGCAAACGGCTCCCTGACGGGAGAAGCTAGAACGATGTCCACGCCCAGCATCCCTGGAGATCCATATCGACAAAGGCTGTCTGGGACATCAGCTGGAACTGGGTTTGCACCTTATCTCCGCCACTGGCTGATTGTGTGAACTTGAGGGAGCTACTGACCTCTCCGGGACTTGGTTTCCATCTGTATAAAGAGTTAATGGGATTGTTGTGAGGATTAGGTGAGAAAAATGTGTTTAAACAATAATGGGTCTAATGATGTGAAAGATGTTAAAATTAAGATCATAGACTTAGGTTCAGAAAATCTCTCAAGGTTCCATGCCCTCATCTGTAAAATGATTATGTAATAGTTTCTACTTTTTGAAGGCTTTTGGGAGAAGGATTAAAGGAATTAGTCAATAAATGGCACCTACAAATAGCCCCAGCACATATTACACGCTTCAAAATAGAGCTGATTAGATTAGATAAGATATTTATATCCTCCTTTTTATCCTGTTCCCCGGACTGTTTGCTTTTCCTGTTTACCCATCCCTCAGCACCAGCCTTGGCCTTCTGTAGATGTCTCTCTTTTAGCATCCAGATAGGAATCCCCAAAGAGCCTTAGCAAACTTCCAGTGGACGTCATGGCATCCTAGTGGGTAAGTCTGCTCTCCCTGTGTCCTGACAGTTGTGATTAGCCACTTTGAAATTAACGCCAGCCTTTCCTAAGGGCAACAGCCATTAGCCAAGTAAATGTGACATCTCAACCTCTTTTATAAAAGTGAGGAGAGTGTTAAAAATATTGCTGGTCATTTCACAGTGAATTGGCTTCCCCTTGAAGAGGTGGTGTGTCTCTGTCCTTGTGGGGGTCTCACGTTCGCTTCTGGTCACCTTGTTTCAAGAGAAGAGGCACCGAGCCTGACAAATGCTGGCGAAGGGCATGATCTGACTCCAAGGTTGAGGAAGACTCATGGATTCTGAGAAGCAGCAAAGAATAGGATTAGCTAAAGATGAGGATGAATCTGATAGCAGGACTCAGCATTATGAGGGTTTAATACAAACTCATCGGCCCCTCTTTGTCAACATAAGAGCATAATATGAGTGCAAGTGAATGTTCCACAATATCAAGGGGCAGCAAATGAGAACGAAGTCTAGGGAAACATTATTAGCACCAAATGTTTACTTGTAGGAACCTCTGTTGTCAAAGGCATCTCTGTAACCAGGATTCTGTCCCCATATTTTTAAAAGACAGAATGGTTTTTGTGCCATAAAAATATGTGATTATGCAAGTATGTCCAATATGGGTAATTAAATTTCATGCTTCAGGAGACAAATTAGTTGTTGAGGGATATCTGGAAAACAATTCTTCTGCATGGATGTCATTTCGCAACCAGCCAGCCTCCCCAGTGGGGCTTGCCTTCCTGCTGAGAAAAGAATAGGGGGTCTGCCTCGAGAAGGATTTAATATGGCGAGTTCCTTTTTTTTTTTTTTTTAAAACTCTGAATGTCTCTCATCCTCAGTTTGAGTGTTTGTTAGCCTTTGGGGTCTGAGTCTATTCTAGGTGGATCTCAAACTAAAGGATTTTGAAGAGACCAGGTCAGTCAGTGTGTTTAGTTTTCCACAATTGCCTAGAAGATCTATCTAGTGGTCCTGAACCAAAATTATAAGATACTTCCCAGGAAAATCCCATTTTCCCTTGAAGTCTTTTAGGCCTGAACGAGTCAGGCAAGGACTATTACCGGGAAGCTTTGGTTTGCAAGAATGGAGATCCAGGAAAAGAGGTGCTGTTACCTGGATTGTGGGCTTTCCAAGGTCCTGGTTAACTGCATTAATGAGAATGCACATTTTTATCCAGTTACCCTTTGCTAGAAAAATATAATTCTTCATGAAAACTGGAGAGTGGTTTGAAAAGGAATTGGCAATAAGATTGTATTTCCCATGAAAGAAGACTATATCTTTTGAGGAAACAATATTTTGAGACATCTCCAATACCCTGAGATAGAGCAGAACCCCCAAACAGATGACATTTGGTCCGATAGATGGCATTTTCATACCAATTTATACAGGTCACACAGAAATATTAGAAAGTCAGGAAACACTTGTGATCACAACTTTATTTGGATAAATTGCTTCTTTCTGATATCTATGTTTTATATTATTTTGCAGGGCTATAAAGGACAGACCCATTGTCAATTTTGAACCACCTTTTGTACTGAAACTGAGTCCTAAACCACACTTAGCTCCCGGCACCTCATGTGTCCCTATGGTACTTATTAGATTATAATTCACTGACTTCTGTGAAAAGATCTGTAGATCTAAGGGCACTGGATCTTGTCTGCTAATAGTCAGATTTGAGTTCTTGACCCACTCATGACAAGTGTTATACTCTGTCTGCCTCAACGTCCAGGAAGACGTTGTGGCCATAACTCCAATGGCCATCAAAGACTCAAGAGAACTCCTGAGGGCAGGCCAGGGAGGATGGGAGAGAGTACTATACTCTATTGGGTTAGAATCTCCCTGAAATCATTTCTTTTCTTTTTCACAACTGCCCATCATAATGTGCATGTGTATTTTGTGGATAAAAACTAAAGCTCAGAGAGGCTGAAAACCTTGGCTAAAATCACATAGCCAGTTAATGGTAGAGTAAGAATTTTAATTCTCACCTGAATGGCTTCAAAGCCCATGTTCTCCTCAAACTCAGGTCAGAGCAAGAGGAAACTGACCATGGTAGACTGCATCTTCCCCCAAATGGCCACAGCAGTGTTTCCAATCCCTCATGCTCTTTTCACAAACTTGTCCCATGTTGTCAAGAGGTGGAGTCGATATCCCCTCCCCTTGACCGTGCACGGGACTCTGTGGCTGCAGCAGAAGTGATGCCATGAGGTTTTCAAGGTCATCAAAGGCAATCTGCATTCCGCTGTCTCCCTCTGAGTGAACCTTCAGATGGTTCAGCTCGCGGCCTTTGAGCTGGCCCAGCTGACACCCCTTGGAGCAGAGATAGCTATACCTCACAGGCCCAAATTACAGATTTATGAGCAAAATAATTGTTGCCATTGTTTTAAGCCACTGTGTGTTGGGATAATTTGTTATGCACCACTAGTAATAGGGAAAATCATAGAAAATATATCAACTCAATACTTAGAATCATGATTTTAGCATAAAGGGCAAGATTATATATATATATATATATATATATATACACACACACACACACACACACACACACATATGCATGTGTTTGCATGGATGCATAGATATGAATACACTTAGACTTGGAGACCCTGGTTATAGCACTGGTCACATTCATGACAAGGAAGCGTAAGTACATGCCTTCCCTGCCTGTTCCATCCCCCTCCTTCTCTTAGAGGCAGCAGAGGAGTGAACACTCTCTGATGTCTGATTGTTTAGACTGCTTTTTCCTTCTCGTGGATGACGGCTGCTGTGAATCTTATCTGCTCTGCGTGCTTCTTCATGTCCTTTTTTGTTTCACTGGAGAATTCCTTCTGTGCACCATGTGGTCTTCGGGAGGTATCCATTACGATGCCTTGTGGCCCTGCCATTAACACCACCTCTGTAGGATGCCCTGGGTGGCTGGATCACTCAGATTGGCCATTCTGAATTCACCATTTCCAGCCCAGAGATTGCTTTGGGGATGGTCATGGTATTCAGACAAGGCCCATTTGCAGGTACCCTGAGATTGACAGCTGGACCCTGGAAGAGAGAGCTCTTCTGTGGTTGATTGAATTATGAATTCTCATTCTTCACCTCTCCTTACACCCATTCACTTTGCTGTGTAAGTTTGTAGTTTCTCCAAGAAAAATGCAGAAAATATTTCCTTGCCCCTTCACTTCAGACTTGGCTATATGGCTTTTTGGTCAATGGGATATTAGTTAACTTGCCCAATGGTATCTCTGTTTTTGTCTTAAGAAGAGTTTCCTTGGGGTTCCTTCTGCGTCTTCATCCTTAGCCTGAGAAGGAACACACATCCCCCAGGACAGAGTTAGTCTGGCTGCCTTAGATGGAAGCAAAGCCTCCTCACAGTCAACCTTCAAACTGATAAGCAATAAATGCTTCTTACTGTGCACGATTGAGATATGTGGCTGTCATGCAGCATTTTAAAGAAAGCAATAGAGAACTAATATACCTTCTTTCCGTGGCATTGCTAAACCAGGAAAGCATACATTCAGATGGCTTGTGGCTGTCTTGCCGGTGAGACAGCTCAGCTGAGAATGAGGCCGGGCAGGGGCTGGCAGGACCAAGAGATGGAGAGCGAAACAAATCCACTTGAGCCTGTGGATCCAGCTGCTGCCTAAAGCATTTGGATCTACCTTTGGAGTTTCCAGTGACAAGGCAACAGATTCCTTCTTTTGCTTAAGATAGTCTGAGTACAGTCGCTGTCACTTAAAATGAGAATAACCTAGACTAGCACACGCGTAGGCACATAAGCCACGTCTGATGTGCTCCCTGCCTCTCCAGCTCCCTGCTCACTCTGGCCCCCATTGCCTTTCTAGCACCTAAATAACTGGCTTTTATCCAGATACTTTTCCAGAACGTATAAAAGATTTTACAGTCGAAGTTTGCTCAAAAGCAGAAATTGTCAACCTGTCCTCCCCTCCTCCTGTACAAGATGTTGCAGAACCTGACCTGCAAAGGACACAGCTTGGAGTCCACCAGCTGGGGCGGGGTTTTGGTCGTCACTTGAGAAGACTAACTGGGTTCTGGCTGTCCTGGGGTCTCGGCAGGCCGAAAAGCTGCAGCTCAACGCAGGAGACTTCTGCTTTCTCCTTCTTCCTAGGGGCAGGCAGCAGCCAGCCAGACTGAGTACATAGGATTGGCAGCTTCATGCTTGATTTACAGGTTCTAATCCTAGAAAGTTCATTTATGTCCCCATGGAATACAATTTATGCGAGAAAGAAAGAGCCCCGCCTCCAGATCTGTATACATGTCTGTTTTTCCCGGCTCTCTGGGTACTTCAGAAATGTAAGCTATGGGATATTCCAAATAACTCCACCCTGGAGTGAACCACATGGGGATATTTGAAGTGCTGTGGGTTTTTTTTTTTTTTTTTAACCAATATCCAAGAGCCTAGTTCAGTCTCTTCCCAGGTTATTCTTTCCTCACGAGTGTCTTTTAATCTCCCCCCTACCTCCCTTATCCCAAGGGCAGTCCATCCTACACCTCACCAGTGAGAGCAGAAAAGTGGTACCTCACACGCAAACACCTGCTCCATGAGAAGTGGGAGGCGGCCGCATCGTCACACTGAACAAAGGCCCCAGATTCCTGCCAGAGCGTGGGGCCGGACCCAGGAACCACACGTGACCATCCCCTCCTGGCAGCCACACCACGTGCTGACCATCAGTCCAGGGGGCTTGTCCTCGTTCAACTTTAGTTTCGAAGCAGGAGCATAAGGAGACGATGTGGCAGAGAATCGCCATGAAGCTTTACAACAAACACATTTTATCAACGTATTATTATATTCAGACATAAGCAAGCCCAGAGGATGATGCAGGGTTCCAAAGCCTGCCAAGGTCTTGGCAGACCCACCGCTCCTGCACCCACGGGGGTGCCATCCCGGAGCAGGGCTCTACCACCCTGAACAGGAGACTCGTCGGTCCCTGGGGAACACGTCAGTGTGCCCCTGACTCTCCCCCGAGCACTCCCTCCCACGTCCGCATGAGGGATGAGGCCCCGTCAGAGTCCTGCCACGAAGGGACCTATTACCAGGCACTATAGGTACGTTAGACATTCTACAGAAATGTCTCCTCTAATTTCACGATGGTACCATGAAGGAGATTGATGTACACAGTCCCATGGCCTCCAGGATTCATTCTCCTCATTTTTCTACCCAAATTAAGAGCAGTCTGTGACCATTCAGGCTGACAAGGTGCCAACTCAGCAAGCTTGACTCCTAGGCTTCTCTGCAGCCGTGGGAGACCACGCCACACAACTCTGACCAGCGAGCAGCCGAGTAAGTCCACGTGGGCGGGCTCTCAGGGACGCTATTGTCGTCTTGACTGAAAAAGGACAGATTCGGCTGCATATGCCTTTTGCCTGTTACCTGTCTTGCCCCTTCTTTCTGCATGGGAGGAGCAGGTCAAGATGCCTGGAGGAGCAGCAGCTATGTTACCACCAACCATGAGAGGATGACGGGGCACAAGCTGGAAGGATCTCAGAGTCCTGATCCATACATCAGTGCTGTTATTACCTCTGTTTTACAGATGGGAACACTGAGGCTTAGAAAGATGGAACGGTTTGAACCAGGTCACAACATAGGTCAAATCTTTATCTAAGTCCAAACTCCATGCTCTTTCTATAAGTTCTGTTTGGAAATACACTCTTAAAATTAGAGACTTTAAAGAATATATGTGTGCATTTGTTCTTAATTCTAGTAGGATATACCAAAAATGTATTCTTACTTTTACATGGAGCTAAATTCGTGGGATAGGGAAGCTGATTGACAGGGATGAAGGGAAGGGCACTGAGCGTGGGGGGTTCAGAAAATTCTTCCACAGTGAGATTGGAAATTTCTGGCTATAGCCGTGTGTGTGTGGGTGTGTGTGTGTAGCGATGCAATGAGGTTAAATAAGAGCTACCATAAAGAGACAAAGAGGGGGTGTCACTAAGTGGAATTTATATGTAAATCCAAGGGAAGCAAGTGAACTCTTAATAGCGTTCCAGCAATAACAGACAAGACTTTCCTTTTCTTCCCTACCCCTTTCTTCACCCCATTAAAATGAATTTCAGAAGCACTATCACACCAGAGAAGAAAAGAACAAAATTGTGTTTGTGTTTAAGGTACTGGATTTAAAATTTTTATTTTATTTAAAAGGTTTAATCTTCTGTGCCCTTTCCACCCAAGTGGGGGTGACGTTATCTTGAAAAGTCACTTTCTTATTACCTTTAAAATAGACTTTTTTTTTTTTTTAAAGTGGTGGGAGGGAATCTTGTTAGGGACTTCTTTTTCTCTAATGAGCTGTGGTTTCCTGATGTAGCCTGGATCTGCCTTAAAAGCGTCTTCATTCACATGCCGTTTCACTCAAGGGGAATTAAGCAGGTCAAACCCAAACAAGTTTTTCATTTATACCAAGAATAAATGATGCTCCCTTGGAAGTGCCTAGAGAAAAAAATCTAAGGAGAGATTTGATTCTAAACCCCAGCACCCCATGAGCCTTGAACTCCAGGGATATTGTTCTTGCTTTGATCACAGATCTATGAAAGAAAAGAAGAAATAAAGACCCAGTATGTTCTTAGCTGCATCTTGTCTTTAGACGGAAAATACCATATTAAGTTTCTCCCAAGAAGTAAGAAAAGCTATGCATCCATGAACGGTAATTTCTGGAGGGATATATGGCTTAGCACCAACTTTCCCCCAATCTGCTGACTTAGTCCCCCCTTGCCCCCATTCAGATGGATTGGTACCACCCTTTCTCCATCATCAAAACTGCATACCAGCAGTCTGGGAGTATCAGCAGATATTTATCTAAATTACTATCATGCAATTGAAATAAACTCAGTGCTACACGAAGTGAGGGGTACCTGAAGATGTGGACTCCTATGTCAGGATTTTAAAACCAATCTGACCACCAGCATCATGCTAAGGTTGTGTGAGGTCTACAGTGAGCCAATCTATGTGCCCCTTCTCCACACGATAGCATTTTTATTTGGAAAAATTCAGATAAAAGCCAAGTACAGGCTTAAATGATAGAGTCATGAGCAAGGGCTGTAAGCAGAAGTCATTCAGGGCCACAGAGCTACTGGAGGTAAGGACACCTCCCCAAAGCAAGGACCAACCTAAGGTTGGAAGGCTGATGCTCAGAAGACAGGTCACCCCCATCCTCACCACCCAAGAGGGCAGGAGAGGCCTCAGGGGAATGAAGGCGTGGCCTGGGCTGATTCACCACCATCTGTTCAGACATTTTAATGATAATAGCAAATAGTTACTGGGCCTTTGCCTCTCACCAGGCAGTGTGTTAAGAACTTGACCTGGAGCGCCTTGATTCATTTTCACAACTCTATGGGATTCTTATTAGATTTTTCATGGAAGAGGTGACTAAGGCTTGCAAAAGTTAAGTAACTTGGCCAAGACACCATGGTAGTTAGTGGTTGAACCATGATTCAAAGTGGGCAGCTAGACCCCAGCTGGCTCCATAATACTAAGAATTAAACTGTCTTCCACATGCTAGATAGTGCCTTGGGCACTGGGAATATCAACATGATGGAGACATTTCTCTCTGGCTTATGGCTGATTTTTTTCTACTTAAAGATTCATATAATCTAGTTATTTCTTAATGCTTAAAGGCTTTCCATGCCTCCAACCCCCATATTCTGGAGCTGCCTGTGCAATCTCCTTGACAATGACTGTCCCAGGAGTGGTTCTCAAGCAAGGCTGTAGGGGACTCTCCACCACCCTTTCTGGGGGATGTGGTCAGGGCATAGATAATTTTTGTGAATCCCCAGGTTATCCAATGTTTAGCCAGAGTTGGGAATCTTTGCAGCAGTTCACGGCGCAGCATGGGCTGTGCTAGTATGTCTGTGCAAACTTTTTGTCCTTAATCTTGTTCTCTATGGTGGGGGTGGGGGCATGTCTGTATGTAGCACCATTTTCAACTCTGGGTTGGGAAGTGCCTTGCTTTCTGTTCAGTACATGGTATAGCCAGGGCCCCAGCAGCAACTATAAAGCAATTGAAGTCTGGAAAAATTGGCGAGGTCCAGCTCTCACAGTCTGGTTGCCCACAGTTGGTCTTGGACAGGGGTGTGGGGGAACAGATGTCAGGTTGTTAATAGCAACCCTAGGGTTTTACTTCTATTAAATAAACTCCCTTGGGAGGAACCAAAGAGCCAGTGGAAATGAGATGTCACTGTTTTAAGAGGGTCATTTGCCCCTAATGATGGAGATAAACAAAGTAGGTAATTGTTTCCTGCCCAGAGAAAGGTCACTTGGGTGACCTTGTGAATAGATTTTTTTTAACCTCGTTTTGTCTTCCTTATCAATCACCTTTCATTACAAAAATAAAACTTCTATATGGCACATGTTATTTCCCTTTTTCAAAAAGATTTTAGTGAACATATTTGGCTAAACAACTAAATTCAAAGTGTTGGGGTTGAAGGAGTATTTTGGTGAAAATTACCACCAACTAACAAGGCCAGCTGGGACCAGTCAGTTACAGTCTTTGACCTTCTGCAGTTCATTTGCTTTTCTTTAGTTATCTTTTCCCAAACGCACTGCCAGTGGTCTTCAGGCTTTCGTTTACTGGCAGGTGCCAATTGGATCCCCATCTATAGTTACTAAGAGTCTGCTCAACGCCTAGCTTAAGACCTTAGACCTGCTACCTATCCAGCCAAGCCTAGAATGGCTAACGGATGTACAGAGTGCTTAGGAACTACCCTCAAAAGGATTCATTCCCAACACCACATCCTTCGTAGGACACTCTGACCTCGTTCAAGGAATACCTGTAGCTATTTCTCAAGGAATTCAGCAAGAATATGAAATGGTCTCAGGTTCAAAGTTATCCCTTAGTTTTTACTCTTTTCTATAAAGCTGCTTGACGTCTTGGTCTTATTCACCATGTGGATTTTATAATAATTACTTGCTAAGTCAATGGCTAAATATAAAATGCAGGAGTAAAATCATTGAATTATATAAAGCCTGTGCCTTAGTGGGTTCATTTTGTATTATAGGAAGGATGTGGGAAGCATGTGAAATGTTAAATAACTAATGGTATTCTGGACCTTTCCACCCCAGAAAAATTCTTCAGTGAGTCATTTTCAGACAGCTTTTGAGATAGTTTTAGAGATTTTCTCAGCCCAAAGAACTGCTTATAATGGAAACAAATAGAGATATTCAAGAAGGCTTTTGCCAAATATCCTATTGTTATTCAAAGGGTATTTCAGCATTTTAAAAATATTTTTCCCCTTTTTTAAAGGGAGGTACTGGGTATAGAACCCAGGACCCTGTGCATGTTAAGCATGTGCTCTACCACTGAGCTATTACTGCCCCCTCCCTTTCCCAGCATTTAATTCACTAATTATCCATTCAATTCTTTGACAATGTTGGATTTCTGAGTGGCAGGGCCCGAGACACCACCATCAGTGCTCATGGTGGGGACTAGGTGCTGGCCAGTCCCAGTGAGGTTTGCTGGTTTCTTTCCCTCTGCGGAACCCCTAGCCCAAGAACAAAGTCTCACCACTGCCCCAGCTCAATGTTGCAACAGAAACTTTGAGTTATGTGGGAGAAGGCAGAGGGTCGATTAAAGGACTGGAAAATGAGACCTATGAGGAATAGTGAAAGGAGTAGGGATTACTGAGCCTGCAGAAGACAAGGCTGAGGGTCACTTTAACAGCCTCCTTCTTTTCTCTGGAACAATCTCTCAAGCCAAGGAACACGGCCAGCTGTTCAGCATCTCCGCTGAAGACCAACCGGGAGGAAATAGGTTCAAGCTACAGCATTAGGGATTTAGGACACAAGAAAGAATTTCCTGACTTTGAGAAATGTTAAACATCAGGAAAAGTTACCCACAAGGGTTGAGGAATCTCCTTCTCTTGGGTATTTTAAAATAGGAGATTTTCATAGCTGTCCAGAATGATTTAAAGACCCTAGCAATTGGGGGGTGGAAGAGATATGACCAAATAATCTCTTTTGGAGTATCTTTTGGTTTGAAAATCTAATAAGGCATTTTCAGAATTGTTCCTAAAAATTAATACACTTAGAGACATATTCTCTCCTGATCCTCATTTGTCAGTCTAGTACAAAATTTATGTTAAAGTAGTATTTAAAAAGGAAGAAACAGCAGGATTGAAGGCAAAAATAAAAACCCACCTCATTTACAGTTACAACTCTTCAAGCTATTTGCGCTTGAGAAGTGGAGTAATTCTCTCTCTGAACAGAGCCATTCAGTCTGTGTTCTCACTGTAAAGTAAAGCGCAACAGAACTGCATTGTTTCCATCACAAGGTTACCTGGAGTATCAATTAAGAAATGAAAGTGCCTTTTACAGTGACAATAATTATGTTATACACATGCAAAAACATCATTATGGAAAGGTATTTTTATTTAAGTATCTCAATACTTCTCTCTAGCTTTCATTTCTGCAGAGAACCGAGTCAGGTCTGACAGAAGAAACTCTAAACTCTCAAGGCACGGCTGGCTGTTCCTGCCATATCTCTGGCCCACAGTCAAGAAGAAAGTTTAGAGAATTTCACTTTGATGTCTGGCCTTGGAATATTTCCTGGTGGTCTGACAAACTCAAGGGCTTCCAACTAGAATTTCAAACCTGAGCAAACATCTGAGCTCCCAATCAACCACTTGGCTCCGTTAGATCCAGGTGAAGAGGCTATCATCTTGTTCCAACCATTCCCCAGGGATTTTCACGAGTGTTGGGGTGGATCACGTGGCTTAAAAGGCAGCTCAGGAAAATTGCTGAAGAGACCCCAACACGGGTTCTGGAAAGTGGCTCATGTTACAACATGCTGGTGCCATTTGCTTGGCTAAGAAGCTGTAAGAGGAGACGGCAGATGAGCCTGGAGGCACAGACTTCTCCTCTCTCCTTGTACAGTGCCTCCTTAATTTGGTGAATGTCAACTAATTGGGAAGGCTTGAGGAAGAAACCTACTGTGTAGCCCAGGGAACTCAATTCAATAATTTGTTATAGCCTTTAATGAAAAGGAATCTGAGATATATATATATACACACACATACACACACACAACTGAATCACTGCTACACCAGAAATAAACATAACACTGTAAACTGACTATACTTCAATAAAACAAACTGAGAAGAAAAGAAAAGAAAAGAAACCACATCACTACTTCGAAGCCTGTTCCGAGGTGGGACTGGGTTTAACACACTCTCCCACGGCTGTGTGTTCCCGAGGCCAGCTTCGCAGCTCCCCTTTAATTTTTTTTTAATGCAAATCTCCCTCCCCTGGTGAGACCACTTCCCAGAGTCCTGGAGGTGGTTGTTTCCCAGGCATCAGTGTGGATTTACTAGAAGAACTTGGTTGGGATTCTACTCCAGAAGAATCCCATCTCAGTAATTTACAGGCTTTCTCCTTGCTAATGAAGATATTACTTTATCCCCAAATTACCAAGCAAAGAAAAGAGGAGGGAGAAGTTTTGGGATGGAAGGAGTTGGCTTATTGCTAGTGAACCGTGATGAGAATTGTCATTAAATCTTCAAGCTCAGGAAGACTCCACTCCCTAAAAAAGTGGAATAAAAGACGAAGAAGGCAGCATTTATTCGACAGCAATTGTACCACATAACCCATCAAAGTCAATGCACAAGCAGTCACGGGGAAAGAGCATTCAAAACCACATCCTGAAACCGGCGGCAGTGACCCCAGTGTCAGCCCACTGCCCTACAGTCAGAACGTGCATTTGCAGCAAACCACTGACTCTCGAACGGGAACGCTACGGAGTATTTTCATTTTTATCCTCAGATGAGTTCAACTTTTTCTAGGGCCTGACTCTTGGAGGAAAAAAAAATTTTTTTCTCTTCCTGCTGGTCTCTTGGCAATTTCTTAGGTGTGAGAAGGAGAATAAGAGCTAAAACAAATGCTACTTCTGGGGAAAAGCCACATTCCAGATGAATTTCTGTTGCTTAGTTTATTCCCATGTTTTTCCTTCTCCCTGGGGCATAGAGCGTTTTTTTACCCCACTCTATATGCTGTGTGGAGTCACAACTCAACATAGTGAGACACACACCAAGTCAAGTGTGTGAAACTATTTCTTGAGTTATGCAGTTTTAACCTTCACATTAATACTTGCAGGGGGAAATGGGAGGGTCCCCCTCCCCACAGAGTTAGCTACCTTAGCAGGTTGTTGGAAGGAAATTACATTGATGAAACAGTTAGACAGTGATTAATATGCACCATAACTCATTGCCATATCCCTGTTTCAGCATTCTCCTCGTCACAGTGGGATGTCCAATTACTCACTATCGATCAGCAATTGCATTGCGTGCAATAGAATGGCAGCATCAATTTATTTCATCCTATTGAGTTCCCGCCAATAACAATTGATATTTGGCACATGCTTCGCAGAGACATTTGTCTGCCATCAGGGAGTTGATTAACAGGTTGGCAGTTTGGATGTTTGTGAAAAAGGGAGGAAAAGTGCAAACTGCTTATGAATTCGTTCTCAGACCTGATGTGAAGGAAAAGGCCGTGTTCTCCCCTCCTTGTCTAAATTTAGTCTCTGCGATCAGCTGTTTGCCCCTGCCAACCAGTTCACATTCAACACTGTTCTGCCCTTATTTTTTATTGATAATCATGTGAATAATTAAAGTCCAAGTGCATGAAACCCACATAAATCATCTTCAGGGGGCACATAATGAACCTGGGCTCAGCCATTGCTCACAGCATAAATTAAGGCCAAAATATTCACGGTGTAAACCAAGCATGTCGTTGCCTCCTGCAGAATTCATAGTAACCTGCTTGTCACTCAAAACCTACCACCCTCAGGGGAGTCCGCTAGCAGAGGACCCTTCTCTCCCCAACCATCACAATGACCACTGACTATTTGCCTCTCCTTTGCCTCAACCATTGATGCTACGTAAGCAGACGACATGCTATTTGTTTTGAAAGTCCCACTTGCTTCACTTGGCCAGTCCTGCTGCGGCCCTAGCATTTGCTCTGCGCTTACTTTGAGAAAACCCAAGCAGCCTCATCCAGGGCTATTAACCTCTCTCGCTAATGTCATCAATCACGTGCTTGGCACCTGGGCTTCGCTAGACAAATCTAACAACATCTGCCACGCATTCTGCAACTTTCTTTGGATTCCTCACACTTTATTTTCGCTTTCATCTCCTCTTGCTGGTGAGATGTATGTCTGATCCTGGTCAGATACCAGGGAGCTGGTAACGTGCCATTCTTCCACAGGGCGGCGTGCCTTGTGAGAAATTGGGCTGGCCACTCACTCGGGGCTGGCAGGTGTACCTGGTGCCAACATCTGATGGCCACTGAAGCTTTTCCCCGGAGAACTTCCTTGATTCAGAGGACACTGGAGTCTGAGAAACTGCTCATATGTGTACATGGGAACAATTGGCACATTAAAAGCATCTTTGGAAAAAAATCGTTTTATTTAGGCAATAGGTCACAGATTTCCTGCCCAGACCTAGGGAACATCCAAGAGCCCTACTCTTTGGTCATCCACACCCTCTCCTTCATCACCCCCAGAGGCAAGTCCCATTTTCTTTTTGTGTCATCATCATTCTTCAGACCAGCATTTGCCTGGCATCACGGGGTCCTACCTGCCACCCTGACTGTGGCTTTCACACATCCAAGATGACACCAAGATGCTTACTCTGATTGAAATGTTCAGGATCCCAAAGATCAATAGCAGAGGCTCCTCTTGGAGGCGTTAATGACTCCCCACCCATTTCCTTATGGCAAACATGTCCTCCAGCCAATATTCCTAGGACTTCTGCATCCACAAGCTTAGAGGAAAAAGCCAAGGTCCTGAAATATCCATCAGGCCTATTATTTTATTAGTCACCTTGTGAAAACTTAAATTTGTCCTCGACCTTTTGTGATGGAAGATGAAGAGCGTGCAGGAGAGAGAGAGGGACTGTTAAATAAAAAATATCTGCTTCCATGAAACTGTCATTAGTAATGAAGAGTGCATTTCAAAGTTCTCCATGAGGCATCCAGGGCTATTTAAATGATCAAGGGAAAGCGCACTCATACCTCAAAGATCTTTTTTTATTATTCGGTAACTTCACTCTTGGCTTACTAAGCCTAATATTTATCTTTTTCAATGAGCCTCATACATTGTGAATCTTTTTTTTTTAAAGAAAAATTCATGTTTATATAGTTTACAAGCTCATTTATCTTCACTACATAAAATTTATTTTTTATGATAAGGCTGTAAAGTAAGGGATCATATTTTAAGGTCCTCCTCATCTTAAAGAATTCTTGAACTGCCAGTGTCTAGGGGAGAGAGAAAAATGAGAGTGCTGATTCAGTCAACGCTGATGCCAGTGTATCTTCATTCTAAAGAGCTCTCAAATATTTAATAAAAAAATTTTTTGTAATAGGCTTAAGTGAAGTAGGCAGCAAGACATGCATCATATGATGCCCATGATAAAGAGACTGTAATTGAGGTGATGGGAGGAGCAGGCACTGCCCTCAAATACACTGATATTACATTTTTTTCCACTTGGATGCCCTCCCCACGCACACTAATCCATGGACCTGATGGGGAATAATCCACTGACATCCAATTTTCTGCGAGAATTTTTTTTTCCCTTCCTGAATGAGGCAATTTGTTCGTGAAGTAGCCTAAGTATTAACCCTTTCTCAACTAAATGGTCTTCACAAAAGAAAGATTAATTCTGGCATTGGAGATTAAGGTCACTGAATCAAAAAAACCTAGTCAGATGCCCTCAATTTCTAGCCATATCCCCTCTTGTCTAGAAAAATAACAAGGGAAACTGATTTTTTTTCCAGTAAAGCAGAAACCAGGAAAGCTCAATATTGAACCTGCAAAAATCTTGCGAATGAAATGGGGCGGCAGCTCCACCAGATTCTGGTTCTAAATGTTTTCTACCTCTGAGACAGAGCTAGAAAAATACACACACACACACACACACGTATATGCAAACAGTTGGTAATTTAACAAACATTTATATGATGCTCAGTTCAGAGTAAATAAAATATGAGCTCAGGTTGTTCAGAGTATAGTGGGAGAGATGCATGCAAGCAAATTACAGAAAGCGTGGAAATCATCAGGAACAAGAGTATTCAAAAGATCCGAGAAGACAGAGGGCAGGCGTGACTGCAGCAGGGAGCGTTTTTTCCAGGGAGGGCAGGGTTTAGAAGGAGGGATACGGGGAAGGCAAGCCAAGAGACAAGCCGGGATGGTGCTATGAGCAGCCTAAGAGAGCGAAGTCACAGGGTGGTTTGACCTGCTATTACAGGGCATACATAACAGTGACTTATTTTGCAAGCTCTTGCCCCATCTACCCGTGCACGACCTCAGGTCCCTCCACGTTCCCCGCCGCACCCCCACCTCAAGTTTCTCACAGAGTCTCCGGGAGGTACCTCACACGCGCCCACGGAAGAGGTCCAGTTATCATCAGCTCCGCGCGGGCCTCCCTCTGCCAGGCAGCCCTGGGTCCTCTGGTGCTGCTGGGTCCCTCGGCGCAACTGCCAGTTATGCTGAGCCCAACCTAGTAACAGAGCCGCTCCTGAAAGACAGTGTTGCTCCCACAAGATCTCACTTCCACTGCTGCTATGTCCCCTCCCCCCTTCAACTACTCCCCTGTTCTCTAACCTTGGAAGTGTCAGGATTGGTCCCTATAACTGTATCAAAGGCTACAGAGGACATTAAACATACTGTGGACTCTTACAGAATTTGTTATGAGGCATTATTTCCATTTGCACACGCAGGTCCCTCTGTCTGAAGGCTCCAACATGGGGAACTAGGGACTACCCCATTGTATTCCCAGAATCATCCCCACCCACCCTGACCCAGGCCATGCTTGTACGCCTGGTTTCCACATCTCTCAGGTAGACTTCTCTCTTAAGATGCAATTCAGCCCTGTGCAAACACACACAGGGTAGTTGACTGCGTGCTGGGTTGTCTCAGTCCCTGCGATGGATGTGGTTCAAGCTGAGACACCCTCCCCCATACCCGGTGACCGGTGACATGATTTGGAGAGTTCCTTAAGAAGCCCCATTAAGTCACTACCACTGAGAAGAGAGGTCTTATGTACTAAAACTCTTAGTTACAAGAGGGGGGAAAACTGATCTCAAATGGTTTTTTTTAAACCCAGGAAAGTTCACATCATTGGACAGTCAGATGGCTCCACTTCTACAAAACTTGATTCAGCCCTCAGACAATGGGATCAGAACTCAGTTTCTCACCTTCCATTTCTTGGCTCCACCTCCTTGGCTCTGCAATCGGGCTGGTTGGTACCAGGGCAGCTGCCATCATGTCCCTACGCTATATCATTCTCTGTGTATTACAAGCAGGGAAAAGAGAAGGTAAAAAATTTCTCTGTCCCAGAAGCCCTGGCAAAATATCCCCTTAAGCACATGAACTTGAGCCGTCATGATGGCCAGAGTGACACAGTGGCTTAGGAAACTGCCCTTTGTCCCAGCCCTGGATCTGGGGATAGAGTCCACTCTGCTGGGAAGCACATGATGGAGTGTGGGTAAAGGAGCACTCTCCTAGAGGAAAAATCAGAAAACTGTCTTTTAAAGGGGGGGAGGAGGATAGAAGGTAAGTGACCAAAATTTTAAAATCGATATTACCCCACTATTTGTGTCCCTAAAATATTGTGGTTGCATTGGCACAAAGGTGATTTAACGAGCTGGAGTAGAGTTATTTGCACTGTCGGGAGAGCTTGATGGATGTTAGTCTGCAGGTCTGAGGCTCAGTGAAAGGTGTGGGCAGGAGGAGGGAGGTGGCTTGGGCACAGGCACTCACCTGGGGCTCTGGACACCTGGGAATGGGGAAGGTGGACCACTACCTGGATCAGTCAGACCAGAAACCAAAGAAGAACCAGCCGTGAGTCAACTGAAATGCACAAGATAAAAATAGTAGACTTCAACATAAACATAAAACAAAACATTGCAAAAATATCGGAGACTACATATCTAGTCTCTGGGCTGAGGAGAACTTCCTAACCAAGACTAGAAATTCAGAAGCTAGATAAGAAAGGATAGGCGTATCTGAACATATAAAAATCAAGAGGATTTGTATGCAAAAATCCAATAAATAAAATCGCAGGCAAATATCAGAACCGGAAAAAAAAATTTACCAGATTTAAAACAGTTGGTATCTATAACATATAAGATCTTTTTAACATTGTCAAGAATAAGCCAAACAATACGATAGAAAAGTCAGTAAAAGATACAAATAGACACATCACTGAAGAGCACATCTAAACGGCCAAAAGCATTTTTTTAATGTTCAGTTAACTAGTAGTTACGGGAAGGCAAATTAAAGTAACAATGCTATGCCATTTTATAACCATCAGATGGACAAATTAGTAAGAACCATCACACCAAGTGACATTGGCTGGTAGGAATGTAATAATTGAGAGAGTGTTCTTACATATAGTGGCAGAAATGTGATGCGTTATAGTTGTTTAGAAGAGCAATTTGGCAATAATTATAAAAATTGGAATTACATTTACTATTCAACTCAGCAATTCCACTCTTGAAAATTTATTTTATAGGAATAAAAGCACCAATACATGAGGATATTTGTGTGTGTCTATGTGAGATCATTGTTCAAAGCAGAAAAAAAAAAAAACTGGAAACAAAATGAATGCCCATCAATAAGAAAACAGCCAAAATTGTATGGAGTATTCACAACATAGAGTATTGTACAGCCATAAAGAGAATGAACCAGAACTATATCAGCTGACTTGGTTTACTTCATGGGCATGTCAGGATGAGGAGGCACTTATAATATATAATATAATGTATAACCTCATTATATATGACAATTATAAAACCTGAACTATATTAATGCAGAGAAAAATATGGAAGAGCACACTTTAGATTGTATTAATTGATTACCTAGAGAAGAAATACCAGGGTATGGAGAGGGGGAAGTAAACAGCTGCCCTGGTTTGCCTGGGACTGGAGGATTTTCCAGAATGTGAGGTTTTCACTGCTAAAATCGGGACAGTCTCAAGTACTCTGGAATGCTTGGTCACCTGAGAGGGGCCAAGGCACAGGATGGCGTGAGAAGGAAAAGGTGAACAAAAAAGGGGGGGAAATGTGATTAAAATCATGTAATCATATATACATTCATGTGAAATTATTTATTCAGGTTGATAGTTGTGAAAAATGAGCTCTAAAAATACTTATTTTCACAATTTTCTGTACAATTTAAGGAAAGATTAAGTCCCACTCACTGACTCCTAGGATCTAGAGGAAGCTGCTCTAAAGATGCAAAGGCTAAAGGCAGCTTAGATTAGGGAGGGTTCATTCAGTAGATGTTCATTAAATATCCAGTCTGCGGAGTAACTTACCTACTGTTGACACAACACATAGAAGGTGGTCAATAAATATGTTGAATGAATAAGCAAATTTCTGGCCATAATTAGAATACATATTTCAGTTGATCACTGAGCAACATGGGTTTAAACTGTACAGGTCCCCCTACAGTTCTACAGGATCCGTGGTTGGTTGAATCCAAGATGTGGAACCATGGATACTGAAGGACGTCTATGGGATTTGAACATCCGTGGCTTTTGGTATACACAGGGCTCCCAGCCTAAGGATACTGAGGCATGACTGTATTATAACCAGAGCATATTATAACCTGCAGACAGCATGATCTATCTCAACAACAAATGCTCTAGTAGAGGTAAAAACAGAAGCATATGAGAACACAGAAGAGGAGGCACTGACTTAGCCTAGTGATATCATGGAAACTCGACAGAGGAGGACCACTGAGGGTTTGAAGAAACAAGTGAGAGTCTGCAGAATGGAGAAAGTAAAAAGGAAACTCTAGGAAGCACAAACACCGAGTGCAAGGCCAAGAATCATGCAAAAGCAGAGTACCTTTGGGAAAGAGTAAGAAACGTCCTGGGGCCCGTGTGTAGGGGCGGCAGGAGTTGGGGAGGGGAGGGGAGGTGTCAAAGGCCTGCGTACCCTGCCAAGGAGTTTGAATTCACTTTGACAGCACTAGGGAGACAGAAGGAGTCTCCCACCAGGGAAGGGACACAACTGGATTTCATTTTTAGGAAGATAATACGAGCACCAAGATGGCAAATTGACTTTACGTCAAATGCCAGTTCCCACTGGCTGGTTGTGGGGACTTGAAGGACAATGCTAAGAAAGACTGTGCGGTCACCCCTGTCTGGGCTTAGCACTGAAGTGCCATGACTGGTCAGCACTGTCTACTGGGACAAGGGAGAAGGGGAGGCTGACAGATCTGCTGTGTCCTCATGCTGCACCTGCCGGCCCCGGGGAGGAGGAGCCTCCCGGAAGTGAGTGCCGTCGGGAAGAGCAGATTTGACTCATCCTCTCAGGGGATGAGGGACATCACTGACATCACAGAGGTAGAGAGGAGCAATCAGAATCAGAAGGGATTTCAGAGGTGAAACCAGTAGGACCGGCCGAAGGAATGGAGGAATGGACGAGGGCCAGGCACTAAGGGACCCTCTGGCTGACAAGTTTCAGACGAGGATTGCTTTACGATATTGGAACCAAACCCGCTTGGCTTCCATACACACACCTCATGAGAGGGCACTGAGGACTCAGCAGTTCCCGGAGCTGCCGTGGCACAGCCGACACGTTTTGCCTCCAAGTCACTTTCCGGTGTCTGTGGCCCCGGCTGCTTACCGCAGCAGTCCTGGTGATTTATTCTGCAGGCAGCTCTTGGAAGTTGGAAGTTCCTCCTGGAGCCGAAAACAGGAAGCATCGCCCCTCACCTGGCCCAGGGGCCAGGAAGGAATCCGTGGACTCTGACACCGCTGCGGGGCGAGCTCCCATGATGTCAGCGGTGTTTACCGCCACCCGGCGCTTCCCGTGACACAGGGGCGCAGCTCAGTCTCTTCACCAGCAGAGAGGAAGTGACTAACCAGGAAATCACCCCTCTCCCTCCACCCCCCGCCCCCCAAGCAGAGACGCTTTGGACTTTCACTAAAAATATCAACACCATCTAAAAATAAAGTCCATCAGCTCTGCCCTTGCCCCGGGAAATCCTGACCAAAGCTCGTCTGACGTCACCACCAGCCCGGGTCACGTCGCGTCTCAGAGCCACACCCCAGCTGGCCTCTCAGCTTAAAGTGCATTTTGAAACCAGTCCCCACCTGCCTCCCTATCAAGGAGAGGGAGAAGAACGGCTGACCACGATTGTAGCAAACGAGCGTCTTCCCAGGGGACGAATGGTCTTCCAAAATTCTTCCACGAGCTCACACACCCAAGTGGGTTTGTTTCCTGTCTGGTTGACTTCCTCCGGGCTCATTATGGTTTCAGTGTCGTTTTCCAGAGCAGGAAAGAGAGCAGGAGCGGGCCTTCGGCAGCCTCGAGTGGACATGCGGCGGCTGACCTGGAGGAGAGAGGGTCTCCGTGAAGCCATTTGTTAGGAAACCACTGACAGGCGCTTGAAGCGTTTGGTAGTGGCGCTGTTCCTGCAGCTGGTTCCTGGGGCACTCAGTTTGCCGCAGAGTTTATATCCTGTCTTGTTCTAAGAAGCCGCAGCTGAAAGTTGGAATTTACCTTTGAGGGGAGAGGAGGCTCCTGATAGGCTGGACTGATCTAGAAGCAGAGCTGGGATGCCTGAGCCCCAGTTCAAGAAGGAAGGATGGAGAAATCAGAACGAATTCTTGATTCAGCCCTTAACTCCTACATTCATGGAAGATTCCCGTTAATACGGAGCTGAGTTATTGGCTTTACTTCCCAAAACAAGGAGGCAGGAGGGTCTCAAATAGGACCCTGACTCCAAAGGAAGTAGCATAGCGTAGTGGACAAAGGCTTTGAAGTTAGACTCCTGGGTTTCGATGCCGTTGTCACCATGTGCAGCTGTGTGGTGTTGAGCTAATTCCTCAGGCTCTGTAAGACTCCTGTTTCCCAGTTATAAAAATGGGAGTTGGCGTGAAGATGAACTGCAATATGAACTGCCCAGTGTCCCATGCATAGCCAGTGCTCCTTGGACATCCCTGCAGGACACACAGTGTGCATGAATGAATGGATCCCGAGTGGTTGGCCGATGGGAAGGGCATGCAAGCTCAGTGATGAAACAAACTGAGACCAGGCAGTGGAAGGCATTCTTTTATTGCCAGTTCTCAGTCTCTGCACCAGAGAGCCCTGGAGGAAGGGGATGGAAACTGTGACACACAAGAGATTTTGGGGAGGGGGGTGGTGCACACATGAGGAGGCCATGCTGGGCTGTTGGATGCCCCCTCAGACCTCACTGTTGGCTGGAGCATTCTCTCTGGAAGGACCCCTGGGAAGGCTTCAGCGGTCACTGCAAGCCTGGCCCCCAGCAACTTGGCAGGCAAAGAACTCCAGCCACCTCCAGGGCACAGCAGTAGCAAAGAGGGCTATGGCCAGTGTGACTCCAAAGTGGTGATGGGGAGGGAATTATGGACTATCAGGAGGCACTTTAGGAGACCAGGAGGTGGGCACAGAATGAGGACAGTTGATAGATAGAGAAATAGAGAGATAGATAGACAGACAAATAGAAATGGAAAGACAGTTGACCCTTGAACAGTGTGAGTTAGTGCACCAACCATCCATGCAGTCGAAAAACTGCATATAACATACAGTTGCTCTCCCTATATGCTGTTCCTCCTATCTGGGGTTCTGCATCTGTGGATTCAACCAACCACCAATAGCATAGCATTGTAGTATTTACTACTGGAAAAATTTCCACGTATAACCCATGTAGTTCAAGGATCAACTGTATATACGATATACATATAAGAACAAAAACCTACAATGAACAAGAAGAAAACAAAAGGAAAGAAAGAAAAGTGAAGCACCATGTTAGGTCCCATGAAATATTTGGGGTTGCCTGTGAGCCGCCTCTGGAAAGTCCACGGTTCACTGCCCTTGTCTTCCAAGGCAAGTCAGCACCTCCTGGAACCGAGGAAAGCTCACTGAAGCGGAAGGAGGCACCCAGGAGATGAGAGGGGATGCTCCCAATATTAATTAGAATGTCAGCTCCATGAAAGCAGGGATCTTCATCTCCAGTTCGGTGAGTACGCTGCCTGGTGCATGGTAGCCTGTCAATAATTATATGATGAATGTGTTTGCTGACTCTGCCCTGTTGTTCTCTCAACGTCTTGTTCTGGGTACATCGTGTGGGGCATACATGCGTCACGTTCATATCAGTAAATACAGTGTAGTTGAGGTTTTATTTCAAATGTTAGTTGTCATTCCAGATGCTGGTTGTAGCCAACGCCCTTCTTCCTAACAGCTGAGGGAAGCAACCCAGGTCATGGAGAGCAAATTCTGACTCAGAAATTCTAGTGAGGCCCCAAACTGGTGCATATTTTTATTACTAAACATACATCATGGCCCAGGAGTAATTTCAAAGCTGTGCAGACCGTCACAGTCAGGGATTCAGCACTTTCCCTCGGAGCCAACTACACCCCCCTCCCCACCCCCTTCTGCAGATTTGGGGTTTTTTTGGTTTGGGGGTCATGGCAGAGTAGATCCTCTAGGGGGCAGTGTGTGCATACGTTTCAGCCAAGCAAGCACGGCGTTTTATGGTTGCTCAGGTAATTGCCACAGCAACAGAAGATCTGGGGGGTCTGAGAAACAAAACGCACTGTACAAAGTTGTTCTTTAGGGAGAGCAGCATAAAAGCGGCCTGAAAGAAGTGCGCAGTAGAGGAAAATCTGTGACACAGCAGAAAACTGGGGGATGGTCATGTTCAAAGCTCCAACCACCGAACTGCTTAAGGTTCAACACAGGAACTATTTGGCATGCTCCTTAACATTTGCTAAAGCGTTTTTAATATTTTTACTTATTACCTTCTACATTTCATGTTTCTGAAATCCATGCAGAATTGTGTTTCATCCTCTTATCTATTCTGGGTGGCAGTTCAAATTCAATTAAAGTTAACCAGTTTTAATTGAGTAATAATAGTTCATACTGTGTTATTGAAAGCTTATAACGTCCTGAATGTTTTACTGACATGACACGGTTTAATTATTTATATGACATTTTATAAAGCTCCCACATCGCTATGAGATGAGGATTCCTCTCATTTTGGAGAGGGGAAACCGGCTCCCTAAGGTCCCTAGCCTAAAACTTGAGTCCAGAACCCATCCTTATAATATTAATAATAATAATAATAATAATAATAATAATAATAATAATAATAATAATAATAATAATATTTTCCCTTCTATAGCCGTGCCTCTCAAACTTAAATGTGTATACTTATTACCTGCAGATCTTGTTAAAGCACAGATTCTAACTCAGTAGGTCTGGGTGGGGCCCAAGGGGCTGCATTTCTAACAAGCAGCAGGTGATGCCAGTGCTGCTGGTCCTTGCACCACGTTTTCAGTAGCAGAACCTAGAAGAGTGTGTATGTGTATAGGGGGCGGTATAAAGATGTACACGTGGTACAGTCCCTGCCCTCAGGTAAGGGTTCAGGCAAGTACACAAGTAACAATACTGCAAGAGAACGCCTATGTGAAGGGCACAGAGGTACAGACGCAGAACAACTCAATAGATACTAAGTGACGGGCTCCTAGGGTAGGATAATGCAGCCCAAAGCTTTGGGAGGGATGGGCAGGAATGAACGAGACACAGCTTCTACCTGCAAGGCACGTGCAAGCTGGTGGAGGAAGGCCAATGGAGACACAAAACCCCACAGGTTTACAAAACAGGCTCCCAGGAGGGCTGTGGGAGCAGGAAGGAGGGACACAGCGGGGTCAGTGAGAATCTCAAACAATTAGAAAGCAATGTATTTAAGACGTTCAGGAAATGATGGCTCTCAGCTGGCTGCTGCCCTAGAGGAAGGCTTCGTGAAAGAGATGGTGTTGGAGAGATACCATGCAAGACAGATGGAGTTTTGACAGTGGATGGAGAAGGTTATTTCAGGGAGAAAAACCAATGTAAGCTAAAGTTCTGAAATATAATAGTACAAAAAGCTAATTTGGGGACGAGTGCAGAAACCTATTTTCCTATCTGGACGCTGTATAGAAAATTATGCTGGAAGCTATGTTTTCGAGCAGTGATTTTCAATTCATATTAAAAATCAAAGAGTTGAAAAAGATTTTGATGCTGGGGCTCCACTGCCAGAGATTCTGGTTTCATTAGTGGAGCTGGAATTGGTATGTTTTTGAATCTTCATATTTTTAGCCACATGATGTGTGTGAACAGGCAGGTTTGAGAGCCATGACCCTAGAGCAGTGCTTCTCAAAGTGTGGCCCCTGGACCAGTAGCATCAGCGCCACTTGGGAACTTGTGAGAAATGTAAATTTCTGAGGTGGAGCCTGGAATCTCTGATTTTAACAACCCCTTCTGGGGATTCTAATGCAAGTCAAAGTTTGAGAACCGGTACTCTAGAGACTTGCCACTCCAAGTGTGGTCCATACCCTTGCTACACGGGCATCGCTGGGAAGCTTTGACAAATGCCAACTCTCAGGCCTCACCCTGTGGCTGATGAGTGAATCAAAAGCGCAGTTTTACAGGATCCGTAGGTGATGGGTATGTAAAGTTTGGGAAGCACTTTGAATTTCTGGGTGAGAAAATCTAAACTTTTTTTTTTCATAGAAGTATAGTCAGTTTACGATACTGTGTCAATTTCTGGGGCACAGCATAATGTTTCAGTCATACGTATATATACCTATATTCCTTTTCATATATTCTTTTTCATTATAGGTTACTACAAGATACTGAATAGAGTTCCCTGTGCTGTACAGTAGAAATTTTTTACACTGTTGGTGGGAATGCAGTTTGGTGCAGCCATTATGGAAAATAGTATGGAGATTTCTCAAAAAACTAAAAATAGGCTTACCGTATGATCCTGCAATCCCACTCCCTGGCATATATATGGAGGGAACTCTAATTTGAAAAGATACATGCACCCCAATGTTCACAGCAGCATTATATACAATAGACAAGACATGGAAGCAACCTAAATGTTCATAACAGATGACTGGACAAAGAAGGTGTGATATATATACACAATGGAATACTACTCAGCCATAAAAAATAGTAAAATAATGCCATGTGCAGCAACATGGATGGACCTGGAGATAATCATTCTAAGTGAAGTAAGCCAGAAAGAGAAAGAAAAATACCATGTGATATCACTTATATGTGGAAACTAAAAAAAAGAAAAAGAAGAAGAAGAAGAAGAAGAGAGGGACAACAAATTAACTTACTTACTTAACAGAAACAGACTCACAAACATAGAAAACAAACTTATGATTACCGGGGGGGAAAGGGGTGAGAAGGGATAAATTGGGAGTTCAAGATGTGCAGATAAATAGATAAATAAGAAATCTAAACTTTTAAAAATAGTAATTGGGAGCAATTGAAGGTTATAGAGTGGTGACATAATTCATTAGGGTTCTAGGAAGAACAATTTAATAATTGTGTGTAAGATGGATTAAATACAACAGATCCTGCACAATATACTTTATTTGATCCTGCCAGATAATCATAGAAAATTCGCTTGTCACTCACACCTCCCCAGACCTTCTTCCCCCTTTGTTCCTTCTTCTTCTTGGCTCCAGCAGAGACTAGTGCACTGGGGTCCTGGGTACAAGCCTGCCTCACTGCTCAGAGCTCCTTTCATGGTGGAGTCCTGCCAGCCATTGATCCAACAGTGGGAGTTATCTCAGCAGTGTGACTGCACTCAGGCCCCAATTCCAACTTGTATAATATTTCTGATAATAAGAGAGCCTAAATGAAGCATCCTTTAAAAGGCCTTCACTGTTAATTTGGCACAGGGAAAAAAGCCAGCCCATTATACTACGTTTTCCAGTCATCCTGCTTGTGCTGTATAGACTCTCTGAATAGATGTCTGTAATGAGATTACGCAAAATGGAATTCATTACCTGACTGAAGATTTATTGCTTTTTAACTAGAAATACAAGGCGATACACACTCTGCTCCCAGAGTTGGCTGTATGACTGCTCTGCATCTCCGTTCCAGAGTGGGTACGGGAAGGGATCGCTAAGGAGCACGGGGTCACAAGCCGGAAGGATGGAGTGAACAAATGTGTCTTCATTAGGACAGAAGCGCAGGAGCCCCAGAGCTCTGCGGCTAAGTTCTGCTTCCCCGGTCTCACCATGAGGACCGTAGATGGGCCAGTCATCTCCCCACCAGCATAGCTGGAAAGACTCTAAGGGGCCCTGAAATGCCGAGGTGCTATAAACTAGCGGTGTTCAGTTCTGATGAACATTAAAGGGAGAGTGTAGTTAATCCCTCCACACGTACTGATGGCAGCGTCTTCCCACTGGGCACCTTCGGCTTGGGGCATTACAGGCCCACGTGTTCTGCCCAGCTTCTCCATCAAGGCAAGGGCCTCGAGGTGAGTTGATAGGCTTGGCTTCTCAGCGCTCATTGTAATCTGTATTTACCATCATCATGTGTATTTTAACACACCTCTGGTGCATGGCGCGCCATTGAACGCTGCACAAAATAGGTAAGAGAGACAGGACCGTGGCCTCATTGGCGAAGGGTAGCAGCTGTATCCAGGAGCACCCTGGGAGCATTCCTTCTTGCACGCTGGTTGATGATGCTCCTTGGTCCCCACGTGGTACCATCTTTGCTTCTTCACACTGTCCTGTGCCACCTCCACAGAACTGGCCGGAACCAAGAGAGGTCATGTCCATGCAGTGGCCTCTTATGACCACTGTAACCACCGCCCATTCTAGTGCCTCTGTCCTCGCCCCCTTCTTCCTCAAGCCCTTCCCTCTGGCACGCAATGTAAAAATACTGCTGATGCTGGCTCTATGTGAGATAATCATCTTAAATAGATGATACTCACATGGATAATAGGATAAAGTAAAGCAGGATGGGCAAATTGATAATTGCAGATTAGAAGGAAACTTAATTAGCAAACCAAACAAAAGCCAAATTTCGGGGGTAATAAGCATGATGTGTTAGCATTGTTAAGAATGAGATACCTTCCCATGTCTTTATCCCTGAAGTTAAAAACCGAAGCAGCCTCCTCGTGTGTGGTAAAAGTGTATCTGAAATGGCATGTTCTATTTGTTTGTTTAAAGATTTCACATTTTAAAAGCAAAAGAAGCCATTATTCCAGATATTTATTTTCCCCGTAGCTTTAGGAACTAACAGGGGGGAAATGTCATCATAGGTTATAATAGTGCCCTGGACAACTGTAGGATGAGCCACCAGCCTGAATTCTTGTTATTATTTTAATTTGTATATAAACCTTGTCAGATAGCCAGGCATATTTTTTTTTAATGCAAACTAATAGCCATCCTCATCTGATGTTCCTGAGACAAATATGACAATGACAATGTGCTGTTAAAGGCCATGTTTGCACTATCAAAATAATGAGATGGTGGCCCCGGCTGCCTGGTAATTTCAGCTATCTTTTCGTCAATTTGGATTGTCACTTGGGCAACACGATAGACAGATCTGGAATTAGCGGTTTCTAAAGCTAGAAAACATCACATTTTCCTCTTTTTGGTGAATGCAAAATGGTACAAGCTTCTTTGTGTCTCATGACCTTGCAATCTAATAGAATGCCTCTAATATCAGACCCTAAGTGCAGACTGGGATGCTGGGACTGGCCCACATGGTACCTTTGCCATGGCTGCAAGCAAAATCGTCAGGTCAATCTTTCCCAAAGAGCTAGAAGCCCATGGATGTGGATTCTGTGACTGTCCAGGGTCATGAATTCTACGGTGCGGTGTTCCTTCTGGGAAAGCTGGCCTGTCTTCTGCCTACTCTTGCAGTTTGAGGTCTCTCAAGATCAGATGGATGCTTTCAGGGCTTCAAGTGAATTTCCAATACTCTCACTCCAAAGTCCCGAAACACCGGTCAGCGAGTCCCCACGTGCTCTTGCCTGGGCCAGGGGCTACCAGAGTCATCACTAGGATGTTTCCAAACAGCACATTTAGTTTGAGGAATTACTGACCAAAAGTCCTAACCTTGCTGACTTTGTTATTGTGTGTTGATGTTGCTACATTGTGACACGTCACAGAACAAAACAAAGACTCTTATCTGAAATAATTATTATTCATCCTTTGCTGGGAAAATACTTGCATTGCAGAACTTGACTAAAGGTTGGGAAGTAGGGGGAGTTGAAAGGATTTAACAAACTTTTAAAAGAGAAAACATCTCGTACACTAGCATATATTAAAAGTTTATGAAATCACAAACACACTTTTGCCAGAAGAGTATAGTTGCTAACATGTTCACTCCTTTTTTTTATTATGTAAGCAAATAATGAGTCCTTCCTCGCTACAAAGGAGTCAGAGGTTTACATAAATGTATAGAGCAAAATTTGAAAGGTGCCCTTTATTCCCCCTCCCTTCTTTCTAGATTCTCACATTCTTTCCAAGAAAGCAGATACTTCCTTCCTGCTTTTTTCCTATGATTTTATAATACACATGTACATGTGTACAAATCTTTAAAGGTTAAAAATAAGTGGGATCACACCATCCATACTGTTCTGCAACCTGATTGACCATTAAATATGTGTCAGTACACATAGCACTACCTCATTCTCTTTAACAGCAGCCTAGTGTTTCAAATTAAGGGTGAATCATAGTATATTTACACATTATCCTATTAAATATTGTTTATGATTTTATTTTACTTTTCCAGTTTCAAGCTCTGAACATTCTGCACATGGAACCCATGTGCAAGTACACCTTTAGGTTGGGTTTCTAGAGTAGAGCTGCTTTTATAATTTTAATGACTATAGCTACTTCCCTTCCAAAAGAGTTCCTCCACCATAGTGGGATTGCAGAGTCATAAACAGAGTACTCTCCAAATATATTCTCTTAGAGACAGTAGGCTCAGTACCTTGGAAATAAACAGACCTGAGTTGACATCTCAGTCAGTTCTGATACTTAGCTCCCCGGCAAGCTCACTTGTGTATAAAATGAGGATACTATTACTGATCCTTGAGGGCTGTTGGGGGGATAAATGTGATAACATCTAAAAAGCACTTGGCGCATAGTAGGTACCCAATAAGCCATAGTAATTATTAATGAGTCTGTGGCCTGAATTCCACAACTTGAGAGAAACACAGCAACTAGCAGTTTCCAGAAACAGAAATGACATCCTGAGAACGAAAAAATTCAGATAAATGTATACACAGAAGCTGCATCTTGTTGGTTTTGAATTTCATCAACATTTCTATCTCCTTCTTACTAAAACCGAGAGAAGCTGCTCATTGTATTAGTTTCTTTAACCTTTGATCTCGATCTGCAATTCAGCCTCCAGAAGTAAACAGAGCACAGACAGCATTCCCAGTTTACTTCTGGATATTTTATATGACAGGGAGGTTTATGCAAGGAGTTATGCTTCGTTAATTCCCTGTTCCCAGGTTAATATTAAGATTAACTGGCATTCCCCGAGCACTCGGTGATGTAGATGTCCAACCTAATTTATCACTCTGGCTTAACGAAGAAAGTTGTCTTTCCCTGTCCCACCTCCCACTGCCTCCTTGGCCAAGATCATCCATAGAGTTGTCTCTTCTTCCACTTCTCCACTTTATAATATGGTGTGATTGCTGGCATCACTTGCCCTTCATATTTTTTATTAATAGGGGGCTTTCTAAGAGAATCAATTTTGGGGGGTAGATAATTAGGTTTAATTATTTATGTATATTTTTAATGGAGGTACTAGGGATTGAACCTAAGACTCATGCAAGGTAAGCATGCACTCTACTACTGAGCTATACCCTTCCCTCAGCCCCTGGAACACTTATTTTAAAATTAATTTACCTCATCTGATTCCTAGCTTTCAGCTGTTGTAGCAAACCTGTGTGTGCACCTGATCACTCAGATTTAGATGGAAATATCTACCCTATCAGCTTAAGGAATGGCTAAGACGGGACTGCTCATTTATTGCCAAGAAATCATTTGGGGCTTATAAATGAGGAATGGTTTCCAAATCTCCATGTCCAATAATATCTGCATTGCCCTAAGCCTTATCTCACCTATTTAATTCTTTCTCTTAGCTGCCAGCTGCCATCCACAAAAGAAGAGCAGAGGCAAATATAAAGGGATAATTATGGGAAGCCTCTTTATTCAAAAAATGGCTTTTCATGATTTTAAAAAGAAAGATATTAATCAAAACCAACCAAAGGCAGCCCCAGCAGCCCTTTGGCAGAGGTGTGTTTTGAAGCCTTGCTAGATGCCTGGAATGGCGTGGTGGAGGGAAGACAGCTTCTCAGTTACAACGGAGTTTCTGGTCCCACTCCACCTGGCCATTTACCAGGGGGGTGACCTTGGGCATGTTACATGGCCTCTGTGAAGTTCACTCATCTCACCAATAAAAATGAGGTTAATTTCAATACCTATCTTGTAAAGTCAAGGTGAAGATTAAATGAGTCTCAAAAATGTAAAGCATTTAGTGCCCCCTACAAAGCCACAAAGCAAGTGTTATAGAAATGTTGGCTATTGGTGTTTGTAGTTAAGAGTCCAGGACCTGAAATAGGCTTCCTGAGTTCATATCCTGGATTCGTCACTTATGACCTGGCTGACCTGGAGCTGCTAAGTCACCCTTTAGAATGTGCTTCTATATTTGTTAAGTGGGAATGATAACAGTATGTCAGGGAATTCTTTTGAGAAGCAATGGATAAGAGTCAGTGTTCGGCATTTAGAAAGTACTCATCAATGTATAATACAGTTCATATTGTTTTTGGTGAACTACATTGCAAGATAGTTATGCTATGTCCATAAAAAATTTGTTCTGGTATGAGTGACTGGGGATTCCTGCACTCTTTCTTCTTGTTTCTTACAAAGGCTGATTTTAAAATATACCTAGGTCTGCAGAAAACTATCTGGAGACATGGCATGCCATTCTTATTAATATGTTGGGATTTTATTGACGAGGCAACATGTAACCGGTGGACCTTGGACCTCAGCCAGAGCCGTCATTACTGCAGTAACAAATGGACCTAATTATAAGGTGGTTTTACCTAAAAGGTCAGCCAAAGCCACGTAACCAGAGGCTGGCATTATGGGAAACTCCTAGTGTATTATATTGCATGTCAGTATTAACACAATTTCTGCTACTGCTGTATGAATGTTACAGTATTTAGAGACCACAGCTTTCTATTCTGTGTGTACAGTCGTGCACACACACATACACACACACACTCATACACACATGCTTTTCCCTGGGGCAACAAGTCCCCCTAAGCCCCATGGTTCTGAAAGCTGGCTGTGTTGCTGGGGGACTCCTATTTTTCAGGCTAGTTGCACAGCTGAAATGAGTCCTTGCTGCTTGTAAGGCTTGTTCCATAATTCCGTTTGGCTGAGGCAGGAGACAAGTACCTCATTTTAATTAGAATTTCAAGCAAACTGCATTATGTTGTTGTGTGTTATTCCAAAAGAATGTACCACATCAAGGACAGCTGTTGATGGAGTAAAGCATCCTGTTTATTCAGCTTAAGAAATAAAAATCCTCTCATTCACTTCACATGCTCTCTCATGACACTGCTCCTTACACATCCCCTGGAACATAAAGATGAGCCCCGAGGCCCTCCAAGACCATCAACTTGCTAAACAAGATGCCAGGTAATAACCACGGTGCCCATGACAATGTGGCATTGTCACATCATTAGCGGGCAAATCACAGGTCTTATCCTGCTCTCTGTGTCTCTGAGGGATTGCTACAAATCACAGAACCCTCTGAGGGATCCCCTGAGAGAGGTCCTAGCCTGTGTTGAGGAAAACCGGGAGCCCTGCTGCTTTAGACCCACAATTAAGTCCCTGCTGCTCTCCAAACCAATGAGTTCTTCCAAGTCATAATCTAATTTATTTTTCCCATTTTCTAAGTAATGCCAGGGTAAGTGCGTTTATCACTCTAGACTCACTGATTCTAATTCCTAATTCAGACTTGTTTGTTCAGTAGAAGGTAAACAACCCCAAGCTATCACCCACCCCCATTTATTTGGAAAGAGAGAGTTTCAGTGGGAAAAGATAAATAGCATGTCAAACGTGGTTTGGAGGGGCTGTGACTGAATAATTTCTAGTTTCCTTCACCTGTCTCCAGCTGTTGTGGCCCACTGTGACTCTGACGGCTGTGTGCTGGCTTGGCTGAGCTGCTATTCAGTCAAATCAGATCAATACTTCTAAGTATTTGTCTGATAGAATAACCTTAGGCCAGTCCAGGAATTCACACATTGAACCACATGGATGAGGATG
Source organism: Camelus dromedarius (assembly GCF_036321535.1). NCBI lineage: Eukaryota > Metazoa > Chordata > Mammalia > Artiodactyla > Camelidae > Camelus > Camelus dromedarius. Next base: position 69,093,974 of record NC_087439.1, on the reverse strand, counting down.
ACTTGTTTCCAGTTATCTGCCCATGAACACAAGCTCAACTGGTTGATACCTGTAATCCTAAAATCCCTTAGAAAATTAAAGGCAGGCCACATTTAGGGGATTGATGGACCCAAAAAGCCCTGGGGATGCATCAATTCAATTCCGCAAACGTTTATTGGGTGCTAGTACATACAAGGAAATATAGGAGAGATAAAGATCAGCAAGATGTAGTCCCAATTCTCCAGTATAATTTAATACCAGGTTATAAACACATCAGTAGTTAATTAATTGTTATTTAGATTTGGCCTTGTTCCAAAGGAAGAACATTTGTAAAAATACATACAATAAGTCAAAATGAAATAAAATAGTAATGCATGAGATGGGGTTGGGGAAAATTAAGGGTGGGGAAAATTCAAATGAAGATGGAAGTGAAGGAAGTTCAGAGAATATATACCATGAGAAATAATGCTCATCAGTGGTAGGCTGTAAATTTGTCTTGGAGCCTCCTGGAAGCTGACACAAAAGCAGAAACAAAATTGGTTTATTGTATGATTGACAATGTCTATATTGATCTTGCTCAAGAAAAGAAGGGCTCTACCAGGTATGGAGAGTATAAGAGATCTTTCTCACACAAAGAGGATTTTGCTTTGTGCTAGTGAGTATCCATGACTTACTTATGGAGAATATAATCATGATTTTCATTGGCTGGGAGCAAGGGTTGTTTGTTGCCTATGACCCCAGCATTCCGTCACCTTCTTCCTTGCTGCAAACACCCAACTCATATAAGCCCCAACGGCTGGATATTGGCTTTCCCAGACTCCTTTGACATGTGACCCCATCATGGCAAATGGGACCCAAAGAGTAGCATGCTGGGAAGCTTCCTGTCTACTGAAAAACACCGAAGTCTGGATATATCTAGCATCGTTCTGGAAAGAGTAAAAATACTATTATAAACATTAATGGGACACATGAGAAAAATACAACAGTGTAAAAAATGGAAACATTTGACTCAAAGTACGCACTCATTTCTGAAAGCAATCTACTACAAGATTCAGAAGATAACATTGGGAAATCATCAGGAATCTTTGAAAGAATGCAAGAAGACAGGCCACTATAAGTTACATGCTTAATGAGACAAAAAGCTGAGATTAAAATTCAGATCAACAGAACTAACAAAGATCCCAAAAGATCTCAAAAGGTAATGGGAGTTCCAGGTAAAGATGGAACTTTAAACTAACATCTCATCCCTCCCTAACCCTTATTAAAGTCATACACATGTATCTTCATATGAGTAGAGAAAATAGAAGAAGAAAAAAAATGGCGAAGTTTTGAAGCTGGAAAACAGACATATAAAAGCTGACTTAACAGATCTGAGAAAGCCAAATTCTAAACTAAGAACCAACCTAGTTTATACCACAGACTCAGTAATCAGTAGCACCAGTACTTCTAGAAGATAGGATGAAGGAGGAAAGGACAAAATATTAGGAGGACTGAGAAAATTAAACAACTAGATCACCAGATTCTCACCCCCAACGATGGACACACACACATGCTGCCATTGAATACAAGCTCTTGTCCCCAGCTGAAGCCTGAGGGTTATGTGATAGGGTAAAATGGAGGATCTCTAGGCATGGGGACACCAATGGAGACCCCTAAGGTTCTATACCACAAGCAGGAAGGTTAAGTACATATTTACATACTGATCTCTAGTCCCTTCTTCCATTAGCTCCCAAAATGCAGGCCATCATTTTTCAGGAAGGAGATGGATGAGTCTTCTCTAAGGGATGTGGCCATCCCATGGTGCTAAAAGCCCCCAAGTACTGACAGTGGAGACAGTAAAAGCTCTTCAGTGACTCACTGAGGTTAAGCTGCACCAAGGCACTTGGAGAACTGCCTATCAGCCCACTAGCACTCCCCTCTTAAATATGAGCAAACAGTCAAAATTATCCAAAAGTCCAAAAAAGCAAAAGACAAAGGAGAAAACAAAAGAAAAAAAAGAAGAAATTGGAAGAAAAAGACAACATGCACGGAGAAGAGAACATTAAATAGTATACTATAATTAATATCACCCCAAAGATAAAACAGTTGCATACATAAAACAAGAACAGGATGCTCTGCAAATGGAACACAGAAACAGAAAATGTAAAAATCCTTTGGATAATATATTGTACAGCACAAAGAAGTATAGCCACTATATTAAAAATAATTTTAAATGGAATATAATCTACAAAATATTGAATCAATATATCATACACCTGATACTAATAGAATATTGTAAGTCAGCTATACTTCAGGAAAAGTAGATATTTGGAAAAATGCAATGGAAAATGGAATTCACACGAATAATAGTAAAAATCTGAATCATGTGGTGAAACTTGGAATCAGTCATATGGAAAATAAACTTGGAAACTTTTCCTGGTTTGCAGGAGCAAAATCACAAGGATTAAAATGACAGGTATAAGATAGATACAGAAGGTATATAATGGAGAGAAAGCACAGGTCATTGGCGTTCTCAGAAAGGAGATCAGTTTAAGTAGAAGAGAAAAATAATAACCAAAGCTAAGAAGAAGAAAGCCTTCCTGAGAGGAAAAAGATCTGTACTTGCAGGTTCAAAGCACCCACTGCATCCAAGCCAAATGGACTTTAAAAGACCCTATCCAGGCACATTCTGGCCAACTTTGGGACTAAGAGAATGAAAGGAAGGTTTTGCAAGGCTCTAAGCCAAAAAGAAAAGAAATGACTGACTACAGAAGAATGAAAATGAGACCAGCCTCAAACATCTTTTCTATAGCTTGAAATACTAGAAGGCAAGGGATTAATTTCAATAGAATTTGAAAGAGAAACAACGCCATCCAAGAACGTTGTACCCAGACAAATTTTATGTGAAAGCAACAGAAGAAAGTACCCTCAAATATGCAATACATCATGAAGTTCTTGAAAGAAATTATCTGAAGATGTGTTTGTACTGCCTGAGAAGGAAAACTACATTTTTAAAGTTTCACAATGTGAAGTTAATTGTACAAAAGGACTGGTGGTAAATATGGAACCATTTAGAATTGAGAAAGATCCAAATTAATTTTTGTAAGTGTGGTTATAAAAGTGGACACCAACTTCCAGACTTATTTTTAAATTAGAAGATATATAATGGTTGGGAGGAAGAAAGAGAGAAAAGGGAAGAGGAGAGAGAGGGCAGAGACAGGGAGAGACAGAAAGCTTTAGTCGTTAATGACATTTAAACATTAATAATGACAGAAATGAGAAGAGAAGAAGGGTGGGAAGTAAAATTGTGCATAAACTTAGTAGTTGTCAGATTTTGCTGTGCATTGGAATCATCTTGGAATCTTTATGAAGCACTAATGCCTGACTTCCTCCCTTAGATATTTCCAGTTAATTGGTATGGGGTGCAACTACAAGCTACTTCCAATGTATGGCAACAATTGGGAACCAGTGGCTTAATTCATTAAATAGGAAAAAGCAAGGATGGCAAAAAGATTTCAGGTTAATTTCCAACTACTGACAATTGGCAATGACTGCCCTGGGGCTTTGTGGAGGTCATATCCAGGCTCAATGGGAAACTGCTCTGATCTGCTTATAACTATCCTCACCAGAAGAGGAGAGAATGACGTAGCACATTTGGCATCCCTGGACTGAAGTAGATTTTGAAACTAAAGTAACTATTAGTGGCTTAAATAACAGCATAGATCTCTTCCAAAATATTAGAGATAATGAAAGCAAAGAAAATATTGCCATATAGTAAAAGTCAAGAAAGTTGGGGAGAAGACAGTGGAAAAAAAGACTAAGAAAGTGGGGGAGGAGGAGGAGGAAAGAAAGCACAGTAGGAGAAATCCCAAAATAAGATGGCAAAATATGATCAAATATGTTCACTGAGCCTATAAATGTAGTTGGGAAAATCTCCTTCCTTGACAAGTATATATTTAGATTGTATAAGAAGAGTAGAGACAAAAGACTAGGAATAGATTTACTGTATGACCCAGGAATCCCACTCCTAGGCATATATCCGAAAGAGCCCTACTTCAAAATGACACCTGCACCCCAATGTTCATAGCAGCACTATTTACAATAGCCAAGACATGGAAACAGCCTAAATGTCCATCAACGGATGACTTGATAAAGAAGATGTGGTATATTTATACAATGGAATACTATTCAGCCATAAAAACTGACAACGTAACACCATTTGCAGCAACATGGATGCTCCTGGAGAATGTCATTCTAAGTGAAGTAAGCCAGAAAGAGAAAGAAAAATACCATATGAGATCACTCATATGTGGAATCTAAAAAAAAAGAAACAACAACAAACAAAGCATAAATACAAAACAGAAATAGACTCATAGACGTAGAATACAAACTTTCATCGTCTCTAACAATAAGAATAGCAAATAATGAGATTTATGGAATGTGCCAAAGCAGTATTCAGAAAAAAATTATAGATTTAAATATTTTTGTATAAAGAAGGAAAATGGGAAATAAATGCCCTATAACTGATGTGACTATGAGAAGGCTGTCCCCATTGGAGGGAAGCTGAGGTTGATGTTGGGGGCCATGAAGATTTCACTGTATGAGTTATGCTCTGCCTCTGATGTTCCTTCTTCCAAAGAAAAGTTCTTCAATTCAAATTCCAACCCTAGAGCTGCACTGATATTCCTCTCCGTTTTTCCTGATGATCCTAGCATAGGTGAAAAGTTTAGGATTTATATATGGGCTTTTACTTTGTTTTAAATTAAGCTGAATTAATATATGAGAACTGTAAGAATTAACAAGTTATTGTAGTACCATTTCTAAATCCATAATAGAAACAGCTTCTTTCTGAGCTCATCAACCCTGATACTGGGCATTTCTTTTCTGCTTTACTCCATTTGGGGGAAGAAAAACAGACATAGAAAAATAGGCTCCATCAAATAAATTATCATTTCCCACAAGCCCAACTGCCTTAAAAAAAAATCGTATCAGGAGCAAGTTAAAATGTATCCTAAAACAAGAAGCTTATTTTAAAAATCTTTAATAAGAAGTAAAATCTAAACCTCCATAGCGTAAAATTCTCGAGATTCCTCTATGCCCACATTGCTTTGCTAAGTACCTGCCTTCTCCGGTGTCACCTTATGCACTGGCCAGAAAGAACTCACCCAGAGCCTGGGCCCAAAAGTGTCTGAACCTGAGCCAAATGGAGATGCCTCACTCTGCATCTGCTCCATGTTTTCAATGACCCTTGCATCACGCTTGCCGAGTCTCCATAAACTAAATCTAAAACCGAGAGAGGCTGCTGTCCTGAGATGCCTACAACTGCTCCCGTTCCACTCCCTCCAGTCAGACCCTTCAGACAGGGACAACAGCATGAATCAGACTCAATGGGTCGTGATGACCGGTTAATTCCCCCCACCGCTAGCTCCCTCCTTCTTCCCTGCTGGGAGTTTCCAGCATGCTGTGTAGCCAGGGCCAGGCTACTTACGATAACGCTGATTAGCCAAATTAACCAAGTGCTTTGCTTGTGCACATTTACCTCCCACTGTTTACTCTTTGGCCATTTTAGTGCTTGTAAACACACATATATCAAAGGCAGCAACAGCAACCAGCACTGAGCCTTTGTTATGGTACCATACATTAAAGGACACATATATATATACTTGTATATGCATCAAAAAAAGGCCCACAAGAAACCACATGAAACTGTTGCTAACGGAAACTCTGTCAACAGTGGAAACATTTCCTCCTAGGAGGAAAATGGGGGAGGTGATAGAGGAGAGAAGCTTTGCTGTATTCTTATTATTTGCTTTTTATTTCATTTGTAAGGATTGTTGTGACACAACTCTACACTGTTGGAAATTTCTTTTACAATGAATATGTAGTACTTTTGTAATTAAAAATATTTTTAATGGGGGGTACATACTGGTAGCTGAAATTATTGATGCTCTTAAGAAAAATATTTCTATTATACAGTGTCTATAGAATTTGAGAATTTGACTGGGGTATCTTGTATCATCATGACCAGGGGCAAAGATCAGAGGAAAACAAATAAGCTCTCTCCGGGCTCAGAAGTATACCAAGGAAAGAAATGGGGCAAGATGAGGCTTTGACTAAAGGTAAGAAGATGATGGAGTGGCAAGAGAGAAAGGGGTCCTAAATTGCACCAGTAGCATCAAGAACTAGTTTCCTCTTCTATGTTCTTGTTGCTAGTGTCCAATGACATAACAATTCCACTCACTTTCCTTTTGCTCTTTCCTCTTTTGAATAGTAGGTATCATTGTTCTTTCTGGTTTGTCTTCCTGTCCTCCCTACCATTGTGCATCAACTGTGTTGACATAATTATTTGATTCACTCACTGGTTGAAGAAAAAAGGGTGAAGGAATGACAACAGAAGCAGAGAAGCAATGCACATCTCCGGGAGAGCATGGCTTTTGAAGGCAGTGGCCGGCCGACATATCCTGTATATATGACGCTCTTGGTACGAACCTGGGTTACTTCTGTTTGGAAAGTGTTTATGAACATCTGGAGAAGCATCTTTAGACCTATGTGTGGCAACAAAAATTTGCTTGCTCTGGGCAACCAATGGGTGAAATAGCAGAACATTTGAGTGTTTCTTTCAAGATAAGTATAAAATTCTAGAAAAGTCATATATCAAAAGTCAAAAGGAACTATATATATATATCCTTTAAGGGAACTCCTCCCATCTGCAGGGGTGGGGCTCCTCAGCAGTCAGGATGCTACTCTTTCTTATTGTCTTACTGCATTGGCTGGGTCTTCCAGTACAATCTTAAATAGAAGTGGTGGTAGCAGACAAACTTTCCTTATTACCAATAAAAGGCATGTTTTGTTTTTCATCACTAAGAATGGTAATTTGCTCCTTTTTTTTTCTTGGTAGATGCCTTTTGTCAGATTGAACAAGTTGCCCTTATTCCCAATTTGCTGATTTCATCATGAAGTGGTATTGAATTTTGTCAAGATATTTTTTTTCCGCTTCCATTGAAAGGTTCAAATGAGTTTACCCTCCCTCCCCTTTACTCTGTTAATGGTGACTTGCATTAATAGACTTTCAAATGTTAACCAACCTTGCCTGCTGGGATAATCCCCATTTGGTCATGATATATTTTGCTTTGTATATGTTACTTTTGCCCTATATCAAGAATAAGTCAAAGACACATATTGTAAACCTTAGAGCAACAACTGAAAAAAAGAAATAGAACAAAGAGGCTTAGAGAATAAGACAATAATGGAGATGTAGGTGATTTTTGGAGCAAATTCTCTTCATATCTTTCTCTTCTCTAGTACTCTGTCTTGTAAATCCCAGCTGCCTTAGCCTGTTCAAACTCCAAGCTCTGTCTTTTTAATTTAGCAAGACCACTGCACTCTGCTTGGGTTTCCCTTCTGCAGACCATGATCCAGAAAGTGCCTTCAGATAGAAAGCTAATGTGATTCTTGGGCTCACTTTGTTTGCCTTCTATCATGGATTACAGTCTTGTTTTGCCCATTATCCAATGTCTGAAAATAGTTGTTTACAGTGGGAGGGCAAGCCTGATACTAGTAACTACAATATTGCCAAAAATGAAAATCACAAGATAGGTACTTTTAAAAACATCATCATTCTGCAAGTGTTATTACACAAGTAGGTATTCTTAACACACAAACAGGTAATGTTAGTGTTTCAGGAAGGACTGTGTAACATCAATAATTCAGACTCTTGTAACAAAGGTAATAAAAAGAGCATAAAAATTAACTACCTTTGTCCAGATATTTGAGGCTTAGCTATAAAAGTAGTGTCGGTAAAAATGATGGCTTGATAAGGAAAATTCAACTCAAGATGGGGTAGGTATCCTTTAAAAATCAGTGAAAAGACAAATGTAACTAGAGAGGGAACAGGAGTAAGCCAATTAAACACATACATGCTAATTATGGAGAAACAGTGACAGAGTGGGTGGGTTTTTTTTTTTTTAAGATAAAAGTAAAACAAAAATTGGCTACTTTGAAGCAAGTTACTGAAGAGAAAAAATGATGATCATTAGTCTTAGAACATTTAGATACAGGCAGAGGGTAGAGCCTCAGACCCTGTGGGAACTTTTCTGGTTTAAGGATTCTATGGTTAAAAATAAAAACTTTAAAAGCCATTACATTAATAGGCCTCATTTCCAAACCATAAACTAAAGTATCACCTTATAGACATTCTGTTTGTAGTTTTTAAGAAAAGGAAAAGGAACAGTTTTTCCCTCATTTTAAGATGAATCTATATAATGAGACATGCACGAATCCAGGGATATCAATGCAGACTGGACCAAAGACACTTTTTACAAGATATTACACAAACCACATCATCATTATAAATGCTGCTTTACTTATTTGCATAGTTCCTCATATCATTAATTCTTGACTTTCCTGTATTTGATGAAAAACAAGAAAGTAACTTTCTCCAGAATTTTCTACGCCTTTCATTCATAGTTTTTCTTTTGAAAAGCAACCCCATCTATGAACAGAAGGCTAAGGAAGAGGTGCTCTATCCTTAAGAGAGCAAAGAGTTTAACTAAAGTTTGTTTTACATTTGTGCATTAATTTAATTCTTTCAACATTTTTTTCAGCTAGGTCAGGAAAGACAAATAGATTTTATATTTAATGCTATCTTCTAGTGACTGACAGGTGCTGTCTGGAGCTCTGTACTGAGACTGAAGATGCTTTTCTGGCTCAGCCAGGTTGATTTTCAGTTGCATCCCGCCCTGGGCAAAGACAGAGGAAGCAACCCAAAGGGGCATTGCCGTCTCTACACAAGTCCCCATACTTGGCTTGAGGAATACTGTGGTGTCCTCTCTCTAAGACTGATAAGGAGTCATTCCAGCAATAATGATAACTATGATAATAACGGTGTATCAATCAGGGCTCAGTTTGAAAAACAGAATCAACTCCAGATATTTCAAGTAGGAAGTGCCTGGAGATTTAACAGGGGATTGGGTAATTATCAAGCTGTTGCAAAGGCTGGAGGAAAGAGGACCAGGGAAAGCCATCACCTGATCTCAGCTCTGCAAGGAACTTTCAGAGAGTGAGAGAGTTGCAAGAGCTTTTGAAAAAGGCTGGTGCTGATCATAGCTGCCTACAGCATCAGAGCATGGGAAACTCAGCTCTGGGTAAGGAGTCAGGACTAGGACTCAGGTCTGACTCTCCCTTCACTAGTCTTTCTACAACACAGCCTTGTTCCTCCTCATTCAACTTTTGCCACCATTGTTCTGACATGCATACCCATAATTTTATTGGTTTTTTGCTAGTTGTTTCCTCTTATTTTTAAGTATCAGGTATGCTTTTTACAAAAGGAAAAAGGCTGCCAGTACTGTTAAAAACTTTATGGACCCTTGAAACTCTTACTTCTGGGGCTTCCACGCTACCCCCTAGTAGGGGCTCAAAACAAGCCAAGCCTCCCCAAAAGTGTTGCTTTTGCATAATTATTTTGAGCTAAAGGAAATCAAGACCCTGCAGTTTCCAGAGAAACGACTGGCCCTCCCTTAAAAACCCGGAAGAATTTAAATTAGGGATTTTTCCCCAAAAAAGATCTATTGTCAGAGATAAAATTTTGTCTCAGTGGCACCATCTATTTGGTGAGCAAATATCTAATTACCAAACATCTGCTCTTCTCCTTACTATCCTGTGAATGACCCTCCTGTCCTTGGAAGCCCCAGGTCCCTGTCCCATTCCTTAGCTCAGGATGATATATATACCTCATTTTACCTTTCTGTCTCTGCACCTTTCATGTATGTGGAGTTTCCCACACGTACAAAATTAAATTTGATTTTCTCCTGTTAATCTGTCTGTCCGTTTAAGTCTTAGACCAGCCAGAAAAACCTAGAAGGGTAGACAAAAGTTCTCTTCCTCCCCAACACCCTTTCAAATATATTAACATGCACCTACTTTTTGGGTTAAAAAAATTAATTTTGCTTATGAAATAATTTGGCTACAGACAACTAATTTAATTTGAGATTGGCTAGGATTTCTTGGCAATCACTTTGTGAGAATCTTGCAAAGTGTGAAAAATTTAACTTTCAAATTGTTTTAGGTGTAATGAAATATTTAGGAGTCGTAAACATGACAATTAATAAAGTTGGCCCAATGTTACATTTTGTAGATGTTTAAACATTTATTAAATTCAATTTTGCAGTTTTCTTTTTGGAGCTAATACTTTTTTTTTTTTTTTTTTTTTTTTTTTTTTTCTGGCTCTCAAATGCTCTCTCTAGTACTGAATGGCCAATGGCCCAGGGCCCTGTGTATTCCGATCTGAGCTCTTGCTGCGTCTCTCTCGGTACCACCAGTTCAAGCATAGCTCTTGGAACAGGTGTGAGCCTTCATACACACTAATCCCAATGAATGGAATGACCTCCATTAGCCCCAAACCCTCCCAGCCTGGTACTCACTCTTCAAGGTTTACCTTCTCATCAGGTCTTTCCTAAAGCCTCTCACCACACCGTCTACCTGCCTGTAGAGCTGACCTGTCCCTCGGCTCTCATGGAAACTAAAGTTTGAATGAAAACATTTGTTACTATGTCAGCTTTGCTTCTCAAGAGGGATCATTTCAATTTTGTAAGAGCTTATTCCAGCACAGGTGCTCATGCATGTAGAATTCACTACTAAAATATTGTGCATTAATGTAGATTCATTATGTAGCTTTTAAGCATCTCCCATGTGCAAGACACCGGGAGGGGTATCAACACAGGATTTAACACCACCCTTTTCTTCTAGTCATCTCTAATTTTTCTTTGGGAGTTTTGACCTATGAGATAAAAATTATGTCATTTTAATTTATGTTTTAATTCTTATTTTTTATTGAAGTGTAGTAGATTTACAATGTTGGCATCAATTGTTCAGCAAAGCAATTCAGTTATACCTATACAAACATACATTTTTTTCAGATTCTTTTCCATTACAGCTCATTACAAGAAACTGAATACAGTTCCCTATGATATACAGTAGGTCCTTGTTGTTTATCTATTTTATATATAGTAATGTAAATCTGTTAATCCCAATCTTTTCTCCCCCTTCCCCCCCATTAACCACAGTTATTTAAAATGATGTAATTTTTAAATTGATTTAGTCACTAGACTCAAAACTCAGTGCTGTAACTATAAACTTTGCTAGTTATTTTCATGTGATTTCTTCTTTTTTTAATTCAGTATCCCAAAACTGTGTTCACAAAAGAAGATGGTATAACAATAATGTATGTGGTAGGTTCCTGAATATCAAAACATGTTCATGTTCATAATTTTATTTGATCCATACAAACAATGTGACAAAAGCAGGGCTGGTAACATCATCCCCACTTTACAGATAAAGAAACGGAGGCTTCAGGAAGCTAATAAGAGGTAGGGTCAGATGTTAGGTCAATATCCAATCATAGTTTCACACTGCAGTAGTTTCATATAGTTACTCACTAAACATTTTGCCCCGGGTTCCAGAATGTTACATTGAAGGCAGAATGGTTACAAATTAGCAAGGAGGATAATTCAGCAGTGAATGTAAATGAGAGTTATAAAATAAATGACATTTAGTGACATTAATTAAATGATTAAATTAAACCTGATATTTTAATCAGAATTTGTTTGTGTAAAGTGCTAGATAAAATGAAATGTAGTTTAACCTAGTTACTTTTAAGATTCCAGTTACCATAACAACTTCTTGTGATTTCAATTAAAGGTGGTCTTTTCTTTAGATTATTTTTAGAACTTCGGTTACCATAACAACCAGATGCTGTGTATTTGATCAGTTAAATTATTCCCAGAGTTAAAATATGGTGTTCTCTTGAAAACAATCAAAATCTGATAAGTGGTGTGTCAGGAATTAGTGCCCAAACGGTGACGCAAACTCAATTTTTCAAGGAGCTCACATGTGAAATAAACGACCAATGAATCTTCCTTTGTGTGCTGGGCTTATGATGTTTCTCAGTTACAGAAATCAAAAAGAGATTCTTTATCAATTGGAGGAAAGTGGAGATGTCAGGTTCTGGGGTAATACGAATTGTCAGAGCTACAAAGAGAAATGATGTAAATGATAAATTCGTTTTCGCTGAGTTTGGGGGCCTTGCAGGAAGTAACATTACCAGCACGTTGCCCGAGCTGGGCGTGGGGAGAGGAATTAAGCTTTCCACAAGAGATGACAGCTGAAAAGAGCTCTGCCTTTCTGTGTCCATTTCCTCCCCCACCCCTCTTCCATGTCTCAGAATTTTGAAGGGGTCTGCTCCTACCTTAAGGAACTGGTTTCCTGGTATCGAGGACAAGAGCCACCACATACTAACAGGCTGTGCAGTTAGAAGCCGGAGTGAGAGGGCTCAGAAACAGGAGGATGGCAAACCAAGAGGTCAAAAGAGAGCCGGGAAGCGCTAAGCTACAGGGGGAGGCCGACTCACTGAGGAAGGCAGAAGAGAAGGAGGGGCAGGCAGGCTACGAAAAACAGCCTCCTCCGTAGCCACAGGCCCTCGGAAGACATAAATAGGCGTAAGTTAAAAACCCTGATGGCCATCAGCCTCCAATCATGTGGAAATATTCCTGACGTAATGGGCCCAAATGCACAGCAACATAACGTCTGGAAAATTCCCTCGCTCTCGGAATCAAAGTCCTCACCTGTTGGGGGTAGACTGGCCCTTCCAGGCAGATGTCTTGCTTTATTTGATGGGCACCCCTCCACGGTGGAGGTGGTTAAGGACAAGCGGCACATCTGGTTGCCCTGGAGGAAGCAGCCCATTAAGGGACAGATAAAGATGGCCTCGCCCAGGTCCTCGCCCTCTGCCCGTGAAACGAGGGGGAGAGCGTGGCCTTGCGCCCGCAGCCGGTGCAGGAGCGGTAGACAGCGGGTAGGAGTGTCAGCCGTGGATTCCGGGCTTAATTATAGTCCTCCTGCTTAATGAGGTTCCATGAGGAGGAGGGGGGGGGATGTTGGTGTGTGCTCATGTGGCTGGGGGTTATTTAATTAAAAAACAATAAAGCTGCCAGCTGCCGCTGGTTAACAATCTGGAACCCTCCCCGCCTCCCCCGGGGAAGAGCGCGGAGCAGAGGGCTGAGGCCCCTCCAGGCTGCGGTGCGCCGAGGTTCCCCCCGCACGTCACCTCAAGCCACCCCGGCTTCCTTCCCCAGCTCCTTTTGGTTGCCAAAAATATAGCTATCAGGTAGATTTACTGAGCCAAAGTACAGCCAAAAATCCTATCCACCGTCTTTGCTGTGTGCTTGTGGGGAAACAGAAAAGTGCCTCTGGAAAGAGACGCAGGAGAACTGAGAGAAAGGGGTGTGTGTGTGTGTGTGTGTGTGTGTGTCCGTGTGTGTGTGTGTGTCCTGTGCTATATTTCAGTTACCGATAAAGGACCAACGCCTGCATGTGAATGTCACCTTCAGTGACTCCCGCATCCCCTAACGCCTCTTAACTCTGCTAGCCGGAAAGCAGAACACACCTGCACCGTGAGTTTCCAGGGGGCCACAGCTGTGTACTGGTGAGGTGGGATGGGGTGTCTGACAACATCCTCATTTGCCCCAGAAACGGAAGGATTCCCGTGGCAAATTATTCACTCCCTGGCGTGGCACTTAAACCCAGAGGCCCCACTTGCTAATGAATCCGATTCTTAGCTGACTTCCATGTTTGACTCCCTAGTAAGTGGTAACCATTCTGATTTGCCTGGGACCGTCTGCATTTTAGCGCTGAAAGTCCCATTCTGGGCTACCCCTCAGTCCCGGGCAATCCAGGGCAAGGGTCACTCTGCCTCTAGCATTCTAGGAACCGGCTTACATGATTAGGGTCTCTCTTGGAATTATTTAGCCTTGCTTTTTTGCCAGCCCAGGTGGGCCATGAACCTCACAGGAGTGTAGTCCATCTCGGGATTCTCAGCCTGTGGGTGTGTGTTCTCTGGCCCCACCTAGCATCCTGTGCCAGGTGTTCTCTTCTTCATCTCCTATCATTTGGCTAAAGAGACAGTTTATTCTCTTTCCAGCTTCCAATCATCTAATCTTCCTGCTTAGGAGCCTCACATGTCTCAAAGTCCTATCTTCTCTACAGCGAGACTCTCCTGACTTGCACATGCCCTTTTAAGTCCACCAAGTAGGCTGGCCTGGGATTAAATCATCTTTGTAATTACATTTAATTTGCATTCCTAATATACAATTTGCATGAAAATTGCTTATGCCTCAGTCTGATCTGGCTCTGATCTAATCCATATTTATTTGGGAGTTGAGGCACCATCATAGGAGAAAACTGTGGGCTCCTGGTCAGAAAAGCTGGCTCCAAATCCTGGCCTTGATATTTACATGCTTAGCAGACTTACATCAATCAGTACTGCCGTGTGAAAAATGGTGGTATGATCAGGACCGAATTGCCTTCCCCCAAATTCATATGTCGAAGACCTAACCCCTAACACCTCAGAATATAAACTTTGAAATAGGGTCATTGAAGATGTAATTAGTTAAGATGGGTTCATACTGAAGTAGGGTGGGCCCATAATCCAGTGTGATTGGTGTCATCATAAAAGGGAAATTTGGAGACACACACACACACGGAGAATGCCACTTGCCGATTCATGGAATCGCAAGTTGAAAATACCCGAAGGTGGTACTAGAAGGTAATAAGTGAGAGGCCTGGAGCAGATCCTTCCCTTGGAGCCTTCAGAGGGAGTAGAGCCCTGTTGGCACCTTGACCTTGGATGGCTAGCCTCCAGAACAATGAGACGATAAATTTCTGTTGTTTAAGCCACTCAGTTTGTGGAACTTTATTATGGCAACCCTAGCAGACTGACACAGATGGTAACATCTATATCAGAGGATTTTTGTCGAGGATTAAATACATTTGATTATTTGTGTTGAAAGCACTTGGTACATAGGAGTCATTAATGAATAATAGGAAAAATAATACAGAGTGGTGGGTTACCTGAAACTTACACACCTTGCAGTGTCAGAGTTCAAATTCCGTTTCTGGCTCTGTTATAATTTATATGATGACTGCAAATCACTTCTGCCTCTCATCTCTCTGATCCTTATTTCCTCATCATCGAATGGATATAATGGCACAAACTTCATGGGGGAATTTTGATGATTAAATAAATGATTAAATAAAAGACAGTAGGAAAGCACGTTAACCAGCTTTATAACCAACGGCCCCAGGGCTTTTGCCTTTGCAATGCAGAAAGCACGAAATTTTAAGCCTCCTCTCTCAGCAGTTGCCCCCACCTGTGCCCCCTGAGTCCTCAATCTGAGGCCAAGAGTTGTGGCAGCTGACAGATGAATGAGCCTGAGAGGCTGCCAACCCTTTGTGTGTTGCAGGAAGTTGGAGCTGTAAGGCCTACCCTTTCCTTTCTCCCTCTCTGCCCACCCTCCCACTTGAGGGCAAGTTTCTTGCTTTTTTTCCTGAGGATCAAAAGAGCTATGACTCTGATAGTGAATGGTTTAAACCCCCTTTCTTTTCTTTTCTTTTTTGGAAGAAACAATTTGATAGCTATAATTATTCCTGCAGACCCAACTATTTTCACAGAAATTAAATACGTCTGTGGTAGTACTTCAGTACATCAACATGTTTGTTACACTATCAAAACCAGGTTTTTGGGGTTTTTTTCCTGCTATGTTGAAGAAATGAACAATTGAGTGCCAGATTGCAGAACTGAGGTTTTCTTTAATATTTACTGCTAGCAGGCACATTTGTTCTCGGGGAAAAAAGCACAGAGTGGGGCCGCTTGTATCCAGTAAAACCCATGGTTGCCATTCATGTACAACCCCTCCCCCAGGATTAAACATTTAATATTGCTAATGAAATGTTAGCTCAAAATGAACATCCAAGGCCTTCAAATATGAATGCCCTTTGACCCAGTCAGTCTTATAGAAATTTAGCCTAAGGAAAGCAATATTCAGGTGTTCAATAATGCAAAGATTTGTGTACCAAGGGTATCAGCATACCTCAGAGATACTGAGGGCTGGGCTCCAGATCTCTGTAACACAGTGAGTCACACAAATTTTTTGGCTTCCCAGTGCGTGTAAGTTACGTTTATACCGTACGGCAGTCTATCCATTGTGCGGTAGCATTACGTCTAAGAAAACATTTTTATGTACTTTATTTGATATACTTTCATTGATAAATTAAGGTATATACCTTAATTGATAAATACTTCATTGCTAAAAAAATGCTAACCCTCGTCTGAGCCTTCAGCATATTGTTAATCTCTTTGTAATAGCAGCATCAGAGATCACTGATTACAGGTCACCATAACAAATATAATCATGGTGAAAAAGTTTGAAATATTGGGACAGTTATCAAAGTGTGACACAGAGACTGGAAGTAAGCAAATGCTGTTAGGAAAATAGCACCAATAGAGCTGCCTGACCCAGGGCTGCCACAAACCTTCAATGTATAAAAACACACAGTATCTGCGAAGTGCAGTAAAATGAAGAGTGCTTGTATTCAGCAGAGAGTATTTCTAATACATTTTTGAGAGAAATCTTAAATTTCAGTCACTAGGAATTGGTCCAATAAATATGGTTCTTATTAATTATATATCATCTGACCATTAATAATGAAACATAGATTTTTATCTATTGACATGGGAAAACTCTTACATGAGCAAGTTACAAAACAGTATGTAAAATATTATTCAAGTTTTGGGCTAAATGTTTGGATGTATAGGGAGATAGAGTGTATGTGACAGAAGAAAAAGGGCATAGACTAAAATATTAATCATAGTTACTTCTGGGTAGAAATACTATTACTGATTTTTATATTGCTCTTTATGCCTTTCTCTTTTTATTTTTAAAGTGAGTATGCTTTATCTTTATAATCAGAAAGGATTATTAAAGCTTTATTAGCCTAGAAACCTGAAGGGGAATTACTTTAAATCAAAGGAAGCAATAGGGTGTAACATTTCCCAAACCATGTTTCAAAATACGTAGTAAGAATTCTTTAAAGCAAGGGTTCCCTAGTGAAATAAGTTTAGAAAACACCTTTCTTGTTCTCTTTCTTTCTCTCAGATTCACAATGCAAATTAGTAGCAGCAGCAGCAAATAATTACCTAAACTCAATTTGATCATAAAACATCATTTTTTCTTGTTTCACCTCTTAATAATATCCCCTGACAGCTTAGTGCCCTGAGAAACACAGTTTGGGTGGGAAATAATGTCAAAACAAGAACCTTTCCTGAGTCTATCTACCAATTTGGAGGGATAGAGGAGTCGTTTGCTGTTTCCATCCCCAGCATACAGTCTCCATGTTCTCAGTTCCCCCAAACAGCCAGATTTGTCTTGTAAAATCGGTCCTTCCCACTGTCTAAGGGCTGTGTGAATTGGGGTCGGGAGTATAAGTCAGTCAAGATGACATCATCTCTCTAACCACGGTGGATTAAGCATGATCAGTAACCCCAGCCTAGTCCATCCAGAGCATGGCATTTCCCTAACCACAGTAAGTTGTACAGGTGAGTGCAGTTGGATCAGAAACTAGGACATTTGTTGAATAACTGTGGGAAGTATTGTGCTCACAGTACTTGGACATGAAGAAGAACACATAGAGCAGTTGCTTAGGGCAGCCATCCTGTGACCACAAGGAGAGATGCCACGTTAGGGAAAAATGACCAGGAAGCAGAGCTGAAGTCTTGATAGAATTGTATCTGATGTCTATGTACCTGTGGCCAATAAATCTCTTTTCAATTTGGATCCATTTTTCTACTTCCAGCTACAAGTGTTCTGATTCAGGAGACTCAAGAAGAATTTCAAAGAGATAATTAAGAGGAATAAAAAGGAGGCTAATCCAATGCCTTAAAAAACACAGTTCATAGAGACACATTTAATCAGTGCCTCAGTCACCTGTCCAATTCCACAGGCATCCTTTAGATTATGCATCCATTATAGTTTATATTATGCATATATATTCACATTTCCTTAGCTTTAAAGTGTCCCAGAATAGACATCCACAGTCACCTGGAGACTGGGAAGGTAAGGGATATCAAAGATTTCTCACTAGTCTCTTCCTTACACCCCCTATGTCTGGCCAGAACCCCACATCCTTAGGATGAAACAAGCAATAGTGGCAGTCCAACCAGGATTGGCGACCATCTATCTCTCTGGTATTTTCCCGATACAGTAATGAAAGTGCCAGTGAGTTACAGCATCAGAGCTGTAAGCAACTTGCCATCAATCAGTGTCTCTTCCCATTTTTTCATATTTCTTGCTGCTTTCTGAGCTTTTACTGAATCCATACCATGGGATTTCTGGGAAGTGCCAACAATCTAATAGAAAATGGAAGTTTTGAACGGACACACTACCCTCCTTGACTTAGGTTTCTCTCCAACAGCTTCCATCTCATTGATTAAGTGACATCTGCCACAAACAGTGTCATTAAATTGTCAGGAAGAACTTCCCCGAGAATTTAATGGGAAAAATCAATGCTGGCATTCCAACCACTTTTTCGACATGATAAAAGTCCTCCTTAAAAAAAGCATCCCTGTTGCACCTGTAAACCATGTCCCAAGAGGCTTGAGAGCCCATCTGCTGATAGAGTGTACAATTTCTATCTACAAACGGACTTTGTGTACACTTAAGAGTGGTTGGATATAAAAGGCTGGTTGAGCCCCATACCCTAGCAAGATCTGTCAAGAAACAACAGACAACAACCTGGATACAAATCACTACTGGTGCAGGGAGAAGTCAGAGAAGTGTAAGGGATGACACATTCTTTATGGACTTCAAGTCAAATTGGGGGTGAAAACTTTGTTACCTTTTTTTTTTTTTTCTCAAAGTTGAGGGCCTTCTTACCATAGCTGTGTGAGACAGGGGCCAGCTGTCCTGAGCAGGTGCTGTATTCTCAAATGCAGACATACACCACTGGCTCCCACCACCAGATAAACCTAAGCTCTGGTTCTCCCTGCTCTATGAACTTGAAATGGAGACAGAGTTTGAATATGATTTGTTAATCACTGGTGGTCACCCCAGATCAGGGTTTTTCAACCTGAGCAGTACTGATATTTCGGACAAGATAATTCTCTGTCGTGGAGGGCTGTCCTGTGCATGGTACTATAGTTAGCAGCATCCCTGATTTCTACCCACTAGAGGCAGCAGCTTCTTCCTTGTTGGGGCAACCAAAAAAACATCTTCAGACATTGCCTAATGTCCCCTGGAGGCAAAATAACCCCTGACTGAGATTCATTGTACTAGATTATTCTTATTGTGGTTGCTCCATCCTCTATCAATTTAGTTAAGCTGGGAGTGAATTCCTCCCCGACTCCCAGAATTCCTCTCCATGTATGTTTCCAGGTTAGCAGTGACTACAAGAGACATTTTGCATGAGATCTGAGAGGTAGTGTGAAGCCTTAGCTGTTTGGTAAAGCTCTGAATTTCAGTGCAGAGTGCCAAGCACTGTGGCACCCTGTGCACATTGTCGCTGATCTGCTGGCTCACCTTGTTGGCACAGGTGGCACCTAGACCCACGGCTCCTCCAGCGCCTGCCAGATCTCCTTTAGCTGAGTCCTGAGTCAAAGAGCACCAGCTTCCTTCGCAGTTGCTAGCCTATCGGAATTATCATGACTTTGGGCTCAACACTAGACATGGAGGCAGCATTCTGCACAAACCGCTTCACCAGCTCCCACCATTGAATACCATCTAATCCCCGTAATAAATTCTTGATTCTGTGCCACTCATAGCAGTTCTGCTTCTCTGACTGAACCCTGACTGATACACTTACAAGTGGGGGTTTCAGGTTGTAGTGACATTTTAGAGAAGAACTGGGAGAATTCCCAATGTTCATTGTACCCCAGATAATTAGTCTAAGCCAAGCCAGGTGGTTCCATCCCTCTTGCCAGGGATTTGTTTGGGGATGCACAGAACTAAGTCAGTTTAAGCCAATGAGATGTAAGGAGAAGCTTGCTTGGGGTTACTGGGAATAAAAAGTCCATCTATCTTATCCAAGTAGAAATAAACACAAAAGTAGGCTGTATCAGTGGCTGCTGGCAGCTGTCATGTGACCATGTGGGGAACTAGCTTTAGGATAAAGCTGAGACCATTGACAGCAAAGAGAAAAACCAAAAAGAACTTAGGTCTGAAAAATTCTGAGCTGTCGAATCAATAAACCCAGAAGCCTTCCCTGCTTCTGAACGTCCTTTTGTATGAGATAATAAATTTCCCTAGTATTTAAGCCAGTCTGACTGAAATTGTCATATTTTGAATGGGTTCAATCCCCAGTACCTTGTGCATGCTAAGCATGCACTCTACCACTGAGCTATACCCTCCCTCTGAACTGGCATATTCTTAAAGTCGAGTCTGGATTAGACCTTGGATACAAATAAATCCTCATCTCTTACAGAAGATTTGACCTGGTCACCCCAGGGTGAGTACCCCATCATTTTTTCACACGTACTCTTCTGTTCCTATTCATCTCAGACCTGGAAGTCTAGACAGCCTTCCTTTGCTGCTTCTACCAATTTCAGTTGCCTCCTCGCTGCCTACTTCTCTCAGCCTCAGATTTCACCTAACACTTTCGATTTAAAGGCAAAAGACAAACAGAACTCAGTAAAAACATTCTCCAGGAAATTTGGGCATGTGCATTCTTGATTCCATCAGGACCAGGATTTACCTGAAAGGTTTGGGTCTTCTCCAACTATGACCCACACCTAGCAGTCCCAGGCCACCTACATCCAGCAGGAAACAGGCATGTATAGAGGCAACAACTTAAAACCCTACCTGGAGTCTCAGCACATTCTGTTCTCTGGGGCTATTCTTGTCCACTGTAAGCTTTTGGACCACTGGTCCCCACCCTTTGGATGCTCAGTCCGTGGGGATAGCAGGATGAAATGAAGAGTCATAGAGGGGCTGCTGTCAGCAAAAGGTGCCTCTGTCTCCAGATGGTGGTGAGAGAGGTCCTAGCTGGATTTCATCTCCACTCACCTCTGCTGCCTGGCATCTCTACACCAGGACACAAGTGGCACAGCCCTGAGTGCTGCCATGGTCAGGAATGTTGGAATTCGACCAACTGACGTTTAGAGCTTTGCTGCTTTTACTGGAAATCAGGCATGCCAAGCAACCTCTCAAAGTCTCATTGTCTCATAAATAAACGGAGAATAGGAAACTCTGTCATCACGCGTGGTGCATGGTGGAAACTCCATAAACACGGTTGTCTTTGTCTGCTCCTCCTCCACCTCTTCACTGCTTTAGCTGACCTCTCTGACCCCCAGCCCCTCCTCATGGGTATCCGCCCAGTCCTTCAGCTTAGCTGAATGACCGGTCCTACCTGCAGCTGCCCACATTCTGGCAGCTGGAGGGACTCATATTAGGAAAAGCCTGCTGTCCAGGTTCAAGGCAAGCCATGAAAACTTTCTGGTCCTGTAAAAGGAGGGAGGCACACAGCCCCCAGGGCCAGAGTGTCACATTTCTCAGGGAAGACATGGAGTTGTCAGGAGAACTTGCTGAGCGCACCAGTGTTGCCTTCGGCCTTTCACTCATGTCATGCCTGACTCGGGCATCTGAGCCTCATGTTTCAACCCTGGTCACACCGATGATTGTCAAGTTGGCTTACAGACAGTGGCTTGAAGGAGGCATAATATGCACATGGCTGTGATCCAGCAACCTTGTTAATCCCTCTCTACTGTTGATTAACTGTGTGACTTCAGAGAAACCATTTCAGCTCAGTTTCCTCCAGAACCTAATTGGGGGATTATCTCACACCATCTCAGATCCTGTATCATCTGAGGGTGGGGGAGGAATGAGTGCATTACGAAAAGTGCCCTCCTCTGGCTTGTTTTAAGGATTTAGTGTCTTTCCAACCAGATAATCCCTTGAAAGTCTTGGTTTCCTCAAGAGTCAGGTTTGAGCTCCACCCCCCATCACTGAGGTGGAGCCCAATATTTGGTTAACTGAATATCATTATATGCTTTGAACATGGCCCTGCATTTCAAAAAGCCTGTTCCTTATTAAGAAATATATATATACATATGTATAATCATTCAAAAATGCGCTCTAAGAAAAGCAGCTGCCTTAAGAATCTTTCTGTGGAGAAGCCAATTGTTTGGGAATTGGGAAGCATTCTGTCACTTGTGAAAAGCAGCAAAAAAGAGAGAGAAAAAAAAGAGGACACAAGAGAAAGAGAGAGATGAGAGGCACAAATATATTGACAGACGAGAAGAATAAATGTTTTCTTTGTGGGCGTCACACAGAGGTGTCGCACATACCAAATTATGACATAACTGTTGGAGTAACAGCTGCAGCTGTTGGCTTTGTAAAGTGATCCCACAACACCCCACTCTACTCAGTGCAGCAACGTGCCCAGGTCACTTCACACAATGAGCACAGCCTCATCCCAGGCCACGTGAGCTCTGTGCCAAACGTGGCTGTATCACAGCAGCAGGATCAAGCCGGGAATAATCGCATCCTTAGGAATAAATCCCCTGTGTAACACGCTGAAATCCCTTTTAAACAAAGCAAGCATGTGAATCTGCTGGTGAGCAGGCAAATCCCTTGATGAATTGCCAAGGAAGAGCGCTGGGTAAAAATTCCATATGTTGCTCCCATTTCCATAGGATAAAAACTACTAGATGGAAAAAAGTTGACTTGGGTGAACTTAGGAAGATGCTTTTGGCTTTAGTCATTTATTTATTTGTTCAACGAATATTTCTTGAGCCTGTGTGTGTGCCAGGCACCAGGCTGTGAACCAGAAATACAGAGACGGAGGTAAGCACTGAGCCAATAGCGAAACAAATCATTAATTCACGGCAATTGTGACGACCTCTTTAAGGAAGAAGAACTGGATGCTAGGTGTGTGAATAACACACTGTGATTCCTCTTTGGGAGCAGGCAGAAATGTACAAGCTTGCAATCACTCTAAGCCTACTTTGAACAAGAGGCAGAGAGTTGGTACCCAGAGAACTAGAAGTTCCAGTGAGAATTTTTTAAAACTCATCTTTTAATGTTGTATTTGGTAGCATGGTCCTGTCATTGACTATCCAGAATTTGGCAGTGAAAGTGTCAGAAGTCTCATGGTCTCAAGTCAGGGAGTGGTAAGCACTAATGGTAATTGTACATAAGGGTAAAATCCCCTTGATAAGAAATACTTCCCTCTGTCTGCGTCGGTTCATGTGGCGTCCAAGATCACGGGCTCTGGGACCAGCCTGCCTGGGTTCAAGTCTGTCTCTACTGCTCACTAGCTGTAGATGTCAACTTACTTAAATTCTCTGGGCTACAATTGCCTCATCTGTAAGACAGGAATAACTCTATTACTTCTTTCATAGGGTTGTTGTGAGGATTGGGTAATTAAATACACAAATAGCACCTCGGTCATACTAAATGCTATGTTAGAGTTGCTGTTATTACTATTCCTCATACCTACATCTAAGACCCTCTACTGCAGCTAAATTATTATATCTTCTCCAAATATTTAATTTCTTATTATCCAAGGATATTCAGACTTGGGTTGTTCATTGATCTCAACCCAAAACCTCTGCTTTTTCCAGATGTGAAAATCTCCTGACCCCTATACCACCCTTAATTATTTTCATGCTATTAATCAAAATACGCAGCCAGTTATACAGTCTGCTTCCATCCATGACTAGATATGTTCTCATTTCTCAGGTTTTGTCAGGAAAGATTTTGCTAAAGATGCTGTCTTCTGTATGCGCCGGCAGTCACACAGCAGAGGGGTCAGGGTACCTCCGTAACATTTCCTTGTTTAAGAGTTAATATGAAGTGGAAGTCTCCAGCACCTAATTCCCTAAACCACACACCCTGTACCCCAGCCACATGGCCACCTTCAAGGAGTATAAACAACTAGGAAGAGCCCTGGAGAGGCCAAGTACCATCATACACATCCTTCATCCTTGAAATCACAGCCAGATACAGGAAGTCCAAAAATGAAAGAAAAAGTCTCACTAAGTCCGATTGATAATAAGTTATTTGGCCTTTGACTTCCATTGTTCATGGAGGGGTCAGGACATCTTTGACATCTTGGAAGAAGATTGGCTTTCTTGAGCAGATGATGGAGAAAATTGTGCTGAGTTTTGATCATTCGTGTATTCCCTAGTTCCTCCACACAAGCAGACTGTGAACGAAAACAACTCTAAAGACATGTAAGCACTATGGTTAATTGGGTATGCAGTAAATACAACTTACTCCTGAAGAAACAGTTTGCTGTTTATTCACTGGGGGAAAAAATCCTAGCTTAATACACTGACAGAACATGACTATTGTGGGGCAGGTTGGAGGAAAACCCTGTTCAAAATATTTTTGAAAGGGCAAATAAAAGCCATCGGATTCTTTTCTTCCTTTTGTACATCTTCACCTTATTTCCTCGTTTGTTCTTTCCTTTCCCTTTTCCGATTTCCTTTATAGCTTATCCTTCTATAAGTGTTGCAGGAGACTTTTCCCAGAGAGAGTTTTCTGAGGCATGTCAGCTAATTAATTATTTTTCAACATTTTTTCTATACCTGACCTCTGATCTCCTGGCAGCCCTACCAAAAATCTTGTTGCCTTCTTTACTCACCCTAGAAAGATTCTGGGAGGAGGTGATTAATTGGCAAATGGGGAAAACGACACTGTCTTGAGACACACAGAGCATATCAAAATCAGTCAGATCCAAGTTCTTGAACCCAATGCTGTTTCCCTTCCATGTACGTACGCCCCGTGGGAACCCGGTACATCTTCTGGCTCAGCTGGAAGCCTCATTTAGGTAAAAGCCAGAGAGAAAAGACTGTTTCACCCCTATGTACTGCGTGTTAAAATCCACCTCTCTTTCATCACTTCTGTTCTTGAGTCCCCAAATCAGAGGCCTGGTACTGCCTGACAGGCATCACTGATCTTTGGCTGAGAAGCCTGGTGATGATTCTTGCCCATCGCTGACGCTGTAAATTAGCTACAACTGGTGTTCAGAAGGCAAGGTTGTGCACCTGCTGCCCTCACTTGGCAATCAGAGACTTGTCTTCCAAAACACGTTACCTTCCCTCTTCCCCTCCCTCCACACTAGATGCACACAAGCTTTGATTTCTGAGGGTCTCTCTGAGGCAGTCTGCTGTTGGATATTTTGCTATCCTGGTTTTCCATTTGATGAAATAATTCAAATGACATAGATGCTACTAAACATGGGGCAGGCTAGAAGATTCCCTTTGCAGGGGTGAAATATACACCTCCGACTCGTCACAAGTCATAGGGAGTAATGCTTTTTCAGGGAAGTGCAGTCCTGCCCATGGTGGGGAGTGATTGTCAGCAACCACCAGCAACGGCAGAATAAGGATGGTGGGTAGGGCCAACCTTATGTGTGAGTTTCAAGGCTGCATGCGCTGACAATAACAGTTATACTTTCTGTGATGGGCCTGATACCGTGACCAAAATGCACCACATGGATGAGAAACTGGGCTCTTGCTCGCTATGGGCTGAATTCCATCATGACCATGTTTCTTGTACATTCAGTGGTTATTGACTCTATACACCTGCCCAACTAGCCCAAATTACCTTGCTGTGTGTTTTTTTTTTTTTTAACCGAATTGCATACCACATTCAGTGTTTCAATAAACTAAGCATAGCCGTTTAAGCTACAAGGGGTCCACGCTTCCAAAATTTTGCTTTTCCTGTCCACCTAGAGCAGGATGTGTCTCATTACGGAGGTGTGAAATGGGAATCTTTGCTTTCTTATGAATAATAAATAGAATCATGAAAACTGAAAAGAACATAGCAGGATCTTGCATTTGGAGCTGACATTTAGTTAGCAGAAGTAAAATTATGTTAAAAAAAATCAATATGCTTTGTGAAACTTTCCATATTTTTAATTCACTTGCAACAGATAATTAGCTCATATATTTAAATTAGCCTGCTGAATTTTATTCAGCAATTTTTTAAGGAGATCGCATGCTATTTCATTCCAACATCAGTTCAGCCACTAATACAGAACAAAGAGACAGCTCCCCTGCCCCTGCTTAAAGGACTGTTTACGGCTCCATTTCCAGCCATATGATCTGGATAGTTTTCTCTCAATGCCACACATTTGCCAGTGAGTCTTTAACCTATGTGAGGGAGGGGACGGAAGATGAGAGGAGGAGGGGCAGAAAGACAAGGGACCAAGGGAGCATCTGAGATCAGGACTTTCACTTGGCTTCACCCTGATTGACTCTGGGTGACTCTGGGTGAGTGTTCATGGGTTTGGTTCTTCCTTCTCAAATGAGAGCACACACGATGGGAGAGCCTCCCCGGGCAGGGATTCTTTCAGGAACAGAGGCATCGGCAGAGAGGAGGCTCAAAGGACGTGGCATTTCCCCTTAAGAACCAAGTTTAAGCCCAAAGTCTCCTATGACTGAAAATATACGACCTCCTGGGGGGACATGGAGGGCAGGGTAAGTTCTCTTTATCGTGTTCGATTTGTTTCCCAGAGCATCCCAGGTGGGGAACAGTTAGGTTCACTGGGGACTTGGCCTTGCCTTTCAGTCTTAAGTTTGGTTCTAAGGTTCAGTTACAAATATCATGCAACATCTTATTCATTATTTCAAGGAATCTTCTTTCCTTTTCATTTTTCCCTTTTTCCTTTATCTCTAGTGATTTTCCGATCCCTCTCTCTTCCCATCACTGTTCTTTCCTTCATTTCCAGGCTTCCCCCGTTCCCCAGCACAGACTTTGCTTTCTCACCTTTTGTGTCTGGCCAGTCCTTCAAGAACCATCCCCCATCTCGGACTAGAATGTTCTTGCCGTCACATTTTTAGCAGGCAGGGCACATTGTGACCGCGTCTATATTAAGGGAGAGGGGAGGACAAGACTGTTTACTTTCTCAGAAGGCTAAACATCTCGGCTGGGAGTCCTTGACTGTGTGTGTAAGGACACAGACAGAGAGGACAAAGGCCAGCAGAAAGTGCTTCTGCCACAGCGATTTGCATCTGAGCTCAATTCAGCTCTGCTTTAAACAGTCTCATTTGAATACGCAGTACATTAGCTCTGCTGCTCCTGCTCCGGATCCAATATGGGAAATGCATTCATAGCTCAGTAACCTCTCCCCCACCCACTCCAGACCACTGGGGAAGAGGGTGGGGAGGGGCTCCAGCAACTGCAGAGAAATTGTATGTCAGAAGAATGTCTTTTCATCAACTGCTCTGTATCCCTCAGCTGCACTCCAATAGGAGATTTGCATATTTTCTCTTACTAATGGAAATAAAGACACGATGAAGATTTTGTTTTGTCTATTTAAAAATACTGCTTGGCCCCTTGTGCTTCTAAATATGCAATGGGAGGAAATGCTTTGTTAGGCTAACGGAAACTGGGAGAGTTTCAGACGACAAGTCTACCATTATCATCCGTGTGAAGGACCGCAGCTAGCAATCGCCTCCAGAATACTTCCTGGCAAAAAATTAATACGTAGATTTATAATATAAGGCTATGTGAATGTAGTCGTGTAAAGGACCACTGATCTGAAGGAAATCAGCCTGCAGAGAGCCCTAAATTATGCAGGAGGCTGAAATGGCATATTATCCAGTCCCTTTCTTTTCAGTGTTCACAGAGATTCAGATATACCTTGTGGTCTTTGTGTATGTCTTATTAACTCCTTGTCTTCTTTCGGCCTGAGAAAACCAAAGATAACTGAAGGATGAGAATGTTTACGCGTGTAAGGAGGGTGGAGTTGACGAATGTTTGAACCCCAGAACAGTTCTTTATCTGGCTATATGTGAAATGTAATAATACTAAGGTAACGATATTGACTTTTTTTTAACAAACATGCCGTAAGTTATATATAGCCCAGACTTTTATCAATGCCTTAAAAACAGTCACCATAGGAGGCTGAGTTTTTGTCATTTTATGGTTTTAGTTTTTAATGGTGGTTTTTGTTTTGTTTTAATATCACCCTGGGAATTGTTACTAAAGCCCACGGCATTTTCTATTGAATATTGCCAATGGAACCAAGTTTTTGTCATTTGAGGCTGAGTTTGATTTTTGCAAATAGTCAGATATTATCTGGAGCCTGAGTAACCGGCGAATGAGCTGTTAAGTGTTAGTTTAAGTAAGATCTTCTTCCATAAGTGTGGCCGTGGCAACACAAAAGGTCTTCTGAGCTTAGTTAAGTGCTGCTGGAAAATGGGAGATATGTGGAAATTCACACTCACTGTGCCTGACAAACCCCCTGCCTTTAATCAAAGAATTGTAGCATTAGAAGAAAACTCAGAGGTTACAAATTTCAAGCCCTTAGTTGAAATAAAAAGGCCACAGTGGTGAAATTTTACTTAAAACAGTGGGGTTTTTTTCTTGACTATATAAGGTAAAGTAATTAAAATTGTGTTTAACTAGTTCTTAAAAACTACAAACATTTGGATGCTGTTTGTGTGTGTGTGTGTGGTCAGTGTGATTGTGTTTGTATTTGTACAACCTACTCCCAGAGTATCCGATCAGCTCTCTACTAATTTCCTTACTTTGGGACTGTCCTCTTCCTCCACATCTAATTCTTGAAACCACAGAGGTGGGGCCCAGCCATCCATGTTGGGAGGGTGACAGCTGCCCTTGGAGATGGCTGATTGGACCAACAGTAACACCTGATTCAAGGCAGGCCAATCAGATCCTCTCCTCTGGGAATCTGGGATTGGCACTCAGGGGGTCGTTCAACATGGCTGGATCTAGAAGATACAAAGTTGGCAACTTAAGCTTTCCAGGGTGCAGAGAGCCAAGAAAGCTGGTCCAGAGAGAAGGAAAAAGTAATAGAGAAGACGTGAAGAGGAAGGTAAAAATGAGAATAAGGGAAGAACTGCCTGTGTGTCCGAAGCCTCTGGTTCCCAGTCAGAGCCTTCCTGAAGCCTGCTTGTGTTACTGCGCTTAGGTTCCTTAAGCCAACACTGCATCCTTAAATGATGTGTTTTAAATGTTTATTTTTATTTAAGTTAGATTGCTTTGATTTGTTACTCGCAACCCACTGGATCAGCCGGAACAGATTATGCATCTATCAACTCCCCAGGGGGCACGGAATCCGCCAGCCTCCCTCAGGAACCAGAGTTCTTTTCACGAGGACCTGATGGGAGAAACGGGAATGGGACAACGGCAGGGCCCAGGCCAGGAGACTTGAGTCATCTGCCGACCACAGCTTTCCAAAGGATACCAGGGGTGAGCAGGGCTCCCTGCGAGGTGTGGGAGAGTTGAGGCATCTGGACCGTAGCACACTGACTGCTGACTGTGGGAAAGGAGCAATTTTTAGTGTGACCTGTCTGGTCCTGTGAAAGGTCCTTATCTGACACAGCACCAGGGAAACTGGGAAAAGCAACTAGAACATTGTCATTCTCCCACATTCAGTGCGTTCAGGAACAGCCTGTGCACCGACCCCTCCATTGCCTGGCCTAGAAGATAGAAACCCAAGCTTTTAGAGCAGATGCACAAGGAGTGGCACCCGATCTCCATCTTCACTCATCTTCCAGCTCATCCAGCTTCATGCTTTTTGATGCAGAAACATGAAGCTACTGGTGTGCCCCTCCCCGACGGCATACCTCCTGCCCGGATGCGTGTAGTTTCCTCTGCTTGGAGTGCCCAGCACACTCTACCTCCCCCTGCTCCATCCTAGCCTCCACTGCCTCGGCCTAGAAAATTCCTATTCAACTTTTAAAACACTCTGTAACAGTCCATTCTGGATGGCCTTCATGGGCCTTTCTCCAGCCCAGGATAGAATGAATCCCTCCTTTCTACTTCAGTACCTTATGAATATTTCCACCACTGTCCTCTCTCACACTCTATCGTAATGATTTGTTTATGTGTTTTCATGACAGTAACCATGTCTCATTCACTTCTTTTGTTTTAATTGAAGTATAGTTGATTTACAATGTTGTGTCAATTTTTGGTGTATAGCAGAGTGATTCATTCATATGTATATTTTTCGTTATAGGCCATTATAAGATACTGAATATAGTTCCCTGTGCTATACAGTAGGACCTTGTTGTTTATCTATTTTATGTATAGTAGTTAGTATCTAGAAATCATAAACTCCCAATTTATCCCTCCCCATCCCCTGTCCCCCTGGTAACTATAAGTTTGTTTTCTATGTGAGTCTGTCTCTGTTTTGTACATAAGTTCACTTGTGTCTTTTTTTTTTAGATTCCACAAAAAAGTGATATCATGGTATTTTTCTTTCTCTTTCTGGCTTACTTCACTTAGTATGATGGTCTTCAGGTCTATCCATGTTGCTGCAAATGGCATTATTTCATTCTTTTTTATGGCTGAGTAATATTCCATTGTATAAATATACCACCACTTCTTTATCCAGTCATCTGTTGATGGACATTTATTGTTTCCATGTCTTGGCTATTGTAAGTAGTACTGCTATGAACAATGGGGTGCATGTATCTTTTCAAATTAGAGTTTCCTCTGGATATATGCCCAGGAGTGGGATTGCATGATAACTCTATTTTTAGTTTTTTAAGGAATCTCCATACTGTTTTCCATAGTGGCTGCACCAATTTACTTTCCCACCAACAGTGTAGAAGGGTTCCCTTTCCTTCACACCCTCTCCAGCATTTGTTATTTGTGGCATGTCTCATTCATTTTTGAATGTCCAGCAGCTAATAGTTAGTGGGTGCACACTGACTAACCTGTAGCAGCTGCTCTGGTAGTTAACACCGTTTTTGTGTTCAATATATGTGGAAAGCAATGAACTGAAATTGTGTAAAGTCATCTTCTGAGGAGGCTGTAAAGTATTTGTTCTAGAGAACAACCTTACCTTAGTGCAAGTGACTATTGGAACTTTTTGCATTTTTAACTCTGCCACCTGCTGCTTCCCAGGAGATTGAGTAGATGTTCCATACCTGAGAGCTATTAGGAGCTATGTTGCTCAACAGAGATATTTGTATATGAGAAGCTCCCACCAGTCTTGGGGACCATGGCAGTGAATGCAAATGTCAATTATTTCCCCCTGGTTCATATAACTGGAAGAGGTTCTGCACTGGCACCAAAGTCCAAAAACTCTGTGAAGTGGGAACGGCTTCTGTTTTCTGCTCAACATTGTATATGTAGCATCTGAATCCAAACAAGGCAGCCAGTAAATATGTGTTAAAAAAAAAAATAACAGGTGGGAAGAATGGAGGGAGAGGAGAAGGGAGGGAGAAGGAGTAGAAGAAAGGAGGGACTTTATAAGGAACATTTTTAACTACTGGTGAAAAATTAAATTCACCCTCTAAAATGAGCCACGTACAACAAAATCACAGTTAAGTGAAAACATACATAGTAAATGATAAATATTGTAGAGTGCAGTTCCACTGTTTCATATACACCATCCGTTATCAAAGTGTTGGTAAAATTCTTCATTTAAGCAGTAGGGTCAGGCTGTGGTCAAGATCACTGTGTGGTCCTATGTCTCCAAGCCAACTTTCTTCCTTGAAGATCCCACCCTGGCACTGGTGCTTTGGTGTTTATTTCAAAAACCTTTCAGTTAAACTCTGTTTGAATAACTGAACAGTCTGTCTATGAGCTTCAGGCATTCCTCCTCAAGATACAGTTCAGTAATTTGACTTGTGTTGCTGGTTTACTCAGAGTTGTTCTTCCCCCAACCATGTAACACTAGAACAGTGGGAGTCCAACAAAGCTCGAGTTGTAAAAGAGCTCTCTTCTCTGAAAATATCTCGTCTTTGCACAAAAGAAGTTGTCTAGACCTTCCTGGCTTTTGGAGGACACATGCCTACAAAGAGATATCTCTGAGGCTGAGTGCATCCCTTTTGTGGAAATTCTCTCTCCTCTATAATTATTTCCTATCTCATTTTCAAATCTTCCCTTGGCTTTAGAGCAGTGGTTTAAAGTGATAATGGTTCACTAAAATGTCACCATCAGTCTTTTCCAATTAAGTGTTTTGTGGTAGCTACTATTGCCTTAGATCATAAAATGGAATCATGGAAAGTTCGAACTAAAATTGTGGTGTGGAAGGTAATCTAATATAAAACCCTTGTTTTACAATTGACTTAATACAGTCTTTGCAAAGCCAAGGAACTTGCCTAAAATTATGAATGAAGTCAGTGGCAGAACAAAAAGAAGAATTTCAGTCACCTGTATTTCAGGCCAGTTGTCCTTTCTACCATACTAGGTAGGAACAAGTCAAGGAAGGTTACATGAGAGTGAATGAGGCCAAGGTCAAGTTCTTCTGATGCCTTAGACCGAGGAGACCTGAAGGCAAGGATTGACAGCATTGCAGAGTGGTGAAGAGAAAGATCTTTGAATTCCTATTCGGATTCTCCGTTCCAAGATTTAATAGTTATGTGACCTTGGGGAAAGTGGACCTTTCTGATCCGCAGTGTTCTTATCTATAAAAGGAGCATAATAAGGGTGCCTACACCAGACAGCTGTTGTGCAAACTAAATGATGATGTGAGTAAGCAATTAGCACAATATCTACACGTAGTAAGTACTCAAAATAGCAGAATTGTATCTTATATTGAACTTGGGCTAATTGGCTTCATCATATGTCCTCAATAATTGATAAAGAGAAAGAGAGAAAAGATGTATGTAAGAGTGAGACCTGGGGGGAGCATGAGAAGAGAACTGTGTGTTTGTGGGTCCCCTGGTCAGTCTCAGCTCCTAGATGCCTCTCGTACCATGAGCATCTCCTTGCCCCTCAGGAGATCTTTAAAGAATGTATTTGTTATATGCCATGTTCTTTGGATGTCAGCCAGCTTCATTTGGTATACATATGAAGAGACCCCAGTCTGCTCTGACGTTGGAAGGACAGCTAGATGGGTTAGGCTTGTTCAGAGTTGTAGTCTTCTGGTCTCCAGCATGACTCTCTATAAAATCAAGGAAAGTGTTGGTGAAATGTCATTTTTGCCTTAGGCTTTGACTTGCTGTTCTAATTCTTTCATTGGATACACTGGCACCTTAGATATCATTATCCTGGTATATATCATCATTATCACTGATGGCCTGTCACAAGTCCCTATTGTTGGTCTGGAAATCCCCTCTCTGGGCATTGTTCTCAGAGTTCCTCTCAAAAGATGACACTTACAGAGTCTCTCTGCTTCCCACACTATATGAGCAGAACCATCCCTGAACATCTCGGAGAAGATGCAGTGGGTCTTCCAGAAATCGGCACATACTTAGTGATTAATTCCAGGGTCCTGTGAACCCTTCCCGGGGCCAGGACTAGGGGAAGGCTAATGATGCACAGAATTTAAGGGGGCACAGAAAACCCAACAGAAAATATCTTGATGCAGCATTTTTTAATTATGTAAAAAGATCAATGGTGAACAAAATTTCAAAATGTTAAAGACAGGACTGGTGATTTTTCCTTCTACGTCAGACTCAAAATATCTTGCTCCTGCACTGACCTCACCTTCCTGGGTCCCTTGCACTCCTCAGCACACACACCAAAGATGTGTTGACCCTTAGAGCCTCTTGAGTGACTGTGGAATTACAAAATCAGCTCAATTTAGTCATGTATTCCACAAATTGTATTATTATATGCCAGACACTATTCTGGGTGCCTGATAGCACAGTGAATAACCAGGAAAAAAATCCTTTGCCTCCATGGGGTTTGCATCAAAGTGAGGGAAACAGACAATAAAGAAAGGAATGAAAAAATACATAGTATGTGTCAGGTTCCTTGGAGAAGGAGGATT
The DNA here is from genome assembly GCF_036321535.1 of Camelus dromedarius. Lineage (NCBI taxonomy): Eukaryota > Metazoa > Chordata > Mammalia > Artiodactyla > Camelidae > Camelus > Camelus dromedarius. The sequence continues at coordinate 69,060,491 of NC_087439.1, read as the reverse complement.
GAGGATTCTATGGATGCAGCTAGGAATTGAAACCTTAAATAGGATGGTCAGGGAAGGACCCACTGAGAAACCGACAATGAGCGAAGGCCTGAAAGAGTGAGGAAGCAGGTGACGGGGCTGCCTGGGGAGAATCATCCCACGCAGGGGACCGGATAGTGCAAGAGCTCTGGAGATGGTTGTTCTGAGTGAAGCGTGGAGGTCAAAGACAGCAGCTTCCCCGCCAGAGTGGAGGTTTCTTGTAGGTAAACGGTAAAAATCCTTGTCCGGCAGCATTGGCAATAAAGATAGCAAACTCAGTAAGAAAAAGGAAAACTCTAGTTTGGGTGAATGGGTGGATACCTGAAAAAAAAAAAAGAGAGAGAGAGTTCTAAAAGAATGAGGGGAAGTTTGGTGGGCAGTCAATACTGTCTGCATTAGGAACTTGTTTTTTTAATAAGAATGTGACATGAAGTAAATTAATAAAAGCAGAGGTATCCACATAGAGGCCAGAGTGCTGACAAAGAAGAAATTTTAAAAAAAACTATCTGAATTTAAGGAAAACAGGAACCTCCTCTCACAATTTTGCTCTTCTTGGTACATAGAAAGTGATGCCAAGCCAACAGCCGGAGGCGGAGCAAATAGTACCTGATCTACAATCTTCAATCTCATAACTAAAAACCCACTAATTATTCTAATGGCAAACAGAGCTCTTCCTTGTCCATGTAACATTGGGCCTAAGATCATAGTAGGGAGCAAAGGGTATGGAGTCCAATCTGAATGTCTTGAGGCGTATATCAGCTAGATGGTTACCACAGGCAAAGCTGTGGTTGCCATTCAAGATTTATTCAGTTGACAAATGCCAAATTCCTAATATGAGGGTGATACGAATTGCAGCAATGGATACTTACTCATTGTTCAGGCATCTTCGTAGGGCAAGGACTGCAACATCCTTCTGGCGACTAGGCTTCCTATGACTAGACTTGCTTCTTGTTTTCAATCAAGAAATGCCGAAACAGTTGATAAAGAAACTAATAGCTGAAAATAGCACTGTTATGCACAGATGCTTGGTATTGGATTCTGCTTGGTATAGTTGCTTTATATCATTTAATAATCAAACGTCCAGAATTCCAGATAGGAGGGTCAGTCTACAGCATTATCAAAGATTTTGAAAATATTTAAAGTTTAAAGGACCCTACATTGTTCATTATTGCTCAAAACAATATTGAAATTCTTCTTGAGCAAATCTCTTTCTTGACCAAATCTCTTTCTTGACCTAGGAGATGAAAAAACACTGCTAAGCCTTTTTCTTTGGGTGAACTCGTGGGTCTGTGCTCAGAAGACAGACACTTATACGTGTGATGACAAACCTTAGTTTGCAGAGGCAGCAGAGATGTAATAGAGTGCCTGAACCAGTGCTTTCAGCAGCGACAGAGTGCAACCTTTTTCAAAATAGCTTTTCTTCAAAAACTGTTTGGAAATACATAGATCTTTGGATTTAATTTTCACTTTATATATAATGTCATCTCATGAAATCCTAAACCTTATTTCATCTTACACATAATTTCTACCATGAAATAAAAAGAAAAGAACTCTGCCTGCTTTCATCCCAAGTTTGCTAGACTTAAGAATTATCTCAAAATAACCCATATTACAAATATTCTGTGATGAATAGAAAAGACTATTAGTCAGGATAGACTAAGTTATGATACAGTTATAAATAAAATCTCCATGGCTTACTTCCATGTTTCTTTCTAGTTCATGCCCACTCCAATATGTGTGAGGCAGTCTTCCCTCATCTTGTCAATGCACCATCAGGAACATGACGACCAGAGGTGTCCACAGTCTCCTTGGCAGAAGAAGAGGGAGCTGGAAAATTAGACGGAGTGATTCTACTTACATCCAATGGCCAGAACGCAGTCACATGACCCCAACCTACTAGGGAAGATGGGGAACAAATATACAGGAGCTTATGCCTGGTATAGTGAGCGCCAACAGCCCTGCTTCAGTCTGATCTGATATACGCTCCTTCCTCCCACATGTAGAATCCAGTCACACCATCATCACCCCTAAGAGTCAACCTCAAATCTACTGCCTTTAGCTTACAGTCTGGGATCTCTGGGTGACACGTAATAGTCTCTGTCAAGTCTGGATGTGGCTTCTCCTGGTCCAGAGACCAGGGAACTTTAAAAAGACTATCTGTCCCACCTAATGATGGAATAAAGACAGAATCGTCACAATAAATGTTCCTATTTCAAAAAAAGAAAGAAAAAGAGACACAAAGTAACCACCCATCTGGAGTTCTGAAATCCTACCGGCCACATTTTGGAGACCACTACCTGGGTTGAGGGAGATTCCTGGGTTAGCCCTGATCTGTGCTCCCGAGGGGCTTTTCTCGTTTAGCTTCTTCCCTGACCACACCTGAAAGGGGTGAGCAATATCCTCCTCCAGGCCGTAGCCCTCAACGTTTGCTCCTGCTCATGGAAGGCTGAGGACCAAAAGTTGTACAGCTCAAACTGTCAAAGTCTTTTTATACTCCAGTCTCATGGGTTTTTGGGGGGAGAACACCACTCCCTCAAAAATTCAATAGACTTTTTATCCATTTGATTCTAATCAGCTCCGTGTGGTAATAAATACACCCAGAGGCATCTCTTAGTCATCATTTTCATGTTTCCTCTACTTCTTTGTTTTCTTACTTCTGTTCCTATCTGTTGAAACTAAATGGTGGCCATCTTTCAAGTTTGGAGAGAAAAGTCACTCTCTTAACCTGATGTGTACTCAATTGCTTTCCATTTTATTGGGTGCTTGCAGCTCAAAACGTTTTTTAAGCTCCACCTCTTACCTTTTAGAATCTAGAAGCAGTAGGCTTTTCCAATCCTAAAATGCCTCAAATTTCTGGACTTGATTTCTCTTTGTAAACTGGTCAGTTCTCTTCTGAGCTCATCTTTCTTTACAGTTATTAACATACTGTTTTCCAACCTTCTCCCCTAGAGGTGCACTCAGTAAGCACATGGTCTGTGTCCCAAGTTACTGTAGATAGCAATTTTCCCGAGTGTTCTGCCTCTGCATAACGTGAATGAAGACTTTTCCAGCCTTCAGTATTAATTTCTTCACCATATAGTGACCATTCACTAATTCAATGGCACCTACAGATATGTTGAGTTTTAAGTATGAAAAAACAAAAACAACCCCCCCAACTTTTAGGGATTTAATAAAATAAATACTATTTCCAGCTCCTACAGTGTGTAGTGCATGACAGGTAGCCCTCCTTCTTCTTACAGCTGCATCACCTTGACTACCTGGCCTCCAAGGTAACTGGATCTGAGGGATAAAATCACTGGCTGACCACACTAGAAAACTTTAAGGGATGGCCTAGAAATGGCAGACATTATTTAAACTCATCTTCCACTGGCCAGAACCCCATTATAAACTCCAACCCAACTGCAGGGTGAGTTAGGAAATATTGTGGAGCAAACAGATTTGGGGACAGAGCACTCCTTCTCTGTCACCTATATCCCCAAAATACTAAACCCAAAGATACCCACCAAAAAAATGTAAGGTTTGGGCAAGTTACTTTACCATTAATTCTTTGTTTTCATTATAAAATGACCTTAATTTTATTTAATCATAATAGAATGATTGTGAATATTTAATGCCATGACACATAAAGTCCTGGCGTAATACTTGATGGAGAACAGTCTCCCCTAAAAAGGTTTGTAAAAACCCAATAGAATATTTCTCATTTGTTCTAGGTTTTATGCAGAGGGATATCCTATTCTAATTCAGGCCTTAGTATTCTTTATAAAATAACTGCAGGAAGTAGTTTTGACCTTTGGCAGCCATGCAAGTTCCCTTTCAGAAGTCTGTTGATTGCATCTTTAAAATTGAGATTTTGTTCTTTCGTCGGGATTTTGGTATTCCCTCCAGTGTTGCTTTCAAGAGCCCCAGCTCAAGTGTAGATTGGATAAGTGTAGATCCTTCTGAAGGTTCTGATGGGAGGTACGGACCAATGGGCTAGAGGAGATGATATTCTCTTCAGATTGGGTACTTGGGACAAGGACAGTCTATTTGGGAGGTGATCTCAGGAAGCAGGGTGAGGGAGAAGGGAACTGAGACAGGAAGGAATTAAAGCCAATAAAGGGTGTGCTAATGACTGGATCACCACAGTGGATGATGGGGAGTCTTCTTGGGCTTTCCAGGACATCCTGTAGAATACACTTCATACAGGTCCTATGAAGGCTTGGAGAACCTGGATATGTATCCACCAACTCTTGTCTCTCAGTGTTTGGGGTTCATTCCTGGGACGTTGCTCTCCGTACTTCCAGCCTGCCCCCTGAACAAATGATCATGCTCCTCCAGCCAGAGCACTCCCCAGGCAGCAAGAGGCAAGACCCCCTTGGAAGATCTGGGAACTCTCAGCAGCTGACTTCTGGAGTGAGCCTGGAATAGGAGTGTGACATCAACAGCATGGAGCTTATATTTAAAATAATTCCCCTTGGAATTTCTGAATCACGGGGCCATGTAGCCACCATTCCTTACCAGTATCTCCATTAAAAAAAATTATTGATAACTCTAAAGTGTATCTCAAAATTTTCAAATTACGATTTCCTCACAAGAAATTAAAAGGTTATACATTGGAAAATTTGCTTCTTTCCCAGTCTATTGCCGTCTCATCTCTCTCTGTACTGGATTCTGCCGCATCTTGTTCTACATTTGTTCATCATGGCCACATTCTCCTTCTATGGCAGGAGAGAGTCGAAGGGCTCTGGGCAGCCCAGCTGGTAGCATTCTTGAGGAGTGGAGGGAAATTTTCACTGAAGCCCAAGAGACGGCTACTATCACGGTAGCAAGCAAAGCTGAAAGCAATGTCATTGTAAACATGAGCCCAATAAACAGAAAGGATGGAGACGGGTGGGTGAGTTACAAAAACCGGAGAAGGCAGAAGCAAGCAGCTACTTTTGAGGTGGAGTCCAGAACCCAGGCATCAGGCAGACCAGAGCGGAGCAAGGGTTGGTTGGGTGTAAGTGGGAAGAAGCAATCGCGTGGGAATGCTTGCTGCCTTCAGTTTCCTTCTAGGAGTCAGGTGGATCACTGCGCATGGGTGAGCCCCTGAGGCTGAAAGTCCAGGATGAGGCAGACGGTAGGAACCCCTCGACTTCTGTACATTTCCTGGACTTTGCCTCCCTCATCTCCTAATCTCAATCACTCCCATTTATCGTTTTTGTTACATTTTAACTCATTTTTGTTGTCTTACTTTTTCAGTGTAAAATGCATCCCTGGGTTAGAGCTCCCTTTTTATTCTGGATTAAAAAGTTATACTCTTCATAACTCAGACAACAACATTTTGGCAGGAAGTTAGCAGGAACATATGGGCCTCGGCATTTTGATGCCCAGACTGGCTTCTGCCAAAACATTTCTTTGCTGTCGTATAGATAGCAGCAATGTTTGGGACTGTTGGGGAATCATCCCACACAGCTCAGGCTGGGGAACGCTGCTGCCTAACAGCCTTTGTGCGTAGCCGAGGGACTTCGCATCCCTGGGTCTGGGAATTTTCAGAGGCAGGAGGGAGGCGGAGTCAGTCAGCATCCACTTCTCAAAGTTGCGTGAGCTCCAGGCTGTGTCCCCTGACTTCAGGCACCCGAAGATGGTGGTAGGATGCCTGGGGTAGGAATGTAGGCGGTATTGGTCAGAATCCAAATCAGAAAACAGAAACCATTTTAGTTTTAAAAAGAGAGAATTTAATGCAGGTAACAGAAGAACTAAAATAAATCAAGAGACAGTAAACAACTCAGAGATTAGCTGGAATAGGAAGCCATCAGCACCTTCCAGTGGAGGGGCAACGGGGAAGGTGGCATCAATGGAGCTCAATGGAATTTGGAACCATGATGAGCTTGTCCAATGGGATCTGGAGCCAGAGGATGGACTCAGTTACTGCCAGACATCTCCTGAGGCTGCCAAGGAGGGGGAAATACCCTGGCTCCCCTGGCCCCCACCCTCCATCTTCTTCTAGTCTTTGCACTAGATGAAACAGAAGGCACTAGACATGGGAGCCTGAGCCGCTGCCCCCTGCCATATAGAACCGAACAAAGGAGAGCTAGGGTGGACCTGAGAGCTAGTGGTACACGTGGGGTGGCTGGTGAAGGCAGGACAGGTGGGGGGCTCTCCCTCAGGACCCCAGTGGTAATGGGAGCAAACTGGGCTCCCTGACTGTGGGAACCCCCAGCCTAGCACCAGGGAAGCTGCTCACTTTGTTACACCCCTCCTGGGGGCACTGAAAGGTCACTTTTCCTGGGAGATGGTCAGGAAGAGGGGACCTGAGGTCACAGGGCTCAGCATCTGTCCTGACCTCGGCGGGCAGCTTGGGGCAGGCAAGGCCCAGGCAGGCACTAGACCTCAGCTCCCTGACTCCTCGGGGGCTGCAGGGGGGCCACGCGGGGCTGACTGGACCCTGGCATCCTGCATCAGTCATGTACCCTCCTGGGCCTGCTTAGTCACTGCCTCACTGAGCCTCACGGTCCGGGTCCTGGAGCAGTGCTGGGGATGACAGGAAGTGGACCCAGACAGGGAACAGGGAGCAGCCCTGGGCCAGACTGGGGTGGCCTTGTTTTTGTAAAACAAACATTTTAAAATAAAAAAAAAAAAGAGGACTGATCTGCAAAAGGGCGGAAGAAATTAGTAGCTGGAATGGAATAAGCCACCCACTCCTGCCCTCTAAGGTGGGAACGCCCAAATCCCCATCAGTTTGTCTTGGGCCAGCTCCATACTCAGGATATCGTCACGTGAAGGAAAATAACAGTCACGTCATTATACCTGAATTCACACCAGCTACCTGATGTGACCCGTCTATAATCTGATATACTATTATATCCCCATTGAGTATGTGAGAAAACTCAGACGGAGAAAAGTTAAAGATCTGTCCTGGGAAGCAGTGGATCCAGGGTCCGGACACAGGCAGGCCAGCTGCAGAGCCCATTCTCCGCCTGCTCCCTCGCCTCCCCCGCCCCACCTCCTCGGCTCTGCTGCCTCCACCCACTAGCGATCTGGCCCCCATCACTTGTCATTCTCGGAGGGGCCCAAGGCTCATTCATGGCTTAGAGGTCTGTGAGCCCCTTCTGAGAACCCCCAAAGCAGCTCCTGGGAGGACCCTAGGATGCGGAGACGCTTCTTAGCTTCTCTGTTTCTCCATTGCTTCTTGTTTTCTATGCTGCTTATTCATTCTGCACCCTGTCCTCCAGTGGCAGAGGTACGTGGCGGGGGGTTAGTTTTGTCATTTGCTAACCATAAATCCACCTTATTTTCCTTTTAATTCATGCCTGCAGTTTCTACTCGATATGTACCAGCTATCCCAAGCCCTTGGTATGATGATCTTGGTGCTGTTTTATTTCCAGGCAGCTGGGACCCAAGGGTTAATTGTTATTAAGCTGGCAATGGGAGGCTAGTATGTGACAGAAGACAGTTCTTTGGGCATAAGCTAACACTTTCAGCTTGCAGCTAAGGGACCTCCAAGGCGGGGGGGGGGGGGACAAAACAAAACAAAACCCTGAGCCCAGACATTATAGGAGTTGGAGTACTGCCTGCAAAGAGGCCCGATCGACCAGCCAATGCACGGTTCTTCAAAGGCAGGAGGTCTGATGCCAAGAAGTGAGACGATGGTAGAATATCATATGGGAACCATAACAAGATGGTTTATATCATGAAACCAGGCCACTGAGGACTGGAGAGCAGCTGAAATATTATGTTGAGGCATAAGAATCCCTAGACAAAAACCAGACTAGGCAGTCACAGTTGTCGGAGCGTGGAGCTCAGCTCTGGAGAGGGGACTTCAGTCACCCAGTAGTAGGTGCCAACCGAACTATATGAGGCTGGAGATGCTAAAGCCAACTGGGCTAGCCCCCAAGGTGTCTACAGTGTAAGAGGGAAGGACAGAAGTAAACACCTAATCACAGGAAAGCACAATAAATAACATAACAAAAGATGAGGAGGGCGTAAAGGAGAAGCATCCTGATTCCCAGGAAGAAGCAATAACATGCTAGAAATTTCTTAGGTAAGAGAGAGCATGGCTCGCTTAGGAAAATGCAAATGAGAGTCCCAAGAAGTGACATCAGAGAGATGAGTTTGGAGGCTACCTAACCAAATGGGTTTAGAAATCATGTTAAAAGATGTGTTTCCTTTTTCCCAAGGTCAGTGGGATGCTGTCAGAGGGCCTTATGAAGGGAAGGCACATGAGCAAATGTGGCTTTAGGAAGACCATCCTGACACTGTGACAGATGATGGACTGGAGAGGAATCAGGCTAGAGGCAGGAGAGAATTTAAGGGGTTGTTTCAGTAACAGGCAAGAAGTGAAAAAGTTCTGGAACAGTGACAGTGAGAAAAAGTTCTGGACCATTAGCAGTGAGAATGGATAGAAGGGGAATATAAGAGATTATTTAAGACTGTGGGAGTGATCATAACTAGTGACTATTTGAAAGCAGGAGTGTGAGAAAGTTAGGATTACGTCCAACTTTCAGGCTTGAGAACTTTTCAGGTAGTTCACTTTCTAAAGCAGACAACACAGAAGATGGGATCAATCTTGGACAGGTTGGGTTTCAGCTGCTGGGGGATAATTCGGGTAGAGATCCTGCTAAGAAATTAGGAGAACCATCTAAACTAGTAGTTAAAATCTTGAGAGAACCGTTGGCACTGGTTTGGGCCACTGGAGTGGAGAAATGTCATCACCCAGGAAAGACGTTGGCGAGAAGAATGTTGTGGTTGGTTCTCCGCGGAATCACCAACAACTAAGGAGATGGGAGGAAAAAAACTGAAAAAAGGGCCAGAGTCAAAAGAGGAAAAGTTCAGTGTCACAGGTGTCAAAGGGGAAGATTTTCAAGAAAATTATAGTTAACACTGCCAAAATGCTGCCGACAAGATAAGGGCTGAAGTGTTTCTACAGGTTTTGGCAAATAGATCACTGGTGTTTTCGCATCTTCTCTGGACATTGCCTCATTTCCTCTGAGCTGTGTGGCCTTAAGCAAGTAGTTGAATAATAATCCTACTTCACGGAGTTTTTGTGAAAATTAAATGAAATCTCTGCCCACGCAGGAAGGGCTTGTCTCCCTCTAGAATTTACTTCCTTTAGACATATTTGCAGCCACGGTGCTCCAATATGTTTTAAAAATAGATGACCTTGAAGAAAAGATAGTCTTTGCAACAAATGATGCTGGAGCAACTGGTTAACCACATGTAAAAAATTTTTTTAAAAAGAATTCAGACACAGACCTTTCACACTTCACAAAAATTTTAACTCAAAATGGATCACAGACCTAAATGTAAAATGCAAAACTATAGAATGCCTAGAAGATAGCATAGGAGAAAATTGAGGCAACTTGGGGTATGGTGATGACTTTTTAGATAAAACACCAGGAAGGCACAGTCCATGAAAGAAATAATTGACAAGCTGGACTTCATTAAAATTTAAAACTTCTGCTCTGTAAAAGACACTGTCAAGAGAGTAAGAAGACAAGCCATGGACTGGGAAAAAGTATTTGCAAAAGACAGATGTAATAAAGGACTGTTACCCAAAATATACAAAGAACTCTTAAAACTGAACAATAAGAAAATAAACAACCAGATTTTTTTAATGTGCAAAAGCTTGAATAGACACCTCACCAAAGAAGATACATATGGCAAATAAGCATATCAAAGATGCTCAACATCATATGTCATATAAAAATGCAAATTTTAACAACAACAAGATACCACTACACACCTATTGGAATGGCCAAAATCCAAAACACTGATAATACCAAATGCTGACAAGGATGTGAAGCAACAGGAACTCTCATTAGCTGCTGGTGGGAATTCAAAATAGTACAGCCCTACATTGGAAGACAATTTGGTGGTTTCTTAGAAAACTAAGCTTACTCTTACTGTATGATTTAGCAGTTGTGTTCCTTGATATTTACCCAAATGAAATAAAAACTTACATCCATAAAAAAGCTACACATGAATGTTTATAGTGTCTTTAATCATCATTGCCAAAACTTGGAAGCCACCAAGACGTTCTCAGTAAGTGAATGGATTAGTAAACTGTGGTACATCCAGACAATGGAATATTATTCAGTACTAAAAAGAAATGAGCAATCAAGCTATAAAACCACATGGAAGAATCTTAAATGTATATTACTAAGTAAAAGAAGCCAGCCTGATAGAACTACATCCTGTATAATTTCAACTGTATGACATTCTGGAAAAGGCAAAACTATGGAGTCAACTAAAAGATCAGCAGTTGCAAGGAGTTGGGGGGAGAGTGAGATGAATAAGCAGAGCACAGAATATTTTGAGGTCAGAGAAATTATTCTGTATGGTACCACAGTGGTGAATGCATGTCGTTATACATTTGTCAAAATCCATAGAATATACAGCAAGAGTGAATGTAAATTCTAGACCATGGCTGATAATGATGTTTAAATGTAGGTTCATCAGCTGTAACAAGTGTACCACTCTGGTGATGGCTGTTGACAGTAGGGAGGATGTGCGTGTGTGAGGAGGGAAGGGCCCGGGGGTATATGGGGATTCTCTGTACTTTCTGCTCAGTTTTCCTGTGACCCTAAAACTTCTCCAAAAAATTATCTATTAAATATACATATACCTTTTAAAATTTAAATTTAATATATTATATATATAAAACTTTATTAAATTTAATTTTTCATTTCACCCTTAGAAACAATGATCTGTCAAAGTCTTCTATAGTGGAAGTGGAAGTGGAAACATGGCGTATATCACATTTGGGACTATTACTCCAACCTATTTACTGGATGACCCAGCACACCTTTCTCCTAAATTTGGAAAAATATCCAATATTTAACATTAAGTATTATGCTGATAAATCTGATAAAATTGAGACCAAGTCAATGTCTCTCACTATCTCTACTTTTATTTCACATTGGACTTGAGGTCCTTGCCAGTGTTATAAGTCAAAAAATATATATATATATATATATATATAAAAGATGTCTTTGCATGTGATATGTTATGTACATAGAGATCAAATGGAATCTACAAAGAAGCTATCAAGACAATTAGTAAAATGACCAAATATGGTCTATAGATTTAATATAATTCTGATCAAAATCCCAGCAACATATACTTATGTACGTTGACAAGCTGATTTTAAAATTTAAATGAAAACGCAAAGGATTTAGAACAACCAAGACAATCTTGAAGATGAAGAAATTTGGAGTATTTACAGTGTCAGATTTTAAGACTTCTTATAAAGCAATGTAATTAAGACAGTGTGGTATTTGGATACAGATAAATAAACCTATGAAACAGAACACAAACATCCATCAACAAAAGAATAGATAGCATATTTTGGTGTATCCATATAATGTAATACTATACCACAAGAAAAAAGAGCCAATTACTGAAACATAAAACAACATAGATAAATTTCATGAAAAACATGTCGAGCAAAATAAGCCAATACAAAAGTACATGCACTGTGATTCCACTGAGATGGAGTGAAAAACAGGCCAAGTTAATCTATGAAGACAGAAGTCAGAATACTTGTTATCTTTGGGAGGATGGGATATTGACTGGAAAGGTTATGAGAAAATTCTGGGACAATAGGAATGTCCTTAATATGCACCAATCTGGATCATGATTATCATGATTATATCATGAGATATCTCTCTGTCTCTCTCTCTATCTCTCTCTCTCTGTCTCTCTGTCTCTCTCTCTCTCTCTCTCTGTCTCTCTCTCTCTCTCTCTCTATATATATATAGGCATACACTTAAGATTTATACTTTTCACTATATGAAAAACAATGAATTCTAAAATGCTTATTTGTTTCTTCTCAGTAAGAAGTTCAAGTTGCAATAATTCATCTTTTATATTGGAGGGGGTCCCCTGGCACACTCAGACAACTACACCCCTAAAAACATCACCAATGTGGGAGGTCCCTAGATCCTCATAAGATTTTTCTCTCACCGTGTTGTGCACATTTGTTTTGGGGCATTCAGAGTATTTGCCATTTCCTGCTCAACAGGTCTGCTTACCATGACATCATTAATATGTTGGATCAACTTCATATCTTTTGGAACATCAAGACAATCAAGACTAGGAAAGTGTCATAACCCTGGCGCATAACTGTAAACAAATGTGTACTCCTCTCATTCCCAGGCGAATCTGGATTTCTTTTGATCCTCCTTCATGATGGGAATTGAAAAGAATGCATTCACCCGATCAATAGCTGTATTCCAAGTGCTAGAGGCTACTTTGATCTCTTCTAGTAAAGATACCACATTTGGCACAGCAGCTGCAGCTGGGGCTCCCACTCATGTAAGTTTACCACAGTTCACCATCTTCTGCTATGATCCATCTGATTTTTAGGGACCATACAGTGAATCAAAAGAGAATAGGATGAACCACCTCAGCAACCTGTGACTCCTTGAGAGCAGTACTCAGCCCTGCCATTCATCCAGGGTGTGTCATTGCTTTCATTTTAATTTCTTGCAGGGGTAGAGAGGAGCGGTGCAAATTTAAGAGCTTCCTACATTAGCTTTCTATTGCTGCTATAACAAATGATCATAAATTTAGTGCTTAAAATGAAAGAAACTTATTATCTTACGGTTCTGCAGGCCTAAAGTTCAAAATAGGTTTCATGGGGATAAAATCAAGGTATTGGGAGAACTATGTTCATTCAGGAGGGCCTAGGGGAGAATCTCTTTCCTTGGCTTTTTTAGCTTCAAGAGGCTTCCTGCATTCTTTGGCTTGTGACCTCTTCCTCTACCCTCAAAGCCAGCATCATAGCATCTTCAAATCTCAGAATCTGACTTCCTCTTCTGCCACCCTCTTCTATTTATAACTCTTGTGATTTTGTTGGGCCTCCCAGATAATCTAGAATAATTTCTCCAGTTCAAGCTCAGCTGATGAGCAACCTTAGTTCCATCTGCAACCTTAATTGCCCTTTGCCATGTAACTTAACATAGTCACAGGTTCCAGGAAGTAGGACATGGACATCGTTGAGGAGCCACTATTCTGCCTACCATACTTCCACTAATTTCTGCTGTCATAACACCCCACAATCAAGTAATGAATATGAGGGTTCGCTCACCTTCTGGGTAAATTCAACCTAATGATGCATTTAGAGCTGGGAAAATAATCATAGGGTGGTCCACAGATCCATTGTGTTCACTGTGAGGTGGACCTAGAACAGGACTCTGTTTATCACATGACTTCCATAGCTCCTATAGGCATTTCAATTCCCTTGCTCTGTCACTATCACCTATGATCTGGTACCCAGCAGCCCTCAGAAATCAGCTTTCTGTGAATGTACAGTTATCCAGTAGATGACCTTTAGTCCTTTGAAGGTAGTTTGGGAAAATAGCTACTGCTATATGACGTTATACTTCCTGTGACATCACGGCATCTTTTCTCCAAATAAAATAGCCTCCCTTTCAATTAGTGGACTCTGGGTCTGAGAACTGAGGGATTGTGATTTTCCAGGACAGCTTCTGACACCAGCTTTCTGCTGGCCCACTATTAATTTTTCTGGTTGTATAGGTCAAACAACACCATCATCAGCTGCTCAACTGTCTTGCCCCGAGGAATACCTTGATCTGTTAGGGGTCTTCCGAAAGATTCCGTGACCCACAGGGCTCCTCATTGTCATTCTAGCCATATACCCATTATGGAAATTATATTTGTCTCGCCTTCTGATGGTTAAATGCTGACACCTGGTCTCTAGGATGCCAGAAGCGTATCCTCTGCAATGATACTAAGTACCCCAGTACTGTAATAACCTTCCATTCCACCCCTGGCTCACAAATGATAACCAACATTAATTTCTCTCATTCCCCACTGCCTAAGTGAAGCAAGTTCTCTGGGTCCCTCTGGAGAACACAGAGAGCTGTTTGTTTTTGTGTTTTGTTTTTTGGTTTTTGTTTTGTAATGAATCTATTCAAACAAGTCCACATCTTTGATTCTTTTGACCTGTTCCTTAATCCTCTGCCAGGACAGTCCTGGCATCTCCAGTTCATGTACTCTAGGCCTCCAGAAAATAGGAGGCTTGAGAATTAAGTTGCAGTAGATAAGGCTTGTCTCCAGAGGCCCTTGCCAGGATGTAAACCTTGCCAGTACTCGTGTCAATACACTCTTCCTTACCAAACCTTCTTTTTATCCCCTCTGAGCAGCCTCAAGTTACATTCCAAGCATACTGCCTTGAAATTTGTTGGGATACATAACCTTTGGTGAGTAGTTCCCCTTTTCCTCATAGTGTGGAATTGCGTGAGGGATTGTGATTTTTCCAAGATGTGCTTGACATCAGCTTCCGACTCCCCTACTAATGGCTTTTTTGTTTGTTGTAAGTCAAGCAGCACCATCATCTGCTGCTCAGCTGTCTTGCCCCTGGGAATACCGAGGTCTACTATACACCGTCAAAGGTTCCTGTGAGTCATGGGTCCTCATTATCATTCCAGCTGTATACCTTACTGTGGAAATTACATTCACCTTGTATATGAACAGTGCTTCCAGTTTGCGCTACACTAAGACTTGATGCTGGTTTTTGTTATAGACCAGGGGTTGGCAGACTAGGGCTGGACACTTTAAATTGTGGTAAAATTGTGGAACACAGCCATACCCATTTATTTATGTATTGCCTATGGCTGTGTTCATGCTACAGTGGCATGGTTGGGTAGTAGAAACAGGGACCATGAGGCCTACAAAGCCTAAGGTACTTGCTATCTGACCCTTTAAAAACCAGATTGCCAATTTTTGGTCTAGATCAGCTCTGCCCAGCAGACCTTTCTGTGATGATGAAAATGTAAGGTCTGCACAGTTCAACATAGTAACTGCTAGCCACATGTGGTCGCTGAGGACTTGTAATGTGACTGAGAAAAAAAATCTTGATTTTATTTCATTTTGATTGGTTTATCATTGCATGAGACTAGTGGCTATTGGATTGGACAACACAACTGCAGAAGCAGTGAGGAAGTCGGGAAAAGGTAGCGATCTTAAGGAGGACAAACACATCTTGAAGTCATCCACCACAGGGAAAGATCTTGCACAGTCTTCAGAAAATGCAAGGTTGCTTTCCTCTAACCGAGGGGAAAGGATCACCTTTGCTGGTCCAGGGAGCAGAGGAATCTGGGGGTTGACAGAACTCAAACACATCCACCCAGAAGTCCTCATCCTAGGTCTCAAGCTGTGAAGCCAGCCTCTTTGTGGTCCCACCACTCTTATGTTTACATTTTGAGCCTGATTATTAGCACAGCCTTCTGGATGAAAGAGATGAAGTTCTCTTTAAACAATGGCACTGAGGCATTCTGGTTTCTGGACCATACCTTGAATTGATAGATTGTTGACCTGAGTTTTTTATTTTCTTCCTTCTTGTGTGTGTTAACAACAGCAACTAATTTCCCAGCCCTCATATCTTTCAAGTATTGCAGTTATTACATAAACCAGTACATCTCCTTCCACACGCTCCCACTCTTATCCACCATAGTTGAAATCTAAGAAACTGTGTTACTTTGCCAGGCCAGAGATGACTGTTGTCCCACTTACGGGGGATTACCCCATCTTTCCCATCAGTTTCCCATTCTGAGTGTCTGCTTCCTATAACTACTCTTGATGTCAACATTCTTAGGCTGGGTTCTCCTAGAAGAAGCCCCTGAGACAAGGATTTGGGCACATGTGGTTCACGGGGACCAATGCTAGGGGGGACGGGTTGGGGAGTGTGAAAGCAAGACGGGAAAGGGTAGGAAACCAGTATATGGTATGTTAATAAACAGATCACTATGAAGGGCACCTGGGGCTCAGTCCTGCTGGGAGCCCTGGAAAACGGCGTGGAACACACCTCAGATTTGTCCTCTGACATTATTGACTGAGGGATTCTCCCTGTGTGTCAATTTTCTGGCACTTCCTGCCTGTCAAGGGCATAGGAAGAGAGAAAATTCTCAGATGGAGAGTTACAGGTGTTTGCCCTCTTCATTTTCAGGAATGGTGAGTGTCGAGGTGATGTGGGCAGGGTACCAACTACATCTGCTACAGCACTGAATACGTTTAAAAAAAAAATCTGTGAATCCATGACGGTGCTCAAACAAAGAGGGGTGGCCAAAGCAATAAATGGGAAATCAAAGCACAACACACACACACACACACACAAAACCTCTTTGATCGCCATTGGAGGTAATCAGTATATAACACGACATTCTGACAATCGGCAATTAAAGGGGAAAATTAAGCATGGAACCTAAGTTTCCTGTATGAATAGTATTTCAGGGTCATCAGTTAGCCCTGGTCAATGAGGAAAAAGTCTTTAAAGAAAAGTTACCATTTTCATCATTGTTTTGTAAGACTGAAGTAACATGAAGTCATTAATTTGCTTTAACATATTTCGGAATATAAAAGGAGGGTAGATGAAACAAATGAGGGAAATCTTGATAAGTATTGAATAAATGGAGGTTCACTCTACTATGCTTTTTTTAATCTAAGAGAGAGGGAGAGAAAGTCTTTTGCATTTCTTCTCCCTTCCAGCACTATCATTAGCCTCGAGTTGCATACACATTCTTCAAATCCTGATTACCCATTATTAAGATAAACAAAGCACTAGATAATGCACTCGAACTGCAATCGACAGCTTTTTTCCTAAGATGCAAGTTCCAAATCATGATTCCCATTCCTGCTTTGATCACATTATAACCTTAAAGTTTCCCTGATGAACGGAATCACTTACAGGTAGCCAACGCTTGCTATGAAATCATGCGTGTCTGCACATCTCATAGGTTTTGTTGCATGGATTTGAATATGAGGTTCCCATCAGAATGCCTGGCACGTAAGGAAGGTACTAAGTGTTGACACTGTTTCCCACCATCTCCTCCCCTTCCCAAACCCAAGAAGGAAAAGATCCTTTCAAGGTTCTTCCAAATGTAAATATATTACCTGAGAAGGGCACTAAGTTAACTCATTAGCACCTTTTAACACATAAGCAGAGTTTACTTTATCAGATTAACTGTAGAAAACAAGGTCCCCCGAGGCAATGGGACATCAGCTGCATAAATGTCGACAGGGACAAGGTAGTAGGGAAAGTAAATACATAAAATTCGATCTCACATTTGTTTGTGGAAATGCACTTTCTGGGTTGCTTTTGTTATCAATCTCATTTCATCTTCATCGACCTCTATTTAACAGCGAAGCCTCAAGAAGCTTAAAGCATGGAGCTGGATTCAAACAGCTACTAATAGACAGAGCTAGAATTCAAACTTGAATCTTCTGACTTCTGAAGGAAGTGTGGAAGTCCGGAGCCCAGAAGGAGAGCTGTGAGGAACAGGGAACAGCAGAGTGAGGACGTCTCAAAGAAGGAAGAAGAGGTGGGGTATTTGCCCCGTTCACAATGGGACCCCCTTGGGCCTCCCTACTGTAGCTGGGATTTCAGTTTCTGTATGTGCCTCTGTCTTACTTACACAGAATCACACCTGGGCCAGTCCTTTTGGTGCCTGGAATGGCCTAACGTTCAATTCTTGAACACCTTCCTCAGGAGAGTCATGATCGCATTGTTTTCACACCCAGGTCAAAGCCAAGTAAGATCTCCTTTCAAATTTTCTGAAAAACAGTCTTCAAATTATACCTACAGAATATGTTCTGATTCTGGAAAAATCTAATTTCATGTTTCCAATCTTGACTTCATATATGATATTTGATTTTTTTTTTTTGGAAAAACTATTGATAATTACCCCTATTTTAGTCATTTGAGATCCAGGGCATAGTGAGTTTTAAAAATGCTTACATCCTGTGGAAAACACTTTAAAAAAGGAAAGAGTCATATATTTTGCTGATTTTATAAGTCATATATATTTGTAGCTTTAAAAATTCAATTCTTAGAGAAGTGTACAAATGAGACAGTTTCCCCCATAATCTCATTCTTCAACATGAACCCCAGTTAATAGCTCTATGGCTCTTCTTTCAGACTTTTTATTTTGCAGAGTTTACAAGACACTTTCACATACTTCATCTCACTGAAACTTCACAACAGCAGTATTCAATTATAAATGTGAGATTGGGGAAATTGTTTTCCAGTGAACTTTAATAACCTTCTCACAAAAAGGAGCTACCATGACTGACTACCTTCTATTCACATTTTTGCAAACCCAGGCCAGGATTTATTTGCTGTGACCTTTTCATGTTCAGTTCGTATAGCAAAGAACAGACTGGGCTGTGGAGAACAGAATCAATCCAAAATCTGCTAAGCATTTTGGTTCTATCAGCTTCAGCCTTAGCTAAACAAAAAAACATTTGCATGGGTAACAGATAAAATGGAGCAGTCTTCCAACATACTATCAAGGATGCTTCTTCAAGATCACTGACAAATTAAAATGGGGGACTAGCCAGTCTAACCGTGGTATAAACCTGAGTTCAAATTAGAGTAAATGGTGGTATCTCTTCCCAAATAAGTGGGTAGAGATAGACTTAACACACCAATTACCACTGGAGATAAAGTAACAGCTCTCAAATTAATGGGCTAAAACAAGTTCCCCCAGGCTAACAGCATAGTCTTGGGGTTAGCGCCTTAATTAGTGGGCTCTTTGTTCTAATAGATCTTTTAGACAAGATCTTGAAATCAAGTCTGGGTTGGGGCGGTGGAGGGGTTGGGCGGAGGATATTGGAGAGAGCTTGAAGTCTTAGGAGAAACCGCTTGCTATATTTTTAAACTAGATTAATGGAAAGATAAGAACCTTGATTCTAAAAAGAGGCAAATCAATCTTATCTCTTGATTTAGTTTGTCTATAATGAACTGCTTATTTCGGCCTAGGAAGTGGCTTCAATGAACCCATTATGATGGCCAAGGACTAACCATGATTAAATTTCCCTCCAAGGATAAACAAAAGGAGAGTTAATAATTTTCAGTCTTGCTCCATTTCCAAATCATGAAGAGAAGTGTTTACTAGGTAAATTAGTCTTTTTTAATCATGTTTATAATTGTGGCTTCAACATTTGACGCTTGCACTCTTTAGTCTCAACCTGAAGCTGCAGGAAATGGTGACTGAAGTGGGTTTGATTTCCCCTGAAACAAAGAGGCAGCAACAGTCCCTGAGCTCCCTGGCCTCGGAGCAAAATGCAGAGTGATCTGGAGTACTGTGACCTAGCCTGAAACATTGTAATGGCCCCGGTACTGAGTCACGTCCTCACAAAACAAACATCTGTCTCTCTAACCCTTCCCAGCTTGGGCGGGGCCCCCACCCCGGAGCCGGAGCTGGAGCCGGAGCCGGAGCCGCCTTCCATCAGCGCTGAGGGCTTTGGTGACCAGACTCTGGCAGCCCATCTAAGAAAAAGACATTCGGGGAATTTTAAGTGGTTTGGATCAGCAGTTGTCATGTACAATTGATGTTCATTTATATTTTACTAGCCAAAATCTAATGCTGCCCCAAATTGGGAAAGAAATATTTCAAATACTAATCAGGCCCAATCCTGCTTTAATGTGAAAAATGAGCTGTCCTACCTTTTTTCAATCCTAGTCTCAGAAGAGAGATTTAATATTTCCTGACAGTGCTTTAAATACTTTGCTGTTCAGACTTCAATGAATCCACAATAATTATATCAGTTAAACCAGCTTGGTTTTTCCAAAGCTGTCTCCAGCTTAGGGGACTTTTGAACTCCTTATCATGGCGTTCATTCTTTGATACTAGGTTTAATAGAGGAAGAGCTGATGATACTCAGAGGATCACCATTTAACCCTTTAACCCATTTGCCTATTAGCTATTTTTATTTTTTGGTTTTTGTTTTAACCTATCAATTCAGGGCTCTACAATTTCCCAGCCTCCTCCTTTCCAGGCACTTAATTGCACTGAATCTAGGAGCCATATGCTATTCCCAGTGGAGAGTTTCAAGGGAGGCCCAATGGTTTTTAATTCCCAGAAGATCAAGCAATAAAGACTTCAGTAGATTATCATTCAGAACTGACTTATCAGTGAGGATCTAACCAAGCCTTTTATAGGAGCTTTTATTTTGTCATTTTGATAAAGAAGGCTAAAAAATGACCTTTGTTTCACAGATGGGGAAAGCATGAGATGGTTCACCATTGCTTTTTGTGGGGGGGAAATAGTACCAGGTTCTTTAGCTGGAACTCAGTTCCACTCATTCCTCATCACTCCTCAAGAAATCCAACAATTTCATCATAGTTGTGTCTTCAGTCAGTATACTCATTCTTACCGAACCACACTCTCCAGTAAAATGAGAATTTCTCAATGCACTGTATTGGCAATCTCCAACCTTCATCTCCACGAGGGTTGAGCAAACAAAGGAGCACAGTTGAGAATGATTTTCCATCAGAGGAACAGCCAAGGAGCACTAAACACTTACGTACAGCCACAAGGCAAGCGTAGGAGTTGGAAGGCCTCCCCTCTGTGTGCGCAGGGCAGCGGGCCTCGCCTTCTGAAGGTGTCAGGGAATGGTAGGTGGAGACCCTCTTTATTTCCACAGATGACCCCTGAATCTCCCCAGAATCTGTCTTGACTTCTTGGGAAGTGTAATTAATACCGCTACAAACCAGTGATCACATTTGGGAACTCTTTCATTGCTTTCCTACAATTTCCTATGTAAAAATAAATTAGAATCTGTAGAGTGGATGCTTATTAATAAAAAAAAGAAATAATCAAAGAGATGAACATAAATGGTTAAGAAATCAGAGCGGGCTTGCACAACACAGACATTGCAGGGTCGAAATTGAGGAGGGATGATAAGGTTTGCTTTGTGCTTCTCACTCCATATTTATGATGTTTCCCCTTAATTTTCTCATAATCAGTGATTTGCTGTTTTACATGTCACCACGTCTTATAAATTCAGACTTTCATTTGATGCTCTGTTTTTTAATCCTATCTTACCCATTGACAATGATGCTCCAGGAGAAATATCAGTAACTAAATCTGCTATTTTTACTCTAAGTGGGAAAATTTTTGATAATATTAACAGGCTAACTTAGAAAAGGTCACTTCTTAGGGCAATGAGTTTGGACTATTTGTAGGATTAATGCCAAATTGGGATGCTATGGTGGTAAGACTTTCAAATTTGGGAGTCAGAGGACACAAAGTCTAGTTCTGATTTGGCCCTTTATTAATTATAGGAGCTTCTTAGTGGAATGTGTGTAATTTAAACTTCCCCTTTTAGTTTATAGGAAGTATATAGCTATGCATATATTGGTTAGCTCAAGCTACACCTGAAGAGTGTCATTTGCTCCAATCAAAATTTCACACCATAGGTGTTGTCAGCTAGTCTTCTAGTAAGAAATCCCACCTTCCAGAGGGGCTCCCTAACAAGGATTTAGCAATCTTAGTCTTCCAACACCACCACCAGAGTATTCTTAATTAGCATAATGCATGTTAAAAATCTGTTTTTATTGTTAAAAATTAATTGTCAATTAGCATGGGGGTTGTTAGAAATGGGTTTTAACCAGTGCAAACAGTGATTTTAAAGATTCGTGGATTGTATAAAATATTCTAGAGACTCCCTTCCCAATTGTATAAACAGAATAAGAATCTAGAAAACCCTGTGTCCTGTACCTTAGGGATATCGTTCCTAGATTGTCCTGGGTCCGGCCATTGACTCAGTTCTCAGTCTGCCAGTGGCCTGATGCCTACCATGAGGTTACAGGAACTCTGCGTCTAGAATACGATCATATCTGCCTCAAGTGAACAGTGCCTGCACGGGTGTGGTTAGACTACCTAAAAGCTCAAGAGCTGGAATTGATCAAGCTTACAGGTTACTTTGTATGAGTTGTTTTGTGCCTGCTCCCTAGTAAGTGTTTAACGTGCACCTTTATACACAGACAAATTTGGTCAGAGATTTCTTTCAGTCTAAACTGGTGAAGAGGTTGTGTGGGACATAGTTATGCCTAATTATCTCTAATTATTGGTGATTATTACCACTGTCCACTAAATAATCTTTGCAACATTACCCTTCACTCAGCATTGACGTCTTTTTAGCCCCATGCTAAATATTCTTAATGTCACCCAGGTGCCTGTGGGCAACTAGAGGGTAATAAACTCATAGATCTCCAGACTATCAGTGGGATTCAGTGCACAGGGCTCTCCTGGGCTAGCAGTCCCCTCAGGACCCTATGGTCTGTTCTGACTATTACATGGTCCTTGTCCCCAAATCCCAGAGGCAGTAAAGATTTCTCCACTTCCCCTCAGGGAACAGAAGCCCTGAGGAGTACTGATCAGTACTTCCTGCAGACTAATTTCCTGCGGACTACTTCCATGGGGCCACAATCAACCCCTTTGGTAACCGCCCGTAAGAACAGAGCACAGATACGGATATCCTGTGGCCATATCATAGACAGAGGTGATGACGATGACGACAATGACCATGGTTGTTAATACAGCTTCCACACAGCAAAAAACAATGTCTCCGTGGATTGTTTGGCTGCACTTAAGTAAAACTCAAGGAATTTTAGCTTAAACCACTGTTTTCCTTTTCATATAAGTCGGGCAATCCTAAGCTAGTGCAGGGCTGCCACGATGCTACCAGGGACCCAGAGCCTCCCTTCCTGCTGCAGCATCGTTCATTTGTGGCCTTGGTCCCCGTGCTTTCTGGGTGGCTGCAGCACCTGCAGGCATACAGTGGAGAAGCATAGAGAGCATAGGGCCTTCACAAAATAAGCTTTTGCCTTTTTACTCAGGAAGGAAATCTCTCTCCAGGGAATTCTGCTTACATGACATTGATTGGAACTTTGTCATCCCCTAGCTGCAAGGGAGTTGGGGAAGGGCATAATTTTAGTAGGGCATATCACCATTCTGAAAAAAATAAAATTCTGGTAGGAAGGGAGAAGGGGAACGGATAGTGACAGGCAACTCGTACTGTGTGCCGTTCCTACTCATCACCAGTCACTTTACCATGTACTTTACATACGTACCATCTCTAACATTACCCAGTAACCACGTCCACATAAGGAGACTGAGAATCAAAGGCTTTTGGTAACTTGTCCAAGAAAATGGCAGATCCATGATTTGAATCCAGGTCGACTCAATTCACAATAATATTAGTTACCATTGGTCAAGTGCTTGCTGTGTGTCATGTTCCTCTAGGTGTTTCATGTGCATTGACTCATTTCCTCCCCCTAGAAGCCCTCCAAAGAAGGTATTTTTATTATCTCTATTTATCAGATGAGGAAACCAAAGCTCAGGGAAGTTAAGTAACTTGCTTAGAGTCACTTTAACCCAGATCTGTGTGAATCCTTAGCTGCTGACCATCCACTATACAGCATCTAAAAAATTCAATCCTTTAAACTGTGAACATTGCCACCATCTTACTAGGATAGTTAAGGCACCAAGCAAACAAGCCAAAGGTAAAATACCAATAAGGCAAGCTAATCAATAGTACAACTTAGAAGGAGTAAATAGAGGAGGAGCCGGAGAATGGAAACTGGGAATTCAAGAAATAGCAAGGAAATGAATAAGGTTCAAGATGGTGTTTAAGCGTGTGCCAGAATACACACTTATTATTTTCCCCTGATACAAAGGGCATCTTTCTCTACAGTGGTGTGTACTCTTGATGAAGTCACAAGGAAACATCTACCACAGAAGACCGATGCTCATTGCCTGCCCAGTAACCATTTTCTATTATGTACTAATGGAACTCCCATTTTACTAAGAGCAACATTAGGCTCGGTTAAAATGATTAACTTCTATAGACTTCCTTGCCTCTATGGGTTAGCCAATGATGTATAAGTAAGCACCATTTTTGGTTAGGGCTTCCTGAAGAATTATTGTTTATCACTGAAAAGATACAAGTTTGTGCTTGCTTTAGCAGCCCATATACTAAAATTGGAACAATACAGAGAAGATTAGCATGGCCCTTGTGCAAGGATGCCATGCATATTTGTAAAGTGTTCTATATTTTGCACAGTTCCCAGACGTTCTGCTACATCGCTGGCTAATACCAAGGAAACAATGAATCAAAGCACAGCATATGGCATCAGATATTGAAATTGTGATTTTCCTCACCCAAATGAGACAGACAGATAGACACAGAGACAGAGACAGAGAGATGACCTCTATTGGTTCATGCATATACCCTTTATTCACTTCTCTTCTTCCAGTCTGGAATGCAGTTGTGATGTCTGGTGTGGCAGCAGCCATCTTATGAGCATGAAGATTATAGTCTCATGCTAAGGATGACACAGTAGGAAGATGAACAACTGCTTAACTGCCAAGTCCCTGATGGCATTGTAGCACCTCTATACCACACTAAGCTTGCCTATCTCTGGATTTGTGATGATTTATGAAAAATAAACCTCTATTTAGTTAAACTGCAGTCATTTTATTATTGTTGTTGTTGTTACATGAAGCTGAAAAGAATACCAACTGATAGAGGTGGGCATGCTATTTCCTTTTTCAATCAGCTTTATTCTTTCTTTACTACCAAAGTTATCTCCAGAATAAGGCATATCATTGTCATTGACCAGCTTCAACTGTATAGGGGACCAGGTGTGATGCTGATTAGTCTGGAAGGAGTGATCTTTTGCACTAAAGAAGGCCTCAGGGTAGTAATGGGGCATTATACGAAGAATAGAAGCTTTGGCAAATCTAATCTTCATGACAATGTTTACTCCTCCACTCTGAGCCTCAGCTTCCTTATCTCTAAATTGAAGGCCATACTAATCTAACTTAAATATTTACTGGGAGTTGTGTGAAATGCCTAACTCAAGTGGTCTATATGTGTTTTTCATTATTATGAAGTCCCCTCTCTCTCACCAATACAAATGGAAGAACTCACCTCACACCCTCCTACTCCTTCCTCAGTGCATCCCTCCGCCTTCTTGTGTTTTGGAAAAGGATCTGCCCGGTTTTCATTTTATCTAGACTTCTTAAGGTTAAAAAAAAAGTTATTGGGGAAAGGAGTAGGAAGAAGAAACAGGTCTATAGCATGTAACCCCAGGCATGGATGACTCTGCTCTCAGGCAGAAGAGAAGCCACGAGAAGAGAGAAGACAAACGTCTCCCCCTTCCTCAGAGCTTGCATTTTCCCCAAGTGAAACAGAGACCCAAGTTTGTGACCATATCTTAAGGGCCACAAAGTATAACTGCATTTTAATTAGGGTTTTCCTTGACAGCTGAGTCTTCCGAAATGTGCCCTTGGTATCAAGTCATGATCATCTATACTATATATTTGCACTATGCACATATATACATACCACATACATATTTATATATAACATTAATCTGTTACCATGACAACTATTACAGGACTAACAAATTAAACATTATGACTCCACTTTAATAAGAAAAAAGAAATTCAAATGAAACACCAAGCATTTGTTTAAGCACAAATAGCATTAGTAATTAAATACACAGAGACAATACAAAAAAACCCCACAAATTAATATTTAGAAGCCTTTTCCAGTATGGAAATTGGCTTTGATGTTGTTTCCACTTTTCCTTTGCTTTGCATTATACATCTTTATAAATTAAGTGTGGCATTGGGTTAATAAGAATGGATCTGCTGTGTTGGATCACCTGAAAGCTCAGCTCCCATTCTAAGTAGTCACACCTTCCGTAGTCAGGGAGAAAGATTTTATGGCTCTTTATATTCATCAAAAAGAGGACTTTTTAAAAAGAAAGCTTAAATGTGAATTTGGTCTTACATCTCCTGTTTCATTCAGACAACATGTAGAACTACCCCTGGGGTTCTGAATATATTAACATCCTTTCACAATTAACCCTAATGGGACAAGTGTAGCATTTTTCCAAGTAGATATATTCAGAGCTGAAAAATACATAGTGTTTAAATAGATCTCATTATATCAGCTACACCAAATCTCTCCTCTTTCTATACAGAGCATTGCGCCTCTTTCCACTGTCATGCAACATTAAAATAGGAAGGCATACACAAGGATGACATGGATTTGACAAAAAATTAATGATTTGTACATCACTTTAATGCTTCAAATCTGCAATTCATGTATGCTAATTAGTTCATAATGGGCTGTTGAAGAACAGAACTGTCATCCTGCTGCTTCACAGGTTTCTGGAAGCTCCGATTCAGCACAGACTTGCCCGGTTGGCTGCTGGATTCTGGGCTGTGTAACGTGGCAGATCTATGGAAGCATCCCCCCACCCCCACCCCAACACAACTGTTTCCTGAATGTGGTGCTTTAATCTATCTGAGTCACGACGGCGTATCTCAAATAAGTGATTCCTGGGTGCCTCAGTACATACCGGGAGCAATAGCATAGCATCACTTTATCTAAATGATTGATTTCTGGATTTAGGCTGTCAGGCTATACCTCAGAGGGCAGCTGTCAGCTTCCTAAATGTATGAAGTTGTATTAGGCAGCGTATTTTGAAAATGTATGTACAACTTTTTTTTTTTTTTTATATTTACAGATAAAAAGGGATGTAAAACTTGGAGAGAGGAAACAAAGGGGGCTTAAAAGATCAGATACCTCTTCTTACTGTGAAATCATGTCTATCTTCCCCAATGCAAGAAAAGCTGCTAACAGTCCCTTTTTCCTTTGGTCTTTGTGCTGCTGGGGCAGAGACAAAGACTGTCACGACAGCAGGAGAGGGTGAGACTGAACGGCTTCGCGGACCAAAGGGAAACACCAGGGCTTGCTGGGAGCTGCGAGAATTGAAAACAAGTTGCTCTGTTTTTACTGGAGAGAAAACTGATTTTCTCTGATCTCGTGATAGAGGCTGGACCCAGTGTGGTTCTCATATCTCATCTGCCGATCTGTGAACCCAGCTGCTGCGCATGTCCGGAAAGAAGTTTATACAAGGAAACAAGCATCAAGTTTGTCTTCAGATTTGAAATATTAGTCAGGTTCCTGCTTGCTAAGATTTTGTCTTGAAGACTCTAAAATGAAGATGTACTTAATTAAAAATAGTTTTTTCACTGGGAAAATATGAATCAGAGATCATAATGGAAGAACTGAACTAGGCCAAAAAATATTCAGAATGTAGTTGAGCTATGAAGAGATTTTAGATAATTAGGAATAGAACTTTTATAAATATGCAAAACAATGGTATACTGAAAGGGGCTTTTCAGTGTGATTAAATTAATAAGAATTATTCTGTTTAGAGCTTTTGTTAAGGACTGCACATAATCATGGTGGAGGAAAAATTTACTACTCAGAATAGGTGTTTAATAAATGTTGAATGAATGAAGGATGCTCTTCAAATAATGTTGTGGCTTAGGGAACATATAAAATGATATTCCAACCTAGAGGTGCATATGCTTTCCAGTCAGCAAAGGAAACTTCACATTGACAGAAATGACAGTGTTTTATCTACATTAGACATCTGAATAACACATTCTCGGGAAGGAAATTAAACCATGAACTTGAAGCTCCCTCCAGACCTTGGGTTATTCAAATTTGCAGATTTAAAGTTGTGTTTTGGAAAGTATTTAGGAGTGGGATGGCTGGGTCATTTAGTAGATGTATGCTAAGCTTCCTGAGAAACTAACAAACTGTTTTCCAAAGTGGCTGCACTGTCTTATATTCCCACCAACAGTTTATGAGGGGTCCTGTTCCTCCACATCCTCACCAATACTTTATGTGACCAATCTTTTTAACTTTAGACGTTCTAATAGATATGTAATTATCTCTTGCTGTGGTTTTCTTTGCATTTTCTTAGTGACTAATGATGTTCAGCATCTTTTCATGTACTTATTTCCCACCTACAAGTCTTCTTTGGCAAAATGACTGTTCAAATCTTTTGCTAGTATTTTTTTTATTTTATTTATATTTTTAAAATTTGTTTTTCTTTACATATTCTATTTTTTATTTATTTACTTTTTTTTAGCTTTTTTTTTTTTTTTTTTTTTTTTTGGTGTGTGGGGTGATTAGATTTATTTATTTGTTTATTTTTGGAGGCGGTACTGGAGATTGAACCCAGCGCCTTGGGCATGCTAAGCATGCACTCTTCCACTTGAGCTACACCCTCCCCCTTTACTAGTGTTTTACTTGAGGTTTTTGGTTTTGTTTTTATCAAGTTTTGAGAGTTCTTTGTATATTCTGGATATAAGCTTTTATCAGAAATATTAGTTGCAAATATTTTTTCCTAGTCTGAGTCTTCTCTTTTCATTCTCAATAATATTTTTTGAAAAGCAGACATTCTTCATTGGTGAAGTTTTATATATGTGTGTGTGTGTGTGTGTTTTGGTATCATCTTTCACTGATCTGTCTACTAGAAGTTTACTATTTTATTATCTTCTGAAAAAATGGATTTTATCTTTATTAATTTTTACTCATTTTTTTGGCTTTGATTTCATTGATCTCTGCTCTGATCTTCATTATTTTTCTTCATCTGCTCATTACATATTTCATTTGCTTTTCTTTTTCTGCATCTTAAGGTGGATGCTGAAGTCATTGATTTTAGACCAAAGAGAAATGTAAGCATATGTAGATGCAAATATTGTTGTACAAATATTCTATTTATTTCTGATTGTCAAAACCTGGAAACTACTCACGTGCTCATCAACGGGTAAATAAAGACATAAATTTTGCTATATTTATGCTATGGACTACTACTTAGCAATAAAAAGAGAAGAAATATTATTACACAAACTATGTAGATACATGTGGAAGTAATTATGCTGGAGAAAAAGGCCAGAAAAAAAGATGAAACTCCATGTGATTTTATGTATATAAAATTATAAAAAATGCAAAGTAATCTGTGATACAGGTAGATTAATGGTTGCCCAGGGATGGGCATGGAAGAGCAGTAAAGTGATGCTCAAACCAGGCACTGGGAAGCTTTGACAGTGATGGAAATTGTCGTTAACATCACTGGAATCAGTGCTTCAGGGGTGTACACAAGTTTTAAAACTGATCAAATCGTATATTTTAAATATGTGCAGTTTACTGTATGTCTATTATACATTAACAAAGTTCTTTAAAAATACACCATTATAAAAATCATAATGGCTGCAGGAGTGGAGAAAATAATTACAATACTTATATTTGAGTCATATACAGAATATATTAAGAAAAAATTTTTATAACTCCATAATAAGAGGAGAAATTACCCAATAAACAGTAGGAAAAAGATTTCAACAAGTCTTTTATAAAGAAACACATATGAATGGCCAATAAGCCAAGAAAAGAGGCTCAACACTATTAGTCATCATGGAAATACAAACTAAAGCCACAAGGAGTTATCACAACACCCCATTCGGACAGCTAACATTAAAGAGAGTGATAACGTAAAAACACTGGCAAGGATGCAAAGGAGCTGGAATTTTAATCCATTGCTGGGTGAGTGTAAAATGAAAAAACCACTTTGGAAAATTGTTTGACAGTTTTTTTTTTTAAGTTAAACTTATATGACCCTTAGTACCCAACAATTTCTCTCCTGGGTGCGTACCCAAGAATTTAAAGCATATATCTACATAATATATGAATAGTCATAGCAACTTTATTTGAAATAGATCAGACTCCCTCCTCTGCTTTGAGGACTCCAATTACATGTATATTTGATGTTTAAAGTTGCCCCCCCCCCAAATAATGCTCTGCTCATTTTATTTTTCAATTAAAAAAAAATTCTGTCTGGGGTTCATTTCGGATAGCTTCTATTGTTATGTCTTCAAGTTCACTGATCTTTTTTGCTCCAGGGTTTAATCTGCTGTATTTTTCATCTCAGATATAATAGTTTTCATATTTAGAAGATAATTCAGGTCTTTTTTATGACTTCTATGTATCTACCATTCAGTGTAATGTTTCCTCTGGCCCCTTGAACTTACAGAATACTGTAATATAATAACTCTTTTAGTATTTTATCTACTAATTCTATTATCTGTATAATTCTTAGATCAGTTTCTGTTGATTGATTTTTGTCTTCATTATGAGTCATACTTGACTACTTCCAAATGTTAATTCAGAATGTTAATTCTGTTCATTTCTGAATGGGTATCAGACACTGAATTTTATCTTTTTGGATGCTGGATATGGTTGTATTTTTATAAATATCCTTGAGCTGTGTTCTGGAATGAAGTTGAGTTACTTAAAAACAGTTCTGTCCTTTCAGAACTTTGCTTTTGAGCTTTGTTATGTGGTATTACAGCAGCCTCTATTCTAGGGTACCTTTGTCTCAATACTGAAGCTAGACCTTCTACCCAATGCCCCATGAATTATAAAGTTTTCCACTCTGCCTCGTGGGAACAAGAACTATTTCTGGCTTTGGGGGACTTCCTGGCACTGTTCTTCTAATCTTTTCAGAGAATTATTTCCCCAGGTCTGGATAGGCTCACAGACCAGCACTGATCAGTACTCAGCTGAAGACTCGAGCAGCACCCTCTACAGATCTCTGCTCTCTCCTCTGACTTGCTCCCCTGAAAACTCTGGCCACACAAACGCCACCAATGTACTCCACCTGGGATCCCACTCTGTACCTCAGACAGAAACCTTCCAGGCAGCAAACCAGGGCAACCATAGGGCTCATTGCATTTATTTCCCACCTCTCAGGGCTCAATGACTTTCACTGTGTATTGTCCAAATCTGAAAAACTATTGTACAATATATTTTGTCCAGTATTTAACTGTTTCAGGAAAGAAGGTAAATCCCTGTCATTTAGACATTGCTGGAAACGGAAATCCCACCTAAGTCTAAGTTTGCCCTGCTACTCAATGATGACTTTCAATGAGTAGGAGTTTTTAATTTTCAGTAAGTCCATTTTATCAACTTTTTTTTCATGTGCTAAGGACTATGAAGAATACAATAATAAGTGAGTAGAATACACTTGCTTTTCCAAGAGGATCTCAATCTTGAAAAGAAGTAGGAAGTTACAAATAATACCTGGGGGAAAAGAAGGCTCAGGTGGTCAGCTGAGAAGAGTAGAGCAGGAAGAGTTAAGTATAGAAATGGCCAATAGCTTCTGGTTTGAGAGGAGAAGAGGGTGTTGTGTTAGGCAGAATAATAACCTCCAGAGATGTCCAAGTCCTCATCATTGAAGCCATGAATGTATTACCTTACATGGCAAAGGGGGTTTTGCAGATATGATTAAATTGAGGATCCTGAGATGGAGAGATGATCTGCGGTCATCTGGGTGTGCCCAGTATAGTCACAAGGGTCCTTATAGGAGAAAGAGGGAGACAAGAGAGTCAGAGAAGAAGATGTGACAATGAGCAGGTGTTGGGATGATGAGATTTCTGGAAGGGACCATGAACCAAGGATCAAGGGCAACTTCTAGAAGCTGAAAAGGGGAAGGAAACAGATTTCCCCCTAGAGTCTCCAGAAGGAAAATAACTCTGGTGAAACCCTGATTTTAATCCAGAGACCCATTTTGGACGTCTGAACTCCAGAACTATAAAGTATAAACTGATGTTATTTTAAGCCAGAATTTTGCACCGATTTATAATGGGAGGAAATTAATGTAGGTCTTGAATAGTAGGACTGCTTTTTGCTCCAGTGGGGGAATAAACTTCTCATATGGAGGGTTCCTCATACAGTGGTGACATGAAGGACCAAATTAAAAATACCTGTCAGCCTCTGTTGCTGGAATAAATATTTGGACTCAGCATGATGGGTAGTTCTTAGGCAGGTTCTTGGAGCAACCCTGGAGTCCTGTGAATCAGAAGGAGTTCCCCACCCTCTCCCCTCATTCCAAAAGGGAACCCACATAAGGACTGAGGGGAAGCAAGGACTTTACAAGATTTGGAATTAGGAATTTTATAGTATTTAGCATTCTAAATGGAACATTCTTCCTCCCTGTATAAAATTTAAGTCTATTCTTCAAATTTCCTACTTATGTTCAGAAACACAAGGCTGAATATCTGTAGCTAGAAGACTAGCTCTATATGACTCTCTTGGCCATATTTCTCTGCAGCTTGATTTTCCTTTTCTTGAAGTAATTTTCTAGTATTTATTCAAAGAAGTTCTTGTCATGATGCCTGAATACTTTGTGCCCATTTGAGGTTGAGACAAAATGCTTCTTTATTAATGAAAATTCCATAATAACCAGCACAAGATGTCCGTATGAAGACTACAAGCAGACACAAGTCTTTTGCCCAGATCATTGCGTTAGAGGGGCAGGAGCCAAGGAGATAGACTGCAGAGAGCAGAGCAGTCTCCTTCCTGTCTCGGGTGGGAACAGAGCCGAGGACACACGGTTGTCATTTTGGATTGTAAAAGTCCTCCCCGCGTGTGGGGATGTGCACAGACAAGCAATGAGCTGAACGTGCACAAGCATTGTATTGGATGAGAACCCTGCTCCTGGCCAAACAGCAAATAGCAGGGTGCATTGTTGAAGCTAATCCGGACTCCCTCGGCTTCCCGATGAGAAACGAATAATGCCCCACAGCCTCATATGTCCCGGCATTGTGCTCTAAGTCCAGGCAAGACTAGCAGGAGACAATGGGCTTAACGATTTTATTGCTCCACTTTTTGGGGGCCGGGGCCGGGGGAACACTTCATAAGGGCCTCCTGAAACAGGCCAAGACAAGATCTCAAAACAGAACAGGTGAGACAAGATGTTCATGAGAGGAATTAGGTTTACAGTGCCCTAAATCTGTTTGGTTATTTTATTTACCAGATGAATAATGCTTTCAAATCAGATTCTGCCTACATAGGATCAAAACAACTGTACAAAAAAAAAAATTTAAGATAACCAACTTTTCCTTTCTTGATGACATGACATTAAGGAATTGGTTTGATTGACAATTTTCTCTATTTTTTTTTTTTGAGTTGATTAAAAGAATTCACTTATTTCACTTACCTGAGAAAGTTTCCATTTAGAAATGGGTTCAGTGTGCAGTTGTATTGTGTGCCTGCTTTAAACATACACACACACACACACACACACCCTTCTTTCATCTCTTCTTTCCCTCTCCTGACCTGGGAGATTCTTATTACAGCAGAGGCTAAAACAATACTAGTATAATTGAGTTGTAATTATTCCATGCTTTTGTGCTATCATGTGGCTCCCAGAATACTTATATCAGGTTCTCCCTTTTTGGAGCTGCCAGTGAAGTGGTACGTAGAGGTTGGGAAGCATGTTTGAAGAAATCTGGCTTGGAGGAATACTGCAGGGGCAAACATCTCCTGGCAGCCTATGGGGCTGAAGGATGCACGTCGAGTCATGTGAATCATGCTGTTTACGAGGCAGGTGAGAACAATTTCAATGTAGGAGGAGTTCAAGGGAGTTTGGTCCTAAGCGTTAGATGATTAGGCAAAGAGAATTCAACGTAGAAAAACTCTATGGACCAGAAGAGTAAACAGTAGAGTCATGGAACAGGTGATTTTTTTAGAACAATTGTGACGTGAGGCTAGAAGGCCCAGTAGAACGGGCCCTGTTTCCTTAATGGCTACAGAACTACAAAAAGACTTTCCAGTCTTAGACTTGGAAATAGGACTGAAAAAAGGAATTCTAAAATCTAAGCCAATTGCATGCAAGTGGCCTCAGTGCTATGACTTTATGCAGCAAATGCATTATTTAGCGCCTATCACGTGTAAGGCACCTGCTGGCGGCCAGAGTTCAGCAGTGGACAAGACAGGCCTGGTCCTCGTCTTCAATGGAGCTTAATATCTGGGGAGGAGATAAATACGGTAGGCCAAAGAATGGCCCCCAAATATATCCTCATCCTAATTGTTGGACCTGGTAAATATGTTCCCTTGCACAGTCAAAAGGACTTTGCGGAGGTGATTAAGTTAAGGTTCTTGAGGTGAAGAAATGAATCGGGATTATCCAGGTGGGCCCAAGGTAATCACAGCGATCCTTGTACAAGGGAGGCAGGGGGACCAGGGTCAAGAGAGATGTGATAACAAAGCACAGTTGGGAGAGAGAGAAGGGGCCACAAACCAAGGAGTGCAGGTGACCCTCAGCAGCTGGAAAAGGCAAGAAATCAGATTTTCCCCTAAAGCTTCCAAAGGAAATGCAGCCCAGCTGACACCTTTGCAGCCCAGGGAAACCCATTTCAGCTTTCTGACCTCCAAAAATGTAAGATAATAAACGTATTATTTCAAGCCACCGTTTGTGGTCATTTGTGACAGCAGCAATAGGAAAATAATACCAAAAAAAAAAAAAATCAAATAATCACTCTGAACCCTGTTTCACCATCACCGTGAGGGCGCCACGCAGGGAAAGCACAGGGTGCCCGGGAAAGGATGGCAGAGTTCAGCTCTCAAACGAGCTGGCGTCCCTCCACGCCTCCCCCCTGGAGGAGACAGAGGAGGAAGTTGAGCAGGAGAAGAGGGGAGGTGATGTGTTGCAGGCAGAAGGACCTTGGCAAGACCCCAGTGCATGAAGGAGTGTGACGCACTGGAGACTAGGGGAGGGGGCCTGTAGCCTAGTGAGCAAGGGGACAGTGGCAACAGGAGCATCACAGAGGGAGCAATTCTCCAGTGATCTTACACTTTATCCAAAAGGAAGGGTCATAACAAGTAGGTACAAGATCAGAGTCATGTTTTGGAGGCTCACTCTGGCTGCTGTGAGGGGAATGGAAGTGAGGAAGGGAGAGCAAAAGGGGAGATGCCAGGTGAGGACTGTGGCATTGTCGGAGCCCAGGAGGATTACAGGAGTTTAGACCAGCATAGTGATAATGCGGGTGGGAGAGCAGATAGATTTGGGAGAATAGAATCCATCGGACTTAGTGATTGGTTGATTTAATCAACAATTCTTTTTAAAATTGCTAATTAGTGTTCCATCACATGATTGTATCATAATAGGTTTATCAGTTCTCCTGCGGATGACCGCTGGGGATTTGTCCAGTGTTGGGCTATTCTGAATAACATTGCTAGCAGTATTCCTGTACCACCTTTATGATGAACATATAATATGCTTTCTCTTGGGGAAATACCTAAGAGTCCAACTGCTGGGTCCGGGGGGAGGGGTATATTTAACTTTTTAAGAAACTGCCCACAATGTTTCCCAAAGTGATTGAACCATTTCACACTCCCTTTGATGATTGATTGGACTGAGAGGGTGGTGCAAAAAAAAAATCAAGCATGTTCTTTCAAACTGAACGATGTACCAAGCTCTTTAAACAGCTCCCTGTGTTTTGAGTGTGGAGAGAGACACAGAGGTGAAGGTCATTTTCCTGTGAGCACCTTCCCTGAAAGACAGAATCCCTTGGTTCCTTGGGTAGAGGAGGAGGGGGAAAAAAGTTGTTTAAATTGTCACCAAATCATTCTGGGAAGTATTTTGCTTGCAGACTGGTGGAGGCCATATTTCACCAAATCAGAGATGGGATCAGAGGCTCAAATTTCAGAAGCTACTTGCTCTTAGTCTCAGACAGGGAAACTGAGGCCCCAAGCTGTTAGGAGATGCTCCTTCTGCCCTTAGTGGAATGGAAGTCTGGTTTTGATCTACACTGTGACACACTCTGTGTGCTCACACTGTCTTTCAGATCTCCCCCACTCCCCTTTTAGCCTCCAAATTTGCAATTTTAGGCAAAGGCCTCTCCCTCTTCATCGCTCATCACTCACTGAACAGAATCCTTTCTGTCAATCGTCCCTCAAGTCCTCCCTCCAAAAAAGGAAAGTGTTCCAGAGAAGGGCAGCACCCAAACCTGGATTCTGAGAGCTAAAGACTGTACCAACCAGAAAGGACACTGAGACGAACAGGCTGAAAACAGGACAGGCAGAGCAGGATGTACAGCCACCAGTCTGGAAAGCTAAACTGATCTACATAGTCAAGTAACCAAGGAAGAGCTATGAAAGGATGACCTTCTAGAATGAGAGCTGAATCTATAGAACCCTGAAGCCCAGCAGACTCTGAGTTTCAAGGGAGATTTGAGGAGCCTTTTACAAGAGAGTGATGATCTTACACAGCTTTAGCTTGTAAGAAAACTGGAGAGGCAAGGAAGGATATATTAAAAAATACCTCGGTGGATTATAAATGGATTCTTTTTTTGATTGTTTAGTCTCTTACCTAGGGAGTAAGAATTCCTTGAATTTAGAAGAAGGGGTTCAATGATGGCTCCTCACCCAAAGATATGTCCACCCCAAGCCTCTAGTGTGACTTTATTCTGGAAAGGGGGTCTTTGCAAATGTCAGTAAGTCAAGGACCTCCAGATGAGATCATCCTGGATTATCTGAGGGGCCGTAAATCCTATGACAAGTGCCCTTAGA
The DNA here is from genome assembly GCF_036321535.1 of Camelus dromedarius. Classification (NCBI taxonomy): domain Eukaryota; kingdom Metazoa; phylum Chordata; class Mammalia; order Artiodactyla; family Camelidae; genus Camelus; species Camelus dromedarius. The sequence continues at coordinate 69,024,482 of NC_087439.1, read as the reverse complement.
GGAGAAAGGCAGAAGAGGAGGAGAGGGCCGTGTGAAGACAGAGGCAGAGACTGGGGTCTGCGGCTACAAGTCAGGGAAGACCTGGGGCCACCTGAAGCTGGAAGAAGCAAAGAAGGACCTTCCCTTAGACCCATGAAAGGGAGTTCAGTCCTGCCAACACCTTGATTTCAGACTTCAGACATCCAGAACAGTGAGAGAATGAGTTTCTGTTGACTTTTAGCCGCGTGATTTGGGGTTATTTGTTACACAGCCACTGGAAACTAATATAGGGTGGAAAGGAGATTCTTGTTCAGCAAGTCTAAGTTTGGGATGGAAGGAGGCAATGAATATATGAGTGCGGGAAGATGGAACCAAGGATGAGTGGGTGTGAAGTTCCGGCTAAGTCCAGGCAGAGTGAAATCTAAGAGCAGAGGCACTGGGGGAGCAGAAATTGTCTATGTGGCTGGCTTCTCTTATAGGACCACAGCCAGGGTGCCTCAGGACAATTCTCTCATGCTGCTCTTACGTTATCCACCCAGTTTGGAAACAAGATCCAGTTAGAGATTGGGAGGAAACCACTTCCCCCATCTCTCCTGCAGGTTCCGTAAACACATGCCACGACTTCACTTAGTTCGGGCTTATTACCAGTAAAGCAAGACATGCAATTCCCTTCTTTTAATCATTCTTCTCATTATTTTTCATTTTCTGTTTTAGTCGTCTCATATTTCTCCTCTTCTGTCAACTAGTCCCTTGGTTATGCATTTTTCTTGTCATCCACCTTGGAAAAACAAACTAAACAGCATAATTAGTGTGGCTGGTATGAAAGATGTGACTTTTCAGGGGTGGAAAAGTCACTATTAATTGTTGATTCATATTGTAAACATCTTCGACTCCCATGAGTGGACTGGGTTTCTGGTCCCCACCAGGCCCTTCATGGGGTCCACAGACTCTGTCAAGAAATGATGACTCAGGTGTGACTCTAGCAGAGTGATCATGGTTAAGACTAGGGTGGCATCACACCAGAGTTTGTGTGTCAAGGAGAGAAGTTCATTCTCAGCTAAAACTTGACCAAACTGGGTGTCTATGTTCAAAATTTTAAACCCAGAATTTTAACTAGGAGGGCATTTCATCCTGCAAAAAATAACAATTCAATCTGAAATATAGTCTCTTTAATCCAGCAGTGCTTGATGTTTGCAGATGATTTTCCTCTGCAGAGCCTGAGAGAAACCTCCCTCAACCTGGTTCTTAAACATCACCCCTGCCCCTCCAGCATCAGAAGATTAAATTGCTAAATTTTATTCAAGTTTAAAACTGGGTTTAAAATTGGGGAAGTTGTAGAACGGGGTCCTTACAACCCTGAGCTTCAGGTTGTGATGAATCTGCATTTTGAACTGCAAACATGGTCCATCTCACAGACCTGGTCTACATGATAAAACGGCTGTTGTGAGCATCAAAGAACTTCATGCAAGTGCCTGGCATACTGTAACTGCTCATCAAATATGTTCATTTTAACAATACTGGCATGGGTTTACCCCGCCATGCCCTGTGATACACTTCTCCTTTTGATATCATTCATAAATTCTATGGTTTAAGCAGGTCAGAAAATCTCGGGGAGGGGTCCCAGCAGCCCTTCCTGGGCTTTCCACCACAGCCCTCATGTCCCTCTTCTTCTTCCTCAAATGGTCTACAACAGAGAAGACAGGACTTGATCAATGTTTAGTCTTGCATCGTTAGCATTCCCGTCTTCCATGGAGAGCCAGCGTCACACGGTGCTTCAAGCCTGGACTACTTTCAAGCCATACTTTCTGGTTTCAAATCCTAGCCTACCGCTTACTGGGAGTCTGTTCTTGGAGCTCAGGATGCCAGATGAAATACAGGATGCCCAGTCAAATCTGAATGTCCAATAAACCACAGATGATCCTTTCGTGTAAGTGTGTCCCACACATCACATGAAATATTTGGTTTGTCAGCAAAAATTTGTGAGCATGCAATATATGGGATGTACTTCTACTAAAATATTATCATTTGTTATTCTGAAATTCAAATTTCACCGGGTGTCCGTATTTTTATTTGCTAAATCTGGAAACCCTATCTTGGACAAGTGGCTTGATTTCTCTGAGCCTCAGTTTCCTCATCTGAAAAATGGAGCTAAAAACAGTATTGCCCTCTAAGTATCTGTCTCATAGACTTGTTCTGAAAGATTCCATGAGTTGATATGCGTGAAGTTCTTAGAACAGAGCTTGGCAGATAAGCACTAACAAATAAATACTAATTAAGGAAATAATCCAACCAACCTTTTTTCAAGCTGTCTATACATGCCTCACATAAACAATTGTACCTTGTTCTACAAAAGCAATATTTACAGTCTCTGAGCAAGGTTTAGGGAACGAGGGGCCTGATGCTGTCTTGGGTGCAGTCATTTCAATGATCTTCCCAGACTCCTTTTTCCTTCCCCACAGTTGTGCCCACGGCTGATTTGGACAATTAGTTACGTCCCCCCCATTCCCATTCCTCTCATTGCCCCAGTGTCACTCCACATGGGAGTCTGCTGGCGAGTGGTAGATAACAGGGCTGGAAGGAGGGAGGTGACCTCAGCTGCCTTCCCATCCCCCTCATCACCACTGCCACTCCTCTCACAGTCTCTCATCAATTTCAGGTCCCATGTCACACCCTGCTCATCTCATCCTGTCCCCAAACAAACCATAGGAGCATAGGAGGCTCACACTGGATGATATGCCCACAGGGTCGATGCCTCTGTCTTCTTGTTCAAGGTCTTAGGAAGGGGGCAGGGAGGAGGGGTGAGAGAGGAAGAACTGGGAAGGGGGAAGGGCGAAGGGTGCCTTCTCTGTTCTGAAGATCCTCCCGAGCCACATGTCTTCAAGCCCTATGGTTACTTTTAGTCTTCTTCTCATGACCAGCTCACCACCCTGTTGTGAACCCAGGCCAGGGATCTTCTGAAAAGCCTCCGAGGTCAGACTCAGGAGCCTCAGAAGAACGCCTCTTCGGGCAACTGGGGTCACATGGCCTCAGGGATCAGATCTGTTTTATTCTGTATGTTTTGTTTTTGCTCACGGTGGAGAACTAGAACCTGAGAAAAGACCTGTATCAAGGACAGGAAAGCCAACAGAAAGCCAAAAGACTGCAGAACGAGAAACAAAACCACCCGGCTGGAAAGAGAGGCTGAAACCACTGGAAAAGTGGGAAGGAAAGCCTGTGTGAGCGACAAAGTCCTCAGAGAGAAAAAGGGAAAGGACACCCAGACTCGGGTTCTGAGGAGTTCAAAGCAGCACACGGTTGCATCAGTCCCTCCTCCAACAAGGCGCCAGACCCTCGTGCCACGTTCAGCCTTCACGTCTCAGTCTCTGACCTGCAGGGAGACTCTGCTCGAAGCTGCAAGAGCCTCATTCAGTGGCCTATTGGTAGAGTCTCAGGGTCCCTGCCTTCCGGACCCAGAACCTAAGATCCCACCTGCAACAGTGAGAAGAGCGGCCATGGTGTCCCTGCGCCGCAGAGACAAGGCTGCCCTGGCATTGCAGTGACCCGTCCCTGCTGAATGAACCCCTTACGCCCAGAGGCTCAAAAACAATGTACTCTCCTGCAGTTCTGCAGCTTGTCTGGGCAACTCCCAGTCACGCCAGCTGGGGCACTGGAATGACTGCCGTCATCTGGAGACTCTCCTGGAACTCAGCCGCGGCCGTTGACAGACTTAGTCTCCATCCACTGAGGCCTCTCCACTTGGTGCTCGGGCTGCCTCACGGCATGGCGGTTGGGTGGTCCCCAAGGGACATTCCAACGGGGAAAGTTCCGAAAGGGAGGAGGTAGAAACTTCCAGACCAAGCAACAGCTGGTCCCAGAATTGGCACAGCATCGCTTCCATCATATTCAGCTGGTTAAAGTAGTTAGAGACTCAGCTCAGGGTCAGATGAAAGGCGAGTACACAAAGGTTTGGATACTGACAGGCATGGTCCTTGAGGTCATCAAAATAGCAGTCTGTCACATCTGTTTTGTAGATTCAGTAGCACTTCCAAAACAACACTCTGCCTCACTGAACACGTTTTTTTTTTTTTTTTTTTTTGCAGAGTGCTGCTTTCTACCTTTACTTAAGGGTCTCACAATTGAACAGACAGAACAAATACACAGGTACACAAATTCCAGTGGAAGGCATATCATGAAATCTTGCTATTTAAATAAATGAAAATGAAAAGGATTTAGCAGAGGGGAAATTATTCTGAGCGATAGGATTATGGGAAACTTCCATGAAAATTGCTGGGAATGTGCTTTAGAAATTGTAAACCATGATAAAAAAATATATAAAATATTACCATTAGTGTTATAAAATCAGTGGCTCTTCAATAACTATACTTAGTAGCTTCTGCTTCCTCTAAGTCTAGTGTACCAACTTGTTCACTTCTCAAAAGCATACTGGTAAAGACTTTGGGCTCTGTTGTTAGCCCACCAAGGTTGAAATCGTAGCTGTGTGACCTTAGGCAAGTTAATTAACCTCTCTGTGCCTCAATGGCACGACATTAATGTGGAGAGAATAATATCTTTCTCATAAGGTTTTTATGATTTAATGTATTTGAGGTGCCTAGAATGGTGCTTGTCACATAAAAAAATGCTCATGTTAACTGTTGTTGGTGATTATAATGAGCTGAATAATGCTTCTCCCCCAAAGATGTCCCCCCTACAGGAATCTGTGACTATGTTAACTTACATGGCAAAAGGGACCTTGCAAAGGTGATTAAGGACCTTGAGATGAGAGAATAGTATCCTGGATTATCCAGGTGGGCTGATGTAAGTTCAAGGATCCTTGTAAGAGGAAGGCAGGAGGGTGAGAGTCCGAGCAGGTGATGTGATGATAGAAGCAGAGGTCAGAGAGGTGCACAAAGAGTCGGCAACCAAGGAAAGCTGGCAGCCTGTAGAAACTGGAAAAGGCAAGAACAGATTCTCTCCTAGAGCCTCTAGATGGAACATATCCCTGCTGACCTATTTTTGGACTTCAAACCTCCAGAACAATAAAATAATAAATCTATGTTGTTGTCACCCACTAAGGTTTTGGGAATTTGTTACAGCAGCAATAGGAAATTAATGTGATGATGATGATAACGAAGATGATCATCTGAAAGCCAGTGCCTCCTACACACAATCAAGAAACAGAATCTAACCAGTCAGAGAAGTGCATGCTTTCCAGTCCTAGGGGACGGCATCAGGTAGCAGGCTTGATAAACACAGAGTGAGTCTGTGCATTTGATTCAATCAAGCTGTCACAGTTTTTTTTTTTCTTTTTAGATTTTGAAGCCTCTAGTTCAAACTTCAAAACAATGCTAACTACTTTGCATTTATATTTTATGACTTGTCTTTGAACATTTTCATCAATATTTTATCATGAAGTCATGAGTTTTACTTTAATTATATATTTTATAAAGGTTTTCATCTTGCTTAAGTGTGATTTTCTTACATATTGGGACCACTTAGGGTGTATATTCCCCTTTGGGTTACACATCCCTAAGCATATTACAGCAGGGAAAGAGAAGGGTGCAATATTCTGAAATACTAACAACTTACATCTGCATCGCACTTTACAGTTTACACGGTTCTTTCATCAACTTCATCTCACTTTGCCAGTACAACATTCCTGTGAGAGGAAAGCTAGACTTAGGGAGATTGAGAATGAATTACGGAAGTGGCATGGCTATTAGGTAGTAAAGTCAGGTTTTAACACAGGCCTCTTGACTCAAAGAACACATCCGTCTGACATCATCAAAGATTTTCAGGGAAAAAAATTCAGAGACTTATCTATTGAAAAATAAGGCTTCCCATCCCTCCCTACTAATCCCCCACTACTCATTTAGGTTCAGAGGGTCTAAAATGTTCCAGATTTGAAGATACATACATGACATGCAATATGGCTGTCCTGGTAAGTCCAAGTTTGAACACTAGTCCATTAAAGCCTGTGTATTCCCACCACCAAAAGAAAGACATTGAGGATTATGTGCTGAAAATTTCTCAACACCATCAGTAGCAGACACATTTCTTAGGGACTTGGGGGTGTGAGTGAGGGTTGTGGAGTAAGAGAAGATAATACATTTTCTTGGCTGGCAACCATTCTTTCAGAATCAGTCTAACTTTCATTTCAATCTAGTAAGCTGAAAGTCTAAAATGTTGAATGAAGAACTTGGCTGTGGACTTCCCATACAGTTCCTAGCCAGGAAATCTGAATTCAGGTCTTAGATCTTTGAATCTGGGGAAAAAAGAGATATTGATTACCGGCGAGAACACGGAGCAATGCTGGAGATGTTTCAAGATTTTGTGCTGCAATCGTTACTAAGCCCATCATTTTATAGCACCTTTGGAAACAATTGTGCAGCTAGAGATTGAACAATAAAGCAATGAAGAGGAGCCTGGAAGAAGCCTAAAAATAAACAAACACACAGACTTGGAGACACTCCCACCAGAAGAATTATCCTTAAATAATGGCAACAGTGAAATCTCATCCCTTCCATGAAGCTTTTCTTTTGACCTTGACCAGATATTACCTTCCAATTATGAAGTTCTATAACACCTAAGTTTGAGCACTTTTAGAGCTGAAATGGGAATCCAAGAAAACATCTAAGGGAAATAATCTAGCCAGCTGGCTGAATACAAGATCAAGATTAATTTTTTAAAAATAGCTTTACTATAAATTACCAAAAACCAACTTGAAAATACAAAATGCACAATAGGAACCAAAGATATAATAACTAGAAGTAAATCTAACAAGAATGTGCAAAACCTAAGTAAGTAAAACTAAAATTCTACTGAAGGAAATAAAGAAGAGTTACATAAATGGAGTTATGTTATGTTCCCGGATGCAAATACTGAACATTTTAAAGACTTCAATTCTTCCCAGATGAATCCTTAAATTCAATGTAATCTCAATCAAAATTCTACTGAATTTTCACAGAACTTGACAAGCTTGTTTTAAAATTCATATGGAAGTGAATATGGACAGAATTAACTAAGGCCTTTAGAAAAAAAATAAACAGAGGCATATCTAACAGATTGCAAAACATGCCATAAATCTATAGCTGTTAAAAGAGTGTGATTTTAGCATAGAAATTTATTTTTTAAATCAGGGAAACAATTTAAAAGCATAGAAAGAGAGTCATGTATCTATGGGAATTTAGTACATGATAAAGGTGGTATTTAAAATTAATGAGTATAAGTTACGAATGCATCCTGTAGCAAGTAACAGACACCAGAAAAATCGTAGCCTCATCAACAAGGATTTATTCTCCTCACATAAGAAGTAAAGGCTTGGAAAATCCACGTTCCCTTCAGCTTTCTATTCCAGGCTCCCAACCACACGTTCTTACCTTCATGTTTGTTGCTTCATGGGCAACCCTAGCTGCCCATCCTCCAATCTCACATCCCCATTTTAAGCAGGGGTGAAAAAATAAATAAATAAAAGAAACAAGGAATAATGAATGTTTATTGAAAACAGGACTTTTCCGGAAGTCCCAGTGGGCTTCTGCCTCTGTCTCATTGGCTAGAACTCTTGTTGTGCTATCACTTCAGCTTCCAGGATGCCTGGGACATATGGATGTTTAACTGAACACAGACACAGTGAACAAAAAAGTCTGTTTTTCTTTTCCATAAAGAAGAAAAGGAGGCTGGCTGGGTGTATCTACCCCAACAGGGCCAGCCTCATGGGTCTGAGTCCTGCGCAGTCACACAGGGCTCTGTGCTTGGTTTAATGCTCTGTTATAACCATCTTAAAATTCTTAATAATTTTACCTGTGAACTTCTGTTTTGTAAGTGAAGTCCAACAGGACAATGGCATATGTGCATGAGCCCAGGAGGTAGGTGTGATATGCATGCTCACTGGTCCTGTCACCCTGTTCACGTATAGCATTCACGATGACCCATGAGCAAAGAACCCTAGTGGATCCACGATTCATGGAAGCTCAGTGAGTCTCAAAGCAAGTACAAAGTAAGCACCTTGTATCTGTAACTGAGTAAGGGAGGACAGTAACAGCTCTGAGAGGTATGTTTTCTGTTCAAACCAGAACTTGCTCCAAACAGAAAGAAAGCGTCTTTTCTTAGAAGGCATTCTAAGAAACATGAATGATTTAGGAACCTTCTCATACCCTTTCTTATTCATGCTACTTCCCTGCATTAGCCAACTACTTAAGCTGAAAATGATGACATAGAGGAAAGGAAAACAGGGCAACATATAATTCCTTTTCCTTTCTGTTGTTCCTTACTAATTAGTAAGTGGAAGGCATAGAATGTGCATGTATCAAAAAGTGACATACAAAAAGGTGGAATTAGTTTGGTACAGTGTTCTCACCACTCCAGTAAGAATAAAATACATATGCATATACAAGCCATGATAGACAAAATGTACAATTTCAGTGATTATGCATACATGTTATGCACAGGGCTGTGAGCATGTCAGGAGAGTTCATATGACTAGAAAAGAGCTGAGAAGACCCTAAGTTCTCATCTTTGGATAATGAAATCTCTATTAAATTACTAGTGATCACCAAAGCTAACCAAGTAGAGACTTCAGTGGCCACACATGTCAAGGAATACAAAATTGTTCAGAAAATTTGCTAAACAAACAACAACTACTACAACAAAAAGCAACAATAACAAACTCCAGGAAGGGACAGAATCCAAATTCTAGAATTGGCACATTATAGAATTTAAAATGTCTGGTTTTCAACAGAAAATATGAGATAACAAGAAAGTATAAACCATACACAAAGGAGGAAAAAAACAATCAATAGAACCTGTCCTTGAGGAAACCCAGACATTGGGATTTTAAATCAGCTATTTAAAACATGTTCAAAAAACTAAAGGAAGCCACATTTAAAGAATTAAAGGGAGTCTGAGAATAATGCTTCATCAAATAGAGAACATTGTAAAGAAACAGAATAAGAAAAGAACAGAATAATAAGAAAAGAAAGAATAAATAGAAATACTGGAGTTGAAAAGTAAAATAACTGAAAAAAAATTCACTAAAGGGATTTAACAACAGTTTAGAGCAGGCAGAAGAAGGAATCAGTGAACCTGATAATATAAATTTAGATTATCTAGTCTAAGGAATAGAAGGATAAAAGAATTTAAAAAGAAAAAGAACAGAGTCTGAGACATGTCAACCATACCACCATATGTACAATGAGAGTTTCCAAAAGAAAGGAGACAGAGAAAGGGGCAGAAAGAATATTTGAATAAATAATAGCTGAAAACTTCTCAAATTTGATGAAAAACATTAATCTACATATCCAAGAATTTCAGTGAATTCCAAGTAGTGTAAACTCATGAGTTTATACCTAGACACATCATACTTAAATTGTCTAATGACAAAGGCAAAGAGGGAATTTAAGAGCAATAAGAGAGTAGCAACTCATTACATACAAAAAAAAAATCTATAATAAGATTAGCAACCAACTTTTCTTCAGAAGCTATGGAGGCCAGAAAGCAGTGGGCTGATATATTCAGAGTGCTGAAAGAAAAAGGTGTCAATCAAGAAATCTGTATACTGCAAAACTATCCTTTGAAGAAGAAATTAAGACATTGCCAAATAAACAAGAACTGAGACAGTATTAATGTATTTTTTATTTATAACACTTTTGTCTCCTATCTAATTTTACATACAGCTGCATAAAACAATAATTATAAATCTGAATTGAAGAGTACACAGTGCAAAAAGATGCAATTTTTATAATAATTACAGGACAAAAAAGTTTTATAGGAACAATATTTCTACATACTGTTAAAATTAAGTTGGTATTAATTTGAACTACACTATTTTAAATAAGATGTTGATTGTAATTCCCAAGGCAATCACCAAGAAAATAATTCAAAAATATATAATAAAATACATAACAAGAGAACTAAAAGATGTACTTAACAAAAAAAGAAGACAGTAGTGGAGTAATAACAGGAGCAAGAAGACATAAGTTATGTAGGAAACAAATAAGACAATGGCAGATGTAAATCCTACCTTTATTAGTCTGCTCAGGCTGCCATCAGAAAATACCACTGCTAGGTGGCTTACATAACAGATACTTATTTTCTCACAGTTCTGGAAACTGGATGTTCAAGATCAAGGTGCTAACAGGGTTGGTTCTGGTGAGGACTCTCCTCTGTTGCAGATGGTCACCTTCTCACTGTGTCCTCACAAGGGCTTTTCTCTGCGAACCTACACACAGTGAACAATCTCTAGTATCCCTTCCTCTTCTTAGAAGGTTATAAGACCTGTTGGGTTAGGGTCCTACTTTTATGACCTCAGTTAACCTTAACTAGCCCCTTTAAGGCCCTTTCTCCAAACAGAGTCACACTGGGGCTTTGGGCTTCTACATATGAACTTTTAAGGGGACAGAATTCAGTCAATAAAACTATCTTAGTAATTATTTTAAATATAAATGGATAAATACTCCAATCAAAAGAAATGAATGGAAGAATGAGTTAAAACATATGACTCAACTATATACTGTCTACAAAAGGCATACTTTAGATTCAAAGACACAGGGTAGGTTGAGAGTAAAACAATGGAAAAAGATATACCTCATAAACAATGATCAAAAGAGAACTGAAATGGCAGAAGATAAAAAGACTTGAAGATAAAACTTGTTACTAGAGACCAAGAAGGACATTTTATAATGATAAAATGGTCAATTCATCAAGAAAATAGAGCATATTTATGGAGCATATATAGGTATTATATATATATATATACATTATACATCTATATTATATTATATAATATATCATATATTATATAAATGTATAATATATAATATAGATAGGTATCATATATGATATCTATATATACACATGATAAATATGTGTGTGTATATATATGTATGTGTGTGTGTATGTGTGTGTGTGTGTATGTGTGTGTATATATATATATATATATATATATATATATATATATATATATATATATATATAAAATAACAGAGCACCCAAAACACATGAAACAAAAACTGGCAGAATTGAAGAGAGAAATAAGCAATTCAAAAATAATAATGGGAGACTTCAATATACCACTTCCAGTGATGGATACAACAACTAGCCAAAAGATTAATCAGGAAATAGACTTGAGTAACTATAAAACAACTAGATTTAGCAGACACTTGTAGAAAACTCCACTCGATAACAGCAGAATACTCGTTCTTCTCAATTGTACATGGAACATTCTCCAGGACAAACCATATGTTGGGTCATAAAAAAGTCTCAATAAATTTAAAAGGACTGCAATAGTACAAAGCATGTGTTTCCCAATCACAATGGAATGAAATTAGACAACAACAAGGAAATCTGGGAAATTCGCAAAAATGCAGAAATTAAGCAACACATTCCCAATAACAAACAGGTCCAAGAGAAAAACCACAAGAGAAATCAGAAAATACTTGGACACAGATGAAAATGAAAACATACTTACCAAAATTTATGGGATGCAGCTAACACAGTGGAGAAATTTTGCTCTCTCTGCATTGCTTGAAATTCTTAAGAAACAATTTCTTAGGAAATAATTCTAACTGTCAAGAGTTTGTCGATTTCTCATTTAACAGTTGGTGATCTGGTAGCCTAGGAAGGCTGAACAACTCTCCCACAGTCGCACTGCTAGTCCATGGAGACTCAGGAGAGCCCAGGGACCCCAGGTTCCTGCATTATTTGTGGACCCATCACACATCCCTTCTCCATCACACTTCTGATACCACACCGCTAATACTCAAATAATTCTCTTTGCTTCTACAGACTACAGTTCACTGTGCATTTACTTGAATACACTAGACTGTTAGTTCATTCAACATGAAGACCTCCTTGTGTTTCTCTGGGTGCATCTGCACGGCACTTTGAATAGTAATTACGAAAGCATCTGTTGGGTACCTATTACCTTGTAGGCACTGGGCTAGGCAGTAGAGATAAAAGGTGCACAAGGCACAGTCCTTTCCATTGATGAGGTCAGTCACAGTCTAGTAGGTGCTCAATAAATTATTTGCTGATAAAGTAAATGGATTATGAAGACTCCAACTGGGCAGTCCTGTCTACTTAATAGCACTTGCTAGATTTACTGGAATATATTAAAACATCATATTAAAAAGCTCAGGATGAAGAGCTAACCATATGCCAACTTCTCCGATAATATATTAAAACCACTAGTGACTATCCCAAACTCACATTTTTCAGACCAGAAAGGTCTAAAATAAGGTCTAAGTAAAGCTTTTCCTATCCAGACAGGTGATTTCCACAGACAAATGAGATCATATGCTTCCAAGCAGTAGGCACTTCCTGAACTTTGACAAATAAACTTAAAAGAGATTTATTTTTTAAATATTGACAGCAAGAATAGAAAATGCATCCAAGTTTAGAAGGTAAACTCAATTATGGATGCAGTGTTAACATACTCACATAGAGAAAGAAACCTGTAAGAAATGCATTGCACTGTGGTCTGGACTGTTCAGGTCTAGGTCTTCCTAAAGAGCAGTAGGTCTGGGCCTAGCTCTGTTACCACCAGACTCAGCCACGTGCTGTAGGCGGGACTGTGCCAAGGCTGGGCAACAGTGGATTTCATTCTCTGTGGACTCCAAGTGTCAGGCTGATGCAAAATGTAGCTCTGGGAAGACCCTGCACATTGGCTTTCAGAGGTCACACGGTCTCTTGCTATTTGGTGAATATTTTTCCCTACGCAAAAAAGGAAAATTCTGTTATCGATCAGCTCAGTTACAAAGGATAAAGGCTGCAAAGGCTGGAAAAGAGTTCATCAGAAAAGGGACCTAGAATCAGTCTTGGTGACCCAGAGGCTAAAGAAACATTTTCATTGCTTCTAAATTGATGGCCCAATGAATTCAGATTTTTTTCAAATCTTAACTTACTATTTAATAATGAATATTTAGTGAATGCTTTAGTCCGTGTTGGATAGTTATGCTGCAGTGAAAAAAAAAAATCTCCAAATGTCTTAGTGGGCTAAAATAACAAAATTTTATTTCTGGTTCTTGCAACATGTCTATCACAAGTTAGCAGAAGCCTCAGCCCATTCTAGTCACTGAGAATTCTAGGCTAATAGAGCTGCCACCCTCTCAAACACCATGCTGGTCACCGTGTCAGTGGAAAAGACTGGTCTGGCAGGTCTTGTTCTGGCAATGACATGATTTTGCCCAAAGTGACACATATTGCCTCCACTGACAACTCATTGGACAGAACTAGTCACGTGCCCCACCTCAACCTCCAGGGGGCAGGAAGGGCAGAGAGCCAGGAATATTTGGTGAATAGCAATGACTTTCACAGATTACAATAATGATACTCAAAGCAGAACAAGAATTCCAGCAGATTTAGTAAATCTCTGCCTAAGGACCATCAAACCCTCATTAATAAATGTTTAAGCTATTATGCGCCAGGCTCTGCATGACTATACTTCAGACATTAGCCCCACTGTTTTGTGATCTGCCCTGTCCTGTCCTGTTCGGCCCATCATTTACCTCCCAGCAGGCAATGTGGAATCATAACTTCTATGTCTCCACTGACTGCAGAACCCACCGTGTAGAGAAGCTGTGACGAAAAAATCAGTTCAACTGAAAATTGCAGGTGGAGTATTTTTTGAACAGGTTCTGCAACAATAGAACATGGGTTTTACTATGATTTGGAGTTGAACATCTGTAAAGACAAGGCTGCAGTCTCACCTGCCCGCAAGGGACAGACAGGTAACACAAAGGCATGGAGAGGCTCTGAGCGGGAGGGCGGAGAGGTGGGGGCTAACCTGAACCCGTGAGAACAAGGCCAATCCGAGGGAGCAGAGGTTCTCATCTGGACTCTTGTGGGGAATTTTGGTTTTGGATTTGCGTCCCCCAAAATCTTTTTTTTTTTAATTACACTCTGTGAACCAAATGAAGCATATCATAAGCAAAATTTCACCCTCAGGCTACCAATTGGCATCCTCTGCTGAACAGGTTCGGGTTCATAACATTCGTCTCACGAGCTGGTTTATCTGCTGTTAGGTTCCACTTCCTGTTAGGAGCATAGGCTCACAGTTTAGGTGCTGCCACTGGGTTAACGATGGAGGGGGCATCTGAAGTCACAGGCTGTGAGTGAGGACGCAGCTAGGTTTGAATTTTACTGCAGAGAGTGCATGAGCTGTACCTTGATGAACTAACAATCCTTCTAGAGAAATAGTACCCTAACAATTTTAAAATGGACTTTTTAGTAATAGCTAAGATTTCCTTTTAAACACAGGGAGTAGTGAAATATATATTCAAATAAACAGCATCCAGTTATAGGTAACATGTAGCTATTACTAAATTTCATTATTACTAAATTGTGAAAATTTTTTATTTCATCCAATGAGCTTGCTCAAGTTTTAGCCTCCGCTCCAAGCTCCTCCTCAGATTACACGTGCAGGATTGCTTAATGGTTTCAAAACATGGAATATGGAGCCAAATTTGCCGTCATCAGCTGTGTGATCTTAGGTAAGTGGGCATAAGCTTCTTCTCTATGCCCCAATTTCTAATCAGAAAAATGGGGATAATAGTAGTAACTTCCTCTCTTAGTTTCTTAACACTTTCTTACTATTTATTTAACTATGAGAATCTGTGTTGTCATTCTTTACTAGAGTGAAAAGACCTTAATTTTCTTTTCCAGCAAACTCTGTCCTTGACAGCTATTCTTTGATTGTTATACAAAGTCACTCAAAATAAAGGAATGTCTGTACAGCTACAGTAAAATCTTAGCACGATGGTCTTTTTTGGTTGGGCTTTCATTGCCATTTCACAACCTGGGTCCGGTCCACATTTCTCAGGAAGCCCAAACCCTGCCTCCTTTTCTTAGCTGGAGACTCCTATCCCACACCCACCCTTCTGCAGACACTTTAAAATGCACTTGAACGCCATAGACCAATCATTTAGCAAAGTAAACAATAATTTCTTCACAGGGGACTCCTAAGGGATCTGTGGTGTTTTGATAATCTGCCGTCATGGAAACAGCAAATGAAGTGTTTGGGTCATTGGAATGCTTTTAACTCGCGCTTCCTGTGGCAGAGACTACTAATTGCTTCTCAGTAGCTTTTCTCCCCTTCTTTTTAAGAAATTTTTAGCTGAGCCCATTGCTGCCCCACTAAAACATTTCTCTTGCAGCTTAATGTTGCCACGTGAAAGTTTTGGCAGAAGAGATGTCAGCAGGACTGTTGTGAGCCTTCCAGGACTTCTTAAAGGGAGAGTACCAATCTTTTCTTCAAACTTTTCTCTGTCACAACACCTTGAATGTGGATATAATGGCTGGATTCTTACTCCAGCAGCTATTTTACAGTATAAGGCTTAAGACAGCAACTCTCAAAGTGTAGACTGAGGACACACAGAGTCCCCTAAACCCTTGTTTGGGAGGTCCAAATGTTTCAGTTCCCTTTTCCAATCACGTATCTATGTGACGCTTAGAATTTTCTTCATAGACTTCAAGCAAGGCAATAGATTGCAATGGCTTGCATGCAGTAACAAATATTTGATTCAAGTTGTCTTCTATTATGCCAGATATGGATTTAGAAATATGTAAAATAATGTCATTCTTCTCATTATTTTGTTTTGTTTTAGAAAATATCATTAATTTTCAGAAATCTGTGTTATTAATGTTTACATGTAATCAGTTTACTATTGTTATTTTAAATTAAATTACGTGTGTATAAAATTTCTCATTTTAATTTCTAATATGGTAATCCACGTAAAAACGTCTTTTAGGAGGGCCTCAATAATTTTTAAGTGTGTTGAAAGTGTGAAGAGTGCTCAAAGCTTGAAAACTAAAACTAGTCTAGTCCCACATTCCAGGAATGGCAGAGAAATGAGCTATAAAGAGCCTACGTTAATGTCACGTTCCTTTTTTGTGAACAAAAATTAAACTTCTATTATATGTGAGCCACTATCATTGGAAGTGTTTCTGTTATATACAGTCAAACTAATTTTTAACAGATACACTCATGCTTTCTGTTATTTCAATTGAGACTGTGGCTAAGAACACAACAAAGCAATTAAAAGCTCAAGATGTTTCATTAAACACCCTTAGTTTGAGGCGGGAAGCCCTATGAAAAAGACAGTAGGACCCCCAGGTAGGGCTACTACCCTCCTGCCGGCACCATTTGGTTCCCTGGCCCTCCGGCATTATCTCGCTTTTTAAACTCTGAAACGGCTTACTTCTAGGAAAGTGGAACATATCCCTAAGATTCTATTGGTTCCCTGAGCTAGCTCCTGATTGGTCCATTGCCCTCACTCCTGATTGGTCCATTGCCCTCACTCCTGATTGGTCCATTTCTACAAAGCTGTTCCTAATTAGTCACCTTTGTTATACCTTATTTGCATATGATGTTACAAAATGTTGTGAAGTCTAGACTGGTAGCCTATAAAAACCTGTGTAAACCTACAGACAGGGTCCAGAGCTCGGAGTGTTAACTCCTCTGGGCCCACTGGAGTAATAAACCTGAGTTCTCCAACCCTCAGAGTGCTGCTTGGTCTCTCGCCCGGATCCAGGTTGCTGTCACAACTGAGATATAACACTGAGCTGTAACACACTTTGCTGCAACATTTCTGGAGGGCCCAGCGAGATTCCAACCATGCTGGACCCTTGAGCCATGGGGGCAGCGGAGCAACTGCCTGGAGGTTGGGAACTCCAAAAGCGAACAAGGAGGCACACCACCCGACGGTATTCCAGATCCTCCTTCGTGGAGGTGATTCAGTCCTCTGAGCGGCTATGCCCCAACTGGACTCGGTGGTGGGAGGGACCAACTTACCAAGCAACACGGCCAAACAAGGTAGGAGCCCCAGGAAGCGTCCATATTTAGGTTAGGGTATTCAGGTTCTGTCCAAGTGGACAGAAGTGGAGGCTGATCACCTCCTCCAGGTTCCCCGTCTGATGGTATTCCAAACGGGGAGATCAGGTTAGATTAGGTTAGATTAAGGACACCCTGGGTGATAGGGAGGGGAATGTGCAAATAATCTGTGTGTGTGTGTGAGTGTGTGTGGCCTGAAAAGCATGTGATCAGGTTTGAGTTTGTAGCTCCATGGCATTCTGCTACGGAGTTCAAGTGAGTCCCAACCTGAGGTTCCGTGGTGACCTCATATGGTTCATTGTGGTATCGGCCCCTCGGGGTATCAATTGGAGTCAGTGGCTTATACTGACCCACCAAAGCTAAGAGGCACCATCATCCCCGCAAGGGGAGAGGCCAGGTGGATGCAACGAAAACCCTCGCTTTGTCTCATTTGCCACACCGTCACAGGGTGGCTACACAGGGAGGGAAAGGACATACAACAGCCTATAAGTAAACAACCCCTGTGCCCTTGGGGACTAAAATGAGACTACTTTAAAAAGTCTCAGACACGACCTTGTCACCAGTCCCCTGGAATATCCTGTGGCAATTAATAAACCAGCCTCAATACTACCCATTTGTCTAAAATTAAAACCGCAAGACCTGAGCCAGAATGAGCCACCCCAGGACTGGCCGGAACCCTCTTTTGAGGTCCCCTTTTTGGTCCATTTATTCTGCCACCAGCTGGCCACCCCAGCCTCACATTTTGTCAGTTCAGGCTATTAAAAAACTTTGTGCAGGGACTTCTAGAGCTCATCCAGGCCCAGAAGAGCATCAGGAACACCTGCCTGACATGGAACTCTCATTGGCAGCACTTGCAGCCAAGCAGATAAATGTCAGGCACAGTGAGGCAGCGAGCTTTTTGAGAACTCCACTGTTCTGAGGAGTGGAAAAACACAAGACACTAGGGTCACAGTCCGTGGTGCCAGAAGCAGATCCACACCTATAGGCCATAAAATCTGTCAACTAATAATAATGGGAGGCTCAAAATCAAAGCCGACAATTCTGGACTGCATGATTAAAAATTTCAAAAAGGGTTTCTCAGGAAACTATGGGATTAAATTGTCACCAAGGGAGAGCCAGGTGATAAATAAGGGGCACCACTCTTAAAGTTGATGCTCACTTCACATGTTGATGAGAGCATCAAAAGGGGGAAATGAGGTGGGAGGCCCCATGAAAAAGACAACAGGACCTCCAGGCAGGGCCACTACCCTCCTGCCAGCACCATTCTGTTCTCTGGCCCTGTGGCATTATCTCGCTTTTTAAACTCTGAAATGGCTTACTTCTAGGAAAGCGGAACTTATTGCTAAGATTCTAATGGTTCCCTGAGCTAACTCCTGATTGGTCCATTTCCCTCACTCCTGACTGGCCCATTTCTACAAAGCTTGTTCCTAATTTGTTACCTTTGTTATACCTTATTTGCATATGATGTTACAAAATGTTGCAAAGTCTAGACTGGTAGCCTATAAAAGCCTGTGTAAACCTACAGACAGTGGCCAGAGCTCGGAATGTTAACTCCTCTGGGCCTGCTGGCATAATAAACCTGAGTTCTCCAACCCTCAGAGCACTGCTTGGTCTCTCACTCAGATCCAGGTTGCTGTCGCAACTGAGCTATAACACTGAGCTGTAGCACTGAGCTGTAAAACACTTTGCTGCAACAGTTGAGAGCACTAATTTAAACAAGACAGTGTGAAGCATGCAATCCTGGCCTTTTTTATACCTGGGATGTCACAAATGTCTAATTGCAGATTTTGCAGAAGTTCTGTATCCAGTTTGTCCTTCCTGTCACCAAACCTAGTTTTAAGGGAACAGAACTGGCTCCAATAGCCTGGCACACGTGTAGCCAGGGTGGAGGCAGGGAGATTCTTCTGTGTCTGAGGACCAGGTCGGTCACAGGGTTGCCCCAGTGCCCTTGGCAGAGGGCCGAGTTGGGTGGAGCAGAGGCCATGCCCCTGGGAAAGCTGCCCTCAGTCTCCAAGGCACCTCCTCTGTGTTTCCTGCCTTCACAAAAGACACGAAGGAAACCCAGCAGCTGGTCCCTGCCAGGAAGTAAAGGATACAGATTCTAGGGCCGTGGGAAAGGGGGACGGGAGGCCAGGGGAGGCGCTTCCATGCTGAACACCAGTCTAAGGAGCATTTCGGAAAAAGAAAAGCAAACGCTTCCTGTGATGTGAAACCCACTTTCTACACCAAAAGGAAGAGCCTCTGGTCTGCTGTATGAAATGCATACAATTCCCTTTTAGAACAGAAGACGCGGCAAGGAGGCTAGACTTCCTGTAATTCACAGGGCTGAAACTCATCATGTCTGAAATTCAATTTGCTGCTAGAATTTAAACCTGGTCTGTGCTGAACACTGAATAGAGGTGAAGCAGAATTTTTCCATATATTTGCAATGCATTTTAAATCATAACTCTCTTGAGAATAATACAGCAAATTTGCTTTGTTTTAAGGCTCACAAATCACTACATAATTCTCCAGTCTAGATTTTCTCGCCTTTTTTTACATTGCTGTGAATCCCTAACCATCCTGTCCACCACTATACCACAAACACCTGTAATAAAATTGTGCTGGGACAGGGCTGAAAATGCCTTCTTAAGGTCAGTTTGTTATCAGCAAAAGGAACTTACATGATCAGCATATGTTTAATGGCTAATTATTTAAACTGTACATTGATAGGAATTAAATATTCAAGTGTAATAGTTTAATTGATTAAGAGAATTTTTTCCTCAGATGATGTAGTAACTCAAAAAGCATATTGGTGAGAATGTGCTTTTACTATTTAAATGACTGATTTCCTGCATAGCTTCCCCGTTAAGAAGCTGCTTTGTTCCTACTGAAATGAAACCTTCACTCAAGGGCTGTGAAATCGCAGAGGTGGCTGTGAAGAGCTCAGCCAGAGAGACCAGCATGTGCAGAGCCCTAAACGGGGAGGGGGGAGGTCCTCATTCTTCTCCAGCTTCTGAGCTGACTCTCAGATGGTGCTGTCTGCTTTGTCAGGTAATATAGGTTGCTTACCTTGCAATCCCCCAGCAGGCCTCCTAGAGTGTCTAAGACTTAGATGGTGGATAGCAGTGACAAACTGTGTGCATGTGTGTGTATGCATGTGTATCCATGTTTTCCTGTGTTGCGCTGTGCTGTATAGTGGACTGGAGAAGCAGGACTCCTATGTTAAACAGTGGTGAGTCGTGCCCTTTGGAAAGAACTTTAAAAAAAAAGTGCCAGAGGACTCTCTGAATTGTTAAAGGAGGGATTGGAAAGGTCATAGTAATGATGTTGGCAATCTGAATGAAAATGCACGTTATCTTATAAATGAGGAAACGGAGGCTTAGAGAGCTTCAATGACTTGCCCAAAGCCACACAACTAGTTATTGGTAGCCAATCCAGCCCAGAGCCTAATTTTCGTGGTTCTTAGCTAGCACTCATTTCCCTCTGCCACACCACTGTAGGGAGCTGGTAAACAGTAAAGCAAAACTGTGAAGGCATTTTGAATATGCTTTCTGTGTCCTTATAGCATTTGTCACCATTTAGTAAAATTATTAGTTAACCTATATTCTCCACTAAATTGTGAGGTCCTTAAAAATCAATAAATACATAGTTATTTATTTGCTTCCCTTGTGCCTAGATCCAGTGCCTTGCACATAGCAGGCACTCAATAATTGAGGAAGAAAATTCCTATTTATTTTGAACTTGTCCTGATCATTCTTACATGAAGCTATGAAGTGGCCATACTGGGAAGATACATTAGTTAGGGTCCAGCCACGGAAACAGAAACTACTCCACATCTCTATAGGGGATAGCTACTATAGGAAATTAGGTACACGGTATGGAGGAGACAAACAGGGAGGGAGCGGTGAGATGATGATCAGAGATTATTTACAGAGGAAAACTGGGAGGACACGGTATTAACAGAAGTGTTTAATGGGAACTAGTATTATGGAGGAAATAGTTGTCTTACAGGAGTTGGGGTCTTTGTGGAGTTGGACTCAAAGCTGGAGACCCCACAAGAAGCAGAGAGAGGGGAGAAATACCCATTTCCCCTCCTGCCACCACTCTCAGTAAAGGGGGCAGGAAAGAGCAGATGGTTCCTGGGAGCTTGGCCCTCTCCTCCAGTGTGTCTGCTGCATCACTGCCCCTGACGTGACAGAGGTCCTTCAAGACCATCCGCTTCGCTTCGTGCTAATGCAGCATTCACCAAGTAGCCCTCAAACCTTAAGCCGAATTCTTTTTGCCATGCTGTTATTTCAACCAAAGGATGGAGAACTTGTTTTTTAATAGCTGGTCCACTAATCCACAAGGAGAAGAAAAAAATCAATCCAAACAGCTAAAAGTTGTTAGTTTAGGAGCTTCTCTTGCTTTTTTGTAAATTAGGAATGAAGGACCTAAAACTTTTTGACTGATACAAAAATAAAGCCTGTATTTCAGCACAACATAGTGTCAAAGAGAGAAGGTGGGTCGGGGCGGGCTCCCAGCAAGGGTCCTGGAGCTGCTTGGATTCTTTTGTAAGTTCCACATGAGGGTCATCTTTTACATCTAGATGTTTCTCCCTCCTTTCTTTAACAACAAGAAATAAATTCTAGCCCAGAGAAAGAGATACCCTGGCCTAGGATTAGGAAAAAGATAAAGAAAGGAAAGGAGGGTGATCTAAAGCTCCTTCTTGCAAAGAACCTGCCTCCTGCTGTCTCCAGCAGGCCTGGCCTCGTCCAGAGAAGCCCTCAAAGAACTCCCTTTACGCTCCACTCTCAGATACTTGCACAGTGAAATTTGTTGATGTCAACAGTTGCAACAGAAATTGACAGATACCGACATTTAGGAAAAAATCCTGCAGGCCAGATAAAATTGAGATTAAACCAGAGCAGCTCAGGGGACCAAAGAATCCCCTACTCCCCGAGTCTGGATGGCAAACACACGACATCGATGTGTATCAGATGTTATCAAGGAATTATTGCTAGTGTTCTTAGGTATGGTACAGGCAGTGTGGTTAGCAGGAGGTTCGGCAGTCTTAGGAGACACATGCGGAAGGAAGTACATAGGGGTGAAGCTTTAATGATGTTTGCATTTTATTTTCAAGTGATTCAGCAAAAAATGTTATAAGTGTGTGCATATATACACACATATAAACATAGATGGTTAAAAGACACAAGTATGGAAAAATGTTAATAATTATTAAATCTGGGTGATGAGTATAAGGATATTTTCAAAGCTTTTAAGTTTGAATTTTTTCACAATAAAGCTCAGGAAAAATAACTGTTGTCCATTCAGCAATTATAGTTTCAGTCATCAACTAATAACATGGAAATTTTTTCTTGTAAAAACCCCTATTTCTTGAGTTTGGCAAACTTGAACCAGCTAACTATAGTCTAAGTGAGTTAAAGAATTGGCTTTCTAAACCTGGTAAGCTTGAGTGACGAAGGCCTTGACTAGGGTTCACCCTGATGAAACCAGTATTACGAGCCTCCAAAATATCGTGACATTCCAACCACTGTAACATGAATGTCTGTTGTACTGACTTGGATTTAGGGCAGTATTCTCAGCTGTTCCTTTATTCAGCTGGCATTTATGCACTTGCCCTGGGGCCCTAAGACTGGAGAATAGGCACAGTCTACTCTCTAGGAGCTTCTAGACCACAGGGGAGATAAACACAGGAACAAATGTTGGCAGTGAACAGTGACCGGAGCAATGATTCAAGGGGTCACAAGGATAAGGGTGAGGACAAAGGAAGGAGTAGTTGCTTCAGCTGGGGGTCAGTGAAGGACTAGCAGGACAGGATTCAACAAGGAAGTATATCAGTCAGAGAGGATAATGAGGGGATGATTTACAATAGTGTGGTGGGATTATCACAAACCCACATGGATGGTGAAGCCACCAACTGTGGCCTAGAAGGAGCAAGAGGAAGGGGCCCTACCAGGACTCGGTGGAGAAAGCAGTTGTGGTTTGGGCTGAAGGATTCAGCCAACCTGCAGTGACCCAACAGGGAGGGAGACGGAGGAGGAAATCCCTGGATCCTGTCTGGCCCCACCAGCTCTCATCTCCCACCAAGGCCTCCCACTGGCTCAGGCCAGCCAGAAGCCAGGGGACCAGAAATCTTGGTTGTCCCAAAAGTTCAGCCTTCAGAGGTAGAGGGCAGGGTTGGGAAGCTCGGGGCCAAAACAACGTTATTCAGCAAAATGGATGATGCTGGAGAAGGCCTTGAAATAGGGGTAGGAGAAAGGGGGTATAGAGAGATGTCCACTATGGGAAAGCGAAGGCTGAGTTGTACGGCAGGAACAGCAAGGCAGAAGGTAGCCTCACAGGCTCAGGAAGTGCAAGCGTCTCAGAATGAGATTTAACTTGCTTGATCAATGGAAGAAGGGAATTGGTTATAGTCTCATGAGCTCTCCCTTAGGATCAATCTTGTACCATTTTGGCCTTTTTAAATATGCAAAATAGATGAGTTTAAATTCCTTGAGAACGGTGGCTGGCACCGTGCCCTTCAGAGTTCTTCGGGCCCGGTGGTGTTTGTTGGCTTGTCAGGTGTGTCTGCTTAGTACTTCCCCCTGAATTTTCAGCTTCTTGAAGGCAACCGTGAGGTTGGACTTGCCTTGGCACCTTGTAGAGTGCTCTGCATGTTGTAAATAATGATAGATGTCTAGTAAGTGATTTATAGGCAAGGTAAGACCTGCATCCATGTCCTGAGACCAGAGAAACTTAGACAGCTCTTATGAGAATTAACTGTGATTCACTATAGTACTAATAGATCACAGATTAAAAATAAAGGTGTATTAGATCAGTGATTCCCAATTTGTGTAAGTACGAAGTTCTTCTCTGAGTATAGATTATTTTTACAGAGTCCACGTGTACTAATGGATCTAGTGTACACTAAATAATGATAAAATTGCTCTGGGTTAATATATACTTAGAATTTATTAACCAAAGCATCCAAATTCATTCAAAAATTGTTGTATTATTCAGTATTCATTTAATGCTTGGGATCCATGTGGACCTTGGAAATCTTCACAATAACTCTGTAGTTGAGTCTTCCAACTGTAAGTGACAGATACCTAGCTTTATAGTATAAGCAAAAAGAGAATTAGTAACTGAGACATTTGAGAAGTAGAATGAGTTTTAAAGAAGGCCCTATCTAGGCATTCAAATAACGTCACCATGCCTCCCTCTCCCTCTCCTCATCTATAAACTTTGCTTTCTCCTCTGTTGGCTTCATTCTCCAGCTGATGTTCCCTAGTTGGTGGCAAAGATGGCCTCAGGAAGTTCCAGGGATATTTTGTCCTTACAGCCAGTGAGCCAGGAAAAAGAGAGCAGCCTCTTTTTCATGCAGCATCCCTGTCAGTCCCTCAGTGTGGATTTGCATCAACTCTGGTTGTGTTAAATGCCCACTTCATCCAAGATCACGTGATCATCATGTGAGGGAAAATGGAGGAGGAGGGGTTGTAAATAGGGCTGGGCAATTCAGAGAAGGCCAGAATGCTGAACAGACTAAAAAGGCAGATAGGTGGTACTGCAACCCAGAGGCTGTGAATAATACCCTTTTCTGCTTCTTTTCTCCCTTTTCCTCGTTCATTCATGCAGCATTTTTGAAGATTCACTTTATGGCAGGTATTATAAGAAGAATAACGTTCCAGTAAACCATGAAGTCAGCAGTATCTTATAAGCCCTGTCTTGTTTTTGTTGTTGTTCTTGTTTGCAGAGATTCACATACCTCTCCAAAGATAATGAACTCTATTACAATTCTATAGTTTTTTAAAAACTTTTCCCGCCTGTACAATTCATTCAGTCAATAATTTATTGAGCAATTACAATGTGCTAGATAAAATAGTAAGTATGAATACAAAGCCTAAAACGTTTTTCAGGTTTTAGTTGCCAAGATCTAAATTAAGAATTCTTTAAACAGTGAATAACATTACAGCCATTCAAAATAAATGTCCATGTTTATAGCTATCTGTTGATATTAGCACTATTGCGGAGGAGATGATATGATTTTTTTTTTAACCAGAGGGAGAGAGAAAGCAATCTTTATGTCCATTTTTAGTGATTTTTTAAAAAACATTCTAAGTCTTCTATAAAGTATTTAGATTATTTTAAGTCTTGAATAAGCATGCTGTACCTTCATCACAGTAATGGGAAGATTTTAATCCAGGGTTATTTTCAAAAGTGTGAATTACATATTTCGCTTATGAGCTATAGTATTTGAATTTTAATGCCTTAATAAATTTCTTTGAATATATGGAAAAGATTCTACTCTGTTGACCTTTTTAATAGTCTACTTTCTCATTGGCTACCTATCCTAAACTTTTCTTCCATGTTAGTAGAAATTGTTGCAGGAAGAGGAGGAGTGGAAATGCCAGCCAGTCAGAAAGCAGAATATTAAAAAGGTCAGCCTTGCACAGTTTTCTGCCATCATTCATAAACACATTAAACATCCAGTATGTCATCTCAGGACCAAGATTGTAATAAGAGCAGAAAATGGCACAATATTAATTCATCTTCATGACAAATATTGTAATGTGAAAGGAAGTATACAAGCTACAAATATTTGGTTACCATTTTTTAAATATCTTAAATGCTGTATAATGTAATGAGACTAAGTTTACACTTCCTAAAGTCAAATCCTCGCTAAATATCTACTGCCTTTCAAAATTAATTAGGTTCCTTTGGGACTACACTGAAATTAGGCTTAATTCCCAAGAGAGCTACTAGTATTACTAGTAGCTAATAAAAGACATTCGCTATTTTAAAAAAATAAGTAGGAACTTTAGTTTGGCTTATATTTCACTTTCACTGTCATTAACGTATTTGAATATGACTAATCATAATTTTCTCACCGTTTTAAATCATTACTTTGTGACTACCTCTATGTTAACATAGTTCCCAAATAAAGTAGTATTCCTTCATGATTAATTCTGTCATGTGACAGAAGTTGCACTACATAACTAATAAGAACAGAAGTAGGGGCTTGTATATTCAGAGTCTGAGAAAACTCAGGCAGTCAATCAAATCACATCGGGTGGTAAGCGCCCTGTGCATTCAACATAGTTTTCAATCTCTGTCTTTCAGTTCGTGTGTATGTGAGGTAAGAGGGAGGAGAACCAGAATCCTAGCAGGACTCAGAATCCAGCTCCAATTATTTACTGAAAGAACTGATCCGAGTTGTGCACAGGAGTGTGGGAACTAGCGAGATGGAGGCAGCCAGAGACCAGCAACAGCAGAAGTTCATTATTGCCTCTAGCAAGAAGGGCAAGGAGAGAGTGCTGTAGCAGAGCTCTGTGAGAGCCAGAGCTTTGGATGAGGAGCTGGAACCAGGAGCTGGAGCACCAGGGGAGGAAGCCACCGCCAAGACAATGAAGCACAGGCAGGGAGGGGAGAGGGAAGGAATACCACGACCTCTCTCCTCCCACATCCCATTGGCCAAACCCAACCTCACACCAGCTGTCAGGGAAGCCTGGGGGAGAGAGAGGCGTCAGGGCCAGGCTGTCTGGCTCAGAGCAGAGAAAAGGATGGGCAGGGACACAAATGGACAATAAGCAGCAGAGACGTTAAGGAGGGGAATCTAAGGAAGCTTTGCTGAAGGCAGTATTTGAGGTCCATCATGAAAAGAAGCACAGTGGAGGATGAGAATAGGTGGATGAGAAAATGGAGATGAATGGAGAGAATGAAGGAAAAAGGAATCAAATATAGCTCTCTGGGTCAGACTAGAATGCTGCCGAAGCTATCTCTTTTAGAATATTATTTGAAAAGCTGCCTTAAATGATGTTAAAAATAAATAAATCTGCCTTCAACTGTATAGAATATCTCCTGGCACATTCATTTTGAAATGGGAGATGATGCTGAGAGATTGTGAACATCCATCTTTGGTATTTTTTTCTTTCATGAGAGCTTTGGGCATTAAAAGAAAAATTCCCCTGTGAAATCTGCCAGTCTGAGTTCTTTGGTACTCGACCAGTTGTCGAAACAGTGAATGCAGCCAGAGTATTGAGTGACTTGTTAACAGCAGTACCATCACCGCCTGTCTTTTTACCATAGCTTATTTACTGCTAACAAATATCATCTTGCGCTGCTAACGCGTGCCTTTCGCCCACTGGATCCTGGAGTGCTTTATGAACTACAAATGCAGGAGCAGCTGAAATAGAGCTCTCTCTGGGGTAGAATAAGACAGCTGTTAGCCTTGCAGAAATGTTGCACAGCAGCCTGAGTGGAAACCAGGGAAGGGTTCTCAATCTAATTGAAACTGCAAGAAGAATTTAAGTTGATGGACTAATTGCGGAGGTTGGCGTTTATTTAAAAAAAAAAAAAAAAAAAAAACAAGGCTTGTTCTTCGCTGGTAGTGAGTGGCACAGTGACTTAGTTCTATTTACTAGATCTCGTGGCTTCCATTTAAGAGATGAGGAACCTGAAGCTGAAAACCACAAACTGTGCTCAAGAGAATTGGATTGTGATGTGTGCCCTTTGAGTTTCCAGTTGCTCGTTCTCTTTAGAGTCACAGAGCAAACAGGCACATCAGCTGGGAAGCAACGATTTAGTACTAACGTAAGAGAGAGAGAGATTACACCCAGGGCGTGCACGATTTTGCAGAAACTGGGCTATTCTGGGAAGGTCACCATGTGATCCCAGCTCAATTTGACCCTACACAGTTTATGAACTCGAGCGAGTTCCCAGAGCCAGAGGTGGTATAAATGCAAAACACACTGTTGCCTTTAAGAAACAGCAGATTATGAGTCAATGAAGCTTGAGATGGATTCGTTTGCAGTGGGCTCCTCTTGTCTAACGCTTCCTTCATGCTGGAATGTCACATTAATTGGTTCTTAATTGAACAATGTGCTTCCAATTTTCAAAACCCAGCAGAGTATAAAACAGGAAGTCAGACTCTTGCTCCTTGGAATAGACAGTCATACGGGTAAAGACACAGTTCACAAGGATTAAACTCTCACAGAGGTTGGAAGCTGTCATGCAAACACTTCTCTACTCGTCGCTGTAAGGAATAGCCCTTCAGGTGGTTGATTGCCACATGGAGAGCATTTTAATCCTACTTGTTTGGAGGGACAGCATCCCCTTATCCTTGAGGTGTAAGATGATGACTAAAACCTTCTCAGCTACTTGATTTCTGGAAAACCAAGATCACTGAATGTAGCCATGTGTCGTATCTGGTTAATTATCCAGTTCCTCTATAAAGAAACAATTTCCTCTTAATTTATGTATTTAAAATAAGTCATCATTGGCTCGTTTGTGTATTAAAATAAACCATCAGTGGTGGTAACTAGATAAGTCCTAGACATGAGAGTTTTATCTGCAATTAAATTTGGACCGAAAGGTCTCCTTTCCACCTGAAATTAAAAACCTGTTTGTTCATGTTCTCTCTTTGGAAGTGTTCCATGTACAGGCAAGTTTATCTTTCTATCCTGAAGAAATATTATTTTTAAACAGGAGCTGTGTTCTGAATTCATATGGTGTGAAAAATCAGACATAGAACTAAAGTTGGTTTCTTGCAACAAATAAACCTTTGGAAAAAAACTTGTCAAGTTGCTGTGCTATTTTTCCCCCGATACTGCAGTGCCTGGGGAGAGCACAAGCAGAGTGCCTTAGCTCAGACTTAGGTGTGTGTTTGTTTCCAGGCACATCTGTATCATCCTTGCTCATCTTACAAGTCAGAGGAGGGCTTTTCTATTTGCATTCTCAGACATGGCTCACTCATCGAAGTTGGGCTATTTCTGCCTCTTGCATCAGAAGTAGAAATGACATTCTTTCTCCCACTTGCATCATAAAATATGGTCTTATGTAGCAATTAGTTAGCAACTGATAATGCAATTGATACAGACTTCACTGCTTCTTCCAGGGATGCCCTGGTCCCATGGTTATTATAAACATAGGTTTTAAAAAGGGAAGAAATAGCCCATGAGACAATGCCATTTTAACCACAATCACTCCGATTTTACTGCGGGCGTGGTGACGATATTTTGGATTAGGATGCAGTTAGATCGTGATTTAAAAAAAAAAAACCCAAAACAGTGTATATCACCAACAAATCAAATACAGCTATTGCTTCTCATCAGTGTAGAATCCTTGTGGACTTACATCCTTTAAAAACAGAGTTTGGAATAAAGGTCAATCAAAGGTGCATCTAAGAAACACACCGTGGTCTCAGTGAGTCAACTCTGAGCCTCTCCAGCTGTGAAAGGCCTCTGAGCCTTCATCCTCCATCTTCATGGCGTTTACTGTGCTGACACCCTGATCTCACATCTTCAAGCTGATCAGTCTCATTCACTCACCACCCATTCCTTCTGCTCTAACAAGACTTCCTTAAACTTCACGGGGACCAAGTCTGGCATCAGAGAAGTCAGCATGGCAGCAACACTGCCACAAGAGATAAATGTTTCCCTGGGTACAAACTCAACAATAAGTGCAACATTTGACAAAGAGGAATGCCTTTGGCAGCCCTGTTCATTCTCTTTAAGAAATTGACACCGTAGAGAACAGGAGCAAAGCCCAGATAATGACAGCTACAAAAAGCTTTGGTAAGCGAAGTAATCAGGCCCATGTCAGCCAAGCTCTTCTCTCATGATCTCTTTCCTGAACAGCTGGTAAACTCTGATCAATGAGATATTTTTCAACATCTATGGCAAATCATCAATCAGTGTAAGGTGATGCTCGACAGCAATGATCTAACGGCAATAGCAGACTTGAAAATGGCCCCTAGTTTGAGGAGAGTTGCCTATGGTAGGTTAGAGCTTTCAGGACTCTCTTGTCACCAATTGCTCACCCAGCAGAATTCAGTCTCTATTTTATGCAAGCAGCTATGCTCGACTGATTCCTGCACTACAAAGGTGCTTAAGACACCGGTATCTCTGCTGCTTCTGGGGATGGGGAGAGTCCAGAGACTCCTCTTTGCATGACTTCTCCTCCCTGCCCTCCTACAATGGCTCCACTGGTGAAAAAGAGGTAAATGGGTACAGGCAGAAATTATTGTTGTTTAGTCAAATGATCCTCTCAATCCATCCATTAATTTAGAGATCTTTCGCTTCCAATTCATACACTGACCAGGCTCCCTGTTAGCTCTCGTGAGGGACTGTCATCGTGAGGGTCCCTGATGAACACGAGGCGTTTGCTGCTAGAGGGAGGCCAAGTCACACACGTGTCCCTGCTTTAGAGGATGATGACTTCCATACAATTGGTATACAGTGTGAAGGTGTTGCAAGGAGGGATGAAGCACTTGCGGCAGAAATTAAAAAGAAGTAAGAGGAAGGGCTTCTTGGAGGCGGTGGCGTCTGAGTGAGGCCTCAAAGGATGTGGAGAATTTACATCTGTAGCAATGGAAAGTAAACAGTGCAAATGGAAAATACCACGGCAGAAAGACTCTTTACTAAGGTGTTTAAGATGTTTTAGCCCGAGGGAGAACGGTCCGGGCGTGCACTGGAAGGTTATTAACAATGGGTTTCTTGCTTTACCATTTATAAAGTTCTTATAAAGTAATCCCCTGTTATTCAGGGGGAATGTTTTCCAAGACCCCACAGTGGATGCCTGAAACCTCGGATAGTACCAAACGCTATACTATGTTTTTTCCTAACATACATACCTTTGGTAAAAATTAATTTATGAATTAGGCACTGTAAGAGAATAACAGCAGTAACTAATAATAAAAATAGAACAATTATAACAACACACTGTAATAAAAGTTATGTCAATGTCCTCTCTCTCTCAAAATATCTTATTGTACAAATTTAGTACTTTCTCCATCTTAACTAAGTCCTTCTCCTGCACTGTGGCTGTAATTTTTGCAGTTTGAGGTGTGACAGCAAAACTAGCGCAAATTTCTTTTTCCTTCTTCACAGTTTTGAGGATAGAAGATTCTTACTGTAGCTCTTAGCAACCTCAGCATACAATTGTTTTTTCTTTCCTTATTCGGTTGAGAATTTCTACCTTTTCAGTTAGAAGAAGCACTTCATGGCTTCTCTTTGGCCTAACCGATGTGCCAGCATCAATGCTCTTGTGCTTTGGGGCCGTTATTAGGTAAAACAGGTTACTTAAACACAAGCGCTGCGATACTGCGAGGGTAACTGAATCAGCTGCTGAGTGACCAGTGGGCGGGATGCGCTGAGCAGAGGGATGATTCACGTGGACGGCGAGGGACTTCATCAGGCTACTCAGGGCAGCGTGAAATTGAAAACTTATGAATTGTTTATTTCTGGAATTTTTCATGTAATATTTCCAGAATTGCAGAAAGCAAAACCACAGATACAGATGGACCACTGTATACATTCAATCTTAGAGGGGCTGTGGGGTGCAGAGGGAGAGATGGAGAGTCACGAGCCGCAGTGCCTGGGCTCGTGGTCCCACGCTGCCACTTACCAGCCGTGTGACGTTGGACAGAATAGCTCCGTTCCCTCGGCTGTGAAATGGGGATTATTACGTGCCTACCCCAGAGGTCAATGCGGGGATGAAGTGATTTCATTCCCTGGAAACATCTAGAACACAGTCAATGTTCAATAAATATTAATTTTCTAGTCTATGTCTCAGACTACTCTATGAGAGTACATGCTTCGTGGCAGATGAGGAAACAGTGTTTTTCAGGAACCACCCAAGGACCTGGCAGAGTTAGCGGTCACATCACATCGTCTGGCTCTCAAACCCATGACCCCAAAGTGAGAGAGCTCTTAAACATGCCTTACCACCACCCCATGCTTTGCACTCCAGGCAGTGGTCCTCAACCAGGAGTGGTTTTGTACACACGCTCCCCCAGGAGACATGTGGCAGTGTCTGGAGATACTTTTGGTTGTCATAATTAGGGGGTTGCTACTGGCCTCTAGTGGGTAGAGGTCAATTATGCTGCTAAATATCTTCCAGTGCACAGGATACCCCCACAACCAGAAACTTTCCAGCCCCAAATTTCAGTAGAGCCCAGGTTGAGGAACCCTGCTGTAGGCTATCTCTTGCAGAGGGAATCATATTTAAATATTTCAACAAGACCCCGTTTTGCATACAATACTATGCTGAAAACCATCAAAGCAAAGGGCAAGTTGTGGAGCCAATGAAAAATCTAGGTGTTGATAGAAATGTTGGGGGTTTTCCTCTCGAATAGAATGCCTATGTTCATAGCGGGGGGTGGGGGGGAGCGTCCCTAGCAGTATGGGGTGGGGGAGAATCATGTGAAACCACGATTTACTAAAACAAATCCTGAAAAGCAGTTCAGCTGCTGCAAGAGGCAAACAGCCCGTGCCTTCCGCCTGCTGCCTGCAGTGTTTAAAGCCTGCAGCTTCGCACATACACACCCACAAAAATAAGTTATTTATTTCTACCCACAGCTCAAGGCTACCTCAACTGTCAAAGGTGCTAGAGAGAAAGTCCCCCTCTTCCTATAGTTAATCATCATTGAACTTGGAAATGTCACTCATTTCATTGATTGTGCTGTGATTATACTTTTTTCTCTTTAAAAGGCTATTAAATCAGGTAGAAAAGACCCATTAATTTTCTATTATAAATAGTCTCATAGGCATTAAATACTTCATTGCTTGAATTAGTTGCTGTAGTTTACGCAGAAGAAATTCTCTGCGATGCTGTGGTTTTATGCCTTCTGTCAGCCACTCTCATCTTCCCCCAGTCCTGGGAACAATAATTCAGCTTCCAAGCACATTAAATGTGCTGTAAATAGTACCTGCCTCCACAGCGCCACCTTGATGGACAGATCGACCTTGTTGCGGTGTCATAAATTTGAAGGCATCTAATAAAAACCACCACGTGCAGCCAGACAATTTTGTTCTGAGACTTACCAGGAAGTTCAGCAAAGCAGCTCACCTTGCCCGTTCTGCTGCCACCCTCACTCCCAACCTTGCTCCTGGAGTCACACCGTTATGGGATGTTAATAACAAGAAGAGCTAGAAAAACAGCATTTGTGTAACACTTTCCAACCTACAAAGCACATTTATGAACATTGTCTTATTTGATCTTTATGACAATACTTAGAGCTTGGAGTGGCAGTTCTTACAAAATGATTCAGTAGATAAGAGAACACGGTACTACCTACTCAAGTCATATAAAAACCTCTTCCAGGGCTTCAGGTGAGCTAAGACGAGGAAGACCTATAGGCAATGTTCTCATGGTAGTGCAGGGTCTTAGCTTGGCCTCCCCCAGCAGCAGAACTTGAGACATGGAACTGAGTTTAAGTGGTCTGGGAGATGATCCTAGGAAGTGCCAAGAAGGGAGTGGTGAGACAAGACAGGAAAAGGTGCTTTATGAGCACGTTACTCAGGCTCAGTCCTACAGGGGAACCTTATATATAGTGTGGAGTGGTCCCCCCCTGACGTGGGGAAGCTGGGGCATTGATGCTCCACTTCCCATCCATTATTGCCTGAAGGCTGTTCTTAGGAGGGCAGATGGGATGAACTCTCCGACATTCTGTCCAGGCTGAGAGAAAACTCCCAGAGTTTTAGACCAGCCTGTGGAAGGCTAAGCACACCAGGGAGTGTTTCTGTCTTGAAAATCACCAGTGTCTACTGTGGTAGCACAGTGTCAAACCTACTCAGTGAGAATGTGGAGATGGACCTTAGCTCTCTTTTCTGTGCCATCGTGTCCCTGACTTCCTTGTGACTTGCATCTTTTAATTGTCACAGCCCCTCTCCTCCAACTTCTGAGGCTTAGTACCTTCAGATGCATTTCTCCCTCGCTGGTAGGACATCTCCCTTCTTCAAAGCTTCTCCTCAGATTGTGGACTTATTCCAAGGCATGTCTGATTGCTAACTTAAAACATCTCCCTTCTTAGGCAGCAAAGCAGATCAAAATCTTAATTAACATTAGGCCCCCAGAAGTAGCTCTAGGTCTGTACATTGTTTGGTTTGACCCACTCATGGCTTTCACATTCTTAGTTACCTGCCACATTTTTTAAAAAATTAAAAGATTTCACCTCAAAACTGGCATTCCCCTTTTCTCCTGAAGCATCAGATGATCTGGCAACATGACTCTTGTGAAGGCAAGACAAGGATCAGCGGGGTGGAGGCTGCGTGTCTAGAGAGGACACATCTTCTTCAGCCGGCCACATCCCTGCCACCCTACACTCAGCATGTTCTCATCCCAGCCACCTGCCTGCTTCTGCAGGCTTTGGAATTGATAACACCTGACCTATAGCACATTGGCAAAGAGGGAGAAGATTCTTAGAGGTTGCTGCTTTTGTTACCCTCTGTCAGCATCCTTGAAATCGCACTATCTAGTATGTAATTACTCTTTGCACTTACCAAGCCTTCTAGCTCTAGAAGAAAGTGAGGGTTTGTTGAGATCTTTGTATGAGGAATGACACACACCATTATATAAATGTACATCTAATTTTCATTAGACTTGTCCTAGGTAGTGCCTGAACTTTAAATCCTATCAAGGAGAAGCGGATCTGCGTTTGAAATAGAAATTGCTAGAAGAAAGAACCAGGAAGACATTTAGATAATTTCATCCGGACGTGAGGAGTCATAGCAAATTCCATCTTTGCATTATCTGTAAGTTGGGAGCCACCTGTTCTTCATGACTGTCTGACGGTCGGAATGAGAGGCTCTGAGTTTAATTAAGTTACACGTGTGGGAGGAACAAGCTTTGCAGCAGCAGTTAGATTATTAATGGACTTCTATATTGAAGTGCTCACATTTTTGAAAGGCTAATTACAATATAATTTTAGTTTTAAAATATTGCTTTGCCAAGGGTGGGAGTTGTATCATGTGTTATTAAGTGGTACCTATTTTTTTTTCCAATCTTGGAGGAAATACTGGTATGGTTATGGTCATCTTTAATATCCAGTTTTTTCCCTTGCTTTTGTACTTGATGCGTCTAACTCCTGGAATAGAAATATATACTCCTTGACTGTCAAATATCAAAGAGCGACCCTGGAGTTCTTTGGACTTTTCTGAATTTTCCTAGGAAGAAAGTCAAACTGCTTGTAGATTGAGTAAAATACATCTCATGTTTTTCTTTGCTATCTGAGACCCGTGATCTTATCAGCCGTACAATTTCAGTATTTCTCGGGGGAAGACTGAAGTAGCTGTCTGATGAGCTAGTTCTGGAATGGATACTACCATCACCTGGTTACAGCTGCACAAGTAGGGCTCCGGTTGATTGTAATGGGAATCACATGATTTTTAGATGCAAAAGCCTGATTTAGAGCTCTTGTGTTGGAAGCGCTGTTTACCACATATTCCACGTGGAAATCAACACACATCCCTTCTACCAGCATATCCTCCCAGTGAAAATCATGGTCACTCAGTAAAATTCCAGTTTTACCAAATCAGAGAGAATTAACCTACAGAAAGGAACATGAATAGTGAGTAATCAGGACTTTTATATGCACTGGGAAGAGCCTCGGGGAGAAGAGGTGTTTTTCAAGCAGCACCTGTTCAGAGCAGCCTTCCCCTGGGCCAGGGCCAGTCGGCAGCTGTGATTAGCAGAGGTTGACACCAGCATCAAAGCGGCCCCCCAGCTCAGCATCTCCACGTGCCTATCCAGACAAACGCTGCAGTAGCTGGCTGAGTACGCTGGAGTGATACAAGGCTCAATTACCTCCCATTAAATTTTGCTGTATTTTTTTTAAGTCATTCTGCCTGAAGGAAGTGCTGGAATTAAGGAGAAAAGCCTTGTGGGCCCTGGAAGATGACCAGCCCCTTAGGCCATTCCTATCACTCTCACTCTCTTGTCTAGAGTCATGTTTTCTCCAGCATGACCAGTCCCTAGCAATGAACCAGGATCCTGCCATTCAATCCTTTGTGCAGGCATTTATACCAAGTCCTATTATCCTGGGAACAGAAGGGTGTCCGTGGAAACCAAAACAACACACAGGATCCTTTTATCTGAGTATCCCAAGGCCAAGCGTGTTCCTGCAGCTTTTGGAGCCTGCAGCAGAAGCCCAGTCCTGCGCTGGCTCTTCCCTCCCCATCTCCAGTGTTTTCTGACTGGTGGAGAGCTGACTTCTTCCTAAACCATCAAGAGCTAGTAGTGGCAAATCTAGCCTCCTGTCTTACCCCAACCAAAGCCTCTCCTAATAATTGCTTACCTATCTTCAGTTCTAACCATGGCTGTGAGCCAGCACCTCGCCTCTGACTTCCTCTTACATGTTATAGTTAATCATGCTAGTGAATCCAGTTCTCTGATCCCTCCAGCTGCAGCTGTTTAACTGCCGAAAGAGGAAGGGAAGAAAACTCCCACCATGTCTACATATCCTGTGAGCAATAGTAAAAGGGTCAGAAAGAATAAGGAGTGAAAGAGATGCCAAGACTATGTGCACACAAGAATGTCCCCAGACTGGTAAGGATATGGTAAAAGAAGGAAAGGCTCCCTGATCCGGCTCTACTTGGCCTTAAAGTGGTCTAGAGTTGGCCACAGTTAAAGATGAGTCTGTAATCTTGAAAGAGAAGAAAGCCAGATCATCCAGAAGGAGACTGAACTCAGCTATGAACTCTTGTGTACTAGAGGTCATGGCTGGCACTATAGCCGGACGCTCTGGGGGAAGGAGCAAAGATGCTTGATTTACTCAGGTTGAAGTTATAGTCAAGCCAACAAAGTCAGTGATAAAGCAAGTAACGGCCGGGTATTGTGATCTCTTTGGGATTTTATTCGAGTTGTGGAGTTTGGGGATGCAGAAAGAAGAGGGAGAGATGGTATGTTTTTAAAAGCCTTCTGAGTTCTCATTCTGTCTCAGGCAGGAAGTATTAGCTGGAAGGGGAGCCCAGTTTGTGGGTAATCGAGCCCTCAAGCTCTCTACAACTTTACAGTGTCGGGGACTCTGATGCTTGAGGCTCCTCAGGTAACCTTCAGCGCCTTAGGCTCCTGGGCATCCCGTGATGAGAGCCTCAGGACCCTGAAGGCTCCCAGCCTGCAGTCCACCCTCCCAGGGACGAGTGGTGATGGCTTCTTCCTTGTGTCCTCTTTCTGGTTTGAAATGGGAAACGATTGTTAGACATAATTTCTTCTTCCCCTTCATCATTCCTAACCCACCTCCCTCCCACTTACAGTCTACACCACCTGGGACAACGCAACCTAAGGTAATCAGGTGCATTAATTACCGCAGAGCAAGGGCAGAGGCCTGGATACCTGTTGTGCAAAAGCCTAGTTGCCTGAGGGAGGGTTTCTGTACCTGTTTGCATATGGGAAGAAGGGTATGTTCAACTTTTGACAACAATTTGTCAGTATAATCCTTGCCTTATGTGGACAGCATGGAATCTCTTTTTTTCCCGGGGCTATATTCTGTCACTACGCAGAACACTGAACTGCAAGGTAATGTCCTTCAACCCGCAGAAACCAAGAGGGAGCAGTGGCTGGCCTCCACCTGGCACACCTCTGAATTCGTAGTGAGCCAGGGATCCGGGTAGAAAGATAAGAGCCTTAGCTCCAGGTGCAAAGGTGTGGGTGTTTGGCTGGCTGAGAAAGAACTGAGGTCCAAGAAGGAAAGAGATGAGTATCAGTTAGGTGTCACTGTGCCCTCTGGAAGCACGCCTTCCCAGCAGGTGCCCAGTCTCCTCAGACTCCTCTCAGCGCTCACTCCTGTGCCTGCACTGTCCCCTGAGGAGCGGGCAGGCCCTCCCCTCAGGGAGGGTCAGCCTCTCAGTAGCCCTTTCCTCCCTCCCTCCACCCCCACCATTGTGGCTTCCAAATCATTTCTCTTTCCTCCTTTAAAACCCCAGCTCAGATGAAACTCAAGGCTTGGACTACCCACTTGAGCGGCTCAGCACTCACCACCCTTCCCCCACCTTCGTGAAGGACTTCAGCGTATCCTCAGGCTCTCATCCTGAGGCCGCATTTAGCAGCCCAGTCCACCTGTGTTCAGGCCTCCCGGTCTCCAGCCCTTTGTTCATCTGCTTCAGACCCCTTTTCCCCTGGCTGCGTTCTGATCTATGTTGCCCCTCGTTTCAGATCTCATTCTTGGCCACCCTTGCCTGTCCTTCTAGAGCACTTTCTTTGGAGCCCTCCGTTGCAACAATTCATCAATGCAATGGAAGCCTCCCGTCTCTTGAAACCACCTACTTTTAGCTGTCCACATGCCTCGGTCCTGGGCTTCACTCTCCAGTTTATCCAGGTAAATCCCAAGGTCCCTTTGTGAGTCACTCTCTTGCTAACATCCCAAACCTCTGCCCTGCTTGGTCTTGGTCTTACTAGAATGGTAACACTTCGACCACCCCCTGGTTGGACATACATCTGGCCAGCTCAGTGTGACTGGAAAATATTAAACAACTAGACTAACTACTTTCACTTTCGATTTGTAACCGCCCAGTTTTACTCATAAATTACATTCTGTTTCCCCAGGGATTATAGCTCATCTTGGAGACCATTAAACTTTCCCTCCTACTTCCATTTCTCTGCAGTCTTAGCTGATGTCCCTTCTTCAACCACAAACTAAACACCTTCTGATCAAAACATCCTTATCCTGCCATCATCAAACTTACAAACCTGCCGGTTCCCTTCTATCGCAGAGGAAATGGTGTCCTTGCTCAGATGGGGCTCCAATACCCACCTCCTCTCACTTCCACCAGACGTTACTCCTTAGTTATCATCTCTCTTTCCTGCACCATCAAATGGTTTCTCATTCTCTGCTTGATTGCTCAAACACACTTTAGCAGAGGCTATTTATTTAATTTTTGGAAAAGCAAAGCATTCTCATCATTCAAATGTTGAAAGGTACAAAAAGTTTTCCAAAGGAGAGCCTCCCTTTCCCAGTGAGCTCAAATGACCTCATTCTCCTCCCGTGGACAGTCAGCCTTTTCACGTTCTGGAGTATACTTCTTGAAATACTTCATGCGTATGTGTAGCTACATACAAATATGTATGTTCATTTTCTCCTTTTGAAAACAAAGGTGGCATACTACTTGAATTTTTCTGCAGTTATCTTTTTCACTTAACAGTACACGTTAGAGATCATATTCTGAGTTAGTTCACATAGCTTACTCATTCTGTTTTACAGCAGTATATTCCATTGTGTAGATGTATCATAACTTATTTAACCAGTTCTGCATTAAATATCTTTTTTAAAAATGAACAAAAACTGCAGCCTTCTGTGATCTCACATTTCCCCTCCAGTGACCTTCCATTTCTCCAAACTCCTCAGATGAGTTGCTACTCAGATCACGCCTAGATCTTTATCTCACATTCATTCTTCACCTAACTTCTGTCTGGCTCCATTCTTTACCAAAATTGTTCTTTTCCAGATTACTAAGTTCAAGGACTATTTCTCTGACTTTGTCTTACTTGAATTCTCAGGAGCAATGTTAATCACTTTCCCCTCTTGTTTCCAACACACCATATACTCTTGGATTTCTTATCTTCCAGTTTCCACCTTTCCTGGACCTTTCTCTACCGACCTTTATTTTTTGAAGTACTTTCAGTCTTCTTGTCTATCTACCCACTGTCCCTGCATGAATTCATTCTGACTTTTGGCTTTAAATTCACATACTGATGGTCTCCATATTGATAGTGCAAACCCAGACTCCTCTGAACTCCACATCCACCTGCCTGTTTACCAGCTTCCCTTGGAGGTGAAATAGGAATCTCAGCCTAGACTCAACTCAGATCCCCTGGATCCTCTTCCTCTTCCCCAAGCCTGTTCCTCCGTCAGACTTCTCACCGCGGTGCACATCAGCGGTCTCCACCATTATTAAGGCCAAAAACCTAGGCTTCATCCTTGATTCGTCTCTTCCAGTTATTCAGTCCATATCCAAGTCCTGTGAGTTTTATCTGCAAATGCATCCAACTTGTCTACTTCTCTCCATCTTCCTATCCCCCTCCACATCAAGCTACCACCCTCTCCCTTGGACCATCCCAATAACCTCCTGAGGCCTCTCTCTTCCAGCTCTTGTCCCCTCCAATGGATGCATTTTTCTCAAGGAGCCAAAGAATTCACTTCAAAATATAATGATTATCATGTAGATCAGATTATATCGCTGTACTACTCAAAACACTTCAATGGCTTTCTTTTGCACTTAGAGCAAAATCCAAATTCCTAGTGATGGCCATTAAGATCCCAGATGAGCAGGCCAGGGTCTCCCTAACTGTTTCTATTCCCCTAATTTCAGCCCTAAGAGCAATGGCCTCCTTTCATTACCTCGACTCACTGTCCCCTCTGCCTGGAATAGTCTTCTGTTCATCTGGACATTACTGGCTCATTTGCACCCTTTAAATCACAGCCCCAATGTCATTGCCTCAGATAAGTCCTCCCTGACCATTTCTTTTCCCCACCCCCGAGCTTTCTCACAGCACCCTGTTTATTGCCTTCACATGAAGCATTACACCCTATCATTAGCTCATGTATTTGTTTACTGCTTTTTTCTGTCTCCCCCGCTAAGACATAAGCTCTAAAAGGCAGGACCCACTGGGCTTCTTTAGTGTCTAGCCCCTGGCACAGTGCCTGGAATTTCCTGGAATCTCAGTAATTCTTTGAAGACAAAATTTTTCCCTAAACTGTAATATTACTAAAAGAATTTTGTCAAGTGTTCTGATTTTTAGTAAAAATCCCATAAATATTATGTATTTTCACCCTACTCATAAAATTTTTTTGTCCTTTTGAAGGTACCAAAGGATTTACGTCTAGGACCAAAAAAACACATTTGGTAGTTGTTCAAAATCTATGGATTTTGCTTCACTTAAAGGCTGATGTTTTTGAAAATCCTAAATTTTACTTGTCCTACAATTTCATACAGAAATTTTAATTTTTAACTTTTCTCAAGTTTAATTATTTTTACTTGATTTGATGAAATAAAGCATTAAATAAAATTCTGTGATGTCATAGGCACATAATTTCTCTGAGAAAGCTCAGAACTTACCAAAACAAAAACAAAAACAAAAAACTTTGGGGGGATTGTCCAGCTGACAGTTTCAAAAGCAACACTGGTAGAAGTGATCCAAATGAGGCAGCATCTTGTCCTCAGATTCGTGTCTATTGTGGTCATGCATTAAGATCTTTAATCTTAGTTGAAGGAAACTATTGCCCCTCCGTGATTGTCATTGGCCAAATCACCACTCCCAACCACTTTTTTTTCCACCCCTTGTCTGTTCCCATAAAATGTGGTGCATTCTCCCCAGAGCTTTCTTAATGCAAAGTCATGCATACATGTTGGAGTTCAAATAAATAAATCTTCTCCTATTCACTGTTTACCATTTATATCACAAAGCTCCCGCTGACCAGCTGGCACCCATGGAGACTCTAAAGGTTCTGGGGCTTGATTTATTTTTCAGTCTCTTGATTCATCTGCATGATGCCACTGTTGTATATTACAGGGGCAGGGCCATCTCCTCTATAAATTATGAAATCAGCTGGGAAGTCTGATTGCCTGTTAGTGAATGTGCGCTCCGTGAACATTAATCTACACACTGGGCTGCAGTCAACAAAGTCCTGGCTTCAGGCCAAGCCACCAGTCCTGGAGCACTTTTGACTGCAAGTCAGGCTCACCAAGTTAGACAGGTGTGGAAGACGGATCGCAGAGCAGCAATCCCAGCTCTGGTGGGATACGGAGGAGGGTGGTGACTTTAGATTGAAGAAACTCCAGAAAGGCTCAGCAGAATAGCTTCAAGTAGACCATGACAACTGAGAAGCAGCAGTGAAGTCCAGCCTTTCTGGCACAGAGGATTCAGAGGTAGAGTGGCTCTGAGACATCACAGAAGAGGGGGGCCAGGATGCAAAACAGCTTGAGGCCCACAAAGATTCAGGATCTGGGAGACAAAATCTAGCTGATTAAGGGCATGTATGCTGTGCACATCAGACCAAGAGGAGTGTGTGTGTGTGTGTGTGTGTGTGTGTGTGTGTGTACAGATGCATCTACCAGAAATGAGGCAGCTTCCTTCCAAAGTTACACCATTTGTCAGTGGTGTCATCATTGCTAAAGTCCTCCATAAATCTTAGGACTACATCTTTTAAATTTTCTACAGAAATAATGCATGGCCTTTGCCAAAAAATAAATAAATAACACACACACACATATACAAAATTGTCCTGAAGTGTACAAAGAGTATAATGTCAAATGCAAAGTTGCATATAAAATAGATAAACACAAGGTCCTACTGTGTAGCACAGGGAACTATATTCAATACCTTGTAATAGCCTATAATGAAAAAGAATAAGAAAAAGAATATGTATGTATACGTATAACTGAATCACTATGGAGAACATTATGGAGAGTCCTTAAAAATCTAAATATAGAGTTACTATATGATCCTGCAGTCCCACTCCTGGGCAGATACGTGGAGGGAACTCTAATTTGAAAAGATACATGCTCCCCAATGTTTATAGCA
The DNA here is from genome assembly GCF_036321535.1 of Camelus dromedarius. Classification (NCBI taxonomy): domain Eukaryota; kingdom Metazoa; phylum Chordata; class Mammalia; order Artiodactyla; family Camelidae; genus Camelus; species Camelus dromedarius. Next base: position 68,982,445 of record NC_087439.1, on the reverse strand, counting down.
GCACTATTTACAATAGCCAAGATATGGAAGCAACCTAAATGTCCACCAACAGATGACTGGATAAAGAAGATGTGAGATAGATAGATAGATAGATAGATAGATAGATAGATAGATAGATAGATAGATACACACACACAGTGGAACACTACTTAGCCATAAAAAACAATGAAATAATGCCATTTGCAGCAACATGGATGGACATAGAGACCACCATACTAAGTGAAGTAAGTCAGAGAGAGAAAGACAAATATCATATGATATCACTTATATGTGGAATCTAAAAAAAAAAATGATACAAATGAACTTACATACAAACAGAAATAGAATCACAGACATAGAAAACAAACTTAGGTTACCAAAGAGGAAAGCAGGGAGGTTGGGGGGAGGGTGCAGAGGGATAAATTAGGAATTTGGGATTAACACATCCACACTGCTATATATAAAATAGATAAACAGCAAGGACCTACTGTATAGCACAGGGAACTATATTCAATATCTTATAATAACCTATAATGGAAAAGAATCTGAAAAAGAATATATATATATATAACTGAATCACTTTGCTGTACACCTGAAACTAACAGAACATTGTAAATTAACTACACTTCAACTTAAAAAGTGTAAAAAATAAAAATTAAAAAAGCAAAAAAAAAATCCCTTAGAGGTACAGCAGGTAGTTAAACCCTATGGAAGGTTTGAGACCCCTTGATTTTAACCTTAAATGTTTAATTCATATGACATTTTAACAAGTCATGAAATGCTTTTTTTCTCATCTTAGTGTAAAAGAAAATTTTCAAGAAAAGGGTAAATCTACTGGTGGATGGCATATGGAGGTCAAGATCTTACATAGATTTTTAGTATTAAGGCAGAACAAATGGACTGCAAGATTACCAAGAAAACAAATTCAGAGCAGTAACCTTTTGCAAACTGCCAAATTGCTGGCAAGATGAAAGCAGGGTTGCATTTGAGAAATTATGCAGTGTGTGCGTCTCGGAGAAATGTACAGCACGGAGAAGTATATGTGTTTTCATCTGAAACTCTATTTTTAATATTCATAATGACACCAACTGAAGCAAATCTGACTATATGTAGAACATCCAGTAAATGGTGGATGGTGGCGGTAGGGAGGGGGGAAGTTAAATGGAAACAGAGGCTCTGGTGAACCAAGTATATTTTTGAAATATCAGACACCTTCAGCCTGGATGCTGAAGATCACTACGCAGGGTGAAAAAGAAATCGAACGTTTGCCCAGAAAAAGTCTGAAATCGCAGCAAAGAGAAAGCTGGATTCTCAGCAGTGTGAAGGAAGGGAATATAGGAAAGAAAATGTCTCTCTGCATATCATAAAAACAGCAAAATTTCCAGCATATGCTGCTATTTTCCTTTTTTATTTTGGCAGACCATTTTTGTGACTTAGTTACGGGTGGGGTCGTTCTCGGATGTATGTTTCAGCCAAGAATGATGAATGCTCAGACTATTTTTCTGACCTTACATGCATTTACTTCTTGGTTTTTGTGTTTTTTTTAATTCCCCATGTGCCTTCTCCTAGTGTTTTCTATCAGATGGGGTTCCCAGGCAGCTCCATGTGGGATCACATCAGAGATGTGTGGAGTAATTCCACTTAGATATAATATTGACCCACTTCTGAAATGTGTTCCCTTATTTCCTATGTTTGTTTTGACATAAACAAGAGAGTGAGCCAATGAGAATTTAAGTAACAGAAGACTGATAAAGAAGCCAACACACACTAGTAAATTTCAGCTCCTACATCCATCACTTTTTTTCTAGACTTTGAGTAAATTACACATAAAGGTTTTTTCATAGTTCAATCAGGATATTAGATATTTGGGTCTATATTATTTTCTGATTTTTTTTCCCACTCACACATTTCTCTATGTTGATAAAGCTCACATATTTATGTTTAATACCTGCTGGATTGTTCCATGTTCTTAACATGCTATTGCTCGTTGAGCTGTTGCCCTTTTGCAGTGCATCTGAGTGATTATTAAATTTTTACTATTATATACAACAATATATTTGTGTAAGATATCATGTATTTATTTCTCTATTAAGTCACTTTTTACATATTTTTCAAAAAATGGAATTCCTGCATGAAAAGGAAGCTAGTTATGATTAGGAAGCTCCTGTAACCTCCTACCAAGTTGTTCTCCAGAAAGCTTCAATTTGCTGTGCCAACAGCCATGGAAAGTATGTCTGTTTTCCCATATCGTTTGTGAAATTGACCTTTCTCACATTTACTAATTTGAGAAGCTCACCAAATGGATTCTCATTTGTGTTTCTCTAATTTCAGAAAACACTGTGACTTTTAATGAAATTATTTATAGAATTTATTTCTTTGTGTGCTAACTCTCTGTTCATCTCTTTTGAACATTTATGAATGTATATGTTTATATGAATTTTCACATATTTTTATAATAGAGACAGTAGAGAAAAGAGGTCGAAAGCATGACTCTGGTGCTAAATTTCTGGATTTGAATTGAGGCTCTGCCACTTACTAGTTAGTAAACTTCAGCATGTTGTTCCACCACTCTGCATCTCAATTTTCTCATCTGTAGAATGGTGATAATAATAGGACCTGTCTCACAGAGATGCTGTGAAGATTAAATGTGTTGTTATATGCAAATGCTTAACACAGTGACTGGCACATAGTAAGTTTATGTAAATGTTCCCTTTTATAAATAAGCTTTTGGTTTTAAGTTTGCAATTTATTTTTCCATTCTGTTACTTTCTTTTTGGTATTTATTCTATGACACTAAATTGAATATGTAAATATACCCAAATATGCCCTTTTATTGCTAGGAAATGTGTTGTTTTATTAAGAAAACTCTTTGATTATTTGGATTTTGTTGACTCTATGGTATTAGAGTATGACTTCAAGTGGAGGTAATAATTAAAATATTTAGCAGTTGACAACATTTAACAATGATTAATCACTGCTTCAGGAGCCAATCAAAAAATTTAACAATAGGAATCAATCAACCAAAACAAGGCATCCACCGATCAGAAAAGATCTTATCAAATCAAAAGTTGGCATAAACCGATAAAAATACACTCTGTGCATCAGTTAACTATTTTCTGCACTACTAGCTAATTGTTCTATTGACGTATATTTAATACCAAATTCTTTCCAAAGCAGGATATTACTTCGGATTTGCAGTACAGCCATTTCTCCTTCCAATAGGGATATTTAAGTGGTTTAATTGTGTTCAAAGCATGTGTTTTACCGTTTACTTCTAGTTACTTAAAACATCTACTATAGCTACTCTCATCAGGACCATACGAATTGCAAAGTAATACCAGAAATAAGCAAAGCTCAGCTTGTTTATGCAGATTTCGAATGAAATATTTAATGTATATCAGCCATTTAAGCCACGTAGTATAGATTTGGAGACGTGTTGTCACAACGTTAAAACCGGATAAAAAGTGAAATAAAATGGGAGCTGCATTTACCAATCTTATTAGCAAAGATTCCAGGACTACATGTTATGTGGACTATATCGTGACTTTGTTTATCACGGTTCCCCCATTCTGTCTCTTCCCTTTCGAACTGTAATTGGTGTGTTTCATCATGTGCACATACTGAGACTTTTGAATATCTCTGTAGGAAATACAGTGCGGGCCATCCTGTTAGAGGGGCGTCCCCAGCACACTGAGGGGTGGGCTAATAAAGCCGGCACACGATGGGTGAGCTCAGATACAAGCAAAAGTCACCCGAGGAGATACTGCCTTGGCTAAAAAGGCAGCAAGATCAGGTCTTGACGATGGCTAATCATGGGGTTAACACGTTCTAAGAAAACAGGTGTCAACTTTGTGGAATCCACAATTTGGAAATCCAGAAAATGTGAGGGCCAACATTTCAGAGTTCACGGCCGTCATTGGAGGAGGGGGCATTGGACAGAGTGTGAAAGTGTATAAGAGGCACCCCCAGGAGCAGTGGGGAGTAGGGAGCAAAAACAGGGGGGAAGCCTATGTTTAAACCCCAGCTCTGCCACTTACCAGTGACTTCAGTCAAATTACTCAGCCTCTCTGGGCTTGCTTTCTCCTCTGTAAAATGGAGATGATGATGATAATGCTGACCCCGGGGACAGTGAAGTAAGCTGATAATACATGAAAGCATTTAGAAAACCACCCAGCATATAGGGACTACAGAAGTCGATAATGAGTAGAGACTTTAGAACACACCTAGGACATAGTTAGCACTCAATTATTGTTTGATGCTATTAGTCATAAAGATTATTGTGCTTGGATGACATAGTGACCAAAGCGACCCTCTGACTGTCAAACAACTTCCTATGTAAATTTCCCAAGTGGGACAGGATGTGCTGATCTAAGAAAATGACTGTCCGGTCCAATGAGGTGGTTGGAGCTCTCATGGAAGTTGATCTGGTGTACGTATCATCCTGTTATGCATTTGATTTGTATGACTTTGGCTGAGGAAACAACAAGATCTGCTTTTCAGACCTGCAACCCTGAAAGCTTGACTTTGGACAGAGGTGACTCCATTGAGATGTTATCCCTTTGCATGCTACTGCCTGGGTGACAGGACCATGGCCAGTCACAGTCACATCCTCCAGGAAACTACTCATGAAATGAGACCTGCGGAGCTGGCATGAGAAAGTTCTAGCGGAGCCACAGGAAGGTTAGTTGATTTGTGAGCACACACCCGCCTCAGGCCGACACTTGCAGACTGTCGACAGTCCCAGCAGCACAGTCGCTTTTGACCCTGAGCATCAGATAAACATGCAGAGTGCCATGCAGCCAAACTGCTTTCCCGTTAGTGTCTGTTACTCAAGGAATTGCTTATTCCAGCAAAGATGTGGCATTCACAAACATGCACAGTGCTTTTTGTCCTATTAATAGTATTTAAATAATTAATTGTGTTGTGTCATCCGTTATATTCACTGAGCGGCAATAATTTGACAAGCGTGGTGGTATAAATACCCACCAGGCACCCCATGGGTTGTAGGGAGTCCTGCAAAAGGTCACTGCGTCTGCTGGAGACTTGCTGAAATGGTGAGGAAGGCTTTACAGAAATTTTGCTGGAAACCCCCACTGGGAAGATCTGTTTTCTATGGTCTTATTCATTTAAAATTTAATAATTTTTCAGCATTTATTGCTTTGACAACAAGCTCCCATTAGAAAAGGAAAAAATACAAAGTAAAAATCTTCTCTCTTGCTTCAAACTGTGATAGTTTTATGGAATGCCATTGTTTGAAACCAAATGCCAGGACAGTGATGCTGGAGCTGGGTGAAAGTTACTGGCTGAACTCCAGGGAAAGGACTCAACAGCAATCTCACTCCAGTCCCAGAGACCAGGCTCGTGAATGAGTAATAGAAAGCAAGTTCAGGTGCTGAGGGTGCTATCATGATCCAGAGATGCAGTCCTCATCACGTGTATATAGCATCACATGTTCACCAAGACCTGGCATTCTTCCTGGCCTTCCAAGACAATTAATAAGTCCCTTACTGACTCTCTTTTTCTTTAGGTTAAATACCTATAATTCATTCATCATCCCTCTTAAGAGACGGTTTGTGTTCCATCACCATCTTGACAAGATTTGCCCAGAAGACCCTTTAAGAGGGCCATATCCTCTGTAGGATATATGGTATATATCCCAGAATATACGATATCCCAACTTTAGGAACCAAAGGGGTTACACTCGCCCATCAAAGTTGTCAGCTAACTACATTTCTATGCCAGTCCTGGAGGTCCTCCCAAAAGGAGCCATGTGCTTCTATGACTCAGCTTTGACAAAACAGCCAAAATTCACCATGAACTTGTCATTCTTGGGACAGGGTAAAGTCTTGAGAGCAGTTTTTTGAAAGCTGTCAAAGCACAGATGTTAAACTTAGAGAATAATAAAAGAAAAAAAAGGAGTAATGAAACTGCCAACTCCTCTCTTCTCTCCAAGCTGTATTTAGGCAAAATTCTATTTGTTCTCTTAAGGAAAGAGAAGACTGTCAGATTTAAGGGCCCAAGCAAACAAGAAACAAGGCATGTTAATTGAAAGAATTATTGTAATCGAAGTTTGAGTGCAAAATTACATCCTTCATAATTTTACACTTAAATGAAGTGCATTTCTGCCCATGCTTGTAAAAGACAGAGAATTTTCCTCATGTCTGACACATCAGACACCAATAACCTTGCCATGCAGTAACCAGAGAAGAAGGCTGGATGAGTCTGAAAGCTTTTTTTATTGTAGTGAACACGAGGATGGGAAAAATGCATTGTCACTCCATTATGTGGCCATCTAGGTGTGGGGTAACTGATCAAAAGCCCTGAAAGTGTGTCTGCAGACAACAAAGCATGTAAAAAGAAAAGTTTTGGTTCTAGAAAAGTTATATGCATTTAGCTTTTTATATATTATAAACTTTCATATATTCTGTATTTCAGAATTAAAGCATCGTGATCTAAAAATGTTATAAAATAAACATCAGCTAAATGAATCCAGGCACCACTTGATAAATGTCACTATACTATATGCATTTGTGACACAATACAAAGTAGGGCTTAAAAAATATAAGGCACTGATGCTTAATCATTTTTAACAACTATTTTTGTAAAAGTCCCTGGTAGATGCAATTTACATGTAAAATCTTTCAAATATCAGAACGGATTAATACAATAATGAAGAGAACTCATAAATGAGCCAGGTGGGAGAGGACTGCCAGGATCCTTAAGTCAGCTCTGCTCTGCTGATGGCTGCATTACTCATGATAAGCATCATATAGTTGATGTTCTAGTTGGTCCTGGATTATTTCTCTGTAACAATGAATAGCTTTTCTGAGCCACCTCTATGCTTTCCTTCAGTTTCTCCTATGACAAATGGCTTCTTGCAGTTAAAGAATCAAAGTGGTACAGTCATCCAAATGTAACAAAGACGTGCGGTGTCTCTGTGTCAAGCTAAACAGTCTTGAGGTCAGTGTTCCTTAAAGTGGGGTTCCAGACACCTATGCTGGAATCCCCTAAAGAGTGTCTTATTTACAAACAGGATTCCTAAGTCCTGTCCAAGACTTAATGACTCAGACTCTCCCAGTCTGTAGACTGGGACGAGGCCTTTTCAACAAGCTCTCCAGATGATGATCTATATCATAGAGCTATACACCAAAACCTACACACTAAGTCTTGAGAAACAACCCTGTAAGGAATTGCACCAGGTACTTGAACTTAATTAGTCTTGTAGAAATCAGTGGTCCACAGCCCTGAATGTGCAGTAGAACTACTGGGGGAGGCTTAAAGCCACACAACCATAACTGCACTGAATCCCCAAAATACCTAACCTGGCCTGAGGTGATGCCTCATGTGTTATTCTAATCTATAACTAGGACTGAATGTTCATAGCCGCATTATTCCCAACAGCCAAATGTAGGGAACTCAAGTGTCTATCAATAGATAAATGTATAAATAAAATGTGGTAAGTATATATATATATATAATATATATATACACACATAAAATATATATACAATGAAATACTATTCAGCCTTAAAAAGGAATGACATTCTGAAACGTTGCAACATGGATAAACCATTAAAACATTATGCTAAGTAAAATAAGCCAGACACAAAAGCACAATTACTGTCTTCTTCTTCTTACATGAGGTATCTAGAAAAAGCAAATTCAAAGAGATAGAAGGTAGAATAGGGGTGACCAGATGCTGAGAGAAGGGAGAGATGGGTTTAGTGCTTACTGGTTACAGGGTTTCTATTTAAGGTGATAGAAAATATTCAGAATGTGTAGGGGTAATGGTTACTAATAGTGTGAATGTCTTTAATGCCACTGAATTGTGTACTTAAAAATGGTGACAGTTACACTCACAATTGTAATTACAATGATAAACTTCATGTTAGGTCTATTTCACCACAAAAAAAAAGTTTAAAAAGGTAAAACACATATATAACTGGCACTGAGAACTTCTGTACATAACAGACACAGGTGAAGCAAACCACTTGCCAAAGAAACTCTTGCACTGGTCACTCCGTCAGTTAAAGCAATTTACCAACTCTTCATTTCCCCTGAAAAAAGGTGAAGTCCTGAGCATGGACTGAAAGGCCTCCAGGACTTGGCCCTGGCTCCCCATCCCATCTTATCTCTCATCCCTACCCCCCATCCTTCGTTGCAGCCATAAATTCAAACTGAATGACATGTAATTGCCTGAATTAACTATTTGGATCCGCACATCCGTGCTTTTCCCACTTGCTCTTCTTTTCTGCAAAGCAATCTCCCTGCCAAAGGCTCCTGGTCCAGCTCATTACTGAAGGCCATAGTGTCAACCCTGGCTACACATTAGAATCACCTGGGGAGGCTTTTAAAACTAACCGTGCCTGGGCCTCTCCCTGGACCAATGCAATCAGTCTGTTTCAGAAGTGGGAACATCTGAGTATCGGTAATTTTTTAAAAAATGCTCCCCAGGTGATTCTAATGTGTCCCGTGGTTGGGAACCACTTGTGTACTTGTTCCTCGATGTGTGGCTTGCTGACCAGCAGCCTTGACATCCTCTTGGAGCTTGTTAGAAGTGCACAATCTCAGGACTTGTTCTAGACCTACTGTGTGAGCAGGCCAGTCAAGATGACTGTTGTCTTGCTGTCTGTACATCCGCTGCTCAACCAGTTCCTGCTTCACTCACATGACTATCTAATCCTCTTCATTGTAGAGTTTAATTAGTAACCGCCTATGTGCTTGCTCCCTGCCCCAGCTGCTGGTTTCCCTGGTAATTGATGAGCCAACGTGACATCAATTCTCCCTATAAATGGTAGCCTCCTTCTCCCCCAAGGAGGGAGGTCTGCTGCCCTGTCCTGCCTGCTGCCCACGGTGGGGCTGTCACTCCAGGATCTTTGGTTCTGGCAGGTAAGATTCCCCTGTCCTCCAGGCTCTTTCTTTGATCTCAAGGCTGGGCAACTACAAAGCTTGCAGGCCTGCAGGGTGCAGCCCAACACTTACTGATTCAATATTTACATTGTAACAAGGTTCATTGGTCATTTATATGCATATTAAAATTTGAGAAGCGGTCTGAAGGCTCATCTCAGGGCTTGAAGAAGCCCACTCCCAGCCACTGTAGCTTTGTTGGCCACAACTGCCTAAAACATACCTCTGCAAGGGCACTTCTCTCACTGTATTAGGATTTTGAGATTTTGTGGTTAAGGATAATATTTTATCTTTATATCTTTAGTACCTAGCTGAGCCTCTTCCATAGAAGCTTCTATAAACAATTACTTGAATTAAATTAAAATTTAAAAGCAACAGTTAATCTTCTTAGTTAGAAATCTCAAAGCCAATGATAACACTCTCAAAGTAAATAAGGCAGGACAGTAATAAAAAGAATCCACAAAAACAACCCACTTATTGAGCAAGTGTTATGTGCCAAGACCTTCAAATATGGTATGTTCAGTCCTTACGATAGCCACACAAAATAAGCATTTCCATCTGTTTAGTAGATGGGATAATTGAAGGTCAAAGAAGACAAGAAATTTGGTCTCAGAGCTGTACATGATGGGACTGGGATCTGAATCCAGCTTTGTCTTTCACGGCCCATTTTGCTGAGCTTCTAGCAATGTAAATAAAACAACCTTCATTTCAGGACCTCCTGAGGGTATCTTTATTCCCTGCTTGATTCCTTTCTGACCTGCCACTCCCATCCCTCCCTCTCTACCACTATGACCTCCCCATTGGGTTCCAAGCACTTTCTCCTGTCTCCGTTCTGTCCACCTCTGCCTGCTTTCCTCCCCCTCAATGGCCTTGTCCCCTCAACAGGAATTGAAGTACATTTTAGACTCTTGTTTTAATTTTCAAATGTATTTGCTTTTTCTAAAATTTAATATCAGGTCAATTACATTCCTCAGTAGGTATTTAAGATTTCTGATAAGTCCTCTTCCAATAGGACTTGAAATAGGTTATAGATTAAAATACAGTTCGAAGGTAATTTTAATTGGAAGTAAAGGATTGTATTGTTGCTTCTTTTTGGTTTGATTGTATGCAAATATATACATTATAAGCCTAAATTAAGTTATTTTTTGTTGGGAAGTCAGGCTCCAAGCACCACTCTTGTCCTTCCTTGCCCTTCAACAGGAAAAAAAAAAACCCAGTTCTGCTCCACAGTTCTTTTGCTTCTACGTGTCAAATACCAGATTGGATGAAAACATTAATTTGAGGAAGTAAATGTTTTATTATTTATCTAAATATCATATATAAATATGTATCTTCACTGAGAACTGTAATAGTTGGACACGATCCAGTTCACAAATATTTTTTCTTTGAAAGAATGTGTTGTTGTTGTTGTTTTTAATAGAACATTTCAAAAACTTCCTAATAAGAAGCAATGGTAACATTAACTTAAACAAATGTCAAGACCAAAAAACCCCAAATTTAATATAGAACAGTAATTCCTCTGCTGGAATAAAATTTGAACAGAAAAGAAATAGCAGAGTGATGTATAGCCTGGTATAGCCAAATAAAGATTACCACAATATTTTATGATGGCATTGTAAAGCCAAATGGGATAAAATCACTGTAGGGTTGAGCCCCCACAAAATAACAGACCAGCCCTGGCAATTCAACCCCAACAGTAATATATGTGTTGGCTAGTGTACCCTCTTTGGATGTCTTTCCCCTGTATTTCTTGGTGAGAACTATACCCACTGTGAAGAGTTAGCCATCACTGTAGGGTGACCAACTTACGCAGGTGTGTCCAGAACTTCCTCACTTTAAGCTCTTACCTTTGTCCTGAAAACCCCTCAGTCCCAGGCAAACGGTAATGTTTGGTCACCCCACCTGGCGGTCGTGTTGTGCCTGACCACAGTGCCCCTCCCTATTTGCATGTACAGGGGCGGTACTCTGACTCACACTGAGTCAGTCACGTGCTGTCTCCTGGCTAATCGTCCTTTTCTGCTGCAGGTTTGAACTGAGGAGATGTAAACCAGGTCTTGGGCAGCCAGGGCACTGCATGACAGAGCTGGCTATGCCCTCTCCCGAGGCATCCCATCTAAGGCACCATTCACATTCTAGACGTTAGAATTCTATGTGTTCACTTAACACTTTCAGTGGCAAAGAGTCGTGTTACTCCAAAATCAATATAGTATGACAATTTCCTGAGCGATGGAATTAAAGTGTATTCAGGAAGGAAGCCTATTTCTAATTGACACCTAAGTGTCATATGGGCTGGTGGCCACCCTGAAGGCCGTGTGCTTGGTGATATGGTTTAGGGGATCTGAGAAACCCACTCAGTGGAGAGAAGGGAGGACAAAGAAGCCATGAGCATAAGCAAAGACCAGAGCCCATGTGTGTGAAGGCAGGCATCAGTTCTTCATTCCAATCTTCCACCCTGAGCTTGACTCCTTCTTTAGGAAAATATTCAGGGAACTTTCAACAAAATCCTCCTTTTTATTTAAATCAAATAAGTGGATGCTATAACTCAGAATTAACAAAGCTAAGCCTGTAATTTGCATCCAAAAATTGTAAGTTGCATCCACATGACCATAAAAGAAACATTATCTGACAAAAATTGTTACTTTTATTTATTTTCTGAAATGACCAGAAATTTCAATAAAAATAGTTAATCTTCTTAGCACATTACTCCATGCAGACATCGCCTCTGAAAAAAAAATTTATTAGGGAAATCATAACTGGGAAGAACATCTTGAGTGTACATTGCCAATTACATTTAGCAAATAATAATAAAGACATCTGGGAGTGTAGTATTAATAGTCAAGTACCCTTTGGATCTCTGTAAATAGATATTATTAAATCTTAGTAATCCAACAAATTCTGTATAAGAACTTAGCCTGATGGATAAGGATGTTGTTACTGGCAAAGAGATTAGAAATGAGCATCAAATTTGTTTATCTCTCCCTGTCAGTGATGGGCATATAATGCCATCCTTGAGAGAGCGAAATGAAAGAAGTCTTCAATTAAACCCTTGATAAGAAACTGCAGAATATCCATGCCACTTCATATTCTTTTTATAATTATAAGTCTTGATATTTTCCAAAGCATTTTGTGTGTGCTCAATCACATGTGATATCTAGAGTCTATCACATAAAATGTAATTCAGTGGTGGGATTGCAGGGTTTCTGTTCTATAGTATCACTAATAGTGGCAATACTGTGTATTTCTAGAGGGCTTTACTCTAAAAGCAGTTTAGAGAATTGTCTCGTTGCTCTGCACCTGTGAAAGTGGCAGCGTCAGTGCTTTGCCTAGGATGAAGAAATCTTTCTAATGTATTCTAAAGAAAGTCTCTTCAAATCTTTACTTACCAATATTACACACTCTGTGGCAAAACAAAATGAGCTCTGCATCTCTGGCATAATTGAAAAGCTTGTTTTTAAATGCCATATGTTGCTGGGATTCATGCTGTGTTTTTAATGATTATCACACATGCGAGCAAAATGCTATATTAGTTTTATATTCATATAATTCCTCATTATCACAAATCCAGACAATGAAAGACAGGAATGATATTAGGGTGCCAGAGATGCAAAGAATCTCCAAGTTCTCTAATCTAGCAACTCATCTTTCTAGACCACTGAATTTAAGTCATCGCAGATAAATGGTAGCATTTCCTTTTCGATTTAATAAGTGTTTTATGGAGGTCCACAATGCACCTATACAATGGAGAATAAGTTGAAAAATCCAATTCTGTCCCACTCTTAAGGACTATACAGTAGTTCCTTCAAAGAGGTATAAAATAAATAGAAAATAAATAGTAGTTTATCAATGTTGTACATAGCTTGGAATGACAAGTAGAGGTTCTCAAATTTCAGCATATCATCAGAATCCCCTGGTTGTTTAGTTAAAATACAGATTGCTAGGCCCCCACCTCCCATTTCTGATTTGGTAGATCTGGCATAGGAACCGAGACTTTGCATTTTCAACAAGTTCATAACGCTGACACCGTGGATTCCTGGATTGTACCCTGGGGAACCACTGCAGTAAAATACAGGGACTGAAAATATGGGCTCTGGAGTTCAAGTGCAGAGTTTGAATCCTGACTGCAAAATCTTGAATAAGTTACTTATGCTCATTGCCTCAGTTTATTGACCTGTAAAATGAAAAAAATAACAGCACTTAGCTCAAGTGTTGTTGTGGGAATTAAATGATGTAATGCTTATAAAGCAATAGCACGGTGCCTGGCACATGGTAAGCACACAATACATGTTCATTATTAAATGTTATTTTATGTTAGTAGTTCCATACACCAGTTCTCAGACCAGTACTGGTGTGTGGAAAACAAAAAACATGTGTGTGTGTGTATATATATATAGTATAAAGTTACAAAATGTCTTGGGAACAATTTTCTTTTACCCTAACCTAACATTCTTCCTAATTTTTCATGTTGACATATGTTTATGTCTATGAAAATAATGGTGATAGAAATAGTTTTATTTATTTGAATAATAAAAACTTGTCAATACCATAACTGTTACTCTCCCCCATTAAAATTTGGGGTTGCAACAGAAAGAAATAGAGGGGAGTTAGGATCGGGGGCTTCTCAAAAGGGCTACCATAACTGTGTCATCCCACAAATCTCAGAAGGGAGACGGGGAGCTCCTGTAGGAATGATACCCAGCTGTGACAAGAGTAGCAGTCGTGGGAAGGGCTCAGGAGGTCAGGGTGTGAGGGTGGAGTACACAGAGCACAGTGCTGTCTCTGTTCGACTCACTTGATGTAGCAGAACAGGGAGCTGAGATGTGCCGGGGTGGCCTCCCTGTGGCCTCCCCTAATGGTCAGCATATAGTGCAGGACACCCATCATGTTGTCATAGCAACTTTAAGGCAAACCTATGTCAAGGCCCAAAGCAAGAAGCCAGGGACTAGACCCATGTTCTGACCACTTGACTGATGATCTTTCTAATGGCCAATTCAATAAGGCCGGACTTAAAATGCATTCTCTTCTGCCAGTAAGAATGCAGGTTATCCCCTGGGCTTAGGGAGTGAGCCTGGTGGTGGCAGTCAGATGTTCCTCTCCCTGCCACCCGGATCCACGTTGTCATCAGGCAAAACACACTTAAGCCATACAAAACTCTCAAAGATAAAATACAATATTTCCTGGCTATTTTAGTTTAACTGTTTTGGCCCTACCACATTTTTACCGACCTAACCACATTCTCAAGACTTTGGATAAGAAGGAAAAATTCTAAGCAAAGATTTTGAAGAAACATTTTAAGTTCCATTCAAACCTCTTTAGGTAGAGGTCAGGAATGGAAATGAGGGAGATCGTAGGATTCAGGTTAAGAATTAGTGGCATCTTTGGGGTCCACATAATAGATAATGGCTAAGTGTTTTGATGATTCATTGATCTCATTTTGAACATAAAAATGGCTCCCCAAATCAGCCATAGCAGAAGGACCTGCTTCAAGGTAGACAGAGTCTCAGTACCTAAAGGTCATCAAAAAGTATTGTCTTAGGGGAAGAGAGAGAATTTCTGCAAATCAGATATCTGATAAGAGGTTAACATTCAAAAATATATAAGGGACTCATACAACTCAATAGCAAAAAAATAAATAACCCAATTAAAGAAGGGACAAAGGACCTGAATAGACATTTCTCCAGCATATAAATGGCCACAGGTATATGAAAAGGTACCCAACATCACTAATCATCAGGGAAATGAAAGTAAGAACCACAACAGAGATCATCTCACACCTGCCAAGATGGCTACCACTAAAAAATAAAAGATAACAAGTATTAGCGAGGATGTGGAGAAAAGGGATCCTGTTACTCTGTTGGTGGAAATGTAAACTGGCACAGTGATTATTGAAAACAGTGTGAAGGTTCCTAAAAATATTAAAAATAGAACTATCATATGATCTAGCAACCCCACTTCTGGGTATTTATCCTAAGGTATTTAACTGATTTATTTTTGAAATCAGAATCTGAAAGAAATATCTGCACCCCATGTCCACTGCAGCACTACCCAAAATAGCCAGGATACAGAAACAACCTAAATGTCCGTCTACAGATGAACGGGTAAAGAAAATGTAGTGTGTATAGATATGTGTGTGTGTGTGTGTGTGTGTGTACATATACACACACACACATTATATATGTATATGTGGAAATTTATCACGAATGGTCATCAATATTGTCTCCTTTGGACCTTTACTGCCCAGATTCACTGGTGATGCCTGCAGCCTGGCTTATTCTCACACCTCATCTGGCACAGTTGTCATAACTTACAGTAGGTGAACAGTCCCTTATTTTAAATGAATAAACATGGATATACACCAAAAGGAAATAAAATCCGGATCTCAGGGAGGTATTTGCACTGCCATGTTTGTTGCAGCATTATTCATAACAGCCATGACATGAAAACTAAGTGTCTCATGACAAATGAATAGATAAAGAAATTCTGGTATATGTGCACAATGGAGTATTATTCAGCCCTTATAAAGAAGGGAATCCTGCCATTTGCAGCAACATGGGTGGACCTGGAGGACGTCACGCTATGTGAAATTAGCCAGTCACAGAAGGACAGATCCTGAATGATCTCACTTATGCATGGAAACTAAAATAATCAAACTCATAGAAGCAGAGGGTAGAATGGAGATTGCCAGGGGCTGGGGGAATGGGGAAATGGGTAGGTGATGACTGAAGGGTACAAAGTTTCAGTTATATAGGAATAAATAAGTCCTGGAATGCTGCTGCATAGCATGGTGCCTATAGGTAACAATACTATAGTATACTTAATATTTGCTGAGAAAGATCTTATGTTGTGTTCTTACCACAAAAAGAGAAAATGATATCAAAGTACAGGGGTAGGAGGAAAGTCTGAGAGGCAATGGGTATGGCTGTGGCCTTGAAGGTGGTGATGGTTTCGTGGGTGTAAACTTACCCCCAGGCTCAGCAGTTCTATAACTTAAATATGTACAGTGTTTTACCAGTAGATCATACTGCAAAAAAAGGTTTTAGAAGAGATTAAGTGAAAAGCATTGTCTTAGTTTGGGTTTCTCCAAAAGCCAATCCTGAGATGAAGATCCGGGTGTAAGTGTTTATGTGGGAGGTGAGCCCAAGGAAGCGTGGTGAGAGAATGAAGTGAGACCAGGAAGGAGAAGAGCCAGTGAAAGCAGGTGGTGGCCGTGGACAGCGGGCTCGGTCCTGCCAGAACTGCGTGGACCACTCAGAACTGTACCCTGAGTTGTTAGAAGTGGGATTGCTGGATCATGTAGTAGTTCTATCTTTAACATTTTTAGAAGCCCGGACACTAGCTTGGTTTTTATCCATTGCAGCAGCCTGGAGAATGTGCCTGGCAAACCAGCTCCTCCGGGAGCTAACTGGCTGAGGGTCCAGTGGCCGTGCTTTGAAATCACTGGCCACTTTTGTGCTGAGGCCGCACTTCCCATGGGCTGCCCACCGATGACCATGTGTGATGGGGAAAAGGCAGGCATTTTCCTGAGAGACATGGAACTCCTTTCTTGGAGACTTTGGCTTGAGGACTTTCTGATAGCTTTGCTGAACCTTCCCTAGAATGCACTGCCAAGTAGGATGCATCCACCTAAATTTCTCATCACCAGCTTCCTTCAGGGTCAAACTTGCATCCTGGTCTTACAGCTCTCCCAGCCTTCCTTGGCCCCCTCTCTATTTCCTTTCACACAGCATTTCCCCTGCAGGCCTTTTAAATCCCCTCTTCACATCTGCTTCTCAGAAGACCCAACTGAACACATCCACCACTGCCCAGCCTTCCTTGGGTGAGGACTGCTCCTGGGGGCTCTAATTTCCAGCACTTCCAGTCTACCCCATGCACTGGCTCCACCTGCTCCCAGGACCAGCAGACCCCCTCAGGCAGGGAGATACAGGAAGCCTCCTCCAAGGGGACTGTCAGTTGGTGGCCCCTGGGTGAGCCTATGGGCAAAGCATCCACAGTGACAGTGTTTGCTAGGAGGATTATGGTTTGCTTATCTGCTCACATAGGCAAATAGATTGTTACACTGTATGAATATGACTAGGAGAAGAGGAGGCTTCTAGGCAGTAATATTCCCAGGTCTTTATTGGGAAAAATAATTTCCATAATTAGGGCTACTTTGTTTTTGCTTTCCCAATATATCTAGAGGTTTATTTCATTTTCTTCCCGCTACTTTTCTCATGACTTCCCAATTGGATTGGTTGTTATTGATTAAAATGGGAAATGCCTCACGTTCAGAACATTTGCATCTTCTGGTAACAAATAGATGTAAAAAGATTCCGAAGAGTCGTATATAGCAATGAGTCTTATAGTAGGTGTTTCATAGTGTTGGTTTTCTTCCTACTTAGCCGCCTGTGGATAAAGGACCATATGTACAATTCGGAAGGCGCTGTGGGTCATATTCCTTGTGTGGTCATAAACAGGACCAAAATGACATAATTATATGAAAGCACTGCTGCAAAGTGTAAAGGGCAAGGAGGACTTACTTTGAGGTCTTTGCAACTCATTACTACACTGGTTCCGATGGACCGTGGTCAAGGCAAGTCCTCAGAATCAGGACACCTGTAAAGAGGAGAAACTTCCCAGAACATGGTTAGCATATAATATGTCCTTCCAAATGTATGTTCCACTCTACCAGCTTACTTTAAACACAACTTACAGCTCTTTTAGGATATTCAGACCATAAAAGCCGTTTTTAGCTACGGAGAAAACATTCTGTTCCATATGTTAGACAATGTACCATTTGCTGTAATTCCAGCGTCCCTGAATGGTCTACATTTATTTGTAATTTAATAGAATCCATCTTCTGCCTTTGGGATATTATAGAGCATGTGTACCATTAAAAATATAGTTGATGTATTCTACAGCCTGACTTAGCTGCAAATGTAGAGAAATTATTGACGCTGCGTGATAAAAATGACGAAACATGAAACCTTAAGAAAAATGAAGAATCTAATTTAAAAGAATGGAAAAGGCAGAGATAAAATCAGGACAGTGACTGATCCAGCACCAATACATCTTTTATACTTTCTCTTCTTAAACTGAATAATAGAGGTAGGGCAGAATTTGCATTGGTGTGAATCACTCAGATCAAGAGATAGGAAGAAGGGTATACATATATTATCTGGTCAGTTTTACCAGACACTGTTCAATTGCTCAATGATCCATCTGTCTTTTCTGAGCCAGATTTGAACAAAGGTGACCCTCAGAACTCGTTACAAGATCTTGTTATTTGAAAAACATTTTATTTTGTATTTTCTTAAGACAGCCTCAAAGATTAATGTCTAAAATAAACTCAGCTGTTGAAAAATTTTAAAGATACAATCAGCAAAGTAATTCAACATGCCCCCGATGCTTTTAATGCCAGTGATGAAACTCTAATCTGTAACAAACTTGGAGAAAAGCAACAACAACACTCCTGGGTCTTCGTAACTCCTTATGTACATCTTTCAGCTAACAATTTTAGCTTCAATTTCATCCAAGGCAAATTAAATTAAACTTCACTAGAATTCTGTAGGCATCTTCCTTCTCCGCTAATCATCCCAAGGAGTAGAGTTGGCACAAATTAAAATACTAAAGATGTCTCAGATTTATCGGAACAATGCAAGGCTATTTAAGCAAAAACAAAAGGTGAGTGGGGCCAGGAGGGTTTAACTAAGAGTCAATTCTATTCCAGGCTCTACTATTCATTTGATATTGACCTTCCTTATCTTCAACCGATTTATTTGTGAAGTGAGAGGGCTGGGAGAGGGGTATAGCCCAGTGGTAGAGTATGGGACTTGCATGCATAAGGCCCTAGGTTCAATCCCTGGTACCTCCACTTAAAAAAATAAATAAGTAAGCCTAATTCCCTCCCCTCCCCCCAAAAACCTACATTAAGGAGAGGTCTTCTCATTTTGTACCTTCTACTTAGCTCCGTCAAATTCTACATCACTAAATAATAGGATCACATTCCATGTCTTATCAGATGATATTTGGGAAGTTACAAAACAAGCAAAAAAGTTAGGATAATAAAGCAAAATGTCAGAGCACAAAGGAGCTAGAAGGAACCAAGGAAATGGCCCAGGAGATCCCCATCTTGTTAAGTAAGAGAAAATAAGGCACAAATGTATGTCCCATGTGACATGAAAAGCCCTACGGAAAAATCTATCTCTGGTCAAATCACGGGGATACTTGAGCTATTTCCTAAGCAACAGATTGATATTTAACTTGTGATCACTGAAGTTTACAGGCAATTGCATTTTCATTTTCATTTGGCTGTGAGAAAGCTCAGCACCAGATTTGTGGCCCATTTCCAGCAAGTTTATAGGGTAAACCCTACTCCTGCCTAATCCTGCTTTCTGACACATCCATGCAATTTTTTATTTATTGCTATCTTGATGTATTGAATGTGAGGCAGATGACCTTAAACAGTCCCTCACCCTGCTCACTCTCTAATTCCCTTTTACTCAAATCACGAAGACGTATATGGATTAGAAAAAGAAATTTTTTAAATGGTGATCAGAGAGAAATTATTTTAGAATAGTGCTACTCATCTTACATGACCCAGATGTTCCTTCATCAAGGGGTTAGATCTTACAAGGACTGTTATTATCTTGCAAGGAGTAAGATCAGAGTGATGCTAATTGTGAAACATTCATTCCTCTTGCAATTAAACAAGTGCGCACATACCCCCAGGTGGTACACAAGATGGCCTATTAGAGTACAGAAGGAAAATACAACGATTTTTATTTTTACATAATTTTTATTTAAGCTCTACTACTGATTTAATATAAAAATGACCATGGCAACACAATTCTGTCCATATGTCAAGACTGGTGTCACAGAAGGATTCATGAGGAATTAGGAGTGAAAAGTGGGATTTCCACAGTGCAGTCTTCATTCTTGTTGCTGTTTATACGAACCTGGCTTATTCACTCACTCTCACAAAAAGGACAACACTTACAATGTACAGAGACTCCTTACATTATTGACAAGGAAAAGACCCAATAGCAGATGAGCCAAAGATATAAACAGACAATTCACAGAACAGAAAAATCCAAATAGCAACAGACGTTAGAAAAGAAGGTCAAACAAAATGAAAGGAGTGTAAACTGAAGTAATGATGAAAAAGCATGCATAGGTTGGCCAAAAAAATAAGTACCGTTAACACCTGGGGCAAAAGAGTATTCTTGTGCGTTGCAAGTGGAAATGAGAACTTTTACAGGCAAGAGGCAGGAAATTATGTATGATTCCACATTCATAAACTAACACCAAAAAAACGCCCCTCTGCCTATGTGGATATATTTAGTACATTTGTGTTTAGATGTATATGAGCATGGAGAGACATATGGAAGGATATATATATTGGATTGGTAATATCAGTCACATTTTGGGGTGAGGAGGTTTAGTGTGGATGGAGTAGGAAGGAGAGGGGGAAGGAGAGTCCAAAAACATGAGGAAAAAAAGATTGCACTAAAAATAACATGTATGACATGAACACATTTTGAATTTTTTGCATAATTTTATATAGAAGAACTTAAAAATAAAGTGGAAAATAAAACTTCTTAAAGCTTTCAGCCAGCACAGTGTATGTCTACTCTAAGGAACTACAGTTGAGGTGTTAGAAACACGGCAACTTCTGCCTTGGTCAGTTGTCCCCAAGTCCCAGACATCTCCCGGGAGAGTGACCATCCCCCATAGGCAAGGGTAGGAGACTAGACCCTCACCCGTGGTACATATGCATTTTACACAAAGCATTAAGTCCTTCTGAGATCACATTGAGGATATGAATGAACGAAGAAATGCATGAATAGTTCAGGCTACAAGGTTAATTTCTACCAGCTACCACCAACACCAAAACTGGGTTCTAATGCACTGAATTACAGTTGTAGAGAGTTCTCGGGTTTTGTAGTCTAACCTCCCATGCAGGGGTAATAGACTGTTCTAGAGCTTTGCTGAATGTTAGCACAGTCTTCCTAGAACTGCCTCCCAGTGGTTCTAATTCTGTCCCACGGAACAAAACGGAACATCCTCTGGCACTTCTGTGCTATAACTCTTCACAGTGTTGAAGACAGCAAGACGATTTGCTTTGGTCTCCCTTTCTCTGGACCAAAGAGCCCCAGATTCTAAAATGATGCTTCCTGAGCTTCCAGATGTAGTTTGATTCTTTTAGAAAACAGCAGGGAAAGAGTGACTCTGTTTCCATGAAAGCAGCCCAAGACCACCCAAACACTGATTTTTTTTTTTTAAATCACATTATTAGTTCAATTTGAAGTTGTGATCAATTCCATTTATTTTAAAATAAACTGCTCCCGTATGAGCAATTGAGCTTGTGCAATTGATTTTAAGTATCTAAAAGAGTAACTGTGTGAAGCGTTTCTTAGAATTTTGGCCTAGGATTTTAAATTATTGTGATCACTTCACACACCAATTCTGCTATCTGTTCTATTAGTAGGTACATTGCTCCGTAACAAAATACTCCAAATCTTAACAGCTTAAATCAACACTGAGCATTCTATGGGTCAGAAATTGAGAGCAGCTTCACTGGCTGGTTGGTTCTGACTCATGACCTTTCATGAGGTTGTAGTCATCATGTCGGCCAGAGCTGCAGTTATCTGAAGACCTCACTGAGCTGGAGGATCCAAGTGCAAGTTGGCTTACTTACATGACAAGTAAATTAGCACTAGCTGTTGGCAGGAGTCCTCTTGGGCCAGGTGGACCTCTCCATGGGGTTGAGAGTCTTCCCACTGGGTGGCTGGCTTCCCCCAGGGCGAGTGAACCAAGAAAAGAAGCAGGAAGGAAGTTGCAGGGCCTTTGATGTGTCTTGGAAGCCACACAGTCACTTCTGCCAAGTCCTCTGGAGAGAATTAGCTCTACCTTTTGAAGGGAAGGGTGTCAAAGAATTGTGGACATATTTGAAACCACCATAGTGATTTATTTGCAAACTGAACAAAAGGAAAAGAGGAGTCAAAAGATTATTAAATGGGCTTGGGTTTAAATCCCGCTTCTGCCACTTACTAGCTCTGTTAAGTCCCTGGGAAAATTATTAACCACTCTGAACCTCTTTCCCCATCCACAAAAGAGAAAGAGATATGGTGCGTACATCATTGGATTATAGTGGCAGTTAAATAAGATGAAATATTTAAAATACTTAGGACAGCATCTGGAATACAGTAGGTGTTCACTAAACTGTTCTATTTCTTCATTCAGTTGATTGATTGAAATGCTGAAAGGACAGAACATTGTGGTTTGAACAAAAGACTATCTTGCCATGTGCCTCATAAGGTCGTTGGTGCAAGAATGTGGTCCCCTATCTCTCTATTGCTAGGGTCCCAGGATAAAGAAATAAGACAGAAACCTGGTAATCAAGAATGGGACACAAGATTAAAGGGGTCAGACAAAAAGATACACATTAAATTTACATCCTGAGTACATTTTGTGGGCACCAAATAATTTGTTTAAATCTTGTGTCCATTACATGTTTTGCTGAAGAACAATTACCTTTGAAAGAGTAGAAAAGTCATCTGTGTTCTTTAAACACATTAAAAAGTAGCATAAACAAAGGGATTTTTTTTTTTTAGAAATGGCAAATAGTCCATTATCTTTAGCACTCGTTAAGAAACATAAGAGCTATATAATCCCTAAGCTATATGAAACATTTAGTAGAATAAGTTTAGTGTTCTTTTTCTTTCTAGATGAAAAAAAAAAATGTAAGCAAGGGTGTCAAATAAAAGAAACTGATATTTGAGCTTCACCGTATCAAAAAGAAAAATCAAAATGTAGGCATCCCCTAATCTGTTTTCCTTGCTTCCATGCAGTGATTTGCATTTTCAAAGTTCCTTTTGAATGTAAATGAATCCTTACAATATTCCAAGACACAGAATTATTATCTCCACTTTACAGATGGGGAGACTGAGATACCAAGACCAATCTCACCTCAGTTCCTCAAGAAATTAGAGTGTGGAACCCAGTCAGAAATACAGCTTTTGTGCTGCCGTGTTGACGGGGAGGCTGTTACGATGTCAAGCGTTGTAGAATAATTTTGTGTATTCCCAGCCACTTTACAAATAGAAATGACAGTAATAACTCTTGCATGCTTTTCAATATCCAAACTTACAGGCCGTTACCTAGCAGTTAAAAAAAAAAAAAAAAAGAAAAAAAAAGACTGTCACCAGATTTATGAAGGCTTTCTTGAATCTCTGAAAATATAATTTGTATTCCAACCCAGAAGAAAGTGCTCTGATTTTTGTCTATGCAAGACCAATTTTAAGAGGGTCCAAGACTACTCTAGGGGTTTGACTGAGGCCGGCCCACCTTTCCGGTTTTCATATACTGTCCCTTAGTCATTTATGGCTCGGCATTGACTGTGGTAACAGATCATCAGGCACTCGTGACAATACGTGGCAGTTCACAGTTCATGGCAACGGTGTGCTCTGCGTGATGGGGTTTCCAGCAGCTCCGTGGTTATGATTATACAACTGTGCATGGGCCAGAGAAAGAAAATAACCCAGCCGATTATATTTCAGTACACCCATTAGTGGATCAGCGTGAGACACCATCAGCAGTGCAGGGATTCATCAACCTCACAGGCACCCAAGCAGTGTTAAAAGCTTTAACTTTACTAGAAATATAACAAGTAATAAAAACAGACAAGACCTGAACTGGTCTAATGGACCTAGCACAAATGTGGCAGAAGATTAACAGCACTAAATTCTCAGGCGTGGAAACTTCCCCCAGTATTCAGTAAGCGGTTTTTTGAAATTCAGGGCCTTCGGTACAAATCTTTGTGTCAGCATAAATGGGTTCCTAGATGGACAAACTTTCATAGTCACACCGAGTTCATATTCTTCAAAACTGTGTTCAAGTTCTTAACTTAATGCATTTTGCCTTAATGCACTGTTGTAAATCCTTTTCAATCTATTTGTGAACATTTTATCTACTGTTGATGAAAATATTTTCTTTCTCATAGATCATATTTAGATCTAGGCACATCTACCAGGGCCATCCAGAGCATTTGCGTTTTTATTTTATGACAATATACTTGAGATGTATAGAAAGCTATGAAAATAATATACGAAATTCCATCTCACTCACCACCCAACTAAAGGGTTATATTGTCAATATATTTGAAGCCTTCTGTAAACTCTTCCCAAATGCATTCACCTTTTACTCACTCAGCAACAACGCCTCTGCTGAATTTGGAGTTTATCATTCCTGATGCCCAGCTAATGTATAGATAGTGAACAACTAGTGTATAGATAATATATGTGTGTGTATGTATATATGCAATATTTACTATTATTTTTAAGCTGTATAGAAATGGAATCTCTTAAGTGTACTATAGATGTCTTTTGTAACTTGCTATTTCATTAAACATTATTTTTGTAAGACTCATCTGTATTGATACCTGTGGACCCAGTTCATTCCCTTTCATCACTGTATAGCGTTCTTTTGTGTAGGGATAACACCACTTGCTTATCCATCCCCCTGTTTTCTGTTAGGCAGCTTGTGATTATCATATAAACTTCAAGCACGTTTTTGTAATTTTCAGTGTGCCCTAAAGCTATTGAAGAAAACGAACACATGAATGTTAGCGGGTTGTGTTTTCCGGTGGCAGACCTTGAACTGCCTGTTTTTGAATGTTTGTGGCTATGCCATGTTTTTTGTCAAGCCTATGATACCTGCCATGATCAGATTTATTATTTTTTGTTATCATGTTTATTATTTTATTCTGAAATAGGTAGTCTATGTGTCTAAGGCAGTGGCATCACCTTATTCTTCTAGGCATTCTTAACGTCTAATCTAGTGCCATATTATATCCATAAACATTCCTGAGTGGTCTCCATTTGAGAATAGCATTAATGCTTTATGGACGCATTTCTATTGACCAAGTATAGCTACGGAGAGGAAAGCTTCCTCTCCACAGTGTAAGCCTTCACAAGTACAACAGCCTGAACCGTAAGAGTAAACCAAAGACTAAGGGGAAAGGAATGTCGGTGAGTCGCGTGTGTTGCCTGAATCTAGTTTTCTCATTCATCTAATATATCAAACACTGGCGATTATACTATTTTTCAATACTTTTATATTACAAAAATGGATAATGCTATTGCAATCTGCCTACTCTTAGTTGTTTCAAACTTAAAGCATAGGCTTTTGCAAGTGGCAAGAGAATCATATACATAAAAAATGTACAGAGAATAGTCATGTTTCTAATTCACAATAAATAACTTAAACAAGAGCAATACAATTGATGCATAGCTACATAGCCATAAATGATTGCTGTCCAACAAGTTACTTATTTGAAATAAAATGCATTTTCAATCAATAGGTGAAGTGCACATTATCTTACAATGCCTCCGGGAGGACAAAGAAAAAAATTGAAAGCGAGAATCAGCAGCCCATGGCGTATATGATGATTGCTGCTACCTTACTTTTTTTCCCACATTTTTTAAAAAGGTGATTTATTCTATTTTGTGTCAATTTTCTATTACAAAAGTAATGTGTGATCATTCTGGACAATTTTAACTATTTAAAAAATTACTAACAAAAAAATAAATATTCATTACTAATTTTATTTTTCAAATCTAACCACTGTTAATGTTTTAGTACAATGCATTCTCTTATCTATGCATATATATACATTTTTAATAAAACATGAATATATTATAGAAAATATTCTATGGCCTTTTTCACTAAGCAGTATATCATGCATATTCTTTTGTTGGCATTATTCTCCTTTACCCTCATTTTTAATAGCTCTATATTATTCCATAATGTGGACAAGCTATCACTTATTTACCAGGCCTCCATTTTTGAACGTTTATTTTCACCCTAAGTTTTTTACCCTCATCAGCAATGTTGTAGTGAGCATCGTTAATGATAAATTTTTGTGTACATCCATGATGCTTCACCTGGGATAAATTCTTAGAAATGTGATAGCTAAGCCAAAAGCTACCCACACATAGAATGTTTTCTTATGTGCCACCAAACTGCTGTCCAAAGAAGTTGTACCAATTTTCACTCTCACCTTCACAGTTTGAGAATGCCCATTTCTTCAAACAATAGTTTTAGTACATTGCCTTAGTGACCTCAAGGCTTCACTTCTCCTGAATCTATACCATTTGCTCTGTGACTTTCCAGTGGCCTCCTACTGTGGCTGGGGCATAATTCCCTGCTCCTAACCTTGATCATGTGCACTTTTTCTAGCCAATGTGATATTAGCAGTAATGATGAATAAGCATCCTCTAAAGTGCCTGCACTCTTGTGCCTCTGCCATCACTATGAGAAGACATTACCTAGGCTAGTCCACTGGTCTCAGGAAGAGGGTGAGAAACAAGAACAGCAGAACTGCTCTCCAGCCAGCCACAAAGTGTGTGTCTGAGTCCAGCAGAAACCAGAAAATCCACTCAATTGAGCCCGGTCAAGATTAGCCAACACCCAGCTGACCTGAAAACTTGGGAAAAATAATAAATCATTGTTATATTTTGCTTCTGATTTGGGGGATAGTTTGTTATGCAGCAATAGCTAACTGATAGAGTTACCAATGCTACTCTCCCCACAACAGTTAAAATTTGGATAAAACTTTACAGATTACAAAGCCTTTTTATTATATTGCCTTATTCATTATTAACATATAGAAAACCAGCATTCAGAAAGATTCTAATTTGCCCAAATACTCCCAGTGATTCAGTGGCAGAGACAGGGTTCAAACAGAGATCTTATAACCATGCATTTTCCTCTAGTCCAGACGTTTTCTGTGAAGAACCAGGTAGTAATTATTTTAGGTTTTTCAGGTCATAGGGTCTCTTATTGTAACAGCTCAATTCTGCTGTTGTAGCACAGAAGCAGCCATAGACAATACATAAATGAATGAGTCTGGTTGTGTTCCAATAAAACTTTATTTACAAAAACCATCTTGGCCACTCCACAGGGAATGTCTGTGGCTGGCACTTCCACCCCTTGAGTCAATAACTAGCAACTTCCTCATCAGTACTAATGAAGGGGCTGAAAGTTTGGCACCTCATCTTCCAAAGTGCAGACCACCTATCTGAATTACATATATACAACCTAGATTTTATGTATATATATATTTATATATATATAAAATCTAAATGATATATGTAATATATATAAAATCCAAATGACATATATATACTATGTATAAAATCTAAATTATATATAAATTATATGTATGACTAATGCTAGTATATATCTAAATACTTTATTTATATATATATACTAAATACTATGTAGACACATATGTTATACCAAGATTTCACAGCTTCAAACGTGACAAAGATTTATCTTGTTCAATTTCATTTCAATTTCATTTGAAAACTGAAGTTCCCAGGGAACCACAGTAAAAAAAAAAAAAAACTGGTGGTAACATACCTCCGTGAAAGCAATCGCAGGTCGAAGGCCCACTGCTGCAAAGGAGATGACGTTTGGAAAAAAATGTATAAACGGCTGCTGGTCAATCATGAAAATAGAAAATAACTGAGCAGAATCCATCAAAATAGGTGATGTGTGAAAATGAGAATTTCCCAACTTGGTTCACAAAGGAGCGATTTGAAATGAAAACCCATGAATGCATGAATGAATGAATGAATGAGTGATTGAAGAGGTGCTTAGGGAGCTAATGTCAACCCAACTCGATCTCAGTAAAGGTTAATTGAGACAAGGCAGCTGTCTCATCTGCTGGGGGGTGTAGCCCACATCAAGAGGCTTGGCAGCAGCGATGGTTTGCACAGTTTTAAAGGAATCGGAAGCATTTTCAGTGATCGCTAGTTTTAGAAGAGCTCAGCTACGGGACACACAGTGTAGAAAGGAGCAAGAGGCCACAATGAAGTTCAGGACTGAATCCCAGCTCTACCGTTTACCAGCTGTGCGCCCGGGGAGGGGCGGGTTGGGGGGGTTGTTGAGGCCCCCTTGAGCCTCTATTAAAGAATATGTAAAATGAACATAGTAATAGATGTTGCCTCATAGGACTGTTCTGCAGATTAAATGAGGCAACATGCTTAATGTGCTTAGCACAGTCCCTGGCCATGTGGAAGAAATCCATAAATTATTGGCTTTTTGTTAAGGCCAGAGCTAGGTGCTGAGGATAAACCAAAATCTCTGCCCTGGAGAAACTCAAAGTCTAGCGGGAGACACAGATCCAAAACCAGGCAACTACAATGGTGAGTTGTGCCTTAACAAGAGTATTTATGAGGATTCTGGGGGGAAAACAGAAAGAAATGGCAGTTCTCTCCACTGAGAGTCAGAGGTACTGAGCGTGTGTGAGCGTGAGACAGAGATTATTATGAATGTTGCTGAGTTACAGTTGTAATAAACTACAATCACCCAACTGTAATATCCTTGAGGGTAGGGATTAAAGACTAGCCCTGTACCCAGCATAGCCCTTGGACCCCAATCATGCTTTGATGACTATTTGTTGATTTATAAATTATAATAAAGACAATTTTTACTTTAGCAAAGAAAAAATTCAGTTGTGTGAAGAGGAAAAGCAGTCTGGTCTTTGCTATCCATATGGTCAAGTCCTGTATTTTTGAGGCTCTTCGAGCTTATCTAGTGGTATTGGTAAGAGTTTGAGAATAAGTGAAATATAAGTTTGCATTTCCATTTCAGCCCTAATTTACTGACTGTTAGACCTGAGGTAAGTGATTTGCCCCCTCTGTGTGTAAAATAATGTTTGGTTTAGAAGTTAAGAGCATCATCTCTGCAGCTGGGCTGTCTGGGTCCAAATCCTGACTTTGCTACCTGTTAGCTGCATGATGGTGGACAACTTAGTTTGGGTTCCCCCTGCAAAGCCAACCTTTAAATAAGGACTTGGGTGCATGTAGTTTATTTGGAAGGAAATCTCAAGAAGCACAAGTAAGTGAAGGGAAGGAAAGGGACAGGAAGGAAGAAAAAGCACCCCCCATTAAAGTGTGCAAATGGGCAGGTTACTGCTGGGGAACTGGGGCTTAGCTTCCATAAGGCGGCATGAAGAATTATACTCAGAGTTCTTCCACCAGAGGTGGAGGAAACTGGGACATTCGTGCACCAACTTGTGAATGTCATTAAACATTTTTTTAATTGAAATATATTTGACATAAAACATTGCATAAGTTTAAGGTTACGGCATGTTGATTTGATACATTGATATAGGGTAGTATGATTGTCATTATAGCCACAGTTAGTGTTCTATCACATAATTATCATGTCTTTTTTTGTGTGTGTGTGGTGGGAGTAAGATCTAGTCTCTTAGCAAGTCTGATGATTATTGTTGTCCATACTCACTATACTGTGCATTAGGTCTCCAGGGTATATTTGTCTACTTGCTGCAAGTTTGTGCCCTTAAACAGCATTCCTCCTATTCTCCCACCCCTCAGCCTCTGGTAACCACTGTTTTGCTCTGGTGTTTTGCGAGTTTAGCTTTTTCAGATCCCACGTGTGTATTATTATACAGTGTTTCTCTTTCTCTGCCTGATATCTCATTTAGCATAAGATCTTTAAAGTCCATCCACATTGTCACAAATGGCAGGATGTCCTTCTTTCTCATGGCTGAATGATATTCTATGGTATAAATATACCACGTCTTCTTTATTCATTCATTCATCAATGGACACTTAGGTTGCTTCCATAGCTTGGCTATTGTGAGTAATGCTGCGATAAACCTAGGAGGGCATTTATCTCTTAGATACCCTGTTTTCATTTTCTCTGGGAATATACCCAAAAGTGGTATTGCTGGATCACATGTTGAACTTCATTGATTGAGAGTTGTCCCTAGGGGAAGGATGAAGTACTCAGCTCTTCCAGGATGCCCTCCTCACAGGCTGAGCCGGCAACCCTGGCTCTGGTGAAAACCCCAAGGCAGAGAGCCTGAGACCATGGGCACGCGAGGCAAGGAGCTGTCTTTACACAGAAAATGTCCATGGCCACTGCAGGTCACGTCGCCGCTTCAGGTGAGCCATGGCGACGTAAGCAGGGCATCAACAGTGTGTGATGTACATTCTAAGTTTTTTTTCTTTCTTTGTCTGTATATTAGAATCCATAAGGGAGATTTTACAAATGACAACTAAATGCAATGCTTGATCTTTGATTAGATCCAAGATAAAAAATACAGCTAAAAGGACATTATCAGGATGATTGAGGAAATTTAAATATACATGGTCTGCCTATTAGGTAACATGACTACATCACTGTTGAACTTCCTGGATATGAGAATCACATTGCGGCTGCTTAGGAGGTGGTCCTTGTTCTTAGGAGATACGTGCTAAAGTATTTATGAGTGATGTGGAATGATGTTTGCAACTTTCTTTCACTTGTTCCCAGAAAGAAAAAAGAAAATAAGAAACATACGCATACATGCAGATGGAGAGAGGGGAAGAAATTCAAAATGGAAAAATTTGAGCTGGTGAATGTAGGTTAGGGTACACAAATGCTCACTGTACTATTATTTTATGACTTTTGTGTAGTCTTCACATTTTTCAAAATAGAACAGTAAAAATGTGAAGAGTGACTCTGTCCCCTAGAGCAGCGTGAGGATTCACTGAGATTTCCTGTGTAGGGATGTGTAGTGGGGCTAAAAGCAAAGACTTGGTCCAGGCTGCCTGAGCTCCAGCTCTGGCTCTCCCAGTGGGTGACCTTAGGCAAGGGACTTCCTTGGGTGCCTAAGCTTCCCCACCTGCCAACTGGAATTGATAAAAGTACCTTCTTCATGACACTGTTGTGAAGGTCCAACGATACAACATATACACAGGGCTGAGAATTGGTGCCCGGCGTCTGGTAAATATGTAACCAGTGTTAGGTATTAACAGCATCATCACCACGAGTGAGTATATGTCCTAGTTTCCTGTTGCTGCTTCAGAAGGGTCCCAGTGTGGGCAATAAATGATATGATCACCCTGCCGTTAACCTGGAGGGCTACTAAATGAAACTACATAAGAACAGTGACACTTTCACAGCTGGTGCTATCAGTTTTCTTCATCTTCCCTCACACCCTCATCCTATCTGTGTCGGGAGCAGGACAGTGTGGCACTAGGTAGCAGGTGGGGAGCCAGTAAGGAGATGAGAGGACAGTGGGGTCCAGTACCAGGCAGGACGAGTAGGGATGGATGCCCAACAAAAGCTGAGAATAAGGGATTCAGCCTTGGAACCACTAGTCCTAGAGGGACTGAGGAGATGCTGGACCACTGGGCAAGCCCCAGGCCTGTGGTAGAGGGGAAAGTTGGGGCTTAGTCATTACAAATGTGACCAGAAGGTGAGGTTTGATCAAAGGAGAGCAACGCAGATGGTGCAGCTGGTGGAAAGCCAGAGCATGCCAGGGGTCTGGTTATCGTCGTGTCTATGTTTCCTAGGCTTACATTAGCTCTGCCTGGGGAGGGACCTTGTTCCAGCAGCTGTTGTGGTGCAGTTCAGGGGCAGCATGGTGAAGGAAGGGCACTGACAACGGGAGACCTAGCTTTCAGTCCTAGCTCTGCGACTGACTTGATGAGAGACCTTCGCCAGATGACATTCACTCTCTAAGCCTTGATTTTCTTATCTATAAAAGTGAGGCATCAGGTCCCTGCCAGCCTTCTAACCCTGTAGAGATAGAGTAGTTAAGAGCACAGATTCTAGAATCAGACAGAGCTGATTTCACTCCACAACAACGTGGTAATGGGCGAATCACTCAACCCCTCTAAGCCTTGATTTCCCTTGATTACATAGGGAAAATAATCATACTTATATCTTAGGGATTTCATCAAAATTTAAAAAAGCATCAGCTACGTACCTATGACAGAGACCAGATATAATATTTAGGATTAGGCTCAGCTGCAAATAACTAAAATACCCCCAAATAGCAGTGGTTTTAAAAGGTGGAAGTTCATTCTTCTCTGATGTCCAAGAAGTGCCCAGAAGTCAGGGCAGGGGTTGTATGGCATTCCACCGTGTCGGCCACTCAGGGACTTTCTGTCTTGTTGGTCACACTGAGTGGCTTTCCTGAGGTTACTCACTGGTCTGAGATGGATGTTGGAGAATGTTATCTTTAATTTGGGCAACCATCAATTAAAAACCAGGAGATTTTATGGAAAAAAGAGAACTAGATCTTAAGAACAATCAGTAGTTTCTGTCACAACCTTCAATAAATGTTAACTGCTATTTGCAACACTACTGTACAATTGTTTGCATTGTATTGTAGTATTTTGAATACATTTCTTATCATTTTTCCAATGATTCTACATGTAAGAATGAAATGGCTCCAGCAGCTCAAATTAAAAGGATTGAAGATAACCACCCAAAAGATTGTTAGAAAAACTGATTTCCATTAGAGCTTTACTTTCACTTCAGTCACTTTTAGGAATTTCAGTATAGAGAAATAAGTGTCACTCTGGCATCTGATTTCATATTCATAACAATGTGCAAAAAATGGATTGTGTCCTAACATGATTGAGAAACTATGGTTTGGTTGATGAACTAAAGATGATATAGAAGAGAAATCAAGCAACCATAAGGCCCTTAAATGTCTGGGAATAGTACATTTATTTTAATAGCACAAAATGGAAATCAATTCCAATTTCAAGTGAAGAATATATATGTGCTGGAATTAAATGCTCTTGAAATGTTTACACTTCATTTTGGCTCTAAAAGGAAGAGAAATATCAAGAAGACTGTGGGATATAAGAACAGTTATATATTAAAAAATAAGGATCCATCCTTCACTGAGGATTTTTTTAATTGGAACGATGCAAGCCAATTAAGACACATGCGCCATAATAAATTAGACGTTAGAAAACTGAGAAATAAACAATAAGAAATACATCAATGTAAAGATAAATGTTTAAAAGATGGAAAATTATGGATGCATCTATTCAGATCCCATCTCTCAAGCTGTTTGACGTTATTTGAAACTTTACATTTGCTCACATGAACATGAAAACCCAAACACAAGATTGGAACTCTGATCGCAGAAGTCTTCAGAGTACAGTGGATCTCTAGACTTTTTACCTTTTAATTTCCCAATCTTTAATCATCACGATATAATTTTTTATTGGGTTCAAGAATTTGTCATCCATCTTCTCTTTTGCATGATCTGGCTAAATACATGCAAGGATGCTTGGGGGAAACCACTCCCTCCTGCACAGTCACCACCCCTCCTGCACATCCACCTGGCAGGGTATTAACACGCCATTCAGGGAGCACAAGGAACACAGGGAAACATCAGCATAATTAAATCATGCCATCAGCCTCTGAAGTGCACTCCCAGCTGTGCGGCTCCACGTGAAGGTGCTTTTAAATACAGATCACCTAGGGGTCTCGTGTGCAAATCGAACTTTTCTTCCCTGCGTTCTGTCAGAAGAGGCAGAACAGGATGTAGCAGTTGAGAGCCAGAGACCCCAGCTATTTCCTCGATTTCAATCATTTTAAGCTCATTTTGCAGAAATACCCAGCTACCATTTATGTCTACAGGATGTTAATATCTGTTTGGAAAGCGGAAAATTCATATAAATTAGTCAAGTAGTGAATCTAATCACCTATTAGGAATCAAACATCTGGTGTCTGCCTTGAGCGAATAGAAGTCTTGCTTGACCCCATGCTCCTATAATGGCCCAAATCAACCAAATCTTCCCTTTCCTGGCTCCCTTTACTGGTCAGTTCAAGACAATCTGTACCTGTGCCTCTAGCAGACTTGGATCTTGAGTGCTTTTTGTAAAGATTTCAGATTTCCTTTGGTTTTTAATGGCTTGTATTTTAATGTCAATGGATGGCCTTGCTGCCTTCTCCTCTTTTTTCTTGTCCTTTTACTGATTTGTTTCCTCCCTCTTTTTCACCTCTTGGTTCAGTCCTCACATCTCTGTCTCTGCACACATCCTCTTCTTGTGCTTGGTGTCTTTGGTGATGACTCAAGGTAATTTTCTCTCTTGCATTGTTTTCCCTAATTTCAGGACAAGCTGTTGAAACGTGTGCCCTGTCGCTGGATCCTTCAGCTTTGAGACATGGGCAGCAGTCTCTGCCGTAGGAGCAGATGAGCCATAGGCCCATTTTACGGTAAGGGTAAAAAGTGGCCAGAATGTTTTCAGAGGAACAGGGGGGGCTCTGATGCTTGGGGAGGAAAAGCATCTTCTCAGATCATTTCATTTTCCTCATTCAACACTGGAATGTTGAGCTGTCTGTATTGGCCAAGATTCCAGCAGGAAACAGATAACAAAATTAGCAGGGATCATTGAAAAGAGTTTGGAGAAGGCACTGTCTACAAAGGTATAGCATGATTCAGGGGACTCAACAGGAAACAGTGAGGTATGCTGGAACTGGTGAGGAATGGGAAGCCATCACCATCCTAGGCCTAAAGAGGAAGGTGTAGGAGGAGTTACTCAAGTTGAAAAAACCTATATCTGCAGGAGAGGACCACCTGACAGGAGTTGTGCGCTTTGTTCAGAGTCCAAGTCAAACTAGGGTGACTCAAGAGAAAGACGATGAGAAAGTAACTGAAGAAATAAATACCCTGACCTCTTTCTCCACCTCCCTCCAATCCCCTACTGGTCCTCCCATTGGCCAAACCCAACAGGAAGCCATAGGTCAATGAAGCTGATGCAGTCCATAGAGGATAGAAGCATGGAGGACAGTTCTGGAGGGCGAACAGTATATACTGCAATAAGTTAGTTTTTAGAAATTTGACTTGTGTGTGTAGGTCTGTGCAATGACACTGATGATATGAAAATATTTATGAGGATGAGGACAAATACGATGATAGTAGTAGTGTTGGTGACAGTAGTAGTGATGATATCACCTCACTTTACACTTCCAAAGTGTTTCTATGCACATATCTCAGTGGCCCCAGGAGTAAAGGAACAAACTCTGAAGTGCTTGGATTGCTTTGTGAATGACCAGGTCTTGGTAAATTGTTGACCTAGTGGTAGGTATGTAACTAGAATACTTTATTCACTTATTTTAATGATAAGTATTGAAAGCCTACTATGTGCCAGGCTCTGTACTAGTTGTTAGAGAAAGAATCCATTTCTCCTTGGAGTATATACTCTATAATTAAGTTTGAATTTGAGAAAAGTTCCCTGGTGAAAAGGAGACCTGGCTCAGTAATAGAACCACCCAGAGCTATTGTTCAAACTTGGGGATGAGTATGACGTCTGCAAGCATGATAATAGGGGCTCAGTCCGCCTTCCACCTTTGGACTCTAATGGAACCCTACTGGGTTTCCACTTTCTCCTTGTCTTATCTTGTTTAATGTTGAATGCTGGGAAGCATGAAAACACCAAGTTAAAAGCAAATACGGGGGGAAGGGTATAGCTCAGTGACACAGCACATTAAAAAAAGATAAGTAAATAAAAATAATTACCTCCTCCCCCCACCAAAAAAAAAAAAAAAAGCAAATACAGCTATTACAATCTAATTTTAATCCCTGGCAAAGGGCAATAGCAGGATTGTTTTGTTTTTCTGTGTTTTCAATTTGTTAAAGACCTACATATCTCTTTGCTGAGGAAGTTGGTGAATTAGAAGGAACATGGGATTTGCAGCCAGATCAGAATTTTGAGACCTGGATCTGCCAGAGACAAGCTCTTGGGCATCAGACAAGTCGTTTTTTTTTTCTGAGCCTCTATTTCTTCATCTACAAAATTGGAATAGTAATGTTCAGAGAGCAAGGTTTTATATGGATTAGATGAGTATATGAAAATTTTTGTTGAAACT
This sequence comes from Camelus dromedarius, assembly GCF_036321535.1. Taxonomy (NCBI): domain Eukaryota; kingdom Metazoa; phylum Chordata; class Mammalia; order Artiodactyla; family Camelidae; genus Camelus; species Camelus dromedarius. The sequence goes on along the minus strand of NC_087439.1, from coordinate 68,946,886 downwards.
ACAAAGGCATATGCAAATCTTAGTTCTTATTATAAGAATTGGCTGGTGAATTCACTGAAATATTCAAATGATTTGTTGTCAAAAATTTGGATTTTGAGAAAGATCCAGGTAATTTTATTTTTTAATCTAGATGTTTGGCATCATGCAGGCATAACCACAAGTGCTTCTATAAAATTTCTGTGCAAATGCATTTCCTTGCAAATGAAGGGAATTCTTCAGATAAAGGATCATTTCTCAGTAAGTTCATTTGAATGTAATTGCTATTCTTTTCGGACTCAGCTACAACTTCAGCCACAGGCTTCCCCTGTCTGCATCCTGCCCTTTTCATACTGTTAACCTAGAGGGTTTCGGCAGGTTCCTACCCTAAAACCTACTTCCCTGCAGAATCTTCCAGAGGCTGTGGTTTCAGACTAACGAGATGTGAATGTGCAAGTTCTGGCTCCGCCACTTTCTAACTATGTGACCTTGAGAAAGTACTTAACCTCTTTGAGCCTCAATTTCCCCATCTGTATTATGGAGGATAGTGCTGGTTATTCTCTGCTTAGCCTTCCACCACAAAGAAATTCCGTATTCCTTTCTGCTCTGCCCTGGGAGTCCAACCCCCTACAGATAACATCAGTGAGACTCACTTGAGCCCAGCCAATGGGATATTAGCATGCAGAAGATAGAGAACTGGAATATTTCTCTTTTTTATTTTTGAATGATGTATATTTGTTTTAAAAGAATTCTCTTTTTTTAAATTGAAGTATATAATTGATTTACAATGTTGTGTTAGTTTCCCATGTACAGCACAGTGATTCAGTTACACGTGTGTGTGTGTGTGTGTGTGTGTGTGTATATGTGTATATATATATATATATATATATATATATTCTTTTTCATGCTCTTTTTCATTACAGGTTTTTACAAGTTATTGAATATTGTTCTCTGTGCTATACAGTAAGAACTTGTTGTTTATCTATTTTCTATACAGTAGTTTTTACCTACTAATCCCAAACTCCTGATTTACCCCTCCCCTCTTGTAACTTTGTTTTCTGTGTCTGAGTCCATTTCTGTTTTGTAAATATGTTCATTTGGATCATTTTTCTAGATTCCACATATAAGTGATATCATATGATACTTGTCTTTTTCTGTCTGACTTACTTCACTTAATATGAAAATCTCTAGAACCATCCACATTGCTGCAAATGGCATTATTTCCTTATTTTTTATGGATGAGTAGTATTCCATTGTGTATATATGCGACGTTTTCTTTATCCAGTCATCTGTTGATGGATATTTAGGTTGCTTTCATGTCTTGGCTATTGTAAATAAGACTGCTGTGAACATTGGGGTGCATGGATCTTTTTGGATTAGAGTTCCCACCAGAAATATGCCCAAGAGTAGGATTACTGGATCATATAGTAACTCTATTTTTAGTTTTTTAAGGAATTTTAACACTGTTTGAGAGTTGGAATATTTCTTACTCCTCTCTTGCCTCTCAGTACTGCAGATCTGACAGTGGCCACAGGACTCCGAGACCAGCTTTGGCAATGGCGCTTCCGTCATAGTGCTAGTGATCGCTGGCTCCAATAACACTGTTCCCCCCCTTTCTCCTCTAGACCTACAGCTACTCACCCTTTTGCTAGTGTCTGGTACCCGGGCATCCCTATTGGTTCCCATAACCCTGCACATACCTGTAAACAGTCTCTTCACTAAGTTGTCTTTATGATCCTGCCTCCTCATGCTTTTTGTATCCTGCTGGGATACCTATTGATACAGGAGTTTAATAATAATGCTACATCCTAGGATTCTGGATTGAGGACTAAGCAAATAATATAGGTAAAGACTTAGAACAGGGGCTGAGACACAAGAGCTCAGTAAACATCAGCTGTTATCATCTTGCTCTCCACTTATCCCCGAAGCCTTAGTTTTCTGATCTGCTTTCCATCTCAGCCTAGAAATCAGCCTTCAGCTCCCCTTTATCCCATGCCTACCCCAGTTCGTAGCCCTCCCTGGCCCAGCTTCTGAGACCCCAGCTTTCTAGATTGTCCAGTAGGGAGATTGGACAAGAGCAAACATTCCTAAAAATAACTAATTCACGCTATTAAACAAAATCAATCTAAAAAATTACCCATGCAATTAGAAAATAAATTGAGTGACCATGTCATTAACTCTCATTCATGAATTATAGCTTTAGCATGTGTATGCAGCAGAATAATTTGTGGAGAAATACATGAAAAACTAAGTGTTAACCTCTTAACAGGAGATCCATCCTCAGTAAATCATAGAGGGAGGAACACATTGGGATAATAACACAGACTAGTAATGGTGATAGTAGTAAATTTCAGTTTGTCAGATAAATTGAAGAGGCTCATAAAATACCAATGAAGTCCAGTTTTAAAAATAATTATTAGGCATTTAAGGTTTTTCAGAAATAGATAAACAAATATAAAACTCATTTTGTCAGGGTGTAAAATCTTCCTTCAAACATTAGTAAGGCAGTCTGGGGCATTGTGGAGAAATAGAACCAAAATAACTTTTAAAAAAAGCAAAGAGTCAATGTTTCAGTCAAATTATTTCCAAACCCAAGTTGTATAATTATAGGGATGACTTCCACAGAGATATTCTGGTACTGCACCATTCTAGGACTGGTTCAAGAAAACAGAGCCACCCCCAGCTGCGGCAAAGAGGGGCTGGAAGCCTGCAACTGGGGGACTCAAGAGACGGTCACAAACCACCTCCCTGAAGCACTAGCATGGGTGGCACAGTCAGGGCTCTCAGGAGAGTCTAGAAGTCATGAGCATCTAGCCACCAAAGCAGAACCATGACCTACAGTATAGAATCTTTAAGAAGTCTACAAAGAGCCACATGGAGAGTGCAGCCATGTCTGATCCTCACTGACCCACTAGAATCCAGAACCACCTGGGGAGGAGGGTCTGGGAAGGGCAGTTCCCAGACTTTGAAGGGAGTGATGGTGGCGTTGATGAGTCAACAGCACACAATCCATCAGAAGTGCTACCGGGCACCATCCTGGGTACTTTAGAACCCTGTCGCATTTAATCCTAACAAGAATCATATGTAGTAGGTAGATGTATTCCCATTTTACAAAACTAAACAGAGAGCCAGAGATACGCAGTAACTTGTTCATGATCATACAAAGAAACCAGATTTATACTCACACTTATCTAGTTTTCTATAACATCCTCCTTCCCTATATAAATAACAAAAGACCATGCTTTTCTTATCTTCAGAACCCAAACTACTATCAAATAGGACGAACATTTTCTGTCATAGAAAATTGAATATATGAGAATGATAAGTTGGGTTAGGTTGAATGAGTTTTGCAAATGAATGTCAATAATTTACCAAGTTCTCTTTTTTTTTTTTTTTTTTTTTTTTTTTTTCAGATTAGCGCCCACTGTGCTCTCATGCTCTGTAGTGCCTCAGAATGCAAAATAAATCACACTCCCTGGAGCTGACTTAGTACTGAGTCCCAGTAAAATAATACCTCACTTTTCAGCTGCTAGAAGGCGATTTGGTTCTCCCAGCAGAGAAGAGTCATGAATAAAAATTAGTCAAGCAGAAGTCAAGCTTCAGGAAGTCGAAGGCTGGGAATGAGTGAGGGTGTGCTCTTAATCAGAACCAGGACTTCATTTCCACCTGCTCACCCCAAGGCCCAAGCTGGGCCCACTCAAGAACAGGTTCAAACTGGGAATTGCTTCAGAATTTAACTAGTCTTCTAGGACCACGAGTTTCTCAAATAGTAGAAAGCTCCCCAAACAGCTGCAATCCAGACATTCATTCCCGATCTGTCCATTTTCTGTAGGAGGGAGACATGAGGAATAAAAAGGATGCCAATTTCCCCTTGTTCACATAAATATGAGACTGGAAATAAGCAAAAATTAAACACAGACTATAAGCTAGCCAAGAAAGTATATTAATTCAAAGAAAAAAAGAGAAGCTGAAAGACTGAGGGTCCAGGTGACAACAAAGAGAAAATTTTAATGGAAAAAATGAGTAGGAGGGGTGAAGGGTATGAATCATGGTTAGAAGAGCATCTCAGAATCTAAGAGCCTTGAGATGGAACAGTTGTAAATAAAGTGGAGGTCTAGGGTGCAGATGCGAGATTAGGTGTCTGAGGTCAAGTTAAGTTGAAGGCTACCAACAATTAGGAGATTCAGGAACAGTGTTGGCGGTCAATGGACTTTGATGGTGAATAACTGGATCCCATTGTTCCTCATGTTAACTACACTCTTCCAAGATCCTCTGTTCTCTGGTCGTCCTCCCCACCCCCAATCCTCTCTCCCACTCACCTTGCTAATCCTCAGATTACTGTCAGAGACAACTGTATAACCAGGTTGATGGACTACATTGGAAATGCATAGTTTCTGAACCACGCTGAGTCCCTACTCATTCATGCTTAGCAATCTTCAGGTGATCCTAGTTAATTCACATTTTTATTCACAATAGTAGCTCTTTCAAACTCAAAGCCACCTACCACCTACCCTTCCTGCTGCCATCCTGATTCTGAATAGACAACCTCACCTCTAACCTCACAGAAAAAGAGAAGCAGTCAGGCAGGCACTTCCCTAAAATCCTCCCCTTTTATATTCAGACTTATCCATCATTTTATCTGTCCTTACCTGACCATTGTTTGCTTAATCTACCTTCTACCCAACTGCTCTAAAGAATTTGCTTCCTGAATTAGTACTCCAAGCTTGTGTCAACAATACCTGCTTTGCTATTGGATTCTTCACCAAGACCCACAAATATGGTAAGTCGTCTTCACCTTAAAAGCAAACATGCCCTTGCCCATGATCACTTAAGCTGCCACCCTGTCTTTCTCATTAACATTTTATGAAGCCTCACTTTCTCCTTTCCTCACCAACCATTCACTCCTGCACTTCACTGAAACATGCAACAAATATGGATGACAGCTAAAAGCTGGTTTATGTATCTACTGCTTACCTGATACCTACTTTAAAAGACCACTACTTTTTCAGTTATACATAAACATACATATATTCACTGTCGCATTCTTTTTCACCATGCTCTACACTGAAATTGACACAACATTGTAAACTGACTATACCTCAATAAAATAAAATTAAAAAAAAAACAAAAAAGACCACTACTAACTTACTTGCCAAGTTCAGTCCTCACCTTTTTGGTCCCAGTTAGAATTTGTCACTACACCTCTCCTCATTGGAATCCTCTCCTACATTAGCCTTAGAGGTGCTTCCTTCTTCGTGAACTTTTTGTATTTCTCCATCCATTTGTTTACAGATTCCTTGGCGAATCCTCTCCTTCCTCCTTCTCTTTAAATGTTGATTCTCTTCAGGATCCATCTTCAGTCTTCCTTCTTTCTTATGTGTCTTCTCTTACCAGTTACATCAAATTCAGTGAATTCAACTATGCCATGATTCCAAAATCTATATCCAGTGCCCAGATATTATCTTCTTGGTTGCCTACTAAATGTGGCCATCATTTGGCCTGCAACTCAACACATTCAAAACAGTACTCATTAATTCCCCTGTATCAAATCCTTCTCCTTTGTTTATAAAATTTCTCCCCAGAAAAGAGGAGAGGAAGAGTTTGGGTAAAACGAACAACTTAAAAGAGTCTACAGCATGAGGGATGGGAAGGGAGGAGGGGAAAGGGTTAGTAAAACTTAGAGCAACATTTATTGTCTGTTTCTTATATTTCAGGCACTGTGTTAGGTAGTTTTCATAGATAACATATTTATTTATTATCTTTAGTGATTTCACAACAACCATATGACGTGGTGATAAAGGAAAAATAACGGCTCCCTAAAGATGCTCGTGTCTTAATCCCCAGAACCTGTGACTACATTACCTTCCGTGGCAAAATGAACTTTGCAGATGTGATTAAGTCAAGGATTTTGTGACAGGAAGATTATCCCGAATTATCTGAATGAGCTCAACATAATCAGGGTGTCCTTTAGGAGAGGTAGGCAGGAGGTTCAGTCAGTGAAGAGGATGTGAAGATGGAAGTAGAGGTGGAAGTGAGGCAGCCGTGAGCCAAGGAATGTGGACTGCCTCCAGAAGCTGCAAAGGACAAGGGAGGGGTTTTCACCTAGCATCTCCAGAAGGAATTGATTTTAAGAACCATTTCAGACTTCTGACCTTCAGGCTGTAAAATAAGAAATTTGTGTTGTTTTGAGCCAACTAAGTAACCCCATTTGCACATGAGGAAATTGAAGCCCAAGGAATTTAAATAGCTGGTCTAAGATCACATAACTAGTAAGTGGTAGAGCTGGGATTCAAGCTCAGGTATTTTGGCTAGCCACCCGGTGTGCTCAGTTGCAATGCAAGCCCAAAGAGGGCTGTCTAAACTGATCATCCAAACAGGGTGGAGATCCAGATGCAAACACCAAGAGCTAAAGAAGGAGAGATTGGAGAGCAAGGGAAATAAAAGCAGGGTGCAGGGATTCAAGAGTGGTCCTGGGCACCTAGGTGCAGTCAGCACTGCTGCCCAAGACTGACTTCTGCTCACTCAGTGCCTCAGTTCTAGGAGGGCCGGCACTGTTCACAGGATAAGCCAGGGTGGATTTTTGTTTTCCTCTCCATTTTCTCTCCATCCCCACCAACCAGTGTGCAAGCTAGAAACTTTGGATTCCTTTGTTCAAGAATCTTAATGAGCATTTCTTTGTGCTGGGTGATGTGCCCGGTCCTAGAGATACAAAATCATACGTCCCCTTGCCTCCTTGTTACTCTCTCTTTCATAATCGGCATATCTTCCTCTGGCCTCCTGCCGCATTATTGATAACTCTGCTATTGTATAGTTAATCCCCATTCTTCTACCTGACTGCAGCAAGCAAAGTTAAATGTTAGACTGACTCTCTTTAGGAGCCCAGGGCTTGGGGCCATATCTATATGCTGCTGGCTGAGTGTGTTTGACAATATGCAGAAAGAGCCCTGAAATGCTGATGAAATGTAATAGTCAGCAATTCCACTCCTAAGACTCTCTTCTCTGAAAATAATCAGATTGAGATATGAGTGTAGTCATTTCAATGCTGTGCATGATAGTGTAAAAATTAGAAATCATCTAAATGTTAACATTAGTGGAAGGGGTACCCAAATCTTGGTGAATCCAGAAGATGGCAATCTATGCAGTCACTAAAAAATATAATGTTTTCACATAATGTTTGGTAATATAGGGGAATGTTCATGGTATCTTGTTAAATATAAAAAAGTAGAACCCATAACTATACTAATAGTAGCTTAATAGCGGTTAGCTTTGCGGAACAGAATTATGGGTTACTCTTATTTTCTTACATGTATTTTTACCTATATTTTTAAATTTTTCTATGAACATATATTGCTTTTATGGTCAAGGTAAATAGAACCAATCAATGTTATCTTAAAAAACAGTCGAGGAGTATGTTTATGCTGAATATTCTCTGCCTTTCTAGACTCTTCGTCATCCCTACTCTGTGCCCCAGGAGAAGCCAACCTCCGTGGACTGCATCACTAAGATATTCTTGCCCATGGTTTCAAGTTGAATTTGACCAATAAGAGGCTCTGGCCAAAGACTGGCAAATAGGAGAAGAGAGAGGTTGGGCTAGCCATTCTCCCTGCTCTCCGGCGCGTCGCGCATCTTTAGAAGGAAGCACGTTGGGCAGCGGCTGTGCTGCTTCACCTGTGGCCACACACGCCGCCGTGCCGCTCCTTCCCACAGCCCTGGCTCGCTCTCTCGGCTCTGGTAGATGCCCTGTCCTCTTGCATCTTCAGGCCTTGTGCCTCTAGGCTTTGTGCTTGCTAATCTCTCAACACCGTCCCTGGTGTTTCCCTTCACTCTGCCCACATCTGCATGTTGTCCCTGCATTAACTCTTTTCAGTTAAAGCTGTGAGGGCACCATCTGTCTCCTGCCAGGCCCCTGACTGGTTTGGTGTTTAAGGTGAGAATACCACAGCTGCAGGAATGCAGAGAGGGTGAAATAAGCAGATGGCTGGTGTGCAAAGAGCAGAGGTAGCTGCACAACGGCAAGATCATTGGGAAAAGCAGTGGAGATCCGGGTCTGGATACAGAGTGATTTGGTTGGAGACTCTTTCAAGAAAAGTGATGGTGTTATCCAAAATTCCAAGTTCAGCTGGGGTAAACAGAACGTTGTGGAAGAAGTTGAGCTTACAGTATCCCAAATATAAACTCTGCTGCTAGATTTGCAACTTTTCGCGGGAAATTTGGAGAGAGTGGGTTGATGGCGCCAGTTCAGAGTTCATTTATAAAATTTATGGATGTGGAGGTACATCTGTGGATGCAGCATCCATCACCTTTCTAAAAGGTGGACTCAAAGCGCAACACAGCAAAGAGCATCTCGTCACCTCTCTAGTGCTGGGTGACTTTGCTTTAGGAGTCACCCTTAGCCTGTGCTTCTTGTTCCCGCTCAAATTCAGTGACCCCTGCTGTTCTGACCAGATATCTAACCCTTCATCTTAGCCTGGGCCGCTGTTACTTTCTGAACCAGACTCTAACATTCTCCCCTAATTTTTGGCTTCCCTGCACCCAACTCAGGATTGGCAGCCCTTACCGACTCCTTCCTGCCACTAGGCAGGTTAGACCAGATGACAGACACGCCCCTGCAAGTAGACTTCCTCAAAAGCTGGACTTTGGCCTTAGAGCCCGAGCCCCTGGCAGAGCGATTTGAGCAATAAAAACCTTACATGTGCACAGTGTACTTTTTCCAAGGACTTTTGGCTCTATCTCATTTGAGTCTGGATTTTCCCCCAGGATGAAGGTCAGGGGAAAAGAAAGGTAAAGAGGCTGGGAAGCTGCCCCACAGCCAGATTTAACTCCCTTATTGCCCCTAAACTGGCAGTTACGGAGCAGTGTTTTCTTTTGGTCATAAAGTTGTAGGAATTTCCCTTAGGTATGAAACTCCCACCCCCACCTTGTACCCTTTCTCCCCGATTGCCCCTGCAACAGAAGGGCAATATTGCCGGAGGTGATTTCCAGGGATTCTTTCACAAAGTAGGCACTGAAACTGGTTCTTAGCCTGTGTGTCTAGATATAAAGCCTTTTTAATGACCCCAAATAATGAAGTCTTGGGCAACCGACTCACGCCAACTGAATTCACAAAAATTGAAGCACAAATCAAAAAGCAATGCTTTAAATTTTTTTTTTAATCTCATGTCAATTCTCACAACAATCCTAAAAGGTACATAGGTTCTATTATTTATTCCCTTTAAGACAAAGAAACTAAGACACATAAAGGTTGAGTAAGTTGTCCAAGATCCCACAGGTAAGAAATGGCAGAGCCCAAATTCAGCCCGGAAGGCAGCCTGCGTACCACACCCTTAACTGAAGCACCAGGCTTCAAGGGGCCGCTTAGACTAGACTTTCACGAAGTGGTGTTTGGATCTCACATTTTCTCCCTGAGGCAAACAGATGGAAATGCAACCTACAGACAAGATTGCTTGGTGAATATTAAGTGCAAACAAATGGGAATTAGATTTTCTTAATGAAGGGTTCTTCAGCTGAGAGTGCTTGAAATATATTCTTCCCCCACTGAGGAGAGCACCAGCCTACAAGATGCCTGGGATCTTCTGGTGAGGGCACCTCTTTCTTGGTCAGTGGTAGGGACCATCAGGCCAAATTCTCAGCCCCCTCCTCCTTCCCTCCCCCTGCCTCCGAGAGAGTCTTCAGTTAACGCTTTCTTCTCTTGGTATGTTAATGTCATTGTCTTTGCCACAGCTTTAAACATGCTAATTACCAGGCTTTGAGGGCTGCTATTCTCTAATCTCCTGATTGGAATTTAATCCGGAAGCTCATTAGCCAGCCCTTCCTGAGCACTGATTCTCGGTTTGCATTTACTGACTCTGGCCTCATCCTTTTGAGTTGATTTGCTTAGTTTAACTCTAAGTTCTGAGGTACTTTACTATCATTCTTATGTATCTTCAAAACTCCCTCCTTTCCAAAGTTGAATTTTTTTTACCTTCCTTTCTAATGTCGGCAGGAATGTTCCAAGTCAACAGTCATCACAAGTGGCTCCCATTTGGAAATGGACAAGGCATCTAGACCTTTGGTGCATGATTTTATTTTGACTGTTTTGCTCAAAGCTCCATGATATCAACTGTATAGAGTTGGAAGAAGTTTCCTTGGGGATGCTAGGGAGAGGGTGAGGTGATATTAAAACTCCGGGCACTTCTGTCCTGGACAAAACATAGGAAAAGCACTGTGACTGGTCCTCCCAAGTAATCTTGATTAAGTGGCACATTTTAAAATGGATAACATGTTGATGGGACTGGTAAAACTAAGGCACCCATGACATTGGTGAGAGAATCAAAAACACGTATCAGCCACCACATGTCGGAAGTGACACAGCCTCACAGGAGAAAGATTTATTAAAATTTTTCACCGACAATGGTATGAAAATTTGCACTAATTCCCCTGTTGGCCACAGTCTACTGATCCAATCTTCTCTCCCTACAGTGTAACCTCTAGGAGAGCACAGGTGTGATATATCTTGTTCACCACTGTCTTAGTCTGCTCAGGCTGTTAGAATACCACTGACAATGGGATGGTATGATTACGGCTTATAAACAACAGAAACTTATTTCTCCTGGTTCTGGAGGCTGGAAAGTACAAGATCAAGGTGCCAGTAGAGTCTGTATCTGGTAAGAGCCCACTTCCTGATTCATAGATGACCATATTCTTGCTGTGTTCTCACACAGCAGGAGGGGTGGGGAGATCTCTGGGGTTTATTTTATAAGGGCGCTAATCCCATTCATAAGGGCCCCACCCTCATGACCTAATCCCCTCCTAAAGGCTCCAAATACTATCCCATTGGGGATTAGGACTCAACATAGAAACTTGGAGAGGACATTAGGTCTACAGTGCTCTTTGTATCCTCAAACAGAACCTGACCTGTAGTAATCCCTTGAGAAATAGTTACTGAACAACTGAATGGGTGTTTACTCAGTGATTACTCTGGTCTAGCTCATAAAGTTGTAAAGAATCTATTTTTATACACATATTTAGATTATAGTCTTCATGAAATATTGTAAACCTAAGGCAGAGGTGAGAAACTGCCTGGATGAAGTTGAAAGACTAACTGAAGTAGCATCTTATCCTTTAGCCAGAGAGATGGGGAGGAAACTTTTTGTCCTGATGGAACAGAATCTAAAACATATTTTTTAATTAATACAATATGGATGTACTATGGGGTCAAATGCAAAATTCAAATAATATTTTTAGGTAGAATAGAGACAATAGAGGTGTGTTTTTCTTGCAGTGGCTGCCTTCCTGAGACTCTGGAAGTTCAGACTGAGTCTTCTATGCCTTTAGGAGCCCTGCTCAAAGACCCTCAGGTAATAGAAGTTTTAGCTATTGTATCAAGTCCAATGTGAGCCACCTTGACTGAATTATTATCAATGAAATCTCTTTGGTTTAGGCTCCATTTTCTGCTTGTCTCTCCCCTACCCACACTTTTAAAAAAAATAACGAGACATTTACAGTATATTGTCTCACTTATTTATCCATGCATTTTTATCTTTAAGTTGGTTGGTCAGTCATTACCTGAGCCCTTATTTACGTGCAAATCATCGTATCTGTGAATTTTTAACAAAGTTCTTTTATTACATTATGTCTTGGGTTGGGTTATCTGGAGAACACCCTATGAGATGGAGATCCATATGTAGAAATATTTTGGGGAGTGTACTTACAGTCAATTCTTGTATGGAAGTGAAGGAAGTAGGATTGTGCAGAGAAAAGAATTGCATAGTGATGCTTTTTCTACAGAGGTCTACTATAATTGGGATGACCATTCAGAGTTGACCAGTTTTAAGGAGGGGATCTGGAACTTCTTTAGGCCCTGCCCTCCACCTCTCTCCCCCACCATACATCACTCAGTGAATGTGGGTGTGTGGGCTGCACCATGAATGAGACATGATTTGGGTCAGGGAGGCTCTATGCCATTATGAGAAATTCCTGGATAGCAACTCAGCTGAGAGCCTCAGCAGGAACAATCTCAGCACCAGGAGAATGAGGGCTCAGAGTCCTAAAGAGGGGATCTATGTGATGCATCACAGCCTACACTGTTACCACAGTAGGGTTCAGTGCTCTTCCAAGGAGTTCCTCCTAACATGTTCTTTAAGAATGCATTTGCATTGCCTCTGGGTGTGTTGGCCATATTTACAACCTTCAAATACACTTAATTTATTTGAGACTTCAGATGGACACACCCATCTCTCTATTCTGGAATGCAGAAAAGTCACAGGCCTTGACTCTGTTCTTAGGCTGGATTTTCCCATCCTGATATCCATAGCAACTCCTGAAAACTAGTGTTTGACTTTCCAACTTTCTTTCTTCCGGATTTATTGAAGTATCCATGGACTGCCAGGTTATTCCCATTTATAATGCAGTTCACTCCTAGTATGTCCTGGGTTCCTTCTGACAACAATATATTTTAAAACCCTTGGGTCCATGGCTTGGCCATCATTAACTTATTGTTTATGAACTTATTTCTTCTTTAATGTATTAGTATTTATGTTCTTTGCTACAGATAGTTGTTTGGTTTGGTTTAAAGATTGGCCTCACTCAGAATAATGTAATGACAAAATAATTTGGGTCGAGAGTGGTTGTTACCGTGATAATGCCTGGGGACTGGTACTAACAGGTCAATGAAGGCAGCTCCAGTAGTGCCTTCTCCTTTCTCATGGACCACGGGGGCCTCAAGAATTGAAATGGGCTTTCATTTCTTTCACTAACGAGCAGCCAAATCTCTCTAGTCTCCAGCCTACTTACTAGAAAGGAGCCAGTTTGATTGGCTTTGCTGATCACCAATTACTTTCCCAGGTATAGCTCTTAATATCAGGTTATGTCATGGGTCATCGGTTGGTTTATGGATGGATGTCCTTGAATTAGGGGCTACTCTGGGTCTAATCAGTAGCTATCCTAGTCCTTTAAAGAGCCTATATTGGGAATACAGCAAAGGAATGTAGAGAAAAAGCTGATGAAGTTTGTTAGAGGTCATGACCAACATACACCGCTCATTGTTTACACCACCATTTGGAGGTATCATGTAACAAAAGTTTATTGTCCATTTGACAGATTGATAGCTCTTTTTATTTGCTGTGAAGTTATCCCTTTTGAGTCTTGTGAGATATGTTGATAACTCCATGTATAACTTATTTAAATTCTTTCTTATATTTATATTCTGGTTATATAAAGAGAAGTTTGAAGATCATTGCAAAAAGGTGTAACTAACATGTCCTAACAAGACTGCACATGCTTAAAGGAAAAATTCTAATTCAATCAAGTTTTCTTGATAGTATTGAAATAAAAATGACTTATTATTCATGCAGACATGTGCTAAAGTATTAATGGATTTCTCAAATAATTTTATGCTTATCACAAATTTAAAGTTGGATACTCTTCAAAGCTTCCATCGTGAATCCATGGATTAGTGTCTAAAATTATATCATATAAATTAAATGAAATATTATCAGATAGCATTGTAGTTAGACATCTTCAGCATTCAAAATTAACAGGATTTTTAGGTTTGCTGCTTATAGTCCTGTGTAATCAAAGCTAAACAAAGCTATTAATTTGGGTTTGATGACTGAGCAAGAGTAGGAATGTTTTTATTTCTTAAATGATGGAAATTAATAGTTACTCCAGCAATCAGGGAAAAGCTTTTACATTTTGCTGTTAAAATGTCGAAGCACTTTCTCTTGAGAAAAGTGTGAATTTAGCCTAGGCTAGGAAAAACGTATTTTCCTAAACATACCAAATTGAATTGAAAATATTATTAGCACCTTTCCTAAATCAAAAATATTTGTGAGGCTTAAAAGCTTTGTTTGTGAATTACTGTAGAAGCCTGCCAGGAAAGACCTTTTGGGCCAGTTGTTACTTTTGCTCCCAGTTATTTCCCTGCCCTTCTCCTTGTAAATGGCTTCCAGCTAGTTTAGCAAACGTGAGACACTGGTGGGAGCGTGGAGTGCAGGAGAAAGGAATCCCAGGGTCTGGGCGTCTCTGTCTCTCTGTCTCTGTCTCTCCTCTGGCTGTGTTTTCTTGACACAACCCCTTACAGTTCCAGATCTCCTCTGAACAGCCCCTCTCTCTGTGCCCCCAGCTTCTGCCAGGCAGTCAGTCCCTGCTGTGGATTCAACTCCTGCAGAGCAGCCCAGCTTCTGGGTTCTGCTAACACTAACCTCTTCCCTGCATCCAGCCAGTCCTAGAGAAAGAAGCAGCTTCCTGCTGTGGCAAATCTCTAGTTTGCTTTGCATTTCCTGTTTGTGTTTCAGCTCCTCCCATTAGCAGAGTAATTAACTGCTTGTATTGGATTCCCTCTGTTTGAGATAAGGGACGAGTCATGTGGCACCCCTCCCCCCTGCTGCCCCAGCACGGGATTAGTAGTAGGGCTGGACTGTAAGCAATTATATAGTTCACTACTTTGGATAAACACAAGTACAGTTTGGGATATTCTACAATTATGTACATATACGATGTTTCACTTAAATATTGTTTTATTCAATTTACTCCAGCAATCATATTTTGGATTCTCCCCCAGCTTTCAGTTACTTTCTACTGTAATTTTTTATACATGAAGATGTCAGAGTAATAACAATCAAATGCTGTTTTATGAATATTACTCCTTTGCTCAAGCACCTAGAGGCTATTTCTTTGATGAAACAGATCCAGATTCCTTAGTCTAGGTTTTGTAGCTCTCCCTCAATTATTTCCCTCAGTCACTTCCTTCTTCCCATATCTTTATAAAGGTTATAACCTTATATCCTATGCTGTGCTCCCATGAAGCCTATCTGTTCCAGTCAAACTATCTTGCCTTCCATTCTTAACATTCAATTTCCTGTCCTCTACCATTGAGTATTCTCTAGGGCAGCAGCATCCATTCTTATCACATCTTTGATATTGATAATATGTTATATATAGAATAAAAATAATAACTGACACACATGTGTCACTTCCCTGGGTCTCTCTCATCTTAAATATTGCCATTCTCCTGGATTCTAGTCTAAGCCCTGTTGTCTTTTCCTTCTAAACTCCTTTTTTTAGATGATCTCCTCCAATCTGATGAGTTCACCTCCAAATCTCTGGCCCCTAAATCTAAATATCTAGTCCCCAGACTCTCTCCTGAGCTTCAAACCTTATATTTCCAGATAATTAAACACTTGTACCTGGCTCCCTTGCAAGCACATCAAACTCAAAATATCCCAAACTGAACTCACTCTTCTTTTCGCACCATGCCCAGTCCTCCTGCAGCCTTTTTAGGATTCTCTCGCTTTAATTAATCATGTCACCTCTTAGCCAGAAACCTGAGCCTTTCCCGACTCCTCCTCCAAAGCTTGCCATCTTTGATCTGTCACACATCCTGACAGATCTCCCCCATCTACCCTTCCTCATCACCTATGTCACCTGAGTCACTGTTGGAGACAATGTCTTCCACCTCATTCCCTGCCTCCCTCTCCTCACTTATTAATGCTCCAACCAAACATTCTTCCCTTTAATTCCCCTAACACACCAATCAGTCTTGTCTCAGGACTATTTGCATTTGCTGTCCCTTTTTCTTGGGATTCTTTGCAAAGTCCTTTTTCCTCTTGTTTATCCAATCTAAACAGATTCTCTCTGACTCCACTGTTCCTTATCACACAGCCTGTTGTTTATACCCTTCCTTACACCTTATCAAAATCTGCAAATATTTCGTTCACTTGGTTAGTCATTTATCATCTGTCTTCCTCACTAGAGTCTAAGCTTTGTGACCACTTTGTGTTCAGCAGATTACAGGTGTTGAGCAAATATTGCTGAATAAAGAAATGAATGATGGAATGAATGAACTAAGTAGGGGCTTTTATCTGTCTCCTAAGTCCCCTGTATTCTTCCAGGCACAAGTCTGATCATGTCACTGTCCTGCTTAATAGCCTCTCATGGCTTTCTATTTTCTGTAATAGTCATCTCAACACCCAGCAACTCTTTCTGAGATTTATCATGGTGGCAAGAATAAGGGTTCAGAATCTAAAGTTTAAATTTGAAACCGCAGGAACAGATAAAAGAATGAGCTCCTTATGATCACCTTCTGGCCCAAAGAAAGCCCAAAGCCTTGAGCTAACGTTGGTCATATCTGTTGTCTTACATTTCACTACCAGGCAGACAGGAAGAAAAAAAAAGCACTGGACTGTGAACTAGAGGGTCTGGGTGCGGAATGTGGCTGGTCATCTGACCTTTCTAGTCCTTAGTTTCCTCATCTATAAAATGAGGAGATTGTACCAATAATCTCCAAGGCCCCTGTCAGCTCCACAGTTCTATGATTCTCATAGACTATTCTGTCCCAGGATTAGTTTTTGGAGGATCAAATTAAAAAAAGAACTTGTAAATTGTGTAATAGAACACAAATCATATTATTTTTCCTATGAGTGTGACACCCTCATTACAAAGCAAATAGTACTTGGACTTCAGGAATTGTTAATGACAATGATGGTGTGTAGCTTCCAAGTATTATTTATTACTTTTTAGAAGTAGTTTCAAGCCCTATGAAAATAAGTGATGTGCAGAAATGCCAATAAATAGAATACAAGTCAGAGGAGGGCAATACATTTTGCCTTCTATGTGCTGGGTGCTTTACGTATGTTAGACCTTAAAATAGGATTATCATCACATTTCATAAAGGAACACAGTGAAGCTTGGCTACGGTGGCATAGATGGTAAGTGATGGAGTACTTTGACACACGGCTCTATCTAGCTCCGGTCTGCTGGTTCTGCCTGCCATCTTTTTATACACTGAAGCATCTGGTGCCAAATTTCAGCTCTTTCTCTACCTCCTGCCAATTACCTACCTCCTGAGGAACACCAACTCACTTCTCAAAGTAAAGTAAAGGGATACAAATGAAGGGCAGACGGAGGCCTTAGGAAAAGTGTGTAGAATTGAAAAGAGAAGCCTTGATTACAACCTCACCTGCATTCAGGGTCTATCCTTGGGTAACTGAGCTTGTTTGAGAGCACCCCTGACCATTGCCTATGGCCTCCTTCTTAACTCTGTCACAGAAACCTAGTGGTGGGAGGACCTGGTGTTACTCTGAGTAGGACCTAGTCCTAGTGATCAGCACTCATGGGCCCTAATACACTTCAGACCAGGAGATCACACAATAAAGAAAAACATCTAATGATCAACTTCTAATGAAACATCTTTGGAACAGTTTCCTTGATTTGTGTTGGTTTATTTTATTTTATTTTTTATTTGTTTATTTTTTAAATTTTTGTGGGGGAGGTAATTAGGTTCATTTATTTATTTATTTTTAGAGGAGGTACTGGATATTGAACCCATGCCCTTGTGCATGCTAAGCAGGCACTCTACCACTGAGCTATAACCACCCCCATTTACTTTGTTTTTTAAAGAGGCACTCATTTCATGATTCAGGTCATTTTCAAAAAAACACAAATCAAAGTAGGATATTAATATTGATAGGGTATAATTTAGTAGGATGGGTGGTCCAGGTGAATCATTGTGGAGACTGATGAGTCTTACTTACAGAACAGGCATAAATAAGAACCTTTCAAAAAGCTGATAGCCCACAATACTCCCTTCAGGGTGTAAAGTATTTATGTTTTAAGGAAACCTATAGAAACACTCAACAAATGAATGCCATAAGGTATTTGGAGACAAACACCTCTTAAGAAAAACTCATTCTTGCCAAGTTAAAAAACAAAAAACAAACCCAAACCCTTTGCTTTTAAATATGGAAGGAAAGAATGAAAAAATCATACCCATTTTTCTCTTTTTTTCTCTTATGCTATCACTCTGGCACCTGCCTTCATAAGGAAGCTAAGAACATAATCTATTATATAATTGCTCTAAGAGTCTTAGAAAAAAGACAATCTTCAATTAATTTTTGTGATAAATAGTGCTTATTATAAATAATTCCTTGAAAGATAAAAATATTTTTTTAAGAGTACAAAACAGCAGAATGGATGACAGGTCAACTATGTATTAAAAATTATTCTTTCTTCAATATATACCTAATGGTACCTGTCATTTTAGTTATACGTTCCATAACGCAGAGCAGTTTAATAATACTGGCCAATATTATTGTTCCCTGCATAACACATTTTCACTCGCTACCCCAAAGCGGGCTAAGCTGTTGGACAACAAATGAGAAAATATCACACCACAGACAATATTTACCCATCCAACCAGCAAAACAAGAAAATGGAGCCCAGGCCTAGAATCCTCTAGTGTTACTCAGTCAAGGCAAATTACTTATTGTCTTCTGCCCAGGAGGTCCCACGGGGCATGAAATACTGATTTAGGAATTTGCGGGGCATGATTATGTGTTGTAACTATGTTCTTTTATGTCACTTCTTAATATATGATAAACGGTTTCTATACATGCTGTGATAAGGTTGAATAACAAATTAAATCTATTTAATAAACATGAGGGGTAAACGCTAAACTCTTTATAAGTGCTAACTTGGGTCATTAAGGTTCACTCTCCGGTGTTCAGGATTGCCCAATGCTTTGTTCATATGCGCGCCTTGCTGTCTAGCTTGTCTGTTCCTTCATCTCACAACCTCACAGCCTCAGCTGCATCCGCAAGTCTTGATTCCGCTCTTTCTGGGAGTGGGATTTGGAGAGCCTGCGTGTTCTTCATGGTTCACTTGGGGCTTCTCAAAGCCAGGAGTTGGGTCAGGGCTCTAAGAATTGGAAAGGGGCTAAAGCTGGTCTAAGAGGATGCTTGTGATGTGAAGAAGAGCAGGAGCTATTCATTATCTGAGCAGAAGAGGAGGAGTCTGGAGCAAGTGTGGGGGGAAAAAAGCCATGAAACATAAGGAATAGTAACATGCAAGGTTATTTCACCAGCTAAAAATCTTTGCTCTGTACCATTCTCCATGTCTATATAATACTCAATACTAAAAGAAGGTCACCTATTAACGCAGTGTGTTAGTATTTACTTGTCTGTTTGCTTTTCTCGTTTGGTACTGCCCACATACCGGTGTAAGATCAGCACAGCCGTTATTATGAGACTCTGCAGTCAGACTCCCTGGGTTCTAATCCAGCCTCTGCTAGTTCCAGGGAATGTGATCTTAACCTCCTTTGGCTTCAGTTCTCTTGTCTTCAAAAGGAAGAAAACAAAAGTATCTCTCTTGTAATATTGCAAAGTAAAATAAGATGTAGATACATTATGCATACTTACGTATGTATGTATATATGTACATAAGTAGTATCTATCTATCTATCTATCTATCTATCTATCTATCTATCTATCTATCTATCTATCATCTTCACCTAGCACAGTGCCTGGTATTGATCTAAATCAATAACGTTCAGTAGAATGATCACATTCACTGTTGTTTTGTAGTTTCTATTTAACTTCTCTCATCTATAAGCCCTGCATCCCTTACCATCTATAAGACTTTGGAGGGTTAGGAAGCAATCTTACATTTTGTGATGGCTAATTGTTTCTTTGTTATCCCATCTGTTGGGGGTTCATCCTTCTCTTATTCTCAGTCCATATGATTTAGTGGCAGGTGAACCACATCTGGCCAATCAGGGTATGTGACATAAGCTTGGATATGCAAGTCCTCACCAGAAAAAGGTTCACTGATGTCTGAGATGGCTGACTTGAAGGCTGTGTAAACCTAAAACACTGGGGTGGCCATCTTTGCCTCCTTTGGGGAGAACCTGTCTGAGAATGGAGACACACCGACGAACCCAGAGCCAATAGATGGAGAGAGATGGCCCCTGAAGGCATTGTTTGAGTTTCTGATTCAATCTTGCCTCAAAGCAGTGCTCTTTGGCTCTTCTGATTTTAATAGGAAATAGATCCTGTCTTTAGTTTATTTAAATTTGTTTGTATTGGACTTGCAACCAAATTAATACTAGTCTACATCCTCTTCAAATCAACTTGCATGAGCCTCTTTGATGCCACTGACCTTATATGAGGCCTTGTACATAGAAAACACAATATATTTGTGGCATATATGAATAAATTTTAAAAAATTTAAAACTCTCAAAATCCATGAGCTCATTAATTTAATATCCTGTGCTTTATCAAACTGTCCTAGGCAATTCAAATTTAATTTAAGTACATCTTGATGTAGGAACAAATTCCTTTTTTAAAGAAAGGAATGATGTAGCCTTGAGGAACTTGTTGGATGAACTGGATTGTGAAGAAAACTGTGTGGGGAGACCAGAGATTCAGCGTTGAAAGAATTGAATTCCTTTTAGCATAACTAACTCCGTGGTCAGCTCATTCCCTTAACATCCAGGAGCACCTTTCTTCATGATAAAATGAGAAGAACAATGCTTGCCTTACAGGGTTGTTTTTAGGCTCAAAGGAGCTCACTGATGTGTGAGCTAAGAATGGTAAAGATGTTAATGTTGAATTTTTTCCCCCAAATACGCCGATATCAATTGGTGACGGATACATACCTGCCACAACATGAGCCTAAATGTGTTGAAAAAAAATTTTTTTTCCTAGTCAAATGTACAACAGGAAGCAAGTTTCAGAAGTATTTATGTGAACATGCACAATCATATCTGGGTCTGGGATGTGACCTTTGGGAGAATAGTGAATGCTCTCGCCTGTAAAAGAAACGGTTCCACTGACGCGTTGTCTCCAAGAATCCCTTTAGTTTTGCCATCTCCGGGCTTCCGAAGGCAATTGCGATGCTGTGTTAAGTTCCCAACAGGTCCTCTGGCCATCCCTGCAGCTCAGTACCTGTGAGCCTTCACGCCTCAGGGTGTTTTTGATGGGCGTGGCGAGAAGCACCTGCTCCCGGGTTCTCCTCGAATCTTGCTCCAATCTCCTGGTTTTAAGGGTGTAGCTCTGCAGTCGCCCAGCTAGTCCCTCGAGTGTGCTGTATGAGATCCGGTTTCAATCCCCCCGTGGGTAGCTCTGAGGTCCCGTTACAATTCCCTAGAGCCCGGTGTGTGTGCAGGAGGGACAGAGCCAGGGAGAGACCGAGTGAGGGGACGAATCTCCGGGCTCCGGTTACCGCCCCGCACAGCCCCCGCCCCGCGCCGCCGAGTGTGCGGCGCGACCCGGAGCGCCGCGGCCCCTTTAAGAGCCGGGCCCAGGCCGGCCCGCGGGCCGCGGGAGCCCAGAGCGCGGCGCGCCGCGGAGGAGTTGGGATCCGGCGCAAAAGTTTCCTCCCAACTCCGGCCCCGCGCGCCGCCGCCGCCGCCGCCACCACCCACTCCAGCCCGGGGCCTGGGGTCGGCCCCACAGCCGCGGCGGCCAGGGCCAGGGCCAGGGCCAGGGCCAAGGCCGGGCCTGGCCGGCAGTTTCGCTTTGGCGGGCGCGGAGCAGCCGCCTGGGCCGGGCCCGAGCGGGAGCAGGAGCAGGACCTGGAGGAGCAGCCCGGCCGCCGGACCGCCGCGTCCCCGGCCCCCGCCACCTGGGAGGTAGCCCTCCTCGCTGTCGCCCCCTCTCCGATTCCCGGCCGCCGGCGGCCGCCTGCCCGGGGAGAAGGGGCGCTGCTGCGAGTTCCCGGCCCGCAGGGGCGCCGCGGGGGAGAGGCGCCGCGGGTCTCCGTGCCCGCCCGCGCCGGGTGTCCCCCGGCAGTGGGGGCTGCGCCCGCCGGCCCAGACACCTGTTCGGCCGGGCCCGGCGTGGTCGCCGGGGGCCAGGATGAAAGTGACTGTGTGCTTCGGCAGGACCGGTATCGTGGTTCCCTGCAAGGAGGGCCAGCTGCGCGTCCGGGAGCTCACCCAGCAGGCGCTGCAGCGGTACCTGAAGACCCGGGAGAAGGTGGGCGCGGCGCGGGGGGCGAGCGGGCGGGGCGGGAGGAGAGGGCGCGGCTGCGGGAGGGCTGTCCGGGAGCGCTCCGCGGCCACAGCACCTGCCAGGTGCCCCAAGGGCATGGTGGGACGCTCAGGGGACGCAGAGCACCCTGGCAACTTGATTTGCCACTACCTGTGGCCACAACTTTTGTGTGTTGCTAATATACGTGACCTGGGTGTGTTTGGGCGTTTGCGGGTCTTTCTTCAACAAGGGTGGTGGGAGGAACCACAGCATCAGTATCACTTGGGGGCTCCTTAGAAATGCACCATTTGTGTCCCAGTCCGAGCCCAAGGCCTCAGAATCTGCTTTTAAACAAGCTCCCAGGTGATTGGTATGACCCCTGAAGTTTGAGAAGTCCTGCTTTAGGAGTTGTTTGAGGGAACAGATCTTAAGGGAACGCCTGAAGGTGCTGCTCACCGCAGGTGTGATTTTTTGACCTGCTGAGGCCAGCCCCCAGCTTCTACTCCTCCGCTTAGAAAGTTGATTGGTACAAGTCACAGTCACAGAAGTTATAACTGATGGGGTCCTTGGAATTTCAGTCTTGTGAGCCATCCTCCCTCAGTGACAGGCAGGAGATCAGGTAGAAAGATGCTGTTTGCTTACACCAGTTGGTCTACACTTTGCTGTTTTTACTTTAATCCCACACATGCTGTGAACATTTACTACATGTGTGAGCTGGGTCAGGTCCAGGGCGACTACTGAAATGATGACAAAGATTGTCTCCAGCTCTGTCCCTGAAGTCAAGGACCAGTGAAAATTAAGTGGAGCTCTAAAAGAGTGTGTGTAAGTGAGCAAGGCATGTTCAGAAGCCCTAGCTGGACTCTGGAACTCATGTAAGGTGTGTGGGTAACGTGCTGGGTCTTTGTGTCCTCTTCAGTGGAACCTTTAAATGAAGGTGTAGAAGAGCATCTTTATATTTTTCGCATCCTCAAATGGGACATCTTGTTCGCCCAGATCCTCCTCGTAAAGTCGTAAACTCTTGCTTTAGAGGCCAATGGTTCTCGTAGTATTTGTTCTCAAGCTGTGAGAACTGTGGAAGTAGTGTGTTGGCCAATTTAGTGATGGAAAGATGTAATTTCTTTTAATGTCTTACAGGTTATCCAAAAAGTAATTTTGCTTCTTCTAAATATATAATTGAGGCATTTAGGAAAACCTCTGCATCTTCTGTGCCTCCAACAAGAATTGTTATACTATACAGGAAAAATTCTACACTGGGTAAATACATGTGTATGTTGCTTTGAACACTCAAGAGTTGGAGGAGAGCATAGTGAACAGTCTGTTAATATATTAAATATAATCGCCAAAGCTGGACCCTTTACTAATGGAATTGAGGCAGAAAGGGAAAATAATCAAAGTGGCCTAGAAAACTATAAGAGTATCTACCCAACGTTTTTTGTTTTTTTTCCCCCCATTTTTACAACACTATGTACTGTTTATTTTGTGTAATTCAGTTAAAAACAAATTTACACAAGTAACCAGTTGTCCTTTAAGTCATGTTTCACTAACTTTCGAAAGTAAGCCAAGATTAAAAGTAACAACATTATTCAAATTATTAAAGTATATCTCATTGAAGGATTGTTTTACTGAGATAGTAAACTTATTCTTAAATTTTTAAAATAATTATTAAAAATAATTTATCTCTAAAAACTTGTATATTTAGCAGTTTAGTACCTGGAGCTGTCCAAGTAATTGAAGTAAGCTATACACTTAGAAATAACATTCAGGGAACTAACTATACGATAGTTAATGCATTGTAATTTGATCTTAAAAGGTGTTAAAAAGCTATTGATATTCTGGACTGAAAGCATAATTTATAATATCACAGATCCCATAATGTAATTGTATTGATCAGTTTACTATTATTACGAGACATTACATTTTTCTGTGTTTACATTTATATATTAGTGAGTATGACATTTAAAGGTCACCTGCAACTTATAAGTACCCCTTCCTTTCTTTGGCTTTTAAAATCTCAATTTAATAAGTGGCAAGTGATATTTTTCCTCTCCCAAAATATTTCTCTCTCATAATTTTATTTTAAATAGCACTGTAATCATAACAAGGCTTAACTAATATTAAATGATATGCCTAATGGAACTAAAATGTCAAGAAATATTCTGATAAATTCCATGCATTTATCCATTGAATTTCGAAAATAATGGGAAAAGACCAGAAATGTCAAAATTCAATTTGAAAAACAATTTGTTATAAATTTACTTCCTTTAAATCAGTGAAAGACTTAAAAGACTTGTTTCCCCGAACAGCAAGGTTTTAAGTCCTTATTTAGTAGTAATAACACGACCACCAACATGAATTGTGCTTACTCAGTGCAGGCACTGTTGTAGGAGCGTTACATATGTATTAAATGACTTACTCCATGAAGTGGGTACTAATATCTTCATTTTACAGATATGGGAAAAAGAAACACAAAAATGTGACTAGTACATGGTAGAATTGGGATTTGAACCCAGGAACTGTGTCTCCAGATCCTTACTCTCCATCATCAACTAGCAACCTAGTAGGTCCTTATGCATTAGAATTTATCCATCTTATTTTTTTACAGTTTGTGTTAAAAAGATAGCTCCATCTACAAACTGCTACAATAGCCTATCAACCTGAAGACAGCAGTCTGGTTAATCTTGCACAGGGATGGGAACATCCACAAATTCCTCTTGATTTTATCTTTCATGGTATAGGGAGAAGTCAAATTGCAGTGACAAATTTTGCAGGATTTGCAAATCAAGTACGAAATATCTTCTTCAGCCTACTTACAAACTGAAAAATTAGGCAAGATCTCTGAGCTATCCAGGTAGAGACATATAAACAAATTTAGTGGGAACATTAATGAAAATAAGCCTGTCTCTTTTGGGGCCCTGAATAATTTAGATGGGAGAAAGGCCAGTTTCAAGATTGAGGCTGGTGTTTCTACAGTTTGAAGGCTAAGTGAAGCCCAAGGAGGCCATTCTAGATTTTGGGGGCAGCAGCAGAGAAGGAGCCACCTCCAAGTGGGAAGAAACAGAGAAAACTGGTATTTGTGGAATGTGGGGAACCAGCTGAATCAGCATCAGATAAGGCCAGAAGTAGGTAAGATGCTGAAGAAACGGAAGGAGCTTTGGGGAAGGGAGCTTTTGATCCTGTCCTGAAACCTGGGACTTGGAGGTTCCTGCGGCCTGCCCCCTCCCTGTCATTGGATGAACTCTACTAGGGAGGTTCATTGACCAAGGGGCAAGAATTATAGGGTTGCTTGTTTTTGGATCCTGGTAGTTTGTCATTGTCCGAGGCTCTAAATCCAATTTAGTTAAGTAGTTAGTGGAGAGGAGATTGTCTTAAGTAGTCAAGGTGGGGATCATTGAGTAATTAGTTAATTTATCATCAGAATTATGTGTCGCAGGTGAGTGGGTAATTGAGTTGTATCCTGCAGGGCTCTCAACCCTGGCTGATCATTAGTTACCTCAAATTTTAACACTTAACATTTTAAATAATAGGAATGCCTGAGTCTCTTTCTCCAAGATTCTCATTCAGTGGGTTTGGAGCAGAACCTGGGCATAAGGATTTTAGAAAGTACTCTGGATGTTCCACGTGCCCTGCCAGGGTTGAGAACTGCTAAACTAGTCTACTACCACTGATCTTTTAGTATCACTGAACTCGTCTGATTTTTAAACTCTTTTGATGGCAGGTACCATGTCTTAGACATCTCCAGACCATCCTGCTATTAGCAACTATCTTCCTACTCCTACCCTGAATGAATTCTCACAGCAGGTGCTCAAGTAATTTATTAAATTGAAGACTCATTTTATATATAAGTAAATAAGGGAAAGATTTGTTTAGTAATGAAAGTATAAAGGAGAGTATATTGTGTGTGTTCAGGATTTGAAATGAATCAGGTAAGACCATTGAGGTCATGGGAGTAGGTATGGAATTTTTAAGAAGACTTGCAGATCTCCATGTATGAGGATAGTTTTTTTTTTACGTCAAGAAACATCTAACTGACTTTCAAAATGAATCTCTTCTATATTCAGATATTTTGAATAATTTGCTTGATATGTTGAGACCAGCTTCCCAGATTGAAACAAAATCAGAGCAACAACTCCATTCCCTGATTGTGAGTTTAATCTAAGAACTCGTGCAGTAACAAGAATCTGGTGTGATATTCTATGGGACTGGCCTGGAGGGGGAGGCTGGAACTCTTGAATGCCTGAATTTTTCAGCTTTTAATGTCTCGTTCCCAGATTTTAAGGTTCCTGTATTCGTAAACTAGGACCACACTGGATTCCCAAAATGCTTTTCAGTTTACTGGGCACTGACTGACTCGCGTGCTTAATTTCCTATTCAGTCGTCTCCTCTCTGGATGCGCGGACTAGCTGCTCCTCCCGGCGTGCAGACAGGACCGACGCTCCGTCAGTGAGGAGCATGCTTCTGACTTGGCTTTGGTTCTGCTGCTTGACTTGCACGAGCAGCCTCTAAGTTTGCAAATGCAGAGCTTGTGTGGCCTGCTATGACCCACAGACGTGTTTTTTCAGTTCTGCTCAGTGTTATATTTTGACTTAGTTGCCATGTTTAAATATTTTGAGATTTCATGCAAAAATCCAGACTTCTGTCTTCTTTCAGGAAAAAAGACTCAGAAACCTTGATAATGCTGGACTTTACTTTCCCACCTAGCAACCATCAGTTGGAGCTGAGGACACCTCTTTCTCTCTGGAAGGAATCATTATGCTCTAGTCTTCATTATTACTTTCCCAATAGATGAATGTAAGTTATTATTCTCCAGTTAAAATGCTCTCAACAAGATTATCCAGACCTTACAGCTAAAAGCCATGGTTACTTTTCTGTCCTTATTTTTAATGTTATACCACCTTTTAAAACTCTCTCTACCCATGAGCTTTCCAGGACTTTTAAACATGTCTCTCTCTTCTGTGTCTTTGCAGGTGCTATTTCTTTGTTTGCTGGAGCCTCAGGGTTCTGGCCTTTCTCCTAATGGGGTCTCATCCATTCCATGGCTTCAGCTACCCTCAAACCTCTAGCCCTGAACTTGGTATAGACTCGAATATCCACTGGCCTCTGGATTTCACCACCTTGGTGTCCCACATAGAGTTGGAGCCCAGCCTGGTCTGTGCACATCTGCTTGTCTCCATGCTCCTGCAGCCTCATTCCTTGATGACCTCTCCTCCTCCATGTTCCACCACCTGTCTACTTGGTCAGAAAGTTCCTTTAATGTATCCAAGTGATATTTCTTAGATCTGCTTCCTCCTTTTCACCCCAGATCACGTGTTTCTCATTTCTGCTGTGAGGAATTGCAGCAGACCCTTAACCCACCTTCCTGCCTTTACTAGCTCCCAACTCCTCCAACCTATTCTCCATTGAACACCTTACAGCTGCAAATCTGATCATGTCTGGAGTACTGCTGGGAATAAATAGCTCTCCATTGCTTTTAGGTAAGAACCTAAATTTTATTTACCTGTCCAGTATCTTTATTCCTTTATACCCTTTCAGCTCATACATGCAACGTAGTGTGGGTTCACATTTTCCCCTACCCCAGATAAATCCTGCTCATCTTTTGGGATGAGTCTCCAGTTGCCTCTTCTCTAGGAATTCCCTCCCTTCCTCTCCTCCTCACTGTCACTTAGGGGCCTCATTCTTGGGTTCCTAGAGCTCCCTATGCTGTGCTTTCATTTTGAGAACTATGTCTTACATTGTGCTGTCTGTTATTCAGGGTCTCCTAACTTAAAAGACAGCCCCCGAATGACTGGCTTATGACAGCGGAGACTTCTCTTCTGGGTGGGAGGTCGGGGCTTTGACCCACACAACCCCCTGGCCACTGTTCCCTTTGGCTTTGGAGTTTTCTGCAGATCCTCTGCTCTGTGCTAGCTGATGAACAATGCGTGTGTGGAGGATGCCACCGGAGACTTGGGGCCTGGACTGGACGTGGCAGATGTCACTTCTGCCAGCATTCCACTGGTGAGACTGGCCATGTGCAGTGTCTAGACGCAGTGGGCCCAGGAAAGTAGTCCACTTGGATATAGGAGAGCTCCTAGCCAGGCTCTAGCACGCAGTGCAGTCATTTTGTCTCCCCTACTATACTGTGAACTATTCAAGAGCAAAGACGAGTCTTAAGTTATTTTCCTATCCCTGTTTTTAGCACAGTACCTGACATACAGTATATATGCCATAAATGCTTGTTAAATTATATCCAATTTCACATCACTTTCTTTCATAAAAATGAGAATGACCTTGAATTCTACACAATGTTGTATAAGTTTGAATCTTTGTATGTGGTATAGTTTTAGAAAGTCTCAATGCAGCATCTCTCTCGATTGTCTTCAAATACCTCATCATATCCGCGTTTGCTCTGGGCAGTAGTTTACTGGTCCTTTATACCTGCCACACTGATTGTCTTAAATAACAGCGCCAAACTCTGACGGGTTGATTCACTTCTCAGATTTTGGAGACTGCTCTGTAGTTCCGGATTTTCAGTGAGAGAACATTGTAATGTTTTTGTTTCGTATTTGAACAATGTTTGATTTTTCAAATGTGTCCTGTTTCTGAATTCCATGTTGATTTTAAAAATGATTCCAGACTGTCTCAATTTGTGTGAATTCCTTATTTTTGAAAGGCACTGTATCTGCATTGCAGGACTGCCAAATTAGGCCTGCGTCCGTCTCTGGGCTCCACCACTCTTCTGATTGCTGGACTCTCTCTCTTTGGGTTGCAATGAGATGGAATTGCAGGATACGAAGGACGGGACTGTTAAAAAGGTTTCACTCTCAATTTAGTCTCTATCAGATGCTGCCAAGTATCATCCAGATAAATATGCCCTGTACCGTTTCTGTCCTCCTCCTCAAGGTGAAGCTGTTAAACTCAGCAGGTGGTCCTGGGCCCTGGAGGAAGAGCTAGTGGTGTCCACTGGGGGATGGAGGCAGATAACGGAAGAGATGTCTGCAGTTCTTGGCTAAGCCACTGTCAGCAAGACTAGAGAGCCACACTGACAGGAGAAATGATCAGACCCATTTCATAGCTTCATTTGAGGCAGAAATTAAGAATTTATGGGAGTTCCAGTAATATACTATAGCAAGATTCAGAGTGAGTCTTGCCACTATTCTTTCTTTATAGAGACATGAACCCTCGAAAGAGTGATCTCTAAGCAAAGATGGGCATCTGACAAGGGATGTGTAGACATAAAATGCACTCCTTCCTGTTTATACGCAGGTGGCCTGTCCTGGGGAAGGGATGCAGAGAGAGAGTGGGATACCTGACTTAAGAATGATGGGAAATAACTGCCATGTCTTAACCCCATCTGCATCACATGAAAAAGTATGTTGTGCATTCAGTGAGGCCCTAGTCGCTTTGCTGGGTGGCTTATAACAATCTAACAACCCAAATGTCACTTCAATCACATGAGAGAGGATTTACAGAGTGACGCTGGGTCAAGCACTGTGTTTTGTGCTGGGGGTAGAGTATAAAACAAGGCATGGTCGCTGCCCTCATCAGGCTGTAGACTAGCAGGGCAGAGAAAGCAATGTCCATAAGCACAGTGTGGTAGCCGGGCCCCGGAGTGGTGGACAGAGGCAGTGGTTGACTTTGACTGTGGAGCAGGGAGAGATGGGGAAGCCGTGCAGGTGTCACTGGGAGTTATACCTGGACAGGGTTTAGAAGAAAGAATAGACATTTGCCAGGGCCATAAGGGTAGGGAGGGCTGCGGTGGGGGCGGGAGGGTGGGAGAGGAGCAGCCTGCCTCCCATTGAAGATAGACAAGTGTTTTCGGGGGGTGGGGAAGAGAAGAGCATTGTGGACAGTTTCCCAGGGGCTATGGTGGGAGGGAACAGTAGGAATGAGGCTGTAGGGAGGAGGCGGGATCCTAGCCTGGGGGCCTTTGCTGTGACTGTCTGAAGAGCTTGAGGGGTCTCCCGCGTGCTCTGGGCAGGGTGGGTGGCGATGTTGTTTGATGGGCTTTTTTCTGTCCATCGCCCTGGCGGATGGAGACAGAGGGAGCTGAAACTGGAGGAGGACTGGTCCCCGTGCTGGCTGTGGGAGTGGGGGGCCAGAAACATTGAAGCAGGAGAGGAAATGGGCTTAGAGACTTCAGGGGCAAAGAAACCAGTCTTGGGAGTTTACCCTTGATGGCAAGAGAAGCGTGGGTGGAAGTGAGGGAGACGGAGCAGCCTGAGATCCTGTTCAGTAGGCGTCTCAGTGACTTTACCTGTGCTCCGGGTGTTGAAGCCTGGGGGCCCAGAGACAAATGGGATGGAGCCCCAGAGGTCGGGGTGGGGAGAGGCGGCAGGAGAGGTGGGAGACTAAAGGCGGATGCAAGGGTTGTCGGGGAGTGTGTGAGGGCTTGGCCAAGATCATAAATCATGAGTTTGTAAAGGTGCCAGTCTTTTGCATCAGATTTTTGGCTTTGGGTTAGAGCCTTGATTCAAGACTGGGATTGAGGGCAGATGTGGAAAAAATGTGGCATACAGAAATAAAAGTGGTCAGACTAAGTTGATGAAGGTATGAACTATGTTAGTTCTTTCAGACTTTTGTGATGGAGTCGCAGTGGCCGGAGCCCTCTGTTTGCCTCTGCAGACCATCTCCTGACCTTTCTCCAGCCCCCTCTGTGACCTAGTAGGCTGAGCAGTGTGGGCTCTGTTGTTCTCTGGAGTCTCCCATGGAGAGAGGTCCTAACCATCGGAGAGATCCCAGCAGGAGAATGGAGATGGGGCATCCCCCTTCCTGCCAGGTCACTGTGGGTTGGGAGCCCTCCCTTATTCAAGGACTTCCCAGGCAGTCCTCCCTGCGTGCCTCTCTCCACTGGATCGGCATCCACTCCCTCCCAGGCCCTTTGGGTACCAGCTGGTGGCAAGGCCTCACCACTTAGGAGCGCTGTCCCTTAATGTTTTACCATAACCTGGTGCAAATCTTTACACATAGTTTCTTTGTTAAACTCGTAAGTGCCTAATTTGAGTGAACCTTCTGTTTCTTGCCAGGACGTGGACTGATAAACACAACAGTAGTAGGTTTTCCTTTATGACCCAGTCTCCACAGCATGTATATATAAATGAAAGAAGTTTCGGGAGGATACTCACCCTTAGTATAAATGATGCCCTCTTATTTTTTTATTCTGTTGTTTTATTCTTTAAAAAAAAAAGTAGTTGGGACATAGTAAATTGATTTCACTGACCACTAATGGATTAGGGTCTATAGTTAGAAAGCCACTGGGGCGACCTGATATTTAGGGGACGTTGGATAGGTCATCAGGTCAGATGATGCTGGAAATCTCCACAGCTTTAAGATCCCATTGGGTTTTGTTGTTGTTGTTGTTGTTTTGTTTCCTTTTGGATTGAGATAAACTGTGAGGTTAAAGGTAAATTCCTAAAATCAAGTATGCGTCACAAGGATTTAAATTACACTTTATAGATTATATGGCCAAGTACCTTCTATAGATAAGATTTAGATCTTGACACTAGTGAGTGGCCAGCATGTGAGCTCAGAGGCACCTTGGCCCAGAAGTTCAGGTGGCTTGATAAACTTCTGAAGAAACTGAAAGACTTTTACTTGCCATCCCATATTTCTTTCATCATGACATAGTCATAGTATTGGTAACTTCAAATATTAGGTTCTGGATTACTTCCTTTTGTAGCAGAGTTGAGGAAATGCAAGATGGATAAATGATCCTTGTCTGTATTTATAGACACATTTATAGAGATTCAGTGGGTTTGAATTTTGACAGCAGTGTCTGATCAGAGGCATTTTCCCAGAACCTGAAGAAAAACCCCAAACTGCAGTTCAAAAATCTCTAGTAAAAAGAAAAAAAATTCTTTTTTGGTCGCTGCTACTAAATTTGTGTTTCAGATCTTTCTCCCTTTCCTTCCACTTTTATCTGTAGATGAGGAGGGCTGCTTGGAAAAGTGACCGTGGGTAGCCCAGAGCCCCTCACCCCATTGCTGGGTTAGTCTCCTAGGATGGCAGGGACAAAGTGCCACAAACTGGGTGACTTTAAACTGCAGAAATTTTTTCACAGCTCTGAAGGCTAGAGGTCCAAAATCAGAGTGTTGGCAGGTTCATGCATCCTGGGAGAGGAGCTTCCTTCCCCCTTCCAGCTTCTGATGGACCTAGATGTTCCTTAGTTTGTGGCGGTGTAACTCCCATCTCTGCTGCCATCTTTATGTGGCCGCCCTCTTCCCTCTGAGTCTCTCCTCTTATAAAAACACAAATCATATCAGATTAAGGCACACCCTAAAGACCTTACTTAATGGAATTACGTCTGTAAAGCCCTTGTTTCTAAATAAGGTCACATGCACAGGTACCAAGGGTTAGGACTTCCACATAACTTTTGGGGGCACAGTTCAACTCATAACAATTGCTATTCAGTTTAATGCATTTTTTTCTGCTTTTACAATAAGAGATATTGAGAAAATTCTATTGATTCCCCATTGTCCTATGCACAATTTTATAAATTTTTGCTCCAAAATGATCCAGATAACTTGCTTCTGGTTTTATTCAGAAGTAAAGGTCTTATGGTTTGATACCACTTACTACTACCATCTCCACTTGGACATTTTGATATCTGTGCCCTTATTTCTATCTGCCTCTTCAGCTGACCTTGTTGAGACTCACGTTGGTCCTAAGTTTCGCCTCATCCCATGTCCTTTGTGCTCTGGCTTCACCAGGCATGACTGAAGCCTTGTGGCTTGTATGAACTGAATTCCTGTTCAGCCTGTAATTACATTAGAGTGATTTTGAGCACCTGTCCTGTGCCCTACAGTGCCGTCCTTTCCTTGGGGCTTCATAGTCCAGTTGGAGAGACATGTATACACCCCTGTTTACTCTTAGGGTTTGAAGGACCTGAAAGAGCTTTTTTATGTGGATCAAACCTATCTATTATTTACCATATCAGAAATTAGATTAAATGAAAAGTTAAAAAATATGTATAATTTAGGATAATGAACCCATAATGAGATCACTTATTGTCATGAAAATAACTGTACGTTTCAAGCAAAAGAAAACTTGAGTGAGAAGTGTGGCACATTTTTCCTTCTCTTTGATGTTTGCTTGTTAGGCAGCTGGATTGTCGAGTGTGCCTGCCTGCTTATTCAGACTGTTGCAGTATGTTATTTTGGTTGAAATATAGGAAGAAAACCCTACCTCGCATAGATATGTAGTTGGAAGGAGGAGCATTTTAAAAGCTTTTTCAGATACTTATAGGTGTGCTTTTGGTGCGCTATGTGCAAATCCAACAAGTGATGGTTTGTTTCTATCTTTCTTCTTTTCTCATACATTTATTACACTGTAGTTTCTGTGGGTCAGGATTCTGGCACCAGTTACCTAGAGTCGTCTTCTTACAACCTCACCAGTTACAGTGGAGATGTCAGCCAGGCTGTGTTCTCAGGAGGCTCGACTGAAAAGAATGTAATTCTGAGCTCGCTCAGATTGTGGGCAGAATTCATTCCTTGCAGCTGTAGGACTGATAGCCCGACCTTTTACAGGCTGTTAGCTGGAGGCCACTCCCAATTCCTAGAGGTCACTTTCCAGAGGTCACTAGCAGTTCCATACCACGTGGACTTTCCCAGACTGACTGATTGCTTATCAAGCCAGCAAGGAGGATCTCTAAAGCATGTTGGCTAGCAAGACAGATTCTTTATTACTTAACAGATCACGGGAATGACATATCAATAAGGATTGATTTCTTAATGATGAGTTGCAACGTGGACTCTGAAATTATACCAACATAATTTTCATACTGTTACATTGTAATTCACTCATTTATGTTGTACTTTGAATAGATCTTCTATCCATGTGCCATATTCTAGCATCATACATTGGTCATTTGGAAAGCATTGGCTCACCAAGTTATACAAATCTCCCAAATGTTGAAACATTTCATTATACAGTTTCAAAAGCCACATACGTTGATATTACCATCAATTTCATCAGAAAGGTGTAAGTCTTGGGAAACTATCAAGCGGACAGTGGTGGATACAGTTTTCTAAAATTTTAATTTTTGCTTTAACATTGGCAACAAATACTGTCATTTGTTTTTCATGAAGTGCCGAGGTTCACATCATTCATTTTTGACATGAAAAATGCCGAAAGCTCAAGTGTAAATAATCGCAGTTTGTCTGTCAGTCATTCTTTCAGATGAAAATAGTACTCCATGACAAAACCCGTTAGTTCAGTTCAACTCGATCACTCACTCATACGAGTGCTTGTCCCTGAGGTGACCATTGTGTATCAGTGTGCAGAAGTGCTTTATGTGTACTTTCTGTTTCTTTACAAGAGTCAAAAAGATGTGAAATCAAGGGTCAAAAATGAAATTTTTGTTGTTTCATCAAGGTCATTCTTAAGTTAACTTGATCCTTTTTTTAAATGCAAATGAGTGACAGCAAAGAATACAGTGATTTCTAGCAGTTTACTGCCTTGATTCTAACTAAGCAATTTTACCCACCATTGCTTTTGCACCAGGAATGCCAAGTGTCAACATACTTGTTCCAAGTGTAAACCATGAGATTCCAAAAACGTGTTCAACATGTTGACTATTTCAGTGCCATTGTTTATTGCCGAGCATTCACATACAAAAAAATTCTCCAGTCAGTATCAGCACCGAGTAGCCATCTCATCCAGAAGAAACAGCAAGTTCAGTTACATCTGTAGATTAATCCATTTGTGAGGCAAAGGTGAAGTTCTGCAGATGGAATATTAACTCAGTCTCCACATTTGTAGCCCGATGTTTCATTTGAGGAATTCTTGTATCGTTGGAAAGTGGAACTGTCATACTCTTTTTTTTTTTTTTATTCAAACTGATTTATCATCCAGCAGGCATTCTGCAATCTCAGTTGTACAAGACTTTCTTAGTCTGTTAGCATGCACTTCTCCAGCTAATGCAATGCAGTGGCTTCCCCTGTAAGGTGCTCCAGTGGCTTTTTCATTTCTAGTTAGAAAAGCTGTAATGTTTGGCTTTAAAGTACTCATCATACCTGCATTTTAAAATACTCACTTCCTTTTCCTTTAAATTCTTAGTGATTCATTTCAAAATGATGCTACGACTTAACTATTTGAAAGTGTTCTGTTGCATTAGACACAATAATGTAAATTACTAATACCTATTAAAGTCAAAGAAAAGATGATTTTCATGTTTTTATCTATTTACAGTTTTACACCCTCCTCCTTTTTTGGTAGATTTTTCCCTTCCATGAATCAGAGACCTCTAGTTTGTCAGTTTCATCTTTTGAAAAGTATCCTTACATGTCGATAGTCCAGTTGTGGTGGGTGGAGGAAGCAG
This sequence comes from Camelus dromedarius, assembly GCF_036321535.1. Taxonomy (NCBI): domain Eukaryota; kingdom Metazoa; phylum Chordata; class Mammalia; order Artiodactyla; family Camelidae; genus Camelus; species Camelus dromedarius. Next base: position 68,911,891 of record NC_087439.1, on the reverse strand, counting down.
AGTTTCTAATTCTCCTCTTTTATATGTTGAATTTTTTTATTGTAGCAAAATATATAACAAACTTTACCATTTTCACCATTAAGTGTACAGTTCTGTGGCATTCAGTACTTTCACACTGTTGTGCATCCATCACTACCATCCATCTCCAGAACATTTTCATCTTCTCAACCTGAAACTTCATACCTATTAAATAGTAACTCTCCATTTTCCCCTCTCCTGAGTCCCTGATAATCACCATTCTACTTTCTGTCACCATGAATTTTACTATTCTAGGTACTACACATCAGTGAAATCATACATAGTCCTTTGAGACTGGCTTATTTCATTTAGCATAACGTCTTCAAGATTCATCCACGTTGTAGCATGTGTCAGAATTTCTTTCCTTTTTAGGTTTGAATAATAGTCCATTGTGTGTGTATACCACATTTTATCTGTTGTTTATCCATTCATCCATTGATGGACACTTGGGTTGCTTCCACCTTTGAGATATTATGAATAATGCTCTATGAACATAGGTGTACAAATATCTATTCGAGTACCTGCTTTCACTTCTTTTGAGTGCATATCCAGAAGTGGAATTGCTGGATTATATGGTAGTTTTATGTTTAATTTTTTGGAGGAAACTCCATGCTGTTTTCCGTAGTGGCAGCATCACTTGAGATTCCCACAAGCAATCCCAAGGGTCCCAATTTCTCCGCGTCCATGCCAGTGTTTGTTGTTTTCTCTGTGTGTGTGTGTGTGTGTGTTTAATATGTGACAGCCACCTTAATGAGCTCAATTGAAGTATCTGATCTCTCCTGTTAAATCAATGATCTATCTTTAAATATAAAAACATTATACTTTTTAAAAATTTTAGAGTCAAATGTTACATTCTAAATTATAGTTTTATATATTTGAACATTTAGAAATACTTCTGAAAAGATTTGAAATACTACTTTGAATTTGTGAAAGGACAAATAAAATGTGTAATTAACCTTTTGGCTTTGGCCGTGTAAACTTCCTGGAAAGGCCTTGAGACCCCCAGGGATTCACAGACCTCACTCTGAGACCTGTTTGCTGGAGTCTAGCCCTGGGAGACATCTTCACAGTGAGTTTAGGCACTTTTTCCTTAGGTGAGTAACAGCTGTCTCCCTTGGTCTACAAATCTATTTACTGACCAAAAATTTTCTTCCTGTGGTCTATACCTAAGATTTTATTTTGTTTTGTTTTTTAAAAATAACTAAATAATAATAATAATAATAATAATAAAAATAAAAAAGAAAAATAACAAATCTGTTGTTGAAATTAAGGTGGGGAAGGAAGAATGTATTGTCATTGACTGGGAGCCTGCTTAGGGTCTGGCACAGAAAGTAGGAATAAATTGTACTTTTCTGGTAACAGAAATATTTTAAGTCTGTCCTCAATCTTCTTTAATATTTTTTAAAGATAATTTAAGGAGAATATTCATATCAGCCTTGATGTTTAAAAATTTCTCTGGAGCAGCATTTACAAAACTTGTTTAAAGTATTTAAGATAAGTTGTTAGAACACCAGTTGGCATGTGTGGCATTTACTGCTAGTATGCTTAGAATAGGAAAACAGCACGTCTCCGTGGGTTAGATGATTACAAGAAATGATTGAAATTTGACTAAAAAGTTACAACAAAAGTTAGGTATATTGTTTTGTATTTTATAACCTAAGCGTATCACTATTTACAATGACATTCCAAAAATACCAACATTTACATGGGGATTTTTTGTTTTTTTTTCATGAGCCACCCACTGTACATTGGGAGTGGTTGTGCTGAATTGGACCTTCTCCCGAGGTCAGGGGCAGCCTCACCTTTTTTGCTTTCACTGCACAAATTACATATTTACACTCTTGTAAAAGGAGTTTCTCTAAATATGACAAATTGTCTCCATATATGTAGTTCAGATCTTTTTTTTTTTTTAAACCAAAGGTGGTGATTATTTATCTTTACTTTATAATAGGACATCTTTTGGCTATGATTCAGATGCTGTTTAAAAATCATAATGCCTTTTTTTAAACTGATTCATGGAGAGTAGATTTGTTATAACTGTTTAAATAGATAAGCAATAAGTTTATACTGTACAGCACAGGGAACTATATTCAATATCTTGTAACTTATGGTGAAAAATAATATGAAACGAATATATGTATGACTGAAGCATTATGCTGTACACCAGAAATGGACACATTATAAACTGACTATACTTCCGTAAAAATATATACAATCAAAAAATATATTGTATAGAAATATTAGCATATAGGTTGAAATGACAAGAAGCGTAATAATAGAGCAGTGGTCATCAGATGATAGAATCCATGTGATTGCTAATGGAGAACGTGGCCTTGTGTACCTTTGCACAAACTGAACATTCTATGTTCCCGTAGCAAACAGTCTTGGGTGGGGTGCCTGGCATTCTCAGTTACGGCCATGTTGTTTAGGTGGAGAGTTGCATATTAAGACATTTAGAAACTAAAAATTGAGAGAAATTTTAGTTTTCTTTTGTGTTAAGATCATGAGGAATACAATGTTGAATATTACTTTAAATTGTTCCATGCAGTGATGAAGAAAACTAATTGGGAGTGGGGGGGAGGACACTAGAAGGAAAGTACATTTGGGCAAAAAGTGATGAGATGATGCTTCATGTGGGAGTGCTTCTGTGCACCGTGGGCTACTTGCTGTGGCCTCAAAGGTCAGGACGCTAAGCATCATTATGATGGTGTGAAAAAACCTTCTCCCTGCATGTTTGTCATGATTTTCTGTCTTTGGGCCTGGAATATTGAATTGGAATTTTAAAGTGTGTGATAAAGTTTATCATGGGGTTACAAGGGACTCAGGGTAGCGGTTTGGATGATCCCAGGGCTGGAGGCTTGTCTAATAATCCGTGCTGATGAAATCAAAATCTTGGGCCTCCTTTGAAAAGGCAAAGTCTGGCAGGGGATGGTGTTTTATAGATGAAGACTGTAGTATGTGCAGTGAAGCAGTGCACTCACATCCCAGCGTGAGAGAGAACTTTCTGTACTCTGCGGGAGGCAAACCTTGCCTCCAGAGAGAGTCGGGTAGACTTGATGAATTCATTACTCCCAAGAGGTGGCGTGGTGGGGAAGCGTGAACAATTTGGCTGTGTTTATGACGTAGGGCCAGCCCATACCTTGCCATTAGGGTTGATGTGGGGAAGGTAAACACACTGCTGTGTGCTCCTTCTGTGGTTGGCCTGGCAGAGGACAGTGCGTCGAATGAAGCCTGACAACATCTTTGTCAGCCTGATCAGGATTGTCTCCATCCTGGTAGATTAGGGGCTTGATTTCTGCGGATAGGTGGTTGAGAGCAGTGTGGTTTTAGAACCTTAACATTGAGGATCTCAGTTGCCCGCATAGGAGCTTTATTCCAAAGGCAAATGGGGAAAACAGTGATAATGACACGATAAAGGCAGTCCTTTTAGGTGGACTGACCAAGGGCCCAGCGTACAGGGTGGATCAGAAGCGGGGAAACTGAAGATCAAATAATTAGCTGTTATAACCGAGACACTTTAAATCTGGTTAGTAATAGCTCTGATTTCTGTGTGCCTCATTTCTACTACTTTAGGCAATATTTAGAGTAGAAAATCTGCTAACTTAGACTGACAAAGAGAGTCAAATAGATCCATGTGGGCTTTTGAGAGAAGCACTGCTCTTGGTGTCTGGGGCCCGGGGCAGAGCCTAGCGTAGCTCTTCTGTGAACATGAACTGGCTCTGTCCGTGAGCAAGGCTCTTGACCTCTCAAGACCTCAGACACAGAGCAGCTTACTTCTAAGGCTCCTCCCTGGCAATCATTTTATTTTTTTTTTCAGTGTCAGATTTATTACCTTCAAGTATAGATTTCTAAGTACTCACTTCTCTGTGCTGCCAAAGAGCGGTCTTTTGGGGGGGGGGCCTATCTTGATGACGGATGCTGAATAAATGACTCATGTACAATTAACAGTGTACACTCCCATGCAGACGACTTCTGAGCTCTAAGTCTCTCATAATAGTTTTCAGTCCCTTCAGTAGGGTTAAGCCCTTGAAATTTTGTTTGCATCTTTAATTTATTTGGGAAATGAATCTTTCTGAGATGTACATAACTCATCTCCCTAATTAGATTGTAACCTCCTTGAAAGCAAAATGCTTTGTTTTGTTCTTTTGCTTGTTTTCATCCATTATAATGGCTTAAATAGCACTATGCATACAGAAAGCACTTAATAAAGTATGTGAATGAATGAGCAGCTGGAGCATGCATTTTCATCTAAATCAAATTATTGTGCACTCTGACATTTTGAAACACGAATTAATATAGGTTTAGGCCTATGATATTTTATGACTTTCCTGAATGAAATAATGTGTTTGTAATTATTATTGCTGTGGTTGCATGTAAGGATGATGGAAAAGGTCAGTCAGAGGCCAGGAATGGCGCCCACAGGGCACTGCTCTGGGGCTGATCGGTGGGAGTCAGTTGATAGTCGTATCGCTTTTATTCCCTATGTGGAAAGGAAATACCGTCTTCAGGAGGTCAGTCTCTGAGTGCCCTCATGGATCCAGAGCGGTGCCCTACACTTGGGGAGGGGGAAACACAAAAGTCAAGAGTTGAGAAGTGACAGAGCACTTTGTCAGTTTTCTGGCCAGAAAGAGGAGGACACTTTTCTTGACTAGAGATGATTTTTGAGATGAAAGCTTTCCAAGACAGGGGATGCCTGGCTTCTACATTTAGTTTCAATGGGAGACAAAGGCAAGGGGACAAGAAGAGAAGCATGAAGAGGGATGAGAAGGAGGGGCGCACGGTGGCGATGCCAGGAGAGCAGCAGACGTTGCTGGGGGAGGGCAGTGGGAGGAAAGAACCCAGCTGGCAGGGCTGCTTGATCTGGGAGGAAGCTGACCTCTGTCCACAACAGGAGCCCTGGACCTTCCTTATGTTCTAACCCAGGACATTCACTGATGCCATCATGATAAGTCTGACCCAGGGTTCGTGGGAATGAGGCTTTTTGCCCTGTGTTTTAAGATATTGCATCAGACGTCAGTTAAAACAGATAATTAGATATTTAATTTCTTTGTAGGAAGCATTTCTATAAACCCAATAAGTATGTATGTTTTTTCCTCATACCACCTTAGTTGTTTGATCCTCTGAGGATCTGAGCTAAATAGGGGGGTGTTCCAGGCAGCTGTTTAAATTTTGTAGATAAAAATCATAAAGCTAGTAATTCATTCATATAACCAGTATTCATTGGCTGGCAAACGTGTCAGAAACTTTGCCTGTCGGTGGAGATACTATAAAGATATTATCGAGTTCCTGCTGTCGTGTGGGAAATTAGGGTTCTGTCTGATGGTGCACATCACCTGTAAAGCATCGTGTCTCAGAGAGGACTGCTCTGCCTGGGGAGCTGGAATTTTAGAAGCCCTCCTAAAAGAGATGAAACCTGGGTCTTCACTGCTGCCTGAAATTATTGATTCAGAAATGATCTTTGAATGAAGCCACAGAGACCACGTGTTGACATTGACTGGGACAGCCTACCTGGGCTGGTTGCTGTGCCATTCCATCCTGTCTGCTCTTCCATCCCCAGTCCAGGGTCATTCCTTGCTTCACATATGATACTGAAATGAGATGTAAGAAACACCTTAACATTGACCCAGGTCTCCACACTCTGCCAGCTCCGTACTTTCTGTACCCACACTGGTTTTCACTCGCAGTGTCTTTCCCACCAGATTGTAGGCACCTTTGTGGTCATGATAACGGTGGTGACATTGCTGTCGGCAGTGGTGGTGATGACACCTGTCATCCTTTGAGCATTACTCAGCACCAGACGGTGTGTATGCATTATCTCATCTGACGCCTGCAGCCTCTGGGAGGGGGGCTGCTGTTCTAGCTGACCAAAGATGCCACTGAGACTTAGAGAGGCTTGAGGACTCTCCATCCTGGTTGTCATCACAGAGGAATAGGTGGTCACTTGTCTGTCTGGTGTCTTATTTCTTTCTTTCTTTTTGTGTGTGAATCTGTCCATACAGTTTATATCCTTCCTCCCTGCCACGTGCTCAGTTAGTGCGTGTTTTTGTTTGTGGTGAGTGTGTAATAAGTGACAGATTCTGCTCTGTGAGATTATGCCCCCTGTTTTCTCATTGTTCTGGCTGGCACGCTGTCTGAGTGGTCCCCAGGTGCCCTGGGTGCCAAGGCATTGAAATGCAGGTCACTGTTTGTCCTTCAGCCTTGCTCTTCTGCCTTTTGTGTTGCCATCACTGGCTCTCTTCTTCTCTTTTGTCGGAGAGTCTGTAGCTCAGCACTCTCACTTGGCTTCTGCTCTTGGGTGTCACCGCTTACACGCCTGTTCTGTCACTGTGGCTAATTTCCAGACACTTTCTGCCTCTGCCGACCCCTGCTAAGCCCAGGCTGACTAGTCTTTTTACTCCTCTCCTACTCTCCTCCTTCTCTTACGGAATCTCCAGTGTATTTCAGCATCCACGTCAGGAGGCTGATGAATGGGGCATTTGCTTTGCTTGTGAACCGACCAGACATTTCACGTCGAGAATCCTGCTCTTGGTCTTTCTCCCGAGCCTATCCCTGGGTGGCTGTGGGGGTCCAGGAATACCACTTGGTCCTCCCAAGGTCGTTGCTTGTCTGATGGTTGTGTACAGCTCCCAAGTTGGAGCCGTTCAAGAACGAGGGTACCAGAGAGGATGCGTTACTGTAGTCATAACTGTTGATTAGGAATAAAACAAGTTACCACTCTCCTAAAACTTTTTTCCATTTCTGTGCTGTCTTTTTTAAAAGAAATTATGACCAAGTTCTTTATGAAACCCAGCTAGCAGCTACCTCACACTTTCTTCATAATAAATTTTGCTTGAATATGTGGATTTTGTATTTTAACTCTCTGACAGTGACAGACTTAGTCTTCCCTCCAATGGGCATTTTGCCTGTACCTCTGTCATACCATGCTTAACACTCTTAAGAGGGTAACAATTCCTGGTTTTTACGTAGTGTTCTGAGGTTCATCCCCCTGGCAACACCTCAGTTTGGAGAGGAAAAAGCATGACGTGGTTGTCACTTGTGTGGACTTTGAAGTGAGATTAGTTATTTTCAAATAGAAGCTCTGCTATGTATTATTTGTATGACCTTGGACAACTTATACTCACTGTGCCTCAGTTTCCTCATCTGTAAGATGGGGTTATAGATAGCTGTGAAGGACTACATGTGTTCACGTCTCTAAAGTGCTTAGAGAGTTCTGGACATACACTGACAGCCCACATATGTCTTCAGTACAATGTCCATGCCTCTCAAGTGGACCCTGAGCAGGTCCAGCTCTGGGGTTTATTCCGAGTACCAAGCATAAGGCCAACATGCAGTTTCCTCTCAGAGGTTTGCTGACTGTACACCACAGTGTATAAGCACATCGCAAACCTTCTACTAAACCTCATTAGTCCTTTACATTATTTTTTATTGAACAAATTGTTCTTCTGAGCTTGTTTCTACTCTTCAGGTGACTCTGCTTTAGTTTTGGATTTTCATCGACTTGATGGTGACTCGTTTGCTGCTGTTCTTCCTGGCTGTCCTGGGAGCATTAGCCACTAGAAGATTCGCTTTGCAGTTTCACAAGAGCTGGCTGTCCACTAAGTATAACTTACCTAAGACAATAACCTATGTGGCTTCCTTGAAATCTATGTGTTGTTCAGCCTGCATGGTTTCTGAAATTATAAAAATGGGCATTCATTCCCGTGTGTCTCCTAATGCTTTATTTCTAATGCACGTGCTCTTGGGTAACAGGAACAGTGGTGGCAAGCCCTTAAACTAGTTATTGCATTTTGCTTTTTGAATTCTAGACGTGAAACCATTCCCAGGAAAACCTAAGTTATATCATAAAGGACTTAAAACTGTTTAAATAGTTCAGAAAATGTGGTGGGTAGGCTTCTTTTCAGTTCAAGGGAAAATGTAGATTATTGGCCCTCTGAAACCCACTGACGCTAAGTAAGCAGTTTAGATTGGAATCTCCCATTTGTCACCTGTTGGTCCAGATGAGCAGGCTTTCCTGTCTCCCTTTGGTACAGGAGGGACTTAAGTTGGACATGCTCTCGAGTGACGTGGTGCTGGAGTCTGATGGCATCTCCGTTGGAGATGTTCGCCCGTGCTCGCTCTCCTCCCAGCTCTCTGACCATGGTGCTCACCAGTGCTTTTAAGACCCAGGGCTGACTTCAGTGCAGTGTCTGAGACTGAGAATAGGCATGCTCATCTGATTTAAAACCCTCTTCACCCAGTTAGTTCAGCTCGTGGTCTTGGACAATACCTGCCATTTAGTAGAATCAGTCTTTGCTGGCCCCTTCGGTGTAAGGCCCTGTGGAGATGCAGGTCTGTTACTCCTACCCCGTGATTTCTCAGGCAGTCCTGGCCCTTGTCATGGGAGCCTCGATACCTGGGTCTCAGCTCCTCTGTTATTCCTGTATTGTATCTCTCATTTTATAAACCAGGTTATAACCCTTTCTTTCCCTTCTGGGCTCCTCCCTGACCCCCAGTTTCTCTTTTTTTAGGGTCCCTGAAGTTGCACCTAGAGTCTTGCTGTTAATAACTCTGTCCTGAGTTCTTGATTGATTTTGTATACTTGACTTGAATGTTTGACTCTTTAAGTCACACAGTAGCTCGAGGCAGCCTAAAGAGAATAATTGGTAGGGACTTGCCTCCCACCAGCAGCTGGGGTGCTGCTAGCTTTGAAGACAGGGCTACCTTAATCCATGCAGGCCCCCTGGGGCACAGCGTACATTTGAATGTGCCTCAGTGTGATCTAAGGCAAAAGAGGGGAGACGAGGGGACTGGGAATCAGTATCTTAACTTCCTTTTTTCATATAATGCGATGTTTGTTTTGTAAATCAAGGGATACTCTGCATTATTGCAGCACACTTCATTTTTTAATTAAAAATGAAGTGCTAATTCTGCATATCTGAAGTTGATGGTACAGCAGGCCAGTGGTTCTCAGCATGACAGCAACAGGTGTATGTGTGTGTGTGTATGTGTATATATGTATATGCATGCATGCATGTGGGTGGGGGGCTGCATTATATAATGGAATGGTGCTTTTCCACAAGAAGCATGTCTGGTTTCTCCCCGTGCTCATCCATTCAGTTTCCCAGGGGTAGTGGTGGATTTTTAGGAATCACCGGCAGGTTCTTATCCACTTTCCTTTATGGCGTATTTGGGCCACACTCACGGTGGGTCGTAGTCATTGGTCACGGAGCATAATAGCAACAGGAAATATAGCTAATATATATTGATCAATTATTCTGTGCCAGGAACTTTTTCTTAAAATGGGTATTTTTCTCTTGTGCTGAGTTAAGGCACGCTTGACAATTCTAGCATGATAATATTCGAATTTGAAGTATAACTTGACTGTATATGTCTGTATGTTCATATACATATTTATTCAGGCCTTGAATCATCTTTTTTTCTTGGGGTGGGATAAATGAGCTTTGTAAGTTGATCCGAGTGTATTGTTCTTCATTCTACAACAGAAATCAAAGTACTTCCTTTATGTATTCTTAAAACGCAGGCTAGAGCTAACATGTATTTATTAATCCTTACTGTGTGCCAAACTCCATGCAAATGCTTTCGTTGTATCGTTCCATTTAATTCTTGCAAAAGTGAAGATGGCCCTTGAACAACACAGGTTGAAACTGCGCAGGTCCGCTTAACATGCAGATTTCTTTTTCAGTAGTAAACGCTACAGTACTGCATGATCCACGGTTGGTTGACTCTGATACGGAGGAACCACGGGTTTGGAGGGCAGCCTGCGAGTTATATACAGAGTTACATTTATGCGGAGGGTCATCGCCTCTAACCCTTCTTTGTTCAAGGGTCCACTCTACCTCCAGTTTTACCTCTCTAATCGACAGATGTGGAAACTGAGGCATCGAGGATTTAAGGGGCGTGATGCTGGTAACAGCTAGCATTTCATGATTACTCCCTACCTGCCAGACACGTTCTAAACACTTTGCCTTGTTAACCTACTTAATCCTCACAGCACTTTCATGAAGCATTTACTGTTATCATCGCGACTTTATAGGTGAGGGACCTGAGGCCTGGGGGGTAGTTGCCTAGTCCATGGTCACCCAGGCCAGGTCCTGAGCCCAGACTGCTTGGCTCACATTGGACAGAGACCCTGGAAGGGACTGGGGCTCTGAACCTTGGTTTTCTGTCACAGAACATCTCTTCTCAGAGCTACATTGCCTCCAGTTTTTTAAAGGCAATTAAAAATGATGGTTAGCAAGGAGTGGCAATTTGTTTAGATCAGTGGCTCTCAGCTAGGGGTAGTTTTGCCCCTGGGGACATTGTGCAAAGCCTGGAGGCATTTTTGGTTGTCACCACTAGTGAGCGGCTCCTCTTGGCATCTACTCAGTAGAGGCCACAAATGTGGCCCTCACAGCACAGAGAACAGCTCCCCTGCAGCAAAGAATTATCAGCCCTAAATGTCAGTAGTGCTGAGGCTGAGAAACCCTGGTGTAGAATGTTCTGAGTAGTCCCTTTTCTCTCACAGATTCGATTCCTTTTGTTTAAAATTATGCAGAAGATAGTTTTGGGCTGGAGAGTAAATAGAAAAAGGGGTTGGGGCTGATACTAAACTTATAGCAGGGGCGGGGCTTGGCTTGGAGAATATTTAGCTATGAGTTGTATTCATCTTTATTTTAAATGCTGTGCTTGAGTGGATTCATAGGATCACAAATTCCAGGTAAAGGACCCCTCACCTGCTGGGATGTGGGGGGATGGCATCTTTAAGTCCAGTCGTATAACTGGATTTGAGATACTGTCTGGAGCGTATGTCTCTGGGCATCTGGGTGGTAAACACTTCTTTGTACATGTTCTGTGTGTGTGTGTGTGTGTGTGTGTGTGTGTGTGTGTGTGTGTGTGTGTATAAGAGTAACTTCATGAAAGATGGCTTATGCCAGAATAAGAACACAGCAGGTAAGAGCGTGAGTAATCTTTGTCTCATGAGAAAGATATAAACTAGTTTATTCTAATGATGTAATACTTGGGTGCTTGATTTATCACCCCCATTTCCAATGAGGCAAAACCTTTAAGGACCAAACAGGATATAAAAATTCAAAGTGTGTCTTTGTAGTCTGGCCTTTTCCCCTAAGCAATTAGAGTGTCACTTCTGTTCTCAGAGTTTTCTGTTTGTGGATGCTTCCACGGATCATGGTTAAGACCTCAACACATGAACCCATCAGGGGAAGTTCAGAAGCTTTTGAAGCTTGTTCCCTGAGAGAGGTCCTAATCTGGGAAGACGCGATTCAGTCGGACAGCACAGCGGAGAAGTGTGATAGTCGGGCTTTGCCTCAGGATTGTCATAGCCCTGAGGAGCCGAGTATTCACTTGTGTGCTGAGCAGTGGGGACCCAGGGTAGGAAAGGTTGTGAGGGAGAGGTGGCCTTTGAAACGGATCTTATTTTAAGAGAAACTTACAGGTGTAATCCAGGTAAAGTACCAGTCTCGGCAGATGTGGCGGCCTTTTAAGGGCAGGCTGGGGGAGGGAGAGGAAAGGAAATCATCATCATCACAGCAAGAATACTCACAGCTTCCGTTTATTAAGTCCCAGCTTTGTAAAAGCACTAGTCTAGAGGCTTTGTGCTAAACGCATTGAATCCTCACAGCGCTCTCATGAGGTTGGTTTTGTCCTTCACAGAGAGGAAAACCCTGACCTAGCAGCGCCCAGTGTCCTGGCCGCCGTCACAGGGCTCTCGTGGGCCACACGCAGCCCCTGGGCGGCAGTCCATCCGGTTCAGGCTTGGCGTTCCCTGTGTGCCGGGGGGTGGGGTGAGCAGAGCTGTGCTGCAGTCAGATGAACATGCCTCTGGAAGAAATGCCTGTGACATACCTTTCTGTGCCCTTAAAGAGGAGTAAGTTTGGACTTCATTTAAGGAAACTGGCTCTGTTATATTTGGTCTCATAGACATTCTTGGAAATATTGTGACCTGGAAAATTGGACAAGTGTGATTGGAGTTCATCTGGCCAGAGTGACTGATTTGGGCATCGGATGTGAAAGTGTCAGGACAGGCTAAACAAATGGTAATTGTTACCACAGAGCTCTCCTCCATCAGAGCCAGGATAAGCCAGCCTGGGATCAGTGGCTGTTTGGATTAGCTGTGAGGATGGAAGGATGGTATATTCTGCCCTCCACTGAGGCAGCCCCAGTGTGGGAGTGAGAATTGCCTTTCCTTGCTTGACCATCATAGCTAATATTACTGTGCGCTCATCTGTCTCCTAGATTTTATACCTTTTTATACTTCCCCCCACCCTCTCCACCCTCATGACAAGGAATTGAAGTCTAGGCTTTGGTTAGAAAAGTAACAAGTTAATAGTATATCATAATGTAGTTGGTGTTTATTTGTGTTTCCTTGAGTGGCTCTTTTGTGAAGTTACTTTACTGTAAGAGAGGTATCTAATGTGACCTACAGGCTCAAAGAGAATTCAGTTCCATTCCTTCCTGGCTCATTCATTCATCAAACGTTTATAGAAAGCCAGTCCTTGACCTGAACAGGCTCACAGTCTAGACTCTGGAGGAAAACACAGACATGGGAACCAGTCAGTGTGCTGGCAGGTGTGAAAGAGAAGGAAAGGAAGGTGGCCAAAATGTCACAAGCCCCTAGAAGGAGGGGGTCCTGCTGGAGGGAGTAGGGAGGGGCTAGGGGGCAGCTCTTAGTTCTGGGGAGTGTTTTCTCTATTCTGTTTCATCCTCTGTCCTAGACTGATGCCCTGCCCTTCTCATCATTGCCCCAGAGGGAGTCTCCCGGGTAACCCAGCAAGTTGGCTGCCCCCCTTCATTCTCCCTGAGGGCTCCTCTCTCTCCTTCCCCAAGGCTGACACCCAGGGCTCACTGCCTTCTTCTGAGACTGGTGAGCTTCTGCAGCCTCCCATCTTTCCTTTTTTCTGTCATCTAACCCTAGCCAGTACTGTCACTTGTCACAGAGGTGGACAGAAGCATACAGGATGTTGAACATTCTGTAGTGGAAAATATATAGCAGACAAAGCCAGGTAACTCCGCTCGGGCGGGGGAGCGTTTCTCGTGCGGGGCATCGTCTCAGGTGTGGTGAGCAGGCTGCTGTATACTTTTTTGCTTCCTAGATGTTGTTTTGGACTTGTTTTCTTCAAAATGTGCTCTATGAGTATTGTCCACACCTGACCCTATTAATTTAGAGACTGTAATAAGGATTGTGGTCCTAAGGGACTGAGGGGGGCTCCATAAGAAAGCTGTGATCTTGTCAAACCTGTAATAACAATTTGTGTGACACACAGAATGAATCCCTTCCGTGGAGAGGAGTTGGAGGAGTAGAAATCACAAATTTGGAAGCAAAGTATCTTTTGTTAAAGTATATTTTCAAATTGTAGTACTCTTGTGGAAGACAGATGACATTTTTATCAGAAGAGTTTCAAATTTAAGCAGACTAGTTAGTCTGCTTTGAAAAGTCCATTTTCTTTGCTAAGTATAAGGTTGCGTATTATAGCTGTGAGTTCCTAATTCTAATAAAATGCAAGCCAGTAGATGTATCCTAGTACATTTCGTCAAACCGTGAACCGTTAAGGGCTTTATACACGGGAAGGCTAACCTATTTTAAACCAATTAGTTTAATTAGGAGACAGATTTGGAGGGACTGAAAATTGCTTCTTGTTCTCTGAGCTCTGCGGTTGTAGGATGGTGTACAACGCATGTCTGTTTTTTCTGAGGTCATCTAATCTCCTAAAAGAGGTTTTAGATACTGAGTTGCATTTATAAGTAAATTATGTCTCATTTTCTACATTCTTTACTTTTTCTTCTGCAGTCATTAAAGCCTTGCTGTGTTCTTGTTATGTGTTGATAAATGCTTTGTAATTATTGTACAACTAAAATGTTGAACTTGAATGGCTATATGGATTTTTTTATTAAAAAAAAACCAACAAACCCTTCTCACTAAAGAAAGGCCAAGTGGTGGGGGAGAACTGGCAGAGAAATATAGGAAACAGGAACTAGACTGACGGGAGGGGGTGGGGAGGTTCCAGGTCTAACAGCCTCGGCCTTGGGTGTTCACTGGCTTCCAGGTCCTGTGCGAGGGCTCTGTGTGGGCTCACCCTCTCAGTCTCCCTAAGAACTCTGAGATCAACATTATTTCTGTTCCCATTTTAAGGATGCAGAAACTGAAGCACAGAAAGGTTAGTTATCTTGCCCAACGTTACACAGCTACTGTGTTGGAGACTGAATTTGAAACGAGGCAATCTGCTTGCAGCCTACAAAGGTGTTGATGGGAGAACTAAGTTGGAATTGCATCTACCCAAGTTCCAGTCCTACTGGCTGCTTCCCAACTCTGTGATCAGGGGTGAAGATGTCTAACCCACCTGAGACCATTTCCCCATTTGTCAGTGGATGTAGTAATACTTACAGTATAGAGTTGTTGAGAGTTTCAAATAAGGCAATGCATGTAAACAGTTTGGCAGGTAGAAGGAGCTCGGTGAACACTGCCTTCTCTCCTTTCGGTTTCCTATCCTGGGGAAGTGGCGTGGGAGCTGGGTTTGCAGCCTTGACTTACCCTGAATGTCCTGGAGGTCTGAGGCACCGCTGAGATCTCTGAGAGCTCTGTGCAGGTGCTTAACCCCATCTGGAAACTTCCTGTGGTTTCCTTTACTCTTTGGTCATTCCAAAGAGAAGTTTTGTTTTTAGAAATTCATGAGCACCTGGTTACACTTTGCCAGGCAGAAGACTGCCCTTGCAGTGGTCTGTCCGTGTCTACGTGAACACAGCTGGACAAACGTGCTTTCCCAGCAGAATGAATTCTCCTTGGTATCCATGACTCCTTTGTCTTAAGGGAAGATGCATGTTTACTTCTTTTATCTTTGACTTCTTTCTTTGGGTTACTTTTTCCTTAATTCTAAAGAATGAGGGGAAACAAGTATAAAGGAGAAAAAAAATTCTCTTCTGCCGTCTTAGGGTCTTTGGCTGGGCCTATGAATTAAACTGACGTAAGACAGATGAACAGGGGAAAAAGACACACTTCATTAAATTTTTATATGTACATGGGAGCCCTCACGAGACCTAAAGAAATGACCAGAGCAGGAAGTTTTTATACCTTTTAGACAAACAATAAATTTGTGAAGAATTGATAAGACAAAGGGGTTTGGGCCGGAGGCAGTAAATGTGAAGAAGTGCCCAGGAGGACGGAGTTAGTGCTGCAAGGTTGTTTGTCAGATTTCCCTTGGCCCCTGATTCCCCAACTCTGGTGATAGAATGTCTTCATTTCTCTTGGTACAGGGAGGGCACCTCTACATAGGAGTTTATCTCCTGCTTCCAGAAATAAAAGGAGGGTCAGAGTGCCCTTCTGGCACCTGCTGTTGTCAGGTACCTTTAACTCAAAATAGTGAGCGTGTCAAAGTGGCATGTTTTGGGATGACATGCTCAGAAGTCCTTCACAAGTTTGAGTGAAAATAGGTTGTAATGTCTACCTTGACTTTTTTGCTTATTATTCTCATTTCCCCTGAGGGTCCTAAGAGTAAGAGGTGATACCCGACCTCAAGGTTTCTCTTCTATAGGATGGGCAGTGTATGCAGATTCATTTATGGATTTGAGACCCAGCCCACCCCCTCTCTGCTCTCCCAGTCCCTGGTCCAGCCACGTCCCTTCCTGTGCTTGGTTGTGGACGGAAGGTTTTTTATACATCTAGAAAGCAGCATTTAACAGGAGCCTCTGCATATCCATGTATATGCCATTTGCTCCCTTAAGGGCAGTTGGGTGTTTACTTGTGCCATGATTCCTGACGTGTGGTCCAAGGACCACCTGCACGAGAATCCCTTGGGGTATTCATTAAAGAAGGAGATTTCTGGCCCACCCCAGATCCCCTGCATCAGAATCACAGTGTCATTATTTGTGGTTTTAAAGTATGCTTTTCATGGGTTGATCACATTTCCCTTTGAGGAAGAGCAGCAATGCAAACTTGTCATTCAATTGTGTTCAGGTCTTGGCGCTCACATTTTAAGGGCTAATTTTCTGTCCTTGGGGCTTGTCACTACCAGTGAAGGCCTGTTTGCCAGAGTTCCAGGGAGCTCACTGGTGAGCAGAGCTGGGAGTGGTCGGAGAGGGCTCCAGGGGGACCAGAAGGTAGGGGAGGTGATGCCTGTGGAGCCAGAAAAGGTTGGAGCCAGGAGTACGTAGTTGATGGAATTAGATTCAAGGCAGAGGTGACTGGTACTCTCAGCAGCTCAGAGGAGTAGAATTTAGCTCTCTGAGAGCAGAGGAGGGAGATGAATTCAACCAGGTAGGAGACAGAAGCAACAGGAGGCTCCAGTGGGAAAAGTGCAGAGATGGGGATATGAGGCCGGACCTTGGCCAAGGGACCTTTTGGAACTAATTAATCTCAAGTCTTTTCCTCAAGGTGTTTACGATGACTTCCCAGTCTAGCTCCTAGGGATTCGTTTGATAATTGAATAATTAGACAGAGTATAGTGCATTGCATGGATTAAGTGTACACATTGCTTACAAGTGAATGGTAAAATGGAAGATAGCTAGTTAAGAGCGCAGTTAAAGTCCTAGGAACAACCCGAGTTAATTTTTGAAAATGTGCTGTTCTTAGTGTAATCCTACTATCTTAGAATATTCTAGAAAACAACAAAGACAGGTGTACACATTCCATCTTTCTAGGGCAGTAGTTCCCAAGCTTTGCTGTACATTGGAACCACCTGGAGAATGTTTTAAAAAATACTATTCGCTGGTTCCCGCCCCCAGACCTTCTGATTGAATTGGTATGGGGTGTGATCTGGACGCTGGGATTTTAGAAGCTTTCCAGTCTTTCATTTTTAAATGAGGGAATTCAAGCCTAGAAAGAGCGTGAATTTTTCCAAGGTCGCATGAGAGCAGAGACAGGATGAGATAAACAAAAGTCTCCTGACTCTTAGCTCAGGGTGCAGGAACCACTCCAGGCCTTACAGAGGGATTTTAAAACAGGGCATTGTCGACAGAGGTGATGTAAGAGTTGAGGAGGCAGACTGGCCATGGTGAGGCACCCCAGGGACCAGCAACAGCAGACAGCAGCTACATCACCCCTAGGATGGAGAGATGATGGAAGCAGGTGGTGTTTCCAGATCCCAGATGCCAGAGCAATCTTAGAAGGAGCTAGAACCACCGTGGTGGGGATGGGGGGCTGCCTGGCAGGAGCCGAGACTAATACAGGGAGCTGGAGATGTACCAGAAGCAGAGAGGGAGAAGGAGAAACATCCTCCCTTCTCTGCTCTCTGACCAACTCTGCTCTCTAGTCTTGCACCAGTATTGCCTGTTGGCCAAACCTGTTGGGAAGTGTTGTTCCCTCCAGAGCAGAAGCAGCAGCGAACCTGAGAACAAACCAGCAGGTGACTATACTGTGGTCTTTCTGAAGTGCAGAGATGCTGTGTTTGAGCAGATCTCTGTTTGGATGATGGTCCCATTAAGAAGGATCTTATGGGACTTTCTCAGTAAATTATAGGTAGAGATAAATTTTATTTTGGAGGAATAACCGTATTGAAGCAGGTGATTTCTTATATGCATTTTCATTAGTGGTGTGATCGAAAGGCTTAATACGGATGTGTACTTTTACATTACTGTCCCCTTTTTCAATTCAGGTCCGTATCTCTTTCCCATTCAGCACATTTACATTTTTACAGCCTTTATAGTTAAAATATATATCGGTTTAAAAAGACCCATTGGCAATCTTATCTGCACTAAATCTTAAACATTTGTTCCTTTGAGAACTAGTTACTTTCTAGATGTATCACCAAAGCCAGATGATTCCATAAATATATATGAGATGACAGACTTTGCTTTACTATACCATTTAAAGGCATCTTTAAAGAAAAATGGAATTATAGCACACTGCATTTTATTTGTTCTGCCTGATGGGCCAAGTACTTTGCACCCAGCGGAGCTAAGCCCTGACATCCTGCTGTTCTAACAGTAGCTCCCCTGTAGTGTGCTGCATTCTTTAGACTTGGATAATTAGTCTGATGTCATATAGGGAGCTTTATTAAAATAAATACAATACCATAGTTCCTTTCTAATGGCACTAGGATTAATTCGTTGTAGATGTATACCTGACACTCTTTGAATCAACAGACGTAGCAAAGAGGCTTCAGCTGGTGACACCACAGGCAGCGAGTGGGTTTTCAAAAGTGTGTCCCGACCCTGACATCAGTGTCGGTGTTAGGCATTTCTGCAGGTCATGATCTGAAGACCTGTGTCTCTTTTAACCTACCTCACTGAGCTGCCGTGAGAGCAATTAAAACGGGCTTGCCCCTGTTAAGAGGGTGAAGCTACTTAAACACTGAGGATGCTTTGCCAAGGCTGCCAGCGAGGGAGCTGCAAGAGTCTGGCTTAGAATTGGTTCCTAATTTCTGGCCTTTTGCTTGGATTGTCAACTTACAGATTCCAGTAGTGTGTTCTGACTTTGTTTTTCCTCTGACTTACTCTGTGCTGAATGCAAGCTTTCACTATCAAAAAGAGCATACCGGCCTGGGATGTCCAACTTGCACATGTCTGCTTCCTCCCAACAAGTCCGCGAGGAAGTTTCACCATGGAGGCATTTCGTGGCTCGTCTATTATTTATTTGTTAATTGGACTGTTTTTAGTGATGGGGGATCTTATATTTTAACATAGCCCATGAAATATTAATAGTAATTATTAAATAGAATAAATCTCAAACTTTAAGTATTTTGTAGCATTGTCTAATTTAAAAAATCCATGTGACCAATGCTGATAAATGTGGCATGTTCTTGTGATTTTTTTTTTCACTGCCATTGTCTATTTTGAACAGAAACTGGGGACAAGGGTATGTAACAGTTTCTTCTCAAGGTGTATAGGGGTGCTGGATAATGGCACAAAACCAGGTCTTCCAGACTGTATTATATAATACAGTGCAATCTAATAATGGAAGGGAAGCATTTAGTTTTAGGAAGCTACTGACTCTTCATGTCTGTAACTGTGTGTGTGTGTGTGGGGGGTGTGTGTGTGTGTGTAAAAACTGGGAGGAATACCGATAGTGCTGTAGAGGATGTGCCAGTAAGACTGAGGACACACAACTTACATGGGAAAGCCAGAAAGCTCATTCTAAGAGAGATGTTTAGAGTGTAAATCTCATCTTTTATAGGATATATGGAAGAAAAAAAGCCATTTTGTGATGGTTAATTCTGCTTATATAATTGCATTATTTAAAACAGAGAGATTCTTTTAAAAAAATTGAATTTTCTATTCTCCACCTACCTTAATTACTTTTAGGGGGCTTTTATTCATTGTAGGCAGTGGATTGTCCCCAGATAATGGAATTGTTGGTAGATATGTTCACTTTGGAGCTGTCCTGTAGTCGAAATGTGAAGATATTTGGGCTGCTTATGAGGGTATTTAAATACAAGAAGTAGCTTTTCATGTTTTGGATTGAAAGCAAAGAAAGCCACTTCATTGATTCTCAATTCATTTTGTAAAGCCCCGAATTACTAAAATTAAGTTCATTCAGCTCAAATATAATGAGTCATTTTCTGTTCAGCTTCAAGGGAGAAGAGCAGACCCTGGGTCATCTCATTTGGTTTTTTATTTGCTCACACACCTTTCATAATACTCTGAGGGAGGGGGTGCATTAGAATTATTGTGGTTTTGATTGAAGTAGGAAAAAAACACAGTGTAACAAGTCACGGTATCTGAATTTAGACCTTAAACCAACTGCTTCTCACATGGCTGTGTAGACTTCAGTGAGCTGGGCCTAGATTCTCTTGGTCAGATTTAGATCAGATTTAGAATTCTTTCATGCAGAACAAGCTAAACAGTATGTGGGAGTGACAGGAACCCATTTATCATGCACATAATGAGAGCAAGCTGGCCTGTAATAACACAATGTTTTTTTAATAGTGAGGATGCTAAAACATCTGGAGTAAGCAGGTAACCTGTGCATTTAATTCAAGGACTGAATCATAAGAAGGCACTTTAGGGAAGGCCCTTACCATTATGGAGTGCTGGATTTTTCTACTTTGGTTCTTGTAGAAACTTTCATCCCCCAGTATTTGAAATGCAAATATTTCCACTGGGCTTTTGGTATCTTTTATGGTTTTCAAAGGCACTGCATCATTATATTTGGTAATTTCATTTACTTTGCATAATTGTTCCTAATCTTTATTTTTGAGATTAAATCTTCTTCTAGAATACTTCAGTGAAAGGTTCTTTTCTTTTTATACTTGGAATACATCACTTAAATGGATTCCTGCGTTTACTTTGAAAACAAAGAAATTTAAAAATTCTTTCTCCAAATGAAGAACAGTCCCTGGAGAAAGTTTTTTTTTTTTTTTAAAACTAGAGTCATAACATCTAAAATTAGAAATTATTATCAGTCCTCCTTCGATGCAGAGGACACAGAGCTGGGGCAACTCTACTTCAGTCTAAAAACCCCCTGTTCCTTCGAAATCCCTCCTAAAATGTGGTTTCCAGATGGCTCGTGGCCTTGGTGTTCTCTCTTAAACTCTTTTGTATGCCACATTGAAAGAAAAAAGCTCAGCAGATATATTAAAATTTTAAAATGTTAAGACCAAGCCTCACTATGAGTGCCTAGGGGAGACCCATGCAAGTGGACCAGTGGAGGCTTCGACAGGACTCTGCCCTCAAGGGGCTGCATACAGTCTTGACGACAGCACGTGTTCATGTGCTACAACTGGGGCGGAATAGAAGAGATCCTGTCATTAGGTCATTTGGTGGCAAAACCCATGTTAAAATATAAACGCAACAAGCAGCGTGCTTGGGAAAGGAGGGGGCGGAGCTGGACCCTGACAGACAGGTGGGGCGCAGAAGCACCAGTGTGGGAGTAGATCCCGGAGCAGATTTGCAAGGAGGCTGATCTGACTGAACGGTATTCATGCTGGAGGGTAGTAGTAATAAGGGGGAAGAGAGGAAATAAGACCAAGAACCAAGAGGCCTCAGATGCCACTCTGGTGACATTGAACTTGACACTGAATTTACTCAGGAGCCAGTGTCGGCTTTCACGAGCTGGTGTGACTGAATGAAGGCAGAGCTTTTATCAGGATTCATCTGTCTGGGGGGTTTAGAATACCCTGCAATGGGAAGGAATGGAAGACCAGATACAGCCGTTGCTCAGGGTTCTAGGCCCTGAGCACATGTTTGATGCAAGTAGCGAGGTCCAGCTGAGGATGGATAGATCAGAAAGGAGAAAATTAAGAAGAATGTGAAGGGTTGTTGGAAGTAACCCGTGACAGAGAATTTGGGCCTTAAATGACCACGATTTCTGATGTAGGTGGTAAAGGAAATGTTGGGGCCATTGACAAAATGAGGGTATCAGGAAGGGAATTACTTTGTTTCATACTTCAGGGGCGAAGTAAAGAAACTGACTAGCTGCGTGCTCTTGGGTCGGTCAACTTGTCTGTATTAGATTCTTCATGGAGAAAATAGGCGTGTGACCCCTCTCATCTTAAGGTTATGGTGAAGACCAAGTGAGAGAGAGGAATGTGACAGTCAAAATAAAACAAACAGACAGAACTTCAAGTTTTTACAAGTGCAAGATCACAAAGTTTAAAGGAAGTGGAGTAATAGGAAAAAATAGGGAAATGGGTCTGATATGAAACATGAGGTGAAGATGTGATTATCTAACTGTTTGGGAATTTATTTGCAAGGACTGGCTAAGGGCCTCCAAAACCATCTTCTGCCCTTTGGCCAAAATCATCTTTCTAAAAACAAATCAGGTCCTTTTTCCTTCTTAAAATGTTTCCTTGTCCATAGCATGAAACTCTGTTCCCTGAGTAAGACCTAAAATCTCTTCACATTGTGGCCCCAAAATACTTAAAAAAAATTATACACTGAACATTATTTAAACACCCACTCACTATATGGCAGGCATTGAGCTGGGTTCTTAAGATACTGAGGTTGGGAGGCATGGCCTCTACCGTCAAGGAGCTCACTATCTAGGTGGGGGGTGCATATTAGTAAGTGGGTGATACAGACCAAGGGAATGGGGGGCTGTAGAAAGAGAAGCAGGGGAACACCTGATGCAGACATCCTCTCTGAGGATAGAAATGAGGCCGATATCAGGGAGGGCTTCCTAGAGGAGGTGCCAAAGCTGAGTTTTTGCATAGGGGTAGGAGTCAGCCAGGGGGAAGAAATGAGGGGTGTGGGTGGAGGAGGGTGTTTGAGGGTGTGCCTAATCTCCTTTGAATCTCATCACCCAGTTACTGTTTCACATAGAACTTTAGTCATGCTTAATTACTGTTAGCCATTTCTTAAATATGGGAAAGAAGTGGGTAATGGTGGGGGAGTGGTCCTGGACCATAGGACGGGGACCGGAGACCGAGACCAGGACTCCTCCAGACAGATATACACGGAGCAACCATATAACTTACTATTCAGAGTGAGGTGCTTTGAGGAGTGAGAGAGAGTGCTGTTAGTCATTGTGGCTGGGATACAAGTATAAACTGGGGCTGTCCTGGGTATATCAGGATGCTCGGTTGCTCTAGGCAGAGAACCTTCTGCTGCTGTGGTCACACCATCATAGCAAGCCTGCTCCTGGCTCTGACCCTCTCCCTGTAGGACTGCTTTTTGGGATGAGCCCATGATCCAGTTCTGTAGGAAAGCCTCCTTTATTAGAAGAATGAGGACTGAAGACTGGGTATGGGCATAAGTCCCCTCCTGCTCAGGAGTGGCAGCAGCTGTCACTGGGCTGCGTGGGTGGGTGGTGTTATGGGAAGCCTAGTAGGCAGCAAACCCAACATGGTCCCCTGTTTCAACAGTCAAGATTGGACCCTATGGACGAATTGGGGGTGAGGGGCGGGGACTTGCTTCTTGAGAGTCAGAGCCCTGGTTTCCAGTCTGCTGTGGATTAGCTGCTATCCTGGGTGGTCTCTTCCCCTCCCTGTCTCGTTGGGACTGTGAAGAGGGCAGGAGGAGATGATGACGATGCTGGTCAGGTGGACACTTCACTTACAGATGCTTTGTTCATTCTTGTCGATAAGGGTGCTGATGCTGATGGTCAGTCATTAAGAGCCTTTCCTCGCCTTCTCCTCGGTTTATGGGTGTGAGGTTCAGACTTGCATGGCTGGGGCAGGGAGACGGGAGCTGGAAACATGCCTTGAGAGCATCTCTGTCTTGTGGCTGCTCTAGTATGAATGCAGAAGGCTTTGCTTGTGGCCAGAAGACAACACGGACTGTCTCCAGGAAAATGTAGCTTATAGTTACCAGAACTTCCTTTTAGAAGGACTGTGACTTAGCCTTTTTAATGAACTGTCCAAGTTTGATTGCCCCTGTGTTGAAATACCTCTCATTAAATGAGAATTGGTCAAAATATTTGTCCTTTCATTCATAGGAAGGACTGAATCGCCATTCTTTCCCCTCTGAAACTGAATGACAGTAACAAGGATTTAAATGTGTTTTCAAATAATATATACAGCATAAAATAGGGTTTTGTTTTAAAGATCGGCAGTCCGTATTGTGGTTGTCTTCAGCATTTTTTTATACATTTAATATCTCCATTTGGGGATTCAATAACTTAAATGGGAAAAAACTGCAATTTTAATAATAAGCCCAGGTTGATTGCCTACTTTGTCTTTTGTATTAAAATGAATGTTGCAATTACTATGTATTAATATCCAGTAAAACTACATTCTGTTTTCATTTGGTATGAAAAAGGATTGCTTCTGAGCAAGCACACACAATTTATCCTGGTAAATAAAATAATTCGAAATGTGTGTGTATATGTTTATTATGAAGCCATCCTTCAGAATTCACCAAATGGAAAGAGAGGGAAGCTGATTGTCTTTTATTGTGGAGCTGACAGAATGTTTATTAATGGCCATGGATTTGAAATGAGCATCTTACTAAATGGAAGTCTTGGGCCAACCTCTGACCCTTTTGTCTTAAAGGTTTGAGAACAGATAATATGAAAGAATACCAGCTCTTTTCCAGATGGCTGCATGCCTGATGTTCCTTTATGTTTAGCTGTCATTCAAATATGAATGCCCAGTGATTATAAGTGTCTCTTTCTCTTTTCTGGACTGAAATGAAACCTTTTATGCATTGTGTGTTAAAACAGATTAACTGTTTGGCTCATCAGTAGGGAAATGAGAACAATAGCTGCCAGCTCAATGGTAGAGTAAAAGAACATCCTTTGGGGTTTAGGGGCTAAGGTTCACAAGCAAATGGTGTGTCCAAGTGTCAGGCTTGGGAAAGATGGGTGAGTTAGAAAAATAGTTCTCCTGAATTTTAATTTTATAACTGCATCTGGATGAGGGTGGTAGTATTTTTTTTTAGAAGCATGCAGGGTTAAGATTCAATTTCCCATACTTTTACATACACTTTTCAGTTGGTCCATCATTAATTTCTTGGAGTTCTGCTGTGCAAGATGAATTAAAAATGATATGTTCATATATAATGACATGTGTCTTATCATGCAGGCATAATGCAAAATTACTGTATAATGTTTTCCTACGTTCTAAAACATGCTATATTCTAAAAATGTGCTGAAGTTGTCTTTTTAAATGTACGTATATATATACAGACACCACATATATATATTTTCAGATACCTATAGTGGAATAATTTGAATCTCATTTTTTTACACTATTACTAGCAATTTTGTGATCTGAAAACCAAGTAAAGGTGGACGATGATCATTTAGGTGTGGTTGCAGTGCAGACCCGCCTGGAGGGCACTGGTGAAACTGATGACCCCTCAGTGACCTCTGCACTAGAGGCGACGTAGGAGATGGCTGGAGGCCAAGGGTCCAAGGGGACCAACCGCATCCATTGTAGGAAGCTAGACTACTTTGAAAAACGCGTGGCTCCCTTATATTCTCAGCAGTCGAGTAGGAGGATGGCTCTCATTTTCCCTGAAAATCCACAGAATGAGTTAAGTACAATATTTTCATGACCTAGTGTTAGAAAAAGAGCAAGTCTGATCCATTTATTTAACTCTTATTTGAAATGATTATTTTCATGATAAAAGGTGTGCTTCTGTTGTAGTGGTTCTTCTTCATGGGAAAGCCCGCCATGAATATCTGTTGTTTTAAGTAACAGTTGTGTTTCCTTAAACACTCATGATGAAAATAAACTTAAATAAAATCGTTTGCTTTTTCACTTTTGTTAATTTGTCTTCCTGGAATACTTTTGATGTTTTAAAATTTTTATGTGTCCTTTTTTATGACTTATGCCCAGTTTTTTAATAACAGCTTTACTGAGATATAATTTACATAGTATATAATTCACTCATTTAAAATGTAAAATTTAATGACTTATAGTATTTTCAGAGCTGTGTGTCTATTGCCACAATCCATTTTAGAATATTTTCATTACCCTCCCCCCAGAGAAACCCCATTCCTCTTACCTGTCATCCTCTAAGCCCTCAGCTCCTGGCAACCCCTTGTCCGCTTTCTGTCTCTGTACATGGCTTGTTCTGGGCATTTCATAGGAATGGAGTCATACAGCCCACTTGTGGGTTTTTTGGTGATTAACTTTCTTTCTCTTGGTGTAATGTTCTCAAGGTTTATCCATGCTATCCTTTTTATGGCTGAATAATATCCTATTAGATAGATGTACTACATTTTGTTTATCCATTCATCTGTTGAGTGACATTTGGATTGCTGTATTTGTATTTCTGGTAATTTATGTGTTTTTCTTTTCTTTTCTTTTTTTTTTTTTTTTTTTTTTTTTTTGGTCTTTGGATATTTATCTTGCACACGGTGTGGCCTCTATTAGGTTTTAACAGATGGCAAAGCTTTGGATGTTACATATAAGCTTGTGGCAATGACTAAAAGAGCACTGTGGAGCCGAGAGCTGCTATCTCAGGTCTTGCACAGAATCCAACAAAATGCCCATGGATAGTGAGAACAGCGAGAATGTAGAGCCCTCGATGTAGCTGGAGGCTCCCCAGCATCCAGCGTACATAGCAGAGCAGTGTGTGCAGGGAGAGGGTGGTGGTGGCTCTGTGCAGATGGGCTACTGTGTCTTGTACTATCCTCCACGGCACCAGATCAGTTGGCATCAATACATGCTTGTGTGTGAACCCTTGTGTACAACACCGCCCCCCCCCCCCCCCCATTTACTGTCTTCAGAATGGCAAATACTCTAATAGTCTGCAGGCTCCAAATTCTCCCAAGGTATTAAAGTTGGAGGGAGGGCACTAATCTAAAACTGTTATATGTATAATGACAATAATCCCAGTGCACTCAGTAGTTTATATATATTTTTATTTGAGTTCACTTAATTGTTCTAGGTAAGTACTCAGTAGAGCAAGGAGTGATCTCATTTGCCAGAAAATTCAGGAAACAGAACTGACTCAGACTCTCTTGGCCAGCCAGCAAGGAGAAACGGGACCCCCGGTCCTGCAAATGCGGAACTTGTGCTTGTTCTCAAATATCCATCTGCTCCCACACCTCTGCCTTCTGCCTTGATCTCCCTGTCTCCCTTTTGCTAATCATGACCAGCACAATCTACAACTTTAGTGGCGGCATCTGTGTTTTAGTGTGAAAATGTTCTTACTGAAAACTGTCATTAGGGAACTCAATAATAGTGTCTTGACTGGTCTGTCACAAGTGCCAAGATCAGCAGTGACTGGGGCACTCTGGATGTCACAGAGTGGTCCCATCAGTCCAGAACTGTATAGATGAAAGGGTCTAGATTGAGGAGTCAAAGTAAAGCAGATACTGGGTGAACAGGATTTCATGAGGTTATCCTCGTTAATCCATGGGAACGGGATCAAACGCTAAAGCCGGAAGATGCAGGACTCTGCACACTTTACTAACTTAATCATTGGCTTGCTCTTTCACTCACTACCAAGGCTTCCTGTGCATTTTAGTAAATGTAGCATCGATTTATAATAGCATTTCTCTAATATGATGAGAAATAGACCGTGTAGAGTCCTTCTCTTTAGGGTTGACCAACACGCATTCTCACAGTAACAGCAGAGAATTACGATGATGATCACTAAGAAGGATGTGAGAGGAATTCAGAGAGGGTGACAGTAGTGGCCACGTGTGGAGAGTTTGCTGTGTTGGGGATAGCAATACACAGATTGAATCCTTACAGCCATCCTTTGAGTAGGTTCTCTTAGCTCCATCTTAACAGGTGAACAGGTGAGAAGTAAGTTAGTTTGCCCAACACCAAACATCTAACCAGTGGGGAGACAGACCACCTGGGCCCCGGAGCCCCTGGCACAGGTGTAGGTCCCGGTGTTGACCTGCTGCCTGTAGCACTCAATCCCGCATCACCCTTTCCCCATCACCGCTGAGTTCTGTGAACGCGCCTTCATAGCGAAAGTAGTATTTTTCTTTCTTTCTGTTCGATAGATCTGTTGATGGTTATTTTATTCCTTGACCTATGAAAGTAATGCATACTAATTGGAGGAAAAATTCAGAAAGCACTATGGAAAGAAGACAAAAAAAAAAAAAACCCAAAAACCCACCCTTGAAATCCTGTCATGTAAATAGCACAGAATTAAAGGAAGGAGTCTTCAGCTATGATGCTGTCTGCGAGGTGGTTTGATCGGGTGCCTTTGTGAATCTTCTTTAACCATCACTGTCTATAAGGGCAAAAGTCCAAATGTTGCCTGCAGTGACCTGGCGGGAGAAATGCCTATTCCTTGGGGTCATGAAGCTGTCTTACAGAAAAGACTCGCTCTAAGAATTTCCTGGAGTTGTTTGCAGGTTTGCCCTTTGTTTCATAGGGTGCTCAGATGCTGCTTCAGAGCAGGAAATCCTGTTTGATCCTTGGGGTACCTGAATTACACCTTAGTGACGTGGAAGTTTCTTTGTTTCTATAGGAAAAGGCACTCAGACTATCTGCCTAAGATGCCGAGAAGGCATCAGCTTCCCTCTGCTGTCTCCAAAGGAGAGCGAAGGCTGGTTTGCCCCACTTCATCCCATGCCCCTCCCCTACTGACAGTGGAAGTTCTTTTTTTGAAACTTTGATGTGGATCCCATGATGAGGCCAAGCACTGAACAGATGAAAAACTGAGATGGAATCTGAGAGTTCTGACAAGGATTTGCATCACTGGGGATAGTGTGTGTAAGCCAGTGGTTAAGGGTTTGGCTCCTGCCCTCACTTCCCCTGGTGCTGGTGAGATTTCTGCCTCTGTAGAATATTGGCGGTGGGGAATGAGGGGGAGTATGGAAGGAAGCAGTTGGGTGAGAATAAAGAAACAGTTTATAGAAGCATATCAAGTATTATGGATGCTTATTAAGAGGTGGGACATTTATATATTTTATCCAATTGAAATGGTCATTTTGTAAGGCCTTTTTATCACTGTGGGACTGAGGAAGCTGTTTCAAACAGTGAAGTGTCTTTGTGTAAAGCGACAGATAAAAATAAGGGCATATTTCACAAGTTTCACGTCTTCTTACTTGGTCTTATGTTTTGTAATAATCAGACCCCTGGTTAAAATTGAGACTCAGAATTTTATTTTTAAGAGAAATGGGAGAATGCTGTGCCATTGGGCACAATGTGAATTCTTCAGTGAAACAAAGAAATAGGATTTTATTCATTCTCTCAGCAAACTTTTAAAATTGTGAGCAACTGATTATTCGCAGGTGCTGTGCTGGATGCTGTGAGCAAGACGTGCTCTGCTGTCGTCAGGTTCTCTGACTACTGGGTATAAAGACAATTAAATTAAAACAATACAGTGAGTCTTGTGATGGTGTTTTTTTTTTTTTGATAGAGAATGAATCTCATAAATAATTACATTTAGAATTATGAAATCATGGGATAAAGGAATATGATGTCCTCAGTTTTTATTATCGAATAACCAGTTTCCTCTTTTTTTAATTAAAAAAACTTTATTATGAAAAATTTCCAGCTTATACATAGAATAGAGTATGAGCCCCTCACCCCATATGTCTGTCACCTGGCTCTTCAAAGCATCAGTCGCTGGTCAGTCCAGCCCCTTTTTTTATACTTTTTTTGTCTATTTTGTTCCTACTTATTTGTCCTTTCAAGAGATGCTGAGAATCTTGCAGCAGGGCTTCTTGTGTGATAAGGGAGCTTTATTGAACATTATCTTCCAAGTCACTTCTTGTATCTTTTTTATTTTGCCAATCTGGAAACAGAGAATGCATGACACATGGCTATTTTTTAAGTTCGTTCTTTCTTTCTTTCTTTCTTTCTTTCTTTCTTTCTTTCTTTCTTTCTTTCTTTCTTTCTTTCTTTCTTTCTTTCTTCCTTCCTTCCTTCCTTCCTTCCTTCCTTCCTTCCTTCCTTCCTTCCTTTTCCTTCCTTCCTTCCTTTCCTTCCTCCCCTTCCTTCCCTTCCTCCCCTTCCTTCCTTCCCTTCTGTCCGTCCTTCCCTTCCTTCCTTCACTTCCTTTTCTTTCCTTTCCTTTCTTTTCCTTCCTTCCTTTTTTTTTTTTTTTTTTTTTAGCAAAAAGACAATAAAATGGTTATTTAACTCCCAGGTTTGAAGCTGAATCCTGCTGCTTGTCAAGGGGCACCTTTTGCTGGCTTTAGAGTTTCAGAGGTTTGTTTGCCTGGTGGAAAAGTATATGGAGTGTTGGTTGCAAAAAACCTGTAGCAGATGCAAAAACATAGAACACCCTTCAAATAATCTTTCAGCCAGGCCAAGCTTAGCAAGAAGAAGAATTGCAGAGCAGTTGTATTTGTGGTTTATATTTATATACGTGTGAAGGTAGCAATTTCAGAATTCTAAGGAATTAAGCTGGCTGGAGAATCGGGCATGGGAAATTGACCTGCCTAATTCATTGGCTCAGTTTTTGTGGTGCTTGTGATCTGTGATGGGGACACTATTCCGTAGCACTGTGTAATGCTTCCACAACTCATTACTGAGAATGGAATAATTTTTCTTACATGGCAGGGGCTAAGGCAGATTTTTTCTGGTAGAGATTTGAACCATTGATAAAGCCTCCCTGATAGTCCCATTGTGGAGGCTGTTTATTTGCTGCTGAGATTTCCTCTGAAAATGCTTTCCTTCTTTCTTTCTTTCTTTTTTCTTTTTTCTTAAAAAAACCCTCATCTCTCCAGGCAAGGTAATGGGAACTGTGAGAAGCCAGCACAAGTCACGTCAGCTTAGCCCTAGAATGTGGCGAGAACGCAGTTGTTTGCGCAGGATTACACGGCTGGCACGGGCGAACGTGCTCTGCAGACTCATTTCAGTTCTTAAACAGCTCAGTTAGCGACGCAGGGGAACGGGTGATGTTGACCCTTTTCTACTCTTGGGTAGACAGTCTTAGGTGGGCCAGGGAGCAGGGAGCTGGGACTAGAACGCGTCTTCTCTGCTGTCTGCATGACTCGCTGTCCCAAGGAGAGCATGGCACGTTGTTGGCGCTTGGTATTTGTTTGAATAAATGAGAGGGATGAATGGAAATATTCAGCTTTTTTCCAGATACGCTTTATAAAGCCTTAGTATTAGGAGGAGATCTTTGGAAGAGAGTTCCGTGGACAAATAAGTTGGAAAATGTTAGCCTCTGGTAGACTCACTGAGGGTTTGTCTTGCGACGAAGAAAAATCATTTTACTTTTGTTTAATCCAGTGTATAAGACCATATGATTGTGGTACCTTCCATAGCATGTCTATTCATGTCACACAGAATTACTGTTATGGATAAGAGCCTGTGGAAATTCAGCTCCAAATGAACAGCTTTCTAGCGTATTTGGCATTTACCAGTTAAGACCACCAAATCAAAAAATTAAGCTCAGATCTTGGCCTCTGCTTTTGTCTTAGAGTCATTCCTTTAGTTCCCATGTTGAAACCTCAACTATCTTCTCTAACTTGAGGATTTAGACTTCACATTTTCTGTCCCTACTTATTTCCTGGGTTATTCTTTTATTTGGGCATTAAAACAAACTTTTTCTTATAAGAAAAATACAAGTTTAAGTTGGAAAATTAAAGAAATATAGATAGGTAAAACAATCTTACTTAAAGTCCCATTAATGGAGATAACTGTGCTTTATTTCTATGTTGTTGTCAATCTCCTTTAGAGCTCAGACTAGAGGTAGATTGCCTGGGTTCAAAAGCCAACTCTTCCACTCACTGGCTGTGTAGCTTTAGATAAGTTATTTAGCCTTCAGCCTTAAAGACCTCATCTCTAATATGGGGATAGTGACAAGGCCCCTATAACGGGGTTGATATGAGGATTAAATGAATTAATATATGTAAAATGCTTAGAACAGTACCTGGCAGAATTTGTATAAGAGCCAAATTAAAGAAATAATGTGTATGCATTATATATGTGCATACACGTGTGCATGTATAATATTACATAGTTTGCACACATCGCAAGTTATTTAAGTAGTACACCATGTTGGATGTTTAGGTCATGATGGATTTTTCACAATGATGAACAGCTCTGTTATGAATACCTGCCCCTCAGATTTTTTTGAGCATCCGTCATTATTTCCTTAGGTTAATTTCTTAAATTGGAACCACTGGATCAGTGGATGTGAATGTTTTTAAGACTTGGGTACAGTCTTCCTACGGAACTTGGTAAGACAGCCAGTCAGTGCTGCTCACAGCTGTGTTTGGGGCACCTATCTTTTTCATTTTTGTCAATTTGGAGGGTAAAACATTTTCTCATTAAAAAAAAAAACAACTCTACTAATGAAGTTAGTTTCTGCCATATGGATGGATTGGCCACTTGTGTTTCTTTTTGTTTGTGGCTATTTACAGTTTGAAAGAAAAAAAAATGGACAAAGGACTTTTTTTTTTCTTTTGTGAGAACCCTTTTTATATTAAGGATTTTCATACCTTATCATTTGTTGTGAATATCCCCTGCATCCTTTCCCCCTTTTCTTAGTCTTTGTACGTATTCTCCCATTTCTTCACTATATTGCCTGGATCCAGACATTTCTACCTTTTTTTTTTTCTAGTCTAGCGTCTAGCATAACTTAAGTGAACATTTATGTAATACTAGCACTAACACTCTCTGCAGAATATCTTTAAAAAAAAAAAAAGGAGTCTACAGAGATGAAATACCGGTTGTTGAAGGGCATAGGACAATTTTTGAATTTTTGTCTAGTGAAGAAATGCCTTTGAAATTCTTTTTTTGTCCTAGAACTGAAGCGATAAGGTTTCAATTTTTTAAAGTAACATCTCATTCATATTTCATGCTTTTGTGATGCTGACCAGTACTTTATTGGCCTCTCTCT
Source organism: Camelus dromedarius (assembly GCF_036321535.1). Classification (NCBI taxonomy): domain Eukaryota; kingdom Metazoa; phylum Chordata; class Mammalia; order Artiodactyla; family Camelidae; genus Camelus; species Camelus dromedarius. Next base: position 68,879,794 of record NC_087439.1, on the reverse strand, counting down.
ACCATTTTATTTGCAAAATGAGTTATATGCAATGTGAGACTCATAATATTAAATGACTTTTATGTAGACTTACTGAGCTAGATGGTTGAATCTCTTTGTCCATTTGTTAAGTTTAAAGTACGTTTTTTTTTCCCTGAATACATCTGTTAATGATGAACTTGAAGCTTTTGTTTGTTACCCCACTGGATAAGAATGCAGTAGAGAGATTTCTTTTCAAGCATTGATCTTTAAGCACATTTCCTGGATATAGACCTTAAGACCTCTATTTTATAATAATGGAAGTAAAATATTTGATGCATTGAATCTTCTCATGCATATAACCTCGTTTTCTACTCCATTTATTTGATAATTGTTTCATCATTTCAAATTCAATTTGTAATAGCAATGAACACTCTTTAATATTTTTCTAATAAGGATTAGTTGGAGAGGTTAATATGGTCAGAAATTTAAAGAAGCCCAGAGTCATCTTAATGAGTGTCAGGTAATTAACCTACATGAATAGATTAAAGAAATCAAGCAGGCACACTGATGGGTTTTCCTTTCAAGTTCAAATTTAGAACATCATCTGTGCAGTGGTTAGGTCTTACACATTAGATGGTGATTGCTATATTGTTTTTTAATATATAAAAAACTTAATAGTGAAGCCTTATTAGAATTATTCATCAAATTTGATTAATTGAAGGATGATTATGATATGTGATAGAAATATTGAATTCTTATATGTAAATTATATATTTTTTAAAATAAATAGGCTCTCCCCAAAATGAATTTGTTCATGAATCAGGAACCAGTGCTTTAGTATGTCAATCTCCCGTTTCAAGAAAAAAATCATAATGAGAAACTGAAGCAGTTTATGGGCGCTTAATTTAGGTCTAAGAAACTTGATGAAGGTGATTGTTGCTGTTATCCTATGAAAGCTATTGTTCAAATTTAGATGAAAATTTATCTGTTCCAGTGGTGACCGTAGGATTAAAAGACAAGTTCTGGAAGTAATCTTGAAAGCAAGACTTCACCTTCTAAAGTTATTCAAACATGAAATTTATCTTCTTAAAGAATTGAAGAAACTTATGGCAATTTCTCCTTTATTTAGTGAATTATAGTAAACTTCATATAAACTATGTGTTTTTCTGGCCCTACTAAAGGCAGTGTGCAATCTTCTTTTCTTTTCTTGTTTCCTTTTCTTGTTTTCTTTTTTTAAGAACTGTGGCAATTTTAGAGCTTGAAGAGGCGAACACCAGAGATTATGAATATTTATCCCTTCATTGAGGGGAGTTATTTCTGGTTGAGGGTAAGTAGCACCTTCTTGGAGAAAGAGACAAAATCTGGGTTTGTATTCCAGCTCTGCACTTGCCTTCAGCCTCAGTATTCTGTTTCATACAGTGAGGACACAGCTTCATCACATGGGCAAGATAAATGAGATATTGCTTGTGAAACACTTTGTACATCTGCTAAATGATATAAATATCAGATGCTTCATTGTTTGCTTTTAGGTGAAACTTTTCTTGTCACTCACTCTTCAGTGTGTCTCCTCCTTGCTAAATGCACTCTTTCATTTAGCTTAATTTTCAGTCTTTTCATTCTCTTTTGCTACAAACTCTGCCCAAGAATTTTCTTAAATAGTAGCACAAAGAAACAGTGAAAATCAGACTTGTATCGAGTTCACGGGATGGTAAGAATGTTATAATTAGTTCTATACACACCATTTCTAATCTGTGACAAGTAACATGTCCATTTAGTTCAGAATGTTGGGTTTCAATCTGGATTGTGGCCAGTTTTTCATTGTCACAGACCATATGGCCAACTTGCACCTAACAGCATCTCTCTAGTGGGAGTCCTGACTTAAAAAGGAGACTAGGTCAAATCAGGCCATTTGGGACTCATGTGTGAACAGCTCTGTGCTGATTGTTGGTGTGGGTGGGTGAGATGAAAAGATAAAAAACACAGGAAACCTGAAAAAACACATGAAACCCTTAAACTTCATAGCCTGATTAGAAGATGACATTACATAAAAGTCAGAAGTTGATACTAAGTGTCTCTCAACTACTCATTCGGTCATTTGGATTTTATAGATTATGCTCTATTTCCCCAGCTCTCCTGGGGATGCAGGGAGCATCTTTATACTACTTTGCATTGCCATATTGACCAACACAGATGTTTCCTCTTAGCAGATGCTCAATAAATATTTTGAATCAAGCTGTAGAACCAGGATAATTATAAATCCCTCTCTACTTGTAGAAAAACAGTTTGTACACAGGTATTACTGATGCTCAGTTAATAGCATCCTCTGAAATGCTGAGAGCAAATTTACTTCTCTGAATTATATAGCTGTGTGCTCACTTACTTATCTTTTAAAGTGGTCAATAAGTGAGGCTTCTTGCTTAGCACAGGAACAAGAAGTATGGGTGGAATAGTCTTGTAAGTCAGAAAAGTTGAAAATACTGATCTTTATCATATAACCTGAGGCATCTAAGTTAATTTTCTTCTATGCCTTGATAACTCCTATTTTATTAAACTTGCTGTCAGCCTCTTTGAGAATTTGCTTAATTTTTCTGGATCTGACTTTCTAATTGCATACTTTGTATCAGAAAGGCAGTATTTTACCTGTGGTTGAAATGATTTGCGGGTCTTGATTAATTCACCAGCATTACTTCAGGAATCCTCATAAAAAGTATTTCAGTGGTTCTTGTTAATTTCCCTGTTGGGGCAAATTAAGTGCTGAGAAGTAATCCACAAAGTCTGAACTGTTTGGATCTCTGAGGACCATCAGGGACAGATAATGAAAACACTGAAAATGTACCCTCCCAACTTCAATATTATTTTTCTTTAGATCAGACCATAGAACATTTTTCACTGTGCTAACAATCATGTGTACCAAAAACGTAGACCCGTAATGCCTGTTAACTACGTCCTGATAGCAACTTTGCTTTATGGACTGCACTTGATACACTCCTGCCACAAGGGCATTTGGCTAATTCCAAAAGGGACTCTGCGCAGAAAGAATGTGAAGCATGCAGTGCACACCAACAGGAGTTTGGAAAAACACTTCCAAGTTCAAGTAGCGCTTCACATTGGTATGAAAGGTCCGTGTTCGTTTTCTGGCTGTTTCCACCGTAGGAGCCACGCCTCATGCCTTGCTAGGATAATTCCACCTGGGCTCAAACTTAAGTGATTCCATCTGGCTCATCCAGGCTCCTCTGTGGTCAGCCTTTGGGTGATTTCCTTTCATGTGACCCACTGCTACCTGGCTTGTAGTTAGTACCATTTGCCGGGTGAGTAATACATATTTACTGAAGAGCTCTGGGTCATTTCCATCACACTTGAATGGCATTTGGTGATGAGTCTGAGAAGTCAGCTGCTGGGATGATTACATTTATCATTAATGACCTCATTTTCTAATCTCTGAATATTAACAGTGTTCAGAGAGAATATATTTTTATGGGAAATGGCCTACAGTCTTGTGCCTTTAACATCCTGAGTGCTTTTTCTCACCACGGAGAGTTGGACAAGGGCAATTCTTTGCTACAAAAGGGGTGGAGGTTATTTTTGTACAAATTCTTTAAGTATTAATATTTTTAGATTCCATTCTGGAATTCTTTGTATTAGGAAAAAAAAGTTTTAATATTAACTCAGTAAGAGAATATAATCTATGATGTGGCCAGTGGCCTAGTGCAAAAGCTAAGCTTGTTTAAAATTAACGTTTCCCTTTCAAAGCTGTTTGACATCCAGTCTTTCCAAATGATTCTTTAAAAGCAGAAATTAAAATTTACTCCTGAAAGTCATGTGCTTTAAACTGCTTGCTGAAACATGTCCAGAGATGTAAGATTTACATATTTAAAATCATATTTGACCAAAATGAGACATATGCAAGTAATTTTAGATTTTTTGGAAGGGGAGCCATTGTAATGCTTTCTGATCTGTTTCACTCAAGTGTTGCCTGAAGATCATCCCTCCAGCTTTGAGGGAATCAAGCCAAACCTTTCTTTCTCTTCTGAGTGAGTCTCTTCCTAGGAAAGCTTTTTCTTACCCCTCTCCTGCTCACACAGCAGGAAAGTGTTACTGGTTAACTGGCAACCTGCGGCTGGCAATCCCAGCTGCACGTTGGAATCACCTGGGCTCCCCGCCCCGCGATTGGCTTGGGGCGGGGCGTGTTTCCCAGCTTCCTTAGGCGGTCCTTCCGGACGCCGGGTGGAGAGCGCGCGCGGGGCAAGCGGAGCCGAACATGAGCAACGAGGTAAGGTTTTCTCTCCCTCTCTTTGTGGCAAACCAGCCCTTTCGGTTCTGTTTTTACCGCTTTTTATCGCGTAGGTGGTTTTGATTCTCGCTTTCTCAAACTTCAACGTAAAAAGCCCTTGGGGCGGTGGAGCTTGCTAACAACGCCAGTCCTTGGGCCCAGATGCACCAGCTCTGAGCAGTTCGGGGTGAAGTGAGGGCCGGAGCGCGCCCAGCGACTTTGACAGTTGGTGGAACTTGAGGATTCATTTAATAAACGATGTGCTTCCGTTGTCTGTTCCAGCCCGGCAAGCCGTTCCAAAAACGTACTGTGTTAGCATGTTTACTTTGTTACATCTCATGGGCTTGTCGGGCAAGAACGAGGCCCAGTTTGGCTGGGGGATGCTTCTGTTCCACACGGGGTCCACTGGGTGGGTTGCTTGGTGGTGAGACTCAGCTAGTGGCTGTTCTGGAGGGTCCAAGGTGGCTGAATTCCCATTTCTGGCACCTAAGCACAGGTAGCTGGAAGGCTGCTGGGCCCAGCTGGGCCCTCTCCGTGATCTCTTGGGGCTTTTTGACAAAGCTTCTTAGCAAGGTATTTGTACTTCCTACAAAGGTGATTTAGGGATCCTAATAATTTGCCCTGAGCTTTAGATGATTCTGGAGAGCGAGGCAGGAGCCACAGGGCTTCTAACGACCTGGTGTCAGGAGGCCCAGAGCATCGTTTCTGCCACAGTCTTTCTTGTCAAGCAAGTGCGTAAGAAAGCCGGGGGCAGAGCGGACTTCGTCCAGCTCCCTCTCAATGAGAAGGGCGGCAGAGAACTTGCAGCCAGCTCTTGGCTGCCCTTCTCTCAGAGGCAGAAGGCACGCTGCTGTGACTCCGCTGCGCGTTTCTGGATTACTGATTCACAGTCGCTAGTTACTATCCTAGTTCAGTGGCTCGTTATCTTTCACTTGCTTCGTTTCAGTGATCCCTTTTGGTATCTCTCTACGTACACACTGGTCCTCCTCCTTTGATTCACTTTATTCATGGCGCAGGTCATCTTGAAGCATGATGCTGACCGGGGACCCTCTTCCCTGAAAGTGTAGCTGGGTCTCCCTGCCTGTGTAGAAGGTGGTCTGGAGTCTGTGAGAGGAAGCCTAGTGTAGTGGTTAATGCCGCAGATCCTGGAGTGAGACTGCGGGTCCGAGTCCTGGCTCTCTGACTTCCTCCCTTGGTGACCTTGGGCGATGTTCTCCATTTGCCTGCTCTGTACTTTTCACCTGTGAAACGGGAATGCTTATAGTATCTACCTGAGCGGATGGTTAGGAGAATTGCTGCGTCATGCCCGCAAGTGCGTTGGGATGTGGTGGTGGTGTCTGTTGTTGCTGTTAATATTTTTATGATTCAAGGCCTGTCAGGCTGTGTTGCACCTTGGATTTCCAACCTTATTTCCTGTGACTCTTCGTGTAATCCTGTGACTCTTGTTGTAATCCCCGCTGCAGCCTCACTCAGCTGCCGCCTGTACTGTCTCCATGGTTTCCGTGTTTTCTGTCTTGACCTTGACTCGTGCTTCTGCCTGTCCGTGGAAAGCCGACTTCTCTTGCCCTCTCTTTTAGAAAGTGGTTTGACCGCAGCCTTTAGAGGGCTTTCCATAGATGGAAGCTGGAATCGTACTCATTTCATGACCAAAACGAGCTTATGTTTGGTCCTTCTGTTTTCTCATCAATACTTGAGGGCGATACTGTGCCTTTAATATTGGTTTTTAAAACTGGTCATGGTTCAGGAAAGGTTAGATTATGGTGCAATAACAAACAATTTGAAAACTTCAGTGGCTTCAGTTACATATTTCTGATGATGCTGTCAGCCTCTTGTGGGTCATAAGGAGATTTGCTCATTATATCATTTGGGGTCTTGGCTGCTGGAGGTGCCATCTTTTTAAAATTTATTTATTTGTTGGGCTAATTAGGCTTATTTTTAATGGAGGATGGAACTGAGGATGGAACCCAGGACCTCGTGCGTGCTAGGCATGCACTTTACCACTGAGTTACACCCTCCTCCCCCACCAGGCTCCATCTTAGAACAGGTTTCCGTGATTATAGAAAATCAGGGAAAAAGAGGTGGGAATCCATGTTCTGGCTCTGAAAGCTTCTGCACAGAGAGGCCTGTGTTAATTATGTTCACACTCCTTTGGCCAGTCACATGGCCAAACCCAAGCTCATGTGGGCGGTGAAGTGTGGTTGTATTGTGTTCTCAGAACAGGAGAATCAACAGTTTGTGAACAAGCTCCAATGGCGACCACAGATGATTCCCTGGTCTCATCACCTATTCCCTGAAGATGCTGCTGAGTTAATAGGACCAAACTGCTACCAGAGCCTCACCTGTGTGCATCTCATTAGGTTGTAGCATTCACTTCAGGTGAACTAGAGAGACTCCTTTAGATCTCATTTGGATGCTATCCTGCCTAAGGAACACAAAACAAAAAAAGACATGAAGTAGCAGTTACATTGTGTGTGTGGATTTTTTTAAAGAAATATTAAAACCTCAAATGTTCTCATGTTTTTTACATATATTTCCCTTTAAAGAAAGCTATTTCTTCCCCTACCCTCCACTTTCATTCTTGCTTTAAAATAAAAGCTACTTAGTAAGACATGAGGATGTTCCAGCGTCCTAGAACAACCATGCGGGGACAGCAAAATAGAATCTTTGGCAGAGCCGCTAGGTTTCTGGGGTTTACCAAATTGGTTTAATAATTTAAAGGGATAATGATCTTGGCGAATTGGAGAGATAGTCCATAAATGTATGATAGCTTTTAGTAGCTCAAAGTTTAAGATAATGATCAAAAGGAAATTGGTAGAAGCAGACTATCACGTATATGAAAGATTGAAGTGATTAAACACAGCAGTTGGAATGTTTGTTTGATAGTGTAAGCCTTAGGAAGGCTCACCACAGAACTTAGCTTTAAGGATTTCTAAAAATTAGACTCCAGACGGAAGCGCTGGAGCGTTAGGGAATAACCAGCTAGAGAGAAGACTGGCAGGTAAAGGGCCTGGGTCATCACTGACTGGTTGATTGTGTCAGCAGAGTAGGGCTTCTGTAAAACACGTTAAGTTGGCGACATTACATATTTAACTGGGCCTTGTAAGGCCCACAAAGCAGTGCTTGTGTGTATACGTGTCATTTTGTGAGTGATGTGGAAAAAGTATATCAAGGTTCAGAAAAGGAAGTCAAAAAATCACCTAGTACAGTGGAAGCAGAGGATTTGGGAGCCAGGGGACTGACGGGTGTGGCTCTGACTGGGGAGGTGTTCAGCTGGCCCAAATCGCCAGAGAGCTTCAGTGAAGGGTGTGGCCTCACATTCCTACCAGAGACCTGGTTAAGGGATTTTCTTAGAGGGGGATTAACTCTGAATTGGTTGCTTAGAGTTCTGTTCCTTAGGAGTTTTAGGGTGGCTGCACTAGATGCCTGGAAGAATCTATTAATGTAAATTGTAATCCTATGAAAGCCATGGTGTTTTTAAAGAGCTGGACCCCCTTTGACAACTGGGACTTTGAGCAAGCCTCTGCCCAGAAAGAGGCCCTGGTGCGTGCCACGTTGTGCTTCATGTCAAAGGTTTAATGGGACCCTCAGTTGAGAGTCCTAGCAGAAGAGACAAGGGGAAATTTGCAGAATACTTTGTGTCCCCAGCAGCCAGCTACTTGACAGATATCTGTGGTGATAGAGTGGATGTCTTGCTGGTTTTAGATGGGCAGTAAGGGGGAATTTGTTTGTTTTTAATTTTAGGCATTTTAAACAGCACATGCTTGTGGATTTTAAAAATATTTGCTTTAGCACAACACTAAATATTGGAAGGGGCAAGGAAAGTTTACAGCAAAGCACATTTGCTTGGGGAGGTTTCCATGGCTCTCCACTAGCTGTTACATGTTTATATCTCCAAAACTTTCACTCTGGCTTTTTTCCCAGGAAAGAAGTATCTGCCCTTTCCCATTCTTCTACCGTGTGTGTGTGTGTGTGTGTGTGTGTGTCTGTGTGTGTGTGTGTGTGTGTCTGTCTGTCTGTCTGTCTGTCTGTCTGTCTGTCTTTCTTCAAGAGGAGGGCACTGGGAGTAAAGCTGTACAGAAGGCTTCTTTGCTCCCAGAATCTCAAGCCGAATGGAATTGCTCTGAATTGGCTGGGTCTCTCTCAGGGTTATGCCTGGAAGGAGACTGAGGGAGGATTAGAGTGTAATGTGTCCTGGGAGCATAAACTCTTATTAGCACAAATAAATCAACTGATTGGCTCAGTAATGCTGGGAGTGCTGGTAACATTCATAGGTCATTGCATGGGGGTGTCAGTCAGCTGGGAAGTATTCAGATTATGATGTCCTGACTTTCACATGCTGCTTATCATGCCCCACCCCCAGCTACATACGTGTACAATGCATGTATGTTTGCATGATTGTGATGCTATTGGGGAGGGTAAAAGGACTTTAATCTTTAATTTACATTTCTCAGATTAATAGGAAATGGTTATCGTGTTAAATTGTGGGTCAGAAACTGGAAACTTATTTAAAATAAAGATTGAGACTGTGTACTTCAATAATCTTTGTCTCCGTGTGCTATGTAAATCCTGTTATGACGGAATTTCAGTTCAGCTAATTCCTTGCTGTATTGCTCTGGAGTTTACAAAACTTTTAAGATATCCTGGTTAAAAGTTACAGCTTTACTCATACTTTTGTTTCTAAAGTTAAATTTGAAGTGTTTGAGATATTTTCCCCAGTTGGCTTTTGGATCTATTTAGAAAGTTTTGACTTTTAAAATTAAGTTTTTGAGAGTATCAAGTTTAAAGCATGATGTATCTGACATCCTTTTTTTTTTTTTTTAAAGTAAACCCCCAAATATTTTGCAGAATGTTCTGCAATTGGAGAATGGTATTTAGGAAGAATTAAAATTCCGTATTACTGCAGGATGATCAAACCTGGGTTTTTTGTTTGTTTTATTTTGTTTTTCAGTTTAATGTGGCAGATATTGACAAGAATTTCATTAGTTTATCAGCATATTTCTGGCTGCTTGTTCCTGGGTTCTCTCTGGAATCACTCGGCTACATTGGCCTTCACAGAGGCTGCTCTCCGGAGGTGAACGTCTCTTCCCCTCTGAGCATTTGGAGAATAATACACGGCCAGTTGATCTTGTCTGCTTTACTGCTGCCCAGAAATCTTAAGTATTTATTATTCACATAGCTGTATTTTTATTACACAAAGTTCAATTAATACATGTTTGAAAACCTGTAGAATTTTAAGACCTCAGTGATATTTCATCATTTATGCTGAAAATGGTGGCTCCAACACTGCATTTTCTGCTGTTCTAAACCACTTCCCTGGTGCCACCCCTCCGATGGCAGTCAGAGGGTAGAGCTGCACCTTGCTGGCAGAGTATTTCTGCAACCAGAGCAGGGAGGCCTTCAGAGAGAGCTTTCTTGCCCCAAAGTTGTTTTGTAAACACAAAACAACAAGATTTTTATTCTGACTCCTGTCCTGCTAGGGGAGTGGTTAGCTCAGTGGGAGCCCAAATGCATTAAGAATTAAAGGAAATGGGTTGGGAGACTTTCTTTACTCCTGGAGCCAGGTAAGAAGTAGCTAGTGTCATTCTGAATGTGCTACAGATGAAGAAATCCTTGTAGCTCTCTTAGGGTACTCGTTTAGAAACATCCTATTAAAATTTCCTACATAGTTAAAGTTGACATTTTGAACCCTGTCTGAGAAAGCGGGAAACCCTTGTCATGAATAATGCTATGTAGAGCAGTAGATTAGGACATCTACCTTTTATCTTGCTTTCAATTCTGATGTGGCATTCCATTGTAGTTAAAGTGTTACTTGGAAAGGCAGAGGTTGTTTGGAGATTGTGTTGTGGCATGTAAATAAAACTAGTATAGTCTGTTTCAAAGTTACACTGCCTTTCCCCTTCTTCCTTCATCCCCATTCAAAGGTTGAGAACTGCAGGTTTTTTGCATGAAAAGCATTATACTATGTATCATAAAATCCAAAGTAAAATGAAGAAAACACTGAAGTGGTCTCCTTTTTAATCTTAATATATACAGAGTTAGATTAAACTGGAAAAAAGTCTGACGTTATTTTAAAATATGCTGATCTGCTTATTTTAACTTCATCTGCATGTATCACACAAATAAAACTAAAATATATGAATGCAAGCTTGCAGGACACAGCAAAAATGAATGTTTCTTTCAAACCTATCAACTTTTAAACCAGAAGTTTCAGGCTTAAAACACTGCAGGTGTTGGACAAGGTTTTGGAGAAATTGCATTTTAGACCATGAGAATTTTCATTTTTACGAATATGTGATATGTCTGATAATCCTTGAAAGATGGGATCTTCTTGGTCTATCTTCTTTATTCTTACAGCAGCACGTGCAGGAAGTATGCACTGTTTGGTAGTGGAAAGTGTGATGCTCAGTGTTGGGAGATACTGGGCTGCCCCTGCTCAGCTTTGGTTGGTTGTTGCCTCGGTGGAACACAGGCTGTCCATGGCCATATTTTTGCCTTTAGAAGGGAAGATAGCAATCTGGATCCTATTGCAGTGCAGTTGGTTTTTAAACATAAAACTACAACTCAAATAGCACACGTAGGTCTGCAGGTTGAATCAGTCTGGGGATCCCCAGCTTATGATCCTTGGTGAAATCATTAGACAGGTCGCTCTTCTTTCCATTTATATCTAGTTTAAAACAAGATGGGCAGAATTTATTCACACAAATTACAAATATTTACTTTTCTTAGATTTTTTTAATAGCCTGGTTTGCTTTGCCAACAAAAATTCAAACTCCGAATTTCTTTGCAAGTGTATTTTTTTGGTAAATGTGTCTATAAAGTTAAATGTATATTCCCTTTCTGTTACTTGATACTTGAAATCTTTTAAATTTTATTTCAAACTAATTGAAGCAAGACGTTTAAAACTACATGTAATAGCTTTTTCACAAATACCAGCAATTTCATGTTCCATACCTTCCTACTCCTTAGTGGCAGCCAATTTCAACCTTAAATGCTTCTTCTCATTTCTGAGCAATTTGCCTGAGTAAATATTTTTTGATTTTAAAATTTAGGATGTTTTTGGTTGATACAATGATTTGCATAGTTCTTTTTCATTCCTTCCTCCTAGTTTACATCCCCTAGCCCTCCCTCCCCACCTTCTGTGCTTTAACTTAAAAATTTCGGTGCAGTCAATATGCAGTTTTTACATTAGTATGACTAGGAAATATAGTTCAAAGCTGAGCCACATAACATACTATAATTTAATTTTTTTGCTTATACAAATATTTTGCAGGCTTTGGTAATGGTCTCATTTTTTGTTTAGTGATACTTCTTTAAATACTTTCAAACACCTCTAGTAGACTTCTGAGAGGATTCTTGGGAGCTTTTTTGGTGGGGATTTTTTTTTTTTTGACATTCATGTCTGTAAATATCTTTATCCTTTACTGATACTTGATTATCAAGATGAGACATTCCAGGTTGAAGTAACTCTCTTAGAATTTAGAAGACTGTGTTTTATTTTCAGTTTTTAGTGTTAGTGCTGAGAAAGCCTCCTCTTACCTGCCTCGCACCTCCAACCTTCCCATTTTCTTCTCAATTCTCTGCAAGTTCATGATGTGAACTTGCAGAGAATTTATTGTGCTAGGCATTTTCATCATTTGTTAGAGATTTTAAGTCTATAGGTTTATTTTTCAGTTTGGGGAAACATTTCTTTAAGGCTCTCTTCCCCACCAGCACATACAATTTTTCAGTTATTTGTGGCTCTTTTATTTTGCTGTTTGGACTTTCTGTAGTGTACTTCTAAATTATCTTTCACTTATTTTTGCCTTTTTTTGTTGTTGTTGTTCTACTCTGAGTCTTTGAGGTTTATCTTTATGGAATCTTAAATTTCTGCCATTAAAATTTTAACTTCTAAGTTGCTTTGTGACTCTTTATATTAAAGTATGACTTGTTTCATGGATGCAGTATTTGCTCAGTGGCATGAGTTTGGCCAGCTATTGTCTGGGATGCTTAGAGTGAGAAGTGAGATAGAGAAAACCTCACCTGTTCATTTTTAATGCAGACTTCCATCTGATTTCCTAGCCTTTACATGTGCTCAGCTGTGTTCAGTGTCTGCAGATTTCACATCCCTCCATGGCTTTAGTTCTCCATAGAGTAAACCTCTAATTTTCCTCTTAGCTGGGGGAAATGATTGCTGGTGTAGTGTCAGCCAGTTCTCTATTTCCAGTCCTTGCCTCCACCTTTGGGGCATCTGGTGCCTCCGGGTCCTAGATCTTTGGTTTGCTTCTTGTTGGCTTCTATACTGGCTCAGGTATTGGCTGTCTCTGCTTTGTTAAGCCAGCTGTTACCCATCTACCTGCTTTCAGCCTTCCAGATTGTGTTGCCACCTCTCACTTGTGAGGATTACCACTTCTACTCTTTGTGTGACGTGATATATTTTAAAATTCACTCATTTTCTTTTGGGGGAGGGTGGGGCCATGGGGAGGTTACCAGGAGAAGTGCCTGTGTGTAGCTCACCAGGTTTCTCTCGAAATCACCTCCTTTTGGAGTTTATCTTAGTCTCTTCAGGCTTCTGTAACAATATCATAAACTGGGTTGATTATAAAACAACAAATGTTTGTTTTCACAGTTCGGTAGGCTGGGAAGTTCATGATCACGGTGCTGACACATTCAGTGTCTGGGGAGGACCTGCCTGCTCACTGATGGCCGTCTTCTCACAGTAACCTCACGTGGAGGAAGGAGCTCGGGAGCTCGGTGGGGCCTCTCACAAGAGCACCAGTCACATCCCTGAGGGCCCTACTCAGGACACAAGCACCCCCCAAAGACTCTACCTTCTCATCCCATCATTGGATTTTTAGATTTTAACATGGGAATTTGTGGGAGGGGGACACAGTCATTCAGCAGTGGAGTCCAACTGAAGAAATTTTTGACTCATTTTTGATTTCATGCTATTATAAACCCCTGCTCTTCTTTGAGTGTGTATATCCCTAATATAATCTATAGTCCCCTACTTCATTATTTGACACTTCCTCATTCTTAGATTTTTCTACAGCTTTACAGTGCCTTCATCACTCTTTAGTGTTTCTCACGTGCAAACATCTGAGTAGCACAGTAGGCACTTGTTTCTGATTCGTCATCCTTTTCCCTTGTTTGAGCTCACGCTTTCCCGTTCTTCTTCATTGTATGTAGCTGTCAAATTGAATAAGCAAGACTCAAGGGAGATAATCAGCCAACAACTGTACTCCTGTTCCCCACTGTCCCTTTACATTTATTCCATGTGGTTGGTGCTTCCCTTGTCTTTGGATGAAATGTGCAGCACATCCCAGGCTCTCTGGTCAACTTGAAATAATCAAATGCTCTCCTGTCAGTAATTGATACAGTTTAATGTATCAAAACTTCGAAGTTCTTTCAGAGTTAGTGGTTATGCACTTAGCCCAGCTGAAGTCTGCAGAGGATGTCAGCAGCAAGGGGCGAGGGGACACGGCCGGCCTCTCGTCTCTGACCTCGTGCTCGTGCTCCCGAGTTGCTGACCTCAGGCTCTCTCACTCGCTGCTGGGGGATGAGGGGTGGCTGGGAAGGAGGGCGATGTTGTGGTTCCCACTGCTGCTGCAGCAATCGAGCACGAGCGCCGTGCTTGACAGAGCCGGAGGTCAGGGGACCTGGGCTGCTTTCGTGTCTGGAAGTTGTCGGCTAGACTCGGTTTCCTTGTCTTCTCCAGCTTTTAGAGACTGCTTGTGTGCCCTGGCCCATGGCCCCATCCTCCATTTTCAGAAGCCTCCTCCTGTCACATCACAATCTCTTTGCCTCTCCCCTCCAGCTTTCTCTTCTACTTTTAAAAACTTTCGTGATGACATTGGGCCCACCCGGGTAATTCAGGATACTTTCTCATTTTAAAATCAGCTGACTAGCAGTTTTACTTCTGTCTGCAACCGTGACTCATCTTCAGGGATTAGGAGATCTTTGGGTCGGGGGTCATTATATTCTAGACTAGTATCACTAAATACTCTTGCATCTGTGCTCTCTCAGGTTGGCCAATGTTTAGTCTGACTCTTGTGGCCTTCTGCAGGCCATCTCCCCTCAACTCTCTCTGAGAATCATCTGCTTTTCTCTCATTGGTCAGCTTTTTCTTGGCTGCTGAGAATCCAGCAGTTAACACCCCCTCCCTCAATGTATTAACACTGTTCTGCAAAGATCTCCAACTACTAGACCCCTTTTCCTCTGGGCGTGGAGTCATTAAGGGCCATAATCTAAGAGCCGCATGAGCTCACGTGGTAAGCCCCACATGGAGTGGTCTGCGCCTTACTTTGGGTTGTGTCGCCTAGACTTGGGGGGGGGGTCTCCAGTGAAACTGACAGGAATGTACCATTTCAGCATAAGGTTCACATTATATTACATTCAGCCAATACATTAGTGTGCAGTATGTGCTAAATTCTTAAACTTTATCACCTTCAGTCTATTTTTATTTTTACCTTTTTTCTAAACCTTTCACATTTCTCCCTTACAAAAAAATCATCTGTTATATTTCCCCATCTGCAGTCTTTCAGATTTCTAAAATGTTTTTTCTCCTTCCCAAGATTCCTCTTTTGCCAAGTTGCAGTGCTGTCTTAGCATTCCTTCTGGAAGGCTTGTACGGTTAGGGGTTACACTACGGCCAGGGTGAATTCGTACAGATAAATAGTGCCTCCTGCAGAAACCGGCTGTTTTGACCTCACCCTGATTCTTGCAAGCTGCCTTCTAGCCTGTAAGATAGACTCAAATCACAGATGCTAAGACGAGACTTGTTTCTGCCTGGCAACTCTTTTTTTTCCCTTCAAGGCACAGTTCAAATGCCACCTGTTTTCTGGTGCCTTTCCAGGCAGACATTGGTCATATTCTCCTGAAGGGCACAGGCTAGGTCTTCTGAGGGGAACTGGACAAGACCCAGTCTGCAAGCCAGTGTGAACCAAGAAGCAAGCAACCAGCATAAATATTCTTTTGGGATTCTGTAAACCTCATAACTTCACTTTCCCCAAAGAGGTATCTTCCAGTGTCCCTGGACAGACGAGGGTATTTCCTCATCCATTGTCTCTTGTTGTCAAACGCATTGTCTGAACTTAAAGCTCTTCTTACTGGGCTGTATTCATGCCCCTGAATTTTCACCTGGGATTACAAACTAGCCTGATGAGGAAGCAGTGTGTCTCGTAGAAGGCTGAGGCATAGAATGCCCATGGATTGTGGGGTCACAGGAGCCTAGATCTGAAACCCAGATCTGCCCCTTGCTTCTGGAAGGACTTCTGACAAATGATTTGGAGCCTCAGTTTCCACATCTATAAAATGATACTTTATTGAGCTGTGAAGACTCATGTAATTGAAGCAATGTGAGTAAAATGCTGTTTAGAGTGCTTGGAACACTGATCAGACTTCAATGGATTTGACCACAAACTGCAAGGATGATGATACTTGGGTCAGGGATCCTGTCTCCAGGAAAATTCCTTTCTCAGCAACTTTTTATCATGCAGATGCCTCGGAGTAAGATAAGAAGTGACTAATTTTCTAGTGTGACTTTTTAGAATGTCTCTTGCATTGAAGGCAGTCCTAGGTTCTAGACTGCTGACATGAGACTGGACTCAGGAAATGAGTAACAACAGAAAGGAAAGGGGTGGTGAGACTTGAGCCCCTGTAGTTTTACGTAGGAGTGTCTTGTGTTGTAGTCTGTAGACTTGTATGTCTAACTCCTACCCATTGCTTACTGCCCTTGGGGAATATATTTTTCTTTCTTGTACTTTTGATTTTTTGTTTTTTAAACTTTTGTTCATCTGGTAGTTATGCAACAAATATTTTCCTGAATAAATGATTCTGTCTTTTCTTCTAGTTGCCTCTACATTAGCTTGTTTTCCTTTCTCGCTGAGATGTTTCCTGCCCTGGATCACCTGGATTTGATGTCTGGCTGTGCCCTCTTTGTTTTTTTAGGGAAGTCTTATTCCTCACCTCCTCCTATTCCCTTTTAAAGGAGGGCCGACTCTTGGTTCTGTGGCTTTTCAGCAGGGTTGCAATGCCGTGACTGGAGAAGGTCAGCATTTGGACATCACTCTGCATTCAAAATGAGCACCTCCAGTGGCTTCATCGCATGACCACCGCTGAGCTCATGTCTTCCAGTTCTCAGTGTGAGCTGAGGGATGGTCGCAGCAGAATTAATTGGCAGGCATTTCATCATCGGCTCTTGGTGGCTGAAAACAGAGCTGTCCTTTTCTGGTCCCCTCATTTCCTCTTTTGAGAAGGACGTAATGTCTGGAGCATGTCTCCAGTATGGCCGTTGTCACCAGTATCACACCCTTATGATTACAGCGTTTCTCACCGTGGGCGAGTGACATGACAAAAACAAGAGCTAAAGGGCATCTCACATGGATGGGACCCAGCCTGTTGGAAGTTGACTCATTGGTAGGGAGAAATAAGCCGACATTCCTGGTTGTAGTAGGGTTGCTTTATTTCCACATTAAGTGCAAGCTACCGTCAGAATGACGTGTGGGCGTTCATTTCTAAAGCCATGTGAACCGATCTTAGTACTGTATCAGGCATGTCCTGCAAAAGCAATCTGGTTTCCTCCAAAAATGTATATACCTTTAGAGACCCTAAACTGCTTATAGATAACAATAAAAGCCACACACACCTGATACCCTACCTTATAAAAATGGTCTAATTTTGTCGTCTTAGGGTGAGTGACTCTACCTGCAGGTCACTGAGCCTGAGACTTAACTGCCGCCTAGCAGGGGAAAACACCACTAAAGACCAATTATTTAACTTTGCAAGTGTCTTTCACATTAGGCACAGAAGTTGAACAGCCTTCTACAAATCTCCACCTGTGGCGTGCATGCTACTGCTGAATACCTCGTGAAATGCTGTCGTCAGTGACGCTGCTCAAGCAGCCCTGCCCCTTGGAGGTAACAGATCTGCTGTGGTCATTCAGTGAGGTGTGCTTCTAAGATTAATGTGCAAAGATAACATGCCTTGATTTTTCCATTAGATGAATTTAATGCAGGGATTTTTATGTGAGGATCAGCTTAGTGTACTGTTGTACTTGCCAATGGATTATTCCTGAGATACAGTACGGTTGTTAAGGGTGATCTTAGATTTTAGGCCCACTTCTCTTTTTACTTAGAGAAGTGTCAGTGGAGAAAAGTGGGGATTAATAAACAAATCTCAGCTTTGCCTCACTGGAGCCACCACCAAAAAGTCACGCCAGCTTTTAGTCCTAGTGTGTCCTCTTTGATTTTAAGAGAGTTCACATGTGTTGACATGGGGACAAATCTAAAACTGAAAATCATGGAGCAGAGAAAGGTAGCTGATTAGATCACAGTGTTTCTGAAATAAGGCCCTTAAACTGCTAGATTAATTAAGTATTCATGAAGCATCTGCTATTCTGCCCTCTTGGGTGCTGGGGGAGGGCACAAAATGGGATGTAATGAAGTCTTCAGGCCTGAAGATCCAGAGGCTGTTTTACCTCCAAACTTTACGTTTTAGTCATTTGTTATAGTTGAAGTATGAATGACTTGACAACATTTTATTTCCAAGAGATGGTATTTTGGAAAGTTTCTGCATATAATCATCTCCCAGATCCCTTCATTTGGCACGTAACAGAAAAATTTCCCAATTTCAGCTCTCATTCTTGGTAAAGATGGCTTATTTGCTTGCTTGTTTAACTCCAAACTTTAAGTAGAATCACCGCGTTTTTAATACTTAAGTGACCAAGAAATACCGTGTAAACCCTACCCTTACTTGTGAGTCTTCTCTGCCCTTTCATGACAGTATCTATCTGTCCTCACTTCCCCCCAATATTAGCTAAAAGACAAAGCATTTCTGGAAGCAGATACACTTGGCAGTTGCTTACAGATTGCCTCCCATGAGTGAAGAGAGTACCAGAAGGAAGCGGTGAGCTCTATTTCATTTGCGCCCACAGCCCGATTTACTTTAAGCCCCTGGACATTCCTGCAAAAGTATCTGCTTGGTTGATTGAACTGTATTTTCACCTTTAAAGGCCTGTAATGCTTACTGAGAATGCTTACTAGCATGCTGAAGGCTTCTAGAACCCTTTCAGTTTCCATAATCTCTCTGGGCCCTTAGCCAGGTGTACTTTCTTCATTTCTGCCTCTTCCCCACCTCCATGCCTCTAGTCCTCTGTCTCAGAATGAATAGCTTAGGAATAGGCAGCTCTGTCATTTTGGCTTCAACTCGTAAGAGAGAAAAAATTGTATTCGTTGACTTTTGAGTCAAGTACTTGGAGTAGAGAGAGTCCTTTAATTGGTTAGTAATTCTGATAAAAGGCCAACATTTTTTTTTCATTTTTTTTCTTTCACAAAAGCTATGAAGGGCAGGAGGCAAAGAAGTCTGAAAGCCTGGACAGAAAAGAATTTTCCAGCCATAGGTAATAGTTCAGAAATAACTGTTGTCTCAGGATAGTCCAGGTACTGGACTCCAGATGACTTACTGCAGCCGAGTTTTATTTCTTGGTTACTCTGGGTTTTCAGTGTGAGTTGGGAGGGAGCTTGGTTACTCATCATGGCCACTCTGGGACCCAGGCTGACAGCTCCATCTTGACACAGCTTTCCAACCACTGAGCAGGAAAAATACTGTATTGACTCATGTACTAGCTAGCTCTTAAAGGCCACAGTCCAGAAGTGGCATATATCATCGCTTTTCATGATTCATTGGCCAAAGCAATGCACGTTGCTTTCAGAGAGGACAGGCAGTGTGATGCCATCATGTGCTGGAAAGGAACAGAGCGGGAATATTAGTGAATGGTTCCTGCCTAGGTGGTATGCTGAAATAATGCAGGTGCTATGGAGGACATGAGAAGGTTTTAAAGCCAGATCTGAACTCAGGGGATACCTGCATATGTTGACACTAAAAAGAGGGTGTGAGAACACGAACTATATATTTAGCCCTCTACTGTATGGTAGCTATGCAGGGGTGTTCCAGCTGCGTGCTCCTGACAGTAATGGTGGCTCACTATGGGGAGGGATCTCCATGCTGGTGTGGCTAAAACAGTGGGGCGTGGGGAGAGGAAAATAGGACTTTCTCTAGACTACTCTGAATGTCCTCTCTCCATATTGATACTTACCTACATTTTTAGCAAATTACATAGAGAATGCAGTTCTAATTATTTAGAAATGTAAGCACCTGTGGATTACTGTAGCCTACAGAGAATACTTGGTGTCAGATCTGGACCTCCCCTGGTGCTGTGTTCCTACCTCAGCTATCACACTGGTATGTCTTGGTTATTGCAATACATGGCTTTCCTCCCGTATTGGACCATAGTCATCTTGAGAGTAGAGACTGAATCTGTTATTTTGGGAGGCTTGATGGAGCTAATGTGGTGTCCTATACATAATTGTGAAATTATTCCTTTTGAATGGATTCATTTGAGAAATACGTTGAAGAGAAAAACAGGCTATATTAGTAAGGATAATCTGGGTTATGCTGTGGTAACTAACAACCCGCATACTTGGTGTCTTAACAAAACAGGTTAACTTCTCGTTCACTTAGACTGCTGAGGGCCAAAGGGGCACTCTTGGGTAGCTGTCTTCTGAATGTTGGCCCAGCGTTTCATGGAGCTCAGCATCAACACAGGCTTTCATGGACTTTACAGCAAAGTAAGAAAAGCCTGCAGAAATTAGATGCTTTGGCCCCGAAGTGACATCCTTGAAATGCCTAACTTTATGGTTAGGTTATTTAGAGTAGGTTTTTAAAATTTATGATGGGTTATTTCCTGCAATTTCTGGAAGTAGAGGAATTAGGATACTGCAGAGTGTAAACAGTGTCTCCTATACTGGCATAAAAAGGTTACTGGGTAGCCCTTCCATTGTCTAGGACTTTTTTCATGCAGGGGAAGGCATGCCTCCCATACTGACTTCTTTCCTTTCACTAACTCAGATCCTCACCCCTTTTATTCTTTCTAGCAGTGCACCCATCTACCATCTTACTTCCTGGCTCCTCTTTCTATGACCCTACATTTGTGACACTTCCAAGGATGGCTGGACAGTGGCTCTGGGTTTCCCTTTGACAAACAGCTGGCTCTTATTTGAAACTTTGTAATTCCAAGAGAAACAATGCTATCAACTATGTGAGCTATCAAAAACATTTCCATCACCCGTTAAGTTCTCTCCTGTCCCTTCCCAACTAAGTCCCCCAATCCCATAAAGAACCACTGAACTGACTATAAAAAAATGGGTCAATTTTACCTGTATTATAATTTTATGTAAGTAGAATCACACATGCATTTGGTCTTTGTCCCAGCATATTTTTGAGACTTCATCCTTGTTCTATGTTTTAGTAGGATGTTTCTTATTACTGAGTAAGTATTACATTGTATGATTACACCATAGTGTGTCCATATATTCTCCTGTCACGTATCTGGGCTGTTTCTAGTTTTCAGCTATGATGAATCAAGTTCCTGTAAACATTATCGTACATGGCTTTTTGCACATATGTTTTCACTTTTCTTTGCTAATACCTACAAGTTTGCTGACCTTATAAAGGTCATTGAGTTGAACTTTTAAAGAAATTACCAACAAGTTTTCTTAAGTGATACTACCATTTTACACACCCATCAGCAGTGAGTGGGAATTCTTGATGCTTCACATCCTCTGTAATATTTCGTGCTGTCAGTTGTCTTTTAGAAATTTTAGTGGGTGTGTTGTGAAATGTCATTAGGGCATGATAACTTTTAGAACCCTTCTGTTTTTATTCCAATTCTTGCTTGCAAGTAATTAATAAATCTTGAAAAGGAGTCTCTGCAATAGTTTTACCTAATAGGTTAAGGAAGAAGATCTTGGATTGCTGTCTTCCACAATAGACAAGGAAAAGATAGAAAGGATAGAAAGCAAGTTTGGGAGCCTCAGGTTTTGTAGTAGTGAGAAATCAAGTAGTTCAGCTCTAAGATGACCCAGGCTGGGACAGATCTGGATTCTTTAGTATTGTTAGTGAATTGCTTTGTGATGCTGATCCTGAAAAACTCTTCTCAGTAGCTGTAGTCCCATCTTCCTCCAATCCTGGTTTGGTTTGCAGAACTTTATGGAAAAATGTACTGACCCTGTCATGTACACTGGCACTGCTGGAGGAGGAAGTACTACTTTATGAGGTTCAACAGTATACAAAAATCTGTTACTTTTCTACACACTAGTATCGAACTATCAGAAAGAATGCTTTTTTATGATCTTGTTTAAAATTGCATCAAAAAGAATAAAATATCTAGGAATAAACTTAACCTAGGAAGTGAAAGACCTATACTCTGAAAATGGTAAAATATTGAAGGAAATTGAAGATGATACAAAGTAGTGGAAAGATACCTTGTGCTCTTGAATTGGAAGAATTAATATTGTTAAAGTGACCATACTACCTGAAGCAATATAGATTTAATGCAATCTCTGCCAAAATACTCATATTTTTGGCAGAACTAGAACAAATAATCCTAAAATTCATATAGAAGCCCAAAGATCCCAAATTGCCAAAGTGATCTTGAGAAAAAAGAACAAAGCTGCACATATGACCCTTCCAGAATTCAGACTATACTGCAAAACTACAGTAATTAAAACAGCTTGATAATAGCACAAAAGCAGACGTAGAGGTCAGTGGCACAGAATAGAGAGCCCAGAAATAAACCCACACACCTATGGTCAATTAATCTACAACAAAGGAGGCAAGAATATACAAAGGAGAAAAGGCAATCTTTTTAAGTGGTGCTCGGAAAACTGGACAGCTTCATGTAAAAGAATGAGATTAGTATATTTCTTTACACCATATGCAAAAATAAACTCGAAATTTATTAAAGACTTATATGTAGGAAATTAATAGAAGAAAATACAGAGCACTCTTTCACATAAATTGTAACAATATTTTTTTGGCTCTCTCATCTAAGGCAAAGGAAACAAAAGCAAACATAAACAAATGGGAACCTAATTAAACTTCAAAGCTTTTGCACAGCAAAGGAAACCATTGACAAAAAATACTGTATCATTATGCTGTATACCTGAAACTAATGATGTATTCAACTATACTTAAATTTAAAAAGCCTGATTAAAAAATGGGCAGAGCATCTGAAAAGATCTTTTTCCAAAGAAGACATACAGATGGCTAACAGGCACATGAAAAGATGCTCAATATCTCTAATCAGAGAAATGCAAATAAAGCCACAGTGAGATATCACCACACACCTATGAGAATGACAAAAACACAACAGATAATGTTGGCAAGGGTGTGCAGAAAAGGGAACCCTAGCATAATTTTGGTGAGAATGTAAATTGGTTATAGCCACTATGGGAAACAATATGGAGGTTCCTCAAAAAATTAAAGTTGGAACTACTATGATCTAGCACTACCACTTCTGAGTTTATATCCTAAGAAAACAAAAACACTCATTTAAAAAGATACATGCACCTCAGTGTTCATAGCTGCGTTTATTTATAGTAGCAAGATACGGAAGCAACGTAAGTGTCCATCAACAGATAGATGGATAAAGAAAATGCAATACATATATACAACAGAATATTAGTGATAAAGAAGAATGAAATTGCCATTTGCATAACTTAATGGACCTGGAGGGTATCATGCTTGATGAAATAAGTCAGAGGAAGACAAACATGTTTTCATTTAAATGTGGAATCTAAAAAATAAACGAGTTAATAAATGGAAACGAACTCACAGATACAGAGACTAGTGGTTGCCAGTGGAGAGAGGAGAAGGGGAAGGAGCAAGATAGGGAAAGGGGATTAAGGGGTACAAACTACTGGGTATAAAATAAGATGCAAGACTGTAGTATACAGTATAGGGAGTAGAGCCAGTATTGTACAATAACTTAAACTGGAGTATAATCTATGAAAATGTAGAATCACTATGTTGAAGCTAACATACTGTAAATCAGATATACTGCCTTTAAAAAAAGATTTGGTTTAGGAGAACAACTTCTAAAAAATGAAGGACATCTGCTAGTAGGTACAGGTATGTGTCTGTATGTGTGCAATTATTTTTTTTGCACTGAGCTGGACACTGAGTAACTTTTACTCCATTCCATATGTGTAGTGTTTGCTCCCACCTACCCTTTCAAACCTCTTGAGAAATATGTTTTAATAAATCCTAGAAACTGACTTCTTGAATGGTATTTCTGCCAAATAATGCAGTCTAGTCTCAAATACCCAAATTAATAATCTCCCTGAATTTTGACTGTGCTCAACATATCTTGGGAATGGAGAAGTTGGATAAAAATAGTGTCTCTAACATGTTGACCTGTTTCTCTCCATTTTTAATCTATCATATTGACTTTATGAAATTTCCTGTAAACAAAGCTGTATATTTCACTTCCTAGTTTTATTCTGAAACACGGTAAAACATTCACAGAACTCTTACCTAGTTTTTCCTAAGTAGCTTTATGTGGTCTGTCCTATTATCTGAAATGAAGGCTTTGGGTCAGGGGCAAGAGGAGAGAAACTCAACAGTCAATGTAGGTAAGCCATTATTTAATTTTATTTTGTTAGATGCAGCCTGTATTTATAAAGCGATCAACGAGACCTTGTGTTGGAAAGGCGTCTTTCATTCATGTGGGTGGGTGTCAAATACTTTGGTGTCTGAATGTGTTGATTTGTATAATCATTGTTTTAATCTCATCTCTTGGTATCTTATCAGGGAGAACTGGTTATTTCTGCTCTGACACAGGCCCAGCAATGGAGGGTAAAATTATACCTATAGTTTCAAATATATAGTGACACTTAGTAAGGGAAATATTTAGTGATGGCCGAGGCTGGGACTCTGTGAAATCTGAGCAGGAATCCTCCAGCCTAGGTCCTAATTTGTAACTGGCAAGGCTGGACGTAAGCATGCCTCTCACTTTGCCGTCTTCTAGTACCCTGTGTGTGATGCTCTCTGACTTGAGAGACCTGACCCAGCATCTCTGTCAGTTGAAATCCTGTACGTCCTTCAAAAGCCGCTCAAGCACCACTTCTTCCACAAAGCCAGCATCACTCTGTTGTATCTGAAATGATCTCTCTCCTCCGAACTCCCATAACACTTAAGTTGTCTCCATATGGCCTTCTTTACTGAGTACTTGTAGCCCCTTAATTTCACAAATGACTGCATAGGACTCTATCCCTTGATTAATCAGAAGTTTTTTGAGATAAAAAATAGCTCACATTTTTTAGTCTTTGTATGTTCTGTTGTTAGATTAAGTGCTTCACAGGGATTAGTTTATTTAATCATTGTAGGGTTAGGTTAGGATACCATATTTTAATCATTTATATTCTATTATTTATATGGTATACCATGTTACTTACAACGCACGTCGTATTTGTCACATTGACTGTTTTGCCATCTGTAAAATGATACAGTAGAGAGGTCAAGCAATTTGTCCAGGCTGGCACAGCAGTGGCCCGGCCAGTTTCTGAATTCAGACCGTCCAACTCTTTAACCTCAAACATAATACTAGGCTTCATCCTTACGCTCTGCAAAGACTGTTGCATATAGTAGACTGTCAATAAGTGTTTGAATTAGTGGTAGAAGTTCTTGATTGTACAACGAGCACTTAGTGGGTAGAAATCTGTAGTTTAAGATAGAAAGATACATAGATTCTCTTGACATTAGCAAATATAGACATCACGGTTTAATATTTCCTACTACATTTCGCTTGCTTTGGCAATCCTTTCTCAGAGATGGTAGACTATAAATTTCACCTTGAGTTCTGAATTACTAGAACTCATGTTAGTTATGTATGCTAATAGATAGCTGTTTTTTAAATGGTAATTTTATTTTTTAAACAAAAGTCTTTATTTAAAAATAATTCTAGATTTACAGCAAGTTTTGAAGAGAGCATGAGAGGACCTGTATACCATTCAGCTGGTTAATTTCATTGGTAGAATCTTAGTTATCTGTAGTCCAGTATCAAAATTAGGACATTGACATTGGTATAAAGTATGTGTTTAGGTCTATTGTTTTATCACTTGTGTAAATTCATGTTGTCCCTACTACAAGCAGGATATAGAACTGTTCCATTATCACAAAAGTCTCCTTCATGCTTTCCCTTCCCAGGCACAACCATACCCTGTGCCACCCACCTCCCACTTACCTGTTCCTGTGCAACCAGTCATCTCTTCTCTCTTGCTATAATTTTGCCATTTTAAGAGTGTTGTATAAATGGATTCAGACAGCATGTGACCTTTTAAGATTGGCTGTTTTTTCACTCAACACTATGCCTTTGAAATCTCCCTAAGATGTTGCATGTATCGATTGTTCATTCCTTTCTAGTGCTGTGTAGTATTTCACGGTATGGTTATACAACAGTTCATTGAACCATTTGCCTACTGCGGAAATTTTGGTTGTTTCCAGTTTTTAGTTGTTACACATAAAGCTGATGTGCTCAAAATGGATCAAAGACTTAAACATAATACAAGATACAATAAACCTCCTAGAAGAAAATATAGGCAAAACATTATCTGACATACATCTCAAAAATGCTCTCCTAGGGCAGTCTACCCAAGAAATATAAATAAAAGCAAGAATAAATAAATGGGACCTAATTAAACTTACAAGCTTCCGCACAGCAAAGGAAACCATAAGTAAAACAAAATGACAACCTGCGGAATGTGAGAAAATTTTTGCAAATGAAACCAACAAAGGCTTGATCTCCAGAATATATAAGCTGCTCATACAACTTAATAAGAAAAAAACAAACAACCCAGTCCAAAAATGGGCAGAAGACCTAAACAAACAATTCTCCAAGGAAGAAATACAAATGATCAATAGGCACATAAAAAAATGCTCAATATCACCAATTATCAGAGAAATGCAAATCAAAACTACAATGAGGTATCACCTCACACCAGTCAGAATGGCCATCATTCAAAAGTCCACAAATGACACATGCTGGAGAGGCTGTGGAGAAAAGGAAACTGGTGGGAATGCAGCCACTGTAGAAAACAGTATGGAGAGTCCTCAAAAGACTAGGAATAGACTTACCATATGAC
This sequence comes from Camelus dromedarius, assembly GCF_036321535.1. Taxonomy (NCBI): domain Eukaryota; kingdom Metazoa; phylum Chordata; class Mammalia; order Artiodactyla; family Camelidae; genus Camelus; species Camelus dromedarius. The sequence goes on along the minus strand of NC_087439.1, from coordinate 68,853,607 downwards.
CCAGGAATCCCACTCCTGGGCATATATCCAGAAGGAACCCTACTTCAAAATACCTACACCTCATTGTTCATAGCAGCACTATTTACAATAGCCAAGACATGGAAACAGCCTAAATGTCCATCAACAGTTGACTGGATAAAGAAGATGTGGTATATTTGTACAATGGAATACTATTCACCCATAAAAACTGACAACATAACGCCATTTGCAGCGACATGGATGTTCCTGGAGAATGTCATTCTAAATGAAGAAAGCCAGAAAGAGAAAGAAAAATACCATATGAGATCGCTCATATGTGGAATCTAAAAAAACAAACAAAAAACCATAAATACTAAACAGAAACTGACTCATAGAACACAAACTTGTGGTTGCCAGTGGGACACGGGGGGTGGGAAGGGACAGACTGGGATTTCAAAATGTAGAATAGATAAACAAGATTGTACTGTGTCGCACAGGGAAATATATACAGGATCTTGTGGTGGCTCACAGCGAAAGAAAATGTGACAATATATGTACATGTATAACTGAAAAATTGTACTCTACACTGGAATTTGACACAACATTGTAAAATGACTAACTCAAAAAAATATTTAAAAATAAAATAAGCACCCCCCCCCCAAAAGCTGATGTGGACAATCACATACAGGTTTGTGTGGACAAATGACCCAGTTTTCATTTGGCTCTAATGTCCAGGATGGTCATTGCTCAGCTGTGTGTTAAGAGCGTGCTCAGTTTTTAAACCATCAAACTGTTTCCTAGAGTAGCTTTACAGTTTTCCTCTCCTCCCATCGTGTATGAGAGATCCAGCGTCTCCACATCCTCCCAGCATTTGCTGTTATCACTAGTGCTTTTCTTAGCAGTTGCAGCAGGTGTGAGTGATACCTCACTGTGGCCTTGCTTTGCATTTCCCTAGTGACTCCGGATGATACTACACATATTTCCATGTGCTGGTTTGCCTTCAGTGAAATGTCTCTTCATGTCTTTTGCCCACTCTCTAATTGGATTGTTTGTGTTTTACCACTGAGTTTTGAGAGTTCTTTATATGTTCTAGATATGAGATGAGCCCTTTATCAGATACACAATTTGCAGATACTTTCTTCTTGTCTGTAACTTGTCCTTTGGTCCTCATCTTTGCTCATTTTAAGGTAGAGCTGAATCCTTTGCCAGGGCCGTAGTTGTGGACTCGGAAAAAAAAAATGCATGGAATGATGTGGGTTTGTGTGCCCGCTGCTCCTGGACAGCTGTGTCGGAGGAAAGAGTGCCATCTACTGAAGCACAGGGACCAGTTCTCCAGCACAGGAACTCTCAGCAGGGAGGGGCGAGGAACAGGCTCCTTTCGGGTTCTGCTGGAGAGGGCCGGCTACCGTTTGTAGAGAATATGACGATTGCTGTTTAGTAGAAAACCACCACCATCCCCTGCCAGGTTAGGGGATTGTTGTCTGCTTAGTACACCAGGTCTCCTGACAAAGAATCAGCAACAGAGGTAATAAATAAGAGATGACATTGGTGCCAGCTGATTTCAGACATCTCTTGCCTGCATCAGCTTGGTTTGTTCTGAGTAATTAAATTCCTCTGTCTAATTAAAGCAATACATTGCTATTAGTTCTAGCTGTATTTATAATATATGCCTTGAAATGACATTTGTAATAAAGACTTACCTGACCTTTGTAACCTTTGTTTTAAACAGCTTATTTTATAAATTTTTAGCTTTTACTAAATTTGAATACATATTACATGTAAGTTTTTCATGCGTATCTCATAATATAATGAAAATTCTTTACTTTTTGTAGAATTACATGAGGATTTACTGATATTTATAGCTGTATTATCTTTCCAAACTGTTTGTAGCAGAGACTATAAATAGGCTTAAAATTACAAAATTTATTGAAAATTGGTACAGTTAGATATTTAGAAAAAGCTATTTTTAATTATGGAGTGGAAAATTCCAGTTTTCTGTATGTCAGAGAAAAGGCAGCTTTAATATTTCTGGCACAAAGACTTGGTAGTCCATTTTCTGGAAAAAAAAAGTTTGAAAAAAATTTGGCTTTAGTATTATAAAACTAACTTGGTAACTGAACAATTAAGAGCAGAATTCCCATGGAGGGACAGTTTGGGTGAGTTCAGATAAATGGGCAGCAGATTTTTGAGGTGTCTTCCTGTAGCTGGAGGGGAAATGGGCATGTATCGCATGTTTGGCACAGCAGCTGAGTATACTTAGTTATGAATTCCTTGCCATTCTCTTTACTATTGCTCTTTCCATGTGTCTACTGAGAAACAATGTCATTTTGCTTTCATGTTCAAGTTCTCTACCTGTGGCAGATGTTTCTAGGAGAAATGTTTACATTGCTATTAGAAGCACTCATGAAGTGGGCATAATTATGTTATTTGGATACAGGTAGGAGATGAATATGATTTACAAATTCTTTTTTACATACTAGAAAAACAAACCCAGATGAAAAACAAATCTGTTAGAATTATGGAGCTCTAGAAGAAAACGTAAAAATTTAGAGTAAAGTTCCTGTTTTTCCTTCCCTGTGTTTCTTGGATTTTTAAAAATAATTCTGTTCTCTCAAACTTTTGATAAATCTAATTGAACTTTTCTATAATAGTGAAGTAAAATTTATGTCCCTATTTTGCTATCTAGCTTTCTCCCACTCCCATTTTAGGAAAATCAGATCCCACCCTATCCCACCAACATTTTCTGATGAAACTTTTCAAAAGTAGAGCGAAGTTAAAAGAATTTTACAAGAACGCCAGTAGACCTAACATCTAGAGTCCATCTCTTAATCTGTCATATATTGATGTATTTCAAAGTAGGTTGCACATACTTAGTATGCAAATCACTGAGTTCAATATTTGTATTTTATTTAAATTTACATGATAGAATTCACAAATCCTAAGTATATGTTAGCTGAGATTTGACAAATGTGTACACCTCTGTAACTCAGTTATCAAGATACAGAACATTACCATCACTCCAGAAGGGTCCCTCATGCTCCTTGACAGTCAGTACTCATCTCTCAGAGATTACTTTGCTAATTCTAAAACTTCATAAGAAAGGAATTACACAGTATATACTCTTGGTGTCTAGCTTTGTTCATGGGCATGTCTTTGAAATTCATCCATAATGTCACATGGATCAGTAGTTCTTTTCTATTGATAGGTATTATTTCCTTGTATGACCAAACTATAGTTTACACATCCTCCTTTTTATGGGTACCTGAGATTCTAGACTTTTAATCCTAGGAAATAACATTTTGAAGGCTGTGTAGTAGCATTTTATTTAAAACTGTATTGTCTTGAGAAAGACAAGTGTCTTGTCATATCCCTTATATGCAGAATCTAAAAAATACAAACGAGCTTATTTACAAAGCAGAAACAGAATCAGACATAGAAAACAAATTTATGGTTACCAAAGGGGAAAGGTGGGGGAGGGAATAAATGAGTCAGGGAATTAGCAGATATGCACTACTATATGTAAAGTAAACAACAAGGACCTACTGTATAGCACAGAGGAACTAGATTCAGTATCTTGTAATAAACTAAAGGAAAATAATCTGAAAAAGAATATATATAAAAAACTGAATCACTTTGCTGTACACCAGAAACTAATACAACACTGTAAAACAATTTAAAAAACTATACTGTCTCCTATACTGTTTCTTCTACAATTATCTCTTCACTTCAATTTTGGAAACTCTTAAACATTTGCATGTAAATTTTATGATCTGGTCATTTGTGTCTATGCCTAACGTGACTCACTGGAGCAAAACCCTTGGACTTTAATTATTACCCCTTTCTCTGAAGGCTGAAGGATATGGCTTTGTGCTTCTCGCTTCTCCCTACCAACCACTACCTTAGGATCATCTTAGGTAATGCCTTGGCCAAGTCTCTGTAGTGTTGATAGACTTGGGCTTAAATTCCAGTCATTTTTTAAATATAAAAATGTAGTTTCTAGTCTGTGGAACAGTTTCTGTTGGGGCTGTTGGTGGTGATGTTGGTGAACAAGTAGAATTAGCAAATGCATTTGCAAAAATTTAATACACACCATAAGGATGATGCATAAATGCATGAACTCAGGGAGGCCAGGAGAATAGTTTTTGAAAAACTGATTTGGAAGTTTTTTTGCTGATTCTTCTGCAATATTATGAAGAGCCATTTAATCAGCATCCTTAAGTTAACTGTGTATAAGCATATACCAACCATATTCAAAACTGATCAGTGCCTTCATTTTTTGATCATCTGACTCTCAAGGTATGGGAAAGTTGAACTTTCTCATCATTGCATCATATTGTAAACTCATCTTTGTATAACTAAAACTTTCTTTCAAGTGTGCGTGTTTAGACTCCTAAGATCATCTAATAAGTCAGGAGATTGCTTGGCTCACTGTTCTTTAAAACTTCGAATGCGCATTGATAATGTTATCTGTGGATAGGAAATGCATGAAGCACAGTGTCTTAATGCCTTGATTGGACAAACTGGTGTAGAGAAAGAATAATTTTGTGACTGTTTCAAAACTGTTTTCTGTTTGTTTTAAAAGAGAGGGGAGAAAACAGGACATCCTGTGGTGTATACCAGTTGTAGAATATATATGATAAAGGTGTTTAGGTATTTGCCTGACAGTACATTTACTTAGAAGAGCTTGAGGCTGGTAATAATCGGTAAATATCCATAGAGGGTTCCAGCAGGGTGTACGTCCCATTGCCTAAAATTGCTTCAAAAAAGGTCTCATGAAGTTGGATACCCTCCAAAGCTTTTACAGAACAAAAGAGATGATCAAACTTGTAGCTGCTCATAGAGAAAAGAACAGAATAATGACTTTGAAATCCTATAGGAAACTTCAAGTGGAGCAATGATGTCCTTTGAAAAATCTGTGAATAAGAGCAACAACAAAATTAGCTTTCCAAGAATTAGAAGTTTGCCCCCTGCTTACCGTTTTACATTTTTTATAGCTCATGCTCCTGCCAAGTGATTGGCTTTTCTGTTTGCGTGAACTCTTCTTTCTGCCCTTTGTGTTGTTGCCTCTGATTGGAATCCCCCTCGCACATTTAGTCATCATTCAAAACCTCGTTCAGGGATCACAGCTGCAGTCAAGTCACATGATTGCTCCTCGCCTTCCTTGAGAATTAACTACCAATCAGTTCATTTTTCTACCTCCTCTATATTATTTGTCACTCTTGAAATAACTCTGATTTTTAATGACTGATTTCCCCAGTAGTAGGATTGCAGTGAGAGTAATGGTGGCAGCGCTAGCCGTGGTAGCAGCTCCGGCAGCAGTAAGACACACCTACGTAGGGTCACTCTGGGCCAGACATTGTTCTGAGCTTTTCACATGAAGTATCTCATTAAAGCTCACCGTGTTTCTGTAATTTAAATTCTATTATGTCTAATTGTGTATTTCATTGTCTGAACGAGTAGTGATTTTAAAACTCTATTTTAGGTTAAGCTAATACCTTATTGATGTTTCTGTCTAAAAAGAACATATTGACTTATCCAGCATTTCTTATAAAATTTTATGCCAAACACTGCAGACGTTTTCTGATCAGGTCAAGAAATACTTCACAAGTAGACTGAAAAAATTCTTGATGTGTGTATAGCATTATATATAGTAGGATAACTCCAAAGTTGAGAATGAAATTGTAAATCCAGTGTATGTATGCTCCTAGTCTCTATGCGCCTGAAATAAGGAATCCTGCCGCTCTGCTTACTTTCAGTGCTTTGAAACAACTTAAACTGTTGAGCTTGTGATGCGTGTAGATGATATAAACGAGGCCCCATCTATCTAGTACTCTCATGTTAATAGTGTTGTAGTCACTCTGACCCAAACTGGTTTTTGTTCACACCTTAGGCACCATTAGCAGCTGCGCTTGTAAGGACATGCAGTAACAGGGCAGGGGTAGTGGGGTTTGTGTGGGGGTAACTATGACGGAAGGATGTTGTAGGGGGTGTGAAGGATTGCTTTGAAAAGGTGTTGAAGTTTATGATTATGGAACTTGGAAACACGTGAAATGATTTGAGTGGTTAAGCTTCATAGAAAAGAAGGTAATAGACAGATGTTGGTGGAAGATTTGTGTTTCCCAACATCTTTTTTATTGAAGTATAGTCAATTTACAGTGTTTTGTTAATTTCTGGTGTACAGCATAGTGATTCACTTACACATACGTATATTCCTCTTTATATTCTTTTCCATTATGGGCTATTACAGGGTATTGAATATAGTTCCCTGTGCTCCACAGTAAGACCTTGTTTATCTGTTTTATGTAGTAGTTAACATCTGCAGATTCTAACATTTTCTTTATCTTGCCTCATTCTGCATATAAATATCTTGGTTTTGGTAAAACAAATAGATTGCTTTATAATGTGTTGTCTGTTAATGTTAATACTTCAAAATATTAATATTTTTGTTCAGAAAAATATGAGGTTTTTCCTTTTGGAGATACGATTGATCACATCAGAAACGAAACCCCTCAGTACAAGAGGGTTTATTTCTACTAAGTTTAGAAGAAAGGATAAATAGGTATTTATTATAGCTGGAGGAAATTTTAATAAAATATTTTATGGTAAATCTCAAAGCTGCAGAAAGGTCGACAGGAGGACAGCATAGTCACTGCAGTGTCTTCCTGGTACAGCCACAGTCACTCCCTGGCTTGGTGTGAATGTGAATCCTGTGCCCAGCATCCTTTGACTTATTTTCAAGCAAATCTCAGAAGTTCCATTTCATTCTAAATATTTGTCTGTATCTCTGAAAGATGAGGATTCTTTACAAATATCACTGCATCATTATTACCAAACCTAAAATTTAACAGTTTAATATCATAGGTCAAGGTTTAAATTTCACTGGTTGTCTCTTCTGTAATTTTCTTGAATCACGATTCAGACAAGGCCCACACATTGCATTTGATTCATGTCTCAAGTCTCTGCCTCTTTAGAGTCCTCCTTGCCCCTCTTTGTTCTAGCAACTTATTTGTGGAAGGAACAGGATTACTTGTTCTTTTGTTCTCTGTAGTTTGTGTTTTGCTGATTTCATTCCATGGTGGTGTTCAACATGTTTTTTGGTCTCTCTATTTCTTTAAATTGGTATTCAGATATAGAACTGTGGATTTTTGTGGGGGAGGGGAGGACTATTATCACAGTCATTTGGTGTCTTTCAGGAGTCCCATTGTGTAGCTACTTCTCTTTGTTCATGGCTGGATAATTTGCTAGAGCTATTGTTTCTTTATGGGTTTGCAAAATGGTAATATTCCATTCTTTCTTCACTTGTTAGCTGGAATAGTACTAAAGAAATTGTCATCAACTACACACCCTGAGGGGCAGGTGAAAGGTTGTAGAGGAAAGACAGATTTAATGCTCAATTCTTCTGCCTTCCTACTAGTTTTCAGAAAAAATGGGTTCTGTAGAATCTTCAGAAGTGACTAGGCACCTTCTAAACATGTATATGTATATATACATACATACATATATGTATATATTAACATTATTATTGTGAACACATGGATATAAACCTGTTTGGTGGGTTTAAAAATTATCATTCTCTTTGCTCAAGTTTCCTCATCTTTTAGCCAGTGGGAACGTCTTCAAGTTGACAGTCTTTGAAGGCTTGCTTGCTCTCTGCCATGACAAAATCTTCCAGCCTCAGCTTTTCCTCCCCCAGACTAGGATCAGCTGTTCTCCATGCAGCCCTGGTTTTTCAGTGGGAAGTTGTACTTTGGGAACCATGATTTGAGTGCTAGAAGTGATTATTGCTACTTGGTCATCGTGTCTAGGTTTTTCCCAGTGGGTAGAGTTAAAAAAAAAAAGACATATGTACCTCAAGTTTATACTGATGCTTCTAACAAATTTAGGAATATATGGTTTTAATCTTTATATAATTTAACAATATGGTTTAATAATACGTAATAATCCTGAATTATATGGTATTGCTTTTGTTTTGGCATCTCTTTTCTCTAACATAACTTGCTTCCTAAAGAATTAACATGATTTGTTTGCAAATGTTACCTGTTCTTTAAGAGAGGTGGAACACTGATTCATAAGTTTTGAAGCCACGTATGTTGGGAACAAGCTTCAAGTTCACTCTCAGTGTGGGGCAGACATCTGGGCAGTGTTCCATGTGTCACATCACCACAGGGAGGTGTTAAAGACAGGTTACCAGAGAGAATGATGCAAGAGATACAGGACTGAGGTCTGGATCTGCCAGTTTACCTGTCACTTGTCTCCTTGTCTTACAAAATGGGCTTACCTCCGAAGCCTTTTATGGAAGATAATATATGTGAAAATCTTGTGTAAATTATTCATGTATCATAATAGAAATTGTTTCTCAGCTTATTAAAAATGAGGTTTTGAACTACTGGACTTCTGGTGAGCTTTGTTGTCAAGATTTGTTTGTTCTTGCAGGGCATATTTTTCTTAAGTTGCTGGCATAGCCTTCCTAATTATCTTTAACTGATCCCCATCTCTGTAGTTAAATGTATGTTTGTAGGCTGCTTTTGACGTGAATATTTGATGGGTTAAATATTTGACTTAAATATTTTTGTTTAAATTACAATGCCATGAAGTGAGTGTAGAAAAGAGGATGAAAATAGAGGGGAGTTTCACATCAAAGCGTGTTCCTTGTTTTCGGTAATTCCTCATTTCTCTTACCCAGTGCCGTGGAGTACCATAGACCACAGAGGTGTACCCCTGTGTGTATAAATAACCTTTCCCTGAGGAGAACTTCAGAGTGTTGGCGTCACACCGTGGAAACAAATGGCAAGTACAGGTCAGGGGCGTCAGCTGGAGACAAGAGTTGCGTGTTTGATGCTAAGCTCATCATATGGCTCATGGGTCTTTCTTAGCTAAATAAGACTTTAAAGTCAGGTTTTTCTGTGTGTGGGTTTTTTTTTTTTTTTTTAAGATTATTGTTTCTGAATTCTCAAATAATAGAGTTCTTTCCTATCTTGGTGCCATGTTTAGCCACTTGAGACCTAGTAGGGAAGTGGCCAGCAGGCCACACCAACTATGCTGGTGCTTCCTGGGTCCTGCCTTCAGGTCCCACATGTCAGTGATAACGTTCAAAAACTCACTCTGTATTGTTGGACAACTGCATTCTGCTCATCTTAACAATTTTAGCCAAACTTTGCAGTTGGCAATGACCTTCTCTCTAGAGTCTGAGCTTGTAAAACCCATTTACAGTATCTCCATATAGACATTCATAACATTTATTTGCATTTTACCAACAATTATATTTCTATATGGAGTTAAAATTGTTGCTTAAATACTTAAATATTTCTAGTATGAAATAACCATATTACAAAACTTTGGAAAATAAAGGAAGTAGATAATTCTGTTAACTTTTTCATGCTGAGTGTTACTAATGTGTTTTTTCTCCTAATGGTCTCTTTTCTGTTAATTCTGTACACAGTTCTGGAGTACATTTTTGTGTTTTTTTAGACTCAGGCTCCAATAAACTTACGATGACAGAAAAATTTTGTATGTCCTTTCATAGGAATTACAATTAGCACTGAAAGACAAGTTTTAATAATTTTTGAAGATAGATTTATTAAAGTTTTATAGAGTATCCAACTACAGTATTCCTGGCCTATTGTTAACCATTCATTATATTTTCTTCCAGATTTACTATACCTCTCGCTTTAATATAACTGTCAGTTTAGAGAATGCATAAGGTCTAAGATATATACATAACATGTTTAACTGTTCCCCTATTAGACATTTACTAACTTATAATATTTTTAGTGTTGTAAACACAGGGTGAACATTTTTGTGGACATACGTTTCTCATATTTTAGATTATTTCTTTAGAATCCCAGAAATAAAATAACTAGGTTACAGTAATATTTTTATAACTCTGGATTTACGTTCCTGGATAGCTTTCTATGAGGGTTGTAACAGTTGATATTTCTAGCAAATTGGTTAGTTTTCTCTTTTGTATGGTTTTTCTCCTCCCTCTTGCCCCTCATCATACACATCGGTCATTTCTTTTTTCAAGGTTTAATGTTTCCTTTAAGCTTCAAAACAGTTCCCGTCTCTGCTTTGGAAAACCCCATGGTTCTTGGACAGGAGAAAGGCCATATTACTGCAGTGGGGCCAAGCAGATGGGTGTGGAAGAGATATGGGTCTTGGAAGATCCTAAAAGGGAGAGGTGGTGGTTGTGAGGGTGGCAGAGTAAAACTGAGTTTGATTTTCCAGTTTTTTTGTGACATTATTCATGATACAAAGCTGCCTCTAAGCTGTAAACGTTTCAAAGCCCTATGTTAAAGAATAAACCTGTGGCTAGGTTTTTTTTTTTTTTAAGATGGTCAAGTTAGATCCTTAGCCATCAAGCTGTGCTTTTTCTTATAGACAGATTGGAAAAGCACCAAGCAGTGGTCTCTAAACCCATAAAAATGACTTGTAAACTTTACTGAAGATGTTGTAGTCAGGTTGCACGGTTAGGAACCTAATGGATGTCAGGGATGTCCAACTAGACAAGTCTGTCGTTCCCCAGAACATCACTAAAGAACGGGCATTGCTGAGCAACCCTGCAAGTTTATTAACATGTCATTGATAACATAACTCTATACAGCAGTCGTGAGGCACGCCAATGTCTGAACGAATGTGGTCCTGTGTAGGTAAAGGACTGGAGGGCTGGGATCTAGCCCCGCAGTGTCGTGAATTGATTTTCACACACTGAGTATTACTGCTCACTATATATTTAAACTGGCTGGAGTGAAGTGTAATTTTGTTATCAAGAACAAACTGGACTTTGAAAGTGATATTTTTGTCAGCCATTCAAAACTAGCGTAAGAACATGTTACAGAGAAGTAATGAAAATAGACCTGTTGGATGTAACGTTGAACTATTACACTTTCCGTTTGGCTGTGCCGTCAGGAGCTACGCTACGATGATTTTGGCCCTTAAATGTCTGTGCATTCATTATACCCCGTGCTTAGTGTGTGTGCTTTGTAGGTGCTTCGTCACACAGTACTCTGTAACCTGGTGGGAATGAACTGTATAGTGCATAGCGGGCTATTTTTGCAGAATTTTAGACTCTGCACCTGACAGTGTCATCCTTTCATTCTGGGCCCCAGTCTCTCTTTGTTTATTAGGCCTTTTGTTTCCTCCAGGATTGGTTGGGAGCTCAGCAGCCACATGTCCTTGGGCAAGTGTCTTTTTAACTCTTCTGAGGGTGGTTTTATGATCAGTAAATTATAAATGCCGATAAATCCCAGCCTGCTGTTCCTGGCAAATTGGTGCCAACAGCCCCCAGGAACTCTAGCTGGAATGGCTAGGGAGCCTTCAGGGGCTATGCCTTAGGGTCCAGATAATTGGAGAAGCTGAGCAGCAGAAACTTTTCTCTTTGCAGTGGAGGTTGGGGGACAGCATTTAAAATGGTTTTCATAGCACAGGGAACTATATTTAATACCCTGTAATAGTCTAGAATGAAAAAGAATATGACAAGGAATATTAATATATATATAAAACTGAATCACTATGCTGTACACCAGAAGTTAACACAACGTTGTAAATCGACTATAACTTAAAAAAATTGGACTTATTAAACTTAAAAAAATTAAAAATGCAATCTTCAAGTCTAATTCAGGTAAGCATTTATAATGAAAGGTCAGGTGGAACATAAAGGCCAGATAGTCCAGGTGTGCTTTGTTATCCGAAGGCCAGGATTTCCAGAACATTATTTCTAGAAAAATGATTCTCATAAGGATGAAAATAACTCTTACTGCTGTTATTAACAGCTTTTGTTCAGTACTTAGTTTGTACTAGACACTGTGGTAAAGACTTCCATGTATATAATCAAATTCTGTCAATGATGCTTTTTTAAGATAGATGCTATGAGCATGTTTATCAGATGAGGAAACCAGTACCAGGAAGGGTCAGTGGTGTAGCCCAGGGGTGTGTATGAGATAGGAATGCAAGCTGTGTCTTCTTTCTCTTTCCAAGTACACTGCTTCCTTACCCTGCTCACCACCCCTGGCTAGGAAGGGTGGTAACCCTTCCGGACTGCATGAACAGGTCCCTTGCGCTCTTGGCTTCCAGAACGGTTCGGCCAATGGTGGGTGTACTGATGGGAGAACATGGGACAAAAGAAGAGGATGGCTAATCAATGTCCTGCTTCCCTCCCTGCCGGGCATACTGTATGTCTTTACCCAAGGCTACATCTCTTGCCAGGGAATCCTCTCCTGGATTTTGGTGGCTGTTTCCTCTCCTTGTCCTTTCAGAGAGTAGTCAGTTACTGTTATGAGACCTGGCATATTCCACTGTCCCTTCTGGTTTCCATAAATCCTGCGCATGCTTTTTGTAAATACTCTTCATTGAATTCTCCTGAATTACCCAGTTGGAGTGTGCCATCTCTTCTAGTCAGAGTCCAGATGGGTATACTGGCTCTCCCATTTTGAGCAAAGGAACCACGCTAAGATGAGTGTGTAAATCTTAGGCAGTTAGCAAATGTTAAGTATCTACAAAGCATGGGACACTGTGCTGGATATATAGTACAGTAACTAATGAAGCAGCAGCCATAGACTTTGCCTGCTTTTTTAAAAAGAAAAAGTGATCTAGGAAGACAGAGCATTTAAAATAATACAAAGCAGCATGAACTCAGTATGAGTTCAGAGACCAGAGGGTTCTATATGGCTGGTGGCAGAAGGTATGAGCAGGTGCTTGATTGGAGCTTTGGTACAATTAGGTCAAGATGGAAAGAGGAATTTGCAAAAAGTGTTTTGGGGCCAACGAGTGGATGGGTCTAGGTGGGGCTAAGGGCTCCAGTGAGGGGAGCAGTGGCGGACAGGGGAGATGCATACTCAGGTTGAAAAGTACTTGGCCTTTTTTTTAATTTATAATTTTGGTTTTTTGAAAAGCTATTTTGTATCCAAATTAACATTTGTTACATTTATAGATGTTCATGCTTATTATAAGTAAAAACTGGTTTGAAGTAATAATGCCTAACCTAGTTCTTTTTGGAGAGGAAGTCAGATTTCTTTGAGTATCTGTTGACTCCGTGTGTCAGGCCTGCACTTGTGTTTGGACACACCATGAAGGTAATTCCTGCTCTTGGTTTAACAACACTTTGATATAATTATCATTACTTCGTAATTACAGTGATAAAATGCATTCTTTGGGAACTTTCCCCTTTTGGAATACTGGAAATAAGTGTGCTTAGTTACCTGGTGTCACAGTGATTTTTCCAATGCTTGAATTTCTAAGGAATCAGCTCCTAATGTACTTCAAAATAAAGCTGATGTCTAATAAAATTCTCATTTTAGAGATGGCAGTTCTTTGCAGAACCTGAAAAGGAAAACTTTAAATCAAAAAAAAAAACTTTATTCACAAAAAGACTTACGTTCTTCTATTTAGAACTACTGGGAGGGAAGAAGGGCTCATAAAACTATCTTAGGGGAAAAACAGCCTGGAGGCTTAAGGATCTACTTTACCTTGTCAACCATAAACTTAAGGGTGAGGCGGAGCTGCAGGAGAGAGCATGTGTGGAGGGGTGGGGGGACCTTGATCGCTCCTGGTTTACAGTATTCCTCGAAACATGATACGGAATTACACCTCAGCTTTTCTCTAAGTATCTGTGGGTACCCTGGTCTCTGCTATACTGCGGCCCTGGCTTTAATGGCCCAGATTGAAGCCATTGGACCAGAGGAGGAGAGGAGCAGGGCATGAGCATGTGAGCCATGCAGGCAGCAGGTGGGGCTTGTACCAGGCCACTGCGTAAGCTGAACACCGGTTACAGTGTTGCTTTATATTAACCGTACATTAACTGAATTTAGTGACGTGTGCTTTTCCTAGTTGTTAAATGGTTATCGTCACAGGGAAGCTTGCCAGTTCAGCAGCAGCAATACATGGAAAACTCTTTATAGTTGGTCTGTCATGATGCTAGGGAAATTTCTGATAGCTGTCAGTGGTGATTGGGAGCAAAAGGACAGCTAGTAGTTAGTATTTAAGTAGATAAACAGCAAGGTCCTACTGTATAGCACAGGGAACTATATTCAATACCTTGTGATAGCCTACAATGAAAGAGAATATGAAAAGGAATATACATGTATGTATAACTGAATCAGTACACTGTGCACCAGAAATTAACAACATTGTAAGCCAACTATTTCAATGAAAAAAAAAGGCATTTATAGAAGGCTCTAGGTATTGAAACATGCATCTCTACCAGGAGACTGAGAAATACATCCTGCCTGGTGTGACAAAAAGACCACCTAGGTATGCTTCTGGTGGAGGGTACGATTTCATCTCATGTGGCCATCTACTTCCAGGATTCGCCTCTTCCCTCCCTGTAGTGAACGCTCTAGTCTGTCTCATCCTCATCTTTATCCCTATCTCTAAACACTTGCGGGATGTTATTGCTTGAATATCTCACTGCCACCTCAGATACAGCATGTCTAAAATAGAACTGATTATCTTCCTGCAAATTTGACCCCTTATATCACCTACATTGTAAAGGATACTACTGATCACTTTCTTGTTCAGATTACAAACTGCAAATTCTTCTTGACATCTTCCCCAACAAAGTTCACATGTGCAATGCTTTTGTATGAAATCCAAGGTTGGTTTATTAGCCCTTCCTGGAGCCAACTCAAGGATACTGAGTGACTGAGAGGAAGACATCAAAGGTCCACTGTCCAACATTTTGTGTCTGGGAGCTGGTAGACTGCTACCTTTGGTAATCCTGTCTCAGCTGCTTCTCGTAAGAATTCTTTACTTAGGTGACACAAATTCACTTTTGTCCTCTGAGGGGGGCTGTCCCTTTCTCTACTCCTTTGGTTACACAGCCCACCACCCCATCTGGGACATCTCGATAGTTCTCTTTGCTCACCTTTCAAAACCCCGCCAAGTTAGACTTCTCTAAAGTTGAAGTTACGTCTCTAGGATACTTACTTTTCAAATGTTGCATTACAGTGTCTTCATGGGGACACATCTCCACTTAGGGACCAAAAGTTCCTTGAGGACAGGGACGGTCATTATTTTACTACCCAGAGCACCTGCTCCACATACAGCAGATAGTTTCTTTTTTGATGTCTCAACCCTGCTGATCACTTCATCTTCATATGTGGTCATCAATCTTTTTTGCATACCAAGGTAGATTTTCTTAGTATTTATGACTTCTGTGTTAACTGAAAGGGAAAAATAGTTCCACTGACTTTTTAAACAATAAACATAAACATTTTTTTCAAAGCTAGAAATTTCTCTTTAGGTGTTTTGAATAACTGTAAATTAAAAAAAATTTAATTGGACATTAATGTATGCCAATTTATTAGTAAAAGAAGTGGGGAATTTCCCATAGTAGGATTCTTGGGATAAATACATAATATTTCCCTGGGAATATGCAGTTTGAAAATACTAGGATCCACTGAATCCCAGCTGACGTTTGTTGTGTGTGATATCATAATTCATGCCAATTGGATCTGCATGTATTTACCATATATTCTTACGATACTTCTTATTTAAATCAAAATGCTCCTCCCCAGAGAACTAGGGAATATAAAATGGCAAGCATGAACCCACTTTTTCAAGACTGGAAGCCATTGTAATCATGTTTCTGCTCTTTGCTGCCACTTCTTTAAGATACAGGTACTCAGTGAAGTTGGTTGGCTCACCACATCTTTAAATCTTGGGTGGTCTAGGCAGGAGTTAGACAGAGATGCTGATGCCTTTACATTATTAACAGGATTCTGGAGAATTTTTATTTGATGTTAAAGCTGTGAGAATGTAAATGGAGAGAAGTCATATTGTGTGTATTTGATGACCACCTGTGCTCAGTGAGGCTGAGATAAATCAAACTGTTACTTCATTGGCTCTACAATGGTATTTGCTTAACTGTATTAAGTAAACTTTGAGAAATCTCAGGCCCTCTGATATAAAATATGCAATTTTTCAAGCATACTAATTTATTAGGAAAGGAAAAAGTGTCCATTGACAGTTCTATATAGAATTTAGGTGATAACTTACATTTTTTTTAACTGACTCTTCAGAAAAGAGTATTCAGAAGAAATATTCATACTTTTCTATTTTTTTCCCTCAAGCACTTCATTAATTATATGAAGGGAAAAATAATTTTGGCTTCATGGATTTCTTAAGAAATAGCCTGTACTTTTGCTTAATATCATATATCATACAAAGGATTTTCCTGTGTCTTCCAGCTCCAGGTCCCTTAAACCTTTGCTTGTAAATAGTGTTCATCAGCCTGTGAGTTAGCAGTCAAATGCTGCTGCTACCTCAGACTTCATAGTCCACTCTTGTGAGAGTACCTTACTACTTAAGTACTTATTAAATGAGCTATTATTAAGATGCAAAAACATAGAATGATCATGTAACTTCTTTTGGCTAAGTAGAGCCACACACCGCTCACTAAGCATCATAAGTGGGCAATTTCAAATTCCAAAAGCAAGTGAAGAAAATACTTCTACCACGCTTGTTTGCTTTCTTGATGTGACAACATAAAATGTTAGATGTTTTCTGGATAGTGAGTGTCTTGAGTTTCTTTTCAATGGCTTTTATCATTAAGTGTGACTGCAATATATTTCTTTTCCTTCAAGGATGCTTTCTGGTTCCAGCCAAAGCACTGATTTTTTTTTAACAGTTAATTTATTCTGGTTTCATTGGTTTATTTGGCTTTTGTATGAGTTGCTTCATTAAACATTTTAAAATGTGAGATATACATCACTTATAAAGCATGTACAGTTAAAAACTATAAATTATGAAGTATATACTTTTACACCTGTGTAACCACTTCCCTGTTCAAGAAATTGAATGTGTCCTGAACCCCAGAAATCCTGAAGTGCCCCTGCCAATATTAAGCCACTAACCTGAATTTGTGACTATTATCCCTTGTTTTTCTTTACCACCTAAATACTATAGAATTCTAAACACTTTAGTTTATATACTTACACATCTAGAATAGACTGCAAAGTAGACGAACACTTCTAATGACACTACCCTTGCAGTTTTGAAGCTCTTTGAAAGACAGTGTGACAAAGGATTACATCCAAAATACATTAAAAAGAAAAAAAACCCTGTCAAAACCCAATAAGAAGACAAACAGACCAATGAAACAATGGGCAAAGATTTGAACAGACACTGTAAGGAACACGTTTAGCATCACAAGTACTGGCAAGAATGTGGAACGTCCAGAACTCTCATCCATTACTGGTAGAAACGTGAAACTACAACCACTTTGGAAAGTGGTGTAGCATCATCCTGTGAAGCTAAGTATATGCCTGCCATATGGCAGAGAGTTCACAGGAGTAAGTACTTAAGAGAAATGAAACACATGTCTAAAAGTAAACTTGTACATGAAAGTTCATCACAGCTTTATTTGTAGTAGCAAGAACCTTGAACCTGAAATATGGTATATCCAACAATGGAATGCTACTGGTGGAAATGCAGTGGTGGATTCATGGATATGGATGTATATATACATTGGTCAAAGCTCTGGAGGTACACTTAAAATAGGTGTACATTAGTATATGTGAATTATACCTAAATAAATTTAATATAAAAGTACATATGGTAGTTATAAGGAAATGAGATTAAATTCCTATCAGAAACTAATGCATTGAATACATACCATTTATATTGTTGCAAATGTAATTCCAAAAATGCATTCAAAATTTGAGAAGCAGCAGCACTTTCTAAATACCTGGATAGCCTCAAAAAAGAAAATCACTCTCTAAAAAGTTTAAAGATGCTTACTTCTCTGTACATTTAATAAAGTTGGTCTTACTGTTGTGTAGTCACCATATCCAAATACACATTAAAAACAAAACCTTAAAAGTATAATTATGTGCACATAATAATAGTAATAATATTAATAATAAAGTAATGTGCAGAAAGACTCTAGGGTTGTCATAGAACTATGCCTTAGCATCCAAATTTTAGTGTCTCCCTTAATTACCAAATCTGCCTTTTATTGTTTATATTATTTGTACCTTTTAGGGTTTTTTTTTTTACAGCCATTAAATCATGTTCTAGCACTCTGTCCTTTCCAAAAAGCTATAGTTGAACACTATGTATAGACAGTATTTAATTATCCACTGTATTTTCTGTCTGCTGCTCTTAATTCTAAAAATTGCATCTCTTAAAAATGTTATTTTTCTAAATTGTGTCTTCAGATTACAGTTGGATATCGCATGTAGTGATGGTGTAGCATTCTGGGTTAGACACACTACAATATGGCAGCTTTTCTTCCAGTCCTATATCATATGATTTAAAGTAAATCTAAATTTTTTCCAGTTAATTAGAAAAACAAGGATTAAAAATATAATCCCCAGATAGGACACAAAATGTATAAACTGCCTAGAAAAAAAGATAAATTTAAAATTCAGATCATACAATCTAAGCTAGTCAAAGTGGGAGAAAACATTGGAAACACAACAATATCCAATAAAGGACAGATACCTGGAATATATAATGTATGCCTAAAAATTGGCAACCCAACAGAAAAATTAAGTAAAAAAAAAAAAAAAACTTCAAGAAAAAGAAATATGCCATCCCCCCAAACACAAGAAAAGTACTCAGATCTATTGATTATCAAGGAAACAGAAATTAAAATTACAGTGAGATACCACTATATACTCATCCAAATAGCAAAGGCAATAACTAATAGTATTAAGTGTCGACTAGGACAGAGAGGAACCAGGACCCTGACGATGGAAGGGTGGATTGGCATGACTGATTTGCCAAACCGTTTTCTTTATCTGGTGAAATTGAAAATGAGTCTAACCCTATGATCCAGTCATGTATTAAGGAGAGTCATACACTTGTACCCGGGGGTGCATGTGTAAGAATGCTTTATTACAACCTAGCTCACAACAGCCCCAAACTGGAAACAAGGCAAATGGTCATTAAGAGGATGGGTAACTAGATAAACAGGGTCCTACTGTACAGCACAGGGAACTAAATTCAGTTCCTTGTAATGGCCTACATTACATATATATATATATATATATATATATATATATATATATATATAGTAAAATGTATAACTGAACCACTGTGCTGTACATCAGAAATTAACACAACATGGTAAATCAACTATATGTCAATAAAGTAAATAGATACATAAAAAGTGAATAGGTAACTAGCTAGCATCTGTTACATTAATGAGGGAATTTCATAGTTACAAAAATCAGCAAGCTACAGCTTCATGCAGTAACGTGGGTGAATCGGACAAACATTTTTGAACAAAAGCATCCAGACAAAACTGGGTGAGTACATTCATATAAAGTTCAAAAAACTTGTAAAACCAAACTAAGATGTTGAGGATTCTGTACCGGCGTACCTTGGAGAGTGCATGCTTGGTTCCAGACCACTGCAATCCAGCAAATATTGCCATAAAGTGAGCCCCATGGATTTTTTGGTTTATCTTCTGAAGAAACTAATTTCTGAAATGGTGTATTTTTCACAGCTCCTAGTGGACTGAGCACACTGCACAGTACATTCAGAGCAGAATTTTTGGAGACCTCTCTGACACCAGAGGATCTGAAATACACTGCTCTCCACAGAGAGCAGCGCCAAGGGCGCAACACACCTGCCCTCCCTGAAATAGTTCTAGTGCCTTTACTTCTGGTTGTGCTCACTGCAGCTCTTCCCTGAGAGTAGAGGGATCCCTCGTGACTCTGGAGACTTACCATCATTTCATTTACTGGAAACATGGATGTCTTACTGTTGATGCTTTTAGTTCTGTAGCAAAATTCCTTGTGCAGGTGTCAGTAAATCATTCCTCGTAGAGAACACTGTTTGTAAGCAGCACATTCCAGGCTGTAGATTGCCCAATTCAGTCAACCCTCTCCTCTTCCTAAAGCCATGTGGTCATACTGCCTGAATTTCTGTGGTGGAACTACTTTCCCTTTTCTAATTCAGAGCCCTGCCTCTCTCTCCTAGCCCTGCTTGTCTGTTGCGCATGAGAAGTGCCTCCTTGCCTGTGTTCCCAGCATTCCCAGCTTTCCCATCTGTACTGTGTCTTTGCGTCCCAAGTGGAAAGGCCATTTCACCTTGCAGAGGTTTTAAGCACCCTTTTCTTATATATTCTGAAATTATACTTCACTTCTTCATTTTTATACAACACGTATTAAGCATCTCTATACAACCTGTTAGGAGTTGGAGGATACAAATCATGAAGTAGTCCACGAGACGATCATGACCCAGGGGATGTCTGTCCTTAACTGTGCTGTGGTGTGAGAAGCACCATGCTGACACGGGGAGACCTGAAGGTCAGTATATACACCTGTGTTGGTTAACAGTGCGTAACAAAACACCATAAAACTCAGTAGCCTTAAACAACGAGCATTAACTGTTGCCTGTCTGTCTTTAGGCCAGCTGCCGTATTCTGGTTTTCAGTGTGTTTATTCATATCTGTGGTCACCTACAGCTTGGGGATGTGTTTCTGCTGGTATTCGCTGGGCCCTTTCAGATACTTGGGGGTCAACCAGCTGTAAGCTGGTCTCTAAAACAGATTTAACTGGGAAGACTTACCTCTGGTGGTTTCTCCTCCTCCAGCAGGCTCATTTGGGCTTTTTCTCATGGCAAAGCAAGCCGAAGTCTAGGTTCAGAATTGGCACATGATCAGTTGGCAAAAGCAACTCACAAAACCAGCCAATATTCAAAAGGAATTGCCTTGTGATGAGAAGTGCTGCAGAGTTGCACAGCGAAGGCTGTGGGTGCAGGGCATGGGAGGAGTGTAACTTGGGTCATTCTTACAGTCAACCTACCAGTGTACTACAAAGAACTGATGATTGAGTTGGGCCTTTCATGGGCAACCAGGCTTCTCTGAGGTGGCAAAGTGGGTAGAAGGCATTGAGCATGGACATGTTGAGGGTTCAGATGATAAATTGTTAGGTGTGAGCAGTTTTGTTTCACATTTGTTCCTGGTACAGTACTTTGTGTTGGTGTTATTTTTTGATCTCACATCACTGTTTTTAAGAGTCTTACTGTTCTAGGTCTGCAGAGATCTTAGGTCAGTCCTTCATAAATGAGGAAACATATAGAAACATTCAGCGACCCTTTCCAGTTCTCTGATCGCATACTTGACAGAAGTAGAAGAGTTAACTCGAATTTCTTCCTTCTGTGTTGCTCTCCATAAACACTGTCCATGTTTCCAGTGTAATGTTCCATGTGTGCTTTTTCAGTGTGACCTGCCTTCTAACACGAGCAACATCATCTCATAGAATCTCTCATTGTGGGCTGACCAGAGAGGCTTGTGTGAATAGTGAGGGCAGATACCTAGCTGTCCTGGAGAGAAGGAATAAGTGTTAAATGATTTAGGTGGTAGTGGCTCCCATGTGGTTTCACTCTGCCTTTGTGTTCTAGGCACAGTCCTGAAGTTCTGAGCTCACACACAGCCTGGTCTGTCCAGAGTAAGACAGTGATGTCACTGGATACTCAGGTTGACTACGTTAGTCTTAATAATTTTAGATCTGCTGCTTTTGGGGATCAGGGTCAAGTGATTGTCATGGACCGAGTTGTAGACGATGCTGTTTGACACATGTATTCCATTCCATGTCTCAGTCCCTTGGTTCTGTTGCTAGGAGTATGGAAATCTGGAGGAGAAAGAGGAAGCGACTCCAGGTGTGTTCCTTATTTCACACTTAACCTTTGTTTCCTACTTACAAGAACTATTAACTTGTAACTTAATTCCTTCTGGAGAAACCAAAGCACAATAAAGAAACTTGGAAATGGGTCGATAGCTTTATGAAGGCTACATATTTAAATTTTTTAAAAGGCTGGTTTTTATAGGCCGTAC
Organism: Camelus dromedarius; assembly: GCF_036321535.1. Lineage (NCBI taxonomy): Eukaryota > Metazoa > Chordata > Mammalia > Artiodactyla > Camelidae > Camelus > Camelus dromedarius. Next base: position 68,831,868 of record NC_087439.1, on the reverse strand, counting down.
ACGGTCAAGTAATTACATGAAACAAATGAAAGCATGATCATTCGCTTACATAGGAGTATTTGAAGATTATACTTGAAACAAATGGCACAGTGAATTGAAATACTTCATTATACTTGATTTTAAGTAGTGTGTCTCACCATAATTTTTTTCTATTACTTTATTTTGATGATATACTTTGCCAAGCCATGGTTGCATGCTACTAACACTCAAGGAGCCTTACAAAATAATTTTTTAAAACTAAAAAAAATTTAAGAGCTTTTTGATAACATATACACATTTTAGTTTCATGTTTTCTATAATTTTTGAGTATTCAAATGTTTACTGACACCTCTGTGTGCAAAGCCCCTGGTAGAAGCTGTGAATGATACAGTGATGCTTAGGACCTGATCCAAACCTACTGGGCAAAGAAAGACAAACGTGCGACTATTACAAAGTGCTCTCCTATGGCAGATCATTTTTCTGATTGCTCGATGACATTAATTTTCCATTTCGCATTTGGGTTATGCTGAAATTTCATATTTTGACCTTTATTCAAAGACACTTGGAAGAGTAAAAGTTAAAGCCTTCCCTACTGAAATCATTCAAGTCAAACTATTGTGGAAGAGACCAGGCAAGCTGGAGCTGCTTTACAGAGCAAGTGCAGGATTGAGTATTAGGTGTGGAGTTAATTATCTGTACATCTTGTTTTACATTCCCATAGATACAAACTTCCTACTTTATTGGATTCTACAGCTTAAAGAACACAAAAAGGATTATTGATGATTACACCTAAGTTTTAAAAACATCTCTGCTCTTAGTAAATAAGCAGCCTGAACAAAAAATTCTAGGAAAGGGTGTCTGTTGTTTGCAGGCACTATGTAAGCCAGAAACCTCTTTGAAAATTGGTGACCCTTTTTTTCCCCTGCCAATTATGTCAAAACTGAGGAATGGTAAAGGAAAGATGTTGCATAATCTCCAGAATATGCATCCAGTGGTTTCTCTTTCTCTTTCAAACCTTGTAGGACTTAAGACAGGTTACTTAATAGATGCTGTTTTCACCGTTAAGTAGGTTTCTAGAAATTATGGGCAGAGCTCACAAGAGTTTTACATCTTTATTCATTTACATTATGTCAGCTTCTGATACTAAAAAAAAAAAAAATTGTCTCCAGGATCCAACAAAACTCATCATATTTAAGGATCCCAACTTTTATTTCCAGGGCACAACCTGCTATTACCAATGTGTCTACGAGTATTTTATTTCTTCCTAATAACTTATGCAAAGAAATAGCCAGGACCCAATCAATCTTTATATTCTTTACAGACATTTAAAAGCTTACAGATTAAAATGCACAACCTAAGTTCCATTTCTTTGGGGGTATGTATAGCAAATATCTCAGTCCTTGAAAGTTTAAGTAGCCAGGCCAGCTGTCGTATTGTTCCAGGTGTTTGAGCATTCTCTGGCTGAAACACCAGTGGAGATATGATGATCCCAGAAAATGCTACTAACTCCTCAATTTGTATTCTTAGATGTGTGACTGCTTTTTTGAGTGTTATCAAGTGTTTCTGACCTAAAAAGTAATCAAAAATAGTGATTTTAGCTTTCTGTTACTTCATTGGAAGAAACCTACTAATTTTGACAAAACTGGGCAATTTTTTTACGTTACATTACTGTTTGGCTCACAAAGATAGCCCTAAAGAAGTCATTTTTTCCCTTGTGTTCTCAGCCTATGTTTGGGGTCCCTGGTACCGGTGAGAGGGATCCCCTGAGATACTCTGTATGAAACACCTGGCCAGGCCACAGGTTTTCAGCTTAGTCAACAGTGGAGGTGGACAGGGAAATCACAGGAGTGCAGGGGGCTGCAGGAAGGCAATAAGGAGTCGTGGAGACTGGCCAGGTGGAGAGAACTCCGTGTGTGTGTGTATGTGTATGTGTATGTGTGTGAAGTCATGGCTCAGATCCCGCTGATTACTTCACAGTAGAAGGCAGGCCCAGTTTTGACAGGTTGTATGCCAACAGAACCTGGAAAACCAGATTTCTATGCAAAATTTCCCACTGTTAAAATACTGCATGTGTCAAAGAAAATACTTCTGTAGGTCAGGCTGGATGTGCACCATGGTCTCGACTTCCCTATATGTGGATGGTGGCATTGAGACCATTTTATCATCATCTTAAGTGCTTTCATATATTGTTTAACAGCATTAAAATAACAATCGGTCTTCATAAACAATAGGTACTACTTACAAAGAATATTACAACTACCTTGGCCCAAGCCAAAGTTCCTTTTCATGCTAAACATAAACTAGCACCCACTACTCCTTAATACAATCCTGGCATTAATGCCATTCCCTTTCTAAAATTGGAAGACTCTGAGCTAAATCTGTTTTCTGTCTGTGGGTGGGGCCCACAGCTTTATGGTTCTGCTTGAAAAGCCCCTGCGGAAGCTCACCTCCAGCTGGAAAGGTCCTGGCACGAGGAGGAGGTGTGACGTGCTCGTGTAACAGCTCTCAGTGAGGTCTCTGGGCAATGGACTTCCTTTTCATCTGTCCCCCTCAGGGAAGATGCAGTTGAGCAAATGTTTATTGAGTATTGGACCCTCTAAATTATAAATTTCCATCCCCTGTGTTGTCTCCCTTGGTCTGAAGGTTTTCCCCTTCAATCAATACTTTCCATTTCAACCACATTTATTACCGCAATTAACCATCTCCTAACTGGTCTTTGCTTTTTTTTTTTTTTTTTTTTTTTTTAAGAAAAGCAACAAGCAGATACTTCCAGGCCTCCTAAAGAGACGTGTCTTTCCCTCCCATCCACAGCCTTTAACCATTTTAAACAGATAGTTATTTTATGGAGTACTTACAGTTTGCCATCTAATATGCAGCATTGGAGGGGAGTATGAAAATAAGATACAGAAACAGATGCTCTTTAAAAAAATGCTAATTTACCGTTAAGTCAATACTGTCCCTGAAACGAGTTCAGAGGCTGTGTAAAAAATCATTAGCAGATCCAGCTGGCATCCAGGTAAGCACTGGTCTCCACTCCATAGGTCACAGAAATGTATTTCTGAAGTGACTACTCCTGTGCTAAATGTTGATCCCTTAAATAAGTTGCTTCTTGTGTTTGGTGATTTTGTCCCCCTTCTGTCTCTGTGAAATTTTTGTCCTTTATTTTCTTTTAGGAACATAACACATTAATTCCTGCTAATAATAGCAATTTTGTGATGTTTCAGAATTCCTTAAGAAAAGTGCTGCCAAAATCTAGCTTGTTCATAACTCTGTATAACTTCAATTTTAAAGCATAAATGAATGAATTATAGAATATGCAGTATTGCTTTGTGGGATATGTCATAAATGAAGCCACTAATTGTCAAAGCGTCATAGGACTTTGGCAAAGGTCCAGTACGAGTTTAAGCCCTGATTTCCCTCCCTCCCAGAGCCTTGGATGCTCCCTTGTGGCTGAGTGGTTGAATGTTTTGCCCAGGGAGCCCTGCCAGCTGGTTGCCCTGCTGTCCCTTCAGGTCAGGACTTGTCTAGGTCAGGCTGGTAGCTTGTGGTTACCCTTCTGGGGAAGAACAGTTAGTTCTAAGGACCTTCTTACAGCGCTCAGTTCCTCTGCAGTCAAGCCTTTGTGTTCAGTTGTGTCTTAGGACCCAGTAGTATCCTCCTCCTTTCCTTGTTTTCCACCAAAGGAACGTCCCAGGGGGGATGATGCAGAGATGAGATCCCCACTAGATGGGAGTACCTGGCGAGTCCCCTGGGCACTGCCCGGCGCTGATGATTGCTCAGTCTCCCTTGTTTCCCCCCTGTTGAACAAGAATACCGGGAGGAGTCAAGAAGATGCTTCTGAAGCCGTTGGAGCCTCCCTAGTCCACAGGAGTGAACCCTCACTTCAGTTTCCTTTCCTTAAAATGTCTCTAAACAACATTTAATATTCAAGCCAAGCACTTCAGTACCAGAGGCCGAATGAGCCAGGAGAACCAGGCACCCTTGCCTCCTGTCCCTTTGAAGTACAGTCCTGTGTTATAGAGGGTTCAGACATTTGGTCTCAGAACCTCTATACTCTTTTCAATCCTTGAGGATTGAACTTAAGTTTGTGGTTTATATTTATCAATATTTTGATTAGACACTAGAACTCAGACATCTAACACATTTTAAAAATTCAAAAATGAGCCCACTACATGGTAAAGAAATTTTTTTCTGAGAAGTAACTTTTTTAAACTAAAAACTTGAGTGAGGAAAGTACTGTTTTACATTTTCGTGAATCTTTAATGTTAACTTAATGGAAGACAGCTGGACTCTCATCTCTCTGTATTTGTTGTGATACATTCTTTTGGTTTATGACGAAAACCTCACACAGCTATGTAGTTGGAAATTGTGTATATTCTTTTTTGATATTATACCAAGACTTGACAAGTGGTAGCGTAAAGGTTTTTTGCAAGGATGAAACTGAAACCGTATCAGTGAACTTTTAATACTCTGTTAAATTGAAATCTGTTGGTTTATCTTGCATTTTGAATGGGTATTTTTTTCTCATGCATGACTTCATAACATCATACATTTGTTCCTTGGAAAATATTGGTAGCTGTTATGCAGATCTTCCAAATGTTAACATTGTATGATGTCAGAGTTATGTTAATTAATATCACCACCAATCTCATCAGAAAGGTCTTTAAGTATTGGGAAGCTATCAAGTTTACTGTAGTTGATACAAGTTATCCAAAATTCTGATTTTCATCTGACGGCTGGAATTTTATTATTGACAACAAATTCTATCAGTTTTCCTTGAAGTGACAAGCTTGCTTTATTTTTAAGAAATTGTCTGCCAAATTCTAAAGTCTGAAAATCCAGCGTGTCTATCAGTCATTCTTTCAATTGATGGTATTGTTATGGTAACAGCTAGGTCAGCTTGCAACTGATTGCACAAGTTCTGTTCCCTTAGAGACTCATCACATACCAGGAGTGCTTTGTGCATATTTTCTATTTTGGCACACAAAATATTAAAGAGACGTGTATTCAAGAGCTGAGATTTAATAACAGTTACAATGCTTATTGCATCATCAAAGACCTTGAGTGAAACTTTTTTTTTTCTTAAACTGGGAATCAGTGGTGTTAAAAATAAAATGACAATTCATAAGGCTTGGTGCCTACTTCACCCATCATTCCCAAGGGCAACACAGTGAATAAGGCAAATAAAATAGACTTATTATGGAAGTAGCTCTGGCCTCCTGGACCCCCTGGAAAGGTCTGGGGGACTCCCACAAGTTTGTTAGAACTGCTTCTCTAGTACATATGTTCTGAATTCCTAGGTTGCATTACCAGATTTACACTCATGCTACAGCACCATTATGTCCAGTGAAGAAGCAGAGCTGTGTTACTTTGTCTCCTTTATCCAAGCACCCAAAACTAAACAAATTGCTTCCTTAACATTTGCCACATTTTAATAATTGGTCATCTCAGTTTACCATTATGAGCAGGTGGCATGAGCTTAATCTGAGCAGTAACCTCAGACCATTTTTCCCCAGCCTGGTCCTGGTCCTGGTCCTGCATGTTGGCTCACACATCACCTCTTACCCATCTTTGCCTGTCCTGCCTCCCTGCCATCCTGCTGTCTTACTGTGATTTCACTCATTTCCTGAGGTTCCTCACAGCTTATCCTGAGCTCTGCATTCTCCTACTGAGTTTCAGTACTGTTTTGGTGAAAATACCACCCCTGTCCTTGGTCGCAGTGTGGCTACTGAAAGGTATTTGCTGAATTGACACCCACAGTGATACAGAAGTGTCAAGGTCAAACTTCTGGGAGCTGAACTCATGTCCATTTTTCTAATAGGTCTACTTGTTTTACCAAATAAAGGAAATTATTCCATTAGATTGTTTTGATTTAAAAATAGAAACATGAGACTGAAGGCAGATGGGTGGGGTACAGAATACTTGAAATGTCGAGTTGGACCTGGGCTTATAAATTCTACGTGTGGGTCCTTCCCTCATAAGCTTGTGGACCTTCTGTGAGGGAAGCTACCTCTCCGTCTTACTTTCCTCGCCTGCATACGAGTGTTAGTAATGCCTACCTGTAAAGGTTGTAGTGAAGATTAATCTCATTATGTGTAAAGCAGCTGCTACAGTGTGTCATGCCCAGTAGATAGCAACTCCTTTTAAAATAATAATAATGTATTTGTTTGGTACTTAGACATTTACCAGTTCTAGTTTTAGCTCTCATGTAGTTACATTCTTCTAGAATGAGGTGGTGTCCTTAGAAAAGTGGGGGGTTTTTTTTGGTGTGTGTGTGCATTAGCTAAAGTTGTGAAACATTTTTAAGTGTATGAGTCACAGACAGCAGATGAGAAACAAAATGCAAAAATCTTGTTCAGTATTCAAATATGACAGCAAACAAAAACTTGTGTTGTTCAAAGAATAGGGACCTTAATTAGATGGGACTTCTGGTTCATAATCTGAGGCTAATGTTGTTGCTTTGATATAATGTAACCTCATTACTGTCTAATAATTTACTCGTTGGTTAATCATACCAGTAGATTTTACTGTAAGACTCTCCATTCCTTTTTTTGAGATATAATTGATATATTAGTTTCAGATGTACAGCATGATGTTTTGATATTTGTATATATTGTGAAATCACAGTAAGTCCAGTTACAAATTTTTTTCTTGTGATGAGAACTGTTAATATCTAATCTCATAACAACTTTCAAATATGCAATACAGTATTACTACCTGTAGCCACCATGCTATACGTTACATCCCTGAGTTCTCTGTTCCTTATTCAAATCTCAAAAGTAGATGACACAGCAGAAAATGTCTGAGTTGATAAAACTGAATATGGAATAAAACATCAGTTGCTTGTTCTCAGATGCTAGACTTTTTTAAAGTAATGGATAAATACTAGCTTTGTTTTCATCTGGGAGTCTCTGTTGTGTCTGCATATATCAAAATGAGCTGTAGAAGTGGCTTGCTAACATATGAAGCATATACAGTTCTTGTCAGCTGGGGTGTAATGAAGTGCTCGCCACTCTCCAAGTTAATCATTAAAGGCAAACTTTTGATCATTTGTCTTAACATATTGAAGAATGCAGATTTTCCTGTTTGACATGATAGGAATTGGGAATGCATTGTATGAAAGCACTTACAATGAAAGGATATTTTTATTTCCATATTTAAAAATTGATTCTAAGGAACTTTCTTTTTAAGCACATATTGGCTCTGCTGAAATCCATTCTGAAGAACTTTAGGCAAATAGCTTCTGAGAATTTGGACTCATTAGCAGGTATTACTCCTTTGGCTGTATTTCCTGATAATAGTTTTCTGTAAGAAATGTGAATGTCAGGGAGCGGAAGCAGTAAGAATTTGTCTCCCCTGCTTATTGGGGAGTACATACCCGGTGAGGTAGGGCGAGGCAATCCGAGGACTAATCAGTGCCTTCCAGCTTTCTCCCTTTCTTTCACCTCAGTCCTCATCATGTTTGTTGGGCATTATATATACTGCTTAATAGGAACTTTGGCATATGTAAGTATTTGATGTACATATTAGCTGGACCCAGTTTTAGCAGACCCATTGCTCTCATGGAGAAGACTGCAGAGAAGATGTGTGCACTGATGTGGAAATGTTAGGAATTTGGGGGGAGTGGCTCCTCAGAGCCCTGCAGTATGTGAATCGTGTGTGTAGCTGTGATTTTCTTGATATTTTTTGGACTTTGATCTTTAATCCAGGCTTTTAAAATTCTTCAGAAAGTAGGAAATGTCCCCACTTTCGGGTTTTAAAAAAATGATGAAAAAATACACATACGTAAAATTCGGGAAAGGTTGGCAGAGGCTTGAAGAGTAGCCTGTGAAAGGTGGAGACCGGCCTGGAAAGCCCCACCCCACAGCTGTTTGGCTCCTGTTAAAATGTCTGTGAAGGCTGTGCCAGAGGAACCAGGAAATTCCTCCTGGCATGGCTCTTCTGTGCCATCTGGTTCAAGGCTGTGGCCCTGCACCCAGTGATGACTTCCTTGTTTTGGAAGAAGTGGGCCACCACATTCCTCAAGCAGTGAAAGAAACATTCCACCCATTCCAATTATCCATGCCTGTGACTCCTCCTGTTTTTACACGGATCACTGGCTGCCAGCTCACTAGACCAAGACCCAGGGACATTGTGCTGTGATCCTCCCACTCTGCCACGGGCCACTTCTGTGATCTGAGAGAGTATGTTCAGCTAATTAGGGCCTCAGTCTCCTCATCTGCGAAATGAAGTAATTTGATTATCTTGTCCTTCATGAAACAGTTTGTGACCTCTTACCAGTAATCTGTGAGTGCTGTGTACTCACAGTAAAGCTGTTTTGCAAGGAAGTAGAAATAACTGGGATAAACAAGGTTTAGCGTTGGTGTTGATGGGCGTGTTCCTTACCAAGCCTTAGCACCGAGGGCATTGTGGGAACCCCTTGGGGGCAGTATGTGAGAGGCTGTGAACTCCTAAAAGAATGCTGTGACAGTGATTTGGTCCTTGCGTAGAGCCTGAAGCTGTTCGGTAACTGTTCACTGAATGATGGTTGACTGTTTCCTGTTGCCTATTGTTTTCCTTTTTGGACTTACTCTGGCCCTAACCACTCTTCTGTGTCTACATATGATGTTATCCACATGTCAATAACCAGTGTTGACTTTGTGGCTTGGTGAGCTCATACTGGATTTATGATGCCGGGCTGGGTTCTTGGATGGGAAAGTAAAGGAAGTCTACTGAAATGATGAAAACATTGCCCATTCACTTGAAAATGAAGCACACAAACAACTGATAATAAAGGCAAAATGAAAGATATAAGCTAAATGTGAGCAAGGTAATGTGAGGGCATGGTAGAAGAAGAAATTCTGATTGGAGGATTGTGGAAGGATTCACAGGTGAGATGAAGTAGTATCTGAATTGGGCCTGGAGAGATGATAGCTAAGATTAAAATAGGGAGGAAAAAATAAAGGTTATTTCAGACTAGAAAGAAGGGCTTTTTAAGTTGAAGCAGTAGAGGGGGAGGGTATAGCTCAGTGGTAGAATGTGCGTTCAGCATGCACAAGTTCTGGGGTTCAAGCCCCAGTACCTCCACTAAAAATAAATAAGTAAACCTACCCCCACCACCAAAATAGATAAACTGAAGCAGTAGAGAACTCCAAGCACATGAGTATGGGAAGGGCGTGGAGTATTTGAAGGAGAGTAGCTGTCGACAGACTGGTTAGGTGACTGTGGCTATAGTGTGGAGAAGAGACGATGGTTAACTGTAATGGGGAAGTAGTTGTGGAAGCGAAGATAAGGGGGTAGATTTGAAGTAGATTCAGCATATAGAATTGACAGATTTTGTAAAAGGATTTCATATAGGGGTGAGAGGGGTGGGTGAAGATGAATCCCAGAGTTCTGGCTCACAGAACTGAAAAAATACTGCCATTCACTGAGGAAGGCAGTAACTGGGGTGTGAAATGTCTGCACTCGGTTTTGGGCGTGTAGGTTTCAGGCATCTATAAGGCGTTTATATTCAGTAATAAGTCTTGGTAGAGATGTGTTTGGGAACTGTTATTTAAAAAAAAATTAAGACTTTATGTTTGTAGAGCAGTTTAACATTCACAGCAAAATTGAGGGGAAGGTACAGAGAATTCCTATTCATGCCCCATCCCACACAGGCAGAGCCTCCATTATCAGCATCTCCCAGCAGGGGGGTTGGTTACCATCTATGAATCAACGTTAACATATCATAGCCACCCACAGTTCGTAGTTAACATTATGGATCACTGTTGGTGTTGTACATCCTGTATGTTTGGACAAAAGTATGATAACATGTATTTATAGTTATGTTATACGTGTTACTTTCACTGCCCTAAAAATCCTCTGTGCTCTGTCTGTTCATCCCTCCCCTGACAACCACGAATCTTTTTACTGTCCCTGTAGTTTTGCCTTTCCAAAGTCTCATATAGTTGGAATTACATAGTATGTGGTCTTTTCCAGGTTGGCTTCTTTCACTTAGTAATCCAGTTGACCCTTGAACAAATCTGGGGTTGGGGTGCTGACCCTCCACGCAGTTGAAAACCCACGTGTAATTTATAGCCAGCCCTCTGTATACTCTGTTCCTTCGAACCTAGGGTTCCACATCTGTGGATTCAACCAACTGTGGATCATATTTACTATTGAAAAAATTCCACATGTAAGTGGAACTGTGCAGTTTAAACCTATGTTGTTCAGGGGTCCACTATATACATTTAAGTTTCCTACCTGGCTTGGTAGCTTTTAAGTGCTGAATAATATACTATTGTCTGATTTATTGTCGATTTACCTACTGAAGGACATCTTAGTGGGATCCAAGTTTTGGCAAGTATGAATAAAGCTGCCGTAAACATCCATGGTCAAGTTTTCATGTGGACATGAGTTTTCCATAAGGTTTTGGGTAAATACCAAGGAGCACAACTGCTGAATTATACAGTAAAAGTATGCTTAGTTTTGTAAGCAATGCCAAACCATCTCCCAAAGTGGCTGCACCACTTTGCATTCCCACCAGCAACGAATGAGAATTCCTGTTGCTCCACTTCCGCATCAGGATTTGGTGTCAGTGTTTTGGGCTTCGGCCATTCTAATAGGCGTGTAATACGATCTCATTGTTTTAGTTTGCATTTTCCTGATATATGATGTAGAACATCCTTTCATATACTTTTTGACTATCTGTGTGTCTTTGATGAAGTTTCTGTTAAGGTCTTTGGCCCATTTGTAAATCAGGTTTTTTTGTTACCTTATTGTTGAGTTTGAGTTCTTTGTGTATTCTGTATAATTCATTTATCAGATACATCTTTTGGAAATATTTTCTCCCAGTTTGTAGCTTTTTCTCTGAAAAAGATAATATCAAGAGAATTAGAAATTTTCTCATTCTAATAAGGTCCAGTTTATTATTTCTTTCATAGATCTTGTCTTGGGTGTTGTATTTAAAAAGCCATCACCTTAGCCAAAGTCATTTAGGTTTTGTCCTCTGTTACCTTGTAGGAGTTTTGTAGTTTTGCATTTTATGTTTTGGTTTGTAGTCCATTGAATTACTATTTGTGGAGGGTAAAAGGTTTGTGTCTAGATTATTATTATCTTTTGCATGTGGATATCCATCTGTTCTAGCACCATTTGTTAAAGAGACTGTCTTTGCTCCATTGAATTGCCTTTGCTCCTTTGTCCAAGATCCGTTGATGGTATTTATGTGGGTCTCTTTCTGGGCTCTGTTTTGTTGCATTGACCTATCTGTCTGTTCTTTTGGCCATAGCATACTGTCTAAATTAGTATAGCTTTGTAGTAAGTTTTGAAGTTGGGTAGTGCCTGTCCTTCAACTTGGTTCTTCTCTTCAGTGTTGTGTTAGCTATTCTGGGTCTTTTGCTTCTCCATATAAACTTCAGAATCAATTTGTCAATATCCACAAAGTAACTTACTGGGATTTTGATTGGTATAGATCACATCGATCTATAGATCACACTGGCAGGAAGTGAAATCCTGACAATATTGAGTCTCCTTATTTGTGAGCAAGGAATATCTTTGCTTCTCTTCTCTAACAGAGATTGTGGACAATCTGTGTAATTTCTTCCTTAAATGTTTGGTAGAAGTAATCAGTGAAACCATCTGAGCCTGATACTTTCTGTTTTGGAAGGTTATTAATTATTGATTTAACTTATATATTAGATATAGGCCTATTTAAGTTATCTCGTGTGTTTTAACAAATTGTGTCTTTTAGGGAATTGGTCCATTTCATCTAGGTTATTAAATTTGTGGGTATAGAATTGTCCATAGTATTTCTTTATTATATTTTCAATGTCCACAGGAGCTGTAGTGATGTCCCTTCTTTAATTTCTGATATTCATCATTTGACTCTTTTCTTCTTTCTTAGCATGGCTAGAGACTTCTTGATTTTGTCTTTTTAACCAACCAGCTTGGTTTCATTGATTTTACTCTATTGTTTTCTTGTTGTCAGTTTTATTAACTTATGTAATTTTGATTTATTTCTGCTCACTTTGAATTTAGTTTGCTCTTCTTTTTTCTAGTTTCCTAAAGTAGAAGCTTAGATGATTTTTAGATCTTTCTTCTTTTCTAATATATGCATTCAATGCTATGCATTTTCCTGTAAGCACTGGTTTTTATGCATCCCATAAATTTTGTCTCTAATTCTTCAAGTATTTCACATTTTCCTTGACTCCAAGTATCATTTCTGTACATTTGACTTACAAATATGTATGTCCTAGTTCTCCCCCTGACCTCTCCTCTGAGTTCCATTCCAATATGTTAATCTGCCTTTTAAATAGCTTAACCTGAAATCACTAGAGGTATCTCAAATTGAACACATGTAAAAACTAAATTCACTTTTTTTCACCTTCTTCTGCCTTCATCCATGTTTCCCTCTTTATTACAGATTTTATAATGGACTCACTTATAGTCTTGAATTTTAGTGGGATTTTTCCTGGTCAGCCCCTGGGGAGTCACAAATGGTGAAAAGGCATTGCTTTTGTAGTAGGATTTTTATATTCCCACTGTGCCTAATGCTGTGCCTTTTATGTTTTGGACTTTGCCTTTTAGCGTGTGAAAGACTTATAAAAAGTTCAGAGAAGAATAATGAAAAGTATGCTTAATGAGGTAGTTTTGCAGAGTCAAACCTTTGGTTATTCTTGTATAGGAAAAAATAAAGCACGGGGTGATTTGATGATAAACCTTCACATTTGTTGTGGAAGAGGTGTAAATAAAAGCGATTTTTCAGGTCTATGAAGTGTTACTATGGAAGCAACTTTTCCCTAATGCATAAGAACCCAATAAACAGAACAGAGGAGAAAAATTTGGTTAGAAACACTTTTCTATTGGTAAGTGTGCGTCTGAGGGTCAAATGGGCTGGCTGAAGTAGTCAGCTGGTGACATTTGATTGGCCTTACTTAGTTGGCGTCTGTTCTGATTAGTTAGCGCCTCTATGCTTTAGATTAATAAATTTTTTGATTACTTAGAATTATTATTGCCCAGTTATTTAAATTTTTATTCCAATCCTAAGTTTTCTATTTAAGTCCTTTTTTTTTTTTAAGTCTTTTGGACTGTTTACAAACAAATGCTCCTCTTGGATAAAATTCTCTGAAATGTCAGGCCTAAATTTGGATGTGACCCAACATTTCATGAAGGCTGGTCTTCTAGATTGACACTGAATATATGTCTTTTATTTGCTTCATTATCCTAATTTCTAACCATTTTAATTCCAAACACATCTCTGATACAGGTATTCTAACACCGATTTTAATTTGTATTTAATTTGGAATACTTATTAGAGCTATTAAGACATCTTAAAAAAAAAAAGGACAATGTTATCATATTTGACCCCTGTGGTAGGTAAAATAATGGCCTCCCAAAGATGTCTACTTCCTAGTTCTCAGAGCCTGTGTATATATTATGTGGCAAATGAGATTTAAGGTAGCGTATGGAATGAAGGTTGCTCATCAGTTAACTTTAAGATAGGGAGACTCTCCTGTGTTGTCCTGGTGGGCACAGTGTAATCACAAGAGTCTTTATGGATGTGCACATATATAAGGAACAAGGAAGCAGAAGAGGTGATCAGACTGGGCTGGCCATGCCTAGCCTTGAAGATGGAAGGAAGCCTTGAGCCAAAGAATGTGGGGAGCTACTGGAAGCAGGAAAGGGCCAAGGAAAGGGTTCTTTCCTAGAGCTTCCAGACAGGATTTTGACTCTGCTGACACTTTGATTTTAGCCCAGTGAGACCTGCATCACACCTTGGACCTGCAGAACTATAAGATAGATTTATATTGTTTTAAGACACTAAGTTTATGGTAATTTGTTATAGGAGCAATAGGAACCTGATAGACCCTTCATTATTGCTGCTTAGTTACATGAAGGGCTTGCGTCTGACATTCTGGATACCAGGCATTTATCATTTTCCTAGAAAAATTAGCCTGTTTTGCTTTGTCATCAGAGGCAATCATGCTCATTCTCATAAAGAGTGATAGTTCTTGTCTGTACCAAATTGGGCATGATTTGTTTTGTTATGGAATGTGATTATATCCGTTTGTGACTATATACATATCTAGTGTGTATATATATACACATACGTGCTATATGTGTAACAAGTATATGTACTATATAGAGAAAATATAAGATGATATTTTGGGATAATTTAGTATGTATTGTTGTATTGAGGTCAACTTTCATAGCATATGTATCAAAGTAACCCAGTATAATTTTGGGCAAAGAGTAGACTGTAAGAAGGAGAATATATTTGAACATTCTTGTTTGAATGTCTTGGGGGTTATGACATTAGCACTGGAAAGAATGACAGTCACTTCCTATTTGGTTTGTCAGTGAACATGATTTCCTTGGTTGCCATAAATGTCAATACTGTCTTTTGGCTTTCAACTTTTGCGATCAAATTATAGACAAAGTATGGTTGTCATTACAGAAGCGAATGTGTTTTCAACTTTGATAATATAAAAGCAAAGGTAACGCTGACAAAAATGGAAAGTGAAAGGGCAGAAGGGGAGAGAAGTAAGAGTAAGAATATGATGTCGTTTTTTTACTCTGAAGAGTGAAGGGATGCTGTCTTGAGATAGAATTGAAAATAAAAAGTTGTTATTCATTAAAGATAAAAGTAACCATTCAAATAAGCGTTTTTAAATAACTACATTAGGAAAAAAGACTGGGTAAGTTTGAGGACTCTAGATACAGTCAGTTGCTATCAGTGATATCAGAAAGTCAAAAAGTTGAGACCACTGAAATGCATATTATTTAGAGAGAAGGAGATAACATTGAAGTACATTAAAACAGATACCTAAGGGAGTTGCCTCTGGAGAACACACTTGGGCTACCCTTCTGTATCACTCAATTTTTAAAATGGAAGTAATATTTACACAAGGCTTAAAGTAGGAGTTGGCAAACGTTTTTCTTTTTGTTAAGGGTCAGGCAGTAAACATTTTAGCCTTTGAAAGCAATGTGATCTCAGTTGGAGCTATGCAGCTGCTCTTAGAGCATACTCAAAACTCACACCAATAAGTGTGGCTGTGTTCCACTAAACTTCCACTTACGAAAATAGGTGATGGATAGGGTTTGGCCAGAGGACCACAGTTTGCTGATTTCTAGTTTTAAGAGTCAGATGCTGCTAAAAGGCCCCTACTGCTTCTAAGGAGCATCCACTTTAAGCCCTTTAGCTGCCCTTTTTGGTATTTATCACCATAATTCTAAATTTATGAATCCAAGGGATAACTGTGCTCTTATTTCTAAATATGAATTTACTACCAACTCTTGATTCATCAATTTCAGACATGATCTGTTTCCATCCTGTTAGGATACTTGAAAATTAAAACTTTCTTATAGCTTCTTCACCTTTTCTCCCCTTTCATCTCCCAGAATTATTGTTGGAATTTTGGCTTAAATCTATATGCAGTATTTTCCACTACTGTGACCACATAGATACTGTTCATTCTAGAGCCAATAACAGTAGTTGCTTCTTGTCTTATACAAATTTTTGGTTTTCTTGGAGTTAATGTATTTTATTTGCTTAGCTTACTTTGAATCTCATGCTTTCTTTGTTCTCCTTCTGATAGTTGTTTAAAATGACTGTCAGTTCCCACTAATAACCTCATCTACAAAACAGAAACAGACTCAGACATAGTAAACAATCTTGTGGTTACCCAGGGGGAAACGCGGTGCAAAGGGATAGATTGGGAGTTCGAGATTTGCAAATATTAACTACTATATATAAAAATAGATAGAAACCAGGTTTCTTCTGTACAGCACAGGGAACTATATTCACTATCTTATAGTAACCTATAATGAAAAAGAATATGAAAAGGTATGTATTATATGTATGACTGAAACATTGTACTGTACACCAGAAATTGACACAGCATTGTAAACAGATATACTTCAATTAAAAAAAAAAACTGCAAAAAAAAATATGATTCAGTTCCATTTTCCATGGAGTTAAAACTGTCATACAATCTGCCGATTCATAGTTTTTCCTTGATGACTTTGCCCCTGGAGCCCTTTGTGGTGCTGACCCAATCAGGATGGTCGCTCTCCAAGCTCCTGCATGGCTACCATATTAGTTGCTGTCACTTTGTTTTGGGGAATTCCTTCTCGTCTCTTCTGTACTGGGCCCTGTTTCCTGGGCCACTCATTTTGGTGGTGCACTTTCCTTTAATGGCCTGTGAGGAGTGGCTGGGGTGGAGGTTAGGCCTGGCTGCTGGCTCTGTGGGTAGGGTTGGATGGGGTAGTGAGGCTGGGATGCAGAACGTTCAGTACTCAGCCCCTGTTTGCAGTTTGCAGCCCTTTGTCTTCAGCCCTTCTCTGTGCCTGGTGCCTTGGTGTGTGGACCCCACTCTGGATCCATTTACACCAGAAGTTATATTTCTTGCCTCTTGATGAGGGAGGTAATGTGGGCATGCAGGAGTTTGACTATTCCTTTAAAAGGTTTTCAGACAATGTGTGTTCACCATTTTCAGCCCCAACCTTCTTCCAGTTTTCATGGAGCCTGGTGAGTCCAGACTGTGTTCCAGGCACATGGGCTTGTTTTCCATGGGAGCTGTCTCCATCCAAAGGCACTTGGGTTTGACCTTCATCCTCCCTGAGAAGTCATTACTCCTTTATCCATCTGTTTTCTGTCTTTTATACTGTACTTTGAACTGCAGATATGTACTGGTTTCGTTAAACAGAGTTTATTGTCCTGTTTTTGAAATTTTCTTGTCTGAGTTTGATTTCCAGGAAAGACGGGATGGGATTAGATGTAACCACTGTAACTGTAGGTGTATGTTAGCTAGTACTTTTTTTCTTTTTCAATTAAAAAATTTCTTTCTCTGCAACTTTAAAAAGAAATAAGGATTGAATTTTTTTCCTTGGACTAAGTACAGACCCACAGTTATCTCAGCATTTATATTAATAGGTATGTCTAAGTGAATATATATTTAAATCTATGTGTAAGCATATAAAATTGATAAGTGATATAACTCTCAGAAAACTTTTCCTCAATATTTTATTTTTCTATAATTATTGTCATCTTTCTTTTTGAGGTAGACGCTGAGTCTGCCATGTTTCTTGTTGCTGTCATTTGCCTGCTGCACAGTTGGCATTTCTGCTTGAGGCTTCCCCCTACTGTATTTATAAACTGATACTGTAATTGTGTAACGATTCCATAATTTTAGATAAAACTACATAGTTTTTAGTATTGTCATTTACCCTCGTGAAGTGTAGGTAAGATGTTGAGACCAAGGGAAGTCCATCCCAACCTATTAGCAGATTGCCTTCTGGAAGTTTTATTGGCTGCTTGTTTTTGGACTTTGACTAGCATTTTCCTATGTAAATAATATTTAAGTGGACATTTTTCTTGTCTGTACAGGCCTACTTTTCCTACATCAATGTTTTAATTAATGTCAACTAACTATGTCAATTAATTATGGGTCCTGTCTAAGGCACTGGGTGTCAGGGACAGATAGCCAGTATTTCCAGGACTTCTCACACCATTTGTGGTGGAGGACTAGATTGTCTTGTTTGTTTGCCTATAGCAAATTGATACTTTTATAAAATACAAAATCATGTGCTTGGATATTGCAGCAATAAAAAATTGCTGTGAATCATTTTAAAATAATTACTCCCAATTCCTGTATTAACTTTGTTGCAGAAAAACAGTTCATGGACTGCATTGGTCTACAGACAACATTTTGATCAGAAGCATAGGGAAAACTTGGAAAGAATGTTTCTTCCTGGCCAAAGTTTTGGCGGATCGAAAACTTGCCTATAATTCTGATACTTGTATTTATGGAACTTGTGCTCGGTTCTAGCTTTGACTTCTTTTACAAATGGCACTCTTTATCAAGCCAAGGGGTGTCTCTTTGCCCCCTAAACTCTCAGCTTTAAACAATCATACAGGGTAGTAATGAATAACAGGCACTGTTTATTGTATATCTATTGTAAGGGGAAAACTGCGCCAGATACAGGGATTACAGTAGTATATGCGTTAGAAATGGCTCTGCCTTTGTAGAATTTTAGCGTATGATGCCAAGAAGGAAAACACACGCAGGTGTGTATGCCTGTGTATGTGCATGTTTGTGAATATGTAATGAATTCGTCACGATCCAAGGGGGGGCTAGGGCATTGCCATTTTATATGAGTGGTGGAGTCTGGATTTCAGCAGTCTTTCTGGCTTTAAAGCTCACACTTTTCCCACAGAACAGTTTCATTTGAGGGCAGGGGGTAGCAGGATGGGCCATCTTTATGTGGCCCATGTACGGTCACACCTGCATCAGCCGTTCGGAGGGGACCATCCAAGGTGCAAATAGCATATAGGTTCCTTCTTCTACCTTCCTGGAAATATTTTCATTTAAAAGAAAAAACCAGTTTTACACATGTTTAATGAGGATATAAAATGAGTAGAATTTTGATGTTACAGAGTTAGAGCGAAACTTTACCTGGTGTGGGTAAGTTACTTTTGGAGAGGCTGGACTGGCGGTTACTACCACGTGGTATTTTCAGCTCTTAGCCATGCTTTTTTGACCTGACCAGTGAACTGGTTTTCCCACTCTAATAAAGTCCCCTTTTCTAGGCTCTGACATCTTTTACAAAGATCTGCAATAGACTTGCCCACGGGCACAGGCGTTTGTTAGGAGACCTGTCTGCTTTCTCCAAAATGCCCCGGCTTGCCTCCTCAAATCTTTGCTCAAGCGGTACCATTTCAGTAAGGCCTGACTTGACCACCTTTTTAAAAATATAAGCTCTCCTCACTTTCCATCCTGCTCACTATAATTTAGTTTTCTTTCCCATGTTCTAAGGTGCTGTTAAATTTACTTATTATGTTTGTTAATTCCCGTCTGTCTTCTCTCTTCAGTGACATGTAAGCTTTATTCTTCCAAGGATGGGGTTTTTTCCTCTTACAATTTGTTAATGGATGTTGCATCAATGATTGCCTTTGACATGCAATCCAGAGAGTGTTTCTGCTCTTCTGATGCTGCCCTTGGCTTGATCAAAAGGTGTAGGTCATATGATTAAAGCTTTTGTTTTAGTATAGATGAAATGGTTTTCTCTGTTACAACAGGAGGGCTTTTTATCCTCCTCTTTTGTTGCTCCTTTCTGTTTCTCCTCATCTTTATTCCTATGCCAAATACACAATGGATGCCAGAAGTAGTTCTAGGTACTGGGGGTATGGAAGTGAAGAGGATAAATGAGGTTTCTGTATCATGGAGCTCATGTTCTAGTTGGAGGAGACCGAGCAGTATAAATTAACAGGTAGTTGAATAAACTAATGATCATGCTTGGTACTGACAACGGGGGTGGAGAATCAACATTGGATTGACAGTCAGGAAGGACATCTGAGCAGGGGATACTTGAGCATAGCTTTTCCTACTTTCTGTGCTTTCTTTGTTCTTTTGAGCTGCATCTGTGATTCATCTATAGTGTTCTGGAGGAAGGACGACCCTGTTGTTGGAGAAACAAAGCTAACAGCAGTAGAGAGTAATGACCCAATACTTTTGAAAATCAGACACAGAAACTCCTTCACTCTTCCTATTGCTGCCATACTGAAAAGAAATTCTGTGAGCGGTGGTTGGGAATAAAGCTGATAAGGTCTTTATGTTTATCTTCCTGTTAACTTACTTTTAGAAACATCTACCTCTTCTGATGTAAACTAAAATTCTGTTTTCTTTCTTAATTTATTCAGGGATGGAGCTTAAAACTTTGTGTTTGAGTGGAGAGCTAGAGGTTATGGTGGTTACCTGGAGAATGCTTTAAACCTTCTTCATTCATTTATATACGTAAAGATGCACACCCAATTGATTATTTGTCAAAGGTCTTCTTTGGAGTTAGTGTAAAAGATGCTAGCGTCATAGCAGCAAGAAAGTTTGAATTTAATTGGTAGTATTAAGTAAAGCTTGAATTGTATATGAATTTGCATTGTCAAATTCTTATTAAAATCCATTTTGTAGCAGAATTTTTTTTTAGGTCTTTATAATGAATACATTCTTCAAAATATAGCTTGTCTTTCTCTTTGGGACATGGGCTCTTCCATTCTTTGGCTGTAGATTTTGCATTCTTTTGGACCACACAAGTTTCTAAAACCTTGGCATCCAGGTCTTTGGACTATAAAATTTCATTGAAAACAATGGAAAATGGAATTTGAAAAAAATCAGGTGTTTTCTTTAAAATTATCTTGAAGCATTGTATTTCAGTGTTACTACATTAGTAATGGTTTAACATTTTAAAAGTCTTTCATACTGGGAATCTTTCAAAATAGATATTTCAATTAAAGGTGTAATTTTTGTTCATTTCAGACTTTAACATTTTATTTTCCTGATAGAACTTTGGTTTATGATTACAATGTATTTAATCCTGAAGATTTAGATAAGGCTTATACTTTTATGCATTTAACTCACTCTTAGATCCAGGAAAGGAAATTTCCATATTCTTATAAAGACAGTGTGCTGTGATGTTGCAGGCAGTAGATTTGAAAATAATTAAGATTTGTCCTTTATTAAACAAAATATATAAGTATCTGGAACTTTTTTCCTCAGATAAGTTTAGGTTAATCCCAGGATGAAAAATGAATCTTTAAGTTCTTTATGTAAAGAAAGCTGCTGAGGTCATGGTTACTTCACAATGCTGGATGGAAATGACATGTAGTAATTAGCATTCTTTTTATTATTTAGTTGATATATGAACTAGAAAATGAAGTGTATGCCTTGATGGTTAAATATTTTTCCTCCTGCTTGAAAAGAAGAATGAGAAGTATTATCAAAACTGGGATTAGCAGACAAAATTGGAAATTTCCCTTGGAATTGTGGTGCTCTTGTAGTGAAGTCTGCAGTGAATTTGGTGAGGATTGTATGTCACAAGCCAACAGCTACCTTCCCTGAGGCTTACCCTTTATGTATTCTGGTTTCCCTCATAAGATCGAAGGGCTGGTCTAGGTGGTTTGTGAACCAAAGGATTCCTACTAGTTTTTGAACATATAAATTTACTAGTCAAGGCTTGAAAACCCCTAATTTTTTGGTTGCGGGGGGAGTGGGATGATGGGGAAGAGTTGTTTTAGAGTGAGAAGATTAGTGTTGTAAGTACAGTCCTCTTTCAGTATCCATGGGGGATCAGTTCCAGGACCCCTGCAGATGCCAAAAGTCCCTGTTGATGCTCAGGTCCCTCTTATTAAATGGTATAGTACAGTCAGTGCCTTCATATCCATGAGTTCTGCACCAGAGAGTAATATGAAATTTTCAGTTTTTTTCCCTACCAGAGTAATTCTTTTACTTTGGAGATGGAAGATCTTTTTCTTAAATTTGTTTACAAATTAGTGAAATTTTAGGTTGCCCAGCAATCTGCTAGAATAACTGATACATGGGGACATTTAAGTTGTTTTGGTCATGGACTTTCTGCTTGGAGGTGCACAGTAATTGTGGAATTCTGCTGAAGTGCTGAAAACATTCTTGAGATACGGCAGACCTTTCTTCTTTCAAGAAGTGTTTCTAGGTCTACGTTCAGAGTCCTAAGGAGCTTTGAAATTCTAGATGCTGTAGGTTTGAGAGATGGAAGGGGACTTTAGGATCACACAATTCACACTTCTTATCCTGTAGCATCCTTGAGATATGGCCATCTAGCCTTTGCTTGACTCCTAACGGGGCTCACTAAATTTCATCATACTCTACCATGAATTTTAATAGGCATTTGAGAAAGCAAATTCATACAACTTAAGCTTTACTTGATACAACCAATTAAATCCAAATTTTCTTTCTGCTATGATGCTAGCATCTTTTACAGTAACTCCAAAGAACATCTTTGACAGATGTTATCAATGATGTGTCCATCTTTATTTTTTATTTTTATTTAAAAAAATTCTTTGAATTTATTTTTTAAGTACAGTCAGTATACCATGTTGTGTCTGTTTCTGGTGTACAGCATAATGTTTCATTCATACATACACATACATATATTCCTTTCATATTCTTTTTCATTATAGGTTACTGCAAGATATTGAGTATACTTCCCTGTGCTATACAGTAGAAACTTGTTTCTCTATTTTATATGTAGACGTTAGTACCTGCAAGTCCCAGACTCCTAATTTATTCTTTCCCCTGGTAACCATAAGTTTGTTTTTTATGTCTGTGAGTCAGTTTCTGTTTTGTACATAAGTTCTTTTGTATCTTTTTTTAAAAAACAAATTCCACGTATGAGTAATAGCATGTGTTATTTTTCTTTCTCTTTCTGGCTTCACTTAGAATGGCAATCTCCAGGTCCATCCATGTTGCTGCAAATGGCATTATTTTATTCTTTTCTATGGCTGAGCAGTACTCCCATTATATAAATATACCACAACTTCTTTATCCAGTCATCTGTCAATGGATATTTACGTTGTTTCCATGTCTTGGCTATCGTAAATAGTGCTGCTATAAACATTGGGGAGCATGTGTGTTTTCAAATTAGTTTCCTCCAGATGTATGCCCAGAAGTGGGTTTGCTGGATCATATGGTTAAGTTTATTTTTAGTTTTTTGAGGAATCTCTATACTGTTTTTCATAATGGCTGCACCAAACTATATTCCCACCAACAGTGCAGGAGGGTTCCCTTTTCTCTACCCGCTCTCCAGCATTTATTGTTTGTGGACTCTTTAATGATGGCCATTCTGACTGGTGTGAGGTGATAACCTCATGGTAGCTTTGATTTGCATTTCTGTAATAGTGACTTAAGAATTTTTTCATGTGCCTATTGGCCATTTGTATGTCTTCACTGGAGAATTAATTGTGTGTGCATCTTTGTGTATATGAATGAAAAAGGTTTAAAGTATTCTAAGGTAATGACCACAACCTTTAGCTCTTTACTCTCACATTCTCACATTCGATAGCTCTTTTTAAAAGATCTTTCTATGCTGAGCATCAATATACCTCTGGTGTTTATGGGACTTTTCTGGAGTAATATAGAGTAAGCCAAATTTTTCTTGTACATGACAACCTTTTAATTTGATGAGAGTCTCGTATGATCATTTAAATTTTACCTGTAAAAGCTCAACCAAAGAAAAAGGGAGGGGGGGGTAAGAATTTGAGTACTGTAGTTCATTCAACTTGTATGAGCAGTGAGCATATATCCCAGAGGAAGCCCAGAATGAGAGACTCTGCTGCTACCTGTGTTGTTTCATTTCCCATGTGCTGATGGTATTGAATATATCTCTGGCCTGAGTGGGGTTCTAAATGCTTATGAAAAGCATTTTTCACAGAACATATTCTCCAACATAATTGAGATACTTTAATTGGTGCTTATCTGAAAAAACAATAATATGCTCTACTCCTGGATGAAAAACAAGCAGTGTTGGACTTCGTGAAAGGAGTTACGTTCATCTCCAATATGGTGTCTCCCTGGGAGATTTCCACAGATAATTTTAACCATAAGAGATTTTTGTCTTACTGAATATCTTTAAGAGCTCAGTGCCTCATAAACAGTGATTTTACTGTGTTGGAAATTGTGAAAAGTGTTTTCCTTCTGTTTAAACAAACCTAAATTATATGTTATGATGAGGGAGCTGACCTACTTCCATCCCCCAAGTGGGTGCGCTCCCATTTGTTAATAATTGTCTCAGTACATTTTGAAATATTACTCTAAATGTGGGGTGGCCACTTTAGCATAGGACAAGATCATTACCTGCTCTGTTCTGGACACAGAATCTCCATTAGCACAGCCCGAGATGGGGGGCACGTTTTTAGTAGATCTGTCACACTTCTGGCTCATTGAAGCCCATGGCTCACTAAGTTACCTCCGTGGGTCTTAGAGGTTTTGAGTAACTGGTGGTCATCAAGCTTCCTGTTCTGTTGGTGGGATAACCTGGCCGCCCCATCTTTTAGGACTCCTACATTTCTTTTATTTGCCTTAGGATTCGTTCTTGGATTTCTGAGGAAACTTGTTCTAACCAGCTTTTCAGTGGTATGCCTTTGTTATCTATAGAGGTGTCATGCGTGAAGGAGCCATTAGGTATTGCACTTTGAAGAAAGAAGCCAATTTTGTGAAGCAAAAAATTCCTTCCATTTTTATGTAAAGTTTTAGAGTATAACACACGTACAGAAAGGTGTATGAATAACTGTAGCCAGCATACACATCAAGAAAGAGAACATTGCTTCAGAAGCCCTTTGTGTGCTTTTTAGTCCCTGCCCTTCTCCTCTCCAGGGGTAACCAGTCTCCTGACTCCTAACACTGTGAATTAATCCTGCCTGTTTTTGAACTTATTATACATGGAATCATAGGGTATGTACTTTTTTTTTTTTGATATTTAGCTCTTTTTGATCAGTGTTATACTATGAGATTCACCCATATTGCTACATAAAGTTATAGTTTGTTCATTCATGTTGCTGTTTAGTATTCCACTGCACGGGTGTGTCCATTCTACTGGTGATGAATATTTGAGTTATTTTCAGATTTTTAGGTATTAGGAAGAATCCTACTATGAGCATTCTAGTACTTATCTTTTGGTAATTCTGTATATTCATTTCTTCTGGACTCAAAGCTGAGAGTGGAGTTGCTAAGTAATATGTGGATGTTTACATTCAGCTGTATGCAGTGTTTATGTTCAGATACTGCCGATTTTTTCCAAAATAATTGTATAAATTTATGCTCACATCTTCAGGATCTGAGAATTCTGATTGCCCCAAATCCTCACAATCCTAACCCTTATGAAGTTGAGCAAGAACAACATCTTTATAACATCAAGTCTTTCCATCCATAAAACACTTCCTTAATTTTTCCAAATATTTTGTGAGTTTTAGCTTAGAAGCTTTACATGTTTTTGTTAGACTTAGTCCTAAATACTTGATTTTTTGATGTTGTTATAATTGTTACCGTTTTAAAAAAATCTGTTTTTCTGCTGTTGGTTTGCCTTGTTTAGTGCGAGGTTTGCCTTGTTCGCTAAGACGCTTTATTGTGAATTGGGGTGAATGTTCTCACGTGCTTGTGTTGCCTCCATTGTGGTGATCATCAAATTTTTATCTTTATTCTCCTCTATTAATTTGGTGAATAACCTTGGTTGGTTTTTTAATTTTAAATCACTCTTGCATTACTGGAATATATCCCACTTGGGCATGGTGTTTTATCTTCTATATACATCATTGAATTTGATTTATAAATGTTTTACTTCAGCTTTTTGGATGTGTATCCATATGCAAATTCTTGTACTTTTTAATAATTTTCTTGTGGTGTCCTTGTAAGGTGTTGATACCAATGGTATGCTGTCTTCATAAAATGAGATGGGAAGTTTTCTTTTTCTAGTTTCCAGAAGCATTTTAATAAGATTGATACTATCTTCCTTAAACACGAGGAAGATTTTATCTGTAAAGTAATCTGAGCCTGGTATTTTCTTAATGGGAAAGTTTTAAATTAATAGCTTCAATTTTTTAATGGTTGGTTTTTTGATTTCTATTTTCTATTTTTTATTAAACTATAGTTGATTTATATTAATGTGTTAGTTTCAGGTGTATGATGAAGTGATTCAATAATACATATATATTCTTTTTCAGGTTCTTTTCCTTTATAGGTTATTAAGATACCGAAAATAATTCCCTGTGCTATAGTAAATACTTATTTATTTTATATATAGTAGGGTGTATCTGTTACTGTCATACTCCTAATTTATCCCTCCCCCACCCCTTTCCCCTTGGGTAACCATGAATTCATTTTCTGTCTGTGAAACTGTTTCTGTTTTGTAAATAAGCTCATTTGTATTCTTTTAAGATTCCACATATAAGTGATATATAATATTTGTCTTTAATCTGTCTGGGTTACTTCACTTAGTATGGTAATCTCTAGGTCCATCCGTGTTGCTGCAAATGGCAATATTTCATTCTTTTATATGGCTGAGTAGTAGTCCATTGCATACATATAGCACATCTTCTTTATCCCTTCATCTGTTGACTGACAATTAAGTTGCTTCCATGTCTTGGCTATTGTAAATAGTGCTGCTATGACCACTGGGGTATATGTACCTTTTTGAATGAGTTTTTGTCTCCAGATATATGCCCAAGAGTGGGATTACTGGATAATATGGTAACTCTGTTTTTAGTTTAAGGAACCTCCATGCTGTTTTTGTGTATATTTTCTATTTTTTTAAATTGAACTACAGCCAGTTACAATGTGTCAGTTTCTGATGAACAGCACAGTGTTCCAGTCATGCACATAACACACACATTTGGCTTCATATGCTTTTTCATTAAAGGCCACTACAATATATTTCCTATTTTTATTGTCAGTTTTGGAAAGTTATATTTTTCAAGATATTTGTTCATTTTATGTAAATTGTTCATTTTAGAGGTCTAAAGTTTTCACAGTACCCTCTTAATAACTGTGAAATCTATGATGGTATTGCTCACCTTTTCCTTCTTAATACTGGAAATTCATGTTTTTTTTTTTTCTACAGTCTTACTAAATATTTATCAATTTTATCAGGCCTTTCATAGAACCACCTTTGATTTGTATTTGTTTTATATTTGTTTATTAATTTATTGGTTATTTTGCTCTTTATTTCCTTCCTTCCGTCTTTGCTGTTATTTTCTAGCTTGTCTTTAGCTTTTCTTTTTTGCTAATATCTTCATTAAAGGCCACAACTGTTCCGTTAGGCATTGCATTAGCTGCCTCCCACGTGTGTTGTATGTTAATTATTTTTAAGTTATAAAATACTTTCTAATTCCCTTTATTTTTTATCTGTGGATTATTTGGGACTGTATTTAATTTCCAAATAACCAGGCACTTTCTGGATCTCTTTCTGTAATTGATTCCACCATGATCAGAGAGTGTATTCTAAATTATTTCAGACTTCTGATACTTGGTGTATATTTCATATTCTCTTTAAAGAATGTGTTTTCTAATATTTTGGGGTACAGTGTTTTGTATGTGACAAATAAGATCACTTTATTAATTGTGTTGTTCAGATAATTTATGTCTTAATGAATTTGTTTCCTATCAAAAGTCTCCCACTATGATTGTGAACTTGTGTGTGTGTTTGATAGCTGTCCATTTTGGCAACATATGTATTGAAGTTCTGTTATTGGGTACATTCAGGTTTAGAACTATTTTCTTTCAGTTGGATTGAACTTTATATATCATCATGAAATGTCCCCCTTTACCTTTAGTAATATTTCTTAAGAGTCTCCTTTATCTGATGTTAGTGTGGCTATATCAAGTTTCTCTTGGTAGAGTCATAGATTTTTAGAACTAAAAGTGAATTCACAGATCAGTTGATTGATCTTCGTTTTATATGTAAATGGAAGTTTATAACTCTGCTGTTGAATTCACCAGGTATTATTACTTTGGTCCCATTGTAGTTCTCCTGGAATCTTTGGAAACATGCTCGATTTAAGTGGCATCAGCTCAGACCCGTCTACTAATCTTGTCTCAAGTTTGCACTTGATCTACTTCCGAAAGGTGGAAACCTGTCCTGAAGTCGGGGCCAGCTCATAGCGAACTCTGTAGTCATTACTGCCTTTGCCAGCTTAACTCTTTCCTTTCAAATGTCAGTGCTGCTTTGCCATGTTTTGATCAGGCATCGTTGTTGGGAACTACTCTTCTTACACTGTCTGTGGCTGGTTCTTCAGAGACTCCTGCTCTCTGCCTGTCCCACGTAGTCTCCAGACCTGCTATGATCTCTCTCTTTCCTGGATGCATTCTGGGGCATCTGATTTTCTTTTGGTCCTGGGTAGAAGGGAGAATCACCTAGAGCATTATGATGGAAGTAGTTAGCTAAAATGTGCATGCACAGAATACTTCTGGTACCTCAAGCTCCCTTTCTGCTCTGTTTTCCCTTGCTTCCTAAACCTTTTCATTTCATGATTATGAGTAACTATGCTCTGAATCTTCTCTCACTTGTGAAACACTGGACACACCAATGCAAAGGCCTTGGGGCCCTGCATCATTGCCCCTTTGTGTCCTTCGCACTGACCTCTAGGTGGTCCATTGTGCAGAAGGCAGTAGAGCTTCCAGGTTCACTAATGATGAAGCAGCAGAGGACCAGAGTAATGGCAACTTGAATGGATCCATATCCTGGTAGAAATGGGTCTGATCTCCTTCTTAGGTAATTGTGCTTTTTGTTAAGTTCTTTAATCTAAAAGTATTTTCTGTTTAAACAATTCACCTTGGCTCTTCTGTCTGTTAAGCATTTGACCTTCAGTAAGTCAATTCACCTTTTCATGCCTTGCTTTCCCCATCTGTAAGATGGATTGATAACTATTTCATAAGGCTGTTTGAGGATAAATGAGTTAATCATATAAAACACACAGTACCTATTGTACCTGGCCTATAATAGGCACTAAAATTATCTGCTCTGATGATGATGATGATGAAGATAATGATGAAAATGGTGAGATCTCATTTTATGGATACACTCCAAATTCAGGAAGTTCAATTCTACAAAGAAAATTCTAATTTTCTATTAACTTTCATTTTATAATTGCTCTTGTGTTCCTGTTGGTAAGATTTTTCTTGTGAGAACATGAAGCCACTAAGAACTTAGTTTCATTATTGAAAGAGGGCTGTGATTGCCACCACTGGTAGACACAGCCCTTCTCCATCCACTGACTTTTCCTTCACAGCGTTCCTCTCCTCATTCATGGACTTTGCCACCTTGCAGGCTATTTTTTCTTTTCTTCTACTAGAGGCACTTCGCTTTGAAACCCTCTCTTGATCATTGACATATCTCTGGGCCTGGTAGTCATAACATAGTAGGCTCTGGCTTGCCCATCTGCTTCTCTGCATATTACAGATGCAAAATTACTGTTCTTCAAAACTTTGGCTACTCTAAATTTTCAAGAGTGTGGGGCCAAATTTTATGTCATCTGCCCACAGTGAAAGATAATGGTTGCTGTTAATATCAGTGCCTGTTTGGTACAATTTCTACATTGATCATTAAAAGTACCCTGTAACTGTATTCTTTCTGTAGAGCATATGTTTTTGTTTCATTTTCCAGTTCATCCTTGTAGACTATTGTTAGTTTTCAACTTCCAGTAGGGTTTAAGTTAACTGTACATTATTTAAGAAATGGATTAGATACTGATCAGAAGTGGAGGAAACATAATGTATATTATGTTATTTTTCAATACTTTAGTGACCCTAGGAGTGTAAGTAATGTGATTTATTGCATAGCACACATACTAGAGATATTTCCAAAATAATTTAAAAGTTACTCGTATTATAGATATTTGAGCAATATAAAGGTAGATTAAATGTCACGATCCTGAAAAACACAGTGAACTTTTCCAAGTGATTAATTGGGTGAACCAAGGCATATATGTGAACATCTTTTCATGTTTGATCAGTTTTATTCATGATGGCAATAAAACCAAGTAAATGAAATGCAAAATGTTGACTGCAATGTAATGGTTGAAATTTTTATATGCATAAAGGAGTCAGGGTAAATTTATGGTCTTTCAATGGCTTGTTGGCTGCTAATATTGTATGTACTTTCTTAAAGTGATCTATAGCACCACTGCCAAAATGCCATGGGGACACAATCACAGTTGGTACACACTGTGTGTGTTGATTTACCTCTCGGATATGTGAAATGTTAACTCTGAGACGGATGTCGTATAGCTCATCGGTTTTTGTTCAGCGTTGGATGTATGCTCATCATTTGCCTTCGGAGTGTAAACAATGGCAGTGTCAATATAGCATAGAGAGTTAAAATTGCAAAGAGTCTTATATTCTGGCACCATGTAGTTCACTGAAAGTTTCTCAGATTGAATTTGAATATATGATTCCCAAATGTATCAAAGTGCTATTTTACTTAGGTTTGTAAAACTTCTGTACTCTTTTGAATCAAAATCAGAGATAAATGTCTTAGTTTCACCTCCTGTGCCTTGTTTTCCAGAAGGTCTTAGATCCCACAGGTGTGTGTGAGGGAGGACTGCTGTGTGACTTAACAACCCATCTTGCTGCCACTTGTCTGCTGTTCCCTTTGCCGCTGATCAGATTCTATCCCCTGCTGTTTCCTGAGTTCCCTAGTTTGCATCAGTCTTCAGTGTCCTTCTTTCTGTTCCTCCCTCTAGGCAGGAAGAAGGAAGTGTACTTTAACTTATACAGCAGTTGTTGGGATAATTGTTTATCTCAGTCTTAGGTGATAAAATCTGCTTTTCCAGAGTGTGGAGAAAAAAACAGACAACTTGATAGATGTCTGGTTTAAGTAATTGACTATACAAAAATACAAACTCTTTAGAATACATCACCTTTTATAAACATTGTTAAAATCAGCAGGTTTCATCTACAGAGCTGTAATATATCAAAAACCAACTCAATGGAAGTTAATGGAAATTAATTAGATGGAAGTCCTGTTGCAAGAAGGCCATTTCTGTAAGGAAACATGTAATATTCTATAGATTTCAGCCAAAGCCCTGGGTAGATTTGGTGAAATTTGTTGCTTGTAAGTATGGCCATGCCAAAAAAGATACAATTCCCAAAGGGGCAGTTCTGGGCAGTTCTTTTTTGCTCTTTTCTGTATATTCCAGTGGCCATCACGTATAGTGTTTTGTCTACCCAGTGTCTTTCATGTTTAGAATCTAATCCGTTGTACTTAGCTCACCTTTTAGAGCACCATTACCTTGAGATGAGCTCGCAGATTAAAGAATCTGAGTGAGGGATGCTTTTCTTACCTGGTTAT
This sequence comes from Camelus dromedarius, assembly GCF_036321535.1. Taxonomy (NCBI): domain Eukaryota; kingdom Metazoa; phylum Chordata; class Mammalia; order Artiodactyla; family Camelidae; genus Camelus; species Camelus dromedarius. The sequence goes on along the minus strand of NC_087439.1, from coordinate 68,801,289 downwards.
ACAGTCCTTGCTGATATCTTTGCAATCTCTATCTGGGCAGAACAGAATCAGGTAGTTTCCTAACAAGTCATTAGTGTTTTCCACCTATAAGCCTAATATTAGAAGCAAAAGAAATTCCTTTCATTCTGTTTGGAATTGCTGTTTAGATACTCTATAGACAGCTTAATTTTGAAATGTCAGAAGACTAGCTAAGCAGAATTCCTTCGGACTCTTTAAGCTTATCACTTTATCAAGTCGATTATTGCTAAAAGCTATGGGCTTGAGCCTCTTTTCAGTAGCTCCGTATAGATGCTTTGAAAGAATTATTTAATAATATGCCCTTGCCTTTTATCAGGGGACAGCTAAAGAGAGGCCTGTATAGTAACCATTTCTGTTAGTTTCTGTAAAATTGCAGTTGAATTCTGTGGGTTATGTTAGGGCTTACCCTTTATAAAGATTCATGTGGTAAAGACTTAGAGCTTTATCCTAGAATAAACTCCTAAACCTTCTCACAAACTGGTATCTAGTCCTTTAGTGCATACTGGGTGCTTATAGCTCAAAAGTTTCCCATGTTGAGGGGCTTTCTAAGAATCACAGAACCAAATTGATCAAATGGGTATACTTTGATTTACCGATTTAAGTTAAAAGGCTAAAATTACCAAACATTTATCCAAATAAATGGGAACATTTGTTTGGGGTGTTTAAAATTTTTATCACTGGATCATATTTTTAAAGAATCAATTGTTTTTTTAAAATTAAAATGTATTTTACCTTTATGAAAAATTTTAGTCATGGAACTTTCTGGTTTTTCTACCATAGGATCCTGGTTACTGGATGAAGATTCATCACTTAGAGTACACAGACGGAGGAATCCTGGACCCAGATGATGTCCTGGCAGATGTCGTTGAAGACAAAGATAAGGTAGATGACTCTAAAAAATGTTCCTCTTTGTCTTCCTCTGTAGAGCGGCATGTTTTTCCCAAGATTGAGATCCTTAACAAACTCATGTGTCAATTATTGTTAAAAGATACCATCTGTTCAGGTTTCCCCCTCGACAGCCCATAAATCAAAGTTCTTCATCAGATGCCTGGAAAATCTTTGTCAAGGTTTGGGAATCTGCTCATGGTGGCCTAATTAATAGACACTTAATTCCCAAGAGTTCCTGATACGCCTCGGGAAATTAGTGTCAGGCTTCGAGGCTGTTGGAGTTCTCATTGTCACTGTTGGCTCTGGTGTTTCTTCTTGGCCCTTGCTAAGTGTTTAGCTTCATGCCTGAGACTTGAATGTGTTTCAAAGGAGAGCATACAATGGGGAGAAAGGTCTTATGAAGAACGATGGTGAAGATTTTTCTTCAAGTAGCTGGCAAGCAACTGTCTTGAGTGATGGTCTTTGTGTTTCTATGGCTGAAGTGAAAAACACTGAGTTGAATATTTCAGAAAGTTTGAACATACTTTGCCATTTACTTGGGAATAATCCCATTGCAAATATCTTGCTTTAGTGGGATTATTCTTCTGATGTTAAACTGAAAAAGGTATAAAAGTAAACTATTCAGATGCAGTACCCCGGGTTATTGCTGTTGAGACAAATCATTTATCACTATATCTGCCTGGGGCTTCTCTGATCAACAGCTGATGTGTTTTCCAGAATTGAACTGCAGCTTTCCCTGAGACATCCTTGCTTCTAAGTCTTTTTTAACTGTGCATCCTTAGTGCTGTTGGTACTAGGCTGTTTGATGTCTGTAAACATGTTTCTATGAAATTTCAGGTAGGGGTGTATGTGTGTGTTTTAATCAACTGGACTGAAATATAAATAAGTGATTTATTTAACTTAGGTAAAAATTTACATTTTTTTCCCATAAGATCTTTTTGGTCTGTTGAAATTTACATTAGTCTTTGTGGATATTCTCCCCATTTATTTTTCCTTGTTTTCTGTTGAAATTTAACCCTGGTTTGCTTTGCATTTTAACTAGCCATTTCATAAGGGACTTAGCTCCTTAAATTGTAAGCTCCTGGAGGACACGGACTGGGAGATTTTTATTTCTTCTGTATTCCTTGTGTTAATAATAAATGGTACAATATTTTATGCAAACTTGATTCTCAAAGAACACTTCTGAATTTATTTATTTTATTTTTTTATTGATTTATAATCATTTTACAATGTGTCAAATTCCAGTGTACAGCACAATTTTTCAGTTATACATGAATATATATATATTCATTGTCACATTTTTTTCTCTGTGAGCTTCTGAATTTAGAGTAAAAAAGAAAGCTTACAGTTGCCTCTTGCTGTATGTGATTTTGATGCACACTTCTTATTTTTCGGTCTCCTGGTAAATGATAATGTAGTATTTACCTTCATGACACAGGAGGGGGACTCTCCCTGCTGTTTTTCCCTTTATATTGTTTCTTCTCTACAGCCACCTTCTTCCTTTGAAATATTCTGGGTATTTGTATGGTTTATGAATGAAGAAGGCCTTCCCATCTCACATTTCACTGATATCCAGTGTATTAAAATAAAAAGCTGAAATGTGGCAAGTTTAAGAAAGGCCAGAAGAACAAGATTATACTGTATAGCACAGGTAAATATATACAAGATCTTGTGGTAGCTCACAGCGAAAAAAAAAATGTGACAGTGAATATATGTATGTTCATGTATAACTGAAGAATTGTGCTCTACACTGGAATTTGACACAACATTGTAAAATGACTATAATCAATAAAAATAGTTTAAAAAAAAAAAAAAGGCCAGAAGAAAATGTCTTACCCCAGCCTCATCTAAGAGCTCATTACAGGAAGGATGACTCTATGAACAGTGCCCAGGAACATCACTTGTCCTGTGCAGCTCCTCCTGTTAGAGAGTTACTTTTAACTGTCTTGGCATTGCAGTTTTTAACCATAATACATTTATTAGGCACAGAAATAGCTTTCTTATATAGAATATGTTTTAAAAGGACTTCACCACTCTTACTAAATAAAGTGAAAAAAGTGAGATAATCAGTTAAAATCCTAGCAAAGAATTAGCACTGTTGGGGTTTACCCATTCTTGTAATGTACTTTTTACCCATTATCTTAATGCGCTGTAGTGCTGCCTCATGAAGCCTGAGTGGTATTGTTCTGCAGATGAGAATTTACACTTTTGGTATTGCCAGAAATAATTGTACTACCATTTTCCTTTTTTTTTTTTTTTTGTTAAATAATGCAAGTGAAAAAAGCATCACTTTTTTTCCCCCAGACATTCTCTCTGCAGTCTTACAATTTCCTTACAGTCCATTTGTCTAGTGTGGGAAGAAGGTTCTTCCAGACGTTTTCCCTTTCCTTTTTGTCAGTGTAGAGTAAGAAGTAATTATAAATGATGCTCATGGATGTTTAGTGACATATCAGACACACCCAAGATCCTTGGAGACAGTATTGGACTTAGATGAAATTACAATTCACCTGCTTTTCAAACTGGTTACCTAATCACCTCTTATGTTTAGAATATAGAGAGAAGCAAGCCCAAAGAGGCACGGATGGATGTACGTAATCCTTGTGCTAAATCTGCTTACCTCAGCTCCCAGGAAAGACTCTAGCTTTAGTCGAGAAATGGCAGTTAGGGGGCCACCAACGGCCTACCTGGAAAGGATGAGGCAGGAGAAACAGAATCTTGGAATCAGAAAGCAGTGTAGGCTGAAGCTGTGTATTTAGTGTATGGAAAAGCTATCCAGTAAACTTCAGTGAAGACTGAAATGAGAGGTCAGCTGGTGTTCTACTTAAAATCATACAAGAGGCTAGTAGAGTTGGTTTTCTAAAGAAATGACTTTCAAAATTTCTGGTACCGGAAGTGTGGCGTCTTTGGCCTCACTTGTGTTATTCTTTCGGCCAGCACAGTGCAGAGTGCGTGTATGATGCACTTTGGGAGGCTTTGTTTTATTTTCACTTGCTTTCCCAGTAGAGCCCCTTCACAGGAGAACTAAGTTTTTGCCATATTACACTATTTCTGTCCTGTATTTCATCACAATATTGGAGCAGCTTTGGAATTTTGCATCTTATGATAGCCGCTATTTGTGTAAAATGTGCTAACAGGTAGTAATTACCTATTTGTGACCGTCATTCTCAAGATTCTTCAGTTTTATGTATCAGTCTGATTTGGGGTAACTAAGAATTTACGACTTTACATGCCTCTCTCTTTCAGGCCACTCAAGGCCACTGACTTAGTTCACCCAATAACAACTTAACCCTTTGCTGAGCACTAGCAGGGGCCCAGCGTGGCTTTGGCACTTACATATTTTATTTTAATTTAGAGCACCCCTGCAGGCAAGAGTGTCATCTCCATTTCTGGTTTCCAAGAACAGTCACAGAAGTTGGGTCGCTTGCTGAAGATCACTCAGGTGGTAGGTGGCAGACGCAGACTCGGGAACCTCAAATTTAAATTTCCACCCTCCATTTTGTTCTACAACAGGCAGGGCAGTGTGTTAGGTGTTTGTATCTATGGTCTCTAATTATGAAAATTCATCAATCATAAGTGAGCATGAATTTGCTTTTACATAATTACCACCATTGTTAAGATATGCAAGGGAACTATGGAGTATAAAACAATTAATTCAGAATTAGTATGTCTTGCATATGTGGTTAACTCCAACTCTCTTTGCCTGCAGCCTGCATCTAATGGAGTGCAAAGGGCTGCCAGGTTTACCTCTGTTGCTTTCTCTTGAATCTCCTTTTCCCAGGACCCAGATGACTCAATCCAGGTAAAGTTTAATCCCACATGGGCCCTGTAGATGACATTTGGAGTCTAACCACTACGAGCAGTTTCACATACATGGTGTGTACTACATGCAGCATATCATATAGTGTGCTGTCTGCAGTGGGCAGAGTAACAGCCCCGGAAGATGTCTACATTCTAATCCCCAGAACCTGTGAGCATCTGTGTTACATGGCAAAGGGTCTTTGCAGGTATAACTGAAGACCTTAAAATAAAGAAATGATTCTGGATTATTTGGGTGGGCTATGTGTAATCACAAGGCTCGCTAGAAATGAGAGGAAGGCAGGAGAGTCAGGGTTAGAGAGATGCAATGTGAGAGTCAGCTGGTCATTGCTGGTTTTGAAAATGGAACCAGAGAATGGAGGCAGCTTCTCCAAGCTGGAAAAGGCAAGGGATCAGTTTCTCCCATGGTCTCCAAAGGAGCTCAGCTCTGCTGGCACTCTGCTTAGCTCAGTGAGACCCACTTTGGACTTCTCACCTACAGAACTGTAAGATAAAATTGTCTTGTTTGAATTCACTAAATTTGAGGTAATTTGTTATAGCAGCTGTAGGGCATTCATACACCGTCTTAGGCTGTTTTAAACTTGTAAAGTGATGATGGTCTTCTCAAGTTTCATAGTAACTAGGCGTTGAAGATCCTGTGGGACAAGGAAAATATACTTCAGATCAGTTGATTGCTCTTTGCATTTCTTCCAAAATCCATCACAAATTGATTCTTAATTTATGGGGTGAGCCTTCATACTCTGGGACTTGGATGTTAAACACCTTGGTAGTTATGCTATTGTCCTGTATGGAAGTCATTTCAGCACCACACCCAAGAGATGTGTAAAACTCATCAATTTCTTGTTGCACATGTAAAGGCCTGAAGACTGATGCCCCTGCAAAACTTAATGTTCACTCACTGATATTCTTTGAGTGTGAGGACTTCTGAGTATTGAGTTTTGTTTTTTTTTTAATGATTGTTTTCCTTGTCAATTGTCTTTATTATTTCCTGACTGGGTTGTAAAACATAATTAGAATATGATACTGAAATATGGCAGTGTACAACTTCTAGTATGCAAACTGGATTACTGTCATGGTTTTATTAATACACAGAAGTAATACAATGTGGTTAAGTACATAGGAGAGAAAAGCCTCTGTCTTTGACTGTCATACGGGTTCACTTTGGAGAGATGCCAATGGTTTTGGACTCCAGCGAGGGCAGGTTGGCCCCCTGGGTCACCTGTGAAGTCTGGTATTCAGATAGTATGGTTTCAATTCAGTTTTATCCCTTATTAGTTCAATGTGCTTGGGCAAATTCTTCATCCCTTTCAGTCTTGATTTACTCATTTGTAAAATGGATATGATGTTAGTGTTACAGTGTAGGAAAACTGCATAAACTGTAAAAAGTTTTGAGTCCAGTATGGTATATAGTAAGGGCTCATGTGTTAACTATTGTATCAATAATATTATGGTAATCTTATTAGTGTAGCTTTTACCTGTGTTTTGATTTAACCATTAAATGTTTAAAATTTAAATATTAAAATATCAAACTATTTTACTATACATTTTAAATGTTTTTTTAAAACCTTAAATTTATTTGTTATTACATTATTTAATAGTTTAATAAGAAGATGTTCTATTACGGCAAAACATTTAGGTAAATGCTGGTACTATTTGAGAAATTCAAGTGCCAATATGAGTAATTTTAAAACAAGGATCCTTTTATCAGGATGTGGTGCTTGGTACTAGAAGCAGCATTCAGGGATCTAATGTGGTTTTGAAATAGAGACTGTTTGCACAAGGAATGAACTAGTGACCTAAAACCAGACATCAGTCCATAAGGACAGTCCATAAGCTTTCGGAGCACGCTCTGTTGCCCTCTAGTGGAGTCCCCAGCTACCTAGAAACTGGCTCCCAGGAGGTGCTTCCTGACTGTGATGATGCATGTAGTTCTACTACATTATAAAATAATTTTTAGTGTATTTTTTAGTATAACTCACAGACTCAGTCGTGGATAGTAAAATCAGAGTTTATATTTCACCTCGTGATTGTTGTTTCCTCATGGTCACCAACCACATTGTTATTTACCTGTGCTTTTGTGAGACTTCTTTGAAGGGCTAAAGCAAAATCTTTGCATTTAAAACTCTTTGTTTAAACTTCTTACGTCTGTCCTGTTCACTGGCTGCAAGGCTGTTGGCTGGTGGTGATGAAGTGTGTGACTTCCTCAGTGTGTAGCTGAACAATTTAGGAGATTATGTTCTTCTAGGGATAGGGGATGCTAAATTTAGACTCCTTTAAAAAAAAAAAAAAAAAGGTCCTGAATTAATTACTTTATTTTTGAGTTCTCATTTTGTTAGTAAGATAGTTCTCCTTGAAATGGGATTCTATTTCAAGTCCTTGATTTTTTAGCAAATCAGAATATGGTGTTCTGGGTTTTTTGGGTTTTTTTTTGAAGTTTTTCTTTGGTTCACAGGTGTAGTGTTGAAAGCACATTTGAGGGGTAGTTTGGAGAATGTTTCAGAAATAAGTGCAGAAGCCCAAAAGGATTACCTTGACGAAGACATTCTATCTCAAACTTTTTTGGGTTTTTTTGGGGGGATGGGTTAATTAGGTTTATTTATTTATTTTTTAATAGAGGCAGTGAAGATTGAACCCGGGACCTTGTGCATGCACTGTACCACTGAGCTGTACCCCTGCCCCCCAATCTCAAACTTTTAAAGACTACTCTCTGCTTATAGAATTACAGAGTTACAGAATTCTAGAACTAGAAGAGACCTCAGCAGTAGTGTGGTCTAGCCCTGTCATCTGGCAGAGGAGAAGCTACCTGAACTGAGAACATTTTACAGGGCTTCATATTTCCAGCTGATTTCTTTCCTGAGTCTGTTTCTGCATTTCCTCCCTGGGATCCTGATAACATCTGGTGCAGATCACAACTGCTCAGTTTCCTGCTCCAAGTTGGCTTCCTTCTTTCGACGTCCTAATTTTTGTCACTAGCAGCATCTTCTAGTCTTACAGGCTTCAACTTGCAGTCATCTAAAAATATTAATTAGTTAATGCAGTTTATTCTTAACTTCAACCTGCTTCATGTCTGTTCCCCTCTTTGCATTTCCACAGCTGTGAAATATAAAAATCTACAAAATCTCAGGCAGGGTCACTTGGTTGATAAGGAAGTAGGAGTCTTTCTCTCCCTCCGCACCCCTCACCTGTTCTTTGCCACAAGTGCAACAGAGTGGCTGGGAGTATGGATTTTAAACAAAGTTGGTTCATCTCTTGGCTCTGCTGTCTGTTGGCTTTTGGCAAATGCTTAACTTTGTCTTTAGTTTCCTCATGGGCACTTGTAGCTAAAAGAGTACTAATTTTATAAGTTAAAACACGTGAAGTATTTAGGAGAGTACCTGGCCTGTAAAAAGTCATCAGTAAGTGTTAGGTGGTATTATAATTAGCATACCACTACTGTCATTAATGTAGATTACATTGTTCCTAAAGTATTGCTTAGGTGATAACATTCCTTCCAGAGTGCAAGTGTGTAATCACGGCTAAACCTCATAGCTATACATTATAACCAGAGCCTTCAGAGTGTCCCTAAACTATCTTCCTCAAACTCAACCTTCTCAAACCTCACCAGGAACAAAACTGCCGTACCGATAATTCTCTTAGGTACCATATGCTTTCTTGCTCCCTGGCTTTCTTCATGTTCCACTTGTCTAGGGTATCCTTGTCCCTACTCCCTGCTTATCCAAGTTGCATTCTGTGTATCATGGAATGAAAACTCCCTGAGGAGAGGGTCTTTGTCTTGTTCACTGCTGTATTCTCAGTGCCTGGCACTGTGTAGCTGTTGAGGTGGTTGTAGGGTAGAATGGAGTGAGTGAGTGAATGAATGAATGAATGAATGAATGAATACGTCTACGTTGTCAGCTCTTGAGCAAGCCATTTAACTGCTCTAAAGCCTAGTTTTTCTTTTTCTTTTTTCTTGATAAAAAGAGTGATTAATGGTATCTTTTTCACAGTGTCATTGGAAGGATTGAGAGGCTGTATGTAAAAATACAGTATAAATTATAAAATACTATATACATTACAACAAAATGTATTTATTCTTGCTGTTCAATCCTTACCAACCTTTCAAGATCCAGGTCAAATTTGATTTTTTTCTGGTTTGTTTGCAGACCTGTCTAGTTCTAAGTGAATTCTCTGTTACTCTGTACTTTTATAGGAATTATTAAGTGATCTTTTTAAAAAATATATTATTGCCTAGTAACATTGATCAGTTTCCATCTTGAAATTCTTAAGAATATTATCACAGTTTAACTTCATAAGTCTTAGTTGTGTCTCTCCAAATGTTTTGTATACTCCTTTTGGATTGTGATAGTCTCTTCAAATATTTAACACCTGAACTTTTATTTGTGGCTTGGTGATTAATGAATGTTCGAGTGTAGTTAGTGACAGAGTTATAACTAGAATTGAAGGTTTAATTGTCCATCTTTTCCTTTCTTATCTCTTAAATATTTCATGAGGAGGCATTTTGTGGGCACGTTTCAACCCCAGAGGAACACTTTGGAATCAATGCCATGGGACCTCACTACGGCAAAGACAAATAGTGTTGGGAGATACTTAAACCAACGTAATCCGGATGATGGCCACGTCAAATATGTTCTCCCTGGTGCCTTCTGCAGTTTACTTGGTTGGCAGTGATAGTGTGTGTGTGTGAAAGAGTCTGTGTGCAGGTGTATGTGTGTGGGGAGTGTATTCACTCGCCCTGAGCGTGCTTGTTTGTTGTGCACATCTGTAATGCAGAGGTTTTACCAGGGCTTGGAAAGAAAAGAAATTATCAAGCTTGATAGCGCTGTTAATATAGATAGGCCCTTGAGTACAGTGAAGAGTAAAACGTAAGAACATTTTTGATATATGTGTAAAACTTCAGGTTTGGAGGGAAAAAGGCAATAAAACTAGAGATTATAATAAACCTTTACTTAGAGCTAAAGAAGTAATTCTGAAAAAAATCAATGAGCATTTCTACCTTTACAGCGTGCCTTTAGCCATGTGTTACTGGACCTAGTTCTAGTAATGTTCTCTCTCACAATAGCTTCTTCTGAGGCTGTTTGTATAGGCATATCTATGCCCAAGAGTTATGTGACCATTATTATTTTTTTAAAAATACATTTATTTTTGACTTTCATAACTTACAGATGACAATTTCATTAAAACACCTGAAATTACATCAAATATAAAGCTACTTAGATTATCAGACATCTTCTCTGAAAAATGTAAATGCCTCTGGGTGCTAATTGAGCGCCCTATTATCAATAGGTAAGCATGTATTGATTTAATCAGATTGCATCCCTCTGCCATCAGCTTTGCTAAAGGAATATTATTCTAGAGTGTTACGTGGGAGTGCACTGGGCTTTGGCAGTTTGAATCCAGGTTGTTCATAGTATTATTCTAATCTCTTTCAGCCCGTTTTTTTTTTTGTTTTTTTTTTGTTTTTTTCATTTTAAGAACTACCTAACCCTGTTCCACCAACCACCCAGGGTTAGTAGGAGGATCAAATGAATTTAAGTTCATGGTAACTCTTTGAACTATGATGCACCAAATAAGTAAAGCACTTCTGTCCTTACATCTCGCAGCAGCTGTCCTGAGCTATTTAAGCAAACATTTCCTTACTGTCCAGGAGGAACTTGGTGTGGAGTAAGAATACTGAGCCAGAGGAAGGGAACGTGAGAGAAGTCGGCAAGGAAGGAGGCTGGTTATGTGAAAAGAACAGTCTTCTCTCCTTGTCATCCAATGAGGGAGAGGGGACCTCTTTAACCAGGAAAGGGGAAGAGGTGAGAATTACAGGGAGAGGCAGGTTACCAAAAGGAGAAGGGTTGAATTCACCATTAGAAATTTAAGGGATGGGAAGAAAGGCCATCAATGCTTCCACCTGCAGACACGCGAGGGAAGCATCAACTACTGGACAAGGACAGTTTCCCAGGCTTCCATGGTTCGGGAACCTTGATGACATTTGTGTGTGTGTGACTAATAGTACATTTCTTAAAATGGAAAGGGGCTGGGTACTTCTTTGAAGAAGGCAGGGTGTCTCTATCTTAGAGAGTTCTCAAGAAAAAGGGTAAAGTTAGGAGATAAAAACACCTGAATAACTGGAATCCTATGATTTAAGAAACAAAATGAAACAGACCAGTAAGGATGCACGCTCAGTACTGACAAGTGTCCTGGGAAGCTTAAGCACCTGTTTCAGTTCCTTGATGCTTTCCCTAAGAGAGATTACCCATTCAGTGATTTCTTGGGAGTAGCTCTGTAGCAGCCTCTCAGTTAATCTTTTTCTGTGCTGGTTCTTCTATCTCCAGGAGCTTAAACTCACTGGATATTATTAATTAACTACATTGTGAATGGACTTTTTGGGGCTGCTCTTGGAATCAAATTGATATTTATAACATTGCAACAATTGAGATACTTGTTCCAAATGCCATTTACGTTTACAGACACCTTTCACTTTATGGATACATTTTCAGTAAATAAGAATATTTAATGTCCTTAAACTCAAAATTGTAGCTTTTTAAAGTCCTAGAAGTATATAATTTTCTGTTAAAAGATAAAGTGTATAATCTAGAAGCTTCACTTAGCGAATTTTGTCAGGATTACTGAACTTCATATTTGCTGCTTTAACTTTTTAGGTTCTCTTTTAGCTCCCCTTCTTTTGATGTTATGAATCAATTTTGAAGGATCAAGTGACATTTCCTTAGCAATAAAGAAGAAAGCCTCCTTGTGCAGACTTTAATCAGAGGAGCAAAATAGCGTAGAAGCCTGTTCATATTTAATATCTTTATTAATCTCAATTCAAAATGTTACAAGTGAAACACATATTTACATAGTACTTAACCATGAACAGACCAGAAGGACTGCAGAGCAATCTGACTTGAGATGCCTGGCATAGCCTGACAATCTGAAATGCGCATCTGTCACAAAAAGTTGGAGAATCTCATAGTTCATAATGGATAACAGGGTTAGACCCTGATTTTCTAGATTGCTACCTTAGCATAGCCACCGTGTATCAGTTCGAAATGAACTCAACATGATATGTTTTTCTAAGTAGCCCATCCTTTAAGTATGATTTTTACAATGCTCTTGGGTGAGTTACTGGAAATACCTAATGTTGCTAATACGGAAGAACTGTCTTCCTGCTGTTCTATTCCCACTTGGTTAGGACATATTTGTTCTTCCCTCTTTTAGTCTTACTCATCTTGAATTTGAAAAGTTTCCTTAATTTAGTTCATAGTTCCGCCAAGTTATTTGGTTCCTTCCTATCAGAAGTTTTTGAATTATTGGTGAAGGAATTAATCCCCTAAGGTTAAAAAATATGTTTCAATTATTTGGTTTGCTCTACTTTGATTTCTTAGCAGGATTAATTGGGAATTTTTCCATTTGGTGAGAATTATACCTTCTTATTTTAAATTCTTTATTGTCCGTGATTGTTGTGTGCTTTTTTCTTAGAAGGGAATAATTCATGATATTAAACTATTAGATTTATGTTTCTTACAAATTCTCACTTAATGTCAATATATACTTTTTGAAAGAATTAGTAAATATCTTAAAGATTGGGGAATCAGAAGGAGTTCTGCTTGTGACTTTCTTAGATACTTAAAACTTAAGTAGTTAAGTTGATGACTGTCTTACTGAGGAACAGAGAGGCTATCTTTCCCGGCGATCTTTTCTTAATCCTAATTTTTATTTTAACAGCATGGAATAAACATTTGGTGCTAATCTTGAAATACTGGGATTTCTCTTTTACTAGATACAATCTGACCGAAATCAGGAACTAAAGCAAATATTTAAAGCAAATAAATTGAAAAACAAAACAAAACTCAGGCAGTGTAAGAAATCTGTGAGAACTAGGAGTGAAGCATAGTAATCTAAATAACTCTCCAGTAGCATGAGACAGTCATGTGGCTAATACTCCAGCTTCTCTTAAGCAGTGAAGACGTTTTGTATTAATCATAGTTTTCTCAGATCAGCTGGAGAGAGAAGGAGCCCTTGAGGTGACGTAAGGTTCTCCTCCTCCTGTCCCTTACCCAGGTTGTAAAGAGGTTTCTCGGCATAGCAAGGGCAGCCTGGAGACCAAGGTGCCCTGGGTCCCTAAGTGGGGCAGAATGGGGACTTTTTTCTGTCACTAAGGCAATGGGAGTGCTCAGAGTATGGATACTGGGAATCTTTTTGTGTGTGTCATATAGTGAATGCATTTTGTATCCCTGTAATAGTCAGTCATCTTTTTATTGACATTTAAATCATGATCATTCTTTTCTGAAGTAGCTACGTGGCAGTTAAAATCAGAGTTCTTTGAACTAGCTGCAGAATTTGCCCCTTTCCCTAAATGACATGGAGTATTTAGGTATATTTAGGAAGACTGAATATTAAATGAAGGAAAGACTCCAGATGGATTTGTAAGAATGTCATGTATGTACTAGGGGTGGGGGCATGAATGCAACTGATTAGAAAAAGAATTTGCAGATTCAGTGTGCTGATGACTTGGAGGAAGTGCTGTGATAAACGTCAAAATAAAATAGGGAACAAAGAATAATATGAATAAGAAAGTGATAGAAAAATGATAAAATAATGTTGACATTTCCTTAGGGAGACCTAATGTCAAAGGCATAAACGCTCAAACTATTTAGATGTCTCTTCCCCAAATGGAAACTACTATTTAAGGAAGTTAAGTATTTAACTGCAGTGGTTGAACATAATGGGTGAAATAGTTTGCACTTGACAGAGACTTCAATCTGAGATGAATCTTGTGCTCATATTTAATGCATTAAAGTATGGAATACAACTATTGGTTGGCCAAATTTTAATTTTAAACTTTAGCATCTTTGGTGTACATACACACAAACAGAAAATTTATCAAGTTGGCAGGTTTCAAGAAAACTTAGATTGAGAACTTATATATTTCTTGCTACACTGATATTTGAAATGAACATTCAAATGGGAATAGAATGTTAAAACTCCCTGAAATACTGTTCTTTAAGTCTTTGTTGTTCATTGGAGGTAAGCTGAAAATGAACATCAGATTTATTGAAATGAATACTTAGAGAAGTCTGTTTCCTGGCAATTTAATTCAACATACTGCTTAGATTTTTCCCAAACTATTTTCCTTTTAAATGGGGAAAAAAAAAGTTTCTTTTATTCAACAATAGAATCTGATGGCCTAATGTCACCAAAAGTAAACATGTTAATATGGGATTTAGAAATTTTTAAAGTTCTAGATAGAACTTTATTTGAAAATTTAACTTCTATACTTGAAAATTACTGTCTCTGGAATATTCTGAGTACTGTTTTGACAGTCGTACACTTTATAAGAGATAAATAACATCGATTTAAAAAGTTTGATAGTGTCTCCATATAAGGAGAGGAATGCAGCCCTGAACTGAATTTTTGACGCACAATCTTTTATTATGACATCTAGTTGATTAATGCTTCAGCCAAATCATTGTTTTAAAATATCTCCTTTCACTGTCCATTAGATCTGGGGCTGCAAGCACTCATGAAACCTGGCATCCGCTTAGTGCGCCTCATTGTTTACTCTGGGACAAAGCCAGTGTCTTGGTTGTAGTGTTTAAAGTACAGTCCAAATGCTTTCTTTTAAGAATTTGTCTAAGGCCAGACAGTTTTTATATATGACTCTCTTGTTGCACTTGAGTGACATGTGGTATGAAGACAGACAGTATTTTAAGACTACAAGGTGGTGAGCCACAGGAGTTTTGAACCAGAGGCACCTTTGTAGGTTTTTTTTCCTTTAACGTTACTTAAAACTATTTCACTACTAAAGGTGTCTAGTACCTGTTCAATTAAAGTCAGAATACAGTAAAATATAAAGAATGCCAAAATCATCTGTAATCACATCAAGGAGAAGTAACCATAAGTAAAAACTGGGCATATACATTTATTGCATATATGTATTTCATACATGTATTAAGATATAAATACTACATATGTACTTTTCATACAAAACTGGTACACTGACCTGCTTTTCTTTGACTTAGTGCATTGTTTTCCTGTGTGTTTATTGTTTAAAAGGTGATTTGTAATGTCAGTGTAGTATTCTATGTGTGTTTGGGGATTTTTAACATCCTTCTTGTTCTGTTTGAATTTTTGGTATAATTCTAGTTAATAATTACTGTAGGTAAATATTAAAAACAAGATATATTTTTTAGTATAAAAATTTGAGGATATCTTAGGAAAATGACTTTGCCCCTTGTCATGGAGCCAGTCTGTGGCTGTGTCAGGAGTCAAACACAGATCTCTAAAGCCGGAGTTCTTGACTCTGTCTAAAGCACAGTGGTTATTTTTCCCGTGCTCATGGTATTTTTCTGGAACTCTACTGAGTTGTCTCTGCACTGGTTCATGTGTAAAGTGTTTGTGCCATGAATCCATACCCATTATGTAGTTTTTCTAAAACATTGTTAAAGAGATGGGGTGTGTGGGAGAGGGGTTGGGCTAGGGATTCGAAGGAAGTGACAACTAATTTATTTCCATTATTTTATGCTCTTGCAAAAATAAAAAAAAAAATAGGTTGTGAATTTCTTTACTTTTATGAAATGTTTTAATTTTTGTAGAGTTGCCATGCATTATTCAAGACTACAAAATGATTTGAATTTCAGGAGCAGACAGATTTTCTGATGAGGATTTCAAGCTGTGTAATTATGAAATCCATATAGGTTAAAAGTTCAGAACTCGTTAGCTTAATCATTAAAAAATAACCAGTTAATAAGCATGGCGTTTCATTTCAGAGGGGTACGGTTTCACTATCACTTACTGAGGTACTCTTGGATTCTGCCTCACCCCCCACTTCATACTCTGAGTGTTCATAACTGCATACCACATAGCTTAGCCTCTATTCCTGCATAATTTATAAAGAAAATTCATATTTTATGGTGGTAAATTCGATGCCGTAAAGTAAGGCACGTTTCTAGTAATTTCTTTAACAATTTTCTTGGCTCCTTAAAAATTCGAGGAAGTTAATGGGTAAGTGCCAAATATCAAAAAGGTCCATTGGAACCTGTTACTATGATGTCAGGGCATACATTTAGGAAATGAATTGTAAAAACCCTTCAGATAAAGCATAAATGTTCCTGAATAAAATGTAAGGGAATTCATGTTTAAGTTAAAGAGCTCATAAAGGAGAATTTTTTTATTGTGGTAAAACATCCGTAGGAAAATTTACCATTTTGACCATTTCTAAAGTATATACTTCACTGGCACTAAGTATATTCATATTGTTGTACCACCATCACTGCTGTCCATCCCCGAACTTTTCATCATATGAGTATTTTTAATTTTAAATAACATAGTGCAGATATCATTGAGAATATGTTTGGATTTGTAGAAATGCTTAGAACCTTTAAAGCTTTTGACTTTTCAGTTTATGTAAAAATTAGCTTTGAAGTTGTAGCTTTTGTTATTTCAGTTAAAACACATGACATCCATGGATACAAATGAAATCTTTGCACAGCTTTTGAAAAATTATCAGGATCATGCTCATATTCTTTGGGAGGCAAAGATATTGAGGGGAAAACTGTATTCACATAAAAACAATCTTAAGAAGAACCATTTGAGATGATTAAAGATACCACGATCATCAAACAGTTAAAGATGGAGAATAAAACTTGGTATTTATGAGATTTTTGACTGGCATGAAGATTTTAATGCATATTATCTTGCTTTGCTAATCAAGGTGATTGAGATGCACTTGCCTGTTAAATAGAAGTTGCTCTCGGCTGCTTTTGGTTATCAGAGCTTTTACATTTATCTTCTCTTCATTTGAATGCTACACAAACCCTCCCTTAAAATCTGAGTGGGTCACTATTTTTTTCCTTAGATTACCACTGTTACATTCTGAGAATGTGTTTTTTCCCAATGCTTAGAGAATGATAACAAAAAGGAATTTTTTATTGGTTCATTTCATGCTTGGTAAGATTCCAACTGTCAAAACATTATAAAATTTTGAACCTAGAGGCACATTTCATCACCAGAGTACTAATTACTGCAGAGAACTGGAGCAAGTCATTATGTAGTAGTGTTTATTAGAGCTGCCCAATTTTAATGTTTTTTGGACCAGAGACACTTAAATAAAAGGTTAAGCTGTTTCAGCACAAAAGTGGGAGGAAAAACTGAATGGTGCATGCAACACTGTCAAATACAATGAGAAGGGTGGAATTAATTGAAAATTATTCACCTACTTGCACTGAGATTCAGCATCTTCTTTCAGGGATGCTCTGAGCATGGCAGATGCTGTTCTTGGTTTATTTTTGTTGTGTTTAGTGTTGGGGACCTGTTACATGTGAGGCGCTGGTGATATGAGGGAAATGTGAAAGAAAGCGTCTCCCTTCATGGAGTCTATGTCCTTGAAGTAGAACAGAGACAAGAAGCAAAACTGTAGCAATCATGGAGCAGAAAGTGCATAGTATGTGCTATAAAGATCAAAGTGCCTGAGAAGGGATAAAGACTTGGAGCGGGGGTGGAGGGGTGTAGGACAAGTGCGTTTTTGGTGAAGTAGTGAAAGGAGGCTCTTCTGAGGACATGGCATTTGAGAACAGCAGTGAATGAAAGTCATTTGAAGTATTAGTCATGTAGAATTTTAATTGTAAGCACACAGGTACCTAACTTATACTGATTATGAATTAAGTAACTATAAACTGAGCTATTAAATAAGCAGATACCATAGTTTATTTAATAGGTATTTATTAAATATCTCTCATGTAAAAGGCACTGACTAGATAGCAGACTACGGAGGAGAAAAAAAAAATAAGGGCTGTGTCTCTACGTTCGGGACAATTAAAGTTGCGCGTCAGACACTGTAGTCTGTGAAGAATAGGAGAAGCAAGCAGGCCAAAGCAGTGACGTGTAGGAACTAGCAGGTTCTTCTCTTTGGCCAGAGTGCATTATATGGTATTTGTGTGTGGTTTTATCTCTTCATCTCCCCTCCCCTCCCCAGCCAGCACTGTGAGGTCCTACAGTGATGATCATAGCTGCATTCCAAGTGTTTAGTGCATAGTAGGTTCTTAGCAAAGGGACTTTGGGTAAATGGGTGAGTGAATGCAGACAGAAGGCAGACCTTAAGCATTTTTAAAATGTGGTTTTGATGAAAAGGAGAAAGAGGTTAGCTTTGCATGTACTTGTAAGAGTGATGCTTATTTTATTTAAGAGGAGGGACAAATCCAAGGTGTGAGAAGGAAACAAGGGACAATGGAGAGGAAGCAGACCAGATACAGATGCGGAGAAGAGTGATAGATTGTGACTCCAGAAAAATAGATGAAGTGTGTTGGGCTCAGGTGGAGGTTGACCTTGGAAAGTTTGGAGGGACATTTTCCCTTCAAAGATGGGAGAAAATGTAAGTGGGATTGGAGAGATGAAGAAAGATTTTGAGATGTGGAGAAAGAAGTCTAAGCTGATGATCTCAGTCATAGTCTTAGTGAAGGAAAAAGGGGAACCATCTGAAATAAACAGAATAGAAGCTCTTAAAGACAGATGGGTTTCAGAAATGGAAAAGTTTGAGATTTGAGGAAGATAATAGAGAATGTATCATCTAATAAGTACCCCCTAGCCCACCATAGATCTGGTACAGTGTCCCCTAGTGATGCACATTACAGTGCTCTTGCAGAGAACAGTATATTTACACTTAGTGGGATAAAAATGACAAATGCAGGCAGCATGGTTTGTACCAAATTTATAAAAAGCAAGAGAAAGAAAAAAACACAAATAGATTTGAGACCACTTTAGATGGTAGAATATCTTGAGCTTGTGCAATTTTCATTGTTTGTATGTGTTTGTAGGTGCAGTTGAGAGGATCAAGGTATTTAAGTGTTGAAAGATAGCATTTAGGGTCGCTGCTGTGATGTCTAAGAGCAGTGAGAGAACTTCATCACCATGTAACTGTGCCTGTCTATGCAGTCTCCCCTGCATGCACGTACATTGACTCCCAGCAGCCTGGACGGTGATCCAGAGCAGTCAGCAAGGACTGCAGGTTTGCTTTTTTCATTCCTGACCGGGATGTGCTCTTTTGGCATTGAGGAGCTTAAATTTTGAAACCAGCAAGTGGCTTAAAGTCTGATGGTTCAGGAATGGATGAAGGTAATGAAATTTTTAGGAGACTTTTTTTCCTCTCCCCCTTTAATGAGGGTACTAGGGATTGAACTCGGGACCTTGTGCGTGCTAACCACGTACTCTACCACTGAGCTGTACCCTCTACCCCTTTAGGAGACTTTAAGGAAACCTCTGTTACAGCTTTTTCATTTTATTATGATTAATTCTTTATATGGATTTTTCTTCCATATATTGATACATTCTTGAAGACTTTGTTGTTTTATTTATAGTTTTATTCCTAAAGCCAAGCAGTGTGCCTCAACATATGTAGTAGGTGGCTGATGACTAAACAAATTGTTACAGTTAGTACAAGTATGAAATATCATAATTCCTTATAAATGAGCTATGACTGAACAAATGAATTATCACCCCTCTGTGTTTTCCCATGTGTGCACACGTGTACAACTTTTGGACTGTATTCTCCAAACAGGATTATAATCCATTTTTCAGTACTGTTGCAGTTTAACAGAATTTCCGTATCAGTAGAGATTTGTGCTAGTTGATTTTATAATCTCAAGTCAGAACAATCTAAAGGCTACGTAAAGAACTCTTTGAAGAAAAAAATTAGTGTTTTTTTTTTTTTTATTTTGAGGGGAGGTAATGAGATTTTTATTTATTTACTTTTTTCCTTTTAATGGAGGTACTGGGGATTGAACCCAGGACCTCGTGCTTGCTAGGCATGCGCTCTACCCCTGAGCTATGCCCTCCCCCACATAAAGAACTCTTAATATTAACATTGGACAAAATGTTAATGAGAAAAATCAAACAGTTTTATGGGTGTGACTTTGGACTTTGCATTTCATTTTGCAAGTGTTTTATATTGAAGATTGTGAAGCTCCGTGCTGAGGGGGTCGTTGTAAAGACCGTGGAGTTTGAAGTCCCAGGGGCAGTGAGAGGACAGCCTGAGAGATCCCTGAGGGAACTTCATCCCGCGGTCAGCATCTCCCTGGTCAGATCTCTAGACTCACAGCAGCTCTGGGATGTAACTCAAGACTCGAAGTCCCTAAACTGGGAGGAGTAACTCCCCTGCTATAACTGAAGAGACCTGTTTGACTGTAAAAAGAATTCTGATTTTGAGGACAGACTTTCAGTGTGTAGTCTTGTGTTTATGATATACACAACTTGTAATTATGAAGGAATTAAATAGTAGCTAGCGTATGTAACATGCTACTTTATTTCTGACATTATACATCATGCACTTAAACTTGGTCATTAGATTTCATAAATGATTTTCCAGCATTAGAATACAGGCACCGATGAAGATTACTCAGCCTTGGGAATTGAATGATCACATCATTAATAGTGAAATAAGTATCACCTTCACTTGTTTAAAATACTCCTGAAAATTCTCAGTATTTCTCAGAACCTTACGTATTTGTCACATCAAATAATTTAGTTTTTATTTTTCTTTCTAGGGATTTACTTCTAAAGTGTAACATAAAGCCACAGAATCCTAGAAATCAAGTAATGGGATGTGACTTTTGTCCTCCCCCCAAATGTGCATTTCTTGGTCTTTTGTACAATTGCTAATTGATTGAGAGAGGAGTCACTTGACTTTCTAACTTTTTACTAATAAAGCATGAAAGAAAAGTGTAATATAAAACTCTTCTCTTACAGAATTGTACCAGAGCAAGTTTGTATGTTAAAGTGTCTCTTCAAGGTCATGATACATCTTTTTTTATGCTTTCCTTATTGTGTTGGGTCAGAAACTACAAAGTCCTTTCATGGTGATATTTCTTTCAAGAAGCTGTAGTCAAATATCATCTGTGTTAATAGTCATTTCTGAAGAAATCTTTAAAAAAAATCTTCCTTAAGTGCTTTAATTTATCCACTTGGACTGTTGAATGATAAAAGAAGTTTTCTTCCAAGCCTTTTTTGGAGCTAAGAACAAACAAAATGAAAAAAATCTTCTTTTGGTGGATGGTGCTTTCTCATGTAGCATTTTACACCTGGAACACGGAAGATGGCTGAAACTCCACTGAAATAGAAATAATGTTTTGGGGCAAGATATTTACTTAGAAAATGTGCAAATAAGTTAGTTGCATTTCTTTTGCTATGTTCTATTCCTAAATTTCTTTACTCCTAAAAGGGGGAAAAAAACCCCAGTCTGCAGAGTTGTAAGGGTGTTCTGAAGCACTTGGGTGCTAGCCCCATTAATTTGCTACTATACTGATAGAATTCATGGACTTTTAGGTTTGGACTGTATCATGTGAATAACCAATAACATATTTTCCACAAGAGCAGAGCATACTACAGTGTTTGACATGGAGAGAAAAGTGAACCAGAGGGAAGACGTAAACGAACTTCTGCCAGGCCATGAGGGATTTTGTGAGTTTGAGGTCCACTTTCATCATCCCAGAGTTGGATTTTCTCATGTCTTAAGACCTTTAGTCTTAGCATGTGTATATTACTGTTCTCATCTTTCTCCTCTATGATCTCCAGATTGCAGGATCACAGTACACGCTACCTTCGATTCTCTTTGAAGTTCGGCTACTGTTAAACATAGTGGACCATCCGTCTAGTGCCTGGTAAAGACAGCACCTTCTTTCTGCTAGTGTTCAGTTACTGGATACATATCTATCTGGATTAGGTCTCAGTTTTCTGGGGTTCAACACTGAGTCATCTTAAGATAATTGAAATCAGGCCAAATAAAAACATTTTCTGATTGGAATATTAGCCATAGGCTAAACTTTAAGGGTCATTTTCCCTTTGCATTCTTAGAATGTATTTGCCTCAGGAGTAAGCACTTGCTACCTAAAGGATTATTATCTTTAAGGAATTTTAAATTTGATTGAGGAATGATGGTAATTATATTTTTGAAGTTTCATCTTTTAATTTTGAACAGGCTGAATAAATCATAATTTAAGATTTTTTTAGTTCCCTGAGGAAAATAAGCCTTTTCAAAAAATAGGAAAAAATTTATTTTGGTTTTGTTGACTTGCAGAGTGATCTGTCTTTTTAAGGCTTGTATTTCTTACATTAAAATAAGATTTCAGAAAAATGTGTCTTCTAGAAAGACATGTGATTCAGTTTCTTGCAGATATAAGAAACAATGTTTCCATGTATTCTAAAAAGAGAGAAAAAGGATTATGAAAAAGATCTTTTACATTGTGCCTTACTCTAGAACATGCAACTCGATACCTGTTAAAATGAAGCAAGTTCAAAATCTTTGCCCTGCCTAACTATACGTTGAGATATGTTTGATGAATTTTTAAAAAGCTGTACTTTAAATCATTTGAAGAAATGGGAGGCATGCTCGTGGGGTAGAGTTTTAGATGGGGGATCAAAGTCCAGTACTTTTTTGGGCTCTCACTGCCAACTGAGTGATTATGATCGAGTCCTTCAGTCTCCCTGGGCATCCCCCTAATTTCCCAGGTTGGGTGTCCAGTTCCCATTGCCCATATTTTTTCCTTATTTTTATTTGATAAAATATACAGAAACCATTCTACTTTCTGTCCCTATGAATTTGATCCTTCTTAGGCACCTCATGTATGTGGAATTATACAGTATGTGTCTTCTTGAGACTGGCTTATCTCACTTAGCATAATGTCTTCAGGGTTCATCCATGTTGTAATTGTGCCATACTTCCTCTTTTAAGGCTGAATAATACTCCATTATATGTACTTACCACATTTGTTTATCCATTCATCCATCAGTGATGTTTGAGGATCATCTGGTATTTTTTCTGTCCAACTCTGGAATCCAGAATTTCTCCATGAAGTTGTGGTTCCTTTTTTGGAAGATGGTATTTTGAAAGATCCAGGTGTTAACTGTAAGGATGTATTGTTTCCATGTCCTCTCAGAGTTCAGGACTAGGAAATACATGTGTATTAACTCATGTCCACACATTCATATTTATTTTTATAGTTACCCATCTGTTTAACTGTTAAAATCGCTTAGGTCATACTGCTATCTCTGCTTCCAGTCGAGTACTGTGGGCTTCATTCTAGCCTTCCCTCTCTCCTTATTTATAGCTCCTTTCTGTTAGAGTGAGAAAGCTGGCTGTCAGTACCCATAACATACATGTTTGTGCAATCTCATTATATACACAGTATAGTTTCACATTTGTTAACCCATACCCCTGTAAAAAGCACATTTACTGGCTAGAATATAATATTTGTGTACTTAAATATTCTTTTCAAGATAACCGCAGTACCCTCATTAGACTAGGAAAAAACAAACCCTTGAAAGATCATCCAAGTCCTGTAAGTGTCCGTATTTCCCTATTGGTCTTATTTTTTTTCCTAAGAATTTTTTAGTTTGTGTCAAAATCTAAATAAGGCCCCTGCCCTTTCTGAGATTGTTTTAAGAGCCAATACATTCACTTTCCCCACATTAGTTTGGACCTCTGTCACTTGTCACCAGACTGTCCTGACAAAAGCACAGTGATTGATCAGTCAGCTCTGCCATTACACAAAGAATAATAGGAGGAAACTCTTCTGCCTTAAGGAAATGATTTCAGGAGAAACCAGTTACAGGGAGAACACGCATGGAAGTACTCCAGATCGTTTGCGAACAGCCCATACATTACTCTCTAGTTATCTCTGTGGTATCAGATCATATGAAATGAAGGCTCTCATAACTTCTTTCTTCATCGTAATTTACAAAAAGAAAAAAAAAAAAAACCGACCAACAAAAACATTCATCACGAAGTCAGGACAAGTCATCAATGTCTAATACCTAATCACTTAATCACTTTGCTTGTGGAGTCACCATTCACTTCCCAATTTGACAATATGTTATAGTGGCGTGCTATAATTTTCATTTTGAGCTATACAACAGAGGTGATATTGCATTTAATGGCTGAATGGCTTCCATGTTACAATTAGAGGTATCTTAAGCAATGAGAGGTGGCAAATTATCTTTTAAAAACAAAATTATAGGACACTCACAAAGTACCAGTTTCTAAAAGGCTTACCAACAAAGTATCCTTGAAATGAATGCAGAGTATGATTTGCTAATCTCTACTAAACTGATTGAATTGAGGTTATAGTTGCTTTTGAAAGAAAATTTTTTTTTAAGAAATTCTAGTGTTAAGAGATCAAGAGTGAAGAACTATTGGAGATAATCAAATAATTAAAAGAGATTAGTAGTCTCACCCAATCATTTAAAATGTTTTAATTTAATATAAGGTCCTGTCTTTAATGAAGACTTGGTGTTTAATCCTAGTAAAGTTTAATTCCCTGTGACACTGACACATTCTAAGAACAAATTTTGAAATGTGCTTTTGAAAATCATTCATATTTCTAATGGGTGGATTCTTTCTCCCATAGATTTTGCTAGACAAGAATTTTAGTTGTCATTTAAAAATCTGCTTTTTAAACTCTTTCAGTTATTCAGCTTTTTAAAAAGCACATACTGTTTTTCTATTTCAGCTGCTGGTGACTATGAAACTGAGTATTTCTGCCACTTGATCAGTTAAAACGTAAATTGTAACCCAGTCTACTTTGTTTTGTAACTTCTGTGCATAACATACAGGGAGACCTTAGTCATATTCCCCAGTTTGAAATTTGCAGGACATTTTGGAGAAGATGGTTGTCCATGAAAGGGAGAGTCTTTGGAATGCTCAGTTTCTTGCAACCTAATTAAGGCATTTCCACAACTCCCTTTGTCCCTTTGAATTAGCTTCCAGAGACCTAAAGGATCAAGTCCAGAGTCATGGGTCTTTGGTAATATGGCCTCAGCTAGTCTTTCTAACTTATTTTCCATATACACCCCACTTCCCCACCCTCGCCCCCCAACTCTGGATCTGGCTTTCACGTTTCTCTGGACTCGAGAGCCTCGATTCTCACAGTTGACCTTTCACGTATGCTCCCCTCTCCCTTCTCTCGCTCACACACCCCTGTACATCCTCTGTGAATCTGCCTCTGGTTAGAGTCCCAGTCCTCCGAGCTCCCTTTCCGCACTGCATTGACTCAGACTCAACCTGTCATGGAGTTTTGTAAGTGTCTTCGTACTTCACTAAATTCCTTAATGTGGACCATCAGACTTGCCTGGCATTCACGGGACTTGAACCTGACATACTGAAGCTCCGTCTCAAACAGTGAGGCCATGGATATTTGAACGAGCACTCTAGAAAATGCTACGTATGCTGACATTGGCACGTTACTGCATCAAAGTGCCTACTTTAAGGTAGGGACCAGTTCTTAATTGTCTTTGTATCTCAGTGGTTGGCATTTGTTACATGTTGAATAACTGCTTGACAAATAAACATTAAATGGTATGTGAAACCCTATCCTATCCCTGTGAGGTAATCATTATCTTAACCTGACTGCTGTTGGCCCACTTACATTTGGTATTACGTTAAGGATATGGCACTTGCTACTTAGAGTGTGCTCTCCGGACCAGCAAGATCTGCATCATCCAGAAATGCGGGCTCTTGGGCCCCACTCTTGACTTACTAAGTCAACACCTGCATTGTAACAAAGCCCCGTAGTGATTTGCATGCACACGAACGTTTGGGAAGCATACTCTTAGTGAGTTACAGTGCACTCTTGGAGTATAGTGGGCAAGATTTTAGCCCATTGGACAAATAGTGACTGTTTAATGAGACCAGGGAACTTTAATCACTGAAAGATAGGCGTTGAAAGAGTGGGCGCCTGGAGGAGAAGGTAGTGGGAATGGAGTGTTACAGAAATTAGGACATGCTGTGGAAGAGCCAGCTGTGCATAAGGTTATCTGATGTCTTTATGTTGACGTGAGTTGGACTAGGACACTGGGGGGAAATTTCATTCTTTTCCTTTGGGATTTTCACCCATGGACTGTGCACCTCGTCCCCTTCACTGTTGCAGAGTGAGCCAGTTAATAGTGATTGCAGCCTTAATAAGGTGATGTGAGATTTAGAAGCCTAAAATACCTTTGTGGAAAACCCAAACATTATTTACCTCTGTAGGAAATAGTTTCAAGGGAAACCTGAGACTTGGATACCCAGATCTGAGGTATTTTGGCTTAATAGCAAAGTATTTCTACATTTTTAATGTCCAATCAATATGCCTGCGTGACTAAGTAATTAAAACTTGTTAATGACTCCCATAGGGTTCTCTTCTTAGTAGAATCTACTTGTAAATGCTAAGTGAGGAAACATTAAGTCCTTCCATCTCCTCTCCTCTTTAAAGTGTGCCTCCCATTTTTCCCTGTCTCAGCACTGTAGTTACAAGCAAGTGGAAGCCTCCTTCCTCTTTCTTGATTTCAATTCAGCCAGTTAGAGGGTGTGGTGAGTTTAATGGTGGCATAGATGGAAGGGGAAAGGGCTTGGGGGCCTGCGGTTGAGTAATCCAACAGACATCCAAAGTAATGATCATTTAAACGTGTACACTGAAGTGTGAAGTGAGCAGAGAGACCTGCCATGTTCCCCGTGTCAACTGAAGACAGGTAGGCAGGAAGCCAGAGAGCAAGCTGAGGGTAGCAGAAGGATCCGGAGAGATGGCTGGGCTGGTGACGTGGTGGAGACGACACGTGCGCCTCAGGTGGCTGGAGCGGCTGGAGCACAGGTGTGGCTGCTCACGTCTGTCAGCCGCGACACCCGGGAAGGCCTCAGCTTGGTAGACCGGGCTCAGTTTGTGTGCTCTGCGGCCACAGCGATTGACATTTGTGATGACAGTTCTGCTGAATCACCGCAGGCCCACTCTGCATATATTGCGTGTCTTTTAATGTTACGTGAATGGTCTACTTACCGCACTTTTGGTTTCAAGGGGCAGGATCTCACTCACACTGATTTAAGGTGTGTGATTGTAATGATACACGGAAATTTCGGGGAACTGGAGAGTAGAAAAGCAGGTGTCACGAGACACAAGAGTAGGAATGGGAGCGTTTTCAGGACCAGAAGCAATTATTCTCTTCGGATTTACGCGGTTTTATTCATCTCTGTATGATTCCCAGGGGGCATCTGGTCTCTCGGTGTCTTGTTCTGCTTCTCACCCTTTTTCCCCATGGTTAGTTTTCTCTGCTTACTGACCTCGCACATGGCCTCTACCCCCAACGCTGTCATGATTTATTAGGTTCAGTATCCACTGTTAACTGGCAATGGTCTCTTGTGTCTTGGGTCAAATCCAAAAGCGAGTGAGATTACCAGATTTTTTTAGTTTATGAGCCAAGCCAAACCAGTGCTTGGCTGCCTTTGAGAGACGTGCATCCCTAGTCAGCTGTGTTGAGTTTGGAGTCGGCCATACGACGTGCAAACCCGCTTCCCTCAGGGGCTGCAGAAAGCTTCAGGCATTAAGATACATATGTGTCGTTGCATTTTAATCATGATTACTCATGACGTGCAGTTAACCGACAAGTGTACAGCTCTTTTCAAGACACATTTGGTGGAATTTACAACCATGAATAAAATACACCTTGGGAGAATTTATAGTCCAGTGGAGAGACAATAGCTGATTAACTGAAACAATTTTTTCTTCAACAGTTTTGAAAATAGAGTGTATTTATAGTTGTGTTTTATGATACTATTGAACTTCCTACTTGCTATCTGACCTCATTTTGTAAAGACATGAGTCTAATGAAACTTTTCAAAAGCACATCTTGTGGATTACTTTAGTTGAAAGTACTTTGTATAATAGTTATAATGGAGTAATTATTTCATGGCAAACAAAGCTAATGTGGAATATTTGTAGACTGAGGTATGTTTTCAAAGCCTAGTGGATTAGCAGAGAATTGAAGAATTAGGGCCAAGTGCCTTCAAATGTTTATCTCTTTATTTTTGAAGTTAAAGCTGATATTTTAATAGACAGGAAATATGAGTGATGAAAATCTTTGATCATTTTAATAGTAGATATCTTTAAAGTGTAAATTAACTGCTAATTTAATTCATTATAATGCTATGTGAAGTAATGTGCTTTTACTTAAAAACTTATAATTTTGATGAAATATGTATATTTTTAACCACATCACTTTCTGGTTATTTTATTTTGCCTTTTCACACAGTTCTTGCATAATAACAAACTTTTTTTCATTAAAACATTTTTGTTGATTTTCAGTTACATTAAAACTAAAGAAATCAGAAGTATTGTTACTTATATAGTTGTCTTTTTTGTAATTATGAATTTCAGGGTGATCTGTACAATCATTTTTTATGGAATTCTAAAGTTTCACTTGTTCATGGAAGGTAAGTTAAATTATACAAAATAACCATCTGAAACTTTATTGTGAATATGTAAGAACAACAGGTAATCCAAACTGTTGAAGTACTATTCTGTAGTTGTGAATAAATCCCAGGGGAAATATGTTCATTCATAAACTACTTCTCTGCTTTTTTCTGTTGAAATACAATTTTTCAGTATTTTCCTCTTAAAGTTACTTCCTTTTCTGAGGTTTCTTTGTCAGGATTTGCTCAAGGCATGTAACAATGCTGCCTTTGTAGGATTTTTATAAAGGTCAAAAGAAAATACAGTTAACTGTTATTTAGCCGAAGATTAATTGATGTTGGATTAGTTATACTAAAGGGAAAATAGACATTTCATTCTTAGAATTTTAAATTGCTATGAGCCAACAAAAATATCCACATTAGATAGCATCTCTTACTTATAGTTATGTGGTAACAAACAGAAGCCACATTGGGTTCATTACCACATGGGAATTCCTGCTGTCCTGGCCAGTCCACTGCGTACCTTTCATAGTCATGGCTGTAGGTGTTCTTGTTTTTTTTGGTCTGTGGCCTGCCAAATTCGGAATGGTGGAATGGTGGGGGGCCTTCTAAAATGTAAATGTACTAAAATAACTGAAACTAAAATGTTGGAATCAAGGTAAAAAACTGCATATTGCTGAACATTCAAGCAACAGTTGAAATTATCCATCAGTTAAATAGAGAACACTGTTAAACAACTTGCATGATACCATGGGAAGGAATCAGAAGATTTGTGGTTGCAAAAAGAAAAATAATGAATTGATGTCTTTGGTATTTTCAGTGAGTTCTTGCAGCAGAAGGCAAAAACAAAAGGTAAAAACTAAACTTAAAGAAAATAGGTCTAAGGACCTTGATCAGACAGTGCGGGTTCTGTCAGCCAGCACTGGGCATGCGAAGTTCAGCTGCATCCCTGGGATTCAGGGCGGACAAGGTGGGAGATCACTGCTGCTTGCTGTGTTTGCTGGGTTGTAAGTTCTGCCTTGACAGCGGCCATATGACAGTGGCTTAAACAAGATACCGTTTGCTTGTATCTCATAGAGACATCTGAGCTGAAGGTGATTTTGAGGGTGGATGCGAAGCAGCTCTGCTCGTAGAGGTCTTTCTCATCTGTCTATCATGCTTTTCCAGTAGTTTTTATCCCTGTCTATACATTAGATCCATCTGGGGAGCTAAAAAAAGAAAAGAAAAAAAAAAAAAAGACTCCTGGGCCCTACTGTAGTTCATAGTTTAATCTCTGAGAATTAATACCACCCCGGACTTCAGTTGGAATCGGTGGTCAGGACTTAGTCCATAAACCTCATGTGTTTGCAAGAGAGGCTAGGAAAGATTATCTCTAGCTGCAGGAAGGGTGCAGCTAAAACCTGGCTGGTTTTATTACTGAAAAGAAGGTAGGTACTAGGGGATCATCATTTGTCATCTACCTGTGAGTAGTGAGTGTTGGACACACTCAACGAGAATAATGATTTCAGATCAGTTGGCAGAGAAGAAAAGATAGTGGTGGAGCGTGAAGTGAATTAACACAGGGGTAACGGGGGTGGTGCTGTACTGAATGCCTCCAGGAGACAGGCTGGAACCTCGTAGGAGTCAAGCAGGTGAAAAGGCCAGGCCTTCCCCAGCACGGAAGGGCTGCTTTAAAGGGGCACCTCTGCCAGCTGCTGCCTGGTCCAGGAGTGGGCCAGGTTTCTCCAGATTCAAATAGAACGCTAGGTTTTTACTGAAATGTCAGCCCAATTTAACAAGTCTTTAGGTTGGATACGGATTAAGAGCCACTTACTTACAAATCCTGACCTCCCTTTTATGGAACAGTATTTGGAAGACAAAGGGTATTTTTCTCAGTGACTGATGTTCCCTTAAATTCGTCCTGATATTTAGAAATATAGAGACGAAATTTGCTAAAAATGATAATAGTAAAAGATATTTTAACAGTCACCTTTTGGCCATTTTAGTAGCACTGTGTGTGATACTTTAGCATTCTTAAGCTGTTATACGTGAATTAATTTTACGTTTTTAGAACTCTAGTTGTGAAATGAGCTTACAGATTTTGGCTGCCTTTATCTTAGCAATCTTCTGATATTTGCCTCTAGTTCATTAAGAGCTACCTCTTTATGTAGAGGCACTTTGTGAACTGTAACGTCACTGTACTGATATTTTTAGTGTTTTGTTCTGTGTCTGGCGCAAAGCACTCAATGAATGAATGCTGAATAAATGACATCTTTGTTAACCATTAGTGTTTCCATCCCCAAGACAAGACATCTACTGATTGTAATTAATATTAGTGAGAAACCACAAATAAGAAATATTTCTGACATACTATTCTTTTATCAATTTTTATAAACTTAGGTAGAGTGAAATAAACTTGTTATCTATTGATGAATATTGAATCTTAAAGATTGAATTAATTACTTGGTAGAAATTTGTTAAGATGTTATTCTATGAAATGCAATTTGTTACAACTTTATAAGGACATAAAGAATCTATTCCTGAAACTACCTAACTTGTATTTTGGGATGAATTTGCTTACCTGGTAATATGTGGTTGTCAAATGCTTTGGTGGTGACAACTTCCTGGAAGACAGTGCTATTGAATTTGATTGGCTCACTTTCTGTAATTTAAATTAAAAGCAGGATTCTGGGTGCTTCTCAGAATAATCATGTTTGGTTACTGTGCCCGTGGCTCAAATGTACTACTTTTGTTAAAGGCAGTACTGTGAGGATCTCATCTCTCAATTGCTTGACTGATGAGAAGAAAGATGAGGTTTGGGGGCTGATACCTGCTCTTAGAGGTTAGACAGGTATTGTAACTGTTTACTTCTGTTGATTTCCACATGGTAATGCTTTTGGTCCTTGTTAATCAGGATGGGGAAACACCAAGACTTCGGTGAGTGCTTACATTTTGCAAATTATCATGTTTACAGTGCAGTCACTTTGTGGAGCTGTGTAGAGACATCCTCTGAATATGAGCAGGATGCTGTCCTGCTGCCTCTTTAGTTGTTTTAAGAGGCACAGAGGCTGTGGTCTGCAGCCCATTCTCGCTCTCAGCCTCCTGCTGTTTTGTTTGGTCAGGAACAGTCGAGGATTAGCATGGGAAGGGCGAATCCTTCATCAAAATTTAATAGTCGAGGTACAATTTTTATGAATGTCACTACTTTGATACTTCACCCATCTCTGGAAATGATTACTTGATATTTAGATATAACAATCTGGCTACTTCTAAATATGAGAAGAATATTTCCTGGATCAGCTTTATTAATTTTTTGGAAGAATTAACTGAACTTGTTATAATTTGATCTTTTCACCCCATCATGAACTTTTAGATGCCACTGAGTATATTTTTCACAAAGTGGACTTCTTTTAATTGAGATACAGTTGATTTACAAAGTTGTGTTAATTTCTGGTGTACAGGATAGTGACTCAGTTATACATACATGTATTCATTTTCATATTCCTTTTCATTGTGGGTTATTACAAGCTATTGAATATAGTTCCCTGTGCTATAGAGTAGGACCTTGCTGTTTATTTCACATATAGTAGTTTGTATCTGCCAATCCCAAACCCCTAATTTATCCCTCCTTGTCCCTTACCCCTTTGGCAACTATAAGTTGGCTTTCTGTGTCTGTAAGTCTATTTCTATTATATAAATAAATTCATTTGTGGCAATTTTTTTTATAGATTCCACTTAAGTAATATCTTATAGTATTTTTCGTTCTCTTTCTGGCTTACTTCCTTAGTATGACAATCTCCAAGTCCATCCATGTTACTGCAAATGACTTTATTCTTTTTTATGACTGAATAGTAGTCCTGTGTGTGTGTGTGTGTGTGTGTGTGTGTGTGTATTTACCTCAACTTTATCCATTCACCTGTACATGGACATTTAGGTTGTTTCCATGTCTTGGCTATTATAAATAGTGCCTCTATGAACACTGAGGTGCATGTGTCTTTTTGAATTGCTTTCATCCAGATATATACCCAGAAGTGGGATTGCTGGATCATATGGTAACTCCATTTTTAGTTTTTTCAAGAAATATTCTTACTGTTTTCCATGATGGCTGCACCATACTACATTCTCACCAATAGTGTAGGAGGGTTCCCTTTTCTCTACACCCTCTCCAGCATTATTGTTTGTGGACTTTTTAATGATGGTCATTCTGACTGGTGTGAGGTGATAACCTCATTGTAGTTTTGATTTGCATTTCTCTGATAATTAGTGATACTGAACATTTTTTCATGTGCCTATTGGCCATTTGTATGTCTTCATTGGAAAAATGTCTTTTTAGGTCTTCTGCCCATCTTTTGATTTCGTTATTTGTGCGTTGTTGTTGTTGTTGTCGAGTAGTTTGTATATTCTGGAGATTAAGCCCTTGTCAGTTGCATGATTTGTAAGTATTTTCTCGCACAAAGTAGACTGGTTTTAAGGTGACTTAACCATTGACAATGATTAGGTTTATTTTATTTATTAAGAAATGTATTAAAAATGAATGCTACATTTATGGAGAATTCATAAATTGCTCTGAATTACTTGACATTTCTTTTAGGCATAATACATACATTGTGTAATTTGTGGGGGAAAAAATGTAGTTTGGTTATGTTTCCCAGTAAACCAAAGATATTTCATCTCTATTCTTCCAGGGTTGTCAAGAAATAAAAAGGAAAATTTTGTCATTTGGTTTATTGGATTTTTCTTTATTCCCAACACCACCAGTCGGAAGACAATAAACAACTTTTTAACACTGTAATACATGTTCTGAAGGGAGATCCTCTGTTTCATGTTGATTTAAAAGTACTGTCTTCCTTCGAAGGAAATAAAAGTAGTCTTGTCATTCTTTTAATTGCAAATGGGCTGGAAATCAGCAATGCGCAGAGAGAGCAGCACGAGAAGTCACTTAGTAGAAGTGAGCTGAAAATCCAGGATGGAGGCCGGGTGGTAGAATGATACAGGTCACTGTGATTTATGGGAGAAAGTGGGGCATGATGGAAGTATACTGAAGGTTGACCAGGTAAGACTTTCGAGGGAGACTAGCACATTGTGACTGACGTTGGTTTAACCTAATTTTGTGTATAATCTGAGAATAAATTCCAAATTGCTTCTGGCAAGACATCATGATTTTTTTTTTTCCTGTGCAAGTATTAAGTTTGCTAGTTTGGAGTTCTCCTATGCCTTCCGGACACAAAACAAGAACATAAAAATTGTTATTCTTATTCTTACAGTTACTAACCTAATGGCCAGTGCCTTTGCTTAAAACTGGTCTCATTATATTTTCTTCTTGGTCAGAAACCCCTTACGTACTGCTTGTCCTGGAAGCCTTGATGTTACTTGTGACATTCCAAAGCACTTTTCGTTACACTTTTATCTCCATCCACCTTAGAAGGGCAGTTAGCTCTAGCTAGTTTCATTAAGGAAAGTTCGATAGGAAATTAGTCATTTTTCTCATGCATGGTTGCTAATCAGAGTCTTAGTTTTTAGCTGATCTTTTTTGCATTCCACCTTGCCTCTTCCTTAGGAGATACTGGCAAATAATTGATACACTGTTTAAAAAATACAATGTCCCTCAGTCTTATGGTTGATTCAGAATGAAATCTTTTATGGATTTCATGCCCCACCTGGAGCAATACTCTGTAATGTATTCACTGGGAGAGTGCACTTTAGAATTAATTATTTGTGTCGTTCATTCAGGTATTCCCTCACTATTAAATTATTGCTTTTTTATTCAGTATAAATTTGCTTTTCACTGTTTTTGGTGTGACCTCTGTCATCAGTGGGTACTTTAAAATTCCCTTCCAGGAATTCCCTCTGATTATCTGTAACATTTTGGTTTGAATAATAGGCATACTGCACAACTTGGAGAGGTGGCCCTTTGATACTCAGTCTATTAATTATTGATGGAGTGACTTGGGGGAAGTGCAGTATAGGAGATACAAATTAGTAGAAAAATACTGTCCTTGCTTTCAAGGAGTTCATGGTCTTATTGTGGAGATAAGTTGTACCTGGAAGTCTGACTATGTGTCTGAGCAAGTAATGCAGGCCATGTATACTGTAGGATGGGTGTGGGTGAGCATGAGGGAAGGAGAGCTCAGAATGATCCAGTCCATTCATAATTACTAGGATTTGACTGAGCCATCAGGCAGGGCAAGAAGGAGTGAGAATTGGGAAGTGGTATGGTGTTAGGAAATAAGCACGGTGTGGTGTGATAGGCATTCTACACTGAGCTACAGTGGAGAATGTGCTTAAAAATAGAAGAGATTGAATAGAAGGAAATTGAATATGAAGAAAGACAAACACATCTAGATTTTCTTCCTGAAAGTATCCCTCTTTCGTTTGAAGTTGGACATTTAAATAACCCATCTCGAAATTTCGCTTAATCAGACAGGAGAGGAAACTCTTTGTAGGACATAAAGTAGTTTGGCAGACACAGTTAAGGATGTTACTTAAAGAATCGAGGACTGTCTTTGAAAAAGGTGTGGTCTTTTCTTTCCTGGAAAAAGCAAGAAAGTGCCCTAAGCTTAGAATGAAATACATGAAAATGTATTTTAATATTCCCAATTTAATAAACATAGAAAATATGGTTAATATAAAGTAAGAACTGCAGTGAACACAGTAATTTTACTTATGTCACATGCTATAATCTGTTTAATTTGCTGCATTTTATTTCCCTTCTAATCACTTGAATTCATGTTTTGGCAACACCTTAAAATTTAAAAAATACCTTGGAACTCTGATCAAGTATGAACACTGTCTTTGCCTTAGTGGTGCCATTTGGTTTAATATCACTGGCCATGTACAGGATGTTACTTTAGAGTCTGTGAAATCCACCTTACATATTTTGTATATTCAAGCAAGCAGGTATCAAGCATGAGTGAGTTTGAGGCTCTGAAATGTATTCATCCAATATGTTGTGAACTGTTGCCTTCCCTTATTGATGGGATCCCAGTGAGAATTTCAAGGAGGACACCAGAAAACCAAAGAAATGCCCCTGTGGTCAACTCTGTAACTTGTGGGAGGTGACAGTAAGTGTTTCAAGGACAGTTCTGAAATGATCCCCACCAGTGTCACATAGCCATTGACATCTGGGAAGTGACAGTAGCTGACAGACCATGTTGGCATGGCAGAATCAGAGATGGACTAGCTCAGTTGGAAGAAAGATGTCATGCTGACTAAGAGGCTGAGAAGCAGAATGCAGCAGTGGCGGCCCGTGCAAACAGGGGCTGTTAACGTTAACCAACAGACAGGTTGAGTCCAGCGAGGGCTGCGGGCCCCCATCCCTTGCTCTGCGAATTTGTACACAGGAGGTTCTTTACTGTCAGCAGTAGCTTCTCTCAGTAAAAGGGAGGAGCTGTTTCTGTTCATTCTCATGCTCATATTGGACAGTGACAGGTAAGGAATGTACCTTTTGTTATGAAGAAGAATGCAGTTTTAATGTGAGTTTGACCTTGAAGGCGAAGAATTGCTGAGCCATCACTAAAAGTAGCTGCTGGTTTATCCTCTTACATTCCTGATCTCACACACCTTCAAGATGGTAACCCAGGAGGTGCATTGTGTTCAGGGGCAAGGGGATGAGAGACCTATGGACTGTGAAAAGAAAGTGATGGGGATACCTCTGCTTTGCTGCTTCAGCACCTGGGCTTCTGTGCGCTCCTGGAGAAAAACTGTCCAACTGGCTGTTGTGGCTTGGCTTGCTCCTTCTCTGTTCCTTCAGTGGCCGTTCTAAGACCCCACTTCCCTCCTTAAGCTCCAGCTACATCCCTGGCCTCTGAACTCTGGATTGATGATCTTCCTAAGCTGCCTTATGGAAGAATAAAAAAGGACCTTGAGGCTTGAATAAACTTTCTCAGTTTTTCACCTTGTTGTCTAACAAAATTTAATTTTTGCCCTCAAGACTCAGAGTTGCTTCTCCTACCCAAGGCTAGTTCTTCAGCTTGCCTTTTCAGTCTCATTCCCTTCCTTCTACCCCCAGACCTTTAACTTCATACTCTCCTCTCTCCTGTCTTGAACCTCTCTCCTCCACTGACTTGGCTCAGCTCTGCCTTATTAACACCAAGTAGGGAAAACAAACAAAAATCTCCTGTGTGTCTTCCTTGCATTCATTTCTCTGCGATTTCCTAGTCTTTTCCCTTTCCCCTTTCTGAGACTAGTTGCTTAGGGGAGTTGTTTAAGGAGAACATGATGATCTCAGTGCATCGCCTCTTTCTGCAATTCAGGTTTCTGACCTTGTAATTCAGTGAGGCTCCTTGCACCATATAAAAGGTCGCCGAGGACCATAGTAAGAGGCAGTACTGCAGGGCAAGTGAGAAGGTCGTCAGGCAGAATGGAAGCCTGGGGCCAAGCTGATGGGCCCTGGCTTGTGAGGTGGGTAAGGCGGCCCTTACTGTTAAGTGCTTTTTCTTGTCCTTTTTGCTTGTTTGTTTTTTATTTTTTTTTTGGTGTGTGTATGTTTATTCCATTTGAATGACCACACCTAAGCATTCACTGAGGGCCTAGAATTCTGTTTTTAATGAATTTTCAGTCTCTAAGGAATACTGTAAACTCAGTAAACTAAAAACATTTCCCAGGATTCCTCTGTGGAAATGGTTGGCTTCTAAACACAGGTTAGATATTTTCAGTCATGTATTCCTATAATTTTACCAAAACAAATAAACATGGGAACTATCTGAGGGTTATCTTTATCCATTTATGTATAGTTTGTTCTCCACCTAGTTGCAGAAAGTTCTCAGATCAGTGACTGTAGACTGTAGCACAACTTTACTACCACAGTGATGAAGGAGAAGGAAACTGGAAAGAGGTGAGGGGAGTCGAGGGCTTCAGGATGACCAAGTATGAGCAGTGATGTGAAATGCAAGAAGGAAACCCACCCTGTTCACGTGGAGTACGCCCACGGGGCTGTGTTTCAGGGACTGAAAATCACAGGAGTTTGCTTTAGCAAAGAGTAAAAGGTGTTGAGGCTGAGGCAGGAAGTGCATCTGGTTTAATCAGAAAACTTAGCTGTGAATGATAAAGGAGAAGTTGGCTGTTTATTGGAACGAGTGTGGTCCCCTAAGGATTCATTACATAACACATAGCAGGGCCCTACAACCTGCAAAGCCTGCTCACTTGGGTTTTTTCTTCTCCTCCTGAAGCTCTCATTAGGTCTGAGAGTAGAAGTGTTACTGTTATCCTCGCTTCTTGAGATGAGAAAATCATTTCAAAGTGTGCATTGTGTCCACCACCCACGTCGAGAGCCCCTGAGCTGAGATTTGAATGGAGGTTACCGTAATCCAGTCCTGTAATCTTTCTGCTTTGTGAGTCATCTTCCCTTTTAATCTAAGAGTATTTGATAACAAAGGCAGAAGAA
This sequence comes from Camelus dromedarius, assembly GCF_036321535.1. Classification (NCBI taxonomy): domain Eukaryota; kingdom Metazoa; phylum Chordata; class Mammalia; order Artiodactyla; family Camelidae; genus Camelus; species Camelus dromedarius. The sequence continues at coordinate 68,764,018 of NC_087439.1, read as the reverse complement.
GAGGAACTTTTAAAGATAATGATAGAGAAGATGTTGGGAAGGGAAGGGCTGATTTTGAAGACAGAGTCTCTCAGTACTTGGAACAGGTTCTAGAATGTGGGAGGGAGTGGGAGCTGCCCTTACCCCTAAAGAGGAAGAAAGAAGTTCATTCTCTGTTATTTCAGGACATGTTGACAGGCTGAATATAGGGCCTGGGATTGAAAATGTGTTAAGGAGTCTTGGTGGGTATGAGGCGAGGGCCTCGTTCCACATAGTCCCCAGGTGAAGCCTGACACAAAGCCTTTGAGGCGCATTCCCTGGTGATGATGCAAAATAATACATTTGGCTGCAAGTTTTAATTGGGTCTTACGTTGTCACGCAACTTCGTATTCGTGACTACTGTCTGCCAGTTTTCATGGATCAGACATGTAAGAACTGAGCGCTTGGCTCCTTAGGTTGCCAGGTTTTTATACGTTGATCCCGATGTTTCTTTCAGAACCAGCTCTTGCAGGATAAAGAACTTAGAGATTTGTAAACTGTCCCCATGCTCCTTGGATCCTTGCCTATGTTCTGAATGGGAAGAGACAAACTAGGCTTTCTGGAGGCATTAACTGGCTCATCCCCCAGGCTCTTGTTTCCATAATGCTAGAACTCTTGTTCTGATAAACCTATAAATGATTATCCACCTCATAGATGCTGTGTTGTGACTTTTATGACATAATCTTGAAATGTGATACCTGGTAGACACCTCCTGTGTCTCAAAATGTTGTTGTATCAGTAACATGTATTACAACTTCCTTAACTTTTCTCCTTCAGATGCTGCTAACTTATGAGACCCCAGAGGATGAAAGGTGCATCATTGTATCATGTAGCAAAGCCCTATTTAGGCATTTGGTAAATGCACTGGTCTTATTTTTAAAAAATGATTTTAATACCCTGTTATGTGACTTAATTCTGTAACTCAACAGTGACCCGCATTCTTCATTAAATACTTGCTTTGGATAGTTTAACCCCTTTGGTTAACCATTTGTGTGTGTGTGTGTTTGGTTATTTTCTTCTCCAAAAGAGTAAATAAATTGAAAAACTAAATTAGTATTTATATAGTTCTGACTACTGTGACCAATGATTCCTCCTCCTTTAATTTTTTTCTTTTTATATAAATCATTCTTTTCATTTTCCTCTCTACTTACAAACTGTTGAAGATATATACACACATATAGGTATATATAAATATTAAGATATTTGTATACACGTATCTGTACCTATATAAATGATGGTTATTCCTTGGGTTGTAAATGGTTAATTAATCTCTGTAGCATACTTATACTGCTTTGTAAGCAGGTTTTCTGTACCATCGCATTTTGTCATAGATAGCAAAATTAGTATGTAGTTTTTAAAGGCTCAAATGGATGTTAAAACTAAAGATGGAAGAGTACATAGCTTTCCTTTTTAAACTTATGCCCATCCTCTGAAAAGCAATCTTGCAGACAGATAGATATAGGCAAAAAAAAAAAAAAAAAAAAAGTGGGAAGGCCTTTGTCTTTCAGCAGAAAAAAATTGCATGGTGATATTCTGAAAGGCTCTCATTGGAGAATAAAGGGTGTAATCTCTGTATTAAACACAGATGGAATGTTTCAGTCTCAGCCATCACTGAAAAATCTCCGCATTAGCTTGGATCACGCACCTTTGGGGCATGTATAAATGACAGTGATAAAACTACCTCTTAGCTGAGCTGGAGTGCACAACATCCCTTTATCTGTGCCATCTGGTGCTACAGAGGACGGCAGGTTCTCTCTGCCACGATTTTTCTTTCTTTGGGATTTGTAGACTTCTTTAGCATAGAATGTGTTTGACCAAAATCAGTCTTTGCCCAGATTTCAGTGGCAGCAGATTGAAAATGGAAATGGAATTCTAGGGGATTAAAAGTGTAGGAGGAGGCAGAGAAGTTAGTTAGACACACTTAGATATTTTGGAGGCTGGTGGTTGATTGCAAATATGGTGCTTTGTAAGTCTTGACCATATCTCCCTCCCTAGTGATGGGAAGCTGTTCCTAGTTTTTGTTTTTGCCATTTTTTTGAACTGTTGTTTGTAGCATAATAATAATAAGCAATTGATGCTCTGATTCTCGCCCATTGAAGCAATGAATGGTGGTTATTATGCATTAGGGCTCTTACTTTATTGTCAGTTCTGCAAATTGGCTTACAGTGCTTTATCACCACTTAATTTATCTATTTTAAGACCAATCAAAAGATTTAACTGCCTGTCGAGTGTTGCAATAACCTGTGCTCCTTTATTGTCTACCATTGTCTGTGATTAAAATCAAAACAAAGTTAGATTACATTTTACTAACAAAAGAACATTCCTTGAGTGAATTATGACTTAGTGATAGAAGGTTTATAAATTATTAAGTTTTAATATTTTCCCCCTAAATTGGGCTTAGATTATGTAAGAGCAGTCTAGGCCCACTTAGCAGTTTATTGATTGTCACAAAATACCAATGCAAGCGCTGACTTTCATCTGGATGCGTTCAGTAGAGAACTGAGCAGAGCTCCGTAGGGTTTATCAGTAGAATCACCTTTGAATCACCTGAGTCCGGGATACAGTCATGAGACACGAGAATGAAAAATTTACACAAATAAAATTCGGAGTTCTTTGAAGTTAAAACTGAATAAAATCACAGGACTTACATTTATGTTAAATATACAATTACAGGTGGTCTAGCTGAGAGTTAAATTCATTTTTGAGTACCGAGATGGCATAGTCCATGTTGGCGTAGAACCTGTTCTGACCAGATTGGGTTAGAGCAGAACTCAGGCGAGTTACCTGAACTCTGACAATATTTTCATTTCCTCAAAGCTATTTACTTTCCCCTTTCCATAAGGGAAGGATGGGTTGAATCAGCGAGTTCTCCTTTTCAGTCTTGCTTGCACTGAGGTGGTTTGTTTTCCATAAGCCTCCCAATGTACCCTTACTATCCTCCTTAGATGTAAAAAATAATTGTATATTTTGGGGGCTATGGTTTTGGAATAAAAGAGTGAAGTTGTCTTATCTAGCAATGTTAACTTGGTAAAAAGCCACGTGCATCTGCCTGTTGCCCCCCACAAGCGGCTGTGCGAAGGAGAGGGCTGGGTTTCAGAAGCTTGACCTCAGTTCTTAGACACAATGGATGGAGGAGGGGGAAACAGCACAGTTTTCCCCTGGCCGTGTTTTTCTCCGGACATCTCGGTGCCCCCATATTCTGGTGCTGGGTTGGAAACAGGAGACCATTAACTTATTACCTTGCTCTTAGTTTAACATTGCAGTACATCTGTTCACAAAGGAAAAACCAAGGATTTCTTACTTGCTCCTTCCCCCTCTGGAGACTTTGAAATTCAGGCATTTAGTAGAAGCCTGAAAACACACTAATCAGCAGAACTCTCATTTTGGTCTAATTCTAGCGGCATGCATACCTTACCTGTGGGTATTTGGGCTAGGAGATAATCATATTTGGATGCTCATCTTTACAATCTTGAGTAGGTTTATTGTGAGAAGAAACTATTGGAGAAAAATGCCTGATTTAATGCAGAAAATTTTCAATATAGGGCCATCTAATTTCTACCTTTCTCACTCAACTTTACCGTGAGGAGAATGGCGCCCTAATGATGGGCCGCACTCAAGCTTCCGTCCCATTCCTAGCAGGGTGCCTGCCGTTGTGGTGCGTTTCACAGTAGTTTTTTTGGTGTTAAACATTCATTAAAGGTGTTAAAGGAATTCAGACAAGAAAGATAGAACGTGAACTTGGGAAATCTTGTGTTGGTAACCTAAAAGACACTCAGTCTAATAAAGTCACCACGAAAGGACTCAGAAGCCAGCTGGGCAGGGCTTGCATTGGAAATTTTGAGCATCAAAAATGAATAAAGTCTATAACATATTGTAAAATTGAAAAGAAAATTTGAGATGGTAGCATTATTCATAGTGATATACAGTAATACCACTAACAGTGGCCTTATAAAACATGAAATACTTAGGAATAAATGTGACAAAATAAGTCCAAGATCTGTGCATTGCAAGCTGCACAACATTGCTGAGAAAAATGAAAAAAGATTGACCTAAATGAAGAGAGAATGTTTATGGATCAGACTATGCTATTGAAATGCTAACCTTCAAATTGCTTATATATGTGTTTAGTGCAATCCCAACAAAACTCAGTAGGCTTATTTTATTTTATTTTATTGATAGGAACTGATAAGCTGATTCTAAAATTTAAACTGAAGTAGAAAGAACCTAGAACAGTGAAAAAATTTTGGAAAAAATGAAGAGAACTTTATAATACCTGATTTTAAGACTTTCTTAAACTACTTAAGTCAAAACAGTGTGATGCTGACATTAGGCTAGAAAAATAGATCACTGATTTGTGTAGAACTCAGAAATAAACCATATTTATGTCTGTTAAGTTTTCACAAAGATACCCCCCCACACCGGTAATTAAATGAAGTAAAGGATAGTCTGGTCAGCAAATGGTAGTAGTAAAATTGGATATTTATATCCAAATACAAAAAACAACCTTTGTATTTTTACAAAGATCATAGATTTATAAAATATCTAGAAGAAAGCATTGGGGAAGTGTTTTTCCATTTTATACTAGGCAAATGTTTCTTACATATAATGTATCTAAACCATAAAATGAAAAATTAGACTTAATCAAAACAGAATTTTTGTTCTTTAAGGCATTGTTAAAGTGAAAAGACAAGCCACAGACTGAGAGAAAACATTTGCAAGACGTAGTTGGTAAAGGACTAGTCTCTGGCATATACAAATAACTCTTAAAATTTAATACAGGAATTCATCCTGATTAAAAAATGAGCAAAAGATTTGAACAGACTCATCACCAAAGAAGATCTACAGAGAGCCAGTAAGCGCATGAAAAGTTGTACCATGTCTCTAGTCATTAGAGAAATGCAAATTAAAACTATAATGATACTATACCTTGAAATACATTACTCTATATGGAAATAGCTAAAGAGTAAAGAGTGAAAACAGCAAGTATTCGCAAGGGTGAGGTACAACTGGAACTCTCATATGCTGCTGGTCGTTATTCAGAATGGTACGATCACTACGGGAAACAGTCTGACATTTTCTTAAGTTTTACTTAAGTCTGCTTAGCCATCTGATTCTTAGGTCTACCCGAAAGAAAGGAAACACAAGCTCACACAAATACTTGCAAGTGAATGTTCATAGCACCTCACTCATAACAGCCCCAGAGTGGAAACAACCCAGATGTCCATCAACTGGTGAATAGAGGAACAAGTTGTGCTATATGTATACAATAAAATTCTACTGAATAAAATGGAACAACTCGTTTTACATGCAGAAGCGTGGATGCATCTAAAAAGCATTTTGCTAAGCGAAGGAAGCCAGACACCAAAGACCGCATACCATGGTGTGATTCCATTAAATGAAAATCTAAAAGGGCAAGATTATAATCATGTAAATTATATCAGTGGTTTCTGGGGGTAGGGTGAGAGAATTACCTGCAAAGGAGCAGGAGAGAACTGTTGGTGGAAATGTTGTATATGTTGACTGTGGTGATGGTTGCACAACTATGCACATTTGTTAAAACTCTAGTCTTAACCTTTAAAATCAGTGAATTTTGAGTCCCTGGTGGTCTAGTGGGTAGGATTTGGTGCTTTCACCACCACGGCCCGGGTTCGATTCCCAGTCAGGGAAATCTGTTTGTGTTTCCATAAAATCAGTGTATTTTATTGTATGTAAGTTTTCCTCAGTAAAGCTGTTCAAAAGTAAGACCATAGTGGTGTTTGAAAAAAGAGGATTAAAAAAAATAACCCCCCCAAACAAACAAATGAACTCCCTAGTAGTCTGCCAACTTAAACTTGAGGAATTACTGCATTTGTAAGGTTACCATTTTGGAAATCCTAAAGTAGCCACTGATTCAATCAAGAACCATCAATGACTGCTGAAACCATTTGGGGAAGTTGTTGAACAAGACATTTTCAAAGATTACCCTACACACTGTTGACTGCTCTTATGGGCTAAAGTGTGCCTTTCCTATGGTACCCATGCTTGCCATCAAAATGGATACCACCAGCAGAGGATAACCAGACACCGTGAGCTCTGGGTGTGCACTTGGATGAAACGTTCTTGCTCAAATTACTTAACTGAAATCTAAACCGAGCTAAAATCTAAATCTGATTTTCAGTTTACAGGAAATGTGAGGGGTAGAGGAACACATTTAATGACGTAAATAAATTTGGCCTAATTCTAAATTTAAGACTTTCTATAAATGACAACTGGACTGGACTCTTCAAGTTTTGTCAGGAAAACTCAAGAGAGCTGGGGAAATTATTCTAGATTTAAAGAATCAGAACAGACAACATAGTGCAATGTGTGGAACTTGATTGGATCCTGATTAGAAAAAAAATCATTATAAAAGAAATTTTTGGGCAAATGGGAAAATTTGAAAATATGGCTAGGCCATTAGACAAAATGGAATTTTTTTTATTTTTTTTTTCATGTGATGTTATTATTGTGGTTGTGACCAGAGTGTTCTTATTGTTTGGAGAAGTATAATGTGGCATCATGTTGTCTGCTACTTAACTTGGTTCAGAAATAAAGGAATGATAAAACACCAACACAAAGATGAAGCAACTGTGACTTTAAAGGGTGAACTTTAAAATCACCTGGAGGCCTATTCACTCTCATGTCTGCATCTGGGCTGCAATGACTCAGAGGCTGGGCTCAGCTGGGACTGTCAACCAGGACATCTAAACACAGCCTCTTCTTGTGACTTGAGCTTCCTCTTAACGTGATGACCTCAAAGGAGTCACATTTCATACATGACAGCTCCACATTCTCAGCACAAGTCAAGTGTTCACCTAAAAATGTTATTTTACCTTTTAAACAAGACTTGACCCAATGTTGTTTTCTATGTTTGATTGTTGGCATTTTGCATAGCTATTTTAAATCGTGTTCAGATGTTCTAAGAGACGGTTTTGTCTGCAGAGGGAAAGTAGCTAAGCCTTCTAAATTATAAAATTGAGACTCTCAGATGAATGAAAAAAAAAATACGTATTACATATATATCATAACTAAGTGGCATTTTTATTTCATTTCAAAATTCTTGGCATCAATTTGAATAATGCGTAGCTCTATACCTTTAAGAAGACTAAAGCATGAATACCGCAGGGTTTGCTCTGTTCCCTGTGTTACCACTAACAAACTGTTGGAATTTTGTAGAGACAGTAACTACCATCTTACGGAAGTCAGAAGGTAGAAATGTTATGAGATAGGGATATAAAACTTTATTTTTTTCTACTTTCTTTTATAAAATCAGATTATATTTCCCCTGTTTTGAGCTTCCTCACAGAAAAGGAATGGTGAACTTTTTCTTGTGTTACCTAGACTGAGATCTGAAAATGCTGAGTTCCATACTTACACCTATGACAGATCTCAGAAAATTAGGACTCCATTTAAATCTTCATGGGGCTTGAACTAATAAGTGTGTCAGAGTGGCCACTTGCGACCCCGGCTCTCCGCACAAAACCCCTGGTGACGCCCTCTTAGTTCACCATTCGGTACTTGCTGACATTTGTCTTGTTTGGTTGAAGCTTTGAGCCTCATGTTATTTTCCCTCTATGCTTTGGGTTATTAAGACCATGTTCAGTCTAACTAATTTTGGAGGAAACTTCTTGAATAATCTCCTGTGTTGACCTTCTGTTTTTGGCAACTTGTGAAAAATAATTACCTCTTGTTTTTTGGTTATTGTCCTGTTAGTGTTTAGCACCAAAGCTTTTACTTCATGTTTCCTGACACTTAGCAGATGTAGTGTAAAGTCAATTTGGGGGGCTTTTCCAGTAGGGACACAAGCCATCTGGCTCCAGAGGAGTTCTGTTCCCCCCTCCCAATCATCGCCGTTCTACTCATTCCATCCTAGGCTTCTGTGAAAATCCTTTTTTTCCAAGGATTCAGTGGACCCCTGACCTAGAACATTAGGACTGAATGATATTTACCCTCAAAGTTCTGAGGTTCTCAGTCCATGGATCCAACAGCATCAGTGTTATTACCTGGGAATTTGTTACAAATGCCATGTTCCTAGGCCTCACCCTAGTCCTACTTGCCCAAAACCCTGGGCTTGCATCCTAGCAGTCTGTGTTTTAAGAAGCCATGCAGGGGATGTACATAAGTCTAACAACTCTGTCTAGGTTTGCTGTTACTAGCATTTAACATAAATTCTACCCCCTTATGCTTCTGCAGAAGTATTATCGTCTTTGGAGAAGTCTCTTTTATGTGCATCATTTTGTTATCATTACTACATATAAGTGTATGTGTATATGTATAATGACAAACGTTTTTCTTTGTGAGTTAATTAAAAAAAATACAAAGCACTATCTCTGCCATCATCTCCTGCAGAATTTGAGGTAGATAAAAAGAAAAATCACGTAAAGTTGGAGAGAGAAGTAGATCAGAGTAGAACTCCACGGAGCTGGAGGTTGACAGACTAGTGTTGGGAAGACGAGGAGGAGAAAAGGGTGGAGTAAGGGCAGGAACTGGGTGTGTAACTTGCGTTGAAAGCTCAGCTGAGGACATCATCAAGGCAGCTGAGCAGGAAGACGGCGGAAGCTGGTGCTCTGCCGTGTCAGGACGGGTCCCTTTCCAGCATAAGGCAATGGATGAATCCAAGTCCTTTCCTTGGTTGATTCACTCTCCTGACCTTTAAGAACTATTTTTGCTTTTAGCCCTCTGTACACTCCTGCTGTAAAATAAGATGGCTTTTTGATGATTGCCACTTTGTCCACAATTTCACTAATTTTGCTGTAGAACTATATGCTGTATATTACAGCCCTGAATTGTATGGTAGTGTCCTAATACGCAGACTGCAGTTATTACTGTTAGATTAAATACGGAAGTGGTGTCCATCTGAAAAGAGGCATCAGTTGCTTTCTTCAGAAACATGTTATCATTGTTTCATTGAGTAAGAGATTTCACTTACATTGTTTCCACTTACAAAGCTTTCTCTCAGATTTTGTCTTGTTGAGATTCCACACGTCCTGCTTTGCAGTAGTTGGGAAGCAACCTGGCTTTGAGTAAGTTCACCCTCCTCTAAATTTATTTCTTTATTAGTTTTTGAGGGAATGTTTATTCATTATATTTTTAAAGCTATATTGAAATTATCCTTAGTTTGGGTATATGTACCCATTGTAGATGCCCACCAAATACTGGTTGAGAGGATGAATGGCTTTGCTAATTTAGTTTGAGATTTTTTGAGAGCTGCTTCTATGTTAGTAAGGTGCTTGGAAATACGCTTTTTTGCTATTGCTCTGGATTGACTTTTGTATTATATTTTTGTGGTTAAATATTGATCTCTTTTTTGAAATTCTTAATTGCTTATAGATTTTTTAAAGTTGATCTTTATTTTATGGTTCTTTGCTTTAAATGTTCCACTTAATTTCAGATGGGAAGGATTTAAAGCAAGCTCTAAACTAGGATCGACTTCGTGTACTTGTCTTGAACAATGTGCCGGTATGCAGTTGTGCCCCATGGCGCTTACTGGTAAGGCCTCTCATTGTGTGCAAGTGGAAGGGAGAAGACCTGCTTTGTTGCTTTAATGGCTTTGTGCAAAACGGCAAGAACTTCAGCCTTTTTTTTTTTTTTTTTAATAGAAAACTCATTTGGGTTTCTGACTCTATCATTTCTCCCCATAGCTTCCTGGCTGGCCTGTCACGTTGTTTTTCCCTTATATCTCATCATACTTTTCCTTCCCCTACATTCTCTCTCTCAGTTACTCTCACGGGTCTGTCACACTTAGATACCACCGCTAAGGTAATCTCAGACTGTTCCTGGCTCCTTCCTCTCCCCCTCATCTGACATTTCCGAAGGGAGCATGGGGATGCGGGCGAAGTCCTGGTTTCTTTCACTGAGAAGTGCTTTGACTCTGGTAGCAGTCACCAGCTACTAGGACTATCTTAAGCACAGCCTTACTTCAGAATGTCTACAGGAGCCCAAGAGCAGGCACTTACAAACCTGGACCTTGCAAAGGAAAGTAGAATACTACCAAAAGCCGAGTGTGGTGCCTTTCTCTATCCGTGTCTGCTCCATTTTCTTCTCCACTTTGTGAGTGATTTTTGGAAATGATAGCCAAACCGGAGCAACTGAATTTTTCAATTACCTCCTTTCTCGAGATGAAGCCTGACTGAATTAAGATCTTTGTACCAATAGAGTTATTCAGATTGGCCCAACTTGGACTACATATTCCCCCACATCCAACACACTGTGGATAGGAATTAGGGTTTACTGGAAAACAGAGGGTGGTCCCCCAGTAGCCTCCTCATTCCAGTGTGAGGTCATATCTGCTCAGACTCAAACTGGGCCAGAACCAACAAAAGAAAACCCAAGGTTTGCAGTTTTAATTGATAGAAACCTTTCAAATTTTACATCACATTTCCCTAACTATTGATAGCCAGTTTCAAACAGAGAGTTCTTGTCTTTCAGGATGGGAGAGACAAATGAATGCTTTTAATCACTGAGGAATGAGGAACTGGGAGGAAGCAGCTGAAAGAATGTGAAAGAGAAAGTTTCATTGCTGAAACAAGGTCCAAGAGCATTTAGGAGGCGGAGGTCCAGGGACAGTCACATGTAGCTGCTGGCCTTGGGCAGAAGAGATACATTGTTCTCATGGATCAGGAGTATCACTGTAACTGTGTTTGAGTTGGAGAGTTGGCAAGCTGAACTCCAGTAGGGGCAAGGGTGCCAGATAAAATGATAGTCAGGATTGGGTGGAGCCTGGAAGAAAATGGTGAAGTTTGTGATGAGTGGGGTGTGAAGTAGAACTGTGAGTGAGTTAAAGGATTCCTGAGGGTGACACTGAAGCTGAAAAGCCAATATCTGACCAGGAGGTACAGCTGTGCTCCACTCTCCCCAGAACTTGGCTTTTCCCTTCAGAAGCAGGGAAAACAGGTGATTCATTAATCCAGGTGGAAGTGTCAGATGCAAAAATGAAAGAAAAAAGATTGAGAAGGGATAATTGGCAAGTGAGAAAGTGGAAGTGCTTAGTTGTGGGATACAGTCTGAGCAGGAAAAGAAATGAAAACAGGGAGGGGCAGAAACTTTGAGGACTTGAAAAGCTTTGAAAAATCTTGAAGGTCTTAATGTTGCAAGCTCACATGAGCTGATAGAGAGAGATGGAGGTTGGAAGATGAAATTCCAGAATTGGTGCTGTTGGAGCATTGTCAGGTCCAGGTTATGGCCAGTGATTTCCTCTTGATGGTCGCTCCTTTGGAGGAAGTCAAAGAGCATGGATGCCAGGGCTTTTTAATGAACTGTCCATGAAGATGTTCATAACGTGTCATGATGCCTATTCTGTGCTGAGTGCTGTTACCAATTTTGCAGATATTATTTATAATAATTATAATAACCTTACAATGTAGATACTGTCATTTATCCATGAAGAAAGTTGAACCAATGTAAGCAATGTGTCCAAAATCACAGAGTTAGTAAACCCTGGAGTCAGGGTCCCGCTGCAAAGCCAGTACTGTTTACTCATTGAGTCTCCCCAGTTGACCATCTACCCAACCCCTCATGCCTGCTTCCTCCTTCCTTCATTCTTTAATTTGTACTTTTCTTCACTCTAAAAAAAGGAACTTATGACAAACAAAAACATGTAGTGAATCAGGATTTAAAAAGTAAGTGGGAAATAATGGTAAAATTTAAAAGAAAATAGAAAAAAGATGAAATCAAGGGTAGGTTAGTATACACTTAAGGTATTAATCTTGTCACATCTACTAGGTTTAGGCTGTAAAATGAGCTGTCACTTTAAGAGCAAACATGACCAAAAAAAAACACCCATGACTTGCCATGCTCAGGGTTGATAAGATAAAAATAAACTAGTCCCTCAGAAGAATACAACTCCCATTACTGAGGTGGGGGGATGTCAGAGCCCGTGTAAAGCCATAAAGAACATTCTGAAGGACACTCTTAGAAAAACATAGCAATGTATTTCATTGAGTTTTTTATGATAGTATCTGTCAAGGTAGACAAAATAAAATTAGTTCTTTCAGGGTTAAAATCATGTGGTTGAATACAGTTTTCTAACTAATGAAGGGTCAGAATTTAGAGAGACCTCGTCAGTTGCCAAACTTTTTAAACACTGGCAGAGAATAAGATTGCAGCTGGAGATGAGTAGAAAATGTCACAGCAGAGGAGCAAGAACTTCAGCCTGGGATGGTGGTAAGATGACACCGAGTGGAATAATCTGAGCTTTGCAATCAATCATTTGTTGCAGTTTCTTGGACTGAGTGTTCAGCAATCCCCAACCTGGATTAGGGCTGAGGACGTCGTGTATGCACTTAGAGCACCCAGTACATCAGGAAGTAGCAAATGAACTCTAGGCGGATGAGAGTGGATTCTGGAACATTCTTTTTCTTTCTGTACTTGAGTACTTTTTAAATAAGGCATCATCTTACCATCTTCAGGGCAGTGGTTCTCAAAGTTAGCGTGCATTTGAATCACGTGGAAGGCTTGTGAAGGCCTATGTCCAGAGTGTATGATTCAGTAGGTCTGGAGTGGGGCCTCAGAATCGCGTTTCTGACAAGTTCTGTTCTTTTTTATTTTGAGGTGTAACTGACATCTAACACTCTATTAGTTTCAGGTGTATTTAATATTTGCGTACACTGCGAATCTTACAAGTTCTTAGGTGATGTTGATGCTCCTGATGAAAGCTCTCACTTTGAGAACCACTGCTCTGCAGACAGGAAGTAAAGTGGAATCGGGTAACGTTTAAATATTAATGCTAACAGTCTAAATTAGGAGAAAGGCTTAGATGTTTTTTCAAAAATTTTTATTTTCATATACCCATGTCCTCTCTAGCAAGCTAATGATTAAGAGTCAGTCCAAAGGTAGATCTGATGGGACTTGATTTAATTTGTTAAGAAGGATCATTTGTTCCTAGCAGACTTGATCATTTGCATGCTTATAATTTTGTGTACACGAGCCAACCCCCTTTTCACTGATTTTTATCAAAGATAGGTTTTATATAACCTGTGTCAAATTCACAATTAATTGAAATTCTTAGATTTCACAGGGAATTTTTTGTTTTCCCCAAAACTGATCTGTTAATTATCTGAAGTGCAAAGGTGCAAAGATTCTAGCCTGTATCTCTAGAATGGTAATACCATGGAGGACCATTTGAATATGAAAGGAATCATTTCTTGATGAGTTCAGTGTGTTAGAGACGTGGTTTCTAAGGTTATTGAAATAGAGAGCTCATTTTAATGACTTTTTCTCCCCAGTATCAATGGGCCTTCCATATCAGGTTTTGGGTCTGGGAGAATAATTTTGGTATATTTTAACAATACTCTTATTATCTAGCCTTGAGCTCTAAAAAAAATGCTTTATGGATTTTTTTAAAGGATATCTCATAATATTAGTAAATACTGGGATCGCACCAACTCAATTTTGATGTGCTGAGACAACAAAATAGGCTTTATCTCTTTTTTATTCCAAAAATAGAGCCACTCTGGAAAACGTATTATAAACAAAAAAAAAGCAAAGAGATGTGAGGTATTTTTCTTTGGTTCTTGGTATGGTTTAGAAGATAACCAAGAACTCTTGTAAGAATTTCCTGTATTTCCTTGATGAAAGTATGTGAGTTAACTGTGCTTGAGGAGGTTCTATTATAATACTCTCACACAAACAGCTGAGGGTTGACAGAGGAACTCACAGAACGTAAATCTTAATTTGTGTCCATCTGATAATCTCATGCAGAGTGCTGATGGCTCTAATTTTTCCTTTTTAGACGTTGTTTTAATGCCTAACAAGATAAAGTTCTACATGTGGAAAATATTAATGTAATTAAAAACATTTGGCTTTTTTGCATATATTTTCTAAAATTAACTGTCTTGTTAACACTCGTCTCTCTTGTCTCTAATTGGGTTGAAATGTGTGAAAGAAAAAGCTTTGATATGGAACTGTTTTTCAAAGAATGGCTCTACTGTGATACACATAGAGGAGCTAATAGATGTGGCTTTGAAAAAATTTCTCATGTCAGCGTTTTTACTTAGGTGGCAAAAAGATTTAAATAAGAATTTGCTACATCTCAATGACTGAAGTTTTTTTGTGCATCATTTGGAAATCTAAGCATTATCTATCACTTCAGAGTTGAAAGGTGGTGCTCTAAGATCTGATTCTGAAGAAATAGTTTGTCTTACTTTAAAATATTAATAGTATCATCTATCTTATAAAGAAGGGGAGCTGTATTTACTAATTTCCTTTTCTACAGGCATGTAAATACTATTTTTCCTTATTTCAGGTGTTTAACAACTGGTTTTGACTGACTAAAATTCTTAAAAAGAACTAAAAACAAAATTTAAATAACATCTGAATGAGGTTAAAATACTGTAATTTGAGTAACTCTTATTAAGGTTTTACATAAAAGGAAAAAACCTGCAGACCATCCTTGTTACAGTTTCACTGTAAGCAAACACCCAGTATATTGAGACAATGCTTACCATTTTTTGAAGGTTGAATTTTACATAAAAACAAGGTTGTATTGTATGCCTGTGGAAAAGTTAATATTCATTTCTTTCCTATCATCCTGTGAGTTTTATTAAAACTGCTTCCACCTGTCAGCAAGAAGTAAAGAGAATCACAGTGAAAGGAACTGATACTGAATTAACTTTCTGAAGGAAAACAGAAGCATCTGCCCTTTTTGAATCGCGCCGTGGACTGCTGGGGTCTTGGCTAATCACTGTTGCAAAAGTTTGGGAGGATTCAGCGTCTTGAGGGAGGGAGGCAGGGGCATAACCAGGTTTGGTGGGGTCTGAAGCAAACCTAATTTGGGGGATTTTCTTTAAGGAAAACTCCACAAAATATATTTTCCTTAGGAATTTTATAAAAACCTGAGACTAAGTGAAATCATCAGATTCCCGCCCAGGCCCCTGAAAGAGTCTCTGGCAGGAGGGGTCCTTAAATTTAATGCCTTCAGGGTAAGAAGGAGGAATGTAGATTTTGCCTGTGGACAGGAGGTGGCCTCCGTAGTTCCTTCCAGAGCTGGCCGTTGTTTTCAAGGAGCAGTTTTACTTCTGCAACACAATTGTCATCTCGCCTTCTTCAATCCCGGCTTCCAGAGCATCTTCCTATAACCTGAAATCTTCAATGAAACTTACTGAGTAGATACTTTTTGGTTGGTCAGTTAGGAGTTGACCAAAATCTAGCACTTGGCTGATATTGCTGAAAATGGAGAGGAACCGTGTCATGGGTATGGTTGGCAATTTATTGGATTTGTCCATGTTTTAATGTAGCTGCAAAGTACTGGAATCACATTCCTCCTAAGGAAAAGCGATCTTTGACTTCCAGTCTACTGTTGTGTTCTCGAGGCTCAAGAGGAGAGCCATTCTTGCATCGCATGTTACTACGTAATATATATTGTCCATCGGGTCTAACGTGTCGAGGGCTGTGTAACTGCCTGGGTGGTCTCGATGTCTGGGGTGCCTTACTAGATATCTGCTTAGTGACACAGAGAAGTGTTGTATTAAAAAATACAGGCTTTAGAACTTAAAATATTTGGTAAGCATAATCACCATACACCAGGGTTACCTCCTAATATTGACTGTAAAACATTTAGAAAATACGCTTATTTTATATGTTCAGGAAGAAAGATTATCTTTAAAAGGTGGATTTGGGAGCTAGCACAGTGGCTTTGAGCATATCACTTACTGTGTGCCACTGGGCAGTCTTTGTCTTTGTCTTTGCGCTTCCATTGTCTCGTCTATAAATGTGGGTCTCCTAAGGTTCTTGTCACGATTAAACAGCATAATAGATGTGGGGTGCTTGGTGAAGTCTCGTAAACCCTTCCAAGTATTTACCTATTGCCACAGCTGCTGGGTGGCCATTGATTCGGCATTAGACAAGTACACATCTGAGAAATTCCTACTTTTAGTAAATGAATAAAAATCGGTGTCTTTATAAGCTTGAATGTTCTCCCTTATCAGAAAATGAGAACTGTGTGTAACACAACCTGTTTTCAGTTTCGCCTTAGATAACAGCATGCTCAGAGCCAAATGCATTATTCCGATGCTGTAATTTGTTCAAGCTTGAGAACAACTCCTTTGCTTTCTTTGGTTGATCTCTGTTCTCTTTGATCTTTTAATTTCTAATTTTATACCATCTTAATCCATAAATCACTGCCAAGCCTTTTGGAATGGGAGCGACTTACATAAAATGGTCTATCTCCCATTCCCCATTAACATCTTTATCATGTTCAGTTGCGTGCAGTTCTCATTTGTGTGGTTTTAGCTGTAGCATGGATTCTTCCCTGGCTTCATTGGGAAAGTGATCTGTTCTGCACCCCGCCTAGGACCTTCTGTAGTGCACCATACAGGCTAATTTTTTGTACCACATTTTATGACACACGTTTGAAGAGCATAATGCAAGTTATCACCTGCTTGCTAAAGGCATAGACTTAGAAAATGACAGGAGTCCTGTTCAGTATTCTAGAGCCAAAAGCGACATGGGAGGTGTAAAACACGGTTTCTTCAAAACACCCAGGCCTTTGGCTTGTTTACTTGTACTTTATATCCCATCAGGAGTAAATCAGCCACCATTAAATGAGATTTCAGGGCTTTCTAAAAGTGAGAAATTTCCATTGAGAATGCAGCTTGTCACGTTTTTATTACCTAAGATTTTGTAAGCTGGAAATACATTTTTTCTCTCTTCCGCTTTTCTTCTACATTATAGCTAGGTGTGCCCTCAAGTGTGTTGAAAAGTTTCTACCACTAAGTGGTATTATGAATGATTCATTATTAAATACATTTGTTTGCTATTTGACAAACAAGCCATTATAGGCAGAAATAAAAATTTGAAGAGTCACAGAGTTCTGTGGATGTATAGCTGAGAATACTGCATGTAGATACTAGGAAAATTTTCCAACTCTTGCCTGTTATTTAGAAAAAGTTGAGCATCTACAACCTACTTAGAATTGTGAATGGGTGGTATAGTTAAGCAAAAAGCCCCAAATCTGACATTGATACTTGAATGGGAGACCCGTGACCTAATTCTAGCTGTGTCACTCAACGGTTAGATGATTTTGAGCCAAAAAGTTACTCTCTCTACGCCTTGATTGTCACATCTGTAACACGAGGAGGGTTGGGTTAAATGGATCTCTAATTCCCCATTCAGCTCTAATAGGCTTTGATCCTGTTGTCATAAAGCTAATACAATGAAAAGCTTTATTCAAAATCAGGTGGTGCAGTATTATTTAGGATTGCTCCCTGGAATATATCCAATGGTCAGGAATGAAGTTCACAGTTATGTGTGGTCTGAAGATACATTGAACATTCAAAGACAGTAACCAGTATCTGTATTCCTGTGGAACTTGTGTTCCACATTCCATGAGAGGTAATTGATGGTCCGGTCAGCTACTGTGGATATGCTAAAAGCAAGCCTCAGCCCACAGTTGGGGCCATGCTGATTCAGCCATCTGTAGAATTGCTGTGGCTTTCCACTTGCCTGCTAGGATTCCTGCAGTGCAGATAGCCTCTGGGAAACAATGCCACTGTGAGACAATTCCAGTTCCATTGTGGAGGAAAATGAATTGAGAACCTCAAAGTGGGGTCCATGGACTTGTGTGATCCACAGCTGCCCAGCAGACAGTTCATGTGTATGCTTGACAGCTGGGCAGGAAAAGAATAAGAGACAGCTTTTGTTCACGTACATTTCATAAACTTTAAATGCTGACAGATAGGACAGGCAGTATAGTATATTTAATTATGAATAATTGTAAGATAATAGAGCCCAGGATAGTTAAGAGGGAACTCGGGAACTGGTCTTTCTGGGTTCAGATTCAAGCACTGACTCTCAATTGCTGTGTGATTTTGAGCAAGTTGCTTAACCTCTTTGTGCCTCAGTTTCCTCATATACTGAATAAGTCTAATAATAGTATCTACCGTATAAGGTTGTTGTGAGGATTATTGTATCATTAAATGTAAGGCATTTAGAATAAGATCTAGCACATAGTAGGTGTTGTCTGTTATTAGTATCATTACATCGTTTTCACAGAACATTTAGAATGTTTTCAGTGTCAGTGGAGAATAGATTTGGGCATAAATAGCTGGAAGTCTGAAGATAGAAATAGCTTAAGCTGGCAGCTTATTTCTGTCAGATATTAAAAAAAAAAAAAAGTTGATAGGTACCCAGTGCATTGTGATGCTAGGGACCAGGCTCCTTTGTTTTGTTTTTTGTTTTGACCAGTCTCAGTGGGTTATTTTTAACCTCATGGTCCAAGATGGCTGCCCAAGCCATCTTGTTTGAATTCCTGCCAGGACAAAAGAAGAATAGAAGAGTGTGCTCCTTCATTTTAAGCACAAGTTTTCAAGGTCACGCATGACCACTTGGCTTACATTTTGTTGACCCCTTAATTACAAGGCTACACTAAGCTTCAGAGGAGACTGTAAAGTGCTCGTTGATGTGATGAGTCCACAGTGCGGTTTATTGAGAGTGAGAGTGTGGGGGAGCAACTAGCATCTCTCCACAAATGCTAATTTGGAAGACTGGATTCCTTAGTTTTCTCAGTTAAGGTGTAGGTCTGTTGCTAAAATATGTGTTTGCATCTGATTTACATGTTTAAATATTCAATTTTTGTTATTACTATTGTGTTATTTTAATTCTTGTGTACACAAAAATGGATTGATGTCTCAAATGTGATTAATTAAATGATAAAGATAGAATTAAAATATTAGCATCAGAACTCCAGTTCAAATGCTGAATTTAAACCTATATAAGTAGATAGGAGGGGCTCTGGTCGTGTCCTAACTTACCAGAGGCTTCTGAATAAGGAAACATGTGATGGGCAAGTATGACCGTGAGTATCTAGCATTCAGACTTTACTGGACTGGTGACCCACTGACCTCTGGTCACCTGTTAGGAAACTGTCAAAATGACCTTTGCAGTGTGAAATCAGTGATCTTTTTTACCACCACCACCCCCCGACAGACAGACTAAAAGCCTTGGAGACATCATTCAGAATTTCAATCTTGCGATGTAAGTCATACTACTTGACCAAGAAGCTTGTCAACTAACCCAAACACTCATGACAAATATGTGTAGAGGGGAAGCAGATGAATTATTGGCCAAACCTCTTTGTTAAATGATAGGTCCGTACCAGTGGCCATCAATGTGTAAAATAGCATTTGTTCTTCTGTATACTAACATTTTCCCTTCTGTATACTAACATTTTCCCTTCTGTATACTAACATTTTCCTCACTGAGGCAAAAGAGCTGAGGTGTAGACACTGAATCATGACTGGGAATATGTAAAATACCTCTATTTATTCATTCACTCCGCACATATTTTTTCAGGGTCTACTTTGTGTTGAGAATTGTACCAGGCAATGGAAAGATAGCAGTGAATAAGAGACGAAGCCTTTGCCTTCATAGAACTTACTTCTAACAAGATAATTATTTGATGACTTTTCGCATTATCACTTAAGACCCTGTGCTGCAGGAAAAGGGAGTGATTGTTCTGAGAGTTCTAATGTAGACTGAACAAGGTGGATTAGGATCTACGGAGATCTGCTGAGAGAGTAAACCAGGTTTTTTTTTTTTTTTTGCAGGGGGTGGACTGGCATTGCTTTGTAAATAAGAGTTTACCTAAATACTTTTTCAGCCTCTGCTTTATTCCCTAAAAGCAGTTGCTTATCAATAATATGCCTCCTACTTAGGATTCAGGGATGAAGGAACTTATGAAAATAGTGACTAGGATGGAATTGCAATCAGTAAGTACATATCTTAATGTGCTGGACAAACAAATGTAAGATTGGTTTCTTTCCCCACTGAAGAATGCTGGCTGGCTGTCCAGTGGTAAAGGGGCCCAAACAAGTTTTATCTGAAAGATGGAATAAAACATTTCTTCTTGGTAGAGGATTCAGTTCTTCATATTATTCTTAAGTGGCCTTCTTGGTTGGTGTTTCTCTGTGATATTCAGTTTCTTGAGTAGCCTGACCCCACCTTTTTGTGACTGTATTATCACAGTGTTAAACAGAGAGAGCAAGTTACTGGGGGGTTTTGAAGAAGACTGATTATAAATACTTTTTACCAAGAATTTTGTTTTTTTCTTACTAGTTGATGATTTTCTGCATTTAGATGAAGAACTTGACTGGCATGTGAAAATGTCTGTAGACATGCCTTAGCGGGATATGAAGCTTTATTTCTTTATGTGGAAAGGAGTCATTAGCCTCACTTCACATTTCAACTGACCCTCTGAGAGCAGATGTAAATGAGATACCTCTCCTAGTTCCCAGGTCTGCATGAACTGAATATCGGAACTCTCTGAGAGATCCACCAAACATACATCATTCCTAAGACTCTGATAGAGAAGGAAGGACTTTCTAATCTAGATGAAATAGGAAGAAAATTAGCTAAATATGTAAGGAGTCTAGCTTACAGTTCATACCAAACAGCGATAACTTAGTGGAAGATTTAAGCAGAAACTCATCTCTCATTGATGTAAAACTATTGTTAATTTTAAACATTTGAATTTTTACTTAAAAATTCTAATGACTTTGTTGTTGTTGTTTAACAAGATGGTGTCTGTGTGCGCTGAACATTTGTTAAGCAGCTCAGAGATCCTTTAAGTTGGAGAAATGCTACTCCAGCCAGAGGAATAGAAATCAGATGCACAGACAGCAAGATGATGAAACTTAAGAAAAATTAGAGTTGGGCATGGAATAGCAATGGCTTTTTCTTGTCTCACAGATCTGTGGATTGATTGGTTGCTTTGGGGGTCACTCCATCTGTGTGCTGCTGCGCTTAGTTAGGGCTGCTTGATTTTCTTCCGTGTGGAGCCTCTCTCTTCAGCTGAACTAAAGCATGGTAGCTGGGCGTCATGTTGTGGTTTCCAAGAGAACCAGACCCAGAGTTTAAGTGCTTGCCTGTCTCTTGGCCAGCATGGTAGCTGGGCGTCATGTTGTGGTTTCCAAGAGAACCAGACCCAGAGTTTAAGTGCTTGCCTGTCTCTTGGCCAAAGCAAGTCAAGTGGCCAAACCCTGGGTCAGCATGAGAGAGGGCTACACAAAGAATGAATCCTTCAGGCATCCATGGGGTCCACCAGTGAAACAGTCTACCACAAATGTGGAAAGAAAGAGGCTTCTGATTGGAAATACTTGTATTTCTGATGAAACCTAAAGACTTGGTTTCTTGAGAGATGGGGTAAGTTTAAACTAGAAAATTGAATTGCTCTATGAATATGAGAAGCAGGATGTTTTAGGGCTGTGGTCCTCAACTCTGGCTGCCCGTTAGAATCTCTTGGGGAACATTGGAAATTCCAGATGCTTAGTTTGCATCCTGGGCCAATTAAATAAAACTTCCTAGGAGCTGACTTAGCATGGATACATTTTAAGGCTCTTTGGCAGGATTCCAAAGTGCAGTCAAGGTTGAGAATCACTGTTTTAGGGTATGTTTCTGTTGAGATGGACTTGAAAGAGGACAGCCCTGTCTCTTTCTGGCATCACTGGGTGAGATAAAATGCTTGCCAAATGTGCACTGAATAAGGATCAAGCGTGGCATTCTTTATGATTTTTGTAGGGCTCTCAGGTTATAACTTCTTCCAGTTGTTCTAAGAACATCTTTTTCCTGAGGTATCATCTCGATCAAATTTCTCCTCTCCTAGAACCCTAAAATGGTTAAGTATTTTCTCTTAAGTGACGTTGAAATGTCAAATATGCTTATATCTGGTTTGAGGTCCTCAGTTTTCTGTCTCTGATATTCCTGTTCCCTACTTACATCTCCTGTAGACTCAGGGTTCAGGATATTTGGAGTTAATGTAAACCTGGAAATGATGGAGAGGTATCTCACTTATATCTGCTTTCAGAGCATCAGCTAAAACACCTGTCACACATAAAGTGATGCAGTGGGATTAAACATAATATATTCTAAACTTCAAAAAATGTAATTTATCTTGGAGATTTTACTGAATTTTGGCTTTCTGATGATTTCTTTATATTTTATTGTATGGCTATAGCCTAATTTATTTAAATTATCCCCTCTTGGTAACATTTATACTTCTTTTGGTTAATTGTTATTTCCAACATATATCTTCATGTACATGTACATATTAATAACAGGGGAATTTCTCCATCAAACAGTGCATGCACTTAAATTTGATACGAATTGCTAAAGTGCCTTCCAAAGAGATAAATTTATACTTCCACAAGTTTATAAGATACCTGTTTTCCAACATCCTCATCTACACTGGATTTTAACCAAATTTCTATGTTTCCCTTTAGTTTGGGCCCTTGTTATCTCATCTGAATGATTGCAATCGTCTGTTTTCTCTGCTTACCCTCTACAGAGACGTTAGCAGAGTATGGTACATATGGAAGATTCTCTATAAATGTCAGAGTGGTAGACTTTACTGAATTGAAGAACAGATTCAAAAATTTCTACTTTTGTTAATCACAGTCACAAAAATCCAATGTAATATAAATACTCCATGGTGCTACTTTGAAACCATCCCCTGTCCTAAAATAAAGGAAACCAAATAGTCTGTACTAGGTATGTATATTTTTTTAAAAGCTGAGCAAAGTACTGGAAATCTGCCAACAGGTATGATGCTGGTATGGTGCTTTGCAGATAGTGGGTTGTAGCATTTTTGAAGAGTGTATGTACATGTAATGAATATTTCCTTTTGGAACTGTGATGAAAGTATCTCTGCTTGTTTAGATTTTGTGGGGATTTCCTGTCGTATACAAACCATAGAGTAAGTAGCTAATGAAAGTCTGACACATGTAGTGGAATATTTAGGAAAATAAGAAAAAAACTACAGCTTGTATAATGAAGAACTGGCATTGAGCAATATTTTATTGTGATTAAAAAGTCATGACTTTATGAATTACTTTTCATATCTGGTCTCTAGTTTTTCTTTTAATATATTGAAACTGTTTTATTAATAAGGAAATTTAACATTTTTTGAACCTTTTACCTTGAGGCAAATATAATTTTCCTGGTTCATTATTAAGCTTATCTCTCTTAAATATCTTGCCATTTTTTGAGAGAGATAGAAAATGTGGAAAGCTGTATTCTTTAGGATTTTAAGAAATATTTATTGTACTTGTTATATTAATAGAAAATTACTGGCTTAATGGGTGAAAGAGCAGTGTGCAATATGATGTCTTTCCTTTTCAAAATGTGCATTCATCATTGACGGGAGTGAAGTTTTATGTTTAACATGGATTCATGAAACTGAAGGTATGCAGTGATTTTTTTATTGAGAAGTATGTAATTCTCTTCAGGGGCATTTCTTTCTACCTGTCATTGGAGAACCTCTAAATAGCTACTTAACTTATTGACTGTCTTCTGAATTCTAGTATTTGTACTAGGTATTTTACAGATTTTTTTAATTTAATCTTTACAAGAGCCCCTTGAAGTGTTACTACCTTTTATGGCTGGCAAGAATAAACCTCCATTAGATTAAGTAGCTTGGCCATTGATGATATAGTTTGTTAGGGGCAGAGCTAGGGTGCAAACCTGACTCTTAAGTCCACGATCATTGTATGCCCAGAATGATGTTCATGGGGTTGGATTTTGGCCAAGAAGTCAAGATTCCCAAGGGTTCATTTTAGTCTTCCATCATCTTCTGTAACTGTTGTCACTTGAACATCATGATGTTCCAGAAGCTAAAAAGTGGGAATGGTCCCATTTTATGGTTCTCACTAGAATGTAGCCTTACTCAAGGGCAGACTCTGCTGAAGGAGTAGCCGCCGGGATAGAGCTACCTACCGGTTGAGAGCAGGAGTAGCTCTTTGTAATGTCAAACCACTGAATCCGTCCTTCCTGTTGTATGCCTTCTGAAGAATCAGGTTCCAGTGAGAGAATTCAGTTGTTTGATCAGTTCTGGGCTGGTTATTATTTTCCTTTTATTAAATTCTCCCACTGATTTTCTTTGGTATGAGGAGCTTGTGTGTGAGAACTGCAACATTCAATTTTTATAGTTTCTTTACAGTGTAATTTCTTACCAGGATATCTTCGATTATTTTATCAGAGTTTTGATATTAAAGTATTTTTTAAAAGTCTGTTTATAATGCTTAAGACTGAGTGTTCATCCAGTTTTTGTATTTAAGACAAGAAATTTTTCCTTATTTCAGCTCTAATGAAGCACCACGTCAAATATGTATTTATCTGGCAAATAGTTACAGGCCTTGTTTTAAATTTTGTGATGTTTTGAAATGTAAATAGAGCATATGATATAGTTATACTATTGATTATGTATATTGTCCTAGTGTCATAGTATCTACATGACTCAGACTTTCAATTTCAAACATCTCCTCTCTTATGCTCCTGAGTGGGATATTGTCATTGCTTTATTATCTGAGGAAAACTCTCATCTTGCCACTGCACCTACAATCTTCTTTTTAATCAGACAGTGCTTATTTATTAAATAAAGATTTCCTAAAGCTGACTCAAATGTGTAGAAACTGAAGAGGCGGGATTTACATTTATTTATATTATGGTAGAAGTAAACTTAAAATTGAGCCTTTATGCATATGTCAATATTATTTGCTTTGAATTGAATTAAAAGTAATCTGTATATTGCTTTTTTTTTTTTTAAAGGTGTCATTTGAAGCAATATGGGCATTGGAGTTTTAGTTTATTTCTTTTGATGTCTTGGATCAGACAGTGACTTTTTCCCATTTGTTACTGCTTTTAATGTTACATATTTTCTTTAATATGCTGATTAGGGAACTTGGCTGTCAACTGCTCCCCTAGCTTTAGTTGACAGGTTTCCTGCACTGCCCTCTGCCTTTCATATTTGTTGCAAGCCTACAGTATGGCTCTAGGATTTCTTCCTAGACATGCATCTCTTGGTTCTACCTTCCAGGAGCATTGTGATCTGTAAACTGCATTTCACTGTTGACAACACCTCTGCTGTTCTATCCAGTTAAATCTGATCTAGCTAAGACAAAGCCAGATAGCCCCTATGTCAAGTAACCACATACAGATTGAGTGTACTTTGTGTTTGTGCTTTAGTTTTATGGATTAAAGGCTTAACTCTATCTGAATATTTTGTGCAAGTGCATTTTTTAGGGCTGACACAAAGGCAGCTATGCCTGGGTAAATTGGTTTCTTGGCTAGATTAGCAAAAGACTCAAAATTCTTCAAAATATAAAAGGTTTTTTTTTTTCCCCCACTAACAGATACTAGTTTCCAGTGAACTGAAGAAGATGGATCTTACAGAAAGTGAAATTGATTTTAAAGGATTATAGGACTTTATGAACTTATTTTTTAAAGGAGGTAAATAGTGCATTTTTACTGTTGATAGCAGAAATTCCTGATTGGTGCATACCCTGAGGGTTTGTTTTTTTTTTTTAAGCTATTTTATGAGCTCTGAAGAATATTTGGAGCACTGTTAAGGCTAATACCTCTGCTTAGATATTGAGTCTCATGGACTTGGTGAAAGTATGTAGTAACATATACCAGGCCATTCATGGTTGTTCACTATTTAGTACTTATAATGTGAAAAGATAGTATGTATTGGTTGTTGATCAGACCCAGTTTTCTTCCATGGTCATGGAATAATGAATTTCTTAATCTACGTAATACTTAGGAAATGA
This sequence comes from Camelus dromedarius, assembly GCF_036321535.1. Lineage (NCBI taxonomy): Eukaryota > Metazoa > Chordata > Mammalia > Artiodactyla > Camelidae > Camelus > Camelus dromedarius. The sequence continues at coordinate 68,738,447 of NC_087439.1, read as the reverse complement.
ATATTTGGCCTATACTTAAAGATATTTATTTTCCTAGAGACCAAGTTTTTTTTTTTCTGTGGGAAGATTTCTTCACAATTTTGATAGGCTTTACTAATAATTTTTTTTTTAATCTTGAATAAACAGAGGAACAAACCTGGATGTTGATACTGAATTTTCCTAGTTTAAATCTAGGCAAGTTGGCTGCGTGACCTGCAGGCTGAATTTGGCATGCAAGGATGGATGTGTGTGTGTGTGGTGCATTTTTAACTTAAATTTAAAACATGTTTGGTTAAGACAGACATTCTGTGGCTGCAATAGTTAACTTTATTTTCATGTAACACTATCCTGCTTCACCCATTTGTATTTCCTGCCTGGCTTCTAGACTCATTTGAGCGTTTGACAATTTTTAAAAAATCAATTTAGGAAGAACTGTTGCATTTTATGTAATTCTGGTTGGTATTCCAGTGGGATTTGGGTGGGGAGAGGAGGAATGAATTTAAAGGTCATCTCTGGACCATTTTCTGGGTTATGGAGAGAAAGTTAAATGGAGATTTACACCAACGAGCTAATTTTTTTTGTTATAACAAGCCAGGTTTTAACTGGGGAAATAACCTTTCCATAGGATTCAACTGGCTCAGCTCCAGGATAGAACAGAAGTCAGCCAGCTCCTCTGGGTCGATGGTGATGATGCCATGGGTTCTCAGCGTGGTCACCAGAGCCGCATCAGCATCGCCTGATAACTTGTTTGGGGGAGAAATCCTCAGCCTCATCCAAAAGCTACTGAATGGGTGGAGGCCTGCAATTTGAGTTTTAACAAGCCTTGCAGGGCTTGTTTTGTTGCTCCCTAAAATTAGAGAATCGTTGGTCAGTTGAATCTCATTACTGCAGTAAGATGAGTGGAATGAGGTGGTGTTCCTTGGATTGGAGAAATTGGAGGTCTGGTCTTGACTTACCCTGTTGACACCTGTGTGACTGTGACCCCCTATATTTCTGTCCCTTGACTGTGAAATAAGGGAATTGAGTTCTATGACTTCCTTCAGATGGTCCAAGGTGTGAGTAACTTCAGAACTTTGAACTGTATTATTTCTTCTCTCCTACTGCTATGCAATTAAAAGTAAAAAGCCTGAAAGGAGTACCATTCAGTCTTCCTCTGTTGAAGGGGCTGTGGGAAATAGAAGTAGATCATTTGTCAGGGGCCCTTAGGCTACAAACTAATAATGGAAGAAATGGCCCTGAATCTTCGTAACACCTGTAGACCTTGCCTTAGAAGATGCTTGACAAGGACAGTTGAAATATTTAGTGGTACTTGATGTGCTGGAGTATGAAACAGAGTGTAATTTAAGCAATTTAGAGCCCATTGAACTTGTCGAGCTAGTGCAATTGGTATAGCCAACAAATGGTTATGAAGGAAGCAGTTAATATAAATGGTTTCCTGTGCTACTTGGCCTGCTTTAAAAACGAGTAAGTTACAAAATTCTACTCTCAGTGTTGGTTTGGTGTGGATTTCTTTTATCACAAACTTGATATTTGTGTTTAAATCATGCTTTGACTTTGCAAGTAATTCCTTATATTTTATTTTACATAATAGCCAGAAAAAAAGTATGGAATAATAGTTTATTAGAGTGATGAAACAGGTGAAAGCTGCTCTGCTTTATCTGATCAATACCTGACAATTCTTAGAAACTTGCTTCTGAATCTCATCGATTGTTTTCTGTTTTAAGTAGTACACACGATTTAAAAAACCTTAATATTCTGATCACAAAGCACTACTTATTATAGAAAATTCACATATCATAAAGGTATATAATAAAAAAAAAGCCCCTTGGAATTCACTTCTACTTTTGCCCACTATTCACAGTAACTATTATTTGTTGTACTTTCCTTCATATTTTTGTCTAAAGTGCACTCCTGAAAATATTAGTGTTGTTAACACTTTGTTTCATGTTCTATGAGCGATTGAAGTTTCAATTCCTTTGGTAAGTTTAGGGCAGGATTCTAGTGTAATTGTGAAATCTTTAGCTTATATTCATCCTCGTAAAAGGGAAATACAGATATGAATGCCGTTAAAAAGTAAAAGCATAGAGGAATTCAAATTAAAAAAATTGAGGAAATAACCAGCAAACTAATATGCTTCTCAAGCTTATGAAGTAGAAAGGTGCCCTTTTATAAAATAGTATATTATGAGATTATAATAAGGGGTTGATTGAAGTAAATGATTTTGCAGAGTTGGTTTCGAAATTAACTTAATGGTAATATTCCTGTAGGAAAGTCTGGGCTGGAGTATTCTCTGTTGTCGCTTGTATGTTCAAAATAATGTGTTATTGTCTTTGAGAATGTGCCGGGTTAAATCTCAGAAATGATCATCATTCACTCCATCAACAAATATTTTTACAGATCTGCTGTGCATCAGGCGTGATAGTTTTTGAGAGGTTCACGCAGCATTTTCATTTTTCTGCCCCTTTGAAGGAACAGATCTACTCCCACTTACTCACAGCCCTTGGCACCACCCAGAACCAGCTTACACCCCACCTTCTGTTCATGCTTCTCCCACCTTCCACCCGTATTAACATCTGACAGACACCTTCTTCTGTCAGGAGTCTCTGGCTGTTTTGTCATTGACCATGATACATTGAGAAAAAAATTTACTCTCTTGTGTAATTTTGGCAAACAGCAGCCCGAGCTCTGCTTTTCCAAACAAATAAGTTACAGATTGTCATGTTTCTGTTGGGAGAAGGAAAAACGTCCAATCAGAAGAGAATTGAAATGATATCAATTAGGCTCATTGTTGGGCAAATCGCTGGTGTTAGGTAAGAATTGTGGATAAGAATAGCCTGGCCCCCTTAAGGATCAGAGCCGGCATGTGTGCGTGCATGAGGAAACCAGGCCTTTGTCAGGATCCTTTCTGGAACGGCTATTAAAGTAATTACAGTAATTTATAGATTTTTCTTTTCCCCCTTCCATTTCAAAATGGGGTCCGCTTTTTGTCTTTTGTCTTGAGCTCCTCAGTTGGAGTGTGTGTGTGTGTGTGTGTGTGTGTTTGTTGGGTCCCTCGCCTGGAGTTTCTGTGAACTCGTCTGCCCGCGGCCTGGTGAGGGGCACTGCTCAGGGACACCCAGCGATGGCTTTGCCATCAGGAAGCCCAGCTTTGGAGAGTAACAAGAGAATTTTACCGTACATTACCATATCTTTGTGGTTAATTATAGTTTGTCATGGAATCTTGTAAAATCTCTGTGTTTGATTTAGAGACATTTTCTCTGAATGTCTTTAAAAATACCTCCACTCACAGGTATGGATTTTACATTTTTATGTCACTGTCGCTTGTGTATAACAGCAGTAGTCCTTTCTGCATCCGACTTCTAGAGGGTGACTTTTAAGAATCTCTTAACTACGTAATGTAGTACGTGCTCATCGTGCAAGACTTCTAAATTTACTATGATAGAAGGACAAAAGGAGTTTTAGGTTGTTGTCTTTTTTGGAACTTGATTTTTTATAAACTTTTATACACTTGATTGTTTACCCATTTAATAGCTTCAAATCCCAAGAATTCCTTAGGACGATTCATGCTTATTTTATCTTCTCTTTGCCTGAATAAAACAAATTGACGAGTGACTTTCTTTTTAACAAGTCCGCATTGAACGTGGAGATGAGGCTATTTCTAACTAAGCCTTCGCATCATTGTTTACGATGGTAGTTTAATGTGTATATATAGTGTACATTTTTAATTTCCTGAAATCAGGTGTTTACCCATAGAATGATGTTTCACAAGGCAAGAAGACATAGCATGTTACTTACCTTCTTAGAGTCAGAACTGAAAGAGTTAAGGCTTTCCTGTTCTGTGGATCTAGCACCGTAACCACAGTAACCAAGTTACTGCTATTTGCTTACTCCTAGCAGAGACCAGAGTTGGTGGTGGCAAAAGTCTACTTCACAGACAAGCACAATTGCAAGTGATCCCAATGGGTTAGGATTCTGAGGTATAATTAACTATTTCTGTTTTTTAAGGCCTGTGGTTTTAATAGAAATAAATTATATTTCATTTTTTCAGGTATTTTGATCCCTCAGCCGCCGCTCAAGTTTAATATAAAGGAAGTTTATGTAGTTTATAGTTTGCATTTTCTTAAGGGAGCAATTGACAAGGACTTTTTTTAAGGAGGCAGAGACAGAGTTTGGTGTAAGTAATAGAAAAATTAATTATGGAAAATATAGTTTCTCCGTAAAATTACAATAATGCTGAGTTTTGTAAAGGATGTGAATGTTAATTTTGAGTATTCCCATAGAAATGCAACAAGTGGAAAATGGTTGTATTTTGTCTGATTTACATAAAACAACATGTATTATAGCTATCTCTAAAAGTTGTGGGAAAAACATGGATGTGTGTGTGAAATAATATTCATATTTTATGGCAAGAAAAGATAAGTTGAAAGAAAAAAATTATTCTTGGCTCTTTTGCTCCCTCTCCCTGACTCACTGGGCACTGTGTGTCTGCATTATGTATTGACCAAACCTCCCCCATTGACAAAAATACCAGCTCAACCATGAAGAGCGATGTTCTCCTAGCACCAAGAAGACAAATTTGAAAAGAGAATATTCCTTCCTGATCTTGTACGGGGTCACATGACCCACCAGGATGACGCTTAGATCAGGATTATGTAAATTGTCAATATGTCATTTAATGTACAGCCCTCTGTCTCAAAAAACTTACAGAACTGTGCTTTGATTTCTAACCAGTGGAGCAGTTCTCAGAGCTTTCTGAGATGTTCTTGCTGGGTTATAATCCTCAAATTTGGCTCAAATAAAATTTTCTATTCTTTCTTAGATAAACTGATTAATTTTTCGTTGACATATGCTAGCTTAGAGTAGTTTGGGCTGCTGGGAAGAAGTACACCTGCAAATTTAATATGTTCAAAGCCAGCTCCTCATTTTCAACTTTCAGCTTTCTGGATGCTTCATGAAAGACTTTTATTATTTTGACTTTACATATGTTTTACATCAGTGTTATTAAGATAATTTTTCTCTTCTCTGGGAGAATTAAATCTATCTATATCAATTATGTCTATTAGTGATAAATATTTAAATGATCCTGGAAGTCTTAACTTTAAGAAACTGGTAGAAGATGACTATCTTTTTAACAAAGTCATATTGAGTATTTGGCTTTACCTCTGAAATACAAAATTAGCTTTACCTATGAAATATGTAAGAAGCCAAGTATTCTTGTAAGCTCCATTATTGCCTTGGATGGTAGTACAAGCCTCCATCATCTCTCTCTGACCACTCACTGCAAGAGCCTCCTGCCCTCTCTCCCTTGTGCCTTTCATCCTGACTTCCTCTTTCCATCCATACCCCCCATATCCCTGCTAGGGTGTTTTAAAATGATAAATCTGATGATGCCACATCCCGCTCAGAATGATTTAATGGTTTTTCGTCACACTTAGAATAAAATCCAAAGGGTTTGTCCTGGAGTGGATCCATCTCCTGCCACCCTGGCCTCATTTTTTCACCCTTTTCTTTCCCTCCCTACACTCTGGCCACACTAGCTTCGGTGCTGTATTTTGAATTTGTAGTTTCCCAAATGGGAGCTTCTGTACCTTCTGTTTCCTAGACCTGGATGGAAGGTTCTTCTTTCAGATATTTAATGACTGCCTGGTCTCATTCTGATTTCTGCTCAGATGCTTAGTTCATTTGGACTGCTATAACAAAAATATCATGGACTAAGTTGCTTATAAACAACAAAAATTTTATTTCTCAGTTTTAGAAAAAGGGGAATCTCAGATCAAGGTGCTGGCAGAGTTGGTGTCTGGTAAGACCCTCCCTGCTTTCTGGTTCTGTCTGTGTGGTGGAAGGGACACCTGTGGGGTTCTCTTCTATAAGGGCACTAATCCCATTCATAAAGGCCCCACCCTCATGACCTGATCACCTCCCAAAGGCCTCACCTCCTAATACCATCACACTGAGTATTAGGTTTCAACATATGAATTCTGGAGGTAAACATTCAGTGTACAGGAGATGCTGTGGACTCAGATGTCTGTCTTTACTACCGTGTCTCAAACAGCAACTCTCTCCATCTTTATTTTCTTGCTTTATTTTCCTTTGCTGCACTTACTACTGCCTGTCACATTGTATTGTATATTTCCCTCCATTAGCATTCAAGCTGTATGAGGATGGGGAGTTTTTATTTTGTCCTCCTTCTGTGGACTTAGTTGTGGCACATTATTGTTGGTATAATTGTTTAAAAAATGACTATTCAAAGGAACTAAGCTTGAGTAGGTATAAAGATCCCATTTTCAAATGATCAAGAGGAGGTGTGGGATGGAAGCGGGGCTCCAGCTTGAGGTCAGCAAATGCTGCTTATTTTAAAACCTATGTTAGATCCTTCAACAGCTCAGACACCTCCCTACTGCTTTCTCTCCTGCTTGTGCTTAAACCTTGTGTATCCTACTTTTTTATGACTTCTCTCTTGGAATCATTTTTCAGAAAATGCTTTTTGATGTATAACTGAAAAACAGTCATAATACCTTTGCATATGCACTGCTAGGAAAACTTTACCGTTTTATCACATTGTATGTTTCCAAAATCACACCCACAGTCAGAATCTGCCCAGTACATCTTTCATCGTCTCTGTCTACTTGATTATTACTCTTCAGTTATTTATACTTGGAACTAAGGAAAGAAATTGTGCCTGATGTTTCCCATAAGAAATCACGGCATTTCTGCACACTTGTAAAGACTAGGAATTCCTTCCCATTTACGGTAGTATTTTTGTAAGAAAAATACTTCATTTGAATGGTCTCTAGAGATCTAAAAATGCCAATGTATATCCTCCAAATGGGTAATTTCTTTCCTCATTGTCAGTGGAAATGCCTGTTGCCTGAATTTCTGGGTTACAGAAACCTTGAGGGTTTCAAATTTGTTTAATTGTGTCTATTGAAGATGACTTTGTTGGATAATTTAAAAATACAGTGGTTAAAATAATTTAATTGGTAAAACACTGATAAGAAAAGCCTCATGTCTGAGCTGTGAGGAAGTGAGGTACACTGCATACAAGCATTTTTGGCTCTTAGAAGTTTAAGCACTAACCCTGGACAGCTTTACAAAATGGCCCTTCTTCTCAGTGAAGTCTGTTATATCAAATATTGATCATAGATACAGCCACTCATGATAGTAATAATAATTGAATGTTCACGTGACAGAAACTATCCTAAGACTTCACATAATGTCATCTCTCTTAATCCTCAAAACATATTATGAAGTCAGTCTTCTTACCCTTATTTTGAGTTGAGTAAATGAAGGTTTAAGGTTAATTAACTTGTTCTTGGTTATGCAGTTAGAGTTGATGGAGACAGGATTTAAATCCAGGGACTTCTCACTGTCAAACCCAGGATCTCAACCCATGACTTGGCTGAGGTTCATGATGACTTTTTTTCTCCCTTGTAATAGAATGATGCCCACTGTGTGTGTAAACCTCTTGTTTGCCATCCCCACCTCCATTTAAAGCCCCAGGGAGTAATTTGGCTGATTTACCTGTCTCTTCTGGTTATTTCTTAGGGCTTCAGTTTCTGGCTGATGTCTTTAATGCATGGACTCTGTTAGCATCTGAGAAGAGAAACCGAACACCGTAATTAAATCAGGAAGACTATTCGGTGGCATTTTCCATCTTTTTGGCTTGTAGGTACCGCTGCTTCTCTTGGGGGAGATTGTGTGATACCTTATTTCCCACAATCCTTAATGCTTGCGTAAGAATGAGCGCTGCCATGGTGAACTTTCATCATGGAAGTTTGCTTTTCCTTTCATTTGTTTTGTCAGCAGAAACGCTGGGATTCTGGTTTACTAGCTAAAAAAAAAAAACCTGCCAGTAACCAAACACATGGTCTGACAATGTTCAAAATAAACTTTTGTTGTTATTTAACCTTTTCTGTAAGGAAAATTATTGAATGACACAGTCTCTTGAGAAATTTTGCTGAAATGCTGCAATACTCTTCAGATAGTAATTACAGTTGTTGATATGTTTTCTAGCTCTGGGACCAACATGAGTGAGTAGAACAGGAGTTGAAAGCCTTCAGGGTTTGCAGGAGTGGTTTGATAGGATGACAAGCATTAATTGAATAAGCTCTTTAATATAAAGTTGATTTATTGAAGATGGATTCTGGATGAACTTGTAGCCTCAGAGGTGAGGTAATAGAATAGCTTCCTCTTGAGGTTACCTGTGTGAGCACAGAATAGATCATTAGTGATAGAACATCATTTCGTGGTAATCTAGCTGGCAGTTGTAATATTTTATTATGCTATTTAGGTCTTAAGTAGGCAAGTGGCCATTTCTCAAATGCAGAAATTGTATGCAGTATTTACGACTCCCTTTTCTAAGCACTTTTGGTTTTTTCCGTATAGACAGAACATAATTGTGAAACTTTGCCTTTAAATAATTAAACTTGGCTACCATTTTAGAGTTAGAAAACTTGTCTTGGGCCTGAGCAGCCAAACCACACAGCCACCATGGTAGGATTCTAAGTCGAACCAAAGGCACCAGAGAGAGGATTTGAGAGATCTGGGTGGATAGCTTTAGGGTGTTGGGTTCACTTTGCTGGGTGCCTCCAAAGTTGCTAGTGAGGTTGAACAAACAGTGACTCTACAAAACTCGAACTAGAAACGAGTGGCATTCTTTGGGGGTGATTCTTCTTTCTCTTTCGTGTAAGGAGGGAAATTTCAAGCCCAGCAGAGGAGGATTATATTAATATTTATTATGCCTAGCTGGTGGTCCAGAGATCTTAAGGAGAGGAATAACAAATGGGGGTGGATAAAGTAGGAGTCGTTGTGTGATACGGAAAAGGGGACGTGAGTACGTGACAATGTCCCAGCAGAAGTAGGAAAGCTGCCAAAGGTTTACGTCTGAGCACTGCACGGTGTCCCCTTGGCGGCAGTGGAGATGATAAATAAACCCAGTGAAATGTTCATTCCTGTCGTGGAGAAGGCTGAGTTTCAAATTAGTGAAGACTAAGAAGAATCAAAGTCCAGAAAGATGACTGTAAACAAGCTGCACAGGACATTATCAGTTTACCCAGTAGTGATCAAATAACCCTGAGGATTAGAAAGCATTTGAAGTGAGCAGGAAACCCATTTTGCCGTCTTTGTAGCGAGTACTCGTCAGGACGTTTGGAAGCAGTGTGCTTTTTGGTTAGCACGTGGGCCTCCTGGCTTCAGGCCAGTGCTCTTCTGGTACACGACTTTGCGTGTCAGTGGAGGTGGGGAGAGGGAGGCAGAGGTGACAGTAATGGAAAGAAACAGGAAGGTTTATCCATGAATTTACAGGAAGGTGGCCAAAACCATGTCTTATTCTATACCCTTGAGACTGTTACCCTTTTCTTATGTCCTGCTTTTTGTAGCTTTGTTAAACTACAGCGTTTTGCAAAATATCTCTTGCTGAGTAGGATGTTACTGTGTGGTAATTCTCTTAATACTTGAGAACCATTGAACATTTTGAAGCTGTGAAATGACAGTCACCTCTGTCATTAGAGAAAAAATCGTACTGGTAAGGTGGAGATGGTGTTGGAATTGAGAGAGATTGTAGAGATGTAGAACACTTGGGGCAGTTGCTCACAAGAGCCTGCACCGAGGCGATGACGGTGAGAGTAGAGAGGAGTGGAAACCTGAGACATGATCGTGGGTAGGATGTGTCTACTTTGTCAGGTGGTTGAACTTAGATGACAGCAGTGAAGGGCAGTGTGGGGCGGGTCTAGATTTCTCGTGTGGTTGAGTCAATAGTGACTACAAAACTAGAACTAGTCACTTCAGTATCTTCTCTCATCACTGCCAGCAACTCGTTGCCAAGTCCTGTTGACTCTACCTCCAGAATACGCAGTGAATTCTTCCTATGGACTTCACTTCCACCACGCTAGCCCAAGCTGCCCTCTACTGCCTGGACTGACTGCTACAGCATCTTCTTAACTGGTGCCATGGTATCTGCTCTTTCCCTCTTCCATCCATTTTCCTAATGTCAGTGACAGTGCTCCTTTCAGTGTGCCCTTCTGATCACTTTACTCTCTGATTTCACCTTCTCTGTGATTTCTTAATACTTTTAAGATAAAGACCAAAATCTTCCACGTGGCCCACAAAGTGTAGTACTGTGCACCCCGCCTGCTGTATCAGCCTCATCTCAAACCTTTTCACTCCATTTTCATGTGGCTTCAGCCATTCTGTCCATCTTTCAAGGTGTCAGACTCTCTTCAGACATGCTTCTTCTGCACGCGCGTTTTCCACGCTTGATATGCTGTAGCCTGCCCCTGTCCCTAGGCCAACTCCTCCTCCCTTTACCCTCTGAGTTTTTCTTTATAGAAACCTTCCTTGAGACCCTTGACTGGGCGTGTCCACTTCCTTCCGTACTCCCGTTCCTTACATAGTTCAGTGAATGAGGTTCCATGAGACCAGGAGTTCTTTCCAGTTTTTTAAAAATTACTAAATCCCCAATGCAGTACCTGGTAGATAGCAGCTGTTCAATAAACATATTCTAGGTAAACGAATAACGGCTTTAGTGGAACAGATGTGAATTGTTCACATGGGTCGTTAGGAATACTTAATAAACTGTCTAGTAACTAGTCATTTCTTACATCTCTCAGTTAAACCGAGGACATAATGTGGATCATGTTTTGGTTGACAGTTTTTTGAAGACCAGAACAATATAGTCAGACATGGAACATTCTGGTAATTTGATAGGAAAGTAGAGGAACTTGGAAACTTAAAGAACCGAAGACTTAACATGTCTCATGGTCTTTGCCTTCCCTTGTTTCCTGCCGACTGCTGTATTGATTAAGCAAGATCATGACAAAATAACCTTCTGAGCAATCCTAGGTCACGTGGCTAGTAAGCAATAGAGTAGGTGATGTTTGAGGCCAGACTGAGGTATAGTTCCCAATCCTGGGCTCAGGCACTCTTACCTATTGAATCAGGTGTAAGATGATGCAAAAATACTTTGTAAGCCGTAAGGCTCTAAACAGAGTAAGGTTTAGCCCACAGATGATACATCCAGCTTGCTCTCTGAAGTAGCTATAAACTGTATTTCATTAAATGGTGGAGAGGAGAATGGTGAATTCTGTATACGAGGTAGCATTGAATGAATCAAGTTGAGCTATTTTGCAAAGGCTTCATTGTGATTGTGTGGCTGTATTTGGCAAGCAGAGAATTCCTAATTTCTTCTGCTGTGAGACTCCCAAGGAGACATTTATATTAGCAATACTGAATTTGCAAACCTGCATTTTAAAATTTAGCTCTATTTGTATTCTTTGTCTCTCTAGGAGGTGTTCGCTGCATTATGAAATTCTGTGCTTTTACCTCCTGCTAAGGATTTGAGTTCTTAGCCTAATTAATCATTAAGTGTTGTCAGTCTATCATGATGTGGTTAATTATCAGAGAGAGTGTATGTGTTTCAGTCATGACCCTTTCCTGGGTAACTATAGAAACCTTAGCAGGACTGGTTATTATCTAAAATTATAGAATTTGGTTTCTAAAGCATTTTAGCCTTTGATAGTTATGGGCAAATAATTGGTCATCATCTAGAAAGAAAGGAAAGCTTGCATGAAACGAAGATTTTAAAATAATGTATACATTCTAGAAGTGTGTTCTAAATAATTTATAAATAATAAAAATGTGTTTATAGAATATTTCAGATGATAGCTTAAAGGCTTTTGTTAAATAGTTTTGTATATTTGTTACAGAGCTTTTTTACAAACTGTATTTATCACCAATAATGTTTAGAACCATTTTAGTACAAGTCTAAGGTAATTCCTGACTTGCACTGGTCCAGTGATATTACAGTGAATAGCAGCTACATATCTGGGTTGGTAACAGCTAAATTTAGGGGCTATAAACCTCTGCATATACAGACAACATGAATATTGTACAGTGTCATTTGAAGAGAACAGAAGTAAAAACACTTGTTTTTCCTATTCTGAGAAATTCCATCTGGTTTAGAAAGAAAGCAAGATATATCATTGCATTTTTTTTAATGTGAAGCTCAACAAGCATTATAATCTGAGTGGGGTTGAACATTAATATGGACAGTGGAAATCTGGCAAATCTGTACCGTCCTTAGTCTGTCACATCGTTCAGAGAACAGGGAACATCCCATTTCTAGGAGGCAGTGTTTAAAGTGTGTTGCCCTCTGTCATTGGATGAGTGGAGTTTAGTGACATTTAATAATAGTGATTTGTTTTCATGGTCTAACACCTGAACGGCTTTTTTATGGTCCTCCTGTATTTCGGGGCATGTTTACTTTCAAGGAGAATGTAGTGACCAGAACTTTAATCTGCCTTGTAGCTTGGTGCTAGATTCTTGGAAATTTACTAGAGCAGATTAATGACTTTAATGCACGATTGCAGATAATATAAGCAAAGTATCAAAATATCAGTGAATGAAATCCTAAGGCCCAATTTAATTCTGTTATAAAATTATAATGAAAGTGTACATGTAAACATCTGTACCTGAGACTTGGATCACTTTGTCAGCTAAGACTACCCAAGCTGAATCCTTAAAGTTGATTTCCATGGTTGTTTGCATCACAGGCTAAAGTCACGTTTAAAACTGATCATTTACTTTTCAGTTCAAAACAGAGAGGTTTTGGCAATAAGGACTCAGCTGTCAGCTGACTTGGTCTGCAACAGTGGTAACAATTGCTTTTCATTATTGAGCTACTTAAAAATTAAGTAATTTATTTTCATCAGAAATGCAGGTCACTGCAGATGTTAATGATTTATTGGTTTGAAAAAGAGATGCTTTTTTAAAGATAGGTGATCCTGTAGTGAGTAAGTCCAGTAGGTACACCTAGCCCGAATCAAGCTTTTTTTCGTTGATGTATTTTTTAGTATAATTCTCCTCCGGTGACCCAAAGTGCTTAACAGGCCCTACCTAAACATCATAGTCTGAGGCAAACTGAATCAACAGGCAGTTGATTGTTGTTGTTGTGTCATTGTTCAAATCCCTCACTACATACTAATAGCTTTCTCAGCTTCGATTATCAGATTCTACTCTTAATATTTATGCATTTTCTAACTCTACAAGTCGGCAGGCTGTTTAGAATTTGCTTGATGAGTGACGATGAGAATTGAATCTCTTACTTGAAACTACTGAAGTCACAAATTTGGGGAGCTGAGAGTGTGTTGGAACTCTGGTGTGGAGAGCGTAGTGTCACTGGTTTTGTTATGCTGGAGTGTTGCTCAGCCTAATTATCTAAGAATCTTCCGGTTCTTTGGCGTGCTACAGCTGTGACTTTCCCTTTGTCTCAGAAATAACTATCTCCCATACTGCATATGTACAACAGAATGTTTTTTCATGAGAGAATGTTTTTTCATATTAATAAATCACTTATGAATTTTATTCCTTGTTTAAATGATACTGTTTACTAAATATATATTAAGACATTCCTGATTGTTTATCTGCTCCAGTAAAGCCACATCAGTGATCCATTTTTGAAATATTTTGAATCAGCCATATGAAAAGGAAATTTAGTGCAACTTAAGCTATTTCTGATAATTCTGCAAAGATTATATTTCTCCACCATATATATCTAGTTAGGCAACACATTTATCCTTTTTTTATTTTTATAATTTCCTTATCCTTCTGGATTAAGTATGGATATTTCTGATACAGTTTTAATTTATTTTTATACTACTGGTTACTAGTAATTATTGGACCCACATCAAATACTGGTGAGTTCAAATTCCAGCTGACAAAAGTGTCCTATACCAGATTTGTGATTTTTTGTTTGTTTCAAAAGACTGCTTGTTCCCTAAAAATGTCTGTTCCATCTGCCTTTTGTGGCATTTTCCTTTTAATTTGGATTCAAGAGGAAGATGTCTATGCCACAAACTCTACTTCTCATGCTGAGCTGGTCTGGCAGTGAGAGAACTGTAAATGACTTGGCAACCTGATTTGTCTCACATGGCCTCACCTCTGGAGCTACTTACTGAGGGAGACAGTTAAGTCTGGAACATGCTTGTGATGTTGTAGAATGAGCAATACTGACCTAAGTGCAGAAAACCTAATATAATCACGGTCAGTGTGTTTAAGTCAGGGTTGGTGTTTGGTGAAGACTCTCTTCCTGGCGTGTAGACAGTCATGTCCTCGGATGGCCTGTGCACACATGGGGAGAGAGGGATCTCTGGTGTCTCTTCGTCCTAGAAGGACACTAATCCTTGTAGATTAAGGCCTCACCTTTATATTCTCATTTAACCTAATTACTTCCCTAAAGGCCTTATCTACAAATACAGTCACATGGGGGTTAGGGTTTCAACATACGAATTTTGGGGGCATACATTTCAGCCCACGGCGTAGTGCTACTACATACGGAACTTTTACCATGTGCCAGACACGCATTTACAGACAACCATTTACACATGAGGAAACAGATCCTGAGATGAAGTACCTTACTCAAAGTCACAGATAACAAGGGGCAGAGTTGGGATTCAAATCCATATAATCAGGCCTTACCTGTTGGTTATTCTGTCCTTAAAATAATAGTGACATATTTACAGCTTTTCCTTGCTAAATTTACTTCTGGCCTAATATTGGATGAGATTCCTTTTGGCTTTTTTATACATACAAAACTGGTTTTCTTTCTTTCTTTTCTTTTCTTTTTCCTTTCTTTTCTTTTTTCTTTTGTAATTCACTTTTTACCTGTTGTAACAGTTAAGAGGGCAGACTCCAGAGCCAGAGTTTATGGGTTCATAGGTGTCTTTTTCTGGAAAACAGGGAATAGATACCAACTACGTAGTTGGGATGTTGTGATAATTCAGTGAGAGAACACTTATTAAGGACTTAGAAAGTGAGCCTGGTGCCTGGTACACAGGAAATATGAATGAGTATTAAAGATAGGGCAGTAAATAAAGGATGAGCTCAGGCAAGAGTGATCTTCTCTCCCTGTCTTAGGAAGGCTTACCTGATGGAAAGTGTTTTGTTATAAATCTTACACACCTGCTAACTAATGGCAGCACAGGGTTCGTCACAGAATTTATATGCTCTGGCAAACTTGCCAGTTAGGCAAGACTTTATAAAGCAGATATTATTTGCAATTTTTTTCCTCTAAATGCTTTGAAGATATCATGGGAATATTATTTTCCTTTGACCTGTAGGTTATTAAATTCCTATTAAAGCCAGATCTTCATGTTACATATCTTCATGTTACATGTTTAAAGGACAACCTGTGCCTTTCCGGTGTACGAATAGGATCCCAAATCTCTAACATACACACAGCCTCAGCTTTGCGTTGCTCCTGGCGTGGTTAGCCGCTGAGGTGCTCTGCCTGTGCCCGGACGCTTCACATGCGTCCTTTTACCACCACACAGTCCACTGCCGCGGGAGCAGGAGCAGACCCCTCTCCTCCCCCTGCTCTTTCCCTTCCCCGCTCACTGCGGTTCTGGTGCGACTCTGCCCTGCTGCCCTTCGTTTCCTAAGGCAGGGCCTGAGGCAGAGGGATGGAGGGTAGGAAAAGCAGGAAATACCTCCTGGACGTTTCTGAGCTCCCCCAGGAGAAGTGTAATTCTGGAAGTCGTGACTAATTTCTGTGCCAGGATTTAGGCTGAGTCCTGCTGGGGGAAATGGCATGTAGACATTCATGCACAGCGTATTAAATGCCAGGGGAGAGGAACTAATTCTGCTCTGGGGTGTTGGAAACCATCAACAAGAAGAGGAAGTCATTTATGTTGGGTCCTGAGGGTTGATTGCCAAGGTTACTGGTTGCTAGATACAACTGAACTCCTTCTGAGTTGTCTTCGGTGGCAGGTAGCCATCTGTAGGCTAGTCAGGGAGCCGAACTACCAAGGACGGCATTCCTCCTGGGGGAAGTTGTTTGGGTTCTAAGCAACTTATTTACAAATGTACCACTGGCATACAACCCATTTGTAAGTTGGTATAATACAATTGTTTTTATAACTGCTCCTATGTAATCGTTCATTATTGATGAAGATGAAATTTCCCATCAAGTTCACACTGAGGTTTTTTTCAGCAGTGGTGATGGAGTTGTATGAATGCCCCGTTATTCTCGCTCAATGTCTGCTTTGACCATTATCATGCATTTGCAGGACTTGGGTTAAACACAGTCTGTGGCTGTGAAAAAGATGTAAACTGTGGAACCCACATGCACATCAAACCTACGTTGTTGTAACAAGTTAAATAATTAGTTATGTATGTACACTAACCATAAAACTCAAAAAACTGACAGTAATGTATGAAGTGTATGAAAATAAATCACAAAACAAGTACAGTGCAAGAATAAGCACCCAAACTGTGAAAGTATAGTCAGACTTGACCTACTGTTCATGCTATGAGAAATGATATTTCTAAACGCTTAATGAGTTTTTACTAATTTCCATTAATCTGAGATGGGTTTCTTTATGTCTTGTAATACTTTTCTCATGATTTGAACTTCTTTCTAATCTACGATTTCCCCCAGGAATTGTGTAAATGCTTCTGTTCCTCCTGTGACCCGGCTCCTCAATCCCTGCAGCATCCCTTTTTTCCAGCCTCTCTGGTGAGTTGTACTGAATGAAACACCAGCAGTGCCTTAGATGAGCCAAGCTCTCATCTCTAGCCTTTGCTGTCTCCCCTTCCCCATCCCCATCCCCAGCTTGACAACTCCTCCCCTTTCGGGACTCAGCTTAGAAGTCGGATGTTCTTGGCCATCCCTCCTTGACAGGACATAGCAAGGCTACAAAGGTGTTCCTGCAGGCCCTACCAAGCCTACAGAAATATTTGGGATGTGTCCTTACCACAAAGAGTCGTGCCTACTAGTCCCCTTATCTGGACCACTAGGCTGCTTTTTATCCATTATTTAGTCCCAGGTGCTTTCCCCGTGACTGACATGTAGGAGGCACTCAATAAATATGTGTGTGTTGAATGAATTCGTAGGTTATATTTTTGCCTCTTCTCTCTCCAGAGTGTTTTAGTTCACCGGTAGCCAGAGTCTTTATTGGCTGTCTTTAATGCATCCAGATGTATAAATGTGTGGAAACAGCAAACTGATGCTTTTTTAATTTGGAGCCTCACATAATCGTATGGGGAGCAAGTTATTCAAGTGGCAACAGAAACTTGGTATACGGTGATAGGCACATCCTCATTCAGTGACATCTTACATTCATGAAAGTCACGGTGTATTTTTTTACAGAGATGTAACTTACTATTCCTTGAAGTCTTATATTTTGGATTCTGTTTCGGACTCTTTAGAAACTGAAGAATGCCTTTCTTGTGCTAAGGTCCTCCATGTTTGCCTTCTGTTTGTTTGCTTTTAGTCCTTTCTCTGAATTACTGAAGCCCAGAGCTCCAGTGACCTACATGCACTTTCAGACTCTGTGTAGTGGCCTGAATTTACTGCCATCTCCTTGGATGGCAATAAGCTAAACATTTGAAAAATTACTGCATCTTAGGGTACCAAAGGAGGTCACTGGAGTTGAGTCCAGCTAATAAGTTTTTTCGTCCTATTTATTTTCCCTTGTCAGTGTTGCTCTGGGCTCCTTAGGAATTTATGAAGAATGTGGTGCTGTTTTTTTTTTTTAACTTAACAAATCATCTACATTGATTTTTTTAAGGAGCAAATAACAAAACATCACATCTAAAAATAAGTTATTTCAGTGATGGTACATGGCAGTCCCACCAATGCAATGAAAATCTATATTCATCAAAATATAGATACTTGGAGTATCAAATCCTGTGAAAATTGTGAGCTTTTTGCTCCCATTCTCAGTTTAATAAAGACAAAAAATATCAATAAGACTAAAAACCATTTTCCAGCCAGGCAATCTGCAATGATTGTAAGTCAGAGAACTGCTTTGTTCTTTGGGCACGTAGGGTGCCAGTGTTGTTTCTGTAGAGCCCAGATCAACTAAACATACACACATTTCTTGTTGATCCTATAGCTTTTGCATCATTTTTATCGAAGTTGAAAGGGGAGAGTTTGTTTCCATGACAGCCACACATCACATCTCTTTGAACCCTACCATGTGCTGTTGAGAACACTGCTCATCTCCGAGTGCTGCTGGTCCTCATTCTTAGGATGAGGGATCCCTTCACCTGCTGCAGGTTTCATTTCTACCTTTGGATTTCCCTGGTCTTCATCTTTGAAAGTACCTGATAGTGTATTTCAGTTTTTATCCCACCGTCTCCCTTCTTAGAGACTTCCCAACCTTTGTCAGTCTTTCCGATGTTAGAGAGCAAATCTGTTCCCTAAGTACAGACAGCTGTTGGGGCAGGAGTGTTAAAAGGAACAGTAGCTCCAGCCCTTTTGTGAAATACGTAGTCAGCATCGTGGCTGCTGGAGGTGGCTATTCTGGAGGGCTACCCGTGGCTCAGTACTGAGTGTATTCAGTCTTGTTAAACTTGGTCCCCTCTCAGTAAGCAGGATTTCTGGAGAGCAGTGTGATGCTAGCAAGAGCAGGTCTTGTTTTCCCTTTGACCTTGTCAGTAAGAGAGTTTTGCTGTTTTCTCGTTTTAGTGCAGCCCTTTCAAGTTGAGGTATTAGGATTTGAAACCTCATTATATTCTTACTGGGTGGAAACTAATTTTCTTCTATTACTTTTCAAAGAGAAAAAGTGTTTTTAATTGGTCTGCTGACTTTGAAGGAAAAAGAACTTTGGGGAGGGCTCTGAACACCAACTTTATGGACAGGGTTGAATATATTCTGTGATGCTGTGTCCCCCTTCTCCCTCCTGCTGACCGTGGGTGGGTGGGTGGGTGGGTAGGTGTCCCCTCCTCAAGTTGTCTGTCTTGGCAGAGCGTGGCGACTGAACTGGGTTTAACCGTTGATCCTGCGAGACCGAGTTCCTTGTGGCATCGTGACTGTCGTCTCGGTGCTTTGTACAGTACCTGGGTTGTCGTTGATGTTTAGTACGTGTTTTATGAGTAAATTTGCCTTTATAATGCCTCCTGAACAATTTGTATGTCATACCAGGTGGCAGGTTTCTTTCCTAATGGTTGTGTGTAGGAGAATCTCAAGTTTCCAACTGGATATCCACTTGCATTTTACTAGATGTGTTGGGGCAGTAGAATGCACATCGACTAATGGTACCTGTTACCTGGGAAAGGCGAACACCCTGATCAGAGAGGATTAGGCTGAGATATGCTGATACTGGCCAAGGAAATTTGCCCCCCTCCTCCAGCCTAACATTCTACTTGAACAGAATTTATGGGACATAGTCTTCTGTTACAGCTCTGCTTTATTGCCTCACAGGGACAGTTGAATTCCCTGCTATAGACAGAGAAGTGGTACCCAGAAGATATGAAAATAATGACAGCTAAGGAAAGTGTTACCATGAAGGTTTGATTTTAATTCTGAGCTGAAGCTACCAGGAGAGCCAACAAACAAAACTCAGTCATTTTTTATAAAATGAAAATTAAATGTTTAAACTTTGGATATAGTAGCTTCATAAAGCTAATCTACTTATTCTCAGAAGTTTTAAGTCTATCATGTTGTTGTTGTCAATAGTAGTTTTAGTGCTCCATTTCCAAGAACAGTGGCGTCCTCCACCAGTCCTTTACCTGAATTCTCCAGCTGGGTGAAGGTTAATTTTCAGCTTGCTAGTAACTGTTTGAAAAACAGTTCATGAAACAACTCAGATCTCTTGAGTTGCCTCTCTCCTTAGATCTCAGGTTAGTTGTTGTGTAGGTCATAAGTTGCGGGGTGCGTGCCACTCAAAAAACTTTCCCTATAGTCTTGAGGGTCCAGAGTTCTACCTGCCGTATTTCGTTATGAAGGTTTTAGTGCCCCTTCAGTTGAAGTTACTTAAGTCACAGTCCTTTTTTTTTTTTTCGGCAAACCAACCAAGTCCTTGAGTCATTAGATAAACTCAAGCATTGGGAATGACTTCATCTGCAGTCAAGGTTCAGAGAAAAGATAAGGACTTAGTATGTTGTAGGAAGGCCTCTGGTGTTTACATCCTGGTCCCAGTGCTGCCTGCACAAATTTTCTAACATGGAGCTGACATCACCTATTCCCAAAGCACCATCTAAGAATCTGCCAATTTAGATGAAGCAACTTTTGAGATAACCGGTCAATACAGGAGAGAATGAGGTTTTCCTAAGGCCATGGCCTCTACGTGGTTGTTTTTATTTCTTGCTTTTTATTTAGTGTTTGTCAGTGTTGTGAAGGGTCCAGAAAATGGAAAAGATTGTCCTTAACTTTTATGACTTCAGTTTATCGTATGAGAGAAAATGCTCACCCAAAAGAAAATAGAAAGTGAAACCTTCTTTATCTTAGAATTGGATGTAAGCTTAAAGGCTTTTCTTTAGTCATTTTATGGCCACCTTGGAAATGTGAACACGGGTCCTGCCACAGCCAGACTTGTAATTTACCCCCTGATCAGAATGAAAATGATGGCAATTCACTCTTGATTTAAATGTAGTCCTTATTTTCTCTAGTATTATTGCACAATATTATTTTCTAAAGCGCTGTTTCTCATCGACAGTGTCTTCCCACTATTGTATCATTCTCCTATTATTTATACATGTAAGAACTCTGCTCCTCATAATCCTAAAATTCATTTATAATAATTTAAATAAATAACTTTATTTTATTTTATCTTATTCTGAAAGAAAACTGACTTTCTTGGAATGAATTTCTAAAATATGTCTCACTTCCCATTTTGCCTTCTGAAAGAAGAGTTTTGGAGGATCAGAGGATTCTAAGGGTAGCATGAATCTTGGAAGCCATTTTGAGTCATGAGGCTCACTTTACAATTAAAGAAAGCAAAACTGTTTCAGTGGCTCACCTGAGGATGTGAGTTCATGGAAGTAGTGACTGTAGGTCTCAGTCGTCTGATTACTTCTCATCGCGTTGCTCCTTTGGAGTATATCAGATTGCCTCCCTCTTTTAAACCAATGATGGTACCAGTAATCAGATTTTAAAGATCAGGGCCATGATGTCATTGACCTTGTCTATGTCCTTGTTGATCCTGTACCCAACTTTTTTCCAGTAAAGAAAGTAGAAGTGCTTAATCGTGATCCCACCTTGGTTTTTACTATGTCAGTGCCTATGCCTGCTTATTTATTAATCTACATTACTCCTGCCTTTCAGATCTGAGAAGTAGAAACTTTGTACTTGGATGCTTTTTTAAAAGTTCTTCATTATTAACAATCCTTTGCCTAACAGTGTCTGAAACTTATTTTTATCACATTTGCTAAAATATGTCCAGGGATATGGTTTTAGAAAAAATGCTAGACTGTTATCTTTTACATTTAACAAAAAAGTTCTTTGGAGCTAATGCCCTTGGGATACTTGATAATGAAAGTCAGAAGGGTGTTAAAAATCTAATTTAGAAAGACTTCACCAATTTGGTAAATAGAAAAATTATAAATAGTGAGTCTGGTAGCAAATATAAATTTATTAGACTTTTGATTGGTTATGGATGTGTGCTGAACTTTATGGGTAAAAGCACAAATATCAGAACATATTATATTCTTCTATCATATTTTTTCTTAAAGTACTTAAAATATCCCTTTGAACCTACTTCACAGTTTTTGCTTGTTAAAGAATATAGCAATAATAGTTTTAAACTTGAAATCTTAAGAGAAATCATCGGGACCAGAGCTTTCATATTTTTTATCAAGTTTTATGTTGACCAAAGAACAATAATATGTACCTTTTATTTTCATAGTGCTGTATTGTAAAGAAAACCAGACAAAACCCTGAGTTTCCTTTTGAAATAAGGTTGATTTTTTTAATAGCTAGAGAAGTGGAAGGAAAAAGGCCAAAAATTTGGAATTTAGGATTTTCCTACCTATAATTACATATACTGTGTCTACCACTGTCCATCCTTCTACTCCCAACACCCCCCCCCAGCTGAAACTTGACCCCAACAATACATATATTTCAAATACCAGCTAAAATACAAACTCAGTCCAATGATGAAGTCCTAAGTATGTCAGTTAGAATAGCCTATGGCTTCTAATTCAGAGAGCTTGCAACCTGGTGTGTTTCAGCTAATTTTAATTCTCCTAGATGTCTCAAACACAAATTACTTGATTACCTCCTACATCTCTCTTACTCTGGGTTACTGAACATAATAATACGATTTTGCTTTTTTTTTTTTTAATAGACCCATTCATCACCCTGATCATTTAGCACTTCACAAACAGCTGGTGGCAAGCAGTATCACTAACATTCTTTTAGAGTTCTTTTGGGGTGTTTTTTTTTTTTTTTTAACCCTTGATTCTCTTGAGCAAGAATAAGACAGGAAAAAGAAAGACCAGTTTTTGTTTAATCTGTAGTGATCAAAAGAAGTCCCCAATATTAGTAGGGACTGATTTTGACAGTAACTTGTATCTGCAAAATGTATGAGGCTGGCTCTATTCCAACTTTTTCTTTATCTTTTTCATTTTTCTTTTCTCTTTGATGGTAACAAAGTTTTAGTTATAGCTACAATATTTTGTTCAGATTTTAGAAGACTATTCCTTAGTTCCTTTACCTTTGTCATCGTGGGGATAGTCTATCCCCTCGTTTGATTTGTGAAAAACTCCTCATTTTTCCTGAAAATGAGCAGACTCCTTAGTCATACATGTATTTTGGTTTTGTGTCAGTGCTAATAAAAAATATAGTCAGGATTATAAATCTGAAAGTTTTTTAAATGAGGGTATAGTTCAAGTATTCCCAATAAGTTCTTTCCCTTTATGCTTTCCCTTATCAGCTTTCTATTCTTATTCTTATTCTTATTCTTATTCTTATTCTTATTCTTATTCTTATTCTTATTCTTATCTTATTCTTTTACTATGAAGCTCTCCTTTCTCTCCTTTTTTATCATTATACATGTCAAAATAACTTTGAGAGTGAGTTTTTTGCTTTCACTGAATATACTCATATCGGGCATGTTTGCATCTGTTAGGATCTATAACTTTTTTGTGGCACTTTACAACTCTAGAGACCACCTGGTTTTGTGTAATCCCACTATGGGTGTGTTCCTAGGCGATGCCATTTATTTGGAGCTCAGGGAGATAGAAAGAAGCTAAAACTGCTGTGTTATGGGCGGTTAGTAGACTTGGGTGAAAGCAATGAAGGTACCTCAGGGTTTTTTGAATGTTATTGGCAATGTTCAAAGCAGCACTGTTGTATTTTTCTGAAGGGCAGAACTTTCTTTTATAAGATTTTTAATCAGTTTCCCATATTAAAGTTCAAATCTCTGTAAATTCCACGTAACCAAGGAGATGTATTACTTCAAGAAAGAAAAAGAATTATAGTATTGCAAAATTATTTCCTTATTTGACATCAGTATTACTCTAATAAAGGTAACTTGTATTCTTCATATGGTGGTGCACTGACACTGGCGCTCAGTTCACTTTGGTGAAGTGTCTGCAGAGGTGTGTTGGTAAATGTTTATTTACCAGCACTCAGGGCCAGATGAGGTCGAGTGGGACTGGTTTGTAGCATGTGCCACTTACCGTGATGAAATTACTCCTCCTGTGGACAATTCCAGCCTGTCAATGTGATGTCACTAGGCGGAAGGTGGGTAAAGGCTTGCAGTTGCTCACCATCAATAGTCTTCTTACCACACAGGTGACAGCAGATGGAAACAGCCTCAGAACCATGGGTCACAGTAAAATGTCACCAAATATTTAGGAAGTGATGTGTTTTGAGTTTTTATTATATTCGTTTTGAGCATAATTTATTTAATTGTAATTTTATAAAACGAGATATTTGATCATGGATATGGTTTAACAATTGACTCACAAAATGCCTGAAATTTAACAGTCTGCCCCAAGTCGGAGTAAGTCCTCTTTGGAAGATAACTGTCAATGCTTTGTGGCCAGTCCTGTTATATGTGTGATTTGTTTCTTTAATTATTGTCCTCACCTTTGAAAACGCTGCTGCTTACTCTCTCTCTAGATACATACCATTTTTATTATCATCATGAGTATAAATATATGAATAAGCTGCTCAGGTTTGATGATATGCTTGTTTCTACATAAAGTAAGTTAAAGATAGGTAGTCACTGTCCCTCAGAAACTTAAAATCCAAGATACGGTACTAGTCATGGAAAGCACAGAAATATTCAAAATGTAAGCAGTGAACAAAGACTGAGTTAAATCTTCAAATTTGGCCAAACTCAGGTAAAGAAAAGATGTTCCATTACATTTTCATAGTTCCGTGATGCCTTTGGTGATTAAAATATATTTTGTGGAGCCCTGCCCCTGTCTCTTTCAGTTTTTGTACAGACGGATAGTGATTTTGGAGACATGCCTTTGCATTCCAGCCAGGAAAACAGTGTCCGTCATTATACTGTTAGATATGCTAGAGAAGCTTCAGTGAGCACAGGACCCTCCCTCCCCTGGTCTGCCCAGGATGGACTTCTGAGACTACAGGGCATATGTGAACAATGTCTTGTGCTTGTTGGCGAAACAGAGCGGGGAGGGGTTTCCATTTACTGAAGGAAAAATGCTCAGCAGCCTGGTCTGAAATGACTGTGAGAAGCCAGTCTCGCCACTGGACACCACAGCGTGTGACTTTCTCTTCTGTTACCAACAGAATACTTGGTAGCAACCCAAGCTCTCCCTACACTATAGAAATGTCTAACCTTTTATATGGTTAGATCGTTAGAGAATATGCTAGCTGAGCTTGTCCAGAAATGCATTTCCTGAACTCTGCTTTCCCATTTCCTCTTACTGAGGACAGGTATGAGCATCAGTTAAATATGGAATACTTTTCCTGCTTTATATTTCATATTTCTTGTATTACAGCCAATATGATAAGTTATTTTTAGAATTTACTGACAGCAGGTCACTTTTTTCCCTTACAACATACTTTCTTTTTCTTAAGATGAAGATTCTATGCAACATATTAATCCTCCCATTTTTTTGTCTTGGTGACCAGGAATTGAAAGTTAAATTTAACAGGTCTGTGTTAATAAGTGTGACTGAGACTTGTTTCCTGATCACTCTACATGTTTAACTACTTTTCTCTCTTTTGTATCTATGTCACTATTTATAAGGAACACCAAATCAGAAGATAGGGCAGACATTATAAACACTTTAGTTCAAAGAGCTGTTAATGGAAGACGTGATAGTAGTGTGTTTGATTAATATGCCATGCCAGTAAGTATTGGTGGTTGTCTGTAATCTTAGTTGCTGTTCCCAGTCACCATCCTCTTCTCCATCACTTCCTTGACCTATACAATCCTGGTTTGGGGAGAGCTGTGATTGACCTACTATGTTCAGAAATACGTGAAGTGATTGAGCAGTAATGTTGAGAGATACCACTACCTGGTGTTTCACAGGGAGTAATACAGCACTGCACAGACAGGTCAAGGGTCACAAATGGGAAGAGACATTACATGGCAACAGGGCGACTGACAGTGCCGCTCATCACCACAGTGGGAAGAATGGCACTGACCCGATGTGGAGAATGTCACCAGCATCCAGCACACAGGTCAGAGAAAGGAATTTCACCACCCCCAAGACTAAGAAGTTGTTTGAAAGATAAATAAACTCGGCGGCAACTTCTTCCTCTGAACATTTCAACATAGACCACTCAGGTGATGCCGGGGCGCCTGGCACATGGTGAGCTGTTAGGATCCTTTATTCTCATTACCACAGTTCAGAAGAGCTGCGTGAGGATAGCCAGGAATAGCATCCTGACATAATTAAGACTCACTGACCTACTTGTCACACAAGACCACCTTGTGAAGCCTAGGAAGTGTGTCATCTTTTAGATGAATCCATTCCTGGGTGACATTTGTGGTTAGCATGGTAATATACTTCATAAAATAATGAACAGTTTCTGGTCTCATGTATTGAAGTCCACGTACTCTTTTGAGTAGCCATATGCCTCTGGCTAGGCTGTATTTAGATATACTATTCTATTTGCATTGTTCTTTGACCATTTTAAAACTATTCATTAGATTAAAAAAAATCACCCTATAGAACGGTTGAAGCTTTCACAGGAAAGTAACCTGGTTTGTGTATCATTATTTAACAGCCTTGAGAGTTACAGCACATGAGAAAATTTTTCAATTAAAATATGGTGATTTTATGAGTCCAGGTATAACATTCTATTCTATTCTATGTTTAAGTAGACTACTGAAATACATTCTTACAATTCATTGATGAACAGGTTTATTACCTAAACGAAAATATAATCAGTTAAAAAAAAAGTTTGCAGCATGAGAAGCGAAATGTCTCATTTTGCATGGTTGTTTTGTTATTATGTTATTTTCATAAAGGAAAGTTATTAAAATAAATATTGTACCAGGAAAGTATACTGTAAATAATTCAGGCTTACTGGAAAATTACATTAAAAGTGGATACAAAGAAGGGAGCTTGGACAAATACATTAAAAAAAATGTTAACTTATAAACAGACACTGCTGTTTCACTGCTCTTGGTAGTTTATTTGACTTCCTTTTTTTATGAAATAAATATATTTTATATTAGCATATGAGGCGTCTTAAATTTCTGGACTTTTAAAAATGAAATTTATTGCCACATCAGGGTTTCTACAGCAGGAGAGTTTTTTTGGAAGAATGCCATTGGCCCAATGAGATAGGAGAAATGCTCTGTATAATTTGAAAACACATTTCTTTAGGTGAATTAAAAGGCTAAGGAGGCCATTATAAAAATTAATATAATTCTCTTGGGAGATAGCATCACATTCAAGGATACTGAGATTATCTCTGAAATATTCTGTAAGAAATTTATTAAGTTTTGATTCATAAAACCTCCTGCATGTTAGGTTGCATTTCTATTTGCATTTGTTAAGCAGTTTTATTTATCCTGGAGGAGGGTTTTGTTTTTATCTCCATTGTACTTGAGAGTAAAATCACCTGACTGTATGATTATTTTTGCAGATTGTTTATCCCTTGCATATTTGTGCTTTGCACTTGTGTTCATGGAGTTCTGTCTGGATGGGGAAAGGGGAATGGAATTTTTGTGTCTGTTGCTGTAACGAAATATTTTGAAGTACTTAGCACAAATTGTTCGTTTTATTCTTTGTTTACATATTGCATTATACTCTACTGGTTCTTTATACTGTACAACGTTTGACATTTTTATTCTGTCTCTCAATGCGCCTAACACAGTGTTTGGGGGCAGCTGACAGAAATAGAGGTTGCCTTGACTTGGAGATTTCTCAGTAGTTTCGGACCATCAGTGCTGTGAATTTGATGCTGAGTGACATGGTCTTTTAGGGGATTTCTAGGTTCTTGATTGGCTGGGTTGAGGTGTTGAAAGTGACTACTAAACTGGGGATGTGGCATGGAGTGGGATCGGAGTCTGGTCTCTGGGTGATTGTCTGTGTATAATCTAGGTAACTAAAGAAGGTCTTTTTGTCCAGAGACTTCAGAGTATGCTGTTGGTGCCCCCAGTGTTTTCTTTCTGTGACCATTTCCCCTTTTAAGCAGATGGTGCAATTAATTTCAATAATTCAAACTGCTGTCCTACATATCTTAATATATATTTGGTCCCTCCCTATGCTTTCTCCTACCTTAATTGATAGGGCTCTAAACATGTTTATTCCTTTTCTTTTTTTGTCTTTCCTTTTCCTTTTGTTCTATATTGACATTAAATTGAAAGCCTCTAACCCTGCTTCATGCTATTGTCCTTTTTTGTTGTTTTCTTTTTTTTTTTCCCCTGGTGCTTTCTTATTTCTTTGGTACTCAATTGTGTGTTTGTGTGTGTGTGAAATTAATGCTACTGAACTTTACATCAAAACTTGGTTAACATGGCACATTTTATGGTATGTATATTTTAGCATAATACAGAAAATATATAAGCTTTCTGATAAAACGTTAAAAAGTTCTGTAGAAGGATAGCTCCTAATAGAGCAGGTAGAAAACCCCCTGCAGATGAGAACAGAGTGGAGTACAACCCCCAGGCCTCGTGATCGCTGGCCTCTGGCATCTGAGCCCAGGGAGTCTGCAGGAGTGCTGTCTCTCCCTAGAGGTGCAGCAGGTTGGGGAATTTCCCTCCAGCCTCAAAATGACTTCACCTACATTAAAAACTAACAGTTGTGTAAGTTTTTCCCTTTTGTACCACTCTATTATAGTACCTGTTGGCTCTGTGGGGAACATTTTGCCTGATAATACTTGTTTTGTTGGAGTACATTTTCTTGATACGTGTACACACCTGTAAAACTATCAAGGCGATGAAGAGACCCACTTCCCCAAGTGTTTCCACGAGCTGTTTTATAATCTCTCCCTCATGCACCCTTCTGTTCCCCCTTGAACTGCTTTCTCTCATACATACCACTTTGCGTATTCTAGGTTTTTATGTAAGTGGAAGCTGTGTCATGTTCTCTTCTGTGTCTAGCTTCTTTCACTCAACATAATTATTTTGAGGTTTATTGATGTTGCAGTCTGCAGAAACAGTTCATTTCTTTTTATTGCCAAATAGTATTCTTTATATGGATATACCACAATTGGTTTTTTCATCTGTTTATAGACATTTGGGTTGTTTCCAATTTTTGACCATAACAAATAAACCTGCTATAGATATTTCTAGCTAAATATTTTTATGAATAGATATTTTCATTTTCTTGGGTAAATATCTAAGAGTGGAAAGGCTAGATCATACTATATGTGTATGTTTAAACTAACAAACTGCAGAAATGGTTGCATGATTTTACATTCCCACCAGTGATAAGAATTCCAGTGGTTCTACG
Organism: Camelus dromedarius; assembly: GCF_036321535.1. Taxonomy (NCBI): domain Eukaryota; kingdom Metazoa; phylum Chordata; class Mammalia; order Artiodactyla; family Camelidae; genus Camelus; species Camelus dromedarius. The sequence goes on along the minus strand of NC_087439.1, from coordinate 68,709,857 downwards.
TCTTTGCCGACAATTTAGTATGGTTAAGCTTTCTAAAATTTAGGCGTTTTAATAGGTGTAGATTATATTCATGTTTCTCTTGTAACAAATGATGTTCAGCATCTCTTTATGTGCTTATTTGACATTTATACATCTTCTTTAGTCAAGAATTCATTCAAAACTTTTGCCCATCTCATTGGGTTGTTTTGTTACTTTAGTTTTAATGGTTCTGGGTACAGGTCTTCATCTGATAAATAGTTTGACAGTACTTCAGTCTGTGACTTATCTTTTCATTCTCTTAAAAATTTATTTGAGGGTAGAAGTTCTGATTTTCATGAAGTTCAACTTCCTTTACTTTTCTTTGGGTCATGCTTTTGGTGTCATAGCTAAACAGCCTTTGACTAATTCCAGGATGCAAAGGATTTCTTCTGTTTTCTTCCAGGAATTTTCTAGTTTTAGGCTTTACAATCAGGACTGTAACTCATTTTGAGTTAATTTTTGTGTAATGGGTAAGTCATGGGTTCAAGTTGATTTTTTGCACATGGATGTCTGGTTGTTTCAGTACCAGTTTCTAAAGAGACTCCTCTTTCTCCACTGTATGGCCTTTGCACATTCTTTTTCCATGTGTCTGTATCTTTATTAACTTTGCACTCTTTTGAAAGATGGATGATGACCATATATCCATAGTCCTGTACTCATAGCTGTCTTGATTAATGTAGCTTTATAATAACATTAGTCTTGAGATAAGTGTTCTGTAACTTTGTTCCCCTTTTCAACATTATTTTGTCTATTCTGGATCCTTTGCATTTTCATAGAATCAGCATGCCAATTCACAGAAAAGGCTACTGGGAATTTCATTAGATTACGTTAACCATATAGTCCAATTTAGAGAGATTTGTGCATCTTGCCAATATTAAGTGTTCCAATCCATGAAGAAGGTATGTCTTTCCATTTATTTAATTCTTCAATTTTTTTCCCCCAGAAATCTTATTTTTAGTGTATTAGGCATTTCACATCACTTAATTCTGTTGTAATGTGATTGCTTTTTTAATTTCAGGTTTTATTTGCTGGTGTATAGAAATACAGTTGATTTGTGATATTGGTCTTGTATCCTGCAACCTTGCTAAATCCACTCGAGATTTATGTGTGTATGTGTGTGTATTTTTCAATTAGGCCATCTTTATAGATTGTCCTGTCCTCTGTAAATAAAGAATTTAATTCTTTTTTATTCTTGAGTCGCCTTTCTTTCTTTTGCTTGGCTTATTTCTCTGCTTAGAACCTCCAGTACAAACAATATTGAACACAAGTGGTGAGAATGATTATTTTTGTCTTATTTCTGATCTTAGAGGGAAAGAATTCAGTCCTTCACCTTTAAGTAAATTATTAGCTATAGGCTTTTTCGTAGCTGCTTTTGCTATGGTTGGGGAAGTTTTCTCCGTTTTCTAGTTTGCTAAGAAGTGGCTTTTTTTAGTTTTATTTTAAGGGCAGAAGTGGATGTTAGATGTGTCACATGCTTTTTCTGCTCCTATTAAAGAAGTTTGTATGGTTTTATTTTTTATTTTGTTAGTATGGGGAGTTACATCGAGTCATTTTCAAATGTAAAACATCCTTGAATACAAGTAGAATTGTAATAAGCTGCACTTGGTCATGCTGTATTACCATTTTTGTATATCATTGAATTCAAATTGCTGCGATTTTGCCCAGCATTTTTGTGTCTATTTCTATAGTTCTGTGTCCCTGTCCTGCCTCTGTGTGGTTGCCAAGGCCTCATGAAGTCAGTTGTGGGGTATTTGCTCCTTTAAATTTTTGTAAGAGCTAATATAAAATAAACATTATTTCTTCCTTAATTGTTTAGGTTTGGAGTTTTCTTTGTGGAAAGAGTTTAAGATAAAAATTGAATTTCTCTACTAGATAACAGGATTATTCAGATTGTCTATTTCTTCTTGAATGAGCTTTGGTAGTTTGTGTCTTTAAATAAATTTTTACACTACTTTTAGTTGTTGAATTTCTTGGCATTAAGTTTTCCATAATATTCTCTTACTATTCTTGTATTATCTATAGATTATGTCATGGTATTACTTTTGTCTTTCCTGTTATTGGTAATTTTTGTCTTCATTTGGGTCTTTATTCATGGTCAGTTTGCCTAGAGGTGTGTGTGTATAAATCCATATATATGATATTTGTGTGTATATATGAACCATCTTTTGGTTATTTGATTTTTCTTTTATTATTTCCACTTTCTGGTTAATTGATTTCCACTATTATCTTTATTACTTCCATTTTGCTGCTTAGTTTGCAATTTTCTCTTCCTTTTCTGATTTTTGACGTTTGAAGCTGAGGTCACTGACTTTGAGGTCTTGGCTCTTCACTAGTATACGCACTTGTTTAGTGTGCTTAGTTTTCCCCTAAGCACTGCTTTAGCAGCATCCTGCAAAACTGATGTGCTTTGTTTTAATTTTCACTCAGTTCAGAGTACTTTGTAATTTTTTTTGTTGTATTCTTTGACTCTGTTTAGACATGTTATTTATTTCCCAAGCATTTGTGAGTTTTCTGGAGATGTTTTATTATTGATTTCTAATTGAAGTCTGTTCTCGCCAGGGAACATATTTTGCATGATTTCATTGTTCTCAATTTGTTGTGACTTGTTTTATGACCAAGAACATAAGTCTGTCTTGATAAATGTATTGGGTCTAAAGTACTGACAGAAGAGTACTGAAATCTATGACTCTAACTGTGGGTTTGTCTGTCTGTTTCTCCTGGTTGCCAGTTTTTCCTTCATTGCTTGTGAAGATCAGTAGTTAGGTATGGAGTGTTCAGGAAATTTATGTCCACTTGATGATTTGACCCCTTTATCATTATGAATTTGTCTTTTTTTTATGCTTGACAATGTTTCTTTGCTCTGAAACCTACTGTATCTGGTTTTAATGTTGTCATTCTGTCTTTTGATTAGTATTGATGTCATTTTTTCCATCTTTTTACTTTTAACCCATTTGTATGTGTTTACATTTGATGTGAATTTCGTGTAGGCAGCATGTACATGAGTCTTAACTTCTTAAATCTAATCTGACATGTACCTTTTAACTAGGGCATTTAGACTATATGCAGTTAATGTGATGTTTAGATGTAGATCTATCATCTTGTTATTTTAGTTCCATATTCCTAATTTTCTGCTTGCTTTTTCATTAACTAAGCAATTTTGAGATTTCATTTTTTTTTTTACCCTGTTGATTGATTATCTGCAGCTCTCTATTATGTTAGTGGTGGCTTTTAAGATTTATATTTTTCTTCCTCAGCTTTAGCATATCAGGGTCTACCTTTATGTGGTATTATACCACTTCGCATGCATGGAATGCCTGGCAATTCTTCATTGAATGTCAGACATTGTAAGTTTTACCTTGCTGAATGCTAGGTATTACTTTCATGTTCTTGATCGTGGTTCTGGCACACAGTTACATTTCCTGGAAGCAGTTTAATCCTGTTTGGTCTTAGCTTTAAAGTTTGTTGGCTGGGACCAGAGCTGTGCTCAGTCGAGCTCTAATCCTCACTCCTGCTCCATGAGCCTCCTCTGTGATCTGCCCGGTTTTGAGGTGTTTCAGTCTGCCTGCTGGGAAGAAGCACTCTCTTGGCCTTGTGTGTGGGTGACTCTGTTACTTCTGATCCTCTCAGGCTGTTTCCTAGTAGACATGGGCTGATCAATACTCAGCTGAATATTTGAGGGAGACCCTCTGCAGATCTCTGGAGATACTTCTCACTCAGCGCTCTCCTCTTTCCTATGAACTCTGCCTGCCTTGGACTCCTCAGACTCTCAGCTCCGTCTCCTGAACACAGGAAGTCTGCTGGATTTCACATTGGATGCATCTTCTTTATCGATAGCCTGCAAACTCTATTAGGGCAGGGAACTGAAGCAGTTGTGGTGTTCAACATGTTTGTTTCTTGTCTCAGATGCTTTTTGTTCCCTAATGAGTGTCCTGCAAGCTGTTGCTTTATTTTCCCTGTTTTTTTTTTTTGTTTGTTTGTTTGAGGCAAGCAGATTAACTGTCCAGTCCCTGTTACTTGATCTTGGTTGGAGCTAAGGTCTCCCAGGAGTTTTTTTTTTTTTTTTTTTGAAGATGAAATATGCCTTTATAAAGGTATACTTGAAGACTTTCTCTTTGGATTGATTGGTGCAGGTCTATTCTAATGGCATAAGCTGCCTACTGCCGAGAGTAATTTCACTACACATACATGTATCTGCACTAGCATTCATCAGCCTCTTGGGTAGACTGTGGAAAGACTTCCTTAGCAAAGACTTCCAAATGGTTATAAATCCAAAAAGTATAGTAACAAGTATAAACTAGTAGTTCTTGCCTCAGTAAGAGAGTAAGAGAACTCGGAGAAAAAGGGATTGGATTTATGGCCTAACTTTCATTTAAGAAATGCATGACCTTGGGAGAACTATTTATTTTTTTTTTTTACCTATAATCCTCAGTTCTTTCAGGAATAAGTGGAAATGTTGGTTTAATCAGCTCATGAGTACAAATTAAAGTTGATATTAATTATTCACACTGATTTTTCATTTTGAAGATATAAGATGTTAATGCAAACTGTTTCTTATCCAAACAAGTTTTATAGAAACATTGAGCTTTTTAGATACCTAGGATACAGGAAAGTATTATATTTATATTGATCTGAATGTGCTAGTGTAGTTTCAGTGATTCCCGTGGGATGAGCATACAGTAATTACAATTTTAAGTAGTTCGTATGTCTGAAAATGTTATCATTGCATATATTAATGCTATTCAAAATGCAGTTGTAAAAAGAAATATGAGGAAAATTATTAAAAAATTATCAGAATGAAGTTGAGCTAATAGGTGTGACATCTAATTATAACTTGCCCCAAGAGAAATATCAACTGAAAGTTGAACATTTCAGTCTCAGCTAAGATCCTTGCCTGTGCTGACTGAGACGAGGTAGGCTGCATAATGAGAAAGGAAGTCTTTGTTACTATCTCATGCTGTTAATACCTTGATATAATTTAGAACCTATGTATTATATATGTGGATTGAACTATCATTTGGAAGATCATTCTTTATTTAAAAATCTTGCTATTTTCCTGAGAGAATAGGCTGAAGTCCATTTTGGGATGTGTTAAATTTAAGTAACCCAGAGTGAGAGGTTATAGACAAGCAAGGGAGGAGGCTAGAATGATCCATGTGGTAATGGATTAGACTTGGACACTCTAATCAGTATTAAACTTATGTTTCACTTAATATAGATGCAGATGGGGATATATGTTTACATACATATATATTCATGTATAGAGACATATATATTCACATTACATATGTATATGTTATTAGTATGTACATACATATGTCCTTGCTCTGGGATCTGAGAGTGCCTACAAGCGACATCAACAACCCAGTAACAACAAGCAGGCCTAACACCCAAATCTTCTAATACCATATTTGAATAAAACGAAGCAGCGCTTTTTAGAGAAATGACTGATGCTAAGCCCAGAGCATCTTGGAGAGCCAGACAGAAAGTGTGTTTTTAATGCTTAAAAAAAAGTCCCACAGTGATAAGAGTATGTCAACTGGACACAACGGCCAAATGAAAGACTCCCGATGGCCAAAGCTGGAACAATTTGAGCAGCAAAATAAACATATGCTTGGGGAATGTAACCCAGATTATAAATATCCATGAGTCTGTACTGACGTGAATGAATTAGTGAGGAAGTAAATGGGGAGGAATACAGCCTGTGCGAGAGAATTCCAAATCATAAAGGAACTCTGCCATCATGGAGGTGAAGCATAGGTCCTCATTCCTTAAGTGAGCTGAACATAGTGACCTCTGTCTAGAGTGCAAGAAACTGAAGACACTACTTTAGCCGGGTGGTCGAGAGTAACATGACAGTGACAAGTCGTGTTGGTAGAAGGTGCCCTCGCTGTGACTTGGTGAGGATAGCACTTTACTTCTGTGGCCTTCTTTCTCAAAGCCCATAAACCCAGCCTAATCATAAGCAGTCTAATCATAACAGGGGAAGTCTGAGAAAGTGTAATAGCCAAGAGGAGCCTAGGGAAACACAAAAACTAACTGTAATCCTGGATGAGATCCTGGAACAGAAATAAGATATGAAGTAAAAAGTAAGGATACATGAATAAAGCGTGGACTTTCATTAATGGTAATATGTCAATATCGGTTAATTGATTTTGACAAATGTACCATGCTAATGCAAGATAACTGGAAACTGGGTGTAAAGTATATGGGAACTGTGTCAGCTTCACAATGGTTTTATAAACCTAAATCTATTTGAAGTTTTTTTTTTAAGTACTTAAATATGTTTAGTTTATTTCTAGTCTTATTTTTGGCAGTTTTCAGTTATGATGAAACAAAATATAAGCAGTCTACAAATGGACTTGAATGTTCAAATCAAATAATAAATTTGCTTCAACGCATTTTTGTATCTGTATAATAAGCATGTTTCTTAAATTGCACAACTTGTTCCCAGTTATTTTGAGTTGAGTGCAACATCCCTCACCTTTCTTTATTGGTAGTGCTGAGTAAATACTGAGAGAGAAGAAATGGGGAAAACAGATTTAGCTTATTAAGAGTTGTCTCATGCTGTGTAATGCAGAACATATTTCTTCTACTAACTTCCTTGATTGAAAACAAAATTTTTAAGCCCTTGAGTTGCCTTTTGGAGAATCATTGTGCCATGATGGTGCTGCCACTTGGAATACCCTTTGCAAATACTAACTTTCTTGATTTTTTTAAGGTAAAAATATTAACTAACTGCATATAAACGCTTCCCATCAGCTTCAACCACTCTCTGCATGGCTTTTGAAATCTTTATCTCCTTCTGAAGGAGTGGCAGTTCAAGTTTCAAAATTTTGGACCCATTTGTTTCTCTTCTACCATAGCCAGCTTTTTCTACTGTTTTATATTTATCTCTGTTCTGGTGAAACAGAATGGCGTGTCCTCCGCAGATTTGTTATAAGACAGTTGGTTATCTTGTGCTCTTATTTTAGCTGACTATCAACATAAAGATGCTGGAGTTTGTGAATGGAAAAACAAATAAAGTAAATGATGGTGTAATATTTAGGAAGTATTGTGGAGAATCACTGACTGTTTTATTTTTTAACTGTTTGCTTGTCATTTATGTAAAACATGTGCCATGGTAGATAACAGAGATGAGAAAGAACAGTTCTGCCTTCATGGACCTTATGGTCTGGTAGCCACATACATGAATGTAACTAACACAGGATTAAAAAATAAAGTACAAGCCAGGAGATGCTGCTTATTGTGATGTCTGTGACGCTTATTAAGAAATTGTGTTCTTATTGTCATTGATACTTACTTCCTTATTAATGTCAGAAAAAAGCACAAAACTTCAGTGGCGTGTAGCAAGAAATAAGAAGAAACAGTGAAAATGAAAAAGATAAAGAGGAGGAAGTAAGTTAGGTATGGGGATTCTGGTGCTGAAAACGTATCTGTACAAATCTGAGCTCCAAAGGAAAGCACTGTGAGCCACAGCAGGATGCAGTTTCAAAGAACTGCAGTTTGTCCATCAGATGTTTTTCCTCTTCCCAGCCAGACCCACTTTCCACCCTTTTCCACTCTGCTGTTTGCGTAGGGCAACCAAGCTGCCGTGATCCCTTGTTGTCCAGTTTCCACTTGGGCTTGGCTAATGGGCAACCCCAGATGGAGATGAAAAGAGGAGGAGGGAAGGTAGGCTGTTTCATCCCTGTTCCCTCCCGCTCCCTTCTGCAGGGTGGCTGTGTCCCTCTGCCAAAGGCCACACTCCCATTAAGGTAGCGCTGGCCCCAACACTCTCCTTCCTAGCTCTGGAAACACTTTGCTCTTGCTGCTTCAAGCTCAGGCACCCTGGTGGCCATTCCACACCCTGGAGGACTGCCTTGCCGTCTTGTGTTTTTCTTCACTGGCCCACGCCTTTTACATAGTCACTGTGTTAAACTCTTCTTGAATTGTCCTTATCGGAGTGCATCATAGGCTTCCTGACTGGCACCTTCAGAAAATCAGAACCACAAGGAGCTAATCTTCATTCAGCCTTCGCACTTCATTTTATAGATGACAAAAATGAGGTCAGCTTTTCCTAGGTGTCTAAGTGAATGGTCATGACTGGTCTAGAATCTAGACGTGCCAGACTCCTAGGCCAGCATCTACTCTTCCTAGTTCTCATTTTTCATTTGCTTTGAAATTATGTGAATACTATGTTTCCTTTTTTAGGCTTTTAAAGCTGAGGCAATGAACATTCCAGCATTCAGCTTTTGAGCATGTGGAAATAAATGAAAAGTGCCCAAATGAGAACAAACAGAGGTGTTGATTCAGAGATTGTTGGAGCAAGTGAGTCAGCCACCATAACTTTGTTTGGCAGAGATGCCAAGGCAGGCAGGGGGAGTGGGAGAGCCTTTTAATGGCAAGAAGTTTGATGTATGCTCTCGCTGGGGGTCATGGGCCGGGTGAAGCTGGAGGCAGGCCCGCAGAAGTCCAGTTGTGTTTGTTGTTGAATCACTTTTTTTGCAGCATCAGGTCAAGAGACTGGCTGCACAGTCAAGTGATGGAGTCAGGTTCCTCCTTAGACACAATCCCATTGCACCAAAGTCCCCAGACTCCTTTGAGTTTTATTGCCATTTTGAAAGAAATTCTGGGCAGTAAAAGTCATATAGGAAGTTTAATTTTGGGAAGAAAGCAGAGGAGAGAGGAACCTCTGAAATTACATATTATAGTCTGACTGTAGCTCTGAAAGATATTATATAGGTTGGGAGCAATGGGAGCTGACCCTCATCTCTCCTGATACATATTGGGCCTCCTGGCGGAGATTGCTGGGAGCCACGTCTCCGTAACTAGTGTTACCTGCTTGCACAGTGGAGCAGAGTTATCGGTCTGCTTTGGGACTTAATATTCCACGTGTTGACTTAGCGTGGGTCCACCTGCAGCAGCTGTTCTCCAGCAGCTGGCAAAGGCAGAGGTTCCAAGTTATCAGATTAGAGTAAGACGGGTTATAATTCCATTCCATTCAGTGCATGAGTTCCATTCATTGGCCTGTGAGCTCCTAAGGGCAAGAATCGAGTCTTATTTTTATATACCTTGGAACTACCTAATTTACATAAAGGGTTGCCTGTTATACCTGTAGTATCTTTTTTAATTATTAAAATATTGACACATAGTATTTTTTTCCCTTGGAAATAAAGATTTTTCTTTATTCCTCAGCCTATTGCCACATATAGTGTGAGTACATCTTTATAAAGTAGTAAATCATTTTGCCGTTGTTTCTTTGCAAGTTTTATTCCCATGCATTTCACTTGTGGTCCTATAATGTGAGGCTTGTTGAGTTTTCTAGTGATTGATTTCATGTAAATCAAAAACTGAAGAAATAGCAGTCACTATTTGTGTAAAATCTGATCTCAGCAATGATCCATATTCACAGTTGTTGAAATATCGTGTGTGGAGCTAATGTTAGCAATCCAGCATTGGAAACATCATGCCTTGTTTATTTACAGGTTTTTGCAAATCCGTACAGTGATAGAAATGCATGAAATTATAATACTTAGGGAACTTTGTCACAGAGGTAAGGATCTGTTCATGTATTTCACGGAAATATTAATGTAATTGGTTTCCTTTAAAACTTTTGTAAAAATGGCAGTGATAGTTATAGAAGTAGGTTCATGCTTAGTTAAAGAGATCTGGCCTTCTCTTTTGTTAATGAATGACTTCAAAGCTAAAATTTGCATTAAGAACATTAATGTGATAATTTTAAAAGTACCCATTAGTCTGACATTTTTAGGATAAGAAAACTAAATTCTAGTGAAGTTGAAACATGTGGAAGAACAGTGGTAGATATTAGGCAAAAAATAATCTGATCACAATAAAAATATGCTTTTGCTTGAAAATCTGTCAGAAGGAATTCCAAGTATTTCAAAAAATGCATGTTAAATGTGCTTTACTACAGTTTTGAAATAGATTAAAATTCTATGCAAATTAATGCAAATAATGTGGCTTGAAGATTAAGTTTTGAAGTGCTATCTTCATTCCCTGGAGTAAATGGCTGTTGAAGAATGGATGTATAAATATCTGACTGGCTGGCTGGTGGGCCGAGTGAGTGAATGAATGATTGAATCTTTTCTTTGCTTTGAAAGCTGTTATATTTTCTTCTCTGCCAGAGGGCCAGTTTTTGATTATATTCAAAGTAGGTTCTAGGAAGTGGGGCATTGCAACCCCAAGTTTAGCTTAATCACTCCCGTTCAACCCCCTGAAGACTATTCGCCCCACAATGATGAGGTTCCAGTGCAAAATTTCTAAGCTGTAATGCACCTGAACACCAAAGCAGGAGGCTGTTTTCTCAGCACTCATTTATTCATTCAGTACCTATCTTTTGAGCACCTCCTAGGAGCCAGGCGTTGTTGTAGATGCATCAGCGTTGACCGCTTAAACGGGGATCGTTACTGTTTTTGCCACCTGTTCCTTCTGGAAGTTTCCTCTTCCCTAGGAGTCTGCCATATTTTATTTTCCTGGCTTTCCTTCTACTTCTATAAAATTTGCTTCTTTTTCTATCCCCTTTTCTGACCTCGCCTTGGGAGCTCCCTGAGGCTCAGTTTTTGCCCTCTGTTCTTTCTCTGCTCTGGTGATTCTCACCCCTGGCTATGATCACAACCTCTGGGGTGAGGCCCCAAGGATGGACACATTTTAAAAGCTCCCTAAGTGATTCTGATGCATCGCTGGAGTTGAGAACATTTTTTATACTGTAATCCAGGGAATTGCCTGTGTCTCAAAACATCACTTTTGTCTCTCCTGATTAGTGTCATGCCAGGATATCCTTTCACTTAAGTGCCTATTCGTGCCTCTGGCTAGCCAAGAAGATAGTTCCATTTAGAAATATCACTTCTGTGCTTTATCTCCAAAATATCCTTACCTCCCAATTTCTTTGAAGTATTCTTTAATTCCAGTCCATAAGTGGTAATCTTTGACTTTTCTTCCTTCCTTCCTTCCTTCCTTCCTTCCTTCTATTCAGTGTTTTTAGCATATTATGATCCGGGTAACTCTCATGAGGTTAGTGCTAGTAGACACTCATTTGCCCGTGTGCGCTTGCTTTGCTGCCTGCTGGGTCACACTGAAAGGTCTTATTGTAGAATACAAAGCTCCAACACCGAGACCCACGGGTTAGCTTCCATTCAGAGCATCTGTTTCAGCTGTCGGTTAGGAGGGCCTGTGCCTTTCCCCCTTCTGCAAAAGCCTTCCCTGACTTCTCCAAGACATGACCGCCTTTCCTTTTCAGGGCTGTGGATAGTACAGTGCACTGAATCACGTAACTCTCATACTGAGGTTAGGCTGTTACCTAGAAGACAAAGTCCTCACTAATCTTGTCCCCAAACTAACTGTGACTGCCCACTTCCTTTTATCAGAGACACTTTTCAGGAAAGGTGATGAGACATAGCTCAAATATTACATTAGCAACGTAAGGAATGGGAATGTTAAAAACAGAAAACGCCTATTATAAAATACAGCTGACCTGTGAACAATGTCAGGGTTAATCCTCCGTAACGCACCGTCAGCCCTTTGCCTGTATCTGCGGCTCCTCAGCAGGTATGGATTCCGCCAACCACGGACTGGGTAGTGCTGTAATATTTACTGTTGAAAAACAGCCACATGTAAGTGGACCTGTGCAGTTCAGACCCATGTTGTTCAAGGGCCATCTATGTTTTCTACAAGTATATAGTCAACCAACATTAACTGGATGGCTATTATGGGCTAGGAACTTTGTATTCCTATTATCTTATTTCATCATTTCTGGGATTTCAAAATGTAGAATAGATAGACAAGATTGTACTGTGTAGCACAGGGAAATACATACAGGATCTTGTGGTGGATCACAGCGAAAGAGAATGTGACAATGAATGTATGTATGTTCATGTATAACTGAAAAATTGTGCTCTACTCTGGAATTTGACACAACACTGTAAAATGACTATAACTCAATAAAAAATGTTTATATAAAAATAAAATAATAAAGCAGTGTTATCTCAATTTTAAGAGGAGGAGACTGAGGCCCAGTAACATCCATCGGCTTTCTGCGTATCATGGGCATAACTGGGACTCCACTTTAGGTCTTACAAGTTGAAATCTGGTGCTTGGTCTCTAGTGAGTTTTTTTTTTTGTTGTTCTTTTGCTTTTTAGAGGCGGGAAGGCATGAGGGGATAGGAGGTTGCGCTTCTGTTCCATTAGTAGTTTCCTTTCCTGAAACTCGGGGAACATGACAGGTGCTCATTAAGGTGTTAGCAAATAAGTGAAAGGTGAGAAGGATCATAGGGTAATCTGGATTTTCCAGATCTCCCTCCTCCAGAAGCCCTTCTAGACTCAGTCCAAATCAGAAGGGCTACCAGGAAGAGTGGTAGTTTCTAGCCTTGAACTTAACAGCATTGTTTAAATAATGCCTTGTTATGGGGGCTGATTCTGAAAATGTTCACAAATTATCTAGCATATGAATTTTCCAATAAACTATTTTAATGAACTAGGGTTTGAACTCTGCCATTGTTGTCTGAGTATTTAGACTAAGGAAGATTTCAAGACCATGTAGACCAAGTTTATTTCCTTCAAAAGAAGGAATTAATTTTCCCACCACTGTGTCTTTGAAATGGGAAATGAGGCTAATGTTCCCATGATGGCTGTTGTCCAGCTGAGAATGACTTCCTGTGTCAATTTCCAGGGCACAGGAGACCCAGGATGACTTCCATTCTCTGCAGCTAGAGAGAAGGGAGGAGAAAGCACTTCCTTGGGGCAGCTGCTGTTCCATTCAGTCTCTGTTCTATGTGTGAAATATAGTTCGTAATCTGGACTTGGTGGGCAAGTTGAGTTTAGAGAATTCTAGCTATTTTTGCTGGAATTTATCTATTATACTTTAAAAGTGTTAGCTGTTTTTATTTAAATGATTTACTATTTGATTCATTAATTGAATAAGTAATAGGTTTTAGCCAGCAAGGTAACCAAATTCTGTTGTCTGCACTTTCATTTCCTAAGTTTAGCCCAATAGCTTTGTTTTCTTAGATGCTATGTATTTTACAATTTTTACTTGAACTTTGCTATGAATAGAAAAACTAGGAGTAAGAAGCTGCACTTCAAAGGGAAATGCAGTTTTACTCTTTGAGCTACGCTGCTGAGATCAAAAGCACGTGAGGGGTGACCTGGGTGTCCGGCGCAGGTAATTGGAAAATAAGTACAATTTCTTAGTACTGCATCTAAAAATGAGGAAAGTATTCTTTAAATACCACATTTATATAAAAACTTGAACAAACTCAATCCACATGTCTTAATTAGCTACTATAAAGACATTTCATTGTTTTCATAATGTGTTCAGAAGTGAAACTGCTCTTATTTAAGTATTACGTGGCAGAGATGTTAAAATCCAGTCTAGAAGAGAGAGAAAGGAGAAAATGATGCTGTGCCAAAGATATATAAGAAGAGAGTTTGATTACAATCAAAGGCAAACAGGATTTTCTTTGGTCCCAAAGCAGATCTACTGATTTTACTTGGCTTATTTTTGTACATTTTTGGCAGCTAAAGAATGGATTGCCTTTCAGACAAAAGTCTTCTCACTGTAGTGGCTCATTTTGTAGTCCCTACTTGGTACTAATAGGACCTTCTTACTTGAGAGGGAACTATTCCAATCAACAGGGATGTCAGGATTTTGTGAAAGAAGCTTTCAGAGCTTTTTTTCCTACAATACAAATCAGTCGTATTGAATAGGGTTTGTCACACTGGTTCCATGGACTCCTGAGTGTTGTAGGTGCTAACTGGGAGAACCCCAAGCGCAGTGTCCCGTTATCATTTTAATGATCTTAAAAATTAGTAATTATATTCTGGACTTTCTGGATGACTCTTTTTCAGTTTGCTTACAGATTTCCTTGTCCATGCTTGCTTTCATGTTTAGAATTGATGCGAAGGTAGTTGACTTTTCTGTATGGGCAAGAATTAAACCACCATTCAGATACAGAAAGGGAGGGGATGTTGAATCATCTCGTGGTACACACCTTGTCAGTGTGGACTGGATTCATGTTGAAAGGAGTTGAATTTCATAGGGAAGAATGGACAGGCCATTCTAGAAGAACAGCCAGAGCGAAAGCTTTCATGCCATCCTTGGGAACAGCTGTGTGTGGGGAGGTGCAGTAGACGCAAAAGCAGACTGGTGAGGGAGATGGCATGAGAATAATCTGTGAGCATAAGTGGATTCTAGGCTGTGGAGAGTGCCCTGGGCTTGAGCAGTGACGAACCACTCAAGGTCCAGGACCACACTGTGACACAGGCAGAACTGTATTCTAGAGGAGTTTTTTTTTTTTTTTTCTGTTAATGTATTGCATTTCCTTTTTAATAACATCTCCAATGAACAGTTATTACTTGTCTTTAAATAAACAAAGTACTTATATCAAAGTATGCTGGGCACTCTCAAGAGAAAATGGAAAATGAACACCTGGTCGCTATCATTAAAGAACTAATATGCTTTGAAATGGAAGGAGCTCTACAGGTGTAAGTTTGCATTATTGCTATAGTAGAAGAAAAAGCATTGTTCTAAGCAGGCAATTGAACTTACAGAAGATTAATAGCACTAAAAATACCTTCAGACTCTAGCTTGTTACCTAACAATGCTTTCATTTATCGTGAAAAATGGTGAATGCAAATTGCATTCCCTGTTATGGTTTGATCATTAGGAATTTTATAGTTATATAAATGGACACCATGTTATAGATAAATCTTGAAGAGTCCAAGTATTCAGTGTTAAAATCACTTGAGGCAAGGACAACAAAAGCAAAAATAAATGGGACCACATCAAACTGAAAAGCTTCTGCACAGTGAAGGAAACCATCAACAAAATGAAAAGGTAGCCTTTTCATTTGTTGAATAGGTGGGAGAAGATATTTGCAAATCATATATCAGTTAAAAGTTAATATCCAAAATATATAAAGAACTTGTACAACTCAATAACAGGAAAATAAACAATCTAATGGAAAAATGAGCAGAGGATCTGAATAGATATTTTTCCAAAAAAGACATATATATCACCAACCGGTTCAAGAAAAAAGATGGTCAACATCACTAATCAACAGAGTAGTACAAATCAAACCTACAGTGAGAAACTAGTACTATATGTCAGTTTTTAAAAAAGCACTTGATATTCACTGTGTAGCATCTTTGAATGTTACAGCTTGGGAAGATGAGAGTTATCCTTCCCTTTTTTCTCCCACAGTTGGAGGGAAAGGCCACAAGCCATTACAGAGTAGCCCCATGTTACTTGGCTTCTTTAGTAAAGACCCTGTTTCCCAGACTAGTATTGGCATTGGGTTAATTTAACCAAAACCATACAGTGCTCATTTCTTCTCTGTGCTTAAACCCTTCCAATGTTCTTACAATAGAATTCAGGGTCTTTAGCATGGCTCACCGCTCTGAATGCCCTGGCCCTGCTACCTCTCCAGATTCATCACCACTGCTCTTTCCCTGCTCCTCTGCACCCACCACAGAAGCTTCCTTTCCCTTCTTCCATTCCAAACTTGATCCTGATCCCCACTCTTCACCTGGCGATGACATCCTTCCCATACTCATGAAATATCTCCTTGGGAAAGATGTTCGCCTTTCTTGATCTTTCAGGCTAAGTAAAGTATATCTGTACTCAAAACTTAACCAGTTTTTTTCCTTCATGGTAGCTCTTATTTTGATGTATTTATTTGTATTTGCCTTACCTGGTCCCTCAACTGGTCTACTGTCTTCATGAGCAAATGCACCGATTTTCTGCCATACACCTAGTGCCCAGCACAGAATAGAGGGTCAATAAATACATTTTTTTAAAACTGGTGTTTGGACAGAGAGAAGGGAGTATTAAGTGTAAGATTAAAATATAATTGAAAATAGAAATAATTCCTCAACTTTAAATTACCAAGCAAATATCTGCTGAGACAAATTTGAATCCTGTAAAGGAGCTATGTTTCAGTGGTCCCGGACAAAATATATTTAAGTGAAGCAAATGGTACATATATCTGGCCATTACTGAAGCGTGAGAAGAAGTATAAAAAAACTTCAAATCTTTTGAGTAGCATATATATGTTTATTAAGTATTACTCTTATTAGAGATCAAGGTAGTTAATTAAGAGGAATGCGTTTCCACAATGGAGAGGGATTCTGAAAATTAATAGACTGGAGCTGGAAAAAGGAAAATAAGAGTGAAAGCTTAAAACACAAGGAGAGAGGAAATTTCTCCTACCCCAACCCTCCTCCCACGGATCAGCAGCAAGAGTGTTTATTAAACCAAAAGTGATCAAATCACTTTTACTGTTTGAGTGTGGGCTGAAAAAGACACCTGCATTTCATGAATTGATGAGTAATTGTTTTTAGTTCTGATTGTGAGTGCCCTGTTGATTGCAGTAGTGTGATGTGGTTGAAAAAGCACTAGGTTTAGAGCTAGCACACCTGGATTTAAGCCCTGGCATCACTTACCTTATATGTTCGACCTGGGACAAGGCACTTAACCTCACCAAGGGTAATTGGATTTATGAAATGGTGTCCTGGAGGATCCTTGTATGTGTCAAACGAGATCATCACAGGAGAGCTCTTGGAGAATGGTATGCGGTACTAACATAAGCTCTTTGGAGTTGGGTATGTGGTTGTCCTTCAGTATCGCACTTGGCACAGATGAGGGAGCTGCATCCTGTCTGGTCCTCTGTTCTGAGCAGACTTGGTGGGTGATACGCATACCAAGAAATGTACTTTGATGCAGAACGTGCCATCATGCATGTGTGAAACAGTGTATTTTGCCTCTTCATAGTTCTTCCTTTTGACGTACACGTGTGGGGGGAGCAGCATCATGGTTGGAAAAGGAAGATCTAAGGCATGAACAAGTTCAGTTTTGAAATAAAGTACCCATTTACCCACCCACTTTAAAATCTATTGTAAAAATTATCAAAACATATCTGAGAATGAGGTAATATAAATACATATTTCCTTATGTATTTTGGTAGTAGCTTTTAACATGAATGAAGCTTTTAGCTTCACTTACAGTTTTATGATTTTCTTCCGTTGACCAATTAAAAGGCTTATGTGGGATAATTAAGTACATAGATGCTATTGGATTTATCAAGGGACACAGAGTAGGTGGTTTATTTTTTAAAGCAGATTATTTTGCATCTCAAAAATTAGAATTTTATATCTCTGAAATCATGAAGCACGTTAATCAAAAATATTCTAAAATTCTCTTTTACACATAACTTAAGAACTTATATGTAATAGATACAATGATGATAATATGCATTTTTAAAATACCTTTAAATTATACCAGAGAGCAAAAATAGGGTGTGTGTTAGGGCATATGTGTGAAGAGAGAGGAGTATGTGTGTGTATGCAGATGTACGTGAAGAAAATACACTGCTAACACCAGTTATTTCTGGGATATGTGATTATGGATGATAGTTTTTAATGATTTTTATTTAGTGGATTTTCTACAATGATCATATACTTTGTTGATCACAAGAAGGTTATGAAAGTAAAATTTTACATGCTGTATAAAACCAACATACTTAAAGAAGAAAAATTTCCCTTTGAAATTAAAGATCTCCTCACGAACAGCATCTCTCCCTGCTTTTAAAGCACGCTTCTGGTGCCCCGGTAGATGTTTCATCCTCTGTAACATAAGGCATTTAATTAACATCCAATGGTGTATGATTGGGCCCCCTGATGTAGCATACTTCCACATGAATTATTATAGTGTAACAATACTAACAAGGAAGTGTAGCTGGCGAATTTGCATAATTAGTAAAACTATATGAGAATATAAGCTTCTCCTTTTATGTATTTGTAAGCTAGTAAACAGTTTAAAATGTGATTTTGTAAGATGCCTCATCTTTTTAAAATCTAGAAACATGTTTGGAGTAACAACTTTTTAGTAACTAAATTTGGTGTCAGTGACTTCGAGGGCCTAAGAATCTTAAATGTTTGGATTTTCTTTTGATAAATAAATACACACACATTTATTATATCCAAAAGGGAGCTTTTCCTGTGCGTGTAACACTCAGCTTTGTAAGCTGGTGAATTGGGTTCTCAACAAGTTTGTGAAGAGGCCCTGCTGACCCCCCTCCAATGACGAGCTCACTACACTGTGGAAGGACCATCCTCTAGTTGGGCGGCTCTACTTGTTGAGAAATTTTCCCATGATATTTGCTTCTTTTTAATTTTTGCTCTCAAGAGTACTAGTGAATAAGACTGTGTCGTCTTCTATGAGATAACCCATCACATATTAGAAGACCACCATCCGTCCGATCTTAACTTTCCCAACACCCACTCCCAGTTTGGTTTATTCAACAAAACTATCTTGAGTACTGAACTTGATGATTGGGGGCTACCAAGATGACCATGATAATGTCCTCAAGGAGCTTACAGTGTGATAAGTGGGTAATAAAGTAAGTGCAAGTGAAGAGTGATAAACGAGGGCTATGAAAATACTGAGATCTTGCAAACTAACTTAGTACTAAGTAAGAGGAAGCTTCTCACAGATGGCTGTGGTTGTGTCAGACTTTGAGTCAAATAGGAATTTATTTCCAAAGAAGCAAAGCGAAGGGCACATGGTGTAGACAGAACATCAGTGGCAAAAACTAAGTTTCAAGACCCTACCCAGCCTACTGAGAAGAATCTGCGTGAGTTGGTCCTAGAGTATCCTTCTCTGCTAGTTGTTTGTAGAACATCATTCAAGGAAAGAATGTTTTAACCATAAAGTTAAAGTTATATGGTACTTCGCATTAGATGCTCCACAGAAAACAAAATGTTGGCTTTGGAGTTAATTTTTGCTCAATTTGGAATTACTTTTTTTTTTTTTCCCCTGCTGGGCTCCACTTCGTCTTTAATTGTCAGGAAGGAGCTGTTTGTTACAACTTTTGAAGTCCAGCCCTGTTTGAGTTACTACAGTTTGGTGAAGTTGGTGCTTCCGGGTATTACAATGTTGATGACGTATATTTATCTCGCTTTACAGAGCACCAACTGTATGCCTTTCTAGCAGCGTAAATTTCCACGGCAAGGTCAATGTTGGTAATAAGGCACATAACTTGGTATCATGTCAATTATGCTTTTTCTATGACAGCAGATACTTGACTGACATAGTTAAAAGTATTCTCTTATTTCCAGTAAGCTAGTTTTAAGAAAACCCCTAGCTATTAAATGTGTAACTCAATAAAGTCAAACTTCCCGATGATTAACTCTCATATTTTCCATTTTGCTTTTAGAAACATTTAAGAGGGCGACTTCTTGATGCTCTCTCTGCTGGAAGCTGATGTGAATGTGCCACCCAAATCCTTAGTTCCCTTTGTGTTCTTTGAGAAAGAGATGATTTGTCTTCCTCTTTCTCTCCACCCCTGGTACTTTGCTCTTTTACTCTCTCGGTTCCTCCGGGGCCTCTTTACTTTTACTTACTTACTTATTTATATTTCTATGGCAGTTCAGCATTCTCTCACTCAAGGTTAAGGAGAAAGGGAGAAAAATAAACTGGAGTGTAATGAAAAGGAAGACAGATCATCTTAAAGCTGGCAACCAAATCATCCACAAGGAACATCTTGTTTTGTTCAGGACAAGTTGAAAACTTGAATAGAAAGCTCTCATTGTCTAATGCTGGGTTTCTGGTGATTTCCAGGTATCCCAAGACCTGTCTCATTTAGCAATAAATATTTTAGTGCCACTTAGAAAATGTATGAATGTATTTTTCTTAAAAGAGCCATCCCTTTCCACTTTGTGTAGGTTTCTCCCCTAGCCCCATATACATGCATTCAGAGAGTGACAGGATGAGAGATGTCCTTCATTTTCTCCATCAGGACATTGGAATTTATACAATTATGTAGTTAATATAATTTAGTATTATTAACATTATTGAAATAGCTTATATTAAGTTACTCAGTAGTAGCAGTACATAAATCATGGGTAAAATAGTTGAAAAAAATGTAAGGCACATTTAAGGGCTGAGAAAGTTTTAAAGATGTAGAAGCATTTTCAAATGCTGATTTTCTGTGGTAGCTCTAGAGAAACAACTTGAGGACCTTCACAATTCTACAGGGAAAATTCCACTCGAAAGCCATTTTTCCTTTATAAAATACAGCATAGAGGACGCATAATGTATCTGTACTCAACTTTCAGTCTTTTCCTTTAAAATTAATACTTAGTGTCAGGCTTCCCCTAATTGCCATTGGAACATTCTTTGTGGCACCAACACAAACTAATCCCCTTCATGGGATGTTTTAAAAGTTGTACGGAAATTTTTTTTTCCTCTTGTTTAATGTTTTTTCTGAAGTATGAGTACTTTTAGTAGTTTCCACTTTGATACTGATTTTGATTATAGTTTTCTTCGTATGAAAGTTAACATGCATGATGAATTAATGTCCAAATGTTCTAAGGTTCAATCTGGGACAAAGCTGATCTTGAAGGTAGTATAATTTCACTAGAGATGAATGAATCAATTGAATTAGAGTGGGGTTGAGTTTATTAGTGTTAAATGCATCAAATTATTTAATTTCAGAGGTTTAATTCCTTTATTTTTATACCATGTACAATAGCCAAAATCCACACCTTAAAAAACTCTTCATACATAAATTCATTTTCATATTCTTTTTCACCATGAGTTACTACAAGAAGCATTATACTGTACATGAGAAATTGACACACTGTAAACTGACTATATGTCAATAAAATACATATATATACGGAAAAAACAAAAGCAAAAAACTCTTTACGAAAGTATGGTTTTTCAGCATCTAATTTTTTTTAAATGGAGTCCACATAAAGATGGAGATAAACAATTCACATCCTTTGTAAAGCACACTGTTTCCTAGACTGCCATGAAAACTTAATTGTGTACTGTGTAAACATGAGATCATGCCTGGTAAAATTAATTTTATAAAATTGTAAAACTTTGAATGTCACTCTTTGTCAGTGTTATGCTTTGAAAAACAACACTTTCCACCTGGCCACTGTGTGACCTAGAGGTAGCTTTCATTTTCTTTTTAGCTAATGTGAATTCTAGAAATGCAGAGATACTGAAAACATCATTTCTTTACTTTCAGAAAAAAACATTTATTGCTAGAACCTTTGTAAGTATATGATCTCCCACAGGTTGTCGACCTGTATCTTACAATTGCTAGTCTACCTGGAGTGACTAAACCACTTAGTGCTCAGCTGAGGTTGAGCGAGCTCTAGTGGAAACAATCCAGAGTCTTACCCGTTGCCCTCCCTAATTACCCATTTAAATATACTAAAATTGGTTTTAAAAAAGCAAAGAAAAATAGTTGAATTTGTTTTTCTCTTTTTTTGTTATAGATTTTAGAAGACAGTTTCTAACCCGAACTAGAGCTTGAATAATGCAGTGTTGAGTACACTATGGGAGCATAATTGTATATTTCATGAGGAAAACGAATATGTTTGTCCCATCTAACCACAATGACAACTACTAGAACTTAATCCTATAGTTTTTTTTCTTTTTCCCCCCAAATAGAGGACATTTCTGAGTTGGTCACACTTTCCCCATGAGCAGAACATCGATGAGGACAACTAAGGGTAGCTCACTCTGCTGCTCTGTTTTCTAAGATTAAAGCCACAATTTTCTACTACTTTTCATTTCTGCCATGTAGGGCTCCTACCACCTTATGTGATAGGATGACTCTGGTGGGAGGATTTCAGTGCCTGAAAGCTCCCAAACAGAGCAGAATGGAAAACTCCAGGCCCAGAGCTATCTTTGAGGAGGGGTCCCAGAAGAAGATGTCAGCCCACGCTGAGAGGAATGACGCTAGTACAAAATTACTGTGAATTAGAAACCAGAGAGTGTGCAGGTGACAGCAGCCATTGTAAAAGGGTAACTGGCTTTTCAGCTTTACTTATTTGTAAAGCTGAAAAATGCCACTACTGTGTCTTGTTGAGCTACACAAGTAGCATTCCAGAAAAAAAAAAAAAGGAACCTTGTTAAGTGTCTGTGCAGGTGATACTGTGCCTGGAGCTTGTTGCTGCTTAAATGGTTTTATTTCTGAAGGTGCAGATCTTTAAACAGAGTCTATGGATTTTTTGTATGGGAACTAGAATATTGACTTTGCTTGATAATGAAGGCAAATCTCCTATGGTTTATCTTTCCCTGTTTCAAGTGAAAATCATGTTCTCTCTCCCTCTTTATTTTCATGGGGACTATGAAAGTTTCCTCAGTTATACTAAAGACATTTGTGCCCTTGAAATAGATCATTGTGTAAAATACAAATTGTCAACATTGTATCACAGTAATAATCACTTGCAAAAGAGTTTTTTGGTGCTAGTACAATTTAAGAAATTTGTAATTAAATTGTCATTTTAAGTGAAGTAAGGCAGAAAGAGAAAGAAAAATACCATGTATCACTTATATGGAGAATCTGAAAAAAAAAAAAAAAAAAGACAAGCGAACTTATTTACAAAACAGAAAACAGACTCGCAGACAGAAAAATTTGTGTTTACCAGGGGGCAAAGGGGGTGGGAAGGCATAAATTAGGAGTTAGAGATTTGCAGATACTCTTATATATAAAATAGATAAACAGCAAGTTTATACTGTATAGCACAGGGAACTATATTCAATATCTTGTAGTAATTTGTGAGGAAAAATAGTATGAAAACAAATACATGTATATGTTCGTGTATGACTGAAGCATTATGCTGTACACCAGAAACTGACACAACATTGTAAACTAAATGTACTTCAATAAAAATATACATATAAAAATAAAGTAAAGAAAGAGAACCTTTAACAGTATAGGAAGTTAGAAAGTATATTTTAGAATTGAGTCTAAATGAGTAACGCAATTCAGGTTGGTAATACTCCAGAAGATTCAGCTGCCTCATGGAAAATTCAATATCTGAGTAATTCCTAGTCAGACTAAAGATTTGAAAAATTAAAACTGTTTTCTATTTAGTTAGGTTTCTTTTCTCAGGATTGATTTTATAGCAGAATAATGAGTTTGCGTGTGTATGCACTTAATAGTAGTTATTTTTTGAAGCAGTAGTCTTTCAAGTCCTTCTCTAATCTCTTTAGCATCTAAAATGAGCTAATATACAATTCCCAGGTGGCTACTAAATATTAGATATGTTGACACCAGCAGGGGTGTATGGATGATGGTGGGAGGGAGAAAATGATTCTACATAATTCATATGCTGCAGAATTAAGGTGGCCTTGGATGCTTTCATTCCCTTTAAAGAATAATGTTTTCTCAAACGAGGATTAAATAAGAGCCTCAAAAAAGAAAGAAGTGATATATTGACATTTGATGTGAAGAGTTATTATAAACGATGAGGGATCAGTGTCAGAAAAGAATAAAACGTGTTCCTAAAGAATGGAGGGGGAGAATCTAATAATTACATTTTTAAAAATACACCTGAAAAATTAGAGGGATTTTCCCATTTAAATTTGTCGTTGAAAAACTCACTTGGGTGGGGAGAATGTTTTTGATAGCTGGTGGGGATTTCTGAGCAAATGTGCTGGAAAAAATGACTTTGAAACAGCGGCTTTTTTTTTTTTTCCCCTTTGAAACATTTTAAGTCTTTGTTCAAAGCTGATGAAGACACTTGCTCTGTACGACAGGCCTGCCCTGTGTGTGGCTTTCCTGGTTTATCCAGAGCTGATTCACTACCAGCTTCTCCCTTCAGGCCTCAAAATTGTTAAATTTCTTGAAGGGACACCGAGTCATTAGGAAAAGTCCTACGAGAATAAGGGAAAGTAAGTCATTTTCCTAGATTCGGCTGCATTTTCATGGGCTTCAGATCCATGGTAACGTGGCTCTCAACCTGAAAGGGGCATTGGAATCCCCTGGGAGCCTTACTTAGTAACTCTGGTTTCTGGGATCCGTCTGCAGAGTTTCTGATTCAGAGGGTTTGAGCTGGGGCCTGAGAATTTACATTCTAGCAGCTTCCCTAGTCATGCTGTTGCTTCTAGTCTTCGGCAGACACTTTGAGAATCTCTACACTAGTGGAAGCATGGAGAAAAAACAAAAACCTTGGTCAAAAGTTTGGTAGTCAGCTTCCCATTGGATGAGTACGGGAACTACCCTTTATTAATTACTAGATCCTCTGCTAGTTCTGTTTTTTTTTGTTTGTTTTTTTGTTTTTTTTAATTTATTGTATTGTAGTAAGTCAGTTTGCAATGTTGCCAGTTTCTGGTGTACTGTGTGATGTTTCAGTCATCCATATACATGCATGTATTTGTTTTCATATTCTTTTTCATTACAGGTAACTACAAGGTATTGAATATAGTTCCCTGTGCTATACAGTAGAAATGTTTATCTATTTTATATATAGTTAGTATCTGCAAATCTCAAATTCCCAACTTATCCCTTCTCAGCCCCTTTCCTCCCTGGGAACCATAAGTTTGTTTTCTATGTTTGTTTTGTAAATAAGTTCACTTCATTTGTCTTTTTAAGATTCCACATACGCATGATATCATACGGTATTTTGGTGGGGAGGATCTAGCTTAGTGGTGGAGTGCCTTGCTTATTAGCATGCATGAGGTCCTGGATCCAATTCCTAGTACCTTTGCTAAAAAAAAATTAGTAAGTAAACCCTAACTATCTACCCCACTAAAAAATAAAAAAGTCTATAAAGAAAAGAAAAAAGAAAGCCTTGCTAGGTCTTGACATTCCATCGCCCATCCAACCTTGTGAGGGATTTTCCCATTAAAATTTTTCTTCTAAAGACTCCCTGGAGTTTAAAAAATCAGGAGAATGATTTCTGTTAGAGTAACTGTTTAGGATTTCTGAGCAAATATGCTGAAAAGAATGATTTTGAAACATTGTATCTATTTTTAAACTTTAAAACATTTAAAATCTTTGTTTAAGCCTGACTCCTAATAGAGAAGATTGCTCTGTGTTTATCTGTATTACCAAATCACCTGTACCGAACTCGGTTTCCTTAATTAACCTAGCCAAAGTTTGAAGCCAGGGACACAATTGCATCTGAATGTCAGCCTTTGGGTCTGAAGTCTCACCTCTTTGCATCAAAACATATTTTGGTGCTTGTTGCCAAACAATCTCTATTTCCTTTTTTTGTTTGTTTTGTTCACATGTTGTTCAAAAGCTTTCAACATTGTGTTTATTTTTATACCAATGATTTCTGAGTTATATTCTGACCTGATAGCTCTCACTGGCAGGCAACACTAATTATTTAATAGCAATTTGTGTATGAGTAATGGAAAGGTACAAATGTGAGAAAGGAGCTGAAACTCTCAAATGGTTTTAGCAAGTTAGTGGAGAGGATATAGAATTGTCTCTTCAGTGAGAGATGACTCATTGACCATGAACTGTGCTAAGAACAATACAGACATTATCTCACCTAATCTCAAATGAGCCTGTCCCCCCAAAAATTGTTACCTTTGAAATGTTGACACTCATTGCATTTGTTTTTTATTGAAACTGATGTCAGGGAGCTGTATGATATTTCTGTGCAAATGTCACTTAAATCATTCTCAAGTTACTCATCTATCCATATTTAAGACAGTGAATAATTTCAGTACCACCACAAGTTAAAAAGTCATAGGTAGGAAAACAACAATATGAGACCCATTCTGAGCTGTGCTGATAGCACTGAAAGTTGTTTAATTGGAAATACTAGTTTAAAATGATAATTTGTTTAATTTAATATTTTAATTTGTATAAAGAGTTTACATGGAAATTCAGCTTTCTGAAATATGTTCTCACTGAGATGTCACATATGTTATTAAAAATATTAAAATCAAGTCAAACTTCTGGCAGTACCTTGTGAGCATCTTGGTGGTGGTGGATACATGTTATGTATTTTTAATATCAGACGTATAGCCCTGCGTGGTCTCATGTGTGTGCTTGGGGTCGGTACTGAAAATGATGAAATATTGCTTCTGCTGAGTTATAAATTTCTTTTTAGTGCAGATCAACCTGTTAATTTTTTGTGTGAGAAAAACAATTTTATAATAGCTTCAAATAAGAACTTGAACAAATATGTTGACATGCCATTTTATTTTAAACTATTATAACCTACATTATTGATTTACTCCTTATAGGTATATTTTTAAGTATGACAAGGCTATGTTTTTATATGTGATTTTATTATTTGACCTCTGACCCCACCATCTCTTACCCAGCCTTCTCCCCACAATGGGCTACATTTCTAGGCCAAATGATTAAGGTGAGAAAAGATGTAAGATTTTCGAGATATCATTTCTCTCAGAGAACACATCTTAAAATAGGAAAATGCATCGTGAATGTTAAGGATTACCTATAGCTAAATGAGAGTTGAAAATAGAAGCATGTGTTGAATTGAAAGTCAATTTGGGAGAATGTAGTAGAGCATAGCCTGACAGATGTTAATGTAACCCTCAAAGGGAATAAACCAGAAGCCGTGAAAGTCTGCGTAACTACCACTCGTTATGTTCTGTGATGTTCCTACCAAGGTAAAAGGAAGCATGAAGATGAAAATAACTAGTTTATGTAAAGCTGTATATTCTAATTCAAGATTTAACTTTCTGTCTTGAACGATTTTTTTCATGTAAAAAGTCTTAACTTTAAATGGCTATAACTTGTTACTTGCACAATACAAAATTTTTCATAATAAGCTTTATTGTAGAAATCATAAAATACAGATAGGAACTTTATTTTAATATTGTCCAGATTTTGCTCACAGATGCAAAATTACATTTGTAGGTATGTAAGGGATAGCAATAAAATGTATTTTAAACTCTTGATGGTCCTTGTTTCTGTTTTATAAGAGGGAAAATGGGTTCTAAAGGTTGCACACATGCATCAAATCTGATTTACTCTTGTTGAATAAAAGAGTGTGGCTGATTTCTTTCAATTCTGAGAACCTGGCATAGACACCCTTGCCTTTATATAGATTAGGAGTGAATAGATTCTGATTTCAGCTGATTTAATTTCACATAAAACTGTAACCTTCACAAGTACACATCAACCTGAAACTCATTAGAGAGCTTTTATGATTTTAAAACTTTTTTCTTCATTTGTATAGATAGTAATTGATCTGAAAAGTATCTTTCAGATTTTATCATTCTTCTCACCTGTGGAAAGGTTTGCCGTATAAGCCTGTATGAAAGTGGGAAACAGATATGTGA
The DNA here is from genome assembly GCF_036321535.1 of Camelus dromedarius. Classification (NCBI taxonomy): domain Eukaryota; kingdom Metazoa; phylum Chordata; class Mammalia; order Artiodactyla; family Camelidae; genus Camelus; species Camelus dromedarius. Next base: position 68,682,772 of record NC_087439.1, on the reverse strand, counting down.
TGAACCACCACACATAATTAAAAGACAAGACACAGATAGTAAAGAGTATCTGCTATTTAACAATGGATTAATGTGTAGAATATGAAAGAAGTCTATGAATCAAAATAGAAAAGAATGAAAAAATAGTAAAGAAATATGAAAGTTTTGAACAATAAGTTTATAATAGAAAAGAAAGATGGAAAAATGCTCATTTTCACTGTTCCGGAATTGAAAATTAATGCAAAGTACTTTCTGAAGATTGGCAAAATTGATAAGGATTGATGATATAGGAAATATGTTTTAATTACGAATCAGTATGTACACACAGCGAGACTTGAAACGAAAGTTTCACAAACGGTACATACATTTACTATAAGTCAAGTACACTTGTGTCTTTTTTAGTCCATTCTACTTTCTCTTAAAAAAATTGTAACCCAGTAAATTGATTTTATCTCAGCTGCTTCATAGTATTTAATTGTAGGAATATATCCAAATATTCCTTCATCTGTTTTACTGTTTACAGACATTTGGGTGGTTTTCTGCAGTCATTCTCCTGAGTGGTGTGACCGTGAAGACTGTTCACATCTCCAGGTTCTCACTTGCTAGGTTCCTTCTGGTAATGGAATTGCGTGGTCTTTGGGTGTGCGCTTGTTTGGCTTTCATGGATACCCTCACACTCTTCTCCAGAGTGTTTGGTTCCAGTGTGCGCTCCCACCAGTGTAAAAAGCCTGCCATCGCTCTATTTCCTTGTAATAACATTGATCTGACTTTTTAATTGTTGCCAATCTGGTGGGTATGAAATCATATCTTGTAATAGCTTCATTTTTATATTCTTCTAATTTTCAGTGACATTAGGTATTTTCATGCATTGAGTCATTTCTGTTTCCTCTGTGAGATGTATTTATGACTTGTGTACATTTTTCCTTTGTATGGAAGGATTTTCTTAATTTATAAACATTTTTTTCTTATGTCCTGAGGATTAATTCTTTGTCAGTGTTGTAATTGAAGGCTTTTCGAGGCTTCTCACTTCACATTTCTCTTTTGATAAAGAAAATTTCTTGATTTTAATATAGTTGAATTTGTCATTTTTTCTTCATGAATTTTTTTTAATTTTGTTTAAGAAATCCTTTCTTATCTCAATATCTTATAGATAGTAAATAAAATCTTTACCTATAATTGATTGAATATTATGTAGAGGTCTAATTTAATCTTTTTTCCATTTGGATAACTAGTTAACCTATGACCATTTAATGAAAATCCACCCTTTCCCCAGTAATCAAACAAGCCATAAATGGTATGGATCTGTTTCTGGGCTCTCTGTTTGGGTCAGTGGCCAACTTGTCTGTAGCTTTTAAAATTCCCGTTTTAGCTATTCGTTCAACACGTAATTATTGAGTGCCTACAGGCAGTTTACTAGATATTTGAAATAACTATTTCCTAGACATATGAAATAACTCAGTGAACAAAATAAAGATTCTTGCCTAGGGGAGCATAGATTCTAACACAGAGAGACAGACACATAAATACTAAGTATTAAATAAATAAGCTATATAGTATGTTAAAAGTTGATAAATCCTATTCTTGCCTCTGAGAAAGAAAGGAAAACTAAAGCAAAGGATTGAGATGGACAAGGTTGGGGGAAGAGTTGCAGTGTTTTACAGGGGAGACTGCTGGTTCAGCAGGCCCTCTCATCTTGGTTTTCTTCCCGGGTGTGTTTATTGTCCACTATATGGTTCCCCATAAAGAATTTAGAGTTTACTTGCCTAGAATCATGAAAGAACTAGATAATTTGACTGCATAATTAATAAAATTATAAATAGTAAATACACTTTATTTTGGTTCTTTTATTTCACTTTTAGAAAATAGTTCTTGTAGATATAGGGCTATAAATTGACAATTTCAGCACTTTGAAAAACACCATTCCAGTATTTGTTTTATTTTTGTCGTTGATGCCAAGATATCACTGTTAGTGTCCTTACAGTGTCTTTGTAGTTGATCAGTTTGGCTCTCATGATTTTTAAATTCTCTTTTCTTTATTAAGTTTCACTGTTATGCATATAAAAGTGAGTTTTGTTTTTAAAATTATCCTGTTTGGGATTTTTTTTGGATAAAAGTTTGGTAGCTCTACTCTTAGTAATTTAAATCAATTATTTCTTCGCAACTATCTTTCTGAAACTTGTGTTAGATACACGTTAGACCATCTACCTCCTCTTCATGATGCTTTAATCACCTACTTTTATATTTTGCATCTTTTAGTGTCTGTGGGCTGCATCTGGATTGTTTAATCTTTAATTCTTATTTATATCTTATTTCCATTTCATGAATTTCTCTTCTTCAGTAATATCTAATATGCTATTTTACATATTCATCCTATTTTTATTTCAGTTATTATATTTTTCCTTTGTCCTACCACCTTTATCATTTTTGATTTCTTATTCTTTCTTTCTAAAGCTTTCTTTTTATTTCTTTAACACATGAAACACAGATATTTTACATTCTCAGTTTTAACATTCTAATATGCAGTATCTTTGAAGACTTGATTTTATTGTTTCTTGCAGTCTGAATCTCATTCACAGTGCCTTGTGAGTTTTTTTTTTTTTTTCCTCTTTTTCTAAGCTACAATTCTTTAGAATTCTGTGGAACTTACTTGAGAATGTTTGTGTGTCTTTTTTTCCCTGCTAGCCATTTGGGAACATTACGACCCAGAATCGCTTTAAATTAAATTCTTAGCTTCTAGTGACTGGAGTTCAGGATGGGTGTATCCGTGTGTGATCCCCCACTCCCTCTCACCTGCTGCCAGTGTCAAAATAGTCATGTTTGCTTCCTGATCTCCTCCACGTGGTGAATTTATTTTTCAACAGTGTTGCAATGACTGTATAGAGTTTTTATGTCTTACCTTTTTGTGAATATCTGCAATGAATGTCTACTATTGTCTCTTTCCCTTCAATGTTTCCTGGGCGTTGCTTCCTTCTCCTATACCCTTTGCAAATGAGTAGGGTCCATGTTACTAAGTTTTGTCACATACTCTCAAAATAAAATTAGGCTTCAGTGTTTACTAATTTTTTGGATCCCTCTTTCGTTTGATTATAGCCTATGTGGATTCCTTATTGTCCTTCATTTATAACTTTCATTTTTTAATTGAAAAATGTTATCTGCCTTTGTTTTATCTCTCATTTAGAGTTTCTTTCATCTTACTAGAGGTTGAAGTTTCAAGCTCATTATTAACAATTTTTAAAATCCACTTTTAAGATTCTTTTTAAAGCACTTGTTAAGATTCTTTAAGGTTGTTTTCTCATTTATCTCAAGATTGTATCACTGTAGTTCTTTGATGTAGAGGTTGCTTGGGTATTTAAATTGACTCCATGAAAATTTTTGCAACCATAATTTCAGGAAGGGAAAAATGTCACAAATGAAAAGAAGTGGCTATTGGAAAAAGATGTCCACTGAGGTTTAAGAGTCAAATTCGTGGTCTATTAACCTTGACAGAATAATTAGAATGCTGTCATTTTTCAAGCAGATATAAAAATTAATGCTCTGTAGGACTTACAGGACATTCAGAATCTCCTGAGAGTTATGACTATTTCTAGTTCATAAATTACTATATGTATATTCTTTAAAAATAGAAACTCTTTTGGTGAATATATTTGTATAAGTCTTCTAAACTCAGCTTGTCTGCTGTGTGTTTCAGCACATGACTCAGCTGAATACTGACCTTCTCTCGACCTTTTGAATGAGTGTAGTTTGAGGTGCTGAATTCTAACTAATACGAGGAGCAAGTTGGCATTTAGGGAAGGGTGAAGCACTGACATCTCTGTAATCTAACTTGTGAACCTTTTTATGAAATTTAAATGTTAGTACAATGGTATCACAGAACCTTCATTTAAAGAATCTTTAAAAGACTACATTTCTCCACATTAGGGCTGATGAGTGACACCTTACTTAGCATTTATGAGAATGGAGAAAACTTCAAAAGATAAAGTCTTTCAAAATACTCTTTTTCCTATCCCTGATGAAATATATTTAGTTATGAGTAGGACCTATATTTAAATTAGCTTTAATTTTTTTGATCAGCATATGTGATCCTCAAAAATTGGAGTTAAAGTATATTGTTTTATAGAAAGATAAATTTTCATTTCATGTTTCTGAGAGTAGTGGTGGTTTCTGCTAATGGGGAGATTGAGAATTAGGGCATAGAGAAGAAAATAAATTTGTATTTTTCTAATAACTGAATAGTTAACATATAATATTATGTATGTACATACGTCTATTCATATGCCCACACATTCGTACTCTTTTTGAGCTGGTACACATTGGTCCAGGTCTCAAATGGTAGTCAGTCATATTGAACAGGATGGTTTGCTTTGTCAAAAGTCCATTACTTGGTGAGTACAGATTTGCTGCTTGAAGTTCAGTTTATATCTTGTTGCTTTGTTTCATTTTATTGAAAACATTATTTGATGTGAGATTTGGTAATGTGGTGTTCTTGTTTTTATACTTTTTCTCTTCTGAAGGAAGACTATCTCATTATTCTTTCTTCCAGTAGAAAAGAAGTAATTGAAGCTTCTGTGTCTCTTTGATATTTTGCAGAAAGTTAACCTTTCTGGGACAGCTGAGATTTATTGTTTACTGTGACTGGACTCGTAAGCTTTTGAGACGTGAACCTGGCTAAACTACCTTAATCAGCCCAAGTATGCACACGTGTATATGAGTAATGGGGTGAATGTGATGAAAACATGTTAAAAGCTGAGGCAGTTGCTGCGTTGGGTGATTCTGGCTTAGCAGGAAGTTGCTGATATGTGTGTCATGAGCTCATTCATTGTATTATCTGAATTTCAGTAGGCAATGCTGGGAGGTTTTCCCAGTCCCTGACTCCTGTTTTGGTGCATTATGCTTTATCTTCATCATGGAAGCAACCGCTGACCAAATGCTGAAATACATGACTCCACCTGTGAGTTTGCATACCTTGAGCGAGGACGGGGGCTGGGCTTAATGTATCTGTTTTGGTTTTGCATAAAGTCTCACAGTGCTCCACAAATGGTCTCTGCCGCCTTTGTATGGACAGCTTGATGATTATGACTGTCTGGCAAACTGCACTGAGTGCTTGCTGTTGAAAGAATCGTATTGTTACCATCTGGTGAAGTAAGACAGAGGACTGCCGAAGTACGGTTGGTCCCCTCACTTCTGCACTAAACAGTTGAATTAGGCTTGTGTTTGGTTACCAAATTGTGCCTGTGATTCTGCTAATTCCCCTTAGAGCTGGGAAACTGCTTCTAAAGGTCAGAGGAACTTGAGTAACATGAAGTTCCCAAATGCATGTCACTTGTCTAAATCAGAAAATGAAGTATAGTGACTTACCCTTGTTCAAACCAGTGGATTCCCTATTTCCCATTTATTCATCTTGGTGAGGCACATACTTTCCTGCTTTACCTCCTCAGTCACCAATAAAGATTAGCTGAACAAGACCAGGAAACATTTCAAGTCTGCCCGCCCATGCGGTTTTGCTGTTTGTAAGTTCTGGAAGAGTGTGGTAAGAAGTGACTCTTGTCCTCCATCCCCTCCATACCAATCCAAGTGACTTTCCTCAAGACTTGGGAAATAATAGAATATGGGGAGACTATCAGAACAATATGAGACTGTAAGTAGAATAGAATTTAACTTCTTGACAGCATGAGTGGTAAGTAAGCATGGTAGTAAGCTGTAAAACATGTTTTACAGATTTTGGTTCTAAAATTACCTTTAAAACGAGATTCCTTGATAGTTATTTTCTCTACCAAACTGTATTTGACTTTAGCATTATGTATTTTATGCCGATTAAATACATAATCCTAGCTCTATATACTTATTATTAGATGGACACACTGCAAAAAAAAATGCCCATTATCAACTGGCCAGCATAATGATCTCAACAAAATGACATGGACCAAGTGTTTGAATTAACTTTTTTTAATAGGGAGTTTTGATTGATGAAACAGTTTGAGTATGAAATTATTACAACTCGCACAGTGTGATATAAGGAGAGGTACTAGTGTTTTACAAGTGGCTACCCTTTAATATGTTCAGAAGATTTTGGGGGGGGGCTTCTTGCATCAAGTTTTGCTTGTCAAAAACTTCTTCAAGAGTTTGTTAGGTGATTGCCCTGCTTTTAAATTCCAGTGGAGTGCAGTGCTTTTTAATTTCCGTAATTATAATTATGCAAAATATTACATATATGTATGTGTATAGGTATGGTTCTAGTTAAGACTTGTTATAACTTCTTATAATACATAAATATAAATATAATAAAGCATATAGTTCCATGTGGCTTTTTGTCCAATCTTTAAATATACATATTGAAAAAAGAATAGACATACTTTTTCCAAGAAACAAATTGGAATTAAGTGATGGACATGAAGCAAACATCTTATCAGAGTTGAAATTTAAATACTGAAAAAAATTCCACATACAATTAGCTTCTCTAAGCAGTGGATTTCCAGGGATTAGTTAACTTCCCAAGAGGTTAATGCTCTGCATCTCTGGTTGCAGTTGTAATGTGCCTGAGACATGCAATAATTCTGCAGAAATGCAGTGCTCTAAATGTCTTGTTTCTTAATTATAAAAGTTGTTGCAATTATTCCATTTTATGTGCAATTTATTTAAGTTCTAGAAGCTTAGTTAACTCAGCTAAAATTTCTTTAAGATAGAATGAAGACTCTTGAATATGGATCTGTCACTAACAATAATAAAGAGGAACCCTCTACAATATGACTTGATGTCTTAGTATTAGAAGTTAACATGTTGAAGTTCTTTCAGTTCCTAAGTCATTAAATTGTATTTATTGATTGTTCATCTTCATTCTTACCAAATATTAGTGTCATAGAGTTCTTTGGATTATTTGATCATCAAAATACACAAGAATTTGCCAGAGTTTCCTACTCTCTGCTCTTGGGCGTTATTTTTGGTGCCCTATTTTCTTGATAACCACTTACTTTTTTTTTTTTTTTTTTTTTTTTTTTTACTATTATCCACATGGGCATCTATCACTCATCAAATGTCATTAAGTATTCCTATGTACCAGATCTGATTCGAACAGCATATGATGCGTAACAGCATATGGTGCAAGTCTACTAGAGGGATGGTTGGTTAAATTGTTGATTGTGGTACTATGTGAAAAGCTCCATAATAGCTCAATAGAAAAGGGATTTTGGCATCACATAAAAGGACATCTCAATCAGCTTGAGGAGTGAGAGAGGTCTGGGTAAATGTCACATGTGGGCTGAGTTGAGACTAAGAGTTTAGTGCTTACTAGGTGAAACCTGGACATATGAAAGAGCTAGGGCAGAATGGTAGGCAGGGTCAGGGCATTTCGGGTCAGGGGTTCAGCAAACTACAGTCTTCATTTGGTCTTCATTCACTACGTGCTTGAGTTACACAGAATAAATCAGGATTAAGGAACCTGGAAATGAAAGTCAGTGTTGGAACTTCTCATACACACAAGCTCGGCAAGCCAAAGGGACATGGTGACAACTGTACCAAATAATGAAATGACTGATGAATGAACTTTGGAGCGAAAAAGAAAAATAGCTGGAGAAGATGTTCAATTACTTTTTTCAAATGTTTTCACAAATATTAACCTAGCACTTTTTATGTACTAAACACGGGGCCTAAAACTGAGGAAACAGTAATGAACACAGTAAATACAATCTTTGCCCACATGGGCCTTAGTCTAGCAGGAGGAATATATTTTAGTAAATCATTGCATAAATAAATATGTAATTACAAGTTATGAATCTGCTAGTTAGAGTAAAGGATTTAAGAAAGAGAATGGAGGAGTCATTTAAATGTAGCAAAGGTCAAACAAGCATTTTTTTTACTCCATAATATATGTTTGTTTATTTTTCTTTCCTTTTCTCATTTTTTGAAGTGTAGTCGATTTACAATGTTTCAGGTGTACAGCAAAGTGATTCAGTTTTACATATACATACGTATCTGTATATATATTTCCAGTTTCTTTCCCATTACGGCTCATTATAAGAAATTGAATATAGCTCCCTGTGCTCTACTGTAGGTCCTTGTTGTTTATCTGTCATATACATAGTAATGTGTATCTGTTTTGAGGAAGGGATATCACGCTGTGCCCTAGGAAAAGGTGGGAGATACCAACGGATGAGCAAGGGTAGAGCATTCTAGGTAGAGAGTGAGGAGCGTGTGTCAAGATCTAGGTGGAACAGAGCTTCGAAGGAACCGAAAGAAACTCTGAGAATGAAGTAAAGCAGACAAGGGAACCAGTGATGTAAGATGAGGCTGGTGGGGTGGGGTGGGGAGGAAGGTAGAAAAGAACCCAAAGGGATCAAAGTGAAGACGAAGAGTAAATTAGAAGCGAGGCTGGGGGAGCCAACTCTTTCAGGTCTGCAAGGAAGTGATGCTGTTCAGTCAGAGCTCAGGGGGATTGTTCTTCCTTTATTACAGTTTTACAGAGGAGTTTCTTTAATGCACTAAGGAAGATGGATAGGTGAAGTGATGAGAGTAATCTGTGCTAAGATTGCAGGTTAGAAGAAGGATTTATCCAGGATTTTTCTGAGAAAATGGAAGGAACCCAGTTTGGAATAAAGAGGTGGTAAGGTTAGCAAGGAAGTCTGAAAAACCTGCTGAAGAAGCAGGAAATAAGGGTTTTCAGGAGAAGTGTCTGGGGGACTCTAATGATGGTATCATTGTTTTCTACCAAGAATACATGGAGAGTACACTTGAGTGAATATTCCATAGTGAAAACATAATGCTGGGCACATAGCAAACATGCAGTGGTTTTCAGAATGGTTGATGTCCTTGGGACACAGCGCTAAATGTCTGCTGAACAGAGGGTATTCTATCATTCTGTTTAAAAAGGGGAATATTAGAAAAAGGAATATTATATCTTTATCATAAAGATAAGTAGACTATATATATATTTATTGAAGTATAGTCAGTTTACAATGTTGTGTCAATTTCTGGTGTGCAGCATAATGCTTCAGTCATACGTGAACATAACACATATTCGTTTTTTTTTTTAACATTATTGATTTATAATCATTTTACAATGTTGTGTCAAATTCCAGTGTTCAGCACAATTTTTCAGTTATTCATGGACATATACACACTCATTGTCACATTTTTTTCTCTGTGAGTTATCATGACCTTTTGTGTATATTTCCCTGTGCTATTCGTTTTCATGTTCTTTTTCACCATAAGTTACTACAAGATGTCAAATATAGTTCCTTGTGCTATATAGCATGAACTTGTTTTTTATTCTAAATATATTGGTTAGTATCTGCAAATCTCTAACTCCCAGTTTATCCCCTCTCACCCACTTACCCCCCAAGACAAGTAGGCTGCTAAGGTTTTAGGTCAGACAAATGCATATACAAGTGCATGAAGTCTGTGATGATGTAATTAGATGATATTCTTTGAACAGTTTCTCCTTCTCCATCCTCCTTTAAAATTTTTAAAGAATTCCCCATTCATCAGTTTTTGCTGAAGAGTCAGTGAAACTCAAATTATTACCTGTCTTTGTATCACCATCCCAATGCTGCCTGTTAATCCCCTGGGAACTTCTGACATCTTTTCTCAGTTTTCTTCAGTTAATATCATTGATAAGCTTTATGAAGTTACAGCTGTCTTTATTAGCTCATGATTTTGCATCATGCATTTTAGGAGAGGGTTTCTTCATGAGAAAATAACTTTTACTCCTGAGAAAGAAGACTGTTTGTATTAGTCTCTCACACACATGGTGCCTTTGTGGGTGGTTCTGTTAGGAAGAGAGGTCACCCCAAGAGAGAAACAGTGAGACAAACTTGTCTCCCAAACAGATTCTTAGACACCTGGAGACATGAGGGCCAGATTTGAACATGCTATTTTGAATATGTCTTTCAACTTAACCCCTAGTGGAATTCATCTATGTTCAGAGCTGCTATCTTTATGTTAACTTCTAAATAGATCTAATAGTATATTAATAACTTTAAACTTCTGGACATTATTTAATCAATTTATCAAATAATTTGTTAAGACCATCATATTAACCTCTCAGTTTTCATCATGTGGTAAAAATTCCTTTCAATTTCAAGTACCAGAGAGGATCACCTTGATTGAAGATACATTTATTTTGATCACAGTTAGAATTTTTTAAACAATTTTATGTTTCAGAACACTTGTGGCTTTTAACCTTCACAAAACCAAGTTATCATCCTCCTGTTTCTAATATTCTACATGGTTTTGCCTAAATTGCTGAGGAATATTAAAAGTGTTTAAGGACTTTTTCCATTCCCAAGTTTCAATGAAATTGGAATGTAAAATATTAAATGTGCAAGTGAATTCTGTTACAGGATTTTTGTTAAAAATTAAGTACTTTAAGGCAAAAGGTATTTGTGAAATTTAAGAGCAAAATATAACAGCTAATTGCTTACTTTTTCCCTTTTTCTTGAAGTGGTCAAAATATGACTAATGATAGCTATTGTGAAAATGTGCTTAGCAATATTCATAAGTAAACTATGAATAATAGACACTATTCCGCTGTCAATAGAAATTTTGGAAATCAAAACTAGAAACTTCTTATTACACACATTTAGTATAGAAAATATGGAATACTTTAAGAAATTGATTAGAAAGCCATATGCCCTAATTTAATGGTTTGTGGTTTACAATGCTAAAAGATTTTCTTTTTTTTTTTACTGTGAAGGTTAATACAATAAGAGCACCCTACACCATTTATAAACATCAGATATGCGTACAGAGAACATTAGCATCTGTTTGTAAAAATTGGAAAAACTCAGATGTTGTGGCTTTAAATATGTATAGTTTCTGACATTTGGGTAGAATGATATCTTTTCTTATAAGTGAACTGGATTCCTGACATTCACTTAAATGCTAATTTAATTTTGGCCCTTGGAATAAGAAAGGCTTCCAAATTTCATGACAGTTGAGTTATCCTGGGATTCTGATGAGTGATTAGGAACAAAAGGGGCCTCCCTCTGAAGCCTGGACAGTGATGGAGACATTAGATAAATTCCCGGCAGTAACAAGTCTAGAAAGAAATGTCTTGAGCGTAATCCACAGCAAAGCCTGAAACCCTCTTGCTTTAAGGAATTTCCTGGTGGCCTTAGGGAGGATATTAATGGAACTCTTTAGGCTTAACCTCTTTAAGAGACTGTTATGCAGCCCTTGTTGTTTCTAAAGTCAGGAATTTTAAGTAGATTAGAATGAAGAACAGTGCCGTGCCGCATAAAGTTAACATTATACTGTTAATAACATTCAACTGAATTCCCTCTACCAGAAGTTGTTTTTAAAATAATCAGGATAAACTGTCAGAATAAGGATTGTTTTCCCCTCTTTGCTTCTTTATCCGAAGAATAATTCTTTATAGTTAAGAATACCTTATAAAAGCAAAAAGGGAACAGAACAATAAAAATTTGTTACATTAATGACTGATTCTATGTTGTATTATAGCTGTCTAATTCTTAATTCCAACAGGGAAGCAAAAAATAATTGAAGAAAATTGTTTCGATTCAAATCATTGAGATTTCTGTCCCCATGAGAACCAGTGGGTCAGAGGACAGTGTTGGGATGTCTACCAAGAGTGGTTAAAAGGGAAGGGTGCTAGTTTGCTCCCTCTTTCTCTTCTGGAGAAAGAGCCATTTGAAAAACATACGTACAGGCAACATGGCCTGGACTGGGAAGCAGAGACGCTGGCAGATGGTACTGCAGGATGGAGAAACTGCTGGCAGATGGCTTGGACTATTTGAGCAACAAAGACACTTTTGGCTATCAACGTGAAGAGCTGGAAAGAAAGAAGAAGACAACTTCTCCAGTGTTGCCAGCTTGTGTACAGAAAACGTTTTGGCAGAATGGAGACTGATAAAAGATACTCAATTGTTAACTGCAAGGAAAGCAAAGAGTTGTTATTAAGTTTCATGAAATGCGTTTCGTCTGGTGTGATTTGAACATATTTTCATATGGGAGAGCCCTTTAGAGATCAGCTAAACCAACTATGCTGACTTGAGTATTGGGACACACTCGTTCTGTTTTATTACTGAAAAGATACCTTTTCAAAGTTTTATTTACAAAAGGTGTAATCCGTGTGTCCCTTTATAAGTTTTCTTAAAAAAATCTTTATTGACGATTCCATTTCCCTGGCTCCATATCGTGTGGTCAAATTGTAGTTGTACGTTGTAGGGCTTAGGAGCGGTTCTCGTTTGCCAACCGAAAGTGCCCTTCAGCCGTGGTTAGCGTGCTAGAATCCTGTGTTCTGAGGTCAGGTTTGGCTAACGTGACACATAGACTTAGAGTTTTATCAGCAAAGGGTGTACATAGTTGTCACTGAATTACTTTGGGGGTTATAGTCATCCCCACACGTGCCACATTGGTTTTCTGGAGTCTCTGAAGCCCCGTATAACAAATCGGCATTTACTTCTTATGATTTCATTGGGGCTGCTACAATTTTTCATTTGTATCTTTGTCACCTAGTGCTACCTAATATCTCTCCCTCACAGGCTTTTTGTTAGGTGTTTTGTTTCCAGAATTAATTAATTTAGATGACTTTAACCTAATAACTTTTATCCACAAGCAGCAATTTAAACTGAAATATATAACTTGGTTGTTCTGAAATAATACTATTTTCATATATCAAGACAGTATTAAGAAAAAAAAATGTAGTAGTGTTTTTCAATCGAATTTTAAATTGAAACACTAGGAATAGAAAAACCGAGTTCATATATATATATATATGTATGTATAATTTCTAATAATTATTTCTCCCTAGCTCACTGAAGTTTAAACTTTTAGTATCTCAATTATTCAGAAAACTGCTGAGATTCTGGACATAACTGAAGGTGCTGCTGAACTGAGATCAAGAGATAAGAAAGGTAATTTCAAGTGATGTCACCCAAGATGCCTCTAAGCCACCAAAATTACTGTCTTCATGATTATTTAACTTTTGATAAGCCCCTTCTTAGAGCTCCTGGATTCTTACTTTACACGGTATTCTGTCAGTCTTCATGATCTGATTTCTGATTGGAATTAGAGGCTTACATAACAAGTGTGGGGATGTCAAGGCACAGCCCTAACATAGGGGAGAAACCATAAAAACAACTCAGTTTACTAAGGGATGAAATGATGGCTTCAAGAACTCACGAGAACAAAACTTATTTCAGTAGGTTGTCATTAAGACACTTAAATTTCTCCAAAATGTGGTCAAGTTTTTTGGTCACTTAAGGGGCAGACATTAATTTTCTGGACAGTTTGCTAATTTAGAGACTTTCATACTTAAAGAGAGTTTAAATTATGTATGATTTTAAACCTATAGTTTCCATAAATTGGAAATTATATTTAAAATCTTTGCTTAGAGGAGTATGCCTTCATAGTCCACATCTTGTATCTGCTTCCCAGAGAGAATTGTTTCTTCCTTGTCATCTTCATTTTTTATAATGATGGTGGCAGTCGTGGTACAATGAGAATTGCTAGGTCATACAAGCCAGGCAGCTGTCATTCTGCCTTAGTCTTGGGCAGACCACATTACTTTGTCTCCCTAGTCCTCTGTTTTCTCACCTATCAAATAAGAGTTGGCTTTTAATGTCCTTTCTCCTTTTCTTAATCACTGAAGCCTTTCCTGCCACTCCAGGGTACAACTTATAAAAAGGAGGAAGAATTGGTATTGACTGTTTTGCGACCACGAAAAGGAAAGCGAGATCCAGAAGGTATGCACTGATAGATGTTTGATTATCAAGCATCTCAGATCTTACTCCAATTTACAGCTAGACTCCTTTGCACTTCAATGCTGGTTTCCTCCTCTGTGAAATGAGAGATTTGATTCAGCAGGATAAAATCTGCAAGGTTTTAACTGTAACAAAGACTGTATGATTTTTAAATTCCATTTACGTCTAGAAAAGGGACCTCTCATTAGGACACTCATCCAAGAACCTCTTATTAGGACTCACTCAGCTGTTCTGGGCCCAGAGCTGCACCCCTGCATCATTCCTGAATTTTTTCCCTTGGCCACTGGCTTCCTCTACCATTGTGATACATTTTAAGTCTTTATATGTTGGGACAAGAGAAATGGAGCCGTCCCTATTCATCACTACACCTCCAATTTCTAGCCAGATACTTGTTGAATAAATTACTGTGAACATTTCTAGCTGTTACTTGACTCTCAGTCCCTTGTTTGCCACCAGAGTCCCTGTCCTGCCATCACTTCCTCAGGCTGACAAAGCTCTTAAGCCTCCTCCCCCTGCTTACTCTACAGCCAGGCAGGCTTGTTCGCCTCCTCATTGTCAGTCATGATGCATTAGGGACTGGAATTTTCAGTCTGTTTTCCCCTAGAAGTAATGTTTAAAAATGTTGTTAGCTTTGGTATATTGTCCTATAGATGTTGTGTAAGTTAGACACATTTTAGTTTCCTGGCTGAAAAATTTAACCGTTATTTACAGTGCAATATTGTTTCTCAGGGAATATATATTCTGGGTTCCAAATGATTTGCAAATGAACTGTTGTAAAGTTACCCATTCGTAAGCCGAGATGGTCCTTTGGCAGTAGGTGTAGAAAGGTACATCGAGATAAGAATGGTGTTGACATACGTGAAGTTTGTCTTGCCTCAGAGAGCTGTGTGGCTTGTGACAAAGGAAGAGACTATTCCCCAGTCAGTAATTGACTTTTCTCACATATATGCATTTTCACGTGAAGCAAAACCTTTCCAGAACACATCTACCGCAAGAGCAAAGTAAAGTGAAATCTTGTAAAAATTGAATTTGAATAAGGGCTTCATTATTACAAACTTTGCCAATCCCCATTGTTTATGGTTCAAAAGAAAATATAAGTGGATTATTTTCATTTAAGCTGTCATCTGTGATTTGATTTTTCCATGGGGTGCTCCTTTCATTTTGATAATGCTTCACTGGGGAAATCGTACAGTAGCAAATAGACTGCTTCCTGTTCTATTTTGATACGTCTGCTTTTCAGTGTCTTAGAGTCATTATGTTTTCTTGGACTGCTTTTGTATACTCCAGAGTCACCCTTGTACTTCTATCCTTGCGCATCCTTAAGGTCTATCTCCCATTTCTGAATATAAACCCTCAGACAGGGGGCATTATCTGATTTGCTTACCACCATTCCCTAGTCCTTAGAACAGTCTATTATGTCTGGCACATAATAGACACTCACATATGTAAGTGAATTGAGTGCTTTGGCTATTGATTGTATAGGTCAAGATTTCTCAATCTGGGCACTGTTGATGTTTTAAGCCAAATAAAACATCTTGGTGAGGGAGCGATCTTCCACGTTGTATGATGTTTGGCAGATTCTTGGCCCACTAAATGCCAGTAGAACCCTTCGAATGCAACAATAAAAAAATGTTACCAGACACTGCCACTGAATGAGAATCCCTGATGGGGGTAGAAGAGCGAATCCCAAGATTTGTATGTTACAGTGGTGAAAGTCAGAGGTACAGGGAATCCATTTCCTCCATCAGGAGCTGTATGACCCCACACTCTGGTTCCTGAATCTTTGAACCTTGGTTATCATGAGAGTTAAAGGGCTTCAGATATCATCACCAGCATGAAGCCCTTGCTTTCCAGACAGATCCTGCTTGTGGCCAGAAATAGCCTCCCAATCCATCAGGTCTCCCCAGTCATTCTGATCATGTATCTTTACTGAGGGCTTGTACCAGATCATCATGATGTCATATGTAGCACATAGACTCTTTCTATTATTCTGCTGTATTATTTTATTTTGCTCTTAATTGATCGACAAGTACTAGTAGCCATCGGAGGAAGAGTGAATCACAACATGTATCATGTGGAGTGCTGAGTCAAAAAAATGACACACGTGAACTTACTTGCAAAGCAGAAACAAGACTTAAAGACACAGAAAACAAGCCTGTGGTCACCAGAGGGGGAAGGGGAGTGTGGAGGGATAAACTGGGAGTTTGGGATTAGCAGATGCACACTACTATATATAAAAGAGATGGACAAGGTCCTATAGCACAGGGAGCTGTGTTCAGTATCTTGTAATAGCCTGTAAGGGAAAAGAATATGAAAAGGAATTTATATGTGTATAACTGAATCATTATGCTGTACAGCAGAAGTTAATACAACATTGTAAACTGACTGTACTTCAATATAAAAAAATTTTAAAAAGATGAAAAGACTACATGTATAATAAGAAAAAAGTCTTTGTTACCATGAGTATGTTTTGCTGGGGGTGGGGGTAGGAATTATAGACTGCATTTTATTCACCTAAGAAAAATCCAGAGAGTTCAGAGATTATTTGTACCATTGATTAGCTGTGGCTCTGATGGCTGTATGTTCTCACTGCTTATTCTCTGAGCTTTGGTCGTGAGTTACTGTGAAGGTTAGGTGAAACCATGTGAGTCACTGCGAGCTGGGCATAGAGTTGGTGCTTAAAAAGTGTAAGCTCTCTTCCCTCCCCTTAAATTTCCCATTTGTGTGTGTGTATACATACTCATCTATTCATACCTCCATCTGTTCATAAATGTCTACATGGATAATTATTCAATAATTAATATATTTAAAAAAATCTATTGATTGCCTATTTATCAGGTTCTGGCACTGTTTATAGATGCCGGAAATGGAGCAATGAAAAAATGGTAATATCATGCAGCCACTATGGAAAACAGTGTGGAGATTCCTCAAAAGACTAGGAATAGACTTACCATATGACCCAGGAATCCCACTCCTGGGCTTGTATCCAGAAGGAAATCTACTTCAGGATGACACCTGCACCCCAATGTTCATAGCAGCACTATTTACAATAGCCAAAACATGGAAACAGCCTAAATGTCCATCAACAGGTGACTGGATAAAGAAGAGGTGGTATATTTATACAATGGAATACTACTCAGCCATAAAAACCGGCAACATAATGCCATTTGCAGCAACATGGATGCTCCTGGAGAATGTCATTCTAAGTGAAGTAAGCCAGAAAGAGAAAGAAAAATACCATATGAGATCGCTCATATGTGGAATCTAAAAAACAAAAACAAACAAAAACAAAGCGTAAATACAGGACAGAAATAGACTCACAGACAGAGAATACAGACTTGTGGTTACCGGGGGGTGGAGGGTGGGAAGGGATAGACTGGGATTTCAAAATTGTAGAATAGATAAACAAGATTACACTGTATAGCACAGGGAAATATACACAAAATGTTATGATAACTCACAGAGAAAAAAATGTGACAATGAGTGTGATATGTCGATGAATGACTGAAAAATTGTGCTGAACACTGGAATTTGACACAACATTGTAAAATGATTATAAATCAATAAAAAATGTTAAAAAAGTGGTAATATCAACAGCAATCATTAATAGTATTGAGGATTTTAGATTATGTTCTCCACTGAGTTGTGTATAGAGTAAAACTAGCAAAATTGAGAATCACTCTGGAACAGTTGATTCAAGAGTATGATCATTTAAACTATTGTTATTTATTACACACAAAACGTTTGTCCTTGTCAAAACAGTGTTGTGGTAAAGGACATGACTATTTTTTAGAAACAACTAATGCAAAATATTGAAAGCCTGAACCTTTGACCTAATTAGTTTTGAGCTTTTGACCCTGACAAATTGGAGTGGTTTAAACATTAAAAAAAAAAACAAAAAACTTTTCAGTTTGATCCTCCCTTCTGGTTTATTGTTCTTCTGCACACTCTCAACACTCAAATTAGTGCTTGAGATTGCATTGGGGGTGAAGTGCATTTCTGTATTATCTGGAAATATTTGTGTATCTTCCTGTCTGAGAATATCTGGATTGCACTGAATTTCCTCTCTGGGAGATGGGCGAAAATAACTTTTTGCAAAACATGACTGCATCATCCCTAAGCACCATTACAACATGTTTAATGGGCTGTAATAGTATTTTTATTATCTTATAACTTTGGCTCCCTTAACGTGTTTGAAGGTCTTTAAAATGCACCTTTGAGCATTGTTCCATGTGCTTTGTGTCCCCTGAATAAATATTATACCCCGATTGACTTTTTAATTTTGAAGTTTGATAACAGTAATGAAAGAGAAATCCCTGACCATTTTATACGTTTTGCCACTTCATTTCACATAGCTTCTTTCAGTTTCCAGGGATGTATTTAGTAGACATTTGTCTGTTTTGAATGGGTGTTACTCAGTTGTTTAGAAAGAAAGTGGGGAAGGAGGAAAAAGAAAAGAAAATCCCACCTCTGCTCTGCTGGTCTTTAGCTGGTGCTGTGAGGCAAACAGAGGTGTTTGAAATGTTGAAACCGATGAACCAACTCTCCCATCCTGAGCACGTGAGACGAAGGAGCGTCTTGGGCTGGCGAGGCATCCGTGTGGAATAGGTCTTAGAGAGGTGGGGTTGGCCTTGGAGGGATGAGTACTCCCAGAGAGAGACATCCACGGTGTCCTCCTGGTTAAAGCACGAATATTGTGGAAAGCATCATATGTCACTCACTTCTGGGATGGTGATGGGATTATGTGAATGACTTCAGCTGGGTCTCTACCCAGGTGGAGTTACCACTCTCGATGGCCTTGGCTCCCCTGGGCTCCATGTACATAAGGGGACTGTGCTTAACTGCCAGTGAATCGGACGTGTTTTGTTGAGAAAAATTTAAATCAGATTATGTATAATAATATTATTGAGTATTTATAATGAGCCAAAGATGGTGCCCAGTGCTTCAAGTTTTATTTCATTTAACCTTCAAAATAATTCCACTATTAGCATCATTATTATCTTCGTTTTATAAACGGGAGGACTATTTATAAGGATTGTGTAATTTACATACAGACGTGGTGCCTGTAAAGGGTGGTGCTGTGGTAGGAAGATGCAGATTGTAATATATAAGGTTTAGAAATCATCCATGGTCATGCTTCAGTCATAGAATTTTAAATCTAGAAAACCCTTAGAAACCAGAAACTATCCAATATCCATACCCCACCACTACCATTACCTCCAATGTTTCAGAAGAGGAGCACCCTGAATTACTGAGGATTTGAGTTTTCCTTCAAAATACCCTGACAAAGCTGTAACTTTTAACAATTTCTTGGGAGGGCTTTTGCTTTTATTGAATTTTATATTAATACTACTTCATTAGTAGTGCTTCGGATTTAGATAGGAAGTGGATGGGGTGTGCTAAATTGATGGTTTAGAGTTTTTTAATCTGTTGAGTTGGGGTGTGTCTCATGGGGCAGGTGTTGAGCTGGGGAGGTTGAGGTGCTGCATCTATGATGGAGATCCCATGCAGTGGTGCTTAGATGGAAGGAGGACCCGACTACCGGTTGCCAGTTGGTGTTTAACATCCAACAACGAAGAAACTGTATCTATCCATACACGAATTAGGAAAACCACCATTAAGAAGGCAAAATAAGATATGATGCATACTTTTAGGCTGCTAATGTGATGTATATTTTCCTCTTAAAGGCTGTTATTGCTACCAATTACCTGCTTTTTACGTTGATCAAATACGATTTGTGGAAACGATTTGAGGCATATTGTATGATACCGTTTGTTCCCAACTCTATACCACCATTAGGATTGTTCTTTCAGTCTCTTTGCTTCATTTCAGTGTTCTTCCTTTTTTTTATTCTTATTTTTCATTGAAGTGTAGGCTGTGTACAGTTAGTTTCATGTGTACAGCGAAATGATTTAGTTATACATAAACATTTTTTTTTTCCAGATTCTTTTCCACTACAGCCCATTACAAGAAATTGTATATACTTATGGGCGGAAATCCACTTGGGGGACATGTTAAAAGATTTTCATGTAAGAATCCTGGACTGGGGCCCAGGAATGTTCATTTTCTCCCCCTCATCTCACCTTAAGAGATTTTGATGTGAGTGGTTCATAATCAAACTTAGAGAAATGTTGTGGTAGGATTGTTCTTCTGATCTTTCCAAGATAAAGTTTCCCCTGAATATCCCTCATGTAAAAAAGGAAATACTTAGCTTGTTAGGCTAGGGGCAATTTCTATTTTTAGCCATATATAAAATTGGAGCCTTGAGCTGAGTTTGTCTTTATCGAAACTATATTTACGTACCTAGAAACCTAAGAAAACAGAATATTCTGGTGACTTCTTTGATGCGGTGTGAGGTGCTTTCTAAGGTAGGCAGTTTTTGTTGGCTAGGGTTCTTTTGATCCAGTCATATCACACTGGACTGGGACATGGAGGTGACTAACATTTTGCTTTTCCGGGATCAAAGAATACTGAAAATGGTACGAGAAAACAAAACTGAGTTTTCCATCTTTTTCTGCCTTTAACTTCTTTGTGTCCCCTTCCCTTGCTCTTCCGGTATTTTGGAGTTCGATTTTTAAAAGGGATGTGTGGTATTTTTAACGTTGGGTTCATACCTAAATATCAAAATGCTCCTTTCTCCACAATGGCTATAGAGGAGGAATATCCAGCTGGTTCCCTGTTTTCTGTTTTTCAGCCTTTGGTTAGCATAGCGTTTCTGTTGCGGCTGCAACTAATATGAGAGTGGGTTGCAGAAGCCACTTCTCCTGGCAGTTTCCACACCTACCTGGGCACACCAGGAAAATGAGGCTTTTGCTTTACATGAATAGCCCCTTTTTCTCCTTTTCTCTCCCTTTCTCTCCTTTTCCATCTCCCTCTCTCTTCTAAGGGCCTCAGAAGGAGCACGTTCACTGGGGTGGCAAAGAAAGTCCCCTTAGTTTGCGAAGCAAGTAAACTAAGTAAGCTGTCAGGCTCCAAGCCAAATGAAATGCTATGCATGACAATTCATTGGATAACTACCAAAATACCTCTTACTGTAACTGTAATTCAGAGCATCCCTCGCTGAAGTTAAAAAATGATATTACTTAATTAATTGGAATGTTTCTAGGGGTACTCACCAAATGTCTGCACTGTTTGCATGCTAGGTTTGGACACTGCCGGCAAGGGGAGGGACTGATAAATTAGTAAAGCTCTAGTTTGTGCTGGGGATTTAGTCCTTCCAACAAGAAGTTAGGTAACTGTGTCTACACATCATTGATGAGGAAAATGAGGGTCCCACAGCGTTTGTTGATGTCTAAAACTTAGGGATTTCTCATTACTTAACATTACCTCTGAGTGAGTCAGGGTGCTGATATATCACTAATAATAGAGCTATAATTTCTGTCTTGAAGGGTTTGTATTCCAGCGAGAGAGGAGGAGCCATACACACAAATTACAGGGTTTGTAAATTTTTATTAAGGGGCAAGTGGGTAATATAAAGAAATGCTGTGGAGGTTTTGAGGAATGAGATAGGATGCTGGGCTGGGGCCATCATGAGAACATGTCATTGTGGAAATAAGAATTGAAATGAATTTAAAGGACAAGGAGGGTCTTGATGGATCGGCAGAGACAGAGATGCCATTCCAGGTGTGGAATATACTTCAGCCACAGCAGAGACAGAGTCCATGACGGTGGCCGAAGGACAGGACCAGTGATGGGGAGACCGTAGGAGACCCCGGGAGAAACGTGAATGTCAGGCTTACAAGGTGGGATGTTATACGGTGGTAATGGGACACTTTTCTGTTGAACAAACATCAGCCGTGAGGAAGATCAGAGTTAACCATGAGAATGTGTGCGCGTTGGAACTGAGAGTGAGAATAGCATACTAGAGGTTTGCTGAAGCCAGTTTGGAGATGATTGAAATAATCTAGCCTTGAGATAATGAAAGTGTGACCCTA
Source organism: Camelus dromedarius (assembly GCF_036321535.1). Taxonomy (NCBI): domain Eukaryota; kingdom Metazoa; phylum Chordata; class Mammalia; order Artiodactyla; family Camelidae; genus Camelus; species Camelus dromedarius. The sequence goes on along the minus strand of NC_087439.1, from coordinate 68,661,144 downwards.
GGTGGTCGTGTAGAAAATACACTAAAAGAAGCGGATTTGAGAAGCGAATGACAGAGTTGAGTGGCTGACCAGAACCAGAAAAGCTAGTCAAGTATGACATAGATGCTACCACTCAGAAGAGAAGGTAAATACATACCGACATCCCCACCCCCCAAAATTAGTTTTTGCCAAATGCTTATCTTGCTTATCTGCCAAGTGTAAGAAACACATCAATGGAATTAAAGCTTAGGGGAGAGTGGAAGAGATTTACCTGGAAGTCACAATTATCCCCACTGTGTTGTTCGTGTAGATGCTTACGTGGTTCTGCTGGTAGCTCCGGTGGGAACCTACCTGGAAGCACTGGCTCACTCAGTATGGGCACTAGAGTCCAGATCTCTGCTGTCCTAGCTGATTGGGGTCATCTGGTCACGTTGCTAAAAATTGGAAGACATACGCTCATGCTGAGTTTGTAAGAATAACAATTATGTACTCTCATACTCTTTTATAAAGCTGCACTAAAATTAATTTGGAAATTTTGTGGGACTTCAATAGAAGCAAAATAATAAACAAAAAATGAGTTAGTTTTTAAAGTGAAGAAGTATACAGAATTATATAGAATGTTTCCTTTGTGCCTCTTCAATATCTTATTTGGATTCTAGTCGAATTGAGTTAAATACCAATTTGTTTTGGTTTCAGAGATTTTTGTTTTGAGCTCCTCAGTAATAAATGATATTTAGAGAAATGTGAAATTGCCTATCCATTATTAAATATGTTTAAAAATGTTTGAAAACATTTTATAAAAAATCATAATTAAGGGATTATACTACTGTTTAAATTTGTAATATCAAATGCAAACTCCAACTCCGTATGTTTTGATGTACTGATTTTATTCAAATTTGCCTTAACAAATTCTGTTTCAAGTACATTTTTATTCCTGGTGTTTTTAAAATTTTAAGGTCTAGAGTTATTTTCCTAGCTGGATTTTCATTGTTTTTTTATTTTACTGCTTATTTTTTATGTTTTCATATGAAAGGGACATTTGTAGATTGTTCACCAATTGTAATTATGTTCTTACATAAACCCCTTTTGGAGGCTTTGTGTAAATTTCCTTTTGATTTATTGTAGACTATAAACAACTCAAAACAGATTCTATTGTTTAGATTTTTTTAAAAAACACTAATCATGTCATTTTCTGCATCATATCCTGATTTATCCTTCAATTTTAACTTTGGAAGTGGCTTCCTCTTTGTTTTCCTGGTCTCAAGGCAGAATTCAGAACATGCAGAACAATGGGTGAGACAGGAGAACATTTTCAATGGGACAGAAAAGTTTAGTTCTAATCCTTTCTCACTTCTCTGTTCTATTTTTAAAAACTGAAGTGCTGAAAACATAAATAATAATGATATGATTTCTTTATTTAGAAAATCAGCTGTCAATTACCTAATGAATATTCTTTTTAATCAGTGTTAATTGACAAACTTCCTGCACTTGTAAACTCAGTGCTTGCATAATGGGTTCATTTTGACTGTTTCTGATTTCCCTTTTATGTTTCAGTAGTCCTGTGGGCGATAATTCTGTGTTACTCCCTGAGTTCCCGAGTCTGGAGCTAGATGGAGCTATGAGATCTTCTGTAAATGTACTCCAGGGCAGTGGTCCTTCTTCAGGTCTACTTGTGACAATCAGTGTCTGTTGCCCCTTTAAGCCTCTTACCCCTTTACTCTTTTTTTTTTTTTTTTTAATTGAAGTACAGCCAGTTACAATGTGTTGATTTCTGGTGTACAGCACAATGTCCCAGTCATGCATGTACATACATATATTCTTTATTCTTAAAGAGAATGTGGAGGAGAAATCCGGACTTTTTAAAACACTGTCATCAAAATGGATAGATAATCCCACAGTTCTCTAATTACCCAGTATTACTGAGCAGCTAAAAAGACAGCCTCCCAAAAACAAGACAAAAGGAGAAACACACACACAAGCTAGATAAACCTACCCTTAACTGAAAGCCAGATTAAATGCTTTGTCATAAAAATATATTCATTTGTTTTCTTTTCCAAAAGAGCATCATTCTCTGAGAAATCCACCAAACACAGAATATGATAGAAAAAGGAACATAAGGCAGTTGTTTCAGGATCATCTGCCACATTTCATATGCGTATGTGTTTGCTAGAGAGATGTAATTATATACGTAATATGCGTAATGTAGGTTCATATAATTGTATCAGAATGTGGAAAATATTTCACCAAGAAAGATGAAAAGTTTTGCCTGAAAGGTTTTGGTTAGACTTGAGAGACCAGTGACTTGCAGAGTCCCCTGTGTGTAGGCTGGTTTAGAGGGTCTCATCAGTGAATCTTGTCCATGCCTACAGAATGCTTTGGAGGGAAAAAAAAAAAAGCTATTATTTTGTGTATGTTGCTTTGTTTTTCTCTCAGCTCTCTGGGGCCAGCTGTGCGATTCTCTTCACTTGTTATTCAGTGTGTTTAAGTCCTGAGAAATATGTGCAGACTCGCCGTCTCACTGCTTAATGTCTGTTAGGGCAGAAGTTGTTAAAGGTCATCTGTTTGCTTTGAGAAAGTAATTGTAATAAATAGTTCTGTGTGATTCTCTGGTTGCATTAGCTTTAGCTCTGTGCTATTCAGATATTTGTGTGATTCTGTGGATGATTTTCATTTACTTAATTTGGCAAATACTTATTTGAATTCTACACTTTCTTTGTCTTTTTTTTTTGTTTTTTTTTGTTTTTTTTTTTTCTTTTTTTTGAGTCACACGTAGTCTAACCTGAGTCTCTTATTGGGAATTACATCTCCTTAAGCTTCATTCCCCCTCTACATGCTGCAGGCTTTACCTGCTTTTCAGACCTGGGGTAGTGGACAGTGCTTCAGATCGTCCCTAAAGGCTCTCAGGGCTTGAGAGGTGGTTCTTGATTTGGCTTTCGTAAGTACAAAGAATATTTTGTCAATCTAGGTAGCTAGTTATTAGATAAATAACAAAAAACAATAGATATATTAAAATAATTGTAAGATAAATGAAAAAGATTAATTAACAGTTAAATAGACAGAAGTCTTACATCTGAGAGACCTGAGCACCTAAAATACGCATTAAAAGGGTTGCACTAGAGCTAATATCCTTTACAGGCCAAATCTTCTTCAAGCCCTTCTTGTTCGTTGTTTAAATACAATTTGACTTATCAGTCTCTTTCCCTACAGAAGGCTTGAAGGCCATTCAGCCCTCACAGCAGTGGTGTATGGAACACGAGGCATGGTCCCATTTTAACAAGCGAGGGAACTGTAATACATACAGCTCAGGGGGCCTGAGCCCTTGGTCTGCAATCATACAGCTTACTAAAGTTGGGCTATCTAGACTTAGTTACCCGACTTTCCAGTCAGTGCTGTCCCCAGCTAGTCATCCTGCGTTTGTCCAGCCAGACACCCCACCCCCATCCGTAGCACTTCCTTAAATACACATTTTGTGCCAGACACCCTTTAAGCTGCTGAGCATTTAATGCAAGATGACCCCCATGAGGTCTGCTTGTGAAGGGAGACAGACGGTAAACAAGTCGGAAAAACAAAACTGAAACAAAAACAGTATAAAACTATAATGTGGTAACAAAGGACAGGATGATGTGTGAGAGAGTGACTAGAAACAGCACCGGGTAGGTTGATCATGGAATGTCTCTCTGCAGAAAACATACCTGAGTCCACGTTACAATTCTAGAAGCAAATAGAAAGAAAAGACAGTAGGCAGCTGGCAGCGATAGAAGAGGCAGCCAGACAGCAAGCAAGCAGAGCAGGTAGGAATAACAACAAAATACGAGTATAGGAGCTCTCATTATAGAGACAGTAAAGGGCCCCTTGTAACACAGATGCCTCTCAGGATATCCCTGCATCCCAGCAGGGTGCTCTACTGAGTGCTCATGATGATTGAAAGAAGTCACACAGAAAAAAGATGAACTGTGTACTTCCTGTTTCAGAGAGTAAGCACTTTTAAAGAATTTTAGAAAAATCATACATTTAGAATAAATAAACTTTGACGTTTAAAAAGAATAAGGAACCATTAGTGCATACTTGACCTAGAGAGAATACCATAGTACTGAAGATGACAGAGAAGGGAGACCTAATCGCAACATTTGTATTTCCCAGATTGTAAGTGTCCAGAATAAATGGATGTATGAAGCAGGGCAAGATTTTTTTTTGTTACTGTTATTAAAGTGAAGCATAATTAGCATACAATAGAAGACACATTTAAAGTAAAAGGTTCAGTGAGTTTTACCAAATGTAATCACTTTCGTAATCACTACTTCAATAAAGAAGGTAGCACTTTTCCGTCACTTGAATAAATTGCCATGTCAGTTTCCCCTCATCCCCAGAGGCGACTGCTGCTCTGATTTCTATCCTGCTAGCTTCCTTCTAGAACTTCCTATCAAAGAAATCATCCTGTGGGATTTGGCTTCTGTCATTCTACGTAATGAAACTCATCCATATAGTTGTGTGTATCAATGGTTTATTTTTTATTGCAGAATAATATTCCATTATATGGATATACTAAAGTTTATCATTTTCCTTAGCTATTCTAAGTTTTTGTGAAGTGATATTTTGTGGTGTTTTTAACTTACATTTATCTTATGATTAATGCTCTTTGATCCTTTCATGGTTTTAAAAGTTTATTTAATCTATATGTTTTTTAACAGTTTTACTGAGATACCCCATAAATTTCACCTGTTTTAAAGTGTGTAATTCCTTAGTTTTTCGTGTAACTACACAGTTGTGCAACCATCACCAAAAGCTATTTTTAGAACATTTCATCATCTCAGAAAGAAACCTTGTACCCATGAGCAGTCACTCCCCATTCCCAATTTGTGTATTTTCAGCTGCTGTTTTAGAATTTTGTATATTCTTTATCAAAGTCCTAGTAAATAGCTCTATTGGCTTGTCCAGGCTAAACATGAAGATGACACATTTCCTTGAAGTTTCATCTGTTCAAGTTGCTGTGCAGAGCATCTTGTGAAAATCTGTAGGTGGAGAGCTCTCAAGGTTGAATGTGGATTCCTGTCACCTAAGGATCTTGTTCTAGTGCAGATTCTGACTAGGCAGGTCTGCAGAGGGCTGAGACTGCATTTCTGACATGTTCTCCCATGATGCCCGTGCTGTGGGTCCCTGGGGCCACATTGAGCTGCATGGTAAGAGATTTTGGTCAGATGTCTTGAAAGAGGGACAGTGTGAGAGAGGCTGCATTAGTGCTGCGACATTTTTTTTTATCTGATGGTTTATAAGCAGAGGACATTTTTATTCTCAGAGCAGTTCTTCATCCATTTGGGGTTTTTAAAAGTTCATCACATCTCTTTGTACGTATATAAAAAGGGAATGGGTTCTAAGAATTTTAAAAGGAGAATTAAGAAGAAGGTCTTAAAAATCTTACAGCATGCCATTAGTTTGCTGATAGCTTACCAAGGACCCTGCTGAGGAAGGAATGAGAAACAACTGTCCAGGGAGAATCCTTTAGGGTTTCAGGACTTGCCCTCAGTTTCTGGAACCACTTCTTCACCTGTCTTTCCTGGAGCTTTCAGAAGGCCTAGGGTGAAGAGGGAATTTTACTGAGACTTGATGGCAGTTGAGAGATGCTGGCCTGGGCCTGTGGAAACAGAGCAGCCTCCTTCCCTGCCTCAGCCAGTGGATTGTTAGTTGAATGGTGAACAAAAGGACAATGCTATGCTCAATAATTACTCAAAGTATTAAGTTTGGCTTAAATATTATGTCTTATAAGGTGCCATAATCCAGGGGTTTATTTACAGAGCTCTCTTTGCAAATGTAATAGCCTCGACTCAGCCAGTGCTTGGTAAGAGCTCTGTATTGGTGCATCTAATTTAAATGCAAATATTTTCTTAAAAGTTGGCCATAAAGTACCCTTCTACTGAGCAAACCGGTTTTTTCCTACTGTTCTCCTTCATGTAACTGGAGATATATTTGGACAAAACGATTGTGGGGTAGAGTTAAGGATTTTGATTTTCTATTAAAAATTCAGAAGTGGAAGTTACTTGGTGCGACCCTTGGCAGACATGTAGACCTAGCAGATACAATGCAAGGAAAGCTACACATCTTGATTTTTTAAATCTGAGTTCTTTTGACAAGAGGGAGCTCTGCCTCTGCTCCAGGAGCTGTTCCGTTGCTTTCACACAGATCCCTCTCTCCGAGCCTGCAGACATCTGGACACTTGGAATCTGGCTTCCTCGGAGTAGTTTTTCATCATGTCCAATTCTTAGAAAATTTTAAATTGTGTTAAGGTATTGGATTTTACCAGCAGGGGCCACTGCCTTACGTTATCTGAAGTCTTGATTGAAAAGCCCTTAATTTGAAGATAGAAGTTATGTAAATGAAAGCGCTCTAGTCTAGAAATTTTGAGTAGCATGTTGGTTTAAAGTGAAGTATGTGATTCTGTCAGTCTACCAGAGGATCACCAACAGTGCCAGTATATTACGAGGGCTCAGAGCATGACTTTCTTAAGCACACCAATAGTGCTTTCAAGTAATGAGGGTCAGCAAATTAAGATTTATTTAGTAATAATTCCAGTATATTTGCAAACTCTGTTTCTACTCAAGTTTAGCCAAATACCATGTAACAGTTTGAAAACATCCAGTTAGGTGCCCTACGTCATTGTTTCGTTCATTTCAGAGAGAATAATTCTGGCTACAGCAGTTTTAACTATGACTGTGTTTTCTCAGAATTGAGTAACTTCCTCAGACTGAACATATTAAATTAGTTTCAATTTCCTGCCAAAATTTATGGACAGGTTGTAAATGAAAAAGCTGCCTCTGCTCTTCATTATCACTATGTATTATAGTTTTTAAAATAAAAATGTTATTTACTTGCACCTACTGTCAGATATTAAACTACAGAGGCATCCATCAACAGTTCTGTTGAGGCTGTAAAGAAAAAAGTCATGTAACAGCACACCTGGCCTCAGTGTTAAAGCAAAGAGTTAGTGTTACAAGGTGACTTTGATATGTCAGAAAAGCTAATTATGTCCCATCAAAGGACTGAAGAAATTGCCTTTTTTAATGAAAAGTATTTTATAAGTGGTGACAATGATCTGAGGCAAAGCAGTAAAACTAGGTATGTAATTATATAAATTCTTTAAATTCTTATTAGACTTAGCTAATTGACATGTTACTGTCCCATATTGTAGGAGAAAAAAAAAAAGTTAAACATGAAAAGCAGAATAGTGGTTTTGGACTGTAGAGATACAGTCTAATCTAAAATTGAATCTCTCTCCATTTTTCCCAAGTACAGTCTCATTTTTTTCCTGACACTTACTGATAGTCATGCATGTTTTTATTTTATGTTGAAGTAAGAGAACAGCAGACTTTTAAAAGAATAAACTGTTAGTCAACAAAATGAAAAAGCAACCCACAGAATCGGAAAAAAAAATATTTGCAAACCATCTCTGATAAGGGCTTGATATCCAAAATATATAAAGAACTCATACAACTCAATAGCAAAACAGAACAAATAACTCAATTAAAAATTGGCAAAGGACCTGAATAGACATTGTTCCAAAGGAGACATACAGATGGCCAACAGGTACATGAAAAGATGCTCAGCATCACTAATCATCAGGGAGATGTAAATCAAAACCACAAAAAGATATCACCACACATCTGTTAGAATGGCTGTAATCAAAAAGACGAGATAACAAGTGTTGACAAAGGTGTGGAGAAAGCGGAACCCTCGTGCACTGTTGGTGGGAGTGCAATTTGGTGCAGCCACTGTGGAAAACAGAACAGAGGTCCCTCAAAGAATTAAAAATAGAGCTACCGTATGATCCAGTGATTGCACTTCTGGATGTTTATCCAAGGGAAATGAAATCAGTATCCCGTGTTTTCTGCAGCGGTGTTCACAGTAGCCGAGTTAGGGAAACAACCTAAGTGTCCATTGACAGATGATAGATAAAGAAACATGATGTGTGTGTATATGTATGTGTGTGTGTACTTTAGATACAGGGGAATATCATTCATCTATAAACAAAGTTGGAAATCCTGCCATTTGTGACAAAGTGGATGAACCTGGAGACATGCTAAGTGAAATAAGCCAGACACAATGAAAAATACCGTGTAATCTCATATGTGGAATCCAAAAGAGTCAATTTCGCAGAAGCAGGTTGCCGGGGAGCTGGGGAGTTAGGAAATGGGGAGATACTGGTTCGAGGGTACAAAGTTTGAGTTATAAAATGAATAAGTTCTGGGTACCCAGTGTAAGCATGGTATTTACAGTTAATAATAGTGTATTGTACACTGGAAATTTGCTAAGAGAGTAGGGCTTATATTCTCACCACCACTGCCTTCCCAAAAGGTAACTATGTGAAGTAAGATGATGAATGGGTTAACTAGCTCAATTGTGGTAATCATTTCACAATGTATAGGTTTATCAAATCATCACATTGTACACCTTAGATATATGCAATTTTTGTCAATTAAATCTAGATAAAGCTAGAATAAAAAGAATAAACTATACAGTCCTTAAAATAAAAACACCATTTTTGTAACTTAGGGTAATAAATTACCCAAATATTTTTTTACTTTTGATACGTATATATGTCTGTGTGTTTTCCATTCACCTGTACACATACACACACTATATGTATGAACTTAATTTTTATTTCTTTTGAAGAGCGGGTGATTACAAAATGAGTCCTGCTGTTTTGTATTTCAGGGTTAAGAGCAGAACTTTTTATTGTCAGCTTTGACAGAATGTATGTGATTATTAGTGATGTCTTTTTTTAGAAAATTGTGAATTATAGGAATGCTGTGCAGGAAGAAAGAAGTGAAGCATGTAGTAGTTACTTAGGTTTCCAAAATTGACAATTTTTTTTTTCTCCTTACGGAGGGTTCTGTACTTAAAGCAGAAAGCTGTGGTTGGTTGCTGTTTGGGATGTGGAAAGGTCTATGCTATGGGTGTTTTACTCCTGTAACTGTCATCACTTCAGAATGGTCCGATTATAGCTGTTTGGTAGGAAAGGTGGGTGAAGAAGTGATCTCTGGCAGCATTCTAAAGTGGTGACCCTTTGGTTTTTTTAAATTACAAATGTGAGAGAAATTAACTCATTTTGGTTCCTGGATGCTGGCATGGTTCCCGAAGCTCCCTGTTTCTACATCCCAGACAGAAATCCAACAGGGACTGTGACAGGGCAGCCAGCAAAGAGGTTGTTTCAAGTGTTTGGGGTGGGAGAATGTCTCGGGGCATGCTTCAGATATGGATTTTGTGATTCTGAAGTCATAAAGTCAGACTTGAAGGTATGGAGCTCATGAATGTGAGTACAGGTCATCGAGGTATGGCGTGTGCCCTCATCCCAGCTCATGTTCTGTGACAAAAACCAAATTACCTCCCTCTGTGCGTGCCTTAAAATGCCATGGTCAGCTCTGAGACTGCTTAGATTCTATGGCAACGTGACACTCATAGAGGAAACCAACATAAAAATAATTTATAGGAATCTAGGCCAGAGCATTATTTTGAGAATGGAATGCCTTAATAGGTGGTGGCTAGTGCAAGACTCTAAAATCTCATTTCTCCTATTGCATGTTGTCCTTTGTAAAGCTATTAGAAATTGTCTCTTACCAGCATTTATTGAGGAACTGACTGGTTGGTGGTAGCGATGCAGGAAAACGGATGTGAGGCATGAGAAGGGCCGAGCCCCAGGTTTCGGTTGAGCCTCTGGGATGTGCCCCGCCAAGCGTGGGTCCTTGGCTTCGCTCAGGAAAGAATTCAAGAGCGAGCCACAGTTGAGTAAAGGTAGATTTATTTAGAGAGATACATTGAAAGGCAAGAGAAAGGCCACAAGGTGTGGGGGTTGGGTGCGCAGATTAAAAGTAGGTACACACCTCATAGACGGAATGCGGGCTGTCTCCGAAGAGGGACAGAGAGGCGGCCTTAAGGTGCTGGTTTTTACGGGCTTGGTGGCTTCGTATGCTAATAAGTGGAAGGACCAGTCCAAGTAGCCAGGGGAAGGGGCTGGGAATTCTCTGGAAGTTGGCCATTTCCCACCCTTTGACCTTTTGTGGCTAGCCTTGGGACTGCCATGATGCCTGTGGGCGTGTTATTCACCATGTTAATATATTACAATGGGTGTATAATGAAGCTCAAGATCAGCTAGAAGTTAAATCTCTCATCATCCTGAGCCTCAAGGCCTACTGGGGGTTGAATCTTCCACCACTGTGATGTTAACTGCTGTGGCATTCCGCGAATGGCTGCACCCTGCCCCCTCCCTGTCTCAGTAGTTGGCTTCTGTGCTTGTGCCTGGGCAGTTTTTGTACTTACAGCTCATAGCTTGATGCTGAAATTAGGTCTGCAAGAGCTGAATACCACTGACATACTCTTCACCAGTGCTGGATCGACTGGCCAGCAAAAGCCAGGTGCCAGACGGCTGTCAGATTTAAATGGACTCTCACTGATTAGCAGAATTTCAGTGGGAAAGAAAGGCGAGGTTCTTTTCCCTTTGATTGTTTTATTAAGTGTGAAATAGCTAAGCATCCTTTCATATTGATCAGACATGATGTGGCTGTTCTGAAGGATTCATTTCTTTGATGTACCTGGATTGTGCTTCTCGAAAGGAATAGACTGGACCCTGATTTTCTTTTCTAGACTGCCAACTTTTGATATGTGGAGATTGCTCTCTGAAATGACCCCCTTTCTGAAAGATCGTTCTCACTGTTTTCAAAGGGGCTGTCAGAGCCCAAGGAAAGAAAAGGTGTGCTGTCGATGTTCTTTGAGAAAGGCTGGAGGAGTTGTTTGGGCTTGAACATCACTTAGCTCCTTGGAGTTATCAGCCGTTCTCCATCTCTAGCTTTGGCTGGTTGCCTGCAAGTTTCATATATGTAGTGGTTTGGAATACAGCAGAGTATGCAAGAGCCTTGTTATCTTCCAGAAAAGTACAGCTTATGTGGGGCTGCACACAAATGACTTTCCCATGGACAGGATATCTGGTCTAACTACTTTAAAAAATTGCATAATCCTATAGGGAGCCCTAGCTAACTAATGCAGTAATTATCTAGGAGAGGAGCCAACATCCAGCAATTATATTAGAACAAACGTGCTGCAGTGTTTCTGTTTGTGTATGTCTCTTGGCATCTCGAATTAATATTTTATCATATTTCATTAAGAAAAAAATTAGCCAGAGAAGCCTTGGAAGCAAAATCATTGGAATTATCTGTTGTGTAAGGTTAGGACATTTCTATGAAATTTCTTCGATCTTGACAAAATAATTTCACACCACTGAAAACAATTAATGTTTCCCTCATAGCTAAGCAGAGGCAAGGATTTTCTTGAGGTCTGTGCTTGAGAAAAACTTGACCCTATCAGATGTTATCTTTAGCTATTTATTTTTTCTTTGTTTTTTAAGTCTGTCTATGTAAAATATCATTTTTGAATGCTTAGGGTTTTTTTTGGCTGAATGAAGAGTAGATAAACATTGCTCAACATCTATAAGTTGGTAAACCTTAATTGTCAGTTATTTTTTCAGGATGCTGCTTATTTTATGTATAACTTTGCTTACACACTGATAATATAGACTAACGTTTGGAATTTTGCTTAATAAAATTCAAAAACAACTAGGAAGATTTAAGGTCTTTTTTTCTCTTTTCTTTCTGTCATGAGTGACTCAACACTGTCATTTTCAGAGGCTGGGAAAATGAATTGTTTTAACTGGTATATCCCAGTCTGAAAAATAACAACTCTTGGATTTGGTAAATGGTCCCCAACAGTGACATGCTGATGCTAATTGGATTTTTTTCAAAGGCAAATTTCTACTGGATATTAGGCCAGGCTAATGGACGATCTGAGCTCTTTTGCATATATGACACAAGAGCCTAGTCTGGGGTCATGGCAGAGGGGAGGATTGTTCAGAGAGAATGAGTTTGTAATCAGGCATCAAGAATACTGATCTTATGGGCAGTCATGAGTTACCAGCTCGGCATCAGTCTTCCTCTCCCAGGGTGATATGAAGGGGTGCTTTTGCACTGCCCAGAATCTCGAGTGTGCTAGGAAGGGCAAAGTTTGACCCGGGTACCAAGAATTGGTGTTTGGCTGTGGTTATCATTCTTTAGAGGGCCTGGGAGATAGTTGACAGCCTGATCTGAAGCATGTCCAAGACACTTTCTTCTATCAGGCAGCAAAAACACCTTCTTAGACACACCTAGATATGCATGCGTGCTTCCTTTCCATTTGAGCAAGGGCTCAGCTGCACTGAAGAATGAAGCTGTGAACTAACTTGCACAGCATTTGGAATACAATGGCTGGGGTTGATTTTAATTTGAAAACTTTGCATATTCAAGAAAAGCAATTGTCTCAATTCCCCATGTTTAAAAATCTGTACCATTCCTTTGTTTTCCAGAAGTGAGAATCCACTGAGAAATCTTTGTTACCAGCCACTACTTTCACCCCATTGTACAAAAAGTTGTTACCATTAAATTTAGTGCCAGAGTGCTCTAAATATTCTTCTAGATTGCATCTTCCTTGAGAACAACGGACTGATAATCCTTTTATAATTCTTCTAAAATTTAACATAATGTTGGGTAATCTAGAAATGTCAGGAGTCACTTTACCACTGGATTGATTTTTTTTTTTTTTGGCAAATGGCTGATTTTTGCAAAAAACTTATCTGTAGATTGTCTCTTATTTACCTCTCTTCATTTCTCACAAAGGATTGTTTAATGTGCTGGTAGTCAGACTCCCTGACAAAACATCTACACTGAAGGCTATGGGTTGATTCTAAGGACTTAAAGTTTAGAATTTACTAAACCTGTGGGTGGTGGACAGCATCTGAATGCTTATTAGAAATACAGAATTGTGCCCTTCCTCTCAGGCACTGACTTAGAATACTTTTGAGGAAGGTAAAGTGATGTAAGTCTCCAGAGATTCAAAACTACAATGGGACCTCAGAGAGTTACCCTTCAGTACCATAAAATTCCTTGTGGAATTTGGGGGATTATTCCAACCCCACTCTTTGCATGCCTTTACAGGGAATAACAGACTAGACTTTTCTATGAATAGAAATGAGCTAACTTTGCTTTTGTAAAGACATCTTGTAGTCCACATCTAGAAGGAATATCGGGTAAATAAGAACTGATATTTTTTCTGTCTCTCTGGAAAAACTAGTAAAAATAAGTTTCTCAGTGGTTGTTTAATCACCAGTGTCATCCTCATGAACTGTTTATTATGTTGGCATTGTGAAGTAGCAAGGAGACTATGGACTTTGGAACCATTTGGAAACTGAGTTTAAATCCTGGAGTTGCTGATTACTAGAACTATGTAGCCTAGAACAAGTTACTTAATCTCTCTAAACCTCGATATCCTCAACTGTAAAATGGGACTGAGAGATCAACTTTTTACAGTCTCTTTGCTGCACTTTGGTTAAATACCAAGGAAGCATTTGAGAAGATCCTTGTAGCTCATACGTGTTATGTTGCTAAGGCATGGTAGAGAGGACCACCACCATCGCTATCTCCTCCTCATCCTCACCAACATGTAAGGGTTTCCAATGGAACCTATGTTAATGTTTTATTTTCCAAAGTACTGTCGAAACCTGAATTATTGTTCATTGTTCCTTTTTCCATCGTTGGTGTGTCTTCTGGATTCAGATGCATGCATACATTTTCTTTGTGGGGATAAATACAAGGTGGTAGCTAATCTTCCACCTCTTTAGGGCTAAAAGTGAGACTTCTCAACCTTGAACAGAAGCAGGTAGAAGACATCTTAATCCTAGGAGATCACTGCAAATGAGGTTGCTGCTTAGTAGACAAAGACTGATGGGGTGAAAAGTACAAATAGATAATGTCTGCATATTTGAAGTGCAACATTTGAAACAGATGCAACAGTCCCACCTTAGTAAGGATAAATGAAAGGTAAGTTACATAATTTGAGTACTTTGTGAATAGAATTGTGGCTTCATAACCAGTAGAGTGACTTTTTTTTTTTTTAAACCTTCTGTATTTTTTTCCCCAAAGAAATAATGGAATTGTAAGCAGAATAGAAAATTTCCATCTGGTAATAGCAAAATTTTCTTTATAGACATAAAGCAGTTGTCTGTGTGCATAAATTTTTCTTCAGAGAGAACTAATAATCTTTGAATGCCATTTATCTTAGCCATCATTCATGTGTTGTGTTTTGTTTCATCCTTATGAAAGTCTTGTGAGATAAGCTGTGTTATTCATATTTTAAAGATAAGAAAATAGTTTTAGAGATGAGTAAACTGGAACTTGATTCAAGATCTTTGCTTGTCCCACTTAGAGGTTGACTGTTAGAAAGGATATAGAGATTGGAGACCAAGTTTGTTGAACCTGATTATTGTGGAGAATATATTATAACATGTTTCAGGCATCTAGTTAGTTGCATATATGTGTCTGATTTCAAAGTCTGATTGTGAAAGCCTTGAAGATTCAGGGGCTCTAGTTTTGTACCTCAGGTAGAGGCTGGCATACCTTACAATTGCTCACGAAATATTTGTGGACCGAATGCTGAATGGGCTACACGCTACTCCTTTGAACGATTTGCTGTGTGTGAAAACAGCTTCTTGACACAATGGTCATCACCAGAACAGATTCATTTCTTCCACATTTCACTTTCTAAGTGATGTTACGGTGCACTTGGACACCTGTAAAGAAGATCTGAATTGTAAAGTAAGTTTTCCAGTTTTCTTTCCACAATTTTGTGACTTAAAACAACTCTTCAAACTATTTGAAAGCTTTTGGTTTTATTTATGAAAACTGCAAAGCAAGCTGAGCCAACTGTCAACCATGAGAGTCTTCTAATGAGTCTTGCCTGGGTAGGTTCACACAGGGATATGGGGAAAGAAGACTAACCTTCGTGCTTTCCATAAACCAGGGTCAAAAATTAAGTTGTATGTCTTCAACCTGTTTTTATGAGTTCCCATCGTAAATCATGCCATTGGAACGTAAGCATTTGACCCTCATGATGAGGCATCAAGAGAGCTGTCACCATTGCTCTAGCACCAGTGTCTCCAGTAAAAACTAGAAATGCTCTGTGAGCTCCCATGGTGAGTTTCTGGCTGTTGCTTGTCCATGTTTGGGGTCTTGATGTTTTATGAATTATTCTTTAGTCTGTGTATTTCTATCACACTTGACAGTTCTGATTAATAGTCCTTAGGCTGAATACTAGTTTTAAACAAAGGAAAATACTTGACATTATCAAGCAGAGCCTTCTTGGATGTGCTTTGGGAAGCAGGAGACAGAAATTAAAAATATTTGAGATTGGTGTCTAGGCAACATAGGAAATCAGACAAACAAATATAATCGATAGTATGTCTTCAGTACCAGACGCACCATAAAAACTGTTCGGTTCGTCTTGGGCTGGTGTGAACTGCTGAAAAAGAAAAATGTTTTCTATGGACAGAGAATGATCTCCAGATGAGGACACTTGGGGATTCTTGTCCTTTGAGGGTTTGTCAGACAGTTGGTCTGTTTAACATCAGGGCATCATACAAAGGCGATTTTTTTTTTTTTTTTTTTTTTTTTGAGATGAGGCTTGTTTAACATCAGGGCGTCATACAAAGGCGATTTTTTTTTTTTTTTTGAGATGAGGCTTTAGCCTAATGACTGTGACTGCCCAGAAGTCACTCCTGGGGTCTGACAGGCAGTCCCTGCATCTTCAAAGGCCTGCAGGGTAGGTATCATTACACTAAGCATTTTATGCAGCAAGCCCATCGAGGCATGATTTTTTTTAAATCAGTTTTCAATCCCATCTGTTCAAAACTAGGTAAACTGGATCTCTTTGGTTCCTTTGTTTTTTGTTTAGGGAAAGTTATCTGTTCAATAGAGACGGATAGTAATTGGATTATATTACTGTAATTCATTTATTAAGAGAGCATTAGAATCCACAGTAGTGTGTTTCCATCTTAGAATCCACAAATTACCAATTAAACACAATCTTCTGTTCTAAAACAATGTGATTATTTTTATTTAAGCCTATTTTGGAAGCTGAGTCACCCGCCGCCTACATACATCTTTGTTTAAAAAGCATTAGTGGAATATTCCTACATCTGTAGCCATCGCTTACTCATTTGTCATTTGCAGGGGTAATTGGCGATAGCTGTTCATCCAGACAAAGCCTGACCACGCTTGGGGTCCCTCTTCTGCCTGTTGGCTAGTTATGGCAAGTTTTAAAGGCAAAGCTCTCAAGAAATTATACCACTTTAAAAATAAAAGTTATTTGAGAATGGTGGCACACTACTGTGTAAATAAAAAGAAGGCCAGGCTGCTATAAATGAGCAAGCTATTTTTCTTAGAGTTAACAATATTGATTGAGCACTATTCTCTTCCTGGCTCCATTTCATTCCCTTTGGGAATTTTCGCAAATTTACAATCACATCCCTTCCCTCAAGCATAATACAGAGTAATTGTAGACATAACAAGAACCCACGTGAAAACCTAAATAGCAGTACTGGCCAACTCCACAAGAGGTGTAAGACAGGACAGCGCACATTTCAGAAAGTTACACTTTGGTGTGTCCTGAGTTTATGTCAGAGCTCACCGTGGAGTTGAACAGCCAGAAAAGTCTTCAGAGAAATGGTGAAATTGGAGCCGAGCCTGAGGAAAATGTAGGAGCTTAAGGCCCCAATGTTCCCGCTGGGAGGGAGGATATGAGAAGAGCAGGGAGGTACGTGGCATGGGCCCCAGAGAGAGCTGAGAAGCAGGAGAGTAATGGGAGGCTGGGATCAAAAGGGCAGAAGCAGGAATGTTAGACAGGAGTGAGCACTGATTTTTCAGGGAGAACAGAAAGTTGGAAGGATTGCAAAGATCTATGCTTTTCTAGAAGTCTGTATGGAAGTGGCGACCAAATGTTGGTGGATGTGCATTGGTGTGTCATCAGCAGTGAGGCTGAGGTGGAGGACGCTAGGCTTGAATCTTCGTCTTCTCCGTGGAGGGTATCGGGCAGCTGGGACAGGGGGTGGTGATGCAGAGTTAGAAGTGCAATGGACCAGGATGTCCTTGGAGAAGAGAGAGTGGCACTCAGAGGGTAGACAAAGCCCAGGGAAGAGTGCTCCGTGCCTCGCAGCCAAAGAAAGGACATGGCTTTGAAGTCAGTGCCACAGGGGACGTGGATGTGTTAGAAGGTGTGGAAGGACCAAGATGTTGAGGTCTGAGAAGAGTCCTTCGGTCATGATGACAGAAACCTTTTGAGAATGCAATAAAATAGTAAGAAACATGCAAACCATTGAGTAGGCGTAGGAGAGCATGGCTAGGTATGTTAGGAAATATTAAGTCTGGTAGAATTACAGTCCATACTGTTAATAGGTTATTTATCTCCCAGATAAGCATATTATATGCAAATGCAAGGGTGAGATAAGTAGATTGAAAGGACTGAACTCCCAGAGCTCAATGCTGCATGAATCTGTTGACATTGCACCATTTTAAGAAACCCTAAGTGCGTCATGCTTCTTTCATTTTGCCTCTCGGCTGCTTGAGATTTGGTTTCTGGACCCTTTACCTCTTTAGGGCCATTTCAAGCCAGAGACGAGCCCTCCAACTGGGTTGCTTCGCATCCCTTACACCCATAATACTTGGCTCCATCTAAAGATCTTCTCTGCTTCTTTATCACTTCAATTCATCTTACAACATTAAGAATTAAAGACAAAAACAGGTTTTAATAGTGAATGCCATGAGGCGAATGGTCTTCCTACCCTATAGTAAATGGATGTTGACACTTGACAACTTCCTCAATGGGTGATACCAACTATATAATCTGCTAGCTCAGTGCAAAATGAAAATGCTGAGTGGATTGTTCAAAATTTAGTAACAGGACAGCAACAAGCCAAGCATTAAACCAAGAAGGCAGGTGGCTCTTTGACTGCAGAGGTTTGCATAGGCGTGAAGCTGGCCCTGTCTGTGGAGACTGTTCAAGGCTAGTAAGAGGACAGTAACCATTCTGTCCTCCTAAGAAAAAATATGATGCAGAGTAGTATGAAGCACATCAGAGCAAAACAGTGAATGTTGTTGACTGAAGTCCATCCATGCTGGCGGATTTGGCTGGACATACCTCTGACAGTCATTCAAGGTGTCAGCATAATTACTCTTGTGTTTTCCATCTCATCCACTGTTGATCCCACAAATTAGGGAAGGTGAAGAGAAAATTGAAGGTGTTAGGTCTCTGTTCGAGTACCCCAACTGCAAGTCTCTTCCCACTAAAGTAACGAATGAATTTTCTAATAGCCTTGCTCTGAAATGGGAAGTGCTGTAGTCAGTTACCCAGAATTGCTGATTCTAAAACCATCTGAATGATGTGATGACTTTTTTTCTTCCTTTGGGAAGATGTGAAGGGTTGTGTTTTGTTCTTTGGAAGTTTAAATTTACCTTCTCTGGGGCTTTCTGTTTCACTGCAGCTGAAAGCATGGTTTACTGTGTTTGCGTTGCCTTTTCCATGGGCGGGTGGGTAGCAGTCACCGCCGCTCTGATCCGTGTGGCTCTCAGCTGGCAGTGTGGGTGCCACATTAATGGTTCAGTGGCCCAAGTGTGTGTGGGAAGGTGTGCTTTGGTTCTGGATTACATATGTAAGCAGTCATTTCTTAAATATTTATTGAATAAATAAATGGAGAAACTTTATTTGATATGTGTGTATGTGTCTTTTTTCCCCATCAACATCTCAGCAGAAGATGACAGAGCATGGAACAGCATGGTGGTATTGGAAATGCTTCTGCTTTGCGAATAGTAGGAGAAATTAATTTTCATTCACTAGTCAAGAAGTTTCATTTGCCTTCACATCCAACAGTGGGATATCTCATTTGATGAAATACAAGCTTTTGGCCAAAATGTGTGTACATTAGACATAGATTAAATTCACTGGGTAATTATTTAAAGGATGACTATGTTAATGGGTTTTCCATGTTTGGGGTACTGTCATTGATTTTCTTTTTCCCCTTCTCATCGTCTTTGTCTGAGAATTTAGTTATAAATGAAATTAGCTGAAGACAAGCCAGGAGGACATTCTCCACTAAGAGTGTCGCAGAGTGACAGCTGAGATAGATACATACACGGCTTGAGGCCTGACAGCTGCAGGGAGGCAAGGGGTGTCCCCGCCTCTCCCCCTCCCCATCCACTCATCCCGAGTTCATTTTTATTAAGTGATAGCACGTTTTACTGCAGCTACTACAGCATCTTTCCTGTCTGGAGGATTAGAATGTTTGATGCAGATGATGGTCTGGATCTAAAACAACCGTGACATTGATCCTTTTCAGCGGGTCAGAGATATCATCTCTTGCCATCAGCCACTGACTCCACTAGGATATGCTAGGAATCTGTATCTAATTACCTGTGCAGCTAATTACCTCTGCCATGTTAAGCAGCAGCAGTAATCTCATTTCCCTTTCAAGTCCATTTTACGGCATCAAACTGTATTATATTCCCCTTTTAATGGCTGCTGACAAAATTACTGCAGCACCACCCAGAACTCGAGGAGGAGCCAGCCTGCCCGTGACACTGCTGCACCTTGTATGTTTTCTGTTGATTCCTTTTGTTTGTTTGTTTGTTTTACAGTGAGCTATTAAATACCTCTGTGTCTGAGTTATCTCCCCCAGCTCCATTTGTTGGATTAGCATTACCTTCCTGTGACAAGACACTATATCAGAAGTAATCGATCTGATTAGCATGGAGATGATATGAACACAGATTGTATTGATGTTTAATAGTGCAGGCATCCAGGTGCTGTAAACATTATAGATGTTTCTGTATGCGGTGTGCGAGGTCTCTGTAATGAAGACAGCAACCACAGCAGATTTTTAGAGCGCGATGATTTATTTTCTGCCAAGTGCCACGGTGGGTCTTGCATAGTATATGGCACTCCTGTGCGGGATCCGCACAAAATGTTTTAATCAGCATTCAAAATAACGCAGATATTTTCACCGGACAGTTTCTAATCTTGCTTTTATTAAGAGATGCTTGCCACACTGCAGTGGAAAGCCTACTGCAGTCTCATTGAAAACCAGCCACATTCTTCTCTGAGCCATATCCTCAGGTTACCTTATTATTATAACGCATCCCGTGTTTTATAGAAAGACCTGCCAGAGTTTTGTGCACCACAGCCTCTTCTCATTCACACCACATAATCAAGCTTAACATTTAGCTTTCATACCTATTTTTACTTTGATTAATTTTTTTTGCTAAAGATCACTTCTTGATCTGGATTCTGCGGGTGAAGGAAGAATCTAGCTGGCCACCATTTGGGGGCTGGCTCTTGGCAGTCTGTGTGAACAGAAGGGAGTCTCTGCCAAGGAAAGTTTTGTGTAAGTGGATAAACCTTTTGCTGGGGATACAGTGGAGAGAGGACATTCCTAGAAAAAGATCTTGCTTTGACATTAAGCATTAATCTTGGTGTCTACATACTTCTATAAACTTGTTCTGGAAACTAAGAGAGGTGGAGGGCAGGAGATTGCTTTTCTTTCTTTTGAGAAAAGAAAATATTTGGAGTTGAGACATTTTCTCATTTCATATTTATATAATCTTGTGGGCTTCTAAATTTTCTGTTAGATCATACTGCCTATAATAGAAAAATAGGAAGTATGAGTAGATGATCTTAAACATGTTCCTGAGAATAGTCATCTGTGTGTATGTACATGTGCATATGCACGTATATTATTTATACATATGTACACATACACATGCAGTTCATACTCCCACACAGATATATCTGCATGTGTGTCTGTTTCTGTGTACCATATTTACTTGTGTCTAGCCTGCCATGCGTGGTTTTTTTTGTCTCTCTTCCTTTCCTTTCCTATTTCCTTTACTCCGCTGCTCTTTTCTACATAGACACCTAGTACCAGAGCCAAACACAATTACTTACTTCTAAAATTCACTATTCTTTTCCATCCTCTTGGCCCCCCAATACGTTGTTTTATTTTTCCTTGAAATGTTTCCCCCACTCTTGTCACCACCATACCTGAGAGCTAACATTTGCCTGCCAATATCAGCTCCAAACCTCTCCCTTTGGACAGTTTTTCTGAATTTGCCCATCCACCAGTCTTCAGTAGTGAGCAGTGCCTTCCTCTGAGCACCCCGAGAACTTTGTATGTGGCTTCTATTACCATATTTCTGATCCTGTGTTTTATATGGCCATGCCTTTCTGCCTTGGAATGAGGACTCTTTGAAGGCAGTAATTAATAATTAACTATGTCTGTGTACATGGCAACTAGTGGGATGCTTAGCAGCTCCTTTTTATTAACGTATGTATTGAGTGTCTCTTGAAGCTTACATTCTCATGAGAGAGAAATAATTAAAACATAATTATGTAACCGATGGTGATAGATGGGAGACATGGGGAGGGCAGGGTAAGCAGGAAAATACTATATGGGGTGAAGAGGAAGGCTTTCTTCAGAAGGCGCAGTCAAGGTGGAGAGGGCAGTGAGACTGGCGCGTGCCTGGACTCGTGCAGCAGGAGCAAGAGGGGGTATCTGTGGCTGAGTTGACTGTGCAGAGGGAGGGTGGGGGAGCTGAGGTCAGTAGAGTGCACTGGGAGGAGGAGGGTCTTTTAGAGCATTGTGAGCCACAGTAAGGGCTTTGGCTTTTACTTGGAGTCAATTGAGGACTCATTAGATTAGAGAGTTTTGAGCAGAGACATGAAATCATCTGGTATATCATGGCAGATGTAGGATAATTCTGGCTGCTGTACTGGAAACCAGTGATGGAGAAAGACTAGTAATGAGGCAAGAATAAAGGTGGTGATGTCAGTGGCTTGGACCAGGTTGATAATGAGAGGAGATGAAGAGATGTGGGCAGATTCTGGGCACAATTTGAAAACATCCTCAGTAGGATTTAATGATGGATTAGATATGGGGAAATGAGAAAGAGAAGAAACAAAATCAATTCTAAGAGTGCCTGCAACTATAAGAAAGGAGTCTCCATTTATTGAGATGAGAAAGCCTGCTTGAAGGGGTCTGGGCTGGGGGGAGGGAAACTCGATCAGTCCTGACTGTACGAGTCTAGTTAGAGACACTTATCACACATGTAGGCAAAAAGAACAGTTACCCAGAACTAGAATTTGTAGAAAAAGTCCATATAGAAAAATGCATTTGGGTATTTCAGCATAGAAATGTTTTTTAAATCATGAGACTGGATGATTAGGAAGTGAATGTAGGTCTGTGACTTCGCCCAGGGACATTCGAGTATCTAAATAGCAGAGAAGTGTTGGGGAAATGGAGGAACTGGCATAGAGGAAGATTGGAAGAGAGCCTGGTGTCCTGGAAAAAGCATTTCAAGGAGGAGGAAAGGATCACCTGTGTGTGATGAGGAAGGGAGAGCTGAGAAATGGCAACTGGAATTGGAACTTGGAGGTAATAGCTCCCCTCCAGGAGAGCTACTTCAGTAAAACAGTGAGAGCAAAGCTCTGTCTCAAGGGGCCCTGCTCTACGGTTGAGTTAGAGGAATGGGAATGTCCTGGGAGGGCAATACAGGGTCAAAGGAGGGATTCTTGTAAGACAACACTAAGAAACTAAATAAATGGTGTTTGTATGGTAGATGAATAAATGATCACATGAACATAGTTAAAAATTCCAAAGCTGTGCTGTCCCCCCCCCCCGCCAAAAAAGCATATGAACCATGTGTATAGTTTTTAATTTTCTAGTAACCACACAGAAGTGTAAAAAGACCAAATTGATTTCTGTAAAAACTTCTCTTTAACTCAACTTATACAAATAATATTTCAAGATATAACCAACGTAAAATGTCTTGAGATAATACATGCTCTGTTTTCATACTAAGTGTTTAAAATCCATGTGCATTTTATGTATATAGCACTTCTCAGTTTAGGGCAGCTGCATCACAGGTACTCAGAAGCCACGTGTGGCTGGTGGCTACCATGTTGGCTAGCACAGTCCTTGATGCTGTACCTCACAAATAAGAAAGAGCTATGTTGTAAGTCAAGCGAAATATTTTTATTAAATCATATCATTTATTCAGAGTGTATAATTTGTACCAACTGATGCAAAATGAGTAAGAAATTGATACAGAAATTAGTTTTTTTTTTTTTTAGTTAGGTAATATAAATACAGGAAACTATTTTTAAAAGAACATTTGACTTGTGTCCCTTTCTCAAAGACACTAAGATTTTCTCTCAACTTTTTTTTCCCTACTAAAATAGAAAGTTTAATTGTCGTTTCAAATGTGTGGTTATAGTAAAAGTTGAAATGGGTTTAATGTTACTTATAACATTTATAAAGTTTGGGATGATTTAAAGGGCATTAAATTTTTTTTTTGGATGAATTATACATGTTGCTACTCAGAGATTAATGGTGTCCTTTGCAAAGAATGTGTGTATTCTACTTGAATTTGTTGAAATTATAGTAATGGAATTTCATTTTTGCAAGGTTGTATGTTAATACAGACATTTTCTTTAAATA
Source organism: Camelus dromedarius (assembly GCF_036321535.1). Taxonomy (NCBI): domain Eukaryota; kingdom Metazoa; phylum Chordata; class Mammalia; order Artiodactyla; family Camelidae; genus Camelus; species Camelus dromedarius. The sequence goes on along the minus strand of NC_087439.1, from coordinate 68,637,779 downwards.
AATAGTTTGAGGTGAGGAAAAACAGAAAGGAGTGCAAAGCGGGGTTCAAATAAGTTGAAACTCGGTTTTTAGGAATACTAGAAAAATACGGTTAGAGCCATGCTATGGTCACAGGCATTATTATTTTTATTTTTTCACTTAACTTTCTGTCCATTAAATAAGTCAGACATTCCTGCCTCAGTTCCTCTTTACAAAGAGGAAATGGACTAAGTGCCCCTTAGAATACAGCAATTCTGTGAGTCTCTGAAATGCAAGTTGTTACACTGAATTGCAAGTTTACAGTAAATCATAATGTACAAATTTTGCAATTGTACAAATGGTTTGCGTCCAATAATGAAAGCATAAAATGAAATAAATAAACATGGTAAACACTCCATGGAAGCCACTCCTGGACTGAGTTATTGGTGTTTCAGAGATGGACATTTAAAGTGAATTTCATGAAAATAAATTCCTCAGATTTTTTTTCTTCAGATTTTTAAAATATTAAATATACTGATAGACCATGTAGATAGGTGTTGGGCATAGTGCCTTTTAAACAACAATAAAAGAACACCTTTAGTTCATAAAAAGAGCGATAATTCAAAAAGAATAAACTTTATTAGAAGAAACAAATGTATTTTAAAAAGGAAAATGGGCTTTATCCCCTTAAGGTAGAGATTGGCTTAAAAATGTTTGTACTAAATTAATGTTTTTTTTTGACAAGTAGAGAATTAAGGAGAATTTTTTTAAAACAATGTATAACTCAAGTGTGCATAGGGCAGTTGAAGAGGAGGATGAACCGATAATGCATTTCTCTTGGGAAAAATCAAGGAGTGCATTTAAAAACAGAATAATTTGGAGAAATAAAAATCTAGAAGATTAGGAGATGCTGGGTTATGTTATAAAATTTGTTTATCTCCTTCCCTTAACCATGTATGTTTTTAGAATCATCTTTAAAAGGCTAGTTTGGAATGTCTTTTGCAATTTTAAACCAAGAGCTTTTTAATGAAACTTTTAAAAAGTAATGCTTATCATATTTTTATAACCATACATATCTTCAGAGTTTTGCATTATGTAGCCCTTTAACACTCAGAATATAGTTTAGATAATTCACAAAAATAATGTTACAGTCTAGCCAAAGAGTCTTTTTCACTCTATCATGCATTTAAAAGTTATATATGAATACAATTACTTGAATTTACATTTGTTTATTCTGTAAACATTCATACTATAATGTGCTATTTTTGCAATAAAAGCTAAGAAACTCTATTATTCTTGCATTACATTCTTCACTAAAAATTTACTGTTTTATTCAAATAAACAAATTCAAACTTAATGAATTCCAAAAGAAAAGAACTAATATTAACTTGGCTTCATTGTGCTTTATCTCCAGAATATTTTCTTCTCCTTAATCAGATTCTTCATAGATACAACCTCTTACCTCTGTTTAAACTCACTTCTTTCGACAGCACTTTGACTGTAAGAACTGAAAGAATATGTGCAGGAGAGCGAGCAGTAGAAAAGGAATAAGAAATACTTAAGCTGAAGGGGATGGTTCTTACAGCACATAGGGCGTCCCCCTGAAAAGAGTGCTATCTGTTCTTTTTGGTAAGCAGTGGGACACAAGGAACAGTATTACTGATTTTGCTCTATAGTAAATAGTCCTCATATATAATCCGAGCAATAAATAATTTATTTCCTTAGGACTTTTCAACTATGAGCATTTCGATTTTGGAATATCCAGGCTTTCTACTGAGACTGTGCTTGAACCAAACTTTTCTATCACGTGACCTTTGACACTGTTCTATGTGCCTGTTTGTTCAGTAAAGTAGGATTCTGCAAATGCAAGCTGCTGTTACTATGTGTGATTCTACTTTGGGATAAGTAGTAAATGAGGACACTAGAGGTTAGGTTTTGAAAAGAGGGGGTGAATTCAGTGTCAGCAAAGTTTGGGATTTTTGCAGTAATGCAGTAGTGAAGGTAAATGAAGGAAAGGCCAAGTGGCTCTTGGCTTCTGCTTTGTGCCTGGTTCTGTCTGGATCTTACCTAAGGGTGGTGTGCTATGTGTTGATGAGATTCAGCTCAAGGGCTCTGGAGTTAGGCCACCTGGGCTAGAAGAATCTCTCTCTCAGTGGTGACAACTTGCACACTTGACCAGTCCATCTAAATTTTAGTTATCATATATATGAAATGGAGATAAATTTTAGGACATATACCATACAGATCTGAAAGGACTAATGAACATCATATATGTAAATCATTTAATATAGTTCCTGGCACAGTGTAAGAGCTTAATAAATGTTAGCAATTAAAGTCATCATTAATACTGTTTTTATTATTATTACCTGTGATATTTATAAGGGAGACTAATGACAATGGAATTTGAGAGATAGTTATGCAAGCATGAATAAAATTCAACAGTCCTATTAATTAGGAAGGGAGCTGAGAAATATCTATTCAGCCAGGTCTAGTGCATTAAATAAAGGTTAGCTAAAGCTTTAACCATTACTAACATCCTTGTTACTTGATTCTCTGAGACCAAGGCCGAGCCTAATTGTTTGAAGGTCATAAAATTAGAAAGGCTTTGAGCTTTTGTCTAAAATTGAAAATTGTTGCCTCGTACGCATATGGTCTCCAACACATCAAAATGAGTGTATTAGTAGTTAATTGCATCTTCAGGGAAGGAGGAAGTTGAAAAGATTTTAAGAAGTGAAGAACGATAAAAGGAAATTAGTGTGCATTACTCAGTATTAGCATTTGCTCAGTGTTGTGGTGTCATGGATATCCTTTTTTAGTGTTTTTCTTTATTTTTCAAAAATATCTTTAACAAGTAAATTTATGAGGTTTTTACAAGTTTATTAATGCTTTAGTTCTCCAAGCCTTATTTTTGCTGTAACGTAGGGCTTAGACATCCTAGAATTTGTAGATTTAGGAGGGACTGTTATACATATGTCTTTCTTGATTAAGTTTCTTGTTTAGATTTCAATAAAATTGCCTTGAATCAATTTTGGAGGACAGAGTTGGTTCATGCATTTCAGTCTGTAGGCTATGATAAATACAGAACTACTAGACTTTAGGTCCCATTGGAGAAGTGGACAGATACCTGAAAGTCAAGTGAAAGTTGAGAGAAAGGGTTAATAGTCTGTATCCTAAAACTCTGATTCCTGTGTTTTTAATTAAACATTATCTGAGATAATTATAGGTTCATATATGCTTATAAGAAATAATAAAGAGGTTTTGTACCCTTTACTCAGTTTCCTCAGTGGTGACATCTTGCAAAAACTATGGTACCATATCACAACCAGGATGTTGACATTGATAAAGTCAAGATACAGAACAGTCTCATCCAGGATTCCTTGTTAAAACTTTGATTTTTGATGGCTAAGTCACTTCAAAGGGATCAACTTAATACTGAGCTTAGTTCAAAGAAGCAAGCCAGACATTTATCAAGAGAACATCGATCATTAGTTTCCACCTCTTAAATGGAATGTTTCGGCCATCAATCCGGCAGCAGCCACCAGAAGAGAACAGAAGACTATCTCTGATACCGCTTTAAAGTAGTGAAAAAACAAACAAACAAACAAACACTAATGTATCTGATAGACCTTGATTGAATGAACAAGGAATGAAAAGGTTTCTGTAGATAATGGAAGGACTGAAGGTAAAAACTTAACTAAGAACCACGCACCAGTATGGAATGATCGTTTCTGGAAATAGTAATGACGTTTGCACAACAGTGACAGTTACACATTGTGAATGTACTTGATGCCATAGAACTTCACACTTAAAAATAGTTAAAAGGGTAAATCTTATGGATATTTTACTACAATAAAAACCACTAAGGAAGCAAGCAAACAACCACAACAGATGACATTGACTACTTCTTGTCTTTTAGCTACAGTTCAGCAGCTTTTTTTCAGATAACTTTCTTTTTAAAAACATTAGTTTTTCAAATATATTTTAAGTAGAAAGGATTATTTTCTTTAAAGAGCTGTTGGAAATTTAAGGCATGCTTCAAGTGGTTCTATAAATTAGTTGATCTGTATTCTTCACCCATCATCTTAGGGTTTAAATTCTAGGTTTGGGATTTAAGGATTCAGAGGTACTTCCTGAGGAGCTACATATTTCAAGCTGTATGAATAATGGTTTGCTATTTGTTCCTACAGCATTTCTCTATATCTTCTAGGTATTTCTTTACATGAAATGCCCTGCTTTTTTTGAAACTTAAATTAAGTTTAATTCATCTCTTTCTACTGTATTTGGACAAAATGAAGTTATTCACCCAGCAGCAACTGCTGAATTGAATGTGTACTTTCCCGGTGCTTCTAGTTCCATGGTGGGCCACTGGTCACTGGAGTTGTGGTCACTATGTGAAACTCCTAGAAATGGTGATTGGTGATGACACAAAGAACAATCCGAGACAACCTCCAAACTGGAGTAAAGGTTTGAGGCAGGAAACTCTTGAGAACAGAGCTGGCTGAAACATGGTTGAATAATTGAGGTCTTTGAATGAGAGGATAATACATACACCTTTATCATTGTCTTAGTCTGTTCCTACTGCTATAGCAAAAACACCAGAGCCTGGTGGTTTATAAGCCAAGGAGATTTATTTGTTCTGGAGGCCTGGAAGTCCAGTATCACAGTGCTGGCAGATCTGGCGTCTAGTGACAGCCCACTTCCTCATACACAGACATCAGTCTTCTCACTGTAACTTCACATGCAAGAAGAAGTAAAGGAACTCTTTGGGTCTCTTTTAATAAGGGCACTAGTCCTTTCATGAGGATCTCACCCTCATGATGTAAACACTTCTCAGATAGTCTACCTTTAAATACCATCACTTTGGGCATTGTGATTTAACATGAATTTTGGAGGGCCACGAGCATTCAGTCTGTAGCAATCGTATACAACAAGGAAAGCCATTTTTCCTTTAGACCTTTATGGTACTTATGGTTTTAAGTGAGTAGCTATGTTAAAAAATAAGAAAAGTTGTGGTTCTCTTAAGCTTATCTTGCAGAACGGAAAAAGTACTTGGGTACTGAGAAATGAAACAGAAGTTTGAGTTTGAAACTAATTGGCAACAACTTGTATAAAATATTCCTTTCTTATTGCCCAAGTGTGATATAAGTATAAATATCACGTTCCTATTTATAATAAGACCTGTGGCCAACATTCAGTATTTGAGCAACAAGCTTCTAGACACATTGTGTTATGTATATGAATTTCCACACCCTTGTGGGAATTTCTACACCCTTGTGGGAACTTGTATTTTGTTTTACCTTACCACATTGGCCAAAACCATTGTATTGTGCTAAACTTACCATCTCTTTGAAACCTAGCACTGTTGTTTATATCTGTAACCTCTTTTTGGGGGGGCAGGGGAGGTAATTAGGTTCATTTTATTTTGTTTATTTATTTTTAGAGGAGGGACAGGGGATTGAACTCAGGACCTTGTGCATGCTAAGCCTGAGCTATACCCTCCCCTCTTAACATCTGTAACTTCTTGCTGCTCTGAATCCCACAAACCGTGGATACTGTAACTTTTGCAGAAGCCTTCCTAATTGGTTCACAAGTTCTCTGTTCTTTAATTTCCTGAAAAAGTTCCTCATTCTCTTGTTATTGATCTGAAAGAAAATGAAGAATAAATATAATTCTGACAGTCTTCATCTCTTTCTCTCCACCTTTTCATTAGAAAAGGCAATCATTGCAGTGTCCTTTTATATGTAAATCTTATTTTGCCTCTAGCCATTATAAAGCTTTATAGAAGCTAAAATTTTAAAAACCTGTGGCAAATAGAAAAGGCTTAGCTATATTTTCAGTCTCTATAGAATCCTCTTTGAAATTAGATGACCACCTTTTCTCAATGCTGAGATTATTCATCATGCTGTCAATGTATAATATCAGTCCACTATTTGTAATTTCTCCTGGCTAAAGCATCCCATTTGCTATTGAATGCTACTTGAAAGAACATCATTGATCTAGGCCACACGCAAGAGTTTTAAAATCTTCCCATCAGAGGATATTACACCCGTATAAATAAAAGAGGCTCTCATATTGTTTTTGTGAACAACTGCTTTATAGTTCTTTAAGTTCAATAAAGCACTACCCTTTGTTAAACTTAAGGTCTTTATTGTTTTCTTTTGTTAAACTGTTTCTGTATTCATAGTCCTGGATGGTTTTATTAATTAATTTAACTTTACCACTACTCAACTAATTGCTATTAAAATACCTTATAATCATTGTTAAACATGTTAATTCAGATATTGACCGTTACCATTATTAACTGCTATCGTGATAGAGGCCTGGAAATGGATCTTAATTTGGCTTTTTTTTTCCCCCCAAACTTAACAGTTAATAATACACCTCAGGTATCCCCTGCTAACCTAGAGGTGATTTTTATTTATATCCTTTTCTGAGCAACTTTACCAAGGACATTTGGAGATTTTGTAAAGTTCATATTCTGTGGGTAACCCTGACTTCTGTTTTATTTACATTAATTTTAATTACCTCTTGGTTGAGAGGCAAATTTTCTGTCATTTGGTTATACTTACCTATAAATTGGTTATAGCAGCTTCTTTAATTTCTATTCATTTTTCAGAAACTCTGTAGTATCCCCAAAAGGTTTCCTTAAAAAATAAATTGAGATGTTAATTGGGATGTTATCTCTTTTATCTTTTTATTTGTTACCTATTTTTGTTTCTATTTTTCACCTTAAAAAGTACATCGATCGATTTGACGGCCTTTTATGTGCTTCACTGCTTTTTTGTCCTTCAACTTTATCTTACTCAGAATTGATTTTAGGTTTACACACTTGAAACTGTTAATCTTCTTTTAAGATTTCCTAAATTTATTATGTAGGTTGTGGATATGTTACGGAATCACTGTTGTGCTGAGTAAGTGGGGCTGTTGATTTTTATTAAAATTAAAGACTTGGGGAGGCAGCGTGGTGAGGTGAAAAGAACATAGGCTTTGGAATAAGATGAACTTGGGATTGAATCCTGGCTTCTTATGTTCCTGGAGAGGAAAACATCACTTAAACTCTAAATTGCTAGGTGGTTGTGAGAATGAACAGCGATAGCATAGAGAAATTCCCAGTACATGGCAGTGCTTCAGTGTCCCCCTTCTGCCCCTGAGTTAACTGAGTGGAAGAGAAGGTAGATATTAAGCAAAAAGCAACTGGAGGGGTGGTGATGTTCTCAGCAGCAGGAACCAAAGGGGGTTGGACGAAGGATATATTTGGTGGCCTTGGGCCTGGCAAGGTGGCGAGGAGAGGAAAGGGAAGAGGGAGTCACAGAGCAGGGTTTCTGAGCCTTCTCCCTGCTCTCCACTGGTACAGCTGTCTATCATTTTCCTTTAAAACTGTTCAATAAATTGTGGCTCAGTCTGAGATTTCTGCTGAAAGAAAAGCAGCATCACCATTTAAAAGTAAGATATTTGAGGACCCAAATATAAATACACTCAGGATCGCTAAATGGAACTGTTTTTAAAACTTTGTACAGGATGCGTTAATACTGGGGGGGGGGGGTGGAAGAGGGAAGTTTTCCCTCTGGAATGACTTTCAAAGGAGTGCACCTCAGCCTCTAAGACGCATGAGTCTCAAATCTCTGCTATCGTTGAAGGGCTGAGCATGCAGTGGTCACAGTGGGAACAGGCTGGTAGGCATAGTGGCTAGAAGTTGACGGGGGGAGGGGTTACAGTTAGATTTTATTGGGCAGCTGCTCCCCATTTCCTAAAGTGTTTGAGATGAATGAACTCAGCACACAACTTAAATGGGTTAATGGGGGGAAAAAGAGACTATTGAGGACCAGTGGCAGCCATCCAGCAGCATTTAACACCTTAAAACATTCCCAGAAATGAAAAGCTGCTAAGTCAGGGGGAACAGAAATAAATGAGGATAGCAGGTGAAAGACTAAGATGTTTTTATGGGTTAATCTAAGAAAATGAACATTGAGATGCCTTTCCAAATAAGGTGGAAAGTAACGTGGACAGGACTGTAGGGGCATTTGTGGCCGTTACTCTACTTTGGGTTAAAATGACTTTGTGGACTGCTGGAATAGAGAAGGACTTTCTGATCGCAGTTAATGCTTCGTGTAGCAGCACCTTTTTATTCCTTGCCTGGACTGGCTAACTGCTTAAACACGTTTTCTGTGACTAAGCTTACAGGGCACAGTGTGTCATTTGGACCGTAACCATTTGGTCAGAGAGGTAAAATGAGCCATTCCCGTCTTCTCTGTGTGGAGTTCTAGAGTGGGTAGCCCTGTGAGAATGCAGCTAGTTGAGACTCAGACTTTCCACGCTTTGATGCCCATAATAACTCTCATCTCACAGAAAAGTGAAAATTGCAGTTAGAATGCCAAAGCCCTTTTTCATCCTTTGTTTTCTCGTTTCCTTGGCAAGCATGCATGTGTGTGTGTGTGTGTGTGTGTGTGTGTGTGTGTGTGTGTGTGTGATGAATATCAGGGCCAGAGAATTCTCCCATGCCAGTTGTGTATGTGGCCAGCAGACCTTATTATTAACCAGAGAACACGTGATGTTTGGACTGTTATTGATAATTATTTCTTTTGCTCAGTGTGGCATTCAGGCTATAATTTCAGTGCCTTCTCTTACGTTGGGAATTTAGCAACTATTGTTCTGCCTAATAACCATAGCTTGAAATATACATTAGCAGCCCAACTAATATTCGTGAAAGGAGTGAGTTCAAAATTTGTTGTCAGATTCATCCTGACCTCCAGCTGTGGAGGAGGCGGCTTTCTTTGTAGCATGGCCACAAAGTTGTGTTTCTCCCAGACTTACTTTCATAGTAAACATCTCACATGGGATTACTTAATCTGCATAGATCCCTAAGCCATTTGAATTGGAGTGCGTAGGGGGATATCCTGGAGAATGGATGTCACTTATAGATAATGAACATTCTTTGGAAATTTCAGCTTTTCTCCTGAGAACAAGGTACGTTGCGAAAAATTGAAGCAACATGACATTTTCTTTTGAAAAGTGAAAAGCATTTAAGCTTTTTTAGCAACTGGAAGAGCGTCTGTGGAAGACGACGACTGCGTCTGTGATAGATGATCTGAATCCATGGGGCTGTGCTTCTAGGTCTTGTCTGTAAAAGCGTACATTTTAGTATACCTTCTACTTTTCATTTGAAGGTAAATTATACTCTAATAAAATCCCTCGGGAGGAAAATTCCCAAAGCAGCTAATATCCCTAGAGCATCCTGCTGATAATACAGAAACATTTATCCTTTGCAGATGGTTTTCCTCTGTAGGTCTTGATATTAATGAAAGGGACATTTTGGGCTCAGCCAAAGCCTTATTTTCATGGGATTCAGAGTTCAATCAGTGCATTGTCATAAAATTGTGTCTTTTTATTGATATTGAAAGACTGTCTTGACTTACATTATTTCTCAGACTTGTTTCTATGAAGTTTTCAAAGTCCTCTTCTCTCTGTTTTTGACACACATTGGATTCACTGCAAATTATATTGTTACTAGCCTGTCTATCATAATAGTTTAAAGCATTTTCTAAGCCCCTTGGTGCTATCCGATACCAAATGACTTAAACAGATACAATTTCTTCCTTCTTTGAGCTTTTAATGAAACAGAATAATGATAGCAAAGGAACTAGTAGGGGCATTCAGAAATAGGAACACATGTTAAGACTACTTAACCAATGTATCCTAAAACTTTTGAGCCAAAAGGAAATTTAAATATACTTAAGTATAATTATCACATATTGAAGATGAAATTGAATCCTCTATAAATGAGTCACTCAAGTTCATTCAAAAAAGCAAGTGTAAGATATTGAACTGAAACACCAGATCTCTTCCTTGACGGTTGTTCTTGTGAATCATACTTCCATGGGAGTAAAATATGAGCGATATCTTCAAACTAGCCTATCAAGTGGGGGTATCTTTTTTTTTTTTTTTAATGATCCTCAGAGATACACATTGGGAGAAATCGATACTATCCTTTTTTTATACAAAATAAATTACTTTATCATTTGCATAATACTCTACAAAGCATAGAAGTCTAGGGGATACAGAAGAGTACAAGAGACTGGCTTAAGTACCAGAGAGTCAAGAGGGGAAAATGTAATAGAGCCTAGGCTCTGCTGGGCGCGCTGCCATCCTTTTATAATTCGTGAATTCTCTATGACCCAGATGAATTAGCAGCACCTAAAAGAATAATTGATGCTACTAAAGATCTGGAAGGACTGCCTAGCTGGAGTAGCTCTTTCTGTTTCTGTAGGTATCTGAGATTATTTGACTGGGGAGTTTTCATGTAGTATATTTGACTTAGGTAAAATTTAAAAACAAACAAACAAACAAAACCCCTCCTGAACCTTAGGGCTTAGATAAGATTAAGGGCATGAATCTGGGTGACAAAATAGTTCCCTGGATCAGTGCTATCAGTTGTGTTCTTTCGCAGAACCGGTTTGTGTTGCTTCTAACAGATTTAAGCCAAAAGGGAGTTTATTGCTAGATGTTTACATAAGCTCGACAGTCTGCAGGAGGGTTCAGAGGTTATGTAGTTAGGAACCACACACATAATCATACCTTAAAACAAGAAAGGATACTGCCATATACTTTGGTCAAGAGTGTAGAATGGTACAGTCATTTGGGAAAGTAATTTGTCTACATCTGTTAAAATTGAAAATGCACCTGCTCTTTCACATAGAAATTACATGGCTAGGAATTCATTCTGTAGAAATAAAACATGTATAAAGTTAGGCATACAAGGATATTTATTGCTGTTCATTCCCCACCCCCGGCCCCCAAGCAAGATAATGTTCACTGCTCTTGGAACCTGTCTATTGTAAATATAGAGGGAAATGCTGACAGACACAGACTATGAAGCCAGGATTTGATAAGTTTTCTACATCTTGGCTCTGTGAAGCTAAGGGTATGTTACTCAACTTGTGTGTATCTAAGCGTCCTCAGCTGTTTTGTTAGTCAGATCTTGAGAGACAGAACCAACAGGGTGTGTATGTGTCGGTGCGTGTGGGTGCGTGTGGATGTGCATGTAAAGAAATTTATTGTAAGGAATTAGTGTAGGCAGCTGTGGAGTCTGGCAAACCCCAGGATGTGCAGGGTGAGTCAGCGAGCTGGAACCCAGGAGAGCTGATGGTTTCCTTCCAGTTTCAGTCAAAAAGCATGAGAACCAGGAGAAACCAGGGTTTCAGTTTGAATCCAAAAGCAGGCAAAAAGCTGATGTCCCAGTTCCCAAGCAGTCAGGCAGAAGGATCCTCTCTTACTCAGGAGAAGGTCAACATTTTTTTTTTAACATTCAGTTCTTCAACTAATTGGATGAGACCCAACCACATTTGGGAGAACAATCTGCTTTACTTAGTTGATGTAAATGTTGCTATCATCCAGAATCACCATTACAGAAACACTCAGCATTTTTAACCAAATGTCTGAGCACTCTGTGGCTCTATAAGGTGACACTTCAAATTCCCATCATACCTAAAATGAAGAAAATGCATGTACCAACACGAAAGTTGACATAATTGTTAATAGTGGTTACCCTGAAAGTTGGCATGTTGTTGGAGTTCAGAGTTTTGGATGGGACTTTCATTCAGTTTGTACGATTTTTTAAAATGTTGAGAACATGGGTGGTTTCACTTTTGGAAAGAAAATCAAATTTGTTGCACAGTATTCCAGTGCATGAATCTGCCATAATTAATACAGATTTTCCTTTGTTGCTAGACATTTAGATTTTAAGCAATTTTTCCCATACAAGAGAAGGGAAGGCATTCCAAATAGAAAAACCAAAGTATATAGGCAGGAACAATCATGATCTAGCTCATTGCTGGAAAGGATGTAGAAGGGGATTGAGTATTACGGGCTGATTAGGTGACGAATGGGGAGAAGTATAGGTGAACCTGTGTTTAGAAGAAAACATGGAGAATTTAAAGATACGATTAGATGAAGAAAGGGTATAATAGTGACCTGAAATGAAGTGAAAGCAGCTCTGGACTAGGTAAGAGGCTGTAAAGAGAAGCAAGCTTCCCCAGGACTTGAAGGTTTCATAAAATAGGTTGAGAACTTTGATTCGTCTCCATAGTGTAATGGATAGCTGGGCCAAGGTCTTAAAGAAAAACTGGACCTAGGTGAACTTTTTCTTTTTAAAGAAGAGAACTTTTTTTTTTTTTTTTTTTTTTTTTTTTGGTTAAGGAAGAGAATTATTTAAGAAAGGGGAGCCAGGGAAACAGAAAACTGAGAGGAACGAAACTTGGAGTAACCATGGCAAAATAATATTGACTGTACTTTCTAGCTAAGGGAAGTGCAGATTCAGAAGAAGAGAAAGCCATAGAATAATAGCGAGATTGAACAAAAATTTGAAAAATACAAAAGAAATTTTGATGAGTCAGAAATGACCGTAACATGTGTGGCTTCTGAGGGAGAAATTAATGTCTTGCCTACGTTTATGAATCAGATCAGTGTAACAATAGGATCTTTATTGAGCTGGGCCAAGTGGTCTGTAAAAAGGGTGCAGAACTAATAATTTGAGATTAAGTGAAGGTGACAGATTTAATAACATTACTACATTACTCATAAGTTACTTCATTTTATGGCATTGTGTTAACATTCTTGTCGTCTTTATGAGCATTTCAAGCACCAAGCACATGGACATGCTCAACAATGCCTGAGAAAAGTCAAAGAACAAATAGATGAGAGTGCAGACAGACAAGGCAGTGTGTGGCAGATAACTGTTTCCCGTTGTGCTGGAGCAGGACAATGGAGTATACTCTGATGATTCTAGGTTAGGAAGGAAGCTTAAATAATTCAGGATGCTCCCGTACGTGAAGTGCCCAGCACCATGCCAGGTACACTGCTTGGGAGCTGCTGTGACCATCATCAGCATTCTTGGCCTCCCCGTCATCAGAGGTGTTCACCTAATTGTCAGGAAGTCTAGAGAGCACCAATGGCCAAAAGCCATGATACTGTTAAATATTCTAATTTCTTTAGTATTTGGGGAGCCAAGAGCTCATCAGCACAACTTCAGGAATTCAGAAATGTTCTTTTTCAAATTTTCAAAGATTTCTCCATTTCATAAAGGCAGAATGTTATCAGGAATTTGCTTCTGGGCTCAGAAACTTTCATTTCAGTCTGCAACAGTGCTTTTCCATGATGCAGTACTATGATTTTCAACCTTTGATATTTGTACCTTAGGGTATATGTGGTTGTTTGAAAATATCAACAGAAAGTCACAACTAAGCCCAGAACATCTACTCTTAGCAACAATTTACTTGAAAGTTTAGGGAAACAAAACATATATTTAAATAAACTAATATATTATTGGATACATCTGAGTTTGGTTAAAATACTTAACGTTTAAAGGTAGCTTGGGATCACAAAGGGTCATTTTAGAAATGTTCCCAGTTTTCTAGACTAGTATTAATTTGGATTATTTGTTTAGCTTTCTCTCCAGAAGAGGCAATGGGGATATTTTGGTTTAAATATTTTAGAAACATTGTACGATAATTTCAAAGGAAATTCAATAGAGTAACATGCAGCATAAAAATGCATGACAATTTGGAAGTGATGCTAATTCTTGGTTTATGTAATTCAGTGTAAAAACAATTGTAGCCTTTTAATCACCCACTTTTATAACTTTTTATCTCCCTTATATTGCTTCAAAGGAATAACCCAAGTCAATAAAGTAGCAGTTGATCTGAAATTTGCATTTGTTATGTTGTATTAAATATTTTATGAATCATTTGTATTTGTCTTGATTTTCATAGTGATTTTGTGTATTTAAAGAAGATATCTTTTTTAGTGTAAATACATATGTTAGTAACAGTTTTGTCAAACTTTAAAAGTATTAAGTATACAGATTTTAGATGCATTTCCAGCAGGAGGTTTGTTTTAAAGAGAGAAAATTGTTAAGAAGAGTTAAGTATTGATCTTGTAGCATGCCCAAAGTGTGTTTGCCTTTTGATATTGAATATAGACAAGTCTGTCAAATTATTAAGCAGCAAGAGAGAAAAAAGTCTTGAAAGTTTAATTGGGGAATAGCTATATAAAACTATCTGAAAAACTAAGATGGTAAGTGAGGAATGTTTTAGTTCTTTGTCTTGAGCATTGTTACGGGTCCTATTTTATTTTAGCTCATGTTTGTTTTCTTCTCTTCACATTTATCAGAATTCTTCCATGTTCACCTGGCTAATCTGAAAACTAACCATGACAAATAGATGTTTGGAAGCATTAAAATGATGACTGTCAAAGGGGCTATTACCATTTATCATGGAAATGAATTCAACCCACTGATGGTAATTTAGCTTATGGGTAAAATGAGCCTCATATGTTTATCAAATGAAGTTTTCAAATGTTTAACTTTCTCACAACAATGTTTTCTAAGGATGCAATATTGCATCTAATACTGTGTTCACAAGAGATACTTCATCTCATAAATTCTCAAACTCTATTCTTAACTATCATAGAAACATGGAGATTGAGAGATTGGTTCCTAACAAAATTTGATGGGCAAATTTCCATAAACTTTTATGGGAATATTCTGTTGTGTTCCTCAGTTCAGTATCTTCTCTGAGTAGATGGGTGACACTCTTGGGCTCCAGAATCAGACTCCCTGGAATTGAATACAGTGCCATCTTTGAAGAGCTGTGTAGTATCATTTTAAGTTCCTCTTCTGATGATAGTGCTGACTTTATATGACCATGAGAGGATTATGAGATGATGCAAAAGTGCTTAGACAGAGTCCTCATGGTACCCAAACCATGAGCTGAGGTACCCAAGGGGTGCTACAGAAAACTCACAGGGCCATTGCATAATATTTTAAATTTCTGTGAAATATCACCTGAGCTACTAGTCCAAGGTAGTTCAGTTTCAATGTTAGATCGTATTCTGTTCCTTTTGATGATGTCATATCTTTTCAAAGCTGAGTTTTTGTCAGTTGTTAGGATTAAAAAGTACTAGGTGATCATGCTGTTGGAACAGGAAATGAGGGAGCTGGTGTCTGGTTTAAGAAGTTGTGCAGTGCCCAGTGGGCACATGCATGGCTGTTAGTTGGTGATTGTGTTTATTTAAGAATTAAACAAACATATTTTGTTCAGTTTATATGTATTTCCTCAGATGGCTGCTGCAGACTTTGTAGGCTATCAATAATTTAATTCTTTGGTCTTTGCTGCTTAATGAGTAGAATTGTTAGGTGTTTCACTTAGCCTGAAGTTGCCATGAAAAAAATGACTGAGAAAGGCTCTGTGCACCAAGAAAGTTTGAAAATCTGTGGCTTAGCATTATCTGGTGCATGCAGTAAACCCTCAGGGAGGGTTTGGTTGTTTTTGGTGGTGATGTCAGTTGAAAAGTCAGAAGCCATTTCCTTAAATGTAACTGAAGTTCCTCCAGTTATCCTTTGAACTCTTGTCTTCTTCTGTAATGACAGCTAGAGGGGAGAGGGAGGAAGAGAACCAGAACAGAAGGAGGGAAGGAAGTGAAATGAATAAATCCAACTAGGAGTGTGGGAATGAAAGCCACCTCCCATGATATGGAGTAGATGGAAACTGCTTCCTGCAGAAGAAGAGGGAGGGGCTTATCATGTAGGAATAGCTCAAGAAGTCAGGAGAAGACATCCTGTGGACAACCCCTATCTAGCCTTGAAAGGAGGGGATAAGACATGGTGGCGCCAACGTTGGAGCAGCTGTGCAAGAAGAACAAAAACCAGCGGAGATTTAAGGCCAATGGTGGGGCAGGGAAAGAGCCTCCAGAAGGAGGGGTGTGGCGCCCATGTGTGTGCCTGGGGAGAGGCTCCAGTACCCCTGACCCAAGGCTGCCAGCTGCTCTGGACTCCCGCCCACAGCCTAGGCAGCCTGGGAGTGGGGGGTGGTTGGGCTGGGTGGTTAATTCTCAGAAGCTGTGCCAGGCACTCAGCCAGGGAGAGATACCAAAGCCAGGAAAACAGGAGGGGAAGGCAGCGGTGAGACCCCCCTTTCTCCCTCACTTCCCTCACCTGTTTGGGACTCCTGGATGGATCAAGGGAGGGGGTGCTGAGATACAAAGAAAATTGTTCATCTCTTTATCTGCACCATTACTGTACCTCTCAGTGGATGGCCTGGGGAAACACTTGTCACATCTGGAAAACACTTCCTTGATGAAAATAGAGAATATTGTTAGCTAACTCCTTTTAAGTATCCCTACATGATCATATAGATTTTTACTTCCTTTCAACCACTTTTTTTCTCCAAGTGAAATTGCATTACTTTTTTTTTTTCATTTCATCAAAGGGCCCATTCTACACTTAAAATTGAATTTTATTAATTAGATAGTTTATTAATTTTAGAAAGTTCCCCTCTTTAGAGAAGTCTTCTTCCACAACGAAGCTGTATTTCATTTTAAGTTTGAGTAATTTCTATTGTTCCTTTGGTAATCATTGTATTGCTCAAACTTGTTAAGCATCATTTAAAGAAAATTTTGAATTGTGGCTATTTTAATAGTTATTATTTTGCCATATAATTTTAGTTACAAATATGTAAAATATATACTAAAATAGATAACTTTTTCAGGGTTATATGTGGGCCACTGAAGTTTAGCTAAATAAACTAAAGCTCAGCTTTCATCTTGGAAAAACCTAAAAGTAAACATAAGATATTTAGAGAGCTTAATGTTCTCAGAATTTACATGGCCTCATAGTCTGAAATAGTGGTAACAATTTTGGGGGCTCCCACAACCCTCATCTTCTGAGATTTTTGGCAAGTCTTCAGTTAATACTCAAGATACCCTATTCACTGGGTTTTTCTGTGGTTTTATTGTCACTGATACTTATTAATGACATGAGACAAATAAAGTGCCCTTTCGTAATTGTTGTCTCAAAACATTGTAAAAATCAAATGTGGAATAATTAAAAATGCATTTGTGGTTTGTGGCTGTGAATTTGACTACTTAGAAGGTTGAGTGGTGGGCTTAAATGTGTTCTTGATAGGTTTGCGTGGTTGATTCCAAGTTCTGGAAACTGCCCTGGCGTAATTTGTAGTTGGCTTCAGTGAAGGGAGAGTAGGATGCTTTAAAGTACAGTTGACAGCTGTGCACACAGGCGCAGATAGCTGTTGCAGATAACTGTTAAACCCTTTACCTTCAACAGTTACTTTATTTTCAAGGTAAAAAATTAGGGTCAAGTAGTGTATACCTACTCACTTTTCACTATTCTTGCAAAAATACTTTCATTCAGATCTAAGAATATTTCATGGATTTGTGAAAAAGACTGTTTCACTCACTATGCCACTTTCATTAAACAAGTAATATACATATGGTTATTTTGAACTTCATAGGTCATTTTTAGATTCAGTTCGGTATTAATTCCTAATCACAGGCAGCTTTTTCTGTTGCATTCACAAAACTGTTAGATTCTCTGAAGAAATGTAATATTTTAAAATTTCTTGGTTAACCCAAAGAATGGGTAAAGTAATGTAACAATGGTCCAATTTATATGGGTAGCATATTGAATTTTAAATGCTATGAGGATTTATTAAAATGCACATTTTTTTCCATCAGTGCAATTGCATTTCAGTGATAAATAATCCAGAAGAGTTCATTTGTAAGAAAAGCTAAATTAGAAAATATTTTCTGTGTATAAAGTTGTAGATATTTTTTATAATAAGTGAGGAAACTGTAATTAGAACTGATTTATCCATTTGTTCATAGAGTTCTCTTAATGAGCAAGTGTATCACATATTCTTACTTGTGATTTTTGGACCATTTACATGAACAGTCCTTTGCAAATATGGGCAGGATTCATGATCCCCTTCTTTTCTGAACTTCTAAAATAGGAAATACATTTCAGTTCATTCTTTATTTGACAAACACAATTTATTGTGCGCCAAGAGGGCTTCAGGTATTTTTCTAGGTGTAGGGGACATAATGCAATGAACAAAATGGATGAAAATCCCTGTCCTCTCGGTTTCAACATTTTAGTGAGGAGAGCACTTCCTAAATTCAAAGTAATAAGTAAATATATCACATGTCATAGGGTGATAAGTGTTCTGTAGAAACAGAGGAGGGAGGGAGGATAGAGAGAGCCAGAGGAGGACGACTTAACTGGGAGTCACCAGGGAAATTCTCACTAAGGAGGTAGGATTTGAAGCCTGGGAAGTGATCAGTGCTTGATAGGTGGGTAGATCAAATAGAGCCTTGACAATTATTATAACAACTTCACTTTTATTCTGTAGTCTGAGAAGCCAGCAAGGCCTTTTCAGCTGAGAAATGACATGATCAGACTGCATCTTGGGAATTGAAGGTTGTGTAGAGCAGAAGGTAGGAGCCAGTCGGTGTTCCTTAGCAGTAATTTAGGGAAGACACGACCGTGGCTTTGATTCTGGGTATTCAGGAATGATAGACCTATTGGATGTGGAAAGTGAGAGAAACAAAAACAAAGGATGACACTAAGATTTTTGCCCCAGGCAGTTGGAAGGATGAGTTGATTTACTGAGCATGGAAGGCTGTGAATTACAGATGTGATGAATGCTATCAGAAGTCTGAAATTTGGAGTAAAGACAAAGACTGAGATATAAATATGAGGATTCTATTTTTTTTAAATGATCTAAGGATAGAATACTAACATTTTATACCTTTTTGTTTTAAATTTGGATCAAAAAGGTATTAACTATGTAGACAATTAAGTTTATATATTTTTATTCAGAGCATTTTATTTGTTGTTCAAATAGAAGTTTATTTTACATTCTGAAAGGCTATTGTGGATGCTTATTATGATTTGTGGATACCAACTAACATAAGGTACTATTTTTTTCTTTAATAGTGAACTCTGGCAATAGTAAACTAAAAGTGATTGTATTTTCATTATTTTAGTCCAGTTAAGTATTTGAATTTGTACATAATGAAAGCTTTTTTTTTTTAAGATCAGTTTACAAGAGCTTGCTTTATTGGTTAAAGCGATGAAAGTTGACAAAATTAAGAAAAGCTTGTAGCACCACATGTGTAGCCTGATGCATTTCACTAAGATTTGATGGACATTCTGACATCAGGAGAGAGATTTTGTGGAATCAAGATACACCAAGAAGGAGATACATTGTTACTTAAATGAGTAGAAGGAAATGTAATATATGTACCTTTGAATTTCTCCTTTGAGAACATTCTTAACATAGAAGGAAAGCTGTTGGATTTTAAACATTACAGACAGACTGTTTGTTTTTGAAACACCCTAGTGCTTAGTAGTGTCCTCTCCTGAGGGAGAAATTTCTTTGCTAGACTTGCTTTGAAACTTGCTTTGAAAATACTCTTTCAGTTACTTTTTTTGCTGAGGTGTAAAATTTGCAGAAGTTATGGAAAAGTACTGTCATTTTTAAAGGTCTGACATGCTATTTGTTCTTTCTGAAGGAGTTTGTGATTTTTGTGTTTTGCCTGGCTTAATCATTTGTCCCACTCTGATGGATGTCCAGCCATTGCCTGCATCTCCTAGGGACCACTTACTTCCCAGAAGCACCATGCCTCTGTGATGTGTTCTTCTTCCCCTGTGATCCTCGAGCCCCCCTATCTTTGCACATACCCCGTCTTCATTTAAAGCTAGTACTCATTACTCCCCAATCCTTCACACACCTTTTTGCCAACATTTTAGTATGAACATTTTCAAATATAGGAAAAACTGGAAAAAATTACACAGTGAAGACCCATATACTCAACACTTAGATTTTACAATCAGCATTTTACAACATTTGGTTTGCCTGTCATTTCTGAACACATCTGTCTGAGCCTCTCTTCAGTCCACCTTATTTTTGATGCATTTTTTAAGTAACTACAGACATGAGTGCACATCATCCCTAACACTTTAGCATTCATATCATTGACTAGAATTCAGTTTTGTTTACGGATCTTTTTAAAGTAAAATTCACATATGATGCAAGGCACAAATCCTAAGCGTATCATTTGATGAGTTTTGACAAATACATACACCTGTGTAATGGAAACCCCTGTGGAGATTTGAAAGATTACCATTACCACAGAAAGTCGCCTTTTCCCAGTCAGTCTCTGTCCCCCACCCCCAACAGCAGCCACTGCTTTGATAGTTTTCTGCCACAGATTAGCTCTGCCTGGTGTAGGACATCATGTAAACTGAAGTATACAGTATGTCCTCCTATATGTGTGGCTTTTTTTTTTTTTTTTCAACTCAGCATCATGCCTTAGAGATTTGCCCCTTGTTGGGTACGTAGCAGTTAGCTCCTTTCTAATGACGAGTAGCATCCCACTGTATGCATGTGCTGCAAGCTGTTTGGTCTCTTGTTATGGGCATTGGAGGTATTTCCATTTTTGAAGTATTACTAATAAAATCAATGTGACCTTCCTCTCTTTCAAATACAACTCATCCTTCATCTAATAAATAGCCCCTCCCAGTCTTGTTTAATGTAATCTAAGCAGTATAGTTTATTTGAGTTTCTAAAAACACTTTGCGTATGAGAGGAGGCTGTTTTTTGAGACTCGAAATGAAGGATTTCAGTGATGTTTTTGTGCCCTGAAACCTCTTCAGCTGCCTCTTCCAGGCAGTCATGTATTTTCTGAAGTCCTCCCATTTAGACAAGCACATTGGATTTCTCCTGCAGATTCTCTTCCTTAGCTCTTACTTACTCCCCGTTTAATTAACTTGAGGGCAGTAGAGGAGCCTTACCTCCTTTCATGTATGGCGGCCATAAAGCGCTTTGTGGAAGTGGGTTTGAAGAACTTTTAGAAAGTCCCTGGCAATTGTGTGTCTAATCCCCCCTCCAGTTTAGAGCATGGCAGGACAAAAAAGGCTGCAGGTTTGTGCCTCCATCCTGAGATTGTGGGCCACCAGGGGAGGCTGATCTCTGTTAGGCTGACGAATAAAGGGGATTTTGGATGTGACCTTGATGATGCCTCTGGCGATCTCTTTTCCTAGAATGAGGCTACCGTACTGTATAACTATAGGACGGCTAAAACTACTGGCTATCAAAAGACTCTACTTTAATTTTTGTACTTCCTCGTCTCTGAGTTGCCAAGAGCAAGCCATGGAGCAGGCCGTTTGGTGTGTCCTTTTGTCTAAATACCCTTTCTGACTAACCACAGCGCTCAGCATGACATGGTGGGTTTATGCCCTGGGGTTCTAGGGCTCTAAGTTTGAGCCAGGAAAGAGGAAGGTGATAGAAAACCTCCAATGAAAAATTCAAAGACCTTTGTGGCTCATAGCAAAGAATTACTATACTTGATTAAAAGCAAGGCCAAGAATCTAATTTTTGCATTTTCCCTCTCTTGCTTGTGTTTTCAACTAATGTTGTAGGGCCTTTTATTTACTCAACCAGATTGACAAGATTATAAATGAGAGCTGTGTGTGGAAGCCTCTAATTTTTCATAAGTAAATGAATTAATTTATCATCGCTGCTGTGTTTTATTGCTGTCTCCATGCCAGACTGCCCTGCTCCTTTATTCCCCCTTTTGCCTTCTAAACATTGGATCCATGTCATCGTGTTTGACAGGTTTCTGATTCCCCTGTCAGATGCAATTTGGTGCTAATCACATTTCCTTTGCTCAATGTCAATGATACAAGCCATGCATAATATTCCTGTATGTCCACTCACTCACTTGCAGTGCAGCTGGAGTATCTTGGGCATTAATCTGATAGAATGCCACATTGAAATGCAAAAATGATGCTTAAGCACTAAGATAATGTGGTCAGACAGATGTGCAATAGATAAGTGAGGCTAAACTGGTGATCTTTGCTGAGGTTTGATGAATTTTATTTCATTTCTGAATATCTCTTTACAAACCTGAGACTGTAATCAGTGCTGGTTCATTAGACCTTCAGCATTTTTAATAGAATTCATTCGTTGTCCATGTATGAAAGAACGAGAGTTATTTTTCCCATTAAAAAGCAAGTTATAGGTAGTTAT
Organism: Camelus dromedarius; assembly: GCF_036321535.1. Lineage (NCBI taxonomy): Eukaryota > Metazoa > Chordata > Mammalia > Artiodactyla > Camelidae > Camelus > Camelus dromedarius. The sequence continues at coordinate 68,615,940 of NC_087439.1, read as the reverse complement.
TTTTATTGTTGAAGAGTATTCCTGTCTCAGATCACATACTTGATCAAATGTATGAAAGTAGCTAATAATCTAGAAAAACCTATTTACAGAATCATGTGCTAGTTTGTAGCCTAGAGGAAATTCCAAACAATAGACCTTCCATGAGATTAACCTTAGGCAGAGTATGATGGGAGGGTTTTGTTTGATTTGGGCAGAGGGTGATGGCCGTTTATTTTTTGAAGCTGAGTGAGATGCTTTGACAGTCAGAAAGGGAGAGAGCACACACTCAAGGAAGAAGAAACAACATGAAAATCATAGACAAGGGAGGGCATTATTTATTCAGTGAGATGGCTTGCCTATTGTGATGGTCAGTGACACTACAAAAGCCATTCAGGAGCATAAGGGAAGATCTTGATTTTGTAGAAAAGAGGAACTAATCTTTTTTTCAAATGAGTCTGTGTTATGTTTAAATTTGAGTGCCCCCACCAAATTTGATGGTGATATGGAAGAAGGATTAGAGGAGAAACCAAAAGGAACATCAAATAGGGACCCTTGCAGTAGGCCAGGTGAGAGATAAGGGCCCAAACCAGGACAGTGAGAGCAGAAATAGGAAACATAAACACATGTAAAAAGCATTACTAACTAAAAGTTGTAGTTACGCAGTTGGGTTGGATGTGGTGAACGAGGGTGGCTTGGTGAAGGAGGGATGAAGGAACAAAGATATTCCCCGGTTTCTAGGTGAAATAGGGTGCTGTGGACTGTGATGCCTCTTAAGTGAGAAAACCGTAAGTGTAGGTAGGGTGAGATCATGAATTCAGTTTGGATTATGCTGAATTTGAGGTTCCTATGGGACATCCAAATAGCAGTGAGCAGGAGGTGGAGATATTTGGTGGCCATTTTCATACATATGGTAAATAATTGAAATCATAGAAATGGTTGCAGTTGCTTTGCAAAGAGAGCATATAAGCAAAAGGAGAAGCAGCTAATGATGAAATCTTGGAATTAAAGCTATATTTAAGGGGAAAAGTGTACCAAAGTGAACTGAGAAAAGACTGAAATAAGCAATTATCCAGAGAAGGGAAATACTGTGAAAGCTGGTGTTGGGTAGGGGACAGTCAGCTCTATCAAATGCACCAGAGTACTTAAGCAGGAGGAGCACTGAGGAGGGATGGTTGAATTAATACCTAAGTATGGAGTGTTCAGCAAGAGCCGAGGCAGGTTCCATGGAGTGGTAGAACTAGAAATCCTGTTGTAGTTGGTTGAGGAGTGAATGAACGATGTGAAACTGAAGATCCCTCATGTTGACAGCTCTTTTAAAAAATTGGTGGTAAGGGAGAAGACGGAAGAGCACTGGGCTTATAGCTTGAAGAGCACATAAATACATAAAATGATTTTTAAAAACGGGGCATACATTCTCAATGAGGGTAATGCTGCCCTCAAAGGAGTGAAAATTGGTTCTTGGAGAGCAAAAACTATCTTAAATATTGCAATGGACTGTATCCGAGAGAAGTTCGACTGATCTGATAAAATCTTATTCCTTAGTGTTTAATTTCTCTTTTTGAGTATTCTTGGGTATCATAAGAGCAGCATCAACTGAGTTCATGGAAAGCACACATTGTGTACAAGATCGGGGCTGTAGCGTTATGGCAGTTACATAGCTGTGACGGGAAGACTTTTGATCCACTGCTGGATCTCAAAGTTGTAACCTGAGAGGTGGTCTGTGTCTTCCTGTTAGCTGGCTTGCGACTGCTGTGTATTTTGTTCCTCAGTCTTTTTGTGTGTGACTTGGGCTTTGAGAATTAAACTGAAATAGTTTACATTTTGTTATTTAATTTTATAAAAATTATTCAACCCATCATCAAATGTATCCAATGCCAAAAAGAAAAAAAAAAGTTGGTACTATCTGAATGATTAGCTAGCAGCCAGTTCAGTTAAAAATCATTTTCTTAATCAAGCAACACTTAAACAGTTAACTGAACTAACAGTTAACAACAGTTAACTGAACTAAGAATATATTTTAACGATTAAAATTTTAATCATTTTACTTTTGCTGGAAATAAAACAATTTTGAATGATTTTTTATAAATTTGATTACATTTCTATTATGTTTATGTAAATTAGTTTCATATTAAATTTAATAATTGTAATATATCTAAGTAAATACATGCCATTAAAAGTTGCTCAGTAAATGTAGCTATAGAGCTAAGTTAAATGTTAATAGCTTTTTAATTTCTAATTAAACTTTAACTTAAGAATTTATTCAGTCATTCTTAACTGCATTGAATAAAATTTGTAAGCCTTATATTTACTCTTCTTATGTATAAAGCATAGATATACATACAGAACTTAAACAGATAAACAGGATATTAAAATTTCATGTGAGGTGGCATTAGGAAAACAATGTATTAAAAGGCTCTTTACAGAGACAATTGTGAATGAAAGGTTGAGAAATACTGGGAAAGAGGAATCTTACTATTTGCTTAGTTTTTGTTCCTTCTTCAATTGAATGATACCTTTTCTGTGAGATTTACTCAGCGCTGTGATACCACTAACATTGACTTTACCAAAAACGCCTACTTCATTTGAGACCCAGTGCTTACAGAGGATATATGCTTAATGAGAAACTTTATACACACAGGTAATTTTGATTCATAAAAAATAATAGCCATGATTTCAGAGGCTGAAATACCTAAAATGGTAGGTCAAAATTTTAATAACCTAAATTGAATTTCAGTATAACCCAGACCTTCTGGGGCACTAATGATATGTTATCAGTGTGGCATTTGTCTTGGTGATAGAGGACTTGATGAATGATATTTCAGGAAAAAGCTTACTAAACTCAGAGGGACTCTGAAAGCTATAACACAGTGAACTAAAGCCACTGTCAGTGAAGGAGAACCTTGAGCAGTCAGATCCCATGAGTTTTGTCTTGAAACAGTTAAAAGTTGGAAAATGTGTGGTTTGACTGTGCAACCAAAACAGCAATCTATTGAACATTAGTCTGTAGGGAGTTCTCAAAGGGTAAAAAGACTACCCAGAGACAACCTGAAACAAAACCATCCCAGTTTTCCATGGGGGAAGATGCTTTCATTTTCAAGCTGTTGGAAGTGTTAAGAGAGTAAAATCTTCCCGTGCAATTAGTAATGGATCATTGATAAACAATGCTGGTAGCTGCTGGTAGCCTGTTTTGGTCTGAGACATTGTAAAATTTCAAACTGGCATTCTCAAATAAGTGGGCATTACCTTCATGTATATTTTACCCTTTTTTAAATTTCAACATTCAAGGGGAAAAGTTAAAAGCATATTCATTCACAGCAATTTCATGTATTAAAAACCTATCACGATATCATTTAGGTGCTGTTAAAATCATATGTGAATAGTCTTTTGCAAGATTCCACTCCCTCTTAAATATCTTCTGAATATCTTTGTGAAAACAGTTATTCAACAGGATCAGTCCTTCACTGTATGTAGAATTCTGTAATAGAAACATTGAGGATTAAACACACACACACACACACACACACATCTTGTCCCAGCTTTTAAGGAGCTTGAAATTTAATGGAAGCGCTAAAACACACATATCTAAAACTATTCACAAACTAAAATAAGGTTAAAAAAAAAAAAACAATGCAAATGATATATGTAAGTGTCGAACTGGATTTACAGTAATGGAATGATCAATCAATGAGGTTAATAAAAGACAACTTCCCAGAAACTGAATACTGAACAGGGTCTTCAATGAAGAGACAGTGTAAATTAAAATTAGAATTGAAGAAGGAAGAAATTCTGTCGCGTGTTAAAAAAAAAAAAAGGAAGAAAAATATTTTAGGTAAAGGTATATGAAAAAGCCAACAACTGATGTAGATACGGGAATGGTGATCAGTCTTCCCTGAGTAGTAGATAGGTAGGAAACCTTGGGAAGGAATAAGAATGGCAGAGTGGTTTTTTCACTACATCTAAGCCTTGGCAGCTAGAAATACGGAGAATGAAGGGGGAATTTTATCCCTTCATACGGTGAGTATGAAAAAGAGAAGTAAGAAATCCGCTGTGATTATTTTATTGAGCACACTGCTTAGCTTTGTAGTCGGGACTGAAGCAAAGCCCCGCCCTCAGTTGCCTCCCCCTGCTTGGGTAAGTAGTATCCATTTCTTTTGACATAATAGTTGTAACAGAACTCCTTGATCCCCAACGACAAAAACCGGTGCTGGCTACCTCAAGAGGAAATATATTTGAAAAACATGAGTGTTTGTAAAATCAAAGGGGGCTAAGAATTGAGAATTTATGAATGGGCAGGGAATCATGGCAAAATGAGGAAGCAGGAGTTGAAATTGCTTTTTACTAGGAATCAACTGGCCAGTGTGCAATTCTGTAGTAAGCAAACACTGAGCATTTTTTTTCATCCTGTGTCCCTTCAGTGAGATTTAGAGTTCCAGGAGAATAGTATTCTCTGAGCTTTGGTCTCATTTCCACCTCTACATTGTACCACGGCAAAGAGAGGGGCAATATCTAGAACCTTTGTCTTCAGTAGTGAGTTCCAGGCACCTGGATGTACCAGTCACGCAAGACCACACACAAGGTAAATCCCCTCGAGACAATCAGGGACCTCTTAGGGATGGGGAATGGATGTTGACTGGCCAAATACTGAGAAATGTCCACTCTGTTATCTTTGGAACTTGAGTGGAGAAATAGAAGTTTATCCTAGAGTCTTTGACATATGAAAGCAACTCTTGATCAGTTTATTCAAACTCTTTTTATATTTATCAAGCAACTTCTTTTTCTCTAGTGAAGTTCCTAGGTGAAATAGTTCTCCAAGGAAAACAGCACACCCTTCACCACTAAGAATAGAACCTGAGAATTCCTAATTAAGGCCAATTCAGATTACATTAATGAAACAGCTAGGGGACTTAACAGCTAGAAGTCCCAATGCAGTGTTGCACCGTGCCATACTCCTACAGAATCCTTTCACAGCATGTGGGCATGATCTGTGAAAGCATTTTGTCATTTCTCTCTGAGGCAAACCAAGCCTCCATAGCAGTTTTTAAGTTTCTTCAGTTAATAATCTCTTTGAGGCCATTGGACTCCTAACTTCCAATGCAGCATTCTAGAACCTGAGGATAGTTCTTAACAGTTTCTAAATGGTCAATAGTATAGCATAATTTTCAGGCTAGTTTTCCCATTATGTGCATGTGGATACATTTACCATTCTTTTGATATTAAACATTAGTGTTATATATTTTAAAGTTTCTAAACTCTAAATTCTAAACATAAGAGACAAAAGATCTGTATCTGTTACCTGAAAGCCAAGCTAACAATGAAAGGGGAGTAATTAATTCTCGTAGTATGTTTGGGATTCTTTCTTTCAAAGACAATAGCATAATGCAGCCAGAATTATTATTAATGATCCAAAGAAAGGCTGAAAATTAGACTAAACAAAGTTTGAATTTTCACCATTATTTTATTCTCTTTGAAACTGAAGAATAGCATGTTTTTGGCAATACTGAGAAAATGAATAATCACAGATAATGCATTGACTAATAACATAATTGTATGTTAATAATACAATTGTATGTATATTTGGAGAATTACTACTCTAGCTATTTTGGGTTATAATTATAACCTTAAGACCCATATATTAATGGTTTGGATTGGTACATGAATCCATTCTGTTACGAATTATAAGCACATCAAGCTATTCTAATATGAAGGCTTGGTCACAGGTTTTTTCTGTAGCCCGTTACTTTTGCTCCTTAACAAGTCCTAATAATCCTTTGGAAACTATGTAGCTAAGGTATTAAAAGAGACATACAGACATATATACATGTATATACATATACACATACATGCATGCATGTATATATGCATATTATACATGTTATGCTTGTCTGTGTTTTTTTAAAAACACATATCTAGGAGTAAAATACTGTATCAGTTACCTGTTGCTACAGTAATGCTGTGTAATACATAACCACAAAACTCAATGACTTAAAACAACAAGCAGCTTTTCATTGCCAATGAATCCATATACTAGCTAGGCAGATTGGGTTCTGTCTGGGTTTAGTCTTGTATCTTTGGTAATTGTGGGTCAAGTAGGCAGATCCCCTGATCTAGGCTGTGTTTGTTCCCATATTTGGTGTTTAAACTGTCTATTGAATGGTCTAGGGTGATCCTGACTAGGACAACTGGGTTCTTCTTCATGGGATCTTTTACCCTCTTTCAGGCTAGCCTTTGTTTTCTTAGTCGTGCAAAGTTCCAAAGGAACAAGCAGAAACGTGCAAGTCTTCTAACAGCCTAGCCTGGAAACAGCACGATGTCAATTCTGCTGAATTCTAGTGAATGAAGTAAGTCACAAGGCCAGCTGGGAGTCAGGGAGTAGGGAAATAGACTCCACCTTTGATGAAGGAGCTTCAGAGTCACATTGCAAAGGGAAATAATCCAAGGAGAGGAGTAACTGGGCTATATTTTAAAAAAAAAATCAACTTACCACAAAGCTCATATACCTAAAACTCTCAAAGAGTTTCACAATATGATTTGGTGTTTAAGAAAGTGGTGTTGTAAGTCCTTTGCAGAGCAACAAAGAAAATAACTGCTTTCGGACGGGAGATTCATCAAAGGCATCTTGGTCAGTCTCGTCATCTAAGTGCAGTCGTGGGGTGGGGATCCCAACCCAAACAGGGAGAAGAGAACTTGGCCTAACCTGGCTGTCAGTGAGCTGTGAACCCATCAATTTACCATTCCCTCTGCTTCTTTTTTGCCTCTTTGTGGGAACCTGCCTTTAACTTTTGAATTTTCTCCTGATTCAAGAGTAACAGTGGTGAGAGTGGAGTGGCTGAGATCATAACTAACCAAGTCACCCACTGGAGCTGGTGAGGGCTGTGCAGCTTCCACCCTACTCAGGGTTTCTTAGATGAAAATGTGCTGCTTTGAAACTGGGGCTTGACCTGCGTGGTATCTGTCCTGGCTGCCCGTTTACAGAGGAGACGTTTGCTTATTGTTCCAGTATCTGTAACTGACCCCAGGTCCCTGAGCCTCCATCCTCCTGGTCAGTGGCTACACAGCTGGTTTGCTTAATCAGAATACTTAACTATTTAGTTATCCTCAACTAAATATATTTTCCAGGGAATGACATGGAATTCTCTTCAGTATGTTTCTGAAAAGAGTTTGATGTTAGTAAAGTATGACTGTGTATTGTATGTGGAGGTTATGGTTTTGGAGGTATCTAGACTGTTTTTGGAACAGCAGCAAAAAAGGTCATCTTGTTGGATCAAATAATCTGCTAATGGACAATCTAACACTTAATTGACATTGAAAGCTAATGATCCCCAGTAATCTAAGCTTCAAACTTGCCAATGTTAATGACTTGAAGAACGGATCAAGATACCTTATTTGTTGTTCCTTCCTATTAAGAAAATATCTGAATATTGCTGTCTTATCCTAAGTAAAACTTAGAAATTGATAATAAAATGAGTCAGAAAGGACTGATAAGAAACTGCATTTAAGTACTAAAATGAAACAAATATTCTTCCAGACTTAAAGTTTTATACTGAATTTTACTCACCAGCAAGGGTTGAGGCTAGGCGGCAATCTTCAAAGATTAAATAAACATGAATTGAATACAAAATTTCCTTTTGGTTCTTATAGATTTTTCAGAATATCAACTAAATGAGAAACTTATATAAAGAACTGTTGGTTCTTCCCTGGGACATGAGCATTTGGGACAAGTTCCTTTCCCTAGAATGCTGGTGAAACAAAATGAAAACAAATGTTTTGTCTCAACTCATAGGACATAATTATTTTTCTTATTTGCTATTCTGACTACCCAGACAATTTAATTCTTCCCAAATCCAGCTTTATCCCTACTCCCATTATACTTAACAGGATGACATTAACTTTTAATTTGTTGAGAGTATTAAGGCTCCCCAAGTTTAGCTCCCTTAATTCCCCCCTCCCATGACATGAAAATCTTGGTATGTTTTCACTTGCCTCTATTTACTGTGTCTGAGTCAGAAATGGTCTTCCTCTTTGCCAAACCCAACCCTCTAATTTATGGTTTTAATCATAATCCACCATCTTCTTGAATCCCTGGGACGTTTGCTCAAACGATTACATTTTTCCTCAAGTTTCTCAAAGAAATGTAAACAATGATATTTTCCTAAAGAGAGCTTGAAAACTTACATTTTTAATTCCTCTCTGTGTATGATCTGCTTTCCCTGTTACTTACCAACATGCTCAGTCTCTCTTTATTCTTAAAAAAAATAACCAAAACACTGCAGTCTTTTAAACTCCATGTTGTTTTGATCCTTTTCATTTCCTGTCTGAAGTTCTGGAGTATTTTGTACTCACCAAGTCAGCTTTATTACCTCCCATTCTCTCCTTAATCCAATAATCCAACCTTCAGTTTCCATGGCTGCTTCCTCAGCACTTTAGGAAAACTACATCTTTGAAATAGTCCTCATGTAGTGGTCGAATCCTGTGCTCTGTTGTTAGGCCCTTATAACCCTCAACCTATTTACCACGTTCTTTTGAAGCTCCAGCCTCCATTGCTTCTGAGTTTAAGAACTATCCAGTGCTCCCAATTGCTTGTTCAGACAGTTCTCTCTTTATTGGCTGCCTCCAGTCCCCCTCCCCCCTTTTTTTTTTCCCAGTCTCTTAGATCAGTAGTTTGTCTTGCTCCCTCTGCTTTCCGTATTACTATAAAACTTGTCTGAAAATCAAGTTTAACCCTTGCATATATATTTTATCTTTTCACCTAAGTTGTAAAGGCCCTTAAGGACACAGGTGAAATCTGCTGTGCTTTTGTTTTCTCGTTCTGCCAAGCAGGGAAGTAAGCAACGTTCTCTAGGCTGATGGCATGGTCTCCGGCGCAGTTCCATTTACTGGCTGAGCACTGAGGGAGGGAATGGCTTAGCTTTAACATAGAACCAAAGCAGAAATGGCGGATCTTCAAGGACATTTATGTTCTCAGAGTAAGAGTTTTGTAAAGAGTTAGCACTCTGGAGTCAAACTGCTTTACTTCGAATCCCACCTCCAGCACATTAGCTGTGAGATATCAGTCAAATTTCTTCACTATTTTAAGATTCGGTTACCTTGTTTGTAAAATAAGGATAATCGTGGCATTTACTACTGGGGTTAATGAGATTATTCGTGAATATCTTTTAACATAGTGCCCTATAGAGAGTACTCAGTACTGTTCAGCAGGTCAATTTTCTTACCAGTTTAGGAGTATTCATTTGGGGGTTAGGAAAAAGCCCGTTTGATTGTAGTTGGTTTTGAAATAATGTCATCATGAGGTTTTTCTATAGGTTGAGCTTGAAACTTTAGGTTATGAAATAGCCACTATTTTTCTTATAACAGAGGATGTAAATTACTTTGAATTATACCCTTACATAAAAGCTTAGGAAGTTTTTTTTTTTTTTTTTTTCTCTTAAGGAAAAACAATATTGGAAAGTTTTCCAGATTGGGGTATGTGGCAAGTTTCCCAGCTTTTGCTATCTTTTGGAGACCATTCACATATTACAAATCTGATCTAGCTCACAGACATGCAACTCACTAGACCAATGACTTTGGTTAATTCACTTAAATCCTCTTTGGACTGTAAGTTCTTGTGAAATAAAAACAAACTAAGGACGGAAAAGAAGAGCAGTCCGGTTGCTAAATTGTCAAAACAGAAGAGTAAATTTGCACCTCAGTTTGGCTGGCGTCTCTGAACATAGGAATCCGTCTCAGATACTCAGAATCAACATTTTGTTTCTGAAAAATGTTTGATTATGAGCAGTATTTAATGACACAACTGCAAAAATCTTACACGATTTGATTTTGGAGAGAGACACCCTCATAGATCTATTTACCATTCTTTTATCTGGATTTGTATCCTTTTAGGCCAGGAGGCTACATACATAGTATTATTTTAGTGATCTTTCAATCATTCACCTATTTAATGGACTGCAATCTATTGTGGCATACTGTTTCAGTAGGGAGGATGATATGGAAGTTGTTTAAGCAGTTTTTATGCCACTTTAAAAAATAGCTCAAAATATATTTCAAGCTTGGGTGGGAGACTTTCTTGTCATAGTCTAGATTTTAATTTTAGGAAGTGTCATCCCCTACACTTGGTTATGTTTTGTCTCTTTAATGAACCTAATGTCCTGATTTTGTTTTCCTTTTTTTTTCCTTTAGTAAAAGAAGCAGTTGCACTTAAGTTCTCCTCCAAAGCAATAAAATCAATATCTGCCTTTAATGATCTCTGTTCAGTTTTCATTCCAAAATTTTATTTTGCTTATGAGCAACTGCCATTCCTCTCTAGAGTAGGAGAGAGAGAATTTTTTACTTGAAAGTATTGTATCCTTTCTGCATATGACAGATACTCAGTGTTTGTTGAAGTGTATTTGTTGACTGTAAGAAAAAAAAAAACCAAAAATGTGATGGAGGAGAATAGAAATCTGAAATAATGTTATCAGGAAAGAATGCATTTCTGATTAAGTTAATATTCTTTAACTGGAAGTTACATAGTATATAGTATAACAGCTGAACAGGAGTATTGCATAGTAATTTATGATTAAAAAAAGATCAAGAGAAAGACAAGTCACAGACTGAGAGAAAATGTTTGCAAAAGACACAGCTGATAAAAAAACTATTGACCAAAATATATAAAGAACTCTTAAAAATACATAGTAAGAAAACAGTCTGACTAAAAAGTGGGTCAAAGACCTTAACAGACACCTCACTAAGGAAGATACACAGACAGCAAATAAACATGAAAAGATGCTATACATCATACGTCATGAGGGAAATGCAAATTAAAGTGACCGTGAGATGCCACTAAATACCTATCGGAATAACCAAAATCCGGAACATTGAGAGCAGCAAATGCTGACAAGAATGTGGAGCAGTAAGAACTCTGAGTCATTACTGGTGGGGATGCAAAATGCTACAGCCACCTCAGAAGATAGTTTGGTAGTTTTTTTTTTTTTTTTTTTTTTTTACAAACTAAGCATCCTTTTACCAAAGATTTAGCAGTTGTACTCTTTGCTATTTATCTAAAGAAGATGAAAACTTATATCCACACAAAAACCTGCACACAGATGTTTAGAACAGCTGTACTCATAATTGACAATGTTGGAAGCCACTGAGATGTCTTTCAGTAGATGAATGAATGGATAAATAATAACCTGTGGTATATCTAGACAGTGGAAAATTATTCAGCACTAAAAAAAGTTATTGAGCCATGAAAAAACAGAGGGACCTCACATGCATATTACTAAGTGAAAGAAGCCCATCTGAAAAGGCTACGTACTGTACAGTTCCAACTATATAACATTCTGAGGAAGGCAAAACTATGGAGATAGTAAAATATTTGTTCAGGAGTTGGCAGGGGGATGGGGGTGGACGGACGAATAGGTAGAGCACAAAGGATGTTGAAGGCAGTGAAAATGCTTTGTATGATACCATGAGGATGGATACATGTCATTATACATTAGTCCCAATTCATAGAATGTAGAACACTGAGTAAACCATAAAACTATGGACTTCGGGTAATTATAATGTGTCAATGTAAGTTCATCTGTTGTAAGAGGGTACCACTCTGGTGGGGGATTTTGATAAGGGGAAAGCTGTGTATGTCGGGGGTAGGAAGTATAGGGGAAGTTCTTGAATTTTGCTGTAAATTTTAAACTGCCCTAAAAAAACTTAATTTAAAAAAAAAGCATGTTTATTAAAGGGTGGGTAGATGAAATAAACACAAATAAAAACCATCTGGTCTTGTCCTTAAAGATCTGTCGTTAAATCTGGGCTTCTCATTTTTACATTTAGTCCGTGGTATCTCATTAAGGCACTTACGTATCTTGTTTGTCAGGCTTTTGGTACTGGTGGTGGTAACTTCAAGGTGAAGCAGCTATTCCTGTGCCTAGTTTCTTTGACTCATGAAGAATAATTGTACAGGGTTATGCATGATTAAATAACCCACAGCCTTAAATCCTATTTGGCAAAATTCAAGGCTCCCTAGGCTGTGAGAGCCTCTAAGTGACCTCCGTCTCAAACTTCATAGTGTAATTTTAGTGTTAAGAACGGGCTGCTCTAAGGTGTCTGTAGGGGACATTACTTAAAGTTGTTTAAAGGAGTAACTTTACATCATTAGAATAAATAGCATGTGTAGGGCTCTGTGCACATCCTACATATCTGCCTGGAGTGAAATTACTTCCCAAGCTATAGATAAATGAAACTAACCCAGACACTCTCAAGGAAGAGTAGAATATTGGCTGATGAAAATTGTGTATGGGTTTAGGGTTCTCAAGCCACAATTAATTTACATTTGATTTTAATTGATGACACCCTGATATATCAGAGGTTCTTTAATTAAGAAGTAAAAATGTAGGCAGATTGGAATATTGGTAATTGGAAATAGAGGAGGTTTAACTAATGAAGTGTGGCTTTATTAAATGTTTTGTTCATTTCATAGAAAACATTATGTAGAACTTATTAACAATTATCTTTTGTTTAAAAGAAACAGTGCTATTTGGAGGATTTAGATTCTTTATTTAAAAATATGTGCTGTGTTAGAAATAATGGTTGTGACCGTAAAGCCCCAAATTGCTTTTAATGTTGTGCGTGGACTACTAAACCACCCTGCTTTATTATAAGCTATCAGAGTTCATCTTTTAGTGACTTTTGGTCTAAACCTACATTTAATAAATGGCTCTGCATTGTAAGATTTCCAGCTTAGCCTGTCAGATCTCTTGGATCTGCTCAGCATCTCACTTAGAGTTTCTCCTCTCTTTTGTCAAGTCTCTAATAGCATTGCCTAGAGTGACAAGTGTCTGAAAAATGACACAGATTGTAATTTGCAGTATTACCTTTACTGTTGCAGATTATTCTCCCTTATAATTACAGCTTACACAAAAGTCTGCTTGATACTTCCTTGTAATCAGAGTAATAATACCTTGCATTTATGCAGTCTTTTCTCTTGTGAGCTCAAAGCACTGTTACAGGCACTCTTGTTAATTGTCACGACATTCCTATGAGCAAAGCAGATGGTTGCAGAAAGGGAGGCTGAAGTGTAACCAGGTCAAACGACTTGCCTAGGGTAAAGCCATAATCAGTGACACTGACGGGAAGGAAGCCAGGTCTCCTGATTCTAGACCAGTTTTCTGTCTTCTGCATCACTTTGCCTCCAATTTTTTTCACTTGTTACATCTGTTTCCATCATTGTCATGCTGTTAATTACTTAATATCATTTTACTGCAAGATTAGCTAAAGGGAGCAGATACACTCTGACTGTTTAAAAATATGTTTAATGCAGCATGACAGAAACAGTGACACTTCATGGGAGGACAGGTAGGGTGTTAGGATTTTGGTTTCTTGATGAGTATCACTAGTTTGGGGGGCCCCGGGGGTCCATTTTCCCCTAAAGGGTGTTTTTTGAATGATGCAGCTGCCTAGAAGCTATTGGTCTTGTTTTCTTATCTGAATCAACTGAAGCAAAACATGATCAATTAGTTGATTACTGAATGATACTCAGTGAAGTGTCCACTAAATTAGCAGATGTATCTTTTTATGCTCAATTATCCAGCTGTGTAGTCAGGGTTTTGAGGCTTGGTAAAAATAGAAAACCTGTGTATATAAAATGTAGGTAAAATTGCAACCTATTAACCGTGCCTATTTTTAATTAAAAATTTTTATTCTTTCTACATTGAGGTGTGAAACTGTAACTCTTATCTGGTCATTCCACATCCCATTCCTCTGAATGAAGGATCCGGTCTGAAAGCAAAGTGGGACCTGGAGTGGGTATTCATTAGCTTGTTTATTCAGGGGTACTTAGTGGTAGGGTGGAAAACTTGAAAGGTATATCCATCAAAGTTTTCCCATGATGTTTGAGTCTAATATATATGACTCATTGATTTAATAATAGAAAGAACTGATTTAATTGTTCTGACCGCAGATTTATTGACAATAAAGTATAATTTGGTGACCAGTAGGTCTTATTTTTACCCTCTTGCCCTTGTTTAGAAAGCCTTGTTTGTTACAAGATGCTTGATTATGACCCAATAATCAGACTTCTATTTTAATCCCACAGTTTCACTTCTTTTTTCTTGTCTACATTGACTATTTTTCGTTCTTACTTTCCTTATGTATATGTATTTTTAACTTTGTCCTGTTTGTACAAGGTCACCATGTGTCTTGTGTTAGTTTTCTGAGAATATGTTAAGAATATATATATGTATATATCAGACTCAGTTTTCTCTTTCTGATTTTTTAAGAAGTAGATTTTTTGGGGGTTTTGTTGAGTATATTATGTGTGACTGATGTATATTCTTTAGAAATAAGCTGCTTCTCCAGGCACAGGCCATATCGTTGAAATGGTAGAGTCTGTAATACCTTGAGGGCATAGTTTGAACAGAGCTTCTAGTTTCCCTAGTTTAAAACAGCACTGTTTTAAATAACAGCATTGCTATAGTTTTCATAATTCCATGATTACAGGTTGTAAAATAATAGCTGATTGCATGCTATTATGAGGCCTGCAGAATTCACAGAAAGAGCAATTAAAAACAAATGTCAAAGTACTTAATATTGAGTATACACTGTGTACTAGATTCCAGAATGTCCCTGAGTGTAGCTTTTATCTTCTAAATAGAAAGTAGGATTTTGCTCGCATTATTCTTTGGGGATGATTGTAAATATTCCGTTTCACTGGTCTGTTTGCCGAGTGCTCTGGGAGAAACGGACCGCATGCTTTTTGGCCGTTAAGCCTCAAATCCCAGAACAGAGCTTTGCTCCAGGGCCTGTAAGAGCCATGTGCTCCCTTCTCCATCCTTTGAGCTTCCTCACCTAATGCTCTTCCTGGGCCACGTGCCATATGGTCCGGGAGTCATCAGTGGGAACAGCTGGTGACTTCTCTGCTTATTAGTAGCCATCGTGTCTGAGTCAGATGGATTCTTCAGTTTTCTCTTCAGCGGTGGTTTGAAAACAATGCATGGCTTATAAATAAATTGATAAAGGTAAAACTTTGTAGATTATCTGTTAAAATATTAGATCATCATCTTTCTCCCTTCTCATGTGCTTTGGACTATCTGCCCTGGCAGTTTTTTCTACTTTCTCTTGCTTTTTAAAATATAACACTGGTTACTAAGAATTCACAAGATGGCAAACACTGCCTATGTTATTTATTCCTAGTAACAATTTCATTGAAAAAATTATTTGATTGTCTTGATTTTACAGATGAGGAGGCAGAGGTTTAGACATCTTAGAAATGTACCAAATGGTAAAAGCTAGTGCGATACAGAGCCAGGATGTGAACAGAATTCCCTGGCTTCACACCCCAAACTCCTGACTCTGACACAAACTGCTTACTCTTTGCTTTGCTTTGGGTTTAGGGGATACACGTGTTTTGTTTAAATAGTGACATGAGGCCTTATCCGGGAGGTAAATAAATTACAATGGTGACTCTTTAAAACTGTCATACTGGGTATACATACAGTTTGGTAGGTCAAAGAAAGAGAATCAAAGTACAGAAACTGATGGAAAAGCACCCAGGAATTCAGTATCTGAGAAAGGTAGACTATGTGTAAGTAAAAATGATAGCTAATATGTACTATGCACTTATAAGATAATAGGTATTATAATAATACGAGGTTCAGTCACAAGTAGTCACAGGCATCAGGTAATATTATCCCCGATTTACAGACACGGAAGTGAGTACAGGCAGTGCTGCTTAAGCAGCTTGCACAGGTGGCACAAAGGAAGGCTCTGCCGGATCCCCAGTAATTTTTTGGTGTGTAAAGGGAACCACTGGCGTAGATCGTGACAGGACCAGGGCGAAGAGAGCCTGACTTGCTTGCCGAACTCTTTACTGAATGTATTTAATTTTTATAATTGGCTGTTTTCCCCCTTTTGATTGCTTCCCCAGGCTGACTCCTTCCCACCTCTTTTATTTTATAAACATACATTTTTAGCACTGTTGTCCCTCTGCGTCCATTCAGCTGGCCTCCGGATCCCTGATAGGTATTCGACTGCAGTTCCTTGGATCTGTCTTCTAGAAAGACTGCAGATGTGCGTTTGCATTTTCTTCTCTGTTAAGGATTGTTTAGCTCTTGGTCGTGGTTGCGCAGGTGTGGCATTCTGCCATGTGACGGGCTGCCGCAGGGGACACTAGCTTCGTAGGCTGTAGGAGCTTTTCAGTGCTGTTACCTAAGGTGCTGTTACCAAAAGTTAGGTGTGAGTGTTTCTAGACCTTGATTCCTGGAACATGCCATCATCCTCACGGCCTAGATGGGCCCCGCTGATGTGGGTCTGTCCGTACGGCTGAAGGGCTGCGGTGGGGCCGACGGTCTCCCGTAGCTGGCTGTGCGTTCCTCCTCTCCAGCTGTTCCCAGGGGTCATCGTCTCCTCAGCCTCTGTCTGTTCATGGTCCTTTTTTCCCCTTGTTTCCGTGATACTGAGAGTATATAGGCAATTTCAAAAATTTAGAATCCTGGATCCTCAAATATTTAAATGCTAGTTCTCCTTTGTAATGACAACATAGAACAGCTTCAGTCTTAAGAGACCTCTCTTTGGGGGAATCTGCCCCATTGCAAAGGTAGCTGTGGTTAAAAACCTCAATGTTGTGGTCACAAGTAGAAAGAGTGGAGAAATTCTTGTGATAGAGACACGTGAGACCGACTGTGTGTGTGAGTGTGTGTGTGTGTGTGTGCGCGCGCGCGCAGGCGTGCGTGCGTGCGTGCGTTTGCCTCCTGGGCCTGACCTTGGGCTTTGTGTCAGCTGCTGTCACTGCTGTCTGCCAGGGGAAGACAAAAATGATGCCTGATGCCTTGAATGTGGGGTCTGGTGTATTCTGTCTGTCTGGATATCTAGATTTTTTTCTTAATAACCTGTGAAGTTAGAAATATTAAATAAATCATTGTCCTCTCCCTTAATCTGAATGTCACTTCTTGACCAAACAATAACGCATCTTTTTTTTTTTAAGGAAGCCGTTTTGTCTTTCTTTAATCGTTCGTTTGCACCAGTTTACCTTTGAGCCTCACTTTGCAGAGAGGCAAACCCCTGATAACGTTTGGGAGCTTCGGACTCCAGGGTTGGAGAGTATAGTTTTCCTGTGCGCTCACAGAGAAGTCCGCCGTCTTCCCCCCAGTCCCCGGCGGGCCGGGGAGGCCTGGCCTCTCCAGCCTCTTTCTGCACCCCTTTTCTCTGGCTCGCTGCATTCCGGCCGCGCTGACTTTGTCACTGCTTTGCCTACGTTGCAAGGCCTCTCTTGTCCTAAAGGCTACACACATGTGATTTCTTCTGGCTGGAATTCTCCCCCTAGTTCGCTCTTGCTTTTCCGACCGCCCCCACCCGCCGTCACCTTTTAGCTCTCAGTTTAAATATCACTGTTTCAGAGAGGACTTTCTTTACTAAGTCCCTCAACTGCTCAGTCTTGTTAATCTATCTCGTAACTTCTTTCTTTTTCCCTTTACAGCACTTGCAAATTTTATAATTATATTTTTGTCACGCCTCTTTCATTCACTAGACTAGTACTTCTCAACCATGGTTGTGCAGTAAAGTCACCAGGAAAATTTTAAAACCTGCCATTGCTCGGATGTCATCCTAGACAAATTGAAGCAGAGGTTAGAGCCTGATCATCAGTATTTGTCAAACATTCTTTGGATGATTCTGATGTGCAGCCAGGGTTGAGAACCATTGGGCCAGATCATAAGCAACAGAAACACAAAAGATGGCGTCTGTTGACCAGCCCGTGTATGCCCTGCCTAGCTCAGCTCCTTGTTTACGAAGAGCCCATGCGGGATCCACAGTGTATGGAAAAGGCACAGCCAAATCAGTTACGACCACCACTGTCCTGTAAATCAAAAATTTTTGAAAGGTTGTCTTTTTAAATACCTCATGTAAGGATAATGCTGGGATCTTTCTCCATTAACCCAAAATAAAATGAAAAAATAAGATATATTGTTTCCTAATAGGGGTGGCATTGTCCTTCAGGGGAGCTGTTGACTGTAGGTAGAATAGATCACTAGAAGGCAGGTGGTGAAATTTAGGACAGTATGTTACAGAAGTCTTTTATTCAGTACATCTATATACAACTATGCTTAAATAAACCAACAAAATAACAGTGATTGAGAGATTATGCTGTAAGAATAAATGTCATGTTCTATTCTGATATTTTAAAGTTAACCTTTGTAATATGTACATCATTTCATAAATGAAAATAATGTATTTTAGCAAGATTTCATCATTTTTTGTCACTCAAAAAGCCACTGAAATCTGAGGCAGAGAATATTGCATTCTAGTAGTATTTTATCACTTAAAGGCCCTATGTGTACACTGTGTAATGAGGCGCTTACAGTATCCTTCAGAAATAAAAAAAGATATTATAATGCTGTTATTCTTGGTGTCTACAGTTTAAGTGGGTTTTACAAAAAGGACCTTATAGCTTATTATAAACCATTGATAAAGTATTTATTTCTTCAGGGGAACTCTACCACTTATCAGAAATTTATAATAAAAGCTGTTTCTTATCATACCATGCTTTCTCAATGAGCATGTTTTTTTCAGGCCACAGACTGTCCCCAAATGTACATAAGTTCATCATTATCCCAGTGGTTTTCTGGTATCCCCTGATAATAGCATACCTGCTATTTTACCTTAGAAACAAATTTGTAACTTGAAGTATTATAATTTTTTTCCTGAAATAGGAAAGATAAGTACTGCTTTTACAGTGATCCTTTTAGCAAAAATATTCATTGCATACCAGGCACTGGGGTGTTCATAATTCCTATCACAATACCTCAGAGGGTAACGCAGCAAGATCTGTGCTTTGGGAGAAGAGTGCAGAAGCATTCAGTGACTTGTCCAGGTGAACCATCAGGGTATTAGTAGGACAAGGAACCTTGGCTCTTCTGTTCATCTAAGATAACAGTCCCTCATTCCTCCTTAAGAAATGTGGTACTATCCTAGTGGTGCGATTGTGATCCAAGAGGTAAAGGGTCAAATCAGAAAGTTGGGGACAGTTCTCTGGGACATCCTGGGCTCTCCAGCTTGCAGAGTGATAGTTAGATGACTGCAGAAGTGTAAGTGATTTAATTTTTTTCAGTGACGTACTTGAGTTTTGGGTGTTTTTTTCACTCGTCTGTTTTATCTCTAAGTTTTGTGCCTAGAATTGATTCCATCAATCATATACATGAGTGTCACACAGATACAATTGTGTTGAGTGTTGGGAGGTACTACTGAGGAGCTTGAGGGACAACTCACTGGCTGTAGACATAAATGGATGGGATGGTTCTAAGGGTGGGTCTGTTGTCACAGTGGTTTTGGACACAGCTTGCAGACTGGACATCAGGCCTGAGTTGCTGAGAATGGCCAATTGATGTTCCAGTTAGAACAACACATACACTGGGAGTACCTGCTACAATCAAAGTGTGAGACTCAGTTTTGCAGGGCCACTAGTACCTCAGGTTGCTTATAATTTATTAGGAGCGAAGAAAAAAAATAACTGTAGTGTAAGAACGAGTGGAAGAGCTGTAAAAGATGTGCTGAAAGATTAATCATCTCAGAGTTAGTTGATTGAGTAGCAGATGTTCAGTGTCATGTTCTGTTCAGTCAGCATGGGAGGGTTGAAACTGTCATCTTTGTCACTTATAAACCTTGGGGTTTGTTGGGTATTTATTTCCATATGGTTAGCCTTAGCCATAACATTTTGTTTTATAGCATAACCTTGAGAGCCATATAACGTCCTATTTTATAGGAGTTAATAATAAAATTCATCAAGATGTATGCATTAAAAAGACTTCAATATCATACATATATTGAACACAAAATATTTTTAAACCTTTGTTTCATTGCTAAATGGATGAATTTGCTCTGTTTTGGAAAATTATAATGTTATAGCCTATTAGGATGGTAATTCATGCCCTGAAAACATAATTTAACAACACAGCTATCAGTGCCATGAAAGAGTTAATGCACAGTAGTAGCTGGGGACATTTTGTTTTGTTTCCCTCTCTTAGACTGCCTAGCAAGATAAGATTTATTACTGCTGCACCTTTCCTATGGAAATCAGGCTTTCTAAATGGGTAAATTAAAGCTCATTGTAAATTGCTGAAGGTAATATCAGTGTCCATTGTGCTGCAGGGTTTCCAATGTGGGTCTTTTAACCTTTGGTTCCATTCAAAGGAAATTTTCTTGAAAGATTTATTCTCTCTCTGATGGCATTTTTAGACACTGTACATGGTGAGTGGAGTGTTGGAGAAACAATTTGGATTTTTTTTTTTTAAAGCTGAATTTCACTTAATTTTTTAGAGCTCTCATTATTACAACATTCTGAGTGTATTTTGCAAACACATCCCTGTATATGTTCTAAGTGTCAAGTGGAGCTACTGGAATATTTGGTCTGAAAGGAGGTGCGATACAGAACTTGAACATAGCCATTCCTAAATGTGCAACTATGTTGGTTCTATATAATTTTATATGTAATTGATATATAATTTTGATTCAATGATTGCTCAGTTGTTTAGATTTTTTTGATGTTCATTTCAGGTAACATTCAAATATGTGGGAAAAAATCTGAGTTGTAGTTATTCAGTACTTACTATTTTGTGCAGCTGGACTAAGTTGGATTTTTCAATATGTAGATTAGTCTTCTGCAGACTATAATAAGCAAAACAGGAGACGTGTTACAAACCAATTGCTTAAATGAATAATGAAGACTAAAGGATTTTTTGTTGTTGGTTGCAATTGAAATTGGCTATCTCTGGAAATGTAACTTCTCCTTTCCCTGTTTTTATAGTAACGCTGCATTAAGATGTCAGGTCAAAATATTTTTTTTTCTTTCTCTCTCTGTTTTGATATTTCATTCGAGAACCAGTATTTCAAAAAATGTAGTGATTTAGTACAAATTCCTTAGTTCCAGTCAGATAAATAAACCTTAGCAGATTCTGTGAACTGATTTATTGATAGAACTCTGAGGCATCACAGCCTTTTTGAGAACATTTGAAACATTTCTGAATTCTGAATTTTATTGAAGTCGTTCTCAAGAGAGAAGCATAGTGCGAGAAAAGCCCTCTTCTCTTTCCAGAGACTCGGACATCTTAACAAAGCTTGAACTTTTTTCTTTAAAGATCATATTAAAAGCAAACAAACATATTAAACATATTAACTAAACATATTAAAAGAAACTCCTAGGACAAGTGATAATCCAAACATTGTGCTGGTCACCAGTGATTGCTAATAGGAACAACCTTCAGTGTGGTCAATTTCCTATGACCCATGGTAATGAAATTTAAGACTGGCACAAATATTTGGAATACAAGGAGATCTCCAGACTCGTTTTTACACAATGAATCTGACTTCTTTGCAATCTGAGTTTATTATCTTTTTGTTGAGGAAAAGATTAAGAAGTATCTTGTGTAAATGTACCTCTTTTTAAAATGATCTTTGCCTTTTTTTTTTTTTTTTAATAAACACATTTGTTTGGAGATCTTCACAGAATGAAACAGTTTCTGTCTGCTTTTCTTAAACCCAAACATCTCTCCCAAAAGGAAGGTGACATGAGAGGCCCCATGTGCCAGGTGGATGTTCCTGTGACCTGTGATGAGACAACTCCAGGTTCGGGGCAAGCGGGCGGCTACACAAGAGAATCCAAGGTGCTACTGTGAGCTCTTGATTGTGCCTTCTCCCGGGGGACTGCCAGTGGTACCAAAGTTAACAGAGGGGCGTGATTTAGTGGCCTTTGCCCATGCGAATCCTCTGGTCTAATACTGCCCTTTGCCCAGTGATGGTCTGTGCCAGGTTTTTAGGTCCTGCAGCTGCTCATAATGGAGGTAAATGATTTGTGCTGTGAGAAAACAAGCAGTAAGACTGCTTGAGTTACCCAATTGGGAGTGTATTTTATTTTATTAGACTCCATATTAAAGATGTGTTTGCAGGATCACATAAAGGAAGTGAAAGAGACTGTTTGGGGCAAGTAGGGAGGAAATCCATCTTGTTGGAGCGAATGTTCTCTGCTGTCATCCTGACACTGTCCTTCCATCTATAATAGGGAAACCAGGAATACTGGACAGAGAAAACATTAAAAAATGAAAGCTGAAAAGTAAACTAGTAAAGGGAACTATAAAAAGAATACTAGCAAGTAAGCTAGTAAAAGTAGAAAAGGAGGTTGGGCATTCAACCTTATGTCACTTAAAGGGAGCTACGCTGAGAGTAATGCAAGTTCTTTCTAAACCAGGATTTTAAAAGAAGAAAAAGTGAGACAGTAGAAGACAATCTAAGCACAACAGAAAGAATGAAACAACTGACACACATTTAAAATGAAGTACACCAAAACAAGCAGCAGCCAGATTGAAGCCAAGTGACTTTTTACAAAGTTAGCCCTGTAAAGAAATGTAAATGGGAAAAAGGAGAAGTAAGATGCCCGACGTAAAAAGCGTCCTCAGAAATGAGGCAGCTCCAGTGCCCGGGGCTCCATGGAGACCTCCAAGGGCGGAGGCAGAGCTGCGCTGCTGAGGGCTCTTGGGGTCTCCTGCCACTGGCTCCGGTCCCCCAGCTCCCTCTAGGACACCTGAGAGGGCCAGGAGAGCTGCCCTGTAACCAGCTATCCAGCGAGCTGCCGGCCGCCAGCTTCCCCTTGCTGGCTTCGCACAGGCACCAGAGCCGCCAGGCCATCTCCATCCTCGTGGGAAGCCCACTCCCGGAGGGAAGGACCCGCGATCAGACCAGTATTCTTCAGACTAGCAGTGGAGGCGAGATGCCGGGTTCACCACCCCATTGTAATCAGCTGCTTTATTAGTGAGCTATCTAAACATAGAAAACCTGTGTTTTGAAAAGGTCTGCTTTTTCAGTGGCTGACAGGATGATTTTCTTGTAATTGTACCTGACATGACCTAATTAAGACTCCCCCCCACCCCCGTCTTCCTCCGCCTTCCTCCACTCTCTCTCTCACACACTCACACACATCCTTACACACCCTCTCACTCAACACCTGCAGTCCATGTGGAGTCGCTCTTCAATTGCATATGTCTGGTTACTCAGAATTCAAGTTCCCAGGCCGTGTATTTATCACGACTCCAGGCTGTGTGCGAGGGAAGTAGGGACACAGGATGCCACGTTTACAGAGTGCTGTCTGTTGATACCTAATCATATTCCCCAAAAGAGTGAAGGTGGCCTTCTTCATGGAGCCGTTGCTGGCACTGAAGGTCTAACAAGCGCATATTATAAAGTCATATAACCTAGTACAAATTTTAGGAAGCCTATCCGTGGGCAAGACAAGGTCTTTTATTTCCTGTCTCTAACCTTTCAGTCCAGCCTTCATTCTTCTATTTCTTTTCCTCTCAACCTCCAGGGACCTGCGCTCCAAACACATCAAACTAGTTGGTTGGCATTTCACAAACAGTGAATTTGCAATTTCCTCCTCAGGTGCTTTGTGTGTGTTGTTCCCTCTGCCTTCAAGGGCTTCCCAATCCTGCCGCCCTGTGAAATCATGCTAATTAAGGCCCAGCTTAAATGTCATCTGCCCTCTATACCTTCCTGAACAGCTTCCCAGCAAACATCCGTAGAATGACTTGTCCCCCTGCCTGGCATTTTCCTCATTCAGCGATTTCATCACATGTCAGTGTTTATATTGACTTTCATGTCTGTCTGCCCTTCCTGCTACTAAACTGATAGGTTCTTGAGATGGGGGGCAGGGGCTGTGTCGTCAGTTTTTAGCACAGTGCTTAGCATGCTGTAGGTATTCAAGAAATGTTCCCTGACTGCAGAATCTGAAGCCCTCTACCTAGGTTTTTGTTCTGGGCTGCTGAAACGAACTTAACGTTTCCTTACTCACTGAGGTTCAGTTTAGTCCAGGATGAACACCTCACTTCTACATTGGCTTTTGAGCGTTGATCTGTTTTCTTGTAGCTCAGCTTGCCCTGTTTTGAATCCAGGAGGTCTTCCATGTCTTTCAGTTTTTTTCCTAAAAATCAACCTTAGCCTGGAGATTTTATAATTGATCACTTTAAAAGTTGTGCTTAACCGTAAAGAGCCTGAGAAAACTATGTTGCTTCTGGGTCTGAGACTTCGTCCTGAAATACTAATTTTTGCCAGTTGCTTGACCTCTGGGTAGGGAAGCTGTATGAGTCAGGATTCTCACGAGGAACAGAACCAGTAGGGTGAGTAGGGTGTCTGTGTGCATATATACACAGATATATGAAGCTTATTCATAGGAGTTGGTTGACATGATAACAGAGGCTAAGAAGCAAGCTGCAGACCTAGGAGAGCCAATGTGTAGTTCCAGTCCAAGTTCGAAGGCCTGAGAATCAGGAGAGCTGAGGGTGTAAATTCTAGCCTGAAATCTGGCAGGCTCAAGACCCAAAGAGAGCAGTGTTTCAGCCCAAGTCTGAAGGGCAGGAAAGACCAACGTCCCAGCTCAAACAGGCAGGAGAGAGAGATTTCTTTCTTAATCTTTTTCATTCTATTCAGGACTTCTGCAGATCGTAGGGGAGGGCAATCTACTTTACTCAGTGTACTTACTGATTCCAGAGTTAATCTCATCCAGAAACATTTTCACAGACACATCCAGAAATAATGTTTAACTAAGTATCTGGACATCCCATGGCCCAGTCTAGTTAATGTGTAATGTTAGCCATTCAGAGGCAGTTATATGTGTTTTGCCAATGATACCAATCAGCTTAAGGAATGAGTTCTGTGTATAAAGAGCATCACTTATTTTGTGAACTGATAATGCAATTACGGTCTTTGCAAGAAATCTGAAGTATAGACTCATCTGATAATTGCATTTTAATCATGGAAGAAGTATAGAATGGGGGAAAACCCATATATTTTCTAGTCAGACATATGGCAAGAGTCTCAAATTTAATGATTTTAGGAGCTCTGCAAACTAGTAATCAGTGGACAGCGTTGAGTAGATGCCAAGCCAGAATGGTGGGAACAGCGGTGCACAGGAAAACGCGATACCTAGTTTAAAGGCATGCACGTTTTTTAAAGTTGTAACTTCAAGTTAGCCTTTGACTAAGTGCTTTCCTTGTTTATCTATTAACTAGCCACAGGACATCAGAAATTTATTCAATTTTTCCAGAACTCAGTTATTTTATTAGAATAACCTCAAGATAATTTTCATGTGCTTCACCAGCCAGTTCAGTTTGGAAGCTTGTGAAGTAACACTTTTGCTGAGTTACAGAGGTCTGAGTGGAATTGTAAAGAAAAGCGGCACACCATCCTCTGAAACACATGATCCGCTTTCCAGTGACGTGATAGTGAATGGTTCCATTGTTCTGTGGACTATCAAGGGCAGAAATAGCCTAGTCATATTTTTGTATCAAAAAGTGACTATGTATACTCATGTGCTTCCAGATGTAATGTGACCACATCTCTTGATAATTAGGTAGCAAATCCCTACAGGTGATGCCAAGTCTGTCTTCCCATGTGTCTGCATGCTTTCTAAAGCTTGTGGCATGCATGCTTCCTGTTGTAAAAGAGGACCACTTTCAATGCATATGTGTCGGTGTGTGTTGATTTTTCTCGTTCAAAGTCTTTTCGTATAGTCCTGAAGCCTTCAAACTATAATTTAAAGCAAGACAGCCTCTGTGGATTTATGGAGTCATTTTCCCTTTGGCTAAAGCCCTCCGTGGTCACAGACCGCTAGATTTAAAAAGGCAGCCAAACCCGTCCAAAGACCGACATAAATTTTCAAAGGTAGAAAAAAACGGTGCCTGCTTATTAAATTAGTGAGAATAGAGTATGTGGCAGCTACAAATAAATGATGTTTTTCCCCCTTAAGTTGGAAGCAAAGGCTGTTAGAGATGTGTGATATTTGACTCACATTTGTCAAGTTAAGCTACATTAGTTGAGAATAATTTGCATGTTGCCTCATGCGCTTACTTTAGACTTCCGTTTGGGTTGGACTAGATAAATGGGTTCACCTTTGCCAAAAAGCTCCCAGCGATAAACACATTTAAAACGTTTTCCCCAGCATACAGAGTCTGCACATGAACATTAAAAAAGAAAAAGTTGGGGGGGGGATGCTGTTGTCTCACCAGACTCTTCCCCGGTCCTCTGGTATTTATGTCATGGGGTTTTCTAAATGCAGTGTCAGGCATCCTCCATGGGTTCCTTACATCCACTTTCCCTGCATTGTATCCTGTTGGTTCATAGAAATTACTCATTTTAGCCCAGTAAAAATCGGGCTTTTTCTTTTGGTGATTCATTATGGGAAACCATTTTCACTGACTTTCAGGGCTTCGGGGAAGAAAACATGTTTATCCTTGACAGATCGTGGTATTTTTCCATGTCTCACAGGAACCTTTCCAAGTCTTTCCTTCTATAAAAACAAAATAAATTATAAGAATGGAGACTTTCTAAACTAAAGTTGATTAACCGTGCAGGCTTTCTAGAGCGCTTTTTGAAAAACGCTGCACAGCGTTTCCAGTCGTGAAACGTGTGTGACAGGATTCTGTCGGGAAGCAGCATCTTCATCCCCTTTAATCCAAAGGTGCTGTTAGGAAATACAATTTTTGCAATCAGTTAATGTTTGGAGTTCTGTTTTATTAGCAAACTAGGTTATATTTCTATGGAAATGGGAAATATTTCTCCTAATCCTAATGTGAATACCCCCTGAGTGGAAACTAGGTACGAAACGTGAGATAGATATTCTATAGTTAGTAATTCCCCAGTCCTCATCGGCCTCTTTGCCTTTCTTTTAGTTTCTCACTCGGTGCTTATCACTAGACATGGTGAGGTACCTACTAATAACATTGTATATCTTTTTGTTTAATAAATATGTATATATTTTATTGAAAAAAGTCTACATTTTTCTGATGTTAGCCTACTTAAACATTATAAATCAAGCCTATCTTATTAGTCAATATTCACTCCAATATTGCTCTGGGCTGGGAATTACTTAGTCTCTTTAAATTGACTTTGTGCATTTCTAATTAGACAATAGTAGGGTATATTCTTACACTCGATACACACTTAATCTCTAGATACCAGATATTATCCAGGATACAAATTGAGTTGAGTCTTAAAGGACGAATAGGGCTTTTGGTCAATAATAAAAATAATGATAATGATGATAATTATAATAATAGCTAGGGACTGGCATTACAGGAACACTTTTTTTGTGGGTAGCCATTCTGCTAAGTTATAGCTCACATAATACAATTCGAAGGGAACCTTAGGATGATGAGGAGGTGCTGAAGTTTGACTGGCTTCTGACTCGGGCTTTCTCACTTACTGGCTGTGTAATCCATCTGACCTCTCAGTGCCCTCAATTTTGGAGACTAATGGTAGCTGCCTCCAGGGCTGGTATGAAAAACATGTGAGATAATACAGTCTGATACTATGAATTTAAAAAAGGTAAATGCTCAATAATTGTTTAGCTACTGTCCTCCTCCATATTGTATAAAGAAAATGGTTGAGGCTCAGAGAAGGTACATAACTTCCCTACATTTAGAAAGGTTTGAATTCAGACAGTCTGGCTCCAGAGTCTCCAAGTTCTCAATTACTAACGATTCTAGGAAAGGAATGTATAGTGCATGGTACTTTGATACATTAAGATATTGTAATATGATTGCCACTGTAGTGGTATTTATCACATTACAAAATTACAGTGTTCTTTTACATTTAAATGAAAAAACATCCAAGCATTTCTCTTTGATTTAAGCTGTATTCTAAGCCGGTCTTGTATTTCCAGTGAATAAATATGAGCCTGAAGTTCTGATGGGAGACTCTTTGGAGGATAGGGAGTTTACATATGAGGTCTCACCGGAAACCATGTACCTGAGCCTCCCCACCCCCCGCCCCGCCACCTCCCGCCCAACACAAGGTCCACGCGCTGTAGTTGCGTAAACTATATACCTCCTCACTGCTCTGGATTGATTTGACTCAAGGATTCTGACTCCAACTAGTAAAGATCACCAGGACTATAAACAGATATATAATACCTGCCAAGGGGACTGGATAATTGCTTATCCAGTAGCCAGCATATACTCTCCCTGATGAGAGACTGATGTGGGATATCAAACCACGGTCAGATGACTTGAGGTCAGTGAAACCAGGGTAAGTTTAGGAAGGCATATGGTTTGAGCAGGGCCGTCTTCACGGGTATGTGACCTGTGCAGTTGCTCAGGGTCCCGTGCTCGGTTCAGACTCTGCTGTTGCCATCTTGGAATGCTTTAAAATTCCTGAACCAGGGCCCCACACTTTCATTTTGCACTTGGCCTCAGAAATTTTGTGCTTGATCCTAGACTCATGAGTTTAATGATACCACACTGTCATCCCCATGTCTCACCCATTTCACAGTAAGGCTGTCCCTCCTAATGAGACTGCAGATTTGTTCTTAATCCAGTGGATCCTTCATCTGGGTAACACTGACACTGACATGGCCAGTGTATCACCTCTGACACCATCTCCCTGACTACTGTTACTTATCTTATCTTACTGACATACCACTTCTGTAGCTTATTTATACAGTGAATTAAATTTGTCCTGGGTGCATATTTTTAAGATGATTTGGTGTACTTATAAACAGACCTTAACATATTTATTTAATACATTAACTCTTTGAGAGAATTTTTGTTTCTTGATTCTTTAAAAAGTGCCCCAGATATTACTTCTGTGTTATAGATGAAATAAATGTCATTAGGTTGAAATTTATTGAAAGGGGGATTAACTGGCAGAGCTGAATGGATGCTAGCATATAACTGAAAGCGTGCTGGTACAACAGGGCAATGTGTCTAGCAACCCAGTATCATTAGGGCAATGTCAGCAGACCCAGGACAATTACGCTTTTAAATAAACAATGAAAAGAAGATTTGAGTGAGAGTTAAAGACCTAATTTTTTTTATTATTATTATTAATGCATTACTGTCAATAGTCAGGTCCTTCTAGAGCTTTTAATCCTTAGCGTATTGAGGGGCAGGGAGACAGTTTACAGAAAAGCAACAAACATCTTTGATGACTGGGCAGTAGGGGATATAGAAGAAAGAAAAAATATGAACACTAAAAATTTCTGTTGTCTGAGGGACAACAAATAAGGGAATCTTAAAGTCTTTAAGGAAGTGAAAAAAATTAAACAATTTTGTTCATACATTTCTTTTTTTCTACATTTTAATAAAGGATTGAATGGGATTTCAACAAAGTTTGTAGACAGCAGTGACAGACATTTGGATTATAAAATCATTGAAATATTTAAATTTTATTTGTGAATTTTTAAATTGGAATAGCTTTTATCCATCTGTATTTGTTTAGAATATGAATTATGATTTAAAAACCAAAGGGCCACCAATCCAAACATTTCCCACCTGCTCTCTCTTAAGGGACTATCAAAGTAGTAAATTAAATGAAACCGACACTGTTTTTCTACTTGCCCATCACAAAGTATTACTGGTTCCAGGTGACTACCTATTTACAAGGGACCTTTGAAGATTTAATAGAGGGTTTTAAGTGAATGGAATACCGTGCAATGGAAAAATTTACATCATAAACAAAATTGAAAGGTAAATTAGCAAAAAGAAATTTGCGAAGATAAAAAAGACAAACTTAATATACTTAAATAGCTTCTCCATGTTAAGAAACATTAAAATCAAAATGAAAGGGCAAAGGGTATGAATAAACAATCCATTGAAGAAATAAAAATGGCTTATAAAATTATTTTCAATATTACTAATAGTCCAAAAATTGACCTTAAATGGGAGGATATAATTTTGTCTGCAAAATCATCAAATACTGAAAAATGATACTACTGTGCAAAGATAACCTCGACTTGCACCCAGAATGGCTGAATAAGCTAAATTATTTATGATATGGCTAATTATGTTATGACATATTATTCAATCATGAATTTTCTCCATTTTTTTTGCAGATTACAATTAGAGAAAATTGCTCACAAGAAAATCTGGGTAAAAATATCAGAAAACTAAATTGTGTGTTACATAGTCTGGGTCATGTAATGGTAACGTGTATATATAAATGTGTAAAAAAGAAGAGTGGAGGAGAAGCACCAATATTCTAACAGTGTTTCTGGAATTTGAGATGATCTTGCGTGTCTTCTTTTCTACTGTGTATTTTCAGAAGTCTGGTAATGACATCCTTTGAAGTTTTGTTCATTTTCCCTCCCTCTCGCCCCCAAGACACAAACACAGCTCATACGCAGTTGGCTGGAGGGAACTGAGGGGCTTCATGATCCCCACATTTTCTTGTCCACACATTTTTCTCTTGGCCTGGAAAACATAACAGCCTAGAGCTGCAAAGTGCAAAAGTGGCCCTTGGGTTTGGGGGTGTTGGCGTGAAGACTGCTTTTGAAACCCAATCATGGAGGATGGTCACAGCAACCTGGATTTTTTGAGTCCATTCCTAATTTCAAAACTTGCATTCCATTTTTTGCCATAAGGAGACCTGGTATGTTTTAATTTTTGATTTAGATATCATAGTTTTTATGCCTACAGAACATGTTTTCAATTTTTTAGGAAAGCCCTTTGCACTAAAGCTAAAAATTGACAACTGACACACAAAGACCATCTTTCTACAATTAGAGACAAGACCTAGGGTGCAGCTCGTCCTTGAAGAGGTGATGCACCTCCTGTGACTGGGCAAGGAGCAAGGACCCCAGGCTGCCTGTCTTCAGGCCCCAGTTAGCGAGGAGGCATCATTCTATGTGAGTTTAGTACACCCACAATCATAATTACAAATCTTGACATTTAGAGGCTCCCCAAGTCAACACCCGTCCCAGCAGGCTTAGCCACATTATCACTAGTTAGGGAGACGTAGAGCAATTAGAAGCTAAAGGAAAAGGTTAGCTCTAACGCTCAGACGGGAGGCGTTCAGGAGCTAAACCCACCTGTGATGACAATGTTAATTTTTTTTAAATATCGGCGTTGAAACCTTGTCACCCGTGACACGGAGGATCTGAGTCTAAATGGGATGTTGGAGGGAAGTGCTTCCGCATCCCTCAGTCAGGCTATGCACTGACCTTTCGGTCGTCTCCACAAGTTGCTCAGCTGTCTTGAAATGTCAGAGAAGGTAGAACATCATTGGACCTGTCATGAGGTCAATCAGCTGGTGCTCCAGCCAATTTGCCAAATGTGTCCATGCCAAAGAGTCTGTTCTCCCACCAGCCTGATGAAATGCAGTATCCATTAATCACCAGCTAATTTTCAGGGAGTTGTGACCTTCCTCATATTTGTAGTCCACTCACAGCTTTACCTGGCCTGGCGAGGGGAGGGGATTCTCAGATTGGGAGTATGAGGCCACCTCAGGGACATGTGAACCTGCTGAAACTTATGTTTGAGGCTACTAGGGTGACTGGCTAGGGGATGCCTGCCTCAGGCCAGCACTGACCTATTTTATTTAGAACATTCAGAACGTTCTGTGTAGTTTGCTACTCCTAAAGGTATTGCTTATAGCTCAACTGCGTGCAAAAGACATTCTCTATTTGAAAAATTTAATGATAGAGTGAGGTCTCATTGTTTTTTTCTTTCAACCTATCAATTCTTTATCTGTCTTTAGAAGGGGGTGGCTTTGTCATCATTCTCCACAAAGGTTTATTACCTGAGAGCTGTTGAGTTGTCTTAAAAGGCAGAAAGGTTTCTTTTTTTTTTCTTTTATGAAATAGACTGTTCTATTTGTAGCCAAGTCTCATAAATTAAGATACTTGTCAAAATAAATGAATAGTATGTTTGTTATATTCATGACTTAAAATCACATCTGATTGCTTACTCATTAATCCACAAAATTAAGCCATACACCCTGGATTGCAGTCATCAGTACAAACAAGCAGGGTTCTTCTAACAGTCAGATGTGATGGAGAACACTGTGCCGTTGTATTTGTTTCAAAACTAGGTATGTTGACGTGCAAGTTTGCTTTACAATTTTAAAAGGTTTCCTCTGAAAGAAAATCAAGTACATGAATATAGTCCACCAGGAAACAAGATTGGGATTATAATGTACTAAGTGGAGTTTAGATGGAGAAATTGTAAGATGCACTTTTGGAGTGAACCTCAAGGATGAGCAGAAGCTATTTTGCCCTGAATAGGAGCACACACAGTAATGGAGGTTACCTTATTCCCAGGTGGATGGAAAGTTAAAACACAAGGAGATAGTGTCAACATAGAAGTATTGACATCCATGTAAAAGAGACGTTGCTCCTCCTCTTGGCTATAGCAGAGACCTTAAAACATTCATTTACCTGCCTCTTTGTCAAGTACCATACTGAGAACTTGGAATATAAAAGTCAATTTTACTTTAGTTTTCACAACTGTAAAATGGGGATAATGGCACCTTTCTCATAGGGTTACTTAAGAATATGAAATCAAATGATATATGTAGGCACGTTGAACAGTGCCTAGCGCGTAGTGAGCACTATGTCAGTATTCATTAAATATATGTTTTTAGATGATGTGACCCCCAGTTTAGAGTAGCTTACAGTTTACTTTTAGACCGAGGCAGGTAAATCAAGGTTCTCCATGCCGTGTGACCAGTGTTGCTACAGAGAGGGACGTGCTATTGTGGAAACACGGAGCCTGGTGGAAGGCTTCATAATGGAGACTTGAACTTCGTTTTGAAAGCCATGAGAATATATAATGAAGAATTTTAAGCTGCAGCAAGACCATGTCAAGTCTGTGATGGAAGATCGCTCTGGCAGTGAGGGTTGTGGGTAAATGTCAGGCGGCTCAGACTGGAACCCAGAAGTGGGCGGGGCCCTGGCAGTGGATATGTGAAGACCTGGCCAGAGGCAGTGTGGCGTTTATTGTATGGGATAATCCATGCAGAGAGAGATCACCCTCACATTCCTGCAAGTTATTGCCTTCAAGGATCTGTTGACAGACCTCTGGTTGGCTGTGGTAGCCCTGGGCCTTGGCTAGGAGATGACCAAACTACATTTCTGAGACAGTTACAGCTTTGGTTTGGTTAGAGAATAGGAACTGTAGGGAAGTAGGGAAAATGAAACAAAGCCAGTGAGATAATACTCAATGTGGGTGTTACACCATCATAAATGCATGTATGCCTTGTAATTCACAAAGTATTTTCTCACATGCTGTTTTATGTTTTCTGGTATCATATATACTTGTTTCAAATAGGATAGTCTTTCAAAAATGCAGGTTAGACGTATGTGATTTAGATAAGAATAACTTGAAGAAAAAGCATTTGTGTATGTTTGTGTCCATGCATTTTAAAACAACCCAAGTTGTATCTTCATTTGTAATAGTGTACATGCTCCCAAGACTTTCAGAGCCCCTGAGATTGGATAAAATCAAGGAACCATCTAGTGATATACTGGGTAAATGGCTGGCAAAGCTACTCAGTGGACTGAGATCAGCTCTGAAATTTCCCATCCAATTTAACCCACGTATCTTCAGTTTCTTGTGTGTCTGTTATTTTTAATATGTGTAATTCTGGACTGTGGAAATATTATTACTGACAAGACATGTATATTATTGAATGTTTTTTGCATTTCTGACGTTTGTGTTACTCTGATAATGCTTGAGACACTCTCCTGGCTTCTGTACCTGTTTGCTTTTCCTACAGCTGCCCTCTGGGTTCCCTAAGATTAGAGCTTGGTGGCTGCCTGACCACCTGACCTCCATTAGGCCACCGGGACCCTTTGCCTGACCATCGCTATGGATGGTGAAAGGCACAGAGAAGAGGTGCTCAGGCTTCCCCTGTGAATATTAGATCTGAGTTGTGAATGTCATTTCATAAATGGTAAGCTGTTGTTAGTAAGGAAAGTAAAGGATGCAGCAGAACAAACTCAGTATTCTCTAAAACTTGTCAAGTGGTAACACCTCCTCTTTAAAATTTTAATTCAGTATAGTCAGGAGAAAAATATAATCCAACATAAAATGTGGCTAATGTCTACCTGGCTTCTTAGTAACTTAACTACATAAGTAAAGGAGGCAGATGTATTTTTGCTAAAATATGGGTGGTTTTTAAATAGGCATATTTTTCTTATTATGGTTCAATTTAGGCAGCTGCCTCTTTAAAAAGTGATAAGGAAAAATAGGGTTCTTAGTATAGCTGAATAAATCATGTTGTTTTCTTTAGGATGGCGCTTAGAGCTGTAAAGTTTGTAAAGGCCCCTGTTGTAGATTTTCTGTTGGGAGAGGAAATGAAAATCGGTTTTACCTCACTTGCTGAGTGTTGGTTGAACTTTTTGAGAATCAGAGTTGTTGCATACAGTGCTCTGAGATGCTGGATCTGATGGTAGCATTTGACAAGGAGGCTAATATGATCCATCTAATTTTTAAAATCCAGATTAAATGCTTTTAGCTGGCTGTCAAAATCCCATGAAGGAGAAGAATCGATTTTCAAACCTTTGTTTAAAGTGGCATAAAATTAGCTCGGTGGCCAATTGTTCTTCAGTTACAAGCAGATGCATACATTTAAATGAAATTCTGCAGTGTTTCACTCTCTTCCCAAAGGTGATAATGTGTTTTCCTCTACTTGTGAAATTGTTGTAATTTCACAGTCTTACTTAGATTTAATTGTGTTTATTAAGATTTGAGGCAAATGATTCCAATTTTATTTTGTAGGATACTGGGGTTTTGTTTTTTGTCTTAATTCTACTTGATAGTTGTTGGTAACATGGAATATGTATGAAACAGTAAAAAATAGTAGTATGTTGTTAAATTCAACAGCTTAACCCAAAGAACTCAATATGGCAAATAAGCCTTTCTTAGTAGTATGTTCGTTTATTTGACATGTAATTAAAATAGAGCCACACATTTCTCAGTGTAATTACTAATCCAAAAAAGACTACTTTTATAAATACAGTTTATTATGGTCTATGAGCATTTGGATCATTCTTTTGTCCTCTGTGTAGGCTAAAGATAATAGCATCAGATGATAAAAACTCAGGCTATAAAAGTGACAGAATGCTACAGGCTGACGACAGAGCAAACCACATCATGAATATTGAGAGACTCTGCAATAAATGCACTTGGTGGCATTTATTATTAAAATATTTACTTGTCAGTGTAGAAACTCAAGGCGTTGGTATATTGCTTCGAGTTATGGTAGAAGTGGAGCAGACAGCACAAGCCATGTATTTGCTCGGCGGAGGAGCAGCGCTGCATGTCTGGAGGTTGTGTGTTCTCGTGTGATGAAGAGCGAGGAAAAAAGAAAAACAAAAATTACCTATTTGATGTGTTTGATCTTGGTACTGTCTCTGTTCCCCTGTCAGTCCTGTGATAAAGAGATTAAAGGGAGGCAACAAAGTAAAAGCAGAATAGGAATAAACAAGTCAAGTGGGACTGAGTCTGAGAGCCAGGGAATGCCAGCTCAGGGAGGAAAAAGAATTCACATTTAACCTGCCATTGTGTACCGGGCTCTCTGCGAAGCATTCAGGCCTGTTAGGGGTATTACCAAGGACTTCAGTAGTCTACCCCCGCCCTGCCCGCCCCGCAGCACACACCCATGCAGGCACTTAGACACCTTTACCTTGTTTGAGTATAAAAATAGGTCTGAGTCCTTAAAGAGATATTGATGGTGTGAAATGGTGCAGAACACATGGCTCTTCTGATCAAGTCTGTTATTCAGGGTCATGGATATTGTAGATTATCCACAGCTCTTTTCTTTCTTTTTGGTCTTTGAGGTTGTTATTGTTGTTGACTTTTCCACTATTTTGACCTTTACACAGTAAATATGAGGAAAAAAGATTGAACTATTCTATAAAATAAGGCGTATGCATGATACTTTTTTCTAGGCAAATCCTAGTTTGAGATGTTCCTTCCAGAGACCCCGGGGAGGGAATGGTCAGGGGATACTTGCAGTCAGGAAGCCAATGCCTGGTCTTGGAACTGGGCACACCCCTGGCTTCGGCAGTTGCGATCCAGTTATTGAAAATAATTTGTACCTGCCACATTCATGTATCTGTTTTCATGCGTTTTCCTAAGTTCATTTTAGGAGGTAGGGATGTTTCTGAGGAACACACTTCACCTGGACCTCTAAATAGAGGTACAGAACGCATGAGGACAGTTGCCTTAATTTTACCGACAATTAAGGGGAAAATCTTTTCATGTTAAATCAAGCATAGAAAGCTGGTAAAATGTAAAATTGATGTGAGTGTGTAATATAAAAAAGCCCAGCACTTCAGTTTTGAGCTCATGGTGTGACAATTGAGGCTCTGCTTCTGCTACCCTGGAGGTGTCTCCACGTTTGTTTTAAGCCACTTCGGGGGAGAGACGTAGAAGCTTCACACCGGATCCGTCGATGTGGCCTGTGGAAGAAAGCCAGTGAGGAAGCAAGTGTCTGAGGCCAAACTGCTAACCCTTCCCGTCTCTCCATCCACTGAGCACCCCTAGTTCAACACTTCCGCTCCAATTCAGAGACCAAATCAGCAGATTCTCCCTTTCAGAAATGAGCCTGAAGAGGAACGAGAAGACGCATAATCTCCACTTCAAGAGCAGAAGCAATTTCCCCAGGGTGGAGTAGAAAATGAGGAATTTCTCCCCCGTGACAACAAAGTCAAAACAACAACAGTGATGATACAGGTTTATATTGGTTGTTTATACTCATTCATTCAAAAAAATTAATTTTAATATTCTAACAACATAGGAAAAATCTAGTGTCCTTTCATTGTTACTGTAGGTTTTAGTATATAGTTTTCCCACATTTCACTTGTTATGTTCCAGCACATACATGTTGGGTGCTTCCTCTGTCTAATTCACTGTTCTAGGTCATAGGATACAGCAAACAACAAAATAGACAAAAATCATTTTCTTCTTGGAGCTCACAATCTAGTACAGTTTATTAGGGAGTTGTACAGGGAGACAGGCCATAAAATAAGACAAATGACAAAAGACTTGGCATTGAGGGTTGACAAATGCTATAAAGGAAAATAAAGGAAGTATGGGAATTAGGGGGGACGTTGCAACTTCAGTAGTGTGGCCACTGAAAGCCTGGCGTTTGAGTAAAGATCTGAAGGATAGAGGAACAAGCCACGTGGGTATCTAGTGGGAGACTGTGTCTGGCAGAGAGAGCAGCAAATATAAAGACACAGAGAGGGACAGAGGGGATAGCAGAGCTGGATAGAATCTTGAGAACAAGGGAGAGTCATCAGGACATGCAGTCAGAACCCTAACTGGGAGCCCCTCACCGTGCAGGCCATCGCTAGGACTTGGGCTTTATTCTAAATGAGGTACAAAGGTGTTACAGGGCTCTAGTCAGAGGATAGACACGATCCACCTTAGTCTGAGTGCCATCATGCTGGCTGCCACGTTGAAAATGGATTGAAAGGGAGCCTGGGTGGAAACAAGGAGCCCCGGCAGGAAACAGTTTCACTAATCCACGGGGGAGGCTGTGGTAGCTGTGTCCAAAGAGTGACAGTGCAGTGATAAGAAGTGGGCAAACTCTGGTTATAGCTTGACATTTCTTGACAGATTGGATGTGTGTGTGTGGGGAGGGTGTGAGAGACAGGGAGAAAGAGAAGGAAAGAGGGGTCAAGGATGACTAATATGTATTTTGGCCAGAGCAACTAGAAGGATGGATTGTCATTCATTTGGGATGTAAAAAGATTATGGAGAAAACTTTGGGAGATCAGTTTTTGGCATGTTGGGTTAAGCAGTTGACCATATGAACCTGGAATTGAGGAAGAAGCTCTGGGTTGGTAATGTTAGTGTGGAGTTTATCAGCATATGCTTTCTTATATCTTTGCCAGGAGACAAATGTGATCACCAAATGTAGACACATTGTCTTTAACATTTTGAGGATGAGGGTGAATAAGTGAGAGGGAGCTTAATGGGGGGGGGGGATGAGGATGAAATGGAGAATGTGTGGTGCCGTGGAAGGCAGATGAAGCAAGTCATTTAACGAGGAGCCAGTAATCCGCCGAGTCCTAGAATCAAGCTAGAGAAGTGACATTGAATTCAGCAATCTGAAGATTGTTTCTGACCTTTATAAGATCGGTTTCAGTGGATTAGAGGGGTGAGAACCTGACTAACGTGGCCTCAGGGAAGAGGGGGAGGAGAGAGGTTGGGACCTGCTGTCTGGACAGACAGCTTTCAGAATTTACTTCACATGGAGACTGAGAAATGGGGTGGTGTCTGTAGGGGTGAGTCCTGAAAAGGTTGTTGTGGTTTTGGTTTTATTTTTTGATGGGAAAGTGAATAGCATATTTGTAGTCTGACCTTCCTGTGTGTATCCAGGGATTAGATGCCTAAATACTGATAGAGATCTGTGGGGACAGGAGTTCTGATCGGAAGTCAAGTCTGTTTGAAAAGCTCATTTTGGATCATGGGGTCTTAGGGAAATGTCAGTGCTGTACTGGGTGACATGAGAATACTGGCATCAGAGAAGCAGAACAGAAGGGGCACCAGAAGATGGATAGGGCAGCAGAAAAGGAAGGCATCCAAAGCAAATACTGCCTGCTTGCATTTTGCATAAAGTTTAGGTTACTGCAGTCCCTAAGGTATGAGTGTAGAATCTTCCACATGCCACAGAAATTTGATCTAAATGGAACCTTAGCAAAAACAAAACAAAACAAAACAAAAACCTTTTTAAATAGAATTTTTTTTTTAATGTCCAACTCATCTCTGTGGGAAAGGTAATTCTGAATAGTTTTAAAGGTGGAGGCAGGCCATTTTCATGCACTGGACACTTTGGAAACCAGTATGCCTTCTCTGCTGAGGGACTGGAACAGTGGTTGATGTTAATTAACATATCTCTCTAACACTGTCTGCCAGGAGCTCTGTTAGCCGGTAATGTAGGTGTTCTGATGAACCACATAATTTAGCCAACAAAGACCTACAACATGTGGTTTAAATTAATTATCAGTGTAGAAGGAAGCGTGAGTCTGTGTCTACTGTCCATGTTGAGATGAAGAATCTCTTACCAGCGAGCACCTGTGGGGCCAGGGGCTTTGTCTGGGCCTCGGATTCAGGAACTGATGCTCTGCTTTCCAGGACTAGACGCTTTATTCCATCCATTATCCAGACATCCAGAGAGGCTCTGCGGAGCTAATGCCTGTCAATCATGGGATTGGGAGAGGGACTAAGCCAGTAATTAATCAAAGAGATTATGAGATTTGGGGAGCCCCCATGTCTCACTCTCATCATCTTGGAGAAAGTCATGTATTGCCTGTATCTCCAAAGAGTAGAGACGCGTTCTTTAGGGCCTGACATCCTCCTGGACAGACTGCCAGTATTCCGCCAGGTGGCCTCTCTATTTACAGTTTTCTTTTTGGAAAATGGTTACAGTGTGATCTGAATCCCTGGATTGGTCTAGATTCTAGTACAAACTACTGTTTAGTCTGTCACTTTGGGAAACGAAATCTCTGAACTACCTTGTTGTCTCATTAGATAAATAGGGACAATAACATTGTTACTACATAAGCTATAAACTCATGTGGATGTAAAATTAGCGTGGAACACAGTGAAGCATCTTAAGGAGAGAAGGTTACATAGGAGCCATAGATAATGATTGATTTATGGGTTATCAATTTTAAACTTTTCTATTATACTTCTGATGGGTATCTTTTTCTCTTTTCCCCAGTATTTTAGGCACATAAGATACACTAAGAGTTAAGGATGTAGCAAGAAGGAAGACTTACCAAAGCTGTTCGTGATACCAATATAATAAGCCATTTGCTGAGTTGATTAGTATACTAAAATAAATGTCACAGATATGTGTTAGAATTCACCAATATGCAAAATTGAAGTTATAATTATGTTACAGAAATGGTGATGAAAATAACACGTCTACCACATTTAAAAAAATTGATTTTATTTTCCTTTTCAGGACTTAATGTGTTAAACTCTTCATTTTGGCCAGAAGATTAGGAAGATAGAGTTCTCCTGATTATTTTTATACTAGAATAATCTTTCATTATTAATCCATTTAAGTCTTATCTCAAATCAGTTCACCAGTGCTACCAATTAAAAATAGAAAATGTATGTGCTCAGTTTCAAGAATTAAAAATAATGCCTTGGGAGTAGCATTTCTTTCCTGTGGTGAGAAGATTGTTCGGTTTTCCAATTAAAGACGACTCCATACTGGAAATGAGTAGTCAATTATGAAAATTATTTTTGAATAGCCAATTTGCATATCCCTAATTGTATTCATTTCTTTTTAAAGACTGAACTTGAAATTGATGATGTTTTGATTGGTTACCCCTGCACTGGTGGTATTAATACTATCACCAACCAAGTTCCCCTGTGAATGGGGCTTTGAGTGCCTTTCCCGAATAAATGTTTGAATGATAAGTAGATTTGTTTTATTTAATGAATGAAAATATCTAAAGACTTACTAGCAGTTTTCCAGACTTGCACACACTGCCCTTACTGAGTTGACAGTAGCATCCTTGAGCTGCCTGCTGCACTCACATTTGGACTTTTCCACATCAGCTCATGAGGCACATTTGAAGTTCCTACTATGATGGTGTCTGCTGGCCAAAAATGTGTTTTCAGCAGGGCAGCCTTCACCACTGATACAGCAGTGTTTACACAATTACGTGATATTTTATGTTGCCCCTATTTTTAAGAAAAATGACGTGGAGATGGACAATTAAAAGTTTTTATATCAATGATGGGAAATTCTCATATGAAA
This sequence comes from Camelus dromedarius, assembly GCF_036321535.1. Classification (NCBI taxonomy): domain Eukaryota; kingdom Metazoa; phylum Chordata; class Mammalia; order Artiodactyla; family Camelidae; genus Camelus; species Camelus dromedarius. The sequence continues at coordinate 68,575,452 of NC_087439.1, read as the reverse complement.
TAAAATTGAGATGAAGATTGAAATTATTAAAAGTTCTGATGTTTAGTTTCATTGGACTTAACCAATCCACATGGAGCTAGTCATGAAGGAAAAGAACAAAATTACAAGCATGTAGTAAAAACCGGGATATCTGTGTGTACAAGATAAAGACAAATGGTGTGTAGCTATGTCTACTTATTATGGTTGTGTGATTTTATAACATCTTTGCTGATGTCCTCTTCTACCATGTAATCTGTTCCATCTCTACATAGTCAACTTTCATTTTTGGCAACACTCTTAAAAAAAGAGATACTGGCATCCTTTCAACCATGCTTCAATTAAAAACAAACAAACAAACAAACAAACAAAAACAAGGTGGTGAGGGGAGAGGAGGCAGCCTCTCATTCCTTAAAGAGAATTAGCCAAAATTGGATCTCTGTTTAAGGAGTATACAAACCAAAACTTTGTTTGGTTTTTTAAAAACGAAACAAAGATCACAATCAGCTAGATAACAGTGTCCCTGTGATATGAGTGTCCCACAAAGTAATTAGTGTTGTTGGGTTTGTTTGTAGCTGATTGCTGTGTTTGACGAACAAGAACCACTCCACAAGATTGAGAGCCCTGGTGGAAACCCGGCAGGCCGGCAGAGCCCAGATGCTTTTGAGATGGAAGTGGCTGCCCAGCTGGCTGCGTTTAAACCAGTTGGTGGAGAAATTGAAGTAACCCCTTCTGCGCTGAAATTAGGTAGGTGTATTTTTGAGTGGTATGCTTTTCATCTGGTTGAAATACATCATTTTGTTGGCTATGAGTTGCTTCTACTTTATGGCTTAACCTGTCAGTATTTGTCTTTCAAAAAACCTGGTTTGTCTTTCTCTAAATTATGATGATAGTGATAATGATAATGATAATGATGATGATGATGATGATGATGATGACAACGTAGAACTTTGTGGTGACTGACGCTCAGGCAGTGGATGCAGCTTTTCGTGAACCATAGGTGAATCTGAATTACCTGCCCTTGAAGTAACATGGGGGAGGAGTTGGACTGTAAATGATGAAGTTTGTCTGTAGCCTACGGGGACCACTTAACTTTTTTTTTAAAGTTATTTGGAAAAAGCTAAGGGTTATCAAGGAATCCAGGCTAGAAAGAAAAGGTCATTTTCTGTGTCAGCCACCTTTTTATTCTCCACAAACTGTTTATCTCAGAGTTTGGGGGAAACATTTAGTTTCTTAATTCTGTCCTATGATTTACTCTAGCAAGAACTGCTCCTCCAGTGATTTTGCTCAGAGAGTCCTTTTTTGTTGTATCTGGTTTGAAAGTGTTGGTAGAGAGAGAAAATAAACATTCTTCTAAAGTTTTTGTGAATATATGACACCAAGGTAAATAATGTGTCAGTTATAGGTGATACCTCTTAAAGTTAGTTTTAGGTCAGTTTAACAGCCTGAAGTTTTGAAAATCCACTAATGTTTTGGTACTTAAAACTGTTTTTTTTATTCCTGTTGAATGGATGCCTACATTTTGAAACAGCTCTAAGCACCAGGTGTAGGTTAATTCTCAAGCTAGAGCAGAGGTTTTTTTCTACTTTGCAAAGGAAATTTTTTTTTAAAGCAAAGCACATGCTTAAGATTGTAAAAATTGTACCTATGATAGTTTTTGCCATTTGAAACAAAATATATACTGTAAAGTTTACTTTACATACCACAAAACTATATATCCAAATTTTGTATTAATTTTCTGGAAAGCATCTATAGTGCCCCTTTTAAAATAAGCCAAGTGGAAATTAATGACCTGCGGTCTTCATAATTTCTGTCTGTCTTTCTGGGAACCACGCTAGTGAAGAGTCTGCTGGAGCTCAGACATTGGAGGCCTTTGTGGCAGTTTCTCTTCATCTGGAGAGAGGTTTGTGGCTCCAGCAACCTCACATCCCTATCATTCATTTGCATAATGGATGCCTTTTTATCCATTATGCAAATGGTACGGGAGGAAAATTAGGCAATAAGGGAAGACGAAAGGAGAAAATTGCTCTTGCTTTTGCTAATATTCTATTTATAAGCAAGCACTGTGGTCTTCAAAGGGCTGAACCTCAGAGTACCCCTGTGCCTGGAAATCTGCTTTTTCACCTTTCTCCTGTGAGCTTTCTCGGGGGGAAAAGTTTGTTTTTCTTTAGCTTTTCCACAGTTTCTTTTGTTGAACCATCTGAGCAATATAATGTTGAATGCTGAGGTTCCCCTTCTTTGAAAGTGGACTTTCTGCTTCTTCAATACTGATAGAAAATAATATTTATTAAGTGGTGACCATATGCCGGACACTGAGCTCAAGGTAGTGCACTGAGTATTCTAAATCCTTTACTCATAACAGCTCCTTTAAGCCTCATAACGCTTAGTTGAGTTCTGATTTCTGACAAGAGGAGACGGGCGCAGAGCAGTTACGCAGCTCCTCGGAAGTCACGCAGCTATTCGGTGGCGAGGTCAGAGTTTGACGGATTCCTGGCTCCAGTGTCGGGGACAGTTCTGCAGTGCGGCCTTTCATATGCTGTTTGTAAAAGAATACATTGGTACGGTTTTCCTGAGGTTGGCTTCATGAGTATATCCCAAACCCTGGAAATGCTTAATTCCCTGGCTTCCAACCCCATGCCGCCTGGCACCCTAGACTACATGGTAAGATTAGCCAGCCTTCACTGTTAGGCGGTCAGCGTTGCCTTCCCACCGTCTGCTCTGAAACCATGGCATTATCCCCAGCTCCTTCTCGTTCTTCCCACCTTCCACGCTTTCTTCAGCCTTTTCGTCCATGACCACTGCAGCAGGCCAGAGGTTTCTCATTGGTCAGACTACTGCAGTGCCTCAAACTGACCTCTTCCTTTATGGTGAGTGCCTGCTTTCTCCAACCCCTGCTTCTGCCAGAGCCACCTTCCCAAGTCACGAATCTGATTGGATAACTCCCCTGCTTCCCAGCGTCCAGTGGCTTCCTATTGTGAGGAGAACCAGGTCCAAACTCATTAGCAAGCTGATGCAGGTGGTTCCTCCAAATTAGCTGGAGGAATTTGGGTAGGGATGAGTGATGAAGAGATCATCCCTTACCTACCCTCTTGCTTCCATCAAAATGAGTTCTTTGCATTTCTGGAACTTGAAAAAGCAAAGAAAAAGTATTTATCGAGTTTCTCAAATTCAAGAAGAATGCAAAACAACCAGCTTTGGTATCTGCCTATTGTGTTTTCCTTTTGTTGACTTCAGGGTGGGGTGTGATCATGGGTTGGGCAGAGGGGATGGAAAGATATACTTGGCAGCAGATGCCATGTCCATGGCTCTTCTGGGGTGTGTCCTAGTTGTGCTGTCCCACCCACCCTGAGACCCTGTTTAGAAAAGGAGTGGGAGGGGGTGGTCAGAGAGGGAGTAAGACAAGTGTTCTAGCAATCCATCATCACCGGCTGCAGATAAAATGCCGAACCCCAAGCCCTGGCCCTTCCTCTGCTCTTCACTAAGCTCTCAGAGGCCACTGGAGCTGGATTTTCTTCTCTCGGGGCTCATCCGCCCAGGCTGGTACAGCAGACGCAGGGCTGATCCTCGCTGCTTCTCTCATTCTTAAGATCCATCCAGGAAGATGGAGAATGTAACCATTGTCTGTTCACATATATTTCTTACTTAAGGAGACACAATTGAATAGATGTTAGGAATCAAGATGTTCTTACAATTATGTTTTACTGATATCTGAAATAAAAATACACTCAACGTTCAGTGTAATTTTTATATCTTTTTCCAACACAAGATAATCATCAACAATAGCCAATTAAAAATTGACCACCTGCCCCACATACATGGAGACACAGGTTGCCCATGGCTTTTTTTTTTTTCCTTTATCTTCCAAGATGAAATACTCATGCACAGAATATGCCGAAAGTTCATATTCAGGATATTTTCCTGATCTGGCCACTTCTCTGCCCACTACTAATACTGGCTGCTGTTCCACAGTCACCTTAACTGACAGCCACCATGAGCCACGTGTCTTTCTCTACATTTGCTACTTTCTTTGAAACCTCTGTGTCTTTGTAGTTACCATTCCCTTCACCTGACTCACCCCTTTGCCTCTTTTCTACCTGGGGAAATTGTATGTACCTTTTAAGTTCAAGCTCAAATATGACTTTGTGAAGCCTTGTCCAAACCTTCAAGATAGTACAGTAAGTGTACCATAAGTATGTTTCTTAATTCTTCAATAAGGAAGGGATGCAAACATGAGTAAATTTTCTACCGACCGAAAGGGTTCATATTCATGCGTCCTATAAGCTAATGGGGTATATATTTTTAATTTGTAAGACGAGTTTTAAATCATATGGGCAAACACATAATTCTAACTTCATTCGTCTGAGTTATTTCCCACCATTTATTTTCTAATGGATTTTCTAATGTAATGCTAAATAACTAAGTTCTGACTCAGCCCTTACTAGCAAATTATTCTAACACTTTAAGATTTTATGTTTCTGAAATTGGCCAGTGCATTTTACCATATAGAGATTGCTAACCTAAGAGTCTATTTAAAACAAGAGACGTGGTGGAACAAACACCAAGCAGTACAGCAAACACATTTGCAGAGTCCATTTAGACTTGAAAATCACCTAGTTCACCAATTTTCCAAGTCTTCTTTGTGGAACCCTGTGGTACTTCTTAAAATGTTTCAGGATTTCTGCAAATACTTGATTCTAGTCAATTAATAATGTTTGCTGAGCATTTAAGTTCTAGATGCTGTTCTAATTCATTCATGTTCATTCACTGTACAAATAGAATTGGTTATGGTAGCAGGGAAGAAAAGGATGCAGACGGTTGTCCAGGAGGCAACAGAGAATCCATAATACCGTTTTGAAGTCCTATAGGAAAGAGACCCACATTCACTCCAAAGAATTCTTGGCACTTCTCAGAACAGCTTATGTGAAGTACTGGTCTGTTAATAGAGAGTTCCATAAAATTTCATATTAGCAATTTTCTAGGCAATTAACATTATTTTACAAATGACCAAATGAAAGCTTAAACTCAGTATGTGCTCTGATGTCAAATAACTAGTTGGTTAAAGGCATGGAATTGGACCTGGCATCTCTGGGCTTTCAACTACATGACTTTTTTAGATTAACTGTAGGTTTCAATTATATATATTTTTAATATTATATAGGATAAAATAGCACCTTATTTATCCTTTCGGAATTGCAGGAGAGTATAAATTAGTAAATAGATACTATGAATAGTTGTAAATGAAACACCAATAAGGAAATAAAGGCCAGAAAATTAAGATGGAGGAAGTTTCTTTAAAATCCTTCTGTAAGTTTCAGAAATGAATTTGCTCTTATTTCTTCATCCTGTGTGTGTGCACACATGTGTCTGCATTTACATGTGTATATTTCAGGAAAAAAATTGCACCAAAACAAATATGCTGATATTTGGGATACCTGGGTAATTTTTTTGTTTTGTTTTGTGGATACGGTTGTACTTCTTGACATTTCAAGTATCTGCATGTAGCGCCTTCTGTTTGGTAGCGGCCCCGTCTTTGTCCCTTGAGAACCAATGATATGGAGTTGGTCCAGACCCTACAGTATTGAGTCTGTATGTCCAGTCGGGTCATTTAACAGGTATCTATTACATTTTTCAAAACGAAAAATAAATCAGGACACACTTGGCATTTTAGAAATGAATATTCTGAACTGAGACCATCCAGGTTACTTCTTTGTGCCACTAACATATCTCCCTGGGCCACAGTTATCTAATCTGTAAAATAAGCCTTTCTTGTTCTAATGGGCTATTATTGTCCCAGGAGAATTTCATTTAACACCAAGCAGAATTTGAATCTTCTCCATGCCCCTGTCAATTTCCATCCCATGGCCCCAATTAATTAGTAGTTTTATCTCAGACCTTTTGATAATTTTTCTTGTTATTTTTTGGCTGAAATTTGCTACTTTGGGTTGTACTTCTATGAAAAAACATCTCTTTAGTTATAATTATTTTCACAATGCAATTTAAACAGTGTATCAGGATAAAGACTACTTTAAACTTCGCTGTTGCCACTCTTGTGATCTATATTACCCAGATGTAAAGCAATCTGATTAAAGTTTGGAGTTGAAACGATATTAGCTTTATTTTGCTCTTGTGTGTTAAACTTTGAAGATGAGATACTTTCTATTTGAAAGTGATTCTTGTTTTTGAGACTTAAAAGCTGAAAGGTGCCTCAGATGCTTTATTGTTTCCATGTGTGTTTGTGCTGCTTCAAAACTGAAATGAAAATTATGATTGTATGTTTGTTATGATATAATTATTTTCAAAACACTGAGTTCTTCTCTCTTTATTTTCGGTAGTTCCCAGATAATACTGTGTAGCCATAGATTAGTGTTGGAAATGGTGACCGTTTTCTATCTGATTCTGACTAATTTACCGCATAAGGGAAACATATGGGATCGTTTGTCTGAATTTTTAAAGAAACCAAATCCCTTTATGGCACGGATCTTCAGGAAAAAATAAAGAAGGGGGAAGTTTATTCCTTTAATTAGGCTGCAGCATGTAGGTAGCTGCTGTGCCCATAATGTGAGTTTAAGTATTGGCATCTGATCCTAGACAAACACACCCACACCACACACATCGCGGAACGAAAGCTTGGGGCTGGGCCGTGCTTCTGCCGGAGCCTTTGAATTCTGACTACAAAGCACCCAAGCCTGTGAGGGTCCCTTGTTACTGGAAGCTCTCTCCAGTGGGCGGTGAAACCCCAAGCTGAAATGACCAGGGAGCTGAGGTCACTTGCTTGGATGAATTCATAAGTCATAATTTGGTCATTGAGTTTCATCCTATTTGTTTCCTGTTGGGGCTGATTCTTCAAAAGTTAACAGCTAGAGAATGGCTTTCCTTTTCTTCTTCCCTGGGAGCCTGTTTTTTTTTCCCATGCAGGCTTGGATGAATGATGCTGTAATTAGCTATGGTAACCTTGCCAGGCAATCATCAATCAGTCCTAGCCACGTAGTCAACAAAGTTTCTGCCTGCTTTTCTGCCATGTCGGTAACTAAATCAGAACTGGGGAGGTCACAGCGTCCTAACCCATTTCTAGCACCATTCTTTTTCTTGCTATTGTTGTTTTGGGTTTTATTTCAGTTTGTTTTTAGAGTAGGTGAAAAGTTGCTTGATTTGGGGGGGAGGTGGCACAGGGAAAGTCATGTCCCACATTGAATATTCAAAATGTAATACTCCGGAAAAGGGCCTGAGGTACTGAGTTAAACGAAAAAATAAAATCAATATCTAAAGACAAGCAACTCTAACAAATAATAAAAAGTAATTACTACGCGGAAGTGACTTCTGGTTGTGTTAGTGAGGTACAGATGTGAATGATAATTCAAATATGAAGTTTTCAGTACGTGTGCATTGACTCTTGAGTAATAGCTGGTGAATGGTCAGTGTAAACATCCTAGACAATCAGTTCATCTAACATTTTGTAAAAATAACATGGTGCATTTGGCTTGAAAATATTCCATATTCTTATACATGTTTTTTAAAATAAGACATTGTTTATTAAATGATAGAATGTTAAGCAAGGGGAAATAAAAATTGATAATATCCTGACAGCCATTTTCCTTTTTCTATTTTCTATCCAGTTTATCTTTGTATTTTAATCTTAATTCAGTTCTTTTTTTTTTTTTTTAAACACCTGCTTAGTCCTCCTTTTGTTTCTTTTCTTTAAGTTTGTTGTTTAGCCAATGGCTAAATTTAGTACCTAAATTGGTACTAAGTTGGTTGTACTATAATAAAAGAAATTATTAAAGGGAAATTGCATTTAGCCATTTACCCCCCAAATGTAAGACAGTATATAAAAATCAAGCTTTCATTCTTGTTCTTTTCCAGCTATGTTTTCTAAGTTGATTATATGACCTCAAAATAAAAACAAAACAAAAAAAAAAAACACTGAGTGTACCATATCTCTCCCCTCTGGCCTCTTGCTGATGCTAGACCCACACTGAGACAGAGTCTGCAGATCCCCTCATAAACAAACGGAATGAAAGGTCACCTTCCTACTGCTCACTTGGTATTAGACCCCTGGGTTTTCAAGCCTCTTTTGCAGATTGCTTTTAAATAGTAAGCCCAGTGAAGCCCTGTTTGCAGAACGCTAGTCTCTGACTGGTGAAAATATTTTCAGCCACACTGTCATACTCACCTCCTTGTAGTTCCCTGGACCACTGATAAAATGACTTTGGGTTTGTCCTTTTAATAAAAGAAACCATCCTCCTCCCCCTGACCCAACACACACACCGATAGTCTTTGCTTCCTCCCTCTCCCCACCCATTACAACTCCCGGCTTCCTTTTTTGTAACCAGTTCCTAGTTCTCTGGTCAGCTACTCTGAGTCAGTCAAATAGGACCAAGCAGAATGGCCCTCGTTCTCTAAATATAACAGCTGCTTTTTAGAGCCTCGTTGGTTTTCACGTGTCTGTTACAGAATACTTTCAAATTACCTATCCATATTAAAAATTTCTTAACAGTATGACTCAAATTTTTATATACATAAATCTTTGTGGCCATAAAATAGATACATTTCTCATAAATTTCTAATCACACTTAAACAAATTATTTATGATAACCATGCTGGTTTTCTTTTGCAATTTGAAATTCAAGAACCTTGCTAGCAACTCAAAATATGGTAAAGCCTCTTTTGCACTAACAACTTAAATGTAAGATTTAGCCTTTGGGACTTTTTCTGTGTGTGTGTGTGTGTACACGTGTTCACATGATTTTTTTTTCTCTTTCTGCCCAGATGGGCAGGGGAAAAAAAATCCACTAATTTAATTATTTACAGAAGATCCATCTTAAGGACAAGTCACTCAGAGTTGGACACGCTTTTATGACTGGCTCAGGATTTTCTCATTTGCTTTATCTGATAAACCCGTATGATGAATTACGCCCCAACCTATGCACATTTGGTTATTTTCTTGATCTATACCCATTTGGAAATTTTACTAAGATCTTGATTTGGCCCAATGAAAGTAAGAAATACTGAAACAGCTTGATCTGTTCATTCTCACATCCCAAGGTGATAAGGAAAGGTGACAGGCTTTGCTTAGCAATTGCCTTAAGAAAAGCTCGCTCTCTCTCTTGTGTTTACCCTTTTTTTAATGTTTACCAGATAAAATAAGACAACCTCTAGATCTCACCACCACACCCTGTCAATTTATCATTGAAACAATGCATCCATCATATGCTACACAGAAAATGGTATTCATTCTGTTTGTTCTTAGGCTTAATGAGAAGATCTTGATAGCTATCAGAAAATACAGGTAACCTTATAAAAATACCAGAAAAATTCCAATGACTGCCCTGTATAAGACTCTTTCTGAAAGTCTTCAAACTCCTTTACAGATGGAAGAAATTTGGGCTTTATTATTCCTTTTTCTGTGTGTAAAATTAAAGTGAAGGAAATTATACAGTGCATCTTGCTTATTTTCTTTCTGTTTATACAGAAGACTGGACTGTGATTACTTAATGCATGTGTATGAAATATGACATGATCAAGGAAAATAAACGAGAGGAGGGTTTTTGCCTTACCACAGCCTCTTTAAAACCGTAACACTTGTATTTGGTGTTTTAAGATAACATTGACTAAAGAAGCCATTACTTCAACGTCGTATTTCTTAGAACTGTTGATAAGAATGGTGTTTCCATATCCTTTTGCACTATTTGTTCTGGAAAATGGCATGGATAACAGCAGGCTGAATGGCTTTATGTCATCTGGTTCTGCATAATTGCGATGATCAATTAAAAACTCTGCTTGTGTTTTTAAAGCAAATAGACTTTTCTGCCCCAGAGATCTGAAAGCATGAGGCAAACTTCTTATTTTGGTCACAGTTCAGGAATAATGTCCTTTGACCTCATGACTTCAGTTTGGTGTTACAGCTCACTGCCCTCCGGGCGGGGAGCTCAGCATTTGCACAACTGACATCTGCTCCTTTCAGATGGCTGTGCTGGAGACTACAGCTCTGGTACCTGATGGCAGTGCTGCAGAAGGTGGTGTCGGGCCTGTGGCTGACTTCAGTTAATTGATAATTATTTATTGCTGGCCCAGTAGATGAAAAGTGTCATTGCTAGGCAACCAGAGGAATAGACAGCAACACAAGTTGTGAGCTCATCTCAGGCAGCTTACAATCCAGTTGAATGAAGACAAATTACTGAGTGTGTCTCTTAACTTGGTTAGGCTTCCATTTTTATACTTTACAACTGCTGTTGTAATAACACAGAGCCCACAATCACAAAACCGTGAAGTGGAAAGGGATCTTACCTCATAAGTATGTTTAGATGCGCACAGAAGCTGCGTGTGCTAGTAGTTATCTGCGACGTGTCCTTATAGCTTGGTTAATTGTCTCTTGTTTGGGTCTCTGGTTGATAGGTTCATGGAAATAATGAAACTTCAAGTTTGGAACCTGTTTTGCTGTAGTTTTCGTTGACTCTCTGTTTTGGGCAGGGTTAGCTGTAGCTCCTAGTAGGTGACAAAGAATAACTAGGGATCCCTAGTCTTTCCACTACCACCCACAGTGTCCTGTGCTCCCCGAGTGAGATCTCCAAGGACTTAATGACTTGACAGACGAGCATTTATGTCTTCATGCATCTATTCTCCGCGAAGACACTCGTGTCAAATGTACTCTTTTAATTCTAGGTAGTGAAGTTGGAGACCAGACTTCCGCCCTGGTGAATTGAAGGAATACGCTGTTCAGAAGGGTTAGCTGTGCCCTCAACAGGAGGTGGAGTTCAGTGGCCCACTCCTTTTCCACTAAGTGTCACATAAACTACTGATTGGACCTCAGTGAGGGTCTTTTCTTCTCCAAATCTATATGCAATACTTCAGCCTAATTGATGTACGTGATACGTTTAAGAAAGTTTTAGTTTCACTGCCTCTGTTCTTCTGACTGACAGTAGAATTCTCCAGGTGAGGGTCCAGACTGGCTAAACGTCACTGCCCTGTCTCAGTCCTTCTACGTTGGGGCCCTACTGAAGAGGAGCATTTTGACCATGTTAGAAGATTCCCATAGAGAAGTAAAGAGAATGAGTTTTGTGTTTTTTCTCCTTTTCAGACTTTTCCAAAACCTTAGTCAAAAATTAACTTTCTTTAAAAGACCTTCCTCAACTGCCTTCTTAATGCTTTATTTTTAAAAATCGTGTTTTAGCATTTGTTTTGTTGCTGTCATCAATTTGATAGAGTACTTTCCTGTCTTTGCAAGGTGAAGTTATGTGAAGTTAAGCAAAGTTCTTGTCTGTAATTCTTATTTTCTTAAAAATTAGTTCTATTCTCCATATCCAGGATATAACCTGAATGTATTTGACTTCATATCTTAATGAAGAAAGAAGGCAATGCATTATTTCCAGGAAAAAAAAAAAACAAGAGATAGAGAAGGATATAGATGGCATATTACCTGTTTACTTTACAACAGTGTAGTGTAGAAATTAAGAGTAGAAGCCATGGAGCAGGTCTATGTAAGTCAAATATCACTCTGTTCTTTGAAAGCTGGGTGATCATTGGTAAGTTATTTAACATCACTGTGCCTCAGTTTTCTCATCTGTAAAATGGGCAGTATTGGTAATGACCAAATGGAGTTGTTATGAGCATCAAAAGCACTCATGTGTCTGTAAATAGAAAACACTTAGAATAGTGCCTCCCATAGAATAAGTGGTAAATAACTACTAGTCACTTCTGCTGTTTTCATCTTTATATTTGTTATTGGTCATTTGGAAGAAAATTGGAAAATCTTGTGTTTATGTGATTGCTATTTTGGTCTGGCTCTTTGTTCTCCCTTTTTCTCACTTTCAACTTTCATCCCATGGCACTGTGTTCTCTTTCAGAAGTGTAGATTCTGGTTACCTCAGGCCCTCTTCTAAGCCATAAAATTTTTTTTTTTTTCTCTCTTCAGACTTAACAAGATAAATGGGAAAATGGTTTATTGAAGCCAGAACAATACCTAGGGACATTAATCAGTGTAAATATAATTGCTGCAAAGTTTTCAAGTAATGCCTTTGTGCTGGTTTTTAGAGATTTGTAGAAGGGTAATTGCTTTGATTCCTCTTATCTTTACTTAACTCGAGTACTTACTTTCATGTCCTCTCCCTGATTCAGCATATTGTTCACAAGAATTTTCCTGTGGAATTGAGAAGTGCCTGCTGTTCATGTTTGACAGTACCTTCACACAAGGGAGTGGGGATATATTTTTGATGTTGTTACTCTTATCCAACTGGCCTAGAATACCATATGAGTCAGGTTGCCAGCAGGAAACAGATGGCGTGCTCAAAGGTATAATAGAAGAGAATTTAATAATGAGATTATTTAGGAAAGTGAGGCACTCAAATTCTGAAACAATTTGAGACTCCTTCCCAGCCCAGGCCCGGAAAGGGACAAAGGGAGACAGGTCTTAGCAATCTGGTGAGAACTACAGATGTGGGCGGGAGGGCCTTCAAGGAGTAGAACCTGTGTGTGACCTAAGGTTGTGCAGCCACCACTTTGAAAGGGGAAGCTGGCAGAGATGGGGATAAGCATGCTCGTATCTCTGTCTCCCTACCCTCTGATCTCCTGCTGATCCTCCCTCAGGTAGCCAGGGGGAAACTGGTCTGTGTGGTGCACCGAGTTACTGAGTGGAAGTCAGTCTCCTGGGGTCAGAACAAGGCTTAGGAGATGGGGGAGTGGCTCCAGGCCGCAACATGGAGACCACCTAGCACAAGTACCTAGTCTGCCTGGCTCTGAGGTGACTTTTTATAAGGCCCTGGTGGAGATCAATAATGTGTTAAAATGAACAAGCAGTGGATTATATGTTAGGCATGAAACTTATCTACTGGAATATAGAACTCACTAAAGCAGACTTCTTTCCTTCAAGTTGTTCACAATTAAAAAAAAATAGTTTTCATCCTTTTTTTTAAAAAAAATTGAGACATAGCATGGGTAATATTTCTCTGTACAACACACTGAAATGTATTGCCCACCTTCATGAAATAATTCTGTTGTGCTGACTATAATTCCACTACCCGTGTAACTCAGTCAGCGAAGCATACTGGCGTTCAGTTCACAAACACGTGGACTCAATACACTGTTTTGTGTCTCCTCCTTCCCGAAGTTTTATAGAAACGACAGTTGAAGTAAGAATAAAGAGGGATGGTATAGATCGAAATAAAAACAATGGAAATGGGAAGGGGGAAAGTGGAAAGTGAGTAAAATCGGAGTTATTTATATAGTATGCTAGAAAGATTTGAACTTTGGCAGAACACGGAAGCGGAGTAAGGAGAATCGAGGGTGTCTGGTGGTGAGGGTGAGCCTCCAGCCCTGAACAGAGCTGCGTGGAAGTGAACGCTTGAAGGAGGTGAGGGAGTAAGAGCAGTTCAGATTGGTTAGAGGAGAGAGGAAGGGAACTGAGAATGTGGGAAAGTCCTCCTCTTTCATAGCAAAGGATGCTACTTAAAGCAGCTTGAGTGCTACTTAAAGTTTGAAAAATCAAAAAGTTTTGTACACACACACACGTGCACATATGGTTAGCCACCAAAAGATAGAAGAGTTATAAAAGAGCATAAAACAATAACTTCTAGGACATTGAGCCTGACAGTGCACAGGAAGAAGGAGAATCTTACTTCTTTCTGCATAGTTTGAATTATTGTGATGGTATGAACTGTTTTTACAACATCAACAAAACAAACAACTCGGTGAAGGACAGAGGATCTAAATAGACGTTTTTTGAATTAACTCATACAGGTGGCCAACAGGCACATGGAAAGATGTTCAGCATCACTTGATCATCAGGGAAATGCAAATCAGAAACAATGAGATATCACCTCATAACTGTTAGGATGGCTATTATCAAAAAGACGAGGAATGACAAAATGTTGGAGAGGATGTGGACATTGCTGGTGGGACTGTAAATTGGTACAGGCACTGTGGAAAACAGTATGGAGAGTCCTCACAAAATTAAGAAGAGAAACCAGATGAAGAATATGACCCAGCTATTCCACTTCTGGGTGTTTAACTGAAGCACATGAAAACATGAATTTGAAAAAATACGTGAACCCCTAAGTTTATTGCAGCGTTATTGGTAATAGCCACGATAGGGAAACAAGCTTAAGTACCTATCAACAGATGAATGGAGGGGTGTGTGTGTGTGTGTGTCTGTGTGTGTGTGTGCATAACACACACACAATGGAATGCTACTCAGCCATGAAAAAAATGAAATCCTGTCATTTGTGACAATGTGGATGGACTCTGAGGGTATTATGCTCAGTGGGATAGGTTAGATGGAGAAAGGCAAATACCCAAATACCACATGATTTCAGTCATGTATGGAATCTAACAAAAAATAAGAAATAAAAGACAAACTTACAGCTACAGAGAACAGATTAGTGGTTACCAGGGTGTTGGGGGGTTGAGCAAAAATGAGTGAAAGGGGTCAACAGCTAGACTTGTGGTGCTGATCACTATATAGTGTGTTGAGCTACAGTGTTGCACACCTGCAACTTGTACACACACACACACACACACACACACACACACACACACACACACAAAACATTTTAAATTGGGAGGGGGGCACATTAGAACACAAGTAGTAGGCAAGGAATGTCAGGGACGTTATTAGAGAATGTTGAAACCACTCTTGATGGGAAAAGATAAATCATTTGCAAAATTAAGGACTTATTATTGGTAAGGCCTTGTTTGTAACATACCTGTCAGTTGCTCTCTTTTATCCAACTCACAGACCAAGCTGGGAGGCTCAGAAAAGACTATGACCATGGCTAGCTCTGAGAACAGTTGCAAAATCCCCCCAGATCCACCGCGAGTTAAGCACACCAGTGCAGGGGTGGCATGTCTCAGCTGCCACCTGAACTGCTTTCTGTGTCGTGAGAGTGCTGGTTCACATTTCACACCATTACCAAGTCACTTCATTTGTATATAAAGTCACACTCACAGTATATAAAATCAAGCTTGAAAATTTGAGTTATATATATGGCAGAAGGAAGAAAAAAAGGTTTTCTAATTAAACCTTTTGAAATGGAAAAAGAACTATATCGTTGCTTGTAGAAGATGTATAATAATTCAGTATTAAATAGCGTGTATTTACTTAGGGCTTAAATCACTGTAGACCTAAAAATAAGTTACTCATTGTATCTAATGAACATTAATCTGCGTTATAATTTGTAATATACGCTGTAGGGCTTGTCTTTTTGTTTGTTTGAGTGTTTGATTTTACTTAAGGGGAGTCTATCAAATTGTGAATGTTTGTAATGATATTGGATGTAATTACCTCAGTCTAGAACAACTGAAAATACTTCATCTGTGGTGTAAAATAATTGGGATACTTTTTGTTTTGTTTGGATTATCTGGATAATTGCCTCTATTTTCCACCTGACTTAGTGTAAGTAGACACATGCGTGAGTATTTTCCAGGAGGCTGCTACTTAGGGTTTCTTAGCAGAGTGACTCGAAGCTGAAAGGTCTGATAGTGAGAAAAGCTGATGAGCTAATGCAATTTTGGTTGTTCAGCTGGTTATTGGGTCTGATGATTTTTAGACATCATGTAAGAATTTCCTTATTCGGTAGTTTCATTCTGAGATAATATGGGTGTCATTAAATTTTGAGCAAATACATTTGCTAAGTCTGTCCTGTGACCCTAATCAACTGAGAGTACGTTGTGAATCGAAGCTCATGAAGAGGTTTGGTAAAGACTATATCCAAAAATGTGAGAGTGCACGTGTTTTGTATGGATAGAAGGGAAAAGGAAGGTGAGGGAGGAAGACAGTTCTCTTCAAGGAAAGTAAAAATATAATAAAGTCAAAGTCTGATACTAAATTTGACTACTGAGTGTAGCTGATAATTTGGAGGAGATGATGCAGCTTGTATGGAGGAAATATTCAACTGTAATAAAATAATAATTTTTATTAATACAAATTGAAAATTATTAAAATTTTTTTCTAGATCTGAGAAATTTTCATTGTATTTACAGTGTAATGGCCAAATTAGCAAAAGAACTAATAAAATACATTTCTTGTGGAAAGATCTTGACTTAACAGTATTTGACAAGTATTAATAGATCTTTGTTAAAATGTATTAATAACAGTCAGGATTTTTCAATCTTCTCCGTAGTCAGTTGAGAATAATTAAAATAATTTTTATGTATTTTTGATGTTATAAATGCTGCTACTTTATCACGAAAACTGTTGGAGCTTCATGTTCAGGAGGGAATGGAGTTAAAACTGGGTAACGCTCAAGGGAAGATTTGGCAAAATGATTTCACAGAGCTTCAAATTTAGATCAGTCATAGCCAGGGCTCCTAGGAGAGGTAGAGTTCCTTGTCTGTATTTAATATGAATAACATTAATATTAAAGATAAATTTGTGTAATAGGTGAGCCAAAAAGGGATGTTACTGAATATGTGAGTTGGCAGTTTTTCCAGGAATGTTTAATTCAGTAAAAGGAAATGGAATGGGCCTGGAATTTAAAGGACAGGCTTTCTTTTGAGGATTCAGACGGTGGTGGTGAGAAAGAGAAGTGTCATTTCTGCATTGCATCCCTTCCATCCAGTTATGTACGTGGATGAGGGTTTAATGGTGTGGATTCCAAAAATGAGAGCCCTGTGGAGCTACTGAGCTTCCATCTGGTGGAAGTGATGTCAAGCAGGCGTGGACCAAGTCACTGGGGGAAGGAATATGTCCACCTTTGCTCCATCCTCACCACAGAGTACTTCACGTGTCTTACTTTACCAAGTGTTGAAGCAAACAGTCCTACACAGCTCTGTCACCAACAAAACTTTCTCCACAACATTTGGAACATCTGGCGTGGCATCGCCCCCAAAGCCAATTGGTAACGTTGTAGGCTAACAGATTAAGAACTCTCTGCTTTAGTCTCCCTCCCTCTCTAATTTCCCTTTCTCCTTCTCTCTTTATTTTAGGCCTTCCTTCCAATTTTTTTTCTCTCTCTTCTTTCTTTCCATCCTCTTTCTGCTCCCCTCTCCTTTCTTCTTTCCTTTCTTTGACAATTATGCATGAAAGCCCAGACAGCAAAATTAGTCAATTCCTAATGCACATCTTTCTGAGGAATGATGCTCTTTATGAACTTGGGAACCAAGACTAAGTGCTTAAGTGGTTGAGTAGACACAATTGGAATCAAAAGGTAGAATTTCTTATATTGGAAGGAAAGGTTTCACATTAATTGAAATGAAATGTGTGAAGTCATTGAACTCAAGGGAGCATGTATAGTTCACCAAGATCTTTTTAAAATAGGGGAGGAAATTTCACAGTGTTTGCATTCTTGTCATGTACCATGGGCATGAACATGCCTGGAGTTGGACCAGATAGACAGAGTCTTGCTGAAACTGATCTGAGCCTCTACCACCCTGTCTTACATCAGTAGCAGAAGACCTTTCTCATGCCACAGTAATTAAATTAATAAAAACAAACAAACAAACAAAACACTTGAACAAAGTGGAAGCAAATGGAGCCCCAGATACCAAACTGGTTTCATTTGGGAGGAAAATGTTGGAAGAGTTTGGGAGGCATGCATGCAGTAGACAAAGGATGCTACAGGAGAAGTAGCTGGATTGTATTGAAAAGGACGTAACTGGGGCCGTGTGCTGGAGACCTTCATGGATGTGCCCGATACGTTGCATCCTTCGCTCACTTTGATAGTGGCCTGTGGTGGCAAAGCAAATGGTCCTGATTCCTTTCCTTCACTAAGCCCTGTTAGGTGCCATTGCTGACTGAAAAGAAGCCTCAGAGGTTGCAGGTACATAAGTCAGCAAAGTACACAAGGAATAATGGCTTCAAAATAAGCTTCTGAATCATTCTTTAAAACCTGTGTAAGAAACTATGAAGTGTTATGGATAGCCCACAGCAGCCCTAAACCATGATTTATTTGAGCATTGGCAATTATTAATTTGTAATAATCACGACTTTGTCTAGCATAAATCATATTAATATTGAGCACCTTTCTTTGAGCTCTTAAATCTAGTTTTGTAATACATCAAACTAAATGTAAAGACTAGTATGACAACCCCTTGAATGGTGACGGTCCTATTTTGCAGGTCTTGGAGCTGTTTCTGAGTAAAGGGAGATCATGCAGTTGTTAGTTTCCGTCGTTATCAAGTTTATATTTCTAAGATGTGCAGTTAATATTACTGTGTATTCTTATTATCATTTTGAAGTGATTTTCTTAGATTTCATAGGGAAGATTGTTCAGTTTCTCAGGTGTTCTACAGGGTATAAAAATTACTTTGACAAAAACTAATACGATACCAGCTAGAAGAATAATTGTCATTCGAATGACCTTTTTGGTGGGTAATTTGAAAGACAGCCTTCTGCCATCTCTCTGCCAGCCTTATAGTTCCTGCCAGAAAATGCAGGAGCAGAATTTTAACTCCAGTGATAAGATTCTCTTCAGTCATTTGTTGCCTATCTCCCTCAGTGCAGTTCCTCAAAATTTGAAAGCTCTTTCTCTCTCTTTAAGGGATTTTTCTCATTACCTGGAGAAAATGCGTCCTATGGGAAGGGATTCTAAAACAATAGTACAGGTGCTGAATCAAATTTCCCAGGTGTGTTGGGGATTCTGTTGTAAGGATGGTAAATAGTACTGGTTTGGTGTTAAATGGCACTCTTGTGTCCTATTGGAAGAGTTAATACAACTGCCGAAGGTGCCTTTCCTTACAACAAGGGAATAGCTTTGACTTTGGAAGAATATGGACTATGAAAGTACCCAGTTGAAATACCCAAAAAGAAAAAAAATAAAAGCACTTACTAGTAAAATGAAGACAATTAATTTGCAAATAAGTGTGTTTTTAAAATGTGGCCCTCGGGTGACATGTAAATCCAAAAGACCAATATTTTCTCTGAGAATAGAATGACTGGAAGATTTTTTTCCTTTAATTCTGAGAGTATCCCCAGAATGGAATGCTCATTGATTGATCAAATATGTATTCTCATCAAGAATATTTCATCAAGAGTATCAAAGAAAAGTTTTTTCTGCTGTTCTGGACCACAGATTATAAAGGTGACATGCTTGTTCATGTGTTTGTCTTCCCCGCTTTCTGTGCAGCGTGTTGCATGGATGTTGGGCCACGGTGCATTTTGTTCACTGCTGTATCTTCAACCCCTGGAACAATGTCTGGTGGGTAGTGGTCAGTCAAAAAATATCCACTGAATGAATGCATGAAAAAGTTGAATAAATAATTAACCTATGATACGTTACCTCTGTATTTCCTCTAAGTACATTTTCATCTTTTTTTCTTTTAGTATTTTTTTTTTCAGCGTCCCAAGACTGAGGCTTTTTCCTTCAGTCTTTTCAAGTTGGAATCTTAATCCTATTTCACTGCTTTTCATTCAACAAGAATGTTAAGCATGTGCCAGGAATAGTTAGAAACATTATCTATGATTCCGGTACAGGAAGGTGGTTTCATTCCATTAGCTTATTTCTAGGGAGTTTACGGATTTGCCTCTGTGTTAATCCAGCTGACAAGCAGAATCCAAAAAGTCCCTTTTGAAAGGATAGAAAAAAGAGGGATTGTTGCAGTGGAAAGGAAAAACAGTTCAGTTAAAGAGGTGGTGAGGAGAAATTCTGGGGGTGGAAGGGAAAGGGAAAGAGAGACAAGGAAAGAAAGAGAAAGCTGTGGTCAAGCAAGAGAAGACATGAGACTAGCCCTTCCTGTGTGGAAAATCAGGCCAAGTTACTAGCTGAAGCTTGGCATTTGGGGTGTATTGAAATCCCACCCGAATACATAGTGCTTTCATGCTCTCAAGAAAAAAAAAAAAATCTGGACTAAATAATTAGATATGACAGAAAAAGGGAAGAACCTTGTTCAAGGATTTCTGATTTGGTGATTGTTCCTCATATCACACCCCTGAATCTACTGAACTCCCACTCCCTCTAAAATGAGTAAAGACAAAAGAGAAATCAGAGAAATTTACAGGAAATGGTGCATACATTTTATAAGATGGTAAGTAAAGGGTATGTTGTCTAGTCCCTGACACATGTGCACCAAAAGATGATCTAATTTTGAAACCAAATTAGTTGATAATTGTGTTTAATACATGTATGATCTTTTGAGAATACTATGAGATAAAGAACATGAAATATGCTATGCCATTTTACTACATATAGAGAAATTGTGGCTGGAAGAGGTGATGAAAGTAAATGCCCCTGTACCAGAAGCTAGGTCCCTTAACTTATCACCTGGGGCCGGTTCTCCTACCACCTTGAATCACCTGCTATGTACCTGGCTCTGTGAATGCAGTTTAAGCACAAGGGAGACCAGTGAGGGAAGTTGCATGGAGACAGAGGCACATGCAATATAAGAAATAATTTTTTTAAACTATTAGATCTGTCCAGTAGTGGGAAGAATGGGCTTCTTCCAAAAGGAATTAATTCATTTCTTCGTTCATTTATTCACCAAGGAATGTTTACCAGGTGCTGCCCGTGGAAGCACTGGGTTATGTGGTTGACTTACAACAGTGGGCAAGATTGCAGTGGTCTTTGCTGTGACCGCACATGTAGCCTATTACAGGAAGGCAGATGGAAATAATAGCCAGAAAGGATGTGAGTGGAGTGATAAGATGAATTTGGGCTACCATGAGAACTCCACCAAGGTTCCCTTAACCTGAGAAAAGAGCTGGAGAGGAGAGATTCTGGGAAGGTTTCTCAGAGGAAGTAGAGCATTGACTAGGCTAGTGAAATTGGAAAGAAGATTCCACACTAAATGAGTAGAATTTTATGTTAAAGGAAGTAAATAATGTCAAGAGTGACAGCTGTAAGGAATATAAGATGGGGAGAGAAGTGTGGAGAGAGTTGGCTGGAAACGGGGAGGAGGCCGGGTCTGGAAGGGCCTCGGTAGCCAACGTAAGGAGCTCCGTCATGTTCTCAGAAGCCACTAAACAGTAGTTTGTTTATCATGTCTTGAAAAGGTTAAAAAAAAAAAAACTTACAAAAAACTGCATTCAGTGGGAAGAGTAGAAATGCAGTGAGCACCCATGTACCTGACAGCTGGTTTGAAAAATGGACATTGCCATTACCTTTAAAGTCCCCCGTGAACACCTCGCCAAGCCTGCCTATTTCACTTTTATCTCGGCCATTCTTTTGCTTTTCTTTGTAATTTGACCACATATTTTTATATCCCTAAGGAATATATTATTTAGTTTCATAAGATTTTTGACTTTATAGATGGAATTTACTATAAAAATTTATCTGCACATTTTTCTTAGTATTTCTTTGCTGAAAAGCATCCATTTTGTTAAATGTACCTGCTACCCATTCATATTCACTGTTGTATAGTTTTCCAGTTTTCTTTTAATGGACATTTGTGTTTTGGCCAGGTTTTTACATGCAGCATGGCTATAAACCTTCTCCTCCATGTATTCTGATCAGCATGTGTAAGAGTTTCATCTAGGAAATATGCCTAGGAATAAAATCGTTTATTCATAGGTTATGCCACTTTTCAAGTGTGTTAGATGATGACAGATTATTTCACACAGTGATTTTTATCAGTTTTTTCTCTACTATGAAGTAGAAGAATTCAAGTTGTTCCACATAGTCAACAAAACATAATATTGCATATTAATATTACATACCCGGAATACTAATCACTTTATAGCACAAACATCTTCTCCCACTTGACGAGTAGTCTTTTTACACCTGTATGTCTTTTGACGAGCAGGTATTTATGATTTTAATAGAGTCGAATCTATCAACCCTTTATTTTAGATAATTTGTATTTTATTTAAGAAATCTTCCCCTACTCAAAGGTCAGAGAGATTCTTCTACTTTGTTTTGTAAAAAGCTTTTAATGTTGTTTGTTTAAAATTTTACTTTACCTGGCATGAAGGTTTTTGCATGTGGCATGAGATAGGCATACATTTTTTTTCCTCATATAGTCAGTTGCCAGACACAATGATAAAATTCAGATTTTTTTCTATATTTCTCTTTGGATCTATAAACTATTTCGTTTGTCCTCCTGTCTTCTCCTGTGCTAATACTATGCATGCTTTAATATGCCTTTATCATATTCCATGATACCTGGCAAGACAGGGCTCCCACGTTGTTCATCTTCTTCAGGAAGGGCTGGACTGTTCTTGGCTCTTTGTTCTTCTGCTTAAATTGTAGGGTTGGCCTGTTGAGTTTCAAAAACGAAAACTTACTGCGTTTTGTTTCAGATTGAACTAAATCCATAGATCACTTTAGGGGGAAATGACATCCTAACAATGTTGAGTCTTCCAATCAGTGACCACGCTGCTTCTCCGTTTATTTACATCTTCTTTATTGCTCTTCAGTGAAAGCTGATGATCTCTTCATGAAGTTCTTGCGCCTGTTTGGATTTTCTCCTAAATACCTGAACTTCTGATGCCGTTGCAAAGAATATTTCTGAAGTATTTTGTTTGTTGCTGGAGTACAGAATTCAACTGAATTTTTTTAAGACAGAAAATTTCCTAGGACTTTTATGATTCATAATTTAACTACAGTTTGTTGTAGGAGTTGGAGTTATCTGCAGGTAAGTACTGTTTCATTTCTTCCTTTCTAATTCTTCTTTTTTTTCTTTATTAATCCTTTCTTGCCTTGCTATGCTAAGACCTCCATTGTTGAACAGAAGTAGTGATTGCAGGCGATTTTATTCGTGACTAATAAGAATTTGCTCAACTTTTTACTCTTGATTGTGATTTTACTGTACAATTTTATATATATGTACATAAAATTTGACACTGATATATTTAGGTATTTATATAATTTATGTCATATGGTTATGTATATAAACATCTATCATAACATTTATAATAATACAAATATATATTTATACGATTTAATATTTTAATTTTTGTTTATATATGTGCTTATATACATATACATATATACATGTGTATATACATACATGCACAGATATATTATAATCATGGGTGAAAAGTATTAGTGAATTCTTATTTTTTATTAAGATTATTAAGATCACCCCCTGTTGCCGCTTCTGTTCAAAACTGTAATGGAAGTCTTAACATAGTAAGCTAAGAAAGACAATTGTAAGGATTAGAGAATAAATGAAATAATTTTTTTCAGGTTAAGGAAATCACTTTCAATTTCTAGTTTACTAGAAGTTTTCGGTGTGAATGAATGTTAAATTTTACTAAACATTTTTCTATATCCATTGAGGTGATTAAATATTTTTCTCCTCTAATCTGCTAAAACAATGGATTGTATTAATTGATTTTGAAAATTTAAATCAAACTTGCATTCCTGTGGTAATTCTAAATTGGGAATAAAGAGTTACTGCTTTTTTATGTTGCTGAGTTTAGCTTGTGAATATTTTCTTTAGGACTTTTTAAATCTATGTTACTGAGTGAGATTATCCTCTAATTTCCATTCTTGCACTGTAACTAGTTTGGTTGGAAATTTTTGCTCAGGAGAGGAGATTTTCTTGATTTGAGATTTAACTGTAATACGGAGCACAATTGAAAGTATAAAAGAGTGTGGTCATTTTTCATAGACAGACAAGTATTTCATTTATAGATTGGATGTGATATAGAGAATTTGTGGCTGACAGATGCTCTACAAAATTCTTCCCAACCCTGAAATGTGTTGGTTCTGTAGTTCACTATCTTTGCCATCATCATTTACCTCTTCTCTAGAGAAGTGCTAGGAAGGGTAGGAGATGGAAGGAAAGTCTGGTGTTGCCCTGTTAAGTGGAAATACATTTCAAACTATGACACCGTCATAAGAATAATTTTTAAAAACATTTACTTAGAATTCCCATGGTTTCATGCTCTCTTATATTAACTCATGAAGTATTTTATACTAGTCTCAGCAACTTGCTCTAGAATATGCATAGAAATAATTTAAAATTGAGTTTTGAACTTCGAACGTGTTCTTTTTCAATCTCACCTGATAATGATGCCAAGTGCACCAAATCTTTTCTATCCCCTGGAGATGAGAACATTTTCCCTGTGATGTTTAAACTTAATTCCAAAGTCCCATCCCACAGATAACCATTTTCCTTTCCCCTGTACATTAAAGTCGTCTCCTTAATTGCTGCAATAGTCACAAGAAGGCAATTGGAGCTGGAGTGCTCTCGGTGGGAGAAGAGTGCTGCCGCTGATCACAGAGAGAGTGGTATAGAGAACCACCCAATTTACTTCAGAGGATTCAGCCGTTGTCAGCAGGCAAGCGGTACATAATATATTTTACCTGAGCTCTTAGAGTGATAAGGAAAATGTTTGGTGTGCATTCAGGCCCAAAGAAACTTTTAAGATTTATCTCAACAGAATAGTGTTCAGACGAAAAATAGTCTATATACTTCTAGGATACAAGGGCAGTATGCATTTCAAGTGTTTCCACTCTGGGAGTTTGCGGAATTGTTACCAGTGAGGAATCTAAGCATGGCTGAAGTCAGAGTATACTTTCCTCTTGCTCCCTTTGCCTTTGTAGAGAGGCTGTGCGTCTCTGAGGGTACGTGGGGAAGGCAGCTCTGTTCTGCTACTGAAACGTGATCGTATCAGTCACAGAGTGGCTGAGCAGATGCCACACGCGGGGGAAGTTCTGGACAGAACAGCATTAGCAATAAGCCCTCGCCGCCCCTGGTGGGACCAGCGCTGCGCAGCTCAACTTGCGATGTTAGGCTTGTTAAATTATGTTTACGGTGCGGCCGTGGCCTGCGTTCTGTGCCGAGTGAGCCTGCTCTGGTGTCACATATAAAACCTGTTGCTGATGCTTATTGAGTGCCTGGAGTGGTTGGGGGACTAGATAAGGTTTCTGCTGGTTCCTCATGTTGTACGAGTAGCTTTTCCCTCTTTGTTCTGGTTTTCATTAGGTTTCCCTAAAAGTTCCACATTTGTTATATTATCTACCATATATCCCTGAATATATGGCCCAGTCAAATAGAAGGTGACCTCCGTTTTCCCAGTGAGGATATGAAAACTTTCAAGGAAATAGGAAGAATAGCCAAATGTCTGCTTAAGTTGAATTTATGAACTTAACTAAACATACTTTTTTATAATGACATACGTAAAATTTATTAGTGACATTAACACCTTGCTATCATAGGAACTATTTTGTTGTTGTTGTTGTTTACTCTGGTTTCCTGAACACAGCATTGTTACTTTGTCATCCTTACTTTCTGGTTTGAGGCTCTGAACTTCTTGAATCTCTCTGCATGACACTGTCACTCGGAATTTTGTCCTGAATCATCCTTTGCACAACATCACGCATGTTAGGGTTGTTTTTGTTTTGCCTTGTTTTTTGGTCCTGTAGGTATAACTGTGTGATATCCACTTTGTGGCTTTTTACAGTGATACTTAAATGCCAATTTACAAGAGTTATCCAATACTTAAAACTGTGAGGTCAGACCCCAGGAATACTGATTCTGTGTTAAACTTTTCCCTTTTGTTACTGATTTATAGTCTTTAGTCTGAATAGGCTACCCCACCCCACCCTATCCCCGTATCTTGGTGGCTGAATACAACAGAATCATTTCCTTTCCATACCAAGTCCACTGCAGATCTGGGTGGCTCTCAGGAGCAACAGTGATCCCGGGTGACAGGCACTGTCATCTGTAGCTGTGCTGTCTGGACCACCTGGCTTCCTGACTGGCACATCATGGGTGATAACTTTGGATCGTCTCAGAAAGACATTTAAAACTGTGACTCAGAAGTGGCACACACTGCTTCTGCTATACACCCATTGATCAGAACTCATCAATGAAAATGTCAGTTGGGGTAGCAACATTCCCGGCCCTCGGCCTCCAACCGCCCCAGGTGCTAGGAAGGAGAGGAGTGACTGGGGCAAGCTCTGCAAAGCTGTATGTATACCACCACCCAAGACTAACATTGCCTGAAGCTTGCCTTAGGCTAGTGAGGAGCTTGTTGAAGTCAGTGGCCCCAGGACATGAGAACTCTTTAGTGTTGATTGAATTGGGCAAGACGGTTCACCTTACATATCTCAGATACAGTATTGAATGAAGAATGGAGGGAGTGGAAGACCATTAAAATTTAATCGGGTACCTTTGTGGGTGACATTCCACGAGAAATATCAAGAAATTCACCCTAAACACAAACATACTCACTCCATTCCTTAGTAAGTGGCTACTAGCAACATTCATATTACTCACTTGAGTAGTTGAAAGACTCAGTGACCCATCAGTTCCCTTGAAGCTTGTCAGTAGTCATGATTGACAGCATTCATAAGGCGAAAGTGTGTGTTCCTAGCCTACCAGCCAAACAAGCCACAATTAAGTCCTGGCCTTCTCTCAGGCAGTCCTGCCCCTACCTCCTTGCAGACTGTGAACTATATTTAAAGAATAAAGTCCAAACTCGTAACAATTCATGGTCTGGCGCTGACACTTCAGACAGACCACATCACTGAATGGTCCTCAGGCTGAGCTTTCCAGCTCTGTGTCTTTACTGTTCTTTCTTCGATAGGAGGTGTTTCCTGTGATCACCCCCACTGAGCTTCCTCCCCCAGTGACATTTTTTACCCAGAGGAAAGCATCTGGTCTTTCCAGGTCCAAGTCAAATGCTTCCTTTTTCAGGGAGTTGTCTTTGAGTCTTCTCTGCGATTCCACAGCCATGTCTTTTCCTCATTCTAATGTTATAACCCTGCCTGATCTCCAACCACCTCCGCCTCCATAACTCTTGTTGAAGCCTTCATCCTCTCTCCCTCTGAAGCCCCTCTACCTGCTCTCCTGCCTCCACCTTTGCCGCTTCATAGTCTATTCTTGCAACAAGTGTGGATTTTTTAAATAGAAATCAGATCAAGTATTTCCTCTGTTCCAAATCATCCAGTGGCTCTGTATTTCATTCAGAGTAAAAATCAAATTCCTTACAGTGGGTAGAGTAGCTTTCTATTGATGCTGTAAGAAATGGGTAGCTTAAAACAGTACAAATTTATTGTCTTATAGTTCTTTTTACTAGGCTAAAATCAATGGGGTTGGCAGGACGGAGTTCCTTTCTGGGGAGATTCTAGGAGAGAATCTGTTTTCTTGTCTTTTCCTGCATAGAGAGACCTCCTGCGTTATTTGACTCCTGGTCTCTGTCCGTCTTTAAAGCCAGCAGTGGCCCGTGGAGTCTCTCATGTGCTGTCACTCTGACATGGCTCTTCTTCCTCCCTCTTTCACACGTGAAGGACCCTTGTGATTACATTGAACCCACCCAGATAGTCCAGGACAGTCTTCCTCTGGTAAGAGTCTCAGCAGATTGTCAATGTTAAGTCCACCTGTGGCCTTAATTTCCCCTTGTCATTTCATATAACAGATTCACAGGTTCCAGGAATTAGGACAGTGACATCTTGGTGGGCAGGGGTCATTGTCTGCCTACCATAGTGGATTACCAGGCCTCCGTGGTCCAGCCCCTCTTACTTCTCTGATCTCAGGCCCCATTACTTTGCTGCAGGCCCCTGTGTGCCCATCTCCCTGGTCTCCTGTTATTGCAGATTCCTGAGATGCTCTCACTCTGAGGCTTTGCGCTCATAGGTCTCAGGCTCACTCTGAGGTCACCGCTGAAAGATCCACATTGCTAACTGTCTCCCCTCCTTTAAGCCTTTGCTCAAAAAGCACCTTCCCATCTTAAACACACACACACACACACACACACACACACACACACACACACACACACACACACACAATGAATGTATTTACAAAAGAGAAACAGACCCACAGACATGAAAAACAAACTTACAGTTATCAGCTGGAAGGAGGTGGAGGGATAAATTGGGAGTTTGAGATTTGCAGGTACTAACTACTCTATATAAAATAATTAAACAACAAGGTCCTACTGTATAGCACAGGGAACTATAATCAATAGCTTGTAGTAACCTATAATGAAAAATAATATGAAAAGGAATATATGTGTGTATATGTATGACTGAAACATGCTTTACAGCAGAAATTGACACAACATTGTAAACTGACTATACTTAAAAAAGAAAAAAAAAAAAAAGGCTCCTTCTCATTGAGGTCCATCCTGACCTCCCCATTTAAAACCACAGCCCACTGCCAGCTCACACTGCACTTTGTTTTTTCCTAATGTTGTATCCACATCTGACATTGTAAATGACATTTTTCTGCTTGTTGTTTACAATGTAAGCTCTCAAAGAACTCAGAACTCTCTTTTTCTCCTCTGTTACATGCTTAGCCCCTAGATTAGTGCCTGGCACATAGTTGACAAGCAATAAATATTTGTGCCATGGATGAAATATTTCTTGTCATTGTTTTAATTTTTTTTCACCTTTATTGAAACATGCTTAATATGCAAAAAACTACACATATTTAATGTGTATATATCAATGAGTTTGGACATGTGTAGACAGATACTCATGATACTATCACTACAATCAAGGCAATAAATATATTTATAGCCTCCAAGACTTAGTGTGTCCCCTTGCTTTATATTTTCATCTATTTTTTATGGTAAGAACATTTAACATGAGCTCTACCTTGTTACAGTTTTAAATGCACCCTGCGGTACTGGTACCTGTGGGCACTGTGCTGTCCAGCGGGTCTCTAGAATTTATTCACCTTTGTGGCTGGAACTTTATACCCAGTTCTACAGCAACTCCTGATTTCCCCCTCCCCGTCCCCGGCAACTACCATTCTGTTCTCTGCTTCAGTGAGTTTGAATACTGTTTTGTTGTTGTTGTTGTTTAATACATGTAATTATTTGCCTGCATCAGAACTTTCCCATAGCCTCTGTGAAGGGGCCATGATAGAGCTTGCTTTGGGGCCTTGCATGGTGTCTAGCATGGGAACTGGCTTGTGGTAGGCACTTGGTATGTGTCAAAGTGAATTATCAAAACAAGGTCTTGGGGGGAGGCATGAAACCCATTTCATTTTATGAGTCTAGACTGGATTTCAGGAACAGAGTTAAGGAGAGTTTCAGGCAATTTCAGAGTCATTGTAATTGAGGAGATGGGCTAGGTTAGCCAGGTAGTGGAAGAGTGGCTGAATTCTTATTAAAACTTGGGGTATCACTATATTGCTTCTTAAAATTACCCCCTCTAGGTCTTCAGCCCCGAGGGCTCTTTTGTTCCCGTCTCAGGGAGGGAGCCACGGAGGAGAATATTTAATCATTCGGTGCATTGTCAGGGTGGATGATGAGAAATATCCTGTATATTCTAGCCTGTGCTCCTGCTTCTGAAAGAGTTCCTCTCCCTCTGAGTAAATGAATTGAGGAATGAGGATTCGAAAGACCAGGTGTTACTTTTTTTTTAAAAGAAGGTTTTGTTATAAAAATAAATGAAATCTGTATTTTATCATTTCAATTCAGGCTCTAAGCATGCACTGTAGTTACCTTTCATGCAATGTTCTTGCAATAATGCTGTTTCACTGGGCTTTGTAATGAAGCTTTGATTTGCATCGCTGTCCTGAGAACTTTCTGACAATGCTTAGGTAATGTTATGAAGGCAGAAGGAAATGAAATGAAATGGTGGTAATGCATGTCCATTGTGAAGAAATGTTAAGTTGCCAAGGCAATGTCATAGCGATAATATTTTCATAAATTAAATTAAGATACATACGGCAAATAAATATTGCATTTCTCTTTATTATCACTTCAAATACATGAGGATAACTATTAGGATTAAAGCCAGAAATTTCTAAAGCATCTCAGCCAAAACGAGATGCGCTATTCATCAGTTCGGCCAGACGTGCTCTCAGGATTCCTGTCACGTTTATTTCAGGCTTCCAGCCTCTCCCCCTCCGTGTCCTCTAGCAGCCTCTCTGCTGTGCTCCTCTGTTTCCTGAAGCCGGATTTCTGTTGAGAATTAGTGGGAGAGTCAGTGTCATTCTGTTAAGCCTCTCTTTCATCCTGCAAAATCAACCCTCTGGTTTAAGTTCTGTGCCTTTAACAATCAAGCTGATTTTACTTCCCTCCCTTCCTCCCTTCTTTCCTCCCTTTCTTCCCTTTCAAGGAGGTAATTCATTTTCAGACTGTTAATGGTGGTATTGGTGAAAATCGCCTGCTTAGGACAGTGTTACTCTGTTGGCTCACTCAAGTTCGGTTTTCAAAGGTGAGAGGGACTGCCTGAGTGTGCTCAGTTTCCCTGTGAAATGGGAACAGATGGTTCCTACCTTATAGGTTATCATGAAGAGCTAGTGTGATTCTGCCTGGGAAGAACCCAAAGCAGTGCCTGGACCCAGCTGTGAACAGTAGTAGGATCTGGGTTCAAATTCTATACTTTTATTTTATTTTATGATTTATTTATTGAAGTATAGTCAGTTTACATTGTTGTTAATTTCTGGTGTACAGCATAATGTTTCAGTCATCCATATACATATATGTTCCTTTTCATATTCTTTTTTATTGTAGATTCCAAGATATCAAATATAGTTCCCTGTGCTATAAGTAGAAACTTGTTTTTTATATCTATTTTATATGTAGTAGTTAGTATCTGCAAATCTCGAGCTCCCAATTTATCCCTCCACCTTGTTTCCCCCTGGTAACCATAAGTTTGTTTTCTATGTCTGTGAGTCTCTTTCTGTTTTGTAAATAAGTTCATTTGTGTCTCTTTTTTTTAGGGTCCCCATGTAAGTGATATCTTATGGTATTTTATATCTTTCTGTCTTACTTTGCTTAGTATGCCTTTAAATCACTTGTTTAAAAATTAGTGGGTAATGTTGAAGTAATACATGCCCATTGTAGGAGAATTTTTAAATGTTGGTAACTGAAGGGCAGATATAGATGTTACTATAATCCCACCACCCACAACTAAGCATAAACACACCAATTTCATATTTCGGTGTATATATTTCTAAACTCTACTTTTTAATAGAAGTGGGATCATAATACACTTTATTGGTAACATAACTCCCTCATCCCCAGTAAATATACTCTAAGACTTTTTCAGTATCAATTTATTCTTCTACAAAACTTTTGGGAGTAGGTGGCACAGAACATTCCAGTGTAGAGTCATATCACAGTGTTAAATATTTAGATGGTACTAATTTTATGTAACTTTAATTACAATGCCTATCCCAGATGACTCTATTTTATTTTTAAAAGTTACATCAAAGTAGAACTAACCCCCTAATACAAAAATAAAGTGTCATATAAGCCTGTTTAATTTGCTTTGTATACATTCGCTTGGTAAGTATTTGTACTCTTACTGTGTGTCAAGAACTGTCTTTTACTTCACTTAATTTTTTTCCTTCTGAGTCTCAATTTCATCCTGATGAGTCGTAATGTATCTGAGGTGGTAATATTTATTTCTGAAACTTCTCTGGTGTATGTGATTCTTGACTGTAACAGTATCTCTGCAACCTACCTAGAAGTTACGTCATCTTGGAAAAATCACTTAATCTCTCTGATACAAAGGATTGTCAGCTCTAAAACAGGGCATCTGTTTACAGGCATCACAGATCGTGTATGTGGTATGTTACTGCAACAAGAAATTCTAACTTCTTAACTTCTGACTTATTTCTACCATGTCTTAAATTGATTTGCTTGAGAAAGACTTTTTGCCCTGTTTTATGCTTAAAGGGTTGTTAGCTTTAGAACTGCTTACAGTAGCCAACACATTGAAGGAACTTAAATGTCCATCGACAGATGAATGAATAAAGAAGTTTTGATTTGACACAACATTGCAAAATGACTATAACTCTATAAAAAAAGTTCTGGTATATATATGCAATGAAATACTACTCAGCCATAAAAAGAAGTGAAATAATGTCATTTGCAACAACATGGAAAACCTAGAGATTACCATACTAAGTGAAGTAAAGCAGAGAAAGATACATATCATATGATAATACTTATATGTGGAATGTAAAATATGACACAAGCAAACTTATTTACAAAATTGAAACACATAGAAAAAAGGGGAAATAGTGGGGGGTAAATGAGGAGTTTGGGATTAGCAGATACAAACTATTATATGTAAACTAGATAAACAACAAGGTCCTACTGTACAGCACAGGGAATGATATTCAGTATCTTATAATAATCTATAATGGAAAAGAATATGAAAAAGAATATATATATTTATAACTGAATCACTTTGCTGTACAACAGAAACTAACACAATGTTGTGAATCAACTTTACTTCATGTTTTAAAAAAGGGTTGTTAGCTTTTATATTTCTCTTTTATCTCTCAGTTTATTTAGTCTAAGGATGTATAAAGCTGATTTCCATTTATTGTTCAGCACTGGAAAATACAATAGTAGAGCAACCAAGTGGAAGGCAAAGGGGAGGAAATGGGCTCTTCAAAAATACTTTTCTGAAAATATTAATAGCAACATCAAACGTCAATGAAGTTGATGGCAGAGAAAGGCACATTTCTTTAAAGAAAAAGGGCAAGTTTATTCTGAAGGCAAGGAGGGGGAATTCACCACTTTCATCAAATACTCATATTAAAGGAAGCCCAGAAATACTCTTATTGGAAGAGCTGGTTTTCACGTGAATGGTCTTCTCCCTTCTGTGAAACGAGAAAAGACTTGTGCCTGTAAAACAATAGTGGCATTCCTTTACTAAGATTGTGCAATATTCAGTGCCCAACTCATCAAATCGGCAACAAGTTGAAAACGGAAGATTTGACTTAATGCTATGATGTGCCATAAAGTTTGAAGCCAAATCTTATTCCTTAAAAAATCTCGGATCATCTATAGCCTGAGAATTCACTACGGTGTCTTCTCTATGGCGTCTTCTACTCTTCTTTTTATTTGCTTATTTGTTGAAACTCCTCTCATGTGCTTTAAAAAAAAAAAAGAGAGTGCTATATTTTGGTACATGTAAATTTAAGATCAATATGTCTGTTTTTTGGGGGGAGTTGTGGGAGGAAGGAAGGGGAGTAGACTTTCTGTTATGACCTCATATCCTACTTCTTCATATTTAGTACTTTTAACCTTATATTCACCTTTACTCATTTGAATATCATCATTTCTGCTTTCTTTGTTTGCTTTGTATCTCTTAACCCATTCCTTTTTATCTTATTTTTTTAAACTTTATTAATAAAAATGTGCAAAGCTTAAAAAGTCTAGAATTGTATCAAGGACATAGTCCCTGGCCCTAATTCCTGCTCTCTAGACAACTATTCACATTTCTTCTGCTTGTTTTTTCTAGTGCTGATCTGTTTCTAAGTAGAAGGCTTGTGCTCTTTTTGGTACTTATTTTTCAGTTTGTCTTTGTCTTCCTAGTTATGGAAGCTGAAGATTTAAACTCTCTTATACTAATCACCCTTCGCTTTCTTTCCCTCATTTTTCAAAAATAGTTATAATTGAGTTCAATCTGTACTTTGTTCTTATATTAATGTTTTCTGTGTGTATATATATGTATATACATATATAAATGTATGTATACGCAGTGTGTGTGTGTGTGTGTGTGTATGTATATATATACACTACAGAGCATGAAGGGCATTTAGACCACATTCCCTTCATTACACCATTTTTCTAAAGTGAAGTGATTAATACATATCAATCAAAATATTTAATTAAAAACTTCCAGTAGAAATGTAAAAATGCTCACAGTATCATCAGTCATGTCAATCTGCCAGTTTGTTTTTGCTTGAAGTTATTCCTACTGGCATCCTCCTTGGATCCCTTCCTTCAGGCTTCCCCTCTAAAGGCCTCTGCCCAGCCAGTACCGACAATTCCCTTTACCTCTCCCCTGGGTTGAATCCCCCTTTTTTGGGATTTCATGTTTTCCCATTGAGGTTTATTCCCTCATTTTCATGAGACACACCTTTTGGTAACTTTCTAAGAAAGATTGCATGGGAGCAGACAATTTTTGAGACCTCATATTTCTGAAAAATGCCTTCATTGATTGATTGATTGACTTGATTTATAGTTTGGCTGCATATATAACTCTAAGCTAGAGATCTTTTTACTTCTGAATTATGAAGCCATTGCTTTTTTATCTTCCAGCCCTCAATGTTGCTTTAGAGAAGTATGGTGCTATTCTTATTCCAGATTTTGTGTACCGATTTTTTTTTTTTTTTTTGATATTTGGGAAATTTTAGGATTCTCTTTATCTCTAGTGTTCTGAAAATTCAGTAGTATTTATTATCAGGTTTGTGTATTTTCAGTGAGCTGGGCCCTCAGTTGGATATTTTAATCTAAAAAGTCAGAGATCTCAATTCTGGAAACCTGTTGCATATTATTCATTAGATAATTAATACTCCTTTCTATTTTTTCTGTCTTTTTCTTTCTGGAATTCTGCATTAGTTGGTGGCTAAAAGTCCTGGATTGATTCTCTAACTTTTTCTATTTTCTCTTTTATTTTCCATCTGTCTATCTCTGTGCTACTTTTGGGGAGCTTTCCTCAAACCTGTCTTCTATCACCTCTGTATTTCTTTATTTATTTTATATTTCCGCCACTGTGCTCCCAATTTCTAAGAGTTCTTCCTTACTCTCTGAATGTTCCATACGTAGTGTCTTACTTTTGCCTTCGCTTCTCACATTGTGTTATTTCTGAATCCCTTCTGATTGTTTTGGTCGTTCATTTTAGAGATCTTTCTCTATTATCTCTTATCCTCAGTTGTCTGTTCATGTTTAAGAAGGATCTGATTGCAGGCTCTCTGTGTACGAGGTCTGGTGGTGATGGGGCGCCTCCCCTGGCTGGTAGCGCTCTTGAGCTGACTGGACAGAAATCCTGCCTTTTTACTGGGGCTCCTGAATGTCTTTACACAGATCTTGTGTTAGTTATCTACAAATCACTCAAAACTTAGAAGCTTAGAAAAGACAAACGTTTACTATCTCACAGATTCTTAATGTCAGGAATAAAGGAACAGTTTAGTGACTCCGGTTTAGGGCCTTCCAAGAGGTTGTAGCCAAGCTGTGGGCTCGAGCAGCAGTCATCCTACGGCTTGACCAGGTCAGTGAATTCACTCTTAAGTTCACTTACACGATTGTAGTGACGTGATTGTTGGCCGTCCTTCATCGCTTCCCTGTGTCGATGAGGCTGAACAAGTCATTCAAGAGAGAGAGCAAGGAAGCAGGTCTCCAAGACAGACGTGTGATTCTGTAACCTCATCTCAGAAATGACATACCAGCACTTACGCCATGTTTTATTGACCGCGTGGGCTAATTCCGGTACATGGTGGGAGGGGACTACAAGAGGGTGTGAATCCAGGAAGTAGGGATCGCTGGGGGCCATCACAGAGGCTGGCTACTATGGATTCCCCAGAGAAAATTCCTCCAGACTCTTTGCCTGGAGTATGAAGCCTAGCCGCTCAGTGTTTGGGGAACCCGGGAAGAGAGAAGTGGGGCTCACCTTTCAGTATTCAGCTTTTGCTTTGTTCTTTGGTTCCCAGTACAGTTCTTCACACCCTCCTTCTGCAGTTACTCCTGGCATCTCACCGTGTTGCTCCTCTTTGGTCAGTCTCTCCAAAAAGTGCAACCCTTGATGTATTTAGGGATGAGAGAATAAGGGGCTGGATGGTCTAGAGCATCCAGACTGATGGAATGAAATGGGACAAGACCTGCTGGGCATTTGGTAGGTTTTCTATCAGTCCTCCTGCCATCAGCCCACACTACCTTCAGAGGAACCTAGTTCCCCAGTTTTTGAACTTTGCTAGTTTGCTGAAGCTTCTGTTGGCTTCCCCACCCCTGAGAAATCTTAGGTGTCAGCTTTCTCCCATCTGGCAAAGTCATTACTTATGTCTCCACTTCTCATCTTCCAATGTTTCATTGGTGTCACTCACCAGCTCTCATTTTTTTCAGTATTCTTTGTCTTTGTGGCCTTAATCTTTTTTTTTTATTTCATTGCTTTTGTGATAAAGTGTTAGGATAGACGAATTTCTGTATTTAGCCTACCATTTAGTATGTATTTCCATTTTTTTTACTCATATAATTTCAATATATACCTTGATGCTTAGTGTCTCCTACAGAGTTTACTTTTAGAGAAAGAATTCAAAATGTTAACAGACTAATCAGCTTATCCTGCCCCAAGCTTTCAAGATGATAATAAGATGGATTTTGTTTTCTGTGGCTCCCTTGATTTCTGGCTGCTTTAGAATGTAGGTTTGTGAGGAAACAAGAGTAGATTGAAATGGTCAGTAGCATGACATCTGGAGAATAAGCTTAGAATTCCAAGGATTTGGGATTTATTTTGGACTGTTCTTTAAAGTACCCATTACGACAAACACTTGATAGCTTAACACACGCAACTACGTAAAAGATAATGTTTTAACTGCACATATAACTGAAGCATATCTGTATTTGTCTCCAGTTTAAAGTGTTTAAACCTGCCTGTTCTATACAGTGTTAGGATCAAAGAAAGAAAGCTATAAACAAGTTGGAAATATTTATTATGATACCGCAAGGTGAAACTAGTGAAGTCATTCCGTGGGTAATTTATGACACTGCTAGATATCAGACACATGAGAAGCTGTCCTAAACTCCCAAATGAAAGTAATTCCGAAATGTAGCATTTCTAAAATTAGTAACTTGTACTTGTGTAGCATAAGCAGAAGATTAAGATGTACTGAAGGTTTTAATCTTCTTGCTGATGGATCTAAACTCTAGGTAGTATTTCCTGCGACTCTGATTCTTGGTCACACACTGTCCCTGCCCAGGCGAGCTCAGCCCCTGCCTCTCCCATCTTGAGTCCACCTATGACTTTAGACCCAAATGTGCTTTCCCTCAGTCGGGTGACAGCTTCCCGCCAGAGACCTCCCCAGGCAGACACAAAGCCGACATCTCGGGGTTGTGTGTATTGTCTGTACCTCAAATGCCAATTCTTACTTATTTTCTATAGTCTTTTGTTCATCTGTCTTCTAGTATTCATAATTTATAACTGTAGTTTAATTATTCAAAATAGTTATTTTTAGATGTTTGAGGGTTTTTTTCCCTCGGACTGTCTTGTGTATAAATGTCATCATCTCCAGTGAGACTGTTTAATCTGGGGGGGGGAGAGAATCTTCTCGCGCTGCTGTGTGTTTGCTGTGCTGCGGTGCAGGGTTTCTCGTCCTCAGCACTCAGGACTGACACTTGGGACCTGGTGAGTCTTTGAGGACGGGCTGCCCCGTGCATTGTGGGTGGTTGAGCAGCATCCTTGGTCTCTGCCCACTAGACACCAGTGGTACTCAATGCCTACCGCCATGTTAGTGACAGCCAACTTCTCTCCAGTCACCGTCAGATGTCCCCTGTAGGGGTGGGAGGGGGCAGTCGTACTGGTAGAGTGGAACTCATTCTGGGGGAAGACCCGAGATGAGTTGCCAAATACTGGAGGTGGGGACTGGCTAGGTTGAGAAGATTCTGACATCTAGTCTTGCTGTGAGACTCAGGCGTGTGTAGGAACTGAAGGAGCAAAAAGAGTTCCCGGCTGCTCCAGAAGAGGTGATTGACAGTGCTGTGAGTTGGCATCTGCAGAACCACAGTCAGCTTCAGAGGTTGAAAACCCCTTTAGGTGAACAACTGCTGAGGTACCACCGGCACCAAGGGGCAGCGTGACCTGTACTGTCACAGTCGCGCTTCCACAGGTGATGGAAGGAAGCAGTGCGGCAATTGAGACAGTTTGGGGCCCGAGGTGTCACTCTACTGTGAAATCTGTAGACAGAGAGGGCATTACATCTATCTTTTTATCTTTCCATCCTTGCCTCTGTCTATAAATTCACCTTGTCAGCAGCCCGGCTGCAGACTTAGCTATCTGAATTGTCCCGCTAACCAACATCACTCCGGGAATTTGGAGAATTCTTAGGAAGGGTGTCCTATATTCATATTGGCATGCTTCTGCTCTAAATTAAATGAAAATAAGAGTTGAACCATACACTAAATAAAAATAAAAGTAGCTTCATTTGCATGCTGTACCTAGTATCATCCTGGCTCCTTATGTCCTTTTC
Organism: Camelus dromedarius; assembly: GCF_036321535.1. Lineage (NCBI taxonomy): Eukaryota > Metazoa > Chordata > Mammalia > Artiodactyla > Camelidae > Camelus > Camelus dromedarius. The sequence goes on along the minus strand of NC_087439.1, from coordinate 68,537,721 downwards.
AAATAACGTCTTGGAAAACCAGAAATTTCCTGACAGCTGGACTTCCACCATGGCTGTTTTAACCTCTCTGCAGGTGCAAGTATATTTCTGTCATTCTGCATTTGTGGTTCTGATGTCTGACTGTCACGTGTAGTGTTACTGAAGTCTGCAGGGTAGAACTGCCTTCTTATCTATAGTTCTCAGGTACAGAGCATGAGGGGATGGTTGTGACGAAGGAAGTGATATCTATTTCACACCTGCGCTGCCCTGGTTTGCAGACTTGGGGGGAAGATGCCTGAGTAATGTTCTTCATCAACTTTTTCTTCTAGGTTTTGGCAAATAATTTTTTTCTGTAAGGGTATTTAGTGTGCTCTAATCAAATGTGCCTGCAGTGATCTTGGGTTTTAAGAATCACTTGCTTTTATTATTGTATTATTATGACAGATTTTTATTACTGTATTATAACAGATGTTCCGTGGGCAGCTCCTCTGTGCCATGCAGGGTGCTAGCAGCAGAGAAGGCAGTAGAAGGCGGGGACACACAGCCTCTGTCCTCATGCAGCTCGTAGTCTAGCAGAGGGGCAGTCACCTAACAAGCATGTAACCTGAACTCTGAGAAAGGGTACAAAGATGACAGTGTTCAGAGAGCCCAGTTCAATGAGAGACTCAGAGACCTCTGTAAAGAAGCACATTTTAGGCAGAAGGAATGTTTCTGTCTTAGGCCTTTCTGGACGGAGGCCAGTGCTACAGGCTGAAGAGGTCACATTCTCTATGTCCTGTGAGCTGTTGGTTTTGTTATGTATTTTTATGTTAGCATCTCACGTGAACCGACACGTTTACATGTCCTTCACCTCGGCAAGGTGCAGACAGTTCCTGAAAGATACAGATTGTGTCTTATTTATCTTGGTATACTTCAGTCCAGAGTTTCACAACTCAACAGTACTCAACATTGAATTGAATAATAGTAAGGAAGTGAATGAGTGAGTGAATGTATGAATTAATGAATGAACAGATTGGAGGATGCAGTAAAGGAAGTTGGTGTCTGCTTTGTCCTCTGCATTGATGCTTTCTCACTCCAGCTGTTGGAAACCCCGTCTTCTTACGAAGTGAGATTTCTTACCTCGTTTGGAACAGTGGCCCTATGTGACTTTGGATGTCCAGTATTGAGCACAGTGCCTGGCACTGAGCCATTCAGTAAGTGAGAAGTAAATGAATGAAAGAATGGGTTTGCTGTCCCCATTGTGAGCCTTACCTAAGCCTGCTTGCTGACCTCTGAAACCCAGAGTCTTGCCTGTTGGCCCAAAGCGTTCCTGTACTCTGTCTGCATCCCCTCCCAAAAGTTACGCTTAAGTTAATTTGTCTAGAAATGAAAAATTGCTTTTATCTTTAAAATACATCTCAAAACTGTCTCTTTCTCTGCTTGGGCCAAATCACCATCGTCTTTCTCTAGTGCAACTACCATGATCTCCTCTTTTATCTCTCTACAGTCTATTCTCTACAAAGCAGCTTAATGTATCTTTTAAAATATGAAATATAAACGTCGAATTTAAAGCATTCTGTAGATCAGATCATGGCTCTGAGAACCACAGTGGCCCTCTGGCACATGGAAAGAAATTCACGCCTCAGCCCCTCGTGCCGGCCCCTGCCTTCCTTGGCAGGCTCATCTCATGCCCTTTTCCCTCTTGTTCTTCACGCCACAGACACACCGGCCTCCACGCGTGCTGTCCACATACCTAACTCTCATTCCCCAGATGAGGATCCTGCCCAGACAGGCACTCAGGAACTATTGGAGACAGGAATGGTTATTTAGTCTACTGATCCTCAGTTGCTGTATGACCTGTGGGACCATTTCTTTTCCAAGGAAATGGAAATTGTATGCAGGGCTCTAACATATCAAGGAAATGAAAGTGGTGTTACTCTGACTCCCCTGGGAACACGGAGAGCGGGAACCTCCTCTGGGTGCCAGCGCTGCTCCTGGAAACGTAGGGCCCCATCAATCACGGTTTGCAAGACAGTGATCTAATCCCATGGTACCTGCCTGTTTTTTGTATTTACTGTCTCAGGCTTCTCTGAACTTGGACCACTGTCCTTTTGGGCATGCAGAATGTGCTTCCTGTCTAGGTGAACTCCTGACTGTCTGCCTTCTAAGCCTGCCTTCTTACATGGCCAAACATTCTACTCTTGAAAAGTTAACACAATCTAGGAAAATAAGATGGACGTATGGAAGTTAAATAAGACATTTATATGAGTAACTTCCAGATAGTTCCCCAAAGCATCATAAGAGCCCAAAGAAGTAAGAATTTACTGGAGAGGGTGAGAGAAATGCAGGAATAATTCATGGAGTTGTTGGGACATGAGATGAGGATCAGAAAGCAGTCAGGAATAGAAAGAAATCATCCCAGGAGTCTCCTGTGCATTATAATCTGAGCAGAAGTTTAAAGGGGGTGAGAAAGCTGTATAATTGAGAGGGAGCTGTATTGTCCTCGCTCGCATTATGAGAGAGACTTAAAAGTATTTGACATCACATTGTAAAAGGCACTGATGTCACACTGGAGGCAGATTGAAAGCTGTAAACGAATGGGGCCCTGGAAGTGTGCAAGGTAGCTGACAGAGCAGTAACCTGAGAGCTACATGTACAGAATAAACCTTGTGTTTTAGGCACGACTTTAAGCACTTTGTGTGAATGTCCCCTCTTCACAATTCTTACAGAAAAATGTCGTCATTATTTCCACGTATGTGTGAGGAAACAGAGTTTTAGATATGTTATGCTACTTGCTCAAAGCCAGAAAAATTTCATAAGTGTGACAGACAGGATTTGATTCTCTGTTAACATTCATGCTGGAAGAAACAAGGGTGGGAAAACCAACTGGGCATTTTTTTCATTAATCAAAGTCAAGAAATGAGAAGGGTCTAAACCAAGACTTACGACTTTGGACCAGTCACAAAATACTCCCTTTCTGGAATTCTCTGCTTTAAATATAATTGAACTTAGAGTGGTGTTAATGGAAATGGAAGAGGGTTGTATTCAAGAGACATTCACCTCACTGTGGCATAGAATTAGTTTGAAAGTCCTTTGATTGCTACAAATTTCTATATAAATGAGCCCCTCTGCTTTGAGGGTCCACACATACAGTTTTATTAATTTTCCCAAAGGTGGACTGTCCGGACACCAACAGCCAAAACTCACAAAAGATGGCTTTGTGAACCTTACAATAATTGATCACTTTACTGTGGGGAAAGAATCTGTCTTTAGAACTGGGGTTGGTAACCTGCATGAGGAAGTCTCCTCAGGAGACTAAATCATAGGGCACAGGTTACTCATTGCAAAAAGAATTAAAAGAGGAAACTGATTATTCTTAAGGGATATTTCCATTAAGCTTGGGCAGCATGGTAAATTACTCTTCTCTTCCGAAGGATCGTTCTAACTCCATGCTTTTATGTTTAGAAACAGAGGATCCTGTCTCCTAAGAGCTGTGCAAAAGATCTGTGAATCCTTTCTCTCCAGCCCCTGCTATCTCCCCCCACCCCCACCCACTTTCCTATTTAGAGGGAATTCGTGTTTGGAAGTCGTCATGATGTAAAGGAAGGAACAGAGGCTGGGAGTTAGACCTGGGTTCTGACTCAGGCTCTGCCTCATACGGCCTTTAGGACCTTTGCTAGATTACGTATCTTCTCTGTGTCTTGGGTTCTTTCTCTATCAAACAGGTAATCACATCTACCTTTGCAGAGTTTGTCAAAGGAATGCACAGTGTGTGGAATACCTGGCTTACAGCTATGTACTGTGAGGTTGCAGACACTTAAGTGAGCTGGGCCAGTTGCGTAGCACAGACAGAGCATCACACCCTCACTAACAAATGCAAATAAAGTAGTTACTGTTGTGATAAATATCATGTCCAGCCTGGAAGAAAATATTATTGAATGAACTAAGTTTTTCTTTGTTTTTAGTTTGTCACTTTTCAGTTCTTGCTTCTGAAGATACACCTTGTTTGTTCCATTCTTGGTCAGGGACATTTTGGCAGATAGCTAAGCTCATCTATTATGTTTGTTAAAAATAATAATAAAAAGAAACAACTGTAAACAGTAATTGTTTATGGACCTCAAATTCCAGCATCATCTTACCAGTGCTCATAGGCATTTATTGTTTTCTAATTCTGGGCACATCTGCCCATCCTGGATCACTGTCTTGAACAAGATCTCACCATTTTACCTGGCTTTGCCTACTGGTCTCACCAGGGGACTCTCATGCTCACCTAAGCCCTCCTCCCAGTCATCACCCTCATCAATGTTTTGCTTAATGACTTAACTTCTTCTTAACCTCGATTGACTAAATGAAGTGGTCCTAGACTCTACTGAATTGTCCTGTGTATGCACGCTAAATCCTGGCCTTGTCACTGGGTGATTAGCAGAAAGTTGGTACCATTGACAGAAGCAGTGAGGTCAAAAGGGGAGCTGACAGGAGGGAAAAGATAAGTATAATTTACAACACAATTAGTCTAAGCAGAGGTGATATTTAGGTGGTTAGAGATAAGGGACCAGAACTCTAGTTTGGAAATGTGTGTTTTTTAACAATACTGAAAGATGAAGTTCATGCCTCAGGTATTCATTCCTTAAATGTTTAGTAAGCATATGCTGTTGCCAGGCACCCTGTGAAGCCCTGGAAGTAAAAATGGGAGTTATTTGGAATTCTGTAAGGCAGTCACTCTCTAGAGTAATAAATAGGTGTGATATATCTGTGTACATGTATCTACTTATTTATCCAAAGAATAATTGCTTTGATTTAATATCCAGAATTTGAAATGTGATTATTAAATCTGGAAAGAAGGACAGAAGTTGGGAGACCAATGTTCTGAAACTTAGTAGCCAGATGGCTAAGGCACCTATTCTGAGCCTCAGTTTTCTCAGTTACAAACTAAGGGTATTGGACAAAATTAAATGTACTCAGCTGATCTCTTGTCAAATCAAGTGGTTCTGCAAAGACTGCAGAAATATTTGACTTGGCTTTTGGAAAGTGTAACAAAAATAATTTGCATGCTTAAATAAATGTATTCTAGACCTAGAATTTGCCTCACTGGGAGAACCTCATTGTTCTTGACCCAAGCTTATAATTAAAAATTAAAGGTTACAAATATGAGTTAGCTGTACAAGTAAAAAATGCACATGCAAGTTAATAAAATAACACTTTTTTTCCTGTTTTACTTATCGTGTTTTATACAATATTTTGTTTGTCCAATGAGTTCAGCTGTTAGAAGTTTCCATCACTAGTTCACACTGCGATACCCACCTCAGCTCTAAGAAGCGAGGCCTTTTATGACTCACATAATAAAAGTGATTTTTACCTGAAGTCATCAGAATGGATGGTTCTTTTTGATTTAACAGCTTATGAGATGTAATTTATAATGTACAATTCATCCATTTAAAGTGTATAGTTCAGTGGTTTTTTAGTGTATTCACCTAATTATTCAACTTTTATCAGTCAATTTTAGAACATTATCACCATGCCGAAAAGAAGCCCTGCACCCCTTAATAACACCCCCTCACCCCCCACTCCCCAGCCTGTCCTCAGCCACAGGCAACCACTTACCTGCTTTCTGTCTGTATAGATTTGCCTGTTCTGGATATTTCATGTAGATTGAATCACACAATAAGTGATCTTTTGTGACTGGCTTCTTTCACTTAGCATAGTGTTTTCAAGGTTCATCTAGATTGTAGCAAGTATCAATACTTCATTTATGTTTATTGCCAAGTAATATTCCATATTATTTATAATACCACATTTTATGTACCCATTCATCAGTTTATGGACATTTGGATTTGTTTCTACTCTTTGGCTATTATGAATAGTGCTATCATGAACACTGATGTACAAGTTTTTGTGTGGACCTAAGTTTTTATTATAATTTTTTGTATATACGCCTAGGAGTGGAATTGCTGGGTTATGTGGTAACTCCAGTTTAACCATCTAAGGAGCTGCCAGGCTACTGTCCCATAGTTTCCACACCACGTTGCATTCCTACCAGCAGTGCATAAGAGATCCAGTTTTCCCACATCCTCACAAATGCTTGTTGTTTTCTGCCTTTTTGATGATAGTTATCCTAGTGGATATGAAGTGGTATGGTTTTATTTACATTTTTCTGAAGGTAGAATGGATAGTTCTTGGGAAAAAAGTGTCAGAAACTGGGAAAAAGTAGAGAGAGAGAAAAGAATATGAGGGCTGGAGATGCAGAGCGGGAGCTGCTTACAGAACTGGCCGGGAGGCAGGGCATGGGAGACAGGGCCGTGCTCCCTAGAGCCCGCCGTTCTGGACTAAGGCCCCGGCTCGCGCCTCAGTGGTGGTGCAGTTGTGGTCCTTTAGGGAAAGGCAGGGGTCTGTGTGTGTGTGTGTGGGGCTCATTCTCACATGCCCCGTACTCCCCGCATGAACTCGCTTCTTCAGTGTAGTCAGAATAGTTTGGATGTGTTTACTCCTCCCCAACCCCCTTCCCAACTCAGAATGGCCATCCCTGCCACTCTGTCATTGATGACGTGTTTCCCTTCTCCTAGAAGGACTTCCCCTGCTTTCCCTGTCCACCCCAATCCCACTCTTAATACTGGGATTAACATCCGGCCCACTGCCCATTGCAAACTCCTGACGTTTTGGACATCGTCACTGTGTTACTTTTTCACCCTTGCACTGTGCTTGGGAGGTTTGCCCCGTTCAGCTTCCCACTTAATGATAAAATTGTCTTGCGTTGATCACATTATTTTATGTAAGGTTTCAAGTATCCCAGTGTGTTCCTTAAAGGGAAGGAAGGGGTTTATGCTGCTTAATGTTGCCTGTAAACCAGAAACATGGGCGCTTGGTAATAATAGAGGTGCTTAGTGCACCTAACGTGGAATTAGAACAAAGTGTTATCCTTCCATTTCCATCTAAACTCTTCTGAGAATTTCACAAATACAGACAGATTCTCACTAACCTTAGGGGGGAAATGCCCTTAAATTCAGTCATAAACACAAGGGGAAGAGTTTCTTTTATATTTTCAGATAAAATCTATTTCTAGGTCAGATTACAGTTGAAATTATAACATTTCTTTAGGGAATTGCTAGTTTATAAAGGATCTGAGGAATGCCATCAATGCTTCTTATGTTTGGGGGGCTTGTTCTGTGTATGGAATTATTTGTGAAACGTCTGTCTATGCGTTGTTGAAGTCAGGTGGGTAATAGTGCCTCAGCGAGATGTTTCCTTCCAGATGTTAAAACCCTCGGGCCCTGGCAGTGGGACACTTCAGTTTAGAGACTCTATTGTTGAGTTGTCCCCAAGGTTAGTCTCCTGCAACATTGTAGTCCACTTCTGTCCTTGAGCTCTCATTCTGAAATTAGAGATAGGCAAAGTCAAGCAAACGAGGCAAAGGTTAATACTGGCAGGCTAATAGGAAACAGATGGGAGCGTCAGCCTTGAAGTGAGGTCCCGCTAGGAGCCTTCCCTCAGAGACCCAAGATGACTTGAACTGGAAATTTGACCAGGAAGGAGCTCCCCAAGCGACCTTGCTTCAGAGCACCTCAGCTGAAAGGGTGACAGAGTTCAGAGCGAGGTGATGGGTGACAGAAGGGCTGAGAGAGCACAATTACCTGTGGGTTGCTTCAGAACTACAAATTTGCGATCTAGCAAATAAAGCAAATGTGAATGGTTTCATGAACCTAAATAGATAGGTATACAACTGGAAAGGTGTCCTGAGAAGGACTATTTCAATCGTTCAATACAAATACATCCACACGGGCTCAACTCCAATTTTAGAACTTTCCCTGTGGAGTAGGGAACAGATTCTGAGTAGCTGGAAGGGAGGGTAAAATTATTATTGAGGCTTTGTTATGACACAATAAAATTTATTATAAATGGAAGGTAAATTACGTACTATAGATTTTCCTGATGCTGGGCAAGTATTGGGGCCATAAGTTGCTGTCGCTCACATTTTAGGATTCATTTTTCAGCGGCTGGTTAGACTGCCGCTGGAAGTGGGAACTTTGGAAGGACTGACTACAGAGTGGAACCAGAGTATGTGGGGTTGCCGTGTGGCAAACAGGAGGGGACAACATTCACTGGGCACCTATGATATTGTAGGCCTTGTGCTGGACACTGCTCACTCTTTTCAGTGACCTTGTGCCTTTCCTTTTAATCCTTATTTTAAATATGAGGAAACTGAGACCCAAGGAAGTTAAGGAACTTTACCTTCAGGTAGATGGTGGAAACCACAGGATTGGATCCTTTTGATTCCACAGCACATGGTGGGTTTGTTTTGTGTTTTTTTGGTATATATTAGTTAAGGTGCATTGTCAGAGTGCCAGAGTCTTTGTACCTGATCAAACTCCTTTTGCTTCTACTTTGAGAAAATTTAAAAAAAAAACTTCAAAATGTCAGAAGTTATCTTTTCAAATAAATTAAAACCTTTATTTATATTACTCTTATTTCCATAATTTGCTGTCTTTAGTAATCACCTGCTTATTTTATTGTTTAGATTTAACAATATAAAAAGATAATAAAAATAAGTCTAATGACTATATTAAGTCAAATTACACTAGTTGAATGTTAAATGGTATATTACGATGTGACAAAAAGTGGTGATGTATTATACATCCTAATATTACCTACACATATTATCTTCCATATATAATTCTTTTACTTTGTGAAGTAAGCATACCAGTATCTTCTCAAACCAGTTCACTTTTAAACACAATATCTATGCCTGAATTCTAACAGAAGTCAGATTTTGCCAGCCAACATTGGATTGGAAATGCCTCCATTCAAAATTTCCTACAAACGATCGTTAGAAATGTATTTTAAATTTCATTCTAGTGAAACCAACTTAGAGTGAATCTTAATGGGCTAGAACAAAATAGATCTTGGATTGATTTTTCCCATAAAATATGCAAAGCCCTATTTTTTAAATAGATTTTTTTTAACCTCTGCGATATTGCTCCTTTTCTCTATTTAACAATGAATTTGTCTAAAACATTTCTTATCCAGACTTTACGTAGATTACAATAGAGTTAACATCTTAAAATTGCCAGGGTGGATGGAAAGCACAGAGAAAGACCAGAATTTAGGTCATGTTAACTTCAAGCCAGTATTTTGCCTGTAATTCTCAAGAATGATGTGCAAAACTGCATTTAAAACAGTTTTCGGTCTCAGTTCTTCAAAATATTATCATTTGTTAAGCAATATAACCATGCACAATTGTAACAAACCGGACCACGGTTGTGTTTTCCCCTCCCTGACTCCACAGGTCTACCAGGCAGACTGTGTGTATCACACAACATCCATGCAAGGCGTCCCTCTACATCTTTCTCTTTTTCTTGCTTCTTGTTACTTACAAAGATACATACTGTGCCAGGCACTAAGCTGGTTTCAACAGCTATTTATTTAGATTGTGTGAACTGGAGCTGAACTTGAACCCAATTAATAGCAACTGAACTTGAACAAACTGATATGAAATCATTACAGGCTCAGTTCCCTGGTCCATTATCCCTGAAGAGATCATCCGACAGCACTCCAGGTGCCTTTTCTATGCCAAATCTTGGTGCAGTGCCCAATCAGAGAGTGTCGGGGGGATTAGAAGTTCGGTTGCATCGGAGTTAGCTCATTACCACATTTGTGATCGCTTTCACAGAGAGGAGAGGTGGTGATCCCATTGGGCGGGATTGCAGAGAAGGCTTTGTTTTCAGTACCATCTGGCACATGGTTGGCACTCATTAACAAAGCACAATGTCGATTAAAATAATCATTGTCCACGGACGCGATGCTGCTTGGATAGGTCCCCACCTTTGGCCTCCTAGCAGAGGAAATGGAAGAAAGGGAAGGCTGAGCAGAGTTGCCTTGGGTAACTGGTCACTGAGTTTGCATCTTTCTTGGTGCCTACACCTTCCCCGATTCATCTACCTTATTTTCATTTTCATATATTTATTTACTTTTAGTACCAGTGACCTTTACCTTTATGGAGCAGGATTACAATGAACCTGACCCTGTTCTCAGTTCCCAAGGACCCTAGTTATGGCACTGCAGCTTCGTAACTAGACACTATGCTGTAGCGCAGCCAGGAAAAATTTGCTGAAGGTCATTCAGCAGAGTGCTATTTCTTCTGCATCTTGAATTAAATATAATTAAGGGTTTAAGGCTTTCCGCTTTTAAAGGGTGCATTACTGGACTCAGCGATTCAGGTGATTAGTAAGACTGCCTTGTCCTCCCTTAAGAAAGCAAGCGTGGATTTACATTAGCATCTCTAGGACTTTAGTCTGGCAGAATCTGCTTTGATTTGTTCACAGGAGTCTCCCTGGAAGGCTGCCCTGTGCGTAGGGATAGGAGTGCAGGCTTTCAAAGACACTTGCTTACCTTAGGTTAGAATCCTAATTTTACCGTATACTACATGTGTGGCCAGGACCACCCTTCTCTTGGTCTCTGTTTCCTTAGCTACACAGTGGGGTAAAACACATCCTCAAGCTTTGAATCGCTTGAATCAGTGTGAAGATGAACAAAGCACTTAGAATTGTGCCTGATGAGCTCCTGATGAGGTCTAGCTGTGATCATGGGTCCATCCCCATCATTTTCTGCAAGGATTCATTCTTCCTCATATCTGTGTAACTTTCCTCCCAAACGATGGGACTTAACTAGCTGTCATAATGGAGGTGGTGGTGAAGTGGGCGTCTGTTCAGATACGTTGACCAGCTCTTCCTGATAAGACATCTTGTTTTAACTCCTTGTCATGCTAGTCCAAGGTGAGAAGAAACCAGCTGATGTGGGCATTTTCCCTTTAGATGTATAGTACGTTCATATCATGACAATTAATCACTTGTTTCCAGAGCAGATTTTACATATCTTATACTACAGAAATTAGTTGTATGTTTCAGGGCTACAGGTAGGCACTCTCACTAATGATCATGTGGTTCTCTTTCGTTGTGGAACCATGAACAGCACGTCCCTCAGCAACCTAATGATTTGTGTCTTGTGATGCTGGGGGTAGCCAAGACTTTTTAAATTCTGTTTGCCATTTGGGATGTGGAAAAGCCTCCAAGAAACTGGCTTTCTGCAGGAGTGTTTAAATATCACTCATTCCACGAAGAGAGGATGACAGACATTTTAGATACAGGAGAAAGATTAAATGCATTTGGCTTAACTAGCAGCACTAAAAAGGGCTGCATCTTTGTCTTGTTGCTGTTTATCTTCTTCCCAGCAGTGGAACATTGAGCTTCCGCAGGCTGGGATTCAGGTATTAATGCCGAGTTTAGGTCAGGCAAGAGTGTGTTCAGTCTGTGACACTTAGATAGCAAAGGCAAACTGCGCACGGCTATTTGTCAGGAGTTCCTGTGTGCCAGTGATTGCATGCTTGTGGCTCATAATCAGGGTGATTCACAGCAGCCGTTAGATGGGCTTACTGGGGCTGTGTTTTCCTTTTGCACTGCTGTCATTGCCAAAAATGTCAGCATTTCTCCTGCAGACCTGCCCTTAGGATGCATGCACGGTGCCCTTTACTTGGGTTCAGTAGCTCGCTGCAAACATCACGGGTAGCTTTTATCATCTTGAACGTGTTGTCTCCCACCAGTCCCTTGAAGAATAAATTGGAATAAATGCTTTGTTGTTTTTTTCTTAAGGGATACTCTGGGACTGTTGACAGAATTTGTGCCACAATGTTCTCTCGGGAAGCCTTGGTTTCCAGATTCTCTGCCTTGGTTTAGCTGTGTACACACTTGAGAATCAGCAGCGAGATGTCATGTTGTTGGTTTTTCTGTATCCATGGAACTGGATCAGTGGTCTGGGTTCCTGTTGAGCAGATGTATAAAAAGCTAAACATCTCTCTGGGTTTAATAGCAGCCTGGCTCTGAGGTCCAAGGGTGTCTCCCATCCCCACCCCACTTCCCCATCCCTCAACAAACCTATGCTTTGTATCTGACCTTAGAAGTTGAATCGGGGGGGAGGGTTTAGCTCTGTGGTAGCGTGCATGCTTAGCCTACACGAGGTCCTGTGTTCAATCCCCAGTGCCTCCATTAAAATATATAAACCTAATTGCCTCACTGCACACACACACACAAAAGGTTGAATCAGCAACCTGTTTTGCTGACTTGTCACTTAATTCTGTGTATCCTGGTTCAGGCTCACCTACATCCCTGCATGATTTCTCAACCTACACCTGTCCCAGCTCTCTGGATTATTTCCTTAATTTAACAAACATTCATATAGGGCCCACAGTATGTCAGAGTCTGGGTGCATCACACTAAAAAGCTGAACAAGTCTCCGCTCTCAGGAAGCTTCTATTCTGGCTGAGTCAGTAATTACACATGTCAACAAATTCACAGAGTATTTCTGATAGTATCATTGCAACAAAGGCAAACAGATGAAAGGAGCTCTGAGAGGAGAAGGAAGAGCATTCAGAACAGAGGGATCAGCTAGTGCAAAGGCTCTGGGGCAGTCTGCAGGCATCAGGGAAGATCCAGAGCCGTGAAGGAGGCCAGAGGGCTGGAGCTTAGTGAGCAACGGAAGGAGAGTTGTTGGGAGAGAGAAAAGCCCAGATCATCTAGAGTGTTGTAGGTCTTGGTAAAGAGGTGATTTTATTCTAATGAAAATGGTCAGAAATGAGGACTTGAACGACTGCTCCTGCAGCCCCTTGAACAGTGGGAAATGGATGAGTGGAGGGATGGATGGGTGAATACCCACTAAGGAATTACCCACTAAGATGTCGATCTCCTGGGAAGCCCTCTCCAACATCTATAATAATAGTTCTCTCTCTTCCTCCTACAGCACTTTGCAGTGACTGCTTGGATATCTTTAGTGACATTGTCTAATGCATTATTGTGTTCAGGTCAGTGTCCTCAGAGCCCTTTGGAGGTCAAGGACTATGTCATACTCCTCTTTGTTTCCCCAGGATTTAGCACACTTCCTAGAATTTAGCAAGTTTCCAGTAAATGCCAACACAAAATCAATGTTAAATAGGACACGAAGCTCCAACAGCAGATGGGCTCTTGGAAGCAGATTATCAAACTCACTGCTGGGCTACTCCATGTGTTCCCTTAAGGTGTTGGTCATCCCCTAGAGACCTCCCAAGTCAGTCTGATTTAGAGGGCTTTTTTTTCTTTTTTCTTTTTCAAGTACTTTTGACCATGACTCAAAGCAAGAAAATGCATTTCACATTGCAAGTCAGCACAAACCTGTGGTATAACTGTTCTAAAAATAGTAATAATAAAGCATAGCTTTACTGTGTGTAAAGTCTATTATTTTCTATGCCATCCATGATGTAAAATGCTGATTATAGCCCTTTATATTGATTTCAAGATTTCCGAGCGGGTTGCATCTCACAGAATGAAAAAATCTTGCTTTGAGGATGAACAGATTTTCCTGAGATGAGAGTCAGAGAAGGCAGCATGAACTCTACCTGGCACTCAGGCTGCCTGAGTGTACTCTGGCGATTTGTTGAATGTTTGCCCAAAACTAGCAGTGACCATGCAACCAAATAAAAAATGCTGTCATTGACAGACACTTGGGTTGTGTATGAGGAGGAACCATCGTAATCTAGAATTCAACTGTTTTGAGCACTGGAAGGTTGTTGGAAGTAGGACTCCTGGGCATCTGGTCCACCGTATCTGGACATGACATTGTGAATGTTTTAGGTAAATGTGTTGCTTCTGAAATGAAACCATGGGCCCACTGAGATATAGAGAACTTACCATTTCCTCTGCCAATATGTTTATATAAATATTGCTGCCGTTAAGCGTGCTCAGATAGCAGAACTATTTCAGTCTTTTTATCTCTTTAAAACTAATTTAAATCTGAGCTTTAAAAGACTGTTTGATACCATATGTTTGTTTTAGATAGGAAACAATCTATTCTAAACATATGAGTTTATGAAATCTGTATTCTAAACATAAGGGCTTATATAGGCTGTGGTAGGCTGTTCCATGGCCGCAAAGTCCTCCCATCTTAGTATGTGTGACCCTGTGCCATGTGACTTGGCTGCTCCTCCCATCAAGATAGCAAGTGTATTTCCTCACCCCTGCTAAAATGTGTTCTCATATGCTTTGCTAAGATTCCAGCATTCGCTGGGGAATAAGTCTTTCTATTGTGGCTTTTAAGTCTAGTCTGAAATTGATGGATTTTCTTTTCAAAGACCATTTAAAAGCTTCTTTTTGAAAATGACCAAAGGCTACAGACAGGGAGTGTCCCAGACCTTTTGTGAAAACGTTGGATAGACTTCAAGAATACAACCAGAGACCGCTGCCAACTGGGAAGATACCCATCACACATGCTGTGTAGCTGTGAAGAGACAACATGGGAGAAACAAATTAAATGATTTAGCAGGGTCACCAGTGTAGCTGAGCATTCCACCTATTTCATTTTGAGGCCCAAACACCACGTCTGTGGAAGCAGCTCTGTGTTGTGCACATGTGTGTATGTTTTCTAATCTAGATAGATAACATAGTATTGGGTGACCTAGACAAACGTAGTACAAAGACAGTTCCGATAGCATCCAGTCTCTCACGTACAGCTTATAAGGGCAAGTCCTCCTTTTCTATGCCCGCTTCTTTTGGAAAACAACACTGTGTTGGTTTACTTGCCCTGAGAAGACCTGAAGATGAGATTATGGTCCTTCAACTCAAATTAAAGGAAGCTTGTCTCAAGAGCAATTTGACAAGTTCGATTACTGGCTGATTTAGATACTGGCCTCTTCTGTGCACCTGCAACTTACTGCTTTTCATAGGTGGGAGGTCCATGTTGTTAAATTTCATTCTTAGATCCCCCCTGATCTTGGCAGAGTTTGCTTTAATTTGCTGTTCTGTAACTTCTTGTCAATATTGTCTATTTCATGCTATTCAGTTATAATAAATACCTAACCAATATAATGCAGTGCTTATGGATATAGTGGGCTTTTGATGTAAGCTAGGTAGAACAGGTATTACCTTTGAGTTAATAAATATTTCATTTTCTGGCATAATTTGGTTTATTCCTAGGACTTGTGCAAAAAAGATACAGTGATATAAACTTACTTGTTCTGTCCCTTAGAGTAGTCATGGATTTTCAATCTTTGGCTTTTTTTTTCTTTTTAATTGAGTAAAACCCAGTCACTCTTACGACTCTCAAAAATCCACTTGTAGAAAATATGTTAAATTTAAACCAAACTCTGTATTCCCCATACTTTGCATTAGCAGGCCTTCTGTGTTCAAATGCCTTTTCCTTGGAAGTTAGCACCTTAGTGCTGTTAGCAAGAGCATTTTGCTCCTTTTCATGAAGAATCCTAGAAACACAACCTAGATTTGTATCTGTGGCCTTTGGGTTTTGATGCATGTTGAATCTGATGCCAGGACTTACACAGAAAAGTCAATAATGATCCGTAGATCATTGCTTCGCTGTGCCGCTGGGTGAATTAGTCTGCCGGTGTAATGTGCTCCAGCTTGTGTAATGGGCCTATTTAGTAGCAAGACAGCAGCCATATGAAACACCTGGGTGGTCTTCAGGGTGCTTTCAAGTGGATTAGATTCCAGTTATCTAATGTGAGGTCACAAAGGTTTGGACAGCTGGGGCCATTTCCACATCATGAATAGAATATGACCCCTGCCTACCGGATGCATAAGGTAAAAGGTGCCCGAGGTCAGTGCCGACCCCTGGGCTCCGGGAGTAGCTGTGGGTCACACAAGTGAGGTCTCAAACCACAGTCGCAAATGTTGGAAAAGTCTCCATGCAGGATGGGACAGGATAGAGTCACATTTTCCTGTGGTGCTTTTATGAGACATGTTCCTTGCCAAGGAAGCCCCATTTCTGTGTTGTCTGGATTGAGCTAAAGTTGATTGACTCTTGTTTAGAATTTTAAGTGCTGTTAAATAGAAACTATGCCTTCCATACCAGAAGTAAGGCCCTGAGAGGCATTAGGTCCCTTTGCTACAACACAGAAGGCAACATTTGGGGCACACAGGCATTGGCATAAGACCATCTTTTCAGTGTTCCTAAAAGATCACGGAGGCTCCATAATATACTGCTTCTTCTAGACCTTCCAGGGACTTTGAATGATCCAATAAAATGGGATGATCAAAGGTTTCAAATGCAGCTGATAAATCACATAGATTTGTGCCCAGAATGCCTTAAATTGACTTGTGGATGTTTCTCATCTATCATGAAGGACTTGATGATTTGAATGGAGTACTTTGATGTTGCCAGTAATTGTTTGCAACTGCCGCTCAATGGCCTGAAGGCATTGCTTGATTTCTCCCTTTCTCATCTTGTAAAGAACTAGTGAAGTATTCTTTCTGAGGCTGTGTTCAACTCAGTGGAAGCTGTGAGCTACAACCTAGGACAAAAGAAAGGTTCCATAAACACTTGGTACAGACCAACATCACTGCCCTAGTGAACCATCCGATATGTGCTCCACGCTGCGTCAAACAGTCCTCCCAAGTCCAGACCCCCTCCACTGGACACATATGGAAACTGACTTTTATGGTTTTCATAGGGGAATTACTACGTAAACTGCTTGGAAGAGATAGCTCCACTTATTCTTTTAGTCAGCATTTTTCATATGAAAGCTACAAATGTGTTTCAAAATTGTATTTCAGTCAGTTCTTCTATACTTGAAAAAAATGCTATGGATTATCTCCCTTTGGAAGCTTCGCTGTTACTCGAGTCAGATTAAATTGAAACTCTCCATTTTAAGACCTTCTAGTACTATTCTTCTGACCAGATCACTCCATTTCTCCTCTGCTCACTTGGTTCCTGCCTGTTTTCTGGCTGAGCAAATCTTATCAGTCTCTGTGCAAGCGTGTCCGTCTCTAACCTCCAAAGTCATACGCCTCTCTGTCTACGATTAAATACCTTAGTCGTCATGTTATACCAGTTTATCAGCCTGTGTCTGTTATGCATTTCAAAATTCTGTCTGAAAGTCAACTCTTCCAAAGACTCTTTTCAGGTAAACTCAACTATGTTCCTTCTAGTTATTCCATGGGTTGCCACAAACCTTATGAATATAGATGAACCTCATAAATACCAAGGATGTAAGAGAGTAGATGATAGAAAACGGGAAGATCAACTGACCAGGCAATGATGCCTTCCTAATCCACGGTAATTGATAGGATGGCTGTCAATATTTCAGAGCCTCTGCTGGAGTTATTTAACAGTGCTGTTGATGTCACTTTTATGCTCATTTATCAAGTTGCAAGGGTGATAACATATGCCGCATCAGTGTGAATAGTGTTTGTTTTACAATAAATGTTGATGCTGAAGAAAAATAGTGTTAGGTGAAGGGAAACAAACCTGACAGTAGCACTTTATTTACTTAATGGGGGCATAGACCCCTCTCTCAAACCAAAAGAAAATTCCCTTGTTTGCGATATTTCTGATTCCAAAGATTTCTGAGGTTGATCTTTGTTCCTCTTGCTCTGTTTAGTTCAGTTCAACAGGCATCTGTTAAGTACCCGCTCTGCTAGGGAACCTAAGTGATTGACTAAAGTGAATTGCTTGCTATCAAAGAGCGTACAGTGTAGTGTTGCCCCACCTCACTCTTGTCCCCATCACTCTCTCATATTCCTGTTTCAGAACTTGCTTTATCCCTGTATTGAACACCCACACTCATTTGTGTATGTGTTTATTATCTGTCTTCCTCCAGCTGTTTACAAGCTCTGCAAGATGAGGACCTTTGTGTGTTGTGTACTGATGTATCCAGAATGCCTTGAAGGCTGCCTAGTATATTTTAGGCATTCAGTAAGTATTTGTTAAATGAATAAATTAAAGGGAGACAAAAAAAAAATACATCTTTTTATAAGACAAAGCAGGATGTGATATACCCTAAAAAGTCACAGAAGCAGATTTACATTTTGTAGGGCTCTCAATGTATGAAATCCATGGAGGTTGCTGTTTAAGAAAAGGAACATAAATTTTTCATATAAAAATATATGTATATATAAATGAGTATTTTTGAAATGAAAAAAAATCACAATTTAAAATTATAATAAAATTCATATACTAGAGATGTCAGAAAATATGAAAAACAATATTTTGTTGATGATATATTGACTACATAATAATTAAGTAATACCTGAAAATAACTTATACTTTTTTCTACAATTTTGACTGCATATTCTTTAATAATCTATTCATATGTAATATCATTTTATATACACTGAATAAACAGACAATTCAATCTTTGTTCTAGCTTGGTTAATCAAAATGTTCTTTGTTTAAGTAATATTTGAGATGTATAAACATGGGCTTCACACATACATACTTGTAATCTGTGAAATGGCTGCAGGTCTGTTTCTTACTAACAGGAATTCTAATTCTATGTCCCATTTTCAAGTATATTCCATATAGAAGAGGATTTCCCATGTTGAGGTATCAATGAAAATTGAATAGTGTGATTACTGAATTATATATGTATTTTTTAAAAATGTTTTTGAAGCATGTTTCAGGCATACAAGCAAGTAATTTAGTCACACACATATGTGTAAGAACATGTATTTTTTCAGATTCTTTTCCATTATAGGTTATTACAAAATATTAAATATAGTTCCCTGTGTTATACAGTAGATCCTTGTTATTTATCTATTTTATATATAGTCATGTGCATCTATTAATCCCAAATTCCAAATTCATCCCTCCCCCGCTTTCCCCTTTGGAAACCATAAATTTGTTTTTTATGTTTGAGTCTATTTCTGTTTTGTAAATAAGTTCACATGTGTAATTTTTTTTAGATTCCACATATATGTGATATCTTATTTATTTTTCTCTGGTCTGGCTTACTTAGTATAATAATTTCTAGGTCCATCCATGTTGCTACAAATGGCATTATTTCATTCTTTTTTTTTTGGCTGAGTAATACTACATTGTGTGTGTGTGTGTGTGTGTGTGTGTGTGTGTGTGTGTGTGTGTGATATTTTCTCTATCCAGTCATCTGTCAAACATTTAAGTTGCTTCCATGTCTTGGCTATTATAAGTAGTGTTGCTATGAACATTGGGGTGCATGTGTCTTGTTGAGTTAGAGTTTTCTCTGGATATATGCCCAGGAGTGGGATGGCTGGATCATATGGCAACTGTAAATTTTAGTTGTTTAAGGAACTTCCACACTGTTCTGCATAGTGGCTGCACTAATTTGCATTCCTACCAACAGTATAGGAGGGTTCTTTTTTCTCCAGACCTTCTCCAGCACTTATTATTTGTAGACTTTCTGATGAAGGTCATTCTGAGTGGTGTGAGTTATCACCTCACTGTGGTTTTGATTTGCATTTCTCTAATAATTAGTAATGTTGAACAACTTCCCATGTGCCTGTTGACTGTCTTCTGTGGAGAAATCTCTACTTAAGTCTTCCACCCTTTTTTGATTGGGTTGTTCATTTTCTTGATATTGAGCTGTATGATTGCTGAATTACATATAAATTTATACATAGAGTGAGTGAAAGAATTTTCCATAGACTAGCTCCTGGCTTTGTACACTTCCAATCTTACTTACCCTCCAGTACCCACACTCTTCCAAAGCTAAGGGCAGAAAGAGCACAGTCATTTCATTGTTCTACCTGGCCCTGTACCTTTGTATCGTGAAGCTGGACAAAACAGTAGGCAATGGGGACATAGCTATATTCCTCACCAGAATGACTGGCAGTAACTTAACTATACATGGAAGTATCTGTAACCACATAAACAGTCCTCTACTCTATTCAAATGAAATCTGTCTCCAACTCTGTTTCCCCTTAACTGAATCCCAGAAATGTTCTTGGCCATTCCAGTTTCACCCAACAGGAAGGACGGTGTGGTGGAGGGGACATCGGAGTTGAAAGAGATAAGAGTTAACCTATAGCAATTAAACTATTTACTTCTGTAAAGTTTGCAAAAATCATACAGTCATGTGATCATGTTCCTAAGCTTCCTCCTGGGAGCATGTGAGAGGCCCTGAAGTGAGGCTTCATTAGCTCCACAGCAAATCTGTATGTAGATGTTACAAGGAAGTAGAAATTCTTTATACCTTCAAGGATGGACAGGATGATAACTGATTGCAGTAGTAGAGATTGATCATTTAGGGGGTAGAAGCAGCATGCATACTGAGGTCAGAGTCTGCAAGGCGTTTTTAGGCAATGGCAGGCAGTACCATTTGGCATGGACCATGTGCAAAGGATGCAGAACAAGACATCATCAGAGAGGTGACTGGGGGAAACCAATGAGGTCCTTGAACGCCAGAACAAGAAATTGGAGGTTAACATGCACATGTCAGATCCCTCCCTTCGCCTCTGTGATTCAGGAGCCTTTATTTGGATTTATGAATTCAGGTATCTTTATTTGTGTTTGTTAATGTTGTGTTCTTTTTTAGAGTGTTTACCTTTCAAAGGCCAGGACTTTTGCTTCTTTTGAAACTTCACTGTAACCTGTTGTTCTTTTTAAAAAGTCTTTGGAATTTACTCTTAACCTAAAATGACCATTTTTTTTTAATTCCTTCCATCAGCATCCCTGAGACACATAGAGCATGTTTTGTCCTTTGCTTGTCATTGTTCTCAGTATAATGGTTGAAACCTAGTACATGTCTGAGACATGGCATTAACTGACCTAAAATAGCAGGAGAAAGTTGATATTGTGCTGTAGTTTAAACAGTATGAAAAATTGTAGATTTGTATATATCAACTGGATAAAATGGGAACACTGCAATAGGAGAAAAGGCTTGTGCCCTCAGGAATGCAGCGACAGTATACTTTGAGTTGTGGACACATGACTGTCTTCAGAGGAAAGTATAATTCCCAATAAAAGTCAGTTAAAACCCCCCTCCCTTGTTTTTACAGCAGTGGCGCTCTTATGCACGCATCTTTCCAAACACCAAAAGACACCTTACCACGCGTGTGCTCATTCATAACTATTGTGTCGCTAGACTGTGCTGTGAATTGCTTGCATATGTCCCGTCGTATGTTGAGGAGGCTTTTTGGGGGGAAGGTTTTGCAATCCAAAATGAAAGAAAAATGATTCCATTAGTCAACTTGAACTTCTTGTCTGCTTTTACGGCAATACTGGGAGCCGCTCTCCTCATGGAGTGATATTTAAGACTAAAGTATTTGGACAGGTAAAATTCTGCTAAAATGCAACTTGGTTTCTCTCATGTGGTTTTTCCATCACGGTATCAGCTGCGGCATTCATCACACGCCCGACACCAAACCTGGTCAGGCACTCCTGTCGTGAAAGTGATCTCTTCCCAGTCCGTGGCCATAAATTACACCGCTATTGATATCATTACCAATTTTTTTTATGGGTCTCCAGGTTTCAGTGCAGGGGAGTTTGTTAGACATCAGTTGAAAAGCCCTATCTTGTGCCCATAAAATACACACGTGCGCGCACACACACACACACATATACCACACACACACACAAATTCAGTTGTCTCCCCAAAACGAATGATGTATTACTTTCACTAATATTTTTTTAACTGAGGTATTTGCAGGCTTAGTAGGAAAAGAAGACTAGCCAAGCATATAAATCGTTTGCAAGAAGACCATGCAAGAGGTGCCAGTGAGCCCTGACTAGCAGGCCGAGCACCATGCCGGATGGGTTAATGTTTGCCTTTAGTTTCTCACTCCTCAACACCCCTTCTTTTTAATCTGTATCTTTCTATCCACATCTTTCTGTTTGCCGACCTTTTTAGATGAAAAGCATTGCTATTGCACTGAAGAGATAGCACTCCCATTACTTCCACACACTTACCCACGTGGAGATGTGACCTCGCAGTGGATTAAGTGTTGAGTGAATAAAACTGGAGTAGAAGTCAAGTCCAAAGACTTAAGAACTTAATTTCTCTGGACTTCGATTTACTTACTGTCTG
The DNA here is from genome assembly GCF_036321535.1 of Camelus dromedarius. Classification (NCBI taxonomy): domain Eukaryota; kingdom Metazoa; phylum Chordata; class Mammalia; order Artiodactyla; family Camelidae; genus Camelus; species Camelus dromedarius. Next base: position 68,515,958 of record NC_087439.1, on the reverse strand, counting down.
TATAAATCACAGAAATCTCTCTTTTCCGATCGGGACTGAGACTTTGGTGTATGTAGCTTATCCGACATGCTCACTTGGTTGAGGAGGCGGAGTTGGACTCCGAGACGCAGCCCAGCCACTTCCTGGAGGGCGTATAGCACCAGAGGCACCTCTGGAAGGCAGGGTTCCTGGCGCTCACTCTCTCTGCACCATCAATCAGGGGGACATATCCATGCTGTAATGTCAAATTTATTCACCAAATGTTGACATAACAAGATAATTAAAAGGCATTCTTCCAGGTGCTGACTGGTTACAAAGTCAATCAAGGAAATGTACTATATGAAACCAAGGTGCAGCTTAGGCATTCTATTACTATTATTAATATGCAATTAATATTGCTTACTTGGCAGAAAGTTTCTTTTCCTATTTATCTCTTTTTAAGTCTGTAAAAATGTTAACTGTTTGCGATTCGTTTTCATCATCAAAGTGAAATATTTACCAATTTAGGTGTATCTCAGCAACAGTTTTCCCCTTTTATGTTTATCTCGTTATCATGAGCGTCAGTAGCATTGGAAGGAGAGCATGTTTTCGTTCTTCAAACCATGTGTTTTGGCGATGTGATAATTAAGTAGCAGAGAAATCATCCCTTAGAGCAAAGGAAAACTGAAAAGCCCAGCCTTTACCCCTCTGTGTACAGAAGCAGCTGATCATGTTAAACTCTGGTTTCTTTCTCCTTTCTCCCACCCCACCTTTCCTCCAGGCTCACCTCTGTGGCTTTGCTAATAACCACACGTCGTTCTAGATACACTCTGAAGATTCCATGAGCAGATAAAATCCTGGTTTTCTCATTATGCCATCAATAGGCCTCTACTGATTCTTCCTCTTTTCCTTTGTTTACCACAGGTTTGTCTCCGTCACTTATTCTGGAAGCCAGTGTGATTTCTAGTACGAACTTCGCACTCACCTTTATGCATGCACAACACATCTAGTCTTGGATGGCTCATGCATATCAAGACATCTAAGACATCTTAGATGAAAAGCATATCATTAAAAAAAAAAAGCTGAAAAAAAGCCAATCATTCTAACCCTCAGTAGGCTGAAGCCGATTCATGATGTTGTTTTTCTGAAACAAATCATAGCAGTTGCTAGAACTTTCCCTCTGCTTGTTCTTCCTCAAGAAGAAACAGAAGCTTGGTTTTAGGCTTCTTTTGTATGCTCCTCCTCACTTGCTTTGTACGGGGAGTCACTGCTGAATTCTGTGCCCTTGTCTAGTTTCTCACTCCTTTTCTGCCTGTGACTGCTGAGTGCCTCTTTACTTTCTTCACATGGCCCTTCCAGCCTTTCCGTGCTTGAGGCCTCCCAGTTCTTACAGGATGCCTTGCCAGCACCTTAACTGGGAGCCCCGAGAGCTCTCCAGGTGTCAGTCACCCCAGGATGAATTAGCACCAGTGTGGATGATGAGCTGGCCTTCCGGTTTAGCTCAGGAGAATCACTGACCATCCTTAAATAAATCTCTTCTACTCTCCATGCAATTTAGGACGTGTACCCTTATGACATCTGACATGGGGCTCGTGCTAAAGCCATCGTTTCTTTTCTCTCCCCACTGCATCATCATATGGGTGATTCTTTTGGATCTTTGTTTCAGCCTCTATGTCTTTCTCAGGCATCTTTCAAGACCCCCCAAATAGAATTTTATGTATAATACATCATCTGACATTTAAGCTGATTTCATCCCAAACACTTATCTAAATGGGGACAGAAAATCCCTCCAGGTGTGTGTGTGTGTGTGCGCGCACGAACATGGTTTATACTAAAGAGCAACTTGTGTTTACATAGATACCACCTTAAATCTGCATTCGCCTTTATATCTTGCATGACTCATTGATGTACCAATTTGAGCCTTGTAAATAGTTGATGCCTCTTTCAGAATTCTTTTCCCCAAACTGGATTAGGTGACCCTCCTGTGGGCTCCCTTAGTTACATTTACAAGGGGCATTGGACAAGTAACGGTACCCCTTTGAATTCTAATTTTACCGTCATTAAAATGGTGATTGCTTGAGAACTGGAAGATGCGCCAGTGTTCGTAGACACCTGGGAGATCACTCCAGTGCCACTTTACTCAAAGCCTGGGAGAACCTGATGAACTTAGTCATCTTAAAAAGAACAACAGTGAGTGTCTGTGTAAATTCTTCCTGCGTGTAACATAAGCCCTGAATCTACACGGCAAAATGCTCCAACAAGAACTGAGCGTTCCTGATATGGTAAAACCCGATCTTTTGAGGACAGAGCCATTAGTAGCTGCACACCTGATCAGGAGCTCTTCTGTTGGAGGGGTACTGCTTCTCTTTGGCTGACTCATGGGCTTCCATTAAGTTTCTGTGCATCTGGCCAATTAAAATGGGACTTGATCCAATCTACAGTGTGTGTGTCCATTGGTATGGGTTTTCTCGTAATCCAAACATCACTCCCCTGGAACACTGCACTGGGACCTACTGTTCTGTACACTGAAATGTTTCTTATCCCCACATCTCCTTCTTTAAAACATATGCTTAGAATAAGCACTGTGATTATTCATCTTAACATTGTCCACTCCTTGTATAGGTTGACCTCAAATATTTAACTGAGTGGAGAACATAATGCATTATATCAGACTTTATGCTTTAAAGTACTTAACATTCCTTATTTTATTTAGTCTCTGCATCCAGTGGCTTTTATACTTTGATATCAAGGAATAAAGCTGTTCCTTGAGCTGACCTGAGGGCTTTTGCCTCTAAAATCTGATGAGTCATTTCTCAATTACCTGAAAGATACCAATGAATAGTTTTTTTGGTTGGTTTTTTTTTTTTTTTCTTCTTCATTTTGGAACTTTCTCCCCACCTCACTTTTTTCTTAAAAGCTTAGATTTCTATAGTCAGGCTACACCTGATTTAGCACGGAATTGTGTTCTTACTTACATTTACATAGTATTCCAAGAAAACTGACTTGAATTTCAGTTCAGCTGTTTGATCAGGTAAGATAACACTGCTCACAACAATAGCAAGTGTTTTTGCCTCCTTTTCCTGTGTGTGTATATATTTTGGGGGGTGAGGGAGGGAGGTTTCTGTGTGAAGACTGTCTGTCGGACAGTGGGAGAGTGCTGTGTCTCATGAATGCCTTATTCTGTCTTCACGTCACATCACAGAACTGATGGAAAGCTATCACTGGGTTTTAAAAGATGAGATTGTGTCACTGAGCAGTCTAATGTCACAGAGCCCGAGGAGGTAAGCTCAGTGTATTTGAGTCCAAAGCCCTGGTCCTCTTCACTGTCCCACCACTGTAGTTCTTAGTGTTAGTGTCTAATCTTCTCTGCTAGGTTATAAATTCCTTCAGTGGAGAGGTTATGTTTTATTTACACCACCTCCTGCATCACCCCGAAGAGGTTCCATAAAAACAAATGTAGTTGTCTCCCTCTCTTTTCAGCCTGGCTTACAAGGTGTGCCTTCTCTGTTATACATTTCCAGGGATTTGCCCAAATCATCTTCAGTCCTTTTAATTACTTGCTTTCTGTTACACACTAGGATGTATCTTTCCTTGTCTTTAAATTGTAACTCAGTCTCTTCCAGACAGTCACCTTCAAATGGGGCTTGGGAATTAAAAAAATAAATTTTAAATTGCCAAGTGAAAGGTTGTTGAAAACTCTGTGAGATAGTAGTTCATATTTAAAGATGCTCCTTAAGACATCCAAGGAGAAATTAGATGACTCAACAGGAAACATTCAAGTACAAAATACAGAAAAGTACAGAAGAATAAAACTTATTCCTGATGAATTGACTGTATGTTCAAGAAAGATCTACCTGTCTTGCAGTTTGTTAATGCTCCAAATAGTTGGTACACTGATACAAAACTGTCACCTTCTGGGAGACACACGCTCTAATACAATGCCATACTGACTGATTATAGAAGTCCAAATACATGTTATTATAAAATTATGTTTTAAATAATATATTTTGTTATTAAAGCATCAGATATTGACAATAAGTGAGGAGTCACTCATGTCTTTAAAGTTGAATGAAAACTATGTACTATGGCTTATTTAAGAAAAATATACTTATTACCCAAGAAAAATGTCTTTCTCTTTTCCCCTCTCTCTCTCTCCCCCTCTGTATAGACACACACACACGCACACATGCACACACACACAATGTTCTGTATATATGTGTGTGTGTGTGTATGTGTATGACTTAGCTGAAAAAAGAATGTAACTGAAATTGTCAGTCACTAAATTATCCATTTCTGTGCCTCTAAATCAACTTATTTTGTGGCTTTGGTGCCCCATGCTGGTTTTACGTGTTTTGTATTTGTCTCTTCCCAATTTGAGATGATTGGCGTGCAGTGCACTGGTCTGGGTTAAATGCTTGGAAACAAACCAGAGTTTCAGGGAGGTGGCCCCTTTCTCTTCTTAACTTTAACGGTAATGGGCTGCTCCTGAGGATAACGCATTTAGACTGACTTGTTCACTTCGTGTTCATGGTAACTGAGGGGCTCAACCTGAGAGGCTCTTGGTTGTCAAATCACCTGAAGGAGGGAAAAACATATTGATGTGGAACCAGGACTTGATTGTCTAAGATTTTACAGTACTTTCTCTTGCTTTTATTCTTCTTGATTTTTTAAAAATGTTTCTTTCAGAGAATAAGTGCCAACCATAGAACTGTTGGTATGTGACTTACTTAAGAAATGTTTTAAACTAATACAAATGAATGTATATGCAAAACAGAAGCAGACTCGCAGACATAGAAGACAAACCTGTGGTTACCACGGGGCAGAGGGAGGGGGAAGGGGCAAATTAGGGCTGTGAGGTTAACAGATGCAGAGTACTGTGTATAAAATAGATAACAAGGATATACTGTATAGCACAAGGAATTATACCCATTATCTTCTAATAACCTATAATAGAATGTAATCTGCAAAAACCCTGGATCACTACGCTGTACACCTGAAACTAACAAAATACTGTAAGTCAACTATACTTAAGAAAAGGTTTCAGAGTAGAGGTGGCAAATTATGTAGTGAAATGTCTGCCAATAAAAAAGAAACAATGGAATGTGAACTTAGATTTTATAATACCTTTTGGCATAGTGTTTCATCCTCAGTAGCACATTAGTTTCTTATTATAAAATAAGTTATTTTTTAAAAGTGACTTCTAACTGAATAGGAATGAAAAAGTATTAGCAGTTCTATGTTTTGTACACAGAATAAGAATGTTGTAGCACGTAGAAAAATCAGATTTTTTAAATAACTTCAAAATGGATTCAATCTTTATAACTATACCAAATAAAATGAGGTCTGAAAAATGTTATTTTTAACCTACAATAGCTTGAGAGAGTTGGGGAATTATTTTCAGCATATTGATAAACAGAGAATTGCATTTCTACAGTGTCTTTTTTCCCCAGAGGCATAGAAATAAAAAGTTAATTTATATAAGAGAGCACTTCTTCAGTCACAAACAGATTTTTTGAGTGTCTCCTCTATTGTGGCCAGTTGTTTATGAAGCGGATTATTTCTGGCCTAATTGTAGGCAGAGTAGTAAGACCACTAGCTCTGCTAAGGTTGAATTTCATTTGAACTTTGTAATAGTATGATCTGTTTTCAGAATTTAATAACTGACTCAAATATTTAATAGTGGAAGCTTTCATTAAATTAAAAAGAAATCAGGATATATTTTTAGAGGAACTAACTTATTTTCCTTATCAGTTTTATCTACTTTAGGAGAAAAGGAAGAGAATGAAACCAATCTCTTTGCGTACCTAAATAGACATTAATGCTATTACCCCAGAAAATAATTTATTTCAGTAAATATCATCATTCAAAAGATTTGGGAAGCGCCAAATGGCAGTAATAACTATACTTCTAGCTCTACTGAATAGCAAATTGCACTGACTGTGTGAACCTCTTCACTTGTCTGCTGGATAATCATTCATTTTAATACTCAAATGTATTTTCTAGATCAATTTTCAGCTGCACACCACCAACTTTTGCATTGCCTAACCGTTTTCTGTTAAGTACAGTGGCTTGCTTTAAAATGCAAATGGGAAAAGAGGAGAGTTGCAAGATTTTGTTTCAATGTGTCATTCTATAAATAGATGACCAAGGATCATTAAGTGAATTAATTTACAGGCATTCTTACAAACAGAATGTTTTTACACGAAAGCATGTTGTAAACCTTTTTAATTAAATGGCATTGTACCCTGCACTCCCCTCCCCGCAGGGTTCTCTTGACCTCTCACCTCTGATTTTGCCCTACAGGCACTCCGCTGCTGGTGAGGAGAAGCAGTGACCCAGCGCCAAGCCCCCCTGCTGAGGCCCAGCCAAGCGCTTCACACCCCAGTGGCCAGAGTCTGAAACCTGTTATGCCAGTAGGTATCCTGCAGTTCGCATTTCTAATGAAAGATCAAAGTGACTTACCCATAAAAACTGACTGAGACCTCGCACTCTTTAAGTAAGTGGATCATCAGAGATCTTTTGCTAGGACATGCAGTATTCGTCATAAAGATAACCAGCAGGAGCTATCGCCGGTATACAGTGATAGTCATAGCTGTTATTTATAAAGCTCGAATTACATGCCTAGTGCCATTTAAAGGACTTTACATTAAGTCATCTACACTTCCACGTCAGAGTACGAACGTGTTTCATTGATACCGAAATTGGGGCAGAAGGAAGTTTAGTGATCTAAGGTCACAGCTAGTAAGCGGCCGAGCCAAGAATTTAACCCAGATGGTTTGGCTCCAGAACCTATGCTCTTAACCAGGGCACTGAACTGTTGGGTTTCCCTCATCCTCCCGCTTCATAATGCTCCAAGGTATAGTTTATCTATTTTCACTGTGTTAACACAATGCTTTTGTGAAATCATATCATGATGAATGGCGATAAAGTTTCAAGCTACCAGTGTCATAGACATGTGGTACCAGCACTGTGTTTCTAGATCTCAACTTTCAAATAAAGAAAAAGTAAAATTATATAGCAATAAACGTGCTTACAGCTAGATACACCTATAGCTGTCCTACTTGTAACTGAGAAGTTAAGAGGATAATAGTTTCCTGAAGAGACGATGCCCGTCTTCCATTTGGGGCTGTGAGGTCCTTCTGCTAAATCCTGAGTCGCTCTGAAGAGTTGTAACTGTGGTTCATCCTTTAAAACAGCCTGAGAGTTACATTTTGGATAATGGCTGGGTATCATTGCGATAGGTGATCTTTGATAACGTAACCGTATTTAAAGGTTTCCTAAAAGCAAGTCTCTTCTCGATTTTAAGTCTTACTCCCTATAGTTCCTTCAGGGAAAATAAAACTGTAGGTAAATAAAGATACTGAATGAGCTAAATGGATTCTCCCAGTTTAGTATAAAATATTCTCATCAAGAACCAATGCCAGTGTGTATGAAGTAGGCATCACCATATGAAATCATGGGGTAGTTACTAACAGGTTTGCAGCACTATTTTGGCATATTTATTTTTGTAAACAAGGAAGTACCTGTCCTGAGTGTATTTTAGATGGAATGTGTTCTCACTTTCCATCCTTCTGAGGAAACATATTTAATGGAACGTTACTTTAGTAAAAATCAGGTGTGTGTGTTCCACTCTAATGATGAGTACAAACAGAACCGGTATGTAGTGTGGTGCATGTCTGTGTGTTTAATGCACACTGATTGAGACCATGTTAAGCCTAACTATATTGGATTGGAGGAAGAGAAGAACTACAAAAATGAGAGAATTACATACAAGAGGAAAACTCTAATCTACTGCTTATTTTTACGATGTTAATATACCCTAAGACAAAAGTCTTATCTTAACGTGTTACCGTGATTTACATGCAGAAACTCCACCATTATTTAGTTCTGTGCTTCTGCACTTAGGCTCTGTGTTGAAACCAACTGAATGAAGTTCAACTGTGCGTTCAAGTTTATGGATAGCAAAGATGCAAATTCAAATTCAAGAAGAAATGCTGACACTCAAAATCCTTTTACCTAACCCTGTGCAAGTTCTCAAATATGGGTTGGGTCCTTTTGTATCAATAGTAAAAAGGAAAGCAGATTTCCTTCTTCCCTCACAGTGTTCCCTGTGGGTGATGAAGTTCAGACCTGAGACCCAGAGAAGAGAGTCTGGTCCTTGCCTTGTCACTGAATAATGGCACATCCTAGGCTTCTCTTGCCTCAGTTGTAACATTCTCTTCATACAAATTTTAAACACACATTGTGCCTTAGTTATCTTTCTCTCTCTGATCTCAAGTACATAGACGGTGCTCAGTGTATGCATGTTGGACTTAGGAACGCAAGGCTCATATTAGTCTTGAAAAAGCCCTAGAAGTTCTTGGCAATTACCTAACTTTCCTAACTCAGGTATGATCCCTGTCTGCTCTAAAGAATCTGCTGGGTAAGTGGTCATCTGCTTTAAGGTCTGGTCCAGGCCAGGCAAGAGACAGTTTAACTGCACTACTGTGCAAAGGGTAGGCAAAGTTAGTAAATGAAGACATTTAGTTGTGTCTGTTTTTATCTAGAAGAAAAATACATTTGTGTGTGTGTGTGTGTGTGTGTGTGTGTATTTCTTCCATTATCCCTGCGTATCCTATATTTGATGAGTACACCAGATTACAAAGATTGAAATATGAAAAAAAAGTGATATAAAGATCTGGTTAATAATTTTGTATTAACTAGGTGTTGAAATGATACTACGGTGAATTGGGTTGAACAAAATATATTTTAGTTATTTTCACCTGTTTCTCTTTACTTTAAAAAAAATGGCTACTAAAATTTTAAAAATTATATCACATTCCATTCCTATTGGATGGAGCAGCTCTAGACGGACGTGAAATTGGATATAACACTAATGAAATGGTTTGAGAGAAAGTTATGTGCGTTGCACGTCGTCTCTGGAGTAACAGTGTGATTAGGTCTGCCTGGGGCAGTTTCTAGTTCATACCTGTTGTTCTGGCATGTTTATTAACAGTGTCCCAGCTAACCCTCAGAGGTGTCCCTGTATGGATGATAAATTATAGTCAGTTTACTGTTGGCTCAGCCATAAGAGGAGCGGCCTTTCAAGGAAGCCATGGGAACATAACAACTGCAGCTGTGCCTGGGAGCTCACCGCTGAGGGTGTTCTGTGTGGCCAGGGCCTGAGCCCGGGGAGTACAGAACTGGACACTATGGATTCTTCTCCGCCTCTCAAGACTCCGTAATTCTGCTTCTGCTTCCTCCCCTCACTTGAGCTGCACTGTCCGTACTTGATTCTTATGATTTGATAAGTGATGATGAATAGGGAAAGCGTGTGATAATGTATCCATGAAGCAACTGATATGAAAAATAATTGCTTAAAAAGCTCCGTTCAATTGCATTCATTTCAATATCCAAGGGAAAAAAAAGCGACAACAAAATTTCCATCTCTTAAGCAGAGTGTTCAGATGTAAGTAATTCACAGATGGCATATGCCCAAGTGGGTTATATTCAGTCATTCCCAAGAAATGAAACTGACTTACAACCCACAACATAAGAAGCTGTAAGGATGAACATTTGACACATTTGATTACGTTGAAATACTGCCTGTAAAACCACAGTTGATGATTGTTATTTTTAGTTGTACTTCATTAGGCTTGCTGTATAGAGGGGAGAGTTTTCTTTGATGTCCAGAGATGTGTTTTTGAACTGTTGGAGAAGTTGCACTTGTTTTCTGGCTGGTTAAGTTATTACCAATTGGTTATTTAAGATGTACACCCTTAGACAAGTTGGAGTTTTTTCTTTTTTTTTTTTAAAAAAAAAAGGAGGTTTTAAATTAGAAAAATCAGATTCTCTGCAAGCTTCTAATTCTGTGTATATTGCAAAACCTCCAAATCGCGTATATGTCAGAGTACCACCAGCTAAACAGCATGGGAATCTGTTTCCTTTCTTCCTCTTTTCATAAATCCACTTAATCAGAATAATATAATTATTAATGTGCAAATAATAATGACTATTTATCTTTCTGGGAGTAGAAAATTCAATTGTACAGACTGCTTTTGAATCAAAGAGAATCCTGGGGGCAAGATATTACAGTGAGAGCTTGATTAAGGGCGGTCTTACCTTCCTTCCCTTGATTGTAACCTGGTGTTCTTGGCTTAAGGGCATGCCATAAAACCAGGTTCTTGAAATTGATGTTCCTGAATTTCCGGATGGAAGAGAACTCTAAAACAGATGTGATTTTTTTCCCCTTAATATCCGGTTAACTACCATGGTTGTTCTGTGTTTTAATGACAGTTTATAGTTTCACATTTAACCCCTAAGGCAAAATGATCCTACAGGGTGAGTAAATTAAAAAGTGGATTCCTGAAAATTGTAATGTTGCAGTGGTTCTCTTTGTTCTAAAACCATTACTTGTCTTGGGTCACCAAAATAAATTAAGAAAATACTGTTCTTTTTTTTTTTTTCAAGTCTATATCTATAATATACACATTTTATTTCAAAAATAAGATGCCAGTCTTTGAAGTTGTTAAATTGGAAGTTCCATGGATGGGTTTCAGAGAGTCTGTTAACTATCTGAAGTTTTATGCCATGGTGGGGTGTGAGCGCGCGTGCGTGTGTGTCTGTGTGTGTCCTGAAGGCATTCTATCACTCTTATCAAATTTCCTTGCATCAGAAGGAATACAAAAGATTAAGAACCACTTGTTTTGGGATTTAGGATGAGATAACGTGGGAGAGCCACCAATTATGAATGATAGAGATAAAAAAGTAAAGTGGAAATTGCCACTGTCCTCCAAATGTGTATTAAATACTTAAGGTTATTTCATCGTAGTATCACCATTCTTATCCAGCACATATAATGTGAATTCAAGATGTGCAAATGAATAGAAATTTTTAAATTGCTGCATTGAGAGATCAAAAATAATCCTTTAGTCACTAGCAACACTGTTCTTAGCAACAGTAAGATTAGGGGAAAGGGACTCTGACTCTTTTGGGAAGACACCCTAGGCAGAAGTGTTTCCAATAGTCCTTTGTGTTCAGCGGGAACGAGAAGTGAAAATACAATATCGATGTTTTAGAGTTTTTGGAATTTCATCAGTGAAGATAGTGGCAGGTAGCTTCCAGTGAAAGAAGATATTTCCGGTGAGCAGAATCATTCTCTTTGTGTCTTGCATATATATATATTGATTTGAGAATTTTCCCTCGGATGTCACGAATATTGAAGTTATTATAGTCAACATTCCTCCTGGGTTAAATGTTTTCAAATTCATGAAAGAAACCATTGGAATATTACAAAGAAAGTGAAATAGCTTGGCTTTTAGGATTAAAATCATCAAACTGCTACTGACGTATCAGAAGGCTTTTGGTTGTGGGTTGTTGACTTGTCAGAATCCAACATAGGAACTTAACAAAAATTTTGAATGACTGAATCAGATTTTTCTATCTGTCAGATACACAATTAAGTAGCTGTAGAAACAGTGGAACAAAATAGTTGTTGTAGACTGATGTATGTTGGAGGGAAGGCTCTATCCATTGCTTTCCAAGGAGGAGAGGGTGGATACTGAAGAGCAAAAGGGGGGAGGAAATAGCATGTAATATATAATCGCATTATTCAGCGATCCAGAAGCCTACAAAAGGTTTTTCTCTTTTTTTTCCGTACTCCTGCCACAGTGATTTAATAGTAGTCCTGGTGTTTGTAACTCCAGCTGTTCACGCTGTGTGCTGATAAGACCAGGGGTTGGAGACACATTGCAACGATGGTTTTCATATGGCTTTGTTTTTAAGAGATAAAGCTGCCATCCAATATTTCATGGGGTCAGATGTTTACTTAGTTTGACAAGTTTAGGCAGCTTAATTTCTGAAGCAGTTATGTTTGTAAGACTCGAGTACAGGTGGGAAAAATCCAGAAGCCAAGTTTATTCTGCAAACATTTTTCACCGAACCTTGCAGAAGTTGGTGAAACAAACTTGTCTGAATGTCTGTGCCACGACTAATCAAGGAACCTGAGGATTGTGGCCCCTGTTTAGGTGGGAGCTGGTGCGTCATTCTTTTTGGATCTGGTCCAGAAATGAAAGTCTAAAAGAAGGATCAATATTCGGAGGTCAGTTTCAAAATTAAAAGGGCAACCATGACACGTTGTCTTAGGCTGTTTAGATTAATCTGCACCTAATGAAAATTGAATGGGTTTTGCTTTTATATCAGCCGAAATTGATCGATCTCTTAGATGTCCACGACCCCTGCCACGTGCCATGCAGAAAACATGAGGCCTGGTCCCTGTCCTCAGGAAACTTACACCCTAGTTATGAAGACCAGACCTAATGCCATTAAACAACCCTAGCCATCTACGAGTGTATATGGTCAAATGATAGATTTTTTAAACGTTAAAATTAGTGTCCTTTGCCTTTAGTCTACACTCTGCTCAGCCTCCCAGGCCTCTCAAGGGAATCACCATGTGCACTCTCTCTATTAGCTCTTATCTCAAGTATAACTGCTTGTTTACATGTCTGTTACAAGATGGCTCCTCGGAGGCACGAGCTGGTGTGTTCATTTTTGCATCCAAGCCCTTAGTCACGGTGCCTGACACTTAAATACATGATTTAGGTGATTAAAACTTTTACGTCTGAGATGGGCAAAATGAATTCAGTCCAACATCTTTTAACTATTTTGTAAACATGTGTGCATGTATGTGTATACATATGCGTGGTATGTATATATAGAGACACACATGTATCTATGATTAGAATGTAAAAATGGTGAAACTACACTGTTTTGCTCCCTAAAAAGCTTTGATTTAGGATTTTCTGCTTTAGGAATATGTGTTACCTGTGTTTTGGTTTTTTTTTTTTCAGTGTTGTCAAGGGGAGAGAGAGGTTTAAATACAGGTTCTCCACTTGGAATTTAAAATGTGGATTGGTGGCTGAGGTCAGCAGTTTCAAGTGAGACCTGATTTACCTGCTTACAATTCTAACAATGACTTCATCACAGAAATTGATGCTGAGAAAGAGTAGAATTATAAGGAAAGAACAAACCTTGATGATGCTGGAGAAGAACAGTATGAAGCCTAATCTTGTCAGTGCCCACGATATGTGAACAGAGAACAGAGATTAATGTGTGTTTCATGGCGTCAGTTATCTGCGTTCGACCTTTCTGTCAACAAAATCATGAGTTCTCTAATCAAACAGTTAGTAATCTTGGTAGTTGTAGCTTTATAATTTTCTAATAACTATGTTCAAGGAATTTAGAAAATCCTTGATTGGACTAGAAATTTCTGGAGAGGATATCTCATATACCCATCACATCTAAAGATTTCTCCTCCTAAGGTTTCCTCATAGCTCATCTTCTTTAAGAAGTACTTCTGGTTTCAAGTGATTGGGAAAAAAATAAAAATAAAAATCCCAATACGTGAATTAATTCAAAACCGGTATGGGAACATTCACAAGGTGTTTCTTAGAAAAACACTAATAAACGTCTCACGTTAGCAGTATGGGCTGTTGTTCTTAGGGACTCAGACCAGACTAGCAACTTCAGGGTTCCAGATGTAAATAATTAACTTGACTGGTATGAATTCATCTTTAAATTTCCTTTTAATGTCTCAATATTTATAAGTGCTCATGGAATGAGGCTGTATTTCTATGCAAAACATCAAAATTTATTGCTCAATGTAATGATATGAAGAAATACGTATTTTTTAAAAAGCTAAATGCACACACAAAGGTAGCAGCATAAAAACATGCATCCGTACACTTAACTTCTTTGGAGAAGAGCACTGCTTAAATCTGCAGACTAAAGTAGATCACGTTACTTTAAAGTGAAAGCTCAAGGGTGTGGACCATGTCTTCTGTAGGTTCTGATCTGCCATGTATGTCTTCCATGTTGTAGGCATTTACCGAAGATTGATGGCACAGAAGGGAAGGGTTAATGAGTGTTCACCTTGAGAAGAAACAAAACAGTCAGTATTGAGAGGAAAGGATTTTTTTTTCCCTTGAACATGGTGTAATTCGTAGAAATCTCTTCTGATGGGAGTTTTTTTTTTTTTTTTTTTTTTTTTCCTCCTTGCAACATAAACTCTTCTGAAGTGCAGGTTTCATTTTTTTTTCTTTTTTTCAAAATCTAGTCATCAAATGACACTGTACAGACATTTAAAAGACTTTTTCCCTTTCTCAAGAGGGTGGCCCCTTTCCTAATAGCTCTGTGCTTTAAAACAGAATTCTGCCTTAGATGAATCACATTTTAAAAGTAGCTACTGTATGTGTTTTACACTGGTGGAAACATACAGCATCCTCGTAAGCAGCGTGTGAGCTTGTCACCGTACAGCTTTTGATGTCTGATTAGATGATCATAGGGACATCTGGAGCGAGTTAGTTCTGAAGTCACTGGTGTGAGGCACTGGAGAATCCAAAGCCTTCTGACAGACTTGAACCAGTAAAAACATCACTACTTTTAGCAAATCTTTTTTAACTTACAACTGGCTGACAATTTTCTGACTGACGTAGCCGTGATGTTTTCCAACTGCCTTTCCAGCCTCCTTTCTCCACAAAGCTCCCTACCCTTTCAAGCAAAGAATGGGTAAATGGCATTTGTTGTAAAAATCATAAAGGTTTCTCCTCCTTTAAAAGGAAAAAGATAGATTTTTAAGTATCAGAAGCCAGCATTGGTGGACTTGCTTAAAGAATTTGTATTGTCTCCTTTTTCTCTGTCTTTAATTTCAATCATTATGTTACACATGCTTTCTTAATTTTAAATAAAATATATTTGGTACTCAACTATGTTTTCTGAAGATCCAAAGATAAATAGGCAACCAAAGTGAATGACATTGCTATAGTGTAAGACCATAATTTTAGAACACCTATCAGAAGTTCATATATTAATCTAGTCAAAATGTTATTACATATAAGGATTGTTTAGTTAAAGGTTGTATAATTTGTCCAATAAGGTTATATTGATGTGAGATGATTCCTTATTGTTTCATGAATAAAATTATCATATACCTGTAAATATCTGACTATATTTGTAAAATTTGACCATGTCTCTCTCCTGCCCTGAACAACTGATTGATTTCCATGCCTCCAGAATATATTTTATTTTCTTGATATGGCTTTTTTATTGTGGTAGAGTGCACATGGTATATACCATCTTAACCATTTTTAAATAGACCGTTAAGTTTCACTGAGTATATCCAGATTATTGTTCAACCATCACACCATGCATCTCCAGAATTCTTTTCATCTTGCAAAACTGAAACTCTACTTGCTAAACCGTAAGTCCCCATCCCCCCTCTCCCCAGCTCCTAGCGGTCGCCATTCTCCTTTCTGTATCTGTGATTTTAACTACTCTAGAGAACTCATATCAGTGAAATCATAAAATGTTTGCTTTTTGTGACTGGCTTGTTTCATTTAGAATAATTTCCTCAAGGTTTATTCATGTGGTAGCCTGTGCCAGAATTTCTTCCCTTTTTAGGGTAACATGTATGTGAAACATTTTGCATATCTGTTCATTCTTGGTAGACACTGGGGTAGCCTCCATCTTTTAGCTATTGTTAATAGCGCTGCTGTGGACATGAGTGTACAGATACCTTTTTCAGACCCTGCTTTCAATTATCTGGGGTATATACCCACAAGTGGAATTGCTGGATCATGTGGTTATTATATTTTTAATTTTTTTGAGAAGCCACCATACTGGTTTCCATAGTTGTACTGTTTTATATTCTCACCAGCAGTGCACAAGGGTTCCAATCTCTCTACATCCTCACCAACACTTGTTATTTTCTGCTTTTTAAAAATAGCCATTCTTATCGGTATGAGGTGTCATCTTGAAGTCTTGAATTGCATTTCCCTAGTGGTTAGTAATGTTGAACATCTTTTCATGTGCCTGTTAGTCATTCATACATATTCCTTGGAGAAATATCTATTCAAGTCTTTTGTCCATTTTTCAATTGGGTTGTTTTTGTTGTTGAGTTTTAGGAGTTCTCTATATAGTAGATGATTTGCAAATATTTTCTGCCATTCTGTAGGTTGCCTTTTCACTCTGTTGATAATGTCCTTTGATACCCAAAAAATCATTTTCACGAAGTCTAGTTTGTCTCCATTATTGCTGCCTATGTCTTTGTTGTCATATCCAAGAAATTATTGCCAACTTCAGCGTTGTAGAACTTTTGCCCTATGTTTTCTTCTAAGAGTTTTATAGGTTTAGCTCTTATGTTTAGGTCTTTGATCTACTTTGAGTTAATTTTTGTATATGGTATTAGATAAAGGTCCAACTTCATTCTTTTGCATGTGAATATCCAGTTTTCCCAGCACCATTTGTTGAAGATACTGTTCTTTTCCCTTTATTCTTGTCAAAAATCATTGACCATGAGCGAGAGTTTATTTTAGGGTTCTGGACATTACTTTTTACAACCTAAGTGCAGCCCCAGTGTTTAGCTTCAACTCTAGCCACACCACACTGGGCACCCCATGCACGCTGCTCAGTTTCTCACACGTGCACAGAATGTGTCTGTGTCTTTGCCCAGCTGTTCCTTCTGCCAGGCAAATGACAAATGTCATTCACCCCACTTCCCCCTAGCAAATGTACAGTTTTCTTTGAAAACCCAGTGCAGTGATCTCTTTCTTTCACTAATCCTGCCCTCACCTCTCCCTTTTATAGGCAGAATGAACTACTTCCTTATAATTCTTTCTACTGTGTGCTATAATTTTCCACATTTCATGTCTCCCTTACTAGACTCTGAACTACTCATGAGTAGATCAAATTTTCTTTCGCATACCCAGAATAAAACATCGGTTTTCAAGAACAGGAGGCACATATAAAAGCTTTATATGAAGAACAGTACAGAGTACATTTTCCTATCACATAGTAGCCTATTTAAACCACAAAGCGATTTAATTGCAGTTTTAACAGCATTAATCTGCATGCTAGGTCTGCCAACAGATGGCCACGTAATTCTACCCAGGATATCATGGAGGGAGGGGCTTTCTTTGCTCAGTTCCAAGTACATGTCAGATGTGGACATTTTATTATATATATTTAAATAAGTTATTTCATCCCTGCTAGAAAATCTGCTAGATCAGTTATATTTAATTTTATTTCATAGATGAAGAAGCTAAGGCTCAAACAAGTTAACACATTTGCCCGAGATCATATAGCTGAGAAGTAGCAGTGCTAGAATTTTACTTCAAATATGTCTTAATCCACAGTATAATCTCTTTTCATTCTCCACTCAAATCAAATGTTAATCTTGGAAGTAGCACCCTAGGGTCTGTACCTTTGTCCCACTGATACTGTCATTGCTCAAATGCTTTGGACAATCTTCATCTGAAACTACCTTCAAAGCCAGTTTATAAGCCGCTTCCTAAAATAAATAAAAGAATTTTCTCATTTTATACTCGCATGTTATTTTTCTACCAAAAATGGTATTGTTCTTTGATGCCAAAATTTATATTGTAAAGTTGGTTTCAAATGACTTGATTGTTTATACAGTTTAGATATCCCTGTGCAGCAGAAAGATTTGCCACCACAAAAAATCTGATGGAGGCATTAAAAACATTTATGGAAGAATAGATTCAGATGTGCTTAAAGCAGCAGAGTTTTATAGCCATTCTTTGTTTACCCAATTGTCTAGTGGTTAAGACAACTAGGTTTTATCCCTGACTCATCCCTTGGCTCTTTGTCAAGTTAGGCAAGGATAATTTTATTCTCTGTCTAGAAGAAGATTGCCTTCTCTCTTGCCCACAGTGGAATTGCGAGGTTAATGCCTTTTATCTTGAGAGTATAGCATTTAGCAGACTGTGGGTGCTTAATATATGTTAATAATAGTGATAATAATGAATGTTGATAATTAAAGTTCTTTTATAATTACCAAATTTCTAATGTGTGTTAAATATAATTAAAGGGAAATGATTTAAGTTAATATGCCTGCATACAAAAACTGGAGCTAGCCACAGCTTTTATTTTTAGCTTCTTAAATAACATCATGAGTGTGAATCCAGTATTAAGAAATCCAATTATGATGATAGTGTCACTCTGGTCGTGTATGGAGAACCCATGCAGGGTCTGGAAATGAGAAGGGCATCTGTTTGAGTTGAAAAACATGGCTATGAATGGGAAATCACAAGGGACTTCCGTGATGGGAGTTTGACCACATGAAATTGTACATCAGACATTATTATTGTAATCTACCCCCATGACACTCTCCAATTTCCATGAGAGAAAGGTATTTTTTCTAGAAGCTGGACACCATCGCAGCAGTGGATAACAAACAGATCTGCCCGGAAGGTCTCTAGAAGATGCAGGTAGAGTAGAGGAAACCATAATTACAGATAATTTCCCATGAAATTCACCTTGGTGACTCATCCTTCGAACTCAGATTATGTCCTAAGGTGCTAGAGTGGTAGGTGGGCGCTGAGAACAGTGAGAGGCAGCAGGCTGACCTGGTGAAGAATACGGACTCGTTAAGCTTGACTACCTGGTTCAAATCCAGTTCTACCCCTGAGTACATGGTTGACCGTTGTCAAGTATGTCCCTTTTTTTGGTCTCGCTTTTCTGTCTATAAAATGGTGATAACAGCAGTACTTATCTTACAGGGTCATCTTGAGAAATAAATGAGTGATTGTAAAAATTCTTACAATACACAGTAAGTACTGGACACGTTTGTTGAATAAATATATGTGCTGGATTTGCACCAGACATGAAGGAGGAAAGGGTGGTGGGATAAGGTAGGCTCTGGAAGCAGTTCTGAGAATCATCTTTTATAAAAGCTGAATTTGTTCAGGTTTAGCTTTCATTTCAGGAAGGCACTTAGTACACAGCTAGGAAAAAAAAAAGATTCCGAAGTTGAACATTAAATGTAGGTTGAGCGTCTGTTGTTTATAGAGGCGATTGCACCTTCTTTTCATTTATGGGGGAAGAAGGAAAAAAAAAATAATGAACCTTCCGAATACCAATTCTTAACGCAGTATTGGAGCTGCGTCAGTGAATTCAGCCCCATTTTCCATTCTTGATGTGAAATGGTTCTCTTCCTTGTAAACATTTTGTTTAAATTGAAAACCTAGAAAGAAACAGGAAAGGAAGATATATTAAGAAACAGGCCAATTTCAAATGGTCAAACCTGTCCTTCATCTCAGGTAGTTTTCTGAAAGCCCCACCCTTCATTGTTTCCCTGGCTTGCTCTCCCTCCCCCTCTGCCTAGAGTCACCTCTCTCGCTTGTCTGCATGGCGGGTCCCTTCTCATTTGTTAAGCCCAGGCTAGAACATAACCTTTTTAAATCTCTTCTCAAGAACCCTTCTCCCTAGCAGATGTTTGGTGCCGTTTCAGCGATATTTTTTTTTAAAGTAATGTAGGCCATAGCAGATTGCTGAGATCATGATGAAAATATTTTTGGAGGAAGCAGTATTTAATACAGGACCGAAATATCAGGGGCCACTGCAGTACCGGTGCCTCTAGGTATCTGGTGTTCGCATCCGCTCAGTGAGAACAGATCACACTTCTGTCATGAGCAGTGTCATGAACACTTATCATTCTTCTTCATGTGTGTGTCTCCTTCCTTCCTCTGGGGTGGAAGTGTGATGAGGGCAGAGGATGTGCTTTTTATGTTGGCAGCTTAGCACTTGGCAGACAGCAGATACTGAATACCTAACTGACTGACTGAAGAAACCAATGAATGATAAAAACAATGAACACGCCAATGGAAAGAAAGAAAAAGGAACAACTTCTCAGATTCTAACAGGTTAATGTTTTTATAGGAGAAAAAGAGGCAGTATTTAAAAGAATACAGCGTGTTACAAAGTATGTTTTTATGCTTTCTGCATTCACTGTTAAATATTAGCAAATGGACTTCATTCAGCATGAAAATCATTTTTCTGTCTCTGGCACAAAACAAAGCAGAGCAGACGTAGACCTCTGAGACCGTTATGCCATTTCTGTGATTTCCATATCGTTCTTACTCAGTTCCTCTAAGTCACTTTCTGGCTTCTTTCATTTTAAACGTGATGGCAGTCGTAGGGGAGGGAATTTGTGTGGAAATGATTATAGTCATTTAAGCTCAGCCTCTGATCAGTGCTTTCTTAACAATTGGAAAATATGTAATTTAATTTAATTATCTGTGTGTATTCAGGAGAGTAATTATAGAACTTACCAAAATGACCACTTAATGTCAAAATTCGAGTTTTTTTCTGGGTTTCTAAATCTCTTTTGATGAAAAGATAAAGTAGAAAATAGAGACTTTGTGCAAGTATGTTCTATTAAACTTGTGAATATTAGGACATTTTTCATCTGGGCTCAGATATGCATTCACTGAATATCCATAAACGACCTTCCATAAAATAACAATTAGAATATTTATTCTTCCTAGTGCTTCTGCTTCTATTTCTTCTTTAGTTATCTGTAGGTTGGTTTTTTTTTTTTTTGACAAAAATATTGAATAGTTTATTTTCTGCTTTAGCATAAGCCAGGTGATTGTTTTCACTTTTTTGAAGTATAGTTAATTTACAGTGTTGTGTTACTTTCCGGTATGCAGCAAGGTGATTCAGTTATACATACATAAGTGTATTATTTTTCAGGTTTTTTTCCATTATAGGATATTACAAGATATTGAGTATAGTCCCCTGTGCTATATAGTAGGTTCTTGTTGGTTATCTATTTTATATATAGTAGTTTATATCTGCTAATCCCAAACTCCTAATTTATCCCTCCCTGCCTCTTCGCCTTTGGTAACTGTAAGTTTGTCTTCTATGTCTCTGAGTCTATTTCTATTTTGTAAGTAAGTTCATTTGTCTCATTTTTTCAGATTCCACATATGAGTAATATCATATGGTATTTGTCTGTCTTTGACTTACTTCACTTAATGTGATAATCTCTAGGTCCATCCATGTTGCTACAAATGGCGTTATTTCATTCTTTTTTATGGCTGAGTAATAATCTATTGTGTATATATGTACCACATCTTCTCTGCCTATTCATTTGTCAATGGACATTTAGGTTGCTTCTGTGTCCTGGCTATTGTAAATAGTTACCTTTAGTACTTACACAGATAAGTTATGAAACCAGCCTCTAGCCATTTCTTGTGTGACTCCACCCCATGTGATAGAAATCCTCTGGGTAAAATATTTTGTTTTGCTTTGCTTCTACCACGTATAGTTAAACTGATTTTTTTATTGCATTGTGTAACTTAAAACAATTTATCTAGGAACTGCCAAACTGATTTTTGGTTTTAAAGTGTTTGCTAATTTTCAAATTAGTGTACCAAAGACAACATGTAAAACTAAGTATTTTAAAGCAACAAATCGAGGCATCAATATCAGGATAAAATTCTTGTGGTCTAATTTGGAGAAAACTTTTGTGGAGTTTTAGCTCATTGCATGATTTCTGACTGATACTATACCTGGAGACCACTATGGAAAATTAAATCTTTGTCGAGCTCTCATAGTATATTCCCACATTTGACTGTGAACTTACTGGGCTCTTTTGTTCACAGGCTTGGACTGACTCTGCAAAATGGTTCGTAATGTCTTTGTTCACTTAACAAACATTGTGCCAAGTACCATAGTTTGTGCTATGGATCAAAAGATGAATAAAGCATTGGCCTCCCCCCAGAGCCCCCCCATTTACGTGTCTCTCGCCCTCATCCATTGAGAAGCACAGATGTGTACATGGAAGTTATGATACAAAATGGCAGGTGCCGTGATTTTCCTATGTTCAAGGAAAATCTGTAGAAAATAACAGGGGGATTTGAACATCATTCCTGAGGGGTCCAAGTAATGCTAAGTCCTAAAGGATAAGTAGGAGGCAACCAGGCCAAATCATAGAAAAATGCATTTTAGCCAGAGGTTTACAAAAATAAAGCCAGATGTGAGAAACAGTTTTCCCAAGGTTGTCTGTAGGAATTGCAAATACTTTGGTCCTGTTGAGAGAGTTTGGAGAGCTCTAAGGGGCTAAATCATAAAAGACTATATATGTCATATACAAGAGCTTGGCTTTAATGTGTTATGTAGATCTGCTGAAGAGTTTGAAGTAGAGAGGTTACAGGTTCAACTCTGCAAAGACCAGAGCAGAGATAAGAGAATACTTAGGAGTTTATCATATTATTAAGGGCAGAGGTGGCGACAACCTGAATTACATCATGATTGCCTTATGTACATTATGGACTCAGTGATTGATTGATTCAGTAATAATTACAGAACATTCACAACCACACTTGCTTTGTGCCAGTCATTGTTCTAAGTGCTTCAAATGTTTTATTCTCTCTAATCCTCATAACAATGGTAGGTACCATTTATATCCCCATTTTATTGATAAGGAGTTGAGGCACTTAGAGACAAAGGTCAGATTGCTCAGTCATACAGTTAACAAGTGGCAGAAATACTTAGAAAATAAAGTCCACGGATCATGGATAAGAGAGTAGAGCATACAAGAGATGCCCGGAAGAATTCCCAGGTCTCACTTTTGTGTCATGAGGCAAGTGACTGTTATACCAACCAACGAAAGGAACTTAGAAATCAGTTTGTAGGGTGAGATACAAGCATTGGTGCTTGGACATCAAAGAAATAGGAGCTCAAACCTTGAAGTCATTGATAATCTTGTTAAGAGCAGTTCCAATAGAGGAAAGTGGGGTGGAAATGGCTGTACTGTTGGTTGAGAAGGAGATTGGAGGCAAAGAAGTGGAAACAGCTCTTACAGAACTCAGGACATCAAGGAGAACACACACAGGTAAATTTTATATCCCAGTAACCACTTAAGAGCTCTTAATTTCCGGTGACAAAAGTACAGTGTAAAATGACTCAGTCATAAAATGAAGTATTGGGTTTTTTATTTTAATTTCTAAGAATGCTACATGTAATCTATGAGCATGTTGAATATCTGGATCTTGGGAAGTAGGGGATGCAGCTGGGCTTCAGGAAAAACTGAAATCAGAGATTCAATTGTCCCTGCTCCATTATCACAGATTTCATCATGTTTATCTACAGATGCGCCCCCTCAACAGAGGAGAAACAAGACTGCTAACAATTCTAGTTTTCCCATCTCCAGAGAGGCACTGAATCTTTTTCTGGGGTCCAGGAAAGAAGTCTGGTGACTTGAAGCCATGGCTACTTTAAATCAGCCATAGCAAGGGCGGGTGGCGGGAGCAGTCTCTAGCCACGTGACATTTGGTGCATGGGTCACTGGGGGAAGGGCAGTTTCCAGGATGGGGAGGACTGGGCAGATGTTCTTGTAGATCTATACCTAGAGCCAGGTCCAGGTATAAACAATCACTGATGACAGAGTGTACTGCAAGTTCCAGGAGAGCTCTGCACTAGGGTGGCCAAGGAAGCTTCAAGGAGAAAGATGGCTTGATGTGGGTCTTAAAGGAAGGATGAGTATTAGGCATGGAGAATTCAATGAGCAAATTCATATTAACAAGGATACGTCAGCCGTGTTTGGACAGAAGCAGACCTTACTGGGCAGAGCGGAAGAATTCTGAAGGTACTGTTTCTAAAAGAGTAATCCAAAGAGAACGTACCTCAGAAATACCTGCAGAGTTTGCAAGAATGCCTATTCCTGAGCTCTGTCCCAGTCTGTTGAATTACAGGCTTTGAGAGTAGAGTCCAGGGAATTTGCCTCGTAAATATTGTTTATGGTATCCAATCTCCAATGCAATGGGAGAATGCTGTGAGGTTAGGTTATAAAGAGAGACTGGACGACGTGGCCTGTGGAGGACAAGCTACTTGAACACCAGGAGGTGTGATCAGAGGTGGAAGAAACCCTTGGAAGCCTAATTCTCATAAATTATTCAAAGATGTGGTAGGTAGAGTGAAAATATCATAATATATTTGACAAATTAATAAACACACTGGAGTTGTGAAAAACAAATTAACTGTAACCTTTTGCATGAAATTGTAAGTTGTAAACATCAAAAAAAAAAAAAAAGAAAAGTGGGACAGACTTTCTGTTGGAGAGGAAAGGAGGGGGTGAAACCAAAGGACTTTTAAAAAATAGGATAATTTGATGGGACCATAAGGACACCCTGACGTGATACATTGTCTAAGACACAAGCATATATTTTATTCATTCCTCATTTAATAAATCATATTTACTATCATCAGCCTCATCAAACAGCAGACAAGGAGGGAAAAGAAACACCTGAACTTTCTCTCTGAAGAAAGGATTTTTGTCTCAGGCCACAGAAGCAATGATTTAGGACACAGACCCCTTTGGGTCTGGAAAAGTTAATGTATCTCAAGTAACTAACTGACATTCACTGGAGGTAAGAACAGATAAAGTTTCCCCTAAAGATCCTGTGTGTGTTATTCTGCTCTCTGTTTGGTGGAGGCTCTAATCTTAATCTGATGGCGTTGAACAGGACAACCTGCCCCTTTAACATTTCTCTGTCTGACAGGACTTCTGATATTTGGTTGCATGGTTAATGTCAAGCATAAAGAGAAACTGGTTTCTGGTAAAGCAGTTAGGAGAGGGTTTCTGACTCATGGAAGACTATGCTGATGGAGGAACCAGTGAAGCAGAAAACCCCAAACCACAGATAATGTTGTTTTTCTACCTGGATTAAGAACACAATGTGTTCAAGTTACACAATACAGCAAATGCGTTGTGGGGCCGGAATTGGGAGCCCCACCTTCTGGTCTCAGCTGAGAGACTGAATTGCGTGGCCTTGGAGGAGTTACTTTACCTTCTGGGAACGGTTTATTCATCTATAAAATGAGAAAGATTTCATATAAAAGAAGAAATGGTTAAAATGGAGTTCTCATTATAATACTGGTAGGAACATTAATTGCTATAACACAGGTGGAAATTGTCAGTGATCTTAATTCTCAGTTTAAGAATTTGTAATGAGGAAATATTTTTCTACCCACTTTTTTTTTCAACTTTAAAGCTTTTATTTAGTTCTTAAATTATCTGATTTCAAGGAATGTGTCTAACTTTTATTTTCACTTTTTCATTATGTCTCTCAAGTGGCCAAGAATACATTGAAAGTGTCAAAACTGGCTTGGGGTTGGCTTCCTCTAAATCCCATGCAGTGCCTAAAGGGAGGGGAAGTTGTGCACCTGAGCAAAACTAGAGGTTCTAACTGGAAGGGAAATATGATGAAATTATCTTAATAGAAAACCAACACTACTCTCTCTGGTCACCAATATTCTTTGCATCCATTTTTTTTTTCTATTCTGTTTTCTTATTCTGAACACTGAGCTTTTTTTTTGATTTTAAGGATTGGAAATATCATTCCTAGTCTGTGACTTGTCTTTTAACCTTGATTTTTTAAATTATAGACACTTTTTAAATTTTAACACATTTATGCTTTTAGTTCTAGTGTTTTGCCGTGTGTATGTTTAAAGAAATAATTTTTTTTACCCTGAATCACAATGATATTTTCCAGTATTTGTTTTATTTTTCACATTTAAACCTTTAATTCACCTATAATTTCCTTAAGTGGTGTGAGTAGGGATCTATTTTTATTTAATTTTTTGTTGTAGTGTAATTTAAAGTAATTAATGAATATTGATTATTGAATGTTATTTCTGTTTATTCAGATGATAATTTTTCACCTTTAATCCCTGAAAGTAATGTCAGTAGACTTTCTTATGTCCAGTCTTTGTTGCATTCTCACAGGACAGCCTCCTTGGCCATGATGTGTTGTTTTTTCTATATTGCCAAATTCTACTAGCTAATTTTTATTTAGGATATTGTCATCGATATAACTGAGATAGTTCTTTATTTTTTGCATTGTCTTTGGTTTTGGCCTTATGACATCTATAACTCATGTGAGCTTCACAAAATGAGTAGGGAAACTTTCAGTGTATTTTTCCCCCATTCTCTGAAGCAATTTGTGTTTGATAAAGGAATTCTGATTCTGTAAACTTGTCTGTTCAGTCTGGAACTGTGTATGTGGGTGCTGTTTATTTTTATAAGGGATCATAGAAGGAGGTGGCTAATATTGTTAATTTTTATGTTTTCTATTTTTCCTTTATCAGTCTTAGTGATTTGCCTATATTATTATTTTTTAAATCGTTCTTAGAAAACTTTTGATTTTGTCCATCTAGTCTTTTTTTTTTCTGTTTTAATAGCTTCTGTTCTTATTTCTTTTATTCTGCTTTAGTTTTAAGGAAAGTAGGAGTAGAAAACAATAAGTTTAAGTACTTTCCTAGCTTATTACATGGTTATTTATTTCCCTTCCTTTAAATGCACTTAAAATATAAATTTGCTTCTCATGAAAATACGACAACTATAGTAGCTGCATCTCTTAATTTTTGATACACAGTACATGCATTTGTTACTCATTTCAGTATGCTTTGATTTCCATTGTGATTCCCTCTTTACCCTGTGAGATAGTTAATAGTACTTTTTAAAGTTGATGAATGTATTACTCTAGACCCATTGCTAATTCTTTTTATTGAAGTATAGTTGATTTACAATATTGTGTTAGTCTTAGTGATTCAGTTATATATATATATATTTTACAGTATTTTCTATTATAGATGATTACAACATACTGAATACAGTTCCCTGTGCTGTACTGTACATCCTTGTTGCTTACCTATTTTATGTATTAGTAGTTTGTATCTGTTTATCTCATACAATTAATTTATCCCTCCCCCCCTTTCCCTTTGGTAACCATAAATTTGTTTTGTCTGTAAATCTGTTTTTGTTTTGTATATAGATTCTTTTGTATCATTTTTAGATTTCACAAAAAAGTGATATATAATATTTGTCTTTCCCTGTGGGACCTCACTAAGCATAGTAGTCTCTAGATGCACCAGGTTACTGCACATGGTGACATTTCTTTCTTTTTTCTGATTGAGTAATATTCCACTGTGTGTGTGTGTGTGTGTGTGTGTGTGTGTGTGTGTGTGTGTGTGTCCCCGCATCTCACATCAGCAAGTCATCTGCTGATGGGCACTTGAGTTGTTTCCATATCTTGGCTATTGTAAATAGTGCTACTATGAGCATTGAGGTGCATGTGTCTTTTCTAATTAGTTATCATTGTTTCTGGATATATGCCCAGGAATGGGATTGCAGAATCATATGGTAGCTCTATTTTTATTTTTTTAAGCAATGTCCATACTGTTTTCCGCAGTGACTACACCAATTTACATGCCCTCCAACAGTCTAGGGGGGCTTCCTTTTCGCTACACCCTGTGCAGCATTTACTGTTAATAGGCATTTTGATGCTAGCCAGTCTGAACAGTGTGAGGTGATATCTCATTGGGATTTTGATTTGCGTTTCTCTAATAATGTGATGTTGAGCATCTTTTCGTGTGCCTGTTGGCCATCTGTATGTCTTCTTTGGAGAAAAATCTATTTAGCTCTTCTGCCCAATTTGGATTGTGTTGTTAGTTTTTTTGATATTGAGTTGTATTAGCTGTTTATATATTTTGGAAATTAAGCCTGTGTCGGTCATATTGTTTGCAAATATCTTCTCCTATTCTGTAGGTTGTCTTTTCATTTTGTTGATGGTTTCCTGTGCTGTGCAGAAGCAGAAGCTTTTAACTCTGATTAGGTCCCATTTGTTTATTTTTGCTTTTATTTCTTTGCCTTGGGAAACTGATTTAAGAAAATGTTGATACAGTTTATGGCGAGAATGTTTTCCTATGTTCTCTTCTAGGAGTTTTATGGTGTCATGTCTTATATTTAGGTCTTTAAACTATTTTGAGTTTATTTTTGTCTATAGTGTCAGAGAATGTTCTAATTTCATTGATTTGCATGTAGCTGTCCAGCTTTCCCAACACCTCTTGTGGAAGAGATTATCTTTTCTCCATTGTATATTCTTTTCTCCTTTGTCATGGACTAATTGACTATAGGTGTGTGGGTTTATTTCTGGGCTTTCTATTCTGTTCCATTGAACTATATGTCTGTTTTTGTGCCGGTGCATTGTTGTTTGGATTACTGTAGCTTTGCAGTATAGTCTTAAGTCTGGAAGGGTTATGCCTCCAGCTTTGTTCTTTTCCCTCAAGATTGCTTTGGCAATGTTGGGTCTTTTGTGGCTCCATATAAATTTTAGGGTTATTTGTTTCGGTTCTCTGAAAAATGTCATAGACCCATTGCTAATTTAATCACAGTGTTCAAAAAGAGATTTATATGATACTGATTTCTTAAATTTTATGATGATACTTTATAACCCTAATGTATGGTTAATTTTTATAAAAATTTAATGTGTAATTAAAATCAATGCTTGTCTGCTTGTTTCTCTATTACCTCAAGATTATTCATTTTGTTGTTCAAATACTCTATATAGATTTTTAAAACATTTTACCTATCTGCTAACCTCTGACAGAAGTGTACTGAAATTCCCCAGTATGGTTATAGTTTGTGAAATTCTGCTTCTAACTTAGTGAGATTTTGTCTTATGTATGCAGAGGCTGTGTTATTAGCTGCTTATAATTCATAGTTGTTATATATTCTTGATAAGTTCTTTTGTTTGAAGTTTTTCTCTTTATCCTAAATATTAGTAATTTTTCATTAAATCCTATTTTATCTGATAGATTTGTAACCGTCATTTTATTTTTTGTAACTGTCTTCTTGGTATATTTTCCATCCCTTTATTTTCAACCTCTCAGTGTGGTTTTGTCTTAGACATGTAGATAGGGGCATAAGGGACATGTAGATAATGTCTTTTAAAATCCAATCTGACTATATATTTAAATAGGTTAGTCCAATCTGTTTACAATTATTGTGATTAGCGTCTTATTTCAGATTATCATTGGACAAATGTCCCCACCCCCTTTTTTCTTTGTTTCAAATCTCTATACTTTATCTGTATTCTTATTTATTAGTCATAAATTTTAATGTGTGTTAAATTTTATTATCTCATGCTAAAGAATTTTGAAGTAGATTTGAACACTGATACAACAAGCAGAATTAGCTGAAATGGCATTGGGGATTCACCCTTGGATGCTTGAAAAATAACCTGACTAGAACCTCACCCTGAGAGGACCGGGCTGCACTTGAACTCATCTTCAGTGGGGCCAGTGGCTCCCTGGCACCAGCAGCAGGCACAGTAAATTCCCACAGGCCTCAAAATCTCCCGGTTGAAGGTGGCCAGCCTCTGCAGAGCACTTCAATAAACAGCTAGTATCCACACTCTGCACTTTCTGGTGCTAAGCTTCTTGCTTATTCCTGCCACTGACAAGGCTCTCATATCGTCCTATGGTCCAATGAAAGTAAGACTAACAGGGTATGTTCTGTGATGCCTACCCATGGCATGTCCAACAGACCACCCTGGTCTCTGCTCAGCGTTCCTTAGGATTAGTGGAATGATCAAGGAACCTGTGCAGTCTCTCTTCTTGCCACTCCACCGGTACTCACCCCCTCCAACCTCCTCCCACCCCCACTTCAATTTCCTCAACCCTCTTCCTAACCTGTTGTGTGTGAGGTTGTAAAATCATGCTGAGCCCTGTTGCTCGGTATGCGGTGACTGCTAAAGTATCTGCTTGCAAAACAGAATCCGTGTCATACAGTCTCCAAAAACTTACACATGTGTCTCAAAAAGAGAAATATTTCCTCCATTATAAATATAACATGATCATGCCTTATAAAAGTAATCATTTTTTTTATCATATAGTACCTAATCTGTATTAAAATTTCTTTAAATGTTCTCCAAATATTGTTTCCAATTAGGATTTAACCCAAGACCACACATCTGATTACTGGCTTTCACATCTCTGTAATCTAGAGCAGGCTCTTTATTACACTGACTTGCAGAAAAACCAACCTGTTGTCCTTTAGTAGGTCATTTTTTGTGGATTTGATTGCTTCCTTGTGAAGTAATTTGACTTCTTCTAGTCCCCTGAGTTTCTGTTAACTGGAAGTTATATTGAAATGCTTGATCGAATTTAAGTTAAATGTTTTTAGCAAGATTACATCATAGGTGACATGTACTTCTTATGTATCAGGTCCAAACACACAAAATATCTCTTTTGTTTTGTTTTTCACCATTAGTGACCTAAATTTGATTATTAGATTAAGATGATAACCTCACTGCAAACATGAATTTGCTTCACTTGCAATCAGAAATAGTCATTTATGGACTAACTTTGGTACTATG
This sequence comes from Camelus dromedarius, assembly GCF_036321535.1. Taxonomy (NCBI): domain Eukaryota; kingdom Metazoa; phylum Chordata; class Mammalia; order Artiodactyla; family Camelidae; genus Camelus; species Camelus dromedarius. The sequence goes on along the minus strand of NC_087439.1, from coordinate 68,486,001 downwards.
TCCAGTTACTAACAATAGTTTTTATAACAGATGATTATTTTATCCTGAAACAGTAACTTCTTTAGGTATTATAATATGATGCTTTTTAAATGCTTTCATTTTTTTTCCCTACACTTCCTGGCATTCCTTTATAATACAGTGATTTCCCCAGTTTTCAACTGGAGCTGTTTGATTACTCTGAAATATAGTTTATACCATTAATGTAGGAAAAATGCTTTTTTTTTTACTTTAAACGACTAATTTTCAAAGTAAATAATTTCATCCATTGAAGTGCCAAATGGTGACAAAGGAGTTTTCTCTGGCTTTTTCTTTCTTGAGTATCATTACGGACTCAGAATTTCATACATGTAGTGTATTTCAATCAATTACAGTCAATTCTTTGTGATACCTCAGCTTTGGTGAGTGGGAAGCTCCTTCAGACTAACTTCTGATTTTTGACATCAAACTTCCTTGCTTTCTGGAATAGCCAGATTTCCCGAGGTCAACTTATACATTTCTGGCCCCAGGCTTGGCATCAGTCTTCTCTCCAAAGATCCATAGAGAATGGTGTGGACGTGAACCAAAATCGAGATCCTAGGTATATATCTTTTTCCTGAGAGTTCATTACTTCTACACCATTTTCTGTCCACAATTGGAAAATTTATGAATATTGGTATTTAAAATCTTGAGCTCAAATCAATATCTCTAATTTAGTTTTAGCATTGAGTTTAATTTCTTTGATTTTATAATTGCTTCTCTTTCACCCTGAAAGTCTTAGTTGCTCTTAACTTTAACATAATTACTCACTTGATTTATCCTACAACTTAAATTCAAATAACAGCACTGATATTAATGTAAACAGCACAAGATGTACTATCAGAGCATATTGATCATAATCATTTGAATAAATCATTTTACTTTGTAGTTTATCATGTTTATGTGTATGTAGAGAGATACATACATACATATACATAGTAATTTTTAAAATAAATTTTTGTTATTCAGAATTTGTCTTTCTAAACATGACTGTCACTTTTACTCACTCCATGTACTGATAGTACTTTCATAATTGTTAATGTTGTTTGTAGATTTAAGTTTTATCTTTTCTTTAAGTTCATAGCACTGGTCATTAACATTTTAAAGTCAGTAATTAATATAGCAACTTGTTTGAGCAGTTGTTGTACTTGTCTGATTCATGCCTTCTCATGAATTTTCTTTTTTTGTTTTTAATACTAAAGTTCTTTATGACTATTTCTGTGAGAGGGTATATGAAACATAAACTTGAATTTCCATGATGTCTTTAGTTTTACCCTAACCCTTGGATGATAGCTTAGTTGGGTATAAAATTCTAGGTTGCCAGTTACTTTTCTTTAAAGCTTTGAAGATCTTATTAATTGTCTGCTGGCAACTATTTTTGGCTAATAAAAGTCTAATTGTCATTCTTTGGTGGATGGTATACATTTTCTCCTTCCTTTTGGCATTCTTTTCATTGTCAAGGTGTTTTCTTTAGCACTTGAAGTACAGTGTCAACCTGAGGGCTAATGTTTTCCTTCTGTTCTGAAAATGTATCATCTCTTACCTCTAACTGTAGTGAGTCTTCACAATTGCCTTCATTTTCTTCTTCTGGCATTCTTTTTAGACATTCATTGGGATCTTTCGACATTTTCTTCTAGAGTCCAGCAAGTCCATGGCTTTGGTCTCACTCACCACTTTGTTTTTATTCAGTTTCAGGGATACTATGGTGTTTATTTTGTTGAGTGAAACTTACCTTTTAGAATTTATTCTTTTTATATTTAACCTTTTATTTATGTGTGTGTTAAAAAGAGGTGGTATCAAATCCTTACTATTTTGCTACTTTTTTTTTTTGCTGGAAGGCACTAATATTTTTAAATGAAAAATGAAAAAAAATTTCAGTTTCTCTTTTCTTATGGGATGAGTACTGTGCATTATTAATGCCATATTTAATCATAAAGCCATATAAAATCATATACTTTTTCAATGTATAGAGCATCCATACTCTTGATCTTTATTAAAATTTTAGATAAAAATTGAGTTATTTTTATACTCTTTTTATGAACATGTGTCCTCATACATAATAAACTTTGCACTTTAATTTACCTTTTTTATAAATAAATAAGATACAGTTTAAAAACTGTATTTCTGTCATTAGTAAATCATGCATATTGAATGATATATTCACACAGTCTACATTAAAAAATGCCTACATTTTTATAAATTTATTTGAATTTAGTAAGTAAAATAATTCAGGTTACTAATTAAAGGGTAAGGAGAGATATCCAAATTCTGTTTCCTATCACTGGTTCACAAATGTAATATAGTTTACCATCTAGATATTTTACATTCTAAATAACATTTTCTCATTTTTCTAGAAAATATTTTAAATAGGAGAATTGAACATAGGAAGAAAATAACATTCTTCTCTGTAACTATTTATTTACTATTAAAAAAATAACATTACTGGCTATGGCCACATTAGTTAAATTGTGTTGATAATATTTAGCAACAGTGATGATACAGGCTTTTGAAAAACAGTATCAAGTCAGATATATTAAAATTTTATGAAATTAAACTTAGTTCATTGAGGATAGAAATGTTATTCTGTTCTTTGATTTGCTTAATATATGGTATATAGTAACTGCTTATTAAATATTGAATTGCAGATAGTAAATTTCAGAGGAGTTGCATGATTTTACCAAGTCCTGACTACTTTTATAAATTTGAAGATATATCTTCTGAATATTTTAGATTTGTCCTTGAAACTTAGCACAAATATTATTAGCTAAAAGCTAATTAGTTGAAAATTTTAAAAATTCAGATTTAGTTTTCCTGCATCCTATTCCAACTACCTTTCCGTGCCCCAGAGTTGAATAAATGGTTATTTTTATACATGAAAATTGGCTGCTTTTAAAAACAATTTTAAAGTGTGAAATAAAGCTACTGTTTCACCCCCCCCCCCCCCCCGTGTACATAGTGTTTTTCAAGTAAATCAGGATGTGTTCTCTTAAAAATCATCTTTTTTTTATTTAAAGATGTGTTGTTCTGTAGTAAAAGGATTGGTCCTGGCATTGTCCTGCTGTGGTAGATTTTAAAAAGATGTCAAAAAAACTTGTCTTACTTGCTTTGAAGTAAGAAACCAAGATAAAAATAAAATAAAATTAAAAAGAGCTTTGACGACATTTCATCTCATGCTATTTTTGAGGGGGAAAAGAAGAGCCCAAATGTATATAGTAACCTTGTGTCTTGGTAGTAATTCTGTAGACATTATCAGATCAATCTAAATTGAGTTAGTGTATATGTGGTAGGCAGAAACTGGTAGAAATTAGTTTATCTTCCCCAGACTCTTTCTGTTTTCTTTGTACAAAATAGGATAAACTCGTTTTTTTAGACCTGATTAGGTTTCTGTGCAGCTTTTTTCCCTTTTCCCTAAAAGGGCAAGGATAGGCCATACTTTGTTTAGATTCACACCAACTATTAAAACAGGAAACCATTTAAAAGCCTTAGGCACATGTTTGACATCTGTGGCTACTATTGGAAAGATATGTTTGAATACAAAACCTGAAACATTTCCAAGTAAGGAATATGAACGATTATCCCTAACACTTTTTAGTTTCGTTGGTTGTAACAACATATTGAAGCCATAGAATATGATTCTCATGGTGGCTGTACCTGAAAGCAACCTAACCTGCGGAGAGTCCTCTTTATTTTATGAGCAGGGTCTGTACAGAATGCGTTTCATCTCATCAGACAAACTGAAAAGCTGTTGCATGGCTAATGTTCGTGGACATTTTAGAAGCTTGTTTGTTTTAAATACCCATTGTTTCTTTTATTTCAATGTGGACTTCTGTTTCTTCAATGGATACATTTATCTGTGGGGCTTCTCATGTAAAGCTTGGATTGTATTCAGAATATTCGTATCAAAAATGCTTGACTTATATAATGCCTTCTGAAATAATTTTACTAATCTGCAAATTGTCTATTTAAATAAAAAAGATTTATTAATTGCAAAGGAATATTTTTGAAAGGACTTTCATTTAATCCACTTTAATGCCAAGCGTTAAATACATTGTGCAATATATTTGCGTATATCAAGGGTTTACTTCTCACTGGAGCTCTGAAAGTTGTTAATATGTGAGGGAATTTCTAACTCTCTCTTGAGGAATTTGAAAGCAGAGATTAATCTCGGTTTATGTAACTATTTAAGAAAAAATATCATGTGTTACCTCTTCCATCCAGGATGATCAGCAACTTCTCTTCACAGAAAATGGTGCTGATTTAGTTGCTGTGCCCTTTATATCATTTCTGTGAAAATACTGTGATTAGCTGAGCTCTTAGTAATTATGTCTGTCTGATGTGTCAAAGAGGTTTATTAAAACTCAGCAACAGCTGTTACCTAGTAGTGTCCTCTTACTCACTGTGCATCAGAAAACCTGTAAATGTTCAGAGCTTGGCTTCTTTTTAAGATGTAAATGGTGACACTCAAAGACTCAGGCTGCCCTTTTGTTTTGTACATATTCAAAAAAAAAAAAAAAGCCAGCTTTCCAATTTATTCCTTAATAATAACAATCTTCCAAGACTCCATATTTTTCTAGGTCATTTAGACAAATGTTGCTGTACATCAAAATATAATTAAATGATACATTATCAGTTTAAATTGCATTTTTGGTGTATTGTTTCGGAATAATTGTGATTTATGGTGCTGCTGACTGCTTTTATAATTGTTAAGTGTTCTGTGGCTCACTGAATGTTTTTAACTTTGTTGTAGTGCCCAAAGGCAAAAATTGCAATGGGTACAATTTTATAAATCAAACGCATTAATAAATAATTTTTCCATTATGACTCTGGAGTAAAGAGACCTATATAGGAGGATCTTTTAAAAACATTACTACTTATAATTTGATGTGGCTTTAAATGAGTCATTGTACATAATATATTGTAATGAGACAATCTTTTCTAGCCCTACAGGTATTTTACAGCAAATTTCACTGTGAAAGAATGTTAAGAACTTCAGGGAAGTCAGAGAATGAATTTTATGTTTTGTTGGGTTCTTTTGGTTAAAGTTAGAAATTCTGTACTAGTAAGCTTTGGTTCTCATATTTGTAAAGTTTTTTTTTCTCACTGATTATGATGGAGAGATGAATTATTGAATAAAATGACTGAACCCTCCTGGAGGAAAAAAAAATGTTTAAAATTTATATATAGAAAGTGCAAGTCAGTCAGTAACATTTTAATGTATCCTAAAGAAAAGGAAATGGAAATCCCAAAACATTGAGGATTATTCATGTGCCTATGGGAGTTTAAAGTTCAGCCTATCTCCAAGAAAATGAGAAACTTTACCTCTTTTGTAGGTTGCAAAATTATTTCTATATTTGCTATTTCTTTATAAGAAATAAATTAATAGATGTTTGCCTTAGCTGCCTTACCTATATGAGAGTTCTGGATAGACAGTTTTTCTGATATAATGGTGAAATACACAAGGCACTATCCAAAAGTGACATTTTACTTGACCTCTACAGTTCAACTTTTTTTTTTTTTTTAATAAATGCACACACTTTTGCTTTGACTGTTGTCAAACTATGGATCAAATTTTAACCATGATTGGAATTCTCATACTTAAAAAAATAAAAACTCATATTCATCTATAATAAATAAGATACCCCATGCCAGCAATGAACAAGTGCTTATAATTTTTTAAAGCTATGAAATTATGTCAGAGTATTTTGTTATATAAAATTTTTCAATTGTTTATGTAATTGACAGTGAACATCACAGTAACTAATTTTTAAAGCATCTTGTGCTTTATCAGAGATTTTCAAAAAACCTTTGATTTTACCTAAATTTCTGACATTAAATGGTTCTGTTTGTAATTGTCCTATAAAGTTTTAAAAAGGGAAATGAGGAAGCTAAACTAAAAATATGACCTTCAGATTAGATTTTGAGCAGCCTGTTAAACAGTGTAGGTGTAAAGCTGTCTGTTTAATGACAATCTTAGATGGCTAATTCTTGTAGTATGTAACTAGATTCCTGCACCGAACAAAATAAAGGCAGTCAGTCAAAAGCACTGGTCTCCAGTGCATTAACAACTCCAGTTAAATAGCTGTTGGCTTCAGGAACATCTAAAGCTGTTGGCTAATAAATTGTATCTTGTGTTACATATTTTTACGTACTATTTACGTATTTAGGATCGTATGCTAGGGGAACTATAGATTGGAATCCCTGTTGTTTTCAGTCAATAATAATTGTTAACGTACTTCAGATTTAATGTTCGTAGTTTAGAATTTCCCACAGTGTGTTCCACAGATGATCCCAGGTCAGATAACACTGGAAAATGATACATGCCATATTCCCTCCATGAGGGCTCAACATACAGCAAATTTAAAATTCTGAGAAGTATTATGTAAAGAATTTTGTTTAATTTAAACTAGTGTTTGCTAAATTTATTTTACCATAAGACCCTTTTTGCAAGGACTGTCTGCTGACAAATAACCTGCAGAAGACACTGGGAGGAATATAGAAATACCGATCTTATTACAGCTCATTAATAGCAACAAAAGTAAACCCTAAATCTAGCCCACCATTTGCACAGGATTTTATCAATTGCCGAGTTTTTGTTTGTTTGTAAATATCTAGATTTAGTTGACAGGTGAGTAGGAAGAAGGGGAAGAAGAGATACTGTTACTTCTAAGTAATCTCTAAAATCATTGTGTTTGAAGGGCCTAGGAGCTCGGGGTTTGACTTCATTTGGGGCCTGGAACAAACTGTAGTACTTTTTATGGTCTTGTTTCGCTTGTTTTTCAGTTTACAATGTCAGGCAACCTCCTTTTGAGTTTTGAAATTCCATGTCTCAAGACTGAATTTTTGGTTCCTTTTTTTCCCCCTTTTTTAAGAATCAGATTCTAAAGATAAAAGATAAATAACAACTAAGTCCGCACCGTCTTAACGTAATACTCTCAATATTTTGCTAGCTGTTTGGTTTGATGTATGCAGTCTTGACACTAGAAGCAGCCAGTGAAGTTCATTGTCTCGTTGTGTGAGTGATCTCTCTTATTTGAAGAAGCCAAGAATGAGGAGACATCCCCTCTAACCCCTAAATCTTTGTCTTAATCAAATGTAAAATGATTTCCAAGTAAACTGAAACCAGCTCTAAGATCTCTTAGAAGATGATTGTGAGAAATGACTGAGAAATAATAGCAATAGAGAAGCTTGAGATTAATATACCCTTGAGGAGTCTTTGTTTACAGAAAACAGGAGCATTAAGTAATCACACTTAAAAGAGATTGTTCTGTTGAATACTCAGCATAGTTACTAACCACCCTCACTGCTCCGTGTTCTTATTTAAACAGCAAAAGACAGTTGGCCATAGGAATTTCAGTGTTGGGAGTGGGAAGTATGGAGCTAATAGGACTAATACAACTTGCACCAATGTTTCTTTAAATGGAGAGTAGTTATTTGCATTTGCCACAAATTAAACTTACCTGGCTATTAAAATTCTACCCTCTGATCCTTGACTTAACAATTAAGAATGGCTTCCTTGTGGTTTTTCATCTAAGAGAACCGGTTAACATATTTATAACATATAAGGCTTTCCAAAAAGGCATTTTATGTAATTAAGAGTAAAGTATAGTTTGTTGAGGTAAATGTGTCTTTTCTGGGGTTAAAAGTTTAACTTAAACTTGTTAGGAGCCATGAGGATTTTAGTAAATAAGTAAAAGCACTGAAAACTCTGATTGGGTGTTCATAATTTAGCTTTGCTCTTTTATTCAATGTGACAGAGCAATTTAGTATTTTTAAGTTCACTCAGTCGCTACTGCCACATCATTCTCCGTAATTTTTATAGATTGCACAGTTTTCCTTTTGTGTTTTCAGATGAGAGTATTTCTTTTCTAAAGACATGCCAAGGATTCCCCTTTTTTTCCTTAGTAATTTCCCCAACTCCTTCACCCAGTGAATCTTATTTAATATATGTTTCACAAAAGTGTTTTGCTAAAGTACAAATTCAGAGTAAATATGACTTCATTAGTTTAAATTCACATTTTTCAGTCCATGGAGTAAATGTAATGATTATAAAACATGTCTGTAAAGTCTTTGACACCCCCTCCATCAATAACAGGTGTCTCTGTGCCCTCTACATGAATCTAGATTGACATTAGTGACACCTTGTCACTAATAGCATCAGCAGACATTATATGGCTTCTGAGACCAGTTCATAGAGGCCACACAGCTTCCACCTGATTCCCTAGGGAAAAGCCCTCTAGAGGAAGCCAGCTACCCTGCGAGAAGTCCATCACTCCAAGTCCACTTGGCTGGAAGGGCCATGTGTACACACCCTGGATGACAGTCATAGCAGAGCTTGACTATGCCCAGCTCACATCAACTGTCGGCCAAGTGTGCCATCTTGAATGTCCAGACCTGTGCAGCCTTGACTGCCCCCCACCCCGCCCCGCCAGCCCACATCTGACTGCAACCTTATAGGAGACCCCATATGAGAGCTGCACAGCTTAGCCCTTCAGAATGTCTGACCCACAGATATGTAAATATAAATAGCATATGTATCATTTTTATAGCATTCAATTTTAGACTAATTCGTTATGTGATAATAACCAGAACAAGTAGGTTCACTAAATTACTCAACTCTATTCTTACATCCTAGAATATATTCCAAACGATAGTCATGATTTTTAAAAATTACTTTGCCTCGAAGAGTTTAACCCATTAAATTATTACCTCATGAGTCAATCTTTATAAGTTAGAAACATATTCTTCTAATTACACATAGGTTAGCATGTGTTGAAAATGTAAACCATAAATTCATATTTCAAAACAAAAACACTTCGTAGAATTAGACTAAAGTGAAAATTAATGTGCTAGAAAGTTTAATTCTCGTCCAATTATAAAATCATAGGCAATTGCCTTAGTTTATATTCTTGGATTCTAAGAGGTTTTGTATGCTCATACGTTGCTGCCACCATTTGCCAATAAGTTCAGCTTGCTGAGCGGTGATGGAGAACTAGAACTCTTCAAGCCTTTGCCCGGAGCCTTTTACTTATTTTATGTATGTTTCCTAGTATTTATATCATAGAAGTAACATATACATATGCTTAAAACTTGATACCAAAAAAAAAAAAAAGAGTAAAATGCAATATTGGCCTCCCTGCCTCCTATTCAGTCCCAATCCCCAAGGCAAACATTTAAATTAAATATTACCTATATTCCCCTCTCTTGATTTGTCAATGTTCTATAATGTCTTCTCTTGACTACCTGCTATCACAGATGAAGGATTTGACACTTAACATTACCTACCACTTCCCATTCACCTCCTCTATTTCCTGGCTTTTGCATATAATTTTCAGGTTAATGGTTATCTTTCGACTAATAGTTGCCTTTATAGTTCTAAATTCTACACTTAAACATCTACTTCTTGATTTGCCTACCTTAGGCAATATTTTCATTATGATAAATGAAGGAATTAGAAGCCTTTTTTAATTTAAATTTTCCTTGATGCATCATTCTGTTTGTGTGAGGCCATTAATATTTTTATCTAAAAATTCTTTATCCATTCTACTATTGATGGATATTTAGATTATTTTCACTTTGAGTCTGTTGTTAATAAAGCTGCGATGAGCATTCTGGTACTTGTCTTTTGGTGCACACATGTACATGTTTTGTTTAGTCTCTGCACCTTGGACTTAAAGGCTGGGTGCATATGACCAGTTTCTCAAATGACTGTTCAAAATTACACTGACAGCCGCAGTGCAAGAGAGTAGGAGTTCCACGACCTTACCAATAGTTGGGATTGTTTACCTTTTTCATTTTAGCCCTTTTCATGGGTATGTTGTAGTATCAAATTAGGGTTTAATTTGTGATTCCTTGATTAATGAGGTTGAACACCTTCTCGTATGTTTATTGGCCATGGTTTTACCTTTTTCTGTGACGTGCTTATCTAGGTCTCTTGCCCACATTTCCGTTGGATTTCCTCTATCTCTCTCCTCGTTGATTTGTAGGCATCCTTTATATGTCCTCTTTAAGAACCCTTTTATCAAAAACATGTGTTGCAGATTATCTGTTTGTAGCTTGCTTTTTCCACTCTCTGTGTAGTGTCTTTTGATGAAATTATTTTAATGTAGCCCAATTTATCAGTATTTTCCTTTATGGATAGTGCTTTTGTGTTCTGTTTAATGTATTTGTCCTTATCCCAAAAGCATGAACATATTCTTCATTGTTATTTTTGAGAAGCTTTATTATTTTTGTCACTCCCTTTTAAATCTAAAATCTACCTGAAATTTATTTTTCTAGAGTATAAACTAGAGGACATTTTTATTTTTTCATGTATTTATACAGATTTGACCCAGCATTATTAATTTTATAAAAAGAATAATTTACTTAGTACTTTCCAATTTCTATGCTTTTATTCCCTTTTCTTGCCTGACTACAATGTTAAATAGAAGTGTTGAGAATAGATATTCCGCCCATTTTCCCAGTCTTAACTAGAAAACTTTCAGTCTTGTGCCATTAAGTACCATGTTATGTCTAAATTTTTCATAGATATCCTTTGTTAGGTTGAAGAAGCTTCCTTCTTTTCCTAATGTTTGAAGACTTTTTAATCATAAAATTCTTTTTTTTTATAGCTCTTCTGTTCTGTTAACATGATGAATTATATCAATGGATTTGTGAATGTTAAATCAAGCTTGCATTCCCAGTATAACCTCATTTGATCAAGATACATTATCCTTTGTATATATTGCCAGATTTAATTTGCTAATATTTTACTAAAGATTTTTACATCTCTGTTCATGAGGGATATTGGTCTGTGGTTTCTTTTTGGGGAAATGTCTTTATATGATCTCGGTTTCAGAAAAATGCTAGTCTCATAAAATGAGTTAGGAAGCGTTCTCTGCTACTCTCTTTCTAAAAGACTATAGGATTGATCTTTCTTTCTTAAATGTTTGATATATATATTCAGCTAGGCCTGTAGCTGTCTTTGTGGGAAGGTTTGTAATTACAGATCAGATTTCTTTATATGATATAGAGCCTTTTGATTTCCATCTTTCTTAGTGAGTCATTAATTTGTGTCATTCAAGGAATTTGTCAATTTTCATCGAATTAGACAGATATATTGTCCTAAGTAATATTGGCACTTTATTTTTCTCTTACTGTCCACAGGATCTATAGTGGGGTTCCCTCTTTCATTACTGACATTGGTAGTTTGTGTCTTCTCACTTACTTCTAGGTCTTTCTAGCTAGAGATTTGTTAACTTTATTCATCTTTTCAAAGGATCGGCTTTTTATTGATTTTTCTCTATCATATGTCCCTTTTCTGATTCATCAGTTTCTACTCTTAATGTTCTTCTCTTTCTTATACTTTACTCTTCTTTAGCTTTTGAAATGGGAGCATAGATATTTTATTTTAGAAAAGATTGTTGTAAATAACTTCAGACCAATAACTTGAAACCTTTGCTTTAGTGGACAGTACATTACTAAAGCTTTTTCAAGAGAAATTAAAATCCCAAATTAAATATGTAATTATAAGGGAAATTATAGATTAAAAGATAAAATATACCATTTTTTAAAAAGGAGGGGGGTAACATCACAGACTGTCCTATATATATAAACTCAGTGGTGTAAAAATGATTCCAAAAAATAGAAAAAAGAAGAGGACATACTCCCTAACTCATTCTGACTTTAGTATATTCTTAATATCAAAACTATGTAAGAATGATATGAAATGGGCAAATTATAGGCTGATTTCACTGTGATAGGGAAAGGGTAAACTGTGGTTTCAAAAACCTCAACAAGTTTGTTCCCAGGCCACCTCTTTTATTCTTAATACTGTTTATTTGTGCCTCCTCTCTTTCATTTCTTTCTCTTGTTCAGTCTTATCATTGGCTTTTCTATTTTCTTTTTCTTTTGTTTTTGAAGAATCAATTTTTGGCTCTGATGCTTTGAATGGTGGCATTATTGTTTATTTCTTAAAATTTATTTTAATATTGTGTCTCTTTTTCCTTTCATTAGGCTTATTTAGTTTTCAGCCTTTTTTCACTATTTAAAAGTATTTTAACCTCTTTATTAAAATTTTCAGGCATACACAAAAATAAGATAGTATAATGAACCCCCATGTAACCTGTCAAGTGGTTTCCATAATCAGCAATATATTTTCATGTTTAATCTGTTCTCCCTCTTTTTAATTTTACTTTAATACAGCAAAGCAACTTCGAGACATCATGCTGTTTTATATGGAAATATTCCAGTGTGCATCTCTAACAGGAACTCTTTAAGCATGATCACCATTCTATCATCACACCTGGCAAAATTAATAAATAATTCTTTAAATATCATCTAATACCTTGTCCATGTTGAAACGGATTCAGATATCTAAAACATTCTTTTAGTCGCTTTGTCTGCAGTAGGACCTAAACTGTGCCCACACATTGCATTTGTTTATCATGAATCTTAAGATTCTTATTTTATAACTGTCATTCATCTCATTTCCTTTTTTAAGTTCTTTGAATTTGGGGAGAAACTAGGTCATTTTTTTTTTTTTTTTTACTGTACAGATTCCTGCATTCTGGAATTAGCAGATGGCTGCCTTGTATCATTTAGGTTGTTTTCTCATGCCCTGAGTTTTCTGCAGTTAAATATAGTGACTTGGTTGGATTCAGGATCAGTTCTTTTGGCAACGGTGTTCCACAGGTGGTGCTGTGAACTTACTACCTATTTGAATCACACTGTGGGGAACATGGTGTTTAGGCTGTGCAGGGTCCTGATCTCTCTGTAAAATCCTGTTACCTTTTCATGTGATATTTTTTGTCATCTATTAAAGGCTTTCTTTTTTAATATAAACATTCAAGTTTTTAAAAATTATATAATTTTAAAAATCATAGCTGCACATGTTACATGTTATTAATTTCCATTGTGAGTTGTTCTTTGACTTGTAGTTACTAAGATACATGCTTTTTAGTTTTTTTCCACTAATGTGTGGGCATGGGGTTATTTGTTTTTAGGGTTTTTTTCTTCATTATTATTTTAACTTATTAATTACACTGTGGTCAGAGAACAAAGTGTGTATAATCTCTATAGGGTTTCTTCAGGTTATTTTATGTTACAGTACATGGTCAGATTTTCTTTTCCCTTTATATGTTGCTTTTCTTGTATGTTTTTAATATGCAGTTGTTTTCTTAAAAAGTTTTCAGATACCAGTTCATGTTCCTTTGAACATTATACGTAACTTTCCAGTTGTGATATTTAAATACCATATATCCATTAGTCTGTATTAGCTATCAGTTATTGAGAAAAATGAACTAAAATCTACTATTATGATGGTGGATTTATCAATCTCTCTTTGTAATTATATCCATCTTTTATTAAGAGGCTGTGTTGGGTACGTAGGTTGATAATTATTATATCTTTCTCTGGATTGTTCTTTTTGTCATGTAATTAATGGCCTTTTAATTACGTAATTTTTTTTCAGCTTCGTCTATTTTGTATGTAAGATAGTTGTACAAGTTGCTTTTTTATTCATTATTTACTAATCTTTCTCTTTTAATTTTAAAACTTTCCATGTTGTCATGTTTTAGATATATCTCTTATGAAAGGTTATAGTTGGATTTTATTTTTTAAATCTAGAATCTCTGCTTTTAGTTATACTATGACTTTAAAAAAACAGAAAATCTTTAGAAACTTTTTTCTAAAAATAAAGGATATACCCTTATTCAAAATATTTTAACCACAAATTAAGTAAGGTTATTTTTATATAAGAAACTGATTGCCATTACAAAAAAAATTATTCTATGTATATTATCTATGACATGATTTTTTTCACTTAAACAATTGTCTGCAGTTAACATTCATTTCTTCTCTTTGACATTTACATATTTTAAATAATAGTCATTGATATTTTCGCTGTCTTTAAACTTTTTGCTTAAACTTCAAGTCTCATGTATATTTATATGAGGTGCTTTCTATTAAATTATTGGCCCTAAAACCTTTATTGATAATTTGATATTGAGTCTGTTTTTCCATTTTCCACTTGAATTACCTTTGGTCAGAATTGTTTATTGCAAGAAGAACATGGAATCCTGAAAAACAATGGAAGGTCAAGTCTAATACCTGTACAACTTGTTATGCTGCTGTTAATACAGAACATACTGCTTTATTAGCATAGAGCTTTATTAATAAGTACAGATGACTGTCCCTCCATTTAGATTTTGAACCTTCACATGAAGAAGAGCTAGTCTAATTAATTATGACACTTCTAATTTCAATTAATTTACTATTTTAATGAAGACTTCAACAGGACCTAATGCTTTTTTTCTCCCAGGTGACAGTAAATATTACAGAAATAATGCACTTTACCAGGAGGTACTGAAGCACAGCTCTTTGGAAAGCCATAGAGTGCAGGCACGTTTACATGACAGGAGCATTCTAAGTGGGCTTTCTTGTGGCCTCTTAATTTTCCACAAAAATGCACATGGAGTATGAGAGACAGAGGGAAACACATGGTTTACGTGGGAGCGCTCACAGAGGCTTCTCTTTGTGTTTCCCCAGAGACCAAGACATCCGGTTGCACCTAGGTCTGCCTGGTTTGAGTTGTGTCGGCATCAGTTTTGTTCCAAGTTTGAAAACTTCGGTTACTATGACTGTATTTTGGTTATTGAATATGTTTCTCAGGTTTTAAAAGTAATTAATCTCTAGCTCCTTTATATATTTCACCATGTTGAGGGAATCTGTGAAGGCATTCCTCAAGGATGGTGACAGAAACTAGTCCTGACTCAAAACAGGATCTGCTGCAATTAATTGTAAAAGAGAAGGGAAGGGTTGGCACCAGAGCCTTGCTCCACCGCCAGTGTGAGAGGCCCTGGATGAGTAAACCCACAAGTGTTGTGACTTTTCCGCCTATCCCGCCCTTGCAAGGACTAGGAGGCGTATTAAGTTGTGTGATTCAGGGAACATAGCAATTCAAAACCAGATGCTCAGACCACTAAGCCATCCCTTCTGGCACATTGTAAAGCATGCAGTTGTAAATATAGCAGATAATTGAAATTTAGATTTTAGATAAGGGTATTGTTAGCAGCCCTCCTCAAGCTTTCATTGCTTAGAGTCTCAGAAGTTTATTTAACAGTTCATTTTAATGCAGTTACTGTCAAAATTAATTAAGCCTATTTATTTTTTCTTTGTCTTGTATTTTTTTAACTCTTTGATGAGGAGAGTATTAACAATAAAAATGAAAGTGTCCGAAATTAAAAGTGCATCCACACTGAAGATGGAAAGTATTCTCTATATGGGGACATAAAATTTTGAGCTCTCCTTTTAGTTTCTTTTAAATTTCGGCTTAAGAAATACATAGTTATTTCTTCATTGATTAAAACTGCCACCATCCTTCTTTGTCCATCATATAGTGTACCTGCCATAAATTAGCTGCTTCATTTCTTCTTTTCATGCTAATTAAGTAACAGTCATCCTTGCTTTAAAGTAGGGCATAAATGTGGCTTGTTAAAATCCTGGCAGCCCCGAAGCTAGTTTTCTTTGTTTGTTGTGGGTTTTTTTTTTTTTAATGTTTCTTTAAGTCATAAACTATGCCATTTGGTCAGTAATTTTCTCCTCTTTCTTCCTGTCTTTAGTATAATGGACAAAAATGGTCACATTTTAGCAGGTTCTTGTCACTGCACAAATATCATCTGTAATGAGATTATTTGAGGAATGAAAGAGATAATCTATTGAAACCATTCCTTACCCAAAGGTAAACAGAGGAAAAAGTAGAAGTCTGTGAAGAGTAGTATTTTGAAAAGACATCATCTTGGAATGAATGTCACCATTTCACCAGTGTTAGTATTAGATGTTTCAGACGGCTAAGTAGTATCACCAAGGACAACATCATTAAAGAACAAATAACAGCAAAAAAGCTTTACTAGGTTCAAAGTGATACTAATCAAAACAGCTATTCAGGATAGGAATGAGCAGAACTGGTATTGTATCGCTCCACAGCGGTATTGTGTGTTGACTAGAAGCCAGACCTCACAATTGAAGCATGGCTTCAAATGGGACAGTGGAATGATAGGAGACAGTAGGGTTAGGCCAACTGTTCGACTCCAGAGCAATTGTATATTGAATGCTATGTTTATGCAGAAATGTCCAGATGAATGTGATTCTAAGAGACCCATCAAGTAAATGGATTGGGCTTTAAAGAGTTTGCAACTGCAAACCAAATGCCTACCAATGAGGCTCTAACTCTTGGGCATTCACCCGTCTTTCCAGTGACAGACCCACACACTGAGAAGTCATCATTAGTGTCCTAATGGAACCTGAAGGTAATGATAGAAACATATTCAGTGATGCATGAGACAATTGTACAGAGTCAGTTCCTTTAAGGGGAAGGATTAAAATTTGACAGAGTTTGGGCTTAAGTGAAGAAATCAATTAAGATAAGAAGTCTAGATGTATGAGCACAACAAGCATTGAATTATTCAGATGGACAGGAATAAAATAAGTAGGTTGGTACATTGCTTTGTGAAAATAATAGGGTGGAATGTGATAAGCTGGAATTGGGGAATGGCTGAATTGCTTCAAAGGACAGTGGGGAAAAAAGCCAACCAGCTGTGTCAGTTTCAAACCATTTGGACTTAACCACAAAAATGCATAAGAAAACTATGTTAATTAAAAATTGACCCTCAAGTTTTATTCTTCTTTAGGCTAAAAGTCTGGCAGTAGAATGGGACAGACTCACATCACATTAACAAAAAAGGTTACTGACTCTCACTCTTCCCTTTCTAAGCCTTTTTATGTCTTTCTGCCTCTCTTCTGCCTCCTGGTCTCAACTTTTTTGTGTTATAAAGGAAGAAAAATCTTTCCCTCTCTAATCTTCTACAGTTGATGGCTGGAGCCCAAGAAGCAACTTGATGAAAGACATATTAACAAGAGAAAAAAACAGGTTTAAATATGTACACATACACATGCACACAGAGAATTAACAAAGAAAGCCGGCTTGGGGTGGTGGCCAGATGGCTGAGGCTTCTGTACCATCCTAGGCTAAACAGGAGAAAAGCTTTGGGCATCCTGGGCTTGAGAAGCAATGTATGGGAAAGTAAGGAGAGAAAATACGTCTTCTTATGCAGTTAAGAGTCTTTCGGGTGTTAAGTGTTCACTCCTGGAGTAGCTCTCTTCATGGTAGGAGGACATCTTTACAAATGGAAATTTTCTTTACAAAAGGGGAGATTTATACTTTATTTTTAGGCAGTTAGGGTCAGGTAAAGAGCTTTTCCTGTGTGGTTCTTAATTGACTTTACCTCAAAATAATCCTTTCACCAAAGTGGCATATTGTGGAGTGGCATCTTCTGGTAGCCTTCAGTGTCAGTTATGCAGATTTATCTGTGTAACTGCTGACTTCATGGTCCAAAACTTAGGACCACTGTCCTCTACCAGAATCTTTGTGCCCAGCCATAAAACTACGAGCCATCCTGACGAGTACAGCTAGCCACCTGACTGGGGAGAGCAAGGTGAGCCCTGATTCCACGTCCGGCTCCTTTCTCTGGGCACATCAGCCCACTGCTGAATACCCACCACCGAATCACCATACATTTCTGTGTTTGGTGAGATGATGAACCTGAGCCTAAAATCTGGATTCTCTATTTACTGGAACAAAGGATAAGATTAAGTCCATCATTTTGTACAGACTCTTTGTTATCTAGTACACATCCTTCTGCATGCACGTGTTTCAGTCTTCAAGAATGAGTTAAAACCAAGCTCTTTATTTATTGTCATATATGTAATTTGATCATGTCTTAGAAGAAGGTCACCCACAGAAAATTAGCCAATATATTTGATAAAATAGACCTTTTATTTTTGTTTCCTGTTGTCGTTTCCTTCTGAAGAGCTGTTAAATGCTGTAATTTTAATCTACTGTAATTGCCTCACAAGTGGATAGGTCATTTGCTGTATTTTGTAGAGGCACATCACCTGAGTGCCCTCAGCTACAGGAGAAGTATTTCCCTTGTAATAAGAAAAGAGAGAGGTTTACATCACCATTCAGTTTAAAAACCCTTATCTGTCAGGAAGCATGCACTTTTCTATGCAACCTTGATTGTTCATTAGAAGTATGAGGTTTCGTCACTGATTAGACATGGCTAAAGGCTGGGGTGATGGTATTGTGACAGACATCTTAACAGAAATTGGATAAAAGGAAAATCTCTGCTTTGTTCAGGCCAAGAGAAGCTTTGATTAGAAAGATTCTTTCTTTTTTTTCCTTCCTTCCTTCCTTCCTTCCTTCCTTCCTTCCTTCCTTCCTTCCTTCCTTTCTTTTCTTGACTCTGTCTTATTATGTTGTTGAATAAGTGATCCATAATACATTTGAAAACTAGCTGCTTGGTTTTTTTAAAACTGGTCCTGTAGTACACATCACTTAGAAAAATATAGCTCAAGGGCCATTCAAATGTTTACAAGTATCAATACATTTGTTGCTGGAGAAAAGGTTCTTGTCTCACATGGGAAAAAATTCCAGAGTGAGCCATAGTAAGTGAAAGTGGATTTATTCAGGCAGATACGCACTCCATAGTCAGAGTGTCGGCTGTCTCAGAAGGCAAGAGAGGTGGCCCTGAGGTGTGGGGGGGGCTTAGTTTTTATGGCCTGGGTAATTTCATATGCTAACTAATAAGTGGAAGGATTATTTTATTTAGGGGAAGAGGCGGGGATTTCCAGGAATTGCCCCCCCCCCCCCGCCCGCCACCTACCTTTTGGCTGTTTATGATCAGCCTGAGAACTGTCATGGTGCCTGTGGGTGTGACATTTAGCATGTTACAATGAGCCTATAATAAGGCCTAAGGTCTACTGGAAGTCAAATCTTTCACCATCTTGGGCTAAGTGAGTTCTAACCAGTTTATATTCTGTCCTCAATTGCTGTATCATTCTTTTAGTGGTTGTTCCCTGCCTCCTTCCCTTCTGTCTCAAATTGACATTTTGCTGAGTGACTAGAAAGATACAGTTTCTCCTTTGTTTGTTATTTCTGCATGCAGTTATGAAAAAGTTCACTGTCCTGTGTTTCTATGGAAGGGAGTATGGGGATACAGTCTGGTTCACAATCAGATAACAGGGTAAGTGCATTGATTTGTTCACTGATTCATTCATTCACTAACTCCACTCACTATAAGCTAAGCTGAAATAATTTAAGCGAGGAACCTAAGGTGAACTGACATGGCTTGCATTCTTCCAACTTTGTAAGGTGGAAGCCATGTCAATTTCCTGAGGATTTCAGCTGACCTCTATCAGACAGTGTTTCCCAAGTGTAAGTACTGTGTTCTTGAAGCCTAGTGAATGTGGATGTGGGAGAGGTGGCAGTGATGCACATTCTGTGCAGAAAGATTTGCCCAGTGATTTTGGGAAAGTCTTTATGAAGTTGGTTTGTAGCTCTTTCTTAAGAGGAACTAGAACATAATGACCTGCCAGTTCATCCTTTAGCAGTTTTCATTGCTTCAATTTCTTACCCCACAGAATTGTTCCACTAACTATGTCCATTTGGTGGCTCTGAATGGAATTCAAAGATTAATCTGGGGATGATATTTGGATTAAATCATCACTGTCTAATAGGAACAGTTTTAAAAATGTGAATTAAGAAATCTAATCATAATGCACCTTTGCCACATACTTCTAGTAATTATTTGGACCAGGGGTTGGAGGAAGAAATTTAAGCATTAGAGGCTGAAATTTGCCCATCCCAAAATAGCCAACAAGTGGACAAGTAGTCAAGGATAACAGACCTTTAGCACTTACAGATTCAATATTTGAAATTTCATATATACTGCATGTAAGTCAAAGGTCCAGAGCATGTAATAATTTGTAATTTTGCCACAGCACAATGTGAATCACTCACACTGGGAAGTTCATGAGCAAAAATGACTTAGCTTGTCAGGAAGGCTTCAGAAAAGACCACAGCATTTACTGACAGATTTTGAAGGGATGTTTGCACTGCACCTCTCCCCTCCCTGGAGGTTCTCAGAAAGTAGATGAGCAGTGTGGTCAGTGAGATCCCCTCCCACATCCACTCAGGCTTTTTATCTGTAGCAGCCACTGCCTGCCCTATTCATACATTCTCCCTTGTAGCAGTCACTGTTTAAGGATGTGTCTGTAACAACATTTATTATCATTTCTGTACTACAAATCTCATGATTCTGTCAGAGATATGGGCTTGGATTAACAGCTGAGTATCAGTTCTTAAGCTTGAGATCATAGTCAAGACTGGGAGATTGGAAAACCCTGAAGTTTTATGCAGAATTCTGAGTGTGTGTGCATATGTATATTGGTATCGGGAGGGAAACCGTTACTGTCATTAGTTTACAGGTGAGACTATCATCAAAAAAAAAAAAAAAGTTAAGAACACTACTTTAGATGGAGACTGGCTAATTTTTGTTAGTCCATTTACTTACGCATGCTGTGACACATGAGAAAGGACTGAGACTGGAGAAAGGCTAGCAGTGTGCTTGGCATCTGGCTGGTGCTCAGCTGAGTTCAATTGTGGAGCATACAAAAAGTGGACCAGTGGAAAGCTCAGTCGCTACGATCTCCTCTCCAGCCTCTTTGCTTTTCCCTCCCAGAATAAATTCACTAAGATGAAGAATATATGTGTTTTTACCCCCAGTGCTTGGCACAGTGCCTGGCAGAGGGGACTCTCCATAAGTATTTGTTACCTGAATAACCCTGTTTTATTCCTGGGTTTCCTGGCCCTAAGTACCTTATCATTTGGTATGTTTTGGTTCTCAGGAGCATCTCTTTGGTAAGTAACCAGGATTCAGCTTAGAACCCCTCCCCTGGCTTCCTGTGTTTGATTTTGCTTTTGGTTACAGTTTCTGAAATAGAAGCAAGAAGGTGCTGAGTGAGGTCAAGGTGCAAGAGGAAGTCATCTGGGATGAGAGAGAGAGATAAGGCACAGAGAGGAGATGAATTGAGCTGACGGGACAGGAGGGAAGGCTGGAGGGCCAGCCTGGAGATTGGTAGATGAAGGCAGAGAGCAGGAAGCGGTGAAACAGGATGTGGCAGGGTCCAAGGGAGGAAGCGAGGGAGTCTCAGTCAAGAAGCAGCTCCAGGATGGGGGTTGGCAGCACAAAGAACATGAGCATGTGGTGTTTCATAGGGTGGCCGGGGAAGTGGTTTCACCAGGGAAAGTCGGATTTCCTTTAAATCAACGTGGCAGAGAGAATACTAGAAGCAATTCTTGAGCCTGTGAAAGAGTTCCCAGGCATTCTTGAAAAGACTGGGGGCAGAGGGTTTGGAGGCATTTGGAAAGTGATAAACCAGAGAGATAAAGAGATGTCCAAAGAGGGAGAAACACTGGAAGAAGACAGCTGACCCAGGAGATTTTACTTTATCACCTTGACCTGAGTTTCGATGTAAAGAGGTGAGATAAGGCTGAGGGTATAGCTCAAGTGGTAGACAGCATGCTTAGCATGCACAAGGTGGGTTCAATCCTCAGTGCCTCCTCTAAATATAAATAAATAAATCTTAATACCTCCTCCTTAAAAAAAAAAAAAAAGAAGAAGAAGAAAGAAAAAAAAATGAGACAGTTGGAAGAAAAGAGGAATATTGAGCAAAAAGTTTCAAAATGGCTGTGCTGCAGTGGTGGGGCCTGGCTCACAGCCCTGCCTCCTCAGGTGAAAGGTCCTGCAGGGACCAGTAGCCTCCAGCCTGCAGGTTCAGGATGTGGAGGTTTCCGTGCGGCAGGGTTCCTTTCCCAGCTGGCAAGAGCCTGATGAACTTGAGCTTAGATAGTTTTAAATATTCATTTAAATACATTTTATAGATAATGAAAGACATTTTAAATTACATAATAATAAAATATAAAAGCATATATAAAGAAACATAACCAGCCGGGTACAAATTGGCACATTCTCTTGTACTTCAATGATTTCAATCTGTAAATAAAGATCAGCTTTCAGGTCTACTTTAAATTCTCTTGCCGGTGATGGTTCCTGCTTGCAGCTTTGAATGCAAAAATAGTGCCGGATTCATCTCTGAATCCTACCTCCCGACCCTTGCCATAGTCTTACATGGTGACCCAGCGCGTCAGAGAGGATTCGTTCACATTGGGATATATTTTGTCCTATCAGAGGTTACCTACGTGCCTTGAAGAGAAAGGATTTCTAGGGAAATGATTTCTTTATCCAGTGAACACTTCTCTGAAGTGGGAGACTTGCCACATTTTAGTCCTGTGCAAGGTGATAGGTATTCAAAGATGGAAAAGGCACGTTCCTCGCCTCCAGGATATCAGAACTAAGCCAGGGAGACAGACCCTTGCAGAGCTTCCGTGTGGCACACAGGTGGCCTGAGGAAGGAGACTGAGTACTCCACGACAGAGCCCCCGTTCTGTGAAAGGAGGGGTGGCTGTTTGTCAGGCAAGCAGGAGTGTTCCAGAAAGCTCGCGTGTCTAGATGTTTGCTAAGCATCGGCTCTGTGCCAAGCATTGTTCTGGGCTTTGAGGACATCTGAGTGAACAAGACCCCTGCCCTCGTGGTGCTTGTGTTTTAGCTATTGGTGGCCCAACCAGTGAGCTACTCCTAGAGCAGAGCTTCCCCCACCCCTCAAACACTGTAAAGGGTTTTAAGTAGAATACATTTGTATTTGAATAGAAATGTGTGGTGGTTTCCTCACATGATTAGAAGTTCTGGTTTGGCTGTAGCTACTCTTCCAACTTTCTGTTGTGTCTCTATACTGAAAAGGAACAAAACCAAAAACAAACCTTCTGCAGACTGCTGCCTGTGACTACAGCTGTTCTCTGCGGGTCAGACCTCTGCACCTTATTTAAAGCTGTTTCCACGTGCCGTTAAAACCCAAGACAGTGCCTCTGGCTCTGGATCACCCCCCGGCTTTCCTCCCACCAGGACTTTCACCTCCCCTGCTGCTCTTCATTCTTCACATACGTCTTCACACATTGCTTCAAGTGCATCTTAGGTTGTCTGAGACAATCCTTCCCCAAACCGTTTATTTTCAGTAGGTCTTATAAGCGAGTGGGATAGTTTTTGAAACCAGAGGCTTCCAGTAAAGGCGTCACTAAGTGATATGCAAGAATGACAAAGTGAATGGCAGAATGATTGTGTAGAAAGATATAAGGAGGCCATAGTAGAGAGACCGGTGCACAGGGCAGAGTGAGGGGGCTTTGGGGCTGGATGAGAAGGGAGTGAAATGCCAACAAATGTAGGAAATAAGACAGACTTGAAAAAGTCCTTGTGCACGGCTTATTCATGGACGAAGATGGGTTGTAAACTTGATTCTCCATCTGATATTTCAAAGGAGTTTTTCACCGCAGACTTTTGGCTTCCTACATTTTGAGAAGTTTTGGAAAGGTCCTACTAAACTATGCATACACATAAATCTCTGCTTTTTTTTTTTTTCTCTGAAACAAGTCCCTACGGATTTAGTTATGGATTCAACATTTTCTTCCACCTACTTTCATAGGGAAAATTTTCGTAGTGCAGACCAGCAGAGAAGTGTGCCAGTGCCAGTGTGAGTGACATGCATGTGCAAATGGAAAGTAGGCCTTTAATGATGTGTTCTTTTATCTTTACATTCTCCTAACCCAGCCTGGAATTTGTACGCTTTGCTTAAATGCATGAGGTACATTTACTAGAGTTAAACTTGATTGAAATATATTTCAGCCGGCAAGAAAAACAGTTAAGCTAGAAAATTTTTGTAACGGCTGAATTACCTCAGCTTCCTCAAGTCTTTTTATAGTTGCCAGCTTTAGGTGATGGTTTGTAGTTAGACGGGAGGCCCTAGTGCCATCAAACTGTCCGTTTGGACAGACTTGTATTCTGAATATTTGAGAAGATGATACAGTTTAAATAGGGAGATTAAATGGAAGAGAAGCAGGTGTTTACAGTACCTTTGATCACTTGGTTTATGATGGGAGCCTGATCTGAGGCAGACCCTTATGGAAGAGTGTGATGTATTGTTCAATGTTTTTACCTTTCCCTAGTATACAGCACTGTCTTGTGTGTACCTAAGCACTGGGCGCCAGTGGTTTTGAAGGACTCAATAATACAGAAAATTAGGGCAAATTAGGTGTAACTGGGTGGGGGAAGTAATCCATCTGTAAATTGAAGTGGCCATTATCAACATATTTGTGTCAGTCTTGTATTTGAAAAAAATATGTTTTCCACTTTTCCTTTTCACATTTTTTGCAATGTGTCATATGAGTATGAGTAAGAAACTGTAGACATTGAAAGAATGGCTGCATTGCCTTCTTGAACTTCTGAACTTCCACAGTTCTGAGGACGCAGAAGCAGCCGTTTCATTGAACATAATTTGCTTGGGAAGTAGCGCACCCATCGGTGTTGGTGTCACGCTGAAAGAGCAACTGAGCAGGTGCAGTGCTGATCTTGACGTCAGGGCTGGGTTTGCTTTTTGGTGCCTGGGTAGGACTGATCGGTGTGTCTGGTCAACCCGCAATTCCCTCCTTCCTCCAACCTTTCTTTTTTAAACCTGCAGCTGTGTTTCGACTGCCTGATACAAGGTTGAGTCAAGGTCACTTTATAATTCTCTTTAAAAAAAAAAAAAAAAAGAAAAAAGAAGAAACAAACAAAAAAATCCCAGCAGGTAGAATGTGTACAGGGTATGCATTTAAAAATTTTATTTAAAAAAAAAAAGTCTTCTCAAATCTAAATCAGAATACTGGGAACTCTTAAAGAACTTTTACCTGTGCTAATTAGAATAAAAAGGAAAGGAAATACCCAAGGAAAGATCATAGAGAAAGAAACAGAAAAAGAATGAGGAATGGAAGGAGGGTTTTAGTTTTATTTCAAGTATACTTTATCTCATGTCATACATTTGTTCCCCCAAAGTTATTTAGAATCAGTATGTGAACAAGGTATATAATTATGTCTCTGTGTGAGTTGATTTCTCAAGGGAAGCTTTCAAAAAATTTTTTTTTCTTTCAAAGGAATAACCACCCCTTTTATCTGTTGAAGGATTTTTATTTTTCATTAGCTGGGATTTACCTGCCTTACTATTTGGTGTCCCTTCACTAAGTTCTGGGACCTTCTATACCTGGAATGGACCTTAGAAATCTTGTCCTCAGTTTACAGCAAATGAAAGAGGGGGCTGGGAGACGAGGTGACATCATTAGGCAAAGCAGTGAGAGAACTTCTGTTAGAACCTGCATCGCCTCTGTCCTAGACCAGAGCTTAATTTTACTATTATACCTCGGTCTGTCTTACTTTTCTTAAACCTATTAAAACTGTGCAGTGTCTCTGAAACACAAACCAGATGAAGAGAAGGCCTGGCCACCTCTGAATGTGCTCAGAGTCAGCGGGACCTGGCCTGAGCAGCACGGCACCCACAACTGCACAACCCCTGTGAGACCGTCAGCTGAAAGATCGTTGACTTCCAGTGTGTTTTACAAAGTCCAGAGGTGTTTAAACTCAGCCTGGTTTCACCCCATAAACATGAAGGTGGCTCACCCTGTCGCTTGGCGGTGTGGGTGCGTAAATGTGTGCACACGCGCCTCACGAGCCGAAGTTTTGAGCTTAGTTAGTAGATTACTTGTGACCTAATTAGATCTATTCTCAAAAAAACCTTTATTTAAAAGAATGCAATTATTAGCACTCAGTCTCTAGAATAAGGAGACACTTGATAGTTTTTTATATAAATTCTTTTTTGTAATGTTTGATCATGTGATATTGTTTCCTCACACCACTTGTCTAAAATCAGTGGCTAAGAATAGCCATCACAGGATAACTATATCTAACATGCTTGTGTACAAACCTGCATCTTAGGAGACATGGGTCCTAAGTGATCTTGGTTCTTTTTTTTTTGACCCTTAGTTTCACTTTGAACAAGATATTAAGCTTTTTTTTTCCTTTGAACATGTTCATGTATAAAATTGGGATAGCGTTAAAAAAGTGAAAATTAAATCCAGCAATCCCACTGGCATGTATCCAGAGGGAACTCTAATTCAAAACGATACATGCACCCCCAATGTTCATAGCAGCACTATTACAGTAGCCAAGACATGGAAGTAACAACAGATGACTGGATGAAGTTGTGTGTGTGTGTGTGTGTGTATGTGTGTATATAAAATGAACTACTACTCAGCCACTACTCAGAATAAAATAATGCCATTTGCAGCAATATAGATGGACCTGGAGATTGTCATTCTAAGTAAAATAAGCCAGAAAGAGAAAGAAAAATACCGTATGATATTAGTTATATATGGAATCTTAAAAAAAAAAAAAAGAGACACACAAATGAACTTCTTTACAAAACAAACAGACTCACATCATAGAAAACAAACTTATGGTAACTAGGGAGGAAAAGGGGGGAGGGATAAATTGGGAGTTTGGGATTTGAGGATACTAACTACTATCTATAAAATAGGTAAACAGCAAGGGCCTGCTGTACAGCACAGGGAACTATATCCATTACCTTGTAATAGCCTGTAATGAAAAAGAATATGAAGAGGAATACATACATGTGTGTGTATAACTGACTCACTGTGCTGTACACCTGAAGTCAATACAATATTGTAAACCGACTACACTTCAAAAAAAAAAAAAAAAAAAGAATTCTGGACTCTGGCTTTGTCACTATCCCAGTAAGTAAAAAGGGGTTGTCACCTCACCCTTCTAGGGCTCGGTTTCCTTAGCTATTAAATGAGTGGACTAGACCAGCTTGTCAGCATCATTTTTTCC
The DNA here is from genome assembly GCF_036321535.1 of Camelus dromedarius. Lineage (NCBI taxonomy): Eukaryota > Metazoa > Chordata > Mammalia > Artiodactyla > Camelidae > Camelus > Camelus dromedarius. The sequence goes on along the minus strand of NC_087439.1, from coordinate 68,459,344 downwards.
AGGGCGTACTTAACATTGCTCAGGATTTCTGAGGATCTGCACTAGTTACTATAAGGCGGTGCCAATTTCTAGATATATGGATACATAGTCTAATATGTATATAACTATTTACATTTGTTTTTATATACATATGTATGTATATATAAAATCAATTATAGGCATGTTAAATTGCCAGGACTGAAATATTCTGGGGTAGCATCAGTGAAGCCAGTTGAGGGATTTCCCATGGCAAGGCATTGCCCGGGGCCCGAAGAACCTATATTGGGTCAAGCTTGAATAACAGTGTTTGACTACCAAAACGCGTGTTTGTCTCATATGTGTGCTTATCAGATACAGCTTGTTTTTACTTGAGCACAGATATTCTTGTTCAAAAAAGTCAAAACAAATATTCTGAAATTAGGCCCAGAATTTTAATTTTAAAATTTACATGATGTTTATGTATGAGCACCAGGCACCTAACCTGGCATTCACATCTTCTCTGTATAATTTTTCTATCATTCTCACTCTGAAATTCATATGCAATTTCAAAAGAAACATTTGCAGTTGGCTTTTCAGAATGCAAATCTTGTTATAAAATGCACCTGAGCTTTTGAAACTTAACTCAGTTGCTGTTAAAATTTGTGGGCAAGTGGTTTCAAATGTGGCTAAAATGCATTGACGAAGGGGAAAGAAATCAAGGCCATATATTTTCACTTGTAAGTCAAAGGGAGCCCTCTATTAATAAAGAGACATCTATTTCAGTTCTCATCTGAGAGATGAAGGGCTGAGCTGTAAGGCTGCTTTTAATATTGTTTTATAGCTGTGGTTGACTAGGGAAAAGCAATTTGAACTTCGGTAACATTTTCTTCCAAAAAGTTTCGGGAGTGTTAAGTTTATTTGGAGATACATAACTTAATGAGGCTACATCATGAATATACTTCCCTGTATGAAATCATTGACTGGTACCCACCGTGAACTGAAATGATAGCCTGATGTCAACACCAGGATCACCCTGGGGAGAATTCTGCCCCGCCTGGTGCTTGGCCCCTTCCAAGCAGCTTGTGAGCACTTGCCATGTGAGCACTGGTGCTAACGAAATGTAAACACCTTTGCTTTCCAGCTGCTGCTAATTGGTTTGGGAATATTTATGTAAGTGTTGATTTTAAAGCTAAAAATAGTGCAGTGATGTTTAAATCCAACTCATTCTGGCTGTCAGAAATGCTCCTGTGATCCTGAAAGTGTTGCTAAAAATGTTCCCTTTTTAAAAATTGTAGTAATTAAGCTTGTCTGTTGCGAGAGCCACATATGATATGTTCCCTGCTCTGATAATCAGAGAGGTAAAGGACAAGCTTCTTAAAGGTCTCTGCCTGGCTGGCAAGATGCGGCCTCCTGCTGAACTTTATTAGGGAGCCAAGTATTGTCATGTGAGCAAAAGGAAGAGACAAAGTAAATTTCAACACAGCTTTATCCTTTTATGTTCTATGCAACTGACCACATCTCTATTTTAAATTAACATTAAAAATAGAAATTAGAGTAATTTTGTCAATAAAATTAAGTATAGAGCTTCTCAAATCATTGTATTTTCTGGAGGCAAGTTTGAGGATTTGAAATCACATAATTAACATTATCTAAATGTAAAGGTGAAGGAAGAAATATAGTGATTATTCAGCACCCATTGTCTATACTTCTAGCTCCTTATAATCAGATTAACTTTTCCCCTTTATTTTCAGATGTAAAATTCATGATTTTACAGATTTTTCTCAAAATTATTTATATAGGCTATGAGGAAAAAAGTATCATTTTCATTTTTAGATATGTGTGATTTCGTGACTTCATTTCAACATGTAATTTAGTGAAGGAAAAGCCTAAGTGCTCTTAAATTATTGCTTGTCATTTATTTGGTAATTTTTGAAAAAGTGATTATATGGACCCTGTCAAGAAATAAGCTGCCTTTGTCTCTACGTCTTGAAGCACTGCACTGCTACAGTATTGTTGAAGTCAGTTTGGAATTGGCTTTGTGTCCTTGTGGGATGCCCTAAGCGTTTGTCTGCCTGCCCCATCTCTAGACAATATCAAAGAACTCTTTTACTGCAATATATAGAAATGATTTTGACAAGTGACAAACACTGCCCATCAGTTGAGATGATAAACTGTAGTTACTACCCTTTTTGATAGCTGTAGCCAGACAGAGCTTTTGATGCTCCATTTGAAATAGTAGAATCCTTGTCTTAGACGTAGAAGTCTGTGAATGTGTGTCCTTTTAAGTTTGTAGGTATTGACATGATTGCTATAAACCTAAAGTCAGTCCGGAATTACCCTTGAGCAAATTATCACATTGCAATTGGCCCAATATTGCTTTCAAATTCTAATTGACATTTTCATTTACTTGAAGCATTAAGTATGTTGTTGACATAAATAAAATCTACACTTACTGTCTAACTAGAACTAGAAAAAAAATCCTTTTAACCTTGCAGAATGTTGATTTGAACCAGAAAATATGATATTTTCTTACTTTGGCATGGGATCAACAAGAAAATTCCAGCTGGAGTAGGGACCAAATAGTCAAACATAGATAGTTAAAACCTTGTAATAAACATCCCATTTTTTTCTTTGACATTGTGAAGATACATGTCCCTACACAGTTATGAAACCAAAGAGAATGTTTATTTTAATAACTGCCACTGTTAGCTGCTCATAGATTAGAAGACTTTATATTGTTAAGATGATAATACTCTCTAAATTGGTCTACAGATTTAATGTGATCCTTATCAAAAGCCAGTTGGTGTTTTTGCAAAAAGTTGTTTCTTGGATTCTAAAATTCATATGAAAATGCAAGGGACCCAGAAGAGCCAAAACAAACTTTAAAAAAAAAAAGTTGGAGAACTCTCAATTCCTGATTCCAAAACTTTAGTAGAAAGCTAGAATAATTAAGACTGTACAGTACTGGCATAAGTTTGCAAGTATAGATCAACGGAATAAAACTGAGAGTCCAGAAATAAACCCTTGCACTTTTGGTCAGTTGAGTTTTGATAAGGAGTTTCCCCTAAGTGGGGAAAGAAGAGGTTTTTCAAAAAATGGTGCAGGCACAACTTAATATCCACACGCAAAGAATGAAGTTAGATCCCCTACCTCACACCACGTACAGAAATTAAGTCAAAATGGTAATAGGCCTAGTATAATAATTAACGTTATAAAACTCTTAGAAATAAATTCAGGAGTAAGTCTTTGTGCCCTTGTGTTAGGCAGTGTTTCTTAGCTATAACACCAAAACACAAGTTACAAAAGAAAAAATAGATGAATTCTTAGCTACAAAACCAAAACACAAGTAACAAAAGAAAAAACAGATAAATTGAAATTCATTCAAGTTAAAAACTTTTGTGCTTTAAAGGATCCATCAAGAAAGTGAAAACACAGCCCATAGAATGGGAGAACCAAGTGTTCATAGCAACATTACTCATAATCAGCAAAAGTGGAAACAACCCAAATGCCCATCAAGTGGTCAATGGTAAAGAGAAAGTGGTATGTCCATACAGTGAAATATTTGGCCATCAAATGGATTGAAATACTGTTACATGCCAAGCGTGGAAGGGCCTTGGGGATGTCATGCTGAATGATGGAAGACACATACCTTATGGTTCTGTTTATGTAAAATGTTCAGAATAGGTAAATCCTTAGAGACAGAAGGTAGGTTAATGATGGCCAGGGGCTGTGGAAAGGAGGAGAAATGGGGAGCACTGGCTAATGAGTAGGGGTTTTCTTTGGGGGGTTTTGAAGTTGTTCTAAAATTAGATAGTGGTGACAGTTGCAAAACTCTAATTTAAAAAGGACTGAGTTGTACTTTTGGAAAGGGTGAATTTAATGTAATTTAAATTGTATCTTAATAAAGCTTTTATAAGAGAAAAATAGTGGATCTTAGAGCTCCAGTCAAGCCTTGAGATGATTGCAGCTATTGCCCTGCTGATATCTTGACTGCAGCCCCATGAGACGGTCTACCCCAGGACTGCACCGCTAAGCCACTTCCAAATCTCCGACAGAAACTTTGAGAAATAGTGTTTACTTTCTTACCCATTTAATTTTGAGGTAATTTATCACACAGCATTAGGAGACTAATACAGTACCATTCAGCTTACTTATTCATTAACATTCACTAAATGAGCTCTGTGCATCAGGTACTTAATACAGAGAGGACTAGACACAGCCTCACCCTTCAGAGAGCCCCCTCTTGTGTGGGAGAGAAAGATGAGAAAGTTAACGATTTTGACATACATGCAGTCATCAAATGTTCTGACATGTGTGACAAGTTCACATATTTTGTTAAAGTTTCAAGTTCACATATTTTGTTAAATTGTCTCCGTAAGTATTTTTGTAATTTGCTGACCCTGTGTCTTTTCTTGGTAAGCATGCATCAAGCCCTTCATAACAATGTGAATATTTGAAAGCTTTCAAAGATGCTATTCTTTGAAGATTTGATGCCTTAAACTAAAAAGTGTTCTTTAACCTTCTGATTTTTCTTCCCTTTCTTTATCCTCATGGAGAGGAGAAAACGAATAAGTTTCTAAAAATCTAATGTAGATCAAGTCCTTCACAAAACTACCAACTTAGCTAGGTTAAATGTTGCTCATTCAATAGCTAGGTTAAATGTTGCTTATTCAATCTAAAAATGAAATATATTTTTAAAATCATTTACAAGGACAAACTGCTTGAGCTGTGGCTCCATGTCTTGTTTTCTTAAAAATATTAATCCAATTCCTTTATGTCCAACCTTTTAACTCATGTGTTGTAATGTTTTGTTGAAATGCATTTAGAGCCATGAAAGCATCATGTGACGTGTTGTTTCAGTGAATCCTGCATCCTTAACTAGCACTGCCTGTGACTCTGCTTCTGAAGAGTGGTGTATCTGCAGAATGACTGTTAAAGTCCAGTTACAAAGCCTAACAGAGATGGGTGGGCAGTATAGCTCAGTGGTAGAGTGCATGTTCAGTCGTGCGCAAGGTCCTGGGTTCAATCCCCAATGCCTCCATCAAGGGAAAGAAAAAAAAAAAACAAAATGAAAAAAGCCTAACAGAGAATTAGTGTCTTAGGTAAATGAGAATTGCTTCTTTTTCAAATCCATTCTTCCTTCTGCATCATATCCAACTCAACTTTGTCCTGGAGTGCAGAACCTCTCTGTAAGCAGAAGAATATTTACCATTAAAAAAAAAAAAGAAGAAAGACCTACAAAAGATTGCTTTGGCAGTTCAGGGACTTTTATAGTTCCATATAAATTTTGGAATTGTTTGTTCTAATCTAGTTCTGTGAAAAATGTGAGTATTTTGACAGGGGCTGCATTGGATCTGTAGATTGCTTTGAGTAGCATGGCCCTTTTGATAATGGTGATTCTTCCAATCCAAGAGCACAAGATATCTTTCCATTTCTTTGTATCATCTTCAGTTTCCTTCATCAGTGTTTTACAGTTTTCAGAGTGTAGATAACCTCCTTGGTTATTTCTAGGTGTTTTGTTGTTTTTGTTGCAATAGAAATATTTATACCAGTTACAAAATTCTGGTTTTTGAAGTGGGGGAAAAAAGTGAATGAAGGGCTGCAAATGGCAAAATATCCTTTTTTTATGGGTGAGTTGTATTCCATTGCATATTTATGCTGCATCTTCTTTGTCCATTCATCTATTGATGTGCACTTAGGAAGCTTCATATCATGGCAATTATAAATAATGTTGCTGTTAGGAGTGGTGTGTATGTATCATTTTGAATTAATTCTTATTTTGTTGTTGGCTTTGTTCCTTTGACAACTATGTAAGTTTAAAAAGCTAAAGCTAAGCATTCTTAGAAACAATGAACAGTACATATATATAAATTTTTTAAACGTGCAGTATATTGTATGTATGTATTTATATGCAATATATTGTATATATGCAGTCAAACTGTAACAATTCTACCTAATAAAACTGAAAAGAAAAAAAGTGTTTATCATTTTAGAAATTAAATGGTTAATTTTAGTTTCTCTTTGTTGAAGATCATCCTCAAATGAAAGTCTTAAGACAAAGCAAAAACTCCAGATTTCTTTTCCTGCACTATTCCTGTTATACTTTTGACAGACGTGACCTTGCTAGGCAACTTTTTTTTTCATGGATTTTGCTTTCTTTTTATTTTTAGTGTCACTGGGAGGGTGCAAGCAAGTACAGTACATTAAAGCTAATACATCACCACCTGTCAATGGCACCTTCCCTTTGGACCCCCTTTTTCGTGCTGATTTCAAACACTCAGTCCCAGAAGCTTATGGTTGAGTAGCAGGAAGCTAAATGATGTATTCCAAAGCTCTTAACATATTGCCTTGTGTAAATGGCCCATTTGAGTATTTCAGAAACCAAATGGGAGAGAAAAGAATATTGAAAGCACTGAAAAGATTAACACCTGTTTCCAGTCTTCAAAGAAATTGGAGCACACTATATATCCGGAGTAAAACCATTTACTCTTTCCTGTTGAGATATTTTATTCAAAAATTTCAGTTCCATACACATAGGATCCACATGTTTATGGGTTTGTTTCACTGCAGAATTCCACACAGGACTTAGAAGATGGAGAAGTTATGAATGGTGCGCAGACGGAACTATTGACATCGCCGAAAACTATGGATGCCTTGAGGTACTCTCTTTACGTGAATAAGAATATTTTAATTCAATTTAATGTTTGTATTTTAATGGCTTATGGTTGTTTTTATTTAGGAGGAAAGATCAAGATAAATAGAATACTAGAGTGATACCTAATTCTAAAATTAATTGCTTAATTACTCTTTTCTCTTGTTTTCTTTGTATGATATGAGAACTTCTTGACAAACATATATACAAATGAGCTTCAATCCTTCCAACTCTTCTGCAACCTGGATTTCTTAATTGCTTTTTTCTTCCCTTTGAACAACATTTCTGAGTTCATTGTGGTTGAGTATTTTACTTTGACGTTAGCTCTTTGAATATTGCTTTGCATTGTGTTTTTAACAATCTTGCAATATTTCACCCTATGTATATAAAGTAAATCTAGCCTATCAAACAGGATTTTCCGTGTTTTTAATGTAAGTAACTCATTATAGGAAGTCAGCTGTTCTCATGTTTACCGGTACTTCCTTTGCTCAGTGTTAACTTCCAGCTCATCCTTGGCTACTGCCTGGGTCCAAATCCCAACTCTGCTTACGCTTACTAGTCTAGGAGCTTAGGCAGGTTGCCCATCGGTCTTTGCCTTAGTTTCTGGTCTGTAAAATGGAAATAATGTTAAAACCTTCTTCAGAGGGCTGGAATGAAGACGAAATTATTTAACATATATAAAGCACTTTGAACAGTGCCTGAGTCAGAGTAAGCCCTGTGAGTACTTGCTGCTGCTGCTCATACTGTTACCATCATCATCTCTCTTGTTATTAGCATCATCGTCAATATCATCATTTTTAAAGCTGCTTCAAATTTTGTGTTAAGTCATTTCCTATTTACTAGGTTGTTGTCTTCAGCACTAGAAGGTGATGATTCTCAGGCTGACAGTCATCCATTCATTCACTGAGTCAGTGTACCCCTTTCACTCAGTCCAGTTAGTAACAGGCGCCTAGCATGTTACGTGGAATGAGCTTTAAAAAAAATGTGATCATCTTTTATCACGCTGCTATACTGCGTGGATTGTCCTTAAGTTTATAATTTATGGCCCTATGGCATAGTTACTCATTCTTTAGATTGTTTCTTTGATTAATGAGCTGCATAATATTAAAAATTTGGTGCAGAAAATCTCCAGGGCACTCTCTTTTTAGAAGTTTGATAAGGTTGTTTTGGGAGGTAAGCGTAATGAATGTAATACTCTTAATTCTGTTTGCCTTTCATTTCACTTTATTTTAATGTCAGCTTTTTGAAAAGTTTGCTGACATCTTGGCTAAGTATTATGTGGGTAGTTGTTAGAGAGTGAACAGTTGTTTGCTTTATGGCTGCATGGACAAATTAGCTAAGCTTTCTCTGGATATAAGGAGTTCAGAGAAATGGAGTATAAGAATTTTTTAAAATATTGTTATTTAGTTAAAATACATCTGTGTTTATGTGTAATTTTATTATCAAAACAGACTTTTTGCATGAGTTTTATTAGCACCTTGAGCAGGCTAAGAAAGTGTGACTCAGAGTGATTGACTTCTAGAGACCCAAACTATATTCACCACCCTTGTCTCCAGGTCCTCTGACTCTGGCATTACCTGTTGTGCGCACCTTCCCTGATTCCTTGGTGGTTTATTTCATGCAGCATTACCAGGGCTAGGAAACCTCACTGGTGCTCGCCACGTTTGAGGCCAAGTTTAGAAAGTAGAGCGAGTGCAAATTCCGTTACTTGCAGATGCTGGATGGGAGGAGGATGCGAAGCATTTTAACAGCGTGGAATGCAGAGCTGGGGGTGGGGTGCAGGAAGCTCAGAGACTGCAGTTCCAGGAGAGGACATTGATTCTAACTGATATGGGATGAGGAAGACACACCCAAGGGAAAATAGGAAGCCACTTACTGCTGAGGTGTGCGGTCACTTTTTCTCCTGGGGCAAGGAGGGTCTGATACCACCCCTAGAGCTTGCTCCAAGAATAGAACTCTGGGCTTACTTCCATGTAGGTGGCATGGAAGCTAAGGAACGTGTTACAGAATCCATCTCGAAATGTCTTGAACCTGTCCTGCTGTTTGAATTCCCATAGTTATTGCTCAAGCCTTTGTTACTTTTCTGTCAGACTACTGTAATAACCTAACTTCTCCTGAGCATCAATCTCTCCTTGTCTAATTGATCCCACATATCACTACTAGATAATTTTTAAACCACAGCATTTATCAAGGCATTCCTTAGTTCTAAAACTTAAGTCCTGAGTTTGAGCACTTCCTGTGTAACCTTGGACTAATTATTTAACCTCTTTAAAGTTTTTTTTTTTTTTCCCCTGTGGAAAACGGGCAGTTGCACTAGCATAATACTAAATGAAAGACTGGATAAACATTCATTCCTATTTCAGTTGTCATTATCACATGTACAACAGTTTATTACAACTATTTGTCATTTTCCCAAACAAGAGTGTGATTCCCCCGACGCATTCCCGAAACCTAATACAGATCTTGGAACATAATAGTGGCATATTTGTTGAATGAATAACTGACTGGATAAAACACAATAATTCATAAATCATAACTATTGACTGCTCACCCATAATTAACAGAAACATTTATATTTAAGGAAAAATAACATTTAGAGGGAGTTCTCCAAATAGCCGTACAAGACGCATCTCCTGTGAAGTACTTCTCGGTTTACTTTGATCTTAAGAAGACAGTGAAGCAAGAGGTTGCTCTTGGGTGTTTCTTTTTTAAAATAAAATTACACCTTAAGGTTCTCTTTAAATAGCAAGTAATATGTACAAAAGACCTTCGCCTCATGCCTAGTTTCTCTCTCATTCCTGACCTCACCTTATTCCAGACTTGCCTTTTTTCCCAGGCTTAAAACTGTTACCATTTTTTATCCCATCTTCTCATTTGCCTCTGGTATCTGTTCATTTGGCAAATTATTGACAGAGTCCATCTCAAAGTACCTTGAATCTTCCCCATGTTTTCATGCTTTATATGTAGCTATAATCATTACTCAAGCCTATTACCTGTTGGATAACATTATTGCAATGATTTACTAATTCCCTGTTCAAGTATCAGTTTCTGTCTTTCCTATTTCTAGTTGATCCCACACATCCCTGCCAGGTAAAATATTTCTAAACCACAGCATTTATCACAGTGCTCCTCAGTTCCAAGACCTCTAATGATTCCATTTTCTGCAAAATTAACCATGATTTTTTTTTTCCAGTTTGGAGTTTGACATATCACACTGAGGTTTGATCTCAAGATGATGGTTCAACCTTATCTCCTCAATATCTTCCCCTCTCTTCTCCTCCCTTCCTCCCCCTTCCTTCTCTCTTTAATATTACAGCCAATCAGCGTGTCCACAAACCATCCTGGTTCAGTCACTCAGAGCAGTTTTCTCTCCTATGCATGCCTCTCCAGCTTCTTCCCAGCTTTTCTGATTGAAGATCCATTTGCCCTTCTCAGTTCCCTCTGAAATCCCACTCCTTTGAGAAGATTTTTCTGATTCCAGCTCCCCTTCCCAATCCTGTGTCCTCTTCCTCTGAACCTCATCAGAAAGTACCTCTGCTCTGAAATTCAAGTGTCAAAGTGATTGAAAACTATGTCTCTAAAAAGCAATAAATTCCAGTTTGAATCCTAACTTTACCTTACGTGAATGGTGTGATGCTTGACAAACTATTTAACTTGTTAAGCATCGGTTTACTAATTTGTAAACTGGAAGTGATATATTTACTTTGTACATTGGTTGTGAGTACTGTTATAATGCCCAGAAGATGGTTAACATACTGCTTCTGCAAAATAGCTTCCATTCATTGAGAATATACTAAAATTCCTGCTACTGTTCTCTTACTTTGTATTATTTTACATTACCTGGTCTAATCTACCCCCCTAGATTATGAACTCTTCAAGCATTAGACTTTGTTTTTACCTTGAAGAACTTCTTCATTGGGATGACTCAATTAAATATGTGTTGAATTCAGGTGCATTAAGTGAATCCCACCACCACCAACAAATTCTTTGTTAGATGTTTTACTCATTATAGTTACATCAACAAGACTTTTCACCATCCAGTAGACCTCAGTGTCAACCACAAGCTCTTTTGGAGGTTTCTCTCTGTAGTCCATCTCATATGGCTGTATATGACAGTCCTGGCCATCAGTCCCCAAAGAACACCAGCTCTTACCTTCTCTCCATCTGTTACAGCCCAGTGTTTTCTCTACCAGCAGTTTAATTATGAAGGAAATATGTTCCTCTATCCTACCATATTTAAGGGTTAAAAAAAAATGCTTACTGAAGAAATCGATTGGAAAAAGCTGGAAAGCTGGAAATACATGATTCTCTTTTAATAAGTAAGCTTGTTTGTTCCCTCAGAACATTCTAATAGTCATGCTAATAGCTGGTATTACTGAGCCCTTTGTACATCCCAGATACTGTGTGTATGACGTATGTGTATAATGTTCTCTATTTTTTTCTTTAAAACCAATCCCTCTGTTTGGCATTTTTCTTAATTCCTTCATTGTCCCAGTGAGGAAACTGATACTTTTGGTCTTCGTTTAAGTGATTTGACTCAGACACCCTGCTAACAGCCACTACTAGGGTATGCTGTCTCTCTAATTTCCCAAGTTAACCATGATTTCCTTCTGAAACAAAGCGTCTTCCCCTCCAACACCCCCGCCCCCCGCCCTCAGTCCCATCTTTTCCTTACCCTATCCCTGGCCTATCCCTGGGCGGACTCATCTTAAAGACGCTGTGTGTTCATCATGTGTGGAGGAATTGGAACTACGGCCATCCGTCTGCTGCTCCAAGTGTGTTCTCTCCCTCAAGCTCCATGTCTGTCTTCTGGAAGGAACCCAGTGAAGCACTTTCCATCTAGTTCTTGACCTAGCTGTTCACAGCAGGCTCATTTTAAACCACTGATTCTGCACTTTTGCCCATAGTTTTGTCCTAAACTCTGAGATAGGTAGCAGCTGGTTCCAGTGATTCTTTGAATCAGTTTTGTCATTTGGACCTTAAACATTTAGGTTGCTTAAGACTATTGGACCGAATGTCTTGTGACTATCTGCTTTTGTTTTAGTATGTCTTAGAAAGTTGTATAAAGTTAGTTATTTTGAGCTTAGTGAAATCCTCTGACTCTTTCTGTGTCACTGAAGTATTTTTCCTTCACCCCATAGTTCATTTTTAGTCTGTTTTTCACAAGTAGCTGCCAGCCCCTTTTTCTTTCCACTGCTGGAATATCCTTCTCACTTCATTCTTTACATTTTCCGTCCTCAGTCCACCTCCAAAGCATAAATAAACGTGTACGTATCCTGCTCATTGGTCCTTGAACTCTGCTTTGCAGTTTGCCTAAACAAGTAGCATCAATGCATATTTTCACATCTTAGTTAAATATCATTTTATGAGATATGTATTCAAATAATTGTGTCTAGTCCTCCTTGCTGTGTTCCACAAGGGTGTATATACAGAGATTTCTACAGAACCCCATTAGTATATATAACACCGAGTGGTTTTGTCCCCTTTTAAAATAAATAAAAATATATGGACTGGTCTATGAGGCTTCCTTTTTCAAATGCCTTTCTTTCCATCTTGAAACAAATAATGGATAACAATTTATAAAGAGCATGGTAAAGCATAGTCTGTGTAAAATGTGTAATGCTATATTAAATAAATCTAATTCTCTAAGTGTCTGCGTATTACAATCAACAAAATTGAAAGTCTTTTATGCTTTTTGCCTAGGATAATATTTTTGTCATAGTAGTTTAACATTTGTCAAATATCATTCTAGCCAAAAAATTGTAATTGTCACATACAAAGACTGCATAAAAGTTTATTCTGAAATACTGAAGAAAAGGAATCTGACAGAGTTGAAATAAACCTTAATACTGCAACCCCCCAAAAAAGTTTCAGTATTTTGAAATAAAATTGATTAACAAATTAGAAGATTTATTTTATTCAGTGAATGTAAAAATACAAGATTGATGATTACTGAAGAGTAGGTATCAGTATGACACATAGAATTTATTATGTTTTACAGGAGTTTTGAGTGAGATAAAGAAATATTTGCAAACTAGAAAAAAAAGAGAATCTATAAAGCCATTCTAAAAATTTTTAAGCTGAAATCTTGTAGTCTATACTGAATACTTATATTCCAAAGCCTCTAAATAATACACATGAATGTTCTATCAGCATGTGGATATTTAATACATTTATTAGGAGAAATTTATGTCATCCTCTAAGTACAAAACTGTAAAAATACATTATAGAGGTAGAGATAATCAAGTTTCAATGGTTAAACAAGATTTTAGTCTCTTGTCTTTAGAAGTCTTTAAAATAATATCGTAACCTTAGAATGTGAATGCTTTGGGTTTAGTCTTCCTTAAATACCTATGAATGAACTACAAATCTGTTATTATATAAACATGATTGCTTTGTGGTCCATTGAAAGCTATACAACTTTCTCTTCCCACCAAACATCTTATCTTCAGGACTTATAATGCATATCTATATAGTCTACTTCATATGCATATATTCAAATGGTGTCTTTATGCTCACACAGAAAGTATAGAGAAGAATCTATTTTATCCCATGATGCCAACACTCTTAAGATTTATTTTGTTTGTAACTTTTATTCCAGGCCTCTGATATAACCTGCTTGAGTGAACAAGTTTTAAATATATCAGCAATATCTGAGCAAAACTCATTTGAAATTTATTATCAGTTTGAAATTCCATCATGTTCCACAAATGTTGGAAACTGACATGCTCTTTTTTGCAGTTCTTAATGATAATAGGTTTGCAATGAAAACACATTAAAAATAAGCCTAGTCCACTGATGAGAATATATTTAATGTATTTATTTTAGATTGCTGATAATTTAGGGAATACTTCATGCGGAGTGAATTCATCAGGCATCTTGTTTTCTTAATGCTGTTCTCAACTTTACAGCAAGGAGCCACAATTTCCCCATTTTCAATTTGGAGCAGAGAGGCATTGGTAGCAGCTGTAGCTCTTAATTTGACATCTAGTTTCAGGTCATTTTCATGTAAATAGAAAACAAGAGAGACCTGCCTACAATTTCCGTAATAGGGATGTTTGCTTCAACTTTATCATTTTTCCTCTGGCAATTTTATTTTCTCTCTCCAGGATTAAAGGAGCCAATAATTGTTCATGGTTATTATTTTTCATCTTTATAAAAACTTGTTAGTTTTACTTTCTATTACTCCAGAGCTCCCAATGCCTTATATATTTCAGTCATACACACTATCCATTAATGTTTCTAGCTCATCCTTTCCTTAATCTGGAGTAGGTTAGGCAGGTCAGGCTTTCTATTTCTTTCTGTAATATATTTTCTCCAAGCTTTGCAACTTCTTTTTTACCTCTGAAAAAAAAAATAGGTGAAAATTTGGAATTGTTCCACTGAATACAACTGATGCCTCATTGAAAGGAAAGTTTGAGTTTTGATTTATAATGCTTTGAGCATGCCCATATGTACCACCAACTGTGGCTTCACAGTTGTTTAAAATGTAATTCTGTGCTTTTTCTAATAAATACGTATTTTATTTCATTTTTTTTCCTCTGTTCTGGGGTATAAATGCTACTTTATGCTTAAGCATAGATATGCTTAACTCCATGTATTTTGCCATCTATACAGTAATTTTCAAGTGTATCTCAATGGGGAGAAATTTCATTTTGTGTACATCGTTTTTAAATATGTTGATTTATGCAGATTAAGTTAAGTAGGAAGTTATTTTTGTAGGTAGTCATTTCCATTTGTTCCTCTTCTAGGAGAAAAAATAAGAAATCAGATAGTCTTTTACACATTTTATTTCCTGGATCTTCTGTGACATACCAGCAAATCACATACCCCTTTGATTTCATCTCTGCTGTTGAATTTGCAGTAGTTGTTATAATCCTAAACTTTTTTGTTTGGTGTTTTTACTGTGCCACATCTGGCTTTTTGTTTTGTTTCTGTTTCAGCAGAGACTCATCTGTACTCTTATTTTTTTTTTTCTGCCCCAGTGATATGACAAGAACAGTGGAGCTATCTGGGGAAGGAGGCCCCTTGGGAATACACGTAGTGCCCTTCTTTTCATCTCTGAGTGGAAGGTAAGATGTTTTCCTTACATCAGAAGCTCATACTAATGAAAAACTTGACTTGAGCTCATTTTCCCAAACATTTTCAGAAGATTCAGTATACATCTTTATTATTTAGATGAATACCTCAAGATATACTTCTATTGGCCACTTACGTGTTAGAAACAAAACTAAAATCACTTACTTCTAGGATATGATGGAAAAGAAAAAAAATCATGGTTTCTGCATTTATAATTAACTAAGAAGTACTTTCTTAAAGTATTCTTATCAGTGACATGTAGTAAACAGAAACCCGGGGAAAGACTTGAACATATATTGTTAGATATATATGGCAACTGAATTTTTTAATGTTCAGACATGTACTTAAACAAGTGAAATATAGTAATCCCAAACTGGTATTTCTTGATAATGTTCAGGTGTATATAACTTAGAATAATAAATATTCTAACATTATAAGTAGTTACAGGAGAAGCTAAATATGTTTTGATGATTTTAGCTATAGTAGCAAAATGCCATTATGGTAATTATTTTGTTCCAAAATGTAATCAATTAAGCATAATTTACCACACCTTTTGAAATTTTAGGGACATTATGTTTCTAAATCTACTCGGGTAAACGGTAATGTAGATTGTGTCACCATTTCTTGAAATTCCTGTCTACCTAACTGGACGTAAAACTTACTTTACTGATGGGAATTAAAGTGTGTGCCTGAGAGTTAATATTAGTATTAGTGTAACAACCTTACAGAACTAGTACTAGACATTAGGTTACTTTTCAATAGGATGACTGCCTTTAGCTCTAGACTGATACTGAAAAAGGCGATCAGAAACTTAAAGAAAATTAGTTTCTCACCCATATGACATGACTGTAATTAATTTGCTAAATTTATTTTCTTGAATGTATCACTGGAAGGACAAAACACTGATTTTAGCTTAGGGAATCAAAGGCCAGAAAAGTCTGTTGATTTTCTCAAGGTCACACAAAAGCCACATGCCCTTACTGCATTGCTCTTTCTAGAACAAAAATTCTCCCAAAGGTTATATAGTATTAATTTACTTATTCTGAGTATTTATTCAATTCAGTCTGCCATACAACAGAAAGAGCAGATTTAGTCATGATATTTTGGTTGGCATCATTTTCAGCAGGTAGCCATCTGCTACCTGTAATTGCAAAGTCATCACCTTTTTTAGCAAATAACATCTGATGCCAAGCTCTTGCTGGAATGCATGTCCCCTAAAAAGAAATGAACTGCAAAGCTAGTGGCTCTTATTGTCTCATTTCCTGTATGTGTTAATAAGTGTGTTTATAAATGTTACGGGTTATGGCACAGGACAAGCTGAGGTTGTTTTTGATAGACAGGGAGACTATTTACCCAGTTGTCATGAGAAATTCTAATGGCTTTTGGCAGAAGTGGGCTGATAGAGCTTTGTGAAATACCAGAGTGGTTAAATTACCAGGCCCTTTAGCTTAATGAAGCCGGAATAGAACACAAGATCATCCCAATTTTGAAAACATGAAGAAATATACAATGTGACAGTCACCACACTTCATTTTCAGTAGTTGGGAGAACAAGTTGACCTTGTGGACCAGAAATCACCTTCTCCCACTTTAAATGAGGAAAACACACTAGAATGTATTGATTTTCTCCCTGCTCCTTCCTGTTCTGATTTCTAGCATAAGCCTTGCAGGAGAGGAGAAAGAGTATTGGACTTGGATTTGGAGCAGTTGGATTTGAATCTGTGTTCCCTTTTGTATAAGCTTGAGCAAGTCCCCTAAACTTGCCTCTTGTGAAAACCTACTTCACATCAAGGTTATGGGGATTAAATGACATTAAAAATATGAAAGCCCCTTGTAAAACACACAGCAGATGAATGTGTGAAGTATTAGAATTATTCCTACTTTGGCTAAAACAGAAAAGCCTGGTTCAGAAGTGCACTTTTATAAGTTCATGGTCAGCTGTTCAGTAACTTGATGAAATAGTTGCATAATTTTTTTTTTTTTTGCTATCCACCAGTATTATAGAAAGGAAATTTAATTAAAAAAAATAGTATGGAAGTTGAGACATGAGCCAATAAAAGTTAAGAAGTAATGAGTACAGGCTGAAACAGCACACTTAACTCAACCCATGTGTCTAGAAGCAACTGCATATAGAGCGTGTCAGACAAGTGTCTGACTTCCTCAGGCCATGTGGTCTCACCGTGTGAGCGCAGGGGGTGCGGGTTGGGGAGTTAGGGTCATAGTAGTATACTTAGTTCTTAATTTCCTTCCATTTATTGGCTTATGTCATTATTTAAAATTAGAATTTACATTTAATTATTTACTAAGACTACTGTAATGGGCTTTGCCTTCAATTTCTTTTTGATTTTTTTTTTCTTTAAGAAAAATAGAGCCACACCTGTTTGTAGAATGAGCTCTCTAATCAAAGTTAGAACACCCTGAGTACCACACGGTGGCTGCTGTACTGGATAAGACCTCAATGGATTTATTAGGGTGCAGAATGCTACTTGTATGGAGGAACGTTGGCTTGCACAAGAAAAGCAAAAATGCAAAAAAGAAAAAAAAAATCAGAGTCCCTGAAAGTTAAAAGTGACTTAATTTCATTTTTTTTCAAAAAAGTCAACGTAGCTTTGTTTTAGAATTAAAAGTGTGAAATCTAATTTTTTTTTTTTAGCAAATAAAGATAGCATAATATACCTGTTTCATAGTAAAGACAGCTGAATACGAGGCAGAAGGCAGGACTGAGTGAAGAGTGACAGGTGATGTGAGGAGAGGAGATGTTTAGGTAGTGATGCTAAGCAAGCAAGTGGCTAAGGTGGGAAGTGATACAGTGTTAACACTCCGGTGATAACAGTGGGAAGAGAGGAGATAGCAAGCAGAGGGTAGGTTTGTGACTAAATGAGTATTAGAAGAGCAAGAAGCAATCGTTACCCCTCTTAATCACAGGGCTGTGGACTTCAGCCTCCATTATCACTGCTTATTAATGCAAATGAACTGGTTCGTCTCAGCCTACAACTCCTCGATGGCATTAATTCTTAAATCCTGAGGGTCTTGGTCCCAAACAAGACAGCTCCCATAGCCCTCTCAGTTGAGACAAAGAAGGTAAAGAGGAACTCTTTTCTGAGACTTTCCATGCTGGGGGATGAAATCAAATTGGAGGGAATCCATCCCTTCCTTAGACTAAAGAAGGCAGGAGGGATTTGTTGCCAGGGACCGAACTAATAAAATCAGTCAGTTTTACATTTTACCAAAATTACCTCTGACACATGGGTTTTATAGTTGGGCTTATTCTGTCAATAAATTTTTCATGGAAAGTTAGGTTATTTAGATCAGTGAGGTTCACATAGCATACTCCAGCTGTAATATGCCAGCTAAATTGCAACCCAGTGGCCTGAAAGAATTAATTCATCTCCCAAAATGTGAAATTAAATCCTAGGGAGTAACATTACATGACTGATGATGTACTGAATTAAATTAAAGGAAGACTTGAATGCTTGTTAAAAAAATATCGCTTACATAAACTAGTTTATAACCACATGTGAGCTTCCTAATGGATCATGTTGTTGTGAATCCACCATAACAAAAATCCAAAAATGTGAACTATTAGAGAGTTGTTTAATTTAGGAGAGAAACGCTGTGTTGTTGTATTCGTTTTTCCTCTTTTTGACACGTCAGGTAGCTCAATTTTTAATATTATGTTACGAGATTAAGCTGGGATTAATTGCTTAAAAATACCAATATAAATCTCAGATCCTTTATCTGAAAATAGTAGCTTTCTCTTCCACACAAAATATGATTAACTTACTAACCTACTAGAACTAGGAAACGAAGCATCACCGCACGCTCGCCCTCCGACCCGGAGCCTTCCCTGCAGTAGGTGGCGTGACCGTTCACTCCTCTCTCCTTCATCAGCGGACGGTGTCCATTTCACTTTTCTGAAGTGGAGATCTAAGTGGCCCTGCGTGTGACTCTCCTCCAGCCATCTTGAGGTGACCTGGGCTCTTTAGATTCACTGAGGCCCTGGAGGCAGAAGCCCCACTCTGTGGCACCTCCAAACAGGAAGACAGTTTTCTCCTCCACCTTCATCAGAGACTGCCCTTCTTCCATGGCTGATCCTAGTATTCACGCATCAAATGTGCTCATGTTTTATTTGGATTTGGGACTTAGTGCAAGGGGACTGTGTCATAGCTCCTAAGGCCCCTGTGGGAAAGAGGATGACAAAGTAGGGAAATGAGGGCGAGGGAAGGGGCGCAGGCAGTTTCTCCACATCCAGCAGACTCCTCTTGGAGGATGTATCTGTCTGTCTGTCTTCTGAGACAGTGGGACCCTGACATGCCACAAAGAACAGGGAAATCCCGCAAGTGAGAAATGGCTAAAATATACACGAGTTTGATTTCTTTTAGGTTTTAGTTCAGATACTACCAGTATGTAACAGGCACACGAAACTATACACACACACACACACTTTAATTCTTTATTTGTATTGCTGTAGTTTTCTTTCACCTTTTATTTTTCTCCAGCCCCCTCCCCTCTTGACTCTAAGCCACAGCCATGAAGCACCAAGAACCTGCAGGTATCTTCTCAGAACCCAGACACTTTCTGGTTAAAATTTCAGACGACTCTTCCCAAAGCCCTGTCTTCACACTGTCACTGCCTCGCTCAGAAGCAGCGAGTGGCACGGATACCACTCCAGCCTCATCAGACAAGTCCATCAGCTGGTATTCCAGGCCCCTGCTTGTGGCACTGGCCTCCCCAGCCAGTGTGAGCTCCAGCCCTGCTCCTTACATGAACCCGCCGGGTTTTCGCGCCTCCCTGTGTATTTTCTCTCCTTCTGTCCAAATCCAGCTCATTCTTCTGTTCTAGTTTACATCCCACCTTCCTCCCAAAACCTCCAATGAACACTCTAGGCTTATTGATATCTCCAGGGTTTTTTGTTTGTTTGTTTATTTTATTATTATTATTATTATTATTATTATTTTTTTTTTACAATTTTTACTATACTCGAAGCCTATACTGACCGTTGTCCTGGTCCCACAGGCTTGCCTCATACTCCTCCATCTGGGGCACATTGAAAAAACCCTCTATACACACTTGATTCAGTGGCACTAACAAATGGGACTGAATTTCCTTCTAAACTGAGTGATACGATCTGTGCTAGATGTTTACTTCTTAAAACGCAGACTATTGATCTGGGCAGGAAGACTGCAAAACATTATCATGTATACCTAACCCTCTCCCATTATCAAACATCGTGTTGCTCCCTTGGCACCTCAGACTTAACTATTACACAGTCGGCCCTTGTGTGATGCCCTCTCCAAACCACGAGTCCCCCGTGTCCTGAGCGCCAGTGAACTCCACTAGCTTTTTCTAAGCTTTCTACAAGCATGGGAAATAGAACTGTAGCTCAGTGTGCTCTGGGATGGTGTTTGGGTCTATTTGTCTTGAAGAGCTTCTTCTTTTTAGTGACTCATATGTGTATGTGTGATTTTTTGATTTTTTTTTTGTTTTTTGTTTCTTTTTAACTAAGGATTTAAATAACAAACAGTAGCCAGAATATAAAACATAATTTCTTTCAGAAGTAGAAATCAACACTTATTTCTGAACAGTTGCAAGTGGAGAATCAAGTCACGTATTATGATTCACTAATTCTGTTTTGACCTGAATTTTGCATGTAGGATTCTTGGGCTCTTCATCCGCGGCATCGAAGAAAACAGCAGGTCCAAGCGGGAGGGGCTGTTTCACGAAAATGAATGTATTGTAAAAATCAACAACGTGGACCTCGTAGACAAAACCTTTGCTCAGTAAGCATTTTTCCTTATTTTATTTACTTTGTGATTCCTGGAATGCTTATAATCATTACTGAGCTCATGATGATAAAAATGTAGGGTAGAACTTGTGGTCAATTCCCTTTGACCCCAAAACATCCATTTTCACATGCATCCTATGATTGAGCATCCTCAAAGGTGGCCTGCACATGTCCCTGACAGCCCGAGAATGGCAGACCACAGACAGAGCAAGCCTTCTGCCTGGTTGTCTTTCTGGGGCACCAAGAGATGGGCTTGTTTTTCTTGGGATACGGGTCAGTTAGACTGGTATTTAATGACTCTTTTCACAGACTGTTAGTTCAGCTTATTAATTAACTTCCTTGTTGTCAGCCGTCTTCCTTAAGCTAAATATCTGTGAGAGATGTCTGTGAAGACTCACTGAATAGTAGAAACAAAGGGAAAAAATTAAAATACTCTCCTTCAAGAAATCATTTCTCTGCATGTGAAAATGTTACAGGAATAGGTTCTTATACCTAAGAATTAGAGTCTGCAGCAGTTGGCATATATATGCTTTTTTTAAATGTAGATTGGCATTGCAGCGGAACAAGGGGATAAAGATGAATACTCTTTAGTAATGACCGCCAGCCTCTCTTGTGTCTGCTTGAAACAACTCTTAATATATCTTCTCTGTGGCCATTAGTCTCCAATATTGTGTGTTGTGTTGGGGGGGCGGGGGGTGAGTGATTGAGTGCCTGTGGGTGGAGGGGCATTGGGCCCTAGCTGCATACATGTGGAAGAAAATGAAACCTTAAGAGTCTCTTAGTGAAAATAATAATTGGCAAAATTATCATTGTTATCAGTTATGATATTATCTTTATATAACACTGTGCTTTTTTACAAGGACTTAATAGGAGTGCAGGGCAGACATGGTTACCCTGATATTTTACAGGTAGAAGTTGAGGCTCATAAAAATTCAGTATGGAGTAGAAATTGACTCCTGGTCAAGGAACTGAGCAGAGGAGTTGGGCTGTCTGTGTGACGTCTTCTCCCTCCTCCCCTAACAATGTAAACTCTTCAGTAAGGTGACGGGGAGCTCAGAGAGCTGTTGGAATTGAGATTGAATATTATTTGGTGTGGCTGCTCTGCCTGAAATAAAGGTAGCTTCAACAACATTTATTCTTTCTAAGAACAAGTAAGTGTGGAGATGGCAGTCCAGAGTTGGTATGGCAGGTCCACCATCAGCAGCGAGTCAGGCCTCTTCTGTTTTTCTGCTTCGCTGTATTAATTATGTGGCTGCTATCTTTAAGTTGTGTCATGGTCACAAGATGGCTGCTGGGTTGCCCTCCATCACTTCTGAATTTCAAGAAATAGGAAGGAGGAACAGTAGAACAAAAATTACTGCTTCCCAGACGAGCCAGCTTCCCTCTAACCCCCTCACTTACATCCCATTGGCGAGATAGGCTGCCCTATCTTGCCTAGTTTTCTCTAGTCCTAAGGCTTAAGGAGGCGTAAGGAAGAAGGAGAGAAAAAGTAGCAAGGAATTTGAAGGAAAACATAAAGTGCTAGGACGAAACAGTAAAAAAGTATAGGTACTCTTTAGTAGAATATGGGGTGGAGTGGTGCATATTGGATTGACAATCCACTATGATGCTTGACACAATCAACACACCTCCCACATGTCTCCATGAGGAGCGTTGTGTCAATATTAAACTTCTAGAACACAGCCCATGTTAGAAAAGACCTGTGCTTTAGAATAAAGTCCTAAAAGGAAACTAATTGATAATCTGATCAAGAGTATGAAATGATTTTTTTTTCCATCTTAAAGTTAAAGCTTGCTTTTATATTTACTTTGGTAAACACATCTGGGTTGATTTTCAGATTTAGAAATGCTTGAAAGCTGTGGGTTGTTGGGTAACTTACTCAAGCTCTTTGAGTCTCAATTTTTTCATTTTCCAAAATGAGAATGAATTATACTTACCTCACATGGTTGTTAAATAAGATTAAATGAGAGAATCATGCACGTTGCTAATGCACTTGTAGCCCAGTGTGGTGGCACCTAATGGGCGGGTGGTAAGCGGTACCTAGTACTTAATTAGAGAAGTCTTGCCGCTAGTAATAGTGGTGAGCATCCTCTCTGCTTATGCTGCTGTGCTGCTTCCCCAGCCACGATGCTGGGGTGCTTTAGACGGCATGCTTGAAGGCGGCATCATTATCCATTCACTGTCTTTCAAGGGCTCAAGATGTCTTCCGTCAGGCGATGAAATCCCCAAGGGTGCTCCTGCATGTGCTTCCACCTCAAAACCGTGAGCAGTATGAAAAATCTGTCATTGGACCTCTTAACATTTTTGGTAACAACGATGTCGTTTTGAGAACAAAGGTGCCGCCTCCTGTCCATGGAAAATCGGGAATAAAGACAGTAAATCTCGCAGGAACAAGCGGTCCTGAGGAAGATACATCAACTTCCCTGCAACAAAGCAAGAGCCCCCCACTACCAAGACTAAGTAGAAAGCCCCCCTCTCCCTCACTCTCCCCTCTCATGGGGTTCGGCAGCAAGAAAAATGCAAAGAAAATTAAGATTGACCTAAAGAAAGGTAATTATTAAATTATTCCTAGTAGCATTCTATTATTGTAACATGTCACACTGGTTAAGAGAAATGCATTAAGGCTAATTTTGTTAATTCTCCCTTCATTTAATTGAATCAAAGAATAGATTTAAGTGTATACTTTGGTACCAAATTTCTGGAAATTGTAGTACTTTCTTACTCTTTTTTTTTTTTTTTCTGGAGAGTGGGTTATTTGAAACAAGAAAATTAGGAAGACATACTGGGAAGTAGAAAGAACTATTTCAAACTTGATAGAAACAGCCATATTGTGTCACAACTTAATACTAAATAGGCACTAAAATTCAGTTGTCCCTGTTTCAAGCAAGATGAGTGATGTTTGAAGAATTCTTTAGTCCAAGTCCAAAAAGCCAATTTATTATTTCTGGTTCTCTAAGATACTTCTGTATTAGCAAAAAGTTATTCCTCAGCAAATATGTGGTAATTATTAATTTCACTAGTTTAACATTGCAAACAATTTTTCAAATATACATAATTTCAAATGCATGTATAACCTTTTCTTTCTTCACTGTTTTCAACTTTTCATTTCAAGCCCAGATCGATAAGACTAGATCATGCATGTTCATACATATTTATGCAGTACTGCACATACACACATAAGCATTCACGTACTTCCGTGCTTTTGTTTATTTTGTAATGTCTCTTGATGATCGCTTCTCCCAGTGCAACCTTCTGCAATCCGGTGTGATTTTTCAAGACTCTAATTTAAAGAATCCAAGGTTTCATGGATTCTTGTCTAAATTAATAGAAAATTTAGTGATCACAAGGTAGTTTTAGAATACTTAGTAACATATATCTAAAGCAAATAGCATGTACCTTTAACTAAGAGAGATTATTCTGAGAAGTCCTCTGGTCAAAATTGTGTCCCCCCATAAGAATTCTGTACTGGGAAGAAAATGTACTGACTAGGAGGCAAAAGTACTTCTGTGTGCTTAGCAATTAGATTTTTTTTTATAGAAATGTATCCATTGTGCTTTTCATACAAATTATGCAGCTATGTATAAGGCGTGAGGTTAAGTGGTTTGAGGATAGATAAACCAGACAAAAAATGTGACCTTAAAAATTCATCAGAAAGCCTTGAATGCAAGAATAAAGAATATTACATAACAGCTATGTTTTGGGAAGATAAATCTGACAGCACAAAGATACACTAAAGAAGAAGGTGAACAACAAGGGATCAGTGAAGGGTGCCCTGAATCTGTCTGAATGTAATATGTATGCCTAAATAGCTGACTGGATGTGGGAGGGAAGAGAGAGGAATTAAAGCTACTGCTGAGGTTTTCAGCCAGGGTGGCCTGTACAATGGAGATGCCATTACTAGAAAAATTAGGATTTTAAGTAGAAAAAGCCTGGATCTGAGTTGGAGATGGAAGTTCAGAGTGAAGTATAAAATGCTGGTGAAAGTATATGCTTGGTGATATCCAGGAAGTTGACACCAAAGAAATTAGTGCCAATCCAAGAGACTTAGGTGTCATCCACAGGGAGATGGTAGTTACAGCCAGGAGCTGGCCAAAGCCTAGAGACAGATTGTTCGAGGATTGGTCCTTGGGGATCATTTGTGTTTACAAAGGAGAATAGTGGGTAAGAGAAACAGCAACAAATATGATGTAAACAGAGAGGCAGGAAAATAATCAGAAACTGAAGATATGAAAAACAAGAGGGGTGGTTAATTTCAAGAAAATGGCTGGTGAGAAGTGTCAAAGCTAGAGGGGGAAGATTAGAATAGGAAAAATTATTGGATGTGGTTATGGGGAGGTCATTGGTGATGGGAGATGGAAGGGGCAGTCGGATTACGGGGGGGTCATTGGTGATGGGAGATTGAAGGAGCAGTAGGGTTGAAGTAAGGATGCGCTAAGGTGGAGAAATCTAACCATACTTTTAGATAGAGGTTAAAAAAAAATACACTTGAAGAGAGATGGAGATGTAGAATGAGACAGGAGCAGCCAGAGTGAGTGATGGGACAGTGGAATGCACCGAATAAGGAAGGGTGACACGGGTACACAAGGAGCCCCGGGTTGGCAGCTGATGGAAAGCCTGCCACGTCAGACGGCATTTGCTTCTCTGGAGGGTGTGAAGTCAGGTGTTGGTTTACTGAGAAATCGATCTCCTGGGTGAACGGATAACTTGTGGCGTTTCTTCCAAGACCTTCATAAATGAAAGTAGTAACACATCTAGATTGGCCCTAAATTCACTGCGATACCATCATGGCCTATGAGGAACTGAATCTGTATTTGAAACAGGAAAAACTGAAGCATATTTGAAATAATTTCTGGAATGCCAATATTTCACTTCTCGTGCATTAGTCTAAATTAGGTAGATTTTGCTGTAAGATGGAATATAATATTAACTGCTGCTTACGGTGATTGTGTATTTTCCTGGCCTTATACACTAGGCCCTGAAGGACTTGGTTTCACTGTGGTTACCAGAGATTCTTCCATACATGGTCCTGGTCCCATTTTTGTAAAAAACATCTTACCAAAGGGCGCAGCAATAAAAGATGGCCGCCTGCAATCCGGGGACAGAATCTTAGAGGTAAGAATCAGAATGAATATCTTCAATAAAATACGTCTTGGTGTTTAAGTACATAAACATATAGTCAATTTTGAACACAATATATTGAAAACTGTACTTGCAGACAAGATAAGGACTTTAATCAGAAAGCTAGTTAATGGATAGCCTGTTTGTAAGTCTCCAATAAGAACAGTGATACAGGCCCAAATAGCATTGCAAAGTTTTCCATATCTCCTCTTTCTTACATCTGCCTCTTAGGGTCCCTGGGAAATTTGGGTCAACTCCAAGAGTTCATCATATATTCATTTAAGGCCAAGAATTTGAAAGTCGCACCCAAACCCTGGTCACAGTTTCTTTAAACTCTTCCAAGGGTGGACCAACCTGTCTCGGGTTGATCTGTGCCTGTAGAGAAGTATTTGGGATACCTAAAGCAAGAGTTTTGTTTTGTTTTGTTTTGTTTCCATTTATTTTTGTTTGATAGTATCATCTTCTTGGCTAAATAAATATTGTCAAATTTATCATTCAGGAAATCATTTTCATTGAATCTGGTTGGTTCCATTTAACTTTCTCATGGAGTGGAAGCAACACTATATAGCTTTTTATGTAGTTCTAGATCAGAAAGAAAATGCACCAAATGACTAATGTAGCCCCAAATTAGAATCTCCAATAATCTGTAGTGACTTGTGGACTATAATTTTCTAACATGGAGAACACTGTTGAATTATAATGAATACTCTTATTTCTGCAGGAATTTGCCACGTGGTAACAGTCCATTTCTGCTTTTTGTATTAGGCAGACAATGATACCAGTTAAACATCTGAAATCTGTTTCCCTCCTACTTAAGGAAACATTCTCTGGTATCTGTCAGTCCGAGTTCCCCTTCATAGCAATATGATGTCTTAGGAAAAACTGCTGATGCTCGTTACTGAATGTCTGAGGTTGCCCAGCACCATAGTAGCGATGGTTAGTATATTGCTGGTGTTATAAACAAGGTTGGTTTGGGCTCATGTATTCAGTTTTCATCTTGCCAGAGCTTCACTGATCATGGGAGCCCATTTGCTGCTTGCTTTCACAAGCCATCCAGGGTGGAAGGAGGTGGCAAGTGTTGTTAACTGTGGCCACTCATATGATTGCATGCATTAGGTGAATGGCAGAGATGTCACTGGACGGACTCAGGAAGAGCTCGTGGCCATGCTGAGGAGCACCAAGCAGGGAGAGACCGCCTCGCTGGTCATCGCCCGCCAAGAAGGAACTTTTCTGCCCCGAGAGCTGGTATGTTCCGATCACAGTCTTACTGACTTTCCGGTACGAAACTTCATATACTCAGTGACTTCAGAATAGCTGAGAAATGAGTTCTAAGTCATAGGCTCCATTTCTAGCAAAAACTGAATCACACTGAGAGTGTTCTGCCCCATTTGGGGCATCCCTGTTTTAGAATGTTGATGCAGTGAGATGGTTATTTGCAAACAGTGCTTCAGGTGTACAAATTCAAGCACCTTTGAAGGAAGCAATTTAACAATATTCAGCTGAATAAAATACACACTGAGTATGTGCTGTGGGTTAAGCCCTATGCAAAACACAACCAGCAGAAGTGTTCATAGTTCTACCTTAGTGAAGTTTGCAGTCTAAAAGGAAATTAAAATGTAACCAACTATTTAAAACGGTGATAGAGTGCTATAGTAATACATAGCAAGGGAATTTAACCTAGTCTTGAAGGCTGGGAAAGGCATCTCAAGAAAGAGAATCTCTAAAGTCTTATTAAAAATGTATACCATTTGACCTAGTAGCTACATTTTGCATAATTTGTCCTAAATTGATTATCAAAGATGTGGAAAAATTTCTTGTCCCATTGATTTTTTTTTCTAAAGTCCTATTTATTGTAGTGATATATTGGGCACTGTACAACCAGAAGGTATTGGTTAAATAAATAACTGGATAACTTTCCAATGAAATATAGTAACTACTTAAAATGGCCTCTGTGAGGAATTAATAATGAGAGAAGGTTCATAGTATATTGTTAGTAAAAAGTTGGGTATAAAATGATATATACAGTATGATCAAATTACATTAAAATCTAAAAAATTGCTGGAAGGAGATGCACTCAAGTTGTTGGAATTATGACAGGTTTTCATTTTTTCATTTTTTAACAGTGAACATATCATTTTATTATTGAAATATTTCTTAAAAAGGCTTTGGGGAGATCCAGAGGATTTTAATGGTCAATCATAGAGGAACAGATGTGATAAGAGGACTTTTAATTACCCTTTGTTTTTTATTTCCTTTGAATCTTTGTAAGAAATGACAAAGGCACATACGGGTTATATGATACGTTCCCAGAGTTAGAGCATCAGAACAGTGACAAGTTAGATGATAACATTTAGTGTAGTTGACTTGAAAAAGAGAAAGTTTAGGACACGTGATAATTGCTATCAAATACATAAAGAGTTATTGTATGGATTAAAAAGTACATTTTAATCTGTTTCTTCAAATAATTTATATCCATTAATTTGTTTATGTATTAATTCAAGGAACAAGTTACTGAACATGTGTTGTGCACTAAGTCGGAGGTTCTGGGGATACAAAAATAATTAAGACTAATTTCCTGCCCTATGTGAGCCTGTACCAAAACAAATACTTGGAAGTGATGATGTTACAAGAACTTTCTAACTGTCGGAGCTGTCCAAGAAGGAAATAGGCTAGTTAGTATACTGAAACAGAATCTGCCTCGCCACCTGCCAGAGAAGCTCTGGAAACAGTTCTCCCATTGATAAAGTGATAAGACTAGATAACCTCTAAGATTCCGCCTTTGTTACATGTGTTTATATTCATGTTTGAATATAGAGCTTTCCTGAATCACCTCTCTTATATATATATATATATATATATATATATATATATATAGAGAGAGAGAGAGAGAGAGAGAGAGAGAGAGAGAGAGAGAGAGAGAGAGAGAGAGAGAGAGAGAGAGAGAGAGAGACCTCTCTCTTACATATGGAATACACAACTCTGCCGTGGCATTGTATATTTTATATGTAAGAGAGGTCTATATATTCTTCATGTTTTATATGTAAGAGGTCTATATATTCTATATATTTGTATTATATATGGAATATTCTATATTGTACACATAGAATATATATAACAACCTCTCCCATATAGAGAATATACAGGCGCCTTCCCTCCGTGTTTCTGTAGCATAGAGTTTCCTTTTGATTCCTCCTCCTCGTTCCCATCATCGTAGCCATTTTCCTCTTGCCCTGTTGTATGCTTTGAGAAGACCTGTGGTAAAATAGGGAAAGGAAGATACACTCTCTTCCTCCTTTCCTCTACTTAATTCTTCCATCCCCAGCCACTTTGGAAAGCAGAATCTTGAATTTCCGCCTCATCTCCTCACTGAAGCTCCTTACTCTTCCTAAAGAGAATGCTGTCAAAACTTGAAGTCTAGATTTTTTTCCTCTAAATTCAGATAGATTCTTTCCTTCAATCTTATTTATCCGAAGACCGTGGTCTTTCTCTGCAAGGGTCAAAGCAATAAGAAACAATACAAAAGGGAACACCATGGATGGATAGCAGGAAGCCCTTACACTTCATGTTTAATTATTTGCTGGTGATAAAAACTCTTAGAAGACCTCGGGAGGACTGTGTACTTGTCCCAGGGACAGGAGAACTAGGAAAGAAGTTTTGGTGTATTCTGTTGATCTGTGGTTCTGGGAGGAATAAAACCCTGCATAGAAAGAGAAATACTCCAGGCAGCCCCCAGGCATGCAAAAGAACCCAAGGACAGAGCTGCAGCTAGGAACTCAAACCCTCAGGAGTCCCTCATTCCCCATCTAATAGTTACTTATACCCCTTTTCCATATGTCCTCTAGAATTTCCAACTGCGCAGCTAATTACTTCTTCCCACAAGCTCTCCACTCCCACCCACCCCCATCCCCACCCCTGGTAAAAGGGAGGGGAATGCTGGTCTTACTCCAGTTTGAAACTCTGAATGCATTTTCAATCAAAAACAATTACATCTAGAAGTTAGTAAATGGAATAAGAGAATTTGGGGACTAAAGGGACCTGAAAGAATCAGTGAGTCCAACTCCACTTTTGCAGTTGAGAAAACAGAGGCTCAGGGCTGTTGAGTAACCTGCCTGTGGATGCACAGTGAGCAGGAACTAGATGCCCAGCTTTCCTAACACTTAGTATCATCTCTGGAGCTCAGCTTCTGTCCTCACCACCTACTGTGTGATCCAGAGCAGGTCACACAATCATTCTGGGGCTCAGTCTCCTCATCTGTATCATTAGATTGCGGTGAGGATTAAAAGACGATAATCTCTAATGAGGATGTCATTAGATTGCAAAGCTCTTAGTGTTGCTTCTGATCAGTTGTAAGTCTTCAATACACGTTAGCTGTAGTTATTTCTTCTAGAACATTACCACTTCTGTAGTATTAGAAACACAGTACTATATTTTATTGATATTATGGGATAAATAGATTTCTGCAGGCTTACCTGGGACTAAACACTATTTTGAACATTAATTGTCTTCTTTTCCATTATTTTAAAATGTGTTCTGGTATGCAAAGTACTGAATTACAAATAAATTTTCAAGCCAGGCAGCCTGTATGTATTATTTCACTCTCATTTAATATAATTTAGTAAAATTGGATTTCTATCCCAGAAAGTGACATCATAGGCCAAGCCCACCAAGGAGCACATTAAATAAATTATGCAACTGTGAGATTATGAGTGACAATAAATTGTTTGTTCTCATCATTTTTCATTTTACACAAAATCTGGAGGGCCTGTAGTTAGTATCCATTCTCTAAGAATTTTCTGCCAAATAGTGTCTTTAAAAAATATTTTATTTCTAACTATCCAAATAAGTGGAATATTCTTTGTAACCACGCAAAGTAGGAACCTTTGAGGCTTACAAGCACTAAAGTAATGTAGACCTAGAGTCTTAGTTTTGGAGGAATATGAAATACATTATTTTTCCAGCCCAAATACCTGTCTTGAATCCTAAATAGCAAGAACCATGCAGGAAGTTTAAGGAGAGGTCATGTTTGGTGTGCACGGACTCTTTCCATGGGAACTATTCAGAGTGTGGCACTGGACTGTTTTAAAGCATGGGATGGGGAAGAGTGTGCAATGTGATTCATCTTTGTGTTTTACTTTCAAAAAATTGAAGGTGGTATCATTTGGGTCTCTTCTCCCATATCGTGATGGATGCTCACACTTGACTTTCCATTGAAAATCTGGCAGGATGAAGGAAGGACAGCACTTCCTGCTTTTGTCCTGTTCTATCTCCTTTGAAGAAAACAAACTGTGTTTATTGGTTTCCTGTTCTGAGATGCTGTCCTCTCCCTTTTGTTACACTGTGCTATTTCACGAGCTCTGCACCCTCTTCACAGCGCCGCTCTGCCTGTTTTCTGACAGTTAAATCTTCCTCACTTCCTTGTTATCATTAGCTCCTTACGGCTCACAGCCAAGGGAGCATGTGGTCAGCAGTTCCCCAGGAAG
Organism: Camelus dromedarius; assembly: GCF_036321535.1. Lineage (NCBI taxonomy): Eukaryota > Metazoa > Chordata > Mammalia > Artiodactyla > Camelidae > Camelus > Camelus dromedarius. The sequence continues at coordinate 68,428,273 of NC_087439.1, read as the reverse complement.
TCCCAATATAGGATGGTCCCTCGGATGTGACCCTCTGTCATTCCAAAGGCCTCAGCATCCATTTCCTGGTCATTTCTCCTGACTTGCCACAGAAGAGAACTGTGCTGAATTCTTACATTTGCTGCTCCGTGTCTTCCTTCCTGAGCGACTAGTTAGTATCACCATTGTAATGGCACATTTAGCCAGCCGTCCTTCCATCTGTGGCCAGCTGGGTTGAAAATCAAATGAGAGGAATTGATGTAAGAACATTGTAACTATTTAGCTCTTTCTAGTATCTTTACCAAAAGAACTGTGCTTCAAAGGTAATCTTTCCAGAATCCCAGTCTGGAAGATCCTTTGATGTTCTCATCACCTTACTGAGTGAGAGTTTATTAAAGAGGTGTTCACATAAGGAACATTTTTGCAAAAGGGGCTTTGAGATTACTGTCGGTAATAGAATCAGAAGGTGAAACTGCTGTGTCTGCGCCTGCACTTGAAACGAATACCATGCTACTTATTTGGTGGTTTGTTTGGTCTGTTCTGTAAAAGACATGGTCTGCAAATTCTTTTCCATCCCTGGTACCTGAAATTCTTTTCCATCCCTGGTACCTGAAATTCTTTTTTTCCTGTGCAAAGTGTCATATGAGTTATCTTTCCATTTAGAAAAGATTCTGAAAAACTGAGAGTTTTCTATTTACTCCGTGCCTTTACTTTAAGAGCTTCAGAGAACGAGGCACTGAGCCTCGTGTGTGCCATGTGTGTGCGTGTCCATGTACATGTATGTGGATGTCTTCTTCCATTTACTGGGGGAAAAGAAACCTTCTGCCATTTCACTGTTAACCTCTTTAATGTTTCATGTTCTGACCTGCTGCCTTATCTTTAAATTATCCAGAAAATCACAGCCACCCCTGGTGGGTAAAACAAGCTGAGAAAATTTCAAATGTATTTATAATTTCTACCTGCCAAGTTTGCCCGCTATTAAGCGCCAGCCTCTGCAAGGGGGATTAACTATATTTCAAGCGAGCAAGTCGCCCCTGCCTGGTGTGATTGAGGTCCCAAAGTTAGCCATGTTTGTCATGCTAATCTTCTCTCAGGAACATGGCTTTTGCTGAGAGAAAAAAGAAAAAAAAAGAAAATGATGCACACCCATGTGGAGGCTCCCTTAAGAGTTGCTGAGCATGCGATATTCCAACGCTGCCATGTTTACCAGTCCCTGTGACTGCCTTTGCTAAGGCAAATGACACGTGGCCCCAACCCCTTCCCGGTTTATTCTCTTCTTCCTAAGTGAAGAATTCACACCTTTAAATGTCAAATTATTTAACATCATGAATCATGCAAAAATATTAGTTTGAAATCTTCCGTGAACCTCGTTTAGCTGATATATTATTTTATTCCCTTTGGCTGTTTGATTCAAATGATTCTATGCTTAATTAAGCAAGGTACTTAGGGAAGAATGAATATTATAGTGGCTATTTGTGGATAAGTAGCAGAAATTGAAGGATGATTTCAGGATGATTTTTCTACCTAAACCAAAGTACAAGAGTTATGTTTTCCAATTTAAATAATTATGCAGGAACTAAAATGCATTGCTGTATTTTATAGATTCTCCAAGTGTGGTCTCAGACCAACAGTGTAGCATCACCTGGGAACTTGTTAAACATGCAAATTCTCAGGCTCCCTCCAGACCTAAAAAATCAGAAACTCTAGAGGTGGGGCTCAAAGAAGTGTTTTAACAAGCCCTCCAGATAGTTCTGATGCTTCCTCAAATTTCAGAACCATTAAAGTCGTGGTTTAGTTACAAAGAGTATAAGGCCTATAGGATAAGTTAGTGAATGTAACTGACTAGCTTCAATAACCCAATTTTCAACTTCACCTTTCTCTTCTGCAAACAATTTCTTGTTGTGTGAAATGTATCCTGTGAAAATTTCAAGCCCAGTTGAGCTGTGGCTCTTTGGCCATGTGCCCCTCCTTTTGGCCAAGGGCCAGTGCGGAGTGCAATCCAGTTACTCAACTCAATTACACCTGATTCATTTAGGCAAACTCAATTGTACTTGACTTTTTCAGGCCCAACTCGATTGTGCTTTAAAATTTTCACACTCAATTTGATTGTGCTCCAAATTTGTTGCATGCCACCTCGTAACTTAGAGATTTAAACGCATACCAAAGGGAGGCGCTCTTAGGGATGCTTAGAAGATCGGATTACTAGTATTTGTTTGAGGTTATACCTAACTTCTCCTTCCCTTCCCCTTTGGAATGCTGCAGGTAAGGTATGCTCCAGTGGTCCATGCAGGGACCACACTCTACCATCCCCATTCTGCTGTGTTGGATTCAGAGTTTGCAGAGCTCCTAAGAAAGTGAGCCTCAGAGACGCTCACAAAGCAAGTATGCTAAGCTGTTCCCATTCGTCTCATTTTAAAGATGGGGAAAGTGAGGCACAGAGATGTTGTCCCTTACCAACATTGACATCGTTTGTCAAAATCAGAAATGTTTTTAAAGGAAGACTTCCCTCTCCCCAATAAGCATCCGACTTCTCACTTGTGCTGTGTACTAAGAGACTAGCTCCTTCATCTCTGCCAGTTTTTAAAATGCGTTCGATAACCCACAAGGCACAGGGATTAATAGTCATTTGCTACTCTCTAGGAAGTGCTCATACCTAAAAGAATTTTACTGAACCCTTGTCAGCAAAATCTAGTCTTGATAAAATAGATGATGATAAATGCTCTGGTTCAGCGTTATGCAAACAGATGGAGGAAGTGCTGGCCATTTTGCCTGGCTGTATGGCTTCCAGGTGTCAGAGTGAAAATACTTAATGGCTTTTATCACAAGGCTGGTTTTGTTGGAGACTGGAAGGTGGTGGCAGGAGGAGTGGTCTATGCTGAAAAGAAGCTCTCATGACATTTCAGAGGCCTGGAGCCTCCTTATATAGTAGTGCAAAGTGAAGTATGAGGAGCTATGAGACCTGGCCAGACTCTCATGGCACAAGACATATGTCTTATGAGTGGCTACTGCGGCCACGATCAGGCTTCTGGAGGCTAGAAACGAGAGGCGCCTTCTGAAAATACATGTTTAAACAGCTCAGAGAAAGGAAGACTGTGACCCACCACAGACGATATTCTTATTATCCAGTTAGCCAAATGTTACCAGTAATTCATGCCAGCTGTTGGTAGGGAGCAGCTGGATAAGAAGGTGGTTACCAAGCTCAGGGGGTGACCTTGATTTGCCTAATTACCACACTGCCTGTGATCAGTACACTTGTTAAGGTACATTTGGTGTAAGATAAGGAAATGCGTTCGTTTTGTAAAGGGTATTTAAAGATTAAGGGGAGAAAATGTACTGCCTTAATTGATTGTGGTTGACTTTTCCAGCTGTTATCAAAGTAAATACCACACATGTGAAACTGCCGCAAGAGTCCGTTTCATTTTGAACATACGCTGAGAGGTCTGAACGTGTTTCATCTGCCTGTTTTTCAAGAAAATGTGTGATCTTTATCATTAAAGGATATCAGCTTAAGATTGTTACTTTTTTTTTTTTTCTCCTAAGAGCTGATAAAACAGAGATAGACACTTAAATAACAATCTGTTGCCACTTACCTCTTCCCAGGCCCCGTCCCCAAAGATTTTCTGGGCAATGACTTTTAAATATGTTCTCATTATTTTTAATGAGTGTGCATAACGTATGACGCATAATACAACAGTAGATAGGTGCCCTTTTACTGAACTTGTCAGATATAATAAAACATTGAAGGAGTTAAGATGCACTTTTCTTTAAGATACTATAATTATTTAAATTAAGATGCCCAAGCACAAATTGCCCACTATTCAATTCCCATTGCTAAAGAAAGCCCCACCATGGTCTGAGTTCTCTCTCTAAAAAACAAATGTTTTATCACAAATGTGAAAAAGACAAAGGAACATTCAATATTGTTATGTCTCTCTAAGTTTACCCTTCTTTAAATCTACCCCGATGGCAGGATATTCAATTATAAACGAGTTCAATTATGCTTCCTGGCCACTTACGGAGTTATATGAAAGACTTTTATCACCAGGTCTTTCCGCAATTAATTCTTCGCATTTCTTAGAGGCTTAGGACCAAAGGAAGGATTGTTTCACAACTTAAAATGCTGTTTTAGTTTTCTTACATTTCCTCTTTCTCTTCTCTTCCTTACTCCTTCCTTTTCTTTCTGCTCTGACCTATCATCCGGCCTTTCTGGAAGCAAATAACACTCAGTATGGTATCTTGCAATAGTTTTAGAATATTTTTATTTCTCCATTACGTTAAAATGCCAAGTAGAGATGAAGAGGAAGGTAATAGTACATTACATTAAATTGCATTAAAATGCCAGGTGGTAGATAAAGATGGTGGTAGAATAGAGAAGTTTATCATCCTGCAGAACAGCAAAGCCTCCCTTTGCTAGTCTTTATTATGTAAACATTGGTGCCTCTGGCCTTAGCACCCTGCAGGTGAACTACAGACTTGCAACCTGACTCACAAGGGCTCCTCCTCTCGCCTCCTAATATTCCATCTATTTAATACAGGAGTAGATAAGTCATCTCCCTTTCCCTGCTTTGTTGCTTAGCAACATTTTAACAGCGACACTCTTGCTAAGCATAAATTCCTGTCCCAATTTAAATTAGTTATTTGGGATTAGCCGATATAAACTTTATATATAAAATAGATAAATAACAAGGTCCTACTATATAGCACAGGGAACTATATTCAGTAGCTTGTAATAACCTGTAATGAAAAAGAATATAAAAAGGAATATATATATATATATATATGTGTATATATATATATATACACACACACATATATATATATATAAATGAATCAGTATGCTGTACACCAGGAAACTAACACAGCATTGTAAATCAACTATACTTCAATTTAAAGAAAAAGATAATTAAGCCAAAATATTAAAAAAAAATCCTGCCCCTATTCTGGATACATCCCTCCCCAGATGAGGGATGTGCTTTTCCTTTCTTTCTCTCACCCCATGTAGAGGTTTACTCTTCTACAGTAGACACACACCCACGACCTAGACTGGGGAGTGAGAGTTGGGTTGTGTAGAGCGTGAGGAACTAGTAAGTACTAAAATTAAATTATCAAAAGAAAAGGTCATTTGACAGCAAATAAGGAGAAGACTTTGATTATCTATAAAATGAGGAGACTGAACTAAATGGTCACTTAGATCTCTTCCTACTGGAAAATTCTCCGAATTGCGGTGCATCAAGTTCTGGCATGATGCTCTGTACAGCTAGCGCCTGATTATGAATGATCTGTGTATATAAATGGGCAGCAGGGGTCCGCCTCTGTTTGCTTGTTCCACAGTTCAGAATGCCTTGGGAACATTTGACCTAAAGGATGCCTTCTCCTAAGTAAATGTAGAGCTAACAAATTGCCAACAGATATCTTTCTCCTGGCCACCTTTTCTACTCCCTGCCGTTGCGGTGCTTGTTGACACAGCAGTTAGCAGACACAGACGGAGGCCTTCTTCCAGGGCTCTCCCACAGCTGTGGGTGCCATAGGAGACTCACTCCCCCAGCCAGCTCAGAAGGAAATGTGTTCTTTCTCTCCTAAATTGGAAATTCAGCTGTATTTTCCCATAGAACATTCTGAAGTATTGCCTATGCACTAGAATGGAAATTACTGTATACTGTTAGGTTTTGGAGATACTGAGAAATGAACAAAGTAGCTTGGCTAGTTGAAACCAACCTCGGCAGAATTTACCAGTATTTCTTTTGAGGGAAAAAAAAAATTCAAGCTGTGGGAACCAAGTTTACAAACAAACTTAGAGCATACAACCTATTTTCTAACTAGAAATTGCCTTATCTGGATCCGCAGTCACAGTTTATTTAAAGCTTACTTCGATTACACATAAAGAGAAGAAAATGAATCACAAACATTATTCATTAATGTTTTGGCCATCCTTAATGCAATAAAAAAAATCTCTGTGTTCTGTATTCTTCTGTTGGAAAAATATGACTGTGTCAACACTCGCAACTTGTTGAAAACTTGGCAGATATTTTCAATGTAATTATTAATGCAAGCCACCTCAATCCTCTTGGGTACTAGACAGGTGGTAAATACATTATAGAAATAAATATTAATGTAATTATTAACTTGATGATTTTATGTGCTATGTAGGCATGCAAGAAAATTAAACAAAGATGAAGGCTGTTGAACTTGTTCACGTCCCAGGACATACATAACAGTGACTTATTCCCCGTATTGTAAAGAGTTAGAAATGCACTAGATCGAGCCTTGTCTTCAGCTGCAAAACTGAGTACGATTGTAAAAAATTATATATATGTGTAATTTTTCATGGTGGCTAAGTTAATAACATGCCACTATAATTTGTGTACGACTGAAATAGGAAGCAAATCACGTGCATCCTAGTCGGAAAGAAAGTATGAAACAAAATACCCACAAACAAGTCAGAAGCTTATTTTTTAAAAGCCCAGTCTTTGCAGTCAGATAGAAGTTCAGAGGTTCCTCTTTAACCTGTAGGGTTTCTTGCAGAAAAGAATACCGATGACATATAAATGCCTTACTTCCTTCACAAACCTTTGAACATGTAACCCGAAGATTGCATTGCCTCTCACCCTCAGCTCTCAGTAGCTCTCAAGGGACTTGGCACATCTTATCAGACAGGAGCAGCCAGCCAAGGGCAGCCGGCACATTGCGAGGCCAAGGCAGGGTGGTGGTCAAGGCCATTGGGCAGGTAGCGAAAGGCCTCTTGCTGTGTGAAACAAATGCAGTTTCCTTCCTGCCTTCTGCAGGAGCTAATTTTGTTTTTCACTTCTCTTCTGGTATGAGAACAATAAGGACTTGGAAGGCCATTCTGCCTGGAGGAGATGTGCACCAGATTATCATCCGTCCACAGACGAAAAGTGCCGAGGTCAATGAGAACAGGCACTCCGGGATGAAGTAAAAGGTTTAATTGAAAGTACTGTCCTGGGGGAGATAGATGATTGAGCGTGCTATTGAGTGGACATCAATTACCATAGACCAGAGTGAAGAAAGTGAAAGGCGGACCATTCCATTTTTTTCCAAGTTCCCAAATCTGTTTCTCTTTAAGAGAAAGTGGGAGGTCATCCTAATAGAATGCAAAGAGGGGAAAAGTCAGTTTTTGTTCATGCACAGTGTTCTTAGAACATTATTAAAGTTTCTTAGGAAGGTGCAGGTGAATTTTCTACAAGAAGAGATACTTTTGTTAGAAGTTAGAGATCTGGGCAGAGTACAGAGTCTGATGCCAAACAATGGTTAACATTGATATATATCTATTGAGTTGAGTTGTTAGTAAATGTTTTGCACTTACTCGTAATTACAAAATTTTTTTGATTCTTTGATCATGTCTCTCAGCTGTTTTAGTAGGTTAGGTTTTCATTCTACAACGTAACAGAAAAAATAAGTTGAGGCATCTGAACATACGGTCCCCATTAAAAACTAGACATATCACTGAAATATGGCCATCTTTATAAATCACACGTATTTGTTTAGCCAATGCCCTGCTTTTGACGTGGCTAAAACAATGAGATGAACTCTGCATTCACAGAGACAAAGTCTGGGATCAAGAACTGCTTAACAGGAAAATAATCGGTCGGGTGTCTGTTTTGCTAGTCATTAACATATTTGAATGATGACTTTGAGTCTTCTTTCAGGTCAGATACAGTATAAAAAATATTCTGGATTATCCATGCCCAATAGGCAATGGATTTGAAAGGACAAAGGCAGGGAGATAGCAAATATATCGAGTGTTGTATTAAGTGTTACACATAATGCTGAATTTAGTTTTAAAAAAATTCTCAAAGCAACTTTTAGTTTATTTGCTTTTCAGTTTTATTTAGAACAAATGAATTCGCTCAGTAAGTGAATTTTAGTTTTAAAAGTGAAAAATTGCTTTTTTAGGGTTAATTTGAACAGGGTAGTTGCCAAATAGTACCAGCTGTCATAATAAAGTAGAAGTGAGTGACAGGTTTACTCCACCCCATATCAAAACTCAAGAGCGGATATGGTGATCAGATGAGCCAAAATAAATGTGAGTTCTTAGAAACATTTGCAAGCTATTTTCTTGCAGAGCTCAGCCCTTCATAGGCATCAAAGTACATACAGGTCATGAGTAAGCTTAGCACTGTTACCGAAATGAGAAAGAGGAATTGCTCTGTCGGTGGAGGTATCCCAGATACACTACCTGATATCCCAAACTCCCATTTGATGATGGTGATGGTGGTGATGACAGTCTATATTGCAACGTTTGGGAACTTAATTAGCAGTTTTTAAACTAATTTTTAATATTAATGAAAATGTGGCCCATTTGAGCTACAATGGGAGAACTAACTGCTACAGCACTTGTCAGCAGTGCTCTTTAAATATTTACTATACAGTTACTCTCGGGTTTGCATTGGGGTAGTGCTAGCGGCATAAATACAAGTGGAGTGGTCCTCGTTGCCCTTGAAGTCCTTAAAGATTTGTATAACAAATAGCCATTATATAATGTGATTAGTGTTATAATTTAATTATGAATAGAGACCCAGGTGAGGGCCCAGCCACAGAGACAAGGGGACAGTCGAGATGGGCTTTGATGGGTATGTAAGAGTTTGCCAGTGGGGGTCAATGTGGGAAGAAGGGAGAGAATGATTTTTAGGTAGAGAGAATCACATCCAAAAAAGAGAAGCTCCTTGTAACATTTAATTAATTAACTTCAATTTCATCTAACAAATGTGTTAGAAAGTTTAGAAGTGCTAAAACTATGCTTTTATAGATAACATGCAAGACATAACTGTCACTTTTTTTTGGCCTTTTAATGGCATTATTTCAAGAAAGGCATTATGGTAGGGGAGTGTCAACAGGATAATTTATGGAATCATCCTGTAACAAATATTTTTATACATATGCATTATATTGGGTGCTAAACTGGATTCAAAATTGAATTAAACATAATTCCTGTCTTTGATGAGATCACAATGTTAGAGTTAAGACAGACACACCAGCAAATAATTATAAAAACAGAAAATGATGAGGATCTTAAGAATGGGAAAAAGACAGAAAATGGGAACTGAGAGCAGAGCAAATTGCTTTCCCACTGACAAAATCAGAGAAGGAAGAGGTGGCTTACATGCTTAGACACAAAGTCTGAGTGTTTGGAAACTAAAGAGTCTTTGACTTCATTTTACCACCGTAAAAGTTCTTTTGAGGTTAAAATAATTTTTGCACTTGAGATATATATATATCTCAAGTATATATACATATACACACACACATGTATATATACAAACATACATATAATACACGAAGTATTTTTCCTTATTATGATTTCATCAAGTATAATAAGTGTAGGTCTGTACCGTCAAAAAAATGCTTGACTGAAAAGATTCATTCACTCATTATGCTTAGATGAGCCTTTCTTTTTCGAGTATCAGCAAGTAAAAATGGACCTGTGATGAGTTAACATAAAAAATAATAATTTATTAGGCATGAGCTAAACGGAGATAGTCTTTGTTTAGTCTTTGAAGCACACCTGACTTTGTTGGAAAATGAAAAGCCTTTAGTTCAGGGAAGAAAGAAGTCCTGCTAAACCTGCATCTATTGATTAGAAGTGTGCTGAACTTTGAAACTTGTTGTAATTACACACTGATTTTACAGGAATTGAGGCTATAGTAATTGCTCCCTTACCCTTGTCCTGCTTTCTTATATACATAACAGCAAAGGAGAGGAACATTTGAAAGATGAATACTGAAGAAAAATAAAGTGAAAGGCAATATATTCATTAGCCCAGCCAAGTTATTTAGGGCTCTGGGACCGTCTGAACAGCCCTCTTAAGAGCCTGGAAGAAACAGTGCAGGGATGTAAGGGAAGGAATCTTCCCCTATCTAGGCTGCCTACTTCCTGTGCCTTGGGGAGACCTCACAGACCCGGAAGCCACTCTGAAGTTCAGACTGTAAGACGACTATAGGATGGTGTCTTAGTCTGTCATGGCTGTTACGACAATACCACACACTGGCTTATAAATAGCAGGAACTTATTTCTCACAGTTCTGGAACCTGGGTCCAAGATCAGGGTGCTGGCATGTCAAGTGAGGGCCCTCTTCTGGGTCGCAGACTTCTTATTGTATCTTATATGGCGGAGGGGCTAGGGAGCTCTGTGGGGTCTGTTTTATAAAGGCACCAATCCCGCTCATGAGGATGCCATCCTCATGATCTAATCACCTCCCAAAGCCCCACCTCTTAAAACTATCACTTTGGGGATTAGGATTGCAACATACGAATATTGGGGGACACAGTATTCAGATGACAGCAGATGATGTATACATGTGTCAAATGGAAAATGTGATACCAAAAGAAGAGAAAGACATGATTAAGAGAAATATAAACCCTATGATATATCATTAACCCTTGATATTTCCCATATCTTTCTCTCTCTTCATATATATATATGTATATATATCTTCCAACCTTAGCCTGTAGACTTGGCCATGTGAATTCATTTGGCCAGTGAGATGTTAGTAGATGTTTTGTGAGCAAAGGTTTTAAATGTACTTTCATTTGTGCATTTCTGCCTTTAATCATATGAGGAATGTGTTTCAGATACCCGGTGGTCTAAAGAGGTTGAAAGTTGCTTGGAGCAGATACACACCTAATCCACAGCTTGGAGGCCAGCCTGCCTGAACCCAGCCTAGATTAGCTGGACCCCAATCAACTTGAGATGTGTGAGCCAGGCATAAATGCCTTATTGTTCATATCACAGTTTTGGGGTGATTTGTTATGCAGTATTTGGGGGCAACAGCTGACCGACACATTCAGTCACTTTTCCCCATTAATTAACTCTGGGTCGATTTCCCTCCCCTTTCTCTTCAATTTGTTTATAGTAGTGACGATAGGAAGATATATCCACATTTCAAATCTAATGGGTTTCATATGCTACAGAGCTTAAATGACTTCTTATTTTATAGTCATTTTTGTCTGAAAATTAATTTTAACACAGTAATTGATTTAATTATTAAGATAAAAGCAAATGATATGTCTGTCTACCAATGGGATGTTAGATGTATGGTAAGAACCTTCTCATTACAGTAGTAAACATGTACTGTGAATTTTAAGTGGTCATTACCCACTGAGATTTCTCAATCTCTACTTGGAATTTAGTGTTATTTATCATCAATAGTAAACTCAAAGGGATTGGTTTCCAGCTGGAGTCTAATCAGATGCCACTCAGGCATCAGAGAAAAGGGAAGAGTTAAGATGGTTATATTTTTATAATGTAATTTTCTTATAAGCCTTAACCAGCAAACAAACTCTGCCTCCCCCAGATGGTGTTACTTCCTGGAGGCTGTGGTAGTACTGTTACTATAATACATAATATTATATATTATATTTAATAAACATGAGTCTCTGTGCCTTAAAGTGAAAGAACATTGACTGGGTCCCTTAGGGAGAATGCAGATACCCGAGATGTAATCCCTGCCTTTAGAATTCTTGAGTTGGGAAGAGAGATATAATGTCTTTACTAAAAGAGTTTGTACCCTAAACAATGGCACATATACTTAGAATGGAGGGTATTATATAGAACATTCTTAAATTTTTACTCTAATTATTTCAGAATTTAGTCTGTGACCGCACGTTTCCTAAGGGCCCAGTGAAAACAACCTGTAATTCATTGTCTTTAAACTATCTTCAGAAATCTCCCAATCCAAAACAAATTTAATTTTTTTTTTAAAGTTTCTCACAAGCAAACTAAATGTCATTGATTCTCCTGTGAGGAGTAAGGACTCCCTCCTTCTAAAAGCTTCAGAATAGACTTGCTATTCTGCATCTTTTGAAGCCTGGCGTGAGACTTTCCTTCCATTGTTCTTGGTTGTTGATGGTAACTGTGTCGTATAACATGTGCACAGAAGGGTGATGCAGAAATAATGAAACTGGAAAGTTTAACTGTGAGGTTGTGTGGCATCTTTAGGGCCTCGTTCCTAACCTGCAAGATTTCTCTCTGGAGCCTTCTCTGATCTCTGCTCCATTCCTTTCATAACCTTCTTTGTGTTCTCTAACGCAATGTTTCCTTAAGTGTATGCTAGGGAACACTTTCCTATCATATGCTTCACGCAAAGATGTGTTCTACGGTCAAGTAAAGTAGGGAATATATATACTAACTTTTAAGGACACTGAGAAGTCCTAATATAAACCTTCTGCCTAGAATTTTTCATCATGGAAACCCTCATTTTCCCCTCACATGCATTGCCTGTGCCCTGTGTATTAGACCTTAGGATGATCCAAGTCTTAGAAGGGCTCAGTTTCTTGGCTCCTGAAGCCAGCCCTAATTGGGCATGGCCTCGGGCCAGACTTCCTCAGGAAGCCCTCACAGCCTGCGGACTGACTGTCGTGGGGTCAGGGGCACCTCCAGTTCAGCCAGTGCCACCCCCTTCCTGAGTGGTGGCCCACTGGGCTGTGGGTGGAACAAGTACCACAACACCATGGCCTGGTGCTCACTTCTGGAAGTGCTGTGTGTTTTTATTTATGTTTTGTTTTTGTTCTTTATGATCTTGTTGTCTTTTAAAGGCATTCAGTGCAAGTGGCCTGACATACAAAATATCTGTGACGGCAAAGGCATTAGAAGTGTTTGACCTAAGAACCAGCTTCTCAAATGGGTCTGCTCCTCCTCCAGTCAGGCCCACTGTGCTTCCTTTTCAGATTGTTGGATTATTGCAGTCATATTGTTCTTGAATCTTATATAAGAGAGTATATTCTTATATTTACCTACTGAATTATTGCCTATAAAATACTCAAAGACATTTTTACTCAGATTTCCTGAATCTACTTTTAACAGGATGGAGTAAACACAAAACAAAAAGACCTGTTGTTCCTTGATATTAACAAAGGAGGTTCTAGTTTTATATGAACACATACTGTCTGAATTATAAAATAATAATTTACATTACTTTCCATGACACAAAACACTATATTCACTTCTTTAATCTTTATCTGAAAAGGAAAAAAAAAATTCCCAATGTCCTTCAACTGTTGAATTTGCTGATCTTTCAAGTGTATTTACTGTAAGTAAGAGGGGGAAAAGGTTGCTATAGGAATCTTAACTCTGACTTACTTTACTTTTGTTAGTTTTAATCTCTGATTTAGTATTACATTAAGGTACTTTTATATTGAACAGGCAGTAAAAGAATGGTCATTTTTTGACATTTGTTTTCTGGTATTAGATTAATCCTTTACTTAAAGAAAATTGTATTTTGATAAGTTCAGTCAGAGATCAGCTTTTGCTCTCAGTAGTTTCCCCCTTCTGTCCCTTTTCTGGGGAATGGATTTCAAAAAACATGAAAAAGTGTCTCAATTACAAACATTTTATAGAATTTTCTTCTTTCAGGTCTTTGGTTAATAATTACTTTTAAATGAATGAATGTGTACCTCAACAGGTCCCATAAGGACATATGTTTAAAATACTGATTATTGAGCTAACCATAACTACATCATTTAAAATTTTTCCTTCATTAGAAGTAAATGGCAGTGTTGCTTACATATAGTTCTATGAAGCTTTCCCCCGACTGACTACAACATTAACTTATATTCTCCTTTTCTATATCATTGATACACAATAGTGAGTTTGGGGTTAACTGTCAACAGTGTATAATTCAGAATTTTTAAAAACCTATCTGCACAGTGATCTCTGATTCTTTTTGATGACTTGTCTGTATTGTCCAGAGGGCAAAAGATGTTAAAAGATAAGCTGTCTCCTCGTAAATCACCAAGAGTCCTTCTGATTCAGCGGCACTGGAGGGCAAGTCCTTTACTGCTCATTATGATGACCATCTTTAGGTCACCACTTACCTTGGCATGTGCCAGCTCCTCGTCATCTTTTCTTGACTCTCTGAAAAGTGCAGTCTAAAATAAAATGCCTCCCAGCTGGTGGAGTGAGTCTCTGATCCCCACTCAAGGATGATATTCACATTTTGAACTTTATATAATCCAATTGGCCAAAAATCTTTCATGCTTATAATAGCTTCTCATGCTTTTTCAGAAGATTAAAAAATTTCAGAAAATTAAGTGTTTTACAGGTGTCTTGTCTTTTCATTGTTGTGAAAATTTATTTAGCTGTAACAAAAGTTTCATCACCTTAAATTTCTTAGAATTTTTAAAGCAACAGCTTACAGTGCTTAAGCTTATTATAAAATATCCTAGCAGAATTGCCAGGTATTGCTTTTGCTTTCTATATTAAAAAAAAAAGTATTAAAAATATTCTTTTTTTTTCCTTAAAGCCCTTTTGTTGGAGTTTTGGTAATTGACAAAATAATTGCATGTGAAACATAACTCTTGCATAAAGTAAGCTGCTCACAACACAGACTAATTACACATTTGGGAGGCGAGGCAAAGACATCCAGAGCCTGCTTGTGCTGAGCCAAGAGCACTGCATTTAATGAAATGAGGGCCATAAAAGGTTCAGCATGGATGCTTTCAGGTCTGACCTGGGCTTCTGGGAAATTGAACATTGGCCCTGCAGACTGGTGATTCCCCCGGGCCTTGAAAAGCTGGGTTATTACCACTTGCATGCGTGAATCAAGCACTGCTTTGCAATACAAGAACATTTGTGATCTCAGAGATGGCCCCATTTGGAACACTCTTAATCTAATAATATAGACGCCCCCCCTAGCCATCCATCCTCCTGCCTCTCTTTCCTTCTCTCCTGCCAAGTAATTACTTTCAATATTTGTTTGATAAAAATGGTTATGTTTCTGGCAAGGTCCGACTATGTAGATTCCTCTGTTTCCTCTTACCTGTTCTTAAACTCTGTTCCTTCCTGTCGGGTTATACTGTGAATGCAGCAGAAAGGCCCTCCCATGTTGTTCAATAAACTTTTTTGCCAATTATGTTCCATGTAGATTGGCCATTTTACGTGACAAGTAGTAGATACTTGATTAAAAAAATTGTTGAATCACTCTGGTTTGTTTGCAAAAATTTGATGATAGGCTCTTTTGTTTTTTTTAAATGGAAGTGCTGGGGGTTGAACCCAGGACCTTGTGCGTGCTAAGCATGTGCTCTATCACTGAGCTGTCTGTACCACCCCACCCCAGCCCCAATGATTGACTCTCATCACTCAGGCCACAATGGGTCAGTCTCATCTGAATTCCAACTGTGAGAGGGTATTCATTATGCTTAGAAACAGAAATAGTATTACAGGGGAAAAAAATAAGAGAATGGAGAATTAGAAAAGGAAATAACTGAATGGGAAGGAGAAAGGGAAATATATATAATCAGGATAATAACAGAAAAAACATCTGTAAGAACTTGAAGAAAGTTTGCATAAATGAGAACAAAAGGTTAAGGTTATGGATGGATGGGATAAAGCATTAAAATGGCTTATAGAAATGAGGAAGGAAAAGGCAGTTAACATTTTACTCATCATTTGGTTTTGCACTTCATTTCTTTTTTTATTTAATAAAAATAGTATGTATGTGTATATGTGTGTATATATATGTGTGTGTGTATATATATATACATGTTTTATATATACACATATATATGTTTTATATATACATATATATGTTTTATATATATTTTATATATATATATAAAATCATTGCAGTGTTTTCCAAATTAAAGACAGTGATTCATTTTTGGATTATGAAATCAATGTTGTGGGTTGTGGCAAATTTAAAAAAATGAAATAGCACAGAAAATATTAGAATGTGTTGCCCTCTGGATAGGTATCTTAGGAGACTTTCAGTTATATATGTGTATGTGCACACGTATATGTACATGCATGGATGGATAGAAAGGAAGACGTGCTAGGTAGATAAATAATGCAGCTTCGGGTACTTGACCACAGTGCTTCCCAAACTCGATGAAATATACCATGAAGATTGCTGTTTGCAGTGTTCACTTACGATTTGAAGTACATGATGTAATTTTAAGTCATGAACAGTCTAGTGTCCATCACAGATTGGTAGCTATGACACGTCTTGGTGCCTTCATTGAGAATCTGTGGTTTGAAGCTGAGCTGGGTTGTCATCTCTCCTGGGAGGAGGAAACGTGATATGAAAAGGGAGGTTAGACTAGGTTACTTTTAAGGTTTCTTATAACTGTGATGCTTTATGCTTTTTATAGTTATTTTTAATGTGAAAAATAATTTGTATAAGCATTTAAATTAATGAAATCTAGAACAGTAGGAACCAAATGTGGTGCCAACAATTTATTCATTTGCATATATATATGTATATACAGTCACACAAATACGCATTCACAGATACACGTGTATACAGATAGACGGCATTTCCTATTGGACACTTACTCATATGTATTAATTTATTTATTCAACAAATATTTATCCAGTGCCTATTTTTGAGTCTGGCACTGTTTTAAGTAACAGTGATACATTGATGGAAAAAAAAGAAGAACAATATAAAAGTTTTTGCATTCAAAAGGCTATTTTTAAAAAGTAAGCAAGCAACTAGACAGTATAAGACAAATGCAGTGGAGAAAAGGCAGGTCAGGGCAACGGACATGGGTAGGGCGGGACTGGGCAGGGCTTACAACAACTTTAAACTGGCCAGGGACATCCTCACTGAAAAGCTGACATTTGAACAGAGAACTGGGGGTAGTGAGGGAAGGAGGCCTGCAGGGGTGTGAGGGGGGAGCACACCCAGCAGAGGGAAGAGGTGATGCCGAGGACTGGGGGCAGACGTTAGATGCGGTAACTTAGAAAGTGAGGATGGGAGAGAAGGGAAAAGGCCAGATAGTTGATTCTTAGGACACTGGTGTCCTGGGATTGGTGAGATGAGAAGAATGGGCAAAGGGTCTTGGAAAGGAGTAGAGAGCGAAGTAGTTGAACACCGAAAAGAAGTGTCCTAGCACGGCGGGAAGAAGGTGTTTCAGGAGCAGAGCTTGATAAAGTGGGTCTAATGCTACTGGAGATCAAGTAAGATGAAAGCTGAGGATGAACTGACCACCGGATTTGCGAACATGAAGGTCACTGGTGACTGTAAGAGCAGCTAGTGTGTACACTCACATGCACCCGTATTTACAAAACATGTACGTATTATATATACTGTGTGTAGTTCTAAAGAATAAATATTACTGTAGGGTATATAAATACTGTATCTAATATACATGGTATTAGAATACATGTTTGTGCTTGTGTGTACCTACTGTGTGTGTAAACGTGCATGTGTGTTATAGAGATGTGTTTACTGTCACTGCACTTGGCAGTACAGTAACACAGCACATGGTTCTTAAATCTTCATAAATTCCTTTTAAAAACATTTTTTCATAATGATTGAGAAATATTTGGGGAAAAAATTATAAAGAAGAAAATGATGGTTCATATTGCAGTGGAGGTAGGTCACCAAGTGTTTTCTATGCAGGTGGATGGAACGGTTGGAGGGCGGGCAGGCAGATGAGTAGGTGTCTGAATATGTGTATAGAGTATATGTTACATATTGAAATGCACTGTATGTAAGCTTTATTTAATATTGTGCTATATTTTCATGATTAAAAGTCTTTGTGTCAGTACTATCTTATATAATTCTATGACTCTTAATAAAAAGTACAAAAACAGTATATAGTTAAGCATAACGAACCTAACGAACACAGCTTGGTGGGCTGCATTTTTCTGCTGGGTTCTTTATGAGTAAAAGGCAGCATTTTGTATGTAGAGCAATGATTTAATATTCATCACTTTTATACTCTGTTCTTCCCACAAAGTTCATGTTTCTGCCCTGGAAAATTAGCCGCCATATAGCCAGGGAGATAACTAAGTGCAGACTTCCTTGGTTCATTTTGACCATCTCAGGGGTCAGTCATGAACCTGTGAGCCTGAGACCCAGTCAGCTGCAGGGGCTTTTACTACTACTTGGGAACTTACCACCAGATAGCACTGAGGTCCCAAATGCCTCTCTGAACCCTGGCTGTCTTGAACTTAGCTGCATTTGCAATTGTTGATTCAGGGCAGTGGTGTTCACTCAAAGGTGATTTTGACCCCAGCGGGTATTTGGCATCGTCTAAGGGCATTTTTGGTTGTCACAACTGGGGAGGGAAGTACTAGTGGATAGTAGCCGAGGATTCTGCTAGATCATAATGTCCTACAATGCACAGGACAGCTGCCATAGCAAGGAATTATCAGGCCACAGATGTCAGCCATGCTGAGGTCAAGAAAGCCCAAGTTGAAGATCCTGTGTGGGTGGCCCTGGGCAGGTGCTAGGGCATTAGACCTGGGCACATGTAGTCGAGGCATCTGGACATCCATTCTGGACCTGGCTCTTGGAACCTTAAGGACTTGGTATTTACAGACATGGCCTCTAGTGGCAAAGAATAAGAAATAATGAAGAGACAGAAAATAAATTAATGAAATTCACATGATTTCCCTTACCATGTCAGCCTTTTTGGATCCAACCCCCCACCCCAATTACCTGTGGGTGGAAAAAGCCAGGGAGACTCCTGACGAAGTGAGGGAAGGGGTCTTGTCTAAAAGACAGGAAGCCCGGGAGGGCCCAAGGTCTGGATGTGCCGCTGCCTTTGGGCTCATGCTCTCACTAAGGTCCTGCATTTGGGGCATTTTCCCTGCTTCACAATGCAGTATGGCAAGGTTTGAGTTTAGTTTTCAGAGTTGCTAGTCAAACCAAAGTTATCAGGAGGAAGCATTCAGCCTATTGATTTTTTTTTTTTTTTTTTTTTTTTTTTTTTTTTGCACGTTAGGTAAAGGGACATTTATTTCTAACAGAGGAAATGGCTGTGTTAACTACAGTAATGGCTTCCTTCGCCATTGGGAAGTTTGCTATTCTTAGATACCACTAATTATAACTTCATAAGAAAGATGTAAAACATCAGTATAGTTGGGTGGAGAATGTGAAATTGAATGATGTCTTACTGTCAGACTCCAAGACAGGAATCTGTCTTGGAATTTCTAGTGGCTAGGTCGAGTCACAGCGACCCTCAGAAGTTGAAGAGTAGTATAGCAGTTAAGTGTCTGTCACAGGAGCCACACTGTCTGGGCTTCACAAAGCTCCAACATCGATAAACCTTATGGACTGTAAGCATGGTACTTGCCTGTTGCATACCTCAGTTTCCCCATCTGTAAAGTGGGCATCATAATAAACCTCACAGGATTGCTGTGAACCGTGCAAACATTGTTAGCCACTGGTTTACTTTTGTTATATTTTCAGCTCTCAGATATCAGGGACTTAAAAAGGGTAAATTAAGTTTCCAAAGAAGAGAGAACCATAGTATCACCTAGTGTCAATTTTGTTTTTACCACTTACGTAATAAATGAAAGGGGTTTGTGCAAATAGTTGTTCTCAGTCTTACTGGGAATTAAACTCAATTGACAAAAGAAAACTGACTATGGAATAAAGTGGTTTGAAGGTATTACTCCAGCAAAACTTGTCTTTGTGTTGCTTTGTCTCTGGTAGATAAAAAGCCAGAGAAGCTTTCTAGTTCTTCTCTAAAATAGTGTTCACAAACTTCTAGTGAAAATAGCCTTTTTTTTTTTTTTTAATTTACACTTTAATTCAGTGGAACCTGATTAGTCTGAAATTAACCCAATCTCAGAGAGGCCTGGAAACATAAATGATTTTGAAATGTTATAGATTCTAAACTGGACATTTTGGAAGGCAAAAATGAAGGCTAATAATTTATATTTAGTATTTAACTCTGGCATTCCAATGGGGGAAAAAAAAAGACAGCTAGTTTGTATCAAACAATGGGATTTGTTTCTTAGATAATAATATGATAAGTTAAAGAGCCAACCTGTAATAGGTTTATTAAATTAAGCAATAAAGTTTCATTTCTTTGAAACTACCCATTGTCAAAACCTTTACAGCTAACTTCATTTACAATGAAATTAAATGAAGGAACTATTTCTCTACAGCTAGACATGGACTTCCTCTGTTTTGGGAGGAGTTGAAAATGCCATGTCAGTGGATCTGGCTATGATCAGACCTCTTCATCCTGTTTTAATTGTGGGTTATTTGCTACTTCTGATTTTATAGCTGTTATTTTGTGACTGACATTCAGACATTCATGGTAATTTTTAAAATACATAATTTTACATAAGCATCCCTCAAAGTGACCTTAAGATGAGAGTCTCTAGACATAATTACAGAGAGGAAGGAACTACCGACCTCGAGTGAGTTGATGGTTTCCAGGGCTATCTCATTTTCAGATTTTTCAGTTAAGCACTGGGGCAGAGTTTCACAATTCTGCAAGCTTGGGAAGGATGCAGAAGAGGCACCTGCACAGTTTGTCATGTGGGCAGCACCTCTCTCCCTGCTGCTGTGTATTTGAAAACACGAAGGACCAGATATGATTAATCGCATGCTTCTCCTTGAAGACCTGAACCCTAATTATGCCTTTTGCCACCATACTCTATTTTTTTTTTAAGAACAGCTATACTTGTGGCTAGGTGTCATTTGTCAAAGAGGATGTGAATGTTTGTTATGCATTATCAGTTTTGTTTAGGTGCAATAACTAATTGCCAGCGAGTTATACTATCCAAAAAGCAAGCTTAAGGTGCGAGTTTTGACAAAATGAAATTTAATTCCGTGATGTGTATTAAAAATCATATCTCTAACTTTAAAATTAACATTTTGTTTTTAGTGCTCTATATCTTACTGACAGTGTTTATCAGTAGCATTGCTTCAGTGGTAAATGATATGTTTTAAATGATATAAGCCAAATATTCCCCCAAATTTTAGCATGTTTCTGCACTGATCTCTGCTTCTGCATCTGTAAAATGGAGGTGTTGAGATCACGTTATCAGTTAAGATCTTTTCTGGTACCTAAGAGTCCCTAAGTAATGTCTAATTATTGAGAATATTCTGCTGAATTTCCAAATATGGAATGTTTCAAATGGTATGACTGCCTTGCCAAAGAATCCTCTCTGTTGACCATCACCAAATATTATTCCCAAGAACTGCCCCTTCCACTCCGTTGATGTGGTGGTGGCCCTCTGCAGAGAGAGAAGACCAACCTTTGCCCACTCAGAGCAGGATTACAGCTTTTAGAGGTCCAGTCATCCCATCTTGCCATCTGCGTCCGTGGTTGGCCTTCTGAGCATGTAAATATTAATATTCCCTTCACTCTTTCCACATGTGCTTCCCCAACAGAAAGGAGAACCTGACTGCTGTGCACTCTCCCTGGAGACAACTGAGCAGCTCACCTTTGAGATCCCCCTGAATGATTCTGGTTCTGCTGGTCTTGGGGTGAGCTTGAAGGGGAACAAATCTCGAGAAACTGGAACAGACTTGGGAATTTTCATCAAGTCCATCATCCATGGAGGTGCTGCTTTTAAGGTGAGTAGGAAAGATGTTTGCACATTGGTGTGAAGATACTTAGAGATGTAGCTGTTGTGCTTGGGGACCAGATGGAGAAAGTGTCTGAAGGCTGGAGACCACTGAGGCTTTTCTGCCAGATGTTGGAAATGGACATATGAACAGATCTGAGCAGCAGTTTGTTTTCATACTTTCAGTGGTTAATTTCATGCCCTGGAGATAGTTCTAACAACCCATTATGATTAATATTCTTTCTTGAATTCTTTCTATCATGGTTAGGATTCCTCCGAATTTGTAACCTAACAAAGTTAAACCTAAAAATACATAATCAGAAAAAGCAAACTTAAAAACAAGTCGACATCAAGACAACAAATAGGAATCTGATACTTCTTGTGCTTGTGAGAATGAGAGGTCAGTGGAGTCTGAGAGTGACTGTAGTGTAAATTGAAGGTCATTCATCGCATTTTATCCAATGGAAGATGACCGTGGTGCCAGGAATGCGTATTTGCCTTTGAACTTGGAGAAGCTTACATGTTTCCAGTTAAAAAGGAAAGAACGTGATTCTGCCCTTTCACACTGGGGTGGGCAACGTGATCGTAGTTGTCCACTTAATATAATGGTTAACTAGATTTGCCTGGGTTCGAATGCAACTCCACCTCCATGTGCTCTAACTAGCACAGTATTAATAGTAATACCTAATGTATAGGGTTGGAAGGATTAGATAAAATACTATACACAATGTGATTAGAGCGGTGATGTGATTATAGAGAGGGGGAAAACATGTTTGTGCGTATCATCAGCTATCCTCACCACCACCATCATCTCACGATGTACAGTGAGATTTCCAGGGTTTGAATCCTCCCTTAACATCTCACCCTCGGTGAATGTAGGCAAGTTATCTGTCCTCTTTATGCCTCAGTTTCCTCATGTGTAAAATGAGTAAAATTCATAATGCCTACCTGCTGGTGCTCTTGTGAGGACAAAAAGAAAAGAAAAAGTGCCTAGTGCCATGCCCATGATAAACTTTGATTAGCCATTAGCCATTCTTAAACAATCTGGATATGAATAACGCATGTCCTCTCCCACTCACAAGCCAAGAGGGCATAGTTAGAATTTGCAGGAGCCCCCAGTTCTAGGATCCTGGTTTTGTTGAAGCCTTGGTCTCCTCCCACTTACCATTCCACTTGTGCTTCAGACCTAGGCACTGAGCTAATGTCTGTTATAAGCAACGTGTTGTGGCTAGACAACTCTCTAATGCACTCCTTGGATCAGTTAGCTTCTGCTGCATATTAAGTAATGACAAAATTTCAGAAATATACCTCTGTAAACCTTCATTTTCCTCCTGGCTCTTCAGGGCAGCTAGAGAGGATCTGATTCAGGCTGGCATGTCTCTTTCACAGCACAGATCTACAGATCTGAGTGTGCACCACGTGTTTCAGCAGGACTTGAACTGCCAGGCTAGTTGGTGTCAGAGGGCCAGCAGCAGTGGCTGAAGCTCTTAAGTTCTGGGCTCCAAACTGGCACACTGTCACTCCTCAATGCACACCAGTGGCCAAAGCAAGTCATATGACTGAATCCAAGATCAGCCCGAGGGGTAGGGAAACAGTCCACCCATGGTGAGGTGATGGCAAAGGTCTGGATGCAGAGAAGGCTGAAGAATTGGGGCCAATCATCCAGTCTATCAGCCTCTCCAATCTGGCTCAGAAATGCTGAACGAGGAGCAGAAGGGAAATGATAGTAATAACAACAACATCAATTAACATTGATACTGTTTTGTGCTTAATGTATGTGGACCCTATGTCAAGATTTTAGACAGATTCTCTAATTTTATTCTTCACATTTCCACGGGATTATTACCATGCCATGTTATCAAAGCGGAATTGCAGATTGCAGTGGCTACTGCCTGGCTTATGGTCTCAAAGCCAGGAATTGCTTAAGCTAAGATCAGAATTCGGGCAGTCTGACTTCCGAGCCTGTGCTGCGCTGTCCTGCGATGAAGGCTCTTTGATCTCATCTATTCATATTTCCAGAGATCAGAGGCTGTTGCCCTGGTTGTCTTATGTCATGCTTGTCATCCTTAGCCAAGCCATCTAAACATGTGCTGTGTTTGAGGATGAATCTTGGTCATATTTGTGGATACCAGCTTGACATTCTTCTCATTCCTAATGACAGCTCTATTTGCAGAATGTATTCCACGTAAAATTGAAACTGAAATGAAGTTTTGGAAATTAAAAGCAAACATCTTAGTTTTTTTATGGGCAATAACTTAAGCTCAAGCAGATATTGGAGAGCAGGTTTAATATGTATATCCACGTTTGCGTAAGTGAGCATCTCCTTACCTAAGCAGTTTCTAACAGTCCTGTTTCTTGAAGAAAGATTTCACTTTCCATTTATGTAAATTTCTTTCCTGACACTGGTCTGCTGAGTCAGACCATCACACCATTAAAAACTACCGGACAGCATATTTATAGCTGATCTTAAATTGTAAGCGGCATCAATCATGAATTTAGCCTTTTTGTGAATGTTTAGTTCCATTTGTCTTGTTTACTTTTTGCCGTGTAGAGGGTAGAGGCCTAAACTTTGCTCAAAAGGAATCTGATTAACTGGGAGGGAAAAAAGTATTTGCTGTTTCAATAATCCACTGTTACTCCTCAGAAAACTGCCACCTGTTCTGTGATTCAGGATTAGGTTTTAGAAACATTGTTTTGAGACTTTGTTCCTTTCCCTGTTCAGAAGATACACATGTAACAGACTGCACTGTCCCTGGGGCAGAGGGGAGATAAGCAGGGGTAGCATCCACTTTAGCATCTGGCCCAAGATTTTTTTACCTGAAATCAACAAAATCATCTTTCCGCCAGAGCACACTCTTTTTCTCCGGCCCTTCATACCACTAATTGGTTATCAAGGTGTTTTCCCTTTAGGGAAGGTGGATTTTTGAAAACTAAACTACTTTGAAAAGTATGACCAAATTCTTCCTGTGGATTCTGTGCGCTGTGTTCTCCTGGGGACTTCCACTGGTGTAAACAAAGATAGGCTACTTCTTGCCAGGTGTAGAACCGCTGGATGACTGTGACTATAATTGAGGGCATCTTTTTTTTTTCCCCTCCTCTTACCTCACTGGTTGTTGCTATCATTCCATCTCTTATTTGAGTCACTTCTAATAGAGATGTAAGTCTCTCTTTGAAAATAAAAGCATCCAGCTACCCTATAATTCCCTCTTGAAAGTGAAACCCTCACCTACTCCAACAGCAATCTAACAATATTTTCACTCTATTCAGGATTATTCACGTGCTTAATCTCACCTTAATATTTAAATTCCAGCCTGCAAGTCAAGAAGCAAAGCCCAGACACTCTTCCCTGCTGTTGTCAGGCAGCAGCAGTTGCCATTTCAGGTGGCTGTAGGCTGCGGAATCCTTTGTAGACCCTCTGAAGCATCTCTCTGAGCTGTACTTTTCAGTGTACAGCCAGTGACCACTGACCATAGCAGCCAAATGCAACTTAGAGTATTGATGCTGATTTGCTTAAATAATAACATGCATTAAAAGTCCCTGGTTTCATTTTAGTTTTGGTCATTTTTCCTGGGCGTTTGCCCCTGAAGTGTAATGTAATTGCTTCCAGAACCAAATTATGCTAGACACAAGTATGTATGATCACTTCTCATGAACCGAGAACTATGAGTGGAATGAAATTAGGATTTCATGAGGATGCTTTTCTAAAATTTCCTTTTTGTGATTGGAATTTAAAGTGAATGTGTTGTTGTTACTGGTAAATGAAATGACATATTGTCTTTGTTGCAGTCAGGAAAAAAAACTTGAGAAAAATATTCTTTCCCCAAAATCTACATAAAATGAGCTTTTCCTTTTTCCAAGGAAGCACACATAAAAGTCTCGATGATCAGTTTGAAGACCTCAGATAATTTCACCCTCATTTGTTAAACATTTTGAATTCTGAGATCAGTGGCTTTCTTTTGCTTTGCTTGTGATGTACTAGTTAACTGAATATTTTTTAGAGACAATGCCTTTTTACATCTATTGACTATACTAACTTAAACTGCTTCTTTTTCTTCTTTTTCTATCTTCAAAATGAATCATTTTTAGAAAATATATAACTAGAATAGTGATATTTTTAAAAACTAAGGTAGAATATTAACACACTATGTAGTAAGAATAAAAATCCCATGGAGTCTGTTGTGCTAATTTTGAATGACGTTTTTTATTTGAATATACTCACTGTGGAAGTGGAATGTGTTCTATTGAAACCGTGAAACAATAATGTGAAAAATTAAAATTTAAAGGCAGTTTTTGCTAAGGGAAAAATGCCATATATCAGGCAGATTATTTAAAGGCTCTTAAATAGAGAGAATGAATTTAAGAATACCTGTTATTCTCTAGAAAATTAATTAGCCAGGTTTGTCCTTAAGAAATACTACTTGATGATGATGAAATTAAATGAAAGAAAAATGCCTGACATAGCTAATTGCAAATGCATGCACTCAGAATATGAAAT
This sequence comes from Camelus dromedarius, assembly GCF_036321535.1. Classification (NCBI taxonomy): domain Eukaryota; kingdom Metazoa; phylum Chordata; class Mammalia; order Artiodactyla; family Camelidae; genus Camelus; species Camelus dromedarius. Next base: position 68,402,529 of record NC_087439.1, on the reverse strand, counting down.
AGACATAATTTAAGTAATTTGATTCTTGTGTGCTAAGGAAATTTGGAATACTCGTTCTGAGAGATGCAGAATTGCACAATCTACCATTTAGTAATGGGTAAAAAAGAAACTTTAAGTAATTCAGGCAATCCCCCTATTTTAAAATGACTAAAGTATGAACTTTTGGAAAGTATACACAGTTCTAGAATTTCCAGCAACACAGTGCTTAATCCTCAATCTCCAAGTCTCTTCGTGATACGGAGCAGTTAATGGCATTCAAGCCACTTAATAGAAGTGTGGTAGGAGTTCCTAGCTTGAGTAATTCCCACCTCCATTTCTGTTGGTTTCTGTAAATCATGTGGTGGATCTATAATTAATGAATTCAAAGGAAGATTAAAGGGACAGCTTTTTAAGGAACACAAGTGTTGAATGATTTCCCAACTACCCATTTTTCTGAAAATTGATAGTGTTTTCTATGGGTGGGGATCTGTAAATATCATTACCAGTAGTCATGTCTTCCAGGTTCTTACCTCTGACAAAAGGACCATACAGCCTGGGTATGTAAATAGCTTTATTGCAAATTCTCAGCTGTTAGAAGCCAAACTCTAACATTTCATCCAACCGCAAAAATGTGATAGTTTATGAACAATTAAAAGAAGAACTTCGCCTAGAAAAATTCACCATCACTGTATACCCAATAAAAATTTTTCCTTAAAAAAAATTACTAACTTCAACGTGAAAAAAAAAATCAACTGTTATGCCAACTATTTTAAACCGATTTCCTTTTTACTAAAAAAGACAAAAATATTAGTATGTATTAAAATAATCCAGCTTATTATTTATCAGTCTTCTGCAATAGTAACTATTTTGTAAAGATATAATGTAACATTACTTTTAAAAATCCCACAAAAGCAAGTCATTGCTTTTCTTGCCCATTTTTAATCACTTTTACATTTTTATGAAAATAAATTTATATCATGCTGGATAAAATTTTAGAACTCTGTATCATTTCGACATATACTTGAACTCCACGATTGTCTCAATAGGCTTGACAAAATGTAAGAGTTGGTAGACCTCATCAAAAATGAAATTATAATCTATGAAGGTTGATATAACATGATCATGATACTCTTAAAACAGTACCTTTCACCTGAAAAGCTATATTCACCTTCATTATGGGTATTTACAGGAGACACTGAGTTCATAATGCAATCGGAGTTTTGTTCTAGGCATTCTGCTGTGGGTCCAATTTTTTAGTGACCAGACTTTTAGCAATCTTAGCACAAACGATAGTGCAAAAGTGAATGCATGAGATCCTTTCATTACATTGAAAAGGCCTCTGAATTTCCAATCTGTTTAGGCATTCATGTAGAAGCTTCTTGATTCGTTTATAACACATACACCTTAGTAAGTTTTTATTATCCAGTGTTCTAGACTTTCAAAGTAAACTAAAAATAGAAAATCAAGAAGGAGAGAGGAAGAGATGGAGAGGAAACTGAAAGGCCAGGAAACAAAAAAAGAAGTGTGAAACAAGCACAGAGCGCTGTTGCTGCAAAGTAGACCAGGGAGTGTTTGTGATGACTCTAAGTCAGTGCTTCTGAAACGTCTTGCTGAGACAATTAGAAGGTGCACTAATGACTATAGTAAAGGCTGTAAGTTGCAGTATATTTATTTATATACCATATGTTTACAGAAGGTGTTTAAAAAGCAAAGAATTATTATCCATTTTGAAAACGTTGTGTCAGAATGGTTTGAATTATGTATATTCTGATGCTTTTAAAAAATACTCTTCAGTCATCTTTTAAAAAAAAAAAAGTCTCATATGCCAGTAAATGGTATGCTGAGTAAATGGTATGTTGCTGGAACTTCACTGGTTTGATGTGTAGAAATGGGGTGAGACTCTTAAGATAATAACTGAATTAGATAAATTCAAAATTTTACAATAGCTGAATAAGTGGATGTTGAGCCAGGACACAGATAGTACTTGACAGCTTCACTTTTAGAATTACAGCATTTCTCAGAGCATATGCCAGCATACCCAAGCCAGCCTGGGCTCACAGATCTCTCAGTCACAGTTTGTAAATTACAGACTTTGTCCATTGTAGGTGGAACTGACACCAGGTCCAAAGAACCTGAATGAAAGATGTTTCAAGGGACTCAATGTAGCAAGCACCTCTTGAACAGGTACAGCAAGTCATACAATATAGAGCAGACTGCAGACTGAAATTTAAAAAGGAATAATACAGGAAGCAGAATAAATACATACATAACTCTAAAAGATAAGGTCTCTGGTAGACAAATATAAAAGCATCGTGAATGTTGAGATGGAGCAGTTTGTTGTACCTGTGAAGAAAACTGCAAATGGAAGGCATTTGCTGAGCTTTGTTTTAAAGAATAGATATTCACAGGTGAGCAGGAATGCAAAGGGCATTTTGGAGACAAGAGTGTGGGCCAAGTCACCATGGTGTATACACCGCAGTGCAGTTTGTTGTTTCTGGAAAATTGAGCTCTCATTGGGGAAGAATGGTGCTGTTCATATTGGTAGAAATTGTGTTAGGACAGATGATATAAAACATTGACCAGTGTAGGTGGGTACCCTTCAAGACAAGAACGTACATGCTGCTTTCTAGTCTTACCAGCTTTCTTTATTATCTTTGTTTTAAAAACTAGACGTTAAAATCTTGATTTATTCTTTTCCTTTCATTGCTGTTGTTTGAAAATGAAGTTAAATGATTGCAATCTGGAATGCAAGGCTCTTTCTAGGTTGAATCCCCCCCCCCCAAAAAAAATACGGTAAGCAGATGTTGTCATAGAGTGATTTGAGCACCTTGAGAAAGATTTGTTCAGAGCATTCCTCTCCCTCAGTCAGGTGCTGTCTTGCCTGGAGCCCCACCCTACTCCAAGGAAATGCTGCTCTGTGGTCTGAAGTCAAGCTTTGGGGTTTGGGCCCTGAGCGTTGACGATAACCCAGAAGGCTTCACCAAGGGCCGCATTAGAAACAGGCAGAGGCAGGAGCCAACATCTGGTTGTGATTAATCCTCTCAGCACCCTGACCTAATGCAGACTGGCCTTGGGCCTCAGCCAACTACTGGGTTAGGCAGCCCACTCCCTCACGCCTGCTCATGTTTTGCTGAGGCTAGTTCTTTGCCGTGGCTTCCTTCTCTTCCCTCGATGTTCATCAAAACTTCAGAGGCAAAAGGGCCTTACCAAACACTGCCCCGAAGAGGTAGATTAAGCCTTGCCCCGTCACCAGTAATCAGGGCAGAGGCACAGCAAGGACTGAACACCCAGTTCACTGAGAAATCACAGATAAGCTTCAGTTGGCACATAAAACATTCTACAAAGCACATGACTGCTCCCCCAATACGAAGACTTATGTGGTCCACATGTGCAGTTATGGAGAAACCATCGTGTAAATATTTATTTTTAAGAGGTGAGAATCTGTAGCTTTTATTAAATTCTCAGAGGAATCTAAGAGCCCATAAAGATCCAGAATCACTAGCAAAGTGGTTGAAAACATGGACTTCAGCATGGCCCAGACCTAGTGCAAATTTGCTTTTAAATGTGTGACTTGTAACAATGCACTTAACTTGCCTGATCCTTGGTTTCTTCTTTTATGAAAGGGGAGCAGTAGTCCCCCGTGTATAGGGTTGTCCTAAGGATAAAGTTGTCGAGTGCATATAAAAGGTTGAGCCCAATGACTCCACAAAGGAGAAACCCTTTAAATAACAATATCCATTGATCACTGTAGTACCTTTTGTCATCTGTAGAACTCTATTTTGGAAGCAACAAAGCACAGTGGGTACATACCTGCGTCAGACAGGTAGACCTGGCCATGGCAGTATTCTTTGACAGATCACTTCATTTCTCTGAACCTCCATTTTCCCATCTCTTAAACAGTGGAGAGCAGTGCTTGTATCACAGGGTTGTTATAAGAAATGAACGAAAACATATGCAAAATATTTGCACAAGGACTGGCCTGTATCAGGTGTTCCGTGAAAGGGGGTGTGATACTCAGACATCTTGTCTCCTAGTCTGCTCTTCCACCAGCATAAGAACCAGGTTAGGGCTGATGAGATTTGAAGCCGTCCCAGGGCATGGCAGAGACCTAAATCTCATACCAGTTTCTATTTGTCCTAATGTGCCTTGAGGAAGCTATTTTTTTCTTTACTCTGTTCTCCTTCCTCTTTTTCTTATTTTTCTTCCTCTTTGGGAACTTCCTTTACTCCCTCCTAGCTCGAGGATGGATAGAGTTGGTTGTGGGGGTTGCCGAAGGTAAGGAGTATAGTTGTGGTCTTTTTGGTTAGGGGTCTGATGGCCATAAAGTGGGAAGGAAAGTGTCCTCGTTCAGGCTGCTATGACAGAGTGCCGTAGACTGGGTAGCTTTTAAACAACAGAAATGTATTCCTCACAGTCCTGGAGTCTGAAGTCCAAGATCAAGGCGCTGCAGATTCAGTGTCTGTTGAGAGGCTCCTTGCTGGTTAATAGACACCTGTTTTCTTGCTATAACCCCATATGGCTGAGAGGACAGGAGATCTCTCCTTCTGATCTCTTTTATAAGGGCACTAAATAAATACCTTCTGAATGGTATTGGGGGTTAAGATCTCAACTTATGAATTTGGGGAAAAGACAAACATTCAGTCCATAGCAGAAAGGGCATTTTTTTTCCTTTAACAAATGCAAGAATGATCCTAGATCATTAACAGTCATCGTAGAATTAGGGTGATGAAATAAATCTCCTAGAGAAAATAAATATCCTAGCATTACTGAGAAATACCCCTGGATAGTTGAATTGACTTATGTAAAATCAGTTGATGAGAGTTACCATTTTCCTGCCTAAGAATTTACTTAAATAGAATATTAATAGAAAAAATAAGACCATGAAAAACAATTTTTCTGGGTCAAAATTATATCAGAGTAGAATAGACATACACAATTTTGAGGGATCTTTGATGAGTTGGACTTCATGGAATCAATTTCATTTTAGATCAAGATTAGACTTAGGGGTGTGTGTGTGTGTGTGTGTGTGTGTGTGTGTGTGTGTGTGTGTGTGTGTAGCCAGATGGGTAAGCAGTCCCCAACCCCACTCCACCCCTTACAGCTTTATTTCTTGCCCTGCCATCCCTCAGTGTAGTCTCCCACCTCCATGTCTTCTATCATCTGGCTTGGCTTTCATACAAGATTCTCTTCCAGAAAATATCTGGTGGCATATTGTCTTCTCTGGATTTGAAAGTCTTTTTTCTTGAAGCATTGTCCCTTTAGAGACCAGTCATTGTCATCTATGGAGAACACAGAATGGTTAGTGAATAGGGACCACTGAGAAGTCAGGACTCGGGCTGTTCAGATCCAGCTCTGACCTTAACTAGCTGAGCGAGTTCTAATCCAAGTGGGAGTGCCTTCTCTCTCTCTTTCTCTCTTTTTAAATTATAGCTGATATACAATGTTGTGTTAGTTTCAGGTATACAGCAAAGTGATTCAGTTATATATATGTATATATTCTTTTTCAGATTCTTTGCCATTATAGGTTATCATAAGGTATTGAATATAGTTCCCTGTGCTATACGGTAGGCCCTGGTTGGTTATCTGTTGTCTGTGTGATAGTGTATATATGTTAATCCCAAACTCCTAATTTATCTTCCCCCCACCCTTTCCTCTTTGGCAACCATAATTTTGTTTTCTATGTCTGCGAGTCTGTTTCTGAGGAGTGCAATAAATTGTTTCTCATCCTCTTTGGGCATCACATTATTTATTTATAAACAAAAGAGGCTAGACCACATGATCTCTCAAGGACCCTTCCAGCTCTAAATTCGGTGATTATATTCTAAATGTTAGGACAATGCAGTGCTTACTGGCACCACCATGAATGGAATTACCCATCATTTATCTTCTAAAGGAAAAGTAAAAATAGCAACAGAGCAGCCAAGCTTAAAAATGAGAGTATGTGGATTTCTATCACACCTGCAGTTCTCCAGTGATGCTTGTGAATGTGAATGTCTTCTAAAAAAAAAAAATCCTGCCTGTCCTGGGATGAGCTGACCTGCTTTTTTGTCTTGGACTTGGATGCAGCAAACGTGTCCTACTTCAACGTAGTTCCACATGCTTGAGACTGGGAAGTAGCTGAAAATAAAAGTTTGTGCTTAAGATTCATTGGTGAGAGATTATTTTAGGTTTTAAAGTGTTTTCCTACATCTCCCTGTCTCTTATTTACCTCTTCACTTGTCCCGTACTTCACAGAGAAGGTTCCCAGTGGGATCTCGCTCAGAGTTCGTTCCCTCGGTTCTAGACGTACCCGTTAAGTTTTCATCTCTCTTCTTCCTCTGCTAGAGGATGAGGTGTCCTGCCAAACTGAGCTTCTCCAGGTCCAGCACTAGACCTCGTTTCCTGTTAACAGAGCTGGGATCCTGATCCAACTCTCCTGCTCCCTCCTCCTCTTTAAAAACCACACGCTGGTTTCCAGTCCTCCTAAAAAGATGCGCAGTGACCCTCCCAACTTTCTCAAGATGCAGCCCAGTCGTCCTCCTTCCATTAAACACCATGAAAGAACAGAATAATTGCTGGAGTAAAGTGTCTCACTTCACTTGACACAGCCATTATGGTTGTCTCACCGTGAGATAAGGGAAGTGAAGTGTTTCCTCTCTTGTTTGGCCTTTTCTGTAAAGCTCATTTCCAATTTCACTCTGAATCGGGGTAAAGGTTAAGTGGAGTGGGAAAACACGAGGAAGGGAGAGGACGTTAGGCTCTGTCGAGGCAGTGCATGCAGACGCTTTACAGCTGGATGCTACCCCCTTCTCATCCCCTCAGGCCCATCCCCACGCCCTGCCATCTCAGCTTTGTTCATTGAACAGCGTACACTCCTTTGGGTGGCCTCCAGCACCTGCGTGGCCAACACCCTGTCCAGTGGGAATCATGTGCAGTGCATCCCCACGAAGGCAGCAGCTCTGCCGAGCAGCTTTCCCCACTCCCCCTCTCCCCGCTGTCGGCAGAGGGACTTCCTCAGACCATCTGCTGCTGCATTAGTCAAAGTTTATCAACTTGTCCACAGGGCTGCTCTCCCCAGAGCTGTCTGGCTGGTCCTATTGTTCATTGTACGTCTGTTTTTCTCATTTCTTCGGGAAGTCTCTCTTTTTTTTTTTCCCTTTTATATTTCATTCTGTTAATTTGACCATGGATCCCAGATACTTCTAACTGCAAAAACTCTTGAGTATTTCCCTTTGCCTGTTTTAGTGTTGCACAACTGTAGTCTACAGACAGATAACAAACGGAGAACGAGCAGAAAAACTGAAGAGCCACGGTTCGTGAGACTTGAACTTAAGTCTGTTTAGCTCTGACTTCCTTTGTGATCTGAGCCAAGTTACATCACTTGCCTGCCTCGGTGTCTTTATTTGTAAAGAAAAAGGCAAGAGTAAAAGCATTGATCTGCTTAACTTCTTGAGTTCTGTGGGAACGAGAGATAATCTATGGAAAAACTGTTCTGCACGCCCACTGGTATTTCTGTTAAGTTTATTAGCAGCAGTGCTGGCATCGTAATGTTCCTAAAACTGCATCTGTGCCGCACAGCGAGAAATCTCCACCCTCGTGTAAAACAGGTATGACGCGTGTGCCTAACCTGACTGTCAGTGTTTGCAGCATTTTTTCCTTCCAGGCTGCATGCTGGGAGTCACGCTGTGCTCCCCTCCAGTTCTTCTGTAGGAAGGGCTGGCATCTCAGTTTGCTTAGTTACTGCTTCAGATGCCAGCTTGGGAGAGACTTCTAGCTGAAGATGACTAGTGTCTCGCAGTGATTTAGACTAGAATCCAGGCCGCCCATCTGCAAGCCCAGGTTCCGTGTGCTCTTTGCTGTATGGTGTTCCTTCCTGCACGTGCTGGTGAAAGTACTCATCGGTCAGAGCCTCTGCACAAAACAGTCCCCTCTGCCAAGCGTTCCTGCCAGACGGCATCATAGCAGGTTAGTCCTGCATCACACACCTCTGTGTTCTTTTGCCAACTAGCAACTTTTTGCTTGTGTTAGAGAACATTACGTGAGATTTTTTTTTTTTTTTCTCAGCACTGTTCAGTAGAGCTAGCAACAATATCTGGGAGACACATTTCTCCTGTCAAGCACGCAACCTTTAAGCGTGATCTCTCTCTGTGCCTGAAAATGCAAGCCCGTGTTTCCAGTGATAGGACCACTTCCTTTTGCCTCCAAATCCCCTCTCCTTGAGTCAGCAGTGTGGTCACTGCCAGAGCAAATGGCAGAATCAGGCTAGGCTGGCTTATTTAGCAGAGATTTAGGTAAGGCACCTTATACAAATGTTTAAATTACTGCAGTTCAAGACTCTAAGATTTCTAAAATACACTTCCACACAGTTCATTATTGTTAGTATTTGTGACAATTTGATGAAGTCCAGGGCCTTTTGCTGCCATAGAAAATAAATCCTTGCTAATAGCTGAATTTGGTTTTTCTTTTTTTCGTTATAAACTTGACCTTTTCCCTGAAACAGCCACATGTCATCACCATGCTTTTCTCCATTTAACACTCTTTTTCTTTCCTCTGCCCTAGGATGGCCGTCTGCGGATGAATGACCAGCTGATTGCAGTTAATGGGGAATCTCTTTTGGGAAAGTCTAACCACGAAGCTATGGAAACACTCCGGCGATCAATGTCCATGGAAGGGAACATACGAGGGATGATCCAGTTGGTGATTCTGAGGAGACCAGAGAGACCAGTGGAGGTAATGCAAATCGTCATTTCCCCCAGCAGAGTGCCCAGACAGCCACCAGAGCATGGCAGCTTCCATCACTAGTGCAGTAGCTAGACTCGTCCGGATTCTGAAATCGGAAAAATATGCCCAAGGGGTGCTCAGATGAGTATCTGTGGCAAGCAGGTGGTTGTGTATTTTAGGTATAACTAGAAGGTGTAAAAAATGTGCATATAAATGCAGTAATTTATCCAGTGCAACAAGTCCATATATTCTAGTTCTTCCCCCCAGAAATTTCTAGAGCTCTGGACTTCATGAATAGGTCTTACTTACATAGCAAAGCATTAAAACATAGAACATGTTATATATTTTTTGAGTGATGTGCTAACAGTGTCCATACTTTAGAAAGTTTTTAACCAGATGTGTACAGTTCTTAATGTGCAGGTTATTATAATGTAATTAGTGTTCTCTGTTTGCCCCCAAGATGTATACCTGGGTAATATAGATCTAGGACTTAACTGATTTAAAATTTGATCTGTTAAGCAAACTTTACCTTTCATTTTATTAAATAAATGTTTTTAAATAGTTTTGCAATCTTTTATCATGTTACTTTATGGATTTTTAAATGTAAGGAATATTTTTACTTACCCGTGAAATGTAAGCTTAAAATAGTCTTGAATGCTGATATCCCTAAACATTTCGTTACAAACAATTATTATATTTATATTACATACTTATATCCTTATATAAATACATTATTTTATTTGTCATAAATATGAAGTTTTCCTAAAACACTATTTTCTCCTATTAAATGCGCCTTAAAATTATTTTAAGAAAAGGTAAGAAGAAAAATTGATAATAGGAGTTAAGGAAAACATTAGTGAATCACACATTTATTTTCTAAGGACAGATGATGTTTGTGTAATACAGTAATATGCAGACTTAAAACAGAATGCTATTAAAAATAAACTAATATAAAATATTTGTTTTAATAATACATTCAACTTAAAATTTTTAAAAATGTAAGGATTTTCAAATTAAGAATAGAAAGTAGTTGGAGCTCAGAGTGGTTAAAAGGTGGGGCTCTAGAGTTTGGGATTACTTGAGTTAAAATCCCAGGTTGTCCATTTCCTGGCTCTGTAGACATACAGAGTTGAGTGCTCAGTACTTGGTGATAGCAGTTCTATTGTCTGTTTTATCCATTGATACATCCTTACTTCCCAGCACCTAGTAGACACTTACTAAATATTGTTGTGTGAAGGAATAAAAGTTTCATCTGAGACCTACTGCATCTGAGAGTATCTAAGCTGAAGTAGTAAACATATGAACTATATCTTACTTTGTTACATTATCAGCTGTTGGAAGGGAATAATGGTACCTTTTTACTGTTCTGAACATAACCTTGTAAATGTTAAATAAATGTAAATTGGCCAATTACTGGAGACTATATATAATGAGCCAACTCGTTTCCCACATTTGTGTCTGCTTAAGTGACAGAGAGGCTGCCATGAATATTTAATGGATTTACTTGTGTACATAGTCATAAAACTCTCATCTCTTGCTTGCTACCATGAGAGAACTGGCTTCTTTCTGGATGAATCTGGTTGTTACTCTGGAGCCCTACATGTCCATGGAACCCCGTTGTTGGAGGCGGGTGTGAAGGATGGCCTGCGGGCCCAAGTCACCCCTTCCCATGCATCTGTGTTTTAGATCTCCCTTAAGACTTCTTGGAGCAAAGATACTTCGTCTAATAGAAAAGTCTGGATTACTCTGCTCTAGAGTTTCATATCTGTGCAAATAGCAAAAAGAAAAAGAATGAAAAAGAAAAATGAATGTGGTTGCTTAAAGAGTCGCCTCCCCACCCTCACCTTCCCTCGTTTTACATCTCTTTAAAATCTATGAATGCTTTGTGGATAGGTGTTTTTTGTTTTGACTCATCAAGTTGAGACACTTTATTATTTGCATTCTACTTTACTTCAGATGTTTTCATTTTAATTATCACATTCTGGTCTGGGTTGACAATAACTCCATCAGAAGAAAGTACTAAAATTTTAGTTCCTTACCGCTCCTCAGGGGTGTCTGATTAATGTAGTTCATTGGGGAATCTATTGGGAATAAGAAATGGGACAAAAAGCAGTTTTTATGAGGACATTTCAACAAGATCTGTTTTTAGTTTCCCTAATATTTACATGCTTTCCACGGGGGATGAGCAGGCCCTTGGCTCTCAGAGCCAGCGAGAATCTCTATGGCACCCGTGAAGATTAAAGAGTGTTTTTTCATGTAAAGACAGAAGCCTAATATACAGCTAATCTTTATTAAATTGGAAAAAAAAAATCTGTAGCTATTTGATCTCCCAAATCTGTTTTACTGTGTCAAAGCATATGCTGTGTGCTCGTGTTTCTGGAGAATTCTCTTGTGGAACAGCGATCACCCTCAGGTACAATAAAAAGGATCCGTAACCTAGAAAAAGGCCTCAGCACGGCTCATACATTCAGGGAAATCAATTAGTTAGATTTGGGAAGAATACCAAAATGGTTACTTGAACATTATATTGATATCAAAAAAAAAAAAAAACAAACCATGAAGGCGCTACTTAAGTAAAGTCAAAATATATCGTTGTTGGGGTATTTTCCCACATTACCCAGATGTACAAGATACGTAAACAGTTTTGATGAGGACCTCGTGAAGAATGCATAATGAGCCCTTGATTGAATCAGAATCATTTTAAACAGAAACATGTTTTTCAAAGGATGAGCTTGAAGTTCAATTGTAATTCTATTTGAGCCTAGAGACTTGGTATTAAAAAATGGGTTATGACCTGCTTTTTTTTTTCCTTTCCCCAAAACATTTCCCTCCCCGCTGTAAGCTCAACTTGGTGGCAGCAGAATATGTTTAAAAATCCATTATGTTTTTTATTGGCCAGGACACTAATGGGGAGCCCCGTGACAGCTCTATTTTACGGGCTGAATACTTTAATTAGGCTGGTTACTGATCACTTGTTGGGATATCGATTGTGTCATTTATCAAAGAGCTGGGGAAAATTTTTTTGTTGTTCCTGTTGTTGTTGTTAAACCAGAGCACTTGACTATGCAAGGTAAGTCCTACCTCCCAGCCTGCCAGGGCTCTAGCTGCGATTCGGGGCTAGTCTGCACCCGAATGGTTGACTAACGGGACAGGGGCAAAGGGTAACACTGGGGGTGGAGAAGGTGTGATAAGCCTTGACAAAAAGTTCAAGAACTTTCAGCAGCTGAAAACATTTTAATTATGAAGACTGCTTGCATTGAATGTTTTAAATATTTTGTTTAACTAGCAGGAGACTGAATTTTTGTAACTAAAGAGGAAAGTATAAATCAAATGCATTGTTTGGGCCAAATGCTCTTTTTCGGAAGGAAAGCGCTTTGAGGAGCAGATCTATGTTTTTTAACTACTTCTTTAAAATCTGTTAGGAAGATGCTTAATACGGGCGAGCGCACGGCCCAGTTCTCTGTGCCTCAGTCCTCGAGAGCAGGAACCAGACCTCTCTGCAGTCGGCCCTCTCCTCTTGGCTCTTCAGCACCTGTGGACTGTGGCTTGTGCGGGTGTCACTGTGGATATAGCAGTTTTAAGGAAACTGTGAATTTTTTACAGACTGTCAAAAATCAAAATAGAAGGGGGAAATATGGGGTAGGGGGAGAGGAAAAAGAAATCACAGGAGAACCACTGTCGGGCGTGGTCACAGCAGCTTGTTTTAGCTCCTGGCCAAAAGGTCCGGTGTCTGCAGTAGGACACACTCATGGCATTTCAGTGGCAAACCTGCCTTGGTTCTGACTTGTCCTCGAGCATATGCACTCAATTGCCAAGGGGGAGAGAGAGAGGAACCAGCTGGTTGGCAGAGAAACACCCTTGGCATGAAGTGTAATCTTATGTTGACACTGCCACAAGCTGTACTCCCAGATGGAAGAAGATTTGAAAGAAGCCAGTTGTAAGTGGCGGGAAAGAATAATAAAGTTAATCCTCTTTTGTGTTGGCTATCAGCACTCCTAATCCTTCACACCACAGTGTCAGTATTTTTTATCTTGTATTCAAAGATGTTTTAACTGATAGGGCCATTTTGATTTTCAACAGTTGAGGACTTAGGTGCAATAGATTCTTGAAAGATTATTCATGAATTCATCATTCTTTCACTTTGCTTCCATTGACCAAGTTGGGACATATTTAAAAAGCCAATGTAATATTTATTTTCATCCTTTAGGAGCAGGCAGAGTGCGGGGCACTTTCTAAGCCATGCTTTGAGAACTGTCAAAACGCTACAACCACCTCCAGGAGAAATGATAACAGTGCACTGCATCCATTGGGCACTTACAGTCCACAAGACAGACCCAAAGGTAAGATTCCATCCATTTTCGACTACTGCAAGTGGTGTCAGAAAACACGAGAGTGTTTGTTGGTTTGTTTGTTTGTTTCTAAAGGAACAAAGGGGAATTAATTAGACTAAGTGCAGACTTTGTTACTGTGAGTCATGAACACAGAAATGGGTGGGAGAGCTGACTCACAAGTTGTGAAGCAGATTCCTGGCATTGCCTCCAGTCTAAGTGACAGTTTCTTTGCTTGCTGCCCCAAACACGGAGGGTTATGTTTAAAACAAACCACGCCTGGAGAAAGAAAACGGCAAACTGTTATTTTTTCAAACAGTCTGTTAATATTCGAAGTTACCAAGTGTAAATAACTGCTAACCTTACAAAATAGATGGTGTAGTATTAAACCATAAAATGGTCATAACACAGTTCACAGATTTATGCTTGCTTCCAAGTGCAGTAAACACCATGAACTGAGACCAAGATGTGATGGTTGGAATGTTCCCATACTGTCTCCCTACTCGGTCTTTCCTCGTTACCTTGTATGGATCACATTTTTGAGTAGAGTTCTACGTGTAAAAAAACGAATTTTCTTCAAAAATTATACTTTAGGTCGCCAACAAAGTCTTTATTTCCCCGCATCTCCTTTCTTTGGTTACCTTCATTTTTTTGGACTGCAAAAGCAATTGATAACCATTACGGAAAATTAAGAGAAAAGCTATAAAGAGAAAATTTAATGTTACTCGTATTTATGTCTCTTAAAAATACTGATCAGTAACATTATGTATATAATTCAACTTTTTCCTTCATGTAGATATGTGCACATAAAATGAAATGAAAATGAAATATACTGTATATAATGTTTAAGAACTTTTTAAAAATTAATAGCACATTATGAACATCTTTCTGTGCCATTGAATGTTCTGCAGGCTCTCATTCAGCCGTCTGTTGAGAGGAGATGCTGTTTACGTGCTCAATTCCTTGTTTACACTTATGAGGCCACCAAAATTTAGCTACGTGGGAACAGTTTCTGAACTCTGAGACTTGTTAATCTGAGGTTCCTCTAGAATTAAATTGTTTCATCAGAGTTTTTTCCTCTGAATTCCTCCATTTCAGTGAGAGGAGCAACAGCTGTGACCATTTATTAAATGTGGACTGTCTGTGAGATACTGTGTTAAGCAGTTTATACGCACACTCAGAGTGGGGAATATTATTCTCCTCATTTTACAGATGCAGAAATAGTCAGAGAGGAGGGTAAGTTACTAACCCAAGACCGTATGCTAATCACTGCAGAACCTGCAGACAGCCCCTGTCTCTCTGACTCAAGTTCATTCCCTAAACCACGGCGTGGGCCCTGTCTTACACTGGCCTCTTAAAACTGTTGAAGTCCTTTCATCTGATGCTAAGAATGTCCATTAGAAGCTGACTTGACTTTATGTCAGATAAAGACACAGTCAGTATCAGGGAAAAAAAAAAAAAAAAGAAAGAAAGAAATAGTGTATCTTTTCTCATCTTAATAAAATTAAAAATGTTCTTGACAGAAGCAAGATCTCCTGAGCCCTTCAGTCACAATAGCAGGAGAACCTGGAGAAGGAACAAAAAGTTTTTTTTCCACACTAGAAGAGCCTTCTCTGGAACTTCAAGAGAACTAGTTAAAGGGTACACTTAGGAAAAAAAAGTTTAAATAATAAAGTCCACTCAAGACACACGATAAAAATAAAATGCAGTGATACTTTGGAGCTTCAGTAGAATGTTGAGAGTTTGTATTTCCACTGAAGAATTTGAGTCCTTTAGGCACAGAACCACTGGGAAGTTCTGTCTCTCCCCTTTCTCCTAAGACATACATCTGTGATCCACAAGGTCCCTGTTACACTTCTTCCTCCCACCTTGATTTTCTAAGGTAACAACAAAAATCCAGTTCTTCTGATTTATATCTTAAAAAGCACTTTTTCATTTCTTTGTGGATCTGTGATACAATCCTCAGTTGTAAGAATTAGGCCTATCCAAAATGTGAAACAACCCAAGTGTCCAATAACAGATGAATGGATAAACAAAATGTGGTATATCTGTACAATGGAATATTATTTAGCCAGGAAAAGAAGTTCTGATATATGCCACAACATGGATGAACTCTGAAAACATTATGTTTAGTCAAATTAGCCAGACACAGAAAGATAACCACTGTGTGACTCCCCTTATATGAAATATCTAAAAGAGGCAATTTCATAGAAACAGTAGATTAGAGGTTACCAGGGACTGGGGGTGAGGAGAATGGGAAGCGACTGCTTAATGGTTATAGAGGTTCTGTCTGGGGTGATGAAAAGTTTTAGAAATAAATAATAGTCATATTTGCACATTGTGAAAATAATTAATGCTCCTGAATTATATAAGTTGACAATGGTTAAACTGACAAATTTTATGTGGTATTTAGTTTACGACAAAAAAAAATAATTTCAAAAAGAAAAAAAGAATTAGTCCCATCAAAGCATAGATTTATTGCATTTTAATTGTAAGAGGCCAATAGATGAAATGCTCTTATTTTTTAATATAAGCCTGTTGACTGAGAAACCCAAGATATATATAACTGAATTTATAAACATGATTCTGTAGAAGAATATCATGATCATCACCTCTTTGTGATGTTAATATCATCTTCAGTTTTTAGAACCACTGAGTGCTCCTGAGTTTCAGATGCACGTGAGGTGGCGATAGGTCACTGAGTGAGTGTGGTCTCCCCACCACCAAGTCTTTTTAAGGAGCCCCCTTAGAAAAACAAGATTAGCTTGACGAAATAGAATGTCTCGTGAAGAGAGGAACTGTTACAGTCAAAACATTAAGTTTTTTTTCTTCCCTTCTTCCTTTCCTTTGTATATTTAAAAATCCAATGTTGAGACACTGTGTTCCACCTATTTTTGTAATAATAGTACATACCACCCACGGTTCCACTGTTATTTTTTATATATATACATATTCCTGTCAAACTGTTAGAGAGAAAAGGCATTTTTAGAACTAACATTTGTAGAAATTGTTAACACCAGAAAATTCACATTCATGTGGGAGAATTGCTTGCAATGCCCTCAGTGGAGTGAGTGTGGTGCTCCAAGACAGTAACAAGGATGGAGGCTGTGTCCCAGCGGTTTACTATAAAATCCTATCAAGCATTTGAATGGTAATGAAGTGCACAAACACTGCATTTTCTGAAGAATCTTGCTGGCAGATCTCACCCTGGGCCACGTAATAGCCTAAACACAGTTTGCCTCTGGTTTGTTATTCCTTCTCTCTTCCTTGTTCTCATCTCCATTTGTACTCTTCCCCTGCCTCCTCCCCCTTTTCAGTTCAGATGAACTCCAGCCCCTGCCTCAGTCACCCGTTGCCCCACATCTGCCCAGAACCACCCACTAAGATCTCCTCCAGGCCTTTCATCCTTCTCCCAAATCAAATGTTTTGGTTCTATGTCCTGTCCCACCAGATCATGTTCCCCAGGGTCCTCTGAAGAGACACATAATAGTGTAATTACTTGTAATGTGTCTCCTCCCAGGAACCTGCATGTATCCACCCATCTGTAGCATACAAGGCATTACCTCTGCAGTGGTGGTCAGAAATTGAATTATACTTTTCAGTTGACTGAAGTTTATTGGATACTTCTATTGTGCAGAATGCACTAGGCTGCAAAGATGAATACGAAGCTGATATGATTTTCAAGAATCACATCCAAAAAACTAAAATACTTAGGAGTAAATCTGACCAAGGAAGTGAAACTTACTATACTTAAAGAACTGCAGTGCACCGACTGAGGAAATTAAAGATGACTTAACAAAATGGAAAGATATCCCATGATCTTGGATTGGAAGAATTAATATTGTTAAAATGGCCACACTACCCAAAGCAATCTACAGATTTAATGCGATCCCTATCAAATTACCCAGGACGTTTTTCACAGAACTAGAACAAATAATCCTATAATTTATGTGGAATCACAAAAGACCCAGAATTGCCAAAGTAATACTGAAGGAAAAGAGTGAAGCTGAAGGATTAACCCTCCCAGACTTCACATAATACTACAGAGCTACAGTAATCAAAACAGCATGATGTTGGTACAAAAACAGACATATGGATCAATGGAACAGAAATAAACCCACAGACTTCTGGTCAGTGTTTGACAAAGGAGGCAATAATATACAGTGGAGTAAAGACAGTCCCTTCAGCAAATGGTGTTGGGCAGCTGCATGTAAATCAACAAAGTTAGAATACTCCCTCACATCATACACAAAAATAAACTCAAAAGGACTTAAAGACTTAAACATAAGACAAAACACTATAAACCGCTTAGAAGAAAACATAGGCAAAACATTATCTGACATAAATCTCAGCAATGTTTTCCTAGGGCAGTCTACCCAGGCAATAGAAATAAAAGCAAAAATAAACAAATGGGACCTAATTAAACTTAGGAGCTTTTGCACAGCAAAGGAAACCACAAGCAAAACAAAAAGACAATTTACAGAATGGGAGAAACTATTTGCAAAAGAGGAGACTGAAAGTGATTAATTTCCAGAATATATAAATAACTCATACAACTTAATAATTAAAAAGAAACATGCCGAGAAGACCTACAAGCAATTCTCCAATGAAGACATACAAATGGCTATAGGCACATGAAAAAATGCTCAGTATTGCTAATTATCAAAGAAATTCAAATCAAAACTACAATGAGGTATCACCTCACACCAGTCAAAATGGCCGTCATTAAAACATTCACTAACAATAAATGGTGGAGGGGGTGTGGAGAAAAGGGAACCCTCCTAGGCTGTTGATGGGAATGTAGTCTGGTGCAGATGTTATGGAAAACAGTATGGAGATTCCCTAAAAGCTAAAAATAGACTTAGCATATGATCCAACAATCCCACTCCTGGGCATATATCTAGAGGGAACTTTAATTTGAAAAGGTACATGCACCCCAATATTCATAGCAGCATTATTTACAGCAGCCAAGACACGGAAACAATCTAAATGTCCATCAACAGATAACTGGATGAAGAAGTTGTGGTATATTTATACAGTGGAATACTACTCAGCCATAAAAAAGAATAAAATAATGCCATTTGCAGCAACAGGGATAGACCTGGCGATTGTCATTTGAAGTGAAATAAGCCAGAAAGAGAAAGAAAAAAACCATATGATATCACTTACATGTGGAATCTAAAAAATAAAAAAGACAGATGAACTTATTTATAAAACAGAAACAGACTCATAGACATAGAGAACAAACTTATGGTTACCAGGGGAGGAAGTGGGTAGGAAGGGATAAATTGGGAGTTTGAGATTTGCAGATACTAACTACTATATATAAAATAGATAAAAAATGTGTACTTATATACACAGGAAACTTTATTCAATATCTTGTAGTAACCTGTAATGAAAAGATTCCATCCATCCAGGGCCAGATCAGAAAAGGGTAGAAGGGCAATAGAGTTTGCGACTATAGACTAAGGCTTATCAAGCTATGGCCCTGGCCCCAGACCGGCCTGCCAGCTGGCCTTGTGCATCAAGTTTCATTGAACACAGTCGCACCCATTCATGTATGTACTGTCTGTGGTCATCTCTGCACTGCTGTGACAGACTTGAAGAGTTGCAACAGAGATCCTGTAACCCACAAAGGATGAAATATTTACAATCTGGCCCTTTGCAGACAAAGTTGGCTGACTCCTGCTTTTAGACTGTTCTTTTAAATTTTTTTTTAATTGAACTATAGTCAGTTTACAATGCTGTGTCAGTTTTTCATGTACAGCATAATGCTTCAGTCATACATGAACATACATATATTCATTTTCATTACAGGTTACTACAAGACTACAAAGTTGACTAATTTGCCCACGTTCATCCAGCATTAGGAACCGTGATTAGAAACATGCAGCCTTGCTCCACAAACCATACTCTTAACCAGGATGCTCTATAGTTTTTTCATACGTTAGTTAATATTTTCATTAATGATGAGCATTAAATGCCATAATGTATATAATGCTTAGCTCAATGTGTGGTACACAATAAGATCTCAACAGACTCTACTTGTTAACTAGTTATTGTAGTATTCAGTATGCATGTTTATTTTTTTCCATGTAGAATAGACTGAAAAAGCAAACATTTTTAGTAGGGAGGAAAGCCAGGATTCTGACCCCAGTCTTTTGCTTCCAAGGCCCCAAACCCAGGGTTTTCCACTACAACACAGATGCAATGGAGTTTTTTTTTTTTTTTTTTTTTTTTTTTTTTTTTACCACTACGGTGTCTAATGGTGAGTGGATATACTGTCTTATCTCATGATTTTTTTAAGCATTTTTTGTCACTGAGGCAAATGCTTAAATCACCACCTAATCCAGAGCATTTATTATAGGGTCCTGTTTACAAAAATGCTAAGTCATAAAAGAAATGGCTTGTTAATCTTCCACAGATCACAGATAATGAATGTCCGCCTTCCCTAGATGGGAAAAGGTAGTTAAGATACTGGGCTTTACTTGCCTGGGGTTGCCAGCAGGTCACCAGCACAAAAACATATTAGCCGGCTTGGTCTCCTCATTCAGGCTGTATTAGATGTCGTTGAATCCTTCAGTTCTGTATGAGGACTTAATTCATTTCAGGGTTGGTTTCTGTGTTGGTGAAATTGCGTCTGAGAGATGGACTGAAACAGAACCAGGCACTGAACAGGTCTGCCTGCCGCTGACTACAGCTTCATTTGTTCTTTGTTTATAGAGCTCTTGCTTCCCAATGACAGATGGGCCGAGAGCAAAGCACCACCCTCTCCCCCACCAAATCCCGTTCTGGAATTGGGCCTTGAAGATTACAGCCACAGGTATCGATAAAATGATATATTGTAAATGTTCCCCGTTATGGTTTTTCTGGGAAAACGCAGCAACCTTATTTTAACTCTATTTCTTTCCAGAATGGAAATCTCATAGTATCTATAATTCCTTTCCAGTGAAAGCTTCTCATAGCTAATATTAATAGCTGAGATTGTTCGTATTTTTCTTCCTGGAATTTAAAATTCATCGTATGTTATTAAAGTACTTAGGAAAATTGTTGAATTTGCTTTTACCATGTTAAAAACTGGAAAGGTGGAACTCAAAGAAAAGTTATTTGTTAAGGTATAAAACAAAATTGAGAAGACATAAGCTTCATTTTTTTTTCTCATTTGTAGTTGGCAAACCCTAAAAGTATTTTTAAAATAGATATTCCAAGGAAGTTAATGGAATCTAAAAATTAAAGCACCACCATATATAATCTAAACTATTGAAACAAGTGCCCGATATTATATCCACTCTGTAATAGAAACCAAAAAATCAATAATTTTTAGAATCACACAAGCATGAGAGAGAGATTTACTAAGCATACACACCTTTTGACTAGTAGAATTCATAGATTTTGTTCTTCTGATGAGTTTTAAAAATCATTAACTTGTCCCTTTGCTATTTTCTATATTTATTATGCCTGTTAAAAACTGTGTATTTTATTCTGTTCTGTGTCTCATGATAATCCTGTGAAAATTTTTCATTTTTCTTGCCGCAATGCTTGTGTCATTCCTATTATGCTTTTTATTACAATCGTCTAAAAATAAAGCAATATAACAAGAGTATAGCTAGCTTATCAGCTGGAAGCTTACCTGTGTTTAGCTATCTCTGATTCTTACATTTTTGAAGTCAGCCATCTTACTCAAAGTACAGTTTCTTGAATTAGATTGATAATCACAATAATTTTCTAGATCAGTATCTCTAGAGGTTTCTTGAGTGAAAATCTGGACGCATTTAATTTTGTTCATTCATTTCCATTGTCTGCCTCAATCCTGAATCAAACGTGACAGTTTGGTAGCATTAAAAAGCCCATTTTAAAAATAATTTCTTTCATTCTACTTAACCGTTTATCCAAGGTATGTAAGTGAAACTGTTGGAAGACTGCAGAGATAAGTCAGATATAAACCTGTGATACTGTTATTTGTAATAAATATGTATTTAGTCTTAGTTCCATTTTTGGCACCAAGCCTCTAAAATCCTTGGAATTTCCTAAGTATCAAGGCTGATAAAGGTGCCTTATGTTAATGAGGTGGCTTCTGGAGGCACCTGAGGAAGGGGACTGGTTGCCAGTAGAGCCAACCTTGTGTTTAGTAGGTTGGAACTTTCAGGCTCACTCAGAGAGGTGAACATTGAATCAGTTGACAATAGCCAGTGATTTAATCAGTCATGCTATGTAATGAAGCCTTCGTAAAAACTCAGAAGGACAAGGTTCAACCCAGGTTGGTGTATATGTGGAGATGTGGGAGAGGGGCGTACTCAGAGAGAGCCTGGAGGCTCAGATCCCCTTCCCACATACTCTGCCCTATGCAGTTCTATATATGGCTGTTCCTGAGTTATATCCTTTATAATAAACCAGTGATCTAGTAAGTAACATATTTCTTTGAGTTCTGTGAGCTACTTTGGAAAATTAATCAGACCCCAGGAGTGGGTCTTGGGGACCTCTGATTTATAGCCAGTTGGTCAGTACTACGGGTGACAACCTGGACTTGAGATTGGCATCTGAAGTTCAAGGAGGGGTCGTTGGAACCTCCAGTCTATAGCTGGTCAGTCTGAAGTACAGGTGACAACCTGAGCTTGCAGATGGCATCTGAAGTGGAGCGTGGGGGGCTGTCTTGTAGGGCTGAGCTCTCAACCTGTGGGACCTGGTGCTTTCTCCAGGTAGAGTGGAGGTGTGGGGGAACCCCCACAACACACGTTAAAACTGGGTCCAGGAACCCAAAAGGAAACCCGACCCTCAAAAAGACGGTGGGCTACTAGGTAAAAGCGACAACTAGAACATAAGGTACAAAGTGACCTTAGCCAGGAGGTGTAGATAAACTGCTCTGGACACCTGAGGCAGAGAGAGGAATGCTCCTAAGCAGAGGAAGCAGGGAACATGTTAAGGAAAAAGTAACACTTGAGCTGAACCTTAAAATACGAGTAGAAGGGTGGACCTAGAAGACCCAAGGAGGAAGAGAGTTTCAGAGAGAGGGAAGGGCAGAAGGCACAGATGGAGATGGGAAAGTAAGTTGATTTGGGCAACTTGTATCCTGGCTGACTGGCCAGCTGATCAAGTCCAGAGTGCAGGGACAGAGAAGACAGACTGCATCTGGCAGATAGTAAAATCTTACAGTAGGGGATTCAGCAGATAAGATCCAGGTTTTAGTTGTGTACAACATGGATTAGATAAATGGAGGAGAGTTAGTTCTGCTAGAAGCCAGAGACTCTGTGGATCCCTTTGGGGGCAGTTGCAGTAGAAGATACTGAGGGCCTGTGCTGGGGAGGATGGGGAGAAACTTCCTGGTGAGAAATCTTCAGGGGACAAAGACAGTTCAGGGATATTTCAGAGAGAACATTACTGAGAATTAGCAACTGCCTTTTTGGCTGCTTCAGGATCTCCACAGATTTTTTCCCTTTTCTTTGCAGTAAAACATGTTTCTCCATGATCTTGGGGAAAAGGGAAAAAAAAAAAAAAAAGCCTATACTGGCTCTCACTGCTGTAAATATCACATAGTGTGAACCAGTAACTTCCAGCTCCTTCTCACCCTCCTCCTCCCTAAACTACTGTGTTTAGACTCCATTCTCGCCCTTGACTAGAACTGCTCTTTTCAATCAAAAGTGTAACTTTTCTCAGGCTTGAGTCTCCTTTAGTCTTTTTTTGATTATTGCCATTCATTTGCTCACTTACCCATTCAGAAGTATTCATGGAACTCTTAGCTAGGCACTGTTGAAGGTACTTGAATGGATTGTAAAGGGTCCCTGCCCGCAGGGAACACAGTGTCCTCTTGAACAGACAGACACACACGGATCCTTAGGAAGCAGCCTGCTGAGCAGTAGATGCAAAATGCTGCTGGAGCCCAGAAGAATGAGCCACTAACTCTGCCTGCAGGTGTCGAGGAAGGTTTTAGAGGACAGAGAATGTTTGAAAGGTTTCTTGAAGGATGGAAAGGAATTTACTAGGCAGAGAATTGGTGGGACGGGCAATTTAGGGTAGGGAAACCAAATGATGGGAGAGGGGAAATGCATAGTGTGTTCAGGGTGGCTGATCACTGAACACTGGGGGAGGAATCAACAGGAAAGCATTGTCTGCCATGCCTTGTGAGCGCCACCTTCTCCAGAAAGCAGTGGAGAAGCGTTGAAGGGTTTCAAGCCTTGGCGGTGACAGTATCAGGTTACGTGAATTCAGCTGTGGAGGATACATGGCTGGGGGAGGCCCTAGACAAAGGTGCCAGTCTGGGAGTACTGGCAAGGAAGGAGAAGGGCTTGAATAGAGAGAGGAGCAGCATGGCTGGAGAGGAAGGGACAAAGCCAAAGACATTTCCGAGATGGAAGGAACAAATCTGAAGCTTTGAAACTCTCTCTCTCTCCTGGGATCCCATGACCTGCACCATCCTGCAGGCTGCTGTGTTGCCTAGGTGACCAGCAGCGGTGGGGGTTTGGATGTGTGAAACTTAGGGTCAGGGAAGTGTTGGAAGGGAGCCAGGAGGTTTGAGCCAAGGAGGTTGTCTTGTCTTTAAAAAAGAAAAATTTTTTTTAAACCTTCTGAAGAGGAAGAGAGGGCTTTAAGGGGTGGAACCAGTCTTGTGAAACAAAAAACTGCTGTTTGATGAGGAGTGAAAACCAAATTTGATCAAGCTTATGCCTGTACTTTGAACCAAAATGAAATCTGGAATTTACTAAATTTATTTGTACTGTTATGGGGCAGTTATAGCTCAGTTGTAGAGCATGCACTTAGGATGCACAGGGTCCTAGGTTCAATCCCCAGTCCCTCCATTAAATATATATATATAAATAAATAAACCTGATTACCTCCCATATCCCCCCAAAAACAATAAAAAAATTATTAGATGAAAATTTAGGATATGTGTTTCTAAATAAAATACATATACATATGTGTATGTGTATATTATACATTTTCTACATGATACCTCAGGGAGAGTTTAAGGCAAATCAACAGCAAACAGAATATATTGAATTTTATTAACAGTTGAGGCAACATTTAGTTATCCCCTACGTGCTCATGTTTTCCCTCCCTCCTGGTTCTCTCTCAGTTCTCTGTCTGTCTCTCTTTCACACGTGACCTGCGTCAACTCTCGCTCCCAGCAGCCAATTGTTGAAGCTGATTCACGGCCACCGGAGACCTCAGACATCATCTTTGTGGCTGCCCCATGAAACCTTCCCCTGCCTTTTTATTTCAGACTGTTCTCCTTGAACATTCATGCCGGGGTCTTATGTGTCTTTCTCATTCCTGACTTGTCACCCTATTCAGGACACTGGCATATGTTTCATGCTGCCCTTATTTATTCATTATGCAGCATAATTTGACATTGAGTATTGTTTCTCTTTGATAGATCCCCTGGTTGTTCATGCTGAAAACACAGTCTTTATCTAAGATACGTCTTTGGCCTGTTGTCAACTTCCAGCTACCACCATAGCCCACTCGGCCATGAGCACATGCTAACTGCCTACAGAATTAAAATATGTCATATTTCATAGTTAATCATTGTGTCACCCTCTCACACCAAAAACTTTCAGTATGTAGCATAAAATTACAAACTGTTTTACTAATCTAATGTGGGTGTTTTCACATTAACCAGTTTTTTCACATTAGCCAATGTTGTGAACCAGTATTTTCGCGTTAACCAATTCAATACTACACTCATCATTCAAGTGCATTATATGTTCACATTGGCTCTAGTCCCCTCTCGGCTCATATTACACTTACTTCCCTCCTTAAATATCTGCCAATCTGATATCAGCATAATTTCTATTTTGTACAATGGCACTAGGGGTCCTTTGATAGAAGGTTTTCAAAGTGTACCCTTGGCCACATTGAAAACAATGGTAACAGAAGTACCTATCACCATGATCAATTTAATGGACGTATCCAAGTATACACACACACCCACACATGCGCGCGCGGATATTTGTTGCATTCATACATATAAAGCAGCTTTTTATTTCTTTGATCATCCTTGATGGGATCTCCACATCTCTACAAAAAATTCACTTTGTTTAGACTGATCCTTACTTGATGTGACTGCAGTGCCATCTTGGTTTTTGAATGGGGATGGGGTTAATTGTTTCCCATGTGTCTGGGAAAATTTGAGTTCTTACTCTTAAATTGGTCAAGTAATGCTGAGTTTGGTCAACTAAGACAGTAAAGTCGGTTAACCAAAACATTATTCAGCTGGGTAGATTCCCTTTGCCTTGAACAGAGCACTTGAAATGCAGTGTGATCTGTTTTAATGAAGAATATTCATGTTGGTCCTAAACTGCCTCCCGAAAAGCTTTCATTATAACGTGGCATCTGCTTTGATTAACCCTTTGGTTTTCTTTTATCTCATGACATGCACCACTCTGTTGACACAAAAAGCAAACCTAGATGCAAGCCACCTACGAGGGTGTGTGTGGCTTTGCACTAAGAGGGAAAGTTTGGTTTCTGTGGATTCAGGGTCAGGACAACCTATGTCCTAGGCTGGGCACCATTTTAACCAAAGCTTTTGTGGCTCTGGGAAACCTTCAATAAAGCATGGTTCTGGTCCTGACTTTGCCACTGGCCAGCTGTGTGACCTTGAAACATCAGTGGACACTCTGGGCCTCAGTGTCTTATCTACAAGAGGAAGAGTTAGATGGGGTGAACTTTAATGCCTTCCAGCTCTTAAATTCATTGATTCTGTGAAGACCATGAGTCTTTCTGACACTAAAACCACATATCACCAGAGATCAAAGGATGGGAAACTGAGCACAAATAAAGGTCAAATAACACTTTTAAAGGCAAGTGCTTCAGAAACATTAGCGCTCAAGGAGAAGCTCAGGTTGACCATAGCACCTCAGAATTCTTCTTTAAAATGGGCTGAAACAATTCAAACATTGCTGTTATGCCAGGCCAGTGTCAGCAGCACTAGTGGGTCAGGATTTTTGTACACAGCTGGCGCATGTTGCCACCATCACTGGGTCCACCTCTCATGTGCTTTATGTCAGTAGCTTTCTCTGTTGAGAATGCAGCCAGACACCAATACTAAGAACCCAAAAAGAAAAAGCTTCATCATCCTGAAGGATAGATTTAAACTTCTGTCCTGTTATATGCAAATTGTATTTGCATATAACATCCTCCCATATACTTTAAATCACCTAATACAACGTAAGTGCTATGTAAATAGTTGCCAGGGCATGGAAAATTCAATTCTTGCTTTTGGGAGCTTTTTGGAAATTTTTTTTCCTGAATATTTTTGATCCCAGATTGGATGACCCTAGAATGCAGTCTGGAGGAAATGGAGGGTGCACTGTATAGTTCTTTGCCGGACAGTATGTCAGGCACTCCTTCAAAGACCGCTTTGACCTCCAGAAGTAAAGAAAAGGGTTAAGCGCTTGCTTTTACTGTGCTCTTATTGTGTGCTAGGCACTCCTGTCGGTATTTAACGTATCTTAGTTTACTTTATCATTACCGCAACTTTATTGAGTAAATTCTATTACTGTCCATTTTATGCACTAGTGAACTGAGGTCGCACACCCTGGCATCTAGCGCCCAAGCCCAGGGCCCTAAACATCATACCACTTCCCTTCTAAATAGGAGGGGAGAAGGGCTCTTAGTCGCAGGCCCACAGAGAGTCTGACAAAAAAGAAGGCAAAGAAACTGTAAAAAAAAAAAAAAAAAAAAAAAAGGATAACTTGAAAAACAGACATTTAAAGTCTTTCGGGGAAAAAAAAAAAGTTTATTCATCTACTTATTTGTTTCCTAAATGCTTCTGTAGCACATACTCTGCGCCAGACACTGTTCTCCTTACTTTACAAATCTTTATAGCTCATTCTATCTCTTAACCCTACGAGGTAGGGAGCTTAATTATACCCATTTTGGAAACAGAGAGGCTCATGGGCTCGCCCAGGTACCACGGGTAGGAACGAGCAGAGCCAGGGTTTAGAACTGGGCGGACCTGCTCCGGTGTCTGTGCTTTTGCGGGCTGTGCTGTATTACACTATATCCCAATAATGGAGGCTCGTTCATTCAGCAATATTATTATTGCTGCAAGGCAATATTAAATATGCATGACTAATAAGTTTCAAGAAAAGATTAAACTTATTTTGGTATATTAGGCTAAGAAAGCGAGATCCCCTGTATGTTTTAGAAGGATTCTCATTCAAATTAGTTGAATTTTCTGGTGGTTGTTTTCTTGTTTATAGTGTCAAATCCCAACTGTTTGAAAAAAACGCAACCTCATTACTCTCAGATTTACAAAGAAACTTGATTGGAGTTTTCACTGTATTTAAGATGAGAATAAAATTGTGTTGAAATGAGCTACCATATTTACTTTCTAAATACATGAGAGTACCAAGGGAGAAAGAGACTGTAATTTAATTTATGAAAAGTATATAAATATAATTTCTTTCTAGATCAAGAAATAAGGTATTGTCTGTAAATTGTCTTACATAATCTCCTCCATCTTCAAGCAGTATAAATAAAATATTCAGCAGAAATAGAATTCTTTGAGATTGAATACAAGTACTGTAATGGGCATTTGATGTATCTTGTGTCTAAATTGTCAACTGTGCTTTTCCTGTTATTTCCTGTTGGTATTATTGATGAGCAGGCTATTTGCTTAGCATTAACATTAGTTTTAGAAAATAGGCCTAAATAAAGTAGAAAACCAAACTACTGCAGCCATTAGTCATTCAACAGGACGGTTTTCTCTAAAGGATACAGCCCTTTCACTTGTTTTTAAAGGAAGGGCGCGCTGGGCGCACAGATCTCTCTGAACCTGCTTTCAGGCTGTGCTGATGTCAAGCGACATCCTTTGACGCTCCAGTGCTTTCCAGGTTCGCCTTCCCCACTTAAAGTTATATATTGTACAGCAGGATCCCAATTAGCAGAAATCAGTGAAGAGGAAAACATGATATTAGCCGGAGAATATTATTTAAATTGCAGATTGTGATAAAACACATGAAAACAGAGTTGCTCCATCTCATAAAAGAAACCTGAGGTTCAAGAAGTGGTAGAAATGTAGGGTTGGGAGCTGTAGGGGGAGCGATGAGGGGCTGTGCTTGAAATGAGAACTGCTGCCTTCTGGGGAGGGGGAGGAAGATCATATTCTGAACCTAAATACGGCATATGGCTTCTTTCTGCAGCTCTGGGGTGGACTCAGCAGTGTATTTTCCAGATCAGCACATCAACTTTAGATCTGTGACACCAGCCAGGCAGCCTGAATCAATGAATCTGAAAGCCTCAAAGAGCATGGACCTTGGTAAGTGAGGGTGAGGTGACATCCAGGTCAGCTCTCCAGCCTCCGCCCATCTGTCTTCCTGAGTGTCCTGTCTTTGCTTCTTCAACTCCAGCCTTAGGGGGCCAGGTCCGCTAAAGCCTGGAGGAGGGGAGATGCTCATCTTCTCTTCCCATCTCCTCTCACACGTTGAATTGTAATTACCCCTTTTTAAAAGAGAGATAAATGACGTTTTTGTAAAGTGGTCTGCATAGGTCAGGAAAATGTGAGTATTCCTTCCGGAGAATCTGAATGCCGTAAGCATCTTTAACTTGTCTGCCGGTTCCTTTCCACTTCTCGTTGTCCGTACCTATTGCAGGGCCTGGGAAAGTGATGTAATTGAATCCTCTTCCATGGGATGCCCCGTCTCTATGTGCAGTGAATAGGGAGGGCAGCAGTGGAGATTTATCACTTTAAATGCCCGTCTCCAAATCCTGTAACACCATATAGGGGGCCTCGGTTTACCAGATTAAGGGTAACAAGGTACCCAGGGTTCATGCCTAGACAACCTCATCGAAGTTCTGAGTCCCTCAGGGAATTCCTGGGTAACCGTTGGCTGCCAGGGCCTCTCCAAACTGTGGGCCCCAGGCCCTGAAATGTGAGACCCTGGAAGACATCTCAGATACCCAAGAACATCGCTGTCCTCCCAAGGACTCAGAGAGAGCGAGCTATTAGAATACGGTGCTGGTGCAAACTAAATTCTCAGCAAAATATTCATTGCTTCCGGAATGTACAGTGGCCAAAATTTGCATTTTTTTTTCCTTGAGGCACATTACATATTTCATTAGTAGCAACAAGAAAATAGAATAATCAAAACTGCATGTTCCACAAAACAATCTGATAAATAGTGCTTATCTGTTACTCATTTACAGGAGTTCAAAAAAGTGTTCCATCCTGATGAAACCAGAGAAATTAATTCTGTTTTCTATAAATTAACTAGATCACTGGGGTACATTTGCTCTAATCACCTACAGTGAGAGACTGATAGAAAGCCTTAACAAGGAAGCTGTCTGGAGCACTGGTCAGAACAGGGTATTTTCTCAAGCATGAGCTTCTGACAGACCACAGGAATAATGTGTGACAGTGATATAGGTGATTACTAATAATTTAAGGAGCAATTTATTTTTATAGAGTGCTTGATAAATATTTCCTGTTCTGTCTTCCCAGTTTCTCTGTAAAGAAGATGAATGGATAAAAACTGCTCTTCATTTGGGGCAAGAAATATATTGCTGTTTTCCTCATTTAGTTTAAAAAAAAAAAAGAACAGTGGCCAAGGTTTTAAAAATCTCTGCAAAAGAAAATAAAATAGCATCCATTTTAAGAGAGAAAAAATGATCACATCCATAAAAATAAAACCTAAGGCATGTCCAGAAACAGAATTTGTTTATATTTTTTGATTACTGAAAACTTTGTTTTTGAGTTTTCTTTTTTAGATTGAAATAGCCCTTGCAAAATATATATAGTTGGCAGTCGCCCGTTGCACTTTATTGTACTTATACCATAAATGACAATAGTAACATTTGTTCAGTTTAATTAACTGGGCAAAGGTCATGAGCTATTTTCTTCAGGACACAGGTATCTAACTAAAAAAATATTGGCTTAAATGCACCATACAGCACAAGTGGTAAAATATGCTACAAAAACATTTTTAAAGTAACTGTCAAAGTTTGGTCCCTTCCAGGAAGTGCCAAATTAAAGCTAACACTCTTGTAGAGGGCTCTTGGGGTCAACCTTCTAGAAACGTTCTGAACCCCTATTCCCAGAACAATGAGTGAGCTCAATAAACATGTTGATTTTCTCAGTGAGTAAACTCAGATGATGCCAGAATGGTAAACATTTGGAAGTGTCTTTCCTGTTTGATTAGATGAAAAGAATATTGGAAGTGGTTTAGCTTCCCACATACATAGCACTGGGCCAGTGTAAAGAATTAATGTATTTTCTAAAAAGGTTGGTGACTGTGCTCATAGGAATAATCCTCTCAGCAGGGTCAAGATGCATTCTTCAAAACGTAAAGAAAAAAAAATAAAATCCCAAGGTATTTAGGCTGAATAGCAAATTAGTGCTATTTGACTATTTTTGACCTAGAGAAACAGCAATTTGATACGGTTCACAATAAAAAAGGCTAAAGCCTCCTATTTATTATATAATTCATGTTGGGTGTTCCTCCTTTGAAAGCCGTTAACAATCTTCAAAGGCGAATAGGCCTCATTGGCACCTTCTTTGTTTTTGTTTGTTTTATTTTGTGCTGTTGAGTCTGCACTAGTATTTTCACTGGCAGATGATGTTCGAATCATTTTAAAAGTGAGTGGGTTCCGTTTATTTCTTTTTACTTGTGTTTCCGAAGACAGTAAATTCTTGTGAAAAGTAAAGCCTTCTCACCCCATCTCCTCCTCCTATTTCCCAGACACAGGCAAGATTTAAAAATAGCTTGCTACGCATGTCCTTAGAGAAAGCGCTCTATGTATTTGCTTTTCCGCCTATGGACGTACGTCAAAGTCACACGTTTTGTTTCTTTATCCTAATTGTATGGTGTTATGTTACATGAATGAATCTTGATTTGCAATTTACTTTACCCCTTTGGATCAAATTTGGACTTAAGGATTTGGATATTTTGGGTTTGGGTAGCGGGGGTTGGTCCATTTGTGCTGCTTATTCTGTGATCTGTTTATTCATATACTTTGCCAAAAGTGTTTCCATTTTTTAAATTCTTTTTCTCTTTCATCTTTAGAATATTGTTGTGTGTGCTGTAAATAATTTTCTGCAATTTATTTGTCGTCTTAGTTTGGTATGTAGACGTGCTATTCTACTGATAAGTTGGTCTGTCCCACGCCCATGTCACCCTCTTTCAATTGTCATCCTATTACATTGTATTTTGATAACTTACAGAACAGTCTTCCTCTGTTTTTTTCTTCTTTTGTAAAATTACTTTGGCTCTTCACATGCATTTATTCTCCCACATGACCTTTAGATCAGCTCGTCAAAATGAATTTAAAAATTAAATAGGAATACTTCCACTGCATGTGCCCATTAATTATGATGTTTGCTGTTGGTTCCTGATACAAATGTTTTTATCAATTTATGTAAATTTCTTTGTACGCCTGGCTTCTTGCAAATTTTTTTATTTGCTCATTTGGTTTCATCAGGAATGAATGTTGAATTTTATTAAGTGATTTTAAGGATCTATACAGGATGATCATGTGTATTTTGTTCTTTATTCTACTAATATAGTGAGTTAATAGATTCTCCAATTTTATCTTTGATTCTTTCTGAATGACTCTAAGTTTTTCTTTGCATTTGAAAAAGGTAGAAATGAGTAACACAATATCGAAGTTCTCTGAAATGTAGGTGTAAGACACCTGATTATAATTTTGCTCAGTGTCATTGATTCCTATATATCTAAAAATTAACAATTTTTTGAGGCTGTTCTGCCTCATTATTTGTGGATACTTTTGCTGGCATGCATGTGGCCACATTTAAGTCAGATCAGAAATGATTAAAATGATGAATAAAGGGAATTTATTTTTAAATAATTAGATGTAACTATGCTCATTCAAAGGGGTTAGGGTGTCATTTTCTGGGTTTTCCAGAAAATCAATCTTTTTCTGCTAATTGTAGACTTTCCTCTATTTATTTAAATTACCAGAATTACTATGTTCAGTCTGGATCCCTTTAATTTGCTTATAATTGAGCCTGTGTGGGTGTTGAGTTGGAAGCTCTCAGGAGCTGAATAACACAGCTGCCTCTTTGGCCTTTGGCATAGGGTTTTCCCCCAAAGAGCTGCCCCTGTTGGCAGTATGCCAGGGAGCTACATTCAAAGACTTTTTGATGAGACATAAACATCTTTAATATCCAGGCCTGGTGTTTTATGACCCCGTAATACTATCTAAGAATTAATCTGAATTATTCAAAACACAGCACTTCAGTATTTTGGCCCATTCCTTGACCTAATCTATAGCCCCATTCAAAGTGAAGTTTAAAATGCTATTTCCCATAAGATTTTTTTCTGAGAGTTTTCTCTTCTGTTTCAAATTGGCCTCCTACTCCCATTTCAGAAGGGTGTTCAGTAACACAGTTAGGGGAAGACAGAGGGCAGTGCAGATGGAAGATGCTGACCAGCTGTCCTGCCTCTGTTCAATGAGAGGAAATGAGCTTAAAGTGATGCATGAGGCATTCAGAGGAAATCTTAGGAAGTTTCCTGACAGTGAAGATTGCTAACATTCCACATCTCACAGTCTCTTAAAAAAGTGCATGTGTCTTGAATGACTGTCCCTAAAATCAAGACGATAGATAAGTTGGCTAATTCTCTTTCAAGATTGGTGATTCAGCCATTTACTTTTCTGTTAGTTGCTTGCCATAAATTTGTTTTAAGACAGAAATATGTGTAGACACAGTTGAAGTAAATTATAATCAGCTGATTTCTCTTATCAACAAAAGGTAACTATTTCAGCCCAATTTTGAAATTAACCCTTTCATACACATCAGGTTTTCCTCTCAGAGAGCAGTCAGGTATCTCTAGCATCCAATGGAAGACGGGCACCAAAATAGTATAGTGAGGGACTTTCATATGCATTCTCAGTAATAAGAGAAAAATTCTGAACACTGAATACTTAGAATTTTTATAAAACTGTGTATTCTGATAACTGTGGTGCTGATTTATCAATTAACATATCATGTAATGCCATATAATATATTAACATTTTTCATATAAATTGTTATTTATATCCATGGATCTTCTTAATTGCCCATCAATTAAGTAATACTTCTGCATATGGTGAAAGCTGGAATGAGTACCACTGTTTAAGATATAACTTTGACTTAATAAAAAAAACAAAGACCTGGTTGATAAAGAAGAATGAACGGTAATACTAAAAGAAAGTGTCCACCACTCAAACAGATGAGGAGGAGTGTGAGGACATAATCAGGCGCATACCCTAAGCTTCAGGAAGTCAAAATGAAGGCATTACTGAGAATACTTACTTGTTCATTGAACAGATATTTATTGAGTACCTACTATGTGCCAGGGAGTGCATTAAATCCTGAGGATTCAGGAGTAAATGAGAGAAATGATACTTACTTCAGGTACCTAGATTAAATCCCTTGTGAGAAAGGAAAACTCAAGAATTAAGATTCCCAAAAGGAAGTGTTGACATGATGATGATAACGCGGAAGGAGAGGGAGAGGCATCTGAAGCACTGGTGTGGCTACTTGAGGAACTGATTGATCACCTTGGCCATGTAGAGAAGAGGAAGAGAAGCAAATGGTGTCAACAACGAGTAACAATAATCTAAAAGAGTAAGTGTAGGAAGCGCTAAACAGCTGCAGTGATGAGGCTTTCAAAACCTGTAAGAGTTACACAGTCGGGCTATTCTTAGAGTGCAAAAAAGAAAGTGTGGTGGCCCATTGTTTAGAGCACCTAGCAGCTGTCAGGTGGAAAGCAGAGCCCCCCCCCCCCTCCCAGTTCCCGAGTTAATTTTATCTGCATGCACACGAGAGAATGCTGATCAAACTGGCAAAGCATGGCTGCCAGCAAATGGGAGTCTGGACAGTTTATATCCCTGCACACTACAAGGAGTGTGATTCTAAAGCCACTATCCCTGATCATTAGAAATTAAGAAGAGTCTGCCTCACACCGGAGGACAGGAAGCCAATTGCCAGTGTTCACAGAGATGATGAGTTCCAGAGACAGCCAGTAAAACTAGTGATCTCAGTGCTGATCCTCAGAGGATTTCCGTGTTTGTAAAAAGAAAAGAAAAGAAAAGAAAAAAAAAAAATTAGCAACTTCCATGGAGGTCTCTGAAACAACTGATGTCTCCTTTCATTTCTGATAGAATTTCTAGACTGATAAAGCAGGGAAATATTACAAATATAGTTTACATTGATCTTAATAAAGGTGTTTAAATTTGTTCTTGGATTGAGACTTTTACCAGAGTAATAGCATTACTCTGTGGGTAATAGCCTTAGAATGCCCTTTCCCCAAGTATGCTAATTAAGGCTCATTGTCACTCTGAACGGAATTAAATAACATATACTGAAGACTCTGTACCTGCTCCCTCTCATTGTATTCTAATAAAACAATGGAATTTGATGAAGAATAGGTACATTTAAGTTGAATGAAGGCATGAAAGGCATTCTTACCAAATTTTCAGTAGATTTTGTCGCAGAGAATTGGGTAATGTGTTAGATTGACCGAATTAGCATTCAAATGATTTATCCAGAAGTGAAAAAGATAGAATTTATTAAATAATAACAGGCATTTATTGGGTACTTTCTATATGCCAGGCACTATCCTACGTGAAAAAGATAAAGGCTTCATTCTTAGGGTGTTGTCATCTTTGTTGGGTAAATAGATGATAAAGTTGCACATAAGAAAATAAATAATAAATTTTCAAATAGAGATGATTTCTCTGAAGCCAAATTCAGGTAGAGATGAAGCATGGGGAGAGGCAAGCCTATTTTAGATAGGGTGGTAAATGGTAAAGGTATTATCCTGAAGTCAGGTTAGCAGAAATCAGTTGTACAAGTAGAGGCTTTAGGAGACCTGGTGTAAGAACAGTCACTGATGTCCCTGGTTTTTAGCTCTTGCCTGACATGGCCACCCCCAAAGCTAGTCCCATGTCACCTGATCAAGGAAGACAACAGTTCCACTGTACCCGGAACCGGTCAGAACACATCTATAGTGCTGTGTTTAACTCTGGGTACAGTATTTTAATAGAGACAAAAACAGTATAAAAGGCATCCAGATATTGATGGCAGGCTAGTAACCACGTCTGATGAAACACCGTTGAAAGTTGCTAAATAAAGATACTTTGCCTGAAGGAGAGGTGACTTAGGAGGCGTCTGAGAGCTCTCTATAGATATTTTTGTGGCTAATATTGAAAAGCTCAAATCTGTTTAAAATTGAACCTGCACCCCAGATATATCAAGTGATGACAGCCATGTCAGATAATGCATCAAGTTTACCAGATTTGATGTCTAGGAAGTTAATAATGATGGAAAACTGAATTCTGGTTTGTGGTATGTTTGGTATGCAAGGAAAAAAAATATATATATATATAAACAACTCATGAAGACTGGGAAGAGAAGCAAAATTCACCAGAAATTTGGAAAAGGAACCATTGTGTATTTTTCATTATGAGATGAAGGATGCAGATTTAAGAAAAAAATTAGTGTACCTTCCTGTTTATATAGTTAATGTAACCATGCAGGTTATAACTGAAGTAGGGTGAGTAGATGGAAACAAGTTAAATGAGCATAGAGAAATATACGTCTCAGGACTCAGGCTGAATTCTTCTCTGGTGAGCAAAGAGAAGCCAGGAAAACTTAGAATAACTGACTTCACACATCCAAAGCCAGGCCTCTTTCAAAACATTAAGAAAAACCAATATTTGCCTTAACTAAAACATGTAATTAAATTTCATACAGTTGCACATTTAAAAATGAAAATGAATTATGGACTAGTATTATTAACTGAATTACAATGATATAGATCACTTCTCTATACCTGTAATTTCACAAGATCATTGTATTAGAGCAGAATAATGCAGATTCTGTTTAAAATTGAATAGAAGAACTATTTGGGTTGGAAACAAAGGTACACAAATGCTTCTGTCTGTAAAAGACCTGTTTTCCTCCGTGTAATTCTGTATGTATCTTTTTTTCCTGGTTTTTTTTTTTTTAACATTCCCTAAGAAATGCATTTTCAAGAATAATTTGACTGTGTGTCCATGTACTATTAATTGGAAAACGATGCCTTTTATGTAGAAATGGTACATGGATGCTACTTTATATGTTGTATCCTCATCTGAAGGTTGTGACACCTTCCGTCCCAACACTGCCATACTCCAATGAATAAATGCTGATTAATG
The DNA here is from genome assembly GCF_036321535.1 of Camelus dromedarius. Taxonomy (NCBI): domain Eukaryota; kingdom Metazoa; phylum Chordata; class Mammalia; order Artiodactyla; family Camelidae; genus Camelus; species Camelus dromedarius. Next base: position 68,366,386 of record NC_087439.1, on the reverse strand, counting down.
CCTTTAAAACAATTGCTCTCATCTACCATTTGTTGAATGACTGAGAGGCCCAACTCTCTAATATGCCCCTATCAGGAAGAAAATCATCTTTCAAGCAAGGATTACTCCTCTTACATAAAAACACTTAACCTGGTACCCAGAACATAAGAAGTTCAGTGATGTTATTAGAAAAGCAGCAGTCACCCAGAGGGCAGTAGTAGTAGTTGTGTTAGACGTGAGCCTTTTCATCTCCTACACACTTTTTTTGGTAATTGGTGGTTGACTTGAATCATCAGTATAAGTAAATTCTCCTAAGTATTGTGAAATACTAGGGGAAAGGTTATTATGGATTTTGTAGGTAGATTCCTTTTTTTTTAATTAAAAAAATTTTTTTTAATTCTAATTTATTTTTTAGAATGCTTTTTTTAATTGACATATAGTCCATTTACAATGTTGTCTCAATTTCTGATGTACAGCATAATGTTTCAGTCATACACACATGCTTATATTCGTTTTCATATTCTTCATTATGGATTATGACAAGATATAGTTCCCTGTGCTATACAGTATAAACTTGTTGTTTATTTATCTCATATTTAGTACTTAGTATCTACAAATCCTAAACTTCCAATTTATCCTATCCCATCCCTTCCCCCCCCCACAAATATAAGTTTGTTTTCTACGTCTGTGAGTTTGTCTGTTTTGTAAATAAGTTCCTTTGTGTCTCTTTTTTTTTAGATTCTACATATGGAGTGATAGCATTCTTTTTCTTTTTCTGCCTTCACTTAGAATGACAATCTTCAGATCCATCCATGTTGCTGTAAATGGCATTGTTTTTTATTTTTTATGGCTTAGTAGTATTCCACTGTGTAAATATACCACAACTTCTTTATCCAGTCATCTGTCGATGGATGTTTAGATTGCTTCCATGTCTTGGCTATTGTATATAGTGCTGCTATGAACATTGGGGTGCATGTAGCTTTTTTAAATAAAGTTCCCTCAGGATATATGCCCAGAAGTGGGATTGTTGGGTCATATGTTAATTCTATTTGTAGTTTATTGAGGAATCTCCATACTATTTTCCATAACGGCTGCACCAAACTGCATTCCCACCAACAGTGTGTGAGGGTTCCCTGTTATTCACACTCTCTCCAACATTTATTGTTTGTGGACTTTTTAACAATGACCATTCTGTCTGATGTGAGGTAATACCTCATTGTAGTTTTGATTTGAATTTCTCTGATAATTAGTGCTACTGAGCATTTTTTTAATGTGCCTATTGGCCATTTGTATGTCTTCATTGGAGAATTGCTTATTTAGGTCTTCTGCCCATTTTAGATTGGATTGCCTTTTGTTATTAAGTTTATATATTCTGGAAATTAAACCCTTCTCAGTCTCATCATTTGCAAATATTTTCTCCCATTCTGTAGGCTGTCTTTTTGTTTTGCTTATGGTTTCTTTTGCTCTGCAAAAACTTTCAAGCTTAATTAGATCCGATTTGTTTATTTTTGCTTTTATTCCTATTGCCTTTGTAGACTGCCCTAGGAGAACATGGCTATCTATGATTTATGTCAGATAATGTTTGCCTATGATTTCTTCTAAGAGGTTTATAGTGTCTTATGTTTAAGTCTTTAAGCCATTTTGAGTTTATTTTTGTGTATGGTGTGAGGCAATGTTGTAACTTCATTGATTTACCTGCAGCTGTCCAGTTTTCCCAGTATCACTTGCTGAAGATTCTTAATTCAATAATGGCTCGCAAATGGTCTCAAATATTGCCATAGTTTTTCACTAAGATTATATTTCTTAAGCTGGGGTATTGTTTAGTGGAATATATAGATAAGAAATTAAAATCTAGTGTCTAGAAGAAAAGCCCACCACTGTTTTCCCACAAGAAATGTAAAGAAAACTATAAAATTTGGAAATGTTTATGGTTGAGCCTTAACTAATGATACTATGCCAATAACAAATGTACGCCAGATCTTTCCTGAACTGGCCTCTCTGTATTCAGAGCATTACTTGTGCTCTGTTGGGAAATCTTGATCCATGGAAAAACTGCTTTATCCTTTAGAACTGAAATATTCCAGACCCCTCTTAAAACTTGGATTAGTACATGAAGTGCTTTCTTCTTTATATTTTGCACCTCCGTGGAGACTCCACATCTCGAATACTGAGCATTTTAAATAAAGCCAAATATGAACCTTTTTTTCCTTCCCACTTGCCTTCGCTTTCTAAACCATTGTTCATATTTAAATGAAATTCTGTGTTCCTTTTTAAGGAACTTTTGTACTAATGTAAAAACATCTTTATAAAATATGAAGCTAAGGGAGCTATGCAAAGCTAAACAAAATATTTAAATTCTTCTTGCAAATATGAAACATTTCAGTTGTTTTGAAGTGAGGGTTCCATTGGCTGAAGATATTATATATAAATAAATAATTAAATACAGTATAATAAAGTATCATGTATAATATAATGAATCCATGTTAACGAAGTTTGGGAGTTTTACAGTTGTCCCTTCCAGATGGTATTCAGAATAATAAATATTTGTTATTGGTAATACTTTATGCAGAGATTTAAGCTACTGTAGGAAGGCGCAACTATCTCATTTTTAGGTGCAGTAGTTGCAGTTTGTTCTTTAAAAAGCAAAACATCTTTAATCTTGCTTATTTTTATTCTCATGTATACATATTCATATTTTTATATTCTAATTTTTCCCCAGTTATTGTACTAAATATATGCTTTTCAAGTTGAGTCCTTTAAGAATAATCTAGCTTAAATATTAGACTCTGTGTCTTTGCTTCTATAATAATATCTTTTAATTGTAAAGCTTACTCTTGAGTGAATGTAACCTGTTTTGCCTAGTATTATATTATTTGGTTTGTAATTTGTTTCCAATTTTTTTGCTCCTCCGAATAGCAATGCATTGACCCTACTAGTGTATAAACCTTTGTAAATAATCATGATTATTTCATCATAGTAAATTTCGATATGTATAACTCTTTGGCCAAATGTTGTATAAAGATTAAGGCTTTTGACATCTGTGACCAGTTGCCCTCTCAGAAGGAAATTTAGCTCATCTCAGTAGTATATGAAAGAATCTGGGTGTCGTCTTTTGGTTTTTTTTTTCTTTTTTGCCAGTTTTGACTCAAAAGGGCTATTTGTATTTTACTTTTAAAATTACTTCTGTGGGTAAACATTTTTCATATATTTATTTGTTGTATATTTTCTCTTGTGAATTATCTGAGCATTTTTGCTGTAAGGCTGAAAATTTCTAAATTAAATATCGCTTTTTAGAAGTAAAATGTTATTCTACATTAAAGGTCAAATCTCAACTATTGCTCTTGGGGAAAAATAGATATTTGCTTTTACTTTCCTAAAGCTAAGTGTGTTTCTTGCTCCAAAGTACATATTAATTACTACATCTGTATCTTTCATTAACTGGTTAGAAAATGTCTAGCTGAACATGAATCAGAGGCAGAGTCAGAACTTGGACTTATTTACGAGAAAAATGTCTTAATCTAGGGGAAGTCCATTCATCTTACTAAAACAATGTCTTTGTAGTTCTTCATGGGAACACTAAACTTACTGTACTTTATATACAGTGGTTTTGGCTGCTTTAGAGCACATTAGTACAAGGGCTGGTGTCACCAGAAACACTTACTCTGTTTTCATAAGACTGAAAAAGTTGTCCAGCACTTGAAGATATAATTTCAGTCCCATGTAAAATTCATCCATCTGTCTCTTCCTTTAACAAATATTCATTGAGTGCTGCTTCTGCGCTATGTACTGTTCTAAATAATTGAGGCTTATCAGTGACAAGACAACAGCATCTTACTTCTGTGAGTTTCCTTTAGTGGAAGTAGTCTCAGGAACAAAGTTTGAGAGATTAAGAATATAAACAGTCATGATAAAATAAGAGAATACAGGCACCAGACAGATATCTAGTACAACAAGCTAACTTGCACAAATTGTGGAGAGAGGGAACATGACTGGAAATGCTTATGATTCAATCCCCACTTGGTTTCTAATGTTCATAAGAAAAGGTTAGGAGGAACTCTAGCCAATGAAGGTATTAAAATTAAATAAAATTAAAACAGAGATCAAATTGGAAATTGACTAATCATGAGTGATGGTTTGAAGTGAGCTGGGACTAGCCGATCTACGCTCTGCTGATCCAGGAGCTAACTGGCGTAATCCCCAAGCACAACACGATTGTCCTGACGGAATTGTGAGACCTGTAAAGTTTCAGCTGAAATTTCTTAAAAGTAAAACAAGAGTGTACCAAGGGATTGGAAAACATTTAGCCCATTTTCTAAATTTGGAAAAAAATAATGTAGCACCCAAACTGAGTGAAAAATGAGTTATCAGAGATGCCTGTTTCCACCCTTAATAAATCAGTAGATTCCAGGTAAATAATCTTAGTTGTTCTCTGTTTTTTGTTTTTCTCTAGAGGTAAGTCACAAAGCAAAGTCCTCCATCTATAGCCTAGTAGTGAAGGCTTATCAAAGATTGAAGATAATATAAAAATAGGTGAACATAAAATTTAATTAAAACTAAATAGAGTGAATGTCTTCATAATGACTTGAATGATATAGTAAAGAATGGTTTAGCGAATTTGGAAAATTCTGAGTTAAACAGCCATTTAAATACAAGATGGTTCACTGCCTTTAATGTGTTTTATGCACGTTGTGGGCTTGTCCCCACAAGTTTTCAAGATATAGTAAAATGCAGCATTTCCCAAACTTACTTGATCACAGGAGCCTTGGTTACAGACCATCTCATAGGAGTAGAGCTCTGAGGAATGCCCTTGGCAGAGAAGATGTGTTTGTGAGGTTGAAAGATGATGTACAAGAATCAGAGCAGGGTGAACAAAGGATTTCCGACAAGCTGGGACATGTGGAGCACTGCTGTGAAGGGGGATGCAACCTGAGAGAGCATCTCCAGGGTGGAGAAATGTCTACGGTCGCTAACTAAGTAGGAATTAACTGCAGAGCAGCGTGAAAGAGCAGGGCTATAACCAAGCGTGAATTGATCACGGATGATGATGACAGAATGTGGCTGGCTGCATGCAATATGTCTCAGGAAGAACCTCTCATATGTTACTGGATGGTCGGTGGCTAGAAACTGCAGACTTTCCTTTACTCCTGGTAAACAGATCAGATTTCCTCAGCCCAGTATTCAAGGCAGTGATGATACCTATTAATCTACACTATGAAGAGAAAAAAGAGGGAACATAGTATTATCTATAATGGTAGTGGTAGTACCTAGTGTTTTTTGTGCATTTGCTATTTACCAGGTGTAGTTATTTGCCATTTTACAGATAAATGTAATGGTTCATAAAGAGACTGACTTCTGTAAGGTGTCATAGCTAGGAAGCGGGGTAGCCAGGATTTGAACTCGGGTACATTTAACTTCCATGCCTGGGCTCTAAACCCTTAAGCCTTTCCGTTGCAAGTGAGAATTATTAATTTCCCAGTCTTAACTCTAAAAATGGAAGACTCATCATCCTCTCTTCCTTCCTATTTAAATTTTAACTTTCATTCAGGGCCCACTCAAGTCTTGCCTGCTCCAGGGAGCTGTCATTTTTTCCAGCTCTTTCTCTGACTTCCTAAAGCAATTACCTTTGGTTTTACCAATTTTAGCACAGAATTGCGTACTCTTTTGAGTACCTACTGAGGGAGAATTAATTATACCCACTCCAGTCAGATTGCAAGCCCCTGCAGGGTCATTCCTTACACTTCTTTGGCATCTTCCTTACTACTTAGAATGTGTAAGTGTGGAGTAAATCCAAGATGGAAGATATGAATGGATAGCATGAGAGCAACCTGGCTGTGATCTCAGAAACCCATTGATCTTCATGATTGATTTCACTGATCCTACTCAGTGGGCAGGTTCACCTTTCCTACATCAAAAGATTGAATGAATAGATGAATAAAAATGCAAATAAATGTTCGATTTGGGTAGCAAAGTCGAGTAGGGCTAAAAAATATCTTAGGAGGGTGTAGAATATAGCATTCTACGTTCACTTTTACTTACCCAGACTAGTTTTGTTCATTTGAAAGTGTTTAGAGAAGGTTCATAATAATGAACAGATTTCAGGGAAGAGTCAAACACAGGAAATATAAAAGGCTAAGGGCTTTAATTCCATTACATAGAAAAGAGTGAAAGCAGTTGTTTAAATCTTGAAGAAAAGGGCTGTGTGCTTTATTTCCTAATTGGAGGAATCTATGAATAAATTAGGCAATCACTTGACATAATTGATTTAGATCATGTGAATTCCCTCTCACTGCCAGAGAGGGTTAATTAGATCAGATTGTTTTGTGGCCCTTCCTAGACTTCCATCCTTGACATTTTTCCCCCTTTGTATTCTTCTATCTTTTCCTTTGGTTATTTTCTTTTTAAGCTCAAGAAGTATATCCTTTTATTTATATTTTAACGTATAAGACTTTTTCCTTTTGTTTGTTGAATTAAGATAATATTTCTCTAACAACAACAGAAAAACCTGCATGCTTCTTACTTATGAATCCCCTTTTCATTTTCTATAAATCTGTTTGCAGAAGGATACTGTAAGCTGTGCATAAACCCTGTGCCATGGGAATTATATTCAAAACATTCTTGAACTGCTTGCTTTTACCTGCAGCAACAAGAAATTGAATTACATTAGTGTAGAGCAATTCGATTGCATGTGAGCTGTCACGAATGTTGTGTAAAGCTGAATATTCAGAGATTTTTTTTTGCTCACCTTGGGTCACAGAGTATTAGTCGTCATGACAAATATCCCAAAGTGATACCAAAAAGAGTCTGAGTCAAAGAACATGAGTGGCTCAGAATAAATTGAAAATATTCTACACAGCTTACACTTGGTGCAGGCTCCCCCACTACGGCTTCATAACGTCTGTGCCTGTTTTTATCCACAAAGCAAATTTTTATTTAGATTCAATCAAAGAATTTATTGATACAAGTTCATTCTTCTTCCTATAGCCTCATGTGCTAAGACAGCTGAGGATCTTTAACAGGCCTCTTATTAACGTAACCTGATTTAAGCAGTGTCCGGCATCGCTACTTGATATTGTTAGGTATATAAGTTAACTCTTAAATTGGCTAAATTAACTAAACCCTTAGATGTCTAAATCTGTATCCATATTTAAAAAAAAAAGCTCTCACTTTAAGGGCTTATCCATAAACAAACCATAATTTAGAGATGTTATTATACTGAAAATATGGTCACAGAATCATTAAGGACAAGAATTTCTAAAGATAATTCAGTCTGTCTACCCTACTGGAGAAGCTCATGATACACTCCATCATTAATGAATTGGGAATATTATATTTGTAAGAAGAAGGCAGTAGTCTTAAACAGGTGTTCAGTATATCATTACTGTGTACTTTTCTAAGCATGTTTTAGAAGGTTCATTTTGAAAATAAAATGCTAGTATACAAGAGAAATATGTAGAGAAGTTTATTTGAGTGAAAAGAGAAAATCTTTTTTCTTAAGTTAGAGAAGAGAGTGACTATGGATAATATACGTGACACTAAGGAAAGAGCAGATGAGTTCACTTTGGATTACGTTGTTCTTTTTAATCCAGCAACATCCTGAAAAGTTAATTAATTTGGAAACCCCAACATTCTTAAAATAGGATTAAGAGACCCTGTTTAAGAGACACTTAATCATCGCTCCCTATTAGCCACACGTTCTGTGTTGTTCAAGAGAATAAAGGAATAATTATAAAATACATGACAAAGGATTAACATCTTGAATATAGGAAGAGCTCTTGTTAGTAATTGGAAAACACTTCAATACAAAATTTGAAAAATATATGATCAGACAATACACAAAAGAAAAAATGTAATCAGCCGATATATGTTAAATATATTCAGCCTCTCAAATAATTAAGGAAATTAAGATACTATATAGGCAGACATTGGCAAATGTTGCAAAAGACATGCGCCAGTCTTGCAACACATGCTTGCTGGATATTTAAGTTGTTGCTGCTTTACTGTAAAGCAATGTGGTAATTCTATAAGGCACCTTAGCACTCAATATTTTTATCTTTTATCCAGTAATTCCATTTCAAGGAATTATCCTACAAAAAAGATTTAAAGATTTGACCATGATTTAAATTTAAGGATTTTTCACTGTAGTGAACTTAATTTTCCAGCAATAAGAGAGTTATTGAGATTGTAAGCTATTAATCTAATAGATATGATAGACTATTATGCAACCAATAAAAATCTTCAGACTATTTAATGACATGAGATGTTAATGATAAAACACTTGAAGAACACAGTGTACAATTAATGTCTGTACATGTGCATAGATGGGCGTGTCTATACATATATCAATAACGGAATACATATATCAATGGCGGAAGTTGCAAGGATCATTTTTATCTTATTTATACATTTCCATATATTTCAAATCTTCAAATATGTATTACATTCACAATTAGAATAAAATCAATTGGCAATATTAAAATAATTTTAAAATAGAATTTAAAAAGCAGGTAATCCTGTCCATGACAGAAAGAAATGGGGATATTTAACTACAAAAAGGACAAGGAAGGTGCAAGGTGCATTGGCTGACCTTGCATCATTGAGGACTATCACCGAGAAGAGAGGCTAAGAGTATTTCTGGGCAGAATGATGAGACGTTTGTTGACAGCTTTCAGGTCGACACAGAAAGTTACTCCCGACCAGAGTAGGCGCACACTCCACTGCAGCGCTCTGAGAGCTCTACCAGCGGTGGTGTGATAAATGGGAGTTTATTTGTCACACACAACCTGAAGTCTGAATAGGGCAATTCAGGGTCCCAGTGAGGCCATCAGAGACCGAGGCTTCTTCTCCTTTTCCCTTCTGTCATCCTTGATCTGCGAGCCTTTGTTTTCGTATTTGTTATTTCAGTGTCCAGATGGCTATTGTAGCTTCAGAAATCATATCCCTGTTCAAAGGAAAAAAAGAAGCTGGTGGGCAGGGAGGAGACAAAAGGGCCTGCCACCATTCCTCCCTCTCTATCAAGATACCCAGTATGGTCTAAGTGCCGCCCAGCGTGCTTCCACTTTCATCCCACTGGCCAGGCTATGACGTATCACGTACCTTCTAGCCAGAAAGTAGGTAGGGAGAGCAGACTTGTCGGTGACATTGCAGTGTCTGCCCTAGCTGCCCTGCAAGGTCATAAGCTTCTGGTCCCTGCTTGTGTGTAGAGGTTTAAAGAGAGCCTCATGTCCGCTGGCTGAATTTCTGAGTTCTCTTAGATCCATGTCTTTAGAGACCATTATTTCAATCCTGTTTTGACAGAATTGTAGAATCAGTTAGAAAAGTGGTAAAAGAGCAGTGACCTGATTCCCTGTCTGTGGTCCAAGTCAAGCTTGACCACTTACATTTGGGCTGGAGCAGAGGACGAGGAGTCAGAGTTAAGACAACACTGGCACCATTTTCAAACCAGAGAATCTAATGAAGGCACAAAATACAGAAAGGAAACACCCAAATGGAACAGCAGTAAATCATTAGTTTCCTTCTTAATGATTCTAAACCTATGGTTTTTAACTTTATAGTTCCAGGTCCCGAATTGTTGAAACAATCCCTCGGATTGAAGCAGGCAGTGGTTTTGTATTTTCCTCCCAGTCATTATAGGTGCAAGGCTTACAGCCAGCGTGCTTTACAAGGTCCTACCAAAGTATCCAAGACATGAAAGAATTATTGGCTCTAATCTATGAGAATAAAGCAGGAAATTAGAAATTGATAAATATTTGACTATCCCTAAAATGTAACTTTGTCAGTTTTATTAACTGTTACATTTAGAAATAATTTTAAAATATCAATACGTTACATTTGTATTTTGGGTTTTTTTCCACAGGTCACAAGAATTTCTAGGTATGCACCGAGATTGCTAAAAAAAAAAAAATCCGTCAATACCTATTAAATGAAGCACTCACACCCAAATAATTTTAAATCAATTTTTCTAAATCTCTTTCAAATTTTTGCAACAAGATACTTTATTTAATGTAAGAATCGGGGCAGCAGGAAGGAGGGTGTGACGCGCCATATATGCAGCCCACTGCTTTTCCTTTTTGCTTTCCTTTGTCAGTAGCCTCTGAGGCTTCCAAAGAAATCCCTGGTCTAAGAACAAAAAAGGTTCAAAAAATTCACTGCTTGTGAAGTCACTTTGGACTCTGGGTCTGGCAACTTTCTACTTTGCCTATTAATGGTTTTTATTAGCGCAACCTTTTTCAGGATTCTTAATATACCTTAAGATCTTCCATAAAGATAGTGGATACTTAATATGTATGTGTAATCACCTGTTCTGCAAAAAGGAGCCGGATTTAAATGAGCTCGTCTAATAGATCAGTATAAAATACCAGATCGTTTCACTAGAGTGTATGCAGACCTTTGAGCATCCTATCTAAGTGAATGGTTGTGTGCTCTGAATTGGAGAGACAGCACATAAGCCTCCAAATTAATATCCTCTAATAAACAATGAGTCTGGATGACAACTTTTCAGAATCTATTACATACTAGTAGCCTTGGTTTTGCACAGTTTGCATGTTAAACAGTTGATGGTAGATTCTGGGCAGAAATAGAGACAGTATTACATACTTCAGTTCATGCCAGAACAGAAATCTTTTGATAGCACTTATCGTAGCCAAGAACAGAAGCAACTATACAATCCCCAGCCAGAAGCCACATGCCAAAATTAATTCATACAAGAATAAACTTGCTGTCTTATGTGAAGTTCCTAAGCTTTAAGGGAAATTCACATGAAAATCCTGGATAGCTCGGGTTACTAAATGTGGAGGGTTATAGTTCAGTTCTGGCCTGGCCAATTAATTTTACAAGAAGAGACACTGCCTAGTGATGGGGGAGTATGTTTCTACCCAGCCTGCCATCCTACAGGTACCTTAAGAGAGCAGGGATGGTGTTCAGTGGCGTACGCTTTGCATGTGGCTTGGGCGTAGCAGGCTTGCTTGTCAGATGTGTAAATGACATACACAGTTTGCTGGGTTAGCTAATGCACTGGATGACAGAATCAGGATTCAGAAAGGTCTCAACAGGGAGAACTGATGAGCTGCAATTCAGAAGATTAAATTTAATAGGGATAAATGTAAATTCCCGTACTTGTGTTCAAAAAAAGAGGCCATTGCCTCCTGTCTTACTTCCATCCAATTCATTTTCCACGCCACAGCCTGGGTGATCTTTTTAAAACACAAATCTGATTATGTCACTTCCTTGCTGAAAATCCCTCAGCAGTGTCCCATTGCCTTGAAGATAAAGACAAAACTCATTAATATGGCTTTTGAGATACTCCATGCCTGACCCCTCTCTCCATCCTCCACTTACACTCTCACCTGCCACCCTCTCATGCTGAGCACTTCAGATCTACGGAAGATTTTTAGGTTCTATGTGTGGGACCTGTTTGGGGGCTTTCATGCTTCTTCTGCCTAAAAACCATCTCCACGCTTCCCTGTACATCTGCGGGTCTCAACTGAAAGCTGCCAGGAAGGCCTAATCCATAAACTAGGCTCAGTCTCTGTGTTACCTATTTTCTCAGTTCCCCAATCATCCTTTCATTCACAAATATTGAGTGCCTTTCTGTACCAGGCACTGTTCTAGGTCCTGGAGACAAAATGGTGAACAAAGCCCGTGTCCACAGGGAGCTTATGTTCCAATAGGGAAGATTTCAGGCAGTGCTGAGTGCTTTGTAGAAAAATGAAGCAGGATGAGGAGATAGTGACAGAGAGTTGGGGTTGGAAGGTCCTACCTTAGGTCAGGTGACCAGGCAGGACCTTTGTGAAGATCTGATGTCTGTGAGGAAGTGAATGTGGGGGGCAGTGAGCTATGTCAGGGAAGATCATGTCCCAAAACTCTAAAGAGGGTCATACTTGGAATGTTTAGGGAACTTTAATGAGGCCAGGATGGGTGACATACACTGAGCAGGGGGAGAGCCATGCAGAACAAGGTGGAAGGGCCACAGAAACCGGGGCTCAGAGGCTAAAGTAAGTTTTTAGATTTTCTTCTGAATGTGATTGGAAGCTATTGGGAAGTTTTGAGCCCAGAGACTGTTATGATAAGTTTTTTTTTTTTAAAGGATTACTCCAGCTTCTGTATGGAAAATAGACTAGAGGGAGTGAGTGCAGAATCTCAAAGATAAGTCAGGGGGTTATTCCAGCTGAAGGAAGCTTTGATCAGGAAGGTTTGCTAACACCCTTTTCGCTGTGTACAATTAGTTGTGTGCTGGAAACGCTGCTGGTACACGGCTCGAGACTGTCTTTCACTCCACAGTCCCTGGTCCAGCATACTAGTGGCTCTCCGAAGGTATTTGTTGGACAAGGACCTGGCTTAACAGCAGTTAATGTAAAAGAGACTTCAGGATTTTTGTTGGCCATACACTTGATGAGCCAACAATAAGCCAATTTGGCTGCCAAAATCTAATGCTGTCTTACATTGCATTAAAAAGTTGATGGGAAGTGAAAAAGAGATGTGAGTCCAGGGCAGTTGGTGCCACTTCTACGCTATCAAGATTGTTGATCTGATCCTACACCATTTTTTTCCTCTATCTTGTAATAATGGCAGCTGTCAGTCCCAAGACTGCACACTGGATTCATTTGTGGTCCTCTCTGTTGCTTCCTTCCTATGTTCTAGCAGTAAGTCCTCTGTGATGTCACTTAGATTTGTCTGTTTTTTTTTAAGATTGTTCAGCTGCTCTAACACCATCTGAACAATAGTCTATGCCTCTCCTTGGTAACAATTTCCAGGTGTACGAGTCTCAAAACAACTTATGACAACTCTGTTTCTTCCTTCTGGGAGCGTCAGCAACCATTTTTAAGAGACAGCATGTGCTCTTTCACATGGCTTGTTATGAAATTCTACTTTAGGAGGTAGTGGTGACTAGTGAAATATATGGTTCTTGATGGTGAAGCCATTAGCAAAGTCTTCCCTCTCTGACTCACATTGTAGAAGGAATGTGTGCTTTGAAGTCAGGAACCCTCCAGATCCCAGCTGTCTCACTTGCTAACTTTATGACATGATACCACTGAGCCTCAGTTCCCTCCTCTGTGAAGTGAAAGTAACCATTCTCAGAGTTTTTATGACGATTGAATGAGACAACATATATTAAAATGCGTAGTGTGATTTCTGACACATGTAAGTTGGTAGTAAGTTTTCGTTTCCTTCCTCTTTATTCCTGTGAAAGATAGAATCTCTATATGGAAATATACATTATGATTAATGGAATTAGAGGTGTGTTGTTTCACTAGTTAATAGTGAATAATAGTCTTTCTTGTGTAACATGTAGGGTAGCCTGTGCCCTTTTTTTCCCTATAATTTAATCAGTATCAATTTCTTGCTGAAAATAGAAATATTTATCAAGGGTCTAGGAAACATGAAAGTTTTCATAGTCTGAGTAGTAGAAATAGTCCAACCCTTGGGTAGATCCCAAGAATTCACAGAAAAAGAAGTTTCCTGGGAGGGATCTCACACAATCCTTTCCCTGTCATAGATTTCAAAGAGAGAGACAGTGAGTCAGAGACTCCATACAACTAACTTTTGAGGACCTCTGTGATCTATAACTGTTTATCACGTAAAGATGAATAAAATATTATATTTGCCTTCATTGAAGTTGCTCACAAATCAACATAATACAGGGTGGAAAGTTGTACATTGACTTGAAGGCAAACCTGAAGTGTTCTGGGGGAGTCGGAAATAGAATACCCTACAAAGAGGAGGTTACAGTGGGCAGCTGGGCCCAGGAGAAACACAGGGTTTATCTGTGAGAGGTTTGAGGCATTTCCAATTAAAGATAAAGACAAATGGGAAGAAACCAAGAATCGCTCAAAACAACTTCAATAAAAGGTGAATAGAGTAAAATATAAGAAAAAAGCTAAAGAGAGTTCAAACCTTGAATAAAAGAGTAAGGAGACTTCTCAGCAGTTGAATTTAGTGAGGGTTTGGGGTAGGTTAGAAAAATGATGAAGGTGACCTTTAGCATAGATTAATCTGGGCATGGTAAATAAGATTTAAAGTGGAAGAGATGGAGGCAGGCCAAGAACAAGTTGGAGGCAATTGCCAGAGTTCAGCCATAGGATGGAAAAAGCCTTGGGTCCAGTTTTGAGGACTCTTGGAAGGAAGATGAATGAGCACTGCTCATGAGGATGGCATTTGTGCTGTCAAGGCAGGAGACTAGCCCTGGGCCTAGACATGGTTTGCTTTCAGTCCACCAGCTTGGGTGTGTTCTCTTTGTGGTCCAAGAAAATTCCAAAAAAAAATTTGTTTGTTCTTAGCATTGATTTCATGATATCCTTCTGTTGGAGAGAAGCAGGTAATGAGACTTTCCAAGAATATTCTCAGTCACTAATCCCATTCTTAACTCAGTGTTTTCTCCATTGCACCTTGGGTTACAGTTACACAAGTAGGCTTAGCGCCATTGGTTCTAGGACTTAGAAAGCTGTGGTTGTAAGAACATAGATGTTTTGATTTATTTAATATTGTAATCATTTTGCAACTTATTTCAGAGAAATTAAATAGGACTATATGAGAAAACTTGCTATAAGATTCATATTACATTCTTTGATATCTGAGTTAGGGAGATAGGGCTGAGAGTCCAGGGAAAGCAAATGGTTAGAGTTTGAAGAGTACAAGAGAAGACATATCTGCATAGAGAGAGAACTCCAGAAATATCTAGACAATCTTTTGTGGGTATTACACCATCTACTAATAAGAGCACACATGTGAAGAAACTACCAAGGCTGAGAAAATAACTCCCCAGAGTAGCTAGTGCTTACGCAAGACCACCAACAAGGAACCTATTCCCACCAACAAGGAAAAACCTTAAAATCCACAGGGCATTGGGTAAGGTATGCATGGAGGTACTGCCTCTGTATTAAGGCATTTCGGCCTAGGGTAAATGTTGCTGTAGTCCTGCCTAACAGATCTTAAAAGCAAAGCCTCGAAAGATGAACTCTTCCCAAGTAACTCAACTATATCCCAAAGATGTGAAAATACTTACAGGATTATAAAAATACTGAGCACTCAACAAGGTAAAATTCACAGTATCTAGTATCCAATAAAAGATTATCATGCACACAAAGAAGTATGGAAATATGACACACAATGAGTGGAGTTGATCCTGGGAATGCAAGGTTGGTTTAACAATTGAAATCAATTGATGTGAGTCACATATCGACAGACTAAGGAAACAAAAATTGTATGATCACATCAGATTACACAGAAAAGTATGTGACAGAGTCCAATATTATTTAATGAATGATACAATTTAAAGAAAGTCTTTTGGGAACAAATTTGCAGTAAAATTATAAAGAAAAGCAAGAAAATTGTGGAGAAAAAGGAATGAGATTGGAGTGGAACACCTACAGGGCTTCAAAGTAAAATAATATTCTTTTCTCAGATCTGTTGGTTGGTACACAGTGTTTGCTTTATTGTTGGCTTTTGCATCTTACATATGTTATAAATATTTTAATGTTGCAGTACTTTAGAAAAGCAATTTTTGTAGTTCGTGGGTTTTGTTTTTGTTTTTGTCTGAAGTTGTGTTGTAACAAAAAGACATCTATTTACAGCTTTATTTGGGGGGGGTGGTTATTAGACTTATTTATTTTTAGAGGAGGTACTGGGGATTGAACCCAGGACCTCATGAATACTAAGCATATGCTCTACCACTTGAGCTATACCCTCCCCTCTTCTGTTTACAGCTTTGGAAACTTGCAACATTTGTGTACGGAAAGGAGTACCCTGTGTACTAGTACTCGGCATTTTTGTTAATGCAATGTGATGTTTTCTGCAGACAGAATGAATTGCTCTTTTAGGTATCATTACCATGTGAAGAACAACAGTGAGATTAGTGCCAGCAAGCCCAAAAATAAATACATAAGAACTGATAACCTAGTTATTAGAGAAACACTGCAAGTTGTGACTAGACTACCAGGCATATTTTTTCCTACAGTTCACTGCTCAAAATGTAAATGAGTTTAAAATAAATGAGTATAAGTAGCTCTATCGAATCATAATCTTTATTTAGACCTATCCCAGAATCAGACTCCAGTCACCTTCCCCTACTCCTTCCTTGCCAAGAGTGTGTCTGCAAATGGCATCACAAGAATTTTACTTGATTTATACACATTTTTGTCACAACATTCATATAACCATATGTATACCACAATGAACATATGTCACATTTATTGGTCTAGCCCCTTTAGCTGAAGGGACATATCTAAATTGCTGCTTCCTTTCTTTAATCTTACAAATACTGCACTCATTCACTCAGTAAACATTAATGAGTACCCACGAGGGTGCTAGGCATGATTCCAGACTAACAAGGAAAAACAAGGCATATCTCTTCCTTAAGGTGCTCATAGTTTAATGTGAAGCAGACCCATACACAGATAACTGAGATATTTGCAAATTACTTTGATCCCTGCACTCAGCCTGGAGACATAAGAGGATGACCTGGAGATGACATTTGAATGGGGTCTTAAAACACGTTTGCCAAGCAGGAGAATGGATGAAGTTTCATTGTGATTCAGACAAAATTGCACGCGTTGTCTTTATATTGTACAGATGCATGAAGTTGCATGGCCTGTTCAAAAGCATACTTCTGGTGTGCTGGAGTGCAGAGCACCTAGCAGAAGTGACGGGGTGTGAAAGACAGGCATAATCCTCTTTGAGCACTTGCTTCTGCTGGATTCCATGATAAGTTTTATGTCCTGTAAGTTGTCTCATACTTTGTGGTAGGCGGCATTGTCTACATTTTACAAATAAGTTCAATGCACTTGAAAAAGACTAAGTAGTTAGTCTTTGGTCACACATGTAATTAGTGTCAGAATCCAGGTCCCTTTAACATCAAAGCTTGAGTTCTTCCACTCTTGTCATGCCTACTTCCTTACCATGAATAAAAAGATGTCCCAGGTGTATTGGTTCAAATAATCAGTCACTTAAAACCTTTATTATTTTTGTGAATCCTCATGTCTGTGTGACTGCTCTATTCCTAAAGTGTATCCTTTTTCCTTTATTGTTCTGTTTATTACACTATGTTGTGTCCATACAACATACTTATTTGTATTTCATCGTTAAACCCTAGGGTTGAGTGTCTGATTCTTTTCAGAAAGACAGTGTTTATGGAATGGATTCAAAACAAATGAATTAATGAATTAATGAATTTATTTATGAATGAATTAATGAACAAATGAATTAATGAATTTATGAAGGAATGATTTGGTTTTTCTAATGCTCTTTAATGAGATAAAGACTAGTGTAAGAACATGAAAAGTGTTGGATTTTCCTAACTTTAGGAAACTTCGGGCTTTCCTAAGATTCATGGAGAAAGAAAGGGAATTCTAAAGAGATCACTGAGAAGTTGTGAATGAATGCCCAGTTGGATAATGATGAAAGAGGGGCCCCTCATTTTTGTCCTGTGGCAGCCTGGCTGGGAGATGCCCTATAATGTTAGAAGAAAACTTCAGCTGTTGTGTTCCAATTAGCTTATTGTCAGAGCAGTGGCACATCAGGGATGAACTTGGTTCTTTGGGGGAAGCTTGCTAAGATAGATGGTGAGATAACCATTTGCATCATTATCTTGTACTAATTCCCCAGCCCCTTTTTTCAGCAAAAGCCTTATTTTCTTTTTTGTGTTTTTTTTTTTTTTTTCCCCAAGAGAAGGAAGAATTTTTCAACACATAAGAATTTATAGTGCTGAAAACTCAAAAAGTCCCCCTAAGGAGAAACAGTATGCCAAATAGTCATTGACATAAGAAAACACTATAAATTAATGCAGTAATAGTTCATGGTTGCTAAGGAGGGAACTAATTTACAACTTGAAACAGGTTTGGTTACTTAGAAATTCTGGAAATCAATCAGTGGCACAGAAATTGATCTGCTGAAAGAGAAGCAAATTGATTCTTAATATTGGCAACTACATCCCTTTTTTTTTTTTTTTAATTCTGAAGGAACAGCTTTTAGAAACAAGTTTATTAACCATTAAGGAATTACTTGATATTTAGTTTCCTAGCAAACTATCCGAAGAGAAGTATTTATGGCCTCATTAGAAGATAGATTTTTATTGTGCCAAATATCATCTTCAAAATTGCAGTCTCTACTATGTCAAAGATATGGAAATAAAAAACTAAATGAAATAGAGCTGTCTCTGTGAAAGACAAATACTGCATCATGTTTTAGAATGCTGCTTTGCATCAAACTCTCAATATGAAGTAGTGGAAATCTGAACACATTTGCATATTCCCCATTCATGACATAGTGTTGGCATTCTCAAAAAGAATAACTGTAGCTGATGGCAATTTTCATCTGAAGAGATTTGTGCATTTTAGCAATATACCATCTTCTGTCAGCATAGGAAGAGCATATGGGGCCCATTAACTCACCAAATCTGCCACCGTTCTGCAAATTTTTATTAAGCAAGTGCAGTCCCTAATAGTCACTTATATTACAGAATGCGTATCAAATGCTATCAGTAAGCAAGGGGATTGTTTTCACCCAGTGAGAATGCATTTGAAGTGTATAAGAAAGCTTGACAAAAGAATAAAACACTTTAAGTGATCACTATATTAATATAAATATATCCAACTGGGATGCCAACATATGAAAGTATTATATGCACTTTAATGTTTGCCACTAGTAAGTTCTCAGAATGCCATCTTTTTCACAGATTTTCCTCCCTTATTTTCTTTCTGTATGGTTTCTCTCAATTCTAACAGTGAACCTGGTTGAAATTAAGCCAAAGGACGCTGTGCATTCAGCCACATTTTTTAAAAAGGTGCCATCGGTGCTGAGTAGTTGTAATTAGCTTCAAAGGTCTACAGTCAAAACAACTGGAAACATAGACCATCAGAGTGCTGTGTTTCCTGAGCAGGTCTTTCTGAACCAGAGGAGGCATCAGGAAATTAACAAACATCCAAACCAGAGTGCCCTCCTTCTGAAATACCTTATAGTAAAATCAAGTGGTGTCCATTGATCTTGAGTTGAATGCTAGGAAGCAGGAGCTTAATATAGAAATCCCATTATCTGAATAGCTCTAGAGAAATCTCTAGAGAGGCGAGTCCACAGTGCCCTCTAAGTTCTTAATAACAGTTACAATAATAACGTCTATGAATTTCTTCTTCAGGAGTCAATGTTTCACTGATACCTCTTCAATTACTGTAATAACCCTGTAAGGTAATCAGGAGCAAGCAGTACCAGCCCTTGGGTAAAACTGAAGATAAGAAAGGGAATAGAATGTGCTCTGGAAACTTGAAGGAAAGAAGGAAGGGAGGAAGTAAGAAAGGAGAGAGATGGGAGAGACGGGGAGGAGAGGCAGGAAGGAGGGAAAACAGTCTGTCATTAGAACCAGGACAAGAAAGTTTGGCTCTTGTTCCATCAACACTCTTACTCGATACTTCTGGTACCCTACCACTTTGCAACGGAAGACCTTCCCCTCACCAGGCTCACTCATTTTCAACCCCTTGTCATTAAGATCTTTGTTGGAAATGACATACCTGCCATATTAATACTGCTGCTGTTCCCACTGCAGCGCTGCCTGCATAACATGCAATGAAATGAGTAGACAAAGCTCCAGCCCTGAGAGAGAGCTCTGTAGAAGCTCTAAGGTAATGTGAGTTATAAAGGAAGTTGAGTATTAATTATAACACTTGTCATTTAAAGAAAAAAACTTGGTAGTGTATGTAATTTTACCTCATTTTCTCATTTGCTACTGTTATTTAAATCGCTTCCCTGCACTAAGCATGTGCATAAAAGATGATTGTTCCCAATTTAACCTTTTAAATAAAATGTATTCTATTAATTAAGTCATTACAGCTCCCTCTATTTTCTATTATGTTGATTCATTTATTTTCTGTCCTGAAGATAGACATCTGTGTCACTGACTATTTTGGAGAAAGACCCCTAATTTTTATGCCTGTCACCCATTTGGATTTTCTACACTGTTTTTTGAAATAGTTTGTGTTAGTGTTCTTAAGACTTTCAAATTAAAATAATAAGTATTCCTACTAAAAATAGCACACAGTATTCAGCCAAAATGTTGTTAACCGTGTTCAACCTAACATGGCTGGAGAATTTTCAGTACTTAAGTTGGCTTTGATTTAATGGGATAACTTCTGTGTTAAAGAGTAAAAAACAGACGAAAACAAAAGAGTAAAACCCTATCCTGGCATGAATTCCTTTTTCAGAATAACTGCACATGATAAGACCGTATACGTAGTGTGAATACCGTACTTCCTTTGCCTTTCTTCCACTGCAAGATGAACTAGGAGCCAGGTAAACTGGAAGGCAAACCCTGCTGCGGGTGTTGGGTTATCCATGAGATAGCAGTTGAAAGTACCTGTGCTGCAGACAGTTGAACCATAAACACCGTCACAATCTCAAATTCATAACCTTTACCACTCTCACAATTTCCATTAATCAAAAGTTTTCATTTATTGAGAAATATGTACCTGGAACTGTGCTAAGTGCTTTTGTACTGCTTTTTCATTTAGTCCTCACAACTCCCTGTGTAGCATTTTAATCTCATTTTTCACATGGGGAAACTGAGGTTTAAAAGAGCTTAATAACTTGCCTGATTAAAGCTGGAATTCAACCCACATCTGTCTCATTATTAATCACGTTATTCTGTAACATGTAATGTAAATTATTTCTGTTTAGTTTCTCTGTAATGATCTAATAGCTAAAATTCATTAAACATTTACTATATGATCTTCTAAGTATTTTTCATAAACTTTTACATATAATCTTCATTACAATCCTATGAGGAAGACAATATTATCCCCACTTTATATATATGATGAGATTGAGGCACAGAAAGTTAAAAGAAATCACATGCAACTAGTAAGTATCCAAGTCAAGATTTTAACTCAGACAAATGATGTCTCATCTGTGAAATGGGATGAATTATTTTAGCTTGAACCCATTAAAACTGTAGATTTCCAAACACGTTAAACAGAGTTATAGCTAGCACTCGTTAATGTTGGTCACCGAAAAAGGTTTCTGTTAATAATGTATATTCAAATAAAGAGGGTAATTGTTTTCTAACACAGTGGTGTTTATAAGTGTTTTCTTATACTGAATTGATACTATCAGAATTTGAAAAGTATAACAACTCTTCTATGATTTATCACAAGTATAGTAGCGTGGTTAAGAGCGCCATGTTTAAGTTCTGGCTCCTCCATGTATGAAGTGTGCCTCAGTTTCTTCATCTGCAAAGATAATAATATCTGTCTTTACAGATTATTGTGAGCATTAAATGAATTATTAGATATAAATTATATAGGGTAGAACCTGCATATTATAAGTTCTCAATGAGTATTAGCTATAAGTATTATTATTTTTAAATTATCATTATTTTCCAATATTTTTCCATTTATACTGTAGATTCCACTATAAATTTTATGTGTGTGTGTGTGTGTGTGTGTGTTTATTCTTTTTCAGGTTCTTTTCCATTATAGGTTATTTAAAGATGTTGAACATAATTATCTGTGCTATATAGTAAATCCTTGCTTTTTATCAGTTTTATATATATGTATATGTATATGTATATGTATATGTATATGTATATGTATATGTATATGTATTAATCCTATACTCCTAATTTATCCCTTCCCACCTTTCCCCTTTTGGTAACCGTAATTCTGTTTTCCACTGTAAGTTTTCTTAGAGCTAGGAAAGACAGAATCTGGCCCACGGTTGGCCAGTTGGTAAGTGTGGATTGACATCAACTGGAAATAGGAAGAAAAGTCTAACAAGATCCTTAAGCAGTTAATGCCAGGAAAAAAAAAATCACAAATATGTAATGATTTTATCTAGAAAATAAAGAATTAGCTTAGGAAAGGAGGGCTTGGTGGGTGTGGGAAGATTTAGGTATAGTAACTAGTCAATGAACTATGACAATGTTGCAGGTAAAGGAAGGGGAGGCATATTACTCTGAGGCTGCTTGAATGTTCAGGAGATTAGAGGATCACCTCCTTGTTAGCAGAGTTCCCCTCATCTTGCTTCAACCCTTGAGTCACCAGAGTTTTATAGGCTAATGTGGTCAGTGACACATGGTGAATATTGAACAGCTGTTATTGAATATTGAAGTGATAATCCATGCAGAGTTGCTGAAAGATTAAGAACTTTGCCTCTATGTTCATGAGAGATACTGGTTAATAGCTTTCATATAATGTCTTTGCCTGATATGGGTACCATGGTAGTACCAGCCTCACAGAATGAGTTGGGAAATATTCCCTCTTCTGAATTTTCTGAAAGAATTTCTGTAGAATTGGTACTACTCCTTCCTTAAATGTTTGGTAGAATTCACCAGGGAAGCCATCTGGGTTGAGAGCTTTCTTTCTGAGAAAGTTTTAACTACAAATCCATTAAAAAACAAATAAAACTATAGAGCTGTTCCATTATCTATTTCTTCCTGTATAAGCTTTGGTGATTTGTGTCTTTCAAAAATTCATTTCATCAGAGCTATGTTAACCTAAATTTTTTCCTGCTCCTGAAGCAAGATCCTTCTTCCTACTCTAACAAATGCCCCGGAATTATGAAGGTCTTCACTCTGGGTATTGGGAATAGAAACTTTACTCCCAGCTTTGTGTGAACTTTGGACACTGTGCTTTTTCCCCTGTGGGTACTTCTGTCCTAGGCTGTGGGTGGTTTCCTGCACACGCATGTGAGCTCAGCCTTTAACTGAATAGGTGAGGGGGTCCTCTGCAGATCTCAGAAAGGATTCTGTAGCGCTCTCTCCTCTCCAGTTCTCTGACCTACAGACTCCATCTGCCTTGGTTTTCCTGGACCTCCAGCTTCATGTCGTTAGGCTGGGATATCAGTGCGCTCTGCCCGTGCTCCCCTTCCTGCACCACGACCTGGAAGCATTCTCCGAGTAGGAAGCTGGAGCAATCGTAGGACTTACCCGACTTGTTTTTCCATCCTTCAAGAGTCGTTGCCCTCTGTTGCCTGATGTCCAGTCTCTTGAATGCTGCTGTTCCATGTTTTATCTGTTTTAAAACTGTTTTCAGGAGAAATTGTAAATCTGTTCCCCTTTTGCTCCATTTTGACCAGCTACAGAAGCCTATCCTTGAGGACCGAATGTATATATTGCTGCCATGCTCAGAGGGTTTTATTTTACATGATAGAGCTTTGGATCCTTGAGTTTAATTTCTGTTTTTGCAGATATAGAAACAGCAATCCAGTTAAAAGAACTGAAAATATTGAAAATTTGTAAGAGAATTAAATGATACTCACAGAAGATTTCATAAACATGTATTTCTTCATAGCTGTCTTTAAAATACCTACCAATAGAAATGAGGGGGGAATGATGGAGGAAATTTTTTTCTCAAATCTTTGCCAGTAAAAGATTTAACTTATTACAAATCTGTATTAATTTGTTGTTCAAAAAATGGCTGATTTACAGGCAGGTCTGATCCTTGTCTCTTTTATTTCCTCACAGTGCCAGATGAAAGCAAAGTCCATTCATTGGCTGGACACAAATCGGGTAAGAAATTCCTTGTAACTGACTTTATATTCTCCTTCCTGGAAATCACTGGCTGTGTTTGAGTAGCATTTAGAACCTGTTTCCATCCACTCGTCACTGAAAGGCTTGCTAATTAATACATGAGATGTCTCTGACTTCCACAAGGATGAATTATTGCTTGGCTGTGTGTATAGTGGCATAATGTATGCTGACTCAAATGTTTGAGAAGAAAGAAGAAAGGTTTCCAAAAAAGTAATTGTAAAGCCAAAAATCTTTAACCTGTATGCCAGCAGAACACATAGAATAACAAGAAATTACAAAGAAAACCCAAGAAATTTTGAAATGCTTTTCCATGATGATTCTCACATAAAAGTGGCAGGACAAAGATTTCCAGAATAAGAAAAATATGGCCATTTCTTCCTCCTCAAAAAGGAATCATCTTTTTTCGTGTCAGTAAGAGGACTGGGCCTGAGGTGCCTGGATTACCTTTCTTTAGTCTTATGAATGAGCTCGCTGGAGGTGCTCTGGGAAGTCCACAAGGACCTCTGAGGGTCTCTTGGCTCTCCGTTGTGTGTGAGGTACCCTCAGGTCTAAAATCCAAGCTTTTCCTTCATTTCCAAGTGGCCTGCCTTCTGTTCCTTTGCCCTTTCTTCAGCATCATTTATCCACATTTGTTGAAAACACTGAAAGCTACTAAGCTGGTACATACAGCACTAATCCGTTTCCTGCGAGGGTGCATTATTTGGGGGAGAGGGGTTGCAGAACATCCATTTTACTCTTAGAAATGCCACTCCCAACAACAGGCGGGCTGTGATTTGTTGGTATCCCTTCTTTCTGAAACAAAGAGGGCTTTCCCGTCACCAAGCATCCCCTGTGTTTATGTGCCAGTTATGTTTTCAGCAGTGAGTGGGCTTGATGCCTCATTACTTCCATCATCTTCCGAGGCAAGATTATGATTTTTTTGTTTTTCTTTTTCTTCTTTCTCCGGATTCACTAGTGATAACAGCAGGGAAGGGCTGGTTCACAAGTCTTAGATGTTTTCTTTCTGGCTTCTCCTAATAAAGAGCCTAAGAGGTTAGATCACTGTGAAAGAAAAGATTTCAGTGGGAGAGGCGCACTGCCGCATGGTGCTTGCTGCCATCATACTTGTCCACTAAGTTCTCTACTACTGGAAATGTTTTTAGGAGTCTGAGAAGGAAGGTCTCATGACCATGGAACTCCGAGGATAACCTATATTATTTTCATCTTAAATGCATGGTACTGCTCGTACTCAGTTCTCTTACACATACTAATACTGGAAAATAAAAATTTTTTATGTACTGGTATAGGCTTCAAGGTATAAAGTGGAAGCATTTTTTTTTAAATGTTTATCAATTTGGTTTTTGAAAGCAAGCAAACAATAAACCTTCAGGTTTTTTCCAGGAAATCAAATCTTATTCTAATTTTATTTCATTTCCAAACAAATTACTATTAGCCAGTTTCTAAAAATGATTGTCACTCTTTTTCACAGAGAACATTATCTTAGTAATGGCTGTAATATTTTAGATAGATTCAAATGACATGTTTTTATACAGTGTGATATATTCTAAATAAATTAATAAAGTACGCTGAATACAAAAATGGAAATAATCTTCCAAATTAAAAATGTCAAAAATGACATAATTTTAAAGCTGTCAGTCAGGTTCATTGTAAGCTTCATGTGGTGGCTTTGCTTTAGCTGGTAATAGAGATATATTACTGATGGTCTTCATATCACGTGAATCAAACTGTTGAAATGCATCAGGTGTTTAGAAGAAAAGCTTGGTCCCTAATGAACTGCTGTTACAATATTCACCATTCTTACATTTTAAGTACTTTTATATCCTATTCACAGCATCATCAGTTTTTTCATTGACTATCTGTGGAACCAGTGCAAATGCTGGAAAAGAGAAAAAGAAAACTTGATAACTTTGGAGCCAAAGTGGCGTATGATAAAACACAATTAAGAGGGCTAACCAATCTCCTAAAATTGTGTGCTCTAGAGTTAAATTACATGAGAGCACTCTGTAAAACATTAGAGACAGTACTGAGAAAATGAAAAGCGGCATTAAAGAAAAATACGCGACTAAGGTCTTGAATTATAATGATCCTCAGGAACTCATCCCTCACACACAGCGCAGCTCCCAGTGTGGGCTGCACTTAGGTAGAGCAATTTCCCATTAGGCTTTGGCGGTGGTGGCAGTGACGATAGTGAAAGAGAATTAAGGGTCCTTTGGATTCTGGCAGCCTCTTCCAGTTACAAAACCATTTTTAAAATTCTCCTAATATAGGACCATAGTCTCTTGTCTGCTACCGTCTGCAACCACTAAGCATGGGCCAGTGTGGATTGTGATGTGTGATGTTCAGTGATCATTCATTCTTATCATGCCAGTGTCAGCTTCTTTTTATTTCACCTTTCCCTTCCCCAAATCCTTTCTCCAGAGTATTTGGGTGAAAAGACTGATCTCTCTTTTGCTAAAGAAGAGATCTCCCCCTGTTGCTTTTTAATTATAGAAATGTGGGCAGCTTTCACACTGTCCAAGACCATCAGGAAGTTAAATTAAATTGTATGTGCTGACCTAAATCTATCATCCATCTTCTTATTCGGGATGATATTCAACATTTTAATATATTCATCTGAGTTAAAATTTCTTCTGAGTCAGCTACTTAGTGTGTAGAGAACCATTTCATGCCAAGTTCCATCTGTTGGTCTGGCTTGGGTACCTCCCAAATTTGTGACAATATTTTTGGCACCTTTCCTTGGCTTAATCTTTAAGTGGTCAATTCCTCAGAGCTCAGATCAAATCAGAGTCTCAGGTAAGATAAATCTTTTGAATGTTTTTGGCCCAAAATGTAGTATTTTCCTCACTCCTTTTGGAATCAGTCCAGTATTCTTGAAATTTCTCTAACCATCCACCTCAGGGGCTTCCTTCCACTGGCAGTGCACTGCATCTCAGACCTTGGCAAGGAAGCGGGCAGGTGGGTTCTCCTGTTGATAATCATATGGGGTCCTCCTCCACATATTAGAGGTATTAATGTTTATGGAATGATGCGATCTACTCAGAGAAGTTAGGAGCAAATTGCTTTTTGTTTGGTTCCTTGAAGAAAAATCACGTGTTTCAGAGAGCCTTGAAAAACCAAAAAGCTGTCTGTCACCTTTTCCCCTGTGTCACTAATTGAATTCTTACAAAACTCAAATCCTAGCAATGCATAGGGGGAAATAATTTCAGCAAAATGTATATTTTAAACAATAAAACAATTGTTTTAAATGACAAACATTCTTAGGGGGCATTGGAATCCAGAGGAAGCAACATCAAATTTGTCATACTTTTTATTTTTAATTAGGTTTTAATTTTGGCTATACACAGACTCGTAAAGTGTATCTGAGAAGGAATCATTTTCTTTTCTTTTTTTTTCTTATATACTGAACTGACACCTAAACCAATAGTTTAATGCTCCTCAGCAATCAGACAGAAAGGACTTACAAATTTTACTTTTTTTTTTTCCCACTGTGTCTTCGTATTTTTTTTTGTTTTGATTTACTGCTTAGAACTGTTTTAATATGTATTGACTGTCTGCAGAGATCTCTGCTGACCCAGCTCTTTAAGATGATGCAGTACTGAGGAAAGCCGATGAGTCCTGCTTTATGAGCTCTGACATATTAATTAGCAAAATGGACTAAAAAGCCTTCCTATTTCTATTTTAATTTCTTATAGTCTCAAACACCTGTCTATATAGCTGTAAAACAGGCAAGTCTGTAAAAGTAATGGTTGGCAGTAAGTCCAGACCTTTTCTGAGGCAAGTTTATCAATTAATGAGCAAGGACTCATTAACCATCTAGGGATCCAGGGGATATCTCCAGATAAGGTGCGTTGCAGCCGGTAAGTACGGTTGGTAGCTTAATACATTTTGCTGATGAAGAAGCTAAAATCAAGCTCAAGGCATTTAAGTACTTGTTCTGTCGGTTGGTGATGAGTGGGGTTAGGCTATAAACCCTGATACAGATCCCATGCTTTTGGCCATTTTACTTTCCACCAGCGTGTGCCTAACACCTCACAGTCTCAGGAACTGAGAATACAGGAGTAAGACACAGTCTAGTTGGAAGACATGACACACACATCAAAATATCCTAAGAATCCTTCCTGACCTTTTGTAACTAACCCCAGCTAGCCGAATCAGGAGCACAATAGGTGTAATTCCCTACTGCAATTCAGTGAGTGTGAGAAGGACATCTAATCTGATCATCCGTGCCTTTGTTTCTCCGCGTGCAGGTATGCATGTGTACGTGTATATGAATGTGTGAAGTTAAGAGATGTATGAGAGAGGAAATATGCATGTGATGTACATGTATTATGCATAAATTATAGCAAATATGCATGTGATATGTGTCTTATAGCAAAGACTAAGAGTTTAATATGCAATTTGCTAACTTGACAGACATTACATTCTGCTTTCTGCTTTAAATGCATTGTGTGTAAACTTCAAATCCAGAATGTTTAAATGTAGTTGAAGAAATCGCTGGATCTTTGCAAAAGAAAAGGTAAAACAAAGTTAGTCAGAGAAAGGCAAATATTATATGATATCCCTTGTATGTGGAATCCAAAAAATAGTACAACTGAATTTATTTACAAAACAAACAGACTCACAGACATAGAAAACAAACTTGTGGTTACCAAAAGGGAAAGGGACAAGGGATAAATCAGGAGCAGGGGATTGACAGATACACACCACCACATTTAAAACAGATTAACAACAAGGCTTTACTGTATAGCATAGAGAACTATATTCAGTATCTTGTAGTAATGGAAAAGAATTGAAAAAGAATATATATTCATAAATATGTATATAAAGCACTTTGCTGTAATACTTGAAACTAACACAATATTGTAAATTGACTATACTTCAGTTTTTATAAAAAGATGGTTTAGCATAGTTATATCAAGCTAAGAAACATGCTTAACAGTGGGAACCATGTTAATTAAATAAAGCTTAGCAGAATTAAATCTGTTCTACCATTAAAAAAAAAGAAAGAGAAAACATAAGGTGATTGGATAGAATAATGAGTTATTAAATGACATTTCATAAACTTTGTTGAGTCAGTATTCCTTAGTTTTATAGAATATCTAGATTAAAATATGCATTTGAATTTTGGAAGACTAGCCATGGTCATTTTTCATATTTATGTCTTCTAATTGAATTACTGTTTTTTATGACCTTTTATTGTTATTGTTGATGAGGAACTAAAATCTTGGAGTAAGTAAGTGAATAGTGGACTTGAACTCTTTCTTTCCTCATCAGTGGGTTAAGGTAATATTGCATGGTTATCTATTTGGACAAACATTTTTATTGGGTATTTTCTCAGCCTTTGTCATGTTATTCTGGATAAATACAGTTTTAGACACAAGAAAGGTATACATTACCCACATGCTCCTGCTTTGGTTTACATTTCCATGGGGTACAGGATGTTATCATTTAAAAAATTAGTGATATATCTAGGATTCTTAACATAGAAACTTGATTATGAATCAACTCTAGCATCTCCTGCGTTGCAAAAGGTTAGTGATTAGTCTCTAAAATTCAGTGAATCGAATTGAATTAGAAACAAATACAGCATGAGAAGATTATTGACTATTCAGACGTGGTGTGTGCATGTCTAAATTTCATCAGTAAATAGAGACTACATTTTTTTTTACAAATCAAATATCAAAATTTTTTCGGTTCCACTCGTGCTTGTTAAATGCCCACTCTGTAGCAGGTACTGTGTTCAGTGCTGGAGATACAAAGTGACATGTGTCAGACAGGAATTGCTTCCATAGCAGGATCTGAAAGAGAAATAGAAGTTTGAGAAACAGAAGAGGTCACCGAGCTAACACATTCCAGGCACACGGAAAGTTATGAAAACAGGAAACATGATGTGTTCAGAGAACTGTAAGCAATTTGGCACGGCAGAAATGCAAAGGGGAGAGTGACAAGCACGAAGGCAGAGATTAGATCATGGGGAACTCCTACCAAATGAAAGAATGAGAATTCCATCCTACAGGCTCAGAGAATCTAAACAGATTAAAGGAGGAGAGTGGTTGGCTTTCTAGTCTAGTAACATCATGCCTGTGGTTGTGGGGACTTGAAAGGACCAAGAAACAAACAAACAAGAGGCAGGAGTCACCAAGAGACCATCACGATAGTCCAGATAAGAGACAATGTGGGCATAAATTTAAGTGATTAGCAATGGGAATGGAAAGGAAAGTAAGAAATATTTAAGACAATGAAGCTTTGAATTTTGTGTATGTGTGTGTTTAACCAAACTTAGTGGGTAAGTGGTGAAGAAGATCCAATTTGATTCCAGTGTATCAGTCAGCTATGGCTACAACCATGCTGCATAATAAAACCAACAATAGGAGGATATAGCTCAGTGGTAGGGTGCATACCTATCATGCACAAGGTCCTGGGTTCAATCCCCAGTACCTCCATTAAAAAATAGATAAATAAACCTAAATACCTCCCCCCAATAACTTTTAAAAAAATAAAATGAAATGAAAAATAAATTTAAAATAAACAAATAAAATTTTAAAAAATAAAAAATAAAACCAGCAGTAAATATTTGTTTCTCGATCACATATCTTCAGGCAGGCTGGGAGTTTCTGATCTCAGAAGTGTTTGGCTGGGCTTGGCTCCAACCTGAAGTTCAGGCCCAGGTTTTCTGCATGTGTCTTTTATCCTCCTTGGACCAGTGGTTTCTTGAGACAAATACTTTTGATAACAACAGTGATAAGGTGGAAATAGAATAGAAAGGGAACCCATAAGCTCTGTGCCAGTTTTCATGTATTAATGGTGTGACAGTGAGAGTAATAGAGGGGGTGGTAAGAGGAGTAGAGGAAATTTGACAGAATAGCATGCGCTGTGAAGGAATCGGGGTTTTACATAACAGTAGAGGAACGATGTACTTGAAAATGGAAATAAGAAATCAGAAGTTGAGCTTCCTCCCAACAGTGACTTGCATGATATGGATGAGAAGGAACAGCTTCAAATGAGAGACCTGCAGGAGAAGCAGAGTTCTTAGTGGAGAGGTAGACTTCAGTTACAGCTAAAAGGCAGGGGAATTTTCAAAGAAGAGGGTGGAAGTGGACAGCATTTTGCCAACCATGGAAGGATAGTGGAGACTCAGGAAGGCAAGATTGAGGAGTCCGGGATGGAGGGGAAAGTGGGATGGCGAGTCACGTGGGAAGATGTGCAGAGTGGTGTAAGGCGAAAGCACAGGAAAGAATAGATGACCAAAGATACATCGTCTTGGGAAATGACTGAGGATGGCAGGAGTGATGCCCCTGGTTTGTTTAGATGGCTCTGCAAGTTGCCAAGAGAATCAATTCTCACACTTTGCTAAACAGAAAAGAAAAAGGCTTGGGCCAGTTTAGACTCAGTTGTGGCCTGAATAAATTATTTCTTGTAAAGAGATCTGTCTGTGAAGGATGAGGAGATGGAAGATATTCCAGGAGGAGATGGAAGATTTTCCAGGAGGAAATGGTCCGAAGGTTACAAGGTTTGAGAAGACGCTTAAATTTTACTAGGTGTGGAAATTGAGAGATGGTCATTGGAAATCACTTCAGCTGAACAGACAGGAGAGCCAGATCAAAATGAAGTGGCCTGAGAAGGAATGGGAGGCGAAAACAAGGATAAATGAGCTTTCAGAAGCTTATTATTAAGAAAAAGAAGAGAGATCTGTCTAAAGTTGTTTTTATTGTTCTATTTCATGTTGTTAATGAGAACCAAGTTCGTAGACTGAGAAGAAGGAGATGTTTGTAAGAGAATGAAGAAAGAGGAAATTGTTAAAGGGACAGGATGAAGAGTGTAGTTTTATAGCTGTTGGCTTTAAAGAGAATGAGCTAAGATAGGAGGGAAAGTAGCAGAGATACATGTGGTATAGATAAATTTATAGGCAGAGGGAGGTGAGAAATTAAGGATGTTAATGGTCTTTATTTTCTCGATGATGTCAAAGTCTACACTGACGTTACAGGATTGGCCAATAGGCTGGCCAAGAAAATAAGAAACACTATAGGTAACAAGTAACTCATGTTGGGATGTGTTTAAGTCATTGAAGGAAAATTTGTTGAGAAACTATGAAACAATATATATACACCTACACGTGTACATGCTCACTGCATTCACAGGTTGAGTTGCAAATGAGCTACAATTTTTCTCCAAACTAAAATGTTATCTCTTGCAGTTATATTTTTAGTTCTCTATTTATAGTGGAATTATACAATATTAGGACTAAGTGGGCCATTATATATCTCTAGTACAACCAACATATTTTGAGGAGTAGATTGATTCCTAGAGGGGGAAAATCACCCCCCTTCCCCACCAAAGGCCCAGCTGGTAGGGTCTGTTGACTTCTCCTTCAGCTGTCTCTTGCTTTGTGAATTCAAACATCATTGCTACCAGTTTTGCCTGAGCTACTAACCTAAAACTGTCATTAAAGTCCTCAAAATTTCCCCACACCCAGCATAGATAGCAGAAAGATGGAGTAATTTGGCACGGCACTGATCTTTTTCTTTTCAATTTCTCCCATTGAAACACACCAGAACTGAATAAGCTGCTGTATATGAAAAAGTCTGTATTTCGTTCAAAATTTATTACAGACTTTGTCACAAAGCCTTTATCTGTTTATAGTTGCTATTCATTATACTTTATATTTTTATTATGGTGTTCTATTTATTTTTCCCCTAAATATAAATGTATAGGACAAATTGTTTTGTTCCAAACTCCAATGGATGTTTGTCGATACGGTGTATTTAGGTACATATTTTCCCCCCATGTCCTTATGTATTGATATTTACGTTACAGAGTTCTCAGCAACAAAGCTCTTGATTGTCCTGTCTCTCTCACAATTCAGAACTTGACAGTTTATCCTTGGATATATAATTTATTGTGTTCAAGTGTGCACTGCTTCAACAAATCTAAGGTTTCTACATTTTTTAATTGTTTGAACAAAGTAAAAATGATGTTATAAAGAGAGGAACATATTTCTATATATGTTAAATTCTTTGAATGTGGCTGAACTCTCAAACTTCACCATCTGTGGGGAGTATGTGTCTTGTACATTTAGAAAATAGTGGTTTGGAACTGACAATTCTTAATAGTGTTTCTAAATGCCAGCGGTGAAAACAATGTTGTTAAATGATTATATGATGGTTGACAAATACAAAGTGGATGTTTGTCATCACAACTTTACTATAGGCTGAGCTGTCTGTACCCAACTTTGAGCTAGCTCTGCAGCTGGAGAGGAACAACAGTAGGAGCCACAGAAAACGACAGCTGACCTAAAAATTACACAGGAATGCCATCATCAGTCACAGTACTACTGTATGGACTTGGGTGTATCGTGGGTAAACACAAATCACATTCTTGAAAACATAGTAACTATAAATTTTAAATTATGAGCACCAATTCTGTCCTCTTTCCTTTATATTTAGCTTTAGGATGTCTTCAGTCAACTTATCACAATGAAACTATTTCAGTAAAACTGTTGGGCTCTATACTTACTAGCTTTAAATGATGGCAGTCCTTTATCAATAGTGGGCTTAGCAAGAGCTAGGAAACTTTCCATTCCTTTAAAATTATTTTAGAAAGGTTTACAGTGAGACCTAGAATTTAAAATCACTCTTCTAAGGAAGGTATAACTTATGTTTAAATTTGTTGTGGAGGAAAAAAAAAAATAGAGAGACTCTCTGGTTCCAATGACCCAGAGAGGGTATAGCTACCTGCTTGTAAGAGCTTTTATTTTAAAGTTTTATGGATAATCTGGTTGCCAGTGTTAACTGAATGGCTGCTTAGCCATTCCAGCAATGGTTTTAATTCTAAGCTTTCTCAACAAAAAATTAGCCAGCATCTAACTTTGGAAGATCAAGTTTAAAATCCAACCTGGGACATCTGAAGAACAGCTCTTACATAATAGATGCCTGATCAGTGTTGAATAATATAAAATGTGTCAAAGCCTAAATTTTGTTTTTAATATCTGATAGAGGTATAACATTGCCAACTAATGGTGAGAAATATTTTAGAATATATTGGCCTTGATAATGCCAGTCTTGCTTTATATTAGATCAGTTGTGTGTGTATGCACACAGAAGAGTTTCACAAATGAGTACTGTTTTGTGGAGGGGGGGAGGGGAAGTATTAAAAGACTTGTATGTTTCAAGAAGGGTTTTGCTAACTTAAAAAACACTCAGTTATTCCTGTATTTAGACTCTGTCGACAGGGATCACTGTCAATATCTTTACCAAGTCTAACCACAGCCTCTATCACCTTGTCTTGATCTGCCCTTGCAGACTGTCTCCTGCCACCATCACCCCCCAGCCCACCCCATCGGCCACATGTTCCCAGCTCAGAGCCACTCACCACTGCTGTCTGACCACATCTCTTCTTTCACACCTCAGAGCCCCAGCTAAACTCTTGGAAGGCCCACCTCCCTGAGAAAACCCTCCCCAGCTTCCTCAGACAGGGGTCTCCTCTGGTATCTCACCTTGTTTAACTTCAGGTGTCTCCAGACCCTGTTTTTATCCTTTTCAACTTCTCTCACCCTTCTTGCCCTGGCTCACACTTCTGCTCCAGAGACGATTAGCCCCCAAGGGCCCCCTCTGGCTGTTTTTCAGTCTCCTTTGAATAGTCATAACTTCCTTAGACTATTAATAATCCCAAGGCCTAGCTTTTCCTCACATAGACAGGAGAACTCTGCTATCTGCTGAATGAAAAGGCAGGAATCAGTGACAACTCTTCTATTAAGCCAATATTTATTGAGCACTTACTGTATACCAACCACTGTGCAGGTACTACGAGTGCAAGGTTGTATGGACTGTGGATTCCGCCTCTAAGGTACTCACAGTTTGCTAGCAATAGTAGGAATGAAAACAGTGAAAACACCACGTGCTTATACATAAATGTGAATACGTAGAAAAAGGAACAGTGGGTACCTGTACTGAGAGGAAGAAGATAGAGGTTGGGAGTCAAGGGGGATTTCTGCTTTATCTATATAGTATTTGAATTTTTACATCGAGACTATGTTTATGTACTGGTTGGGTAATGAAAAATTGATGGGTGTAGAAAAATGAAAACTTTTCAAACATTCTAAAATTTCTCATGCCAAATCTAATACTCAAAATGTTGTACAAATGAGAAGATTCAGTGTGGGGACTGGCACAGAATATGCACAGAAGAACCCCAGGAAAAGGGATAGTTTCTGGGAAGGAAATGAGAGACTGAATCCCAGAGTCACACTGGGAACCAGTTGGGGGCCCAGAAGTGTTTCGGGAGGAAGGGAATAGCGAGAGGCTTAACCGTGAGATACTTCCATCTATGGATTACTGGGAAATGTGCCAATGAAAAATAAATTTGGGGAATTTTAAACACTCCTGTCAATTTTTGGTATCCTAGAGGGCAGGAACTTAGTCTTTGAAATGTATTTAGTAAGGCACCCACTTCATGTTCTTGTGCAAAAATTTCTTTTTTAGAGGTTCCTGATGTCCAACTGTGTCCAATAAAAGCAGAATTATAATAAGAGGGCTCATGATGAATATGTAAAAATTAAAGAGAAAACTTAAAGCAACCTAGATTACTTCCCCTTGCTAAAATAAGCAAATGCAAATTTATTCCCACTCTATTGATAATTAGAAACCACACACCCACACGAAACAACTTACAGATTCCACCCATCAAAATAGAACAAAGCTGTTCAAAGTTACCTTTTGAATAAAAACTCTTTTATGAGCCAGTCTTTTTTTTTTTTTAAATGTGCATGCCTTTTAAACCAGAAAAACTACCACTGCAAAGAAAAAAAAAAAAACTCAAGATAATTTTGTAAAATACCATGATAGGCCATCAGGTGGTTGTTAGAGGTATTTAGAAATGTTGGTGTCAACCTGGTGATGGAGGCGTTTTACTTGTTATGCTAACAGGCTTCAGAGAAAATGCTCCTATTGGTTGGTTCAGTGATCTAAGTTCATGAAGTATTTTAAGTGGTTTATATGGACACTTTTTATTTTTGAAAAGTAGGCGTCTATACTAATGTGTATCAGTAAAATACTGGTTTTCTATTTATAATAGTGCTACCTTTTTAAAATAAAAAATTGAAAGTATGAGATGTTAAAAGAATATTAAAAAGGAAATAATATAAAATATGTGAACATAGCAAAATATTACAAAATCGTGTGACACAGATTGCTGGAGTTTGGGAAACACTGATGAATTTTATAAGTTTCCATCAGCATTTTTATAGTTCTCATCATCGTGCTTTTTTGCAAAGCTCAGAGAATTTTGGTTTGAGAAAAGTACCTCCGCTCTAAGGCCTTTGGGCTGTGTAATACTCACACTCTGGGTACCGTTTCCTGTCCATAGACAAATGCCTTCATTTCTGGTTAATCACTGGCTCCTTCAGCAGAGGAATGTCCACATCTTCAACTATTTCTTGCTATGAATTTCTCTCCATTGAGTTTAACTCGAATTATATTTTCAAGTGCATTCCTCGAACAGGCCATCTTTATCTGAGAAACAGAACGGATACAACAATGCCCTTCTGAGTAAGCCCAGAAAATCTTACAGATGCAGTTAACCTTCGCTTTTCACTTTTCTTTACCTAGCCCGTGAATCCAGCAGGGAATCAAGTTGGCTCCATGGAAATAAAACCCAAACTTTACTTCCCAGCCTTGCCCAAGCCACCATCACCTCGTGCCTTCAATAGCCCCCTAACTTCTACTTTCTCTATGATTCCATTCTCCTTACAAGAACCAGAGGGATCTTTGGAACACATGAATCAAACCCCATGTCCTCAGATGCTTAAAATCCTCCCATGGCTTCCCATCACTCCCAGAAAATAACCCACATTTCTAACCAGGGTCCCTTGGACCAGCCTCATCTTCCTGGCTACCTCATCCCCACTGCTTCTTCCGCCTCCGAATGCCTGGCCTGTGTTGCCTGCTTTCAATCTCTTCGACAGGCCAACTTGTTCTCTTTTCAGGCACTTTGCACGTGCCTTCCCTCTGCTCAGAATGATCTCCCTCCACTTCCCATGGCTGATTTCTTCTGAAGTCAGTTCTCAGGTCAAGTGTTTTTTTGTTTTGTTTTGTTTTGTTTTGTTTTGTTTTGTTTTGTTTTGTTTTTGTTTTTCAAAGATACCTTCTCTGATCACCCCATCTAAAATAGACAAAGTAAGTCAGTTTCTGTCGCTCTGTTCACTTCCTGATAGCACTTATCACAACCTGTAGGGTGTGTGCGCGCACGCTTTTAGTCTACTGTCCGTCTCCTCCACCTACAGAACACGAGCTCCACAAAGACACAGGCCTTGGGCCCCAGTCCAAGAACAGTGTCTGGCAAAGAGCATAGATTTGCTCAGTATTTGCTAAGTCTTTCTTGTATGTCTTTTTGCATAGTTTTACTTTGAAAGTTTTCACATCTTTTTTTTTAATTTTTTAAACATTTTTTTAGTTGAGTTATAGTCAGTTTACAATGTGTCAATTTCCAGTGCAGAGCAGAATTTTTCAGTTATACATGAACATACATATATTCATTGTCACATTCTTTTTTGCTGTGAGCTACCACAAGATCTTGTATGTATTTCCCTGTGCTGTACAGTATCATCTTGTTTATCTGTTCTGCATATGCCTGTCAGTATCTACACGTCTTTCTGTTTTTAAGTGTATATCTTGTTTAAATTTTTGGTTGTGTTCTGACAATCCAAATTACAACTGGGAATTGAGTGCATTTACATTACATGATCTCAAGGCGGACAGCGCATTGAGATCACTAGCATATTTACCTTTACCTTTATCATCTTATTTTATGTATGAGCCACTTCTTACTGTCTCTCTTCTTTCTTGGCCTTTTAGAATAAACTCCTGTTTCATTTTGTTTTTAATCCTACTCTTTTCTTATATTAATTTGAAAATTATACATTCAGTTTTTATCACAGATACTTAACAAAAATCTAAAATTACTTTAGACATAATCCTTTTCATAAACAATACAAGGAACTTAGAATATTTTAGCCCTTCTTACCCCCTCCCAATTTCTATACTATTTTCCTTTTTTTTCTTATTTTTTGATCCCACAGATTATATACTAATTTTAATGTTTTCTGCATTTATTATTTGTTCAAACTTACCAGTATATTTATCAATTTCTTTTCTTACTATTCTTTCTTACATCTCAGACTTTCCTCCTGCAGTCTTTTTCCTTCTTTCTAAAGTATGCCCTTCAGACATTCCTTTAATGATGGTCTATTGATTATACTCTGTGTTCCTTATCAGGAAACATCTTGTTCTTGACAGCTAGTTCTGTTGAGCATACCGTGTTAGGCGGACAGCGCATTGAAGATGTTGTTCTACTGCTTTCTGGCTTCTGCTTTGAAAAGTCAGCCTTCACTCTAAATGGCCTCTTTACCAGCAATCAGTCTTTTCTCTGGATACTTTCAAAGTCTCTTTGCCTTTGATGTTTAGTTTCACTGCAGTTTAGGTCTTGCTTTAGATTTTTTTTGCATTATCTTTCTTGGTTTATAGTATCTCCTATGGCTGTATATTAATGTTTTCCATTACTTCTGGGAAATTATAAATGTTAATCAGCCTCTTCTCCAGTGGAAATCTTCCTAGATGTATGTTAGACCTCACTCCTCAGCCACATCACTCACACCCTTTCATACTTCTCTATCTCCTTGATTCTGTGCTCCACTCTGAGTAATTTCTCCAGATCTATCTTCTAATTACAATTTAGTATCTAAATGTCTTTTGTGTTTCTGCTGATTCTCATTCATGGCGACTTTTTCTTCATGAATTTGGTCATTTCTGTTTGGATGTCATATTGGGTTGGATATAACGTGTGAGGATTTGGGGGAGCCTGATTTGCATGTGCTTTTCTCTGGAGAAGACTGAGATTTGCTTCTTCTGGGGGTGCTAGCGGAGTGCTACTAACCTGGAACCACTGGCATATAATTCGTTGGCTGACAGCTTAATTAACTGGGAGAAAATTAATTTGATTTAATACCTCCAAATGGATAGTCCTGTGGTTGAAATTTCTCAAAAGAGAGAAAGTGATTGTTATTTTTTTTTAAATTGTCATTTTCCTTTTCTAGAGCCAGAGTAAAGACAGATTTTCTTGGACTCCCTTTGCTGAGAACGTGTATTCAGGGGTTGAGGTTTTTCAGCCCACGCTCTGCTAAGGTTGTAGGTCCTTTTAAGGGTTTCTTTGCTTCAGAATTTCCATTACTTTCCTATGAACCAAGCAGTGCATTTAAATGTGATTTGTTTTAAATTATCCAGATCTGTTTGTATTTTATTATCAAGATTTTGAGAATTAATATGTAACTGGAAGTGAAAGTTTTGAGCCTAATAATTGCTGAATGAATGAATGGATAAATGAATGAATGATTATCCTTTTTAAATGGCTGAGTTCGAATAAACCATTGGACCCAATGCAGATTAGAGCACGTGTTCAGCCAGATATAGTTTTATCTCACTGGGTCTGGATTACTTCTGACAAAACAAACCAATCCAAAATGATCCTTAAAAGTATATGGAAAGCCACATGACACAGAACCAAAGTTAGGAATGATGTTCATAATATGCTGAGAAAGTTTGAAATGGAAAATTCCCTTCATAAGAAACTATAAAAAGTTCTGGTTATATTTGTAGTTACAAGCTGTGGTTTATTACACTGTCTAGAAATTCTTATAATGATTCATTGTTATAGGAAGAAATAAAATAGGGTTTACAGAGGAAGTTCTATCAGATTATGACGTGCGATGCTGTAAAGTGGGGAAGAAGAGGCTTATCTGGCTGGTTGTTGTCACTGCCTATGTGGGCCGTGGATCAGATGCTGATTAAAAATTTTTTCTGAACTTCTGGAACGCCCTTCAGAGTGAATTCCATGTCACAACCACACCCAAAGAGTAGTATATGAGAAGGCTGTTTGATAGATCCTGTAGGTACTAAAACTAATCAAAACCAGTCCTGTTCGCTCCAACAAAGCTGGCCTCCCATATGTTCTCCTTTTTTTGTACCCAGTGCTGTTTGTTTTTTCTCTTTTGAAGTCCAGAAATTCTGATACTTTTACAGAGTTTTTTATGCAATTTATCAGTTATGCAAGACTCAGGTTACCATAGAATAGGTGATGAGATTGGGCAAAGGAATGACATGAGAATTTGGAAAACGACAGCTCATGGTCCTATTACTGAAGAGCTATCTTTGCTGTTGGAGTCTACAAGGATTAAGGAAACCCCATTATTTCTCTGGAGTAAAAACACTGACTTGGTCAGCTTTAGTACAACAGATGATGTGTCAGTTTCCTATTGTAGAAGAATAAATCAATAGGCTCTTTTTCTTTCTCTGTGCCTTTTCATCCTTTGTTCCTATGAATTAGAATTTCTGGGTATGGCATCCAGGGTTGACATTGCACACACGATACCCTTGGCTCCAAGGAGGTCGTGAAATTGGATCATTTCCCAGATTATACATCTGCCCCTCTAACTTGCATTTCACAGCATATGGCTGTGGCAGAGGGGGCAAATTAAAAATTGTCTCTGCACTGCCTCTGAAGTGTAAGAAAGAGGAAGCACCTTTTCATCTGGTCATGAAGTTGTAACTGGAGTGTTAAAAGGGTATGGGTAAAACTGTTTTCTTGTGAATTCCCTTCAGTAAGTTAAAAATGTATTCAATTTGTTGCAGTCATAGAAGTCATACAAAGTACTATATAATAAGAACACAGAACAAATGAAATCCCAACTTCTGTTAAGGAACTCATGTGTCATTTGAAATGTGCACAGCAGTACCATCGAGGAAGAACAACTTGGAATGATCTAATTATTGCCTTACATTGTATTCATTTCTCAAGTGCTAACAAATAATTTTTCTTAAAAATGTTTATGTCTATATGCAAATATCTATTGGAGTAGTAAATTTATTTCAGAGGATATCAATCATTAGGGCTTCTTTTGAAATTGTGAAAATTTAAGATTCTGCCAACTAGGTATAGAATGCTACCAAAAAGCAATTTAGGGCTAATTTGAGACCCAAGGTTACTGGTGAGTTGTTGTGAGGATAATGCTCTATGGGTCTAAAGAAATAGCCAGAGTAAGAAGGTAAAGAGATGGATGCTAAAGGAGATGTATCATTTCCTCTCCTAAGCTAGTCTGTCACTTGTGCTCTGAATCCATCCCAACTATTTCTTCCAAGATCTTCTTCAATCAGTTAATGACTTTCTCTTTCATCTTCACATTCTCCCTCATCTTTGGCCCCTTCCTTTCATCCAAGGAGGAATAATCTAGGTGAAAAAGAAATAGTGGGTGGAAACAGTAGGAGTATATGGAAGCAGAGAAGAACAGAAGGAAGGGGAGTCTAAGCAAAAGCAGTGGATAGTAGTAAGTGCAGACAGGGACTATGTCCTAGAAGTTTTGTTTTCCTTGCTCAGGAGTCTCACATTATCATTTGAATTGCAGACAGAGTTACCATCTTAAAACAAAAACTGGGCCATCCCATTTTACTTCTTTGAAGCCTTCAATATGGAACAACTAGATAACCACATGTAAAAAGAAATGAAAATTAAAAAGGACCTCTACCCGTACCTTACATGATATGAGAAATTAATTCAGAATAGTTCATAGATCTAAACATAAAAGCTGAGACTATAAAACTTCTAGGAAAAAAAAAAAGAAAAAATTTTAGTGATGGTGGATTAAGCAGTATATCTTTTAGGACCAACTAGACTATGAAGTTATTTGAAGTAAGCAGTAAAGAGAGGTTGAAGAAGATTGTTAGAGAAACTAGGAGAATCGATAAATATATTATAAAAGATGTTGCAGATATAGGGTGTAGAGGGCTTGACAATTCCTTGTATTTGCGGACAAGAGATGAGAAAACTCAAAGCTTATCTGAGACTTTTAGGCTGGAAGTTCAGCAGGAAGGTGATATCTTTAATCAAAATAAAAAAAGGAATCATGAAGAACAGTCAAGTTATGAGGAAGAGGCATTTGAAAATATGAGTCTGGAACTCAAGAGAGGTCAAGGTTAACAATACAGATTTAGAAGTCATCTGCATAGAGGAGATATTGAATCTTAGATTTGTCCACAAGATTGCACAAATTAAATTAAGTAATAATTCTTTAAAAGAGTTAGCAACCATTAATTCATTTGGTTAACTAAAAGCTTAAGATGAAGGCGAAGGCAGTTACTAGAGTTAATGATCAATCTCATTTTTGCTATTATCATGTTTAGTGGCTCGAAACAACTAGGATTTTTGTTCTGAAAATTAGCTGTATAGAAATGCAAAATTTCTAGCAGTTACAAATTTGATATCAAGTATGTATTTATATTCTTAAGGGATCTTAAACACAAATGGGATTTTTTGTTCAAGTTTTTAATATCAGTTGGATATAAGTGCACAGAAGTCATTATTGCAATGAAATTGGCACCAATTTTGCCCCTATAGTCTTGTGTTTTCTTTTAAAATGCTTGTTTTTATGCTTGTTTATCATATTAGTTGTCTGTTTTTATCAATGGATAAAAGTCAGCTTATACACAAATTTCCACTTAGTAAAAATAAATGTTGAATGAATGATATGTTCTTCCAAAGATAGTTAGTGGTATAAATATACTGTTTTTTTTTTTGCTTTCGTCTTCAGAGATTATTAGACAAATTTTCTTATTACTTAAAAATACTTTTTCACGCGCATACATAGAATGTTCAAGCCTGCAAAGAATGACTTATATCTGTAACAAATGGCTAATTGATTTTACACACATATAAGCCATCTATTTTAGTCTGCATACTCTTTATGCTTGTGTCTCCTGGTATTAGGGCTGAAATTCTCACAGAAACTTCTCTAAGCTTTCCTGTCCTCAGAGCAAGTAGGGAAGAAATACCAACAATGAAACTGGACGGAAATAGCACCAGTGACTTACTCCAGAATAAATTAATATATTTTTTGAGGCTTGGACCAAAAAAAAAGGACTTCCAAGGATAAAAATAAAATGCCCATTTACATGTGGCCTTTGGGAAATGTTGAAGTGGCACATAGAGTAGATGCACTTCCAAGAGTGCAAATCTGAAAATCAGTCTCTAAATTTTAGTGACAACCTGGAATATTCATTTTTAAAATTACATGAAGAGGTCTGCAGCTTCTTTTTCTTCGTTGAGTTTTGATGTGCTGGTGTAATTATGATGGTGTTTTTCTACCCACAAGTGGGATAATTTCTTATACGTACGGATTAGGATGGAATCCCAGGTGCTCTTTGATATGCCACTTTCAATATTGCTACAGACATTCTGAGACTTCACAGAAGAGACATTCAATGCCATGTAGTTACGTAGATGTCACTTTTCATTGTTTTATTCTCAAAAATGAGGAAAAACTCTCTCCTAGAAAAACATTGGTAACAAGGAAGATATTTTTGTTTTTAAACTAATGCCCAGTCCTCTTTTTAATACTTGATATTCATTAATTACAGTAGGTCCAAGTCACATGCTAGTATAGAAAATTGAGATACTCAAATCTTTTGATTTTTTTCAGAAGTGAATTTTATCAGATACGTATTTATTAAATTAAACAGGCTATCAGCTAGAGCCTAGAAATTCTCTGTTCATACAGATTTCTATCATCTTGGAACTTTGCCGGTGACATAAAACATAAATCTTGAGAGAAGGGCTTTTGATTTTTATTAAAAGTAACTTGCACATCATGTAAGGCATCAATCAGAAGACTCATTAAGAACATTATACAAAAAAATTAAAATATTGCTTCCACTAAGATCATACCACTATATCCTTGAAAATACATAGCTTCTTATCTGAATATGCTTTGCCTTTTAGACTTGATTTTGAGTAAGAAAAAGCAATTTTTGATTAAATATCTATTGATTTACTGTCTCCCAAACCCACCAAATAGAGTTTATCTAAGACTAAAATGCAGTTACCTCTAGAATAAATTTTGGCAGCTGAAATGGAACTTGGAAACTTTTAACTAGACACAGAGAATTTACTGAATTTAAAGCAAAAGTAAGGTGAACACCATTTTATCTCA
This sequence comes from Camelus dromedarius, assembly GCF_036321535.1. Classification (NCBI taxonomy): domain Eukaryota; kingdom Metazoa; phylum Chordata; class Mammalia; order Artiodactyla; family Camelidae; genus Camelus; species Camelus dromedarius. Next base: position 68,322,878 of record NC_087439.1, on the reverse strand, counting down.
TTCAAGATGCAGCGGTATTTTAAGGAGGGATAATAAGGTGTTGGCAACCCAATATAACAAATATATAAAAATAAATTTAGTTTTTTAGTTCACTGTGTAACATTGTAAATCAAAAGTGCAATTACTGAGGGGGACGGTATAGCTTAAGTGGTAGAGCACATGCTTAGCATGCACGAGGTCCTGGGTTCAATCCCCAGTACCTCCATTAAATAAATAAATAAACAAACAAACAAACCTAATTAACTCACCCCCAAAAAAACACTTTAAAAAATACAATTATTAGAGACTTTATTGGAGTCATAAGCAACTGTTGCTTAGTAATTTCCCTGAAGGCACATGTGCTAAAGTCTAACACTGTGAGAGTTAGATCAGGGGAAGTACTTAGCATAGCACCTAAACCAGAGTAACTATTCAATAAATGTTAGCGATGACTATGATTTTTGTTGCTGTTTTCTATCCCATCCTTCTTCTCTCTTCACTTTTCTCCTTTACATCACTCTTAATTTCGAGAAGCATGATTTGGGCTATCTAAATTTGAAGGTCCTCTTCTTTTGACAATAAAAGGATTCTTTTTAGTCTCTCACCCTGTTTCAGCCATCATTGAGGAAAGAGGAAGAGATGGGCAATGCTGAAGGTCTCTTTGTGGACGTACCTTGCACGTGTGGTTTTCAGAGCTGGGTTAAAGGGATATAGGTGATTTTCAGCGGGATGTGCCACTTTTCAGATGTGTTATTGAATTACCCTTTCAGTCCAGGCTGTTCAGAACATATTCAATGAAGAGAATCCCATCCTCAGTCTTATTGGTACTAAAGGAAATAACAGGGAAAAAAAGACATTTCTCCCACAGGATTTAGAATGTCTGCAGTTAATTTTCCCAGAGGATTTTTGTTTGTTTGTTTTCTAAAATCAATGCTAATGTAATTGATTTTAAATGTTTGCTAATGTATACCTTGGTTTTTTAAAGATGGGAGTTCATCCTAAGTCCCCTTTTCTTATTTTTCTTTCATAGGCCCACTAATATTTCTCTGTCTCAGCCGACACTGATAACAGAACTCCCTTAACATTTACAGATTCATACAGATATGACATAAAGTAGTAATTCTTGACTTCTCGCTGTGTCCTGATACTGCACAAGATACTCTGAGAATCCCAAAGAAGTAAAAGGCATAGGGAGCAGACAAATGTTCCCAGAAGGTAGAACTTACACGTATGAAACAATAAAGAGTAAGTGATTTATAAATACTGAACTCTGAAATAGAGAGCGCCAGATTGTGTGACACAGACAATAGGACAACAGGGCTTAGAGATGGGCGAGATCAACATGGACTGTATTCATCAAAGAAGGATTTGGCCTGAGCTTTGAAGGATTGGTTGGATTTGGATCAGGACAGAGGAGAGGGGAAAGCATTCCAGGCAGCGCAGAAAGCAAAAGCAAACTCAGAAGCAGAAATGTCATGCAAATGTCATACTATGCCCTAATTTTAATGATTCTGCAGTCCTAGGAGGTGACTTTGATCTCATTGTAATTTATATCAGCAGCAGACTATTCCAGCCTTGTAGCTGGCTTCATTTAGAGAGAAGGAAGATTGAAGAGTGAATGCCGAATAAATCCATTTAACAAATCATAATAGTAAATAAAAATAAGAAAAAGCTTAGATTTTAGTTTCTAGCAATTCCCAGCATGTTCTTTAGTCCATGGTTTGACTTTAAGAAGACAGAATTCTTAGGGCACCATAAAGAACCTCAAACGTTCAAGATAACTAATCTAACCTCTAAACTAGAGGAAGGATGTTTTTCGTAATACTGTGATGGAAAAGGCTGCTGCCATACTTTATGCAGCACCAACTCTGTTGGTTATTAATCAGACTCTTTTAAGGTTAAACTGCAGGCCTGCTCTCATCCCAGGGCCTTTAGTGAGTGAGCCCTAGTGAACATAACCATCATTCAACTTCTTGCCTTCTCCAGTGAGAAAGAATGCTGACATCGAAATGTTTTAGAGTCAACTGCAAGAACTCATTAATACTGTGCCAAAGTAGGAACTGCTGATCATCAGGGATTTGATCACAAAGTAAATTAGAGGTTGTGCATCACCATGTCTTGTGACAAACATGCATTAGTAAAAGTAAATAACCATGAAGACAGACCAATTAAGGTCTGCTTATATAATTGGCTCTTGAAAACACTTTACTCCAATAGATTAGAAGAAAAATGAGCATCAACTTGGAAATCAAATTGACTCTTATAATAACGAACAAAAGAACTGTTACAGGTTTATAGTAAAAGATCCTGACAGAGGCCAGTATTGATTCAGATTACTGGTTAGCACTCTTAAGATGCTGTACTTTTCTGGGTGTCAAGAATCCCCTAGAAAAATAAGAGAAAGAAAATTGAGTTTCAAGTACATAGAAACCTTTGATTTGAAATGAGGTGAAAAGGAACTAGTGCTCTAATGTCACTAGTGTTATGAGGCAGTGATTTGTGGATACAGAGTCAGAAGGCAGGTCCATAAGTAGTGTTAAATTTTTAATTCTGAAATATATGGCCAGTCCAAAATAAGCTTAAAAAAAAAAGGTATAGTTTTGAAAAACATACCAGAGGTTTGACCAAAGAGAAGACCTCTTAACTCTTTGGAAAAAAAATCTGAAAGGAGTGAAGATTTAAATATGATCATGACTGGAATAGAAGTGGAAAAAGAATAAGAAATGACATCATTTTAACAACCTCATTAATGATGTGATAACAGGAGACTGTCTTAGAAGTTATTTCATTTGTGGGCTGGAATTGCCCAAAAGGAAGAAAATGTAATGTTCTTGTGGGGAAAAAAAAAAAAAAGTCATGCTCAAGTGTGAATTTCCAAGCAAGTGGTTCATCCTTATAATAAAGTAAGTATAAATCATCCAGTTTCAGAAAGCCTGTGAGGTTGGAAGAGCAAATATTATTCCATTTTATAGATGAGGAAACCAAGATGTTGATGCAAATGGTAAGGCGTAGAGTCTAGATTCAAATGCAAATCACTTTTACTCTAAACATTTTTAACAAATAGATCACTCAACACTGTTAGAATTTTTGCATTTGCCTTTGAATAAATAGCATAGATAAATTCCTACCTAGATAGCAACTCATTTTATTACAATTTTCTAATTCCTCAAAGTCAAGTTCTCAGTGATTAAAGGTCTCCAATGTTTTTTAAACCATCATTAAGATTTTTATGCTAAAAACTTTTTGGTTCTTAATCCTATGGAAATGATACACTCTTATAACTAAATAGACTACTTTTAAACTGTTTTCCAGTTTTATTTTTCTGTCGTTAGTAGTATATTTCAGACATAAAGGAAGTCAAGAGGCTTCTTCAGGTCATGCTTCCTGAGTAGGAGAGAGAAAGCAATGTTAATACCTTGTTAGAATTTCCAAGAACTTTTATGTTCAGGAATTTACATTCAGGAATTTCATTGATTTTTTTTTTTTTTTTTTTTTTTTAGTTCCCCCAGGGGGCAGTTGAGCTCCTAGGCTGCTGATTCTCAATAACTAAACTCATACCTGACAAACAAAAATGCATTACTCTGTGACAAGGTGTAATTAGTAATTTCCCTCTAAACTGGAATAGTCATTTTAGCTGTCAGAAGTATTTTTTTTTCCTAGTAAAAAAAAAAAATAATTCACTTGCAAAAAACAAATTAAGATCTGAACAAGCAAGGGGGACTGAATCACCTGAAAGGATATGCTTCTCCACTTTTGGGATGTACCATAGACTAAGTGTTTTCTAGGATTCCTCCTGATACTTTCACCGGTTTCCTGATTGACAGATAGCAGTTTGTGAATTTTGAAACTATGTAAATTTCCCCCTAAAGTAGAGCAAATAATGGAAGGTTTTAAGAGATATCTTCAGATCCTTCTAAGTACAGGGCTAAATTAGGTCATAATACTATTTGTGTCAGTTAGGAATGCTCTAGGCTACAAAGCACAGAAAGCTCTACTACTGGTAACCTAAAGAAGTAGTGTTTATGCTTCTGACATAATAAGTCATCTAGATACAGGCACCTGCTAGCAGGGAAGAGAAGGAGGGAGAGTTCAGTGGACATTAGGTTGGTTGTGTCTCTGACTGTCTTGGCTTCTCCTTCTTTACCATCTCAGGGCAACTCTGAACATAAGGTCCATGGTGAAGACAGGATAGGGCTAGCCTTATCTGTCCTGCTAGTAAAAGCTAAGGTCTTCCCAAGAAGGCTCCAACTCACTTCCACACATATCTCCTTATCCAGAGCTGGCTCAGTCCCAAACCTGGCAGCAAAGTGTAGGATGTGAGTATTTGATTTTCTAGCCTCTATTCCAGAAATAGGGAAGAAAGAAGGTGGTTGGGAATGGGGGTGGAATAACCAACCAACAGTCATTGCTATGCCACAAAATATAATAAATTCTGCCACTAAAATATTTTTTTCATAAATTGCATTATCCCATCGTAGTTGGAGCATTCACCATGAGCTTACCTGGATCTAGAAATTAATGACTTAAGGAGAATTCCTGTATGTCCAGAGACAAGCAAAGAAAAATCATACTCCCTGAGAATGCAGAAGCTAGACTTTGTGCCAGGTGCACTTTCTGCAAAGTGATTCAGAGTCATGCCTCAGCAAAATATCGGATTGCTCCCAGACGAGCGTCTTCAGAGTCACTTGAGAATGTAAGAAACTCCAGTGTCAAGCATTTGCTGCAGAGAGTGATAGCAGGAAACCCTCATAGTCCCCATGTTTGAAGAATTTCCTTCATGAAAAAATGGCATTGCTAAGTAATAGTGATTGGCTGGTTGATTGTTTAATCTCTAATTACTGACATATAAGTAAATATGCCAGTAACTATAAATGTGTATATGTGTGTGTGTGTGTGTGTGTATAATTTTAGCCCAAAGCAGAAACATTTGCTCTTTTAGGACATTTGTGAGCTTTCTAAAATGTACAGTGCTAATCATGGTTATTTTGACATTTAGAAATAACTTACAGATCCTCATTTTTGCCTATTATTTTCTAAAGGGGGCTCAAATTATAGATCAGGAACCCCAGGTTGGAAAGCACTCAACTTTCCACTGATGGTCCCACATTGCTTTTAGGAAGAAAACATTATGTAGTATTAACTAGACTTATTATTTCTTGATATATACAAATATCAGGTCATCATGTTTTGCATCTGAAACTAATATGATGTTACATGTCAACTCTATCACAAAGAAAAAAATTGTATCAGATATAAAATTTATTTTACCTTAAATAAGCTACATTTTAATAGTGTATTAGCTTCCTCTGGTAAAATTAGTAAAAGATGTTCTTATTTTGTCTGATTCCCTGAATGAAAGGTAAAGAGTTTGTTTCTGGTAAAATTTTGTTTTATTTGATTTCTCAGAATTTAATAGTGCAATATATATTTTACCACCTTGTCATACATTTTCTTAGATAGTTATATTTCAGGTAATCTGTCCCCTCATTCCCATGATTATTTTCCTCATAATTATATTTGTATTTGGTAGATAAACAGCACCAATGGCAGGAAATGTGCAGACTTTAGTATATTGTATATAAGGATCATTACATTTTATAATTACTTGTTTTATCAACTAGGATGTGTTTAGCTGCAAGTAACAGAGAGTCAGTGACAATGATTCCCCGCAAAGAGAGTTTATTTTCCTTAGGCATCAAAAAGGGCAAAAGCAGGGGAGGGTGTAGCTCAAGTGGTGTAACACATGCTTAGCATGCATGAGGTCCCATGTTCAATCCCCAGTACCTCCTCATTCATAAACAAAGAAACAAACAAACCTAATTACCTCCCTCCCCCACTTTAAAAAAAATTTGAAAAAAAAAAGGGCAAAAGCAGTCTAGCCAGGGTTGATATGGTTGCTCAAACAAGTCATCAAAGCACCAGCCTTCATCTGATCTCTTGTTCCTCCATGCCTCACCATGTGGCTTTCAACCTCATGTTTTCAAAAAGGCTGCTGTCCCTCCCTTTGCAAAAAGGAAGGAGGATAGATGGAGGGCAAAAGATATAAAGCATACCATTTTCGTTTTCCTTCGTTCAGCTCCTTTTGTCCAGAAAACAGAAATGTTGCTGAAATTTGACCTCCGAAGTTTTGTTCACATCTTATTATTCAAAATCATCACATAGTGACCCAGAAGTGCAGGGATATACAGGGAGGTGGACATTTTGAACTAGTCAGATTGCTTCTCCAAGCAAAGTCAGGATATGATTAGAAGGAAGAAGGTGAAAAAGGATTTTGGTACAACAAGTAATTGTACTTAAGACAGATGAGTTAACCAAATAAAAATTGTCCCCTTTATTATATTAGTTTTCCCCCCTAAATTTAACTTAAAATGTCTAACACAATTGAAAACTAAAGCAGTTTTGCAATGTAGACACTGAAATTTATGTATAAACAAGTTCAGTGTTCTCTGAACAACAACTGATACGTACGTTGCAGGAACTTAATGAATAGTAAATTAAATTGTGTTGATTGCTTCAGTGATTTTCTTAACCTAAATTTTCACTTTAACAGTTGCAACTAACTATTCATATATACAATCAACTCTAAATTACCAAAAGGCGCAACTCTGGATTCCCATTATTATTGGAAAATCCAGCTATCCATTTCTTCTTTGCATTGTCACCTAGTGGAAAGCTTTCACTCCTTTCTTGATCATAGGGTAAACTATTCTGCAACCAAATTCAGTATTTGTAAATGCAGTTAGAAAAAAATGTTTACTTTCATAAGCTACCTATGTTGTTTCATTTTTGTTACTATGGAGTCTAGCAGGTTGTACAGTTCCATGGTGGGGTGGGGAGGGGCTATTCATGTAGACCACCTATGAGTCATGCCAGTGGTACCCCAGGGACTGCACAGCACACAGCCAGTTGAGTGTATGTGAGTACTCTGGTTACTTCACTGCACATTTGAGGATCAGGTCCTGTTTTGCATTTTCCATATTATTTGATCATCTAGATTAGGACAAATACAGGAATTTTTCTAAATTAGTCAATTTTCCCTTATGTATGTACCTAAATTTTAGATAAATTACTAGTATTGCATTTAATTTCCATAAACACTAATTTAATAGAATTTAGTATCTATAGGTTCTTTATTTTCTTTACTCTTTTATGAATAGACAGCATGTCCACATGCTTTTGCTGTAGTGTATTGGGGCTAGGATGTATTTGCAAGAGTATTTGCCAACTAATTTTATTCTCTGATATATAGAGGAAAATATTGTTCAAGACCTTTTAGAAACTTATATTGCGTTTACTTTTAGTTTTTCTGAGAAAAAAAAGGAGCCATCTTGTTCACTCCAGGGAGAAATGTTTCTTATTAAACAATATTTATTATTAAACAAATTTATGGTACATCACCTTTGTTTTTGTTAACACCTCCTTTTTCTATATCCCTTATTTTACATAGTTTACTTTTACATTTGTGACTTTAAAAAAAATTAATTCTGCTTAATTTCTGCCTGGAATTATTCAGGAATCTATGTCAATATATCTCTGACTTTCTCCAGATGATCCATAGTATTTTCTCTTCTTGGTTTTTCAATAAGTTGTCTCTAATATGGATGTCTTGATATTACCTTTATAATTTAAAATATTTTTAAAAAGCTGTGGTAAGATGAGGAAATATCATTTAACTAAATATTCTTTAATATTTTAAAAGCAATTCTCATTGTTACCTTTGCCTTAATTTTTATTACCCTTTATTGTAGAGTTGCACATCGTTTCGAAGGGCTTTTAGTTTTTATTCTCCACTTGCTTCTAGATTTCTAACTACTTGTGTATCTTTCAAATACACATGTAAACATAGAAGAAAAAATGTAAGTAATACTGCTAACTGTGGAGGATGGCAGACTGTTTGAGAAGGAAGTGAATAAAGAGGTAACATATAATCACGGATGAACCCCAAGACCCAGTGCTAGGCCACTTCCAGTACCCTATTGGAAAGGAAAAAAATCTCTTGAGTTTCACAGATAAGCCAAAACTTCCTTGTATTTACCATGCGCTGAAAATACAATTAGCAGTGTGTATGGGGAGAAGAAACATAATGGAAAGAGAAATTAGTCTCTGAAAAGCACATTCTAATGAGGCCATGGAATACAAGTTCATGTGTCTTCTCTCCAAATATTTATTGAAGAGATCTAGCAATAAAAACCAGGAGCTGCCTGCCTCTTTGGATTACCCAAAAGAGGTGATTGTGATTGCATAATAGCATTTTTAAAAAAAATCCAGGATTGCCTTTGTTGTTTTTCATCTTGAATTCTCTCTCTTTTGTCGATGGAAAACAGAGAGCTTGTACAAAGTGATTCAGTTATAATACTTTTTCCTTTTCTTTTCCATTATAGGATATTAAATATAGTTCCCTATGCTATACAGATAGGATAATTTGTTCTTTTTTTTATTATTGAAATATATAGTCAGTTTACAATGTTGTGTCAATTTCTTGTGTACAGCATAATGTTTCAGTCATACATGTACATGCATGTATTCCTTTTCGTATTCTTTCTCCTTATAGATTACTACAAGATATTGAATATCAAATATAGTTTCCTGTGCTATACAGTAAAGCTGGTTATTTATCTATTTTACATATAGCAGTGTGTATCTGCTAATCCCAAACTCCCAGTTTATCCCTCTCTGACCCCCTTTTCCCTTTAGTAACTATACATTTGTTTTCTGTCTGCGAGTCTGTTTCTGTTTTATAAATAAGTTCACCTGTGTTTTTTTTTAATTCCGCATATAAGTGATATCCTATGGTATTTGTCTTTCTCTTTCTGACTTACTTCATTTAGTATGATAGTATCTAAGTCTATCCATGTTGCTGCAAATGGTATTATTTTATTCTTCTTTTTAATGGCTGAGTAATATTCCATTGTGTGTGAAATTTGTTTTTATCCAGTCATCTGTTGATGGACACTTAGGTTGCTTCCATGTCTTGGCTAATGTAAATAGTGCTGCTATGAACACTGGGGTGCATGTATCTTTTCAAATTATAGTTTTCTCCCAATATATGCCCAGAAGTGGGATTTCTGGATCATATGGAAACTCTATTTTTAGTTTTGTAAGGACTGTCTGTACTGCTTTTCACGGTGATTGCGTCAGTAGACATTCCCACCAACAGGGTAGGAGGGTTCTCTTTTATCCGCACCCTCTCCAGCATTTATTACTTGTAGACTTTTTAATGGTGGCCATTTTGACTGATGTGAAGTGATACCTCATTGTAGTTTTGATTTGCAATTCTCTGATAATTAGCAATGTTGAGCATTTTTTCATGTGCCTATTGGCCATCTATATGTCTTCTTTGGAGAAATGTCTATTTAGATCTTCTACCCATTTTTTTGACTGGGTTGTTTGGTTTTTTGTTATTGGATTGTATGAGCTATTTGTGTATTTTGGAAATTAAGCCCTTGTTGGTTGCATCATTTATAAATATTTTCTCCCATTCTATAGGTTTGTCTTTTCATTTTGTTTATGGTTTCCTTTGTTGTGCAAAAGCTTATAAATTTGATTAAGTCCTATTTGTTTATTTTTGCTTTTGTTTCTATTGCCTTGATAGACTGCCTTAGGGGAACACTGATAATATTTATGTCAGATAATGTTTTGCCTATGTTTTCTTCTAGGGATTTTATGGTGTTATGTCTTATATTTAAGTCTTTAAGCCATTTTGAGTTTATTTCTGTGTATGATGTGAGGGAGTGTTCTAACTTCATTGATTTACATGCAGCTGTCTAGCTTTCCCAACACCAGTTGCTGAAGAAGCTGTCTTTTCTCCATTGTATGTTTTTGCCTCCTTTGTCAAAGATTAATTGACCATAGGTGTATGGGTTTATTTCTGGGCTCTCTATTCCATTCCATTGATCCAAATGTCTGTTTTCGTGCCAATACCATGCTGTTTTGATTATGATAGCTTTGTAGTATTGTCTGAGATCTGGAAGGGTTATGCCTCTGGTTTTGTTCTTTTTCCTTGGGATTTCTTTGGCAATCTTTTATGGTTCCCTATAAATTTTAGGATTATTTGTTCTAGTTCTGTGAAAAAATATTTGGGTAATTTGATAGGGATTGCTTTAAATCTGTACATGGCTTTGGGTAGTCTGGCCATTTTAACAATATTAATTTTTCCAGTCCAAGGGCATTGGATATCTTTCCTTTTATTTGAATCATCTTCAGTTTCTTTTATCAATGTTTTATAGTTCTCAGCATGTAAGTCTTTCATCTCCTTGGTCAGGTTTTTTCCTAAGTATTTCTTTTTTTGATCTAATGCAGAGCTCTAAATGCGTGTGAGTGTGATGTTTAATGGAAACAGGATGTGGTCTGATTAATGGAAAACAGGAACTATCGTCTCAGGTGTGTTGGTGGATTTTGTCATCATTTAGTCCAAGAACTCTACACAGAGAGTCTTGATACAAGTCACTGAAGCTATTGCTCTCACGGAGGTGTTCTCTCCCTGAAAATTTGTAATGTGCATAATAAACTGAGTATAGTCTATATTAATTGCTGACACGGGGAAGTCATCTTGGAAAGGAACACAGGGGCAAAGGAAATTTGGATGGAAGAGTGTTCGGCAGCCCCCTCCCGCTCAGCACATTTTCCTTTTGTGCCGAGCCAGCAGGATGTCTGGTGCTGGGAGAGCTTTGGCAAACAACCGAGAGAGAAAATCTACCTTCTGAAAAGGTAGTGAAATCACACAGACCTTCAGCTCCTTAGTATTTATACAGTATTTGTGGAATTTTCCCTTTTGTTTTCTTATTCATTCTTAGTAGAAGAAAGGACAAAAAGACCTGATGAAAAGCTTCCCCAAGAAAAGGCTTTTTGAGGGAATTTAAAAGGAGACAAAGGAGTCAGAACACAGGTTACTTGTGCAAGAACTGAGGGAGGAGAGAGTTGCCAGGCAGGAGCAGAGGCGTGACCATAGGTGGGGGGGAGGCAGGGCACCCGCCAGCACACAGACGGCCCCTCTTGGAAGTGTGGGTGTTTCTCCTGGGGAAGTAAGAGGAATTCCTAACAGTGGCTTATGGCAGTCATAAGCCAGCATCTACACAGAAACTGCTGCCTCTGAGCTTCATAGGAAGCCTCTGAGCGGAGAAGCCCAAAGGACTTCGGTAGAAATTTGCATCTCTGGCTGGGAGACCTACCTGTAGCCATCGCTTCTGGGTTTGATTCTCAGCTTCATAGCTGGTTCAGTATATGACCCTGAGTCACTCTTAGCCTTGGCTTCTTTTGGTTTAAAATGTGGAAAATAATAACATCCAACCTCATAGGTGAAGATAGATTCAACCATGTATGTAAAAAAGCTAGCAGTTTTTGGCACTCAGGACAAGCTTTGCACATGTTAGTTGTTATAATTGAATGATCCCCTCCTTTGCAAAAACAGGGATGCGGTTAAGTAAGAATTCATGCTGTGAAAAGTCAAGGAGGGGCAATCTTTGACACTACAATAAGGAAAGTTCAGTTAGTCAAATGACAATTATTGAGTATCCACTCTGCAGGGCACTGATACAATGGTGACTGTGACTTTATCCCTGCTTTCAAAGAGCTTAGACTTTAGTAAGGAAGATAGATACATACACAGACAACATGCAGAATGATGCATAATCTACAAGAGCTGTTGTATCACATTGTTTAAGCACTGAACCTGGAAATGGAGTGCTTGAGTTCAGATCTCAGCTCTGTTGCTCACTAGCTGTGTGACCTTGGACAAGATACCTAACCTCTCTGTGTTCAAGTTTCCGTTTATATAAGTGACAATAATACTACCACTTGGATCCAAGAGTTGAGGTGAGAATGAATCTTGTGGATACTGTACAGTGCTTAGAGTAATACTTGGCACTCAATAAATACTAGTTTTTATTATGTTGTATTAGAAATGAGAACCTGCCTGCTTTCCTGTGCCTTCTTTCTCTTGACGTAGAGGTGGTTAGGAAAGGCTTCCTGGTGGAAGTGGTGTGTAAGAAAATCAGGTTGAGGAAGGGCTGTCCTAAGAGAAGAGAAGAGAATCCTAGAGAGAGCAATGGCATGTACCAAACCCACAGGACAAAGCTAGCATCTTCTAAGTGCAGCAGTTAGTTCAAAACGGCTGGGATTTGGAAAATGTGGGCGAGAGCAAAGGAAAGAGGAGAGAAGTGAGGTAAGATGAGTGGAAGAGGCCAGACCATGAAGGGCTTTGTAAACCAGCCTAAGGAGTTTGGACTTTCTCCCAAAAGCAGTGGGGAGCCTGGAGGAGTAATTTGATCAAATGATCAAAAATCCTGAAAACAGATGCCCAGAGGGTGAACGTGAATAAAGACAGCATTGAGCTTGAGGGTTAAATGTTGGAGAAGGCCCACAGTCGGGGAAAGGGGGAAGGAGGGGCACAAGGAAAGGAGTCTGGGGAGGAAAGGGCACCTTATGAGAATAAGCAGGTAGCCCTGGGCCTGGATGCTGGAGAGGTTTAGGATTTCAAGCAGAAAGGGTTAAGCAAAGTCTCGAGTGCGGTGGAGAGATCAAACAAAATAAGGACTGAGAGAAGTTTATTGGTTCTGGCAATTAGGAGGTAATTGGTGACCTTGGAGCATCGGGGAAGCACTGGAGCTGGAAGCCATATGGTAAAGGATGCAGAGACCAGGAGAAAGTCGGCTCCTGGAGGAGGGCTCTGGGTGCGCCCAACCTGGCACTGAAAGAAGGGAAAAGAGAGCGGTGAGAGGACCCAGGAGCTTTTGAATAGGAAGGACCCAAGAGATGATTTCAGTGAAGAGAAAGAATGTCTAGCCTCTGAGGGGTGGAGAGAACCAGGATACCTGATTGGTTCAGAAGGGAGAGGGTCTCTCTGAATTGGACACGAGGCTCAGAAGGCACAGTGGACGCAGGAACAGACACCATTTCTGAGGGTGGGAGAGGAGAGGCTCAGAGGACTTTTTAAGTTTTGAAAATGAGGGGAAATATGTAGAAACAGGTGACTTGCTGTCATGGCAGGTTTTGAGTCAGCTGCTGTGGGAGAGACTTGAGAGAATTAACGAGAAATGAGTAAAACAATTGCTGGGCACCCGTGAGGCGAAGTGGGACTCCTTCACAATAAATTAGTGAATTTAATTTTCCTGGAAGCCTCCTGCAGTTGTGAGAAAGAAAAAAAAAATGCGTCCACTTAATTTCTTAAGACACTTGAATTTAATTCTAATTTAAAACTTTAAGAAGCTACTGAACTTTATAAAACGGTGTTCGTTTTCCAATTCCCTGAGTTCTACTAACCTTTTCCAGAATTTACCATTGCCTTTCAAAAGAACTGCCAGAGTAAGTGTGGCCCTGTGGGTGCCTCCTCTCCTTCCACTCGCAGTATTGGCTACATTCCAGAATTCTTTACTTGTTAAAATGTTCCAATCAGATTTCCCTAAACGTTGGCCCCTCTAACTTCTACAACTTGTCCAAGATGTAACTCTACCTGACTCATGTTTCTGCCACTGTCACTGCCTCCAATGTTGGCGGATTTGGTCCATTCATGTATTTCATCTCTTACCAGCTTTCCTCATTATATTCTCCCAGATTTCCGATTTTTTTGCTCTGTTAACGATGTGCATTTGCCGTAATCTCACCGTGGCATTATTAAAATGTCCAGTTGTCCAAAGGGCAAGCTAAATGGATGTCTTACCGTGTGGGACGGAATTTCTCCTTAAATCTCTGCTTTTATGTTTTTGAAGTTTAGACTTAAGAAATACCTCGGTCGCATTTTAGAGCTGTTCCCCAAAACTCTGAAACGTTTCTGAGTCACTTCCTGATATGCAGGACCCCTCAGAGTACGAAGGCACTTTCAATGCCTCTGCAAAAGGACATCCCTTCCCTAAAACGGACCCCCACTTAGAGGACATTTCTCATTTGCTGATAGAATCGAACCAGACCCAAGAGAAGCACATTCTGGGAAGTAAGTTCACCAGTGTTTCTGACCATGAAAGTAGGTTTCTGAAATCCAAGATTATTCCCAGCAGGGAGCCTAAATACAGCCTGGAGCTACAGAAAAGAAAAATCCCTATTTTACCTGTTATGTCTATAAATTGTGATCACTTATTTTCATTCCAGAGCCTTACTTTGTGCTGAACCATGAAAAGCAAAAATACATTTAAAATATTAAACTGTAAGCTGTTAGGGGTAAAAGGCTCCCTTTGTGTCAGGATTTTTTCTCTCTGATGGGATGAATAGTAGTCGCCTTTCTCTGACATAAATAGCTTTCATATAATACCTTCCAGTGAGGGGGAAAAAAAATGGCTTTAGGACAAAATACAGTCACCACTCCTTTTCCCCATGCATGAACTTTTGAACAGAAAAATAACATTAACAGATTATTAAACTATTTGTCACCAAAGAAAAGTATATGGTATTTTTGTGCCTTTAATATTTTGTAGCAGGAAGAAGGAAATCATCAAAGGGTTAGTCTTTCTTGCCCTGCTTTCAAAATCCACAAATTTTTCCCTTTCCACTATGATTCACAATTGTCCTAGGTTTTCAGACTTGTGATTTTGTTCATTATTGCAAATGGTTTAATTTTCATTCTGAAATCTAGATTCAGTTTCAGAGTTCAGCATGAGAGAAAGGAACCATTGAAAAACATTTTTTTCCTTTCCTTTTTTTTTTTTTTTCTTTTTTTTTCTTGAGGGAAGGCTTTGATTCTCAGAGGATGTCAAATTCCAATGTCAGTTTTGTAAATAAGTATCGAAAAGTCTGTTGTCTTCCCAGGCCAGGCTGGCTGTCTTGTTTGTGTGTTTGTAGTAAACTCATCTACAAATGCTTCCCTGATAAAGTTAACACTTAGTTAATTACCCAGAGCCTTGACATGTCCTATAATTGCCATTTGGCTAACAAACATTTGATATTTGTCTTGGGTAGAATTTGTCGAGACCCAGAGAGGCAAGCTCTTGATGGATGGGGAACAAACCAAATAAATACAGTATTTTATGTTCTTTTAATTCAGGGCCAAGTGGATTTGGATGAAGTGTTTATTTAGTTTGCTGGCTGTTTCAAGATGCTGTGGTGTATTGATTCCTTTTATTACCAGCAGCCGTTTAACCTGACCTCTTCCAGATCCAGTATTTTAAAAGCCATAAATTTTAACTTTACTTATGAGCAAAGGCTGAAATGCTGTGAAAGCCTTTTTATTAGTTGAGCTCCACCATTCTCGATGCTCTCGTGTCACCCATGGCAACAATATTTAGGGCTTCTTAAATTAGAGTGGCTGCTCGGCTGCTGGGGAGGGGCACAGGCAGCTATAAAATGAAGTCATAAACATTCCAAGCGGGGAGGATTCCATGATGCGAGAGCAGACAGGTGCAAGAAAGAAGGGGCAGCCTCAATGAGGAAAAGATTTGGGTTGATCATGTTAAATAAACATTTGCTTTAGCATCTCGGATACTGCACACTATTTGGACATGAGGAACAGAATACCAGGTAACCAAGGAGCAGGGAGGAGCCAGGGACCAACTTGGGACACCAGCCTTAGACAACTGCCCTGGTCTTCATGTCCCAAGTTCCAGGCACAGCCTTCATCTCTGGAATCGAAACAAACCAAGAAATTGACTTTTTTTCCTTTTCCCCTAAGCTGTGAAAATATATGCTTCCCATCATAGACTGATTTGAACAAGATCTAGGAGAGACTCTAGGATGTCAGTTCTTATCTCTTTCAAGATATCATAAACTGTCCTCCGAGGACAGGAAACTGTTTTATGTCAACCAGCAAATCAAAACCATTTCATCTTGAAATAGCCCAGAAATAATGAACCTCCTGGCCAGGTGTATACACTTTAAAGGGCCTAATTTTCCATAAAGAAGAAGAGACAGACACACTATATATATGAATTTATTCCTGAAATGCATCAGTAGGTGAGACTGCCCTTATATTTGGAGTGGAGGACAGGAAGAGAATTCTCCTTTGTGTGACTTCCTGGGTTTAGCTTGTGCACATAGTAGCTTTGGTCTGCTTTGGAGAAAATTGCCCATCAGTTTCCTAATTATCAAAGATGTTTGTTTAAATAAATTTTCTTTCCTCAACCCCTGGACCTCTTTTTATTTGATCATGCAGCAAAACTCTAATACAGCATTAGTGGGGTTATATAAGCAAAGAATTATCATTTCACCATAGGAAAAAGACCCAAGCTACAAAGAGAAAATCTCATATTGAAATAATTTAAATAAAAACGCCTACGACAACAGAGAAATGTTGAATGAGGAGATTCCCTCCCCCCATCTTCATTTTATATTTCTTTGCAGAGGAATTTAATCCAAAATGATATGTGTTTGGATTTGGTTTGTTATTTCACCTTCTGATTCTATTCTGTTTTTCCTTGATGATGGTCTGCT
Source organism: Camelus dromedarius (assembly GCF_036321535.1). Taxonomy (NCBI): domain Eukaryota; kingdom Metazoa; phylum Chordata; class Mammalia; order Artiodactyla; family Camelidae; genus Camelus; species Camelus dromedarius. The sequence goes on along the minus strand of NC_087439.1, from coordinate 68,306,549 downwards.
TAAGAATCCTTACACTACCTATGGCCAGAGACTTCTGTCCTAGCATTTTAAGAAGCTAAGTATTTTTAATAACTTGAGTGATACTTACAAGATAATCCTTAATATTTGCCTCCTCTTTGGATAGTTTAGTGACTTAAATGAGAAAAGTAAAATATATTTAAATGTCTTGCTATTAAAATTATGTTGCTTCCCCAAATCATGTTTCTTAAATCACTAAAATAAGAAAAACGTTCTTAGTAATTTGGAAAAAAAAAAAAATCAGGGTTAAAACAACATCAGAATTTTACCATCTTTCAGTTTAAAAAATTGCCTAAACTCAATAGATACAGATCTCACACTGTCCAAATCATTGTTTGGTCTTCACATAGAAACCAAAGGCCTGAGAGTGTGGGAATCTTTACACGACTCTGGCCAAAGCCTTCTGTCCTAGCACGTTAATAAGGAGTTAGGCATTCTCATTGATTCAGTCCGTTAAATTTAATTTAATTCAGTTCACTAAACAGCAGCAAAAATGTTTAATGTTTTCTTTTTCTATAACCTTTTTTGAATCAAGGTGGACCTAAACACATTCTTTATCCAGTCTATCATGTGGCCCATACCCCTTTTGATAACCATGCATCTGATCTTTTTTTTAGAATTTTAATTGTAGTTAAATACGCATAACATAAATTTACCATCTTAACCGTCTTCAAGTGTGCAGCTCTGTGGTGTTAAGCACATTCACGTTGACGAGCATCCCACTTCTAAGACACCAGATACTCTAGTACAGCCCCCTCTTCCCTGCAGTAAGCAGGCTGCCTCTGCCGGCAGAGCTGCCGTGCTGCATTTGATGGTCTTGGGCCGAATGTTTTCTTCTGCACCCACAAGAGGGAACACAGTTGTTACCTTGGGAAAGTTACTCAGATTTCTAGAAAAACTTTCTGTCGGGTTGGCTGTCATGGTGTGAATTAAAAGGTTATGTCAGAGGTTAAACTATGCAATTAAATCAAGAAAGCAGATTGTTCTTGTAGCTGACATTAGCTTTTGCAAAGAGACTGGATTAGCTGTACTGAGTCACATATAAGCTGCACAAAGGGAACGTTGGGAGAAAAATGATTTCACCAGGTACTTCCCTTGAAAGAAAATCATTCCGTCTCGCACCTCTGATTTCTCGTCTTAATTCTGTCACTGCAGGAGGCTTATTATCCTGCTCCAGATTTGCACACAGTGGCTGATGCCTTGTGACGGGCTGTTTTTGTTTTTCCGCTTTAGAAAGCACTCCTCCCTAAATAATTGTCTGCAAGTTAACCTTTTCTCTTACTGGAATATTTAGTGGGATAGCATATAGAAAATAGCAATGTGTAAGGGAGACTCTTTGGACAGGAGATAAATTCTTTGAGGCCACGAGGGTATCATTTATTAAATGACTGCTCCAGTCCACTAAATGGGCCCCTTTTGACCTGAAAGAGTTAATGCTGTATTGAAAGTGTCTGGCTTGTCCCCAGCTTCTCTCCCTTGGAAGGCTCTGACCCACTAATGGCGGTAATAATAATAATAGAAAACAACCCCGCGCTGCCTCCATCACTCGGAAACTGTTAATGGTATCCTAATGTTTTTTATTCTTTAAGTGTAACAGAAAACTGACAATCTGCTCAGCTAAGATTTCAAATGTAGTATTTTTTTCATTGCCGTTTTTACATGCCATGCAGGATGCTGAGAAAGGAATAAGGCAAAGCCTTATAATTGGTCTTTTAAATCATCATAAACATTTATTTTTCCCCCCATGGCTATTATCTAGTGCCAATAACTCAGTCCTAAGATGATGGGAAAAACTATTTAATGATGCATCACACACTCCCTCCTAAATTCTTATCCAGAATTAAGCAGGGAATAGAAAAATATGACACTTTTCTCAAAAGTCGATTTAAACATAAGAGCAAAGGCAGCTCTTTTTCATGTGTGTGGGAATATTAGCGGTGAACCAAGGAGTGCTTTCTTTTTTGACATAAACACTTTTTAGAGAAGCCAAAATTTTTTTATTATTATTATAATTAATTATTAAAAGTAGAAGAGGGCTCTGTAATGTTTGACACAGAACTGGGGCTTCTGGCTGGATGGTTGACGTCTATAAAAGGCGAAGCATGATAATACCTCCTTGTTGGGTCTGTTTAGGAGATTATAAGCATTTGGCACGGCGCCCATCACATAGTAAGTTCTAAATAAAGATAGCTATTGTTACTGCTTTTGAACCAAAACAAAACATCCATCCCAATTTTAGGTCCTTCAGTCATACACACACAGGGAAAACGTTCAACCTAGTACATGGTGCCCTTAGAAGCCCCCTGCCTTGTTTATTACCCACAGCAATAGTGAAGGAGTGTATTTGAGCTACTGTGTTTGGACACAGAGCCTCAGACTTCAGAGACCTCGTACTGCCATTGGGGTCAACCGTGCCTCTGGTCATCTGAGCGCTTCACTCTCTTTGCTTTCTCTCTGCCCTTCCTCATCTCCATGCATATGACTGCTCTGCAGTAGACAGATTGGTGGCCTTGCTGCCCTCGGCCGGCCTCTGCTCTCACCTCTCCCCTGCCTTGGCTCCTGGACCAGTGCTCAGTCTGTCTGGTGCTGCCCAGTTTTCAGAGGTCCAGGTCAGGCCAGAGTCTTCTTTTTCTCTGCTGACTCCCACCATTGACTCCATGTCTTGCTTGATCCCACCTTGTTTTGGGGTCCTTTTGAATTCTGCATTTGACTCTTCATATAGACAGACTGCTTTGCCCTGTGAGCAGGTGTTCACAAAAAGATACCCCTCTTTGTCTTCATTTGATCATTTCAGTCCAGCATCTATGACAGATGTAGAGGAAAGCATCCCTTTTCTTCTTAACTAATACTGAGTTTGACCTGTATGCATGGTGCGTTGCAGCTTTGCTACCTTCTTGTACACGTGTAATTTCATCTGATCACAACAAAAGCCCATGAGATGGCATCGCTGTTAACGTAGACAAGGTACTTCACCTACCTGTGCTTCCATTTCCTCAACTATAAAAATGGAGATAACAGTAGTATATACCACGTAAGTTGAGCTAATGAATGTAGCTGTAAAAGTACTCAGAACATGCCTGGTATAGATGGCTGCTGGTGTTTTTTACCATCATCATTATTATCATCCTCAAAATAATCATTTTCATTTTCCACTTTTGCTAATGAAGAAACTGAAACCCAGAGAGATTAAACAGCTTGCCTGGATTTCAAGTCTTCCAGTTCCAAGTCCACACCAAAGATGCCTCAAGCATCAAAATCTTTATCGTTAACCACCCTCAACTGCTTGCTTTTGGCCCAGCATTTCCGTAGTCAGTTTACAGAGAAGTTCATAATTCACAGTTTGTTTAGAAACTCTATGAAGGAGAAGCTTAAAATGAACACACCTGCACAACACTAACCTTTCTGCAGAAACAGACACCTCCTCCCTGGGAGGCAGCTCCATCTCTTCCCAAATGTGAGGTCTCTTGAGTAGCCATGGGAATGCGGTGGGAAGAATAGGCAGCTAAAAGTGATACCAGGTTTACTCTTACGTCTTTAAAACTCAGAACAATATGTGTAATTAGCACAGTTGTAGATAGGCTGTTTGAACCCTTGGTCAGCCATAGCAAGGACTGATTGTATTCATCTTTTGAAAGCCCTTCTATTAAAGTGTGTAACAATTAGTAGTATGTCTGTGGTTATTAGTAATCATCTAGGGAATGGTCCTCTCTTTCATGATGGAGTCAGCGGCCAAGCTAAGCAAGTCAATTTAATACAACTCTTCTCATTGTTGGGAAATTTGTCTCTCATAAAACCCACCCTGTAATAGATGAGAATATGCCCACCTTTGGTACAGCGTCAGACACACATCTCACTGCTGTTATCAGCTCTGTGCTTATGATCCATCCTTTCACCAGCATTGTAGCCAAGGAACAGGCCTTCTTGTTCTTCAAGCATCTGTCTGACCTGAGTAGGAACAACCTGGTCGCTTGTTATGTGAAGGAGATATAGGAGGGTAGGGTACTAAGTCAACACTCTTTAGGTTACACTCGAAAGAAACGAATTTCAAGCTGGCTCTTACGAAGAAGATAATTTGTTGACTCAAGCCACTGAAAAGTTCAGAGGAGCATCTACATCAAGGTGTGATTGGATCCAGGGTCCATGTCAACAATACTCTCTCCCAGCCTTAGTTCCTCTCTTTGAACTTTGTAGAAAAGCAAGGCGGCTGCCAGCAGCTCCAGGTTTATCCACCCAGTAACCACACGGCAAACATGATGACTTTGTCCTGGTCACTCTACCAGGATTACTTCTAATTAGCCAGCAGCCTCCTCCTGAACCAACCAGGGGGATGAAATACACTGAGCAGTCATGCCCGGGTTAGAGGCATACTCCTGGGTGAGAGTAAGGGAGGCACAGTAACTCATGAAAAGTCAGGACGCCCCTGCCAGGGGGAAGAGTGGTTACTGGGTAGGGAGGAGAAGTGGCTGGCAGTAGCAGGGGGAGGTAGAAAGGACAGATCAGGATAGCTGGAGAGTGGAGATGCTCTTTCTGTTTCTCCATGAGCTTCCCTGAGACAGAGTAAAGCAGTGTTTCCAGGTACCCCTAACTTTTCACTACAATCCGGCAAGAATTTCAGTACAAAAAAGACTGATCACAGACTTCCCTGAGGGGGTGTTATTAATGGAAATACCACCTCCTTGTAACCTTCTTTCCCGCCGCCGAGGGCTCCGCGGGCTGAGTTATAGGGAAGCTGCAGCGTGTTGTCAGATTTCACAACAACATTAAGTGGGACTTCCTTTTCATATTTGCCACCTCATTTATTTTGTGTGTCCCCATGTTATTAGTTTTACTGCCCATTAATCATTATATATTATAAAATACAGTAAAGTGTGCTTACGAAGAGATAGCACTGGGTCTGGCCATGACACTCACAGCTTAGCCTTGCCGGGAGGAAGCTGAGGGCTGACAGGCAGCGCCCGCATCCTCGCCAGTCCCCGAGGCACCGCTCTGAGCGTTCCTTCCCCACCAAGCAGACTAGAACACGTGTCTTCAGACTTTCCCATCCAGTGAAAGAAAAATCTGAGGAAAGTTCTTGTTCACTGTGAGGACAGATGACAAACTATACAAAAAAATGTTTTTGAAGAAATTGCTTCACAAAAGTCTGACATTACAATTGTGAAAAGGAAGAAAGTAAAGAATAAGGTATTTTATTAGCAGGGAGTTTCATTGCTATAAAATATTTTAGTCTTCCTTCTAATTTGGCCTATAAATTTCTTCCAAATTATTTTTCCTCCATTAACAATATTATCAAGTCATTTCTCTGGTGAAAAATTTTAAAAGGCTTCCAGTTGCCCCCTGCTCTGAGTCACACCTTCTTAGCCAGATGTCGAGACCTTTCCTATCTTTCTTCCTCCTCTATCCCTACACATTTCCCACTAATCTCCAATTTTCCCTTACCGTTCATCCATCCTATGTCCCCACCATCAAGTAGACATGTCAGGATTTTTCGTCATGCTTTTCCTTCCCTTATAGTGGAGTGATGGTTACCTTCACTTTTCCAGTGTATTTGATCCATGTTCTAGGACAAGTCCCACTTCATTCATGAAGCCTAATCCTGTGACCCCAGATCCCAGTGTGCTTTCTTTTCTCTGGACTTCCCCAAGTCTAAACTACTCCAGCCCTGAAGTCTGCTGTATGTCAGTGTTCTCAGCTCCATCATTCACCAAGATGCCTGTTGACTAATGATCCCAAAAGTCTGTGACCTTGTCTGGTGTGACACTTGGTTGATCGTGTCATGGGTCGGTCTCAGGGAGAAGAGTCACCTGGCTGGTGAAAGACAGCCTTTTACTTGCTGTCCCCAGTGTCGTATTGTCATCGAGTGATTTGAACACTTGGTTTCTTTATGGAAAATGCCTCTGTAAGAAATAAGCTTATTGGGGCTATTGACGGAAGTAAAATGTACAGAAGATGATTTAAAAAGTGATAAAGAATGTTAAACAGTACAAAACCAAAAAAAAAAAAGTAGAAGTTTTGAATGAAGAGTGAAAATTCAAACCTAATGATGACTCAGGCCCACAATGTAGGGACATAGAAACAGAAATCCTCCTGGCATTCTGGTGGTTGTAGATAATCCTCCTAATGAGTGTAAACATTGCTCGTGAAAGAAGACATATGGTACAAACTAACGTTTACTGAACATTCACCGTGTGCCAGGCCCCACGTTCAAGCTCTGGATCAGATAATCCTCTAACTACCCTGAGAGGGAGGCGCTACATTCTCTCTCCTTTACAGATAAGGAAAGTGAAGCACTGAGAGGCAAAAGCCTCACCCAGGTTAACACAGTACAGAGGTCAGACTGAGACACAAACCCAAGCAGTCTGATGTCTGAACCCGGGCTTGTATCACGTGTTGCTTTAAAGGTTAAATTTTTAGTGGATGCTAAAGAGGCCGTTAATTAGTGGAGTGAAGAGATAACATGTTCCCCACTGGAAGCATAATTTCAGAGAAAGCTAGGAATCAAACATCTTATTTCCTAAAACTTGTGGCTCCGTATCACCTTTAGATGGATACGTCACAAACATTAGGGAACGACTCTATGTTCCATGGGGTTATCACTTCGTGTGTGTTCCTCTGTGCTCACCACGTGGATTGTAACAGCTTGGAGGAAAGAAGGTACTTTGTCTTTCATTTCTGGGCATCAGAGAAGGTGAGAGGAGCTTTAGCGTGTTCAGACATAGCGTATGTGTAGCTCTGCCAAGTCAATGGGCCAACCTTTCCTTGTCTGCCAACTCGGGGTGTTTAAAAGAAGAATGGGAAGAATGTTGAGTTGAGTGGTTCTTCTAAAATTTACATAAGAGAGAGCACTGAAGTACTGCCTCTCAGGAATCGTTCTCAAGTCATCAGGGTTAGGGGAACCACCAAATACTACTGGAAATCCTCTAAATTCACCTTCAAGTAGAGAGTACAAAATTATTCCCAACAGATAGCCATTTCTTCAGTCCAGCAGCAGATTAAGTGCCTGGTTTGTGTTTAAGGGTGGAGACACAGGAAAGATAAAAATCTTGAGACCCATGAATCACATTCCCTGTGATAAGGTGCTCCTGGCATGGACAGCAGGCAGAGACCATCGCCTCGCGCCTGTTAGAATGGCTGTTCTCACAGAGACGAGCGGTAGCAAGTGCTGGCGCGGAGGTGGAGGGAAGGGAATCCTGCGCGCTGCTGGTGGGAATGTAAGGTGGTGCAGCCGCTATGGGGGACGGTATGGAGGTTCCTCAAAAAATGAAAACTAGAACTACCGGGTGATCCGCAATTCCACTCATGAGTGTATCTGAAGGAAACAAAATCACTATTTTGAAGAGAGATTTTTACTCCATTTATTGCAGCCTTATTCACAATAGCCAAGACATGGAGACAGACAACCCATGTGTGGATGAATGGATAAAGAACATGTGGTATAGATACACAATGGAATATTATTCCACAATAAAGAAGATAGAAGTCCTGCCATTGTGACAACATGGAAGGACCTTGAGAGCATTATGTTAAGTGAAATAAGTCAGAAAGATAAAGACGTACTGTAGAAGCTCACTTATATGTGGAATCTAAAAAAGGCAAACTCATAGAAACAGAGACTAGAATGGTGGTTACCAGGAGCTGAGGGATGGGGAAAATGAGATGTTGGTCAAAGGCTACAAATTTACAGTGATGAGTTCTGGAGGCCTAATGTGCAGCATGGTAACTATGGTTACAACACTGAATTACATACTTGAAAGTTGCTAAAAGAGTAGGTCCTAAATGTTCTCACCGTAACATGAAAAAATGGTAATTATGTGAAGTGATGAAGGTAATAACTAATCTTACTGGGGCAATCATTCTGCAATATATACATGTATCAAATCAAAATCAAAAATAGAAATATACATGTATCAAGTACATAGCACACCTTAAATTTATGCAATGTTATGTGTCAGTTGTATCTCAATGAAAAAAATAAAATAATGTTTACCCAGGGTGAAAAAAAAAATCAGAGACTTGCAGGAAACAGTTCCTTTCTCCTAACTCCAGCTCTCTCCCAGACACACACTCACTCTGGGGCACACTCTCACTGAGAGCAATAGTGAGTAAAATTGCTCTCATTACCTAATTTATTTACCCTGCCCTTCCTCCCTCTTCTTCTTCGTAGCTCTCTCTGGACATGAACAAACAGTTGAATTTGGGTAAGATCAGTTGTGTAAGATGTGGCCTCATTTTGTACAGAAAAGAACTCTGTAAATAATAAGCAACAGGGAAATGTTAGTTACCATTGCTCTTGTCTTCTGTTCCTCTTAGGCTGTAGCACAGCTCTGAGCGACAAACAGTACTCGGTAAAGACTCATTGATAGCTGACTTGATTTTGGCTTGACATTTTAACATAGATTGAAACCTTAGTTAAAGTGTATCTTGTAAGAGATTGTTACTCATCTTAACACAAAACTGAAAATCCTTACTTTCTATCAGTTCTGGAAATAATAACTGAGTAATTGAAAATTTGAAGTTTTGTTTGGCTTTGTTTTTCTTTTTAGGATAGTCAGTTAGCTATAAAATGGGAGAAAATAATAAAGTAAAAAGTATGAAAATAATTTTTGGCCCTAAAAACATACAGGTACCCTGTTTACACAACATCATGCAAAGATATCTTCATATGGACACCATCCAAGAGATCCATCAGTTTGACCTTTTAGTTACACTAATGGTTCTTTAAAAAACTTATTAGAATTCTTTATAGCATACTTTATTTTGAGAGTATGACAGTATCCAACCCACATAAGACATAAACCACTCAACAATCAAAAGCATAAGGTCAGGATGTCCTCTTGAAGCCAGACATACAAAGAATAAGTGGTAAAAAAGGAAAGGGTCGGGGTAGGGGGTGGAAATCACTGAAACAATTTGTGTTCTGAATGAAAAGCCTGTTACCAAGATATACAGGGAGGAACTGCAAGACAAACAGGGTGTTCTTGGCAGTGGGTAAAAATGAGACTATTCAACATGCTTGTAAGGAGGTAGACAAGGCAGAAATGGCAGGTAGAAATGGCAGACAAGGTTGATATTACAAGGAGAAAAGTTAAGCAAAAGGAATGACTGGTATAAAAATAAAGACAAAACATAGAGAAGATGAATGAATAATTATAGGTAGGGCAGAAATGATTAGATCCTTGAAGGTGACACCGAAGAACTGAAGGGTCCATTTAAGAAGGATCCGAGGCTGTGTGCGCACTTTGAGGACATGAAGCAATTGTGGGGTGTATTGTGGGGTTGACTCCCTGTAGCCTCTAGACTCTGAAGACTAGGGCCATCCATGTGTTGTAGCCACCCTTTACCTGCACCTTCATTTATTCTTATAACAAATATTTATTTAGTCCTTCTCTGCACTGAGGATACAAAGATCAACAAGACTAAGAAAATGGTAGGTGGCGCTGATCGATCCTATTAATTCTGCTCTACAGAGAGGAAAGCTTGCCACTTCCTTCAGTTTATTTCACTCTGAAATGAGTCTTTTTTTCCCAGTTAAATAATAAAAGTGTTTTCCCTTTAAGTAGCCACATTTCCCTTCCAGAAACCAGTGCTATTTATATAATTTTTAAATCCATTGTTACCTTGAATGCCAATTTGGGAAGCATCCTTGTTGTTGTTTTTAATCCAGCGGAGTAACCCTGATAAGCCAAAGACAAGGACAACAAAAGATTGTAACAAACCAGTCTATTGAAAATGAGTTCGACTGAATTTTTCAGTGGCTTTAAGAGAATCTACCCAGAGGTATGGTCATATATATTTTTAAAAAATAGTTTACCTACTAAATTGAACCACAGGGTCCATTTTCTTACCCACAAAGTGGATAAGAAATAATAATAATAGAAAAAGCAAAGTGTCATGAGAATATTTCAGTGTAATAAATTCACTATTCATTACATTTGTTGGATATAATTTGAGTCCAGCAAAAAATATATATATATATATATGGCATTAGATTTGGACTTTCATTTCATAAAAGAAGGAATTTTTAGTGAAGAAAATTAAAATAAAGAGTTAACACTTAGCAGAGATTTGAAGTCACTTGGACGGCCATGCCCACAATTGTAATTAAAGCATTGGCCATATTTGTTCACCTAATCTTCCCATAATTTTCTCTAGATATTTCCATTTTAAAACAGACATAAAATAGACAATGTTTGGAAACAGAGTAGGGAAGATTATGCAAATATATGAATCTTAATGAGAAGTTCATTATTGAACATTTTGACACGAATTTCAGGAAATGATAAAAGACCCTGGGATTTACGAGACTTAAAAGGAAAAAAACTCTGCTCCTAGAGAACTTGGAAATTGCCAGTAAAAGAGCTGAGATCCAAATGACAGCAGATAATGTATAAATCAGATTACATTGTGCCCTCTGGTAATGAATAGGAAACGGGGGCCCTGTGATAAGCTTGGAATGATGATCAATATTTGGAATACTGAGATAGGCAAGAAGGTAATTAGGCCCATTATGGACACAGCACAGATAACATAATTTGGGAAATTACACATTGGGATATTATGGGGAATTTTTTTCTAGGCTAATGGATTTACAACGATATCTATTAAAGCCCATAAGACATTTTGCCTCTAGGGAAAACTACTAAAAAAAAATCAAACATACAAAATTTTCAGTAAGTGTAATCTAAAATAAAAAGACAAAGTGGGATGTGTTGCAGAATAAAGTAGTGGTGTGACTTCCTACTTGGAATTTATAATAATTTTTCATTCAAAGAGTTTTAAGGCTATTAATTTCACATCACAACTCCCCATGAAGCAAGCAAAGCACTTCTTTTGTATTTGCCCAAGTTCATTGCTCGTAATACAGCAAGGCCAAATTGTTAGTGAAAGCAAGCTATCTTGACGAATTCATGGCCTCTCAAGTTTCATGCTGTGTCCCCTGGATAACACTGCAATCATTTTGATCCCCAGTTTACTACTGGGCATAATTCCTTTATTTTAGAGGGAGGGGCTCTAGCTTAATTAATTTTCACTAAGTGCCTTGTGGGCCATTGATGTTATTGAAATGCACAAATTAATGCATTATTTATTGTTAATTTATCATAAGTATTTGCTAATTGTAAAGCTCTAGCTGGGAGAAAAACTTTCCGTGTATCTGCGAGTGAGTACCTTCCCCCAAATAATTCTTTATGTTTTAATAAGAATGGATTGGAAGCAATTTCATCAATAATGGAGGATCCAATTACTGGTCTCCTGGATTAAGGCATTCTTTTATTGCAAGATTTTAATGCTAGAATGGGAAGTTCAAACATTGCCAATGAAATTGCAGACTAATTAAATGATTATAGCCTAAGGGGAAGGGTATCCAGGACTCCACTTCTCCACTATTAATCTTCCCAAGAAGAGCCTCTCTATGCAATGAGCAGATGGATATATATGCCTTATTTCAAGAGAAAAAAACTGTAAGGAATTATTTGGGGAAAATCAGTTCAACTTTTGAATAAAAAAAGAAAGGATGGTATTTCTTTATGAAGCTCTTTTCACCTTCTTGTAGAAGGAATGGCTGTGTTTAGAAATGCAGTGGTGGATTGAACCAAGGGAATCACGCTAGACCTTCACTTACTCAGATGTTTGGAGTTGCTGCAAAAGCAGCAGTGACAGAACTCACCACCACTGCTTTACAAGCGCCTGTTATGTGTCCAACATTCTTCCGTCCTTGTCTTCTCCGAATTTTACAGGTTAGGAAACTGAGGCACAGGAGGGTTACGAACGAACAAGAAGTGGCCGAGTTGGGGGTGCTGGGATCTTCCGCAGCCTCTCCTCTTCATCACTGTTAGTTGCTACTCTCTGTTCTCCTTAGTACCTGCCTTGCAGGGAACCACCAGCAGTTCTCAGCCATAGGACAGAAGTGGGAATCCAAGACTGAATCAGAAGAACTGAGGTCCACATCCAAACAATCCTCCAGGAAGGACTTTCTGTTTTATACTACGTTGAAGTGGGACTTGCTACCTACAAGGCTGAGGCCATGGCTCCACATTGTTTTAAGACTGTTCTGTAGAGGGCCCTCCCCACTTTGCCAGTGGCTCTCTGCTGCCCTTCTCAGCACCTCTCTCATGCCCATGGAGAAGTGGTGGCAGATTTCCTTTGACTCTTTAGACTTGGTGTGTGTGTTCATTCTTTTCGTAACACTGTTTTTCTGGATGATGGAGAGCAGTGGCTGTGTCTGAGGATTGGTGGAGCCAGAAAACACGGCCCTAAAGTTTTCCTCTGTATGGGGAAGGCTTCCAGGACCACGTCAAGCCAGTCCTTCACTTGGGAACAGGTAAATCTTCAGAAATGCTATAGCATCTTTAAAAAAAATATTCCAGTGATGTTTCTTTATGATGCCTTTATTTTAAGGAAAAGTTTGGCACTTGGAACTTTTAAGAGTAGTTTTATTAGACCACTTTGAGAATAACTTCTATCATGTAAGTTCCCTCTTTTAGTACCTTTGGTGACCATTGTATCATTGTTTCGAGAAATTTGTGAATGTCAGGTACATGTTTCTGATGGAAAGATGAGTTTATCTGGATCTTAGGGAACATGGTCACTGAATGTAGAAGTCGCCAGTTAAAAATGTAAAGCCTTACTACTAAAGTTTGGGAAAAAGATTTATTTCTTGGCATTTGCAAGTAACTTAAACTGGCTTGGAAATCACTGAAAAGTCATATTCTGATGACTTCTGTAGATACTCAAAATGGGACAAGTAAATGCTCAAATTTGAACACAGTCCACCTCGTGACTGATAACACGTGATATTCAGAGATCACTCTCTAACGATTGCTTAAAGTCAGCCACAGCCAATGTCACATCAGCTGCAGATGAAAATATGAGGGATTATCATATTTTGGGATGACTTCAGTGGGATAGAGTGATGGAGGTTTTGATTTTGATTAATTACTCAATTTATCTTACCCTTTCAAAGAGACCTCTACTTTTAGTGGGAGCCTAGAAAAAAGTATGATTTGTGTAAATGGTTAGGCTAAAAATAGACAGTGAATCTTCCCATTCTGAAAGCTACAGGATTTCCAATGCAGTGTCAACCCAAGCTGGGATTGGTGAGGGCGGGAAGAAGGAAGAGGGATTGAATGTGACAATTTATGGTACCCGATGCAGTCTTTACAGGGTAGAAGACTTGACTTCAAGTGTGTTGCTGAAATTTAGTGCTGATGCCATCATTTGACATATTAATCCCTTGTAACCAGTAACCTTGACCTTCTCTCAGAAGCTGTGGACATACAAGAGAAATGTGAACCCTAGTCAAGGTCCCTTTCAGTTGGAGATTCAATTCAGTCAGTTTAGTGCACCTGTAAGTCCTTGTAAGGACTTTCCTGATTTCAGATTCTCCTCTATACCATCAGTCTTTTTTCCACTACTATATCCTGTTTACTCCCTAGAAATAAATAAGAACATTGTTTTCAAGCCTGAAAATCCTTGAGTCCACATTTATAGCCAAGACTCATTCGCCGTTTTTGCTTTTAATTTTACTGTGCACTACATCCACTAGAGCTAGGTTATAATTTTGGCCAACATTAGTTGACATGTCTAATTTGTGACTTCTATTTATGTAAAGTGAATTAATTGCTGTCTCTATTAATCCTGCAAAATCCATGAATCCTTAATGTTCACTTTGCTCAGAATGAGTAACAGTGTATTTGTTCCTTCTCACAAGTGACTTCTTGCCGAGCTTTCGATGCTCTCCTCTTAGATAGCACGCCTTGTATCTTGGGTGATTCATTCACTTTCATGTTCCCTGGAATTTACTGCTGAAGGTTGACATGAATACCTACAGTTTGGGCTCTAATATAATCTCCCGAATAGCAATTAATAAATAAAAGATGGGCACTGTTGTTGACAGAGGAGCTGGGCTTTCTCAGATAGTTTTCATCCTCCTGTTTTCACCAAACTTCATGTCGGATCCCTAGGGGTTGATGGAGTAGAATATTTTCTGCAAACTCCAAAGCTTTTACTGGTGCTTTAATACCCCCAAGCCTCTGTGTTGCTTTTTGTTTTCTTGTCAGAAATGATCTTATTCAGTTTCTGTTTCTCCCACTCACCTTTCTTCCTGGGTCTGTAAGAAATATGCCTCTTTCTGGATTTAGTAGCAGCGTACTCTTCGTATGTATGATTTGCAAGTAGCACCTGAAATTCATCCCTGAAATTTCTTATAACCTTTTTTTTTTTTTTTGCTTAGTCCCTTCTTTGTTGCATTTATTGATGATAGACTCTTGCTTATGAAATGCAGTATTTATCGTCATCATGGATATGGTTCAAAGTGCAGAGTTGCCTCGTGTGAATTAATGATGAAACTATAAAACAACAATAAGTTTCTGCATTTTGTCTGCTTGACTAGGCTCAGAGCTAATCAAGGCTAATGCTCTTATTTTAGAGCTGGGGGACACTAGAGGCCATTTTAAGTTGCTTCACCATAATCAAGTAGAGGGCAGAGGCCAAGTACAATTTTAGGCCATACAGAGCAGAAGGGGCCGAGTTAGGCTGCCCAAGGGCAGTTCCCGGTTCTGATGCTCAATAGGTGTGTATCTTTAGACCAGGTATTTCACTGCTCTGTGCCTCAGTTTCATCACCTGTAAAATGGGAACAGTATTGTCAGGAACACAACTATAAGAATTACAGTAGGTTAATATAGACAAAGCCCTTAGAACAGGGCTAAATAAACACTCTGCATTGTTAGTTATTTGCATTATTGTCATTATTTTGACTATTTTAACACAGTCACAACATACGGGAGGATGCGTATTGTGCTTTAACTTTATACGTGTCTATGTAGGCATTACACCTTTGCTGTACTTCTTTTTATTCCTTGTATTACCTAGTATTTTGTTAAGGAACTAGTGATGATGGCCATGGTGGCAGCATTAGTAGATGCAGAAATAGGGATCATAGTAAGAAAAGGTGGTGCTCTACTGAGCCCTACTAGTGCTGAGCATCCAAGTAGGTGCTTTACGCACATAATCCTCATTGTACTCAATCTGTGTCTATTGAGAAACTGCAAAGTGGTTGATTTCCAGAAATGCAAGTGTAGCACCTTCATAACAGAAGCCTCCTTTGTAACTGGAGAGCATCGTGAGCTTGGCGCTGGTGGAAAAGAGCCCTGCTGAAATTCCTTCTGTCTTTACAGTGAGCCTTGTGCTGCTGGTGTTTATAGAGCCTAATCCCGTTACGGACAACTGGGAGCCTGGCTGTGGGCGGGTAGGGAGGGCAAGGCGTGGGTGAAAAAGGACAGATACAGGCTGAGACGAACAGTGCCAATGGGAAATACTACATGTCAGAGCACAAATCATTAAAATTCACTTAGGGTTTTTTTTTTTCTTTTTTAGAATTTTGTATCATACAAAGAAAGTGGCCCCTTTTCTAGACACCCAAATTGAAATACCTTTGGAACAATACTCATTGACACAGAAAAGCTGTTTTCTTTCTTGCTTTGCTTTATTTATCCATTGACTAAGTAAGTTGCATTCATCATACGGTGACAGCACGAGAGCAATGTAGTGTTTAACCACACGGATTACAGTCACCTCAGTGCTCTTTGATTTCTGTGCATAGTATGTTACTTAATAATTCTAAAAACAATGGTGAAAATAGTAAAAGTGACAATGTATGGGAGTGCTGGGGATGGGGACTGTGAGAGAACCACTGACTATGTTAGGTGTTCTGTGTGTGTGTGTGTGTGTACGCGTGCACGTACACACTCATACATCTGATCTCTGTAGACTGCTCTAACCTCTCAAATCCATGTATATGTGTGTGCGTACATATGCATATGCACGCATATTTATTTCTATATACGACGTATATTATCACTTTAAATCTTCCCACAACTTTACAGAAAAGGAAACCAAGGCTCAGAGAAGTCAAAGTACTTGCTCAAAGTCGCAAAAAGTAGCAAAGCTGGGATTTAATGCCAGGTCCCACCCACACAACCCCCGACTTTTTGAGATAAAACAACAAGCCTTCCCACTGCACCCAAGTGCCTTCTTAGGGGAAGAGTGACCTTTTGCCTCTCCCCCCCTCTTTTTTTTTCCCAGAATCTCCAAGCAAAGATTTTGGTCCAACCCTGGGTTTGAAAAAGTCCAGCTCCTTGGAGAGCCTGCAGACTGCAGTGGCTGAGGTCAGGAAGAACGAACTTCCCTTCCACAGGCCCCGACCGCACATGGTCCGTGGCCGGGGCTGCAACGAGAGCTTCCGAGCAGCGATTGACAAGTCTTACGATGGACCCGAAGAATTAGAGGCTGGTAAGGCAGCGCGCTTCCTCAAATGGGTTCTTCCCCTCCTTATTATCTGCAAATCATAGGCAAGAATGGGTGCTTAACTACAGAGAAAAATGATTTAAGGATCACAATTATATTTTTGATATTAAAAGTCATTCATTTTCCTGATGTGTTTTGCCCTTTGGCTTAACGAACATGGAATTGGATAACGCAATATGCAATTTATTTTACAGTGCAACACTAAAGAAATGTTCTCCTTCAATTTCCTACAAGGACCAACTATCATTCACCCTTAGGGCAGGAGCACTAAGTATGCATTTCTTGACATTCTTATTCAAGTCATTAGAAGCAGCCTCCACCCCAGGACTGGCTGCATTAATTGGGGAGAAGCAGTTGGGTGAGACTTGTACTCGAAAGCCTCTCCTGGAAAAGAACTCACCCGGATTGTTTCCCAGCACGTTGGCTTTCTGAGCCGATCAAGGTTAACAAGCTGCTTTCAGAGAAATTCGTGTTTTACCACCTATCAAAACTTTTATATTACTGGCTAAGCAACCAGTGTCCCCCACTCCCAACATCAAACCTTGCTTGAAGTAACCAGATTTAGGCAGTTGTCTCTTCAAAGGTTATCCATAGCCCCGCGGCAGCGTAGAACTCCAGAGGACTTCTACTCATTCTTCTGTACTTGACATTGTAACTTTTCTTACTTTTTTTTTAAATTGAAGTATAGTTGATTCACAATGTTGTGTTAGTGTCTGGTGTACAGCACAATGACTCAGTTATACATGTGCATTTATATCCTTTTTCATATTCTTTGTCATTTTAGGTTATTATAAAATACTGAGTATAGTTCCCCGTACTAAACAGTAGGACCTTATTGTTTCATTTCAGCTTTTCTTGAGATACTAACAGTAAGGGCCCCTGACCGTGTGTATTGATTTTTTTCTTCTCTGTACAGACGGACTGTCTGATAAGAGCTCTCACTCCGGCCAAGGAGCTCTGAATTGTGAATCTGCCCCTCAGGGGAACGCTGAGCTGGAGAATGTGGAAAATAAAGCCAGGAAAGGCAAAAAACCGAAAGAGAAGGAGAAGAAGAAGGAAAAGGGCAAATTGAAAGGCAAGGAGAAGAAGCAGAAAGAGGGAAACGAAGACCCAGAAAGGAAAATAAAGAGGAAGGGACTCGGTGCCATGCTGAGGTAGGAACCTGCTTGGAAGGCAGAGTTGGTGGTTTGGTTTGGTTTGGTTTTGTTTTGTTTTTGTGTCTCCTGGTGAAATCACTCATCTGTGTGCACTCAAAAAAAAAATGCAAGCTTTCCTCTTCAGCTAGATGCGTTGAAGTCTAAACTGTGAATGTACTTGTTCCTTTTCTGCGGAGGTGGAAGGAGCCTTGTTGGTTGGTTCCTGGAGCTCCTGGTGAGGACAGGAAGCTGTCATAAATCTTGTCAAAGGCCAGCCCTTGGGAGAGGCGTGGCCAATGCCCTCAGCCCTGGGTACCAAAGCTCTCTGTGGCTGAAGGGAGTGCTGCTTCCGTCAGCATAAGGGAAGCAAGAGGCAAGGGAGTCCTCAGCTGGTGACCCCCTAGGGCACCCTCTTTGAAGTAGAGAAGACGGGAGACATGAGCCTCAACTCTGCTCCCATGCCCCCTCCACGTGTGATTCTAGGCCTGTGCTTGGCCGGTCTGTGGGCGCATCGGCTGTCACCCTCACAGGCACTGTGGTGCAGCGGAGATGCCACTGCGTCCGGAGTCACAGCGCCTTGGTCTGAACCGATGAGCCTCCACACGTGAGCTGCTGGGCTTCCCTGAGTCTCGCTTCCCTCTCTTTGAGAGCAGGGCTATCACACCTGCTGTCCTGACTCAGCGGGCTTGTGAGACGGATGCCTGTGGCCGTCAGTCCGTTACCAGGCAGGGCTCAGCAGGGTGCCGTCAGGAAACAGCGTTCTTTCTTTCCCTACAGCTGCCTTCAGATATGCCCTGATGATACCGTCAAGATGTCCACAATTTGATGACATCTCAGTTTTCTGAGTGATGACTTCCTGATCACTTTAGGGTATTAAAACAACCACCTTGTCGGGGGGTAAAATGTACCATCTAATGCTAATCACCACTTTTTTCTTCCCTGCCCCTCAGGCCTCAATGCCAAGGAGGGCCCTGCAGTCTGGTGGGAGGCAGGACCCACCTTCTCCTGTTTCTCAGTCTCTGGAACCAAGGGAAGGGAAGGGCCTTACTAAAACAAGGACAGAGTCTGATCTGACTGCTGTATCTGGTTTACTCTGGCATTTGGGGACCCTTTGTGGACCAGTTTGGTGGACTTTTCAGGGGGCTCCTTACTGCATCAATCACTGGTATAGGAGATTTATTTCTCTCCCTAAGACACTCTGACTCTTAACCTCTGACCTCCGATAGCACAATTCTGGAGTCTCCTTACCCCAGACTTATTGGATGATGTCAGTTGGAGATGGCTTTAGCCTTTCTTCCAGAGCATCTTCTTATAACGATAGAACCTGCTATGATTATGAGAATTATAGTTGCTTAATTACAGGTAATGCTTAAGACAGTGCCTGATAAATAACAGACATTCAGTAAGTGTTAATTGTTGCGATGAGCAGAATAGTGGCCTCCCTAAGCATGTCCACATCCCAGTCTTCAGTACCTGTGAGTAGGTGAGGTGTGTGACAAAAGGGAATTAAGGCTGCAGGTAGAATTTAGGTTGCTGATTAGCTGCCCTTAAGGCAAGGTGATTATCCTGAATTTTCTTCAGTGGGCCCAAGGTAATAACAAAGGGCCTTAAAAGTAGAAAAGGATGATGTGACCATGGAAGAAAGATACAGAGAAATGCAGTGTGTGGCTGGAAGGGACCAGGAGCCAAGGATTGTGAACAGTCTTAAGACAGTGGAAAGAGGAAAGACATGGATTCTCTCTGGAAAACTTCCAGAAAGGGACACAGCCTGCCAGTCCCTTAACTTCAGCCCATTTCTGCTGTTTAAGCCACTAAGTTTGTGGTTAATTTTTACAGCATCAATAGAAAGCCATATAGCTATTTTCATCATTATTATGTCTTCTAAAATATAGTCATTTATAAGGAAAAAAAATCCTCTTTAAGGTATTAAAGAAAAAAACTATAAAGATTTAACTAAAGTAAATAGAAAAACTGTCACATACCCATTTTCTTGAATATTAATAGATTAAGTCTTAACTTTGTATTTGATTTCGGGAGATTTGATTTGGGAGAGTCATAGTCCATTGCCTGTAGTCCAGAGCTGCCTCTTCCTGTTGTCCAATATCTGCTGTATTTTCCTCGGGTAGAAATCGCAGGTTCTAAATCCTTGAGACATGTAGCAACTCGGATTTTGTTTCCTTTCACTGTTTTAGCAAAATTAAGATCTGAAGGGTGGTGTTTGATTTTTTTCTCTCTGGTGTAAAAATAGCAACTGTTTTCCATAGCCTTTTGCATCTGAGTTTGTGAGCATATTGGAGTTGCTGCTACAGGCGCATCTTCAACAACAAAGAACACAAAAGCTGTTACCATTAGCCAACAGATTTTGCTTGAATTCTCATCTGTTGCTCAGATGCTATTGACTTAGTTTCTTATTTAAAATAGATGGATTGCTCTAAGGATCTCTAGGAGTTAGATGGGTGGTTTAAATGTGTATCATTTTTTCCATTATCTGCATCTCACAGACGCTCTCCTGAGTGCAGGGCTTTGATGGAGGTAGGGCAGCTTTACCACGTACTGTGGCACTTGGCCAAGGGCACGAGCCGCCACCGAGTTTCTGCCTCCCTCTCCTCACCAAGCCACTCGTCGTGGAAGTGCGAAGGTGTTAGCAGGGGCCTTGTCTTGCCTGTGGAAAGCTGAACGTTGTGTGCTTTCCTGACACTCGCCGGACCCCCTGTGTTGATGACATGGAGCAGCACCTATTCCCCATCCTTTTGAAAAGATTGTGGGGGGGTGGGGGGGTCGCATTAATTCACGTCTTCATATGTGTTGTCTGGTTCCAGGATGCTTACGCTTTGCTGGTTTCAGGATTACCTCCTTGCACATTCGACTGTGGCTCTTACATAGGCTGTGAATCATTGTGGGAAAATACGCAGCTCAAGGACCTGCCAACTTCAGTGATTTCCCTGTATCCTCTGTTGACCTGCTGTTGAAAGAGAATTTTTGAGGATCAGTGGGTTTCATTGTACCTGCAGGAAAGACCACCGGTGGTCCCTTGCAGCCCTAGGGGAAGTTCAGGCCCCTCCGTAGACAAGCCCGTGGCTGTCAGGCCCACAGCGCCCTCCTGGGCTCAGGCAGATGTTTTCTAAGGACTGAAGATCGGTATCCTTTGGCTGAGAAAATCTTGCCCTGTTTCAAGTGGAAAACTCAAAAGTCCATTCTTGGTTTCTTAATTATTTAATAACCTTGTCAATCCTTACATTCTTTAAACTGAACCCTGTCGCAGATGTGTATCTAAAATCCATCCCTTTATATCGTAGCTGCTGTGTTCTCCTCTTGATATGGTAGACCGCTCACTTCAAAGACCTCTGGACTATCCATTTGTTCTGGATGTGAAATGGGAAGGCCTGATGGCAACTGAGAACCTTATTCTCTGCCCTTGGAGTGACTTGGTTCTCAAGGGAACTGTGCCTGGGAAACTCCTTTTCTGATGGATCAACAAACAAAGTGTAAAGCCTGCCAATAGGAATTTCGTTTCTGTTTTCAATATATTTTGCCCATATTCATTTGATTAGTAATATATATTGAATGCCTCCTTTTGGCCAAGCACATTCATGGTTACTCTTCAGTTACTTAACACCAGTTATTAAAGGCCTACTTTACATCAGGTGCTGTTCTAGGCACTGAGCATACAGCAATAAAGTCCCTGCTTTGATGGTCCTTTTTTTTTAAATCTTACCAAAGGAAGGAAAAGTCTAAGACTTTTGAATTTTCTTGGTGAGTTTAAAACAAAAACAAGCAAAATATCACGAAACATCTAAACCACCTGTAACGGTGAATTTCCCAGGGAGTGATCGGGTGTTTGCCTAGGATATGTCTGGGCCAAAGCAGTATCTTGTCAACTTGAGGGAACCAACAATCAATTTATATGGCACCGAACAAGACCTCCAGGCCATGGCTCTTGTGGAATTTATATTCCAGTGAGGGAGAGAGAATAAACAACTCACTCAAAATAATTGAGATTATTTCAGGCTGTCGTAGATGCTGTGAGGAAGGTGAAGTCAGAAGGGATGGTGTCCTCTCCCCTTCAGTGACTGTCTGCCAGCCTCGTACAGAGTGCATCTGCCCAGGATACACTGAATTTCCAACTGATACCTTATCAGAACTTAGCACACTGTGGTACTAATACCAAATCACTTTACGCCTGCTTTTTTTTTTTTTTTTCTTTTTTGCAGGATATGAATATGGAAGGTTATTTTTAAATCAACTTCACATAAACCTATAACAAAAAAGCAAGCCCAAATCACTGTGTTTTAGTATACAAAGCCCTATCATACCTGAAGTAAACATTCTGAAGACACCTCGTCTGTAATCGAAACGGTGAACTTGATTTGTAGCTGTTTGAATTAACTCCATTCCTCCCAGCCCATCAGTTAGATATTCTTTATTATTTCTTCTTAACTCAGCTAATTAGGAATACCTCAGGAATACACTGCTTCAGTTTCTACACTGAAAAAGCTAAACCATGAACCCGAATGACAAGGGTATTTTTCAAAATCCAGAGGCTTCACCTTTTTATTTCTAAGCTTTGCAAATGCTAAAGCATCTGTTTAATTCGTTTTATACTAACACATACTACAGACATACCTCATCTTATTAAGCTTCACTTTATTTTGCGTTGCACATACTGTATTTTTCACAAATTGAAGGTTTGTGGCAACCCTGCATCGAGCAAGTCTGTTGGTGCCATTTTTCCAATAGCATTTGTTCACTTCACTTCTTTGTATCACATTTCAGTAATTCCTGCAATAGTTCAAACTTTTGCATCATTATTATATTTGTTACAGTGATCTGTGATCAGTGACCTTTGATGTTACTAATGCAAAAAGATTACAGCTTGCTGAAGGTTTAGATGATGATTAGCATATTTTGGCCATAAAGTATTTTTTAATTAAGGCATGTGCATTGTTTTTTAGACATAATGCTATTGCACACTTAATAGGCCACAGTATAATGTAAACAGAACTTCTAATGTAAACCAAAAAATTTGTGTGACTTGTTTTATTGCAATATTGACTTTATTGCATTAGTCTGGAGCTGAACCTGAAGTATCTCTGAGGTATGTATGCCTGTGTATGTCTTATTGAAACTAGAAAACTCTGTATCATGGCATCCTACTGTGAAGTGTTTTACAAAGAACACTCACACACACACACACACACACTCTCTCTCTCTCTCTCTCTCTCTCTCTCTCTCTCTCTCTCTCTCTCTCTCTCTCTCTCTATCTCTCTCTCCCGTCCACCACCACCACCAAATTAAATCTTAACTAAGTTGAAAGTCTGTCCCTTACAAGCTCTGAGGCCTTCATGAATCCCTTTGAATCTCGGTCCACTCATCAGTAAGTTGCAGCTAATAACACATACTCTCCAAGTTGTTGTGAAGTTTAAGTTAAGCAATTTCTGTGAGTGGTGCCTGGCGTGGTAAGCACCCTTTCTTGTCGTCCCTCAAGGCCTCACCCCAGACAGCCAATCACCATCTACTGCCTTTGACGTGGAGCCCACTAAATTTCTGCTTCGATGTCTTATTTTCCCTCCAATTGCTATTATGTATTTCAGGTGGACATACTGTCTTTTTTCTCAGCCTGCACAATTTTGCATAATAAACTGTAAGAAGGAATGACAAAGCAAAAATCATTCAGTCATTTATATTATCAGCTTTGGGTCACCCCTTTGTAAATGGAGCCCTGAACTCTTTTCAAAGGTTATCTAATTTCTTGGTGGAAGGCAAACTTTCTATTGCTGAATACAAATAGAAAATGGACTTAAACGGAGAATCAGTTTTTTGTTTTGTGCTCTTTTTTTTTTTATTTTACTATCTGTATTTCAGGCCAGAATGGATGGATGGGTTTTGGACTTGATATTTCTTAATGCATGGCTCAGAGTTATTTCATTGGACCGCCTCATAATACATTACGCCCAAAGATACATTTTGACTTGATTTTTAAATTAGGTTAGGTAGACTGAGTAGTTAGATCTCAGGGAGCATGGCGTGTCTGTCGTACATTTCTCCTCCTTACCTTGATCCCGTGAGGGCTGTTGCAGGTCTCGTGTACAATGAGAGTAATGCAGCTTAGCTTGTCATTACCTCTTTCTAGGCAACGGTTGTAGAATGTCTGGTTATCCCTTCAACTTGATGGGTCTAGAGGTGACCTAGCCAGTGTAGCCAGGCCAGCAAACTTGTAACAGTCATTTCCCCAAAGGCAAAAAGGCCAGCGTTAAGGTGCTTGGTTTCATGAAGTAGAGGCCAGTTTGAAACGTGAAATTTCATATGAAAAACGAAAGCCAAAGTAGATCCGAGTTCGTAATTCAGCTTCAAGCTGGATACAGAAATACATGGAAGACACAGAGCCTTGCAGATCAGGGTAAAATGGCCGCATAGATTGAGTCTGAAAGAAATATAGGACTATGGCAAAAAAAATAAATTTGCATGTCAAAGGCCACTGCCGGCATGGCCATCCATCCTCCTGCATGGCTGGCTGTGATTGCAGAGGAAAGAAACAGAAGCCGGAAACACACTACAATTTAGTTAGGCTCATTTTTTGCCTCTTTGGTAACTCTTGAGTTTTCTCACCTCACGGTCCATCTGAAATTATTTACTTTCTCTTTCACAGTATGAGCCATGAATATTTTGTTTCTTCATTTTGTTAATTTGCCAATTTTCCTTTGAGCTAAGTGCCCTAGTAATTTTAATTTTTCATTTGAGTTTGGAAGAGCAATGACCCTTTTTTTTTTTTTTCCTTTTCATTATTACTATCACAGGCCTGGGCTCAGAATGCTACTTTTTTATGGCCAGCAGTGTTGAGCCCATAATGGAATTGCAAAGTAGAGAGTGTAATATACCGATATTGACTTCCATTAAACCCAGTGGTGTGATAGCTGATAATATTTATATATTTATGTATTATACATCCTAGCTTTTGTTCGTTTGCAACTAAGCACCAGAGGGGAAAATTAGCATCATAATACGAATAGATTGTGGATGAGAGAATGCAAAGAAGTGGAGAGGGAGCCTCTGTGAATAGGGCAAGTGATATAAAATGATGGAGAGAGATGTAAGTATAGTGTCTAAAAAGTAGAGATTAAATTTGGATCAAACAAGTTTAGGATTGCTTGGTCAGCATTTATTTGAGAAGACGGAGAGACAGATGGGGTACTCCTCTGATAGGCCGAGTGCAGAGACCTATGAGCTGCTGCAGTGCCCAGCATGCGGAGTTTGTTTGCTGCCTGACTTTAATAAATTTTTTTTCTGCAAACAAACATGTCTGCAAATGTTTGTTCATCGTTCCTTTTTGGGAGGGGTGGGGTATGTGTTTACAGAGGGGTGAGGAGCACGGATGGAGTTAATTAGTATAAAAATGTTCAGGTAGCTTGTTTTCAAAATCATTTTAAAAGCTGATTTGCTGTTCATCGTCTTCCCCTCCCACCCTGTGTAAGCTTGACTACTCAGTAGCTCTGTTTATAGCTGTCCAAAGCCAGATGATTTTCTCATGCTTACCACAATAAAAAATGATCCCCTAGAATGTCAACCAAAAGGCTATTTGTTTAACGAGGATTCCCTTCTCTTCTTAATATGCGCACACAGCTCTCATTAACGTTAATGTGAATTACGAAAGAGCACTAAAGAATAGACCCCTTTACCTCATTCCTTTTCTTGGATAATGAGGTTTAGATTTGTTAACAGATCAGGACAAAAGTCCAGTGGAAAAAAAAATCAGCTTAACTTTTAAAGAAATTGATATGCTGTAAAGAACTTTCACAGGGGCTAAAATGGAAGCTACACATGAATAAATAAACTTCATTAGCATCTAAGGTGAAATAGAATCATTTAAGATGCTGGGTTAATAAAATGCAAAGGATTTCCTAATGGACCTATTTGCATACTCTTATTAAATGACTAATAAAACATATTAACAACAGTTTTATTCATATATATAAACACTCATAAGTTCCTAGTTGAGATTGTATTTGCCTAATATGCTTTGTACCATGTCCAGTGCAATGTCATGTCCTTGTAGGATGTTTACTTAATACTATTAGATAATGACATGTATAGATTTAATAATTTGCTTGAAGGAAAAATGGAATTCGTTCTTTATTTAGCACCTTTTATCCGAGAACTTCAATGTAATTTACCAACATCCATCTTCAAGATGCATGGGAGATGAAGTGGCGAATAGTAGCTTTACTTTGCAGATAATGAAGAATGAGACATGGAGATGTGAAGCAGCCAGACTAGAGACCAATTTTGACCTGATAATGATAACAGGACTCCTCTTGATCATTGCTACTATTGCATTAGCATCTAAAAGTGCATTGGCACCAGCCATAGTTCTGTGTATACTTTCATACACCCATGCTTCTCTATTTTTGCCATTCATTAGGTTTTTCTGTCTTAAGTCAACATATAAAACAGCAACTTAATTATATAAGATGGTTAATAATTTAAGGAAAAGACTCGAACCTTTGGCATAATAACTGTACCTGTTTTCCTCATAGAATAAGAAAGAGGCTTCCCAGAACAATTAAAAACAGGTATGGGAGATCCACAGTTTGAAAAATAGATAAGAGATATACAAATGTTATTGGATTGCACATCTAGAACTATTATCTCAACCACGCTAAATAACACCCACCAGGGTTTTGGAGACAATCCAATTTTGTTTCTCCAGCTAGCTGCTGATCATTTCTGCACGGTGGCCTTGCCTCACCCTTAGCTTCAGCATGTCTGAAATCTAATTCATCATCCACCCATCTAAGTCACTAGCTCATCCCGACTTCCCTGATTCTGTTTGAGGCACTGCCAGGAATCCCATGACATCTGGGATGCCTCCCTCTTCCCATTCCCATTCTTCCATCAGCCAGCAATCCTGTTGATCCTTACAAAATGTTGTCTCTTACATCTGGACCTTTTTTTTCCCCCATTTCCACTGCCATAACTCTAATCATGGTCTTTGTTATTTATCACTAAATTGTTTCAATAGACTCCTAACCAATTTCCCTGCTGTTTTCCTTTCTTCATTCCAGTTCATCCTAGGCATAGTTAACCAATCATTCATTCAGTCAGTTATCAGACATTTAATAAACACCTTATGCCCTAAAATGCAATGTAGCTCTCAGTGGCAAAGAGCAGATCATCTAGAGTCATTCTATGTAGGTTCAAATCCCAGCTCTGTTGCTCTCAGCAACTACTTGACCACCTCGCACTTCAACTTACTCTTTTGTGAAACTGGAGTAATAGTAGCATTTACTTAATAGAGTTGTTTTAAGAGTAAATTAGGTGATATATGAAAATGCCTAGTGCATAACACATTCTAAAATATAGTCTACTAGTAATATTCTGCTCTAGGAGCTGAGATTCTCAATTAGCTAGTAGTTCTCAAAAATCCAACCGTATGCTGGAGTCATCTACAGAGCTTGTTAAAGTTCTAGATCCCTGGACCTTATCATCAGAGATTTTGATTTATTAGGTGCAGGGTAGGGCCTGGCAATCTCTGCTGATTCTGTTGCAGCCAGTCCCAGGAACCTCCATTTGGGAACTACTAACTCATAAAAATAAAATTATTTAGTTTGGCATTCAAACCCTCTATATTCTTATTCCAATTTATTTTTCTTTCTTTTCTTTTCTTTTTTTTTTTTTTTAACTATTACTTTCTGTAAATTCATCAGTCTAGCCAGATTACTCACTGTTACCCAAAACGAGCTTTGTGAAGCCCAGAGGGCCCCTTCTCTTAGGATAACCTGCCTTCCTTCTCTCTCAGTCCTTCCAGGCTTCTGAACCCTCCTTATGCCCCATCTCCTTTATGAATCTTTCTTTGACCAGCATGTCTCTCTTTCTCATCAAAAGTCTTAGAGTTTGTGTCTTATCCTGTAGTACCATAGGCTGACTTGGTTTTCACAGGTCTGTCTCATGTCCACAGAGGGACTGTAAATTCCTTCAAGCAGAGGGACTTTCTCACAATGTATTTCACAGTGTTGGCCTTTAATAAGCTTCTGCTGATTGACTGGCTTATATGGAGTGCTAATTGGAGTAGGCTTATTTGGATATTAATGTGTTGTGCCCTTTAGTCATTCTTGGTAATAATACTGAAAATAATGAAAACAGTGGAACTGGTTCAAGAATAAGAAAGAGGGTGAACTGCTTTGGGAGTTTTTTTTTTTTTTTAATTTCTGTTTGAAAGAAAGGTTGAAGGATGAGTTACCTAGTGATGGTAAGCAGCTGTTCACCATCCCCACTGAGGACAGGGCTAGAGAAAATGGGCCAAAAGCACTATCAGAAAAAATGAGGACAGGGCTAGAGAAAATGGGCCAAAAGCACTATCAGAAAAAAATGAGGTTAGATATAAAAAAGAAGATGGTTTTTAAGCACTGGAATGAGGTTTCTGAATAGGTTGTGGAATTGACCTCCTAGAAGTACTTTAATGGTAGGAAGGATGAATATCCATCTAAAATGATACGAAAAAATTTGCCCATCAGTTCATTACTTTAGTATCTATTAAATGCTACTCTGGGGAAAGCCAGGAAAAGATATACAACATGAACCCTTTACTTAAACTCAATATTTAATTAAGATGACCCATAAATTAAATTATTAGCAACAAAAGTGGGATTTAAAATTAAGAGCCAGACTGTGAGGTTAGAACCGTAATTGTGGTTGGAATTCAGACGTATACCCTCCAACCCCTCTCTACC
Organism: Camelus dromedarius; assembly: GCF_036321535.1. Lineage (NCBI taxonomy): Eukaryota > Metazoa > Chordata > Mammalia > Artiodactyla > Camelidae > Camelus > Camelus dromedarius. The sequence continues at coordinate 68,278,370 of NC_087439.1, read as the reverse complement.
TCTACTCCCCCAAAAAACCAACCCCAGGCCTTTTTTAACTAAATAAGTTTTCAATATGTCTTTCCAAACTGTTTTTCTAAGTTGAGTGGAGCAGTCTCCCATCTTTTTTGAAATAATGTATTCAGTACTGTTGAGCAGGCAGCTAAGTATACAACAAAATGTACAACCAATCTTCTTTTCTTCCTGACATTTTTTTCATTCATGCAATACATGTCGATTAATTGTCTACTAAGTGGCGTCTTCCGTTTGGAGATAACCACAGTAAACAAGTCAGATGTGTTCTCAAGGTTACCTACAACCTTTCCTTAAAGTGTGGTGGGGCTTCATTAAAGTGGCATAAAATTGACTAAGCTCCTTTTAAATAAACAGAGCATCCCTGAATCCCATAAAACTATGGTTAAACTATTCACAGTGTATTTAGTAAAAATACTAACAGTGAGATGTCTCAATATCTCAACTTAGATGTGTAACTGCCTTCTTGGATGGAGGTTTTTCTCTGCCTTGAAGATACATACTTTGTATACGCTTGCAGTATGTGTATAAATCATCACTGTGGTCATGGACTCCCCGGCTACTGGCTGAAAATAATTATAGTACAGATGTGTCTGTGGACTGAAATAGGTAAGGGTTGAAATCTGAGAAGTCATTTTCACCAAGTGAACTGGCACTGAATTGAGGGAAATAGCCCAAGACTACTAACCTTTAACTTGCCAAAATAGAAAACCTAATTAGAGGCCAAATAAAAAATTTGGCCTTTAAATATATTGGTACTCAGTGTGTCTTTTGTTCTGCATTGGAGTGAGTAGCTCATCCCAGTTTGAGGACTGAAAAGCCCACACCCAGGGGAGCTGCTCAGTTTTAAGCAGACTCGGGCAGTGGACCACTCTGGTCTGCATTCCCAGTTTGATCTGAACTTCCCAGCTCTTCCTGCCCCATTTTTTGTTTATATGCCACTATATAGTCACAAAAATTCTTTGAAAAATAAATCAACACTAAAAAGTAATTTTGTTTTTAATACCAAAAATTTAAGATACTTATGCTACAAATAAAAAAACATAAAAGAGTGGAAACTATAAAAGAAAACTTGAATGAACTCCTCTGTTATCTTAGTTTTTTAGGCTGGTTATCCCTGGGCTGGTATCTCTTCTCCTAAGGCTTTCTTAGTGTCTGAAAAAGCCACTTAGCTCCAGAAATCAAAGAAGAAATGTCTTGGTAGAGAATGACTAAAAGTGGCGTCCCACTTCCCAACAAAAGAATTCTTAAAATATTATATAAGTCAAAACTCAAGAGAAAGCTGGAGGGTACATCAACCAGAAATAATGGTTTCTAGCTCTGCTGACAGAATCACTAGCGAACAGTAAAAACCCTAATTCTGGGGCTTTTGGTGTTCGTTCCTCCCATTGATAGGTTTTTTTCTCCCCCAGGGGCTGTAATTTTCCACTTTAAATTTGAACTCTAGTCAATGTATAGTAGAAAATCAATATCACAGATTTGTTCTGCTTTCTTTTTGCCTCCTGGAATTTTCAAAGTATGTGAAGGAACAGCTTTTATGATGAAGATGGACTGTGAAATGAAAGGGTTGGCTTTGACCAGTTTCTTAGAACTTTGATGCAGACACTCAACACCAGGCCACCAGTGCCGTTTCCTCCGTGTCTCTGCCGTGGCTTCGTTAGCCCCACTCTACCAGGGTATTTACCATCCGGAGTGATTTGATTACGACACACTTTTGTAAAGACTCTTTGGCAAGTGAATTGGAACTTTCTCTTAGAATATTTTTCCTATTTATTCCACCTTCTCCCCTTAATTTTTGTTACTATTTTCAGTTGCAACTTCTTTCCCTATATTGTGACTTGAGAGGAGGGAAGTCGAGGAAGAAATTCACCAAAAACCAAGAGTAATCCAAAAACGTAGGTGTTTCACATGTACACAGGTGACAGTTCTCGCATTGTTAAAAATAAGCAAAGGTGCCAAGCAGCTGTTGCCAGAAATGCAGACACAGGGGCGGGGCAGGTCATTCTCACTCCCTGGGGTAGGTTAAGCTCCCTCCGTTGGCAGTTTTAATCCTTTGGTCAGCCTTCTAACTCCAGCTCACCCAGCATCTTCTCAGTCTCAGCAGGCTCAGGCCACACTTTGTGGAAGATCTGATTGCTCTAGACTTGAGTTTGAACTAGTCTGCATCATCTTGGTATTTTCCACTAATTTTGTACCACCTGGAGTATGAGGACCATATCTAATGAATTTCTGTTTCTTTCCCAGTACCACTACCTTTGCTTCCTTTGCCATCCCTCTGTCTTCCTGTCAAGTTTTCTCATAAATATCACCCAATTTTCGGGTTCCTCCTGGTCCTAGTCTCCTGAACCAAACACAGAAATAGATTGACTATCAGTAGTCTTGCCCTTGACCGTGCTCAGCTGTGTGCACTTTGCATCTGGCATCTGGTAGCCTCACCACAGAACTCAGCAAACTATGGAACTCTGAGTAACCAGGACTCTTAAATGAAGTACTGCCTCCCTACCTTGATGGCTTTTTCTCTGGGGTCTGCCCAGCAGCACTACCTAGTATCCTCACCAAAAGTCCCCACTTTGAACCCCATCATCTTAGACTAGAGCCCTGGTATAGTGGAACTTGCTTATTTCTGACAGGTTACACCCATAACACTGTCTCCTGGCTCCATCTCCAGCCCCATAAGTCCAGAATATTTTTCCTTGAACCTCCTGTATCTTATCTGATTTTCAAGTATTCATCTGTCATTTGCTTTCCTCACTGCCATGGCGTGTGCTGCTGATGGAATATGCCTGAATGGACCATTTCTGGGCTAGTTGGCTGACCTTCCAAAGGCAGCCTCTGTGCCTTCAAGTGATTCCTCCAGCCATTATTCACCCTGGTTAGGCGGACTCTATCTAATTCCCTTCCCCAGTGATCCAATGTTGTTCAATGTATCTGATACCAAATTTGCTGTTGCTCACTGCCTTGCCTATAGAATGCATTCAGCAATGGATTGCTGACTTAATTCTTGCTTCCAAGAAATCCATTCTAGAAACAGTAACTAACGATCGCTGTCTACTTGCAAATCCTTCCATAGACTGACTTGATTTTTAGATGACAATTGATATTTTTTCTCTTGCAGTTGTTTTTTTAATCCAAATGATTCATTTTTGAAAAACTCAAGTATTAATTCTGAAAGAGAAAAACAAATCCTTTGAATACTGGAATCCCTAACAGAAGGGACTCTCCATTTTGGAGATACAGGTTAAACTTCCTGATTAGCCCTGTTCTTAAGTTTTGCATTTTCAGTGTTAAACTTTAAACTTACCATGTTTTATTTCAAAAGAGATGTATCAGCGTTAACAGAAATAGTGGTAGGTTATAGGATGTAACAGAAATGCTGACAGACTGTTTAACAATAATATGGCTGGCCGATACCATTTTAATCAGTATTGTCATTAACGACTATCAGTAGAGAGGATGAGATATTCTTGTCTTTGTGAATTATGATTTATGGCTGGCACAGCAGTCACACTGAAGTATATTTATTTTACAATATAGAGACATTGATTAAATGCACATGGCATCTCAAATACAGTTGACATTTTAAGTCAAAATTATTACAGACACACAGCCATTCATTTAAGCTGTTGCTTTAAAAATGTGTCTCAACTGATTGTTAATGGAAGAAAGTCTAGCTGGGCCAATATTTCAATAAGTTGATCCTTTATTTTCCTGGTGTGATTAGCCCGGGGGAGATTTGCCTCCTTTGGGCAGTCATAGTATTTTGCTTTTTCTAGTGGACAGAACACCAGATGAAAATAGTTCCTTATGTATATACACATGGGTTCTAGGTTGCTCAGAAAGTATTCTCTTACTAGGATAAAATCACTTTGGGTTTCCTTTCCATAATTGTCCCTTTCTTTTCTGAAAAATCTTGCCTTCTAGTCTACCAACCTGCGTAGGAAGTGAGTCTTAAATAATTGATGACAGCTGTAGCTGAAACATTAATATCATTTAGGGATGATGGTTTTTGTAATGTATATTGTTGCCTGCTGCCAATAGACCAGTGACTTTAAACAACATAAGTGTTTGAGTATTGATTGTTGATTTACAAGATTGAGCCAATAGTAATTGTGTCTGAGAGCATACTTATATACCAAGGCCATAAATTCTCTGATCTGTTTTCCTATTTATGTCTTTTTAACCTCAGAGCTTACTTAGATTTTTCAAAACATTTTATTATGAAATAATTTTGGACTTATAGAAAAGTTACAAAATACAGTATAAAGAATTCTTATGTACCTTTCAGCCGGAAACCTCAGATGTTAACATTTTACCACATTAGTGCAAGCATTTTTCTCTCTCTCCTTTTCTTTGTCTTCGTATGGAGAGACCCAGGCACGCATTCCTTTTTTTCCTGAATTATTTGTATTTGCAAACCTGATGCCCTTTGACCCCTAAACTTCCTTTGAAGCAAGCACTGCATCATTGTATCATTTTTATCCTGTACTTGAGTAAAGAGCTGGCCTCAGTTCAACCTCAAATCAGCGAAATTAGAAGTTATAAAATGAGAAAGGTGGTGATTTCACACATGATATAAGTAAAAGGAAGAAAAAGTATGTGTCATTCTTTTACTTTTGTGGCCTGTGTTATCACCGTCTAATCTGAAAACCTAAATTAAGTCAGTGTTGACTTCTGGTAAATGAATACACATTTCCAAGAGTGAGATGTATTCCTTTGACAGTTAATGAAACTTCAAAAGTAAGACATCTGCAAAAAGGTGCAAATATCTCATCCTTGTGATGAAGTCTCATTAATCATTGAATTTAGCACAATGTGCGTGCATGAGATGGTAAATAGGAAAGTGCCCTGCTGATTATTATGAAAATCATGCTGCAGAAGGCTTCTTAGAAATCCAGTGCTATCTTTTTCTCAGCCTTCTTATCCTTTCCACTTTGCTGCAAAGGATTTATTGATACGGCTGGAGGGGTAGCTGGGGGAGCAACACCAGTCTTTGATCACCTTAGGGCTTCCCTTATAAATATCTGTGCGTTTGATAGCATTTTGAAAACAAAATTGTACAAAGAGAAATGTAATATGATATCGTGAAGTTGAGTTCATCCACGGAATTTATAATTTGCCTCATCAGAAATTGGAGAAATATGGTATATTCTACCAGTCTCTTTAATTGCATATGTTAGGTATCTGGGATGTTTTAATTGGAGAGGCCACTCCAAGGGTTTCTGACTTTAGTGAAGCTCCTGTGTCTTGAGAGAAAAGGAGGCATAGTAATATTGCTGTGGTATAAAAGATGCATAATATGTAATATTATAGTAGGGTATAATATAGAAAACAGGTGTGGCTGGTGAAGAGTGCAGGGATACATGTCTGTTGAGAATCAGTACTTGAATAAGAAAAACTACAATTCCCTGAGCATTCAGTCCAGCTTTTGCAGAAAACTAAACCAGTAATACCTAAGTGTGTTCCTCATCACCGGTCTGTCCCTAAATTACGTGAATGTCATGGTAACAACCCTCTTATGCACATGACCACATGTTGGCTGAATTTGTCCATATTGCTAACTGGAGATAGCTCTATTCTGAGTAAGACAGAAAAAGTACAAAATAGTGTAAGCAGTCTGCAGAATCCTTTTCTTCTTTCTGTCAGGATTCAATTAGAGCAACTGAAATCTACTCTGTTCTTCTTGTAAGTTGACTGTGTCTTTCAATGTCTGTGTCCCAAATATCTTCCACAGACAAGGTAATGCAACTATATGAAGCACTTTCAAATTTTTTAGCCAAAAAGTAGTTTGTGTAAGTGTTGTTATATCACTGACATCTTTTTTTAACTTTTTAAAAAATAAAATTGGTAGGTAGCATTGTAAGTAGTTTGTGAAAGTTAATATGTCATATTTTATTGTATAAATTAGCTGTGTTCTATCAAGGTGAGTGGTAAAGAGTTTCCAAAAGACAAACCTTATTTGTCCATTTACATAGAGTATCCACATGCCATGACATGGGGTTTATGAAGCATGTGTAGAGATAAACTTCTAAGGCACAGTTCTGGGACTGTCTAAGAATTACGTGCACAATTTTTACTGTAAGTGAGTATGTATATTTTTGTGGAGCAAAAGTCCATAATATCCTTCGAATTCTCAGGGGGGTCTGTCACTCCGTTTCAGAATGGAATCCAGCCTCTGCAGGGCCGTCTGTGTCCTCTGCCTGACAGGTGGCTGATGTTCTTATTTCTACTCATTGCCTCCTTCCATTAATGTATTCATCATTTAGTTGGCTGCAGGTGTCATCAGAGTAGGAATGTAACCCTCTGTGGGAAGAACAATGAAGTACAGAATGTTCATCTCAACACTTTATATCCCAGAGGCCTCCTCACGATGGACCCAGGTTTGGAGATAACCACCTAAGTGCAGTATCAAGGGAAGCACCACTGTTCACTATGGAAGGGCGTTTAGTAACGATTATCTTCTTTCTGGTACTACAGTTGTTCCTCAGTATCGCTACTGGGGATTGGTTCCAGGGCACCCCAGAAATACCAGAATCTGCAAATGCTCAAGTCCCTTATATGAAGTGGTGTTGCATTTGCATATAACCTATGCACATTCTCCCGTATACATTGTCATCTCTAGATTACTTAAAATACTTAATACAATGAATACAATGTAAATGCTTTCTAAGTAGTTGTGAATGCAAAGTAAATTCTGTATATATAAATAGTTACCCGCACAGCAAATCCAAGTTTTGCATTTTGGAACTTCCTGGAAATTTTTTTCCCCGAGTATCTTCCATCCGTGGTTGGTCCCATCTTCAGAGGTGGAATCCTGCAGAGGGCCAACTGTACTCTCTAGCTAGCTTCCATCAAGTGCAAACCAAATACAGCTCTCCTCAACCTAACGAAGAAATGAATCTTTTTAGTTGAGACTCTCTGTTTATGTTTACCTGTGTTTTTCAGGGGATCCTCAATGCTGAGGTTTCTCCTCTGCTGTCAAAATTCAGACCAAGAAATTTCATCTATGTTTAGGTAGCCCATTATGATTCACACCACTAGGACTGCAGTGCACATCTTCTTTTGGTAGGTTCTTTACAGTGTCTAATAGAACTAGGCTGTCAATTCATACTTGGCCATTAGGTGTTGCTACATTGCACAATATAGTCCAAACTCTAAAGCAACCATCTTTGGAACTCGCAAATCTATAAAATAAATTTTTCTGTTATTAATTCTGTACATTTAAAATCTCTAACATGAATGTGGTTGAAATAAGAGATGCCTATAATAAATAGAATGTCTAGGTAAAGTTTACCCATAATAATTTTAATGTTACAAATAGTCTATGCCTAGCCTTGTAGAGCAATGCTCATTTTTATTAAAATTTTAAAAATTGATACTTCCTTGAAAAACAAGGACACAAATAACCATTCAAGAAAGTAACAGTCATTTCCTTTCTTGAAAGGGCAGGCAATTAGAGATGTAAGTCGAATTGCAGTTTAATGAATCAACCTCCCTTTTAAAATTAATAATGTTTAAAAATGAGTTGTTTCAGTTCCTCCTAGATCACATTCTCCTCCTCAAGACTACTTCTCCCATACTCTGGGCTCCTGCTCTCAAGGTATTCCTTTTAGCTTTCTGGCTGCTACTTCTAGCTCCTCATCTTGGCCTCTTAGGAGAAGCTGGCATTCCCTGGACCTCTATACCCTGCCCTCTCTTCTCACCCTTTTTCTTCTCTCTCTGTCTCTCTCTCCTCTCCTTCCTCCCTCCCTCTCTCCCCACCTCTCCCAGCAATCTCAACTATAAGCCAGCCTTTGCACCTAGGGTCTGGATCCACATACACAAAACATCCTAAATGATTTTCCCACATGCCTCCGTGGGTACACCAAACTCATCCTGTACATTGTGGAGTTAACTGCTTGTCTGCCCTTACTAAGACTATCCAGGTCAACAAAGTGATGCATCCTTTCCCCTCACCCCTCCAATTCAGTCCATTACGGGGTCCCTAAGTATGTAAATTCTTTCTGTTCACCTTCATTGCACTTTCTTAGTTCAAATTGTCCTTATTTCTCCCCAGATTACAACAGTGGCCATCTAAGCAGTCTTGACTTTCTCTTCCAAACCCCCTCTGCCCTGCATCTACAGTATTGCCTGTGTGATCTTCCCCAAAATAAATCTGTTCTCCTGCCAAAATTTTTGCTGTGGCTTTACAGTGTGTTGAAGTGCTTACATTTCCAAGATGTCATCTGATGCCCCACCTTTATTCCCTCCTGCAGCCATAGATAAGTACCTACAGTTGTCAGAATGTACTATGAAAGCATTAAGCCATCAATGCTTTGGGCCGTCCCTGTTCCCTGTGAGTAAAATGCCACTTCCCCATTCTTGAACCCACACTGTGCCCCTGGCCAACTCTTAGACATGCTTAAATGCTGAGTTCAAGGGTCACTTCCCTAGGAATCCTTGCTGGCAACCACTCTCTCCTCACGCAAGGCTGGCTAGATAGGTTACTCATATCATCCCATTATTTTGAGTAGTCAGACATCCTGTATTGAAACAGTGAATTTTTCTGGTCCTACTTTGGAGGTACCTGGCTACAGAGAAGGTTGTTGAATTTCATAGTCCATTATTATAATTTACCTGTAATTATAAAGGCAGATAAACACAAAAACATACTATCATCTTAGACTTCATTGCTTGTGGATCTTAATGTGAAAATCATGTGATATTTTATGAAGCTTTAAATCTGAGGAACTAGGATCTGTGAAAACTGCCTAATTTGTTGATTTGCATGTGAAGTGTGTGGTTCCCAGTGGGTGGTGGAACATGATTTGTCATGTAGCTTACTAGCTCTGAGCAGGTAACTGGTGTCAGTTCCCACTGCTGTTACAAAATAGATTTGGCCCTTATTATAGCTTCTATTTGAAAGTTACTATTAAAAACCGTATGCTAGAGATAGGAGAGTGCTTTGCAATGATGGATGCATTTTATGTAGCAAAGCAGGAAACAATGACACCATGTCTTAATGACACTTTATATTCTGCCAATGTACTTAGCCACGACTTCCTCAACTGCATAATCTAAAGTAAACAAAAATCATATTCCATTAGTGACACAATTCGACAATTGAATTTTTGGGATGAACTTTTGGCATCCATTGAAAGAATTGGCTCCAACCCCAGAGAGGGGGTTAATCTTTTTAGGGCATCATTGCCTGGAAAGTGGAAGAAAGAGATGACCAAGTCAAGGAATAAGAATAAAAGCATTATCTCTAAGAGCTAGAATGAGGGAACAATTCAATGGTTATCATTCTATGACCACGTTTTATTCAGTCATTAAAAAAGAGAGAGGATATTTTACTGAGGAAAATTGAAAAAAAAAATACACATAATCCCAGTAGGCTGAGGCTTGGTGTAATTAAATAATGTAACATTTTACCTTTTTATCTTAATAATTCCCTAAGGTCTCAGGCTAAATCTATGCAGAACAAAGTTGGATATCCCAGTGCTGAGAATATTTACCGTAGCATCCACCCGGTTTGGGGAAATGGATTCTTCATTAGAGAAACTGGTACATTCTTGTACAGTGATAAATACCTAGTCAGATGGCTATCATGTAATAAGATAGAATAAAAATCAATATTAATCAGAGCAGACAACTGTTTCTAGTAACAGCTCAAAACCCTCAAGCCTTAGATATTCTCTTCAGTGCCCTTTCTTTTTTTGTTACAACATTCTCTCCTTCTGATATCAAATATTCCTCTAATTTAAGATCTTTAGCTTTTAATCCCGTACTCTGATCGTCAGGGCTCCTGGCTCTGGCTCTTCTTAGAGGGAGTATGAAGCTTCTCTTCAGAGATCTTCAGAATGCACGTGGCTGCGATTTTCTTATGTAGGTATCCCAAGATTAAGCTGGAGTTCAGTACTGCTTTGATCTCATCCATCTCTTTCCAAAAACTTGAATATTCAGCCCATAATTTGTACCTATCCACTTGATTTCCCCACTTTTATGAGGCTATGGCTATTAATTGCATCTTCCTACTTTTATAGCAAGTGGGGAGACCCCTACTCCCAATGCTGACTGCTGTCGTACGGACTCTGGCATGTTGCAGAGGCGGTAATGACAGCTGTCATAGTGACTGTTACAGTGCCGATAAGGACTGATGCTGCTCTGAATTCTTGACATTCATTAGCTCAGTTACTCTCACAGTGGTCCTATGAAGTAGGCAGTGTTACTGTATGCATTTTACAGATTTAGAAACTGAGACATAGACAGTATGACTTGCCCATGGACACGCTGATTCTAAGTGGGCAGAACTGCTGGGATTTGACCCCAGCAATCTTCTTCTATATTCCTTCCTCTTTATACTGCTTGACTCCTTGCTGCCTTGGCTACTCTGGGTATCTTAAAGATACTTGATCAGTCACTTTTCTTGTCCAAAGGTTAAAAGAAAAAGACACAGGTAAGGTCTACCTCAAAGGATTATGGTTAGAATTAAATGATACAACGTATCTGAAGTGCTTAACTCAGTGACTGATACAAAGTAAGTACATATTCATGTTGGCAATTATTATTATTATTATTACTATGTATTATCAACAAATGTCAGATGAAGGAATTAATTAATATAGAGGCATAACTTAGCATCACTAAGTTGATTACTCCCAGTTGGTTATTCCCAGTTGCGTGATTTCTGTTGAGAAGCTCATTTAGTAGACTCAGTAGTCTCCGTGTGGTACTTGGGCTCTTTCCTAAAAGCATTGTACATAGGAATCAGACACCCTCATGCCGCCTTCTTCAAGTTAAAGAAAGAGCTATTATGACAGTAAATGACTACGTTTTTAGTATAGCAATTATACCACTAAATTAGAAATTTTGAAAATATATAGGATAACCCATGGAATGCTATAAATTGTTAAAACCCCCCGAAGTATATGCTGTAGGAAGAGAGACCTATTTTACTGTGTTTCAATGTTCTTGCCCTGCTTTTCTCTTTATTGCTTTATGAGATTGACATTATATCATTATCTCTCATTGTCACCTTAGCCTTGTGAGCTTTGGATGCTGCTAATGTTATGGTAATAACTGCCACAATTTGCAATTTTCACTTGTATTAGACCTTGATTCATTTTTTTTTTACCTACCTTGTATAACCATCACTGATTTTTCTTGCAGATAATAAGCAACTTAATGGTTTTTATAAATGAATACTGGTGTGAAATTATCAGAGCAGGAAAATCAATATTAGAAAATTTCCTATATGAACAGCAACAAAAATAGAGTAATATGAAAGGAACTGTAAATATTCAGAAATCAAATGAATTCATGATTTTGAAAATAGTGTTAGAAATTTTATAATTTAAAACCTGCCGGTTCACTATGCTTTTTCAATTTCACTGTACTTTTTAAAAATTATAACCTTCCTCCCTCTTGTTTAAATTAAAAATAACACATCTGGGATGACTGCAGAGCTAGTTTTTTCAGAATGCTTTCCTATTTTTCACAAAAACCATGTCTTGCACTATAATTGGAAATTATATAAAATCAGGTTCTTGAAGGGAATCCATCAAATGTCTCCTGAAAAGTCAGTATATTATATTTTTGTTTGTTTGTTTAGGTTAAATGAACTCTAGAGATTCATCAGCCACTAGAAATATAAAGTGTTGAAATGGTGTGTGTATATCTTTTCCCAAACATTTTCTTCCTTGTGTTTCCACTACCAGTCACAGTCCTGCAGTCCCACCTCCTCCAGGATATTCCATCTTCCCTGAAGAAAGGGCCTAATGGCAAAGCTCCCCTGCGTCTCGTTCCCTTTGCCCCTTCTCTGGCACGCCATCCGTTCACTTGATGAATATTTGTTGAGCAACAAGCGTGCATAGGCACCGCGTACAGTGATGAATGAGCTGCAGCCCTACCCTCAGAGAACTCAGAATACAGTAACTTGTCACTGACCACCTTATATCATTAGTTGTTTTTCATGCATCTGTGTCTCTGTCTTAAAAAGGGCAAAGGCTACAATTTTAAACTATTTTGCTTCCTATATACCTTTCACCTAGCAAGTGCTCAAGACGTTTTACATTGAATGAGTGAAGTGACGCACCATCCAGAGGAGAGCAACATCTGGGTTGGGGTACCCCACTCCTAAGCCAGAATGAGCATGGACGGGGCGTGGCTAAGACCATGATCGTATGCCGTGCGGCTCATGTCTTAGCGCACCCAGTAGATGACTTTGAAGTAACGTAAAATATTTCATCGCACACCATGAAGAGTTAGGTGTTCATTTCTAGACTATGCTTAGGTTCCTTAGTCTTTTTTCCCCAAAACAGACATAGTTTTATCCAGGGCTATTAATGGCCAAACCTTGACTAAAGCCATTGACTTCTCTCAAATGGTATTTGATTATTTCTTCCTCTCTTCTCCTCTACTGAGAAGAAAAAGGAGAGTGAGAGATGGGAAGGGATAAACATGCAGTCTCTCCCCAGGTTAGAAATGTGTAATAATTAACTCAGGAATATGGCTTAAATTTGCAAAACAAAAGAAAAATGTTTCTTTAGTAAAGAACTTTTGTAAAAGCACACACTGCCCCAGTAAAGAGAAAAAAGAAGAAGGACTGAGTCCACTGGGAAGGTAAGAGGAAAGCAGAAGTATTCTACACCTGTTCTGTCCAGTATGGTAGCCACTAACCACATGTGGCTTTTGAGCTCTTGAAATGTAACAGGTCTGAACTGAGGTGTGTTGGAAGTGTAAAATACACACCTGATTCCCAAAACTTAGTGTGAAAAAGAAAGTAAACCATCTCAAAAATTTTTATATGTTGAAATAATACTTTAGATACATTGGGTTGAATAAAATATTAATCTCACCTGTTTCTTTCACCTTTTTAGTGTGGCTAATAGAAAATTAAAAATCACGTATGTAAGTCATGTATTATAGTTCTGTTGGACAGCACTGTTCTGGACCCTAGGTTTTCAAACTGGGCTCCTAAGGACCCTGCCCTCCTTCCTAGTATGGCAGCCAGAGACCAGGGAGAAAGGGCGCAGTCCATCCCATCAGAGAAACTCCTTATTTGTTTATCAAATCAAGTTTCTAACATTGAACTTCTTTGAAGGAAAAAATCTGCAGCCAAAATGTTGGCCAACCCTAATCTTGGAATATTTTCCATCCACTCTACAGATGTAGAATGAGAAGAATAAGGAGGAGGGAATAGCTCAGTGGTGGAGTGCGTGCTTAGCATGCATGAGGTCATGGATTCAATCCCCAGTACCTCCATGAAAAAACAAAGAAAGAAAAATACATAAACCTATTTACTCCCCCCCTCCCAAAAAAAGAATGAGAAGAACAAACTCAGATACCTTCCTCCGTCCCCTGTCACTACACTCCATGCATTAACAAGAGGGGGGCTGCTAGATCCTTCTGTAGTTCTTTGTTATTTGGGGAGTTCATCAAAAGTGTATTTGTTAGTGAAGTTTTACTCCTTTTCTCTAAGTTGAGAAATTTATTTGCAGTGGAATGTCTTTTAAGTATTCCTAATTGATAGCATGGAGGGCCAAGTTACAGATGGTCTTTATTAGGATTTTTTTTTCTTCTGGAAAATGTAGACCTCTTCCCCCCTGCCCCCTTAGCAACAGCGATCGGAGGATGATTGAGTGGTCTCTTGTGGAAATATGTATTTACCTATGTAAAGATCAGTTTCAACTCAGCACATTCGTCTTTAACCAGTGAACTAACCTGTAACCTCTAAGGGGTGTTGACGTCTCTTCAGCTCATGATTCTGTGTGTGTGTGTGTGTAGGCATGCATGCGCATACACACACATATTGTATTAACTATGAATACAGCTGTGAACTTAGAGAAGAGCTTTTAAAGCAACTTTGTGAATTTTATTTTCTTAAGGATTAATAATCCTGACCATTTTAATCACCCCCATACACAAATAAAGTTAACACAAGGTCACACACCTGATTGTACACCGTGACCCCAACTTGAGAATGACAGAAGCAAACAGGAAAGAAAAGAATGAGTGGCATATTGTAAAAAAGCCATTGATTTCTTTGACACTAATTGCAAACAAAAATAGCCATGGAACCTCAAGGGGTATTTGTATGTGTTTGTTGTCAGAGAGTAGATACAGGGACCCATAATAAAGAACAGTTTCCTGGTTGGAATATTGTCTCTTCTTTTGGGAGGTTATAGATTTTCTTCCTCTGTGACCTTTCCACTTGGTCCTCAGAAAGGCACGTTGATTTGGCTTTGATGAGTTTTACACATTTTATGGAAAGGAGGCATTCTGATGTGCGAAAGTTTGCTTGTCATTAGCTGAATTCATTTTTGTGCAAAATGTTAATCCATAGTTCACATCATAGTGAAGGACGAAGCGTAAGTGAGAACATACTAAATCAAGTAATGTTTTCCTCATGTATCTCTTCTACCTCAGGCAGATGTGCATACTCAGTGATATAACATAATTGACTCGTTCCTCCTTGAATGTGGGGTTTATACATTTTTCCATGATCGGAAAGGACAGAATTCTGTCTTGAAGTTACAGGTGAAGCATTTGTTTTGCCATCCTTTAAAAAACAAGAATATCTGAAATTTCAGGTCAGGAATAAGCCCAAAGTTTATGCTCTGCCCTCCTTCCTGTGTCCTTCCCTCCCTCCCTCCTTCCATGCCCACTTCCGTCCCTTTTTCCTTCCCTTTGTCTCTCCTTCCCTCTCTCGCTCATTCCAAAGCACCAACAGGGGAACTACAGATAGCAGACCCTCTCATGGAACTTACCTTCTTTGTAATTTTGTATTTTTGATCCATTCTGAATATAAGCATTAGTAGCCATGTCATGAAATAAGGCAATTCCAAATAGTTTTGCCTGCCCCATCTCTGAGACATGGTGGGAGGTTGTAGAAACAGACAGCAGATGTCTACCATGTCTACTGGCTCTTATCTTCAAAGAGTACCATGGTGCTCTCTCAAAGCCTTTGTTCTCAGGCACTGATTATGCTAGTTGTGGAGTTGTCGTGCATGTTAATATTCCCTTCAGTGTGGGTGTGCGTCTAATATATAACATGACTCTGAGTCCTCCATGCCACGTAAACCATGCATTTCTGTGTGTTCCCCTGAGGTGCAGCGAGCTATAGTGGGAAGAGTATTGGCCCCAAGAGGCAGGAGATGTGGATTGTAAGCTTGTCTATTCTGTCAACTCATGGGATCGTCTTGTCAAAGTCACTGTAACTTTCCAGGTTTAGAGGTGTCAGATTTGTAACTAGCTTAAACTTGGTTATCATAATTCTTCTTCCAAACTCTAAATATCTAGGGTTCTATGAAAAGATGGTGAACAGAGGTTTCACTACAGAATATATAGCAAGATGGTGACCCCTAAACTCAGTCTTACCTCTAAGACTGAGCTCAGAGCCCTTCTCTTTGGTTAAGAATATTTCTTTGAGAATGAGCATAAGTAATTAATAGGCAGTTTCACATGAGTAAGAATATATATGAAATCTGAAATGTGACCATTACATCATTTGACCATAAGTTCACTTTAAATTAGTGTAAGTCTGAGTTCTTCAAAGAAACACCCAGTAGGACACACACACACACACACACACACACACACACACACACACACACACACACACGAGATTTATTATAGGAATTGGCTCACACAATTACGGAAGCTGAGAAGTTCCACAATCTGCTGTCTGCAAGCTGGAGAGTCAGGAAAGCCAGTGATGTAATTCATCCTGAGTTTAAAGGCCTGAGAATCAGGGAAGCAGATGCCTAAGTCCCAGTCCTAAACCAGAGACCTGAAAACCAGGAGAAGATGGGTATCCCAGCTCAAGCAAGACAAGCAAATTCACCCTTCCTCTGCCTTTTTGTTCTATCTAAACCCTCTGTGGAGTAGACGATGCCCACCACATTGGTGAGGGCCAATCTCTCCTGAGTCCGCCAACTCAAATGCTAATAGTCTCTTCTGGGAGCACCCTCACAGACAGACCTAGAAATAATGTTGTGTCATACATATGGGCATCCTGTAGCCTAAGGTGATGCATAAAATTAACCATCACAGTCTGCAAGTCAATGGACAGTTATTTCTTGGACCTATATCCTTAAAATCTATAGAAAGCTTGTGCTCAAAATGAATGTCTCCATTTTTGATTCTTACGTTGGACCTAGACGCTCTCCTCTTGTTCCCCAAGGGCAACGTTTATACCACTTGGCTTGAACTCCTCTCTCCCTCTCTACATTTCTTCTCGATACCTGCCTTTAACTTTCACTTAAACTAATAACTTGTTGCACAATTACCATTCTTTAGCTCTCATTCAGGAGACAGTCAGGTCTAGTTGCCGACTTTCACAGACTGATGAATTGGGAAAACATTCCTTCATTCACCAATTCGCTAAGTGCCTGTTATTTCCTGGGAAATGTTAATAATCCATTCTTTGCTCTTAAGGAACTTGTCTTCCAGTTGAACAGGTAAATAATAAGTAATTACCTGACCATGCAGAGTAACCATTAAGAAGAATGTGTGTGTGAGAGCCCCACATCCCTTGGTTGGGGGAAGAACAGTGACCACTTACAAAAACCATGATGTAAATTTAGGCACAGAGGTGGAATCAGGGCCCAGTTCATCTTGCTCTAGACATTTTGTCAGTATCGTAAGGAATAATTTTAGGGTTGGCTCTTTCTTTAGTGGAACATTTTTGTTAAGTGGTCTGCTGTCAAAAAAATGTTTCGAATTGCAACCTAACCTTTTATAATTTAACCTAACCCTTGTCATTAAAAAAAAAAAAGTCAGTAGCTTCTTTGTGACTTTTTCAGTCTCTGCTGAGGCGATGTTCTCCTAATTGGATAACTTGTACTTCTGAGTTTAAAAGAAATCCAACCAGATACATGATTCACAGTGCAAACACTGGTGACACTTTTTAGCAACCTGACTTGGTGAAGACATCTCTGTGTGAAACTGTCTGACATGAGGCTCATTTAAGCTAATAAGCAATAATAATTTGCTGACTCGGGATATGGTTCACAATTTTGGTATGCTTGCATCTTTTGTCTACTTCTATGTATTTGAAGTTCCTGAGTGAGTGTTCTTAGATGCATTGGGAACATGTTTTCTAGATATTATCTCAATTCCCATATGATCTTTACATCTGTTAGAAAGCATGTGCGTTTGGAAAAATGTTTTGGCATCAGTTAATGTTTTTATTGACTGCAAAGCATCTCTTAGGTAAAGTTTTGTTGATGGATAAAGTTGAAATGCCAGAGTTGATCTACCCTATCCTCTTTAACTTTTTAGTTGTGGAGATAAGAGGTTTACTCAACGAGGGTGTTAATACAACTTAAAGGGTTTTTTTGTTTGTTTATGTAATAAATAGTAAATAAAAATAAAATTTTTTGTTTACATAATTTATTTGTGTACAAATAAATACATAATAAAATCAGTTTTATAGAGTGGGCACATGAAAATTCCCTACTATTACTTTCAAGTTAAAGGTAGTGGTTTTCTGTGTTGGTGTTTGTGATATGTATTATTAATAACTTTCTTTTAGTGAATGAAGTTAATGAGTGTCTATGTCAAGAGTAGCTGGCTTACGACATTCTAGTTCATTGGTAATTATATAATTATCAAATTAGTGTTCTACCTTTTTTTTCAAATAACGAAAGGCTTTGTGAAGGAGCTTTGAGCATATTCTACATGGGGGAGAGAGAGTGCAGATTTCCCTTTTACACGTGACAGCAGCTACCCAGAGATACAAAGGCTCTGTTGTAGTTATCCCGGTCTTACATCAAAATTTTCGTCCCAATATGTGATTATAGATGTTTTGACTCATTTGTTTCTGTTGTCTCCACTTTCTCATCTGCTCCCATTCTTTAGTATTATTTTCATTCCCAGTTAAATTGTTAAACTCCAGTTACATGGAGAATATCACCATGGGAAAACGTAAGTTTATTTATATCACATCTAGTTCTGGCAACAGCAGTGATATATAGCGTAGCTTCTCGGTGCTTCTAGCGTCGTAATGTAACCAGCTTTGACTTTTCCTTAGATGAAACAGCCTACTCTAGATAATCCATTTCATTGTTTTATGTCTCAGTGTTACCATGTAGCATATCAGTTAATGATGATTACTCCTGTTTAATTCACAAGAATTCTGAAAGGATGTGTAATAATACAGTGTTTGGCTATGAAGTATGTCTCTAATAAGGAAGCGGCCATGAGCAAGCCTTTTCAGGTGGGGATAGAATTCTACAGACCTAATGTTTAGGTAACTGATCTTTGTTGAATTGTAGTGCGTTTCCAGATAGCTTTATATCCCAGGGTACACGGAGGGAAGCTTCACAGCTGAGCCAGTGTTAGACATTCTCACTTCTTTATTTTCTGTGTTACACAAGGAGGGAGAATGCAACAAACTGAACAGGCGTTCCTGGGAAAATAAGTGTGGAAGGAACCCAGAGATTTGAGTGGGGGAGGGATAAGATTCAACTAATGGTCCAGCGGAATGAAGACTATCCTTAACAGTTATGCATCTCTGGTAGCTTCTACCAATTGGTAAAATTTATAAAACCAGTTTGAAATTTATTGAACACAGTTTTATTCCAAGTTGATGCCCTGAAATAATCAGACAACACATTTCTTCACACATTGGTTTATGTTTGTGTAGGACATTCTTCACTTTGAATGTCAGTTCATCATCTAAGAAGTACCTTAAGGCAAGTATTAATCCATTTTACCATTAGAGGAAGATAAATTTTTTGTGGTAGTGAAGTCACCAACCACAGAACTGGGAAGGATAGACTATATGCAGAATTACTGAAGCAAGTTTCAAAAATATGAAACTATTAAATTCTAAAAAAGAGAATTTTACTGGAATCAAATAAGTTCACAAAATATGTGCAACTCAGATACAAGCTTCAGTGGTTTGCCCTCAGGTGGTTTAGTTTTTTGCTACTCAAAGCATGGTCTGTGGACCATCAGCTGAGAGCGTCACTGAAAAGCATGTTAGAAATGATCTCAGAATGCATCTCAGGCTTACCGAATTCGAGTTTGAGTTGTAACCAGTTCTCCAAGTAATTACATGCAGTTTAGAGTTTGAAAGGTGTGGGTTTGGTAAACTGTAAGGTTAATTTTCATAAATAATGTGGTTTGTCTGCCAAGAAAAATTGTGAGCACAGACCACCTTGGGAAGCTCACAGTGTCCGGAAGGAGAGGAAAATCAGACTTCCTGTCCCGATCACTTTGTGTAGTGATGGGCACTGTCCTTTAAACTATTCTTTAAGGATATATTTCAAGGACACTGACCAGGGTGGTGAAGCAGCTCAAACCAATTTCATAAAAGGAATAATGGAAGAAACTAGAAACATTTGAGCTGGAGAAGAGAAAGCAAAGGAGTTAGAAGAGCTGTGTTCAAGTCTTCAAGGAGCTGTCCTGAGAAGAGGGCAGGAGTAAAGCAATTGATAGAGACAATGCATGGGAAAATATAGGAAGACATACCCTTGCTAAATATAAAGATGAACTTTAAAACACTTACCTGTGTCTTAAAGTGGATCTTCCTTTTCCTGTAAGTAGAGAGTCATGTTGTCAGAGGTTTTCCAGCAGAAACTAGAAAACCATGGACTAGAGGAAATACCCCTGCTAAATGCTCTCCAAGCACCTTGTACTTCACCCTGGTGACACTGGTCACATGACTTCTGTAATTTTAAAATAATGTTCAGAAACATTCTCTGTGTGTCCCATCCGGGCAAGGGACTGACTGTCTCTGTCACTGACTGTTCTATCCCTAGCCTCTAGTTCAGTGTCTGACAGAAAATGTTCTTATATGATCCAAGGAAGGGAGGAATACATGGGAGGGGAGAACTGAAAAATGTATTTGTTAGCAAAGTCAAGTAATGTCTTTGATACGCCAGGCACTCAGGTAGGCCTAAGTAAACAAAACAGATTAATATTCCAGCGCTAAAAGTTCATTTCCCCATGAGATTTTAAGTAGCTCCAAGAATGTATACGTGGTCCATACAGAAAGAATGAAGAGTATGAATCAGATGTCTTTACTAGAGTAGCACATCTTGGAAGAAGTTAACACCTTCAGAATGTCTCAGAGACCAACCAGACCAACAGGAAGGGTTTAGAAGTTGAGACGGAGACCCCACTTTGTTATTTCAAAATTACCTTGAGTGTGGAGTTAGAATGGGTTCTATAAGGCTGGTGAAAAGCTTGGACAAATTAATAGAACTTCGGAGAATGTGATTTTCCAAACGGTAACATGTGGCTCAGGACAACATGGACATATGGACGTCTGTACTACCAGAGTACTTTCGGGAATATGCTCTCATCTCAGTGTCTGCTTTTGTGATTTATCTTGATTACAGCATGGTATTAAGGTAATACGTTAATATTTAATATTAGAACCATTTTTGACCTAAACATTTTACCTGAAATACATCCTTTTATGGGAATTACTATATACTCGTTGAGCCTCATTCCATCCAGGTGCCCACATTTTTTCCTCATCACCACGCATCTTTGATTTTATAATGTAAGCCAGGAGGAAAACAGGATTCATTTAACAGAAAATTGCTTTTCACAATCTTCTCTGGAATCTCTTTTGTCTGTTACCCAGGCGATATCTATATTATTACTTTGTCCTCAAAAGCTTTTACCAATTTGGCAACACAGAAGGACTAAATCGCTCTTCTTTTATCTGGCTTTTCATTAGGAGAGAAACTTTCCAAATTCATTTCTGTCTGCCTTTTCCTCCGTGCTAAATCTTGTGTGTCTTGAGTCTCTCTATAATAAATACCCTCGTTATGACTGAGGTCATTTCAGTTCTTCCTAGTATTTCAGTTTCTAATGAAAGCGATGCCAAATGACCAAATGGATAAAGCTCCCCTTCTGTCCACCTCCTACCGCCCCCCCAGGAAAGCAATCCTGTCAGATATCTGCTAATTGCCGTCCATGAATCAGCCTCATGAGCAGCCTTATCTCTGGTTCCTTCTCCAGCTTTCTGCAGATAGCCAATAACACGCACTCCGAGCGTGAAGGGGATAAAGATGGTGTGACTCTCAGAAAGCCAGCCTTAGAGTGGAGTTAGAGCACTGTTTAGATTCTTTACTTTAATGGTTCTGACATGATTTATTTCAGCCAGTTTGCCTGCAGACATGGATGGCTCTAGTTGCTTCAGACATTTTAACTTGGGATCCTACAGGCACACTTGTACTCCAATTGTTCCTCCTGCCTTACACGTAGGTCCTGTGTCAGGACATCTTGTATAAATCAGCCTTTGGTGGTAACTTTAGGCAAGTAACGTAAGCACTTTCTCCGACCATCTGTAAAATTAAGAAGTAACTACAAAGCATCTGACACATTCCTTAGAAAAGCACCGTCCAGCCACCCTGGCCTGGCTCACAGCTGTGATGAACAGCACGCTGTGTCTCCACCTCCTGACGTGTGTCTTCTTTCCTGTCCCTCTGCCCCCTGCCTTCCTGACTGACCCTGTATCTTCTCTTTCTCCCCTTAAGCACTTCCCCTCCACCCTCACCCCCAGGCCTGACCCTACTCACACCTGCTCCGGCCCCATCTAACACAGGATGTTTTAATATACTATATACCTGGAAGAAAAGGAAATTGAAGTTGCCACCATGAACTTTCTTCTCTTTCCTTCTCTTTTGAATGGGGACGTGTAGCACCGACAGCACGGCGGCTGTTTCCTTGGCGGCGGTGGGAAAGTGATAGGGGGTTAAGGAAAGGATGCTTAAGAAGTTACAGCTTCCAGCAGACAGACGGTGTTTGATCTTTTAATAGTGTTGCCATTGGGCCTAATATATTTTTTAACATGGGAGATGGTGAGAAATCAGAGCTTTGGAGGTGGGAAATGAGTTAGTTGGTTTTTGTTTTTTGTAACCCAGAGGAGACCAGAGACCAAAAGCTATGGAACTGTCAGGTGAAGTAGAAATAGCGGCGTGTTGATACAGAATAAGTGAGATGCACAGAAACATATCAAGTGAGGACCTACCCATGATGCCCTGAAGAGAGGAAAGAGGCAAACAGGTGTGACGCTGGAGGGAGAATGACAGTGGGTCAGTGGAATGATTTCTCCGCTGCCCTCCAGTTCCGCACAGGCTGTGGGCAGCTCCCAGCCCATCATCTCGGGACGTCTCTTACTTGGCGTGGCTCTCTCCAGAGAACTCACCTGTTCCCGATGGTCCTTTGATTTTGCATGTCTGACTTCAAACTTCTCTATGGATGTTCCTAAGAAATGCTGAATACAGTCTTCAGTACCTCCCCTGACAACTGAGCATTTCTGGTCCTCACCGGGTATCTGACCTGGGAGCCACCAGCTCTGTTTCTGCACCGTTGCCATTATGGTCTTTCCCAGTAGCGTCTGAGTATTTATTTGAAAAATGTAGGTCATTTTGCACCATTTAAGCTACTTGGACTCTATGTAAAATTGTGTGGGTGTGGTGGGAGGAGAATGCCAAAGAACAAAAGTAAATATTCTAAACTCTGGAATGTATTGCCAAAGTTCTCATCCCCAAGTTGGGTAACTGGGAATTTTATCTTATAAGTCTTCCTCCCCTTTCGTAGTACTTAATGATTATTTGACTTTCACATTCAAAAGGAAAAAAAATTAAGGGCATTTTTCAAAACCTCAGCACTTAAAGGTATTACTACCAATGAAGCCCAGCAGAGTTTCAAGAGTTGAAAACAAATGGTTTGGTTAAATGTTTCTGTGTGAAGTTAGACACCCACCCAATTGCAAGTGTCTCTATGTCCTCGGGAGCCTGGAGAATTTGAACTCAGAAATGTCCTGGTTCAGAGAAACTGAGTACAACAGAAAGCAGAGTGGGACTGAAACAAAGAAGTCATGAAAATCTGAGATCTGTGGGCCCAGTATATTCTCTCCAGAGCGATCTTCTGGAGAAAACGAGCAGTCACAGAGAAAAGAGCTATGGATACTGATGGTGTGAGATGATCTAACAACAAACCTAACTTACCACCCAGCTCTGCTACAGTGAAGCTCACTGACCACTCCGATCCACCCAGGTCCACAGAAAGCCTGCTTGGCCTTTAGTGATACATAAACATTAAACAACAACTGGGATCACCAGACATTTGAGGAAGACCCTCACAGGGAAGAAACTAAAATTAAAAAAAAAAATAGATGCATGAATTAAGAGGAAAAGGAGACAAAGCATAAGGTCAAAGATGGCATCAAATAATTATAATGTTATCAGAAATAAAAGCAATTTTATCTTCGAGGCAAAACTAGATACAGTAATAAAAGAACAATCATAAATTATTATGAAAATATTATAGGACTAGAAAATTCTGGAGGAGTTCTGCTAGAAAGTAGAACAAAAGGGCAAAACATGAATAGTAGTAAAATGGAGCCTATTAGATCATGCTCAAATGTCCAGCCTTTGATGGATGAGAAATTTCTAAAAGAGAAAACAGGAAAAGGGGAGTAAAAGGGAATGTATAGCGTAATTAATGCGTAGCCTCACACAGTTTCACAACATGAAGAATAAAGAAGATTCTTAAAATTTCTAGAGAGGGGGAAAAAAACCCAAATCTCCTAGGAAGGGTCAGGAATGAAAACAGTGTTAGACTTCACAACAACAATACTGGAAACTAGAAGCCATGAGTGAGATGCCTTCAAAGTTCTGTGGAAGTGATTTTCAGGATAGAATGCTTTATTTGGCCAAATATCAATCAAACATAAAGGTAGGCTAAAGACGTTATCAGACACGAGGAATCAGGCAGTTTCTCTCTCGTGCATTCGTTCCCGGGATTTATTGGAGGATATGCTTCACCAGATAAAGGAGGATAAATCAAGAAAGCGGAAGACAGCAGATCCGGGAAGCAAGAAGCCAACCCAGGAGAGAACAAAGGGAAACCTTAGAACTTCAGGGAAGGGAAACCCATCTGACAGCCGAGAAGCCAGGCGCAGCAGCAGCTCTCCCGGGGAGACAGCAAGATGAGGGAGACAGTGCAATGGGGGCTCTGGGCGGGAAAGCTTCAGGGAAAGCAGTGGAACTGACAAATGTGGAATGCAATGGCAGGGTTGGAGTGACCAGAATTAGTAACCACATGTAAAAACAATGCAGATTTTTTAAAGCAGCGACTATTAATTCCCAGGGAAGAAACGAACAAGAAAGAAAAAAAAAATTCCTTAGTATACTGCTTGGCTTAGCGTTGAGCAGTGTTCACAGGGTTATAATCATATAAGCATTAAATTGAGTATTTATGTAAGCCAAATTGTGGCATAACTGTATTAGGAGTTTGGGAGCACATGGGAGGATGAGGACCCCAGATAGCTAAAACCTTTATCTCCCACCATAGAAGGACACCAAATAATGACTAAAATTTCTTAAGAAGTAACAGGATGAGCTCATCTTCTACAAGTGTGCACATCAGCCCAATTATTTCAACACGGTTGCCTCGGGAGCAGGTCTCAGAGTCAGCAGGGAAGATGCCTGCTTTTAGTACATTTTAACTTTTAAAATTATGAAGTATGTACATGTATTATTTTGATGAAATAATTTTTTTCAAAATAAAAAAAGTATCTTATATTAAAAACTTAACATAAACACAGATTTCTGGCTTCCCCTGGAAAACTAAACCACCTGGCCCCCTGGGAGCCCTGATCCATCTGACAAGGTGGCTTGCTCCCTTTAGCTGACGCGCATGCTCTCCACCCTGCCACAGTCTCCCCCTTGCCCTCTTGTCTCCCTGCAGCTGAGGCTCAGGGTCGGGTGTTATTGTGCATTGTGATTATGCATTTTACTGGCTGCAGAGTTTAGAAAATCAAGGGACATAATTCTGAGCTCCTGTCTCCTTGAGAAGAGGGACAGTGAAAGAAAGTCCAAGCAAGAAGACTTTGGGTTTCCTGGCTTCCTGTACTAGGTTATCTGCCTGGCTTCCGAGGCATTCACGTTGTCTGCCTAGAATCCGCAATAATATAGCACAAGCTTTTGTTAGCTCTGAGCACAGAGACCATCCTTCATATGGTCACCTGTTTATAAGACGTTTTATAAACTTTGTCACCCTGCAGCTATTTCTTTTCCAGATTACTGTCTCCAAAGAGCTGATTTTTCCATTTCTCTGATCATCCCCAAACACTCTCAATCTCCATTGTTTCTCTCTCTGCACAGTGAGGGCCTGATCAGTGAGAAATGACTTGACTACTTCACAGCTCTCACCCACTTTACCGCAGTTCCTGCCTCCCGGTGTCCTGTCTCCTTTTTAAATAGCGCCATTATCCTGACGGCTCGTGCCCAGTGGGTGGCCTTCTGTGACTCCTGTGTATTTTTCTACTGTGGTCGACACACAGTGAATACATTTCCATCGTGTATGTGTGCACTTGGGTTTTCCTCCTTAAGTGCAGTGCCCTCCATTTATTTCCATTAAATTTTACGTTCCTTATTCAAAAACGCTTTTCTAAATTGGTCAACGTGGGTTTTAATTTTTCTGCTGCTGTCAAAGGTGCTGGTTACCTCTCTTTGAATTGTTGTAATTATCATGCTTTGTAATGATGCTATTTTGTTATTCAAATCATTGGTTGAAACATGAAATTAGGTAGACTCTAGGCCAGTCTCTACTGAATACTGGGAAATGCCACGTCAGGATCACCCTTGACCACTGAAAATCGTGTGTGTTTTTAACTTTGAGCAAGTTAACTAGTTACTTAAAGTAGTTAAGTAGCCTGAGTTAAATATAATCTCTACTTTATTGTTTAAAGTAAACATGGTTAAAGTCAACCTGTGTAGGAACACCCAGGATATAGAATTTTACACTCTTTGTTAGTCTTGGGTATACAAATTCCAAATAATTTGAAATTAAAAGCCGTAATAGAAGAAGGAAAGTGGATCAGGAAAAATCCCAAAGGTCTTTTATTTAGAACTCCTTGAATAAACAGCATTGGAGTAGTAAGATCAATGATAGATACTCTTGTCTGATTCAGAATAATCTGAGAAACAAGCTGCACATTTTCCATTTCAGTTGATGTCCTGACAAACATACTAATATTTGAGTAATTTGTCTCTTTCTTCTTACAGAAAATAAGTAATTGTTACCAAGCCTATTGCCCAGTGATTTAGGAAGGATTTGGGAGCTGGGTCTAAGCAGAGGAAGCTTTCCAGAGCAGGTAGTGGTAATCAGAGTTTGCCAGTTGGGTCCTCCAGGAAGCAGTAGCTAAGATGAAGTCAGAGTACAAGAGGTTAGTAGAGGGGACAAGTTTTAAAAGGGAGGAAGCAGAGTTGGGCAGGGAGAGCCTTGACCAATGCACAAATTTCACAAAGTCTTGGCCAAACCAACAGGAGCTCCAGATTGAAGACTGCCCATTAGAAGAGCTCCACGCTGGGCGAAAACAGGTGGCCCGAGAACCTTATACTGACTGGTGGCTACCTTGGGAGAGCGTGGCCTTAAGTCCAAAGCTGAGGAGGAGCCTAAAAACAAGAATAGCTAGAAGCTGTCCCCTACATTTACAATCTGCGCAGCTGAGCGACAAGTTCGTTCTTGAAGGCAGATAAAAGCAGTGCATCTTTATTGCTCTACGTAGAACATTCTCTTTATGGCTGAAGAGCTACTAGAGATGGTTTTGCCATTCTGGTCCTCTTATTTTCAACATTTCATCAACACATGGAAATTTCACTCTTCTGTACCAAAGTAATATCATCATAGGAGAACGAAGCTCCCAATACCTGAAGAAGCTCCCAAATGTTAGGTAAAGGGGTACCTGACTGGGATGGGCAAGAAGTAGCACAGTTGGATAGGAAGGAGACTTACCCAAGCATTGACCCTACCTGAGGATGACAGAGAGGTAACCAAGGAATCAGACATGGTCCATGGTTACCTAAAATAACAGTTTCCCACTCATTACACAAAATGATTGCATTTGCTTCTTTGAAAATGATTAGCTCCCAGCACTGAAAATCATGGAGAGAGAGTTGATTGGGAATTTTAATCATCCAGAATCAACCCTAGTTTTGAGAGACATGTATGCCCTTTAGTTCTCTTAACACCAAATTGTGCCTTTGAATACTATAATTTAACTGATAGAGAAAAACAGCAGTTAAATAAGGGAGATTTTCATTTTACAGTAGAATGGCTACAGAACAGCACAAGTAAGGGATAATAATACTAATAAAAATTTGTTAGGTAGTGTTCCAAAGTGACTTGTTGAATTCTGGGAAATACAAACAAAATGAAAGGGGAAATTCAGGTAAAATAAGAAAAAATGCATGCAAAGATACAGAATAATCTTAGCATTGATATTGTATATATACTGGCTCATTACCCGCGGCCTCAAAGATCCTAATGTGTTTATTATGCCATTTACCAAATGATAGCTATTTCCTGAACAACTGGCCTCCCTTGTCCTTTGTTAATAATGATGCCTGCACTCTGGGACAGAAAGATAGAAAAAGCCACCTGGAAAGAATCAGCAGGAAGTAAGAGAGGAATGGGTCATCTCTTTAGCTTGATCTTGTACACTGTTCCATTGGCTTTTGGGGGGGCATCTGAAATATGTCTTAGGTGCTACAACTAAGTCTTCAAGGTAGAAGCCAGGAAGGGGAAGGAGAAAATACCAAACACAGTCATCTCATATGGAATTTCCCTCGGTCTTTACCTGGCCTGCCTCTCCGAGTTCTATTGGTGTGAGAGAGATCTGCCAAGGTCAGCTAGTAAATAGCAACCAACGTGTTACTTCCTGTTGCAACCATTTTCTTTTTCCAAAGCAGATAAATAGTGAAGAAACATCTATTTCCCTGCATCACGCAACCAGCATTACAACACAGGATTTCTTAATTTAAACCATTTTAAAATAGAAATATGCAGGTATTAATTATTCATTTGTATTTAAGAATTTCTTCCATTAGCATTTTACACAGATAAGAATTGAAGATATAATTAAACTTAGAAATGAAAACCGAGGTTTAATTAGTGAGAAGGTAGCACTCAGATACCTGACATCTTCCCAATCATATAATAAAATGTTATGAAAGAAACAGTTTCTTTTTCTTCAGGTTAGGAAAGGGAGAAAGAGGGAAATGTGATCACTGTATTCCATGCTATTTTATGTATGTCGTTTGATGGAGCACAGACCTGCTAGAGTTCTTTTACCCAGAGTGTACATACACAGTGAACGTGCGCCAAGATGTGCCCAGGCCAGCACCGAGCAGCCATCATCTGTGGTGGTGTAGCTGGCTCCCCTTCAAGTCTGTCCCAGCCCCTGACTATTTCTTGAGTTAGGTCAGTAGTCTTTAAATGCTGCTGTTTTTCAGAAAGCCTTGGGTTTCTGGATTGGCTTACCAAAGATTGGGGTTTAGGTTAAAAGCACATCATAGGGAAACATGTGTTGAACATTATTCTCCGTGTGTAGACTTTGAAGAGCCTCCCAGGTATATGTAGGATTTCGTATGATGAGGAGATGAATTCAGTTCAAGGTACTCAATCTTACTGCCAATCTTTTTCAATAAGAAACCGTCTCGAGCCTCTTTAGTTTGCACATCTGTGTTTGATAACATAGGAGAATGTCTTTGATTAGACTTTCAGAGTAATCATTCAAACACGACTTTCTCCTCTGCTTTGCTGCATCTTATAAAGTTAGATTTTGCCCATTAGTGATGCACTTGATTGCACAGAAATAAGATTGGCTTTATGAGAGAGTATAATCTTGTTCAAAACATGACTTCCCTCACCCCCTCCCCACCAAAGTGCTGCTATTTTGGTGTCAGAGTCCCCTCTACCGCCACTTTTATGAGCACATCCCAAAATACAGTTTTCTTTTTCTTTCTTTTCTTTTATTGTATTTTATAACTTTTAATCAGATTTTTAATGGTACCTCTGTAGCCTAAGGCAATGTTACAAGTGGCATGTTCTCTTCTCTAAATCATTTTTTACTTTTCTGTAACCCTAATGGAATTGAAAGAAAAAGAGTCTCTGGATTGTCACCCAAACACTTATTTATAATTTCCTACAATATGCTTAACACTTCTATGACTTAAAATCTTTTAAAGCATCTGTATTCTTCATTTTTGCTTAATTTCTATGTTGATTTGTCTCTAGCAATTACAAAAGTATATTCTTGGCCTTTCCCTTTTTTATTATTTATACAGTTAATGACTTTTCTGTTTTATTTAAAAAAAACTATTAAACTATTTGTTAAAAAACTATTTATACCTTGTTGACAATTAGTAATCTTATTAAATTTTATTAATTGCACATTGAATCAATGCTAAGGGCAGATTTTTCTATATTCTTCGTTCATCTTCCTGGTTTTCTCTTCAAACTAAGTGAAATTCTTTCATTTGCTTTTTTTCAAAAGGTGACTGTTTTGTGGGATAAAATACCACGAGTTGAATTGGAAATAGAGACAGTTGGTGCTTTGACAATGGTTATTGAGCCATTATTCTCTGTTTTCTCACTTTGTCTGCCAGCACCCCCATTTATGATATAAAGTTAAATATTTCTTTGAAACCAGTGTTTTTTGATGAGCTCTTTCCTTGGAGGAATTGTATCAGTGATTAATCTCTTAATCCTAGTTGGCCACAGTCTTTCTGTTCACTCACCTATTAATTTTGGTAGATTGAGCCCAGATCATAGCACAGAGCGGTGGGTTTTCAGCCTGTGAAAGGATGCCCTCAGGCTAGGCATTGGGAGGAGGTGATTCTGCCAACCGTGCCCAGTGCTGACTTAGTGGTAGAGTATATGGCTTGGACTGGAGTGAGAAAGGAAGGCAGAGCTACGGCAGAAATTTAGTAGGTTTTAAGAAATGAGAATGCGGCCGACCAAAAACAGTGGTTCCATAGGCAGAGATCTCTGCAGTTGTGTTGCCTGTCAGGAGCTTCAAGAGAGGAGTAATTGCCTTGGAAACTGGAGGCGAGTATTCCATTTCCAGTGACATCTTCTGATTCTTTATACGGCTTTAATTCTAGAATTGCTAAATGTAGCTCTAGGAGCGCATTTCATTGTTAGTCTGTCTTAAGTTTATTAAAACAAGTGAAGTAAGGCAGAAACAGGATAAAACATTGATTTCCATAGACCAGAGACTTCCCTTAAAGAGATGCATGATGGCTTCTGCTGGATCTGTCTGCAGACACAGCATCCCAGCTTCTTTCTGTCAAACTACCTGCCTTCCAGGATGTATGTGCAGTCCTAAGGAAACACAGTTAAAGCCAACTGTTTAAAAGAAAACCATTCTTTATGGAGTACAAAGCTCTTTTATAAGACTAAATTGGATGGTGGGGAATGTTTGGATAAATAGTCTTACAGCAGCTCAGTTCTACCCGGTTTGCTCACAGATATCCATAAGAGCCTTGGATCTTGTGTGTATATATAGGGGCGGTGTTTGTAATTGAGCTTAGTACGTACTCTTTGTAGGGTCGGCACATGATGGGTTTCCCTCGTAACGATAACAGAATCTTACATCAAGTGAACGTGTAGGAGTGAATATTTAAACCATGTGTGAGGAAGAGAAAAAGAAACATAGTGGAGCTTTTCTTTGTGCTGTACGGTTATGGATTATCTTTGCTGGCTGGATATTTATTTCAGATTTTTGTGGTCTCTCATGTCCTGGATTATAGGGAGTCTCGTAAATGGGTTTCATATGGTAGCTGGTGACTCTAAAGGGCTCTATTTTAAGATAATTAACTTCACAGTTTTAAATTAGATCTCTGGCACTCACGGAATGAAGTAATTTTGATTTAGTGATGTATGATTTTATTAGGTTAGTTAATACCTATAGGAAAACTGAATATTTGCTTTAATTTACCTCTGTCTCACTTTCCCTTAAATATTTCACAAGGAAAACAAGGACACAGGCGACCATTCTTGTTCAGATGCACAGGTAGCATTTGGTGTCTGTAGTAGCACCCAGTGATACTTTTGACTTCTCTGATATGAGACATTAGAGATATATAACCAGTACCAGACTTCCATAGCCTTGGGTTTCACTGACTCCCTCGTTCCTCATCACCTAAGTCTGCTCGTAATTTTGCACCCTCCAGCATCCCTTTGTCATGCCCCTGACTTGTTACTTGCAACCGCTGATTCATCTAGCTTCATTGCTCTCATGAAAACCAGTCCCCACTTTATCACGTAATTCAGAAGTGCCCTACTATGGTAGAAAATAGTAACCCCCCCCCCCACCCTCCAACCAGTGGTTACATCATACAGAGAAAAAATCAATTTTTCATCTTTCTATCCGTTAAAAATCTCCCCAAAATGTATTGAGGCAGGACTCAGAACAGACTCTACTTACCTTCAAAGCAGTGCATTTTCCACACGCAATCTAATAAGGATTTGTCTAGATCTTCTGATCCTACAGATTTCTTAAATGTCTATGTCTAGACTGTCCCATGCCCTGGGAGTCATGTGCTCCACAATTAACTGTAAGTGAGAGAAATTAAGAGGACCAGAAGGAACCTGTGCAAAAGGAGGAGTGCAAATGTGCCCCTAACAAGAGCAGCACATGTTACAGTTGATCCAGGAAGCCTTCCTTTCACACCTCCCAACCCCAGCCCTGCACTGGCCAAGGTGCCCTTCTGCTCTCCTGGCATATGCGTAAGCCTCTATTTTTTTTTTTTAAGGAATCTTCATAACGGCTGCACCAAACTACATTCCCACCAGCAGTGTAGGAGGGTTCCCTGTTCACAAATACACACACACACACACACACACACACACACACACACACACAATGGAATACTACTCAGCAATAAAAAAAGAATAAAATAATGCCATTTGCAACAACATGGATGGACATGAAGGTTATCATTCTACATGAAGTAAGCCAGAAAGAAAAGAAAAATACCATATGATATCACTCATATATGGAATCTAAAACAAGACACAAATGAACTTATTTACAAAACAGAAACAGACTCACAGTTATAGAAAACAAACTTATGATTACGAGGGGAGAAAGGGGGTGGAAGGGATAAATTGATCATTTGAGATTTGCAGATACTAATATACATAGAATAAACAGCAAGTTTATTCTGTATAGCACAGGGAACTATATTCAATATCTTATAGTAACCTATAATGAAAAAGAATATGAAAAGGAATATATGGATGTATATGGATGACTGAAACATTACGCTACACATCAGAAATGGACACAACATTGTAAACTGACTATATACTTCAGTTAAAAAAAAAACAAATTATCACAGAACATTGTGATTTTTCTCTTTACGTGGCTCTCCCACTCTGGAACCCCTTGAGTGTATACAGCAGATCTTACCTTTGTTCCACCAACATGAAACAATTTCTAGAATAGATTGGACATCTAGTAAACTCCTTAAAGAAATGGTCTCTCCGTAGCCCAAGGACTCTAGTTTATTACTTGATACATAGAAGAAATCCAATAAGTGTTTTGTCAAAAAAGTCAATTGAATAAAATAAAACCACTTCAGAGTCGTTAACTTCCTTGGTGGTATGATTGAAGCCTTGTGTTTCATGGGTGAGAAGACGAGTCTGGAGAGATGGAGCCCGTTTGCCCATCACTCTGCAGCACATCACTAGCAGCTGGAATTAAAGCCAATGCACTGATTTACAGCTCAGTGTCCTTTACACTCCAAATTGTTGGCTGCCTATAGTGTCCTGGCATTACAGAAACAAACACATAGTGAAAATCTCCAAAATATTATCTTATGTGTGCAAAGCACTTTAGAGCCTTACAAAGTGCTTTAATAAACACTCTCACTTGCTTCTTGCATTATCTCAATGAGATCAGTAAGGAAGATCATATTTCTGTTTAATAAATAAGGAAGCTGAGATGCACAGAAGCTAGTGACTTGCCCAGAGTTTAGGATTCAAATCCTCATTTTCTGATGACAGCTCTATCTTTCATGCAGCTGTCTTCTGGTGCTGCGAGAAGGAACTAATATTTCCAAGGATAGTTTATCCCAGAGATTACAGAGATTTTTACCATCCAAAAAGTATTAAAACTGGGTGGGGACCTTTCCAGAACATTCTAGATATGAAGCTTATGCAGGATTGGATAGGCTGTGAATTTGGAATGGGAAGGAAAGTAAGCTACAGGCTGTCATAGAATATTGATCTCCTGGGATAAAGTGAGGGTAAGTAAGGTGAGAACTTTCAAAATGGGAAAATATATATGTATATATATACACACACACACACACAGAATAAGCACGTGGCTTAGAAGTGATAGATTTGTGTGAACAGGTTCCAAAAGAGAGAAGACATCTTTGATATAAAATAAAATAAGGCTTTTTTTTTTTCTTAGAAACATACTTCTCAGCTTGGTGTGCCTCCTCCTTCCCATTGGCCAAGAGCATCACATCCATTGTACCTTAACAGGGCTGACAGCACGGATACGCAACCTGCGCAGCTGCCCAGGGCCCGCATGTACAAAGGTTCTGTGCTTTGACCAATGCCCTGCTGTTGCCTTCTGGACAACAGATTCCACATTTTCATTGTACATGGAGCCCCACAAATGATGTGGCCAGTTCTGGTCAAGAGACTAGGGCCTTGCCAATATTTTCCAATTATGTGGGATTTTTTTTTCCTCCTTTGCAGGTGATTAATTCTTCAGGATACAGAAATCTTTGAACCATGATGCATACTTTCTATTAAAAGAAAAATAGAGAAGATTGCAAAGGTAGTAGCAGACATGCAAAGTAAGCAGAAAGGCTGAACCTAAAGTGATTCTGTTACATCTTTTCTTTACGATCAGTTCCTGAATGATCAACAAGTGATCAAGTGTCAAGAATTAGGATTTTTTAAATGATCGATTTAATCTTTTATCTTGCATTTTTTGCACATTGCCTCGATTATATAGAGTAAGTGATCACTCTTTATATGGAGAAAATGGTTGTGACTGAACAATCATGAGAGCTTGATGTAGGGGAAGATGTCATTTTTCTTCTAAATAACTTGCATCCATACCCAGAAATTTCAAAGAGCCAGTATAAAATCAGTAAGAACCCATGAGCTTACACAGCCGCCCCCTTACCAGATGCCTGAAAGTTCCTCCTCCTCCCCTTCCTCCTGCTGTCCCTTGACAATGTGTTTTTTTTTTGATAGTGGATTTTTTTTATCAAACTTTATATTACTTCTCAAGCCTGTCTTGGGATGGTTTGACACAAAACTTGAAGAAGAAAATTGAAAAACTGTTTTGTACATCCGTGTGTTTTATCGGCCCTGCAGTATATGTATTAGCACGATAGTAGGGAAAGTGTGGGGATTAAATCTAATATTGATTTAGGTATTATCCTTCATTGGGAAGCTTTGCTGAGTGCACACATAAAAGAATATCACTCCATTAGCAATAAGCACAAGAAAATTCTGGGAGAAAAGTTTCTCTTTCTCTAGACTCAAATGATACATATCACACTCCTTATTTCAGTAATGATCACGTGGCTGCTTCCCACCTCTGCTCCACTGTGATCTTTTCTCTTCCAGCCACCTGTAACAGTGAATTCAGACCAACATATTTCTATCCATGTACTCATTCATTAATAAAACAAAAGTACTGCATACCTGCTAAATGTTAGGCCCAGTGTGGAGTGGCGGGGAGAACATACTAATTCATCATGATGAACTTTGATAGCTCCCTAGGAGCTTCAGGTGTGTGTCCGCATTCTGGAGCTGTTGAAGCAATTGAAGACAAAAATATGTCTTACACACTTTGGATTGGATGTTGAGAACAGAATATGCTCCGTGAAAAACTTCCTGGGTTGAATTCAGTTTGGAAGAGAAACAGAATTACTTTCTGGCTTATAGACAGTAAGAACTCAAGGGATACGTGTCAGGGAAGAAAAAGGGCCGACACGGGTACTGGTGTGTGTTTAATAAGAGGTAAAATAACTTGCTTGAGTGAGTGAAACCAGAGGATGATTTTAGGAGGGCCCATCGTGCCAGAGAACAAGGAGGAAATATCTCTGTAGAGAGTAGAAAATGTTATGTGAAATGAGAGATTTTTGAGGTTCTAAAGGGAAGTTTTAGCTGGGGAAATGCAAGGACATTTCTGAGGCTTGTGAAGAAAGAAATTGTCGGTTGTAATTATGCAGGCTGCTCTAAAGTCAGACAGGGACAGGAGAGGATTACATCTCGGTCACTGTGAGGGTAAAGCTAAGGGAAAAGACGGTAGGGCTACAGGGGCCTCTTGTCAAAGATGTTAGGAAGTCCTAAGAAATGTTAAAGCGGGAGAAATGGAGATAGAACAAGAAGCCATCGATGCAGCGATGTCACTGGGAAAAACTCACACTGTAATTGGGTCTTTGGCTCTGGAGGGATCTTAAGGACTGGTTAGCAGTGTTCCCACACCAGGATGAACCACAGAACCATCTGGTGAACTTTTGAAAGAGAGATCCAGCATCCCTCAGTTCACGTGGTGAACGTTTCACGGATGGGAACCAGGTGAGGTGGGCTAAGCTGTTCCTGGAGAGCCCTGTTGGTCCCTACCAGTTACTCCAGTCTCATTATCTTTCTCTTGCGTTTCTATCAAGCATCTCTTTAATTCTTTATCCAATAGCTTGAAAATCACTATTCTGCTGTCTCCGAAATGTGTATCCTCCCCACCTCATCCCCCTTTTACAAGCCAGGCAGTTTACCTCGGCCTACTCTCCTGCACCCCCACATTTTCCAGGCCTGCTCCAAGATCCCCACAGAAGTTCCACAGCCCTGTCTGCCAGTTCCTTCCGTGAGCTTGGACGAGATTCATCTGGGCCTACAGATATGAACACATTGAAGGCAACCTGATGCTCTTTTTTCAGTTTTATCACCTCTCTCAGGCTTCAGTTCCTTCTTAATCTGTTGGTTTGGGGCTTAGTTTGAGGATCATTTTCATTGGTAGGGAAAGTGGGAGCAAAACAGAAAGCCAACAGTTTCTTGTTCTGTCTTACTGTCATCTGCTAATACTATAATACCTGCCCCCAGGGGGATGGGAACCATTCCTCGCATTCACTCTAAACATACGTTAACAATTCCTTTTATTGTCCTCTGCGTTTTTTCTCCAGCTTGAGCTCATTCTCAGATTTAACCCCTCCTGACGGGATTCTTACCTGATCCTCTTTCTGCTGGTTTTTGATTGTGCTTTTTTCCTTCTCTTTTGTATCATTCCTGTCTCACCAGCTATACGCCATTCTTCACATGCCTAACTCCTCCGTTGCATTTTAACTCATCTATCTAATTTTCAGTTTCTGTTGTCTACATTTTATTGTTGAAGGTCTCGCTTCTCCCCTAAGCCGTCTTTGTTCCTTAGACACTGGTTCTTGGACTATGTCATTCTTTCCTCTGAACTTTCAGAAAGGTGTGTCCCCCAAATCTTGAGAAGCGTGGTCTGTGGCCCAGTTTGCTTTAAAATTGCAAGATTTTCTGGATCCTCCCTAAGCCTGTGGAATCAGAATCTCTGGGGTTGGCTCCTGGAATCTGGTGATTAGAAAGTTTGTTTGTGGGGGTAGGGTATAGCTCAGTGGTTAGAGTACATGCTTAGCATGCATGAGGTCCTGGGTCCAATCCCCAGTACAGCCATTAAAATAAATAAGCCTAATTGCCTCCCCCTCCCTAAAAAACCAAAACCAAAACCAAAAAAAAAAAGCCCCACAAACAAAATAAATAAAGTGTTTTAAAAAGACATATCTAGAACATTGAAAAAATAAAAATTAAAAATAAAAAAAGAGAAAGTCTGAGTGTTTGGAAAATGGCTACCCAGCGTGTCTTTCCCTGACTCTTAGGAAAACAAAGTAGCACTTTCTTTCAAGTTTCCCATCACTTAACTTTGCTTTACTGGTCCAGAGTAATGGCTTCTGTCATTAACCCCTCTAATTTCCAAAAGATTAAACTGTCAGCAAATTAATAATTTATCTGTTGTTCTGCTTTTAGGAGAGGACCACTTCTGAAGATAACTTGTATTTCTCTAAACACTACTATATGTTGCGTCCAGGATAAGACATGACATACAGAAGTGAAATATTATGCATGTCCTCTGGCTGGCAAGGTTGTCTGTAATGTATTTCCTTTAGAATCATAACACATAAATTTAGTTTTGGTTTATTTCTGGACTGAGTGCAAAGAGTTGAGTAAACAGTAATCCTTAGTTCATAGCTGTAATCATCATTGGTCTGCACACAACCCCTTCCCTGGTTGAGTTTCTCTCCCATTCTTTTACTCCGAATCCACGATCCTCTCCCCTTTCCCTCCATGTGTACTCAATGTAAGGTGTATGGTATATAGTCATAAATAATTAAAGTTGTATGTATTATAAATAAAGTTGCTTTGTGTAGGTATTTTAATTCACAGAAATAACATTTTGCTCTAAGTATCATTCTTTCCTTTTTTCCACTCAGCATTGTTTTTAATAGCTATTCCACATAATTCTATATCAGTCTGTTCCTTTAATTATATTTTATGGTATGTGTATACTGTATTTTACATCTGTATCCTCTTGTGCTTCCAACTCCCTCGTACCACACAAAGACGTTAAGAAACGTCCTCATACGTACCCCCTAATGGATCTGGGGAAATTTCTCTTGGCTTAGAAGCAGAAGAGTCTTAGAATACACGCATCCTTTCTTCACTAAATGCTGCCAGACTGCATCCCCAAATCACAGTATCGATACATATTTCTATCTCCCAAGGTCTCCACTTTTTCTAATTTTTGTCATTCTAATGCATAGCAAGTTGTACTTTGCTGTGTTTCAGTATAGCTTTTCTCCCATCGCTTGTGAGCTTGGGCATTGTTGGGCATTGTCTTACACGCTTGTTAACTCCTACGGCTGCTCATTCTGCAATTTCTTTGTTTATATCCTTTGCCCATTTTTTGTTGGAATTGTTTATTCTTTTGAGTTTTCCTTTTTCTTATCAACTCATTTTTTTATTGAACTTGTCAGTATTCCTCATAAAACAGAAATTCTTAATTTTTTTGAGTTATTTATTTATTTTTAAGATTTTTTATTGATTTATAATCATTTTACAATGTTGTGTCAAATTCCAGGGTTCAGCACAATTTTTCAGTCATTCATGGACGTGTACACACTCATTGTCACATTTTTTTCTCTGTGAGTTATCATAACATTTTGTGTTTATTTCCCTGTGCTATACAGTGTAATCTTATTTATCTAGAAATTCTTAATTTTATAGTGATAAATCAATCCATAATTTCTCCACTCCTAGGTCACAGAGACTCCTATGTTTTCTTCCCGTTGGTTGGTGGGGTTATCTTTTAAGTGTATGTCTTTAATCCAGTTGTGTTCCTCTTTGGTTTATAGTATTATAGGATTATAGTATTGGGAGGTAGAAATTCAGCTTTATTTTTTCTTAACATAGTAAGAAAAACTTCCAGCACCAGCCACTAAACAACATATTCATTTCCCGGAGAAGTGTGGTGTCCTGGGAGGACACTGCCGTCCACTGGTCAGGAGCATGGCTCTGGGACCCAGCTGCCCAGGTCTGAATCCTAGCTCTGTCACACACTAGCTTTATGACATACGCAACCACTGAGCAGTGCTCCAAGTTTCAGTGAGGAGGAAATGAGATGTCCCAGGCACATTGAAGGCACTCAGCTTTTGTCGTTGTTTACCAGGTTCTCCTGCATACCTGGGTCTGTTACAGTCTCATTATTCTACACTCAGTTTCATTGGTGTCTTTTTTTCCTCGTACCAATGTATGTGATGCGTGTGCCTTTCCAGCTCACCTTATATACCTTCCTCAACTCTTTCTTCTCCTTTCTCTTTGCTTCTTTCTTCACCACCCCGACCTATCATCACTTCCCCAGTTTTGTGGATTGAGAAAGTTGATTCTGTCCACGTTTCCTTAACTAGACAAAACTTGGACAACTAGTATAGACAGGGGGAAAAAAAATCTTGGAAGAAACGAATGCATAAAGCAACTTGCTAATGTAATTGATTAATTAACCATGAGATACATAACTGTCAAGCAGACCCAGATACTTGGGTATTTTTGAATACCTGCTCATTCTTCTCTGCCGGAGAGTATATTCGACAAGCATTTCAGAGTCAGGAGCTCATGGAACCAGAGTAGGTGATAGGTGGAAGATCTAATGTTATCACACCATGTAGCCAGAGACATATGCATATTATAAAATATAATATCCCATAGTAGAAATACACACACCTGTCAAGCAGAGCAAAAAGCTCTAGAGTTACCCAGACCGCTCCCTCCTCTGGACAGTGCTGAGGACAGATTCTTCCTTGCCCAGTACCCTCTCTGCCCGCAACCCACACATACGTGTCGGCAGACACCTCATTTCTCACATATTCATTCTTCAGGTTTATCAACACCATTGATTAAGCCTCAGCCATCTTCCTCCATTCAGGCTATACACACCATGATTAGATTTCTGCACCCTGGGTTTCATCGTGCCCCTTAAGATAACATCTTCACAAAAGCACAGGGCTTTCCCCACGTTCAGGGGATAACACGTTGCCCATTTTGCTTCTTTCCATGCCATGCATCGTGTCCGCACAGAGTAGGGTTTTGTTTTTTCTGACTACTTTTCACTCTCCCCTTTAAGGCACTCTCTGTCCAACAGTCCTCCCAAATGCATTCTTTCTAGTGCCTTTCCGTTGCTTCTACCCTAATCCATCTTCCCCACCCCTGTCTTACCTCTGCTCCCTCCCCAGGACTCAAGCCAGTCTTCCTCTGCCTTTAATTCATACTCATCTGCTGGCACTTCAGTGCCTTGGAGTTGGAGGGACAAAGCATTGTGATCTTTAGAGTAATTTTTTTTTTTTTTTAAGATTCAAACAGCTAAACCTTCCTTTGAATCCACTTAAACCCATTTGTTCCTGGCAGCTGTTGACTAACCTGTGGCCCTGAGTGTGTTTTGCAGCATCAGAATTTACTTCCAAAGATTCTTGCTAGAAGAAGCCAGTGACAGTGAAAAGCAGTCACTGCTGATTCAGATATTTTATATCAATTATTTTTCTGACTTGACACACAAAATTGAGTCACAGCATTAAATATAGGTATTATTATACAATTAATGTCAGAACAAAATAACAGCCTGCTTTATTTTGATTTTCGCATTGTACTTATAGCTATTTATTTCTCTTGTTCAATCATAACTTACTTTGACTTCGTGTTCAATAGGTTCTGCAACAAATTTATAGTTAAATAACATTATACGTCTCATCTCAATCAGTCATACTGCTGTAATTCAGGTAAACAGACAATAATGAAGTAGGCAGGGCACAGAGGGTGTGTTCTGTTCCTCAGAGAGCATCTCAAGAAGCCTGGGTCATAAGTGAGGATCCCCCAGCCCCCTTTTGTTATTTTTCTATACCATCTGAATCTGGAGATGTATAATCTCTTAGGTAGCCTGTTTAGACATAACCAGGGTCTGCCACTTTAATCATATCAGCAGCTTACACTTAGATACATTAAACTTGTCAAACTGGCCACCTTCATTAGCTCACACTAGCTAGTTTATGTGACATAAATTCAGGAATGAATTATTGCTGTATTTTGACATTGGGAAAATGGCAGACAGAGGGGGATGAATGGCCTGCCTGAGGTTACACAGCTCTGAAGTTAGAAGCCAGTTCTGACTCCTGCCCTCCTGCTGTGCCTCTGCATTCCTAATGATGGAGCTCTTCTCTTGGGAAATACTAGGTTCCCAGGCACTGCAGGGCCACACACGTAACAGCGGTAGAAAGGTCTAGAATGAGCTTTCTTGTAGATACATGTGGTGAAGTAGGTAGGCTTCCACCAAGTGCTGGCACTGGGGGAGTCAGGGCATCTCTCCAGCCCTTGCCAAAGCTGTGGGACCTCGGATTCCCTAAGGGCCTTCTCCCCAGCAGCAGGGTGCTGAAAACTGCTGTGTGTTCACTGCCCGTTGAATACAAAGAGCCATCAGCAACAGCTAAACAACAAGCGTAGCTCTCCTCACACTGCGAGGTTACCTCAAGCCCACTGGGACCTCAGGAACTAGGAACTAGGAAAGATTTAACAAAAGTCAGAGCATCAGAGAACTTCCAGAACAGAGAACTGCCCCAGAAGGGGCAGCACTGTGGGATGCCTTGATGAGAAACCCTGGCAGTAGGAGAGGAGAGGGGCCTTACCAGCTAATTTCATGGTTTTTTCCCCAAGACTGGTCCCTCTTAGTACCAGGATCTGTCAGAGTAAAATGAGCAAGATAAGGGTCAGTTGAATGAGGTAAGACATATAGAGCATTTAGTATAGTGTCTAACACACAGTGAATTCTCAGTGTCTCTTTGCAAGTAAGAAAGCAAAGCAAAGAATGTGACACTGAATATATGTATGTTCATGCATAACTGAAAAATTGTGCTCTACACTGGAAATTGACACAACATTGTAAACTGACTATAACTCAATAAAATAAAATTTAAAGTAAAATAAAAAAAGAAAGCTAAGTAGACAGGAATAAGTGCACAGAAATTAGAATTCAGCCTTGGAAAAAACAGAAAGGCTGAGAAGCAAAATGGTTCTCTTTTCTGGAGCCCCTTTTCCTCCTTTCTCCCAGCCCATCTTATGAACACAGTGTAGACGCCCTTTCTGGAGGTCGAATACGTTCGTCAGTTGTAAAATGGAGTAGAAATATGGAATTCTTAGAGATCTTCAAGTCATTCAGCCATGCCAGAATAACAGAACAAGGAAGACGTTTCTTGTTTTTCCACTGACTTTATTTTGAAGTTAAGACACTCAGAGGCATTCAAAGCCAAATAAACCAAACTTCAGACCGAGAGTCCAGATTCTGAAGCCCCCACAGGTTAGCGATTTCCTGCAGGAACTTCCTCGAGAACCATTCATCTTCAGGATCTCCTCCTCTTACATCTCTTTTTTGTCAGTCATGACGTACGTAAGAGACCTGGCATTCCCCAGCGTACTGTTTCCTTTGTCCCCTGTTATTCAAGCCTAGAAATTACATCTGAGTCCTCCTTGTTGCAGGTGACAAGCAGCGTTTGTTTTGCATTTTGATGCAGTCAAATGCTCAGGTTCCAGCCAGAAAAGCCAGCTTGGCCCGGGCTGGTCATCTCCCAGACCGTAATCCTCTCCACCTTTTATTCGTGTGCAGGCAGCTCAAGGTATTAGCCCTCTCAAAATTGCAAAGCCTCGTTTTGTTTGCAACTCTTGAATATCGTATTACCAGGCCGAGTGTGGTTTTAT
The DNA here is from genome assembly GCF_036321535.1 of Camelus dromedarius. NCBI lineage: Eukaryota > Metazoa > Chordata > Mammalia > Artiodactyla > Camelidae > Camelus > Camelus dromedarius. Next base: position 68,236,274 of record NC_087439.1, on the reverse strand, counting down.
TGTCAGCTGGAGTATGCTTAAATGAAGTGTGTGGATGCCTCAAGAGGGGCCACGAATTCCCTCAGCACTTACCGTGGGCTCTGGTAACAAAGACACTTCTGGGCTAGGGAAGAATGGCAAGTGGCTGTGACTCCACTGCCAGAGGCCTACAGTTAGTTTAATTATAATACCTCCTCACAGGTGCTCACTTCTCAAGAAGCATGGAAGGTTGCTCACTCTCTTGGAAGTTTTTAAGTCTTTTTCACCCCAAGACCTCTTTTAGGAAGCCTGCTGTGGCCTGGCGGGTGGAGACATTCTTTTCGGCCACATGGCATCAAGCCAGTTAGTGGATGAGGTCCCCTTCTCACTGTTCTCCAAGTATCACATCAGGGCCATGTCGGCCCAAAGAACTTTTTTTTTTTAACCTACAGAAGAAGGAAAAAAAATTATTATCATTTAGAAAAAAGAAAAACTTAATGATAGTTTGCTTCCATTAAATGTATCTTTTTTGGGGACTTAATCTTTGTGCCCAGATGTCTTAAAGACAACAAGGGGCATGTATCTCCATAGAAGGAAAGGCTTTGCCAACACAGTGTGTTGTTACTCCTGTCATTTGTTACTTTCCTCTTATTAGTCACACTGATGTACTTAAGAGTGTCTTTGGATGAATTAATTGGTAACTGTTGAAGAAAAGTGACACTTGGCTATATTACTATATGTGTGAATCACAGGGTGCTAAATCAGTAATATTTGAAAATAGGATTATTCTAGTAGTTTTGGAAAAAGGTTGAGGGAAAATGAGCACACAAGAGTGATCGGGCCTTGTGAGCTGTACTCTGGGGAAGGAAGTCAGTGACAAAATCAGCCGAGTAAGCAAAGCAAGAGATTACCCTGCATCTGTCTCTACCTATCCATCCATCCATCCATCTATCCATCCATCCATCCATCCTTCTATCCATCCATCTACCCACCTATCTATATTTATTTGGCTGCAAGTCTGTGGAATTCATTTAAACTCTTGTTTTTCTTTCCTCATTATATAAACATTAAAATTAGTTTTAAATTCCACAAGCAGCCCTATACTGATGGAAAGGAGAAATAGCCCACAATTTTGTGGTTGGAGGGAATAGAACTTTAAATTTTTCCTGAATAATCCCCCTAGACTAATAATCAAGTGTTGACTCAACTCTTAACATTGCTGTGCAGTCCTTAAATGGGCTGAGGTGAGGAACTCCCTTCTTATATATGATGACAGCCTAATGTTTTGTTCTATCAGTGGTTATTACAACAGCTTATATTTATGAAGTGTCTTTTTCTGAAGAGTTTCTAGGATTCTGTAATTCTCTGCATTTTACACGTGGGGACCCAGAGGAATAGAAATGTCACATCATGACAGAGGGACAGAGCTAATGCCAGAACACGGCTCTCTTATCTTCCAGGTTATTGCTTTATCTTATCATGCTGCCTGTCAGCATACAGATGACACTCAAATCTGTTTCCTTTCAGTGCTAAATTCACAGATTTTTTTTTAACTGACTGATCCTCAGTGGACAGAGGCAACCAGGATATCTAGCACTTAGTCACCAGCCATCTGGACTCCACATCCTTTGAAGTTTTGTCTTAGTGCCTGGGGGCATGTGAGGTGGCTCTAGGGCCATGTGATGTCACTAATAGCTGGTTGATGCTGAACCGCCAAAGGTGTCAGTAGCAATAACTGGGTCTAGCTTTTAGTTCCTGTCACAGATCCCTAAGGGTGCAGAAGCTGAACCATCACACTTGGTCTGAGAAACTGTAAAAACAGAACCTGGGGTTCCACATAGCCACCCTCTTCTTTATCGTGTGTCCCCCAGTATCTTTGTCTACTAAGAGGTCTGAGCTCTCCTAAAATATCTTCTTAGTGAAAGCAGTGGCTTCTAGAAAGATGATCTCTGCCTCTAAAGACTTCACTGAGACCTACATTTAGTGCCGTGTATCTTCACGAATGATTTGAACTGTGTAAAACCTGTAAAATTTGGAGACATTTACTAAGAGTGCAGTGAGCATGATTCTGAGGTTTGTAAATCAGTTAGGACCAATAATCTTCAAAGTTGAAGGCACCAAGTTTGCATAGTTGAGAGAAGTGAAAGCTAAGAAAAAATAAAATCCTTTGCTGGTGGTGTTTATGTGATGAGTTACTCTGTAAACAGTGGTGATCAGATGGTTTCCATTCCCCTCTAAATGAGGAGGGGAGAATGGAAAGAAACAGAGTTAAAGTAAAGTAGAGGGGATTTAAGTTAGATAAAAGGAAGGACTTCCTGACAATAAGATTCTTAAAGCCTGGAATGGTTATCAGGACAGGTTATGGACTCGTCTTATCTAGAGACCTTTAAAAACAATGTAGATGCCATCTGTCTAAGGTGGTTTAGAACAGACAGCCCTAAAAGCCTCTCAATGGATTAGATTATCTTTTAAGGTTCTTTCTAGTCCTATGATAAACAAGAGAACTTGGAGTATTAGTAATTGGCCAATTGGTAAACATCGCAGTGGCAAAAACCATCTTGACCCACTACTCACCTCCCCCACCCGCCCGCTGCCAGATAGCCAACTTCACAATTACCATTTTAAGTGGACTTGTTCAGAGACCTGTCTCTAAGTTTCATAAGAAACTGAGCGTTTCTCCGAGTTTGTTGCTATTTTTACAGAGTGTTTTTTATGTGTGGAGTCTTTGAATTTATGTAGTTAGGTCAAATGATCCTTTTTTTATTCCTTTTATTGCTTTAATGTTAAAATGTTCACAATTAAATTATTTTAGTTTTATAAAATGATTTATAAATAAATAAGGATTGTCAAGGTGGTATTTATTTATATTACTAAAAAACTGGAAACAACCTAAATACTCAACACGAGGGGATTTGTCATCATAATTTTGTCCTTTCCAGATAATGGAATAGAGTGGAGCTTTTAAATTTCTTTTTTTTTTTTTTAATTCAGGAACATTTAATTACCTGGAGGAATGCTTTATATGGGAAAAAAATAGCATATAAAACTGTATCCATGGCATGATTTCAAATGCCTTTATACAAGAAAACAAAAACCTGGGAATGAAATATACACCAGTATTGGTGAGATGTTGGTGATAGAACAAGGGCTTTTGTATTTTCACTTGAAATATTCTTTTGAGTCGTTCAGATTTTTCTGTAGCATGTATGGATCTTTCTTACTATCAGGTCAAAAAAGTTGTAAAATAAAATAAATTCAACTCTAAAAAGTGAACAATCACATACTTCAGACACAAAACTAACATATCATTGTGGTCTTCCCTTTCATTCTCTCTCTAGTGTTTCTAAAATATTTGTAGAAGATTTGACTGTTAGGCTTGGCATTGCCCTCACAGAGGCACTGTGTCTGTTTGTAATGCAAATTGTGTCTAGTCTCAATTCAGGAAGCTTGGGGAAAAACAAAACAAAACAACAACAGTAAACACCCTCCATACTGAAGCGCTCTCATAACTTCCCGTTATCACTTGCCTTCCTCTGGACTCAGGAAATGAGTCAGAAGTTAGTGTGCTTCATAGCCCACGCTTCAGTTCTCTCTCCTGGCAAACACTCTGAAACATGAGTTCTTGTGTTAAGTTTGATGGGACTCTGTTGCATACTTCAAGTGTAGTTATAGCTTTACCTACTCAAATGCTTGCCCTCTCTTCTGTGGCTGCAAGAGAAATTATGATTTAGAAAGTGTACCACTATCAGCTGACAAGAGTGTGTGAGATATGTTGGTGTTAATATGCATTGCCTATGATGAAATTTAGCATGGACGAATTGGGAGTTTGGATTTTACTCAGTATCCAGTTCTTAGTGTTACATATGAGAGGTATCCAGCCACCTCTACCAACCACCATTACTCTCCTAATTCAGGCATTTATTATCTCTCACCTAGACTAGGTTTTCCAACATGTAGGCTTCTAACTGGTCTACCAACACCCAGCATCTTTCTGCTGTGCTCCATCTTCCAGCTGGTGCAAGAATGATCTTTCTCAATTCCAGTAGTCATGTCACCATTTTTCAGTAGCGCGCCCTCACCTGTAGGATGAAATGTAAATTCTTCAGACAGGCTGTGAGCCTCTTCCTGTTCTGATCCTGTCTTCTTGTCTCATCACATCTTCAGTTTATTCTCCAGTTGTAAATTCTGTTTCTTCAGTGTGAAACTGTCTCTTGAAAACAGAGTTGAAATAAAAATCATTCTCCTTTTTTAAGACCCACATCAAGTTTTTTTACCCCATGCTATAAAGGCTTCTTCTGCTTACTCAGTGAGACTTAAGTGCTCCTACCTCCCCATTACAGACAATCACAATGTAATTATTTGTTTGCTTGACTTTCTCCTTGTGGGGCACTGCGCCATTTAAGGGTTTAACTTTTACATCCTGAGCACCTTGGACAGAGCCTGGAACATACTAGTTGAGAAGTAAAACTTTTTGTCTCATTAATATATTAACTAATAAAATGGCCTGGAATAAAATACAGGCATGCCACATTTTATTGTGCTTTCCTTTAGTGCGATTCACAGATACTGTGTTTTTTTACAATTGAAGATTTATGGCAACCCTGAATTGTCAGAGGATGGTTAGCATTTTTTAGGAATAAATCATTTTTTAAATTAAGGTACGTACATTGTTTTTTAGACAGTATCCTCTTGCATACTTAATAGACTGCATTGTAGTGCAAACAACTTTCATATGCAAACCAAAAAATTGGCGTGACTCACGTTATTGCAATATTTGCTTTATTCCAGTGGTCTGGAACTGAATCTACAGTATTTCCAAGGTACGCCTGTAGAAATTAGATGCTTTTAAAATAAACAGGCAATAAATAAACTCAGGTCATTAACAGCAAGTCATACCATAGACTTAACTTCTCTTGGCTCAAGGGAACTCTTCAAGGCTTTGTCCCCTGAGCCCTCCCTGCTGGACTGCTCCCAACAACATCTTTTCCTCAATACCCCGAGGATGTGCCTTCAGAGTGACATGGAGACCCTTGCAAACAAGGAAGAGGTCCACAGGGAGAAAGAGGCGGAAGACACTTTGTCATTTTTCACCTTGCTCTCTAGCTGTCTTCATGATGTGGTGAAATTAAAGTTATAAGTTGTTTTCTAGACGCGTAGATACCAGACTTTTCATGGGCTAATCAATTCTGTAAAAATGGGAGGTCACCATAAAGCAACCAAGTTTTTATTTCATCAAGTTAAAACATAAACGAAGCTCGTCTGCTATAATCAGTGTTTCATTAAGAAAAGCACATCTTACATATTAACAAAATAGGAAGGATGTAATCACAGAATGTGGGAGAATTCTTCAAGTTAAACAAATGGAGTGAGACTTCCCTGAAGTGGAGTTGTACTTACTTTTCTCATTGTGTTGCTGCTTGGTGAGAACTTACCCGGACCAGCATGGGATAACAGGCAATAAGGACTAGTTTTTTTAAAAGAGGGAGGGATGGCCTGCAAATAGCAGGACAGTCAAAGGGCAGGAGGAGGAACAAGGAGCTTCTCCTGCTGCTCACAACTGACCTTACGAAACCACTGGTTGCCAGGAGGCAGACACGATTTATCCTGCCCGTCTTCTGATGTTTCCAACTGCTAAGGATTGCTCTTGGGTTGAGTAGGGGGAACCTATGTCTTGAAAACTGATTTCAAGCTGTTACTTAGGAATTTCTGAAAGTATCAACAGATGACAGTAGTACTTTTAATGGTAATGAAAAGAGCCCTTGAAGTGCATTCTGTCATCTTTGTTACTTACCAAAGTCTGTTGATGGTGAAGTGGGTGGTCAGTTTATGTTTGCATTGGCATGGCAGCCACTGACTTAAAAATAGTGATGTCCATGTATGGGTTGTCGTGTATTGCTTTTAGCTGGTGGATGGTCTGTAGTCCTTAGTTCGTATACATGTCATTTCAGCCACAAGTACCCCTAGAGGAGCAGCTGTAGGCACCTTGATGTTGCTGAAGGCCCCTCACCCAACTTTGATGGTGGTGCCTAACTTTTTTGTTGGCACCTTAGCCTATCAAGATCAAGTGCTGGTTGACATCCCTCATCATAGATCAGTGTTCTGATGACTTTTATTCTCATAAGTGAACATCATCTCAGAAAGGTGGGGCTCCGTTCCATCACTCTATTTAGCTAAGCATTGTTGTTTTGAGAGAGAAATGCATGTTTAGTTTTAGTATCTCTAACATGGAACAAAGTTATGAACAGTTCAGTCTTCAACCTGGCATTGTAAATTTAGCGTGTCAACATAATAAAGCATAAATAGCCACACACAAAGAAACTTGCTCTATTTAGGGCCAACTTTCTCTTTCTTGTGGTTGAATTTATTAAATGTGGTAGGTGGACAGATTCTTCCAAGTTTTGAGCTATGAGCTGGAGAATCCAAAAGCAGCTTATGATTGTGATACAGTTCTTAGTGGTTTTGTTTTTTTGATTGACCACTGTGTGGACGTAAAATTGGAAAATCAGATTCAGGGCCTGGAGAGTTTTCTGACTTGTGTGTATATATTCACATATTCTAGGATTATTTTCTGGAGGAAATAACCCATATTCAAAGTATTAGCATTTGGAGCTTTTTCCTTTGAATAACTTTGACATCTTCTAAAAAGCTTACACTTCCCTGTAACCCAGTCATTTAATTTTGGGAGGAACAGTTTTATTAAGGTGTAATTCACAGGGCATTCAGTTCACCCATGTAAAGTGTACAACTCAGTGGTTTTTAGTATATTCACAGAATTGTGCAAACACCACCATAATCAATTTTAGAATATTGTATCACTCTCCAATGAAACCGTGTACCTGTTACCTGTTAGCAGTCACTCCCCATCCCCCTGTCTCTCCCCAACACTAGACAACCACTAATCTGTTTCCTGTCTCTGTACCTCTGACTGTTCTGAATATTTCATATAAATGGAATTATTCACTGCATGGTCTTTGGGGACTGGCTGGTTTCACCTAGCATGCTGCTTTCAGGGTTCATCCATGTTGTAGCATGTGTCAGTGTTTCATTCCTTTGCACTGCTGAGTAATACATCGTTGCGTGAATGAGCACCACATTTTACTTACCCGTTCATCAGTTGGTTGGCATTTGGGTGGTTTCCCCTTTTGGCTATTATGAATAATGCTGCTGTGAGTATTCACGTGCGAATTTTTGTACAAATGTATTTTCATTTTTTTGGATCTATACCTAGAAGTGGAATTCCTAGGTCATACGGTAGCTGTACGTTTAACTTTGTGAAGAGCTATAAAACTGTTGTTCAGAGTGACTGCGCCTATTTACGTTCCTATGAGCGGTGTATCAAAGTCCTAAGTTCTCCACATCCTCGCAAACACTTGTTGTTACCTATCTTTTTTTGTCATAGCCATTTTAGTAGGTTTGCTGTGCTGTCTCCTTATGGTTTGCTTTGCGTTTCCCTAATGACTAATTTTCTTGAATTTTTTTCTTGTGCTTATTGGAAATTTATATATATTATTTGGAGAAATGTCCAGTCACATCCCCAGTCACTTCATTTTAAGACCTGTTTTCAAATATGAATGAATCAAAAAGGTAAGGAATAAGGCTATTCCTCAATGAGGATGAAATGAGGGTAAAAAAGGAAAGAATTGGGTTCCTGTAGTTTCCTCTCTTTTCTTATGGTCCTGTCTATTAAATGACTCAAAATTTATTTCTTACTCACACTGAATGAAATTTAAACTCCCTTTAAAAAATACATAAATGTTTAAGCTTCAAAAATTAAGCTTTTTGGGGGGAGGTGGGGTAATTAGGTTTGTTTATTTATTTGTTATGTATTATTTAACAGAGATACTGGGGATTGAACCCAGGACCTCATGCATGCTAAGCACACACTCTACCACTGAGCTATACCCTCCCCCACAAAAATTAAGCTTTTACTATTAAAAATTTAGAGGCTTGTCTTTTATCTGTTTTTCTTTCTGAGTGAAATCCCTTGTTAGACATAAGCAGGGAAAGATGGTCAGCTATGGATACTGGGATGTAATCCAAGATGCTGGTTGTTTCCCTGATTCTCCAGGGGGAATCTGAAGATGAACCAGAATCTCGGGCTCACACCATTTCAGAAGCTAAAAGATCTAATCAGAATACCAGCTTTCTCCATTGCTCTGACCCTGGATATTCTCAGTAGACACCTGTTAGTGGTTGAACAAGATGACTCCTTAAATTGTGAAATATTTTATGGAGAAGATACATCTGTTAGAACTTTTCTCCACAGCAATGGGTTATGATGTACTTTTTTTTGCTGTGTTTCTACTAGTGCCTTGCTTCCACCAGAAGCAAGAGAGAAACTGTTAGAATTCAAACAGATTCGGAACAGTCTTTCAACCCATTTCAAATGAAAGGGAAAAAATCAAAACGAATGAAACAATCAAAGCTCCTATTAAAGTTTTATTACAAAAAAAGTAAAGGAATATCAAAAAGGAATAAAACAGCAAGTCTTAACTCCATGGCAATATTTCCCATCCTCAGTTACACTTGATACTTTTATGCTACAAGAAGAATTAATATGTAGACCTTGAGTGCATTGATGATTGTTCTGGACTGGTAATTGTGATCTTATTTAAACCCAGTGACTATCCAGCAAAGGTTGCCCTCTATCAGTGTGATACCTGGGGCGCCTTCCCCTTTGCTCCATCCGTACCGAATCATGCAATGAGATTATTATTTCTTCATGCTAAAAAGATGTAATGTTTAATCACTTCAAATTTTTCTAGTACTAAATTCTATATTCCGGTCTATTTTGGTGTCTATTTTCTAGGCCCTGTTTTCTTATTGTCTTCTGTAAACTTTTCTCTTAATTAATTAATATTCACTAAGCATGTCCAGATAGTAGGGCAGAATAACCATTAATAGTGACCTTTATGAGTCTTTTATTTTAATTATGTTATATTTAAGCAAATATATCCAAACTATTATCATTTTCATATGTGTTATGAACTCAATTGTAGCCACTCAAAATCTGTTCATTGAAGTCCTGTCTCCCAGAACCTCAGAATGTCAGTGTATTTGCAGATTGGCTCGTGGAAGAGGTCGTTAAGTTAAAATGAAGCCATTTGAGGGGGATCTTAATTCAGTATGACTGGTGTGTTTATAGGGAGAGGAAATTTGAACACAGGCACACACAGCAGGAAAGCCACGGGGTGACACAGGAAGAAGACAGTCATCTAGAGGCGGTTAAGAGAGGCCTCAGAAGAACCCAGCCCTCCTGACACCATAATCTCAGACCCTTAGCTTCCAGAATTGTGAGAAAAGGAATCTCTGTTGTTTAAACCTCCTAGTCTACGGTACTTTGTTATGACGGACTCTGGCAAACGAATACAAGGTATAATTAATATAAAAAGTATCAGTAAGATAGTTTATATTCTTATTTATTTATTTACTTTGGGGGAATCTAGTCTCTGAAATCTACTGTGTAGTTTCCACTCACCAGCACATCTCAGTTTGGACTAGCCACATTTCAAGTACTCTGTAACCATATGTGACTAGTGACTACTTCACTGATGAGTGTAGGGGCAAAAAAATATATACTATGAGAGTCTTAATGATGGGTAAAATGTGAAATGAGGAGTCCAGGAGGCTAAGAAGTTTACTGGAAACAGAGAAAGAGTTCAGTATCTGGTTTTTTTTTTTTTTTTCATTTAAAATTAATGTAACTACATTATAGAAAATTCGGAGAAGATAAAAAAGAGAAAGGATACTCTCTTTCCCATAACCCCATTCCTAGAAAAAAACCACCTAAATTGTAATATTTGTCTTTAGCCTTTATCCTACATACTGCCTTATTTTGCATATCTTATTTCCCACTTTTATTTAATATGATATCATAGCCAATTTTCCACATTGCTACAGTCCTCACATCTGTCATTTTTTATGACTGTGTAATACTCCATCAAATGGTGGCAACAGAATTTAATTAGTGTCCTTTAGTATGACAGTGTTTAGTGTATGCAAAGAAAGTAGATTAAAAGTGTAACACTGAAAGAACCAGACCAAGGAAATGGGAAGTTTTAGAGCAGAATTACTTCTGATTCTTCAAAGGTTGGGCAGATTACCAGGCATGAGCACAGAACACAAAGACTGAGCATAGATGATAAATAGGTTATTTTCTAATCAAATAAAATTTAAATTAATGTGATACATTTAATTATATGAAAAAACTTAATGACCCTTTATGGTAATTAGGCATGAATAGTACATGTTGACACAGGTAGTCCTGTAATGTAATTAGGGCTACTTTACGTGGCCAAACAGAATTTTCAGTTTTCCTCCTCTGTTTTCTCGTCCTTATAATCAGTTTCAATGTCAAGTATCACTCTGATACTTGTTTTATCCAGCTGTAGTGGATCATATTTTTCCCCAAATTATATCTTGTATGTATTCATTAGAAATGATTACTTAACATTCACAGTGGGTGAGGTACCGTGAAAGACAATATAAAGGACACAGGTAATTTTGATACAGTTCGTGATTTCAACTGACCTTCAAGGTGAGTAGCTCTTCCATTCACTTACTCATTTATTCATTAATTTATTGAAAGAGTAGTACAAAATAAGGCTAAAGAAGTGAGTTGGGGAAGGGTTGGAACGAGCCTTGCAGGCCAGGCTAAAGAGTTTGAACTTGATTTCAGAGGCAATAGGGAGCCAACAGAGATCTTGGAATGAGGCTTAAATACTCATGCACACTTATATACATTTTTGGAGTGAACTCGCTGAGGACTGTGTGGAGAATGGACTGGAGCAGGAGAGATTTGTGGCAAGATGTCAGATTAGTAGGAGACTGATGGAAAAGACTGGAGGGAAAAAGATAAGGGCCTGACCAAAGGCGCTGGCAGAGGGAGGGGAAAGAGAAAGAATCCCTAAGTTTGTAGTGTAGGAGATGGGTGATATGCTGGGGTGGGCTGCAAAGGGGGAGGAGGAGGGAGAGGGCCCGAGAGAAAGATAATAAATTCTTGACTGTGAGGAGCATCTGGACACACTGGCAAGGAGGTCTTGTTTTTAGGTAGTAGATTGAAAGGGAGACAGGGAGAAAGAAGACCTTCTAGACATTAAGGAGGAAAAGGCAGAAACGTAGGCATGCCAACAGAGCTTGCCCTGTAGGCAGTGAGAGTTTGGCAAAGTATAGGATGCTGGACTGCAGCTGATTTCAAAATGAGGTATGAAAATGTACCACAGAAATCCTCTGTAACCATAGCTAGCGGAGTTTAAGAAAGTTCTCTGAGATAAAATCCAGGCATTTATAACAAATGCTCATTGAGTGTTTTCTGTGTTCTGGACAGCGTTCCAAGCAATTAAGCATCTATTATCTCATTTAGCTATTTCTAATCCTATGGTATATTTTCTAGAGTTATTTCAACTTTACAGAAGAGAAAACAGGTTTGGAAGGCTGAGGAACGTGGAAGGCCACTAGATAGCTAGAGATGACTTGGAATCAAAGCAGGCAGAGTCCACAGCCCGTGCGTCCTCACGCTGGGCAATGACTTAGAGAATTCCTGGGAGGCGAGGAAGCCTAAAGAGCAAGATGTGGTGGGGATGGGTGACAGAGGCTGGGGGAGCCGTCAGTCACCTACAGCCCTAGGCAACACGGAAGACACAATGCTGATGTCTGAGGCCTGGGGAAGCCCGAGCAAGCAGCAGTAGAGAGAAGTGATGACGTGAAGTGCTGGGAGAGGGTGGGAGGGATGAGGGTGAGCCTGGGTGGTCTGCCGGTTCAGGCAGGTAGAGCTAAGGGTGACCGCGAGGACTTTAAAGGAAATCATGGCTGCTGCTTTCAAGTCCCACATGCAGCTGAGAAGGAAGTGGTGTGCATGCAGGTTTATGGCAGCATATATTCTGCAATCACCGCCACAGGGCATGTAAGTGGGAGCTGCGGCAGAGAGTAAAATCAGTACTAAGCAGTTCTAAGGCAGGAGGAAATGAATTGGAGGTGGGATGAGGCCTGTGTCATTGTGGGTGTGGTGGAGAGCCTGGGGGAAGAGGCAGGAATTCCTGGGAGGCCTGGAAGCAAGTAGATGTCTGCAGTGAGAATGGAGAAGAGGTCTGTTTTCTCATTTGTTTTACTCTTTAATAAGCCTGGAAGTAGCTCTCTCAGTAGTAGAGGCAGGAAAATGCTGAACAACTTACAGGCTTAGAGATGAAAACAATAGCTTTCAATATTAACTGAGCACTTTTAGGATGTATTGGACCTTTTTTGCACACTTTACAACAAGCCTATGAAAGAAGAACACGGTAAGGGTGAGCTGGGAGAATTCACAGCTCCCATTTGTGAGAGCCACAAGCAAAGCCAAGTTTCAATTAAGATAAAAAAAAATTGTAGGAAAAGTTTTAGTGAAGGGACAAGAAAATACAGTTTTAGAGTTAGAAGAAATACTGTAACAGATAGTCCATAGGTCAGCGTTTCCCGTACTTGCCGGAACTAGGCAACACCTGGGGTTCCTGGTAAAATACAGTTTCTCATTCTGGAAATTCTGCTTCAAAGTTTGGATAGGTCCTAGAACCAAGTTTTAATAAGTGCTTTATGATTATATAAGTTTGAGAAACACTACCAAGGAGTGTGATTGCCAGGGTTAAGAGTGAGGTCAGCACTCAGAAGAGGATGCCTGAGGTGTGAGGATGGGATGGGAAGGAGAGGAGAGAAAGAACCAGTACCTGGGTAAGCCTAAAAGGAAACAGGGGACCCTCAGTCCTGTGTTTAGAGGGAAGGGGCTCCAAGTCTCCAATTTGGCAGAAGCCTGCAGTGATCTAAGGACTGGTCCCCACCCCAGCCAACTCCAGTAGCCAGGAGGGGTCTCCTGGCTCACGTCTTGCACAGATGACATGAGAGCCCACAGAACTTTGGGTCCCTCTTATCAGTTTGACCTCAAAGCCAGGCATCACAACAGTTGATTCGATTTTAGAACCTAAATATGTCCTCATCTGAATCACTACCTCACCATCCCCACTCCCCGTACAGAACAACTTATACCTGCTTGCAGACACCTCAGATCCCTTGCTGAGGGATCAAGGGTATACCATCCTTTTACAGTTTTAACAGATTTTAAATGCAAACACCAGGAAGACAGGAGGCAGTGAAATTCACTCACAGCACAGTGTAACCCATCAGTCAACCAGTGTAAAGGTCTTAGTGGCCCAAGCAGGCATTTGAACAAAGATTGGAGCCTACTGGGGGCCCTGGAGAGAGCCACCTCCCTTAGGGGAGAGAGGAGGGAAGGCAAAAGGAGGAAGGTTTCAAACCTAAGTTTCATTTTTCTCTGTTTTACTAAGAAGGCCCAAGGCTGACCTGTTTGTATTCAGAATAGAAAAGCTAAATGGGATTTCCACACGGGGGTGTCTGTGTTGCCAGAGATCATCCTGATGGGGCGTCTCAGGGGCACCGTGCGAGTGCTCGAGGGCTGGATGTTAGCAGAAAAGAGACTGGACTTTTTTAAACGGTAAGAGAAGAGAATGATCTCAGGGTACTTCTAAGGCAGCTGCTGGTCAGCTCTAGTTAGGAGTTATCAGTGGGTCCCTTCAAAGTCTTGAAGGAGGAAGCCATGAAACAAACATCCCAGAAAAAATATGGAGGGGAGTTTGAGAGGCTAAGTACCGATCCTCGTCAACTGTGATTGAAAAATTGTAGTAATCTGAAGCACAGGAGCAACGGTTGTTCTCAAAGGCTCCATAATTCAGCGAGTTCACTACAAATTCATTGAACCACCTCTGGTTTTGCTTCAAATCCCTGCCACCACCAAAACTGTTAGAGGCAATCAAATCCACAGTTGTAATTTACAGCTACTGTATTGACAGCCAGGCAGATCCCTCCTCCCAGAGCTTCATGGTATTGGCCTCTGGTGAACCTGGGCGCTGGAAAACGTTATTGAGTGAAATCTGTGTGTGCACACTGAATCTATGGGGATGATTTTAGAATGTACCCAAACTTCAGTGTTATGGTGGGGTCTAAAGTTATCTTTGGATTTTGGATTGTTTAAAGCAAATACAGAGTCTCATTTTAACAGGATACTGGCAATGAGAATATACCAACTCTTATAGTACTACCTTAAAATATAGTTTCACAAATGACTTCTGCATTATTCCATACCCTGTGCCCTTTGTGTGTCAAATTTTAGTAACTGGCAAAGAAAAAAAAAAGTGGGAGCTTCTTACATAATTTCGTTGAGCAGGTGTTAGACTGAGGCTTCATATTTGAATCCATTTACTTTTTAAAAAAATGATCTGTGGACATTTATTTGCCTGTGGCATATTGTACACATAAAATTCAAAAGTTTTCAAAATGACAGTTGCTGTTAACATTTGCCTTTGTTCAGTCCTTAACAGTCAAGATTAAGTTATCTATCACAGAGCTGCTAATTACAGATGGCCTAAGTAGTGACTTCCTCCAAGCATGGAGTTCAAAGTAGATAATGCCAAAGCTTTGGAAGGTTGAAAGGTGCTGTATATTTATCCCTTCCTTGCATGTACTCAATCATGTGTCTCCTTCCATTTTAGCCGTTTCTGCTTCTCTTCTTCACCTCATCTTTGTACTGCTTGAGGCCAATACATCCATCCAGCATTAATGCCAGGCTCCCCACCTCCATTGCTTGGGCTATAGCTTCACTTCCTTTTCCTTTTGAATCTAGTAAATTCCCAACAAAGGAAGTGGGATGTATTAGGAGGACCTGTTTCTGGAAGCCTCAGAAACACGTAGACAATATACCTATTCCTGTTTGGGGGGGAGGTCTGCCCTTAATGGTAGGAACGAGATCAGTAAGAGGTCCAGTGAGAAGTCATAGGGATGAACAAAGGAGAATAAAATTAACTACATGTGTCCTTCTTCCCTCTTTCCTTGTCATCCTTCACCTTCTGCTTTTCCTTCTTTATGTTTTAAAACTTTTTATTTTGAAATAATTTTAGAGAAAAGTAAACCTTACTTGAATTTCGACAGTTTTTCCATTCATGTCTTTTTTTCTGTTTCAAGATCCAGCCATTCCACACTGTATTATTAGGTGTCCTTGGTCCCCTGTGCTCTGGACAGGTCCTTAGTCTTTCCTTGTCTTTCATGACCTTGATGCCTGAAAGAGTATTGGTCAGTTATTTTGTAGAACATCATCAGCTTGGGTTAGTCTAATGATTTGTCATGATTAAACTTAGGTTATGTATTTTTGGCCAGGATACTACGGAAGTAATGTGCCTGTCTCAGGGGGTGCGTGATGTCAGTATGTCTCAGAATTGATGATGTTAGTTTTTTGGGTTTTTTTTGACGTATAAGTTGATTTAAAAAGTTTTGTTAGTTTTTGGTGTACAGCAAAGTGATTCAGATACATACATATGTATATATATTCTTTTTCAGGTTCTTTTTCTATCATAGGTTATTACAAGATACTGAATATAGTTTCTTGTACTCAACAGTAGGACCTTGTTATTTATCTATTTTGTATATGGTAGTATGTATTCTGTTAATCCCAAACTCCTAACTTAACCACCCCCGCCTTTTCCCTTTAGTAACCAGAAGTTTGTTTTCTATGTCCGTGAGTTTCTGTTTTGTAAACAAGTTCATGTGTGCCATTCTTTTAGATTCCACATATAAGTGATATCACATGATACTTGTCTTTCTCTGTCTGACTTACTTCACTTGTGACAATCGCTAAGTCCATCCATGTTGCTGCAAGTGGTATTATTTCATTCTTTTATGGCTGAGTAGTGTTCAGTTGTATATATGCACCACATGATGGTGCCAATCTTGATTGTATCGTTAAAATGGTGTCTGCTAGGTTTCTTCGCTGCAAAGTTACTGTTTTTTCCCTTTATAATTAACCCATAACTTGGGAACATATTTTGAGACTATGCAAATGTTCTGCTTCTCCTCACACTCACCCAGTAATTTTAACATCCATCCGTGGTTCCCATCGGCAGCCACTATTACTGTGTTATTCTTTTTTTCCTCTCTCTTTTTTTTTTAATTGAAGTACAGTCAGTTATAATGTGTCAATTTCTGGTGTACAGCACAATGTCCCAGTCATGCATATACATACATATATTCATTTTCATATTCTTTTTCATGAAAGGTTATTAAAAGGTATTGAACATAGTTCCCTGTGCTATACAGAAGAAGCTTTTTAAAAATCTATTTTTATATATAGTGGCTAACATTTGTAAATCTCAAAATTCCAAATTTATCCCTTCCCACCCCCTTTCCTCAGTAACCATAAGATTGTTTGCCATGTCCGCGAGTCTGTTTCTGTTTTGTAGATGAGTTCATAGTGTCCTTTTATTACTTTTTTTTTTTAGATTCCAGATATGAGTGATATCATACGGTATTTTTCTTTCTCTTTCTCGCTTACTTCACTTAAAATGATGATCTCTAGGTCCACCTACTGTGGTATTCCTATAGTCATTTTGACTTTATTCTTCCCTCTACGTTCACGAATTAGAATTCTTTTGTAATGAAAAGCTATCCTTTCTCCCTCCACCATTACTTTATTTATCCAGTTATTTACATTATTATAGACTCATGGATATTTACTTTTTTCCAGTCCTGTCATTATTCTGTTGCTCAAATAATTGCAGCTTTGGTTTTTGGGAGCATTTCCAGGCTAGCTCCTGTCCCCTTTTGACTTGCCCAGGATTTTTTGAGAACTTACTTTCTTTTTGGCACTGTGAGATGCTCTGGAATTATCTCATATTTTCCTTGCCACATGCCAAGAATCAACCACTGTCCCTCAGAGGAGTGATTCCTTTTATTACAGAATCCTATTCAGAAGCCAAGATCTAGGCTCTAGGAGTGCTCATTGCTTGAGTGTCATGGCTTCTAGACCCTCTCAGTAGATGGAACTTGGAAATATGTGTACTAACCTATCATATGCTCACAGCTGTATTCATTTTAGAATCTGTGTATACACTTAAAAATCATGAATTTATGCTCTTACCTCCAATTCCAGTCCAACACCACTGTGTTCACTGTAGTCTTCCCTGTCCTTATTTGTAATTACTTTTTCATACTGTGAAAAGGCTGGCTGTCTGTAATGTATTTAATTATTTGTTCAACCCTAATATATACCTAAAGTTGTTTCAGAATTGCTAACCCTTACCCTTGTACTAACCAGAGTGTAATGTTAGTGTTCAATTCTTTTTATCTTTATCCATATTGTATCCAGTCAGGTTTCCAATGTTATTTGGGTTAGTTCTTTTTTTTCCCCCAAGCTGTTCAATGTGGTTATGTTAATTATTTGCAATATAATTAGGTTCATTTGTTATTAGTTGTATTCCTATCTGAGGTTCCCCCACATCTTGATTGATTGTTTTTAACGCGCATACACTAAAATTCACTCTGTTGTGTACAGTTCTAGGGGTTTTGGCAGGTGCAGAGAGTCACATATCCACAATCAGGATATGCAACAGTTCCAAAACCCCAAACTCTCCCCTCCACTCCTGACAAGCACTGATCAGTTCTTTGTCTCTGTAGTTTTGCCTTTCCCAGTATGCCATAAATAAAATCAGTCAGTACTCAGCCTTTTGGATTTGGCTTCTTTCATTTAGCAAAATGCATGTGAGATGCATCTGTGTTGCTGTGTGAGTCATGTTCTATCACGTGGACACTGTACTCCCTTCTTGTGACGTAATTTGTGATCTTTGTCCATGCATCTAATGTTTGCATTCATAAAATTGCCCAGTGAACTGATGCTGAAACTGTGACTTTAAAGGTGTGTTTTTCATCTTTCCCCGAGTACTGAGTTTACTTCACTTCGTCTTATTTACTGAGGTTATTTTCTACAACCATCAATCATTTTAACATTCCAAGGAGGGTTAGAGCCAACCCTTAATTCTTTTTGGTAAGATTGACAGGGAGTATGGATAATTGAAATCCTCTCATAATCTACAGGCCTTGTAATAGCTACTTCTTCCTCCAACTACTTAAAGGTAGCAAAATTGACTCCTTTTAAGTTTTATATCCTTTCCCTTCCTTTACTCATCCTCTGGTAGAAGCACTAATGAGTCCTCAGGTGGCCATAAAAATGGAAAGACAGAAAAAAAGGGGAAGCACAGGCTGTGGGTAATCTACATAGTAGATAAAAAGCCTCTGTGTCATTGAGAATTGATTGCACTCTAGTAAAATTGATCTGAGTAAGGATTATGTATCTTTGACTTATTTTAAATTTCCTTTTAATGCTTGGCACTTGTTGACTCAGTGATAGACTTATGGTCAGTCCTAAAAGTCTACCTAAAAGAATATATTCCTACTCAGAAAATATCAACCTCCCAGCTCTATTGTCTCTGGCAAGTACCTGTGTGCTCTTCACCACAAAGCATGGCATTAATTTGTGGCACTGAGAAAATCTTAATTGCACTGGAACGGATATTTGTAACTTATATCCTTGGATCGGCACATTTGGATAGTCTTTTGGGAATCTGTGAACTTCTAGAAATTACATATATTAGTGTATGCACATTTTATGGGAGGGAGAACCCTGTTTTGAATCAGATTTTCAAAACTGCAAAACAAACAAAATTAAGACCATTAACCAGAAAGATTATCTGCGTGACTCGCCTAATGTTGACTTAATAACCCTGAAAGCCCTCATATCCTGTCTTTTTTAGTCTAAGAGATCTTCATTCGGCTTCAAGAAGCATTCACTAGACTATAAATTCCTTAAGAGAAAGTGTTAAATCTTTTTCTTCCCCTGTGTCTCCAGCACCTAGGACAGAGTCTTATATATAATACGTGTTTGAGAAATACTTCCTGAATGAATGAAATATTTTTAGGCTACTGATAGGACTTTTTAGTCTGTTGATGATATAAGAAATCCGACTAGCCCATGCTGTCTGTGAGACATTTTAATTTAATTAGTTTGCAGGAATCCATCAAGCTTTGTCATTTATCAGTTAATCCACTAGTAAATCACTAACACTGAATGTCTGCAGTATTTTTTTTTTAGTATTTTTTATATTTACATCATGCGCCTTCATTCCCTAAATCCCTGTGGCCTTCATTGGTGATAAATGGAAATATATTTCCCCTTCTCTCTTTTGCTACCCAAGAAAGTAGAGGGTTGGATGGATTTTGAAAAGATCACTTTACAGTGTGAAATCCTGAGGGAAAAAAAGTTTCTAGTGTTTGTTTGTTTTTTTTTTAACTTTGCATGTAAGCTCTAAACCGCAAAACTGTGTTATTATACAGAATTTACCGTTCTAGCTGAGTTTTGGAAGCCTGGGTGATCTGACCTCACCTACAAAGTGGTCACCAACAATTCCAGTCCATGATCATCTCTTCAGTCAAATAATGGTGCCATTAAAAAGTAGCATGGTCTTGTTTGGGAGTATATCAGCTCTGGCTCTCCTGGTTCAGTATTAGCTGAGAGCTGAGCAGTGGGCCTCAATCAGTAAAAAGCTCAGGAATTACATTTATTTAAGGTTGCTATAGTCATTAAAATACACTATACATAGATATCTTATGTTTGGGCCACAGGCTATTATTAAAAAAAAAAGTCAATATTTAAAAATCAAGATATTTTACAAACATAGACCAAAGTTGCTAACTTTTTTTCTTTGAAGCTGGTAGAAATCACTGGGTCATATTTAAAACACTCCCTGTAAATCTCAAATGCTTGCTTAAATTTAAGTTTCACCATAGTCTTTCCCCTTTTCTGAAAGTCTCTTGTGGTATGCTAGGTTTGCAATTCTGTGGTATTGCAAAATCTGGAACCATATTCTGTCTTTCACCTGTGAAAATGTTATAGTTAACCCACATATGTTCAGCCAAATGCACTGAGCTGTTTTTCTGGGAGAAGTGATGGATTTATGCTGCTCTGTCTACACATTCTTGGCCAGTGCCCTTTTGACCACTGGCACAAATTTGAAAGACCGTCTGCGTTGGGGGTAGAGCTTGTGGTTATGGACTAGGTCCAAGTTAACTGGCCCACACAGGGGAGCCAACCCATGACCTTGACCCCATTACCACAGTGTTCTAACCAATTGAGCTAAATAATTGAGTAATTGTTTCTTAGCAATCTGATCAAATCAGCTGGCATATATTAAGAGTCTGTCTGTGGACAAGGGTGAGGATGTCAGTGAACAAGGGAGCTTAAGATAATGAGAAAGTTATCAAGTCCGCACATTGGTTGGCATGTTATATTTGGCCAAGTAGTCACTAAATTGGGCTTTGTCATTATAGCTAATTGCATTTCTGGGCAATTGAAACTCACAAAAAATCTAAGCTTTTATTGAGTTGGATTCCTTTTCAGAATTCAGAATTTTGGGTGAATAATTCATAACATATGCACAAACAATTGGGGAACGTAGCAAGATGGAAAGAACTTTGTACTGAATTGAGGGGTCAAGTCCCTGTTTGAGTCTATCAGTGTGGCCTTAGGCATGTTGCTTGACTTTCTGAGCTTTGATCAGGATTAGCTAAATATGATATCAAAGATTCTTCCACCCCAAGAGACTTTCCATAACTCTACAATTTTGAACCAATAAAAAGCCCTTTGCCTATAAATCTCTTTATAACTAAAAATGCAAATGAAATATTTTTCACAGATAGGCAAATAGTATTTCAGAAGTGCTTATTGAACAAACATTTTTGAAATGTATTTGAGTTTGCATAAAATCAAAATATAATACACATGTTTCACAAGGAAATTTAATGTAAGTTCAATAAATAAATAAATACATAGGCCATGGTTTCATATATTACATGATAGGTTCTTAATGGCATTTTATATTTCAAAAAAATATATATGAGTCACCTTGAAATTTCTGCCTTCTTACCAAATGACTGTTGTTTTAGATGCAAGGTATTGATCAATTACTTTGGGATTATTATTCATTAATCTCCTGAATTGGAGTCCATTAATGTGGCCCTTTTAGATCTACCTCTCCTCCCCCTTACTTGCTAAATTTAGATTAAACACGTTTAGCTCAACCTTTCCTTACCAAACTGTGCATTTTTCTAGTTCTTTTCATTCTTACTAAATCACTCAAATACTACATTTATAGAACTTAAATAGTGGTTAGATTTATCATTCTTCTATCCACAGTGAGTCTTCCATCACTAGATTGACTGGATTAGTGAGTCTACAGAGCTCAGTGGGATGGGTCCTAGAGAGTGTTAGGGCTGGTATAAAATGAATGACAACAGCTTAGTCACACTTGAAATAATATATTGGTTTGGGTTTCCAAATAACCTTCTGAAATAAAAAACACTAATACTGTGGGTTTCTGCAGGATCAAATATAACTGTAGTGTTTGTAAAAAAGATTAGTTATTGGAAGTCGCTTCAATATTAGGTGGTGAAGTTTAGAAATACTAAACCTGGGGAGACCAGAAGCATTAAATCCAAAGCCAAATACAGGTTGCAGGTGTGCTGGGTGATGATTAGCAACCCAACCATCTTCTGAGTGATGCTGTTGGTGTGCCCTGCGCCGTCCATCCGAAGCCACAGAAACACAGGCTGCCAGCGCATTGTCACAGATTATGAGACACTCTGTCATCTGCATGAGTGCATAGCTGGGCAAAAGTAAAGTTTCTAATATCGTTCCTTTTATGTGATATGATCCAAAATTGATCTGATATTTTAAAAGAGCCCCAAAGATAAGAAAACACCCTCGGGTCAGTTCACTTCATTGAAATGCCTACCTTTCTTAAAGAAATGTTCACCAAAAATCACACCTGGATTGTCCTACTCACAGGCTCAGACCTTTGATTTATTTAATTATGTGCTTCGTAGGACAGTGCTGTTAATGACATGCATACAAAATTTCTAGTATTGATTTCTTTTATTATTCTGTGAGAACACTGGTGGCCATTTTGAACTGTAGAATAGTATTAGGAATTTATGGGGATTACTCATCTGTGGTATTGAAGAAAGGAAAAATTAGCCATCGGTACAGGGAAAAGAGGAACAGGAAAATATACTTACATAGCAGAATAGTAGTTTCACAGTCTAGTGGACAAGCAAATAAGAGCCTGATGCTTTGGACAGACTATAAATCAATTTCTGATTTATTTGGTCAAATTGTAAATCATCACTGTGGTAAGCTACTGTGCATTTCCAGGCGAAAGCCTACTTTGTGATTGTGTGTTACTGGTAATAGCTCTTTGTGAATTACAGGTGATTAGAAAACTTTTCAGAAATCAGGTTGTTGTTTAATCCCGGCTATATTTTCTTTAGTGATGTTATATTGCTGGAGAATAAGATTATTTCCATTCTTAGAAAACTGTATTAAAATTCCACGAGAAATCTGTGAATGAAAAAGGTTGCCTGCCGTATCAACAAACAAAGGGCGCTGTGGGCATTAAGCCATCAGCCAGTACCACTGCCCCTGCCCCCTGCCGTGAACCTGCGGGAACTCAGGACAGAGACTAGCAGGCTTGGCCTGGTGCCAAGCCCTCGGCCACTGCAGCCACCCCAGCAGTGCACCCGGAGGGGACTCAGAATGGGGAAGAACAGGATACTGGCCCTCGATAGGTAAGGTGTATATCAAAGGAATGATTCCTGTGAGCCCAGACATAGGCATCTTCCCATACACAGAAAAGTGCTAAATTCATTAACTTGAGATGTCTGGTTTTCTTTAGCAGTAATCCCTTTTGGGGGGGCTAAATGTTTCCCTTTTTTTGAGGGGGATTATAATTTTATTTATTTATTTATTTATTTATTTATTTATTTATTTATTTATTTATTTATTTATTTAATAGAGATACTGGGGGTTGAACCCAGGACCTCATGCTTGGTAAGCAAACACTCTACTACAGAGCTATACCCTACCCCCTAACTTTTAATATTCCAACTACCTGGTCTTTGTTGCAAAACTCCTGTATACCCTAAGGCTATTCCCTTACCTCTTTGGAGCAGTACTTCAAAGCTATCTGAGAGGCTGCCTCCAAGACTCGAAGTCCTCAGAAAGTCCACCAAGTAAAACATAATTCTCAACTTTTAGGTTGTGCTTTTTTTTTTTCAGTCAACAAACCTATTCCTATGAAAAAGATGATTGTCTTTTGTCCAACCCCTTCTGGACAAAGGGAAACATTGTTGACTGCTTGATCGCTCTGGAGTGACTATCACTTTGTCCAATGTCTTTTGGTGTGAAGTGTTCTCCGCCTGGAGAACACCTATAATATTCGCTGTGCACTTCAATGAACAAACAGCAACTCTATTTGAAATAATTAACTGCTCCTCATTTTGTACTTGGCAACCCTATCTTATTCATGGGTTCCAAGTTTTTAAAATACAGAAAAGTTAAGGGAAGGGAGTTTTTAGACTTTTTAAAAATAAATGCAGACCCTTAAAGGGAACACAGGTTTGAAAAATTTCATGAAACTTGTGACTTTTTGGCCCTAGAAGAGTCAAAGTACTATGTAGAATTTCACTTGAGACATTCAGGATAGATGTATATGTATATTTTTTCCCTCTCAGCCTATTCATAGTTGAGAACCAATTCCATTTTATGGGCTACTCTTAAGGGACTTAGTGAATAAAAAGGGATATTAGTTATTTTAAACCTAACATAAAAATATTGAAATCTGATCCCTTACCTTACAAACTAAATTAGGGCTCAAATTTTTAAAATTACCCCTTTTTCCAAAAGAACTCTTCTGTGAAAGAGTACAGATGGGGGTATTATTATTTGAAATTCTGTTAGAGTGAACTAATGACTAATGATTTGAAACCTAAGATTAAAGAGGTCATAATTTGTGAAACGCTGAAATTAAAAGCCTGAGTACGTGATAGACATCATGTGTTTTTATAGATGACACCTTGCAGATTAATCATCTTTAATGACAGCTTTGGGTTTAAATTTTATTCTAGAATTTAGCCTGGTGTTTTTAAACAAAGTGTTTGTACAACAGGAAAGAACTGGTCATCATGAGATAGAAATCCAAGGTGACTCATTGCCCCCATAACACTCAATAGCCAAGTGTTCATTACCTTTATCAGGTGAGTAACTGTCTGTCCTCTCTTCGGTCTTACTGTGGCTGTAGACATCCAGGTCTGTGACTAGCTTGTAGCTGCCACACTGAAATTAAACTGGTTGGGGGAGCCTTATGGGAAGATAACATGCTGAGTTATAAGGCACCATTGGGTCCTTCTTCTAGGATAGAGGCTATGAAGAATGGAGACAATTGATGATTCCTGAAATCCTAACCTTTCATTCAGCTCAACAGTTGTTGAACTTTTACTATGCATCAGGCACTAAGAATGAGACCACATTTGATGAACAGACTTGTATCCTTAGCCAGCTACTCGAGGATCTGGCCCAAAGCTGGTGCTGAGCAAACACCAGCTGAATGACTGCATGATTGCGTGGATGCATAAACGGGAGAAACATTAAAACCCAGCCCTAGTCCTTGAGGAGTTCTAACTTAACCAATGGTCAAAATAGTGCCCTGCCCCAAATACAGCTGGACATCAACACAAGCCCTCCTCCTCTTGGGACTCCCTCCCTGAATCCACTCTCTGTCCCATCTTGGGTAAAGATAAACATGCCCACCCAAGTTAGTTTTGTTCAGTAAAAATGTTATGCACATGAGAAAAATAAAAACTCTTTCAATATTCGTTCTAGTGAATTGAGACATCCTAGAAATTAACCCCCAACGACTTTCCCTTATTCAAAATTGCTTTCTCTTCTGCAGAAAAAGAAAAAAAAAGCTCAAAGTTAAGAGAGCGTCTACCTTTTAAGAATAGTTTCAAACTTAGTATCACTTATTAAGAATCAATATAATAACCCTTTTCTATTGTTTAAGGTGCTCTTACCAGCTCAGTCGTGCATTAATTATTTTGCTTCTTTTGTATTTGTACAATAAATGCTTGACAAAAAAAGCCACATAATTTAAGATTTTTATACCACAATGAAAAATTTTCCCACCCCCAGGGAAAAAAAAATTCTGTGATGTTCTATTGTCTTTTCAGGGAAATTTTTATATATTAAAAAGAAGAAGAAGAATGTGAAAAGAAAAAAAAAAGCCCTAGTTATACTTTATGTGACATGTAGAAGGTTTAGAATATAGAGAGCATAAAAGAACATTACACGAGCTATAGAGGGATGAAGCTGTGTTCTTAATTTTAAATTTCAGATAAATATGATTTCAGCTTTGATCCTACATGGACTAATTCTTTTGTCACTCAACTAATTAATTCAGTATGCTAGAGAAAAGATGCTAATTTGGGCATCAAAGAAGTGATAATTTTTTTTTGTTTCATCAGAGTTATAAAGATAAGTTTTACTCCCACTAGACTAGGTCTGGAGCTCAATTGTTTTATTCTTGTTTGGTGCAGATAATTCCAGGAAATTGTGCCCTGTTTCTCTTAACTTCTGATGATGGAGCAGTAACATCCTGGATTCCCTTTTTTTCTTTTTTTTCATTGATGGTTAGTTAGTTATGATGTGTCAGTCTCTGGTGGACAACATAATGTCCCAGTCATACGTACACATACATATATTCATTTTCATATTCTTTTTCATTATAGGTTATTACAAGATATTACATGTAGTTCCCTGTGCCATACAGAAGAAATTTGTTTTTTATCTGTTCTTATATGTAGTAGTTAATATTTACAAATCTTGAACTCCCAAATTTATTCCTTCCCATCTTCTTTCCCCCAGGTATCGCATTTACTATGTCTGCAAGTTTGTTTCTGTTTTATAGATGAGTTCATTAGTGTCTTCTTTTTTCTTTTCTTAGATTCCACATATGAGTGATCTCATACAGTATTTTTCTTTCTCTTTCTGGTTTACTTCATTTAGAGTGATGATTTCCAGGTCCATCCATGTTGCTGCAAATGGCATTATTTTATTCTTTTTTATGGCAGAGTAGTATTCCATTGTATAAATATACCACAACTTCTTTATCCAGTCTTCTGTTGAAAATGGTCTTTTGCATAGTCACTGTACCAAAAAAAAAAATCTCAAAACCAAGCCAACCAACCAAATGAGCAAAAAAAAAAACCTACAGTCATTTCTTAATACTGTTGTCCTTTTGTTCTTTCCACATGATGAGTTAGACACCATCATCTGTTCTTTCTGATAACAGAGTTTACACAAAGTACACGTATGTTAATATTTGTGCTATTGGAATAAGTTGCATTCGACATTTTATTTAGAAGCTTTGAATGAGACCTCCAGTTTCCACAGAGCTTTTAGTTCATCCTCCCTGGATTTCTTTTCATTGACTTGAGTCAGTTTTTCCCTTTGCAGGCAGCTTGCTGAAATGACCCCACCTGCCAGTGAACAGACCTCAGAGATATTTCCTGTGGGGAGATATTTCCTTCTGCAGGATGAGTCTGTGGTCAGTGTGGCATGAGCCCTGGCAGGTTGAGCTTGGGAAGCCACGGGGGCTGGGAAACCTCCCACAGTTGGTAGAAAAAAAGTTTAGACGTGAGATGTGGCTTGGTCTCAGAACACTCTTTCCTTTCCTAGTTTTTGGATTTCTGGAGCAAAGGAGATAGAGAAAAGGAAGGAAAAAGGAAAAAGGGGATGCTGTGGCTGCCCAGATGGAAAGGAAGTATCTGGCTCTTGGGCCAAGTCTGAATTCCGGCCATGTGTTCTCTTTGGATCAGCACTAGCGTTTTATGCATAGGTCATCAGTTGCACTCAAGCAGCCTTCAGAGACACTTAAAGATTCACTTAAAAGTAATAAAAATAAAAAGGAAGAAGCCACATATTCTGCTGCTTTGAAATAAGTAAACATTTAATAAAAAGAAAAGCCTTTCTAACTATTAAGAAAACATAAAAATGCAAAATGACCTATTTCTTTAATGCTCCTGTTAAATATATTTCCCAGAAATCAGAAGCATTTAGTCTGAATCACTAAGGCTCTTGCCTACAATGTCTTAAAGCCAGTGAGAGCGTATGAAAGCAATTAATCAAAGTTCACTGTGGTCCTGAAGAGTATTTTGTCTTCTGGAAAGCAGAGGGATAGAATAACTTAAAACCCAGTGTGGTAGTGACAGTTAATAAGCTTTTTATAGTCCCTGTGTGGATCTGAAAATCATACCTTATTAGTATCTTTATCTTTCCTGCTCACTCATTCACGCTTATTTTCATTTAATTTTAATTTCTGGCCTCTTTTTCATATATTTTCCTCTTTTTTTTTTTTAACACAGTGATGCTTTAATAATCTGAGTGGAGTTTTCATTTGCTACAAAAATGCTCAGCAAAAGTAACTGCCCAGTGGCTCACAAATCCCTTAAATGATTCCTACAAGTCAGTCTCCCATAGGCCTTTTTTGCTTATTTGTTTGTTTATTTTTAGGAAGGTGGGTGATTGGCGATATGCATTTTGCTTTACTTTACTTTACTTTCCGGATCCTCCAGAATTATTTTTAATGTGTTTGGTGTTTGCAAATCCATTGCGTTTCCTAGCGCCTCAGTCTGGGAAAGCAAAGTAGTTCAAGGATTCCCAGCAGCTCAACTGAGCCAGAGAGCTGCTTAAGCCTCTACCCGGCAGATGTTTTATCCACTTATGCAGAAATCCTAGCACGTTACAGGACCTCCCTGCTTTTCCATCCTAAAAACAAACATCAACACATCTGAGATCCGAAGATTCCCTGCTTCGGAATGAAGGGTCGTCATGACCACCAGTTTAGGGTTCGCATCTTGGGAATGAGCAACAGCACAGAGGAAAGTAGCCCTTTAAGGGTGGGTGAGAAGTCTGGTCTCAGAGGAAGTAGGAGATAAAGGTGTCGGTGGGATTAAACAGTGTTGGTTGTTTTCATACAGCTTGTCTTCATCTTGGAAACATATAAACACACCCAAAATAAATGTCTAAACAATATGCCAGAAAGTAACATTTTAGTCGAACATCTAATTTTTAGGACTTCAACTCCTTGACCCAGTTTGAGTTAACAAGAAAGATTTTTTTTCATAATTTTTTTTGATTGAAGTATAGTCGGTTTACAATGTTGTGTCATTTTCTGGTGTACAGCATAATAGTTCAGTCATACATATACATCCATACATTCATTTTCATTTTTTTCATTATAGGTTTCTACCAGATAATAAATATAATTCCCTGTGCTACACAGTATAAACTTGTTGTTTATCTATTTTATATATATTAGTTAGTATCTGCAAGTCTTGAAGTCCCAGTTTATCCCTTCCCTCCCACTTTCTCCCCTAGTAACCATAAGTTTGTTTTCTATATCTGTGGGTCTCTTTCTGTTTTGTAAATAATTTCATTTGTCTTTTTTTTTTTTTTAGATTCCACATATAAGTGGTATCATATGGTGTTTTTCTTTCTCTTTCTGGCTTACTTCACTTAGAATGACAGTCTCCGTGTCCATCCATGTTGCTGCAAATGACGTTATTTTATTCTCTTTTATAGCTGAGTAGTATTCCATTGTATAAATATACCACAGCTTCTTTCTCCAGGCTTCTGTTGATGGACATTTGGGTTGTTTCCATGTCTTGGCTATTGTAAATAGTGCTGCTATGACCATTGGGGTGCATGTATCTTTTAGAATTAAAGTTCCTTCTGGTTATATGCCCAGGAGTGAGATTACTGGATCATATGGTAAGTCTGTTTGTAGTTTTTTGAGGAATCTCCATACTGTTTTCCATAATGTCTGCATCAGCAGTGTAGGAGGGTTCCCTTTTCTCCACACCCTCTCCAGCATTTATCGTTTGTGGACTTTTTAATGATGGTCATTCTGACCTGTGTGAGGCAATACCTCATTGTAGTTTTGATTTGCATTTGGTTTCGCTTATGGTTTTGCTTATGGTTTCCTTTAATATTGAATTTTGTTTTGCTTATGGTTTCCTTTAATATTGAATTTTTCTTCAGTTCCTGAAGCATCAGTCCACTCAGTTTCTGCTCTCGAACACCTCCTATAAAGGAAATCCATACCTCTTTTTGCAAGCCATGGAGCGGACTTACAGAGCTTAAAATATGACCCTCTGGTATGGAAAGCTATACTGAGTTTTAGAGCATTCCACCTCCCTCGTGAAAAGTCACAGGCATTAGCCACAGCACTCTTACACACTATGGGAGACTGGAAATGAGAATAGTTTTCTTTCTTCATCAAGATTGATTACAACAAACACAAATCTGTATGTCTTTCTATCAATACTAACATAAAAGTAAGCAGTGCTCTTAGGTACCAAAAAAGGGGAGGAACTCTCTAATTGGTCAATTTTTACTAAATTTTTATCAGATTCATTAATTCTTAGGTATGATGGGAACCATCTGAGGTAAACAAGACGTTTGTGACTTTGGAGAGAAGCAACAGCTGAAGTGCACTAAACCATGTGAGATTGCAACACATAATTATGTGTATAAATGTATTTTGTTGTTGTTGTTGTTTTAACCACAAGTATTTATTGATGGGTCGAAGAATACAATTTTAATGGAACAATAAGGCACAACTGTGGATTAAAACAGTTTGCTATACAGCCAAAAGGAGGAGAAAGCCATAATCTTAGGAACTTTAAATATGCAGGTCAAGGAGCCTCTGAAGTACCTCTCTAACAGACCAGTGTCAGACAGTTCTTCCCTTTTGTACAATTCCTATAATACATTGCTTGATCATGAAGTCAGACTGAAACTTCACCAAGAATTCCTCAGTCGTTTATACTTGATTCATCCAACCTGGTCACTCTTTCTTCCCCACTCTTCCTAATCCCTTTACAGTTTTTTTTTTTTTTTAAAGCGATTCCCTTCCTAAAGTATTGTGTATACATCTTGGGTAGCCTTCCAAAGCAAGGAAACAAGCAAGCAAGCAATGAGTCAAGAAAATCAGCCAAGGACAGATACACAAATGAAGAGACTCACAAAGACAGATGTTAGGATGCCAACAGCCTGATTCAATGTCTGTGCTAAGCTGACTTAGGCAGAGAAGTTGCTCTGGTTCATGCAAAGGCCTATAAAGCCACCTCAGGTTGTGCCACTGGTGCCAGACCCCTTGTTTCTAAGGGATCAGCAGTGGTCTAAGAGAGGAGCTAGGAAGTCAGTGTAACCCGGCAGCTAATGATGTAATACATTCAATGCTTTGGACCTGTATTAGGAGCTGACTATGGCTTCCAGCATGAACATTTGCCAGTTGTAAAATTCAGAGAATTCTGTGCAAAACTTCAAGACACTGAGGACAATCTTTAAAACTCGTGGACTGGGATGAGTTACTGGCATATACATATACATATGCTAATTCAGAACCTAATTTGGACTACGTCAAACAACAGAAACCTTTTATGGGTGAATGTCAGAATAAACCATGGAAACATTGTCAAAGATCTATGAACTTCTCTGCCCCCATGTTTTGCTTCAGTTTTTCAAACTGTATAATTTATAAAATGATAAGACAATATCATGTGTAGTATGTAAGTGAACTAGTTATAGGGAGAATGAACCATTATCCAAGTCCAGAAAACATGACTGAGCTTTGTGCCTTTTCACATCTGATTTCATTCCCTGGATTTCTGAGTTTTGTATTAATCATGACTGGATCTTGTAGCCTTTTCCAAACGCATCAGTGACACCCAAAGACATTTCCTGATTGTAGGAGGAGAAATACATACTGTTTTAAACTTCCAGCTATCCTTGGATTCATAGCTCGCCGCTGATTTTGTGTAAGAGTGAGCTTTTTTCCTCGTCTGACTTTTGAGTGCTCACCAGCCAGTGTTCAGGGTCACTTTTATACAGTGGTTTCACCAAGTGGAAGGAGATTGGACACGAATAGCTGCATAGACTGCCCAGTGGCTTCAAGGAGAAGAACTGTAGACAGATACTACATAGCAGAATTAAGAAGTGAATTAAATGAGAGACTGGACCTGGAAAAAGCCAGAGATAGAGCTATATGGATTGCAAATTTGGATTATTTGTCAGAGTTCATGGGAATCTGGGAAGGATTTGAAAATCATCACTATTTAGAAAGCTCAAGGAAAGAAATAGAAACAGAAGAAAATATTTGCCAAGAAATTAAGGGATAAGTACTGAGCATCTACTATAACCTTCATTGTATAGAAAACAATAGGGATGTCGGGGGCCTTGTTTACTTAGCTGGATTGAGGAGTTAGCAGTCTGCCTAACAGTTGATGTTGTTAGAGATTAAATTCCATGTGCGTAATCCTTGTGGTAGGTAGTGGCTGCTCAGTAAATGGCTGGCTGGCTGAATGAATGAGCCCCTGTTAAATTCTACTTCCCCAGATGGCTGTTTAGGGCCTCCCTGTGTAGGCAAAATAGCAGTGCAAGTGAGGTTTGTTTCTGTTGCTTTTCTGTGTACATTTTCTGCGGTTCTTTTCCACCTAGAGTGTTCTGTGCCCTTTGATTTATTCATTTATACCAGGAAGCCTCATTTTGTGGATGGAGTCATTTCTCTTATACATGTTGCATCATATTAACTGATAAATTAATTACCTGGGAACTCCTTCACTCCCCCTTTATCAACTCTGTAAACAAACTAGTTCTCCCCTGGCTGCTGCTTTTTCCGAGGTTCCTCCCCTCTATTTAAGGCCAGTCTCCAGAGATTCTGTATACCTCTTTCCTCTTCTTTATCAAGAGCTTTGTTCTTCTAGGCCAACATCCATAGCAGCAGTACTCACAGTAACAACAAGGTGGGCACAACCCAAATGTCCATTGACAGATGAATGGATAAACAAATATAAATGTGTGTATAATGGTATATTATTTGGCCTTTTAACAAAGAGGGAAATTCTGCTACATGCTACAACAGAAAATTAAACTTGAAGACATTACACTGAGTAAAATAAGCCAGAAACCACAGGACAAATACTGTATGATTCTACTTATATAAAGTACCAAGAACAGTCAAGTTCACAGAGGCAGAACGTAGAATAGTGGTTACTAGGGACTGCGGGAAGGAGACATGGGAGTTACTGTTTAGTGGGTACAAAATTTCAGTTTGGGATGATGAAAATGTTCTGGAGATGGATGGTGGTTTATGGCTGCACAACAGTGAGAATGTATTCAATGCTACTGACCTAGGTATTTTAAAATGATTAAAATGGTGAATTTTATGCAATATATATTTTGTCACACTAAAAAAGAAAGTAACTTTATTCCCCTCTCTCTTCCATCTCTAAACTCTCACACTCTCTGGCATTTCTTCTTACCAGCAAACAAAAGCCTTCTGAGACCAGCCAAATTGCAAACCTCCATTTCACCCCGCTTCCAGCAGCCACCCTACCAGCCAAACCTCCAGAAATGGTTGTACCCACACAGGCACACACTGTAATACTTACCTGCCATTCACTCATGAGATCACACCCACCTGGCTTCTGCTCACATCACTCCACTGAACGTTGCCAAGGTGATGAATGGCTTCAAATTACCGAGTCTAATGAACTCTTGCCAGTCCCCACCTCCCTGGACTTCTCCACAGTGTTCACATCTGCTGACCATGTCTTCCCCCTCCCAGCACTCTGCTCTCAGACTCTTCTACCACATCCTCCTAGTTTTCTTCCTGCCTCTCTCACTGTTCTTGTTCCGTCTCCTTTGTACACTGCCCCCTACCAATGTTTAAATGTTGTAATTCCTCAGGACTTTATTCTTGGCTCATCCATCTGGATTTCCCAAAGGCATACTAAAATAATTCTGCTTAAGTGCACTTTTGATGCCTCTCCATTGACCCGCCACGTCTAAGTCACTGTCTTCTCAATGGCCACCGGTCATCCAAGCCACCCTCATCTTTCTCCCACACTCCTGCAGTCAGTCGTCCCCAGTCAGCTTTCCTGCTGTTACCTGCTACTTTAGCAGGCAAGATGGTATTTTAGAACATGCATCACGTTGTATCACCTCTGCTTAAAAAGACTTGGTTACTACTCTGATTCTCCGCTACCAACTCTTTAAATCTATGAGTTTCCTTACTAGCTTCCCTATCCCTTGAATCGCTCAGAAATGACCTGCTGTCACTCTTAAACTAAACTCTCAGCTTCTCTCAGACCCATATTCTGTCAACCTTGTCTTCTTTTCTATCTGAATCCTGTGCAAAGATCCCCTGTGCTCTCCTTACTTCGGGGACTCTGGCCTTCGTTCACTGCTTGGAGTGCACCAAGCACCACGCACCATGCATGTCCTCTGCATGTTCCTTATGTTCACCCACAAGGCTTACATCCCATCCTAGCTTCTCTGGAATTTCTCGCCCTTAGCGTCTCAATTTAAATGTCGTTTCTTCATTGAAGACTTCTCTAATCAATCAATTGCCTGTTATTTTCTCTCCTAACACCCTTCATAGCACTTTTCACGACTTATAGTTACATATTTATACTTGTTTGGTGACTGTCTCCTCTGTTAGAATGTAGATTTCATGAGGGT
This sequence comes from Camelus dromedarius, assembly GCF_036321535.1. Classification (NCBI taxonomy): domain Eukaryota; kingdom Metazoa; phylum Chordata; class Mammalia; order Artiodactyla; family Camelidae; genus Camelus; species Camelus dromedarius. The sequence goes on along the minus strand of NC_087439.1, from coordinate 68,203,036 downwards.
AGGGTCTGGTTTTGTATCCCAATACAATATCCACCTCCACCCAGTGCTCATGACAATGTCTGACCCAGAGTAGGTGCCCGATAAATATTTTTGAAACAAATGCACAAATGAAAGAAGAAAGCAAGCAAGCTAGTGTTCCATGAAGCTGTTTCATATAACCTCTCTGCAGAAATGAACAGGAACAGGTGTTTTAAGCAAACGTATAATTCATGATTATCTAAATTTACATAAAGGGTATGTTGAAAGGTGATTTTTCCACTTTACAAAAAGATCCATCATGAGAGTCTCTAAACAGGCTTCCCAGGTATATGGAAACTACAGTTTTATTGATTAAAACCATATGTTTGCATAGAATTCTTCAGGAAAATATCTTTTCTATAAAGCAAGGTCGACCCATAAGCAATTTCCTTAAGGCACGTAGCCCAGAATGGCCAGCTCTCAAATTTCCTGGGTAACAGATAATGGGAGGCCTGGAATGCAGTGGATATTTGAAACCCTAGAATGCAAAGCAGTCATTTCAGCCATTTAAGGTCTCAATGACTTTTCTCACAAAAATGGCTAATGGGGAGATGAATCAATGTATTTGAATCTCCCCAACTCCTCTCTCTGTATACCAGTGAAAGTATGAATGGTTGTGAAATGCTCCCCAAAGTGGCTACTATGAAAGGAAAACAAGGGCTTGTAAAATTCACTGAATTGATGCCTTTCTCCCAACTCCCCCTACCACCACGACCACCACTGATAATTAAGTTGTCTGATTGCAAAACTGGCAAAAAATTCAGTGTGTTAATAAGTAAAAGGCAGTTAACTTCACTGAGTCTGAATTTCCTCATCTTAACAACATGGGAGCCCTTTTGAAGATTATTGTCTGATAATTCTGTTCTTGAACCTACCCAAACTTTATAAAATAAAAGTAATTGGTGACATTTCTCTCTGTCTAATGAAATAAATTCCGCAGCTATTTCTGTCTTCCTTACTGGAAACTTGAATAAATGATCATGAACTTTAAATCAAAACATAATATTTGTGGAATTGGTTGATTTGACTATTATGGATGGTTCTTGCTTAGAAAAAAGTGCTTTGCAGAATTTACTTACAACTAACCTTTTCCCTATCACACATATCATACTCAGTCGCAAGCACAGGAAGCTCCTCTTGGATTGCAGCGCAAGTGAAATATTTTAGCTGCAGGAAGGAAAAACATACTGGTCATGGTAATAAAGATCAAGGTTGACTAGGGTACAGGTTAGTTTTACCCTTCAAAACTAAGAGTACTTTCATCTCAGAAAATCTAATACCTCCAAAATTTATAAGAAAATATTTGGGACACAGGAAAAACAAGCCTCGAGTCTGTAGAGATCTTGGCAACACTTTTGCCTTCATCAACTTCCTGAGGTATTATTTTACCCTCACTTTCTACAATTTTGATTTTTTTTTTTTTTTTGCTTCAGTACTGCTATATTTGGTGACATTTTGAGGGAGAATTATTTTTCTAAGTGATGTACTAAAGTATTAACTTCTCACATAAAGGAATTTAGAGTAATAATGTTCATCCCTAAGACTCTTCTGCATGGGTCTGAAAAGACAAAGAATGTATTTATTGAAATACATTATTTAGATATCTTCTGCTTTGTAAGTTAAAGAGAAATCTTGAATATATTAACACATCTGAATTATTTCAAAGTTAATGTTCTTGTATTTTATCTGTATTTTTTTCTCTTCCTAATTGACTTCTTTAAATGATATTATGTCATTTCTTCAGTGAGAAAGAGGAATAGATTCAGAAAGGGAGGCAGAAAAGAAAAAGAGACCTCTCCCCAAAGGTCTCCCCCCCACCAAAAAAAAAAAAAAAAAAGCTGGGGTTGGTGGAGTTGGTCCCATCATTGAGATGATGATGACTGATCAACCAAGATCCTCAGCCTAGACTGGATACAGAGAAAGAATTGCAGTAGGAGCGAGGACAGATGGAGAGTTGGCAAGGAGGAGAGAGGAAGTTCATGAGAGAGAATTTGCTGATTAAAATGTTAATTGAAAAATATTAGAGAAGTCAAGGCTGGGAGAGGCTTCTGAGGAAAGCAGGATACAGCCTGTACTTGGAGAGCACCAAGACTATAGATGTCATAGTCATATCTTCCATGTGTATATCCTCAGAGCTTCCATTTAACCAACAGCCTCTGCTTTGGATTGAAACACAATCCAGAAGGAGACAAATATTTGCCCACTTTTATGAAATTCTGAAGAAGATAGGAGTTCCTTACAGGTTTATAATTCAGGTCCTCATGTGAGGAGATTCTGACTCCCTGTGTATGTGTTGAAAGGCTGGGGGACAGGTGGAAGTGAGGGAAGGAGGGCAGTCAACCAAGCATGTGTAATTTGAAAAATGTCCTCAGGTTGGATGGATGGGTGCATAGATACATACATAGATACACAGATAGGTTGAGTAAGCTAAAGATAGAGATGCACACATATACAGAGTTAAAATTTGTAGCTATTTAATAAGAAACAAGAGACACATAGGATTTCCTTAGATTTAAGAGGAGTCTTTGACTAAAGAACATGCATAACTGAATGACTTTTTTCCTGGTTATCAGCAGAGCATCAAGTCATTTTCTTTTTAATTTGTGTTCATACCAAGACTATGGGAGACTGCTTCCAAAAAAATATCTGTTGGGAAAAATGCCTATCATTTAAGAATATGTCCTAGTAATAATTAATCACAGCTTTTTTTTTTCCATTTCAAATGTGCAATTTAATTTTCCCAAAAGTGCTAAGGAAACACAATATTCTTTTAAAGTATCATAATTGGAGGAAACCCTAGTGTACTGTTGTTTGGAATGCAAATTGGTACAGCCACTATAGAAAACAGTATGAAGTTTCCTCAGAAATTTTAAACTAGAACTACCCGGTAATCCAACAATCCCATTTCTAGATATATAGCCAAAGGAGTTGAAATCAGTATCTCACAGAGATATCTGTACTGCTAAGTTCACTGCAGCACTATTCATAATAGCCAAGATATGGAAACAACTTAAGTGTCCATCAATAGATGAAGGGATAAAGAAGATGTGGTATATATATACAATGGAACATTATTCAACCATAAGAAAAAAAGGAAATCCTAACCATTTGTGACAACTTGGATGAATCTTGAGGGCATTATGCTAAGTGAAATAAGACAGAGAAAGGCAAATAATTGTATGATGTCACTTATATGTGGAATCTAAAAAAGACAAACTCAGAGAAACAAGTAGAGTGGTGGTTACAAGGGATTGGGAGATGGAGAAATGGGGAAATGTTGGTCAAAGGGAACAAACTTCCAGGTAAAAGATGGACAGATTTGGGAATCTAATGTACAGCATGGTGATGGTGATTCTAGCAAATAATACTCTATCATATAGTTGAATGTTACTAAAAGAGTAGATCTTAAATGTTCTCATCATGAAAAAGAAATGGTAACTATGTGACAGGATGGAGGTGGTAGCTAGTGATGATGGTGATTCCTTTTTAACCTATAAATGTACAAATTCAACACATTGTATACCTTAAACTTACACAGTGTTATATGTCAATTACAGCTCAGTAAAGTATCATAATTGCTAGTGTGCCCAGTTAACTGCAAATATCCTGAGCACCAAGGAGTGCTCAGAGCACACTGACCCTGGACTGATTTAAGAAGCCTGAGGCTACATGAGAGAGTGAATGTGGCCTGAAAAAAAAGTGCAGTGTAGGAGGTGACCCAAGTTCTAATCCCAGTCCTGCCCTGAACTTGTTGGGTGGTCTTGGTCAAGGCTCAAGTCCTCTCAGAGCTTTTGGCTCTTCTTTTGTAAGATGAGAATATTGAAAGTCCCTTGAAGCACCATCACTGTATGATCCCTTGAGTTTAATCTTCAATGTCAGTGCCACCTGGAGCTCTGGAGGGCCTGATGAGGAGGTCGGTCCATTTTTAGCTGTATATTAATGACAGCCTTGCAGTTCTTTAATCCCTACCGAATGATGGTTTGAAATTTTTAATCTTTAATCATGATTTTGTATAGACTGCACAGTCAACAGCCAAAGAGAATGAAGGAAAGAGGGCAGAGAGGAAAAGGAGGGGACTTGAGTAACTATTATTTTTCTGCATTCAGTATCTTATTTTACTTCTATACTATGCAAAATAATCTTACCTTGCTTAGAATAAAGCATTATGATTTAATGAGGTCATCTCGTAAGTACCTTCCGTTAACTGTGAAAACACCATGATTATCGTTCACAATCATCTTCTCCATGTTTCCCTAGATTTGGAAAGAAGAAAGATGACAAGGGTGGAAAGGCTGAGCAGAAAAGTCCTCTGAAGCATGGTGGCCTGAGAGAAGAGGAACTGGAAAAAATGAAAGAAGAACGCGAGAGGTAAGTAGAAATGCTGAGCCCTTTCTTTGATTTTCATGCATGGTCTGTGTTTAATTTTCTTATAGTATCAGTCACCTGGAGAAATCTTATTTTAAGAAGCATAAAGATTGACTGATACAAAAGGAGAGACACCTGATATAAATGGAATCTGCCTTTCTGGGGAATTTTTACTTTATTTTGAGAAGAAATTAACTTCATGTTTTTATTTTACTGATACTTACGATTCCATAATATGCTACCCCCAGTTTTGATTGTATGGATGCTTATGCTCCCTATGGTTTAAATGAGGAGTTCTTCTTTTTTTTTTTTTAATAAAAAGGTCATTTGGATATTGATGTTTAGAATGATCAAATTTCCATAGTCTGTTCCTAATTTTTGTCAAGCTGTTGTATGCCTTCTTAATTTTATTCTGCTAAGCCCATTTGAGTACTGTAATCTGAGAAGTGCATGCCCTTCATTTTCAAAAAGCCAGTGTCTTTTATTAGGCCATCAGCAAGTTGCGAAGTATGTTGCCCATCTGTTAAAGAGCCGGTTTCATTTACTGAAATGACAGTTTGCAAGGGCTGAAGTCTCCTGTTTGAGGAGCTTAATGTTCCATTTGGACAAGAGGTCCTTCACATATCTTTGATGTTAACTCTGGCACTTATCCCAAGTAGGTGCGTAAATGTCTGATTTTGAAACATGTAATTGCGTATTCATATTTGTCCTGAAAACTCTGCCTTCACGACTAAATGAAGCCTGGAGAAAGACTAAGATTATTATACAATTTTAAGTATGTGATGCTGGCTTGATCATGTATGAGGCCAGATTTGCCCAACTTTTCCCTTACTCATTAGTAATAATAGTTCTTGGAGTTTTTAAAAAGTAAGTTCTTGTTCTTATTTTAATACTCTAGCATGTGTACTCAGAAAATCATACTTTTTCATTGTTTTTTCGGGCGTAAAGCAGGCTGAGTGTCTACTGTTAACCTTTGACCCTATCTTGTAGTCTATTCCCCTGAGAAGGCTGGCTTTAGCAAGAAAAAAAAAAAAATTATTTAGTCCTTTCTCATTTTTGAGAGCTTGACAAGCTCAGTTCCAGGGTCAGTAGAGCAGTTAAGAGGAAACCGAGTGCTTTCCATTGTTGTTGACTATTCACCTGTCAGAACTGCCTTGAAGAGAAGAAAGATGAATTCTCCATCATAGCCCAAGATTCAGTAATCTTGTAACGTAAAATGTAGTTCAGGCTAAGATTTTAATGCATATATTGGCAAAGACATCCATGTGGTGAGTCCGCATCGTAGATCTTTGCTGCTCCCCTGACTTCACTTCCTGAGGCACCATGTCTTGCCTCATCTTCAGGAAACTGAGCTGTTTGCTAGAATGCGGACTTCACATTTTTTGCACCTCAATACTTGCTTGGGGTTGGGGGGTTTCCCCTCAGTAGCTCGGGACCTCTATGCCAGCTAGAAAATTGATAACTCATAAAATAAGGTGGGTTGTCTTTAAGCGGGAGTTCATTTCCTTTCTGGCTTTGCCTTTAGGAAGCAGGTGCCTGAGGGAGTTCTATTCTTAAAAGCAGAACTATAAATTCACCTCAGCTGGTTATATAGCCTTCCAGTCCAATTTTCTTCAAATATGTCTGGTCAAAATATTGAAAGGACTATACTATTAGCCTCCACTTAGGACACTCCACATGTGGACACATAAAACACATCTGATATGGGTTTTCTAGAGACAACATCATCTCAGTCATGTACTAGGGGAAGATGTAGACAAGTTGATTTTATGGTTGGGTGCTATAGAATCAATGACCAAGGGCATTTCAGCAGCTCAGAGACTGAAGACCATAGAGGGTGGAGGTCAAGGCTGAACATTTGGCATTGCTCCCAATCCTGGAGTCCCATTTCTTGGCTCTCCACCACCCATAAGAAACCAATTCACAACTCTTAAAGAACTCAGCAGATGTATCACTCTTCATGGCCTGGCCACGGGAATAAAAAAATAGAATAAAATAGGAAATAGCGTATACAAATTCACAAGGTTGTCTTTTTTTGGACATTTGGAATTTGCTATCTTAAGAGGGTTCAAGCCATCGAGTTGCTTATTTGTTTCATCCTAGCTGTCATAGATATTGGGGGTGGGGTATAGGTCAGTGGTAGAGTGTGTGCTTAGCATGTAGTTCAGTCCCCAGTACCTCCATTTAAATAAATAAACAAACAAACCTAGCTCTCATCTATATAATGTTTTTTACATTAACATCCCTTTTTCAAAGAGTTTAAAGCACTTAAATAACATATATATTGTATATTGCTGAAGCCAGCCTTTCCCAACTTGTGAAAGACAATTATTAAGCTTTCAAGAATTTTGTGAGCTGGCTGTTAAACCACTAGTAGCTTGAAATTGGTTGTGGTGGGAGTATTGATACACAGAAATTGGCAAATGATGGTAAACTGGGTTTATTCAAAGAGCCAGTTCACCAACACACTGGTGCTGCTTAGTTACAACCAGGAAGAAATGATCAAAAGTAGAGGGAAAAAAAAAAAGAACTCAACCAAATCAAACCACATGACTTCTTATAGATGGCTGTGTTTCTCAAAGTGTGGCCCATGGACCACCTGCATCAGAATGAGTCACTTGGGGAACTTGTTAAAAAATGAAAATTTGTGAGTCCCACACCAGACTAGCTCTATCTTGGGAGCTCAGGAGTCTGTGTTTAATAGGTTTGCCCAGTGTGATTCTTCAGCATTCTGAAGTCTGAGAACCCCTGAGTTTGAGAGATAGGATTTAGCTGGAACATTAGATTAACTATTCTCATTCTATGAAAACTGTTACAGTTTGTTTCCCAAGAGGATTGAATAACCCAGTCTAAAAATACTGCCATCCTTCTCAGTTGCCCTCTCTGAAGCATCCTGGCACATGTTGTGCAAATTGAGAGGGCTCCTTACCAGTGCTCACTCACCCTAAGGGAACACGGAACACTTTCCCCATACCCCCCTCCCATGCACACAAGACTTACAAAGATAGTATGTTTATTAAGAAAATTTTGGAAACATAAAAAGTATAAAGATTATTAAAATCATGTATAATTCTCCCATAATTCCATCACCACTATTAAAATTTCTATGAACTTTTTATTATATATATTTTTATTTGAAGACTTAATATTCATGCTGCATATATCTTACTTTTTACCCAGCATTATATTGTGAATATTTCCCCATGTCATTAATGTTTTGAAAGTATGTCATGTTGATGACTGCCTAATATTCTGTGAGATCAATATATCATAATTTATTTACTTTCTGTTATCTTCAAACAAATAGTCTATTTCCATTTTTCACTGTTCCAAGTAATACCTTGATGAGCATCCAGGTACAAAAGTCCTTATAGATTACCTCTTAAATCATATAATTTGAAGGTTCAATTTCCTTGTAACTGTTTTGCCCAAGGGTTGATCTACACTCAACTCTACATTTTAAGGTTATATCATTCCTCTCCATTCCTCTCATTATTTTTCTTACGACTCTCATATCTCATTTTAATTTGCCTCCGTATCTAATTCCCACTATGGAGCTGTTTTGATGATTTATATGAATTTCTTACTCATAACTATAGCTATGAGAGGGTCAAAAAAGCCACAACAGGTGGATTGAGTTACTAGATTAGATTGAACGAATGCAGAGTCTAGAACAGTGGTTCTCAGTTCGGAAGGTGATGGGGGAGGAATTTTGCTTCCCAAGGAACATTTGGCTGTTTCTGAAGACATCTTTTATTGTCCAAACCTTGGAGAGGGTGTGGAGAGTGAGTTGCTACTACCATGTGCTGGGTGGAGGCCAGGGATATGGCTAAACATCATACATTGCTTGGACTTGTACATTACAAGACAGTTCCCATCCCCCAACTTATCCGAGTTATCCAGTTCAAACTGTCAGTGATGTAGAGGTTGAAAACCCCTGTTCTACTCTCTGGACTTCACAAAGAATAGGGGTGCTCTCCTGGGTATTAGAATTGCATTTTCTCATGACACCCCATGGCTAGTGCAGAATGATACACACCAGGTCACGTAACCCCAGAAGGATTATTAGCTATTTGAGAAACTGTTCCCAAAAATTGCTAGTGAATATTCCATCACTATAAGCTTGCAACAAAAAGTTTGTCTCAAAAATGTATTTTTAGTTCTGCCCTGCTGAGCACTGGCATCAGTGGTGATGCCTGTTGATCAGGTTTCAAATTCCAAGAAGCTGCAGGGGTTGACAGTGTGTCCAGTGACAGAATCATCTGGAACAATAGACTGAATCAAACATAAATAAACTTAATAGTAATAAATGTAAAGTCTTGCTTTTGGGCCCCCAAATGAACTGCACAAACACAGGATGTGGAAGGTTTGATTTAATACCAAATATATGAAAAATTTGCCTGATGGTTTCAGTTGAGGGTGAGCTTAGCATGAGTCAACATGAGGATATGCCTGCCAGAAACATAAGCCAGTCCTAGGCTACATTACTGGAAGTTCATGTATAAAAATGAAGGAAGAAACAATCATTTCTATTGTACGCTGCTCAGATCACACCTGGAATGTCCTTTGCCTCTTTCACACAGAAAATGGCAGCACTAAATCCATGTCTTTTGACAAACATGGGAGGACATGGGAACACGCAGCCTGCAGGGTTAAGACTTAGTCGATTTCCCACAATTAAAAAAAGATTAACATAGAAAAGGAATTAGATATATTTTGTAGCATCCGTTCTCAATTGTCGCTCTGTCTCCGCTTATTCATCCGTTCATTCATTTCCTTGATGATACTAACAAGGGATTCTTTTAGGAGAGGTAGCCTTCAGCTTATTAGAGGGGAAACATCCTGACAAATTAGAGCGCCTCATGCAGTGGCGAGTTTCTTGACATGGGGAATGTCTAATGAGAAGCTGGTGATTACACTGAGAACGGATTAGTGCACCAGGACAGGACTGGACTAGAATCAGAGTTTCATAAGACTCAGTCATCAATATAGTATCTTCACTGCCTTATTCACATCTATATATATCCAATTAAATAAGAATTTACATAAGTGCAAAACCATGCAAGTTAATATAATTAAATATATCAAAAATTATCTTGTGTGTCATTAATGCTGCATTTGTCCTTAGATGATCTCTATGACCTTTCCCAGATCTTAGCATATGAGAAATATACATCTCTCTGAATATAGAAGCATTTACTTTGGATTCCCTAGAGTGGCCTTCTTTGAGCTGGCTATGGCATTGGTTCAGTGACGTGTATGCACTATTCTTATCTGAATGTAGAAGCCCAAGGTTTTTGCTTATAATTGCATGTTAGGATTTTCTTAGTCTCATATTTGATTTCCTGAGCTGATCGTGTGTCCCCTCCCAACATAAGTCAAACAGTCCATGGCAGTCCTGTTTTAAATAAACTCATCATTTTGCTCATGCTTCAGTGAGATTGGCCATAATAAAACATTAGTTCCAAATGCTTATATCCATTGCTAAAAGGATGAATCCAATTTTATATTCAAAGATTACTTCGCCTAGAATTTTTTATCAGACTAAATTAAATTAGGGTTTTCCAAACATTCAGATTATGTAAATTAGTGTGGTGAGCTGAAAGCAAGAAATTGTCTTAACGAGTCAGTAAACCGTGTATTTTTTGTTTGATTCTAAGACTTTATCTTAAATTTGTAACTTTCTTCAAAGTGTGAAATTATCCAGATTCTTGGACCTATAAAGAACCTAACAACATGCATTTCGTACTTGTACTGTTAATACCTTCTCAAAAGTCAGGTGGAGATTGGTTAAAAAAAAGTATGTTCAGCCGATTTATTTGATTATTGCACTTGGGGAAAAGTCTCTGTTAACGAAAGGCTGTCTTCCATTAAAATCCCATATTACTGATCCTGAAATAAAATTTCCCTAAATGGAATTTCTTACTAAAATTAGGGGCGCAGGTGGAGTTTAATAACGTATGAGTTTACACTCGATCTTCTCTCTTACCATGTCAGAGTTTATTTTGCACGGGAGCTCATTTACTGTGTTAACGAAACGTTTTGGTAGCTCTTATTAGAATCTTAGTAGGGTAAGTGAGGAGATGGGGGGGTGGGCGGCAACCTCTCAAGCTTCAGCACTGAGAAGTATGAAAACATGTGGCTCTTGTTTTCAACAACTGGCCTGAATGGAACTCCTAAGTGAGAGCGAAGCTAAGATTTAGGAAAGTTCATCGGTTTCGGTGTCTGAATTCAAGGTTCTTAGTTTTCTTTCCTTGAGGAAGCCCTCCAAGAACTGCAGAGGCTTCTCCCTTGCCTTCAGCTGAGCTCCTTGTGGCCAGTTCCCTTAGTTTAAATCAATACATGTGTTTTTGATATTTGGCAAACCAAGATTTAATTACACAGCTGCAAGTTCCCCACATAAACGAAATGCATCTTCGAGAAATAAAAACATTCAGAAACCATTTAGAGTTTGAGAATACAAGTGGGTGAAAATCTATTCCCAACCTCTCAGCATTTTATTTAATTATGGGAGATTTTTATGTTACTGGAAATTGAAATGAAAACCAGAATGAGGCTAGAGTTTATCCAACATTTGTGCATACTGTAAAATGAAGATGCTTATTATATTCTAAGGAAGAAAAGGAAATTATATTCTGAATTAATATTTTAGTTGTAACCTACGTAAATGTTACACTTCTAAGTACATAGAGCAACAAATGAATTGACAAGATTTTTGTCATTATTGTATCCTAAAAAGAGTGCATATTTTACTGAAGGAACCAGAAGGTTGACTTTTTAATTTGCCAAGAGAGTCTCTATAGTTAATTATTTACTGAACTTAAACTTTGGCACTATTTAAATTGTTGAAAACACCCATGTTTTGGCATGATTACATACAAATGATTAATTCAGCATGGTTCTACTCCTCACTGAATATCCCTGTCTTTTGCAGTAGAATTTGCTAGGTCCTGTGGTGTGGGCAAAATAAAATGTTGGAACGATTCCCAGTTTTAATAGTTCCAATTTATTATTACCACTGAACCCTGATCAGATCATGGACTGGATTAGATCCCAGTTTTTCAAAATGCCCCAATTTATGGCTCCCTTAGAATCCTGATAAAAATGTGTATTTGAATAAGGCTTTGGTTGGCTAAAAGAGATCCAGTTAATTACTTTTAGATTCTTATTAGATCATCATTGCATGGAAGTTATGAAAAATATTACTCGATGGTGTTTCTCGGGACAAGGTCATGTTCTCATTTTATGCTGACAGAAAGAAGCTATCAGAGTTCTGTTTTTCATAGTACTAACCATCACAGTAAATGAAAAGAGATTTGCTATATCCCAGTAATTACTATTGATGCTTGTGTTAGGGTAAGGATAGCCTTTTTCCTAGAATAAGAATTAAAAACAGAGAGAGAGCAAGAGTGAGAGAGAGGAGAGGATGTCACAAACACAAGGCGTAGTGGCCACACCCCTACCAGCCCCCAGTCAGGGGCCATTTTTCAAAATTTACATCTTATTTAGAGAAGTGAGGGAGTGAGACATGGGGTGGGGTGCAGGTGGCTTTCTTCTCTGTACATTTATTTGATCTTCACGACACCTATCTTCTCAGCAGTGCTTGTGGTCCCCAGCAAAATTGGGCACATGACTGTATTCCTAGAGACAGGAGATGGGAACGCCTACATCTTAATGTCATGCCAGCATTTTTTATGAGCCAAAAGCCTTCTATGGAACTTGAATCAATGTTAGAAGTGCTATATTGGCAACTACTTGTCAGCCGAGCTGGATTAATACATAAAAGGAATCACTTGACTGGCATGCTTTCCAATGGCCATTTAGACAAACTTCTCAGATTGAAGTCCACCAGCTCTTTTAAAAAGTGTTTTAAAAGGATACTCTTATATTCAAATACCCTGGAGTGACACATTATATTACTGTATTCAATTATAGTGCTCTTGAAATACATTCTGAAAAGGAATTATGCTAAATTACCTGCAGTGATCCCACAGAAATGTTTAGAATATTTGATCTGATAAAAACGTGGAAAGAAGACCTAAATTCTGTTGATCTAGATACTTGGTTTTTAATACACACACAAAAGATAGAGTCAATATAATCAACAGACTTCAGTAATTCACTGGATTTTATACCAGTCAGAGGTACGGATGTATTTGGTTCAGTGAAGGTTACATACAGCAGAGGCAGAATTTGAGAACAATTTCCTGTGAAAGCTTTGGGCAGCAGTAACTAGACAGAAGGCTTTTGGTGACGAAAACTTAGGAATGAGAGTTCAGTACTTATTTTGTCAATTATTTTCATGTCTTTGGATAAACAACTTTTGAGAATGTATTCTTGAATTCCCTCTTTTTATTAGCATGAACTGAAATGATAGTAATAATTCTTTAGGGCCTGAGTTTTAGACATTTTGTTTGGATAAAATGCTTTTTAACTGCTAAGTTCTTTCAAAGAAGAAAATTTGAATAAATTAAAGTTAAGTATTTTCTAGGTTTTCTAAAGTAGCTCATCTTCATGTCTTATTTGAACATGTGCTATGTGGTATCCTGCTTTGGAAAGCTTCCGTGACAGCACACCCACTCTGGGGGCCAAGGTGGCTGTTCCTGTAGGTCTGCAGAGCTGCAGGCTGAAAGTATGCTCCACCTGTCATCTTCCCGATCTGCTCCTCTTCCCCTCGTCTTCTCCATATAGGCATCTTAACCTAGGCCTGTGATTTACAAACACCACATTTTGAATATGCTCTTTCCAAATCTCCTGGGCAGTTCTTTATATCAGTGGTTTTCAAGTAGGACTGGTTTTACCCCCAGGGGCCATTTGACAATGTCTGAAGACACTTTCAGTTGTCACACTAGGAGGAGGTGCTACCTGAGTCTAGTAGGTGGAGAGCAAGGGTGTCTCCCACCATCCCACCGTGCAGAGGACAACCCCGACAATAAAGAATCACTCAGTCCAACATGTCAGTTGTGCCAAGGTTGCCCAACCCCATTTGGGATAAATAGATAATCAGGTAATCTAGACAGAGAGGTCCAGGTGTAGAATGACATATGCTATGGATATGTCTGTGGTTGGGCCTGAGGATGTGTATTTTAAAACTATTTCCCAGGTGTTGCTTATAGCTATGTTGGGGCCAACTGGCCTGGGTGGTGGCCCAGGGGAGGCATGTGGCCAAGTAGAAAGATTACAAGACCCAGGAGTGGGTCAGACCTGGGTTAAAGACCTGACTCTGCATGAACACTGTCAAGCTGCTTAACCGCTTCAAGCCTCTGTGTTCTCATCCGTCAAATGAGAAGTCTGTTTTTCAGACGTGAAAAGTTTTACTTCTAAAGCAAGCTCCTGGTTCACTCTAAGGTGCTCAGTGTTAATTTCTGACCAGCTCTGGGGATTAAAGACCCCAGGTAATCCGTTTAGTTATCCTTTGTGAGCCCAGAACTGTCTGAGACACACCATCTGTGAAAGTTGCTGAGTTGGATACTGTCCTGATGAAGAAGGCCAACTTGAACGCAGACTTTGCCCGGCTGAGAGTCATGCCAGATACTCCCGTTCAAGAAGCTTCTCCTCGTTCCTTATTGATCACCAGTTGGAAGTTGTTCCTCGGGCACAGTGAGCTTGGCACAGGATGGCAGCGCAGTAGCTGGGGAGCGCTGGCTGCAACCAGTCTTGGCAGCCACGGAAACAAATTCAGGGAGGAGGGGTACAAATGGCATGGGTGACTGCCAGCCTCTCAAGTTCACAGGGTATGTGACTGCAGAAAACACTTGTAACCACAGTCATGAAATTCACAACATCCTCACATTTGCATTTCTGTTAAACATATTACATTAAAGGGAGGATCACTCTGGTCTGCCAGTATTTCAAATTCAGTCTTTGGTGGAAATGGAATAAAAGTGTCCTTTTCTTTCTCGTCCACTGTCCCCCACCCCCCTGTCCTTCCTCTGTAGTTTAATCACTTAATGACTTTGCAGTGCATCTGAATTGACTTCAGATTGGTGTCCAGAGAAACCTGACCCCTTTCCCAGTCTCAAACTCCAGCCTCCTTCTGCCCTGCGCCCTTTGTTTGATTTTGATATTGAAAGTTAGAGATTGAAGTGGTTTCAGCTGTGGCACAAAAGTCTCCTTTTCTAAGGGGTCACATAAAGGGCTTTTTTTAAAAACAACAATAACAACTGGCTGTTTAGATGGAAGCTGTCAGTATTCATGTTCTTGGAGGAACTTAACAAATAAATAATAATTTGTGAAATCATGATTTCTTGAAGCAGAGATTGTTAAATATGGTGGGTTGGGGAAGAGTGGATCCGTAATAATAGCTTAGATCAAAGTCATTCCTCTCTCCAAACTCACAACGGCTCTCTCTTTCCTATTGTGTACAGTCTAAACTTCTTAGCCTGTTGTATCTGACTATAGCCCGGCTTTCCAATCATAATTTCCATCCTGGCCAGTGAGACCCGTGTACTCAGCCAGTCTGGAATGTTCACTCTTTTGGAGATTACTTTAGCACTCTCCAACCTGGTGCCATTCCTAATACCATTCCCCTTGCCTGGAATGCTCTCCTTCTGCCTCAATTCATCCAGATCAATGCAAGTTCAATGAAATCCCACTTCTTCCATTTATACCTTCCCAAGTTACCTAGGTTGGAAGAAAATTCTTCCACTAAAGTAACCTGGCTCAAGTTACTTAATTTGGCTAATCTTACTTTTTTTTTTAACTGCAAAATGGGTCTATAACTATCATAACATTGCTGTGTGGACTAACTGAGATGGTGAAGTGAAGTGTTCAGAATAGTGCCAGGTATAGAGATGTTCAGTGTGTGGTGAACTTACATTTTTCTTAAAGACAGTGTTTATTTGAAAGAGAATGAGCATTAATATAAAATATTGTTAGATTCGAAGCCTGACTCTTCTGTGCATTGGCTTTATGTTTTGTTGAAACTTTCTGAGCCTCAGCTCACTCATTTGGAATTTTTTTTAAAAAGGAGAAATAATATCTAGCCTTCAGAGTTCCTGTGAAATTTTTACATAAGATGAAATGCATAAAGCCTCTTAGAGCAGAGCTTGGCCCAGAGTCGATACACATTGTTATTATTATTGTTATTTTGCTGCACTGAATTGTGGATGTTTGTGATTACAAACATGCTTTCTCTTCATTACTAGCTTGTAATGTCCTTAAGGTGAGAACCACGTTATAATTATATTTCTACTTCTCTCAGCATTACATTTCACAGAATAGGCACTCAAAACACAGTTGCTGAATAATGGGTGAATGAAGGAAGGAACAAATATAAAACTGCACTGATTTTAATTTTATTTTTCAAGTGAATAGTTGCTGGAATGGAACCAAGAGGCAGAATAGGCTAAATCAGTGGTCGACAGAGTTTAGAAAAATGAGACCTTCCCCTGGGCTATGAAATGGTGTCAAGAAGCATGAGATCATTTGTAACTGGCAGTGGAACAGTGGAAATGGGCCACTGAAGCGTAGTGGCCAGCCCATCCGGGCTGTCGGCACCTGTTTCCCTACCACTGAACCAGATCTTGAGAGACAAGACCTTAAAGTGAGTGAAATTCATCCATTTCACAAACAAATGGAAATGTTACGGGCCTAGAGAGTTATTTGTTTGGTTGTTGGTTTTGGCTTTGTTTTGGGTTTGGTTTTTATGGGCTTTTGCCCCCATTCTCTTCCATTGGTTTAAATTTAACCAGTGGAAATTATTTTTAAGTACCATTCATTTTGACCTTTTAAAATGAAAGATTTGCCTTTATGGGGAAGACTGAATTTGATTGTATAGATGAGAGACACTGTCCTTGGCTTATTCTCCATCAAAGGAGGATCCCTTTTGTGCTGCATGTTGATCTGATTTGATCAGAATTCATGGTGCAGATTCTATTTCAGGGGACAAGCATAAAAAACTGTAATGGAGGTGGAGGATCAGGAAAAATAGCACCAGCCGTTTGTAGTATACCAGATGCTATATAGCTGCTCTTGCAAGGAGGCAGTATCACTAAAACCCTAGTCCATAATTAGGAGTCCACACTACCATTAAATTAGGGTCTCTGCCCATAAGGCAATTCCTTATTATACACTCTCCTGCAACTTCGTGTCTTTCCTTCTTGTCTAGATCCTAGTTCTCTTGAGACATAGATTGCAACTTCTACTTGTTTCATTTCCTTACATCTCAGTAGAGAGAAGATATTTAGTGAAGTGCTGGTTAACTTAAAGTTATAAAATACTATAAGATTTAAAACAAGTTACTGATGTAATTTTTTAAAAATGAATAAGCTTCCAATAATCCATTGGAAAATAATAACTGTGTATTAAAATATGTTGCCTAAAATTCTTGCTTATTTTTGAAACTATAGTGCTTTGTTTAAAAATTATTTTGATTATAATAGTAAGCACCAGTTTTAAAAAAATAAAAAAACAAATGAGTAGAAAAGGAGTTGCTTAGATAAATCATTTTTAAAAAATAATAGTGAACTCTATTATTGACAGTAGCAACAGCTAATTAAAAATTCTATTAGTGAAGATGTAAAAGATGGCACATTTCCAATTCAGATTGACACTGGGGATGCAGATATAATTGATATTTGTTCAATAATCCTAAAGCGTTTCATGGTCTTTAATAGAAGTTGTGATAGCCAGAGAAAGTTTCAACTGCAAAAAATATATATTCCAGGTACTTAACGATATTTTCAAATCAAATATGAGTCTTTGCGAAAATACGTTTTAGCTGAATGATCATCAAAGGATATGTTAATGGGTTGACTTCGTTAAAGAGAAAAATCACTGAGTCAAGAAAATACATAGTGTAATTCATATATTTTTGATCTGGTTATAGTGGATGTAATAAGAAAGCCAAAAGAGGATAATTTACTAATTGGACTTCTAAATTTCAGAGCTACATTTTGTAATGGTCACATAAATAAATGCATATTAAAAAAATCTTCAATAACCAACCATTAAATATTCCACTTTGGGAAAACAAGATCATAGCTTTTAACAAATGGTTCAGTATTACAGTTGGCTGCTTTTGATCTTATTAAACTCAGATTGAGTATGTTCCTATATTTTTTTACACCACAGATTAAAATCTAGAGGTAGTAGTTTTTAAAGTTTTTAGCAATCAATTCTGTTCCCAATAATTATGTATTTACCTTGCCAATTTCAAAGGATAGATAAGTAAGGCCTGAAAAAGAAAGATTTTAAATGAAACCAGAACATTTTACAAAGTGTTAAGAAATGGGCAGTCAGTTTTTTAGGAAACATAATTCTTTTCACCAGCAAACAAAAATTCAATGCCAAGAAAACTGACATTATGCTAAAATATTCCCTGCCTCAGATATGTGTGTGACTTAACATAAAAATGGATGCTTAATATCAATGACCAATTCACATCATCAGATGATAACTGTTCAGAGGAAATAAATGTACTCTACTGGAGCTAGTCATGCAGCCCTCATTGATCAATCTGAAATAACCTCCTGCAGATGTCAATTACCATGGTTCACACTGCTGTAATTTACATAAACTTGGCTCTGCCTAAGTTCAAAAAAAATTTTTTTTCAAAGTTACATAATAAACCAATATGGTGTGTGAACCAAGATGGAAATTTAAGTTACCAAAGATATACTTAGAGGTTTTGCTTCTAAGCAAGAGAGAGGAACACATTTTACTAAAAGCATGCCAATTAAAGGGGTAAAATTGAGGAAGATCTCCAAAATATCACAAATTAAAAATAAAATGTGTGGTGTGTTTTTACAACTTTTCTGGAGCATTTGAAAACATACAAAACTATGTAGACATGTTTATGATTCTATTTACACGTTCATTTTTACATTGCCTTATAATCAGATAATGTTAAGGAAGGAATTTTTTCACCT
The DNA here is from genome assembly GCF_036321535.1 of Camelus dromedarius. NCBI lineage: Eukaryota > Metazoa > Chordata > Mammalia > Artiodactyla > Camelidae > Camelus > Camelus dromedarius. Next base: position 68,184,782 of record NC_087439.1, on the reverse strand, counting down.
AAAGGAATATGAGAACGTGTCGGGCACAGACTAGCTAAGGAGTGCTTACATTCTGTTTAAGTCCTTTGTGGCATCTGAGGTCATCTTTCTGGTATTAAGAGAGCTTAGCTGGCTGAAAGTTTTCCTATTTGTGCGAACATCTCCAATTGTGTGTGTGTGTGTGTGTGTTTGTGAGACTGATAGTTACATAGGTAGGTAACGTGCATGTTGGTTTTATAGTGCTGGGTAGTACACCTCTCAGCCCCCTCTTGAGCATTTAATAATCATTCCTTGACTGATTGGAAAAGTAGTATGCTTCAGGTTTAAATGAATTATTGCACAGCATCAGTTTACATGCCGTATAAAAGGATACTCGTGAAGAGAATTGGCTACTTGGAGGAGGAGGGAGGTGCTGAAAAGAAATCGAGAAAAATGTCACTGGGAGGAACAGAACACCCTGTGGGAAAGGTAACGCTTCCACCCCCACACTTCATCCCGGAAGTGCTGCTGAAGCCCTGGGCCTGCAGGTGAGCTCACCACGCAGGTGGCTTTGTTAATTTTGTTAAATGAAGACCGCTGGTTGGCTCAGATGGTTACGGCAACATGCTGATAAGGTTTATATGGTAAAAACTATACCCCTTTCTGAACTATTGATGCATTAAATAATCAGTACCCGTTGTGGTCCAGAGTACTGTAATAGCGTGTAACTGACTCAGAGATTCATTTTTTAAAAGGATCAAGAAGGGATCTTTACCATCAAGCCGTCCGTGACTCTTAAAAGTAGCCCGAAACAGTACCTCTAACTCCAGTTGAACATCTGAAAAATGTATTCTCTTGGACAAAAGGCCTTCAAGTTATGGGGACAAGTGAACTCTTATTTTTCAGGAAAAATGCCTGAGAGGACCCTGGAGCATGTCATCATTTTATACAAAAGGTGGCACGTTCCATCCCATACTGAGTTCATCCAGTGCATCTCTTTGCACCTCTTCTTCATAGCCCTTCAGCCTGATCCCCACATGCTGGTACCTTCCTGAAAAGATTAAGCCAGCCTCCTTTACCTTTTACTGAAGTGCAGAAGTATTTCTGAATCTGTTCTGTGTTTAACAATACTAGGTACCATTCAGGCAGGATGTGGACTACAGACTGGCCTTCTCGAGAGCCCTCCATTGAGGTCACGTCCTGCCTACTTCCTGTGCATTTTTAAGATCGAACAAGCAGGTTTCTTTTTAACTGGCCATACTCATTTGGATAAATTATGGCTAATCCTTACTGTCTTCTATTCACTTTTTTTTTCTTTTTCACATTTCTCATATGAAAGGTCACCTTTCGTTGGTCATTTCAGTTGAATAGTTCCCAATGTGAGTTCTAAAATCATGGAAGAAAGATTTGTATATTGGTGAATTTTAGTATTTTTGGTCGTCTGGAGAAATAACATAATCCATTTTACGTCCCTAGATCTTTTTTCCTCAAGATAGACCACCATGCCTTTGAACCTGAAGTTAAACTGAGGTCATAGGAAAATTTTCCACTTAGAGGATTTGGGTACATACCTCCTGCTACAATTCACTTTTGACTTGTTAAGTTACGTTTGGACTGAATTCTTACATAATTCAGCAAACATTAATTGAGCAGCTAGGCACTTGGGGAAATAGCAGGATAAGGAAACACAACCTAGATGGTACCCTCAACAGATTCATAATTAAGAGAGAGGAGAGAGACCAACACACAGATAGTTACAGTGAAGTTACACTGTGATAAATATTGCAATAAGACAAAAAAATGCTGTATAATCACAGAGAAGGCAGCCAGGAAAAAACTATGTTATAGCTGAAACAATAGAACAGACCTTCTTTATCATCTGATATTTCTAGACACTTTCAATGAAGTCATTAAAATCAATTGTAAAGTACAACTGAACTGTGCAGCAAATTGAGAAAGACTTTTAAAAATCTGAATTCTTAATCCCATCAATAATATATGATATTTTTGCTGCTAACTAGAGAGGAGTTTAAGACTCAGGAAAAAATTTTTATTTGAAATCTAAAGGAATTTCTAAGCAATCAGTGTACTTTCTATTATAGTTTCTTTTTCTAAAGCTGAGAAAGGAGACATTTGAAAAGTTTAGGGCAAAACTTTCTGGGAAAATGGCAGTTAGTTGAGGCAGCCACATAACTATAGGTTTATAAGTATATATTATGGAAGACCTAGTCTGCAGAAAAATACAGAATTTCTTTAAATATTTTAGCTATGAAGAATAATAATTTTAGTAGTCAGGAAGGCATTTGACAAAATATTTCTGTTGATAGGCTGAGTTTCATGCATTCTATTTGTACATGGGTCTGTGTGCTACATATATGTGTATATATATGATATGTGATAACAGAGCACCATAATCCAAAAAAGTAGAGCAAATTGAACTTTTGTAACAGTTTTGAAAAAACCAATTCGGGTAACAAAAGGCCACATTTTTCCCCTTTGTCCCACGTATTGCTGTGGGTCTCTTGGACTCAGGCTGCCTGAGAAAAGTAAGTTCCATATTCTATACAATTCACTTACCCTTTAAACTTTTTCAAGTTAGTAATTACACCAAAATTGCATTCATATGAACTCAACTAACCAGATTCTTTCATAATTCTTTTAAACACCCACAGGAAAGGAAAAAAAAAAAAAAAACAGAGGGAGGGGAGAATCAGGAGAAAATAAGACACTCCCCAGTGCCAGGCACGTGGTAGGCAGGCAGGATGAGTAGATCGAATGGATAGGGTCAGCTTACAGCTAATATTTAGTTACTACATTGTGACTTTTTAGTATCTCGGGAGCTACAGGATAAATCTTGACTTCTGAGAAGGATGGCCTTCAAGTGATTTCTGTTCCTCAGTCTTCTAAAGAAAATTATTTTTTAATTTAAATTTCTTAAATTGAAGTATAGTTGATTTACCATTTGTGTTAGTTTCTGGTGTACAACATAGTGATTCAGTTGCACATGTATATATATTCTTTCTCATATTCTTTTTTCTTATAGGTTATCATAAGCTATTGAATGTAGTTCCCTGTGCTATACAGTAGGACCTTGTTGTTTATCTATTTTATACGTAGTAGTTTGTATCTATTAATCTCAAACTCCTAATGTAGCCCCTCTCTCCCTTTCAGTTAGAGTAAGTTGAAGGATTTGTATATCTTAGAAAGATTTGCAACTAACAGAGTCAAGCCAAAAGCGTTTGCTGTTTGCTCTCGATCAAGCTGAAAATTCAGTTAACCAGAACACTCCTTGTCCCCTGAGCATTCTGGCCAATCCGGGTAATGTAGCATCTATTTAAAGTGTCTGCCCTGTCCAGGGTTCCACGTGGACCTGTGCAGGAGCTGGAAGAACCACGCGTGTGCTTTTTAAACGCTCCTCGTGGTGTGTGCACGTGCAGGGTGCTTCCAGATCTGTCCTCTCTGCTCCTTCCCCTCGATGGCTGTTATTATCATTGCTACCAATTGTTTTTTTATGTGCCAGCCACACTCTTCTAGTACCTTCAGTGGCAGTAAGTCATTTGGCCGTCTCTCTTTGGGATGGGTACTATTATATTTCTCATTTTACAGGTGACAGAGAGGTTAAATAATTTGCCCATGGTCACAAAATTAGCAAGTGGCAGAGCTTGGTTTCAAGCCCAGGCTGTCTGGCTCCTTCTCCAGGCATCCTGCTTCTCCGTTTCTGAAACAGCAGTGTTAGTCTATCCATCAACCACTGCTGGTCTACCCAGAACAAGGCCTTGCTCCCGAGGAGCTGCGCAGTGGAGGATGCTGCCTCCCGTGAAGCTCTTACGGCAGAAATATAAATGTAAATTTCACTCATTAAAACCATAATTAATTTATTGAGAGTGAATTGTTATTATTTCAGGGACGAATGCATATTGCAATATGCTGATTATTTTAATGAACCAAGGAGCCTCTTCTGGGATACTTCTACAGTGTTATTTGCAAGCAGGTCACTGTAGATTTTCTAGAAGGGGGAATAAAAAGATTGCTGCTCATTTTCAAGTTTTGCTTTATTAAAAATGCAAAAGAAAGGGTGTGCTGTATAATGTATTCGGGGGGAGATGATAAGAAGATATCTTTGTTTAGGAAAGGCCTGACATCATCTGTTTTAAATTCACGATTCTCCTTCTGGGGAGTCGTTTCTTGTGTTACTGATGTCAGCTGCCAGAACTAGTTTGTGTAGGTGTTGTGCCCACAGTAATGTCTCCAATATAATTGTGATGTTTGACATTTAGAGCCATTTATGTAGGTTCCTTCTCCCACGTTCCACAGCAAACATATTTTCAGTCTCTTCATGACACATAGTATGAAAGCTTCCAGAATTTGGCTTACTTCTTCTCTTTATATGCCTTAGGGTATGGGGTTGGTTCCATTGCTCATATTCCAACATTGCAGAAAAGATTAACATTGACACACGATCCTAGGCTCTGAAAGAAAATAGGCCATGCCTAAACACTTCCACTTAGGACCCGTCCATTCCATTTATGCGTAACCTGTATTAGTTTCCTGTTGCTGCTGTGACAAATTATCACCAACTTTGTGGTTCAAACAGCACAGATCTCTCCTCTTACAGTTCTGGAGGCCCCAGTTCTGTAATCAGTTTCATAGGAGTGAAGGCGGCAAAGTGTAGACTGGGCTGATTCCCTCTGCAGGCCCTCGGGGAGAATCCATTTCCTTGCCTTTTACTTTGGCTGCCTGTATCCCTGGCCGATGGCTCCTTCCTCCGTCTTCCAGTCCTTGTTTCCATTGACACATGGCCCTTCTCCCTCAGAGTCGGCTTCCCTCTGCTTCTGTTGTCACATTATTGACTGCCTACCATGTGCCAAGCACTGTGCTAGATACATCAGTGGCAAATAAGTTCCCTGCTCTCATGAAGCTTACATTCTTGTAAACAGATCAGTGAAAAAATAAAATCAAGTAGTGATAGAACTACGTACAAAATAGAATAGAATAATATGACAGGGAGACTGGACTGGAGGGGTGTCTGAGATGCTGAGACTCGAATCACAGTGATCTGCAGCAGCCACAGGAAGACCTGGGGGCAGGGGGTTTCAGGCAGAAAGAACAGCAAGTGCTAATCAAGCCTGAGACAAATGAAGCCGCAAGACTGGAGTTTGATGAGGAGGGTAGAGAGTGGCAGGGCCAAAGTCGTGGAGGTAGCCTCATAGGTTAGAGCAAGGAGACTGGGTTTTATCTATGTGTAAAAGGAAGTCATGGAGGTATTTTATACAGAGAAGCAGTTACACATTTATTTTTTAAGAGGTCATCTAGGCTGCTATTTAAAGAATGAATTCTCCCCGCAGGGAGATATCTAGCCACACCCTTCCTACCATTTAAAATTTATACCTCTTTACTATTAGATGGAGCCTGAATAAGATCTAAATCTCAGGTAGTAATTGAAGAAATTGAAGGATGTTTCCCCACATCTTAAAATGCAGACCACTGCGACACCCTGCTAACCACAATAAAATATGCCAATCCGACCCCCTGCTTCTTCCCAACACTTCACAGGCTTTACTTTTTCCTTTACTTTTGCAATTCCTGGTTCCAATAAGAAGTAAACCAAGCCTCTTTTCAATGTTAAGAAGCTTCCTATGTTAATGATAAAACCTGGAGCAAAGGGTCCTAGCTGGACCACGGAATAGGGAGCCAGTCAAGTAATGGAATGCCGTGCTCAGAACTGAGAGAGAACACTCAGAAGAAAATGGTGGCATAATATCTATTGGTCTTTGTGGAGGAACAGATGAGGATAGGTCAGGCATTAGACTCCCATGTACAAATGCCCGTTGCCTATCATATCAAATTCAATCATTCTTGCTGCAGTTCTCAAGATCACGTACATGCAGCATATGACCCTTTAAAAAGCTGCCTTCAAAGCACCACACTGCCACTTTGGAACCACTGGTTGTGATTCAGTATTTCTCCTCAGTACCCACTGGAGAAGGAATGGGGTCATTTCTAGTAGTTGTCTTGTTACCTAATTGCATGATAGCTCTCTGGCAGAGTCACCATAAGCAGCAGGTACCATGTGGATTAGCTTGTTGGACCTTCTCTGATGACTACATGGTGGTGATCATCTAAAGCGGTGGTTGGCTTTTTCTGTGTTCCGCCCTTAACATGTACATGGAGGAAGGCCAGTTGACAAGGATGCTTCTGGTGCTGGTTCATCTGAGGCCAGGACCCCTATTAAGCAGATCCCATTCCTTTTGGAATTAGGAGGAGATTTTAATTTGCAGACCTGATGGACAAGCCTGTGGTTCTTCTAGTACTATGGACTAAAAACTAGTCTAGCCATAGATCTTAGTACACAGGAAACCCTCAATCAAGGTAGGAACCAAAGAAACCAAACTGACTGATATGCTCCCTTTTTTGGTATGTGTCTGGACTTCTGACAATATTTTATATAGTTTCTCTAGGACAAAGTCACATAGTTAGAAGCCAAACATGACAGCCCTAATAAGCACTGCAGAAAATACAGTGGTTGGATAACAGTGGTTGCATGAATACAATAGGAGGGAAAAGACTGTGCTTTCTGCTTCTTTTAAAACTCTCCATCTTGCAGGGAGCATGACTTTTCATAAGGGCCCTTCACATGTTGGCTGGATGGAGATGGAAGGATAAAGCATGCTTGTCCTTGTCTTGGATACAGTCATGGTTACATACCTAAAATGATTTTTCCAGGCCCTACGGAGGTCAACAGAATTTCTAGAGTTCTTCATGAGCCCAGAGTTCTTTTAAGAAGATTTTATGTGACCTGGGAGTAGACATTCATGGCCTGGAGAAATCTGGCACTTATTAATTTAATATATTAATTTCCTTGTTAAGGAAACAAAGGAAATGGAGCAGCATGTGCTGTGTGGATGTCCATGCTCCCAGTGCTTCAGCACATGTTTATGTGAGTGAGTGTTTAGAGAGAAAGATCAAAGGCGCGTCCAGGAGAGCCCTGGCCAGGTGTGAGATTCCAGGTGACAAAATGGAAGGAAAAGACGAGTTAGAAGGGAAAAGAAAGGAAATGTAGCTAGTTTCCTTTGATTCTCTGTATTTTTCCTGTTTCCTCCCCCAGGAAGTTTATGTAGACTTAACAGTAACCCCCAAACAGTCAACCCTGGGGACTCAGCCAACAGTCAGCATTAGGGACTTACCCTCACTCTTTTCCATATGATGACAACCGTGTCATCAGGCCAGTCATTTATTTTTGCAGATATCACCCCTGGCAGTCCCTAGGATTAAAAATTGCTATATTCCTGATCATTTTAATATGGAAAACTTACTTTCCTCTCAGCTTCCCACACTGCTGCATATAACGGATACATACTAACTGAGGGGATATTAAAAAATAAGTAAAGCCTGCAGCCTGGGGCAGATAGGATCCTTCCACCCTGGTCCCTCAGAGAACTTGCTCCACAAAGACAAACAAGGAGCTGGGTTTTGGCTCGGAGCAGGGACAGGGCTGTCCCTCGGTCTTCCCCGAGCCCACCTACGGAGCGCCGACCAGGGCGGAGCGCACAGCTGCACAGAGAGTGGAACTACCGGCGGCGCAGGTAGAGCGAGAGCGGTCCCCCCGCCTTTCGGGCAGGAACACAGCCCCTGACCGAGGTGCTGGGAGGGGGCACGACCCGCCCTCCTACCCGGCCAGTCTGCAACATCTGACTGCGGCATCCGGAGGGGCAGCGACCCGCCCGCCCACAGCAGAGAGCTGCACCTGACCCAGTGTTAGGAGGAGGCGCGATCTGCTTGCCGACAGGTGCTGGGAGCAGCACAGAAGAGGGCGCCAACGGAGGGCCTCTGAAAACAGCAAGCTGAGCTTCCAAAACAGGACGAAGACAGAAAGACTTTACATTAAAAGCACACAGACCCCAGGAGAACACCGACAAACCCCCCCCCCCCTTTTTTTTTTAAATCTGTTTTTACCTGTTCTATTTTCTATTACTCTCTTAATCTTTACTTCTTAATTCATTTCTATTTCTCTTGGGTTTTGGTGTCCTGCTAATGATTAGACACAGGTTTCAAATACATCTATTCATCTCCCCCCCCCCTTTTTTTGTAAAGGTTTTAAAAGGACGTCTCAACCCGATTAATACTCTGCTTCAACTCACTCTTCTATTATTCATTATACACTGTTTTCAGACCCTCTTTCTCCCTTCTTTTAAAATTCTTTCTCTCTCTCTCTTATTTTTTTTTTTCTTTTTTTCCTAAGTTCTATTCCTAAATAGGCATCAGATAGATAAAATCCTTAAGGACCAAAATAAACAACTGATACTCCATAAACCACAGTGCCAAAGAGGTATGAGCAAGATGAAGAAGCAGAAAAACCTTTCCCAATTAAAAGAACAAGAGAAATCCCCTGAAAGAAAGATCAACGAAATAGACATCGATAGCCTACTAGATCAAGATTTCAAAAAAGGAGTGATCGAATTGCTGAAGGAATTAAAAGAGATAGTGTTTAGAGATATAAAATATGTCAAGAATGAAATTGAAGCTATAAAGAAGAGCCAAGTAGAATGGGTAAACTCATTGACAGAGATGAGGAATGATCTAATAGCTGTGCAAAGCCGACTAGATAATGCAGAGGAACGAATTAGTGATCTAGAAGACAGGGCAATAGAAAGCACCCATTCAGAAGAACTACAAGAGAAGCAAATAAAAAATAATGAAAATAGCATAAGGGACCTATGGGATAATATAAAGCGTCCCAATCTTCGCATAATAGGGGTCCCAGAAGGAGAAGAAAGATCAAAGGGGATTGAAAAGGTTTTTGAAGAAATCATGACTGAAAACTTCCCAAACTTAAAGAAGGAATCAGATATCCAAGTACAGGAAGCTCAGAGGGTCCCAAACAGGAAGAACCCAAATAGGCCCACACCAAGACATATCATAATCAAGATGGCCAGAGTCAAGGATAAAGAAATGATTCTAAAGGCAGCAAGAGAAAAGCAAAGAGTAAGTTACAAGGGAACCCCCATAAGGCTCTCAGCTGATTTCTCTACACAAACACTACAGGCCAGAAGGGAGTGGCAAGATATATTCAAAGCCCTGAATGAAAAAAAGATGCAGCCTAGGATCCTTTATCCAGCAAGGCTATCCTTGAGGATAGAAGGAGAAATAAAGAGTTTCACAGACAAAAAAAAAGCTGCAGGAGTTTAGCAACACTAAACCCATGCTAAAAGAAATATTGAAAGGGCTATTCTAAATAGAAAAGCAGCAGGATGCTATAGAAATGAGAAACACACAACTGGAAAGGTGATAACTCATGAATTACAAATAAAGTAAACATGAAATTATAAAAGAAGACATACAAATCACTGAGAGTGGGACAGGGAGGCAGGGAAATACAGAATTTTTTTCTTTTTTAAATTTTTTTAACAGTAGGGTGGGTTTGAGATCATGTTACTATCAGTTTAATAAAAACAGTTATAGTAATGGGTTGACAGATTTACAAAAAAGGGTAACCACAAGCCAAAAATTTACAAAGGAGTCACAAAAATTAAATAAAATCCATGATAATACAAAGGAAAATTACCAAACCACAAAAGGAAGAAGAAAGGAACAAAGAGGATATACCAATTCAACTGCAAAGATAAGTTCAAAATGGCAATAAACACACATCTATCATTAATTACTGTAAATGTTAATGGACTAAATGCTCCAATCAAAAGACACAGAGTGGCAGACTGGGTAATAAAGCAAGAACCTTCAATATGCTGCATACAAGAGACCCACTTTAGGGAGAAGGACACATATAGATTGAGAGTGAAAGGATGGAAAAGGATATTCCATGCAAATGGAAAAGCCAAAAAAGCAGGTGTTGCAGTACTGATTTCAGACAAAATAGACTTTAAAACAAAGGCCATAAAGAAAGATAAAGAAGGACATTTTATAATGATTAAAGGAGTGATACAAGATGAGGATATTACACTCGTTAATATATATGCACCCAATATAGGAGCACCTAAGTACATACAAGAATTACTAACAGAGATAAAGGGGGATATTGATGGGAATACAATCATAGTTGGAGATTTTAACACTGCATTAACATCACTAGACAGATCTTCCAGACAGAAAATAAACAAGGCAACAGAGAAATTAAATACTACAATAGAAAAACTAGATTTGGTGGATATTTTCAGAGCATTACACCCCCAAAAAATAGGATATACATTCTTTTCAAGTGCACATGGAACATTTTCCAGGATCAATCATGTACTTGGGCACAAAAGAAACCTCAACAATTTTAAGAAGATAGAAATTATCTCAAGCATCTTTACTGACCACAATGCCATGAAACTGGAAATCAACAACAGAGAAACAAAGGAGAAAAAAAGGAAAGCATGGAGATTAAACAATATGTTATTGAAAAAACAATGGATCAATGAGGAAATCAAAGCTGAAATTAAAAAATACCTTGAGACAAATGATAATGAAAGCACAACCACTCAAAACCTATGGGACACAGCAAAGGCAGTGCTAAGAGGGAAGTTTATAGCGATACAGGCCTTCCTCAAAAAAGAAGAACAATCTCAAATAAACAATTTAACCCACCACCTGAATGAATTAGAAAAAGAAGAACAAAAAGCCCCAAAAAGCAGCAAAAGGAAGGAAATGATAAAGATCAGAGAGGAATTAAATACAATAGAGATTAACAAGACCATAGAAAAAAATCAACCAAACTAAAAGCTGGTTTTTTGAAAAAGTAAATAAAATCGACAAACCTCTGGCCAAACTCAAAAAGAAGAAAAAAGAGAGAGCACAAATTAGCAAAATAAGAAAGGAAAATGGAGAAATTACAACAAACAAAATAGAAATACAGAATATCATACGAGAATATTATGAAAAACTATATGGAACCAAACTGGATAACCTAGAGGAGATGGACAAGTTTCTGGAAACATACTGTCCACCAAAACTGAATCAAGAAGAATCTGAACACTTGAACAATCCGATCACTAGAAAGGAAATAGAAATAGCAATTAAAAACCTCCCTACAAATAAAAGTCCAGGACCGGACGGCTTCACCGGGGAATTCTACCAAACATACAAAGAAGAACTCATACCAGTCCTTCTCAAACTCTTCCAGACGATTGAAAAGGAGGGAATACTCCCAAACTCATTCTATGAAGCCACCATCACCTTGATACCAAAACCAGGCAAAGACACTACAAAAAAAGAGAATTATAGGCCAATATCACTGATGAACATAGACGCCAAAATCCTCATCAAAATTTTAGCAAATAGAATCCAACAACACATAAAAAAGATTATACATCATGACCAAGTGGGGTTCATCCCAGGGACACAAGACTGGTTCAACATACACAAATCAATCAGTGTAATACATCACATCAACAAGAGAAAGGACAAAAACCACATGATCATCTCAAACGATGCAGAAAAAGCATTTGATAAAATTCAACACCCATTTATGATAAAAACTCTCGCCAAAGTGGGTATAGAGGGAACATATCTCAACATAATAAAAGCTATATATGACAAACCTACAGCCAGCATAGTACTCAACGGTGAAAAACTCAAAAGCTTCCCACTAAAATCTGGGACAAGACAAGGATGCCCACTATCACCACTCCTATTCAACATAGTCCTGGAAGTCCTAGCCACAGCAGTCAGGCAAGAGAAAGAAATAAAAGGGATCCAAATTGGAAAAGAAGAGGTAAAAGTGTCATTATATGCTGATGACATGTTACTATATATAGAAAACCCTAAAAGGTCCACACAAAAGCTACTAGAGCTGATTGAAGAATTCAGCAAGGTAGCAGGTTACAAAATTAACATTCAAAAATCAGTTGCATTTCTTTACACTAACGATAAATCAACAGAAGAAGAAAGTAAAGAAACAATCCCCTTTAAAATAGCACCCAAAGTAATAAAATATCTGGGAATAAATCTAACCAAGGAGGTGAAAGAATTATACACAGAAAATTATAAACCATTGATGAAGGAAATTAAAGAAGACTTTAAAAAATGGAAAGATATTCCATGCTCTTGGATTGGAACAATCAATATTGTTAAAATGGTCACACTGCCCAAGGCAATCTACAGATTTAATGCAATCCCTATCCAATTACCCAGGACATATTTCACAGAACTAGAAGAAATCATAATAAAATTCATATGGAACCATCAAAGACCTAGAATTGCCAAAGCATTACTGAAGAGAAAGAAAGAGGCTGGAGGAATAACTCTCCCAGACTTCAGACAATACTGTAGAGCTACAGTCATCAAGACAGCATGGTATTGGTACCAAAACAGACATATAGACCAATGGAACAGAATAGAGAGCCCAGAAATGAACCCACAAACTTTTGGTCAACTCATCTTTGACAAAGGAGGCAAGAATACACATTGGAATAAAGACAGTCTCTTCAGCAAATGGTGTTGGGAAAACTGGACAGCAGCATGTAAAACAATGAAGCTAGAACACTCCCTTACACCATATACAAAAATCAACTCAAAATGGATTAAAGACTTAAACATAAGACAAGATACAGTAAACCTCCTAGAGGAAAACATAGGCAAAATATTATCTGGCATACATCTCAAAAATTTTCTCCTAGAAGAAATAAAAGCAAGAATAAACAAATGGGACCTAATGAAACTTACAAGCTTCTGCACAGCAAAGGAAACCAGAAGTAAAACAAGAAGAAAACCTACGGAATGGGAGAAAATTTTTGCAAGTGAAACCGACAAAGGCTTGATCTCATATAAGCAGCTCATACGACTCAATAAGAAAAAAATAAACAACCCTATCCAAAAATGGGCAGAAGACCTAAACAAGCAATTCTCCAAGGAAGACATACAAATGATCAAAAAGCACATGAAAAAATGCTCAATATCACTAATTATCAGAGAAATGCAAATCAAAACTACAATGAGGTATCACCTCACACCAGTCAGAATGGCCGTCATTCAAAAATCCACAAATGACAAATGCTGGGGAGGCTGTGGAGAAAGGGGAACCCTCCTATACTGCTGGTGGGAATGCAGTTTGGTGCAGCCACTATGGAAAACAGTGTGGAGATTCCTCAAAAGACTAGGAATAGACTTACCATATGACCCAGGAATCCCACTCCTGGGCTTGTATCCAGAAGGAAATCTACTTCAGGATGACACCTGCACCCCAATGTTCATAGCAGCACTATTTACAATAGCCAAAACATGAAACAGCCTAAATGTCCATCAACAGATGACTTGATAAAGAAGAGGTGGTATATTTATACAATGGAATACTACTCAGCCATAAAAACCGACAACATAATGCCATTTGCAGCAACATGGATGCTCCTGGAGAATGTCATTCTAAGTGAAGTAAGCCAGAAAGAGAAAGAAAAATACCATATGAGATCGCTCATATGTGGAATCTAAAAAACAAAAACAAAAACAAACAAACAAACAAAAACAAAGCGTAAATAAAGGACAGAAATAGACTCACAGACAGAGAATACAGACTTGTGGTTACCAGAGGGGTGGAGGGTGGGAAGGGATAGACTGGGATTTCAAAATTGTAGAATAGACTACACTGCATAGCACAGGAAATATACACAAAATGTTATGATAACTCACAGAGAAAAAAATGTGACAGTGTGTATATGTCCATGAATAACTGAAAAATTGTGCTGAACACTGGAATTTGACACAACATTGTAAAATGATTATGAATCAATAAAAAATGTAAAAAAATTAAAAAAAATAAGTAAAGCTATTTTGGGCTATGTACAAATGTTACTAACAGTTAGACTAAAGAGTAAGAATAAAGCACATCAACAAGTTAGGAGCTTTATCCCTCCAGCAGAGCCCCATCCAGGGCAGATTCTTATACCACTTTTTCCAGTGTTAGTTTGGCCAGAAACCCGGCGCATCTTTTAACGACTTCAGTGCCTAATGACACCGTTTGTAGGGGCAAGGTATGGGATTGCTGTGAGGAAGCCATGCATTATCAGAGAAGATAGTATGCACTCTGTCATCGGTCCCTTCCTCCCCCAACCCTTCTTTGGGGCTAATTTCCCAATGAAAGCTAAGGATGTTTACTAGGCATTTCTGAGAAATTTGTCTACATTATGAGAATGCAAATTACAGGAACTCAGTACATTAGCAATGGAGAAAGTTTAATGGGTCTGGGAAAGGTATAAATTTAGGGAAAATGTAAATTGCAATAATAGGAGAACCTTCCCTGAATGGCAATTCTCTTGAAGTGATAGGATTTAGTAGCAGTGGGAAGGTACTAACGATTCTCACCAACTGACGTTGTAAAAATGCAACTAATAAGTAGGAATTGAAAATTACTGCCATGATTTTAGAATAACAGGATGAAATACATTTATTGTCAAATAGATAAAAACCATTTGATTCGGGAAATTTAGTTGGTCCCGGGCTGTGTAGGATATGGTCGTGTAAGATTTGGGGTCGTCCCCAGCTAGGCAAAGAACCAACTAACCTCTCAGGGATATCCAGAATTAGAATGTCCTGAGACCACACGTGACTCTCAAAGGCTTCCCAAACTTTGATGCCTTGACCTGCTTTATTGAGCATCAGCATGCTCTTTTCCACATGACATTCAGCAAAACACAGGCACAAATTCATGTACAGTACCCAGTCGCAGTATCCACGAGGCAGCATAGCATCGTTTTATTCTGCAGACCAGGGAGGACTCCATATGCTGCATGTATGTGCCAAGAGGGAAACACGAAGGAAAAAATCCCCTTAAAAGATTCAATTAACAGCATTAAAAGAATTTGCATGTCAGTATTGTAGAATATGAAACTTGCTACACCAAAATATATCTATTTATTTATTACAAGAGAGGTGATAAATTGTCCCATCAATCTAGTTCCCTTCCCACATCAGGTCTGGCTTAGGCTGACAAGAAAAATGGACAGGACAACAGGAGATCGTTTAGAAAATGTTATAGACACCCAGGCAGGAATGAGGAAATGTGAAAAATATTAATGCAGTTAAAATAGCTTTGTTGAAAAGATGAAACATTGATCACAAAGATTACATGTAATTCTGTATTGGCTGTTCAAAATGATGATGATGATGATAATAAAAATAATAAAGAACTATAATTGTTCATGGTCAGGTATCCTTGCAGCTTTGAAATAGCATTCAGAAGGAAAAGCTGAAGAAACTGGGCTTGTTCACTGGAACAAAGGATAATTGTAGTGACCTAATTGCAGCTTCTACTATAAAAGCAGGAGTGATAGCAGGACAAATTATGTCCACTGTCAAAAAAGAAAGCTATGCAGCAGGTAGTTTATAATCTCTTTTAATGATACTACTTCTTTTACCCTATAGCTCTTCCCTGAAAAACCTTTTCTGACCTCAGCTACTGT
Source organism: Camelus dromedarius (assembly GCF_036321535.1). Taxonomy (NCBI): domain Eukaryota; kingdom Metazoa; phylum Chordata; class Mammalia; order Artiodactyla; family Camelidae; genus Camelus; species Camelus dromedarius. The sequence continues at coordinate 68,169,435 of NC_087439.1, read as the reverse complement.
CACCACTACAGGTAGCAGACCTCCTCTTCTGCTGTCTATTCATGTCTGGCTCTGTTGTTTGGGTTCACACGGTAGCAACAAAGAGAATTCCAGCGCCTACGTCTTCCCAGCACTGGTCAAGTCAGTTAGAATTTTACTGTTGACACATTTCACATGAAACAAATCAATCAAGAAATAGTGTGCAAAAGTAACAACATCTTATAAAGCTTTTAAGCATAAAGGATGAAGTATGAAATGCTAGTCACTAATTTTCAAGTAGAATTAGAAAAGACCAATGACGAACTCAGAAAAATATATGCCACTTACATCACTAAGAGCTAATATCGCTACTGCACAAAGCTCTTTGCAAAAAGAGGGGGAAGATGACAATCTGATAGAAAAATCAGCAAAAGATATGGACAGCTCGCAGAAGAGGAAATGAAAATGGCCCTTAAACATACGAAAAGATACTCAGCATCACCTAATAAGAGACAAGCTAATTAAAATTTCACTGAAACATCACTTCTCACCTAGGTTTATCAAATATCCCAAGGTTTGACATGTACTCTGTTGGTGAGACTGTAGAGAAATGGGCACCCTCCCACATTTCCAGGGGTAATGCAAAATAGAACAATCACGGAAGGAAATTTGTCATAATCTAGGGAAATTATGTCTGAGTTTCTCTATAATCCAGCAATCTTACTTCTATGAGTTCATCTAAAGCCACAATGAAAAAAAAAACGGACTGACTGCTGCAAAGATTTGTCATTGTGGCATTATTTGTAATAGCAAAACATTGCAAATACCCAAATGTCCAAAAATATGTGATTCATTAGAGAAACAAAAGCATGTCCACACAGTAGACTACTATGAAACCTTTTTAAAAATGAGAAAGATCTCTGTTTACTAATACGGTGTTTTCTTCTAGATATTGGCATGTAAAAAAGCAAAGTGTGGAAAAAATGCTAAGTAATCTACCTTTTGTGTGAGAGAGAAGAAATATAAATATATAATCATGTTTGCTTTCATTAGAAAAATAAATATTTATTGCTTAAGGTAGAGAGGACTGATGAAAGCTGTATACCTGTATGTTGTATACAGTTCAGTTCAGAAATACAAATGTTTTACATACTTAACAAATGAAATTTAATCCAAAGAAAACAAAAGGAAATCCCCCGAAATGGAAAAGAAACCAAAATGAGTAACCTAACGAACTGGTTGCCTGACTCAGGAAAAAGAAATACTTGCAGTGATATGGAACACAGCGTTTTGACTGTACGTATTTAGTGGGATACATTCTAACAAAAAATGAGATATGAACATTTCAAACTTCATTCAATAGTTTGCTAGTGATGTTGGTATTATTTTAAAACTATATGTATTTAAAATCATATATATGAAAACACAAATAGTTACGTGTCATTGGTATTAAGAATTAAGGTTTTTTGTTTTTAAAAAGAGAAACAAATACAACAATTTTTAAAGTGAAGTAACCCTCTATAATGTTAAATCTGAATCAGAAATAACAGTATGAACTCATGATATATTTCAAAAACATGTATTTCCTAGCTGTATCATAGAAAAGTCACAAAAGCAATGATAACCCAATGCCTGTGAGCTCTCCATGGTGTTCTCAGGGTATCATTTCCCATTAAAAAAAAGAGGGTTCGTGGAGAAATGGCTGCTTTCAGGATAGGGATACAAGATACTCAGCATGAACCGAGCTCAGCTTGTTTGTCAGAAAACAAGGACCATTCCATTCCATTTCTTGGCTTATAGATGCATGACTGTAATCTCTGTCCCCATCTTCACGACCCTTGTCTTCTGATTCTTCTCTTTCCTCTTTATAGGGTCACTTGCCATTGGACTTAGGGCTCATTCAGATAATCCAGGATGAGCTCATCTCGAGGTCAACCTTTTATCCAGAGAAGTTCACATGGACATATTTTTTGGGAGACCAACATTCAACCCACTACTGTACTCTTCCCCCAAAAAATTGAACCTAAGTCTAAGACTCTAGCTGTATGTTCTAACATGGTAGCCACTTGTCACATGTAGCTATTTAAATTTAAATTTAAAAGTGTCCCTTAGTCACACTAGCCAGATTTCAAGTGCTCAGCAGCCAAATGTGGGCACTGTATGACACAGCCCATACACAGAACATTTCTGTCATCACAGGAAGATCTATTGGGCAGCGTTGCTCTTGAGCTACCATTCATATACAGGAAACGTGGGGGTGGAGGAACAAGTTAAATCACACTGGGAAGAAGCAGCCAAATGCAGCAGGTGGGACTGCCTGTAGGACAATCTGCCTGGTTCTGCAGCAGTACAGTTGCATGGAAAAATTGAAAAGCGAAAAGGAGAAACAATATATTTTTATACAAGAAATGAGACTTAAGAGATATAAACCAATTCAAGATAAATCCAATGGGAAAGACACATTTTGTAGGCACTTGAGGAAATTTGTTTATGAACTAGGTAATAGATGACACCAAGGAATACTGTTAATTTTTAAATGGGATAGATAATAGCATTGTTGTTATATAATAAAATGTTTGTAATTTATTTGATATGCCTTCTGAAGCACATAGGGATAAATGCCTAAGACTTGCTTACAAAATCCTTAGCAAAGAAATTTGAAAGGAAAAAATACATGAAAAATGTGACTAAATCTTAATTATTATTGAATATGGAACAAGGTATAGGCATGTGGGCGTTTATCTCTACATTTGAGTATCTGAAAGTTTTCACTATAAAAATTTTAATATGATTATGTTTAGATTATTTGTAGTTAATATAAATGAAAGAAACATTAATATTGAAGTCAAACACCTGCGTAGAATTCAAGAATCCAGTTCCTGCCGCTTAAGAAATGTGAGCTCTCAGACAGAATACTTAACCTCCCTGAACCTCCGTTTCCTCATCTATAAAGTTGGGGCTTTTGTAGCTTGTGAGAATTAAGTTATACAATCATGGGGGGAAACCATAAATATTATTAATGTCTGTTCTTCCTATTGGGTAGATGAAATGCTGGATAGAATGGGCTCTTGTGTGTAGTACAACTGCCCTAATTTAAAGTGTTTGGAGGGTACTCTTAATTACAGAATATTTTAAAGTTCTAGTTTTATTCTTAGTTCATGGGTCCTGTCACCTCTTACCATCTCCACTGCTACACCTTCATCCAAGTCACAAACATCTCTCACCTGGATTATTGTAATAGTCCCCTAACTTATCTCCCATGGCTCTTTTCTCACCCGACACTCCTACCACCTTCTCAGTATAACAGTCAAAGAATCTCTTTAACATGTTAAGTCAAATCATATCGCTTCATTGCTTGAAATCTCCCACTGGCTTCCTGCCTCACTGAGAGTAAAAGCCAAAATCTTTACCATGGACCTCAAGGCCTGATTGACCTATGCCCCAACTTTCTTCATGGCCTCTGACACCTCAGTCCCTCACACTGGCCTCCTCCCTGGTTTTGGTACTTTGCTCTCTCAGGGCCTTTGCACTTGCTGTCCTCTCTGCCTGAAATAGCCTTCTCCAGTTATGTGTACAGTTTCACTCTCCTCTTCTTCAAGACTTTAATTTAAAATATTCTCAGTGGTGCCTTTCCTTCCACGTATTTAGAAGTGTAATTCTCCCACAAAACTCCTACCACCTTTCCCTGTTTTATTTTCCTCATAGTACTTACTACTGTCCAATATTATTTTTTATTTTACTTATCTTGTTGTCTGTTTCTGCCTCCCTGGACTAGAATATAAATTCTACAAGGGCAAGGATTTATATGCACTACTCAATCCCCAGCATCTCAGCATCAAGAACAAAACCTAAAACACGTTCAATAAGTATTTGTTGAATGATGAATGCAGAAACTTGTGATAGACATAAAACAAGTTGTCTAGCCTTTGGGAGATGTGTTTTTGGATTAATAACAATGAGATGTATGTATCAAAATCAGCAGCTGGCTTATAAACTGGTACTTTGGAATGGTTTAAATTGCTTGAGAAGGGGTGTGTTTCCTTAAGCAATTTAAATATTTTCTGAGCAATCACACTCATTCTGTTAAATTGTTATGATAATAATTACTTTTAGTTAATGGGGGAAGAATTATATATAAGTAAATTTAGGAGTCATGACTCCAAATGTGTTAGATCTTATCACGTGGATTTTAAAAGGAATAAATAATTGGCTTTTTTTTTTTTTGCCTTTAAGTTCTTTTAAGTTTTAAGTTTTTTAAGTGAAAAATAATTTATATACAGTGAAATATTCAGGTCCTAAGTAAACAGAAGAATATTATCGACTTTATTTTGAGGACTGTATATCGAGATGCAGACTATTGCTGTCACCCAAGGTTGTTCTCTCATTCCCTTTCCCATTCGGCACTCGCCCCCAACTCCGTGAAAGAACTGATCTGATATCTATCGCTGTAGGGCTATTTTGCCTGATCTAAAATTTCTTATAAGTGAAGTTATATACTAAGTTCTTTTTTGTTTCTAATTGCTTTCACTAAGCATGCTAATTTTGAGATTCATCCCTGTTCTTGAGTATAGTTTATGTTTTGTTATTACTGATTTATATTCTATTGTATGAATATACCATTGTTTAGCTATTCATTCTCCTACTGATGGACATTGAGTTATTTTCATTTTTTTGCTAGAATTAATAAAGCTGCTACTGAACCTTCTTCAAGGACCTTTGTGGACATATGTTGCTGTTTCTCTTGTATAGGTGCCTGAGAGGTGAATTGCTGGGTCATAGCTTTAGTGAATGTCTAGTTTTATGACAAACTCCCAGACCTTTTCCCAAAGGGATTACTTGAGGTTATACTTCTACCAGCCATGTGTGAAAGTTCTAGATGCTCCACATCCTTTCCAACATTTGGTGCTGTCATTCTTTTTCACTTGAGTAATGGCACCTCATTGTGGTTGTAATTTGCATTTCTCTGATGACTTACAATGCTGAGCACTTTCTTATTAACTTACTGGGCATTTCTAGATCCTGTGTTGTAACCATTTAAGCTTTTTGCCCAATTCTAATTGGGTCATTTTTCTTTTTATTATTGAGTTGCAGTTATTTTCTTTCAACATATTAGATATAAATCCTTTGTTAGATATATGTGCTGCAAATATTCTCTTTCTCTCATTTGCCTATCACTTCCTTGATGCATTTTGATGAGAAAGCTTTAATTTTGATGAAGTCTAATTTACCAGTTTTCTCTTTTGTGGCTCATGCTTTCTGTATCCTCTCTAAGAAATATTGGCCTACCCTGAGGCCATGGAGACTTTTTTTTTTTTTCATTCTAGTAGCTTTATTGTTAGAGCCTTCATGTTAAGGAGTATCTTCCATCTTGAATTGATTTTTGTTATGGTATAAGGTAGAAAACAATGTTCTTATTTCCTTTATGGATACTCAGTTTTTCCAGCACCGCTTGTCAAAGAAATTGTCCTTTCTTAGTTGAATTTTTCGACATCTTTGTTGTAAATCACTGCACCGAATATGTAAGGGTCTATTACTGGACTCTATCTTCTGTTCCATTCACATACCTTCAGTTTCACCACTTGGCTGCTGGATGTTGGTTCTGCTCTTTGGATTTCTTTACAGAACAACACCCACCCCCAACCCCATTCCCACCCCTTTTTATCCTGGTGTAAAACAGTGGTAATTTGATATATGGTATTTATATTGGCATTTCTCAACCCAGTGCCATTAGATGTCGCATACATTTGTGGTGCTTTGATGTTTGCAAGTCTAACCTCTGAGCATAAATTTGATCAAATACTAAATTGGAACAAAGCAGGAGGAAAGATTATGTCTAATCTTTGGCTTGATTACAGAAGCTTTATCTAAGTCTTGAAGTCAGTAGTATAAGTCTTCCAATTGTATTCTTATTTTGCAAAATTGTTTTGGCTATTCTCGACTCTTTGACTTCCCAAATAAATTTCAAAATTACCTAAGTATGGAAAATAAACCAGCTAAAAATTATGTAAGTATGGAAAATAAACCAGCTAAGATTCTGGTTGGGATGATGGTGAACCTCTAGAACAATCTGGATAAATTGTCATCTTAGTAATTGAGTTTTCTGATTCACAAAGTATAGCTCTCCATTGATTTAGATCCTCTAGTGTATCTCATCAGCATTTTATTATTTTCAGTGTCTTTTGTTAAATTTATCCTTAAGTTCATAACATTCTTTAATCGTATTTTAAATGGTGGTGTTTTCTTGATTTTATTGTCTGATTATTGTCTATGGTCTATTAGTATGTAAAAATACAATTGATTTTTTATATTCACTTTGTACACAACATTAACAATAAAAGCTATAATTCAGGAAACTTCCCTGATACAAATTTTAAAACGAGCTTAAAAGTACATATTGAAAGATTGTCAAACCACAGTGACTTTTCTAGTAATATTATTAGAGTTGAAAGAAAAGCAAATAAAATAAGTTGACCAGATAAGCAAAAAGAGCAAGTTACTTATAAGTAATTTATAAGACAAAATTAGATTGTCAACTTTTCATCAGCAATATTTTGTCATAGAAAATGGAGAACAGTCATATTTCAAATACTCAAGGAAAAATGGTGAACCAGTAATTTTATATCCAGCAAAACTGGCTTCCAAATATAAAGGTCATACTGTTGTCAGCTTAAAAAGCCCTATCCCATGAGTTCTTCCTGAAGACTCTTGTAAATGACTGCATATTCATTGACATTAAATATGTGGTTACTTATACAGCTAAGACGAAAAGAGAGTTGAATAGAAGTATTTTATGTAGCAGCTATGTGCTTTAGCAACGTAGGTATAGTACACCTACAAAATGGAGGGATGGGGGAAGAGCACATGAAAAGAGAAGTTTAACTCTTTTCAATAATCATATCGCTAGTGGTACAGTTGGCATTGTCATTTGGAAACTACTATATATGTAATATAGAGTAAATCAAGTTGTGACCATGCGATACGTAGTTCCAGCACTTTCTGTGCCTCAAGAAGCAGGATTCTTAATGTGGAAGGAAGGAGATACATATGTAATAAAGATGTGATTGAGGTGAAGAGGGAACCCCTAGAGACCTTCTAGGGTGTCCCACAAAGGTCTATTTCTTGACTTCATTAATCATTACAAACATGTTTTGCTTTATATCTGTTCTTTAATCCATAGGTTTGTTTTGTATGAATTTCAGTATCTTTGTTTCATTTTATAATAAAAGGTTAAACAAATTAAAAAGTTGTAGTAGGAACTCCCTCATCCAAAATTTTAATATTAGGCAAACTTGTGTTACATAAACCTCATGGAAATTTGCCAATAACTTTTATTAAAGGTGTTTATCTTGTAGGGGAGCTTTAGGTGGATAACTCAAACCAGTCTGTCCCACCACATCTGACTTACACCCCAGCATTAAGCAAATCACCGTTCTTGTGCCATTTGCTCATGTCCCTCTTTGTGACTGAGTGCCTCATACCACTTCCACATTTCTCTTCCCTCCTCCCGGAACAGGGTTGGCAAGTCCCTCCAAAGCCCAGATCATGTGGCACTGCTTCCGTGATTCTTCTTCAAAACCCCTAAGCTGAACTGATTCTTACCTTTTGTACATGCAGTATCTTTGTTTTCCCAGTGAATTATTATTGTTTGTTTACATTTATGTTATTACTTGATAATGAGCCAGGGACTGATAATTGTTCCTTTTTTCTTTCTGGTATACAGCATAATATCAGTGACTATGAGTGAATAAATCAATCAGTCAGCCAAAATTAACAGAAAAATATGACACTTAAGGATCTTGTAGTCTAGTTGTGGAAGCAGAATAGCCAGAAATCAATCAATAAAAGGTTTTTATTTTGTTTTGGTTTTTAAAAAGTAATATATAACAATTACAGACTAATAGAGAATTTACTGGGTCAATAAAAAATAAATTAAATATAAAGAGTTTACTGGATATGCAGGTTGAAGAAGAGAAAGAGGAGAATTATTGAGGTCTATGAAGAGCTGTAAATGAGTAAGTTTTGCCTTTATTCTAGAGAAAACTAGAATCAAATAGTTGACTAATGGAGAATGGGTGCTCTAGGCAAAAGCAGTTGATTTGAAAAGGACCAAACAAATGTTCAATGAACAGTAATTCGAAGAAAATTATTATCATAACTGAGTTGATAATGGGGTTATGAAACATCAGATTTAGAAGACAAAGGATGCCTGCTGGCACCTCTTTAATGTTTTGTTCTGTTTTGTTGTTTTAGTTTTGAGTCACTCCAACAGTCAGTATGTAGTTGTAGGGGACTTTTTGCATTTTTAAAAAATTTTAAATTATTCTAAAAATGTATGACATAAAAATTCAAACAATATACCTTGATTTCCACTCCAAAGGCAACCGTCATGATGAATTTTTTGTGTGTCTTTACATTTACTGTGCATATACAAAGATATGTACATATATCATTACAGATATTTACGAATATCCAGACCCATATGTATGTCCTATTTCTTTTTAAGATAGAAATAGCATGACCCTGTGTTTTAAGCTGCACAGTATTTCTTTTGCAATCCCCTATTAATGCACATGGATGCTCATCTTGTTTTTCACCAGTATGATAGCACACAGCGTGTTTTTCTTTTTGATCATCTGCGATCCTTTAGTTATAATAAAGGAATTTATTCCGTTTTCATTTATTGTCATAACAGATAAATCTTATCATTATATTTTATGTTACTTTCTTTTTTTACTACTTTCTCTGTTCTCCGTTTTCTACTCTGTGGTTGGGGTTTTGTTTTGTTTTATTTCTCTTCTGCCCATAATTTGTTGTTTGACTCAGTTTTTTGTAATTGTATTTCAAATACTATAACCACTGTTTCCTGATTTATCAACTTTAAGTGGCAACTACTGATGCCTGCTTTAAAAGGTGAGGAAATAAATGCATTGAATATTAATGCTTTCCCCTAACTCATCTCCTTATTTTTTTTATGGTGATATTATCTTTATATTGTCAGAGTTTGTGATATTTACATTTTGTGTAATTATTCTTCCTACAGATGTTTAGCCTTTATTTTATATTTAAATGAAGGCATTGCTCACCTTCATACCTGTCATTCCACAGCTTTGCTGGGCTGAATTCTTCATTTGGATTCAGTTCTTGGCTGACTGCTTTTCATTATTAAGTAGTTTTTCAAGATGGGTCAACAAGTGTTATATTCCCTTGAGTTGCTGAATGTTTGAAAACGTTTTTCTTTTGTCTTTATTCATGTTTGAGGCCTACCTGAATTTGCCTGAATTTTTAGATGACTTGGTTTTTCTCTTGAAAAAATTCTTATGCTTACTACAGGCAATAACCCTGAATATTTTCTCTTTTACTATATTTAATTTTTTAAGTGCTTGTTATGACCCATTAAGTTAATTTCATCTTCTACAGTGTCTAATTCTTTTTCAGAAACCCATACTAAAATATAATGTTAGATGGCGTGGGCATAGTTATCTCAGGTCACCAGCAGCTTCAAGTCCATATGTTCCCTCAAAATATCTTCTTGCCTGATCTGCTGGGCGCACTGCCCTGAGGGCTTGTTTTCTATGGTCTTCCGTTTTGGGGAGAGCAGGTCATCCTAACAAGAGATCAGCCTGCTTAGTGAAGTCTCTTAGATTATTTAAGGTTTTATTTTGCTGAGTTTGTGGGTTTGCATCTCTGCTCTGCTCATGCTGCCCTATTAACTACAAAGGTTGATGTTTCTTTTCTCTTCTCTGCATTTACCTTGATGAAGTTTCTTCAGGGTTAGAGGAAATACATCTCTCAGTGGAAATCTCTCTCTTCTATCCCTGCCTCTCCTTCATTCAGAGTTTGGAACCACACAAAGATTTACCCTAGAATTCCAGACTCCTACCCCTGTCTTCAGACTCTCTTTTTCTAAGTAAAGTTTGTTGTCTGTAGTCCTCTCAACCGTCTCTAACTTTCAGGAAAATGTATACCCTGCTGGAGACGAAGGCATATATTGACTCAAGATACTACCCCCTTTGGATTGAGTTCAAATGTCATTGCATGCTTTAAGATTATGGCTATATTCTAATTCTGCTTTAGATGGAATTTTCTTCCCATTTTCTCAATTGTCTGTTCACTTAGGGTTTCAGGGAAGGAAATAGAGTAACCATGCCCTTACTCCATTTTTTTATTGCAATGTTCTGTTAGAGATCCTTGATCTGACAAAGATATGATGGAAATGCTCTTTGAGGGAGATTATTTTAGTAGCCTTTTAAGGTGTAGATTAAAGTAGAATGTGGTGACATACCAAAAAATCTCAGAATAATCTAGCCAGCACAACCTAATAGAACATTCTGCAATGATGGGATTAGTCTGTATCTGCACTAGCTCAGGTGGCCGTTGAATACTTGAAATGCAGTTTGTGAAACTGAGAAACTGAATTTTAAAAATCATTTAATTATAATTAATTCCAACTTAAATTTATGTAGCACCATGTGGTTAATGGCCACTATGTTGGACAGCACAGATCTAGGCAATATAAAGCCTGAACACCAGACTGTGGCTAAAGAATTGCAAATAAAAGAAGCTATCCAAGAGGTATAATGGAAGGAGAAGATTTAAACAACTTAAAAGCAATGTGCTGGGGAGAATGGGGAAGCTGGTGGTGCCATTCAATAAAAATGGTGTATTATCCAGGGCTTTTGAAGAATAGATTTTTTAGCAGGTTGAGTTCCCAGTGATAAGGAGACATCCAAGTGGAAATGACTATAAATAATCAGGATTCTCATACAGAATTGAGGCAAAGAGAAATAAGAGTGACCAAAAAAAAAAAAAAATCGATTTCCTTGACATTTCTCTCTTAAGTCTCTTCTGCCTCCATACACTCTTTTCCAGAGATTGCCTTGTCCTCCCCCACACAGAGAGATCCTGGTGTATGGCATAATAATGATGGTTCAGAGAAATTACTGTTTCACCTACTGAGTGATTACTATGAAATTAGTTACTGAAATGCTCAGTGACACAGGGAGGATCAAGGAGAAATTTGGTTTTGTTGTAGAAAGGAAAAATACAAGATAAAAATACTGCTTTGCATATATGGAGTACTTTTCATCTGAGAATCTTTACCTATTCAGCAAGCTTAATTAATGAGAAAACATCTAAGAAAGAGAAATGATGAAATAAGGAACACAGATTCTAGTGTTCTATTTCTGTGATTTTTAAAAATCAAGCTTGATATTTTCCTCTTTCATTAATGCACAAGTGTAGCCCCTTGTGGCAGCCGGGAGATGCTCATCTTTCTGCTGAATGATTTCTCTAGAAGGCATCCCACTTAGGAGGAATAGGAACCACACAGAATCCCACCCCCTAACTTTATTGATGTCCTGTGCTCCATTTGCAATGGAAATCCATCCCTATCATCCTAGTGCAGCAAGCATCCTCTGATAATCCAGTCTGCACTGTCCCTGGAAAGATGGTTTTGTTGCAGAAGGGAGCAGGTTATCTTCTTTGTCAAAAATTATTCAAAACAAACATCCATGAATCTAGGACTGCCATGAATTGAAAGAGGACAGGCAGGGCCTCTTAACGGGTACCCTACTGTGTAATCTTCCTTTCATCTTCATTCAAAATCCCTTAGAGATTGAAGCTCCCCTTTGCACAAAATATAAATTCTTCTAATTACTTTTGTGTAGGGTACATGATCTGACCTAGTCAAAAGAGATATGCAATAATGCAGCCTGGCATTTATTTTCATCTGTTGTGACTGGAAGATAGATAGATACTGGGGGGGGGGGGGGGGTTGTCCTATACCTTCTTCGTCTTTTTATTTTTCCTTCTTCCTCTCTACTCAAAAAGAGAAAAAGCCATTCTGCCAAAAGGGAAAATACCTTGAAAGATCATGGCTTTTAAAGATTTTTACAGAGTTTGATGTTCTGTAAAATAAAGCTAGCTGCCATGTGCGAAAACAGCTGTTTTTATTTGAAGAGGAAAAGATACTGAGAGAATTCAGTTTTTGTTCTTTCATCCAGGTCTTCAATATATATTTCTAGGCATGTATGGATCTTTCATTTCTAGCCCACAATCCTCTCAGATTCTCTGAGCCCAGGACTAAAGATTTATCCCTATCCTTTCTTGAAAGTCTTTCTTTCACCACCTGAGCCAGCATCGTCTTACTTCCTCCTCCCATACACAGTGCACCTTGTTTGCCCAGTGATGTGAGGTTACAGTCTCTCCTCGTTATTGCAGAACACCTCCTGACACCAGCAGGTCACCATCGTCCAATAAGATGCCACAGTGACCTTTCTATTTTAACACGTAACTGGGAATTTAGGAGAGAGTTGGTCTAACACTTCCCAGATTAAATGTCAAATTCTCAAAATTCAGATGGATTTGGTATCCACAGTAGTATATTTTTCTACTCCCATTCCCGGTAGTCTACACAGTACACTGATTAGCAGAAGCATTTTGTAATATCACTAAAGGCTTTAGCGTGGAGTTCTGCCAGTAATGGTGTTTAATTCACTTATATGTGCCAATTCGTCTCTGTCAGGAGCCTATTAATTTCTTCACTCTTTTACTCTGTCCCTAGCCCCTGTATAATGAAACACAATGATCCCCATTTGTGTAGCCAAAAAACTTAGAGTCTCTTATAAATTATCTCTGATCCTACTGCTTTTAGTGACCAGAAAGCCTCTGTATTTCTTTTTCATATTTAAATCAATTTTTGCAAGCTCTGTTCTTTAGAAGAATACACTGGAACTCTGAGGCATCAAACAGTGAAATCATGGACTAAGTATAAGATTCTGATGTGCTCTTTAACATGCATCCCTGTCCCAAGGCAGACTTCTATAATATCACGCCAAAGATGGACTGTTCCCATGGGCACATCCCATTTATAGGGAAGAAATCTTAATGAAAATCAGCCTCTGACTGTACAATCAGTCCAGTTATCAGATGCTAAAATACCTATAGCATTGCTATAAAAGTAAAGACCCTGTAACAAATAAAGGTCAGAAATGTAGAACTAGTTTTGTGGAATATGCTTTTGGCATTTCTGCATGGTGTGATCTCGAGTATCCAGGAAAGTGACAGCTAAGTGGCTGACCAGGAAGAATTAACATAGATTCAGGAGAGTGTATCATTGTTATTAGCATATAAGCTCACATACCTCTTGTTCCACATTTTTCAGGATTGGAGCAAAACATCAGGAGCTAAGGGAAAAGCAGGCAAGAGGCCTTATTGATTACGCTGCTGGTGCAATGGGGTCACTGCATGATATGGACGATGATGAAATGGACCCCAACTATGCCAGAGTGAACCACTTCCGGGAACCATGTGCATCAGCAAACGCCTATAGGTCTCCATCTCCCCCTCGGCCTGGAACACTGGGCTACCCTCGAGATGGCCGTCCACTGTCTCCAGAGAGAGACCACTTAGAGGGTCTTTACGCCAAGGTCAAGAAGCCATACCATCCACCAGTGCCAGCTGACAGGTAATATAACTTATGGAAAGATGAATGGAGTTTTAATTCAGTAAGTTTCAAATCATCTCTACCGCTGAAGTAGATGAAAATACATCCTTCAATCTGTTAAGCTGAAATGACATAGTACCCTTGACAAGTGCTATGCTTTGACCTACCCATAAGGTATCAGCTATCAAAAATAAAACAATTGCTAGTTATAAGGTGGCATGAATGAGTAGTAGTAGCTGAGTTCATGATGCAACAGGGAGCAATTTTTGAAGGAATATTGAAACAGAGAACTAGTGATAAAAAGAAATATTGTCCTTTCTCCTAAGAGCCCTACTGTAAAAAGACTTATTCAAGAGGATGGCATGATACTTGGAGGTGAGGAATCAGAAAAGAGAGTGGTGACTTCCAAGTGGGTGTAATTGAGGTGGAATTATAGGTAGCCTCAGAATTGCAGAAGACTTTGAAAAGATTGGGATTTTCTACTGAAAGAATACGCGATTCTGTACAGATATTCATGGATGATCAGAGGCAGAAAAGGAGGTAATCTAGGCAGTAGGAGTTTGATGAAGTAGAGACAAATAAGAGGTGACAAAGCCAAGGATCTTTACGCTCAGCAGCTAAGGAAAGAGATAATAGGACCTATCTGTCAGTACAATTGAAGTAGGTAGGGAAGAAGATGATTCCAGCCCAACCTCCTGCCAAAAGCAAAATGCCTCATCTCTTCAAAGGCTGATATAAAAGAGTGTTAGTCAATATACATTGTTAGGTGGCCCTTGGAATTACACACACGAGAAATGAGTTGACTGACCTTGGTTTAATCTGGCTGTAACTTGAAGTCTGGAGGGTGGAAAGGTGGGGGGAAAGGGTGGCAGGCACCAAGAGCTCTCATTCTAGATGGAAAAAAGACTTGTTTTCCAGATTCCCTTTGGTCCTGACAACCACCCAGTCCCTATTAGTCACCAGCTTTTGTGTGATAGTGTGATAGATCGTAGATGTTTACCATTCACATTTCCCCAGCTGGGTGATATTATGCACTTTCAATTAGGTTGGGGAGAGGAAGGAAAATCATGGCGTTTTTATGCAGACTGTAAAGTGCAGCTTCACAAGACTGATTACCTTTCAGGGCCTTTCCAATAACCAAGTGGGAAGGAAGGAGCAATTTTTAATCCTTACTGTCAAGCTTCCAGGTTGATAGTATTAAAGAAAGATGGTAAAGTTTTTCTTTGGGATAAAATGAAAATATAAATTCCTGTGACTCTGTAAGACAGCCATAACAAAACTGTTAATTCAAAGGACTGATTAAGAGCTGGCCTTTCTTCTCCCAAGCCTTTATAAAGGGTTGAATGTTTATTGCGTAAATAATACTACCAGGCGCGAGTCTCTTCTGAGACTCAGACGGTCTTGCTTCTCTAAATCCTTGTAAAAGCCCTTTGGCGAGTGCCCACTGCTAGAATCCCAGTGCAGAACTATTTCTAGGAACCTCCAGAGCCAATATTTCAGTTCTCATTCCACAAAAATAAATACGAAGCATTCTGTTTAAAAAAAAAAATGTACACTAGTCAAATGGAGAATTCTGGGTTAAGCTACGCTGAATAGGTTTTCCGACTTCTGTCCTCTTCTCCCCAGTAGCTAATATGCATTGTAAGTCTCTAAGGGAGCATACAATAGTCAGCACTAGCCCAAATGTTGTCACCTAAGGTTATTTTTTTCCCAGCTCTTATGGCTGTTCTTGAGAATACCAGGAGACTCTATTCTGAAGCTAATTTTCACCCAAGTAGATTTGACATGGACGGAAATCTCTTAAAATAATCATAACTCTAGCCACCACAGAGTGATATCAGAAAAAAAAATATTATTTACTGCCCACCCTAGGTGTATATAAGCAATAATCTTTCCTTTCGCTCTGACCTCTTTGTGTTAATAAATGATTGAAAGTTCTTTCAGTGGAGTTTTAGACCATTGCCATGTTTTTTTGGATAGCAGATTAAAAGGTAATTCTTTATGCTCAGAATTATCTTTATTCTGCTCTTATCTTTAATCATAGTTTAAAATTGCTCCGCTCCTTGTTCTTTAAGTCTTAAGCATTTGCTAATGTTAGCTATTATGATAATGACAGTTGTTATCATTACTGGTTTTTATCAATAAAATTCTGTGCTTTCCGACAAGCCTGGGCCCAGGTGAGTCTAAAAAGAGAGTTGCCGTGGCAGAGCCCCTAACAGTGTCCAGAGGCAGGAGCTCTGAGCTCTAGACCTACCTTACGTACAGTTGGAGGCCTGCCATTCATTTAGTCATCTGTTCAGTCTTTCACTTGTTCAGTAAATATCTGTTTGGCTCCTACTGTGTTCCAGCTACTGCTGAAAGCTCTCACAATGATACAAAGATGACTAAGATATGGTCCATTCCAGAGGAAGTCGTGTTGTAGGTAGGAGGGATCAACACATGTAGAAATAGATCATTGCAATTTAATGTGAACAGAAGAAGAAGAAGCTTTTCTTTTCTTACTCTGCTGGTCAGGAAAGGTCTCCAAAAGGAAATGCTATTTGAACCATCTCTGGAAGGATTCGTAAGAATTCACCAGATACAGTGGAAAAAATTGTTTTTCTTGCAGACTAATTAGTATGCACAAGGTGAAGTGGCCTGAAAGAGTGTGGACTGTTAGGGAAGCTCTGAAGCACCCAGAACACAGAGCGTGGGTGGGAAAGAAAGTGGTAGAAAATGAGGCTGGAAAGCAGATTGGAGCCAGATTGTGAATGACTAGTTTCCATCCCATACTCACACTTACTTTTTTTTAATTTTTAATTTTTTTATTGAAGTACAGTCAGCTACAATGTGTCAGTTTCTGGCATACAGCACAATGTCCCAGTCATGCATATACATACATATACTCATTTCATATTGTTTTTCATTGAAGATTATTACAAGATGTTGAATATAGTTCCATGTGCTATACAGAAGGAACTTGGTTTTTTAATCTATTTTTATATGTAGTGGCTAACAGTTGAAAATCTCAAACTCCCAAATTTATCCCTTCCAACCCCCTTTCCCTGGTAACCATAAGATTGTTTGCTATGTCTACAAGTCTGTTTCTGTTTTGTAGATGAGTTCATAGTGTCCTTTTTTTTCTTTTTTTTTTTAAATTCCACATATGAGTGATATCAAATGGTATTTTTCTTTCTCTTTCTGGCTTACTTCACTTAGGATGACAATCTCTAGGTCCATCTATGTTGCTGCAAATGACATTATTCTTTTTTATGGCTGAGTAGTATTCCATTGTATAAATATACCACAGCTTCTTTATGTTGTCATCTGTTGATGGACATTATTTGGGTTGCTTCCATGTCTTGGCTATTGTAAATAGTGCTGTTATGAACACTGGGATGCATGTATCTTCTTGAATTAGAGTTTCCTCAGGATATATATCCATAAGTGGGATTGCTGGATCATAGAGTGTCTATTTTTAGTTTTTTGAGGAATCTCCATATTGTTTTCCATAATGGCTACACCAAGCTGCATTCCCACCGGCAGTACTCACACTTATTGATTGGTAGTAACTGTCTGCAAAGCTGTGTTAAGAAAGGTTCTGAAGTTATGCTTGAATAGTGGTGTCTGCCCTGGGCTCTAGAAGGGTAACAGTAGCATGTGTGCAGTGGGGAATCCTGTGCAGATTGGGAGCCATCAAAATGTCATAATTGGGGAATGAGCTGATAGCTCTGTATTTGGAGAAAATAGCTCTGCTAGTTTGATGGCAGACAAAGAGGAAGATATTTAGATGGTGAAACAAATTAAGACATGATTATAGTAGTAAAAGATGGCAGGGGCCTGGAATAAGAGAGTGGCATTGGAGACAGAAGAAAATAAGAAGCAGCCAAAAACCTTAGCTTAAAGCTAGGAGAAAGATGTTTAGCAGAGACCACAGAGGTGAGACTTTCAAATGCTTCAGAGAGGTCACTGGAATGAGGACTGAAAAGAGGATTTGGGATATGGCCACTGAGAGGTCATCAATTAACCTAAAACAACGTCAATAGCTAGATAGGAGGAGGGGAAAATTATAATAAGAGAACTGATTAGGAAGTGAGAACTTAGTAAGCCTGGTGGTAAAGAGAGAGTTTGTAGGATGGTAAAGGACGCATGTTGTGAAATTCCTTACATGACACTATTTCAAACTAAAAAGAGAATTCAGAGACCATCTTACATGATCATTGCAGAAATTGAGGCCCAGAGAAGTTGAGTGACTTGCTCAAGATAACACAGCATGAAGTCAGGACTTTATGTATACAGTGTCTGCTAAGTGCCAGGACCTGAATTCAGTACTGGGCTCATCAAGGAACAGGGAGGAAGATGGGTACCTTCTCCTCCATATGGAGCTTACCATCCGGTGGCTGCTACAAAGGTGTAAACATGCCATGAGAACACAGTGCAAAAAGTGTTCCTGCAAGGGAAGCATGAGGTGATGGCAGGGGCTGGGGCTTTGGGGTTGGAGGCACAGGGAACAGTGTGGGTGAGAGCCTGCCTGGAGGTGAGAGAAGTGTGGTGTGTTGGAGGAACTAGGAGAAGCTCAACAAAGTAGAAAATAGAAACCTGAGTAAGAGAAGTGATGACAGGAGATAAGGCGGGAGAGTCAGAGAGCTGGGCAGAAGGCAGATGAAGAGCCTGGTGGGCCTCCATGAGGAGTCTGCACTCTAACCTGTGATGGAGGGCAGGGCTCCCATGAGACTTAGTACTGGAATTCAACCCAGCTATTACTCCTCACCTCCTCATCTGCACAAGGAAACCTGTATTGACAGCCTCACATATTGCAATGGCTAAATATGATTTTACCTTTTGCATTGTTTTGGGGTCTATATAAAACATACTTCTATTTGTCCCTATATTTCTGCGTCAAAGGAACATATCATATGCGTATGGCCCACAGTGGCTTCCTAAGAAGGGCAATTTCTGCCTCTTACCGCCCTGACTCTCAGGGGTTGGCTCTGAACTTTCAGCTCATCTGAGAAAAACTTGGCTTAGAAAGGATTCATCTGTAAATGATGATGGTTTAAAAAATCCCTACCACCATAACAGATTCAAAAGACTGGATCCACACAGTGCTCTTTCTCCCAGGATTTGAACGTAGCATGAGTTGAGTCCTGTCCCCAAAGCCTGACATCTACTTTGGGTTTACACTGCTAGGTTCGCTCTGCAGCGCCAGGATCTAGAGGCTCCTGGAGTAAATGATCATTGAGGCTTTATATCTGATTGAGGAGAGGCAATGAAAGCGCACGTGGCACATGATGTAGTCGAGGTTCTGCATTACTCCCCAGGGTGGCTTGCCACTCTTTACTAGAGCTTGCTAGATATGTTGAACCACACAGCCCATCAATAAAAATGCTCTTAGGTGTTAACTCCCCAAAATACCTGTATTTGTTTCTAAGTGATATTCACTTACTTCCTTAGTAATATATGCATTATAGAACACATGCCAAATATAGAATTTAATAAAAGAATGAGATTTTTTTAAAAAGTAATAGTTGTAATGCGATCTTTATCCCCTCAAATGGGGTGCACACAGCTCATTTTGGAGATAATGGGCTCCAGTCCAGACTCCATGGGGGCAAGGACCTTACCTGCTTTGGCTCACCATTCTCTCTCCCAGAACAGTCTGCGCTCAATAATTGGTTTGCTCCAAGTAACATTTCCCATAGCTCCTGGATCAGCCTAACTGAGAACAGAATTTAAACCTCATTAAGAGCCCTTCAGATATGTGAAGTGGCTGCTATGACCACCTTCACTAACAAACATTTATTGAACTCCAAACATGAGGCAGGCTCTGTGCTCAGAGCTGGCCTTACAAGGATAAAGAAAGCAACCACATGATGCTGAGAAGTAGAATCATTTCTTTAGTATTAACTTTTCTAGATATATCAGTCACTTCTTATAGTCCACACCTTTAGCCTCCTTGGTAGCCGTATTCTGAATACACTCAAGCCTACTGAGTTTATGACCGCCCTCTGTGGAACGTGGCATGCAGGACTAGACACCGTATTTCACATACGGTCAGAAAAGCGCAGAAATCAATGGGACTCTTACATCCTTTGGTGTTAATTCTTTGCACATATTAATATGGCCGAAACTTTCCTATCAGCTGTCATTACTGGCTTATATTGCACTTCTAAATTAAAGCCTCTCTTTTGTTTTCATTTGAGTTGCTCTTGAGCCAGATTCCCCAATATATTATGCAAAATCCTATATTCATACAATGATTTTTTAAATGTAGAATATGCTCCTTATCCGAGTTAAGTATTTGCTTGTTAGGTTTGGCCAACTGTTGTAGGCAATGAAGATATTTTTAAATACTGACTTTTGTCCTCCAATATATTAGCTATCCTTCCTAGGCTTATATCATCCTCATATTTAATCATTGTGGACCCATCCATGTCATTGATAAGATCATTGATCAATGTCGAGTACAACCCCTGTGACTCATCCCTGGAGGCCTCCATTAATCAATGCTCTTTCAGATGTTCAGTTAGCTAGTAATCCAGCCTGCTGTTTATCTGGTGTGCATTCTCGGTTCATCCATGAACACTGCGGATAACTTTGTCAGATAGCTTACTGATACTAAGGTATACCGTGTTTGTGAGAACCCCTTGATTTACCAATCTGGTAACCCTGACAAGAAAGGGAGCTACCTGCTCTTACTAAATCCTAGGGTTAACTTTCTTCTCCTCCAAGTAATTACAAATAATGTGTTCATTTAGACTTTGTTAGGCAAAATAAGAATTCCTGTGGTCCATGTGATACTAGGCACTTAATATCCGCTTACTAAATACTTACTTACTGACATACCACAGCTGTGAAGTTAAATTGGCAAACGACACACAACTCCTCAATATTCCAGTTAAGTGGCTTTTATTCCTCAGCAGATATTCACCAATATTTGTAGAAAACTTTTATTGAGCATCTGCTGTATTCCATAGGTCATACGAAGAAGTTTAGAGACCATCCTTACCCTCAAGGAACTCATTCTAAAAGCTGAAACCATCCCCTAAGCAAATAATTACATTATAATGTATTCCATTAGAATGGAAATATAGAGAGAATATATTATAAAAATCATGAAATTGCACATGCATTCGATTTGGGAAAGACCTGAGGCTATGGATTGGTCTTTCTAGGGTCTTGCTTCAAATGTGTTAATTTTTCAAAACCTCACTCTCCTCCCTGTAAAGTGGGGACAAGGGTATACAGTACTTCCTATGAATTGTTTGTGAACTAAACGAAATTATCCCAGGGCCTGATTCAATAAATTTTGAATATTACTATTTAGGAATGTTATTAGACTATATTTTATTGAACTGTATTTTGTATTATTGGGCTCTATATCAATGAGTATATCAAACTAAATATAACTATGTAGGAAGTTTATTGGTTATATCTAGCTGTTGCCTCTGAAAGCCATAGGTTTGGAAGCCTGTTAAATTCCATCTGTTCCGTGGTCACATGGTTAATGGTTAATTCTAATTCCAGCCCAGACTTCTGCTGGTGTGTTTCAAAAAGTAGACACAAACAAACAAACAAAAAGAGTGTGAGGAGAAAAGCCAAGAAAACTGGAAAACAGCTCAGATTCTTTTAGATCAGTCATAGCATCCCATAAGTGAAGAGGACACATAGCTACTTTTTTTTTTTTACTACACATTTAGCTACTTTGTCAATTGTTTGTTAAAAGCCGTAACTCATTAGATGCCCAAAAGCTTGTCATCAGAACTAAGCTATCTTACTACCACATCCCTTGCAGTGCTCATTTGGTTAAGAGTTGGCGGTCAACAGTTGTCTATCAAATACACTAGCTAAATTTCTCTGGGCCCCAGAAGAGCTGTCGATCCTATTTGACTGTAAACAGTAGAAAACCCAACTGATACGTTTGTCTCAACCTTTAAGGAACGTAGGTGGCCCTGGCCTCATGAAGTGGCCTCTTCTCATTCCTCTCCTTTGCTTTCCCCAGTGGCTAGGCCTCTTTCTCATGTTGCTTCATGATGCTCAGATGACTGCTGCAGATCCAGACTTCATGTCTGCTCTCCATGATGAAAGTAGGAAAAAGGCAATGGCTAATGAAATGTGCCAGTCAAGGTCATTCCTTTGAAAAGATTTCCCAGAAGACCCCAACAACTTCTCATCGGCAAAAGCTACATTTATAAGTCCCTTGTAGTTGCGAGAGGAAACAGAGAAATAGTGTTTTATCTTTCCAGTAAACAAAGACAAAAGAGAGGAGTTCAAGTGGCTTTTAGGGGAATCACTCTATGGAATCCACCAAGATTACCTTTAGATGATTTCTCTTCTTTTTTCCCCCACTTCCCTTTAATAATGCAAAAGTTATGGATTGATACTACATAGCACTCTATGCAAATAATAATAATAACTCCATGTGGGAGGCTATTCTTATTACGTAGACCTTCTTTTCTAGATGAGACAGAACTATTTCAGTCTGAATAACTTCTAATATGACTGAAGTAAAGCAAGTGGGGGACACACATTTTTAGTTTTCTGAAAAAACTGAAAACATACTGAAAAAGTATATTTGGGGAAATTCAAAGATGAGGGTGATGAAGGATAGAAAAAGCGTTAACAGGAAGCTTCGTAGCCAGGTATGAACATCTCTTGTACTCCTGGAGTAATGCAGGGCAATTGATGTCTCTTCACCAGTTTCTTGATTTCAGAGCTTTGATATTTCATTGAGTCGCAGCTCCGTCGTGCACAGTTCATGCCTCTGTTGGTATTTGTGCCAGTCTCTTTCTCTAGTGATTTTTTCTGTTAATTTTACTTTAGTTTAACAGCTTTTGCTCTCATTTCTGAGTCACAGCTTTGTGAGGCTGTGTGTCGGGATTTGAGCAGTGACTACAGTAGATTATTCAGAAATGTGTTCTTTAGTTTTTACAAACAAAGCCAAAGTGCTCTTATTTTAGTTTGGGAATCCCAGTGATAAATGCCTTATCCATTGAGAGTTAAATTCGTCATTTGAACAAGGCAATCAGATTTTTTTTAGAACATACTACCATCAATTTTTAAGTGACTTTTAAAGAATAATGAGAAATCTCTTAATGAAAGGATCTCCATGACCAGATAAGTGCTAATAGTAACTGATATACCATTAACTCTACTTTCCTCCATCCTCTCTCTTTAAAACTTGATGTTCTCATTAATTTCCTTTTTTCTGTCTTCTGAAAGCCTTACTCGTGGGACTATGCTAGACTTATGTCTGCCTAAGTTGTCAGCTTCCAGGGGTGACAAATGTGGACAACCTTCTCCTTTATTATACATGAGCTAGGCAAAGAGGTTGGGTACTCAGTGACCATCCATTTCTAAGACCTCCATCCCTGTACCAGCCTCAATCACTGGTAGTAAGTGAGCCCAAGTAAGGAATGCTTGCTGAACGGTTACTCTGTTTTCTTAAAGCTGTCGTTTAAGCACTGGCTTGACTATTTTCTAAACAGATGTCCTGATCCTTAGGATGTAGTCATCTTACTTATCCTGTTTACTAAGAAATGTAGGAAGGACTATACGGAATTACTTTAGACGTGTAAATAAGACAAAGAGAATAGAACAGAATACAGTCTTCTGCCCTCTAGAGGGATGCAGTTGATGTATGGGACTAGTAATGGTGATTATGCTGTGAGAAGGGTAAGACAAAGATGCTGTAGGAGCACAAGAAAAGGGCATGGAATGTGGGCCTAGATGGTCAAGAAAGGCTCCTTGAGAGAATCCAAATTATGACCTAAAGAACAAGTAGAAATTAGTCAAGCAGGCAGAGCAGCATGAACAGGGGCTCAAAAAGAAAACATGGTGCATTTAGGGAACTGCATATATCAGAAGAACTGGGATGTGGTATATAAATTAGGGCCAGCTGGAGGAAAAAGATGGAGGTCAATACAGGCCATATTGTTAAAGGCTGTATAATCTGAGATAAAGCATTTAGACTCAAGAGCAACAGGGAGCCCTTGAAATGGAGAGAGTGGGGGTGGCTTCTTCAGATTTACGCTTTGGAAATTCTGTAGAGTAGTTACCTATTTCACAAGTGTGAAGCTGGCAGCTCAGAGAAATTAAGAAACTTACCTATGGTGACACAGGTAATGAGTTGGCAGAGCCAGGACCCCAGCCCAGGTCTGACTCCAGAATCCATGCATGAGCTTCCAGCTACGCTAGGGATTTTCCAACTGCAAGCTGTAACCTGTAAGTGTACCTTGAAATCAATTTAGTGGGATCAACCAATTTTCTTTCTTTCTTTTTTTTTTCCCAAGAAAATAGGATAGAAAAGAATAGAAAAATCACTGCATAGATTGTAATAAGCTTAAGGATTAGTTCATAATTTCTTTAAGTTTTATATGTATGTAAAATGTATATGTATGTGTGTATATGTACACAGAGTGTGTGCATGGGTGAGTACTGGGGCATGATGGAAAATGCATCTCCCACTGTAGATTGCTGTTACAAGTGTTGGACTCCACTGAACATGTGCAAAGAGCATGCATGTTGTTCCTCACCTGCCAGGCACCCCTCACTCCCTCCCTTGCTCCCACATTCATTCATTCATTCTGTTAACAAACATTAGATGTCTGTTAGGTACAGGGCACCTTTCTCAAGTCTACAGAGGTACAAAGACACATCAGAAACCTTAGCCTTTGACCGACTTCTCTGTAGTAGTGCTAGATTTGTGTTGATCTACCACACTTACTCCAGGCCTTCTGTGACTTGTGGTTTGCATTAATCTATTAGGCTAAGCCACATACCTTTTCATTACACAATCTTTGCTGATACTAAAGACAGATTCCAAAGTGCCCTCTTCATAATTTCTTTTATTTAATGTAATGTATAATCAAGAACAGGCCATTGTTAGGTCAATTGCTTTCCTGTATTTATCCTTTCAAACAATAAATAATCAGTGGGAAGAGAAAGGGCAGTAAAAGATAGTTTTAATGTTAGTACTCTTTAAGTGTCCGACATCTTAAAGAGATGCTTTAATATTTATACGCTGTGAAATACTCTCCGCTCTGGAGAGCTGACTGGGGATTGATATTGAACCTGTACAGAAATAGAATTCTAGAGCCATTGTTTCGCACAGCCTTTCAATAAATCCTGAGCAAGCACTCCGGATTCCCTTGAACTTGGCCATTACTCAGCCTCTGGCTTTCCAAACTGCCGAGACTCTAAGCACAAAGCTAGGAGGGATATTCTCTTCAATGCAGATGCAGTGGAATTTCTGCATCAAGGTCAGTAGGTGGCCTGGGCCTGAGCCATGCCCATCCTTAGAGCAAAGCCTGGCTGCATGTCCTTGCACCACTCCTTACTGTCTCTCTGTCTTCCAGTTTAATAATCTTGCCTTTTATACTATTCAATCTAGTAATCCCATCTATGGAACTCTTAATTTTAGTCATTATAAGTTTGAGGTTTAACATGTCTATTTGTTTTACCCTGAGATTCAACTTTTCTGATGAAGTTCTCCATCTTATCACCTTTTTCCTTTATTTTATTATTTTCAGTACCATGTCCAATAATGTACATATCTGGGTTAGCTGTGGGTCAATTTGTATTGTTTTATTTTTTACTTGCTTTTCAGTTATTTGGTCCTACCTCCTGGTATGCATTGATCGAATACTAGACATAGTGCTGGAAAAGTTGTAGAAATAGTCTCAGGATGATGTTATGTTTTTCCAGAGAGGATTTATTTTTTGCTTTCTGGCAGGCAGTGAGAGTAGGGGCATATTGCATTAACCCAGTCTTGGATTGAGGTGGTTGGATGCTGGGTTTTTGTTGCTGTGAGGGTGGCCTATTTGTAGTTTACCCTTACTTCTGGGGTGTAGCCTTTCTGTGATCCTAACTGGAAATCTAGTTTGTTTACCAGGCCCTTCTTTCTTTGCAGACCATAAACTCTAATGTCTATGTCCTCAACTGTGTGAGAGTATCAGAATTTCTGCACGATCTCCAAGTCTCCTAGCCACTAAACTGTGCTCATTTTTTTAAGCATTTGATTCTGTGCTACTTAGGAATTAGTAAATAACTTGCAGAGAAAAATGACATAGAAAATTGGGCTCAATTTAACATGTTTACCTGCTTTTCAGAACCAGTCTTGGCTCCTCCAATTCTGGCTGCTTTGGGAGTTCTCCAGTACCTCCAAGCAGTTTTTTTCCTTTTTTTTTCCTAATTTGTCCAGCAGCTCTGGTTACTTTTATTAAAGTTAGACTACAACAAGCTATGCCACTGTTGCCAAAAATGGAAACTTTTTTTTAATGTTAGTGTTGATAATGCCAATTTATGTTTAGTAGAGTTTGCTGTTAGGATTAGAAGAACGAATATATTGAAAGCCACACGTATAGGGCCTGGTCAGAGGAAGCACTCATAAATGATGTGATATTTGAATCTAAATATACACTGATTTTTGAAAAGTTGTAGAAGAGACTGGTTATTAGTATTCAATTTTTTTCCCATGATGCTCTTTCTTGTTAAGGGCCCACAGAACAGCATCACTGTCATTCTCTTGAGTGTTGGTCTCATGAACATTACATCAACAACATTTCTAAAGGCTACC
Organism: Camelus dromedarius; assembly: GCF_036321535.1. Lineage (NCBI taxonomy): Eukaryota > Metazoa > Chordata > Mammalia > Artiodactyla > Camelidae > Camelus > Camelus dromedarius. The sequence continues at coordinate 68,143,477 of NC_087439.1, read as the reverse complement.
TCTCCTTACATGCTTGTGAGAGACCCCATAAGCCATCCTCACCACTTCAGTGACCATACTTAGTGAGTGGGAGGGTGGGTTTATTTCCTTTTCTTGCAGCTCAGGTCTCAGTGTTCTTCCATAGAGAATAGTATGACGGTGCTCAGCATCAGCCCTTTCTCCCTTCAGCTGTTTTCCTGTGTTCTGCCACAGCTTTCCACTCACTGCAGCTTGGTTCCAGCCTTTTTCTTCTGGCAGCGAGGCCAGTGTTGGTGAAAGCTGGAAAATACCTTACGAATTGGTTTCTCTGGGCACTTATGTGAGTGAAAACTAAGAAATGCCAAGAAAAAGAAGCAGAACTAGATCTCAGTGTTTTAGGAGTTCAGGACATGACAGTACCAGAAGGCTCATATGTGCTTAATTCCAGCTTAAAGTTTAGAAAACAGCTTTTATGAGTGTATGTGATTTCCAAGTCTCAAAACTAATTCACTGGAAAACAAAACATGTAAAGCAGTAGACTTAAATTTTCAGATCATTAGAGTCAATATACAGTTTTGAAGAGGTTCAGTCCATAAATTTCCTTTGGGGTCATTTTTTTTTTTTCTGAGAAGGAATTTCTCCAAACTTAGCTGTATCAGATAAAATATGTCTAGAATCTGCTCAGATGTGGGTTTGGGGATCTAGAGGCATAATATATATGAGGATTTTTAAAATTTAGGATATTTATAGGAGATGATGGTGATGATGATAGCTAATAACAGTGTTCATGGAGCACTTATGATGTGTTCAGTATGGAGACATTTTACATGCATTGTGTTGCCTCTTGAGTAGTATTCAACTATCTATTCATTACTTCTCTTGAGGTTATCATGTTTCTTCTAACAGTCAATGGCGTGGAATTCAAAGTTGGGCATAAATCCTAGGTATGAATCCTAACTCTACCACTCTATCTTGGCCATAGTAGTAACATCCTTGAGCCTATTTTTCTTCACCTTCAGAGTGGAGATGATACCATGTCCCATGGGATTCTTGGATACCTAAGGAGTTAATACATGCTAAACCTGTAGCTCGGTGGCTGACTCATAATGAGTGCTCAGCAAAGTTTGGCCACTATTTTTTCTTCTCACTTTTTTTAAACCACTCTTGGTTAAGATGCTCGTCCCATCATTAGATCAGTCACATGGAGAATATACCTAATAGAAATATCTAAAAATATGAGAAAAAGGGATTAGAGGAACCACTGACACTGTATCCAGAACCAGCTTACCTTTCAGACCACGTTAGGAAACGTGGTTGTTTTATACTTGTTTGAGTTCCATAAAATTGACTATTTAATGAATCCACATTTATTCAACCAATATTTATTAAGATTTGGCCATAGTTCTTACTATCATGGAACTTAACAAGAAGACAAATACTGAATAATTATAACTACTTCTTGAGTCCTCCCAAGGAAAACTGCAGGGTGCGGTGAACATATTTGATGTTGTGACAAATCAGGGAAGAATTAACTGAGAAAGTAACATTTAAGTTGAGACTTAAAGAATGAGTAGTTAGTCAGAAGTTTGGTGGGGAAAAGGAATGAAAGGCATTTCAGATATAAGAGCAGCACCGGGGAAAGCCCTGATGTGGAAAGGAGCTTGGTATGTGTGAAGCAGAGGAAGAAGGTCCTATTACCAACACCAGGCAGAGAACAAAGAACTGAGGCTTAGTACCTGGATGAGGTAATCAGTCTGCACGGTACCTTCCTTTCCTTCATTCGACCAAGAAATACGCCCTATCACAGATCACAATATAGAAAAGGTGCCTCATTTTCTTTAACATCATATCATCATTCTCAGCCTATTCAAGGACGTATACCTATTGGCTCCCAGAGATTTAACCCATTTCTTACCCCATCACTCACTCACAGGGCTAAGAGATGACTTATTAATCTGATAAATGTAAGCTCCTGCAGTTAAAGATCAACTTTTTTTTAACTGAAGTGTAATCAATTTACAATGTTGTGTTAATTTCAGATGTACAACATAGTGATTCAGTTTTATAAATATATATATTTATATATATATATACACATACACACACAGACACATACATATCTGTATATATATATATATCCTTTTCATATTCTTTTTCATTATAGGTTATTACAAGATATTGAATATAGTTCCCTGTGCAATACAGTAGGACCCTGTTGTTTATCTGTTTTGGTCCCAGGTAATGGTCTCAAACTTGAGCTTGCAAAAGAATCTCCCAGAAGGCTTGTTAAATCACGAATCTGGGCTCCATCCAGAGTTTCAGATTTAGTAGGTCTAGGGTGGCACCGTGAAATTGACATTTCTCAGAAGTTACCTGGTGATACTGATGCTGCTGGCCTGGGTTCTGTACTTGATGAATTACTAGTTTAAGGTGTCTTTCTTCTTTCAGCAGTTTAACAATCACCGTTAGTTCCTTAACTCAAAGAAAATGTACGGGAGTGCCCAAGAGGGAAGACTAAAATCAAAACTACACGTTACGGGTAACTTCCACATTTGCCTAATGGAACCATACCTTTTGTAGGCAAGGCTTACCTTAAATACCTGTACTCCCAGTGCTTAGGACATCATAGGTATCCGTTACATGTTGGTTAAATGAACTGATCCGTGAAGGACTCACTGAATGGATCTAGTTCAGTGGATTTTATACAGTATTCTTTGGAAAGCTCTCATGACTCCTTTCAGTCTGAACGGCCTTCTTGGAGAATAAAGTATTGTCATTCTCTTGGAATACAGCCTCAAAAACTGCAGAGTCAAGATATACTTGTATTTTAAGTACTTATTTGGATTAAAAACTGAATTGCTAACAGGATTACAGAATGCCAAGTTTGCTGAGACTATGTGCATGTTTGGTTCTAAGTTCTTTTGTCAGTCAGTAGATTTCTGTTTCTAATTACAGTCTTAATGTTTTGGGGTTTTTTTTTTTTTTTTTTGACACTTGCACACAAATTTTCAGTTAAAACCAGCTTCAACCACCATAACCACCAGTGTGTCACCTAGATTACATGGCTAATGAATACAGAGGTGCTATACCTCAGTTCACATTGTGATTCAGAAAACAGTCTGCTATTTTTTTCCATTTTCACTCCCACAGTGTTGTAAAACATTTTTAATGAACACTGTAGCAATTTTTCTCATTCCAAGAGCATGGAGTTTTAGTAGATGATGCAACATAACTTTAATAAATGATTCTTTATGTTTGTCTTTGGAATCTCTATTTTTGGATGAAAGAAGAAGAAAAATGCCCAAGATTACCATAATTCTCCAAAATATAATGTTTATAATCTGGAAGTATATCCCTGCCACCAATCAAATCATAGCCTAGTCCCTGAAGTCTGGAGCTGGTTTTGATGTGGGCCATCCATCGGATCTCAGGTGTGACCCAGGCACTGGCTCATGGGTCAAAGCCTTCCATGTACTGCAGTGGACCAACTTGAACAATTCTGTGCCCAGTTTTTAGCTTGGACCTTGACTCTAGCTAACACTTGTAAAATTGCAAGTAACTTATCCGCAGGCTCTGATAATCAGAGTTCAACTTAGAGGAGAAGTTATTTCCGCATCAGCTGACCTTTTTCTTTTTGCCCTGTCCCCTTATTTGGTTTGAACTGATTCACCTAGTTGGGGTCAACTTGGAGGCAATATTTCCTATTCTTTTTTACACATAAAAGTTGAAGTATTTGAACAATGGATCCAAAATAATCATTGCACGAATGCACTCACTTAGGGGAGCTCAGCTGAGATAAGGGGCATTCCCAGACAAGTATCAGCTTTGGGCATCCAGGGTAGCCTCGGCCTGGCCAGGCACTGCCTTCGGGCTCTTCAAAAGGCAGCTGAGTGATGTCAGTGTTAACATTTCACTGCGCATTAATTCTTTAAAAAAAAAAAAAACTGCCATTTAGTTTTAAATGCTAATATGCATATGGTTAATTAAGAAGCCAAAATTGGCTATAAGCTTGGTGAGCTCTAAGAACAGGGAGAGAGAGATCATTACGCTTCTGCTCCTAGTTAGCTATTTGTGAACCAGCCGATAATGTGCAAAATTAAGATTTCGTAAGTGGCATTTGAAATGAATGGTTAATGGCTGAAGATTAATTAAACAGTCAGAGTTGCTGAAGAAAAGCTGTTTAAAATTACGTTTATAGGCCAGTCACTTGCACACTGAAACCGAAATCCTGATAGATTGTGGCCTTTTTACCAAGAGAGCATTTTAACAACGTGGGTCTTCCTGAGTAGGAAGACCTACTTCCTACTCAGGAAGACCCACCCTTCTCACTCTCCATGCAGCCTGGCAGCAACCTCGGGGACGTTCCTCTGGAGTAAAAGCTGCCCAGTAGGAAAATGGACAAGAAAAGTATTTTCTTGAAGGGATTTTCGCTAAAGCCTTCATCCCAGGTAACCAGGCATATTTTATTTCCTTCCTGCCTGCTGCATAGTTCGAGTTGGAGTAGGCAGAACCCGTCGGGTTTTGAAGAAGCTATTCTAATTCTGTAACAGAGACAAGGAATTGCAGTATATTGTTTTTAACCTGTAGTGGATACCTCCTTATGTCTGAAGCTGCTAGCGGTCTTGGTAGTGGAAACATGGATTTTGTGCGTCTGGTTCTACCATAGATTCCTTGGGGGAAAGGTTTGTCTTGTGCATAGGAGTTGCTGTAAAAATACTTTTTGAATGCATTTGTCATAGCTCAACTCAATACATGTTGAATCAATCAATAAATGACAGAGCTACTGAAAAGTTTGGTAGTAGCCTGTCAAAGGCTCTTTTAAGTGCCTTCCATCCTACTCTTCTCCTGCACCAGCTATTAACGTGTGGTGGAGATGCAGACATGTCAACAAATAAATAAATCACAGCCATGCTGGGTACAGAGTAACCAAGGAAGGGGAGTTAGGGATCTCAGGGTGAGGGTGGGATCAGTCAAGAGTGTATTTTCCTATAAATTGCAAGTAAAATAATTCTACTGATTAAAAAAATATTAACATTAAAATGTACTTTTTTTTTTTTTTTTGAGTTCAGCCAGTTCAGTCCCCTGCCTCCAGGCAGAAGACCCAAATCATACAGACCAGAAAGTTCTGACTCCGGTTGCAGAGTTCCCCAGAGATGGAAACCCCGCAGCCTCCCTTGGTACCCTGTTCTAGTGTTTAATCGCCGCTCTGATCAAGAAGGTAGTGCTCTTTCCTCTTCTCCAGCCCTCGTTGGGTTGGTGGACCCTGTGAAACACCCATGAGACCCCTTGGAAGCCTTGAGAAGTTGATTGGTCAACTCCAGGCTGCTCTGGGTTCAGCAAGGTGCCTTGTAACGGTGAGACACCACACTTGTACTGTAGCGATGGTGGGACCTTGTTGTATCTCTAATAAGCCAAAATACTTTTCCTCCTGGTTTAAAGAGAAGGAGAGCAATTTGACAGTTTAGCATGTTTTAAAGAAGTTGTTTTTTTAATTATTTTTTCATTTGCATATGTAGTTAAAAACAACTGAAGTTTAATCAAATGTTGTATAACTCAGAAGCCAAATTGCAATGTTTGATAAGAAATAAAATTAGGAATTATTAACAATGGTAGCCAGCACAAGACATTATTGAGAATTTGCTGTTGCTAGGCACTGTGTTCACTGCTTTGCCTGTATCATTTAACCTCCTGATCACCTGACCAGGTGGCATTATTACTATTCCCAAAGTACAGATGAGGAGCCTGAGTTGCAGACAGGGTAAGGAACCGGCCTGATGTCGTCAGGGGTGGGCCAGGGTTTGTACCTCGTTAGCCTGAATCCGGTGCCTAGACACTTAACCACTGTGCTTTGTTGACTTTTGTTTTCTCTTTAAAAAGTTATTCTTCTTTCTTTAACATTCTATTTCATTATCTCAACTCTTTTTCCCCCCATATGTATACAGTTCAAATCTATAAACTTTCCTTTTGGAGATACCAGCACTCTACGGAGAGGAGCACCCCCCACCCCCCCCCCCCGCCACGCTAGTCAACCGCGGCTCTGGCTGCACTTGCGGGCGGCTGAGCGGCGGCAAGCCATTCTACTTTGGGAAAGGCAGTATCGGTTCCCTGTAGAAAAACTGATAATTCAGAGCTTTTTCCATTCTGGGGAAAATCGAACGATTCCATAGGAAGGAAGACAGGTCCTTCGGGGAGAAAACCTGCCTCATTGAAGGAATGGGGTAAAAACTTGCCTGCTGACGTCAGAAGCATCTGGGGAGCAGTGATGTGCAATAATCGCAGCTAAAAGCTGCATTAATTGACCAGTGATGGGTTGAAAGCTGCCTCCAACCAGGGTCCCTAACTCGCTGGTGCTCTTTTCATAAGCAGAGTGAGAGGCAGGAGGCCACTTTCCATGGGGTTCTCCAGACAGGAAGTGAGCAGCTGTGCCAGAGCAGTCTAGTTCTACCAAAAAAAAAAAAAAAAAAAAAAAAAGCTTGGCTTTTTACATTCAAACCATCGGGGGATCTTGTGAAAATGTAGGTTTTGATTCCAGAGAGCCAAAGTGAGGCCTGAGGTCCTGCATTTCTAACAAACTCCTGGGGTGACAAAGGGACCATACTGTGATGAACAAGGGCGTAGATTCGAATAAGGCAGTGCTCAATTGCTATTAATTTTCAAAATCATCTAAAATAAATATGTGGCAGATCTTTTTAAAACCTTCCAAAGTTTCAGCTGTCATTTCCTCGTTCTGGTGAGATGTGTGGGAGAAAGCTCATCCCTGCACAGGCTGGAATATTCTTGGCTCTCCTCGGGGCTCTGTTTCCTGGAAGGGAGGGAACGACTCTTCTCTCTGTCTTATTTGTGCTGTAAAAGCTGCCGTCTGCATCCGCGTCCGGGCTCTGACCTCTTGCTGCACTCTGGGAAGTCTCTTTCACCTTTGCCTTGCGCTCTGTCTCCGCGGTTGAATCAGCATAAATTTTCATTTCTTTTCTCAAGCTCTGTTACTGACCTGCCAAGAGAGGTTCGTTTTATCAGTCCAAATAAGTAATCCATTTTTTCCACCGCACCCCATTCAATTAAGAGTCTCGATAGCTCCATTTATTCCATCGTTTGATTTAAAGCCAGTTACATAAAAATTATGTCCTTTATTCTGATATTTGTGTCTTGGTATTATTTTAACTAAATACTGTCTTAGCTTCTTTGATAAAGAGTATCACCCTCATTGACCTACACCCTGAACAAGCACAAACATTTCTAGGCAATGCCCTTTTCCGTATTTTTGCTTGAATGCCAGTATTTTAGATTAAATTATTTATTCCTTTTTTGAACAACAGAAAGAAGCTGATACCACTAGAACCATTTGTAACTTAATGAGAAGAGAGAGAAAAAAAGATTTTTTTGTGAGGGCCGGGTCACATATTGATATATTTATGAATTATATGAAATGCCACTGAATTATAATAAATGGGAAGATATTCTCAATTAATGAGACCTCTCCTCTATGTGGGAAACAGTTAAAATCGAGAACAGAACCACTAGGCCCAACTTGGTGTCAGGACATGGGGGTAGTTTGACTTTAGGTTAGAGCAGCTCCGTCCAATAGAAATACAATGTGAACCACACGTGTAGTTTTAAATTTTTTTAGTAGCCTCATTTAAAATAAAATTAATCTCATAATGTCTTTGATTTAACTTAGTATATGTAAAATATAATTTCAACAAGTATTCAAAACAGTTTTTATAGAGCTATTTTATAATTCCTTTTTTCATACTAAGTCTTCAAAATCTGGTGTGTATGTGACACTTCACAGCACGTCTCCGTTCGGACTAGCTGCATTTCAAGTTCCAGTAGCCATGTGTGGTTGTTGGCTGCCAAGTGGGACAGCCTGGAATCCCTTCAATATATTCCCATTGTCGGCCGATACTCCCATTTGAAGCTTTTCAGATACTAGAGTCCAGAGTAATGGGAGGACCCTCTCATTTTAGAGCAGCTCCAATGGCAGAAAACTTCTCCTTATGTTAAACCCCAAACTTCTGCTAGGGAAGGATGACTGTTCCTTCTCTCACAGGGTTTATGGGCCGTGTAAACAGTCCATCCCAGCGAACAGACATATCTGTCAGCGCTAGCTTCTCCATCTCTAGAGAGATGCACCCCACCTTAGGTGCCAGCAGCTGCACAGTGAGGAGACCTCAGAATGGGCTGAGCTAGGAGGCAAGGTGCTGGTCTGATCAGATCCCAGATCTGTCCTTGCTTTGCCTGGAAGGAAGATAGAACCAACGATCTAGCTCAGCTTAGAAGGCTTCTACCTTAAACCGGAGAATGGAGCCTGGCCTTCAGATACAGAGTATGTGTGGTTCCCCCATATAAAAGTTTGTGATCAACTAACTCAGGCATGTGTGTGACCAATTACAACAGTATAACACACGTGATTATCACGTAACTACAATGCTTGCTTCCTTCCTTCCCAATATTTATTTATTCTAGTCAGGAATAGTAAAAGGTAGTCCCACAGAGCAAGACCTTCTCTTTCCTTGGGTTACACTCTTAATCTCAGTTAACTAATCTACCCCCAAGATGCCGTGTCTCTAAAAGTTTATGTAATGACGGCCTTAGTCCTCCCTTTGTTAATACCCACTTTTAATTGCAAGTCTTTCTTGCCCACCGTAGCTGCCATTTTGTGCCTGTGGCATCTCAGCATAGAGCACCATTATCCACCCAGCTGCTCAAGCCAGAAATCTGGGGTCCTTCCTGAGACTCTCACCTCCCTTAGCCACACACCCAGACTCTTTCCCCGGAAGACCCATGGGAACGGGTAGCTTTGGTTCTCATGTCGATGCACTGCATGTGCCCTTGAGGAAATGTTGGGTTCAGCACTCCTCAAACCCTTCTCGTGATCCGCCATGCTTTCCCTTTAGCGGTGCACTAATCCAGATGAGGCTCAGTTTGACCGGCTACAGCGACTGAACTAGGGAGCATTGTCCTGTCTCACTATATGTGTTGCCTTTTACAGATGCCTCTTAAAATACAGCTCTCTTGCTGGCTCTCTTCTTGCTAAAGCTCTCCTTATGCTCCCAGTATTCTAAAGTCCCCAACCTTAGTTGCACAACCCAGGATCTAACTGACCACAGTGCCTTTTCTCCCTGTGCCCTGATTTTTTTTCTGGGTTAAACCCTGTATGTTATTCAGGACTTATTAGTTCAGACATCCCACCCCTCAGTGATCTGCCCAAAGCTTCCCCTGGAGACCTGTACCACAAAAGGATCGTGTATTAAAATGAACTGCTTCTTGTTTGTTCCCTCAGTGAAACCCTGAAGCAGGAATACTTTGTTCCAATCCCAGCACAGTTCCTGAGGCATCCGGTACCCAGTAAATATGTATTGAATGAATCAAGGAAGCCTGGTGGCTTCGCTCTTAGCTGCATGACTTCAAGATCACATGGCTCTCTGGTCACTCTTGGGCTGGCCAGCCTCCCAGGCTAATAGGACGCGTCTGGATTCCTGGTCAGCACCACTTCCCTCTGGTTGCTTCCTCCCTCTGATTGGCTCTGATTCTTGGGTTTCAGTGGTCCTACCGGTTTCTACCAGTCCTTGGCTCTCACCGCTGGGGCAGCGTACCCTATTCCTGTTCTGTCAGGAGACGCCTCCTAGCCAAGTACCCCTGGATGAAAGACTTCCCGGAAGACAGCAGTCCTATTTCTTCCGTGTAGGCCCTGCTTCAGACACTTCCTAAGGGCATGGGTGGTGCTTCCTGTTCAGATGGTACAGTCAGCACAGTCTGGCTGCTGCCCCAAGAGAAAAGGCTCTTCTTGGCAATTACATTTTTTGTAAATCTCTTTCCTACACCCAATATTTGCTGCTGACTCCTGTTGATCTTCAGTCATCTCGCCTGCTGTATTCTAGGAAATTTTGCTGGAAATGAACACTGAACTTATTGTCCTCTAGTTTTTCTAGAATTTGCTTTGGCCACTTAAAAAAATTGACTGTGATTTGCTTTCTTCGAGAATCTGGGCACATCTCCCGTTGTCTGTAATTTCTCAAGGATGCCACCTATGTTTCCAGGGGCACTTCTTCCAATTTTTTCAAAACCCTGGATGTAATTAGAGAGTACCAGCAACTCTGAAATGTCTTTAAAGCATCCTGGATCATGTATTTTTTTCTCTTCCTCCCATCGTCCTTTTCTGCCTCTCCTCTGCCTACCCTTGGTGGACACATCAGATGAGCCACTTAACGTCTCTGTGCATCTTTCCCCATCCACAAAGGCAGCATTTCTTCCCAGCTCCAAAATTACATGGTTCTGTGATTCTTTAACGGAAGCAGAATAGGAGTTCAGGTTGCTCTGCCTTTCCTCCGGTGCTGCTATCATGTCAAAGCATTTTCTCCTAGCAGTGACCAGCCCTTTCTTAATCCTCTTCGAAGTGGCCTTAGCAATTAAATAAAAAATAAGTCTTTACTATCAAGGCCCCTTAGCTCCCTTTGCATTTCACTGCTCTGACTCATACCTCTTTGCTCCCTTCTTTGTTAACCACAGTGTTCATGGATCTACACTCAAAACTCCTTCTGCTCACCTCTGCACTGATACTTCACCCTAACTCCAGATTTTAGGAATTACAGCATTACGCTGAATCTCCCTGAACTCTCATCTTGGAAATCTCTTTTTGTCTGTCATCCAGGTGGTCCTATCCTTAGATAATGAGAACTTGAGGTAGGAGATTTATAGAAAGCTTTTGGCAATAGAATTATATACACACATACATACATACTTAGATGGTTTGGCTGTGATTTTTTCCTTTCCTCCATCTTAATATCAAAATCTGTAATTATGCTATTGTAAACTTTATTTGCTTTGTAAAAATGTTCCTTAAAAAAGATAAAGAATCTCTTTTATTCAGTAATAATATCAAAACCTTTAAAGAAGGGGCAAGGAGTATGGAATAAAGGAATACAAGCAAGTCACTGTCAGTATTCCAGGATGATCACTCCTCCCACTCCAGTCCTCTGGCCTGGAATCTACTGCAGACCTACCTATAAAACCAATGCAGTTTCACATAGATGTGAATCATGCAGATACAGGAGTTTAATAAGAGATCATGCATGGAATACGGCAGAGAAAGTAATGTTTGGCTCTGTGTTAAACAGTGTGAAAAACTGTGTGGAACTGATGATGGAATCATGGGACTCTCTAAAATGGCACCCTGGCTTATGACAGACAGGTGGGCATAAAAGTATTCTTTAAAACAAAGCCTGTTGTGATTTTTCAAGCCTTGAAATGATACGTATCAGACATCAGAAGGGAGAATTGATCCTTGCAGTCTGACATTTGATAAATTGCAAGTTTTGTCCCTGCCCATACCCTTTAATTCAGAGACTGCAGTGTTGTTCACAGTTTTGTCTTTGTGGGTGGGTCCATGTTGATGTTTGTTGTTGAGGTTCCAAATTTTAGGAGTGGCCTGAAAAGTCTCAGGATAGAGTTGCCCAGATACAGCTGTGGCTCCATAGATAAAAACATGGCCCATCATTTTACGTTCAATTTCGTGTAACCAGAGCTAGGTTTTCAAATTGATGTAGCCATATATCTTTTTGTGCATACATGTTTATCTTCATTTACAGGCAGTGACTTTAAAAAAAAAAGTCATTATCAGTGAAAAACCTACTTTTTTTTCTGAGTACAAAAATAGTAACCTATGAGAAACTCACTAGAAAATACTTTAACCATTAATTTCACAGAATGACAACATTCAAGGTAACCTGTTGCAGCGTCCATTTACGTTCCAGGTGAAATGAAACTGTTTTGATCGGGACTGTCGCAGATCATTTCTGCACATAAAATACATGTGGGGACAGCTTTCAAATGGAGTGGTTGCTTTTTGTTTAGCAGGCAGGAGACTCTCCATTGTTGTCAGACCCTCTTTACAGAAGCATCACTATCCTCAGTGATACACAGTCACAGAGAAGAGGGAATCGTCCCTCAGCCTTACTTGGAACAAAAAAGAGCGAGGTTGGGTTCTGCCAGCGCTCAGCGTGTCTGAGGGCTCTTTTGTTCAGCTGGGCTGTCCTCTAGCCAGCAATGCTTTTATGGTCTTGGAATTAGACTTCTTTCTCCTGTGCTGGTTTTTTAAAGGTGTAAATAAATATATTCTTAAGAATATATATATATTCTTACTCTCTGAAGGTAACATGGGTTATGTAAACTGTGTAATTTGAGGGTTCTACTCAATTCATGAAGTCATGGAAAGTTAGGAGGAAAAACTAAACCCTCTCTAAATTTATCCATCCATACATTCACACACAGTTTCTCTTTAGTGCCTTTCAAAGTTTCCCTGGTTTCTAAAGATTAAATCCAAGTTGTTCACTTTTTGAAGAACCAGTGAAAACAATATAGCTTAAATTTCATCATTTATTGAAACAGTGAAGTTTTGTTTTCAGGGTGCATAGGGACCATCATACCATATTTCATAATAATAAATATTTTGTATCGTAGGTAATATGTGATGATATATGAAATAATAATAATTTATGTCATAAAAGGGGGCTGAAAAATATTACATTGATTTCTGTGTGTTTGTCTCTCTCAAGACTTTACCTATTATATTCCCAAGGACTAATAATTCTCTGTTCTTAAAACTTACTTGATGCTTAATTCCCAGAAGCAGAAGCCAAGTAGGGCAAAACAAGATGCTGGAAAATGGTCCTCACAGCTCTCAGTTTCTGTAGAACCATCGAAACCTTGGATAGTCATCAACCTTGGGTGTTTATAGTCAGCCAAATAAATAGAGGGAAGGATGAGCTCTGGACATCCCTTCTGGTCCTAGGATTGTATGGTTCTCAGGAGGGAGAAGGGAGACAAATGAGAGTATGGGAAGTTTGAATACAGGAAAAAGAGAAATTAATAGAGAAATAGATATTCACTTGGATTAGATGGAATGGCAACTGATGACCAAGAAAATGAAAAAAGAGAATGCCCCAAAATTAAAGCTGAAATGGCCCATTAGAGTCAGAAGCTGGGCATTTGCAAACGCCAGCAACTCCTTGAGAAGCTCATAAAAGAGAGCTCTGGATTAGGAAGTCGCCCTTGCTAGTTCTCCCACTCCATAGTCCCCACTTAGTCTCCCACTATAATCATCTCCCATGATCATTTTCAACTGCCAGACCTCTCAAAACTCTTTTTCCCCATTAATAAAAGGAAGAGTGCTTTTATAAATTTAGCATATTACCCATTGCAATATTCTGCCTTTCAAATCACAGATTAATTTTTCATGGATCAGTTATGAAAAATACAAACAAACTAAAATTCTATTTATGATTCAGACGACCAACCAAGTAATGAGATTCTGTGTTATGGGAGCTGTCACATCTTGTCTCAGCCCTGTTGTGTCTAAATGTTAGCTCTCTTATTAAGCTCCATTAGAGGGTTTTACAATACCAAATTGTTTATACGCTGCTGATTTTCTGCTGCCTGACAGTAGGGCACGTTTCACCCATTAATGTTGGTGATAACTTACATTGTTAGTAGAAGCTGGAATAAAATTCAGCAGAAGGTGTCATGCACTAACTGAAATGCTCCTTTCTGTACACTTCCCAGTGTAACATTTTGGCCATGTATTTTTAAACTTGCGGATTCAGTCTGCCATCTTCTGAATGGGGAAATATTCTTTTCTTTGTTAAATCTGAATGACCCTTCTGCTACCAAATTGTATTTTTGTAGCCTTAACTTTCATCCCCTTATGTCCCCCATGAAACGCTGTCTTGCTCTTTCTATGTGAGATTTAAAGTAACTCATCGTTGTAGCTTTCCTTGTGGATTACAAAGCACTTCAGACACACGTTCCCATTTCCATCTTCACTACAGCCTCTCTTCCTTACAAGGAAGCTAAATCTGATTCCAGAGCAATCCCTCCCAAACTACCTACTTAATAAATACCAAATTTCTACCCCAGTCTAGTTAGCTCCAATGCTCTACACTCTTTTTATATTTGTATTATTTTAAGCTATACTGTTATTTTGTAAATTTTCTACATTTTATATTAAATTTAACAACCAAAAAGTTAAAGTAGAAAATAAAAATCGAATCATCAATTATCCCACCATCCAGAGTTGACCACCCTTCAAGATTTTAGACTATTTCTTCCAGTCTTTTTTTTTGTGTATATCATTGTATATAAAACATCTAATCTGTGTGTGTGTGGTGCTCACACATTTATATACATATGTAGTATTTACATGCGTGTATAAATTTTGTTATTTTGCCTTTCGGCCATTATATTGTGATCTTTTCCCGTGCCAGTTAATCTCTTCAAAACTATCGCTTTCAGATGGTTACCTAAAAACATCATTATATAACTGTACCTTAATTTGTGTAACTTTTTTCTTAGTGCTACTCGTTAAGGGTGTTTCAGAGATTTCAGTGTTATAAATTACTTCCTGACAAGCACCATTATACATACATCTCGGACTGTTTCTGTAAGATTCCTAGAAGGGAAAGATGCATCAAGCTTGAAACATGTTGCCAACAATGTTCCAGAAAAAAATGAAGCATATAATGCTTCTATCCAGCCATGTAAGAGAGAGCTCATTTCTCTCCCACATGATAACATTGAATATTATCTCTTTTTCCCCCTAAATCTTGGCTAATTTGATTTGTGAAAAATAGTGCCTTATCATTTGAACTTTGAACTTCTTAGCTTCCTGGTGTGGTTAAGCATTTTTATGGAAGTCGGTGCCTGTTCCAAATTACCATTAGAAGTTTTCATTCTGTCTCAGCCCTGTTCCACTATCAGGAGGAGTAGTTACTGGAATCAACCTCTGCTTCCTCCCTTAAAGAATCTATTTGGATTTATCAAGACATATTTGGATGCAGGTTTTTATCCCCCTCTTGACAAAAATGAATGATTATACACCTGAGTCTTTTATACGCGGAACTAAGCCACACCTGTTTGGATCTTGTTTTAATCAACCCAGCCTTACCCCTAATAGAATAGCATCCCTTTGAATGGGCAATATTAGAAAAACAAAACCCTCACAGTAGATAGTAAAAGAAATGTCACATCAGGGTCTGGACATTGCTATGACAACCCAGGCTCCGTCTTTCACCACTCCCATCAGCATGTGTAGCAAAGGAAACCCCTTTGTGATGTTTAATCTGAGAAGTTTAATATTAAATATACATTTGACATTGAACGCTCACACCTTATTTGCTATTGTCAGGCTTACTTGATAGACAGCTAAGTCAGTCTCTTTTTATAGTCCATTTCTGAGATGAACTATAAATTTTGAAGCTGGGCTTCATCATTGCAGAGAGAAAAGCTTTTCTAGCCTATTGTTGAAATATAATATTTTCTAGGATTTACGAGGTCCAGATTCAGGAAGACCATTTGCCAAGCACTTAAGGCTGGTTTTGCTGCCCTTTGCTTTTCTTCTCCCCTGCAAACATATCTAGGGGGAAAAAATCCATTAGAAAAGAAAAATTATGAAGAACTTACTTGATTCAATATAAACGTCAGCCTAAGAAAGAAAAAGTCCTGAGCATCCCTGTGAGGAGCCTCAACCACACAGGCTGCTCCTTGGTGATAGGCATCCTGTTTGCTTCTGCAGATGAAGTGGCATCATATTTGTTTTGATAGGAAATGAGTGCCTCTGATTCAGAGCAGCGTTTTGAATTTATACATATAGTACGCATCCTCTCCAATCTGCTTCCTGGATTCTTTTTGAAATTCCATGATATGACGAGCTCTGTGATTTGGTCATATTCCATTTAGCTTGTTTTATTGCTGTTAATTTTACACAGGAAAATAGATTCTCTGAAACTTGTGATCACAGTAGCTGTCAAGTGGGCAGAAATGAAGAAAACCACCAGACAGTGTCAGATTTATTAAGCGCTCTAGAAGTGCAAAATTAATGCAGTTCTTTGTCTTTGAAAGGTTCAGTGTCCACAAGCTGGATTTATCCTAATGGACAAGCAGCGGAAGGAACAATCGTCAATTAGCTATCTCTTTAGCCAGACCACGCGTTGTTGGAACGCGTGTCGGGTGAGCCACCAGTGCACCTAGGCAGACCTCCAATTTGTTCATTTTGATTGCAAATGACTTAATTTAAAATTTTTCTAACAAATGCATTAGGTAGAATGGTGAAGTTTCCTTTTTTAGTTTTTTTTCTTAAAAGAATCACCGGTGAAAAACCATGTTAAGTAGGCTTCTCACTCCATTTGTTTTCAATCACTGCTCTTAACACATGAAATTCTAAGTAGCCTATGACTCTTCCAAGCACTAAACGACAGCCGTGAATGTGGAAGGGAGAGTTCTCATGCCCCAATTATTGGCCTCTGCTTGGTCTGAAAATGTTTTATATTCACAGCATTATTCCTGTGCTAGATTATCTGCCTATAGTCCTTTTTTTTTTTTCATTAGCATGAATGAATTTTGTGTTAGCCTTTCACTAGTTTCAGTGTGCAAAAGACTTTGAAAGTAAAGTTTTGATTTGGGGGTCCCGCATGAACCATTTTTATCTCCGTAGAAGACTTAGGAATCATTTATTAAACTTATTACCTGAAAAGTTCATCTCCTAATCATGCCATTTGCTTCATGTAATTTCGTGGTTGCAGCATTAACATCTTTTTCCTCTCAAAAATATTAACCTTTTGCCTTGTGTATAATGAAAACATCTGTTGCTTGTCTGTGGCAGTGGTGTTTTCACATTTCTTTTTATTTGTGGGTGGATTCCAAGCTGGTTCTGTGAAGATGCACTTCAAACAAAATTCAGTAACTATATGTCTGGCCTTTTGTTTGTCAAATTGCAGGGTTTGAAGCCTTAACTGTAAAGCCCTGATGTACGACTTAGTCCTGAACTGTGCAAACATTTTCTTTCCCCCGTTAACTGCATCCTCCCCTCTTTTTACAACCAGGAATATGCTTCAGGTTATTACATAATTAACTATCTAAAATATTTTATGAGCAGATAAGCACAATGACACTGAGTCTGGCTTGTATATTTTTACAGCAACTCTGTAACTATTCTCTTTGGTACAGAGTAGAGGATGTGTATGGAAATGTTACTCCTGAATTTTTTATGGGTTCACTCTCTTCATTCTAGCTGCTGTCTCCCACAAAATTTGAGTCATACCTCAACTGTGTGAATCCTCTTTTAATGCTCAGTTGCCCTGAAGTGTGCAGTTGTGGAATATGTCTCAATGTCTTGAGTGAAGAAATTGGAGGCATTGGTTTTAACAAAAGCAATAAAATGACAACAGCTGAAACAATTTCTGGAGGTAAACAGACGTCTGTCCCTGTTGTCAGACTCCTACTCAGTGAAAACACTTAAAAAGCACATGACTTTAGCCTTTCTTTCTTCCTCTTGTGTCTAAGGAGGGCAGAGGCCTCTTGTGTCTTCAGTTTTTATGGTCCCTAAGATTTCAGTATAGAGCACACAGTATGGGAAACAATGCCCGCCTTATCACACTGAGTTACCTCTGCTGAACAATGAGTGTGTTTGCAAAGAGGTGAGTGTTCATGAAACAGATAGAAAAGAAGATCATAAGCCTGGGAAAGGCTTTTTGGTTTTGAGGGATGTTTCATAATTTTCTTCTTGAACCCTCACACAAGGACCAGCACTCTGTATGCAGCGCGCTCAGTAAATTTCTTTTGGCCATCAGTGACTGGTCTCCGGTACCATGAATGTACCATCGCAGGACTAGGCTTGGTGGAGCAAGGAGAGGTTTACCTTGGGAAGCCCCACTCCACCACACCCAACCCTCTACCGGGTCTTCATAGCTTTCCCCCCGAATCAAAATTCCTGGTATCAAAGCATTAACTCACATAAAGATGAATGATGTCTTACAGAGATAGACATTCAGCACCATCTATATTTTTTTGGTTTGGGGGGTGGGGAATTAGGTTTATTTACTTATTTATTTATTTTTTAATGGAGATATTGGGAATTGAACTCAGAACCTTGTGCATGCTAAGCACACACTCTACCACTGAGCTGTGCCCTCCCCCACCATCCCTATTTGACTGGAGATTGAAGCCTTAGACTAAATTAAGGTTGAATTTCTGTCATCAGCCTGGAGGCACTGAGGAGGTGCCAAGGGCTTCCCAGTTACTCTGAATAAACTTACCTACTTGTCTCTCTCCTCTAGTCCAGAAGCCCCTTTACTGGGTCCATCCAGTTTCTCCTGAAAAGGTTAATTGCAAGCACTTCAAAATGTGTTGGATTCTAAATTATCCTGGAGCATCAGATTGAGCAGGTTTTTGTGGTTCTCTAAATCTTCTGCTGGACTGACTTCATCGGCAGTGACCCTACCCCATTTCTAACATCCTAGTCCTTTCTCTTTTGCCCAGAGCTGGACTTGGCTTAACAGCAAGGAGGATGCTTTTGATTGCACTGGATGTAGAATGTAATATTTCCACTTGGCACTTCTCCCTTTTGCCCTGCTTAAGATTTCGCTACCTCGGCAGAGTGCTAGAAAGTGATATGCTTATTAGAAAACTTTATTAATCAGAGTAGAGTGCTATTTGGCAGTTAGATTCTAATGAGGATGAGGAGCTAAATTTAATTCAAAGCTAAAGGTCAGCAAAACGTGCCAGCCTACCTTCTCTAAAGTGCGCTAGCTTGGATGCTCCCAGTTTCTGGACAGTTTCACCTGCAATGTGCCTGCTGTATTTAGTATGAAATAGCACAGAAAAGGTTTCCAGCGACACTGTTTCAGCACACATTTATTCCATGAGCATTAACAAGCCAAGTGCATTGCTGCTTGGCTAGACAGTCCCTCCGGGAGTGGATGGCACCAGATGTTATAGCAGCTGCTAAAAACAGGAGGCCATGAAAACATGATGCATTGGAGAAAAGTTCAAAAACTATAGAAATGTCCTTAAATGGCGAGCTATCTGGGCAATGCCTAGAAATGGCAAAGTAGCTTGTACCACACCATTGGAGATGCACTCACAGTGTTCAGCTTCTGAGCCTGGGAAGGAGAAATACAAAAAGGAAGTCATTTTCCAGGCGGCACCTAAAGGTGTTACTGAGTGAGTGCGGCCCCATGCCCCCCCACGCCCTCCCCACCCCCACACACAGCCCCTCCTCACCCTTAAATGGACCATTGTTTCCGCCCTTTTCCTTCCCACGTCTCACTGCACATTTTCTTAAATCACTTTCTTATTTTCAACTCCCACAAAAATCTGTTTATTGATTACATCCTAGTTGAGGGCAAGGCACCAAGTTCTGCAGAGGACATGAGAACGATTCGGCTCCCCACGTTACTGAGCCGCTAGTGGCTGGGGGTTAAACAAAAGATTTAAACTCTGTAAAACACGAATGATCATAATGCCACAGAGACCTCCATTTCTCACTTACGCTTCCGCAACAACCTCTATTCTGTCCTCCACAGAAAAGCTGAAATTGCCTTCTAAATATTTCAATTAGATCACATTTCTTTCTGCTTTAAAATCTTCTAACATGGTCTCATTTCACCGGGTAAACTCCAAAGATCTTAACAGGTCCCTCAAAGCATGTGGGATCTGTCTTACCCGCGTGTTTGACCTTGTCACTTACCCTTGGGCATTAAGCTCCAGCCACACTTTTCTTTCTGTTCCTTTAATGCATCGCAGTCATTCCTCCTTTGGGCTCTAGAGTGCTCTTCATAAGGATGCTTCTGGATGGTTCCTGCTTATAATTCAGATCTAGCCGTAAAAGAGAGAGGCCTTTCTTGACTACTCAGTCTGAAGTACCACCCAGTCGCACTCGTATCACCATATTGTACTGTGAGATCTGGACGGCTTCCCACTGTGTGATTCCCTTTTCTATTGGTTTGTGTATTGTCTCACTCACCGCCTAAAACATAAGGCCTCACAGTGTCTGTCTTGCACTCCCCTTGTGTTCCCAGGGCCTAGAACAGTTGCTTGTGAATAACAGGTGCTCAGTAAATATTTGCTGAATGAATGGAAGCATCTTGAAGGATTACACAGGCAGAGAACCATTCCTTGAGTTCGGGGGCCAGGCACTGATGCTGGAAGACAGTTGTGGAGAGGACATGGAAGGTCCCTGCTCTCACACGTCTTGTATTCTTGTGGAAGTCGGCAGATAGAGAAAAGTGAACAAATAAATAGTGAAGATGTGTTCACAGAGCAATCAGTGCTGCAAAGGAGACAGGGAGGTGACTGGGGGGGAGTGAGGTGAAAGGTCTAAAGACAAGGTGGGTTAGAGAGGGCCCCCTGATGCGGGAGAACGTGCCTTGAAACACTTGAGGTAGACCGTTTCAGGCAGAAGGAATAGCAGTTATAGACTCCTGGGGCTGAGACAAGCTTGGGCTGTGCAAGGAACAGGGGAGAGTAAGAGAGGAGCTGCCGGACATAGCAGAGAGTGATCAGAGATGAGGCTGAGAGGGAAGCAGGGGCCAATTCTGTGACCAGAGACCATGTAGTCTGAGGGGCGTGGTCTGGGAATTCATCTGCACATAATGACAAGGCAGTGGGTGTTTTAAAAGTAAAGATGGATATCACTGTAATTATATTGTTTGAAAATTAAGGGACAAAATTACAGGTCGTACAGACAAAGGCATGAAAGAGGGGGTATGAGTGAGGGTAGGTTTAGGGAAAAATTTTTAAGTTGCACTGGAGGCTGGACAGCCAGTGAGGAAGGAGAAGGCTGGGTTGGAGGTGTTGGCAATGGGAAGACAACAAAGAGGCTTTCTGAGCAGGAGAACCACGTGAGCAGGGCCATACCTTAGGATTATCTGGCAACAGAATGGAGTTGGGATGGAGACACTTGTTACCAAGCTGTTTTCATGGTCTGAGCAATGGGTGTGTGAACTAGGCTTGTGGAGGAAGGACTGCATGGGAGGGCTCAGTGCTAGAGGCAGCTGACTACAACCAGTTGGATGTAGAATGCATGGGAGAAAGATAAGATACTATGGACAACAACAGTAGCAGCTCATTTGTTGAATTCTTGTTATGTGCCCGGCACTATTCTGACTATTTTAAATGTAATAACTCCTTTGATCCTCCAAACAATCCTCTGAGGTCTTACCATTGTCGGCCCCATCTCACAGACGGAGAGGTGGCATAATTTCCCCGAGGTGGGGAGCAGAAGGTGGCAGAACCAGGATTTGAACCCAGGCAGTCTGGCTCCAGGGCCTGTGCTCTGGAGGCTCTTCGTTGTTTTAAGCCTTGATGAACATGGAGAAGGAATCACAAAACCAGGAGAATCAAAGGGAAAGTAGACTTCAGGGGAGAGGTGGAAGATTGTTTCTGAACAAGTTGGGTGTAAGGTGTTGGTATATTCCAGGTGCAAATGAGGAGCGAGGACTGAACATAGGCAGGTGTCCCAGGCAGATGTGTGTCTTGGTCCGGGCAGGCTGTGTGGAGGACTTGCCTTGTGTGAGGCACTCCAGGGACCATCTGTGGAATGGATGGATGAATCAGTAGGTGACCACAGGTGACCATGAGAAGGAATGTGATAAAGCCCTAGGAGTGAACTGTATCCCCAAGAGTGACAATATGGACAAGAAGCCGTTAGAGAATCTTAGAGAAGGACCCGTGTTTAGAGACCAGTGGGAGGGGCACTGAAGGAAATGGACATGAGATTGACGAAGTAGGAAGGAAACAAAAAAAAAAGAGACTTTCAGGGATGTTGCTGCCTATGTCTAGTCCTGCAGAGGTTCCGGTTAGGCTGAGCCTCCAGAGAGCAGTTTTAACAGCAGTGATGGTGCAAACCAGATTGTCATCAGCCCTAAGAAAGGACAGCAGGTGACAAAAGGAGACAACAGATGATTCTTTTCAAAAGTTTGGTGAAAAGGGGGAAAGAGAGGCCGGAGGCAACAGCTTGAGGGCGGAGCCAGGGCTGCTGGACAGTAACAATTCATGAAGGTCCTTTCATTGCTCCCTAGAGAAGAGAATGAGGAACAGAGTCTTCTGGGCCTCCCCAGGGAGTTGTGTGTGTGTCCATCCCTGAACGCGACACGGGCAGCGGGGGCCCCAATCTGCACGACAGCAGGGTGATGACGTCAAGCCTGAGACACCACTTGGTTGAGAGCCATGCCCTCCCGGGATGTGTGCGTGGGATAACAGCTAGTTGGATTAATTCAGTGACACCTTATTCAGAGGAGGGTGGAAAGAACTGACGTCATCAAGCTGCTGATTTTATACAGAAGCAAGACATTTCCCCACTGACAAGAATTTGTGGCATTCGGCAGCTGTTAAAAAAAAAAAAAAGACCCCCCCCACCTTCTTCAGACTTCTCTGGACTTACATCTGTCTTCCCAGCTGTGAGCTGCTGAATTCCAGGGTGCAAAACCGAGGGAGACAAGTGGGAGGGGCATAAAATAATGATTACATGCTGCTTAAATATAAATCTCAGTTTATTGTGTGTTCATGGGCACATGTCTTCCAATTCAAGTGTGTGCCTCACCCCCTCTCTTCCAATATCTGTAAACCTCGACAGTGTTAAGCATATGTTTTAATAAATATTTTGTTTGCTGTACTCCTATTAATATTCATAGGGGATGGAGCACTTTGGGTTTTGTGATTTCTAATAAACATTGATGGTGTTACTAGTTTGTACTGAGCATTCAGTATGCTCCATCAAAATGGCAGCTCTAATTAGGTTCCTTGAATTAGCTAATGGATTTTGAGAAAGATAGCTTAGAAAGCTCTTACAGCTGTCCAAGATACTCCTGCCATGGCAGAAAGACAAAAGGCCCCTGGAAGCTACAGACTTCAGAGCTTTAGAAATGCAGCTGACAGTTAAAAAGATAAATTACATTCATATTTTTCCAGTGAACGTCCTAATACTGAATTAATGTTATTCCTGTAGTGAGCATCCATTAAGGAGCTCATTTTATTATAAGGATGCATTTTGGCCATTAGCTCTTTTCTCTGGCTCCTCCTCTCTCCCCACTTGCCTTTTCCTCCCTCCAATTCCCCAGATATGTCAGATGCAGTATTAAAAAGCTTATTTGAGGGAAAGGAATATTTTCCTGTTTTTGTAGATTGTAAGTTTAGAAGCTCTCTTAGATGTACAGTAAGCATTCAGTTTAAAAAATGTCAAGGTAATACACACACAAATAATACAGTGATTCAATTTAAGCCCCGTGGCTTATATTTTACATAGAAACTCAGGGTGGGGGGAAGCTTCTAGCTAGTGGGCTTGTTTACACTTGGAGAAAAATGATTTTGTTGTCTAATAGGAATATCTCGAAGACAGCGTGATACTTCCTTCTTTCATCTTAATGTGAAATGCACAAAATAATGCAGTGCCACTCAGCGCATTCTTCACTCCTCCTTTTTAAGAACGAAGTGCCTTTAACAAATGATGAACTGATGACATATAAATGACTAGACTTAATATGTCTGCAAATAGGGAGGAAAAATAGTTCTTGGTAGAACAGAGAGTAATAAAGCTTGTAACAAATAGAATTCCAGAAACAAATACAGTCACCCCACAGGCTCCTTTGAGCTGGGTATGTGAGCACTCATTAATTCTCTGTGTTCCACAGAACATGTCGCTCTCAGCTTGCCCACTTAGAAAACTAATACCTGTTACTGTTTAATCTGAAGAGTTACATCTCTCTAGGCACACAGTAAATCCATTAGGGGAATGTTTCCTGGGTCATTAACTCTCAACCATCCAATTTCTGTGTTCCCCATTTGAGTCTTTGCAGTGCCTTTGTTTCTCTAAGTTCTGCCTGCCTTTTGGCCTTTTATCGTCTCATTAGAACCTTAACTAAACAAGGGGCTGGGCAAGGAAAAGATTGTGAATCAAGTCAATTAATTGGGGGATTGTTTACAGCTCAGGGAAAAAAAACTAAAGTTGTCCGTTTCAATGAGAGTTTTAAAAATCATCCCTAGTGTCTTATTTTTCATGCTCTTCCAAACCTCATATTTCCACGGTTAATTGAGAGCTGACTGAAAAAGCTGTTGCTAATAAAGCTGTTGAAACTAGGGAGGAAATAGAAAAGACTGTTGATGCAACGTACAGATTACAGATCAGACAGCTGTTTGGCCTCGGTTTGATATAAATAAGATGGAAAAGCCTTGTTATGTGAAGTGCCAGGAAAAAAAAAAAAGGATACTCAATTCTTCCCCACACATGACTTCGCCATGATGAATAAAAGGCATAATTGACATCATGTTTATTGAAAAAAAAGCAGCAACTGTCACACTGTTGAGAGGCTACTGAAAGCTGGAGGAAGGCATGTTTTTTATTCATTTTCACTGTAGGTTATTTATAGAGTTCAGTTGTCAGCAGCAGCATAGTGCCTCATTTTCCCTCGTCTTTGATAGTCCGCGACTCATTCACTTTTCAGATCGAGGAGACAGCTACAGATTGCTCCAGGGCAGGTACTCGGGCACCACCATTACCTCGCCTGAACAGAGCAATGGCTACTTATTAATTGAGATTCTGTGACTACTTTCTCTTAAAGTGCCAGTGAAAATAAAAGTCATTATCAACCCATAATGAGTTGGTTTCATTTGCTTTGTTTTGTTTTTTTAACTTTTTGCCCTCTGATTTGGCAGCCAGTGCCCTGTTCCTAATGGGAAATGTATCACTATATTGATGATGCGTCATGCTTCATCACCAGCTAGTGTTACTGGTTAACAAGAGCTCTAGTTATAGAAAATGTTCTGTTTTCAAACAGGAAGAAAGTCTCAGTGTCCCATTGCCTTAAACTAAAGTGGCCCTCAAGGTACAGTATTCAACAGGTAGGGAAATGGAAATAGAAGGTGACTTTTGCCAGTAACTTGGTCAACCATTTAGCTTGAACTGTATACACACCCAAGAAATCATTGAATATAAGTGCAAGAAAGTCTCGCAGAGGTCAACTGGTTCATTTCATAGGTTATAATATATGGAAAGAGAACAGAAGGGTCTTCTGCAGTCATCCTGATGTAAAGAATTACTCTGAAGATGCTGCTACCCTACATGAAATTGTTCAGGATTCCATATCATCTTCCCTCTTGGAAAGATTGGCATATGGAGCTGTTCAAGTCCTGCTGATTTTATTTCCTGGGATTCTTCCAGCCACTACCACATTTCCACCATGCCTAAGCATGTGCCCTTTTATGTTGCCACCACGTGACATGTGATGTTCCTTCTGCTGCACACCCAGTCACCCCTCCTGATCCTTGCTCTCCTTTTCTCCTTGAGGCCTTTCCCAGCCTCCCCAAGCAGAGCTGATCACCCTCTCCTCTGAGCTACTGCAGGATTTTATTAGCCTTCGTGATACTTCCTCATAATAATTGCCACATTGCACTGTAATTATTTATTTATATTCCCATCTCCCTCCATAAGACTGAGATCCCTGAGGGATGGGTTCTGGGTCTTAATCACCTTTACATCACCACAGCCAGGGACATGGCAGTGTTTTAAAATAAATAAATAAAACCTTAAGCAAATGTACACATCTGAAAACGTTCAGAGGTTGTTGGAAGACTTTTACAAAAGCAGCTGATGATCTAAAGTTGAAACCAGCTTCTTACTATCTAGTCTGTTCTAAAAAACAAAGTCACTGTTCTCCTGAAAAAGATTTGTAGGAATCTGAACATCTTTTACAAACAACTGAAACAGTCCATAGGAGATGATAGTATAAGCTGTCTCTATCCCGTAAATCCCTGATGTCAAAAGGCCAGCATGAGGTTACGGGGTTACCAGAGCTCACTTTACACCCAGGCAAATGAGAGCTGTGGGATATTCTTGGATTTGACACCCTTTGGGACCTAGTATATATATGTTAACTTTTTACATGGCTCTTTGGAGTTGAGAATCTGTTTGGATTGAGGAAATATTATAACCCTATTTAAAACTGCAGAAGAGCTCAGCATTAGTGCATTTCGGTGCAGAAGGAATGAAAGAATTAAGGTAGTATGAAAACACATTCTTAGTAAATCCTTGGACTGAATTGTTATTTTGCTAATCGCATCAGAATACTGCATACAGAAATCTATGTTTATGAGATAATAGAATTTAGCACCATGTATGTGATAATTAAGATCTCCCTGTAGTCACATACATATGTGACACATGCATACCTTCTGGGTGTTTGGACAACGGATCATACATCTCTTTAATGAGTAAGAACTGCTTTACGTTATCGTGTGTATTTAGAAGGCGCTGACTCCTGACTTTGACTGTTGAGCTCCTGATCAGAATCTTTAGCTTCTTTCAGTTGAAAAACTTGGTTTTTTTTTTTTTTTTGAATATTTTTTCTCTCTTGTCACGTTCATTATTTTCCCAACCTCCTCCAAAGGAAGGGAAAGAATCAGTCTTGTTAAGTGAGTAAGAAATCACCATTTGAATGTACTGATATTTGACCTGCACAGGATACAATAGCCTATTCTGCCTGATGGAATCCTCTAAATTAAAAAAAAAAAAAATCCATACATTAAATCATTTAGAATCTCCTTATTTTTCCTTCACATTTTGTGGTCAATTAGTCCTTATTTCCTTATTGTGTAAAAGGAAAGGCCTAGGTGTCCAGCTGCTGGGAATCAGTGGCCTTTGATGGCATTCCATGATCCCTTGGGAGAAGACAGAGCTCATGTGTTTCCTCTGAGGAAGAGGGAATTTCACGGAGGCCTAGGAAATTCCCAAAGTTTTATGGCCTGCAGCCCACACAGGCTTATTTTTCCCAGAATTGACCCTGAAAGTTTAATCCACATCTAAATGTCAGTTATGTATTCCTAAAACTCAAGCTGTGTTTGATTTAGGCCTAGAAGATAATAATTTTATCTTGCGAGTCCTACAGGTGTTGGTGAGAATTTCTTTGAGAAAGTTGAGGGAGAGGGTGTATGCGTTTATGTGTGATATCATTAATTTGCGTGCGATATCATTAAAATGGTGTAAATTCCATAGATTTCTGCCATTTACTTTATCAATATTTTGCTAATTTTATTTTGGACCATAAAACTCTTCAAGAAAACTTGTAACGGTCCATATGAAATCATGCCTTAAGTTTAAGTTTCTAAAACCATTACATTAGACTAAAGTTGTGTACCACCAGAATTAACCTTGAAAGTACTTGAGGAGAATGCCATATTGGACCCGACCTATAAGCTCTTTCTAACCCACCCAGCACTCCTTTAGCACTGCATCAGCTGGCTCTTCCTTTGATTGAGCACCAGCCAAAGTAGCTGGCTTGCATTTAGGTGGCCATGTTGTACAAGCAATGCATATCTTGAAACGCTGGGATCATATTCAGTACAATGTAAAGCTCACATTATGAGAAGTAATTAGGAACTGACAGCAACCGAGGGAAACCAGTGCAGCCCATGTCCAGGGGCCTATGTTCGTTACATGGACTGGCCAATGGGAATACTACCACTACTTAAACTGCCATTTTCCCCCAAGCCCCCATTTTTGTCTAAGTTCAAATACTGAAGCATCACTTAAATGCCATTGTGGTGCATTGTCACTATACTTCAGCCATGTAAGAACAACTGTAACTATATGAATTATAACGGTTTGCTTATCCTCTTTAACAGAAGACACAGTGGATGCACGGTTCCAAATAGGTCCAAATCTATTTTTCTTTGCATCTTTGTATGCTTGTTTAGTAAAGATGTAGAGTTGAAATGAAGGGCTAATTTTGCAGCCATCCAGTGTGAAATTTTCAACTATATTTCAAAATCTTTCTGAAGAAACAAAAATTACCATAAGAACACTTGAAAAATTCCTTCAGTGACCCCCACATATTTTGTATTGCTCATAAAATTGGCAAAATGTGCAGAGACAATATGTATCATATGTTTATACATAACTTCGACTGTGCCCAGTATTTGTGTAAATTACTGAATGGTCAAAAACACTGCTCTGTGTTGGAGGAAATATGTTAGAATACTATGCAAAATATAAATAACTCAAATGGATACTTTATGACTAATGGCAAAACTGGCTTCTGAAATTCGAACATAGCCAGGAGGGCACTGTACAGTATCAGAATAATGCAGTTATGTGTTACAGACTTATAATGGCAAGTTGAAGCTGTAAATAATAACTTGTGTGTTGTTGAATTGTGAATAGCACTGTCAGTGTCACTCCTAAGAAATTTGCATCTTTGCTAGAAATAGAGGAGCAGAGTGTTCTGATTAGAGAGCGGCCTCACGTTGTCTCAAGTGATAAAGAGCAAAGGTAGAGCAAAGCCTTTTATCAGAAGAGGAGATGACATTGATCTGGTGAGATTCTCCGTCACAATAATCAATCACATGGGAGAAAGTTGCCCTTCATGCATCAAGGAGATTACTTTCAACAGTAAATGGTGGTCGTGGTTCGTGGTATTAGTGGAAAGAAATTGTTTGCCATTATTCAATCAAAAGCGCCCAGGGAAGGGAGCCTACTTTTCCACTAGGGCTTGATTCATTGGGGTCAAAGTCCAGTCCAGGGTTAAGACTACCAGAACAAATCCTCAAGCTATAGGAGTCAGCGGGTCAGCTGACTGAGCTTGGGATGGAAATACCAAGATAAGGATCCCAAAGGGAACAGATGCTGAAAGCAGGAAACGTGTTGAGAAAGACAAAAGGTCGGATTCAGGTTGCCATGCAAAGTCAGGAACCCAGGCAAGCCAAGTCACATAGTCAGACTGTTGCATCTAGGTCCAAATGCCACTGCCAGAATCCGATGGCTGGGGTGGATGCCCACGTTCAGGATCATAGGCTGAGCTAACACATCATTGTACTTTGTGGGGTCTCTTCTTTGTGACCCTGATTTGCGTGTCAACCTCTCTGGACCAGTTTTTTACTTTTCTAGTTTTATTTTTTTAAAGAAATTACATTTTATTTTTTAACTTGTTGCTTTTAAAAGACTCCCAATTTTATTTTTTAATGGAGGTACTGAGTATTGAACCCAGGACCCCATGCATGCTAAGCACATGCTCTACCACTTAGCTGTACCCTCCCCCTGGACCAGTTTTTCAGCTTCCCCAAAGGATCCTGACATAAGGAGTAATTTTATTGAACCCTTAGAAATTTATACAAATGCATACTTTTCAAAGTTATTTATTAGCATAGAACATAGTTATTTCCCTCAGAATCTGCCACCAAATTTTCATGTGACATTAAATTGTCTCTTAAAATGTCTAAGCATTGGTGCTTCACTTACTAAGAAGAAGTATAATGTCAGGGATAATTGACAAAAATTGCCCTAGAAATAAAGGGAGACTCTAGATGTGAAAAACTCATTTTGTCTGTTACAGCATAATTCACCCTTTCCCCAAACTCGTACTCTTAATATGAGAATTCAGAGGCGGTCAGAATAAGCAAAGGGTCCTTAATTTAGAGCAATTGTTTTAATCAACAAAATAACTTAAATCTGATAGAAATTAAGTGTCTATATGAAGAAAGGCATATTCATGTTATTTGGGGAAACTTTTACTCAAAGATAATTGAAAAAGGGGTCACCATCATAGTGACGATGAATTGGGGAAGAAATTAGAAGAATTCCCAAGTGTGGTTCATGGGTAGCCAGCTATGTGTTCCAAAATTTCCCTCGACTAAACCATAAAAATCTTACTTATCAATGTACCTTTGAAAAAAATAGATATTCTTTATAAGAACTTAGGAACAGAGAGAAGATAGAGAATTTACATAATCATAATTTTTACTGAATATTGACACTGGATAATTTTCAGAGCTGTTCAGTACTAGAATATCATTTGAAGAATTTTATAGAATTAAGCCCATGCAAAGCCATTATTTATTATTAAATCTCATTTAGCATATATGGGCACACTGTATAAATGTATTTTTATTATAGAATGTTAAATCCATAGAATATTACTGTAGGTGCCATTGGGCTGTAGTTTCTGTAAATCTTTGAAACACTTTTGAATAATGATCCTAAGTACATACGTAAGAATCTCTCAAATTTTTTATTTGACAAAGTCTTTATCAGCAATGGAAAATAAGTAACAGCTGTGTCCATGACTGTCTTCAGCTGCGTATTCTTTTCCAGAACCTAATTTTTGATTTTAAGTGAAATTAGTAAAAGAATATTGCATACAGACAGTTAGATTTTATTATGTTTGTGTTATCAAGAGTGTGGATGCCACAGAGTCTCAGGTTTTTTGAGGGCTCTGTTCCCACTTTGGAAAAAAAAAATGCCTTGTTTTCTAAGGCAAAACTATAGTACTGCTAAATTTGAAATTTAAAACTATGATGATTTGTTTAGGTCCTTGAATGCAAAAAGACAAAAACAAACAACCATTCCTGTCAGCCAGGAAGAAAACCAGGGAAACAATAGCATAATGGCATTCTTGAAGGGTGAGTTTTTTTCTTCACTCCATATCTTTCAAAAGGAAGAAAACTTTTTGAGAAAACCTTTAAAATCCCACCCTTTTGTAAGTATAGAAAGATGAACACCATATTCATATAATTAAAACATCCCATGGTGAGCATCACAGTAACATTTTTACGGTAATGTTATAAAAAATTAAATAATCTATCAAACCCCAAACTGGAAAACAGTCCCTATTCTCCTGATTATTGTTGACATGCACACGTCTAATTTAAATAGTTTTATTCAGTGAGTTTGTAAGGATTATCACACCCAGGCAGGAGTATTCCTGTTAAAGTTTCGTTCTATGACGACTGTCTTTTTAACTGCATCACCAAATCTGAACCCCAGGCTCGTACTCACTCATCAGAAGGAAACACCCCTCCTTCGGAATGAAGAGCTACGTGTCTTGAAGGTATCTGGAAGTGACACAGCTCTTTGGAATTAACTGTATGCAATTCAGTCATAGTCAGGGTACACGTATTTACACACATGCCCACAAGGCACACACGCAAAGTCATTGCAGATGAATTCACAAGTCGAATCAATGGTTCTCTGCCAGTGACCGGCTCCCTCTCATTCAGTCCTTGGTGAACGTTACCAGGAGCAGCCCTGGCTGTCTGTCAGTCCTGGTCCTGATCCAGAGTTTCTTTTTTCATGTGGGATGGTTGTCATATGTTGAGTCTCTTTTGCACCCCATTCAGTTTTATACCAGTTTCCCACGTGAGCCGGTTAGAGATGTAATAATAATTACCCAGAAATCTCAGTCTTCAGTTGCTCCGGCATCATTCCTTAATGAGTACAGACTTCATTGCATGTATTTCTGTTACTTTAGCTGCTTCGATTTCTATTTTTATTACAAAGATCTGTGCAAATAAAAGAATATCAAAAGGTATGGCTATAAATGTGCTATGCTAAACTCCCTCTGCCTTGAAATGCCTGTGAACTCCTGCTGCAGAGTGCCTGCTGCATTTTAATGCCTTTCTCGCGAGGCAACATGATATAGTTGAAATAGCACTGGCTTTGGAGTCACGCATCTCCTGGTCCACCAGTCAACACTTGAGCTACCTAACGTATCTGAGCCTCAGCGTACTCATCTGTGAAATGTCAATAACGATGTCATCCTCACAGGTTCGACTGGGAATTAAATAAGATGAAGTACATAAAGCATAAATATTATACTCAGGGCATCAGAGGGGCTTAGTAAATACTAGTTTCTTTTCTTCAGTGTGGAGCAGTAATGGAAGGAGACCATGACATGCACAAATGAACATTCATTTTAAAATGTACTTCAATGGAGGTAATTATGAACTTGGAAGAATAGAGTTAGGTTCCAAAGGAGCAGCTAATGCCTTACTGTGATGTGTATTGCATTTGGGAATACATTCCTATAGGTGATAATGAAGAAAATGACATGGTTCCTGAGTTCCATTACAACTTGAAACTCTGTCCAGCTTTAAGCTGTTATAAGAAAAGCCTGTTTGACTGTACGTCTGCCTTTAAGAGCATAGGCGGTAAAAATTTACAAGAAATCACTACAATATAAATCTGTTTTGTTATACGGCTTGAATTTATTTAAAGTGAAGTTTCAGCACATTGAAGTGCAGGAGAGGCATTGATCGCCTACATAGGGATACAGCTTTGACAGGCACTTTTTTTGTAAGGATGGCTAACCTGTACTTTATCCAATGAACAAAAAATGCAGAGTCTAATTTTCTAACCAGCAACTTGAAGATGTGATTATTGACACTTTGCCAGATTTTATATGGTTGCAAGAGTATTTGAGTTACATCATAAGCTGATGTCACTTCTGAGGCTATCAGGCAAAATTCTTAGCATCTCTACTGCTAAGTTCCATCAAGTTAGGAAAATAGAACAGTTAGCATGTAAGTAGAGGAAGGAAAACAAGAGTCTTCAGAAAATTAGTCCTCAAGGCTAGCCTTCACTTTCATTCTGGTTCAATATGTTGTTCGAGGACCCATTCTTTAAGATATAAATGAGATGAAGGAGGAGACGCAGGCTGGAGGGTAGTAAGCAGTGGTGGAAAGAGCCTTCTTTGAAGTCAGACCTTGTACATCTATTAGCCACAAGCCTCAGATGCCTCACATCTATGGAGCAAAACCATGAAAGCTATATTTAAATATTCTTGTGTGACTTTGCAGTATTAACGATACCTGTCATATAGGAATTATGAGTAAACTCAAGTACCAGGTCCTGGGACTTGGTAGTGACTTCTTGAAGGTCTGGGTTAAGAAGGATTCTAAGCCCACCTCTAGGATCATGGAGAAGGAAGGCTGTAATTGATTAGTGATGTCTGCTCTGGGCAGAAAGTGGAGCAAATTAAAGTTTGTATTGATGTATTTGGTATATAAAATATTCCACAAATTGTAACTATTTAGTTATTGCTGCCTATGACAAAGGCATTTTTACATTCCTCTTCAAATTCCTACATCTTCAATACAAAATGGAATGTTAACTGCCTCAGTTACAATAGCTGTGTATATCATTTTTATCGATTTGATGGTAAATGCATGTGTGTTTTGTGCCAAGAAGAGCTGAGAAATGAAATCAGAATTTGCTATTCCTAATTTTATTATGTAAAACAACTACTTGGGGAAAAATCTGATACAGTTACTGAAAGTAGAGTGAGGGTTGGAAAGAGGAAAAAAAAGAAGAGATAATGTTGAGATGTAGTCCTGGATTATCATGAAAAGTTTGTACAGTGTCCCATAAGTTCTTTAAAATATTCACACAAGGGAGAAGATGCAGCATGTTTTGCACTTAGATGGTCTATGAATTTCTAGACTTTTTTCCTGTTTTTCTCTGAGGCCAGATTTCTTTCCTGGGTAAATAGTCATGTTCCTGTCAACCATAGGGGATTTTCTGAATCCTAAACAGCTGATTTTGTATTCCTGCCCCATTCCTTCTATTTGAGAACTGAAATCTTATCAAGCCCATATATTAAAATTTATTTATTTATAGGCATATGGAAGAATGGCTTACCGTCTGAGTCTGATTATTTTTTCCCACAAATGTAGGAAAATTGTGGGGATTTTTAAAACAGTGCCTTATCAGTTTCTTTTTTTTTTTTTTTTTTTTTTCTTTTATTACTGATGACTCATCCTGCTTGAATTCAGTGCTTCAATTTCTTTGGGTAGACTAATAGATTATGTATGCTGTGTTTGCACCATGATGATTGAACTCATCTGGTGAGTCTGAGCAGGGCTCCTGCACTCACGTAACGGGCAGAAGCCTGCATGGTGGATTCAGGCACCGTTGTCAGCTCAGAGAACTCGAGAGAGGGAACTTATTCAAAATTGAGCTGCGCTGTCTTTCCCACCTTCCGTTCTTCAGAAAACCGTATCAGACCTTCCTTTTTTTCTTAATGCTCTTTTCAAATTTTTGAGGAAAACTTACAAGTACAGTAGGAAGCAGAACTATTTTGAGAATTTTAAAATACATGTTGGAGGAAAATCAAGGTATACGATCCCCAAGGATCTGTCTTTTCTTAATCAAAGGTGTCGGTTATTTAGTGTCGTAGAGCAGGTAGGAAACCGAGAACTGTGTGCTGACTGTGTGGAGAGGGCCTGAGACACGTGGTCCTGCTTCCAGTTGACTTACAGTCTGGCTCAGGAAAGAGTGTTTTCCTTCCAAAAGACGGTTACTCACCATTTTGTTTTGAGAGTTTACAAGTATAGTTTTTAAATGTTTTAATGATATAGTAGATGACCTCTTTCTATGGTTTCAGATATCTCATTTTATCAGATATCTCACTTAAACTTAAAACTCAACTGTAATAGTTGGGGATCTTTTTGGCACATAGGGGTCTTCACAGAGGGGCCACTACCTGCCTTTCTCAGTCCCACCTGTCTCTTCTCCCTGCTTCTCCCATATACCCTGTATCTAGAGCAGTGATTCTCACATACCCGTGAAACATGAGTATCATTATAATTAATTGTTACAAACTGAGTTAAAGTACCAACATTTGCAAGTGATAGATTTTGTCATTTATTAGAGTATAATCAAAATATCCCGTAAGTACCAGCACTCACTTTTATTATCATTTGCTTCCTAACTGAGAGAGGGAAGGGAGCACATATCACCTGATACGTGTGTGAGGCAGGACAAAAAACGTTGAGGACCCCTGCCTGCCCAAACTGACTTCCTTGCACTCCCCAAAGCAAGATGCTTCCTCATTTCTGTCCTTTGTGTTGTCCTTCCCTCTACCTGA
Organism: Camelus dromedarius; assembly: GCF_036321535.1. Lineage (NCBI taxonomy): Eukaryota > Metazoa > Chordata > Mammalia > Artiodactyla > Camelidae > Camelus > Camelus dromedarius. Next base: position 68,109,062 of record NC_087439.1, on the reverse strand, counting down.
AATTTTCTCACCTCACCTGTCCAGCTGTTGAGCTCCTATGCATCCTTCAAGACTCAGCAAAAGTGTCACCTCCTCTAGGGAGCCTTCTGTGATCTTCCATGGCTCTGCTCTCACGTTGTCAAGGTTTAGGCAGCCTGTGTTTCAGCAAACCCTGTGCAGACCTCTAGCACCTACAGTGGATTATGGCCTTCTGTGTCCCTTTGAGTCCCCCACCTCCCAGACTGTGCCCTTTTTAGACAAGATCTGGGAACTGTTCGTTTTTATATCCCCAGGTCTTCATGTAAGGTCTGGCATGATAGGGCATTCAGTTATGCCTCAGATGAGCCAAAGTAGTTGAACAACTGTGGGGACTTGCCTAGCATCCTCCGCTTGCTTCTAGCCGTGATTGTATCACATGATGTTGGTTCCGTTGAAATGATGGTGATAGATTCAAACTAAAAGGGAGCCACTGGCTGACCAGTGTGGGGTTGAATGGCTAAGTCTCTGGAGAAGCTGTAATTCCTGAGAGGAACAAGCAGCTTAGTAGAGAGGAGAACCTTGGACAAGTAACCGAGATAGCATGTTCTACTATGATGAGCCTTTTGCTTTTCTTTTTACTTCTTGGCATGACTTCCACCTTCTTCCACCTTCTCTTCTCTCCCTATGTCCTACCTACACCCGTATATTGGCACGTACCCCAGCCCCACTCCAGAAACTCACAAATGTCATTACAATTAACAGTGGCACCTGTCAACTCTGCATCACACTGAACCTTCAGGTCAAATAACTGGTATCAAATAGGCAACACTTATTTGAGAAAATGAGACACTGCATTCAAATTTAACCAAACTCTGTACATTTGATTATAAGAAAAAGGTGATGGCTTTCTTAATTGCCCTAAAGGTCTAGACCTTCTTACCTTCTCATTCAGAAGGCATTCATTAATCCAAAGTTAGATGTTTTGACCTTTGGAGCTAAACTTATGCACATAATGACTGCTTTTTGTTCATTTTTTCCAGTTTTCCTAGAATATTTGAATGATATTACTGAATCTTCCAAATTTGGATATCTGCTGCTTTAATAAAAAAAATCAAAAAGTGGGTTCCCAGGATAATGTACATTAGTGACTGTTTGTTTGATTATGTCCTACAGTGGCCGTCCCATGAGCGGAAGCGCTGACCGCATCCAAAAGTTGCGGAAGGAGTACTATCAGGCTCGGAGGGAAGGTTTCACTTTATATGAAGACGATGACGGAAGAGCAAGAGCTGATTATGACCTTCACTGGGTGAGTCTACGCCTGATTCCAAGCACTGAATTCATCTTTACTGAGACAGTTTAGCATGGAAGAACATGGCCCAGAATGTTCTGTGCATATCGAGGTATATACAGGTTACTTGGGTTTTACAGCTATGAATATTACCTGATCCACAGCCATCTTCTCCCATGGAAGTTGTTTACCTAAAGCAAACCACACGAGTGCACCATGGTTCACTTTAATTGCTCTCATATTTACTTCCTGTTGGACTTGAATACGAACTTGTTGGGATGGAACAGATGTTAGCTATTTTAAAAAAGAAAAGGAATCTTGGTCATCATCTCCTGAGCCTTAATCCTTGCCCTCCATCTCTTGGGTCTCAGACATCTGGGCAAGCATTAGCAGACCATGCAACATAAGCCGTCTCTCCTTTGGAAAATGGTTATTAGAACTACATTTCAGAAAGGTTATCTTCAAAGATATCAATTGTTTGTATATTGCATCTGAACAGTTTGCATTCTGATGATCTTACCTGTGCATTAAGATCATCTTATTTTGAGATAAGGGCAGTTTTTTTTTTTTTTTCATTAGAGATTCTCTTTGCCAAATCCTTCAATATTCAGCAACAGAAATGAATACTGTGACCTCCAAAGAGAGATTCTCTGGGTTTTTTCAAAATAGCATGATTCATTCTCTTGTCTTTTTCAAGAAGGTCAGGTTGTACCTACAAAATACACTTAACTCTCAAGCACTCACAAAAAGTGCTTAGAGTTGGATTAAAAGTACACGTCACATACTTAGAATAGTGCCTGACACTGAGTTGGTGCTTAATAAATGTCAGCTCCTGCTACTGACGTGATTGGCACAGAGCTGCACGTGGTAATGGTAATGACCTTGCTGTGAGCCATCGCTCACTCATCCTCTTGATGGTTACTGCCTTCTCCTACAGTTTTTAGTGCTGTTTTGAGAACCACATAAGGAACTGTCTTACCGTTGGTGGCCACACCAGCTCTTCTGAAGGACAGGTCTGTTAAAGGAAAGTTTCCGTTCTTGATTTTCACACTCATATTTATGTTCATGAGGTCAGGGTAGGGAGAGTAGAGTCCAGCCACTGAGCTGATTCCCTCTAGTTTTCATTTGGATACTGTGGCTTCTTAAACATGAAAATCACTTTACATTGAGGTCCAAAAGCCAGTTTCAGCATCCACCACTGCTGTGCAGAGCACCTGAAACTTCGTAGCCCAGTAGATTCTTCCTTGCGTGGTGGAGTTTAAAAACACTAAGCAGAAATGCACAATAAGAATTAGCGGTCTCCAACCAAATGGCTTCGGCCTCTTCCAGAGAGAAGCATCCTTTGACTACAGATCAGAACAAAGCACTCTTTATTGGTTTTACTACAGATGTTAGGATTAAGCAGAATGGAACTTACAGTGATGGGGCAACTGGTTACTTAGACTCTCAGTGACAGAAGAGAAAGATTTTCAGAGAATAACAATTTGATAACAATTCATTTCATTTCAAGCTTAATCAAGATTAACTTACTGACTTCGATGAAAGACTCTATACGTAAGGCTCTGCCCCAACAATCAAACAATAAAATTAAGTTGTTGAAAGTCTGGTTATGGTGGACGTTGTTTCCACCATAACCAAAGCAGAACACCACGCCCAACGCATTGAAAAGTCTTCCTTCCCAAAACCAGTATGAATGTCTATGAGCGAAATGAGATCGTAATTTTACATAAAGCCGTCCTGGCTGTTTGACCTTATTTTATGTGATCTCCTTACATCAAGCTGAAAGGATGAACATGCTTAACATTCATGAGACTTAAAGTTTCCTCTGACCGTCACCAGATGTGAGCCAGATAACTACACACTTGGGTCCTCCCTATCTTTCTTTTTTTTTTGGTTGCTGTGGAGGTTTTCTTTTAATCAAGCATTTCAGTGTAGAGTACACAGGTCCTCCCTGTCTTGATGGTTCTGTTTTTGTGCCAAGCAAATGTGTAACCAGACAAATAATCTGGTGAGTAAAGGAGTATCTCTATGTTAATTTGTGTTTCCCTTGCTCAGGTGTATTGAGCTTTGCCAAATGTGACTGATTTTACACTTCCAGGGCAACTGGGGGACTATACCTTCCCAAAGGGATGCTTGGGAAATGCACTGTCATGAAAGAGGTGGTACTCCAAACCAGGGATTAGAATCTCAGCATCCTTTCCCATCCTCTCCACAAGCCAAGGAAAAACACTAGTATCTTTTGTCCAGCATAGACCTGAGAAATTACACCATTGTCTTGCTACTTTTGGAGAGACCTAGAAACTTAACATTCATTCCTGCCAGTCAGCCAGACCCAACAAAGCAGCTTTTATGAGACTGTGCTTCCTAGATCAGCTGGCCTTCAGCATCACGGAGGGTGCCTGTTAAAAACAGATAAATGTGGGGAGGGTATAGCTCAAATGGTAGAGTGCATGCTTCACATGCACAAGGTCCTGGGTTCAATCCCCAGGGCCGCCTCTAAAATAAATAAATAAGTAAACTTTACCCCCCCCCCAATAAAATATATAAAACAAAAATGAAACAAATAAAAAACAACCAGCCAGAAAACAAAAAAAAAAAACTGATAGACAGTCCATGAAGGGGAGGGATGAGGCCCAAGGGAGGGCTTCCAGGTGCTTCTCCAGGTGGTCATCATGTTTCTGACTTCCAAGTCTAAACATAGAGATAGAGTATTGATTCCAGTTGCTTCGGTAAACACCAAAGTAGTTCACCTTCTCTGACAAATCATGACATCATCAAAAAATACTTCCATGGACTCAGAATTCCCCAAGCTCCCAGTACCTCAGGTTGAGAGGCCTGACCAATATTCCCCAGAGTCCCATGACGCTGGGGAACTTCTGATCAATCGACGAGGAAATTAGGAGACTCCGTTATCTAATAACTATTTTTAAAATAAGCCAAAAAAGAATGAAAGTAGGCTCGCAATAGTCTTCAAAGACAAACTGATTAAAACAATCACTGGAAAGGTTATTAGGTTCTGTTTATAATTTTTTAGTGTATTTTTGTCAGTGGGACTGCCCTTCTTTCTTTGGCCCACCCCAGACTTGCTGTATCTTCTCAGGCCATCTTGTGGGTAGTTTTCTACCAGGGTTACACCTGCCCGGTGGCCCGGAGTGAAGCCTCCTCTTACATCTCTCTTGGGTTTTCACTTGCTCTCACCTTTCTCTTTCCCTTCTCTGTTTCTATTTCTCCAATTCAATTTTAACCAGTATTTGCTCAGCCTTAGTGTAGGCCCGGTACTGGTAACAATAATGTATTTTCTCTACCTTGCAGGATCTCACGGCCTAGCCAAGGATACAGATATCTAAGCCAAAACAAAACAAACAAAAAGAGGACATTAATATATGTGCGAAATGCTGTAGTGTAGGAATGCTATTATGTTCTAAATGAGCTCCGAGAAAGCAATTAATTCTGCTGGAAGCAGGGTGTGCATTAGGGGTGCTGGGAAGCGATAGAGAACATTTGGGAGTTGCCTCAGCCACATAATTTGTTCTTTTTCTCTCAAATTGGGTGTGTTTTTCTTTTTCCCAAAGGAGCTCCTGATTTATTCACTTCATTTGTGTTAAATTAAATGAATACACACAGATTGCAAGGTTTGTAAATATGGACATGAGACCTTAAAACTCTTTTCAGCAAGTCTGCTTTGTAGCTGTTTTCCCATCTAGGCTTTGGAAAGCTGTAAAGAATGAGTGGAGGGAATTGCAGCAGCGGCAAGTGAGATGCCTGGTGAGTTTTGAGAGACCCAATTAAGCAAGCAGGACAGGCTAGCTGTGAAGTGTCCGCATTTGCCAAAAGAAAGCATAATACCTGTTATCTGCTGGTATTTTATTTTCTGGAAAACTTGTTAAGACTGTCACAGTTCTCTGGCAACAGGCTGTGGTTTGTTGCTGTTGTTGTTTAGATTATTAGCAGATAAAGATCGTCTGCTTATTTAACAATATCATGAATATCCCGTAAGTAGCTTCGGAAATGGGACGACTCTAGGGTTTTCTAAAATGATTAGAACCTTCATTGCTGTCATTTTTTAAGAGATGCATGGCATGTATTATACCTCCTCCTTCCTCTTTATAATTCTTTGGCTAAACTAGAGGGATAGTTATCTGTAAAAGGGATGTGTAGACACATGGGTGGGAAGAAATTACACTGGTTTCCATTGCTGTAAAAGACATAGCGCTATATCTTTATGGCGCTATGGTTCAGGTAGATCATGGTTGGAACAAAGAGATGATTGGATGAATAAATAAAAACATTTTGAAAGATTTATTCATTCTATTATGAAGATGGTTTAGGAACCAACTCGAGGGAACATACTTGGCAGCTCTCTGGACAATGAAAGACACATCTGGTGAATTCTGCAGTGAGAGGAAAGGAGGATCAGGATGCTGAGATCATGCCCACCATGCTAAGAAAGGATTTAGGGTGGAGTGTATAATAGCTGCACAAGTACAAAATCCATCAGATGGTTATTTTCTAAACATGAGGGATAAGACAGGTGAGCTTCTGCCGTCCAATGGTCCAATCCCAGAACTGAGACTTGTCTGTATCTTCCTTCTCTTGCTCCTTAAAGGCATCTGTTAAAAACTAGGGACACTAAAAAACAACTCTGGATTAGTCAGTGGCTCTTAAGTTGCAACAGAAGACTAACTCAATCTGGCCTAAGCCAAAAAGGAAATTTTGTGGCTTATATGACTTTAAAGTCCATAGGCATATCTGACCTCGGGCAAAGCTGGGTCCTGCTCCTCCAGGCAGGCCATTAGGAGTCTGTCCTTCTCCCTCTCTCACCTTTGTTATTCTGTCTGCAGGCACCATTCTCAGGGGGCTCCCCCATATGGTGGCAAGACAGCCATCAGCAGCTCCAACACAAAAATTCTGCAGAAAGAAAAATTGTCTCACCTCCCAGTATATCCAGGAAGTCCTAGAATTGATGGTCAGTGCCATCTTCCATGGCTTACTGGCTCAACCGGAGCCACATGTCCACTCCTAAGCTCCCATGGCCAGAAAGATGCAGTGCTCTTACTGGCCAGAACTACATCACAAGGCTGCCCTTGGAACCAGACAGTAGAATCAGAACCTGCATAAATTCCATGAATGAGTGTAGGGGAAGAGGTGGTCCCCTAAAGAAAATCGAGATGGATTGTTTTGTTTTCACAAAACAATGGAAGGGAAAATGGATGTCTGGCACAGTTAGGCGTTGTCTACTGTAACTTCTAGTTCTCCTAATGATATAAACTTCCTTCATCTCCTTAGATGTCCAAGCAAAGAGAGAGAAATGACTTCTCCCTTCATGTATTTTCATAATTAGAAAGAACAAATCTATTATCATTCTTAAACTTGACTGTTTTCAGAATGTTTGTATTTATTCACTCAACCATCTTTTTGTTCCAGCCATGACCTACGTGAACTAATGCTGCCATTGTTGGCTAGGTAAAAGGATCATTTTGCTCCTGGTCCAGTATCTTTGAGCTATCCCAAGAATTCAGCTGGCTTAAGTGAGTTATTCTTGAGAAATAACCAGACCACTGGCTATTTGTTCAGATAGACGAGCAACATTTTGATTCACCCAAGACCTAGGAATTTGCCTGAAGGGGAGGCAGTGGTATTCGTTGGAAGGACAAAAAGTAATTCTCTTTCTTTGGGTAAGAATTGCTCTGTCTGTATCCTCGTGGATCATTGTTTTGTGACAAGCTCACATGCTATTCTTAAAAGCTTCAAACGATGGAATGAAGTAAATAATTAGAACCATCAAAAGTATGTATTCATAACTGTTGTAGTTCAGCTCCAACCAGCAGTAACCAGTCCCTTCTCAGTTGATGAGACCCTCTTGAGCTCCATAAACATGTCCTTCCCAGTGTGTCCATCCATCAACAGATGAGTGTTTCCCCTGATTTCCTGAAACAGATGAACTGAGGAGTGGAAGAGGTACCAAGGCAGAGGACGGTCTGTGATTCTTGGTGGATTTTGGAAGGGCCTGAAATTTGATTGAACTTGATGTTGGTGAAACGTCAAATGCCACTTGAAGGGTTGAGTCTCCTTCACCTAGATTTCAAGAAGTAGTGAAAACTTTAGGAAAGAAGAAGACAAAATAAATTGAAGGCTTTTTTTTTCTTTTGTTGGTAGTTTTAGTCCTTTTATATTGCAATGCGGCTTTCACAGGAACATGATGACGTATTAGCCATATGGAAGATCATGTGAATGCATCTCTAGCTCTTAAGCATAGTATAAATCATTTTGAAAGGCGACTATGTTTATAGACAATCCTCAACATAAAAATAAATCATGCTTCAGAAACCCATTAAGAAATTGGCAGTTTGGACCTGGGAGTGGTTTTCCCCATAGGGAAAAAAATTGTTGGTTGTAGGATCCCAGACCAGTCTACAAAAAGCCCACTAAAATCCAATAACCTTGTGCTAATTATAAAACAATAGCTCAGAAGTAGGAGCAGGGAGTCATCTGAGCTGGAGGAGGAGTAGGAAATTCCCTTTTCCCTGTTTCTTGGACACATTTTTCTTTGGAGATTTTCTTTGGCCCCTTCCTGTCAGTCTTTTTTTTTTCTTTTTAAATTTACAACTTGTTTCTTTTACTTATTCTTTTAATTAGTATTTTTATTGAAGTATAGTCGATTTATAATGTTAGTTTCATGTGTACAGCAAAGTGATTCATTTATACATATTCATATATTTTTTTTCAGATTCTTTTCTATCATAGCTCATTACAAGAAATTGAATATAGTTCCCTGTGCTATACAGTAGGTCTTTGTTGTTTATCTATTTTATACATAGTAGTGTGTATCTATTAATCCCAAACTCCTCATCTATCCCTCCCTCTCCTTTTCCCACTGATAACCACAGTTTGTTTTCTGTGTCTGTGAGTCTTTTTCACTATTTACAATAACCAAAACATGGAAGCATCCTAAGTGTCCATCAGCAGATGACTGGATAAAGAAGATGTGGGTGGATGGGTGTGTGTGTGTGTGTGTGTGTGTGTGTATAATATTATTCAGCCATAAAAAAGAATTAAATAATGCCATTTGCAGCAATAAGGATGGACCTAGAGATTATCGTATTGAGTGAAGTAAATCAGACAGAGTAAGACAAATGTCATACAATGTCACATATGTGGAATCTAAAAAGACTTTTTTTAAGATACAGATTTTATTTACAAACCAGAAATAGATTCATGGACATAGAAAACAAACTATCAGTCTTTAAGAGTGTTTCCCTAGGTTTCCTGACCCTTAATCACCCCTACCTCCCTATCATGACACCTCACTTAAGCCCATGTTTTCCCCCAAAGTACTCAGGAATCCAGAGTTACCTGTCTTCACCGTCCTCCATCAGAGTTACTGTTCTCTTAGTTTGTCTCAGCTACATTCTGAGGTGCAGATAATCTGACCCATAAAGATTCTTCATACTCCCTGAGAGACTTCTCTTTTTAAAGAAGACATTTGATTAACCCTAACTAAGTAGAAAATTAGGGGCCATAGGGGACGTCTAGGAGGAGGGAGCAGGAGAGGGGTCAGTGGAATCTATCCTTGAGAACTGTCCCCTGATAAAACAGGGATAGTGACCCAAGGTATTAGGGCATTTCCCCACAGCCTGGACTTTCTTTCATGTGTTTCCCCACATCTCCCAGCCTGACCAGCTTCCTGTGGGAGATGAGCCAATTCTAGGAGTGGCACTGATTTCTCCAGCAAACTGGCCCTCACTTCCCTCAAACGAAGCATCTGTTTCTAAGTCTGCCCTCTGTGGCCCGTGGCCAGTTGCCACAACTCACGTTGACTATGACTCAGTGAGCGCTGTCTGAAAATCTACCCTGAAGACAGCTCCACCCTAAACTGTCATTTTCCCATCCAGTATTTCTAAACCCACAGCTAGATCCTGAATTCCCATATAGCAGGTATGGGAAGCATTTTGGAGCATGGACTCTGATGCTAGACTGCCTCTGTTCACATCCAGGCTACCCCATTGCTAACTGGGCAAATTTGGGCCATTTATTTAACCTCTCAGTCTCCTTTAAAATTGGGATAATAGTACTACCTCATGTAAGTGTTGTGACAAATGATTATTACACTTAAAGCACTTAGAATGGTGTCTGGCATGCAGTCAGGTGTTCAAGAAAGGTGAGGAGATTTTAAGTGTTGCACATACTGAAGGTGTTTAGAAATAATATATTCCATTAGCCAGATAGCTGTTCTATCTTCATCATTATTGGTGCTTAACCTCTGGTTATTCCAGAGTCCTGGGACATTGTACACACAGAAAGCATTTGGGAGGCCTTCCGATCGTGCTCACTCTGGTTACCCCCTGAGGTGCCCACAGTCCCTTCAGGTGGTAACTGTCAGGCTTGGTTGTAAGGCACTTTGGGCAAAGTCCATTGGTCAAAAGGTCAATACCTATTTCCCTCTCTCACACATAAACTTCAAAAGTGCACTGCTTTCATCCCTGACCCCAGGGGCACACCTAATCTCTTTAATGAGCTTATGCTAAAATCAAAGACCAAAGACCAGAAGAAAGTTCTGTTTTCAGCTCTGCAAAAACCCTGAAGCAAAGAAATTCTTGGGTCTAGTTAAGGACTTAGAATAGGAGGGAGAAGGTAATACAAAGAGAAAGTACGCAAATGATTTATTTAATAAATTTTACTATAGCCAACTCAGTCACAACAATGACATCATTTACCCAGTGCTGATTCTATAAGTGAATACTTTATATAAATTATTCTAGACACCTCTATATGGTAGGTGTCTTTAATTCTATTTTACAGACGAGGAAACTAAGGTTCTAAGACTTTGCACCATAGTCACACAGTTAGTAGCAAAGATGATATTCCAGTCTGTGCTCACTCCCTGTGGAATCGGAAGGAGGACCTGCTGTGGCCACTGTTGAGATACTTTTTCTACATGAGTGAGATGTTTGAAACAAAGAGAATCTCTGCTGAACTACTGTTTAATTATCACTCTTAATTTGCTTTTAACCCAATAGAAATTGAACCAAAACCAAATATTGGTATTGTTTCATTACTTCTTTGTGAAAGTCAAAATAAAATCATTCTTTTTAGGCTATAATCAAATAAGTTGGCCGATCTCTGGCTCAAACCCAAACCTAAATACCAAAAAGCAGGAAAAAAAGTTCAGTACCACATTATTTTTCCATAATATGTCAAAAAAAAAAAAAAAACCCTATGCTCTACTTACATTAGAGTGAAAAAAGAACTCTTTCTGCTTCTAATGAGCAATTAATTCCAGCTCAGGATGTCAAGTTTAGAATAGGTTAAGTTCCCCAAACCACAGCCGTTTGTGTTGGATCATGGTTAAAACCCAGAATTCCAACTTCTACAATAATCACATTCTTTTCTTCTACTGCAATGGGAGAAATGACCATTTTATGTAACATAGGAAAAACCATAGCAGAAACTCCTATGAAATCCAGATTTCCTAAACTGTTCTCAAAGCTGTTCAGAATCAGTTGGATACGTTTTGTTTTAGCAGAGCTCAAAAATTCTGAAATAGACTTCGGGAACTGAATTTTTTAAATGGAACTGTTTGGAGGAGAAGATATGAAAATTCACTTAATTGGCGTTTATAATACACGTATCACTCAACCCTGATGACAGTTGAAACTCCACGCGAGCCTTATTCAGAGCCCAGAACAGCCTCTTGCTCGACTCCCCTAACTGTAATTAACCAATGGCCATCTTGTTCTTTCAGTTTAAGAAAATTTTTGACTCGAGTGATTCTAAAATTTAACATCATTTGGTTCTTATTAAGTAGTAACTAGCCTGGTGTTATGATGGGAAGAAGAAAACTCAGAGAAAGCTCTCCTCTGAAGTTGACAGAAAGAACACTTGAATCAGAGAAGATCCTAAAATGATAATCATCACTACAGCAGTCCTGGAACCCCCATCCTCCACAAGAAGAAAGGCTGCTTTCGAACACATTGTAATGACACACACTAGAGTCTGAGACTTTACAGTCCTCCTGTGACGCTCATTAATTTCCCTGTCTCACTCCGAGCCTTGAAATCACAGTGCTAATTCTCAGAGTGTTTATGAGAAAGTGCAAAAGTTGATACCACTGACTTCAGCTGGGCTGACGGGAAAACTTCTCATTTGTTCAAGCAGATGATCTAAGAAGAAAGAGTGTAATGTTATTACTATAAACTAATGAGAAATAGTTTCTTTTCTGTTTTCAAGATAAGACTTCTATAAAGCAGTGCAGTTCTTGGGTTTTATCTCCATGAAACTTTCTTCAGATGACTTAGCTCATTTCATGTCGTCTCTCACTCAGTCTCTTCCCTCGACAGCAAAGCCAAAGCAGCACATGAAGGAATAGGTTTTCCTCAATGATTCATTCCTTTGTTGATTTCTTTATTCACTGGATGTTTACCTATTTATATGTAAGTGTACATCAAGCCCAGCACTTCCATCAACAATTACCAAGAAAGGAGGAACACCTACTGATGTTTGTGTGTTGGTGTGTAGATATTAAAGTTTCTCCTTTAAAGAAACAGTAGGAAATGTTGTATGAGAAAGACATCTGTCATAATCTGATGTCTTTTCACCTAATGAACCTGCTGGCTCACTCTGTGATAATGGATACCCCCAAACCATGTGGAGATGCTTCTATTTTTTAGTTTAGTTTTCCCATCGTCACTAATTATCAGAGTCCTAGGTCGTTTCTGAATAGCAACCCTATGTTAACTGTAATTTATATAGATTAGCTACTTTTCCTTTCTTCATCTGCTTCGTGTGGACCAGGTTTCCTGTTTTCTGTACAATTCCCTTTACGGTAATTTCCCAGGTTTAAATTGTCAGGCAGCACTTCAGCAGCAACGTGCTCTGTGTGCATGTGGTTAGAAGGGAATCAGGAACTCACATTCCAGAGGAGGAAATCATGGTCCCACAATTAATGTGAATGACGGCAGGAAGAAATCTTTTAGCATAGTGCTTAAATTGGTGCTTGAAAAAAACATGCTATGGGATTTAGGAGTTTGTGGTTTACCTGTGGTGCTAGAACTGTTTTTAAATTTCCCAACTTCAGAAAGTGGATAACTTTCTCCTTTCTACATATTGTTGCATATACGTAAGGTTTTCAAAAGTCTTAAATATGTGATGATGAGGGAATTAAAACAACGACAGGCAAATAGGAATGGACTGACATTTTGTTTCCAGCATTCCATAGTCTACTTAACTGATTTATAAATTTATCATAAATTTTGAATACCTTTGCAATTAGAAGCTCTTAAGGCTTTCCTTTCTTGAAGATTTTATCTACAAAATAAGAAAACCTGTTAGTGACTCTCATCAATTAAGGAAAAGAATAAACCCACTGTCACTTATTCTGTGTCGCTTTGGCTCCAGGATTGGATAACAAAGTTTCAAAGTGTATGGTTGTTTAGTCATACATTCATTTATTAATTAATTCCTTAGACCTTTATTTGGTGGTAACTTTGTGCCAGAAATTGACTTGACTCTGAGGAATTAAAGTGAATAAGCAGTTTGTGTCAGGTGGGAAAGGCAGTCAGAAAACATGATTTCAAATATAATGAGATGTTTAGGAATAACTGTACAGGAAAAAAATATGTAAAAGAGAGACTAACCAAAAAATGAACTAGACAGATTCACTTTTATCCCATAAAACCTCCCAGTGTGTGTTCTGCCTTTCCTTTTGTCTGCATTTAGGGCACTTTGCCTCCAAGTAAGCTACTCCAATTGTCCTTTATAATTTCTAAGCAAATATAAAGTGGCTTTTGTCATCGGTTTTGCAATGATACTTTTCTTTGGGCCCAACCTCTAATTTTGAGGATCTGACCATTTGTGCATCACGTCTGTCCCAATTATTGATTGAGCTCTACCCTAGAGGGTAGTTTTTCTAACTGTGTGTCACAACTTATTAGATAATCATAAATTCAATTAGTCAATCACAGTCGACATTTTTAAAGATTTTTTTTTCTTTGAGTTGAGGGTGTTTTTATTTTTATTTTTCATTTTTTTCTTTTTCAGTTTTTAGTTAGAATTATTACAGTTTGACTACACATGTACATTATATTGCATGTAAATACATACATACAATATACTGTACTTTTTTTCAGTTTACATGTGTGTACTGGTCATTGTTTCTAAGAACAGATTAGAGCTTTAGCTTTTTAAACTTATATAGTTATCAAAGGAATAAAACCAACCACAAAATAAGACATTTTAAAAGATTTTGAATAGAATAGAATAGAACATATGAGAGGGCATGACAGGTAGTAATTATGAGTATTGGGGGAAATTTTGTTTCAGAGCCAGTGTGTACACATATACACGTATGTGCTGGGTTATGATCTAAACTGTATTTCTTCCTAGGGGTCATGATTTTAAAGGTTGAAAAACTCTATTCTAGGCTTTAAGTTCCATATCTGGTTGGTATTTGTTTCAGACCTGTGGCTCAAGACATTTTCTGAATACTGTTGAGTACTATCTGAAACATAATGAATGGCACAGCTTGCTTTTCTTGATTATATCTGTATCGCAATATGATATATAGATAAAGAAGGGAATAGACACAATTGGCACATATTTTACTTTTAATCTAGCAGACAATGGTTTATGTAGCTCTTTTATTTTTTTAATAGAGGTACTGAGGATTGAACCCAGGGCTTCATGCATGCTAAGCACACGCTCTACCATAGAGCTATGCCCCACCCCCCCAGTTTCTATAGCTCTTAAATGGGCATGTTAAGATGCTACAGTTACATAGCCGAATCAGGTGGATATAGTTAGCATACTCTAGTCTTTTTTGTTTTCCTGAAATTACTTTTTTTCCCTTTACATCAAAACAAAAAAATCATTTATAAATGTAATACATGCTCACTCGAAAGAAATTTACATAATTGGTAAAAGTGTTAAAACGGCCATTTAAATCATCTATTATCTGACCACACTATAAATGAACACTGTGTTTTGGAGTATTTTCTTTTGTATAAGCACACACATACACACACATACATCTCATATGTAGTAGTTACGTTGGAAACCAACTGGATATGCTGTTACTTAAGCTACTTTTTCACTTTCTGTTATATTGTCAGCATTTCTCATGCCACTAAGTAATCTTCAAAAATACAAATTTAATGTTTAATGCACAATATTTTCTAGAAAGGAGATTCAATAACTGATTAATCACCTTATCATTTCTTACATATGTACTAATTAGGTTTATAAGTAAATCTTTGTATCCTTATGTTATTTCTTTATCATACATCAATATAAAATATTCATTATTTAATATAAGGCTATGAAAAAATTTAATCAATACGAATAACCAAACTTGCCCCTAGAAAAGTTGTTAAGTTTATATTCTCCTACCAACATATTTATTAATATATCCAATGAATATTAATGGTCTGTTTTATAAAGGTTTCATAGCAGCCCTATTAAAATGGAATATTTTCATTTTTCTTATTTTTTTTACTAATTTGATAGCAAATATCACTTTGTTTTCATTAAATTACAACTGAAATCAGGTATTTCATGTGTTTATTGTCCATATAAATTTCTTCTTTTCTATGAATTTTTAATTTTTCCTACTACAGTATTTTCCATTCTTGCTCCTGAGTTGTCAGTGTTCTTGATGTTGAAGGAATATTAAGCCCCTACTATCAAACATCATTCAGAATTTTTTCCAACTTTATCTTAGTCTTTTAACTTAATGCTACTTCAGAGAGAAAAAAGGCTTTTCCTTTTATGTAAACAAATCAGAGACTTTTATTAGTTTTCTTCAAATGGCATTTAAACATCTAACCAAGATGATCATATGATTTTTCTTCTTTTTCCAGTAATGTGATGATTAATATTAATAGGGTTTCTAATGTTGACTAGCCCTTGCTTCTAATATTGAATAGTCCTTGGAGTTCTGAAAAAATAAATCTACATTCATATGCTATTTTATTCTTTTAGGGTAGAGCATGAATTGCTAGCATCTTATTTATGATTTTATATCTATATTTGTAAGTGAAATTAGTATCTTAGCTTTTTGTTGTTTTATTTTCCCCTAAATTTAGCCGTTTTACATAGAAAGGTTATATTGTAACCTTTGTATATTTGTAAAAAAAAAATTGTATATTTGTAAAAAAATTGTATATTTGTAAAAAAAAAAATTGAGTGGCTTTTTATATGTTTCTGTGCTTTGCAACAATTTCTGTAGTCTAGGAATTACCTCCTTGTCAAGAATTTAAAATATCTTGTCCGTAAAACCATCTAGCATGATGCTTCTCTGAGAGTAAGTCTTTGACCCCCTTTTGAATTGTTTCCATAGATGGAAATCTTTGGAAAAGGAGATGTTTCTTTCTTTACTGAATTTTGGAAATTTGCTATCTTTTTTTCTATAAAATTATTTCATTGAAATTTTCAAAATTTTAGTATATTTTATGTATTTATCACTTAATATATTTTATAATTTTATTTTTCTGCTTTAATACATTTATTTTTACTACATTAGCTTATTATTTCTCTTTCCTTAAGAAGGGATAAAACTTTCTAAGTTATGCAGCTTATTTATTTCAGTTACTTTTTAGTTATATTCAATAATAATACAACTTAAGGCAATGAGTTTGCTTTTAAATTTAATTTGGTGAACTTCCAGAAGTGTTAGTATCTTAATGTTCTTCTTACTTTTTTTCTAGGTATTCTGAAATTAAAAATTTATTTCTCCCTTGACCAAGAGGGATCTTTATTATATAATTATATAATCTTTATTTTAATTTTTAAGGGTTTAGGTTTTTTCCATTTAAATTTTTATTAATGTGTGATTTTAATGCTTTGTAGTCAAGGACAGTAACTTCTGAAATGTCTGGCATTTATTAAAAGCTGGCATAATATATGTAACTTTTGTCATTTAAAGATTTTAATTGATTAAATTAAAACTAATTGCTTTTATATAAATGTTTATTGTTCAGTAAGTATTTATTCAGTGCCTATTAAATTCCAAGAACTATTAAGGTGCTAGGGATATGGCAGAAAGCAAAACGGACAAACATCCCTGCCTTGGGGTACTTGTATTCTAGTACATGACATATATGTATCACTATATTTTCTTAAATATAAGTCACACAATAAATTTAATGACAGCTTTTCAGGAAAAGAACAAAAAAAGGAGAATACCACCACATTAAATGTAAGTTTCTATGTTAAGAGCCATCTTCCTTTTGCAAATGTTTAATTGTAAGAAATGTGTGTCCTACAACTGGTGAAGTAATTATGAATTACGTTGTTTCTGACACTGTTTATTTCTTTAGCATCTTCTTGATCTGTCAAAGATAGATAAGCCCCCATTTGCTATTCTGTTGCTGACGCTTTCAGCTTCATTTTTTTTTTAGGTCTGTCTCTTGTAAAAGGTTGAATTGTGGTGTTTGATTCATTCTGAGGCTTTCTCTTCTGAAGAAATGTTCAGCTCATTTATATCTGTTATCATAACCAGTGTTCTTATTCTTTCTGTCATTTTGTTTTAGGCTTTGTGTTCTCAACACGTTTTTCTGTTTTCCATATTTTAGCCCATGTGCTGTATTTTCTTTGATTATTTTATTTGGTAATTTCAATCATCCTGACTTTACAAAAACATTTTTATCCTATTTTCTTTATCAACATCAAAAATGAAATCATCTCTATTGAGTTCCTTCCCTGTCAAAGTAAAATGACTGTATGTTATTACAAGTTTTCCTCACTTTTAACCTGTGGTATTTTACATCCATCCATGTTTTTAAAAGAAAAATATGTATTTTCTTCTTAATATTTTGTTTGTGGCATGTTCCCTCTTATCCTGGGATTGCATTCCAAGTCTACTGCCAATCCTTCGCTTCAACAATTCCATAGTTGAGTTCTTTATCTTGACTCATCTTTTGGTTAACTTGCTTACTTTTTTGAGTAATTTTATACTTTAGGAAAAATAAATAATTAGTATATTTTTTAAATCTTTAAAATCTGATAATATCTTTTATATATAAATCTCAGTACTTATTAATAATGCCTGGTGCTTTAAGGGGTGTAATAACTATGTGTTGAATGAATGAATGACATACCTAGTTTCCAAGGGTTTTCTTCCTAAAACTATGTTGTTTTTTGGTTTTTAATATTGGTGAAAAAGAAATCTGAGGCTGATCTGATTTTTCTTCTTTGTAAGTAACCTCCTTCTCCTGTCTGGGTCTTCTGGGATTCTTTTTTTATTCATGATATTCAAATTTTTTGCCTGAATTTGTCTAGATATAGGTCTCTCATTGTTCATTTGGCCGGGTTCTTATTGAGTTCTTTCTATTCACAGCTTCATGTTGATTTCTTCCTGTTTTCTCAGTAGAAAGCATGGATGCTGTTCCTTAAAGATGATTAAATTTCCATTGCATCCTCTCCTACCTTATTGGAGGGGAAGAGCTGCCTGATGTAAATTCACATCTCCTGTCTAGACGTTAGGCAGCTCAAGAGGACAGGAAGTGAACCCAAATCCTGAGCAATTCTTGAAGGAGAACTTTGCTTCTGCTTGGTTTCTCAGATTGTTTTGCTGAAATCCATGGGCAAGGGGTAGGCTTTGTGTGCCCTTGGTTCTGTTCCGCCCTCTCATCCTATATTACCAGTGGCCCCCATCCTCATACCATTGTACCATTGCACATCATGTCAGGAGATAGTACTTTTTCTCTCTTGAATTGTTTTTCTCCCTGCTCTTTCCACTTCAAGAACCCTGAGCTGTCCCGATGTACTGTTTAGGAAGGCTGCCACTCCAGAGACAAGAGAAAATGTTCATCTCCCCATCAGCTCTGAAACATCTCCTCTAGCCTCATGCCCCCCATGGAACAGTTTCAGCCTCCTCCTCTGGCAGCTCCCAAGAAAGCTGACTGTGAGCTGTCATCGTGCCCTCCTGTTAGCTTGGCCTGGGTGCCGTTTCTGGCAGATACACCTCAGTGCTTAGCCCTGGTGCGAGTTCCACCTATTTTACACGCTCTTGGTTATTTCAGCTGGAATCTGGGAGATCAGTAGTAAATTACCCATTTCACTGCCACTGAGTCCAGAATTTGATACCCAGTATAATGCCTGAACTTCTCCAGGAGCAAGGATGTTTTAGTGATAAATCATAGCAAGACATAGGACAGTTTTACTATATCACAAAGGCCATTTTTCTAGCCACATCTTATTCTTATTCACACACAGAAAAACAATGCCCATCTAGTGGTATGACTGGAAAATATTACAGCTTTTTTCCCTCCTACACTGTTAACTCCTTGTTTTTCTTTAAATGGTTCTGCAACATGAGACAGGGTGTAAGACTTCCAAATTGGTTTCCTTACCATTCCAAGGAAAGGACCTCTGCAAAATGTAGTAACAAAGATGGTTTTCTGATTGCACGTCCATAAAACTCCAGTGGGACTAAGTTGAAAAGGCCAGAGAAGTTCAGGGGGTAGAGTTGTTGGTGGTTTTTTATTTACATTGGTGGTGTGAAAAATAATTAGGCTGTAATGCTGAGTGTTGTGTATATGCACTTACCTGGGAATATATAAGTGTTTTATTTTTTTCTGTCAAGCTGCATTGTTTAAAGTGAAAAATAAAGTAGAGATCCTGGTTGCATGACTTCAGTAGTTCCTAGACTGAGGTCCGTGTTGTGGGTGCTAACCTAATAAGAGAACCACTATGGGTTTAAAACAGTGAGACCCAGCATTATTGAAGGCTTATCCCATCTCACATTGAACTAACATTCACCCTTGATTTTGGTGACAATTCCATCCCATGAGAGTTTCCAAAAAAAGGCCTGGCTAACTCCTAGCCCCTTCACCCCTGCTGATGGGATGACTGGAGTTTCTGTAAGTCCATGGTCTGTGCCCACTCTCAGGAAAGTGCAGGGAAACCTGTGGGAATTTTTTTTTTTTTTTCAAAAGTTCTCTTAGAATCAGGTGAGTCCTACCTACTCTGACTTTTATGACCTCCTTTCTCTCAGGGTCGGGGGCTCCGCCTTCCGTGAGTATCAGGTTTCCACTGAGGCTGAGAGCTCTGGGACCCCCAGGACCTTAGAGCTGTAGCTCCTACAGGAAATCCCTGACCTGGGTCAATCACCCATTTGAACTTGACCCAAAATACTTGCCGTCCTGTCGTGGACCATCTTGAACTTAGATTCTGTCTCACAGCTTGGTCTAATCTCTCTTTTCCACTCAGAACCTTTTTCTTATGTCTCTCCTGCATGTACTCATGGCTTCACCTGAGAGTTGGCTGTAAGGTTGTGTGGGCATGTGCATCTGCCCATCCTCATGCAGCTCTCACTGGTCTGGCCCATTCATCTGCTGCCCACAGATCAGGTGGTATTAGAATCTTGGCTTTTCTTTGGGATTTGAAGATACTAACTAGTATATGTAAAATGGATAAACAACAAGGTCCTGCTGTATGGCACAGGGAACTTTATTCAGTACCTGCAATGGCCTATAATGAAAAAGAATATGAAAAGGAATATGTATGTGTGTATAACCAAATCACTATGCCGTACACCAGAAACTAGCACGATACTGTAAACCGACTCTACTTCAGTAAAAAAAAAAGGATCTTAACTTCAAACTAGAAGGGTTAGTGGATTACAAAGCTCATTCCAATATTGCAAGGTAGAGTTTCACAAAAAGCGATTGACCTTTATGGTCTCTTTTCCTAAAATACTGGTAAGTGTCTGCACCCAGAACCCGCCAGTCAGAAAGCCGACAGGAGCTCTCGGGCTTCAGTTCCATACGTGTGGTTCTCCAGCTTGAGAGCAAGCTCAACTTTGATGTCAAACTACTCATCATCTGTTTATGGCACTTACTGCCTGTCCGTATTTCCATTTTTAACTTGGAAACAAATTTGACAGATGCCACATTCCATATTACTACCTTTTTTTTCAGTTCTTGTGAGGGAAATAATGTAAGATGCTCAATGAACTGACGTGGAAAAATTTAAACTTAAAAGAGTCCCACTGAGCTTCAGCTCAGTGCTTTGTCTTTAATAATTATTGCATTTTTCTCTAGTTTAAAATTCTGTGCAACACCAAAGCGCAACTTTACTGCCTAAATTTCCTGCTGTTTAGAATTGTCATCTGGGAGTGGTGTGGAGTAGGGGAGACCAACCTTCATCAATAATGAGTAGTGATTTTAAAATAATTTTAATGATTCTTCTATTCATATGTCCACACCCACTTTCCAGGTAAATTGTGTTCAGGGACACCAATGGTCACTGAGACTCCACTTAGCTTTCAGGATAGTGAAGAAGTCAAATGAGAGGTTTGTAGCTCTGAATAAACTAGCACAAGTGTAGTTGATGACCAGACACACAAGTGTGACTATAATGAAAGTTACCTTGAACGGATCAGTTCTTCGGATGGCATCCATTTCTTTTGACACATGTGCTTGATACAATGAAGTACGGCTTCCAGAAAGTTAATGGAGCAGATAATTAATCTATTTGGAAGCATAAACATACACGCACACACACAGGCGTGCACGCACTGCAGGGGGACAAAGAGCACTGGTTAGCACGCATCTCATCAAAACAATCTAAACGTACTTCTGGAGAAGAGTATGTGGCCTTCTGACCAGGGGAAAATAGAAAAGTCATTTTTGACTGCAGTAAGGCTTTTGATTCTGTGGTACGTAACCAACATCAGTAAAGGAGAAAAGATCCTGGCTGTCCCTTCTTTTTATCTAGGTGGGCGATGGTTTGGGGATGCTGGTAAAACAAGTCACTGATGTTTCAGCCTCAGTTGGCTACAGCACACCAGGTGGTCTTCTCAGTGGGGATAACTGACCAGAACAGTTAACATTTTCATTTGCAACAGAAGTTAATTTGTTTGGTGTCTTTTATAATGTACCAAGCAGCTACCTGACATGCAAGCAAGTACACCTATAGGGTGAACACCTCATTCAAGTCTTTTTTATAGATTAAATCAGTGTATGTTCATGGATTTTGAAATAACAGGTATGGATGTGGTGGCATGACCTCCTTTGAGTATTAAAAAAAAATTAGCTTCCAACATATTTTAATACAAATTTTACCTTTGTAAGTGGATGACCTGAAAAGAAAGTGTTTCCATGGTTTAAGGGGACACATAACTTGTTTATGATAACTTCTCCTCCAAGAGAGCCAGGCATGGATTGGGGACAGGCTTTGATATCTGCTGGGAAAAGAAATCGCTGACAGCATTGTGTGAGTGATTGGCTAGAAGATTTCACTTTATTTGTAGTTAATTCTGAAAATAAACTTTCATAATGAACTGCCGAAATACACACTTGAAGCGACCAGATGATCCATCAGGATATTTTTTTTTAATGTAATTCGTCGTATGTGACAACCGAGGCATCAGTTTAAGAGGAACAGATTAGGCCTGAAGTCTTAGCAACAGGTCTTCCCACTTTGCTCATTTCTTTTTATCCAGACTCTGTGTTCTTCCCTAAGAATCACTGAGGCCTTTCAAAGCTCTTAGAGTTCTCTTCCCCCCCCCTCATTTTTTTTTTTGCCTTAGAAAATGTTATGTAAAAGCTGCCTTTCTGGAAATGAGATTCTATACTGTGAGGGTATCACCGAAAAGGAACATATTGATTATATTTCACTTTGTCTCCTGACATGGCTGTTTTGAGTTGGTGGCTTTCTGGAGGTACCATTAGCTAGAAATGAGTTTGACATCCACAAGACACTATATGGCTATGTTCCCTTCTTTTTACAGATGTAAATCTAGTTAAAGAAAAGCTTGTCTCTAAGAGTTTTTCTTTTTTCTTTCTTTCTTTCTTTTTTTTTTTTTTTTTTGGAGGGTAATTAGGGAACAGATGCATACAGTTCTGAGAAGTATTTCTTTGAAGCACCATTTTCCAGTCAACTCCCTGACAGGTCTGTGCCCATGGGCTCTGGTGTGGACTTAGGGCAGAGGCCCTGGGTACAATTACCCATCTGGTATCCATCTGGTAGCACAAATGAAAGATAATACCAAATCACAGAGAAACTGTACCAACTGCCGACTTGATACAAGCAGGCAAGGAGAGGTGCCACCCAACAGCGCTGTGAAGACTAAGAAATGCTGTCCATAGGGTATGCACATTTCCCACCCCGAGAACAGCATGCAAGAACATATGGAAAGGAAATAATACTGTGCACGTCTAACCTGACAGCTGCAACTTATTAAATATTAAACCAAGTTCTCTCTGCCAATATTAAGTTGCTAGTGGAGTTTGGGAGTAAATGTATTATCCTAATATGCTTGGGGCCTGTCTTTTGCTACCCCATGTCCATCCGCAACAGGGTTAACAAGACTTGAAGACTTCTAGGTGAGAAGTGAGTACCAGCCTCAAAAGGGCATTGGCTTTAGTTTACATATCTTGCCACTTTGCAGTAGTCAAGGATGTGCTTGCTGTGAAATGATCTAGACAGTTATCAATTCATTGCTTTCTCCTTATTTTTATTT
The DNA here is from genome assembly GCF_036321535.1 of Camelus dromedarius. Lineage (NCBI taxonomy): Eukaryota > Metazoa > Chordata > Mammalia > Artiodactyla > Camelidae > Camelus > Camelus dromedarius. The sequence goes on along the minus strand of NC_087439.1, from coordinate 68,086,356 downwards.
CCCCCTTTACTGCTTTTTCTGCTTCCCTCCGGAATGCAGTATGCTCTGGTTATTACGGTGGCTAATAGTTGAGAATCTATTAATATAACTACCAGAGATTGGCCGTCCTCAGACAGCACCCTCCCATCCAAGCTCCAAATGGAAACGCTGGTTCTAGACGGAGGGGGCGTGCTTGCCTATGAGGCCACCCTTCCATGGAAATCTTTCCCATTTATTTCCTCCACTTACTCTGTAGTATTGGTCCCTGCCTTGCTTTTTCTCTCCATGAATGCCAGGTATGACCAAATAGAGTGAGAATCCAGTGACCTTACAATCACCTAACAACAAAACACACTCTCACGTAGTCTTTTCTATGCATTAAAAGGATTGTCTTCATAATAACATACATGTCTATATGGTAGTTTATATACTGACATATATTTTGAACGATGCAATCACACTCATACCTCTAAGCAATTTACTGAAAACAGGAACCTATTTTTACCGAAGAGAAAACTGAGGCTCAGAGAAGTTACGTGGATGGCTGACAGTCATATCATGAGCTTTGAACCCAGATCATCTGACCCCAAGTTTGAAACTCTTCCACCAGATTTAGTTTTTTTGTTTGTTTAATGTCTCTGAATTTCTCTTCCCTCCTTACAAAAGGGAATATTAACTCCTTAAGGATCATTGCAGTAAGAATGAGACAGCCAGAGTCAGAGGTAGAGATTCTGAGTGGAGCAAAAACTCCTCCCGCTCCACGGGTGGTTACAGGAATGAGAACTAAGCTAAATTCCTTTCTTTCATAAACTTCTGTATTTCATGTATTTCCACTGAGAGCTAAAGCAAAGAAAAATATCTTCCCGGATTGGTCACACACAGACCTATGCTGAACTATCCAAGAAGATAAAGTGGGGGGAGAAAGAAAGGTGGTGATTTAGAGGCACGACTCACCCGGCTAAGAATTGGAAAGTAATTAAATCGTTCAGGAGCACTACGAAGGTGCCCGGATGGAGGTGAGTGAACGAGGAGGTGTCAAAGGAGAGGGGTTATGATTCCAAAGGTGAGGTTTCAATATCGATGCAGACTGACCTGTGTGAAAAGCCAAAGTGAACTTAAACCTGAATCCACGTGGAAGAACTAAATTGCATGCTCTGTGCAAGAAGACAGAATATTGTAAATTCCCTGGCTTTTCTTCTTCCAACTTATGAGACTCAAGTCCTTTTACTGTAATTTATACTAATTAGTCTTTCCACTTAAATCAAGAGGGAAACTGCAAATGTAGCCATCCCTTGTCTGCTCCTCATTAGAGACAATTAAGAGTTAGAAGAACAAAAACACATCATAGGATTAATGATAAGCAAAGCCACCCAGAGAGAGAAACACGAAGCCGGAAATGATCTTACAGAGCTGGACAAAAGAAAATGATAGCCTTCAAGATCATCTACCCTTCTGGCTAAGGTCTAAACAGGGTCGAAGGTAGAATCTCCAGGTCATACTAGCCTCCCTTGCTGTATTCTTACCTGTGTTTTTCCTTTCCCCTGTCATAATGCATTTATTAAGAAATGCTCTCTCTCTCTCTCTACATCCAACTCATTAGTCTCCCTCCATGGATAAGAGGTATGGCATTACTGATGAGAGAAAAATAAGTACAAGGCTAATCAGCCTTGCTAAATTCCAGCCTTGGACAGTATTGTCATGGCAGCTGTATTCCAGCATCCAGCCAGGGCAGAGAGACACAGCCGAGGGAGTGGATATGAGATGTCCTAGCGCCACTCTTGGAGTCCCCCTGCTTATACCATTGTATACTTCCCCAAAGGGGGAAGGAGGAGATTAGGGAGCATTTAATTGCCTTATAAACTGATTGACAAATTGGTGACCTGATGCATATGGATGATCTTTTCAGTGAAATGGCTCAGAAGCCGCGAGCAGAGATCATCAGAGGCCATGATTTGCACACCCTCTGCAGGGTTATTACAGAGAAGCAGAAGGATGGGTTGATTATTCCTTCTTTCTGTGGGTTTTTTTTTTTTTCCTTGAATGTTTTCTTCACCTCCAGGGAAATACATTCTAGCAGCGTGAGTACCACTATTAATCAACACTTGTAGCAATAATCAGTGAGTGAAAAATGGTGACCAGAATCCGCGAATGCACTGGCATAACTGTCTTCTGAGTTTTCCTTTGTGATCATGCCTTGGCATTCTAACATGGATAATTTATACAAAATTAATGTTGGCACCTTCGGAGGTGCAAAGATTTATAGAGGCAGTGCTTACTTCTTCACCCATTAAAAAAGAAAGAAATAGTTTCTGGTCATGATGAGTCATATTTTAGAGCCTTTAAAAATACACTTGCTATCTTCATGTTACTTTGTGTTATGTTTAGCCAGCTAGTCCCTTCACTTTTGAATATGGGTGTCATGAAAGGCAAAACCTATAAGTTCTTCCAGTTTTTTCAGAACTTTCACCAGGATGCAGGTGTGAAAAATAGTCAAGAATTCAGAAGTAACTAGGATCCCAAGTTCCTTCTGAGAGCTGTCTGGTATTACTGCCAGAGTGAAAATAAAAACCATGGCTGCATTATCAGAGTGCCAAAATGCTGTTGCTAGCCACACCTGAGAAAGTAGTTTTCAAAATAGAGCAACTTGGTGATGACTGGTGATGATTTTAGACACAAGGGAAGCCATTTTAAAATTCGGTTACCACTTCCATTCCACCAAGCCACTTTTAAATTCATAACATCCCGTGATCAGTAGGACCAGTTCTGAGGTGCCAGTGCTTTGAGCATTCTCTGAAACTTTACTAAGTTGAGATGGGCTTTTCTGGAGCCTAAAGAAAGTCACTAAGGTGCAGGACCACATCTTACAGAGCGAACGAAAGATCAGGACTCATGGGAGCATATGACACTAGCCCCTTGTCTGTGGATCGCTCCTGTCATTAAAATCAATGCAACTTAATTAAAGCAAATTACAGATAGATACATCTATAAATAAAATATTAAAGTGTGCTGCTGAATATGATAATTGCTGCATATTTAGCAATCAGTGTGTGTGTTCTGCCTTTGCCAGGAGGAATGCCTTTCAGTGGAATCAATGGAGCTTTATTAAAAACCATCCAAATTAGAGGGAGAAATGCTGAGTGTTATAATAACACAAAAATCACCATGTCAACTTTCATTGCAAAGAAAGGAAAGCAAAATATGTCCATCCCTCTTTTTTCACTCGAGGAAAATATTAGACATATTCTCTTTAAGATGTGGATGTTTCAAATTTATAAATTTTAATTTTTGTATTCTCTTCTCCCAGAAGAAGGCGGAGGGAAAGTAATGATCATAAATCAAACAATTCAGCAGTGGGGCTGAAGTGTGAGGAACACACCAGAGCCTGCATATGCTGTTTTATACCTTGATGACAGAAGACAAACAAACGAAATCCATACTCTAAACAGAGCTTCAAGTGGCATGTTTTACTCTCCAAGCCACTAGACTTTCTGTGTGTGAAAGGTTTCATAGGTTAATCTAAAATAATGAATCTTAGAAATAAAAACTCATTTTCATCACCTTCCTTCTCTCCCTATCTTACCTCTGTCACCTCTTATCATAAATAAGAATTAAGCTTTTGGCCAAGAGACATCTTTTTCTTGTCAGGTTAATTTTAACGTATACCTTTAAAAAAATCTTTTGTCACCCAATTTACAGATCAATAGTGGAAAACATAAGGGTTAATTAAATCACTCCCAGGTGACCAGAATCATTTGCAAATTTAAGAAAATAAATACAAAAATTTTAAAAAGGCAAAGATTTCTATGTAGAATGTTCTAAGAGATGAAAAATGGAACCAGCTACTTCTAGAGAGTCAAATAGAAGCGTTTAAGAGTTCTTCCATTGAATCACTGTGTCTATTGTTTGTCTCTGGAAAGGGAAGGAGGAAAAGAGAGAAAGAGAAAAAAACATAAAAGAAAGCAAAAGGAAGGTAACATGAGGAGAAATGTGTTTGGAAAGTGATTTATAACTACCTTACTTCTTAAATGTTGACACGTTGAGTGACTTCTAGGCATTGGTCTCGGTGATGGGGAGACAACCAAGCTCTAGTTCTTGGAGCTTCTGTCTGTGAGGAAAGAGAGACAGCAAACAAGTGAAGAGCAAATTTTGGTCCAGGATTATTTCCATGAAGGATAAAAGCTGGGCTGTCTGGAGCATGATACAGGGCGAGGCATGCTGTTTTATGTAAGGTGGTCAGGAAGGCTTCTCTGCAGAAGAGACCTTTGCACAGTGACATGAGCAAAGTGAGGGACAGAAGCACACGGCTGTCTGGACAGTAGGCATTCTAGGCAAGAGGGAAATGTGCGCACAGAAGCCCTGAGATAGCAACTTGCTTGGCAAGCCGGAGGGGCAGTGAGGAGAGCAGCATGGCCAGAGCCGTGCGAGCAGGTGGAACACAGGAGGGAGTGAAACAGACAGATGAATGGGTGAGGCTTTTGGAGCAAAACTATTGAGTCCACTCTGCTTAACCAGTCTCACCAGTGGTTGTTACTTCTAATTCTCTGAGATGCATGTACAATGAGTAATACTCATGCTGAGAAAACAGTACAGGGCTGGCACTGGGTGCTGTTTTATACCTTGCTATGTCTTTCAAAGCCCCAACTCTAGCAAAGGATTTTCAGGTGAGGTGACCTATGATTCTACTCTAGACTGCCTATGCCAGAGGCTGTCATACTCACAGACTGTTCATAGTTGTGACACGTGAGTTTTCCACTCCACAGGAGGGTGTGTACGGATGAGCGTGGAGTTCTGCCACATGTATCTTAGCCCCATGTCTATGCAGATAATCAATTGTGTTCTGCTTCCTTCTGATGTTATTCTGCGGTAGTGCCGTGGATTACACCCACCTGTGAGTTCTGCAGGTGATGGGAAGGGGAAGTAGCCACAGCCACTGCCCATACATATCACAGACACCCGAGCCCTTCTTTGCCTGTAACACACACCATCCTGTGTGTCCCTCAGAGTTGTTCCCCATGAAAAGGTAGAGGAAGGGGCAGAGTCATGGTCCTAAGGCTGTTTACAGGGGTACTTCTTCTGTGTCATAGGACATTTCAAAACTAAACCGTCTGTTGAGACATGTACTAGCAGTAATTTGCAACTTAGATACACACAACAGCATGACCACTGTGGTTCATTATAATCTGTGTATATTCTAGTCAGACTAAATACTGCCATTCAGGTCATACAGTAACACTGCCATTACTGGGGTGTTTGTTTGGAGCATGAAAAGAAATGTATTTGCTTTGGAAATCTCTGGAAATACTGATACAGGACCTGGTTTAATGGGACTCTTTAATTCATGGTATTTCCAAGAACAAGTTATGCGAAGCCAGTATTCCAAAAAAAGCTTTCCCACTACTCCTATGAAGTAGATGGAGTTCACTCCACCACCACTGTCATTTCCTCCCTTGTACAAGGTGGGTCTGGCGTCCCTGCTGCTTTGCTGCAATTCCTCAAGCAATAGCCGAGCGCCCTCTTTTTAAGGATCCCCTCTTTCCATGACTCAAAGAAATTAGCAGTTAGAAGCACGTTGCAGTATTGGATCATTTTTCTTTGAGACCCTTACTAGTAGAGAATTATACTCCAAATCACATTTCCTGGTGCGCTGTCCTTTCCGATTGTAAACATGCCCAGCGGTGCTGTACTGTGTTAACCCACGAGGGTGGGTAGAGAAGCGATGGGGGTGAGTCTAATAAAAACTTGGCAGCAGGCCTAGTGAAAGTTGGAATGGCCCTAAAACCTTTAATAAGCGCTTTCTCTTTGTGTAAGTTCTTGCCGTTTGGTTTCCATGAATATCTGGGCAATAGGGGACTTTCAAAGGCATTTCCTCTGGGCAGGTATTTGAATTCTGATTGAGTGAGAAGGACAAGATAGAGCAAGTGCCTGATGGCTGTTAACTGAGTTGTGTGTCCTTGAAAATGCGGGCTGAATTGAATTCTGATTTTTCTAAAAATGAGGGGATGAGCTTTAGGACAACATGGTCCTGTGTTCCCAGGAATGGCGTGAGAGGGGCTCTGTGCCCGTTCTTTCCAAAGCATTGCAACCTCCTGCTCCCACTTGCTCGAGTTTTGCTGCTCTTTGAATTACGGTGTTTGATCTCAGTTCTGAAGGACAGAAGATTCTATTAGTTTTTTCTTCGGATGACCCTCAAATTGAGAATGATGTTTCCCCTGTGAACTCCTTATGTTTAAATTCAACGTTCTTCATATGGTCAGTGATTTACCATACATGGTTTGCTAGCGTGACTTACGTAGTCTTGCTGTCTGCAAAGTGAAAGTTTCTCCTGGCCCTTGGGGAAGATGCTCAGAGAGACCTACCCCCTGGACTGCATTGGACCAAAGGACAGAATCAGGAGATGAAGATACTCTACTTCCTCTAAGTGACTAGGATTAATACTGGTGTTATTTTGAACAGATTATAATGAACCGCAGTGGTCATGCTGTTGTGTGTATCTAAGTTGCAAAGCCCAATTACATGATGGAGGATTTTTAGTAACTGGGCCCTTTGGATTTTAAATCCTCTCAGGTCAGTGCCCATGAGGAAAGCCTTCAGTAGGAAGGACCCTGGGGCTTCACAAAGAAAGTAAATCTGATTTATGGATGGACATGGTATTGCGTCTGTCACAAATACAGTATGAATGGGCGCTATACATTTTCTAACATACAAATCAACTCCCCCTGGGAAATTATCCCTCCTCCTAATGGATTACAGCACTGGAAGTCCTTTGTAATGTTCATCCTAAATTTTCACTTTTCTTAATTTCATTACATTGACAAGTAGAGATCCCTGTAAATCCTTTTGCCTACATCTTAGGGCTGTTAGGAGATTTAGGCTAAAATTTGTAAATCAACTTACAGTTCTCCAACTGGGCCCACTAAAACAGTAAAATCATTTGTATATAATAAATGGATGCTGATTTCTGCTCAACATTTATACTGCACTGAGGCACAAGAAGTACACCTTTAAATAGATAAACATTTTTCTTCTTAAACATGGGAAATCATCAAAGTAGCACTCAACTAGCATTTCAATTGCTTAGCTGCCAAAGTTAGAATTTTGTTTCTTTACTTAGAGAGAATGATGTCTAGAATTCATTTCTTTTTTCTTTTTCTTTTTCTTTTTCTTTTTCTTTTTCTTTTTCCTGTCTGCCAACCTCTTGCTACGTGATGCTTCCCCACAGACTCTGAATCTCTGCTTCTCTGGAGAAACTGTGCCTTGCCTGGCCTCTCTCTGAACACAGAAGCCAGGGATACTTTCAGACTTGAAAACACAACGATGAGGCCGTCACCACAATGCAGCACTGAATCTGGGCTTGCACTCATTTAGGAAAAACTCAACAATAGACTGTGGTAGGACCTCTAACAGAGTGGCTGAGGTCAACAGGTGGGGGTGGCTCCCTCCCTACCCTACCTGTGCATGGAGCTTCTTCTGCCCTGGGAGAGAACCCAGCTATTATCCTTGCCCCATCCAGTCTGTAGGAGTGCATGCATAAGGTCCTAGTATTTATGTGTGATCCCAAACAGTTCAATAACGTTGTAATAAAATGCACACTTCACATTTGTACTGTGAAATGCCTAAATCACAATGAATACTCTTTCTTGACTTCACTCCGTGAAGTGGAATTAATGTTCCCTCATGAATTGGAGCATTGTACTCACTTGTTAATAGCCTCTTGAGGTAGGCCAGCTAGGTTAATCCAAGTCTGTTTTCTGTGGGTAGTTTAGGATTATGTGTTTCTCTGCTTGCCTGTATTACATCTCACCTTCAAGATTACTTTTTTCATTTAAGTGGTTCAGTCTTTTAATCAGCTGGCATTTCTTGAGCATGAAATATGTGCTGGACAATAACTGTTAACAAAGATCATTGTACATGATCATTATAAGATAATAGTCTAGTTAATTATTTTAAAAGATATACTCTAGACTCTTGGAAAATGGGAAGTGAATAGCTCTGCTGAAGAGCTTCCCAGAGGACTTGATGGTGGAAGAAAAGGGCAAAGGGAGCAGAAGGGTAAGGAAGTGTGAGGGTGCATGGGGGTCAGGGAAGGACCAGTGGTTGAGAAAGGCATGTGTAGGGTACCTAAGGATGAAGTGATAAAGTATGGAAGGATGACGTGAAGGATGAAGGAAGGAAATGGGGCTGCAAAGATGATGATGATGATGATAGACTATGAAGGGCTTAGATGTCATGTTCAAGAATTTAAACTTCATCCTAGTCCTTGAGTAGTTTCTCTGTAGAGTAGTAAGAATGTATATACATATACACACATGTATACACACACACACACACACATATACATACCTCATCCTCTTAAATATCACATTATTCCAGCCATTCATCCTATGTATATAAAATGCAGAAAAGAGTCTTTTTTATAAGAGAAAGTAAGAGTGCTCCCTAAGCATACTCGCTCGCTCGCTCGCTCTCTCCTCCTCCCTCCCTCCATCTCCTTTCTCTCTCTATTACTCTCTTACTCTCTTTCCCAGGACTTTTTTGGAACGGTAGTACTGAAGAAGCTTCTATTAGTTTAGCCAGGGCAGATCGAGGGTCATGGAAATGACGCCTACGGAGCAGGAAAGAGATCTCCAGATATTTTTCTTACCAAAACGAAAGATCAGGTTCAATGTAACTGCAGCAACAATAAGAACAACCATGATTTCTTGACCATATAAGTATACTCTATACATATGAAATGTCCTTTGTGGTTTACATGCACCATACCACTTAATCCTTACAACCACCATCTGAGGTAGGTACGATTATTAACCCCACTTTATAGGTGAGAAAACTGAGATTCAGAAGGTAGCTTGCTCAAGGTTACACAGTCAGCAGATGTTGGAATTCAAGCCCAGCCAGTCTCTTCTGGACTAAGTGCTCCTAACCACCACACCACACATTGTGCAGACCAGGGGACACGACCTCTCAGTGTCCAATTAGAAACTCTTCATGTAAGTCAGTTTCCAGTTAGGATGGGGGGCCGTGGTATACTGTAGGGATGCTGGTGCTCTTTAGGACTGTCTCACTGTTGTGCCTCCCTCTTTGAGCAAAATGGTCTTACGAGGAATGTACAGCACCTGCCTGTCTCTCGGTCAAGGTGGTGGCATGGATGAGTCACATTATATATGAGAACATACTTTGATCATTGCAAAATCCTTTTTTAATATAGTATCTGATAATATTCATTTGAAATATATGTAGGACTAGACAGAGAGTTCATTTACAAACGGGACAGATATATTTTGAAAATTGGTACTGACCCCTAAGGGGTCAGCCTCTAGAAGAGCCCGTGGGCAGGGGCGCACCAGCATCCAAGCCCGGAAGCCAGCCCTTGCTGATCGCCCTCCCAGATTTTTCCCCAAGTGGAAGCACAGCTGTCACAATGGATGGCCAGCTGTTTTTCATTTTAACAATGGCTGTTAAAACCCACACATGAGTATTGTTTCTGTACTGGTCCCTCAGCAGCTTAGGTACCTGGTTCTCAAGCTTTAATCAGGTCACTGAACACAGTCTCCGAACCTGAACCCTCACCCCTTCCCTCAGGTCACTGCACAAAGCTAGTGCTTCCCACTCAAGTGGCATCGTCAGATCTCTGCTGGGTGGACTTCACAGAGAAGCCAGAGGAAGTTAGATGTGGCTCAGGTGGAGTGTTTTCAAAGCCATCTTAGGCAAAGAAGATGAAGCTTTGATGTAGACTTCCACTATTTCCAAAGCAACTCAGGAACAGAGGGGAAAACAATCTGAGCACTGGTCTCCTTGCATCCAAACTTCCCTCATTTGAATATCAATGGGCAGCTTACAGCAGAGGTCCAGCAGAGGGTTCCTGGAACCCCAGTTAATCACAGACTTGGCCCCTCCTCCCTGGTACTGGACGACTGTGGTGCTGTCATGCTATATCCATTTCTTGGCTCCTATAAGAAACTCGAGCTGATTTTCATTGTTGTTTGTCACTCTGTATATTTGCATAATTTTATATTCTAAGCTGAGTTCTTGATTTTACAGCAGCATAACAAAAAAAAAAAGTGTGAATTGGCAGGTTTGGGGTATGATTTGCAGCTGGTCTGTCGCTTCCTCTTCCTGGAAACTTCAGCTTACAGTATGGTACAATTATCATATTTTACAGGACCTGAGCTTATATTTACATCTGCTCATCTTTTGTTACTGTTTTGTTAAAAAAAAAATACTCTCTTTTCACATTCATTTTTGGGTAGATGAACAGTCCACTACACTCATTTTATACACTTTTCTCTTCTTGGTATAAATTCATACGGTCCAGTACTATTGAAATCAGAGCACCGAGGTCTAAGCCCTTTGGACAGTTTTTGGAGATGGAAAATGATGACAAGCAAATGTAGCCCAGGGTTACCGTAATACGTCTACCCACCCGCCTTTCACTCATTGTCATTATTTTGATTAAAATGTATATGGAAGCCACAGTGGTTTCTCAGGATGCAAAAATTATTGCAGAAACTTCCTCTATTAATGGAAATTATTAGAAGATGGAAATGGTACTCGAACAGCAAGAATGACATTAATTATGGGAAAAGCAATTGTATCTGGCAGTTGGCAAGCGTGCATATTCTTCAACACTCTTCCATGGGTTTGTGTCCAGCCAGCATTAGAAATCTAAAAGCTTTTTATTTTGGCAAAGTCTTCATAGCACTTGGACTTCCAGCGTCTACATAAAAGATAATTTGGAAAGAAATTATGTTGATGAAATTGAAGAATTCAGTAATGAGTTCTGTGTAGATGAATCAATGCCCAATTAAATGATTATATCAAATCCAGCTTTAAACGTTGACTTAAAATAATCACATTTTAAAGAGTTTGAAAGTGAGATGCTATATATACACCTAATCAGAAGGGCAGAGTTGTATTACCCAGCCTGGTAGGGGAATGGAGTGTTCTGATTGATCCACGAGTTTGATTAATGGAAACTTAGGACGGGAATTACCTGTATGCTGAGAATGAGAATAGTTTGCAGTAACCTAGTTTATTTCATTCCATAGTTCCCTTTCCTTTTTGCAACTTTTCTCTGCTTCTCAGGGTTTTTCTTTCCCTCTTTCCCTGTCTACACGCCCTTTCCAAGGCTCTCTTTGTCTATTGCTGTTTTAATGTTCTCACCACCTTCTACAGAATCTGTTTCTTACCCACTACTACTTTCACCTGTTCTTGTCCCTTCGCAACATGAATACAACCCATCAGAGCAACATTTGTTGCCTTATTCATCCACTTGATTAGCATTTACTGAGCCCTTGCCTTGTTGAAGGCACTAGCTTGACCACAGGAAGAACTACCAAAACTACAGAAATAGACATCCTGCCATAGGCACAAAAGTGCATTCTCGGGGGTCCATCAAATGCCTAGTGCAATCAGATCATTGAGTGCATATGAGAGGGACAAGATAAAGCTGGGACATTAGGTGGCTGTCAGCTACTGAGAGCCTTTATTCACCAGTTAATAAAAAACCATTGAATGGGGATGTGAGTTTGGTTTTGCTGTTCATTCTAGGTCCTGACACATCAATTTTCAGGAAGTCATCTGTTTATTTCTTCCTTTTTCCTCCTCTTATCTTCATTCATCTTCCTAGAACTTGAATTCTGCTGGTATAGCAGTCAGTTGCAAAATAATTTGGTTAATATAAGTTTAGGGCTGTTGTGTGTCTGATTCCAGCATTAATGGTAGCAAGGGTCCGGTAACTTTGTGACACAAGTCACCGCTACACACTGGGGTGCATGTTCAGATCAACAGTAGTCATGCCTGGTGTGTCCAGTAATGGATTCTACCAGATAAGCCTCTCCTACTAGTGTACCAGTATTATTTTGAACTTACAGAATCTTTTCTAAGTAATTACATAGCTAAGATTCCTAATGGTTTTGATTTATACTCCAGATCCAAGTTTAAATCTAAACCATAAGCATGTTTCTAGTTTTTTTTTTTAAGGAAATGAAAAAAATCAAGACCATATAAACAGAAGAGCTTGAAAGTGGCGGTCTTCATAGGACTTAACCAAAGGACAGATATCATAAAACTTCCTTAAGAACACTTTGATAACATGTGCGCTACTGTTCAACAGGTCTGGTTTTTAAAAACTAGCTAGTCATTACGGAACTGATTAATTTTTGTGTGTTAGCTGCCAGTGAGTAGACGTTTGAGACTTGTTCTTCATTGTCTCGATAAATGTTAATGAACAAGGTGCTATGCCAGGCCTTGAGAAGGCAGTGGCTCAAAAAAGAGGCATTGTTTCAACTCTGACGAAGCTTACAATCTGATGTCTGTGTAAACCCAATTAGTAGACTGACATGCACGCATACTGAAAATAACTGTTGTACATAATACAGGATATTTTTTGTAAAAGATATCCCTTTACTAAAAATTATTTTTGCTCTGCCAAAAATTAACATATATGCATATACTAATGCCTCCATCTATGTTAAGTAAATATTGCTAGGCAGTTGGAGTTCAGTGGTGTGGCTATGATGACCAGAAACACATTCAGAATGCTTGTGGACAGTCATAATTTTACATATTCCATCCCATTGCCGTTATAGTTCATTTGAGCTTTCAGGTCTGATGTCTCAGTTCTTTCTTCAAGAAATAGAGCAACAGAAACTATAATGGTCACTGCAAACGTATGAGGCAGCATTAAGCATGAGAGAAGTGCCACTTTGGAGTCGGGCGGATCTCTGTCCAGATCTCGGCTTTGCCACCATAGGATCCTTTGGCAAGTTGCTTTAACATTCTCTGAACTTTAGCTTCCTCCTGTGTAAAATGAGGCAGAGATGGAAATGGTATCGTTGATTGTAACTCATGATACTGATTGTAGGGTGTTCCAGAGAATCTTTTATTTCTAGTGACTATAAATGGGAGTGACTGGAACTTGCCTACGGACTAAAGGAGAAAAAAAATTCTGAAAAGCTTAAAATTTTGCAAACATGTGCACTATTTAGGCATTATAAATGCAAGTATGTTTTAAGTATACTAGAGAGCTTCAGGCAATGAATATCCTTTATAAGGCTTTGATGGTTAAAAGAGATAGTAACTCTTAGTAAAGGTAAGTAACTGTAAGAGACATGAGACTCCTTAAAAGAGACAGAACTCATAAGAAATAATATGAACAAACTATTATCATTTTAAGATTTGGACATATTTTGAAGGTCAACTTCATTTCTTCTAGGATGACTAAAAAAGGTTGTCACAAAGTCCAATAAAATAGAACAGCAGAGGAATAAATAACTCACATATTACATCCAAGAAATGATTAGAAACCAAATCCAGTAAGTACTGTATCCTGGAACCTAGTAATTAACAAATGTAACTAACCAAAACTCCACCAAAGTCCTTTTATTCTGTTCCTGGAAAATACAGGACAGGTGAACAGACAGATTTCTTAAGGAATGCTTTTTCTAATACCCTTTTTTCATCTTTTCATCAGATCTTTGTCTTCTCCCAAGTGCAAGTTTATATGTCAGCCAGTGTTACATTATCTCTATTTGTAGGTAGACAGATGGGGAAAGGAAATGAGGAATGGTGTCTGGCTCTTTAATTAAAGATGCAGAGCCAGAGTTTGCTCTTCAAGCTTATTGGCAAGACACATATGCACACGTGCACACACTCACACATGCGCACACACACAGACTCACACACAAAGTGCATCTGATAGATGAAGCCAAATTTGTAAATTGTATCCACAATCATAGTTTCTATGGTAACTGTATCTTAGGGCCAGACACAAACAGAGCTGGGCAGAAGATGTCTGACTTTATTTTCTCCAAAGACAATCAGAAGAGAGATTGTTCAGGTTATCAAGATGCTATGGCCAATGTACATATGGCTAGTACTTGGATGGTGCTAGCATGAGATTTAATGATTAAATCTCAATAAATGCTTTATAGAGTTGCAGAGTGCTTTGTGAGCTTTGTCATTCATCTTTAAAATAATTATGTACCTACACAAAAGTACTATATTAATGAGGTATAATTGGTTAACCTAAGGTGAAAAGTATATACAAGTTAACTTTTTAAAATCTGTTTAGATGAGAAGGGACTTGAAGGATTTATGTTTTAACTCCAACATTTTACAAGGGAGGATAATATAGGCACAAAATGGTTAAAAGGCTTACCCAAGAGTTATTTTTAAAAACATTTTTATTTGCTGTATTTTCTAAACTAGCAGATGTTCTAAGCAAGCCTATAAGCTGAATACCCAGTTATTTAACAAAATTACTGAAATTAAATTAGAGAAAATAAACACTTCAGAAATAATGGTTGAACGAGTGTGTGTACTTTCGCTTCTCTAGATAGCACATTTATAAATACATATCTCAGGAATAATACACTTCACATTGCAAAAGAGAAGTAATTAAACAGCCTATTTTGATTAGTTTCTTTTTAAGTGGAGTATTGTTAGTTTCTCTTCAAACACGTAGCATTTTAGCAGAATGTCTTAATGTCAGAAGATTCTCAAAGCCAAGTTCTTAACTTTTTAGATGTTTTTATTGAGTTTATTCTTTTAAAAATCTTCCAGCTCAACCTATAGGTAGGTAGGAGAAATATAATTAAAACAAAGCTTCTGGAAACTGCTCAAAAATATCTGTCATGATACCAACTTGAAGTGAAAAGCATATTTCCTTAAATGGCATCTAAATTTTTATCCTTTGCATTTTAATCTTATGATGTGTCTGGCAGCATGAAACTCATTTTTTGGTAATGGATCTGAGTAAGACATATTTGTAAATGAGAATGTTATGTGTAAGTGAATAAGCTGTATTGCAACTTTGCACAGTCTTTCCATCACGGCAGCTTTTAAATTTCCTCAGGAAAATTGACTTATGGAACATAAATTACAACATTGGCAAAAATATATCCTAACCTGTAGGAACTGGAAAACATGTTAATTTTGAATTGTTTCCGCTTTTTATCATCAGACATTTGCAGAAAATTTTGTGTGATTTATTCTTTTATTTTTAATGAATTGTTAAAAAATGTTTGAAAGGGCATTAAATCTTCCCCTCTGCCATTAATCTGCAAATGGGGGAAATAGAGGGGTTAAATGGCCTCTTTAGTATATTGCTTTACAAAACCGCTGATTCTAGCAAAGCCCGGCTAGAAATACATACTAATTTAAGGAACACGGAATATAAGCAGCAAGCTCCTTGCTTTTGTAGAGGAAAGACTAATAGCTTTATTTTAACAAGGCTCTTAACACCCCAGCCGGCAGGCAGCAGGCATTGAGTGAATGAAATTGGGAGAACTCCCGTGGACTAAAAGCATCTTAATTCAACATCCCCCCAACTCCCAACACCAAGCGCTCCTGATAGGCTGTCATAGGCTGTCATAATCCAGACAAAGAAGATTGCCACGTGCAAGGCACACCAAGGGATGAGCTTTTCAAGTTGTTTTGAATAAGCTCTCTGAAGTTTCACTTCCTGAGCAGTAGAGAGATAAATATGCCCAAAACCTAAGCGTAAGTTCTAACATTACATTGTTGTGGAAAAGACTAGGTTTCTGTTAGGGCTTAAGTCAAGATTATTTCTATCAGATGTATATTTAGGTCATTACATTAAAAAAGAAGAAACTGCATGATGCCAAGCAAGATAAAGGGCTTCTTTAAAAAAATTAATTGGATCAAAGCGGCTGACCTTATTTTTTGTGTGTGATGAGAGAAATTACCTAAAAAGGAGTTCTTGAAGCAGGAACATTTCTGAGGCTTGTGCACAGAGCACAGTGAGAAATGAGCTTATAAATGCCTGTGCCTGTTCTGTCCCCCCTCGCTCCCTCCTAAAGTGGCCTGACGTCCTAAGGACCTGACTGCAACTTATAATTAGATTCTCTCTGGCAGCCCTCTATCTGTAATTTCCTACTTTCAGTTCACAGCTATTAGCAAGAATCTTTGTCCCCAACACCATCATCTGTATTGCCACCATTTCTGTTGTGGATCTTAAAAGTGACCAAATTATGGGAGAAGTTTAGATAAACGATGACTTATCCATAAATCGAATATTATATAGCCATTAAAATTCATGTTTATGGAAATATATCTAATAGCACAGGAAAAGGTCAGTAATAAATAGCTGGGCGAAAACTTTATATACCATTAAAATACATGTATGTATTTGTAGATGTTAACTGAGGTCATCTTTGGGTGACTTAGAGAGAAAAAAACAGTTAAATCTGTTTTTTAGATAATGGAACACAAATTTATTTCTGTCATCCCCCTTGACTAACAGTGTGTCCCTGAGAGAGGCCACTTTTTCCCATCTCTGTGTCTTGGAGTACTTAGCATGCAGCTCTACTTAGGAGACACTAACAAATGTTTATTAACTTGAAAGTATTAATCTCATTTTCTGAGCATGATACCACAAGACAGTACAACCAGTGGTTGTTTATTTATTAGAAATCTATAAAGATTTTCAACGCCATAGAGTCCGGCTTTCTCTCCCCATCAATCCTTTGCAATCACTCTCAGTAAAGCACCAATTGCCATCTCATTGCCAATTCCCATGTACCCTTTTGCAAACCTTATATTAGTCAGTTGCAGAGAACGATATACACTCTAGTTAGTTTAAGCAGGAATAAATTTATGACACTGTATTAACATGCTTACAGAATCGTAAGGAAGGCTAGGAAACAAATTCTTAGAGATTTCAGGAATGACTTCCCAAGCCACACAGCACATCCAGGCTACCCAGGGAGCCTCTGCCACTTCTCTGAGGAAGCTTTTGGCTCCACAGCCACACAATGCCTATGTCACGTGCCACCATAGTTAGGAAGGTGCCACATCAGGAAGTTACCTTTAGTGCCACCAGCTCCAAAGCTGGCTATGAAAGCTATGAAAGCTATGCTCCAGCCCCAGTAACTAACAACAGCGTATCTGCAGACACTGCCACGGGAAAGCCAAGCACACCTTTGGACATTCTTGACAGAATCAACAATTCAAGTGTTATTACTGCCAAGGTTTCGTTTCTCAGATGGTATAGCCCAGTTAAGTCACGCCCAGTACATTGACTACAAGGGAATTCTGGGAAAGGTAGTTTTCCGCCCTCCATGCTCTGTAGTTCAGACTGACACTCTGCAAGGCAGGAGTACTGGGTAAAGCACTTCAGCACCCAGTACACACCACAGACCTTGTCTTACTGAAGCTCTTGGCTGCTTTTGACACTGTTGACCACTCCCTCCTGTGTGGAATTCTTTTCTTGATTTCTATGATAATACTCTCTTGTTCTCTTCTCAACCAACTACTTTTACTCAGACTTCCTCCTGGGTTCAACTCCTTTTGCCTGCCCCTTCAATTATAGTATTTCTAAGAGTATTATTAGTATTCTGTCTTCTCATTGCATGTCTTGTCTTCTCTTCTGTCGCTGTAAGTTCTTCCCAGGCATTCTAATTCTTTTCCAAGGCTTCAGGTACCATCTACAAGCTGGCTGATTTCTCAGTTCTGCATGTCTCATCCAGATTCCTCTCCTAAGTTGCAAACTTCTATTCAGTTTTCTATCAGATGTTTCCATCAGATGTCTGACTCAAGCTTAATATATCTAAGTATTCCCTCCTCCTACCCCTGCCCCTACCACCTAAATCTGTTTTTTTTATTTATTTATTTATTTATTTATAATCATTTTACAATGTGTCAAATTCCAGTGTTCAGCACAATTTTTCAGTCATTCATGGACATATACACACTGTTTTTTAATTTAAAATTGTACTGTCTTGAGAACAGTTACCAAACCTACCTGGTTGCTAAGCCCAGAAACTTGGGCATGATTCTAGACACATCCTTCCCATTAATTCTCAGTCAGTTGTATTAAACTTACCTTCTTAACATCCTTATGTAACTCCCTTGTCTCCATCCCTTTGAATATCCCCTTGTTTAAGCCTTTATCATCTCTGACTTAAGACTGTCACTGGAACCTCCATACTATGGCAAGAATAACCTCTCTAACCTGTAAATACTATTACTTATCAAATATTACTTCTCAGTGGCTTTACCATCAAGTAATAGTAAAATCAAGTTCCTTAGCAAGAGCTCTTCTAAGATCCAGTCCATGTGAATTTCTCCAGACCTTAAACTCTGGGGTCAGACAGACCTGAACCTTGTCTGAGATCTCCCATGTACTAGCTGTATATTAGACAACTGCTCAGTTTTCTCATCTGCAAAATAGGGCAACCATTGGAGATATTTGAAAGGAATAAATGGGCTAATGCAGATAAAACATTTAGCCTTGTGCTTGACACTCAATCAGTGCCAAGTAAATGTTAAATTGTAGTAGTAACCTAAGAAGAATTTAAAAATAGAGAGATAGCCCGTGTTCTCGGATAGACTTAACATTGTCAAGGTGTCAGTTCTTCCCAACTTGATGTAGAGATTCAGTGCACTCCCTGTCAAAAATCCCAGCAAAGTACAAACTGATTCTAAAGTTTATGTGGAGAGGCAGAAGACCTGGAATAGGCAACACAACATGGAAGGAGAAAAACAAAGTTGGAGGACTGACGCTACCCAACTTCAAGACTTGCTATAAAGACTTACTTAATAATCAAGACAATCTGTTCTTAATTTGAAGTCATGACAAATAGATCAGTGAGACAGAGAGCCTAGAGACAGACTCACGTAAATAGAGGCAACTGATCTTTGACAACGGTGCAAGGGCACTATAATGGAGCAAAAATAGTCTTTTCAACATATGGTGCTGGAACAGCTGGACATCCATTAGCCAACAATATAAAAAATAAAAAGAATCTAGACATAAACTTTATATTCTTCACAAAAATTATGACAGACCTAAATGTAAAGTGCAAAACTATAAAACTCCTAGGAGATAACACTGGAGAAGATCTAGATGACCTTAGGTTTGGCGATGACTTTTTAGATACGACACCAAAAGCATGATCTGTGATGTATATGAGAACTTTCTGTACCTTCCTCTCAATTTTGCGGCGATCCTAAAACTGCTCTAAAAATCTAAAGTCTATTTTAAAAAGTGCAGTAGTGGGAATAATACTGTTGTAACCATAATAGTAGCACCAGTGGTACTGCTGCTCCTGTTACTAATATCCCTTTCCTTACAGCCTCTGGTCCTTCTTTTCCCCAAATCTTGACATTCCCGAAAACACAGTGCTCTATTTATTTCACTTGTGTTCTCTTTACTTAGAAGGCCCCCTCCTGCCACTCGTACCCCTTTCTCCCCTCAACAAACGCCTCCTCATTCATATTCAAGCTTCAACACCTGTATGAGGCTGTCTTCAGCTCTCCCAGGTGGACTCTGGTCCTTCAGACACCCACCGCCTCCTTCTTCAGACTGACACTCCAGCAGTGATCTCACTGTACCTTAATCGTTTGCAGGCCTGTCTCCTTTATATTCAGAGCAATGAAGAATTCCAGCCCCAGTTCATTGTTTTGAATATGGTGCCTAGCATGGCCTTAAGATACAGTGTGAGCTCAGTAATTACTAACTGAATGATAGCATTGAAGGTACTATGGCATTCATAGAGAAGCTCACAAACATACACAACTGGTGAACAGCAGAGTTTTGTTTTATTGAAGTACAGTTGATTTACACTATTTAGTTTCTAGTGTAAAGTGATTCATTTATGCATATATATGTATATATCTATTTTTAAAGTTCTTTTCCATTATAGTTTATTACAAGATGGTGAATATGGTTCCCTGTGGTATGCAGTCAACCCTTGTTGTTTATCTGTGTTGTATGTGGTAGTGGGCATCTGTAAAGCCCATACTCCCCATTTACCCCTCCCCCCCACTTTCCTCTTTGGTAACCATAACTTTGTTTTCTACGTCCATGAGTTTGTTTCTGTTTTGTAAATAAGTTCATTTGTACTGTTTCTTAGATTCCACATATAAATGGTATCATATAATATTTATCTTTCTTTGTCTGATTTACTTCATTTAATATGACGATCTCCAGGCCCATCTATATTGCTGCAAATAGTACTATTTCATTCTTTTTTAAGACTGAGTAATATTCCTACATCTTCTTTATCCAGTCATCTGTTGATGGACACTTAGGTTGCATCCATGTCTTGACTATTGTAAATAGTGCTGCTGTGAACATTGGGGTGCATGTATGTTTTCAAATTAGAGCTTTCATCTTCTCCGGATATTTGCCCCAGAATGGGATTGCTGGATCATATGATAACTCCATTTTTAGTCTTTTGAGAAACCTCCATATTGTTCTCAAGAACAGAATAATTTTTGATGTATAAGCATTACCACCCGTCTTTTCAAGTCTGGCAGCTTCCATGAAGTTTCTCCTAACACCTTCATCTGTGCTATGCTGGGAACATCCTGAATGGCATTGGTTCACACACTGTCGTACATCATTCTTCAGTTATTTCATTTCTGATGCTGGTTTTCCCAACAAAACTAAAAGTTTCTTTGTTGTTGTTTTTCATTTTGAGGGGAGGTAATTAGGTTTATTTGTTTTTTAATGGAGGTACTAGGGTTTGAACTCAGGACCTTGAGCATGCTAAGCATGCACTCTCAGGACCTTGAGCATGCTAAGCATGCACTCTTACCACTGAGCTATGCCTTCACCCGGCTAAAAGCTTCTTAAGGGTGAGGATTATACTACTTTTCACAGAGTCTAGTATGCCGGTAGTTCACAGAAGAACGGCAGCATAGGGCTCCGCGTCCCGCAACACCAGAACGTTAACTGCCATCGTCAGGCCAGGCTGGTTCAGATGACAGCCCTGAGTGTATTAACTTGGAGTTTTGTGGCCACATGAAAGATTAGTTGTAAATGTCCAGAGCCATAGTAAGGATACTATAGTAATGTTTTTCTAACAACCACAGCTAATAATCTTCAACGTAGTTCTGGTTTTTACATTAATTCTTCCTCCATAAAAAATAGGTCAAAAACAAATGAGAAAAACCTTAGATAGGAGTGACTGAGGACAACACTTCTATCCTTTGCTGCTTTTTCTGTGCCGTTTATTTGTCCCCTGTCTGTCTGACACCATCCTTGCCGCTAGTCTTTGTTAGAAAGGTTAGCAGTTTAAATCAGGGCTTTCCACCCAATGCAGAGAATTCTCAGTCTCTCTGTGGTTGCAGTCTTCATCCCACCTAGGGAGCTCACTGGGCTGTCACCCTCTCAAATAACTCTAGCTGCTCCTGTTCCTGTATTGGTGAAATATAAAGCGGTTTTACAGGACACACTTTGAAGGGCCTCCTGTAATAATTCAACACGAGGAGTAGTCTTTCTTACTCTGATTTTTTTTTTACAAAATGCCCAAAGGCTCTTCTTTGGGGGGGGGCGGGGGGTAGCGGTAATTAGGTTTGCTTATTTGTTTGTTTGTTTGTTTATTAACGGAAGTACTGGGGATTGAACCCAGAACCTCATGCAAGCTAAGCACATGCTCTGCCACTGAGCTCTGCCCACCTTTATTGCTCTAAATGTGCACATACACTTGTTTTGCAGTACCTCCCCCAGCAAACCCTCCCTACACACCACCCAAGCTGAGATGGTGGTTTCATAGAGAGCTGGGACATTTAGTAGGAAGAAAATAAATTCCGGATTGAGTTACTACCTAGAAAATTTCCTCTGTGACCTTGACACCATTAACTTCCTGTGTTTACTAGCAAACTTCCTTTTCCCCACCATTGTAACAGTCCAGGTTTTCTATTTATTGCTTCCATGCCTATTATGTGAGAGCTCCCCAAGCACAAGAGCGAGTGCACAAGTGGCCACAAAACCACATGTGTTGAGGTGAACAGACAAGGAATCAGTCAGTCAACAGATACTTTCAGATACCTGTGTGTGTTCATCCTGTATGAGAGGTGGTATGAGAGGTCCAGAAAGCTGATATATAAAGTCTTTAGATTCATGGAACTAACACATTTTATTGAGAGCCTACTGGGGCCAGTCACTCACTGCCCATCAGAATCTCAGAGGCTGGTGGAAGAGACCTGAAGGGTGGTGAACAAAGGAAGTGCATAGGAAGGGACAAAAACCAGGAACGACCCACACTAGATAGAAAAGAGTTGTTCACTTCTCTCTGGTCGTTTATAAGGGAGGGAACTAAGCGAGGTTCAGGTGATCAGAGAGGGCTTCCTAGAAGCTGTAGGGTAGACAGCTGGTTGTCAGCAATCCCAGTTACAAAAGTTTCATGGAAGAGGTACTTTTAAATATACATCCTTGTCACAGCCAAGAGGAGCCTAAGGAGAAGTGATGACTAAATGTAATACGTTATCCTGAACAGGATACTGAACAGAACAAAAGATTAAGTAAAATCTGAATAAACTGTGGACTTTAGTTAACAATATTGTATTAATATTGATTTATTCATTGTAAGAAATGGACCATACAAATATGAGATGTTAGTTACAGGGAAACTGGGCTCAGGGTATATGGGAATTCTCCGTACTATGTTCACAATTTTAAGACTCAAGCTGTTCTGAAAACTAAAGCTTATTTTAAAATGAAAAAAAAAAAAAAAGATCTTAACAACCTCCAGAATATCCCTGGCATGGTGACAGGAAGGAGTCAGTTTGACAACGACCCTTTTTTTGAAAGAAGTGACTTTGTTGTTAAATGCCATGTTAGTGGCTTGATCATCAGCTCCTATAGCGATACTGAGTTCTTGCTTGCTTTTCCGTGGTTGATTTTTGGCAGGCGGCAGCAGCATTTGTGCGCTGATTATAATTCTGAGATGCATTGTCAGTAACCAGGGTGCATAATGGATCTTCATCTCTAATTACTTTTCTCTCCACAGGTGTCTGGAAAGGGTCCAGATGGGAACGCACATAACCTCCGCTTTGAGGGGATGGAGAGACAGTACGCCTCCTTACCCAGGTAGGTCACGGAGGGGTCTCCCATCACCATCTCACCCGCATATAAAGTCTTTAGAAGAATCTACATGAAATTGAAATCTGGCTTTGAAATAAGGGAATATGTTATAATGTTGCCTGACCGCCGTCTGCTGCAACCCCAGTGCCATCTTCACAGCTGTGCTAATAATTGAAACACTTGTGGGTTATTTTTTAAGGGAAGAAAATAGTATATCATTGCAATTGAACATGTCAGCAAGAATATTGGATTCTGAATGGAAATCCTAAGCCATTGCTATAAAAATCATATTGAGCAGCCTGCACCCAGCTTGGAGACAATATAAAATAGGAAATCCTCTGTCCTAGGAGCTACCCACGAGGAAGGGCATGCCAACCTTAACCTTGGCGCTTCAGGTGGGTGTTAAAAAGCAGGAGAGAAATGTGAACCCGGGAAGGTGTTCTTTACTTGATTTAGAATCTGACCGTGTTCGCTGGGCAATAAGCTAGCTGCGAGGCTCCCACCCAGTAGGGGGAAGAGAGGGCTGCGTGGGAAAGCTCAGTTGGCGATTCTGCCCTCACATGATCCACTTCGGCTGTAACTAGATACCCCTGAAAATGAGATACAGTTCTCAAACGTTTGTGCCCCTACCCGTTATGAGACGAAGCGTAATTTTAGTCTGCGATCAGTGGCACGTGACAAAGAGGAAACCTTTCGGAGATGACATCCAATGCAGCTATTATGGAAGTAAAATGAGTTGAGAGTGAGAATTTGTGAGTTTGAAAACAAAAACAAAGAAAGGTTAATGCCAGCCAGCAAACCAAAGTGTTAGGGAGTATCTCCTTTAAAAAGGGCGGGGGGTGGGGAGGACCCTAAGTAGAGATTCCTTATCATCAAACTGAATGGTTAGCTTGCTAACCCAGAGCTGGAGTTACCGTTTCGAGTTGCACGTTGGCTCTACTTCTGCGTGTGAAATGACAAAAATAACATCCTGAGTGTCACAACAGGCAGAGCCTAAGTGACCATCTGCTCTCATAAATAGTGTGTTGATTTTCAAAAGTAATAAAACCCAAGATCTAGCAGAGAACCAATTTTTAGCCCTGATTGGACAGGATACCCCAAAATACACTATTTGTAAAGCTTCTGTACAACTGTATTTTATTTATCCCCTTGTTTTCTCTTTTGCTGTGTTGTCTCAGTCTTCTTCTCATCCTTGACTTCTTATCTCTCCTTATTTTTCCCTGGCCTACTATTTTGTGTTCATTTCTAAAAAGGGAAGGAGTCTCCAAAATTCATTTTAAATATAAAATTTCTGGCTTTCAATATTGAAGTGTATGGAAATTGTGGTTAAGGCAGATGGAAAGTACTGTGTTCTTATAAGAGGGAAAAAAAAGAAGAACTGGAAACAGTTCAGTGTCTTCCTGGCCAACTTGTACTCAGACTGCGGAAATGGATTTTTGGGGGGATACAAATCAAAAGCACAGAAATAACATTTATGAATAACATTTATAGGCATAGAAATTCTTAAAGTTTCACTCATTCATTTATTCATTCCCTGAGTATCTATTGATCATTTACTCTGTATCAGGCCCTGAGAATCTGGGGACTGGGGACACAGTGCCAACTCATCGTCACGATCCTACTGTCTAGGACAGGAGGCAACAAATCAGCTTTTGATGAGAGTTCAGCAAATGCTGAGATTAGTAATTATTAACAGAAAGTCCTCTGAATTTCCAACTCCTACTTATTTTTACTAATCCCTGAGATACTCCATCATGGCCGACTCTCAACATGTCTGTTTTAGGATTAAATACTGCAGAGGGAGTTTTTTGACAAAGGCAATACATTTATGTTGTTTGTGGCTCTGGAGCTATCATCACAATATACGAATTGACAAAATCCTGCCAGCCCCAAGAATATAACTGTAGCCAAAAGGGAAGCAGCTCAGACTGAAAACAATTTTGATAAACGGTCCACTCACACACATAACACAGTGGTAGGAGTGAGGAGCTTTGCGTGCAAACACACCTTTGCAGCTGCCTGGCAACCAGGAGTAGCCATGATGGAGAATAAATAAGGCTCAGACAAATGCATGAGAGGTCCCTGGCGCTGGTTTCTTAAATGCAGGGGCTGCAACTTGACTTTCCATCTCAATATCTAAAGGGGAAATGCAAGACATCCTCACCAGTGTGCTCTGATCCATTCAAGGAGTGCATATTTACCCAAGAGGACACAGAATGCAGAGGCAGTGGACGCGCTGCTGGCTTCTGTGTCCCAGTGACACTTACCCTGGTTTTTTAGTCTTCCCCATCCCTGGAGGGGGAAATCACACCAGGTCCACTGCTCTCGCCTTTTGCCAGGAGAGGGAGGAGAGCACGTCTCTGTAGGTACCAGATCCCCTCTTAGTCATAGAGGTGGGGAGCTTTAAAATATTTATAGAGTTAAATTATTAATTAAAAATAGGAATAATTCCCTTAAAAACTGAAAATAGATTTACCCTGTGATCCAGCAATCCCACTTCTGGGCACATATATGGAGGAAACTCTTTAATTTGAAAAGATACGTGCACCCCAGTGTTCACAGTAGCACTATTTACAATAGCCAATATGTGGAAACAACCTCAATGTCCATCAACAGATGACTGGATAAAGAAGCTGTGGTGTATATATACAATAGAATACTATTTGACCATAAAAAATGAAATAATGCCATTTGCAGCAATATGGATAGACCTGAAGATCATCAGACTAAGTGAAGTAAGTCAGGAAGAGAAAGACAAATATATGATATCACTTATATGTGGGATCTAAAATTTAAAAAAGGACACAAATGAATTTATTTACAAAACAGAAACAGACTCACAGACATAGAAAACAAACTTATGGTTACCAGCGGAAAAAGGGGGCAGGGAGGGATAAACAGAGTTTGGGATTTGCAGACACTAACTACTATATCTAAAATAGATAAACAACAAGGTCCTACTGTATAGCACAGGGAACTATATTCAATATCTTGTAATAGCCTATAATGGAAAAGAATATGGAAAGGAATATATATGGGTATATATATATATATATATATCACTATGCTGAATGTCAGAAATTAACACATTGTAAATCAACTATACTTCAATTTTTAAAAAAATGGGAATAATTCTATCTATAGGAAGTCGGTGGCCTACCTTATAGAGGACTCAAAATGCTACTTACTGATTCGGTTCCTTTGCTGTTTGTGGAGCGCATCACAGGGGTTTTAAGATAAACTCAACAATGCTGATTTGTATGCCAGGTTTGGAGCCATCAGCACACAGTGTAAATACCCCCCGGTGCATGGAGCTGGCGAGGAACCCCGGCCAAGGGGTGCCCTGCTGTGCTTTCGGAGAACTCTGTCATTTTAAAGTAGGCCCATGCAGCCTGCTGCCGGGCTAAATGACACTTGACACAATAAAGGCAGAGCCCTAGCCAGCTCGGGAAAGAGACAATTCCCGGCACTCGGCAGTTATGAGGTGGCCTGAGGCTAAGGGCTAAGCGATGTTAAGTGTTATTGTTAAGCAATGTTAAATCTTCTACCTCGGAAGAAAAATGACTTTATTTCCTTTCTCCTGAGGGTGCTGTTTCGGAAAGCAGAGTGTGGTTGTAATACAACCTCTTTGGCAAGCACCAGGCTTTTCCCAGGGCTCACGTTTTACCATCCTGTCCAGCCCCCAATTTTCCTTGGTGGTAAACAGAACGAAATCAGCATCCCCTGATTCCTGCCTGACACAAATTATTACTCACCCCGGGTGAGCGGGGAAGTGGCTGTTTCCTAGGCTGCTATAATGTGTGAACATCAACGTATGTATTTTTGCAAACAGCTTCTTTTTCACTTCAGCCTCCCAGCCCCTTTCAATTTTCCCAGGCCCCATTCTGGTTTCAGAGGCCTCCCTTCAGCAGTGAACTCTCTCCTCTCCCATCTCCAGCCTCCATCATTCCCACCTGGCCCATCCCCGGCCCCGTGGGATCCCATTATCCCTTCTCTGCAGATGGTTCAGTGCATCAGCACATGATGTTGCTCTTCCGGGCTTGTAATCAAGTGTTGAGTCCTAAGGAGGGAGCAGAGAGGCTCTACATCTCTCCTGTGGTCCTACAGGCATGGGTGATGAAAGGTTGCTGGAGAAACTCATAAAAGCATTCATTGGTTCCACTACAAAATTCACATTACCCCGCCCCAGCTGCTGTCCAGAATGCCTTTCAGTCGTGCTGTCGACTCCCTTGACTATCCCGCAGTGGCCGTTCCAACCCTTTTTCTGCTCCTGTTAAGTTCTGCAAAGATGACTAAGGTCCCCAAGCCCAGTCTCTAGAGATGACCTCACTTCCTTTCCTTTACAACCTTGAGACATCCAACATTAGTTCCTCAACTTCTGCGCCCTACAATTCAGACTTGCTCTGTCTTCTCTAACACACACTTCCCAAGGGGAGAGGATGAAGGCATGGACTTGGAGTCAGGCCATAATTATAATCCCATCCATTACCTATTATTACCTGTGTGACCTTGGACAAGGATCTAACAGCTCCAGGCTCAGTTTTTTAATCTGCAAATTGGGGATGATATTAGGGACTCTGTACAGTGTTTGTGTGAGTATTAAATATAATGATACAAGCAGACCTATTAGAGAAGACCCTGCGTGACATATTTTAAGGATTTTTTAAAATGTTATTTCTTTTTAATTTTATCTCTGGGGAAGACTCATTCTTTTCTTTTCTTTAATGAGTCAAACCTTTACAACAGAGCTCATTCCCACTGGCTTCTTGGGGAAGTGCATCATCAACTCCCCCTCTCTCGGCTGCATCTTTAAGCCTTTGCCAGTTGCTTCCCTCCACCTGCCTGCTACTGTAAATGCACAGGCTTGGCTGCACGGCTCGCCGGGAATTCCAACAGCTGCGTGGAGATGTGCTGGGGACATCACTGAGGCTGAAGGGTTAGCCAACTCTAGGGAAGGACTAGTGGTCCCGATGGTCAAGGAAGAGGGCACAGCTAACTAGGATGATCTGAATGCTAAGTGGGCTGTGCACATGCTGGGAGACAACAGTTCTTATAGACAGGGAGTTCATATCAGGGATCTAGGATGCTGACTGGAGTCTAGGCAAGAGGTCACACTACTCTGCAGCAAGACTTCATTTCAGGCCTGGCATCTCCCATGGGACCATATCCATGTGAATTTACCAGACAGGCTGAGCGTGATGCTCTTGCTCCCAGGAGGGACATGGTGAGGGAGCAGCACTCTAATTCCTGGTGGGAGGAAGTCTTGAGATGCTACGAAGTTACTTCTGTTGGCCCAGGACTGGACCTTGCTGACCATGCAACTGTAATGACTCATAGCCGAGCAGGACTCAGGTGGCAGGACTACCCCATGAACTTGACTCTAGTCCATCAGAGACAACAAAGACCTTCCCTCAACCCTCCTTCCTCCTCCAGTTCCTGCTTGCCCTCCTTTAGGAAGAAGTGGCCAATTCCACACCACCCACTGAGCTTTAGCCTCCTGCCCCAGGCTTCTGACCACGCCACTGGTACCTCCAGCAGACTCTGCCTCCAGCCCTTTTCTTTATGGAGATTCTCTCTGAGCTGCCACCTCCGTTCTTAGAGGTTCACTTCTCATCACTATGATAATGAGTCCAGAATGAACCTGGATCACCTTCACAGCTCACTCTTATTGCCACCCCAGTTAGAAATGTCTGCTTGACTTACCCATCCTTCTACCTCTGAGTTGCCTCAGAGCCCCCAAGCCAAGATCCAAACCCTCTGTTACCTTTCTTTAGCTCGTCTTCCTTTTCCCTTCCATACCACTTGTTTAGCACTTTACCTGTGCCACTGAGAACACCTTGGATTAGGTTTTGATTCTTTGCTGCCCCTTTCTGCCAATATTGGATTATAAATCCCTTGAAACAAAGGATATTGTTTTATAGCCATCATTTTTTTTATATCCATCACTAGGACCTAACATAGGACCATGTATACTGTAAATTTTTAATGTGTTGGTACCCAGATGAGAATTGATTTATTTTTATGTAAGTTATGGGAAAGAATTCCTCTTAAGATTTTTTGACCATTTATTTCAAGGCACTGTTTTCCAATAAAAGTACTGATTTTTCCATGAGACTTTTCCCTGGGGTCAGTGGAAGTCCAGTCTTCTAAATAGTTAACTCTTACTGAGCACTCGCTATGTGTCAGGCACTATTCTAAATGCTTTGTATCTACTGACTGACTTGATGTTCACAGCAATCCTGTGACTCGGTAGCAACCCTATTATGATTCTCATTCATAGGCAAGGACACAGGCAGAGAGAGAGAAAGTGAAATCACCCAAGGTCAACAGCTAGAAGTGGGAGAGCTGGGAGTTGAACCCAGGCGGTCTGGCTGCAGGTTTATACATTTAGCTTCTGGGGCTCAGGTCATCCCGTTCAGAGTCAGATCCAAACTCTGCCACTATCACATCATGCCCGTGTATTATTCACTCACTTGCTTATCTTTCTCACTAAAGTGTAATTGCCTTTGAGGACAGGGACCGTGTCTTACTCATCTTTGTATGTGACACCAAACATTGCTAACAGACAGGTTAGGTAACGCCTTTCACCTGTCTCTGCAATGCTGTCATAAAATCAATTATCTTCCATTCCCTTGGCTCCTTCCCTTGAAATATGAACAGTTTAATGCGTAATTGCTAGATGAACATTAAGCAATATTCTTTGCCTACCAAGAAGGAAATCCTATTTTGTTAGAACACTCCTGAGAGTTGAAAAAGCAGTATCTGCAAATTGGTACTTTGGTTCTTTAAGATTAAGAAGAGTACCAACCCAGAAGAAAAAAGATGATGATAAATTTTCTGGTGGAAAGGGGCACCAGCACTCCCAACGAGAGAGACTCCTTTTCTCGAGACTCATGCAGGACAAAGGCCTGCTTAGGCTGGATTTGGCTTCCAGTCCTGATGGTGCTCTAACCTGTGTAATTACAGAAGTTACTTGATGGGGAAAAAACGTCTCTCTGAACACCTCAGGCAGCTTGAACTTGGTTGTGTAATGAGAAGCGACTTACTAGAACTGATTTTGGGTAGAAAGACAACTTCAGAAGGAGCAAACAGTTTATGTTTGCTTCCTAGGAACCCAAAATACACTCGCCGTCTAAGTGTGTTCCCCGTGTTCTGGTGTCGGGTCCAATTGTATGCACATCAGAAGAACGCGCTGTAAGAGCGCTCTTCCGGGTCAGCGTTTCAGTTGGGTCACTTTGTCAGCTTCAGCTTTCCTGTCTGTATATGCCTTGGCCCACCCCCGGGATGCAGGGCTAACTTTGAAGCTCGCAATGTGCACGGCTCCTGCTACATTACGTTCTCCCCAGAGCCATTACGTCACTGCTTAAAGACACCCTCCATCTCTGACTTCTCTTGTTCTTTCCTCCAGTTAGCTTTCTGCTCTGCTCACAGCTATAGAATCTTCCTTTGCCAACCTATCCTTGTTTTATGGCACTTGCTAAGCATATGGCAGTGACGTTCGAGTTCTGCAGAGATTTCCACCAAGGCCACGGTCCTGGTCTTTGCTGAAGCTAATCGAGATCATGATTGAATGAGGTCAGTGACAACTGGAGCAGTCACACATTGGGTGTATGTACATGTGAGCATGTCCGGTGCAGGTGGAGGTCCAGCCAGCTGGATCTGTAGAAGATGACAAAGTCTCCACGCTGCCTTGTTGAGTACTTCTCTCTGCCACAAGGCCAGTTCATCAAATAAGCTGTTTCATGAGAACATACATACTGCTCCCTGCAGCCCTGGCAGCCGGACGAAAGCTCGTCCAGCCTTTGAGGCCATTTTAGCTACAAGTACTTCTTCTCGGCAAGTCTCTAGACAGGGGCCTGTCCCTCTTCATCCAGATACGATGAATCATGGCCAGTCTCCCTGACACCTTCCTGGTGGCATAGCGTTATCTGAACAGCCCTTTCTGGCAGTGAAAAGCTACCTTTCAGCGCCCCCGGCTGTGGCTGCTGCTCTGACTCTGCAGGAATGCCAAGACGGGCTAAAGAACTTGTCCGGAGCCTGTCTTCCAGGTCCATGTGTGACAGAGTTTGCTGCTTTTGAAAATCAGTGAAGCTCTTTTACCCCTCCAGATTCCCTCCAGATTTAGCTTTCTCACCCTTCCCACTCGGTCCCTATGTTGAAAATCTCCCTGCCCTGTAAAGTCAGCTGCCTACTTGACTGGCCCCTCTGACACCACCTCACTCAATGCAGAGGACAAAATGATGAATTAGCAGCAATTTACTTCTTTGGGAGATTAAGACATCTCCACTGTCAACTCAAACTTCTTGCAGAAGGCAAAAAGCCCTCGCATGCAGTACCGCCTTAACATGCCACACAGCTGAGATCAGGGGGTTAGTGCTCCTGCCGTATCATTTTTATGTCACTTAGTTCCTCGGATAAAAGTCCATTTTAATCATACTTTTCATCATTTCCTCATAGCCAATATATCCTTGATGCCAGTTGGAATATTTGATTTTCATTATTCAGTCAGAGGCCTCCATTATGAGTATAGTTAGAATATTAGAGATTTAAAACACGTTAGGACCCATTACAGTACTGAGGTCCCCAAAATCGTTTTAGATGAATCTTGACGGACCACATATATTAAATTCCATAGATTTTTTTTTTACTTTTCCCTCATTTTCCATAGAAACTTCTAAACTGTTACATATTTACTTAAGTACGCTTTTTAGAGAAATATGTGCCTGCTGTTTCAAGTAGAGTGCTAAATCTGGTGTTACTTTGAACTTGAAACATACTAGGCTGGGTAAGCTGATGCCCATGTTTTCCCTCCTGCATATATTTAAAGCATTTATTTCTCAATTCTCCAGCCAAAAGGAAAGAAAAGAAGGTCAATTTGCATTTAGGAAGCTACTTGGTGTGTTGGTTTATGTCTCATTTCTCATATTCTTTGGTCATTCTGGATGTTTTCCTATTGTACTGTCCTTCCACCATCTGCCCCCAAAAGCTCATTGTTCTGGAATGACCGTGATGAGTTTCTTTTTTCTTTTCTTTTCTTTTTTTTTTTTTTAATTTTTTATTGAAGTGTAGTTGATTTACAATGTTAGTTTCAGGTGTACAGCAAAGTGATTCAGTTATACATATACATATATTTTCTTTTCAGATTCTTTTCCATTATATGTTACTACAAAAGATCGAATGTAGTTCTCTGTGCGTGGTGAGTTTCTTGACCACACTGAGCTGTTAGGCATGATGCACAGCTCCCCCTCTACACCCACCTCCCTATCTTCCACATCTCTCCAGCCATTTGCCACTGTCACTTAGCCAAGTTCCCAGGTCTGTTGTATACAGGTCCTGTCCTGGTGTCAACCTACTGCCAGCAGGGACACTCTGGATAAACCAAGTATATTCACTCGTTGTAATAACTGGTTTGTATCTGTTTGTGAGGCCTGTGCTTTCTGATTATTTAAAATGACATGAAATCACTAAAACACGCAGGCATCTTGGATAAAAAGTGAGTGCCTCCCAAATGTGTGAACACATGCTATTATTCAACAGGAATAATTAAGAGTAAAATCACGAGGTTTAGTTTCCATTTTTATGTACCAAAATCTGCACCCAAACTGTTTCAAAGATGTCACGTTCATTCTTAAACTAGCCAATTGTATTTAAAAGAAAATCAAACTAAGAGCAATTAAAGCAAAGGAAGTAAGGGTGGGGGTGTCACAAAATGCATCCAGTGCCTGTTGTGTGCTTTGCCTGTTACATGCGTCGTCTCAGTTTATCCGCGTCATCCTGCTGAGTAGTTGTCGTCATGATGCTCATTTTGTAAAATTTAAAAATCCGCCCCTGAAGTGGCAGAATCAGGGTCAGAATTCCAACTCCGTTCTTTCTGGTTTCCAAGGTCTTCTTTACTTGTCTTCACCATCCTGCTGACACTGACAAGTTAGGGAGAGGTTGGGGTACCTCTGCTTTTTTCAGGAGTAATATGAGTTCATGGGAAGGAAGATACCTTAGGCCATATTAAAAATGCATCCACATGTATTGTCTTTCAGGGCTCCAAAATAAATGAGAAACATTGAAACCTTCAGCAGTAAAACATACATGCATACATACATACGTACATACATACATACATACATACATACATAAGACAGAGAGTAGGGAATTTCTCAGAAAAAAAGAAAAAGACTTGTGAAGCATCATTTTCATTCTTACATCACTCTGAGGTTTCCCTAAGTGAAAACAAGATGGCCACATTTTCCTTAGCACAATTAATCCCTTCATATGGGGAGCATAAATAAGGATGGGACTAGCCCAGCATTTACATCCCAGGGTTCTGTATGTAGAACTTCTACAAACCTCAGCTGCGTGGACCAGGCTCCAGTGTCCACATTGCACTTGGCACTGCCCTTCCACAGAAACACTGATCATGGGCCCCGGGGAGGAACCAACATTTGTGAAGTATTGATTATGCTCCAAGAATCCAGTGGGCACTTCAGTGTTTAACTCCATTTATTTCTTATAACAATCCTGAAATAAACAGTATTATCCCTATTTTATGGGTGAAGAAACTGAGGCTCAGAAATGCAAAGTGCCATGGCCAGGGTTGCACATAGAGTAAGTAACTGATTTTCGAGTCAATCCAGCTCTTTCTACCTCCAAAACCTATAGGATCTCTACAAATCAAGTTGTCTTGTGCGAGGCCAGCTACAAACAGGCAGGAGAGAAGCATTCAGTGACCATCCTTTACTAAGGCAGCACCCTCTGTGCTGACCCCACCCTAAATGACAGCAGTCTGTAACTCGGGGACATTACAATGAGCAAACCCCTAGCAGGCTTCAAAATTACTAAGAACAGCAACCATGAACCACAGAGCTCCCCTTAGCGTATATAAACAACTACCTCCTTCCAGCTGAAATATCTTTTAAAAAGTGCTCTCTTTGTAAAGACTGCCTCTTTGTCATGCTACTGTTTGAAAAAGAGACACTAGTTGGTTCCACTTCAGCAATTTTCATCACCAGGAAAATATTGTTGCTTCTTTCCTAGTATAGTCCTGGCACATCCTCAGGGGACATGGTGAGATATCATTAGAGATAACTATGGAGGGTTGGCTTCTCTTGACTCTGCTGCTTCAAGTCCAGAGAAGAGAGCTTTGGCAGTCGATTACCATGGAGGTGCCACACGAGCCCATCTGTGCCCTGGATTTTATGTGACACGGGCCCCATGACCTCAGTCACTCTGCCAGGAAACACCTTGGTCCAGCTCCATTATTTCTAGCAAAGGCAAACATTTGTGGTACAAATGTGGGAAGGGTTGGTACAAAAAGAACAGCATCCAGAATATGTTCTTGCTCATATTCCAAGTCTTTAATTAAGCCTAGACAGAAGTGGTTGGGGCTTGTCCCAGTAGAAGTTTGGACCACTTGACAGTCAGCAGAACTGACCCTTCTGCTTGAACATGGAATGACATGTTAAATAGGTAGGAACCTGGCGGTCCTCATTGGCTCCTCTCCACCAACAATATGCACTGGGGCATCATTAGCAGCCTTTAACCTTGACCATGGCTTGAAAGTGAAGACAGGGTGGTGACTGCTCAGATAAGGTTTCCGCCCACTAATTGCTTGCATGTATCTGAGGCAAATGGAGACTCCTTTCCAGAAATGATAGTGTCTGACAGCCTGGTTTTTGCAAGGTCCTGGAAAGAGCTGTAATTGTTGTAGCAGAGGTTTAAGATGGAAAATAAGCATGTTGAGCTATTTTGAGAAGTTTGCCACAATGAAGTTTTTCTCCGGGAAACAGTCCTATAAAATCAGGATTGGAATTTACGCTTGGTCGCTTTCCACTGATTCTTCGGTGCCTTTGACAATGGATGCTATGTGGTCTGGACTGTGCACCGCCTTTTATAGTTTTTTTCCAGCATCAAAATCAAGTCCACGTATAAGACAAAGTTTCCAGCCAATGTTTGAGATGAGTGATTTCCGGATGTGCTGTGTGCGTCGTGGCCAAGATACTGTGATGACTGCCTTCTATGGGCTGGTCATAAACAAGTCACACGTGTGTCCACCTTGTTGACAATTTGAGTTCCTCAGTTTGTCCTTTTTCTGGTGACTCTTTTTGTATCTGATTTTTTTTAAAAACAGATCCGTTCTGAATTATTCACAGCTAACTGTGCAACTTTATTAGCCTAAACAGATGAGCTAGAAAAGTCGTCTACCCTTCCTTATTCCTTCATTCAAAAATGATTTACTGGCTACCTACCAATATACTCCATAGGTCTTGAGGATAAAAGTGTAGGTCCCAGAGGACACAGTCCCTGTACTATGGGGTTTATAATCCAGTGGAGGAGATAGTAATTGTACAGTCACAAAGAAACCATAAAATTGCCCATCATGAAAAATGAACAGATACAGGATTCATGAAAATATAATGGGAATTTGGGCCAAATCAAAGGAGAGAGTGAGCCTTGGGCTATGATCTGAAGAAGATTAGAGAGAAGAAATACGAAACAGTCCAGGCAGAAAGAACAAACACTTGCAGAGGCCTCGTGGTAGGAGAGAACATGGTGGGCCAGGAGACTGAAAGGCGGCTGAGTGGCTGGAACAGAGGCTGCGGGAGAGGAGCAGAACTAGAGAGAAGTCAGAGCATGGCTGGTGATGTTAAGGATGTTTAGATTCACCCAAACACTCATTAGAAACCATTTGTGGGTTTTAGCAGGAGCATGACATGGTCAGATTTGTGTTTCAGATCTGCAGAGGGAGGTGGAATGGCTGCAAACCAGGTCAAAGCTTATGGCTGCAGTTTGAGGAGAGATGGTGGTAGTGCGTCCCAGGGTGGTGATGATGCTGGCAGAGATGGGGAAAGATGGAGGGAAGACCTGACAGCACCTGATGGTGGATTGTATGTGGAGGTGGATGTGGAGGAAGGGGGCAGGCGAGGGGGTTTGGTAAAGCCAAGTGTCACGAATTAATCCAGACACAGCAGTGTGGGTGGTGGTACACTTTCCCCAGAGAGGAAATGCTGGGAGAGGACTAGGCTTGGGGAGAAGATCATGAATATGCATTGTGATGTGCTGGATTTGAGGTGTCCTTCAAACTTGTACAAGGAGACCCTGTAATGTACTGTAGAGATGGCTCAGTGTGGGTGCGCACTACAGTGGCTCAATCCGGATGTTAGACAAATGTCTGTTCATGAGCACTGAGCAGACGACCTCAGGGCACATCGGGGTGATGATGTCATAAACCACAGAGGCTTCTACTCAGAAAGTACAAAGCGAGGCAGGTGGACAGTGCAAATTGCAGAGGCCTGGGCTCCAGCCCGTGGTTATGACATGTCTTCACTGCTTCTAAGGACAGCAGAGACTTATCTGTCACTGTCTGTGTAATTTCATCCTGGAAATGATGTTCTTCTCAAGTAGGAAGAATTGGTGACTTAATGCCATCTGGCATTCTGTGACTAAGCATAGCTCTGACCCCATAAGGCATAAGCATGAAGGGAAGAAGCAGCAGTGGAAATCGTTCTGGTAAGCATGCTGTGCTTAGAAAACAGAACATTCTTGTTCTGAAATACGAGTGAAACATGTGGAGGTAAAAAGGCACAAGTCTCCAATTTCCTCTCAAATGGTTCAGGAAATACTAATCTGTACATGTGTATAATAACATGTATATGCATGTGTGTGAGTATATGTGGAGAAGAGAGGGGACGGAGGGGAAGGGAATAGAATGGAAGAAGAGAATAGATGACGAAGTATATGGGGCAAAATTGTGAAGAATTGGTGAATCTGAATAAAGGCTCTAGGGAGTTCCTTGTACTGTTGTTTTTGTTTATTTATTTTGATGGAGGGACTGGGGATTGAACCAAGGACCTCACGCATGCTAAGCATGCACTCTGCCACGGAGCTATACCCCACCCACCTTGGACTACAGCGGCAGCAACAACAACAGCAGTAACAAGGAACAGTGGAATTGCTCATAGTTTTCTAGTACAAACTTAAAAGTAAGCGATGTGCTCATTCTGGAGTCTTAGACTGGGTTTGCCTCCAAAAGGGGACCCAGAGACAATTTTAGAGCAAGTGATTTTATTTGGGAAGCAACCCTGGGAAGCACTGGATGGAGAGTGGGGAAGGGAAGAAAGCTGGAACAACGAGATTTATAAGCAAGTTCCTGCTGCGGGCATCAGGCAGGGTCTCCTTCTGCTGGGGCCCTCTAGGAACCATACGGATGCACTCACGCCTTGTCCCATGTGACGGGCAAGGATGATGCAGTATTTACCTTTCAAGCTCTGTTCATCATTGGCTGAGGGCTGCCACCTAAAGGAGCCAACTCCACAGCAGGTCCAGGGCACTGGAAAGAGCATACCCCAAGCCTCAAAGCACACTGACTCAGAGTAAGTCCTGTAATGGACCTGAAGTGCTGAGGAGCCGTGGGTGGGGCCCAGCGACACTGCTACAACTCGAGTGAAGTCCCAGAGTCACAGTGGGTCAGTCCTGGTTGCCTTCCATGAGAGGAAAAATATGTAATTGTTAAGTAGCCCCAGATGGTCTTGATGCCTTCATTTTATTTTTGGAGGAACTGTTCTATGATTTGACCACATCGTATATGGAACACAGTGAATCACAATAACATTGACAGGGCAGCCCAAGAGCATAACCCCAGAAGAATGTATTTCTGATTTCTCTCCACTCAAATAATGCAGTTCATCAAAATGATGTAAAGCCTTTGACAAGTTCATTTTCTGCCGAGCTCATGCTCAGAACATCACTAAAATACAGCACCTCTGGGAGTACCCCTAGGATTATGGAAAGCCTCAGGAAAATGGAAATTTGGTAGTGAGGTGCCTAACTCAGGCATGCCCATTAATGAATGATGGAAGTTTGAGTGTCTGCAGTGATTCTGCTTGTGATCATGGCTGTAAACACATACCAGGTCAAGGTTTGCATAGATTTGAATAGGCCACTTTTGCTCCAGTTGAGAATAGCAGGGACTTGGCCACACGCAGGGACTAGTCACACAGCCCCAGTCATGTTACACCTGTGGGCTCTGCAATCTCACCTTAGCATAGGCTTTATGCTGGGAAACTAGTGTTGTATCCGTGAAGCCTATAAAACTGATCAATCACACCCTGTTCAGTTACGACACTTAAGCTCATCTTCCTGAGAACAAAAAGTGTCTGTCATAAGTCAAGCAGGCTTCAGGATAAATTCCTAACATGCACTGACTAAGTCAAAGAGTGAATATTTTTAAAGTTCTTGCTATATACTGCCAGACTGACCTCTGAAAAGATTGTACCAACTTATACCCTCACCAGTACTGCATACAAAGTATTTTTTAAACTGTCAGTTTAGTAGATAAAAAAGTGATAATTATGATCACTCTTTTAATTTGTGATTCCTTTACTCTGAGTGAGGTTGAATTTTACTCATACATTTGTTGAAATTTGTATGTGTTTTTTAGTCTGTGGTAGCTCATCAGTTTGCTATCATTTCTGTCTAGGTGCTTATCTTTTTCTTCTTGATTTGCTAGAACTCTTCATATATTAAGGATCTTAACACTGTCATACAGTAACATTATTTTAGTTTAACTTTATATTTATAGTAAATAGGAATTTATGATTTTAAAGTTAAATCGTCAGTGTTTTGGTTGATGAATTATTCTTTGCTTTTGTATATAAAAAGTTGTCTCTTACCAACAGATCAGATAAATATTTGCCCATATTTTCTTCTAGTTCTTTATTATTTATTTTCCCATTTCTTTATTCTACTGCAGGAATGTTTGGAACACACATGTCATCCTAATGTATTTTCATAACATAGTTTCAAGCAGTATCAACTGTGATCATAAAAAAAATGTGTGGTGGTCTAGACACCCATGTTAAATGGCTTTGTACAAACACCGTGGAAGATATATGTGTGCATTTCATCGACACATATTAACAGTCAGTTTATACCTTGCTCTCACTGCAGTTAGGCCCTGCATCAGGACACATGTGTCCTGAGACATTCTGACCAGGACCCTTGGAACGTGATGCAACACCAGGTCGTCAGTGTCCTGGGCATAGTTAGGATCACCCAAACAGGCTTCCTTCTTAAGGTGGCACTTCCTCTTGTAAAATATGCGCTCCTCTCCTTGGCCCTCTGGCATCTGATGTGACTGTCCGCAGTGTGAACAAGGTGTAGAATGCACAGGCCTGCCCTGCCTCTCCTGGAACACGCATTCCTGTGCTTCTCACATCTGCTTGATAAGAACTCTATGCGTGCTTCTCCAAGGCAGTGTTGATATTATTGGAAGTTGCTCTTTTACTTTCTATGAGAAAGAGACGCAGTGTTACCAGAAGGAGGCTTGCCCTGAGATAGTAGATGCGTCCATTTGGCTACACCCAAAGTAACTGTGAGAGGAAGGGTTCTTAATCAAGGGTCCTCATCTGACATGTCAAAACTATCCACTGATTGGTTTCAGGGGATTGCAAACTCCCTAAGATGATTACATGCCAAGCTTTTAATGAATAATAGTTTGTATATATTTTTGAGGGAAGGGGTGAGTGGCAAAGTTCTGTGACTCAGTAAGTTTAAGACTTAGTAAATTAGAGAGATTTACTGTCAACTCTTTTTAAACGGTTCATTAAAAAATCTTCACATGATGGTTCCTATGTGGCTGGCATTATTCTTTCAATGAAATGATAATGCCTTCATAAGATTATTTCGCTTGGAAAATTTATGAGAAAAAAATATCCAAACCATAGCTTACTGTATTGCAGGGTATCTGCAATATCAGAGTGAATATAATAGTCATAGCAAAAAAAAAAAAAAAAAACACCTTATTTTGGTCTACCTTTCAGTCCCACATGGTATAATGTGTGTATGTATTTCTATTTTGGCCTCTGCGTTTTTGTCTGCTTTTAGAAAGAACAAAACCTTCCCAGCATATAAATCCCAGAAAGTGGGTTAAACAGCATGAAACTCTTGACTTTGTACCCCCTCCCCCATCACACCCACCAGCAACGCGAAATACAGGGCCTGCTTAAGTTTCCAAGGCCACAGTTGTGTGTTCACCATGCTACCTAAAAAGGATTTATACATTCCACTATCTTCCCAGCTTTTGAAAAATCACATTCTGTTCTCATCCCCAGACAGCAGAGAGGGAGAGGCAGCCACTCATGGGACTGGGCAGAGAGCAATCTTCTTTGGAACAAAACGTACTATGTCGATCCCACCATAAATTATAGCAGCATAAAACTGCAGGAAACCCAAAGAAAGTAAAATATTAACATTAAACCAGAGCAACCCCTGCCGTACATAATTTAGATAAATAATCCATTTAATGTAGGTATTGTGATATAGTTGTTCATGTGCCACTGGCAACAGTTTATATTTGAGAAGAATAGAGGCATTAGCTTCTGGTAGATGGCAAATGTGTTTTATTCATTCTTATACTTAAAAGCCGAATGTCCTCAAATAAAATACTGATCAACGGCTAAAAATTTAAGGGCTGCTGTGTCTTTGTCTCATAATATGGATTTGTGGCCTAATCTAGCCTTGTCTTGCCCTTTTTGCCTAATGGTAGGATATTAATAAGAGGAAGATGGTTACATAAAACATCCTCTGAAAGTGAAATTTTTTTTTTTTTAGCATATGAGTAACTTCAGGTGGCTAAAGACTGGGTGAGCTAACCTGAAAGTAACAAGCTGCTCACTGTCTCAGCCAAATTAGGCTTAATGCTGAAAGGCATTCCTTAAGAAGTCAAGAAGGCCAGGGGGGTCAAGCCATCAGGCCAAGGAGTGCAGCTGTCACACCACCTTTTGTGGTCTCCAAGGGAGTAAGCAAAGAAAACCCGGCGTACAAAATCTCTCAAAGAATCAACAGGGAGAGCAAAGCAAAAATAACCAGATGTCCCAGAAGACTCTATTGGTGTTATGCAGAAAGCTAGAGCAGGACGAACAGGGTTTGGATCTTATCAACCTCACTAATAAAAGTCACTTGGCTCTCCATCGAGAAGAGCAGTTGGTACAATATGGAAAGGTTTTAAAGACCATTAATTTCTTGAAATGAAACAGCTGGCCTTATTGGCTATTAAATAATGAGCCAGATTCTCCCCAGTGCCTAAGTCACTCTCTAGTAGTAAATTAGTCATTTAGGGAGGCACATTAACTCTTTAAGAAGATTAGAATTCGATTTAGTACACTTTATGCATAGGAGGAAAGTTGTAGGGAATCTGGCTAGAGCTGAGCAAAGAAAAGATGGAGACAAGATGGAATCGATGGATGAAAGTCAACCTCTGATTTGTGTTAACGTGACAGCTGAGATGAGTGTAGGAAATTCAAGATATTGAGTTGCTGAGGGACGTTTACAGTTGGAAGAGATCGTGATGCTACAAAGAGTTGGACACTTCGTTGATTGACTCATTCATTCATTCATTCATTCAATTTTTAGTTGGACAGCTTTGTGTGGCCGGCACTGAGCTAGGCACTGAGGAAATACTCTTCAATGAAATATGGCCCTTATCTCCAGGGCTTTACAGTCTAGTCTCTGGTGGCTTGGGTAGGGAGTGGAAGAGAGACGAATAGAGACTGCAATAGAGCAGGTTAAGTGCTAGAATTAATATTTGCATGTGTTGAATTTGAAATAAGGAAGTGGCAAGACATGTAGTTATGAAGCACCTTGTATAACAGGTGAAGAAGTTTGGTTTTATCCAAAAGCCCTCCATTGAAGGCTTTTAAACAAGGGAATGGTTGAATTAGATGTGCATTGTAGAAAAGCCTCCTTGATAATTTCATGGAGAATAAATTGGAGGGACAAGACTAGAATAAGGAAAGACAAAGCGAAGCTGTTGATATAATCCTTATAAGAAATGCAGAGGGCCTGAAGTGAGGCTGTAACGGGGGGATGCCAGGAAGAGAGGAAGGGCTCGTTCTCTGAAGGAAGTGAATTGACACTACTTGATGTCTGAGTAGATGTGGTCATTGATGGAAAGGGTAGGTACAGAAGTAACTCTGGAGCCCAGGCCTCGGACAACTGGCTGGAAGGAGGTGCCATTCTCCTTGGTAGATGCTGAAGGATGGGGTGCAAGATTTGATGGAAGGACAGTGTTGTGACAGTTCCAGTCCCTAGAAGGATGAACAGGTGTCACATAGAGAACTAGAAGTCATCCATGTGAATCACGTCATGAGATTTGAAAAGTACATACTAAAAGGAAAACTGAGATGCATAAATCTGCGGAAGTCTTCAAGTCTAAATCCCTGAGCAAATTGTGTTTTGCTTTGTTTGGTTTTTCTCCCAGAAGGGATTTAATTTCAAAGTTCCCGATGTTTCCAAACTGAGGCTATGTCACTGCTCACCACTAGCAGCATTCAAGTGATGGGAGAGTAACATATAGGAAATAATCATCTTTGAAAAGCCACCTTTCTTTAACCCAGCACATCAATAGTTAATAAAGCATCACTACGAATATCAGGAAATTTACATTCTATGTTAAGAAGTCAAAAACTACACAGGTTGCAGACTAGGCAAGTTAACAGTTCTTTCGCTGTCAGCACTTAAAATCTATACCGTGCTTTCTCTGTATGGTATGGGGTGAAACGTGCCAACAAATTGGCTTAGATGATATATATGAAAATATGGAAGAGATTATATATTAGGGGGAAAAGGAGAAATTCTTACATGTTAAAAGGTGTTGACAACTTCACCACAGAATAGCAAAAATGTCCTTAAAGATAAAACACTTATTATTTCAGGATTTCAGAAACCACAGTTACAGTGTTGTGCTATGTGCAGCAAAAGTCGTTTTTTCGAAAGAAAATTGACATCAAAGTTAACTAAACCAATAACTCTTGTGGCAACTTCATGATGAGAACCTCATTCTTTAGGAATGTGAAAAGCATAAAATTAAAGGGGTGGAGGGTTCATGGATTGCCTAAAGAGAACTACTTAGCAAAGGAGGACAAACAGGACTAAACATGTCACTCAGTGTTGGGTTTTTGTTTTTTTTGTTTTTTTTTTTTTTGTAAGTCAGGGTGTCATTCTGGTGCCATTGTATCATGGTTTGCAGGGAGAGGTCTCCAGGTAGATGGCCAAAAACTAGC
This sequence comes from Camelus dromedarius, assembly GCF_036321535.1. Taxonomy (NCBI): domain Eukaryota; kingdom Metazoa; phylum Chordata; class Mammalia; order Artiodactyla; family Camelidae; genus Camelus; species Camelus dromedarius. The sequence goes on along the minus strand of NC_087439.1, from coordinate 68,043,492 downwards.
CCAGTCAACGTTCCACGGGAGACTTGTTTATCTTTGTTATCCATGCGCTCCAGCTGTAGTAGACAATTGCTCCTCTAGAATAATTCCAAAAACATCTATACCAACAGTGCTCATTCATGTTCTCTGTCCTTCTCGGAGAGACCCTCTGTCATTCCTGGTAGTAAACACCCCCATTTTCTAGCACATGCCGGAATCAATAAAGACTCAGTGCTCTAACTGGGGGAAGCATCACATCATTTTAACATGTTTCCTAAAATTTGAACAGGAGACAAAGCCTTTCTCCTCAGTTACAGTAATGAGTTTAAAAATGGGCATTCCTGGGCTAAAATGTATATGATAGTATCTTCTTATTTTCTGTGTTGATCAGGAGAGGGAGCAGGAGAGTAGAGGGGGACTGGGACCCCTAGGAGCTCTAAGGGGACAGAAGCCACTGGGGAGTTAAACAAAGAGCTGCCACAACAAAGGCAGCATTTACAGACGTAAAAATAGAGCCTGTGGCTTCATCTTTCTCTGTCAGGGGCCCATCTCTAAGGCAACCTTACGAGAGAGGGGGACAAGCCACTGGCTGCCTCTTCAACTGTTCTTTGGCTCTAGCAAGAGCAAGGCATGTTCCACACCCAGATACATTTTTGAGTATCCTGTTTGCTGTTTCAAAAACCAACCAGAGAAAAATGTCAGTCGGAGCCAAAGAAGCAAATGTTTAAAGAAAATGTTTTTTTTTTCCCTCTGATTTTTAGGCTTGAAATGTGGCAGGGAAATGAGGGAAGATTGTAAATAGGTGCTAAATCAGAGGATCTGACACACAGAGGGTGATGGGTGAACTTTTTAAGGAGAAAGCAAATGTACATGGATTTTGTATTTAAATCCCATCTGGGCCAAATTACAAAAAGCAAACAAAAGAAAAAGGATAAAGGAGAACAAAGAATAAAAGTAAAGTAGGTAACATGTATTTAAATATTTCACAAGAATAGCTTAACGATAATGTTAGCAAAGCTTTTTTTCTTCCTCTGAAATCAAAAACCCTATGGAAATAAATATTTCTTTTAATAGGATCCTTAATATGTTCACAGCATCTCAAGTCTCCCTCCTCCTAACAGATGGTTTAATACAGTTGGATTTTGAAGGTACCTGGGCAACTTTCGGGGTGTTTGGCCTGCCTTGTGGATTGGTTCAGAACCATCCATTGCTTTCTAAAAAAAGATACTCTCTATTTTGTGGGCTCCTCTGACATTTATTTCTGAATATTGATTAGAATGATGTTCATAGGAAGCAGCTCGGGCTGTGGATGTTACTGACCTGGGTTCTTGGGCTCTTTAATCAATAGAAATTAGTACGAAGGCCAGACAAGGAATTCAGGCTTGTGCTACAGCACGAGGGAGCAGAAACAAGAAAGACGTTCTCTTGCTCGCTCCCCCAATGGGGACAGGCAGGTCCCTTAAATGGGGGTGACGCAGGGTGGGATCAGTGTGCGGGGCTGGAGGGGTGGCTCAGGCGGTCTGCCCATGCCCTCGGGTGCAGGGATCATGTGTGGTGCCCTGCTTTTGCCCTTGGCACTTTAGAAGTGGTTGGGTTTGGGCCTTTTTTCTAATTTTGTTTATAATTTGCTCCAACTGTACATGGGTGGTTATTTTTAGTCCCTTGTAGTTTCTTTATATTCTGTTGCCCAATGAGACGTTTGTCCAGGCGCAAGCACTGCAGTAAAGGGCCCCAGGTTCCAGGCGCCAGAGTCTAGCCTATGCTACAGGCAGATAAACCTTCCAGCTTCGGTGGTACAAATGCAAGGGCACCTAACTGCTTTGTTCTCTGCATCAATGACCATCCACTCTTTAGCATCTTCTAGCCGGTTTCTCACCAGGGACACTCACAAGAGCCCTGCGCCATTAACCATGGAGAAGCTGCTCTTCCACGATGAGCCCTAGCAGCCTCCCCAGGAACTGGTTTCCTGAAGACTGTCTTCCTCTCCCTTTCCTCACCTTACCTCAACAGGCGTTCCCAGTGCAATAGATCAAGTAAACTTCGTACGTCAACTAACTGTAGTAAACACCAAATAATAATGTGTTAGGTAGAATTTCATTAGTCCCCAAAATCAGATTTTTGAAGCTGTAAGAAAATATAGTTCTCTTCCTAGCATTCCAACATTCCAGTTGTTTACTTTTTAAGAGTCCTCAATTCTCTTTTCTAAACAGAAACAAGAGTTGCTATTCTTGTATCTAGTTGTTCAGAACCTACATTTTGGGGGAAAAAATGTGGCTGGCATTGGGAGGGTTAGGGAAACGTGGAGGCAGCGAAAAATGTTAAAGTTAAGAATTAGAAAAATCTGAGTAACCCATATAAGGGAGAAAAAAGGCCCTGTGGCTTAGTCAGTTTTTCCTGGCCTCTCTTGTCCTCCTCCTTGGATATGCGGTCTCCCTTGTGACCCAGAGGTACCTTTCCATTGTGGGTTTGAAACTCGTCCCCAAAGGGTGTCTCTGTGCCGATAGGGAAGGCAGCTGTGGTTATGAACCAGCACACACCAGAGGCTGCCAAGCTGTTGGGGACCTTGTGTGAATGGATGACAGTTTTAATTTCTCTCCCCAGCAGAGGTGGTATCCAGCCAGCGCTACTTCAAACCAATTTTGCAAATCACATTTCGTGGCTGAAAATTGGTTTACTGCGCCCGTCCCATTTTGGAAGCCAAACGTCCCTGGTTTAAGGTGGTGCCTTCACTGAGCTGGGACAGCTAAAGGGTGATTCTTTTTCCTGTAATTGAAATGACAGCATATTCTTCCACAGATTAATTTTAAATTACCCATGTTTATATCCTGTAATCAAAATGATAAAAACAGCACAGATAATTTTCTGCACTGTTCTTTTAAATGTTTTCTGAGACTAATAATAGCTGATTGGCTCTTGATATTTTTGCCTCAGAGAGAAGTTTTACTCCAAGCACACTAGCTCGAACTGTTTGTCATTGTATTCTTAATTATCGTTAACCTTGATTTTGCCTCGTATTAAAATAAGGAGGAATAATGTTTAAATCTTAGATTCTACTGCGATTCCTTTTGTGGACTTAAAGATGATGCTTTCCTAAAGAGATCTGTTCCCCGGATTATATCTCACACTGAAATAAGGGCCTTCTTACTGGAAGAAATATTTCTGAAAAATGAGTACTTGCAAGAAATGTTCATCTGTGAACTTCTAGCAATTAGAAGTGGCTCCACACTTAAGACTCTTTAATAATGTCTGTTAAGCAGCATTTTAGCTCATTTTTATAACACATGCAGGTTTGGTGATTTATATTAAACATTAAACGTAATAAATTTAGATCTTTTTTTGCGTATGAGGCACGGCATCTCTGAATCACCCATTTAAGCAGAGTGCCCCCTGGAAGGTCCAATCTCTTGCTATCATTCATGGCCATAATAAAACAGGCTTCTCCTGCCTCTTTCTTGACATCTGTAATAATGGGAATGACATGTGTGTGGTGACACTGTAACAAGAGGGCGTGTTGATACTGCTTCATGGCGGGGACTAAAGGTCCATGACCAGGCGGTGAGCTGAGAACGTGTGTCAATGACTTCCGTCTCAGATGTGGTACCAAAAGCTATGCTAATGCCTATTTCAAAATTTTATTCAAAGATGATGTTTCAGTGTCTTAAAAAAAATGAACTTTAAATGCCTCACTCTACATGGCTGGAGTTAGTAAAAGAATTGATCACAAAGAAAGGAACTTTGAACACAAATGGATCTACTAATGATAGTCACATAAGAAAGATTTAAAACCTTCCTGTTTTTCAGCCATTCCACAGATGGTCGTTCCATTCTTCATTTGTTGAATCATGGAAAGGCATAAGACAGTGGGGAAAAGCTACTCTTTCTGATGCAACAAGAATTATAGTAGCCTCTTCAGAATTATCAGGACAAGTTTATCTCTAAGTGATTCTATTTCACACTGAAAATTACCTATACGTTTTGATTGCAATTTGTGTGTAAAATACCTAGATATACTTTTGGAAATCTGTACCTTAAAATGAGAAATGCTCACATTTCAAGCATTTAACTAGGGCTGAGAATTCACTAATACTTTCCATTAAAGACACCTGAGCAGTCTAAAAATTTTTGATTTTTTTTTTTAAAGAAAAAGATAGTGGAAGAAGATATAACTCCAGTTTTCAGGCATGTTAAGTCAGTCAGAGGCAGCTTTGTGGATGGGGTTTAGAGCTGGTCCACACAGCCTGGCTGTGTGCTGGCCCCCAGGTGTGGATTCTCATCCTGCTGTCTTCATTTCTGCTTTCTACCTGCAAATAGTTAGGTGAGAAGATGCAGATGAGCCAGCCCAAATCCATCCCTCATGCAGTCAGTCCTCAATCTCAAACGAATTACGTTTCTACAGGCTGGGAACAAACCAAGTGTCCTGGAACTTGGAGTGCATTTTTCATAGAGAGGACGTTCTGTCCAGTGAGCAGGTTGCCAGGCAAGCAGCCGCACAAACCTATTTGGCCTGTTACATAACTGAAGTGCTGTCCACATGAAAATCGCTTTTAAAATATTGCTGCTGTGGGACGTTGACACACCTACTCCAGAGTGGGTGTTCTCAACGGTTAACAGACTCAGAATAACTCACACCCTCTTGCCTTCTGGGGTAACACACTGGAGTCTGAACACAAAATGACAAGTAATGAAAGCAAACAGAATGAAAAAACATTGCTTTGAAGAATACCAGTACAATGCTGGTAATTAAAGCAGAAAAATATAAAATTGAATAAGAAGGCATGTTTCATCTATTTTAATCATTGTACTTGAGGAAAAGCAGGTTCAATCAGGGAAGGAGGAGGAAGTAGCTGGAAGATGCTGTTCTGGGGGCGGCATCTGGCCACTCTCCAGGTTGATGACTTTGCTACCTTTGGGATTTTTTTTCCTAGAACATTTCGTAGACTAGTCTAGATTATTGCCTTTTCCTCAAATGCTTTTGGCAATGGAAGGAACTAATAGAAACAAGAAAAGTTCTTGAGGTATCTGGGGAAGAGTGGGAGGGGAGGTGGAGGATTCAGCTCTGTTCAAGAATTTGGTATTGCCTCTTATGGAGTGAACTGGCGTGTTTATTAGTAAGACCCAGAGGAAAACTGGGCATTGCTCGATTCTCTTGCTGACTGATGCAGGGGAGTTAAAAAAAGAAGAGATGAGGAAGAAATATTCTAGCCAGCAGTGACACTGGTAAAGAAGGCACAGAATCCAGGGCTGCTGGGTGGCTGAACGGGCTAGTCTCAGGGTAGTCAGGAAAGGAATCAGGAATGGGGAATTGGTTACTGGAGGGTGGCGTGGGGGGGTGGGTGGAGGAAGGTGGATTGTCGGTGTAGGTGTGTAAACGTATAACCTAATTATGTAAAATTTTTTCAACATTTTTTATTGATTTATAATCATTTTACAATGTTGTATCAAATTCCAGTGTAGAGCAAAATTTTTCAGTTATACATGAACATATATATATTCATTGTCACATTTTTTTCTCTGTGAGCTACCATAAGATCTTGTATATATTTCCCCATGCTATACAGTATAATCTTGTTTATCTATTCTACAATTTTGAAATCCCAGTCTAGCCCTTCCCACCCTTCGCCCCCCTTGGCAACCACAAGTTTGTATTCTATGTCTATGAGTCTATTTCTGTTTTGTATTTATGCTTTGTTTGTGTTGGGTTTTTTTTTTTTTTTTTAGATTCCACATATGAGTGGTCTCATACGGTATTTTTCTTTCTCTTTCTGGCTCACTTCACTTAGAATGACATTCTCCAGGAGCATCCATGTTGCTGCAAATGGCGTTATGTTGTCGGTTTTTGTGGCTGAGTAGTATTCCATTGTATAAATATACCACCTCTTCTTTCTAATTATGTAAAATTTACTTAATTACTACGTAAGTGTGTGAAAGAGGTTGTTCTTGATTTGGGGAGTATTTATACAGGAAAGAAAAAGTATTCTGTGTACTCTCCATGGACTCTTTTTGTGAAGTGTAAGTTAGAGCATTACAAGTGGCTTTGAGCTTCCATTTGACGATTTCCCAGGCAATGTCTGTGTTACGCGCTTGAAGTCCACTAAGACTGATGAGAGCATCAGAGATGTTCATGTTCGATTTCTGCACTCCGAGGACATATCTGAGTGCATGGCAATGATGACTGAAGGGATTGGGAGACATTGGAAACCATATACAAAGGAGAAGTAAGCCATCTCCCTTCTCCAAAGCTCTATACATCTATGTGCATTTGTGTATATGTACATACATATAAATAAATGCGTGTTATGTGTGTGTATAATAGAGGCATACTATTCTGGAATGGCCTGAGAATAAATATCATGATAAAAATCATGATGATATTGGGGGTGAGGAGGATGAGGATAGCAACTGATATTCATGGACTGCATATTATGCATAGGCACTGTTGGAGTGTTTTGCATGTATTAACTCATTTAATTCACACCACAACTCAGTCAGGTAGGTACCATATTTCTCCATTTTAGAGTAAAAGAAAGATAACTTCTTGAGTTTCTTACTGAATTTTAGTTCAGTAATCCCCAAATGCAACCCAGGTGAATCATACTTTCTGTTAAAATTAATGCCATACTTGTCTGGCTAATTTGGAACCACCATTTAGATATATACCACGGGATAATGCAGACCTGCCACAATCTTGGGTCCACTGTCTTTTCCTGTTCTGAGTGCCCCATTCCCACCTCCCTTCCAATTCCAGCTACCCATCTTCTGGTTTGGTCTACACGGCTTGTGCTTGTCACTTCCAAACCTAGCCCCAGCATGTTCCTCTTAAACCAAAACACAAAGCGGCAAGGGCAGATTTTCAACCTTCATTCGTTCACTGGCAATACCTATTATAAGGGCCATGTTAACCATTGACAACTCTTAGACACTAAACAGCATTTTCAGATGTTCTTCTTTGAAATCTGATTGTGTAAATATTTAAGAAAGTGCTTAAAGGTTAAAAAAAAAAAAAAAACCAAACATATAATCACAGTTGAAAACAATTATCTGTAGACCAACATTTTCCAATATGGTAGCCACTACCACATGTGATCATCAGTATTTAAAATGTAACCAGCCTGAATTGTAATGTGTTTTAAATGTAAAATACACACCAGGCTCCAAAAATTTAGGAAAACCCTCTCTAAAAAATGTAAGATAGCTCATTTTTTATTGAAGCATAGTTGATTTACAGTGTTGTTAGTTTCCAGTGTACAGCATCATGATTCATTTCTATATGTGTGTGTGTGTGTATACTTTTTCATTATAGGCTATTACAAGATATTAAATACAGTGGACCTTGTCATTTATCTATTTTATATATAATAGTTTGTACCTGCTAATCCCAAACTCCTAATTTATTCCTCCTCCCCTTTCCCCTTTGGTAACCATAAGTTTGTTTTCTATATCTGTGGATCTCTTTCTGTTTTGTAAATAAGTTCATTTGTATCATTTTTTAACATTCCACATATAAGTGATATCATATATTTGTCTTTCTTTGTCTGGCTTACTTCACTTGGTATGATAATCTTGAGGTCCATCCATGTTTCTATAAATGGCATTATTTCATTCTTTTTTTTTTTAACTGAAGTAAACAATTACATTGTGTCAACTTCTGGTGCACAGCATGTTTCAATCATATATATACATACATATATTGGTTTTCATATTCTTTTTTGTTATAGGTTACAAGATACTGAATATAGTACCCTGTGCTATACTGAAAAAATTTGTTTTTTATATATTCTATATATAGTAGTTAGTATTTGCAAATTTCAAACTCCCAATTTGTCCCTTCCCATCCCCTTTTCCCCCAGTAACCATAAGTATGTTTACTCTGTCTGTGAGTCTGTTTCTGTTTTGTAGATAAGTTCATTAGTGTCTACTTTTTTCTTTTTTTTTTAAGATTCCACATACGAGTAATATCATATGGTATTTTTCTTTCTCTTTCTGGCTTACTTCATTTAGTATGACAATCTCCAGGTCCATCCATGTTGCTGCAAATGGCATTATTTTATTCTTTTTTTAAGTGTCTGAGTAGTATTCCATTTTACATACACACACACACATTTTCTTTATCCAGTCATCTATTGATGGACATTTAGGTTATTGTAAATAGTGCTGCTATGAACATTGGAGTGCATGTATCTTTTTGAATTAGAGTTTCTTCCAGATAGATGCCCAGGGGTAGGACTGATAGATCATGGGGTAAGTCTATTTTTAGTTTTCTAAGGAATCTCCATACTGTTTTCCATAATGGCTGCACCAAACTACATTCCCACCAACAGTGTAGAAGGGTTCCCTTTTCTCTACACCCTCCCCAGCATTTATCATTTGTAGACTTTTTAATGATCGCCATTCTGACCAATGTGAGGTGATACCTCATTGTAGTTTTGATTTGCATTTCTCTGATAATTAGTAATAGTGAGCATTTTTTCTTGTGCCTACTGGCCATTTGTATGTCTTCATTGAGAAATAGTTATTTCTTCTTCTGCCCGTTTTTTTAATTGGGTTGTTTGTTTTTTTATTATTGAGTTGTATGCACTGTTTGTATATTGTGGAAATTAAGCCCTTGTCAGTCACATGACTTACAAATTTTTTCTCCCAGTCCATAGGTTGTCTTTTTATGGTTTCCTTTGCTGTGCAAAAGCTTACAAGTTTGATTAGGTCCTATTTGTTTATTTTGGCTTTTATTTGTATTGCCTCAGTAGACTGACCTAGGAAAACATTGCTATGATTTAAGTCAGAGAATGATTTGCCTATGTTCTCTTCTAGGAGATTTATGGTGTCCTGTCTTATGTTTAAGTCTTTAAGCCATTTTGAGTTTATTTTTGTTTAGAGTGTTCCAACTTTACTGATTTACATTCGGCTGTCCAGCTTTCCCAACACCAGATACCAAAGAGGCTATCTTTTCTTCATTGTATATTCTTGCCTCCTTTGTCAAAGATTAATTGACCATAGGTGTGTGGATTTATATCCGGGCCCTCTACTCTGTTCAGTGGATCCATATGACTGTTTTTATGCCATTACCACACTGTTTTGATTACTGTGGCTTTGTAGTATTGTCTGAATTCTGGATGGGTTATGCCTCCAGCTTCATTCTTTTTCTTCAGTATTGCTTTGGTAATTCTGGGTCTTTTGTGATTCTGTGTAAATTTTAGGATTATTTGTTCTAGCTTTGTGAAAAATGTCCTGGGTAATTTGAAGGGATCACATTAAATCTGTAGATTGCTTTGGGTAGAATGGCCATTTTAACAATATTAATTCTTCCAATCCAAGAGTGTGGGCTATCTTCCCATTTTTTAAATTATCTTTAATATTCTATATCCATGTTTTAAAGTTCTTAGCATATAAGTCTTTCACCTTCTTGGTCAGATTTATTCCTAAGTATTTTTTATGTGGTTTTAAAGAGACTGTCTTTTTACTTTCCTTTTCTGATATTTTATTGTTAGTGTAAATAAATGCAACTGACTTCTGGATGTTAATCTTTTATCCTGCTACCTTACTAAATTTCTTTATCAGTCCTGAAAGTTTTTGTGTGAAGTCATTAGGGTTTTCTATACATAGTATCATGTCATCTGTATATACTGACAGTTTTACCTCTTCTCTTCCAATTTGGATCCCTTTCATTTATTTTTCTTGTCTGATTGTTGTGGCTAGGACTTCCAAGACATGTTGAATAGAAATGGTAAGAGTGGGCATCCTTGTCTTGTTCTACATTTTAGCTGGAAAGCTTTCAACTTTTCACTGTTGAGTATTATGTTCACTGTAGTTTGTCATAAACAGCTCATATTGAGATATGTTCCTTCTGTGCCCACTATGCCCATGAATGCATGTTGAATTTTATCAAATGCTTTTTCTGCATCTATTGAGATGATCATTTGGTTTTGTCCTTTCTTTTGCTGATGTAGTATATTACATGGATTGATTTGCATATGTTGAACCATCCTTTTGTCCCTGGGATGAATCCAAATATCATAGTATATGATCTTTTTTATGTGTTGTAAATTTGGTTTGCTAATGTTTTGTTGAGAATTTTTGCATCTATATTGATCAAAGTTATTGGCCTGTAATTTTCTTCTTTGGGAGTGTCTTTGGTTTTGGTATCAGGGTGATGGTAGCTTCATAGAATGAGTTTGGGAATGCTCCCTCCTCTTCACTCTTTTGGAAGAGTTTGAGAAAGATCAGTATAAATTCTTTGTATGTTTGGTAGAATTCCCCAAAGAAGCCATTCAGTCCTGGCCTTTTGTTTTCAGGGAGGTTTGTTTGTTTGTTTGTTTGTCTGTTTTTTAATTACAGATTCTATTTTCACTTCTAGTGATCAGTCTCTTCAAATTATCTATTTCTTCTTGTTTCAGTTTTGGTAGACTGTATGTTTCTAGAAACTTGTCCATTTCTTCTAGGTTGTCCAATTTGTTAGCATAAATGTTCATATTATTCTCATGGATTTTTGTATTTCTGTGGTATGGTTTGTCATTTCTCCTCTCTCATTTCTTATTTTGTATATTTGAGTCCTCTCTCTTTTCTTCTTGTGAGCCTGGCCAGAAGTTTGTCGATTCTGTTACTCTTTCAAAAAAACAGTTCTCAGTGTTGTTGATTTTTTATATTTTTTCATCTCTATTTTATTTATTTTCTCTCTGATCTTTGTTATTTCTTTCCTTCTGCTGACTTCAGGTTTTGTTTATTCTTTTTCTAATTCTTTTAGATGGCAGATTAGGTTGTTTATTTGAGATTGTTCTTGTTGTTTGAGGAAGGCCTGTATCTCATGAACTTCCCTCTTAGAGCTGCTTTTGCTGCATCCCATAGATGTGTAGTGTTTTCATTTGTCTCAAGGTATTCTTAAAATGTTCTGTTTGATTTCATTATTTCCTCTTTAATTTTCTATTTGACCCATTGGCTTTTTAGTAGCATGGTGTTTAGTCTCCATGAACTCAATTTTTTCTCTTTCTGTGAGAAATATTCCATCCATTTCTCCCTTTATGTCTGTTACTATTTGTTTTATGTTTTTAAGTGCTCTTGTATTGGGTGCATATATGTTAACAAGTATAATACCTTATTCTTGTATTGGTCCTTTTATCATTATATAGTGTCTTTATCTTTTTATGGCCTTTAAGTCTATTTTGTCAATATGAGTATTGCTACCCTTGCTTTCTTGTCATTTCCATATGCATGAAATACCTTTTTCTATCCCCTCATTTTCAGTCTTTGTGTCCCCTTCACCTTAAAGTGGGTCTCTTGTAGGCAGCATATTGTAGACTCTTGCTTTATTATCCAATCTGCCACTCTGTGTCTTTTGATTTGAACATTTAGCCCATTAACATTTAAGGTAATTATTGACAGATATGTATTTACTGCCATTTTAAACCTTGTTTTCCAATTGATTTTGTATTTCTTCTTTGTTCCTTTCTATTTTTGTTTTTCCCTTTGTGGTTTGATTTTCTTTTGTATTATGCTTAAGTTCTCTTCTTTTTGATTTTTGTGACTCTATTGTATGTTTTTGATTTGTGGTTACCCTGTTTTTCAACTATGTTAACCCATTACTATATCTACTTGCTTTAGATTGGTAATCATATAGGCTCAAACACAGTCTAAAAAAAAAAAAAAAAAAAAAAAAAGTCTATATTTTCTTACTCCCCTCACTCACATCTTATGATTCTGACTGTTTTACATCTTCATGTTTATTCTTTTGCTTCTCATTGTAGTTATCATTGCATTTCCAATGGTAGTTTTCTATTTTCTATAGTCTTGCTTCTTTCCCATTTACAGAAGACCTTTCAATGTTTCTTTTAGGATAGGTTTAGTACTTCTGTATTATTTTAGTTCTTGCTTGTCTGAGAAATTCTTTAATCTCTCCTATTTTAAATGATAATCTTGCTGAGTAGAGTATCCTAGGTTGCAGGTTTTCCCCTTTAAGACTTTGAATATTATCTTGCCACTCCCTTGTGGCCTGCAATGTTTCTGTAGAGGAATCAGCTGATAGCCTTATGGGGATTCCCTTGTAACTAACTCTTTGTTTTTCTCTTGCTGCCTTTAGAATCTTCTTTTTAACTTCAGCCATTTCAATTATAATATATCTTGGTTATAGGTCTGTTTGGGTTCATCTTGTTTGGGACCCTCTGTGCTTCCTATACCTGGATATCTGTTTCCTCCTTTAGATTTGGGGGGTTTTAGCCATAATTTCTTCAAATATGTTTTCAATCCCCTTTTCTCTTTCTTCACCTTCTGGGACCTCTATTATGCATAGATTAGCATGCTTTATATTATCCCATGGGTCTCTTACGTTGCTGTTTTTTTTTTAATTTGTCTTTCCGTCTGCTGTTCTGATTGAGTGATTTCCATTATTCTGTCTTCCAGATCACTTATTTGTTCTTCTGCATTACTTAGTTTGCTATTCATTGCTTTAACTCAGCTTTCATCTTGGAAAATGAGGTTTCTATTTTTACTTGGTTCCTCTTTATAGTTTCTAGTCCCTTGTTACAGTGATCTGCACTTCTATCAATAGCCTTTCTTAATTCCTTCAGTATTTTTATCTCCTTTTTGAACTCTAGATCTGGTAGACTTGAAAGATCTGTTTGTTTGTTCTTTCAGGAGATTTATCATATTCTTCTAATTGGGAGTGGTTCCTCTGCTTCATTTTATTTGTATTTCTCTAACTATGAATTTAGGAGTAACAGTTATCTACTGTGGTCTTGAATGAGGGCTAATTTTTTTTAAATTTTTTAAATTGAGGTATAGTCAGTTTACAATGTTGTGTCAATTTGAAGGGCTGTTTTTATGTGGGAGTATCCCTGTGTAGCCTGTGTGCATCTTAATATTTTTGTTGTTAGGGCTGTTTTTAGTATAGATGCCTGCCACATCTTTCCTCCATATGTGCTGGCTGTTATCCCCTTGATAGGGGGTGTGATGGGTGTTGTGGTGACTGGAGCCTGCACTAGATGTTGAGTGGGGCTTCCTCTTTGCTCTGTGGTTGTCAGAGACCTACTGGGGGCAGGGTCTGCTCCCCAGTTGTTGGACTAGAAGCCCTCAGGTCACATTCTGAGCTGCTTTGTAAGGTAGGCAGGACTGGAGTGCTTCTGCTGGGAGAGGAGCTGCTGAGTATCCCTAGACAGGAGATGTCCACTGGGAAGTGCCCTTTGTGGTGTCACCTGTCTCTTGTTTTGTGGGCTCACAAAGTACACTGTTTTTGGCACTGCCCTCAGCCATGGGAATGCAGGTTGTCTGCCCCGGTGTCCTTCATGCACTGTGCTCCTAAAGCCACTGGGGCAGATCTGCTTAAGTCAGGCTCCAGGACCTGCCATAGTCCTACACCTGGATCTTCCATGGGAGGTATGGAGTCAGCTGAGACACCACCACCCCCCAGTCCCATCTCTGTGTGCAGCCACTCACTGCTAATGCTGGACCTGCCCCAGCCACACAAAAGTAGTCTGCTCAGATGACCCAAATGTGCTGACCTTACAAAGGCACTGGCTGTGTAAATCCACTAAAGCCACCTGGGACACACGGCTCAGATATCAGCCCAACTTCCTCTTGGGGGCAACCCACCAGCACTCATGTGGTCCCAGAGTTCTTAGAGACAGAGCCACATTGGCTGTGAGCATGCTGAGAAGGGGGCTGCTATGGTGGAGTCTCCCCCCATCCTTCGCACATTAACAATGGGGCTTTTTATGGTGGGCCCAGGCTCCGTTGCACTCACTTCTAGCTGTGGCTCCTATCACGCTCCAGCCCCTTCAGGCTGTCTCTGTGCAGTCAGCCCCAGTCTTCTCCTTATGTCTGTCCTTTGAAGCCCAAGTTTCAGCACCGAGCCCCTGCTCACACCAGCAGGTGCACATCTCAGGCTGGGGAGTGCTGCAAGGCGGCACGGATCCTCTGTGCCAGACACTCCCTGTACTGCCTGCAGCCCAAACAGACTGCTGCACTCTCCTCCAAGCCTCTGAAGCTCCCTTTCTGTCCCAGCTGATCACTCCACTGATGAAGTTCCCAGGGTAAGGGAACTTCTCTTCTTTCAGAGCTCCCTAATCTTGGTTTTTTGTTTGTTTTGTTTTGTTTTTTTGCCTACCCAGTTACATGACCTTTCTTGCAGTTTTGATTATATAAGATCTTCTGCCAGAGTTCAGTAGGTTATTTTGTGAGAGTTGTTCCACATAGACGTATTTGTGGGAGAAGGTGAGTTCCATGTCCTTTTATTCCACCATCTTGATCCCAAGCTTTCTCATTATTTTTACATTGATTACATGTTAAAATAATATTTCAGATATACTGGGTTAAATAAAATTACTAAAGTTAGTTTGACCTATTCCATTTTACTTTTTAAAGTGGCTATTAGGAAACTATAAAGTGTGTAGATGGCTTGCATTGTTTTCTGTTGGGCAGCACTGCTGTGGACCCTAAAACGCAGGCTCCATAAGCACAGAGTGGAGGTAGCTCTGCTGAACCTCCCAGTTAAAGTCTGAAAGGTACATGTTCAACCTGAGTCTTCTTTTTGGAAAACACTTTTTTTCCCCTTAAATTGTACATAATACCAGGCACACCTGGATTTCTAGATAATTACACCCACAAGTGGCTACATGCAGACACAATTAGGTGCTTGCAACTTGTCTGAAGGCACAGGTGTCTAATTGCACCCACAAATGGCCATTTGGCAGGCACCACTTATTGTGCACACAGCTGATTATAGGCAGAAAATGGCAACAACCAAAAAGGAGGCCTGGGTAATGGAGGCATGAAAATAGGTCCTGTGTCACCCACAGCCTTGGTGTGATCACTCCTTCCTGGCTTAGACTTTTGATCACTCCTTCCTGGCTTAGACTTTCTGGGGAATGCCCACTTAGGTGTTTATGGAAAGCAGCATATTCAGAATGCACAGGCTGGGAGATGAAAATGCATATGCCCCATCTCACAAAGTAAATGCTGTCTTGAGCTTTTAAGTAAATTGGGACTAACGAAACCCACATTGTCAACCTGAGTAACCTTAAAGTGGATTCCGCTCTGCTGGGACCGGCTGTTTATAATGGCTAAAAATGATGGAGTGTGTGAGAATCCCTAGGGACACTTTGGTAAATAGTAGTGTTTAAAGGGTTAATTCAACCTAATGAATCACTTAGTGGGGATGGGAAGGCCGGAGTGGTAGCCTCGGAAGACACAGCAGGCAGGCATTTATTGAAATGCGGGGCAGTCGGAGGGGGAGGCCAGCCTTGAAGCCTCGAGCAGTTGTGCAGGTCAGCCTCCACAGGCAGGGAGTAATTGATATCCCTAGCTCTCATAACAGCTGAAACAACAAAGCTGGACATGGAAACACGTTCACTTACGCCGATTTCAATGTCCAAAGGAAATGTGGGGAGACGCGGAGGCCCTGCCTCTTCAACTTTTAGGGCAAGTATGGGAACAGAGAGTCTTCTGGCTCTCTCCCCTCATATTTCAGGAAGGGCTTTGTACTAGATTGCAGTAGCTTTGTGGTCTCTAGCAGAAAGCAAGCCTACTCAGCACTACTGATGATAAGCATCAACCCTCAGACCACAGCAGATTTGGTGTTGGAGGAAATCCACACTATTTCTTCATCACCATAAAACGGAGAGACCAGGCATTGGTTTCTGAATTCTTAGAAGACCAAGGATGCCTTCAACAAAGTTAGGAAATCCAAACCATGGCAGCTTGATGCCGTGTTTCCAGGGCAGGCAGAAAAAGATTTTCTCCTAATGAAATTGCTTTCATAGTGGGTATTTATTTGCCATATAAGTAAGTCCATGATTTACCCACCTTGACAAATACTGTGTCTTGGATCATCACATCCTTTTGTGCCTGCTCTTTATTTATGATGATTGCCGCCTACTCTTGAATGGCAATGCTATTGTAATAAATCTCCATAAAAAGCCAGTTCTCAGTTCAAGTTACTGCAGGCTGAATATGAGGAAGATAGTCTAAAAACACACACTGATTTTCCTCTTTTAGAAATTCTGTGACAGGCTTGCTCAGAACTTCTTTCATTTCAACTGGACTGCAGCTCAGCCTAACGTCAACCTACCATAATTCTTTCATGTGGAAGGCTATTATTCTATTACAATTTTCTCTCTTGTTGCCTAATGTCCAAAGAGGGTTGGTGAGAGATTATTGCAGAATTTTCTTCATCTTAGATATTTCATCCCATATGATTATTCTTTAAAGGCACAGTGGAAAATCTTCTGTTTCTGATTATTAACCTTCTTTTACATAGCCTTGAGATACACATGGAAATTTTTCATTTCTCTAGGAGTTTGTTGTAAAGATAATTTTATAAATTTTAAGTCAAATTTTTTTCTCTATTTGACTCATTGCCCCTTGTTTGCTGCTCAGTTATTGGAGACAATTTAGTGCCAGAAGGAGGGAGCTGTCATGGGGTGATAGTTTTCTGCTGTAAAATGGAATTTGCAAGTTTCCAGTCTGGGCCAGATGTCCTTGTACTTTCTTATTTTAAAAAAATTCTTATTATGAAAAAAAGTTTTCACCAGTTGTTAACTTTGCTACCCAATACCTGATGGAGACTTCTGGTTTCTAGTTCTGAAGGTAAGGAGCTTGGAAGTCACCACAGTGTCCTAGCAAGTAGAGAGGTAAACAGACTGAAAAATCAGCAACTTTTCTTGGATCCATAAGAGAGGTGAGGACACAGGGAAACTGCTGCCCAAAGGTTGGAGAGACAGGCAGGCAAATACAGGGAGTCACAGCTCCCAGCAGAGACTCAGGAGTGGAGTGGCTGCAGGAACCAGCACCAGGGTAGGAAAACCTGACCTGTAGTTGGGGAATTGTCGGAGGCTCGGTGGGGACCCGGTCATGGGCGGGGGCATCACATTTGGCCTCACCAAATCTCGAAAGTGACATTTACCTCCAGGAGCTCCACTGGATTCCCAGAGTCAGTATCGAAAAATGCTCTCGTTTCCAGCAGGGGGAGGAGAAAAGGAACCATTTTGAAACACTCTGTTCTTAATAAGCCCTGCCCTCAGGAGAAGCTAGTTAACCAAACCTAACTGACCTGGCGGAAGGGAAATACCCAACTCCAGCTGGCTCCAGCCTTTCCTGTGGGAGGAGGGAAGTACCCAAGTCCAGGCCACTCCGGCCAGCTTGTCCCACCTACGGGGAAAGAAAGAAACTGAGAAAGAAGTGTGCGGCTCACAGCCCAGAGGCATCGACTCACTAAAAATCTGTGACCTAATCACAGGACTGTGGGCTGCTTTCCTTCCCCCATACACCTCACCACCACATCACTAAAGGCCTATTTGGAGCAGTTCCTTTTACCCACTATATCACTTCAGCTATCAAGAAGAAGCTGCAAGGCATACTAAAAGGCAAGATAGAAACAAAAACACAATTTGAAGAAAGCAAACATCAGAACCAGACCAGGCAGGGATGTTGGATTATCATACCAGGAACTTAAAATAATTATGATTCATATGCTAAGGGCTCTGAGGATAAAGTAGATGGCACACAAAAACAGATGGGAAATGTAACCAGGGAGATGGCCCTCCTACGAAAGAACCAAGTACATGGTGGCAGTTGTAAGGCTCTGCCTTAGTCTATTTCAAATTTCTGGTAACAACCTGCCGTGTAATTTCTTGAGCCTCTCTTTCAAGAAGCTAAGAGCAGTAAGCTTCTATGCCAACACATCCACCTCTATCCTTTGGTCTCAAGAAGAAAACCTCCCGTTGGTGTATCTCAGAAGCTACATCCACAACCACAGTGGACCAGAAGACCTGCATTACTATCAGGTGCCCTGTGGGGTCTGCGATGCTACCGTGAAAATCATAAGTCACTGGTCAAGAAGTAAATGTCTATTCTTATGAATTGTCTTCATCTCCTTATAAACCACAATTGTATTTGTGGTATAGATTTGGTTTTACGTTCAGTGTTTTCATGAAGAAAGCTACTTAATTGAAAAAGATTCACAGTCAGCACTGGAATGTATCAGATTGAGGTTTGGTGGTTGATGGTCACATTATCTGTATTTAATAACCCACTGCTCCAATGCTCTGAATAATAATACCACAGCCATCAGAAGCAAGTTATTCTCTTCTCCAAATTTTGACATATAAGAAATTCAGTAATTGCATTGGAAGCTTCTGGTATCTCATTGTGTTGGCATTGACTTTACATCAGGAAAACAAAAGCCACAGGGAGAAAGTAGATAAAGCCACTGAGGGCGAATTCTATTTTAGGTGAACACTCAGGTCCTGGGTTATTTGCATTGGTTTTCTGCTTTTCATGGATTTGGATTTTTAGACTTTCTCTACCATGAACCCCAGCCATGACCAATAGTGGGGAAATAAGCAGAACTGCTGGTCTTCATCAAATGAAAAATAGTTATAGGCTGCTTTTCTTTCCCCTTTTCCTGCTCCCATCTCTTTTCCCAGTTTCCCATTTATAGCCATGCTTTGCAAAGATCAGCAGACCTACTAGAAGTGCGATGAGCACGGGAGTGGACGCAGGAGACAGACAGCAACAGCCATCGGCTCATTAAGGACAGGGCCCTGTCTATCACCTGTGTCCTCCGCCCTACAGAGAACCGCACATAGGAGGCATTCGACGAAGTTTTTAGGCAGAAAAAGACGGGAGGAATTTGCATCTGAAGGGAAAATATTCCAGACATTTCACTGTGAAAGTGTCAGGAAGGACAGTTCTCTATTTTCAATCATTTTGAGTTTAAGTGGACATTCTGTTTGTGTTAAGTTTTGCGGGCTTTCAAATTGAGCTCTGAGAGGTCTTTCATTGAAAACAAATTATTTTTCAGTAAGTTGTATTTTTGTCACTAAAAAATATCTTCTGCTAACAGAAATGCATAAAGCAAAAGAATAATTGTGGAGATGACATAGCATGTTTTTCCAAGTTTCTGTTCTGAATAGTTTGTATATCTATCTTTCCAAAAAATTCTTCCCAAAAACTCAAACTTCTCATTTTTGTTACCCACCCAGACCTTGATTTTTTAAAATACATTCAGCAGTTTCTTTAAAACATGAATGACTGGAGCTTTTCTAGACAAGTAAGGAATTTTTCAAGTGTAGGATTTTCTTTATGTCTTCTGTGGAGCACAGTTTAAGAGGTGGTTTCAAAAAAAAAGCAATTGAACGAAGTAAAATAGTCACCCATACCCTTGATTCTGATGGTGGTTCAGATGTATACACTTGTAAAACCTCATGGACACATTTCTCGTAGTTCTCGTAGGTAAATTAAGCCTCTGTAAGTTTGAGGAAGGAAAAGAGAGGTCCATTTTTACCTGGACTCCCAAGTCATGTAATGGTGGCTCAAGCTCTCCTGACTGCTGGTCCCTGGCAAACCCCAACTCTGAGACCCACCCCATGACGTCCTGGCTCATACTTACCACTCTGTCAAAAGCACAGGTGAAAACCCAGCCGCCTTGTGCTGCTCCTGAGAAACAAGTTTCCATTTTCTTTGCCAGTGGAATCATCTGCCTGCCATTCAAATCAACATCATGTAAAATCAGTATTCCATAGGACGAAAGATAATAATCTCACAGCAGTCAGGCTCTCCAGACCTCTTTTCCCAGTGCAGCTCCAGAGCCAGTCCCACCTCCAGTGGTTTATATGAACAGAGACAGAGATGAGCAACTGATAAATGCTGTCAGGCATGGGGACAATGGGATAGTCATCTTATCTTGCTTTTTCTTTACACTCTTGGGTCTCAACAGGCAGTTTTCCTGGCGTGGTTTAGATTTATACAGCTAGTTGCTAAGTACCTGCATACGCTTATTGTCACCTATTAGACAACTGGTAGAGGACAGGAGTTGGGACTATTCACTTCCTCAGAAATAGAGGTAACACAGCCGCCATGTGTAGTTACGGAAATCAGTTCTAGGCACAGGCATCTAAGCCGAAAGGAAGTCTGTCAAGGGCCAGAACCCAACAGGCCCTCCCCAGCCAGCACCCTTTTTTAATCACAGTTCAATGAGAGAAGTACTCTAGGCCTCTGCTTTTCACCTTCTCCACGCTGGAGATGTTGGGAACTGTGCCAGGCAGAGGCAACATGATCTACAATAAGCTTTTCTCTCCCTTGTTTGTTTGTTAGTTACTGAAGTGAATGGCCACCTGCCCTTTCCAAGTACGTTATCCTGTAGTAGTACTTGTGGTCATCCCGTTAGGTGCCCTCCTCCACACACAGCAGGTAAGCATTAGCAGTCTCCCTCTATATTATTCAGGCATTTTTCTATATCCAATACAGAACAAAAATCTACTGGCAAAAGTAACTGGAAAAAAGTCCAAGGGTAGGCTTCTCTTCAGGTGCAGCTGCCCAGGAACTCAGAGAATGCCATCAGGAGTTGGCTTCCTTCTCCCCATCTCTTAACCTCTGTGTCCCTCTGTGTTGGCTCTGTTCTTAGGCACACTCTTCCACCCTGGGGTAGAGACAGTTGCCCACAGCATCAGCTTATTTCCTGTATTCTTAGTCACTCCAGCAAAAGAGGGATTCTCATTCCATCATATCTAACAAAAAGTCCTAGAACTGTCTCGGGCTGCTGGGGTTGAGTTATGTACTTACCCATAAACAATCACTGTGTCCAGGGGGTGTAATGTTCTGATGGCCCAGTCTGGGTCACATGCCACCTCTGGAGTCCTGGGTAGACTCACCCCACCTGAACCATGGGGACTGAGTGGGGACATGGAGTGATTCCCCAAAACTCAAAATACCATAACCAAGGAAAGACGGGATAGATGCTAGGCAGGAAAAATGGCAGCCTTCCACGGTCCCAACTCTGAAGAAAGGGGGAGAAGGAAAGAGAATCAAGGATGAAAGAGAAAAATTGAAGTGCTTTTGCACACTCACAAATAGAAGAAGGAATGCTAAACTCCTAAAAAATTACCAGACCCAAACACCAAACTGTCTTCTACTTCTAGGTCTGATTGTCATCTGCTGCACAGACTTCAAGAATACATCCCCAAATAAATCCAGTGTGTCATCCATGCAGATAGTCCGATATAAAAGAAGAGACAAGGGAGATGGGGACATTATGAGTCTTTGATGGTCTTTTGACTGCTTCCCAAATTCCTTTGAGTTTGGATGCGTGCACATGTAACCTACAGCTGCCCACGCAACTGTTTTTGTCTCTAAGAACATAAGCGATCCCACATCCAAATCTTCCAGCAAGTCTCCAAGAGGTGGCCTCAATGTGGATACACTAAGTGGCAACTTGACATCAAGAATATAACCAGGACTGCACAAAAAAGAACAACTGTTTCGAGAGAGTGTACATCTTAGTGCATTTTGTATAAATTTTTTATGAACATAGTCCATAAATTTTAGGAAAGTGGTGATAACTTGCCTCATTTCCATCTGGAGGAAGCAGATTTTTAGAGAAGAAAAAGGCCTCTGGACATATCTGAATATTTGGAAGACTGAGAAAAGCATGTAAGACATTACGGAATCAGGAATAAACAATAAAAAAGTTGGAGCAAAGAGAAAAACAATAACAATTTAAAAATCCAACGTTTGTCAATCACTTACCACACCCAGGCACTGTGCTAAGTGCTCTACATTCTAACTTAACCCTCCTAACTATTCAGTGAGGCAGGTAACCATTACTATTCCAATGTTACAGATGAGAAAATTGAGGCTTAATATAGGATAAAGGATAAGAATGTTCCCAATGTCATATTCCATTAGTGGAAACCTGGCACCACTTTTGCTAACTCCCCAGCTGCTTCATCCCGTGATGCTCATAGCAGGGTCTGTACTGATGGTCAGGATGGCTTAGCTCAGAGTTGGCTGAGACCTGAACACAGACATCCCCAGAGGTAGAAGAAGGGATTGGGAGAGGCTCCAGCAGGAGGAGGTAAGACCATCAGAGGCAAAGAAGTCCATCCTGTTTGGACAAAAATCCAAGATCCCAGCATGCAGAGAGGAGCACAGCCTGAGAGGAAGTCTTGTAAACAAAAGACCAAAGGCAAAGGCTCCGTTAGCATCAGGAATGTCTAGCCACAAATGAAGGTACACAGCCTTGGATGTTAAGGTTTCAGAGGTAGGACCTCATTCCTCGTAGGATTTTAACAGAGAGGGCAGAACCTCGGATAGTATTAATACTATCAGTATCTCGTAACTGAGTAGGGCTTTGTCAGTTACACAGGATTTTCCCTACATCTCTAATTTGATCTCGCAACAACCCTACCAGCTCGGCATTATAATCCCCACTTTTAAGTGAAGAAAATGAACATGGAAATTTCTCACTCAAAGCCAGTGGCAGAGCTGGAACTAGAACCCAGGAGTTTCGGCTCCAAGCTCAAGTGGTTGTTTAGCTCAAGTGGTTGTTTACCATCGAGCAGCTGAGCCCACCATCACAACAGAAACTCACTTACCGGAGCCAGTGTCTGAGCTGGGAGCTTGGTCACTAGGCAACAAGCAAGATGCCAGTTGCTGGGGAAGAAAGGTATGAGGCTGAAACTCAAATAAGCATTTTTTTCCCTCAGTCGGCAAGTATAGGTCCCACTCAGCTGAAAGAAAAGAGGACCCTTTTTCCCACACCAGGAATCTCCAAATAACATTCATTTAAGAAATACTGAATTGAGTTTCAACCATATGCCAGGCATTGGGAAGTCAAGGGTGAACTCACCAATACCCCTTACCATTACAGAGTTCACACTTTATTGGGGAACAAATAAGAAAACAGGTAATTATATAGAGTGGTTAGTAACTCCATAGAGCCAGAACTTTTTCTATGCAAGCATCAAGTCTGCATTCAACATTTTCCATGATCTTACGTAAATTTAAACTAATCATGACTTAATTTTCTATCATTACTGATACTGCTCAATAAGTTCCCAAGAAGGGCATCTGATTCAGAAATAGGGGGTCAGGAAGAAATGGTCTCTGGAACAGCTAAGTTTTGACACTTTAAAACAAGAACACTTTCTTGGCCTCTGAGCTTGTCTACCCAGTAGCCTGCAGTTTGTCACTGCCTTATTTAAAGGGTCACCATCTCTCACTGCCCCCTTCTCCCTGCTTGCCCACATCCAACTCTTCCTTCAAGATCCCCTTAACGACCCCCTCATCAGAACCCTCAGCTAGAGCAGTGTCCCATGGTCCTTACTCAGCCTTGAACGTGTGTGTCCTGTCTTGTCTTTCATCTCGTTCTTTCTCTCCCTGGATAGCTGGTGAGATCCTCGGGGACAGACTCTGGGGCTCGTACCTTTTCACAGGTGCTGGAGATCTGGGGGCTCGTTTAGCACTGTCACCAACCAAGGAGTACGATGGCCCCTGGGCTAGATGAACATCAGGAGTTTTGTCCGTCCAGACTGAGAACTACAGGGGAAAGATAAAAGGATTATTTTTCAAGGAGACATTTGGCTTCTAACAGCAATTCTGATTGCCTATCCCTGACAAATGAAACATCCCCCTGAAGCCACTTCTTTCTACCAGAAATAGCACCCAGAGAAGAACAAGTAGATTTAAATTTAAATATTTTGTCCTGTCTCGATTTTCCATGCTGTTATTTTTTCAAATGGTCATGATGAGGGTAATTAACAACTTAATTCATTTGTTCTTGTTGTTGATACTTCTTTTAACCTCAATTGAGTGTGTTCCATACTTACAAATGCCTATAAAACTGCTAAAACTCCAATGGGCATTTTTCAGCTTCTGGTTTTACCAAACCGTGTTTCAGTAAACCTCACTTAAATTAATCGACTAAGTAGAGAATTCCCCAATGGGATGTTAGGGACGGGTAAGTATGTTGTAAATAAAACAACTAAAGGGCTAGTTCACACCTCATCAAATGGCTTAACCACCTGATAACAGTTAACTACATACATTGCTCATAAAATGCACGAGGCAAGGAGGTAAATCAGAGTCCCGTTTTTCTGAAGTGGGACACACCTACCCTTTTGCCAAGGCCTGGTATTACTCTGCCCAGGGCTGGGATGAAACCTGCACAGTATCACCTCATTGGCCAGGAAAATATCCACACAGTGCCTCTCAATGAGGAGAGCAAATTCTAGTCCAGAAATCCCATTAGGCGAAGCAGGTTTCCCTTCATAATCGCAACCTTTGAGATAGAAGGGTAATATCAGATCTTGGATTCTTTTTACCCCAACTTCCCTCCAATAACGCTTTCACCCATATCACTGCATTTACTCTTGTGAGAAGAAAAGCACATATTACTTTACAGATGGAGAAACCAAGGCACAGATAAGTGAAGGCGGCCAGCCAGGGTCACCCTTGCAGAGGTCAGGCTGAAATGCAGCAGCGTGACCTGAGGTCAGTTTGGACTGCAGCCTGTGTGGTTTCCTGGAAGGGCCATGAAACTGGAATCCCCGATGACTCATTGGGGGCCACCTATTCATTTTACAGAATTGAAGATAAGGCCTGGGAAAGTAACACGACTTGTCTGAACCCCTGGCGAGTGACCCAGTCTTTGTAGTTCCTGACTGGGTCCCTCCTCCATACCACAGTTCTCTCAGGCACAGAGGTACTGATGGAGAATTTGTTTTAAAGAGTGAAAGGTAGACCAGGTACGGTGGTAGAAATCTTGGTCTACTTCCCAGGGCACTGTCACTCTTCCAAGTGGGGAATTTGGATCACACACACCTGTCAGTGGAGGATGCAGATTGAAGGCCATGATGCAGAAATCCTGAGGGTGAGAGCTGTTCCCATGGGGCAGGGGCCTAAATAACTCTAGGGGCAGGGGGGCTGTCAAGGAGAGAGGCAGGAAGGAGCACAGCCTAAGGAGAGCGAAGCCCCTGCCTCCAGGGTACGGCGCTGCCCGCTGACTGCAGCCTTGAAGGAAGGCAAGACCCCAGTTTAAAGAAAAACAGGAAAGCTGAGTTTTTATGTGAAAGCCCTTAATGTACAAATGCCAGCAACTAGTTGAAAAAATTCTGTAAATACCACAAGTCTGTATACATATATGAAGATAATTATTCATTCGTTCGTTCGTTCATTCATCCCGTGGACCTACAAGCTGCTACCTCTGTCGGAGGACTTCCCACAGTGACACATACTAATGTGGAGTGGTTCCCATAGGCCCCCAGCACTCAGTCTCGAAGTTTGCATTTGTTTGCGGGTTTGTTTACTTACTCCTTCAAGGTCTTTGGTCAATTACCTTAAACTCCACACAGAAGATCCAGCTTTATTTCTTTTAAAGATGATTGTAACTTCAAATTCAACACGTATTGAGGACCTCAGTGTGACTGGTCTTTTTGTTCTTTTTTTTTTTTTTCTAATTGCAGTATAGTCAGTTTACAATGTTGTATTGATTTCTGGTGTTCTTTCTTGTTTAGTTTCCATCACAGCCCTGCAAGGGGAGGAAAGGCAGTCACAATATCCCCGTTTCACACATGAGGTCATACGCTTTACATATGAGGTCACTGAGGCTCAGAGGAAGTTCAGTCACTTGGATCGTATCCCTGCAAGGTGCCTTGTTCAGATCAAGCCCCTGAGCCCCCACTCTCCCCAATGCGTAGATGCATCCTGCAATCCCTCAGCACCGAAAACCCTGAGAGCAGCCCGCCCCCTAAAAGACAAACAAGAACTAGTTCCAGAACAGGGTGGCAGGTTTGGAAGCTCGAAGTCCACAGAAGCACAGAGAGGGCCTAGAATCCCATCTCTCCTGACATTTAAAAACGAGCTGGCATGGAGCAAATGGTAAATAACGTTTTATTTGGTAATGGTTCTTTAGTTTTAAATCACCTCAGCCTTTACTTTTAATTAATTTCCTTAAATTAGATGACTCATACTTGTAAATATTTGCTTTTCTACGATCAGTTTTGTTTAAATTATTAAAGCTTCAGCTTCGTGACTGATTTTAAGAATGGAGGTTGCCACTGTGCTGGTAACAGCACGCATGTGGTAAAATGGGGTGGTTTCATACTGACACATGTGCCAGCCCCAAATGCGGCCAAGAGCAAGGCAGCAGAGAAGGTGAATTTATGGTTTTCTTCGGATTGTTCGAGGAATAAATCAGTAACTCAGGGACTTAGAGAACAAATGTAAGATGAAATAATATGTGAAGGAGCTCACTCACAACAAAAGCTTGTCTTGCTCTCTTTTTTTAAAAGCACCCATCAATGGCTCTGGATCCACATATTATTTTGCTAAAGGGAGTAGAGGTGGAGGTCTGAGAGGGGGGTTGTGAAAAGGCTGAGGACAGTAACTGTACAAGAACATTGGAGACCCAAAAAAAAGTGTTGATGATAGTGGAGTAATTTCACAGCCCCAGTCAGTATGGGCTATTATAAGCCTTGATTTGCTGGCTGCTCCATGTCCCCAGCATCAAAGGCAAGGATGGAACCCGAAAAAACTGGGCTGACAGTCAGGCTGTGTTACAGCAGAAAGAGAAATGACAAAGGATGCTCTAATTTCAGTGAAAGGGGGATTTGAAAGTAAAAGGTCTGTAATGACATTAATAACCAGTCTTTACCAGCCGCGAAACGATCAGCCAGAGGATGAACAGACCAGGGCAGGACGGGGTGGGGGGCTCAGAGCTAGTCATCGGCACCTAACACTCTCTTAATAACTTTTGTTATTTTTCAAAAACCATTTTGACAATACAGTTCAGTAACCTTTGTGCTGTAAATCCATTTCATCTGCAAAGATGAAAGCTGAGTAGAACAGGGTATTACACAGATTCTGTCACGCTGCTGCTGTCTCCCAAGTGCTCTGCCAAATAAGGAGCTGGATTCTGGGTGAGAGGACTGAGTGGAGCCAACAGCTGAGCCTCGCATGCACCCAGCAGGCCCAGCCTGGGCTTCGGAACCTGCTTAGCACAGACAGGAGGTGAAGGCCCAGGACTGCCCTCCACGCTTCGGTGGAAAGAATCACGAGGTGCCTCAATCTCACATCAGGATGGATCCAGAGAGGCCAAAAGTGCTTCCATCTATTCTCTGGTGGGAACTGGAGAAGGAACCGGCTCACTGCCTTGGGGCTGGCTGGGCAGCAGGGAGACTGTGAGAATATAAATCTCCAAAATACACCTGAGCAGGACTGTAGCTGCATCAGTTAACAAACACCAAACTCACCGCAAGTGGAGCTCTGGGGCCAGGCTGTACCTCCTTCGACGTGTCTGCTCCAGTGGAGGCTGGGACCGAGAAGCTCATGTCACCGATGAGACAAGGATGAGCAAAGTCCTTTTCACAGGAAACCAGCCTGGAGATGAAATCAAGTCAGTATTTGGAGGTGCTGAGGTCAAATCCTTCCTACCCAAAAGTGAACCCGCATGCCTCAGTTACACTTCAGGCCCTGGTCCACTTGTCCTTTAACTGCCTTACAGATTAGACATTAGAACTAACATGCTCATTTCTTAAGGCAGAAATTTATGTTTCTGCCAGAGGTTTATGAAATATGATCTATAAACCTCATTTAGTCTTATAAATTGGGGAGAAAAGATCACCTGATTTTTTTTTTCAAAAAAGATTTTTGGCAGATCTCATATTCAGGCACAAGCAAAAAAAAAAAAACAAAACTCTACCAGTTAAATGGTCAGGATTTAAATTTAAGATGATCACATCCCCAAAGATGTAAATGCTGACACAGTCCCCAAAAGAACAGTGAACTCGCCCGTCTTTACAAACTGTGCCATGTTTTCATTCAAGGAGAAGTGCAACGTGCTCGAATTGTTTCAAAGTTTGGTGGCAACTGGCTTGAAGGTGACAAAATTCAATGTCCTTCAGATGCACATGCCCCTGTTTCTATGCTGTTGACTGCCCACAGCTTTACCTGCCTGCTGCTAGCCCTAAAATACTGTTTTTAGTCCAGTTGAAAAGGAATTTGAGCCTAGAGTAAGGCCAGAGAATGAGGACAGACAGCCAAGAATACTGAAGACAGTGTTTTCTAGAACCCTGGGGTGACTGGAGTGGGGACGCCAGAGAGGAGTCTGGATTTCTGGCACAGCCAACTGTATAGGTTATGTCATTCTCCCAAAGGACCACTGGAGGAGCAGCAGACTTGGGGAGAGGACATTACTTAATTTTGTACCTGTAGGTTTGAGGTGCCTGTGCAACCATCCCACAGCTAATTCACCTCAGTCCCCTGCCCCAGATCCCCCAGAACAAGTCACTCTCCTTAATCTGTCCCAGAGTGAACTGCTCCTCATTCATCCACTGTTCAGGAGCCAGCGTCAGAAGAATGCCTCTGATTCCTTTCCCCCGCAGCCACTAGGCACCTTGTGAGCAGGTGAGAAGCAAGAGGGGTCAGAGGGTGTACGGTCTAGCTCAGTGGTCAATCATGTGGCCTCTGGGTCAGTCCGCCTGGGCTTGAATCTACTGCTACTTCCTGTGTGACCTTGGTCAAATTACTTAATCTCTCTGTTCTTCAGTTTCTTACCTGCAAATGAAGGATAACACTAGTACCTACCTTGTGGTGCTGTAATGAGAAATAAACATGTTGAAATGGAGAAAATGCTTTGGGTGGCACCTGGCCTGCTGTGAGCTCTCAGGAAGGAGCCATCGTGCTTGGCAGGCTTTGAACCTCTGCCATTCTAAATCGAGCTTTCAAAGTTTGTTCCAGACTTCATCAAGGAGAGTAGTAGAACTCTTCCCAGCACTTCTATTTCTGCTTCTGAGTCTGAGAGTCAGAGAACTGCAGTGGCAGGAGTCTCTCAGTGAAATCGTGGCATGGAGGCTCCTCCCGATATACACACATGAAGGTGGAAGTATTTAAGACTCCTTCATGGAGGTCCTTGCCCCTAGTGAAGAGGAAGTCTGATGATCTAAGACGGTAGGTAGTTTACATCAAAATCTTCCTATTGCACAGGCTTCAGAGATTAACAGCAGAGGCACTGTGGCGGGTAAAGACGTGGCAGCAATATGAATAACTGAGTATCTTTGGCTATTTCAAAAACTGTATGTATTACTGTGAATATAACATAAATTGATCAGGGAAAAGCAGCTCTCATGAAGAGCATGTTTTCCCTAGAATGTCCTGTATCCAAGCAGTAACCTTGGACAAGAAACTGCATAGCGTTTCTCCTAAGGGGCAAGTGAAGTTGTTTAGAATTCAGGACCCTACCCTCTCGAACCTGTAGGCCCTCCAAGTCTGACCTTGAAACTGAACTGCTGTCTCTTGCATGACAACTGGACGAAGTCCTCAGTGTTTAGACGCTGAAACTGCAGGACCACTGTTACAACAGATAGAGAGGGAGAGATGGTTTTAGTGGTCTAACAAATTATGATGATTTGTTTCTTTTGGTTGCCATTCTCTTTAAATAAACCTCTTCCATGGTTAAGAGGACCCTGGGGTAATTATATGCAGGTATCGCTCAAATGGATTTCATGACTTTTTTGCAGCCACTCACAACAGTTGTGGCTTTCCACAAGATTCCTTCTCCACGTATGCCCTCGTGCTGCCCTTTCTAATTGTGCTCAGCACCCATTTTAGAAACCTCATCCCCCCTCACAAAGGAAATTATTTTCGCAGGACCATTTTTAGAGACGATCTCCCAGCATCTGATAGGATGAAATGTTCTTAAGGGCCGTTTTCCAGATAACATCTGCTAAAGGGTTACATAGGATCCCATCCTCAGTGCGCATGCAGTTTGTAAATAACTAAATTCTTGGGTTTGTGGTCACTGTTGGAAAACATGTAAGAAGGAATTAAATGTGGGTGATCAAAATGATGCCTGTCTTAAACTGTTTTAGAAATGCCTTCCGAGCACTCTGTCATTATCATTCCTCTTTCATTTTCTTTGCAAACATCTCCTTGGTGTTAACTAGGGCCAAAAGCATCCGCTGAAAAATCTGCTCCCACTCCAGTTCTTCGCGGAGAGCAAGAGCCCTCTCCTCATAACGCAATGGGAAATGTGAGTGATGCAAGCAGAATTTTTGCCCGAAATTGTTTCTATCACATAGGCCATCAGATGATCATTGTATTTTATGATTCTGTAAAATCTGCAGATATCAAAGCTATGTCATATACACTGCAGAGGGCTCTGCTAATCCTGGCCAACCACATTCATGCTTGGACGAAGGGTGAAGGCCTGGTGATTGGAAACCTGACGCTGAAGGAATTCCAAACACAGGCTAAAAGCATCTCTGTCCACATAACATGGGCAGCTCACGCGCCTGTGAGCATATTCGTTTGTGCTGATCTTTTTGCCATATTTGTAGAAGAAGCAGGGAAGCAAGCTCCAACATCGGCTCCGCCGGTAAATAATCTCCGCGTGGCGTGCGTGAGAGGAGCACGGCTGTGCCAGATGTCGACTTTCTGCCAAGGGGTACAAAATACCTCTCTCAGCACCAGCAGTTTTACATCATTTACTTCCTCCCATCTGAACCCAAATCTGGTCACAGTCAACTGTTACCAAAAAAGGGAACCCATAAAGGCTACCTTGGAAGTTAAAAAATTGTGTTTTGGCTGCTAATAGCACGTGTAGTATTTTATAGTAATTAAGAGGGGTAAGATGCTGCCCTTTGGAGGCTTTTCCTTAAGTTAAGAAATCCATTGCTCATGCCTAAGGTGATGTGCTCATCTTTGCTCGTCAATTCTTCACGGCTCTCACGCTTGTTACTACAGAGCGCGTTTTATGACTGCTGAGCTCGCCCCCTCTCAGAACCAGTGCTCTTCTGGTCACTGGTATGTCTCAGCCATAGCTGTTTCCCCTGTTATTCTTCAGCTCCACCTGTCCTCCCTCCTCCTAAAGGAGCTCACTGGGTGAGAGACAGAGGTGCTTCTGAAACTCACCTTGAGATACATTGGTGAGTCACGATCACTGCTCTCTTGTAAGGGTTTGTCACTGATATCTGAAGAACTGAAGGTTGCAAATACTTTTCTCTTAATAAATTATAGCAGATTCAAAATTTCTCCCTTAATAATGTGGCCCCCACTCCCATCAGTCCCCTTGTTCTCTCTTGGATAAGAGGGAAGGGCACTGAGTTATAGCAGACGGTAGAGAAGTTGGCAGAATCCTAGCTTCTGCCTCTCCTGGGCATGCGTGGCTTGTGTGAAAGCCACCCATCATGTATGTTCCGGTGGAGAGAAGGCTGGCAGGGGCTGTGACAGAGGGGGACTGAACTGCACCTTTACCTCTGGCTCATGTTCATCAGTCCTCAAGCCCAGGTACTAGAAACTGGTGATCACACCAGGTTTTCACCTTTGACATTGTCTCCCTAAGGCTCCGAGACCTGGTGTACTGTATTTTTAAATGCATACATTAAGATATTCCTAGATTATTGTGTTTCTGACAGAAACAAAATTCTTTGCTGGACCATAATAAAACCAGTCCTTAACTGATTCTTGAATAAACACACTTAACCTGCACCAGTTAATCAGTCACGTAAGTCAAGGCAATTAAATTTGAGTCCAAGATTCATTAAGCACCTACTATGATTCAAGTACTATGCAAGACAGCAGAGATAAGACAATCTACTTTTGTTCTTGGCAAAGAAGACAAGTACAATAACCCAGTCCCTGAGAAAGTTTACAACCATTCTATGTTGGACCCATTCCAACCTTTCATTTCAGCCCAACGTCCTTCCCTCCCTCCTTCTTTAAAAATTAGCATCCAGTCATATGTCAACCAATGTCAATCTCTGCCTCTCAATGAGAGTCCACTTTCTCTTTTTATTCCTCTACACACCTAACTATTTCCAGCCCCTACACATACCTGACCTGCTATGGTAACCATGTGTATTTGTGGGGTTTCTCTTTAAACTTTCTTGAACAAAATCAGCATACATTTATGGAGCACCTATGATGTGCAAAGCCTTGTGCTAAGCTCTGAGGGAGATTACCAGATACATGAAACTCAGTTCCTTCCTTCGAGATGCTCTTGTGCAAGTATATAACCAGCCCAAGGCAAGGAGACAGATGAGGTGAGAATGACCTACTGTGGTGAGTGCAGAAGAAAGAGATTTTCTTTGCAGTTGTTGGGAGGGAGGAGATGCGGGGTAGATGAGAGGATTCAAAAGTGCCCCTGCCTCTTCATATACTCCAGGGGCTCATGCCCCTTTGTCTATTCCAGTAAGTAAAGCCACCTCACGCGTAGTTAAAAGGCTCTGCCAGTTACTCAGTCCTTCCAATACAGAGCCCTTTCCCCAAAAGGATTGATTATCTTAGCAAATGTAAAAGCATCCCTTCCCTACTTCCATAAAATAGCCTGTTGGTACCCAGGAGCTGGCTCTCTGACCCATTTAGCCTCTGGTTTTCAGCTCTTTTTGTCTGATTAAAAATAGTGATATACTGAGATGGCAAAAAGAGGAAAACTTCATGTAAAGAAAGGAATCCTTATTGCTTCCTCACATGTCAATACCACAGAACTTTGTCCTGTTTACCCTGAATGGTTAACCATCATGATTACACTCATCTATGTGATTGGAGACTGTATGCCTGAGATAGTTCCTACAAATTTTCCAATCAAAATCTGAATCCCTTGGGTCTCCAAAATTGAGCCTAATCAAAAAAAATAAAATAGAAAAAGAATAAGCAGTAAAAACAAACAAAAAAAAAATTGGGAAAGCAAAACAAAGCAATCTACAGATTTAATGCAATCCCTCTCAAATTACCCAGGACATTTTTCACAGAACTAGAACAAATAATCCTAAAATTTACATGGAATCACAAAGGACCCCAAATTGCCAAAGGAATACTGAAGAGAAAGAACAGAGCTGGAAGAATAACGCTTGCAGACTGCAGACACCACCACAGAGCCACAGTCATCCAAGCAGCACGGTAATGACACAGAAACAGACATGTGGGTCGGTGGAACAGAAAAGAGAGCCCAGAAATAAATGCACAGACTTACGGGCAATCAATCTCCAACAAAGGAGGCAAGAATATACAATGGAGAAAAGCCAGCCTTTTTGGCATTTGGTATTGGGAAAGCTGGACAGCCGCATGTAAGTCAGTGAAGTTGGAACACTCCCTCACACCATACACAAAATAAACTCAAAATGGCTTAAGAACTTAAACATAAGACAGGACACTATAGACCTCCTAGAAGAAAACATAGGCAAAATATTCTCTGATAGAAATCTTAGCAATGTTTTTCTAGGTCAGTCTCCCAAGGCAATATAAATAAAAGCAAAAATAAAGAAATGGGAGCTAATTAAACATAAGCTTTTGCACAGAAAACTACAAAAGAAAATGAAAAGACAAGCTACAGAAGGGGAGAAAATATGTGCAAACTATGTGACGGACAAGGGCTTCATTTCTAGAATACACAAACAGCTTATACAACTCAATAACAAACAACCCAATGCAAAACTGGGCAGAAGACCTAAACAAACATTTCTCCAATGAAGACAGATGGCCAAGAGGCACGTGAAAATGTTCATTATCACTAATTATTAGAGAAATGCAAATCAAAACTACTAGGAGGTTATCACCTCACATTGGTCAGAAAGGCCATCATTAAAAAGTCCACAAATGATAAATGAGGGTGTGGAGAAAGGGGAACCCTCCTACACTGCTGGTGGGAATGTTATTTGGTGCAGTGATTATGGAAAACAGTATGGAGATTCCTTAAAAAACTAAAAATAGACTTACCCTATGATCCAGCAATCCCAGTTCTGGGCATATATCTAGAGGAAACTCTGTTTGGAAAAGATACATGCACCCCAATGCTCACGGCAGCCATATTTACAATAGCCAAGACATGGAAGCAACCTAAATGTCCATCAACAGATGACTGGATAAAGAAGATATGGTATATACAGACAATGGAACACTACTCACCCATAAAAAAACGAATGCAATAATGCCATTTGCAGCAACATGGATGGACCTGGAAATTGTCATACCAAATGAAGCCAGAAAGAGAAAGAAAAATGCCATATTATATCACATATATGTAGAATCTAAAAAAATTATACAAATGAACTTATTTACAAAACAGAAACAGACTCATAGACAAAGAAAACAATCTTACGGTTACCAAAGGGGACAGGTGTTGGTGGGGGGGATGAGTCGGGAGTTCAGGATTTGCAGATCCTAACTACTACATACAGAATAGATTAACAAGGTCCTACTGTATAGCACAGGGAACTATATTCAAATCTTGTAATAGCCTGTAATGAAAAAGAAAATGAAAAGGAATATATATGTATAATTGAATCAGTATGCTGTACACCAGAAAGTAACACAACATTGTAAACTGACTATACTTCAGTAAAAACAAAGTGGGGGAAAAATGAAATTTTAAAAATACCAATATTTTCATGATGGTTTCCTCAAAAAGTTATAATATAAATATAGGCTTGTTCTTCTTCCCTTAAGTAAATATAGTTCCTGAGTGAGTTTTGTTTTTTTGTTTTTTTTTTTAAGAAAAATACTAACACATACAAATAAAACTCATGGGGCCCCATGAAAAATGAGGAGACTTGAAGTGAGGTAACTTTGCTATCTGGATCTCTGTTTTCATCAGGATCTTCAAAGAAAGCTGCCCCTGGATTTCCCAGGGTTTCAAAGCACGCAGCATCGGTCACTGTGATAAGCATTTCTTAGCCCCCAGAACGGGTTGGGTTTTATGCTGTCCTGCAAGTACTGAATTTCACCCAAATAAAGACACTATGAAAAGGGATATTCAAAATTAACAAAGCTAAAATATTCACCCCCTCTTCTTCCTGATCCTATCAAATTCTGTCATTCGTGAACTGGGCTTTTTTTTTTTTTTTCCCTGTTTAAAAATTGTTGTTTCAGTTTTATTTTTATTTATTTATTTTTAACGGAGGTCCTGGGGATTGAACCCAGGACCTCAGGCATGCTAAGCACTTGCTCTACCACTGAGCTCTATACCCCACCCCAAAAATTGTTCTTTTAAGTGTGTGTGTCTGCACACGCACACACACAATACTCGTAAGCACTTAGTTCTGGTAAGTCAGTGCTCAATTTCAAGCCAACAGTTATTATAAACAGCAGCAGCCCCCTCCCCCACCACAAAGAAAGGAAAATTCTCCCAGCTCTCTGTGAACCTCAAAGAGTGTTTGTATAGGCCAGCTCATTGTTTCTCTTCTCTCTGAAAAATTAGAAAGGATAACTGTTTTGATGAGTTCTACAGAAAAAGACAATTTCCATGATTTCATTTCTTGACAAAGAACAGCTACCTCACTTGCTTTCTGCCGCATGTAAGCAAACTCCCAGACGTAAAATCTCCCCTCAGAGGAAGCAGTGTGGCCCACAGAACGATCCTGAGTTCTGCCCCATCTGTGACGAGTGGTGGAGGGTCGGAGGGAACGCGACTGTCCCATGTGCACGCAGCCTGCACGGTGGCTCTGGCTCTTAGGGTGGCTTCTGCCCCGTCACCACTTGATCTGGGTCGTCTCTCCACAAAAAAAAAAAAAAAAAAAAAAAAAACACCAAGTCCTGCCTGTCTTTTATAATGTTCTGTTTTAAAAGAGAGGAATCTCCAGGGAGAGAACAGGACCCTGAAAGTCCAAGGCCTGGAATTCTTCCTTTCTCTCTTGCCATCTTAAACAGGAAACATTCATGCTAAGAGGGTCCGGAGGGAGCGCTGGTCGTATGTTCATTTTAAGGCAGATAATGTTTGTGTGTTGCGAATGTCAGTGATTTATCCCAAGGGCTTAAAATGAGTGCAGAAAAACCACATGTTTCACTTCATGCAGAGAAATATCTTCTGTAGACTTTGAGAGAAAACATAGGTTAAGGATTTTAAGTGTTTCGGAAATCTCCAACATGAACCAAAAGGAAATAGGAATGAACACAGTGGGGGAGGTGGGGGCTTAAAATATTTTACGATAAAAGATATAATGAATGCTGGAAGTTTTCTAAATAAAAAATAACGTTCTAAAGGAAAGGGAAGATGAAATCCCCATCCTTTATTTCCCAGGGCTGGAGTGACAGAGTACACATTTGTGCTTTATTTGTCATGGGCAATTTAAAATAGAGCAAAGCAAACTGCACTGAATAATAGCAGTTGATGCTATAATAACTTGTATGCAAACAATGTAATTTTTTTATCTGAAAACTCTAACTAAATTAACCCAGGCTCAAGGATCTATCTTTCATTATTATGCATAGCCAAATGAAGACGTTAAAAAGCACAGTGAGAATTCTGTTGTTCATCCTTATGAATGTGTTCACATGCTGCTTTCCACATGGACCCGAGCTTGGGGCTTGTCAAACCTTCAGTGATTTGGGGAACTTACAGACCTGTTTTCACATCAAACCCTGCAGATTACAGGGTGATTCTGACCCTCACTGACAGTGCTTGATTAACCAGACACTGCTTTCTTATAGCCCTGTCATTTCTTTCAAGTGTTCTACCAGTTTGTACTCTGACATTGGAGAGATTTTCATCATTTATTCTCGTTGCTGTTTTCCTTTAAAAAGAAATAATAAAACGAGGAGTGGTAGAAAGTGGGGAAGATCTGGGGACGGTAGCATGGATACGTGCACAGAAGGTTTATGAGGTTTTAAGAGCTGCAAACAGAACTCATCTGTTTAACCCCAGGCTAGATAAGACGCAGGCATCTGCGCACTGTTTAGAGACGTATTGCTTCTGTTATGGCAAATGAATCAGAAGA
Source organism: Camelus dromedarius (assembly GCF_036321535.1). Lineage (NCBI taxonomy): Eukaryota > Metazoa > Chordata > Mammalia > Artiodactyla > Camelidae > Camelus > Camelus dromedarius. Next base: position 68,007,052 of record NC_087439.1, on the reverse strand, counting down.
TGCTTGTTGTCTTAGTAGAGAGATCCAGACAGGGTCGCTTTCTGTTAGTGTTTTTTCTTGCCCTGGACCTTTCTGTGTGCCTACTCATTACACAGTGCAACTCACAGCTGGTTTGGCTTTTCCCAATCTGCTACTGGCCACGTGGTACTTATTGACTTTGCTGTGGAATTGCTTTATATCAAAGTTTGGGGGTGGGTAATTCTAAGCTCTGGGTTGGGAATTTTTCTAGGAACTATAGAGAGCGGAGGGCACACTAATCCACGCAGGGGTGTGACAGAAGCTAACCAGACTCAGACCAAGACTGTGGCCCATGTAAAGAGCACCCCATAGACCAAGGAGAGAAGTATGCAATCCCTGGGAAATTTATAACTCCAAATCATGTGCATTTCCACCACCACATCTATGTCAGGCTTCAGGGCAGTGGAGAAGGCGAGGGGGCAAATGGTCACAGCTTTAACAGAGCCAGACTCTGCCTTGTTTAGGAAACTAGCTTGGTTACTGTAATAAAGGCCAACATATAAACAAGACAGAAGTGTATTTCTCCCTCAGGCACTAGTTGGTCCTGACTGACATGCTAGCTTCATGAGGCTGAGGACCCAGGCTCTTACCTTCTTGTTGCTCTGCCTTCCTCAGCATATGGCTTTCCCCCTGGGGTCTCCAGTGGCCAACAGAAAGGAGCGAAGAGAAGAGGGCCCCTCTCTTCCTTTTAAGGGCCCACATCATGTCTGGTCACATCCCAACGGCAAGATCCAGTCTGTGGCCACGCCACCTGCAGGGCAGGCTGAGGAATGAGGTCTTCAGCGGGGCAGGCGGCTTGGTAGCTTTTGATGTGTCTGTTCTTCTCTTTCCAGGGGAGGACCAGCGGATCCCATAGACTATCTGACAGCAGCACCTCGAGGCCTCTACAAGGAAAGGGAGCTTCCATATTACCCAGGGGCTCACCCTGTGCATCCCCTCAAAGGGAGCTATCCCCGCCCCCCGGACCTGAGGGTCACAGATGTCCGGTATCCCCAGTACTACGCACCCCCGCCAGCCCCCCAGCACAAAGGACCCTTCCGACAAGATGTTCCGCCTTCCCCTCCTCAGCACCACAGAGTACCAGCCTACCAGGACATGGGCAGACCAGGGCCCCGAGGGGGCAGCCCAGACCAGTACCCCTACCGAGCCCAGGATCCCCGGCAGAAGAACCCCATGACCGCAGCCGTGTAGCTAAATGCCACCAAGCTCTGCCCAGCCCAGAAAGGAAGACATCTAACATCACCTTAAGGCCTTCTTCCTATTAAGAATTCTCCATGGTACAGATTAGGTTTTTCTCACTGAAGTTGCAACACTCAGCTGCTAATCAGAGAGAAAGAAAGGGACAGGAGTTTGGGGAGGGAAATCAGAAGGAAGAGGAGGGATGGGGCCATAAAAACCATACTGCCTGATATTTGAAATAGTTTTAGAATGGCTCATCTTACTAAGAGTGGCAATTGAACAGGCAAATATCTATGGAGATCTAGAACAGGGCACCTCCCCGGAGCACACACACACACGCCCCGTAGGATTGGCAGCCCAGGGCCATCTCTGGCCGGGATCATCGTCCATTTGGGGGCTAAGCTTCAGCCACCTTATTGGAGTTGTTCAGTCTAGGAAGAGTGGCTGCAAATATGGGCACCCTAAAGGAGTAGTTTTTTTCATTGGGAAAGCAACAACAGCAAACATGACGAGTGATCTTGAAATGTTTTATACCCAGAGGAAGACTGCATTTCTTTACTTGTAGACTTTCTCAGTTTCTTGGTACCACTCATTTGGTATAAGCATTTCACGTTTTCTCACTTTTTATATGAAAGCAAGATGTGAATGCAGTCTTAGTGTCCTGGGAGAACGTGCAAAGCTAGTCAAAGCTTCCAGAAGAAATAAATGTTTTCCATGGACCAATGCAGCAGTCAGGTTAAGAGAACTGAAATTCCCGTGGTCCTCACCTTCCTTCCTCCCTCATCCCAGTCATGATAGCGTGGAGAGATCTGGTTTCAGAGTCATCCCCCAATCTCCTGCCTGTAATTATTGTAAGCAGGGCCTCTACTTTAAGGCTCCCACTTGAGAGCTAAAATGTACTCGGGAAAAAGAGGGTCCAGTGGTTAGGGCGCACAGGAAGCAGGGTTCTGGAGATGCCAATTCCAGACTCGGTACCAAACAGGGCCATCTGCACCTGGAGACGGGGAGGGGCTGACTGTGCTCTTTGGGAATGATAACCAGCAGGTAGTAGATGGTAGTGACTGACTGTGTGTATATATGGGCATGCGTGTGCCTTCACAGGCGTGTGATTGCCAGGATAGAGAATGGAAAATAAAGATGCTTTCTGGAAAGTCTGATGAGGAAGGAAATAAAAAGGAAAAAAACACCCGGAAAACAGAAGGGAAGGGAGAAGGAGCGTAAAACTACGTCATTCTATATCTGCTGTATTTCATTAACAAAAGTTAGGGCGGGACAAAGGCCAAGGTCTCCAGTTGGGAAAAGAAGGTCTTACGGCTTTGAGAAGCCGAAACTCCACCCTCCAAAAACCCGTTACAATTTCTTTAGAACTTTGCAACTATTTTCTACTTATTTCAACAGAACACCTAAAACCTACAACCTGACCCAAAGGAAAACACAAGAGAAGACTGAGAAACAGCAAAGCTTGGGAACAGCAACTTGAATTGTTCAGTGGCTCTTGAAATACTTTAACCCTTTTTAATTCCTTCTTCCTTCCTTCCCTCTCTCCGACTCCGCCCAAAAAAAGTCTTGCGTTCAATTTAAACATATTTTGGCCAAGACTAATATACCTGTGACTGTTAGAATTTTTTAAATTATAGTATTATTGAATATATAGAGTATCTATCTAACCCAGTTTAGGTTTTTGTTTTTGGTTTTTTTTCCTAATTTAAAATAGAGTTCTGTTACCAAGAATGATGCAACTGCTGGTTTTAGACTTGGTGTTATTCACTGAACTTGGAGGGGTATCATTTTCTCAACTACTATTTACTTATGGCCCTCTTGAAAATAGACTGTCAACTTGTTTTTTGCCCTCTATCATCTCCTTAAGCCAAGCACCTTTAGATTCTTTGCAATTTGTGCAAAGAGGTTGAGGATTGGGCCCTGCTCACCTAGGGGTGGGGTGAAGGTGAGCTGTAGGGTTTCCCTGCCAATGTGTTGCAAGCTGCCTTCCCCTCAAGCTAAATAAACCATTAAAAGATAATGATGAGGGAAGTATGATGTGGTCTGAAGCATCAAAAATCAGCTCTTCAGAATGCTCCATAGTTTAACCAAATTTCTGTAGACTATTGGACGTAACCAAGCTAGAAGCTTCCTTCTGGATTAAGGTCAAGATCCCATGAAGGCCAGTGATGTAAGGTGAGATTTTCTGTGTGTTGGAGTGGCCCTTGTAGGAAGGATACATTTTCACCATGTTGCTACCTTGTAAGCATAATATCGCCTGTACTCAGGCTCAGGGTGAGCTGCTCCGAGCAGGGTTTTGTGTTGTATACCTACACAATAAAACCGTTGCTAATCCTGAGGGGCAGCCAAAGAGGTGAAGATACTAGTAAAGTAGACCCCCCCCCCAAAAAAAGATTATAGCAGTTTTCTTTTCTTGATGTCTAACACATGCCCCATTTGACCCTGCCCGAAAGAAGCTAACATTGTGTGTGACAGTCTTCACCAAGCCAAGTGACAATTAAGAACAGCCTGAATGTAAGCTTCATACATGACTGTGTCCCACTCCTCCAGCTGTCACCACCAGAGGTATGGAACTCCTTCCCAGAATTTAGAACAGGTTGTTTAGAGTATTTAGAAGACCCAGCTATAATCAGTAGGTGCCCAGTAGCAGGAAATAGTTCCCTGTTTATTTAAGGCCTTGGAAAAACTCAATCAGGTGTCTCCTTGTAGCTCAGAATGCTAATAGCCCCCCAGAAAAGGTGGCACCCACAGTAAGCTATAGACCCAACAATGTACATCCACTCAGCTCCTGATCTAGCCACTGGGGTATCCGGGCCCTGAAATGATGTGTTGGCCTCAAGCCACTAGATGCTTTAAGGAGCTCTGTTTTTGTCCCTTTTTGCAGCAGTGGAAAGATGAAAGGGAGCAGCAGACCACTGAAAAGTTTTAGATGCAGGTGAATTCAGTCCTCTGCAAGGGGAGAAACACAGCATCTCACTGACCATCTCTCTTCGGCTGTGGCAGTATCACTCTTGGTATAATATTGCTTCCCCACAACATCACATCACTGGATGAAAGGCAAGCTCAGAGTCAGGATTCTCTTAAATCGTGGTTGAGTAACAACAAAAATTGGGGTGGGGGGCAGAAATGACTGTGAAGCTCCTTATTCTTAAGATTTTTAGACCTATATGCATTGACCCCACAGTACAGCACAGAGCAAAAATCTTATAATCAAGAGCACAAAGGCAGCCACATACCCACTGTCACCCCACGGAGGAAACTCTGTGCACACTGACTGAGACAGGTTTGAAACTTCACTTTAGCTTTATTTTTGCCACCACTAACAAAATTAAAACATGATTCTTTATTCCTTCCAAAGAATTTCTTGAGTTAAATATATCTTCGGAAGGAAATCCACCAGACAGTCTTCTGAGTTGCCATGCACAGGGCTGGTACGCACACAGGTCAAGCCTTTAAGAGTGTTTATTCCCTGACCTGTAACCACAGCAATCTTTTTCTTGGGAGGAACATCTTAGCATTTCAGAGGGACAGAGGGATCTGGAGAGTTTGGTGTGGATAGGGATGTGTGTCTGTCAAATGCCCATAGGCATTAAACTCTGAACTCCACATGAACGGCCTTCAGATCGTTGCTAAATTGGGTAGACACCCTACTGCTTTCTGAGTCCATAAGCAACAGAAAGTCTAGATTTAGTGCAATCAGACGGGAGAGAGATGGATTCAGAAGCAGCCCACGATAGTATTTCTCTGTACTCCCAGCTCACACCGACTTAAGTGGAAATGATGCCCCAGTGAGACCAGAAAGAGGAGTCTCCATAAGATATCCCTACAAAGTCACCTTTCTGATAAAAAGGAGAATGAATAAGCCTAGAATCTCATATGCAGCTCTGACTTCTAAGGGAAACTCTTTCTCCCTCATGTCCTTAAATAGCAACAGAATCACACACAGCCTGACTTTTAAGGTGGGATTAAGGACAAGCCCACCGTGGAGAGTGAACCAACCCCCAAGACTGCCCTGACTCAGCTCTTTCAGACAGTGTTATGTTCCATCTCTGCCGCCTGCAGTGCTGTTTACTACTGGAACATAAAAACAAAACCTGCTGTGGATACAGTCACTTTTTCTAGTGTTTTCCTGTGCTTGTATGATACCAAGTCTGTTCATAAGTTCTGAAGATAAATTATGTGAAATCCTATTTTGGCATATGGGGAGGGGTAGAGAATGAATTCTTTACAGACTTTTTCAGATGATCCCATTTGTACCACAGAAAACATTTTGGATGTTGTTATATATGAATATATAAATTTTTTCTTGTTTATTTTGCATTAAAGTAAAGCTTTATTCAGTCAGTAAGAGTCAGAGTCTTGGTTTTCACCACCACCAGTTTGTTTTGGGATTTGATGAATGAGTAGGTTGGTCTGGTCCTGCTCACCCTGGAATGGCAACGTCACAGGGCAGAAGACACAGGGAAAGGGGATCTATCACATGCTGGGTTCCCTGGAAGCAGATGCTAAGACGGGGAGGAGTGAGCAGGATGTTTATTTGGGGTGCATGCAGGTTCAACACCCACAAAAGGCAGGGGAAGGAGACAGGACAGGGCAGGGGGAGAGGCGGGACTGCCACACCCTCCAGCTGGGCCTCAGCCAGCTCCACAGGGAATGTCTGAGCTGTGGTGGTCCCATGGAGTTGTCCCCAAGGGAGTCGGGCCTTTATCCCCCAGTCTTGGTCTTGGGATGTAGGCTACCCCGGAGGTGGGAAGGAGGTGAGGCCCAGGCCCAGGCAGTTTTGTTCAGGTGGGGCAGTCCCCAAGAGGGCTGCCAGCTGGGGTTCATCTAGGGAGGTGTTCATAGCAGCTGGGAAAGTAGCCCTTCACTCCCGAAGTGGGATGTGGGCGGAGCATCATGGCATCCCTGACAGTGCAACACTGTCAACCCCTCTCTCATGCTGGAGACGTTCTTACCTTGTCTACAGAAACATGATTCTGAGTTGGTTTTCCTTGAGGCCATCCCTGTTTCCCAAGCAACTTGACTGGCTTATTCTCAGCCCTCTCCCTCCTCTCTCCTGCAAGTTCATTCACAGCAAAAGGTTCCAGTGACCATTTCTGGACTGATTTGCTCACGATCTCCAACTCTGATCTGTCTCCGAGCACATGCATTTCCACTTTCCTACTGGACATCCCCACTTGGATTTTCCACAGGCTCTCTGCACGCATGTCCAACCTGAAAACAAGCCTGCTCTAAAGAAACCTGCTTCGCGTGACTCTGCTGGCCAGCGGCACCACCACGTTCACAGCTACAGACCAGAAACCTGGAAACAACCCCGGACTTCCCATTTATGACTCTGCCCTTTCCACACACCCACCCCTATCTGATGAGACGGAAAGCCAGCAATTCCCTCCAGCAGTCCTACCAAATAAGCCCATGCTTCCAGACACCTTGCCAGGCCTTAGTGCCGCCCCCTCCCTTCTCACCCGCCGTCCTCAGTAACCTTCTGTGTGATCTCCCACCTCTTACTGCGCCTGCCTCTGACCCACCTCTATAATATGCAGACCCACCACCTTCCTCGGTAAATCAAATCTTACTGGAACACATACACATGGATTCCTTTATATGGTGTCTGGTACTCTTTTCACGCGACAATATCAAACTCTCCTCTGCACTGCCAGAGGAATTTTTCTGAAATGAAGATCTGACCACATTACTCTCTGGGAAGCAGCACAGTCTTGTTAAAAGAACACCTTTGAAACCATGGCGACCTGGATCTAAAATTAGGTTCAACACTAATTAGCTACATAAACTTGGGTAAACTACTTCTCTCTCTAGGCCTCAGTTTTAGCATTTATGAAATGAAACTACTACACGTTTTATGGGGTTTTTAAAGAATTAACCCACACGACAAATACAGGACCTCTGGAGCCAGTATGAACCACCTCCCAGGAGTCAACTGTCCACGTCTCTTCCCAACTCCATGCTCAGTGACGTCACACTGGTAGTTTGAAATAGATCAGGTTAGAAGCATTCACAACACAGAAATTAGCAGACCCTCTGGAGAGCCAGTTGTTAAACATAACCAGCACACCACTGTATAGAACACACAGTGATATGTTTACAGCACACTGCCGTACAGAACATATGTAGTTGCCCAGCAGTCAAGGAAAACTAGTCCTTGCCTGCATTCACATACACACACACAGACACACACACACACACACACACACACACACGCACACGTACATCCTCACTCCGGGAAGCCTTTCTATGGCCCCTTAGTACTTACAGCTTAAAGTCTAAAATCCAAAGCCCTCCAAAATCTGTCCACTATGCCTTCCCCTCCTTGTGTCTTCTTACTACTGCTTTTACATCTTGTGCCCCTGTTGTCTCAAATTACTTGAGTTTATTTGAACCAGGCAAATAATCTCACAGAGCTACCCTGGCAATATATACTCAGCATAGCTGCCCCTGCTCAAAATGCCCTTTGGCCTGTGGATCCTCGCTCCTCCTTCAGTCCCCAGGCTAACCAGCTCTCTCCCCACGAAGACTAAGCAGCAGACGCTGGAGGGAGGCTCCCTCACACCCCTCCCACCCTCTGCAAGCAGGACTCACGGCAGGTCGGAGGCACTAAACTGGAAGGCCACATTTTCCAGGTTTCCTCACAGTGTGGCTGCCATGCGAGGCCCAGCTTCTACCCGTCAGACCAAACACGGCGGAAGACAGAACCGAGGCCCAGCCACACTTCTGCAGGGCAACACAGCGGAGAGGCATTTGGTTTTACTGTAGAAGTGTCTGGTCTCTAGCTTCCTGGGGGTCAAGAGGCTGTGTGTGGGTCCCCGTGTTAGCAAGGATTACAGCTGGGGCTACGTGATTCTGTTGCGAAGAGTTGGAGGATTGGCTTCTCGGGGCCCGACTTTCTGATCTTCGAAACCGGCTCAGTGAGCTGGTTCTGTAGTGTCATTCTGAGATTTATTCTTGGAAGCCGTGCCTAGAGCCCGCTCCTCCAGCCCTTCCAAACGTGTTTGCAAACACCTACCTCCCTACACTAAATCCCCTTCTGAAGGGACTCAGTTCCCTGCAACGGAACCAACCGAGATAACTTCCACGGCCTCCTCCCAAGGCCGAGTTGGTAATTCCATCCTGTATGTTACGGAGACACTTTCTGCAGATCCTCAGTAAAACTTTTATTACCTCCATTACAATGATTAGTTTCCACGTCTGTGTGGCCTTCTGAGGAGTCTCGAATTTGTAACACATTGCCTGGCTCTGACTATATGCTCAAGAAATATTTGTTGAATTCATTTGAATGAAGAAATGAGGTGTGAGGATTCTTTCCCTGAATTGCTGCACGGCTGACGGTCCACCTCACAGCTGAAACCATAAATCTCAACGTCCTGTTGTTAAAGATCACCTGGTTCTACTCTTGAGGTGAAAGGTGTTAGCTCACGTGGGCAGGCCAGATTCCAATTTAAAGCATGGAGCAGGCTAGGCAATTGTAAGTGCAATGGGTAATGCATTATTTAGAGAGTAAAGAGAGGCTTAAGTAAAGAGAAAATGTATTACTTACAATCTACTAAGATGGAAATACTTCAGTGACAGACGATTACTATTATTATTGTATAATTCCTTGGATTTCAGGCAAGTGCTCTGCAATCACTTGCATTACTTGTTCCTTTTAACAACTGCAGGTAGTGAGCTGGACGGCTCCCTGACTTTCCATAAGGAAACTGAGTCCTGCAGACAAGGGCACTAAAACAGAGGCTGGATGAATGCTACTCAGGCCTATCCAAAGAAACTAGAGATGACTCCCATTAAGTGTCTCCATGATGGAGATTTCTTTTTGGCAGCTATGCTTATTCTCAGTAATTACTGTTTACACTACATGCTGAATGTTTCATGATCACAGTCATTTTTGCTTCTCACACAGTCAAAGAACATCAGGTTCATTCTTATTTTGCAGTTGAAGAAACTGAGGCATGAAAGTCAACAGAATAACCCCAGAGCCACACAGTGGGAGAGAAAGCTAAACTCCCTTTACTCATTAAGTATTTTTTGAGAGCCTACTCTGTTCCCAGCACACAGTCCTAGCTCCTCTGGACTGTCTGCCACGTGGGTAGGTACCTTGCAAGTGTGCATCAGAAGTTCCTTCCTCAGCCTGTTAGCCAGTGTGCCTCATCCTAGTACTAATCACTGGGCTCTCAGAAGTCACCAGTCATGGTTAAAGATGGCCCGTGTTCTCTGGAAGAGGAGAGATACTTCAGCTGCCAACATTTAAAGTTCAACAACCATCCTTCTGACTTGAACCTTTGTTTGGCTGGCTGTTACTGACCCAACTCTCCCCACACAATCCCAAATACCTAAGTTTGCTGCATAGTTATGAATGTGTGACACCATTAAAAATAGATGAATTGGACCCTAACAACTTTGACCTTGTAGCTCTTCTGCCTAGTCAATCTAATAAGGAGGTCAAAAATAAAGAGATTCAGTTGTGGCCCAACAGATACTTCATGTCAGACACTGTAAAACGCTGCAGAGAACCCCAGACAGGGAAGAGCCTTGGATTCTGCCCTCAAGGGCCTGACAGTTGAGGAGGAGAGAAAAACATGTAGACAAAGAACCAAAACTCAGAGCTCAATGTAGTCAGTGCTTAAGGGAGGTGAACACTGCCAGGGAAGCCTGGCTTTTGACTTTGGGTGTAGACAGGATCAGGGTAGGTCTTCTGGAAGATGTGACATCTGAAATAGTCTTACAGGATGGGAAGAATGTAACAGGCCAAGCAAAGAAGGATGTTGGCTCTCCAGATAAAGAACAGAACATAAGTGTCTGCACAGAGACGGGAAACTTCCAAATACGTATGATTCCGGGGGAAGGAGAAGGAAATACTGTGATGGGGGCTGGGGGGTTGTAGGTTAATAATTATAATAGCTAATATTATTCAGTGCTTAGCAAGTGCTAGATACTGGCCTAAATGTTTTTCAAAGTTTATCCCATTTAATCCTCAAACTCTATGAGAAAACAGAGCCTTAAATGAATTAAGTAACTTGCCCTTGGAATTTCAGACCCAACAAGAATCATTACTTAGAGGCTCTAGGGATTTGGGTACTTGAGAGAATCACTCACATAAATGGGCATTTAAATAAAACTGGCCCAGACGAAAGCATGAGGTGAGTTGAACTAGAGAAATTCATCAAATCATCAGCCCTTACTGGGAAGGGGAGGGCTAATATTTATGGTGTGTAGAGGAGCCATGCTGGTTGCTTTCCTTACATTTCTCTCCACATCAATTAAGATCCCCATTTTACAGGTGAGAAAACTGAGACTCTAAGAGCCTAAAGCATCAGCTATAGCTAGTAAAGTGGCAGCTCTGATTTTAAATCCAGCCTTGAGTCTACAACGTTCCTTGTTATATCAATGAATAGTGAGGATTAAAAGTAAATCCCAGCGCAATTTCTTTTAATTCTTCATCGCTTACATTGTGATTACTATTTAAAGCGTGCGCAATGTTGAAGAAAACTCAGAACGTGTAAATGCAGATTTTGACATTTCAGACTCAAGAAACAGGCGGCCCTGTGTTAGTTCCACCATATATTAAATTATAATCTATGTAGACAGCAGTTTTGAAAGGTATCCAGGCAAGTAAGTTGTACTTTTGGCTGAAGTCAGACAGGTAGACGAAACTTTGATGACTTAATTCCCCCAACTATTAAAGGTATAAGCAGACCAGGACCCTGAGTTGGGGGGAGGCTGCCACGCCAGAAAATTTATTAAGAGCAGTAAAGTGCAGGGCCATAATTTCAACAGGTTATCTTGCTTCTCTGGCTAATTGTTTTCCAAGGTTTCTCGGCTCAGAACCATTCAGCATTCTTATCACCTGGGAAACGTGCGTGCTCCTGAGGACATTTTCCAGCATGCAGCCACCTCTGTCCTCCAGTCATGGCTATATTTTTGCTCAAAGAGCTGTTGACTAGATTTAAGAGCCGTCCCAGCCCCACAATGCGCAGTCTCGCTGATCTTCAGAGAGACGGTGGTGTCACCCTTTGATTTATGGAGAGTGTGGCTCAAACCCAGCCCTGTGCTTTATTAAAGCAGCTTTTAGCCATATTACACCTTCCCAGTTTCAAGCTCCAAATGCCTCCACCACCTAGCAGTCAAAATCCCTTTGATAAACAGTATTTGGGGTAATTGGGAGGGGGGCCTCCGCCCGGTACCCTCCCAGCATCTGCCTCCCGACCCCCCAGGTGTGAGATGGTGGGCGGGGAGGGGGCGCTGGAGACCCAGGCAGATCCCTGCTCTCCAGGTGGCCTTTCAATATCCGCTTTTCTCCTGACCCTCTCTTGACCTTCGCAGTGTGACAGTGTTTGGCCTGGGGCTGTGCCTCTTCATGGTGATTTTTTCTATCCAGGCTTTAAAGGGGAAGCCTCGTAGAGGTGCAGCCACACTGCTTGGGGACCCACTTTCAAAGGCTCCTGTTCTCTGAACTGTGTTCTGCAAAGTCCAGCAACAGGATGCAGGCCCCCAGCAGAGAACACAGAAGAGAAAGGGGCATAGAAGTACCTGCAGGTGAATCGCCCGGCCTGTGAAGCCTGGCTTTGTCCCAGAACACGGAACTTTGTCTCTACTGATCCATCAGCCCCTTCCCCAAACACAACCAGGAAAGGCTGGGGGCGGGGAAACCCGATTATTCTCAGCTACAAGTGCCAGCCGTGCTCTACTGAGAAGCACGAGGCCCTTCCCAAGAACCTGGCATCAGGGTATCTCCATCCTTCCCCACAGTGTCCCCAGCTCCCTCTGGGATCGTCACTAAGCCCTTACTGCTGTCTGCCACTCGGATCCTACACCATTCCCCTGCCTCAGCCAGCTCACTGGAGCGGGCTTGATGAACAGTCATGTTGGGTCAAGGTCGGAGTGTAACACCTGCCCTCCCGGACTTCTCAGTGCGGGGATAAGCCATCCTAGCGCCGGGCACGGTGGTGGATGGGTTGCGAGTGGCTCTTTTATTGACAAGCTGGGGGACCCAGCTGGTTACTGACCATCTCTTGGCTTCAGCTCCCTGCCTCTGAAACGATGGTCATGCTGACCTCACAGGATGGTGTGAAGAGTACATGAAACAACGTGTATGAAGCATTTCTTACATCAGCCCACAAAAGCTCAGTGTTATCTACCATTATTGGCCCTGATTTTTGCAAAGAATCTGACTCTAGGTAGCACTTGAACAGCACACCATCACCACAAGAAAGCATTTTCTTTCCAATTCCCCGCTTCCTGTAAGAAGACTGGGTCAGATGCCTGTATGTCTTCAACACCCCTTTGCAACTTGCTACAAGGAGATGGCCTCAGACTTCTGCAGGCAAGAGCTTGAATTTTATAACTTTGTTTTGTTTTTATTGTATTTATTATATAACTATCTCCTATTTATTAAAAAAAATGATCCTGGCTTTTTCCCACTTAAGCTTTCATTAAAAGCAAAATGATTTAGGTAAATATTACATACATAATGGTACAAATGAATATAGCAACAATCAAGGCATGTTTTTTAAAAAAAAATTATGTCTAGAAACACTGTGCTAAGCCAGCAGAGAGGAGCCCCTAAGGCCTCTGAGACTTCCAGGAGACAGGGCAACTTCTGAAGGATGCAGGCTGTTTGGCTGAATCCTAGAACTCCAGGGTAAGTCATAGAGGAATGGAATGAGGCCAGAATGTTCTGAGACAGAGACTGTGCTGCCCAGGCTGACTTCCCCCGAGGGGATCTTCCCTGGCCTTCAGCCCCTCCCTGCTCCTGGCTGGAGTTCCACCACCTCCCCATGGGTCCTTTTCTTGTTCTCACTCCCCAGCAGTGGTGGCTGCAGGGGCATTTGGATGATTCTTCTGCTAGAGCCAGAGACAAATCAGACTGTACCCAAGAAAAGAAAAGCACTAGGTTTTTTTGCCCCAAACTTTGGAATTACACCAGCATTGGAGCAGGCCTCAATCTCTGCCTACCTGTCATTACAAAGCATCCCACCCTAATCCAACATGACCTCATTTTAAATCAATTATATCTGCAAAGACCCAACTGCCAAGGAAGGTCCCATTCACAGGTACCGCAGTTCAGGACGTTGAGTCTATCTTTTGAGGAGGCACAATTCAACGCACAACACTATACCCTGTCCAGAGGCTCTCCTCTCTCCACACCTCCCACTGGCGTCCCATCAAAATTTCTGCTCAAGGTGCTAAGACTCGTGCACACTAAAGTACCAACAGCAGACTGCCCAGACCCTGCCAGTGCCTTCCTATGGTCCTTTTTTTCCCCTTCTTTACTGAAAAGGTCACCATTTTCTTGGGACTGGGGAAAAGTCAGCAAGAAATGGGGACATGTGTCCATCCATATTCCTTACTATATAAACAAAAACAAAAACAAAACAAAACTTGCTTTCCTACACTCACCTTCAACATAGGGGAGGTCACAGGTCACTGTTCTGGCCAATGAGAATTAAGCAGAAGAATCTGGGGATTTCTGAGAAGTGTTTGATTTCCAGATACAAACAGCACACCTGCCTCCTTCTCCCTTACATGTCCCTTCTCTTTCCTGCCTGGGACCTGGATGTGAGAGCTAGAATCCCAACAGCTATCTTGCAACCATAAGGTGATAAGCACAAAGATATGAGGTCAAAACCCAACATGCTAAGGACGGTGATGCAGAAATAGTATTTAAAAAGAGCCAACAGTTATTGAGCGTTTAATATGCACTAGGCATGGCTCTGGGCACATTAAGTGTATTAGTATATATTAACTCACTCACTCCATCAACCCCCATTGGCTGAGTATATTCTTATCCATATCTGCAGAGGATGAAACTTACACAAACCCACCCGCCACGGGCTCCATGCTATTAACTACTGTTGTGTTGTCACTCTCAGCAAAGGTAGAAAGAGTCGAGGGGTCCTGATGGTGTCACTGAGCTGCTACATAGACCTTTTCATTTTAAAACAATAAACCAGCATTGGTTGGGGTTTATGTTACTTGCAGCCGATTGCATTCTTGGCTGACCCTGATATTACCTCCTAGGGTCATCAAAAGGATTAAATGAGAACATATATGTCTGTGGATGGAGAACAACAGTCAGTTGATACCGTCTAAAACACAATTCTCAATAAAGGCTCTCAAATAATTGGTTTCAACGTTTAACCATTCAAAGAGGCAAAACAATTAAGTCAATAATGTGGTAGGCAGAAGAGTGGCCCCCCAAAGACACCCTCATGCTAATCCCAGGAACCTGTGAACGTGGTGTATTACTTGGCCGAAGGGACTCTCCAGGTGTGATTAAGATTAAGGATCCTGAGATGGGGAGATGATTGGGGGATTATCCCTTGGGTCCAATCCAATCGATCACATGAATCCTAAAAGCAGGAACCTTCCTGACCGGGGTGAGGGAGGTTCAGATGCTGCCAATCTGAGATGTGGACGTCACATGCCAAAACCAGAGAGAGGCCTCTATGGGCGACGGCCAGCGAGGAAACCTCAGTCCCACAACACGTGGAACTGAACTCCACCAACACCTGACTGAGCCAATGAAAGGACTCCCCCACCTAGAGCTGACGGAAAGGAGCACAGCCCTGCCAGCACCTTCATTCTGACCAAGTCAGACTCATACTGGACTTCTGAGCTATGAGACTATAAGATAATCAATCTGCATTAAATCATTACACTTGTGATAGTTCTCTATTGCATCATCACAAAAAATAATGGAATCTCAAGCAACATCCAGAGGGTTAGCTTAGGAGCTTTAGAGAAGGAACTGAGCTCCCGCTCACGAGGTCAGTGAGAATCCCACCACAGCATGGAATTCATCACGATCTTCATACGAAGCCTTCTTGCCTGGTGGTGTAACTGACCTTGTTTTAATGCAGCATGCTGGCGACCCCGACATACAACTCGAGGGGCACCACTCACATAGCCCCAGGGGTGGCATTCACACAGAACAGTATGAACAGTGCCTCCTACAGTTGTGCAGGGCCACAGCCCTGCTGGTGAGAGGGCCATGGGGGATCACAGTGGGACTAGGGGCTGGAGCTTGGTGGGGATTACTGGGGCAACGTCTGTACGAGGGAACGCACGGGGGCCTCTCTGAAAAACACCTGCCAGCTGCCCAGTGGCTTTGGTATTAGAGAATGAGCATAAAATGCCACCTTGTAATGTCAAAAACTCCATTTTAAAAGAGAACAAAAAGGAACGTCTTGGGGTTTTCTCCTCTCAGCTGAGCCTCTGCAGTCAGGGGAGCTGGTCACTATGGGCCTTTGGGGGGCCCAGTCACTCCCTCTGTCTCAGCTAATGAGGGGATCCCCTTGAGAGGAAGCCAGTAAGGTTTAAATCTGAAGGTTTAGTTGAGGACAAAGTTGACTCTCTGATGACAAGTGTCTATTTTGAATAACAATTTGGTGAAAGAAATATTCAAGACCTTGAGAAGCACTTGTCCATCTAACCTTTTTCCTGGGGAAGACACTTCCCTCTACTCAGAGATGTGGAAACTGAGCCCCACTCCCTGCAGGGATTCAGATTCTGGGGCTGCTCTGTCAAACACAGTTACATCTGCTGACAAGAAACCAGTTATGTAAAGATGTGAGAAATGGAAATGCTGCACCAATTTTCCAGAACAGAATCTGCCTCTAAAAAGGTGTAACTTCATGCAAAAGATGCCTCATCATTTGAATAACAAAATAAGATATGCCAAAAAAAAAAAAAAAGATTTCTCAAAGAGCTGCTGCATTCAGGTTACAGGGAGTACAAGCAGTATGAGGAATATTTCTTGTGCTATATTTAAAATGTTGTGTGAGAAAATAATGTGTTTTAGAAAAGGAGCCGAGATAATGTCACAGACTTTGCTTTAGTGACTGTCAAGTAAGTTTCCAGGCTGGTTTTTCTGTTTCTTACAGATTCCTGGAGGTAATGGTGAAAGCTGCCATTAAAATTCATTAGATGAAAAGTAAACATATTACAATTGATGGCATTCTCCTCTAAATTGTTAGCCCTATTAGTGAGAAACCTCTTGCCTGCCAAAGTCTATCTAGGGTGCCTGCTTCTCTCTAAGTACTTCTCCTGCATTTTAATCTCAGGAATACTCTTTCAGTGTTAGATTTCTTCCACGCACCACATATCACACAGGGCATTCCATGAACCGTCCTGAGATGCTTCTCAACTTGCAGAAACCGGGTGCTGAGGTGACAAGCAAATTCTTCCATTCCAGGCATCAAAGTTGGAAACATTACTTAAGGATGACAGGAAGAGATTTTTTTTTCCTATGTGCTCAGTTACTAAGGCCTGAAACAGCAGTCCACCCAGCTGAAAAGAAAGTCCTGAGAGCTTCCCTTAGAGCCCATTGAAGAGCCGTCTGCAAGTCCTCTCCTTGGGTTCAAAGCAATTCAAGGGCAGCAGAAGCAGAGGGAAGGCTCTGTGCCTGCCTGCTTGATCTTTGGACCTGTTCCTGTGCGGGCGGGCCCCTCCCTGGCCTGCCTCCCAGGGGTTAGATCAGGAGGAGAACAGAAAGCAGCAGACCTCACCCCACTGATGCAGTGACCCCTGTTACAGACTGAATGTTTGTGTTTTCCCCACCCCCAACAAAAAAATTCACAGCCCTAACACCCGACGTGATGGTATCTGGGAGTGAGACCTTTGGGAGGTAATTAGTAAACCCTCGCAACGCGATTAGTGTCCTTAGAAGAAGACAGACAAGATCTCGATCTCCGTCTCTCTCTGCCAATCTCCAAGCTAGGACGAGGGGCCTTGCCAAGAATCTAATCTATCAGCACCCTGACCTTGGACTTCCCAGCCTCCAGAACTGTGAGAAATAAACGTCTTTCGTTTAAGCCACCCAGTCGTCTACGGTATTTTGTCACAACAGCCCGAACTACCTAAGACACCCCTCACCCACAGAATGTGGCATGATCATTTCTTCTTTGTGAAGTATCTTATCTCTGATCATTCCTTTTAGACGCTCCTGCTATGACAATCTGCAGAGTGATTATCAAATCTGCAGAGTGCAGTTTGGCAAGAAAACTTTCCATGGGTCAGAATGTTTCTCCCAAACACCGAGTTGGCCCACAAAATGCATCATTCAGCTTGGCAAGCCCTATACTAACTGGCTCTCCTCATGGAAAAGCCAATTTCAAGCTATCCTGGGAGGCAGGTGACACCAAGCTGTTCCCCAAACCTGGCTTCAACAAGAACTGTGGGCACAGAAACGGAGCAGACTCTTTCCTCTCCTCCCATCTGCCTCCTGGCTTTGTCATGGTGGCCGGAGGTGATGGACTTAGCAGCACCCATGGGTAAGAAAAGGCTGCACTTCTCCATCAAGACAGTCCTGGGCTGGAATCCCTGCTCCACCACCAACTATGACCTTGAGTAGATTATCAAAACTCTCTGCGACAGTCTTCATTTACGAGGCAGTGGTAATAATTCCTGCCTCACAGGACATTTAAGAAGGTGAGTAAGATACCTGTGTACACATACCTAGCACAGCACCCAGACAGCTTCCTTCCCACTGTGCCTTCCTCCTGGCCTCTCTCAAAATGGTTCAGGAACTCCCAGGGTTGGTGTGGCATCTCCTCCTGTGTTACCTACCCTCACTCTTTCCCAGGCTGTATCTGAATGGGTCAGGGTTTGAGGTTGACGTTGCAAAAGGTCACAGTGGCAGAACTAAAAAGTCTTAGCAGACAGCCTCCCCCAAAGAAGAGCTTAATGTTCATGGTGGGGCGTTCACACAAGATGGGATCATCTCCGCTGACCTGAGGTTTAGTTCTGGAGAAAGTGGTGTGAACCTATCCTACACTAAAGGGGACAAGAGTTGGCCACTGACAACAAGAAAAGAAAACTCAAGCTCAGTTTTTTCCTAGCTTCAGAAAACAGAAAGTTGAATATAGGTGAATTGTTCCTGCAAATTAGAGCTTAAAGACCGTACTTTGCTTTCTCCCCACTGAGACTGCGGAGGAGAAGTTTGGGCCTTTGGTATCAGCTTCATACTGGAAATAAACCTAACATAATCTATTCATAACCCAGCTCTGAAGCTCTTCCCCTCAGAACTTTCAGCAATAAAATAATAATAATAATAAAACCAGGGAGGGAAGGATGAAGCAATTCAACTTATTTCATTATCTTGGATTTTACACATCTTGTTTGCTAGCTTGATAAGGGATGCTATAATCTTTTATGATATCAACATCCTTTTTTTATTGCACTAGATGGTAGGGGAATTGCCCCCAAATTAATAAAAACCATATGCTGGATTTTGATTAGAGATCACTCTGGAACGATGATTGATCTGGCTGGGGAATGAGAATAAGCGTCCCCCGCTCCTCTTCTTTTTTAATCATATGCCTTTCACAGTCCCCTTGCCTCCTTCCCACCCCTGCCTTTGCCTTTATCTGCAAAACCAGGGTAATGAAAAGGCCTTATAAATCTCCGGTGTATACATTTGTTACCAAAAATTGCTTTGTAATCTGAGTTATCGGTCCACCCAATGCTATCTCTACTGCACTGGGGCTAGTAATAACAGCATTTCATGGTTGCGTCTGGATGTGTTGGGACAACATACGTGTGATGAGACTGGTCCTCTGAGCACATGAGATGTGCCACTGGCAGGGTCCCATTCCTTGACTCTCTAGAGAAAGTGGGAAATTCTCTTATGTTAAAGACAGACTAACCTAGTTAGCATAATCTATTCTCTGAGCAACAGAAAGTCTCCCAACTTGCTTGCTCCAACCCATCTCAGAGCCTGTTCCCATGCCTGACAATGTTTCTTTTCAACAACATGAGTAGCTGAGACCTACCAACAGCCAAGACAGTCCACCTTTGAAAATCCTTTCCTTTAGTCCCTACTTTAGAGTTGCTCCAACTATGGAATACATAAAAATACCTAGGAAATTTCTTAAAGCTGATGACCAAGGCATGTCTGTAAAAATGTAGTTTCACTAGGTTTGGGGTTGGGCCCATGGGTCTGCATTTTTAACATGGACAGAAGGTAATTCTGGGTGTGTGTCAGTGTATCAGAATTTTATATATATATATATATTTATATATATAAAATATATAATTTTATATATATATTTATTTATATATTTATATATAGTGTTTCTTCATGAGTGGTCTGTAGAACTATATATAAATAATAATTATATAATTAATAATTATATATAAATTAATTAAATAATTATAAATAAATAATAATTATATATAAATAATTCTACAGACCACTAATGAAGAAACACTATCCTTACAGGGATCTTCAAAATATCTTAGTTGTGTTTAAGAGCTTTATCTTCGGGATAAAATGCACTGGGTGCAAATCCCAGCTTTGCCATTTACTAACTATATCATCTTGGGCAATTTAGGTAACCACTCTAAGACTCAGTTCTCCTTGCTAGAGAATAAGGATAGTAATATCTTTATCACAGGGTTGTTGTGAGGATTAAGTGAAATACTACATCAACAATGCTAAGCACTGGGCCTAGTAATTATAATCATTCTGTACAGAGAGAGATTCCTAAAGAAAAATGTTTCAAGGGGAGCTATCAAAGAGTTAGCTGCTGTAGTATTTTTAAATACACCACAAAAACTATGGAAACAAACCAAGCAGAATATTGGCCTTGGAAAGATTAGTGGTAGGGATTTGAGGAAAATGAAGGTTAACAAGTTATGAAAAAATAAGAGTAAGAGAATGTGAAAGGGGGTAGAGTGAGTGGAGGTGTACAAATTTCACAACTGTTTTCAGTTGTAGGCTGGACAGCTGTATCATGCTGGGTGGAAGTGTGACTCCACTGTTGTCTTTACTTGGCGATTAATCGTCATTTAAGAAGTGTGCGGGTGCCAAGCTGACAAGCAGTAGACTGGGATAGCTTTTTGATGTGTCAACTTGGCTAGGCTACAGCCCACACTTATTAAATCGAACACTAATCTAGATGCTGCTGTGAAGGGATTTGGTAAATGTAATTAAAGTCACTAATCAATTGACCTTAAATTAGAGATAGTACCCTGGTGGGCCTGGATTAATCAGTTGGGAGGCCTTAAAAGCATGCTGAGGCTTTTTTTTTTTTTTTTTTTAAGAGAGAGAAGAAATTCTTGCCTACAGACAATAGCTTCAGCCTGTGGGAGTTCTAGCTTACCTGTGAGCTTCCCTTCCTGACAGCCTGCCCTATAGATTTTGGACTTGTTCAGTCATATCCATTGTGTAAGCCAATACCCTGTACTAAATCTATGTCTATATATCTATATCTATTTATACATAACATATACATATATCGTCCATACATCTAAATCAATCCATATGTATAAAACCTGTCCTTTTACCTACCTACCTACCTGTCATCTCTTGCTGGCCGTCTCCGTGGTTAGACCTTACTGATACAGCTCTATCTGGTCCATGTTACGGAAAGTAGATTTAAAGCAGGATAAAATTATATGACTTGTAAATAGGCACCACCCCGCTCCTGCCCCTTTGCAGCCAGTGTTATGTCAATGTCTAACAGGAGAGATGAGAAATATCTCTTTTCCCTTTAAAATGGTCTTTCTTTTTTTTTTTAGATGGTTTTATAGAACAACAGCTGGGAATTCTGTGATAAGTACTAAGGAAATAACAAGTGCCGTGGATTTTTTTTTATCACTCTCAGTAATCCAAAGAGATTTGCAGATCTTATCCTAATATAACTCTGGAAATATCTCCGTGAGTGTGTTAACGGGAGGCATTATTAGTCTCATCTTAGAGATAAAGAAACTAGGGTGCAGAGAAGGGACAAGACTTTCCATAGGTGATTCAGCAAGTCTGCAGGTGAGACCCAACAAAACCTGGGAAATTAATTCCCAAACTCTCAATCCTTGCCGGACACCTGATTTGTGAAGGTAAATTTTGAAAAGAGAAGAGGGGAGGGTCGGGGGAGAGGGAAGAAAAAAGGTACTTCATTTTGTTTGAGGAAGCAATGTTAAAAAGAAGTCACTCACAGACAATGGATTTTAAAGAGAGAAATCCAACAGGGTATCATTAAAATGTATATGGAAGAAATGTAGTAGCTTGAAGAGACTTTTTCAGTGCATTGTGTTTTTTTTTTTAAAGTGTTAACATCTTACTACAATTATGCTCCCATTTTTGCTTATAAAACGCACAGGGGAAAACGTCTGAAAAAGCATGCACCAAAATGTGAAGAGTACGTTACAGGTGAATTTCATCTTGTTTTTGCTTCTCAGCCCTCCCTCACCTTTTCTACTAAATATATGTGTTAATTGTATTTTTTAAAAAAGATTTGTTAAAGAAGTATTCTATTTTCGTGTGATGCTTATTACTCTGTGGGCATTCGAAGACAGTCAATTTGATGTAGGGACCTAATACTTCAGCTGCTTCAGAGTGCCCAGGACTCAGTTGGGGAGCTTAAAGATGCCAGTTCCTGGGTTCCCCCACCCCTACCCCTCCAGAGGTTCTGATTGAGGATGCCTGGGAAAAGCCTCAGAATCTAGAGTTCTAAAAAGCTCTCAAGATGATTCCATTATAGCCAATAGCCGGGACAACACTTTGAGAAAAACTCTGATACGTGTTACTCCTTACTGAGATGTCTCTTCTAAGGTTACAAAATGCTCAATGTATTGAATATGGGTAAGTGTGGGAAGACCAAGAGCCACCCTGGTTTGCCTCCAAATAACTGAGAGTGTTTTTAACAGTTCTGAGTAAAACGTGCCCTCACTGCCGTGGCCTCGGGCCCCCAACTCCTCCTGTCTGCACCTTTATACTTATGCCGAGCACATTTTGCCCTTCAAAAGTGATCCACAACCAGCAACATCTTACCTGGGGGCTTGTTAGAAATGCAGAATCTCAAATCCCATCCCAGACCTACTGAATCAGAACCCACATTTTAACAGGATTCAGGAACACTGAACTGGAAGACTGCAGCCACCAGAAATGAGGGCCACAGTCCCCAGTTACAGACTCCGCAGGGAGCCCCCATGTCAGGACCCCCATGACAGATTCTCACTGAGCACAGCTAATGCTTCTGGTCCAGCAAAGGGCACGCCTGCCGGAGCCTGACCTTGGTCTGAGATTTGGAGGCCAGGTCAAGGACGTCCTTCCTGTGTTGGGTGTGCTTGTCATCTTTGTCTCAGGCCAGTCGACTTCCTCCCCGGCCTCCCTCGCCCAACCAGCCGGGGGCTGAGGACACCCTTCAAAGCAAGGCCATGTGACTAAGCAAGCGGTAGGCTCAGTTCATTCATTTCCTCAGCCCCCCTTTCCGCCTTCTAGAAAAACTCAATGTAAGTCATCATGTTAATAAATGTGGCAGTGTGCGGGCAGAAACACAGGAAAAGCCCAAGATGAAAAGAAAAAACAAAAATCAGCAACACACACACACACACACTCTAGTCTCTGCAAAGCCGGATATTTCTTTTTCTTGCTTAGCAGGATATGGCATCTCGGGCATATTTTTTTTCCCTCTTTTTTGTGCTCTTTTCCCTTTTTAAACAGACACATTTCAAATGTCAGTGGGTGATAGTGGAGCCAAGTCAAATCGGATTCAGGAGACCAAATAGCTAAAGGGTTTGATCTTTGCAGCTGTCTCTTCGAGGGAGGCTCCAGGAGACTGACCAGTGGGGGAGGCTTGCCGATAAGCTCAAGTGGGCATTTATTGTGCTAACTCAGGCCCCCTCTCAGTTTAACCTTTATTTACAGACAGGAACCGAAATGGTTCAGCTTGAAAAGAAAAGTCCTCTTTCCCCCTCCCCCCTCCTCTCCCTTGCCCCATCCCCTGAGGGGATGGAAAAGAAACGAGGCAGAGGTTAAGTGAGGGAGACAATAAAAAAGGACAGAGTCCTTATCTAAAATCTGAGTGACTGACAGAGAGTGGCAGCTCTGTGGCTAGTTTTCGGTTTTTTACACCTGCCTCCAAAAATCCCAAAGGAGAGACTTAGGCATATTGGTCCCCACCTTTCCAAGTCAGCCAAATGGAAATCAGACTCCGAACGAACGTGTCCCCACCCCCAGAGGGGCCAAGGCTAATCAGATATCCTCTCTGAGGGGCTGAGTGTCCAGGGACATCTCATATTTTAGCCGAGTAATTCAGTCTTACTTGCCTAATGCCTTACTGAATCTTGTCATCACAGCAGCCAAGTAGAAATTATATCTGCATGCCGTGTGGAGCAGTAAATCCTCGGGCTGTATTCTCAGTCATTCCATATTTCAAGGCGGGGAAGCTTATTTCTACTAGGCCGTTAATAACCGAAGTGACTGGGTAAGGAAGGGAAAAGTTTGTGTCCACCACTGGCGCCCTCACAGATTCGTCCTGGGGACAGGAGGGAGGGAGGGTCTGAGGTACCATGTTTTCACGGGACTCACGGCTGGAGTAGTGTCGTGATCCAGGAGAGGGTCCATGGAAGTCGGCTCCTGCATCCTTGTCTGATTAAAATAGGAGGTGCTTCTTTGTGCTGGAGGAGAAGCTGAACGGCCTTTCAGTTTTAAAATAACCCTGGGAATCACGGAGGCTTGCTGGAGGGCAGAGGGAAGCTGGAGGAAGGGAAGAGGACTAGCCACCAGAGATTTTAAGAGGCGAGGATGGAGCTGAAGATGCTAGGATCTGAAGAAGCAAGGTTGAGACTACTTGGGTAGATCAGTGAGTAAGGCCAGGTGAGCCAGGCCAGAATCCTGCTGGTGTGACTGAGACTCCAGCCAGCCTTCCCCACCCAGGTCCCACGTGGAAACCAAGACTGGCTCTCCCAAGACCAGTCCCACATCCGCCCAGGGGAAACACTGCTGAAGCCTCTGAGTGGGCTGGTGGTGAAGAGAGGACAAGAAAGAACAGAAGACAAAGAAAGGAAGGGTTGGGGAGGAGGAAGAGAGAGAAGCAGCAGAGGAAAATAAAGAGAAAAAAATCTATTTAACCTTGCCCAACCTGGGGCTTTCCAGATTTACTGGAGTATGACATCATTCTTCCCCTCATAAGATCTGTTACCATTGCACTGATTTATGTGGGGTTCACATAAGTGTCCCTCAGGAACACACTTGAAGAAATTCTGCATCACATCAACCTTTTTGCCTACATTTATTCTAAAAAGTATAGTAAATATATCGATTTCATTTTCAGGAGTGTGTGCATGCTTACAAGTGCACCTTTAGGTCCCTCAGTTCAAATTCTCACAACAGTGTGTTAAATTTTCCCATAACAACTGCTCAGTTAAATATCAAGCACTGACCAGTTTAAAGTGTGAAACACATAATTGACTATGGTGTAAACCATATTAATTAATGTTTCTGCATGCCCCATTTATTCTGTGTGTAGGCTATTTTCAAGGTTAAATATTTAATTAAAGCCTTCCGTGCTGACCAGAGATGTCCCCCACAAAACGTTTGTTTAGTGGGAGATAGCAGACCTCGGGAGCCCAGGCCTCTCCCACTCTCAAGCTGTGTGACCTTTGACGAGTCCGTTAGCCTCTCTGGGCCTTGGTTCTTTCAGTGGCAGGATATGAGTGTTGAACCAGATAATCTCTGAGGCCGACTTAGCATCAACATTTACATTTCGAAACCCTTGCCAGAGCAAACCTCCCTAACCATTACTGCCTCGCCATGATCTAAATATTAGACTTGTAAAATGTGAACAGATTTAATTTACTAAAAGCCTCTAATCAAGACCAAAACCTTTTACTTAAACAATTAGAAAACAATTAGCTGGGGAAATAAAAACAATTTTAATTTGCTAAATGGGCTTCCTCCCTCCTAATAGATATGGATAAGACCCTAACTAATGCTTCTGACCACACGGAAACCACACGGGCATCGCTGAGTCTGTGGGCAGAGGCGCGGGCCGGCTCCATTTTCTATTAGGAAAGTGAAAGGTGCTCGCATTAACCTCAGCCTTTTTGCAATGATTCATGTTTAAACATACGCCTAATGTTCGCAGGGCTGAGCGCTCCCCAGTCGTTGATCTATCCTGATGCCTAAAGGCAGATGGATCTCCCACAAGCCCAAGGCTATGCGATCGTGCCTTTCAAACCGCCACGAAGTTCTGTGACTCTTCTAGACTGAACCCCTCAAACATGCTTCTGAGCACACTGAGTTACCCAACAGGAGTCTTTTTTTTTAATTCATTTTTAAGGGAGGTACTGGGGATTGAACCCAGGACCTCTTGCATGTTAAGCATGCACTCTACCACTGAGCTATACACTCCCCTCCACCAAGCCTATTAAATTAGTGAAATGTGAGAGCATCTGGCCCCAAGTTCCAGTAGATTCCAGCTAGAAAACTGTTTGATTTTACATGGAGCTCAAAGGAATGGAGAGGCAAATCTCCTCTTTCCACCATTACTCAAAAGCAGTAATAGAGAGCACACTTCATAAACTGCTCTTACTTAATAGAAAGCAATTTTTCTTTCAATTTAGAACACAAAATGGAGTAGTCCCCATTTTGGAAGTTCTTTCAGGCTAGTTCCTCTCATCTTTTTGGTTTCTTTTGCCTTCCTCCTCTTTGAAATACACATGTTTTCATCTTGGGCAAGTTACTCCATCCCTGTGAGCCTCCTTTTCCTATTTATAAAGTGAAACCAAGATTAGCGCCGCCCCCATTTCACAAGCTCTTTCAGTTTTTATTTTGCCTTCTCTTATCCTCTCAAAATACACATGTTTTCATCTTGGGCAAGTTTCTCACTGCTCTGCGCCTCAGCTTTCTCTCTGGTGAAGCAAGGAGATGGATTCTCTGCGGTGCCTTCAAGCTCTACAGAAAAGTGTGGTGCAGTGATTTCTCATGCAAACGCTGGGAGCTGGGGCACCTGCTGATTTTACTTTTTCTCCCTTGTTATGTTACTTTTCTGCCCACCTTCATCTTAAAATTTTCTCTCCTTTCTTCCTCCCCCCTGGGCTATATCACAGATGCAGTCTGAGGAGCGCTAAGAGGGTTGACTCTGAATCCAGACCACTCAAATGTGAAGAGCAGCTCCAGAACTCACCAGGCATGTGACCTGGGGCACATCTGAGGCTCTTGGAGTCAGTTTCCAAGTCCATAAAGTGTACTGATAATAGGGGCATCTGTTTCAAAGAACTGTGAGGAGGATTCAGTGGCTGAGCTCATGAGAAGTGGTTAGAAGAGTGTCTGCCTCCACAAATGTTGGCTTTTGTCATTCAGTCTGGACAAGGTCATTGGATTCGCCATTGAGGAGTCAACTTGCACGAGTAGGAGTTCACGAGAATTTCTGGCAGAGAGACGAGGTCTGAGGGAGCCTAGGATGAGGAGGAGGACAACCAAGTGTCCATGTTACCCGCAGTCACCCTCACAGACGCCCGTGGAGAGAGAGGGTGCAGCCAGCAATGGAACGTGAGGACGCACAGAGCTACTTCAGGGCTAGACCAAAGCATGACCAAGGGTGAGAAAGAAGGAAGTCTCCCTGACACTTCTGCACAGGACACAAAATTGTTCTTGTGCAGCAAGGCTGGAGGAGAACCCAACAGACTTTGGATGCCACAGAATGGGAACCAAGGGGCACCTGGAGAGAATTCCACCAGGACAGATGTCAGCTGTCCCAGTGAGGACTCCAGCCCCATAGGTGGCGCTGAGGGACTACATAAGCAGGGACATCATCTGGGGGCAAAAGCTGCGCATCCACAGGTCAAGGGTAAGAACAAGACAGCTGCTCTGTGAAGACTCTCTGACTCAGGGAGCGGGATTCCGCACAGAGCTGATGTCCTAACAGGTAAAAGTGGATGATTAAACCCTGTGGCCCACAGGTTTGCGTGCCCCCAAGAGGAAGGGGGGATCTTGGGTAGCACTTTGGGGTAAGAAGTTTGCTGTTCCTGAGCTAGACGCACACTAGCTGCACACCGGCTGCAGCCCTCCTCCCCGGAACCACAGCTCTCACCGTTTCTGAACCAAATGTCAGGATACCTGATGGGAATGCCGGCTTGATCCCCGATAAAGCCAACTGGAAAAGGTGGCTTCAGACTACAGCCAGGTCAGCTTTCTAACCTTTCACCCCTGAACTAGGCCAACATGACCTCCTGGGTGCAGGCAGGGGTGGACAACCTCAGTGGCCTCCTACAGGGAGAGCCCTCACCTCTGGGTGAGAGCAGAGCCGTCAGGGACCCTCCTGGAGGCAGGCAGGTCTGAAGATGGGGTGCTGGCTAGGCATGCACGAGTCCTTCTTCCAAACTTATCAAGTCAGGGGAAGGAGAGAAGCCAGGAGGTGACTCCAAACTTCCTCCACATAGAAACATGAAAGTGGGGAGATGAGAGGCTCCCCTCACCAGCCCTCTCCAAGGTCACAAATGCAAATGTTTATGGGGTGTTGGTGTGGCTGTGTGAACATACGAGAGTGTCAGAAGGTCATGAGCAGCAGCGGACAGATGTAGGGTCTGGGAAAAGATGCAGCGGGGGCAGAGGTCGCACTTAGGGAACAGGAGCACCCAAGCCCCTTCCAAAGGTGGCCCCCCACCCAGCTCTGGCCAAGTGTAGGACCAGGTGCAGGCTGAGCTCCTGAATGAGGATTCTTTTTCAACAGTGAAACTTCCTGATTGTTAAATGGTGACACAGAACTCAACCTCACATGGCCCATCAGAGCGCTGCCAGGTGTGGCCTATTGTATGGTAACCAGGTAATGGCCCAGAAGGGATGGACTGCAGGGATAATGGAAAACTAAGCCTGAAGGTGTTTGCTCTCTTGTGTAAGGGCAGAAAAAAGAGGGAGATTTCCTCAACAATGAACGAGGAGGGGCCCAGAGCACTGGGGCCCAAAGACAGGGTCTCCTAGGGGCCCTCAAGACTGGGACAGCTGAGAGATTGCTTTGTCACCCCAAATGGGGGGATTGTAGCCCTTGATCCATAAATATAGGAGGATGAAAGGGCTCCCATCTGGGAAAGAGGGAGATCTTGTCGGAATCTGCCTTGTTCTCCAAGCCCACACCCTCCACTGTCCTCAGTCCATTCAAAAGCCCAAAGAGAGGCGAACCCAGCAGCCAAGTGAGTCACCCAGTCTGGGAGGACTTTTCTTCTATCCTGGCTTCCCTTTTGCTCCCTTCCCCTCTCTAATTGTTTCCAGGGCCAGCACTGGGGGCAGACACCGTCCAAAGGGCTGCTCTGTTCCTCCCTCCCCCTCTGGAACAGGCCTCACAGGCTGCCCTGTGTTGCTAGTGCCCATTCATCTGGAACTAGCTGCTCACAGCCACAGCTAAAAAGGCCTTTCATCCACTCATTATCCCTCCACCAAAACCTCAAACGGGAGGAGACTTCAAAGTATCAGGGCCGAGTCTGATTTCCAGTCTGCGGCTGCTCCCCTGCAAGCAAAGGCAGGAGGGAGGTCTCCCACTGCCCTCAGGTTCTGCCTCGGCCGGCGGAGTTGTCATCTGTCTCTAGTAACACCCAGTCTGCTGCGTCCCTTTCCTCCTGGATCCTTCCATTATTGTGTCTATTAGAGAAACAAAGGCTTCGAAGAAGGCTCCCCACAGCTCTGCACCGCCCCCTTGCTCTGTTGAGAATCCCCTTCCAGCAGGACAAGCTGCAACACTCTGTCTTGGAGCAGCCAGTGGGTTGGGTCTTGAAACCAAGAGCCCCTGGCACAGCTCCTGGATTTCTCCATCCTATCCTCCTCCTCCTTCGATTTCATTTCTGATTAGAACCATATTTTTAAGAGTAGATCTAAGACAGGGCTCTGAACAGCAAGTGGAACGGCCATGTCTCCATCCTGATTTTAAGGGTCGTGCCATAACCACCTGGTCTTCTTAGTTCCGGTTTTTTAATTGAGGTTGAGATGCACTCTCATACTTTGTAGATCTCTAAACATGTGTCATATGGTCCTCAAGTCCCAACAGAACCAAATATAAACCAGGATCTCTTCCTTCCTTCTCATCACCGTCTCATTTTTTTGAGAGA
Source organism: Camelus dromedarius (assembly GCF_036321535.1). Taxonomy (NCBI): domain Eukaryota; kingdom Metazoa; phylum Chordata; class Mammalia; order Artiodactyla; family Camelidae; genus Camelus; species Camelus dromedarius. Next base: position 67,978,024 of record NC_087439.1, on the reverse strand, counting down.
TGCCCAAGTTGGTTGGGCAATACTCCTAGACAGAAACACATTTTTAGTCTGCCAACTGCCTAGACCAAGCATTAATGAAAAGTCTTATGAAGCTTTGAGCAGGTACAAACAAGCTGTTCACTGGATGACTTTAGTCCTGCTGGAATCTTAAGCAACCAATTTCTGACCTGTTTGGTAAACTGAGACTTGAACATAGCCTATCACTAAGAGGTATTTACTATCTGCCTCACGAGCCAACCAGAGATTGGAACATAGACTTTTGACTTAGATGGTATATTTGTGCCCACCCCCCTACTCCCACCACCCCCCTACTCCCACTACCCGCCTCCATCCTAAATCTAGCCCTTACAATTTCTGCTTGGGAATACCCACTGAACTGGAACTGAATTATGTGGCCCTCCCTTGCCATAAAACAGCTGCTATTTACTTCTAGCACTGAGGACATTCAGCCCTGACTCTCTGCCCATGGCTTTAACCATTGATGTTTCTCCATTAAAAGCAGCAGCTGTGTCTCAGGAGCCCAGCCAGACCCAAGGTGAAGGAAAGATCTCCATGTCCCCATCTACTGCTATTGCCTCGTGTCTCATGACAGCTGGGATGAGTTGACATGAGGCAACTCTAGAAGCAAGAGTAAGAACTCAGCCATTAGCTCCAAGACTTAGATTGATAACAGTGCCTCGTGCATTTCATGAGCCAGCAGTCGGTCTCCTTTGGCTTCTAAGCGAGTGTGTCCAAGCCAGGTGTAAACCATCAGCTGATAAGTTTAGAGCTTAGACCTCTAAGTAGGTGGAGCTAGAGTCTATGTTCTCAAATAGATGTGGAATTGGGTGTTCAGCTCAGAGGTGGGCCTGGGGGGACACTCAAAATCACCAGATATACATTGCACAATGTTCTGATAATTTTATTTAAAGACCTATTTTTGGAAAAACAGTTCATCAGTAGAGACATTGCAGGTTTAGAATATAAAATATTTCATGAAATTTTAAGCAAGAATTTGAGTCTTGAAAGATGTTTTCTTGCTTGAGGCAGAAGATCCAAGCAAAACACTGGGACCCCCCACCCCCCAAGGCCAGCTCAGCTCCTCTGCTTTGCCCCAGGGTTAGAAACTTGGGAAACCTTGATAATCAGGATAATCATTAAGATTTGTCCCAGCTCTTGGATTCTAAAAGTACCTCCTCCTTTCTTTTCTTGGGTCCTTATTCTTTCCAGAGGTGAGACAAAGATATTCCATCAGGTGAAAACTACTTCTCGCCATGTTTGTGCTGTACCATCTACACAAAAAGCCACCCTGATGGGACACTGTGAGAACTGTGGATTCAAGGACATACAAAGCCCTGGGTGGTGAGTGCCCAAGGTCACTAGAACCAGGGGTTCTGCTGTTTACAACCATCTGATACCACTTCACAAGGAGGCCCCCGCTTCTAGCTGTGTGAGCTTGGGCCCATCCCTTAACCTTGGCTGTGTGTCAGTTTCCTCTTCCGTAGAACGGGGTGGTTCTAATAGAATGTACCTCAAGGTGTTGTTAGAGGATGACATGACTACGTATGAAGTACTTACAGCAGTGCCTGGCAGACATCAAGTTCTAGAAAAGTGTTTTGATGAGTAAATAAAATTTATTATGGACCTGCTCCTTTCTCAAGATATTTTTAAATTTTTAGTTCCAATAAAAAGACTGCCCTTACTGCTGCCACCAGAATTCCCACAGCAGTTATTATACGGATGAGTCGTAGGAGAGGGTTCTTACTCCCCCCTCACCATCAGCACTTTTTCCTCTCCTTACACATGGTGGGGTGGAGAATTTGTCTAGTAGCTCGTGCTAGTTATTCTAAGTAAGGCCACCCATATTAGTAAGAGAAAGATGTGTTTGGTTCATAGATGCTTGTGATAGGCTTGAATAGTGGCCTCCGAAAGACATCCACATCCTAATCCCCAGAACCTGTGAAGATGTTACCTTACATGGCAGACGTGATCAAGTTAAGGAACTTGAGACGGGGAGATTACCCCGGATTATCCTGGTGGGCCCAGGGTAATCACCACGATCTTTATAAGAGGAAGGCAGGAGGTCAGAGAGGAGAGAAGATGCTACATCGCTGGCTTTGAAGATGAAGGGAGGGACCACGAGTCAAAGAATGGAGGCAGACTTTAGAAGCTGGTAGACGCAAGGAAACGGATTCTCCCCTGAAGCCTCCAGAAGGAACACAGCCCTGATTTTAGATTTCTGACCTCTGGAACTATAAAATAATAAATGTGTGTGGCTTTAAGCTACTAATTTTGCACTAATCTGTTACAGTAGCTACAGGAAAATAACACAGTGCTCTATACCAAAAACTTTTTCCAGATGGAACCTGGAAAGTTCAGCTGCCTTGACCCTGAAGCAAGATGCCCAGACTGAGCCACAGCACAAGTGGAGAAAGAATGCAAGACGATGGCACTTTTTTTAAAAGAAAGATTTGGCATCATCTGCTGGACTCTGTTTCATGATCAACTAATAACGAGATCATTTGCCATCTGGTCACGAATTGCACCTGCAGGTGTTTCCAAGCATAGCAGGAATTTTTTCTCTTGGAATAAACTTTAAAAGTTCTCATTTTTCTTTTGTGCCACTTCTCCCATTGTTTTTATTGACTTTTACTTACATTTTTGCGTATTTATATAATAATACTGACAACTATCACATAGCACAAGCCTTCTGTGTATCAGGCACTGGCCAAAGTATTTACCTGCATGCATTCACTTAATCGCCACAAGAACCTGTGGGAGTATATACTACAACTATGCCCATTTCACAGATGAGGAAACTGAGGCACTGAGAATAAATAACTTTCCCAAAGTGACACATCCAGAAAGAGTATGAGGCACCCTTCAAAATCAGGTCATGTGGCTCCAGAGTCCATGAGGCTAACTGCTGTGCTATCTTGTCCCTTATAACAATGAACTTCCTCAGAGCTAAGACCCACTTTTATTCTTATATTTACCTCCCCACTCCCACGCTGCCATGCCAAGTACATTTATTGAGCTCCTGTTATTGCTAACGCTGTGGTAGACACTTTCACATAATCTCTACTATAACCTCAAGTGCCTTGTCCTACAAATACTAAAGTGGGAGAACCCCAGCTCTATTGTCTTTCCAAACCACCCTGCTGAATTCCAGACTGAGAGCACTGGAGTTGGAGTCAAGAGCCCTGACTGGAGTCTTAGCTCTTCCGCTTATTACCAGCTGTGCTACTAATGCCAATCTCCTCACTACTTGGGTCTCTGTTACTTCACCTCGGAAATGGGGGTGATGAAACGTAGCCTGTAGGCATTTCAAGCTTCTCCCGGATGGGGCTGGTGATACATCACAGCTGGGACACAGAGCTAGTTCCCAAGGCAACAGCCGTTGTCTGAGGCTGGCTGATAAAGCAGAGCTCTGGAGGGCACTCTACTCTTTCCAGAGTGAAACCCAGCTCTGGCCCCCCTTCCTGGCCTTCTCCAAGAGGAACCACCATCCAGTTGGAGATCTTAGAGATGACTTCCTCCCTGGGAGCAGCAATGCATCACCTGCCCCAACTCCCGTACCATTCATTTGGTGCACATGCTGTTTCTCCCTCCCTCCATCCCCCAACCAGGGTCTCACTGCCACAGGCATCAGCAGCAGCTTAGAGAACCTCACTGTCACATGGGGATGGGGGCAGGAGGCTAATGCCTAGCTGACCCTTTCCTTCATTGTGGTTCCAGACACCTACCCAGGCACTGAAGGAAATGTGAAGATGAAAGGCTACGGGACCTTCTTGTCTGAAATAAAGGAGAGGGTCCCAGTGCCTGGGAACTAGACATACCACCGATTTCTACTACTTCTCCAACCCAAGGATAAGGGAGAAAAGCAGCAGCCCAGGGCAACCTCCAACCTCAGCTCCAGGAACCAGGAAAGATTCTCAGTCACCTACCAAATTATTTAAAACATAATTCGAGAGGCCAAGATGGCAGAAGAGAAACACTTGAGCTCATTTCCTCTCATGAGCACACCAAAAATCACAACTATCTGCAGAACAACCATCACTGAAAAAGACCAAAACCTACCAGAAAAGATCTTCCACAGCTGAAGACAAAGAAGAAACCACAATGAGGCAGGCAGGAGGAGCGAACTCACAATGTAATCAAGTCCCATGCCCCTCAGGTGTGCAACCCACAAACCAGGGAATAATTATAGAGCAAAGGTTCTCCGGCAGGAGTGAGAGTTCTGAGCCCCACGTCCGGCTCCCCAGCCTGGGGACCCTGAATCAAGAAGAAAAATCCTCAGAGCATTTGGCTTTGAAGGCCAGTGGGGCTTAACTGCAGGAGCCCCAAAGGACTGGGGGAAATAGACACTTTACCTCTAAAGGGCACACACAAAATCTCACGCACACCAGGACCCATGGCAAAGGCAGTCATTTGATAGGAACCTGGGCCAAACCTACCTGCTGGTCTTGGAGAGTCTCCTGGGGAGGCAGGGGTCGCTGAGGCTGACCCTGGGAGGGTAGACGCTGGCAGCAGCCGTATTTGGGAGCTGGTTCTCCCATGTGGACGCTGGCGAACACCAGGTAGGTTCCTCTCTCGCTGGCTCCTCGACACCGAATTAACGCCAAGACCTGGCCCCGCCCATTAGCCTTTAGGCGCAGGCGCTGGGACCCCTATGGTCAAACAACTGATTGGCTGGAGACACAGCCCCGCCCATCAGCAGACCGGCTGCCTGGCCACCTCTAGACCCCGCCCTGCCCACTAACAGGCCATCACGAGCTTCAGGACACCCCCGACCCCGTAACTAACTGTGCACCACCCCCAACAGTTACCTAACGCCAGCTCTGGGATCTCCTGGCCCTGCAGCTAGTCTCCAGGACCCAGCTCTGCCTGCCAGTTGTCCAGCAAGGCTCTCGTTCAAATTCGATGGAGATCAAAAGCTTTGCACACATAATTCAGGATTTTAAATTGTTTAACTCTCTGGACATTATAATATGAAATTCTATGGCTTGCTTTTTGGACACTTTACTTTCAAGCACACTTTTGTTCCTCATTATATGTGAATTAAAATAGAAGATTGCCTCTATTATATCAGGTAAGAGATTCATAGCTACTTATGGACTTTACAAGGGCAGGCTATAATCCCTTGGTTACAACTGCTATAGCAGAACAATTCCGTCTGGCTCAGTGTTTCTCAGTGCTGGCTGCACACAGCATCATTTGGTTGAGACTAAAGGAAGTATCAGTGTCCATATCCCATCCTAACTAGGAAAATCAGAATCTCTGGGCCAGGCTTGGTTTTTTGTTTGTTTGTTTTTTGTTTGTTTGTTTGTTTTTAACTCCTCCGTTGGTATTACCAGGCAGCCAGGATTGGAATTTCTGGTTAAGAGCTCAGTCTTTGGAATCAGAAAGACCCACGTTACTACTCACTAGCTATATAGCGACAGCAGGTCCCCTGAGCATCCCTTGCCTTAGTTTATTTTTATTCATTTGCAGGCCAATAAGAACAGTAGCACTTCAAAATTTGTTCATGTCATGAAATACAGAGAACATTAAAATATTCGTAAGAGCATCCCAGGAACTCCAGGAACCGGTAAACAAATGAGGAGAGGTGACCTTCTCAGGTGCTTCAGCTCTCCCGAGGGCTGAGGGGATCAGTACCTATCCACACTGCGTGGCCTTCAAGGCGTGCTGGTGGGGAGGCTTTGCAGAGAAGGGGACGAAGGGGGATTTTTACCAAGTCATCCCGTCACAGACTATTAGAGTTAAAGGGGGACCTAAGAAAATGATCTCTTCTAACTCCTTTATTTCAAAGAGGAGGAAACTGAGGCTGGAGAGGTGGGGTGACTCACACAGAGTGCCAGATCCACATTGGAGGTTGCCTTCGGTCAAAATCAAACCCCTGGCCAGGAGGTGCTTACCCTCCCTTTGATCAGAGGGCAGTCACAAAACAATGCTTCCACGTCTTGTCAGCAGATCTGACTTAACATCACTCTGGCGATTCACCACGTGGATTCATCAGCCCCAATCTCTTCTTGCAGCCCAGGAGACTGACTGAGAGACAACTGTCTTAAAGCTCGGGTACCTGTGCAGAATGACAGCCAGCAAGTTTCTTTGCTCTTTTTCTTTTCCTTTTCAATCTGTAAAGCTGCAGTGAGTGAATGTGTACAGAATTAAAGCCAGGAGCGCGGGAACAAAGGTATCATCGGAGAGCCGCTCAAGACTGACAAGTTCACCGCTCAGCATGTTGAAATCATTTGTCTAGCTGAAGGATTGTTTTCCCTCCTTCAGGTTTATTTCAGTTGTGGAATGGTTGGGTTTGGGAAGGGGGGCTGTTTGGGTCCTGACACTTGAGCTGCTTCTGCACTGCTGATTCGTAACAGACCCTTGATTCTGGAAAGGCTGGTTGCCTGGTTTACTTACAACTCAACTCCTTCCCCCACCCACCCCCTTAGTTCCACTTCCCCACGCTGCATGGAGAGGAAAACCCAGAATGCAAAATAGAAAATGTGCTGGTGACAAAGAAAGGCCAAGATGCCACTGGTTACATGGGTTTGGAAGTGGAAGCCAGGTGCATTCTCTCCAGTATGGCTGCAGACTGTCTTTGAAACAGATGTCACCCACTCCTCCGCCATTCTCTTTGCCTAAGGGAGGCACTGAGCTCCAGAATGGGAGACAATAGGCATTAATATCCATTGGAATGACAGCTGTTTATGACTCGCTTTGCTCAGGACACGTGTCCCCCAAGCAGAATGATTAGCGCTCCGGCAGAATACGATATTTGTGGGTAATCAAAAGTGAATGACAAATCGTTTGGACTAAGGGGAGGCAGGGTCTTCATCAGCCTTTCTGGAAGTTCCCACCAAGAATAAAAAATGAAGTGAGCACAGAGCAGGAGCCTCCTTCCTACTCATAGCATGGTGGATTTGTTCAGTGTATCCTGGGAAAACTTAGCTACCTCACCAGGGTGTTATGAGGATTAATTAATGTTTGTAAAGTGCTTGGAATTCTGCTGAAGAAATGTACCTTGTCGGTGCAAATTATTATCATTCTATAGTGCCTTTCATCTCAGAATCTCAAAGTGCTTCCCCAACAATTAATTAAACCTGACTACACCCCTGTGAGGGAGGAGAGCATCATTCTGCCCTCACTAATACAGCAGAGTTTCTGCCTGAGTCATAGAGTCTAATGTTCAAGTTGCCCTCCAGGAAGGAGAGAGACCCCATTAGCGAGCATCCCTAAGTGCTTCATAATACATGAGTCACTAACAATGCAAGGCAAAGTACTGTACCTGATTCCGATAGCTGTAAGGACTTGTTTAATTTTGTTTTGTCCCTAATTGTCTGGGCTGCTTGTTTTATTTTTCTCCCTCCCCAGTAAAGCAATAAGGTGCTTGTCAGATGAGAGCCCAATTAGCAGCTGTAACAAGTTACGGTGTCCTGATTACACCATCTAATCCCATTCCTAAACACCTGTAATCCCAGTAACAGGTTGCACCCTTCTCCCACTGCAGACACCCCAGAAGAAGTTGACTTACCTTCTACAAAAAAAAATTTAATAGGATTGTTAACAGGATGGGCAGTGAGATGCCATGTTAGCAATCTCGAAGCTGCAGGCTCGTCTAACATGTGAGCATCTCAAGCATGTATTATAATTCTTTTTTCATTACAAGTGCAGTAATTCATAAGCACAGATCTTTTGTATTGGCTCCTTTTAAATCAAGTGAGCATGTGTAGCATTCTAGTGTGTGCTGGAGACAAATCAGCCAGCAGAGTTCTCACCAAATGTGTTTTAAAACAGAACTTTTGGCATCAGTTCTGGACAGGTTTTAAGACAGGAATTTTCTCAGGAGGCCAACATTCTAGTCCTGAAAACCTGGGAGGAAAATCATGATTTCCAACTCTAATCCTTTCTAAGGGGTTGAGTTGCTGCATGACCTCAGAAGCATTCCCTAAGCTCACATAAAACTCCCAATTTCTTTGATGTTCATCTCGGAGCTGGAAGACCTGGGTTCTCAGCTGAGTTGACCACTTACCAGTTATGTTACACTGGACAAGCCACTCACGTCCCTGAGGCCCCATTTCCTCATCTATAAAATGGGAATAATTATGGCTGTTCTGTATACTTTTTCATGTTGTTATGTGGCTGAGATCATTTTTATGTAGGAGTGCTTGTAAACCATGAAAGCTGTACAAGTGTAAGTGGCTCTTAGAGCAGAAGGCAAGTCACCATAAGAATCCCACAGTTATAGGATGACAAACCTGTTCGTAGTCATAATCACACTGAGGTAGCCACCTCCAGATGTGGCATACTTAACTGTTATCCATGCTAAGCAGCACTGATAAGGGAAATTGAAGAGCTCTAAGACGTGAAATTCTTGGGCCTTGTCAGATGGGTTGTAGAAGTTAAGGTTCTGTTGCTCTGGCTTCTTTTCCACTCCCCCACGCCCCCGCCCCATCTCCTAGTCTGCCAGTTCCACTGAGGATTCCTTCCCAGCACTGTGTAGTCATGATGGGGCTTCATGTACCAAGCCTCATCCACACCTCTCTACAAGAATGAACACATGACAGAAGTTAGCAAATCAGAATACTCCATCCTCTGGCCAAAGAGATGGGCATCCACTCAGGCATGGCTAATTGGAGTGTCTTTGCAATGAGTGCCATTCAGATGTTGGGAAAGAGAAGTCCTACTTCTATTGAAATTGCAAAGCTGGAAGGATGTGGGTTGCCTGCCACTTGAACAAAGCCCATTTGGGAATGTCACCAAGCAGAAGGGAGCTGAGGCGAGAGAGATGATTACACGTAGTAGCTGCAGTACAGGTGTGTACTGAGGGGCAGTGACTCCTGTGGTACAGGTGTGTACTACGGGACAATGACTTTACTCCTTGACAACGTTACTTGGGTCCTGGATCTAGCTGTGCCTAGGTGCCTAGGTAGACCCCTGATTTCCTGATTATAAGAGCCACTGAATTCCCATTTTACTTGAGCTAGCTTCCTGGTCCTTGTAATAGTATAAGACTTGATTAATTCAGGCATGAACTTACCAATGAAGTATGGGTGAGACTGATCAGTTAGTTCCCCCTTGGAGGAGGCTGAGCCATGTGACCCCAACCTCCATGACTGGATGAAACAGTTGCTTTGTGAATCTTTTCACAGAACCTACAGAGTTGATAAAAAGGTGATTTGAAATGACCGTGTTTTTTTTTTAAGTGATTGTAGTTAGCCTCCTCACAAGTGAGTTGGTCATCACTGGAAATTTGGAGTCCATTCTCTCTGCCTCCTTCTCATAAATTAACCCATATTATCAGCCAGTAACTCTTCTCCTGACATTAGTTCCTCTGTTTGGGCTCCCCCTCACTTCCACCCCTGCCCCATCAGAAGTCTTCATTCTCCTCTCCTGGCTCCGCCATTTGCATCAGCTTATTCTCTGTCAGGTTAGGTGCTGTCCCATGACTAGACTGAAAGCTCTTTGGGGACAAGGTTGGAGCCCCTAAAAGTATAGCACACTGCCTGATATGTAGTGGGATTCTGCATTTACTAAATCGATAATGGCTGTGACCTACAGCTCACTAGATTTAAGGGAAAGCTGAGGCACAAAAGAATGACTTGTTTATTCTGTTTATTCTGAGATCAAGCTGATTGGTTAGGCCAGTCAAAATATTTAAGTGTAACTGGTGTGTATGTGTGTGTGTGTGTGTGTGTGTGTGTGTGTTTTAACTCATTCACAGGCTTTTTGCTGACTGGGCTAGGGTATATATATATATATATACTGCCAGGGTACATCATTATGAGCCCCATCTCTGGTTCCAGATAGCCTGAGTTTGAATCCAGACACACTGTATGATATGGGGTTAATTATTGCCTTTCTGCATCCTACTTTCCTTATCCATAAAAATAGGCCAAAAAAATAAAGTCACATCATTATTGTAAAAATTAAATTGATTTGCGCCAGTATGAGTTAGAACAGTGCCCAGATCCTAGCAAACATTTAATAAATGTAAGATAGTATTAAGAGTGCAATCTAGAGGGGGAGGGTATAGCTCAAGTGGGAGAGCCCATGCTTAGCATGCACAAGGTCCTGGGTTCAATCCCCAGTACCTCCACTAAAAAACCAAATAAATAAATAAACCTAACTATAATTACCTTCCCCCTGTAGTCCTCATTCAACTGTCAGGCCGGGGTTGTGGGTACAGAGTCCACCAGCACCTCTCTGCTACACGAGGGGCGCTTGAGAGTTCTTGTGACTGTTCTGTCTGAAATCAGGGGCTTGTTTCTCCACACTGTCCTAGGGGGCTGGGCAGCAGGTGGAAGGCTCATGAAAGTCTACAATGGTGTGTCAACATGGTGAGTCACAGATGGCATCTGAGATGTGGTTCTGGAAGCCAAAAAGAGGAGACCGAGGGTGCCCACCAGGCTTCGTTGGGAATCACAGAGCTCTTCTTCTTGTGCTTGTCAGTGTTCTTCTGGCGTGTCGCCCTTGTGCACACTTATTTTTCTTTATCAAATCCCGATGGTAAGTTCTCACGCTCTCGTTTTGGACATACACTTTTACTTTTTCACCAGTGTTTCTCCCCACCTAGCCCTGACCTGATCTTCATTTGCATCCCGTTGCGTGCATAAGTTGTGCAGGAGTGTCAAACAGATGAAATGATTCACAGGGAGAGTTTATATGTCCTCAGAGGCCTCCCACAAGGTAACTTCTGACCCCCGTGCACTCCATTCATAGAGCTTTAAAATTTGTTCAGCTTGCTAACGAGTGGGAGAGTATTTACAGAGGAGGGATGAGTCAAACGGGGACCATGAACAGATGGAGAAAAGCCAGTCGTTATGCTTCAAGTACATTTCCCACATTGGAACGCACCCATCAAAGCCTGGCTGTGTCGACTGTGCAAGTCACCCACATAGTATGAAACTGGGTTAATTTACTACCAAGCGCTTTGTTTCTCCATTGCATAATCACTAATGTGCCTCCAAAGAGGCAGTGTTGGAATGTAAGCCAGGGCAAGGAGCCAGCCAGACACGAGTTCCAGTCCGCAGCTTTCCTGCCCATCCTCCAGGGCCATTCTGATCTATGACAGGGACATACCTGATGCCGCTCTTGTCTGTTGACTTATCTTCCATGTACCTCACTGGTGAGGTGTGTGTTTTACCGGCCAGGTTCCAGAGCATGCTGGAGACACATAACGGGTAATTGACCTGGGGCCTTAGGGTGTGGAAGCGACTCCCAGCTCCGCCACCCTGTATCCTGCCTGCTCCCTTGTGGAAATCGCTGCTCTGAAAACAGAACTCAGTGCAGCCTGAGAAGGGCCAGGAGAGGACGAACCTCACCGCCTTTCCCTCCAAGGCCTTGCTGTGCAATCTCCCGCGAGCTCCAGGAGCAAGTGTCAGCCACCCACTTAGCCAGCCCTAAACACCTCAGCTGCCTCTACGGGATGCGGGAAATTGCTTTCAGGGATAGATGCATCTCAAGAAATTTGGCTACAAAATGGATTTCTATAAAGAGAATTCCATTTTCTCCTGGTTTTCATTACAAAATTGGAAAATTTGTCACACTGGGGGAGAAAATCCTCTCTGGAGACTAAAATGAACATTTGGGATGAAGAAAACAAAATGTAAAGCCACAGCAAGGGCACGTCTCTCGTTGGAAGGCACTGGTGCCTGCTGAGAACCACCTCATGCTTCACTTCTCCTTTTAATCATTTCCAGCATGTTGCAGAAGTGTTGGAACTCATGAACCTCACACTCATTCTCAATCCCTATCCCGTCTCCCGCAAATCTCTTAGAATTGTCCCCGTGACTGAAAGTCCCATTTCCATGTTCTTGTACCTCTCAAAATTGGACTGTTCACTCCTATTAGTCTGCGTATGACACCAGGCTGCAACATAAGATTTTATTCATTCATTCATTTATTTATACCCTGCTTCATTCCTATAAATAATTTGATGTGGCTCACAGGGATAAAGATGATAAAATGGTATGTTTGCATTTCAGATTTCATTCTACTTGTTTGCCCTAATTAAGTCAATTTTGACATTTTAATGTCACAAGTTATAGCATTAAATAATAAATATTCATCTATTTGAGTTGAAAGAGTTTGAGAGGTTATCTAGTCCTACCTCTCACCTAGTGTAGCTTCTACCATTCTTGTCCGGAATGAAATGGGGAGATATTTCTGCCCCGACTGTGTGACAGATTAATGAGAAACTGCCCAATACTTTTCTCATGAGATGGTCCATGAGAAGTCCTCATTTAGGACGTGAAGCTTGGGGAGTTTCCTAGTGAGTGAAGAAAAGTTTGATTCTGTCTGGGAAGATTGTCACAAATAACCCAGGTCACTTCCCACTGCCCCATCAGACAGTGTGTTTTTCTCTCAATAGCTATACCTGAGGCATTTCTAGCTTATTTTCAGTTTTTCCTCCTTTTAATGAAGGTTCCTGGAAAAGCAAGTCACACACACACACCCCACACACATGCTGCCAGACAAAAACTGCTTACCTCAGTGTCACCCACTCTCTGATTCAGTGGAATTTCCTGGACTCTGTCCACAGAATCCCCGTGCCCCAAATTTCCCCTTTTCTGGGTCACTTCCTTCAGTTATTTCTTCTTTAAAAACTTTGTAACTATGAATAAGGCACCGGGTCCTTCCCTTTACAAGGGGTGACCACAGCTCCCCTTTGGGGCAGGGAAAACGTGGGCAGGGACATTGAACTGACAGCTTAGCTGGTCAGCTGGTTGCCAGAGACATCTCCTGATCTCCCTACCCACTTTCTGGGGGCCAAGGACACCTCCTTCTGGCAAGGACACATCCTCCCCCAGGACTGTAGTAAGTCCCATCCCACCCACCACATTGTTCAGGATCACAGGGAGCATCCTCACAATGTCTAGTGCATTTATATAATCTGCGTTCACTGGAGGATGCTGTTGTAAACCCAAGGTCTCCATGACTTACAGCACAAAGGTTTGCGTTCCGGTCCCAGCATGCTTCAGTCAGGCTCACCTGCAGCTTGGCTCTGCTCCTTGTATCCTCCCCGTGTTGGGATCCAGGCTGATGGCGACTCCTGGCTGATGCATGCCATGCTCACTTAGGGTAGAGGCAAAGAGCAGTGGTCCAAACTCACGCTGGCTCTCCAAGGGTCAGCCTGCAGGTGACCTATGTCACTTCCATTCACGTTCCAGCAGCCAAAGCACATTCATGGCTGAGACTGATGTCAAAGAGGTGAAGATGGACACCACAACTCAGAGAAGGCACTGCCCACCGCAGAGCAAAGAGGGTTGTATAGTCCTTCTGCAGCAAATGTGGTGAATAATTGAGACCAATAATACAATCTGTCCCAATTGGTGACACTGAAGTTTGGGGAAGGCTCCCACACCTTTGTTTATCCTTTTTTCCAACTATAAAGTATCATGGAATTTCACTGTCTAGCTTTCAGGGGCATCAGCTCACTGCTATTTCTTCAGGCAGCATTGAGTGTCCTCCACAGAATTTCTTGCCCTTCTTTATACCACACTCTTCACTGTCTCCCTCCCTCCTCACCACACACACACACACACACACACACACACACACACACACACACCCCTGAGTCGTCTTTATTCTCCCAAATCCTCTTCCTCCCCTTCACTCCCATGCTGTAGTCCTTCCCAAAGCCTCCTCCTTCTGTGCCTTGGAAACCTTTAGGGGAACGAGGCACAAATGCTCTTGCCCTGTTGAGTGAGGTGTGAAGAAAGCCCCAGGTCCTTCTGGTGAAAGAAAGAAGGAAAGACACCATTTGGGCTGGATGGACTTCAAGGGACACCTTGAAGTTCACGCCCTCTCTCTGAGCGTCTTTAGTTATGGTCAACCTTCGAAATGAGTCAGATATCTCACACTGCAAGAGTTTATCTTCTGCCAGTGGGTTGCCCTGAGTTTAGAAATGAGTCTAATATTCTCCCTGCTGGCAAAGCTTTCACACCTTCTCAGGCTAAAAGGATATCTGTCTCCTTCACAACCTTTGGTTACATATAAATTACTTTTCTGTTAACTTATCCTTGAGAGACATGCCCAGTGGTTGCACTTTTAAGATTTCTCAGTGCGTGTGCGTGTGCGTGTGCGTGTGTGTGTGTGTGTGTGCACGCATGTTCCCTTTTTTTGTTTGTTTGTTTTTGTTTTTGTTTTTTTGTTCATTTGTTTTCAGCAGTAAGTGAAGCACGTCCTGCCACTGGGTCAAGTGCAGGGTACCATCCACGTCTGTTGAACTGTCTCACCCCTCCACCTCCATGCTCTCTGCCAAAAGTGCCACTATTTCTATCTACTCAGGAGCTTCCTCCTGCCCAGAGGTGCCAGGTACAGATGAGCGTTTTCAAAGTCCTGTGTTCATGGGTGCTTCTCCCAGCATCGCACTGGTCCATGATCTCACATCACAGGTTAAGTCCCCAGCTATTTCAGGCAAATAGCCCAGGGTTGTTACTGCCCACTGACACTTCTAAATTTATCTCCAAAACAATGCATATGTGCACCAGGAGTTTCACTTTTAAGTTTGCCAAACTGTCTTTCTCCAGCCTGATCACTGTTTACATCACCGAGGCTCCCCAATGAAAAGACTCCTATATCAGAATGGAAAAGAACTTTGAGACTGGCCCAGATCAAGACCCTAGCGCCACTCAGGTATGCCGTTGTCTTGGTTTCCATCCAGAAAGGTCACAACCTTTGACCTTCATGATGTTTGCATTTCTTCCCCTGTGCCTAATCCTGCTGCTTTGGGACAAAGGGTGCTAACCTGTAAATTGTCCCGCTTTTTCTTTTAAAGGGTGGGGGACCATTGAAAATCATGTAAAGCCAACCAGCTCATGAAAGAACACACATGGAGACAGGGTTATTGACACAAATGGCCAGCGAGCTCCAGCTCCATAGACTTGTGGAGGAGAAGGAAGACGGATCTTCTAGGGAGACCAGTCTACCCCAAAGCCCTCATTTTATAGAGAAAGACACAGAAGCCCAAAGCGTCAAGTGAAACTTGCTTGCAGGGCTGGGGAATGAAAGAAAGTAGGCTTCTCATCCCTTGAAGCCACACTTTCTGTTTTACCATGTCCCGTCCTGGGGTTAATTTTTTTCAGTAATTTTTTTTTCAGCAACAACACAGCACCAAGATCTTTGAGATATTTCTATTTTTGAGAATGTTACATGATAAATAATGGATACTTACCCCATTTAGACAGAAGTTGGTTTATTTAACTTAGTTCCCATCAGAACTAGTAGAAATGACATTCAGTGGTTCTCCACAGCCCAGCACACCCTATCTGCTTGTTCCTGGAGCGCTCTACCACACCGACAATGTGCAAGTCATCCTTCGGGCGTGTGTCTTACTATCCTTGAGTGTCAAGCCTGGGTCCTTCCCTCTCATGTTCACAGCCTACCTGTGATCCGTGCTCACAGATATACTGAAAGACAGGCACAGCCCCAACCACCCCCCAGGAGCAATTAGGTGCTTAGTAAATGCTGTTGCATGGTGACATGTTTTTACTACAGTGGTGATGACTGTTTTTTTTTTTTTAAAATCAGCATCCTGGAGACAGACCCCAGTCTGGCCAGCTGATGCTGATTTGCAAGATTTCTTTTGGAAGCTGTTCCCAAGTCCTTCTGCCGGCGTGTGAGTAAACAGACCATGTGGAGAGAGGTGGGGAGAGCTGGAGTTTGGACTCTGAATGTTGCTCTGTGGTGAAAGTACAGAGCTTGGTGTCAGAAGTTTAGAGTTTAATTTCCTGCTCAGCCAACAACTCTTTGTGTGATAGATAGACTGGCATCCTGTACCCGTAGGCAGAAGGACTGTCGACACAGCTCTGGAGCAGGGGGGATCTGTTTATTTTTCAATTAGCCAAACGTAAAGGGTCTTGTCTGAAATACTTAGTGAGGATCTCAGACTTGACACCCCTTCCACTGACGGTAGGCATCTCTCTCCTCTTTAAATAATCCTCCCGTCACCACATTTTAAGAGAGTCTGGGAATTATTTTTATCAACTCTAACAAATATCACAGCAACATTTGCTCATGTTGACTTTTTAAAATTGTTTCATTGGATCTGGGGTTTCTCTGTACATGTTACCCTTGAACAGAAAGGATCAAAATACAAAAGCTGTGGTAGCAGTATTTCTGATGGAATTGCCCTGGTGAGTATTTTAAAAATAGCAGCAGAAGAGGCTTTGATTTTTATTCCCATCACAATGTTGCAGGAGAGTCTAAATACTGCTTTGCATTTGTTTAACTGAAAGCTGCCATTTCTCAGTGTCGGTGGCGTGTTGCATCTCAAAATGATGAGCGCAGTTTTAACTTCAGCTACCACAAAAAATTATGAGTCTTAGCATATTTTCATGAGACTGTCATTGTTGAAATGATTCTATGAGAGATTCAGCAAGGAGGGGAATCTGCAAAAGCTGGAATTACGTAGAGAAATGTGTGGGATGGGTTTGCATTGGATATGACTTATACTTGGCCAAAAAAAAAAAAGAAAAAGA
Organism: Camelus dromedarius; assembly: GCF_036321535.1. Taxonomy (NCBI): domain Eukaryota; kingdom Metazoa; phylum Chordata; class Mammalia; order Artiodactyla; family Camelidae; genus Camelus; species Camelus dromedarius. Next base: position 67,961,561 of record NC_087439.1, on the reverse strand, counting down.
AATGTGAATACATTGAATTTTCCCAGTCTGGGCAAACTCTCATTAATAATGGGAGTAATAAAACAGCAATAACCATACAAATAAAAATTACCATAAAGTGATGCAAAAGCCTTTCATGATTTTTACCTATTTGGATCTAAACAGTAGTTTCAGAACTGATTCCAAGCAAATATGCTTTTGTTAGTTTTTAGGTCAATCTAAATGTATTGGGCTGGTCAATGCTGGGATCTTTATTCACTTTAAAAATATGGACTTCCTTCAAATAGTGCCTTCTTTTAGATTGTTTATGATATACTCTGATTCACAAAAATGTGATCTCCTGTACTATAGCTCAAGAGCACATTTTTGCATGAACCAAGGTGCCCCACGATGGAAACACAACCACGGCCGTGGTGTTGGCCTGCTCTGGGTGAGCAGCTGCTCTGTGACTGGGACGCCGGGGTGCTGCTGTTTCTTCTGGGTAGACGTGTGTCTGCTCTGCTTCGGAAAGGCAGGAGGGGCTGGATACAGAAGATTGGGTGTAGCAACCCTAAACTCTGAGTCAATTTGCCTGGCCACGGATTTTCAGGCAATTAAGTAAATGGACTTGAAAATTAACTCATGGGCACGTGCAATGGGCCCTGAGCGGGTCCGTTGGCTCTTGCCTTTCTTCAGGATGATGTATCATTGATTTCTCAATGGGATCGCCTTGGTCTGGTTCTCCCATCCCAAGGGGTGTCAACTTTCCAGGCAAGAAAGGAAGGAAGACTTGGGTCATCTCTTTCTAATCAAATGTATGATTTTAAAAAATGATTCTGCGACTGAGAAGCTTACTACTTAAGCCACTTAACTAAGGGGAAAAAAATCTGCATTGAAGTAAAATTCCTCCTGCTTTGAAAAAGTTGACTTAAACGAAAACTCCCAAGGCCACTGTGAGGAAGGCAGAATTATCTGGCTCCCCAAGGACAAAAAATAGAAAACTTTCACAACTAATTCTTTTCTTCTTTTAAACATCCTAAAGTTCTATTGAATTACAGTTATAAGTAGGAAGAAGGCAGTTTGCCCTACTTGAGAGAAGAACAAGTTAAGCCCCCCCCACCTTTTTCCTTAAAATTGTAACAGAGATTCTAAGAATTCTAAAAAAAGGAAGTTCCTAGCACCACCAAGGCAATATAATTTTGAATTTGGTTTGTACGTTTGGCTTTTTGGAAAACATAATAAATTATGTTGATAACTTTAGTAAGTTATTTGGTAATTCATACTGCTGTATTTATTTCAAGACCTAGTGCATAAACCTCATGTTTCCTTTCATTCAAAAAGCCTTTGTCCAGCACCGATCATATGCCTGAAACTGGGATAAACACTGGGATCCTCTGATGAGCAGTGCTACTATTTATTCAATAATAAGTAAAATCAATCAAGAACTATGCTCCATTGGGCTCCTGCTATAAAAATTGAATAGAATCATAGAATTTGAGAGCTTAAATATATTTTAAAGATCACCTAATCCAATGCAACTGATAGAAAGAAATGTATTTTACATGTGACCCAGAACACTTGTGTTTATGTATGTTTGAAATATATATATATATAAATGAAAACAAGTTTAATGAAACAATACACACTCTTACATTATTCTGATCTATTGCATTTTTTTTAAAAAATATTGATCACAAATTTCTAAGTTGACTTCATAACCCACTAATGGATCTCAACCTGGACAACACTAAGGTAGCAAAACTCCTTATCTTAGAGATGAGAGATTGAGCCTGTGCTAGGTCACTTGCTTATTATAGAGCCTTTGCTTAATGGAAAGACTAGCCCAGATTTCCTGTCTGCTGTTTACTGGTCTCTACCACATTATCTTGTTTTCTTTTCCTTTTAGAACTCACTATCACCATCTGAAATGATCCTGCCCATTGTTGGCTTGGGTGTCATCTGTCTCTCCTACTAGGAAGTAAAGCCTCTGAGAATAGCCGTTGTCACCGATGCACTTACCAGTATTCCACCCATGCAGAGCCTGGCATATATCGTGTGCTCAATAAATATGTTTTGACTCATTAAGGGCTCAAAACTGGACCCTGCTTTAGATTCACCTGAATAGTTTGGTAGAGCCATTATTTTGGAATAATAACATGCCTCATATGAAGGAGGAAACAGAATCACAGAGTGATGAAAGGATTTGAAACAAAGCCCCCGCAGCATCAACAAAAAAGCTAGAACCAAAAAGTAGGTCTCCTGACCGGGTTCAGATCCCCGAGTTCCCTCTGACATGTCTGTCGTCTCACATTGTTAACCCAATTACTAATGTTATTAGAACGACTTGCCCTGGAACACAACTCACCTCCAAAGTGCAACTTTTCCATTTGTCAAGGGCTAGGGGAGCTCGGCGTTGGGGAAGATGAGGTCTGTGACAATAGCGTCAGTCGGGTATAGCAGCAGGAAAACATGCTTCCAAATGTGTTGAAAGGTCAAAAATTACATTTCCTTCTTCTAAATTATGATCAAATCAAATGGGAAATCAAATGGGGAGTGTTTTTACATCCTAGATTCTAGCCAAATTCTAACAAAGAGGCAAACTGGCTTTGTAATTGAACTTTCGGGGACTTGTTTAAAGGGAAGAAAATTGCTTCTGGTCAGAGAAGTTTTTGTTTAGCCAAGTTTCCAGGACTTTCAAACTTGTTGGAAACTAAACTCCAGCACTCCATGTCAAAGAAAAAGAGAATGAGATTGGGGGGGTAGTTGGAGAGAGCTTCTGATTTTAGGCTACAGGGGAAACCCCAAATTCTGCAAAATGACCACTTTGAAATAACTCATATTGCAACTTACCCCAATTCATCAAAACTCTAGTGCCCACTTGAGAAAACCCAGCTTCACCGGGCACAGGGTTAAGGGGTTCCTCCTGGCAAATGCACCTCAGGCTTCTTCTTAGTAACCCCAGCAAGCCCAAAGTGTCCCCTGCCCATCCTGGCTCTTCAGTAAATACATGAGTCTAACAACAGTGATGAGTGATTAAGAGCAAGTGCCTTTGATCCTAAAACAAAAGTTTCCTCTGGATTTTGATGAGTGAAAGTGGCTGTAGAGTTTGGGAGTGTTCTGTCTTCCGAATCAGACTTAGCAAATAATAAATACAGGATGCCAGACACTCCATGTTTTATCCAGTGACCCTAGAGCAGGGTTTCCTCAAGTTCTTGTTGCCTATTTTAAAGCTGAGGAGGGGAAGTTTGGATTAGAAAGGGAAAAGAAGACTAAATGAAAAGTGACCATATTTATTGTGCTTTAGAAGCAATTTTCCATTTCATATTATCCCAGCATAAATGTTGCCCCTGCATTCCATTCACAATGAAAAACATCAGGGTACAGAACTCCCAAGAGGGGTGGTTTCTGCCTAATGTACCCGGGGGAAAGCCTAGAAAACATTAAAGCAGTAGCCAGGAGCTTTAATGAGGTTAACCTGCTGAAACCAGGGGAGGTTTGCCTGAACTACACCTGAAAGCACTTTGATTATGGCATCAGCTTCAAAAGAAACACGGTCCCTCATTTCTGAGCTCTGCTGCACTGAGAAATAGAATTGCACCTTTATATTCAGGTTAATTTTGCTGCCTTGCTGAGGGCTGAGAGCATTCTTAAGCATTCTGAGGATGTAAGGGAAGGGGGCTGCTCCTCCCATCCCCACCCCTCCCCACATCACAAGCCCAGATGGACAGAGGCCACTCTGAACCCTTCAGTTTGGAACAGGTCCTAAGAATGTAAAGTCCAGCATGATAAATGACTTCCGGCTCAGAAAAAGATAACCTTCCACTTTCTGCTAACATTGAGCAAATTTAGGTGCTACAGGTTTGCTTTTTAAAAAAAAAAAGAAAGGAAAAAAAAAAACCCTCAATCCCTAGCCTTTGTAAATTTCTCCTTTCTTAACACATATTTCTTTAGCTTTTTAATATTAACCATTTCCTCCTCCATTTCCTTTTATTTTTATAATGTTTTACATTTATTTATTTATTTATTTATTTATTTATTTATTTATTTATTTATTTATTTATTTATTTATTTATTTATTTATTTTCCTCTTCCTCTGATCTCTCTCCTCAATTCCTTTCCTTTCACATCTCTTCCTCTTGGATTTTGGTTCTGCATTTTCTCCTGTTGTTTCCTTTTCTGGTCACAGCTGCCCCCTAATGGTTGTCAAGATCATTACTACTTAGGGCTTAGAGGAGAGAGACAGGACGGGAAAGAGAGCTGGAGAAAAGAAGCTGGGGGAAAACATAAAATATGGTTTTGCTTTTAACGTGGAACATAGTCTCAGTGTCTCCAGAAGGCTACCCCAAACCTGTTATCAATGGGAAGATGAACTGGGGAGGTGAACTGCAAAACTGTGGGGCAGGGTGGGAGGAAAGTTTACTTTTTCAGTATCTTTGGCTTGAATTTTTTTTTTAATGAGGTCCATGTACTACTTGTTCTCTTTTTTAAATTTTGAAAATAAATAGAATCCAATTCTGGAGATGGAGAAGGAGTAGGCCTCTACGAATTTTTTCTTGGTCCCTGTAGAAAGCAAGCGTCATTACAAGCCCACTCCCCATCAGGGATCTCATCCGGAAATGACGGGCTGATTGGCAGCTCAGTAAACTGCGTAGGAGTAAATATGAAGGAGGAGAGTGGGAACTAATGAAGATGGTGGGTGTGAATTAACCCACCCTGGAGGCTCCTCAGTATTAAAAGGTCAGCTCCCTGACTCTCTCCTTTCCATCATTACTTTCATGCTCAAATTAGCAGCTACTGCCACCATAATGTAACAATCACTTGACATGTAGATGTCTAATTAAGGCACCATAAGTCACAGGTTACAAATTTGAAAGCAGCAATAACCAAAAAAAAAAAAAAAAAAAAAAAAAAACAAAGCTTATGAATCAGTGGGGGTTTGACAAGATATGTGTGCATGTGAAGGAAGAAAGAGCAATGCTCACCCTGGGATGGAAGATGCACGTTTCTGAAAATTTTAGTCTATGAATTTAGTGAGAGAGTGGGAATCCTTAGCTCAAAATAAAATTTTCCTGGATGGTAAGGAAAATTCTGATCAGAACTCTAAAATTTCCCATCACACCACCTGTAAATGCCACGAAGTTACAAATAAGTTCTTGGCCTTTGTGATTGTCAAGTGGAATCTGTATGGGGAGGGGGGAGGGCGGGGGGGCTGGCTAGGAAAGGCCTTTGTCCAAAAATCCAAAAATGCCTGCTCCAAAAACCCTGCCAAGATGCCTAACACACTCACTCTTTGAGTAAAGGTACCCAAAGTAAATACTATGGTAATAGAATATCCAGTTAAGCCCGATCCATGGGTTTACATCTTCTTGGGGGGTAAATCAATTTCAGTGACTAAGGGTGGCTGTGAAATTAGGACTAAAATCAGTCTGAAATTCATGAATGAGGATAGAGTCAGGGGAGATCTCTTGCAAAAATACAAAACTAAAACGGGGCAGAAGTCATTCAAACCAACCTCTTCATTCTACATGTGACTAAACTGGTTCCAAATAGGTTATCGGACTTTTCAAGGACACCCAAGGGTAGTGGGGACCTAAGGTCATCTGCCCTGACCTCAAATGTCTACTGCCCCAAACTGCTTCTCTCCATTTAGGACTGGAGCTGAGGCCTAGAGCCTGGAGGACCATGAGGTCCCTGCTTCCCTGTGAGTGCTCTGGAAAAAATGTCCAGGAGAGCAGAGAAGGGGCACCAGGTGATAATATAACAAGCCACCCCTTCTCTTCCTCACCAAATAGACACAAGCATTTTCAAATGATGCCTCTCCTGAAACTGGGGTTCCCTTTTTGGTGAACAAGGGAGGCAGCCTCAGAGACTAACAAGGGTGTGAATTTCTAGGGATATCTTTGGGTTTGGTCTTTTGATGATCTAAACCTGAGCTGGCCGATTTGTCCAATAGCCCTTAAACCCACGTAGAATCTTTTTTTTTTCTTTGAGGGGATAGAAAATTAAAATTTGTTATAAAACCAAATACAATTTAAAACTCAGTTATCAGTCACACTAGGCATATTTCAAATGCCCAATAGCCATGTGAAAAGCAGAGACCTCCTTCATTGTGGAAAGTTGTATTGGAGAATGCTGCTCTAAAGAGAAGGGTTGATGGGGTCCTTTTCGAAGCATTGATGCCTCAAATGTATAAAAATTAGTGTGGCAGAGGAAGATCTACCTCATGCTTAAGCCGATCAGAGTAGTGAGAGCAACATGACTTCTTTAGTTTCCCTTGCCAAGGATCTCAGGGATGTTTGAATGAATTTTGCACATTTCACTTATTTTTTCCCCCTGCTTCTTTCATTCATTTCATCCCTCCTACCTGATCTAGTCTGAGAAAGAGATGAGGGACACACACAGTTTAGAGTGAAGGAGATTTTGATACTTTACGGAAGCCTGTGAGGATTCTAGGAACCCATGGAAAATAGTATCAAACAGAAACTACTAGGTGTGTTCAAATGTATTAAATAAAAGAAAAATGTTGATTGTTTAAAGACTGAGTTGGGGGGAAACCCCTATGGACCAGAAACCTGGACTTCAGCTTCAAACAAAAGAGAATAAAAAATGAAGACCTATTACATTTTAACTGAAGCTTTGCCACTGAGACAGATGCGGCTAAACATTAACTAGGGCACTGTTGTGAATTACAGATTAAGACACAATTATGTCTCATATCTCCCCCTTTCAGGGTGAAAGCTTGCTGATGTTAGGGCTCAGATAAGGGGATGCACCATGTGACAGGTGGCATCTATTGTGCAAGCATAAAACTTCTGGTGCTCTTGGAGCCTGTGTTCCCAGGAGGCAAGACCCAAACGTCTTACTTGCTTGCATACCTCCTGCGTAGTCATGCTTCCATGAGCATTTAATAAGCACAATGTGATGAACACAGATGGAAAACCATACCTGAAACAAACCTCTAGTAATAATCGATGCTTGAGTGAGTGGATGGTGAAAGGATTGGATCCAGCTCCATAAACCCCATTAGCTGACATTTTGAACAGTTTTTGCAAACCTCCTGCACCCATGAGGTGGGGTTCTTGGTGTTTCCAAAAGGCTCTTTGCTGTTCTGCTCAATAAATGTCACAAGGTAAAGCTGGAAATACCACCACAATGGCATTTTAAGGGACATGTTCTCGGTGGCTTTTTTCAGAAACTTGAAGCATCTAACCCCTATCTGAAAAGTGCCTGGAGATGAGATGTAAATAAATACTTGTCCAGGGGTCCTTCAATGGAAGTACATATTGAAGGCTATGTGCAAATATATCTCAGAACAAAGGCTCCCAATTGCTGGTCTGTTGAGTATTTGCATCAGAATTACCCAAAATGTATGTTAAAAATACACATTCCCAGATGCCACCCCAGCCTCAAGGAATCTGATCTGCAGGAGGGTGGTGCCCAGGGATCTGAATTTTTAACATTTGCCTTGGGTGACTGTGATACACCCTCCTCAGGTTGGGATGGTCTAGCTGGAAATGCCTATTTCACTGGGGTGTGGCTAGCTTACAGCTTTCTCTTAGCATCTTTTACAAACCTGTTTTATGTTCCCCACATCCCTTCTTGTCAAAGGAATGGAATGTAGGATGGGGTTACCTATTATTATTTCACAATTAAGGATAATGATTAAAACGTCCTAGGTGAGTCAGTGATGCCGCCAGGAATCTCGACTTCACTAGTTAGCTGTTTCCTAGTCAGTCTGATGTTTCTGTTAACAAGCCCACTGTTTACTTGCCTTTAGTAGGCAGGCTTCTCTATGGGTCAAAGATGTGGACTCACAAAATAATGAAAAGTATGGTGCCTGGCTCCTCACCCCTGCACCTCTGGTCAAAACCAAACCAATTGCAGCCAAACCCCTGAGATTCCAGTCTAGGCAAAAACTGGGGCTGGCAGGTCTGAGCCAGTCCCAGTCTGGAGAATTTCCCTAAAGATTCATTTTCTATAGGGCACAGATTGGATTTGCGTTTAGTTCCCAAGAGTCCTTGGAAGTCTTGGACCAAAGTCATTCTAAGTCTTCCCTGGGTCTGTGGTCTCTTGTTCAGAGTGGTCTGGGGGAGATCTGGTCTCACTCTGAATCTTCCCTGGTCTGATAAAGGGCTGTGAGCTTCTGGAAGTAAAAGCACCGCCAAAAGTGCTACTGCCAATACTGTTACCATTATTTATTGAGTGCTGCCCCCTAGAGGATTAAAAATGGTTTGGCTGCTGGGAGTCCCCAGGGCTCTAAACCAAAGACTCACCCTCTCTACCCAATTGCAGGAAATCAGGACTTCACTCAAGTGGACTGATGAGAAGTCTTGCAACAGTCACACAGAAGACTCCTGGGAAGTAAGTTAGCTTCATCTTAATGACATCTCTGAAAAATTCAAATCCATAATGCTGAAAATCAGGTCCAGGAACAGAACACTGAAACTGACCCTTCTCCCTACCAGACCAAAAACCCTCGAAGCAGCCTGGTTAAGGACCCTCAACCCTGAGACCCTAAAAGTACAAGTCCAGAGTTTCATTCCTATGGTTTCCCAGTGGGCTTCAGTTTACTTTTTCTTTGTCTCCCCTTCACATAAATTCTGGCTATAATGTTCCTGGAAACAGAAATCTTTCATACTGAGCACTTGCTAGATTGGCTTGGCATGCCTGGTGAGTGGTGGGGGGAGGTGACACTAATCGACTCTATTCATTCAGCCTCTGTCACTGTAGATAATGCTATTTGTCCTTAGGTTAGCATCTTGGCAATGATATAAGCTGAGATCTCCAATGAAGGTTCAAAATTCAAACTGCCTTGTATACTCCATTAAGTATCAGTGAGCAGTGGTCTTTCTTTCCAACTGACTTTTTTTTAAAGTAAATCTGGAGCTTTTAATAATGTGGATGTTCTCCCAAGTCCAGGAAGGAAAGAGGGAGAGAAGGAAGGGAGAGAGAGAGAGAGAGAGAAAATGAAAGGAATGAAAGGTAGTCCTCAGGCCAGCTAGGGGATATGCTCACTGGAAGACTCACCAGGCCTCGGTTAAATGCCCTTTCAAACCTGGCATCTGAGATGAACAGTGTGATATGCAGCCTGTGGATTTACACAGCACTGGAAAATCCTTCCACGGCTTGGTTCAACTGTTTGCAAATCACTTCTGATTCAATTTTGTTTTGGTTATCTCAGTGTAAATAACAGTTAAGTGGGAGTTTCAGATTTTTCAAACACTAAAAGTGATAAACAAAGCTAATGGCAAGTCCAGATAAGGGGGAAAGCCACCCAGAAGAATCCACAAGTACAAGCAAAGAAATACATGGGATAGTGAGATGTGTGTGTGTTTCTTGTCACGGAAACTTTATTTTTCTTAATCTGCAGAGTGGCAGGAAAGGTATACGCAGAGTGTTATTTAGACTTGTTCCTGTTAGAGGCTTTCTGATAATGCAGTAATAGGTGCCTAGTGAAGCAAGACAGTTTGGAAGCCACAAAGCCATCCCCAGAAACTAAGATACAAGTGTTTTCCCAACTGTTAACTCGTAGCTCAATCTAAACAGTTTTCACGCCTCCATTTAAAAATAGTTGGCGTAATGCTGTTTTCTTTCTCTCAGCGTCGTGACCACATTTCTATGGGGAAAATGTGAATAGAAGTAGCTACAGTAGCATTTCGAGAAGTCTTCGGGTACCTGGACTTTTTTGGAGGGTTGGGGGAATCCGATTCTATTACCTGAAAATTTTCTTTTAAGGAAGTGTCTCCTTTTCTGATAGTTACAAGTTAGGGGCGCTGGGAAAACTAAATCCTCATCCAGAGAGGAGAGGAGTTATGTTTGGGACAAAACAAAGGATCTGAGTAGTAAACAGCACGGAGTGTTTGGGGTTTTATTCAGCCAGGGCTGACCGTGTGTGTCGCCGCCACGCATTGCTGCCCGTGTGAACGCATGGCTGAGCTGCCGCCTGGCTCCCTACTCCAAACACCGTACGCCACCCAACTCTTCTTGTAACGCCATTGCGCGTGGCATTGTGTTGGGTTCTACGTGTGTGGCACCGGAGTCAGGGGATTGGGGAAGAAAAAGAATTTCCTCCGTTTCCCGCGGAGTCTCCCTAGGGCGGGGGCGAAGCGGCCAAGGGCAGCGCGCCCTGGAGGTGCTCGGGGGCGCCCCTTCTCCGGGGCATTACGCACGGGCCGCACGGAGTAGCCCAGGCGCGAAGGTGCCCAGAATGGGCGGGAGGGGCCGAGTGGGAGAGGGGCGGCTGGGCGGGAGCTGCCTGCCTTAACTTTGATCCGGCCGCGGCCGGGGGAAAGCCGCCGCCGCCCCGCCCGAGCCGGGTGCCGCGGCGCTCGGTTCTGCGCCGCGCGTCTCCGCGGCTGCCTCTTTAATCAGGAACACAGAAGGGGCGGGCCCTGAGCCGGCGCGTAATCGGATAGCTCTGCCGCGGCTCTGACATCCACATGCTGCTCGGCCTGAAAAGGCAGGGGGGAGCCGGAGGGGAAGCAGAGAACGCGAGCGAGGAACCAGCCCGCAGCCCGCCCCCAGCACATCCTCAGACGCGCAGACACTCGGCGAGGCGCTGGGCGAGGTGGAGGTGAGGGCGGGCGCGAGCGAACTCGGAGAGGGGCTCGCTCACTCCCAGGCGATCCCAGGCGCCGCCGCCGCCGCCGCCGCACCAGCAGCAGCAACAGCAGCCACAGCAGCAGCAGCTTCCTTCCTCAGACTCCCCTCGTGAGGCTGGCCGAGCGGGTGTAGCCGTTGGGGGAGGCTCCGGCTAGGGGAACCCGGCGAGGGCAAGAGCTGGGCGGCTGCCTCCCACTCGGGCCGTCCGGCAGTGGGTGCCTCCGCCCGCGTGTCGGTCCCGGGTGCCGGGGGATGTGTGTCAGTTTACGCCTCTGAGATCACACAGCTGCCTGGGGCCGTGTGATGCCCAAGGCAAGTCTTGGGTTTTATTTTTATTATTTTTTTCTTTTTTACGCTTGGCTTACGGGAAACATCCGTGATGTTGTAGGATAAAGGAAATGATACTTTGAGGAACTGGAGAGGACATAGATGCTTTTTTTAAAGAGAGGAAACCCGTCCTGTCTTCCCAGCTTGCTCCCTCTTTGCTGATTTCAAGAGCTACCCTCCCGGTGAGGTGGGGATCCGGCAAGAATAAAGGTGAAGACGGGCCGCCAGGATCCAGGAGGGAAACATTGACCAGTAGAAACCTTTACAGAGGACACTGTAAGGAAGAATATAAGAAAGAGAAAAATACAAAGACATAATTATACCAGAAATCTACAAAAACATCTCTGGAGAAAACAACCTCCAAAATGGATATGTTTCCTCTCACCTGGATTTTCTTAGCTCTCTACTTTTCAGGACACGAAGTGAGAGGCCAACCAGGTAAGCCCTTCAAAGTTTTTTTTTTTTTCCTTATTCATTTCAACATGCCTTTACCTTTAAAAGCTACTGCGAATGCAGGGGGCCACACGCAATGGCATAGAAGGAGGCTCGCTCAATACTGAATTATTTAGAGAGAGATCCCAGCCGGCCCTCCCTACACCACCAACGCTGCTAAAACCCAACTTTTCTCTCCTGCTAAGGAGTGTGTGAGAGTGTGTGTGTTTTGAAACATAGACAGAATTTGGCGGTGTTCAGATGTCACATATGGACTGAATCAAAGGTTTAAAAATACTACAAAGCCTTTGCATTACAGTTTTTGGGAATTTTTTTCCCTGTCTTGAAGCAGAACACATCTCCCTTGAGTTTCTTCAACCTAGCCAGCGAAATATAAATCATTTGCATTCCCTCTACTTAGCTACATTGAGCAATGTTAACTGAAGGGCTTGGGAAATACGGGAGTGTAGTTTGGGTTTTCCGATGCTGTGGATGCTTTACAGACTGTGTGGATGAGCCTCAGAAGCATAGGGCTCAGGCTGATGGAGCAAGTTATCTTGCGGCTGAGCTCAGGGCTTGGGCTGGGCTCTGCTGGCAACCAAGGTGGTTGGTCGACCAGCTCTCTTTCCCGCATCCATGTGTTTTGTGGGGAAGTAAATCATCTGTTCTTTTAAAAATTATTATTAGATAAAACAAACTGTATGACCCTTGAAGGTCTCACTCTTGTGAAGTGGTAAGAAACTTTTGAGCGCAATTTATTCTCAACCACTGCCAAAAAGGGTGTGTGAACGGACTGCAGAGAAAAGCACTGCAAGGCCCAGAACAGTCTGAGCCAATATTTGGGGGTTGGCGGGGGGGAGGCTGGCTTGGGGTCGGCTTTCTGAGAAGGGCTCTCCGGTTCCAGGGAACCCAGTGGGGTTTGTTCTGGCTTCCCCACACCACTCTCCTGGGGAAGCCTCTCTCCCCTCTGACAACACTGCCTGGAATCTGACAAAACTCTAAGAAGCTGCTACAGGTGATTGAGGATGGGGAAACCATCCCTGGAGGAAATAGAGAAAGGACAGAGAAAAAGCCTTCCTGAAGTGTCCTTACCCGGAGGTACTTCTAAGGCTGCCACCTCAGTGGTAGGACTAACCTCAGGCAGCCTCCCGGGTTCTACCTCATCACAGCGGGCTAGTGGGTCCTGTGGGAGCCTGGGACTCTGGTCCACAGTCCCCAAGAGCCACACACGCCCCACCTGAAGCTTGGGTGTTTATCTGAAGGGGAAGGAAGATTCACAAATGCCCTTGTTATCCAAATCCACACGTTTGCTGCTGCTTCTCTGCCGTAACTGGTCTTCAGAGCAGCTGCAAATCGTATCAAAGAGATGGGTGCAGGCCCCACTTGGGGAGATTTCCTGTGGCTCCCCATTCCCTATTGCCTTAATTCTAAATTCCCAGCTTGAAGCAAAATTAAATTACCTCTCACAGACCTGAAAGCTGAGTAAATTATGTATGTTTGTGTTATTCGCTGTGTGTGTGTGTGTGTGTGTGTGTGTGCGCGCTTAAGATGCCCACGGTACATTATGTATTCAGGCACGGACGCTGGTAGGCCCTGGAGCGCGAGTACGCGCACACTGGCGCACACACCGGCGCGTGCGTGCAGACACACACACACACACACACACACACACACACACACACACACACACACGTACAACTTAAGGTTCCGTGTGCTGTGCGGAGCGGGAGGGGTCGTGAATACTCTGAGGCTATCTCCTACCCCAGATGTTCGCACATCTGTCCCCGAGCGCTGCGCAGAGTGTGTACGTGTGTGTGCGACACCCGCTCAGACCCACTCCCGCTCTGCCACCTGCCTCCCGCGCTCTCCGCAGAGCCCCCTCCCACCCTAGCCTCGGGCGCGCTGCGTCACTTCTAGAGAAGCCCAGAGGCGCGGAAGTACGGGCAGGTCACCCTCTACGAGGCCTCAGGCAGCCTCGGACCCGGGGTGGGACCTCCTGGTGGGATGCGGAGCTGGGACCCGCCCGGGGTGGATATTTTCCAGCCCGCGGAAAAGGCGATCGCAAGCCGCGAGCCGCTCGGTCTTTCCGTCGGAGAAGCCGACTGGCACCGGGCGAGCTGGCAGCGGGTAGCAAAGGGCGAGGCCCAGCTAGATCTCTGACTCACCGGTGCGCGCCGGCCGGAAGGGGATCGGGCCCAGCCTGCGGCAGCGGCTAAAAACCCATTCCGAGAAGAAGTCAGGGGCAAAGGGAGGGCGAAAGGTGCCAGCCAAGGAGCAATTGAGCAAATAACCTCGCAGACACCATGCGCGACTTCTTGTACTCTCTGGTAGCTAAGAGGCCGCGTGGGTGTCGCGCACCAGGCTCCGCCAGTCTTTGGCACGCCAGCTGCCCTGCTAGATAGTGCCGCCGCCCGCCTCCCTCCTGTCCCGGCTCGGGACTTGGGGTAGCTCCGCGAGCCCGGCTCGGAGCGCCCCCTCCTGCTTCCCGCGCTCCATACTGCACTGCATTCCCCATCGCCGCTTCTGGAGAGCCGGCTCTGCGGGGGTGGAGGTCCGAGCGCTGGCCCAGCTGCGTTGCGGGAAGCCGGAGTGGGATTCTGAGCCGAGGTCGGAGCGGGGCGGAAGGAAGGCAGCTGGAGCCGCGAGGATGCGCCCAACTTGCGCTGCCTCTGGTAGCGCCGCGCGCCGGGCGCCCGCCAGTGCGGGCGAACAGGTGAAGAGCACGCGGTGCGCGGGCATCCACGTGGTGGGGACGTTGTGGCCCCCCCCCAGCCCAGCTACCCCCACCCACCGCTGTCTCTGACGCCGCATCGATCTGTTTGGGCTGCGCAGCAGAAACAGAGCCGAACGATCCATAAACATTCTATTAGGGAAAAATATTCCCAGGGAAAGCAAAACCGAGGCTCAAGCCTGGGTGAAGTGGCCGCCTGCAACTCCTCCAGACTTGTCCCCTCCTCCTCCTGACTAAGGACACCCCCCGGGAGACGCTTGCGGCATTTCCTCATTGCTGCCCATTGCCAGAAAGTTAAGTCGCTGCTGCGGTTCTCTGCCTGGGAGAAACCTCTGCAGTAGCGGCGAGTTCCGCCTCCCCTCCCCCGCCGCCTCACTCTTTGCTTTTCCACTGGAGAAAAAGAAATATTCGCGGCCAATGCTTCATTTTCACTGATTGATTCCTTTTTAATATCAACAGAAGTTAATGGAGGCGAGGCGAGCTGTAATTAAACGGCTGCCTCCACCCTTCGCCTCGGGCTCGCGCACCGCCGTTTTCCCCACCAGGTCCCCCGCACCCGGTGGCTGGGTGAGGGGCGCCCGCAGAGCTAACGTCTGGGGGCTGGCGAGGGGTGGTGGTGGAATGAACCGGTCGCCCCTCCGGGAACCGTGGGGATATGAGGATGGGAATCAGCTTTCCGAGCCAAGTTTAGGAGATTCGGCTCAAACGTGTCGCCGCTTCTGCGGCTCCAGTTGAATTTCTCTGAAAGGGGAGGGGATCCGCGCTCTGGTTTATTGGCGTGTGCTGAGGCTCCTCTCCCTCCCTCCGCCTCCCTTCCTTTCGGTTTTAGACAGAGAGGAGAGCCCCCTGGCGCTAGCCATTCCCGGTCAGAAACTCTCCTTTGCTGGACTTACTCGTGGTCCGCGGGGAACTGGGTTTTGCTAGGAAATAATTCAGGCCCTTACAGTGGGTTTCTAAAGATAGCGGCAACTCCCAGCCCTAACTAATGTTTCCCCACCTCCGGCACACACCGCTTGGGGCCAAAAGAATCCGGACCCTGTAACCAACGACCTCCCACCCCTCGCCCCTTGCCTGTAGAGCTTTGATCTGTACTTGGGTTTTAACACCATTGCCATGGACACTGGCAGACACGGTCAATTCAACCTTTCGTCTGGACTGGATGATCAGATAAGAGGTGTTAAATTGGCTGTGGGGGAGAGGTCTAGGTTCAAACAAATCCTGAAAGAGAAGACAGGACAGGCTAGGCGCTGGATAAGAGTTTGAAGAGGCTTGCTTTTTTAGCCTGTCTCTCCAGATTGCAGGATGGCTGTGGGTAGGCATAAATATTTGCAAGCAGAGCTATAAACTCCTGGATTCTGCACAGACAGCCTGCTCTAGGCTCTGGGGACTGGTCTCGTCCCCGCATATAGTGGGTACCCAGTCAACTTTACCCCATAAGCAGCCACTGGAGGTGGTGAAGCTGGGGCCAGTTGCCAACGGAGCACACAGTGCAAAACAGTGGAAAGTGGAGCGCTCCCAAGGAGGGCTGCAGGGCAAGCCCCTTCTTGTCCAAGTTGTGCCTGGTAGAATTGTGAATGCCCAGGCAGCGCTGCAGGTCTGGACTTTCATGTCATGCTGTGGAGCCCTCAGATTAAGCCACAGAGCACCCAACTGGCAAAATGAAATGTTGGAAGGCTGCAGTGCCTAGAACCCCGGGCTATCCAGCCAGGACTCCTGCTGTCTACCAAATGGCTCTCATCTCCTGCTGTTCAATATATAGTTCACATGCTGCAATCGAAAGGCCAGTTCCTATCTTCCCGCTGTAGACATGGCTTGGAGTCCAAATGCCAATTCATATGCAATGAGGCATGAAAGCAAATAACAGTTGGGGAGAGGCCCCTGGGGGTCAGTGGGAGAGACACCGTGGACTCGATGGTTCTGAGGACCCTGCCTGGTGTTTTTCTTTTCACTCAACTGTTCATTAAATCAGTCAAGAGAATGAGCTGACTTTGGGTGACCCGAGTATGGGGCACACTTGTTAACAAAATTAACAGAATTCAGAGCCAGGTTCACTGGAAAAGAATTTTCAGAATATATTCCCCAAAGGTTTAGTTTGGAAAGACTTTAGGAAACAGAGATGAGACTTTCCTTTTATAAAAGATGGAGCAGAGGCATGATAACTTTTTAATTTCTTGCACTGACGAGAAAGGGCTTGAAAAGTGGCATCTGGGTAGTAGTTTGTAGTATCATTAACATATACGAGATATTTTATCGTCTGGCCATCATTTGCCACTGAATAATCTTTGAGGCACCCTTCTTGAGTGGCAGACTTGTGTTTGATCCCCAGAAGTGAGTCTTTGTATGGTTCCTTCCAGGTAAGAAATTTACTTTTTTTTTTTTTTATTAACCCATTCCTGGAAGATATTGCAGAAGTTTGTGCTGGGGAGCCTACAGCCTTTTTCAAAGTTTTATCTGCCTTGATGAGAAACTGCTGAAGGGCTTAATGCGCTCATTAGCTAACAGGATTCAGTGGGGTTGGATTCCAGGACACAGTGGCCTTGTAGCATGGCTGGCCCTTCAGGAGAAAGCATCTTCTAAAGGTTTAGGAAACTGTCAAGTTTAGATAAGGCTGAGCTCCAATCCTTCGGGACCTTGGTTGTATTAATAAGGAGAAATTAATTTTTAACCACTGGGAACATTGCCAAATTATGTGACCTTTGGCAGACCAGCTGTGCTATAAAAATAAATCCCCCATTTCTGAAAATGCTGCTCCTATCCAGTAGAACAACAAAACTGTGGCATTTAGGATGGGGAAGAATGGCAATGAGGAGCCAAGAAGAAGCCCTCGGATGTTGTGACACATAGTTTCAGACTTGAACACCCTGTTCACACCCCCTACACCCTCCCCCAAATGCACACCCTGGTTTCCAGAACGCAGGGAGGAGGGCCAGGATGACAAGGACCCCAGTGCCTGTGTACTGGGAGTGGAAAAGGTGTTAAGTGCTTTCAGCCCACTCACACCCCAGCCTCAGACACATCTCTCATTGTTCACACACGGATTCCTCGCACCGGGAGAGAAAACGGAGTTCTCAAACAGGCCAAACATTTATCTTTCCCTCCATGCCACTAAATTCTGTCACCGAAAAGTTTGGGGGGAGACCTTCATTGGCCTTCCCAGCTTCCGAAGCATTGGAGTCAGACCTCCGGGTTTAAAATCCAGTGCGGCCACTCGCCAGGTCTGTGATCCAGAATACTTAATCTCTCTGTACCTCAGTGTCCTTATCTGGAAAATGTGATAATAATAGCTCCGTTATAGGGTGGTTGTGCCACATGAGATGACACAGTACTGTTCAGGACACATTAAGCCATCTATTCAGAAGTCATTTAATCTTCCAAACAGCTTCAGTAGGGTTCACAGTATCTGGTGATCATAGAATGGTCGAAAGCACACTCTAACACCCTTGTGATAAGTTTATGTTATTTGTATGAGTTTTTTAATAAGTAAATAATTACTCATTCTCAGCTCTTACCCCACTAAACCTTTGTCTGGTTTTATAAGCGTCAGATTAGCTCTCGGCACACTGTTCTTCAGAGGGGATGCTCTCTGCTGGAGAAGTCTCATCTTAGATTTACATCTCTTTGCATTTTTTTTCTCACCTTGGTCTTCCACTTTCAGTTCTCGCCTCTACTGATTTTTTAAATCTCTCTCCTTTTCTTCCCCTTCCTCCTCTTCCATCCTTCATCCCTGAAAGTGTGCTCAGCAGGGAACGCTGCGTGGAATGGGCTCCCTGAATGTGTAATAACTTCTACTCTGGCATTAAGGCCCTTCAGCAGCTGAACTCAAAAAAAAAGTCATCATAAAGACAAAATAGCTTTTACCCAGCAAGACTCTTAATAATCCCATTTCCCTCTGGGTCTTCATAAAAGAGTCATGATCTAATCCAGGAAAAAAGGGAGGAGGCTGGGAATAACAGAAGGAAAGCGGGCAGTGGATGGGGCTGGCCCCCTTAATGCACACGGCCAGTGATACCCTGCTCACCGCCTCTCCAGATCCCGTGATAGCCAGTGATCCGGGTTCTGGCCAGTCTTTCAGCGAAGAAGATAAAGGGAATTGCAAATTACTGGACCAAGCGGCAGCAATCATTGCTTTGATAAAGGGGAAAAATAAAACAGATGTGCCTAAAAGGCAAATTGGGGGCATAGGAAGGGAGGAAGGCAAATTGGGGAGGGATGGGTAGAGAGGAGTGAATGGAAACCCAGGAAGAGATAATCTGTTCCCGGCAAACAGTTTGGTGATGAAGCAATACTTTGAATCTTCCTGGTGCTACTGACTGAAAACAAATCCCTAGAACTTGCCTTTGGCAGGGTGAGTGGCAGCGGGGCCAGGGGTGGGGAGCGTGTGGAGTGAGGGGGCAAGAAAACCCTCAGCTAAATTAATTTTACTATTATTAGAATTAAAATGTAATATCCTTTGAACTCCATTGTTATTACACAAGGTTACTGTGTCCCACGAGACAGAGCTCACGCTAGCTCCACCTTGACCTATGACTAGGTATTAGGAACCCAGACAAGGTATCTGAATTCTCGGTTCACCAGAAAAAACATTTGCATTTCACAGCAGCTGTGGATTGGGAAGGAATGGTAGTAGCTGGATAAACAGAACAATTTGTGACAAAGCTTTCTTTCTTAGAATTTGTGATACCTACTGATGCTTTTGGTATTACCCTAATGAACTAATTCATTAATTCATCAAGCCTCGTTGAGTCTGACCTTTGGGCAAGGCTCTGGGTTTGATCCTATAAGGTCTACCAAAGATGAATCAGGTGGTCCAGCAGAATGGATGAGGCTCTCGCACATCTTAGGAGATGCTGAGGAGCTTCAGCCTCAGAGGCTGGGAAAGCTTACTCCTGGTGTGGGAGACCAGGTGGGGCGGAGGTGGCATGCGAGCCTGGACTGGGAGGGTAGGTGGGATTTAGAACGGGGAAAGGCATCCCGGGGGAAGGGGAGGTGGGAACAGAGAAACGGACACTGGGTTTGTTTGGGGAACACTCAGAAGCCACAGTTTAGACGGTGTGGAGGCAAATAATTGCAAATAAGCTTGGAAACAATCGCTTGGGCCAAATGGAAGGACCAAATTGTTAGGCCAAGGGGTTTGGATTTCATTTACTAACCAATAGGGAGCCATGAAGGTTTCAACATAAGCCTTCAGTTAATCAAAATAAATGAAAAAAAATTATATTACCTTTTTGAGAGACCTTAAAATTATTCTTCTTCTATTTCCTTCCCCAAATGTCTGTTGAAATGGTCAAGAATTGTAATCTCAGATCTCTCATCAATGGCATCAAAATTGCATTTGCAATGAGGGCTGGGAAAGAGTGGACATAAATATAAACTAATGATATTATATTGGCTGCCCTATTGGAATTGCATTTGTTTATGATATAAGATGACAAATAACAAGGTTACCACAGGTGGCATGATTCGAGGTCAGGGGAGGTAATCACATCAAATGTACATTTTAACGATTAGATGAAGGTTCATTTTTAGAATCCAGATTGAGGGAGAGAGAGTTTCCAAAGGCCCTATTTCCAGACCCAATTTCCAGTTCTCTCCCTGGTGAATTCGTTGGAGGTGTTTTAGAAGAGGAAGTTTGCCTCATTCTTTACTCCTTTTTCCACGCTCAGGCACTGGCTTCCTCTCCTGCTCTCTGGTTTCTCTCCTTCCTGCCCTCTCAGATGGTTCTTTTATTCAGATTTTGAACTTTATCACTGCAGAAGTTCACAGGGATTTCCATTTGCTGTGCCTTCAGGAGTGTATCACTCACTGCCACCCAGCACCATAAATTGAATAGATTGCATCCCTTCCCAGTTGCCTTAGGAAGTGGTCAAACAGCCACATTCCTGGGCTGATGGATTGGCTCATTTCTTCCCAGCTTAAGCCAAGATACAGATTTTATGAGACTGTCTTGTGACAGGCTGAAGTCGCTTTGAATAAAACAAAATCCAACCTCAGCTCAGAGAAATCGCTCTTAAAAAGCAGCTTATCCAGGGTTGGTGAGCAAAATTTGGTTCCAACCCTGAGCACAGGACTTAGATGATTTGAGCAAGAGATTAGAAGAAACTCTTTTTTTGATTTTTGGCCTTTCCTTTCATGCATCACTGTCATTGAGATGCTCACACACAGAACTGTGTATCCCTAATGTTTATAAATATGTAGCCACACACTCAGTTAAGAAAAGAAGCTCATGTCAGTAGAGCTAACGTGATTGAAAGAGACATTTGAACTCTCCATAATGTAAGACAGATAGGTTCATTCGAAGAATCCCGGAGTTTTATTTCAGGCTTACCAAGCAGATGAAACAGGAATTAACACCTTGTGTAAATATCTTATTGTCTAGAAGGGTAGAGAATCTTTTTAATTTGGGGTTCATCTATGGGTTAGAGGATCTTTTCTCCTCCTCATTGTATAGGCTTTGAACTTTAAAACTAGAACTGACCTTTTAGAACCACACCCCTTATTTTATAGAAGAGAAAACAAAGGCTCAGAGTTGTTGACTAACTTACCCAAGGTCACACAACTTGCTAGTGGGGAGACCACACTTGAACACAAGGCTTCTTACTAGTTAAGTGGCAAAGTGACAACCTTCTCTTTTTAAGTCAGAGAAAGAACTTTTTCTTTTCCTTGCTACTAACGATTAAATAAAAACAATACTGTGGAAAAAAGGAACAGGATGGGATTAGGCTGTGGATAAAGAATAAATTATAAAGTAAATAAAGTATATTATTTTCAGGAGAAATGAGAGTGACTGCTTTTCTCTACCAGGTGCCCTTAGGTATATATATGAAATCGATGTCTTCTAATCCTTCTATTCTTTCTCTTTAACTTGGCATTTTAAAGTAGTAAGAGTGGGGAGGGTATAGCTCAAGGGGCAGAGTGCATGCTTAGGATGCACGAGGTTCTGGGTTCAATCCCCAGTACTTCCTCTAAAAGTAAATAAACCTAATTAATTAAAAAACATTTTTTTAAAGTAACAAGGGAACTGAGATCAGTTCAGTGGGTTTCAGACTCTGTTCCAAGAAGCCCCAGTATTCTTACAGAGAAGCCCCCTTGGTGGGGGGACTTGGAGACAGAGACACTGTACTGATTCTGGTTCCCCCCATCCCTACACCCAAGAAGAGCTCCACTCTTAGCTGCTTTGCACATTGGAGTTCTGCATAGAGTTTTGGTCAAGGAAAACAACAAACACCTTTAAAAAGAACTTTGAAAACGACACACTTCATTCAGCCCCCTCACAGAATTACAGTCGAGGAAGGTCACACGGAGTTAAGCATCCACGTGCTGCCTCCCCTCTTCTTGCTAATGTCAGCCCCCCTCCCCTCCTAGTAATCTGGTCCCCTCACCCCAGACCCACCTTTGACAACAATCTGACTCACTAATCCCAAATCCAGCCAGCCTAAATTCCCCCGTTTTTGCCAAGGACTTTTTCCTTCAGTTCAGCTAAACCAAGTGATCTGATTATTCTACTGTGGGACAGCCCGCAGGCTGTTGCCTGGTGTCACTGGCGTCTCTGGTGGCCATCGTGAAGTAAGCCACTGTAATCTGATTATTTAAAAGTCTTGGCTGTACAGTGTTCCTTTAAAACAAATCCAAGTGAATTTCCCTAGGAAACAGACCAGATTTTTTTAAAAGATCTTCTTTTAATCCTTAATAAATATGTCCTAAAAATAAAATATTACTGAGGAACCAGTGCTTCATCTTAAATTGGGTTCTGTAGGAGGCTGAGTTCCTTCTGAAGCTGGCAGAGTGCCTTAGAATTGTAAGTCAATGGGTACAAAATCCCTGTATCTGATCCAGGGCCAGGTTACCCCCAGGCAGCATCAGATGGTACTTAGGTCATCAGCCAACAAGGGCACCAGAGACAAACAAAGAGAGAGACAAAGAGGAAGATATGGATGTCAGAAATAATCTGACCTTTGATGTGTCAAATAAAAACACCTTAGTAGTCATTGCAGGGGGGAAAGAAAATCAGACCTTCGTGACTTTAGAACTTAGTATTCCCTTGATTTCAAATTACATCTGGGGATCACTTGCATCCTTTCATCCCTGGGCCTCTGAGGTCTTTATCTGGCCTGACCTGGCCCATCCCATAGGCTTCCCTCCCAGATGTAAGAGAAAACTGCTCTGAACAGTCCAGGCCTGGATTTGCCTACTTCTCTTTGGAAAACAAGTTTGCCCCAGGTGAAAGGTATTCACAAAATAGTTAAAGAAAGAAGTCCCTTGCCGACTTGCCAAACAGGCTCAATAGCTGCAACTTCACAGGGTCAACCTCCCTTTTCTGTGTGGAGATTGGCCTAAAGGGGTTTGCCCTTGAGTTCAACTCCCTTTTGGCTGGACCGGAGTCCTCTGAAACAGGACAGAGAGCATTTATGCTGTTCCTTTAGGAACACAATAAAGACCTCCCAAGCCACGGATGGTGTAGCTCTTCAGAAGAAAGTCTAGCTC
Organism: Camelus dromedarius; assembly: GCF_036321535.1. NCBI lineage: Eukaryota > Metazoa > Chordata > Mammalia > Artiodactyla > Camelidae > Camelus > Camelus dromedarius. The sequence continues at coordinate 67,939,030 of NC_087439.1, read as the reverse complement.
ATTTCTCCTGGGGGTGTGTTTGCATTTAAGAAATGAAGGGTCCCCACACCTGGAAATGAAAGATCCATTTTCAAGAGGAGCCGAGGAGTAAGTGTGTTTTCCTTACAATTGTTACCGATGATAGATTTCAAGAATTCAATTCTCTCCAAGAAAAGCAGAGATGGAAATTCTAGTATTTATCTTGGTGGATAGATGTCTTGTGCAAATGATGTGTGATATTTTATGAGAGGGTGTGAAAGTGTGTACCGGACTGAAGTGTGAATTTCTAATATGTCTATGTACTGGATGTATGTTCCATATCTATGTTTGTATGTGTTTCTGAGTGTGAGTGCCAGCCAAACAAGAACGTGAGTTTATAAATGTTTGGATATTGAGAAGGTTAACTACATGCAAACAAAGCAGATGTTTTAATGAGTTCTTAAATATTTTAATAAGTGCCTTGATTTTCCTCAGATAAAGAAAGAACAGGAAAAAAGGAAACGAGTTACTCCTTTTTTTCTCCGGTTAAGTAAGTTTTAACAGCAGAAAATGCAGACTGTTGGCCATGAGATATAGATAGTTTAACTTTTTTTTTAAGTTGGGAAATGATTACTCCTAGCAGTGTGGGTGAGAAATGAAACCTTTCTATGAGGAACTTTCCTGACTTTATTGCTGATCATGTGTGCCTGGTCTAATTGCTAAAAGCTTTAACTTGGAGGGCAGGGAATTTCGGGAGAGAAGTTCTTCTTTCAAGAGTAATGGGAGAGAAGTAGGGAAGGATGACGAAAAGAGGGAGAGAGTTTGGATGATGTGGTTACTACACTGGAGCTCAGCTCGGATTCCCTCCGATGAGTTCCAAGGTGAAAAGTGTGGTTTCCAGTGAGTGGGGGGCAGGGCTGCAGTTTTCAGCAAAACAGTCAGTAGAGGAGCTGTGCCCAGTAGAAAATTTCCTCTCCTGCCAGCTTGGTAGGAGCAGCTGGTTATCACAGTTTCCACACCTCCACCTTTACAGAGGGCCACTCTCAGCCCCATTTCACGTGCATGAGCCATGACCAATGGGCCACAGTCTGACCTGCTGGAAGATGTTGGCTGCCCAGCGTGGCTGAGTGGTGTGGACACCCGGAAAGTCACTGCAGGGTGGGCTGCTGAGAACAGGCGGTACCCTGCTCACTGCTGGCCTCATCTCCGTCTGGGCGGGAAGGCTGGGCCCATTGTCCTCCTGACTGGGGAGGGTGCAGGGTCATTAGTTAGAGGATGCTGTGGTCTCTGCTAGCCGGAGGAAATGGCCTGCTTTTGTTTTCCACCCAGTAGGAAATGGAACCTGAATCCATTAGATTCTGGGCAGTTCAGCTCGGCACAGTTTGAGCTCTGGGAGGCGCGATGCCTAAAAGGCTACTTGTGTAGGTTTGTGTACCCCCACCACCATTGTGCAGTGCGCCCATCTTTTATGCATTTAGAGCCTGTCAGGCTGGTAATCTAAAGCAGAGGTCTGGAAGACGGTAATGCCAGCAGACACGGGGAATAGGAGAGTGCACCTGTAGAGTTAAAAAATGCATGACCCTTTCCCTCAAAGAGGGAACACAGGAGAGAGCCCCGTCCTGTAGGGTAGCTGCTGAGATGGAATGCATAATTCACGGGCCCATGCTGCTCCATGCAGATGGCGATATTAAATCGTGATTGATGCTAAGAGAGGCGCACATCTTCGGAAGGTCTCTGAGAGGCTTCTGAATATTTCCAGGTCTCTGGTGCCTTCCTGGCTTCTGTTCTACTGCAGTATTAAGCAAAACCCCCCATATCCCAGGAACCCCCTCCTGAGGGTGACAGAACCTCACTCTCAAATACATGAAATGCTTCAAATGTCATCGCCCACCTTTCCTGCCTTTGAAGATCACCCCCTTCCCTCCTGGCCCACAAGAAGCTGTTTACCTCCAGCCGGGCACTGCTGGGCAAGGGGTGGGGGAGGGGGCAGCACTCCCCAGCAGCGGCCTTTCCAATGGCTGGTGCAGTTGGACAAAGCAGCAGCACACTCTGGTGGCGGTGACCAGGCAGGAGGGACCGCGGGCAGAAAGCAGGGAGAAAACACAGGCGTCCACTCGGCACAAAGCACTTTTGTCAAAACTCTGAGGTCAGAGCCAGTGGATTCTCTAATGCAGATTTTTCCACTTGGTGTATAATGAAATAATAAATCAAATTTGTGGTGTATATGAAATTAAGTGTTTGGGAGTTTCGCTTTTTCTTTCTTGAAAAAAAAAGTTGAAATCACCCTCTAGGGCCTGTTCTGGCCCAAAACTAAAAATGCTTCCTTCGCATCACATGTAATTGTTACCAGGCTCACTGTGGGTCGGCACCACAAAACCACTATTGTCAGTTCCCAGAGTCTTCTTGCTGCCTGGGCTGGGAGACACCAAATAACAAGAAGGATTTATGAGATAAAGACAGAGATGAGCGGTTTGAATGAGAAGGAGATGGGCCAGGCAGGGGAGACAGGAAAAGGCAGGGAGGCATGTTAAGTTTACAGCTTTCTTGGGGTTTTTTTGTTTTTGTTTTTGTTTTTTAAATCTCAGACCATGTAATTGGGAATGTTTATGACCATTTTCTGGAGTATTTTCATTTGAGGAGTGTGTGTGTGTGTGTGTGTGGTTGGGTGAGTGGTGGGGGCGGGGATGAGCTGAAATAATCTCTTCCACTAAATGAGTAAGTAGGTTAGTCTTCTGGACTGCCATAAAAGGTCTGTAAAACAGTTTTAATCAGCCACTGGTAGAGAAGAGAAACAAGGAGAGGAAAAAAAAAAAAAACCCCAGGCTGTAACATATTTGAAGTTCTTTGCTTGTGTGTCTTCTTTTCCAGACCCACCCTGTGGAGGTCGTTTGAATTCCAAAGATGCTGGCTACATCACCTCCCCGGGTTACCCCCAGGATTATCCATCCCACCAGAACTGCGAGTGGATTGTTTATGCCCCTGAACCCAACCAGAAGATTGTCCTCAACTTCAACCCTCACTTTGAAATCGAAAAGCATGACTGCAAGTAAGCGCCATCCTGTACAGCTGACATCCACGAGACACACCCTCCCGCCCCCGCCCCCCTGGCTCCCGCCCAGTCATGGCAGCTCCCCAACCCCAGGACCTGCTGTAGTGGGGCCTGGCCCCTGAGGGAGACCTCAAGAGGTTTATTTCTTTCAGGGGAACTAAAAGCCTAGTTGATCCCCTAGTATGAAGGAAAGCGCCTTCTTGAGTGAAGAGTAAAGAGAATACACCCTAAACTCAAAGGCTAGCATGGAGGAGAATTCCACGTGGGGGAGGGGGTGGACTGAACAATGCCAGCTCTTGACTTGGGGATTTACTTCCCCCTGGGAGGTCTCCCCATGTCCACCATCACTACCACATGTAGGAACCCCAGCGGCTTCCTTAATAAAATAGTAGCCAGTTCCCCAAGTGGAGACTTCCTCTGCGTCCAGCCGTGGAGGATCAGGCTGTTATTTTGTGAAGTAGCAGCTGGTTTTCTTAAGAAAGAGAGTGAAACATCTCAGCCTATACTGGTAGGTCTAAAATTCGCACTGGTGCTTGGTATTAGTGCTGTGCAGGTTAGAGTCTCAAAGCTGGTGTCAGGGACTTATTTACAGTCTTCTAATTGCTTTATGAACATCCATCCATTTGGTTCTCTCAATGGCCCTGGGGAGGTGGCACCATGATGACCTCCATTTTGCAGATGAGGAAACCAAAGCCCAGAGAAGTTAAGTAAGTCACCTGAGGTGACTCAGCTGGGCCCACAACATCAGTCCTGCCACCTTTGAAATGTCTAGCTTAGGAGAGACCCAGTGGGTGTTTAGACGCCTGCGAGTGCTTTAGAAATGCCCTGTTAACACCAAGGTCCCTGCCGTCAAGGTGAGGGAGGAAGCAGCATTGTAACGTCAAGAACGTGAATGCCCTTTGTGCTGTCCGGTGGGCTCCATCTTAGAGTCTTTCGTCACTAAAACAAAAGTGAGAGTTTTCCATGCAGGAAAGAACATGCCAACAATCCTGTCCTTCTCCAAACACGTGCCTAGAACATGCCACTGCTCTGATGGGTATTCCATGGCCCCTTATGATTCATAAATAGTCAAGCATTCTTCGTGACCAAGGCATTGTGAGGACTGAAAAGTTAATACAGGGGACAGCCGGCCGGGGAGGGGGGCCAGATCTGGGCCAGCGCTGCCTTGTGGAGGACACAGGGTCCTCTTTAACTAGTGCTAGACTGCCAGGCATAGGGGGGTCAGTGTCATCGGTACCCTCCTAGGACTCCTTTGCACCTTTGTAATGACTTTTTCCTAACCAGAGGTTGTCTTTCTTGAAAACCGAACGGTTTCCCAGATGAACCCTTCATGTGACAGTCATAAGATAGAGTTTTTAATCCAAGATCCAGTTCTGACTCAATGGAGGACATGGGGTAACTCATCAGTTCCTCTTTGAATGAGTTAAATGCACAGCCAGTGCACATTTGCACATTTGCACTCAAGGCTGCCAGTTCCCTGCCAGTGAACTTTACCAAAAATTTATGTTCAAAGAGCATCTGTATAAGGTATAAGGCTCCTGCTGTCTGGCCGGTTGGCACAAATTGAGGTGTAATGTACCGAGAGCTTAGGTCTGAGCTCGGAGAAATTTGACTAAGCACCTCTCTCCACTGAGGGCCAAAATCTGTTATGCTTATGCCTGCAAATCTCCCAGGGGAATTGCTAAGAGGTCAGCTCATGTATATTCATAGTGGCAGAGAGAGAAGGCAAGGCTTTTGGAACGGAACACTCAGGAGCTGGTGAGCATGGCTTAAAATATGTCAGGAAGCAAGAAAGGCCAGGGCAGCACGCTCCTGCACCGTTGGGGGCTGAGCCCCAGGGATGGGGCCATCACAAGGCCTCCGAAGCCCGCTGGTGGCAGAGGGACAAAGACGTTGCCTCTGGCTGGAGTTGGAGGAGGGGAAGCAGGCAAGTTCCAGGTTATTCTGAAGCTACTCGAGTTTACCATCCTTACTAAGTAGCTTTCTGTTTTTCTCCCCACTCCTCCATTCCATACTTTCAGCTGGAACTGAAAAGTTCAGGAAGGTCAGAAAAAAGTCTTCCTGGGGTCTCCTTCCCCCAGTGCCAAAGCGTCAGAAAGGCTCTGTTGGGGTCAAGCCTCCACTACTTAACCTCATCCCTACTGCTCTCTGCCTCCGCCCTTTCTCCCCTACTCCCCATTTCTCTCTTACTCTGATTAATTTTTGTACTTGGAAAGGCACATCCGGTTCCCTCCATCTCTCACCCTGCAAGGTATTTTTAACATCTTCCTTGCCATGTGCATTCAGAGTAAACGGGCTTCTTCCTCCTCCCTCTGCCTTGTTTGACTGTCTTGTGAAGGGAACAATTAATCTAATTGAAGTCCTGGAAGTTCTGTCCTATTGCTCCTCTCTCCCGCTCTCCTTTTCGTTCCAAGGGAGCTCCTGGGTTGGGAAAGAACTTACTAGCAAAGGAAATTAGTATTCTTCCAACTGTCATTTCGGGTGCATGTTTCAAATTGGATTTGGCTCTCAAAGCCCATAGGGTGGATACTTACCAAAACTTCCCAAACAGTCCTTCTGATGAGAGAATGCAGCAGCAACACCCCTGCAAAAAGGGAGTGAAAACAGGGGGTAAAAAAACAACAACGCAGCCCCACTCTGGAGTAAGGGCAGTGGTCAGCAGGCCCAGCCTTGCCCTCGTGTTTTCCCCTCTTCTTCCTTTGTGCAGGATTTACTGCAGAGATGGCCCCATGACCTGGGAATGGGCCCGGATGTGAGAGGATCAGATTGGCCAGTGGTCCCTAAGCCCTTGGCTCTCTGTCCCTTGAAATCCACATCCCAAAGGTGGAGGCCGTTGATGAATAAACCCCAGACAGACCGACCTTTTCCCCTAACCGTTGCTGGTTAATTTCATTTCATTTAAGCTTGCTGTCTGCTTGGAAACTTTCACTCACCAGCCCCAGCTTTGCCTGAGTCTGCCATCCAAGGCCACCATCTGCGGTGAGCTCCCGACTCCTCCCTCTGGCCATCCACAGGCATCCAAGCCCCCAGCGCCCATAGGCTGCTCTGGGGCCTCTTCCCCGACTTTGAACAGAAACCAGAAGCCTCCGTGGCCTTGCCCAGTCCGTGCGGCTGAGGGGCAAAAGGGCAGGACTCAGGGCCATCTGAGCACCAGGGGAGAAGCCACGTCATCCCCTGCGGTGGGGAGAGGCTCCTGTCCCTGCCTTTCACTCGGGTCATCAAGCCACTGAACATTAGGGCTTCAGAAATGTATGCACATGCACTCGAATACGTTTTCCATTTCTGAGATCTCAGAATATGTATTCTTGAAAACACCCACCTGCGTATGATACACAGCTTCTTCACGCATCCTCACACAGGCCGGGCACCCCACCCCCTCCAGGAGGCTCAAGTCAAACCAGAATCAGGCGGTAGGTACAGCCTAGTGGTAGAGTGCACACTTAGCATGCACAAGGTTCTGGGTTCAATCCCCAGAACCTCAATTTAAAAAAATTTAAAAAACTACTCTCCCCACCCCTCAAAAAATTTAAAAAACAAAAAACAAAACAAAACAGTCAAGAGTCCTTGATTTTGCCCGATCCTTTTAAGAGCTGGTCATTGCCAGACAAGTAGCTTGAAAAGCATGCTTCAAAAAGAGCAAAACCTGCTAGGAAGACTTGAAAGAACATTTCTTAGGCTGAAAAACCCACAAAGAAGTCTATACTAATGACTTTCTGTGTGTGTTCCACACAGTGAGATCTCATTTACCGTGCAGCATTGAAATTCCCAGATACTGAAACACTCAAGTTCCAAAACTTCCCGTTTTGAAAGATTCCTGAGGAAGAACGTCCTCAGTCATGTGCCACACTTCCTTGTTTTCTCAAATAAAAATAAAGGAGAGTCAACTTTTTCTCCATGATTCAGGCTTCTAATTCTAAACTTGACTTTTTGTGACAGAGGCTGGGTCATGTCATATGTGGATCGGGTAGATTTAAGTATGAGATTTTGTCTATCTTTAAACTCCCAGGCCTCAGTGTCCTCACCTGCAAACCTTCGACAATTAGAACTACTTTGCAAGAGTGCGGTGTCTTGTTTAGGCTGATGCACAATACATTAGCAACTGTGTTAGCATCTTTGTTCTTTGGGGAAGTTTGTGACTTTTCTGTCAATATTCTTGCTGTCACTCTCGGTTATGAGTATGCTCTCTGACCTGTTCTCACTCTTTTATGATGGCCATGGATTTTGCTTCAGGAGGCTTTGGTGTCTGTTGGGAAGTGTTCAGTTCTGGAATTGAAGCTTTGTCCCAAGCCAGTGCAATCTCAGGGCCCGCGTGTCTGGTTTGCTTGAGTCAGCTACGCTCACAGCAGTGCAAGGACTGGAGCACTCACTCTCTCGGGGACAAAGTGCATTAGCTGAGCTGCTCACCATCTTCCTTCTGAAACCATCGCACTGCCCACATTCTGGGTATTTGAGGTTTAGGGAATATTTAGCCTCTGCGTGTCCTGGATAAACAAAGAGCTCTTGGATTTATTTACGGCCATAAGAGTCCTCTAAATCTTAGAAGATGTGTCTGCTTCTCCCAAAGTAGGGGATGCTATCTTAGAAAGGGAGCACTTTCACAGGTTGATAAGTCAACTGCAGGAAACAGAGGGAACATGCCAGACCTCAGTAAGCTGGCGCCTCCCCGCCCAGCCAACGAGGATCCCCTGCACTCAGTAAACACCCTCCATTGTGGTCAAACAACCACATACACCTTACATCTGTATGAGACCCCGTGAGGGCCTGACACTCAAACTCCCCTCCCCCTTACCTCCAGCATCCTGCTGCACGCCCCCTTCCCTTCTCGTTTGTTGTCCTTGATTCCTCCAGTTCTTTTAGGGGCTCCTACTCCCCGAGCATTGCTTATTGCCTTGATTTGCTTGCCTTTTTTCCCCATGTGCAGTCACCTGTGTTCTGAGCATGTAAATTCTCCAAGGGAACAGACCACATGTTTCTTATCTCTACCCACTGCAGCGCTTAGTCCAAGAGGGGGCTGAGCAGGTGCAAGCAGATGATTATTTCAGTGATATTTTTACATTTGAGTTGCCTGGATGTAGGTCAGCATGGCAGGAACCCACACTGGAAGGCTGACAGAGCTGTCTTCCCTCGTCGTCCACCTTGTGATGTGACATGGTGACAGCGGGCGGTTAAGACATGGATTACAGAAGTTACTAAGCTCTCTGGGACGTGGTCTTTCGCAAGCGAAATGGCTATAGACCTTCCATTCATTCCTAGTTATTCAACATCTATTATGTGCCAAGCATGACGAGAGCCTTGGGGGTGCAGTGATGAGTCAGTAAATCATACTCTTTCCCTTATGGAACTTAGAGTTTGGGAGGAGGAAGCAGGTAAAAAAATACGGTTATTGATGATAAAGCTACCATATCTAGAGCATCGCCCGTGAGCCTGGCACTTTGCCAAGTCCTTTACATACATCATCTCATTTGATCCTTCTCACAAAACCTTGTGAACTTATTGTTTCTCTTCCTATTTCACAAATGAAGAAATTTGGGCTCAAAGAATGTAGGCAGCTGGCCCCAGGTGCCGCTTTTGGAAGTGGCAGAGAAGGGGTTTGAAGGCAGAGTAACCTACTTTGCAGTCGGTGCTTTTTCCTCTCATGCTCTATTGCCTTCACCAACCTCATGCCTTCTGGCAGGGACATGATATGGGCATGTTTTGTGAGCCCACAGCATTGGGATCCAGCCTCAGCTGAGGAGATCAGGGAAGGCTCCTTGGTGGAGGTGATGCCTGCACCAATCCTTAAGAAGTTAGCCAGGCAAAGGGGGAATATGTATGGCTGGTGGCCCAGGCGAGAACATCATGTCAAAGACAAAAAGGGGGGAGAATTTGATGCTTTCAGGAACCCCAGTAACAAAGGGCCATCCTTGTGACAAACCCCTCTCTCGGTGAAGAGATGCCTAAGCAATGCTATTTATTTTATTTCCTGGCCAGATGATTCCAGCAGCTCAAGGAGGGGCCGGGGTCAGGAAGCAGGAAAAGACTGAGATTATGGGGACTCTTGGCTGTCTGACTCTCCCTGGTCAGAGTTTCTACAGTTTCATACCCTATATCCAGCCTTCTCCTTTCCTCCCGTTTAATGCTTGAAAGTAGGGTTTGGACTGGGAAAGTCCAGGTAACACTCTGGATTAAGCCCTGCTCATCAGTTTACTCCTACGGAAGACTTCCTCTGAACACAACTCTCTTTGCTATGAATAAAGGGCATGAAGGCACATTGCCCAACTAGAGCTGTGGCTTCAGCTGGTGTCCGCCGAAGTCTCTAGCAATCAAAGCAGAAGTGAGAGTTCTCTGTGGTTCAAGAGGGCATCTTGCACTCAGGAGAGACCCTGGGGTTGATTATTTGTGACACTGTTACAGATTTACTGCTTGCCCAACCACAGAAATATTCTGATTCCCCCAAGGAACCCATGAGCAGCAATCCTTTCCTGTATTGCAACAACCCTGCTAATGACAGAAACAGATCCCCCTCCAGGTACGTGGTGCAATAAACGGGAACAGTCCTGCTGACTTGGGCTCAGCTGGCAGCCAAGCCCACACTCACCAACCTTGACCAAGGGCTCCACCCAGCAACTTAGCTCTCTGAAGAAGTGGGAAAAACACGGCAGACTGTTCTCCTCCGCCTACCAAGGTTAAAGAGCAGTTGGGACAAGGGTTATTTTTGGCAGTTTGTTTTTAAATATGCAATGTTGCAATCTCAGCTCTCCAAATGCAAGCTTCACTGTGGATATCCTTCCTAACAAACGCATTTTTATCTTCTGATTGAGAAAATCACTTGAGATTTTCTAGTACACAGTCCCACTTGTTCTGCCTCTCAACCCTGGCACCTTCTCTGAACCCAGAGGTCCCAGAAGGCCAGCATCTCACCCCATGTAACTCCATGTAATTCTCCCATCTAATTACACCGGGTGAGAGTCAGTCTTAAGAAATTCAGTGGGAGCTCTGGGTGTGGAGGGGATAAAAAGGAGAAGGAAATAGACCAAGAAGAGAAATTAGATTTTTTTTAAAAAAAAAGCAATTTGTGTGTTTTGCTGTAGTCATGAGTCCTTTCGGAAAAAAAAAAATTCTCTTTGTTTTGTCCTTCTTTAGTGGCAGGGCAATTGAAACCTTTGGATTAAGAGAAACTCAACAGATCATTTAATTCCATTCTTCTACTTCTGCCTGGATCAATCATCCCTGGAAGAAAAAAATACATTAGCTGCCCTTGTCTTTCCTTCTAGAAAAGAGCTTCCATAATCGTCCTTCATTACAAGACCTAGTGCCTCACAACTTACTTCAGTTGATTGCAGAGGAGAGGGTTGTATTTAATTTACATAATCAAAAAATTTTTTTTTCCTAGAAGGAAAATCCCTGAAAAATGTTAGCAGGTTCAAAATAAAATTTAAAACAAAAAGAAGAAAGAAAAACTGAGTTGGTCTTACGTTTAGGAGAGCAGCAAAAAACTACATGATAAAGGAAAATCCACACGATTTTTTATGCCTTTTTCCCCTGGCTTTGTAGCCAAGCATCTTGGCTGTCTCTATAAATTTTTCTGTTCTGCCCCATTAGGGACTCAATTGTACGTTTGTAGGTGGTGTGGAGGGACTGTCAGTTGGACAATAATAGCAAATATTTATTGCTCTTGACAGACATCGGGTGCTACTGTACCAGGAACTTCCCATGTTTTATTCTTATAATGACACTTTGGGGCTGGGACTACTATTACTCCCATTTGACAGATGGGGATACTGAGGCCCAGAGAGATCACGCAGGGAGTAATGGTGGGGCTGGGATTTGAAGCCTGCTGCCCAAAGCTGCCTTTGTATACCTGTGTCCATATGCTCAGAGCTGTCATCTGCTGTCCCAAGGCTTAGGCATTTGAGGCCTCTCTGATTTCCTTAGATATCCTTGACAACTCTTTTCTTTTTTTCTTTTCTCTTTTTTCTACCTTTTCTTTGCCTCTTCCTGCCGTGTGGTCACCTCTGGATGCCGACAGGGCAGTCAAGGAGAGAGACAGAGAGATCTTTCTGTGTCTTTAAATACAAGCTGGAGGCCTGCCTCTCAGTCAATTGTCTCCTGCCTCCCTGTCACCTACCTCCTACTCCTCTGGTCCCCTCCAGCCCCCGTCAGCATCCTCTTCAAATTCCCTGCCATCCCCGCCACCACCTTACTCTTCATCTGGAATCCGAAGATGTGAGGGCTAGTAATAGAGTGTCAGCGGAAGTAATTGATTCCTCACACAGAGAGAATTCTCCTGCCTTTAGTGTCAATGGAGCTGAACCGGCGTCTTGGAGGGTGAGCGAGACATGTAAACAGTCCATGGCTGAGCTGTCAGGGCAAAGCCAGATGCACCAGCGAGTGAGCGAGAGAGAAAATGGTGGAACAAATAATTGTTTTATTGGAAAGGAAAGGAGTAAATATTTCAGCCCAGGAACTGGCAGTTGGAAAGAGACGGTTGAGAGCTAGGAGCGGGAACAATCTGTGCTGCAGGTTTTAACGGGAGTTTTCCTTTGTCTCAAGGTAGGAGGTTTCACCCCCCCCACCCCCCATTATCATCATTATTATCATTAAAATGATTACCGTAACAATTACAGTTGATGAGCCCTCGGTTTTCTAGAGCACCTTTCATCTAAAAGTTCAAAGTGATTTATCGATGTGTCATCCCTTGGAGAGCCGTAGGAGGGTAAGATAGTATTATTATTTTTTATTATTGTTGTTTTGGTCTTCCTGCCATGGGAAGGAAACTGAAGTCCAAGCAGATACATGATTTAGTCCAAGCCTCAGGACAGGCTGCGAGGTTAAGTGTTGGGGTTCTGACTTCTCTTCTGGGGGGTCGCTACTGCCCACAAGGGCCCTTACCCTCATGTGGCCCCACAGCTCGTCCTGGCCACCGACGCTGCCTCCCCAAGCGGTGAGGGCCCCGCTGGCCACTGCAAGATGGTAGCCATCCCACCAGCCAGCCATGCACAAAGCCAACAGCCTGCTCTGGCTGTGGGATAAATAAAAGTTCTTCAAGGTCTGACACACACTGCTTCCGTCCTGTGAGGAGGCTTCCTGCAACCTGGTTCCCTTTCTCGTAGAAGCTGGTGTCCTTTCTAGACAGATTTCTTCCTGGTCTTACAGAACCTGCAGCCAAGAACACCCATCATCCTGAACCTGCACAAGGGGCAGCCAGGTCTTTCAGAACAGAGGGACTTTCCTGTGATGGGGAAAGGCGGGGGCTTTCATGTGCACTGTGTGAACAGACCTGCTTTGGCCCTCACAGCCACAGTGCCTTCAGAACACAGCCATCTAAGCAAGCCACTTACCCAGTGGCGGTTTGGGAGGTGGGAGCAGTTCCAGCTGACTGGCCACCAAGTGCTACATTCAGAATCTCCACCCTGGCGTGGCCACAGTCCCTTCCTGCTTGAACATTAGTGCTGGCCCGTCATTTCCACACGACTGTGCTTTTTGCACAGGAGTGACAAGTTAGCCCCTGGAGCCAAGGAGAAGCCCTGAGCTCTGTCACCTGAAGCTCCGGATGCATGAAATGTGAGGACAGGGCCCATCACCTCTGCTACCTTCTCCCCAAACTGCCCCCTGCTTGGATTTCCACATGGCATGTTTTTCAGACAAGTTTTGTATTTTTGGACTTTTGTTATGGAGGCTGGATACCAGCAAAGGTGGAGAGAAAAATGATTGGGAACCTTCGTCCCTGGGGGGAAAAAAAACATAAAGGACTTTTTTGATGTGGTGATTGATTCCCTGGTGCCCAGCACACATCGTTCCCAGCAGGCTTCCATTTTTCGGACAGATGGGAAGGTTATGATTCACTCTTACAATTAGACCCTCTGGGAGCAAGGATTCGTGAGCGATGTCCCAGAGGGAACCATTCACCCGGCCAGGTTCAGGTACACTGCCAGCACACCAGGCCCAGAAATGCTGTACAATGATTCCCCCTCAGTGGGTTCCAGATACTTTCTGCCCCTTCTGGTCAGCCCTGAGAGGCACAGAGCCATGATCCCTGTACCTATTTATGAGATGAGGCAAACTGAGGCATGCTCGGTTGACCTAGGCCAGCTTAGGACAATTCAGCAAGTCTCTGATCCTGCTGGGATTCGCCTTCCCATCTCAGCACCAGGCTACTGGTGAATGGGCATAAATTGTACGCTACTCTTTTCTACTTTTTACTCTGATATTATTACAAAATATGAGCAAGGGGTCATTTAAGCTGACTTGGGAGAGTGAGGATTTTATAGATGCATAGACAGAAAGTAACACCCAACAGTCATGCTGAAAACAGCCTGCCCCAAAGCCTTAAAACTTCACATGTCTCGAAAATCATTCCTTACATAAGCAAACACATTCCATCCAAGCCGACCTCCAGAGTACTTGCTGGTCCAGGAGCAGAGCAGATGTGTGGCCACACGGCCCGAGGAACATGCTTGCTGGGGAGCTGGTCAGTGGAGGGAGTGGTGTGGAGCCAGAAGGTCAGGGGAGAAGTGGCGCAGGCTTTGTTGTGTGCCCTTGATTCTCTGAAAGTTCATCTACAGTGACACTTATCAGACTCTCTGTCTGCAGCGGCCGCCTTCCTCACGTTGTGAGGCGTTCTTGGCAGCCTGTTCCGCCAGGAACAATGAGACCAGCGGGGCCCTCTCCATCATCCTAGGGCTTCTGCGGAAAAACAACCAGCAATTATAAATAGATGTTATTCGTAGTTTCCATTTTCTTGCCTTCAAGGTTTTTTGGAATAATTCCTTCAGTTTGTTTTGGGTTGTTCTCTTCACATACTTCCTTTGCTGGGTGGTCAGATTTCCTCCCTTCTAAAGATCCCTGGTGACCCTGGCTGTTGAGGGGATTGAAAGTAAGCTCAAAATATCCTAGATCTGGGGTGGGAAGAAATAAAGGAAGAAAATGAAAGTGCCAATAGCCACTACTAAAAAGGCATCCGCCACCAATGCAAAACACAGACAGATGCAGTCTTGGCACTGTGTGAGTCCTTGGAGTTAAATAATAAATAATAATAATAAGTTAGATAGTACATAATAATGATGTGAAGTTAGCAACGGCAACAAATAATAATAGCAGCAGCAGTAACAGCTACCCTCTGTTTACCGAGCATTTACTACGCGCCGGGCCCTCTGCTGAGCTGTTGACAAGCATTAACTCGCCAGATCCAAGGAGGTTGAGTACCTAGGTGTTCCAGAGCCAACAAATGCAGAGTGGGGTGGGGGTGGTTTTGAACCCAGCCTGGCTGGCTGGTTCCAGAGCCTGGGCTCAGAAACATGAGATTGAAATGAATTCTCAAAAATTCAAGTGAGGAAGCGCTGCTGATGAGTTTGGACGGGAGGAGGATTTTTAGAAACGACCCTCCATTGTCACCGAGGTTACGGGGCCTGGAGACTGTCTCTAAATTTGACTTTCCATTACACAGGCGATGATAAAATAGCTGGTGCCTCCCAGGCACTTCCTACGGCACCCAGTGCAGCGCCGGGCTTCTATCTAACTTCATAATCCCTTGCAACAGTCCCAAAAGGTGGGACTTATTACTAACGTTTTAGAGATGAAGAAACTCAGAGAAGATAAATGCCTTGTCTGAAATCATATCACTAGTAAGTGCCAGATACTAGCTGGATCTGTCCATAAAACCCACGCACTGCATTTCCCAGAGAACACACACCCTTATTGACAGATACGTTTCTATGTAACAGTGATAAAATTTTTTTGTTTGATCACAGACCCCTTCCCTAGGAAAATGTGTGTACACGCAAACACACAAAATTCCCTCATAGGATTATAGGGGTTCCCCAAACTACTGAAACTTATCTGTGGACCCTACTGGAAATCCATGGGCTTAAAATATGTGCTCTAGCTGATACTTTAAGAGTGTATAAATACACCGGATACTGTTTTCTCACTCGATGGGCCATATGTTCGCATGTGGGTATGTATGTGCTCTTAAAAATACTCCACTTACAAAAATTAGCATGTTATCCCATCTGAACACTTACAAGCTAGATTTCTACTGGGTGAGTCTCGACACCATGAATTCCAAATCTACTCACTGCTTCTGCCGGTGATTTGTCTATTAAATTTGGCAAGTCTTATAGGCTTTGTTTAAACAAAGCAGCATGATAAAAAGAGCAAGATTCTGTGACATCTCTGAGACAGAGTGGATTCTTTGCACCTCGCACCTTCTAGTGTGATCGTATTCTGACAATCTGACCTTCCCGCTGCTCTCCAATAGTCATTCAACGATGCAGCCAAAGGACAGATGTGAGGTCAGTGGGCCCTGGAGTAAATCCTGCCTCTGAGCTTTCCGCATCCTGTGACTTTGAGCAGGTCACCTGGCTCCCTGAGCCTCAGTCTCTACATCTGCACGTGGACAGGAGTCGTATCAGTGTCTGGTGTGTATCAAGTGAGGGTTAAATGAAATAGTATCTAAACGAAGCGAGGGTCCAGCCCACTGTGAGTGCTCAGTAAATGAGAGCTTTTCCCACTGATGTCCCAGCTTCTTACTAAACGCGTGATACCAATGAAAGGGAGAGATTCAAGGAAATGAAATTGACTTCTTAAAAAACCTGAACTGACAGCAAGCTGATTTCTCCATAAAAGCTGAATGTCCCTACTGAGCCACAGACCAGGCCACCTTGCTTTGGGCCTGAACTGTCCAGAGACTTCAGCATTGTGCAGACCTGCCTCACAGCCTCTTGGGGTCTCAGGCAGCTTCTTTGTTGGGCAGTCATACATGACAGTGTTGTTTTCTCCTCCTGTTTTCCCTGCAGGTTTTAATGTAAGGATTAATAAGACAGTGTTTGTAGATGTCTTTGAGCTTCCTGGAAGAAAGGCACTCCAGGAGGTGATAAATTCTCTGGCCTGGATAATCTACTCATGAAATATGGAACTTTGAAAGTGTGAGAAAAATCTCAAATCACTTTGACAGCATTTTAATTATAGTTGATTTGTTTGCCGCTAATAGTGAAAATGCTGTCAGCATGATGTGAGATGTTTCTTCCACTCAAAATGGTATATTTCGTGTTTTTGAGTCATGAGGCAACATTTTGGTTTCCAGATACAACCAGAATAGCTCAGTGAGCTTGCTGGAGCACAAAGGCAGACAATAAAATGGACCAAACGTATCAAACCCCTCAGAAAGCAGAGTTCCTTCTTCTCAATATATAACACCAACCTCAGGGCCTTCATTCATTTATCTTCTCAACAAACAGTTAGTGAGCTGTCTTGTGTGCTGGGCACCATGTAGGTGTTATAAACTCATCCGTTAAAAGATGGGGTTCTCATTCTCATGGTGGCTACTGTCTAGTGCAGGACAGAGATCCTAAACAAATAATCAGGTTTATTGACAAGCCCTTTACAGATTGTGGTAATAGCTAGACAGGCGATGAGAGGGTGGTGAGGTAGAGAATAAGGGAATGCTAACTGAAGTAGGGGGCTCAGGGCAGGCTTCTCCGAGGAGGTGACATTTGCACTTACAAGCATAAGAAGGTCCCAGCCATAGCAAAAGCTAACAATGTGTTTCAGGCAGAGGGAAGAGCAAGTGCAAAGGCCCAGGGGCTGGAAAGAGCTTGCCACGTATAAAATGTGATGGCTTAAACATTTTATGATGCAAGGAGCGTGAAAAGAGGCATTGCCGGGTTGGCAAAGGTTGTGGCTTCAGGACTTGGGCAGCACAGGTGCTCGGACGTTCTAGACAAATCCCATAGAATGGGCACAGCATTCTTCCTCAGAGCAGCCAAGTACATACTCTCCCTAGGAGATAGAAGTCCCCTCACGAGCAGTTCTAGGTGGCGTCCCTAAAGGTGGACTCTGGAAGGGGTTAGACGTCACCGGCCGTGGGAGAAGGGCCTCCACGTGGTGAATCTTCCAGTGCAGGCTCGGCTGGCTAACCAGCCTCTGGTGGCCTTGCGGGGCAGTGTCAAGCTTGGATGCAGTTAGGGAAAGTAGAAAGCCTCTTTTCACGTTTGCCTAGTGGTGAGAAGAGATGAGACTTGTTTTTCATACCTCTCCTGCCGACTCTTAGAATTAATTCCACCGTCAAGATTCCCATGCCCCTAAACGAGGGTTTGGGGAGAGAAATTAAGACTTTGAAGGCGAGAAAGTACAGAAAGTGTTCTCTAGACAAATGTTCCACATGCAGATGTTGGAGTCTATCAGGAGAAAAATAAAAAGGCACCATTGTAGAAAGGAAAAAAAAAAAAAGGAACTGGGATAGAGATGGCGACTTCAGCTTCGGAAAGTAAATAAATAAATAAAATAAGAAAAGGTAGTGTTAAAGCTTTGAAAGGAATTTTTTCATCTGAGGGAGATTAGGAATAATGAAATGCAAACACAATAGTTAATACGTCTGTTAGCTGGTTTATGTTTCCTTCCGGAAAATGAGTAAGAGGGATGGCTTTTCGAGTTATCCTCCTTGACTGTCGCTGGGGTGAGCTCTGAGGCTGTACCCCAGACTCCTCTACCAAACAAATGCTAGATATTGGATGCTAGATGCAAAGCCATATTTATTCCTAAGCCTCTGCTAGCTCTACACAAATGAACCTGACAACACGGAAATTTCTAAGGAGATTGACTCCAGCTGTAGCAAATCCCTAATAATAAAAAAATTTCCCCAAATGAGTCAGTCACACAGGAGGTAAATGAGACATTCTCTGTGGAGTCAGCATGTCATTTGGCGTGTGCCCTTTATACAAAAAGCCCAGCCGGAGGACCTGGTGGTTAACTGGGGCTTGTCCATGGGGAGAACCCAGATCCTGAAGGGAAGGGGGATTTTAGCCACCAAATTGTCACCCTGGGTCGCTTTCTCTTCAAGCAAACCTGTTAGGAAAATCCAGTTTTCCTAAGAAATTCAAGTCAGGGCTGATTATTGGCTTCACAAAAGTATTCACCAGTGGAGTCCTTTAAATAGCAAGCTCGGAGAGAAAATGTATGATTGATTGATTGATACAAACCTTTTCCGAACGTACATTCCCTTCATTAGCTGTGTGTGTAGATGTGTAAGGATGTATTTGTAGCTGGCCACATTACTCGAGAGGATTTGGGTGGTATCCCCGTTGAGGACATTGGAGAAAGTTTATAGCTCTGACATACGCTGGGTTGCCTTGCTTCGTGGCTGATTCTGTTAATCCCCTTAATTACTCTATGGGTGATTAGGCAGCCAGGTAAAACCCTCCACTTCTGATGAACAAGCCAGTGGGATGTCAGGGCCCCTCTTTGTCCTTCCTGTAGAAATTGGCAACACGAAGACTGGAGCTATCTAGTGGTCTTTAAAAAAATGCTTTTCAAGCATTTATTGAGTGTGGGCGATGGCCCCGGCACTGTTCCAGGTGCTCTGATGCGCTTTATTTAGCCCTCACTGTGCTTCTGTGAGATGGCTGATGATTGTGGTCATGATGATGATGATGGTGATGGTATCTTTCATCTGCAAAATTATGAGAGCTGGATTATTTTCCTCAGCTCTTCTACTTTGACAAAATTCTGAAGGGAAATGTCTTCATTTTATATACTTTAAAGAAATGCAGGCTCATGGTGAGCAATTCAGATAATGGGCGAGAACAAAGAAGGAAGTAAAAATTACCAATTAGCCCACCATCCACATATCTCACCACTGTTAATATTTTAGTGTATCGTCTTTCAGACTTTTTCTGTATGTATATGCAAGGAATATGTATATATTTTAAAGCATGCTTTTTAAAACATCTACTTTTTTCAACTTAATAAATAGCATGGACATTTTTCCTTAAAGGCAAAAAGAAAACTAGAGTTACAGCACCAGTTACTAGAGCAGTGGAGTATTCCATTTTATAAATATCCCAAATTGACTTACCCACTGCTGTTGTTGGACATTTAGACATGATGCTGTTTATAAACAAAGCATCTTTTCACTACACACACACACCCCCACACCCACACACACACACACAGATCCATATACATCTTTGCACAATTGTCTGATTACTTTCCTAGGAAAAATTCCTAGCAGTGGAATTGCTGGATTAAAGAGTAGGTACCCTTGCTGGAGTAAAGTGTTAATATGTACCTAACATATTAACTTTTGTGACATTTTTGCCAAAATGCCTTCCAAAATAATTGAACAGATAAACATTCTCTCTTACACTGAACCTCTACTCGCTCACTCTATCTCTTAGCGAAGGTCGTTTCTGCTCTAGTGTGCAGCCTCTTCACCTCTGAAATGGGTGTGAGAATACAGGCCACAGTGAACGCTCGTGAAGCACACGCTAACTGCCAGGCTGTGAGCTGGGACACTTTATATAGATTATGTCTGTCATCTACATTTCACAAAAACCCTAGAAGAAAGGTTTGACTAGCCCTGTTTTGCTCTTATTTTTCCAATTTCTGAAAGATTGAATAACTTGCCTGAGGGCACCCAGCTAATAAATCTGAGCTGAGTTCTGTCTGCTTCTGGGATAGGGGTAGGGGATGCTGATACCAGGCCTGGTGAGCCGGGGAACGTCTGCTCCATGAATACAGGTGCTTCTCAACCATTGTGCACACGGGTAAGGCATCACCATTACTCAGCTGAGAATGACTGTCCAGCAGGGCTTACCTCAGTGTGGAAATAACAAGAAGGGGTTTTCCAGAAGATTTAGGGGAATTTCCTTAGGGAACAAACTCAGTGTCTCTTCACTGTTATTTTAGAAGTGACTGTTTCCAAAGTCAGCACCATCTCCTACACTGAAATCACAGACCTCAACAGATTCCCCCACCCCCATGGCCTTTCTCAATCTGTGGTCATCTCTCAAGAGCTCCGGAGGGAGATGCGGCCATCTCGTCTTCTCCAGACTCTAACCACCTCCTGTGATTCTTTGGCCTATAGGAGCCCAGCCCTCTGGGGCCTAAGAATGAACGAATCCTGGTTCACTCCTTAGACTTCCTTCGCAGACCTATTTATTTGGAAGTGGTTGAGTGATCTGAAATATGGCTCCCGGAGCCTCAAGCCACTCGGGCTCCAACAGCCACTTCTGCAGCCCGCCAGCTGCCCCAGACCCTGTGTGTGTGGTGGGAGGTGGCAGGCGCATCCCAGGGAGGGTAGCCTTTCTAGTCCCTCTCTTTACCCAAAAGGAAGCAATTTTGTACAGGTTGTTTTAACAGGCTGATGCAAAGTAAACAAACGGAGGGAGAGGGAGATGGATGGTTTTCAGTAAATAATGGTACAGGGGCCAGCAGTTTGAGGGATCTGGTGGGGAAGAAATTTTCCACCTTAACAGTTGTGACAGGAGTATTCCCTGGGAGCCCAGAGAAGGAGCACAGACTGAGGACGGTGAAGATTGTCAGAGGCCAAATATGTGCATCTGTACAGATAAAACGGCACAGTGTGTGCGTCGTCCCGTGAACCTAGCCAAGGCTGTCTTTGAGGAGTCATCCCCCACCCAGGCCAGTTTGACGCAGTCTGAAAGGAGCTCCGGCCTCAGCCCAGGGAAGGCAGCCCGCTCTGCCTCATGCTGAGGCTAATAGTTATGTGCTTATAGATGCGGGATCCCCAGGGAGTCACCCCCTGCTTTTGGAGAAAGATTTTTATTGCCTTATCTAATATGGTGCTGATTCCTTTTAAAAATGTGTTGTTGACTAGTCACTGCTGATGTGAACTTTGCAGAGTCATATCCAGGAAGGAGGTGGCTCACAGTTGGGGAAGCTTTGTCACTAACAGTTAAAGGGAAGAGAAAAGAGGATGACCCAGGAGAAACCTGAGACATGGGGGGGGATCAGGAAAATAAGTGTCTCTGAAACATCCCCCGTGCGCCTGACTCCGTGCCTAGCATCTGCCCTATGTTTTTTCATTCCATCTCCATCCCAACCTACCTCAGTGGCTATTTTTATCCTCATCTTACAGATGAAGAAACTGATGCTCAAAGGGGTTAAGTGACTAGCAGAGACACAGAGCTAAGAAAAAAAAGACTAAGATTCAGAGAACTCATAATGGAAATAAACATGTGCCACCGAACAAAGAAAAGAAAATGTTTGTTTTGAGACATTTGATAGAATGACGCTACTGCTCTTACACGTGCAAGAGATAAGGCCTTAAAATCTAGCCATCCACTGGGGTGCTCATTCTCTGTGGTTTTCATAAAGCAATGCAACTTCCTATATCTATGTTTGCCAGCCTCCAAAAGCACATGTAAGTGCCCTTTGTTTATCCATCTGGAACACCTGAATGTCTAGAAGTGAGTGGAGAGCACCTGAGCTGGAGGGAGACACTAGTCCTTTTCATCTCCTGAAAGCGACCTTTTCTCATACGTGCTCCTCTGTGCCATCCCCACCTAGGTATGACTTCATTGAGATTCGGGATGGGGACAGCGAATCCGCAGACCTCCTGGGAAAGCACTGTGGGAACATCGCCCCACCCACTATTATCTCCTCCGGCTCTGTCCTCTACATCAAGTTCACCTCCGACTACGCCCGGCAGGGGGCAGGCTTCTCCCTGCGCTATGAGATATTCAAGACAGGTCAGTGTGGTCATGGGGGGAGAGAAGATGGGACTCCGTGTCTGGCCGTGGGGCACTGGATGAGGGACCTGCGTCATAGTTATGTGCCCACAAATGGAGCCCAGTGGGTGGACACAGGTGGTAAGGGTTCTAGTTTTATCCAACCCGATAAGCAAGTTGAGGGAGGAAAGAGGGGTTCAAGTGAAATTGGAGACAGCCTGAGATGAACCCAGTTTAGGTTACCAGCCAACATAAGAGGGCAAGTTGCTGGGTTAATGCTTGAGTGTTTGTGGCAGCAAAAGAGTAGGGGCACCTATTAAATAGAAAAACCCTTTGGAAAGAATTTGACTTTTGTGTGTATTTAAAAAAAATCACAGTAATCTTCATGGTAAAAACAAAACTTGGTTGCGCTTCCTCCTAATTACTTCATGGTTTAATATAGCCTTTGGAATTACATGGGGCAGAAGGACATAATCTATTCAGTCTTGGAGTCTCTAAAAATCTTACTATGACCCTCACCCCCATCCCACCACCACCAGTGGGGTCATGTAGTAGCTTTTATATTCAGATACAGCTCCTGGAAATTCCCCTTGCTGATCCTCTGTGCCGTGACTACCCATTGAATCCCCTTCCTAAAGCCGATGAAATTGACACCCTGGAAAAGAGAGCAGGAAAAGAGGCAGAGAACATTACATTTCTTTTAAGTTGGCTGCTTGCTTTCCAGTAGGTCCGCCTTAGACTACTTTAGACCTTGAGAATATGGGCCAGTGCTGAGTATCCATAACTGGGTAGAGACAACTTTCATTCACAAGACGCTGCTTCAGCATCTCCACTAAATCACTCCAAGCAGTCTGCCCTTCCCTCCGATATGTGAGCTCATGATCTTGAGGCCAGGTGAAGCTTATCCTCCAGTTCTCCCCTCACCCGCCGCCCGTCCCCCCACCTCAGGGGCTCTCGCCCCATCTACAGTCTACAAGTGTGTCTCCCTCTCTGGCAGCCTAAGTTTTACAACTCGTGGGCGGAGTCTGCTGAAAGGGGAGGCTGTCAGCCTTGTCATCAAGAGGCCCAAGTCCGGCGCCTCTTGAGTTCAGCGTGAGGGGAACTATTCATATATATTTTCTTTTTCGCCAAACAATTCTCGAAAGGAAGTGGTTGCTGCTGAAAGCGCTTTTTATATTCACTCTGTCTAAATATTTGCCCAGTTTGTCTGCCTGAGAACCAGATCGCAGAA
Source organism: Camelus dromedarius (assembly GCF_036321535.1). NCBI lineage: Eukaryota > Metazoa > Chordata > Mammalia > Artiodactyla > Camelidae > Camelus > Camelus dromedarius. The sequence goes on along the minus strand of NC_087439.1, from coordinate 67,916,343 downwards.
TCCAATGAAAGGGTGGGACCAGGGCAGGAGCCAGGACCATCCCAGGGCACAAGTCCCAGGAAGGTCCACCTGCCATGGGTCATGCTCCTGACGACAGAAGGTCACAGGGACTGACAATCTGTGTGTCCAGTGGCTCAGGGCAAGTGTGAGGCTCTTGAATGGCCTGATCCACCCTCCCTCGAGTCCTGTGCAAGATTCAGACTTGTTACAGCCCCCAGCACTGATGGACCACTCACCGTACCATCCTCCGGTGGGGCGCGGTGGGGAGAAGAGAGAAGGGAATAAGACAGGGTGCTTGCCCTTTTCTGGTGGGGGAGACAGGTGTGCAAACCCGCAGCACATAACGGATGCACAGCGGATGCTGTTGGATGAATATGTGTAAGTAGATATGTCAGTTGAAAGGAAAACTCTAAGATGAGGCAGAACACGTAAGTGTGAAGCACGATGAACATGCTATGGTTATGAAACTCAGGAAGCAACCAAGTGGCTTGGCCAGTGGGGGATCTGGGAAGTCTGCTAGACAGCAAGGTCCCCAGTGCTGAAGCCACCACTCGGCTCCACTCTGCTGACCACGAGGGGAGAATTGCTCCAATCAAGGTCTTCCGCTGAGCTGACCACTGGAAGTCAGAACAGGGGTGAACAGGACCATTCAAGCTCATCTCTGTTTCATGCTTCCCAATTTAGTATTTCACAGAAGATGATGCCACATTTTCCAGAAGTCGACATCAAAAAAAGTGGTTGTTAACTCTATCCATCAGGCAGATTTGAAGAGTCGATATTAAAAGATAAAACACAGAAGAGGATATCATCACTCAGCATTGCTGTTTTGAGGAGAAGCTGATGGAGGATTTTGAATAAGGCAGCAAGTCTGTGGACTGCCTAGGAACAACAGAGCCAGCCAGGGAAGGTGGCGTGGGCACGGAGAAGCGGGGCAGTCTACGTTAAGGACTGGGATTACCTACAAGGAAGAAAGAGATTCCTGCAGTAGGAGATAAGCACAGCTCCGTCAGCAACAGCCCTTCTTCTGGGGAACGTAAGAAAGGGAGAGCCTAGTGGCCTCGGAGCCGCCATTCACACCTGCCATTATGCCCCTTAGAAAGAGCAACTCTCACATGAAAGTCACCCCTCAGTAAAGCACAGACACACGCGGGCAGAATTCAAAACAAAGGTGTTTAGGGAAATGAGCCTTCTTCCTGGTGCCATGTCCCGCACCCGCATCTCTACTGGTGGAGTCCTAAGAGAAAAATACACAAAGTTACATCATCCACAGAACATTAAAGAGACACATGAGCATGCTGAAGAAATGCAAACAAACACAGCTATGTTTGCTAGTCAGATTCATAAAGAGAAAGAAGGGGGAACTGTAAATGCAGATCTGCAACCGTACAGAGGGCTCTGGAAGCCTTCGACAGCACATCGCCCAGGCAGGGCTCTGCTGCATGATTATACCATCAGAAATAAACCCACAATTCGGTACAGATGGGGGCAAGTGGCTGGAGAGGGAGGTTCACGTCTGCCCTGAGTGAAGTGGTTTATAAAAGATTTTATGTATGACCAGACTGTCCACATTTAAAAGGGCAAACCAAACAACTCGCTGACTTAAGTAATCTCAAATCACCAAATCATGAGCAGAACAGAGAAAGGAATTTAAAAATAATTTTTAAAGTAACATTGGAAACTGAATCACTGAAAAATGTGGGGATTTGGTATGTGTGTTTGTTTTCTGATTGTCTTTGGACCAAGTTTCCAGATCAAGTTTTCTTTCCTGGTGCCCAGTGACATTTTGGAAACAGAAATCTCTGGGGTCATTTACAGATGGAGAAACTCTGCAGGGCCCCCTACTCTCACTTCCCATATTGAAGGACTGGATTCACCTTTTGTGGTCAGACACAGCTCAACTCGGGATAAATCTACCATGTTTTCAATAGCCTTATGCATGCAGATTCTTCTTCCGCTTGTGGAGTTGGTGTAAAATTTACAGTGGAAAACCACAGAGTGGGCATTTTTCATACCAGAGTCCTTTGGTATGAAATCATTCACTGCGGCTGAAATCCCCCAGCTTCTATGGGCAATCTCAGTGTTGCACTAACTCGAGTATTTGTTGACTGAGCTAATTTTTTTAACCTTTAATCCTTTTAACACATTGCAGAAAAGCATCTTGGATTAGGTAGATATCTGCAAGACTCCGCTCTTGTCCCAGGCTTGGCCACCCTTTTCTGAGATCTCTTCTCCACGTTTGATACTCAGCTGACTGCTTTGTGACACTGTACAAAGAATGAGATGGTACAATTAGAGACGGAAGTGTGATTGTAATGGACGGGCTTGATTTTTCTGCATAAAAAGGATCAAACTGTTTTTCTATCTGATTCAAAATAAGCCACAAGATACACCCATGTTTAGCCATTTATCAGAAATAGTTACACACTTTTTTCTCCTTTTTACCTTTAAGGACGTCCAATTGAAAAATTCTCTCCAGTCAATTCCAGAACCACAGAACCTTGGAAACTGTGGGTACTTCAGAATTTCACATTTTCCAGGCCTCTCTTGGGCTTTCAAAGTGTCCATTGTGGAAGCACCTGTCCCCCCATGGGTGAGAGGGACTAAAGAAAGATTCCGCTATAAATTCCCTGCTCCGAGGGGGTGGGGATTCCCCTCGCCTTGGGAGAGAATGACAATAGAGCCAACTCTAGGAGGGGATGTCGGATGCCTCCTCTAGCTCTGGAAGCAACTTGTGAATAGAGTTAATTTCCTCTGGCAAAGTGGCCCAGCAGCTATAAACACTAACCTTTTCAAAATTCCTCCCGGCCCCCTGAAGACCTGCCAGCTGGCTTGGCTTTGCTAAAGGGCCTCATCCTGGATCACTGAGGAGGCCCTCAGGAGCTGGAGTCCTGACGGTAAACAAAACTGGTGGCTCCGTGGTAAACAAACTCGGGGGAGGGGTCGTCTCCACTCCTCCTCCGGGCCTGGCTGCCCCTGGACCGCCCTGCCCCCATGATGCAGTGCAGCGCCTCTGGGATTCAGCATTAGAGAGCCTCCAAAGAATTCTGAAAAGATTAGCTCTCATCCCAGGGGTCCCGGGTTCCCACCTGGCCAAGGCACAGTGCTGGGGCGAAGGGTGGTGGTGAGGTGATGGCCTGCCCGGTGGGCAGGGATATTGGCACTTCCCGTCTGATGCTAAAGAAAGTTGCAGTCCCCCTCCCCCGCTTATTTGCATGGCACCTTTTCCAAGTCAGACCTTTGCTGCTTTCCAGAAAGCCGTCATCAATAAAGAGACTCACAGAGGGGCGGCTGCAGGAGCCGCGGATAAAGACATCGCTGCGGGCGAAGATCAGTGTATTGACATCACATAGTTATATTTCAGTGGGATCCCCAGAGGACACTTCCTGCCAGTAAACACCTGGTTTATCTAGTATTTCTGTGTTTTCTGCTTCATGCTTGGAGGGCCTATTATAAATCCTGCTCCCTTTCCAAATTTTAAAATCAGACCATATCGTGCAATCAGTTATAATTGTGCAGCTTTTACGTTCATCGTGTTAACTCGAGAAACTTCTGACTCTGTGGAGCTTCTTGGGCCCGTGGTCTGGGCTGCAGGACTGTCCCAGGGCCCTCCCTGGCAAGTGGTAGCTGGGTTACAGCACATGGGGGTCCTTTCAGTGTGATTCCACCTAGAGGCATTAGGAGATGTGCTGGCTGTAATCCTTTTACGAGTTCCCTCTGTGGTCCAACCCTGTACCAGGAGGTGAATGTGTGCAGCATTTAATAAGGTGCCTCCGTGAGCCCCAAGAAAGCGGACACAAGAGCTGAGGAGAGAAACAAGGCCACCCGCTCCCCTGCCCCCCCCCCCCCCCGCAAAGGAACCAGAAGTCTTCCACATGTCAATGCACTGCCACATTTTTTCCAAACTTGCTGCTGGAGCGGCCTTTAACATCCCCAAACCCTGCTGTGATCCACCAGCTACAAACCTCAATTGTTAATTGTCTGGCCACTACAGAGCTGCTCGTTTTAATATAGTCAGGACATGAATGAGACCCGAGCTCGCCTTTGCCCCTCCCCTGAGGCACCTTGGATCTTGGAGGGAGACGGGGGCACTGAGTTGGCTCTGGTACAATAGGGGCTAGTGTTGAGGTCAGCAATAAATAAGGGGTGACATTGTTTTCCCTGCTGGCAATCAGCAAGCCTTCCTTAAGGATTGAAATAACTTACATTTCTGGAGCAAGCAGCTGAGTAATTGAGAAAGAGGACTCTGTTCCTCTTTTCAAGAGAATCAGTCTCTCTCTCCCTCTCCCTCTCTCTGTATCTCACACACGCTTCTTTCTACACCGCCCCCTCCCAAACCCTCAATTGCTGCTCTTACTCTAATATGTAGAGCAAGCCCACTGGCCTCCCCTAATTTCTCTCCTAAAGATGATCTGGCTTAAGGGCTTGAAATGTGGATGTGAAAAGTATGTTGCTTCAAGGGCCACTCCAGTGGAAACAAAAACTTCGTGAGTAGGGAGATTTGGGCCCAAATATTTAAATAACCCATGCGACAGAGGCAGCGGAGAAGGGCATCTTCTTCCTCTGTCTTATATACAGGCTGTCTTTTATATACAGGCTCGGAAGATTGTTCAAAGAACTTCACAGGCCCCAACGGGACCATCGAGTCCCCGGGGTTTCCCGAGAAGTACCCACACAACCTGGACTGCACCTTCACCATCCTGGCCAAACCCAAGATGGAGATCATCCTGCAGTTCCTGACCTTTGACCTGGAGCATGACCCTTTGCAGGTGGGAGAGGGAGACTGCAAATACGATTGGCTGGACATCTGGGATGGCATCCCGCATGGTGAGTGATGGCGCTGTCCCTTGCCAGGCACTTCTCCGTGTTTTCGCCTTTGCCTGTTAATTGCTTTAGGAGCAATAAAAAAAGAGAACAAAGACTTTAAAACTCCTCAGGGGTTATCTGTGACCCTTGATGACTTTCTCTTCTTATCCTTCACCAAGGATGTTTTCAGAGAGATTGCAGAAAGGCAGTTTCCTCTCTTGGAGATATTTCCTTGGAGAAGGGTAGAAGGAGACTGGGTAGATACCTGGATGAGCATGAGAAAACCTATAGGTAATGTTCTTTTCTGCTCGAAGGCATCAGAATTGCCTTGGAAAGTGACTCAGTGACCACCCCCTATGCCCAGAGGGGACTCTAGAGCCGGATTGACTAGGTTTGAATTCTGGCTCTGTCCTTCCAGCTCTGCAACCTTGGGCCAGTGACTTAGCCTCTCCATGTCTTATCTGTATAAATAAGCTGCTATCATTATTATTACTATAATTTTATTATCAAGGGGGGAGGGTATAGCTCAGTGGTAGAGAGTGTGCTTAGCATGCATAAGGTCCTGGGTTCAATCCCTAGTACCTCCATCAAAATAAATAAATAACCCTAATTACCCCTGCAAAAACAATTTAAAAATTAAAAAATAAATAAGCACTGAAACATGCTGTACACCAGAATCTGACACAACATTGTAAACTGACTGTACTTCAGTTTTTAAAAAGCCAAAATAAATAAATAAGTAAAAAAAAATATAATTTTACTATCATTTCATATATATAATCAGAGATGTTAAAAAGGCGCACCTCCCCCCCACCAAGGCCAAGAGGAACCTTGGCCAATATAGGTCTTGGGTAGTCAGTATTGGCGAGGAAACCAGTCTTTCACATTTATAGTTGTTCTAAGTATTTTGCACTGTAAGGGAGACTTGATGGCTAAGCTATTTCATTTCCTGAGAAAAGCATAAGGTTTAGTCCGGAAACTTGGATTGGAGTCCCGGCTCTGCTATTTCCTAGCCATATGAACCAGGAAGTCATGTGACCTCTCCAAACCTCAATTTCTTCCTCTGTAGAGCAGGCGTTATAATGATACCTTTCCAGCCCGTCGCCCAGGGCTGTGAGAACAGAATGCAGCCAGGTCAGTGAAAGCACTTTGTTAATGTGCAGGAAAATATTAGACATTGTTCTTAAAACATATCTCTGGTTGTTCTTTTATGCCACAGCATACAGAGGGATGCTCGACTGAACGACTTGCAGTTGTGGGAAGGGAGAATGTATTGCAAATGGAGTTTGTCATTTCCGTTTCTGTGACCTCTCTTTGTCCTGCATGTCCAGTTGGCCCCCTGATTGGCAAGTACTGTGGGACCAAAACACCTTCTGAACTCCGTTCCGCAACCGGGATCCTCTCGCTGACCTTTCACACGGACATGGCGGTGGCTAAGGATGGCTTCTCTGCACGTTACTACCTGGTCCACCAGGAGCCGCCAGAGAGTGAGTTGGCCAGTTGTGAAACTCTGTCTTGTCCTTCCATCAGGGCTGCGAGGGAGAAGAGAGGCTGACCACTGCAAGAGAAAGAGATGGGAATTCTACAGAGTTCTCAGATGCAGTGGCATCTGAGTTCAGGGGATGGGAGCTGTATCCTCTTGCGAGGCAGAGATTAATGAAAACAGAACAAATGTTAATCTGGGTGCTCATTTGTGTTCCAAAAATCAGTTATTCCGGAATGTCACAGGACCATCTCAAGCCTCAGAATGAAAAGGGGGTTAGTTAGGCTATCCATATAAAGTCCCCTCCTGTGCTAACATTTTTTGAGTCTAGGGCCATTTTCCTTCCTTTCCAAGCCTCAGTGGCCCACTGTCAAAAAACTGAGCAATTTTAAATCTCTTCTGTGTACATTTTTTTTTTTTTTGGACATTAAACATCTCTGGCCCTGGTTAGAGTTTCTCTGACTAGCTTGGTACACTGCTTGGACTTTCATTTCATACTTTCAATAAACAGTTTTTTGAGCTTGCCTGTGTGCCAGGCACCATGCAAAGCATAGAAAGTATAACCCTGACCCTAGTGGTCATGAAACTTGACATCTAGACCATCAGTCTCTTGCCTGGAGCTACATCTTTAAACCAGCTCCTCTTGGACATGTGCTCCAAATGTGCTGCCATTGTCACTGAGAAACCCAAGTGATAACTTGAAGGACTGAAGGAACGCTTTAAGGATGATTAGAGCTGGGGGGATCCTGCCATGGTCGCAGACGCTTGCCACACGCATACCTACAGACGCAGCAGCCTGCCCTCCTGGAAAGCTGACGTGTTTTGCTCTGGGTTTTGCTTTTTTTTTTTTTTTTAAAGAACTCATAAAGATTGAGGGAGAAGAAAACAGTATTGCGAGCTGCACTGCATTCTGCAAATGGCCAGCACGGTCACAGGGCTACAGCATAGGTTTGATACCTGAGAAAGATTGCTTTTCCTTCTCTGACACATGCACACACAAATACTGACCAGTGTCTGTGGGATCCATGGCGAGGACAGCAGTTAAGCTGACAGCGCAAGGCCAGAGAAGGTGACTTCTGGGTCCATTTGCCCAGACAGGTGATGCGGGGGACTATAGAGGGGCAGGCGTATTCTCACAGAGAGGTCTCCCAAAGACAGGTATTTATGGCTTTGTGATGTCTGTCTTCTGTGCCAGAACCCACGAGACAGCCGAATGAAAGAACGAAAGCAGCAAAAGTGCCTCCTGGGTATTTATTAATAAAGCAGGCTTCCTGCCGCATGTCCGCCCACCCACATTGCCACGAGTCTATCACCCGTTTACCTGGATTTCAATAGTGGTGCATCTGGCATCTGTGAGCGTTCGTAGCCTGCAGCACTAACAGTTCTTGTGCTTTTGATTGTCTTTTTAATTTGTATGATGATTCTTAGTTAGCCACAGCCTGATTTCTTTTAGGTCAAAGTTAGTTTCTTTCAGACCCAGAGGGATTGTCAAGCTCTATGACTTGGCGCAGTTGTTTTTAAACTGTGAGTGTATAATTAGGTCTTTGAGATGAAGGAGTGCCTGCAAGGACTCATCCCTAGAAGGGAACAGCATTCTGGGAGTCCCCGGGTGTTGAGGTTGAGAGACCTAACTCCGCCTTGACTGTCTCCATCCCTTAGACTTTCAGTGCAATGTCCCCCTGGGAATGGAGTCTGGCCGGATTGCTAATGAACAGATCAGTGCCTCATCTACCTACTCTGATGGGAGGTGGACACCTCAACAAAGCCGGCTCCACGGTGATGACAATGGCTGGACACCCAACTTGGATTCCAGCAAGGAGTATCTCCAGGTACTTAACTCAGATACCAGAGGGTGTGCAGAGTGTGTGTGTGTGTATTGGTGGGTGGGTGGGGGGGAAGCTCCTCCACTAGGGTGGACAAAGGACACAAAGGAAGTAAATACAATATACTTGAGGACTCCTTTCATCCATCCATCCAAAGAAATCCATGCTCCAGGCACAAAGACACTGTGCCAGGCACTGTGTGAAGTGCTGGGATAACATGACGAGTAAGCGGGACACTGGCCCTGCCCTTGGGAAGATTACCAGGCCTTGGAGAAGCTGTTTGGCCGGGAAGCTGTTTGCCCTATCACCATAGGTATCCGAGGAACTTCGATAAACAGTCCCAGAGCTTGCTCATTCTTGGAAGGGGGAGGCATCAGAGACTCAGGGGGCGTTTTCCTAAGGGCAGGCTGGTTGAGTTGCTAGCTGAGCACGGCTGCTTCTTCTGATCTTTGCTGTTTGGAGGGAGCCCTGCCGGGAAGGTTTTGCCTGTAGCTATCAGGGGAACACGTGGGAAAATGGCACAACCAGGAATGAAATTCTAGTAGTCCTGATGCCCTGCAGCATCTTTTCAGACTATTTGCTTTGCTTCTGAATAAGACTTGCAGCTCATGTTAAATGATCCTCCCTTGCACTACACACGGGTCCAGCTCTCATCCCCAGGGAAGAGCAAGCTGCTAGTCCCATGCTAAAGCAATGACTGCTGTTATGACACATGGCAGACAGCCTGGTGACCCCCTGACAAGCCTGTCCTAGCTCTGATGCGAAGTGGTGACCCCTGCTCGGAGAAGGACGTTGCAGGGCAGACAACAGGAGAGGGAGAAAGACCTCTTAGAGGCTTCCATGGAGCCCACAGAGGTCCTGACAGCACAACTCTAAGGCCATCTGTCACCATCTCTCCTCTGCCTCTCCAAAAGTCCTTCTCATCTTGCAAAGCTCCCAGAAAGTTCTCCTTTGTAATCAGCATTCCATTGGTTGTAGTCCTCACTTTTGGTCCTTAATCATATACTTCCTCTCATTGCTCTCCACCTGTTTAACGTAGACAGCAATTCGTACCTCTTCCAATGCTTAGTAGCACTGAGCACATATTAAGTAAGCAATAAATGCTTCCTCAATCAAATTTTACCATTGCTGGCTAAATTTTGATCACACAGAGATTGCCATTAAGAAACACTGTAGCCAGCAAAGGCATGACACCCGGCAATTTCCAAATGGGTTTGGTGTTGTGGGAGGGGAGGTGCCTCAAAACGTTGGCCATATCCTCCTCATCGGGCAAAAGGTCAGGACTTGGTGCATAAGCCTAATTGCTTGGGCAGACTCTGCATGCCCTTTGACCCCTCAGTGACCTGAGCAACTAAATACACAATGGAGAGCGGGACTGAGGGGAGGGGAAACAGCCGTGGGATGAGGCTTCTACGGCTCGGGCATCGTAAGTGAATTGGATTGAATTGGGCTGGATCGGAGTGGAGTGGAGTGGATTGGATTTAGCCATTGTTCTCTTAAAACAGCATTGCTTTTACTGTCCAAGGCAGGCTGTGGTTTAGTAAGAGGGGTCGTAGTTCTAGATGGTCAATGACTTCTTTACGGTAAACTCAATCCTGTCTGTTCAGATTTGAAAAAAAGAGAGAGAAAAAAAGCAAGTTACAATTTCATAGGTGTCCAACCTCGTAGGTGTTAAAATAAGTTGAGTTTAACTGTCCAGTGGCTGCAAACTGATTCCTGATCACCAATACCTGTGAGTGAATCACAGACATGGGTTGTGAACTAAGGATTATCTATAATCGTGTCCTTTGCAGAAAAAGCAAGATGCTGCCCTGTGTTGGGAGTCATGGCCCCCTTACTTCTCCATCTCTCTTTCTCAGGTGGACCTACGCTTTCTAACCATGCTCACGGCCATTGCAACGCAGGGAGCAATTTCCAGGGAAACTCAGAATGGCTACTATGTCAAATCCTACAAGCTGGAAGTCAGCACGAATGGTGAAGACTGGATGGTGTACCGGCACGGCAAAAACCACAAGGTAAACCCATTCCCCATCCTCGCAAAGGCAGCTGGGATGAGGCGGGTGGGGTGGGGCAAGAGGAGTTGCTAATCCACCCCACGTGGAAGAGGAGGCCTTGTTCGTTTCCGGTGAGGCTCAAATAATTGATGGAGGTACTGGAGACGCTGGCCCGGAAAATATTCTTTCTTATGCTAAAGTGATTGGAAAACACTATTTCTCTGACAGCCTGACTGCTGTTGCATCTTGCACAGCAGAGAGAGAAAGAGAGCTCGAAGAGTGCTCTCTGACTGCAAATGAAGGAGAAAATGTGTTCCCAGTCCCCGTCTCCCCATACAGGATTCATTGAGCATTTATGGCCTGAGTCCCTTCCACATGCTGAGTTAACAATCACAAAACCACATGAAACTGCAGTTCAGGAGTTACCGAGATCTGGAAATAAAAGGGCACAAATCCTGAGAGGGAGTCACAATGTCTCAAAGAAGAAAGAGAACAATAAATAATGAGGAGAAATTCGGTTTGTTGGGGAGGGGATCTGAACTGGCCATCATGCTTAGCAGCAAGGCATTGAATTCTCTCGGCTGGGGCCCGTCAGCGTCTGCGGCTCCCAGAGGTGTGTCCGTGTGGGTGATGTGGGGCTTTTGTTGTACATATGGATGAATGTCTGACACTCAGCTCTCTTAAGACACGTGGCATTCTGGCGGTGAACTGGCCTGCAGCTGGCGCTGGTGTTGTATGTACTGGTTGGAAGGTACACTCAGCGTACGGCAGGCTTATTAGAAACATCCAATGGTCCTCCCTGGGTGGGGGGAGAATTCTGTTCATTGTAGGCTGGCTCTCGGGTCTGGAAGGAGAGTGTTCATCCTTCCCTGAATGAAACTGGGGACAGAGGGAAAGGGTCTGCTCAGTCCCAGCAGCCCCCTGCTCTGTCAGGTTGTGGATTATCCAGATGGGACACAGGTGGCCAAACCTGGAGATGCCAAAGGTCTTTTCCAAACAGAGTCTCCTTGGCTCCTGTCACTGCGTCAGGGCAGCTTGCTCTTGCTGGTGCAACTGGAAACCTTGGACCCAGGAAATCTTGACCTGTAATGTTGGTACTGTTTCACTCAGGAAATGTGAGATTTTAAAGGAGTGCCTTTTTTAAAATTAAGATCGCCATAGTAACATGGCACTATTCATCTGAGCTCATGGCTTCTAGATATTACCAGGTCTCTCTCTCCTTCCCTCTCTGACAAACACACACACACTTACACACATAGTTCTCCATGTCACAGATTAAGAAAGTGAGATACTTAGCAATTGAAAGACTTCCCCACCTTGACATGTGAAGCCAGGTCTGGTTTCTCAGTGACTCTTTTGTTTTAGGAAGGGTTACCAGATATCCCATGGACGTGGCAAGCCTGAGTTGACATTGAATGCTGGGAGCACTGTGGGCTGAGTCCTCATCCCAGCCCACTCCTTTGCACACCCTCTCTCCCCACCAGCCCTTCTCAGTAAGAAACTAGCAGGACGCGCAAGCTCAGCCAGGCAGGTGAGGGCCAGCAGCTGGGTTGGGGTGGGTTCTCGGGGAGGAGGAAGAGGTTCATCTGATCGCCTCCCCGTCCAGGCTCAATGACTAAGCAGCGCTGGCCAGAGGGATACTGTAGCATAAGCTGATTTTAAAAGCACGCAGATGGACCGGGATGCTATTTAAAACACCATTTGTAGGAAATCTGCTTTTGGAAATACCTTAGCACTGCACATTTTGATAGAATGCTGTCCTCCCTGGCTTTATCCCTGGTATTTGTGGTGCAGGGAAGATATTCCTGAGAATTGAATCTAGTTCTCTGGGTTCCTTTGGAATCATTCTTCTCAACTTTTGCATATCAGACACATCATCCCCTGTCTTCTCTCTCACTTTCTCCTTTGCCTCCTCTTCTCTCTCTTGGTTAATTTCTTTCCCTAGGAGCCAATGGGTAATTTCATTTTGTTGTTGTTATTGTTGTTCGTTTGGCTTTTTTAGTGAATCAGTCCTGCCCACATAAAAGGCACTGGGGCAGAGGAAAAGCCCTTTCTGTCCCCATTAGAAATGCACCCTCTTGGTACCTAGAAGGAAGCAGGGGAATGGAAAGTCTGACAATTAAGCACTGCCACCCCCATGCTCCCTTGATGCCCCGCGGGTGTGGCGGGCGAGGGAGGAGACCTGCCCAGCCCTCACCTCCAAGGGTGATCTCTGCTGCTCCTTCATTAGCAGATCAGTTCCCAGATGTCTGTATTTAATGTGCAGATTCCGCACCACTCATGCTGCATCAGCGCAGCTCTCTGGCTGTTCGGGTTGAAATAGTTGAGTGAACCGTGCCAAATAGATTTGTCAAGTCTGCTGCAGTCTGATTTGATGCCACGAAGGGGAGGTGGGGTGAGGAGGGGACTTGGGGGCTGTGGGGGGAGAGGCTTCGTCTGCGCCGGGCACTACCACTGAGTTTCTCTTTGTAGCCACTGGAGGGTGGGCACCGCGCCAAGCGAACTGGTGCTAAGTGGTGGGCTTGAAAGCAAAATTCAGACAGCTCGACCTGTGAGCAAAGCACAGCGGAGGGGGAGGCCGCAGCGCTCTCTGCTCCAGGGGGAGCGGGCAGGGGGAGGGTTTGCTGATGCAAACCAGTGCACAGGGCATGAGGAGGGGATGACATGTGGGACAGACATGTGGGAACTCGAGTTCAATTCCCTGGTCACTGTCAACACCAGTGCAGGATACCGAAGACCAGGGAGTTGGGGAAGTCGGAGAAAAACAAGCTTAATGAGCACTCAGGGTGGTGGGCGATGGCTGTGCTATTCCCTTGCAAAACATCATTTACAGTTTGGACCTAGGCTGGGCTGAGGCAAGACCTGAGCCTGTGGGGGAAGACCTCCTCATGGCCAGGAAGCAAGGAGGACTCAGGAACGCTTTGCCAGCCTTCCACAGCCCATGAGCAGCCTCTGAGTCTCTCTTTCCATCCAACAGGTAACAGTGAGGGTGCCAATGAGAAAGGCATTACTCTGTCGCTGGGGGATTTGCAAGCATCCTCCTGGCAAAGTGCAGCCCAATTATGTGGGCCACATGTACAGCACATCCCCAAATCCTTATCCAATTCCACATGCCATGAGAAAAAGGAACCTGTGATTTTCCTGTGGGGCGGGCCCTCCTTATGCATATTTATGGCGTAACCACAAGGCAGAGAGCTCATCCGCCTATTAGAGCCCATATCCAGTCCATGTGCTCCTGAGATTATACAAATTGCTTCACATATATTTCTTCGGAAACCACAAGCATAAAACTACTGCTTTTGGTTTCACCAGCTGAATTAATAACACCCCAAACACAGACACAACATTGTAAACACAATTGTAGAAGGTTCACGTATGTGTCTATAATTATAGGCACAATTATATACGCACAAACCAAGGGAGGGGTGTGGAGAAAGGTGCAAAAAGCTGGAGAACACAAGGCCTTGGCCACGATCCTGCTCACCATGGAGATGCTGGTTTGGTGACGAGTCTGCACTGGAGGGACTGAGATGGAGGCTGGTATCAGGGCAGGAGGGCAGAGGCCATGCCCTCATACGTCTCAGCAAAAGCCCTCGTCTTCAGTTCTCCCTTATTTGGTAAACATGGGCATCTTTCTTGTTGACACTGCTCTGGTTACCTTGCTTTCAGTCACAGTGTTGCTGGGCTGTTCTGATGTATTTGGAAGAAATTTGTGCTAAAGGAAAGAGTCTGTCGGGGTGTTGCATATATCCTGATGGCTGGATGGAGGATGGGAGAGTGAGGACAGGAATGAAGTAAGGTTTAGGTCCAGGAGTTCTCAGAATTACCCCATAATGAGTGGCAGAAATGCTCTAAGCTCATCGTATTAAAGTAATGATGACTTCCAAGGGGCTTGGAGAGCCCTCAGGCACTGGGTTATTTGCTTCAGAACTTAACAGTGTTTCAGACTGTGGAATTGAAGCTCTCCAGAGAAGTGACGTGCCCCAGGGACATGGAGAAGTGAGGAGTCCCTGTGAAAGGCTTTGACCCAGGCAGGTGTTCCCACGGTCTGATCCAGCCCTGGTTTGTCACTTGCATCCAGAGGGAAACTGGCTTCCTCGATGCTCAGTCCAGGCCAGGGGACGAGAAGGGTGCGTCCTGGAGAGTCTCTGTTTCATGGAGATTGGAAGGCAGGTGGTGCTCAGGCAGCATGGCTCTGAGTGCTGAGCTCATCACTTTGGAGTTTGGGCTCCATCATCAAATCCCAAGGATGTAGAGTTGAATGAAGTTGCTTTGCATTTGATTTGGCCACATCCCTTCTGAGCAAACAAACACCCCACTGCAAAAACCCCCTGCCCTATATTTATTTTCCAAATTAAAACAAATCAGTGTGAGAGCTGTTGGAGAATTTAAAACCTTCTGCGAAACTACCAGAGACTTAGGGAGGAGAAAGAGTGACATCATCAAAGCACCCCAGCCCCCAAATCAGTCGGCTAACAGACCCATGCAGGGCCTTTTTTCAGATCTTCTTGAATGATGCGCTGTGTGACCTTGGAAATTTCTCTTCATAACTCTGTGCCTCAGTGTCTCTGTCTGCCCAAATGGAATGGCGCTGTAGCTACTGTTGGCAGAGCTCCTTGGGCTCTGTAGATGGAAGGCTCTCTGCAGATATAATTAATGTATTAGACCCGCAGAGCTCTTCTTGAGCAGAAGCAAGTTATCAATTTAAAAAGTAACAAGACCCCATGGGATATTTATCTGCCTCTTTAAAATCGTAGGTCTGGAAGGGACCTGATAAGTCATCCAGACCTCTCCGTGCATCTGATGGGGCCTGTCCTTGAGCTGCCTCAGATGAGCAGTACCCCCTCATTCTTCAGTTAGGAATGCAATTATTCGTCTGATGAAAATTTTTGAGTTTTCCAGAAGTACTTAAAAAAAAAAAAACCAACTTCCTGGTGGATGACTGGCTTTCCCTTTTCCTTTTTATTGTAGTAATTTTGTTCATCATATATAAGATTAAGACAGTGACTCAAGTCGTCAGCTCGTAATGGTACCCGACTTCAGAAGTCATGAATATGATTGCATCCTCTAACCAAGGTTATGTGTGTTCAGAAGAGGGCCAATGGCCTTTCCAAATCCAAGTCCCCCAGTTTATCTGCCCCCCTCAATTATAACCAAGACAAATCCAGGGCCCTAGATAATTAAGTTTGTCCCTTATCCATTTGCCGTGGGATGATCTCAGACCTTTAGCCTCTCCACTTAGAAAGCTCAAGGGAAAATTTCATTATACATAAGCTTGGAACCTTTTCTCCATCAGGCTCCCGTGGCTGGCTTCACCCAATTCCCGTGGGTGCTGAATTGTCTCCGGGCGCTGAGGCCAGCCTCCTTGGCGCTTACAGCCTTGATGCTAAATTCCTCCTGCTTCCCAGGCCACCGCTGTGCCCAGGGTCTAGTGGGACCGAGCAGATAAGCAGGGGATGTGGGATGTTGACGAGATTTTGCTTGGGCTGGGAAAACACTGGCTGAGCGCTAACCCAGCGTCCCTAGACGAGCAGGGGAGCGAACACCTCACCAGGTGGATCACCAGGTTCTTTGCATTTCTCCCTGCTCCGTGGTTTACTGAGATCCCACCCAGAAGAGGAATGCAGGTGGCAGATGGACTCAGCAGCCTCATTCCTTGTACCCTCTCCTCTCTATTTTTCCCCACCTGGAAGTTAAAGGTGCCTCCTTGAATAATGTGGTGGTGTGTTTTTAGGAGGTTTTTTTTTGCGTAGGGCACATTCCCACCCAGTTAGAATGTCTGTTACTGCCCCCACCCCTGCAGTGCTCCAATGCTCCACTCTCCCCTATCCCATCTCTCCTCCAGCCGCAAATCCCTGGGCCGTCCTCCTCTCCTCTCCTCCCCGATGCTTTCCTGTCTCAAATCCTGAAACCCTAATCCTGTTAGTATGCTGTGTTCCAGGGCTCAGCGTCTCGATGGGGGTAACATAATCCTGCAGTAAATCTAACAGGCCCCACAAGGCATACACAGATGAGGGTGTGCACATCCCACCCCCAGAAAGAAAGCGGCCTCCCCTGCCCCATGCCCCACGACAAGGCCCTGCTCGTCCATCTCCTCCTCCACGTCAGCCAAACTGCTTGATGACAAAAACAGCCCCAAAGTCAAGCAGGAGGAGACAGGAGGGCACCGTGGTCATAAATGAGCATTTAGTGGTTAGGGAATTTCTTTGCCCTCTCCTCCATCCCTTCCCTTCCCTCCTTTAAATTCTCTCTCTCATATATATATGAGACAGAACCTTCTGATTCTGTATCTGGCTAACTTCCCACAGTCACTAGAATGAAAGCAGCTTCAAAAAAATTTTAGTCTTTAAGGAAGAGTTTTAAGAGAGAAATGTCAGGACCATGATTTACAAACAGGAAAAAAAAAAAAAGTCCATTACCTTAACATCATTTTCCCTGAATGCAGCACCCCCACACCCCCACTCTTGCCTGTTTGGTGCAACAAATTAATTAAACAGGATGGCATTCATTGATTAACAATTTATTTCTACGTGTCGCCCTGATGGCTGGTTTTAGAGAAAACGCAAGTGTTGGGTGGGGGAGGGAGGGCTGGCACATGGTTCGGCAGTAGGGGTGAGTTGGCGCACTTGTTTCAGAGATGGTTTTTTAAAATGTGCTACTGGTTTCCCCATCTCTGCCCTCCATTCCTGCCGCCTCCCTCCTTGGCCTGCTTTGTTCTCTTCCTTGAGTGTTTGTGCCAAGCAGATTGAAAAGGAGAATTTTGGATGCAATGAAACATTTATTAGTGGAGAGAAATATTTATTAAAAAAAAGAAAAGGAAGAAGAAGAAGATTTCCAGCACAATTTCTACCCCAGGGCTCCAGCACTGTGTTGTCTTTGAAAAATTTCCTGCTTTCTGCGTCGTCCCTGGAGCTGGCCGCGTTCAGATTTTTACAGCAAAATAGAAATAAACTGTAGGTCACTCCGTAGGCGTGTGCAGATGGAATGCTGAAGCCCTACTCAAGTGGGAAGCCATGCACGTAATGAGGGCCTGCCCCGCTGAGGAGGTTAAACAGTCAGGAACACCGCGAGCCTGCACTGTCTCCACCAAGGAGCTCAAAGACTTTGACAGGCGTGGACCATCTACATTGGCCTGGGCACCCGGATGCAGATGGCAGAGATGGATGGTCTGCGGGAGGGGGATTTAGCGCTGGCAGAGAATGCCCCTCCTAGAGGCCTCCAAGCTAGGCATTGCTGTTCTCAGCAGTGCCCGAGTCACTGCATAGCCTTCAAAGAGGACTTAGGGAAGGGGTCAGCAGGGAGAGGTGGCTGTGACCAGAAATAGGGTGAAAATCAGAGAACAGATGACCTCAGAAGCCATCAGGGATGATTTCTGGTTAGATGTTTCTTATCAGAGTTATATATATGTATTTTTCTTTTCTTTTTTTTTTTCCACATAGTATTATAGTCCATTCCTTATGAGCTCACAGGCCTGGTCAAAACATGTTGATTTTCTTTTCCTGGGGGGAGAAGTGTGGGGGTTGCAGATAATAACCAAACTGGGATATTGGATAGCAGCCAATTTAATTGGCAGATGCCCCCCCCCCTCCCCCAGAGGTGCAAATCAGAAAATCCATGAAGTGCTGCTAGTTTCAGATGCTGTCTTACTGAAAATAAACCAAAGGTCTCAAGAATCAATTGGAAAGTGTTGGATTGCATTCAGAATTCAGCGAGGCACCAAATGGATTCTCCAAACCACTTCGTGCCCTGAATTGTTTTTTAAACTTGGTTTACAGAGGTGCACTTGCAGAAATCTTTATGTTCGACGTAGCTTCGTTTTTTTTTTTTTTTTTTTGAATGATTACGATATAATCAACACTATCCCCACCTCTAAAGAAAGCTAGAATCACCTTGAACACACTTCTGGGTTTCCTTCGGGTGATAAAGCAACCAGACTAACAATTTTTCTTTTAAAATTAACAAAAATATACACCATCTGCGACATTCAGCTCTTTAAAGCAGATGTTAAAATGCAATCATCACGTTTGAGATACGTCTATCTGGGTGCACCATACGCTGACAATTCACTGAGTTTTCTCAGCAATATGGACACCTCACTGCCAAGTTATAGCCTGAAAATTCTTGGCCTCGAGGTGGGACGTGGGAGTCAGTGGCTTTCAGAACTTGGACTCCCCCAGTTGAACGAAGCCCCATTTGTTGCTTGTGA
This sequence comes from Camelus dromedarius, assembly GCF_036321535.1. NCBI lineage: Eukaryota > Metazoa > Chordata > Mammalia > Artiodactyla > Camelidae > Camelus > Camelus dromedarius. The sequence continues at coordinate 67,898,034 of NC_087439.1, read as the reverse complement.
CAAAGCTTCTAGTCTAACATCTGTCCTGGGTGTCACGCAGGCATAGGAGCCAGCAGGGAGGGCTGGTGAACCTTCGGGTCTATCTACAAGCCTGTTATTGACTTTATTTTCCTAAAGGAGAAACCAAGGTATCTAAGGTTTATTGATTTGCCTATAGTCATGGAGTGAGTCGGCAGGGACTAGGGAGTAAAACCAATTTCCTGGCATCATTTCCCAAGCACACAGCCCCTTACCTTGCAATGCCTAGACTGGAAGCCAAGAATCCATCTCAGAGAATTTGATCAGAAAACATATGAAAGGTGATTCTGAAACCACAGAGGCATTGAGAAATTCATAAAGATGTATAATATATGATAGCATTTACCAGCTATAAATAGGGAGGTGCAGGGAGAAAAATAGAGACCTTGTACATCCATTGGGTCAGGAGGGATAGAAACTGCTTAATATTTCATTAAAGATAGAGTCTCATAAACTGCACTTTGATGTCTTTGGGCAAAAGACAATACGGGAGGACTGAGGTATTGTTATTCATTACTCTTTGTTATTAATAATTTGAAATGTGATTGAACCAAAACATCACAAGGTATATTCTCCCTTTGAGTGGGGCACTCACCGTGTGTTCTGGGCACTATTTGACTTTTTTTTTTTTTTTGGTGGGGTTGGGAAGAGGTAAGTAGGTTTATTTATTTATGTATTTTCTGATGGAGGTGCTGGGGATTGAACCCGGGACTTCATGCACACTAAGCATGTGCTCTACCACTGAGCTATATCCTCCCTACTATGGGCACTATTTGAAGGGGGTGAAAATCCACGGCACTTGTCCACAAAAGCACTTAGTCTGTAAGGGACAATGGGAACTAAAATGCGCTGTTAGAAAGTGGACACTCCTGGGACACTTCTAAATAAGAAACTCTTGTGAGGAAAGCCTTAGAATCTGGGGGCCAGAACAGACCTTACAAATCAACTGGTACAACCTGCTCATTTACTAGAGGAGGAAATTGGGGCCCGGGGGAGGTGGAGATATTTGCCCACACTTAGGAGCTAATTAACAGCAGAGTCTGGCTCCTGGTTCAGTGGTGTTTGGACTTTTTTTGTTCCCACTATGCCCACCACAGAGTGAGAAGTATAGAAAAAGTTTAATAAAAATAAGATGGTATTCCTTCAGCTAAGGGTCCAAAGAGTGGAGGGTAGACATGAACATAAGGTCAAGAGCAAACAAAATGCCAGGAAGGATCTGGGCTTGGACGTAGGAAGGATGATTTGAGGCCACGTTGAAAGAGCCTTCACTTGGTTCCAGAAGAGTGAGCAAAACGGAATAGCAGAATGAAGCTCAATTTGAGCAACCAGGTCACGGCCTAAGGTAAATAAATTGTGGGCTTATCTCCCTTTCTGACTGATGCCACTGTAGGCAGAGATCCAGGGGGCACACCCAAGGCCTGAGGCCACATGCATCCATGCAAAGGCCAGCCCCCCCCCCCCCCCCCCGCAGACATGGACCCCCGTGCCCACCCACCGCCAGCCTCCCAAGACAGTCCAAAGAATCAGTCGTTCCCTGACTGGGGAAAGATAGAGAAGGTTTCTTGGTGTTGACTGCCAAGGCTGAGAAATGAAGGGGCCAGATAAGATAAAACTGGGTATTAAAAACACATAAGACGTGCTGGGTTTCTAAACATTACCAGCGTGGTGTGTGTGCTGTGGATTAGCAGCCATGTTAAAGTTCAGATCCACTCAACGCTCTAATTCTATATTCACGTGGAAATCAAGCCCCCCCACCTCATATGAACTCCTTAGCATCTCCTGATGGAGGCCACACACCGTCACCGTCCTGGGGGAACAGGCCAGTGGTGGCCCCCCGCTGCTCACAGCACCTGTCCCCAATAAGCAGAATGCTGCATTTGCTTCTTCCCTGCCAGAGCAAAACAAAAAAACAAACAAAAAGCCTCTGCCTCATGTTGAATTCTAGGAGAACTGATTAATCTCCTCCCCTTGGATGCAGTTCCTGCAGCCCTTTCCTCAGAGCTGATGAGAAAGCCAAAGAACGGGCGTGGCGTGGTCTGGGCTTTCCCAGGCCCCCCTTGCGGTCGTCCCTCCCCAAGATTAGATCACAGAGGTTCTGGCATCTCTCACTTCCTTAGGTCTTCTCCCAGGTGTCTGGCTCTAACCCTCTTTCCTTCTGCTTTCTTGCCCCTTTTTCTTCCCTTGCTTTGTCTTCTCACCCCTCTTTGTCCTCAATCACGATGCAGGAAGCAGCCAAACAGAAACTGAGAGGGATGGGTGGGCAGGCAGTCTTGCCTCGGTGCCCGCTGCGGGCAACAAGGCTGCAGAGGAGGAAGCTGGCGGCCTGCGGGCTCGGGGGAGCTCCCCTGGAATCGGTGGGCTTAGCATCAGGAACTAGGGGTTTCAGCAGAGTACAGTGGACCAGGGGACACCTGTTTCCTCCTCTCCTTAAACAGGCCACTTCCCCTCACTTGGTTGCCAAAGGTATGATGTCTCTTAGCCTTGCCCCCCACCATCAGTGAGGTGCTGTTAAATGGCTCTAATTCTGACCTTTGCAAGTGGGAAATATCAAAGGTTCGAGGTTGCCAAATGGCAGAGTTCCTAGTTACAGTTCCTAAGGAAGAAAGGACATGTTGTTAATTAGCTCTCAGCTCCCGTGCCGTTCTTTGCTGTTACCCAGAGCATGCTTCGTTGGGATTATAAACACACAGGGAACACATCACCGAACAGCAGCTCTACCTCCATTCCACCCATGCTTGGGGACCTTACGGGCTCCATGATGCCTAGCCACCAACATAAACACTGCAGATTTATTAAAAGAGGTGAGAGTCAAGGGAGGAAACCACAAGCCTGAAGCCTAAAAACACGGCAAGGGCTCGAGATCCAGACAGACATCCCTGAGCCTGTTTGTTCATCAGTAAAGTGGAAATAATAATACTTACCTCCCAGGGTGTTGTAGGCTAATTGTGTTTACACAGTGTCTGGCTCAAGGGTATTCAAATAGACCAAGTCCCCATTCCTCTTGTCCCAGCCTTGTCAGTGCCCAAACAGCTCCCACGCTGGAGGTGCCGTGAGCTGAAGCATCTAGTCCCCCTTCCCAAGAGGATTTGCTAGTCTTTGAAGCCTTGGCTGTGAGTAGACTTACAGTCACCTGGTTGTTACAGGTATGATTTGGGAGGGATGGTTGGCTAGTTGGTCTTTCCCTCCATCCTTATCCAGGGAAACCAAGAGAAACTCATGTATACTTGCTCCAGCTACTTTTTTTTTCTTTTTTTAATGGAGAGCACAAAAAAGCATAAGATCCATATGGCAGTTATTGATTGAGGCCATCTGGTACGCTAGAACTTGCTCCTACCATCTTGGATTAGAAGCTACTCCGAAAAGCCTTTCCTCCCAGAAGAGATGCATTGGTCAGATGGGGACAGGGATGGATTTCATTACAAGACGGGCACTGCAGTGAGAGGAAGCCAGAGCAGGACTCCGACGGTCTGTCTGCAACCCTGACCCTACAACAAAGACCAGAAAGAACCAAGAAAGTGTTGATTGACACAGGGGCATGAGGGTAGATGGTGCCCCCTACCCTCTCACCCGCCACATGGAGCAGGGAGGCCTCTAGGTAACTAACAAAAACAATTGTGAAGCCCTTTGTAATTATAAAACACTGCAAATCTTTCTGTATGCCTGCAACCTGAGGAAGTGGGAAAGTCAAGTTCAAGCTAGTGAGTGAGGTCAGCTAGCCCTAAAAGATGACATTTCTGCTCCATTTTTAAAGGATACCCTACTTTTTCTCTTTTTTTCCCCCCACCTCTCTCTTAGTTTCTGAAAGTTCACAGCCCCTTCCTCTGCTTTGCTGTCAAGCCCAGAGGCAACATTTTCCTTCCCTCCAAAAGTTTTTGTGAAGACCGTTCATTATTTTCAAGTTAGAGCAGTATGAGAAATTAAATTTTTTTTTCACGGTGTTTCCGAAATAAGCACTGAACAACAAACCCACTGATTATTTTTAAGGTTGAGAGAAATAAAATTGAACAGAACTGACCCCCCTCAATCAAAGACTGCTCACGTGGCTCAACCGCACGGGGAAATTCAATAACGTGGACTCGCATCTCATGTTACAGGTGTTCCAAGCCAACAACGATGCCACGGAGGTGGTTCTGAACAAACTGCACTCGCCGCTGCTGACGCGCTTCGTCAGGGTCCGCCCTCAGACCTGGCACTCGGGCATCGCCCTCCGCCTGGAGCTCTTTGGCTGCCGGGTCACAGGTAAAGTGGGGCTCCTGTGATGTCGGGAAGAGGACTGTGTCCTAGGCTCTGCTCCCCTTTGAACCCTCTGTAAACCGATGGCTTGGTTTTACCTGTAACTCAGTGTACAGGTATTGAACACACACTGACTCTAGACTCTGCCTTGCTGGGTACCGCTTCTTCACGCACACTCCCCTCATTCATTCACTGCGCGTGTACTGAGGGAAGACCTGCTGTGTGCCAGGCCCCACACTGGGAGCGGGAAAGGAACAGGAGAAGGGAACTAGCAGCTGGGGTCTCTGACATCATGGAACTTCCAGGCTGGTGGGCAAGATAGATAATAAGCAAATGCAAGCCCAGGGATGATCATACACTAAGATGCATGTGTGTAGGTAAAGGACAGGGTGCTCTGAGAGGGACTGAGGGGACTTCGTGGACTGTTGACTGGAAGTATGGGGACAACCTTTCTGAGGATGTGACTCTTAAGCTGGGGCGTGAGTAAAGCTGATGATGACTAAGTGGAAGGGCGTTTTGGGTAGCGGGAACAGCAGTAAAGAGCTGCGATAACACTTGTGGAAGTAAAATCCTAGCCCCAGGAAGGGGTCCATCTAGTTGGGGAAACAATCACCAGGTGACAATTTAGTGCTCAGCTGAGCTCCCCTGCTCACCGCCTCCAGGGGGGTCATTGGGTGTCTTGTCATCAAAAAAGGATGTGAAAGTCCCTGGCTAAGCATGTGAGATGCTCAGCCATGCCAGGTGCTGTGCTGCGAGTTTTGTAGACTAACGGAATCCTCACAACAACCCTCACAACAAGAGGTAAGTACTGCTATTAGCCTTCCTTTAGATCTAGGGAAGCTGAGGCACAGAGCACTTCAATCATTTTCCCAAGGTCACACAGCTAGTAAGTGACAAAGCAAACGTGAATACAGGCAGTCTGGCACCCAGTCCGGGCTCTTAACCACAGTGCTATCCTACCTTGAAATGTAAAGAAATCAGTTCTGACTTAATGTGTTTGATAGTCAGGTTCTTTGACAGCTCCCTGCTGATGGGGGTGGTTCCAGTTAGGAGGGTACCAGCAGAACCTCCTGTATCTTCCTCCCTCTCCCCAGATGCCCCTTGCTCCAACATGCTGGGGATGCTCTCTGGCCTCATCGCCGACTCTCAGATCTCTGCCTCCTCCACCCGCGAGTACCTCTGGAGCCCCAGTGCCGCCCGCCTGGTCAGCAGCCGCTCGGGCTGGTTCCCCCGGATCCCTCAGGCCCAGCCGGGTGAGGAATGGCTTCAGGTGGACCTGGGAGTGCCCAAGATGGTGAAAGGTGTCATCATCCAGGGGGCCCGTGGAGGAGACAGCATCACCGCGGTGGAAGCCAGGGCGTTTGTGCGCAAGTTCAAAGTCTCCTACAGCCTAAATGGCAAGGACTGGGAACACATCCAGGACCCCAGGACCCAGCAGCCAAAGGTAGGCTGTTCCTGGAGACTCGCTAACCTTGCCCCAAACAGGGAGGTTGATTTGGGGGTGCTGCTTTCCCGTCTTGACGGTCATCACCAACCCCTATAAGCCAATAAAACAAATATTAACTGAGAGCTTACTTTGTGCCCGGCCCTCTGCTCCATGCCTTATTTTAACCCTTACAACATCTCTAGAAGGTCGATCCTTTGGTCACTCCCATTTTAGAGACGACAAAACTCAAGCTTGATGTCACACTGAAGGTCCCAGAGCACCTGTGGTAGAGCCATGATTCAGACACGAGTCTCTCTCCAGAGCCAAAATGCCTAACCACTACTCAACACTGCCTTTCTAGTAACTTGGGCCCTCTATAGCCTCTTTTAGATAAAGTTTCCCTGGAAATGTCCAGACATCCAAAGGGGATGTGTTTCTTGGAGGCTCAACTATAGAAACTGGGGAATTTACTTCCAAAAACAACTGTTTTTCTGAATGTTACTGCATGCCTTTGTATTTTCCTGGTCTTGACTGTTTAGATCTTTCCTACTTGTCACTTGGAGGCTGGGGAGAGGCTAGGGAAATTTACTCAGACCAAAGTGCAGGCCAGTGCAGTGCACCCTCTCCTGCCTTCAGAGGCATGAAGGTCAGCCTTCAACACGGGCCACGGAGGAGCCCCAGGAAGGGGAGAGGACATGACACCTCTGTCCCTATCCAGGTTAATCTCCCGGTCAGCCAGACATTCCTATCCTCATTGCTAAGTTACCCCTGGTTTTCCTCAGAAGAGCAGGGCCCCTAACAAGAAAGGGGTATCACATGTCTCTGTTTAACCCCTTTGCTAAGCAAATGTTTCCATTCTTAATGCAGAAGTGAGGGCTGGGTTGGAGGTTTTGTAATGCTGATGTAAACTCTCAGCTCATAATTCCAGAGGCTTGGAAAGGCTCAGGGCTTGGTAACTGGAACTTTCAGCAGATGGAGCAGAAATTGGACCACAGGCTTCCCCAGGGACAGCTGACCCTAGCTCTTCCGGACCATTCTGGGGGCCTGGGAAAGGAGATGGTCTTAGCTAGGATCAGAGCCTGCCCTCCCCATGACAGTGGCCCCCTTTCTGGAATTGTGAGCATCCTGCAAAACGAGGTGACTCACAGGCCCTGGCACACCTGCACACCAACATTCCCCGAAATCACTGATGCTCGGGTGTGCTCTGGGTTGGTTCCCCCACCTGGCTTCAGCCAAGGCAGCCCCACGGGCATCAGTTTTATGTAGCATAGTTCTAGGTGAGGTTTCTTTTAACAAAATTTCTTCCACTAGATGAAGGCTGGGGGATCAGGGAACACCGTCTTGGACCATCAATGTGTGACCAGAGGAAGTTGTCACTAGCCTAGAGAAGGGTTGGTCCCTTTCCCTTCAGCCTCTCAGTGACCTGGGACTTTCTAAATCTAGGCTTTCAAGCTGGGACTTTTTAAATCTAGACTAAAGCATCAGGGAAAGAACTTCTTTTTCTGATAAACTGAGAACTTCAGAACAAGCACAACAGTGTAAACCCCCTTCTCTCCTCTCTAGCCAAATCCCGCTTAAGACTCATTCAGACCCTAATTCTTTCCTGAATCCACAGTTTCAATCCCAGAATAGAAGATAGAACCCAGCAATTACCGCTTTCATCTGTGCCCTGTTTTCCATGTTTCTGGGACCCTAACTACCTCCTAAATGAGTAAAAGCCTTGGTCTGAGAGTGGGGCTCCCCTGGACTGTAATGTCTGGTGACCATGCATCAGCTCTGCTGCTGCCTTCTGGTTGGTGTGAGGGGTGGGGAGGGGCATGGGGAGGAGGGGCAGCAGTGAGGGGGGAGGAGGGGTCCTGCTGAGAAGGGCTGGGTGGCCTGTCTCCCCTGCAGCTGTTTGAAGGGAACATGCACTACGACACCCCCGACATCCGGAGGTTCGACCCAGTTCCGGCGCAGTACGTGCGGGTCTACCCTGAGCGGTGGTCGCCAGCGGGGATCGGGATGCGGCTGGAGGTGCTGGGCTGTGGCTGGACAGGTAAGGTCCTCTTCCCACTGCAGTCTCACCTCCTCCCACTGCGGTCTCACTCACAGGGTCTTGTGACCTCGGCTTCCTGGGATGCCCCGGGAGGAGGTCAGACCTCCACGGGGACAGGGCGGAGGGGCAGCCGTCGCTGGTGACATCCCATCAGCTCAAAACCCGGCAGACCCCCCAACCCGCCCTGGATCCTGCCAAGCTCTGCCTCAGACCATGGGTACCTCAGACCACAGGTACTCTGGACTCAGGACAGTTTCTCAAGGGATGTGCTTTGTCTTTTTTAAAGGCCCATTTCAGTCCTCCAACCCGAGTCTCTCAAAAACAAATCATAACCACACGCCACCTACCCAAATTCAATTAGACCCTGACTCTTCAGGCCAGAGGGCTGTGGCTGTTGATTTAGGGAAGAAAAAAACCCTCATGATAATAAAGTAATCGGTTTATGTCTGAATCTGGCCTCCAGATGTCAGTGGCTAAGAGACTGCATTTTCATTTCGAAGCCACATCTGTAAAAAGCATTTATGAGCTCAGGAGGGACCCTGGTGCGGGGGAGCTGCTGGGAATAGGACTTCTTCCCAGTATGCGGTGTGCACAGGAGCCTCGCTCCGTCCCACCTCCCCCACGCTCAGGCCCTGGGAGCACCTGATTCTCCTGAACGAGGATGAGGCCCACCGGGCATGCCCACCCTTCATGTTTCCCGGGGAGTGCCCATCCTTCCAAATCAGGCCCCACCTTACCTGTGGGCATCTGCCCTCCTCCCCGGACAGCGCTGGCACAGATCTCACAGGAGCTGGGGCTTGCTCACCGCCTGCCAAGCCAGTGCCAGCAGGGGCGCCAGGGCCCCAGGTAGCTCCATTTTCCTGTCTGTGCCTTACCTGTCAGCAGCTTACCCAGCGGGGCATTGTGAAGGATTAATGAGGGCATGTCGGAGAAGTGCTCTGGGCTCCCAGGGAGAAAAGTGCTGCCTGTGTGCCCATTACGATGGCGCAGAGGGGGAGTCCCGTCGAGGCACGCAGGCTGGGAATTGGGCCCAAATTAGCCTTTCTCACCTTTGGATGGAAGGCAGCCCCAATGAACACATTGTAGTGGGAAGACACTTGACTCCCCATCATGTCGGTGTGAGGCCACGGTTCCCTGCAGCCTGCTGAGTGTGCGTCACCTGTCCTCTTGCAGGTGCTGAAAACTGCCCCTCCAACAGTGACCCAAGCTGGCTTCTTACGGCCAGAATCAGAGGGTTAGAGATGCAGGGGACGTAGGGGCTTCCAGGCCAGTGGCTTTCCAACATTTCTGACCATCATTCAATTTAGAATAAATTTATATCACAACCCTCTTGACTTACAAGCAGGCATGCACACACACAAGCGCACACACACACACGTGTGTGTGCATATGAGATATAGTATTAGTGCCTGGACTCGGGACAGATTGCCAAGCTCAAGTCCTACCTCTGCGATCGCTGGCTGCTTAACCTCTCAGCATCTCAGTTATCTTAGCTAAAGAATGGGGTTGACTGGGGTACATGTACACCCCCCACCCAGGATTGTTACGAAGAGTCAATAAAATAGTGGATAGAAAGTACTTAGCCTGCTGCCTGGCACCTAGTAAGCCTGTTATAACAAGTAAAAGTGACTGAAACAAAAGTTTCCTCCTAAAGCAGTGCTCATCTCTACCACGTGAGTGCAGCCTGAAATATTATAGTCCAGATTTTTAAATGCTAGTCAGGACCCATTAAAATGATCCACAACCTATTAACAAGGGTGACATGCAGTTTGGAAAAAAATCATAGATCCAGGCCAATCTCTCTCTCACAGATGGGGAAACTGAGTTCCAGAGAGAGGAGCCGCTTACCAGAGCCGCTCAGCCAACTGGGGGCTGACTCACTTCCCTCCCATCCCTGGCACCTCCTGCCACGCCTCTCCCAGGCGGCCCACTTTATGACCCGCTGGACAACTGCTAATGGCCGTTTCCTCTTACTACCCATCCTCCACCAAAGCTGGCCCTGATCACACAGGCGATGGTCAGCAACAGGTTTCTCATTTCAAAGTCCTCCCAGCCATTCCTTGGAAGATCAGAGTAGGGGCTTGTTACCCTCTGTCCAGCCTCCTTCCCTTTGAAGTCTCTGACATCTGGTTTCAATTGCCGCGGAGTGTTGTAGTTTGATGGGCAGTTACCTCTCAGTGTCCAGTACAAGCACAGTGGACACGGAGGCCGGCTGCCGTCTCCTCGCTTTCAGTCACACACCCTGCCCTCTCGTTGCCTCGCCAGCCCCCTGCGCCCCTGGATTTAACACTCTCCCCGCCCACAAGGTCACCCCCTCTGCTACCTAACATTTCCAGGAATGGCTCTCCCAGGCTATGTGGCGTTCTGCTGTTCAGATTTCCACTCATTTCTGCAACTCATCCTTGCCCCCTTCTTCACTCCTACCCCCAGAGGAAAACAGGGAAAATAATGGGCTGGGTTGAGCTGCCACAGCTAAAAAATTTGATGGGGTGCTACACCTGTTCGTTTGTGTTTCAAATGCTTAGTCCTTGCCTGGCTGCCCGTAGTTTGCTTTACAATAGAGTTGGAGATTCTATGACACAGTGACAAATTCGAACTTACAAATTAGGACGCTTTGAGGTTATTTGCTATTTATGGTAAGCAAGAGGCAGACACGGCAAAGGGAAGGATGAAAGGTTATGTGTCTAGTTTTTAGTAGCAGAAAGATGGGAAGTCGACTGTGAAAAAGCTGTTCAGTGTATTTAGCCATTTCCTTCGGCTCCTGGCTTTATTAACCAGTATCCTGAAGGATGCCTGACAAAGGCGTCTGATCACGTACAGTGGTGCAAAGGGACCACATAGAAACGGGCGGAACCGTGCTCGGGCTTATTCAGGGAGTCTGGCTGGAGGGCAGCTCTGGGATGGAGACCACACCCCACAACACGTGGGCCTGAACACCAGTCACCAGAACTCCTTCTGACCCCACCCAGGGCCTGACTCACAGTTTCATTCAGTTCATAAAGGTTGCTGAATGAATGATGGGCGTGAGCTAATAAACAAGTGAATGGATGGGTGAATGAATCACCGAGAGCAGGTCCCAACTGCCTGCTTGCCCCCAGGCCCAGCCAGGTTTGGTCACATGCTACTTGTAGTATTTTGAATAAGTTGCCAACATTGACAAGTCTGGAGGTTTTCCATGGGGATTGTTTTGCTTCCTGGGGCAGGGGTGGGGGGGGGTATTTTTTTTTTTTTTTTTGCAAGATCTGGCCACACTGGGCCACTGCTTCTTGGAGTCTGCTGGAGCCAGTCAGGTTGGTGGCCTCCTTTAAACCAGGCGAACAGGATCCCTCCGCCCCCTTCTCTCCCACCCTTTACTCTCCCAAACCCTAGTTGGCCATCCTTCCTTACAGCAGCTGCTTGCATTCAAGAAGCATTTGAAATTGCCACACCCTGACCTAAAGGCACAGCCCCTAGTGGTTTCCACCAAATGAGTCTGAGTCCCTTTGAGCCCGTATTCTTTCCCATCCAGTTTTGTGCAAACACGAACAACAGTGTCTGGGGTTTCCTCTGGCTTCGGCCATTGTGCCTGATGATTTTGTAATAGGTGGGCCCCCAGGTAGCTTTGGTTCAAAAAAGTTCCTTCTGACTCCGAGAAGGCTGAGAAGGGAAGGCCTATTCCCTATGCAGGCAGGGTGTGGGGGTGGGGGCGTGAAGACATAGCAGTGGCCCCCTGAGGGGCCGTGCGCGGATCGGTGTTTTCCGGAGGGGGAGTCAGTTCGTTTACCCAGATTTTTTTTTTCGAGCCATTTTTGATGGGTGTCGTTCACTGTGTGTGTCGGTGCATCACCTGATGTCTTAAACAGAGTATATGGTTGGACCCTGCCTGGGGTCATCGTTACCCACAGTCATTACTGCCTGGCGGGGCCTTTTGTGCTGGTCTTGGGGCCTCTGCTGTGGAGTAAAGAGGGTGGGTTTGTGTGTGCACCTCTGTCACTGCTGTTTCTGCAGCTTGGGGCCGTTCTCCCACAACTTAGGCCGTGGTCCTGACTTCCTCAACAGCACACAGAAGTGACTTCAGGAGTGTGTGTGTGTCTCTCTGTCTTGGTTTTCCTTTTTCCTTCCTTCTCTGCAGGCCCAGGCTTGGAGAGGAGACAGTATTGGAATCTTCCTCCTGCTGGGTTTCAACACGGGCCTATCACACAGCATTCACTTCCCTTCCTTTGCCTTTACGCAGACTCAAAGCCCACAGTAGAGACACTGGGACCCACCGTGAAGAGCGAAGAGACCACCACCCCGTACCCCATCGACGAGGAGGCCACGGACTGTGGGGAGAACTGCAGCTTTGAGGATGGTGAGGATGGGGCCAGAGTCTTATTTCATCCAGGGTAGCACGGGGGCCAACCAGTAGGCTGGCCCATGGCTGGGGCAGGGACCCGGGGGCCCCCTGGGTCAGAGGTCAGGGAGGTGCGGCACATAGGGGCTGGGGGCAGTGGCCGTTTTGAATCAGTTGAGAAGCATTTAGGTACTGGAACAACCAGGACAGACTCAATGGTCATCAGCTGAGATAAGGATCTGTCCAAAGAGGACTCCTCCTTTGAGAAGCCTCCTTTCTTAGCCCTCACTTCACATCTTTAGAGTCCACAGCCATGATCTCTCTTCCCGCTGAACTGTGAAGTCGGGTCCCCATGGTAGAATCCAGTGACGATCTGGTGTCGTCCAGGGGACTTGGTCATGGAGCACGATTGTTGGGTTAACTCAGCGGCTAACCGTGACTTAATTGCATTTCCCTATGTCTTTCACCACCACTGGCTGAGGAAGCAGGACAATTATGACAGTTAGATGGTGCATCTCAGGCTCCGTGAGGTGAGTGCAGGTCAGTGACAAAGGCGAAGGGGCCAGAAGGCGTCTCAAGTATTCCTTCAAAACTCAGGGCCTCCTCATTTCAGATCAGTCCCTTCACATGGGAAATCTGTGTTACTTTCATTTCATTGTCTACGCATATCTAACTTAGACACAAACACTAATTGGCAGAGCCCAAAAGGACATCACATCGTAAATCTTCCTGCTAAGGTCACAGAGCACGAAGACATTCCTAACAAACCACAAATTTTGGAACACCTGGCATTTTTGGCTAGAATTTAATGCCCGACAGCCTCAATTTACAGTAAATTACTGATCATTATTAAACACTCATTAAACCAAATGAGGGAAGATGGGTGAAGAGGCTTGGAAAGTGATGGAGACATAATAATGTAGCACCAAGTCAGGAGGCAGAGGGTGAAACCTGTGGAACTTGCAGCCTTAGCCACTCAACAGTATTAACAGGAGCTGCACTGTCGGAGTGGACGGCTCCCAAAAATGGCTACAAAGAAGAATGGGGGAAGAGCCAAAAATAAATGCTGAATCTGTGTGACTGCAAAATGATAATTTAATGCATATGCTTTTAGGAATGTGCTTTTGTACATTGCGTGGGCGGGGGGAACCCTCTTGGTCAGGGATAGCTGAATACAGAATTCTGACATTTTAATGAACTTCTTGTTGTTTTATGAAGAGGAGAAAGAGACTTAGAGAATCTTCCAAGACATGTTTAAAAGAGTTTGAGAGCCAGCAGGGGAACGCAGTCATTTATGACATGGTGTTGGATTAGCAGGGTCAGCTTGGTGGAGGGCAAAAGGAGCGGGTTTCATCTAAATGGCAAGCCGAAGGAAAATTTCAGGGTTCTGCTGAAAACTTTCAGAAGTTTAATATAATTTTCCCGTTTATAGTGGTTTGTTTCATTTGAGGTTTCTTTGGTGGTTCCTCCCATCTCTCGCTCTCTCTTTTTTTTTTTTTCAAAAGATCTCTTTGTAGAATTGGGTTCCTGAGATACAGAGTGCATATAAACATTAGAGGGGAATTATGGTTTATTGAATTACTCCATATTTTTGAACGGAAAAATAGAAATTTAGAAATTGTCAGGAGAAAGGGATGGTGAGGGCTAAGGACTGAGTTTTCCAAGCCACAGGTTGACGCTTCAGTAATAGATTCCATGTGTTTCTTCTCGACTTCAAGCTGACTTTGGCCAAGGGTGGGCAAATATTAAATAAGCTCTCTTGGGAAGGGGAAGCACGAACAGGGCTCTGTGTGATCTGTCCCTGAGGCTGGCAGTGTCCTTCCCCTCAGAGGTGAGCCCTGTAGCAGCCCTCCCCGGGGTGTGAGCAATTTCTTTCCACCAGTCTGTTGTTCCCTTTAGACTTCCTAACCTGCATTCTAGGCCTTCCCCACGGAAATTCCTCTCTGGGAACCCTGAGAAGGGAAGTGAAAAGGCCAAAGACCCCACTTCCTCCCTGCCACCAGCGTTAGCCAACACTTTTCCGCTGTCTCTGCAGCCACCGCCTGCAAGAATCCAAATTTGGGTCCCCATTTCCTCTCTTTCCCCTGCCTCTTCCCCAGCCCCACAGAATCACATGTCTGGCACCAGCTCAGACTGGATTTTTAGAACTGAGTGGAACCTCAAAAGAAACTTGGGTTCCGTCTGTTAGCTTAGAGGTGGGCAGCCAAGCAGATGTGGACAAGCGTTGTGTGGTCTCGCCTTAAATTTCCATTCTCTGCTGCCCCTGGAATCCTGGCCCTTGGGCACTCAGTGCCACGTGCAATGATTTTCCCTCCTGATCAGCGCTGGGCTGGGCTGTAGGCTGGTCTGCCCACCCCTCCACACCCCATTTTGCCCTAACATGCCAAGTTTCCCGCCTGGCAGTGCCTCCCCACGGGGGGTGCCGAACTGACTGGGTCTTCGAGACCTGTCACAGGGAGGTGAAGGGGAGCAAACAAGCCTTGGCTTTCAGGCCTGGGAAGGATGAGACCAAAGGCTGACCCAAAAGCCAACAATCACCAAGCCGAGTTAAATGAATAAGCAACGGGAACCACTTCTTTCTCAGCTGTCTCCTTAGGCCTTGCCAGCCATTCAAATAGCGCCACCGTGGCTGTTTTCAGAACCTGTTTCATTTGCCTTGTTTTGGGTTATTTTTTTCCCCCGTTTAGACAAAGATTTGCAGCTCCCTTCAGGATTCAACTGCAATTTTGACTTCCCCGAGGAGCCCTGTGGTTGGATGTATGACCATGCCAAGTGGCTCCGGAGCACCTGGACCAGCAGCTCCAGCCCCGACGACCGGACGTTTCCAGGTAAGCCGGCCGCGAATTAACAGATGAAAGAGTTAAGGCCAGCCTGCTCCACGTCTTTCAGCCCCAGATTCCCTGACGAACTTCCTAACTTCCCGCCACAGAGCAGCCCTCTGCTCTTTGCCCACAAACCACCAGCCTTGTCTTACAACGTCACCCTCCAGAATAGCCGGTTGGCCGTTCTGAGCCCTGTCTTGTGATTACAGTGCAGCCTGGAAGCAGGGAGGGAGTGAGAGAGGCCAAGATAAAAGACAGAGGAAGAAGAAAGAAAGAGCAGTTGGGAGGGCCCAGGAGAGGTGATGAGTCAGTATCCCTTTGTTCCCGTGGCCAGTGCTTGCTGCCACCATCTCAGAGCCTCCTGTCAACTCCAAGCTGAGTATTGTTCCTAAAATGGCTCATGGGGGAAGCCCTGGCCTCAAGCCAGACTGGTCCTTCTTGGAGGGTACCGTTGCTTCTGTAGCATCCCAGTCGAGGGCCTGAAACACCGCCACATCCATGGGTTTCTAGCAGAGCTGCCTGCCACTGGCCTCTCGAAGAGCGTGGCTGCCAGTCCTTGAGATATTGTGAAGCCGCCCTTTGGGTTTCAGAGAGCCACATTTCAGAGCCTCTCCGGCACTACTGAGAGGTAGAAGCAAAGGTTGTCCACTCTCCCCACTGTCTCATGTTTTCACAGTGTTGTTCTGGGAAATGTTTAACAACTGGCTCTCCAAGTTAAAAACAAAAATACCTGCTTTGGAATATTTGCCACTGTCCGTGGGGTAAATCCTCCCACTGTGGTTGAATTCAAGCCACCAATGTGACATCATCGGAGGTGGCGTTGAGAAGGGCAGCAACACAGCCTTAGATAGGTTTTTTTCCATTACGCAGATACAATAGACGTAAATAATTTGGGCGGCATAGATACCGGTACAGTGTGCTAAAATCACTAGGAAGTGCTGAGATTTGGTTTTTAATAATAGCTTTATATAATTTAATTTTTAATAACACTTGCCTTTAGCAGCTGGCTTGCAAAATTCCAGAAAACATAACAGTTGGCTTTCACCAGCCAGTGGTACACATTGCTCCAGCACATCACATGTTAGCTTTCAATTTTCCTGGACCTTAGGTCTGCATAAACATTTGAGAGGAAAGGGGTTAATTCTGAAAATTAGTAGATCATATGTTGCCTGATTAGAGAATAAAAGGGGGGAGGGACCTCCCTGCTGCAGAGGCCCCCAGAGATGCTCTGCTGCCCCTCGTGTCCCCTGTCCCCAGGGGATGGCAGTGGGACAGACGTTAGGAGAGCACCGCGGGCCGCCTCCTGACACAGCCCGCACTTGCTTTCCCAGAGGGTCACAGCGTCTGCTCTGGAGAAAAAACATTTTCATATTTCAAGTGTTTATCTCTTCAGCATTTGAGTGCTCAGGGAGATTAATATCTGAAGATCACCACGGCCTCGGGCAACAGGAGAGAACACTTACCCTCGTCCCAGCCTTAATCACCCTCCCCCTTCTCGTTCACTGCAATAATGTTTAATTAATATAATGAGCCTCCTGCACGCTGGGAAAAAAAAAATACTTATTTTTATAACCCAGCCTGGATTTTTCATTTCATTTCCTCTCCTTTGAGACTTGGCCCAATTAATTGGTGCTTTTTCCCAACCCCCACTTTTTATCCAAACGTAAAGAAGGTTTGTGGCTGTGTATGTGTGTGTGTGCATGGTATTTATAGGTGTGTATTTGTGGGTTGTGTGTGTATGTGTTTCTTTCTTAAGGTATTTGTGTTTTTTATGTGTATATGCATTTGTTGTGTGTTCTTATGGGTAAATGTATGCGTGTTTGTAGATATGTGTATGTGTGTATTTGGTTTGTGTGCATGTGTAAATCTATGTACGTGTTTGTGTGTGTGTATGTTTGTGTGTGTCTGTATGTTTGAGTGTGTTTGTGGTTTATATGCACAAGCGTGTGTGTGTATGTGTAAGGTGTGGTAATGGGGCAGCTTGGCTGAGGCACTTTGAATAAAGGGATGCAGAGGACACAGTAAGGGGAAATTTCCTGGCTCTTATCCATTGCGCCCATCTTCAGGTTCTTTCTAATAATTCAGCTTCCTCCCTTGCACTCTCCTGAGCAGATTTTCTCTAAGAATGTCTGAGGCCAGCCCTGTGCAGGCTCCAAGGCCACCAATTAGCACATGACACTTTGGGGGGAGCTTGAGTTCCTCTCCCTTTGACGCCGTTCCCTCCGCCCGCTCCTCGCCCAGCCCTCACCCTCCCCTGATGCCCCAGCGGCAGGCGACCTGGCTACTGGCTGGGGATCCTCATCGCTGCCCTCATTTCACTTGAGTCATGACACCCTGCGGTTCGGGAGGGCTTTTCAGAGCACTGTCACGGAGAGGGCAGAAGCCCAAGCTCTGGCTGGCTGGTGGGGATGGGGAGAAAATTAGGGCCACAAGGCACTGCTAGAGCTCATGTAGTTTCTCCCTTAAGAGTTATTTTCCTCTTCCAGAGGAATCCCTCAAGTTTGGGAAAGTGGCACTTGGACACTGCTCCCAAAAAACAAAATCTTAATATTGTTTTGAGAACCCTTCCGTCCAGCCTCTGATGATTTAAAAACTCATTGGCTGTACTTCCCATTTCCCTTCTCCTTACAAGACTCGATACTGGGCTTTAGGCAGGAGAGGATAGAAAGCTCTTTCTGTTCAGGGTGGTCCTTTCTTCTTCTTCTTCTTTAGAAAAAATGGGGGCCCTGCGGGGAGCAGTTGGGAGAAAGGAAACAGCTGTGCTTGGTTAGGGGCAGGGCCAGTGCCAGTGGGTTCAGAGCCCGGGACCTTCCAAGTCAAACCTGGAAGCCACTGTGCCACCCACCGATCACCACTCACAAAGAGGAGACCGCCCCACTCTTTGAGAGAAGTGTGCTCTGTGTTTTATCCCCTTATTAGATATGTAAACAACAGTAATTACACTTAAGGAAGGCGGCATCTCCATCCAGGGTAGAGGGAGCCCAGAGGAAAGAAAAAAGGAAGCAGCCGTGTTGAAATATCAGACACAGGCTGTTTGATTAGACGTGTCTGTGGAAACGACTTAAACATTCCTTAGATGTTTTCTGATTTAGTTCTTTTCTCATGTTTTGTTTTGTTTTTCTTTTCTTTTCCTTTTAAGTAAGCACTTAGCTCTGTTCTTTTGGCTAGTGGTATTGGTTGCTTAAGGCTGACGAGACACCCACTGGTTTTATTCCACTGTTTTTGTTTTTCAAGATAGTCTTTCGAGACACTCAGAGTTTTCTTTTTTTAGCTTGTAGCTTAGATGCCTGGAGTGTGTTCCTGCCGGCCCCTGGGGGCCGTGTTCCAAATCCAGTGACCCCTGGTGGTTGTAGAGGAGCTCGTACCACGTTCCCTGAGAAGCCACCTTGCCTTTGCCCTGTACCTACAGGGACACAGAAAATGTCTTCCCTAGTGGGAGCTGCTATATTTCCTACAGACGTTCTCTGGGGTGTTGACCATAAACAGAAAAATTTGAGGCCGATCAGATTCAGATCTTTAAGGAAGGCAAAACCTCCCTGAGATGCTCTGGTGAGCCCGTGGGTCTAGAGCTGCCCCATTTACCTGCCCTGCTGACGTGGTAGCCGCTAGCCACATGTGACTATTTTCATTGTAATTACTTAAAATTAAATTAAAATTAAATCCAGATAAAACATCAGTTCCTGCATCACACCAGCCACATTTCAGGCTTTGGTGTAAACCAAGAGGCAAGTAAGTAGGAGGTTGTGCCTCCTCTATGACCCCTTGCTGGATGTGTTCAGTGGCTGGTATTTTTGTCACTGTGTCATTCGACCTCAGTGAGTAATCATAGTAAAGTAAGCGAGTAACATAGCATTAGATAGTGTAGGAACTGTTTTATTCAGTCAAAAGAGTAAACACCAAGTAATACCAGGAATAGTAATGCTAATTGTTTTACTATTATTATGATGATTATCGTCAGGAATGAGACAAGAAGACCAGAGATAAAGCTTTAGAATCTTCAAATGCGTGTTCTTCTCCGTATTTGTTGACCTCATGCAGTGTGATTACATATTACTTCATTTCAGTAACTCTAAGTCACGGGAGTGACATATAGAAAACAGGCAAAGGCGATTCGAAATAGCACGCGATTATAAGAGGACAGAGCTTTGGCTACCTAGCAATTATATGTTTATCGGATTGAGAGACCAGAACCTTTATTCTGGGCTCAAAAACAAGCTCAAGTGAGAGCTAAGTCAAGAACACGATGTTCTGAAATACTCGAATTTTACAAATGGCGGCCGTTCCATCAAATGTAAGTGCTGGGCCTGTTGACGTCTCGTAGAGCTGTTCCAGTGCAGGCTGAGCCACTGAATAAACTCCATGAGAGTGGAGAACCAGACCTGTGAGTCACTGTGGGCTTACACACACGAGAGGCTCAAGTGTGGGTGGGTGTGGTGGGCAGCTGGGCACAGAGAAAATGACTGATGAGCGAACTTGCTTGCAAGGGGCTTGATTTTGGGTAGTGAGCTAGCAGTGACTCCGTGGATTAAAAAGAAACTCTGTGAACTCAAAAGACCTTCCTCAGAGGCGGGACCGATGGCAGCAAACAATTCAGACACTGGATTGGCAGGAGCTTGAATTGCCTTCAGAAAGAGGTTGCTGTGGCTTGGCAGGGCACAGCCACTATAAACACAGAGACGGGAACGTCTCGGGCTTAGACCGTGCTGGATAATTAAAGAGCAGGGACAGCTTGGCTAAAAGAAAGCCAGTATTCAAGGAATAACTTCAGCTGGAAAAGGAAAGCATAGAGGCCCCTCTGTAAGGAAAGTAGGACAGAAAACATCTCTGACTTTGTAGAAAAGACAGCAGGAGAGAGAAGAAGCTATTATTCCTTTTTTTCTGAAAATCACGATTGGTTGAGTGTGTAGATGGATAATGAAGGGGCAGAGTGATAACAAGACTGACTCAACCGCAGACAGCTGACACGCAAAGCTGACATACCAAAAAAATAGCCGTTCTAGAGACTCCTGCAAAGCCCAGGCCTGAAACCTCAAATGTCCACAAAATGGTCAGTTGTAAACCTTGAGCACATCCCGCTGAGTTCATCCGAAGTCAGTGTTTCCTTTAGCCAGTTGTTAATTTGAGGACCTTAGCAGAGATAGACTGACCTTGGGAGGCCAGCTGAGGGGCTGACTCCTGTTTTAAGCATGACCTGTACAGAGACCATCTCTCCCGCTGCACTAAATCTTCTTTCAGATGGTGGTTCTGGTAGGAGGGTGCGATGCTAGCCAGGAGATGTGTGTGTTGGGCAGTTGGTGTGTTTGGCTTTACGATAGCCAGGAGGATCAGACTGGTGATTTATTTCAGGATTTGGTAAGGTGTCGGCGCCATTAGACTCCATGGCTGTTGGGCCAAGAGCAGTCACATGATCACCCGGCACTCAGGCAGCTGAAGCCAGATGCGGTCGTAAATCGCCAGGTGAAATGTCAGGAGACCCTTTCTAGAGACAGCAGCAGGTTAAGACGCCTGCATGACCTGGTCCTCTGCACTTCCTCTCTGCCCTTCTGAACCCCTCTTGTTCATTCCCGTGCGATTGTTTTCCCTGTGTCACGGGCAGCAACAGATGTTTTGAGTCAAGGACCTAGCAAAATGCTTCCCAAGTATGTCAGGTCCGGGAGGAGAGGGATTGGATCTCTGGGACACTTTTTTCTTCATTCTCTTTCTGCGACTGAATGTGTTTCCTTTGCACTGTTTATTTTCTGGAAGCTATCCATTGCCGACATCACTGCCATCAGCTACAAAAACAAGACAGCCTCCAGTAAGGGCTGGTTCTTAGCTGGTTGATTGTCAGGTTTGGGGACCTCTTCACCATCCTTTAGCTTTTCTCCAAAGCCTAAGTAAATCTACAAAGCAGCCCACCCATGCCAGGCCAACCTTTTGCTCTACCAGGTAATCGACAGCCACGGCTGCTTAAAAGTTCCTCTGGGTTTGGCAGCGGTGGGCCATAAATTAGAACATCCCAGAAGAGCAGACTTCACTGATGGCACATGTGCTTTGCTCTCAGCAGATAGATGGGTGCCACGACTTAAAAGAACTGAAGCCCTTAGCTTGGAGAAGGGTCCGTGGAGACCTCACACAATAAAAGGCCTGGAAAGTGGACATTTAAAAGAGACAAAGGTTGTGCTTCCTGAGGAAGTGAAGACCAGAGTCTTAATTCTTCATGAGTGAAAATGTTTCTAAGGCAGAGGACAGAAGTTGGCTGTGCTCCATCGGGCATGGAAGGAGGACATGTGTCTAAATGACAGCAGGAAAACTTAAAACTGAATTTAAGAAGTTCTTGACAGTTAGGGTTGTGACCTAGAAAACACATTGGCGGCATGGCCTATGGAAACTCCTCCTCTGGAGAATTTAAAGCAAAGGGTGGACAGCTGTTCTGGGGATGTTTTCGGTGTGGTTCCTCTGGACAGCAGGGCTGGCCCCATCTAAACCGTCGTTTGAGGTTCTGCTTTCATTCCAGAATCATGTATGATTTTGTTTAATCTACAGTAGATTGACACAGAAGACACATGGTAAACAACTTGGAGCTGGCTGGCTTCTGGGGTGAGGACAGATCTGGGAACCATTTTATTCCAGAGGACATCTTTACTGTCCTCAAGCCAAACCTTACTTCCTTTGAGGCTTGGATTGGTCTTCCCAAGTTATGGGCGCCCTTTTGATCCTTTCCTTTCTTTAAAAAAACAAAAACAAAAGCGAAAGACAAGCATAGGAGGCAGTGATGGTGGTAGAAATAAAGATTGTAGCTTTTATAGCACTTCTGCTGTGTCCCTGTTCCTGTGCAAAGCGGCTTATAGGGCTGGTTCCATCTCCTCCTGCTCACAACCCTGTGCAGGATTGCTGTTATTATATCCATTTCACAGATGGGAAAACTGAGGCTTTCAAAGATTAGTGAGCACGAGGCTGGGATTCCAGCCTGGGTAAGAGGCAAGGCTCTGATGATTTTACTCAGTCCAGTCAGAACTCTCTAGCTGTGGTCTGGGTCGCATGACTTCAGTTCTCTGGGCCTCAGTTTCCTTTTTGGTAAAAATGGTACTTACTTCACAGGGGAGATGACATAAGGTGCCAGAGCCCCCAGGGTGACAGCTGGTGCGTCGAGGTGCTCAGCTAACACCAGTTCTCTTGCCCCTGCTCCTCCTCTCTCCCTCTCTGGGCTCTTCCTGGCCAAAGCCATTCCTTCATGATGTCCTGGTTCTAATCAGTCCACTCTCCATGACAGGCAGGGACGTTTTGCAGCTCAGCGTCCCTCTGACTGATGTCTACCGCTAATTCCTTAAATTTACATATCATCTTTCTTCCCTCCAGCTCATAGCACTTAACAGACAAGTAGGGCACAAATGATTTAACTACGTGAAATGCAGAGGCCTGCTTGTCTTGAGATTCTGCAAACTAGTGGATTAGCTCGGATGTCAGCACTGAATTATGATCCTTCAGCTGCTCGTGCTTAGCACGCCACCAGCATTAACTCCCTGGCCTTCCAGGGGTCCTTTAAATCATGCACAGTGATTATCATCTTCTTGTGCGAGAGAGAGGGGAGAGGAGAAGGAAGGAGGGTTGAGGAGAGGGGCCAGCTCAGGTCCCCAGGAGAGGCAGTCTGGGAAACCTTTGGCCTGGCTGTGCCTGAAGTTTTAGCCACAGGATGGGTAAATAAAACAGACCCGGATGAAATCCAGCCAGCCCGGCGCTTTACAGCTCCACACACACTTTACTTACTAAATTCTAGCCATTATGCTATGATTCCCCCACTGCTTAAGAATGTAAATTCACACAAGTGACAGTATTTCTGCCAAGCAACTTTCAGGCAGCCACTGGGTCTTATTTGTGAAACTGGTAAGGAAGGAGGCTGAATAATAAGTCTCTGAAATCTGGTTTCCTTCATATACGAGGTGGAAACAGTAAAAGCTTGGAAATTACTGGAGCCTGGGAGCTCCGGGGGGTTCTCACTGGTGGCTCAGTGGTCTGGATGCTCCCACAGGTCAGCCTGTTATTATTCATTCATCTCACCTTTGGAAAGGGCTCTTGGCTCAGGAGAATGGGCGGGAACTGTGAAGAGATTATATGGACCTGAGGGATTACCAGAGGTGAGCTGATTCTCCCTCTGCTCTTGCTTCCAACAGACAGCCTCGTAGCATTCTTCATCCATGTGTTTGTCATTCATTCATTCGTGGGAACAAAATTTTCTTGAGTAATGGCAGGTATACGTCACTATCTAGGGGGAGGGAGAAAAAGCAGTATTAACCACTCTATGTGTAACACCAGGGCCTTGTAGTCTAACCGTGGTGACAAGAAAGACATACACAAAATAGTTAAATTATAGTACAAGGTAGTGGGTGGTTACTTGCTGAAACGCATGAAAAATGGCCTCAAGTCTTTTTAAAAACAGGGTAAAATCAGTGGTACAGTGCGTAAATGCTCCAGTTGTTAAGAGAAGAGAGGAATTAATATCGAAATGTGCCAGATTGGTTAGGAGAAGAACTCGCAAAGGAGGTGGGATGTCGGGGGAGGGGGAGGGGCGGGGGTAGGGGGGTGGTAGGCAGAGAATTCCAAGTAGGAGGAGAAAACTGAACAGCGCCCAGCAGAGAAGCCAGTTTGCTTTGAATAGAGTGTGATTGATTGCCCGGTCTTGGGACAGGGTACTGGGGGCACAGCAGTGGAAGGTCCTACTGCTTGAAGGTGGGAAAACCTGAATTCAAGTCAAGCTCTACTATTTACTAGCCTGTCTACCTTGGACAAGTCACTTGAACCTTTCTGAGCCTCAGTTTCTGCATCCTGTGCACAGTAAGATTAGTAAGACCTAGCTCACAACCTTATTACAATGATTAAGTTATGAATACATATCAACATGCCTTGTAACCTGTAAAGCAGTATGCAAATATGACATAATTATTATCATTAATAGCAGTTGTAATGAGATCTGATAGGAGAAGCATAGGTTTGGAAGATCTTCGAGTGTCTGGCTGTGGCACCAGTACCTCCTCCCTCAGCAGATCACCGTCATTAAAATTCTCTGCCGCAGACAGCAGTCTACTTATCTGTGCTGACTTTAGTCTTGAAGAGGTGCCATGTTGTGGGGTATTAGACCAGCATGGTTCTGGTTGGTGAAGGAGACTCAAACTGGAATGCCCACTATGCATCCTAAACTGGGCTAATATAACTTTAGGGGAGGGTAGCTTCTAGAGCAATAGTCCATGAGAGTCTAACTGGGAAGGGCTTAGGGGAGACGGGGAGGAGGGAGAGAGGTGGCCAGGAGGAGGGAAGGAGCTATTCCTGGGCTCCTGATGGGAGGATTGTCACAGACTGCTCTCACTGAAAGTATGGTGTCAGCAAGGGTAAGAACAGCAGACCAGCGGTCCAGGAAGTGCCCTGTTGATTCAGGGCTCTGGAGGGCTTGCCTGTCCTTCCCTGCCAAGCCCAGCGTGTTCCCAGTCCCCGTTGAATAAGAAAGCTCTGTGCATACATCTCAGATTAACATGATCCTGAAGTGTCTGGTGTGCTGGTGCAAAAGTGCCCTTGCCATCTTGCAGAAGTGTTCAACGAAGATGTTTCGGGGCCAAAAAGAGACAGTGAGATTTTCCTCCTCAGAAGCCATCTTATTCTCTGTGCACGTGGCCAGAATGCTCCTGCACAAGCTGGATTTGCCAGTGCAGGTCCCCAACCTGTGTCTGGAAGGCATGCGATATGCCAACAGGAACAGGAACTCCATCTTCCACATAGTACTTGATATATTTAAAAGCTAATCAGCCAAAAGATACGTTCTTCTAACATTTGGCTGGGTGAAACCCTCATTTCCCAAAACATGTATATGCTCTGCTAAACACATAGCCCTTGTTCGTGATGATGACAGCACCTGTTTTCATTGGGTCTGTGTTTGCCTAGTCTCTGAGAGAGGCCAAGGTCTGGCCTCCCAGGGTGGGCAGACAGGGGAGTCGGGTATCAGGCCCCCTGAATCACCCCTACTTAGCCACCATTCCCTGTTCTGCTTGAAGTTGATGCTGGGCTTCTGGGTTACAGTTACTAAAGCCCAGGCACTATCTGGAGACAGAAGGTTTGAAATGTCTTCCATTTGGATGGTGCCCAGCCAAGATGATAAAGGCTTGAAGCATAAAACACCCGGCCAGAGTCATCCTCTATCCTAGCAGCCACTTCACCCCCTTAGAATTCATTCAGTTCGTTAGAGTGCACTGGCCCTTTGGGTAAACCAATGATGAATAAAACGTGGGTTTGGCCTCTCAGACTCTAGGAGGAAAGACAAGCACAAACACAACCAGCCCAGACATCAAGCCAACAGGGCTGGGTGCCATACGTAAAAGGCACAAAGGAAGTGATGCAGGGAAGAGGCAGGAGGGACCTGCTTGACGTAAAGACTCAAGAAAGGGCTTCAAGAGGACACAGGATTTGAATTGGGGCTCTGAAGGAACCTTAAGAAAGGGACCCAGGGCCTGAAGAACAAGTCTATACATAAGCAAAAGACCCCCCAAACTCTGGTCACAGCTTTTCCCTGAAGGGGCCACAACTGCCAACTGGTGTCTTTCCCACACGTTTACCAGGAACCTCTGTTTGGGTTTGTTTTCCCGCCAGATGACAGGAATTTCTTGCGGCTGCAGAGCGATGGCCGGAGAGAAGGGCAGTACGCGCGGCTCATCAGCCCACCCGTCCACCTGCCACGGAGCCCCGTGTGCATGGAGTTCCAGTACCAAGCCACGGGCGGCCGCGGGGTGGCGCTGCAGGTGGTGCGCGAAGCCAGCCAGGAGAGCAAGCTCCTCTGGGTTATCCGTGAGGACCAGGGCGGCGAGTGGAAACACGGGAGGATCATCTTGCCCAGCTACGACATGGAGTACCAGGTGGGGTGGCGACGGGGGACGGTGCGGGGATCCAAGGGAATCGTCGTGATCTGTGTTTCAGTATTTCAGAGGGCCGGGCCCATTCATCATTAGGGAACGCGGTTAAGCGCCGCTGTGTTCATTGTGTTTCTCACGTTGCCATGGCAACTAAATGACACTCTTATTTGTTATTCAGAATGTGCCTATCTCTACACCCAGACTTGGTTCTTTGTTCCTCCTGTTGCCTTTTATATTGCTTAAATCTTCTCCGACAAATGTTTTTCTCTCCATTTTATTTTAGATTGCTATCAGGTAGGCTGACAAACGGACACAGAAGGCAGGGAAATAAACACAAACAAACCCTCCACACACAAGGCAAGAGGCCTGTGGAGCCCCTCAGACTGGGAGGAGGAGAGGGGAACAGCCCCCCAGCCCTGTCCCAGCACGTGTGAACGCAGGAAGGGGAGGGGAGCTGTTTTGTGCTCAGTGGCCAGCAGACCAGAGAGACTCCTAAGTCAGTGGTTTCTCTCCCAACGGCTCCAGGAGTTGAGTTCTATTATCTCCTGCCCACAGAGCAAGAGACTGAGGCACAGACGGGTCTGTGCCTCTGTGGCTGCGCCTTGGGGAGGAGTAGGAACGCAGTGGAAGAGGTGACGGAGAACCAGCCAAAGCATTAACCTGCTCCTCCCTAGACGAGAGGCAGCAACAGATGGCTGGTGAGGCAGCCAACTGCTCGCTCAGCTTGCCAGAGGACATGTGCTCGTTTGCAGAGAGAACCTAGGGAGGGCGAGAAGGAGGGCTGACTGGAGACCACAGAGCCCAGGGGCTCCTGTGTGCAGCCTGCAGTCACTGTCAGGCTTGTAAGGCATCCTGAGTTCCTTTCCGCCACATCTTCGTTCCCACTCACGGACCTCGATGCGCTGTGCGGCCAGCACCTGTTGGCATTTCTGTCTCACCCACTAGGCGCTGAGGTTCTCTGGGCAGAGGGTCTTGTTTTATTAGGTTTTAACTGTCGTTGTGCCTAGCATGTAGTAGGTGCTTAGTAAACTAGTGGTGAAGGAAAATCACTTCCCTTCGAGTTGTCATCATGAGCCATAAGATCGTGCTACCCCCAAGGCAATTCAAACCTGGATACTACGTGTCTTACCTTACCCCACCTGCTCACATCCTCTGAGCTTCCCAATACCTGGGTTGGGTGTTTAGAAGATTTATAAGGAAAAAACCATCCAAAAAGGCTGGGGAAATTTCAGCTCTCCTTTAAACACGTTCTGACTGTGGTCCTTTTAGACAGTATACTCTAGTCACTGGACAACAATATCCATCACTTTGTTATATATATATATATATATATATATATATATATATATATATATATATATATATAAAATCCCCTCAAATTTGCATTTGATTTGAACCAACTCTTTTCAAATCAAGATTTCAAGCACCATAGCCATGTGGTCAACAGATGTGTACCAGGTGCAGCAACACACACACACACACACACACACACACGTGCACACACACACACATTGTAAGCCGCAGTTAACAGAAAATTGGAAATCTTTGCACTGTTTGGACCAGGAAGCTCAGTTAACCATGGCTCTTTTTCTTCTGGCTTCTAGATTGTGTTCGAGGGAGTTATAGGAAAAGGACGTTCGGGAGAAATTGCTATTGATGACATTCGGATAAGCACCGACGTCCCGCTGGAGAACTGTATGGGTATGTGAATATCTGTCCCTTCGAGGCTCTCCCGAGGGCTGGGATATACAAGAGGAGGCAGTACATCATTTTCAAACACAGCTATTACCCAGTGGTTGGGGCAGCGCCAGTCTATGCAGGAGGCAAGGTGTGAGCGCCGTGTAGCTTAGGCTGCATTCAGGAAGGGAGCGGTGTGAGAGGAGGTGAAGTCTTAAATCCCCGTTCCCATTCAGAAATAGACATGCAATAAGTATATGGAGATTCAGGGTGCCAAGACTCCAGCTTTTAGCAAAGAAAATGCTAGAGGATGAGAGCAACTGCCAGTCAAAATTACATGCTGGAAAGGCTTGATGGATTTAATGGAAGCCTTCACTTGGGAGCAAAAATAGTACATATGTTGTCTCAGAGTGATAACACAATTACCCACGCAGTTCTTTTACATGAATGAATTGCCAGGCAAACCATGGCCTGTGAGGTAAGAGTTTAGATTCTACTTTGGAACTAAGACCTCTAATGCCCAAGGTCCCAAAGTCATAAGGTTAAACACTGCAAGCCAGGTGACCAGCACAGGAAGGACACTTTCGCCTTGAACAGAAGTGCTGAGTAGCCAACCTACCTGCGATACACACATTTTCCCCAGTTCACCCCAAGGGCCACCTCCCCTCAGAGCCATGGATATCCCCAAAAGCAAGAGGAACCCTGAGAAGGAACGGGACCTGCTTTTAGTCTGCAGAGTGACTGTAATGACTCACCACGTGCTTCTCTTGGCTCTTGGGTCCCGGGCAGGGAGCATGTGCCTGGTGATGTCAGAAGCATTTGGGACTGCCCTATCCCTTCAGGCAACTCTCAGAGCCCAGGCATCTAAAAGTAATCCAGGCTCTGAGAAAGTAATCAGTGGTAAGTGACTGATTACAATGCTTCAGGGACCTGTTACTCTATAAAGGACTTTTTTGTTCCAAAGCAACTTTGAGAGTCTTGTCCCCGCCCACCCGGCCCCCATGCTGATAGTGTGTCAGATGTGGTCTAGAGCATGTGGAGGACATGGGGTGCTTCCCGCGGGATATTACAAAACAGCTTGATGAAAGTCATCTTCATCCTATTCTGTGTGCACCCTCTTTCTTCCCCTTTGCTAACTCAAAATTCTTTCTATTTTTTTTTCTAGAACCGATCTCAGCTTTTGCAGGTGAGAATTTTAAAGGTAAAAAAAAATTTTTTTTTTAATTTCTGCATGTCTTTTCCTTCCCCCTATGTAATGTGAATTTGGTGAAGGCAATAAACCTCCAAATTTGACAAAGCTCACAAGAGAAACTAGATGCCACAGCTTCCCACCGCTAGATGGCACCAACAACACCTGTAGGTGCAGGGAAAGGGGGATTGAGATCCTCGCTGTCTCTTGTTTAATTAAAGTTTAGAAACCTATAATAGAGACAAATAGGTTACAGATAAACCTTTCAGCCTTGCACTGTCCAGCGGAGAGCAATGAGGCTGAGATGCATGAGTGGTGAGAAAGAAGAGGCTGCGGGGAGACGGAACAAAAAAAAGCAGCAGTAAATTAAAAGTGAAATGAGGTGGCAATGATTTATTTTCGCTTGAAGATGCTTTCTTTCCAGTTACGGGGTACCAAGGCAGCGGTCTCAATTAACCCTCAGTGAGGTGCGCTGCGGGCAATTTGGGGAGGGAAGGAAGTTAGGGGAAAGACAAGGAATGATAATCCTAAGGAGGAAAAGTTGCAGGATTCAGGAGCTGGTGTCCAATAAGGGAAAGAAGGAGGCACATTTGGTGACTGGAGTTAGAGCTCTTGAAATACAGGACTGAAAAAACAGAAGAGGACCTTTTCTCCCTAATGAAGTACATAGAGGGCAAAGACAAGGGAATTTGGGATGCTTGCCTTATCCAGGGAGGGTGGAAAGACCTCCAGGGTTGGGTGATGCTCATGTCTGTGCCATTTCATGCAGTGGGTTTCACATTTTGCCCTTTTTGCAGTCTTCTTAGTTGACACTGCGAAAGTTTCCACCTGAGTTCCAATGCTAAGCATTTAGAAGCCACTCTATAAATGTTTCACTTGAGTTGACCTGGGTGTAAAAGCACACCCAGAGACACTCACCCTCACCTAATGACAGAGCCCAGTCTATGCAAACAATCATGAGTGTTTCTGTGCCCTGTTTGTATGGGCTGGCCTGAACCCCACAGGTGCTGGCAGTTCAGAGATAAGGGAAGTCATTTTTATATCTGAAGTCTAGACTTGTTATCTTCACTCTCATTAATCTGCCCAGCTCCTGGCTAGAAAGAGATGAATTCCTGGTTTTCCACCTAGCTGCACTCTCTGACTCCAAAGCATCTCGCCCAGTTTGCCACCAATCCCCCACAGCCTAGGACAGGAGATGAGGCAGCAGAATGGGGAACGACAGACCTAGAGAGAGTATCTTTTCTTTCTTTCTCACCCTTCCTTGCCTCCTTGACCCCCATCCCCTCTCCCCATTGCCCCTTTTAAAGTATTGAGAGTATTCACGTGCCTATGTTGGTTCTCTTGGTGTGTGAGATTTCTGTTAACATGAATCTTAAGTATTGGAAGGAAAGCTGAGGTCAAAACTGAATGTTAAAGTTGAATTCAAGTTCTGACCTTCAGGAATGATGATGTTGGGGAAGTAAAACCTGCTTTTGTTGTTTCACTTGATTTTACTGATGGTTGAGACTCAGAGCTCCCAGGAAAGGCTGTTTAGGGGACTCACAGCCATCGCCGCAGACGCTCTGCGGGGTGAGCACGCATGTCCGGGTCCGTGACTGACAAGTGCGGTGGCCAAGCGCTTTGCTTCCGTGAGAGAATCAATAAATCAGAGCACATGTGCTCTCCTGGAGGCTGTGTTTACTGTGAGGCTTCACAGGACAGTTATGTTCTCTTGTAAAAATATACATATAAATAAAATATCAGAGCCGCAGGGCTCATTTAGCCAGAATAAACACAGAGCTTAGGGACTTGAAGGTAAGGATGTCCAGTGTGCTCCCGATGCGCTGGTTTGGGGGTTAAGCCAAGGCAGCCCATGAGTGGCATGGATTGGCCCACGGCTGTTGTCTTGGGAAATCATGAGCATCCTTGGAAGGAGGAAACCGAGGGGTGGGGAGCAGAGACTTGGCCAAGGAGCCAAGAGCAGGATGGGAATTGGGACTGGACAGTTTCAATCACAACAGCAAGTTTTACGTGAAACTCCTGACGTGGTAGCCGTGTGAACCCAGGGCCAGGGAGGCGTCTTTGGGGCTGAGGCCCCTCTGACCTCAGCCTGCACCTCTGTTCTGACTTGGCGAAGCCTTCCATCTGGGAGGGAAAAGAGGACCATTCGCTCTGTCTAACCTAGTGACCTCCCCTGGTCAGGGCAGCGGCAGCCCTCGCTTGGTGGAAGCGCAGATGCTTTGGGGATTAAATCAGCCTTTTCACTCAAAAAGAGAAACAGAGAAATCAGGTTTGGGCAGGCAGGATCTGGAAAGTTGATGGTGAAACCCTATTAACAACAGGCATACACATTGTTAGTATGTTGGGTTGTTTTTTTTTTTTAACTTGGGTTGTTTTCTTTTCCATTATAAATTAGCCATGAGAGAGAAGTACTCTTATTGTTTAGAAGAGACCAATGTATACGAGGTAGATCTTTACAAGAATGCAGTAAAAGTGGCCTCTGGACCGGGTCATATTAGATTGCCTTAATCTTTTATATTTTGAAGTGTCTTTCATTTTCTGCCTCTTACTCATTTCTTGCCATGAAACATTTTCTTTTTATTCAAGTCGCCTTGTGTTTTCTGCCTGGTGTGTATACTTTGATTGTATCTGGGGTATGAGTCAGTATGATGAGAAACAAGTCATGGAGAAAAAGAGAAAAGGGACAAGGAGAGAGAATGAATAAGCTGTGTTGTCATGTGATGTTTAAAAAGACTTTTTCTTGTTTTAAACAAAGTAGACTGGGTGTGCATTTTTTTTCCTTTTTTCGTTTTTTTTAAGCACTGGCTATAAACACAGTGCCGTCATGCATCTTTTTCTAGAATTTGAGCTTTAACAAATGAAAATCTGTGCAAAGGAAAGGCAGGGGAAGGAACCGAAAAGTGGTGTAATTAAGGTGATGGATTACTTTTTCTTAACTAATACTTTCGTTTTTCAATAAAAGTAAAAAAGAATAATAAAGAAGCGAGTAAAAATATATAAAGCCCATAATCAGAGTTCTGTAGTTGTTAACCAGGTGGTTATTTTTAGCAGGTCGCAGTAAAAGCAAGAGTTCTTGTTCATGTTAGAAGCTGTTGGCTTTGAACAAAGCAGGAGCAGAGAGACAGTCTGGTACCCTACCCGTTAGAGACCCGTGGAAATCCCAGGCACGGGTGGTAGCTTGAGGGAAGAATTCCGAAGTACTGTGTCTACCACGGATGGATACGAAAAGGAACATCAGTAGCTCCTGTTCACGGCTGTGACCGTGGGTTTTATCTCAGACCAGTTCTGAGGACTGTGGGGCCCGTCTCTGGGTTTCACTCTCTGCAGTCCTCTGTGGTGTTCGTCCAGGTGACACCAGGAGAAAGCGAACATCGCAGGCTGTCTTGTGGGCACAGAGGGGACCCATTTGGGGATAATGACAGGGCTGGCCTGGGTTGACCCTGTACATCAGGTTTTCAGTTCTGATTATTTGGTACCAACTGGCCCACCTTCACCCTTTCCCACCCCTACCTATCTCTCCTTCCATCCCCACCCTCATCCCGATCTCCATCAGCTGTCTCCCCACGGCTTTGCCCACCAGCGTGATGACCCCATCCCAGGGCACATGACCTGGGGTTGGCCTCAAATTCCCTCTCTCTGTGGCTTCCCTTCCTCCCAGGACCCTCTCTACCAGAAGCACTTCTGAGATGCGGTGAGGGTTAAATGGCGTTCCGTAACCCTCTGATGAAAGGCAGAGAAGTATTCCTGAACCCTGCCAGGGCTCCAGCTAGGCAGCTGTGGTGCATGACTCCACCTTGGCACTCTCCCCCTGACGCCCCCAGCTGCCAGATTCGGGCTTGGTGTCGCTGAGCTAGGAAGCCTGGATATGAGACGCGTGTGAACCGCTAACTGCCCGGCTGCCACGGCTAACCTAAGGGGACACCAAGGCATCCTTTGTGAGATTTGCCTCACAGAAGCCTGACACATCCCCTCCACAAGTTTACCACTCATCTGGACAGCTGCCCACGTCAGTTTCTCTAAGGGGAGAGGGACATTTTTTCCTCTGTCCAAGAACAGAAAAGCCTTAGTTGAAAAGAAGGAGCCTAAGTGCCACCATACAGAGAAGTGTCCGAGACTTCAGCATCTGAATTAGGAGGCGTTTTAGACAGATGTGGGGCATCAGCACAGATTCTGCTAACCTAGTGGAAACCTTCCGATGATCTTTCATACGCTGCTTGTAGGGCAAACCGAAGGAGCCGTTTCTCAGGGACATGTTGTGCTTTTACATTCTTCTTCCAAACAGATCGGTGGGCGTGGCCACATTCTTCTATTCTCTTCTGTAAACTCTCCTAGAGGAGCCAGCCTTCTCTTTTGCTTGCTGAATCTCACAAATTAAATAAACCTTTTATCCGAAATGCCCCTTCACCCGGGACTTCACTTTCAACCTACACATAAAAGACTGCTGGCAGCCCAGACCTAAAACACTTCTTATTTGCGATGAGCCTTTTTTTCCCCTTCTGAGAGAGATGATTTACCTCTGGGGTCTTTCGAAACTTTTCGTTTGGAAACCTGGGTGACTCCTCCAGGTCCGGAGGACATTTCATACACTTAGCTGTGGGAGATGCTTTCTCTCTTCAGTGACTCAGTGAGGACTTGACAGAGCCAGTCCTCAGGTTCAGACAGAAGGCAGAGGCAGAAAGGCAGAGAGCTGCTTCCTGCCACAGCCCTTCGTGGTTAGAACAGGGCCCTGCACACGTTTTCTGTAAAAGGACAGATAGTAAATATGTTGGCCTTTAGGACCCTCTGTGTCGCTGGTACTCACCTCTGCCCCTGTAGCACAAAAGCAGCAGGCCATAAGCCATACGTAATGAGCGTGGCTGGCTGTGTTCCAAAATGTGCAGAAACAGGCAGTGAGCCAGATTCGGTTATCTGAGCCTTGAGGCCCAGCACGGGCTGAGGATTTGGTCCACGTGCTTCCGGCTTCCCGTCCTGAGCCTGCTGCTTCCCAGCGGCGTGACCTCCCTAAGAGGGCTCCGGGCCGTCTCTAGGGTTTCACTGTGTGCTGTTCTGCCCTCCTCCTGAACTTTCCTCCAGGGAAACTGGAAGAAAAATCACTTCTTCTCTCAGGTGCTCAGCTCTTCCATCTGAGAGTCCTGAGGAATAAAGATGAGTCACGTGAGGCCAAAGCCCAGCACCCAGGAAGTGTTCCCTCGTTCCAGCTGTAGTCAGGGTCACATTTCCCAATGGCTTGTTAATTCAGTAACCCTATTTGCACAATAGGAATAGGAGGAACCTACCTATGGTGTTATTTTTTCCCCTTGTTTTCCTCCCATGCATGGCTCGTAGAATTTATTATTTCTCAAAATTCAACTTCTCCACCTTCACCTTGCCCCTTTCTCCAGGGAGCTCAGAACTTTTACAGATGGAAGCCTGCTCAATCTTGCAAATACACTTGGAGTTATTGACTATTTAAATGTCTGTTTCTCATTATCTCACACAATGGGAAAATTTTGTGGAGAATTAGAAGGTGGAAATTAATTTAAAAAAAAAAAAGAACAGGAGTTGAAAGCATTTTCCAACTGGAGGGAAAAAAGGTATGTGAGTAAGTGGGGGAAGTTAGAGCAATCAAAGGGGACTTTCATTCAGCACATCATCAGTGCTGGACAAGGTTGAAGTCACCTGTGTTCTTTCTCCCATCCTGGGGGACATGGCCCAGGCTGCTGTGTTGTGAAGCAATGGCCCGGCCATCCCATATGGCTGAGGGGGCAAATGGGGCTAAGATATGGCCACTTACCAACCTGGACACCTGGTGCAGGCAGCATCGGCCCGAGGGGGGCACCTTTTTTGCGATTTGACATAGAGGCACAGTATGAGCTAAGAGAATGTAGCACTTTCCAAGAATAACTATTCTGTGAAGTACCATTAGGCCATCAACATTTTTCCAGGGATTCCGCCAATGTTGGTCCAGCATGCATGCCTCCACTCATCTGTCCACCCATCCATCCATCCATCCATCCACCCACCCAGCTGACGTTCCCTGGATTGCTGCTGTTATCTGGGAGGATGATTTGGAAAGGGATTGACCCCTGTTGACCTATCACCTTCCTTTTCTCTGGCTGGCAAACTACAGCCTCATTAGCATACAGCCCTTGAAGCAGCCACAGAGCCAGATTCCAAACCGGCAGTGCACTGGCCTGTGGGAGTTGAGAATCTTTAGCTCTGGAGAATATTCTAAGAAACTCTGGACCCCAACTGCAGGTCACCAAAAATAGCTTGAGGGGGATGGGAAGATGGCTGTTAGCTGTATCTTCTCTTCTAACTCCCTTAACTTTAAAAGCATAAATTCACATAGTGTGTTTTCTCATTTCTTCAAATATACAGGGAAAATGTTTAAGGAACCAGTATGGTGTCCACCGAATAGCTTTTGTCGCTCAAATTTTCTACACGGCGATCATTTCGGGGGAGGGGAGCACTGGCAGGGAAGGGGAAGAGGGTCCTATACCTAAAGTGGAGTTTGCCTTCCAAAGCAGAGCAGAACTCGAGGCCAGGGGTCTCCCTCTGATTCAGAATATGGAATCCACGTCCTGTGAGCTCTCCTTCCTCCAGCGGCTCCCCTGGAGCATCCTCACACAGTGCCCCACCTTTGTCATAAGCAACACTCTAGGAGTAGCATGAAGGCCCTGGCTCTTTGAGCCCCCAGGGGATGTTTTTAATATTGAAAACCAGCATTTTGGATGAAGGAAAGCAGATCTTTGACCTGAAACTGTGTCGTTGTGGCTGTTTTCTGCCTGGCAAAACTGTGCTTCTGCTCCACAGCCTGCTCAGGTGCTTCGTTGGGGAGCTTGTCCCCATGGGCTCCCCACCTTCCTTTCCCCTCGCGGGTGAGCTGCAGCCTCGTTAGAGAATGGGCCTCACGGTGGAGCCAAATCGAAGGCAGAGGCAGAGCTGAGGATAACCTTCAGGGAGGAACGTGGAGCCCATCCCCGCACACTTTGTTGTTTCTCGTGTGTTCTTCTGAGCCCACATGAAAATCCAACGGCGGGATGGTTGCCAGGCAGCAGATACCCTTGGTGACCTGAATAATGAGTCGACACTAGTTCACTGTGACTGGCAAGCTGGCCATTTCCAGGAGCTGTTCTCAGTGCCTTGCTTTCTCTTTCTCTCTGTTTCTATGCATAATTTTCAATATGGTCACAAAGAGAGAAGAGAGAGGGAGGGAGGGAGCTTTCTCAGCCACAGTAATGAAATTATTAAAAGATGGAGTGGTTTGGGAATAAAGAAACACAGTAGGGGTAATGAAGGAGACAGTGTAGAAAGGGATCCTGGGGTTCTGGGATCCTTTCCACCTCAGGAGCTGTGGATGTGGCTACCCAGGTGACACATGCTTGTCACAATGCCTCCAACGCTGTGGCACTGCTGATGGCCCGATAGGCACCAACGAACCCTGCACCTCAGCAGAAGTGGGCCCCTTAAACTAGAGGAACCAGTGACTGAGAGCCGGGAAGGTGGTCAGGCTCTGAAAGCTCTTCCAAGTAAAATGCTCTCATTTTCCTAGCACTTCTGAGGAGACATCAAAAGGTCTGACTCACCCCTCAGCTATTCCCCAAATCAAAGAGAGGCGCTCTGGTGTTCAGGCTGCAGGAGTCGGCGAATACTGACTCAGAAATAGGGGTCGTCACCTCAGTTCAGTCTTTTCATCAAGAGCATTTAGGGAGCACCTTCGCAGTGCATACCCTGAGGTAGAAACCAGGATGAGAGCAAATCCTTCTGCTTGAGGAGTTCGGGGGTCTCATTAGGGAGGCATGAAAGTATAAATGAGCCTTGTCTACATCTTGGGCAGAGATACACCCACAGAGTGGGACCACTGGTGCACAGAGAGGGTTCCCCACCTGGGATATCCCGTGGATAGAGAGGATGCATCTTTCTGGCCACCACCGCTTGCTGTAAGCAGCTAGGGAGGAATTTTTCATAGGTTAAGCATACATCATTTTTCAGAAGTGAAGATCATGTCCAGTTTTGGCAAGCTCAAAAGCTCCTGGTCCCATCCTGGGCCAGATTCTCCTCTGATGTACATCATTGGGAGAATCAAGTTGTAGCACTGTTTTGCATCAAGTGGGACTCCAGCCAGTCTTCCCCTAGAGTTACCCTGGGCTTCAGTCGACTACATCATCTCCATGGCAACCAGAGGCTGGCCAGTGCATGTAGTTGCCTTCCCAATCCTCCGCTAGCTTCTCTTCCCTCCTCTGTCTTTTCCGTGATTAGAATGATCTCCCTCCCTTTGCTCTCACTTACTCACTCTCGCTCTCACATACCTACTGTCATTTTGTGCCCACATTTTTTGCTTGCAACATTCTTCCAATCAGCTTTTTTAATCTTCCATTGAATTAAAAAAAAAAATGAAGCTGCGTTAGTCATGGCTTGACAGTGGTAATTGACCTGTTTAAACAAGACCAGGCTGATTTCAATGGGCATGGAAGCCTTGGCAAACCAGAGTGGAATTCACCTTCAAGTCTAGCCAGCCTAATTAATTAATACATTGTTTGAGAATGCTGGCTAGCCAGACCAAATACTGTATTTCCACCCATTCAGAGAATCAGTCCTACGGAATCCCAGAAGTCACGTCAGCATCACTTACCTGTGTGTATTCGTGTGTGTGTGTGGTATGTGTGAATCATAATGCTTCTATATGTTATAGAGTAATTATTGTTTAACGGAAAGAAGTTTTGTAATCATGCAGCTCTTGGTTGAATATAATACTTACTGCTTACTTGCTGAATAACTACTGTTCATTTAACCTCTTGGAGCCTCTATTTCCTTATCTGTAAAATGGGTCTGTACCGTACCTACCTCTCATAAGGTTGTAAGTAGGAAATAATGTCGATCACTGAAAAGTGCTTGGAACACACTAAATACGCAGTACCATCTTATTCCGTGTGCCCTTCCCTATCCACTCCAAAGCATGTATGTTTCTTTTCTTTTTTTTTTTAATTAGTTTTTGATTAGTCTGCATGCTCTCAGCCTAGCAACACTCTTCTGTGTCTCTCCACCAGGGGGCACCCTCCTACCAGGGACCGAGCCCACAGTGGACACGGTGCCCGTGCAGCCCATCCCAGCCTACTGGTATTACGTTATGGCCGCCGGGGGCGCCGTGCTGGTGCTGGTCTCCGTCGCGCTGGCCCTGGTACTCCACTACCACCGGTTCCGCTATGCGGCCAAGAAGACTGATCACTCCATCACCTACAAAACCTCCCACTACACCAACGGGGCCCCTCTGGCGGTGGAGCCCACCCTAACCATTAAACTAGAACAAGACCGCAGCTCACACTGCTGAGGGCCGAAGCAAGGACAGCACCCAAAACAAACAAGAAAGACTACAGACACGTTGCCTCGATTTTGCACTTTTTTCTCCTCGCCTAGTCTCTGTGTGAACTCTCAGACACCTCTCTCGGGGCCCAAACCCTGTGCGCTCTTATCCATCCCGACCATTCTCCTTGGGTTCTTTTTTTTTTTTTTTTTCTTTTTGTTGATTCCAAACCAATCAACCCCAACTCTAATGCTGCATCTTGGAATATGAGAAGAGATACTCCCCTAAGCACTTCACAACTCAAGGTTCAGCTGGTTTCCTTCCAGAGACTGGTTCCCTGTTTCTTCCCCTTGCCTTATCCCATCCCTCCTCTCGGTGGGCAGTCCGCCAGGAGACTTGAGGGGAAACCCGGTCTGTGTGTTTGTACATAGTAGACATTTGCGTGTGTGAATCTCTCTGTGTGTGCGTGGATGTGAGAGAGAGACTGGCTCACTGGGGGTCGGGGGGGGAGTGTGTGGGTGTGTTCAGAGAGGGCCCCCTTTAACTCTTGTGTTGCTTCTCCGGGGGGGTACATGTTCCAGAAAATAATATACTGTACTAGTTTTGTTTACTTGGAGAAGAGATTGAAGCTTTTTGTTGCCTTATCTAGCTCTGGCTGGCTTTCTGTTGGCTACCATTGTCATCTCCAGGTACCTAAAAACTCGAGGCCACGTGAAAGGAAACGTGGCTCTCCCATCCCTATCCCCACGCCCAGCCCGCCTGACCCAAGAGAAGGGTTCCCCCAGTGCACTCAGACACGACCCCTTGTCATGTCTCTGGCGTCTTTGAAGTAACAAGGTAACAGCCATTGGGTGCAGGCGGGACTCCTCTCCTTCCAGCCCTGAAGCAAATCTGTCTCATGTGGCCTTATAAAGAGAAGCTCATAATGAATGTTTAGCTTTTATCGGTTAAGTCCAATCTTGGAAGAAGTCATAGAGAAAAACAGATCTGAGACTGATGTAGGAACAGCAGTAGCCTGTTAAGTTGGGAGCAGGAGGAGGTGGAGGAGAACAGGACTGAAACGTTGTCTTTAAAAAAATCTCCTCTCCCCGGGCGTTCTTTGTGCCCTACTTGGGATGGGGTTGAGTATGAAGGTTAAAAAAACATCTTCTTTGGTATTATATTGGTCATTGTAATAGCATTTGTAAAATATGGGGGAAAAGGGATCATTTGCTTTCTTTCCATGGTGTTAATGTGTGCCCGAATCTATAGCCACTAAAATATAAGGCTGTTCACCTGACTTCTTTGAATATTATGAGAAAAATAAAAAGTTACCATATTTTTAAGTGTACCAATGTGCTACCCCTTAGAGCATTCATGGCATCTGGCAAATACGCCCTCATAGGCTGGCCTGGCATTTCCAGATGTTGCTGCATGGTCAGGAGAAGGTATAATGAAGATAAATCCGTTGCTGCCCATTTGTCCTCTCTAAGCAATGCAGGGAGAGGGATGTTAGAGATAAATTGCCTAATGGTACTGTACGAAGGATGGATTCAATAATGAAGTCAATTTCATTAGAAAATGCATGTTTTAACGAGATTCTCAGTGTCCTGGGGCTCAGCCTTGTGGGTGCTTATTTCTTACCTCCTGCTAGGAATCCACTGGGGAAGTATAAGATTCTCTCCAAAGATGGTTGCCTTGGCCGAAAGCCTCCAGGTACCTTCTGAGAACAAAATACTAATGATTTTTTGGGGCTGCTTGGGAGTGAGAGACTTTCAGCATTCTTTCGGCATATCCACATAGGTCTCTCCAACGCACACACACTCACTTTTGCATCTGGTTTGTTTCATCCTGAAAGAACGGTGTTCTCCCACTCTTATTCTATTTCAAAGAGCTACTCTGTCTCAACCACAGCAGCCCTGCCAAGAAAAAAGATGAAAGGCTAGAGCATGAGCTACCTTGAGATTTCAAGAAATGTCTTACCCCAGCTGAAGATGGGGAAGGAAAGATGGGGAAAGGGAGGAGGGGTGGCAGGATACCGTGGATGCCTTGTGATGACTTCCCTGCCAGTCACTAAGGCTTTTTATCTCAAGTATCCATATCCAGTCGTGCGTTTGGCGCCAGACATTCCCTTGAAATGACTGACATCCCAATAGGTGCCCCACGGATGCGTGGTGTCAGGAAATCTCAGCTGGAAAATCCAGTCAGTGTAGCAACTGAGTTATCATATACCCTTGAGGATTTCCCTTCTTTAAAAGAAGAGGACAAGAACTTTGTGAATTTGCTGTATCTTTATCTGATGCCCCATGTGGCATCATCTTTATGTACATGCTGTCGTTGAGAAGATGAGATTGCTCGAATCTTTGTGAATCCCATGATGCAGTTCAGCTAGGGATGTCACGCTTCTCTTTCTCTCTGTGTGTGTGTCTCTCTTTCTCTCTCTCTCCACCCCAGCAATTCTCATAGTATTATCCAGGTACTATGCTAAAAGGGCAGCTCTTCTATAAAATGTCATGCCTTGCAGCTTATAAAGCAAAATTGTGTACTTCATGGAGGGAGAAGAAAAATGGACTGGACAGGTGAATGCATGCATGCATGTGTTTAGAGTTGCTTCTCAGAAGACAAAGGGGTGATAGCAACTATTAAAATATAAATGAATGAATGAATTGAAGGTCTAGCTCAGGCCGGTAAAATTTTTGCCTTAGTGGAGCTTTCATGTTAACAGCTCCAGGTGGGAAACCCTTACCTTTGGGGTAAAAATCCCTTCTGCGATATTACGCTAATAATTGCTATTCCCTAATTGCCAGTGAAGGCAGAAAAAGAAAAAGAAAAAAGAACTGTAGCATTGCCATTGACAAAATGAAATGCTGAAAATAAAGTAAAATTGTCTTTTCCCTTGTCCTACATTTTTGGGATTAAAGCCAGAAGAGGATAGGAAATCCAGTAATATTGCTGAGGTTGATATCCCGTGTTTAAAAAGACCCTGTCTTTAAAAGGAAACTAGCAGGCAAGTAAACACCTAAATAGTCAAAAATTACCAAAGAACAACAAGAAAACGTAAAGATTTTTACTTCCTATTCTTAACCCCTCGCCCTATAACTGTGACATCTCTTGCATCGCTCAGTTGCCTGTGTGTCAAAATAACTTGTGGACGTTGGAAACTCTTTGAAAATGTATTGTGTGGAATGTAATAAAATGATGATATTTTTATACAAACATCTGGGATTTTTTTTTTTTCACCTTTGCTTGTGAGAACAAAGTTGAAATGTAGGCTTTGAACGAACTGGTGTTTCCCAAGTTTACACATCGCCCTGTGAGCCACAGGGCGTGTCTGTGGGAGGCAGGTGGGTTTTCTCCCTGCGGCTGAATGCCAGCTTTTCCTTCTTTTATTTTTATGACTGCTTGTTAGGAGTTTTATC
Organism: Camelus dromedarius; assembly: GCF_036321535.1. Taxonomy (NCBI): domain Eukaryota; kingdom Metazoa; phylum Chordata; class Mammalia; order Artiodactyla; family Camelidae; genus Camelus; species Camelus dromedarius. The sequence continues at coordinate 67,856,767 of NC_087439.1, read as the reverse complement.
CAATTTGTGCAGCTGAGCCAACTTTTATGATTGGTGTGGGATTTTGCAAAAGTTGCTAAGTGCTAAATTGCTCCATGTGATTCCACAAAATTTCGCTTGATGGCAAATCCCCGGAGATTGGACTTTGCTTTCAAAGGGCCCCTGGGGGAGTGGGAGCAGCGAAGCTGAGTCATGTCCTCAGCGCTGCGGAGACAGCTTCCTTTCAAGAAGAAGTGGCAACATCTTACCCCTTGCCTACCAAATTATTACCTCCATGGGGACGTTGAGCTCCAATTTATGAGCAGTTTCCCAGACAAAACGGGAACTTGTAGCATGTTCAAGGCTCGAAGAGATTCCAGGCTTCATTTCTGGAGCAAATAATGAAGATAATTACATGATTCCTGCAAACCTGGAAATATCATGGTGGAACATTTTATAAAAAGAACATTCTATTAAAAACTTTGAGGAGAGGAACTTGGGAAATTTTACTCAAAAAACCAGATCTTGTTGACAAGTATTTTTCTTTTGCTTCTCTTTCTTGGGTAGTTAGTAATATAGTTATAAAAAATATTTCTATCAGAGGAGGATTGGGGGCAAAAAAAATTTCAGAAAGACAGCCTCTTAGCTGTTCAGTGTTTCTAGATGGTGCTCAGAAAGAGGTTGTGGAAGGATTTTCCACCACCCCCTATTCATGGGTACATTAGAAGCATCCCATCAACCCAGGAGCCTTCCTCAGGGTCTAAGAACCATCCTTAAAGGTCCATGTCCAGGAGACCCTATTTCTGCCAGAGTCCTGCTTTTCTTCCTCACTAGAGGATTCAGGAAGGAGTGCTTTTTACAGCTATAAAACCCGCTCAAGTGATGTTCAAGGAAACAGGCTTCTGGGTTTGCAGGTCTTACAGAAAGCTCTGTCAGTCCAGAAGGCTCAGGATAGATGTCACTACCTGTCCTCTGCAGGAGAATAGAGCAGAATGTCCATGATTAGAGCACTGTTTGTTCCTCTCATGACCAGTGTCATTACCCATTTTGTCTACATAGCATTTGGTTATCCTTAAAGCCATTTGTTCCCATTAGTAAAGGATGAAATGAAAGCTTCTCGGAAGCATTTATTTCAAGCAAAGAGCCAGGCTCAGTCAACATTTTCATGAACTGGCCTGGGGCCAAATATGCCAGAGTGAATTCAATTAGCCATCGCTTGCGCTCCATTAGCATTACTGGTTTTGGAGCCACCTTTGAGAATTTCATCACTGCTTTTCCTGCCTTGCTTCTAATCCCGAGGCTAATTCTACAGGTTCTCTCTCGTCCCCCAAAGAGCAGGACTCTAATCTTAGGCGACAAAACCAGCACTGTTATCAGTATGGTATTTCAGACCTAACCCAAGGATAAGTGGTACATAAACTGTATTTCCATGGATCATAAACACCAGATGTCAAGGCCCAGTATGGCCTGTCTTGGCTCCTGCCTGGCCCTTTATGACGGTTTAAATGTGGGTTCTTGCGGCTGAAGGGAGACCTGCCCTCCTAGCGCAGACCCCTGCAGCCCGGCCAGTCGGCTGTGGCCCGCTGTTGGTTCTCATCACCTCTCTTCGCTGACTCTGCAGTTGTTTTGCACAAACGTTGTGGCCTTTCTGTAATCTTTGATGAAAAGAGCTTCATTTTTAAGTTTTAATTTGTCTGCGTTGTGGGCTCCACGTCTGAGCCAAACTGCAGATCTGGAGGTGCGGCTTGTTTTCTCTCTTTGTGCGCATCACTGGGGCTCCCGCAGCTGTAATTTGCCTTTCATCCACTTCAGTGATGGCCCAAAGAAAACACAAAACAAATCCAACCAGAGGAAAAGGAGGGCCAAGGGGAACACCAGCTGATGGTCTTATAATCAGCAGGGGAAAGATCGCCTTATATAAATAAATTGAAAGCTAGGAATGGTGTAGGATTTTATTAAGACTGACATAGATCAAATGCACTGGAGTTTGTCTAGAGGTTAGATATAATCAGAAACCTGTGCCCTTAGAAGGCATCAGGCCACAGGCCTCAGAGATCGTTTGCACTGTGTGGCATTCTGTTGGGCCCCAAACTTGAGCACAGAAGAGATACAAGAATCTAGGAATTCCCCCAAATTTCCCCCTTTCAGCATGGTTTCTGCATGGCACAATGCAGAATCTCAGTGCTTCAGGGCAAACAGCAGACACCATTCTTGCCCCAAGCCTAGAAGGCAAGAGACCAAGAAATCTTCTCCTCTCCCATGTAAAGTAATTGTTCTTGAGCTTTGCTGTCACTGACCTCCAAACTCCCAATAAAAACTAAAGTCCCACGGGCATTGGACCGAAAAATAGGAAAGGCCATTCAAAGAGTCAGCCACAGATGTGCTGGAGATAGGACTGGGGTTAAGTGGGGAAAACACCAATGCTTAGAGGCTCATGACCAGAGTGGTTATTGATACTGAAGAAGGTCACTGGGGGAAATTTTAGGATGATAACTGGCTAGGTTTCTTCTCTCTCTCTCTCTGTTTTTTTTTTTCTTTTTAATTTACAAGTTATACATGACTACATCCTCAAAAAGTACAAATAATTTTTTTAAGAAACAGAAGTCCATGTCATTGTTAACCAGTCCTACTCTCCTTGCCAGAGGCAACCATGAGAAATTGTTCGAGGTATATATTTGCAGGCCTTGGTTTATACCTTTACAAATAGATATGGCCATGTCTAATGAGGTAGTTTGGTTTGGTTGGAGTTTGGTTTGGTTTTGTGTAAATGGTATCAGCATTTGCTCACTTTGCTGGATAACTTGCTTCTTTTCACTTGACAAAGCCTCAAGGATACTTTGGTGCACACTGACAGGGTACCCCATCCTTTTTGGCTATTGCCTAGCATTCCGTATTGTGTTGACGTACCATAGTTTATTAACTGCTCCCCTACTGGTGGGCATTCAGGTTGTGTCTAGTTTTTCTGACTATGATAAACAGTACGGCAGTGAACATCCTTGAGGTTGCCTCTTTGTGCACGTTTCTCTAGGATAGACTATCTGGGTCAAAGGGTGTGCCTGTTTTGATGTTAATAGATGCTTCAAATGGCTGAGGTTTACCTTTTAAAGTGAACCTGTCTCCATTTGCGAGGGTAACAAACTAGTGGACATCCTGCATTGTATCACCTGCCACGTGCACAAGACACATCTCTGTGACTCTTTTTCTAAAGCAGGTGGAGTGCTTGCAAGAGAAGACTTTGGGCAGTTTTAGCTGAAGGGAATTTTAATCACAGGGCCTTTTTTTCAATGCCAATTTGTGGAGAATGCAGGCCGGTTCGTAAATGGCAGCTCACTGGAGCTGGGGCAGCCGTGGCTCGGGAGTGAATTCTGTCCCTGGGTTTCACAGGCAGAGCCCTGTTCTCCATGATTAATGAGTTCCACTTGGTTTCTTCAAGGAGTGACTATGCTGTGCCTTGCTGTTATTTATTTATGTCTTCTACTAAAAAATTCATGTAAAAAACATCCTTTAAGGTCAGTGCACAGTATTGTGCTGCAGACTAAAATATTCCAGCAGCCACAAGTAGGCCCACGTGCCAACAGAAAGTCTTCAATGGTTGGGGCCTTGAGCCCGAGGTCCCCATGATGGCCCTGCAAGGAGCAGTCCTGCCTGGTTGAAAGGAGGCATCCAGCTTCCTTCCAAAGGGGTTTGGGGCTAATGTGACCCAAGGAAAGGTACTAGGAAATGAGGTGGTTTTCCAGGGGGCAGTTTCAGTGTGCAGGCAGAGCTGCTAGCCCCAAGTGGCTCTAGCAAGGCATGGCAAGTGGAAGAGAAGCCAAAGGACCCATTTGTTCAAACACCATTTCTCCCCTGATTTCTGCTGTGTGCTATGACCACGGGGTCATGTCATAGTAATGTGACTTTGACTCTGAGCACAGTGGATGGGGCGGACAACCATATATGGGCTTTGCAAGCTTTCTCTGACCTGCCAAAGATCCAGGCCTGCCGCCTCTGGGGCATGAGGCTTGGGTTTCACTCTTGATGGCTCAGGGAAAAAAAAACAGCAGGAGAGTGAGGTGTAGGTGAACTAGAGTTATGTCAGCACACACACACAGAAGCTTTGTTTAGTCTTCTATGTGTAATTGTGCAAAACTGAACCCTTGAAATATCATTAACTGACATACCTGAAGGCAAAGGCTCTGGTGGAGAATGGGCGTGGGGGTATACACGTCTTGGCTTTCCACCACAGCAGGTCCTTTCTCAGGCAGCAGGACTCTTCAGCTGGAGGCTGGCCTGGAGTTCTCTGTAACCTGCTAGAGAGCGGCCCACCCCAGGAATGAAGGGGTGCGGACAAAGGCCTGAGCCCGAGGTGGCCTTGACCGAAGTCCCATCGTCAGTCGGCCTGCTGGGGGCTCGTTTTAGCACAGTCTGTTCAGCATCTTTCCCTCCCTCTGCATCTCTCTTCTGCCACCAAGGGGCAGGGAGACAGGGCACAAAGACCCTGGGGGCCTGCGCGGCCTTCGGCATTGCTTCTCCAGGGCAGCTCCGCCAGCTGCTGCTGGGGTGGGGAGGCAGTCCGTGGGGCCTAGGCGGGGCCCAGCGTGGGTTGTCAGAGGAGCCCCCGAGATGCCTCTTCAGCCTCAGCTACAGACCAAGGGTGTGAGCTCAATAACACCGTCCACAGGAAGCCCCGGCCCTTTGGCGCCACCATCTCTTTCTGGCTCTGAACTCCTGATAGGGTCACCGCCCCTTCTCTTCCCTATGGAGGACCTGCTCCACCTGTCCGCCTTTGTGTCAGGTGTCGTTCATCTTCAGCCTCCACCCTCCCCTTCCAGGACCTTCCCCCCTCTCTCAGTGGCCCCTTTCTTCTCCTCTGGCATCCTTACCCCTTCTCTGCCTCCCTCCACCAAGGCCCACCGCAAGGAAAGTGTGTCAGATTCCCGACACGAAGGCTTAATTGCTTACTTCCTGCAAGTAGTTGCATTTTTACAAGAGACCAAACCTAAATTCGGAGGAATTATTCTCCTATGTTTATAACCACCATTCTCCGTCACCAGCAAGCTTAGGGGGGAAATCATCTCTTGAATGAGCAGAGAGTTTCCTTTTTGGAACCCCTAAAATCTTATTATAAGGTTGTGGATCCTTGTCTTCAGAAGAGCCCAGCTTTTAAGTACAGCAAACTCTCTTGGTGAGATATATGTGTATAGAGAGGGGTTTTTTCCCCCCAAAACCAACAAAACAGAGGGCAATCTTTAAGAAGATACTGTTTTTCACACTGTTAGTGGCTGCAGGTTTGTTTCTTCTCCTCCATCCTTCGACTTGTCCCAAGTTCTACCAAACCTCTCCATCTGAGTGGTGTTTCCTTTATGCACACTTCTTGAACCTTGGGACTGGACGAGAGGAGAAATGTTAAAGCTTATAGAAGAACTCCTTGAAATGTGAAGATAGAAGACTTTTCCTAACATCTCAAGAAAAAATTTGAATGCAATGAGGGAGGGGGACACTTTTTTCCTGAAATTTTCTGTCTTTTTCCCACCTTCATACCCTAAGAGTAGGTAGCCAACAAAAGAAGAGCCTATTTCTTGTTAACATAGCCACTTATAGTAATGGGGAATAGCTCTGATTTTTCAAAGACGTAGAGCAAAGAAGAGAGTCCAGAATTTTCCCCCATTAGCATTGCTGGGTTCTTCCAGCCTACACAATCATGCAGCCTGTGTTTACAGCTAAACATGTCTCTGGCTGCATTTTTCTTGTTTTCATGCCATTGTTGGGGCTCCGTGGAGCCGTTCTGGCCTCAGCTGCTCCTCCGCCTCCACACTTGAAAGTATTATTAGGTCATTTCACAGCCTTCTTGTCGCAGTTGGTATTTCCAACCCCTTTTAGTGTTTCCTCGTGATTATTCAACTAAAAGTAATAGAAAATCATGTTCAAACTCTTCTGCTATCACAAATCCAAGCCCCCTTTTCTTTTCCAGCTGGAAACCATTTGAAAACGCCAGAAGAATATTTTTTCCCATGACTTTGCATAGATTTGGCTAAAGCTCAAGAGATAAAAACCTATGATAGAGGATCTTCTGGTGGCGTTTCTAAACCCAGTCCAACCCCAGCATGGGATGAAGGGCTCTCAAGTAGCCTGACTCGAACAGAGGAGCTTTGGCAAGGTTTCACACTACATCTGAACTTTTGGCTCCTTGTAGCAATTGGGGATGAACAAACTGAATTAGGGAAATTAAGTGTGGTGGGGAGTGAGAACCTTCAGCCAATACTACAGATTAAACCAAATTAAACACTTTGAAGGGCCGAGAAACATCTCCTAGTCCTTCATGAATTCTCATTTATTTACACCACAGTGTTGCATTTCCTGCTGAGATCCAAACAAAATGGCTGAGAGAATTTTCTGAAGGCTACGCCCATCTGAACGGTCCAGTGATTTAGCTGTCTCAGGGGGTTTGGGAACTTGGAATCCAACTCAACAAGGGCTCTCAGTGGCCAAGAGCTAATCCCCAATAAATCACAGCCCCAGACAAGGTGTGGAAAATGTGGCTGACTCTCAGTTCTACTACCGATCTTTTCAATGACTTACTGCAGTTTCTGCCTTGCTTCCTCTTTAAAGTGGAAGCGATGACACCTGGTACCTGTGAAAATGAATGATCGCCATGATTTCCTGTATAAGAGTCTCTTCAGTGCTTGCTTTAAAGGCTGGTTGCAGTTTGGTGGGCGAAGGGGCTTCTCACAAGGTTTTATCAGCCCTGACTTGGCTAAGGTGAAGGCTTAAAACTTGGGGCACAACTTACTCACTCTGTCAGCTCCTCACTTGCCTGTTAGCAGGACTGGTTCCCAAGCCAAAAGAGCAAGTATTGAAAATATGGAACCTCATGGCTTCCCCTTACTTGTCCTTTGCATGGTCTTCTTTTTCTACACATACCTTAAGATGGATGCCTTCAGGACATGACCACGTCCTGAAGAGGGCAGACCCGGGGTGAAGACTGGGGCAGGGAGCTCTTTTCTGTTGAAGTCTCCTTGTCTACTTCAGTCAGCAGCCCTCTTCAGAGAACCCTCATCAGAAAGACCCTCAGGGTTTTCTCCTTTTCTTCCTGTAAAGATGGTAGAATTCTCGACCAGGGAAGAACAGCTGTGCTGACCTGACAGAGGGGCAAACAGAGACTCCAGGAGGTCAGTGACTCAGCCAGGCTCTGATACCTGGGTGGAGGGGCAGAGCTCTGCCGAGAAGGAGGCAGCCTGCTCCTAGGGCAGTGCTCCTCCATATCCCCTGCTGCTCCCCTTCCAGGACTGTCCTGAGAGTGTCTCTGCTCCACGTTCCAGACCCACGGGGAGAAACGTAGCTCCTTAGAGTAGGTTCAGTTTGTGACTGGGTATGGCTGTTCACCATTCATGCTGTAGTGTTGCAATTTACTGCCAAGGATGCTAAGGAGTATTCTCCTCTTCCAGGGTGGCGGGAGGTCCTAGACAGTCCAGGGAATGTTTTAATATCTAGCCACCTCGGGTCTTTTGCTCTGGAAAATCAGGATGATAGGAATAGGTGAGACTTTGAATCACTCTTCACTGGGTACCTGACCCAACTCTTGGTGATGCTAAGAGAAGGAAACTGGGGGACCTGAGGGGACCTAAGGAAACAAGGGGACCGTTCAGCCTGAGATGAAATGTCAATGTGAAAATGACCAGGTTTGGTTAAATTGGGGTTTTTTGTTTATTTGTAAAATAGTGGCTACTCTGCTCACTCAATTACTCAAATTCTGTTAAACCCCATTTCAGGCACTCCTGAGTCCTTCCTCCTCTCACAAGGCTGGTCTGCAGCAGCTGGTGGTGGGAGGTGGGCAGAGACCTGCTCTCCTGCAGGGAAATACAGACTGGAAGACTTGTGATTGGGCAATCTCTTTGAATTCCTCAGTGGATCTGATAAAAATGAATTCAAGCCCCAAACCAAGAGAGCAGTGTATGAGTAAAAAGGCTCAGGTACCATGTTTGAAACCATCCCTATCCTTCAGATAGATAAAGGAGCCAGGACTCCCCATCCCCACCTCCTGCCCTTGCATCAGCCTCAATTCCACAGCCCCCTCCTCACTCCCACATTTTTCCTCCTGGCAGCATCCCAGTCCCATTTGCCCAACCCCTACCCTGGACTCAGCCATCACTTCGAGTTCCTCCAGTAACATCCTACTGTCTTTTATGCTATCTTGGCATGGGCGAGTCTTTGCTTCTGAACCACACTGAAGGGCCTTAATTATAGACACCTGGACCCATACATCTTCATTTCCTGAAGTCCTCTGCATGGTTCCAGGGCATGTAGGAAACCCTCTTAATAAGTGAAGGTTGGTGGTTGATTGGTTGGTTAGTGGGTGAATGAAGACTGCCCTTTGAAGAACAATGCAAATCAGCCTTCCCTCTCCGGGTGCCTACCACAGGAAACATGAAGCCCCAAATCTCAGGTCACTATGCCTTTACATTCATGAGATATCTCCGCGAGTTCCCATCGAAGTGGTGAGCCAACAACGCAGGCAAACAGCCAGAGAACGTGTACCTGCCCACCGGCGTCAACACAAGGCAGACTCTTTGTTCTGCTGGAGTGGGGCGGTGGTGAGACAGGATAGTTGCACTGCTTGCCCACCCCCAGAATTTGAGGGAGTTGAGGGGAAAGGGTCTCCTCTAACCTTAATACAGTGCTGAGGGTCAGAATTCAGGTTTTGGAATCAGGATGGCCGGAGACTGAATCCACACAGGGGCCAGAAGGAAATAGGGTCACATGAGCACAAAGGTTGAAAGTGGAAGTCGTGTGGGTGGTAAGTTCCATTCCTGACCTGTGTTCTCCTAAAGGTGTGGCCTGTTCCAGTCTCCCCCATCCGTCTCACACAAACATACCACCCACTGAAATAGAGTCCTGGAGGGTCCTTTCCGAGTTTTAACTTATTAAAAAAAATTAATTCCAGGTCCCTGGTCTCCACATTCTTTGCCACCTGCCTCACTTCCCCAGCTGGGTCTCCATCCTCCCCTCTCCCTTCCCTTCCCCCTCCCTTTCTTCCTTGAACGACAGGGACCCAGTGGACCCCCACACTCCCTGCCAGCATCCTGTGGAAACCGGCTGAAGTTTACCTCCCGGGCTCAACAAAAAAGTAAAGTGGCTCATGAAGGGCAAAGAGGGTTTTGAGAAAGAAAGCTCTTCATCAAACACAGATATCAAGAATATCAGCAAGGGGACTAGAGAAAATTGCTATCAAAGTAAATTGCTTTTTGTACAAACGTTCCCTTTACTGGGGTTTTCCCCAGGGTGTCATTCTTTCTTTAAGGCTTCATGAACAGATGCGCTTTTGAAAATGTTGATTAACTTATCCTTTTCTCGACCCCTTCCCACTCACCCAAACTCCTGCGAGTGGTGATTATGCAAAAAGCCAAGTCAAGTCTCTAAAGGGTTCTTCACCTGAAGTAGCCTTTGATCTTCCAGGTGCAGGAATCTCAGCCACATCTGGGCAATTACTTTCATAGAACCTTTAAAATGGACCCGTTCTTGGGAGGTCATCTCATCCAGTCCTCTGCCTGCAGAGACAAGAGGCCATGATGTCCGGGGACAAAATGTTCTCATCGTCATTACCATCCTTTTACCCTTTTTCTTCCAAGATCAATGCCACATCCACTCCTTTCCAGCCTGTGATCAATGGCATCCTAAAGACTTCTTCCCTGAGGGTATGAGATGGAGCAAGATGCCATTCTAGCCTCCAAGACTTTGTCACATCCTTGGCAGAGGCTGAATCCCTAAAAGCAAGAACAGGATTTGGCCCAAAAGTCACTGGCAGGAGCCCCGCAGTTTTCGTCCTGGGCTGATTCACATAGTCTCATCCAGTGTGCTGCGTCCTTTAACTGTGAAGGTGTTAAGACATATGAGCAGCCCATCAAAATGATTAATTGTTGGAAAGGTGATGGCTTTCTTCCATGTTTGTTTTATCATAAGGTTAAAATAAAAGGCTTTGGGTTGATTTCCACAAGCCCGATTGGATCCCTATGACAGACAACACTGCCTCTTGTTGCTTCTTGTTCACAGCCTGCATGGTAGAGGCCTGGGGAGCAATGCAGGGGATGGGCATTGAGGTGGGGAGGCTGGTGTGGCCTGCGGGTGCCGGCTGCTGTGCTATAAACATGCCAGGGACAGGCTGGCTGTGTGGAGGAGGGGTGCCGCACGGCATCCATCCTTTCAACTGGGGTCTTGGCAAAGTTATTTTCTGCATCCCTTACTGGTGACCAAGAGTGTAAGAATGGGCTTTTAGCTCTTTGGCCAGGAATGAGGAAGACTTCTTTTTTTTTTTTTTTAACTTTTTTTATTGATTTATAATCATTTTACAATGTTGTGTCAAATTCCAGTGTAGAGCACAATTTTTCAGTTATACATGAACATATATATATTCATTGTCACATTCCTTTCTCTGTGAGCTACCATAAGATCTTGTATATATTTCCCTGTGCTACAGAGGAAGACTTCTAACATGATGAAAACCACTGCCTCCAGAAAAAGACTGAAATTCAAGTGTGGCAGTGATAGATCGAGCCTCAGTTCAGGTCATGGTCAAGTAGCTCTTCCCGGAGATGTTGTGCCAATGAGGGAGAAGTTCAGGCTGGTCTGAAATTCTTTTTTTCTCTCTTGTGTAATCTTTTAGCCATTTGGGAGTTTGGGTTTGTTTTAAGGCTTGATTTTTGGGTATCAGTTTATAGTGTTGACATCAAAGTAGTTCACCTGACTTTGGGTTGAATGAAATTCCTAAAGGGCCACATATGTTCACCGGGACCATCTTGAGCTCCCAGCCAGGACAGGCATCACTAACTTGTGAGGTAGGAAAAAATGACAAGACCCCACTCTTTATATTTGATTCTCTTTTTTAATGTTTTACCATTTTAGACAGGTAATTTCCATTGGCTCTGATTTCTATAAGATGGACAGCATAGTGAATAGAAACCTGGATTACCCCTCCCCCAAAAAAATTATCATAAAAAAAGAAGAAGTTAGACAGTGATAATACTGAAGAAAAATTCAGAGTGAATTAACTTTTCTCTGTTCAAGCCTGGGCTAGTCAGACTGGATGCTCATGTTTGATCTATTCTAAACAGTGAAGAAAGCCAACGGGAAAAACAGAATAGGAAGGAAAGAGAAGAGACCTTAGCACGGATATGTGGAGGTGGACAGGCATTTTAACGTTCTTTCCAGTTCTGCTGTTACATTAAAACATACAATGATGAAACCTGACTTCCTTAAATACCATCCATTTATTTGAAACCCAAAGGAGAAGGACTCTTGTACTTTGTGTCCACACAGATGCATGCATCTGAGGAGGGCAGGATGTTATACTGAAAGAACTCGCAGTCCTGGCAACTGACTGGGCGTGAGAGGCTGTTGAAGTTCCCTTCGATAAAATTCAGACCTATATTGATAATAAACAACAGTCATTATAAAGACACAAGTGAGAGTTTACTCGGCACTAAAGATCTTTCTTATTGTTTCTGTTCTTCTGGTTGCTGTTGCAAATAAAGACCAATTATTTGAAGGGAAAAGTCTCTAGGAATGTACATACTAAATGATCCAGAAGATTCTTTAGCTGCCCACGATGCTGGGAGTCATTCTCAGAAAGGTTGCATCTCTGTCTTTTAGCCATGGCATAGAATTTGTTATAACTCAACTTTTATGTTTTCTTTTTCCTTACAGTGGACATCCCAGAAATACACGGGAGAGAAGGCTACGAGGATGAAATTGATGGTGAGCTTTGCTGTGATTTAGCAGATAATCAGGAAATTTGAGTCTGGCTATAAAGACATCAACAAAAATAATGCACAGGGTATTGGAGGGCCAGAATTTAGAACTATCAGTCAGAAATACAAGTGACAAGAATCCAGAGAGGAAAGAAGAAACCATCAATTGCTCTGTCAAGGTCAAATTTAGAGATTTAGAAATTTATTGAGTTCCCTCTGCCTAATCTGAAACAGGTCTCCCACTTTGGGCAACTTTTGACACTGATGGACTTCAAATCTGAATAAACCCTTTTGAAGTGAAAGTCAGGCTCCTCTATACATGTCACTGCTCGAACCCACTGACCTCCTCCCCAAAAGGGCTGGGTGAATGAGCGTAACCGTGAATATTCCCTCAGGCTGCTGTGGTTTCCAGGCTCCTGGCTTGCAAGGACCTTCTTCACACTACCCAAGACTCCAAGCTGGGGCTTGTTGCAGGATTTAGGTTTCTCGTCCACACTGCCCACCCTGTATTTTCATATTTATTCCAGGCTCTATTTTCCCACTTCAAATTCCCGTACTTCAAGAGACTGAAGTGGGAGTCCCTACTAGGGGGCCCACTGAGCAAACATGCAGATGTAATTTCTTCCCTGGACTCAGAGCAGCCCGGGTCTCTCTGGGTGTCCCTGAGTGCCGGAGCTGATCTCCAAGAGAGATCACCAAGGTTCCCCTCAAAGAACAGCTTTAGACCAAGATTGATGTGTTTGAGAAGAGCAGTTTATAGAGCAGCTGCTTTTAACCTGACCTTAATCAAACACTTCAAGTGTAGTTATAGAAACAGAGCGACGAACCCAAACAGCACCTTGTTAACTGGATGCAGGCACTCCCCGCCAAGCCCGGTCTAACGCTCCTTTTATGGGCAGAGCTGCCTGCACACACGGCCCCCACAGAGAGGCGGCGATAGATGGAGCGGCAGAAGCCCTGGGAGGGGGCAGAAAGAGTCTTAAAGCCTCAGTTTCCTCATCTAGTTTTAAATTTTATATTATCACCCTGCCTTCTTCATGGGATTGTTAGGAAATCCCATAAAATCAGACATGGGTGTGGCCGTGCCTTGGCCACACCATAGAAATATAATTGTATTAGTTTGCTGGGGCTGCGTAACAAAGTACCAGGGACTGGGTGGTTTAGACAACAGACTTTTATTTTCTCCTGTTCTGGAGGCTGGAAGTCCAAGATCAAGGTGTCAACAGAGTTGGTTCCTTCTGAGGGCCGGGAGGGAAAGATCTGTCCCAAGCCTTTCTCCTTGGCTTGTAGACGGTCTTCTCCATGTCTGCGTGGCATTCTCCTACCTGTGTCTGTCTTTCAGTTTCCCCTTTTTAATAAAGACACCAGTCATGCTGGATGAGGGCCCACCCTGAGGAACTCATTTTAACTTGTTTACCTCCAAAAAGACCTGATCTCCAAATAGGGTCACATTCTGAGGTGCTAGGGGTTAGAATTCAATACCTGAGTCAGGGGTGGGGAGGGAACATACTTCAGTCCAGAGCAGTGAGGTAAGATTTATACCAAGTGAAGTCTAGTGGCTCAAAAATAATCTGCTGCTTGGAGGGCTAGGAGCGCTAAATTGGGAAATTCATCACATCAAAATAGTCTCAGCCTGTCCTTTGATTTAACCTAAAGCAGCTGGAAGTGAGGGGTGAGGAGGCAAAGAAAGAAGGGTGCCCGGAACACAAAGCCATCCTAGGTGCTTCAAAGGCACCCTGAAGTTTCTGTGAAAATCTGAGCTTACCTGATATGAATCAAATGATTTATATATTAAATATTTAGACTATGCTTACATTGTGCTGGACACCAAGCACTTTACAAATATTAATTCATTTAAACTGCCTAACAACCGGTAATGTAGACTTTATCAGTATCCTCATTTCACAGATGAGAGAACTGAGGCAAAGAGAAGTTAAGTAACTTACCCAAGGTTACACAGCTAGGGATGAGGCAAGGCTGGGCTCTGAAGCCAGGCGGCGTAGTTCCAGAGGCCTACTGCTTAGCCCTGGGCTCTGAAGGACATCTGAACTGGGCTGGGGAGCCTACATTACTTCACCCCGAAGGAAGCAGTGTCTGCAATCTGTCGCGTCCTTTATGTCCTAGATGACTACGAGGTAGACTGGAGCAACTCTTCTTCCCCAACCTCTGGGTCTGGTGCCCCTCTGGCCGACAAAGAAAAGAGCTGGCTCTACACGCTTGACCCCATCCTCATCACCATCATTGCCATGAGCTCGCTGGGCGTGCTGCTGGGGGCCACATGCGCGGGGCTTCTGCTCTACTGCACCTGCTCCTACTCGGGCCTGAGCTCCCGCAGCTGCACCACGCTGGAGAACTACAACTTCGAGCTTTACGATGGCCTCAAGCACAAGGTCAAGATGAACCACCAGAAGTGCTGCTCGGAGGCCTGACGCACTGCACCCAAGTCACATCTGACATTTCATTCCAGCAAGAGGGGCTAGTGAAGATTACCGTGGGTTTTTTGTTGTTGTTGTTTTTTGTTTTGTTTTTCCCTTTGGAAACTGAATGCCATAATCTCGATCAAACCGATCCAGAATACCGAAGGTGTGGACAGAACAGACAGGCGAGTCGAGGGAGGAGGGCAGATGCAGCCCTGCGGGGGGTTATGACCCACCTAGGACCACGTGGCTGAGTCGTTGCTGGGACAAAGACGGGAGCTCATCTCTTTGGGGTCACAGTTCTCTTTTGTTTGTGACTTTGTTATTATTACATTTTATTTCTTTGGTCTGTGAGCAACTCAAAGAAGAGAATGATCTTTCCAGTACAGAGCAGTGATCAATATTCTCCACTTTCTCTTTCTAATCAACATTTGGAAAGCAAAGGGTCTTTTCAGACTTTCCATCTTTGGAAGAAAAAAACTCCACCCAAAAGCCGTCCAGTTTATCCTGTCCTCTGATCGTCGTGTGACTTATGGGATTTGCGGGCTGTGGGTCCCGCCAGCCAACTTGACAAGCTGCCGTTTCCAGTCCCAGCATTTCAGTAGGATGTTGTTGCCTTTAACTTTTTTTATCCAGGGGAAAATTGCCATTTTAGGGTCAGCACGAATAGCTCTTTCTTACATGCAATGTAAAACAAACCAGAAAGGAAACTTCACACGTCAGAATCCATAGGAGCGCCTCCACATAAGAAGCGGACAAGCCTTAACGTGCTTTGTGAATAGAAGCCATTCGTTCGATCTAGAATTTGTGGCTGTGAGGCTACTTTGTGGGGCCTCCGGTGGTGGTTTGGCTTTTTCTTTTCCCTCCTCCTTGTTCCTCTAAAACATACACGTACACACATGCACACACACACACGTATCAGGTCTCCAAGCCCCAGGAAACGACATTGTTTGACAGTCTCTGAAATGGGGCTGGGGAAATACAGGCTATTAGTATGTTTTCTCCATCAATGAGACTAACTGGTGACCACTGGACCAGGAGAATGGTGGAGACAGAAAAAGAAGTCCATCCTCTGTAATCATGTGATCAGGATCACATGATCATGAGCAGACTATAAGAGACATTCTGAGAAATTACTCTCTCTGATGGGCTAGAAAACACTGACTTCTTCTTAGGGTTCCAGCCTCCTTGTCAGCCTTTCAGAAGCATCAGAGCTAGGATGTATGTGAGCTGATTCTAACCAGAAGTCTGCAAGCACTAGGGACCAAAATGCTAACACTGCTTCAACCTCAGAGAGACCTATGTTGTCACACACACACACACACACACACACACACACACACACACACCCCAATTTATGTATTTTTTTATTAAGTGCCTTGGAAAAAATGAAGAAAAAGATGTATTTTCCTTCTATGTAGAAATCAGTGACTATCATACAAGTTAAGGCGTTCCTCTTCCCTAACCCCACAGTTCCACGTCCAGTTGCCCCCTCACCGCTGATCGTACTAATGGAGTAAAGCCCTGCCACCCAGTGGTCGTCCTCGCCCAACACGACTCTCAACTACTGTGGAAGGGGAGGCCTTAGGACTATCATGAAACTGTGTGAAGGAGATTGTCCGTGTCCAGATCCAAATCTTGATTTTACAGTGACACCCAAGGATTGCCTGTGTGCTGGAAATACACTGGGAACCTGACCGGTATGCCCAGCCTGTGCTTATCAGTGGTAAGCTGTCAGGCCATTTTTGCTGCTATGGTCACCCATAATTTCATTTGTCTCAGACCCAGGTGAAAGGGGAGGGGTGAATGGGACTGGTCGGTTCCTTAAAACGTTAACTTATGGAAATGCTAGTTCAAGTGGTAATGTCACAGTGTTTTGTATGCAGAGAGGGAGAGTTCATACTGACAGCTATTTATTCACATGTGTGTATGTCTTTGCCCACCTTTGAGTTCTCTGTAGCTACTGTGTATGTGAATGGTCACGTGGGACTCAGTGGTGTTGTGACTTTGACCTAGGGCCCGAGTGTCACTGCTGATCTCGGCACTCGTTGGCACAGTGGTAGTTAGAGGTGAAAAGCAAAGCTGTCAAGCCCAAAGGCTTAGCTTCAGGCCCCCCTGAGCTGGGCATGCAGCAGAAGCAAGTTCTTAATTAACCCATCTTCCTCTTCGCCTTCCCGTGTAGCTCAGTGTTCAGGAAGCTAGCAAGTCCAAGGGTTTCCAGAGTTCGCCTGCAGAAAAAGAGAGTTCAAAAGCTGACACTTGGGGTCCTGGCTTTCTCATGTCCCATGGGCTATTTTACCACTCCCCAAAGACCAGCCCTGCCTCCGGCTTGCAGTTCACCTCTAAGTTACATACAACTCAACCTGCATCCCTTTAACAGTCCTGTATCCCTGGTCACCACTGGTTGGTTTGAGGCCCTGAGTAGGCTCGGACTGCTGAACAAAAGCAGGCCATCCAGGGCTACATGTAGATACCTCACCAGCACTGGAGGCTGGTCTGCTGTAAGAAAGACAGAGGGGTCCAATTATAACCTAGCCAGGGGACACCCCAATGCATTTGTTATCTGTAGGTAGGCTAGCTGACCCGTCTCCTTGAGTCATTCCCTTTGGGAAACCCAACTCACAGTATTGATCTCCGTTTTTGCCTTGTAATGAATGACACATTACCTCCACGCTCTCCTGGGCTACGCAGTCAACAACGGCCCCAGGGCTGCTTCCTCTCTTAGGTGGGGATGGGGAGTGGACAGGGATATGGGTCCAAGGAATGAGCATGAATGGCGAGAAAACAAGGGAAGAAGTTAAACTGTCAAGCAAAAGGTTAACGTTTCCAAGGTTTTCAGTTAAAGGTATTTGACCATTCGCTGGCTGAGCCAGATCAAGGGAACTTGAGAGCTTTTACTGTGATTCTTCAATGTAAAAAATAAACAACAATGTCAAACTGTGTTTATATGATTTGTATAAAGCCTTTTTAAGATTACTATTTAAATAAACATTATACCAGAGATATTTTTCTGCATGTTCTTTGTTGGAGACAAAGAGACTTGGGTTCAGGGTGACCAGATCATCCCAGTTTGCCTGAGACGTACCTGGGTTTTAGCACTGAAAGTCTCGTGTCCCGGGAAACTCTTCAATCCCAGCCAAATCAAGATGATTGGTCATTTTCTTGGGACAATGTTTCTCGACACTTTTATGTGAAGTTAGTAGGTAGACCAGCTAGCTGGCTTTTTAATGAAAATATGATGGGATGGGTAATGGGCTACCTGGCATCTATGGAATCAAAAATTCTGGGAGGAGGGCCTAGGGATTTGCATTTTAACAAGCCCTTCTGGGGGGTTCCAATGCACTTTCAAGTTTCAGAACCTCCTGTCTCAGAGAAAGGCAAAGTAGCCTGGCTTCCCAAAGTGATTAGGGATTTTTCACCTGTAGGTTATTGGATTCAAGACAAACTAGACTTTGGCTAGAGAAAGCTAAAGGAGGTCAAGGACATTCCTAAATAGCACAAATTTCCAGGGAAGGAGGAAGGAAAACCCTTACTATGAACTTCCTCCCCACCTCCCTGCACCACGACACACACGCAAATGAGAAACTTGAAGCTGTGAATTGGAGCTGAATTTGCCCCAATCCTGAATCTCTGTTCGCATTTGGTTCAGTTTTATCCAAGAAATGTTTTTTAGCACGTCCTGATTTTGTAAGCTCTTGGAGATTATGCTCCAGTGAAGTGAATGGAAAGCAAACAGTCAAACACTGAAGAGGAGGACTGGTTATGGTAAACTCAATGAAGGTGATAAATAGGTAGCTCTGATAGAGAATTACTAGATATTAAAGATATGATATTTGTGTAACTTGAGTTCATATTTGCAAAACATGGGATTTGGGTTAATTATATTGAATACAACTTATCTGTTTTATAGTCAACAACACTTATCATGAAACCTAATGAATCTGATATAATACAATATATCTCTCGGAAGCTTTTTTTAAAAAAGAATTACCAAGGCCACTCCCTCTAAAGGGTTGATCAGGGAAGGCTTCCCTGAGGAGGTGATATTCAAGCTAAAACCTGAAAAGATAAGGAGTCGGCTAAGCAAAGTACCTGGGCAAGCTTTCCAAACTGAAGGAACAGCATATAGAACAGCATCCTGCTGTGGGAAAGAGTTTGCTGTGTTCCTAGGACCACAAAGCAGGGCAATGAAGGCATAAAAACAGCAGGGAAAGGTATCGAGGCTGGGGAGCCAGGTAAGATTCTTTAAGGTACAGTGAGGAGGTGCTGTCTAACCTGCATCACTCTTTGGTCTTCCTTAACTTACAGAAAAAGCAGCCCCCAAGTGCACCCCCAACCCCATTCCTCATTGTTCAGTAAGGTCACCCCATGGTATCTCTGCAGCTTCCTTCTCGGCCTCTCTTGTGATCTTTATGATACCATGTGTCTCCTGAGATGCCAGCTTCTACAGTCTTACTGACCCTAGCGACAATAACAGGTTAAAATGAAAGTAAATTTCTACTTTCCCTTCGTTGAGCTTGTGGGTATTTTTAAAGCCCTAATAAACCAATAACTCCTGGTTCCTAGCCATCCAATGTTTATATAAGATCTTTTTTTTTTTTTTTCTTATCTGCATCCTTCTGGAAATGTTTATACAATCCTCAGGGGAGGCAGTGAAATGAAGTTGGAACAGGCCCATCCTTGAGGAAAACAGGACCCATCTGGACGCCGAGGCGCCTTTGCCCCCTGCAACATTGGTGGTGGTGACAGGGGGAGGGGAGCTTGAAGAAGACATGGAAAGATGCCTATTTCAGTTCTCACAGGCTTCAGGATCCAGTCGTGGGGTGAGCCAAACGAAACTCCTAGGGAAACGTTTCCCCTGGGGACAGGGTGTGAGATGAGGGGGTGCCGATCAGAACAGGAAATGCTACCTGTGCGGGTCCCCGGCACTTCCTTCCCTCCATAAGTGGGCGTCACAGAAACTTTAATGCCTGTTCCCACCAGTAAAAGGGAGGGTCCGAAGAAACCTGAGGACTGAGGCAGAGGTGCTGCTTGCCCCGGTTTTCCCACCTCTCTGAAGGCCCAAGCCTGTTCCCCACCCACCGATGCCAAGGCCGAGGCCGGTCCTCTTCATCCCTTGCTCTTCAAGGTGACCCTGTGAGGAGCTCCTGGTGGAAGGACACGCCTTCCCTGGTCTCCCTGAAGATGGGCCGAGGAACCTCCGAGGGAGCCACGGGCCAAGTTGTGTCTGTAGCTTGTTCAAAGAATGACACCTGTGTCCGCTCTCTTCCTTGCCAGAAGACCCCGGACAGTTGGGGGGTGGGGCACTGTTGCTGTCACAGTCAGCTTCTAAGTGTTGAAGAGAAAGAGACCCTTGGCTGCAGGTGAGCTGCCCCTCATCCCTCCCTCTGCCTGGTGGCATCAGACGAGCAGGGTCCCTGTCTCAGCAGAGGACCCCCACCACAAGCCTGCCTGGCCTGAGGGTCAGCCAGACCCATGTGCACACAGAGGCGCCCAGAAAAGCCCTCCACTAGCAGAGGGGTAAAGCCCCAGGGTGTGGGCTTGGGGGCACTCGGTTCTGGGC
The DNA here is from genome assembly GCF_036321535.1 of Camelus dromedarius. Taxonomy (NCBI): domain Eukaryota; kingdom Metazoa; phylum Chordata; class Mammalia; order Artiodactyla; family Camelidae; genus Camelus; species Camelus dromedarius. The sequence continues at coordinate 67,837,109 of NC_087439.1, read as the reverse complement.
CCCTCCTCACCAAACCAGCAGGCCTGGGCAGCTGTGCTCTGGTGTGGACCCTCCTCTACCTGGATTCAAACAAACCTCTCCTGGAAACCAGGGCAGTTCTGTTTGCAAAGGGCAGGCTGCCACCTCTATAGCTGCCCAGGCTTCTCAGAACCGTCGCAGAGCCAGGTTGCCGTGGTTTGGAGCACAGCTCCGCTAATAAATCTCCATCCCGAAGCCCTTGACTGCCTCCACTGGGAATTGAAGCACAGCCTCTCAGAGCGCCCGCTGGCAGCCCCGCCGCCTTGCCAAGCCTGGCGCATAACTGCCCTGGTGGGGCCATGAATCCAGGGCCCTGGCTGGCGGCCTTTCTGGATTTGCCTTCTTTCCTCGCCTCCCCGACCCCCCATTACCCCCTCAACTCACCTCTCCTTGAGCATTGACATTTCTATTTCCAACCAACTTTTTAAATCCTGTGGGAGTTCAAAGAAACCTTTAGAGGTATTTGCAATCCACCACTGCTCCCCTCCCCTTGAACTTGGACGTGCTAAGGAGGTGGGAGAATACTGGTCCCAGAGCCAGGCACCCAGGTTTCTCAGTTCTGCCTCTAGCTCTGTGACCTTGGGAAGGCCATGCATATCTTGCTTTGCCCAGGTATAAAGTGAACATTTGGGTTGAATGAATTTTGAGTGGGGAACTCTGACATCCTAGCTGATGGAGTAGTTCTGTTCGGTTGTCTGAATCTATGCTGTACAAAGCAGTGAGCATAAAGCTTTGCAGATGCCTCCCCTCTGCAGAGAAGCTGGGAGCACATCTTCAGGCTTGATTCTGCTGTGGAGCTGGCCCAAATTCAAGCTCCCTCGCGGCAGAATTGCTCTCTTTCCCAGAGCCCTTCACTAATAGCTATTTACATAGAAATTCACATGCTTACTTGTCTGTCTCCCACCAGCTCTTATGGGAAGAATATATGCATGCATTCATTCATATAATCAATGTGTTTTGTGTTAACGCCTATTCTGTGCCTTGCTAGGTGCCGGGAGACAATGATGCATAACAGACATGGTCCCTGCCTTCAGGGAACTTACGGTCTAGAGAGCGAGACGTAGATGAATCAAATAACCACACAAATCTGTCGTGACAATCACGGCAGGAACTATAAAGTGAAGTTTAGGGAGCTGTGAGTGTCTAAGAGGCTCAGGGAAGCTGCCTCTGAGCATCATGACCGACAGGAGCTGAAATCCTAGGGTGAGTCTGACAAGTGGGAAGGGTGGGAGGGAGAGTGTGTCAGACAGGAGGGCCAGCAGGTGCAAAGATCCAGAGGCAGAGGGAAACCTGACTGGAGCAAAAGCGAAGGGTAATGAGAAGCATCTCATGTACCTTTGTATAAAGACCCCCAACTCATACCTGACACTCTGCAAGGGCAAAAAGTATTTGTTGAATGAATGAATGAATGACTTGTATAAACGCCCCTTTCTGACAGGCATCAAGCTGCCCAGTTTGTACAGACTAAAAGATAAGTGTTTTAATTCTTCCTTTTTGCTACTGTGCTTCACATAGTGGAAAATGTAGCAGTAAGTTTCATAGAGTCTGAACTGAGAAATTATGCCCACAAGTTCCAGTATGGAGATAGGCACTACTTGTTTCTGTTTATATATAATAAATTAAGTTATATATACAGATCAAAATACTGTTAGAAAAGTTGGAGGATTGCCAGATTTAACAAATAAAAATATCCTGTGAGCCACTATGGAGAACAGTATGACAGTTCCTCAAAATATTAAACATAGAATTACCATGTGGTCTCAAAAGAGTTGAAAGCAGGGACTCAAACAGATACTTGCCCACCAACATTCATAGCAGCATTATTCACAGTAGCCAAAAGGTGGAAACAATTGAAATATCTATCAACAGAGGAAGGGAAAGACAGAATGTGGTATGTACTTACAAGGGAATATTATTCAGTCTTAAAAAGGAATGACATTCTGTTAAGTATTACAACATACATGAACTTTGAAAATATTATGCTAAGGTGAATTAAGCCAGACACAGTAAGACACATGTTGTATGATTCCACTAGTATGAGATACCAAGAATAGGCAGATTCAAAGAGAAAGTAAATTAGAGGTCACCAAGGGCTGGCAGCGGGGCAAAAATGGAGTGTTATTGTTTAGTGGGTACAGAACTTGGCATGATGAATAAGTTCCGGAAGTGGATAATGGTGATGGTTGCACAACATTGTGAATGTTTCTACATTGTGAATTGTACTTAGGGTTAAAATAGTCTGTTTAATGTTATATAAATTTACCACATTAAAAAAAAAATCTTTCCTTCAAAAAAAAGTCCCATGTAATACTTGGGACATACCTAAACTGAAAATTTATTTATTGTCTATTTGAAATTTGAATATAACTGAATATCCTGTACTTTATCTGGCAACCCTAATTGAGAAGCTTCCTCTTCACCATGGGTTCCCTAGAACATTTCCAGGTTTCAGGGGCCATCCTTTCAAAATCCAAAATCAATGCCTGTGGTCTGATAAGAATGTGTACAACCTAGACACAGAAAATCAGGGGGGGGTGCCTGTCCTAATTATAGACTCAGCCCTAGACAGAGGCCATGGAGTGACTCCCTCAGCCCTCACTCACTCCATCAGTGAAGAGGTAGAGATTAGAAATCTTGGTTGGGTTTCCCATCTGTTGTTTAATCATCACAATCCACAAATGCAGTAAAAGCTGGTTATAAAGCCCTTCTTACAATTGACCACGTGGCTAGAATTACAGTTGCAGATGGCGACGCTCGTGCGTATGACTCAGACGATAGCCTTGTCCCCTGCCATCAATGCATCTTCACACCAGAGTTGGTAAGAACCCATGGGGTGCCCAGATGCCTAATTGTACTCCCATTTGCACCCATGTCTTCTCCATGAAAGAAACTGCCTGCACAGCTCATCAGGCAGCAAGAAACAACAGGTGCAAAAGGCAAAGGCCACTTTGGAACCATTTGGACCAAAGAACACGGCTCGGTGTAACAAGAGCGCCCACAGGCTTGGCACGCCCACGCTGATCCTCCTGCAAGATGGGCCTGGAAGCAGACCACAGCCGCCGTGTCTGTGGCTGCCGCTCCAGGTGGTCCCACCTACTCCTTCTCTCAACCAAGACGAAAAGGCAGCTGGGGAGGGCATCGCATGAAGAGATGGGTCGTGTCCAATTCATTTTTACTAGGTGCTGACAAGTCACTGCGAAAGTCTAGAAATGTGTAGCACAGCAAAAACACACGGGTCACAATGCACTGGTGAATGATTACCAGAGGAGAAATTCATTACAGGCTGCTCTCAGCTCCCATCACATACGGAAGTGTTACATTAACAAGATGGAAGGTCCCTGCGGTCCCCTCCCCAACACAGCCCCCACTGCCACCGCCCGCCACCCCACTATTTCAATTTGTGTTGCATGGTGGGAGCAGAGCCCAAAGGCGGGGGAAGTTAATTCAGCTATACTAATCAAGAAGGGGGTCACGGGGGCAGCCAAAGCCAATTGAAGCAGATTCGGCCTGCATGCCACATGAAATTCTTCCCTTGCAATCTGCACCGGCTGTGACCACTGCAGGCTGGCACCTATCTATGGCATTAAAACAGAAGGAGTCTTTTTTTTTTTTTTTAAGCTGTTTGTATAATTTGCTTTCCATCTTAGATGTGTGTTTCCCCATGGAAGGGCCTGGTCCTTGTGCTTGTCGACTCCCAGATTCCCTCGTGTTTCTAACCTGTCCTGACATAGACTCAGACAGATGTAGAAGCTAGAAGGTGCCAGCATACAGCCAGTGCTGAATACTGTGGAATGGCTAAGATGAACAAGCTACACTGAGTTTGGAGCCGTTCTGGACCCAGATCTGGGGTGATGAGGACAGGCAGTCCTCATTTTGTGGTGGCCAAAGGGGCGTTATAGATCAAGTGGCCTTCAAGTCCTTGCTAGTCAGTGCCACATGCCATTATTGTCTTGTCCCTCTTTCTAATCTCTCTTCTCTGATGACCACTTCCCATGTGAAAGAATCACAGGCCACAAATGGAAGATTAGCAGAGATTCAAAAGCTCGAAGACAGACGGGTCAATAGTCCTTTAATGAGATTTCTGCTCCTTCAGGATGCTGTCCACATACAGCGGGGCCAGCCACTGTATCTGCTTTCAAAGTCAAATACACTGCCAGGCCTGGGACGGACGGACGGGCCCTGCCTGGGAGGGGTCCCTTCACTGGTGCCAAAGAGCTCAGTACCTTGGCCCTCACCCCTGTGCCAATGCCCTTACCCCTCAGCGAGTTCCTGTTGCGACTGTTAACCTAAAGAGGGTGAGGAGCCAAGCAAGATCACCAGCCAGTACGATGTTAAATATTCGACCTCCCTGCCCGGGCCATTTCATTATGCAACTTTCCCTGGGCTTAAAGAAAAGAGAGCTCGCCTCTCCCAGAAGCGCCCCATGGAGACATGCCCTCAGCCTCCCCAGCGCTGGGGAGGCTTCAAAACTGTTCAGTTTGTCTAAGCCCCATCCATCTTTAATGTCAGAGTCTACATTTCCTCCTCTCCTCCTTTTTCAAAGCAGCCAAAAAAGAAAATGTCACTGCATTTGGGGCCGATTCAAAAGCTGGGCTTAGACGGATGTTCTATTTCATTCTCTCTAGCCCCCGTGATTTTATCTCCCATGAAGTCTTCAGGGGCTGCACCCTCCTCCCCATTCCTGCTTTCATTTGGCATCTTTATGTCTCCCCTCTCTTATCCGTTCCTCACTTGCCTTCTTCTAAAGCATCGGCCTCAGATCTTACAAAGCTCTTTGTGACTGCAGCCCCTGCTAGGAGGGCATCGCGTTAATTTTGGGGGCCGAGGAAAGGAGCTTGCCAGGTAAGGCTGTCACCATCCCTATCAACATCCTGACAGGGATTTGGAAGCTGAAGAGCTGATGCAGATAAATGTCCCCTGTGCTGCCTTTTAGAAACCATATTCTCCGAATTTGTGCAAAACACATGGAATTGTCCCAAGCCGCAGCAGTTTGGTTGGTGTATGCACCTCCTCTTCCCTGTATGACTTGAAAAGACTACGCCGTGAAGGGCAGGTGGCAGTTCTGATGAAGACGACAGTCAGAACGCGTCCCTGACAGCCCCTGGCTCACCCAGGAGTGGGGAGCTGATGCACTGATTGATACCTGGGGGCGAGGCTGTCAGCAGGGAGGACACAGGAGGGAGATACGGGACTCAATCAGTGTCAGACCCGTCCTGACACACATCGCTGTAAATCACTTTGGGGAGAGATTCGCAGCTGCTAAGAGAGGAGAAGGGCGAGTAGGTAATAGAAAGACAAGGGGAAAAGCAGCTGTGTGGGCCGCTGGCTCTGGGATGGACCAGGCACTTGGCCTTGGCTCTTGATGGAAATCTACAAAACTCATAGAACTCCATCCATCCGTCCCAAGTCTGAGCAGAGGTACAGCACTCTCCTGAGTTAATTGCAGTGGGTTAAAACATAATCCAGGGTGAGTTTTAGAGCATGTGAATTATGTCCCAGTAACACTGTTATAAATATAGATGTTCCAGCCTGCAGCCCAGATGAATGCTGTGGAAACTTGCCTTCTCCCACCCCCTCGCCATGCACTGCAAGAAGGCAGAAGAGACCACCAATGAAGTTTTCACCCTGTCCTGCCCACTGATACCTGCAGTGAGAAGCAGCAGCACATGGTGAGCTGGGAGGAAATCCAGCCTTAGAGGCTCACCGTTTTGATAAGAAAAGATTTCTCCAATTCCAGAAAGCCCCAAGACTGCACTTCAGCAACTCCCAACTGTATTGCTGATGTGATTAGCACTGGCCAAACCCATTTTAGAGATTGTCTTTCAACATGTTCTAATTAGACATTTAAAAATAATAACCTTATTTTTTTTTTGTCCGTGGGACAGAGATTTCTAAGTTGGAAATAACGAATGGATTAGTGATTAATTAATTGCTAGCAGGTGTGGGGAGAAACCATCTACGGCTTCTTAGCAATTTTCCCCTTTCTCTCTTAAGGTCATTCTTTCTTATAATAATTAATTTTTGCCACTCAGCACTTCTCTTATCAAATATTCAAATAAACTAAACAAATAGAGTGTCCTGAGACCAAAGTACTCAATGTGGCGTTTAATTGGAATTGCAGCCTTGTTTTCTCCTGGTGGAGTCTCAGAGCACCTGGAAGCTTTCTCTGGCAGTGGAATTGGACTTGGAAAGTGCATTTCTAGCATCTAGTTAATCTTCCTTTCAGGTGCCGAGGGCATGGCTTGACTGAAGCAAGGAGCAGTAAGCCACTGGGTGTTTGTGGTTCTCTGGAGAGGAACCAAGGTGGCAACATAACAAGGCTGTGGACCTTCTCCCACCCACCTGCCTCCCGTTCACGTCTGTGTGTCTGTGCCGCACGAGTGCACACCAGCAGGTGCACCATCCTGCCGTGGGAAGGGCCAAGGCCCAGTGGCAGCCATGTGCTTCTGCTTGCCAGCATCTCTCTGGGCTCTGCAGGTGGGCTGCCATCATTTACCACTTAACCCAGAACAACTAAGTCTAGGCAACGACACGCCTCCATGGCCTCAAACCCAGAGGACAGGTGCTCGTGTACAAGGTCCCCAGCACTAGCCTCTCAGGGAATGTGAGCTTCATGTGAAGCTGTGTTCTTTCCAAAGGGACAGCTGCTCAGAAAGGCTATGACGCAGTGCACTTCCTACCCTGCGGGACTGTTTCCTGGATGTTAGACCAGTCATATCTAACTCCCAGAGGGGGTTTGGGGGACTTAGGTCTGTGATGGAGACAGAGCGACTGGCTCTGGGCTTCAGGACATTCCTCTGATGCCTTCTTGCTGTTGGAGATTCCTTAGGATGGAGGGCCGAGGCTATCTTCCCCAAAGCAGACAAATTGTTGAGCCATGACCATAGATTTATCCAAAAATGATGACTAGTAGGAATAAAGAAGGAATGGAAGGGAGTTTTAAAAGTGGGTCTCTGGTGGCCACTTCAGCCCAAAGTATTTGTCCCCAGATCCAGGCAAAGACAAAAGTAGTTTTCTGTGACTGATGGAGCCCAGATGACTCCTTGTCAGGCATTTCAGTAACGGGAGCTGAGAGGTAAAGCGGGGTGGGGGTGGCAGAGAAAGAGCCCTGGGAGCCCGGACACTGCTGGTCAGGAAGCTGGAAAGGAAGTGAGAGTTGCTTCCGAGGGCTTCCGAAACCCTGCAGGCAGAGTGAGGGATTCAGCAAGAGGGAAGATTTTCTGGTGCTTCTCTCAGCAAATCTTTTTCTCTCTCCCAAGTTTGAAAGCATGAAGGACTGGGAAATTGGGACAGGAATCCTAGGGGTGCCTAAAGTAGCCATATCATTTTTTAAATCCTCAGGGATAGATTACTGGGTGAGGAGGAGGGGGAGGGGAGACGGAGGGGGAGGGGAGACGGAGAGGGAAAAGGAGGAGAGGAAGACAAAGACAAAGAAGAGGAAGAGGAAGACGATGAAGAAGAAGGTTCTTTACATATAAATATGGAAAGACATTTAAGATCTATAGTTAAGCCAAAAAAAGAGAAGTGAAGAAGCATGTCTAGCATGTGGACAGGCTACACAAGTTGCAGGGTCCAGTGCAAAATGAAACTGAGGGGGGGTGGTGAGAGCTAGGAGGAAGGAAGAAGGAAGAAGGAGAATCCCCACTATGTGCCTATTTATCCTTTTTCATGGGTGAGCCATGTGGATGTGTTATCTAGTTAAAAACAAAATCATTTAGGAAAAATCCTCAGAGCTCTAGAAAACTCCAGGCAGACTCTAAGCAATACGTGAGCTCCCGTTCACGTTTCTCAGTGATTCTGCGTTGCTCTGTGGAGGTCCTAGGATGGCAAGAAGCTCAGGGAACAGAGGCTTCTGACTGTGATGACTGAAGCCACAGCTGTCTTCTTTCTCCCCACTCACGCGCTTGCCGTGGGACTGAGATTTCTGGGAAACCAAATAGAGTAAAAAGTGCTATCCACTCTGCGATCTGTGAGGTTCTCTTCAGCCTCCTGAACTTGGCTAGGCCTCGGGCACACAGGCCAGCGCCTACTTTCACAGCTGCCTCGTACGGTAGTGAGTGCTACTCTTGTGTGCAGAGGGACTCCAGAGCGCGTTAAACGCATGGTTTGGGTGAAGCATCATAGTAGCAGTAATAATCGGTCATAACAGCATGTTTCAAATCTACTCAAAAGACACCTTCATGTGTCTCCAGAACAATGCAACCGGGAGAAATGGGAGCACAATGCGAAGCGTTCCTGAACTACAAAAACTCATAATAGTTTGCAGGTTCTGAGTACCTACAATGTGCTAAAGGAATTACTCATTTTATCCTCATGATTCCCTGCAAGGCTATTACTATCTACCATTTTTCTCATTCTATTGATAGGGAAACTGAAGTCCAAAGAGGAAAAGTAACTTGCCCAGTATTACCTGGTGAGTAAAGGATGGAGACAGATTGAACAAGGACTTCCTGGCTCTAAAGCCCACACTCTTAACCATTAACCACATAGGACAGAAGCCCCAGTTTTAATGTAAGTGATCTATATAATATTGAACTAAATTGTAATCATCCTTCTCAGCAGTTTCACTCAACAGAATCTTCTGTCCAGGACATATTAGGGCTCGTTTGGAAGGAAGGGCTGCCTACTTTCATCTGTGTAGATGTGGCTCCAAGTTCTCTTGTGCTATCAAGTGAAATGAACACTAGGTTCACCATTGTTTGAGGCCCACATTTATGTTTGGTACGGCCTGCACCCCCTTTTTCTTGGAAACATTTCTTAAATGTTGACAACTTGACAGGTCTTGGGAGTAACTCTCTCAAGACTTCCCACAAGCTCTCCAAGCGGTGTAAAAGGTTGTGACAGTTAAGAGGAATGATGAGGAATTATTTCCAAGAGTTCAGATAAATCAATAAAATCATCCAGAGTCACAGAAGGTCAAGACCAGAGGCAGATGTTGGCATTCCTTAGCTGAGAAAAGACGACTTCAGGACTTGATTCAAATTGGCTGTGGAAATATTATGAAAGTCAGACCAAACCCCGACATTTCCTTGGGAATTTTTCCCTTTCTGAATTGCCTAGGACACCAGGAACCAAGTGTGAGAGAACTGTACCTACCTATGTACCATCTATATTGTCTTGCATTTATCTGTCACAAAGTTGTGGTGATTACTTTGATGGAAAAGCCAATTTCAGATATATCTTTCTTTCCTTGTACCTAAAACACTACAAAGCAAAATTTCACCTATATCTTTCTTTCCCAGTACCTGAAATACTACAAAGCAAAATAGGTCCTTGATATATATATGTTGAAATGATGAATGAATGAATGAATGAATGACTCATCAGTCAATTGATATACTACCGTAATCCTTAATGGCCATGTTACACAAGTTATATCTCATTATAACAATCCAACCCCTCCCCACAGCCAACCAATGAAATATTCAAATGATTTTTATTCTATTGACACTTTATGATAATTGCTAGAAATCTCCCAGTAGACAGAAGCTGGAGATGAAACAAAACCAATATTAAATTTCTTCATCAAGAATTGGAAAGTGAAAACAAAATGTCTTAAACATAGTAAAAGAAGAACGTTTTGCCAATCAACTTCATATATTGCCCCTGAATGCCTAAATGTATTTGTGTGATATTGTCAAGTAACTACTCAATAAATGTATTAAAGCTTATTTGGCTTGTTCAGATTTAAAATATTAAGAGAGAGAAAAGAAGTTTGGCTGATTTTTACAAATTCAGTATCCAATGCAGAAAGAAATAAAACAGCTGGATTTGTGTAGTCGCTAATTTAGCTGAAGAATAATCATCCCGCTAAGCAAAAATAATTCCTCTGCAGCATCTGAAGGACTCGGTTGTAAAAGGGACAGTGTAGCTTGGGTGCCAAAAGGACATTTTCCTTAGTGGGGGAAAAAAAATCTTAATTTTATGCAAATTACCACTTGGTCTTAGCCTTATGTATTTACGTGTTTCTTTTTCTGTATCAGAGTGATGAAACACAAGAAGCAGGAAGGTGGTCTGGGGACTTTTGTGAGATTAATAAACCTGGACTTTCTTTGGAAAGAGACTAACGGAACCTTGGCCAGGTGATGAAATACTATAAGGTCAGTGTCCTTAAGGTTTCCAGTAAAAGCTGCAGGAGGAGAAAGACTGCCAGTAGCTTGAGGAGAGGCCATGGGATTAGCCTACACTCTAAGGGTAATTGAAAATCGAGAAGTTTTGCTTCAAGGGAAAAAAGGAAAAGTCAAGTTATAAACAATGATTGATAATAATCAAAGTCTAGTGGGACAAAGAACTTAACCTGAACACAGATTTTTGTACAGTGGTTCTTGGTATGTTGTTCTAAGTTCTCTACAGACTGTCACTTTTTTTCTATATTGTCCTTACTATTTTAAGAGTTAGATTTTCTTATTTGCATTTCTGTGTTTCTCAAAATGAGTGATTCTCAAAACTTTGCATCAGAATCACTAAGGAAGCTTTTTAAAAATGAGGATTCCTGAACCCAAGAGCACAAAGAGTCTAATTAGGTGGTTAAAAGGTTGAGGCTCAGGGACCTGTGTTTTCACAAGGTAATAGGTCCTAGGTAATTTGAGGCAAGGGATTCACATCTCATTTTTGAGAAGCTACTCTGATGATTTATGTACCAGGTAATGTCCTGGATCTATGCATCTGGAGCAAGAAATTACCACCAGATGGAAATTTATCAAAATTACAGCCATAATGGAAAGAACTCTGAAAGGTCAGAGGGCAGCGATTTTGTCATTTAAATGTGATGTTGTCAAATAACTACTCAATAAATGTTTCAAAGCTGTGAGGTTTGTTCAAATTTAAAATACTAAGAGAATAAAAAGAGGCTTGGATGAATTTTACAAATTCAACACCAAAAGTAATGTAGAAGAAAAATAAGCAGCGGCTTTGTACATGGCTAATTTATTGTAGCGTTTTCAAGTCCAGGACCCAGGACTCAGAGGGGAGGCTGGAGAAACTTGTTTTACCTACTTTCCAATTCTGCCTGCCTCTCTCTAGAAATAATGACCTGATGATAAACTTCAAACTAGTTTGTTTATGCCCACTTAAGAGATCACTCTTTGGTTGCAAATCTCCATTTGCCCTATTCACTTACCTTTCCAGGTGCGGCATGTCCAAATCTGCCTTACCAGTTCAAAGCAGGTTCTTCTGACTTCATTGCAACCCCTCCCTCAACTGAGAAGACATGGGAAGAAAACAGAATTGAATAAAAAGGAACCCTGCACTGGACTGCATTTTGCCCCCGTACCAAATATACACATGCCCCCTTCTCTGTCTCCTTTCATCAGTATGAGAGTTCCATGCAACAGGACGGTCCTAATACCAGGAACCTTTGTAATTTCCCTTCATGGAAAGCCTGGGCTGCTGTGGGTCAATAGAAAAGTTGGAAGAATGGCTTCTCACCTAGATTCTGCAGAGGAAGATGGGTTTTTCACTGATTCATCAGGGTACCCATTCACCCAGAGAAGTAATAGGGGCTGACATGCTAAGACACACCCCTTCTTAGAGAAGCTCAGCCCAGACTGCCTTCGTAGAATCAGAGATTTGTCGGAGGGCCCATTTCCTAAGGCTTTCATCACTTCAGAGGCTCTTCTAGCCCCTCTCTCCAAGGCCCTCATCTCAGTTACCCAGCTATTAGCACCATGACAACCATCAAGGAGTACAAGCTTTGGGCCACGCAGCTTCCTCCAGTGAGGAAGTGTTTGACTCAGAAAGTCAGTCTTCCACACCGATCTCTCATCTTTCCATTTGTCAGCAACAGCAGATGGCACAAGGCATCAAACCCTTGCAGGAAGCTGCTGCCCTACAGCTGGGTAGGAGAAAGCACACAGCACGGGGCTTCACACACTCATCCTCACGACCAACAGCAAATCACTTCACCTCTTTCGGCATCATTGTCCTCCTCTATTAAAGGGGTATTCCTACCTTCTGGGTTGGTGAGAATTTGAGATAATGTATTCAAGATGCCGGGGATATAATAGGTGATCAATAAATGGTAGTTATTATTTTATGCATGAGCCTTAGGCTAATGTATGTGTGAACATTTAGTTGTTAATTAGAAGGCAAATGAAAGCTGGCTGGAGGGAATTGCATTTGACCTTTAGCAAATTATTTCATTTAGATGCGCTGATGCAAAACTATCACATCTTATGAAGAAAGACGAAAATAAATCTGGCTGACAAAAGATATTTTAATAAATACTCAGTCTCCCGCCAACATCCTTGCAGTCTATGACTGCCCCACTGTAATTTGTATGCCATTTGGGGAGGCTTTTGTGCCTTTCCCTTTCTTGTCAAAGTCAGTCACTGGCTGATCAGGGGCCAGATTCAGCTGGAAAAACCTTTGTGAGCGACTGCATCTAGTGACTGCTCCAGAAAAGGTGCTCTCAGTGCTTTTCCCCTCCAAATAAGCTTGCCACCAAATACACTTGGGTGTGCTGGGGTTTGGCAGAGTCTCTCCAAATTATTCCTAGAGTGAGATCAGCTCAGCTGGTATAATGTGATGCAGGAGCCTGCTGGACCCATCCTTTACATGCCCCATTTTATTGCCAGGCAAAGAGAACCTGATGGAGTTCCTATAAAGCACCTCATAATATGGGGGTGAGATTCACTCTGCTGGCAGGACCATGGTCTATTACAGGGAGAACAGTGTTTCTATTCCAGCTGGTGAGAGAAAGAGGGGAAAAAGAAACAACCAGGGCTTGTTGCAGACCAGGGAAAAGATATATAGAGGTATCATGATCCTGGAAATCTATGGAGACTCAGATGAATAGAAAAAGAAGGAGCGTTACAGAGGATGAGAATTGGTGAAGGCATTTCTGGGGAGATCAATGCACAAAAGAAGAGGTAGGCTGTGAGAGGGTAAGCGAGACTAAGAAGCTGGGGCTGCTGTTCTTTGCAGAAGAGACAGTGGCAGAGAACTGACTGGCAGCCTTGGGGAAGAATGGAGCAAAGACTACCAAGCTTTAAAAAAAAAAAAAAAAAGAACTAGAAAAGAAAGGAGAGCTGTACAAAGAAATCAAGTGATCAATTGCTGATATTACCTGTTGGAAAAGATTTCAGAGCCCACGACTATGAGATTTGTGTTTTTCACGTGCGAGGCTCTGATGCTGACTCACACGTGGGTAAATGGTGCTATCAGGGACCTCATCTGTAGTTTCTCTGCCTCCCAACCTACCTGGGATGAGGACGTGTTAAAAAGCCCAACCCAGGAAACTCTGCAAAAGGGCTGTGATTAGCTTCAGAAAACTCCAATTGTGCAAGCAGCCAATATAATAAGCTTGCATGTTGTGACTGATGACGCCTATTACCATCGCTGCATATTTCTGCCTTCTAATGCGCACAGAAGAGCGCAAAGGAGAGTTAGGCAAACATTTTCAGGACCGGTTTTATTAAGCTAATATACCAGGCATTGCCCATTTTGCATCCTGAGAAGCCGTCGAGCCCTTTAAACTTAGCATTTTCATTAGAAATCATCTATTTTAAATAAAGATACAGCAAATCTTTGAAGTACTTTTTATCCCAGGACCTCAAAACACATTATTATTACTGCTGATTCTCAGCATTTGGTAGATCGTATTACATTAATTTTCTAGATGATTAAACTAAAGCACCTAATGGTGAAATAAAAATCAGCTGCCTTTTTAAAGGCAGGAAAAAGAGTTTATTTAGAGTGCTCTGGGGCAAGTGCTTACCATTCACCTATATAACTTGCTTATTGATACATGCCAATATCCAGATGCACAATAATGATCTAGGGGCAAGTGAAGACTTTATGTCCATTCGGAGAGGACAGCGGTAATGATGGTGACTGCCTAAAATCTTTTAGATATGCTTCTTATGTTTGGAGAGTAGCTTACTTTCCTGGCTCCCTTGCAGCTGAAGTGCAGACATGCGACCTGGGCTCTGCCAGTCAGATGCATCCGATGCAATCAGATGCAGCAAGTCTGGTTCCTAGTGTAGCAGAACAGATTATAGCATCAAGTGCGTGGTGGTAGCAGCATTGGCTTCCCCATCAGACCAGTCTGACAGTATAGTTGCAGGCATGTTTCAGGAAGTTTAGCCTCTAGCCTGGTTTTTCAGCTCTCTCAGTGATAGTATGAATTCCCCTGTACCCTTTTAACAAATTCCTTCTCCTTCTCTGAGTCTCAGCCAGACTCAGCTTCTATCATTTGCAGCTAAAAACCCTGACAAGTACTCCTCTATACCCCATGAAAAATAAAGGTGTGATCACAGACTTCCTTTGTACTTTTAGATAGGTTGATAACTAGTTATCCATCTGTTTTTGAAGTTGAATGTCAATTTACTCAATTGACATTTGGTATTTATAAATATCTAGTATGTGTTGGGTACGGACCAAGTACAAAACTCAGTGCTAAGTATTATTGGAATATTTGCTGAGTACCTACTGGGTGCTGTATATCCCACTGGGGGCTGGGAATGTGAGAAAAATGAGCAAAAGCAGACATGAACTCAAGTCCCCAAGAGTTGATAGTCTACAGGGAAAGGCAGACAATAATTGAGGAATCACACTCAAACTGTAACACTGCCACAGTGATAAGTGATGCGAAGGGCTGAGAAAGCATCCCTGAGGGAAAAATATTGTTCACATGAGATACGCCTTTGAAAAGAGCACACTAGAGTTAGCCAGGAAATGAACGGAAGGGAAGTCAAAACAGACACAGACAGACCCATTAGGAGGCAAGAGTAGTTATTCAGGAGGGGGGGAGGGTACCTTAGACTAGTCTGGTAGGGGGTGGAGTCAGAGAGAAAAGGACAGACTCATGAGATACTAAGGAGGAAAAATCAAGGGGACTTAGCAATGGGTTGGATATGGGGAAACGAGGTAAGGCCATAGATGACTCCCAGGTTTCTGACTTGAGGCAGTGGGTAGATGGTGATGTCTGCCCCTGGGAGAAAGTCAGGCTTTATAGGGACATCATGAACTCAGTCTCCCACATGGTAGGTGAGTTGCCGTTAAAGCATCCATGAGGCCCAGAGCTCAGAATAGCAGACTGGGATGGAAGCATGAAAGAGTCCTTGTGTAACCGAAGTCATTGTATGAATGGAATTTCTTAGGGAAAAATATAGCCTGCGAAGAGGTGGTCTTGGGACTATTCTTAAGGAGTATAAAGTATAGGTCTAAAACTTCAAGGAGCCACCCATCCATGCTTACCAAAAGGGAATGATACTCTGCCTAGAAAGTGTCAACAATGTGAAATGCCTTAATCCAAAAAAACATTGTCTGGATTTCTTGCTACAGACTCCTCTACAATAGGGATCCAATGCTCAAGGGCCCGGCCAGTAATCTACTTCTCAGTCAATGGGCCAAGCAGGGCTGTAGCACCTAGCAGAGCACATCTAAAGTGAGCAGATGATCCTAAGCTCAGTCAAATGATTTCCAGATATGATACCCGTATCTATGAACCTCTGTTGAGTCCCCCACTGTTTGAAGTACTTACTGTGTGTTACATTAACTTGAGTGGGCCTTGACCGAAACAGTATTGAACCAGATTTCTAGAGTCAGAACCCAGCTCTCTGCTTCTGTCTTGGAAACAGTCTTCAATTACTGTAAATTATTTTCCCAACTAAATCCCCTATCTTTCTATTTCCATATAGCATTGATAATCCCTGAAGACTGCTCTCTTACCCCAAATACTTTCCCTAGCTATTAATCCTGTCCCTAAAACTATTTTCCACTGTCTGACACTCTAACCATAGCTGGCCCAGCTGAAAACCCCGTCTATTATTCAAATCTATCCTGAAGATAATGGTATCACGGCTACTGCAGCCGCGTGGTGTGGGATGTAAGGGCAGATAAAGACGAATCACCCCCTGCCATTGTGAAATAGCTTGGGATCAGGAACCAGGACGATAGGCTAGCTGAGCTGACGTGATGGTCTTCAGCAGCCAGTGACAGGAGTGAAGACAGCAGAGTTCTGGAGTAGTCTTGAAAATGGCCAAGGGCAGAGGAAAGAAAGTGAGAAAAACTAAAAAATAATGGGAGTCACTAGTTCCCAATGTTAATTAATTCTGGCCTACAATTTATTTATTTATTTATTTATTTTTGTCCACTCAGCACCAGTATATTTGCCTGCAGGCCTGAAAGAGATTTTCCATTTATATGCATTCAGGTATTTTTTTGCCTTCTCAGTATTCCCTTGCAGTAATACGTTGCATGTGCTAATTATAACTGCCAGCTATTGACTAAATCTGATATGTAGTTGAACTGGATTTATTTCTTAGGTTAGTGTTATCATACACACACACACACACACTCACTCACACGAAATCTTCCTTTCCCATTCCTACATCTCCAGCCCCAAACTGTAATTATTAAACAAAGAGACATGAAACAAAGACCACCAGTACATGCGCGTAGTAAAGCAACTACTGGGATCTGCTTCGCTTCATCATATACCAGGTGAGTCAACCACACACCTTGCCTTGTTTTGCAGCTTCCAAGACAAACACCCTCTGGGAGACATTACACAGCACCTGAAACAAGATCACGGTTGGTATTTTTTACAGAATCTTGGTCAGTGTAGGTAAGAGCTTCCCCTAAAATTCCCTTTCTGTTGACATTTGGCAGGACTTCTGTCAACAAAAATTATATCAACAAACACCTAACAGAGTATCTGGCACATAGTCAATACTCAATACTTTTTTTTTAAATCAGAAGACAATCAAATGAAAATGAGCCACGTCTAATCTCATAGTGAGTGAATATAGTAAAGCACTCAGTGTTAAACATGAGTGCTATATAAATATTAGCTATTAGTGTTATTATTATCATCTAGAGTCACTGCTGCTTCTTGTTCACATTATGGGAACCTTGCCCATAGAATGGCCTCTCCCACTTCCTTCTCTCATTCCATGCCTCTTATTTAAATACTATTGTAACTTACAAAGAAATTTAAACCACACCCCACCCCTTTCTCAGACACACACACACACACACACACACACACTCACAGAGAACATGGTCTCTCATGCTTTGCTTATGGGAGTGTAAGCAGCACTGTTCCCACAGAGGGAAGCTTGGAAACATCCGTCTATTTCATCTGATATATATCCACCAAAATCACAAACACAAAAACTTTTCAACCCAGAAGGTCACACTGTAGAACTTATCCTACAGAGTAACTCTCACCCATGTGCTCTACCATATGTATAAGGTTATTCTTTGCAGACTTGTTTGAAATGGGAAAATGGGGATCAAACCAAGCATCACTCAAAGCTCATTAAATAAACCTTGGCACAAGCGTAGAAGCAGAATATGATACAGAAGTGAACACATTTTGAATGAGGAAGACTTCTGTCTACTTTCAGGAAACAATCTCTAAGATATATTGCTAAGTTTAACAAAATAAGGCAAAGGAGAAGAGTGTATAAAACACTCCAAATTTGGCATAAAAGTGAGGGAGTGGGGATAAGAATATATACTTGCATTTGTTTTGCATTAAGAAACTTGGGAGAATATGGAGGAAACTAAGGAGTGACTGCCATGGCAGGGAATGAAGAATTGGGCAGATGGGTGGAGAGGAAGCAAGGACTGAAGGGAATACAATTTACTATAACACTTTTAATTGTCTATTCAAAATAGAGATAAATGATAGGTAGATGGTAAATAGATACGTAAACCTGCCTTTCTTTTAAAAAGTGAAAAGAAAATCTGGTCTTACGACCATCTAAAGAGTGGGTTCACCTGCCAGTGCCCTAAAGTTGAAGTTGATGGCAGGAAGTTCGGCATCTTGAGCAGTCTGTCCCCTGCCCGGTGTGGGAAGGTGTGGCCTTTGAGATGGGTAACTGTGCCTAAAACGTTGGACACCTGTACTGGTCTGCTGGGCTATGGCCCTGTTCTCACATCTGTATATTCCTTCTGGGACGCAAGAGTGTAGATTAAGAGAAATCTCCAGGGTCACAGACTCAGTATTACAGCTCTTCATTTCTTTGCTTTCATCGGTTTAAATTCAGACTCTTAATGTGATTTGCAAATAGCTTTGTGTGATATGATATTAGAGGTCAGAGGACTTCTCAATCCATCTAAAAATACATAAACACACCGCAACAAAAATCCATTAAAAGTAGAAACAGCTAATCCTTTACATGGAGAGAATAAATAATTCACCTCCAGGCTCTGCCGCCATAAATCAGCTATGCTGTTATCAGATGCCAACGCCGGAATAAGAAAGCAAAGCAGCTGTATTAAACTTTGACAATAAAAAAAAAGGAATGGGAAAACTGGAGATGAACCATTTGTTTTCTTTCCATGCAGTTCCCTAAACAGAATGCATAATGAACAAGCTGGGGAGAAACCAGTGACTTAATTCCCTTCTGATGAAAACCTGCCCTAACGTTTTACCTCAGGTGAAGGATGTACCTGAGTCACACTTTAAGGGATCCAATAATGGCACATGCCAACCGTCTGGTGTGATTTGGGCACCTACGCGAGCTCATTCCTGCTCCAGTGAGAGACCTACTGGCACCTCGGCTCCCTCAAGCTGGGTTGGAGGAGGAAGGGAAGGCTGAGGGACCAAAGAATACAAGCTCATTCTACACCTCGTCTCCAGGAGTCAGGGAGAGTCAGGAAGGCTATGGAAGTGGTTTAAGGATGAAGAGGACTCAGGCAGGAAACGTGGCTCAAGTCAGATCAATCACTTCAATGCAGACGACTCCTTACAGCCAGACTAAAAAATGCAGTTAAGAGATATTTCACACAGGGCTTGCTGTGTGCCAGGCACCATTCTAAGTGCTTCAGATCTCAGCTCCGCAAGTCCTCACCACATCCCCTTGAGGTAGGTTCTGTTGTTGTCTCCATTCTATTGGTGAGGAGACTGAAGTGCAAAACAATTAAGAAACCTGCCTGGTTTGTTCAGGTGTGGAAGCCCAAGGATGCTTCAGGTGGTCACCAACTTTACAGGGGGACTGCCACCACTGTCTTCATTTCCAACCTGGGTGCCGGGCAGCCTGCATGAGAGGCAGGAAGGGAAAAGAGGTGACTAGAAATACGCCATAAGCTAAGCCTAAAGGTTAACAGAGCCGCTTTTGTCTCCTAATAATTAGCTACAGGGAATTATCGAAGTAATAAGCTTACTTATCTTAGCATTGCCAAGCCTCATCTATAAACAACTGAGAATCACAGTGAATAATAGTCTTCTCCAATATCAATTAATAACATGTACCAGGAGGGATGTGGGGGAATTCTCATGCCAACCACATTCCACTTCCTCATTTGAAAGGAGAGCCCAAATGTAGGCTCAGCATAGCACCTCACAACGTGATATATATCCCAAGCAAGAATGCATGAAAAGTAAGGTAGAAAAGGCAAATTTTGTATCAGTTAGCTGTTTCCACAACAAAGCTGTGTGACGACCTCAAAACTCAATGGCTTTTTCTGGAGCAACTGGATATCTATATGCAAAAAAATTATTTCAACCCTTACCTCATACTATATACAGAAATTAACTCAAAGTAGATCAAAGAACTACAAGAGCTAAAACCATAAAACTTTTAGAGAAAACATAGGGGTAAATTTTCATGACCTTGGATTTGGCAATGAATTCTTAGATAGGATGCCAAAAATATAAGTGATAAAAGAAAATAAATGAATAAATTGGACTTCATTAAAATGAAAAACATTTGTGCATCAAAGGACACTATCAAGAAAGTAAAAAAGCAACCCACAGAATGGGAGAAAATATTTGCAAATCATATATTTAATAAGGGTCTAGTAACTAGATTATATAAAGAATTCTTACAACTCAACAATAAAAAATACTCAATTTTAAAATGGGCAAAGGATTTGAGTAGACATTTCTCGGAAAAAAAAAAAAAGACATACCAATGGCCAACAAGCACATGAAAATACGCTCAACATTATTTAGTTGTTAGGGAAATGTAAATCAAAACCACAATGAGATACTGCTTCATACCCACTGGGATGGCTATATTAAAGAGAGAGGGAGGGAGGGAGGAAAGAAGAAAAGGAGGGAAGAAGGAAAGAAGGAAAGAAGTTAAGTGTTTGTGAGGATATAGAGAAATTGGAACCCTCTTATGTTGCTGGTAAGAATGTAGTACAGCTATTGTGGAAAACAGTTTGGCAGTTCCTCAAGAGTGAAATATAGAATTAACATATAATCCAGCAATTCCAAGGTGTATACCCAAAAGAACTGAAAACAATTGTTCAAACAAAACCTGTACACACATGTGAAGAGGAAGACTATTCACAATAACTAAAAGGCAGAAACAATCTAAAAGTCTATCAGCTGAATAACAAAATGTGGTATATCCTTATCATGGAATATTATGCGGCCATAAAAAGCGTGAATTACTACATGTCACAACATAGATGAACCTCAAAACCATTATGTTAAGGACACATATTATGTCATACCCTTTACATTAACTATCCAGAATAGGTAAAGCCATAGAGACAGAAAGCAGAGTAGTGGTTAGCAAGGCCTGGGGGTGAGGTGCAGTCTGAGGCAACTGCTCAATGAGTATGGAGTATCCTTTTGGAGGGATGAAAATGCTCTGGAAGTAGGTAATGGTAATGGTTGCATAACATTGTTAGTGTCCTAAATGCTGCTGAATTGTATACTTTAACATGTTTTTGGTGGGGGAGGGGAGGGGTAATTAGGTAGGTTGGTTGGTTTGTTTTAGAGGAGGTATTGTGTATTGAACCCAGGACCTTGTGTATGCTAAGCATGAACTCTACCACTTGAGCTATATTCTCCCCCTAACATGTTTAAAATGCTGAATTTTAGGTGAATTTTACCTTAAAAAAAAAGGCCCTCAATGGTTTTATAAAATAATTCTTTCTTCTCAGTCACATATCCGTGGGCCACCTGGGAGTCAGGTGGTCTAGTGCGAACTAGCCTGGGCTTGGTTCTAAGTGACAGGTTGGATCCAGGTCTGCCTCACATGTCTCTGCTCCACTCACCAGTGGGCTAGACGAGATGTGTTCTCCCGATGGTGATGGCGGACACACAGAGGGCAAACTCAATACTCAGACACATTTAAAGCCTTGGCTTGCATCCCCTTGGCCAAAGCAAGTCACACGGCTGAGCTCAAAACCAAAGGGGACAGGGAAGCACACTCCACCACTGGGAAAGGAACTAGAAATTTGAGTGACAATGTGGATGACCTGGAGGACATTATGCCAAGTGAAATATGCCAGACACAGGAAGACAAATACTATATGATCTCACTTAGACATGGAGTCTAGAAAAGTCCAACTCATAGAATCAGAGAATAGAATGGTGTTTGCCAGGGGCTGAGGGATGACAGAGATGAAGAGATACTGGTCAAAGTGTCCAAGCCTTCAGTTATTAAATGAATAAGTCCTGGGATTCTAACGCACCACATGGTGACTCTAGTTAATAATGCTGTCTTGTACACTTGAAATTTGCTAAACGAGTAAATCTTAAGTGTTCTTACCACAAAATAAAAGGTAACTATGTGAGGTGATGAATGTGTTAATTAACTTGATTGTGGAAATCATTTCATAATGAATGCATATATTAAATCATCACAGTGTACACCTTTAACAAAATCACATCGTACATCTTAAATAGATAAAATTTTGATTTGTTCATTATACCTCAATAAAGCCTGAAATAAATAAGTGAGAATGATTTTTCTAAAAGTTGAATGGAAAAACATAAAGATAAAGGGAGGAGTAAGGAATTTGGAACCAGAATGCAATCTACCTAAGCTTTTCCTCTACACAATTGACCTCTTCATTCTTTACTCTTAAATGTCAAGAATTCCTCCTTATCTTTTCCACCAGCTTTTATAATTTTTTAGAGCAAAGGGCCTCCTTATAAGGAATGTGACCCAATTCACTCAAGGTACTCTTATTAAATTGCAGAAAACACAGATCAGAGTGAGTGTTTATAATTTAGCTGGGCTCTTCTAATGTTTAGCAGATGGAATGGAGGGTTTCCAAAGCAGTTATGAGAGCCTTGGTATCAGATAGCACATTTTCAGGTGTGTAGATCTCCCCACCATTCTTAGTGGCAGATTTTAAATTCGACCATCAGTCAAGGGAAGAGAGAGACATGGAGGATTGTGTAGGAATTTCATGGGCCAGTCCTAGAAGTAGCATACATCACTTCTACCTACATTCTACTGGCCAGAATTCAGTCACATGGACGCAGATTTCACAGATGCCAAGGAGACTGGGAAACACAATCCAGCTGTGTGCCTCAGAGGAAAGAGGAACTGGTAAATTCAATAGTCAGCCAGTCTCTGCCACATTCTATGGTAAGCTGTCTTTATTTGAATGTCAAACCATCTAAAGTTGGTTCTTAAAGAAAAGTGCTACTCTCTTGTTTGGGGGAGTTCAGGTCACCACTTCTTCAAGGCTGGGGAAATAGAGGAAAGTCTGGCGCTAGGTCTGAGGACATCGAGCAGCTAGAAAAGTAGGGACCACAAAAGCATAAACAAAAATCAGCTCAAAGGAACGTAAAACTGCACCAGAAGCTGAAGGAAAAGCACATGAGGCACCAATGACCCACAAGATTCCAAAGCCTGGAATCCAAACAAGACAACTGAGTGAGCTCCTAGAGGCAAATATCACCCAGTGACAACAGCCTTGGCTGCTCAAGCCCTCCCTGGGGAAGCGAGACTTCCATATATGTTACAGATTTCACCATTCAATTAATGGCTTGCTCCCTAGACTTTTACTGCCACCCTGAATAAATTGGAGATTGAACAAGCAATGTAATCAAAGTAATTTGGACACAAAAGTCTTTCTTCTCTTTCTTTCCTACTTCTTTCATAAAACTTCCCCTTCATGACAACTGACCTGAACAAAGTAAAGGAAAAGTTAGGCTGAGGATGCTGTTAGCACCTCCAAGGCCAGTGAAAGACAAAATGAATTCAAATATCATGCTTCCAAAGTACTCCTGGTGCTTCCCTGAGCTGGCAAGTTCCCTCTTACTCGGCAATGACCCAGTCATCCCCTCTGAAATTTCAGGCTGGTTGCCATTTCCACCTCTCTCAACTGGGGGCTTTATTATCTTAAGGTGAGAAAAGTTTCTTTGGCAGAAGTCTGCCTGGGAGAGAAATCAGAGTGATTTAAGCAGTGCCCATGTGTGTCGGGGATGGAAAAGAGTCCCTGGCTGACACATCGGAGAGAAAAAAATGTAAGCTCAGATGCATTTATTAAGGGAGGCTGGGTATCTGTTCAGCCAACCCTCTTTCATTTTTTAACTCTCAGATACTATTTTAATGAAAAGTCACCACAAGTCCTCAGCAAATCACAGCTTTGAAGGAAAATGTCAATCCCTATCAAACCCCGAAGAATTGTGGGAGCTGATGGAAATCTAAATGCATCAGTTACCGTTCCCATTCCCCCACTCCGACCCGCTCCAACCAACCCCCTCCTCCTCCAACGTGCCCAAGACTGCAGGAATGGAGCTGCAAATCAATGCCTGCAGGACATCCCATCAGACAATGGGAAGGTCTAAAGAAAGGTTAAAGCAGAAAGGAAACAAAATTTATAGACTTAGCATTAAAATCTTAAAGGACCTTAGGAACAGCAATGAATCTGATGTTAGGAGAAGCAGGGGCTGTCAGAGGCCACGGCAGGAAGGCCCGACAAGGTCCATAAATCTAAGCTTAGGAACAGAAAAAAAAAAAAAAAATAGCCATCTCTTCAGGCGGAGGCAGTGTGATGAAAAGATTCCAACCTGGACTTAAAAGAGAGGCGAGGCTGCAGAGACACGGTGGGGAAGAAGCGGATGCGGGACTGCAAATAAGGAAGGAAAAGAGCAGCAGATTGTGGGAGTGCGCTTGGACCTGCAGAGGCCGACTACAAAGCCACCAGCAACACACGTTTGGCTGTGAGGGGAGCTTTGAAACTGACCCTCAAAGAAAGAAACAGACAAGATGCGGTTGCTCCTCACTGCATCTATGAGATAGAATGCAGACCAACCTTGTAAGCCACCAGAATCAACGCAAAAAGCCAGGCAGCTGGGGGCAAAAGAAGGTTGTAGAGGGGGGTCAGAAGATGATGGAGGGGGGTCAGAAGATGGTGGAGGGGGAGCGTGGGAAAGGCAGCAGTAGCCAATGGTTGGGAAGTCAAGAACTCCTAGGGTTGTCCTTAATTTTCATTCACTCATTCTGTGTATTTTGTGGTTTCATTTTTTTTGTTTCTTTCAGTTATGCCCTCTGGGGCCCAAGTAGACTCTGCTAGGACACTAATTAAAGTACCGGAAAACTTAAATTGAGGTATAGTTGATTTACCTGTTGTGTTAGTTTCTGCTGTGCAGCATAGTAGTCAGTCTACCAAGGCATTTTCTTACTTTGGATACTACAGCTGTGTGGGGTGTACATTGGAGGAGGCTAGGGGAAGAGTACATCGAACTTCCCTGTACATTTCTTTGTAAACTCATGTGAATCTATAATTATTTCAAAATAAAAGTTAAAAAAATACAGAAAACCATTGCAACTGAAAATAACATATCATGAATTATTATTAAAATGCCAAGTTCTAGCAACCTTCCCCCTGGTCTGATTGGAGATACCAGGTTGGCACCACTTTGATTGCCAGGGCTCAGGCCAGCCTCACCCGTGTCCTAGGACGAGGCATGAGACATTATTTTCTCTGCCTCACTTACTGTCAGTGGAAAAGAAGCTGGCAGGATAGATTGAATTAATATCTTTATAGTACATTTCAAACTTTTGCAATTAAGTTTAATTGCTAATGTTGATGATAGACAGATACCTATTCATTTATGAAATGTAGCTTTTTCAGTGTTTTGAAATGTGAAAATCAGTATACTTTTTCCAGATCTTACAGTCCTCTCCACTCCATTTGCTTTCTACATTCTGCATTCTTCTCTTTTTCCTAGTTGCTTTCCCCTTCTTATCAAATTTCTGTCCACTTCTCTTTCCTGGTCTCTCTCCTTTCTGTTTGACTCTCCACAGTTTTCTCACTTCTTCTATTTGCCTTGGAAACCAGAGTGCATCTCATAAGCAATGTCATTTCATAGGTGAGTACATATGGTCATTAATATTCATTAGTTTCCTTAATCTCTAGTAAAAATAGAAAAAAAAAATGCTACATTTCCATGTGTCAGACTGGTTGATTAGCAGACTGTACTGTTAAAGTATGAAACTCTCCTTCTAGAGAGAAACTAGAGGTCAGAAAGCTCTGGGCTGGTTGATCCTTTTCTTGGACCAACCAAGGAAAAGGGAAATGGGCAAAGTTGAGAGATGATCTTGGGGGAGAAATTTAAGCTTCAAAGTGGTAAGCGTAACTATAACTTTCAGAAGTGAATTCACCTAAGTGTACTTTCCAAAGATGGTGACGATCTTTTCACATCCTAGACTCACCAGCAGATCAAAGCGATTTCTGAAAAAAGTTAAGAATCTTAGACTCTAGAAACCTAGTAAGTGCCCCGAACTGTTTTGTGTTGCCTACAAAAAGTCAACGTGGACGAGGAAAGAAACTGGCTGTTATGACTCACACCCAGCACAGACTCCCTTAAAACCCAGACAGAAGCCAAAAATGTCTGTTTAAAAGGTAAAGGCTGTGTAAATAAGCCAAAATAAAGTAAAAAGATGTTAAAGTAAACACTACCTCAGATGGAAGGAAATTCGGATATTTAGGACCTCTCATAAGAAGTAACCTTTTTTTTTTCACTTAAGTCAATGGATCCATAAATAAATGAACTTAATCTGACTTCTAACTAACTCACTGGGTGAAAAGCTAGTGGACCAGAAGTTTATTTGCAAAACTGGGGTCTTTCAGCGGCTCAGTAACAGGCTTCCTGTCTGACTTTGGGCAAGTTATTTAACTACTTGATATCTAAGGTTACTCATCTGTAACATGAGTAAAACAATGTGATAGCCATGTTATTTTTGGCTCTTGGGCTGCTCCCAACCTTGAATGTGTAACTGAATCTCATAGAGGAATTTCACAGGATTAATGAATATCGGCAAATGCTGAAGGGCCTCAGGTCGCATGTTGATCTCACAGAATTATCGTTATAGAGTGACTGTTAATAGCCCTGGTACCACCCCGTCTCCTAATCATTACTCTTTCTGTCTGGACTGTTCCTGTCTGTCCCTCCACTCCTAGAAGACGTCCTCTCCACTCCACCATCCATTAACAGCCCTACCACATGGTCCCTCTAGAATGCATAAGAAACCTTACTGACTTTGACTTGTCTCTTCTTCCTCCCTCTTTAACACCTTATAATCTGATTTCTGCCCACCACTCTAAATGATTTTCTTTGTGTCAAACTCAATAGGTCCCCATGTGCAAATCTTTCTGCAAAGGTGTGCCCTTCTCACCACTCTTTCTAGCACTGTGATAGTTGATGTCTAGACTTCAGAGATGCCTCCATGTGGCAGATCACCTCCAACCTTTCTGATAACTCCCTGGCAAATTCTTACTCATTTTTCTGCCCAATGACCATCCCTTCTAATTCTTTTCCATAAAGCATTTCCAACAAGTAGTTCATCTAATTGTCTGGTTTTTCTTTCAACTGTATGTATCATCTCCAGCTTCTATTCCTTATCTCTTTTAGATCTGCAGCATGAATTCTGTTGAAGATAAATATGCCACTTATCCATTGTCATAGTAATAATCCAAAACAAACCACCTTGAAATTAGTGGTTTAAAATACTAACCAATTTTTACTGCTTGTGAGTATATGAGTGCTCTGGGTGGTTTTGTGATGTAGACCTGACTCGATTGATCTGTTAGGTGTGTTCAGACATCTGCCATTTTCCCAATCATTCTACCAGACACCCCAGCATAAATATCTTGCCATCATATAAGACCAAGCAAAGAAAAAAATAAAATCTTTTTGCCTGGTCTTTTTGGCAGTACTATCATAGTTCCAAGCCCCTAAACTCCCCACACTTAGAAATGTATAACCATCACGCAGCCTACTTCAAAATTTCAGCATTATCTAAATTTTTGTTTTCTCCTTATCAAATCCTGCCTAGACACTTGAAATCATTTCTTTACAATCCTCCTCATTTCTAAGGATCCATCACCCACTACAAGTCGTCTTAAATTGGAGACCTGCATTCCCTTTCTATGACTGTCACTTTGACCCTCTCAGCCTCTTGTAAAAATCTCTGCTCCTGGTCTTGTCCTTCCATCAACACTTGCATATGTATGCACAGGTTGGTGTGCCACATCTTAAAAATTAGAAGTAGAAGGGAATCAATAGCAGAATGTTAAAAATGAAAACTAAACCAAAACAAATTGAATGACACAATGGTTGAAATTCATTTTATCTATTTATTCTCATTGAGCCAAATCCTGGAAAACTCTGAAAATGACACATTTAAAATCTTCAATCTATTCCAGACTCATTCTACTATATTCATCTCAGACTACTTATAATAAACATACATGATTGTTGTAAAACTCATTAATCCAGTTCTTGTTTATATGGCTACTGTCAAAATTAATCATCTCTTCTCAAGCAAGATAGTTTTCCCTTTGTTAAATTTATTAGAGCCCCTGTGTAAAGTAAAATGTGCCCGGGTTTTCAAAAGTGTGTTTGAAAATTATAAGAAGATTCAAATTCAGTCAATAATTTCTGGATCTAAAGCCAGTAGTTGAGGTATAATGTCCTATTTGGGCTAAAAAAAACTGTTTTTCATGAACTTGCTCAGTTTTACTTTCAACTCTTGCTTGCTGTTCTGCCAAAAATGCTTGCATCCCTACCTTGTCTCTTCTTAAGCCCGTATCTAGAAGGCAAGGGTTTAGTCCTCACCACTCTTCTCTTCTCCAAGCTTCCCCACAATGCTTGGCTTGTAGTTGGAACTTACTAAGTATTTTCTCTGTACGATGGTAGGTGAGCTCATTTCAAATGGACCACCCCTTTGTCAGCGGACTTCACAAAGGCACAAGCTTATAATAGACCAGTGCAGTCTTTTGAACATCTGGAATAAATGCCAAGACCCTGGTCTAAGCACTCTTCCCTGGAGATTTCAGATTTGTCTTTCTTTTGTGTTTCTATGTGTGTGGCTATAGCTATTGTTCTTGAAAAACCAATGTCTGGTGCTTTTTCTTTGGATGCGTTTAAACTCATAGCCTTAAACTAAATGTAAGACATTAACAGTCACCCTCTGTCCTTGTTTTGGAACTTTGGTTCCCTTTACACTTTATACTTCCTCATCCTGTCTCTTTTAGAGCCTCAACTTCCAGGTCTCAGGGCCAACATCCTTGGAGGGAGGATCCCTCATCCCACTGATTTTGTTTATCTTAAGTCTAGTTCTTTGCCCTCCCTGTTTTCCATGGCTCAGTCATGACAAACACCATATATAATCTCAAACACTGCTTCCAAGTATCCTGTGCCCACTCTTGGGGGACCACTCAGTCCTCTCTGGTTTTCTTCAGTCATTGAATCTGGTCATTAATTTCTAGTTTCCCCTTCTGTCTTCAGGATGGAGCCAATTAGACCAGAGAATCATATTAACTAAACAGGAAAGTAGCACCAAGGTTAGAGAGGGCCAAATTTCTCATATTGGTTTCCTTTTATATCTCCCCATTCGTAAGGTATTGTTCCTATAAGTTGACTTCAAGCCCCATATTTTACAAAGCTCCCTCTGACACAGTTCATCTCAGCCCTCTCTCCTTTTCCCCACAAACTCTTGAGGCCCTAGAAAGTCTTCTTTCAATCCATGCAGACAAACAGTTCCACTTATTAGTTTGATTCAATGCCAAGTTACTTTTCTGAAACACTTTCAGTCTGCATTGTAAGCCAACACTCCCACGAGAGCTGGCCTGCTTCCTTCCCACGCTGATGGTGTGAGAGAGGAAAAAGAAACACCCTGTACATCAAAGAACAACCCCAGTCAGGTCTAGGATTGGCTGAGAGACAATGCAGGGTGTGGTCCCAAGTCAGCTGTTCAGTTCTTCCACCCATCCTCCTTAACCTACAAAACGGAATAAATGATGAACAGGAAAATGAAGCAAATCAAACAAAATGAATTAAATGAGCTTGTCTGTCCACAGACTAATCTGCCTGGTGATAAGGAGCAATTTCAAATCAAGATGTGAGCGGTAGCCAAAGCTATTAGTAGGTTGGGAAATGGAGTGCATCAAGGGTCAGATTTATAAAACAGGGCTCTTTCGCCAAACCTCTGAAATTCTAAACAAAAACAACACTCAGATACATTGAAAAGACCAACCCAAAGCATCTGGTTTCCTTAGCTGGTGCACATAGCAGGAGAAATGTTGGCAGAACATTTGATTACCATAAAAGAGAGAGCTATGCAGAAACCACATTAGAGTAAACTCAACCAAAACAAAGTCAAATGTTTGAACTGTTTTGAATAGATTATGGTGGAGACTTGAAAAAGGGGCTAGCCCGGATTAATGAGAAATGCAAATGAACTGGTTCAGAAGCAAGCCGGCTTCCCCTGTGATGTGACCCTTTGCCCCTCAGATTTGGGGGTGAAGTAAATACCTGTCATCTACAGAACTGCTCAGAGGCACATCACATCCATACGATGTGTGGTTTGAGCCAACATGTTAACTGTTTCCAGAGAAGTGATAAGTCAGCCTGATGCAGAAGTGTGTCTGCAGATCCCCCGTAACTGCTAGCTCCACCCCCTCTACTCGTTTCAGTGAAAAACTACATGGACCAGCTGGTTTTGATCATTTCATCCATGGCACAGACTGTAAGAAACACATTTATTTTGGTAACACACAGCAACATATATACATTTACACATATATATTTGGACATGCTTTTTCTCTGGGCTGTATATATGCCTATTTATTGCCTAGGGTTGGCAATAGCCCTCAATCAGTATTTCAAAGTGTCCTCTTATGAGCTGTCAACAAAAACCTTCCCTAATTTGGGTTCTTGGCAGCTGAATCCAACCACCACTGGAAACCAAACTGCAGAGCTTTGAAAAGCCTAGACCATCCATCTGACAGCCAATTTTCTAAGGGACTCTGATGTCCCTGGGGACCCTTCCCTTTAAGACCCTCTTAGCTGGTCCTAAAAGAGATGGTCAAGAAACTAATACTGTTTTGAGAATATGTGAGTGGTTCTCATCACACTCTCCAGATCCTCTCTAGAGTAGGAGCAAAGACTCAATAATTTGTGGGCTTGGAGTTTCAATGAATCGGAGAAATCTTCCCTAAACTAATGTGTACGAAAAATAAAGGGGAAGTATGAAATGAGGTTGACGAGATGACTGGGAGTCTTGGTTGTGGTTCTGCTTTGCTGTCAGGGGAACAAGCTCTGAGTAATAACTTCGCTGATAGGGAATCACTTTCATGAGGGCACTTTAAGTGAGCTGCTCCCTCTCCCCAGATAGCCAGGCTGCCTCATGCTAGGGAGCCAGCACCACCCCCGCTACTTCTGCTGCCCAGCGCCTGGGGTTGAAAAATGTGACACAGCTGGAGGAGATGAGAGCCAGGCAGCCTTCTATTTGTTTATTTAACTACTCTGCTGGCCTGGGTGCAATCACACAGTTTTCCATTTACATGATCTGCTAATTGGAAATTCGTACCTGCCCAGCCTTGGTCCATGCTTAGAGGCCCTGGATGCTAGCCTTGGCTATTTCACTCCAAATGTGCCCTGGATGCCAAAAATGGTCAGGAAAAACATTTGAGAACAGCCTTGTCAATCCTTAACATGCAAAAGAACCACCCGGTAAACTTGATAAAACACACATTCTCGGGCTCACCCCCAAAAGACTCTGATTTAATAAGTCTGGGGTAAGGTCTTAGAATCTGCATTTTTGAAAAGAAGTTGCATTTCTAACAACAAAGTAATGCTGGTGTTGCTGGTCTGCAGATTGCACTTTGAGTAAGGTACTGCCTTTGAGAGTGGCTGTAAGAAGAGGTCAAGTCATTACTTTGTCTTCAATCAAGTCAAAATAGATGTTAATTGGAAACTAATTTTCCCCAGGTAAGAAGAAAGGAATCTGTGGTCCTTCAGGTGGAGATATTTATCTTTCCCTCTTACTGCTGATCTAATCTTATGTATCCTTCAAGGCCTGGCTTGAGACCCTCTGGGGCCTCAACCAGGTGCTCCAACCTACACTAACATCTTTATCCCAACTTCTGCACTTCAGTACAGGCTTGCCTACTTTTGTTCTTAATTTTTCACTAATTGTTCCTTGTATGTGAATTTTGTCATAGCTCTAAACTTCAATGCAATTGGACAAAGTCCCCCTTGACAATCCCAGAACAAGAAGAAGACATAGTGCTCTTTAAAGTGAATTTCAGAGATCAAAGCAGAGCTAAATTAGTGTGCCTGTGAATGGGAGAACAGGTAACACTGGAGAGCTGTGATCATAAAGAAGTCATCAGATGAATTCATCACCAGGTCATTTTGGCTGTGGTTCTAAAATTTTTTTGTTTGAAGTGTCTGGCACAAGATAAAGAGAGATTCTGCTGTGTGGAACAGTACATGACTTACCTTTGCTGGTATTTTTTCTAGACAGTAATTAAACTATGCCCAAGATGTCCTCAGACTGGATGTTGCTGCATGAAACAGATTAAAAAGTAATATGGTGGGGACTATGGAATGGAAATTTGTGGTGCGCCAAAGACCCTCTCCCCAGGGAAATACCATTTAACTACCAAAAACTATAAAAGAACAACAATTTAAAGTCTCTGAAAATTTTCCTAAGGACATACATCAAGTGGAGAAACACTCATTAAGAAAATTTACTAAATCTTTATAATATAATAAATATAAGATAATATAATATATTTGATATTTGATATTGTTAAAATGGCAATATACCACAAATTGACCTAGACCCAATACAATCCCTATCAAAATCCCAGTTGGCTTTTTTTTTTTTTGGCAGAAATTGACAAATTGATTCTAAAATTCACATGGGCTCAGAATAGCCAAAACAACCTTGAACACAAAGAACAAATTTGGAGGACTCACTCTTTGCAATTTCAAACTTACCCTAAAGCTGCGGTATGATAATACTACGGTATTGGCACAAGGATAGATGTACAGATCAATAGAATTGAGAGCTGAGTAATAAACCTTACATTTATGACCAATTGATTTTCAACAGGGGTACCAAGAAAATGAAATGGGGATAGAATAGTCTTTTCAACAAATGGTCCTGGGACAACTGGATATCCCTACAAAGAGAATGAGTTTGGTCCCCTTTCTCACATCATCAATAACAATTAACTCAAAATGGATCATAAACCCAAATATAAGAGCTAAAACTATAAAGCTCTTGGAAACAACATAGGAATAAATCTTTATGACCTTGCATTGGGCAATGGTTTCTTAGACATCACACTGATTATATGGCTGGACTTGGTACAATTTTGACATATAGTCTATTGAAAGCTTTCCATTTCATCATATGGTACACATGAGCTTGACTTCTAATGGTCAAATGGGGGCGGTAGGGCAGTCCAACCTCTGCTCTAAATGGAATGGAGTATTGGGAGAGGAGGGAGGAATGCAAATACAAGAGTGTTCAAGGATGTTGTGTTACAGTGTTTCCTGGTGTGTTAACTGCAGAGCAAAGCCGGCTCAGGTCCTTGCCTGCTTCACACTGAAAAGTTGTAGCTCAGGACAGTCCCAGAGCCGCTTTCAGGGTGGTAGAATCTCAATCTGACTTCGATGATCTTAGCATCTGCAATCTTTGTCCTCTTGGTATAAGACTTCGAGATAAGTTTTTTAAATTAATATTTTATCAAACATACACATAGTTCCTTAAATAGCCTACTACTGATCCACTGTTTGGGGCTTTTCCATAGCTTAGCATTTTACATGTTCTAATTTTTCTCTTCAAGAAGTCAGATACTGTCATATTTTTGTAGTTTTGGTAGCAACTCTGCAGAGTAGATGTAAAAGAAAACAATTTTTAAATAATACCAGTTTGATTATTGAGAATATCTTGCATTCTCATTGCAAGCAGTACTATTACTGCTGCTACTACTAAGAATAATAATAATCACACTTACTATATTATTAAATACTCTGGCATTTATTAAGCACTTACATGAACTGCAGTGACTTACTTAATGCAATGACTAGAAAAGCACACCCTGCCACACACACACACCAGGTATGCCCACAACCTTTACACGCTGCTTCTCCCCTGGCCAGTCTTACTTACCTCTCTCACCTCTTCACTTCCTCAGAAAGGCAGCCAATGGTGTCAGGTGTGGAGTCAGAACCCCAAGTCATTTACTTCCCAGGTGACCAGCAACCACTGGTAAATCGTGCCAGCACTCTGCCCTTCAGTGTGTGTGAAATATCCTGCCTCCCTCACAGTATCTGGTGAGAATCACATAAGTTTATGTTGGGACAGCCGCCTTGAATGTACGGTTGTAGAACTTGTATCTGAAGAAGATGTGACATTTATTTGCCTTTCTCGGGGTAACAAAAGAAACCCAGCCCATGCCCCTGCTCAGTGCCCTGAGGATCCCTTGCTAACCAGAGTTAGCCACATCAGTCATTCATTCATGCTCCCCATCTCCAAGGAAAAGAATGTAAAAAGGGAAAAAAAAAACGTCCAGAGCTGGGTCCCCACACTCCCATCTTTGCCAGCCTAAAGGGGCATAATCCAGGCTCTTTCTGCCCATCAATGGTTGTTCTGGTTCTAAAAATTCAGATGATCACTGAGACTCCATGGCAGCCAGCTTTCTGAAAACAATATGGTCCCCCTGTACCAAGCTGGTGTGAGGAACTGATGGGATCTCCTCCCAGCCTTTGAGGTTATGGGGATGACACCAGACAGAGAGCAGTCCCTGCTGAAAGAGAGTTCCATGTTTCCCAGGGCTGGATTCAAAGAAGGCTTCGGTGCTCAGGGGAGAACCATAGACCTAGTTGGCGGGTCTTCATCGTGAAGAGTTGAAAGAAAATTCATGGGAACCCAGAGAGGCTGTGAGTTAGAAGAGAGAGGGTCCCCCCTCAAGGCCAAAGAAATAGACACCCCCAGAGACTTGCTCATCACATCTCAGGGTGTCTGCAAGAAAAGGAGGCTGGCATTTTGGTTGGTCAGCTTCCGGGCCCTTGGGCTTCCTGAGCTGCCCGGGTAGCAAGAACTGAGGACAGATGGCCAGACTGAGAGTGCCAGTTTCCAGAAGAACTAAAGTTGGATCTAGCTCTGCCTGTAGGCCCAGCAGTGAGACCATGGATTCAGGAGACTGGGCTGCTGACACCACTGAGGCATGGACGAAACTGGAGAGACATCAGGGGGACGTGGCATTAGGCCACCAGCAGGGGGGATGTCTGAAAGATATGGTCCAGGCTTGCAAAGCTCAGACCCCATCGACAGCCCACTGGGAGCTTGCTGGGATTTCCACTCCTCCATGCCAAGCCCAAGGTTAGCAAACTGCACCAATGCAGTGACCTCCTGAAAGGAGACAAGCAAGCTCCCCGCTGGCAGCCAGGTGGGAGGAGCCTTCCTCTCCCCTCCTGCTCCACCTGTCACCACAGAGGATAAGCACGGGGAAGGGAGGGTGCGCAAGAAGGCAGAACACACCTGTGCCTCCTGGAGGGGGGCCATGAACACAACCAGGGCTGGGAGGAAGGCAAAGACGGAATCTGAGGTTGAAGCTGAAATCACAAAACGAATGAGAGTAAATTCCAGTAACCAGAAGGAGACTGTTCTAATAAGCAGCAGTGAGTAGGAAATTATAGAGTCCAACTGAGAAGCTGCTAAGGGAACCTGATGCCCCAGCAGGAAGGGAAGAATCAAGGTCGACAGAGCACAGCTGGTAGGAGTTATCAGAAAAACAAAGCTGTTTCGTGTTTATTTGCCAATAAGGTGAGACCTCCCTATCAAAGCTCTGATGCACCAGCAGCGAGTTGAAAGCACATCCCTCTTCACGCATATGGGCCAAGGGTCAAGGCTACGAGGGTAGTGATTAGGTGTAGAGCGTTTGGAGTCATTGAGAAGCAGGTATGAGACTGGGCTCCACTTCTTACTAGCTGTGTGATCTTGGGCAAGTTCAACTCCTCTATGCCTCAGTCTCTTCATTCATACATGGAGATATTATAAAGTTCTTATGAAGATAACTAAGAGAACTCATATAGAGCATTAAGCCCAATGCCCAGTAGATGGCGAGTCCTTAAATGTTAGTTATTGTCCTTATTATTAATCTCTGCTGGGAAATCCATAGTATGTTCCGGATGTGCCGTCTTCCTCCTCATTTAGCACTCCTTCTGCTCTTTCTTCTCTTGGCTTTCTCGCCACCATCCTCTCTGACCTCTCCTTCTTAATCTCCTTGTCAACACCTCACTGTCTACTGACATCTTTGGGCCCAGTCCTGATGCTCTCCTCTCTCAACTCCACTGTCTGCATTTACTCTCACCACTTTGAATATCATCTACAGGCTCACAGCTCCCAAACACACAGCTCAAACCAAGGTCATTTCCCAGAGCCGTGGGCTGCAGACTCACTGCTGACTTGACAAATCCCTTAGGTGTTTCATGGGCACCTCCAAACTAAGATGTCCAAATACAAGCTCTGGGGCTGCTCTTCCCTACCACTCCCTACACTTGATCTTCTAACCCAACCCCCTTCAGCCCAGCTACTTGCTCAAACCATAAATCTGGGAATAATCCTCTAAACTTATCTCTCCATCACCCTCCCACCACCAATCCATCACCAAGAACTCTTAGTTCTATATCCAAAATATATTCTTAATCCATTCATTTCTCTCCCACATCCACTGCCACAACCACAGTCCTTAGCTCACAAAGACAACAGCAGTACATTCCTAACTGGTCTCCTCACTTTTTCTTTTCTTTTTTAAAATTTTATGGCAAAATACATAGAAAATGTACCATTTAACCACTGCAAAGTGGACAATTCAATGGCATTTATTACATTTGCAGTGCAACCAACCATCACCACTGTCTACACCCCAAAAGAACAGTTCATCACCCCAAAAGGAAACCTCGTATCCATTAAGCAGTCACTCCCCTCTTCCCCACCCCCAACCCCAGGCAAACACTAATCTGCTTTCCGTCTCCATAGATTTACCTATTCCGGACATTTCACAGAAATGGAATCACATGATAGGTGACCTTTTGTATCCAGCTCTTTTCGTTCAGCGCCGTGTTTTCAAGGCTGGTCCACATTGCAACGCATATCAGCACTTCACTCTTTTTCACTCCTGGCTTTCACTCTTGCCTCTTATTTATTTTCACAAAGATGCCAAAGTAATCTTGTAAAAACATATTATCCTCTTATTTAAAACATTTCATTGGCTGTCCATCATACTTAGGTTAAAGCACAGATTTCTTCACCTGACCTCGAGGGCCTGTATCACGTGGCCTTCACCTAGCACTTTGCTGCCATCTTGCTTATTGTCCCCCAATTCCCCACCCTGCTCCCTTTTTCCAGCTGCTTTCATCTTTCTCAGCTGTAATGAAGCTTTTCCCTGTGCACATATTTCTTCTGCCTGAGATGCTCTTCCCTCCTCTTTGCCTCGCTCAGAGAAATCTACCCTGACCCCTTAATCTAAATTATTTTGCCCCACTTTTTCTCAGAGGACCCTGCTATCTTGCTTTACAGCACACACCGCAATTTCTCATTAAGCAGTTGGGTTTAATATTCACCTGTTTAATAATCTATTTAACATTCACCTTCCCTACTAGACTGTAAGCTCCAAGAAGTCAGGAAACACGTCTCTCGTCTTCACCAGCATTATCTCAGAGTCTAGCCCTGTGCCTACCACATAGTAATTGCTCAAAAAATATCGGTGGCTGAGTGAATGAGTGAATGGATTTTCCAGACCAGAAAGAATGGGAAACAATAACTGGACCACTGCTGCTATTAGAGCACCTAATCTAAAATGGCTCAGACAGGCCCCAGCACTCATTTACCATTATCATCACCACCATCATCAATAGCAACTTCCCGCTGACCTAATGGTGGCTGCGCTGTGGCAGCCTCAGGAAAAAAAAAAACACACTTTCTGGGTAATTCCAGATCTTCTCCTACAATTTTCACTCCAGGCAGCTAGAAGCTAGAGGCCAGCAGCCAGCCCATGAAGAATGACTGCCGGGCAACAGAGAGAGACTGGGGGCTGATTTCCTGGTTTCTGTCCTTTTGTTGGCCAACTTACTCTTAGAGCCAGGCTCCTCAAATTTCCCTGCTCACAGAGCTCTTCAGTGAGACAAGAGAGACCTCCCTCGCAGTGCCTGCTTACCCTCCTGAAAGAAATAGAGAATTCAGGAGAAGAATGGCCTTGCTTTAACTGAGACACCAAAGGAGGACCGTCTTAAGTAATCACTAATTCACACCAGCAACAACAGCTTAACTTTAACACTCACCCTGCGGGAGACCAGCCTAGCAGACCACCAGGGAACCTGGACCACACTTCGAGAACATCTCTCTAAAAGGATGTGGGAATTTCCTGCTAACCTCCCTGACTCTATTATTGTGGTCCCAGATGAAATCCAACCCAGTTAAGCTAGATCATTTTTAACGAAGAGCAGAGCCAGCCCTGCTATAGGCAGCTCGCCACTCTCTTTACTGTCACCCGGCCATCCCTGCCTTTGGTGCTTCTGTCAGCTGACATCATCTTCCTTCTCTTTTGATGTGGTTCCCCATCTGCACATGCCCTGGTCTGAGCACATCTGGAGCTAACGAACTAGGTCCATCAGTTCTAGTTCTCCAGGGCTTAAAAACAATCAGTGGCCACAAGTGGGCTTTAAAAACAATAAGAGATCACAAATAGAGCTTTTAACATTCTTCACCCCAGCTCACCCCTGCAACGGAGCCCCAAATCCCACAGAGCATTGGGTAATACATTCAGCTAGTCCATCAGCAAATATTTGATGAGAATTACCAAGTGCCAGGCACTGAGTTGGGGACCAAGGATACAATCAATGGTGAACAAAACAGATACAGTCTTTGTCCTGATGGAGTTTGCAGCTTAGTTGGTTATAAATAAGTAAATCATTATACAATTTAGTAATTGCTATGATAAGGGAGATAAAGGATCCTTGAGAGCTCATAGGAGAGACCACTCATCAAGGCTCAGGGAAGGAAGTCAGAGAAGTCCACTGGGATAAGTAACTCTAAGCAGAAGGGTGAAGGATAAGTAGGAATAACAAATGAAATTGATGGGGTGGAGTGAAAAATGTACAATATAGAGGGAACACACGTGCAGGGGACCAGCAGTAAAAGAATTTAAGGAACTAAAATGAAATTTAAGCTGGATGGTAGGAGAAATGATGCTGAAAAGATACGAAAGAGACAGATCTTACAGGGTCTTATAAGTTGCTCCAAAGAGTTTGACATTTATTTTAAGAGTATTAAGGAGCCAGAACAGGATTTAAGATAGGGGAAGGGGAAATTTGCATTTTCCAAAGGTCTCTTTGACTGCAATGTGACCAATGTATTAGAGACCAGCTAGAGGCTCTTGCAAAACAAGGGGGTGGTAAGTGATCATTGCCCCTGCTGGGATAATGAATGGCAGTGGGTATGGAGAAGAAAGGACAGACTTACTTTGGAAAGAAAAGACTTGGTGATGGGATGGTTGGAGGGTTGGAGAAAAGAGGTATCATGTGGACACTCTGACTCAAGCAAATAAGTGAATGATCACATAATTCATGGATGTGGAGAACTCCAGAAGATGAGCAGGTTTGGAAGGAAGATAACAAGTTCAGTTTCCCACATGTTGGTTTGGAGGTGTCAGAAGGACATTCATGTGTGATTGTCATGTAGGTAGTTGGGTCCAGAGCTCAGGAGAGAAATCATTTGGCTCTATAACCACGTTTGGGAGTCAAGAGTGTGTATGTACTTTTGGAAGCCATGGTAGTTAATAAATCCACAGGGAAACCAATTCCTAATGGAAGTCACAATGGAGCAGAACCCGGATGATAAGTGGGATGAACAAGTGAGGTAGAGGAGTGGGAAGCAAAGCCTTCCAGATAAAGGGAGTTGCACATTTAAATGACCAGAACTGAGAGACTTTGGGGAACTAAAATTGGTTTAGTACTGGGAAAGATAAGAGGGCCCCTAGGACAGAACTCATGGGAACACCAACATTTAAAGAGTGGGCAGAAGAAAAGTCTGAAGAGGAGACTAAAGACTAAGGAAGAGGAGAAAAAGATAAAAGTCAGAGAAATCAATCGTTCAAGAGAACAGTCAACAAGGTCTGTTGGTGCTAGGAAGCTGCATCCCCAGGGCCTGGAATGGTATTCCATAAATAGCTGTTGACTG
This sequence comes from Camelus dromedarius, assembly GCF_036321535.1. Classification (NCBI taxonomy): domain Eukaryota; kingdom Metazoa; phylum Chordata; class Mammalia; order Artiodactyla; family Camelidae; genus Camelus; species Camelus dromedarius. Next base: position 67,797,894 of record NC_087439.1, on the reverse strand, counting down.
CAATGAAGTGAATTACATGAAAAAATATGTCCACTGAATTTAGCATTGGTGACCTAGAAAGAGGACTTTCACTAGGGTGGGAACCGTGTGATGGGATGAGGATCGGATATGGGGTGAGGAAGTAAGCGCTCACAACCCCTCCAAGAGTTTCGGGTAAAATACCAAGTCCTCACCATGACCTAAAGGGGCCACGGCCCACCCCTCGAACTTCAAACACAATCTGACCTGGCGCCATCACCCTCTTGCCTAATGACTCAGCCATATGGTCCCTCTTTCAGGTTTCCTTCCAAACTCAGGTCCTCATCCACACTGTTCCCTGTGCTGGAGTTCACCCATCCCTCCCGCCGTCCTAATCCCCAGCCCAACCAGCTTCTACTCATCCTGCAAGGCTCAGCTGTCCTCAATGAAGGCTTCCCAACTCCCCACCTGCTCCCCCGATTCCCCATGAGATTAAGTTCCATCATTACACCATCCTGTTGCACACTGCACTTAACTTCTGTACACTTAACACAAGCACGGTGTATTATGTGTGTGTATATTTCAGGTTGATCTCCCCAGCTAGACCATAAGCTCCTCAACTGGGCTATAAGCACCCCAAGTGTAGGGACTGCACCTCCAAGCCTGAAACAGTGACTGATACACAGTAGCACTCAATAAATACTGACTGAATCGATTAATAAATGAGTAAGTAAAGGGGTAAAATAGTAGCTTGAAGGAGCTGAGAGATCAAGGAAGAGACTAAGATTTGTTGAAATGTTCATGTGATTGGAGCAGTGGAGAGAGATGGGAGATAATCGAGAAAGTGAAATACCTGAAGAGGACGACCATAGATGAGCAGGTGGAGGGATGGTCCTTAGATGGAGGACAAACACCTTTTTCACTGAAGCAGCAAAGGAGAGGGGATGGGTAAGGATACCAGTTTAGTGGCAGGAAGTTGAGGGGGTGCCTGTCTACGGGCTTGTGCTTCCTGTGAAATCTAACTTTAAACCTTGGTTTCTCTTGACTCTGAACAGTCACATGCTTATTTGAATAATCCCTTTAAACTTTCCATTGAAATAGACAAAGTTAAAAGAGCCACGTAAACAAAGGAGATAGAAGAAGAGGCTAGATTTGAGATATGTTCTGGAGATACCTGGTGATGGATTGGAAGTGAAGGTGATAGAGAAAAAAGTGTACTATTTATCTTTTTTATTTAATTTTTGCTGAGGTTATTAAGCACAAAATTTAAAGAGTCAAATAGCTCTGTAAAACTTGTCGTTGCTCTCTGTCCCCTTTATCTTCTTCCCAGAGGCAACTAATTTCAATTCTTCCTGTGATTCTTTTGTATTTATGTCCATATCAGTAAATAATGTGTTTGTATTTCTAGTTCCTGATTAGGTATTATGGATGGACTTTTCACTATGGAAGATGAAGATTTAGCTCTTTTTTGCCAAATGCCTTCACTCCTACCACACACATATTCTATGCCTGCCCGCTAGCTCTCTAAGACATTGAATCACATTTTTAGATAGATTAATATATGTGTTTATATCTATAACTAAGTAAACACTATTTCCAGATGAACCATGGACTATCCTGTGATTACTTTTCCTTGCCTGCACACATTTTTTATTTTGCCTGGAGTTAATAGTTATCTTATTTTGCTTTCTTGTTATTAGTGGTGTTACCACTGATTCAGCTCTGAGCTGTCCTCTTCTCCATGTATTTGGATACAACAGAGAGACTCTCAGTTTCACCTTATTGAATAAATCTCCCCCATGGGTCCTCCTGACCTCCTGCGGATTGCCCTCAGTAGCTCAGTTCTGGGTGCAAATCTGTCACCATGGTCTTGGTGATTCTCCTCTTCTCTCTACTTTGTTAAATCTTCTGTTTCTTGTCCCCAATGTCTTCCTTTCTCTCAGTTTACACCTTCAGTTCAGTGGAGTATAATCTCCAGTAGTTTCCTAAGAAAAGGTGCAAAGGAAGTAAAATGACTGTGACCCTCCATGACTTAAAATACCATTCACAAGAGTAAAAGAAAATATATACACATGATCATTTCAGTAGATGCAAATAGGCATTTATAAAATTTGACATAAATTTGAGATTTGAAAAGAAACCATTATTGAATAATTATTCACAATAGCCAAAAGGTAGAAACAACCCAGGTGTCCATCAACAGATGAATGTATTAACAAAAGGTAGTATATACATACAATGGAATATTATTCATCCATAGAAAGAAATGAGATTCTGGCACATAGTACAACATGGATAAACTTGAAAACACTGTGCTAAGTGATATATCCAGAGGGAACTCCAGTTCAAAAAGATACATGCACCCCAGCGTTCATAGCAGCACTGTATACAACAGCCAAGAAATGGAAGCAACCTAAATGTCTATTGACAGATGACTGAATAAAGAAGTTGTGGTATATTTATACAATGGAATACTACTCAGCCATAAAAAAGAATAAAATAATGCCATTTGCAGCAACACAGATGGACCTGGAGATTTTCATTCTAAGTGAAGTAAGCCAGAAAGAGAAAAAAAATACCATATGATATCACTCATATGTGGAATCTAAAAAAAGAAAAAAGAAGACACTAATGAACTCATCTACAAAACAGAAACAGACTCACACAAACATAGCAAATAAACTTATGGTTACCGGAGGGGGAAAGGGGGTGGAAAGGGATAAATTGAGTGTTTGAGATATGCAGACATTTGGGATTTTTAGTTTGGATTTTGCAGGGGGAGATAATTTGGTTTATTTATTTTTAGAGGAGGTACTGGGGATTGAACCCACGACCTCATTCATGCGAAGCATATACTCTACCACTTGAGTTATACTCTCACCTTGTGAGATTTGCAAATATTAATTACTGTACATAAAAATAGATTAAAAAACAAATTTCTTCTGTATAGCACAGGGAACTATATTCAATATCTTATAATAACCTTTAATGAAAAAGAATATGAAAATGAATATACATATATATATGTATGACTGGGACATTATGCTGTACACCAGAAATTGACACATTGTAACTGACTATACTTCAATTTAAAAAAATTATGCTAAGTGAAAGAATCTATATATGAAAGAACAAAGAATGTATAATTTCATTTCTATGAAATATTTAGAATAGTCAAATTTATAGAGACACAAAGTTAAATTAGAAGTTACTTAGGCCTAGGGGAAAGGGGGATGAGGTGTTATTGCTTAATGGTTACAGAGTTTCTCTGGGGGGTGATGAAAAAGATTTGGAAAAACATAATTATGATGTTTGCTCAACAATGTGAATATAATTAATGCCACTGAATTTTGCCCTTAAAATAGTTAAAATGGCAAATTTCATGTTATGTATATTTTACCATTAAAAAAATTCAAAAAAAATTTCTTAGCAAATTAGTAATAAAGAAAACTTCCTTAGTCTGATAAGGAGTATTTACAAAATAATAACTAAAAGATCATCCTAAATGGGAAAACATTAGAATAATTTGCTTTAAAATAAGAAATGAGACAAGACAGTCCAATCTTACTATTTCTATTCAGCATAGAATTAAAGGCCCCAGCCAGCACAAAAAGAGAAGAAAATTAAAGAAGTAATAGAAAGGAAAAAATAGAACTGTCATTATTTTCAGATGACATAACTGCACAGAAGAACAAAGAAGATCTATGAGCAATGCATTAGAAATAATAAGCAAGAATAGCAAAAGTCAATTGCATTTCTGTATCCTGGAATAAACAAACAGAAAATGTAATTAAAGAGAAGACAAAATTCACAATAGTTTCAAAGGGCACAAAGAACCTAGAAATAAATCTAAAAATACATATAAGACCTCTATAGAGAGAATTATAAAACTTTGTGAGTAGCCAGTAAGATGGCCCAAATAAATTAAAAGCTATATCATTCTGGGAATGGGAAGACAAGAGCATAATGTTGTCCATCTCCCCAGTTCAGTAAACTTCCAATCAAAATGTTAACAGGTATTTTTATAGAACTTGATAAGCTGATTGTAAAATTTAAATGAAAGAGTAAAAAGGGGAAAGAATAGCCAACACTTCTATGAAGAAGATGAGTATGAAAGGAGGACTTGACCCACTAGATATCAGGCTTCTCTGGTGAAACTACAGTAATTAAGACACGATGACATACAGATGGCCAACAGACACATGAAAAGATGCCCAAGATCACCAACTATCAGAGAAATGCAGATCAAAACTATAATGTGGTTTCACCTCACACCAGTCAGAATGGCCATCATTAAAAAGTCCACAGACAGTAAATGCTGGAGAGGCTGTGGAGAAAAGGGAACCCTCCTGCACTGTTGGTGGGAATGTACTTTGGTACAGCCATTGTGGAAAACAGTATGGAAATTCCCCAAAACTAAAAATAGGCTTACCATATGATCCAGCAGTCCCACTCCTGGGCATGTATCCAGAGGAAACTCTAATTCTAAAAGATACCTGCACCTCAATGTTCATAGTAGCACTATTTACAATAGCCAAGACATAGAAACAACCTAAATTCCATCGACAAATGACTGGATAAAGAAGATGTGGTGTATTTATACAATGGAATACTACTCAGCCATAAAAAAAGAATGATATAATGCCATTTACAGCAACATAGATGGACCTAGAGATTATCATACTAAGTGAAATAAGTCAGACAGAGAAAGGTAAATATCGTATGATATCACTTATATGTAGAATCTAAAATATGACACAAATGAACTTCCTTACAAAACAGAAACAGACTTACAGAAATAGAAGACAAACTTATGGTTACCAGTGGAGAAAGAAGGGTGGGAGGGTAACTTAGAAGTTTGGGATTTGCAGATACAAACTACTATATATAAAATAGATAAACAATAAGGTCCTCCTGTTTAGCACAGGGAACTATATTCAGTACCTCATAATAACCTATAATGACAAAGAATATGAAATATATATATTATGTGTAACTGAATCAATATGTTGTATATCAGAAACTAACACAACATTGTAAATCAACTATACTTCAGTTAAAAAAAAAAAAAAAAAGACAGGATGATATTGGCACCTGAACAGAGTGTGGAACTGAATACAAAGCTCAGAGGTAGACCCACACATGTATGAAACTTTGGTATACAATAGAGGTGGCCTGCCAGATCAGCCAGAAAATAGAGTAGGATTAAAAAAAAAAAGGTCATTCATATAATAAAACATGAAAATAAACCCCTATTACACATCATATACTAAAATTAATTCCAAATGGATTGAGGCTTAACTATCAAAAAAAATTAAAACTTCTAACAAAAGTCAAAGGAAAATATCTTCTAGACACTGAGATAGAGAAGAATTTCTTAAACAATACTCAAAAAGTGGTAAAAATTTAAATTTTTTAACAAATTCAACCATTCTAAAATTAAGAACTTCTATTTGTCAAAAGAAAGTGAAAACAAGCTACAGGCAGGGAAAAGATAAGGCAATATATAGTAATTATTCCTGAGCAGTAGGCATAACTGGTGTCGCCCTGGGGAAACCAGAAGGCAGGTCACCCCACCTCGGGCCCAGACATTCTACTTCTGGTGTAAAGTTATGAAAGACTTTTACCGACGAACACCCAGAGACATCTACAAGAATGTTCATAGGAACACTGTTGACAACAGCAAACCCTGGTGTTACAGATTAAATGCTTGTGTCCATGCAAAATTCATATGTTGAAGCCCTAACCCCCAATGTGGTGATATCTGGAGGTAGTTGGGTTTGGATGAGATCATAAGGGTAGGGCCCCACGGTGGGATCAATGTCCTTACAAGAAGAAGAAGAAGAATCAGAGCTCTCTCTTTCTCTGCCTAGTGAGGATAAGATGAGAAGGCAGCTGTATGCATGCCAAGAAGGGGGACCTCACCAGGAACTGAACTGGCCGGCACCTTGATCTTGGACTTCCCAGCTTCCAGAACTGTGAGAAACAAATGTCCATTGTTTAAACCACTCAGTCAATGGTTATACCAGCAATTTTGTAATAGCAGCCTGAGCTAACTGAAATACCAGGAAACAACCCAAATGCCCACTGACAAGAGCAGAGCTGAATAAACCGTGCTATATTCACACAGTGGAATATAATAGAGCAGTCAGCAGGAATGTCACAGCTATACACACCAATATGAATAAATGCTAAAAATACAAGGTTAAGTTAAAAACAATTAAGTCCTGAATGGATACATACAGAATGATATGCTTTTTATCAAATTAAAAACAACTTTAAAAATTTTACTTTGCCAGAATACAATTGGATGGCTATGGATAGATTTACGTTACGTCAGTTTAGCTAAGCTGAAACAACATCTCCCAGAATTCCCTTTCCTGCATCACCCTGGGTTAGCAAGGGCCTCAAAGGATAGTTAAACCACATTTGGTGGGTGAAACTTCCTTATTTCAGTAGGTGGGCGTTGGGGTACCAGGCACTATTACAGCTCATGCGCATCATCACCAACCTTTTGGTTCAGCATATTGGCCCAGGGAAGCAGGTGGTTCTGTGGTAACTTCTCCTTCATCTTCAGATTCCTTCATTGAATCCTGCCCCAGTGAGTGCAGCTCCACACCGCCTCTGCTCCTGTGGGGTCTCCTTCTTCAGTTTCTCCAACTTCTGGGCTAGACTTAGCACCAGATACAGGAACAACCACACTGCAGTGGCTTAACTAGCTCAGGCAACTACATGGAGTCAAACCTCTTAAGTAAATTCTATACTCTGTATTATTTTTATGGTCCTGCTTCTGTGATCAAACCCGACTGAGACAATGAGATAAAACTATTTAAAAAGAAAAGTAAAATGAATGATGAATGTAGGATTCAGGATGCTGGTTACTTGGATTAGGAAGAAACAAGAGGTTAGAGAAGGGCTATAAATGTAACTTATTGTCATAATTCTAGTTTTTGTATTGAATGGTGAGTTCATAATTGCCAACTACATAAAAAATAAATATAGTTGGATGGGTGAATGGATGGATGGCCATGTGTGGACCACTGAAGAATTATGAATACTCTAATTATGTGAAACTATGGTGAGAGGAAGAGAGTAATTTCTTTTGAAAGAACATGCCCTTGAAACTGCATCATCATTTTAACTTATTCCTTACTGATCCAAACCCTTGGTCCCCTGGCTACATCTAATTGCAAAGGCGGCTGGGAGATGCCTTTAGTTGGGCAGGTCATGTTATCTGGATGAATTTCAAGGTGATTTATGTCCAAAGGGAAGAAAAGACAAGGGCTCCTGGAAAAAAATGAACAGGCTTTGCCCCAGGTAAGGACTATGGAAACAAAAGATTCATGAAGTATTTTGAAAAAAGAATTAGTCAGCTACATAATGAACACAGATGTTGAAAAGCATTCCATGAACCAATGTATGAAACCAAGAGGTTGGTGGGCTACTGTTGCAGACATTTGTTTTGAAGTCCCCCTTAAGACACCTTCTTAAAGGCATCAAAGTTTTTTTCCAGAGGATCATTTCCTCCCCATTGAATATCGTCTCATGGGACTATTATCAGGTAGCATGTTTTCCTCTAGTCAAGGTGCTAGCAAGACATATGTCTTAATTTAGGTGTTCCAAAAGCAGACCATAAAAGATTAGGAAGTAAGCATTTTGTTTGAGAAGTAAACCCAAAAAATGATGTGAAGAAGAGGACGAATTGTAGGCTAACGAGCACATGTGTGCAACTGAGGCTCATTCCCATTGGAACCCTCTAAGACACTGTGTGGAACCCTCCCCAAGTTGTCTTCCCAAGAGGAGTGAAGCTGGTGTCTGTGGACATCAGCTCCCGCAACTCACTGGTGAAAATCGTCCTGAGGGAGTTGAGTCCCCAGCACTTCTGGCCTGCCCTGCCATAGGCCAGCCCCGCCTCTGTGGACAGAGTGCCCTCAAGCTGTCAGCACATAAGGGAACTGCTATCAGGTGACCTCCAAGGGAACATGGTGCACAGACAGCATTTGTTCCACAACCGAGTTGAATCCAGTGGATGCTCCCTTCCAGGAAACTGAAAAGTCAGCAGAGTTTCATGGAGACTGAGAAGTGGAGGTCCATTTTGCCCTAACCAGACTGCTCCTGATAGCAGACCCTCCTTACATGGCCTTAGGCCTCCTAGCCTTCTAGAGATGCCCTGTTTCTGATCCATTCCCAGATCTAGTTCTCCAGGTTGTCTGCCATTCCTAGAAGCTTCCAATATCCTTCCAAAAATTTCAGTAAACTTCCAGTAAAGCTTTCCAGAATTCATTTCTGTCGTTGTAACCAGAAAACATAACTGGGACACCTGGAGCCGCCATCCACCTGGACACCTGATACACCTGGAAATCACTGCCACTGATCTGAGCCTTTAAGAATGTCAGTCATCTCTCCACACTTTGGTTACCTCATCTATAAAATAAAAAGATTGAAATCAATTATTTCCAAGTTTCCACTCAGTGCTAAGACTCTACCATCTGGTTAAGCTGAATTGGTGGTCAAATGAAGGAAACTCATAAAACTCACTGCTAGAGCCTGACTTCCAAACTCCACTCTGTGCCAGTGTTGTGGCCTCCTAGAAATAGTAATGGGCTCCACAACCATTGCAGGCTGACTCCGCACAGAAACGAGAAAGACGACAATAAAGACCAGTTCCCAGATTTTACCCCAACCTTACCAGCAAACTGACCAAAAAGAGTGATTCAAGGGAAAAAAAAAGTATTTTGCTTTTATCCAAAGGAATTCTGGGCAGAAGATACTGCGCTGCCCAAAGAATTCCTATCACATTGAATTCCTAGTCTATACAAAATTGGATTTCCCTTCCTCACTCCCATCACCACCACTTCTGGAAGGTGTATTCGAGGCGTGGAAAGAGGTGACAGACATAGACCATCCATGTTCTCCTACATGGATTCAATAAACAAATGCCCAATTTGGAAAAAGAATGATGCCGTGGTCGGTTACCATCTGCCAACTAATGATACAATTGAACAAACATAGCAAGGTTGCAGAAAAGGAACATACTCAGGACTCTGACCCTCTATTAAGTTACGATGATGTCCCCGACATCCAAGGTGGCGCAGAGATGCAGCTGATAAACTGCATGGCATGGACTGAACAGCATGAAGAGAGCAACTGACTGCAGCTGTCTGTGCGATTTGGCAGCCCGTGACGATTCAGACAAATCTCAACAAATCTCCCTCCCCGGCTTCCGGATGCCTCCAGGAAAGTCCTGTAACGACTGCTCTGCGCAGGCCTCCCAGGTAGGGGTGAGGAAAATATGCAGATTCCACAACTTTAGGGCTTTCCTAGGGCTTCCGCTCAATGTAGCAACTGTCACCCTTCCACAGATTTGGCTGTTTTCTGCAAAATCCAAGTTTTCATTAAATAATCATATGCTTGCAGCCCTTCCCACTGTGCCCACAGCTAGCATGGTGGACACTAAAGCTTCACTCTGCCCATAGCCCAGCCTTATGGAAACCCAAAAGGTAGCCCCAGCTGGGAGAAGCTGAGATTTTCCCTCTGCCCACCTAGCCATGTCTTTTTAACTGCATTTCCAAAGCTTAAGTGGGAGCATTGGTAACTGGGGCCACATGCATAGCCGTCACCTGGAGGCACATCTCCAACCGTGAGTCCCGGCAGCCGCCCTCCTCCCATCTCTCCTGCAACTGCATATCTGCTTGGCAGCCACGGTCATCTAGTTTGGACACATTTCACTTCAGGGGAAAGGATGGGTCTGGAATGGGTGGGTGGAAAAGAAATCCTGCCCCTAGCATCCCCTCCCCTTTAAAAATAAAAAAGTATTTTTTTAAAACTTGCTCTTTTTGCCATAGCAGCACTCAGTGAAGCAGCCCTGAAGAAGGTAGTAACAAAACAAATCTGATCAGCCACTGACAGACACTGCTGGGTCTCTGCAGAGAGAGCTTTGGCCCTGCCAGGACACCATGGCTTAGGAGCAATGGGGAGGGGAAGAGGAGGGCAAACCCGTCCCTCCGCTCAGCATGCTTGGGGAAAGGCAGTGAGAGAGGTTCTGCTGCAGCCAAAACAGCCTAGGTGGCCTCGACAGCAGGATAGGAAGGTTCCTCCAGGAGGTCAGCATCCCTAGACAAAAAAAAAAAAAAAAGAGGAAGGAGGGAGAGAGTAAGAGAGAGAGAGGCAAGGAGGGAGAGAGAAAGACAACAGAGCTCCTCTATATGGTGAGCATAAGTCAACATAATCACAAAACAAACACCTGAGCACCTAGTTTGTTGCCATGTACACCGCAGGTGCTCAGTAAAAACTTGCTGGTGATGGAGTTAAATGTGACTTCCTAGACTCTCTTTACCGAGAGTAAAATAGATATCTGTTGGATTGAATTGAATTGAAATAGGCAGCAGGTTAGTGATGTAATTAGAGGCACGATGGAAAAATGGCCCCCTGCCCCAAATTGCTCTCCTACTGGGGCTGCCAGAGTGCTGGAAATTTCTAGATTCCCCTTTTGGGTTAATGGAGTAAGGAAAGCTGTGTTGAAAGGCAAATATTGTCTGAGAGAGAGCACACCCATGAAGCTACTATGATCTATCCTTCATCCAGGATGGCAAGTCCAATTCAGTTCAAGAGCCAACACTGACAGAGTCACAGGAGCTGCCTGGAGTTCTGTCCTGAGAAGGCGCTGAGGCCCCGTCTGGCTCAGCAGAAAGCAGTGCTCTGAGGACTCATGATATCTGCCTGGATGTGGAAAGGGAAACGTTTTGGTATGAAGGATGCCACGTATATGCCATCCCTGCTTCTTAGCCTGAATTCTTTGACCATATCAGCCCCATCAGTGAGCAGGTCCCTAAGGGAATGTAAGCTGGATGGTCATTCACAAGTTACAAAGGGTCCAGAGCATGAAGGTTTCACCTGAAAAGCAGGCCAGGGCACAGACCTCTGATGGGCAGTATGAACCAGGCGAGTTTGGTGGTAAGAGACTGAAGAAAGGTTATCTAAAATCTAACTTTGCCCACTTCAGTCTTGCCTTGAGTGAGCACTTACTACAGACTACACTCTGGAGGATGACCGCAGCTTTTCCTCTCCCATTACACGAATTTGCTTGCTCCTAGTCAAACTTTCGCATCAAGTTCCCCCAACAGCAGAGGAGAGTGAATGGGTCACCCTCTGGACACCCAGGGATAGTGCCAACAGCTTGCCGTGAGCAAAACATGTCTTTGAAATCTCAGTTTTAACTTAAGAATTCATGTAAAGTTTACGTGCTATTGTATGACTCTTTGCTTTCATGTAGAATATTTAAATTAGTTATCAGTTCTATTAGAGTAATTCTCTCTGCTGTAGCAGGTCAAGCCCACACCCTCAGTGACTGAGGAATGCATTTTTCACTCACATGAAGTCCATGCGGATGCAGCCTGTGGGTGGACAGTCTGCTCCTTGGTCTTGTGACTCTACCCTTCTTCAGGGCCTCTGAGTCCTCTCCGTTCAACTAATCAGATAGAAAAGGAGCCCACTTCTTAATTACTTGAGCCCAGAATTGACAGCCATTTCCCCCACATTCCAGGAGCACGAATTCATCATATGACCCCATTTAAATGAAAGAGGAGCTGGGAAATATAGCCCCTGATTACCCAGCAACAGCTACGGGTAGACTAGTAAGTCCTTACCTCATTAGTTAGTGTCTTAACTTCTGCATCTCCCCAAACTGGAGAGAAAAGTTAATCACCCAGAAGGACGCGCTGAGTTTTAACTCATATTTTATTCATCCTAAGCACGTTGCCACATATCCCCAGAAGGGTATCTGCTCCCATTTAAGAAACACACGAGTGGTCCATTTTCAATAAGATTCCATTTGTAGCTTCAGTGAGAACCAAATTGAATGGACGACCCCATTTCACCTCCTCTTCTCTCCTCACTCTTTCTCTTCCTCTCAACTCCAGTTACATACCATCAAGATTTCGAAAGTGGGCTCAAAGCCATGTCGAGTATTACCAGGAAATGGCTGGCTGGCTGTCTACCAAGAGGCCTTCCAAAATGGCATTATCTTAATGAATTTTTCACGGTCCAAGGTCTGGCCAGAAGACTTACAGGTCCAAAAATTTAATCTTGTCAGTGTTCCAGGATTTGCCTGACTTGGGAAGGCTGGCTTATGTGAACTAAGTTCACAAAACACCAAAACTTCTCACCAAAATGGCAATATCTCTGTTGACAAGGGGATGTGTGCCTGTCAGAAAGATCAGAAGTTCACACTCGTCTCTCCAGCACTTTTCCTTCCGGAAGAAAATCTACCCAGGAAGTCAGTTATAAACTAAAAGCTCCTTAGTGAGTCTGGAATCAGAGCGAAGGCAGTTAAGGTAGCTGGGGCCTGATGAAGCCCTCACCACTGGAATATTCATACTAGCCTTTCAGGGATTCCTCTGCGCTGTCCTCTGTCTAACTCCCTTTCTGAGGGACACTTTCTTTCTCTGGACACATCCATACCATCCACAGGGTAATTGCCACATTCATCCTCTGCTTTCTTCTGACACGGCAGACGTTTCGTCTCTAAGGTACATTTGTGTATGGCTCACCTCATTCATTGTGTTAATCTTAATTTGTGTTAATCTAGTGCTCAGAGCTTGGAAGGGCAGGAATTTCACTCATCTCCACCTACACCAGCTGATGTTTTTCTAAAATGGAATTTGAGAACTTATTTGGAACATGGTGAGACTGGATATTTGCAGATCTTTGACTGAAAAAAAAAAGCTTCTCTCCTCTTTTGCATCAGGCTTCCCAGTCAAGGTTGTAACCCAGAGCTGCTGGCAGCAAATAGACCCTGAAAGATGAGTTCCAATCAAAGCCAAGAAAGGTTGCCAAGTTCAGTGCCAGGGAAGGGTATTGAGTTTCAGCTGCACTGGGTGAGAAGATCAGGTAAAGATCACTAACCATGGTGCAAGAAACAGGCCTGGAAACAAATGGCAGGTAGGGCTCAGGGGAAAGAGAACAAGGTGGAAGCTTGAAAACAACAAGGGTGCCAGGAGGCTCTTCCTTACTGGGTATAGACCAGTTTAAGACACAAGACTGAGCTAGACGCCAGGTGATCTGGGAAAATAATCTTTAACTGAGTTTGCAACATCAACAGGCAACTACATAGAGTGGTGAAGAACGGGACCCAAGCGTGGAGAACCATGAAGGACAGTCCACAGCCAGATTGCCCTCACATCCAACCAGAATATACAAAAGAGACCTGCCTTGCAGTTTCAGTTCTGACAATAATTGAAAGCTTGACTTCTGCAATGCATTTTACCTCTCTGAGCCTTTCTGCAACTCAGTTTACCTCCTCTGATAAATGAGGCATTTGAAATCAGTGCTCTCCTTTCCTGATGCACAATGATACCATGCCTACAAAGATAACGCACCCCTCTAACCACACATCTATTTATAGCCTATGCTGAACAGATCACCTGCTGGAAGAAAAGGTGTTTTTTCTTTTAACTTTTGAACTTATAACATACATACAGAAAAGTGGGCAAAACATCCCTGTAACCAGCTCCCCAGTTAAGGATCAGAACATTTTCCAGTATCTCAAAATCTTCCCTGTGTCCCTTCCCTGTCACTACCTACCCCCAAAACAACCAGCATCCTCAGCTTCAAACAGGCTAATAGATTAGTTTTGCCTGTTTCACAACTTTGTGTAATTGAATCATACTGTACATACTCTTTTGTGTCTGGCTTTTTCACTCAATCATTTGTGAGACCCATTCATGTGGCTGCGTGCAGCTAGGGTTGGTTCTTTTATTGTTGCTTACAGCGTTCCACTCTATGAACATACCACAATGTATTTATCTTGTCTTATTGAGCATGGACTTTTGAGTTGTTTCCTATTTTGAAAACTGCTACTTTTGGAAGACTGCTACTATGAAAACTTATGCATGTCTTTGCATGCACAGTTGTAAGTATTTACATATTTATTATCCATTACTATGTAACTAATTACCACAAAATTCAAACAACACACATTATCTCACAGTTTCTGGGATCAGAAGTCTGCATGCAGCTTCATTAGGTCCTCTGTTTCAGGGGCTCTCACAAAGTTGCAATCAAGGTGTCAGCCAGGGCTGGGGTCTCATCTGATGTCTCAACTGGGGAAGGATTTGCTTCCAAGCTCCCATTGTGGTTGGCAGAATTCAGTTTCTGGAAGATTGCTGGACTGAGAGCCTCAGTTCCCAGCTGGCTATTGGCCAACATCTACATTTAGTTCCTGGCCAGGTAGGTGAGCCAAGAAGGCAACAGAGAGAGTCTGCTAGCAAGACGGAAACTGCAATTTTATGTAATGTAATCATGAAAGTCATATCCCATCACAGTTGCTGTGTTCTATTAGTTAGGAGAAGGTCACAGGTCTCATCCACCCTCGAGGGGAGGGGATTTCACAAGGGCATGGGCACCAGGAGGTGGGGGTAATTGGAGGCCATACTGGTGTCTGCCTACCACAATTTCTGTTGGGATTATAACTGCCAATGGAGTAGTCTGGTCACAAGTTCAGCTTCAGTCACAGAAATCTACTAGTCTTCCAACGTGAGTATACAAACTGCCACCCTCACAGACATTTGCTCCACATCTGGGATTGGCTTTTACTCAGGTTTCCTTCTGGTGTGAGTTATCAAATTGTTTCTGACAAAAGAAAAAAAAAAGTGGCTTCTGCACTATGGACTGTGGTACATTTAGGAGTGTACCTCGCTCCCTGATGAACTGAGAATTCTGAAGCCCCTGCCTTGACCCGACTCACCTTTTCTCTCTGCTGTCCTCAGCGGTGACCAATCCCTGAAAATGCAGAGTCAAAGAAAGTGCCAACTCCAGCAGCATCATTGGTGCTAGTGGTCACCTAGCCATGGGATGGGGGACCTGGAGAAAGAGTACCACCAACTCATTTACTGGAGCCCCTGGTAATTAGTCATCCTTCATCAAGCCTGGGATGAGCCACTAGGAGTGACGCTAACTGGGTCTTGAGCTGCCAACCAATTCAAAAAGGGCATTGTTTCCCAGTAGCATGAAGGTTCCCATTGTCATTCATCTATTCCATGGCAATGCACCCTGTGACATTCAATAACTGATCAGAATACAGTAGGAGTAACAGCACTTCCAGGCATCTTCCCCAAAAAAGTTCTCTCTAGATTTCTCTATTTCAAATACAGCACAGGCACCAGATGTAAAAGAATCTGGGGGGAAGTGTATTGGGCCAAGTGCATTTGTAGGATTTGTGTGAATGTGATTAATATTTCTGCCCACGCATGTCTAGCAGGGTAGATTCCTGAAAACCAGGAAATGGTGGTAATAACAGTACTGGCGTGGCAATACGAGTGAGCTTCCTGAATTTGAAAAACTTCAAAATGTTTTCAAAGAAGTTCTTAAGGGACAATTGACTTGAGTAGGCGCTGCATAAAATACCCTCCTGCGGACACCTGCGAAATGTTGAGGCTAATTGGGGCTTCTGATGCTGATTATGGACGAGTTTGGGGGTTGCTGTTTCTCCTCCACTGAATTCCAGCTCGTTTTCTACTGCTCCCTTTCAGTGAGGCTGTTAGTGTATCGGATGTAAAGAGTACTAAATGGAAGCATGCTTTTGTGTGGAAGTCATTACCGTGAACACCTGTTCACTGTTGAGTTTAATTGGACTACAGCTGGTGCTGATTGTGTGTGAAGGGGGGCTGCTCCTCGCGCCCGCAGGGGAGCTCACTGTCAGTGGTAACAGTGGGGAAGTTGCCACTCTGAAGTTCGGCTTGCACACTGCAGTCAAGCCCTCCACGTCCTGTAAGGCTAGTTGCCTCTGAGGTGCACTGTGGTCCCTTTAGCCAGGCAGGAAGAAGATGCCCATGTCTTCAGTCTATTTTATTAAATCAACTCAGTTCCACACATGGAAATTCAGGGAAATATGGGGGAGAACGATTGATATAAACTCAACGTAATTATTTACAAAGGAAACTAAGAAATGACAGGTTGACTCAGTGACAGTCTTAGCTATATCAGCTGTTCACCTATGTCCAGAGATGACAGGCATTGAACACACGTATAAATAGGAAACCAATAATGTAGCTCAGGAGCCAGCAGATAGTGGCAAATTAAGATTACATTCCCGACCGAAGCACAGAAAAAGACGATGTACACTTTCATAACAATAATAATAAGCTCGAGTTGTTGACTTAAAAAGAACAGATGCTGACTTGCATATTTCAGTAGTTTAGATGTAATTCACATTACTTACTTCATTTAATATCAAAATGCATTGAAACAATGAAACACTGAGCCTACTTGATAAAGGATTTTGCTTCATATTAATATTAATATTATTAACTTTCATGATTCTGAAGATGACTTTTGTGTCCCAGGGTTGGCAATAATCTCCTAGAAGCCAGTAAACATTCTTACTGAAGCAAATCTGCTGATACTGGGTTTTGGCTGTTGGACGGGGGTCGCCCCTCTTTGTGGAGTCTAGCAAGTGTTGTGGGCATGACCCAGCTTTAGGGGAGGTGAAACAGACCTGCTTCTGAGAGTAAAGAGTCAGATGAGTGTTTGTCTCTAGAAAATATTCTAGGACTCCATTTTTTGTTGTTTTGATATTTGCGTGGTTCCTTTGTCCATAGGGTGAGAAAGCTCCCTTGATCATTTCTGCTTGCTGAGATGGAGGTCTGGGTCACCATCCTCAGCCCAGGTGGGAAGATGAGGCTAAGAGTTTCCCAAGAGCCGAGCACAGGGCAAGATGTAAACCACGGACCTCTCCTGCGACAAGTTCAACAGCCCCTCCACAACCATGGCAGGCTTGGGTCCCAGAGCTCCCGCTGCCCCCTGAACTGAGTGGGGACTCCTCCGAGCCAGACTCAAGCTCCTCTGTGTCATTTTCCAGTGGTGCTGTCTTGGGTTAGTCACTCTCCCGCTGTGGGGAGGATCAAATGAGAAAACTTTGCAAAACTGCTTTGTCAACTGTGAAGAGCCTTATAAATATAGAGACACTTATGACTCAAGGGGAGGTTTTTCAGTCCAACTGAAAACAGATTTTTCTGCCTGAGAAGCTATGTTCCTGTGAAAGGCAACAGAGAGAGATTTAAGGGTGGAAAGTGTTTACTCTGTTCTCTTTTTGATTACTTATGATTAATGATTCCTTTCAAGCAGACACCAAATATGGCATCATTGCTGATCAATACACGTTCTTCCCCAGCTGTTTGTTTTATCCCTCTATTTTTCAACCAAAGACTTCACTTGCGCTCTTTGAGGAAACATGGTGGTGCACACACGGACACACATCCTCTGTTTCCCAGCACAGATGGTAAGCAGTCTGAGTTCATATAAATGAGGTCACAGATATTTCGTTGTGTGCTGGCATGGTCTTTCTATAGCTAGGCTAATCACCACACCACCACCCCCAGTAGCTGGAAAAGGTGAGATGCCCCAGTCAGATGATGTGAGCAGATCGCAGTTTTCGATAGAAAGGCCCTGGGGGATTGTATGCCTGGGGGCCTTCGCCTCTGGGCCCCAGAAGTCACTCTGGTATCCAAAGACTATGGCCTGTGCTTGGTTGACTATTCTGCCCTCATGTGAGTAGCACCATGGGGGCAGGCCAGAAAAAATGATGGATGTTCGTTTCCCTGAATTAAGAAATAGAGGCACACATGGAGCATCTCCAGAATGGAACTCAAACTGGACCACATACAGTGACTGAGGCCTTAATGAAAATGGGTGCTGGACCTACAGCTAATCTGGGCAAAATCAGAAACACGGCGTGCTGTGAGCCACGCAAAAGGGACTCTGATATCTATTGAGACCAATGCAACGACGCCCCCCCGCCTGCTTTTGGTTTGGGGTACAACCCCGCACCACCTCAGAGACTGTTCCATATGGGGAAATAAACAAAAACTGAGTCTTTTGTCACCACTCAATGGTACCCCCCAAAAATGCCTAAAGAATCTTGGACGTGTGCATCTGGACATGGTCAGAAGCCGTGCAATTCAGAGCTGTGCACTATGGGAAATACCATGTCTTCAGGTTGGTCTGTCAGTTAGGGGACCAGCCCTATCTGTGGAAAGCTAAGCACACCTCTATTTTGGCCACCAGCTGCCACAAGCCTGGGGCAATTCCTGGAGCCCCACGCTTGACGCTTGCTGGTTTATATCTTCTCTGTCCCAGAGCTACAACTTGTTATTAGCCCTGCCCGTCCTTCTTGGTGGCATGCCCAAGCCACTCCCACACAGCTGGTCCAGGCCCTCTGCCCCAGTTCACGCGGTGAAGCCTGGACATTCCCCTGACTTGGCAGAGGAGCCCTATGATTCCTCAGCTGCTGCTGCTGCCTCTCTCTGCATCCCGACCTGCATGGCCGTCCTTCTGGACAGGCTGGCTCGTCCGCTCTGCGCACTGTTCGGGGCGCACACAGAGAATGGGTGGGCGCTCGCGCCCCACACGGCTCCCTCGCTGAGCGGAGCCACATATTCCTCCTCCCCAGCGCTGCTTGGCTTCGCTCAACTAATTTGGAACAGTGATCTCGACACCAGAAAATGCTCTAATCCTGCTCTGTGGCTCAGACTGCTCTACCCGTGGGAGGGACCTTTCCAGCTGCAGCAAAAAATTATCTACCCGGTTGGCTCATTCGTCACAGCCTGCCCTGGGTTTGGTGGCTTTGTCTGGGTCCAGCAGGAGGTGACATTCTGGCAAGACCTACACAGTTCTGTCATCTCCCTGCTCCAGCTGATCCATCAAGCCTGTCTCCCACACCCCATCCCAGGTCCTTCGTGTTCCCTCTGAGCAGAAGGGAACTTTTGCTCATTTCCATTAGATCAGCAGTACTCACACGGTCATGTGCATCGGGACATTTTATCAGACACGCAGATCTCTGAATCTAGGGATTCTGATTCAGCAGTCAGAGGTGAGTCCCAGGAATCTGCATGTTTAATAAGTACCTGCCCCAGGGGATTCCGAGGTACAGATCCAGGACCATACTGCAAGAAACCACCACAGGGACCCAGAGAGACATGAAGCCAAGGACCAGAGGCCATGTCTTTTGTGCCTTCTGACATGGTAGTTGGCTTGCACATGGTAGTCACTCAGCAAACACCTGTACTGGATGAACTGGATTGAACAATGGCAGCGAGAGAGTTATCTTGGCTCCCCAAGGGCGGTGAGTATTGGGTCCATCCTTCTGGAATAATCTGGGACATGTAAATAGAGCAGCAGAGTTCATACCCTTTAACTTGGCAACTCCTTCTGGGAGGAATATACATAAAAAGTATGATAGGAAAGGTTAGAAAATTGTTTATTTACATGAAGGGAAATTTGGGATCTCCCAGACATCAGGGAACAGGAGGATGACTTGGGTGCCCGGGGGGTTTCTCATGAAAGGGTCCTACCTGGGCAGCTAGAATGTGAGCCAGGTGTGCCTGAAATGGTGCAAACGAACGGGACAGAACCCCACACAGTCTGTTCCTGCCGAGCAAGTGTGAGCACAGACGAAGCTTAAACATGCACGCGGCAGGTTACGAGTGGTTAGTGGTTAATGTTCATTTGGTTCTTTTTGTGTACAAAACAGCTCGAATGCATATGAACTAAATAAAAACAAATGAGGCTGCTGCCACGTGGCTGGCCTAGAGCTCCTGGTAAACATCTGAGGAAAAATGATGGCAAAGAAGCAGAAAGCTGGGCTCAAAGTAAAAACATCAGAGACGTGCATTGGTTCTGACAGACAGAGGAAATCACTCCCAGATGCCTGGATGTGGTCCTCTCCAGGTTTCTCCCTCTCACTCCCTGCCTGGCAGGCTCGGAGCTGGGTCAGGCTCCTCCCTCCCCACCCTCCCTCCTGCCTGGGATCCTCTCCACAACCCGGGGTCTCCCAGCCTGGCCCCAGGGGAACCACACAAGACCTGTGTCCCCAGGAGGTGCCCTTGTGCTCCGCCCTTCCCAGCATGGCCCTTCCCAGGGCCCCTCAGACGTGCAGCTGGAGACACAGTGCAAGTCTTAAAGGAACCAAAGAAGAGAGTGTTCCTGAGGGCATGCCTGACCTGACCAGTCACCCACTCCAGGTTCCAGGCCTTTCTCTCTCCTACCACCTCCATTTTGGAGATTCTTCTCCAAGGGTCTGCAGGTTAAACAGGGGAGCATTACCAGAGCCAAACTGTCAGTAGACAGCTCACCCCAGAGAAAGGCTGACCGAAAAGGTGCCTTTGGGGAGGTGAAGCAGGAAAAGCAAAGAGAACATGGTTTCTAGAAGACTAGCAAGAGCAGGCCAAACAGCATTAGCGGTGGCATCTTTCCCCACTGCCAAAAGAAAAAGCAGAGCCAAAGAAAGCATTTTTAAGTGCTCTGGCTGGTGCCTTGGAAAACAAAAACAAAATGTCACAAGGTCCCAAAGACAACAGCCTACTAACAGCACTATAATTGTCACCGTGGGAATGAAGTACCAGCTTTCTCTCTTTTTTTCTTTTAAATGAGGGGGTGTAATGTGTTTAACGCTATCCCACAGTTCTCACGGGGATTCCTTTTAACCGTTCCTGGAGCAGGACAGCGAGGTGGCACAGGGGCACTGGACACAGGGACCTGGCAGGTGGAGGCACAGACCATGGCAGCAGCTGGAAGCACACAGACAGAGGGCACTGTCACTCGCGTGAGCCACTGGCCTTCGTTTGACTTCCCCAGGCATGCTGGAAACCGGCACAGAGACTCCAGACGTGCTGTAATGGAAAGGGGCTGTCCTACTCACCGAAATCCTGCTCAGCCTCTGGCTGCCCCACCGGACAGTCCTGTAGGAGAAAAACCTGTTTATAATCTATCTGAGCCTGGACCCTAATTTGAATTTACATAAAACATCAAGTATGTTTTGCATAGTTTTAATATCCACTGAAATCTGAAGATGCACTCAATGTGTAAACCAACAGAGGGTTGTTCTTTTTTGCTTTTCATTAAGGTGAAATTCACATGCATAAGTTAACGATGTATGCTATCTTAAAGTGTACAATTCAGTGCTCTAAAGGCATAAATATATGTTCACCTTGTTGTGCAGTCACCACCCCTGTCTAGTTCTAAAACATTTCATTTCCCTAAAAGAGAAGCCTGTACCCATTAAACAAGTCACTTCCTACCCCCACCCACCCAACTCCAGACCCAGGCAACCACCCACCTGCTTTGTGTTTCTATGCACTCAGCTGTTCTGAATGTTTTGTCTCAGATAAATGGAATCATATAATATGTGACCTTTCGTATCTGGTTTCTGTTTTCAAGGCTCATCCATGTTGTAGCATGCATCAGTATTTTGTTCCTTTTTATGGCTGAATACTATTCCGTTGTGTACATATTCCACGTTTTGTTTATCTGTTCATCCTTTGATGGATATGT
Organism: Camelus dromedarius; assembly: GCF_036321535.1. Taxonomy (NCBI): domain Eukaryota; kingdom Metazoa; phylum Chordata; class Mammalia; order Artiodactyla; family Camelidae; genus Camelus; species Camelus dromedarius. The sequence goes on along the minus strand of NC_087439.1, from coordinate 67,776,612 downwards.
CAGTTGTGTCCACCATTTGCTTTTGTAAATAGTGCTACTATGAACATCCTTGTACAAGTATTTGGTTGAGTACCTGTTTTCAGTTCTTTTGGATGTATATCTAGGAATGGGATTGCTGGATCATACAGTAATTCTGTTTAGCTTTTTAAGGAATCCATAGTTTGTCTTGTATGAAACTCTAGCAAAAGTTGCTCATTATTTCTGAAAACAACCCTGCTGATGACCATGCCTAGGTCAAGCCTACATTTGTGGCTTCATGATCATTGGCAAGCAGAGGCCATCATCTGACTCTGTGAGTTATTACATCCCAGCATTTACATACTGGAAAATATTATTATAAGGTCATTTTCCTTTTATGTTATAGCTAGGTCATTACATTAATTTTTAATGATTTGTGTAGGTAGGTTATAATATCTATAAAGGATATCTAGGATAAGGAGCATTATAAGCATCCTTTTTTTAATTGAAGTGCAATCAGTTACAATGGGTCAATTTCTGGTGTACAGCACAATGTCCCAGTCATACATATACATATATTCATTTTCATATTCTTTTTAATTCAAGGTTATTACAAGATATTGAATATAGTTCCCTGTGCTATACAGAACAAACTTGTTTTTTATCTATTTATATATATAGTGGCTAACATTTGCAAATCTCAAATTCCCAAATTTATTTCTCTCACCTCCTTTACCCTTCTAACCATAAGATTGTTTATTATGTCTGCGAGCCTGTTTTTCTGTTTTGTAGATGAGTTCATTAGTGCCTTTTTTTTTCTTCTTTCTTTTTTTTAGATTCCACATATGAGTGATATTGCATGGTATTTTCCTTTCTCTTTCTGGCTTACTTCACTTAGAATGACGATCCATCTATGTTGCTGCAAATGGCATTATTTTATTCTTTTTTATGGCTGAGTAGAATTCCATTGTGTATATATACCACAACTTCTTCATCCAGTCGTTTGTTGTTGGACATTTAGGTTGCTTCCTTGTCTTGGCTATTGTATATAGTGCTGCTATGAACATTGGGATGCATGTATCTTTTCAGATTAGAATTCCTTCCAGATATATGCCCAGGAGTGGGAATGCTGGATCATATGGTAAGTCTATTTTTAGTGTTTTGAGGACTCTCCATACTGTCTTCCATAATGACTGCACCAAACTACATTCCCATCAGCAGTGTAGGAGAGTTCCCTTTTCTCCATACCCTTTCCAGCATTTATCATTTGTGGACTTTTTAATGATGGCCATTCTGACTTGTGTGAGGTGATACCTCATTGTAGTTTTGATTTGCATTTCTCTGATAATTAAGCATTAAAAGGAGTGTTGCAGAAAAGTGTGTTACAGTTCAGTCGTGACAGCAACCTGGATCCAGGTGAGAGACCAAGCAGCACTTGGAGAGTTGGAGAACTCAGGTTTATTACACCAGCAGACCCAGAGGAGTTAACACTCCAAGCTCTGGACCCCATCTGTAGGTTTACACAGGCTTTTATAGGCTGCCAGTTTACACTCTGCAACATCATATGCAAATAAGGTATAACAAAAATTGACTAATTAGGAACAAGTTTTGTAGAAATGGACTAATCAGGAGGGAGAGAAATGACCAATCAGGGGTGAGCTCCATGCAAATGAAGTACTACAAATGGACAATCAGGAGTTAGCTCAGGGAACCAATAGGATTTTAGGGGTAAGTTCCACCTTCCTAGAAGTAAGCAGTTTCAGAGGCAAAAAGTGAGACAGAGCCTCAGGGCCAGGGAACCGGATGGTGCTGGCAGGAGAGTAGTGGCCCTGCCTGGGGGTCCTGCGGTCTTTTTTTATGGGGCTTCCCACCTCAAGAGGAGTTAATTCTGGTACAGTTGATCACTACAAAAGTGTCTTAGTCTGTTTGAGTTGCTATGACAGAACACCATAGACTGGGTGGCTTATGAACAACAGAAATTTATTTCTCGCAGTTCTGGATTCTGGGAAGTCCAAGGTCAAGGCACCATTAGATTCAGTGTCCAGTGAGGCCTTGCTTCCTGGTTTTATAAGCAGCTTCCTGTGTCCTCACTTGAGTGAGTAATTTTCTGGGGTCTCTTTTATTACAGCACTAATCCCATCCATAAGGGCTCCATCTTCATGACCTATTCATTTCCCAAAGTCCCCAACTCTAAACACCATCACATTGGGGGTTGGGTTTCAACATAGGAATTTGGTGGGAGTTGGAGGGCCACAAACAGTCAATCTATAGCATAAAGAATATTGAAATGCTTGCATCTTGTAGAAACAATGTGACATTAACACTGGAAGTGCTGGCCAGGCTGGGGTTTACACACTTTGTCTGACAAAATGCTATGGTTTCCATATCTACAGCCCAAAAGTTATAGGTGTGGTGACCTCAAAACAGGTATCTACTAAGTCCTGGATGGTAACATTCGTGGTGAGGGTATTTGACAGTATAGAATAGGACATATCATCGTTTCTGCTCAGATGGGGGGATATTTACAGGGTGTCTCCTCCTAGAAGTAGTTCTTTTCCACCAAAGCCTGGATTATAATCCCTTCACTCTCATGCTGTATAGAAAGAGAAGTTAGTCACAAATAATAAAGCAGCAGAGAATTTTGAGAGGGTCAGCCTCCTTAAATTTCAGCTACGGGGCTGCACAGCAGTAAATTAGAAACAGGGAAAGATGGAGCTGTAAAATATTTGATGAAAACACTGTACTTAAAATATCATCCTACTCTCTAAATTCATGACAGTGGTTGCTTCTGGGATGTGGGGGAGGGGAATTTGATCAAAAGATACTTCAACTCTCTCCGTAATGTTTTATTTATTTAAAAAAAAAAAACCCTTGCAGAAAATAGATTAGCATGTTGATATTTGTGAATTCTTGGAAGTGAGAATATGGATGTTGGTTATATATTCTCTGTAAACTTATGCATTGTTCCCTCAAAATCATGTGTGTACATACATATATATATATGCAATTCTAGGCAGAAACTAAACATTCCTGTAAGTTTAGGTAAAACCCCTAAAATGTGATAAATACCCAAACTAACAAGGACCACAGAAAAGCAGACAACATGGGAGCTGGATGCTGAAAGGAGAAGAGAACTAGAGAGGACCATTTCCCATGATCCTTTCTGCAGTTTGGAGAAAGGTTCCAACAGTTCATCCTTCACACACATTGAAGGGCATTAAGCCACAGGCAATAGTAATTTTGTTTGTTGTGTTTATAGACATTTAAAATATTGTTCTGTACTCTGTGTCTAGATGGGGTGGTCATCTCAATTAATCTTTTATGTTATCTCAATGGCATCCTATGCTAAAAGGACTTTTCCAGGCATTGCTTAAGAGAAATCTGAGGCCAGGTGGGACCCGACTGACATTTCAGCGAAGAGTCTGATGCTTAAGAGAGCCAACCAGAAAGGCGCCTGCGGTGGATTAAAGATGACCACAAATTCTTTGCTTCTCCTCCCAACAAAAAAGTGGAATGTATTTCCCGTCCTCTGGAATCTGCACTGGCTGTGACTTGTTTGACCAATAGAATTCAGAGGCAGTGATGTTCTGGAAGTCCTAAGGCTAGGTCATAGCAGCTTTGCAGCCTCCACCATGACTCTTAGTACATTCAATCGGGAAGAAGCCAATGACCATGTAAGTCTGACTCCCCTGAAACTGCCATCCTGTGAGGCAGCTTAAGACAGATGAGCAAGGATGATAAGGAGAGAGAACCATGACCAGCTCTAGATCCTCCGGCCATTCCAACCCAGGCACCAGACATGGAAGTGAAGGGCTATCATGGAAACTTCATCTCCACCAGACATGACATGGAAAAAGCCTGAGAAACCCAACTGACAGCCAAGATCACAGCCTCAGATATATGGCCCCAATTAAACTGTCCCAGCCATCTCCAGCCATTTGAGTCATACAGTCATCATGGAAGAGTGATGACCTGTCCTCACTGAGCCTGACACACAAATTCCTGAGCATAATAAAAGTTGTTTAAAGCCACTTAATTTAAAGGTTTTCTGCTCCCCAGAAATTGATCACCAGACCACTGCCCCTACCTGAACAGTGCCTAAAGATTTGATTGCTGCCTGCATGGGCAGGAATTCATATATATCTTATTATCCAACCCACTTCCAATGTGAAAATAGGTGTTTTCTTGAATTGCAGATGACTGCCTACTTTTGCTATTTATTTGTATCATATCTTAGTGTTTTTATTTTGTTATTTATATATTCAAGGACAAAGGCCAAGATTTATTCAAAGGACAGGTGTTCCTTAGAGGCGGGAAGAGAACAAGAAAACTCCATGGTTTAAAGAAAAAAAAAGAAAAAGTGGGAATGCTGGTAATTCAAAATTAAGTAGATTTCACTCTTGCAAGATTTCTCAAAGCTATTAGTTTAAAAACGTGCATTGTGAATGGCCAAGAAGAAAACAGAAAATGAAGCATTTCCCCAAGTCTGTTAGATCATGCAAAAGATATTTTGGTCCCCTGTGCCATCTTGCAGGATTAGTGTTCCACCAAACAACACCCCTTGGACAGAACAGCCGAGCCACTTGCCCATGTAGGTGTTTCTGTCTTGGTTTACAGTGGCCCGGTAGGCAGCTGTGTGCATGCCGCTCTGGAAGGACAGCACACAGCAGTGCACTCTGGGGGTTACACACATGAAATGAGCCTTTTGAAAGAAGCCGAAGGACAATGCAGAGATGACATTCGGTGGGCGCACACAGACCAGGGCCCATTCTCATTCTACCTCTCGTATCTTCTGATTGGTTAGTGCAGTTGCCGTATTGATGGTTAGATAGTTTTACCAACACTGCTGGACCTATAAAGATTGGGAGAGAAAAGGAAACCAATGATGGTGGAAATGACCATGTAGCCTATCTTATCGTTGATTAAAAAAAATTATTTTGCTTTTGATTCTGGAAAGCACACGCCTGGGAATATTCCCCAGGCTTCTCACTTGACCCCAATAGAACTGTCCTTTTTATGTCACCAAATGAGCATCATGATTAGTCATGCCCACTTCAGCTGGCCAAGTGCCCAAGCAGTGCCTGAGGCCGGTCCAAGTGTTTCTTCCACCAATTTGAGCTGTCAAATCCACTCACTTTCCTAGGTTAGCATGGCAGCCCAGTCATCCTCAAAAGAGACATTTCCTGAGGTCCAGGGTTCACGTGCTCCCTAGAATCACATCCAAGCTGGGCTCAGCACGCTCTGCCACAGGCAGAGACACATGATTAGGAATCCAGAGAAGCAAATTCAGCCTCCCCGCACTCAGCTCCTTCTCAGTCCCAGTGCTTGTTCGCAATTACTAGGGACCAGCTGGCCACGTGGCCCTAGGCTGTCCATCCCCAGGATTTAGCATGAAGTATGTGCCAGCGTAGTCACTGACTCTGTAGTTTGGGGGGTTTCCTGTACATTTCGAGTGCTATTTTTCATGGTTCAAGCCAGTCTCATATTTTACATCCCTCCCTCTCCCTATTACAGGACTCGGGTTACTGGATTGTGAGTCTCCACCTGCATGTTTGAATGCCCTGGTGACTCTTACGCTAGAAATCCTCTTGTTTACACCACATCCCTAGCCCCTGGCCGCGTGCTACCTGTTGGCTGCCTCACCCTGGGTATCACTTCTGCTTCTCTGGCAGGAAGAAGAAGGGAGAAAAAATGAAGCAAAAAGGATGTGTCAGCTAAATCCACTTCCTTTTATCAAGAAAAAACTTAGTATCTATCAGTTCTAAAAAAATCCACCTCGTAAGCTGTTTTTACGGCTCACTGGCCAAGACTGAGTCACTTAGTCCCCTGAGTAAAGGAATCTCTGCCAGGAAGGGGGAAGAGTTTTAACTAGACACCTGTTCGCCCTAAACAAAATAGGGGTCCTTAGTGTGGGGGAAGGGCAGAATCAATGTTGGATCAGCAATCACCATGTCTGACGTTGATCAAAATGAGAAGACCAGGCCTGTTTTAATTCATGAAAATAAATCAATAAAGTTTTAAAAAGATGTGTTTGGGCATTTCCAGGCACAGGTAAAGATGGCTTAATTTTACTTACCTAAGATTCCACTGAAAAATTCTCATACTCCTCCAGCCAGCAGAAGTATCCAGTTGTGGGGGAGGAGGGCAGAGAGGGGTCTTTTCTTGTGAAATAAATCACTCAACTGTCAGAAACTGAGCATAGCCCCACCTCACTTTTTGGATTCCTTCAAAAATCACCAGACCACATCCCCTTCCATTTATTTGCCTGTGTTGTGTTGCAAATTCACGTTTAAAAGACATTTTTTTCCCCAAAGAAAATGGAAAGAATAGCGTTCCCCCACAGCCACCACCCAGGATAATGAACTGTAGCTGCTGTCAACCCAGGAGGGCTTAATGACAGTGTTCGATGTGTGTGTGGACAGGCGAGGTTCCCTTCAAAGTTGTCTCTCTGAATGGGCTTCAAGATGTTTTGACTATTATCTGTTACAAAGAAGCTCATTATTAATTGCATATTGTCACAGCTCTTAGTCCAACATAACTGTTAGCCCAATAAAGCATTCTGTCCTCAGGGGACGGGGATGCGGACACCACCTAATCTTTCCCCACTGGGTAAGTGGTTTCTCTAAGTCCCTTCCAACTCCCTGCCTTCAGTTTTCGTAGATAAAATTAAGGGAAAGCTGCATTCTCTGTGCATGACTTCAGCTCCCCTCCAGCCAGGAGTTAGGACTGGTCACCCCAGGGTTAGTCAGGAATGTACAAACAGGAGCAGCTCTTCTCAACACGGTTCACGGAGGACAGCAAGAACCCAGAGGCTTTAAGGCTGCAGAAGCTCCAAGTAGCTCAGATGGTGCTGGTGGCTGCTTCCTGGCCACCTTATCTCTTATCTCTTCCACCCCCACTATGTGATCTGATGCTGGAGAAAATGTGGTTTGGGGGAGGCAGGTGGGTAAGGAGGTAGGAGAGAGGAGAAGCAAAAGTAGGGTGGAAATATTTAAATTCTTAACTGGATGAACATGAACTAGTCCTCAACTCCGAGGATCAGGCGGCAATGTCATTATTGTGCCAGGTTCAGGAATCTAACTCCATCTTGCACACATCCAAGGAGTTGAACTAACTGAACCCCTAATCCATTCCCTACACCCCCATGTATTGATCTTTTGAGAACACAGATTCAGTCATGTCCTTCTCTTCCCTGTTCACCTCCAAAGACTCCCATTGCCCGCTAGATAAAGCCCATACCTCTCAGCCAGGCAGGTGTGTGAGCCCAGCCTAGTCTTCCAGACTTGTCACACCGGAGCCGCAATGGACCACTCACCATTCCTACAGTCAGTGCACTTGCATGCCTTCAGACCTTGGCTCATGCTGTTCCCTCTCCCTAGAACACTTCCTTTTCCTTCTTGCCTAAGAATTCTTGTTATCCTTCAGGACCCAATGTAAATGTCACCTCCTATGTAACTCCTGGCCCAAGTCCTCTGGCAGAGTCATCTTACCTCCTCTGGACTCCATGCACTTTGCTCCTGCTCAACCATGCTGCTCATCACATTGTAACATCATCATGCTTCTATCTCCTCTGTTAGTTTGGAAAGTGATTTTCTTCTCAGCAGGAGCTGTGTCTAGTTGTCTGGTATAGTTCAAGCAATCAGCATAGGTAGAAGGAGAAGTAGAGTATGTTAGAGGATGGGAGGAAAGATGGACAGGTGGTTGGATGGATGGATGGGTGGGTGGATGGATGGATAATTTGCATTACATTAGGTATCTTGGGCTGTTAAAGAGGGTCCCTCAAGCCTATGAACAGAAAGAAACCTGTAAACAAAGAATCATTAAGTTGAGACTCAGATGATCCCTGTCCTGGAAGCTTTATAGGTCCCAATGTCCCTATTTAATACATACATAATACATATATTCCTCTTCTAATGTTCTCTGAGTCAGTAACAGTCTAAACCATTGCACCCAGCTGAACTATCTGCAGGAATGGAAATGTTCTGAAATTTGTTCTGCCCAGTAGGGTAGCCAATGGTAGCAATGTCACTATGGTGTACTTGAAATGTGCCTAGTACAACTGAGGAACTGACTTTGAAATTTTAATCAATTTAAATTTTGTATTTAAATAGCTACATATGGCTAGTGGTTACCATACTGGACAACACAGGTGTAATCCATTAGTTACAATGTTACACCACAGTGCGCTGCTACTTAATAACATCAAAGGCATTGTTATGCAGGCTCAAAATGTATTACCTGGATTCTTCTTATCCAGATAATCAGATAATAAAGACACCTACATTGAGTGAAATGAGTGGTGTTCTACCCTCTCATCTCTCAACTAAACATAACTCCTCCACTGACCTTGACCTAACCCATCCCACCCACCTGGCCTGAATTCACTCAGAATGATAAGACTCAGTCCACAGATGCCCAATCAACAGACCCAAATCAACTGCTGAATCTCGAAGTACGACCTGAAATAACTCCAGTCCTCTCACCCTGGTCCTCAAAGGTGTCACTCCAGGAGAAAGTCTTTGTTCGTCACCGTATTTCTCAACGTGCAACAACAGACAGACAGGTCTTAAATACCTGCTGTCTGTCCTAGGCCTCCGGCCCTTTCCTTAGGATCTGGGATACAGAATACGTAAGGTAAAGCCCCTCGCTTCCAAGAATTCACAGTTTAGTAGCAAACAGAGAAACACACAGTCAATTCATAATCTAGAAGCCACTTCCTCCAATAGAAGCACATGTAAGAAGGCACACAATTGCTCTTCATTTTTAAAAGTTTAAGAATCTCTGTTCTCATCACAAGGAAAAAATTTGTAACTATGGTGGTGACGGATGTCAACTAGACACTGTTGTGATCATTCCACAATGTGTACCGATATTGAATCATTTTGTTGTACAACTGAAACTAATAAAATGTTATATGTCAATTATACCTCAATTAAAAAAAAAAAATCTCTGGTTTGGACACCATGGTGGACACGGTGTTTCTCCATCCATGTCCTCCTTCAGTGCAGGCTTTGTTGCCCCAGCACTCCTGCTGTTGGAAAATAGCCTTCAAACACCAGTTTTTTCTAATAGTCCTCATCCAACGACTGGACAATGCAGTATAAAGTCCTAGTCATCTTGGACCAAGTTCTACATAAATTTGAAGAGCCATTTTAGCTCCAGAACAAGAGTTCAGCTGAGACTATTCTTGGACCTGCATCAAAGCTCGATTTCTCCCTCTGCACCCTTCTGCTTCCCTTCCCAACAGTCTTCCTTAGTAAACCTCCTTACATGCTCAACTCCGTCTCAGAATCTGCTTTGCAGGGAGCCCAACCTGGAGCAATCAGGAGCACAAGTGTCAAAAGAAAGGAGGGGAATAAACAGGGGTTTGCAGCTTCATCACTTCCCACCTGGCTGGCAGAGACCCCATCACTCACTGATGGAAGCTGGAGCACTTCTAGCCCCGGCACAACATAGCATTCTCATCCAGTTGAAAAAACAGCCACTGGCGGTGCAGTGGGATGAATACCAGTGGACGGGGACGTATTCACTATTGCAGCATATCAGGTGTTTGAGAACTATGGTGGCCGTAGGCATTACAAGACCAATGTTGGCTACAGTTAAGCTTCACTGATACTCTGAAAAAATACATGGAAAAGCCAAGAGGATTAATCCCAACTACAAGTTAGGTGTGAAAGCTGGAAGCCTTCCTTGGTGGCATACAAAAGACACTCATCTCCTGCAGCATGAGGGCAGAGACAGCTGAAGACCAGGACGAAGACATAATTGTCAAAACAGCTGAGTCCAAAGTTTACACTCCTAATCAAGGAAGAGCTGTTCTGTCAAGGTCACGGCTGTGGTTAGGATAAAATGGGATGCAGACACAAGAAATGGTAGCAGCTGGGTTAATCCCCATTCCCAAATTTGAATCCACAGATTTTCCTGAGCTTTCTGGGCCTGCGGAATTGGCGCACCCTCCCTATTAAGAAGCAGCACTCAGCCATTGAGTGGAGATGATGAGAGTCTTCCCCTCTGCAAGGCCGCTCAAGATCTGCCCTCACCTCCCTTCCTGGTCACTAATGTTACAACTAGGTTTAGTCAAGTCACAACATAATCCCGCTGGGGACAAATTGATAAGGGGGAAAAAGGAACTATACCCTTAAGGGGCTCCAAGACCTAGCCAGCATGTACCAGCAAGGGCGGGGAGGGTACACACGGAATCGTCTGCCAAAGGTGCTTGATCAAGGAGGCTGGAATACACGGTTGGATAAATAAGAGTTTGTCAGTTTGAGAGCCGTCTCCCGAGATAAAAGGTTTAACACCTTGGCAAGAATCCTAGAAGGTGGTGGAAGCCCAGAACTGGATGTCTGCTACAAGAATGGAAAAAGCAATACTCACGTTGAGTCAGGTTGAAATGTCAGAATCCCCACAGCTGATGGTGGAAGAGGGGGTTAAAAGTCTTGGAAAGTGGAGATGTTAGAGTATTCTCAAATATGATTCCCCCAGTCCTTCTCCAAAAGGATCTTTGACTATTTCTTCAGGTAACAGAATTGGGGGAAAGAGATATCTAAACGTTTTGAGGACTGCTGGACACAGGATCCAAGTTGACGTTGTTAGAATAGGGTCTATGGGAGCTAGATAATGAACGGGATCTTAGCCAAAGTCTAACTCACAGTGGGTCCACTGAGTTTTCAGGTTGAGACGCTCATTTCCACCATCCCTGAATGTATATCAGAACAGACATACTCAGTGGTTAACACAACCCCTCCATTGCATCGTTGGACTGGAGAGTAAGAACTATAACAGTGTGGAAACTTCTACCTGCCACCTCCCAGACAACATAATAAAAAACAAAATGATACTCAAGGGGATGTGCAAAAAAATAGGGCCTCTTTCAAAGATCTAAAATTGCACTTTCCAACTGGTAGCTCTAACCACATATGGTTATTGAGAACGTGAAAAGTTATTGGTGCAACTGAAAGACTGATTTTTTTAAATTTTGATTAATAAAGTTTTAAAACATGCTTGAGTTTGTTATTGGAAAATTTTTCAGTAGGTTTGGAACACCGTGAGAATGTGAGTCTACTTTTTCTTTTTTTTTTTAATAAACATTTCTTTATTGAGTTATAGTCGAGTCTACTTTTTCAACTGCAAATTTTATGAAACTAAAATATAGATCAAATATTTCCGATGAAACTTTAACATCTGAATTGAAATGTACTCTGAGTATAAAATACACTTAGTACCCAAAGAAGACTGTAAAATACCTCATTAATAGTGTTTTATGTTTATTACATATGAAAATATTGTTAATAGATTTAAATAAAATATACTGCTGAAATAAATTTCACTGCCTTTTTACTTTTTTAATGTGGCTATTAAACTTTTTAAAATTACGTATTAGGCTCACATTATTTACACAGTGGAAAGCGCTGGTCTAAAGGATGCAGAAGCTGTGGTTTCAATTATATCTCCATCTAATTCAACACTCTCGGCCCTGCAAAAACCAGACAGAACCTAGGGGTTGTCCATAGACTACCATAAACTCAGCAGGCGGAGACCCTATCGGGTGTGATCTCTTTCCTAGAGCCGATTAACGGTGTCGCAGGTTCATGTTATGTGGCACTTGATTTGATGAATCGTTCTTTCCCATCCCCATCGGAACAGAGGCTCAGAGCTGGACAGCATTCTCATGGAATGGACAACCGTACACATTTACAGGTTTGTTTCAATGGACTCTGACCTGGATTCAAATTCCACATCCTTCCCCCCATGACTTTGGCAAGTTAACCTCCTCAAGCCTTGAATGTCCATGCATAAAGTTAGATTAACCTCATAGGGTTGCTACAAAGACCAACGTGTATAGAGTGCCTGGCACAGATTAACTGATCAGGAAATATAGGTCTCTCTTCCCCTCAGTGGCCAGAGAGGAAAACCTTAAATGATAAGGCACCGCGGGCACTTAAATTAGGGTCGTAGAATATCACCTTTATTGTACTGTGATATCTACTGGTAAGTGCAGGGAAGGCTGGTGCTTAGTCCATCTGCACGGTTATCAATTAGCGGCTCTCGACTCCGCTTGCGATCAGGTTACATAATAGAATTATCTTGGAGAGTTTTTGAAAGATACGGATAATCAGGCCCCCATCCCAGGGATTCTGGCTTCATTTAAATTTTAAAAATTATACTTAATTCAGTTATTAGAAAACTTTTAAATTCAGAATGACTGGTCTGGGGGATTACCCGTGTATTTTTTGAACATTGTCCCAGGAGATTCTAATATGCGGGCAGGGTTTAGAGCCACTTGTCTACCTGGCCCTCTTGTCCTCAGTCTTGGATAAGTGATCTCCCCTCCTGGCTGCCCTTGTCAATTATCTCAGTGCTCCTCAGCCACAGAGGGAGGTGGACAAGGCAGCGGCGTCCGGCACGTCTGAGATCCTCGATAGCAGAGGGGGCCACTGTCACTATCAGTGCTTCAGGTGGAAAGTAAGGAATCAGAAGAGGAAGGCAGGCCCCTTCTCCCCCCGCTCGGCCTCCCCGACTTCTGGATTAATACTCTGCGTGTGTTGCGCTGGGTGCCAGGCCTGAGGCCGGTCCGGAGGCACATGACTGTGGGGGCTGGCCCAGCCGAGCCCAGGTGTGAACTGGAGTCTGATGCTCTTTGCCGTTAAAGACAAGAACCCCAGGGCCTCCGTATCTGCAACACATTCCAAGACTGGGTCAGGAGGCCAGGAGCCGATGACGAGGTTTTTATTTCTTTATATATTTTATTATTTTGCTTACTGGCAAACTTGAGATTTGTAGGGTTCTCAAGCAGCTGCTGTAAAATCGCCAGGTTACAGAGAACAGGCACCAATGCAGAGGAAAGAAGATGGATTCTGTGTGGTCAGCTTATTCCCTCCAGATTCCCTGTCCTGATGTGGAGGGAGGCACCAAGGGACGAGGCACAAGGCGTTTGTCATCCGCCTGCTGGCTGGGACATTGGCAAGGAGCCACCTCGGCACCGAGCAGCAAATCAGCTTGCCATCTTGTGTTCCTTGTTCAGCTGAGTTATCACAGCCACCTGGCACCACAGACGGGTGTGGTCCCTTACTCCCAGGGCCTGGATGACAGAATGCATTCTACCTCACTGCCAAGTCCCCCTCACTGCCAAGTCCCCCTCACTGAGCCCACTGGGAGGGCTCAGGAAGGGAGCAAGGTCTTCAAGGGCAGGGACCAACCTCAGACTGTTGACTTATGGTTAACACATGTTGCCCCCCACTTTGGAGAAATGTGTAAGTCTCATTACTTCTAATCTTTAAATGTTTTCACTGAAAACAGAAAATGCTACCAATCCTCACCAGAAGCAGAAAACCTTAACACTGGAAGGACCTGAGAGGTGAAATAGTCCAGCCTCTAAGTCAATGCCCTTCAAGTCACCCTTTCCCCAGTGAGGCATCTACCTGTCTCTGCTTGATGGTCTCCTGTGATGGGGAACTCACCTGTGGCCAGGTATCGATTGATTATCCAGGGCCCATCCCCAAACTGCCTTAAATGAATGTCTTTATTGTGGCTTCAGAATACAGTGCACCAAAAACTGTTTGTGCTTCTGAGGGAAAGAAGGCATACTTTGAGTTACCTGGCTCCATGGAGGGTGGGGCAGGGGGCCCACTGACAAACAGATCTGGTCATATCAACCACAGGGCACTAGACACCTGGGGCAGTTCAATGCCCTCACATTTACTTCTCAACAGCCTGGAAAGTCACCCTAAGCATGGTGCAGATGGGGCTTTGTTTTCTTCTTAGGCTTGGCATTTCTTTTTTTCTCCTTTCTTTTTAATATTTTCAAATCCTTTTTCTCCCCCGACTCACATGGCAGCCATTGCCAGTCTAATAGACTTTGAGGCCCCCTGAACCCACCATCCATCCTGCAGAAGCATCTCCTCCAAGCCCTAAGATGGCACTTCCTGCCCCTCTACTAAAGGGCACGTACTTCGTTTGGTGAGTTATAAAGAGCATGAGGTTGGGGGTGACTCAGGGCCAGACCCCAAATCTAAGCCTACCACTTACAGCTCTGTGCCCTGGGGGAAAGGATTCAACCTCTGCAACTTAACTGTCTCATCCACAAAAGGAGGTTAATACCGATCTTCAAAAAGATGGGAAAATGAAAGAAGATATACGGCTAGGAAACAATAGAATATTTCACAGTAGTACATCCCAGGAGAAAAAACATATGACCACCTAAATAGAATCAGAAAAATATTTTGATAAAATTTTAACACTTATTCATGATTAAAAAAAATAGAAGCAAACTAGGAATACAAATGGACTTCTTTAACTGGCAAAATGTATCCACAAAATATCTAAAGTAAACTTCATGCTTAAGGGTAAAATCGTAAAAATATGCCTCTTATCACCACGGTTATTCAACACTGTATTGGAAGTCCTAGCCAGAGCACTAAGGCAAGAAAAAGAATAAACAATACTACCGTGGGAAAGGAAGAAATTCAGTGGTCACTATTCAGAGTTGACATCATAGTCTAAATGAAAACTCCAAAAGACTTGACTGATCAATTATGAAAATGTATTTGTTAAAATAATGTATTAAAATCATTAAAGCAAGAAAATTTAGCAAGATTGCTGGAGATACAAATCAAAATGCAAAAATCATTGTATTTCTAAATACCAAGAACAAAAAGAATTTTAACTTTAAATACCATTTAAAATAGAATCGAATAATCACTTACATGTGGAATCTTAAAAAATGATACAAATAAACTTACAAAACAGAACAGACTCACAGACATAGAAAACAAACATGGTTACCTAAGAGGAAAGCGAGGTGGGGGAGGGATAAATTGGGAGTTTGGGATTTGCAGATACTAACTACTATATATAGAAGGGATAAACAAGGTCCTACTGTGTGGCACCGGGAACTATATTCAATACCTTGTAATAATCTATAATGAAAAAGAATATGAAAAGGAATATATATAACACATACAACTGAATCACTATGCTGTACACCAGAAATGAACACACTGTAAATCAGCTATACTTCAATAAAAAAAAATTTTGAAAATGGAGTCAGCACATTAAATAAAATAAAATAGGATCAAATATGTAAAGTATTTAAAAACACATGTAGGTGTTCTGAATCCTCATCCTGGGCTTGCTCATCACCTCACTCGTCTTATTCTGCAGCAGGAAGCCACAAAAAGCTCAGCCTGACCCTAACTACACACACACACACACACACACACACACACACACATGCATGCACACGTACACACACACGCTCTGCTTTGCTAATCATGGCCCAGGGCTATGGCTGAGAAGGCACCAAGAGAGAAGCATATTTTCTTTTTGCTGCTACCCGGCTCCATCCACCTATCATTCAGTCCTTTCCCCACTCAGGCTGACGTTGTTTGAACCCAATACAAGACACGGGACTCAGACCCAAGGTCAGGCCTGGCCAGCGCTAGGAGGCAGGCAGCAAGGCCAAGTGGTTACGAATAAGAATCAAACCCCCAAGGGAACTGGGTGCCGATTGAAAAAGACAGAAAGAGAATATGAGTCAAGACTTCAGCATTTTCAGATTTGTCTTTTACCACCTCGGTAACTTAGGGCAATTTGTCTACGGACTCCTATTAGAAATAACCGAAGCAATGCATGGGACTGCTTGGCACAAAGTAATGTTCGAGAAATACTAGCACAGAGGAGGGTGCGGGCTAGAGGCTGACGATGGTGCAGAGGTTACTTAGAAATAGATGTGATTTCATAATCTAGAAATCAAAACGGAACCAATGAGGGACTTTTCTTGCCTAGTTCCCAGTATTGGTGAGAATGTGGGGAAAGGGGCCCTTTTCATGCAGTGATAGGGGTTGATGAAATTCTTCTGGGGCAAATTACGGCACTCCCTCTCAATTACCTTAAAAATGAACATACCCTTTACTTTCAAGAATTTACTGAAGGAAATAATTATGGATATGAGCCAAGAATACACCCAAGTATATTAACTGCAACACTGTAAATATTTAGCAAAAATGAAGGAAGGGGAACATCCAAACATCCAATGGGAATTAAAGAAATAATGATGGAATACTCTGCAGTCATTGGCAGTTGCACTGTAAGGACATATTTCACGAGACAAGGAAATGCTCACAACATATTTTAAAGTTTAAGAAGCTGGTTTCAGAACAAAGGGGAATTTTGAACTTTCTATATGACAAAGATGCTATTATTCATTAAACTAGTATGAGCAGCCATCTCAGGGCAGTGGGAATTTCAGCTATGATAGCCCCTTGGTTGATCAATTTGATTTACATATTTTGAAAGTTGCCTTGAAAGAAATTAGGCCATTTTTCACCGCTGCTGAGCAACTTTTAGGACCAGTGAAGAGGATCGGAAGCCCTCACTTAGCACCATGTGGCCCGCCGGGTCCCCAGGGGCCGCCCCCTCCAGGCTGCTCGCCCCCCACCCCCAGCACTGGGCTCAGCAACACACGCAGCCTTCCTTCTCTGCCTGGATCCCAGGATGCCCAGGAGTAAGGTCCTCTCTTTGTGAAGACAGATGAGGGGAATGCTTATGCAACAACTTTTGAAAATGCCTATAAAAAGAGATTTTTCAAAAATCTGGATGTGAGTGTACTTTACCAAGTACAGCAAAGCAGGAAAACATTATTTTTGGAAACAAATGGAAAGTGAAAAAACAAAACAAAAATGCTGAGCGTGGTGGTAGATACAATGATGTTTCCATCTTTGTGCCCCTTGGGCTTCTCACTCCCCATCCACAGCGTTTGCCAATAAGGGAAAAAATTTTCAAGCCTCAGAAAATGTCACTGGTGGGGGCAAAAGTGACTGGTTCCATGGGGCCAGTGAGTGAGAGACTCAGCTCCAAGCCCCAGGTCTGCGCAGCCTTCAGAGCTTAGGGAGCAGAGGCTGGAGGCGTTTTTGTTATGTTAATAGCCTCCAGCTAATTGCCTTCTTGCTGCTCTCTCTGTTTTGGAGAAATAAATTTAAGGTGTTAAACTGAAAAGAGTTGTAATTTATTTCCTTCTTTGTGCTTTTCTGTGTTTTCCAAATTTTCTAGGACAGATATGAATTACTTGTGGAAACAGGTTGTTGTTGTTATTATTATTATTAAGACAAGTGTGCCGTGACAGCTACAGCTACCTCCATGGTATCATTTCAAGCACCCTGGAAAGATCTCCCTTGCCTCCTGCAATTGCCTAAAATACTCTGAACTGAGGCTAAAGACTTTCATTCCAATGAGCTAAAGCTTAAAGGTCAAATGGCTGGACCAGAGACGGGGGAGGAAGTGTCTCTATTTCATACCAGGGTGTAAACGTCTAATAACTCACTGGCTGCACCCTGGGAAGGGGCTGTTTTATCCAAGGGTCTACCACTTAGTAGCTGAAGCCTCTTGTCCTAACTCCTGACCCATGGACAACCCTCTGGGCTGTGTGGGTTGATTGCCCTCTCCCACTTCCCGGTCAGCGAGGGGTCGCGGGGCGTGGGGGTGATGCTTTCCACGAACACAAATAGCGCCAACAGAACTGCTGTCTTCGCTCCAACAGAGGCATGAATCTGGCTTCTCTCCACAGCCTCGTAAAGGAATCCCAGCCTCGTGCTCACCTAGGTGAGGAACATTAATGACCCAGAGGAGTCACCCCAAATCTTCTTTGGGGAGCAGCTTTCTAGCCCTCTCTGATCACCCAGGAGATGCAACCACACCCCTATTCCTGGGAAGGGAGGAGGAGGCCATGGATGGGTCAGCAGCTGGACTTAAGGCCAAGTCAGGAAAAACTTAATCTTGGTTTTGTGGGTTTCTGTTTATAGAGGAAAATTAATAAAGGAACAGAAAAAGATCAATTTTTCTACTTTTTATGTTTTAGAAGTGTACCTAAGACTTTATTAAATCCACAAGTAAGTATAAATTTACTCTTTTTATTATAGCCAGTTAAGGATGAGAGAAGAAAAAGTCCTTAGGAAGGAGAGAGAGACATCTAGAACAAAGAGATGGAATGAATGGGCCAGCGCTGACCGCGGGGCACCCAAGGAGAAGCTGTGAGCGGTGGTAGAGGAGTCACTGAGAGGGAGCAGAGGCTCTGAGAATGAAGAGGATGACCGAGAAGACAACGGCCCCTTGGCCGTTTCCCTGCCCTGGGTCTGGGCTGCCCTCTCTGGACAGTAACTCAGGAACCGCATCGCAGACCCTCTGCGATGGAGGAACAGCGCCATCTTGTGGGTTGTTTAGTTATTGGCGCCGAAGATCTTTTGAATTCCGTTGCCTTTTCACTACCGTGGACACACTTTTCAGCAATTAAGAAACAGGCGTTTGAAGCATCTTTGTTTTACAAAATTTACTGAGGATCAAACACAATGAAAGAGAGGCCTGGCAATTTCTCTTACCATCATTCACCTCCTGCAAGTATCTGACTCTATTTCTCTTTCAAATGCCCAATTTCAGGGCCTCCCTCTCCAACAGAGAGAAGTGTTCCTGGCAGCAAACCCACCTCACACCCGTCAGACGACACGATGGCCTGGCAGGGGGCCGGCAGCGCGAAAGGGCAGCCTGGGGGAAACGCGACAGGGATGGGAGGCGGCTTGACTTGCTTTAGGATTCTAAGTGTTCAAACTGGCGCCGAAAGGCCTTGAGGCATCAGCTGGATTCATGCCCCAGAAGACGTGTTCTTTTCAAGGATGGTGTGGAATTCAGACCTGTTGATTCCTCCATACTTTCCGGTGTCACCGAAAATATTCTTAGGTATGTTTCTTTTTTGCAGCTTTATTAATAATACTGAACGTTTGGTAACAGACTGAAGAACCAATGAGGATGATCCATCTGCTCAAATGAAGAGCCACGTCACCAATCCGTGGAATGAAGTGGAGCCATTAAAAACGACGCTGTGTGGAGCCGTTGGCTTGTCACCTGTGCACTTTCGTGTGTTTGTATGTTTTGCTTCCATAAAAAGGATTACTTTTTTTTAATGATGCATCGGAATATTTAATGACATGGGCAGATACTCTCAATGCAATGTTAAATTTTAAAAATTCCTATGGGCACTGTGTTATGTACTTGAATGTTGCCGAGAGAGCAAATCTTAAATATTTTCACCACAAAAAATAAATGGTGATTATGTGACAAGACAGAGGTGTTAGCTATGGTTATGTTGGTCATCTTTGCAATATATAAAAGGATCAAACCAACATGTTGTATACAATGTTACATGTCAATTATAGCTCTGTAAAGCTGGGGGGATGGGATCCAAATCCAAGTATCATTATGGTGTGGATTTTCTTCCTTATTTTGACTCTAATTTGTGCTAGCGTACTGTATTTTATGTGTCTTTGTAAACCATGTTGAATTCTTTCTAGAATAAAATAGAGAATTAATAGATAAGGAAAACAATGTTTACAATAGATCTCTCACTCCCAAATTTATATATGTATGTGGAGACAGAAGCGGGGCAAGGTACACAACAGCCATCAACATTGTGGTCATTTTTGGCTGGGATTGCTGGTCATTTAAATTTTATTTGTTTAATTTTTTTTGCATTTTCTACACTTTCTACACTTAATAGATATTACTTCTTAAATCAGGGAAACAGTAAATTTTTTAAAGGAAATGGATTTCTACACTAGGCCTGCCATCCCCAGTGTCTACCAGCTGTCTCACAGGCCAGGTGGGCCAGGCAGGCCCTCTTCAATCAAGTCAGACACGTCCTAGGACATTCATCTGGCAGCGAGAAGTATCCCTTACTTCAGGAGCGTCCAGTACCAGCGCTAGAGCAGCTCCTTAATGAACCAGCCCCGTCCACAGAGGAGGTAACATCTGAAGCTGCTATTGACCGATCGCTCATGGACCAGCATAAACGGGGTGACAGATGTGGTGTGACGTCTGAGCTGAGTCCTTCCTGGGACCTGAACACACAACTGCACTCTGTCTTTAACTAACCCTCCACCTGGATCGAGCGACCTAACTTCTCAATTCCCTCATCTGAAAAATAAAGATGTAATTTTTTCTCTCCAGATTGCTGAGAAAGGAAATGTGCTCTTAGACTACACTATACGAAACTGCTCTTTTTTTGCGGGTCAAAAGCAGCAATTTCTCACGGTTCCACCTCAGCTCGGCAAGAGCTTAGCACAGCGCCGCGGGTGTCCAGAGCTCTTCGTCCTCGGAAGACCTTACCCCCTCTTCACAGATCGAGTCGAAAGGTGGGAAGTGGAACACAGGGGGGCTGCGGGAGGGTATGAGGGCCTGCGAGGGAGCCTTGAGGGGAAGGAAGGTGAGTGTTCTCGGAATGGAGGTGAAGGATCCGGAAACGCAGCCTTGCCAGAGGCCAACCCCAGACTCCCGCTTGTCATTTTAAAGCCACTGCCCAACCCCCCCACACATACCCCTCACCCTTCTGACCGCAGTTAAAGCTACTTCCACATGGTAGAACCTCTCCCCCCAACCTGAGCCCCACGGGATCTACCTCTTGACCCCAGAGGGCTGCCGTCACAACGGGAGCCCTCACCCCCACCCTCCGACATCTCCCCCTGGACACAAGGTGCTGAGGGGCCGTCTGTGCTTCCTTCCACCCAGCGAAGGTACAGAGGCTGCCATTTAAGCAGCCTGGTGCAGTGCTCCCCTCGGTCCTAATTAACTCAGTTACTGTGAGTTCCGTTGCCCTGGGTACTAAGAAACCAAGTCTGAGGAGTGGGGAGCCATTGGAGGCATTGCTGGTGGGCAGGGAAGGAGAAAGCCACCACTAATCAACCAGTTAGGGCCTTGCATTGTCGGGGGAGAGTCATTCAAAGTTGGGCATGTCCTTTAGATGTCAGATTCTGAATCAACTTCCTCTCAAATGAAAGGTCTGCCCCACTCCAGCCAGAGCTGCGACTAACTATATATAAAATAGATAAACAACAAGATCCTACTGTATTCAATACCTTATAATAGTCTATAATGAAAAAGGATATGAAAAGGAATATATATATATGTACAACTAAATCACTATTCTGTACATCAGAAATTAACACAACATTGTAAACCGACTATACGTCAATAAAAAAAAATAAAATTTTTAAAAGATACAACTTGTTGTATTGTTGCTTACTATCGTTGCCTGGTTGCCATGGTAACAAGCATCCCCCAGATTTCATTGGCTTACAACAGCCAACATGTATTTCTTGCTCAGATCCCATGGAGGCTGCAGGTCGGTTGAGGTTGGCTTCTGCTCTGCTCTGTGTGTCTCCTCACTCCAGGACTCAGGCCAAAAGAGCAGCCCCTGACTACGATGCCCTGCAAGAGACCTGGCTACATCATGCAATTGCGTCTAAAGCTGCTGCCCTACCACAGCCCCACCATGGAGAGTGGCCACGTCACCTACAGGAGGCACAGGAAAGACAAGGATGTACAAGCCTCTCATGAGAGGGAAGAATTAATCATGAACACTAATGCGAACTATCATTTTGTAGATTTTCTCAGTCAGCAAACACCAAAGGTAGAGCAACGACAAGGAAGGCTTCCTAGTCCAAAGTTCGGGAGGCTCCCGCTGCAAGGGATAACCTGAAGTCTACTTCTAAGACACACCAAATGCCCCCTGCCCAAGTTCCATCAGTAGTTTGTTACATGAACCAGGAAGGAAGGTAGGGTCTCCAAGATGTAATTCAATATTTAAATATTGTTTTTAAGGTTCTGGGGTCACCACTTAAGTTGTCATCATTGGCATCTGTCCAGAGGAACCTCTGAAGCAGCTTCAGATGATGTAGATCCTTGGGAAATGGCAGTCGCTGGCCTCCCCAGAAGGATGGTACAGAATGACTTCTGTTGGTCCACTCTGGGTCAAGAGTCTTACAGAACAAAACAGCATCTTAAGAATTCAGCCATTCAAGATACACTTGTATCATGACAATGGTGTGTAATGTGAGACACAAAAATGAGTAAGAAACAGCGCTCTTTCCTAGAGAGCTTGCAAGTGAGTAGAGTCCACCTCCCAGCCTCAGCTGATGAGTGACACAAGGCTCCAAGGTCCAGAAGTTGGTCAAAGTTGAGCACACCAAATCAATGACTGCAAAGAACTAGCAATCAGGTGTCTTGACTCCCAATCTCTTTCTTCTATCCATGTGCTTCCTTGATTAATGGACCTTCCATCCTAATTCATTCATTTCATCCTGTGTTACCGCTTCCTTCCTTATCACAAAACAATGGCCCCCTCCTTACAAACAAAATAGAAGTTGTAGGAAGAAACAACATGCACCCAGAAAGCAGGTGTCAGCTGTCCATAACCCAGAGGCATCAAACAAGGAAAGAGAACCCAGGATTTTTTTCTGAGTATGTAAATGATGAAAGCCACCTTTTTGCTGCATCCATTCCATCAGAGCTCTTGGAGCATTTGCGGCTTTGATTAATGAGGCTATGTCCGAGAATGATATTCATGTTACCCAATAAAGACACCGTGGGGTTGTTCCGGGCTCAATTTTGGCAACTTGCTCAATATTCAAGCTGGGCTTTTTTTTTTCCTTCTATCTTATCAACCAGGTACAAAAGGATGTTGTTTAAATGAGAAAATCTCTTCCTTCGTGTACTGTTCTAAACTCAGTGGGTTCTCTTTACAGCCAGGTGAGGAAAAGTTGCAATTTCAATGCAGAGAGCCCTTCTGAATGCCTGCGGCCTGGGAGGTATAATGAACAAGCCTCAGTCTTGGATCGGTTCCCAGACCCACAAGGCGAGAACGCTGTGGTGTCTAAACAGAAGTCCCTGGCTTTCTTTCAGTCCCTAGTCTTATTAGGTTTGACGCTCCTTTATTATGTTTTGTTCTGCAACGCTAAATCCCCCTTCAGAAGCATAATGCTGCAAACATGGGGTCTGCACGCCCGAGAGCATTGTCCCTCAGTCGCCATGGTAACCCAAGCGCATCCACCAAGCACTTTCCTCCGAATGAAATAGCCAGCTCCAGCTCTGAGCTCGCACCTTGCACGCACCCACCCCAGTCAGTGAATATCCCCACGGGGGTTTCTGCTTATGAGCGAGCGTTGGCAAGAGCCAAAGGGGCCAGCGCAACTGTGTTTCATCGACTTTATTAAAATACCTGGGATCCGCGTTCAATTTCTATTTATTGTTGTTTCACCTGTGCCGAGAGGGGAACTGCCGGCACTTGACAAACGGGCTGAGAGGCTGTCGAGTTTCACTTGGGTGTTGGAGGGTAACAGATGCCGAAATGTGGTTTCATAATAGCGTAATAAGACTTTGTACTTTTACAGCGCCTTTCATCAGTGAATCTCCAAGTCCCTCATTAGTCCCCGCAGCCCTCTGGGAAGGAGGGAGGTGGTGAGTGGGTTCTCCCCACATGGCAAGCCCAAGGCAGGGGGAAGCCTGGAGCCAGTTGCCTAGACGTAAACAGGACACAGATCCACAAACAGGCCAGGGGAGCCCCTGTCTGGTGGAGCTGCTCTAATCATGTAATTATGCCACCATCCTGCCCATCATTTGCATTTTTAATTCCACTCATTAAACTTACAGCTTCTGTTTAGGGAGACTTGCCTCCACACATCTCAACGGTCTGAATGCCTGTGGCTGGTCCTTTTATGCAGTAACCAGGCATCCTGATAGAAAGACTGAGGAACACACTCGCTGGGTCCCAGTAAAACAGCACGTGACCTACCCAAGCAGAACGGTAAGGGAAGTGGAGACCTGAATGGAAACGAAGCAAGAAGTTCTGAAGGTCCCCCTGTCCCTGAGAGAGAAAACTTCAGTCATCCGCTAATCATTTAAAAACTTCCTCCCGCCCCAAACCAGGTCTCCGTCAGTGTTGAAAGTGGATGGGGCCTTGGATGGTGTCTAAATCCAACACCTCTGCCTTCAGAGGAGGAAACTGAGCCCCAGAGAGATTCCCCCATTAGCTCCAAGCCCCACAGTTAGTCAGTGGTAGAGGGCATCCCAGAGCCCAAACGTTCCACCCAAATTGTTCACACACCCCCTCCCCGTCTACGTTAACCAGACAATTCTATAAGACACTCACGGGAAAGATTTGCACAGCATGTGTTGCCCTTGAGTACTAGCAGTATTGGCTCCACACTAATGGGGATTTGTCCGTCTTACTCCCAACTGTACCCCAGGGAGGAGAGCCTAGGATGTGATGAACTCTCCATCAGTTTTCGGTGATGATCAAACATCTGCATGGATCCTACTCAACACGATTCAGGGAAGAGAACAAAGGACAAGGGATCAGAAAAACCATTTACCCCCCAGTCTCTTCTTCTGTGAGATGGGGACACCGGCTGCTTCCTGCTTTGTTCATGGGGCTCTGAATCCTGCCATGCCCTTTGCCTAGACATATTCTTCCCATTTAGGATTCAGCTCAAATGTCACCTCCTCAGAGAGGCCTTCCTGGATCTGCATGTTCATTATTCACCTTCATCCCAGTCATTCCTTTTCACCTTATCCCTTCTTATTCCTGTTTTATTTTCTTTGGGGTCATTATGAATATTTGAAGCAACCTTGTTCCTTTCATAGCTCCCTCTCCCATTATGATGTAAGCTCCATAGGGTGAAGGATTTTTTTTTTTTTTTTTTTTTTTGGCTATTGCACACTTTTTTTTTTTAATGGAGGTACTGGGGATTGAACCTAGGACCTTGTGCATGCTAAGCATGCGCTCTACCGCTAAGCTATATACCCCACTCCCCAGCTCAAGAATTTTTATCTGTCTTGTTAACACTCTTCCCAGGACCTAGACCAGTGTCTGACACATGGGAGATGCTCAATAAATATTTGTTGAAGTGATAAATACAGGTTGAAAAAATGAGAGAGAAAATTCTAAAGATCATAAAATCAAAAGTATTTGTTTCAAAACTAGAGATGTTTAGTATTATCGTTTTACTCATATTTATCAGCATGAGCAGTAACTTGGAGCTTCATACACTCTTTGGACTTGAACAAATTTCCGAGTTGATATGTGTATACAAGACACATCCCTACAACATATCATTATCTTCCTGGTTCTAAGTGATCTCACAGTTGGTGTTCTCAGTGTTGTCTTGGCCTCTGGGGCTTTATTAACGTAATTATAGACAAGTCACCAGTTGGGTGTATAATTGGGTGGATGTGATTATCTATACAGAGCTGATTGCTGAAAGGTAAGGCAGAGCCAGAGACACCCAAGAAATCAGCTGGCCCAACCGGTCCGTTTTACAGATATGGAAACTGAGGCTCTGGCAAGTAGAGGAAACTGCCTTAAGCCACCACATGGCTAATCCAAAGAGACATCAGAGGACTTCAAATGAACAAGTCTGCCCCTTTGATATAAATGGAAGTTAAGTTCAAAGCATGTCCATTAAACTGACTTCACTTAAACACATTTTCAAGGAGAGTTCCTCTCCTTTCAAACTGTAAGAATCAGTACCCACAGCAAAACCGTCCTCAAGGGGGACCTGTCACTCAGTGTCACCCAAAAGGAACACAGGCACAGAAGCAAACGTGGCACTAAACATCCCCTGCACACTCTCAGAAGATCCAGTCCACTCTTTCACATAGGAAGTACGGTACTATCCTGCCATAGTCCTTCACCAACAGTCTCCTCTTGTTGTGAACAAACAAAACATAGAAGCATCATTGGAGATGGAACCCTGCTTCAGGATGACACCTGCACCCCAATGTTCACAGCAGCACTGTTTACAATAGCCAAGACATGGAGACAGCCTAAATGTCCATTAACGGATGACTGGATAAAGAAGATGTGGTATATTTATACAATGGAATACTACTCAGCCATAAAAACCGACAACATAATGCCATTTGCAGCAACATGGATTCTCCTGGAGAATGTCATTCTAAGTGAAGTAAGCCAGAAAGAGAAAAAAAATACCATATGAGATCACTCATATGTGGAATCTAAAAAACAAAAAAACAAAGCATAAACACAAAACAGAAATAGACTCATAGACATAGAATACAAACTTGTGGTTGCCAAGGGGGCGGAGGGTGGGAAGGGATAGACGGGATTTCAGAATTGTAGAACAGATAAACAAGATTATACTGTATAGCACAGGGAAATATGCGCAAGATCTTATGGTAGCTCACAGAGAAAAAAATGTGACAATGAATATATATATGTTCATGTATGAGTGAAAAATTGTGCTCTACACTGGAATTTGACACAACATTGTAAAATGATTGTAAATCAATAAAAAAAAAAAGCATCATTGGGCCGATCAGAAGAGAACTATTGAAATCTCTTGTATTTGGGAAAAAAACCCGATGCACAACTCAGACAATTATGACTCTTCTGTCTTCTGGTAAAAGCATCCCCTGTAATTTCAAAAAGATCCCCTTTCTCAGCCACTTCACCCCCAGGCAAGGCCCATTCCCCACAGGGCCTCTGTCTGCATCTGGTTTTCTCTTCCTGCCTTGGGTGAATAAACTCTCTGGTGACCTGCTCACACCAAGCCCCAGGCGCTAGTCTCCCCACCCTCTCCGTTGGAGAAGACTTGACTCCTGTGCCCTCTGCAGGGCTTCCACTTGCCGAGTTGCTAGGATGTGAGGGATGCAGCTGGCGGTCTCAGAGACACGGAGGATGAGGGCCTTTCCTTGGCCTCACATTAAGAGTCAGTGCGATTACTCCACTGCTGTCCACGCCCTATCTCTCTCAACCAAAAGTCCATCCAACAATTCTCTCAGACATAGCTGCCTCACCTCTAAATACCTGCGACGAGCGCAGGTCTCCTGCCAGGGCAGCGCTCGACTGCTTTAAGATGCGCTTTACCATCAAGTGTCTTCAGCACCTGGGCATGTGCTCGGCTGGGCTCCTCGGAATCCCACTCATAAAAAATGTTCTGCCGTGTTTCCGTTACTTGTCATCTTTGAAAACACAAAGTTAGCCCTAAAAGGCTGATTCATCCCTCGGCGGTGTTCTGAGTGCTCAACACCTCCAACTCTGGCAGCTGTCGCTAGTGACTAAGGTGGTGTGGGCTGAACAGAGGGCTCTCCCCGGGCACGGGAACAACCCTTGATCGTCCCTAAGGCTCATATGTCTGTCTCCTGCTGCTACACCCTGTGTCCCTCAAGGATGGGGACCACATCTTATTTGTCTGTACAGTCCCCGTATCTAGAGTAGTGCCTGGGGCATAGTAAGTGTCTCTTTGTGGAATGAAATGTCGAGTCTCATTTTTTTTTCCTTTTATGGTGGTAAAACACACGTAACATAAAATTGACCATCTTACTTACTTTAAAGTGTGAAATTTGGTGGCATTAAGTACCTGCGAGGGTTGTACTGAATCACACTTTTTAATTAGTTTTTAAAATCTCTTTAATAAAAATCACTGTAAATACATTAACAGCCTTTCTTAAGAAATGAGTAAACAAAAATACAAAATAGGGAGTCTGACTTAAAGGAAATCCAAACAACAAGGTATGAACATGGTTTCCCACTAAGCATAACTGTTACCCTCTCTTGGCTCTTCTGTGATCTTCTCCCAGTGCTGAGAACATTGTCACTAAGCAGCTGTCACAGGGACTGCTAGTCGCAGATCCTGAAAAGACATTCATACTCATGGCCCGTGAGGGACTTAAAGGCCAGAGAAGAGATCGGGCTTATTTCTAATTTCCCACTCTGTAAAGCGAACTTCGTAAGGGCAGGAATATTTATCAGTTTTCGCCCTACTATGTTCAGTACTTCAAACAGTGCCTGGTACGTGGTGGCATTTGAAAAATATTTGTTGAATGAATAAATAATAAAAATCTTGCTGGGGAAGTTGGGGACAGCTTCACAGAAGGCATTAGATTGAGCTTAGTCTTAACAAAACTCTTCCTTGGAGGAAGAGTTACAGACATCCCGGCAGGAGAAGAGAGTCTTCGTGGAATACTGGGGGGCCGGACAGGCGGCTTGATTGGATGCTGGGAGAGGAAGGTCACGCAGGCAGAGGTTGGATGGTGAAGGAATTTGTATGCCATCTTCAAGAATCTGGAGTTTGAATTTTTATCTCATAAATGAAGAATTTGGAGCAAAATGTTTGCATTTTGGAAAAGCCCAGATAAGCAGTGTTTATCAAAGCTCACCAGTCCGCCACCACTCCCCAGGTTTCTGAAGCCTTTAATCACGCGGTATCTGCAGCAAATACTTTCTGCTCCTAACCAGTCTGCATCATCCCTGCAGAGAAACTCTCCTGACCTTTCCCCCGGCAGCCTCCCCACTCAAGTCCCTCTTTCCTGAACTACATTTCTCTCCTGCCAAAGAGAGACCTGTATGAGCCCAGCTGGGGGCCTTTTCCCCGGCAGGATTACTCTTTTAGCTGCTTTTAAGCTCTGTCCATCAGTCCTTAGACTGGGTTCTTCTGGAAGCAGACACTGGGACAAGGACTTGAAAGTAAATGGAACGTCGGGAATGAGTCCAGGATGGACAAACAACCAGTAAGGAAAGTGAGACCCAGAAGGGAGAAACAAACAACAAAGGGTGATCTGTGAGTGAGCTACCGCGGTGGGGCGCTGCCACTTGCCCCACCAAGGAACAGTGCAGCCTACATCTCAGAATTGTCTCCAGGAAGGCCAAGGAAGCCTCGATATTAACCCACCAATTCCTATGCCTTCGGTGAAGAATTGCCCAAGGGGCGTTAAATTCCAGGCACCAGAGGTCTGCCCTGCGCCCTAACTGACAGACCCCTGACAGCAAAGCAGAGAGACGTGGGCATCTGCAGGAGTGGGTCAGCCCCGTGCACAGACACTGCCTCTGCAGCTGCGCGTGAGCTCAGAGGTGGGCCAAGGGCATGAGGGCATCAGCAGCATCCTCTGTACCACCTGCACCACCGCAGCTTAGTTTGCCTATAAAAAGACTGTGGCAGAGACAATCCAGTACTCTGTGTTCACAATACCATTTCTCCCTGGGCACACAGGAAGCCTACATGTCACAGGATCCCTTGGAGTTGTCACCTCATCAGACTGAGTTCTGCCCAGTATAAGATAGACAGAAGTGATTAAGTCCCTTAAGAACATTGCCCGTGATCCTCCAGGTCTCTTTCCCTACCATGACTAACTTAAAGGCAGATATTTAAAATGGTATGTTACAACTTTTTTAAATTCAGATGCGTTAAGTAGAGCACAGGGTGCTGGATGGCAAGTCAAGGTTCAACAACAGACCACAAGCGAAATTGAAATAGAGAAGTTTATGACTCTCAGGTCCCGGAGGAAGTACAGGGCCCGCCCCAAGGGGCCACACAGGGAGGTCAAGGGAGAGAGGGAATGAGCGGGAGGACCTGGGGCCGTGTTTTTATTAGGGTGCATAGCTAGAGTGTGTTGGGGTTCCCAGGCGAGACTGGATTGGTCAATTCAAACTAAAAGAGCGAGGGTTTGGTGAGCATACGGCATAAGGAAGCTGGGAGGGGAGGGAGAATGTTGATCACAAGAAGACAAACCAGAAACTTACATGTGCCTGTGACTCCGCAGGCTGAGACCTAAGGCATGTGCTTGCGTGAAGGGGCTAGTGTCAGCTTCAGGCCCCTGCAGGCTGATTGGCTAGACAAAATGAATACAGAGGCAGGAACCCCACGGAGTAAGCTTAGCTCAACTCTCAACATGCTAGGAACACAAGATAGAAGGAGCATTTTTCCCTGAGTCCCTGCGTAGAGGAGCCCACCAAGGAAAGCCACTCAAATCACCCCAGACTGTGACATGAATGAGAAATAAAGTTGAATGAAGCCCCTTGAATGCACAGGTTTATCTGTTACTACGGTGGAGCCCAGCCTATCCTGACTAATACAGGATATACTGGGGCTCTGCTGAGAATTTCTGCGTGTCCTGGCGATACGTTCCTTTTCCCTTCTTCTCTTCATAACTAGAAAAGAGAAGTTGAGTGCAATATTAGGACTTGAAATGGTGTGCTTACGTCTCAAGGAACGAACATGCTTAGCTGAGTGATGTTCTTGCCGTTTGCAATGAATTCATGAAACCCAGCTGGTGTAATAGCCTTGACAACATCTCTCAAGGCCACCTGTCCACTTTAAGACATCAGTTCTGGTGGTAGGGTTCAGCTGCCCAACCCCTCCACTTAACAGATCTAGAGAAACCACCAATTACTGCTCAACCACCCTGCCTGCAGCAGCCCTTGGGGTCAGAGGATGACATCCTGGAGGGCCATTTGCAATGATTATGTAATTAATATTATCATGATGTACAACTGCGTGTAATGGCTTTCATAGATGGAGACCTTTCTGTCCCAGGCTATTCTTCAAAGCAAGGTGGTCTCTCACTGTACCTGCCTGACATTCAGGAACATCCTTTTGGCAACATTGTTTCTAATATTTGTTGCATGTCTTTAAGTCTTTGAAACCCATGGGTCCCGGAAGTTTTTGAACTAAGTTTTGTGGCTCTACCTTCCCTTCACAGTCTTAAAACCATCGGTTTACACAAATGCTTGATCATGGCCATTGACTCCTCCCAAAGTCAACACTTAAATTTATTGACTGAGAAGGATGTATCTGACCGAAACTTCACCCAGCTCAATATTTGCCTAGACACAATAAATCTCAACACCGACCAGAACCGAAAGTCGATGGATATGTATTGTTACATACTTTCTTTTGACAAGAGTAATCAATTGGGTATGGATTTTGAAATAATTTTATTTTGATTGGAGCGTGGGATGAACTTGACAGGGCCGGCTGAAAATAAAGGGTGGAAAGTATGCTAGGAACAGTCGCCCCTAAAGGGTGGAAAGTATGCTAGGAACAGTCGCCCCTTGTAATCGCATAGTTAAATGTGGCGCTGTGAGCAGCACTTACAGAAGAAAAAGGACCCTGTCGTCTATCAAGCAACCAGAAGGGCTGCTTTCTGTGAGATGATGTCATCATAATGGCAGAGTGTGTTAAGGCCTCTGTGAATCCCCACCGGGCATTGGTCCTGCATGAGAATCAATTACAGAGAAGATAAATGGTGCATTAGAAGTGTCTTCTGGCATATATTTCACTTCTGATATATGTTGTTCTGCTGAGCAACAAACGATTAAGATAAACCTCAAGGTCATGTTTGGACCAGAGAGATGTTTTTCATTAGCCGGGGAGTGACCATCCTGATAACAGAAACAGAAGCTTGCGGAATATTGTGAAACAGCCGCTTCCTTGGAGGCGGCCGGGGCAGCCGGCCTGGGCCGCCTGAGTCGGGCTGAAAGCCCCACAGGTTCACAGAAAGCCCGTCAGCAGCCAGACCCGGGGGAGTGGTATCTGTGCCATGATCCCCCGGCCACGGCCCCTCCGAGTCCGCGGGACAGTCACTGCTGTGAACAGTAG
This sequence comes from Camelus dromedarius, assembly GCF_036321535.1. Lineage (NCBI taxonomy): Eukaryota > Metazoa > Chordata > Mammalia > Artiodactyla > Camelidae > Camelus > Camelus dromedarius. The sequence goes on along the minus strand of NC_087439.1, from coordinate 67,745,437 downwards.
TTACACTTCGAGAAGGGACCCTGGGGACCGCATCACCCCAGCTCGGCTGTGTCAGCCACAAATCTAAAAACCAGCCGAGTTCCCCTCTTTCCTCCCTTCAGAGCCGACGGTCTGTGTTATCACTTGAGGTCCTTTCTTGGCCACATCTCTTGTTTCCCCTGAGACTTTTTGGTGATGCCACGTGTGAAAAGGAAGAGCGTGTTCATGCCTCCTTGGGGAAACCTCGGCGTCCGCCTCCCTGTCCCTGGGTCCTGGACCCACTACACTGGGATGTCTGTACCGCCTGTCACCCCCCCCCCAGGGGGTGCAGCCCAGCCTGGCCTGTGTGCACTACAGGAATGTCGCCCGTCACTCAACCCAGTGCCAGCCGTAGGCTCTAATTTCAGGTTTCCTAATCCCAGGATTTTCCCATGTCCTCCCAGGACCTCACTGCAGCCTCAGAGGCCTGTGAAATGCACGTCTTTATTGTAGAATCGTAAGCATTTTTAGGGTACTCAGTTGCCTTCCCTGGGGTCATGCTGCATACTTTCATAAAGAGAAATCCACGTCTTTCCTCCGAGTCCTCCACGAGGGAGCTTCGCCAGTTACTCCAGTCGGGGGCGCCTTCTCCGACCTTCCATAGCTTGCTGTAGATACAGACAGCCCACCGCATCACCACCTGGCGATCTGTAATTCCCGGAGCCTGAATCAGTAAGCACTACGAGAGATCATTTCCATCTTATTACCAGTTGTACATATACACTCAACAAGTACTTCAGGAATAAATGAAAAAGTCTGAGGGCATTAAATGTCTATGCCCATATTTTTCTACCAGGGTCTATTACAGTTGGATTAAGAACTCTAGAGATTAGCTTCCGTTTTCCCCCAGGTCTCAGAGTATAAGCCATGGAGACTCAGCAAAACATAAGGACCACTTTAGGGGCCCAGAGTCTATCAGGCCAGTTCGCTGTTTCTGGAGGATGTGGAGTGTGAGTGTGGATTAACCAAACAGAAGGGAATTTGCCGTAAGTGTTACTGGTTCCAGGCTAATGAACACTACTTTCTTGCTTGTGAATTTTTGCCTTCTTTCCACGGAAAAGGTGGACCTGACTAGGAACAATGAAATCAGCAAGAAGGGTGAGACCAGTCTAAATCACAGGCACACTGGTACTCATATCCTGGCCCTGCATCCACACCAAGCTGCATTCAAGTCCTCTCTCCACCCACAAGCGCTCTGTCACCTCCTACACCACGTCGTGACCAGTCGATTACTTCCCTGCACATACTTTTACCCATGTTTAACCAGCTGATGTCCTAAAGTTAAGACTGGTTTTTTAAAACAGCTTTATTGAGTTATAATTGACATACAATATCGCACATATCTGACATGTACAACTTGGTAAGTTTTGACATATATATGTATCTCCATAAAACCATCACCACAATCAAGACAGGGAAGAAATGCATGGCTTCCCACAGTTTCCTCATGCCCCTCATTACCCTATCTTCCTCCCAGCTTCTTGACTTCTCAGGAAACCACTGATCTTCTTTCTGTTACTACAGATTAGTTTGCATTTTTTAGAGTTTTTTATAAATGGAATGACACAGTATGCAATCTTCCTGATCACATGGCTTCTTTCACTTAGCGTAATTGTTTTGAGGTCCATACATATTGCTGCATGTGTTAATAGTTTATTTTAAAATAAGGTTTTTTAAAACTAACCTGAAAGTTTGAGGGCATCCTAAAAATTGGGAAAGATTGGGTCCTTCAGATATATTGTGTCATAGACTGCCTAGACCTGTTCTAGAATTAGCAATCCTGGTATCAGCAGGAAACGCACAATAAGGAAAGACTCAGAACAGGAAAGGGGCAAAGAACAAATGGAGATAAATGGCTAAGGGACCAGAGAGAAGGAGCTGGAAATACCTCCTGAATCCCCGTCTGTCCCTAACTCTCTCCCCAGCAGTGCTTCCCCGCGATCCACTGTCATCACTCCATCCTAATCTCTCCCTGAAAGTATCTCCACTTCCTTCTTCTTCCAAATATCCCACCTCCACCATAAATAAAGCCTTTTGTTTTTTATCACCTACTTTTAGCTGAGCGAGAGAAAGAGTGAAATTACCTCCCACTCAAACATCTCACTGGAAACCCCACTGATTCTGTGTTTAGAATTTTGAATCTGCTGCAACTTGAGACAAATCTTTCCTTCTCAAATCCCCATGTAAGGATGCCAGAGCCTGGCTTTGCCTGCCCCCCCCCACCACCACCCCTTGAAGACCTCAGCCCAACTCGGGAACACCAACCATTGGTTAGAAAACACACTGATCTCAGTATGTTATCCAGGAAGCCAAGGATTGATGCCTTGTCAAGTGGCGGCTTCTTTTGAGCTTTAGTCTCTAGAATGAAATGCTGATAAAGGTGAACTTGTCTTCATCGTAAGAACTTAGCTCTGGGCACAGTCACCATGTCCACTTGCAGGCTGCTATTTTCCCAGCCTCAGTCTTTCCAGCCTAAAGCCATTTTGTCTCACGCCCCCCATTGCCTTTTGAAAGCCTTCAGTGTGTAAACCCTCCCTCCTTGACTTCTGCGTGTCCAGGAACCTAAATCCCAGAAGACTGACTGCCGTGAGATCTCCAACCTTCAACAAGCCGTGTAAGAGACACTGGGTTTGCTACGTGCTTTGTAAAAAGTCCACTTATCCTCTGTGCTTGTTCCAGGCCTGCTGGCATAACTTACCTATTTAATGGACATACTTTAATGCATTAAATGGCCCAGATTCCAAAGCTATGGTTGAAGGCAGAGCAAAATGATTCCCTTGTAGATAAAGAAGGCGCCACTCCAATTACTGCAAAGCCCGGCCACGAAGCGCCAGGCCCAGAGCAATACTTCATCCAGACTCATGGTGAGTGTCTGGTCGGTGCTTCACCCGACACTTTGCAAGTGGAAGACTCTTTTTCCCTCCCACTCCCTTAGGCATCCTGTGCCAAGAATTTGCTCATGCTCCTAGCAGGAGGTTTAATTACCTGGGACTTAACTGGTCATGCTGTAGCAGTGTAGAGCTGCAAATATTCCAGGGTGTCTTCAAGGACCCTTCGCCACCAGGTCCTGACCTGTCTTCCCTGCCTTAACTCCTACATCCCTCAAACTTTCCTTCCAGATGAAAACACCGGGGGCTTTTCTTCCCTTGGCTCCTTGTTTCACACTGTCTCCTTTACCTGGATTGTTTCCTTGGTCTTTGCCTACAGAAAAACTGTCCATCCTCAAAGTCTAGATCGGAGTGCCCCCTAGTCCCTGGTGTGTCCATAAATCCCACAGCCCAAAGTGACGTCTTTCCCTTTTCTTCTTAAAGCACTCAGTTCATTCCATAAATATGGACGTTGTCAGAGTTTGCCTTGGTTGTAGCCGGTGTGGCCTCGATAGCCATCACCGTGTAGCTGGCGTGGGAGACGACCTTCGGGCCGGCACCGTGCTGTCACCCAGATGAATGCACTTACTCCTCAAAGAACTATTTAACTATTCCAAAGAAGTTATTTAACTTGTCTAAGATCACAGAGCTAATAAGTCATAGATTTGAACCTCAGGCAGTTTGACTCTTGCACTTAATTAAGGTTCTAGACTGTAAGCTCTGAAGGACAACTTTCCAGTCCTTACAGGATGCCTCCCCCTTTAGTAACAGTCACATACACACACCCCAACACACACACACACACACACACACACAATCTATCTTTTATTAACATTAATATTTTATTAGTAGTTTTTATTTATATTTCTATGTAAATAGACACAGATATATCTCACAAAAATAAAATAATGAATAGCCCTGGTATTAGTTTCCTGCGGCCACTGTAACAAATGGCCAAAACCTGGGTGGCTTAAAACAGCAGTTCTCTCACAGCTCTGGAGGCCAGAAGCCTGAAATCATTATCACTGAGCCAAAAGCGGGGAGTTGGCAGGGCTACACTCCCTCCGGAGGCTCTGGAAGGGAATCCATTCTTTGCCTCTTCCAGCTGCTGGCATTGCCTGTTCTGTGGCCACATCACTCCAATCCCTGCCCCCATGGTCGCATGGCTTCCTCACTTATATAAGGACACTTGTGACTGTGTTTAGGGCCCACCCAGATAATCCAGGGTAATGTCACCATCTCAAGATCCTTCGCTTAATCACATCAGCAAAGACCCTTTTTTTTTCCAAACAAGGTGGAATTTATAGTTTCCAGAGATTAGAACCTGCTATCTTTGGGAGCCACTGTCTTTCCAACTACAACGCCCAACCTTGGTCCTTATTCCTAAGTCACAGGTGTCCGTTAGTAGCTTGTCTTACAAATGGACATTTTCCAAACTGAAATTAGACTTTGTAGGAAGCCCCTCCTCCATCCCTGAAATGCAGAGAAGCAGTCAAAACAACCAGAATTTCACAAAGGACTCGCTTTAGGAGACCCTGGGTTTCAACCGCAAAAAGTATATTCTTCAACAGAAAACAGAAACAGCTCATTCCCCTCAACAAACATATTGTAGGTCACATTTTTATGGCTGAATCAACAAAATGCTCTCCATAAACTACACTTTTGTGCAACACAAACTGTTTCAGAAACACTCCTGCTGCCAAGATGAGAAGTGGATGTGGCTCGTTCCTTACCCTGGTGTCTCTGAAAATTCTTTCCCACGTAGCCGAGGTTGCCTGCGCGAACAGCAGGGATAGTATGTCATCCCCGGGTGACCAGCCAGCTCCCCCTCTGTGAGGCGCCCGGGAACCTCAGAGCACAGAGCATGAAGCATGTCAGGGTTCCGTGGTAGAAACCACAGACAGCTGTTGTCAGAGGGTGTTACAGAATCTGAAATCACACATATTCGTGGCGCTCCCCCCCACCCCCAGTCTCTGACAACTTCGATGCGTGAGTCTTTGCTAACGAATCCTCCACTTGGGAAACAACTCGGCTGGAAGATGTTCAGACACGGACAATGCCCATTAGGCCTTGGGTCAATATGATTTTATGGTTTGTTTAAAAATGGTTAAATAGTTATTAAGCGTCCCTCTCTCCAGCCTGCAGCCCTGCCTTCCTGCCTGCGGATAAGTCACGCGGGCATTCGCCCCTCCCTCTAAAACTCTCGAACACATAAACACACTCTCTCTCTCTGGTTTCATTGCTCCATTGCGGAGAGGAAACATCATGATTTTTCCACCTCTGCTGAACGTTAAGAATTCGGTTGCAACCAGGAATGGGAGCCCCTGGGCCCCCAGGGACAGATTCTGTCCTTAGGAGCCACACAAGTGCTCTCTGCACAGAGATGCCTCCAAGGGGGTGGGTGATGGAGGGAGGAAGGCCTTTCTGATCCATTCTCTGTTTCAAACAGCTTGATAAAATTGACGGAATTAGAAAGCGTTCCTTTCCTGGTGATAGTTCAGCCTACTCTGTTTTATTTCTGCTGGGTTGGTGCTAGCTGGCCAGCCAGGCTGTTAACCACGTTTATTACTCACAGTCCAGGAAGTCTAAGTAAACACAGCCAGAGCCGCGGCCCACGGTCCCTCCGGACCCTCGGGCTCAGGCAGGAAGTCCCCTCCAAGAGCAGATTGCACTGGTTGCCGGCTGGATGGCCATTCTGATCAGGAGCCAGCCCCGGCTTCCCTTCCAATGTCACTCTTGAGGGATGCTCAGCAGCCGTGAAACCTCTCCTGGGACACTGTCATCCAACTGTTACACAGAACACGGATTTGCCTGACAAGCCTGAAACAACACAGTGTGTTTCTCCCAAATCCTTTATCTATGCATCCCAAGAAGGTTTTGGTTAGGATAGAGCTATATGTTATACCACGTGGCATGTTGGCAATTCTCTCCTCCTGTAACGTGTGACTTAGAATAACAGTCTGTGAGGACCCGGAGTTAACACAATACCCAGATTCTGTCTTAGCAGGAACAAGAGAGAAAGCAGAGATTTTCACAGCCCACGCCATTACAACTCACAAATTCAGAGGTGCGAAATGTTTACCTCTTGATTGGCAGAACAAATCTTTACTAGCTAAAAGAATAAAGGTGATGCTCTCAGTTTAAAAGAATGATCTGAAATTCAGAATTCTACTCACTAACATTAATTTCTTCACTCCCTGGAACTGGAGAACACGGAGGGTTTCATCCTCCTCTGGGAGAACATGAGACTATTTAGATCCTTCCTGGTCGCAGCGAGTCATTGTGGAAATAAAGATCCTTCCATTTCACCCAAAGCAGAAGATGCTGAGGCTTACCCTGCATGTGTCTTCCTGCAGAGGCTCACAGGAAAGAGGAGAGGAGAGAGACATGGGCAAGTGACAGAAGGAGTCGGGAGAAGGAAAGATCCAAAGTCTCAAGGAAGCTGCTGACAGAACACATTGGCCTTTGCTAGCTAATCCTCCTCACCGTGAATGCTTGCATGTGTCTACAGAGAACACACCCTTCTCAGTCCAGGAGGCAGACTGAGCCTTCTATAAGCCATCTAGTGGTTTTTTAAAAAGTGTAGAAAAGGAAGATCTGAGCTTCTCCCCACCCCCTCAAAAACACCCTCCCCCAGGATGTCTGATGATCCTCTGTCCAGTTTATTTCTGTGCATTGAGAATGGCTTTCTCCCGGGCATTCTCTTAAAATACTCACTCCTCCTAGGAGAGGTCATATGTCAAATCCTTTTCTCATTAATATGCATGACTCTTTCAAGTTCTTCAGCTAAGGAGAAATCAAGATTTTAGGCCACGAAGTGGAGTGAAGGCAACAAGAAATGGAGGTCAAGGCAGGATCTCCGCTGGCCTGTGTGGACACTCTACTCAAATTTGGACAGGTGCTCAGGACCCAGTCCGGTGAGCCAGACTGGGAGAGTAGAAGGCACCTCTGTGGTGGGGGCATCCCCCTTCCTCCTGGCAGACCCAGCCCCACAACGGGGCACACAGCTTGGGGGTCCACTCCCATTTTTCCCTTCAGCCTGGCCTCTTTGTGGGGTACGCAGACTCTACGGTCATGCCCAGCGGCTCTGGCAAGGAAACAGAACCTCAGCTCCACTTAGGGACCAGCCCTGAAAAAAAACTTCCATCAAAAGACAAAAGAGAAAAAGATCTTTGGGTCTATGGACATTCCCTATGCTTATCACGATCTGAATTCACACTCCTAGGAAGTTTCCTTCATTTTCGCTGAGTACCCCAGATGTCTTCTGTCCTCTAATGGCTGAGATGCTGGGGTTTGCACTCAAATATCCCCTATGCCTTTTCTCTCTCTGAACCCAGAATCTCCCATCTCGCCCATCCCCGTCCCTTAGCTTTTTCCTTGTTCCCTCCCACCCCAACCCCTGACATAAATAAGGACCAGGATGGTAGATGGGTTTACAGTATTTGCTGAGTTGCTGTTAAAGAAATAACTGATGAGCTTAGACTGTTCTAGACCTAAAGAAGACTGTCTGCCTACATCTTCAAACTCTGGCAATCCCGAGAGTCTAGCCACTTCTATAAATCTTAACACTTACTTCTATGCAGCAAAGGCAGAATCAAATATGTCTAGCTCTCTTGCCCAGCAATACACAGGCAGAAAGTGGAGTAGCTGGGATTCCAACCAGGGAGTCTGACTCCAGAGCCCCGGGTTTCGTGTCCGCCATGACGGCACAGCCTCCCAGAGAGGGGGCAGTGAAGCTGGGAGGTCCTGGGAATCCTCCTCCAAGGTCAGATTCTGACTTTGGCCTCTGATCTCTTGCTCTGTACCCCAGCACCCTGTCCTCCAAATGGAGATCGTGCCAGAGAGCCACCAGACAGGGTCAAGGTAATAAGCCCCTGGATCCAGTAAAGCAGCCCCTGCCGTTCAACCAGGACCAAATGTTACTGAGCAAGTAGGCTTAATGGGCAGCGAGGACGGCCACAGGCTCCCTTTGGCTTGGGCTTCACACTTCATGGCCAAAAAGATAAGCCTTCCGGCTAAGGAGGACAAAGGTAAGCAGCTTACTGGGTCGCCTTGCTAAACACAATGACTGCAGACTGGAAGAACGGACAAGCAGGGCTTTATACTTTCTCCATTGTCAGTAGGGACTACCGAGTAAGCATCTTCTGTTGATCAAAACAATAGAAATTAAACCTCAAATCATCATTACTGTACTCGGATATGTTGTTCCTGTGTAAAAAATACTTGGAAAATTCTTACAGGTTTAAAGAAATTTCTCTCAATTTTCAGCTAAATTTCTAAATAAGGAGTCAGATCACTGGAATGATCAATTTATTTCCCTTCTAAGTCATGGTCTCATGTTTGATGTTTCTCTTGCACATCATTAAATCAGTCTCCCCAAATTTATATTATATTGTCTAAATAGTTGTAAAAGTTTTATTTTCAAATATATTAAGTGCACGCTTTAACATTTTTTTTTTCATAATCTTGGAGCTAAAGATTTAGCTCCAATTTGTGGGAAAATGTTTCCCACATAACCTATTTGGAAAATAAAGTTTGAAAAACCAAATCTTATATATCAAAACAATGACCAAGGCCAGAAAAAATCTAGTATCACTTCACACAGTCCCCACCACCTAGTATGAACTCTACAAATGTTAGATTTCAATATTATCCAGTCCCTGAGAATGCATTACACACACACCTGCACCCTTATTCTACACTCCCTCCCCCTCAAAAAAAGATAAGTAAAGAGGTTAGCGTATGACCAGGTAACAGGTGCAATGAAAAACTAAAATATCCTGGGCTGAAGGAATGAGATGTAGTTTAACGCCCCCCCGCCCCGCAGGGAAGGGGCTCAGTCCCCGCCCCTTGCATGCCTTATTAATGATGACGACCATTTAATCACGTCCCCCGGTAGTGGGGGAAACATCTTGTTCCCATTCGTTAGGTCACAATAACTTTTTTGTTCACCCAAAGTGTTTGGGATAAGGTTCAGAGCATAGTGTCACTGACAACACTGCTAATTGAAATCCCATCTGAAGCACTGCACCGACATAGTGGAGGCCAGCTGAAGAGTTCCACGCCTCTCCTGACGTCTTCTTCCTGCTCCCGTCCTGAGCTCTTGTCCACTAGCAAGCTCATTTGCTGAAGGATCTAGACCACTCATCAATCGAGTGCCACAGTGAGCCAAGATTTGCAGAGGAAAATTAAATGTCTGCTGAATGAACGCATACAGGTATGCATGAATGAGTGGGTGAGGGGGTGAGGGGATGAACAGATAAGGAATGGAGAGCCACAGAGTTGGATTCCCTGATGCCAAAGAAAGTTGGAATGAGGACACTCAAGTGTTCATCTTTCTTGTTAAACACAGCCATGACTTGGTCGACACTTATTAAGTCCTCAACAATTAGCTAATGAATTGTACGATTAAACTAACCAATCTTACATCCTGACCTCAGAAAAGGTCAAACGATGCAGTGACCCAACTCCACAGCCAGGTAGAAAGCCCCAAGAGCTTTCTCTCAGATGTCCTTGAACAGGAGGGTCCCCCAGTGCCCTCTGCACTTCAGGCTTGGGGGTCATTCGGATTCCTTCTTCCCCACCCTGTGAATGGACATTGCACACCCACCTTCCAAACCAAATGCTTCTGCCAAGCCTTCGTAGAGGGTCCTTCTGCTCACCCAGCTTCCCTCTCTGCTCAAAGAAACACCCAATAACCCCACGCTCCGACCTCCCAGCACCACTGCAATTCATTGACGTTGACAACAAATCACACCCTTGAAAATGAAGAGTCTCTAAGCAGATGCCAAAGAGAAATGAACATGAAAAAGTTTTCTACAAATCACAGGAAATCACAATTCTCTTAAAGAGGGTTTGTCTGTGCCCGCTCTGTCCCTGGGTGCGACAGTGCATCATTTAATACCTCTGTCTTGGGATACAACCTAAGTAAGCTAGTCGTTTTGCACTCAGCCAAATTTCAGCAGACTTCGAAATGTTGATCGTGTCTGGAAACGGCACTAGTTTAGTTATTTTTTAGCACCTTGGCCTGTCATAAAAACATCCTCTCAAATCCCAGTATTTCTCCTCTCCTCGCATGATAACTTCCAAATGTATTATTGCTGAGAAACTCCATTCTCTCTGCCAACAAGTCCCCAGAGGGACGCTCTAACAGAAGAAAAGAAGGTTTTACAGTCACTTCGTGAGAGAGAGCCACTCATCCACCAGACCTAATCAAGTTTCCCAAGACATGGCCCGTCGCTGACACCCAGAGCTACACTCTTTGTACGTGAGCTTTTTTCTCTTCCTTTCCTTTAAAAAGATATGGCAAAAACCTATGCTTTTCCTTCCACAGCAAAACATAATGGGCAAAAATGAGAGATGACTTTTGTGGGCGCGTTAATAGAGAAGCTAGTCTGTAAGTAAAAAGACTGACGGGGACCAGAGGACTCACTGACAGGTCAGCCAGATAATGCGCTGACGCAGGAGGAACTGTGCATTGAAAAAAGCAGGGCTGAGTGTGGACTGCGGGCCGCTGCTGATCTGACAGCTGCTCTTTTGGCCCCTTGAAAGAGCATTAGCATGGGATGGGGAATAGGGAATGGGGTGACCCCAGGCCCAGCCCCAATCAATGCCGCCCCTTCTCCTCCATGAATCAAGAGATATCTATCGAAGTGAAGACCTTTCAGAGGCCTGCCTTTGCAAACCATGACCTTGATCGTTTGATGAACAGTTCAGTCAACATATCTACCAGCCACTTGGCAGCAAACCCTGAGAGGCACAGGAGAGGATGATCTTGCCTTCCCAGAGCTTACATTGCTGGGAAAGGGGCCCGACGTCCGCTTTAGCTCTGCGCGTGCGTCCCTTGTGTGGACGTGTGAATCTGCAGCATGCAAGTCGGTTCATCCCACAGCCCTTCAGACAGAAACTCCTGTGAGCTGGCGGGCTTGCCCACCGGCTACCAGCATCCCTAATGGGGCTCTAGGGACATCTAGGATCTGCCAATGCCTTCTAAATTAACCAAGAAATATTACCTGTGGGGTTGTTTAAAAATTATGTATTTCATTACAGCTTAAAACTTCTGAGCACCCGCCCGATTTTTCAGTGAGAGCAGTGAAGACTTCCCGGTGAGCGTGTATGTAAATAACTCAGGTCAACGTGCTCAAGGAGGGCTCAGAGCGAAACGGGGAGCTCACCCAAGTGCGCGCAACCAGTGACCACAAGGGGAGTGCTCTAAATCAATACAAATTTATTATCTTACAGTTCTGGAGGTCAGAAGTCTGAAATGGGTCTCACTGAGCTGCATCCCTTTCTGGAGGCTCTGGGGAGAATCCCTTTCCTTGCCTTTTCCAGCTCCTGGAGGCTGCCTGCCTTCCGTGGCTCCTGGCCCCTTCCTCAGTCTTCAAAGCCAGCATCACAGCATTTTCCAAGCCCTCTCTTACCCTGACCTCCAGCCTCTCTCTTCCTTTGTGATGACCTTGGGCCTGCCTGGATAATCAAGGATAATCTCTCTATTGTAAGGTCAGCTGTGATTAGCAACCTTAATTCCCTGTTCTCATGTATGTAGCATAATATGCTCACAGGTTCAAGGGATTGGCTTTTATTGGGGGGGGGTAATTAGGTTGTTTATTTATTTAATGGAGGTACTGAGTATTGAACCCGGGACCTCATGCATGCTGAGCACGTGCTCTACCACTGATCTATGCCCTCCACCACTGAGCTGTGCCCTCCACCACTGAGCTGTGCTCCCCACCACTGAGCTCCGCCCTCCACCACTGAGCTGTGCCCCCCACCACTGAGCTCTGCCCTCCACCACTGAGCTGTGCCCCCCGGTTCAAGGGATTAGGATGCGGACGTCTCTGCGGGGCTGTCACTCTGCCAGTGCCCCCTTTCTTCACTCCAGTCCCTCCTCAGTCGTATCCCCTCCTGCATGCAAGGTACTGACCACTCTCCTTTGGAGAGGACAGTATTTTGCCCGACTTGCTGGTGGCACAGGGCTCCTGGCCTCTCCTCCCTCGTTTCCTCTCTCTCTTTAATGGAGATTCAGTTTCTCATATGTGGTTGCCTTTTCATTCTACCATTCATTTCCTTCCATTTTAGCAGCTGAAGTTCTCCTTAGACCCTTTTCTACTACTAACTGCATGACTTCTTTCATAGAATCCATGGAGCACTAAACTGAACTGTGTTCTTAGAAGAAAGACCCTCTGGTTAGTATCCAAAATATAAAAGAACTCATACAACTCAACATCAAAAAGCAAACAAATAACCCAATTAAAGATGGACAGACGATCTGAATAAACACTTTTCCAAAAAAGACAAATAGATGGCAGGCAGGCCCATGAAAAGATGTTCAACTTCACTCATTATTAGGGAAAGTCAAACCAAAACCTTGATGAGCTATTACCTCACACCCATAAGAATGGCTGTTATCAAAAAGATGATAAATTACAAGTGTTGGTGAGGATGTGGAGAAAAGGGAACCCTCATACACTGTTGGTGGGAATATAAATTGGTGCAACCACTGTGGAAAACAGTGTGGAGGTTCCTCAAAAAATTAATACCATATGACCCAGCAATTTCACTTCTGGGTATTAATCTGAAGAATATGAAAACACCAATTTGAAAAGACATATGCACTCCTATGTTCATTACAGTATTACTTATAGTAGCCAAGATGTGGAAACAACCTAAGTGCCAAATGACAGATGAATACATAAAGAAGATGTAACATACACACACACACACACACACACACACACACACACACAATGGACTATTACTTGCCATAAAAAATGAAACCTTGCTATTTGTGCCAACATGGTTAGACCTGGGAGTATTATGCAAAGTGAAATAAGTCAGACAGAGACAGAGACAAATACCATATGATTTCACTCATATGTGGACTATTTCTTAAATAAATTAATTAAATCAATAAGCCATCCAAACAAAACAAAACAAAACTCACAGATACAGAGAACAGAGTAGTGGTTACCAGAGGGGAAGCGGTGTGGGGCAGGACAGGGAGCAAAATGAGGAAAGGGGCTCAACTCTGTGGTGACCAATGGAAACTAAAATTCCGGTGGACTGCACGCTGTAGAGTATACAGAAGGTGACAAGTATGTACAGTATTGTACACACGAAACTTATATAATATGATAAACTAGTGCTGCCTCAATGGAAAAAAAAGAAAGGACCCTCAAAAGAGAGGCTGGGGGTCGGGGGCAAAATGGGGGAAGAGTCAAGAGGTACAGCTTCTAGTTATAAAATAAGTAAGTCTTGAGGATGTAACACACAGCACTGGTGACTATAGGTAATAAAACTGTATTGCATATTTCAAAGTTGCTAAGAGAGATCTGTTGTAGGGTTTTTTTTTGGGGGGGTTGTAACTAGGTTTATTTATTTAGTGGAGGTACTGGGGATTGAACCCAGGACCTGTGCATGCTAGGCAAGCACTCTATCACTGAGCTACATCCTCCCCCTAAGAGAGTAGATCTGAAAAGTCCTCATCACAAGAAAAAATATTTTTTGTAACTGTGTGTGGTGACTTGACTAGACTTATTGCAGCGATCATTTTACAGTATATACAAATATTGAAAACTACGTTGTACACCTGAAACTAATATAATGTTACAGGTCAATCATACCTCAATTTTTAGAATAAATCAGTAAGTTGGGAGGGAGGGGAAGGAAGAAGAAGAGAGACTTGAGCTTCAGCTCCCTGTCTGAGATCATGATTTGGGGCTTGCTTCCAATTCTCTCTAATTACAGAGCAAATCCTTGCATTCCTAGCATGAAGTCACCTTTTTCTCTAATTTCTCTCTCTTCGATTGACTTTCTCCAAAAAGCTTGTCTCGGATTCATGAAGTACTGATACTTATTGTTGCCAAGCATTTTGCTGAAGCTCTAATAGTAAAATGCATTGTGTGTCTACAGGAACGACTTGGAGAATTGCTGACATGACGTTAGAGTTAATTGTCTGAAATAATACCTCCCTCCCTGGATAGTGTCTACAATTCACCTATTAGGGAGCCATTCCTCTAACTTGAGTCTTCCTTCAGCTGTTGAAATGAAAATCCCTGTGGAAGGGTTGATGCATTCAACATGGTCGGTTGTCTGTCACCTCCGTGTGGATGTCTGGTCTTTCCTCAGCCAAGTTGGAGAGGTGGTAAAGACAAAGAGCCTGAATGCAGAACAGACTCTCCTACCTGGCTTCAACCCGACTGAGTCCATTTCCTCAGGGAACTAAAGTCCATGGGCTCACATTTCACCAGGACTCTGGTCTGCAACCAGTTTACTTAAGCCAAGCATCTTCCACAGAAAAGGGTGGTACCTTCTAGACCACCGTCTTCAGACCCCTTCCCCACCTGCCTTCAAAGTGCTTATGATTCTCCAGACTCCTCTGTCGAAATCCAGCATTCGGGGTGTTCCGGTAGCATGGTCCCTGGGGCAGGTGTCTGCTGGGATATTATTGCATACCAGCCAAGGGTGTTTTCCTCATCTCCCTCACCCCCCAGGATGGCGGTGAGGACTACACATGACGTTGTGTGGCAAGTGCTGCTGTCATGCAGCCTCCTTCTAGAAGGAAAAAGAGGAAGTGAAGAGAATTAAGAGAAGGAACAAGCATTTGGTTTCACAGCGTGTCGTTGGTGGTTGAAATGGGGTGCCCACAAAGTACCAAGTATGGAATCACTTGCTTCTATGAACATTGCCTCATTTCATCCCTACAACCACCATTTCCTAGGTGAGGGAGCCGGCTGAGGATGTGGTGTAACTTACCAAGAGGACGGGGGATGTCAGGGGCAGGGCTGGGGCTCCTGACTTTTCCTTCAGAGTCTCTCCCCCTTGAATAACATCAACCCAGTCCCAGGACAGTCAGTAGACACCTCTCTGGGTCTGCCTATTGTTACCATTTTTATATCAAGTTGATATCAAGGAGAAGGGTCCTCCCAAGGTGCTCTCTGCCAAGCACATTACCTGCAATACCACATTAATATTCACAACCCCCAATGAAGTAACATCAATGCTACTTGGCCCCCTTTGTTCACAACATGAAGAACTTGACTCTTAGGGAAGGCAAGTGAGTGTCTCAAGGTCACACAGCCTGTGAAAAGGAATTTCTTCGATTCCAATCTAGGTCAATCTAATTTCAAGTGATTTCAATTTGGATCAACTGGGGTAAAGAGAAAAGGGACATGCCCGTAGGTTTGTTTTTACCAGATTCACTATAGCATGCAGCCTGGAAGAGAGGAAAGCACTTTTACAAAGAGACCTAAAATTCCAGAAGTTTTAGAGGAAAAAAAAAATCTAAACTCTGTTAGATTTCCTCTAAATCCTCTGAGTTTAGAGGGAAAATCAAAGAAAGAAACTCAAAAGGGCAATTTAGGAATGAGTCAGCAGTTGCTCAGGCAATTCAATTTATTTAATTTTTTGAGAGAGAGAAAAAAAATAGAGGAAGATGAGGTTTTTATTTTTTGAAAAGGAAAATACCCAACCAGGGAACGCGCTCCACCCCACGCAGCATCCATCATATGATGCTGCAGACTTTCTGAAAACATCAACCGTGCATGTGTGTGGAATTATTCCCTCAAGGAAAGTGGCTGAAACTTCGGTGCATGAGACTCATGTAACTGCTAGACAGAGATGAGGAAGGACCCTCTGGGGGACACTCTGCCTGGTGAGAGCAGAGACCAGACGACCCAAGAGCACTGCGCCTTCAGGCACACAGCAGCACGGAGGAGAGACATCTCATACCCAGCAGGTGTACAGAGAAAGCAGAGTGAAGGGGGGCCCTGGGGCCTGGGCATCATCCTTGTGACCATCCTTAGCTTTTCCCCAGCCTGATGAGTCCTGCCAACCGAGGCCTGGTAAGGCGATGCAGGCTTCTGCCAGGTACAGCCAAGCCCACCCTGGCCACCACGGTGCTCGGAGCCCTCCCTCCCGTCGGCAGGCTGCCCAAGCTGATGGATTACATGCTGTCAGGATATTGATCCTGGTGAACTAGGGGACCCTTGGCTGTGATTAAAAGAACCTGAGCATAAAGAAAAGTCTTGAACTATAGATGATACCACGCCACTTGGGAGACATTGCCAGAAAACCAACAGCAAACAGTTCCAATGGAATGTGATCGAGACGATAAGTACCTAAAAACCAGGGCGAGAGGAGGTCCCCACGGCCAGACGGTGCTTCCCAATGCCCTGCTGACGTTGAGTTGGGCCTCGTGTGGAGGTCATTCGGCCCACTGTCCCTTTTGCATGATGACTTTACACCACGTCCTTTTAGCCAGAACAAGCCAGCCCCCATCTAGCCAAGATCCAAGAGGGCAGTGAGCCTGTGGCCACCATGCAGCTCCCAACACACAGACTCCCAGGATCTCTTCCTTCCTGAATCCATGGTGACTACAAAAGGCCCCTAGAGGTCCAGGTCCCTCCACCTCTCCCCCGTCCCCAGGTTTGAAGTCTCCCAAGAGTTACCGATCGGCCTGCCCCTTGTGTGCTCTCTTCTCCCGCTGAAGTCATCTGCCCACTGCGCTGGGCGTCCTGGAGCAAGGCACTCGGGCCGTTTCAGGTGAGAGAGGGCATTCATGTCCTTAGAGACCTGGCTGATCTCAGAAAAACAGGGTGCCCCTCCGTGGCCTTCAGGCATGAAAACGACTTGAGCAAAGGTAAACAGGGAAGCGGGGAACATGACACGGCTCTTCAATGGGCTCTGAAAACCTGAATAAGAGACGCGTCAACGGTTCATTGCATTCTGTGATGGTTTTCAAAATGCGTTTCCATAGAGGACAGTTTCACGTCCAATTCATCTCCCTCTCCCACATCAGGCATTCCACGGAACGACAACACGCTTCCATTTGCACTGCGTTTCGCGGCTGGCAGGGTCCCTTCCCGCCAGCCAGCCAGCCCCACACCTCTGAGCACCTAATGTGGGCCAGGCCTGTGCTGGGTCACAGGCATGAAAGACATCAGCGCCCCAGCCCCACGGGCTCCGTGCAGGGAGGAGGAAAACGTAGAAAACAGCACGATAGACACAATGACAGAAGAGCGCCTCCTCCATGCCCAGCCAGGGGAGAGAGGTCAGTCCAGGGGGCTTCCTGGCGGCGACCCTCAGCCCAGTCCTGGGGGCCGGTTGCGTTTCTAGGTGAGGAGAGGTGAGCACAGAGCACTGAGCGAGCGGCTGGGTGGGGGCTGTGAGCATCACTGTCACGGCCGTGGGGGGAGGGGGGACACGCCAGCAGGGGGTTGAGTTCACAAGACTTGTGCCCCAGGCAAAGAGCTTGGCTTTTGTCACAAAAAATCACAGCAGGATTTGAAGCAGAGGAATGACACCACCGCATCCACATTTGGGAAAGGTCTTTCTGACGGCAGATGCCCAGATATCCGGGATGGAAGCGTGGCCGAACAGTGTGAGGAGGGGGGAGGCGGGGAAGAGAGGAGGAGCCACTCCCTGGGTTGCTGCAGGGAGCTGGGGAAGGGAGGGACACAGACGCAGAGACTGTTAGGAAGATCAACAGCTCTCGGTGACCCCCCCGACCGTGGGGAGTGCAGGAGGTCAGGGTGATTCCCAGGGTCTGCCTTAGAAGCCTGGCAGAAGGTGCTGTCATTTGTGAGGCCGGAAATTCGGGAGCGGGGGCTGGGCGGGCGGGGGCAGAGAAGGAAGCGGCCGTCAAGGCAGGTGGGGGGCGCCTACTGCGCGGGGAGGCCTGTGTGGGGACGGGGGCTCTGACCTCTGGCTCTGGAGCCCCGGACAAGGGCGGGACGTGGGGCTGGGGAGCTGGGAAACTACAGGGCAAGCCGGATCCAAGTGGGCGATGTTGTCCAGGGAAAACACGCAGGATTAAACAGCCACAGCAAAAGGATTACGCGTGTGGCGAGAACCCGGGAGACACCCTACTTAAGAAACTGTAGAAAAGGGGGACCAGCCACACAGAGAGAGAATGGAGCCACGAAAACAGAGAAGGGGGAGAGGGGGCGTCAAGAAGATTGAGTCTGACTTGTTCTCACAGCAGCATCATTATTCCCATCTCACCAAGAAAACTGAGGTTCAGAGAGTCAGGGAGACTAAGCACCCGGTGCCAGGCTCATCGTTCAGAGAACAGGCTCCAATCTACGTTTTCAGGGTCAGCCCTGCTCACGCCTCCTTCCCCAGGGCCGATTCCACAGAGAGGATCTTAGGTTCATTCATTCATTCATTCATTCATTCTTGAAAGCCCTAACTACTTATGATCAGAATAAGTCCCTGGAGGAGGAGGAAGTGTTCCACACTAATGGGCTGATAAACGAGCTGAAGAAGTTTCTTTCTGCAGGTGTGGAGGCCAGAATAACGTTTGTTAAAAGGCTTCCCTCGTGCTCCAGCCCGTGCCCTCCACCCATCCTGGAAGGTCCCTGACACGTCCACACGAGTGAGTCTGAGCCACAGGGGTGGAGACCAGGCGGGCCCCTCAGGCTCGCAGACACGGGAGCCGGGCCGGCTGTGCAGGTGGCAGGGTCGAGGCTAAGCGCCTTCCCTGGCCCCGGGCACCGCGGCCGCTTCACTGAGCTGCCGGGCCCAGGCGGCCGGTGCCCGCCCTCCCGTGCGCGAGCCTGCAGCGCCCCCTGGTGCTCGGCGCCGGCACCAACACATCCCTGGAGTGCAGCTGGCGCCGAGAGGCGATGGGTTTCTGCCGGCCAGACCCTGCAGCCTTCACAAACCCTCGTTTCTCTCGAATCTTCAGTCCCACGTGGCCAGTTCAGATGATCTGAAAGTCTTTTCCAAAGGGGTCTCTGGCGGTCTGAGCACGTTCACAGGGAATGAGGACGATAAGGAGCAAAATGACTCAAAGAGTTATCCAAACCCTTAGGAGGCTGTGGCAGATGGATAGCCGTGGGACAGAAACCCAATGTTTCAGGAAGAGCTAGGTAAAGGAGATAGAGACGAACATAAACCTTGGAACTCAGATGCCCTGAGCACACCATTAAAACCAGCCACGCTGAATGATAAATCTGATGAACAGAATTATTTTCCCATGGAAATATAAAAAAGAAGGGAGAGGAGAGAAAAGAAGAAAAGATACATATGTGCCCAGGAGGGATGTTTTAAAGGGTAATAACAGTATGGGAAAGAGAAAGATGTGGGGTCCTTTGTAGAAATGGAGAGGAGGCCACTTGATTTGGAATTCAGTTGAGGTGGGAATGATGGAATTTCCCTCTGCACCCAGCTTAAGAGTAAATCAGTCTTGAAATGCACCAGAGAAACCAACAAACAAAATATTCCCTTCTCCCCCATCTCTCATGCAAAGTGTCCCAAAGAGGCTCCACAGAATGGAATTGAGCCGAGCTCGGCAATGAGAAAGCATATACGCTATAAAGGAACATTCTATATAGAAGCAATCAATCCAAGGTGATTCGTGCAATCAGTCAGAGGTGTAAATCCCTCAGGACGCATGAGCATGCGACTGGTCTGGATGCCTATTTTCTGGGGGCAATGAAAGAATGGATTTCTCCCTCCTTCCCGGGCTCCAATGCTTTTAGCAATTGGCACTGTGGCAGGATTTATACCACAGTTCTTGTAAATTGTACCTTCTGTCTCCTTTCCAAGGGTTTCTTTCAATAAAATGCAGATGGAATTGTTCGAGAGCTGCTTTTCATGTGTTTATAGGTTACTTCTGCTGGGCTGCTTATGCAGGTGCGTGTCTCTAGGCCTCTTTGTTCTTTATTTTCTCTGCCTATTAGGGAAATGGAAACATATGGATTCCTTGTCTGGGCCCAGTGGACCTTATAGAATAGTATCCCTGTTGCCTTCCTCACACATCTTCCTGTAATCACATGGCTTTGAATTAGCCTCTTAATCCCCAGTGGAAAAGCCTTAATATGGGGAAATTCAATAAAATGTATACACAGTCTGAATGCCAAAGCATTTACAAAAATAGAGGGGAATGCGATCATTTATACAACTGTGAAAGGAGAGTCTCCGCTGGCATTGGGGATGAGTCACAGTTGCATAAAGAAACAGACATTCAAAATGGCAGACGTGAGCCTGGTGTTCAGACAAGCTAAGATTTTAAAATCTAGTTGGGGAAAAAAAAACAGTACTCAAGTGTAAAGAAATTGGAGGCTTGAATTTGGATGTGCACCTCCAGCACAAACATTTGCTCCAGCACATGAGCAGTGTGATGCAGCGATTCCTTGACTATTCTTCATATTCTGGAAGATGAAGGGTCTACAGACATGTGCAGAGTGTTCCCAGAAACGAATGGCAAAGCCCTCCTATAACTGATAGTCCCATGTTATGATTTTCATTGTAAATAAATAACTCATTTACTGAAGGCTGCATATGTTTTATTAAAATACCCCACTACGTTCCTTTAGGAAGAGGAAATAAATTAATGTTCACCCAGGAGGCTGTCCACCATTTCCAGCAGAGTACTTAATAAGACTAATAGAAATACATAGTGTTTGTGTTGCTCAAATTTTCAGAAAAAGAACATCCCTCAGGCAAAGATTATCATTTTGCTATTTTTCTTCCATGCCAGTCTAAGGACAGCCTAGAAAGAGGTGAAACACAAGAAATCTGTCCCCATCCATATCTGGACAAAAAGACAAATGCATCCTATGAGGTATCAAGATTGCAATGTTCTGCAGTTGGGAGCCTCAGAATGATTTGCAGAGGTTCGGACCAAAAGATGGTGGGATTCCATGTGCTTCCCTGAGCCTTTTGGGAACACTACCTAAGTTGGAGTCTCGAGGAATTCACACTATTGAACCCTGACAACCAGGACCTCCTCTGACAATCTTCTGGACACAGTGGGATAGATTCCACTTGAGGGGGCTGGGGTTGGGGTGGGGAGCGGGGAGGTGGGGGAGGCAGAGACTTTAAAATCTTCACCAGCTCTGGGCGCCCCCTGGTGGAGAATCATTGTATGTAATGAATGATATTAGTGACGGAGAATTGCTTGGTGAACAGAGTGGAAGCAAAAAAAAGGAATCACTGGTAAGGGTCCGCTTAGGAAAACTCTTACAGTGAGCCTCATGACATGAACTTGACTTTTCCCCTGTCAAATTCATGAGTCCCACTCTATACTAGCTCCTCCAAAGAGAGTAAAACAAGGGCTAGCAGTGAGATCCCTGACCTGGGGATTGACACACCCTCCCTGTGGGCTCAGTTTTGCCTCAAACGTATAACCTCAGGCAGACCGTGTGACATCTGGGACCTTAGTTTTCAAATCTGCAAAATGGGAAGTTTTGACGCTATGATTTCTAAAATGGTTTCCAGACTCTACATGTTAAATGGTAAAAAAAAAAAAAAAAAAAAAAAAAAGCAATTAAGATGTGCTGCCCATACCACGCAAATACGGTGCTCAGGACACAAACAAGCCCAGAAGAGGTTTTCCAGCAGGGCTAGCTGTCCCCTCCACCCTTGTGTGGACTCCCCTCTGACCATCAGCCCTCATCCAAGAAAAGGCGCATCAGAAAAAAAAAAAAGGATTGTGAGTGTTTTGTCATGGAAGCACTTTCTCACTTGGTTTCTGATGGCCGATAGGAAGATACAATAGAGGCTAATAAAAATAACCTGATGCAGCATCCTTCATGCTGACAAATAGCCCGTCCCCCGTCTTTACATAAACAAATTAGAAATCCTATATAAGATATACAGATCTAGAGAGAGCAAAAGAGCAGGAGTTACACCCTGCACTGACATTCGGCCACCAGCTCTACTGTGAGATGGCAGCTATTTCAGATGTAATTACCTCAGTCACCCCCCACTGGGCAGGGACTCTTAAGGTCCGCTCAATAAATGACAAATGCAATTATACTAATTAATAATTCATATATTAATAATGCAATCCCATTCTCCATGCTCAGTAATTGCCCACCAACATGCCAGGCGTACACAGGAACAGGGGCGGCCAGGTGCCCCAGAATTTCTCCATGCTTCCACAGAGCTTTGTCCAAATGTCACCTTGAGGTGATCACAGCAGACAGTTTGTCTAACAAAGATGGCTGGCTGAGGGGCTTCATTTTCTTTCTATCCATCTCCTTCCCATTTCAAATATTTGGAACTATCTTTGAGGCTCAAACCCCAGAAATAAATGCCCTCTGGACCCAGTTGATGTCTGTCTAGAATCCTCACTCATGATAACTAGCTGGCCCCCAGCACCCCCTTCCTTATCCAAAACTTGCAAGGAGCTCAAGAGACTGTGGTGTCCATCCGGACCCTCCCCGGCAGGGCCCACCCAGGCAGCAGAGAGCCTTCGAGGCTGCTTATCTGGAGTGAATTGGTGAACTCTGTTTGGCAGATCCTCATCCCACAGTGAACAGATTGTTCATTTCGGAGGCAGTCACGAAAATCAAAAGCGCAAGCAAGTTATTAATATCCTAGCAAGTCTTCCCAGAAGAGGGCTAATGCTGATCTCTTTATCTCATCTGTGTTTTCTTTTTTGCCTGGCATTCTTTGATTTTTCACAATGCAGGTAATTCTGCTCTGTTTGATCAGAACTCACTCAAGTTGCCTAATGAATTTCAACTGCCAGTTTATTTAGTTTTCCAACTGGCCTCTCCTCCCCGGACATTCCAAGTGATTTCCAAACTGGGATTCAAACACAGTGTTTCTAACTCCCACTTCACCCCTCACCCCCTGCCCCTTCACCGCCCCCCGCCATCCCATCTGCCCCTCTTCCCCCAGACCTTCCCCTTTTCTGGTTTTCTGAAATATCAAGGCCGTGGTCAGCAGGAAGCACAGAGGCTGATGTCACCAGACAACGCTCTAATCCTTCTGGAGCCCAGAAATGACTGACCTTTTGTTATGCGTAAAATCCACTCCTACATCCTAACTCTGAGGGACCGGAAGGCTTGAGTCCTTTAAATTGATCATCTTGCTTCTTACAAATTGCTTTCTCACATGGTTTTCTGAGCTTTACTTTTTTTTTTTTCAGGCTCCAAGTAAAACCAACTAAAATGTAGCCTCTGGTTTCACCTTCAGAGGATAGAGTATATGTGAAACTAAATTTCAGAATTAATTTTCTGTGTGTTGATTAGATCACATTCATCAAGATACTGGTGAAGTGGAGAGCTCCATTAAGCCTACCACTGGTACACACCACCCTGAACAGCTACTGGAAAATAAGATCATGGTCCCAGTTTCCACATCTGCAGGAACCTGCCTCACTTCTGTCTCCAGTCCTCCTGGCGGAAGTGCTCTGTGTGTGTGTTTGGTACACTTTATGCCTCATTGCAGGCTAAGGATGAAACCCTTTAAATATCAAGTTTTCTCTCTTCTATGCTTCTAGTGCAGAACTAGTGTCAAAAGTATCTCTCTGTGTTAACACTCTCTTTCCAGACCATTTAAAAATATCTTTGGTGGGGAAGGTATAGCTCAGTGATAGAGCGCACGCTTTGCATACATGAGGTCCTCGGTTCAGTCCCCAGTACCTCCGTTAAAAAAGTGTATGTCTTCAGTTCAGTTCTTTATTCAATTCTATATTACTGGATTCCAGGTTTCTCATTAAAGAAAAACTGTTCATCTGTAAAAGAAGCCCAGTATCACAAACCCATTCTCTTTCCCTATGAATCTGTTCTTCCTTGCATAGTCTTTGTACTAATTCGAGAACACCGTCATTGCCTAGACCAAGGGTTAGCAAACTCTGTAAAGGGCCAGATGATAAATATTTTAGGTTTTAGGGCCATATGGTTTCTGTCGCAACAACTTAATTCTGCTGTTGTAGTGTGAAAGCAGCCACAGACAATACAGAAACAAATGGTGTGGCAGTGCCCCAATTATACTTTATTCACAAAGGCAGGTGGTTGCCCAGTTTGGGTCCTAGGGTCATCATTTGTCAACCATTTTGACCAGAAACCTGAGAATAGCCATCTTTCTTTCTCTCTTTAACCGTATACATTCCAGTCAACAGATGAATCTGCCAGTTTTACCCCTTCTGAAATCCTCTCTTCTTCACCATCTTTAAGTTCTTACTCCACTTTAAAGATATTGCAACTGAAAATTATAAAAGATGCAAGAAAGACAATGAGGCACAACCGATGTTCAAAGAAAATTGCTCATGCTTCAAAAGATTGGAGAATAAATTTATGCTTACTGCATTTCATCAAATCTAAGATCTCATTGATTGTGAGATGTACATTATCTTATGCATGCCACTAAGAAAGAAAAAATACAGCCAAAACCATAATCAAAATTTTCTTATCACTTAGAATTTTTATATTATACTACTTAAAAATTATTTTAGGCATAGAAGACATTTTCATCAGTTCTGTGCATGCATTCAATATGCATATATATGCAAAATAAATTGGTATGCATTCCTAAAACTTGACATAAAGAGTCTGGTTTATACATCATTTTCCTTCTAGAGTCATGGAAGTCTGTATCTTTTAGCTCAATATGCCATCAGGGTGATGGCAACACAGCATTTCTTAAAAGAGTGCTCTACGATTGTTTCCAAGAATTCTCCCCAGCCCCTGACAGACATTCAACAAGTTTTAATGCTGTCCCTTTCTTGATCTTACTAGAAGGTGTCAAGGGAGTCTTGCCAACACAGCCAGGACTCATTCCTTCCTCAAGGAGTCCCTTAGATGCTTTGTGGCTTAAAACATTGAGTATCTGCAGTTATCTGGTTGCTCCATCAGGAAGAGCAAACTAAAATGCTCACGCTGGCAGTGACAGCTACATCTCGAATTTTGCCTGGCAGATAGTAATTAGAAAACAATCCCAATTTCAGAGATGTTAATGTGAAAAAATGCACATCCACGAAATATGGTATACGTTTTAAGTTACAACAATGTGGCCTGTATGTAACAGTGCTTACGATTCCCCACCTCCACCGGTTTAGCTAACGACCATGTTGCTACCTATAAAATAATAGGAACATTTGTTGTTAGCTATAAAATAATAAGGGGTTGTTATTGGCTGTTACCTATAAAATAATAAGTTGTTTACCTAAAAAATAATAAGAACATTTCTGCTGTACATGCCAAAGAGGAATCTGACAAGCTCAGTCTTTGTCGGAGGTGAGATTTGGAGCTTAAACACTTCTCTTTAGATGAGTGTGTATTACTAGCAGCTAGACTGTCTCACTGGCACTACCTTTAGCAATTAGGAGAAAAAAAAACTAGTTTTTTTCTGCAAAACTCCTCCCAAAGGTCTTGAATGGTTATTTCCCTACTGATTTATCTTGAAAAAACTCCCCACTGTGGCAGCATGAGCACTAAGTTCTTCGACCCAGTTCTTCTAGCCCAAGGATTACACCATGACCTCAAAGTACTGAAGTCTCGTGGGACCCACAGGATACAAAAGGAAAGAGTGGAATCTCACAAGGAAAGCCCTCTGAACATAAGAGGTTAGAACATTCTATCAGATTCAGCCTAGGAGGGTACATGACCCCAGGGAGGAAAAGCATCTGGGGCATAGGGCTTATACAGGCGAGTTCCCCGCCAGACATTTGGGGTGGCTCCAACTTCCTCCTAAAATGAGTTGCTGCTTCAGCTATCAATTACAGAAGGGGTGCCACTTACCTAATTCTAGAGCCAGAAGACACCTCAGAAAGCCAAAGCTCCAGCTGGGAGGACTGGAGACAGTGGGTGGGCCCGTGGGACCATCCCTGGTCCAGGGTGGAGTGTCCAGATCCCTAAGCCAGTGTTCTACTCCCCACATCTTGAGACTCTTGGTGGCAAAACCCTTAAATTCTTCAGACAGAAGCTACCCTATGAGACCACTTTTTAGCCATTAAAATAAAATACCAGCCACCTCGAAGTCTAGAAGAGGAAGTCATCTTTGCTTCCCCTTGAAATGTGGATGAGCGCGGTGCTGAGCAGCACTCCGTAAGACCCCTTCTTTTCAACTTTAAATGGAATTCGTTCAAGCACTTGAGGAAAATACTACTGTTTGATTTTCTTGTGTTTCTACTATACATTGCTGGAGTGTTCAAGACAAAGGCAGTGTGGCTGGGAGAAGGAGCCCGGGAGACGGCTGAATAAAGCCACGGGGCTTCCAATCCCAGCCCTCCGTGTCAGACAAAACGAAACGCAGTTAAGCATGAGCCCACACCACCCTTTTCCCCTGTGCCTGTGTAATCCTGAGCTGACAGGCCGCTGTGTGCCCAGGAGAGCTGATAGGTGTGAAGTGATGGGGGAGCCACAGGGAAAGAGGAAGGCGGGTCACTTTTCTCTGCCTTAACTTCAGCTGTAAATTTTCTGGGCTTTACGAGCATGACAATTGATTTATTTTTCATTTAATACAGATTTATCCTGTGCAGCTTTGAACACTCACTGACTCAGAATGGAGGATTTTCAGTTTAGCAAAGCCAATGCTCAGTAAGTATCATTGGATATGAAATTTGTTAATCTGTGCTTCCTCTGTTTGGAGATAACCATATTTTCTGCTGCCTCATTGGACAGAGCTCCAACCTCTAGCATTTCAAACTTAATCTGCAACGATTAGTGATCAAGGCTCATAGCATATTTTCTTTTCAGAGAAGATTGACATTAAAAAAAAAAATCACACTCTTAAAATCACCCCCAAAGAACAAGTCAGGGATCCCTGGGGAATCTAATCAGATACATTATGCTAACTATGAAGACACTGCTGCCCCAAGCCCTCCAGAAAAGATCTTAAGGAAGTAGAAATTAAATTGCCACGTCTAATGGATTCCCTGTGTGACTAAATCATTGTATTATTTCTCATGTTTGAGGAGATACACAAATTTCACGGCCAGGCCCACTCCCGGTTTCAATACTCCTGCTTCAGCAGCTGCTGCCTTGCCCCTGTGTCTAAGGTCAGGTTCATGGGTGGTGGAGCCCAGCGGTTCTTACTCAAGTGGGCTGAATGCATGAAAGAGTTTTCTGTTGACATTATTCTGATGCTTTCAGGGGACCCCCTCCCCACCCCATCCCAGGGAGGATTCCGCCTGGCCTCTCATGATGGGAGGTGGAGGCGATTAAAGCCACAGGGCAGATGAAAGTCCTTCCATCTGAGAGTCTGAATAGTGCAGGGTGGTTTGGGTCACCCAGCTGAACTCAATAGCCGCCACCCCCCCCCCGCCACCCCCGCATGGCTTCCAACCTTCACCTTTATTTTCAACAATTTGCTTCTTCTTGTTCCCCATTTCTCATGCAAACTCCAAAGAAAAAATGAAATTAACCATCCAAAATCCTTTTGGGGGAAAGGTGGCATAAATACATTCAACAAGGCATAATAACGTATTACTCAGCCATAAAAAAAGAAAGAAATAATATTTGCAGCAACGTGGATGGACCTAGAGATTATTATACTAAGTGAAGTAAGTCAGACAGGAAAAGACAAATACCACATGACATCACTTATATGTGGGATCTAAAAAAAATGATATGAATGAACCTATTTACAAAACAGAAACAGACTCCAGACAGAAAACAAACTTATGGTTACCAAAGGGGGAAGGGGGGCTTAAATTAGGAGTTTAGGATTAAGAGATACACATTACTATATACAAAATAGATGAACAAGGACCTACTGTATAGAACAGTAAACCATATTCAATATCTTGTAATAACCTGTAATAGAAAAGACTCTGAAAAAAGAATAGATAAATACATATATGTTATAACTGAGTCATTTGGCTGCACATCAGAAACTAACACAACATTGTAAATCAACTATGCTTCAGTTAAAAAAAAGGCACAGTAACAAATCTGTGACCTTCCCCTTTTCTTTTCTTGTACTTTTACCTTGACCTTCCTTATCTTCCAACTGCAATGTCAGTAGCATAATCTAAAATAGCCCCAAGGCTGTGGGCATGTGATGCAGCCTCTTACCCTCAGTTCTATTTACTACATTTTAATATGGTTTTTAAATATATATATATTATTGTCTAAAAATAATTATTTTAAAATATATTGAATTATGAAACAAATAAAATCATCAGACGGTTTCATAATAGTACACATTATGTTCATATGCATAATCTGAATAGTACACAGAGCACAATTTCATTTTTTTTCAAGTGTTATAAAAAGGATTCATATATTTTTTAGCTCTGTAGTGGGCCTCTTTATCTGAACTCAGACAGGGACTGTTTCCTCTCTTTCTTTTTTATGAATTCTTCGCTTAGTGAACACTAAAAATAATGTGGTGCCTAAAGTTTAAAGTTAGCTTCTCAGGGGATCCTTTGTAATGATAATTTTTACTAGTTTCTAACAAATTATTTCTATCTCCAACATTAGTTTTAGTTATGTTTAAATAGGAGCTTCCTCCCAAAAGCATATCTAGCTAATAGAGAAGGAAATCAGAAAACACTGACTACATCTGCAGCTCTCCATTTTTCCATCAAGTTGTCATTTGAAATGGGCAAAGGAAAGAAAAAAGATGGTTCTGAGTTGAAAAGCAGGTGTGCAGCACTTGGGAACGAGGGCTGGTTACACCCGGCAAGGGGAGTGATGGTCAAAGGGCAGGGAGCTCTGGCCCATGCACAGGCGGCTACGGGCTGGTCTGAAGGACCCCCGACCTCAGCTCAGAGCGGAGCAAGGAGAGGGCACCCAATGCAGAACTTGGAAGGAGAAGGGAAGAGAGAACTTCCAAACTCTCAGACATGCGTTCGTAGAGAGGATGAGAGGGTAGGCAGGAAAGAGCAGCAGACCACCCATGAGCACCTGTGGCTACCTGTCTCAGTCTGCTCGGGCTGAGGGAACAAAGCACCCCAGGCTGGGTAACCTCCACAGCAGACATTTATTTCCTTCTAGTTCTCGAGGCTGCAAGTCCAGGATCAGAGTGCCAGCGCGGCCAGCTGCTGGCGAGAGGTCTCTAACTGGCTTGTAGATGGCTGCCTCCTCCCTGTGTCCTCACCTGGCCTTTCCTCAGTGAGTGAGAGGGGAGGGACAGAGGGAAAGAGGGAGAAGGGGACAGAGCGGGAGAGATGCTCTGTGGTATCTCTTCTCCTAAGAGCAGGAATCCCAGCAGACCAGAGCTCCACTCTGATGGCCTCATCTAACCCTAATCACCTCCCAAATGACATTAGTATGTGCTCTATTTAGCTAGTTAATATGTGTAATTAAATAAATACCATCACACTGGCAGATTATGGCTTCAACATATGAATTGGTGCTGGGGACACAAACATTCCATCCATTACACAACTATTCACCATAAAACAGCCAACTACAAAGCCTCAGTGCTGTTCAATAGCAATTTATTTCTCAAAATCTCTAAGGTTCGCTGATTTCATCTAGGCTCATTTATGCATTTGGGATCCACCTGGAGGCGGGGTGGCTAATCTAGACTAGGTCACCTGGGGCAGCTCTGTGGCCCGGGTCTCTCTCCTCCAGCAGTCTGGCCATGTGCTCATGGTGGTGGCAGAGAAGCAAGAGAGAGAGCAAATCTTTCCCATCATCTGGTTGTATCACATTTGTCACCATTGTTACCATCCTACTGACCAAAGCCACTTCACATGTCTGAGCCAAGGCAGCTTGGGGGGCAGCATAAAGTTACGTCCTCAGTAGGTCACAGAGGAGGAGCACCTGGGGCCACACTTTAACCCCCCACAGCCACGAATCATCACTCAGATAGCTTACCTCTCTGGAGGCATCCATTTCCTTTTCTGAGGGGCATCAGGAAATGTATGTCAGATCCCTTCTGGGATTATTATTCTGGGACAATCGCCTTAGTCTAATGTTTCATGTATAATTTCATGAAATACTATTGTTAAATAGCATTTTAACCCTAGGTAAGTGGTATTTTAAGGAGTACTGTTTAGCATATTTGGAGGAGGGTGGAGGGTAATGTTTAGTGAATAGTGTCCAATTAAACCAAGACTTCTTGAAAGAATTAACGAGAAAGTAAGACTGCTCAGGCTTTGTCTCTCTCCTCTGCCATCCCTTCTAGCCTTTTTCTCTGAAGAGAATCATGGTTGGTTTAGGTAAAGTGAAGTATCCAGTGGGGCTTATCTGCAGCAAATCCCAGTTTGTGTGAGAAAGATGACATCGCATCCCGAAAAGTTACAAGGTGCAGGGAAAGGAAGAGAGAAGAGCTATTGTAGTAACATCCTAACAAATTTAAAACAACAACAACAACAACAACAACAACAACAATCCTGGATGGAGATTTAAACAGAAAATCTAGGACTATGAGCTTGTGAGTTGTCAGGATAACTGAGAACAGGCAATTTCCTAAGTGATGATGAACAAATACAGAAGAAATGTGTTTTTTCAGCACCAGAAACAGGTTGCACAAAGTATCAAATTTAGGGCAATCCTAGAGCGACAGTCTGCTGCACGTGTTGTGGGAGCGAGAGGGGCACCCTGACCCTGCAAAGCCGAGCCCATTAATGCCTTCATGTGGCAGTGGTCCCCTCCCTAGGGAGGTAAAAGCCCACAGCAGATTCCAGTTGTCATAGCCAGCCCTCCCTTTCTGCAGGGGGGTGAGAGTCAGCCCAGAAAGGGCCGCGGTGGCACAGAGCAGGCAAAACACTTGCCTGAGAGCAACCAAGGGTGTGGAGCTTTGTCTCTGGGGAAGATGTACTTCACTGCTCCTTCCTGAGTTCCCGGAAATATGACTTTGCTAAGGCAGCCCTCAACAGACCCTAGGACCTCGAGGAAAACCGTTGCCTCCATCTCTCCTTCTGTAGAACAGAGCCACTGAAGTCGGGCCTTCTGAGGCAGGCTGTTTGGGCCAGAAATCACTGCCTGGACCTGTCACTCTGCGTCCCCCCATGTCAGGGGCCATACTAGCCCCTCCCCACCCACCAACTGAGCACCAGCTCCTAAATACAGACAAACTCACCTGGGGGACTCCCAGGGCAGAAGCTGAACCACGGAAAAGAGGTTAAACGTGATCAGTGAGCACAGTGTTGGGTGCTTTGTGGGAGGATGGATGTCCTGCCTGCCGGGTCCTGGTTCCCCCATCCTCTCCCAACCCACTCTACCACTCTGCTCCAGTAGGACAAGTCACACGGCACTGCCAATGGTGTGTGTGGATGTGCAACACCACACTCAGCCGACATAGTGACTGAGAGACACCATGAGTAGAAGCTGTCACACTCGTCCCCAACACTCGGTGATCTGGTGCCTCCTAGCACTTCTGGTCACCATGGCTCTGCCAATGTGTAACATGCTTAGAAAGCTGACAATGAGTTGGGAAGGTATAGCTCAAGTGCTAGAGCGCATCCTTAGCACACATGAGGTCCTAGGTTCAATCCCCAGTACCTCCACTTAAAAAATAATTAAATAAGGTATTATTTGTCAGATGTAAGTAATGTCAGATATGACTTGGACCCTTTAAATGTGCCAGACACTGTGCTAAATGCTTTTACAAACATGTAGGTAATCACTACTTTAATTCCCCCTCTTATATATGAGGAAACTGGTGGGGATATGCTAAATAACTAGTGGAATTAGGGATTCGAAATGAGGGGTGTCTGAATCCAAAGACATATTTTTAGCCACTAAACTTATATTGTACAATATGAAAGCTACTTGCCACAAAGGCTGTTGAGGAACTGAAATATGACTAGTTTAAATTGAGATAAGCTGTAAATGTAAAGCCAGCACTGGATTTCAAAAATTACTATGAGAAAAAAGAAATATCTAATAAATAATTTTTATACTGATTACGTTTTGAAATGATAATATTTTTGCTATATTGGTTGAAAGAAAATATATTATTAAATTACTTTCAAAAATTTAAAAATTAAAAAAAAATTAAATAAATAAGCCTAATTACCCACCCTCCTAAAAAAAGAGGACAATGAGAGACTCGAGAAAGTCTGGGACTAGGAGATAAAGCAACTGCCGTAAAATTTCTTTCCATTGAACTCAGATGTGAAAAGCTTTTAAGTTACCAGCTGATACACACTCACAGTTTGATTCTACACCTGGATTTCTGCATAAAACGATGAGGAAACAAAAGTTTTTATCCAGAAGGAACCAAACAAAGCTAGTTTGATGCTATGTCCCTTTGTGCCGGGTTTTTTTTGTTTTTTTGGTCATTTATTTGGTTCATAAACAGAGGAGATTCAAAAAACTTAAAAAGATGAAATTTAGAAGATGCCCTTCACCTGTATCTGAAAGTCACCCAACCCTCTAGAAAAACACAAACCCAGAAAGGAAACAAAATAGGGAAGGAGAGAAGCTGCAGCGCCCAGGCTGAAAGGGAGTGAGGTCTCCGCCTCCCCGCCCTGCCCCCTGTCTCCCTTATCTGCCTGCCGCCTCTCAGCTCTCTCAGCCTCCAGTCTAGAGACGGACATAGGACTGAATACTACCACACAGGCTACTCTTATACTAAAAGGAATTCAATAAAAGTGAAATACGTAAAAACCAGGCCTTATAGATTTTTATTACGATTCTTTTCAGCCAGGCTTTAAAAAGTTCTCTAGGTTGGGAGACGTAGAACCAGTAAACCTTGCAGGCAGAGACATGATATAACAAAGCTGGTGTGTGTACACAAAGGCAATCCCCACCCAAAATAAAGACGCCACCTTTTACAGGTACCCAAGTGCAAGCTCCACCCTCCTCATCCCCATTTGCCTTGGGGCAACTTGCTTTATGCTGGTCCTCTTGATGGTTTTAGGTGCCAAGGAGGTGGTCCCCACAAACTGCATCTTTTTATGACTCTTTCATAAAAGCCCTCTTTTTCCCCCTTAAGCAGCGGTAATCTGATGTTCATAGAGATTGATGAGGAGCCCTGGGTGTCAGCAGAGAATCAGACAGATGGCAGTTCTGACAATAAATAATTGTAATGCTTTTCATTCTCTTGACCTCAACAATTCAAGGGTCTCAAAACACAGCAGAAACTTAGAATTATAGGGCAGGAAGAGACCTTGGGAAAGGGCACCTCATTCATCCTCCCAGCTTCTCATTCAGAGCTCAGTCTGAACGATCCACTCTCCTCCGGCACTTGGCCTCTGCTTGCAGTGGGGACGTCTGTGTTGCTGGTGAGAACACCGGTGCAGCCCATGAGTTATGGGCCAGGCTTCTTCCCTGCCCCAGGGGGAATCGAAGCTTCGGAGACTCAAGGACAGAGAACACAATGCGCTCCAGAGCCCTCACAGTGAGATGGGGAAGCTGCAGAGAAACTGGTGCACCAGATTGGCCAAGAGCACCATCCTGGCAAGAAACAGCTGCTCTGGCCATCAGGAAGGAGCCGGTGCTGGGGAACCTGGCTGTGACAAGCCCCACACTGACACAGACCCACCACACCGAAGACACACATCCTAGGTGACATGCGAGGGAAAGTGGAGGGAGCCAGTACGTAGCCACTCCCTCACCTTGCACCTCCCAGCCACCAAGACGGGCATGTAGTGGATGGCAGTGAACTAGTGTTTCCAGATGGGGCTGGAGAGAGACAGACGACAGCCATTCCTGCATCTTAGTGCTGGGCAGAAAGCACAGAGGGCAAGTGAGGAGAGGAAATGAAGTTTTGCTTTCAGTTACATCTTTTTATGACTCTTTCATGAAAAGATCCTCGTCTTCCAGTTTTCCATCTTCAAGAACCAGTTTGAGGTGAATGTCTGGCAAACTGGTTGTAAATACACTGAAACTCAATTTTTCCTCATTTCACAGGGTTCAAGGCCTCCTGAGAACTCCCTCCCCCTTTGTGGATTCCATAGTCATAACTATTCCAGCCAAACCACTCAGGGGTCTCCTGTCTTCTGTCCTGAGGTCTCCCCTTTCCCTCTGCAGCCCCATCTCTCCGGCATCTAATGTGTATTTTAATTCTCCTCTTCTTTGAAAAAGAACATCTTTGACTAAAAAAGCAGAAAGCCTCCTGTACCTGGGAAGACCTATAACAAAAAAAATTCTTGTTCTTGAGATGCAAATAAAAGAAGTGGAGGTAGGGAGGTGGGTATAGCTCGTGGTACGTGCTTAGCATGAGGTCCTGGGTTCAATCCCCAGTACCTCCATCAAAAGAAAAAAAAAGTAAATCTAAAATGGAAGATATAAATATAAAATCAGAAATCAATGAAATAGAAAACAGACGATAGAGAAAAGTAAGAAAGACAAAATGGGTTCCTTGAAATAGTCAACAGAACAGGTAAACCCCCACACAGACCAATTAAGACAAACAGCGATATGCAAAGTACCAATGTCAGAAATGAAAGAGGGTTATTACTACATATCTTACTGACTTTAAAAAAAAAAAGTGGAGGTGTTCCCCAGCCTTTCAGGCCTTCCTTGCAGTGTCCAAAATGAGCAACCTGAATTGAAAAAGTTTTATTAAAATTTGACAAGTTTCTTAGCTCACTTTTTCCAACTAAAAAAAAAAAAAAATGTAGTTGTGCTATCAGAAAACTGACTGTGAAGCAACAAATGCCCACAAGTAAATTGTGGCAGCTGACAAATCATTAAGAAAAAAAACGGAGCCCTTTTAATGAGTCTTGTTTATGGCTCAATTATCCTGTCCTAAGTACCAGTATAGTCAGAAATAAATTCAGGCATCACTAAAACAAGATAGAGTCTAATGTTCAAAGTGTTCCAAAAATACAGCTGTTCCTCAAAGGCTCACCTGTGGCTACTCTCCTCCCAGCCAGCAGCCCGGTCCTTCCAGAGAAAATCCAAGCATCATAGCACGACAGTGCTCTGCCACCTGGTGGCCAAAAGTGAAATGACCCTCAATACTCAGCCCGAGGACAAAATAGTCATATAAACTCATATAAATCATTAACAGAACGATTTTCTCAAGTCCTCTACCAATGAGCAGTGAAAGTTGGGATCCTGAAAAAACAAACCCAATTTTAAAGAATCTTCTCTAAGCCTCACAGGCATGCATGAAAGTCCCTTAGTTTGCTTGCTTAGATGAGCCTAACTGGTTACTAGGGGTAGAGAAACACTGCAGTTACATTTAAGTCTACAAACTTAATGTCTTTGGTCCAGTGTCTACAATGACATCCGCCATGCCATGCACATGCCTATTGAGAGTCAAATGGAGGGAACATGAAGCTCATTGTAGCTCATTGTGATAATACAATTACAAGCCGGGGACCTGGGACATTCTGGGAGCCACTTGTGAATGTACTTACACAGTTATGGTCTGCAAAATTGCTTGCCTTTGCTTAACTCAGAATCTCCTAAGTTTCTTGGACCTCTAACTATGTTTTCTGGTTGGATGGTTGGTTGGTTGGTTGGTTGGTTAGATTTTTGTTCTTGGGTCTTTTTGTGTGTGTGTGATTTTTAATGTCACACAGAGAATTTGAGAAATACAAGCCTAAACGCAGTCCCAGCTCTGGCGCTAGCTGAGGAACATTCTGGAAAGTCCCCTAACCTCTGTGTGTCTTCTTTCCTTCAGAAGTGAACCAAGGGAGAGGGAAGACAGAAAAAAAATCTTCAGCTCTGCCATTGTTTCCCCACACACAGTCAACTCTCAGCAGTCTCCAGGGTGGGGTGCGTGAGGCTGTTACTACGTGATTACACCTCAAAATAGCCAACTGACAAGACGTGTTTTTTCCCTTCCCCTCTCCACACCCAGCTAGGCTGTGAAGGAATAATAAAAGAGTATTAGCTTATGGGGGGGGGAAAAAAAAAGAACAGAAGAGGGGACAGCCAAGTTACTCAATTTCAAAACATGAGAGATGGATGGAGAAACAGCAACGGGCTTAACAGGATGGAGGAAGTTGTAACATGTGGTCAATTCTGTTTTCCAAAGATGGCACAACCCTTCCTCCCATTCTGTGTGTTCTCCCGCAGTGTGACCTTGCCACTCTCCCGTGAAGAAGTGTAGTCTCACCCGCCCCGCCTTGAGCCTGGGATGGCCTTAATGACTTTCCTATAAGCAACAGAGGACTTGCAGCTCTGCCTTGGTGTCCTGGAAAGCTTGCTCTCAGACCATCCCCTCTTGGACCCCAGCTGCACGCTGTGAGGAAGCCCAAGCCACACAGAGCGGCTGTGTGTTGGCACCCTGGTCCACAGGCCCAGCTGAGCCCAAACTTTGAGTCATCCCAGTCCGGTGGCAGACAGAGGAATAAAGCAGCCTTAGACAGAGATGCTTTCTCTGGCTACTGTATCTAATACAACATCCTCATTCGGCTTTACTTTTATTCATAGCCATCATTTAATTCATTTGTTCATTATTCTTCCTTGCTAGAATATAATCTTCCTAAGGTCAGAGGACTTTATCTTATTAACCACTATATCCCCAACACCTAGAACAATATCTGAGGCATAAAATGTAGTCAGTAAATATTTGATGAACAAGTAAATGAATAAATCAGAAAATCAAAGGAAGTGGGGTGCAATCGACGTAAGGAACAGAATAAGACGCCAAAGAGGCATGAATTCCTATCCCTGGAGAGGTGTATGGAGTCCACATAACAAGAACTGAAAGTTGTTGGGACAGTGGGGCTGGTAAGAAGAAACAGGGAATAAGAAAGAGATTTACAAAGTAAAAATGTGATAGCTGAAATAAAAAATTCAACAGAATGCTTTTTTTATATTAAGCTGACAAAAACCTTCCAGAAAGCTGAACCAAAAGAAAATGGCGGGGTGGGGGGCAGTGAGGGAGCAGAGGGAAAATCGGGTGATCCATCCAGGAGGTCTCACATCTAATACAAGTTACAGGATGTAAGACCAGGAACAACGGAACATAGCTGAGCAGTAAAAGGAACTCACAGGAAACTGTGAGCACACCAAGCCAGGGACCCGCAACCCACTGGGGCAGACCACAGAGTGCAGGGGGCTTGGGGGAAGCTGGGGACTGATGGATGGTGTGATTTGTCTGAGCCTTTGGAGAAACCATTATATAGTATTTTGTTGGAAAGTTCTGTTATAAGTATTCGGGGGAAAAAAGTTTGGGTAGTGGTAGATCCACAGAAAACTACAAAATTTAAAAATTCAGATAATGATGAACTCTGGGAAAAGCCAAACATCATATCCAAATATCCCAACAAAAAATTAATCAGCCCATCTAAAGAGGACATAGAAAATTTCATTCAAGCCAAATTGAGGATTATAACCCTGAGAAGAGCATCTCAGAAAGCTCTGAGGACTGTTCCACCTGTTAGAAGTTAAGACACAGCTATATAAGTTTTTTGAGACAGGGGGGTGTACATTAACATGATGGACTGTTGACAGTTTACACAATCCAGAGCTAAGCATCATCATGGCCCCTTCCAAGATCAAGAAGGCATGTCATCTTTTCACGAGTCGTCTCACTGGTGCTGGGAGAACGTTGCTCTTTATGCTAGGGCAGGTATTGCTGCCAGCGTGGGAGATTTGGTCGATGCATAATGCAGATCCACAATGCACAGTGAGGGCAGCGGGCAGGCTGAAGGGCAGAGAATTTTTTTGTTTAAATTTTTCTTGTCTTGCCATAAAATATGCATCTTCTTTCACAAATATAACCTAGCAGTAAAGAGACAGGACTGTTAATTTAACTCCCAATCATGATATCACATTGTTGGGAGGATGGGGGAGAGAAAGGCAGAGAGGAGGGAGGAGTGTGGAAGGGTGCTAAGTCCTCAACTACCAGGAAGCCAAGAGATCACGTCCCAAGGGGATAACTAGCACATAGTAACATGCGGATATTGTTTATAAGTATGGGGTCAATACAGAAGAAACAACCATCGCACTCTCAATGGGGGACAATGGAGAGTGGAGAGAAATGTAGCAGAGAATGAATGTTTTGCTTTATAAGCCTTTTTGATACTCGTTGATTGTTCAGCTAAGTGCACGTATTTTAATTAAATAAATAAATAAATTTTAAAAGAAAAGAAAATAGACTAGAATGAATGAGACACACGGGAGGTGGTGTGGCAGGTCATGAGATCCTGGGCATTGTTTTGCCTTCCTTCTCCTTTTTCACATTTTTCCAAATTTTCTGCAATAAACGTGTAATGCGTTTGTGGTGGAAACATTCCAACAAATATTTTTTAAGAACATACTTACAAATGTTGATGCCAGCGTCATAGACCAAAAATGTTGATATGCTACTTAAAATGCAGAAACCCAGGCATCACCCTCTGAGATTGTGGACCATTAGAGATGCCCTAAATAGGCCAGAAGTGCCACATATAGTTCAAAATGTAAAGCAATACCAAGCCAGAGTTTTTTCTTAATTTCCTAAATTATCCAGTTTATAGGACCTATACAATGGATCTGAAGTTTAAATAGTGTGTTTCTAGACTGGATGGTTTTCTATTCTGTGCGTGTGTGTGTTGCTGCACATGCTTTGCTAGTGCTCTCAGCAGGTGCCAGCTGGGGCACAGAGATTTGCATTTACAACACCCTCTTCAGATGATCAGATGATATAAGAAACACGGCTCCAGGGCTCCGTTCCTCACGGGGGCGCTCTCCCAGTTCCTGTACCTCTCAGTCCATGTTAGATCCAGTTCTTCCTTCCACTCACAACACCTGGGACCACTCTGCAACCATAAGGGCAAGAGAGACACTTAGAGCTTTCCTGGAAAGTACGATTCGGTTGAGAGCAGCAGCAGCAGCTAGTAAACTCAACTGAAAAAAAAAGTTAGCCCAGTGGAGCAAGTTCCCTCAGGCAATGGGAGACCCAGCCTCCACTGGAAGTGTTCAGGCATCACTCACTCCCCTCCCCAAGGCCAGGGGATGACGTAGAGAGCTTCCCACAGCCAGGAGGTGGCTGGATTTCAAGATCTCTCACAACCAGAAAGTGGTGGTTGCCTAGAGCAATTTTGCCTTTCGCCACACCACTCCCTAACCCCCCCCCCATCCCCACCTTCCCAGGGGCATTTAACAATGTTTAGAAACATTTTTGTTTGTTAGAACTGGGGACTAGGGGGTGGAATGCCACTGGTATCTATAGGACAGAAGACAGCACTGTTGCTAAAAATCCCACAAGGCACAGAACAGCCCCCCGCACCCACTCTGATAAAGTATTATCTGACCCAAAATGTAAACAGAGCCCAGACTGACAAACCACGTGCTAGAAACTGTGATACAGTTATTTAAATGAGATAAAAAGATTAGCGATCCTCTTTTCCTTTTTTACCACGATAAAGCTCTATTATCTACAAATATTTGGCTTGATAGAATGTGTTCCAGGTCATGTGCAGAAGTTAGGACCATTTACAGAGGCAGGTGCACTTGCAAGGACACCTGTCAGCCCTTCCCAAATAGGATCAAAGCCGCACTATTGCCGCCTCTCCTTAGCAGGCACGGCTGTGATCTAATGTAATCAGTGTAAGATGGTTTGCCTGATACGCTTTGTTTTAAAGGTCTTATTTCCCAAAAGAAACTGAAAACGGCAAAGAATAAAATCTGTATACAAAGCTAGTGAGAAAAACGATTTGACGAGTGATGAAGTAAGAGGTGTTATTTCCTAGGACTGAGGAGAGTGTAAGATGCTATAAAACAAATTCAAGATATTAGCATGACATTTGTTGGAATGAATGGATATTATGTACAATTGTGATATCGTACCAGAAATAAAGGATCTGGCAATGTGCTAGGGTCAGGTGTTTAGTTAGGTTTTGTTATTGTGTGGATGTGGTGAGGCCAATAGATCAGGAGACGATTGCCATTGAAAAGGATGTCACACAGGGCCACACAAGGAAGTGCCAGGATCCTTTAGGAGGGAGAAGGAGGAAGCACGGGTGAGAGTCTATTGCAGTTTTCATGGGAAGGAATGGATGAAACAGGGTAAGCAGGCTAAACCAGTTTAGGGCTGGCTAGTTTGAATAACTTCAGCAGGCTGGGCACAGGGGCTGTCCCTAGTTGTCTGGTACCTGGCCCCTGGTGATTAGGGCAGCTGGATAGTAGCCCAGAGCATGAGAGCCCCAGTGAAGGAGGTAACTGGGGGTGAGGGTGCTGGATTGGTTGCTTTGCTTTTGACAAGCACCCTGGAGGGCAAGTGGCTTACTCTCTCTAGAAATTAGCTAACCGTGGGAGGGGCAGTCCCTCCAGGGTCACCAAGGCCCCAAATAACAAAGCATCAGAATACAGAAATAAAAGACACAGTTAATACACTCAGGGAATGTCAGGATGAATAACAGAATGTGCAAAACAGTGAGCTTATTCTTGCTGAGTGTGCATGAGTCCAAGGGAAGGCGATATACATCCAAGAATGGTAAGTGGAGGATGACAGAATGTTTTTTTTTTCCCTTTGCTGATCAGGTTTAATCCCCATGTCTGGGTCATACAGTGGGTGAACAAAACCAAACATACACCCAAATGCACATCAGCTGATGAATGGAAAAACAAAATGTGGCCTATTCATTACAATGGAATATTATTCACCAATAAAAAGAAGTGAAGTACTGATCCGTGCTACACCATCAATAAAACTTGAAAACGTCATGCTCCGTGAAAGAAGCCAGACACAAAGGGTCGCATGTCATGTGACTCTATGTACATGAAATGTCCAGAATAGGCATTATAGAGACAGGCTACAGAGACAGAACGTGCGTTAGTGGTTCCAGGCACTGAGGGGAAGAGGGGCGGGAAATGGTTGTAACGGGGACAAAGTTTCTTTTGTGGGGGTGATGAAAATGTTGTAAAATTAGGTAGTAGTGATGGTTGTATAAGTCTATGAATATACGAAACACTTGAATTATACACTTTAAAAGGGTGAAGTTTATGGTATATGAATTAGATTCCAATAAAGCTGTTATTAAAAACAAAAAAACAAAAAAGACTGTGCAAGATTCCTCCTGACACAGTGATGAATTTATAACGACT
This sequence comes from Camelus dromedarius, assembly GCF_036321535.1. Lineage (NCBI taxonomy): Eukaryota > Metazoa > Chordata > Mammalia > Artiodactyla > Camelidae > Camelus > Camelus dromedarius. The sequence continues at coordinate 67,704,981 of NC_087439.1, read as the reverse complement.
TAGCAAGAAGGCAGGGCTCAGGGTTGGCCATCAGCCCACGGGAAGGGCCTGCCCCCAGATCCCTTCCCCACTGCCTGGTGTTAATAATTGTATTCCACCCTAAGCTATTTATGGCTTTGAGACCTGAAGGCTTTTGATCATAGAGCGCCTCCTTTTAACATGCAAATACCCCTGGGAGAGTTATAAAATAGCACTAGCTCTCACAGGTGGAAGGCAATCTTGCAAAAGAAGCTGCTGGCCACCTGGGTTCAAATGCATCAGTACAGGTATTGCAAAAACCTGCTCTGAGCCTCAGCTCAGCCGTCAGCCCCGTGCACATGCCGTGTGTGCGTTTGCATGTGTGGAGGTGGGCAGAGTGTGGGATGTGCCTGATGCCAAAGAGACTGACAGATGAGAGCAGCTGAAGAGGGTAGGGTGTCCCAGCCTGGGACAGAGTGCAGGTCGTGGAGTATGGGAACATGCGGGGCCTCGCAAGGCAGACAGAGGCAGAGACCAGCCCACACACCCTACACCAAGAACATCCTTCCTTGCCCTGGGGTGGCAGCGCGGCCGCCCACATCAGATGGGACTAGGATGGAGACTGGAAGACTTCAGGTAGGTTCAGGTGAAAATAGGGCAGGACGAGATGGGAAAGAAATCGCCAGGCGCAGCCTCACGAGAGGCACCGCAGGGCCCAGCTGGCCTCACTCACCCGGGTAGGAGCGGCCTCTGAGGACCAGAGACAGCAGCACTGGGCTGAGCACAGCGAGCCGAGTCTCTCCCCACCCCAAGTTCTGACTGTGATTCGGTTCCGCACAAACTGAACACAAATGATGGAAGCACCAGGCCAGCCCTCACCGGCCTCTGTAGAAGGATCTGCACTAAGAAATCGGGTGGGACCAAGGCATTGTGGTTGCTTCCCCCAGTCAGTAAGCGTTACTGAGGGTCTACCGGGCACAGGCCCTGCAGCACACAGAGAGCCTGGGACTCGGTCCCTGAACGGACTGGGGAGACAGTTATACCCAGAGTTGGAAAGAAATCAGAAGATGCTCTTCCTGGGGTCCCTGGCAGAGAACGACATCCTCCTGTTAGACTCTGGGGCAACAGCAGTTCAGAGAAGAAGATTGGGGGCGGGGACATAAACTGCATCACTGCCTCCTACTTTGTGATCAGATATTACCGAGCAGCCTGGGGAAATGGTATTTCGAAAGGGGAGGAGGAAGGCACACCTGGAGAAGCTAGAAAGCCATCCTGCATCAGTGGCTCTCAAACTGAGCCGGCATTAGATCCCCTGGGACAGAGGGCTGGGCCCCGCCCCCAGCGCATCTCCTGCTTAAGTCTGGGGCGGAGCCTAAGTACAGGCATTTCTAACAAAAAATCCCCTGATGATGCTGATGCAGATGCTGCCCATCCCCTGACCAGATTGTTAGAACCAGCTCTGTAGATAAACTATCTCATCTGTTTGCTAAGGTCACCTGAGCAGACAGGCCACACGAAGAGACAGACACAAGTCTAAGGAGAAAAGCCCAGGATCAAATGGCTGGCTTAGGAGAAACAGTGGGGGAGATTTGGTTGAAAAACACAAGCAGTGGAATAGTAATAGCAGCCAACACGGATTTATTGCATCTGTAGCTTGCGTGAAACACAAGTCTAAGTGCTTCTGATTTATCTCATTTAAACCACAGGACAACCCTACAGCGGTGGTGCGGTTTGTATCCTCTGTTTATTTCTACAGAGAAATTGAAGTCCAGGGGAGAGGAGTAACTGGGTGGTTCCAAGACTCAGGTCCAGCTGCAGTGCCCACAACCATCACTGCCGTGCCCTCCTGCTGGCAGAGGGAGCTGGGAACAGAGGTGCTAGAATCTTCTTTCCTCCATGAGTCCTCCTGCCAGGCCTTTGGGAAGGTACCTCAACTTTGCAAGCTAGTCTTTCCTGGGAGAGAAGGTAAGAAGGGAAGTGGGCATTTGGTAGGGCTGCCCAAAGTACCACAAAGTGGGCGCCTCACACACCAGAGATGTATTGTCTCCCAATTCCAGGGGCTGAAAAATCCAGGAGGAAGGTGCTGGCAGGATTGCTTCCCTGTGTTGTGGGTGAGGGAGAATCTGTCCCCTGCCTTTTATTTAGCTTCTGGAGGTTTCCTCGGTGGATGGACACATCACCTCACCTTCCTCCAGTCATACTGGACTCACCTTAACTAATTACATCTGCAACGCTCCAAGTTCCAAATAAGGCCATATTCTGAGGTTCTAGGGGTTAGGACTTCAATATCTGAATTTGAGGGTGACACAATTCAACCCACAACAAGGAGCAAAAAAAAAAAATCTTTATGGAACAAAATCCAAATGCCTAGATGCTAAAGATATCAAAAATATTTCCCTGGAAGGGCCAATCCACCAGACATATACACTAAATAAGAAGTCCTACGTTCATCCAGGACTCTGGAAACCATCACCTACGATGCAGAATCAACTAGGAAAAAGTAGGTGTACATTACGGAAATTTTATAATGAGAAGTCTTTTTTTTCGTAACACTTTATTTCAACTTTACTGCATCTCTTTCAGATGTATCTGCCATCCAATTATAAGGTAGAAATGCAACAAGTCAGGTGAAAATGGTCCTTTGGTACCTGCCACTCACCGATGTGTGAAGCTCTTCTCTTTGAACAGCATTTGAATAAAAGCTGTGCTTGTCTGGGGAGAGCAGAGTTGAATCAGAGAAGATGAATGTGAAGATTTCTCTGAACAAAGGTCTAAGAAGTAAAGCGAAGAGAACTGACATTCTGTATTGGACTGCCTGGAAAAGACGCAGTCATCTACTGATTTCATGATCTGAGATTTTCCCACTTCCTTCCACCACTCAGGGTGGGACGGGTCAGAGGTACAGAAACGCATGCAGTATCTGAATCCTACAAGAAGTTCCTATGACTAGGGATGGACAGAACAGCCTTTCTGTGGGGACAGAATGCAGCATCCTAATAAATTGGAGAGAGACCATAAAGGGCATTCTTGAGAATGCCAATTCACATCCAGCGCAGAACTCAGTCTGGCTTTGTGTGTATCATGCTTGTTTAGAGACGGAGTGATAAAGAGACTGGGGTTCCAGCCTTTGCTATAAAAACCTCATTCATTCTTTCCTTTATTCACTGTTTTTTGGACTCAGAGGAGGTGTCAGGTGTTGTGAAAACAATGAGTTAGAGTCAGATTGAACCAGCCCCTCCTCTCACACGGCTCTCCGACCTGGAACAGTACTTTTCTTCACACGTTAGTTCCTCAGCCTGAAATCTGAAAATAGAAAATTGAATTTCCCTAAAGAATTCAATTTAATTCAACAAATATAGACCTAGCCCTTAACTTGGTGCCAGACAGTATGTCCAGGGCGAGAAAGCTGGAGGGCACAGTAGGGGGTGTGATTTAGGGTGAGTTACCCACCTTGGAGGGACGGAAATAGGGCAGGGATGCCAGGCCTGTAAGTGACAGATCAGAGCTCAACTGAGGCACAGGCACTAAAAGAAGGAGGGACTTACTCTGAGCCCTGAGGGAGAGCAGGGAAAGGGCCCAAGGGAGTGATGTGTGTTCTTTTCTCTGGGCTGTGAAGGAGGAGATGCCTTCTCTGGTAAAGAATATGAAAGGACATCCCAGGTTGAAGGCACAGCATGAGCAAAGGTCCAGGGCATGAGAACCCCATGCTGGTGAGAAAGGCATTCAACCCATGCAGTGCTCCTCAGTAACGGGGCTCCCACCTGCCTCCTGTCCTCCTGATCCCAGGGACTGGAAGACGCCCTTCAGAAGGGAGTCCAGAAACAGCTGGCCCTCCAAGAGCCTTCAGAGCAATTCAGATAAGTCAATAATTGGAAACTAAAATATTGACATGGGGCAGGGTGGTGACAGAGAGCATGTCATCTAAAGAGGACAGTCACTGCTCAGCTCCACCCAGTTGTGGCTACGCAGGAAAGTCAGGGCAGTCAGATTTGGGGACTTTAATAATTACATATAATGTGTGTACACACTCACACAAGTAGACATGCATGTGTACATATATACACACCTACGTACATACATTGTGTGTATTTACAATTGTATTTTTCCCCTTAATGTTAAGTATCCATAACAAATGCAGAGCAAATAAAACACATCCATATCTGTGGGCCAAATTCAGGCCCACAGGCCACCTCAGTATAAGCCTGGTAAGAAGTTCTGAGAGGATGAGAAACTTGCAGGGGCCAAGACTGCTAGGGGCAGCAGCTGGGGTTCAGATCTGGGGCTGTTGGACCCCAAATCTGTGGAAGTCCTGGGCGAGGACAAGGAAATCGCTCTGATTATGGAGGGGAGGTTGTAGAAGGAATTGGAAAGGAAGCTGTGAAGGCACAGGCCAGGAACAGAGTTGGTGATCCGGAATGACACCTTCTAGCAGAAGAATTATTCTTTAGACAATTAGGAAAGTCAAAACACACATGTGCATTCACACATGAAGAGTGGCAAGAGGAACTGACAAGATTGAAAATACTTGAGCTTTCCTACTGAAAGGGACCAAGGACCAGAAAAAGGAGAAAATACCGGGGGTCACCACAACTGCTGATATTAAATTCTAACGAGTGAGTCCTCCACAGTGGCTGGAAACACGACAGAGAAAATTTATTGCCAATTAAAGGAAAACAGTAACCTGTGGCAAAATAAACCTGAAAAGAGAAACGGAATCCTGAACTCTCCATCCTCAGCCCTTCCTTCAATCCTCAGTTTCTTTCCATGGATCATTGAAACAGCATCCTCCAGGCATATTAAAGACCGCAGAAGTGAGCTCTGCCCGGCAGGGCGCCCCAGGTGAAATTTGCATATGTCAGAGTGAAGAGCATTCCCATCAGCCTCCCCGTCTCCGAGACAACCCCAGGGCCATGCAAGTTTGGGCCGAATTTCAGCAAGAGAAATGACACACATATGAATGCTCCCACTGTGTGTGTATGTGCGTGTACGTGTGTGTGCACAGACGTCTGTGATCTGTTGGATTTACGATGCTGGCTGTGAAGCAAGGTGAGGAGGAGAGGAAAAGAAGTGTTGAGGGAAAGGAACATGGAGAGAGTTAGATCTAAATGCAATCCTTCTGCTAAAGCCATTCCCATCCAGTTACTGAAGGGTTAGGCAGCTCTTGTTGGGTGACACCTTAGAAGACTTTTGTATTGAAAATGTGTACTCTTTTCAAGAATAAGGGGAAAGCTGTTTATTTAAGTGCATGCTATCAAGCCACTCAGACCGAAGGCCTTATTGGGTATAAATGTGCCAATGAAAAGGTTTTCCTGTCAAGCCTTTGTCATAATTATACACACCTTTCAATGGAAATGAAGCTCTGAAGGGCTCTTGGGGAAGATGCACAAAACCCACAAAGCAAATCCCTTTACACAAACTGGTCAACATCAGGTTGTCAGGGGGCCCCTCAGCTTGATTCGTGGAAATAAAAGGAAAAATAAATTAATCTTCGGTATTTGTGACAGGTGGGACCTAAAAGTCTGCTAAAGCTCCACAGACAATAACCTAACTCACTTCTACAGGTTTTCTTCACTTGTACGAATGATGCTCTCAGAAGGTGGAGCTGTATGAAATCAGAAAGTGACAGCCCTTCGTTCAAAGCAGTTTCCTGGAGGAGCGAGGGCAGAGGGGTGAGACGGGCTGGACCACGTGACCCAGAGGACACAGAAAAGCCAGGGCAGTGGGCGACCACTGCCCCCGAGCTCTGCCCACTGAGGCCAGGCCCAAAGTGACAAGTTCTCCCCTAAGATCTCCTTTTGCTCTCATGAAAAAAAATTGTTTGTTCAACTTGACATCTATTTTTAAAGCTTTCCCCCACCTCTACTCTACATGTTCAGGTCACAAAGGTCACTCAGTCCACTTTCAAAACCCCTCTATGGTTCCCTGTTTGAGCAGCTGACTCGGGTCCTGAGCACTGGACTGCAAACCTGCCCAAACTTACTTTACAGCAGGAAGGAGTCAGAAAGGACTGAGGGAGGGATGGGGCAGGGGAGGAAAAAGCACTGCCTTCCAGGCAGAGGGGGATGGGAATGTCCAAGTCCAGGCAGCTGGTTCCTCACAGCCCTTCCAACATCGACACGCCTGGGCGTGTGGACAGAGCTGAGCCAGCTGGAGTCATGGGAGGCTCCACGTGGCTAACCTCACATCTCTTTTCTTTCTGCCTGATGGTGTGTGTGTGTGTGTGTGTGTGTGTGAAGGTGTGTGAAAGAGAGGATCCACTCAAAGCTCTGTCAATAAACAACAGGAGCAAAACAAGACATTTCTTTCTAGCCAAGAAGAGAATACACACAGATGTGTGTGTATGTATGAATATATGTATATATATGAATATATATGAAATGGGTATTTGTGTCTTTCAAATTTGTATTTCTTGATTATGTCATGAAGATGTTGAGAGTGGGAAATAAAATAGAGTATTAATATTCACATTTTATTTTCACCCCTCGGAGCTCATTGGGCCCAAGCAGGCCTGGGTCTACTACTTACCGTGGGCTTGTTGTTCATTTCACCATTTATATCTCTGGATTTATTGCAGGTATATTTATTTTCTTTATGAAAATCATAATTTCTACCCACATAATTTCTATGTTTAGCTCTCCCTCAGGTCTCCTTACTCATTCTTTTTTCTAAATATTGAAAAATCTCCTTTTCAGGAAAAAAAAAAGATTAGATCTGTTTATTGAAAAAAAAATCCATTTTCCAAGTGTACAATGAATTAGTGGGAAACAAATTATCTGGAAAAAATAGAATTATTGTATCTAGATTTGCATAACATATCTTCTACTGCAGTTTACTATGAAATATAGACGACATCATTCTAACTGGAAATTTCTCTGTGGAAAACGCTTTCCTGCTCTGAAAGAATTTTAACACATAGCATTTTAGAGGTAAGTTCAAGGGGGCAGGGTATAGCCCAGTGGTAGAGAGCATGCTTAGCATACATGAGGTCCTGGGTTCAATCCCGAGTACCTCTTTTTAAAAAAATTAAATAAATAAAAACTAATTACCCCCCCCCCCAAAAAAAAAAAAACCCACAAAAACAAAACCAAAAAAAATATAGAGGTAAGTTTGAATCACATTGCAGGTCAAAAACAAACATCCACAATTTCATACAATTGAATCTAATACAAGAGGACTGGGAGAAGTGTCATTATTTTTTAATTTCATTATAGTTGTAATAAAAGTTCTGCTCAAATCAGGTATTTAAAAAGGGTGACTTCTACGGCATATGAATTATATCTCAATGTTATGAATTGAATGTTTGAGTCCCCCCCAAAATTCGTGTCAAAACCCTACCCTTCAATGTGGCCTTTAGGAAACTATTAGGATTAGATGCGGTCATGAGGATGAAGTCCTCATGAGTGGGATTAGTGCCCTAATAAGGAGGAGAGAGCTTACACCCCCTCTCAGCTCCCTGCCACACAAAAATACGAGAAGGGAGCCATCACAGCTTGAAAGAACTCAACCATGCTGGTATCCCGATCTCAGGCGTCCAGACCCAGAGAAATGAATTTCTGTGGTTTATAAGCCATCTAGTTTATGGCACTTTGTTACAGCAGCTCAAATGGACTAAGACATGCAACAAAGCCGTCTACAAATACCACTTGAGTCATTTATTCATGACTATTTGCAAAATACTAATCCAATATTTACAGGTGGGAGATCTACTGAGGTTCCATGAAGTTCTATGACTTATCTAACACATCTAGAAAAGGGGAGAGAAACAGGCCACAGTGAGAAGCCCAGACCTTGCTCTGCTTGGCTCAATCCCGTAGTTCACAAGACTTGGCTGTAAAAGGACCCAGTCTATTTCTAGTGTTTGCTGTTCTCTGAGACAGGAGGATAATTAAACCGAGGCCACAGAAGATTGTAGAAAAAGAGCCAGAAACTAAAGTCCATAGTCTCAACTGCTTCTTTCTCCATCGTAAGTTAACCATTAACTTGAGGCCAAACAAGGACTTCGTCTTTTTCTCTGAGGCTCCCCTCTTCTCCTGTGACACACCTGCTTCTCCCCACCCCACCTCCCAGCCCACCGTGGGAAGTGTTGGTGGACAACAGCCTCCCTGTGGAAGTTCAACTCAACCCAAAGGGCCCATGCTGGGAGACAGGAAAAATCAGTATGGCAGCCATGCTCTGAAAGCCTCTCACGTGCTGTTCAGCATGTCACCGGGCAGTGGCCACGCTAGAATGCTTTCCTGGTAGCAGAAGTGCCTGCTAAACCTATAGGAAGCCCTCCGAGAGGCGCTTCTCAAACTGGACTCCCCCACGGATCTGCCTACAACACAGATTTTCATCCTTCAGGTCTGGCGTGAGCTCTGAGAGTCTGGATTTCTAACACGCTCTCAGGAAACGCTGATGCTGCTTGAGCAGGGACCACGCTAAGCAGCAAGTTTCTAAAACAGAGCAGTTCAATACATAACTAATACAAGGATTTGTTTATGAGGTGTCTTATGTTCTTTTTTTTTTCAGACTAAGTGTTTGAAATCTGGTGTGTACTTTACACTTACAGCACATCTGCAGTCCAATGAGCCATGTTTCAAGGGCTCAGCAGCCCCCTGTGACCAGGGGCGGCTGTGCAGGGCAGCCCAGCTCTACGGGCCTCCTCATGCGGCCCTGGAATGCCTAGCCAGGCACTCCACAAGCAGTCAATGCCAAGGGGAACTGTCCTCTTTCTACTCTATTCTTTCCTGGTGGGAGGTTGCTAACAGGTCCTGGAGACTCAGAGAGGGAGCCAAGATATGTCTTGTCTTTTGAGGTCTACTTATCAGGAACAGGGAGGGGTATGATTCCAAGAGAGGAAGGAGGGCATTTGAGGTTGGGATCCTTCTGCCAAGGAACCTAGCAGGCACAGCGGGAAGTTAGGGGCGGCCCAGTGTGGTGGGCAAGAGGCAAGAAAGAGGCCCCAGAGCTCCGAGCTCCTTGCCCGCCCCTGACCCTTCACCACCCATCGCTGACCCGGTGCTGCCCAGTGCAGACTCTTAGGTCATGGCCAAACTCACCAATTCTGTGACTTGAATTTAGTATCAAAATCAAAGAAAGCAATTAAAGAAAGGATAAAATAAAGAGAAAAGAGACAGTGAGACAAGCAGGAGATAAAAGAATCCCTCCTTTAAACAGCCTCTATTTGCTTCCTCACTTCCTCAGAGTTCCCAGGCTACACACAAGGAGGTAACTTTTGGAACTCTTTTTACCCCCTGCCTTAGCCTAGAAACAGGAGAAGGCCTGGCCATATAAAACCAGCTTGAGAAGATCACTCCTGACTCTTCTGCAGAATTTGCTTCTGGAAATCATAGAACTAGAGGACCACTGACAGCAAACTCTCTTCAAGGCAGGAATTCTTTCAGAAACAAGGACGGACAGCCTTTCCTTGAAAACTTGCAGGTAGAGTTCTCTACCTCGATAAGATATCCTTTTCCATTTTTAAGATATATGACAAAATTATTTCTATCAAGTTGAAATTTACCTCCATTTAATGTTCATCCACTCATCCAAGTCCTATTTTCTGGAACTCCACAAAATATATGTCATTCTTAGTCTTTAAATAATTGAAGACAGCTGTTCTGGCATACTTGCCCTAGATCTTGTCCTGCTCAAATCTGCCAACACCTTTACATCAATGAGATCAATATAGATAATATTACAGTTGTTCAGGAAGAGGATTAGTTAAGTAAACTGTAGTCCCTGCATACAATGGAATATTATGCAGCCATTAAAACATGATGGTGGAGATATAGATTTATTGACATTGAAAGATTTTCACCATATGTTAAGTGATTTAAAGGCAGGCTAGAAAACCACATGTATAGTAGGATCCCATTTTTTAAAAATATATAAATATAGCTAAAGAGAGAGGAAAGTCTAGGAGAACACACCCTAAAATGTCCCAGAGATTATTTATGGGTGAAGGCTGCATAGATATTTTCATCTTTTTGCTTAACAGCATTTTCTAATTCTTTTATAAGGACATATGACACTTGTACAATATAGTTAAATATAAATTATAACCAGTCTTCAGAGCAGATAAGGACCAATGCCAAATCATTCATTCACCATTCATTTATTCCTTCAATGAATGAGTGCCTATTATCTGCCAGACGCTGCTCCAGGTGCTGGGATACAGTAATGGACAAGATAGACAGACATCCCTGCACTTCTGCAACTTACATTCCAGTGAAGAAGACAGACATGAAAAAAGAAATAAGAAAACTATATAGTGTATTAATAATGACACATGGTATGGAGAAAAAAATAAAGCAGAGAAAGGGTAGCAAAGGGAGGTTGAAATTTTAGATGCTCCTCAGGGAGGGGGAGGGTATAGCTCAAGTGGTAGAGCTCATGCTTAGCGTGCACAAGGTCCTGGGTTCAATCCCCAGTTCCCCCACCAAAATAAGTAAATAAGCCTAATTACCTCCCCTCCAAACAAACAAACAAAAGAAAACTTCAAAAAAGATCATCGAATTTGACACAACATTGTAAAATGACTATAACTCAATAAAAAAAATGTTAAAAAATAAAATAAAAAATAATAATATTAAAAAAAGATCATCAGGGAAAGCGTCACAGGGAAAGAGAAGGTGCCACTTGAGTAAAGACCAGAAGTAGGTACAGGGACTTGCCATATACAAGTGTCTGTGGAAAGAGAGTCAAGGGAGATTAAGTACAAGGAACCCTGGGGCAGGATCATGTTCCACATTCAAGAACTATGGAGTGGAGGGGGTTGGGCAGGGAAGGAGACAAGGTGAGAGAGGAAACAAAGGCCAGATGAACAGGGCCTCACATCACTCCAAGATGGGCAGCCCATGGAGGTCTCTGAGCAGAGGACTCGCGTGATTTGACTTATATTTTAACAGAATCACTCTGGCTGCTGCGTTGAGAATAGATGGAAGTGGGGCAAGGCGGCCACTGATAGAATCCAAGCAAGAGACGACAGTGGCTTGGACCAGCGTGGGACCCAGTGGAGGTGGTTAATCAGATTAAGCAATTGTTAGTGACCAGAGTATATTTTGAGAGTAGCGTCCTCAGGATTTGCTGATGAGCTAGATATGGGGTATAAAGGAAGAGAAGAGCAAGGATGACACCAAGGTTTGGGCGGGAGCAAGTGCCAGGTGGTATCGATATTGAGATGGGGAACACTGGAGGGATCAGATAGGGTCAGATAGCAGGAGCTCAGCTTTGAATGTTAAATTTGAAAACCTCTCAGACAACCCAAGTGAAGGTCTCAAGAAGCCAAATATTTCTGGAGATAAGAGGAAAGACACTGGATAGAGACATGTTAAAAAAGAAAATTCAATTCAGGAGATTTTAAAGATCTTCCTGGCTTTATGCACTGATTCATGAATCAGGCAGTGTCCAATCTAGCAGATAGAAAGGAGTTCCAAGGAGCTGTACCAAATGAAAAACTATTACAGGCAGAAGGGCGCAAGAACAAGGAAGTTATAGTAGGCAAAAAAAGCAGATGGGTTATTGCAAGGTTACTTTACCGTGGATGGCAGCGCCCTAACAAGCAGATTATCTAACTAGTGCTGATCAAGGGACACCTGCTTGACAGGTTTAAGATTTCATTTTTGGAAAAATCAAAACTTTAAGTTAAATCTCAGTTGGGTGATGTGAACTTAGCATAAGCGACTCCCTTTGGCGCCTGTGGTCCTGTTTTTAACAAGATGTAAATCTAACAGATGGTGCTGAAAGCCATGAGACTGCCAGAGATGACCTGATTGTGGGTGTAGGGAGGAAACCTGCAAGGTCTGAGCCCTGGTGTACCCAATGTTATGAGGACAGGGAGAAGAGGAAGATCCAGAGAGAGACTGAGAAGCAGCCGGGAAGAAGGAAAAAAGACTGAGAGAATCTAACATCCTAAAAGATAAGTGAAAAAAGAGTTTTAAGATGGAGGGAGTGGTCAACGGTGTCAAGGGCTGCTGCTAGGATAAGGGCAGTGAGGGACAAAGGTCACCATGGGGCTTAGCAACACAGAGGCGTAAATGCCCTTGACAAGAACAGGTCTGGTGGAACCGTGCAGGCTGGAGGCCGTGGTGAAAGTCCCAAAGGAGCAAGATCAAGAGAGACCGGGAGGGGAGAAACTGGAGACAATAAGCACACACAACTCCTTCCAGGAGCCGTGCTCTCAAGGGAAGAAGAGAAATGGAATCATAACTAGAGAGGGAAAATTAAGAGAGGGGTATTTGTTTTGTTTTTCCTAAAATGTGAAACATAACAGCATGTTTGTCTGCAAGTGGAAATGATCCAGTAGAAACAATAGGGAAGAGAAGAGACCATCACCGGAGCCGTGTTTCGGGTGCATGAATAGGTATGAGGTCCAAGCACAAGGGGAGAGGGAGGCCCTGGCGAAGAGCACAGACACATCATCCATGGTCCCAAGAGGGAAGGTGGGGGAGATGGGAACACGCATCCACCAGTGAATAGATGTGCTGTAGGAGTCGGTAGGCCTGGTCCTTGATTGCTTTCTTAGTGAAATAGGAAGCAAGGATCTGTCCTCAAGGTAAGGAGGATGAAGCATGAGGTGAGGTTCGAAGAAAGAGGAGAAAGTATGAACTTATCAGCTAGAAGAGGGCGGAGAGTAAAGGGATTACTTGTTCGCTAGGCAGCATTAAAGGTACACTTGAATTCAGTGACCTTGAATCATGTTCGACCTCCTATGTATAATTCACTTTTAAGAATAACTAGGAATCAATCAGTGGAAATACTGTCTTCACTACTAAAATCATGGAACTCTAGACTTTTTGAATCAGAAGATACTTTAAATATTATCATTCAACTTCTTTCATAGAGAGAAAAATAGGAGACCAGGGAAGTTAAGATGTTTGCTAAATAAGGTCCCTAAACAAGTTAGTGGCAGAACTCAGAACTACATGGCGGAGAAGAGAATAAATACTTGAATGGTGTGTCCCCCAAATGCAGACTACACATCAGTATATGAAATTTATAGATTCAACTAAGTGTAACACTGTCTTGCTAGAGATGTGCAATGATGGGTTGGGCTCCCTGAGAAGGAGTGAAGGTAGAAGTCATCTTTTAAATATTGTGAAGGATGGTTCTTGCATTACAGAGTTAGTCTAGACTAACCTTCCAATTTTGACGTTCTACCCTTCAAAAGGAGTGTTCAAGAATACTGTGCACTGTTATTTTCAATAGCCAAGACATGGAAGCAACCTAAATGTCCATCAATAGATGATTGGATAAAGAAGTTGTGTATATGTAGAATGGAATACTCAGCCATAAAAAAGAATAAAATAATGCCATCTGCTGCAACATGGACGGACTCAGAGATTATCATACTAAGTGAATAAAGTCAAAGACAAATATGTGGAATCTAAAAAGAATGACATAAATAAAATTATTTACAAAACAGAAACAGAGTCAAAGACATAGAAAACAAACTTATGGTTACCAAAGGGGAATGGAGGTGGGGAGGGATAAATTAGGAATTTGGGATTTGCAGATATAAACTACTATATACAAAATAGATACACAACAAGTTCCTACTGTAGAGCACAGGGAAATATATTCAATATCTTATAATAAAAGAATTCTTTTTCTTATAACGAAAAAGAATATGAAGAAGAATATATATGTGTAACTGAATCACTATGCTGACCACTGGAAACACAACATTGCAAATCAACTATACTTCAATTGAAAAAAAAAAAAAAAGAGTACTGTGCACTGGCTGCTAAAAAAGGAATACCAGGGACAGCGTTGGGACCACTCGAGTGACTAAGGCCCACAGCTCACTTAAAAAGCCTCCTCCCCTAAATTCTTCAGTTACAACTTTTGAAGTATCAGAACTGATGTTAGTTCCTTATTTCCCCTCCCCACCCTGCAGTCCCCGTGATTACCCAGCATGAAATGTCCATAAAACAAGTAACCAGAGAAAGAGTTAGGAGACCTAAGAAGCTCGGATAATAAACGGAACAGATAATTAGTCCTTGAATAATTGATGAACGTAGGCTCCAAGGCTATTATTCTGTCAAACATTCTTAATGACGCTAAAACTAATCCAAACATTTCCCCGATGCCAACCAAGGAACGGACGGCAAGTTAGCCCCGAAGGAAACACTGTACAAGAATGCTGATTACGATGCTATTCCAATACATAGGAATTGCCACAGCAGAGAAGGTGCCTTTAAAATACAATCTGGGGAAGTTTTCTCCAATCTAGTTTGTTCCATAGCATGTTTGCACTTTTTAAGTTTTTCTACAGCATATTGGAAAATAATTGGGGGAATGACAAGGACAAATCTAACACGTCCACTGATAACTGCTGTGTGTCAAGTGAGGCTGGCAGATTTGGCCGGTAGATAAACAGGGAGTCCTGTTAGATTCAAACGGTTTATTATTTATATCGACAGCAAAAGAGTGAGGAGCACAGGTGCCAGCTCCCCATGTCCTCCGTCCCGCAGGGCAGCACTGAAACAGAGGGGATCAGGTGACTACAACAGGGACGGTAGGAAGCTCTGAGGCTGAGGAGCCAATGCCAAGCTGCAGCTAAGCGGCTGTGGGGAGGGTTGGTGGCTGCAGCTCAGTGATGGAGCGCGTGCTCAGCATGCGTGAGGTCCTGGGTTCAATCCCCAGTACCTCCATCAAAATAAATAAATAAATATAAGCCATCTTAAAAAAAAAAAAAAAAGCAAACATAAAGTCTGCGGCTGTGCCCTAAGGTGGGTACAAGGCCCCATCAGAAGCTGGGAAGCAAGGAGGAACTGTCTCATGGAGGTCGGGTGGCAAGTGGGAAATGGGCTGATAGCATCTTCTCACAGGCCTCTCCTGTTCTGAGACAATCACAGGGACACTTAAGTGGGGACGTGCACACATCACCAGGGCTCCAGGGTGGAAAAGATTGGGAAAGATTGTGAAAGAGAGGGAGGAATGACACTCAGAAATCAGTGAAAATAGGCAAAGAGGCCCTGATTAGGAAGCTGAAGGTGGGACCTGCCAGGGGCAAAGAGCTGATGATCAGCCCGTTGGACCCAGCATAGCGGAGGAGTCCAGGGCACCCCCAACACACAGATCTGAAAATGCTACTTCACATCAACAAAATCTACAGTTTCTACTGTATAGCACAGGGAACTACATACAACATGCTGTAGTAACCTCTAATGAAAATGAAGACGAATAGGAAAAGGAATATATGTATGTATATGTATGACTGAAACACTATGCTGTACACTAGAAATTGATACAACATTTAAACTGACTATACTTTAATTTTTTTTAATGGGGAAAAAAAGCAGAAGGGTTTAATGTCTTCAGAACAAAGAATTTTTAAAGGCTAACAAATTGTTGTAAAAAAGCTATTATGTTATGTTACATGAACATGCATTTGAAGTTTCTGTCACAGTATGGTGCTCCTAATTACTGTGCTCTATAGACTTTGTCAGATCTGGATCTTCCTAATCCTCCAGACCCCTGCACAGAGAGAAACTGGTGGAATAAGGAGGGAAAAGTATGATTTTAAAGAGAGAGCAAGTGAGAGAGAGATCTAATACAGTAGTTTTCTTAGCCCTCTATACTCCAGAGTAAAGACACTATCTTCAAAACAAAAATGAAAATTGTTAGGATTTCAGATTGGAAGGAGTCTTGGAGATGATATAATCTGAAGATTACCAAACAATTTAAAATTTTGAGCTCCAGAACTCACTGTTCAAACAAAAGCCCATGAAAAGGGAAGGGGGAACAGTCCATCCCACTCTGCCATATTCTAATCCTGCTGAACATTCTGGAGACCTTGAGAACACTCCCAGAGCAAAGCTGAGAAACCACTAATTTAGCATAATTCTCTTAGTTTACAGATAGGAAAACTATGGTCCAGAAGGGTGAGGTTATTTTGCAAAGGTTAAACTTCTAGTTTATAGAAACAGCTTGCACATCTGAGCCTTTCTTCACAGTACGGTGCTGTTTCTAGTAAACTACTCATTTCTAAATGGCTACACGTTTGCATTTACTAATACAAAATCACACCGGTAAGGAACTGTTCCAAAGCAAAACAGACTTAGAATTCTATTGTTCTGAGGCTGAAATTATGCTTTTAAAATCACTTTTTTTTCCCTACTGGACTAATTCCATGGCATCAAGAATAGCTTCTATTCTTAAATAATTTAAGCATTATTTTATCAGCAATTTAAGAATACGTGACTTGAATGCTTCACTGCATTTTCTAGCAATATTTTCACTTAGTTTTAAACCCAAAACACTTCCCAAAGGAGAGCACTCCAATTTGGTAATTTATATCAACAAGAAATAGGACTAATGAATATAAATCAGATCTACTGCCAACTTTTCAGGAATAAATTTATCTTGTTAAGTAGCTTGTTAATTAAACAGGAGTATGATAAGAGAAGCAAATGATCATACAAATAAATCATAACCCCAAGGTTTCTTCTTATTTTTGGAGAGAAATGTAGGTACTAGCCATGAGCAGAAAAACATGTTATAATTTCAATACCAAAATTTAAATATAATTTTGGTACTGTTATTCCATCAGTATTTAAAAACAAAATATAAAATAAAAGACACTGGGTACACAGTCTTAACGATTAACATTCTGCACATATTTTGAGTGAGGCAGGACATGGATAAATGAGATGCTGACAATCTAGCATACGCTGTGACAAATGAGGGTTATAGACAAGATCACCAACTTTGAATACCAAGATAAATTGGAAGGTTCCTTGTCTTCCCCTTACCCAAAGAAACCAGATGTGTTATTTGGCTTCTGCTGGCATCACAATGAGCAACAATTTATTGAGGTTCTGCTATACGTATTGGGCCACCATTCCGAGCAAGGGTTTTTTAAAGACTGGTCCTTATCCTAATGTCGCTTCGTCTTCTTGAGCAGGCATAGGACTTATAAGGATAAATAAAAGTTAAGGAAACATATTTGGCATCAAATTATTACCACAGGCAATGAGTGCTGCCAAGGAAAAGTGGCTAAGGATTTCTCTGGATGAGGAAGTCTTCTTAAGGGTAAGAAGTCTTGAGAGAGGGTAGTTCTTAGATAAGCAAAGGGAAGATCTTCACAGTATGCACTATCACAGGTCCAGACAGGACTCTGGGTGTATGCACTGATGTGTGTATAGATAAAGTTTGCTGAAGAAAGGAGCTTTGAAGGGAAGGACGTTTGTTGTTGATGCTCACACAATGAAATGTGGTTCAAACAGATCAGAAGAAATATGATGAGGAGCCTTGAAAACCAAACTATTTTGGGACCTTCCAACGGGGAATGGAAAGAGATTGAATGAAGGAGGCTCCCACTGGAAATCATAGATTGTTCTTAGCTAATTTTGGAGCATTTTAGGAAGATCAGCCTGGCAGAAGCATGTGTAAAGGAATAATTTGGGGAAGGAGAGATTAGAAGCAGGGATACCAGTTAGAAAACAAATGTGCTGGTTTAGTCACTAAGTGATAAAAAGCTGGGATGCTGGGAGAAATCAAGATGACTAGACTCTAGCATAGGAGACTAGGAGTCTTTATAGTTGCTGAATGCATGAGTGAACAAATGAGCAAGGGCAAAAATTCAGAGTGAGAGCTGGTTTAAAAGAGGGGAAGATGATAAGTTTGGATTTAGACAAACTAAATTTATAGTGATGATTGAATTTGGAGGTAGAGGTCCTCAGGGAGCAGTAGGAGATGTGAGAACTGAAGTCTAACAGCAATCAGAGCCATAGACATAAATTTGGAGTTAATCTCCAGGGAGGTCAACATTGGGAGCGTAGTAGAAGGATCGTACTTTGGGAGCTCATGTACAGAGAAGGCTGAAAATACACTTGAGACATGTTCAAATTTAGGGAGAAGAGGGAGGAGTTGGAACTAACAAAGAACCCAGAAAAGATATAATCTGAGAATTAAGTGGAGAAACAGATAAATTGAATGTCCTCAGTGCAGACTGGGCCATAGAGGGTAAGAAGAGTAGCAGCAAATGTCACTGAGAGCTTTGGAAAGAACAGCTTCAGGAAAATAACAAGGTGAAAGCTAAATTGCAATGGATGAAGGAGTAATAGTGGGAAAAGCAAGTATAATGTTTAGCAGTAAAAAGAAATGACAGCACTTGAAGGGAAAAGAAAGTAAAGGGAAGATTTTGGTCTTAAAGAAATATCTGTCATACAGAGGGTAAGTACTGCAGGGCACTGTATTTGACCTCTATGGACTGTGGAGGTGATATATGGTTTGGCTCTTTAAGTTTGATTTCTACTTTTGGTCTATGTTCTTTGTATCTTCAATCTTTTCCTAGTCATAAAAGGAGCATAACTAAAATAACCAAGTGCTTAGTGTGTGCCAGGGACTATTGTAAGTGCTTTACATGGGTTGTGTCATGTAATCTTCCCAATGCAGTTTTTTATGAATGAGGAAACTGAAGCAGGGAGACGTTTAATAACTTACCTGAGATCATCTAGTTTGTAAATAATGGACTCAAGATTAGAACCAAGGCAGTCTTGTTCCAAAGTCCATAGCCTTAACCAGTTGCTACACTGCCACTCACCAGATCCTCCAAGTCTCTTCAAATTTGCATTCTTTCCAGCCGTGAACTTCTTCCAAGTACTAACTTCATTCAGTAATATTTGTGTAATTCTGGGCAACCATGCTGTGCTAGGGGCTGGGGTTTCAGGAGCTAACAATATGGAGCATGCTGTCCAGGTGAGGGAAACAAGAAGTCATCAGAATGGAGTGGGAGGGGTGAATGCATTCCCACAGGCCCTCAGTGGGCCAAGGTCAGGGGGAGGGTCTGACTCTCCTCAATACTCCTAGGGGAGGCAGTCTGCTAGCCTTTGAATACTAGCGCCATATTTACTAGGTAGGAGACTCTGGGAAAATTATTTAAGCTTCTTTCAGTCCTGTAAATAAAATATAATAGATTACATAGAGATGTTCTCCAAAAATCTGTCTTTATCTTTCTTCCTTGATCATTTAGCTGGCTCCAACAATCAACCCTGTCCAAAACTTCTGAATCTCTAACTTCAGCTTGAGCCTCTCTTCTGAGCCCTAACTACCAATTGATGGCCAACTGGATATCCCTGCTTCCAACTCAAGACTTTATTTAAAACCCACTGACTCTCTCAAATCCAATGAGTGTTGAGAGTGGTGTGGTCCACTTCTGCCACTGGTACCACCATGCTTCCAGAAACCCAGGACTAAAGCCTCTTTTGATTCCTCTTCCTCCTCCTTTGCCCCTGACATCTGTTCGGTATGTTTCCAAATTTTTTTCTAATTCCTCCTTCCTTTCCAGTTTTTACTGCCACAACCAGTCTGTATTTCATTAACAAGCCTAACCACTGCAGTAGCAGTCTCCTAACTCACCTCTCTGCTGCGAACCTCAGTCTCTTGATTTATGCCAGATTAGTCTTTCTGAATCACAGCTGACCATCCCTCCCTTGACCCACTGCCTAGTCTAGCCTCCATGCTCATTATGCTCTCACTTCCATTATTTTCTCCACTCTGCTTCACACATTTTGTACATGTCAAGTTAAATGGCTCCATTTTCACACAAACCATGAAGCATCCTGACTGTGTATACAGCTTCCTCCATCTGGAATACTTCCTTCATTTCCAAATGTCCAAATACTGCCCATCCTTGAACGCTCTGTTCAGATGCACTGTCCTCTACAAGATTTTCTCTCCTTCGGTTGGGAAATTATCTCCTTCTGACATGAACTTACACAGCACTGTATCACTCTAAGCATCTGACGATCTCTACCTTGTTTGTGCAGTGATGCACCTTCTCTCTTCCACACGGCAAAGTCTTGGAGTGTAGATCCAATTGCAATTCTTTCTTCTATGCCACCTGTCCCTAACACACAGTGCTCAAAAATATAAATAAGTGGATTTTAAAAAGAATGGAAGGCAAAAAAGGCAGAAAATTGGAAGGACAGAAGATTGGAAAGATGGAAGAAGAGAGTCAGCAACAGCATACTCCCATGGGCTTGAATGGAATTTCAAAACACTAAGCAGTAGGCACCTCTCCATGGGGATTTAAAGCAGGAGAAATAACTGACTATAGTCGCATTTTGGTTAGAGGAGAACTTCCCAGGAAGCCTGTTATGTGAAAGAACAAAATAATAATACCTTAATGTTCAGATCCAAACGTTGATGAAAGCTACAAATGAATGCAAATAAGGTTTTAAAATAATACAGGCTTTTTTTTTTAAGGATTATTGTTAATGAGGCAGATGATAGAGCAAAGAACTGGAGGTATGCTAATGAAGGAGTTAAGAAAACATGTTCTCTTCTAAAGTTGAATTTTTGCCTGCACTTGGCAGTCCACAGGCTCTCAGCACCACCCCTTTAAAGACGTTGCCTAACTCAAATGCTTCACTAATAAGCTTGTCTCCTTAAGGCTATTATTTAAAAATCAGATCAAGAACTTAGCACAATCTCAAAAGTTTGTGCATTTTCACAGATATTTAGAAAAGCTCCCTTAGGGAGAGAACAAGAGTTTAAAATCAACTACCATATAGCTGTAGAAATGGATAGATCAATTTGAAGCATGATTCTTCATACCTTGTCAACTTCAAAGGCAGAGAAATGGATGAAGGAAGCTCTGTCAGTGCTGGCCAGTTTACTAGTACTGTGGGCATCTGCTTCTAGTCACAGAATGCCAAGTTCTTTAAGAGAAATAAAGTACAATTTTAGAATGTATCTTAAACATGCCTGGATTAGAGATCAAGAAAAAGAAAAGTCCTGGGAGAGGATATAGCTCAAGTGGTAAAGTGCATGTTTAGCATTCAGAAGGTCCTGGGTTCAATCCCCAGTACCTCCTCAGGAAATAAATAAGTAAATCTAATCACCTCTCCCACCACAAATGAATTTAAAGGATAAAGAAAGTCCAAATGCCCTACAAAAATAAAAAAACAATAAATCTTTACAAGAAGAATGTGTGATTAGATTACTAATTTTTCTTTGTGAATTTTGTCCTAGCCTCTGTTTGTACCACAAAATTCCTCAGCAACAAAAGACAGCACAAGAAATGAAAAGTTCCAATCTACATATTAAAAAAAAAAACAAAACACAAAACTCAATTCCAAGGAGATACAAGGCAGGCACTTGGCAATGTCTTAAGGGAAGAGTGTTTCTTCAAGTTTTTTGCTTCTTTTTAAACTTCGGTTATAAAACATGAAGTTGTTCTTATACTTGTGAAGCTATAAAAATGAAGAGAGAAGGGGCTCCTGATCAAATGAGATAGAAATTGACTTGTAAACCTCCACTGTAGCAGGTAATAATTTCAAATGCAACTTCTGGTTGGATTTCAAGGTTGGTTCTACATTAAAGTCACCTTGGATAGTGTTTAATTGATCCACAGCTATTATAAGTATTAATCATTGTTAGACTAACTATAAAGAACCATGATAATAGCTCCCTGGAGTTCTTGACAAAATATAAGACATAAA
This sequence comes from Camelus dromedarius, assembly GCF_036321535.1. Classification (NCBI taxonomy): domain Eukaryota; kingdom Metazoa; phylum Chordata; class Mammalia; order Artiodactyla; family Camelidae; genus Camelus; species Camelus dromedarius. The sequence goes on along the minus strand of NC_087439.1, from coordinate 67,683,589 downwards.
AAAAATTTGCTCTATTTAAATAACAAAGGGAAAAGAAATACCTACCCTGGATTAGCAGCTGCCATCAATATCCAGGCAAAGGGAATTATACCAAAAACAAGGCTACTTCACAGCAAGATTTATTAATACATCCAAAAGAAAGAAAGAAAAATCATTTTGTCACACTATATACAGATAATACATACAGTGTTTTATACACATATTACATCAGTTTTTACACAAGAAAAATATACATAAAAATGTAAACTTTTGTATACAAAAACCCTTAAACAAATTAAACAAGAACCAGATAACAAAAGGAGACCAATCCATTATTATTTCATCAAATTTTTAAAACAGTAATACAGTACATTCATTGAGATATATATGGAAAATGTGAGCCATCTCTTCCTGTTTAAAGGGAAATTACAAACCAAAAGCCCATTATCTCCCCAAAATGTGGTCTCCCCCAGCAGCACTACACCCAATGCCATAGATGTGCCTTTCCGCCAGAACTGGGGGCCTCTTCCTCAAACCTGCCAATCTCCTCATCTTGCTCCTACGGTCTGTGCAGAGACAAGTGGCTCCTAGCTTTTGTGCATATAACTAAGCTTCCAGCCACTATGAACACAGAGAAGATGCCCAGTTTGTAAGTTCCCTTTAAGCAGCTTTTTTTTTTTTTTTTTGTAAATATTTTTAATGTATGGCCTGTTAAACATACTTGTGTGCCAAGGTGAAGGAGAACACTGAAACAGAAGGGCTTTGAGAACGGCTAGTCCTTGCTACCGTGCAGTTACTTTGTTAGAAGAGATTTCAGAACTGTGCAACCTGTCCTTTACTGGTTTCCAATAAACTACCTCACCTTTGATTTCCCACTGCAACTTGGTTTCAGTCTATACTTCAGTACTCCGGTTAGTACCACACAACTGCCAAGATGTTTTTGTTAAAGGCTGCTTCTGATATCAAGTTTCAGCTAAGCTACTGTGTGAAATCCCTCAAACCCCAACCTCTCTATTTGACTCTTCAGGGGTACTCTTACTCCTCCTGTTTTTGTTGTTGTTGTTTTTGCTAGTATCTTTTGGTTTGGGATTGTCTGTCTTTGTTTTTCTCTCTGTAAAGTCTTAAAATGCACTCTGCTGCTAACTCTCCAAAATAAAATATTTAAGTTTTTCCTTAATATTCTTTCATTCAGTGTGTCAAATTGATATTCTAATAAAAATACCTGAAGCTGTGGGGAGTAAGAATTAAATTTATGCCAAGTGCCTGCAGATTTAGAGTTCTTAAAAGAAAAAAAAAGTCTGGGAAGACCTTTAACTAAATAAACGCAAAACATGCTCAAGACAGCTTCATGAGAGAGCTGCCTTCTCTCAAAGTTGAATTTTGAACAAGGCAGAATAACAATTAGGTGATATATTTCCCTGCAGCTAGAGAGTAGTTAACTTCCCCCAGGCAGAATGATCTCAATGACCATTATTTATTAATGAAAGGAAGAGGCAAACTGGTGAATTAAGTTGATCTAGGAGATGGTGGATGACATACACTGATGCGGATATTAGGATTGCTTTACAACTGAAATAAACAGGCTGGTTTGTGGCACTTCTCCACTTCAGAGGGAGGAGAACAAACAGGGCTCCTCAAGTGAATCTCCAGCTCTCTCTTTCTCCCATGGGACAGATGGCATTTTTAAGATGACAGTCTCCCTTTCAGTTAAAAAAAAAAACATAACAATAAAAGGAAGAGGAAGATAAATAAATAATGTGTGGATGTCTTTAGATGAGACTTTTAAATGTTCTTTAAATAACTTTTGATAATGTATTTTAAATCATTACATACAACTGCCATTGCAGTGACAATATTCCAGTAGGGGCAGCATTTTGCTAAATGTAAAAGATTGCCATTTAAAACTCATACATATACATGTGTATATACAGTATATCAACACTATTTATATACATATATATCTAGAGAGCAACATTTCGTTGTCTTTGAATATCTATATATCCACTCCCACAATATATACTAGAGACATACTGTGCGAGTATATGTGAAAGTATATGTACACATGCTCCAACATGTATATATACACTTTGACCTGTGTGTGCATAAAAGCTTTAAAGGCACAATATATAGGGATGCAAGTTTTCTAGAGAGCTGCAGCAAAGTTAAAACAGAATGTCACAAATGTCAGAAAAGTCAAGAGGAAATATAGCAGAATTCATTGTACAAGAATTCATTAAAGCCGTTTCATCATGAGTAAAATGAGTTATAGAATTCAAGAGGCTTTCTGTTGAAATGAAAATGGTAAATTTATGACTAGGTCACAAAATAGACCAAATGTTTTAAATGACAAATTAATGACAATAAACAACAAAATAAACCTAACGCTAACGTCAATCATAAAATCATAATTAAGGGTTTTTTTTTTCAGTTTAAGTAAAACATCCCCAAATTACCTAGGTAAAACTTTCAAATTAGTTCTGTTAGAATGTTGGTTTTTTTGTTTGTTGGTTGGTTGTTTCTGAGACAAAGAGGATGCCCAGTTCTCAAAATTACTATAGAAAATATTACCAAAACTTGTAACTTCTGAGAAATTTCAGAGTTAAGGATCTTAAAAAAAAACAAACTGAAAAGTTAATGAAATATGGTTAAGCCAAATTATTCTGGCTAGAAAGGACATAATAAAAGGGAATAAACACAATGAAGCGTGATTTTTAAATGATTGACTTAGAAAGTCATGAAGACAAAGAGTATGGAACTGGCAAGTAAGAACAGTTCTAACAGGAATTCATAAACAAGACTGTCATCCAAAGGACTTCCATCTCTGTATGCTCCTACGATTACTCTGTCACCTCCTCTTGCGTATAGAATAATCCAGAATTTTCCATAGACATGTATAATCTTGCTTAACAAAGGCTGTTTATCTATTATACACACACATTTTTTAGGGAAATATATGTATATAGCTTTATCTATACACACACATATACATACGTGTATATATAGATTTATACAAATGTATAAATAAACGTAATACTTCTCAATCTTTCCATTGACAAGGCAAGTTCACATTCAGCAAAGTGCCACCACATCCCATATACACATCTCTGTACAGATATACACAAAAGGGTCTGTTTTCACCCTTCAATCAGGGGGAATTTATTCTAGCAAATCCCATTAACCAGTAACTGAAGGGAGAAATGGCACCAGTACAACCTCCCTTCTTTCATTTGCATGCATATGTACAAGAAATATGCAGATTTTTAAAAATCCATAAAGCAAGAGTGAATGAAACTGGGAGAGGCTGCAAAAATACAACTGTAAAAAGAACAACATACAAAGCTTTTCCAGGTCTTGAGTATTTCTAAGATGAATGAGGCTTCAAAGACAACTATAAATTCAGATGTATTATCAGAAGTTGTTGTGACATATTTCCAACTACATGATTTTTTAATATTAAAAATAAATATGATTGGAGCATTTAATAACAACTCTAGTTTTGACTACTTTAGACCACCAGATACTTCAGTAATGAATGTTTAGTAAAATGACAAAACTCAAAATACAGGAATGTATTTTTTTTTAATTCTGTATGAATCAGGTGAAAGTCAAGGGTAGCATAATTTCCCTATAACCAAAATATGGGCTTGGAGGGGGCACACTGACTTCATAAATAGCAACATAACTGAGCAACTTTTTTTTTAAATTTTGGGGAACAAATGAAATCATCCCAGCTTTGAAATGTGCATGGTGAAATGATCCCACAACTCTTTAAACAAAGCAGCCCCTTGGAAAAATGGTACTCTTTATAAAAGGCCTATACTTGTCTTAACTTCACTAAGAAGAGGTGAGCAATAATGTTTTATAAGTCAGGATATGAAGAAATCTATTATTAACATAAAAAAAAAAAAGGGTTCAGCTGATCTCTGGTCCCACCACCCCAACAGAAAAACACAGCTTATGTCCAGGTCTGTTTCTCTCTTTTGCTCTTATTTTTATGCTCAAAAGCAAGAGGCTGGTCTTACAACCTGCTGTTTCTCATGTCACTTTAAAAACATAGCATAATATAAGGAAATCAAAAGGTTAAAATAAAATGCACATGATATCAGAGCTAGCCTTTTAACATAAGATAACATAATGAAGAATTTGGTGTATTTATACAACAGAGACGATGAGAGAGGAACTCCAATACCCTCAACTAAATAAACCATAGTTCTACAATACATCCCGTTACCCTTCTATTTTTGCCTAAGCACACATTCATCTCTCTCACACACATTCCCCCAATGTATATTTTTGCATGTGTGTAAAAACACAGACATATACATGCACACAAGGAATTTAATTCTATTTTTAAGTCACAGTGGGAATTCCTTAGTGAGGAGGGATAAAAAGTTCCTGAATAAGACACTGAGAATATCTAGATTTATTATTTTCTCTATTTTACTTCCCAACTTACAGAATAAACTGCAAATTAAAGAATAAATCCATAGGAAACAGAAGAGGTCTTAAAAACTTAGTTTACAAATTCCAGCTACAGTAGTTGGGAGTTTACTTGATCTATGTATTTCTATTTACCCTGTGACTAAGCTTCTAGCCATCTTAAGTGTAAACCACAGATCATTTACTAAAGAAACATGATTCTCGACAGTTCTATGAGCAATAATAAATGGTCTAAAGGTGTCCTACATTTTGAGGCCCCAGGATATCCTTTTATTTCATATATCTGCAAGGTAGCAAAGGATAGCTATACACCTTGACACGGCAGAGATCCAGTGTAAAAAGGTGCTTCACTAGTTTGTTTTGTCAAAAAAAAAAAAAAAAAGCTCATATATAATTTTTTTAGCTATTAAACACATAGGCAACATAATTCATTACACTCAATACAGCTTTAGTATAAAACTTATAATTTATGAGGTGATGTTAATAGCATAAATTAATATACCTTTTCTCTTAAAATCTACAATAAGTATTCTGAAAGCTCATTGGGGAAGGAAATTTTTAAATAAAAGTTTTAAAGCTGTGCGTGGTGGGAAAGGATTCTGTATGCTGAGGCTGAGATGAGAGCATGAAGGAGAAGGAAGAGTCCCATGCAAGACCCCGTGGGCTACGAAACCAAATGTTCTCTCTCTCTTGCGCTCTCGTCAATGATGAGTCACCTTTAGTTTCTTTTAAAACTATTTTCTTATTTCAAAAACTGCCCTAATTTCCACAAGGAATCCCTGAGACATACTCAACACTATACAGTGAAAAGAACTATCACTGTTGAGAGGAACTGATTCAACCCTTCCAAGCAGATGAAGACAACATCACAAGTACCAAACTTCCCAGCCCTTCCACACTCATCAGCTGGAGCCAACTGTACTTTAACGATGCAGGGTGGAGTCATTTCAGGGCAAATCAGCCTATTCCCCCAGTAAAAGCAAGGGTGGCACTTAGCTGCACTGGAGCCTTCTGCACTGCATGTTGAAAATTTTTCCAAGGGGAATTTTGGGTGCATATAGAGCTTACTTCAGTGGTCCCCAGCTTAAAGAACAAACAAAAACAAAAAACAAGTGAAAGAAAAGGATTCTACTACTCTTGGGCCAGGAGCAGTACAGATCACAGGTGTACGCGTGCATACTGCAGGGCTGGGGGTGGGCCGGGCAAGCAGGCAGAAGGGAAAAATGGAAGGAGAGCTGTGGGGCCCTCCACGGCTGCTAAGAGTAAGACAGGTTTTCTCTCATAAGCCTGTTTTTCAGACTAAACTTTAGATCACCAAAACCCTGCCATTCAAAGTAGCCAAACATTGCCAAGATCTGGGAACCTGGGGGACAGAAAGTCACACCGAATTTGCTCTCTCTCTCTGAAATGCCACGTTTCTTTTATTGGCTCTGTATTACAGTGCAGAGAGAAGACAGCTAACAAAAAGTAAGAGCTGGAGTGAAAAGAGAATTTTTGCTGTTTAGAAATAAGGCTAAGTTTGACCCACAATTTTTGCACTAAGGACATTGATTATTAGGAGAGATACAGTTATTCATTTACGTTTTATGTTTTCTTTCCTAACTCACTGCTCAGAAGAAGATGCTTAACAGATATCCAAACATGTTCTTCCCTGATATCTTATTACACATCTTTTGAAAGACAGTATTTTAAAAATGTTACTTCAATTTACTAAACATGGATTTTTGGGTCCCTCCAGAATATGATACTGGGAAGTTTATCAAGTTCAAGATATAAAGAAGTCGTTACATTGTTTACCTTTCCATAGAATGCCTCCAAAAATTCAATTGTTTTCAATGTATTGAGAGGAAAAAAAAACCTCTGTTCTATCATATACATATTCCCTCCCCACCCCATTCTGAAGAAATGTGTTTCTTGTCAGGAAAAAAAAAAGTCCTTGGAGCGATGTAGGTATAGATATTTGTGATGAAAGATTCAGTATGACTCCATTTTCTTTCAAGGAATCCTTTAAATTGCCTCATTAAACTGCAGAGTTCTGTTGACCATTTAGAAGACCATTATATTAGTCTATATATAACTAGATTAAAAATAGAATTGAATAGAATGTTAAAAGGCTAAAAAGAAACAGGATGAAGAAACCGGAAACTAGACACCTAAACAAATTTTAAATGAATTTCAAACCTATTAGCTTGCAGTAATTCGTTTAGTGTTATTCACATCCTCATCCTTTTGCAATGCCAATCCACAGCCACCTCTTGAACTAACTTGGAGAAAAGGTGACTGCCTCCCACAAACATTGCTGGTGAGGTCTGTCAGCCACATCAGCACCCCTGCGTCGCAGGCGCACAGAAAGGACTGCAGGCAAGACTCAGCGAACTCACAGGTGGGCGCGACCTACACAGGCTCAAATTCCCAAATGACAAACGCCCAACGGTGCAGGTCAATAGAAATACATTTTTCACACAAGAATAAAATTGTTTCACGTAAGAAGCTGCTAGGGCAGCTGTGTGTATCATGGACATCATCTCCTTCCGAATCAAAGAACTGTCTTTGTCTCTCTGGATCGTGATCATGGACTGCGAACGCGCTCTGGTAAGGAAAAGCTTTAGTGTTAGTCACAGAAAATGATGACTCTTAACTTGCAGTTGAGAGGTTGGGCTTATTTTAAAAATAAATCTTATAAATAATTATTTGGCAAAGATAAAGTACTAGCTTTCATTAGCCTTAAACCGCTCAAGAGAGCAACTACAACTTTAAGAAAAAGAAAAAAACAATTTCCTAACAGTATCTCCATGCCTACTATTTGCTTCTCATTAAATTATCCTCTTTTCATGGAGGGGCACTAGACACACCACACTGCCTGCCAATGCAAAATTGCTCAGGAAAGCATTCGTGAAGCAGTCCTATCTCACAGGGCAGGTTACTGGAGAAAATCATCCTTTGCCATATAAGCTATGCGACGATAATTGGAACATTTTTCCATTGCATAGTCTGTCACTTGGTGGGTTGAGTTTAATTGCTATTTACTATCGTGAACTGTTTACTAGCTACATAACCTACCCAGATGTGCAAATTGCTAAGCCATTTGTACAGAGGAAAAACAATGTCTTAAGTACTTTAATTAAAATAATATTAACAATTATGTAGAGTGTGGAGGAGAAAAACACATCTTTCCTTCGGATGCTATAGATCACAGCCAGTGGGTATTACACATTAGAATGGAATTCAGATTCTCAGAGCACAGAATGTATCCATTAACTGCAGCAACTCTGTAAATTAAATCACATTAACACAACCTAACTGGCCTTTATAAATGGTCCCAAAGAACTGCAGAAACAGAGTGAACCTTCTTTGCCACTATTTCCCAGGAGTTTAACACTAGAATGAAAGCTAGTTTCCACCTAATTAGAACCTTATATAAAATTTCTTTTTGATTCCAGTATTGCCTTATTATAGCATAAGTGCTATTTTAAAAGACAGTAATTTTCATATTTCTGGAGTAAAAGACACTTCATTCCTTTCCTTACAAAATAACGGCCAGTCTACTACTACTAGACTAGGACTGCCCCGTTAGCCAAAGGAAAACGTAACGGGTACCTCCGAGTTCTCAGATGTCCCTCTGTCTTCCCAAAAGGGACTCACAAGAAACAGCAAGAGCAACGCAAATCGCAAGCTCGGATGTTTGTTTTGAAGTAGATGAAATGAGAGGAAAAATTTGTTTTTTGCTAGTTCCTCAAACCTACACTGGTACTTTCTACAGGTGCCCTGTCTTCAGCTATCACTGTGGGCATCTAAACAAAAATGAATTTACTCAAAGTTTTTGGTGTGAAGCTGTAACTGGCAACATTCCTGATCATTTCATGCCTCCTTACTAGAAAGCAGAAAAGGGCTTAAAAATGCACAGAAAACAGAAAATTGCAAACGATAAAATGTGCAACTTACTGCAAACTCAGTTTTGATAACTGAAGAATTTTAAGCAGCTACCATGAGGGACAAATAGCCAGAAAGGTTCAAATCGACATCCCATGACTTTCCCTTCGTTGTCAAAGAAAGTCGATGTGCATACACCAATTTTACCTCAATAAAAAAGAAAGTCAATGGGCTGCTCTGCTACGACCTTTAATTAGTACTCAATGGAGACGAAATCCAATCACTGGGAATGGACAGTTATCACGTGATGATTCTAGTGGGATGTGAAAGAGTTCAGCAAACCAAATGACACTTCTGAGCAGAGGTAACTACTCATAATCATTTCATTACAGTACATTAAAATAAAAAAGCTTACCAACATAGGTTCACAGGTGAGAAATATTCAAATTATCTGTTCTCACCATTCGGAATAGATTTATGGTGCTACCAAATATAATTTTGCTTTGTGACATAATTTATAATTTAGAAATTTCTCAATCTGCAAAAAAGGCAAAGCTATTAAAAAATAAATCTTCCAATCAATTATCATGATTAAAAAAAAACTAAATATATTACATATTTTTGGCCCACAAAAAGAAACTTCAATAAATACAAAATAGGGCATATAATGATTTCATACAGTCATGTGACATTTCCCCTCCATAATCTCAGGCACGTGGTATCTGCATAATGCCTGCTGATTACCATCATTCCTTTAAAAAGCAGAGAAAGAAAAGCTTTCAAAAGAAGGGACTGGTTAGAATTAGCATGACATAAAGAGACTACGTACAGGAAATAGGAAAATACATCCAAATCTTTACCTATTGAAAAGGAATTAAGATCAAATATTCCCTGACAAATGAATTATTATATCACATCATCAATAGATATGTTCTCTCTACTCATCTTTTAAAATATATATATGTAAATTAGACTAGACTCAGGTATAAATAGCCAATGGTATCTCAGGGGACAGTGAAACTTCTCAGCAAAAGCAGAGTACAGATGCTTTGAAAATCTAGTTCCGCCCTGGGGGAAAGCAGTGGGGAGAAGGCAGGTACAAAGAAACCTCACATATTCATTCCATAGTCACCAACTTACTAAACTACCCAGTATGATTTTTAACCCTAAAATTCTGGTACTTTGAAAAACTTTTCCCAAAACTTAAACCTAAGTACTTAAAATTATTTTAAAAGTACCAAAGGGTAGGTAAAATTTATGTCTAATTTCCATATTCTGCCTTGAAAGAAACTTTAAAATGTGTATCCTTCAGGTATTACACATCACTTCACAACTGGTACATTGATTCTACAAGTGTCTTCAACATTTTACAAATCTTACCAAAGAGTCACTACTGTAAACATGAAAAATTCAAAAGCAAAAGATGGATCAAGGAGTTTACAGATCTCATCTTTCCAAATCTATCTGACCTATCCTGGTTTTCACATCAAAATATTTTCTTTAATTACATCTTGCAAATGTACTCCATGGGAGAGGGATTTAGAAACAAATGCATGTCTAGAAAGGCAGTATTACCAACCACCAGACCTCAGAATTGCAGCAACCCCGCAGTCACTCCAGGCAAGCTTTTCACGACATCCGCAGGGCACTGACGTGAATTCAGCTTTTTGTGTTCTGGGCTAACTCAGCAGAAAAGGGTTGTGCTATTCATGCCACCAGACCACCACCCTCTCCCTTCAGGAAACTCAGTTAACTCAGTGGGAAAGAATGACCGACCTTGTTAGGGTTGTGAGATGTGGGAAAGGAGAAGAGCCTTCTACTCATTAGGAAAACAAAATAACAATGGGACAGCTGCTTCCTGCCCTGCACAAAGACACACGCGTGGGCGCACACATACACACAGGCAGTCAAAAGACTAATTTTTTTCTTTTTAATTAAACGTGATCACAATTAGGAATGGAATCCTGGCCTCATGTGGTGTTCGGCAGTTGGCGCCCAACCAGGGCCCCGATCTGCCTCCACAGCCATTTGCTCTCTCTTACACAGGAACTCGATGAACAGGACCATTCTCCCTAGAACCACCCATGTAAAGACCTGTTAATAGAATGGAAAGCACTGATCTGAATACTAGGAAATAGTAAAGGGCACTGGTAATCTGAGGTATCTTCCACTTCTAGGACTTGCTGCTAAAAATCGATTCTATCCAGTCACTGTGCTGAGCCACTAAGGAAACCACGGCGGGAGAGCGGACCTGCCAGGAGGGAATGAGCACCAGTGCGCAGGAGCACATGTGAACACTGAGGCGAGGTCCGCTGCAGGGCGACTTGTTCAACTGGAAAAGGGAGTTCTCCTCTAGTCCCCGCCTGTTATGTTTAAAATCTTCTTTAGGAAAAGGGGGGAGGGGTGATAAAGAGGAAAAAAAAGATAGAAAACACCAGGTTCCCCACCTGCCTGCAAACACACAGACACGCTCAGTTAGGGGAGGTAAAGGGAGAAGACGCATTATTGGTACTTGTAGCTGTGGCACCTGTTACTGTGAAGCCTGTAGGAGGGGCTATAGAGCTGTGGCTGGGCTGCAGGTCCTTAGGAATGCCACTGTGAGAACTCAGCTGGTGGCCGAAGGCTGCGCTGAACTGAGGGAGTTGCTGCTTGGGAGAGGTGGAGGCCATGAGTTCAGCAGAAGGCCCCATGCCACTGAAGCTGGTCTGCGGTAACCCCGGAAGCACGCTGGAGCTGCTGGGGGTCACGGTGGCGAAGGCAGGCTGTGTGGTCTCTGAGTTCGAAGTGGTGGGTGGCGTGGATAGGGAAGTGGAAAGAAGATGTCCATCTGCGCCGAGAAGGTTGCTAAATGGAGAGGGATCTCCAAGGTTGACAGGGAGATTGCCCCAGTGAGTTCTGGGGTTCACGACTCCTCCAAGTGGCACCTCAAGTTGGGTTGGGAGCAAGTGCTGCGCCATGATGGGCATCTCTGCTGAAAAGGTAGCTGCCATATTATCACCCGAGTAAGATGTTGTGTGGGGAGAGGTGATATGGTCACTGTAGGGAGACGGCACATGCTCGCTATCATAATGGCTTCCATGGGGTGAGGAGTGTGAATGATCACTGCTGTATTGCTGTCGTGAGGTGATTAGGTCATCTGCCTTGCTCAGCAGCTGGGCAGGATGTGGCCTCTGGGAGGCATGGCTGCCATCATGAAGTCCATGAAACTGTCCTGGGAAGGCTCTCTCCCCAAGTGCACTCTGGCTGATCAGAGTGGCAGAAGTAAGGCCAACGTTGGCTGGGGCAGAGAACTGCCCCTGGATCTGCCCTGCCAGGGGTGTAGGTGGGTTAGACAAGGTAGCAGAACGGAGCAGGTTCTCGTCCAGCTCTAGACTAGAAAAATTGTCGTGTACGATCCGCCCATTCAACAGCTCCCCCAGGTCTGCATTTACCTCTCGGCTCAAGGACTGAATTCCTGACGCTCCAGTCCCTGTGGAGAAAACCCCTATTCCTCTATCTGACAACTCCTGGACGGGCACACCATCTGACTGGGTGAGCACCCCAATGGTACTCAGGCACTCGAGAGAAGTCACGGCCTGCAAGGCCCGTTCAAGTTCCTCAGCCTCTTCGGTGGTGGGGAGGAGGTCTCCGTTCTTTCCTGAGTAAACAAGAGCCATCGACAATCAGCAGAGAGCCCAGAAATAAACCCACACACCTACGGTCAATTACTCTTCAACAAAGGAGGCAAGAATATACAACGGAGAAAAGACAGCCTTTCGGCAAGTGTTGTTGGGAAAGCTGGACGGATGCATGTAAATTAATGAAGTCAGAACACACCCTCACACCATACACAAAAATAAACTCAAAATGGCTTAAAGACTTAAATACAAGACATGACATCACAAATCTAGAAGAGAACACAGGCAAAACATTCTCTGACATAAATCATAGCAATGTTCTTCTCCTAGGTCAGTCTCCCAAGGCAAAAGAAATAAAAGCAAAAATAAACAAATGGGACCTAACTAAACTTACAAGCTTTTGCACAGCAAAGGAAACCATAAACAATCAGCAGGGCTTTGGCCGTGCCAGACCACAAAAATCATACATGTGAATTACTTGTAACAACAGTATTAAAAAGAGTCCCCATTGAAAAGAGGAGTTCCCAAAGTCTGGACTGGAAGGAAACAATGAAATACTCATCTGCAGGACGGGTCTGAAGTGTCAAGCTGTCCTGGACCCTGAATCGCATCTTGAGTTTATTTTTCAGTACTCTCAAAAACCATCTTATAGGGGGGAGTGTAATAGCTCAGTGGTAAAGGGCGTGCTTAGCGTGTACAGGTCCTGGGTTCAATCCCCAGTACCTCCATTAAAACACACACACACACACACACACATACATGCACACACACATACATACACACACATATACACACACACAATAAACTTAATTAACACCCTCCAAAAAAAGAATATAAAAAAGAGTTACCACAAGTTACTCCATTACTTGAATTAAAAAAAAACAAAACCATCTTATCAAAGTGTTCAGTTCTTAGGGATTCTAAGGATTACCAATTTAAAACTCAAGGTGACTATCTGATTACATGTATGTTTTTACCTAAAGTTATTAATGTCATTAAAATAGAAAACCTATCAATAGTTCAGATGTGAGACAAAGGCTGTGGAGGAGGAGTCCCCTCAGTTCTTCTACTCTTGGAGTCTCGGGCGCTGTGAAGACTAGAATACAGAACCTCATATGTCTATTTTATTAGCACAACACCGAGCACTCAGCTCATTTCATAGCTTGGTTACCTTTTAAAATGCTTTTGCATTACCTTCTACTCCTCCCTTCTCATTCTCCCATTTCTAAAGAATTTTCATAAAATGGAAGCCCATGTGCCTACACTGATTTCATTTTCAATATAAAAAAATCTATCGTTAGGAACTTGACTAATCACCACAAAAATACCTAGTTTTTAATGGTGGAAGAAACCTTCTAAGAGTATAGAAGATTATTCCCTGAAAGCACTAAAGAATTGGTGGGATTAAGCAAGTTTTGATCTGGAAAAGTGCACTTCATTTGTAGTGGGATATTAAAATGAGGAAAAGTTCTGAAAGCCTTCAGTAAATTCAAGTTTAAAATGTCTTTGTTCAAAAATAAAGTAAAATTACTCATTTTAAAGGAATGAAGTTATAAACCTACCTATCAAACCTATCAATCTACTAAATCTACAATATCATTTTAAAAATTGCACATGCATCACTTTCTAAAAAAGGGTAAAATAGCTTCAGTATTTTATATTTTCTACCTGTAGTGAAAGACATGTGGGGAGGAACACTTCAAACAAGTCTCAAAAAAACTATTTCCCTTTTTTAAAAACTCATTTTAAAAACCAGTCTTCTTGAATCAAAATATTGACCATACCTTCAAAAAAATCAAAATCTTGTAAGTCATCAGGTAGCCGTGGCAGGACGTCTGAAAAGTCCTCCTGGTTCAATTCCAAGTCATGTGGAATGTCGGTGATCTCATTGGCAATGTCATCTGGCAACTCATCAGCACTCAGCTCTGGCGTGGATGGGCTCCTGGCAAAGATGACATGGTTGGCCCCACCACCCCATTTTTACCTACCCACCAATGTCACCTAGACAAGTTTGTCAAATACGAAAATGGAAAATCCTAACTCAAAATGTCTCCTTTTCTACTTTAAGAAAATTTGAAACCAAAATGACAGACCTCACCATACGTAGTCACGTATTTCTACAACTTTTACCATGTGTTAAGAGAAGACAACCATTCTAAAATAATATTTTTACTGCAAATTAGTGGAATGAATCACAATTTGGTATATTAGTAGAATGGATTACAATTTGGTATATCGAGTATCTTAATACTTTTTAGTAGAATTTAAAAACTGGTCAAAATAATAATTTTTAAAAATGAAACATAAAACTGAGATGTTTGCTGAAACAGAAGCCTCATTCATCTGGTCAAAATGCTTACCCTTGCCCCAAATTAATAATGTATCAGATTTCTGATGGAATATCTGTTGGAACATGTATGGAATTTCTGTTGAAACAGAAAACTCTGAGAGTGGCCAATTAGATTCTCAATTTCAGCATCTGCTCCCTTGGTTATAATCAAAAGCTTTATTTCAGATCTAACCTTATCCACTATTTAGTAAAAACTGTCCTGAAAACTATGAAGTCTAGGCTGACACACCGATTGGTTCCTGTAGCCCACTTCTAACACTAGAAAACTGAAAGAAGCCAGATGTTCTGAGAACAAGCAAAACACGTAAAGGTGGCGGAAACTCTGGCGCCGTCACTGACCGGATCTGAGAGGCCTCCACTGGCAGTGAGACGCTGGTGGGCATGCTGAGGTTCCCCTGGGGGACTGCAGGGGGGATGGGTTTCTGGGGTCGACGAGGTCCACGCCTTCTCTTCTTCTTGTGTTTTTTGGTAAGCGCAGGAGGCTTGGTTTTTTTCCTGGGTTTCCTCTGCTGCTGGTGCTGAACTTTACGGGAGCTATCTCCTCTTAAGAAATTATCCTTTGGAATAAAACGGGTATTTTTAAACTGAAATTATTTGGGGAAAACCTAACAGCTATCTAAAAAAACCCTGTATTTCTTAAATATACTAATATATGGTGCCTAAAACTATGTATGACAATAGAAAATGAGTAAGAAATTCATTCAAAAATTTGATTCAAATCAATTCAATACATACAATAGTTCATCCCACATTTTAAGGCATTGTGATAGGTACTGCAGTGGAAAAATTATGAATATACTTTGATTTGTGCTCTCAAAGAACTTATGTATTAGTCTCTCATGGGAAAAATGAGAATATAAGTATACATAAATATAGTACAAAAAATTGGGCAATGATGATATAAACACCTTCTAAGAGTGCACAAAAGGAAAATCCATTATTTTATGTGAGATTAAAGGATAAACAGGATTTGAAATCCTTGGGATAATGGAGAAGATCACTCTAGGCTAAAGGAAATGGCACAAACAAGATAAAAACAACAGCAAATACTTGAGTGTGACTGTTGCCTGGGGTATAATGAAGGATAAAATATAACAGTAAGCTGTAAAGAAGTTTGGGGCCAGATCATGTATGACTGAATACCCTGTTAAGGATTTTAAACTTTCTTTTACTGCAGTGGGGAATGATTTTTGATCAGGGAAATACATTGTTTAAAAGCATTAACTATCTGGGTAGCAAGGCAAAGTTCCAGAGAGAAGAGGCAAGTGAATGGAGGCAACAGTTCCAATGGGAGGGCTACTTGAACAGTGCACACAAGATAGATGGCAGAGGGCGAAGTCAGCAGGAGTGGAAGAGCGAGGGCCTCCTGGGAGAGAAGTCTCAAGATTTGACAGTTCCTTGGATATATAAAACTCTCAGGTGTTTCTAGGGTTTCTAGTTTGGGTAACTGTTAGATGATGATTCCATTAGCTGGGATGGAGAACACAGCAGAATAAAGAGACTCAGAAGAAGAGTCAAGGGATTCAGTCAGGCTCACATATAGTTTGAGGTGTGAAGATGTCCAGGGAGGCAGGAGAGAACTGTTATCTGATGCTCAGGAATAAAGAAAGAGATGGAGATGCAGACTTGGAAATCGTGACACAGTAAAAGTCCTTCAAGAAACTGACATGGGCCAGGGAGACAAGGTAAAAAGAGAAAACGGTGGGGACACAGTTTATAAAACTGCTGCAATTTAGTGAGGAGGCAAAATAAGAACTAGGAAGAACAAGAAATTGACAATATAACTAGCTTTCTTCAACTAGTACCCTTAAATCTAAATACTGTATTTCATCAATTCCCAGATGCACACTTTAATATCTCTGTAACGGGGAGCATTTTATAATAATGACATCTTATAACTGCTGTTGGCCAGATGATGGTCATTATAATTGGCATTGCCTGCCCACGCTCAAAGCTGGTCATAGCTCTTTGTACTGCCATCATCTGAATTAAGGCATGTGCATCATTGGTTTTACATGTAGAAGAAAAACTGTTCTGTATGCAGAAAGGCACAAAGAGCAGCAGGATATAAAACTGTTATCAGTGAAGCAAATATTCATTATTGAAGAACTGACCACAGTCCCCTCCTCCTTTATTGCAAAGCAACAACCAAATGAGAAAGGAAAATAACCACAAAGTGGACAAAGCTGTGTTATAGTTGATGTATGTAGAAAATACTGCCTTTCACATATCAAGAATTAGCT
This sequence comes from Camelus dromedarius, assembly GCF_036321535.1. Lineage (NCBI taxonomy): Eukaryota > Metazoa > Chordata > Mammalia > Artiodactyla > Camelidae > Camelus > Camelus dromedarius. The sequence continues at coordinate 67,667,090 of NC_087439.1, read as the reverse complement.
GAAACCAAGAGCAATAGAGAAGATAAAAATATCTAAGTCTAAAGAAGCTATTTTGATAAGTATAAAACACAAATTTTAAGTAACGAGAAACCCACGGGCAGCATTTTTTCTTTCTTAGTGGTACATAAACAGTAGTGGTTTTTGTAAGTTGATGAACTCAGTAATAATTCTTATAACCAAATACATAAAAAAGTGTAGATAATAGTATTTGAAGACTAATAACTATCACTATCATCAAACGTATTCAAAATAAGAAAGAATAAAATTAAGCATAAAAATTCAGGAAATCTGAAAGAAGTTTAATCCCAACCAAATACTTGAATCTAAACACAATTACAAAAGTCACAAATGCACCAATTTAGAAAACAACAGAAAAGAGGCTGCTTCCTAGCCTCTGTGTTTCCTTTCGACTCAGCGCTCGAGGTCTACTTTTATTATGCCCACTATGTAACTGAATAAACAGGGAGTAAGCAGCTACCGTCACCCACCAGGTGCTGGCATCCATCTCAGGATTTCCCTCTAGGACCAGTCCGAGTGTCAGGCAGGAGGAAGTTAACGAGCTCTAGCCCAGAACAGAATACACAAGCCCTCCTGTAAGACTCCCGTTATCACCTGGTTCTGGTTCCAGGCTTGTGTCTTATTCTCCTAACCTTGTACTTTGTAGCCTGGCAACGTTTTTGGTAACGTGCCAGGCCCTCCACACAGAAGTGCCCATGCCAGAGGCCCTGCCCCACTCTTGGTACTCCCTCACTTAGCTCCTCCGGAGAGCCAGAGCACCTGTGTCCCAGAGGCTTTCCTAAAGCCAACTGTTCATTCACCTACACCACTTACAACCACTGTTCACTCCCAGCATTCTCACTGTCCCATTCTACTTCTGCGTCAGGGCAATGCATTTAGTAACTGACCACTTGCTGTGTGGTCTCACCTGCTGAATACCATGCTCTGCCTGCCAGCCTGGACTTCCTGCAGCTTGAGCCTCTTCTACCAATGGCTGTCCTATGCAGTGGCTGAGTCTAGTTGCGAACCTCAAGCCCCCTGCCCCACAAGTCATGCGCCTAACTGGTAATTTAGTTCTCAATTACTTACAAAGCATCTTTGTTCTAAGCACTGAGGATATTGCAATGAACTAAAAATGTTCCTGCCTTTGTGAAGTTTACATTCTAGGAGGGGATAAAGACAATAAACTAATTAACAATGCTAGACAGATTTAAATGTGAGGAAGAAAAGTGAGTAGAGTATGAAGATAAAAAGTGGCAGGGTACAGGAGACGAGGAAGACTTCTTTGATAAACAGATATTTGATCAGAAACCTGAAAGAAATGAAGGAGTGAGACATGCAGAAATCTGGGAGAATAACATTCCAGGAAAAGAGAAAAACAAGTGCAAAGGCCCTGAGGTGGGAGCATACTTCGAGTGTTCAAGAAAGAGCAAGAAGGCCAATGCTGCTGGAACCTGGAAGTGAGGCGAGCGCATAAAAAGAAGCTGGAGTGCTCACTTCATCAGCACATACACTAAAATTGGACCATCAAGAGAAGATTAGTATGGTCCCTGAGCAAGGATGACACACAAATTCATAAAGCATTCCATATGTTTATCTCAATTATGAAAGAAAGAAAAAAAAAAGAACCTGGAGAGGTTGCAAGGGCCAGATCAGGAAGTGCCTCACAGAGCATAAGAATTTTAGATTGGATTCTAAATGCGATGGGAAGCCACTGGAAAGTTTTGATCAGGGAACCTAAAAGGTGTGCTCTAAAGGCTATATCTTGTATAATCCCATTTATAAGACATTCTGAAAAATGTAAAATTATAGGGACAGAGACAGATCAGTGGGGAGCTGACTACAAGGGGGTAGCACTAGACAATTAGGGGAGTTGGTGATGGAACTGAGCTGTATCTTGATTATGGTGGCAGTTTCACAACTGTAAGCACTGTCAAGACTCAGGACTGCACACCAAAAAGAGTGAATGTTACTATATGTAAATTTAAAGACAGTGGAACTCACACACATGGTCTACTCTGGCTGCTATGTGGGCAATACATCGGGGTGCAGAGAAGCATGGCAGGAAGAAGGGAGGCTAATTAGGAGACTATTACAATAATGCAGGCAAAGGTAATGGTAGCTAAGGCTAGGATGGTAAAAGTGAAGTTGGTAAAATGTATTTGAATTCAAGATATAGTTTGAAAGTAGAGCCATGAGATTTGCACAGTGTTTGTCACCCGGTCTTAAGTCTCTCACGGAGGACTAATGGAATATAAGTCCTTGTTATACCCTCTTATGTAATTTTTAACTTTAAAATAGCTCAAACTAGTGTCAGATTCTGTAACTGTCTTCAGAGAGGAAACTATTTGTATTAAATTGTAAAAACTTTGTATTGAAAATATCCTTTAAAAACCTGATTCATTTTATTTATGTTCTTATTTTACATTATTATATAAAATACATATTTATGACTAATTTTATACTAATTCAACCTTACGTTTGCCTAGCTGAATTGGCCTCAGTAGAAATGTTTAACCAGCTGAAAAGAATAAAGTGCTTTCAATTTCTTCAAAAGCATTCACATAATTGTTATACTAATCAACAACTCATTAAATCAATAAAGCAGATCCTAAAATATAGCCTCCCTATTTAACAATATTTTCCTTGTCTTACTAGAAGTATGCTGGAATGGCATAACATTAAAATCAAAATTTACAACCAGGATTATTTAATTCAGTGGTTTGAAAGCTGCAGTGCTGGTATTACCAAGGGCCTGTGAAATCATCATGAGGATCCATAAAAAGTGGTTCAGAAAACATATGGAAATCACTCCTAAACCACAATAAAGCCTCAACAAGCTAACAAAAGTATGTGCGTTTTAAATGTTTTAAAATTAAAATGTGAAAATAATTATTTAATATTTATACATGTAGTTTAGTATATACAACTATTCAAAATATCTGGTCCATAAAAGAAATCTAAAAAAAACCAAAAGAGGTTCTTGGAGAAGAAGCCGGTAAACTCCAAACATGGCAACTGAGGTCTAGAAGAGATGACACTATAGTCCTCGCTGTACATTTAGCTGGTGGCAATGCCAGGATCACAGCCTTAACACCATTAAGTCCTGGCCCGGTGGCCATTTAGTTGCCCTGATGCACCCCTGAGAACTGAAATACGCTTACAAAAGGTAAGAGTTGTCTTACTCAACTTTTTAGTACTTAAAGTACCTAGCATGATACCTTGCAAACAGCAGAAGAACTCAGTAAGTGTCTGACAGGTAAAATGCATATATTTTAAGTAATTACATAATTCAGATAGTTCACTAGTTCAGACTTGTCTCTACTCCAAATTATTCTGAATTAATTAGGGTTTATGATACTAGCATTAACTGAAGAAATAATTAAGTTCAATCGAATTATCATAAAGTTTGGCTTTTGGCTGAAATTTCATCAAATATCCAAAGCATTTGCAGAACTGTATATAAAAAAGCAAAAACCTAAAGAAATGGGGCAAAGAAAAGGCTTAGGAAATCTGCCTATGTATAATAAAATGTATCTTAAGGAGAAGAGAGTATGTACAGAATAGGTACAGATACAAACAAAATGACTATATCTTCTAGAACAGTGTGCTTTTTTGTTTTTTAATGAGGGTATAAAATGAATTCAATGGTTATGTCAAGTTTTTTTTTTTTTTAAGGAAACAGAACAGAGTATAAAACATGAGGTACTAAAAAAGCATTGTTTCATAAAACTCAGTTCAGCGATTTATATACACACATAAGTTTAGACTGAGTCACAAAATATTTCCTACTGTGGATAGCTATCAGAACTCTGAAAGCCTCTGCTGCAGAAAATAAAATGTGAACTTACCATTTTTTTGGCATGTTCTTCACACAGAGGCGTCTGGTGTGTAATGTCAAAAACGGGCACAGAGCACTGCTGTCCATCTGCAAACTTGGCCGTGCAACTTGAGAATAGTTGCTGGGAGCGGTTCAAGAGGATATCTGTGTTTTTTTAAGTTAAGAATAAAATACATTGAAACTCTAGCAAGTTTTTCAATTTCTTATAAAACTCGCTTCTTCCCCTACTTGTGCTTAATAAGTATAAATTTTATCATCTATAAAAGCTAAAGAACCAACCCAACTACTGATATAGGAAAATTACAGTAGTTAAATGTACCATCCTCATTGATCAGAAGATCCTTCTGAAGGAGTCTATTTTGCTAAATGGGCTCCTAACCTGAGTCACCCTTATGGCTGTTCTGGTTTATGTTATTTGGAGAAGCAGGGTCATTTCCTTATTAACACACTGACCCCTAAAGTTCAGCTATGATGGTTTAAAAAAAAAAAAAAAAGAAACACAACTTTAAGAAAAATTTCTGCCTATTATACTCATCAAGAATAAATATTTAAAGATATAATTACCAAACTCATCTATCCAAATTTGGGTATTTATTTCACATTTTCAACACCAAACTCAAATTCACAGCTTACAAGAAATTACTTTAAAATCAAAACCATACTATTAAAATTTGAATGTCCACTTTTTTTATCAACATTTTTTACACATCCATACTTTTAGCCACTAACTACATTTCCACAGATTTGCTTTATATCTATTAAGGAAGTATCTTTCATTTTTCTTTTATGCTTTTATAGTTAAGGCTATTTATCAAGCCTTTACTGCATAGAAACTGTTGCTGAAAAAGCTGTGAAAAGACAATGCCAAGAACAGAAAGGAAGGCAAAAATCAGATAGGTGATTTAGAAGAGTATATAATTGCTACTATGCTAAATTTTTTAAAATGCTACTCAACTTTAAATGTTTAGTGAAATTGAAAGTAATAAGATTTCATAACCAGCCTGAAGCTCTCTAACGTAGGTTTTCCTCAAGTATATTCCATCTTAAGGAATGTACTTTTCTAGTCAGTGATGTTTGTTATCTTTCATTTATTTCAAATCAGCACCATACTCAATAAAAACAGCAATTTAATCCCACAGCAAAGAGCATACTGTAAAAGCGTGTAACTTTCCTGAAAGACTAAAAACAGTTCTTGAATAACAGGATTTCATTTTCCCATCCATGAGTGTTAGAGTGGCCTCTTACAAACTACCTAGAATCACTGGAAGGACCAGAATCCTGTTAACAAAATCTAATCAAGGGCAGCCACTGGAAGAACCTATGACTTGCTGTCAATTTTGCTTATTTTGGTATGATTCTTGAATAAAGAATCACAATGATATAAGCAGGAAAAAAATTATTCAGAGGACACCATTAAAATCAGAAGTTACATAAAAATTATTTTAAATATCAAATAGTAATGATTCCAAAAGTCATTCACTTGGCCTGAGAATGAAATATATCACCCTAATGAGTCAGTACTTTTCAATGCACACTCGAGTTAGTTAAGAGGATACGTTGGAAACAGTGTCTGGTGAATGGAAGGGCCCTGTTGGGGCACTGTTCACCCTTCACGGTCCCACTGCATGATGCCGGCTCTGCCTCCTTCAACTTGGTCCGGCTTATGCTAAGGAATGAAAAACACCAAATAAATTTTTTAAAAATGCTTTAAGAATCCAGGGCAATTATTCAGAATAATGTTACTACTCTATAACATCCACATTTTAACTATCTACATTCATTAATTAAAACACAGGTATGAGTTACTATGACCAGCTCCAAGAGTTTACATACTTTAAGCTATTTCAATGGCTTATTCCACATATTCACCAGTAAATGTGACAAAGTTATTAGATAAAAAAGAATATTTTAATGTTATTCAGTTTATATCCAAACTATATTTTAAGGATACCTATTAGAAAGTAGCCATTATAGTTATAACTTTTAAAATATTTAACAACTTTTTAAATGTCTTTTGTGGAACTAGGCCCTTGATAACAAAACTAACTAAATATATAGATGGCATTATTCAACTGACAGCTGATTTCTGCACATTTAAAATATATGTAATGTAACATAAATAAGCTACTAGTCGCTAAGGAATGATTATGGCACGTTGTTATATGATTATCGGTGATGCACTAAGCAATAAACTTTTTCCTATTCATGGGAGACATAACCAAATGACATCAAATAAATCTGAGAATTGTAATTGAGACCATCTTGGTGTTTGCTTTGTAATACTTAGTTATCACGAATTCTTTTTTTTTAAATCACTAAAAGTGGTTTGGGAGATGTTCTGAAAAGAGGTTGATTCTGCCAGTTAAAAACCACAGATAAATACAGTTCCTACACAAACAGCACACTGTCCCAAGCTCACAGTATAGTCCCTTACATCTTTGACAGGGACATAATAACATACCAGACTCAATACACATACACTGGTCTACATACAGACTGCTTCATGCTGGACAAAACTGAAGTTTCTACTGAAATTATATACTTGAAAACATTATATAAATGTTAGAAATCATATTTTAAAACCGATGTCAAACTGAGTAAATTCTTTCAACAAACAAAGAACAGATCTTCACTTGTTCGATTCTGTTCATTCATTCATCAACACTGGAGAGTAAGAACAAAATGTACAACTGTTCCTGCCCTCATAGAAACTACTGTCCAGCATGCCAGACAGTAATACAAGTATAAAAATCTACAATGAAGCAGAGCCCAGAGCACAACAGCATATATAATGGGGACCTAACATAATCAAGACAGTCTGGGAATGTTTCTCCGAGAAAGGTAAGTCTCTGAGTAAGTAAGAAGGAAGCTAAGACCTAAAGATGTTCTAAAACAGACACCACCTCCACTGCAGAGGACTGGAGCTCTGAGAGTGAGGACAATACTGCAGGCTGCAGCCATACTGGAGATGCATTAGATATATGTACATAGTTTCAAACAGCCTAAATATGCGAAGGAGCAGAAAACAAGTCTTAAGGCATAGTATTTTTTTTGAGGTACTCAATTGAAAAATGGGTTACTTTTTTATAGGTAATATAATGAAAACTAAAATAAACAAAATGAAAATGAAATTTCAATAATTATGTCTACATGTAAGGATTATGACCAATAGTTACAAAGCGAAGGTTAATTTTTAGTTTTCTGTTTGTTTTAAATCCTTTTTTCCTCAAATGACTCATGATCACTATAGAAATACTAAAATATACAGACTACAATTTTTTAAAACTTTAATTTATCAATTATCTCACCATCTAGAGATAACCAGTGGTAATATTTAGGTATATAAACTTCCCCAATATTTTACATATATAAAATATTTACACACACACAGACACACATGCACAGAGAAAAAGGCGAGAAGGAAACAGAATCAAAATGTTCAGTGTTCATTCTATTTTGTGAATGATCATATTATGGAGATTTTGTTTCTTTTTTCTATTTTTTTTCAAATTTTCACAATGAGCAAATATCGTCATTATAAAGAGAATGGATTTTTTCCCCAAAAGAAATCCAATGTAATAAAACATTTTGAGTATATAATATATGGGATAATGTAGATATTAACAGAAAATACAATGAAAAGAAAAAATTTTTAATAATATAAGAAACATAAAATACCACTTTTGTGGCAAAAAAACTATAAATATTACTTTTAAATAACATGAAATTTCTAAGCATTGGAATTTTTTTTAAAGACAGATAACAACATCAAATCCTCTACTGAATAAATTTCAGTCAAACTTCAGCAAAATTCCAGTAATACGTTAATTTTACCGTCAGCTCATAGCAGCATTATTTTGTCATCTGTGTAGAACTTTGAGCAACAAAATCAAAATACAGTGCTTAAATATTTCAGGATAACATGCTCATCACCCACTGTGTCTCGACTATCCTCCCAAAGAACACAGAAAACAGACTAAGTTGAGTTCTCAGAAACAGGAGGCTGTATGGGGGGTGGGGGGGCTCTGACCTGGTTCGACTGCATGCAGCTCTCTGCAGTTCTTGGATCAACTGGCCAGTACCTTCTGGCTCTCTACTGGCCGCCTGCAGCAAGGCCTTCCTAAACGTGTGCCGGCATTTCTTTTGCCGAGATTCTGCCCGCTCCAGGCGGCAGAGGTGCTTATATTTCTGCTGAAAGTAAGTGCAAAGTTGGGTCACCCTGGAGCTCCTACTCTCCGTGTCATCATCATCCGACCTAGAAAGTGCAGGGAGAGAAGCAAAAACCTGATTACACGTTAGGCTCATTTTAGAGAGGGGAAAAGTGGTGAGGAAGGGTGGCTGGATGCACAAGGTTGAAACTTGTGGCATGGGAGCACATACTTAACAAAATCAGGGGAAGAGAAATTCAGCAGAACAGCTGAAAATAAGTCTAACGTTTCAACGGTAAGTGAGGTGGTAAAGACAATCCATAAGAAGCTTAACCATCTTAGCTTGTCATAATTAGACATTCAATGCATCGGTGTCTTCTAAATTTTAAGTGACTAGAGATTCCTGGGAAGAAAATAATTTACCTTTATTTACTAAAAAGTCTGAGTAAATGACATGGTGATTATGAGGAAACAGCATAATTTCATAAAAGATAGGTCATACCAAAAATAGAGCAGGGAATTCTAAGCGTGTTTTATCACAAGGCTGCCCTTTCAGATGTACTGGTTTTTAACTACCCTTCTCTAAGCACTTGAAGAATTTTGATTATAGGGATCACAGTCATTTTATAGTATTTTTTTAAACTGCAGGAGATACCCTAAGTAACATTTTACATACCATGGAATTATGTGGAGGTTTTTCTGTCATGTGACTGTTGATTGATCGGTGGCCCCTGCTGGAGGGCTACATTGAATGGGATGCTGAGGGCACATCGAGGCTCAACAAGAAAGAGCTCTGTGGTTAGTCAGCAATGTCTACCAGCAGGGAGGTTAAAAAGGTCACTTTTCTATGGAACAAATGTGATCTCATTTTTTACTATTAGGAATAATGCACATGAGACTTGAAACTGACCTGTGTTATTTTACCTTCCTTTTCTTACACCATAACATAAACAAACAGCACGCATGTGATACTACAGGCGACATATTATCTTACTAATCTTCTGTAAACCCTTGCTTGGTTTCTCTTCTGAGGTGGTATCACCCCTTTTTCCTTCAGAATAGCCTATACCAGGCTACTCTGTAAACTTCTGTTTAGTATACATCTCAAGAGACATGTTCGCTTCAGTATAGTTTCTACTACAGATATGCCAGTTGAAGGATCTCATTTCAACCTTTTCGTTTATTCAACGTTCAACATTTACTGCATGTCATGCCTGCTTCGGCGGCACATATACTAAAACTGAAACGACACAGAGAAGATGGGCATGGCCCCTGTGAGGACGACACGCAAATTCGCGAAGTGTTTCATATTTCTGACTGAAATGTTATGCTGTGCACCATAAACTGACACAACACTGTAAGCTGACTATACACTTCAATTTAAAAAAATGGAAAAAATTTACTCCATGTCTATCTTGCTGTGCACTACAGAGGAGAAACGGAAAGACTGCTGTGCAATTTAGACAAGATAAACATACCCCCAAAGTTAAACAATTCAAAGGAGGGCAGAATCAGTAACTAAAACTGTGGGGCAGACAGACCAATGGTTCAACTATCTGAACTCAAATTAGGCAAATCTAGGAGATTTTTGAAATTTCAGTTTCCCAAGACCTACTCTCGATCTACTGAACTAGAACTTCCATGGAACGGGGTCTAGGAATGTCTCATTGCTCCCCAAAGTCCCACAGCAGGACTCTATACACCACAGCCAGTCAGTGCTGTGTGCATCTTCAGTGTGAGCGAGAGCACAACAGTAACGTGAGAGAGGTACAGACAGAACTTTTAAAGTCTGCGGGAAAGGCTGCTGGATGAAAGGCTTTGTAGAGACAATGACAATAGAACTGAAACTTGAAGGAAGGGTAGAATGTGAGAAAAAGAAAAGAAAGGTATCTAACAAGGATAAAATACCATAAGCCAAGACACAGAGACGGACAGATAGGGAACAGCAAGGGCTGGGAAGCCTGCTTTGGCTGAGCTGTAGGGTGTGCAGGCGAGTGATGGTGGGTAAGGCAGACTTCCTGAACCTAAACACAAGATTAATGAACTTAACCTTTACTCCACAGGCAATGAAGAACCTTGTAGATTTTTAAGAAAATAGGAAACAGTAATAGAGCTGTGCATGAAGATTACACTGTCAGCAGATATACATGGAAGAAGAGACAGAAGAGAGCAGTGAGGAAATTATTCTAAAACTCCAGGTAAGAAATAACAGCACACCAGGCTGCAGGACTACAGACTATGAGAGGTAATTTGCACATAAAAAAGACAGACTTTGTCAACTAGGCAAGGATGAGGGAAGGGACAATAATCACTCAGCAGTTTCCATGGGCAAAGACCAGGAAGCAGGAGCAAGAGCAGATTTGGAGTAGGATACAAATTCCGTTTTAGACCTAGGAGATTTAAAGTACAGAGGAGGCATCAAAGGGGCTGGTGGAAAAACCGTTGGAAATTAGAAACTTGAGCACATTTAGGGAAGAGATACAGATTTCAGAGTTAACAGCTAACAACTGAACGACATGGGAGTGATTAAAAGTAAAAGGCCACAGAGATAACAAAAAGAAGACATATAAGGGCCATTATCATAAAAAAATTAACTCAATTTGGTGACTGGGTATGAAGGATAAGAAAGTCGATAATGACTCTGAATTTGTATAACTAGGAGAATGAAAGTCTCATAAAAGAAAGAGGAAGGAAGAGAAACAGTAAGTCTTAAGGGGAAAATAAAGCTAGGGTGGATAATCGACTGCCAATATTGTTACTTTAAAAGACTCTGTTATTGCAGGGAAAATGGGCTAGATGACTGGTTCTCAAGTTAACCATGGAAAGATGCACCTGGATGTTGAGGCATGTTCTGTCATTACAAAAGCTTTCAAAGCTTCTTCATAACTTCCATACTTATCTTGCTGTGGCCAGTAACTAGCAGTTTGTGGTCTAGCACAGGGCCACAGACCATCCAAGGCATGGTCCTGAACTAGAACATCTCCAAGATGCTTCCTGCTTCTAAGATGCTCTGACATTAATATTTCAAACCTGGTTGCTGAGAAAGAGTAGCAAACTGGGACAAGAAAGGCCAGTTCCCACCATTTACCAGCAGTGACAAGGGCTGGCACCTACTGCATTTCTCAGTATGTTAGGTTTCCTTCCTTCTTTAACTTTTCTCATCTGTGAAATGAGAGACATAGTTGGCTCCCCAATCTCCCATGGTTAAGAGAATGAAAAGAAATGATACATGTGAAATCACAATATAAATACACAATATAAATATTATTATTATTAAAATGCTACTAATAACTTCAAGTAGAGAGCAGTAAATTCCAAACCTGATTTCCTAAGACTTCCTTTGACTATAATCTCAAGGCACAACATAAAATTCTCCAAATAAAATTCACTTTAATTTACTTTATTAAAACAACAAAAGAGTGAAAACTTCCCACAAAGAAAAGCTTCACAACCAGATGGCTTCACTGGTGAATTATACCAAATGTTTAAAGAAAAATTACCACCAATCTTTCACAAAGTCTTCCCAAAATGAAGAGGACTTTTCAATTCATTCTATCAGGCCAGTATAACCCAACCCCAATACCAAAATCAGACAGAAATCCAAGGAAAGAAAACTACAGACAAATATCCCTTGTAAATATAGATGTAAACTTCTCAACAAAATACAAACATAAAAGGATTGTTTTCCTGTTAGCACCTGGAGTAAGGGCTGGCAGAAACAAGAAACAGCTAATTTCAAATACTGGAACAATCAAACATAGAATATACAATGTTTAAGAAGTTTCAAGAATAAAAGAAAGTTTTTGGAATATGAATAAATAGCAAGTTGATTTGATTAAGAACTGAAGAGAAATTCAGGAAATGTTAAATATAATAACTAAAATTTAAAATTCAATATATAGAAGAACAGGAGATTAGACATAGATGTAAGATAGACTTGAGAGAAAGAGACAATGGGGTAAAGGTACTGTTTCATTGGATAATGGTTGAGAATTTTCCAGAACTGATGAAAGATACCATTCTACAGATTGAAGGAGCCCAGCAAATCCTAAAAAGGAGAAATAAAAAGAAATCCACATCTAACTACCAAAGTTAGAAAAACAACAACAGAATAAACATAAAGTATAAGATTTAAAAAAAAAAAAGAAGAAGCAGAAATTAATGAAATAGAAAGCAAATGTAAAAAAAAGAACAATGAAGAAAAATCAAAAGCTGGTTCTCCAAAAATACCAATATAATAGCAAAGTTCTGGTGCGACTGATCAAGATAAGAAAAAAAAAAAAGTAATAATATTAGGAATGAAAAGGAAGATACAACTACAAACAACAAAAATTAAAAAGAGAATATATATTGAAAAATTTCAGGCCAAAACATTGTAAATCTTACTTGAAAAGAACAAATTCTTTTAAACTATCACTTACAAAATTGACCTAAGAAGAAACAGAATACCTGAAGAGTCCTATATCCATTAACTAAAATTCAATCACTTATTAAACACATACATAGAAAAGTCCTGGTCCAAATAGTTTTACCATGAGTTCTTATCAATATTCAAAGAAAAAATTATTCTAATCACACAACAAATAGTCCAAATGTCAGAAAAAGAGGGAATATCTCCTCATTTAATAAGGCTAGCACAAACTTGACATCAAAACTTAATAAGGACAAAGGAAAATTATAGGACAATTTTATTAATGATCATAGAGGCAAAAAATATTAGCAAACCAAATCTAGCACTATATAAAAAAAGAGAAACATACAATCTGGACTAATTAATGTGGAAACATGCATCAAATATTTTTCAGTTCCTGTCACATCTCTTACACAAGGAATTCATTTATTTTTCTTTTCCTTTCATTTTGAAACTTTCTACTTCCTTGCTTTCTCCCATTGCATTCGCCTCCTTTTTCTTTCCTCTTTCTCTTCTCAATCCTCATTTCATTAATGGGGCTTCTCAATCATTTTCCTAACTTCAACATCAACTTACATACTAAAGACACAAACTTGGTTTCCAGCCTACATCTCCCAATTAAATTTCAGACACATAATTATTTGCCCAGCCCATCTATATATAACTAACCAACCAATCCCAGAATTAGCAGGACAGGTACTGGGGAGAAGAAAGGCACACAGAAAGAAGAGCCCTGAATACTTGCAGAGGGTTCCTTTCAAGTCTTCATCTTCATACTGATTAGTGCAAACGGGTGTAAAAATAACTGAGTCCAGGAAAGAACTACCCGAAAAGAGAAGACCAAGTAAGTCCCTGCAGTTTACACAATGCCAGGGTGAATTTGCGTTTCCACCATCCAGAGTGGAAAAACCTGTAATACTCAGGGCTCTGGGTATACTACTCAGAAGCTTACTGCCTCAATAGTAAGGTAAAATTAGCTCTAAACTAATGGCTGCCTCAAAAGCTGTTTCTCAACATAACCAAACCAAGCTCAGTAATATTTAAAGAATGACAAAAAATATTTGGAATCAAATAATTAAAATTAACAATGTCTGGTATCTGATAAGAAATTGGCAGGGGGGTGGGTATAGCTCAGTGGCAGAGCACACACTGAGCATGTATGAGGTCCTGGGTCCAATCTGCAGTAACTTCCATTAAAAAATAAAATTAAATTAAAAAGTGTTTTAAAAAATTATCAGGCATTCAAAGAAACAGGAAAATAGGAACCATAAGGGAAAAATCAATCAACAGAAACAGATTCAAATGATACAGACGATAGAATCAGTAAAAACTAGATATCAAAAACATTATTATAACCAAATCCCATATGTTCAAGAAGGTAGAGTAAATCATGATCACGTGAAGTAGAGACATGGGAAATATTAAGGAGACCCAAAATAAACTTCTATAGATGAAAAATACAATGTCTAATATGAAGAATACACTGCTTGGGATTAATGGCTAATTAGGTTCCACAAAAGAATAATGAACCTGAAGACAGCAATAGAAACTTTCCAAAATGAGACACAGAGAAGAAAAAACAGACTGAAAAAAAAAATGAGCAGAATATTAATAAGTTGTAGGATAATTTCTAGCACTCTAAAATATATAACTAGAGTCTCTCAAATATAAAGGGGAAGAAAAACAATTGAAGAAAACTTGACTAAAATTGTTCCAAATTTGATGGAAACTATAAACCTACAGATCCAAAAAACTTAACAAATCCCAAGAACAAGAAATATAAAGAAAACTAACTATATCAAATTGTTTAAAACTATTAATAAAGAGAAAAATCTTGAAAAATTGTGCACTACACTGGAAATTGACACAACATTGGAAACTGACTATAACTCAATAAAATAAAATTTTAAAAAAATAAATAAAAAATAAAAAGCCAAAAAAGAGATAGAAAAATCTTAAAAGTCAGAAAAACAAGAGATACATAATGTTCACTGACCAAAGATGTGAACGACAACTGCTTTTCATCAGAAATAATGCAAGATATGTGAGCAACATCTTTACTGGAAGAAAAACTCAACCTACGATTTAATGCCAGCCAAAATATCTTTCAAAAATGAAGGCATAGTCAGAACTGGAAAAAAAAAATAATAATTAAGGCACAGTCAAGTATACCTCAAAAAAAATACTTCTTTTTTAAAGTGAAGACAAAATAAAAACATTTTCAAATATATAAAAACTGGAAGAATTCATCACCAGAAGACCACTATTACAAGAAATACTAAAGGAAACCACTCGTAAGAAGACAATGACATCAGATGGAAATCTGGAACTACTCAAAGAATAAAGAGCTCTAAAAACTGAAAATGTGGCGGGTTATAACATATGCAGAAGTAAAAGTATGACAACTATAGAACAAAGGATGGGGAAGGGGAAACAAAAGTATACTGTCATACACAGTTCTTACGCATGAAATGGTGTAACACTTGAAGGTAGACTGAGGCAATTATGTATTCTGTAAACTCTAAAGCAACTACTATAAAAATAAAGCAAAGGAATACAGCCAATAAGCCAAGAAAGGCGATAAAATGGAATTATAAAAAATACTTTAAAAAAACAGAGGAAAAAGGACAGAGAATAAATGGAACAAATAGAAAACGAACAAAAGAGATTAGATTTAAACCCAATACTAGCAATAATCGCATTAAATTTAAATGTTCTAAATAACCCAAATAAAAAGCAGAGATTGGCAGAGTAGATAAAAAAAAAACCAAGACTCAACTATGTGCTGCCAACAAGAAACCCACTTTAAATATAAAGACTAAAATGTTAAAAGAAAAAGTACTGAAAAAGATACCAAGCTAACA
This sequence comes from Camelus dromedarius, assembly GCF_036321535.1. NCBI lineage: Eukaryota > Metazoa > Chordata > Mammalia > Artiodactyla > Camelidae > Camelus > Camelus dromedarius. Next base: position 67,651,829 of record NC_087439.1, on the reverse strand, counting down.
GTAACCAAAAGAAAGCTCGAGTGGCTATATTAATATCCCATAAAGTAAGATCTCAGAGCAAACACTATTACTGGGAATAAAGAAGGTCATTTTATAAATGATAAAAGGACCACTTCATCAAGAGAACGGAACAATCTTAAATGTTTATGCACCTAATAATATAACTACAAAATGTGTGAAGGAAAAAGTGAAAGAACTCATACAAATCAATATCCAAAAAAGCAAACAATCCAATTAAAAAATGAACAGAAGATCTGAAGAGACATTTTTCCAAAGAAGACATACAGATGGCCAATAGGTACCTGAAAAGATGCTTGATGTTGTTAATCATCAGGAAAATGCAAATCAAAACCACAATGAGATATCACCTCATACCTGTTAGAATGGCTATTATCAAAAAGAAATATGTGCTGGCAAGGATGTAGAGAAAAGGAATCCTTGTACACTGTTAGTGGGGATGTAAATTGGTGCAGCCACTGTGAAAAACAGCATGGAGGTTCGTCAAAAAATTGAAAATAGAACAGAATTATCATGTGATCCAGCAATCTCACTCCTGGGTATATATATCCAAAGGAAATGAAATCAATATCTCAGAGAGATATCAGTACCCCCATGTTCAGTGCATCATTATTCACAGTAGCCAAGATGTAGAAGCAACCTAAGTGCCCATCCAACGATGAATGGATAAAGAAATTGTAGGACATGTATACAATGAAATATTATTCAGTCATAAAAAAAGAAAATTTTGCCATTTGTGACAACATGGATGGACATAATGCTAGTGAAGTAAGTGGGACAGAGAAAGACAAATAAAAGACAGACATCACATGATCTCTCTTATATGTGGAATCTTAAACAAACAAACAAACAAAATAAAATCCCCACCAAGCTCATAGATACAGAAACTTGACTGGTGGTTGCAAAGGCAGGGGGTGAGGAGTGGGAAAAATGAGTGTTTTGGGGAGTTTTCGTTTTGTTTTTTGGTTTAAACAAATTGAATAATAAAAAAGACCTTGCTCTGACTCTCATGGTAGAAATAAGACAGCAAAAGAAACTCTGGGAACGATGATACCAAGTCTCATCCATGGCTGGTGGTCCTGCTCTCCACCAACACTGCCCCACCCCATCTTCCACACCCAAGCACCTGTTGTTTTTATTGGCTACAAAGCAAATGAGATAATATTAAGGGATAGTTTAAAAATAAAGATACTCAATTTTCCTTAATAGAGATTTCAACGTCCCTTTCTCAGTAACTGACAGAACAAGCTGACAGAAAACCACCCAAGATACAGAAGGCTTGAACAACACTAACAACCAGCTTGACCTAATTAACATTTATAGAACACTGTAATCTAAGTGTTATCTCTGATCACAGTACAATAAAATTAAGAACCAATTTCTGGGAAATGCTCAAATATTTGGAAACTAAATTATCACTTCTAAATAACCCATAGATCAAAGAAGACATCAACAGGAATATTAGAAAGCATTGTGAATTGAATGAAAATGAAAATATGTCATATAAAAATTTGTGGGATGCAGCTAAAACCAGTGTTTAGAGGGAAATGTATGGCACCAAGTGTTTATGTTAGAAAACAAGATCTCAGATTTAACTAACTTAAGCTATCACCCTAAAAACTTCAGAACATTAAACCCAAAACAAACAGAAGGAAATAATAAAGATAACAGAAAGTAATGAAATAAAGAACAGAAAATAAAAAGAAACAATACAACCAAAAGCTTTCTTTAAAAAGACTATAAACTCTATTATAAGCTAATTTAAACTTTGAAGTATCGGCACAAAGACAACCAGGCCAAGGGAATAGTTTAGAAAATGCACAAATAGACATACACATAAATGTCAAGGGTTCCAATGCAGTGGAAAACAACAGCGTTCAATAAATAGTATTGGTTAAATAGAAAAGCCATATAGGAAAAAAGAAAAAGCTACATTCGTCAAGAGCAAATATTCCCACTACTGACGTTCAGGACATCTTCAGAATTAAAACAGGATTCATAAATACCATTTATCAATTACATTCCATGAAAATGTGCTGAATATTTACTTGTGTTGCCTCATGTACAGAAACTTGTAAAACTAATTCAAAATATCCCAAGTCAGGGGGGAGTGTATATAGCTCAATGGTAGAGTGTGTGCTTAGCATGCACGAGGTCCTGGGTTCAATCCCCAGCACCTCCATTAAAAACAAACAAACAAACCTAATTACTTCCCCCTCCAGAAAAAAAAATTTTTTTTAAATCCAAGTCAAGTTAAGCTGATATGAATATCAATCTTAGAAAGCGTGATTGAAATGATCTCTAACTTAGATAGCTTAAGCTCAATTGTACGTCTATCTGAAAGCAAGAAGATGCTAATGGTAAGTTAACAGTCCTTTTTTTTTTAATTATTATTTTTTTTAATTTAGTTAATTTTGAGGGGGTTAATTAGGTCTATTTATTTATTTTTAGAGGAGGTGCTGGGGATTGAACCCAGGACCCTGGACATGCTATGCATATGCTCTACCACTTGAGCTATACCTTCCCCCCTTAAGTTAACAGTCATGAATGCCATATAAAATGGAACCTCAGAGAGAGAAATAGATATATAGCATTCTCCAATCCTCCCGCTAGGAGACAGGGGAGACAGGGACAACTACACGGGATATAAATCCCAAGAGTGGAAACAGATGTATCAAGCTATTATAGTTCAATGATACTGGACATTAATACCTCAATAACTCTCCCTGCTCTAATTCCATGCCCAAATAAGCTTCTGACTACAATTTCCTTCTCATGTAAGTTTGCTCTGAACATTCGTACTACTTAATGATTATATTTCTCACTATGAACTGGCATTTTGGTTTATATCTTAGTCTCCAGTGAATCGGTTCCCTAAGCCTAATCACCTCTGGGTGTACTAACAAATCACACTGTAAGCCTATAAATTAAAAAAACAGACCCTAGAATGTATGTCCATACAGTGATACTGTGAAATTCTAGGAGTCGGCCTGGGGCAGATAGCTAGTCTCCCCTCTATCTTGCTGAACATCTATTCAAATCGTACTTAAAAAAAGAAAGAAAGAAAGAAAGAATATTAGCTGAGTCTGTGAGTCATCTTTTGGCCCCAGACAAGGATCTATGTCAGCACTGTCACACTGCACCAAGCAGATCCCGATGACGCTAAGGCAGACCCTGAAAGAGAACTAGCTTTCTCACTAGCACTGAAGGGGCTGGGCATTAATCTACAGCTTTCTGATAAGGCAGATGCCAAGAACCTCTAATGAGATTATTTTGAAAAATATTTTAACACATTAGAAATATTAAAAAATGGATCAATCTTGCAGAAGACAGAGGTGAAGTAAAATGCACTATTTCCAGCTACTATGGGGAAAGGAACACAGAAGACAAGAAGTCAGACAGTGAGACTCCAAGGAGCCCCGGGACCACAGGCAAGTTCCTTAACCTATCAAGGCCTTGACTTCCTCTATAAAATGAGGGAATGGAATCGGATAATCTCTAAGGTCCCTTTCAATTCTAATTATAATTGGTTCCTTTAGTGATAACTGGGAAAGTTCCAGAAACAAATTTACCAAGAAAACTTAAAAGCAGCTTTCCTCAAATAACAGAGTACATTTCTTCCCAAGTGGAATCTATTTTATCTCCATTGATGATAAAATTACATCCAAGAATATTTTAAAATCAGCATATACAGGGAGAAATCAATCTACTACAGTGGGAATTTAAGAACAAAAAGGAAAAGGACTCACGTGTGTCTTCCGTATCTGAGGGTCTCTCGGATGGACCAGGCAACCTGGTAGGGTGAGGCCTGCTCTGAGTCCTCCAGCTCTTCTCCACTCTCTTCAGACCAGTCTAAACCTGGGACAGAGAGATGATGTTGCAAGTTAGAAAAGACTCATGTTTATTTTAAATTTAGATCAGAAGCTACCCAACACCAACAACAAGTACCATCATGGTGTGAATAAATGCCTCCTGATGAGTTTCATCCTTGTTCTGGGACAAAGATATTAATAATGAAGGTATGACATGCACTCATACTTAATGACATTATAACAAAAATGCTATATTCCATGGATGAACTTCTTTCATCAGATGCTTCACAAATGGAGTAGAAACAACACAAGCAAAGAGAGTTCAAGTCAAAAAAGGGGGTAAAAGTATCAAAACATTATACACTAAAATAATGTCAGAAAAACATAAACCATATTCAAGACGATAGGAAAAGAAGCCTTATGTTGAGGACAGACAAGTAAAAAGGTGCCAGTGGACTCACTCTATACCGCAACAAAGAAGGGCCCAAGAATAAACTGTCAAAGGCAGGCACACTCCCTCACCCTCCCAACACCTCTGGAGGAAAGGACTGCACCCACTTATTCCCAGGCTCTTGACCCCTACATGAAGACGGAAGGGTAGGCAGTGTTTTATTTCTAACGTGGTTTGGGGGTTTCTTTTAGTTCTTTTAAACAATAGCTGTCACATTTGTGCTCCATTTTGAAAAACAAGCTTAGAGGGGAAAGGGAAGAAATACAGTATGAACGTACTTGCTTATGTTGTTAACACTATTATTTTTAATGACTGGATAATTGTTAGCTTCCAATATAAAGGTTTTACCTTTTTAAAAGTTTTGTATCTTGAAGAAGTCTTGATAAATACTGATGTTGCACAGTCTAACATACAACAGTGTGTGGACAATATAACTTTAATATACTCATACCACTATGAAACATCAATTAGATACACTGATGACCAATACTCTTATGTCTTCCTTATTGATACCCACAAAAATTAAGAGACCACTTTCATTAGACACGGATAGTTAAAAAAGACCTCACAGATTTCTTCCATAATTTGAATGTGTTTACATGTACCAAATAAGGCAATTAAGAAAAGATTAACTGAAATGCAAATTAGAAATGCTTAAAATTATGTAACAGTGCCACTGGCATAAAGAAACCCCAAATCTAGTTCCAAGAAGACTAACCAAAATGCCAGGTCATCTTAAAAAGTTACTTTCTGTAACTAAAATAATTAGCAATCTGTTAAAAACTAAATTTAAAAAATAAAAAACAAGTAAGTGATCACAACACCATCAGCTTCAGGATGCTGAAAGGTGAGATCCTTCGAACACAAAGTGACACAAGGCACTTTTAAAAATTAGAACGTGAATTGCTATTTTTTATTGTTTATGTAAATATAATAATGTGTACTAAGGCACGTATGCTTTCTCTGAAAAAGTCAAGATCTAAGCCATAAGAACTAAGACGGAAGTGTTTCTCTTGTTATAAAATTAACTGTCCAATCAAGCAAACCTTTGATCTTGGCTTCATTATCACTAGTTTTAATGTAAATAATTGAGACACCAGACAAGACAGGACTATAAAAGCCAATCAAACACTGTGCTTTTCTTTAAGTATTCTTTGCTGACATGGGTGCAGACTATGCTTGGTCATAATAGTGCATCACAATTTCTGGTTTCTCCAAAATAACCTTTGTTTTGAAAACTTGGGCCCCTCATATGCTTGAATTTTTTTTTTTAATAAAAAGACAGTACTTTTTCTGTAAGTTTTAGTTCTGTTCAAAAGGACTGAAAATCAGCCCTCAACATAACATAAAATTTCATGGTTTCAAAAGCTAAAAAATTACCAGCATCCAGAAATAAATAGAAGCATAAATAAAAATTTAGTAGATGATAGGGGTAAATGGTGGAATAAGAGGTAGACATTTAGAAAAAGAAAATATAGGTGAGTATATCTATATACTCTTGGAATGAAGAGAGACCAAACAAGGGGGTGGGAACCCTGATTCAAAAGGAAGAAATCCTAAAAAAGAGAGAATACATTAAAAAATGTTAACCTCTGAGGGGGGAAGTTATAGCTCAAATGGTAGAGTGCATGCTTAGCATGCATGAGGTCCTAGGTTCAATCCCCAGTATCTCCTCCAAAAATAAATAAACTTAATTACCTCCCCACCACTGCCAAAATAAAATAAATAGTACAATAATAAATAAATTAAATATTTTAAAAATGTTAACCTCTAAGTTCCAACACCTTTATAATAGATATTAAAAGCAAATAACAAATAGGAGGGAAGAGAGGCTTTGCAACTAACATGAAATATGTATAAAAAGCTCTTACCTATTAATAAAAAAGAGAAGTATTTAAGTAAAAATGGATAAAAAATTGAAAAGGCAAAATAAGTAAGAAATATGTATGTCCAAAAAAAAGCATATGAACAAATATTCAAAACTACATTATTAATCTAAGATAGCAGTTCTCCATCAAAGTATGGCCCACCATCCCCAAAGATCCCTGAAACACTTTAGGGGAAATCCTTAAGTCAACACTATCTTTAAAACAATACTAAGATCTTATTTGCCTTTTTTACTGTGTTGACATTTGCACTGATGATAAAAAAAAAAACCACAGTGGATAAAACTGCACTAGTTGTCAATAGATGTTCCACAACATGACTTGCGGTCAAATGAAAACAAACAAACAAACAAACAAAAAACAAACAGTTTTAAGCCTATCCTTGATAAAGCACTTGTTTCTTAAAGATTATTTATTTCATTAAGTCTTGATTCTTGGGTACATGTCTTTATGACATCGTGTGTGACTAAATGTGAGGAATACGTGAAGTGCCTCTGCAGCATCTGGAGAGAGTGTGGCGGCTGCCTGGAGGAAAGGCAATTGCAGGACTCTTAGTTGTGACCTGAATCAGCTGCTTTTTCTTCATTCAACACTATTTTTATTTGAAAGAGTGACTGACAGACAAACTATGGGTACTAAGACCTGGATATCTGGCAGTCATTTTTCCTAAAATGAACACAGTGAAACCAACCTTTCAAGGAAAACAATGAAGGGTATTTGTTGCCAATAACATTCAAATTTCCACTTGAAAGCTCATTTTTTTTTGAAAACCTGAATTTATCACAGAGTATGACAACCTCCTAAGAATTAGACTTTTCATAAGGTTGCTGTTAATACTAATGGATGTGATTTAAAATTTTTATATAATGAAGTATGTTAACATTTGGGACAGCTGTGTAACTCACTAAACCAGTATTTCCAAATGACCAAAACATGGCATTATAAAATCATGCATGAGTAAAAGACCCATTCAAAGTACAAGGTAAATCAATGGATTTTAATGTAATAATATGTAAAAACCTTTGATAAAGTTTCAGATTCCACATTGCAACTAATCTTTAAGAAACTACCACTTGTCAAGTTTTGGTGTAGAATCAGTTAAGAATACCCACAATTACTTGGAAAAAAACCATTAAAATATTCCTCCCTTTTTTAACTACAAATGTGTAAGGCCATATTTCTCTCTGCTAGCCAATACCGCCCATCAGGACAGACTGAATGCAAAAGCAGGTATCTAGCTGTCTTCTAGTAAACAAGACTTAAAATTTTGTAAAACAACGTAAAACAATGCTGCTCTTCCCATTATATTTGTTTTTGTTTTAGAAAACATAGTTATTTTTCATAAAAAGAACATGTTAACATGTAGTGAGTTTGTTATTTTTAAATGAATTACAAGTTAAAACTGAGAAATTAAAAATACTAATTCAGTACATATCAATAGGTGTAATTCACATACACAAAATCCCTACAGTATGCTCAATAATTTTGGAGTATAAATAAAGGGATTCTAAGGTCGAAAATTTGAAAAACATTGATCTAAGGTAGGCAAATTTTCTATCAAATTCATAAAAGCAAAATACTAATAATAATATCTAATATCCAGGACTATATAGATGTAGAGAAACTGTCATTCTCTTACACTGCTGAAAGTAAGGTAAACTGACAAAATCAGTCTAATGGAAAATTTGTTAACACATATCAAAAACCTTCCTAAAAAGTGCAAAAGCATGGAATCAGCAGTTCTGCTTCTAGGAATCTATTTGAAGGAAAAATTTTAAATGTGATGGTAATTATTTTACTGTGAGGCTATACAGCTACAACACTTAGTAATGAAATTAATTGGGAACGATTTAAATTAGAGAAAGAATTCAGCTGTGACAAATTATGTTGTGTATGAAAAATTACTAACTTGATAATACATTACAAAAAGTTTTTAAATAGGTTGCAATGCTGTATGTATAGCAGGAACTTAATTTTATATATCTGAAAAAATATACCAAGGTATTAACAAATGGGTATTAATAAAGTTTGGGATGTTTTAATTTATTACTTGCTTATCTATATTTTTTAAGGTTTATTAGTTTTTTTAATTACCAAAAGTCATACATCGTTTAATAACAGGTAAAACAATCTAAAGCTGTATAAGAGTTATCAATCCTATCTGCTTAAAACCACATCCTGTCCAATTCCATCCCCTCATGGTAGCCAATGTTACCAGCCTGACAGTGTACATCCAGTCACACTTTAACTATGCTCATGCCAAAGAGGCAAACATCTACCCATGTATTAGCTATATCTGGATCAGCAGATACTGTGTCCCTTGTTTATTTATTTTTACAAAACTAGGATAGTACAATACTTCACTTTTTTCTACTTGTTAATATACCATGGACACATCCAGGTCCAGATACAGATTTCATTCTTTTTTTGTTTTAGTAGCTGCATATTTTATAAAATGCATATATACAATAATTTTCTCAAGGTTGCCTACAGGTTATAAAGGTCGTTGGCAGATTTTTAGTATTGTAAGCAATGTTGCAGTCAACATCCTTGAACACATATCCTTACCTTCCTATATTTGTTTTAGCCATAGGATAGAGTCACAAAAGTGAGTTTGCTGGCTATACATAAACTTTTAATTAGTAGATACTGTCACATTATTCACCAGCAATGTATGAGATCCCATAGCCTCATCAACAAAGGATATAATTTCTGCCAAACTGATGGTAATTCACTGTTATTTTAACTTGTGTTCCCTGTCACGGGCATTGAGGTTTTCATTTTTTTTACTGACCATTTATATTTCTTCTTCCTCTATTCCCATCTTTTTCCCATTTTTCTATTGCTGTCATGTTATACAAATAATTTTTCCTAAAGTTAGAATCAGACCTCATACCATATTCAAACTCCAAGTGAATTAAAGCTTTAAATGATCTAAAACAATCAACTTATTAATAGAAAATACAGAATATCTCTATAAACTTGCAGTCAGGTATGTTTTCTTGAATAAGACAGAAAACTCAGAAGCAACAAAGGAAAGATAGACATGTGACTACATTAAAGTTTTATCTGTATTTTTTTTTCACTTTTAAATCAACAGGTATTGCTTTAAGAATTTTTTTTTTAAAAAGTCTTTGTTTTAGGAACTGTTGGCAGATATTAAGAATGCTATCGTTATTCCAAGGTCCTATGATACGACGTGTCGAGGACTCCATTAGCCACACAGGTACTGAGCTCTTAGAGTCACAAAACCAAACACAAGTGCCTTTTAATACTGCTGCCACCACCACTAGTACAAGCTATAACTGCAATTCTAAATTCCCAGCTTCTATTTCTTCTGTATCTTCTTCACCAGTTATTATCCTCTCCAGTGGCACATTTAAGGTGGTTTACCTAAATACAGAACCTTTCATTGGACCACTTTGTCCAAGCAGTCTCTCCCTATCCCATAAGTGAAGGTTATGAAAATAAGGCCTTGTACAAAAAAGCACATTTTGTTATATTATGCGTATCTGATACGGTAAAATAGATAACTCACCTAGATGGGGAAACAGATCAGTGTCCAACTGATGTTTCTGGGTACACAGTTTCATCAGTCTCTGCAGTCGACTTATACAGGAGAAGTGTGGAGAGAAGGCGGTGGCTTTCATAAGGACCCGGTCAGTCCTGGGGGGGTCCACGATGGGAGCCCTACTGGATGGCAGGAGGGGCAGAGGCCTCTTGTGGGACAACTGCCTCGCTTGTGCTATAGTGTGCGTGGTGGGGGCCACTCCCTGCATTGGTAGGCTGGTGTTCTGAGGTTGAGGTGACTTGCAGACTAAACCCTGCGGTGGCGGTGGAGGTTTTAAAGAAGTGGACAAAGGTGACAGGCGGGAGTGCGGCTGCGGAGGCTGCTGCTGAGAAGGTGCAGGAGGGGGACTAAAGTGCTCTTGTCGAACTTTTAAAATCTCTGTCTCTCTCTGGCACTGCCGATTCTGGGCCAACTTGCTCTGCAACTTCTTTCTCACAGTTGCCCCTTTCTTTAGGTCATCGTCTTCCTCGTTGAAAGCAAAGGGGTCTTCCAACTCGGTTTCCAGGTAGTGGAGAGGGACCCTTGCCCCCGGTGGAGAGAGGGACATTCCATCCAGTCCATTGGGCATCTTCAAGGCCAGCGTGGGCACCGTCAGGCTAAAGGCCATGGTATCCATCTGGTGCCTGACCTTCACCTCATCTATAGGATCATTCTTTTTCTTCCTCTCTTTTTTCGGGATAAAGCCAAGTACCTGCAAGTGGCTGTTGCAGTACCTTAAAAATACACACGTGGGTAAATGTTCAGGATACATATTAAGAAAAGTACAATATAAAACTACACATCATAAAATGTAAATCCTAATATGTTAAAAATGCAAAACTAAAATAACTCTTTGGTATTCGTGGATTTAATATATGCAACTTTCACTACTTTCAAGCAACCCTCAGTCTGTGCAATTTTGCTAAAGCAAATATATGAATTGCACATGTGAAGAGGCTGCCAGACAGAAGCAAGTCATTCAAATAGTGAGAGGCCCTGGATAACCACCCAGCTATTGCTTCTTAACATCGCTTTGTTATTCTCTATTCATAGCATACAAAGTAACACAAGAGTCTAAAGGATCACTGAAAATTCTCTTATGGAGGAAGAAAAAAATATGTTCCAATGTCATTCAAGTATCTGGAGATTCACAAAGATCTTATGGCATGACCCTTAAGATGTCAGGTGTCTACTGTGTTACACACACACATACACATACGCACGCACACAGAGAGAGAGAGAGAGACAGAGACAGAGAAAATACAACAAAATAGAATAAAAGAAAATAGAATAATAAAACTAGTTGGTGTGATTATAGATTAAATGAGTTCCTCAATAGCCACCTACACTAGGTACCAAGATGATGCCCTTTATACAGATGAGGAAACTAACTTTTATAGAAATTAAATAACTTGCCCCAAACCATCCATATGGAAAGTGACAGAGTTGAGATTTGAACTAAAAATCAAAGCTCATGAAGACTCTATTAATAAGTCTTCAACAATGAGCAGGTTACTTTTGTAATGTAAATGCTATTTAAAAAAAACTGTGAAAGGATAGATAGAATCCTTCTGCACAATGAGAAAGTAGAATGCATGTTACTCCAATAAACCACACTGAAAACTTATGGAGGCTTTTAACCAGTAGAAAAGTAGTGTTTTCCAAACTGGTATTCCTCATGCAGTTCCACAGTATGCCATAAAAACAGCATTCCATGCTTAAATAAATTTGGAAAACACTAGCTTAAACAGAATTAGACAACAATTTCGCCATTTGTTTCTGCAGAACAACCTCTCAAAGCATTTTGTATGATAATGTGCATTTTGCTCCAAGGGGGAAAATGGAACCATATGGCAGTGTTTCCCAAGTTTATTTGAAAATGGCACATATTTTTACTGCAGCCTACCTGGGACATCTCCATAGAACAGTTTTGGGGGAAAAGGCAATAAAGTAAATAATGTCAATCCCCAAACTCATTGGGCGGCATCAAAAAATAGTTTAAATAATTATTAAAAACAGATTCACCAAATAAACAGAACACATGGTTGTGTTGGTTTGTCTTGGAAATAAATCTATCAGAGGCACACTTAAATTTTAAATAGGATTATTTAAAATTGGGACAGGAGAGCTAAGTCCCACATACACCTTAAACAGAACAGATTCATAAAGCTGTTGCCAATGAGAAAAAGGGTTTCAGGGGTAACTGAATTAAGCTTCCCAATAAAGAGTAAATGGCTTTTTGTTGTTTTCAACTCATTTTCTTTTTTTTTTTTTTTTTTTTTCAGTGTTGGGGGTAGGGGTAACTAGGTTTATTTATTTCTTTTATTCTTATTTTTAGAGGAGGTACTGGGGATTGAACTCTGGATCCTGTGCATGCGAAGCATGTGCTCTACCACTTGAGCTGTACCCTCACCCCTTCAACTCATTTTCAAATTAACAAAAGGATTAGTATTTTTAGTGGGGAGAAATGTGATGGGTTTTTTTTAATTCAGAAGCTGAACTTTTCTGCTCATTGCCACGGGCAGCCGGAACTAGTGACGAGGCCCCTGCGCGCTACGGTGCACAATACAGCAGAGGCTAGTCTGCACTTGGTCCTCCTTCAACCCCACCCTCTTCTCTTACTCCAGCCACTCTGGCAGCACTATGGCAACATTTAGCCCGAACTCCTAAAAATCTTGCCTCTTCTGAAAGGGAAAATTCTTCGTAACTAGAATTAGAACAGCTTTCTTAGTTATGAACAGCATTTAAAGTAAGTATGCTAATATGAATTTCTAGTCTAAAAGAATTCAGGGAACTGACTTCTATGGGTTCTTTTGGGAGGATGAAAATATAAAATTAGACTGTGGGGATAGCTGCACACTCCTGTGAATATACTAAAAAATACTGAATTGTATACTTCACATGGGTGACTTGTATGGTATGTGAATTATATCTTAATTAAGCAGTTTTAGAATAAATATAGGAAACAAAATTTCTGGGTAAATACTACTAAATAAATAAATATGTAAAATTATAGCAACTTTAAGTTTAAAATATTATATAAAATAACCAACTTAATATAACCACTTATCTCTGAGATACCAAGGCTATAGTAATGAACCTTCACTTCCCACTGTACAAGTATATTAAAAAATGGACTTTACTCTTTAATTACACCAGTACTTTAATTGAATATAACACTGTACTATCAAAAAGATGGAATCCCGTAAGTTAGCACTTAAAATACACACCAGATAAATAACACACCAGATATTATTAAGAAGCTGCCTCTAGCTGACCACCAAATAGATAATCTTGTCAATTAAAAGCCCTTGGGAATTTGTTTTCTAAAATAATACATAAAACCATTTCAAATCCCTAAGTATCCAAAAGGGGGAAGGGTATAGCTCAAAGTGGTAGAGCACATGCTTAGTATGCATGAACGAGGCCCTAGGTTCAATTCCCAGTACCTCCTCCAAAAAAAAAAAAAGAAAAAAAAGTAAACAAATCCCTAAGTATCCAAGGAGTAACTGCCTTAATAATGATGAAAGCTTATTTTTAAAAGAATATTCATCTTTTCTACATTATGTACTATAGTATAGTTGTAACTATTACATTTATGTACAGGCTTAAACAAAGTATTACATGAATTCAACCTGGATTTCTTGAGGTAGTATAAGAATACTACCTTCTATTAATGTCTACTTTAATCTGTTTTCAAACAACTCTATAAATAATAAAAATATTAATGCCACTTTCATTCATACAGTCTTAGACCAATTTTGAAAAAAATATGTAACTTAGTACTGATTAAGCATAGCTTCTCTTGACATAGCAACACAAAAGTCATTTCCCTTGTAAAGGTAAAAACATATGCTTCAGAGAATTAGGATTTTGGAGAAATTCAGAGTGACTCTCACTTTACTTCCTGCTGTTAGCTATTAAGATAATACCTGCTTCAGCTACAATTAAAAAAATCCAAGGTTGTAATTACAACTGTGAATAAACTGAATTTAAGACAAAACTGTAGCGATGCGATTATAATGGATCTTGAAGTGCAAAATTAATCCAAGTTCCATCCATTCTTCAAGTTAAAAAAGGGCAGGGGAAAGAAATTATTTTCAGTCAGCTAAAACCAACTGGACAGACATGCTTAGCCTAATACAGTGGTCCTTTTCTCACCTGAGATTAAAATTTTATTCCCTTCCTCACTAAGCAGCTGTTTCTAACTTTCAGGTATTGTAATTTGAGGCCTTAAGTACTCATTAGACATTCTAAGAGAGTATTCCCAAATCACCACATTATGCTATACTCATTTTGGTGGGATATTTATCAGCACAAATTATTTATTTTATCCTAAAAGTGTAAAAATTGCTCACCATGACATACAAAATATACGATTTCTTTTTAATTAATTTATGCAGGTGACATATGCTTATGTACAGGAAAAAATAAAGGCTGTATATGTATTTTTTAAAGATAGAAATAAAAAGTTGAAACCTTCTACCTAAGTATTTGAAAGGTTTTGGAAAACAAGCATGCATTTCTCTAATATCCTACAATGATCAACATGGTTTCTGGAGAACTGACAAAAAAGAGAGCTTTTATGTGAAATACAGTGTCAATTTTCCTAAGAATATGCAAGACGATCAGCAGAAGACTCCTTTTAAAACACCTCCACATTTTATTTTTTTAATTCAGCAAAGTATAAATTCTTAATTCTAGTCATAAAGCCTACCTTACTATGAAAATATAGTTTCTAAATTATAGTAAACATAGTCTATATGGAACGCTTTTTAACCAAAAGAGTAAGTCTGAGAGGAAGGAAATCTTCCGAATGATTTAAGTAATTATTCTTTTGAATAATTCTTTTTCAATGAGTACATATCATTTGCTACCTTTCAAGCACAGATTTAAAAATTCCAAAATTACTATCACTAATTATAACAGTTTCTATAATTTCTCTCATTTAGGCAGGTGACAAAACTAAGTAGAGAAGTCAGAAAATACTTTTTAAGGCTGCAAACCAAACATATCAGCACTAAGGCTTCAAGGAAAAAATATTTTTTAACTAATCCTAGAAAGTTTACTAAATCAAAAAAAAAAAAAAAGAAAGAAAGAAAGAAAGAAAGAAAGAAAACACTTAAATGTATTTTTCTGATAATTCCCCAAAGTTACTACTCCATTTTTAAAAACTGCCATCTCTCCTCTTTAGAAGCATTCCAACGTTTACTTTAGATTACCCCCAAAACTCAACATTTAAATTCAGCATATCCCAAAAAACCCAAACCCCAGAACCAAACCAAAACAAACAAAAAAAGCCTTTCTGGCCTACTAATTACAATTAAATCAAAGACTGATCCCCACCCATAGTCGGTTCTCACCTGCGGTCCTCGGATTTGGGGATGGGGTTGGTGCAGCGCTGGCTGTTATACTTGGCCACATATTCACATTGCTTGAAGGGGGCAGTCTTGTCCTCCAGAACGTGTCTGATACAGAAAGCGTAGCCGTTGAGTCGCCGCTGCTTGCACAGTTTGGGGCTATATGAGCACAAGGGCTTATTGTCAACCTCAGAGAAGTGTATATGTTTCCCTTCATACATCACGTGACTCTATTCCTTGTGAACATCAGCTAAAAGACCACCACAAAAAAAAAAAAGAAACCCAAATGATAAATCAGAGAGTATAAGGCAGATTTAAGTTGAGAATTTCACTGAGGGACTTCTGGCCCCACAGCCATACCTGATTTTAAATCTTCTGCACCATAGCAATGTTAAGAGAACCCCAAGGATACCACAGTTTGGAATGCTGCAGAATCAAGATGAAGCAGATTGTCTACAAAAATATCAAAAGGCCTAGTTAACAAAAGAAATAAGCAAAGCTTGATCACCTGGAAAGTAAAATACCACCCTTCCTAATGGGATAGATTCTTCAACATCCCAATACTGAATTCAAATAATGGGAGACATAAAATAATAAGTTAACTTACCACTCCAAATTGAACTAAGTAATTTTTACTCTGGTTAAGTTTTGTAAATACCTCAAAGTAGCATAGTTCTTCCACCAAACAAACGTCTTCAGGTGGCCTATCTTTTTTTTTCATCACTGATGGTTGCATGCTATACCTATTTTCAGAACTCAAATCTCTTCAAAATACCAATGGCATGAGCTCTATAGACTCAAAACTTCCCTCAGAAATTCTACATTTTTTCTGATGTGCTGGCAAAATATTTGGCAATTTGTAACAAACGTTTCTATGAAATACAAAAGAACAAATTCATGTTAAAAAAAATAAGTCATTTTCCTCTAATATTCCCCCACGCCTATCCCATCCAGACTATAAACTTCTTGAGCCCAAAGACTAGTCACCACATTTCCACCATTCAGTTCAGTGCTCTGTACCACACTGTGCTCCCAGTTACACCAAGTAGCACAATAATCATGGCTTATGGGTCTTTGGAGGTTTAATAAGAAAATGAAAGAAATCACACAATACTCACTACCTCTCTATACACAAAAGATCCAGCAGTAACATTTATGTACTATAACACCATACAGTCTACAATGAAACTGATACAACTAATCTGTCAAGTCAGGATCCCAGGTAACCTCTATGGTCTCACCGACTTTCCCCACAATCCAAAAATCACCCAGACAGCTGATGAATAGCTTAGATATCAGCTACAGAGAAACTCAAGAAACATTCTCTTCTTCACAAAACCAATTATGAAATTCTTACACCAGTGAATGACAAGATACATAAACCCCTAAGGAGTCAGAAGGTATGTTTGCTCAAGCCCTCTACCTGCCAAGGTAATTAGTGCTACCTTGAACAAATCATTTAACCTCAGTTTTCTCATCTGTAAAATAGGGATAATATTACTAGCTATGTTATCAGGTGGCTCTAAGGATCAAATGATACAAAGCATGCAACACACTAAGTCTCATGCCTAAGAATATGTTAAGCACAGAACAAATTGAAGTTATTACTCATAAATGTCAATTCTTTTTATTACTACATTCTACCTGCTAATGATAAAGGTAGAGAATTTGTATTACCCTTGAGAAGCATTTCACTTACCCTAGTAGAAAGAAAAAAAAACCATCTAAAATATATTAACTTGGTTAATAAAAAATCACATTGATTATTGAGTAAACCTAATGATATGTCAATATAAAACAAAAATAAGAGCTTTCCCTTTTCACTTTATTAGGAGGTAAGGAAAAAAAGTTGGACTAGAAATTTAAATTTAGCAACCCTGAAGATCTGAATTTTCAGGACAGGAAATTATTTCAAAGCAAACCCATGCTGTTTCATTTTTCACTTTCTCTTTGGCCTGCTCATCCACCTAGCAAACATAAATCTTTCTTGAATTAGTTCAAGTAAATCTATATGAACTTTAGGAAATAAATAGGCTGGATATAAGTAAGTGAAAAAGTAATTTACATAATCAATTTGATTGTCATTATGAAAAAGTAGCCTATATATCTCTATGTATGAAAATATTTTATAAATCACATGAAGGGTAATGTTCACTTTTTACTCTGACATAGTCCTAGGTGGCATCATATCTGTCAAGACTGTTGATTTTCCCTTTCTTTCCAACTTTTATGCATTTTTCCTATTTGAATTGGCTAGAACTGCTGGAACAATATTAATGGCAACCACTGTTAGTCCTAACTTTAAATGAGAACTGCTTTGAGTCGATGGCAGAAATAATGCTGACTTCTGTGTTATGTTACGGAAGTATGAAGTAATTCTCATTTTATTGAGTTGTTCCTTTTTTCAAAAAACTCAGAACTGATGGTTCATTTTACCAAATTCTTTTTCAGCTTTTAGGGAAATGATCATTTTTCTCTTTAGTACTTTTTAAAATATGCACTAGAATATTTAATATTTGGTATTCCCTGATACTGTACTCTTCTTACATTCCTGGGATGAAAGAACTTGGTCATCGTGTATAATGCTTTTAATGTGTGGCTGAGTTACACTTGCTAATATTTAGGATTTTTGTATTTGAGAATGTCCAAAGTTTTGTGTGTGTGTGCTTTGTCAGAATTGGGTGTTAATATTTCAAAAAATAGGGGGGAGGGTATAGCTCAGTGGTAGAGCGTGTGCCTCGCATGCATGAGGTCCTGGGTTCAATCCCCACATACCTCCCTCAAAAAAGTATGAATAAATAAATAAACCTAATTACCTCCTCCCACCAAAAAATTTTTTTTCAAAAAATAATTTAGAAAATCTTTGTCTTTTCCTATTTTCATGAACAAGTTAAAAAGCACTGTAGTTAATAATGTTCCTTAGAAGGTTGTCTGTGCCTACTACTGTTTTTTTGTGCAAAATAGGTTTTCTAATTTATCTACGTAGAATTGAGCAATGTGACCTTACATTTAATTTCCTAAACGTCTGTGATTCATTCTCATATTCTGTGTATGTCCACACATATATGTGATATTTGAGTTTTTTTCCCTTTGGGCTCAACAAGAGTTTATTTGTTAAATATTTTTGCCAACATCCTCCAACAAACAAACAAAAAAAACAAAATCTCTTGGATTTGTTAGCACCTCCATGTATGTTTTCTAACATTATTTTTTGCTTTCTGCTTTGTTTCCATTTATTTTACCTTTTTTAACTTCTTGGGCTGAATTCTTTTATTTTCACTCTTTTCTTGCTTAGTAATTTGTTTAGACCTGTGAATTTTCCTGAGTACTGTTTTAATCGGATCCAATAGGTACTAACAGCATTCTGATTTTCAGTACTTTCTAGCTGATCTGGGTTTATCCTTTGACCAAGGAGTTACTTAACTTTTTCCGATGGTAGAGTTTTATGCTTCCCTTTGTTTTAGTTCTAGTTAAGATTAAGGAGCATGGACTGGTGTCTGTGTGAGTCCCTGGGGCCAGCAAAGGGACCAGGTTTCCAGAGCCCTGAAGACAAGGGTAACACCCCAAAATATGGACTCATTTTCCACTCCACCTTCACTGGCCAAGCAGCTACCAAGGACAAAGACCACATCTCCAGATACATAGCAAACAAATGCAGTATTGCCTCACCAATGATTACATATCTGAGATGCCTATGAGAGTATCTGGGAAGAAGCTTCAAGGACAAGTTGAGGAGCGGCTATTCTATGAGACTGGGGAAATTCCACGAAAGAACCTAGATGAAGCAGGCAATGGTTCAGGCAGAGGAAGCGGCTGCTAAAATTAGTAGGAAGCTGGAGAAACTGCCCTCACCTCCTGAGAAAACGGAGCGGTGTGGATGGAGCAGGGGCGTGTGGAAGGAGAAAGGTGCTGAGAACTTGCCGCATGGAGCACACACCCGCTCTCCGGGCAAGCATGTTCTGTCCTCGGCAGCCTCCTGGGAGAGTCAGACCCCAAAAGAAGAAAAAACAAGAGCCCCAGGATGCTCCTCAGGAGAATGGAATGGAAGGCCCATCTGTCTGTCACCAACCCCAAGAAAAAGAAATCTTTTTCCAAGGAGAAGCTGGTCGGTAATGATCTTGAAGAGACAGCTAGCAATGGAAGACTTCCCAAGAGGAAGAAATCTTTCCCCAAAGAGGAACAGTTAGTGACCCTGAGGAGGCAGGAAACAAGAGTGTTCCCAAGAAAAAGAGGAAATCCTCTTCCAAGGAGGAGTGGACCATTTAGCAGTGGACCTTTAGAGTCTGCTGGCAAGAGTAGCAGCTGGAAGAAAAAGTTTCAAAAGCTACCCTAGGAAGATTAGAATGGACATTTCCCAGGTGGGGCATAACCTAAGAGCTATTTCTCAACCCATCCTCTACATACTATAAAATACAAATTCACAAGGGAAAAAAAGAAAAGGAGCATGATCTGCATATATCTCTGCTTTTTGGATTTGACTATGATTTTCTTTGGGGCCTAACAGGTATTCCTGAAAAGAAGTATTCATCGTTTCCAGGATATGCTGTTTGTTATACCATGCATCATGCTATTAAGTGTCCGCTGTGTTATTACTTATTTTGCCTCCATGCTCGCTCTACCAAGGGCTGGAAGAGATGAATCAGAATCTCCTACTATAACCTGATTTGTTTCTCCTTGTACTTATTTTATAAATTTTAAAGTTGTATTATTTGATGTATGAGATTCATGACCACTAGACTGTCACACTTTATCATTAGGAAATGCAATTCAATTGATGCTTTTTGTCTTGAATTCAACCTTGTCTGACACTCATATCTGGATTCCCACTTTTCGAATTTGAATTTGCCAGTTTGATCTTTGCCCATCCTTTTACTCTCAAGTTTTCTGAGGCACTGTTTTAGATCACAGGTCAGCGAACTCTGGCTTACAGGACAAATCTGACCCACTGCCTGTTTTTGTAAATTAAGTTTTACTGGAACACTGTCTTGTTCATTCATTTACATGTTGCCTATGGCTGCTTTCATGCTGTAACAGTAAAACTAAGTAGTTGAGACAGAGATTGTAATGGAGACAAAGTCTAAAATATTTACTAAAAAATTATTTGCTGGCCCCTTTTTAGATGCATCTCTTAAGGGGTTTGACTTTTTTGCTCCAATCTGAGTCATTTTCTTTTAATAAATGAGTTCACCCAAGTTCACATGGCCTTCGCTCTTTAACATTCGTTGTTAAGCTACAAATAAGAGGAAATGTAATACATAGAGTCCATATGATCTTAATCAAATGTCTCATAGACCCTAATATTTAAATACTATCCCATTGTCTAAACCATGAAGAAGAGGAATACCTAAAATCTACCTTTAATCCATGATGAATATCACTTAAAAAAATTCCTAGCTAGAGTAAATTTATCACAGTTATAGAAGATACTATCTTCTGCTGTGGAAATAGCTTGCTTAGAATTAGAATACAAACAGATCTGTGCTCCTTAAAGAAGAGAATTAAGGTAATTAAGCACTTTTGAGCAGCACTAGATAGAATATACACCCTTATTAAATATTATCAAAAAAGCAAAAATAACTATTACTGAGAATAGATTCACAGAAAGAATATTTTCACAGCAAACATCTATATACTGGAATTCAAGAATAAGAAATACGGGTAGGTGTAAACTCTTTAAAAAAAAAAATCCTCCTGGGTATTATATGCTGCGTTTAATTGAAAAATAAAACAATTTCTTTTCATAGTTTCTTTCTTCTTGCAAATACAGAGGAATAAGACATTACCAGGGAGAAAAGTAAAGAAGATAAGCTTTTAACAAAGGCAACCTACGGCCTGCCTTTTCAGCCTTCCAACAGCAACCATAAACCAATTTGCAAAAATATGAACATTATTCTCTTTGGGACTGCCGCTGTATCACCTCCATGTGGAACCTCAGTATGTCATTACTGTTCTTTTGAGTCTCCTGTTTCAGAAGCTTGTTCATTTCACTGCCACAGCATTTTCCCCTAATTGCTATCAGTAATTTTATATTCTACCCACTTTTAAGAGAGTAGACCTACAACATACCTTACAATTTTTTCTAATCCAACATGAACCTAAACTCTTAGAATATTAGTTTTCAAGTATATTTAATACAAATGAAAGAATATTTACTTTTCTCAGATAAAGTCTTAAAAAGTATGTCCCCCCATTTTAAGTTTTTGAAATAAGTTTTAATCCAACTTCATGGAATGCAAACAGATGTGATACTAAACAGATAAGCACACTGATTCAAAAAAAACCAATAGCCCACATATCAATGTGAAAAGTAGTAAAATTAGACTCAGGAATGATAAAAATCTATCAATTGGTGTGATTCAAAGAGAAAGATCACCGAGAAAAACTGCCTATCACTCAAAAATATTAATAATATTCAGCATAAAGTTCAAACTAGAATATTTTAAAATAAATCAAATAAATGCTTACCGAATGTCTATTATGTGCCAAATACTGTGCTCAAACAGCATTGTACAAAGAAGTTTGCATTATGAATTTTAATTAAAATTGCCTTTATGCTAGCTGAATTCCTTACCTGATTTATTAGAAATGTAAGAATAGTTTATGCCACAGTTGAGAGCACTCGTGAGTTTCAGTGGGTATCAGAGATGGTGCTCAAATCTGGTTTTGCTAATTACTAGGTGTATAACCTTGGGCAAGTTATTTAGATTTCAGCTTTCTTATTTGTAAAGAGGGGATTATAATAGTACGGACCTCACTGAGTCACTGAGGAGAATTAAATTAGGTATTTCATGTGCATGGTACCCAGCACACAGTAATCACTTAACGTTAACTACTATTAGAAGCAGTAAGTAGTAGTTTATTGGTATTATCACTTTAATCAAAGATCTGCTGGGCTGAAATGCAGTCTCGAGCTGCCGGCAGTTTTCTGAATGGTACAATGGAATTCTCCACTAAGTCAGATCCTCCCACCTTCTTGGGGCTAGGGTAACAGAACCACTGAGAACTGTTTTCTATAATCCATATTAAAAATATTTTCTACATTCTATAGAGCATCTATAAGCTGATGTTCTTGGGATGGAAAACACTAGCAGAATGAGCAGTCTTTGATTGGGTTACAGCACTTATTAGCTCCAGTTAATAATCCTTTACAACAAATGCTTTCCTATCCATGCCAAAGTCACTCTCAGCTGTTACAGAAACCCTATATTGCAAGACAAGAAGAAAAATTAAGTCGCAGCTATAGTCTCAAAGTTCTTCTGTTCTAAGAATCTGAAACTAATGGCCTCTTTGTTGCTAAATTCCAGGTACACCTCTTCATCCTTATCTTACTTGACCTCTCCACAGCATTTGACACTGCTGACCACTTTCTCTTTCCTGAAAAATCCCTTTTAGACTGCTCAGTCAGTGGCTTCCTTTCTCTTGGCCCCTACACTTAAATGTCAATGTCCCCCAAGATTCCCTTAATCTTATTTTATAGGGATGTAAGATGAAATGCCTAGATAGGCCGCAGGGGTAGGCCAGGGGCTGACTTTGGCAAACTGCTCGTCTAAAGACAGGGGACTCAAACAAGTTGTTGCCATTTAAAAAAAACCAAGGATCCAAGGCTTCCAGATCTTCCAATTTTTCATAAGAAGGTAAAAGTCCAAATTTTCCCACAAAATCTTTTCATATCAGCAGCTCACTGAAATTGTTAAGATACTAGATGTGTGACCCTGAGCATGTTATTGTACAGATTTGTTTCCTCTTCTCCGTAGTGGCACAGCCACACACAAACACACAAAAAGTGAGTGTCAAGATATTTTTACAGGCTTTCGTTTTAATATCTGTCCTACATCTATCCTAAGACCAGAGATTATTATCCTAGGTTTCAAGCCAAATGCATAAAATTGTGAATGTGCATAAATGCATTTAACTGGAGAAGGGTCCAGAAAGTTCATCAGATTCTCAGAAAGACTAAAAACCACTGACTTAGCCAAAACTTTCTACTTTCTACAACTTTAGATGCTATCTATAGGAGGATGGTTCCCAAATCTACACATCCGGTCAATCTATGCAGACCACTTTACCTCCGTAACCAGCCTCTCCACTGATTGCTCTCCACCTCCAATGCCACTGACACCCTATCAGTACAAACCTTCAATCTCTTCTCGGCAGCTGTCTCACTGGTCTAATTCCAGTCTTGCCCTCCTTTATTCCACTTTTCGTGCAATTCGAATCCTCTAAAATGCAAATAATTCATTTGGCCAAAGGCCTTCATAAATGTAAAAAGAAGCCTAACTCCTTAGTCTAAAAGACAAACTGCTCTACAACCTGGCCAGGCTGACCATACCCCCTCCCACTATTCATTCCTACTCCCCTCAACTCCTACAATTTGCAACACAGAATACTCCTTTGTCCTTAGGCATTAATTCATACTTGCAGGTCCCACCTCCTGGAATGCCTTCTGAACTCCTCCCATTCGCTTAGGGCAGATCTCCCCCTCTGAAAATCCTTACGGCTTGCCCCTAGGCCAGAATAAGGTTTCCTTCCACCAGGCTAATCTATCCCTTATCATTCCATGTTGCGAATGTAAGCTTTCTTCTTCTCCATTAGACTAAAAACTCCTCAAGGGCAGAGAGTGTCTTTTTAATTACGAGGCCCAGAGCTATCACTGACGAAGCTAATCTGTTAAATGAATGAAACAGCACCAG
The DNA here is from genome assembly GCF_036321535.1 of Camelus dromedarius. Lineage (NCBI taxonomy): Eukaryota > Metazoa > Chordata > Mammalia > Artiodactyla > Camelidae > Camelus > Camelus dromedarius. The sequence continues at coordinate 67,628,062 of NC_087439.1, read as the reverse complement.
CAAATCCAGCCTCAGATAAACATCACACCCTCCCAAGGCGAGCTACCAAGGCCACAAACTCAGCCCTTCAAAGCCAAGCAACACACACCTGCAGGCAGGTAACTTCAAGAGCTTAAAAGAAGCCAGCAATAAACCCACCTTTTTGCCCAGTGGTGAACTTACCATTCCTTTACATTTGTCAACTCAGAGTTCAGAGGAGACTAGGTTAACATCAAGCTGCTGAAATTTTCTATGAATATACTGCTAATTTTTTACTGGCACAAAAATATTCATTTACCCCATGAAGGTAGTTATTATTTTGTATATGCACTCAAATACTTATTAGTAGTATTAATATATGCTGAGTCAAGCACTCATCCACATGGAAAAAATTCACATTGAGAATATTAAACATCTTTAAAGGAAAACATTATATAAAGGTCTCACATCAGGCACCACTCTAAAGACTTTATGTGCAATTCCTCATTTAATCATCACAGCAACCCTGGGAAGGAAATATTATCACCCCCTTTCACAGATGAGTAAACGAGACTTAATGTCCAAGTCAGATAGGTGGTATTCAAGGCCAATTTGACTCGAGAGCTCACGCTTTTAACCAATACAAAATTATACAACATTGTTAAATGGCAGATCCTAAGAATATGTGGCAAGCACACACAAGCACAAGATAGTGAAAGAAAACACAACAAAATGTTGACAATGGTTCTCTCTTGAATGAGACGATTATGAGCACCTATTACCTTCAGTCAGAAAAAAAACCAAATAAGAGAAATGGTATTTAGATGGTGCTAGCAGAGAAGTGAGGCGGGCTAGAAGAATTAATATTTAATGAGCATCTACTAAGGGCCAAGTACATGGGCTATCACATCTAATCTTTACATCAAAAGAGTTATTTCCACTTTATACAGAAAGAAGCCAAAGATTGAGGAACCCGCCCAGTGAAAGAACTGGGATCAGAACCCAAGGCCCAGTCCTCACGCGGCTAACTGCACGATACTCTGTTACAAATAAAATGTAGCCAAAAAGCTGTCTTAAAAACAAGTCACGTTCTGGGAAAGAATCAGAACCAAGTAGCCTGGCATCTTTAAGTAAAGAGGGAAAAAAAAGAGAGGCCTAAAGATTTTCACTTTATGCTGATCAAGAGTATCTCTGCAAGTATTTCAAAAAAGCCAGAAGCACTGTCTAAAATCAACCATTGTAAGCAGGGCTCTGGGGCAAATTCGCCCCTGATGGAAGTGGAAAGGAGACTCCACTGCCGTCTGTTTTGCAAAGCACAGAGTTGCATTAGCATAAATTAAATGGACTTAGATGGGATACCATTGTATACTCAGTGGAGTACCTGCTTTGTGGACAATTTGCTGCCTCCAACCCAGTCTCACCTATACAACCACTGTTTACAAGTTACCAGGTGTGTATTGGAGAGATGAGGTGCTACCTGTCTGAGAATATTACTAACTGTATTCAGATATAAATGACCTCTCATTATCCCTAACTACTGTTCCAAACCTGGATGGTGAGAGCTGTGAACCCTGGGGGAACATCTCAGGAAAGAATGAATGGATCAGCAATTTTTGAAATGACATGTTTAATTCTGGGTGCTCTGACTTCGAAATTTTTAAATCCACCTAAACTATAATTTCATTTCTCTAAAAATAGATCTAACATGATTTGCTGAGAAAAATAGTTGGAGTGGGGTATACAATTTCCGTAGACAATCTTTCAGAGGAAAGAAAACTTGATTACTTCAGACTTACACATGAAAATAAACATCTACTTTTAAAACTAAATACTTAATAGTGAAAAAGTGTATTACCTTAGCAATTTAAAATCAATTCAATATTTGCCCTGAAAGTCTTTTATTAGTTTCAAATATAATGTAACTTTTTAGATTATCAAAACTGCCATTCCTTCAGGAATAAAGTAGCCCATTGAGTGATTATATTAGGAAGGGTGGGGAAAAAGTACAAACTTTTGGGATTTGTACATATACAGTTTTTGAAAGCTTAGGAATGTGAAGCCAACAATATACCTTAAAATTATCAAATTATGAGGCAAAGAGATATTTTTTAACCTTAAAACCTTAAAGAGACTCAGACCAATTTCCTCCATCCAATATGCTCTAAAAATAAGGACAAGCTATAACAGAAGTAACAATTTTGGGTACACAAGTATATGAAAATGTCCCAATCAATAAGCAATTTCAATTAATCAATAAAGTTAAACAACCATTAAATGTAATTTGCACTTTTGTATGAAATCCATACAATCTCAAGTATCAAGCTTTTCTTAAGTAAAACACTCAATGGCTGGCTATCTGTCATTGTGGAGAAACAGAAGGAGTTTTTATTTTAGGCAGACAAAAGGAAAAGAAAGACACACTTAGTAAGAATCACAGAAGGAATCAATCTCACTTCCACGCCTAACAGAAGTCAGCACTGACCAAGTCAGGGGTTATCCCCATCCGTCTCCAAGTGCCAGCTTCTCACTTGTAGCAGTGCTCTGGGGTTAGAGTGGTCAGAATGTGGAACACCTCTGCCAGCGAAGTCCAGCCTGCTTTCAGGCAGGACAGACACATCTGCATGCAACCTCCCGCCCTAAGTCCACCAGAAAGAGCAGGGAAGAAAAGCACAAATGAAAGAGGGGAAATAACCTCCCCAACATGCCCAGGCGGGGGGCTGCTAGCGGGGGGCAGGGCACATTAACATTTCGACTTCCATACTAAAGAACGACCAGAAGGAGGTTAAGTGGAGCCACAGGAAACATCCCATCCCCGAAAACCAGGATATCTAGATTTGGAAATTTAACTTCTCGACTTTTTTAACTTTCAAAACTCATGGCACCAAAATACAGTTAAAACTGAATCCGTTTAAAAGGGGGGGGGGGGCGGGGGAGATACCCAAACCACACTGTGTCACCTATGTCCAATTCCCTGAGGGCTCTTCCACGGACCCTTCTGAGTTGTGGCAATACTTAGTTGCCTTAAAATCCCCATTTGACTATTCCAAGGGTCGAAAGTAAGAGTATCACCGAAATCCAAATAGCTACTATCAGAAAAAATAAACTACTGATCCTTAAACTGTAGACCTTGTTTCAGGAGCTGCCCTGCCCACCTCCACTCCCTCCTCCTCCTTAACGCTTCCCAGCAGGATCCGCTCTGACAACCAGGGTCTCCCCCTTGGGGCCTGTTTCCGTGTTTGTTTTCCCGGACGGTGACCAAATAGGACAGGAAACTCCTCCATCTGGGGGCTGCTCCAGAAATCCAGCCCCCTCTCACTGACAGTCTCCTCCCCGCTCCCTACATCTTTCCCTCTGCAGGGCTGTCCAGAAAAGGGGGCTCGAGACCCAAAGGAGTCCGGGATGAGGGGCGGGTGGGCGCTAAATCTGAAAGTAACACCCCCCGCTTTCCGAGGTGAGGGCTAAAAAAGCGATTAGGAAAGCCTGCCCCGTTGAAATACCACCTGAATCTACCTCCTCCCTTCCCACTGCAAAAAGCCCAGTCACTAACTAATAAGCTAAGACAAATCCCTGGAAAACTTTTCCAAATGAGAAGAGAGGGTCTTCTCTCCCGCCGGGGGGCTCCTGGGGACGGGGCTGGAGTTTGCAGCCCGGGAAGGGCTCGCCGGGGAGCGGGGTGGGGCGCGGGCGAGGGGTGCAGGGGCGGAGTACCTTCCACGGACAGGAACTGGCAAAGAGTTTCAAAATAGCCGAGTGCTCTCCCCCACGCCCTCGGGGGTCGCGAGTGCTAGGACCGGGGCTCCCCGAAAGGAGGCCAGTCCCCAATTCGGGCCTAAAAGGAAACTTTCCGGGCCGCGGCTGCACCTGACTCCTCACCGCCCCTCCACCCCACCCCACGCCCGCCAGGCCGCCCGCCCCGCCCCGGCCAGGCCGCCCGGAGCGCAGAGGAGGGGGAGAAATAAATTCAACTATTACCGGAATCGGGGGTGGGGGGCGTCGGCGGGAGACTCCGGGGAGGGGGCGGCTGGGCGCCCATTCCCCACTCCTAGGCCCTGCCGCCCCTGTCCCGGCCACCCGGGCCTGCCGCCCCTCGGGGAAGCCTCCCGGGGGCCCGCGCAGGATTCGGCCCAGCAGCGCCGCCGTCCCGCCTGGAGGCCCCGGGGGAGCCGAAGGGGCGCGAGGAGGCCTGGGGTGCGGGGGCAGGGCGCGGCCGCCGCGGGGCCCGCCGGCCCGAGGCCTAGCCGGGCACCCCCCCCCCCGCCCCACACCCCTACCCCGGCCCGCGCAGGCCGCGCCGCTCGCCCCACTCCGGCCCTGGCTGGACCCCCCGCCCGGCCGCCCACTGTCGCCGCCCGTGGGCGCCCCCCAGGTCCCCGGGTCCTCAGCCCCCGCCACCCCGGCGCCGGCCCCTCTCACCCTTTCATTCTCTGCCCGGGGCCTGGCGCGGGCCGGCGAATCCCCGGCCTCACGTAAGCGCGCTCGCCGCCCGCCCTGCCTGCGCGGCCCAGCCCGCCGCCCTACGGGAGCCCGGGGATGTGGGCCGGGCCTGGGGCCGCCTCTGCTTACCTTTCAGCTGCTTTTTTTTTTCTCCTTCCCCCCTTTTCCCTCGGCTGGGCTGACAGATCAGAGTGAGAGGCGCTGGCAATGGACTAGGAAGCTCGGCTGCCGCTGCTACTGCTCCCCCCTGGGCTCCGGCGAGAGCCTTTCCCTGTCAAGCAAGAGGGGTGAGGATCATATTTTTATTTTGGAAACTAAAAAGTGCTCCCAGGGTCGGTGATTATTAAGGGGAAATCCCTGAATATACTCTCCAGCCAAGAAGGCAGGGCTGCCGGGGCTGCACAAGAAGAGGCAGCAGCCTCCTACAGCACCACTACAGGCACTGCGAGGACATAACACCAGAGAGCAGCTCCTCTGCCCTCCGAAACGACAACTTTCCTACCATCTTGGAGGCAGAGGGAAGGGGGGCCGGGGGGAAAAGTGCACCCGCTCCCGATAAAGTACAAATTTCTACTTCTCATCTCTGGAAAAAAATCCACACCGGCCGTCTACACCGACGCCTGGGGGAAAAAGCGGGGAAGAAACTGGGGGTGCTTGAGCACCGTTTGCATTTGCACCAGGGGGAAAAATGTTTCTGCATCTTCTGATGAAAAGAAATCTTTGCAAGACACAGGTTTTCCGGTGATTATTGTTTTCTATTTTCTATTTAATTTTTCCATGTTAATGATAGTAGTAGTTTAATTTTTTTCATGCTAATAATGATTTTTCCCCCATTGCAGAGTTAAGTTCTGGGTCTGGTCAGTTTATAAATTTGGACTTCAAGAGACTTCATAGCCACTTTGTGTACTTATTTATACGTTTTTGTATGTAGAGATACTCGTATGGTTCCTTATATATAAAAATTTGTGTTATATACTCCCTCCAGACTGAGATTGCTGGAAGACAATTGTAAAGGGATGTCTTTTGTCTCCTTTTCTCAAAGCAATGTAAATAAAACCTATTGACTGTCCAGAAAGGCATGATACAGCTGTTTATTTTTCATAGTGCAAATTAAAGCAGAGATCACTGGGGGGTTTTAAATACAACTTAAGTATAACTGACCACGTTTCTAGAAATAATCCTAATGCTGTTATGGTCAGCCCATGAGGCAAGGTTACTGTAAAACTGGAAATAGCTTTTAAAGACAGCTTTAGATTTTGTTTAAGTAAGATTGCTTATTAAGAATTATATCCAGGCATTTAATGTTTTATTTATTTAGAGCCTTAAGGATTGGATCTTTGGTGCGTTACACAGGTCGCTGTCTGTCCACTCTCTGTGTCACAGAATTGAAAAATGTGTCTGTTTTTGTTAGAGTGGAAATATTCAGAACTTCCAATGTGCTGCCGAACTGTATAAATTACTTTTAGTATATTGCAGTGGATGTCATGAATTAATTTTTTTTAATGAGCAAAGCTTCCTAGGTAGATGGGATCAAAGTTACACCATGCTGAGGTAACACAGAGACCAGGGAGAGGAGGTTGGAGCCTGCTTGCAGCAATTCCCATAGAACTCTTACTGAAGGAGAATAAAGTGCAGATACTTTGCTATTTTTATGAAGGAAGAGAATACTAGAAAATGAACAAAAGGTCTTTTTGTATGTTCTCCAGAGAATGATGAATTGAATCTTTTTTTTTTTAATTGAAGTAAAGTCAGTTATGATGTGTCAATTTCTGGTGTACAGCATAATGATGAATTGAATCTTGTACTAAAAGTTATTTTCTGATGCAGGTTGGCTGACATAGTGGGAATGAATTGATAATATTAAGTGCCTTGAATCAGTAGGATATTTAATTTCTTTCACTTAAAATTTATTACAAAGCATTTAAAAATAACTGATGACTCATTTAAAAATGTTTATTTTTTGAGCTTCCAAATTGAGAAATTCCCATAATGTTAAAGTGAGTTCAGATAATGCATATAACAGACATTTATTATTTTCAGGCTGATCTCCATCTGTATCATCTAAATTTAAGGATAGTACCTGAATAGTCTTGGTTTTCTTTTGTGTTTTTTTTTCCCCTTACTCTTTGTAAAAAAATCTAAAGTAATTAAAGTAAAATTAACTGATTCTTATCATCTTGGAAGCCTCAGTTATGAAGTTGTGCTTCTATTTACAATTCTTTAAAAAAACGTTTGGAAATCTAGCTCTTTGATCATAACAAGGAAATCTGTTCCCTTAATGAAGAAATCTAATGGACTTGAAAAATGTGTTTTTGAACTTGTTCCTTATATGTAACATGACTTTAAAGATATGCTTTGAATTTTCAAGAAATTAAGATGTATTTGCTTCAAGCTGACTGCACCCATTTATGAATCCCTCTTGTGACCAACAGGCTTGTTTGCATGATGTCCATCTGGGGACAGGGAAATGGTGCATAATCTTAGCATTTTAATGTCTTTCTCTTAAGCTTGACTTGTACAGGGCTGTCATCTGTGATGTTTTTCCACCAGCTGAGCTAAATAGCTCAGACTTGGGGAATTAGAGCCCAAACAAGAAAAAAAAATCTGTATTTGCAATATTGGTGAATTTGATTGGTCATTGTTTATTTTGGTTGATAGTTGAACTCATTTCAAGTGTTGTCTCTAATTCCTAAAAACTACAGGTGCTAATAAAACTACTGACATAATTAATAACCCTGTTTTGCCCAATAAAATCCCCAGTACTCAAATTTGGCTAACATTGCGCACCTAACACATCTTGGGAACCTTGCTGGACACTTTTATGCATGTGCTCGCTCTAGTTTAATTCCCCTAAGGGCTCCAAAAAGTATTATTTTTCTTTCCTTTCTCCCTTCCTCCTCCTCCTTTCCCCTTCTTTCCCCTTTTAAATACAATTGGAATAATTGTCTTCACTTTCAAGGAGTGTAGACCTTCTTGGCCCTAAGGCTTTCCAGTAAGATTCCAAACCCTTTTGCTCTATAGTTTCCAAGGTGCCTACCATAGCTCTATAATCTGTATCTAGAAATGCTAAATTCCCGCTATTTACTCTTTTCCGAAATCAAACTTTGAGTTTGAGCGGTTGGAGCCCCCTTCATTCACTAGTAGCAACCAGTAGCTTTCATCCTCCTGAAGTCTAGTACCTGTCTATCCATTGTTTCGAGTAATGCAAAATATATATATATATATATATATCTCAATTGAAATGTACTGTTATTAAGAGAGATTTCCTTCCTGATCCTGAAAATGACGTTTTGTAGAACACTAACATAATTAGAAATGTTACCTATGGTTGTAAAATTATGGTATTTTCTAAAAGATCTAGTCAATGAATGACAGTCACCTGCAGCCATGAAAGCAGAAGTTTTACCTGTGTGATACTTCAAGCAGTAGTGTCTTTTATTTATTTTGTTATTAGGCTTTAATTTCACAAGTAGCTTGTTTGGCCTTTAGTTGAAATAGGACTTGCCTTAATATTTTTAACATTATTAGAAATTTTAATTGACTTGCCTTTTGGTATAAATGATTTTGATTTTGTAAAAATTAACCACCATATTATGAACACTATAGTGAAGTTACTAAGAAATTACCACCTATGTCCTTAAAAGAACTCATTCACAGATTGTGTGGATTTAAAGTGAAAGATTTATGCATATTTAATATATTAAATGTCTTTAAACAATGAAGCCATGCCTTTCCTAGCAAATGTTCACTGACAGAATCACCAAGTGTTTAAGAGCCCACTGACAGCAGACATGGTTATACAAATTTAGTGGGTTTTGGGGAGGAGGAGGAGGGGTGTGAATATAAACCTTCCTTAATCGTACAAATGATTTTTTCTGACATTTCTAGAGGCCAACTCTGAAGTCCCTACTAGTGTAAAAACTCCCAAGAAGGCGAAAAGAAGTGGGGTGTGTAAAACCCTGAAAGTTTTCAAAATCATGCTAATTATGATGGCTATAAATGTAAATTTTTTTCACTTTAAGCATTTCTGTTTTGGAAATACATACTGCACCCATTTACGAATCCCTCTTGTGACCAACAAGCTTGTTTGCATGATGTCTATCTGGGGATAGGGAAATGGTGCATAATCTTAGCATTTTAATGTCCTTAATTTGTTGGTAATATTTCTATCTAAAACAAAGATTTTGGTTTTTATTGTAGTTACCGTGCCCTGAAGAACATGTTTCTGAGACCAGCGTTGTATTGGAAAGATACCCACCTCATAGCTTTAGATTATTCAAATATGAAATTTCTATAATTAGATTCAATTATAGTCAAAACACACATGATCAGGTAATCCCCAAGTTCTAACACCTAACCCAGGGGCACTGAGACCTGGGAACCATTACCTGATGCCAAGCCAGAAACCAAGAAAGTGTTTGTTTCTTTTTTTAAATCCCATAAGGGATGAAAGAGATCCTCAGGGAACCAAGTGATCACTGGCAGCAGCAGGGCCAAGACAGTCCCTGGTGCCACTTCACTGCCTTCTCTTCTTGCTGCAGGCGGAGAATGACATCTCCTAAGCTATAAGCATTCTTGGGCCATTCTATTGATTCCTGACCTTAGACTAAGGAAAATAACTCACCAACTGAATTCGTGTTTTAAGTAATGATTAATAAAAACACCCCAAAGCAATATTAAGGATCGAATTTGGGTAGAAATATAAGTGATAGTCAACTTTTTCTGTAATTTGTAATGAGAAAACTATCCCAAAAGTGGCAGTTAGCTAAAAGATAGAAGAGAAATCCACAGTCCTCGGAGTAACAGGCAGAGATCAATACAAAGGTAGCAGCATTCATGTCTGCTGCATTCCTGGTTAAGCAACCTTTTGTAGACCCACTGGGAACCTAACCACTATTTCCATGGGGAAATAAATTCCAGGTTCCAAATAACTAATTTACGGTGATATTCGGGAACACAGCCCATTAATACGGTTAGACTTCCTGTACTGTAACATCTTTGCCATATGTTGGTTACAGGCTGCTGGAATTCAGTAGTAAGGGTGGGGTGGGGAAAGGGGAAAATCCTCTCATCCAATTAAAATAAGGAATAGCTATTAACACAATTTAAACAGCTTGATTTAAATTCAGGTAAGGAGGATTATCAAAGATACCAAATGGTAAGGCCACTTGTAGTACACCAGGAAGGAAGAAAAGGCCTCAGTAACAAAATTGTACTATTTACCTTTACTGGATACACTGTTGTTTCTGTTTTATGCATATCTGGGTGCTATATGGTCTTACAGTAGAGTATTTGCATTTTGTTGTATTCATAAGGAAAACCAGAAAGAGAAAGAAATGAGGGCACAGAAATAGATACGATTCTACTAAAAATTACCCAGTCTGGCCTCCTACTAGACTGATTTGCCCCACACCACAAGCCGTGGCCATTTTTGTCTTGATGTCTCTGTTCTCGGCTCTGCCAGTTAAATCCCACCCTGCTCTGATGCTCAAAATCTTGCCTCTGAAGCCCTTCTGGTGCCAACCTGAGTCTATAGTGAACTTATTCCTACTCTAATGCCTTGAGTTCTCTAGAATTTTTTCCCCCAACATGTTCCTCTCGTGCAGGAGGGGCAGTGGTGGTTAAGAGCTTAATCTCTAGTCCAGGCCATCTGGCTTAGAAACTTGGCCCCACCTTTTGCCTTGGAAGTGTAACCCTGGGCAAGCAAGCTGCTTAACCTTTCAGGAGTAATAAGAGTACCTAGCTCATTGTATTGTTCGGATTACGTGGCAAGGTGCCTGTGAGGCACCAGGCGGGGTCTTGGTGCCGTTTTAAGGTCAGCTGCTCTCTTTGGTTGCTTGCCAATAAACACCTTCCAGGCAGCACAGCCCAAGGTCAGAGAGTGCGGTTTTGTTTGTGTTTTGTTTTGTTTCGTTTTTAAACACTACCAAGACAGGGGACTTTACAGCACTAGTCACAAATTGAATTAATTCAACATAGAAAAAGGCAGAAGAAGACTATGATTATGGCACAGCAAATACCTACAAAAACTGTCCATTGATTTTTTTCCCCCCAGATATTTTTGGATACCCAAATAGTTGACAGTCTGCAACGAAGAATTTTAAGCTTAGCTGAGATTTGGGTGTCCTTCAGATCCAGTCAAGGTCTTAAAGTATATAAAGTGGGCTACAGGAAGAGTACATACAGAATACACAACAGGAGAAGTACTGTGACCAGTTAATGCCCCATTCATCAGCCATTCTCAAGAGAGAGAAATGCGTTTAAATTTCAATATGAGGTATTGAAGAAGGAAGACTTCTGACAACAAGGCTTAAAAAGATTTATGAAATCTCTTCAAAACAAGTCATCCCACGAAGGGCATAGTAGATGTTTGAAACATACGGTATTTCCAATGAACTGTTTTATAGGACAGGTACTAGTTTATTGTTTTAAAATGTACATACAGTGTTAAGTAGCAGATAAAGTGTGGGATTTAGATCAGAAAACCGTGTGTGAATCCCGGAACTATACTTATTTACTAGCGTACAAACTGAGGCACGTTCCCTGGCCTCTCAAACTTCAGTGCCCTCGTTCTCAGCACAACTGCTTGAATCAGATGATTTATAGGACCATATGTAGTATAATAGATGACACGTAACAGCCACTCCGTATCTGAGCATTTCCATTTCTTTTCACTGAATTCATAGAAAGCCCCCGGAAGTAAGGTAGGACTTTAATTAGAAAACTGTAAAAAGGGGTCTTGCTCTTGAATCAATTTCTGAAGTGTTAAAGAACAAATATTGAACTAATTAGAGCTCTATTTACAGATTTACTGTTTTCTTGCATGATTTTTGTGAGATTTCTCTTTTTGATTAAAGTTATTAGTGCTTTCGAGTAAATGATTACTTTTTAAAAATATGGTTGAACTGTACATTTTTGCAGTAAGAACAGGCCAGCCAACACAAAACTACAGCGTTTATTCACTCAGCCTTGTGCCAGGCTGCTGCGCATTTCCCTGGCACTTGACTCTAAGAGAAAATAATTACAGGGTCTTGTTATTCAGGGTCATGGGTGATACAGTGGCAAGAGACCTCACCTCAATTCCATGGCATAGAGTGTCTACAACAGGGAACTTAAGAAATCAGTGTAGCAGCTTATGACCTACTGAAAAAAGAGAATGATACAAAAGAGAAACTATCCAAAGTCAATTGTGGTCCAAGTATTATTTCACGAAACAGCTCTCTTCAGTTACAGGTGCATGTATGTATATTTTTATGGTGGATTAGGACAAAAAGTTGAAGAGATACCGCTGTATATCATGAGGCTGATTTGTAGCATCCTGAAGTGGTTAAGTAGTAAACAAGACAGACAGACCCTGTCCTCACTGGCTTTACAGTCTAGATTTAGGACAAAGATCTGAACTGCCCTGGGTGAAGGCTATAGGGAAGGTGGGCCTGAGTAGAACTTGAGACAACTGGGCTTAAAAATATTTTGTCTTTTTTTTTTTTCCCCAACTGTTGGCCAAGCTAAACGTGTCTGTGGCTGATTTGCTGGCTGACGAGAACACTTGACCCTGGATAGATTTTTCTCATCAGAATACAGCTTGTCCATGCAGTTTAGCATGCCGTACCTCAGTGACACAAAGGAGCCACGGTGTAGTCAAAAGAATGAAAGAAAACCTAGAAATGCTAGGTCTTCTTTGCTGGGATAAATACAATGAACAGGCTTGTCAGTGAAGGAAGCAGATCAGTTGAACATGAAATTGTTTACTTATAAATCAAAGATAACTTGAATCTCAAATGAAATACTTAAGACTAAAAGGAAGTATTTTTTCACACAGCAAGTTCTGACCATCTGGAATTGAATGCAAAAGATAGAATTTGTTCCAAAGTTTAACTTTCTAACAGTTGAAAATAGGAGACTTAGCTGGAGTTGGTTAAACTTCTCAGCTAGTGAGATTTTGAGTGCTTACTGGGCACAGTACTTGGTTAGGCTCTGCAGGAAAGTAAAAGAAACTATAATTCACAGTTGTGCCCAGGCAGCTTATGGTCTAGTTGCAAAGATAAATAACATCAGGGAAGCCCTTGGAGAACAACCTAGAAGGGCGCGGAAGGGGCAGAGGAAGGAGGAAGGCTGCCTCAGGCTGTTGTGGGAGATCCAGGCCCCAAGTGAGCATAGCTGAGTGACCCTGGTGCTCTCAGAACTGAGCATCTCCCGCTCCTTCTGAGAGAACCAGTGAGAGTTCTTGTGTTTATTCCAGAAGATACGTGAACATCTCTAGCACAGTTCTGACACCTAGAAGATCCTTGATCAGTGTTTGTAGAATCTAAAAATTTTATTTTAAAGAGAATTTTTATTTACCTGGAGCAGAGGAAATGGCCTTTGGTAAACCAGGAGTGAGCATGTCTCAACAGAAGGTATGTGCAAGAAAATGTAGGAAAAGGAAGCAGCAGGGTAGGGCCAAGTTAAGAGGTCTTTGAAAGCCAGGCTGAAAAGTTTGAACAGATAGAACCAGGAATGAAGAACCGTTATTTGTACTTAAGCAAAAAGTACTTCTGCTATCTAATTAATCAAGGAGTACCTGTGAATCATTTATAGTGTGCTAGGCACTGTGGTTAGGATATCGGGGAACCAGTAGCCCCTGCCCTCAAGTGGCTTAAGTCTGGCAAGAAAGAAAAGGATTATTGTTTGGGGTTGTTTTATTTTTATACAGATCCTACTTTTCAAAAAAGTAGCTCCCTGAAGGCTAGGGTTTTTGTCCTTTTTTTTTTTTCTTTTGCTCTGTTTTGTTGATTTAGCTTCTAGAACAGTGCCTAGCACAAAATCCGCACCAGAAATATTTGTTGAATTAATGAATATTCGAGATACTGAATTTTTAAGCAGTACAATCTCTTTGAGACTGTTAGGTAACTAAGATACGGCTTTTAGATTAAATGAGAAGGGTCCTAAGGAAGCAAGTTTGGACTTTTTGTTGTCAAAATCACTAAAAGAGTCTAAGATGATTAGTAAAATATCTGTACAATTCTGTCAGTAACTTTTAAGCATTATATTTCATTTGACCATGTTACGATTTAGTTAAAAAAATCTGGGAGTGGTGTTAAGTATTCTGCCATTTTCTAATGGTGTGTTTCAATGTACATTCTTTATTGCTAAAAACACTGAAAGTGTATGCTCTATTTTTAAATAACTAATGTATTAATAGTTAATAGTGAAAACTCACAGGTTAAAAGGGTAAAAATACGATGTAAGAGAATCACCCAAGGTAAAAGGCAAACATACAGGAGGAAAAAAAATATGTCTTATTATAGCCTTTTCTGTGGAAACTCTCTAGCATGTTTGAGCAAATATCTTCAAGTATTCCTCTCTCCCATTGTGTAGGGCATGAGCAATTATACCATCTGCTCCTCTAGGTAACTTGGCAGCTGTTAATTGACTGACATTGCTCCCTGAGTTTTGCTGTCACCATAGATGGTTCTAGAACATAAGAACAAAAGATTTGTCAGAATAGCTTTCATAATGCAAGTTTCCTTTAAATTATAGAGGGGGAAAATCAATATTGACCAAATGGGAAGAATTAAATAAGTATTTACATAGTCATAAATCATTTCAGTTTTCTCAGTGGTTATTACCATGATGTTTTATATATCTAAATGTTTTAAATGTACAAAGCAAGAGCAATTAAGTAATTTAATACCAACAGAATTTAGACTTCAGATGGGGAAAGAACGGATCATCTCAGTTTGTGGTAAGATACACAGATGCTTCCTGTTGCTCTGTCCAGAACGATGTTAACATTAACCTCAGAGGGGGCCGTTAAGCCAGCCTTGCCCTCGATGGTAAGTACTATGTTTCTCTCTGTGGAGGAAGGAGGAAGGAATTGTTACCTAAAATGTATGAGCAGCAAACTCCAGAGCACTTCATACAATAATCACTGATGATGTGATCAGTTATCACTCCATCTCTATAGAGTGTGTCCAGCTCTCTGAAACGAAGCTAAGAAAAAAATTACAGGGAAAGGGACTCATGATACCGTTCTTAGAGAACTCGTGTATAATACTCCAGATAGGCCGTTTGTCCTTTTTTTCCTATTAGAAGGGGGTTTCTATCTTATCTGAAGCAAACTGTTTGAATAGCGTGTTTGGGGTTTTTTTGCTTCCCTCTTTTTATCTTGAATTCAGAAAATTTCTGAAATGTTTATTCTTTTAAGCTGTTGAAAGGATTTTGTGTATTTATAGTTTTGCATGCTAACTCCTTAATTTGAAATAAAAGTTAAAAAGCAAATATCAAAGTAACAACCACAAAAGGCTCCACAATGTACTAAATGGTCCAGTTTTTCTTTTTTGGATTGCATCCATGAATAGTATTTGCTTTCATTAATCTATACTATTGCATCAAAGTCATTATAATGTTGAAGCATACAAAACCTTCCAAAATCACCAACTCTTCCAAAATTAAGCCATCTTGAAAGAAAATAGAATTATTAAAAGACAAACAGTAAGCTACATGACTGTTACTATTTCAGCTAAAAATCTTTTATTTTTTATTTATTTTTTGTTGAAGTATAGTTGATTAGCTAAGAATCTTAAAGCAGACTACAAATGCTTTCTGTGTTACCTAACAATTGGAAAACTAAGTTCTAGAAATGAACTGCTTAAGTCTACGTAGAAAAGCCCAGTTCTAGAGAGAAATAACTTCGAGTATATTCTGCTGTAATTTTTGTTACAGACATTATTCAGATTTTGCCAGTTTATCACTCATGTCCTTTTTCTGCTGCAGATTCTCAGTCTCTCCTTGCTTTTCATGACCTCCACCCTTTTGAAGGATAGTGGGCAGTTATTTTGTAGAATGTCTCTCAGTCTGGGTTTTATGATACTTCCTCATGATTAGATGAGGGAACGCATTTTTAGGAAGAAAATCTCAGACGTGTAATGTCCTCTTCAGAGCATCCCATCAGGGAGGACGTGATGCTGATGCCTGTTCTGACCAGTGCAGTTTTCTGCTGCTGCTGTAACATATCACCACAGACCTAGCACCGTAAACCACACTCACTTCCTATCTCATGGCTTCTGGAGGTCAGAAGTCCCCGCAACTGGGCTCTCTCTGCTCAAGGGCGACATCAAGGTGTCGTCAGGTGGGCTGCGTTCTCATCTGGAACTTGTGGTCCTTTTCCAGCTCATTCAGGTTGTTGGCAGAATTCAGGATGGACTGTTTTCTTGCTAGCTGGCAGCAGGACTCACTCTCAGTTCCTTAGAAGCCACTCCCAAGTTCTTGCCGGTGGCCCCTCCAGTTCCAAGGGCAGCAGGAGAATTTCCCTCCTGTACAGTCCCTCTCACACTTTGAATCTCTGACCTCTAGACCCAGATTTAAAAGGCTCATATGATTAGGTCAGGCCTAAACCAATACCCTCCCTTCACTAAAGTCAATTGTGTCACATAATATAACCTAAGTCACGGGATTGAAATCCATCATATTCACAGCCTGGATGATTATGAAAAGCATGTATACCAAAGATTGGGAGGAAAGGGGAGGGAGCGGACACCTTAGAATTCTACCTTCCACAATAGTGATGTTAGCCTGATTACTTGGTTAAGTTGGTGTCTTCTGTTTTCTCCAACTGAACATTACTGTTTTTCCATTTCCATTTCCATTAAAAGATACCTTGGGGGAGATAATTTGAACTAGGCAAATATTTTATTTCTCCTCATACTTTCCTAGAGTTGATTTTAACACTCATCAGTAGAATTGTCCATTCTCCTCCTTATTTGTTTATTTGTTTATTTCATTGCAAACTCATGGATATATGTTTTATTTGGGGAGTTATAATCCAACACTGTCATTATTTGTTGTTCTAGCTGTTCCAGCTTTGGCCACTGGGAGCGCTTTCAGGTTAGTTCCTATGCCCTTTCCACCTGCCCTCATCTTTTTCTCAGCACTTCTTTTCTTTTTGACACCTTAAGATGCTTAGATTCATCTTGTATTTTTTTCCTGCCCCAACCCTGGAATAAATCACTTTTCCAAGAATAACTCCAGTTTTAACCCAAGAGAACTAGATATAAATTTTAGTTTGTATTGGCTGCAAATTAATGTCTCCACAGATTAGGTGCAGATTAATGAATGTATTAATTTCCACTTGCTGTTCTAACAAAGTACCACAAATTTAGTGGCTTAAAACAACACAGATTTATTATCTTACAGCCCTACAGGTCAGAAATCTGAAATGGGTTTTACTGGGCTAAAATTAAAGTATCAGCAGGACTGCATTCTTTCTGGAGGCTCTGGGGGATAATCTGTTTCCTTGCCTTTTCCAGCCTCTAGAAGCTACCTGCATTCCTTGATTCACGATCCCTTTCTGCATCTGTGAAGCCAACAGCAGACTGTCGTCCCATCTCTTCTGACTATTGTCCTCTCGCCTTGCTCTTATTAGGATCTTCCTACTTAGATTGTGCCCACCCAGATAATCCAGAATAATCTCCCCATCTCGAGATCCTTAACTTAATCACATCTACAAAATCCCCTTTGCCATCTAAGATAACATCCACAAGTTCAGGGATTTAGGACAAGGACATATTTGGTGGCCATTATTTGCCTGCCACATGAATATATTCGGACTAATGGGACCATCAGTCTACATAAATCAGGCAAAAGGAAAATATCCCTTTAATATCAGGTCCTGTTTTACTTCTTCTTCTTAGTCCAGTAAGTTATTTTTTTAAAATTGCAATATATTTGCACATTTGTCTAAATCCTTATAAAAGTAGATGTCATTAATCCTCCACTGGTAGGACATTGATTTTGATTTGTCCTCCAGCAGCAGTGAAGAACTCCTGTTCATCCATCTGTCTCTCCTCGTCTTTTTCTTGTTTGTCACCAACAGCACAGATTTTACAGGATCATAGCCAGTTATAAAAGCAATGATTATAGTTTCCCATGATGCATTATTCTGCGGTCCAAAAAACTCGGTTTATATAACCTGTATGCACATTATTGGTTGGGAATTACATTGCCAAAGCTAAATGAAAAAAATTAAATGTTCTCTTCATACTCTTGCCTGTAACCGTGCATTTACTTTTTATTCATTTATTTATTGAGCAAATGCTTATTGAATATTTGACTGTGCAAGACACTGCAATAGATGTTAGTGACAACCAGTAAGATATAATAAATCATGATTCAGAATATGGGGGTATTGCTGTTAGTAGCTTAACTTCAGGGACTAATTCAAGTATCTAATGTCTTACATACTTATTTTCTGTCTGGGAGGTTGTTTCTAAAACCAAGGTTTTACCATTCTTATTACTTTCAGCTAACTTGAAATACAATTTCTGATGTACAGTATTATGTTTAAAAAGCCGTTTAATGCTTTCTATCCTAGTACTAAACTACAGGTTGGTTGCATTCTGAATCACAGGCTTCTAGGGATGCATTTTTCATTCCTTCTTCTTAAAGGATGAAATATCAACACCTTACACTTATTAAGCACTTACTCCTGGCCCATGCGTTACACATACTAAGTTATTTACTCAACTGTGAGGCAGGAATTACTATCCACATCCTCATATCAACAGGAAACAGAGATGACCTAGCTGCTAAGTGTAGAGCCAGGACTTAAGTCTGGGGAACTGATTCCAGAGCTTTCTTCTCTAATACACAAATCAGTGTGTACAGTATCACATAGTGTTATCACTCAGTTAAAAAAAAAAAAAGTTGGATATAATGATGGCTCCAAAACCTGCTCTTAACTGGATCATTTCCCCAACTTTGGCATACAGCTGAAAAACTATATTCTCAATAGATTGTGATGCATACAGTGAACACAAATTTTAGCAATAGCCTAAATGCTGCACAGACTTAGTAAATCCAAGTCTTATTGAATGCACATAGAAAACTGGAGCCTAGGACATTTCAGACTCAAGTTCATCTTGCTGTTGTTGAAATCCTCTCTTTAATTTGATGGCATGACTCAGGGAGAATGTAGCTCCCATCACAGTTTTTCAGAATAAGGTAGAACTACACACAGCATCTGTTTTGCTATTGGTAGTTACTTTCCCGTAATTAAGGAGGCCTGCTGTCAATTTAGGTATTTGCCCTGATGTGAATGTTTGTGTCTCCTTACAATGCCTATAGTGAAATCCTAAATGCTGAAGGTGATGGTATTAGGAGGTGGGGCCTATGGGAGCTGCTTACTTCAGGAGGATGGAACTTTCATGAACAGGATTAGTGCTCTTATGATAAAGATTCCACAGAGCTCCTTAGTCCCTTCTACCATGTGAGGAAGCAGCAAGAGATGGTAGCCTGCCCCCTGGAAGAGGACCTTCACCAGATCTCAACCATGCTGGCACCTGGTCTTGGACTTCCAGCCTCCAGAACTGCGAAAAAGTAAATATCTATTGTTTATAAGTTACCCAGTCTGTGGTATTGTGCTATAGCAGCCCAAACAGATTAAAACAGTATTATTTCTCCAGTTTCTTGGGAAAATCCTGGAGGGAAACCTGGGCAAATAATTTTGGCTGCCTCGTAATAACTCTTAGCAATATATTCTATTCACATCTAATCAGAAAGAATGCTTTTCATGTTTGCTTTATTTATACATTTGAGTACTTAACATCTTTCATTCGTAGAAACATGTAAGTTTTTCTATTCCAGAACACCCAAATCTAAAATATCTTCATGTTGAAGTTCATAGATATTTCCCAACCTAGTTTTAAAAATGTCTTGCTAAAATGTATATATATATATATATTATTTTAAAATACGTCTTGCTAAAATATATGTGTATATAAATACAAATATGTATTTGTCTAGACAATACATATATATGTCTAGACAAATTGGAAAGGGGAAAAATTAATTCAATTTATATCCACATTTTTTCAAGTCTTTGAAATATGGATACACTCAACAAGGAGGAACATTATTCAAGATAATTGAAGGTTTGGAATAAAATAGATGAAATGTGATTTATATGATTTATATACTCCAACACATAATCTAAAATATATTCAAAGTAAGTTTATATTATAGTATGAAAGTAAGTTTTGTCAGCATATATATGACTACACATGACTAATTTCTACTGAATCTCTAGTCACTTTGAAGTGATTCTCATAAATAGGGTTGTCTGTCAATAGATTTATGAAATAGAAGATGGTGTCCTGAAGGACCAATTAATTGTACAGCATGAGGAAAGGGCTACTAGTCAATAAATGGATGGTTTTTCTACATTTCTGTAGTTTCCAAATTTATAGAAAGGCAGTTACTCTACATTGGACAAACTAGACAACCTCAGACTCTGCTCTGGATGATTTGGTTACTAGCTTGCCTGAGATCAAATTTCAAGACCCTTAAACTGTTATTATGAACATGGTTCTTCTAAAGAAGAATCAGATACTTACTACTTAGAAGTAGGACAAAGTGCTAAAAATTACTTTTTTTTTAAAGATCTTAGCTTTGGAAAATTGATGAATGGCCTTGAAAACTTTGTTCATTAATTTATTCATAAAATATTTACAGTGAGCCTACCTGCTGAACTGTACTAAGACTTATACAGATGGTCACGTACAATAAGTGGTTGAGAAATTGTCTCTGTTAGATGTAGTAAAGCACATACATGCTTTTAGTGACCAAAAAGAGACCAAATCTCAATTTCCTAATGGGCCCATAGTTCTTGCCCTGGTCCCTGGATGAGAAACCCTCCATTATAAGTGTTCTCAATGATATGTATGAACAATGTATACATTCATATTTGTGCCTCTAAATCTATAGGTGGTAGGTAAATTACATAGTACTTAATATCCCCATTTTACAGATGAAATATATATATATTTATATATATCAAAAACCTAGTCAATCCTCAATTATCATGACTCGGCCCTTTTGCTTATAGTTTCCCTGTTTCTACTCCTAATTAAATAACAGAACTGGTATGAGAAAAGGACCACCTAAATAATAAAGGACTAAGATTTTTTTTAGTACTTTACTAGTGAAGTTTTAAATATATCAAGAGGACAGCTTATTGCTCTTATAAAATGCTGTCAAAACAAATGATAAATTTGGAGGAAAAGCCTTTTTGTTCAAATAAAAATGTGCTGATCTTTGACCCCATGATGTCATTTCAAGGAATGTGTCCTGACAGATATACCTAGAAAAGTATGCAAATGTTTATGTACAAGGGTATTTATTACTGCATTATCTGTAATATTGAAAAAAAAAATCTAGAGAAAGACTCAGATATCCCATTAATAGGGAAGCAGTATAGCAGAGTGGTAAAGAACCCCCTGGATTCAAATCCCATCTCCACAATTTACCGTGTGATCATGGACAAATTATCTCAGTGTGCTGTTTGTTAGTTGGCCCATCTGTAGAGTGAAGCTAATAACAAAATTTACTTCACTGGATTGTGACAGTATTTAGAACAGTGCCTAGTCCATAGTGTATGCTCAATATATTTTAGTTATCATTAGTGATAGGGAATCAAGACACATTTTGGTAGAGGCACACAATGGAATACGAGGCAACTTTTTTAAGAGGCAGCTCTATGTACTACCTTAACCAGAAGGCAGTCTTTTGCCCATTTACTTTGTCTTTTTCCCTCCCAAAGCCCAAGAAAATACTTAACCAGAGAGGAGTCAAATTTGGTGCATATATGTTGAAAAACAAGGAGCAAATTTTGGGGGGGTGCTCTAGTGGGAAAGTATTTTGGGAGTTTGGAGGGGAGGAAAGTGAGAGGCTTTGCGACAACATGGAGTGTGAAAAGAAAAAAAACAGCCAACACTTAATGATGTATGAGTCTGGTGGGTGGATTTAGGGGAGAAATGGGACCAGGGAAAGAATTATGGAGCCTATAGGAAATTGAGATCTGGGACCTTTTTGGTTACTAAATACAGATATATGTTCTCCTGCATCTTTAACTCAAGTGGAGACAACAATTTCTCAACCGTTTGTTGTGTGTAATCATGCTGAGTCAGAGGGTGAGTCAACCCTGCTCTCTGGGAGGGAGGTGCTCACAGGGAAAAAGGAATGACTTCCTGGGC
This sequence comes from Camelus dromedarius, assembly GCF_036321535.1. Taxonomy (NCBI): domain Eukaryota; kingdom Metazoa; phylum Chordata; class Mammalia; order Artiodactyla; family Camelidae; genus Camelus; species Camelus dromedarius. The sequence continues at coordinate 67,606,661 of NC_087439.1, read as the reverse complement.
TGCAGGGCCGATTTAGGAAAATTCCTTGCCCAGTGTCCTAATCAGTATCTTGGTGCCTGGGAAAAATTAACTGTTATTCCTAGGGGTGAACAGTTGACTTGCTCCACTTAACCCTAAGGATCAGGCATGATAATTCGAGTTCACATCACAGTACCCAAATTTAGGAGCACACTGGGTACTGCTGCCCAGGGGGAAAATTTTCTGCAGGCACAGTCCTTGCCTAGTAGCCTTAGCTGTAAAGCTACTGAGGAGAGCAGCAGGCTGCTGTCTCAGAAGCATAGTAGTTGGTAGTTCACCTAGCAGAAAGGTCTCTGCCCCTCTTTTCCAGTGGTTTTCATTTTCCTTCTGCAAACTGCTTTTCTTGCACAGGGACTTAATGAATTAAACCACAAAACATGAAATGGAAGAACCAATTCCAATCAAGATCATAGAGGAGTAAGATGTGGACTCTCAAGACTCAAACATGTTATTAAAAAAGATTAGGTATCTCAGTGGGGAGGGCAGAGCTCAGTGGTAGATTGCACGTTTAGGATGCACGAGGTTCTGGATTCAATGCCCATTACCTCCGTTAAAATAAATAAATTAAACCTAAGTACTTCCCCCCCCACCCCCAACTCCCCGAAACCAACCAACCAACCAAACAAAAAAGATAAGGTGTCTCTTTTCTGTCAATCAATAGATTTATATAGGGAACCACACTTTTCTAAAACCACTCCCTTGTAAGATATTTCTCCTAATGTTCCAGTTTTGGATGAGAACCGTTCCGGTTTTACCAAAGGGGAATATATTTTGTATGCCAAGTCACAATGAAGGAAAGGTGCAGAATACATGAGATAACAAATGTGAACCTGTAGAAAATGCACCTCGTATGTGACTGGGAACGATGGGAGAGGAAAGTATTAGTTAAGAACATTGGAGGCAAAACATTGAAAGAAGTAAGGAGCACATCCCACCTCTTATGGAACAAAAGGTTTGAAGAGAGATGGACACGCACGTTTGGCTAGAAAATGAAGGGTAAACAAGGAGAGGGCAAGGTCACAGTAAAGATGTGCACAGAAGTTACTGAGGAACAGCCCCAGTTTCTCAAGGGTATGCTGCTGCTCAGTGATACACTGCCCCTCCTTCCCCATTCCCTCCTGGTTTGCAGATACAAAACACCACAAAGGGGTGTGTGTAGTTGTTTAGTTTTGGCTACCAAGCAAAACATGCATTTCCACTGTATGCTTTATTGGAACTGTAATTTGGGGTGTGAGGAGCTACTGGAAGGTGTATGTTTGATCGTGATTTAACTATATCCACGCAACATCTCAGATAAAGACCAGGTTGCTTCCAGTCTTAAAAAAGAAAAAAAAAAAAAAAAAAAAAAAAACCAGAAACAGGCAAAAAAAAAAAAAAAGTTTGACCTGGGCAAGGGAAATGGAGAATAATGGAATTTAGTCCCGCTTTATTGCCCCTTTTAGATTTCCAACATCATCCCAGGACTTCCCAGCAGCAAAGCAGATACTTCTGGTCTAGAACAATGGGACAAGGTCATCCTAACCCTAGGAATATGAGGAAAATCCCCAAGTCTTGGAAGGGTTTAAAGATCTCAGTAGACTCAGTTCCTGTCCTACTTAGCCCTCATGACTTGCCACTTTCTTTTTTAATTCAGAAAATAATTTATATTAATAATGTACAGCACACTGTCTGACAGGGAGGTTATTTAACCTGCTGAAGAATACAGTAAATTCTGTAAAGTAGAAATGGAATAGAAGATACTGAAAAACTACAGTTTGGGTTCCAGTTGTACTCAGACTGTGATACTAAATATATTACTTGAGGAACACTACTTCATTTGGACCTAATACTTACCCAATCTACAGAACCCAGGCTGGACAATCTGTAAGCAACCTGACAAAGTCTCATTTCCTCCTATAAATAGCCTTAATCCCACAAAAAGCATTTCCGTTATAAGTGCCAAGGTCCTTGAGTTATATTTAAAATCTTAAAGAATTTGTGCCAAAGGGGAGGGCCTCAACTCTGTCCTATATATGAGAGGGGACATACCAACTCTACACTGGGTACAAAAGCAGTAGAGTTGGGTATGGTAAGTAATCAGAAAACAGTGATAAATTAATTGGTATATTATCAAAACTTCAGTTTATAGTTTAGTAGTCTCTTTTTTTCACTGTGTATCTTCCTCTTCATTACTGCAGTACATATCACAGGGCTGATGCCAGGAACTATTTGTCCCCCAATATTTGTTCTCCCTTTGTGGTCATTTTAATTACTTGACCCTCCTCCCATCAAGAGGTGAGATGTATGCTTCCTCTCCTTGAATCAGGGTGGACTCTGAGACTGGCTTGATCAATACAGTGCACTGAAGTGATGCTATGTAACTTCTGAAGTTGTCATACAAAGCCTTGCAGCTTCCTCCTTGGCCCCTAGGAATGCTCCTGTAGCCCTGAAACACGCTGTGAGTACAACCATCCTGAGGCTGTCGTGCTGAATAGGCCACAAGTAGACGCTCTGGGAGACAACCCCATCTGAACCTGTCCTTCCACCATTCCAGCCTAGGAGCCAAACCTCTAAGTGAAGATGCCATTTGGGGACTGAAGCTCCTTCCAGTCACAGCGGCTCCAGTCCCCAACTGTTAAAGTCATCTTCAAATACTCTTAATCATCCAGCTGAGGCTCCAGCCTTACGGACTGGAGCAGAGTTGCCCCATCTCTCTGTGCCCTTTCTATACCTTGGACCCATGGAATCCCATAAGCATAATGGCTGTCTTACACCACTAAGTTTTGGGATGGTTTGTTACACAGCAAAAGATAGCTAGAACACCTTCTCTTAGAATCTCTGTTTTAGTTGAGTGGAAGGTTGTCCACTTAAGAGGCTTCATTTCCCAGCATCCTCTTTTGCAGGTGAGTGTGGCTATGCGTCTTGCCTATGGTATGTGAGTGAAGTGATGCAATTTCCAAGTTATGTCAGTAAAACGTTAGTGCTTATCCTCCACTTCCTCTCCCTCACTGCTTCGTGCTGGCTGATAGTGATAATTGAAGCAGCTACGTAGGATCCACAGATATTCTGGATGCCTGTCACAGACTGGATTCCCCAAGTGGCAGACTGAGCAGAATTTGGTGTGCAGAATATTTATTAAGGAGTTCCCTGGGGATCAACAACAGTAAGGGAGGGGAAGAAAGCAGGAGTGGGCAGAGGGAAAAGTTGAGCTGCAATGCTGGTCCAATGGTAGTCTCAACCAACCCCACAGTGCTTGGGAGCTAAAACAGCCCTTCAGAATTGTCCTCTATTTGGTCTAGATGGCCAGGCCGTTTTCCTCCCACATGGGTCAGTCACTGGATGTGGGTCACCCTGACATATGCCTTTGCCTGGTTGTAATCATAGTGTATTATCTTTTATTGCATAATAAAATAACTCAAAATTTAGTGGCTAACAAGTATTTATTAGCTCAGTTTCTGTGTATCAGGAATCCAGAAGTATCTGCGGTTGCAGTTAAGCTGTTGGCTGGGGCCACAGTCACCTCGACTTACCTGGTGGCCAAAGGGTTCAACTCACTGATACGGGTGCTGGGAGGCCTCTTCCTGACCGCGTGAGGCGTCTCCACAGGCTGCCTGTGTCCTCACAACACGGCAGGCAGAGATCTGGGAGGGAATCAGAGAGCCCAAGACGGAAACCAGTCTTCTAAAAGCCTCATCTCAGTAGGGACATACTTATTCATTAGAAGTGAATCAGTCTGGTGCAGCCCACCCTCAGGGAGAGTGGATGACCAAAGGGCGGGAATCCCAGGAAGCAGGGATCATCAGGGCCGCCTTAGAGGCTGCCTGTCACACATGGCATGCACACAATTTTGTATCCTACCATTTTGTTTTCATCAACTTAATGTTTTGTTTTGCAACATATTCTTTGTTTAAAGAATGTATTTTTTAAAATTATAAAAGCAATAAATTCTTGTTACTGTAAAAACTTTCAAATGCTCAAATGATAGAGGTGTACAATCCTTTCCTTTATGCTATTCCTCAGACTGTTTGAACTACCCAGAGGTGACCACAATTCAGTTTTTTTTTTGTATCTGCAGGGCTACTTTTCACACACACATTATTACATTTTACGGTCGTACCAAAAATATTTTAAGCAGTCCCCTATTGGTGGACATTTAAATTCTTTGTTTTATCTGACAAACAATGCAAATGTACATTCTTACCCATGTGTCTTTGCAAATTCATGCCAGTATATCTTTAGGATAAATTCCTAGGAAGTGGAATATCTGGGTCTAAAAAAATGCACATTAAAACTTTTGATGGCTATTGTACCATGTATGAGTGTGTCTGTTTCCCTAGGTAATGGCTGATGCTGGCTATTAGTAAGCTTTTACGTTTTAGCAGGTCTGGCCATGGCCACCACTGTGTTATGTACGTATGTGTATTAGAATGTTACGATGTTACTGTAACTGATGTTTACGTATCTTTTATTATACTGTTAGCTTCTTAAGGGCACAAACTAAATTGTATTTCTCTTTGTAGTCCTAGAATTTAATACTGTACTTCACACACAGTAGATACTCTACAAATGTTGAGTAAATGTTGGAGTTGAATTTAAAGCTTTAAAATGTCACTGAACCAGGAATCAAGAGAGCTAGCTAAAACCACAAGGCCTGTCTCTAATTTGCCCCTTATTTTCTCTGGCCTTCATTTCCACAATTACAAAATGCACATGTAATACTAGATTTTTTTCTATAGTCCTTTTCAAATCTGAAATTTTATGCATCTAAGAAAGAAATTAATGTTATTAATCTTATGATCTCTTTACATACCAATTCAAATTACATGCTGTAAACTAATCACTAGTCCTAAGCCATGCATTTCCCTATTTTTCAAACAACATATGCTTTTCAGTGTATAAGTTATTTAAAAAATATTAAGATGTCAAAGATTTTGAATCAGTGATAGGTAAATAAATCTTTTACCCTTTGGTAAAACCGGAACGGTTCTCATCCAAAACTGGAACATTAGGAGAAATACCTTATAAGGGAGTGGTTTTAGAAAAGTGTGGTTCCCTATGTAAACATCACAAAACACTTTAAACACGTTGATTACCCACTGTGGATCGGGTGCTCCTGAGGAAATACAACTGTCACCCAGATTGGGGTGACATGGTGATCAACGTGTTAAGCAAATGGTATTTAGCTCTGAGATTCTTGTTTTCTTAAAATCTAGATCTGAGTCAAATTTCTCATTAATATTCTTGTCTCGGGCTAAATGAAAGAAGTAAACTAATTAAAGTACTATGCAACTGTTAAGACATTTTAAAACATTGGTTACTAGAAAATTACTTGGGGATTATCAGCTAGCATCATCTTTTTATAAAAGGTGGCCATATATGTATATATACACACTTTTTTCATTCCAAAAGATCATTATCAGATTTACTTTTTCATGTGTACTTGTTTCCAAAAGTTGAGTCAATCACAAACCTGAAGTCTAGCAATGCCAAGATAGGATTAGCCTTACAAAGTGTCCTAAAAAATGATCATACTCACGCATATCACTTATTTCTGCTTGAACTCTAATTTTCCCAGCCACACTGGGCCTTTGGTAACAGGGGTTTGTAATGACTTTGCCAGTGACATTTCAACAGTGGTCATGAATGACACTGTTAACATTAAAAAAAAAACAAAACAAAACAAAAAAACACCTCTTGCCACTGCATTGGTTGCTAATGGGAGCTTGAACAGTGGTGGGGTAATCTGTTTGGGCGGCAATAAGGCCGATAGTTTACATGAGCCAAAGGTTTATGTTGGCAAAAGAATCCGCCTGTCCACTTTCATGCGTATCAGTAGTCCTCACCCTCCCTCAGTGGCCTATCACTAGCTTTCCCTCCTCTGATAGCACTGTTTTATGTCTTTCCTCTCAGAAGTAATCTCTTTTAAGGGTTAGTTAGAATCCAACAGGCTCAGTAAATCTTACTGTGACTGGTTAAAATTCCATCAAAATACGCATAGAGTTTTGCATAATAAATTAATTTTCACAATCCTGGTGGATGGTTTGTGGTAGTAGTATTCTGTTGACTGGATTGACCTTGTATGAGTCATTTAATTATTTTGAGTCTTAGGAAAGAAATACATTTCTTTAGGAAAACATAAGCTAGAAGTTATATTAGGCATGACTTTCCCTCTCCCAATCAATGGAACTGATTTTTTCACTTGATTCACTTAGCATGGGGACTTCAAGGACTCCCTTGGATGGTTAGTTGCAACCTTCTGAAACTACCAGCAAAATTCTGATTACACATTTTCCTATGATGACGGTCCTCAGTTATTAAACACATTGAGCATTTACTACGTGTCAGGAAATAGGCCAAGAAAGTTTTAAAGGCTTTCTGCCTTAATCCTCATAACAACCCCATGACGCAGGAGTAAGTACAATTATTACAATTTTTATCCTTGTTACAGATGAAGAAACAAATCTTAATTTTTTCTAAGTAACTTTTCCAAAGTTGAACAAGATCTGTCTGACCTGGCAAGAAATGGTGTTTAAACAACTCAGCAACAAACAATAATAAATTATTGTACACTGAGTATTGTTAAGAAGGTATAGTACTTTTATTAATGTATTCACTATAATAAAACTTACAATAAATTGGGGGGGGCATACTGTATGGAGTTTAAGCTTTAAGATTTTTCCTGTACATCTATTCAGTTTTTATAGTGGTTCAAAAGGTTTTTATTAGAGGCAAAATGGGTCAATAAAAGTATCTTTAATTAAACATTCTTGCTTTTAGTCTCTAACTGGGTGACAATGGGCAAGTTATTTGATATTTTTTTGGTCTTATATACCAATTGATAGCAGAATTTTTGTGAAAATTAGACATAATGTACTTAAAGCTTTAATGGCCATATTCAGAAGGTCCTCTCTGAATGGCATCATTATTCCAGAGTCTTTCTGGATTGCCATCGTAACCCAAAATGACTTGACCTTGATCCTTTGCAGATTTCTCATTGTTGACTCCCTCACTGCTTAGAATCAAAATTTCATCAGCAACATTACTCTTCTTACCTAGATGTATTTTTCTTCTATCTGGGGCTTTTCTTTGGAAAGTCTGGCAACCATCTTCAATGTTTACACTCACAATAACCTTAATATTCAGCATTAAGTGGCTAATAGGTGCCCCTGCGATGGCCTTTCATTTTACTTCACAAAAAAATCAACACATCTTACTGAGTACTACTTAGCCCAGACAAGGTTTTCTTTACAGAATTACAAGTTCAACACATGCTGCCTAGATGGCAGCCCTAGGATCCTGGACCATCTTAGTCATATATCACCTTTTCTCCATTTGAATGAGTTATTCCTTCACCAAGAATCTTATGAAGTCTATACACATTCAATGAAGAGTACTATGTAAAATACATACTAAAATTATATGCCCCCTTGAGGTCAGCAACAGTGCTAAGGGGTAAAGAAGGCAGAGAGGGATAAGACATTTGTATTAAATTCAAAGACTTTCAGCAAGAATTTTTACAATTTCAGGCAACTGAGAATTTTAAGCAAAGTACTTTAAGCAAAGTACACAACTACATGACATATCACTGAAGTGAATAAAATAACACGATTCTGAAAAAGCTGTTAGGTGACAAATTTTGTACAATTTTTAAAGACAAAGTACTGATGGCATACTATAGTCTAAAAAATCTTACCCTCTGTTATATCAGTAAAATTGTAATCTATAGTCAGGGCTAAGTCTTTAGTGAAAGCAGAAAGGAGTAAAAATTACAAAACAAAGGATTCTGAACATAGATTTGGAAAAACATTTAATATAGCATTAGATTATCTCCTAGATTAAGTGTAAAATTTTAATTTTTTTTTGACAATTGAAAATTATGAAAGCTGTTAGTTTTGTCTTCTATCCCTGGAATAATTTAGTTGCTTAATACTACAGATGGTATTAATATAATATATATGGAACATCGATGAGGACCTAAATTATATCTCTTGAGACCTCCCTCATTCCAAGGGTGCATATGTATGCAATCTATTATCCAAAAAAAAAAAAAATCACATAAATCACCACAACATTACAAACAGATTCAAGAGAAAACAGAAAAATGTGTTATCCATTAAGCTTCTCAATACTAATTCTTAGAAGTAACAACCTATGGAATCTGTATTAATGGGAGGAAATTATGTGCAGCAGTTAAGAACAAATAGGCTTTGAAGTCAGAAAATCAGGCGTGATTCTATGACTTTTTTTTTTGCCGTGGCTTTCAGCAATATCCCAATATCCACCCAATATCCCTGGGCTTCAGTTTCTTCATCTGTAAAATGAGATAACACTGCCTCAAAGGGATGTAACAAGGACAAAACAAGATAATGTATGTAAAACCAGAGTGCTTAGCACATTAAAAAACCTGAATAATCATTAGCTATCATTATTATGATTATTATTAATTAGAGTTGTCCAAGATACATGTCTGATGTATGGTTATATTATATATATTTTTTCTATTTACCCAGCTTGACAGAATACATAAATCTTTTCTTTAGCACTTAAAACAAAAAGCCCCTAATGGAAGCTATTCTTATTTCATCCATTTTACAAATGTAAGTCATCAATGAAGATAAATAAAAATTCACATTTTAAGGATTTTCTTTTTTTGTCACAAAGATTGTCAATGCCTTTACATGAAAGAGCATCTGTATAATGTTTATTAAGCTGTTTAACAAGGTTTACACACAATACATAAATGCTTTGAAATCTCAAGCTCTTTGATAATTGCAGTATCGTGTTCAAATAAAACATGGTAGAACCTTAAATATGACATCATTCAGATTATTTTTTAAAGAGATATACCTCTAAGAGAGCACTCCAACATAACTGTCCATTAACCAACTGTAGCAAAACTGGGTCCCAGTAGGTATTTCAGCATACGGATGGTTCCTCTACTGCCTGAGCACCCTCTGTGACAGCTTTGACACATTTGGCCATTGTCTGTGAGGCTCTGCTAATTGAATCTGGAAGATATCAAGAAAAAGTGCATTTTGAAAATACAACTTCAAAAAATGCACATAGTAAAACTTTCCTGTTGTCCACATTCAGGAACAACTGAAAAAAGACTGTAATACTCTATGTAACTATATGTAAATACTGCAAGATCAACCAATAAGTTCAGAAGATAAGCCCTTTATTAGCTAAATGCTTTTAGTAAGTACTCCTAGGAATGATTCAATAGTTTTATGCAGCCATAAAATTTGCCAATATGCAACCAGTAAAAATACAGAAAAGTATTAAAGATAGGGAAAAAATGTGCATATATACCATTATTGAAGAAAAGGGTTACAAAACAGTATACTAAAACCATGAACTGTACACTTCATAGGTGAATTTTATGGTATGTAAATTCCACTTCAATAAACCTGCTAAACTGCCCCCCACTAAGTAAACGAATAATCTCATTTTTAGTTTAAATAAGTTAATATATGCTTATATCCCTGGATGACTGACCAAAATGTTAAACATAAATGTAGTTATTTCTGGGAAGTGGGATCACAGTGACTCTCTTCCTGCCCTTGTGGGCTTAGGTATATATTCTATGAAGAACACAACTTTCGTAATATAACTAAAAAACCTATTAAACATAATCTTAGGTATAAACAAACTGTATTAAAAACTTAAAATATACTCCTATCTGCTTTTAGAACAGAAAATTATTTAAAATCATCTATTAACTACCTCATAACCTAGATGTTATATCAAGCGTTGTAAAACCTTCAGTTAACAAGTTTATTAGTCTGTATTCCTTAAGAACAGTCTTAACAATTTACATCAGAAGCACCATTTAACATGTTTCACATTTTAGTGTTTAAATTCTTCTATTGTAATTCTCAGAAAAACCTTCACAGTTGTCACTTAGAAAATTCTTTCTAAACTGCTACACAGAGATTTTTACATGTAACAGTAAAATTTTATATTTAAAATCTGTTCACTCTTCTTAGATTTTCAAACTCTACTTACATTTCAGAAAGATATTAAAGTAAAATCAGAAAATATGAAATTTTATTAGTTCTGATATTTGAAAATCTTCTAAGATTAAAAATATCGAATACTAGCACTAACAGTCTGGAATCATAATGCTAAATTAGACGACCTTATTCCTTCCCACCTTTCACATCTGGCAGTCATGTTGACAATTGCATACCTGTCATGTAGAAGTCTTTTATTGTTAGCTGAGGTGGAACAAGTGGATCAGCAAGAAGCTGCTGGTTCACTAGCTGCAAAAAAAGGTAAGAAAACAGTAACAGTATTGAAAACTAGTACTGTCACACCAGTGGATACATCATGATGAAAACTGCACATGCACAAGATTTACCTTGGAGAGCTCATTCGCTTGTTGGAAATAATTAGCTCCTTCAACATCATCATATCGAACAAGATTAGGAGAGACTTCTTCCAATCTGTTCCTTACTTGATCCAGAGTATCATATGGTAGAGTCATTCCTGCAATCTGTAACATAACAGGTTCCAAAAATTGGTATAAAGCATTAATACTTAGAAATTTTAAATAATGTATCACTGCAGCTACAGTAAAATAATGCAGTACTATGGAAAAATATATTGGTGTCCACTTGTATGACATTAAGCAAGTGGTTAAGTGGGGAACACTACTATCAACAATTCTTCTAATTAATAAATAGCTGTCACTACTTACTAATTTATTTTTTAAAAAACAGACTGATTATGAAATAAAGAAATGCTTTGCTAAAACTGAATGCCTGTGCTAACCTGCTACTAATCATATATACAGTTTACAGACAACTGTCCATTATTTTAAACCTCATAATGCTTCTTTTTACAGTAAAAAGAATTAAAAGAAGTCTCTTTAGGGAAAAAACAAGTCAAAAATAAAAACACTAACTTGAAATCCCCATTTTCTAAAGATGTGTTTTCTATAGAGATTATTCAAATCATATCTGAATCTCAGACCTGCACATTCCTTGACTTTGAAATCATTCTGACAAGCTGACATGTCACACACCCCATTAGCAGCATCACCAAGAACGAGTACCTCAGAAAGGGCTCTTATAATTTTCCAGTCTTCTCTTGCCAAGCCAGGAGGTGTCACTGCTACTTTAGTCTGCTGAGCTCGGCCCTCAGTGTTGACGTAAGTGGCAGACTTCTCTGTGTAAGCAGCGCCGGGGAGAATGACATCAGCTATAGGAGCTCCGACATCACCGTGATGTCCTGGGAAAAGACGGAAAACGGTAAATCACATTTGAGCACAAAGCTGATTAGGTATAATACATGAGCATAGTATACAACCTTTAAAGTCCCATTTTTACAATGACAAGTGTTTTAAAAATTAAAACACTATAGCACTGAAGTACTTGTAATAAAAATTACAGTCCACCTTGCCCTTGTTAAACTCCCTTCCCAAAGATAACTACTGTTAAAGCCTTTGGTATGTGTCTTCCCAGATTAATTTTTGCAAATACATAAATATATATAATATCATACATCACATATAATGGGCAACTAGGTATATTATTTCTTTTGATGATTACGAAGTGGAAATGCTCAGATGTATGTTAGTGAAATTTGGTAAAGTAAACTGAAATGGTAGAGAAACAAAAAGTGGAGAACAGGAATATGACAGTAATAATACTTAAAAGGGCATAAACAGGAGAGTACAGAAAATAGTATACTGAAAGAATACCTGCTCATTAAAAGTTTAACAAGCGTGTTGGAAGAAAAAAGAAACCTAAGTGAAAGAAAGCTATAGAACATACAAAGTTTGATCTCATTTGTACACACGTGTTCATATGAACAGAAATACGTACAAAACACACATACCTAAGCTATCACCAATGATTATCTCTGGATAGAACTAGCATAAGATTTCAGTTTATGCATTTTGGTCTAACCTTATACTAAAGATAAGAAATATTGTTACACAATGCTTTTTATGTCCCATGGCAATAAAAAGCCTATTATAAATTTATAGTGCTTATGTATAAAATAAAGTGCAAAGTTACATATTTTTCTCTGTAAAATATCCAGGAATACTCTGGACTCCATTTATTCCAAGGAAACTTGATTACATTTACAATGAATGAGAGTTTGAGAAAATGAGTTAAACACAAAAAGCCAAAGGAGTACTGTTAAATACAATTCATTAAATGTCCTATAACACAAGACTCATGATTTTTTGACTTTTACATTGTTTACATAAAAGTGCTTTCCCTTAATCATAATAACACTAAATATTCTTTGAAAAGCTGGATGTAATACTATATAATATTTCATAATTTATATTACTATTCTGGGGACATTTAGGTTTCCTCTAATTTTTTGTTATTAAATAACACCAGGTAATAATTCTTAATAGCAATATCAACTATGTAACTAATAAAACCAATTTTTAAATATAAAATTTAAAACATTTAAATATCTATAAAAAATTTAATAACCATTTAAAAAACTTGGGGGGTGTGTGGGAAACGGAAAATATTCAATCAACTAAATATACCGCAGTAGTTTTTAATATACACAATGTACTATTCTCTTTGGTTTTTAGTGTCACAAAAGGTACTAACCTTGATAAATAATGAAACAGTCCTTTGGCAAATCCTGTCGAGTGATACAACCTCCATCTGCTCCCAGAAGAAACAGTACTTTGGGAGGGTTCTTCCGAATTGCTTCCACCCCAGGTTTATAGCCAAGGTCCAAAGCAGCTACCTGGCTTGCGATTCTGTAAAACAATTATGGATTTTTAGTAACCTTGCTGTGTTCTCATTAGAAAAAAATTAAAGAGATTCCTGAAATGATACCTAGTCTCTTTTCTATTTAATGCTGTCAAAAATCTTCCCTCATCTTTCCTACCCATTTAAAATAGATGTCAAAACCAGAAACAGCAGTCTTTTACTGTTTTGAGAGTGGCAAACAAAGAAACAAGATGCTTAGGACACTGTCTCTTCATGAAATAATACTTACTGGAATAATTTTGTAAACTTTATGCCAACTGCAACTGTCTTAAATTGATTTTTATTCAATACAGTAAGACTTGATAAAGCCAAACACAGTCATTAGAAAAAATTAGATGATTCTGAAAACCAAAAGGGAAAAATTTAAATACCACTCATAAAACTAATTCACAGAACTCTAATTAGTATACTGATGTATGTCCTTATGGATATTTTTCAATGAAAATACATTACTATTATAAGCAGATAATAATCTTTTAAAAAAGAGGTCTCAAATAACTATCCTTTGAACACTTGGGAGTCTTTGGTCTACTCTGCTACCATTAACTTTCTTTATAGGAAAAGCAGTCATTGCGAGGGTCTACTGTTCATGAAGCTTTTACCTATTTGGTAAGAGAAGAGGGCAGGTCAAACAAATTCACACTAGATGCTGCTGCTCTGTCAAACTCTCTAATTGGACATCAAAAGAATAAAATCCTTTGAAAAAACTTAACAAAAGAGGTGCAAGATTTGTTGAAAGTTACAAAACAACTCCAAAGGAAATTAAATGCAATAACAAATGGACAGACATCTTACGTTCATGGATTGGAAGACTTAGTATTGTTAAAATGACAATAATCCCCAAATTGATCTATAGATTTAATGCAATCCCTATCAAAAATCACAGTTGAATCTTTTGTGGAAACTGACAAGCTAATCCTAAAATTCATATGGACTGTAAAGGACCCACCAGGATAACCAAACCTGTCTTAAAAAAGAACAAAGTTAGAGAAAGCACACTTCCCAAGTTCAATTTTAAAATTTAGCTCTCCCTATCGCTCCACCTACATAGTATTTTTTTCTTAATTTCCCTCATTCTAAGCCTTGCTGTCTCTTAAAGATGTGGGCAGAGACTCACACTAATTTATGACAGAGCCCACCTCACCTTGGAAAACAAACTGAGTGTAAGTCTAAGATTGTCTCGACGAGAATGATCAGTAGACAACACAAAAAACTACAGAACCAATTAAAAGAGTCTCTAAGAGTTAGAAAATATGCTTTACTCTGAAATAGACTTACTATAAGAAATAAAGAAAAGGTTTTAAAATATAAGTTTCAGGTCCTCAACAAGCATTAAAAGATATGTCTTAATAAACTACAGTGAATTTTTATAAAGAGGAAATCTTGTGGTAAGAATGAAATGAAAAAAAATTTAAAAACCCCAAAAAACAAGGTTAATCAATTAAAAATCACAATGGTGTCAGTGCTCACTGTAATGAAAACTCACAAATGATAGAATATAAGAAATTCTCCCTAAATACAGACAAAAAATGAGAAAAATTATGAGAGAAAAGATAAGAGATGAAAATTTAAAGGGCCAACTAATGTGTAACAAATAGACACTTTTGCACAAGAGCAAATAACAATGTAAAAGTAAACCAACTGGCTTTTTCTGAACTCGAAAGAAAAAGCAAATCAAAAATTTCATTTTGAAAATGGAGTTTTATATTTTGAGGCAAAGGTAAGGTCAAATGAATGTCACCAGTTATATTCTGGTAGAATTTTTTAACATAAAAAATGAGTGGGGGAGGGTATAGCTCGGTGGTAGAATACGTGCTTAGCATGCACAAGGTCCCGGGTTTAATCCCCAGTACCTCCACTTAAATAAATAACCACCTCACAAAAAAAATAAGGAATCCAAAGAGTGGGCAGGCAGACCAAAACACATACATATATAAAATCAGGTTATCATTAGAGACAAAACTCAAATCAGATGATATCCTCTCTAAAATAGTGAAAGAAAAGGGTGAAAAAAATACTAAGTATTAAAGGCAAAAAGTTTGTGATCTTTGTATCTAGCCAAGTGGTCATCTAAGAGAAGGAACCAGAAAGAAATTGTTAGACATTCAGGAATTTTTTTTTTTAAGTTATTAAACACCCATTCAGAAAAATAAACAAATGAAAAAAAACTCAAAAAACTACATTAATAAAGACATGGACTCACAAGTGAATTAAAAACAAGAAAATACCCAGTCTCCTTTCTATTCTAAAAATTGTGGCTAGAAAGGATCTAGAGGTGGCCAATATAAATAACCTTTTAAAAATGTTCACATGCTGATTTATAATGCCAAATTAAAACAAGAGGGGAAATGTAACACAGCAATTAATGTCTAAAAATGCATTCAAACACTTTTAAATGAAAAAAAGTCCCTATCATACTTAAAAGTGTTTAGTTTTAAGCCTTAAACAAATTTGAAGATTTGAAAAATCATACTTAGGGTAGAAAGAATTATGTAAAATGGGAAACTCATTCACTAATGTAAAATTGGTACAACCTTTCTAGAGCAAGTTGGAAATATGCATTAAAAACCTCAGAAATGTTTTTTAAAAAAAGCCTTAGAAGCGTTTATCCTGCGAAATACAAAACTATTCACAGTATGATTTCAACTATATAACTAAAAAAATATTTATACTCACACAAGAAAACTCCAGAAGAAAAGTTCACAAGAATAACAATAATTATCTACAGACGTGGACTACGGGTAATTTTTATTTTCATATAATTTCTTCTCTTTCCAAAAATAAAGCTGCATTATTAATATTGTCAGAGAAAAACTTCACTTCAGATGAATTCTCATGTTAGCTTACATTTTTATCCCTTAAAGTCAGAAGACTTGTTTCAATTTTTGATCCAAGGTATATTAATATGATAGATTTTCAAAATTTTCTCAGCATTTACTGCTATTTGAATAATTTTAATATTATTTATTATCTTGGGTTCTTCTCACACAAATAAAGCTTTCTATTTCACATCTGTTACTAAGATAATATTACTAAATAATAAGATCGTAAATCTAAATGTGATGGTGTAATAGGATCACATATACAGAAAATCACAGAATATAAAACAATTACTCAACATACCTATGAAGGATATTCATTACTTTCCAGTCACCAGTAACACCACTACTCATCCGAATCTTTTGGGCAATGTTGGAAACAGCTGCAAGAATTGCTGCTCCATCATTTCTTTGGAGTGCAGCACTGCCTAGGACTACCATTGGTTTTTTAGCTTCCTTTAGGATCTATTGAAGAAAAAAAAAAAAAAACAACTTCTGATTTAAAAAACATTAAAAATAAATTAAATCTAACCAAATTTGCATCTACAATACGTTGTCCCAAGTATTAGTTCTAACATGAATGTCTTGATTTGCTAGTCAACTTAAGGATATACAATAGACATGGTACTTGAGCAGGGTTTCTCCTATTACACACAGTATCATCTGAACATCTACACAGACATTCCTCAGTTTTTTTTCTGGGACCTAACTGTAGTCATTCTGACCAAAGGATGTTTGGCTCAGGTTTTCATTTCCAGAGCTTACTTTTTGAAAATCTATTTTATCTGGTACTTGTTTAGCCTTTTCACAGCACTAGCAAGATGTTTGAGTAAATCTGGTTGTATGTATGTCCTTCTCCTCTTTGTAGTATCTAGGTATAATTCTTATGCTGAGTCTTTGGTTGAAGCCAGCTATTTATTGAAGAATGACACAGAAGATGGCAGGACAGTGAGCTGTTATTAGTCTACAGCTTTACTTCTAATTTTTCCATCCTCCCCATATCTGCAGTTTCTTGCACTTGGGGTGTATTCCCTGTCTGTTTTAGGTATTCAGGTAGTCACTATGGTTCAAAGCAAAGCCCTTGAAGTTTTAGGTATTCTGCATTGTGATCTAGTGATCACTGTTTTCCCTATCTTCTCCTCCCTCCTTGGGACACAGAGAGTAGATGGAAGATAATATACATGTAATAAAGGAAAAAAGACAGATAAGATAGAAAAGGGGATTCAGTATTTGCACTGTTCAGAGTTCTTAACAAGGAGAACAGAACTCATTAGTAGAAAATACATGTAAATCTATTACATAAGAAAACTCTCCTGAAGAACGCTCATCACCTTCTGGGGCATGGGGACGTGAACTGGAGAGAGAAGAGGGATTCTTTTCAATAAAGTTTTAAAAAATACTTTTGATCATTATAATCACAATGATGGTACTCAAAACTGACAAACGAAGGAGATGGGTTTGGCTGCTTTGTCCCTGCACACTTGACTTTCTTCTTCCCTACACCTGAAGCTGTAAGTGGAGCAACCACCTTGGAAGCACGAGGAGAGGCTCACACACAAACCACAAACACACGTGAGTGAACAAGGGCACTGAGAATGGCAAAGCAGGAAGTCAGGCTCCTGCCTTGGTGACATCCTTGGACAACTGCCTACTATCAGAAATCACTGTTACATAAGAAAAAGAAACCCTTTAAGTTTTTTTTAAGCAATCACCAGCCCACCACCACACACACACACACACACAAATCCTAAAACAAAAAGCACCCTGAATTGTTAAGACTGAAAGATGCATCGTCCCATAAAAAAATAGTAGAGAACCACTATCATTAAGATATAGTCCAATGAAGTTACTAAATGTCAAGGATAAAGCAGCAAGTATTAAAAAAAAAAAGTATCTAGACAACAACAAAAAAGCAATAGGACAGGGCTGGGGAGAATATGGTTGACAACAGGCTTCTCCAGAGGAATAAAAGGCAGTTCAGAGGGAAAAAAAAATACAACCCTATAAAGCCCTGCCAAGGCTCTCTTCAGTAATAAAACAGACATTCTCAAGAAAGAAAGAACTCAAGGAAAATCCTTCTTGGGAAAAAAAAAAATAACCAAAAACTCTGAACTCCAGACAGCAATGAAATGAATGTAAATAAAGAACTCAGTAATAAAAAAGTCATGTAAAAGAACTGGTGAAATTTCTTTTAGGAATAATACTCCTTGCTGTAAAGAAAGATTTCACTGAAATTTGAAGTTCAATTCTTCCAGTTTCACTTCATTTTCTTTTCTGATTAACTTCAAGTAAAATTAAACTCTGATAAATAAAAATGTACAGCATGATTTCATTCTTGTTTACTTATCTATTCATCCATCTTGCCCTATATATGAATAGAGAGGTGACTATGAGGTTTCACCAATATTCGTTTGGAGGTGGTGGGATTTTCGATAATTTTTATTTTTCTTACATATTATTTCCTATATTGCTGGGTTTTTTTTTCCAACAGTAATCACATATTGTTCCTGTAAAAACAATAAAATTTAAAAACAACACTTGAAAATCAACAAGAGTAGATACATATTCAGCACCTGGCTGAATGGATGGCTACCCGAAGCAATGTCTTGAAGAATTTTGGGAGAATCTCCCAGATGGTCATATCTGTAAGTGAGATCCACCGGGCTGCCTATAAGGGCCACTTGTAAGTCATTGTGAAGCCAGCTGAAATAAAAACAACAGTTTTTAGAGCTAAATCACTAAGTTAGCATAGTTACCAGTCTTATCAATGCTAAGTGCTACATCTATTTAAATTACAAAATGTTAAAAAAGCACAAAAGCACTTCCAGAACATTCAACTTTAAAAGATATAATTTACTATGTACCTTTCAAAATAAAGTATTTTAAAAACACAGGCATACCTTGGAGATATTGTGGGTTCGGTCCCAGACCACCACCAACGAAGTGAGTATCACAATAAAGGAAGTCCCATGAAGTTTTTGGTTTCCCAGTGCATATGTAAGTTATGTGTACACTACACTGCAGTCTAATTAAATGTACAAAAGTATTACATAAAAAAAATTTATATATATATATACATATCTTCAATAAAAAATACTTTACTGCTAAAAAAATGCTAACCATAACCTGAATCTTGAGTGAGTTGAAATCTTTTTGCTGGTGGAGGGTCTTGCCTCGATGTTTATGGCTGTTGAATAATCAGGGTGGTGGCTGCTGAAGGCTGGGGTGGCTGCAGCAATGTCTTAAAATAAGACACTAATGAAGTCTGCTGAGTCAATTAACTCCTCCTTTCACGAACAAATCTCTAGCATGCAGTGATGTATGATGGCATGCTACCTACCATAGAAATTTTTTTCAAAATTGGAGTCAATCCTCTCAAATCCTGCCGCCGCTTTATCAACTAAATTAATGTAATATTCTAAATTCTCTATTGTCATTTCAACAATTTTTTACAGGATTCTGTAAAGATAGTAGACTCCATCTCAAAAAATCACTTTCTCTGCTTACCCATCAGAATGAACTCCTCACCCATTAAAGTGTTACCATTGAGATCGCAGCAATTCACTCACATCTTCAGGATCCACTTCTAATTCTAGTTCTCTTGCTATTTCCACATCTGCAGTAACTTCCTCCACTAAAATCTTGAGTCCCTCAAAGTCACCCATGAGGGTTGAAATCAACTTCTTTCAAATTCCTGTTAATGCTGATTATCTTAACCTCTTCCCAGAATCATGAATTTGCTTAATGGCATCTAGAATGGTGAATTCTTTCCAGAAGGTTTTCAATTTACTTTGCCCAGATCCATTAGTGGAATCACTATGGCAGCTATAGCCTTAAGAAATATATTTCTTAAATAGTAAGTCTTAAAAACCAAAATTGCTCCTTAATCTATGAGCTGCAGAACTGCTGTTGTGTTACCAGGCACAAAACAACATTAATCTCATTGTACATCTCCATCAGATGTCTTGAGTGATCAGGTCCAATTGTCAATTAGCAGTAATACTCTGAAAGGAATCTTTTTTTCTGAACAAATGTGCAGTCACCCAAGCTTTGCTGTTCCATTTATTGAGCAGAGTTAGAGTAGATTTAGTATAATTCTTAAGGGCCCTAGGATTTTCAGAATGGCAAGCTGAACAGTGGCTTCAACTTAAAAGTCACCAGGTGTATTAGCTCCTAACAGCCTGTCCTTTGAAACTCTGAAGCCAGGCACTGACATCTCTCTAGCTATGAAAGTCCTAGATAGCGTCTTTTTCCAATATAAGGCTGTTTTATTTACATTGAAAATCTGTTGTTTAGCGTAGCCACCCTCATTATCTGAGCTAGATCTTCTGGATAACTTGCTGCAGCTTCTACATCAGCACTTGCTGCTTCATCTTGTGCTCTTATGTTATGAAGACAGCTTCTTTCCTTAAACCTCATGACCAACTTCTGCTAGCTTCAAACTTTTCTTCTGCAGCTTCCTCACCTTCCTCAGCCTTCAGAAGTAAAGAGTTAGGGCCTTGCTCTGGATTAGGCTTTAGCTTAAGGGAATGTTTTGGCCAGTCTGATCTTCTATCCAGACCACTAAAACTTTCTCTGTATCAGCAATAAGGCTGTTCTGCTCTTACCATTCATGTGCTCAATGGAATAGCACTTTTAAGTTCCTTCAAGAACTTTTCCTTTGCACTCACAACTCGGCTAACCATTTGGCACTAGAGGCCTAGCTTTTGGCCTATCTCAAACACTTGAACATTTAGAAGCCATCGTAGGTCATTAATTGGACTACTTTCAGTATTTCTTTGTCTCAGGGAATAGGGAGACCCAAGAAGAGGAAGAGAGATGGGGAACAACCAGTTGGCAAAGCAGCTAGAATACACCAACATTTATTAATTAAATTCACCATCTTATGTGGGTATGGTTTGTGGTGTCCCCAAATAATTACAATAATAATATCAAAGATCACTGGTCACAGATCACCACGACAAATATAATAATAAACAAGTTTACAATACTGTGAGAATGACCAAAATATGACACAGAGACAAAAAGTAGACAAATACTGTTGGAAAATGGTGATGATAGACTTACTCAACGCAGGGCTACCATAAACTTTAAATTTGAAAAAAGCAGTATCTGCAAAGTACGATAAAGCAAAGCACAACAAAATGAGGTAAGCCTGTACAATGAATTCATTTGCTGTGTAAGAATCCTAACTCTAAGCTAGCTATAAACAAAGACATTAATTTTAGAATAAATGATCTATAGTCTTTATTTTGCCATATTTACATAGCAAAGTCAATTATTTCACTATCCATTTGGCCATTTAAATAAAGTTCATAAAAATAGACCGCATCATTCATATCTATTCTCTTTGGTAGGGAAGTATGGATCCAGGGCCTCCAAAAATAGTTATAAATGCAGTGATCATATATTCTTGGTTTGTCTGAGACAGTGGTGGGTTTTACCTGTTACCCTAGAGTAATTAACAACTCCTCCTTTTACTCTCAACAGTATCCTATTTTAGACAATAAATACTATGGTTGACCTATTCATAAGTATCTAGGATATAAAAAGATGGAGAGGCATTCTACAAAATAACTGGCCCTATACTTTTCAAAAAAATGTCAAAAAATGAGACTGAATAGTCATGACACTAACAGCAATGTGTAACTCCAGACTGGATCCTCAGCAGGAAAAAATTATAAAAGAGAGACAGAAAAATCAGAATATAAACTATGAACTAGATAGTAACATTGTATCAATACTAAATTCTTGATTAAGTAGAGAATTATATTCTTAAACAGAGAATGTGTCTTAAGAAAATTCTTAGGAAATTCACACAGAAGTATTTAGTGTGGGAGAAAAAGGACATCATACCTACAAACCTACTTTCAAAAGATTATATTCACACATGGAGAAAAAAAATAGAATATTAAAATTGGTTCACTTGGGTGAACATTATACAATAAATGGGTATACAAAGATCATTTTAAGTACCTTAAATTACTTCAAACTAAAAAGATAAAATAAAAAGATCAGCAGGGGGAGGAGGAGGGAACGGACCTGTTAGAAATTGGCCTCCAGTTATCTTTTGGAGTTTCACTCCCACTAACACTATTATGAAATCAGCTAAAATGGTCACTTTTCATATATGAAACAAACTATTATATAAATGTTTTTAAAACCCTGAATATTATTACTAACCTTTTTCGAATTCTAGCATTAAATAGTGGTGCCTCAAAACGTGGATTTGTACCAACCAAAAGGACAACATCTGCCTCTTCCACACCAGCAATTGTAGTATTAAGAAGGTAATTGGAACGCAGATCCGTTCTACAAACACAAAATACAAAATGCAATTTTACTTTAAAACTAATGCACACCGACAATCTATGAAATATTCTTATGTCATCAAACCCATGGCACTCCAGACAAAAAAGTTTTATGAAGTATCCTTAACTTACATCGAAGGTTCAGATACTTATTAATAATTGAATTCTGTAACAGCTCCTGGTTTGACTTTGTTCTATATGTGAAAATAAAGTAGCAGGAATGTTGGAGTATCCCAGTTATCACATATAAATCATAGATGCTATAGATGTGTTGGTTTAAACACAACTTGTAACAGGGGGGAAATAAAAGAAAGAAAGCCTAGATTCTAGCTTCAAATTTCTCACCCAGCTCCTGCAGTGGGGAAGACCTCTTCAGTGCACAGGGTGTCAGAGTCCACTCTATTAAGTAAATCTTTGAGAGCTACCAGGGCTTCAGCATCCACCAAGCCACCTGCAACTGCTGCCACATCACTGCCTTGAAAACTCTGCAACTAAAAATGGATGAAAAGGGTATCATCAAGAAACCTTCACTGAGCAAAAGACCACAATGAATTGTTCAGAAAACAAAACAGTAATGCAGTCATTTTCAAGTTCAAAAAAAGCAACAAACATCTGACTAAAAAGTTTTGCACCATTAATCTAAAAGTGAAAAGCAGAAGTGTATGTGGGGCCAAGGCTAATAACATCAGCTTGGAATAAAGCTGTTTGTTTTAAATTGGGAACAAAGGGGCCTCAAAATGATGTCTGAAGGATGAAAACTGTGGAGCTATAATTAAATACAACTTCTTCTGAAGTATCTGTCATTCCTTTAAACCCTTTATGGATATTGTTTTTCTATGACCAGAAAGCCATTCCCCTCATTTCTGCTCTGGTAAGCCTGTATTCATGCTTAGCCTTTGTCTAAGGAGTCACCTTACCTAGATAACATGCTAGCCCTGGTTAGGCATCCCTCCAGTGTGCTCTCGCATGTATCATTTGCTGCACAACCATCAAAATAGCATATAATAACTGCCTAATTATGCATCTATTCCTACTACAAGATTGTGGGAGGCCGGAACCATGTACTAGAGGTCTTTATATCCCTACATCTAGCATGACATCTGGCATACAGTTCTCCATAAATGTTGGTTAAATGGAAGGTAATCTTGGCAAGAGGAAAGAAGTGAAGACAAACACATCCCCTCTTCATTACAAAGATGTCCCTTGGAAATCACAAATATATTTATTCTATATTTCAATCTTTTACCATTCCAGCTACACGAGAGAGCGCATCCTCCCAGGTGGTATACGTTAAAAGCCCCTTTTCATTTCTGACCATTGGCTCGGTAAGTCTTTGACGTTTTAGCCCATCATAGGCAAATCTAGATAACAGAAATTACATCATTTGTGAATGCTGCTGAAGAGGCAACCATAACTTTCAACTTTAAAATCTAAAAGAAATGTTATTTAAATACAGGATTGGTTCAAGTGTTAATTAGAATAATAAATACTTGGACACAAATAATTATTCCAGGTTTTTTGGGGAGTTTAACTAATAAATATTTTATGAGTATCACCTAAAACTATAATACCACCTATAAAGTTTGAGTTCTTATAATTTTCAGTTAATTGAATAATCTTAAAATTGTTGTAACACACAAAAAAATTGGTAGCTAAGAAAGCCAAACCATTTTTATTTATAAAACTTGAGCATCTCTAGATATTTCATCAAAATTATGTTGTGCCAACTGTGACTTATATTTAGCTTCTGTTCTCCAATGAGACAGAGACAAACTGAAATAGATTAAGTACCTTAATTTATTTCAACTTCTCCATCTGGGAGGAAAAAAGGTACTTCTCAAAATTACTATGAAAGCCAGTGATACACACAGGGCTATTAATGTCAATTTTGTCCAATTCTCTATATAAACAGTACAGATATCAATAGTCTATATTCATTAACTTGCAAATATAAAATATAGCTCTTTAAAATAAAGATAATTATAAAAGTTTCTTTAAGTCAATTGCAAAAGTTAAAGGAAACAATATGGCATGTACCTGGTTTTATCAGAGATCCATTCTTCATTGATGTCCTCGTGCATCCTTGGCAAAATCCTCATCACCTCTCCAGTTCTTGTGCTGACCACAATATTACTTCCAACTGCATCCATCACATCAATGGATTCTGTCTTTCTAAGAAAATAAAACACATATATTTACTATATTGCTTTTGAGAATAAGGAAAAAATTTGTTACCAGTTTACCAAAACCAACAAATTCTGCAATTACTTTCCTTTCTGAATTTCTAAAAATAATGGAACTTAGAGGAATTGTGATTTATACTCTCATATCTGAATAGATCATAATGCAAAAATAAAATCTTTAAAACTATTATCTAATACAGAAGCCAACTGGAAGGGCACCAAATAGCCAAATCTGGGATAATCTGAGTATCAAAATAAATAATAAGAGGGGTAGGATTTCTGCATATGGCTAGTTAAGGAGCTTGACAAATCCTCCCCACCAAAAGCAAAAATAAAGCTAGGCAAAACTGACAAAAGTAACCAACTCAGTTCTTTGGAGAGCTACCAAAAGTATATATACAACATCACAAGAAGCTTTTATGTGTGGAAAAACTGCTAAACTTCGAGTAAGAACAGAGGAAATCAGTGCTGTTCTGGCTTGAGACTATTCTTATCCCCTTTCACACCACCTTGAACTGGAGGTTCTGCCAGGATGGGGCAAGCTCTGATGATAGGAGTGTCTTTACTGCAGACAAAGAGTCACTCAATTTGGAGAAATGGGGAAAGTTGTCTGTGAAAGTGATATCCTGGAGGTCACTGAGCTGAGGAAAGCCAAGGGTCTACTGGTTTGAGGCTGCAGTCAGGGCAAGCATTCCTAGGGGAGGCTGCACATAATACCAACTGAGACTAGAGAGAGCCCACGCTGTTCACACACTCCTTAACAACACAGAGATGAAAAGGCCCATGCAAAGTACAAGCTGGGCAGACTTGAAAACAGCCTGAACTTTGAATATGCATTTCTATCCACATAGATTAACAGGCAGGGGATGGAAACTTTATTGGCTCAAGGATTCTGAGTATCTGACTACTAAGTGATACAGACACAGAAGCAACCCCTAAGAAGCCCTGCTTAAAAATAAAAACAAGAGTATTGAAATATATTTTAAAAACTAAGGAAAACCAAGTTTAAATATTAAAGGGAAATATGAAACCATGAATCAATAAGTAGAGATTCTCATAAGGATATGCAAATTATAAAAAAGAACCAAACAGAAATTCTGAAGTTGGAAAGTGTGACTAATAAAAAATTCACTACTGGGGCTGAATAGCAGATTTGAGATGGCAAATAAAAGAAGGAATAAACCTGACAACAGATCAACAGAATTTATCCAATTTGAAAAGCAAAGAGAAAAAATTAAGAAAAATGAATAGAATCTCAGACACCTGTGGCACAACACTTAAGTGTAGCAACACATGCATTATAGAAGCCTCAAGAGAGGAGAAAAAACTTTCTGCGTAAACATTTCAGTTATGTACTCTCTCCCCCCCTGCACTCAACCCCTGAAACCTTTTGTATACATAAATACATGGTTTAAAGTCTTCAATTTTAAGATACTCCCATATACTCTGATAGAAGTTTAAAATTGGAGGGCAATTTGATGTGATACGTTTCTAGAACCTTAAAAATATTCAAATTTATTGTGACTATTACATTTCTTGGTTTAATCAGAAGAATCAGAGATATCTAAGAAAATGTATAAATAATCATGTTTACCATAGATTTGTAATTATAAAAAAAATAAACTAAATGTCTATTAATAGAAACTGATTAAATAAAGTATGGTATGTATACATGGTTAAAAATTTAAAATACAATGAGAGGAAACTATAAATTTTTAAAAATCAGGACAATCTTACTCCGTGGAAGTACAAGTGAATAAAACAATTTTGTGGTTAAGTACTTTGGAGTTAATTTCCAAGAAAACCACAGTAATTTGAACAGGTTCATCCTATCCTTCAACCTAACAACTTATCTTCCATTAAAAGGGTTTTACTTACAGCAATCAAAAACTTAGCACACCAAAACAATCAGAACTCAGGAGGAAAATGAACCTTAATTTTTTTTTGAATAGTAGTGAAATAAAGGACAAAAAATACAACAATGATGAATACCTTGTTTCCCAAGGCCGGGCGGTAAAGGCATAGGGCTTAGAGGTCAGGGCACCTACAGGGCATATGTCAATGATATTTCCAGAAAGTTCAGACATGAACATCTTTTCAATGTATGTGCCAACCTGCATATCATTTCCTCTGCCTGTTGTTCCCAAATCATCTACTCCTGCAATCTCACTTGCAAATCTGCAAGATAAAAATGTACCATCAAATGGCCAATCCCAGCAAAATGACCTCCTTTCCTATCATTACCACCAAGAGATAATGATTTTCAAAACACTTAAAAGATACAAATATATTTTCAATGGTGAACATAGTCCCTGAATAAAAAAATAATTCAATAAATGTTTGCATTTAATTTGAAGTATAATACACATACGGAAAACTGCACAAATCATGAGTATAGCTCAGCAAGTTACCACAGTTAATGCTTGTACATTTTGATTTTTAAATCCAACTAAAGTTGATATTAAGCAAAAGTGGAAACTTATTCATTTTATTGGCTTATGCAAGAAACAACTGAAAACAACATTCCTCTTCTCCCACCAATAAAAGCTGCCATCTGGGGAGAGGGTGTAGCTCAAGTGGTAAAGCACATGCTTAGCATGCATGAGATCCTGAGTTCAATCCCCACTACCTCCTCTAAAAAAAATTAATAAGTAAATGAATAAACCTAATTACCTCCCCCCTCAAAAATAAAAATAAAAAAAATAGAAGTTGCCCTCCTTTCCAGTGTCGTTATTCCACCAAATTTTGTGACTATTAAATAAGTATACGTATGACATTCCAGAAGAGACAAGGAAAAAAAATTACCTGATGCAGCGAGTACACTGTATACATCTAGTCATAATGGTTTTTACCAATGGCCCAATGTTCTTGTCCTCCACAGCACGTTTCCCCTCTAAAAATCGGCTCCTATCACTTCCAAACATCATGGACTGATCCTTAAGTAGATTATGAAAGCATTAATCTAATTTTGCTATCAAAATTAGAACTTGAGACAACCAAGAAGATTTACAAACTTAGACTACATACCTGCAAATCACATTCACCTCCTTGGTCACAAATAGGACAGTCCAATGGGTGATTTGCTAATAAGAACTCCATCACACCTTCTCTGTATGGAAAATTATAATATATAAAATGATGTCAATCGCTGGCATTCAAAATGGTTTACATATAAGTTATTTAAATAACCATCACAGATGTATGCTCTCAAATAGTATTTACTTTACATTTATTATCAGAAATGCCAATGTAACTATCATTAGCATTAAATACGTAATCTAAAAAATGTTTATAGGAGTCTAGAATAAAGTATCATTAGAGAATCTAAAAAATTATGACTTTTAACAATACAGAGTTACCAAAAGTTGCTGAATGGTCCTCAGAAAACATTCACATTAATTTAAAACAAAAACACAAATGCAAAGCAAAAACAAGCCCAACCACAGCCAGTATAGTACAGTACAATATCACTGCAATAAACTCAGTTCAATAAGCCCCAGACTCACTGTTCATCACAAATTGAGCAAGGTTTTAAACATGGAATTTTAACGCTGATACCAATCTAGGCTCAAAGCCACAAACACCTGACTTTACCTCCTTTACTGTGTACTCACTTCCACTGCTCCTAGAAGCCAAACATCCAAACTTGTTCAGTTTTGATACCAAATTTCTCATCTATGGGAGGGTCTACTTCCTGAAATGTGCCATTTCTGCTCTTAGAAGTCATTATGCTGAGTTAACAATAAAGTACCTGGCTTTCTTAGATTTCTCTGAGTTTGTCAGGATATTCCAACCTTTCATTACTGGCATGGCACAAGCAGCTACAACCTGGAATTTCAATGCAAAAATCTGTATTTGTATTTATTTGTAATTAAGTAATCCAAAATATAAAAACATTATACATTTGAAAACAAGGAAAGAACAGAGTATTTCTGAAGACTGAACTTCTTAGTTTTCATATTTATAATATGATAATCTGGCATTTTACATTTCTCTTAGAAACAAATAAGATATCCTCTTAATTTTATTCTAATAATCAATGCAATTTTTTCCTAAGAGACTCTGAAACAGAACATCAAATAACCGTGTTTTGATTAGCAGGCACTATTGAATTAGAACTGCAAGAGCCAAAACAATAAAACTGAATGTGAACCTCTTCACTGCAACCCTATTGTCTAGTGAAAATGGCACAGCATAATCACTTCTAATGTGCTGCCTGGCAACTCCACATCCTAGTTGTGTGTTATATAGTCATGTGGAAATACTGACCACTCCAAGAAGCCCCCTTTAATTTCTAAGTGTTACAATTATATGGCACTTGCAGCATTTACAAAGCACTTTCACTGATGTGTTTCCAGTTTTGAAATGAGAGAATCAATCACACAAAGAATTAATTTACAGATAGAAGTAAACAGGACTAGATTCTCCACTACCACAAAATTGATTCTAAATAAAGTTTGCTGCAAGATTTAAAGTTTTCTACCTTCTACAGCATGGTGTGGAATTTTAGATATCAAGTACCTTAGGCGCTTTCTCAATTTCAACAAGGCACATCCTGCAGTTTCCGGCAACTGACAACCTTTCATGATAACAGAATCGAGGGATCTGCATGCCAACCTTCTCACAAGCCTAGAAGACAAAGTTAAAAATTTTTGCTATAGAATAACCTGAACTTATCCTTGTCTAAACACAGGAAGAAGGAAACACAAACAAAGAATCCAACATGAGGCCATCTCCTGCCTATCTATAAATATCGGTATCTTCATTCTTACTTCATCCCCAAAGAGATTTCCCTCCTGTTCTTTGCTCTTGATTCCAAACCCCGTCCACTCTGAAGCTACCTCTCTAAAGATCCTCACTAAGCCTACACCTTGTGTGGAAGACACTGGATAAAGACTGTGCTGAAGGCTTAACTCCCCATTTCTACTCTGAACTACTGTCCACAAAGACTTCCCCTTCAAACTATATCCCAGTGGTTTCATACCTGGACTTTCTCCTTGACTAGCTCTCTTTCTTTGAATTAGATTGCATTTCATACCATCTGGCTGGCTATGATCTGGTTCTATCTTTGGCTCCATACATCCCACCCAGGTCTCTCACTCCCACTGCTGACTGAAGCTCTTTTCCCAGTTCCCATTTGCCTAGTGAGGGAGATTAGTTCTGCTCTACCAATTATTCTTGCTTCTTCTCTGAGCCTATACATGTATTTAAATTTCCTGTAGAATTAGTTCTTCCATCCTGAGCCTTCATTCTAAAGCTCTGCCATCAATTTTCAATATTTTAACTACTTAGCAAAAATGTATCGAGTCTTTCTATGCGCTAGATGCAGTGGGCCAACTGTCCCAGCCCTCACACTAGCTCACATTACATATGATGATTACACTCAAACCTTCATCTGCAGCCCTGACAGTCCTCCACTTCTCCAAGCTTTAAATAGGTATTTGCATGAGTAAGCTCCATAGACAGTTAAAAATTTCTACTATACATCCCCAAATAAGCTACCACCACCAGGAATCACAAAAACTCCTCTGCTCTTCATCATTAAGGCCTGTCTATATCTCATTCTCCCTTGAATATACCCTCTTGTTTTCATTCCCACTGCCACCATTTTAGGCCTTTTTATTTCCTACTCCGCTATTGCAAGATACACTCTTTGTCTCTCACTCTAATCTTACTATCCTCCAAACCATCATCCTCTACAGTCACTGTCATCCTGCTTAATAGCCATGAAAACTCCTGATGGGTCAAACTACAAGCTCTTTAACATTATATGTATCTTCTTTCATGACTCAACCTCTACCAGAATAACCCAATTACCTATTATCTCCCTTTCTACATATACCTTATGTTCCATCAATACCAAATTACTTGAAGCTTCCTTGTCCACATATAAACACCTACCTATCCTTTCAAATCGCCTCAGGGATTACCTGAAATGTTTCTGACATCTCTTTCTATCACCTCCTATACATGCCAAAATATTCTCCAGTGGACCTTGAATATATTTTTGTTATATGATACTTTTATTGTTTACATGTCTACACCTGGCAGATAGTCTAGAAATTACTCCTAAAATGAATAAAGAGCATTTAGTGCTATAGTAATTTACAGATGAAATGAAGTATTACTTCCATGACCAATTTTGTCAGTTCTGGGGGAATTTGGAGAAAGTAAATATTTAGAGCACGAATTTGAGAACCATTTACCTGCTTTGTAGGACACATTCTTAGAAATATTACTAAAAATAGAAAGGTTATGTAAAAGTGAAAAGCATCAAAAGGCTCACAACAAACAAAGGTTACCTCTTCCTCGAACTTACCTATGTTAACTAATAATATTTAGGTAAAGTAAAATTTTTAAATAGGTATTTATTTGTAAGGCAGAAGTAAAACAAAAGAACTGCCACACTTCACTAAGAAAGTCAGAAACGGATAAATGACAGCTTATTCTGAAATGCCAATATTTCAAATCAAACTTATTTTCATATAATTTTACTATCTGTAGTTCTTTAATGAACATTTGTCAAGAAATCTTGAAAATTTTAGAAGTAAATAAACAGTATAAAGAAAATAAACTTTTTAAAAATTAGAACATACACAAAAATAAAGAATAAAAATGCACGCCTACTTGGAGGACGGTAGTTCCTGGTTCCACCATGACAGACTGACCATCAACAAATACTTCAATCAAGTTGCTTGCTGCTGTGGCAGTTGTTCGAGCTGAACATCAAAAATATTGAGGTGAAAAAAATTAACAGAATTCAATTTATTATAGCAGAGGACAATGGATTAACTCACTCTAACCTATACCTTTAAATTTTTCTTCATTATATACTATTCCCCTCTTTTTCACTAGATGCAAACTTTAAAAATACTGAATTGGAAGAAAGCTTTTCTAATCTTGAATACCAAATATGTTTGTCTACTTTTAACAGCAGTTTAGATTGAAACTTTTAATATCACTGAAAATACGTTCACGGGAAGACCACTTCTCAAAAGCAGAATGACTGCTTTTCCCATTTTGGCACTGATGGACAGTTCCTACTATTTTCTATTCCACGATAATTTCTATAAACGGTTTAAAGTTATATTTTGAAAATGACTATTCAACTTGGGCCACTGTTTCTATTTTTACTTAAATTACGAGTTTAGGGTCTTTCAAGAAACATACCACAGACCTAAGAATTTACAAAGATACAAAGTCCAGTGCCCATAAATGCAAATAAAAAAATACTCACCACATCCTTTAGGAGACTTAGAAAGGCCTATTAAGGTCCTTGTTACAGGTATCCTTAACATATTGCTAAGAATAAAACAAAGAAAAGCTGTATTATTATAGGAAAAAAATCCTAATTACAAACTTTTCGGTAATATTTTATGATTTTAAGGCACTTTATTTACATTATTTCACTGAACATTTACAAGTCCTGCTATTTTTCTTCAAATTCTAGAGATATGAATACTCCCTCTCAGAGAAATTTGTACATTGTCAAGAATCTAAGGAGCAGCTAGTATATAAATTTGAGCCTTATGATTCTTTAAAAGGGCAGTTTTGTTTTCGTTTTTAACTATAAACAAATGATCTAACTTAAAACACTACTATATAGTAAAATTGATTTCAAGAATAACAGCGAGCTTGTGATTAAAAGCTACGTAAAATAAAGCTTTCCTTTCTGCCTTCATTTCCTGCTAATACATATTCTAACATTCCATGTTCTGAGCAGTTTTCTACTAGATGTTCCTGAGATATCCTCAGCCGGGCTCACAAGCCCAAGCCTTAAAGTGTCTGGAATACCATTTTCTTTGCCAAGTAGTACATCTGCGATTATTTATGTGCCTGCTCCACTCACCCTCTGTATTATGAACTTCTTGAATCTTTCTCTCCTCAGTACCTATCCCAAGGCTGGTACACAGTAAGCTCTAAAACAGGGTTCTCAACAAGAGACAAATTTGCTTCCAGAGGACATTTAGCAATAACTGGACAAACTATTCGTTGCCATGACAGGGCAAAGCTAATGGCATCTAGTGGGTAGAGGCCAGGGTGCTACTGAACATTCTCAACGCTCAGGATAGTACCCCATAAAAAAGAATTATCTGAAGTGTCAACAGTGCTGAAGCTGAGAGAAAATCATCAAAATAAATGGAAGTGGATTATATAAATAACAGCAATTAAAGTTTTACGTAAGCAAACAGAGAGAAAAGTTATCCTATCTTTTAGTTTTTGGTCCATTCGCTTCATCACATGGGCTAAGCACTGAACATTCTGTCTACCCACTTGATTATACGGGCTAAGCATCTGGTTATTCATTTGGAACTCTTAAAATGCAAATTATGTGATCAAAATGTATCACATAAAGAATTTCAAAGGTTAAAGGAGTGAAAAATAGTATATCTACCTAAGTTTTAAGCATAAAGTTTCGCATACCTATTATGAATGATGTATAACAGGAAATTCCATTAATTCAGACCTCAATAACTCAAAATTCATTAGTTCAGAATTTGGGATATTGAATTTGCAGACATCTGTTGCCTACTAGTGAAAGACTTTTTGGTAAATCAAGAGTTTCTGTTTCTTTATCTATAGAAGAAAACAATATCTCCCAGGCTATGTGGTATTAGTAAGCGCTCAATTAATGCCAGTTAAAGCTGAATTCAATTTAGGCAGTACTAGCCACTGGCCACTGAAAATCAGTTTTAAAGTACTCCTCCTTTGTGGCCCTTCTCTTCAGTATCAGGACACACTGTGCATATACCTTTATTATTCCACCTACTAAACTGTAGGTTAGTAATCAATTTCAGCACCTACTAAACTATAAGCTCCCTGATAAGGAATGGTACACTTTTGTCATTTCCCTTTTCTGAAGACCTAGCACAGTGCCCTTGAAAATATAATCATTAAATAGTTAACCCTTAAACACTACGGGTTTGAACTGTGCAGATCCCTTTATAGATGAGTTTTTTTCAGTAAATACTACAGTATTAAAAGATCTGAGATCAGTTGAATCCTCAGATGCAGAACCGTGGATACAGAGGGCCAACTATAAATTATATGCAGATTTTTGACTGCACGAGGGTGGGCGCTCGTAATCCCCTCGTTGTTCAAGGGTCAACTGTAGTTTCACCACCAAGTTCCAGAATGAGAAGCAACTGTCCTATTAAAATCTACTGAAATAAAGGTAAAGTTGAATTTGCCGAATTACAGTAATGACAGATTCAAAATCAACAACCAGTATTTCATACAACAGTGTAAAATCTTTAATATTATTTTGTTTCCAATATAATATGAAAGTGGCGTCCACTTTAGCTGGGAAGTCCACCAGGACTAGGCTGTCTGTTGAAAACCCAACATCAAATGGAAGACTGCATAGCCTCAACATAAGAAATACAGATTTGCAAAACTCTTAAATGCACTTTACACTTACTTAGCTACCACGTACGAACAAAAATAATCATCTCTAGGATTAATCCTAATTACGATTAATCATGTCTGAAACTAGACTAGACACTTTGTTCAGAGACAATACTATTCCACATTCTGCACCATGTATGCTGTTATCTATCCACTTCTCTCCCTCCAAGGTACTATTTCTATTCCAAGCCACTCTCATCTCTTGCTTGGACTATTATAATAGCCCCCAACAGGTCTCCTGGCTTCCACAGGGCTGCCACAGCTACCATCTTCACACAGGCTGTAGCCTCAGGCTGAAATGCTCTTCCCTCAGATCTTTTTGGCTCCTCCTCATCCTCCAAATTTTGGCTTAAATGACATTCGTCAGGGAGACTCTCTTTTACCAGCTTATCTAAAATGTCCCAACTACTCCTCAGCCATATCACTCATTTAATTCTTTGTGGTCTCATTTCTAGATTACAGTTGACGTTTAGTATTTGCTAAATAAATTCTATCTCCACCCTCTGGCCATAATTTAATTTCCACTTTTCTGTAATTAAAGAGTGCAAGTGCTCTGGCAACATTATAACACTCCATTTAAAGGTGTACACAGAATTCAGTAAGAAAAAACAACATTCCACAAAAAACGAACTTGGTGTCTATTTACCAGACATAGTTCAGGTTACATTTTCTATACCCTCATTTGGTTTTTGAGCAGAGTTGTGCCTGACCCATGATTTTACAATGCACTTTACCATTTTACTAGATCCCCCAAACTGTTAAACAATATAGCTTTGTTATTCGCAGTGCGACCTTGGACCAACTCTTAAAATGTCTTTTTCTTCACTTTCCCCACCAGTGAAAAGGATAAACAGTACTACTCAACGCAGTCCACAGACAAAATCAAAATACAAAACAAAACAAGAGAGGCATGGACGATTGCTGAGGCAACAGTGATCAAAGATGCACTGTAGCAGGTTTGTGTTAATTTGGGGGAAAATGCTCAGTGTTTAGGCCTAAGTCACTTGACATAGGCCCGCTCCCGGGGAACAAAACAGCCTCCTCTCCACAAAGGAGACTGTCCTGCGTTCCCCTGCAAAGAGGTCACCTACAAGGCTGCATTCCGGCCAGCGTTCCCCAAGGCTTCCAGACCCCTTCCTCCTCTTAGGTTCCATTAGACCAGAGACCTCGGCTAACAGTCCTCACCTGCCAGCTCTCGGGGGTTCCCAAGGAGGCGGGGTGGGACGCGGCGCCCCGTCAAGGACAAGAAGAAAATGAGTGGACTGAGCCAAAGGAAACAGTCTCGTCAAAAAACCAAATTGCAGGGGCCGAGGCACCTCAACCTTCTCACCCAAACACGACCTCACCCTTCCCCTGGAGCCGCCGAGGCTGGTCTGCAGAGCTGTCCACACCTCACCGACCCTTTACGGGCCGGGTCGCTTTTTCAATATGGAGGCCTCGGCTGTCTCCGTCCGCCGGGTCTGGAGAACGGGAAGCCAGGAGGGACTAGAAACCCCAGTTCGACAATTTCCCGCTTAGCTTGTGTTCGGCAACTTCCGTCGGCTTGACAGAGGGCGGGGCGGAGGGCGTAGCAGCCGAGGGGGTGCGGGGGCGGGGTGAGAGGGCCGGCTCCAATCCGCAGTTCCGCCGGAAGTAGCCCTGCGGCCTAGGCCGAGCGTCTTCGGTCATCTCCGGCGCTTCTAAAGGCAGTTCCTGTAATCTTCGGAAGTCTTGGACGTAGTAATTTAAGACATACCCTTTTATTAACTGATTTCCAAACACACAGAAAGTCCAGCGGATAATTTCTGACTCATTAATTCAGAGCCCTTGATTTTTACGTTGAGGAAGCTAAACGGACTTTGACCTTTAACCTTCGGCCGGAGGCATCGGAGAGAAACGCCTCCGTCTCTATATAAGGAATTTCCGGCTTTTTCGCGGCCCTTTTTCCCTCTTAGCGTTTGGCGCCGGTTGCCTGGGCTCCTCTTTTCCCCGCTACCGTTCAGTTCCCGGATCAGCCGTCGTCATGGGTTTCGGAGACCTGAAAAGTCCCGCGGGCCTCCAGGTGCTCAACGACTACCTGGCGGACAAGAGCTACATCGAGGGGTGAGCGGACGGGCGGGCCGAGTGCGGTGGGGCCACGTGGCGCGGCCTCCGCTGCCGCTGGAGCAAAGGAATTGGGGTCCCAGGGCCCGGGCGAGAGGAGGAGAGTTAAATTTGCTTTCTTTCCTCTTACTTAACAGTGTTTCTCCGCGTCTCTGCTCAGTTAACAAATGTAAGCCTGTAGATTTACGTTAACGATTGCAAGTTCTGAGCTCTAAGTAGCAGGCGTGTCTCAGGATAGCGCGGAGAACCAAACGGATGGTCCCTGCTCCTAAGGAGATTGTGTCTTAAAAAAAACTAAAGCAGCTTAGGTAGTCTGGAAATAAATGAGCGAGTTGCCACTAGTTAATTTGACGGGGGGTAGTAGCGTTTATCGTTTATTTACCGGTGTTTGTGGCTTTTCTTTTAAAGGCACGTGTGATTGCTTTTGTGTCCTCGGCAGGTATGTGCCGTCACAGGCAGATGTGGCAGTATTTGAAGCAGTCTCCGGCCCGCCACCTGCCGACTTGTGTCATGCCCTACGTTGGTATAATCACATCAAATCTTACGAAAAGGAAAAGGCCAGGTAAAATAGTCTTTGTGTTTATTTGAAGAACAGAATGCTTTCTGAGCTTCAGCTCGGGATTTTTACATGACAAACTAGGATTCAGGCTACTTTAGTTTTGTTGGGATATTGTGAGTTAAATTCCTCTGTGACTTTAGAAGGCCAGGAGACTGAAGTCCTCCATTTTTTAACAGAACAGGTAGAACATGGACAGTTTTTGATGAAAAATTGGTCAGTCAATCAAAGAAAGAAATTGAAGATTTTATTTTGAGCCACACTGAGGATTATAATTTGGGAAAAGCCCCTCAGAAAGCTCTGAGAACTGTTCTCCCAATATACGTTTTTGAGACAGGGCTGTATGTTAAATGACACATAATTGAGTTTGTATAATCCCAATCTGCGCATACAAAGCAAGTAGTGGGTCATGGGTCATCGTGGCCAAAAATTAAGGAGAAGTGTTACCTCCTAAGGAGGTCTGGTTAATGCAGATGCACAATACACACTAAAGGGGAAGGAGGAGGCCCAGAAGAGCAAAGAAAAACTTTGTTTAAATTTTTCTTGTCTTGCCATAAATTATAAATTTTACTTCAAGAACAACGTCAATTCAGCTTTTCCCCACGTTGCCCTACCAGTGTCAACGTGATTGACCCTGACCTGGGGGGACCAATCTGAGGTGAAATCGTAGCTCATTCTTTACTCCTTGGCCCTTTTTTTGTTTGTTTTAATGGAGATACTGGGGATTGAACCCAGGACTTCGTGCATGCTAAGCTTGTGCTCTATTACTGAGCTATGCCCCCACCACCCCCAATTCTTGGCCATTCTTCTGAAACTGCCAAAAAGGATGGACGTTTGGGGACTCCAGTTCACTAAGAATGGACTGAGCATGTTTAATGATATCTCAAACAAATAATCATTCTGAAAGTAAATCGTGTCTATCGAATATAATGTCTCACATGCTACTAATGTTTGCTAGATGAGGAGCTAAACCTATTAAAGTATTTATCTGGGAGTGCTGAAGGGTAAATTCTTGGTAGAAAGGGGATCTATTGATAAATAGTAATGAAAACAAGTTCTCATGTGTTTGAAAAAAGACATCATACCAACCTAATAGTAGTTGATTAAAACTTTTTCAAGCCTGCCAGGAGTGAAGAAAGCTTTGGGCAAGTATGGCCCTGCTGATGTGGAAGACACCACAGAAAGTGGAGCTGCAGATAGTAAAGATGACGATGACATTGATCTCTTTGGATCTGATGATGAGGAGGTATGGCGTAAATTGAAATATGTATGCATCATTGTGCTTAAGCACAGGCTTTGTAGCCAGAAGGCCTGTGTTCCAATCCTGGCTTCACTGTATTACCTGCCTTTTAAAAATTATCACTGGCTACATGATGAATAAAATCAAATCACCATCTTTCGGCTGAGCTCGTGATGGATTTGTTTTTTCTGATAAAGCTGGTCTTTTTATGACTCCACCAGCTTTAAGTGGAGGACCAACCACCTTTGTGAAATATGTTAAATTTTTCCTTTTCAGGAAAGCGAAGAAGCCAAGAGGCTAAGAGAAGAACGCCTTGCACAGTACGAGTCAAAGAAAGCCAAAAGTAGGTCATTTTATAATTTGTGTTTGTTTAACTTAACTCCTTTCATAATGACGTGAATAATCTTTCTCAAAGATTGATCACCCAAGTAATTTCTTTTCCTCCATATTCATTGAATACGTCAGTATTTCAGAACCTTCCGTCAAGGTGGATAGAGCTTCAGAACTTCCACAGCTACTGGTCTGCAGCTGTCCTTCTGGTGGCAGCTGTGGCATTCCTCTGTGGGAAAGGAACTGTCACACAATCACACACCTCTTTCTTAGCAAAACAGAAAGTGGGCATGTGTGTGACAAACACAAGATGTATTTTCTATGGTTTTCTGTGGCTTGGATGATCTATTTAGAAACAAATTAAGATTGGTTAAATGTCTTGAAGTAGAGTAAAAATAATAGGGCAAAAATAATTTGAATAATGCTATTTCTTGCACTTTTTTAAGAACCAGCACTTGTTGCCAAGTCTTCCATCTTATTAGACGTGAAGCCTTGGGATGATGAGACTGACATGGCAAAGTTAGAGGAGTGCGTCAGAAGCATCCAAGCAGATGGCTTGGTCTGGGGCTCCTGTGAGTTGAGTCTTTGCCTTTTGACACTGGCATCTGGAATTTGCATATAGTTTCAGCCTTTGCCAAACAGAACTTTTCTAACTAAGGTTTTTCTTAATGTTCATTTCAGCTAAACTAGTTCCAGTGGGGTATGGAATTAAAAAACTTCAAATACAGTGTGTAGTTGAAGACGATAAGGTTGGAACAGATATGCTGGAGGAACGGATCACTGCTTTTGAGGACTATGTGCAGTCAATGGACGTGGCTGCGTTCAACAAGATCTAAAATCATTGCCCTTAAATAAAAGCTTGAAAGACAACTTTTGCCTCTTGACTCCTAAATAGGATGGTGGTATTTATATTCTTTACATTTTGAGGGAAGAAATTCAATGGATAGATAATTCATAAATAATGTAAACTTGGGTCAGCATTGTCATTTGACATTTAGCCCAAATAGAAGGGAATACTGTGAGTATATATATGTACAGAGTAGATTTTATAAACAAATGAATAGAAATAGACTCAGTGCAATTTATGTACCCATTAATGTGTCCTCAATGTATAATGATATAGTTTTGTTTTTAGAGGAGGTACTAGGGATTGAGCCTAGGACATTGTGCATGCTAAGCATGTGCTTTACTACTTGAAGGTTTTTGTATTAGCCTTCTTTTTAAAAGAAATCAGGGAAATAAACTTAATGTAAAAATCTTGTAGTTAAGAGCTCTTAATTTTATATAATTAGCCCTGTTGGTGTATAATGGTTCAAGACCTTGTTTCAAAGTTACTTATTATCTAAGCTGGGTTTACTCAGTGAGAATGTTGAGAGTACCTTAAAGAATCATGAGAAATGGGTCCAAACAGGTAAAGTGCTTAGCGCAGTAAGTACCAGGCACATAGTGAATAATAATTTGCCAGATAGTTAATGAAATATTTGGAGATAAGGAATTAAGTGCCAGGACTAACTCCTTTTACAGTTAGTAACCAGTGACTTAAATGGCTGCCAAAATTATTTGTTGACCCTAGTATCTTCAATTTAGGGGTTACTTACGATTAAAAAAAAAACACACACACAACTACGAATCCCAAGTGAAAATAATGTTAAGTATTAATGAGCTGGGGTGTGCAGTGTTACCAAAGGACACGTATCCAGAGGAGGTAAGGATGCCCAGGGTTTGTCGTGAATTCTAGCCATTTGTCAAGGCAGATTTTACCAATTTAATGCCTCCTGTACTGTTCAGGGAGAACTTGTACTGAGAATGATTTTGAGTAGCCTTGTGTCCTGGGAGGGAGATTGATATGGGCGATTGACCCCGAGGCTGTGGTTCATAAGCCTGGTTTGGGTGTGGAGGTGGGACATTTTACTTGGGTTTGAAAGTCTGATTGAGCCTCTGGGGGCGGGGGTACTTCACTACTGAGGTAGTGCTGCAGGTAAAGGTATTGAGATGAGGGCAGCGGTGGAGTCAAGTGGTAGTCAAATATTGGAATAGCTGCATCTTGAACAATTAACTTGGGGTATGTAGAACATCTCATGTATTTTTTACAGTAATATTTTTCACAAAAGTAGAGTTTGGGAATTGCTGACCTCTAAGCGTTCATTTTGTAATCTCTTTTTAGACAGGAGATTAAATGTTTGACGTGAAGGTTTTCCTAGCAGAACCAGACAATGCTGTTTTCTTCCCTCCATCTGATTTTCTTTGTATGTGACTACTTTGAGTATGGGAAGTTGTTTAAATTCTAAAAATTTATTCAATCAGACATGTATGTGCTGATGAGTAAAATCAAGCAATGTTTAGTCCAACAGACCGGTCTAAAATCACTGGAAATTTTCAGGTTGTCAGTATCGTAAGAGCCAGCAGAGGGCAGCACTTCATTTTCTGGAGAATGGGAGAAACTGGCGTTTCTAGAAATGCTATGGAAAAGTGGAGATGGAACTAGTGAATAGCCAAAAATAATTCATAATCTGACATATTAAAGGGTTTGAGTACCAAATAGCTTAACCAAGATGTTAAGTATTAAAAATTATTAATGATTAATTATCAAAAATTTGATTAAAAGTAAAAGGAGTTTAAAAATTTAGAATGGTCAATTCAAACCATAGCTGTCTTAAAAATCTTAAAATAATGAATGATGAAGCACGTGACTTCAAATCTTGACTCCATGGTCTTGAATAAGAAGTACATTAAATGGTATCTTTCAATGTCATATTTAAATAAAGAGATAATACATTAACATGGTTCTAAGTTCAAGAGGTTATACAGTGAAGTCCCCCCGTCCCTCAGGTCTTACAATCACTTCCATGAAAGCAACCAATGTCACCAGGTTCTTAGATCTTTCCAGAACTAGTAAGCATACGTATGGGCTACCTGTAGTGTACAACACAAACTTCTGCATCGTAAACTTTGTCCATAGACGTAGACTTGGATATCTGGGAGATGATATCTTGGACATTCCGTATCGGTACATAAAAGACTTCCTTAGTTTTTCACAGCTACATAATCCATTGTCTTCATATTTTAACCAATCTAGTTACTGAATTCTTTAAAATTGCTGTATGATTTTTTGCTATTATGAGCAATGCTTATACATTCATGTGAGCCAGGATACTGAATGAACTTTTTGAACCAATGGGCTCAGAGGCATAGGTATATATAGAGAAAGAGGTTTTTTTTTCCTTTTGTTTCTGCCGTTGGAGTGGAAGATTTTTATAAGAGCCCACCTTTTTTTGCATGCTCCGTAAGTGATCACAATAACCCTGAAACCTTGATTCTTTCTCATTTTCAGCCGTCCCTAGCACAAGGGCTGGGCACAGTGTGGGAATTCAAAACTGACTCATTCAGTATCACTGTGTTAGATGCTATAAAAATACAAAAGGCTTAAGAAAAAACCATAGGGAGGTGGTTCAAACTTAAAATTGTTAAGAATAAAAAAGTATGATGGAAAGCTCACAGGCCCTAGATGCTGACCGCTTAGCCTAGCGGAAAAAGAAACAGATCTGCACGGCTTCCTAACTAAAAGGGCAGGGAGCACTGCCCTGAAATGTAACTCCAGACCACCATTTGCTCCATAATTTTCTTCTGCCCTTGGTTGCTTAACCCCCTTCCTTCCTGCTCGTCACCCTTCCTCTTTCTTCCCCAGCCTTAGGAGTCTCTTTGCCCAAACTAGGGATGAGCTTACACAGTTCTCTTTTCTTTTCTTTTTTTTCTTTCTTCAGCTTTTTTCCTGATCCTGGGAGCCTATCCAAGGGAGACCCCAGAGTGGAATATTGAAAACCCTGGTGGTGGAGGGGGCAGGGTTAAGGGCTGCACAAAGGGCTGGAAACTTACAGTGAGCCTTTCTCTTCCTGCCTCCCTTATGCTATCCAGGATGTGACAGAAACCAGAAAGCTGGGGAATGGTAGAATCTTGGGGTAGGCTGAGCTATGCTGCACAGATTTTTTTCTTCTAATAATTTTCAAAACTGGATCTGATGGTTGCATGAGACTCAAAGTAAGAAACACAGCCTATAAATGATCTGATATTAGCATTTCTAAAAACTGAGAGATGAAATAAAAAAGGATACTGATTCAAGAAATAGCACAGCTTCCCTGTAACAACTTCCAAAATAAAATCAAGAAATCATAGGAAATTAAATAGGTTTTAAAAATTGTAGTGAGTAGCAGAGTTTATATTCATAAAAGACAAGGGTCCCAGCAGAGGCCTGGAAAAGAAGCAGGATGTTTAGGAAACCCCAATGGCAAGGACAGGTTTCCAGTGTTTCTTCACCTCCACACTGAAGGTCATCTCTTTCCTTTCTGAACAATCTGGACTTTTCTCGGCTCCCTTATGGTACTTACGACCAACTACCTTATTTTAGGATTGTTCTTATGCAGGTTTAATCTCACTTTGTAAACTCTAAGTACCTTATGCATCTTAGCATCCCTCACAGTATCGATCTACTATGGTTCTGCATAACTCTTTGTCATCTGTTAACAAAAAGGATAAATGAATAGAAGTCAAAATACTGGTACAGTCTAAAATGCAACCGATTTACACAATGAAGAGGTCACTGACTTACGGGTATGTTTTATTGGTCTTACACTGGTGTCTATATAAATATAGTTACAGGAATAGAAGGTGGAAATTATCAATAGGTCTACACACTTTCTTTTTCTGAAATCATTCTGATATTGGGCTGCCTATCTATTATCTGGATGTCAGTGTTTCATGTTTATAGCAACTTTATACATATTTGCACAAACCCAGAATTTTCCAAAAATGTTCATATTTAAAATGATATCATGGGGGATGAAAGATGGACATATATCCCCACTGAGAGGTAGGGTCTGCATCCCCTTCCCTTGAATCTGAGCTGGCCTGGGACTGCTTTGACCAATGCTGTACAGTGGAAGTGACGTTGTGCCAGTGTCTGGCAGAGCCCTTAAGGGGAGTAAAAATTTCCATCTTGGGCGCTTAGAGCCCTAAATTGACGCATAAGAAGTCTGGCTACCCTGAGGTGCCATGCCGGAATACCCAAGAGAAGGAGAATGCAGAGGAGGGAAAGGAGTGGGGAGAGTGAAGGGGAGGAGAAGCGGGGGAAGGGAAGAGAGCATCTCAGCTAGTCTCCAGCTGTTCCAGACTTCAGCCAGTTGGGTCATCCCAGTCCAGCTGAGGCTCCAGATACTGTGAAGTAGGGAGGTGAACCTCCCTTCTGTGCCTTATTTAAATTCCTGATCCCTAGAATTGTAAGATATTATAATAATAAAGTGTTATTTTAAGCAACTCCATTTGGGGGCAGCTTACTAAGCATTCATTGTTAACTGGAACAATTTTAAACTACTATAGCCAACTATTACTCTAATTCATAAATGCTCATACACAGATTACATGAAATAAAGAAATTAAGTACATATGTCACATTTTAAGGTTAGGTCTAACAGGTTCCTGGTGCAAAATTAAAGTGAGCTTAAGCACAGATTATTTTTATATTTTCAAAATTAGTCTTTTTAAAAAGTCATTAAACAATGAATTTATGTATGTTCATGTATAACTGAAAAATTGTGCTCTACACTGGAATTTGACACAACATTGTAAAATGACTATAACTCAATAAAAAATGTAAAAAAAAAGTCATTAAAATTGAAAAAAAAATAGTGTTGATTAATCCACTGTGTTATATTTAGCAAGAATAGCTCAGATAAGCTGCAGAAAAAAAAATTGAAGATCCTTCTTATGTCTTACATCCACAGAAAAATGCAATGCCAATAAAATGACCAAAAACAATAAAAAGATATAGTGAGCTTTATATCTTGGAGCCAAATAATCTGAAAGCATCTGTCAGGGGATCCACACAAAAGCTGGACACTGATTTCTGGAAGAGGAAGAATTCACTGGGCTGTTTCCAGGAGACACGGATTCTTGGCTTCAGAGTTCTTGAGCTGTTCACTCACTGTGCCAGAACAGCTGACCTCCCACAGCGTATATTTCAGTATCTCAGCAACGGAGGTGCGAAAGCGTGCTTGGAACTTCTTACTAATTAAGACATAAAGGATGGGGTTCAAGCAACTATTGAGGAATGCCAAGCCAGTGGAGAGGGGGATTCCAGCCTGCAGCACTTGGTGGAAATAGCTATTGTGGTGAATTGTGAGTTCCCAAATGCTAAACAGATGATAAGGGGTCCAGCAAATCAAAAAGGCCACGACCACTGCCAGGATGGTCCAGAAATGCTTACTGGAGATCAGGATGCTTCGCTTCTTCACCTTGAAGATGAGACACAAGTAGCAAATGCTCATTGTTAGCAAAGGGAAGAGGTACCCAATAATAAATTTCAGCCAGGTCAGAAGGTGGTGTCTC
The DNA here is from genome assembly GCF_036321535.1 of Camelus dromedarius. Classification (NCBI taxonomy): domain Eukaryota; kingdom Metazoa; phylum Chordata; class Mammalia; order Artiodactyla; family Camelidae; genus Camelus; species Camelus dromedarius. The sequence goes on along the minus strand of NC_087439.1, from coordinate 67,562,602 downwards.
ATCAACGTGAGGTCAGGATCATGCTCGTGGAAATTGTTATAGCAAAGAGTGTGGTTATTGAACTCCAGAGTGTCCCGGAAGAATAGGGCTGGACCACCTATGAGTGAAGCCAAAAGCCAAATGAATATAATAACAATCAGAGAGTTCCTTAGGGTCCGGTGCCGATGTGATAAGACAGGATGGATCAAGTAGATATAGCGGTCCAGGCTGATCACTGTCAGGAAAAAAACACTGGCAAACATGTTCAACTGGGCAATGAAGGAATTGGCCTTGCACAACCAGATGCCAAAGGGCCAGTGGAAATTCATGGCCACGTAAGAGATGTACAGGGGCAGGAAGAGAAGAAAAATGAAATCTGCAATGGCCAGATTGAGGAACCAGAGAGTGGTGACTGTCTTCTTCCACTTGAATCCCGTGAACCAAATGACTATGGCATTTCCTGGAATGCCCAGAACAAATGCCAAACAGTATAACACCAGGGAGACCCAGTGAATGACTCCCAGGTGTGCATTCTCCTCAAAATCAGTCTCTGGGGAGTAATATTCCAGGACATAGGAGTAGTTCTCAAGTTCTTCAAATAATGTTTCCTCTAGATCTTCCATGACCTTGCTAAGTGCAGAATGAAAAAATCTATAGAAGCAAATTTCAAAAGAAAGAAACAACTTTTAAAAGAAGAAGAAATGTTCAGCGAATGATAAAAAAAAAGAATAAAAATATTGCATTGTATGAGCTGATAATAGTATATTTCTTGGTAGGACCTGTGATTACACTCTAGATGTCCAAGTCTTGGAGATCTAAATTTCACTATAATTATTCTCAATGCTGTGAGAGTTTATTTTTGTAAAGTATTAAGTAAGTGGTAAATTAAAATGATTGACTCTGCAGGTGCAGTTCCTATCTCTGTTCATAATGGCTGTAGGACTGACTAGAGAGCATCTAACATTCAACAAGTATTTATTAGGTTCTTACTACTTGTTGTTATTTTATGGAAGGAGCAAAAGAAAACAGATTAAGACTTACGTGGTGATAACTTCAAAATTCTTATTTGTACCCCGATTTCTTAAGCTCTAGACAGAGTTTCAGTTACTTCCTTGGCTCATCCGCCTGAATGTCATAGGCAACCACTGGAGATTTTGAGCCACTATTTTGCACTCATGAGTGTTTTGATTCTATGTTTATGAATGCAAACATGTCCACCAGAATTATATCACTATGGGAGGTTTTTCAACGAAAAGATACCTTTTGGAATAAACTTGACTATGGCCACTTAATTTCTATATTAATTTCCAACAGAGTGCGGTAAAGCTTTATTAAAATTTTTACTTTACTGAAATTCCTTTGTCTTGAATTAATTTGAATTAATTCTTTTCTATATTTACAGCAAAGCTTTGACTTATTATTCAGTTTCAGTTTCATTTTGCTTATTTTTGACCATACCAAATGTTATCTCTTATAATTTCACTCAAAGTAAGTTTTTTTGGTGTGGCCTTTTTTTTTTCCTCTTATCAAGTCCAGTTTTCCTGGGTTAAGAAGACTTGGATGTCAATTTTTCAATCAAAACAAAGTTTACTGGGTGCAATTCCAGCTTCATCAATTTTATTCTGTTATTTCTATCTGGAATGTTCAAAATCAAGTAGAAAAAAAGACTAATAGTTATATTCATTTTATGGAGCTACAATCATTAATGGGGCAAATACGTAAGATTTGAAAGGATTATAGTAGGGTTACAATGAAGAGGTCAAAACATCTTGTGTTGCTCACAGCCATTTCAAACTCAATTCAACTAACACTAAAATCATTTGAAGAATCTAGCAGGGCATAATTAAAAACAAAAGCAATTCATTAGCATCCTCCCAACCCCAGACCTAGCCAACTTCTCTTTATTTTTCAATATTCAGCTCAAATGCCACTTTTCTTGGAAACTTTTCCTGACATTACCTTCCCCCAGATAGTTATAATACAATAATAATAATAATAATAATAATAATAATAATAATAATAATAATACACAATAGTCAATGTATTGGGAATTTACTAGGTGCCAGGCATATATGATCTAATTAATCCTTGCAAGAATCATATAAAGTGGGTAAGTACTATTATTCCTACTCACAAGAAAACATACTGACACTTGGAGAAGCTTGGTGACTTCCCAGTGTCACACAACCTATAATTAGATCTAAACTCAAATCTGTTGAACCCAGATCCTGAGCTCTTAATCACTGCAGCGTTCCCCTCTTTTGTCATACTTCTTTTACTGTACTTCACACGCTATTCTGCCATTGATTTGTCTTTGATTTCAGCACTACCAAACTGTGAACTCCTTGAGGATAACTGTCATCTCTGTATCCCACAGGGCTTAATGTATCACAGATGCTTCACGTGTGCTCAGAAAATGATCCACTCTGCTATGATGAACCCTGTTCAGAACCAAATGTAATTTTAAAGCCTCAGTTAAGAGATTACCTGTAAATCACTGTCATTGCCAGAATCTCTCTGACCTCGACCCACAGTTCTATCCCCAAGATCTTGCCTTGTTCCTTGTCAACAGGTCCTTTCCTTCGTGTGTCCTACTTCAGTGAGCAAGGATTGGCTTCTTTCTTGCTGCCCTTTTCTTTCAGGTCTGGGGTCGTCCTCTGCCCTCTCCACTCCTTCTGGGTGGCTGATCCTCCTCTGTGTCAAGTCCTTTCCAACATAGTCCCCATAATCTTGGTTTTCTACCTATAAACTAGGACACTTTACCTTCCTGGTGCCTCTGACCTGTTCTTTTAGGCTATTAGCAATTCTGAAGCCAAATGGACCTAAATCACCTTACAAAACCCTAAGTAGTGGGTAGATGGAACCTCATTCCCCAAACATAGAGAAGCCAACGGAGGACCTCTAATCGCCCAACCACTATCCTCACCAAGTCGGGAGACTTCTCCTTCCAATGTCACTGCTGACCCTGCTGGGTCAGAATGATCACAGAGTCTACTGAGGGATACCAGCCACCCCTCTTCCCAATTCTCGTGGGCGGGGGGAGATACCTTGAGGATGAGTGATCTTTCTGAACAGAATCCCTTCCAACAGAAAGCCCTGTACCAGAGAAGTTCCTAGTCTTCCAGAAAGCAGATGAGTAGATCAGCTGCAAGGACCAGTTCAGGCTTGAAGAAGAAAGATCTTCAAGAGGAGCTGAATTCTGCCCAGCTGAATCCTTCACAGGAAATATAAGCTAGGAATTCCCCGAGACTTGGAGCAGATGTTTTTGTGTGCTATGTAATGTTGAGAGGGTGGAGTGGGATGGAGAAAAGAGAGAAGTAAGGCAGAATTCAGCAACTCTCCTACCAAATCCTTGGCCAGACATAGTTAACCCTTGAGGGTATATTCTTAATTATACCTTGCTTGTATATTGCTTTAGAGTTTACAGTCACCTCCAGATTGAATTAGGTTTCCAAACCTTACTTCGACCTACCCAAATATCTAGAGACTAATGTATTAGTTTTTTAGGGCTGCTGTTGTTCTAAAGCACTCTAAACTGGGTGGCTTAAAATAACAAATATTTACTGTCTCAAAGTCTGGAGAAATCTGCAGTCAAAGTGTAGGCAAGGTTGTTTCCTTCCAAGGGCTACCAGTGAGAATCTGTTCCATGCCTCTTGCTTCGATTCTGGTGGTACGTTGACAAACTTAGGCAGTCCCTGTCTTGTACATGCAACACCAGTTGTTCTGACCACTTCATTCTATGCCACTGTCTCAGGCCTTCCCCTACCCTTTTTCTCTTCTTCTCATTGGCTGAATGAGGATGCAGGGACGAGCCATCATGTACCATATGGACGAGGAAAACATGATTTTTCATAAGATAGAAGCTGAAGTGCCTGGATGACCTCACGGAGCAGAGCTGCCCTACTTCTCTGGACCGCCTCCTTCTGCATTACTAAGTGAGAAAAGTTCCACACCCTCTCCCATTCTTTTGGGCTTTTGTTAAAGCAGCTGAACCTGTATCCCAACTACTATAGCTTCTCTAGGCCTTGCCTTTAAGCACTGTGGTGGAGGTTGGCAGTGTTCACCTCCGATGAAAAGAAGTTACAAGAAACGCTTGAAGCAGGAGCTAATCTTAACAATGGTCATGGCTTCTGGAAGAGAGATGGGAGCTTCCCTTAGGAAGAACACAAAGAGGAAGAAGCTGGCTTTGTGAGGAGGATCTCTCTTATCCCAACAAGGGTCAGGGAACCATTTAAGAAACACCCTTTGGCCATGGAGACAGAATATACGGGAGTTTTTGCAACTGACTATGGTGGGCTGGTAAGGCTCCTACTGTCTAAGGAAATGAGGGGGCAGATCTTGAGTTGTGATGATAACAGGCTTATGTTATCTGGGCAGACTTTTAAACGTCCTTTGTCCTTTATCTCATAATTCAAATATCCCAGGGGCAGGTAACTTTAATGGATGCAATAGTCCAAGCTGGGGGAGACAATGGGATTTGGGTGTTTACTTGCTTTCAGTGGAGAGCAGCTACTCAGTTCTAGCCAGCTGGTTCCATGTGGGAAATGAGGGCTTAGTGTTGCCAGAGTTTCTGAACAATGGCTGATTATCTATATTTTTAATGTGAAAAGTTTCCAAATTCTAAACTCCTGTATTAAAGCAAAACAGTTGTGGGCCATATTCAGCCCATCTATAAACTTGTGACCCCTGGGACAGGCAAACTCTTTGACAACTTTGAGCTTTTCGACAGTGAAGGAGGAGGCTACACATTAAAATGGAAATAGAAACTCGGAGTTAGCCCCTTGGTCCCAGGGAGGCAACCAGAAGATTTAATGCTGCCCAGGGGCCTCTCCACAGGTCCTCATTTTAGCCTTCTTCCAATGGATATAGGAAATTGACTGTAAGAATTGAGGCAACTCCTTTTTCTCCAAGAAATAATGCCATGGACAAGTTCCTGACTCTATCGGGTTTTGGCTAGAGTTACCAGGGAGGGCCGTGGTTAAAAAAGGCAAAATAATGGATCAGCACCTAGAACCAGAACTATTCTTTGGAGTTGTAATAAAGCTCCTGGTTCTCCAGAGGCCATAGTGAGTAAATTCCCTGATAAAAGAAGGACCCTCATCCTGCTTCCAGCCATCTTTGGGTAGAAGATCCCTATGTTCCTGCCTCTTCATTACTCTAATCCCCACAGCTTGAGTCTTTCAGCTCTTGTCTGTAAGCTCTGCTCGGCCCCAGACTTGAATTCAACTATGTTCCTCATTCAAAGTATAACTTGGCAGTCATCCTGATCCATGGTTCTCCTTCTACTTCATTCTCTGATTCAGGTAACTGGGTTACTGCCTTGTTCCCAGTCCTTGCTCCCAGGTTCCAGTTTTGGATTGCTAGACCTTTGGTCCTCTGGAGAACACTAACATCTGTTACCACATCTCCATGACTCTGCTCTTTTGCTCTCTGGGAGGATCCATGCTTCTCTCCCACCTCGACCAGACTACTCACCACCACCCCAGGAGGCATTGCTCTGACACCGGTTCCCAGCCTTTAATACCACCGAGATCTATACCAGTGGTTCTCAACCCAGGACAAGTTTGCCTCCCAGGGGCTATCTGGCAGTGTCTTAGAGACATTGCTGATTGTCACCACAAGGGATGGGGGATAACAGGGAAAACGTTACTGATATCTAGTGGGTAGAAACCAGGGATGCTGCTAAGCATCCTGTAACAGACAGCCCCGCACAACAAAGAATTATCTTACCCAAAAGTCAAGGAAGCCAAAGCTAAGAAACTCTGATCTACACATGCTGAGCTCAGCCTGAACTCCCTTCTTCTCCCCTGCTGCTGAATCTGCTCATTTCCTAGGAGCACACTTATCTTCCCAGGAGCTCTCTCATCTTGGAGTCCTGCCTTGGCCTGGTCTGCTCTACCCCCTACCAACCAAATGTGCGTCACAGAGGTTGCAAGCTGTTGGTCTGTGTGTTTAATTTGGTTGAAAAGGTGTTAAAAATGTTCGATGTAGACGCTAATAGTTAAACATAAATGGACTTCACAAAAAGATTCCAATTTTTAGCTTCTCTTAATAATTTACAACATCTGTTAATAATGGGTCTGTATTTCCTACAGCAGCATTTGCATTCCTCTTTAGACAAAGTATGTACTCTCTGATTTGCCAGTCACCCCCGCTTCCAGATCACTCATTTATGACACTTTCCAGGATACTGTCAGCTCTTGAATTTGCAATTTTTGCTAATGCTATGCCTTGTATATAGTAAGAAATAAAATTGCTGAACAAAATAAAACTGTACACATGTGAGAGTACAAATGAAGTGTGATAATGCAATCTCAAGATAATATCTGCAATCTCAAAGGAAAAAGGTGGCCTATAAAGAAATCTTACTGCCTTGGGCATTTCTGCCGATTTAAACTTAAGGGTCTACTTATAAGGACATATAATTTTAGGGGGTGGTTTAGTTCAGTGGTAGTTAGTGCTTAGCATGCACAATGGCCTATGTTCAATCCCCAGTACCTCTGTTAAAAATTTTTTTTAAATAAATAAACAAACAAACCTAATTACCTCCCCTCCCCACCAAAATAACATATTTTTAAACTCATAATAACTGATATTATGCTGTATCATCAATCATGCTGTGTATACTTAACTTTTTTTTCTTGGTGAGATAGAGAAATGGGCAAAAAGAGATACAGAAGGAAAATATGGGGAAATTTGTCCTCAGTTTAACCATATGGCTATAAATATATACACATTCACATGTATATCTGTGCATATATATACACATTTACGTATTTTTGAGAAGTGATGGGAGGATGTGAATGAAGACTCAAAAGTGAAACTGGAGGGATGTCTGGGCAACTGAAAAAGCCTTGTTAGGCAGTAACCAGAAATGAAGATTTAGGTCTTTAAATCCAGGTTTAAAGGAAACATTGTCATTTATTAAACAGGAAGAGTCAAGCTGTCTTGGCTGGCAGTGACTTTTCATTGAGACAGCGTATATTTTTCTCAGTTTGGAAGTGCTTGGAAGAGCACAATAACAATGCCAGGATGGAGCTTTTAGACTTGACTGAAAAGAGGAAATAGCTACTGTATTTTTTTTTAAGCCATATGTGCTGCTGAAAGGCAAATAAATAATTCTGACTCAAATAAAGGCTAATAAAGTCCTACATGATCTTAAATCTTTTGAGTAGCACTGAAGTGAGTGTTAAGCTGTACTGTGGACATGAATATAAGCAGGTCTACCCAAGTCTATCAGAAATGTGTGAAAAACTCTTGGTGAGAAGCGAAGTTTGGAGAAGCATCCTGGAAATTTGTGGTTTAGTTTCCAAAGAATGTGAAGAAGCATGTTTACTGCAGGGATTCAGCTGCTGTGGGGACCCACGTTATCAGATTCCTGGGTTACACTTACTTCAACACACAAGTGACACACGTCTAGTCCAGGAGCACAGAACTAGTTACTGAATTAAACAAACTGGTTTCTGATCTATGCAGACTTAATTGGTGATAAAGCTGGAAGTCTTTCCTGAATAAGTAGATTTCACTGCAAGAGCTCTGGCAGAAAGTGTCGTGATAAATAGTCTATAAAATCCAGATGATTTGGGGAAAGGACATCTGGTAGAAATGTGTATCACTAAACTTTTAAATGTGGTTTTAAATGAAGCTTGGTTGTAGAGGGAAACATTTTTTTTATCTACCCTGACGAAATACAGAGATTCCTTCTGGCAGAATATTTGGTGTTTACAGAGGGGTTTAATTTAGTTCCATATTGTTGAGTGAGCTGGGTTTTCATGGACCACTGCAAAAATGTATACCTAACAGAATCTTAAGAAAAGTTAGGCTCGAATCTGCTTTAAACAGAGAGAAGGAATTGGTGTCACTGACTGCTGTCTGTATGGATTGCCTTCATGGAGTCCCCCATACACTCTGGTAAAAAAGAACTCAAGAATGTATCTCCCGTGAAATGTATCTCCTGTCAAAACCATAGAGGCCCTTGAGGGAACCTGTACTCTGCTTCTGATTGGATGACAGGAATGAGTAGAAAGAATTAATGGTGGGGAGGGTATAGCTCAGTAGTAGGGTGTGTGCCTAGCAGGCACCTGTGTTCAATCCCTAGTATCGCCATTAAAAAATAAATAAACCTAATTACGTCCCCCCTCACCAAAAAATAAATAAAATAAAAATAAAGTGATGTCATTTTAAAAGGAAGAAAAAAAACTAGACATTTTTTATGAAAAAAGAATCAATAGACATGAAAGAGAAACTCTCTGGTGAAAACCACACCCAGCGAACATACATGGTCAGCAAATTTTATTTTTCAAGGGCTGTCTGCTTAGAGAAGAGAGATTTTTATCTGAAAAGCGTATTTGTGTGTATGTGTTTGAGGGCACGGGGTTATCTGAGATCATTGCTCAGTATTTTCCACTAACTATCAAATATAAACTTGATACCACACCCCAGATTGTGCTCAAGATGTTTGGCACCAGTGGAATATTTTGCCACCCTTTGGGTGAATAATCACTGCTTGGAAGATGTTGGGGCGTAGCGGTATTTCATAAAGATTCCCTGTTTATTCACCCAAGGGAAGCAAGGAAGGTTTTAAATAGAAATTGAAGGCTGAGTGTGATATTGCTGGTTCCTGGGGTTGGCGGGTGGTAGAGCGGGATTGTCAGATTGCACATTTCCACCCCAAGCGCTAGCATAGCCTATTCTTGACTAGAGAAGCATCTTGCCTATCTGTAGCTCCCATGCTTAGTTGCATACATTAAGACAAATGGCAATATTCTTTGCCGCATTAGGATAAATGGAAGTATTTCGGTTTGGCTGGAAAAGACACAACAAAAAAGGGGAGTGTTTTGGTCATGAAGGTGTTTGAGTGTCATGCTTAAGCATTTGGATTTATTGCATTGTCAACTGGGAGCAAATAATGCTTGTAGCAGGGAGTGGCAATACTGAATTTTTGTTTTTGTAAAGATCATCTGGTAGCAGTTTGGGAGAACACTGCCACAACTGAAGTCAAAGACGGAAGAGCCTTAGGCAATGAGAGTTAGAATAGAGATGAGGGAGACATATTTGAAAGACATTCATTTAGGAAATTAATAGAATCTTTCAGAAGCTTAGATAAACTGAGTATAACATTTTTTTATTGACTTGGCATTGAAAATCAAACTTGGGTTAAAAAAAACTAACTAATTTCAGGCATACAAATGTTTTATTCAGTTTTAAAGGCATTGGAGTTGGGAAAGAAAATTGTTTCTTTACCAAAAAATACAATTAAATCAAGTGGACATGAAATGATAGCTATTTCCATTCTGCTGGGATCAAAGGCACTTGCAGTTTGATTTGCATGTCTAACCCCCATGCTTCACTTGGCCAGTTTAAGAGGACACAGCATATATTTGAAAGGTCAATGCCTACTAATGTACCAGTTGATTTAAAGCTCTACCCAGAAGTTAGTGTCCTGATTTGTACAATCTGTTTAGCTCTGTCGATCACTGGGGGAAAACAGAGTGAATGATTAACCATGGGTCAGGGAGAAACTTTCAGGCTTAATTCCTTCGCAAGACTTTAAAATAATTAACACATGGGTATAATTTAAATATCGGGCCATAAAGTGGTCTACAGCCTCTGGAATCAGAATGCCTGCCTTCAAATCCCAGTCCAACCTCTTCCTGGCTGTGGAATCTTAGACAAATCAACCACTACCCAGAAACCTCAGTTTCCTCATTTGTAAAGTGGAAGTAGTAATAGATCTAACTCAGAGGGTTGCTGTGATGATCACCTAAGCAAATCCTCAGAAAGTGTTTAGCTCAGTGCCTGGCGCACAAAGCAAGCTCAATAATTCTAGCTACTGATTACTACCAGTTTAAAACTAAAAGCAGTACACAGTGGAGGAAGGTGGAGGGAAGGTAGAAAGATTAAGGGATATCTTTGTGTTACTTCAAGAGAAGAGTGAGAAGACTTAATTAGAGATTTTAAAACTTGTTTTGTGTGCTTTCTATTTTGAAAGATATTGAATCTGTATGGAACTCACACATTATTAGATGCCTTCCTTCTGAAGGAAGTTGGGGGACCCTTGTGTCTAGGCCCCAGATGCCATTATTAGCCCCAGATCTGTCCAAGAAGGGTGAGAAATTAGAATGCTGTAAAGCATTATATTTCTCTTCCTCTGGGAAAAAAAAAGCTATTTATTCACCTTTTATTAAAAAACACAGTCTAGGTCTTTATCTCACTTTTCTCCAAATTTTATCTAGAGTCTGGGAAGGAATCACCACCATTAGTGATGAAGTGTTTCAAAGCCTTGGTCAGAGCAGAGGGAAATCCCTAAATCCCTAAACCCCTTTTCCTTGAAAAGGGATTTCTGTGTATATAAATAATTTTGTAGCAGGAAGATGTGGGCACTTACTTTGGAAATCTTGATGGCATGGAATTTCTGTAACTCTGTTTTTGTAGGGCCTAGGATGAGATAGCTACGGGGGATCTGAATTGTTCAGTTCATATTGTGGATAGTTTCACCCATATATGTAGTCAAAACTCAAGCTTTAATCTTTTTTAGTGTCTTCTGGGCAATGTTATGTCTACTGAAGAATCGATTTTGGAAGTAGCAGTCACAACAGGGTACCTACCAGATTATATAACTTCTCATAAATAGCTAACACCCACGGTTTAGACAATAAAAGAAAAAAATAAATTTGAACATGACTACGTTTATCTGTATTTAGAATCTTTAATTTTGACCTGAAGTCTCTTCAAAGATATGCTTCAGAGTAGTCAGGGACACGTAGTGGAAGTATGTACTGCTACCATAATATATTTGTTTTCTGTTTCATCACTACTTGGCACTAAAGACGTTTTGGTTCTTAGTTGCATACTGTCAATGACATTTATGGAAATCTAGGAGGAATACCCAGTTTAGGATAGAAACTGAATTGGCAGCTATTATATGCTTATTTCAATTTGTATCAAGATTATTTCCTCTCTAAAAGAAAGAGAAGGCTGGTCTCCTAAAGAAGAAGGAACAATACTTAAGTAATTTGCAAAATACATTGAAGTTGCAGCCATGCCACAAAACAATACTATTCATCCTCCAGAGAGATAGTAAGTGAACTTGGTAAAGCAGGAAATTTGGGCAGCAATGATAATGTTTTTTCCAGACAGTAGGCAAAAGTAGGGAGAGGAGGGAAGGACAGCAATTCTAGAACTTCCTCCCATTCATGCAACATTACACCTGAAAATATTTCTGCATTTTTTCACCTAGAAGGAGCCAGGAGGGAGTGCAGGATCAAAGTAGCAGCAGAAGATAAAATAAAGCACCAGTTCAAAGACTTGCCCATTCATGCCAACCAAACAGTTGGGTGCCAGAATCATTATTGTGATGGTTTAAAGACATACTTCACGAACACTTCTAATTATTTGACGGTAATGATAGTAAAGCTAGCAGCTCAGCACTCCACTTTGTCATGGTCAATCTATATTAGGTATAGTTTGTACAGGTCTACGTAAAATAGATTGTGAGAAGACCACTGAAAAAGAAGCAGTGCCAAAGAAAGGACTGAGGGGACCTGAAATTATGTCTGTTGGAATGGTTGAAGGGATCAGTGAGAAAGGGAGACTGAAGGAGTCTGTGAGCTGTTTACAGATACTTGAAGATGAGGAAACAGTAAGGCATTTATTTCTGTGTGGCTCCAAGGTTGGAGCTAGTTGGCGTGATAGCCAGGAAAACTTTGGCATAGTAGAACCAAGATCTTATAGCCGTTCAAAGTGGAACATGTTGAAAACCTACCATCCAACAAATGAAACACACAGATCCATTGCACTGTGTGGCCACTAACAAGGTTCAAGCACAGCAGGAATGGCTGCTGGTGGGGATACTCAAGAAGGCAGAAGGCCTGCACGAAGGGGGCCTTTATCATCATCCATGACGGGCAAGAATCTATGACAATAGATATTATTTTTGAGCCCTTATTTTCTTTTTTTGTTTCTTTGTTTTTTGTTTGTTTTTTGAGGGGGTGGTAATTAGGTTTATTTATTTATTTGTTTAAATGGAAATGCCCAACTTCTTACCCTCTAGGCACCTAGAGCACAATAATTCTTTCTCAAGAGTGCTTAAAACCGTAGTTTCTGACAGTGACACTGAATTGAGAGAATAATTCTTCTTTCCTTTTCAAGAGCTGTCCCTGTGGCTGAACAAAAAAACAAAACAAAACAAAAATAAACCACTCTTCCCTGCAAATGAGGAAAACTAGACAGGAGGCAGCTCAGAACAACATAAGAAAAAGAAAGTTACTTTGGTTCTTTCCTAAACCCTTTCTCACTACTCCTCACCACCCACCCTCACCTCCAGGGCCAGTGGACCCAGCTTGTGAGAACAGTGGCTACACATTAGCGCTGTTGTCAGAGGCCCACATTTACCCAGAATCTATTCTATTTTGGGGCCTGGTTCTGACTCTGCTGTTAAAAGTTACTACAAATGTGGAAAAGTAAAGAATTAAGTGACCAGACCAGGAACCTAAACCAACCCCCATCCAGCCATGACAGCTAGATTCTGAGGACATTCCGGCAAATGCATATTCTTTACTTATCTATGGCAGGTTAAGTCTCATGTCCCCTCTTGGTGAACTGGACCACTCCTGGACTGCATTTGCCCCAGAGCCTCTCCCTTCCTCCAGGACCCCACCATGATTTCTTCTTGGCTTACTAAGGGCAAAGATACTTTCAAATGATGCATATGTAGGTCCTGGATTAATATTTCAGGCGTAGGACTTGGATAAGAGAAGACAATCCAAAAGAGGAAGAAAAATTTAACCCAGTTTCTAGTTCCAATCAAAGCCCTCCAACCAAACCTCACTGTGAGGCCCTGAGCACTCCATTTTGTCTTCTATCCTGCAAGAGCCCTTGAGGGGAACAGGGTTCATCATGGGAGCAGCGCCCCCTAGAGGTCAGCATGATCTACTGTCACATCTCCAGTTTTTCCCTCTGTGGTCCTCAGTAGGCTTATTAAAACAAAATGAGAGCTATTTTATCTCAGTACACTACTGTGGATCATTTGTGATCCATCTCTGAACATCTGGACACCTCAGTCTATCCCTTTCAGGATTGCTTTACAATTATCCCAGCCAGAGAAATATTTTTTTGTTGGCTTTCCCCCTTGGTCCACCCACAAGTTAAGACTGTATGGCATACGGCCAAGACTGGGGTGAGGCAAGTGAGACTGGGTCATGCAAGTACAAGGTCAGACCCTGACTTTATCTCAAATTTTTTGACATTTTATTCAGCATGGATTTTTTCTTTTCTTTTCTTTTCCTTTTTTTGGGCGTTTATTTTGATTACTGAGATTTTTGATGCCTGTTAACATTTTGTCTCAATAACCTCACTCTAATTCCAACCGTGCTATGACACTTGACCCTATTGACGTACACAATACTAAGCAGCCTGGTATGTTGAAAGAGCACTGGAGCTCAGGAGAGATGATTCTAAGTTTTTGTTCTGCACGTCATCCATTAGCTGCATTATTTTAGATGAGTCACCTTCCCACTTGGGACCCCAGGTGCCCAATCTGAAAAATGCAGGTGACATTTAAACTTTTACGAGAAGCTCAAAGATGGCAGGACAAAGTAATCTAGCTCTTTTACTACCTTCGATGCCTCCCAGTAGCCCCAAATCCGGTGCTTTGTACAGAATGGGTATTCAAAAAATGTCTTCTAGTAAATTGTTTTTTGAATACTGGAACAAAAATATGGGCCAAAGTTCAAAACTAAAAGCCCACACAAATTAAAAACATTTTGCAAATGAAGACAAAACCTCCCCAAACAAGAATACTGTCCCTCCCACATTCCCTTCAGAGAAAAGAACGGATTTGAAATCATCGGTCTTGCTGATTCATTTAAGTACAGCAAAGTCTTGTTGCCTTTTTTCCCCCAGGAAATATTCTCTTCAAATATTTCAGGTTTTGTGTGAACAAGACTTGTGTAATCATCCATCCCTCAGAGATTTATTTCCATCGAAAGATGTACCACCCTGATGAGTCACATTTCATAAAATCTAACATCTGTGAGAAAAGATGATAAACACGCAGCAGCGCCTGGAACAGCTATAGAACTGGAGAAGAAACGGATCTCCAGTGCCCGGCCAGTTTTTCGTATTTAAGTTTGCATAATGAGAAAGCAGGGAGAGACAGCATTTGTGCGTATAGCCCAAACTCCTTTGTATTTTCTCCTCTTCTTTCCTTGACCGACAAGGGAGGGATGGAAGGAAAGAAGGGAGGAGGGAAGGGGGGGGAGGGAAGGAGGGAAGGATGGAGGAAAAGATACTGGTAAATGATAAAATGATAAAACATATGACTATATTTTAAGAGCTCATTTCTTTAGTCTTAGCTCATTTTATATTATGGCATCTCTTCCATTTACTTACTCTCCAACCAGTGGTAGGAATATGAGGGAAGAACCGCTTCTGAGACCTCAGCTATATTATTTTGCAAACTGGTTCTGAACACAGTTGATATTCAGTAAATAATTTCAATGTATTTAATTTCTTTTTCCCATATTTGATATCACTCACCTTGCCTCTGAAACAGGTCTGGTACTCGAGGAAAATAAAAGTGACCTTCTAAAGGTCACTAGTACGGCGGTTCATGAGAAAGGATGGATGTGGGCATATATCTGTCACTGTGGTCTCAGTACAGATCTTCTTCGACTAATGATGGGGTCATGTCCCGATAAACCCATCATAAGTTGAAATACCATAAGTCGAAGCTGCACTTACCACACCTAAGCTACCAAATGTCATGGCTCAGCCTAGCCAAACATAAATGTACTCAGAACACTTACATTAGCCTATAGTTGGGGAAAATTACCTAACACAAAGCCTATTTTATAATAAAGTCTTGAATAGCTCATGTAATTTATTGACCACTGTACTGAAAGTTTAAAACAGATGGTTACCTGGGCACAAAAGGGTTCTAAGTGTATCAGTGTTTTACACTCGTGATGGGGTGGCTGGGGCTGTGACCGCTGCTGGGAAAAGATCACTCGTCTGGGAAAAGATCAAAATTCAAAGTTCGAAGTACAATTTCTACTGAACATGTATCGCTTTTGCACCATTTTCAAGTCAAAAAATCCTAAGTTGCATCATCGTAAGTTGGGGACAGCGTTTTGGATAACTCAAAAGCCAAGTACTTCTCCAAGTACTCAAGTCCAAGAAAGCAGTCAGAAAATACCTTGGCACCTACGCAAGTAATTCAATACCCTGTCATTAAAACATAATGCAGTTAGTTTATTTCCTGACAAGGAAATTGGAAGGAACTCAGTAGCGAACCACTTGATACAATAAAATTTCTTTTCAAAAATTCTCCTTCTAGAACAGGTTTCTCTATCTTTTCTGTTCATCACAGATTTTCTCTGACAAGGTAAAGTCAGACAAGCCACTTCAAGCCTAAAGTCTGATTCCCTGAAAGCATGTTTAATAACTCACATGACTAGTTATTAAAAGAAAAATGCTTGGCAAGTCTAAGCTCAACTTTAAAACCATCTATTGTTAGTCATATTAATAGTAACCATAGATATCTTGAGTCAAAAACACTTTAGTTTTACTTGCATTCAAGATAGCAAAGTTTTGAAGGTTCTGGAAAGAGATATTCCGAACGGCCATTCTGTTACTTCTAGAAAAATCTAATTCTACCATACTGACCTGGGAAATGGGACTGAAAGGCAGTGTCCAGAGTATTCTATAGAAGTTACCCGTCTCCTTTCACTTCAGAATTCATTTGTTAAGCAACACCTGCATTGAACTTCATGCCAGTTACAGCATAAAGCCGATCATCTTCTCCGACAGGTTTTCCCAGTTCTAATGTGCTTAGGCAGCAGTTACAGGCCCTGAATTATTTCCCTAAAATGGATTTGGTAAGCCTACATTAAAGAGGTACGTAATATGGACTAATGGCTTATTCGGTGCTTTTTCACCATCCACGAGAAGAGAGCTGATGTGACACACCCAGGTTCCCAATCAACCACCTTCACCTACGTTTCTACGGGATGAGCAACATTCATCAAAGGAACTGAGATCGGCGCCCTTTGGTGACCTCTTCTAACACTTAGACATGCTAAATTTCTGCCCAGATAAAAGCTTTCTCCTTGGGTGACTTTGCCCTTGGCTGAATTTGCCCTTGGCTGTTTAATACAATTGGGGGAGTGTTGGTACAACTCTGTTTGAGCTGGTCAGTTCCTTTCCGGGAGTTACAGCTTGTGATGAACAATGATGAACTGGAGCATGTCCAGAAGAGAGCGAACAGGATGGGGAGAAAGCTTAAAATGACATCATGGGAGGAACGTTGAATGAACTGGTGGAAGCTATTTACCCTGGAAAAGAAAGAACAGGGTAACTTTTTTCAGCTGCGTTAAGGACCTGCATGCAGAGGAGGGAACTGTTTTATTTAGCCAGAGAGTAAAGCAAAGAATATGAGGGAAAAGATACATTCTAGCTCAACATGAGGCAAAACTGTCTAAAGATTACAGTTGTTAAAAGTTGGTATTTATTCAGTTAATACATATTTACTGAGCATCTGCTATGTGTTCTAGGAGCCGGTGAAACAGTAGTGAATGACAATAAGCTGAAGCCATGGAGCCTTCGGTCCAGTACAAAGCTCTGTCAGATGACGGTACATTTCTCTTACTTGGCGATGTTTAATGAGACAACCATAAATTGAAGGATTTTCAGGCATCAGATGTGACTGGACTTGACATCTAAAGTTCTGCCAACCCTTAAACTATGCTTTGGCTACTCTGTTATACTTGATGCAGTTTGATGACTCTCCTTACCACGGGTCAGGATGTACAGTTCTGGTTCTGTGGCTTAGCCATGGTCTTCTATCAATCAGTGTATGTATGCAGTACTGCCTCTGCTAGGTTTTTAGAGGGATGGGGTGGTATGGAGGGTAGAGAGAAAACATCATAATAGTTCTTTCATACGTGATGGACAGTGAAGAGAAACAATCTTCTTATGTCCCACATTCACCCTCAAAGATCTGGTTGTCATTTCTATTACTTTCACTCTTTTTCAGCTTGCCATTATTGCTTGGGGAATGGGAGTTCTTCCTTTACAAATCAGTAATCTCTTTGAAGGAAGATGGAATCAAGGTGGCTAAAGATCGTAGAATCGTAGTCTTTAAAGTGAGATGGAATATTAGAGATCATTTACTTTAGTGCCTTCAATTTTATACATGAGAAAATAGAAATTTAGCGGAACACTTTAAAAGGCCTGAATACTAAAGACAGAAACTCCAATAACCATTAGAATTTTAGATAGAATACCTACTTTGGGCAAGGAAAGTTTTATAAGGAATCAATAGAACTTCTAGAAATTATAAAGTTAATCGTGAAATTTAATTTAATGGGTGCATAAAATTGTAGCTTAAACCCAGTTGAAGGGAGAAGGTAAACAAGAAGGCATATCTGAACAAGTTATCCAAAATGTAGCACTGAGAGACAATGAGATGGAAGATATGAAGGAAAAGCCAAAAAATGAGGAGTAAAGAGTAAGGAGATCTAACATACATCAACTCCAGAGTTTCAGAAGGGGATAAAGCCTTGAGTTAACCAGGTGGTTAAAAGTGGATCCACAATTCTTACTCATGTTTCTTTTCATAATTGTATGAAGTTTTTTCCTTTATTAAAAGTGGATCCACAATCAGAATCTAGTTTATATTCAGATGTTTTGATCATATAATAATAGAGAATTATGAAATAATGACATAATAGTCCTAATCAGGACAGAAGAGGACTGATTTGGGTATCACACAATCTGGTGATTCTCAGAGGTGCCAATTACCCTCGGAAGAGCAGAGGGACACCTATTGTTCTGTCTTGATATTATCCACAAGTCCTTACTTCTTTGGTTTAGGAGGAAGGGTCATTTTTGAAAACAGGGTCCCTGTGGTCTTCACCTAAATATGGAACAACTCTTTAAGAGAATAAAATTGGAAGACAAAAAGCATCATAGCAGGACATCAAGACCATGATTGTAAGACCTTCTGTAAAGTTATGCAATGCTTGTAAATTTCTCATACTGTTCATGGTTTCTGTTATCTCCTATTTCCTTCTAGTGATTAATAGTAAAGGACTATTTATAAAGATAAAAATAAATTTTTGTGGAGCAAAGAATATGGAAGTTGGAGAGATGTGTGACAAGAGAAGTGGGTAGGGTCAGATCCTGAGGGAGAGGGGACTGTCTGACTTCCTGGGGCCCCTCAAGGACAAGAGTTGTAAATGGCAGCTGGTTCAAGCCTGGCTTGAGGCTGGACAGTAGAAAAAGACAAATGAGATGGCTCAGTAAGGCAAACTGCATAATAACTTTTCCCGCCTTGCTACAGTCAGATGTGAAATGACAGTGAAGGCAGATCCTTCCCAAAGATGCAAGTGCAAAGTAAGAGCCCATCTCTTTAAATGTATGGCTGAGCTGGCAAGAAAGTAAGGAAAATTTTTAGTGGCCTGAACTGAAATGGGAGCAGAAATCTAGTGACATCAAAGTTACTGGCTGTCCGATGGCCCATGTGACCTTCCCTTTATGGTTACCACCGTGCAAAGTTCAGAAAGTATAATGTAGGACTTGGAAATTTCCTTAAATGCCAGAAACAATAAGTAGCTCAATTTTTTGGTGAGAGGCTCTGTGTGCATGTTGGGAGTGCGTTTTCATTTCTGCCTTAACCTACACTTTCCTTGCGCAGAGCCTCAAGGTCATCCAGAGGTGAGAGCCTAGGGCCTCTGCAAGTCTTTCTTGGCAATACACAGAGCCCTAGGCACGAGGACAACCCTACACATGCATGGGCCTTCTTGATTCAGAAGTTTCCCAAAGCCCCTCTGCATGTCTCATTCCCAGTTTTTCTTTTTAATTTTTTGTTTGATCTAATGCTTTCCCCCAGCTGGTATCCATCACCTCAGGCAGCAGCAAAGTTAAGTAACTGCCTGTAACTGTTTTTGATGAATACTCACGGGGAAAAAACTTTTCACACTGATTGAGCTCTGAGTTAAGTCAAATAGACGGTCTTGCAAGTGGAATTTTTCCAGGGAACCGAAAGACAGGTCATGTAATAATTCTCTGGGGATGAAGATTTGAAGGAGCTCCAGCCCCTTTCTGTTCCTTCCGGTGGCTGTCAGGCTGCTGGTCTTCACCATGAATGCAGGTATTTGTTTTCAAGAATATTACAAAGCAGGAGAATCTGAGATGGGACTAGGGCAAGGTAAAAATGCCACAAAGCTCACCTCTTTTACTGAGATTGAGCTGTTTCTCTTTCTTTCTTTCTTTCCCCTTCTTCTCCTTCTTCTTTTTAAAAAATAAACACCCCCAGATTGTTGCAAGCTTTTGGGTAATTTCCAGAGTTCTGAAAAATTTGATTCTTACTATTTCGCCAGTTTCTTGTTACTTCTGTGAAAGAGAGAATGTTCTGAGGTCCTTACTCCACTGCTTTTGCTGATGTCTCCTGGACAGAGATTTGAACTGGCACACTTTGTGTACCTGAAAACCACTTGGCCAAATAGCATGGTGTTCTTTTAAAAATTAAGCTTATGAAATAGGAATATAGACCATTTAATGGTTAAACTCCTATGGGAAAATCTGTATTTTTCTACCATTTTCTTCTCCCTCCTAAACTTGCTTTGGCCCCGGAGACTACAAACGTGAATAAATAAATAAATGAATCAATTAATCAATTAAATTTGTGACTCATCAAAAGATCCAACACAGGGACTTAAACACAATGAGTACTCAAGAAGTGGTACCAAATCAAAATCTGGCTCAAAATAGGCAAAATTGACCTGTTCTCCATTATATCTTATACACTATTCATAACATTAACTAGTTTTATATTTATCACACATAAAATTGTATAATCTTTTATATTGAAGACTTCCCACTTCCTTTAATTTTTATGGGGTAGATCTTAGTTTGGATAAAAATAGGTCCTATAGTACAGTTTTAAGAGTACATTCTTTCCATTAAAAAAAAAAAAAGGAAGAGTGGGGAGGGTATAGTGGTAGAGCGCATGCCTAGCTTATTTAAGGTCCTGGGTGCAATCCCCAGTATCTCCATTAAACACAGATAAATACATATACCTAATTACCTCCCCCACAACAACAAAAAAATTAAAATAAAAAAGATAATTAAAAAAAAAAGAAGAAAGGAGTTAGGAGACAGGAATATATTTTTGTCAGTTGTCAAGGTGGTGACCACTGGCAAATTTTTAAAGAATTTTGTTTTTTTTTCATTTTTATTTTTTTAATAGCCTTATGTTTTACTTATTATTTAATTACTTTATTTTGGTGGGGGGAGGTAACTAGGTTTATTTATTTTCAGAGGAGTTCCTAGGGATTGAACCCAGGACCTCATGCATGCTAAGCAAGCACTCTACCACTTGAGCTATACCCTCCCCACTAAAGAATTTTGATAAATGAAACTGGTAGAAGCACACTTCTTTTCCATCAGAAAAATTCATAACTAGCTCAACTGAAGGACATTAAGTAAAGAAGCTTGTTTGGAAATAATCTGCAAAGATTCTTGTGTCCCATGTCTTTCTTAATTTGTTATAATGAAGGAGTTATAATATTTTAAGAGGATTAGCGCTGCTTATAATGTAAGTGCTACATTTAAAGGACTAAAGAAGATTTAGTAACAATATAATATAATATGATTACGATACAACATGATATGATGGAAGAAGACAATACAATTCTTACATTTCTTGTTCTCACTAGCAAATTACAAAAAAAAAAAAAAAAAACCAAGCAGCTTTTTGTTTTGCTTCATGCTTTGTTAGAGAAAACGATGTGAAAGTGGAATAGAATCAGGCTATATTTTCACACACACACACACACACACACAAATGTACAAACAGTGGGTTAACTCAATTTTATAAATACATAATAAAAATGGTATAAAAATTATCTTTTTACTTCTCTATGACTCTTCTTAATTAATAATGGATGTAAAAACAGGCCTTCAATTGTTATTCTAACAAAGATAGTCCACATCTCTAAAAATTATTTTATCTGTACTAATACTCAAAATCATCTAAGAAAAAGCAAATGGTATTTTCCTCAGTTCTTGTGACATTGTCTTATGACTTAGAAATTTGCAAAAAAAAAAAAAAAAAAAACCACTCTGAAAAATAGGAAGGTTCTTCAAGACATCAGATGTCATCTCCTTAGAAAGTTTTTGTCATGAGAAAACAAATAAGAGGATTTTTCCAGATTAAAAGACCGAAAAAAAAAAAAAAAAAGAAAAAAAGGATTTTAGTGTGACCATTGATTAGATACTGATTTTAAAAAGATATAAAAGATATTTTAAGGATAATAGGGGTAATTTGAATATGGATTGGATATCATTAAGATTTTTTTCATTTTCTTAGGTCTGTTAATGATATTGCTTTGTAGGAGAATATTCTTTTTTGTGGGTGTATACTGAAGTTTTTAGGGCTGAAGTCTATAACTTAACTTTCAAAAGATTCAGAAAAATATATACACATGGCAGTTGTCCAGCTGGAATGTATGATCTGATTTTAATCATGAAATGTGGTGAATGGGAATGCATTGTCCAGATCCCCCTTCAATGACAAACCTGTTGCCCTAATTCCTGGGAGAGCTGTCAAGAGACAGGCTCCAATTAAGCGCATTTCAGACACTGCTGCTATTACATAGAGCCTGTTGCCCAAGGTCAGTCCTTCTAGGGTAGCCAACCTCCAATGATGATTGAGGTGGAAACAGAAAGGCCTGTCCATTTTGGCCCAATGGGGGAATAATTCTAATGGGTCCATTTTAGCTTCAGAGGTCCACCCAGAGTCAGCTATGGCTGTCCATCCTAGCTTGCAGCTCAATTTCTCCCTCTGCCCAGTTGTGCTGTTCCCCCTCCCCCCATCCCACACATAGGTATTGATCCTACGGTCCTGACTTAGTAAACAGCTGATCATTAAACTCTGTGTCAAAGTCTTCTTCTAGGAAAACTGAATCTGAAACAGAAGATGAGTATCAGACAATCTCCAAATGATGAATTTTTTTTTAAGTTCTGTTTTCTTAAAAAATGCCAATGTTGTCAAAGACAAAGAAAGACTGTGGAAATGTTCTAGATTAAAAGAAACTCAAGAGACATGACAGCTAAATGTGATACGTGATGCAGGACTGCATCTTACACTGGAGAAAAACAAAAGGCCAAAAAGAACATTACTGGATCAACTGACAAAATGGAATATGGATCATAGATTAGATTTTAAAAAGTATTGCATCAATTTTAAATTCTCTGTCACTGAGAAGTACACAGTAGTTAGGTAGAATGTCTGTATTTGTAGGAAAGAGACACTGAAAAATATAGGGTATCTGGGACATGATGTACACTACTTCCTCTCAAATGGTTCATAAAAATTACCTACACACATACATAGAGAGAATATAAAAGCAAAAGGGGCAAAAGCTTAACAATTGGTGAATCTAGGTAAAGGGGGTATGAGAGGATTCTTTGTATTTTTCTTGCAACCTTTCTGTAAGCTTGAAATTATTTTCAGATAAGAAATTTTAAAAATACACATTCATATATAAATAATTATACATCAACCAAATATAGCAAAATGTTAACAACTGTAGGTTATAAGTACATGGTTGTTCTCTGTTATTCTTTCAACTTCTCTGAATGTTTAAAATTTTTCATAATAAAAAGTTGGGAAAAAATATAGGCCAGGATGTTTGCTATCGCTTACCTCTTTAAGGCTTGTAAGACTATACCTTTTGGAGATTATGCCTTTATTTCAGTTGCTGCCACGAGTTTTCTGGTTAATCTATCTGTGATTAACTGAGAGAACACAGATTAGAATACCAATTAGACTCTTAAAGTTTCCCCCTATAAAGCAGAACTCTTTAAATAATTAATTATTTACCTCTTCATTCTAAGAAAGCCTCTTAGGTATACAGTGTAAACTGAGTACCAGAACTTTGCCTTTTTAAAATTCTCTTCTATATCCTTAGTTGCTAGATAAATCCCTAGATTATGGAATATGCTCAGTAAATACCTGCCGAAGGAACAAGCAAGGAAGTTCAAAAGTAAAAGTGATCTTGATATAGATTAATAATTTTAGAAAAAAAAGTGACAATGAATATATGTATGTTCATGTATAACTGAAAAATTGTGCTTTACACTGGAATTTGACACAACATTGTAAAATGACTGTAACTCAATAAAAAAAAGTCTAAAAAAATCGAAAAAGAAAAATAATTTTACCTACTGAACACCAAGCCCTACCATTATGGCCAAAATTAAATTTGGTTTTCTTTTCTTTCTTTTCTTTTTTTTTTTTTTCTTTTTTTGCTTACTTTCTCTTTCTCATTGCAGGTTGGGAGAATTAGAATTCTGGAATTATTTCAGCACCAAAGTAGTTAATCTGAGTGAAGCTGAGCCAGGAAGTAATTTGAGGTCATGTTTCTGGGTTCCCAGATGAAGCAGCTGAGAGCCTTTTGAGTGCAAGCCTGTTAGGGGGCTCAGGTGCAGAGTGACCTTGAGGGAAGAGGTGCAACCACAGCTAAGGGCTAGGAGGGGAGGACCCACCTTAGGAGGGTAAGATCAAGCTGATTTGAAGCCAGTAGAACTGACGCTCCACCACGTGTGGAGGGATGAAGTCAGGAGGCTAGCTGAAGCCACACATCAGAGAAGACAGCCTGTTTATTAGTAAAATGTTAATACTCACTCAAGGAGGCTGGAAATAATAACGCTGCAGGAGACAGGGCAGCCAGGAGTCAGGATGCAGAAACTGGGACTGGAGCAAGAACCAAGAGGAACCTAAACAGATGCGGAAATAGGGCACAGCAGCTGCGGCATCAGTTATGTTTGCCCACATGGGCCTGGGTGGAAGTGTTAGCCACAAAACAGTCTGGCCATGATCATGACCTCCTGGCAAACCACCGGGGGCTTGCTGATGGTTCTGGAGGCTCACCAGGGTCCTGACCGGCAGGTGTCCCCTGAGGCACACTCTGCTGTTGTTTCAGGTAACCCTTTATATCCTACTTCACCATCCTTACTATTTCTACTTCCAGCTCAGAGTCAGAAGAAGTCAAGCTCAGTACCACCAAGAACCTTCAATTTTTCATCTTCATCCTCCTGTCCAGCCCCCACCTCCTCATTTTCAAATCTAGAAAGCTGCTTGCTCCCTAAGCAACTTTTTATTCAAAATAATTTGTTTAAATTTGTAATTAGTTATTTTGCATTGAATAATGAAAAGGATCCTTGTAGCTAACAGACCAGCCAATTATCTGAAGTGTTTTCAAGGTGACGTCTTACAGTACTGCTTAGAAAAGACCACACTCCTCAACTTCTTGACACATTGAAGTGGAACACTGGAAGGAGACTCAGTACAGTGGTCTTACTACACAGCTACACTGTAAGACATGATTTATGATATGTGGGTATCCTGAAAAATATGATTTATTTCAGGTTCTCTCTGCCTGTCACTGTCTTTGTGTGTTTTACAATTGTGCAAGTTGTAGACAACTTATAATAATGCAAACAGTCTTGTCTTGAGAAATATAAATGAATTGTGGCTAGTAGAATGTAATTAATTATTGCCCTGTAAATATTGACCAGTTTTGCAACTGTTTATAAGTCATTTCTTTTTTGTTTGTTTTTTAATGGAGGTACTGAACCCAGTACACACTTTACCACTGAGCTATACCCCTACCCCACGCCCTATAAATCATTTCGACACTCCTGATGGTCTATGTATGTGTGATACTATGGATTCTCCTTTTAACCCATTGTAACATCTGACTGATTCTATCATTAATTAATGAGTTGAATAAAACCTTTGAAACAGGTTAACTTTATATTTGTATGTGAGTCACGATCTACTTGTTTTTTTTTTTTTTAATGGTTTTTTAATAACTCTTTAGTCCAAAAGTATTGGTCCGACCTTGAGGGCACAAATGAGAGTCGGGAGAGGTGGGCAGGGATGTGGTAAGGTGTTTTTTTTAAGTGTGTATGTAGTTTCTTTCTGGCTCACTCAAGATTCTAAAACCTAAACTTACCTTCCCCTTCTAGGATAATGATGGAACTGAACAGCAGAACGGGGGAAGCACTCATTTAGAGGAAGGGGTGGGGTGGGGCTGGAGGCTTGGTCTGGGTACAGTACAAGGCAAGCAGGAAGGGCGTAAGGAGGGAGAACTCTGGCATCACCATAAGTTTGTATTGCTGAGCAAAGCTCTTTCTTTAGGGATCCCGAGATCTCTCTCTTCCCTTCATCCTTCATTCCTATCTGTTCTCCTTAAGGACGGAATGTTAGAAATGAGGCCCTTAGTATGACTATTGGAATCAGAAGGCCAATAAGCAAGATTAATACAACTGTTTTACACAGCCAGGACATTAACGCAGCATTCAGATATGTGCAGCTTTCCTTTTATCTCTCTCTTTCTTTGTTTTTTTTTTTGTTTTTTTTTTTGCAGTCAGACTGAGGCCACTTAATCCCTTCGGCAGCTACTCAAATCGAGGAAGAGAGCCAAGCCAGTGTTCCAGCCATCCCCAAACTCCAAAATAAATGGTTAGATGTGGCACTTTGCCTGATCAAGGCTGCAGTCTGAGAAAACAGAATGCCTTTCCCGGCCTGAGGAGACACTTCCCGCCTCACCAGAGGGGGATGGAGAGAAGTCAGCAGCTCCCCGCGAAGTCCCAGCTCCCTCTCATGGGCATCCGCCCTGGCGCTGGCCTCGGCTCGCCCTTGGGATATCTAAACCCATCAGGGTGTTTATGCAGACTTGACTTTCTCCACCTTTCCTTCTCCAGGCTTCCATGTCTGTCTTCTTTCTCTTCTGTCACCCTGGTTAAACCACTCTCTACGCCACCGTCTATCCTCACCATGAGCTTTGATGTATCCAGAAGGGATCCCAAGCCTTTCCGGGCAGTATATGGTGGTTATGAACAAGAGCCCTGGAGTCAGACAGACCCGGGTTTCTAACTACAGGGCCAATTGTCACCCACCTGGGTGGCCCTGGGAAGTCAGTCAGAAGCTCTAAGCCTCAATTCCTCCATCTGTAGAAATAGGGGTAATAAAAATATCTACTTTATTGGGCAGCTGTGAGGAGGAAATGAGGCAACTGAGTGAAGCTCAGGGTCTGATACACAGTCATCTATTACTACTATAATCTTCTTCTGTCTCCAGTCTCCTTTCATATTTTCTTATTTGTAGGTACTACTTCACATTTCCCCCTGCTCCAATCCAACATAATTACTGATGAAGTTAAAGACACGCCAACTAAAAATATGGCACCTTGGCATATAGAATAGTTTACGCTGAAAGAATATGAGAAATAGCAGATGCAGGAAGGACTTTCTGAACTTCCCGAGTCAGGACACAAGATCCTCATGTGAGAAGTGCCCTCCCTGAACCCTTAGGAAGGGAGTATCTTTATCTCCAAAGTAGGAGGGATGCTGAGGGACATCTGAATGAACAAGCCTTGCTGAGTGTCCCCCAGTTTACCACCCTTAGCTCACACCCCTTTTGTCTATCACATTTTTCGATGACTCTCCACTTTTCATCAAATCCAGTACGCATAAAAACAATCAAGTTTAATTGTTCCTCAAATCTTCATTTTCTTCTGAAGGCTCCCATGTCATGTAAAACTCCCATTTAAAAATGTGTATGCTCTTCTCCTGTTAAACTATCCTTTGTTATAGGGGCCCCAGCTGAGAGTTTAGAAGAGGAAGAAGAAAAGATACTTTTTTTCCTCCTCTACAATAGCAAATCAATGACAGTGCTCATATGTACCGTATCATTTTTTGATTACACTCAATTTCAGTTTCTTCGTCTGTGATCTGGGGAGAAACCCCACTAGTAAATCACTGTTGTAAGAATTACACAAGATACTGTATATACATGCCCTAGCACAGTGCCTGGCTCATAGTAAGTGCTCAAGAATTGTGAAATATCATTGTTTTATCTTATTTCATGCATCCTTTGATTAGGGTGTATTATGAAATAATTCACATAACTAACATATGGCCTTGTTGAAAGAGACCAAATTTGGGGGCTTCCAAAATTTAATGATCACTGTCTCTAGTCAAAGAGCTTGTTTGATATTATTTGTAAATGGTTTAGATAACATTTGGATTTATGTTTCATCCTAAAAGAAAACATTAGTTGAAAGATACCACTGGGAGCAACAAGGGTTTCCTGTTGTTAAGTAAAGCTACATTATGCTCATTTCTTCCTTCCCAAAGCAGGACATTCTGATCCTCTGGTGCTGTTCTACTTAAAGGAGTTTATTTGTTTTACATCAAATGATTCATGTAGATGAGTTCATTTCTTGTGATGAAGATCGGTACCAGGTAGCTGGGCTTCTTGCTGTAATCCAACTGGCTAGAAACTACATCAGTTCCCTGGCTTAGTAAAAACAAAAAACAAAAAACACCCCAAAAAAACCTCCAGCTTTTCCAAAGAAACTCTGTTTGGGAATCCTCTTAAGTTTGATGAATGAGCTATTTACTGACTGAGAAAAGTGTAAAAAGGAAGAAATGGTCATTCTTCAGGAAATTATTGAAGAGCACTCAGTGGATTTGAGCAGATTCCATTTGACATGGCTAGAAAATCTCATTTTTAATAAATCAAGCTTTTGTTTAATTAAGGCTGAAATCAATGAGCGTGAATATTCTTGTAAATGATCTAATAAAAAATTAAAATGGAGAGACACTCTCCACAGTCATTTCCCCAACCCACTCCTGTGTTCTGGGAGATGAATACCTTCCTGGAAAAATCTGAAACCACCACTTTTAAACAGTGTTTGGTATATTATAATACCTTCTACAAGATAAGCAGTTTTAAGTAGATGCTGAAATTCCTCCTTCCCTATTCAATCTCTCAAAAAGCAAAAGGCAAACCAAGGAGAAATGCTATGCTTAAACATGAGTTATCATTTCAGAGCAAGGAATCTCTCCCAGGCAAGGATAGAAGATGGTCATTCTACTATCTTCTAAATTTTTCCATCTTCTTGGTTGATTTATGTAAAGAACTGTAATGGATAAAATCACCCCAAGGGAGAATGGTTTTATTTTGAATAGAGGCAATGAAATGAAAGCCCATTTGGACAAAATGACAATCAAACAGAAAAGTCATATTTAATATTATCTATACAGTTGGGCAATAGAATAAACAATTTATATAAACTTCATATTTTCTATAAGGTAACCAAACAATTGATTTGACTAAGGTCATATTTCCTGAACTTGATGGTGGTTTGGAATTAAGGGGAAAATCACCAGTTCTTCTAAAGGGTAAGCTGTGTTTTTAGATATTACTTTCCTAATTGAAGTCTTCTCTGACCTCTACAAGCCCATCTCCCAACCTAAATCAGGTCTCTGCTCTCACTCTTTTTTTTTTTTTTAACATTTTTTATTGAGTTATAGTCATTTTACAATGTGTGTCAATTTCCAGTGTAGAGCACAATTTTTCAGTTATACATGAACATACATATATTCATTGTCACATTTTTTTCGCTGTGAGCCACCACAAGATCTTGTATATATTTCCCTGTGCTATACAGTATCATCTTGCTTATCTATTCTACATGTCTCACTCTTCACTTACAATTTTTAGTTATATATTTGAATGCTTACTTGAGGAATGTCTCTCCTCCACCCGACTATAGTTTTGTTTACCTTCATACCCCCAGAGCCTAGCACAGTGCCGGGCAAAGAACAGAGCTCAATAATATTTATTGACTAGCAGAATGAAGATTCAGTGGCTTTTGATAAAAGACATTCATGCCCATGGGTATCTTGGCAGCAATTAACATTTACATTTGTCTGAGAAGGCAAAGATGAGTTTGAGGAGGAATTAAAGGTCTTAATTATCATCAAATCCATTAGGTCCTGTTCCCAGTTCCTCTTTCTTATTAATGGTGTTAAAGGAATGTCGAATCTCACTCCCCAGAGATGTGTTGAATCTGTCCAGCCACTTAACTAGACCGAGACTTGACTGACAACAGTTCCTACTAGGATGATGAGATTTTTCTCCGAACTATTATAGGAGCAAATTACTTCACTATAAACCTGTTATCTAATAATCTGTTGCTTATAATTAAAACCAGTTTACCTAACTGCATTCAAAAGAAAGCAAATACGAAGCATACCTAATTATATAATACCATTTAACACATTAAGGAAATACCTAACATTTCTTGAGTACTTGTTAAGTACACTACATTGCTAAGTAACTCTACATGCATTTTCACATTTAATTCTCACAGCAACCCTGTGAGGTACTATTATTATTTCCATGAGGCTAAAAGGGGTTGGGCAATTAGCGAAAGTGGTGAAGCCTAGACAAGACTTCTGGGTCTGTGTGACTTCAGAGATTTCCTTCTTAACCCAGTAATTATCAGTTAATGTGTTTATCTCCCTTGCGAAATAACTGTGAGCACCTCAAGGGCAAAGACTAAGTTTTACTCATCCTTATATCTCAAGCACAGAGCAGAGTGCAGGAAAGATAACAGGTGCTCAATAAAAGTTTAGTGAATCAAGGAGGAAGCGCTTTCTCAATCCTCAAAACTATATAGTATGTTTAATGTTAAACTTAGTTAACTCTATAATGTGCATAAAGAAAACACACAAATCAAACAAGTATTTATGTAATAAAACAAATAATACGTAAATACATCTTACTATTTTCATTAAATTAGTAATCCTTATTTTATGTAAGCATGCCATTTTGTCAGGTCAAAAATGGTCAAGGTCAAATAACAGCATTTTTATATGGTACAACCCAACTTAAAATAAAAAAAAAAACAATTTTGTCAACTCCTAGTTATATAATGAAGCAGAACACTCCATTACCAGATGTTTTCCACTCAAATAGAGGTTTCTCATTACAAACTGCCAAAGAGAAACTTCTTTGAAAAATTAAGGATGTCCTATCTATATGCACTTTCTTCTAGGTCTAATGATCTAATTTAATATACAAATTATTTTTCATGCTTTAGGTCCTAATGAAATCTCAACCCAGCACACATTATTAGACTTGGCTTGGATTCTTTATCTTTTCCAAGCTGCTAGGCTGCATAGCTCCTTGCAAAAGTCCTTCCCCAGGAAGTTCTCCCTTTTTAATATTAACTCTGCCTTTATCCCAAGCCCTCATGCACCCCCTAGTGTTCCTCAAACACTTTTGTAATGAGTATATTACATATGCATGTAACGAACACTTTTCGTTGAATAATAGGGTCTGTTATATGTGATTGTATAAAGCATTTGAAATGGAGAAACGATACTGAAAGGAAGCAGAATATGTCCACCCAAATATGCCACTTTGGCATACTGATTATTTTGAATTAAAGTTACCTGAGAAACAATTGGTATAAGAATATTCTGACTCCCTTTTGTCCCCCTGAAAGCAGGAAATAAATCTCCTATGTGAAAGGTACCCTCCCCATGTCAGGAGGGTAGGAGGCACCCCTGTCCCCAGAAATAGAGAGTTTAGGGCCAAGAAGCCTATATAAACAAAACTTGTTACGTCTCCGCGACCTCAAATGCAAACTTCTTTGCCTTGTCACTTCTTCACAGATTTTATTGTTTCTTTGCCTCAAAGATATAAAAGCTGTCTGCTTTGGCCACTTCTTTGAATCTCACATTATGTGAACTCTTGTACATACAAAATTAAATTTTTCTCCTATTAATCTGTTTTGTGTCAGTGTAATTATTAGGTCAGCCAAAGGACTTAGAAGGGAAGAAGGGAAAAGTTTTTCATCCCTACAATCTCCAACTGATTCAGTTATTATACTAAATTCAGCTATTATACTAGCTGGTTGACCATGGGCAGTTTTTTTTTTTTTTTTAATTGAAGTACAGTCAATTTACAATGTGTTAATTTCTGGTGTACAGCATAGCAATTCAGTTGTACATATATATATATATCTTTTCATATTCTTTTTCATTATAGGCTTTTTCATTATAGGCTGTTACAAGGTCCATTGGACCATGGACAGTTCTTAATATTTTGTTTCTTGCATTAAAAGAATATAAATACATAAATAAACAAACAAATAAATAAATATAAATATATATATATATAAAAAACTGAATCACTATGCTATACCAGAAACTAACACAACATTGTAAATCAACTATACTTCAATAAAAATAAAAAAAACTTTGAGAAAGAAATGCAAAATTATAACTTTGAGGAGTAACCCGTGAGGCCTTTGTAAGCACACACGATAAGCTTTGCTTCTGCGTGATTCAATAAGGAGAGAAGACTGACCTCTCCTTATTGAATTCTTCATATGTTAAACTTTATGAAATGAATTATTTTGTTGGCTTCGCCACGCTTTGAACATTGTCATCTAGTGGTTGCATTTTTGTTCACAATACCAACAAGATCTCCTGCTTTTGGTGTTCTAAGAAAGTTCACCTAACCCACTGGTGAGCCTGAATTCTCTTTCTACTCTGCTTCAGTCTTCAATTTAAAAACTATACCCCAAGCAGAGTCCACTTGGGAATGTCCCGGTCTTAGTTGGGTTAGCCTGGCTTTAAGTGCACCTGTATTATCCGGCTTGGTAAAATTCTGAAATACTGTATGTAGGTCAGCAACTCTGGTATTACAGGCTTTCAGGACTTAAGTGAGAACCTTTATTGCAGAATTTAATTAGGTTTGGATTTCCTAGAGAATGGAGGTCACAGTGTGGTCAAAAATAGCACAGTGAAAAATGTAAAGTGCTATATACTTTTATTGTAACCTGAAAATTTCCCCAGTTGACAGTGGGCACAAATGAGGTAGTACTTAGAGTTTTAAATCAGGATTCACTGGGTTGTCTCCATTGGCTGATGCAATATCCACTATGTTTGCCCAATAAAGAGATCATACTTGAGAAGAGTTCACAGAAAAGTATTTCCAGGGCTTCCAGGTGAATTACATGTGTTTGTATACAAGTTTGTTCCTCCTGGGCACCAAGACTCTACCAGGTGTGCTGCCAGAGTGCTGGGCTACCTGCCTTGTCAAAGCTGGGTAGAGCTTTGGGGTGAAGTTAGTGTAGTGGACTGGAGAATTCTCTTCCATTATATATATATATTTTCTGTTGTTGTCAGAGCGCTGCTTGTGCCCTGATGTTTTAGTGGAAGCATCTCAGCATTTTTAATTGCATGCTGCTCTTACACCCCCTTCTCCTCTCAAAGGTCAGAGGCTGTTCTGGACTCCTCCCTCCTAGCAAGTTCTCCCATAAGCCTCCTCAGGCCAACAAGAACTTCAGGTGGGTACACCCCATCAGTTGCTCAGTCAAGTCCAAATCTTGTCCTCTCACTTTGACTCATGATGGGACACCAGGCTCACCTCTCCCACTGTCTCACGTCCTCCATGAGCTGTTAACTTGGATACTCCCATCCACATCCATCCCTCCCTTTTCTGAACTCTGTATCTTGTAGGTACTACACACTTTTTATACTCTTTTCATTTAGTAATTTAATTCTGTCTCCCAGGCAGCACAACTCTAAGCTTACTAAGGGCAAGAACCTTCCATTAAAATCCATGTCTTCTCCCACCAAACCAGCTGAAAGTTCAGTCAATATTTGCTTGACTGAAAAAAAAATTTGCTTGACTGAATGTGACATGTACAGGTACCTTCTCTTAGTTAATGATAAACAAACAACCCCCTTCCCTCCCATAAAATAGAAAACAGCCAATTTCCAAACAAGTAACCAAACTTTCTACCACCCATCTTCCTTTGCTTGAAACAGAGTAAAACAAAACAAAACAAAATTTAAGCCATCCAGAAAACCCGAACATACCTTACTAATTTGATGTGATCAATTCCTTTATCACAGGTCAAATCTTTATTTGCACTCATCCTGCAAAGAATTGCTGTGTGCAGCATTTGACGCACTCAAATTCACAAGGGCTAGTTGATTGTGTTTGCTGAACAAGGGGCCAGTGAGATTGAGGTTGGCTGGTTGGCTCTTCCCTGGATCAGTATGCTTCACAAAGAGAAACTTCCAGAGGCAAAGCCAGGCCCCATTTTAACCCTTGCCCTTCCATCCTCTAATTAATCATCTGGCCAATTATACTCATTAGGCTGAACGAAGGACTGCATAATTTCTAGCAAAACGTTTGTGCCTGACTCATGTTTACTTTGTTCCTTCTGATATCATTTTTTTTAAAACAATGAAGGGCATTTTTCATCCTATTTGAGCATCAATAAAATAATCAGAACATACTATGATAATTGAAGAATATGAAAAAATAGAATCTGAATAAAAGATTTGTCTCAGCAAGTATTTATTCGGTACCCAGTATATGTCCTAGGGACCCATTACATACATCACATGGAACAATGACTTAATAAGGAAAGGTTGTTAAAAAAAAAAGGAAGAGTGGGAAGACTGGAGTGCTAGAAGGACCCTAGCCAATAAGATTTATTCAAGAGGAAAGGAACCTGAGATCCAGAAAGTTTTCTCTGCCTCAAGCTATGAAATAAGATTGAGGCAGAGTTGGGATTAAAGTTTTGGGTGACAGACAAAATAAAAATAGCAAGTATAAAGATATTGTGCAACCGTAGATTTGAAGCATGTTTGGAAATTGTCCAATTTAAGAGAATGCTGTGTTGGTACTCTTGATTTAGCTAGTTATGTTTTTTCTATCTTTAAAATTTTTGTATTATCAGTTTTTATTGTGGTCTTGGCTTTTACTACTTTCATTAGAAGTTTTACGAGGCAGAGAAGTTAATTACTAAATTTAATTACCAAATTACTAAAGTTAATGTCACCAAAGAAACCAAGTGAATTAGAACTAAAAAGCCCCTACCAGATTGAAGGATTTAACTTTTTGTGGTTTATATGAAAATTGAGACCTGAAGAAAAAAATAGATGAGAATTTTCGATATTACAAAGTTTTAAAATTATACATGTAATGGACTATTAGAGAAAGTTTGGGGAAAAAGAAGAGATATATCACCTGAACGGGTCCAGCATATGCCACTGTGGCATAAAAATTATTTTGAGCAGAAGGCATTTGAGGCCCCCAAAAAACTCAAAAGAACTCAATTGTCATAAATCTCCTCCCCAGGAACAACAAGGAAAGGTTGTCTCTTATCACCAGAGTTGAGAAGTATCCACAGCAGACCTAAACAGACGTTGTCACAAAACTTATTATATTGTCCGTCTATTCTCCCAAAGGCCCACTTACCTAAGAAGTCATTTGTTTTCCCACAGGTGCCCTTTCTCCCTCTCCCCTTCCCTTATTAAGAAGTCACTTGTTTTCCTGTAAGTTTTCCCTCTTTTCTTCCCGTTAAGATGGTACATAGGCCCCAAAATTCAAGCCATCCCTTTGAGTCACATCTTTGTGTGAACTCCCCTATGTATGTAAAAATACATGATTAAATTTTGTGTTATCTCTTGAAAATCTGTCATTTGTCAGTTTTACTCGCAGGCCCTCAAACTGAACTTAAGAGGGTAGAGGAAAAGTTTTTCCTCCCTGACAAACCATCGGTTCCCAATTAGCACACCAAAGTTCACCATCAGCTTAACACAACTATTTTTAATTTTGTAGCTGAATTTTGCCATTTGTCTTCAATGTTTTTCAACTGCATTTACTTTTTACATAAGCATAATCATTATTAATATTTTAATATGAACACTTATCCATGATGCAACATAACCTTCCAAATTATGATTTAATAATTACTGCAAAATATTTCATTGAGATAATATATAAGAAGTTTCTTAACTAGCTTCCTACTGTAAGATATTTTAGATTGCTTCGGATTTTTTTAAATTATAAGCAACCCAGAAAAAAAATCTTTGAGCATAAAGTTTTTCTCCTTTTAAAATTACTTCCATGGATTTGCTTCAATTGCCATAGCTTTTGAAAGGGGAATGTTGGGTTAAAAATCTCTCTCGGGGAGGTGACAATTAGTGGTAAAGTAACACAGAAAATGTATGACTTTCTTTTATAAAATAAAGGACTTAAGTCGGTAAAATCATAAATAAAGGCCATGAAAAAACTTAAAAATAATTCAGTGTCTGGAAGATGTGCAAACATGATGAGAATTTACTCAGAAAGAGGAACTACTTGAATTAGGCAATTTGAAATTAGAGAAAGTCCCTTGGCTTCTTCATACACAAAACAAAAAATACTAGTGGATTAATTTAGCAACACATTTGTGGAAGCTTGGGCGAATGAATTTGTTTTAAGTGAAAAGGTCCAATTTAAGAGAATAATTGCTGGTGAAAGCTCAGTTATAAAATTTTCATTTGTTTTTTATTAGCTTTCCTTTGGAGGAAAGGACAAACTATGACACACAAAAAAACAACTGGTGCCTACAGTTATCTGGCTACCAAAGGAACAATCAAGTTAGCTGAACATTTTCTCCCATATCCTTCCCTTCAATTAGCCATTTGTCCTTCATTAGATGAGCCCAGATACCAATTACTCTAACAGGCAATTGATTATGAGATTTCAAAAATGCAACAACAAAGAAATGTTTGTCCTGAAGAAGCACAAAGCTATTCATCTTAAAAAGAGACGAGAAAATCAAACCACATTACAACTCAATTTAGAACTTTTTTTCCTACCTTGTAATCTAAGGAGGGCAAAATCAATTTTCATCTCAGAGTACCATTTCCTCCCACTAGATTTCTCTACAGTAGGCTTTCCACAAATGATGTTTGACATTTCTGAATCACGACTACATTTTGGAGCTGTAATTTGCTAGGTAAAAGCCTAGAAAATGACTGAAAGTTCTTCACTGTGCTCTCCCGCCCCACCTACCCTAGCAACCTCCTTCTGTTCTCTCTTTCAGTGTTTTAGATTTAATCACAGCTGTAGCAAACCCAGTTCTGCTCTTCCTACACACTTTTGACAGGACCAAAAATATGAATCTGCACAGAGAGCTTTCCATAAACTATCAGGAGTCCTTTCTCTTTCTTTGCCAGCTAGTAGTTAGTCCAAAAACAGCTTTGTAAATGAATCTGCAGGAATCCCCATCAGGTCAGCTGCAAACGTGTCAGTTTGAGGAAAATAAACAAGACAGCACTTACCAGTTAATTTTCCGTGAAGAGAGAAGCTTTTGTGATGTCTGGGTGTAACCTCCCTGCTCCAGAATGAAATGGAGGGTGGTTTTCAGAACAGCTACGTTGTTCACTCTTTTCCCAGCCTCCTCGTTTGGCTTTTATCTGGCTTTTGAAATGACACTGCAGAGGAGAATGATGTTGGGTTTCACTTGAATGTGGTTCTTCCCTTCCTCCACTACCCTCCATAGAAATTCATCATGCATTCCAGGAGAAAAGTAAGCAATGAACATACTGCAGAAATTAATTCTTTTGCTCAGCGTGTACACATGTGTAACTGAGGTTTGTTTTTTGAATGGAAATTATTGCTGTTGGCTTCAACGCTGCAGGCTGAAAACCAGGGAGAGGGAGGCACCGATCCCGCCTGTGTTTGAGTGGGCTTTTGCTTGTGAAAAGTCAAGTTAAACTTCATTCCAACCATGGAACGAAAAGAACCTTAAAATGTCAAAGGAGCCGCAAACTACAGGGCTTATTAGCAGAGAGATTTTATTTCCTGGGTTTCAGTGTATTTCTGATAGGGAAGAATCAGAATTACATATTAGTTAAGTTATGTATTTTATTTTTTATTTCTTTACTTAGGTGGGTTGAGAGAAAAGTTTCCAAGCTTGGAGGAAATTAAAGGTTTGATTTTTATCTCTCATTTCATCTGTGGCCCTGGCAGATGAGGGCACATCTGTGTACCTGAAGCGGGACTCAGAATTCAGAAATTCAGGGGATGGGAAACATGGAGGCTGACAGTAAGCCAGCCTCGGTGTGGTTAGCTTTCCCTCTGCAGAGCTAACTTGATTTTCATGTCTAACATCAGCTTGACCATGTGATGTGAGAAACTGAACATTATTAGGTCATGACACATTGTTAGGCCGGCTGATTGAACACTGTTAGGTGAGCTGCCAGAAAAACACACAATTTGTATTTGACGGGCTGCGAATGCTGGAGGGTTAGCAGAATATGCCTCTTTGGAGAGTAAGAATTATTCTGAGTTGTTTATTTTGAAGAACTGCAGGCACCTTGCAGAAGCTCTAACAGAGGAGGTGTTATCTATGAGGGAACTTACACTTATAAAGGACATTTACATTAGCAAAGGGGCCTGTATCAGCAAGACAGCTATTACCAGAGATCACTTTTTCCCCTGAGAGACTTATCTGCTTGACCCAGCCACCTTTGTTTACCAAATATTTCTTCTTTTCACCTTCCTGTGAATTGCCTTCCCCCACCTTTAAACCCCAAACCTCACCGCTTTCCTTAGCTCAGGATGGAATATAATCTTCAATCTTATGGCCACCTTTTGAGTCTCGTATCTTTGTGGGGCACCTGCATGTACATAAACATTTTTTTCTCTTGTTAATCTTTTTTTTTTTTTTACTGAGGAGGGAGAGGAGGGGGAATTAGTGAGGAACAATGAAAGGTAGAGGGAAAATTATTTTTCTTTCTCTAGAAAATGAAGTCTAGAAAATCCATACTGTCAGGGGTGGGGGTTGGGGGTGGAGAGGGTAGGGTACGCTGTTTCAAACTACAAATATTCCTTCAGCCCCATAAAGATGTACACTGTCCCATGTTTGCCCCTAGTCCCTTGATTCTACAGATATAACCACGATTAATAATCTTGGCATATGTTTTGTTGGTATTATCTGAGTGTGGATGTGGTCCTTGAAGGAGATAGTAGTAAATTCTCTGCTGGAGATTATATCCAGTCACCAGTTCCCGCCTCTTGGCATCAGCTTACATGCTGTCTTCTGTAATCACACAAAAGCACAATTTCATCCACAAAAGACATTCTGAGGAGAACTTCAGGAAGTTTTGGTTATTTTGCATGGTTTGGGGTTTATTTTTTAGTAGTGGGACACGAAGCACTGAGTAGCAAAGGACAAAGAAAGAAGACAAGAAAAATGACATTTCGCAAGCATTTACTGTGTGCCAAGCACAGTTCAAACACGGTCCACGCTGCAACCCCAGGAAGTGTCAGCATTTTTATTTTTGTGTTTTAGCTACCACCTAAAACAACAGAGTTGTAACATAGGCTTACTTAGCTTTGAAATTGGTCCCCTCAAATCAAAGTCGGTAAATAAAACCTCTCTCCTAATCAGCCCTATAGTCTGCAGTTTGCTATGTGTTTGAGGAGCTCCCAGTCCGCACCCTGAGGCTTGCCTTATGGTTGATCCTGTATTCAAAAGTAGCTGAAGCTGGGGTGCTCGGATGTACGAGGGATAACCTAACCTGCATTGGTTAAGCTGGGGAGTCGGGTCTGTTAAGAGAGCCTCTCCCATAAGTTGCAGTTAGAGTTCAGTCCCCTGCATTCTGACTCGAAACACCATGCTCGAAAGACCCTTAATCATTAGACTTTCTCTCTATGGGAAGCAGTAGTACCACAACTGAGTGACTAGGAGGAAGGGGCAGGAATGACCTTTGCCAATACAAGGCTTTCAGGACAGTTCCAGCGCTTTCTAAATCACTGCAAGCTCTCTGAAGCCTGTTGGTTGCAAGAGGCCTTTCCAGAGGGGCATGTGTGTGCAAGCAGGTCTGGAGGGCCAGCTGGGCTCAGAGGAGAAGATACACAGTGCCTTTATCATATTGTTTTGGGGAACAGGATTTTCTTTCTCTAAGAATAGCTTTTCTCCACCGCTGCTCGAAATTTTACTGTTAGAAAATGGCTCTTTTGAAGAGATTCCATTTTAAGAGAGGAGCTTTGTATTAATCAAGTGAAGCTCTAATAGAATGGATTGGGCGATTTTAAGATGATCCCTCTCCCTACTGCACTCTCACCAGAAATAACTGGCGTCAGCAACTTGGCCTCCCATCTTTGGTATGATCCAGAATATCTTTATTCTTTTCCTTTCTTGTTTGATGTTAAAATAGCATAACTTGCCCCAAACACCTGAATACTCAGATGATAGAAATTTCAGAAACAGACATTTGGGAGAATACAATTAGGCCATTTGGGTTTTGTTAATGATCATTTCTAATCTTTTTGTTATTGTTTGTAAAAAAAAAGGGGGGGGGGAAATAGTCCCAGAACATAACCACTAAAAGAGATAATAGGATACAGATGGACATTTTCTTTTTAAAGAAGCTAATTTGTGAAAAAGGGAAAGACTTCATCTCTTTTGAGTTTTTTTCCTCTGGTCATACAGGGAGATGACTGTCTCCCTGTGTAAATGCCCCTCTGTGGCCAGTTTCTTCAGGGTAGGCAGAGTCAGAGGTTAGACCTGGGGGCCTTTGCTGGGTTGAACAGTAAGGCTTGGGCCCATGCAGAGACTCACAGTTGCTGACTCAGTGTCTTTGGGAGGTCACATCGAGGAGCCATGCCAGCCTGCCCATTCAGGGCAGCTTCCATGCCACTTAAACCAGAGAATTCTTAATGGCCACAGAGGACAAAGCCTTTTCCAAATTCTTGCTTTAAATGCTGTATGGCCCTGGCAGGAACTGAGCCTTGAGGATACTCAGTAAATCTGTTAGAGGATTTAGTATATAGCTTTTTTTCTTTGGGGGCGGGGGGTACCAACCATTTTTTATTTGTTAATTATAGTATTATATGCAGCGAAAATCAAGACAGTCTGCTGAATACTGATTAGCATTAACAGAATTTAGTAACTAGCTAGATAGAAAATGCCTGTAAATAATCACTCAGTTATCCTCCCTCCCCACCTCTGCCAGCTCCCTGCTCCTGAATTTCAAACAGTGCTTCAGTCTGATGCCATCCGTGGATACAGATCAGAAAGCACAACCCTATGAAAACCAGCATTATATTTGTTTTAAGTGTATAGGACTTAGTTCAGGGTCACAGAGTAATCCCTTTTCGTTATATCATTTTTCACTACATTTAATTTCTTTTTAATTATAAGAGTAATCCATCAATTCTAAAAAAATTCAGCCATGATCAGTATATAGCTTTTTAATTATGATATACAAAGGTCTAATCACCTGTGGAAATGGGGGGTGGAGGAGGGACAGCCTCTATTGTTACCTTGGAAAAAACCTTATCTTTTAATATGGCAAATACCAAATCAAGTGAGATTTATGTGTAAGGATTTAGATGATTGATTTTCTTAACTACCAGTGTCAGATGCTCAGCGCCTGAAATTTTGGAGGGCTAAACGAACACTCACCTCTCAGAAGGTGTCTGGGCTGTGCAGCTGCAGGGAGGCTCGTGGGCAAGGTCTTGGGGCTCTGTGCTGTGAATCTCTGTGGTTAATAATTTCTTTGGGAGAACTGGCCGCAGCTACCCTGAGTCTTGGAAGAAGTATTTCCTTTTTTGTATCCAAGGGCGGAAAATAATCTTTTAACTTATTGCCCTTGAAAAAAATGTGGTTTGCCAGTGGTTAAATAAATCTGGTTCACATCACTTCGTCAACAGGCATCTGGGTGACACCATCCTTGGCTCTGACTCAAGCGAAAGAAGGGATCTGGGAGTTCAGACCACTCCCAACTATTTACTTTAATTATGCCGCTTTTCTCGTTAAACTACAGATTATGGAAATGATGTAAGTGCATCTGGATTTTTCTAAAATGTGACATTTGAGAAAAGGAAAAGGATCGGAGAATAAAGCATATTTTCTCAACCTCTGTAACTGGTTCAATCGCTACTTGTATTTTTCATCAGGAATTCGGTAGCCTGCGGGCGTAAGGCAGCTGCGGTCATGTTTTGTTTGCACTGCAGTGTTTTCTAAACTTAGGATCAATTTCCATCATTTAAAAATCAGGAGATCCTCCGTGGACATCAGATTGTAGGCCCCTCGTGAAAAAATTGCCAGATCTGGGTAACAGCGGCCGGCGGCGTCCCGTCAGGATACAGTTAGAGGAGGATACATTGGCTACTCCCCGCGCCATCTGGCCACTTCCAGCGAGACATTTCTTTCCATTTCTACACCTTTCTTCCCTGCTGTCCTCACTCACAGACTACATCCATCTGGACCCTCCAAGAGTTTGCACTTTCAAGCCTCATGCCTCTTTTCTAATTCTTTTCTTATTGGGTTTCTTCAATTGAGGACAATTGAAGTGCACAGAAATATAAGTTATGGGGCAATCATTTTTTATTGCACAAGGAATTTTAGGTTTGGTCATTCAAAAAAATATGGATTCCCAATGTTTCCCTCGTAAAACCTGAATCCACTCACGATTAAATTAACAAACCAACTTTAACTAGCTTAACTATGAAACAGTGGTGCGTCAAGGAGGGAACAATGGGGGCGACCTGCCCAGTGCCGGCAGTGAGGGAGTGTTCTGCCTTTAGGGAATTTAAAACCAAAAATAAAACCGACTAAAGCCCTTCCGCTTTTTGTGATCACTGGGCGCCAGCAATTCTTAAGGTCAGTAATGAAATACTTCTGCCCTCAAAAAATCTTTTGTTGGCTTCAGTTCTAAAAAAATTGCTGATGACTGAGTTTTAATTACATATACATATCTATGTAAAAAGTTTTTTAATGGACTGTGTTTTATATGAAAGTTAGTTATTCTTAATTTTTGTTACTATTCTTTAATAGACCCAAACGATAAAGATCCCAGTTCTTGTCTTACCTGAAAGGTAAGTTTACAGTCAAGAGATGGTGCGTTGTGTAGTGAAAGATTTTGAAAGATTTTCAAATATTTATTTAAAAAAGGAAAACATACATACCTCCGAGAATGGGAGGCAGGCTGATCCAACGGAGGAAAATCGGCGGGATTTGTCTCCCCTTTCTCTTAAACCGTGGCTTCGAGGCAGTCTTTTGATTGATTGACAGCTCTTGTCCCTGGAATGCTTTGTCATGTTTGGCCCCTTTGCGCACGTCCTTATCCATGGTGTACACAGAAAAACCCACAGTCGAGTGCCTAAATCGCACTGTTCACTATAATACAGTGAGCATTGGGTCCTGTCCAGTTAAGGCCTTTTTGCTGCCTGCACAGTTGTGGCTGTTGAGTTCTAACTGGTTTCTTACTAGCACTCATTTAGAAGAAGTACAGTCCCTTTATGCTGGAGGCGGGCACAGTGCCATCTTCCAGACCATCCTCCCTCTTCTCCACCTGTCTGCCCAGTGCCCCCACTTATCTACCTACCTAACAAATGTATTTTATATGGAAGTTAATTGAAAAAACTCCCAATTGTAGCATCATCCCAGTACCCGTGGGTGGACTCAGTTATGCTTTCTTTTGAGATTAAGTTGGTAATGGTTCCAAATCATTGGTGCTG
Source organism: Camelus dromedarius (assembly GCF_036321535.1). Classification (NCBI taxonomy): domain Eukaryota; kingdom Metazoa; phylum Chordata; class Mammalia; order Artiodactyla; family Camelidae; genus Camelus; species Camelus dromedarius. The sequence goes on along the minus strand of NC_087439.1, from coordinate 67,520,427 downwards.
TTGGTGTTTCCCCACTGTAATACTACATATGCCTGCATTTAGATGGTAGATTTGACGTACACAGTGGTGGCACCATCACGGTAAAGATGAAGAAACAGAACTTAAGACATTTCAACTTCTTTATTCCATGCTACCTACTGCTTGGAGTTTTTAGTTTTATTTAAAATGTGCAAGGGTGAAACAAGGGGGAACTGCAAGGTGCACTATTTTTTGTTTGGCAAATGTAAAATTTAGTTCAGGGCTAATTTTTTTTTTTACTGAGTTTGGATAATATTTAAAAAATTGAAAATCATTTAAAAATTGTTTTAAAATGACTGATTCAAAAAGTAAAAGCATTACCGCAAGGATGTGATTTAATAGTTGCCTGAATTGTATCTTCTGCAGACATAAGATTTATTAAACTTCAGTTATTTAATTGCTGATTCTGATCTTTTCCCCCATCCAAGTGAGGCCCATGTAACAAAAGACAGCTTAACAAGAAAAAAATACAGATTTATTTAATTTCAGTTTTACATGACACGGGAGACTTCCTAAGGAAATGAAGACCTGAAGAAGCAGTTAAACATGAGTGTTTTTACGCTAGGTTTGATGAAGTGTGCGAAGTCTTGAAATAATGCGGTAGGACCAAAGGGTAGAAGCTAAGTGTAGGAAACTAGGGGAAGCAACAAGGCCCGTTTGTTGAAATTCCTCTTGGTGTTTTGGAGATAAGGATGCTTCTTTCCTTGGGTATAGGAAGGGCACCTCTCACATGATGGTTTTATGACCTTTTTCAGAGGAAGACCAGAAAGTCTTTCCTAGGTTTTATGACTTGCTTCAGGAGAAGGTCAGAAAAACATGCTGTTTCTCCAATTTCTTTAGCTTAAAATATTCACTATGCCAAGGTGCCATACTTTGGGGTAGTGTATCCTGCGCCCTGTCATTAACAATTATTTGCAGAAAACATTATTATATCAGACTGTAAGCAAGGGATCTACGGTCAAATTGTTAGGTATAAAAACTGTTGAAGAAATAATTGTTCACTTTTCCTCTTTTTCTACTATAAATATATATTATTAATTTCTTTTTCATTTTGTTTCCTGGCATACTTATAGAGACAAAGTTCTGTAAATGAAAATTCTCACTATCTAGATTTCTTTTTGTTTCATTTCATGATGTTACTGAAAATAGTTTGGTCATTTTGAGGAGGAGGTTACTAAAAATCGATCTGCTCCAAGTGTCAATGGATGGGTATACCACTGCCTTGGCACACAGGGACTACCAAGGTAACGTAGGAGAGGAGAAACTTTTCCTCTACCCTCTTAGGTTTTGAACCTGGAGCCTGTAAATTAAACTGACAAAAGATAAATTAACAGGAGGAAAGGTTATTTCTCATACACACAGGGACTTCACAGAAAAGAAGGGAAAGCCCAAAGAAGCAGTTAGGCCTAAGAACTTATATACCATGTTAACAAAGGGCAGTAAATTATGGAGAAGAGACTAGGCAAAAGAAAGGGGTGGCTGTGCTTTCAGGGGTGATACATTGTGGGAATTTAACTAGGAAATGTATGGGAAATAAGAATTGTTTAGTAAGTGCTATGGTCTGAATGTCTGTGTCCTCCCCCTCAATTCATATTTAAATCCTAACCTCCAAAGGTGATAGTATTAAAAGATGGGACTTTAGGAGGTGATGAGGTCATGAAACAGAGCCCTCATGAGTGGGATTAGTACTTTATAAAAGAGGTCCAGAGAAATCCCTACCTTGTCCCGTCTACCAGGTGAGGATGTAGCAAGAAAATGCCAGCTGTAAACCAAGAAGAGGGCCTTCACCAGAACGCCACCATGCTGGCAGCTTGGCCCTGGACTTCCCAGCCTCCAGGACTGTGACGAGTAAATTCCTGTTGTGTATGAGCCACGCAGTCTGTGGTCTTTGTTGAACAGGTTGTTATGCAGACTCAAGTCAGTGCCACTGGCAGAGATAAGAGTCATTCTCTTCCTCGTACAGGAAAGGAAGGCACCTTTACAGGAGGAAAATTTGTTACCTCTACAAAGGGAAATGTATGTCTTGTTTTGAGGCAGAAAGGGAGGGCAGAGGGCTCTTCCTGTGTCCACTGTTTCTTAATTGCCTTCGGGTTAAAATAATCTCTATGCCATATTCTGGAGTGGCTTATGCTGATCCCCTCCAGTAACCTCACGAACTCAGCAAGATGACATAGGCTGGGTTTATTCTCTTGTGTTGGAGATCTCTGTACTAAATTAATTTCTTTTTCTTTTTAAAAAATTGTGGTTAAAAAAACACATAACATAAAATTTTATCATTTCAGGTGGGAGGGTATAGCTCAGTGGTAGAGTACGTGCTTAGCGTGCACAAGGTCCTGGGTTCAATCCCCAGTGCCTCCATTAAAATAAATTAAATAAATAAACAAATAAATAAATAAATAACCTAATTACCTCCCCTCATAAGAAAATATTAAAAAAAAAAAAAAGAAAAATTATCACCTCAACCATTTTTAAGTACTTTAATATTTATACTGTCATGGAACAGATCTCCGGAACTTCTTAATTTTCCAAATGGGCAACTCTTTACCCGTTACACAGAACTCCCATTTTTGTAGTGAATTTTTAAAAGAAATTTCTACTGACAGGTTAGGCAAAGGAAGGACCCTCAGGAAGTGGCCAGCACGAGGAAGGGCAGGGTGAGGGGTGAGGGAACCAGCCTCACATGTGGCGACATGGGTAGAAAGGGCAGTAGGAGCAGACCCTGATGGGGCAGCCTTATTTCCCCAGAGTGGCAGCTGTCCCGGTGGAGTTCTTGGAGAGGCTAGAAAGGGGCCAGGGCCGTTTTTACCACAGTCTTGGGAGGTGCTTGGTATCCTCGCACAGAGGCCATCTGTGGAGTGAGATGCCAGCTGCTTGCTTAGGCTTTACTGCTATGGAGTCACTGTCATGCCTCACACCTGCCACCCACCCATTCAAAGTTGCTTTTAAAATAATAACCCTTTTCAATTAAAAGAGTAGTATGCTTATCATAGAATATTCAGAATATATAAAAGAGCATAAAATGAGAATTAAAATCATCCTTAACTGCACCATTTCAAGAAACTAAATCCTGGGACTTTTGGCAGAATTCTGTATTGTAAAAATATTTATGTGAGATTAGATTGTACTTGCAATTTTATAACCTGCCCATTTTGCTTACATGTCATTGTAAGTTATTCAAAGACATATTTTTCCCATGTCATTATACGTTATTCAAAGACATTTTTTAAATGACTGCATAATATTGCATTCTACAGACTTGTTCTTTAAGGCATTTTAAAAAATGGCAACTTTATTGCCATCCTAGAACAAAAAGTTGCAGTGCTGTCAAACCTGTCCTCAAAGCAATTCTTGGTACATCTAATGCTGAAATAAAGTCCTATCAAGCTGGGTCCCAAAGATAAGGACATTCTAAGAAATATTAAAGTGAAATATTAAACCTTAGCACAGGCTGCAATTTAGGCAAATAGAAACAGAATCTGGTATTATCTGTCAACACACAACTTAGAAATCTTTTCCACAGAATTAAATAATGATGTGATGTGTTATCTGTAAATTTGTAGCAGCATAATTATAATAATGAGACATATTTAATATAATGAGACTTTATATTTTAAAAAATGTTAACTTATGCCAAGCATGCTATTTGGTGGGGCCCAGCCATTAGGCAATTTAATATTTTCATTTAAATGTTATGAGCCCCAGGAAGCAAAGCAGGGAGAAATGTTGAATTATAAACATATTGAAATGGAAAAATGAAAGCTTCCCTTGCATCCTCCAGAGTCAGTTAGGAAGAGAGTTGCAAGTTTATAGCTTTAGTTAGAGTCCATGAGCCCTTTCCAATGAACACAAATGTACGGCATTTTAATTTAAAAACCATACTTAATATATTATTTTCTTTCCTGTCATATCAGCTATCAAAATGTTGCAATGAATATCACACTTGGAAATTTACCTGAAAAACAAAACAAAACAAATTATTATGGTACCAGTGCTCATAAGGATGACAAATGCAAAGATCAAGGCATTTATGGCAACACAGAAAATGGAAATGGCACTGAAGAAATTACTCATTGGCGGAAAAAGTAGAGTCAGATTGATTAACATTGCACTTTTAGACACGGAGCCCCGTGCTAAGAAGGTGCTGACCACACATGCTCTGGAAGTCTTCGCTCTCTAGAGCAGATGCTCTCAATTTCGTGATTAGTCACTTGTGTCAGAGGGAGAGTGGACTACATCACATACTGGCTGCAAAATACTGGACTTTAGGAGAACCTGAATTCTAAGTCCAACTGCTCCCCCACTTACAAGATGAATGACTTTAAGTGAGTTTCTGAAATTCTTCAAGCCCTGGCTTTCTTATCTGGAGAATGGGGACAATATATTACCTACATCATAGTGCTGTTGTGAGATTTCATTAAGACAGGATACATAAAGTACATAAAGGGTAACATCTTAATAAATACTCATATTATTATTATTATCATCAGCCATCAATTGCCCAAGGTGCTTTTCACTTGTACAATCTGTTGATGAAGTGCTATTGTTGCCAAAACACAGCCTCCGTACTCTGCTTACCAAGTTAAGACTTGAGGGCAGAGTTTTGGATGAAGTAGAAAGGGCAGCTTTAGTTCTTTGCCAGGCAAAGGAAATAGGCCTCTCTGAAAATTGTTGACAATGTCCTGAGACAACTTATTGTGAAGCCACAGTGTCCAGGATGATGTGCAAAACACATAAAGGATAAGATTACTGCCTTCCCAGCTTTTTGCCCTGCTTATCCAAACAATGGCCTAACTTAAGTGGAAGGAAACATTTTCTATGACAGCCATTCATAGATATGTCATACATGGAGAGTGTAGAATTGGTAACCACATTCTAATATTATAAATTGTTTTAAAACATTAAAAACGTTCACCCTACCACTCTCCCCAACTTTGTATCTGCCATTATCAGAGGAACCACCAGAGGAGGGGGGCCACCTCCTTATCCACCTCACAGTAAGACAGGGCCAGATGTGGTATCTCCCTATAAGACCTGACAGGGCACCCAATCTGGCCTGGGAACTACTGACACCCCAGGAGTAGGGCAGTTTTCCTTAAGGCAGTGGCCGATTGGAGTGATGGAGTCCAGACACCCAGCCGGTTATGAATGGACATATAGCCCTTTCGCTACTTCTGATTTAATACACTGGAGGAGCCAAAACCCCATTTAGAAAATCAAGCAGTGCCCACAGTGCATTTAGCTCTCTCGGCAACTGAGCCAAATTGGGACCCTAACACCCCAGTTGGACTAAATATGCTTAATCATTACAGGCAATGTATATTGGCTGGATTAAGAAAAGGATTTCCTAAACAAACAAATTTTAATAAGGTCCAGGCTCTTAAACAAGAACCTAATGAAAATGCTTCCGCATTCCTAGGACACATCCACCAGGCCTACAGAAAATATACTGCTAAATCCAGATGACCCAGAAAATGTTCGTACGGTCAACATGACTTTCATCAGTCAGAGCACTGGTGACAGATGGAAGAAACTGAACAAAATAGAAGGGGCGGTGGCTAAAAACTCAGGAGAATGATTAGAAATCGCCTTTACAGTACACAATGCTTGTGAGGAAAAAAGAATGAAACCAGTACAGGTAATGAGTGTCACCCAGACCAAAGCCAAAGGGGGCCAAAGAAAAACTTCCAGACAAAAAAGAAGGATTCTGCTGTAGGAATCAATCAACGTGCATATTGTAAGGAGGAAGGGCACTGAAGGAAGGATTGCCCAAAACTAAAAGCAAAGGCTGAAAGGGAAAGAAGCAAGCCTCCCCAGGTTATGGCTGCTCAGGAAGAAATAGAGGATGGCAGTGACTGAAGGGGCCCGGGCACCCTAGGATTGTTAAGGGCCCTCACAACTATTGCTCCCCAGGAGCCCTGGGTACAACTAACAGTGGGGTTTCGACTCACAGATATCCTAGTAGATAGCGGAGCTGCTTACTCCGTTCTAAATGGCAAGCTGTCTGCACTAACAAAAACAACTGTCTCTGTAGTAGGAGTGACCAGGCTGTCGCAAGAACAGCCCCTGTTACAACCTCTTGAATGTAAACTTGGAGAAAAGACTTTAACTCACAGTTTTCTGTACATGCCTGATCGTCCAATTCCTCTTTTAGGGAGAGATATACTATGTAAACTTAATGCACAGATAACCTTTTTTCTGGAAAAGCAAATGATCTGTTTCAAAGTCTCACCGGACAGCGCCTTGCTCCTTCAGCAGGAACTGGACCAACAAGAAAAACAAGCTGAGCTGATACCAGAATACATTCTACAAAACCTGAATAAAACCGTCTGGGCGGATGGGGTCCCAGGACAGGCATGATCTGCCACCCTGATGAACATTCAGCTGAAACAGGGAGCAACCACCCCTCAGAAAAAACAATATCCTTAAAAAAAAATGAAGCTTTAAAAGGCATACAATCCATCTTAGATCAATTCCTAAAATACGGACCTATGAAACCGTGCAGATCACCTTATAATACCCCCATTTTGCCAGTTAAAAAAACCTCACTTGGAGGAGTATCATTTAGTGCAAGATCTAAGAGCAATCAATGATGTTGTGCAAGATATACATCCAACAGGTCCAAATCCTTATACATACCTGGAGAATTCGAATATTTCACCATGTTAGGTTTAGGTTAGGATGCCTCCTTCTGCATTCCTCTTGAGAAAAAGTCTCAACTGTTGTTTGCCTTTGAATGGCAAGATCCTCATTCTAGGGTAAAATCACAATTTTGCTGGACTGTGCTCCCACAAGGATTAAAAAATTCCCAGACCATTTTTAATGAAATTTGAAGCCCAGGACTTGGGAGACTTACATCTAAATCAAGGAATCTTTTTACAGTGTTTGTTGCTGAAAGATTGGCTCCCGTCCCTGACGAGCGAAGTAACTCAGAGACAGGGTCTTAGAGTTTAGAAGAAAAGAGACAGCTTTATTGCTTTGCCCAGCAAAGGGGACTCACAGCAGGCTAGTGCCTTCAAAATTGTGAGCCCACCTTGGGGATGGGGCAGGGTGATTATATAGTCATAGCTTAAACAAAGATAACAATCAGCAGAATCATTTTTCTTGTCACCAGGTTTCTTGGCGTCACGGTGTCTTCAGGCAACAATTTTATAGAGACTGGTAGTTGCTACTTTTCTAATCCTTTCATCTCACAAACCCCTGCGGCTTGTCTCTTTTTGACAAATTAGGCTATTTTGCAGGGTTACAGTTCTGTGACCTTCTTCCTGAAGAACAACTCAGAAGCCAAACATGATTATCATTTTTAATTACCAGAGCAAAGAAAAAACAGTAAAATCAATAACTAAGGCTTTCACAGTGGGCCTAGAGCTGGGAGCAGGAACCGGTCAGTCAGGTTTGCTGACCGTTCTGAGCAAGCAGCAGGCATAAAGCCAAGAATTTGTTAGCCTAAACGTGGCCATTTTATTATTCCTCCTTCATGTTGATGACTTATTAATAGCCAGTCTTAATCTGGCAAACTGCAGATAACTATTCTAAATCATCTGGCCTGGTGCGGATACAAAGTGTTTCCAAGGAAGGCACAAATATGTAAAAGAAAAGTGACCTATTTGGGATTCCAATTATCACAAGGAACCCGTAGTCTCATGCATGACCGTAAGAGGGCAATCTGTAACTTCCAGATTCCAAAGAGTGGAAAAACAACCCCATGGGTTCCTAGAGATGGCTGGATTTTGTCGAATATGGATACCCAATTTGGGGCTAATAGCCAAACCTCTCTATAAGGCATTAAAGGGACTAGATTCAGAGCCTCTAGCATGGACTGCAGTGCCAGAAGGCATACACCATCCTAAAAAGCAGCCTTCTGACTGCCCCTGCTCCTGGGCTTGCCAGACTTGAAAAAGAATGGGGCAATGGAAATGGTCTTGGACCGTTGGATTCTACCCTGGGGTTTTGGCAAATGATTCCAGAGAAGCTCCATCAATGGCTTTGGACAGGGTACGGGTTGCTTTGTGCGGAGTTGGGAGGGCGCACCTGAGACCCTGACAGGTGCCATGACGGTTCCAATGCTGAGCATAAAAGGTCAAAAAGTGGGCGGGGGCCCAATTCCTGGGAATCCCAGCCCCTTCCTCAAAGTAGTTGGAATAATCCTCCCACTTGTTAGCATATGAAGTAACCAAGCCTATAAAAATTAACCCGCTCACCTTGTGGCCACTCTCTCTTCTGAGTGAGATGGCCTGCACCATCTGTGGAGTGTGTAACTACTTTTTCTTTAAACTAAGGACCCAAGCTCCATGCCTCGTGGCCTTTGTCTTGCCTTCTGAAACAGCCTGCACTCTATCTGTGGAGGTACGTATCTCTCTAGATAAAGCTACTTTTACTCAACTGCGGTTTGCTCTTGAATTCTTCACTGTGCAAAAGCAAGGACCCACACTTGGCAGGGTGTGTCCCAGGGACTCAGCCGGGGCCTGGGACACAGCCATCCTCTTGCTCCACATTCATTTTCCTGTTTCATCTCTCTGGTGCCCACCACGGGCATTTGAATAAAGAAACGGGGCTCAAAGGGCATGATCTCAGTCGGCTTATTGGGCTACAGCTCCCTTCTCTTCGGAGGGTGGCAGTGGGTTTCTCCTGCGCCGGGCAGGCTCAAGGGGCTCAGGTGATGGTTGACGCTGCCTGCAGGATCTGGCAGTGACCACCTCTCGAGCCTTGAAGGAGCCCACAGAGCCCAGGGCTTTTCTTCCCTCCATCTTTTCTCATTCTCCTCTGTCGCTCTAGCTCTTTGGACTCGAGAAGATCCACCAAGGCAATCACTCGTACATCCAAATTAAGGACACGCGGCAAGTAATTGGCAACCTGATGGGGTGAGCTCCCCCTACATGGCTCCTCGAGCCCATTTCCACTTCTCTACGTGGTCTCAATTTGGTTCTGGGACGCCGGCACTGCATAAGGGGGCCCAAACTAGAGGACTCTGGGAATTTCCCCTTTAAAAATTTGTAGCCCGGCGCTCCCCGAGTGCTCTCGGGGCGCACGGCCTCACTGCATCCCTGAGCAGGAGTCACAGGCGGGCACTACCTCAGAGGGGCCTATGGATCTCTGGACTAGGAAGCGTCGTGGCTGTACATCTTCCCTCTTCACCCTGGATCTCTCTTACATCCTCCTCTGTCCTGACTCTGCAGACTGTCTTTTGATACCTGAGACTTGATACCACTGCTTTGCTGTGCTCTAACCCCACCTTTCAGCTGTTTGCTTCTCCTTTCCCAGAAGGTAATTCACTTAGTTAACTCAGGGCCTAGGTCTCCTTCCTCTGAAGAATTAAGGCCCTGGAACTGTGGTCACTTTTTCTCCCACTGGGTCATTGAATTACAAAGGAAAGGTAAATGGGGGAAGTCCATCTGTCCAAGTGTTCCTGATCTGATTCCAGGACGCAGGTTTAAAGAACTGCTGGGTATGCCTGACTCACGTCCCACCAGAGTGTCTTCCCCCAGAGAAGCTGGATGCTTTAGATGACCCCTCATGGGCCCACCTCCCTGAGGTCCACAGCTGGGAATTTTACCTCCCCTGGCTCTAAGGGCAGATACTCTTCCCAATCATCTACACCTAATGCTACTTCTGGGCGTCTGGGGACCCCAGACTCCCATGAATCAGCTCATGGATCTGGCATTTGGAGTATTTAATAATAGAGACAGGGTCAAAGAGGCAGAAAGGATTCAGGGACAATAGGAAAAGGCACAATTTTTGGCAGCAGCCCTACCCCTGCACCTCCTCAGGGTTACCCTTGTTTGTGAAGACGCACGGTGAGGGCAGGATCCAGGTTGCCTGGATCAGAGCCACTGTCTTGCCAAGAAAGGGAACTGTTTTAAGTGCAACCAGGTGGGCCACTGGAAGGACAAATGCCCTATGTATAGGAAAAGTCCACCAGGATCCTGCGCAATATGCAAGCGAGCTGGAAGCGGGGCTGCCCTAGGTCCCAAAGGGGGCTTGCAGTGCCCAAACCTGTGATGGCCGAAATGACTAAAGACTGACAGGGCCCAGGACCCTCCCTGGCTCCCAAAGGATACCTGGTCATTTTTCTGAAGGCGCCTTGGGTAACACGACGTGGCAGGCAGGGAAGTTATTTTCTTTCTGTTTTAATTTTCTTTTTAAATACAGGAGCCACCTGCTCTGTGCTGACTGATTTCCCTGGACCCTTGTCCTCCCAATCCTGTGTAATAATGGGGATTAGTAGAAGGCCCCAGACAAAGTGCTTATTAGGAAATTTACTTTTGCATATCAATTCCTGCTCATGCCTGAGTGCCCCATCCCCTTGACAGGAAGGGACTTGCTCACTAAATTCTAGGCAATTATCCAATTAGGAGACCCTTACGTGAAAGACAGCCACCAAGAAAAATGACACTCTCGGCTTTGGGACCCTGCCTCAGCCCCAAGCCAGAGGAGGTCTCCCTTCCACCCCATATTGTTTCTCAAGTGAACCCCGCTGTTTGGGAAACTGAGGTCCCTGACAGCTACGATTGTCAAGTTATCATCAGAAATGGGACCTCGTGAGGCTATAGGCAAGCCTCTTCCGATCAAATGCTGAACTGGGAGTCATAATTAAAAACTCAAACCCTCAAAAGTGTTTGTAAATAGATTGCCAAATGGGAGGCCATGGGTCAGACTACATCAACCATAGCTGATATTTGGAGCCTGATAGAATTTTGGTGGGGAAACCTTCTCCCCTAAGCTAAATGAGGAAAAACAAAGCTGTCTTTGTTTTACAAATCTAGTCTTAACAGGACCAGAAGTGTGACTCCAGAAATAATACAAAGCCCACCTATCCTTTTAACACTCTGAAAACCTCCCCTACTTATCTTAAGAGACTTACAAGTATTGAAAGATTTTTTTTCCCCCTGGCCTTAAGGGAACAAAGAGACTTGCCTTCCTCTGTCTTTGAGATACAAATGGCCTACCTTGTCTTCTCCAGGAACTCTGATCTCACCATCCTTTTAAAATGTAAATTTCAGGGAGAGGGCATAGCTCAAGTGGTAGAGGGTATGCTTAGCGTGCACCAGGTCCTGAGTTCCCAGTACCTGCATTGAAAATAATGAAGTAAAACCTAGTTACCTCCCCCTCCAGATAAAGTGTAAAAATACATGAGGAAAGTGCCTTTGAAAAGATGTTATTTATGTAAAAATAAAAATAAAATGCAAATTTTCCAAAAAGAGGGGAATAAGTAATTTGGAATTTAAGGACAAATAGAAATTTTGACTCCTTTTCATAAATATTAGTAAAAAGGTCTGGCCATCTAGACAGGCATCTTTAATTCCATCTGCCAAAAACTCAATTTGAATCCTACCTTTTTTTGTAACGAATGGGTTTTACACTGTTGTACCCAAATCATGGCTAAAATTTGGAACAAAATTGGTCTCTGTTTTGTATTGTGAATGAAAAATAATACAAGCCATATTAGTAAACAAAGAATACTGAAGCCATTAACTCATCAGCCGCTGCCACCACCCCCAACAGTGAAGACAAGCAGTGAAGACCAGAGGCCTGGCCTCTGCAGCCACCCACAATGGTGCACCCCAAGGGGACTCAGAATAAGAAAGGACAGGTTGCTGACCCTAAATGGCTAGGTGCTTATCAAAGGAATGATTTCAGTGAACCCAGATGTTTGTTCCTTCCCATATATAGAAAAGCACTAAATTCTTTAACTTGAAATGTCTGGTTTTCTTTAATAGTAATCTTTTAATGTTCTGACTACCTGGTCTTTGTTGTAAAACTCCTGTATGCCCTGCTCCTCCCCTACCTCTTGGGAGCAGTCCCTCAGCCATCTGAGAGGCTGCCATCCCACGCTCAAAGGTGTTCGAGTCCTCAGAATTGCCCACCAAATAAAACATAGCTCTCAACTTTTAGGTTGTGCATTTATTTCAGTGGACAGTTTGTTTGTATGCCATAGAGGTATGGTATTAGCAAAATTAAATGGTGAAAGAGCTCTGTTTAATTGGCTTACAGGAAATTAAGTGCTTATATGAACACTCAAAAATATAAAGGAAACTGGCCAAAATGAATTTCAGGTTTACATTATCTAAAAAGTATTCAGTACTGGTATTGGTATTGAAGCTAGCTTAAGCTTGTTGGTTTAATTAATATAGACATGTTTTTACAGTCATCAATGTTAACTATAGTTATAGTTAATAATTTTTGTCATATCTAGACTTACTAGAGGTCAAATAAGACCTTATATCTGTTACAAATTTGTCAACAAAGAAAGTAATTCAATGTGAAAAAAACTTTCAAGAAAAGAAAAGTAAACAAAATAAGAGCTTTGGGTAAACTCTGTAAGAGTAATCACATTTTGAGAATGTCTGTCTAAAATTCTCTCTCCAGATTTTGGTATCTGAAACTTAAAACTAAATGAAGAGGACTCACTATCTGTGTCTTTCACAAAATATTGAAACATTAATTGATTTGCAGGTCTAAGTTTACGCACCTTTGCCTTCTTAGGGAAAAAAACAAAAGCATAAGTTTCCAATCAGGAAACACTGATATGATAGCCAATTCATAAAGCTTGCTCCTTGATTTTTGCCAGAGATTTAAGGACTTTAAGGGTTAAAATTATAATGTATGTAATTAAAGCTATTAAAATAATGAAAATATTTCAGTATCCTAAAAATGTAAGATGTATGTTTTCAGTTAAAAAAAGGCTTGTGGAAAAGAAATAATGAGAAAAGAATTTTATGCATTACCAGGATTTTCTAAGGTTGGATTATTTAATTAGGTAAAAAATTTTGTTATTAAAAATAGATTAATACAAGACTGGAGTTTTATTCTCTGTTAAGAAAACAAAGTTTTCTTGAAATGTTGCTTTTGATAACAGATTGCATGTGATTCTTTGCCTTTAAGTGATCTGTAATTGCTTTTAAAACGTTTGGTTAAGTAAATAAGTATTTAACAAATTCTAAAAGTTCTTCGGACCTCCAGCTAACTTCGAGATGCTTTAAAGGAACCCTGAGGTATCTCAGATATTAAAATAACTAGGATTATTTGGTATGTTAAGTTAAATGTCATCAGTCACAATTCTAGTAATTATAAACAAGTCTCCCTTTATCAATTGCAGGTATTTAACCATGCCTTTTAAGTCTTTTTGTCATTATAGACAGTTAAACAGATGTTACAAAGGTGCTTCATCTTTAAAAAGATTCATACGAAGTCTATGGAAACAAGCCAAGGACATAAAATACTATGAGACTTAACTATTTTGTACTAACAGACCTCTGTCCCCACATTGTGTTCGTAATTTTTCCCTTTCATGGTTTCACATGGCTGCTGCCTTGTTAAAACTGATCTGCTTGCAGATCTTTTGTTACATCTTCAGGATATATCTAAATATGTGGCACTCTCCAAAATGAGGGCCCAAGGACAAGTGTACTCCAGGAACAATTTGATCCCTATATGAGTGGTTATCTTTATGTTAATAATGTGTGGCACAGGGAAGCCTGGACATTTGGACATTTGGTCTCATTTACAATTAATAGTCATAATCTTACTCTTTCTCCTTAAACTTTTTTCTCTTTAAACTCTTGGTAAAGTTTGTGTCTTCCAGGTTACTACAGCCCCACATCAGATGACGGCTATGCAAGGATTCCAGCCCCTATTGCCCTCTGATGCAAAAACAAAAGGCTGTCCTGCCCCTGGGGCCCATTCTGTTAGGCAGGGGCAATGCCCCTACTCAGCCCTGGAGTCCTTTCTGAAGATGGACTGTCACCCCTCTGCACCCCAATAGAGACAGGAAGGAAGGGGGCAGGGCACAGCCATTCAAGAATTAACAGCAATTAACACCAAACTCCTGACAGGCTTTGAGGCCCAAGATGGCGGGAGATTTGACTTCTAGTAGATTTTGAGGTTTACCACACACTCACTGTTAATATATTAGCAGGGTAAATGGCACTCCCACAGGGGCCATGGCAGTTCCCAGGCTGACCACAAAAGGTCAGAAGGTGGGCGGTGGCCCAATTACTGGGAATCCCCTTGCCCCAAGTAGTTGGAGTAATCCTCCCACTTGTTAGCATATGAAGTTACCAAGCCCATAAAAGTTAACCCCCACGCTGCCTGGGCACTCTCCCTTCTGAGTGTGTAACTACTTTTCCTTTTAACTAAGCACCCAACCCCCACACCTCATGGTCTTTCTCCTGCCTTCTGAAACAGCCTGCACTCTGTCTGTGGAGGTGTGTATCTCTCAATAAATCTACTTTTACTCAACTATGGTTGGCCTTAAATTCTTAACTGCTCATAGCAAAGGACCTACATGTAGCAGGGTGTGTCCCAGGGACTCAAGTGAGGCCTTGGACATGGCCATCTCACCCCATATTCATTTTCCTGTATCATGATGATGCAAGCACCCCACACAGCCGCACAGTGATTCCTGGCCTCATTGGCCCTGGGCCCTCCAGACCACCAACTACTGCCCAGGGGAGCCCAGTGCTGAGGCCTTCCAGCCCCCAGGGTCCCCAGGACTGATGCAAGGGACTCTCCAAGGAGAGGCCAAGGAGCCAAGCCTCCAACACCCACACCCAGAGACAGGCATACTGCCCGCCCACCCCCCCACCCCCCGCATCTGAGCCTCCCAGGAAGCTGGCCCCCTGATCCACAAAGGGCAGGCTGCGGAGGGAGGGACTGGGCTGGGCTGGCACTGCCATCCCTTGCTCAGTGGGAAACAGCCTGCACCCAGACATGGTCACGCAGCAGACATTCCTTGGTTTCCAAATGAGCATGTACCACCGCTGTCAACAGGTCACCAGGAAGACATCACAAGCCAGCTGAGAAAGGTGCTCTTGTGTGCCCCCATCCCCAGGCTTCCTAGGTCAGGCAAAGGGAGTATATGGTGTGCAGGGTAGGGGACGCTGCTATCTCCCATACTGTTCATTTTCTTTGATTTAAAGCAGTGAGATTTTAAAGCTGCAGGATAAGGGGAGAGGCTGGGCAGGGCCAAGTGGCCACTGCAAGTGTTGCTGCAAAACCAGCCTCTGTACCCTGAAAACAAACAGACTGGGAGGATTAGAAAGGAACAGCTTTATTTGCAGGCCAAGGGGAGTCACAGCAGGCTCCTTAGGAACTGAATCCATCTTGGGCTTGGGATCTTGAAATTTATGGAAAAGAGGATGGAACAGACAAGGTGACAAGAATCAGGGTGATTTACAGGACGCTACATTCCTCTTAACCTCCATGACCTTGCTGTCCTTAGGAAATTCTGAAGGTCTGTTCATTCTTCTGGGATTATGGGCCCGTTACCTCCTCCCTGGTTAAAACTATTGAATGTTTGTGGGTTGTTTAGCATAAAAAGCAGTAAGGAAACAAGGCAAACTGCAGGGTTTCCTAGAAAGAATCAGCAGTTTGAGCATCAGGGAAGTTCATTCATTTCCTGCTCCTTCAAATCCCCACTTGTTTGTTTACTCGTTCCATTTCTATGGACATAGGGAAATGGGTGTAGTTCTCTAGCTGCTTCCTGTAGAATTGGGGCATCCTCTGGCAAGTGTTAAATAGAAGAACATATATGATCATGCCAATTATTGGGGGATTTTGAAAGAGTTTTTGTGAACATTTGTAGAGGTGAGGAATGAGACAAATTATATATATATTATATATATAATTAGTTAGTTAGTCAGTTAGTTAGTCCTGTTATCAGAATGGAAAGCAGGAATTGAAAGATTCCTAAAAAGATAGATCAGAGGCCTTGAGGGACCCAAGAAAACAGACCTGAAAACCAGCTGGAGAATCTGGTATTCACTTCTGAGGCTCAGGCCCCCTTGTCTCCTTTTCCCTGAATTTGAGACCTCATATCATTTCAAAGTGGAGGGTACATGTTCAGATTCACCACGTATGAAAGCAAAAAGGCGTGTGAATCACAGCACAAGTTCCGCCCTGTGAGGCAAGCCGCACAGCTAAGGCCGTCCAGTCGGGCACTACTGCCTTTTGAATTAAACAGACTGGGCTGTGACTGGCCAGCCCCCCAACTACAGGAATGCTGGTCTTGCTTAAAGAGGTGGATTTACAATGTAGAGGGGAGTAGGTGGCCCCAGTGTTCACTAGGAAACCCACTAATTGAGGCCCCACTTCAGTTGTCCTCAGAGCTCCTGAGAAGCTCTCGTTACTGGGTTCTCTAAGACTGCCAGGAACCCTGGGCCCCCTTTAGTCACTGTCATCATTCACTTTATCTCGCTGGGTCTTCAGGACCCCTGGGGAAGGCTTGTCCCTGGGCATTTTTGTCCTTTATTAAACATTTTCATAAAGGCCTGAACAAATAGGTAATTTCTTTTTATTTACCACTTTTTTTTTTTTGGACAAAACAGTTCTAATTGCAGAATAGTATAATAATACAAAGTAGCATTCAATGGCTTTTTTTGGGGGGGGGGACACTTTGGGGAGACTTAAATATCAGGTAGCCAGCTGTCTAATGTTAAATTTTGATGTGGTATTTACATACACGTGATAGGAGCTACCGACCATTACATGAAGGTCTTTTCTATTAATATCTGGTCTAAAGTGATTTTATTATCTAGGAATTAATAATTACAAGGAGACCTTGCAACCATAAGGTTGCAGCTACAAGTTGCCAGCAAACACCGCTTTGAGGATGGCTGGTGGTGTCCCAGGTCTGACATAGTTCAGAAAACTCAAGTTCTCAGCAACACAGAAACTTGTCTGAGATCTCACCTCCAATGGTTACCTAGTTTTACCTTAGATGTCTGAACTACAGTCACTCCATTTTGATTTTCAAATGCATTTCTCTCCTTAATGGCCAAAGCAGATGTCCCCATTAATGATTTTAGTACTTTTCTAGATAGGAGGACATGCAAGAATTTGGGCTCATAAAATCTTCTAAAAATTTATCTATCTATCTGAAGGCCTGTAACTGGCAGTTTTTCCCAGAGCAGAGTGTCTCATTTCTGGTCTCCACCCTGAAATCGTTTCAGGGTGTGCTGAAGGTCAGCGACTGCAGTGGTGTGTGACATAATCCTTGCAGAGACAGATGACAAGTGCCAATTTTTAGTTGGCAGGGCCCCCCATGATCACAAATTCAACCATGGCTTGGAAGGCATTTAATGACCATTTTTCCCCATGAGGCTAGGAATGCTCATTCCTAGGCCAAGCAAGGATTTCACTGATAGGCCACTCAATGTGCTGTTACTAGACTAGGCCTTACTAAGAGCAGCCCAAACTCTCTGGTCCAGGAAAATATTCCCTCTTGTTGCTTCTTCCTGTATTTAGATTTACACCATTAAAATTATAAATCTCATATAAAACTGTATATCTGGTTAACTGCTTCAAGTTGCCTAGCTATCATTTTATCAGATGCTCAGTTACATATTTAGTAGTGCAAGAAACAATTTTGTAAAATAGGCAATTTGCAATTAATATAACTAGAAATACAGTAAGATCGTAAGTAGGAATTCAAGTTAAGGACTTCCAATACGTGCAACCCATATATCCCCAGTCATCTGACTTAGTCTGTCCTAAACCAATCCTTATCTTTAAAGGAAATTATATATTGGAATTGTCCATAAGGCCATAATTTCATAACCATAAATCCATAAGCCCAGTTTCATAGGGTTATTAAGCTGGTTGTCCTTAGTATGATTTAATTTTTTTCAACATAAGGGAGACTTTAAACCTAAATGACCGTAGACTGGTGTTAACCATAGAATTCTATCCCATGATTGTGGGAGGTTATATTCTTTGGCTGAAACTTTGCTTGTTGCTCTGATTGAGCTTGGGTAACTTCAAAAGATTCATATTTATGGCCAGAGTCAGAGCAGGTAGTAACTGGCCAGGTGAGGGAATCCCACCTGGTAATATCACCAGTGGCCTGAAGACAACTATAATTACTCTCCTCTAGAATAAATTCCCTCAAGGCCCACCAATTAGACACTTGGGGTGGAGAAAACCACCAAGGTAACCCAGAAATACTGGATATAGGTAATTGATCATAAACCTAACAATTGGATTAACTTTAACTCTGCATGAGATTGTGAAATACATTTGGTTCATAAGCAAAGGTATGAGTGATTATCAAAGTAATTGGTACACAGGCCTGGTCCAGTGTCTTGGGCCAGCTGCCTACCTCAGATGTCATCTTCATCTCATCCTGGTGTAGTAGCTTCTCCTTTGTGTGAATATTGTTTTAAGGTGGTCAGCAGTCTTCTCTACAGGCCAGTCCAGTGCAAGGGCCCTTTCTGAATGAAAACTAATCCAAGAGTCAATTTCCTTCAGCTTTACTGTGCATGAGCTAGTTAAGAGTACCTGATAAAGGTCCTTCCATCCTGCTTGGAGACAGTCCTTTAAATCATGTCATTTCCAGTATGCATAATCTCCTGGTTGCAGGTCATGGGGTATTAGATCTTCATCCAGAAAAGATTACTGGGCTTCAGAAACAAATGTAGAGTTCTTCTAATAATTCAATTAAACTTTGCAACAATATAACCTAACAGCAAGGAATGGTCTGGGAATTGAGTCTTAGTAATTATAGATCTGAATAACAAAACTGGAATTTAATATCCACTAAAACATAATCACTTTTCTCTATAATTACACTCATTTAAAAATCAAACATAGCCAAATAAATATTAATTGATTGTATAAGCTCTTTCAAATTGGCTATGTTGGAATTCCTCAGGAGTCTCAGACTGCTTCCAAAAGGCCTCTTGAGGCCAGGAGAGCCACATCAACAACCTGTCACATTTTGTCTTACAGATTTAGGTGAATTCCTCCCTTTTTGTAGTCCCTAAAATACCTTGAGATTTTTGCACCTGTTAGGAGGTCGCCTTCCTAATTTTCCTGTAAAGCTGCTGGGAACCTAAGAGTTTCCAGTCTCTGGAGGGGTCAGATAGAGAGAAAAGATAAATGTTTCAATTCTGCTTTCAAAGGTATAGTTTACCAAGTTGCTCTAAGTCATAATTAGCTTAAGAAGGGTTTCTTTATATCTGGAAAACACAGATTAAAAGTCAGTAATATTTCTGACAAAACTAAAAATTGCAGTCATATTGAGCAATTTCCTCAGTCTCATGTAACTAGTCCTTTTGTTAACAGTTTCATGCTATCTGAGTTTCTATTAGACTTTTAAAATTTCTTACCCAATTCAGCAATATGATTTAAAAGTTATCAGAAAGCTATACTTGTCAAAAAAGTTCTTCTCTTAGATCTGAAGAGAAAGCATTTTGCAAAAGCATCGGAATAAAACAAGAACTGTCTATAAATCACAAAAGGCTTAAAAGCATGGTTAAACATCTGGCTGCACTATAGTTGATAACCCTGGTTACAATAACTAGAATTATGCCTGGTAACATTTCAGACATATCCAATTTTTAGGAATTCTGCATAATTTCTAGAATTTCTATAGTAACAATATTTTTTTCCATACAATATAATCTAAGATTTATTATTTATTTATAATACCTTGCATGCAATTTAACATACCAAATAAAACTAATTCATTTAACACCTCTCTTTGTGATGCTTCAGGCGCCCTTTGAAGCATCCCAAATTTAGCTGGACATCAAAACAACTTAATCAAAGTTTGGTATTTGAGAAGCTGGTTAAAAAGTTTTAAAACATTTGGTCAGATAAGATCATAGATCACTGGGAAACAATACTTATTCCCGAGAAAACAATAAAATACATCAAAGGCAAATACAGAATAGATCACTTAAGGGATAAAAGAAACATTACAATCTCTTACCAAAAGGAGTTAAATATTTAAAGAAAACTTTGTCTTTTTTGTGGAGACAGAGAAAATCAAATTCCAGTTTTGCACTAGCTTATTTTTAAGTTCATTTACTCAACTAAATTTATCTTAAATTTAGCCAATCCTGATTTCACATAAAATTCTTTTCACAGGGTTTCTCTCTTATAAACCCTTTATCACTTTCTGTATCCATATGAGCTTGTCCCTTATTATTTTAGTAGCTCTAATTACTTATAATTTTAACCCTTAAAAAGCTTAACTCTCTGGCAAAAACCAAGAAGCCAGTAGTTGTGTATTGGCTGTTATATCAGCATTTCCTGATTGAAAACTTATGCTTCAGTTTTTCCTTCCTAAGAAGGCAAACGTAGGTAACTAAGACCTGCCCAGCAATTAATGTTTCAGTATTTCATAAATGGCACAGATAGTGAGTTGTCTTCACTTAGTTTCAAGTTACCAAAATCTGGAGAGACAATTTTACATAGACATTCCCCAAGCGAAATTATTTCTATAGAGTTTACCTAAAAGTTCTTATTTTATTTACCTTTACTTTTCTTAAAAGCTTTTTTTTTTTTCCAAATTGAGTTATTTTCCCTGTTGAAAATTTTGCAACATATATAATAAGATCTTTTCTGCCCTCTAGTAAACCGAGGTATCACAGAAGTATTACATCTAACACTGATGATTGTGAAGACATGTGTATATTAATTAAACCAACAAGCTTAAGATACCAGATACTGATTTAGTACTGAATATTTCCCAGATCATGTGAACCTGAAATTTATTCTGGTCAGTTTTCTTTATATTTCTTGGTATTCATATAAGCACTTGACTTCCTTTAAGCCAATTAAATACAGCTATGTTTTGAATTAATTTTGGCAGTACCATAACCCTGCGACACACAAACATACACACCACAAAGGCCTCATAACTTTTTTCTAATATTTACAGGGGAGACAAGATTGCTATTTGTCTTTAACAAGTCAAGTTCCAAATTATTTACTCCCCTTTCTCAAGATTTGCATTTTTAAAAAAGATGGTGAGATCAGGGTTCCTGGTATAGACCAGATACAAATTTGCATCTCAACCGCATTGAAGCTGGAAACTAAGTGGAATTTGATGAGGCCGTCAAGATTTTTCCTAAGGGACTTTCTGATGGAATTGAAATGATACCACCCATTTTGATCTTTCGTGTACACACAATACAAAATTCAAACCTCACCTAGCAAATGGAAGTCTCAAAGTACAAAGCAGGTACAAATCAAAATTCAAAGTCAAAACAACAGCTTCCTAGTCTCACTGAGCTCAGAACTGCTATCATTTAGTGCCTATCAAATGGGAATTCTCTCAGGGAGAGAGCCCGGTCAACCCGGGGACTCCCATGCCTTAGGGAATCACAGATAGGGTCGAGGGGTCTTGGTCATCACCAGGAAACTCACCCTAGTCCTGGCTGAGGAGTCTCGGCATCACTAGCAGAGTTCTTTTCTCTCCCAAGTTTTTGAGCAGCTGGAGGTCTGGAGTGAGGTTGGAAGGAAGAAGGAAGAGTCCTGAGGCTAAAAGGGCTTTGGCAGCTGCTAGGCTTATTTTCCTCTGTTTCCGTCCTACCTACTTAAGCCTGGACTGTTGGTTATGGTAACCCAAGAAGCTGGGACACAGGTCCTTTCCTCTCCTGTTCCGGATTGCCCAGGTGATCTGGCCTTACTGGGCTCCCCTGACTCTCCATTCTTCCAAGGGAGGCTGGCACAGGGGTTGCCCTTAGCGCGTCACATCAAGCCGAGGTGTCCGCGGGTAGGAGAGAAGAAAGGAGGTTTGATCCCGATGTCGGGCGCCAAGGTTGCTGGCACAAAATTGGCCTCTCTACACTGAAAATGGATAGAGACTTGCAGGTAGTTTGGCGAAGAGTAGAAGATAACAGCTTTACTTTATTGCCAGTCAAAGAGGGTCACAGTATCAAGTAAACGGTTCAGGCACCAGGGGTTCCTTTTTGCGCCAAAGAATGCCAACATGGCGTGGCCTGGCCCAGCACGCCTCCTCACTGCTTGGTAGGTGCGGCACAGCCTAGCGTAGCACAGCTTGGCACTGAGTGGCAAAGTGTGGCACAGCCTTGAACAGCGCGGCACGGAGCGGCACAGCGGGGCCCGGCTCGGTGCAGCCCAGCACGGCGGGGCACAGCCTGGCCCTGCTCTGCAAGGCGCGACATTACATGGAACTGCGCGGCACAGGGCGGTTCAGCCTAGGACAGCGCGGCACGCCCCAGCACGGCCTGGCCCGGCACTGTGCAGCCCGGCAAGGTGCTGCTTGGTGCAGGGACCACAGTTCTACTCCCTGTGAACAAAAAATGTCCTATATATCCTGGCCTCCCCTACCTCTTTGAAGCAGTCCCTCAGAGTGATCGAGAGGTTTGAGTCCTCAGAAATGTCCACAGGATAAAACATAACTCTCAACTTTTAGGTTATGCTTTTTTTATTCAGTCAACACATTCTTGCAACTTCCAAGTCTTGAGACTGAAAAAGGAGCCCAGAGTCAGAGATCAACACTATATCAGAAAGGGACCCTTATAAGTCAGAGGCTAAGGTCCTGGAGTGAAACCCCTCTGCATATTCAGTGAGCTGGCAGAGAAAGGCAGCGATCTTGGCTACCCAAGGGAGGAAGAGGCGATCAGTTACAGTGGGCCTGACGCCAGAAGGGCTCCTTAGTTGTGAGTGGCCTGCTGGAAGGCGTCCCCCAACTGCTCCTCAGGTTAGCAACTGTGGGGGTGGGGCTATTTCCTGTGGAGGACCGAACTTGCTGGAGCCGTTCTGGTCCAAAGGCTAGAACAATTGTTAGCTTGGGGCTGGGCCAACCAAGTAGGTAGTTACTGATTAATCTTTCAATTGAGAGAGGCGCCTGGAGGCATGCGGCTTAGAAGTGCGAGAGGTGGGAGACGTACTTATTGCCGCAACAGGAGGAGGAAGGTGGACCTTTTGCCGCAAAACCAGATTCTGTGCCCTAAAAAAGAATTGAGACTTGGAGGCAGAGTTTGGGGGGCTTAGGAAAGAACAGCTTTATTGCTTTGCAGCAGGCTCATACCTTAGAGACCGTGAATCCATCTTGGGCTTTGGGTCTTGAGGTTTTATAGAAAACTGGATGGAACAGACAAGGTGACAACAATCAGGGCGTTTTACAGGGTGCTACAATCCTCTTAATACTGATGATCTTCTTGCCCTCATGGAGGAACTTCGGAGGCTCTGTCCATTCTTCTGGGATTATGGGCGTCCTCCCTGGTTAAAGCTATTGAATGCTTGTGGGTTGTTTAGCATAAAAAAAATGGTAAGGGAGACAAAGCAAATTGAACAATCAGCAGTTCTCGCATCAGGAAAGTTAGTCCATTTCCTACTCCTCTGTAAGTC
Organism: Camelus dromedarius; assembly: GCF_036321535.1. Lineage (NCBI taxonomy): Eukaryota > Metazoa > Chordata > Mammalia > Artiodactyla > Camelidae > Camelus > Camelus dromedarius. The sequence goes on along the minus strand of NC_087439.1, from coordinate 67,497,309 downwards.
TGATATCACGTTGTGTGAGGAAGGGGTCAGTAGAAACCTGGTGTGGCCCCTCTTCCCTGGTAGCCTTGGGCTCATGACTGCTACCAAATCCAACTCTTCTAATCGATGAGAGACAGAACAGCAGAGGGAGAAGGGCTTCTCCTTACACGATGTTCAGGCATTTATCAGTAGAAAGCTGAATTGTGTATTCAAATGCTGGTACAAAACTCTCTGGAACTCTCTGGGACAAACCTTTGAAAAACAGTCTCAGAATAAGGAGAATCAGTTACAGGACCTGGCTCTTTCCAGTTCAATCCTGAATTTATATTGTCAGCTCACACCCACAATTTTAGCTTTGGAATATGTGGTCACCAGAATTCCATACAAACATTTGGGCAGTAAAGATAGGGGTGACCTGCAAAGCATTTCTTACTGGCTGCATCATGACTGACACATCAGAACCTTCAAATCTTCCAGCAGTGACTCTTTGAACAACTTCGTTAAAAGGGTTTAAAAAAAATCACTGATAGCTCTCAGAAGTCAAATGAGTCACGTAGCCTTGTAAACAGAGCTGGCTGAGTTTAATATCAATCTCTCTATCCAAAACTTTCTTTTCCTGTCCAACCCCTGTCTTCCATGGGACTGAGAAGTATCAAAGAAAAGTGGGGGTTGATACAGAGCAGGACCCTGCGGGGCCTTCTCGGGTACAATACCCCCTCTATGGCTCCCATTTCTTGTTTGTAGAAAAAAGACTTCAGCCTGCTAGGCCTTCCCCAGTTCTAAAAAGCAGAGTCCAACAGTTAGTAATTAGAGAATTGAGGAAATGCAAAATCAAAAGAAAAGCATTTATGTAAGAAAAGGAGTGATAGCTTAAACAATAGTTCAGTGATAAAACAGAATCCTAGTTCCTCCTAAAGGGGATATACATCACAATCTGCTGCATATCTCTGAGTCTGTGCTGCAGGAACTGAGACCCCTTCCCAGGTGGTGGCTGTGACGACATGCTGACCATGGCTAGAGCGCAGACTAGTTGCAACCAGAAGGTTGATGATTAAGATTCCTGAAACATCATCCTGTAACCTCACCTCCAACCAATCAGAAGAAAGTCCATGAGCTGCAACCTCACCCTAAATGTTGCCCTGAAAGCTATCGGGGGATTTGGGTCTTCTGAGCAAGAGTTTTCCTCATTTGGCCTTGGAATAAATGCTGTATTTTCCTCCACCTCGGTCCGGTGTCAGCAGTACATTGGCTTTGCCGCGCAGCAGGCAAGAGGACAAGTTCGGTTCGGTAAAAATGTGGGTGACTACTAAGGGGAAGCTGTCCTAAGTGAGCATCTCACCCTTGGCGTATAGGCTCCTGGCTGGTGGCAGCATTGGGATCCTCTCCAGCCTGAGCAACTTTGCCTCATAGACTGTCCTGAGCGCTTGCTGCGGATCTGGCATGGTTGGCCCACTGTGCTTTTGATTCTGTTGTGAAAGAAAGAAAAGGTCCTGATCTTTAAGACATCTCTGGTAAGTGGCAGAATCTCATGGGAGAGGATATCAGGTTATCTTTCCCTATTAGGATGCCTTGAAATTTTGACCTGTTTTGGGGTCGGGGGATGGGGACAAAACCATAGGACTTGGTTACCTAATTTTGAGCTGAGTGCTGATTTGATTGATTTTTTCCCCTGTTGGTTGAGGAAAAGTGGATTTGAGACAGAGCACTGCCTGAGTGGCAATTGGGAAACACAAAGAAGGCTTGTTTGCACCTCTGTCTGGAAGGGTAGGTAGGAAACTTTCCATTCTCATGGTGCTGGATACTGATCTGCCAGCCTGTCTGTTTCTCGTCAAATTGGCCATGAATAGAAATAATTGCTCTGTTCCATCTTGTAGTCCCCTAGGTTGAATTTTGCAAAACTGGGAGATCAATATTTCATGAAGGGTAGAGCTATATGTCCTGTCTTATAATACTAAACAAGGGGAGCATTCCCCAATGAAACATGTTTATCCCACAATATAATTGAGCAAAGGAGATATAACCATCTTATATAAAGCTTATTTAAATATACCAACTTTTATAAACTTTTATCTCAGTGCTATCAACTTTTATCCCTTCCCAGTTCCTTTCACTGAGGATAACCCAGGTACCCCTTCTTGAAATTAAGTTTCTAAGCAAAGATGTGAGCAATTATCAAAGTAATTGGTATACAGGCCTGGTCCAGTGTCTTGAGTCAGCTGTCTACTTCTTCTCATCCTTGTCTGGTAGCTTCTTCTCCATTTGAGCTATGTTTTAAGGTGCAACAGTCCTCTCTATAGGCCAGTCCAGTGCAGGGGCCCTTTCTGAGTGGAAAATAATCCAAGAGTCAATTTCCTTCAGTTTCACTGTGCATGCGCTAGTTCAGAGTACCTGATAAAGGTCCTTCCATCCTGCTTGGAGATAGCCCTTTAAATCATGTAATTTCTAGTATGCATAATCTCTTGGTTGCAGGTCATGGGGTATTGGATCTTCATCCAAAAATAGATTACCAAGCGTCAGAAATAAACCTAGAGTGTTCTTTTAATAATTCAATTAAACTTTGCGACAATATAACCTAACAGCAAGGAATGGTCTGGGAAGTGAGTCAGTAATTATAGATCTCAGTTAACAAAACTAGAATTTAATATCCACTGAAACATAATCTTTTTCTCTGTATAATTACCCCCATTTAAAATCAAATGTAGGCAAATGAAGATTAATTGATTTTTATAGGCTCTTTTAGCTGTGCTGGAATTCCTCAGAGAGAATCTCAGACTGAATTTCCAAAAGGCCTCTCAAGGCCAGGAAAGCCACATCAACAACGTGTCACATTTTGTCTTACAGATTTAGGTGAATTCCTCCCTTTTTCACTTGTCAGGAAGCGGCCTTCCTAATTTACCTGTAAAGCTGCTGGAAACCTAAGAGTTTCCAGTCTCCGGAGGGGTCAAAGAGAGAGAGAAAAGATAAATGTTTCAATTCTGCTTTCAAAGGTATAGTTTACCAAGTTGCTCTAAGTCATAATTAGCTTGAGAAGGGTTTCCTTACATCTGGAAAACACAGATTAAAAGTCAGTAATATTTCTGACAAAACCAAAAATTGCAGTCATATTGATCAGTTTACTTGGTCTCATGTAACTAGTCCTCTTTGTTAACAGTTTCATGCTATCTGAGTTTCTATTAGACTTTTAAAATTTCTTACCCAGCTCAGTAGTATGATTTAAAAGTTATCAGAAACTTGTACTTGTCAAAAACATTCTTGTTATAAACGTTCTTGAAGAAAAAGCATTTTTCCCCCAAAAGGTATCACAGTAAAACCATAACTGTCTATGAATGACAAAAGATATAAGCTTGATTAAATACCTGGTTACACCATAATTGATAAAGAAACTTGTTTACAATAACCAGAATTATGACTGATAACATTTTAGATGTACCAGATTTTTAGGAATTCCATATAATTTCTAGAATATATATTAACTTTTTTCATACAATATAACCTAAGCAGATTTATCATTTATTTGTAATACTTCCCATGTGACTTAACATACCAAATGAACCTAATTAGTTTAATACCTCTCTTTGGGATGTTTCAGGGGCCCTCTGAAGCATCCCAAAGTTAGCTGGAGGTCAAAGAAATTTAATCAAAATTTGATATTTGGGAATTGTTAAAAAATCAAAGGTTTTAAAACACATGAGGTCACTTAAATATTATTTATTCCCAGGATAATAATAAAACATTTCAAAGCAAATACAGAACAGATCACTTAAGGGATAAAAAAAGTTACAATCTGTTACCAAAAGCAGATGAACATTTTAAGAAAACTTTGTCCTTTTTGCGGAGACAGAATCAAATTCCAGTTTTGCACTAGCTTATTTTTAATTTACTCAACTAAATTTATCCTAAATTTAGCCATAAAACTCTTTTTTCAGGGTTTCTCTTTTACAAACTTTTTATCACTTTCTGTGTCCATATGAGTTTGTCCCTTATTTTTGTAGCTCTAATTACTTATAATTTTAACCCTTAAAAAGCCTAACTCTCTGGCAAAAACCAAGAAGTGAGTAATTGTGAATTGGCTGTCATATCAGCATTTCCTGATTGGAAACTTATGCTTCAGTTTCTCCTTCCTAAGAAGGCAAACGTAGGTAACTAAGACCTGCCCAGCAATTAATGTTTCAGTATTTCATAAATGGCACAGATAGTGAGTTGTCTTCACTTAGTTTCAAGTTACCAAAATCTGGAGAGACAATTTTACATAGACATTCCCCAAGCGAAATTATTTCTATACAGTTTACCTAAAAGTTCTTATTTTATTTACCTTTACTTTTCTTGAAAGCTTTTTTTTTCACATTGAGTTATTTTCCCTGTTGAAAATTTTGCAACATATATAATAAGATCTTTTCTGCCCTCTAGTAAACCGAGGTATCACAGAAGTATTACACCTAACACTGATGATTGTAAAGACATGTGTATATTAATTAAACCAACAAGCTTAAGATACCAGATATTGATTTTAATACCAGATATTGATTTAGTACTGAATATTTCCAAGATCATGTGAACCTGAAATTTATTCTGGTCAGTTTTCTTTATATTTCTTGGTATTCATATAAGCACTTGACTTCCTTTAAGCAAATTAAATAGTTATGTTTTGAATTAATTTTGGCAATACCATACACCTGTGACACACAAACATACACACCACAGAGGCCTCATAGATTTTTTAACTAATATTTACAGAAGAGACAAGATTGCTATTTATCTTTAACAGGTCAAGTTCCAAATTATTTACTCCCTTTCTCAAGATTTGCATTTTTTAAAAAGATGATGAGATCAGGGTTTCTGGAGAAGACTAGGTAAAACATTTGCATCTCAACTGCATTGAAGCTGGTAACTAATTGGAATTTAACAAGGTGGTCAAGATTTTTCCTAAGGGACTGTCTGATGGAATTGAAATGGTACCACCCATTTTGATCTTTCGTGTACACACAATACAAAATTCAAACCTCAGCCTACCAATGGAAGCCTCAAAGTGCAAAGCAGGTACAAATCAAAATTCAAAGTCAAAACAACAGCTTGGTAGTCTCACTGAGCCCATGACCGCTATCCAGTTGGCACCTTTCACAGGAGCACTCTCTCCAAGAGAGAGCCCCATCAAACTGGGGACTCCCCTGCCTTGGGGAGCCCCAGATAGGGTCAAGGGGGCATTAGTCACCACCAGGAAACTCACCCTAGTCCTGGCTGAGGAGTCTCTGCATCACTAGCAGAGTTCTTTTCTCTCCCAAGTTTTTGAGCAGCTGGAGGTCCAGACTGAGGTTGGAAGGAGGAAGAAAGAGTCCTGAAGCTAAAAGGGCTTTGGCAGCTGCTGGGCTTGTTTTCCTCTGCTCCCGTCCTCCCACCTTACAGCCCGGGCCATTGGTTGTGGCAACCCGAGGGGCTGGGGCCCAGATCCTCTCCTCTCCTGTTCTGGATTGCCCTGGTGGTCTGGCCTTGCTGGGCTCCCTGCACTCTCTGCCCTTCCAATGGAGGCTGGGACAGGGAAATCTTGCCCAGAAAACAACTAAGTTGAGGTCTTTTATTGGTTACACAGTTAAGTTAAAAAAGCCAGAATTCTGACCTTACAAAAACAAAACTCTTTCTAGGGGAAACTTGCATTTCTCTTCCTATGCGTTTGGAATGCAAGTATTCTACCTGATCCTCTTTGGTGTTTCATTTGTGTATATGTGTGTATGTTTTTAAAAACTTGGGCTCTGTCATACAATAGGTATGAGTATGGTGCACATTTGGCAGCCAAGCAAATACATTGGGATTCTGAGCAATCCTTTGTACCAGTTCTCAGGCTTTTCCCATCCTAACCTTCATTGCAGCAGCCTAGACCACAAAGGCCTTTACTTTTTTGTGGGAGTAAAGTTTTAAATCTTATTTAGGGGGCACCCCTCACTGTCTCGTGGGGAAGTCTCTTCATCTTATTGGTTTAAAATCACTACTAATATATATATATAACTTATTGATGGCCAGATGATGGATCCTTTAAATCGGAGAAACTTCTAAATTGGTAACATTTTACAGAGCTCTCATTATAATCAGCTGTTTTATTGGTACCTATAAAAAGCAATCAAGTACAAATGTTTTGAAACTTTCTAACAAGCTTCCCAAATATCAAATTTTGATTAAAGTTCTTTTGACCTTCAGCTAACTTTGGGATGCTTCAGAGGGCCCCCTGAAACATTGAAAAGAGAAATATGAAACTAATTGGACTTATCAGGTATGCTAAATTATTTTAAAAACATTGTCAAGTGATTGGAGATAAAGCTTAGGTTATATCATAGAGACAAAAGTCCCTAATATAGATATTCCAAATTTTGTATGGAATTTCTAAGAATCTAATATGTCCTAGTATCAGTTGTAATTCTGATTATTATCTTAAAATGTTGTATGTCAGAAATATCCAAGTTGCTTGTCTGTTGCATTATAATCAAATCTTTAACCATGTCATTTTGTCTTGTCATTTATATAAACAATCATTGTTTTACTCTGAATCTTTTATAAAATGAAGCTCTTCAGGAAGATTCATAAAAAGGGACTTTTAAACCAATACACGTTTCTGATAATTAGCTGGGTAAATTGGGTACTGGGTAACTGGGTAAATTATGAAACGCTGATGGAATACCTGATAACTTCATTCAGCTGAATAGGAATTAATTACATGGGACTGAATAAATTGATAAATATGATTGACAACCTTATGGCTTTTGAGAAACATACTGGTCTTTAATTTTTATTTTCCAAAAAACCTTTCCTCTTGTGCTATGACCTACAACAAGTTGATAAAATATGCCTTTATAAACAAGGATAAAATATTTATCTTTTTCTCTCTACCTGATCCCTCCAGAATTTAATTCTGCAGCTGGCTCTCCTGTGGACCTGATGGTTATTGCATCCAGATTACAACTAATTATACTAATCATGGTTTTAATTTGTTCTTTGTTTCCACATTGTTACATTTTGTACTTTATTAATGTTACTAGCTGTATTGTTTATATTCTGTCTATTTTATAAGATTGTTGGCTCTTACATTAGCCAATTTGTAATCAAGCCTCCAACAAAACTGATGATGGCTAAACACCATGAGGAAATAGATTATACTTATAACTCTACATAGAATAATTGTAATAGTGTGATTCAAGGTATGGGAAGAAGCAACAAGGGAAAACATTTCTTGGATCATAATAGACTAGTAAGACAGATGATCCAGAGAGTTTTTTGAATATCACAGGCCCTGATCCAAAATTAGCACCTTGAGTGGAACATCAACAGAATTCTCTTTCCCTAACCAAGGAATGAGACTTCCCAGCACATAGGACAAAATTGGCCATGAAATGTCTCCCAAAATATTGGTTGAATTTAGGACCAAGGGGGAACAGTGTGAACAAAAAATATTGCAAGCCATATCAGTTAACAAAGAATGCTTTGGCCATCAAGTCATCAGCCACTACTACTAGCCCTAGAGTGAGCTAAGGATGCAGACAAGCAGGCAGCCCAGCCTCCGCAGCCACCCCCAGTGGTATACTCTGAGGGAAGACAGGATGTGGAAAAACAGGATACCGGCCCTAGACACCTAGGTGCATATCAAAGAAATGATTTTATTGAGCCCTTACCTTTGTGCCTTCCTATATATAGAAAAGTGCTAAATTCCTTAACTTGAGATATCTGGTTTTCTTAAATTAACAGTAATCTTTTGATGTTCTGACTACCTGGTCTTTGTTATAAAAACTCCTATGTATCCTGGCTCCTCCTCTACCTCTTTGGAGCAACCTGAGAGGCTGTCATCCTGGGCTGGAGGGCTTTGAGTCCTCAGAAATGTCCACCAAATAAAACAAAACTCTTACATTTTAGGTTGTGCATTTTATTTCAGTCAACACATATCCTTGCAACTTCCAAGCCTTGAGACTAAAGAAAGAACCAGGAGTCAGAGACAGAGACATTAACAGTTTATCAGACAGGGACTCAAAGAATCAGCAAGCAGTTCTAGCATCAGGGAAGTCAGTTCCTTTCCTGCTCCTTCAAATCCCCACTTGTTTGTTTACTCATTCGATTTCTATGGACATAGGGAAATGGGTGTAGCTCTCTAGCTGCTTCCTGCAGAACTGGGGCATCCTCTGGGGCACCTTTAAATAGAAGGAACAAATATGATCATGCCAATTATTGGGGGGTTTTGAAAGAGTTTTTATGATCATTTGTAGAGGTGAGGAATGAGACAAAGTATATATATATTATATATATATAGTTAGTTAGTTAGTTAGTCAGTCAGTTAGTCAGGTAGTTAGTCCTGTTATCAGAATGGAAAGCAGGAATTGAAAGATTCCTAAAAAGATAGATCAGAGGCCTTGAGGGACCCAAGAAAACAGACCTGAAAACCAGCTGGAGAATCTGGTATTCACTTCTGAGGCTCAGGCCCCCTTGTCTCCTTTTCCCTGAATTTGAGACCTCATATCATTTCAAAGTGGAGGGTACATGTTCAGATTCACCACGTATGAAAGCAAAAAGGCGTGTGAATCACAGCACAAGTTCCGCCCTGTGAGGCAAGCCGCACAGCTAAGGCCGTCCAGTCGGGCACTACTGCCTTTTGAATTAAACAGACTGGGCTGTGACTGGCCAGCCCCCCAACTACAGGAATGCTGGTCTTGCTTAAAGAGGTGGATTTACAATGTAGAGGGGAGTAGGTGGCCCCAGTGTTCACTAGGAAACCCACTAATTGAGGCCCCACTTCAGTTGTCCTCAGAGCTCCTGAGAAGCTCTCGTTACTGGGTTCTCTAAGACTGCCAGGAACCCTGGGCCCCCTTTAGTCACTGTCATCATTCACTTTATCTCGCTGGGTCTTCAGGACCCCTGGGGAAGGCTTGTCCCTGGGCATTTTTGTCCTTTATTAAACATTTTCATAAAGGCCTGAACAAATAGGTAATTTCTTTTTATTTACCACTTTTTTTTTGGACAAAACAGTTCTAATTGCAGAATAGTATAATAATACAAAGTAGCATTCAATGGCTTTTTTTTGGGGGGGGGACACTTTGGGGAGACTTAAATATCAGGTAGCCAGCTGTCTAATGTTAAATTTTGATGTGGTATTTACATACACGTGATAGGAGCTACCGACCATTACATGAAGGTCTTTTCTATTAATATCTGGTCTAAAGTGATTTTATTATCTAGGAACTTAATAATTACAAGGAGACCTTGCAACCATAAGGTTGCAGCTACAAGTTGCCAGCAAACACCGCTTTGAGGATGGCTGGTGGTGTCCCAGGTCTGACATAGTTCAGAAAACTCAAGTTCTCAGCAACACAGAAACTTGTCTGAGATCTCACCTCCAATGGTTACCTAGTTTTACCTTAGATGTCTGAACTACAGTCACTCCATTTTGATTTTCAAATGCATTTCTCTCCTTAATGGCCAAAGCAGATGTCCCCATTAATGATTTTAGTACTTTTCTAGATAAGAGGACATGCAAGAATTTGGGCTCATAAAATCTTCTTCTAAAAATTTATCTATCTATCTGAAGGCCTGTAACTGGCAGTTTTTCCCAGAGCACAGAGTGTCTCATTTCTGGTCTCCACCCTGAAATCGTTTCAGGGTGTGCTGAAGGTCAGCGACTGCAGTGGTGTGTGACATAATCCTTGCAGAGACAGATGACAAGTGCCAATTTTTAGTTGGCAGGGCCCCCCATGATCACAAATTCAACCATGGCTTGGAAGGCATTTAATGACCATTTTTCCCCATGAGGCTAGGAATGCTCATTCCTAGGCCAAGCAAGGATTTCACTGATAGGCCACTCAATGTGCTGTTACTAGACTAGGCCTTACTAAGAGCAGCCCAAACTCTCTGGTCCAGGAAAATATTCCCTCTTGTTGCTTCTTCCCGTATTTAGATTTATACCATTAAAATTATAAATCTCGTATAAAACTATATATTTAAGGGAAATTATATATTGGGAAAATATATATAAGGGAAAAATATATATTTTATATATTTAAGGTAAACTATATCTTTAAGGGAAATTTTATATTGGAATTGTCCATAAGGCCATAATTTCATAACCATAAATCCATAAGCCCAGTTTCATAGGGTTATTAAGCTGGTTGTCCTTAGTATGATTTAATTTTTTTCAACATAAGGGAGACTTTAAACCTAAATGACCGTAGACTGGTGTTAACCATAGAATTCTATCCCATGATTGTGGGAGGTTATATTCTTTGGCTGAAACTTTGCTTGTTGCTCTGATTGAGCTTGGGTAACTTCAAAAGATTCATATTTATGGCCAGAGTCAGAGCAGGTAGTAACTGGCCAGGTGAGGGAATCCCACCTGGTAATATCACCAGTGGCCTGAAGACAACTATAATTACTCTCCTCTAGAATAAATTCCCTCAAGGCCCACCAATTAGACACTTGGGGTGGAGAAAACCACCAAGGTAACCCAGAAATACTGGATATAGGTAATTGATCATAAACCTAACAATTGGATTAACTTTAACTCTGCATGAGATTGTGAAATACATTTGGTTCATAAGCAAAGGTATGAGTGATTATCAAAGTAATTGGTACACAGGCCTGGTCCAGTGTCTTGGGCCAGCTGCCTACCTCAGATGTCATCTTCATCTCATCCTGGTGTAGTAGCTTCTCCTTTGTGTGAATATTGTTTTAAGGTGGTCAGCAGTCTTCTCTACAGGCCAGTCCAGTGCAAGGGCCCTTTCTGAATGAAAACTAATCCAAGAGTCAATTTCCTTCAGCTTTACTGTGCATGAGCTAGTTAAGAGTACCTGATAAAGGTCCTTCCATCCTGCTTGGAGACAGTCCTTTAAATCATGTCATTTCCAGTATGCATAATCTCCTGGTTGCAGGTCATGGGGTATTAGATCTTCATCCAGAAAAGATTACTGGGCTTCAGAAACAAATGTAGAGTTCTTCTAATAATTCAATTAAACTTTGCAACAATATAACCTAACAGCAAGGAATGGTCTGGGAAATGAGTCTTAGTAAATACAGATCTCAGTAACAGAACTGGAATTTAATATCCACTAAAACATAATCATTTTTCTCTATAATTACACTCATTTAAATTCAAACATAGCGAAATAAATATTAACTGATCATATAAGCTCTTTTAAGTTAGCTGTGCTGGAATTCCTCAGAAAGAATCTCAGACTGAATTTCGAAAAGGCCTCTCAAGGCCAGGAAAGCCACATCAACAACCTGTCACATTTTGTCTTACAGATTTAGGTGAATTCCTCCCTTTTTGTAGTCCCTAAAATACCTTGAGATTTTTGCACCTGTCAGGAGGTGGCGTTCCTAATTTTCCTGTAAAGCTGCTGGGAACCTAAGAGTTTCCAGTCTCTGGAGGGGTCAGATGGAGAAAAAAGATAAATGTTTCAATTCTGCTTTCAAAGGTATAGTTTACCAAGTTGCTCTAAGTCATAATTAGCTTAAGAAGGGTTTCTTTATATCTGGAAAACACATTAAAAGTCAGTAATATTTCAGACAAAACCAAAAATTGCAGTCATATTTATCAGTTTACTCGGTATAACTACTCCTTTTGTTAACAGTTTCATGCTGAGTTTCTATTAGACTTTTAAAATTTCTTACCCGATTCAGCAATATGATTTAAAAGTTATCAGAAAGCTATACTTGTCAAAAAAGTTCTTCTCTTAGATCTGAAGAGAAAGCATTTTGCAAAAGCATCGGAATAAAACAAGAACTGTCTATAAATGAGAAAAGGCTTAAAAGCATGATTAAACATCTGGGTGCACTATAGTTGACAACCCTGGTTACAATAACCAGAATTATGCCTGGTAACATTTCAGACATATCCAATTTTTAGGAATTCTGCATAATTTCTAGAATTTCTATAGTAATAACATTTTTTCCATACAATATAATCTAATAAGATTTATTACTTATTTATAATACTTTGCATGCAATTTAACATACCAATTAAAACTAATCAGTTTAATCTCTTTGGGATGGGTCCGGCCCCCTCTGAAGCATCTCAAAGTTAGCTGGACATCAAAACAACTTAATCAAAGTTTGGTATTTGAGAAGCTGGTTAAAAAGTTTTAGAACACTTGGTAAAATAAGATCATCAGTTACTGTGAAACAATACTTATTCCAAAGGTAACAGTAAAATATGTCAAAAGCAAATACAGAACATGTCACTTAAGGGGTAAAAGAAACTTTACAATCTCTTACCAAAAGCAGATAAACATTTTAAGAAAACTTTGTCTTTTTTGTGGAGACAGAGAGAATCAAATTCCTGTTTTGCACTAGCTTATTTTTAAAGTTCATTTACTCAACTAAGTTTATCTTAAATTTAGCCAATCCTGATTACGCATAAAATTCCTTTCTCAGGGTTTCTCTTTTATAAATTTTTTATCATTTTCTGTGTCTATGTCAGTCTGTCCCTTATTATTTTAGAAGCTTTAATTAGTTATATTATAATTTTAACCCTGAAAAATGTTAACTCTCTGGCAAAAACCAAGAAGTGAGTAATTGTGAATTGGTTGTCATATCAGCATTTCCTGGTTGGAAATTTTTGCTTCAGTTTTTCCTTCCTAAGAAGGCAAACATAGGTAAATTTATACCTGCCCAGCAATTAATGTTTCAGTATTTCATAAATGGCACAGATAGTGAGTTCTTTTCACTTAGTTTCAAGTTACCAAAATCTGGAGAGACAATTTTACACAGACATTCCCCAAACATAATTATTTCTGTAGAGTTTACCTAAAAGCGCTTACTTTGTTTACTTTTACTTTTCTTGAAAGCTTTTTCCCCCCCACATTGAGTTACTTTCCTTGTTGACAAATTTGCAACAGATATAATATGGTCTTTTCTGCCCTCTAGTAAACCTAAGTACCACAGAAAAATTACACCTAACACTGATGATTCTAAAGGCATATATATATTAATTAAGCCAACAAGCTTAAGGTAGCTTTAATACCAGATATTGATTTAGTACTGAATATTTCCCAGATCATGTGAACGTAAAATTTATTTTGGTCAGTTTTCTTTATATTTCTTGGTATTCATACAAGCACTTAATTTCCTTTAAGCCAATTACATAGAGCTATTTTTTGAACTAATTTTGGCAATACCATAACCCTGTGACACACAAACACACAACACAGAGGCCTCATAGTTTTTCTTAGTAATATTTACAGGAGACAGAAGATTGCTATGTGTCTTTAACAAGTCAAGTTCCAAATTATTTACTCCCTTTCCCAAGATTTGCATTTTTTAAAAAGATGGTGAGATCAGGGTTCCTGGAAAAGACCAGATACAACATTTGCATCTCAACTGAATTAAAGATGGAAAGTAACTGGAGTTTGAGATTTTTCCTAAGGGACTTTCTGATGGAATTGAAATGGTACTGCTCATTTTGATCTTTCCTGCACACACAACACAAAATTCAAACCTCACCTAGCAAATAGAAGACTCAAAATTCAAAGCAGGTACAAATCAAAATTCAAAGTCAAAACAACAGCTTGCTAGTCTCACTAAGTCCATGACCACTATCCAGTTGGCACCTGTCTCAGGAGAACTCTCTCCAGGAGAGAGCCCCGTCAACCCGGGGACTCCCCTGCCTTGGGGAGCCCCAGATAGGGTCGAGGGGATCTTGGTCATCACCAGGAAACTCACCCTAGTCCTGGCTGAGGAGTCTCTGCATCACTAGCAGAGTTCTTTTCTCTCCCAAGTTTTCGAGCTGCTGGAGGTCTGGACCGAAGTTGGAAGGAAGAAGGAAGAGTCCTGAAGCTAAAACAGCTTTGACAGCTGCTGGGCTCATTTTCGTTTACTCCCGTCCTCTCGCCTTAAGCCTGGGCGATTGGTTGTGGCAACCCGAGTAGCTGAGACCCAGATCTTCTCCTCTCCCATTCTGGATTGCCCCGGTGATCTGGCATTGCTGGGCTACACCGACTCTCTGCCCTTCCAAGGGAGGCTGGCACAGGGGTTGCCCATAGAGGGTCACATCAAGCCGAGGTGTCCAGCGGTAGGAAAGGAGAAAGGAGTTTCGAGCCCCATGTTGGGTGCCTAGGTTGTTGGCACAAAACTGGCCTCTCTACCCCCAAAATGGATTGAGACTCATAGGCAGCTTGGGGAAGATTAGAAAATAACAGCTTTATTGCTTTGCCAGGCAAAGGGGAGTCAAGCTACCAAGCAAAATGTTCAGGCACCAGAAGTTCCTTGTTGCACCGCAGAATGGAGGCATGGCGTGGCACCGCCGAATATCTATCGGCACTGCTCGGTAGGGTACAGCACGGCCTGCCACAGCATGGCATGGCCCAGAACAGCCTGGCACTGCATGGCACAGCGTGGCACAGACTGGAATATCACGGCATGGACCGAAATGGCCCAGCACAGCCTGACACTGCGCGGCATGGTGCGGCATGGCCTCGAACAGCGGGCATAGCCCAGCATAGCCCGGCCCAGCCTGGCACTGCGTGGCACGGCCTGAAACAGCTCAGCATGGCCCAGCACGGCATGGCCCAGCACTGTGCAGCCCAGCATGGCACGGCTCGGCGCAGGCACCCACAGTCCTGCCTTCTGTGAATAAAAAAGTCCTATACATCCTGGTCTCCCCTACCTCTCTGGAGCAGTCCGTCAGAGCGATCGAAAGGTTCGAGGCCTCAGAAATGTCCACGGGATAAAACGTAACTCTCAACTTTTAGGTTATGATTTTTTTTTCTTCAGTCGACACATTCTTGCAACTTCCAAGTCTTGAGGCTGAAAAAGGAGCCCAGAGTCTGAGATCAACATTTATCAGACAGGGACTCTTACAAGTCAGAGGCTAAGGTCCTGGAGCGAAACCCCGCTGCATATTCAGCGAGCAGGCAGAGAAAGGCAGCAGTCTCGGCTACCCAGGGGAGGAAGAGGCGATCAGTTACAGTGGGCCTGACGTCAGCAGGGCTCCTTGGTTGTGAGGGGCCTGCTGGAAGGTGTCCCCCAACAACTCTTTGGATTAGCAACTGTCGAGCGGGTCACTATTTCCTGTAGAAGACCGAACATACTGGGGGCCGTTCTGGTCTGAAGGCTGGAACAATTGTTAGGTGTGGGCCCGGCCAACTACGTAGGTAGTTACTGATTAAACTTTCAACTTAGAGAGGCACCTGGAGGCGCTTGCTGGGAGGCGCCCAAGGTGGGAGGTGCACCTGTTGCTGCAAAACCGGCCTCCGTATATCGAAAATGGATTAAGACTCGGAGGCAGAATTTGGGACGATTGGAAAAGAACAGCTTTATTGCTTTGCAGCAGGCTTGTGCCTTAGAGACTGTGAATCTGTCTTGGGCTTGGGGTCTTGAGGTTTTATAGAAAACTGGATGGAACAGACAAGGTGATAACAATCAGGGCGTTTTACAGGCTGCTACATTCCTCTTAACACTGATGATCTTCCTGCCCTATGGAGGAAGTTTGGATGGTCTGTCCACTCTTCTGGGATTATGGGCCCATTATGTCCTCCCTGGTTAAAACTGTTGAATGTTTGTGGGTTGTTTAGCATAAAAAAAATGGTAAGGGAGACAAAGCAAATTGCAGGATTTCTTAGAAAAAATCAGTACACAGTTTTAGCATCAGGGAATTTAGTTCGATTCATACTCCTCAACAAGCCCACTATCACATTTGGGGGCAGGGGTCAGTAGAAACCTGGTGTGGCCCCTCTTCCCTGGAAGCTCTTGACTCACGTCTACCAACAAATCCAACTCTTCCAATGGATGAGAGACAGAAGAGCAGGGAGAGAATGGCCTCTCCTTACAGGACATTCAGGGATTTATCAGTAGAAAGCTGGATTGTGTATTCAAATGCTGGTACAAAACTCTCTGGAACTCTCTAGGACAAACCTTTGAAAAACAGCCTCAGAATAAGGGGACTCAGTTACAGGATCTAGCTTTCCAAGTCTATCCTGAATTTAAATTGTCAGCGCACACCCACGATTTTAGCTTTGAAACACGTGGTCACCAGAATTGCATACAAATCTTTGGATAGCAAAGATAGGGGTGACCTGCAAAGCATTTCTTACTGGCTGCATCATGACTGACACATCAGAACCTTCAAATCTTCCAGCAGTGACTCTTTGAACAACTTTGTAAAAAGGGTTTAAAAAAAATTACTGATAGCTCTCAGAAGTCAAATGAACCATGCAGCCTTGTAAACAGAGCTGGCTGAGTTTGATCAATCTATCTAAAACTTTATTTCTTTTCCTGTCCAACCCCTGTCTTCCATGGGACTGAGAAGTATCAAAGAAAAGTGGGGGTTGATACAGAGCAGGACCCTGCGGGGCCTTCTCGGGTACAATACCCCCTCTATGGCTCCCATTTCTTGTTTGTAGAAAAAAGACTTCAGCCTGCTAGGCCTTCCCCAGTTCTAAAAAGCAGAGTCCAACAGTTAGTAATTAGAGAATTGAGGAAATGCAAAATCAAAGGAAAAGCATTTATGTAAGAAAAGGAGTGATAGCTTAAACAATAGTTCAGTGATAAAACAGAATCCTAGTTCCTCCTAAAGGGGATATACATCACAATCTGCTGCATATCTCTGAGTCTGTGCTGCAGGAACTGAGACCCCTTCCCAGGTGGTGGCTGTGACGACATGCTGACCATGGCTAGAGCGCAGACTAGTTGCAACCAGAAGGTTGATGATTAAGATTCCTGAAACATCATCCTGTAACCTCACCTCCAACCAATCAGAAGAAAGTCCATGAGCTGCAACCTCACCCTAAATGTTGCCCTGAAAGCTATCGGGGGATTTGGGTCTTCTGAGCAAGAGTTTTCCTCATTTGGCCTTGGAATAAATGCTGTATTTTCCTTCACCACGGTCCGGTGTCAGCAGTACATTGGCTTTGCCGCGCAGCAGGCAAGAGGACAAGTTCGGTTCGGTAAAAATGTGGGTGACTACTAAGGGGAAGCTGTCCTAAGTGAGCATCTCACCCTTGGCGTATAGGCTCCTGGCTGGTGGCAGCATTGGGATCCTCTCCAGCACTGCCTGAGCAACTTTGCCTCATAGACTGTCCTGAGCGCTTGCTGCGGATCTGGCATGGTTGGCCCACTGTGCTTTTGATTCTGTTGTGAAAGAAAGAAAAGGTCCTGATCTTTAAGACATCTCTGGTAAGTGGCAGAATCTCATGGGAGAGGATATCAGGTTATCTTTCCCTATTAGGATGCCTTGAAATTTGGACCTTTTTTGGGTTCGGGAGACAGGGAGAAAACCATAGGACTTGGTTATCTAATTTTGAGCTGGGTGCTGCTTTCATTACATTTTTTCCTTCAGGGTTCCTGGAGAAGACCAGACATAACATTTGCATCTCAACCGCATTGAAGTTGATAACTAACTGGAGTTTGAGGAGTCTGTCAAGATTTTTCCCAGATGATAGTCTGATGAAATTGAAACAGTACCGCCCATTTTGATCTTTTGTGTGCACACAACACAAAATTCAATCCTCAGCCAGCAAATGGAAGCCTCAAAATTCAAAGCAGGTACAAATCAAAATTCAAAGTCAAAACAACAGCCTCCTAGTTTCACTAAGTGCATGACTGCTATCCAGTTGGTGCCTATCAAACGGGAACTCTCTCCAGGAGAGAGCCCCATCAACCCCGGGACTCCCCTGCCTTAGGTACTTCCAGATAGGGTCAAAGGGACCTTGATCTCATCAGGAAACTCAACCTAGTCTTGGCTGAGGAGTCTCGGCATCACTAGCGGCATTCTTTTCAGTCCCAAGTTTTTGAGCAGCTGGAGGTCCTGACCGAGGTTGAGAGGGTGAAGGAACTGAGCCCCAAAGCTAAAAGGGCTTTGGCAGCTGCTGGGCTTGTTCTCTGTTTCCATCCTCCTGCCTTAAGCCTGGTCCATTGGTTATGGCAACCCAAGTGCCTGGGACCCAGATCCCCGCCTCTCCCGTTCCGGATTGCCCGGTGATCTGGCGTTGCTGGGCTACACCGACTCTCCGCCGTTCCAAGGGAGGTGACACAGGGGCTGCCCTTAGAGAGTCACATCAAGCCAAGGTGTCCAGGGGTAGGAGAGAGGAAAGGAGTTTCGAGCCCCATGTTGGGTGCCTAGGTTGTTGGCACAAAACTGGCCTCTCTACCTCAAAAATGGAATGAGACTCGCAGGCAGTTTGGCAAGATTAGAAAATAACAGCTTTATTGCTTTTCCAGGCAAAGAGGAGTCATAGTATCAAGCAACGGGTTCAGGTATCAGAGGTTCCTTGTTGCACTACAGAATGCAGACTTGGCGTGGTGCGACACAGCATCGCTCGGCACTGCCCAGCAGGGTGCAGCACCACCTAGCGCGGCGCGGCATGGCCCAGCGCGGCATGACCCGGCACTGAGCAGCCCGGCACGGCGGGCCATGGCACAGTATAGCACAGCCTGGCACAGCCTGGCACTGCGCGGCACGGCACGGCTTGAAACAGCGCGGCACGGAGTGGCACTGGCTGGCCCAGTGCGGCATGGCCCAGCGCGGCATGGCCCGGCACTGTGCGGCCCGGCATGGGACGGCTCAGCGCAGGAACCACAGTCTTGCTGTCTGTGAACAAAAAAGTCATATAACCTGGCCTCCCTTACCTCTTTGGAACAGTCCATCAGAGTGATTGATAGGTTTGAGTCCTCAGAAATGTTCACAGAATAAAACGTAACTCTCAACTTTTAGGTTTGCATTTTATTTCATTGACATATTCTTGCAACTTCCAAGTCTTGAGGCTGAAAAAGGAACCCAGAGTCAGAGACCAACAATTTATCGGACAGGGACTCATACAAATCAGAGGTTAAGGCCCTGGAGAGAAACCCCGCTGCATATTCAGTGAGCAGGCAGAGAAAGGCAGCGATCTTGGCTACCCAGGGGAGGAAGAGGCAATCAGTTACAGTGGGCCTGACATCGGAAGGGCTCCATGTTCGTGAGGGGCCTGCTGGAAGGTGTCCCCCAACAACTCTTTGGATTAATAACTGTCGAGCGGGCCGCTATTTCCTGTGGAGGACCGAACATACAGGGGCCGTTCTGGTCTGAAGGCTGGAACAATTGTTAGCTGGGGGTCTAGCCAACCACGTAGGTAGTTACTGATTAAACTTTCAACTTAGGCACCGGGAGGCACACGGCTGGGAGGTGCATGAGGTGGGAGGTGCACCTCTTGCTGCAAAACCGGCCTCTGGACCCTGAAAATGGATTCAGACTTGGAGGTAGAGTTTGGGATGTTTAGAAAAGAACAGCTTTATTGCTTTGCAGGAGGCTCATGCCTTAGAGACCGTGAATCCATCCTAGGCTTAGGGTCTTGAGGTTTTATAGAAAACTGGATGGAACAGACAAGGTGATAACAATCAGGGCGTTTTACAGGCTGCTACATTCCTCTTAACCTCAATGATCTTCCTGTCTTTCTGGAGGAACTTTGGAGACTCTGTCCATTCTTCTGGGATTATGGACCCGTTATGTCCTCCCTGGTTAAAACTGTTGAATGTTTGTGGGTTGTTTAGCATAAAAAGCGGTAAGGGAGACAAAGTAAATTGCATGATTTCTTAGAAAGAATCGGGAAACAATTTTAGCATCGGGGAAGTCGGTTCGTTTCCCCTGAACAGAGGTAGGGTCGGTGTGCCTAGTCTGCAGCCTGGGGCACCTCCACTCCTTACTTGGAAGTGCCTAATACCCCAGCAGCGCCAGAACTAGTTTCCAGTTCATCCCAGAGTTCTATATTTCAACATAGTTGAATTATTTTATCATGCTGTTGCTGGGGAATGTGAGTAACATTTCTAAAGCTACTAGTTTTATGTTGAGCTTTAAAGTCTATAATTGTTATCTTCGGAAAATGTTTGACCCACAGTATGTCCAAATCAATTTAATAAAATCACTGTATTAAAAAAAATCTTTCAGCTTAGGATCAGGAGGCAATGACGGGCATAAGGTATGGATGAGGCAGGACTGGGTCCAGCAGGCAGTGGACAGAGAACAAGAGAGCAGCGATCTTATGAGGCCTGATGGTACCCCAGGTAAGGTAGGGTGCTTCCTGACAGGCTGCAAAGAAACCTTGATAAGGACTGAAACGTGAGCTCCCCTAGTGCCCTTGTCTCCTGCCTCCTGACCACTTCAGTGATGTTCCATGTAGCCCTGCATATTGTACCCCACTGTGCCTCCTGTCTCTGGGACCTGGAAGGATTCATTGAATAAAGTATATATTTGACTAGAATCCTTGGTGACAGAGGATGGTAACATCAGACCGAGCTTTGAAAACTCTAATTCAAAATTAATGGAAAAAAAACCACTGGCAAATATATGAATAACTATTACTCAAGCTGAAGAGGATGATGACAGGTCTCATAAAAACACCACCACCACACGACTTAATCATTGGAGAATCTGAATAATTCTTTAGCTTTAGGGTTGTTTTCCCGTTGTGTAAAATCTAGAGTTTGCATAGGTTTTTTGTTTGCTTGTTTGTTCGTTTGTTTTGGCTTTGGGGGTGTTTCCCAGCTGTGTAAAATCTGACCACGGAGAGTCTGAGGATCTTAGTGCATCATGAGTCTTGGGGCTCGTGCCAGGCCAGCTGATTGTCACTTCCCCCAGGCGGTGAGCCAGAGCTCAGAGCTCACCTCACAGACTCATTGAAGTTACTGTCCCATTTATTTTCTTTTATATAAAATCCTTAAGGATAGTTTGAGTTCTCTCTAATCTAGTAAAGTTTCTCAGTCTCTATCCTCTCCTCTTCCCCAACATTTTCATCCACTGGGTGTTCACCTGATACACAGTGAGCCCCCTCTGGCCTGCTTTGAGCAGCAGCCTTGCTCTCCGGCATCCTTAAACTCCGAGGGCCTGGGTCCACATCTAGGAAAGCTGTAGAGCGGTCCATTTTACCTTGCCAATGGATTATGAGTATGAAACATCTGCTCACTGATAAATGGCAGCACTTAAGACAGTCCATGTCTGTCGATTAGGTGTTATGTAGTCTTTTTCTTTTGGTTCATAATTCATTAGTTTTTACAAAAGATCAATTGTTGACTGTAAAGAATGTAGACTAATGGGATGCAGTATTCAATTTTATGCCTATGTTTTTCTTATTTTTTGTTTTTATTTTCTCAGCGGAAGTACAGCTGATTTACAATGTATTAGTGCCCGCTCTACGGCATAGTGCTTCAGTTACACATATATACACTCCTTTTTGTATTCTTTTCCATTATAGACTAATACAAGATACTGAATATAGTTCTCTGTGCTATAAACGTGTTGTTTATGTATTTTATATATAGTGGTTAGTACCTGCAAGTCCACAAATTTTGACTTTTGAAGAAGGCGATGTTCTGTCAGAGTTCAGCAGGTGTTCTGAGTGAATGGGTGGGTCCGTGGATGTCTCTCTCGGTGTCTTGTGGGAGAGGGTGAGCTAAGAGCACCCATTTACTCTGTCATCTTGGCTGCTCTGAATATACTCATCTTATAACTCAAATTTTGTTCCCTTTGACCAACTTCTTCCCATTTCTGCCAGCCTCAGCCTCTGGCTACCCCTGTTCTACTCTCAACTCCTATGACCTAGACTTTTTTAGATTCCACACAGGGGTAAGATCACACAGAATTTGTCTTTCTGTGTCTGGCATATTTCAGTAGCATAATGTCCTTCCGTTTCATCCACGTTGCAGCAAATGACAGTACTTACTATTTCTTTAAAGGCTGAATAATATTCTACTGTACATATCTATACATTATATTTTGCTCATCCACCCATTTGTCGGTGAATACTTAGGCTGTCTTCATCTCTTGCCTACTGTGAATAATGCTTCAATTAACTTTGGAGTGCAGATCTGATTTTGTGAGATAGCATTTCCTATGGATATATGCCCAGAAGTGGGACTGCTGGATCGTTCGTCAGTCCTACTTTTTATTTTTTATGGAAACTCCATAGTGTTTTCTAAAATGGTTGTTCTCATTCACACTCATTTTTTGGAAGGGTTTAAAAAGGACTGGCAATAAACACTATCTCCTCTATTCTTGCACCATGCCTTGGTAACCTCCATTTCACTTTTGTCTATGATTTTGACTACTTTAGATACTGTATATGAGTGAGAACATCCAATACATTTTTAGTGACTATCATAATTCACTTAACACAAATTCCTTGTGTCTGTTCATGTAGGACCATAAGACAGGCTCTTTTTCTTAAGGCTGCATAATAGTCCATTTTATGTATATACCCCATTTTTGTCTCTTCATTCATCCACACGTGGACATTTGATTCACCAAAATTCCTCAGACTCCTGAACCTTCTCCCAGGCTCATCTGTGCTCTTTCTTGTAAAATCCTGTTTTGGCAAGAACTTACCTAATTCAGTCTCACCAGAACCTTCCATCCTTTGTTTCTGCTCACCCTGAATACCTGACCGGCTTTGTCATCCTTCGCCATTCTCGCTGGCCCATCTTCAGCAAAAATCCCATTAGGTTTGTTTAACTAGATAGCCCCTTTCCCCTGATGTTTCCCCTTAGTCATTTTCCATCTTCTGTCTGCAACCCTGCTCCTTGGCTATAAATTAGCACTTGGTCATACTGTATTTGGAGTTAAGCAGCCTCTCCACTGCGAAGTCCCATTAGAGAAGTCCTTGTACTACTGGTATGTTTCTGAATAAAGCATGTCCTGCCACTTTAACAAGCATCATTGAATATTCTCCTCTATAGCAACACCATACACCATACACAGCATGGAGTCGATGAACTGTACTGCGTTGGCATCGGTGTCGTGAGCTTCTCCTCTGTAAGCAGCATCCTACAAGCGACAGAACTTTCGATCCTTACGTTAATACCAAAGGCGTTAAGGTACCCTACTTTGGTACCAAACCCGGTACTTGGGGCCTTAGGGAAGCACCTTCTGGTGGTGAACACTCTGCTTCATTAACTTTAAGCAGATCCCTG
This sequence comes from Camelus dromedarius, assembly GCF_036321535.1. NCBI lineage: Eukaryota > Metazoa > Chordata > Mammalia > Artiodactyla > Camelidae > Camelus > Camelus dromedarius. The sequence goes on along the minus strand of NC_087439.1, from coordinate 67,474,437 downwards.
AACCTCCTAGTCTTATCTTATCTGTGGACTTTATTAAATTTAGTTTTAGCAAAAGCCCCGCTAAGTCCATTTCACAAGAACCTGATCTCCCTGGATATCTGATCAGGTTCGTCATTCTTCACCTCCATGGGATTCTATAGTATTTGTCTCTCTTTTGACTGGCTTATTCCCTTAGCATAATGTCCTTGATATTCATTCATGCAGTAGCGTGTAATGTTTTTTTTTTCTTTAGGCTGGGTAATATTCTATTATATGTATATACACCGTTTTCTTTCTCCATTCATCTATTGACGGACATTTGGGTTGGTTCTGACTTTGACCATTGTGAATATGTTGTGACAAACACGGGGGTCTAAATATCTCTTTGAGATAACACTTCGAGCACTTTTGCACAAATGTCCAGGAGTGGGATTACTGGGTGAAAAGTTTTTCTCTCTTTTTATATTTTTGAGGGAACTCTGTAATGGTTACACTATTTACAGTCACAGCAAGTGCTCTTGAGTTTAACTTCTCCACTTCCTTAGCAGCAATTGTTTGCTTCTCTCTTTTTAAAAAAACAAATCTTTTTTTAAAACTTTTTTTTGGGGGGGGTGAGAAGGTAATTAGGTTTATCTAGTTATTTACTTTTTAATGAAGGTACTGGGGATCGAACCCAGGACCTCGCGCATGCTAAGCACACACTCTACTGCTGAGCTATACCCTCCACTCCCCAGCAACAATTGTTGTTTTCTATTCTTTTGATAGTGGTCATTCTGATACCTGTGAGGTAATGATATATCGCTGTGGTTGTGATTTGCAGTTTCCTGATGATTAGTGATGTTGAGCATGTTTGTTGGACATTTCTCTACTTTCTTTGGGGAAATGCCTATTCAATCGCTGCCTCATTTTTAATCGGGTTATTTGTTTTGTTCTTTGAGTTGTAGAAGTTTGTTCAATATTCTGCATGGGAAGCCCTTATCAGATATATAATTTACAATTACTTTCTCCCATTCTACGAGCTACCTTTTGCTCTGTTGTTTTCTAGATGCTTAATACTTTTAAAGTTTGATGTAATCTCATTTGCCTATTTAAAAAATCTATATGGACAGTGTATTAGTGTATTTGGGGTAATAAGTATAATAATTAAATGCACAATGGTTACTGTAATAGTTTTCTGTTGCTGTGTAACTCATTGCCACAAACTTAGTGGTTTAAACTAAACTTATTTATTAATTCATATTTCTGTTGTCATAACTGCCCACACTGTGTTCAGAGTTGAGCCCAGTCCCCTTACTGTTATGTCCCACTCGGAGGTCCTCATACATATTGCTATGATCCTGAATAAGCCTGTGTAAGCACCATCCATTGCATCATACATGGAACATGGAACTGTACCATGCAGTGTATGTGGTGCTGTACCTCAGCACTGGACCTCAGGGTCACAGTCAGGTGTATTTTAGCACAATTCCGAGTCACTTTTCGCTGACAAGGATTCTTCTTTTTTCACTATACTTTAGACAGGCTCTTGAACCTTCTCCTAGGCTCATCCAGGCACTTACTTGAACAATCTTGTTACAGCAAGAATCCTGCTATGTCAGTTTCACTAGAACAACCCCCTCTTCCATTTCTGATCTCTTTGGATATCTCATCAGGTTCCTCATGCTTCTCCACCCCTCCAGGTAGTATCTGATTACCCTGACCTCTCTTTGGCAAGAATCCTATCATGTTGGTTCTACCAGAGCTTTTATCCCTGATGTTTCCTCTTAGTAGTTTCCCATCCACTGTAAATTCCCATTTGCCCATACTGTTTCGTGAGCTAAGTGCAGTCTCTCCCTTACTGTGAAGTCCCAGTTGGAGAGGCCCCTGTCCCTATTGCTATGGTCCTGTATAATGCCTGTCTTCTCGTTTTCGCAAGCATCATTGAATAATCTTCTTTACTGTCGCACAGGACTACAACACTGAAACACGGCTTGGCCAGACCAAACTGCGTAAGTAGCACTATACTCACTGCGCACACGATACCATTAAACTCACTTCGTGGCTCCTTGCGAAGCTGTGCTGGGCTCGGCAGCTCTTCTCAGCACTCTCGGGAGCAGCTGGAGGAGGACTCAACTTCTTGAGCTCCCTAATTTTAGGCTGGGAGATCATGGCAACAGCTGAAAAAACCAACACAATGCCGTAACCATCAAGCAGCAAGCCGGCCAGGCAGTTCAAGAATTTACCACCTCCTTCTGGTGAGACCACTCTGCCATTCAGTGCCAGCTGTTCTAAAAACCTACCCTGGATTTGTTTTGAGCATAAACAGTAAGACACATATACAACAAAAAGGATGGTGATGAAGGAAGAGATTCTGTATTAATTGCACAGTTCCCTAGAACAGGGCCACCAGGGGAGGTAATCTGCAGGATCAGCAGAAAGGTGGGGTGAGGGCCTTTCTGGAGGTTTTCTCTGGAAGTATTGGCAAGGTAAGCAGGGCAGAAACTATGATGGGAGAGTTTGAACAGTTCCTAGGGACCCTGAACCATACGGTTAGCCCCCAGTAGTCTTGCACTTGGCCCTGAAGTGATTAGGGCAGGGGATAGAGTCCTGGAATGTAGAGATCTGATAAAAGAATCTGTCCAGGTAGGGGGTATGACTCTGAATTGGTTTGCTTGCATATCAAAGTTTTTTTTTTTTGGCAGATAAATTGTTTGTTATCTCTTGGATTTAGTTAATCCAGGCGGATGGGTTCCCATATCCAAAGGCTCCAAATTCCACCAGAAGGGTGGGGGCGGCTCACAGCCCTGCTCTCCTGACAGTTCACCTGAATGACGATATTGCTGCGCTCATGGTCGATGACGGCTCCAGCATGTGCAAGGCCGGCTTCGCAGGCAACGATGATCCCCGGGCCGTCTTCCCCTCCATCGTGGGGCACCCTCAGCACTAGGGCATCATGGTGGGCATGGGCCAGATGGATTCCTATGTGGGTGACGAGGCCCAGAGCAAGAGAGGCATCCTGACCCTCAAGTACCACATCGAACATCGTCACCAACTGGGAGGACATGGAGAAGATCTGACACCACACCTTCTACAACAAGCTGCATGTGGCCCCTGAGGAGCACCCCATGCTGCTGACCAAGGCCCTGCTGAACCCCAAGGCCAACCATGAGAAGATGACCCAGATCATGTTCGGGACTTTCAACACCCCAGCCATGTACGTGGCTATCCAGGCTGTGCTGTCCCTGTACTCCTCTGGCCGCACCACTGGCATCATGATGGATTCCGGTGATGCGGTCATTCACACTGTGCCCATCTACAAGGTGTAAGCCATCCCCCACACCATTGTGCGTCTGGACCGGCTGGCCAGGACCTGACGGACTACCTCACGAAGAGCCACACGAAGCGTGGCTACAGGTTCACCACCACAGCTGAGTGGGAAATTACACGTGACATCGAGGAGAAGCTCTGCCGTGTTGCCCGGGACTTCCAGCAGGAGATGGCCACCGCCACCTGCAGCGCCTCCCTGGAGAAGAGCTACGAGCTGCCTGACGATCAGTTCATCACCACTGGCAACGAGCGCTTTTGCTGCCCTGAAGTTCTCTTCCAGCCTTCATTCCTGGGCATGGACCCTCCTCTGGCAACCACGAGACTACCTTCAACTCCATCGTGAAATGTGACGTCAACGTCTGCAAGGACCTCTATGCCAACATGATGCTATCTGGTGGGACCACCATGTATCCTAGCATCGCCGACGGGATGCAGAAGGAGTTCACTGCCTTGGCTCCCTGCACTCCCTTCCTCCCCAGCGCAAGTACTCCATGTGAATCTGCGGCTCCATCCTGGCCTCATTGTCCACCTTCCAGCAGATGTGGGTCAGCAAGCAGGAGTACAACGAGTCCGGCCCTTCCACTGCCCACCGCAAATGCTTCTAGGTGGACTTAGTTATATTCCACCCTTTTCTTGACAAAAACTAACTTGCGCAGAAAATGAGGTGAAATTGGCATGGCTTTATTTGGTTTTTGTGGTTTTTAAAAAATACATAAATTTATTTATTTTTGGCGCTTGACTCAGGATTTAAAAACTGGAATGGTGAAGGTGACAGCAGTCAGTTGGGTCAAGCATCCTTAAAGTTCTACAGTCTGGCCGAGGACTTTGTACATTTTATTTTTCAATAGTCATTCCAAATATCATGAGATGTATTGTTACAGGAAGTCCCTTGCCTTCCCCAAAGCCACCCGCTTCTAAGGAGAAGGGCCAGTCCTCGCCTGAGTCCACACAGGGGAGGGTGATAGCATTATTTTTGTGTAAATTACGTACTCCAAAATATTAAAAAAGTTTGCCTTAATACTTGTTTTTGTTTATTTTATTTCGAAATGTCAGCCATCACGGCCCCTCTTTTTGTCCCCCAACTTGAGATGTATGAAGGCTTTTGGTCCCCCTGGGAGCAGGCTGAAGTGTGGAGGCAGCCAGGGCTTACCTGTACACTGACTTGAGACCAGTTCAATAAAGTGCACACCTTAAAGAAAAAACAAGCAAGCAAGCAAGCAAACAAACAAATTCCATCAGGAGTACAGAGAATAAGGGGGGAGGGGATAGCTCAGTGGCAGAGCGCATGCTTAGCATGCATGAGGTCCTGGGTTCAATCCTCAGTACCTCCATTAATAAAAAAAAAAAAAGGAGTACAGAGAGTAAGATAGTATAGTTAATACAATTGACCCTGTGTGGCTCAAGCATTTCTTAAAGGCTTTGGCGGTAATGAATGGAAGATACCTTAGCCACAGGAGTTACCCAAGTTGAACATGTTCTAGAGACCTGATGTGCAACATTGTGCCTACAGATAGCAATGCAGTCTTGTATATCTATATCTATCAGTTAAGAGGGTAGATCTCATTAAATGTTCTCACCCCAATGAAATAAAATACAATAAAATAAATGTAACAGTAGGGAACTACATTACTACACTATTTTAAGAGGCAAACAAACAGGAAATTGATCAGTAATATACCTATTAATAAAATTATCAAAAGTTTGAAAGGTTTATAACTTACAGTGTGCAGGCAGGATAGAATGTAGCAGGATCCTGGGTGAAGCAAACTGCTGGCTTAAGGAAACAGACATCCAGTGGGTGATACTGTTGTAAACAATCCCAGAGAAGTTTGGAGGAGGAGTAAGGGAGGCTGCTGTAAGTGTAAAGCAACACAGCTGTGTTGAGTCCAAGGGATCATGTTGAAGAAGAGCTTGAGTAGGATGCTAAGTCCTCTTTAGCAGCGAACTCCTGGGCTGGGGTAACGCTGCCTGCAGCATGGTCCTCTACGACAGTGAGCCAAAATCATTTTTGAAAAGTTGTTAAGTCCTATGTACCCTGGATAATCTATTTTGATGCTGGAAAGCCTCATGCAGGGCTGTCAGGCAACGGATGTTCTGTCTGCTCTCAGGCCCGTGGCGGTCTGGACAAACTGTTCAGGCAGGTCCAGGTTCAGGTGGGGAAGCAGCTCCTCAGTTTCTGGAGGGGAAAAAAAAAAAGACTCCAGTTTGTTACTCATTGTATGATCATGTACAAAGGGTTCTGAGGTCCATTTAGTAGCAAATACCCACAGATAGTCTTTCCAAGAATGTCACTTTTCATCCCTGCATCCTTTTCTCCAGAAGTTTCTGAGTCAGGCTCCTACTCCAGAGTCCATCATCAAAAACTTCATTTCCCCACTGACTATATTTTTTAGTTTAAATTTTAATTTAACTAAAATTTTAAATAGAAAAAATTCAGAAGACCCATAAACCATAACTTAGTAAGTGCAACGATAATTTTCACTCTCCTCACCTTAATCTTCCACATTCCTCACAACCTCACCTCTGCCATAACTGATTTTATTCATCTCCTGAGTTTCATTTAGGTTTCTTTGTGAAAATACTATTATAAATTTACATCCTAGTTCTCCTTTTCTTACACAAAAAATTATTATACTTTGCTTTTTTCACTTAATACAATCTGGATCTCTTTCCAAATAATATTTGAATATCACTAATGAATTTTTAAAAAGAGCCTACGAAATTCACATGAGTCTCTTAACTCTTCCTTACAGTAACTGTATTCCAATGGCATATTCTTCTGTATTGTTGCAAGTCAACCAGTGAAAACATCTGGGAACTTAAATAGAGGAAAAGGTTCAATAATATAGTTCTCATCTTGATGACTTCATCATATAAGAAGGCAGTATTAATTTCAAGTGAAAACCCCAGAGAATATGAGCTTTGCAATAACTTTTGAGTTAAAGGTAGGAACAAGTGTTAGGTTAAAAACATTTTCGGTCCTGATCATCACTAGAAGTTAAAACCACTATTTTGGAAGGCTACAACTTGTATTTCGGCTAGCAAGAAAAAAGAAAGGAAAAGAAAAAATAGGCAGGCAGAAGCAAAAGAGGAGAACGAGAGAAAGAAAAAAAGAAAGGAGTAGAATATGGTAAAAACTGGCCAATAATTATTGCAAACAAACCATGCTAAATTATGTCCCAGCTTTGTATGAAGGTGTCTTACAGGTGTATTATAGGTGTATCCAAAGAATATAAAAGTGGTAAAGAGTTGATCTGACCAGATTGAAAGAAGAATAGGATGGGAAGACTATAACAGAATTAAATCTCATCGCGCATTATTTTAAATAGATGTGGTGGAAAATGTTATTCTGTTAGAAGTTAGTTGATTGCCTTCCTGCCGTGCCTTTTCCTGACAAGCAGAAGCAACTGGTAAAAAAAAAAAAAAATTGTTTTTAATTCTAGTGGATCATCGGTATGCTTATTTAGAAATAGGTTTTTATTGCCATTTAGTGATTTGCCGACTTTAGACATTTTACAGTTGAATCTTGAACAACATGGGAGTTAGGGGAGCCGACTCCACTCCATCAGCAGCTCAAACCTGTGTTGGTTAAGGGTCAACTGTACATTCAATTCTTACATGGTGCATGAGGATTTAACTCATCTGCACAATGTCCCCTGCACTCTCCTCCCCACCTGCGTTCTCCTAGGTCCACCACATACCTCTGCAACTTTAAGCTATATACTTTAACTTTCATTCCCTTTTCACAAGCCTCTGTGTTTTCTGTTTGCAGCAATCAATAAGATGAAGATGTCAGCATTACTCTCCTTCCCTCATCCTTCCTTCTTCTTTAGAATGAAATTTTTATCAAGGATGGGAACTATTTTACAGGAAGGAATCAAGAACAAGATAAAATGAATGGAGGTATTTTGTGACCATTCTCATTAATTTCAAAATCATGATTTGGATGGGGCATATCAGTAAATTCTTTTCTCTTAAAGATGACATTATACCCTTTAAAGAGGTGCAACGCCAGGCTAATGGATAAAAGCTTCATAATGTTCTCACCTGACTGTGAATTGGTAGACAGGCACAATAATAGAATTTTGGGGAAAAATAATCCAAACTTGAAACTGATGGAGTTTAAATTCTTTTATGACTCAGGAATGAGATCTAGGTTTTCCCTTTAGCCTTTTTCCTTAAGACATTAGCCTAGTGTTAGCTTACACAGCTTATAAAATACAGGCATTATTGGAATGATTTCTGGACATAAAAGAGAAGTTTTCATTCTTCCTTTGAAGAAAGAAGAATATGAAATAACACGTACATAGGATCATTTTTCCCCGGGGAGGGAATGGGGTACATCCAATTCCAACCTTGATTCCTAGTGTCCTTTAAATAAATATTTGCTGAATGAATGAGTTTAGATCTATAAGAGATTAATAAAGGATGGGGGGAATTACACATTTTAGAGCTTAAAGATAATTAAGGTCTGCCAAAAATGTACCTATTGCCACTAGACAGAAATCTAGTCTGGAAAGACTGCTAATCTGATGCAGGATGGCACTTCCTCTAATTTTCCGTGGTAGTATCATGCTGGAAAAAAAATACTGCCCACTAAACTAAAATGCAATGGTTTCCTGCAATTTAGTAATTTGATTTCATACGTAGTGAAAGAATACTTTCAGACTTAGGTACATATTATGTATCAATCTTGCACATGAATAAAAAAGGGAAATATAAGTAAAATTGGTTATGGTGTTCCAAAAATTTCTTCACATTCAGAACCAACTTTTCTAAATCACTTTTTGAATCAGTTGTCGATGGCTGTGGTTTTCTGTTCAGCATTGTCTCCTGTGCTACCAAAAGCGGTGGTAGTGCACCAAGTCTTCAAAGAGTGCCTCACTATGGAATCCAGGACTTTTTCCCAAGTAGCGATTCTATTCCTCAAGTGCTTTTTTTTTTTTTTTTTAAATTGAATTATAGTTGATTTACAATGTTGGATGCCTGCGCTTTCTTGGTCTATCCAGAAAATGTCAATGGATGGTCTTCAGGTAACATCCAGGATTTATTTTCCGTCTTCAATGAGTTTTTAAACTAAAACTTAGAGCAGTTGTGACTGACCAACCACACCATGAGGGATTAATAGCTAAGTCATTTCACTTTTTTGTGTGGGGGGTTGTTAGGCTCACAATTTAACTGTTCAGATATAGGCTTCCAAAGTACATTAAGAATTAATGTAGCTGGTGAGTAATTCAGAGCTCCCATAATCTAATAGCTTGTAGCTAGCCCCATATCTCTTTTCTGTAAGTGCTGGAGAAATCTTTTTGATTTTGGGAAAATCTTCTCTCTTTTCCTAAGGAAAACTCTCTTTAAGTCTGAGAGACTCCTATGCCTGTTAATTCCCTCCTCTTAGGGTTGTGGGTTTTATTAAACAATGCACTTAACTCAGCTAAAATAAGGACAATGTGAACAGCTACTTTCAAGCTTATAAGTGGAGGTAATGGCAACTAGGGTAATACAGCCACCTTGCCAATAATATTAAGAGACCAGTTTGTAAAATACACCCTAATTTCAGAGACGTTAAAGAGTGAAAAATGCATGTCTTAGCACCTGTGAAATACCATGGTGGCTGGGTTAATGTGTAATGGCTTTTCTTTCACCAATTTCAAGGTTGAGATTTGGAGAAGGCTTGACTAAAAGAAATCAGTACTTTTTGGTGTGTTAAAAAATCTGAAGGGGGTTATAAATAAACAGCTGCAATAGCCCAGGTTTAAAGGGGGGGGGAAAGATGTAGTCGGGAAAGCAAGAGCTGAGAAACACAGAAGGAATGGAAACTATGGATGCCAAAGGAATGGACAAGTTTTAAAAAGGGGGGCAACGCCACAAGGTTACCAAAAACATGTAATGACGCTTATAGCAATAGCCAAAGAGCAAAGTAGTTCATTCTAAAATTATTTTTACATAAGACATAAGCTCTCCAATCAGGGCCCTCTTCATTTTAGGTATGATTATTTTCCTTATCACAGATTATTATGATATATTCAGTACTGTGATTGATGTAGGTTTGTATCCCTCATACACAAAACTGTTTTTACACACCACTATATTCGTAGTGCGTAGTACATAATACAATTGTATGACTGAGTGGATTCTGGTTAATATTCGTCACCCTTTCATGTGCAGTGCAGGTCTCTGAATACCTAAGTTCCTTAAACCTCAGTTTTCTCATTTGTCAAAGGGAAATTATAGATTCCGCTTAAGAGCCTGTAAAGGGTTGCCCTGAATATGAAAGGCAGGAATACATATATAAACCTTAAATACTGTGCCTAGCACAAAGTAAGCGCTCATTAAACAGCAGCTTTTGTTCGATGCAGCTCATGCGGCAAACAGGAAAACAGCGCGAACGACTAGCTCTCAGTCCCATTTGCTTTTCTACAGTTCCTTTGTGGCTTTGAATTGGCAAGCAATTTCTGTGCGGACCCTCAAACGCTAAAACGTTGATGTCTATCCTGCGCTATGAGCCTAGTCACTTGGGTTGGAACAGGTTTGATTTTATAAGCTCGGGACTGGGGCCCTGACCCTGGAGGAAGTGCTCGCTTTGAAGATGTTGAGGAGGGGAGAGTGAGGCGGGAGGGAGGGGACTCTGCCGCAGGGGGTGGGGGTGCGGGTGGGGGTGGGCAAGGGGCGGTCCCCGGGCTCCTGCGTCAGAGGGGCCCCTGATTTCGCACCTTGCCTGACGTCAAACCTCAATGAGGGCTGCAGCGCTACATTCCCCGCGGATGTCTACGTGGGCTGAGCCGTGACTAGAGCCCGGGCCCTGCGAGTGACGCTCTCGCTCTTCTGCTCCCGCGCTGGCGGGAGAGACGGTGGCTCGAATTTCTGGCTCTGCGGGCGGCGGGCAGCCGAGGCGCTCTGGACGGTCCGGAAACCAGGCACCGCCGGGGATCCGGAATAAGAAGAGAGCCCACTCCGCGGGTCCTCAGCCCCCACGCAGGTCCGCAGGGAACCCGTGCTGCCTCAGCCGAGGTGAGAACGGCGGCGGGGCGAGGTGGGGGCGGGGCGAGCGCAGGGGGGGCGGGGCCAGGCGGCGCGCAGTCCGGACGACGCCCGCGGGCTCTGTGCGCGCGGCGGGGTGTTGACCCGTGCCCGGGACGCCTGCTTTCTTCCGACGGACGCGCGGACGGCTCGGCGGGCTCCCGCGCCCACCTCGCAGGTCCTCGACTTCCCCTCACCCCGAGTCCCTTTCTGCTCCTCCTGCGTGAGCGGGGCCGGCGTCTCCGGGCCCGGGTCGAGGTGGCTGGGCGTGGGGTGGGGGTGGTGCGCAGGCTACCTTGCGCTTCGGTGGGGGGCCCTGGGTCGGAGGGGCTCGCGGACCAGGCCTTGGGCTGGGGCCTGGGGAGGGGGCGGCCTGCGGATGTCGGATTTAGGGCTTTGTACCTGTGGGGACGTGCATGGGCACCTGCGGAACCGAGATCCGAAGCCACCTGTCCGCAAATCGCTTTCCCCCAGTGTCCTGCGTTATGCCCCGCGCCCCCAGACCTAGGCCTTTACCGGCCTCTGGCGATTAGAATTTATTTCGGAAATGTTAGATTTTTGTGTTCACGATCATTTTACTATTGTCGTGCAACAGTTGTGTAAATCTGGTCACATTACGCCGTCGTTATCACGTGCTCCTAAGGCCCTTTAAGGTTCCTAGCGTTTTCCGACGCGATGATTCTGGCAGCGCGTGGAAGAAATAGTGGCTCTCACGGAACTGAAATGTTTTTTACTCCCCTTCCCCTTTGAATTGTGTTTACTTTGTTTTGTTTGTTTACAGCGATTATATACTATCAGGAAAAAAAAAACGCTGAAAAAGCTTATAGCAATCTCATCATCAAGAGATTTCACTGTTAAAAATTTGGGGCACATAAACATATATTCATGTTGCATAAATGAGGTGCTAATGTGATCTGCTTTTTGATAAATTTTTAGTACATTTTTCTGTATCAGTGCATGATCATTTTTCCACTGCTTTCTGAACTTGCACTGATTTGGACCCAAAGCCTGTAAGTCAAGAATTTTCTTTTCCTTGAACCTTAACCGGTGGCCAACCTTAATAAAGACCACCTTAAAGATTCAATAAAATATCACTGCAGTGGCCAAGATATTGGATAGAAAAAAGCTGAATTCAGGATAACAATCATGTTGTGTAAAATACTGTTTGGTTAATAATTTGAAGCAATGTTTTTTTAAAATTGCAGCTTTCCAACCATTAGTGAATTGTGAAATAAATTTAGTGGATCATAACTAGCACTAAAAAAAACCACAAAAAACGAAATAAGATAATAGAGAAAATGCCAGATCTCATTACATGTCCTGAGGGTATTCTGTGAAACTGTTTTAACTTTACTTGTGTGTGTGTGTGTGTGTGTGTGTGTGTGTGTCCACATATGCTGGGTCGTGATATAAAATGTATTGCTTCCCATGTGCCATGCTAATTAAGTTTGAAAGTCGCTAATTCAAGGTACTGTCAGCACTTCTTTCAGAATGAGAGCAATGATGCAATTAAGCTTAACATTAGTTTTACTCTTTTCTTTGGAATATGTGACAGTATTTATTGCAGTATATTTGATTTCTAATTATTTGTTTTCACCAAATATTAAAACAATAATTAGCGTTCCTGAAAATACAGAGTGGAAGCTATTTAAAGAAGTTCAGAGGTTAAGAGCATAAACTGCTCAGATTGACCTAGGGTCAAACCCCAGCTGCATTGGTTATTGGTGTGTGACCTAGAACAAGACAGTGCTTCTTTCTAAACCTCAGTTTCCTGATTTGTGAAGTGGGAGTTACTGGAACACCAACCTCATAAGGCTGTTTGATATTCAAATAAGATAATGCATGTGAAACTATTGATTTAGTGCCTGGCCCAGATTAAGCACTCACTAAAAGTTAGCTATTATTATTTTATTAAGACTGAATGGAGGCATTCAGGATAATTCTTGTTGCCAGAGGTAAACCTATATAAGGTGGATAATCAAAAAAAGTGGGAAATTGACAATTACTTAACAATGTTACAAGGAAAGGGACACTGAATTAAGATGGTCTTTTTATATCATTTGGCCATTGTTTTGTGTTGCTCCTCAATTGTTTTCCTATTGCTAGAAAAGTAATTTAGATTGTCATATTCAGTAAGCCAAATGCCCTTCTGTTGTGTTTCTTATTTATTATTGAGCTGATGTCTCTATTGTCAGGCAATTGAAAAATATTTCCTATAGAGATTCTGCGTTTTGTTAGCTCTTATTCAGTACCACAGTCAGCTTGAGAAACTTAAACACTACAACCCAGTGCATTTCAACGATGTTTTTATTTATGTCTGCAGTAGGTACAGATCTCAAGTATGCAAGAAATAGTCCTCCCCCTCCAAAAAAGCACAACTTTGTTTCTGTTTTGAGATAATTCTGAAGTTATCTCAGGCAGTTCAGAGATCTCTGTTAACTGCCCCTGCCTGGTTTTTGCAGTTTTAAATGTTACATAAACCAATGAAAAAAAATGTAAGCATTGCCATTTTTATAGCATTGTTATTTTTATGAAAAATAAATTGGATGATTTGGCCTCAAAAAAAAGACTGTTGCAAAAGTACTTAATTGGGTATCACAACTAAGTAAAAGGTTGGGGGAAATCTTAAACATTAATCATAATACTACTCTCAGTTCTGAAAATGTCTTTAAGTTCTTATTCTGTTTTAGAGGGACCAAAATGGAAATGTTACCGAACCGAACTTGGGTCTGCTCGCCTGCTGCACGGCAAAGCCAATCTACTGACACCAGGTTGTGGTGAAGGAAAGTACAGCGTTTATTTGCAGGGCGCCAAGCCAGGAGAACAGGCAGCTCGTGTTCAAAAGACCCGTAACTCCCCGATGGCTTTCAGGGAAGGGCTTTTTAAGGGCAACAATTGGGGTGAGGGTTGCAGCTCAGTGGATTTTCTGCTGACTGGTTGGGGGTGAGGTAACAGGGTGAATGTTTTGGGAATCTTAATCATTAATCTTCTGGTTCCATCCAGTCTGGGGTCTACCTGCTTGTGGTCAGCCTATAGTCATCATCCTCCACCTGGGTGGCGGTGTCTTAGTTTCTGCAGAACAACTCAAAGATATGCATCAGATTGTTGTATATATATCCCTTGAGGAGGAATTGGGACTTTTTTTTAATCACTGAACTACTGTTTAAGTTATCACTGCTTTTATTGCTTAATTGCTTTTCCTTTGTTTCTGCATCCCCTCACTTTCCCTAAGTAGTAACTGTTTGAGTCTGCTTTTTTTGAACTCATGGAAGGTTTAAGGAGACTAAAGCCTTTTTCTACAAACAAGAAATGGGGGACACAGGGGCTTTTGTACCCACAAAGGCCCCACAGGGTCCTGGTCCGTCTCAGTTCCCCCTTTTCTTTGATACTCCTCAATCCTGAGGGAAATGGGGTGGAACAAGAAAGGGAATAAAGTTTTGGATACAGAGGTTAATTATAAACTCACTGAGGGAACTTGGTTTTAGAGGGTCTTGGTTTCAGAAACCCCTCGAGGGTAAATCATGATATGGTTTATGAAAATACGATTTTAAAAAAAGACTGAACTCCAGCTGTCCACAAAAAGACGTCAATGAGACAAAAAAGCATATCTTGACTTTAAATCAAACATGTATTTATTTGTATGTTTTAAGGTAGATAAAATACTAAGTTTATGTGTGTATATATTTTTGAAATCATCTTATTGACTAATTTCTAAGAAGTTAACTCACCAACTACTGTGTCTCACATTGTCAGATAAGAGGGTTTTTATCTTACACTGATAAAATGAAATAGTATGCAATTAAACATTCTGTTTTGGAATTATATATAATATGATACAGAGGTGATCATCATAAATGGTTAAGAGAGGAGGCTATATAGACTAGAATGTGTAGTACCATTCCATTTTTGTAAAAAACGTGTTTAGAACAAAGAAGAATATATGAAAAATGTTAATGGTGGGATTATAGCTGACTTTTATGCTCTTTATTTTTTAATTTTTATAATTGTGCTACAATTATGTTTTGCTTTCATAATAAAGTGAATAAAAGTTGTTTTTTAAAGAAAAAAATTAATGTGTGCTTTCCTAATTTACCAGCATAAATGAGACTAAGTCTCTGCTCTAAGGGATTCTGACTCTTTAAACTTGGATATTTTGGGTATAAACTAATTTTCCAGTATTCTAGAAAATAATGCTGAATAGTTTAGAAGTTATATTCCTTATCTTCTGAAAAGCATTTTTGAGTAAGAAAGAACATTGTTCCAGAATTTTATTAAAACACTCTTTGAGCATACTACTTTCCAAAAAATTTGCACACTGCCTAAATCTTTATTCTACTTTTAAATCCTGTCATGTCAGAACTCAGTCTACTTTTCCTGCTTTATTGCCCCTTAAATTCTTAAGTGAAACCGTAGCTCTAGCTGAACCTGTCAGCTTACTATCTCCAAATGTACTTTGTGCTTTCTTGCTTTTGTACTTTTGCTTCTTTGTTACTTGGGATATCTTCTTTTTTTGACAGTTGTATAAGCAAATTCTACCCATTTTCCAAATCCAGTTAAAAAACCATATCCACTGTGACATCCTTGGTCCCTCCAGCTAACACTGAATTTTGCAATTGAAGCCATTTGCACTTACTATTTGTGCTTAGGCATTTCTCAGATACCACCTGATAATTTTTATTTTATTTCCCAATTCTATTTTAAACTTAATTAAGAGCAAGAAAGCTTGTTTTGTATTTCTTTCTACCCCTTGACTCTCCTAGCATGCAACCCTGCACAGGGTAGGTACTAAATATTTATTCCTTGATCATACAGTGGTGTCACTGGCTTTTTTGAGTCCAAGATTTGAAATTTTTTGTTAACCAGTGATCCTGGATAGAGGTCAACATCTTGCCCACAACGGTGTGGAGGAAGAATAAAATGATAATTTGGCTTGTCAATTGATGGATGATAAGGAATTGACAGTTTTTTAAAAATTAAAACTAACACAGTCAAGAGTTGCATGGCTAGTTCAGGACTCAAACTTAATTTCATGTAAATACTTCTTGAAAAAGTTTCTCATGTAGCTCATTTTGGGTTTGATAGACTCTTTGTTCTTAACCCTACCAGAGGCACAGTTATGCCTTGTGTTCTTACAGCTACTGTTCCTGGAATCCAGAGCTCTAAAGTATTTGATGGTGGGTTATATGGACCATCATAGTTACTCTGTTCCAGAGCATCTTAAGCAGTCATGTGGGATTCATTGAGTCATAGTATGTAAAGTGCTTTGTGCTTCAAAGGTTAATATTTTTTCTCCTATTATTGGAAACATAATTGTGTCACTTTTCAAACTTAAATTGTGACTTGGTACTTATTTGGCTATGGGTAGACACTTAAAGGGCTTATCTTTTTTCTTTTAAATAGTTTTATTCTAATTTATAGATGTTTGCCAAGACTAAATATAGCTGATGAAATACCTGCCTTTTTCTGCTCAAGGTAAATGATTTGTTACTTTATAAAAATACCAGGTACTAATAAAATTCAGTGTTTGTATAAAAAGACCCATTTGGTCATGTAAAGTAATATAATCCCAAGCCCCAAAGAAATGATCCCTTTAAGAATTTTATTAGTACATGAAAAATGATGACATATTATTGGTTCAACTCATATCAGAATCACCTCGGGACATTTTAAATATGTATAATATGCATGTGCCTGACTCCCCACCGGGGGACTTTTGATTCTGTAAGTTATTCAAGTGGGGTCCTAGCATGTGAATTTTCTAAAATGCCAACAGCTACTTTTGATTTATTGTAACTCAGTTTCATTGTGGCATGTGTATGACATTAGAATGATGAAAATGGCAGGTAATAATGCCATGGGAGTTAAAGGCCATAAGGGTTAAAGATCAAAAATACTTAAAAGTATTTAAATTTTGTGTGTGCGTGTGATGTTAGACTCATACTTTGATTTTGCCTTTTAATGAATGTCTTAATTATATTTTAAAGACAGCACTAAAAAGTTTGTTATTTTATGATTTTCAGAGTTTAGGTCTAAACTCTGGGGTTCTCTCAGCCTGATAATTGCCATATCTATGAATGCAACTTAAAATAAAACTTTCTTTCATTTTGTTGCTTCAGGTTAATAAGTGAAGTAAAGGGAAAAAAGACCAAATTTTAAGTAACTAATTTCTTATATATTCTTTATTTCAGAGGCTGATTTAATTGATTTATTTTCCCTATAAGTGTGAGAAGTCAGAAACTATCAAAATTTCTCATAATAAAAAGTAATAGGTAAGTGAATGTTACGATAGCATTTTGATTTAATGAAGCTTTTATATTATCGAGTGTAAGGCTATGATTTCATTTTTGAACATTGATTTTAATGAATAAACTTTTTCTTTGCTGGATAATCTTATCAGAAATACTCATAACAAGATTATTCTCTTTATGGTTTTCAACAGACGAGAATGTTTGAAATAATTAGTATTAAAAACTTGATGAAATTATTTCTTAAAATCCTATTTTCACTTTCACAAAACAGCAAAAACTGTATTGCGTTGAATTTATTTAAAATAATCATAAACTATATACATTTTGTGTCAGTGAATAAATTGGCTGTGTATCAGAGTTATCTGGGGAATTAAAAAGTTTCTGAATTCTAGGCTCTGTTCTCAGATGTACTAAGTCAGAATTTGGGGGGATGATTTTTATATTCATCCTGGTTTGGAAACCACTGCAGTATGTAATGTGGGAGAATTATACTTTGGGGGAGGAGGGTAGAAACTTGTAAACTATTTTTTATTTGTGGAGAAATCTTATTGCACCAGTTGGAAAAAATACCTCTTACTTGTTTGGCTTATATAATTGTCAGAAGAAAAATGTTTTTTTGTTTCAGAGGCTATATTAGTTGTTATTTTGCTTTTTAGCAACTTTATTGGATAAATTACTTTAAAATCTGGCTCTTTGTGGATTAAGCAGAAAATAAATGTGGTATCTTTACTCTCATGACAAAGTAAAAGATATTAATATGACAGAGTTCACGTAATCTGGGATTTTGTGTAGAAGCATAATGTGAAAATTAGTGAGCTTCTTTAGCGTATAGTAAACATACTATAGTAACAACTTAGAAATATAATTTATCTTTACAAATTGAGTAGTGTATGCAGTACTGAATCAATTCCTGATAACTAACAACTTTTCAGAAAATTAATAAAAAATGTAGTCATCTAGGCTTCAAAGATTGGCAACAAACTACTCTTTTAGAAGATGCATAAATCTCAGAGGAAGACAAATACTGTATTATATCACTTATATGTGAAATCTAAAAAATAAAATAAACTAGTGTATGTAGCATAAAAGAAGCAGACTCAGATATAAAGAACAAACTAGTACTGGTTGTGGGAGTGAAGGGAAGAGGGGCAAAATAGGGGAAGGGGATTGAGAGGTGCAAACTGCTATGTATAAAATAGACAAGCTATACAGATACACAGTGCAACACGCATGTAGTCAATATTTGTATAGTAACTGTAAACGGACTATAACCTTTAAAAGTTGTGAATTGTGCTGTGTTGTACATCTGAAACTTATATTGTGCATCACCTACACCTCAATGAAAAAAAAAAGATACAGAGGTCTCATCTCTACTGTAGGCTCACTGAGTGATTCAGGAGCTTATGGTAGGCTTGTCTGTTTTCATAATTAATAGAAATATGAGTAGGCAGGACTGATGAATAAATTTCTGTTCTCTAATATTTTCATAGCCAGTTTCCTTGTGGTAGTAAGGAATTAATGTGATTTTGCCATTTTTCTCTTTTTCAGTTTGAGTGTTCAAGGACAACAGCCGTCTATCTGACTTTGGTTATTCAATATGCAGAACAGACAAGGATATTGCAGCTATTGCCGTGTGTGCTATAGTAACCTGGAACAGGTGAGAGGATCCTGTCATCATGGTTACACCTCAAAGGACCTAGTAGTAACTTTCTCTTCTTTTACGTTTTATTAAATTCCTTTATTCGTTCATGGAACAGACCATATTGAGAGTCTACTTAGTGGGCAGATACTATTTTAAAGGTTGCAGGGATTTGGCCATGAACAAAATCAGTTTTCTTTATTAATGAATCTTACATTATAGTGCAGTAAGGCAGATTATAAATAGTCATGTAAATTTAGTACATAATAGATCAAATTGTGATAAATGTTCTGAGGAAATAGAGAAGAGTGTGCAATTCTAGGTAGGATGGGCAGATGATGTTAAGAAAGTGACATTTAAGTTGAGGTATGAATGAAGTGTGGGGGCCAGGCATGCTTGTATCTAGGGGAAGAATTTCCAGGTAGACAGAAGAGAGAGCAAGGACAGAGACCCTGAGGCAGAGGGGTGGTTGGCATGCTGACCAAAAGCCAGGAGGCCAAAGTGGCTGCCATGGAGGGTGGGTGGGGAGTGGATGCTAAGTGACAGGTGTAAAATTGAGAGCGTTGGATTTCGTAAGACATTGTAAGATAAGATAAGGACTTTGAATTTTAGACATCGATGCACAAAAGTTACAGATTTTACTGTAGTTGAGTTTATCTTGTCTTTTTTCTTTTGTTGCTTGTGGTTTTGGTGTCATAAAGGTTGCCTAATTCAAGATCATGAAGATTTATGCCTGTGTTTTCCTCTAAGAGTTTTATAGTTTTAGCTTTTACATATAGGTCTTTGATTCACCTTGAGTTAATTTTTATATATGGTATTGATTTAATTACCTCCCCAAAGCTCTGTTTTAAAAAAATACAACCATATGAGGGGTTATTAGAACTTCACCATAAGAATTTTGGGGGCGGGGACACAGTTCACTCTATAGCAATTACATGGATTGAGTTTTGGATGTTAAACCAATTTTAAGGTGTGAGGTGGTGTCTCATTGTGATTCTGATTTGCATTTCTCTGATACTGGTGATGCTGAGCAGCTTTTCATGGTCCTGTTGGCCATCTGCATTTCCTCTTTTGGAAAAATGTCTGTTCAGTTCTGCCTATATTCAAAATGGGTTGGTTGGTTGGTTGCTTTTTAATTGAAATACAGTTGATTTAAAATGTTGTATTAGTTTCTGGTGTACAGCATGGATGGACTTGGAGAACATTATGCTAAGTGAAATAAGTCAGACAGAGAAAGACAAATACTGTAAGATAGCCCTGACATGTGGAATCTAAAAAGATACAACAAACTAGTGAATATAACAGAAAAGAAACAGACTCACAGATGTAGAGAAGGAACTAGTGGTTACCAGTGGGGAGACGGAAGGGGGAGGGGCAAAATGAAGGTAGAAGAGTAAGAGGTACAAACTATCAGATGTAAAACAAGCTACAAGGATGTATTGTACAGCATGGGGAATATAGCCAATATTTTATAATAACTATAAATGGAGTATAACCTGTAAGAACTGTGAATCATTATATTGTATACCTATAACATGTAATATTGCACATCAACTATACTTCAATTAAAAATGTGATATTGTAAAATAAATATGTAAATAAATAAATTTAAAAAATTTTGATGTGGGGATACATTCAGTCTATAGCAATTATATTGATTGAGTTTTGAATGTTAAACCAATTTTTCGTTCCTGGACTAAATTCCACTTGGTCGTAATGTATGATCCTTTTTATGTGTTGCTGGATTTGGTTTGCTCATATTTTGTTGAGGATTTTTGCATCTGTATTCATAAGGGATATTGTCTGTAGCTTTTTTCCCTTGTGATGTCTTTGGTTTTGGTATTAGGGTAATACTGGCTTCATAGAGTGAGTTGAGCAGTGTTCATTTCTCTTCTTTTTGTTGGAAGAGTTTGTGAAGCATCATCTATGGAGATTTGAAGTAAGTATTTATGGTAATAATAGATGCAGTTTTCTGACCAGGGTTGGTTACTTAGAAGAGTCTCACGTTTTTCTCCAGGGTATAAGCTGTGGAATTGTGTCACAGGTGAAGTAGTGATATAATGAAGCTCTGGGTCTGCTAGTGCTAAACTGTTTCATCTTATATAATATCTAAGACAAGTTTATAATACGTAAAAATTCTGCTGTTTAGTGGCTTTTTGCTAACTCATCCTGGATACAAAGATCAATTCCAAGTGGATTGTAGATATAAGTATTGTAGGTGAGACAATAAAGCTTCTAGAAACAAATAGGAGAAAAATCTTTATGACTTTGAAGTGGGAAGAGATTTCTTAAACTGGTCACAAAAAGCAATGACAAAGAAAAAAATTGGTAAATTGAACTGCAGTGAATTTACGAAACAGTGGAAGATGACTAAGAAAGCGTAAAATTATCCTGTAACTATTCTTGGGAAAGATGTTGGATTTACTTGGGGGTTGTCTGTGTGTGCACGCATGCAACAATATAACTATTTATGAACACACATACACACGTACACAAAGTGAAAAGATAAGCCACAAAGAAGATGACACAGATCTTCCTCAATTTGTGATGAGATTACATCCTGATTGTAATTTGAAAAATCTTAAATTGAGAATGCATTTAATACAGCTAACCTACTGAACATCATAGCTTAACCTAGCCTACACTAAAGCGCTGAGAACACTTACATTAGCCTACAATTGGGCAAAATCATTTAATCCAAAGCCTGTTCTAAATAATTGAATAGCTCATGTAATTTACTGAATACTATGCTGAAAGTGAAAAACAGATGGTTGTCTGGGTACAGAATGGTTGTAAGTCTCTGGGTTGTTTACCCTCGTAATAGGATGACTGATCTTTTTCCTCTACATCCCCTCCCACGGACTTTAGGTTCCAACTGGATTGCTTTTCATCCCTTCCTACTCATCCTACATGTATATCTTTCTTTCAGGCTTGGTTGTATAGAAGTCTTGCTAGTTTCCTGTTTTCAGTGAGAATTGTTCTACTTGTAGATGTATTTTTGATGTGTCCTTGGTGGGGGAATTAAGATCCACGTCCTCTAATACTCTGCATTGATTGGAGCTCCCCATTTGGGTTTTAGATTGTATTTTAGAATTGCTTTATAGAAAGGATGTATCAATTTATACATCTACCAGGAGTATAATGAACCTATATATTCTGACACTCTCACTACTTGTGAGTATTACCCATTTAAAAATACTTATTTTTTTTTCTTTATAGCATATGTCCAGTGATCGGCACAGATACTTGACCATACAGAGTAGACAGTGGAAGGGTTCCCGTACTCTGATGGAACGTTTCTTGCAGGATGTACTGCGACACCACCCATATCGTTATCAAAAAAGCAGGTAAAGTAACTGAATGGAATAATATTAGTACATAGTTATATGTTATAGCATACATATAAGTTACAGTTTGTGTTAATGTTCCAGTACTTCCTAAAGTGAATCTTTTGAGTCAAGCAATATAAAGTGAAATTTTGTCTAGTAACATACCTTGGCAATCATTTTTTAATTTTTCCCAGCCTAAGTAAGAAATTTCACTATACAAGATATGTACTACACTATGCTTTTACTAAAGAAAAGTCTTAGGTCAGTAAATAATTATATATCATTAATGTGTTTTGTAAGGATGTCATAGGACTAAGCACAGGAAAAAGGTGGGAGTAAACATAGCTTTTACAAGATTAGTAACCAAAAAGCTGGGGACAGTAGCCAAGTAAGGGTGGTCAAAGTAAAAATTAAGTCAATTACACATTAATGGAACTATTTGCTAGCTATTTGCTAGTCTATCAAATAGAACTGGCTCTTTTTATTATTTGTCAGTATCTTGATAGCTTACTTATATCAGTTTATTTTGGTTGTTTTAATAAAAATAAATATTTTGATACCATTTAAAGGTTAATATCCTATGTTAAAGGAAAACTTTGGTAGAAAATCAGATTATGTACTGTGGTGACTTTGCAGCTACAACTATACGAGAGAAGGCAAAACAGATCATTCGCACATCTGTGAAGATTTGTTTGAGTTCAGCACCAGCAGTAGAAAAAAAGGATGCACTTCTTGAAGGCTTTGCAAGTCATCAACCTAGAATTTGCAAATGGCGAAAAAGTTTTATGGGGAAAAGTTAGGATAAAAATATGTGGTTTCTTAGCTGGTGGAAAGATGGAATTAGCCTATCTTGGGGTCAGCATAAATTTCCAGTTTTCAGTGTATATAAACAGTGCTACAACAAACATATTTGTACGTGTAACTCTGTAGAGTAGATTCCTAGAATTTGAACTTTTGAGCTAAAATTTATGGACATTAAAGGTAGTTTTTATTTCTTAAATTTTCATTTTGAAATGATTTCAGGCTTACAAAAATTTAGTTACAAAACCAGTACAAGGAGTTCTTGTGTAACTTTACCTAGCTTCCCCAAATATTAAATCTAAAATAACCACAGTACAGTGATCAAATCCATGAAATTACATGATGCCATATTATTTATAGACCCGAGTCAGATTTTTTCAGTTGTCTTACTAATGTCCTCTTTCTGGACCAAGATTCAATCCAGGACCGCACATGGCATTGAGCTGTCACATCTTACTCTCCCTTGATCACTGGTAGTTCCTCAGTCTATCTTTGTTTTCAAGACCTTGACACTTTTTAAAGAGTACTGGCCAGTTTTTTGGGGTAGGGTATCCCTAAATTTGGGTATGCCTGATGTTTCCTCCTAATTAAACTTAGGTAATATATTTTGGATAAGAATAAATTATAATTGATGGTTGTACCCTTCTCTGTATCAGATGAGACCCATGATATTGAGTCTCATTGCTGGTGATGTGGACTTGGATTACTTGATTAAGGTGGCTTCTACACCGTAAAGCTAATAAAATTTTTCCTATTGTAATTAATAAGATACTTGTGGGGAAGTACTTTGAGACTATATAAATATCCTGTTTCTCATCTTACTTTCACCCACTGATTTTATTCATTCATTCATTAATGATTTATTCAATCATTCATTAATGATTCTTCCCTGAAACAGTAGTTACATGTATTAATCAGAGTTCTACCATAAAGAAGATCTTTCTTATTCCCTCACTTAATTATTCAGTCATCTATTTCCATCATTTTTAACTCAAGAATGTCTTTTATTCTGTGGGTTTTAATCCATTGCTATTATTTCTTTCATTGCTCAAATTGTATATGGAAATGTTTAATTCTTTTAAAAATTAAACAAAATTTATTTTATTTCATTTTTAATTGAAGTAGTTGCTTCACAATATTATATAAGTTACACATGTACAATATAGTGATTTCCAATTTTAAAGGTTATACTCCATTTATAGTTATTATAAAGTATTGGTTGTATTCCCCATGTTGTACAGTATATCCTTGTAGCTTATTTTATACCTATTAGTTTGTACTTCTTACTCCTTTACCCCTATATTTCCCCTCCCCCCCCTTCCCCTAGTAATCACTAGTTTGTTCTTTATATCTGCGGGTCGGCTTCTTTTTTGTTACAGTCACTAGTTTGTGGTATTTCTTTAGATTCCGCATATAAGTGATGTCATACAGCATTTGTCTTTCTCTGTCTGACTTATTTCATTTAGTATAATGCCCTCCAAATCTATTCATGTTGCCACAAATGGCAACATTTCTTTTTAATTGCTGAGTAATATTCCATTGTATATATATATACCTCATTTTCTTTATCCATTCATCTGTTGATGGACACTTAAGTTGCTCCGTATCTTAGCAATTGTAAATAGTACTGCTATGAGGATTGATGTGCATGTATCTTTTCAAATTAGTATTTTGGGGTTTTTTTGGATATATACTTAGGAATGGAATTGCTGGGTAATATGATAATTCTGTTTTTAGTTTTTTGAGAAACCTCTGTACCATTTTCCACAGTGGTTGCCCCAACTTACATTCCCATCAACAGTGTACGAGGGTTCCCTTTTCTCAAAATCCTCACTGACATTTTTTTTTTTTTTTTGATGATAACCATCTGACAGGTGTGAGGTGATATCTCATTGTGGTTTTGATTTGCATTTCCCTGATGATTAGCAGTGTTGAGCATTCATGTAACTGTTGGCCATCTGTGTTTCCTCTTTGGAAAAATGTCTATTCAGTTTTTCTGCCCATTTTTAAATCAGGTTGTTTTTTGGATGCTGAATTGTATGAGCTGTTTATATATGTTGGATATTAATCCCTTATTGGTCATATCATTTGCAAATATTATCTCCCTTTCAGTAGGTTGTCTTTTCATTTTGTGAGTGATTTGTTTTGCTCTGAAAAAGCTTTTAAGTTTAATTAGGTACCATTTGCTTATTTTTGCTTTTGTTTTCTTTGCTCTAGGAGATGAATCCAAAAAAGTATTGCTCTGATTTATGTCAAAGAGTGTTCTGCCTATGTTTTCCTCTAGCAGTTTTAAAGTATCCAGTCTTACATTTAGGTCTTGGGGGAAGGTATAGCTCAAGTGGTAGAAAGCATGCTTTGCATGCATGAGGTCCTGGGTTCAATCCTCAGTACCTCCTCTAAAAGTAAAGAAAGAAATAAACCTAATTATCTCCCCTCTGCCCCCCCCAAAACCAAATAAACACTTAGGTCTTTAAACCATTTTAAGTTTATTTTTGTTTATGGTGTTAGAGAAGGTTCTAATTTCATTCTTTTACATGTAGCTGTCCAGTTTTCCCAGCACCACTTACTGAAGAGACTGTCTTTTCTGTATTGTGTATTCTTGACTCTTTTGTCATAGAGTAATTGACCATAAGTGTGTGAGTTTATTTCTTGGCTCGCTATCCTGGTCCATTGATGTGTGTCTCTTTTTGTTCCAGTACCATACTGTTTTGATGATTGTAGCTTTGTAGTATAGTCTGAAGCCAGGGATTATGATTCCTTCAGTTCTATTCTTTCTCAAGATTATGTTGGCTACTCTTGGTCTTTTGTGTTTCCATACAAATTTTAAAATTACTTGTTCTAGTTCTGTGGAAAATGCCATTGGTATTTCGATAAGAATTGCACTGAATTTGTAGATTGCCTTGGGTAGTATGGTCATTTTAACAATATTGATTCTTCCAATCCAAGAACACAGTATATCTTTTCATCTGTTTGTTTCATCTTCAGTTTCTTTCATCAGTGTCATAGTTTTCCAAGTACAGGTCTTTTGCCTCATAAGTAGTTATATTTCTAGGTATTTTATTCTTTTTGATATAGTGATAACTTGATTGTTTCCTTAATTTCTCTTTCTGATACTTCATTGCTAGTGTATAGAACTGCAACAGATTTCTGTATATTAATCTTGTATCCAGCAACTTTGCAAAATTCATTGATGAGCTTTAGTAGTTTTCTGGTGCATCTTTAGGACTTTCTATGTATAGTATCATGTCATCTGCAAAAGTGACAGTTTTATTTCTTTCTTTCCATTTTGAATTCCTTTTATTTCTTTTTCTTCTCTGATTGCTGTGGCTAAGACTTCCAAAAATATGCTGAATAAAAGTGGTGAGAGTGGGCATCCTTATTTTATTCCTGATCTTAGAGGAAATGCTTTCAGCTTTTCATTGTTGAGGATGATGTTAGCTGTGGGTTTGTCATATATGGCCTTTATTATGTTGAGGTATTTTTCCTGTACATCCACATTGTAGAGAGTTTTTTTAATCACAAATTGATGTTAAATTTTTTCAAAAGCTTTCCTGCATTTATCATATGGTTTTTATTCTTCAATTTGTTAATTTGGTGTATCACACTGATTGATTTGCAGATACTGAAAAATCCTTCTATCCCTGGGATAAATCCCACTCGATCTTGGTATATAATTCTTTTAATGAATTGTTGGATTTGGCTTGCTAGTATTTTGTTGAGGATTTTTGCATGCATGTTCATCAGTGATATGGCCTGTAATTTCCCTTTCTTATAATATCTTTGTTTGGGTTTGGTATTAGGATGTGCTGGCTTCATAGAATAAGTTCAGAAGTTTCTAACCTTATACCTGAAGTTACTAGAAAAAGAAGAACAAACAGAACCCAACCCAAAGTTAGTAGAAGGAAAATATTCAAAAAGATCAGAGCAGAAATAAATGAAATAGAGACTGAAAAAAATTAGAAAAGATAAATGAAGCTAAAAGCTTGTTCTTTGAAAAGATAAACAAAACTGATAAACCTTTAGCCAGATTCATCAAGAAGAAAAGGGAAAGGGCCTAAATCCATAAAATCAGAAATGAAAAAGAAGTTACAGCTGACTTCACAGAAATACCAAGGATCATCAGAGACTACTATAAACAACTACATGTCAATAAAATGGGCAACCTAGGAGAAATGGACAAATTCTAGAAAGGTACAATCTCCCAAGATTGAACCAGGAAGAAATAGAAAATATGAGCAGACCAATTACTAGTAATGAAACTGAATCAGTAATTTTAAAAATCCCAATGAACAAAAGTCCATGACCAGATGGCTTCATAGGTGAATTCTACCAAATATTTAGATAGGAAATTTTTAATTCTCGATAGACATTCCCTAGAATGCTATACCAGTTTATACACAATTTATGCAGTTGGTCATACATGTTTACATTTGTCTTTCTCTGTCTGGCTTACTTAGTGTGATAATCTCTAGGTTCAAGAAGAGTGGTTTTTAAGCTTTAGTAGTTATGATTTTAGAGGGCTTTTTTGGGTCATTGTTGTAAAATTAGTTTAAAATGCATAGAAATATGAATTGTGATTTGGTTGTTAATTTTATTTATTTATTTATTTATTTATTTATTTATTTATTTATTTATTTAGGTTGTTGCATAGTTGTTAATTTTGTATTCACACAAATACAGATGAAAATCTTTTGGGATTTCCAACATGTTTGATTTTATAGTTCTGCCTTCCTTTCTTTTCTTAGCCAAATGTTATAAACTTAATTTTATTTTGAGAATAATTGTGATAGTCTTTAAGACAAATGGAGATTATCTTTTAGGGTTCTGAAAAACTAGGATAAAGTGATTATTGTGCTGCAATTTTATTGATTAGCATTCAGAAGTATGAAAAATTATAGATTTTTTGCCTCATCATGATATTATTTTGATACCACAGTTAACTTTTTTATTTTACAAATGCCAAAAAGTGTTATCTTAATACTAATTATGATAATATATTTTCATGGAAAAGCAATAGTAATATTTAGGACATGTTAAAAAAAATTTCTTATGGTCAACACATGTATGCATGTCCTTGTAGACAACTTTATCATCTCTCAAACTGAAAAATATTTGATAAAGCTGTATTTTAGTATTAATCTATTTTAAATTATTTATTTATTATTTTTAATGGACTATTTTTAGGGCAGTTATAGATTTATAGAAAAATTGAGAAGATAGTACAGAGAGTTCCTATATATATCTCCTCATCCAGTTTTCCTATTACTAACACCTTACATTAATAGGTTACATTTGTTACAATCAATGAACTAATACCATAACTAAATTCTGTAGTTTATTCAGATTTTCTTATTACTTGTCAGCCTTTTGGCTAAAGTCAAATGTAGATTTTCTTAGTTTTCACCTAATGTCTTTTTCTGTTTTGGGATCCCATCCAGTACAAGCACATTACATTAACTTGTCATGTCTCCCTAGACTCCTTTTGGCATTTTTAATTTTAATAGACATTGCCAAATTGTTCTTCGCAGAGATTAAACTAATCTAAACTCCTACCAAAAATGTACTAAAGTGCCTGTGTCATTGCACTCTTGCCAAAATAATGTATTAATAATAGCTAACATTTGTGAATGATTACTATTTTCCCGGCTTTTTGCAAAAATGCTTTTTACATTCAGTATCTAATTTACTCCTCAAAACAATCTCATGAAGGAAAATAATATTAGTTCCCCTTTTTTGGAGGAGGAAACTAAAGTCTAGATGGTTAAATAACTTGTGTTAAACTTTTTGCTATTTACCATTCTGATAACTGAAAAGTGATATATGGGTTTATTTACATTTTTTCATGTTTAGGAGCCATTAGTGTTTATTAAGTAGCACTTTGTGGAGTTCCCTCCATCTTCTGCACTGATTACCTTTCTGAAATACATGTAATGTATAGCCTGGTGTGATTGCCTTGACTCTGTCTTCTAGGAATCTGGCCCAGGATAGAAAGAAAATAATTTTTAGTATGTCTTTTAAAAAAAGCATTTTAAACAGATATTAGTATATTTTTATGGCTGTTTTCCCTTGCTTTTTAGATCAATGCAAAAGAAGAGCCTTCCTATGAATACTGCAGCACCTTCTGAAGTGGTTCCTAATAATGATTTTACTCCTGAAGAAATGGCAGTAGATGCTGATGGAGTCAGAGGAGAGATGCCCACCAAGGATTCTAAACCTGTTGAAGACATGTATTCTAGATCTAGTAAATCTCAAGAGTATATACAGGGTGTTTCAGTTCGACCATCAGTTATTCAAAAAGTGGAGAAAGGACAGCAGCAGTCCTTGGAGTTCGTTCACAAAATTGGGAACAACATGAAAGAATTTAATTCAGTTGGTATTGGTCACTCTACAAATAATAGACAAAGTGTAATACGTTTTTCAGTTATTTCTAATGCTCCTGTTAGTTGTTTACCTGAAAGTTCTCATGAAAGACCAGTTACAACTAATACTACTACTTTGTTACCACTAGGAGCCCATTTTGATTCAGTTGGCGAATGTGACCCAAACAAAGTTGACAAATACCTTAAACAGCTGGATGGGGACTCTGGAAATCTTACGCTCTCATGTTATCCAGAAACTTCTTCAGGTTCATGTCAGAAACCTAAAGAATCAAATAGGGAATCTTTATGTATAAATTCAGATAAATTGGTTATACAGGAAGATGTAAAATCTCAGGGTAAAACTTTGTCAGCTGGCTTTGAAGCACATGAATTTGTGGGTACTGAAGGCTCCTTAAAATTGGAATCTCTTTCCAAATTAGCAGTAAACCCAGCAATCAACATGAATAAAACTGACATACCTGTTAATAAAGGAATCTTTGAAGATGGCATTCCAAAGCATCATGAGGAATTCTTTCCTAATATGGATTGTACCCAAGAAGGAAAGCATTTGGCCTTTTTGGAACAGAAGACCTCAGTGAGTTCCGAAATGAAGTTGGCTGGTGGCTCTCTTCAGTCAGCGTCTGATCACCCTGAAGAGGATGTGCCAGACCTTTGGAAGGAGGAGCAAATTGACCAAGAAGATAAGAACTATGAATTAAGAAGTTCTGAAATGAGTTTTGATGGCAGTTCTTCTTTTTATTCACTTACTGACCAATCGAAAGAGACTGCTAATGAAATAAACCTTTCAGAGGAAGTACATGCTGATTTGCAGTATAAGAATAACGAATCTTCTGTTTCTGAAATAAGTTCTGATTGTGATGGCTCTCTTCACTTGATTACGAACCAAACTCAAGTAATTGTTAAAGATATAAGTGCTCAGAAGGCAGTGCATATTAGGCTGGTTGATGAAAGCTATGAATCTAGTGATTCTGAGATGACTTTTGATAGCAATGCCTCACTTCAGTCAAGTGATGACTACCCCCAACAGTCTGATAAAGAAGCAAACCTTCTGAAAAGGGCACACACTGGCTTGGTTGATATGAACTATGGATCCAGTAGCTCTGAAATAAGTACTGATTCTGTTTTCTCACTTGAGTCAGTGGTTGACCAACTCCCAGTGGCTGTCACAGAGAGAAAACTTCAGAAGTTTCACAATGGCTTGGTTGATATGAACTATGGATCCAGTAGCTCTGAAATAAGTACTAATTCTGTTTTCTCACTTGAGTCAGTGGTTGACCAACCCCCAGTGGCTGTCACAGAGAGAAAACTTCAGAAGAAGGTTCACATTGGCTTGCTTGATATGAACTATGGATCTAGTAGCTCTGAAATAAGTACTGATTCTGTTTTCTCACTTGAGTCGGTGGTTGACCAACTCCCAGTGGCTGTCACAGAGAGAAAACTTCAGAAGGTTCACAGTGGCTTGGTTGATATGAACTATGGATCCAGTAGCTCTGAAATAAGTACTAATTCTGTTTTCTCACTTGAGTCAGTGGTTGACCAACTCCCAGTGGCTGTCACAGAGAGAAAACTTCAGAAGAAGGTTCACATTGGCTTGCTTGATATGAACTATGGATCTAGTAGCTCTGAAATAAGTACTGATTCTGTTTTCTCACTTGAGTCGGTGGTTGACCAACTCCCAGTGGCTGTCACAGAGAGAAAACTTCAGAAGGTTCACAGTGGCTTGGTTGATATGAACTATGGATCCAGTAGCTCTGAAATAAGTACTGATTCTGTTTTCTCACTTGAGTCAGTGGTTGACCAACTCCCAGTGGCTGTCACAGAGAGAAAACTTCAGAAGAAGGTTCACATTGGCTTGCTTGATATGAACTATGGATCTAGTAGCTCTGAAATAAGTACTGATTCTGTTTTCTCACTTGAGTCGGTGGTTGACCAACTCCCAGTGGCTGTCACAGAGAGAAAACTTCAGAAGGTTCACAGTGGCTTGGTTGATACGAACTATGGATCCAGTAGCTCTGAAATAAGTACTGATTCTGTTTTCTCGCTTGAGTCGGTGGTTGACCAACTCCCAGTGGCTGTGACAGAGAGAAAGCTTCAGAAGAAGGTTCACATTGGCTTGGTTGATAAGAACTATGGATCAAGTTGTTCTGAAACAAGTTTTGATTCTGATATTTCTCTTCAGTCAGTAGTTGATCATCCCCAACTGGCTGTCAGAGAAAGAAACCTGGTAGATAGGCTTGTTTACCTGAAAGATAAGAATCGTAAACCCAGTAGTGCTAAAGCACATCTTGACTGTGATGTCTTTCTTGAGACAGTGACTGATGAACCTCAGAGGGCCATTGAAGAAATAAATCTGAAAGAGAAGAATGACCTTATGGATATGAGCTATGAGTCTTATGGCTCTGAGATGAGTTTTCACACTGATGCTCAATTAGTACCTGACCAATCCCAAGTAGCAGTTAAAGAAGTAAACATTCAGGAAGTAGCTGTTGACTTGGAGAGTAAGAGTGTTATATCTAGTGTTCCTGGTCTAAGTTTTGGTTCTCATGCTTCTCTTTATCGATCAGGTAATGACCAACCTCAAGGGGCTTTGAGTGAAATAAATCTGAAAGAGTTAAATATTGACATGGAAGTTAAAAGGTATAGGTGCTCCAGTTCTGAGTTGACTTTTGATTCCGATTCTCCTCTTACATCAGTTACTGAGTATTCTGAGCTGGATGTTGAAGAAGTAAGAAAGAAGCACATTAACCTGGAAGATGAGAGCTTTGAGTCAATTAGTTCTAGAATAACTTTGGATTCTGATACTCCTCTTCATTTAGGGCCTGATCAGCCTGAATTAGCCGATAAAGAAACAGTCATTCAGAAAGAAGGGTATGTACACTTAGGAGGGAAGGACGATGAACCCACCACTTCCAAGATAAGTTTGGATTCTTACATCCCTTTTCACCCAGTGATTAACCCTCCAGAAGAAGCTGTTAAAAATCTGTTAAATTTTCAAAAAGAAGAGTGGGTACCAGTCGAAAATAGAGAAAACAAACCTAATGGTTCTGAATTAAGTTTTGATTATGGTATTTTTCACTCAGTTACTGGACATTCTGAAGATCCCATTAAAGAAAGAAGCCTTCAGAAAGAAGAGAATGTACACTTAGAAAATAAGAATAATGTACCCAGTGTTTCTGAAGGCAGTTCAAAATCTGATACCTCTTTTCAGTTAGTGGCTAATCATCCTGATGTAGCTATTAAAGAAATAAATCTTCAAAAAGAAGAACATGCAAACTTAGCAGAGAACGGTAATGAGTTAAGTATTTCTGAAACAAGTTGGAATTCCGGTATTCGTCTTCAGTCAGTGATCTACAAACCTGAAATGGTTGTTAAAAAACTATGGCTTCAAAAAGAAAAGCATGCTCAATTAAAAGCTAAATGTGCTGAATTTAGTGGTTCTGAAACAAATTTAGATTCTGATATCCCTCATTGTTCAATAATAGAACCTCAAATAGCTGTTAAAGAAATAAATGTTCAGAAAGAAGAATGTGTTGGTCTAGAAAATACGAGCAATAAATATAGTAGTTCTGATACAATTTCGGACTCTGATGTCCCTCCTCGGTCATTGACTGAAAAACCTCAAGTAACTGTTTTGAAGGAGGACCATGTTGACCCAGAAGTTGAAAGTACTAGACCTGGAAATTTTGAAATAAATTTGGGTGTTAATGCCCCTCTTCATTCAGTTCTTGACCAACCTCAGCTAGCCCTTTTGAAGGAAAAACATGTTGATCTGGGAGATAAAAACAGTGACTCTGGTGGTGGTAAAGAAGGTTTTAATTCTGATCACCTTCATTCATTGCCTGGACAATTTTGGAAAGTGATCAGAAAAACAAACCCATGGAAGGAAGATGATATGGGCCTGAAAAATAAGGTCAATGAACCTAATGTTTCTAAATTAATACATAATTCTGATGTTTCTCTCCAGTCTGTGTCTGATCAACCTGAAGTGGGTGTTAAACAAATAAACCTCGAGAATGAAGGTCATGTGTACTCAGAAGATAAGAACAGCCGATCTAGTGGGTCTGAAATGAGATTGGATTCTGAGTTCATGGTTCAGTCAACAGTTGATCATCCTCAGATAACTATTCTGGAACAAGAGCACTCTGAGCTAGAAGATAAGCACAATCAATCTTGTGGTTCTGAAATAAGTGTTGATTCTGTTGATCCCCTTCAGTCAGTGCCTGACCAGCTTAGAGAAACTGTTAAAGAAAAAAGCCTTTGCAAGGATCAAGTTGACATGGAAGATAAGAGAGATAAATCTAAGCATTTTGAAATTGTATATGATTCTGATGTCCTTTTTCAGTCAGTGGCTGGCCAAACTAGAGAAGTTGTTAAGGAGATCAACCTTTGGAAGGAGCATGTTGACTTGGAAGATAAGGTTGTCAAACCTAGTGATTCAAAAATAAATTTTGATTCTGATGCACCTCTTCAGTCTGTGACTAATAAAATTCAAGAGGCTGTTACAGAAATAAATCTGAGGGAGGGACAGGTTTGTCTGGATGCTAAGAGCTATGAACCCCGTGATTCTGAAATCATTTTTGTTTCAAATGCCCCTCTTCAGTCAATGGTTGAGCAGCCACATGTTTTGGAAGAGCAACAAGCCAATTTGGAAGATAAAAGCAGTGATCCTTGTGATCCTGATATAAATTTTGTTTCTGATGAAACTTTTCAGTCAGTGGCTGACCACCTTCCAAAGTCTGTTAAAGAAATAGGTCTTTGGCAGGAAGACCATGTTTACCTGGAAGATAAGAAATATAAACTAGGTGATTTTGAAGTAAGTTATGATTCTGATGTTCACTTTGTAGCTGGTCATTCTCCCGAGGCTGTCAAAGAAATAAGCTTGCAAGAGAAGAATGATTCTGGTGTTCATCTTTGTTTAGAAGTTGGCCAATCTCAAGTGGTTTGTAAAGAAATGAACCTTCAGAAGAAAGAGCATCTTGGCATGGAAGAAAAGACCAGTGAACCTAGTGATTCTGACATAATGTGTGATTCTGATGTCTCTTTTCAAATAGTGATAAATGAACCTCAAGAGTCGGTGAACCTGGTGACTGGTGATAATGATTGTGAAGTGATTTCAGATTCTGATGTCCCTTTTCAGCCAGTGATTGACTCACCTCAAATGACTGTCGAAGAAATCAGCTGTATAAATGCTGAAAGTTTTGTTCTAGAAAGTGAGAGCTGTGACTCTTGTGATACTGAGCTAGGATATGTTTGTGAAGCCTCTTCTCAATCAGTGACACACCACTCCAAAAAAACCTTCAAAATAGTAAACCAGAAGAAAGACTATATTATTCTGGAAGAGTCAAGTTGTGAGCCTTATGGTTCTGGAGTCAGTTTTCCGGTTGATGCTTCTCATCAGTCCACAACTTACCAATCACTAGGGCCTGAAAAAAAAAAGGCAAAATATATTGACCCAAAAGATAAGAGCTGTCAGTCTAATAGTCTGAAACGAAAATTTGAATGGGAAGACACTTGTCAGCCACTGGCTCATCAACTGCAGAAGGTTGACAAAGGAGTCAGCCTTTGGAAAGATGTAGAAAATACTGGCCTAAAAGATAAGAACTATGAATCTAATGTTTCTGCCAAGGGTTGTAATGAGTCTCCGGAGTTGGTGATCCACCAAGTGGCTGATAAAGAAAACCTTCTGAAGTTAAAATGTGCAGATCTAGAAAGTATGAGCTGTGACCCTTGTGGTTCTGGGATGAATTTTCAGTGTGATCCCTCTCGTCAGTCTAACACTGATCAGCCTCAAAAAGCTATTAACAAAACAGGCCTGTTAAAGAAGGTGTCTTTTGACCTGAAAGAAACAAACTATAATTGCCATTCAAGCTCTGTTCCCGGGGTTGATTCTATAGGGAACCTGGAAAAAGCAAAGGAGGTCACAGAGGATGATCCTGATGAACAAGTTCCTGAAGGCGTGCCTCAAACCCCTGCTTCATTGGTGGGGAAAACGTGGTCTCAAACAATGAGAGAAGGTGACATGAATACTAATGCTCTTGCGAAGGAATTTAAGGAAGATAGCTTCCGCTGTTACGTTGATGACCGTGAGACCAGGAAAATAAAAAAAAAAAAACTGAATAAAGGAAAAAAGATTGCCTGGGCTGACCTTGAGCAGGACACTACATCAATTCAGGTCGTCTCAGATTGTGATGATGGTGCAGGTGGTATTTCAGATATTGATGACTTTCCAGTGGCCTTAGATAAACCTAGCCATTTTCTTTCAACAAAGAGGCACTGTGAGCAAACATGGCGAGTGGCTTCTCGATGCCAGGCTGTAAAAGTCAGCCATGGAACTCAAACCAATCTCTCAAGTAACCCAGGGATGAAAAGAAGAATGACTGGACAAGAGAAAGACTCTCCAGGAAGGAAACGTCTACTTTTACAGAACGACAGAAAAACAAGAAAGAACGTAAAAATTGGAACAGCTGAATTTCCTGAGTCATGTAGTACAGTCTTGAAGTCTTTGCAACCAAATGCCTTAGTTTATGTTCTTTCTTCAAATATTAAGCAGAAGAAAGGTGAACCCAACAACTTCTCTAAAATGAGGCACTGTAGTAGAAATAATTGGGATATTAACATTCAGTACAGAGATAAACAGAGTTCCTATAATTATTATGACCCATTGAATAAGCGAATTGTAATTGATCCTTCTTTGAACATAGAAGTACCAAATTCGGACAGGAATAACTGTGTTGAAATTCATTTTAGTGACCTGAACTCCCGTGGAGGAGATGATGACACTTATGTACAGAGCTCTGCTTCAGCACCTTTTATGACAGTGACAGTAGGACATGAAGTAATGTCACATCAGGAGGCCAGTGAGCCTTCTGTGTTTCTGGAAGAATCTGAGATTTTGAATTCTAGTGAAGTTCCAAAGGAAAGTAATTTCCAGTCAACTCTTTTAAATTGTGATGTTACGAACATTTCTCCAAAATCAGTTAGAAATAAGTTTTTTGAAAGTAAAAAGAAAATTCAGAGAAAGAAGG
The DNA here is from genome assembly GCF_036321535.1 of Camelus dromedarius. Classification (NCBI taxonomy): domain Eukaryota; kingdom Metazoa; phylum Chordata; class Mammalia; order Artiodactyla; family Camelidae; genus Camelus; species Camelus dromedarius. Next base: position 67,438,713 of record NC_087439.1, on the reverse strand, counting down.
TGACAACTAATAATAAGCCAGGTTTTCCCCAAAAGGGCTGTAGACCAATTATTCCCCAGCAAAAAACCAGCATTGCTTCAGAAAAACAGTCAATTTGGAGTCAGACCAAATTAAGTGATATAATTAAAAAGTATATTCTAAAATACTCTGTTTTTCTGCGTCACAAATATTGGTCCAAGAACACTTTAATTAGGATGCATAATAAGAAGAAAAAATCTCATGTTAGTAGGTTAAAGAAGGCAAAGAATCCAGCCGAAATGCTTCTGAACTCGGTTCCCTCAGCTGGTGCTGAAGAGCAGTCAGGAGCTCCAGCAAGCTCTTCTCCCAAGCAACCTGTGCAGGATTCTCCTGGCCCTGCAGGAAGTACGAACAACGGTATTAAAAGAAGCCCTAGAAGAAATCAAAGAAAGCCTTCTAGACCTGTAAGAGTATATGATTTGAGAAGCTTATATTCTCAGGTACCATATACTGATAGAATGAGTACTCGGCTGTCACACAAATTTCAAGATAATAAGGTGAATTAGAGGTGTTTCTGTTAAGGCTGGTTGAGGATTCAGTACCTCAGTGGAAAATGTATTTGGTACCTTGTGTACAGAGCTTTCCTAACTTTGGTGAAAAAATTAATCTTCAATTATTTGGCTATAGACTTATTTTTTAGAACTTTTATATTTATTTAAAATTAGTATGTAGGGTCTTTTTTTTAATTTTAAGATTCAAAACCACCCTTTGCTGTAGAAGAGCTTCATCTTACTTATATTACATAATTTAGCAGAGTGTATACAGTTTTCTCCCTCAGAAATCATGTCCCTCTTAACTTATTTTTTGTGATTGTATCTCTCGTGTCAGTAGGTTATAATTGCAAGAAAGAATATGGCACACATTAAATGCTATCTTATGTTTTACTTTTAAAAAATTGAACAAATGAATATATAGTTATCTTTTGTGAGTTTCTGAGTAATGTTGTCAATGTTGTATTCTAATTGGATAATTTAAAAACAGAAAGTCAAATAGATTATCTCAGCTTTTGAGTAGGACCTAAGTAGTCCTACACAATATGTAATTTATCTTTTTTAAAAAGAATTCCAGAAAATGAGATTCCATCAACTTTAATCCAGTTTTTAAAAGCTGCCTGCTGATTTTAAATACATAACACAAACTTCTCCTGCTTCATTTAAATTGGACCCGTAGGTCTCTAACTTTCCTAATTTGGATGAATGCACATGTGCAGGCTCTGTAGATTTTTCCTTAGCGTTGTTAGGTCTTAAGGAGGGATGATCTTGCCAGTGTGGTTATGCTTTTCTACCACCTTTATTCCCCTCCACCTGGAAGGGTTGTTGGTTTAATATGAAAATCCAGGTTATCTTATGGGGCTTTATCTCTTAAAAATATTTTAGACATTACCATATTCTTTTTTTTTTTTTAATAGCTTGAACTGAAATTACTGGCTTGGTAATTTGGGCAGACCATTAATTTTTGTTATTAATAAGTTACTTATAATCTTAATATTTCAAAAGATCTAATAAAACTAATAACCTAGGTGAAGGCCCATTTTGCAAGTGAAAAACTATGTCATTGTACATTAGTTTGGCTTTCCTTAAACTTGCCAACTGATTTTAGTAGTTCAAATAAAAGATGTCAAGAGAGGCAGTTTAGGCCTGAGGTACTCACAGTATGTTTAGACCTTTTATTCAGGGACACAGGTTGAGCTGGTACAGGTACATCCAATTATCCTGTTAAGCCAAGGATCCTGGATCCTTCTCTGCCATCAGTGTTAAAGGGAAACATGGATTTCAACTGTTACATTGTATAAACCATATTTTATTGAAACTAGATCAGTGTACCATGATTTCAGAGATAAAACTCTATTACCTTAGAATTAATAAAATATAGTGTAACAATTGGTTTCTAAATATAGCTTTATTTCAGGAGCCATTATTTAACCTGTGGGTATGTTATGGTGTGTTGTAATTTCTTTACTTCTAAATTTAAAACGGTAAGTATGTTGAAAAAAATGGACAAATGTTTATATTTTTAGTTGCAGCAACTTCAACTTTGCCTCATATATGAATATTTTAATTTCTTAAAGTATGACTGTGGTCTTTTAGTTTAAAATAATCCTCCAATTTTAATTTAGGAAAAAAACCTGTTCTGTTTAGGAAGTAAACAAGCAACTAATTCATGAAAATATTCTACTTGTGGGTATTGGTGTCTTTGTTCCCTATGAAATAGACACGCAACTCCCTTGAGTACAGTTAGTAAGCATTCTGCATACTTTTAGTGTCAGTTTAAAAGTAAGAGATCATATGGAAATAATGTACCATGTAATTATTTATACATCTATTGTGATCACATCATGCAGAGAGGATAGTGCTTATAATCTGAGTGATCAAAAACTTGAAGTTAAAAAAATTTTACTACATTTTTTGCTTTGGAAACTCTTCTAAGTACCTTTTTCTTTCCAAATTTTTTAAAAATACATTTTTATTGAAGTATAGTCAGTTTACAGTGTTGTGTCAATTTCTGGTGTACAGCACAATGCTTCAGTCATATAGGAACATACATACATTTGTTTTCATATTCTTTTTCACCGTAAGTTACTACGAGATTTTGAATGTGGTTCCCTGTGCTGTACAGTATGAACTTGTTGTTTAGTACCATTTTCTTTTGAGAGGGAAAGGTTTGTATCTAAAATTTATATCAAAGTATAAAAGTCCTGATGATTTTTAGACATTTTGGAAATGTTTACCAAATTCCTGTAATCATTATTTTAGACAAGTTGAGATCTTGAAATTGTAAAAGTTATGATTATATAAGAAGTGAATAACTTTCAGAATTTGGTAGGATACAGATGTATTTGTCAAAATACAGTTTGGCTTAATTTGCATATTAGATAAAACAGTTGTTTTTTGTGCATTCAAGTAAGTATTAAATTCTTTCAATAGTGAAAATCAAATTATAACCACATGAGTATCTTATGAATCTTGTCCTTGTTCAGTATCTTATGTAGATGTGTATTATAATTGTTCCAAATTGTACAATATGTAGATAACATTGTGTAAAGTGTGTTTTGGGTTTATGCTTTAAATTTTTTGTTAACTAGGGCTCTGAGTGACAATTTTTTGCTAAGGAGAAGCTATATTTAAGTATTCAAACAGTTATATATTTACATGGAAAACTGATGTAAAGACTAACGTATTTTTTATAATGCAGTTTAAAGAGTAAAGTTGTTTTTGAGGTTAGGTAAAATTTATTGAGTATCGAAATTTGTCTCTACTTTCTCCTGTTAGGAACTTTTCCTGAGGATACTTAAGGAATCAGAGAATAATGAAAACAGAAGTTCACTTTATAAATGGTCTTAGAGATAAATAAGGGAATATAAATATTGATGCTGGTGAGGAAATAGTTTAACCAAAGATACACAGTTTACGTTCAATGAAGAAATTATTTCAAAGGATTAAAATTAAACAACTGTTTGATGGAGTGATAGGTTAGCAACTTTTCACTTTGTATACCTCTGTTAGAAGAGTCAGTGAACAGAGTTGAGTTCAGGAGGCAGTGTCTACATCATTATTTGACACCTACTGGAAGAGAGAACTTCGGTGCCTTCAGTGCCATAGCATACGTTATAAAGGGCAAGAAAACATGAAAGAGTGTATTTGTGTCAGTGAAATAGGTGCCTTTGGCCTCAGTTTTGATTTCTGGGGTTTTTGGTCCAGGATTATATTGTTAAGATGAACAACAGCCTACTCTTTATATAAAAAAAATCTTAATAGAGTAAAAATATAAGGTGGAAGCCCATTTTCAGTAAAATACTTTTATGTATAGGTAAAAATGTGGAAAATACTAAAAAAATATATAATTAGGAAATTACACATCAAAATGTCAACTTAAGATGAGAAGCTGAGGAAGAGTCTCAACATTTCCTTATACTTCATGGACCCCAAATACTAGGGAAATAACAGAATATTTAGTAAGTTTTCATTGTTCTTATACTTGATTGTGTATATTTAAAAAGTTCTCCCAAAGTATTTTTAATTATTTACCTGGATTAAGGAGTTGTCAAGGATGAAGTATAGTTTGTTGCTGAATCTTTAAAAGTGTGAGCTTGTGCTTTTTCCTGTGTTTATAATTCATTAATTACATGTTTTTCTTATATGCATTTTATTTTCTGATTTTTTAAGCTGGGCTTGTATGTGTACATCTTGAGCCCTCACTAAGTGCCAGGCACTGTTCTAGGCTTTTAACCTGTATTGTCTCATTTGATCTTCAGAGAGCCCTTTTGACTAGGTACTGTAATTGTTACTAAGTAGCAGATGAGAAAATTGAGGTATAGAGCCTCGATTTGGGGATTACAAATGAGTTGTTTACTGTAATCAAGTGAGGATTACAGATAATTCCATTTGCATCCCCACCCCTAGTCCCAGGCCGTCCCTAATCTGCTGTCTGTCTTCATAGTTTAGCCTCTTCTGGACATTTCATATAAATGGTATCATACAATATGTGGTCTTGTAAAAATTATTTATTTATTTTTAAAATACTTTTTATTGATGTATAGTCAGTTTGCAGTGTTGTGTCAGTTTCTGGTGTACAGCACAATACTTCAGTCATATAGGGACATACATATATTTGTTTTCATATTCTTACACGTGGTCTTCTGTGTCCAGCATTTTTCATTCCCGTACTGTTTTTGAGGCTCATTCATGTAGCATATATCAGTATTTTGCTCTTTTTAAAAAAATTGCTGAGTAGTATTTATGATTAGTTTTTTAACGAAGTTGGTAACAGAATGCTGGTCTCCTGATGACAAATAAGGGTAAAAGCTGTTAGGCTTGCGGCTAGCTGTTCCTTTATGCCTCTCACACCTGTTATCCTTGATTACTCTCCCAATTCCAAGATCAACAGGATATCTGCCTTTTTGAGTGCTCTTATTCCATACTGGAATGTGTTATGCTTCCTCTGTCTTTGACTCTTATTTCCTTTCTGCCCATCTTGGTATTCTTTTCACTGTGCTTTGTGAATTTTCATTTTCAGTGTCAACACATTACCCTGTGTTCTCGATCCTTTCATAATGAATTGCTTGCAAGTAACCCAACTGAGAGTCGTATCCAAGTTGCCCATTATTCTACGTGTGCCGTAGAGCCAGGAAGTGTTGATGATGGTACTGGTCATGGCGAAAGTTCTGTTTAAAATTACTCTCCTACGTAACCACAGGGTACATCATCACAGTCAGGAAACCAACACTGATAATGACGTAACCCTCTACTCCACAGACCTCATTCAGATTTTACAGATTGTTCCAAAATGTCCACTATAGGTCTAGGATTCAATTCAGGATCACACACTAATTTCTTTCTGTAGGGAGCAGTTCCTCAGCCTTTCTGTATATTTTATAACTTGACATTTTGAAGTGTACAAACCAGCTTCTTTGTGGAATGTCTCAGTCTGAGTTTGTGTGATGTTTCTTTATAATGCTTTTTGCGGGGGTGGGGGGGCGGGGGCAGACATTCTGTGGACTTCTCAGTGTATCATAACAAAAATCAAGTGATGTCAGTTTAAATAAATGTGGTGATTAAAGATAGCAGTTTTTGTCCTTATTTTATTTTATTTTTAGCGCTTAGAAGAAAAGAGACAGCTTTATTGCTTTGCCTGGAAAAAGGGGACTCATAGCAGGCTAGTGCTTTCAAAACTGTGAACCCATCTTGGGGATCTGTCCTTATTTTAGAGTAAAAGCTTTTTAATAACCTGAAATGGGAGCTCTCATAGAGGGTAAGTTGAAATATCAACTGATAGTTGTGTTTTTCTACAACTGAGGTTTGAGGCAATTGTGACTGAAAATTTTATATTACATTTATCGTCTAACTCATCAATAAGACAGTCGCTTATTCATACATTTAGCAAATATTATAGACCCCTGCTATGTGCCTGGCCCTGTGATGGGTGCCAAGGGTCCAAGATCAATCAAACAGGTCTCTGATCGTTCACTTTCATCCCTGATATTAGTGAAAGACAATTTCAGTAGTGTGTCTGTAGACTTGCAACGTAATTCTTAGGCTTTCAAAAGATCATTAAAAAACATATATAGGGAGTTCCAGTCAAGAAGGCACAGTCGTAGGACCACGAGCTTGCCTCTCCTCACAACTACAACAAAACCACAACTGAATGCTAAATGACCATCTAAAAAGGAGGAAAAAAAAGATCTTCTGCAACTGGAAACAAAGAGGGAACCACAGCAGGATGGCAGGAGTGGCGTGCTCGTATTATAATTGGGCCCTATACCCCCTGGGTGGGCAACCCATAAGCTGAAGATTTGTTAAGTTGCAGATGCCCTTCCACAGGAGTGAGAGCTCTAAGCCCCACGTCAGACTCCCCAGCTCAGGTCCCGGCATTGGGAAGAGAAGGAGACCCCAGGACATCTGGTTTTGAAGGGCAGGGGGGCTTGGCTCTGAGAGCCTCATGAAACTGGGGGAAATGGAGAGTCCATTTGCTTGAGAATTGTACACGGAAACTCACAAGCACCAGGTCCAAGGGCAGAGGCAGTGATTTCATAGGACCCTGAGCCAGACCTGCCTGCTGGATTTGGAGGGTTTTCTGAGGATGTGTGGGATGGCTGTGGCTCACTTAGGTGGCAGACATTCTGGGAGTGTTCATCTACATGAGCTTTCCTGGAGGCTGACATCTTGATTGGATCATTAGCACCAAGACCAAGCCCCACCCAACAGCCTGCAGGGAAGCTTCAGGCAAAGCAACATACAGGGTAGAAATGTTGCAGAAAAACAAGTTACAGCCCGCTGTTACAGCTCAGTTGTGACAGCAACCTGGATCCGGGCGAGAGACTAAGCAGCATTCGGAGAATTGGAGAACTCAGGTTTATTACGCAGGTGGGCCCAGAGGAGTTAACACTCCAAGCTCTGGACCCTGTCTGTTTACACAGGTTTACACAGGCTTTTATAGGCTGCCAGTTTACACTTTGCAACATCATATGCAAATAAGGTATAACAAAAATTGACTAATTAGGAACAAGCTTTGTAGAAATGGACCAATCAGGAGGGAGAGAAATAACCAATCAGGAGTGAGCTTCATGCAAATGAAGTACTACAAATGGACCAATCAGAAATTAGGGAAATGGACCAATCAGGAGTGAAGGAAATGACTAATCAGGACTGAGCTCAGGGAACCAATAGAATTTTAGGAGTAAGTTCCACTTTCCTAGAAATAAGCTGTTTCAGAGGCAAAAAGTGAGATAATGCTGCTGGGCCAGGGAACCGGATGGTGCTGGCAGGAGAGTAGTGGCCCTGCATGGGGGTCCTGCTGGTCTTTTTTTAATGGGGCTTCCCACCTCAGGAACACAGCCCCATCCATCATCAGACTTTCCTAAGCCACAAAGGCCTCTAGACACAGCCCTACCCACCAGAGGTCCAGGACCAAGCTTCACCCAGCAGTGGGCAGGCAATGGCTCCCCCTGCCAGGAAACCTGCATAAGCCTCTAGTCCAGCCTCATCCACCAGGGGCAGATGGGAGAAATAAGAAAATAATCCCAAAGCCTGGGGAAGGAATCAACAAACACATAGAAAGATAGACAATATGAGGCAGCAAAGGAATATCTCCCAGGCCAAGCCACAAGATAAAATCCCAGAGGAAGAAGTAAGTGCTGAGGAGATAGGTAATTTATCTGAGAAAGAGTTTAAAGTAATGATGGCCAACATGCTCAGAGAACTCAAGAGGAGTATAGATGCACAGCATGAAGTTTTTAGCAAAGAGTTGGAAAATATAAAGAATGCCCAGAGTTGAAGAGTAAAATCACTGAAATGAGCAATACACTAGAAGGAACCAAGAATAGACTAAATGAGGCAGAAGAATGGATCAGTGAGCTCCAAGACAGATTAGTGGAACTCACTACTACTTCAGAACAGAAAAAAGAAAAAAGAATAAAAAAGGAATGAGGATAGTTTAAGAGAACTCTGGGACAACATGAAGCACTCTAATATTTGCATTATAGGGGTCCCAGAAAGAGGAGAGAGAAAGGACCTGAGAAATTTTTTTGAGAGATAATAACTGAAAACTACCCCAACTTGGGAAAGGAAAGTCACCCAAGTCCTGGAAGCACAGGGAGTACCACACAGAATCAACCCAAAGAGGAACACACCAAGGCACCTAGTCATCAAATTGACAACAATTAAGGATAAGGAGAAAATATTAAAATTAGCAAGAGAAAAGCAACAAATAACATACAAGTGAACTCCCATAACATTATCAGCTGATTTTTCAGCAGAAACTTTACAGGCCAGAAGGGAGTGGCACGGTGTATTTGAAGTGATGCAAGGGGGAAACTTACAACTAAGAATACTCTATCCAGCAAGGGTCTCTTTCAGACCTGATGGAGAAATCAGAAGCTTCACAGATAAACAAAAGCTAAAAGATTTCAGCAACACCAAACCAGCTTTACAACAAACGTTAAAGGACCTTCTCTAGTCATCAAACCATAAGAAAAGAGAACAAAAAGAAGAAAGAGAAAAAAAAAAAAACCTACAAAAGATTGATTTGGGTGTTCGGGGTCTTTTGTGGTTCTTTATAAATTTTGGAATTGTTTGTTCTATTTCTGTGAGGAATGTCATGAGTATTTTGATGGGAGTTGTGTTGGATCTGTGGATTGCTTTGGGTAGTGTGGTCATTCTGATAGTGTTGATTCTTCCAATCCAAGAGCACAAGAAATCTTTCCATTTCTTTGTGTCATTTTGGTTTTCAGAGTATAGGTAACCTCCTTGGTTAAGTTTATTTCTAGGTGTTTTGTTGTTTTTGATTTAGTGGAAATGCCTCTGCTAATTATAAAATTCTGGTTTTTGAAGTGAAAAAAAAGTGAATAAAGGGCCACAAGTGGCAAAACATCCTTATTTTTTATGGGTGAGTTGTATTCCATTGTATATATGTATGCTGCATCTCCATTATCTATTCAACTATTGATGTGCACTTCCATATCCTGGCAATTATAAATAATGTTGCTGTTAATAGCAGGGTGTATATATCTTTTTGAGTTAGTTCTTATTTTATGAATGGCTTTATTCCTTTGATAACTATGTAAGTTTAAAAAACTAAAGCTCTAAACGTTCTTAGAAACAGTGAACAGTACATATATGTAAATTAAAAAATATATGTGCAGTAAAAAAAATGTCTTGGGGAGAGGGAGGGAGGGAGGGAGGAATGAATAGATGGAGCACAAGGGATTTTTAGGGCAATGAAATTTTCTGAATGATACTATAGTGGTGGCTACATGTCATTATGCATTTGTCAAAACCCATAGAATGTACAACAACAAGAGTAACCCTAATGTAAACTATGGACTTTGGTTGATAATAATGTGCCCATGTTTGTTCATTGATTGTACCAAATATGCCACACTGATGAGGGATGTTGAGGGTAGGGGAGTATTTATGTGTGGATGGGGAGGGCTATGTGCGAACTCTGTATTTTCTGCTCAATTCTGTTGTAAACCTGAAACTGCTCTAAAAGAATAAAGTCTATTAAAAAAAAAAAAAAAGGAAAAAGGAAAAAAAAAACCTATATAGATAACACCAGATACTGCTATTTGGCTTGAAAAATTCCTCAACTTTCTACACTGAGGCCCATTGCAAAGCATTTCTCATGATTATCTGGGAAGATTGTTTTCGTCTGTTTGCATTATTATGAACAGCCTGTTCTGTGTTGGTTTGATGCACCAGGATGAAGTATTATATAGATTCACTTAGTTACCCATCTTATCATGGCACAAAAATGATTTCCTAAGGACACGTTGCTGTATTTATCAGATGTTTTTTAAAAACATTAAAAAATTTAAATTGAAATATAGGTGATTTACAATATATGTTACTGTACAGCACAGTGATTCAGTACCTTTGAAGGTTTTACTCTATTATGTGTTATTACAAGATAATGGCTATAATTCCCTGTGCTATGTAGTACATCCCTGCTGCCTATCTGTTTTACATATAGCAGTTTGTTTATGTTAATTCCATACCCCTAATTTATCGCTCCCTACTTTCCTCTCCCCTTTGGTAATCACAAGTTTGCTTTTTAAAAAAATATCTGTGAGTTTGTTTCTGTTTTGAGATATATACATACATACATATGTGTATGTATATATATATTTAAACACACACACATATTCATTTGTATTATTTTTTAAATTCCACATATGTGATATCATACAGTATTTGTCTTTTCTCTGTCTGAATTATTTCACTAAACATAATGTTCTCTAGGTCCACCCACATTGCTGCAAATGGCAATATTTCATTCCTTTTTGTGGCTGAGTAATATTCCATTGTATATATGTACACTACATCTTCTTAATCCAATTATCTCTTGATGGGCACTGGGGTTACTTCTAAGTCTTGGCTATTGTAAATAGTGCTCCTATGAACATTGGGGCACATGTATCTTTTTGAATTAGTGCTTTTATTTCCTTCAGATATATACCCAGACGTGGAATTACTGGATCATATGATAGTTCTATTTTTAGTTTTTTTTAAGGGACCTTCATACTGTTTTCTGTAGTGGCTGCACCAAGTTATATTCCCACCAAAACTGTACAAAAGTTCCCTTTTCTCCACATCTTCTCCAACATTTATTATTTGTAGACTTTTTGGTGATAGCCATTTTGACAGGTGTGAGATGCTATCTCATTGTGGTTTTGATTTGCATTTCTCTAATAATTAGTGATGTTGAACATCTTTTCATGCACCTATTAGCCATCTGTATGTCTTCTTTGGAGAAATGTTAGCCATACCTTCTGCCCATTTTCTCATTGGGTTGTTATATAATAAGTTGTATGAGCTGTTTATATATTTTGGACATTAAGCCCTTGTCAATAGATAAATTTTTATTTATTTATTATATATATTTTATTTTCATACACACACACACATATACACACCACACCTTCTTTATCCAGTCATCTGTTGATGGACATTTAGATTGTTTCCATGTCTTGGCTATTGTAAATAGTGCTGCTATGAACATTGGAGTGCATGTGTCTTTTTGAATTATAGTTCTCTATATGCACAGGAGTGGGATTGCTGGATCATATGGTAAGTTTATTTTTAGTTTTTTAAGGTACCTCCATACTGTCCTCCATAGTGGCTGCACCAATTTACATTCTCACGAACAGTGTATAGGAGGGCTCCTTTTTCTCCATACCCTCTCCAGCATTTATTTGAAGACTTTTTAATGATGACCATTCTGACTGGTGTGAGGTGATACTTCATTGTAGTTTAGATTTGCATTTCTCTAATAATTGGTAATATTAAGCATCTTTTCATGTGCCTGTGGGCCATTTGGATGTGTACTGGCACACACACAAAAAAGACACATAGATCAGTGAAACAGGATAGAAAGTCTAGAAATAATCCCATGTACTTATGGTCAATTAATCTATGAGAAAGGAAGCAAGAATATACAACGGAGAAAAGACAGTCTCTTCAATAAGTGGTGCTGGGAAAACTAGACAGCCACATGTAAAAGAATAAAGTTAGAACATTATCTAACTTTGGATCTGGATGTCTGTTTAGGTCTTCTGCCCACTTTTTGACTGGGTTGCTTAATTTTTGATATTAAGCTGTATGAGCTGTTTGTATATTTTGGAAATCAGTTCATTGTCGATCACATCACTTGCAAATATTTTCTCACATTCTGTAGATTGTTTTTTCATTTTGTTGGTAGTATCCTTTGACATGCAAAAAGCTTTTAAGTTTCATTAGGTCCCATTTGTTTACTTTTTCTTTTATTTTCATTACTCTAGGAGCTGGTTCAAAAAAAATATTGCTGTGATTTATGTCAAAGAATGTCCTGCCTATGTTTTTCTCTAGGAGTTTTGTAGTATCTGGTCTTACATTTAAGTCTTTAATCCATTTTGAAGTTATTTTTTGTATGGTGTTAGAGAATGTTCTAATATAGATACAAAATCTATAATATAAATATAGAAATTATTATTTATGAATCTATAACTATAAAGAGCCAAAGAAGGAAACCGTGTCTAAAGAATTAATGTATGAGAGCAATGTTTCACCAAGTTGACAATATTAATAAAGAGAAATTGGGAAAAACAGAAGCAATGAGAAATTTCGGAGTTGGAAAGTTTTTCATATATTTTTCTATAAAAGCTTATTCATCTTGTCCTCCTTAGTAGGTTATGTATGCTCCTTAAAGATGTAATAATTATCGTGTATATTACATTTTTGTGTCTCTCAATATGTCTAGTGTAATACATGGTTCTCCTTCTTAGAACTTAGCATACATAATTTGTGAATGTATATTTATTGTGTGCCTGTCTTCCTTAACAGCTTGGAGACTTCATGAGAATTAGGCCTTGTCTACTTTATTCACCAGTGTCTATCCAGCATCTGACTTAATATCTGGCTGGTAGCAACTTTTCAAAGAGCGTATGTTGAATAAATAAATTACAAACTAATGAATGAAAGGAATGATCATTTGATGAACATCTGCTATATATCATGCATTGTGCTGTATTTATATATATTATCTTAATTAGTCTAGGATGTATATCATTACCTCTATAATCCAGTCACTAACTTCCTTATCTTGGAGTTAGGAAAGACCATTAGTAAAATTGGTTTGGTTAGCACCCTATTTGTAGGTTAACAATCAGATGATCTCTAGGCCAGGAGATTGTGGGTCTCCCTGGTTCCCCCTACTGAGTATGGTTGACTGATTGGTTTCCTCCTCTGCTTTGCAGATGAGCATTCACAGAACTCCAGAAGTTTGAGTCTTTACATAAGATTCACAACGATGGAACTTATGTGGGGCTTCTAAGGGAACAACTCCATATGGCACCCTGGCAGCCTCACGCATATCCACATAGGTCATGTAGTCAAGGACCTGAACCACAGCTAATCTGAGTCTTGGCAGAATGGTTTATTATTCTCCCAGAACACGAGGTCTGTGATAGGCTGGTCCAAGGCCATCAGCCTTGAGTTTCTCATGGTGTGAAAGCTCTCGAGGTACTGCTGAGTATGATTGTTTCCTGCCTTGCCCCTGTGGAACAGAGCTGCAGGCTCCAAAACCTTCCAGCTGCAGTTTAGAATTAGCCCCATAGCAGTGGAATGTCCACGGCTGGTGTTGCAGTCTTCTGGCCCTGATTTTTAGGGAGTCACCCTTTTTGTTGTTGGAACAAGAATAACTGGGAACTGGAGGTTTGGCTACTGTTTTGCTGCCAATGTAAATGATACACTGTCTAAATCTAAAAAGGGCTAGTGTGTCTTTATCAGTTGCATCCGGCAGCCGGCCTTGGCTTTGGCTTTCCTTGTTGCTGTCTGCTTTACAAGGCCCTGATCCCAGAGTGGGAGTCCTCTCCACCCAGATGTGTGGCCTGAGTCTCCTCCCCTCCTCTCTGGGACTCAGCCCATATGCTTTGAAGTCTAGATCTTGGTTATTTCTCCTAGATACCTTCTGGAGGTAATTAAGTTTGTTTGTTTGTTTATTTAATGGAGGTACTGGGGGTTGAACCCAGGACTTCATGCATGCTAAGCACACACTCTACCCCTGAGCTATACCCACCCCACCCCTCCTAGACACCTTTTAATTTTCAAAATATTTTTTCAACATTGAATCTTTTTTTTCAACATTGAAAGTCGAGTAGGAGATTCTGAGGATAGAGGGGAAAATTCACTGAGGGGTATACTCTTGGAGTGGCAGTATGCTTTTTTTTTCCTTTATGATTGGCCTTAAAAAATTATAATGTATATAAAAGTTATATATAATTTAATATATTTTAACATGTAATTAATTCATATATTAATTTAATATATACTTAATATATTTTAATTATAATTTTATATAGTTTAAATATATAGCTTATAAAAATATAAATTATACAGTTTAATTATATATAATTTAATCATATACAATCAATTATATATAATATAATAAATTGTAGTTTATATATAAAATAAAATTATATACATAATTTATATATATGCTTATTTATAAATTGTATGTTAAAATTCAGACAACGAACATTGGGATTCTGGAAGGGATACTCTCTTGTCAGTTCCCACACAGCTTTTGACTTGTTATTATGCAGAAGAGGGTGTTTTTCCTTCTTTCTTTGAATTTCATGAAAATATCTTCTCTAATAACTTGCCATTGCAGGATCCTTCGAGTGTGTGTGTGTGCATGTGTATGTGTTCGTATGTGTGTTTTTTCTTAACTAGGGGAGGTGGGAGAGAGGGAAATCCTCTTACATAGGAAGGAATTGTAATATAGAAAGCTTAGAGCTATTGTCATCGATCCATAATCAGTAAGTGTTGAAGGAGCCCTGTGTTCCTTAGCAACATGTCTGATGTGCCTGTTCTGCATCCTCATCAAAGGCTTCTGGAGACACTGGTGTTGGGCTACTTGTTTTCCTGTAGGCTTGTTACGAGGGGCACAGAACACTTCTACCCCTTCCAGCTAGTGTGCTATGAGTGAAAGAACTGTGGCCATCAAAATATTTATTTCTAGAACATTAACTAACTATCTGGAAGTTATTTGACAAATTTACTAATTGATGTTCAAGTCAGAGATGTTGAGTGACTTTTCTTTACCAAAATCAAAAATGAAAACAGAAATTTAAGAAATTTAAGGTAGCAGATAAAATAAATTTACCTGTTTGTTGTAGAAAAATTTGAAGCTATGGACAAGCCAACAGAAAATTAAAATTATCTATAATCCCATTATCCAAAAATAACACAGCTGGTATTTGGTATATATGCTTCTGGACATGCATTTTAATGGGATGATCCTATAAAAAGCGTATGGATTACTGTTTTGTGACTAGCTTCCCCTACAACTAAATACATTGTGATCATCTTTCCTTGCCGACATTTTTTGTATGACATTCCTTTTAATGATCGTACAGTATTCCATTGTGTGGATGGCAAATGTTTATTTGAATAATTCTAGATTGTCGTCTATTAGATGGTTTTCAGTTTATTTTTTTCCAGTATAAAAATCCTGCCACTACTAGTCCTGTGGATGAGCTTTTTGAATATTCATGATTATTTTTGGGGGATAAATTCCTAGAAATAAAATTGTTGGAGCACAGCCTATGTGCATATTTAATAGGTGCTTTTTCTAATGTAGACCAAACTGGTTTTATAATTAGTTGTTCTACCAAAAAAGTGCAGCAGAGATTTAACATATGGCTCTTTCTTAAACTGGTTCATAATAAAAAGCTGAGGCTAACTTTTGTGCTGTCATATGGTGAAAGGCAATTCCATTAAGAAAAAAAGCAATATAGTACAGAAAGGCATTTTTCTGGCAGTCTGTCTTTTTAATTGTCTATCTGCTCCCATTAGCATGTAAGCTCCATAAAGAAAAGGACTTTTTTTCTGCTTTGTTTAATACTGTATTTCTAGTGCCTATGTCTTGCATGGAGTAAGTACTCAATAGATAATTGTTGGATAAATAAATGAATGACTCTGGGCTTTTTATAGGTGCCATAGCTAACAGTACACATTGAGGTCATTAATGAGTGCTTGAATTGCATGGTGTTAAGTAGAGGCCCGTTAGTAGGGTAGTGGCGAGGAGGAAATATAAGTTAATTTTATTTTATTTTTTGATTGGTAAGAAAAATTTAATTATTGCCTGTGTTCCTGGAAGAAACACTGGGACAGAGTTAGAAATGCAACAACAGACTTATTGTGAAACATTCCTGTCAAATAAAAATGACTGTGAAATATAAAAATGAGGGGAGCAAGGGTAGGCGGAGAAGGTCTTCAGAAGCAGTGTATGTCTGACACTTATGAAAAGAGAGGCGGAAAGAAAGAGGGTTGGGTGGGAAGAGCCACAGACCGTGGTGTAGTCTGATAAAGTCTTGGCCAGCCTGGAAGGGGTTTCCGGTATAAAGATGACCCATAGAAGAGTTCCACATTGGGCAGCAGTGGCTCAGTCATTGCCTGGGTGCTGTCCGGGAGGCTCATGGGCTCAGCACAAACACTTAGTGGATCCTGAAGGTGCTGCAGCTAGAGGCTGTCAGCTAATCGCACTCCTGGCTGCTGACCAGCAAGTTCCTTTTACAGGGACCACCAAGAGCTGCGTCTCCATGGTTACCATAGTCCTCCCTTTGAGCCGTGCAGATCCACTTCTCCACACACATTTGGAAAACAGCTTCAACACGGTTTGTTACGGAGTGCTGTCTTTAAGCTTACACCTTAGCAAGCCGTTTCACTGCTCTTTCAGGCTGGTTGCTCTTCAGGTGGTATTGTGTGTGACACAACCAGTGAATCCTATGGTCATGAGCCCATTACTGGACTTCCTTTGCTGGATGCTGTCTCGTGTGTGATTTCATGGTTGCAAATTTGTCACTTAAGCTCCCCAGATGGTGGATGTTGGCAGGAAAGGAGGCAGAAATTACAACCCCATTACTTGAAAAAGTATGTATTCTTGAGAAAATGAATCCCTGGCTTTTCTAGGACATAAGGGATCCAAAGTAGTTAACTTGCACCAAATGGCTTTTGAAAGAGTATCAAATCATGGGTTCAACGTTGGTCTCTATTGTTGGCAAGTTAGACATTCAGAGATAGCAGGACCTTGATAGGCCTTGGTAGGTAAAAGTCCATGCTGTTGGGTCCATGTGTAGCCTCCATCTCTGACATGGTGGTCACTCTATATGTATGCCCCTTTCCAATTCTCAGGTGATTAATGAGGAAGATTGGCAAATGTCAACTGGCCAAGCCATTTTATCTACTCTGTTGTTTATTGCCTCTACTGTGGTAGATGTTTACTGGTGAGTGTTAACATTCAATATACAAATTGTTACATTTTGTGCCCATTCCTATCTGTTCACCCACTTGTCTCTCCTCCAGAACTCTTTTCTCCAATCACTCAGAATTTCCCTCCTAACCCTTTGACCAGCCTATGAGGCCATTCATTACTGCCCATGAGTTTGTATATATTCTCATCTTGGACCATTTCTCTTGCCACACAAAGAGAATGATCAGATGTATCAGATGAGGCTCCTGCCATTGCAAAGATTTTCTCTCACCACTGTCTTTCCAAGTCATCCCTGAATGGGACTATAATGCACCCTCTGTATATTTTCACTTTCATCCACATTCAGAGCCAATCCACTTGTAAACCAAGCTCAGGATTTCCCCTCTTGCTTCAGCTGTTCACGTGAGGCCCTCCCTATGACCATGAGGTGTAAGCTAAAGGAGGAGCTGTAGTGCAACCAGGAGTCTGGACTACTTCCCCATGAAGCTTATACATGCTCTCTTATCCTCTGTGAGCTTGATCCCAGGCACATCTTTTCCTTCTTGGAAGGGGCTTCTGTTGGGCAGTTATGCGGCACTGCCTGGTCTCTGCTATTTCAGGGGCCCATTATTACCACTATTTCTGAGCCGCTATCTGTGACTGCCTCTCCTATGGTCAGCCCTAATGTGCAGAGGAGGACCCCCACTGAATTTCTTAGTGACACTGATGCCCTTCTTACCACTGCATTGCTAACGGCCTTTATGAATGGTGTGTCCTCCAGGTTCTCCTGTGGAATAAGAATTCTCTGATTTTCTGGCTCCACATATCTATGCTTCCCAGCATGTCCAATTCCCTGAGGCTTTTAATTATTTTTTTTTCTACTGCCTGCCATGGCAACTCATGCATTTCAAATTCACTTAGCATGGGCCATTTCTTTCTCCAGGTTTTTAAAACTACCCAACCAGTGAGTTTCTCTCACCCTTTTGGGTATTTGCCAGGGTGTTAAATCTTGTGTTCTGATATGGTGTCCCTCAGGCAATAAACTCTTGCTTGTATAGGAGTTGATTAAGCACATGCAAAAATCTAGTCCTTTAGCTTCCATTAGTATATTCTAGCTAAGCCTTGCAGGCCAGGTAATTCCAAATCTGAGTATCCTCAATATTTCTACAGATCCTTAAGTAGGGGATGTGAGGAAGGCTTGAATTTTTAGTCATCTGCCTCCTGTATTCTGCGCTGGTTGAATTCTTGTTCTTTGTTCTAACTATTGAAGCTGATTCTCTATCTCTGTATTGATGTGATGCCAAACTTAGAACTCAACTCCTTTCTTTTCTCTCTGTATCAATTCTGACTTTAGTTGCAAGTGACAAACAATGAACTCAAACTTGTTTAAGCAAATAAGAACGTCAGCATCATTGATCAGTGATTCTCAAACTTTTTTGGGCTCAGAACCCTTTTATACTCATGAAAAGTTTTGAGGATCCCAAAGAGCTTTTGTTTATATGAGCTATATCTGTTGAGATTTATTGCATCAGAAATTAAAACTGAGAAAAGTTTAAAATATTTATTTATAAATTTAATTAAAATAACAATAATAATCCCACTATATGTTAACATAAATAATGCTTTAATGAAATATAACTATATTTTTCAAAACAAAAAGAATTAGTGAAGAGAGTGGCATTGTTTAACAAATTTTCAAAAATTTTTAAAATGTTTTATTTAATAGAAGACAGTTGGATTCTTGTATCTCCTTCTGAATTCAATCTGTGGCCTGGTAGAACTGTGAAAAAAATTTGGCCTCACATAGGTGTAAATTGGAATAAAAGAGGAGTATTTTAATAGCCTTGTCAGGTAATTGTGGATATTTGTCTTTGAAATTACACCAAAACTTGAGGAGTGGTAGTCTCCTAAAGAACTGTTGCAACGTGGAATCTAAAACCATACCAACGATTGTTTTATACTGTTATATTAAAATCCATTGGTTTATCTTGCATTTTAATGAATCTTTTCCCCATGCCTGATTTGGTAATATATCATGTATTTGTCACTTGGAAAATGCCATTTCACTGAGATATACAGGTCTTCCAAATGCTGACACATTTTATTACACAATATAAAAATTTATTTATATTACTACCAATTTTATCAGAAAAGTCTTTAAGTATTGGTAAACTGTTAAATTCACAGTATTGCATACAGTTTTCTAAAAATCCTAATTTTCACTTGAAAGCTTGCAGTTTATTATTTGTGAAATATTGTCAGTTGTTTTCCTTGAAGTTAAAGGTTCACTTTGTTTATTTTCAGTAAAATGTCTGCCAAATATCCAAATCTGAATAAGCATACCTTGCCTGTCTGTTGCTTTTTCAAATACAGTGGGGTTTTAGGAAAAAGCAGTTAGTCTAGTTTGCAAATCAACTGCACAAATGCTCTTTCTGGAGACTATTTTTCTTCAATACATAGTAGTTCTTTTTAATTTAACTAAATTAATTTTTTTATTGAAGTATAGTTGGTTTACAATATTACAGAAGTTTCAGGTATAATACACAAGAGTTCTTTATGTGTATTTACCATTTCATTTACAGAATATTTAAAAGACATGTACCTAACCACCCAGATATAATAAATTTAATAATTTTACTAATTCATCAAGGGCATTCTTAAATGAAACTGTTTTTTTCTCCAGGAAGTACATTTTGGTAAAGAATATAATGACCACTAACACAGTTGGGTGCCACTATCTTGATATGTACTTAGATGCCAGCACTTTCAGTCACTATTGCTTTCTGCTATCAACATAAATGTTAACACAGTGGGGCATAACTCTCAAATGATGTCTTAGTAATTTTATGAAATTAATCTTTTATCTCTTAATCTTTGAAAGGGTCTCCCAGATACCAAGTGGTCCATGCGTTATGCCATGAGAACAGCTGGCTTAGAGCATCTCTTTTTCTGAATACAGTACTGCGAGGAGCTTTAAGCCCTCATCATCTCAGCCAAAGAGCCTTGACAGTGGAGGTGGGGGATAGAAACTTCATAATTTTGCAATGAAGCTAGGCGTGAGACAAAGAAGCTTTGACTTGTTTAATCTACCAACTATCTCTTTATCATCTGGCTTGTTTGCTTATTTATTTGTACCACTTGGTTCATATTATAAACTACAGCAATGAACTCATCAATAAAATTTTATAAATATTTTATAGTTGATATGAAATAGATTGATGAGACAAAATAATCTTTCAGCTTGACAAATGAAACTGTTCAGCTTCTACAGAGCTCTAGGTGGTCGAAAGATAAAAGCCACTTATAAGAGCAAAGAACAAGGGCAGAAATCAATTCGGACATCTTATGTTGGCAAAATCCATTTTCATGTTCCAAATTAATTATCATTACACCAGGATCTAAAAGGATGGCGTTTTCAATATGAATTCTGTTTCTATGACTTGTTGTTGAAAATGGATAACACTTATTGATAAGTAACTTCACAGAACACAGAAGTTCTGTATCTTTTTAAACATGTGTTTCGATTCAGACCAGTATCATTTTAAGCATCAACAAGATCAAAAAGCTGTTACGTGGGTGGCAAGTTACACTTGATCATTTTTTATTATGGTCTGAAGATACACAAAGGAGAATTTCAGTGTGTCTTCAAGTATTACGAAAGGACTTGCTTTATACTAGTAGTAGCCAGTTAGAAAAAAATAGAAATCTACAGATATTATTTAAGGGAATCAAATGTGATATGCAGTTGCCTTGAGGGAGAAATTGGAAGGTTTGACTATATATCTGCTAGGGTTTCTTTTAGATAAACTACTTAAAATCTCCTTGTCAGGGAACTTAATTGAAACAGTGACCCTCAAAATGGTGATACAGCTCATTCAGACAACACATTAAAAAAAAAAAAAATTGAGGGCCTACTATATTCCAGGCACAGTATACTTGATCTGATAGAAAATTATGAATATGTGTCTTTCACCCTCAGTGGGCCCCTGGCGTTGCACATCTCCTTCCTTCCCACTTCATTCATTTATTCAACAAATATTTATTGGTCATTGCTTGTATGCCAGGCTCTCTGCTAAGCACTAAGGATGTAACCATGAACAAGGCACAAGGATCCATCTGGGACTTGCAGTCTAGTTGAGACAAAAACTAGAGTTACATAACTAATAATTACAGGTGTGATTAAGTCTTACAAAGGAAAAAGAGAGAAAGGGCCATGAAAGTGTACAGCAGGAGATCTGACCTATCTTGTGGGTTGGGAGTTACAGTCTGTCTCGTGTACAATCAGGCAGCCAGAGTCACCCGGATGATGACTAACTATGCGAACCCAAAGGACCAGGGGATATATGGAGCCGTGTTATGGTGCCCAAGTGTCCAGGTTTGCTTGGGTCTGAGAAGCTTCCTGGTACATGAGGCCGTTAGTGCTAAAACTGGGGAAGTCCTGGGTGAGCCCGGGTGTACTGAAGGTGCTCAAGGTGCCCGAGGCCTGGCGGGTTCACGGATTCTGGCAGACACGGAAGAACACAGGCGGAACCGTAGGTCGCCGACGTGCCTTTATTGCAGAGCGGAGTACGCAGGCTTTAACGGCTGCGGCGGGGCGGAGTGGGTGGGGTGGGGTGGGGGGGGAGTGGTCGGCAAGCCCCGCCCGCCTCCTATAGCAGGGCAAGCAAAGCGGGCACCCAGACAACGACGCGAACTATGTGAGCTAACCATTGCGCTTTCGCAGCGCAAGTATTACGTAACAATACAGGGGTACTGCGCATGCGGGATAATATTGCTGAGTCACTAGGCACCAGTCGTCCGGCGACGGAGCCTGACTGACTCCATTTTCCCTACACCAGGTAAACCTTAATCACCCTAAACTACCCCAATCCCAGGTCATTTTCTATCCATTGAAAGGCCATAGGCTCTTTTGGAATTCCTGGACCTTAAAGATATGCCTGGTAGTGATACAGAGTTTCCCTTCCTTGCCATCTAAAGGGATTTGAATGCAAAGGGATAGATTGGAAAATGTATGAACTTGGGCACAGCAGGTGAGTTCTGAGGGCAGGCCTCTGCCAGTGGGGAGCATTGTTCAGTGTGCTGCTGGAAATTTCCTGTGGTTCTAAGCCCAGTAAGACTTATTCAATTACAGGGGGAGGTGTGATTAAGTGACTTTACTATGGTTACAGAGCTAGCTGAGAGAATAGGTGATGCAAGTCTGGTTTCCATGGAAACAGACTCTGAGATGAAGGTTCTGTTGCCAATGATTTATTAGAGCTTGAGAGTGAGGAAAGCAGGATTGTGGAGAGAGAGAGATTGAACTGGGATGTAGCTGTATCACAGGCAAGCTTTAAGCTAGGAAACTAAAGATGGGTGGACCTTCAGATGTGTGGATTGAGGCAGGAGGTCTGGGTCCAAGAGTCATTGTATGTAGGCTGATCGCGGGAGGAGGCATGAACTTTTGATTCAGGGTACTTTCTTTAGCTCAGCTGGGGCAGTGAGTACTTAGCTCTGAACACAGAACCTGTGTGGCACATAGGCTAGATATGGTCTTTGGGTTTCAGTTCAAATCTTTCCATGATACCATTTGTCACCACTTACCAAGAATTGCTTGTAGACATCTTTAAGCTGTTGATTTAGCATGTAGTTAAAAAAATTTCCTGGCTCCAGAAAGATGCTGATTGATAATGTAAAATCATAAAAGTTGTTAAGAATAAATGAAATCTGTAGATGCAAATGGGATATAATTACCGTGTCGTGCTTTCACTGAAAAGACACTAATTATTTCAGGTAGAAGCTGACTTTTAAAATATAAACTGTGATGTACCCATGAGTAAAGAATTAGACATTTTTATAGCACCAGCATTTGCCAAGACAGAATGTGAGATGACATTTCCCTGCTCACTTAGGGAGTGTTCAGTGGACATCTAAGAAATTTCAACGCAAAGTTAACAGAAGGAATTGAGGACATGTGCCTAGAAACCTAATTTTAAAAGATTCTTATCAGGTTTTTTTTTTTTTTTTGGAGTAATAAATGTCCGAAAGGTCGTTTTTGGACTTTATTCAATTTGGGGCTTTTCTTGAATGTCAACCTAACATTATGTAAAAAATAAACAAAAATCTATGTTTCTTTATACAAAATTAGTACATTTAGAGTTGAGTCAATTCTAAACAAAAGATATATAATTGCTTTTTGGCTTATAAATCTGATATGATGAAATTGCAGAAGAGCAGCCTTTAAACGCGGCTACACATGACTCACCAAGGGAACATAAAAAAAATGCTCGGAACATTAAAAAAAATGCTCAGCACCGCCCCCGACATTATGAATTAGAATCTTGTTTGGGGCTCTAGATATAGCTTATATTTTGGCCAAGCTCTGAAAGTAATTCCTATGCAGTTAACCAGGCACTAGTCTAGTGCCCTACTTTCCTTTGGGGAAGCGCTGGCAGAGAGTACAGCTTCAGTTGTGGGCCGTGTTTTGTTGTAGCTGACTTTTTAAGTTATAAAATGTACATAACATAAAATGTACCACTTGAACCAATTTTAAGTGTACAGGTCAGGAGCATTAAGTAAATTCACGTGATTGTGCAGGGACACCACCACCATCCATCCCCAGAAAGTTTTCATCTTCTCCAACTGAAACATTGTACCCATTAAACAATAAGTCCCTATTTTCTCCTATCCCCAGACCCTGGCAACCACAATTCTATTTTCTGTCTCTGTGAATTTGACTATTCTGGGATCCTCATACAACTGGAGTCATACAGTATTTTATGTTATGTACATTTGTGACTGGCTTATTGCACTCAGCATGTCTTCAAGGTTCACTGTGTTGTAGCATGTGTCAAAATTTTCTTTCTTTTTGAGACTAAATAATATTCTGTTGAATGTGTATAACACATTGTAGATGGATATTTGACTTGCTTTTGGCTGTTGTGAACAATACTGCTTGAAAATGGGCGTACAAATATCTACATCCCTGCTTTCAGGTCTTTTGGGTATATACCCAGAAGTGGAATTACTGGATTGTATGGTAATTCTGTTTTTAATATTTTGAGGCATTGACATAACATTTTCCATAGCAGTTGCACTATTTTACATTTGCACTAGCAATGGGCAAGGGTTCCAACTTCTTCCTGTCTTAACTAACACTTGTTATTTTCTGTTTTTATGAGAGTAGCCATCCTAATGGGTGTAGAGTGGTATCTCATTGTGGTTTTGCTTTACATTTCCCTACATGATTTCCACATGATTTGTGATGTAGAGCATCTTTTCAAGTGCTTATTCGTCATTTATATATCTTCCTGGGAGAAATGTCTATTCAAGTCCTTTGACCATGTTTTTCTCCAGCTTTATTGAAGTATGATTGACATGTAAAAATGTATATTCGACATGACATGATGTTTTGAAACACATATATTGTGAAATGATTACCACAGTCAAGCTAATTAACTTCACTTAGTTACCATTTTTTTATACGTGTAGTGAGAACACTTGAGATTTACTCTCTTAGCAAATTTCAAGTACAGATCTCCTCGACTTACAATGGGGTTTTGTCCTGATTGTAAGTTGAAAGCATTGTAAATTGAAATTGCCTACGGAAACTATGGAACACCATAGTAAGCTAGCCTACCTTAAATGTGCTCAGAACACTTATATTAGCCTACAGTTAAGCAAAATCATCTAGCACAAAGCCTATTTTATAATAAAGTGTTGACTAGCTCATGCATTTTATTGAATATTGCACTGAAAGTGAGAAATAGATGGTCGTCTGGGTACAGAAGGGTTGGAAGTGTGTTGACTGTTTGCCCTTGTGATTGCGTGGCTCACCAGGAGCTCAGACTTGCTACCACTGCCCAGCACCACAGGAGAGTATTGTATTGCATATTGCTAGCCCAGGAAAAGATTGAAATTCAAAGTATAATTTCTACTAAATGTGTATCGCTTTTCCACCATCATAAAGTTGAAAAATTTTAAGTTGAACCATTGTTAAGCTGGGGACTCTGTACGATACATTATTATTAACTATAGTCACCATGCTGTATGTTAGATTCCCCCAAACATAGTCATCTTATAATTGAGACTTTGTACCCTTTGACCAGCATCTTCCCAGTTCCCTCACCCCTCAGCCCCTGGTAACTACCATTCTACTCTCTATTACTATGAGTTTGACTTTTTAGAATTCCACGTGTAAGTAAGATCCTGCAGTATTTGTCTTTCTTTGTCTGACTTACTTCACTTAGCATAATGTCCTTCAGGTTTATCCACGTTGTAGCAAATGGCAGGATTCTTGCTTCTGCTCAGTGGAGTCTGCTGCTGACGCTCTGTACTGAATTCTTCATTTCAATATTGTATTCTTCAGCCCTAGGATTTCTGTTTGTTTGCTTGTTTTTGATGGTTTCTATTTCTTTGTTGAATCTTGTTTTGTTCAAGCATTTTTTTTTCTTAATTTTGTTAATTGTCTGTCTCTTCTTGTAGTTTACTAAACTTTAAGAGGACTATTCCGAATGCTTTGTCAGATAGTACACAGATCTTCATTTCATTAGGGTCAGTTATTAGAATTTTATTAGTTTCCTTTGGTAGTGTCATGTTTACCTGATTTTTCATGATCCTTGATTTCTTTGATTGGTATCAGAGCATTTGAGAAGGTGTTCCCCTCTTTTAGACTTTACAGGTTTTCTTTGACAGTCGTGCTCCTTCACCAGTGAGCGCGGCTTGATGTCCTTAGGCAAATTGGGCTTTCTATAGGGGTCTGTTTTGGGGAGAGGCCACTGTCTGAGCTCTGAGGTGTGGGGGATGCCACAGGCTGGAACCATTTGGATAGGACTGCTGGCTTGGTTCCCTGCCAATTGCAGCTGTAGGATGGGACCTGCAGTTGCCTGGATTCTCTGGCCATGCTTCTTTGCTGAGCAGGACTGGTACTGGACTCAGTAGTAGGCAGGGCTATGAATTGGCTTCGCTGCCTGAGTTGGGCAACAGAAGGAGCCCCAAGGCTGGCACAACTCATTGTTTTGGGATCTGAATCTGACAGAACTGTGCACGGAGTTCCCTGGCCAGACAGGGCCACTGGCTTGGCTTTGCAGACAGGAAGAGCCATTGACTGGGCTCTCTGCTCACGTGCTGCTGTAAGTGGGGCTGCAGGGTGGGCTACATAGCCTTCCAGGTGCCCTGGTTAGGCTTCCTGGTCAGGCAGAGCTGAAGGTTGTGTTCAGCAGCAGGTGGGGCTACGAATAAACTTCCTTGCCTGGGTAGGGCCACAGAGCAAGCCTCAAGGCTGGCAAAACTTGTTGTTTGGGGTCTTGAATCAGACAGAACTGCAAACCAAGTTCTCTGGCCAGAGGGTCTGCTGCCTTGCCTCTGCCGATGGGCAGAGGTGCTGGGTGGGATTTCTTCTTGGGGAAACTGAAGCTGCCAAGATCTGAGCACTCATCCCCCTTTTCCATAACAATCTGATCTCAGGTAGTCAAGCCCCCAGATCCCCACCCTCCATCCCTGTGAGGGGAGACTGAATAGGCCTTCCAGGAAGTGACCCTCAATTCTGGGGGAGCTGGGTATGCGCCCTGGGATCTCTTTTTCCCACTGGGGAATCCATAGGCCAGGGGGGTCCCTGTCTGTGTGGCATTGTGCCAGCCTGGAGGAGAGGCAATGTGGTCAGTGTCGCTGCTTCTCTTACCCTTCTAGTGAGGACCTTCTTGGTTTCTGTGGTCCAGTGGGGGTACATCAGTCTCACCGCTGAGTCCTGGGATTTTCACAATGATGTCTTGTCTGTGGGTAGTTGCTAGCTGGTCTTCTTGTGAGGGGGACGGAACTCAGCAATGACCTACGTCGCCATCGTGATGACTGCAGTTTTCATTTAATTCATTGTATTCTTCAGCTCCATGATTTTGGTTTGGTACTTTTTTTTTTTTTAATGATATCTATCTTTAGAAAAATATATCTGTTGAACTTCCGGTTTTGTTCATGTACTGTTTTCCTCATTTCACTGAGTTGTTTGCCTGTGTTCTCTTGTAGCTCAAAATAATTACTTTGATTTGTTTGACAGGCAATTTGGAGATCTTCATTTCTTTAGAGCTGGTTGCTGGAGACCATTAGACTCCTTTGGTGGTGCCATGAGTCCTTGAAACCTTGCACTGCTGTCTCCACATTTGAAGAAGCAGTCCCCTCCTTCGTTATTACTGAATGAGAAAAACACCTTTGCCAGTCGTTCTGGCTGGGGATTCTGAGGCTCTCTCAGACCTTTTCTATGCATGTGCCCATCCCACATCTCTTGTTCCTGGTGGGGCTGGATTCCTAAAATTGTATGGCTTCTCTCGATACCACAAAGCCAGGCTGGGTGCCGAGAGCCTCTTATGTATTTTCCCTAAGACAGTGCCCTGAATTGCTCAAGTTTCTGTGCCTTCTCCCAGTCCCGCAGATTTGGGCTGGCCTTCTGCACGTGCTCCCATGCCACCTGTAAGGGCTCGCTCTCGCCGTCCCCAGGGGTGTATGTGGGAGGCCAGCCACGGCAGGGTGTGTGGGTGAGGCACTCGGAGCCTCGTGGTGCCCATGGGTCAGCTGAGGCGGTCTATAGACAAAGTGCCCCAAGCGGCTTGTGGGCAGGCTTCTTGATGGAATCTACGAAGTGATTAGTACAGTTCAGGTCCCTCTGATGAATTCTGAGCCCTGGTTGCTGGGCTTCTAGCTTCTCCAGACCTTTCAGTTGTGCTGATCACCTCAGCATGCTGGGTGGAGCAAGTAAGGAGCGGGCCTCTTGGGTGGCGTCCTGCATTTGCTCGGGAAGCCTGGTGCTTACCAGCTCTCACTTTTGGGAAAACTGCAGCCTGAGGGGGTCTCTCTTGGCTCTGAGCTGTGCAGCCTTGCCGGAGAGATGATAGGCGTACAGTGGAACTGTTCTTCTTACTCTCTTCAATGCATTTATTTTCAGATTTTTTTTGCTTCAGTGAGGTGCTGGAGCTTCTCTGCTGGACTCCCAGATTCCCACAGAGGCACTCTGGTCTGTGGGTGGTTGTCAAAAATCAGTGATCTGTGGGGAGATGATGGTATAAAGCTCTTATTCGATGTCACTTGATCCTTTGCCCACTTAAAAAGTCAGGTTTTTGTTGTTGTTGTTGTTGTTGTTGGGTTGTAGGAGTTCTTTTCTTATTCTAGATATCAACCCCGTATCAGATATGTGATTTGCAGATGTTTTTTCTCATTCTGAGTTCCCTTTTCACTCTTGGTCATGTTCTTTGGTGTACAAAAGGTTTTAATTTTGATGAAGTCCAACTTGAACGTTTTTTCTTTTGTTGCCTGTGCTTTTGATGTCATATCCAAGAAATCACTTCCAAATCCGATGTCATGAAGCTTTTCCTTCTAAATTTTCTTTTAAGAGTTCTGTAGTTTTAGCTCTTATGTTTAGTCAGGTCGTTGGTCCAATCTGAGTTAATTTTTGTGTATAGTCTAATGCAGGAGCCCAACTTCATTTCTCTGCAGGTGGAAATCATTTTCCCAACACCATTTTGTTAAAAAGACTGTCCTTTCCCCATTCAGTGGTCTTGGCACTCTTGTTGAAAATCCTTTGATCAGCTATGCAGAGGCCTTTTTTTCTGGATTCTGTTCTATCCCTTTGGTCTATATCTCTGTCTTTATGCCAGTACAAACAAAATGTTTTGATTATTGTGGATTTGTAGTAAGTTTTGAAATCAGGAAGTGGGAGACTTCCAATTTTCTTTTCTTTCCAAGACTGTTATGGCTATTTAGGGATCTTTGAGGTTATATATATATAGCTGACTTTTAAACTTAAAAAAATTATTTTAAATTGAAGTATATTATATACCAAAAAAGTAAATGAAATACAAGTGAATTACTAAGAAATATCACAAAGTAAATAATCAGGTAATAATCACTTGGTTCGAGAAACACAACATTGCCAGCACACCAGAAGCCCCCTTTTTGTCCCCTCCCAATTGCCATTTCTTTATTCCTACAAAGATAATGACTATCTTCTTTCCTGCTAATACTATAATTTTACCGGTTTTTGAACTTTATAAATATGTACTCTTTTTTACGTCTGACTTCATTTGCTTGACATTTATGTGTGGGAGTCATCCACATTTTTACATGTAGTTGTAGTTCCTTCATTTTTATTGCTGCAAGACTTAATTATCCACAAGCAGTCTTACCTTTAATTTTCAAAAGGACTGGGAACTTGTTTAACTTATGTCTCTTAAAAAGCCACATATTTAACAATATGCATACTCTCTTGGCTTAGTCATTTGTAGATCAGCCAGAATCCATCGGCCTAGTCACAGAACTATCCCAGGCAACTGGGAAAACCCTAGTTATGCTCCGTAAAAGGATATCGAGGCAGAAAGGTAACGAGATGGTCTGGCAGTGGGTACCAGGAATAAGCACAAATATTTGCATTTTCCTGAGACCTTCCAGAGGATGATATAACTTAATGGAAGGGTTATAATAATGAGGATTTCAGGTCCTGTGTCAAGGAGGAAGTACAAAAATTTAGGGGCAACTGGAACTTTCAGTATCTCTCAAATCACACCGTATAGGTAAGTGACTGCTAGTTTTGACTTTATGAACAGTTGGTTCCAAATCTGAACAAGCAGTGTCTGACTGGGGCTTAGAATACTTCTCCCTTTATGAGGTGGGTGCTCACTGAATTGAGCCAATGTTGAAGAGCTCACTGTGTCAAAGTAAAGCCAGTGAGTCGGTGGCAGGTGAGTAGAATTCTGCTTCACCTCCAGGATCTGCCTTTCTCCAAACTCATCTCTCCTCCCCTGTTCTTTCTCTCCACCCCCTTTCCCACTTGCTCTCAAGTCTGCTGGAACTATTTTCAGAATTTATTGTTCAGGCCAACTCCTTTTGACATAACTGGCAGGTTGACTCATGTGAACAGTCAGATTAATCATGGGTTAGAAGTCTGTTATTATGGTGCCACGTTAGAGTGATCACAACTCAAATATTGTTTTTTTGCACTAATTTTACTCCCCTGTCCTCAGCTTAACATCTCATTTTCAATTTAAATGAGAGGTCTCTGGAACTGTCTTTTCTGTCTGCCTCACTATTCTGGTTTAATTCAGTATCTTTATTGCTGAGCTTATTGGCATTAGAATATTATTTCCTCTATTTTAGAAGAGATAGAAAGTGGTTAGAATATGATTCAGAATTAAATAGGCTATTTCTGCAGGAGGTACCCATTTTACAATAAACACCACTACTGTAATAATCTTTTGGGCGTATAAACTATTCTGATCATGGTTGCGTCACAGTGTTAGAAGCTCCCAGGAGCTCAGTTGTGATGTAGTTGAGACAAACCTGTTCTAGGGGATAGTAATTTGGTCACATGTAAGAGTTTTTTAAATAGTTATTTAACCATTGTCCTCTTCTGTGGGAATAAAACAAACTGAAAATATGATGGATATATAATATGAAATTCTTGAAGTGAGTTATGTTTATTTATCTTTGAATGCCTTGAATGTAAGTATTCACTAAACATATGACTGATTTAAGTGTTTCCCTTATTTATCTCCATTTATTAATCACCTGCGTATATTGTGTGATTTAGGAGATACTGACAGGTCCATTTTGCCATGCCAGCTTGACATGGTACCTGAAAATCCTCATCGTGATAACCATTCCGTTAATTTGTCATTTGCTGAAAGTCCCTAAGAATATGCAGATATTGGTATTTTCTCTTTGTACCTTTTGCCATTTATCTCCCTTTTAAAATTGCTCACTATTCTTAATACAGCTCTCACTTTGTCCATCCAAACCTTCCATATCTCCTTCCAGAGGACTTCTGTAGCACGTTGTGTATTTAACCAGATGGTGCTTTCCTCTACCTCTGGTGTGATCCGCGTCAGCCTTGAAGCAGGATTTAGTAATTCTTCACATTTCCCTAAAGAAAAAGCAAAACGGGCTTATTTTAAGTAGTCCTCCAAGATTCACCTTCCTTTGAGATTTTTCTCATAGACCACCCTGATACTTTTGCTTGTATCTTGTTGATTAGAACTGAGTTATGTGGCCATACCTATCTGCAAGGAAGGCTGGGAAGTGTGGTCTTTGTTTCAGGCAGCGATGTGCTTGGCTAAAGATTGGGGTCTCTGCCAAACAAAAGGGTGAGAATAGCTATTTGAATGCTGTCCTTGCCCTGTGCCTCCATACTGTCTTCTGGGTATTCCCTCTCATATGGCCTGTCTGGGAAATGTACTGTTTAGGATGGCTTGATGAGCAGAAAACCACATAACACATGTAAACCTTCAGATGCCACATAGAAACCAAAACCCAGCTGAAGTCCTGGTCTTTTAATATGCTCTGCTTCCTTCGGAAGTTTTCCTGTCCTGTTCCTTCTTGCCTGCCGTGCTGAAGCCCTTGTCATCACCTCATATACCCCCGAAGCTTGGCTTCTCCCTGTTTCTCAGCCTTACACTGTGCTTCTTGCTCTTCAAAGACATGCTTTGTTCTTCCGCCACTGGCTGGTCCTCAGTTCTCTCTGTCTTATACTTCCCACAGTCTGGATATTTCTATGCTCCTTGTTACTCTGATATCCATGTAGATGGCATTTTTGCACAATGTAACTTTATGTGGACAGAAAATATCCTCAGGGGTCCTCAGATGCTGCAGGAGTTTCCAGCCAAATCTAGCAGACACTACGTGAGGTGGCCGCCATGGTACAGAGGATGGTACTGCTCCAGATTCCCTTCAACTTCCTGATATAGTCATGGTGATTTTAAGGCCAGTCTGGACCTTGCTTCTATGCTGGTTGTCTTGTGGCTAACTCTTCTCAGTGAAGCCTTCCCTCTAGTTTTTACCAGCTCCCCACTGTTTATACCTGGACTGCCAAAACCCCACCTAACCAGGCCTAGACAAGAAGCCAGACACGTTTCTAAAATGCAGATCTGGTCATGTCATTTCTCATTTAAAAACCATTCCCATCCAGTCTCCTGGTGAAGATGCAAGTTTGTACGTGTCTTTTGGAAAAGTCCTGGTATTTAGCAAGAATTTAAAAAATATATCTGTCTTGTGACTCAGCAGTTCTGTTTCTCAGCATCCATCCTCAGCAAGTAGGCCTCAGCAAGGTGCTTTGTATACAAAGATGTTTAATGCAGCATTATTTAAGAAAATAAAAATTGGAAGCAAGTTTACTGTACACACACATCGGGGAATTGTTAAGTAGCCCATGGTGTGCCTAGTCAAAGAAGTATTTTTTTAGCAACTAAAAATACTTAATTACATTGTTTTGCAGCATGGGAAAGTGCTTATGCAATAATGTTTAGTAAAGGTCTTAACATACAAAATTGTATCAAAATCCAAAAACAGAGAGAATAAGAATTGAAACCTTCTCTTTCCTCTTCCCATCTCCACTCCCCCTCCACCCCGCCCCAGATGAGGTAGGAAGGGATAATAAACCTCGTATTGCCTACTACTACTAACAAAAGCTAGTCTTGGAAATGCCCTCCCTAACAAAATGATCTGATATAATAGAAAAGCAAGAAGTGTTTTCAATGCTTTGCTGTTTCTTTGTGGAGCCAGAGTGTGGCCTTCAGAGATAAGTGGCTCTGATGCTTGGAAAAGGTACAGGAATTAGAAATCTGGAAAGCATTTTAAAGTGAGAATATAGGAAATGGTTGTGGGTGGTGAGAGTGACATTGTTTTGCATAATAAGATAAAACATTATCTTCAATATATGTGGGGGCCACATTAACTCGCATTTAGGAAACTGTTTCTCTAAATCCTTGGTATGAACTGGTACCGAACTCTGAGAATTTTCTGTCTGTGTGCACGGCACACATTTGATTCAGTGGCTACCTGCTGAATCTATCAGGAAGAGAGATGCATATCTTTACTTTATGATGGTAGAGGGACCCCTTTCCACCTTCCCCGGAATATTCTAGTCTGAGAAACTCAGACTTTGGGAGATGTTCTACTCAGGGTGTGTCCCATGGACTGCCTAAGAGAGGAAGGAGGCAGAAGGCAGGGATCGGGGTCTGCACACAGACTTGTTTGGTGCTGATGGCTTTTTCCTCGGACTATCGGAGCAGTCACCTCTGGTACCTGGTTTGCAGTTTTCCTTTGCTCTGTAGGTCCCTTCCATTACCTCTAATCTTCCAGAAAGCCTGGTATTCTCGTCCAGCCTTGTATGGTACTGTTGAAGGGAGATTAAGGGGTGGGTCAGTAAAGACACTGTCTGGCTTTTCCCGTCTCACCCTTCCAGTGTGCTCAGCGGTAGAAATAGCACCATCGTCTGGGGAAGGCCACTCGGCTGAGTTCCAGGCACGGAGGAATGGGCCCTTGCCAGAGCAGAGCTGGGGGTGGGGGAGTACTACTCCACGGGGCGGGGGGGCTGCCAAATGAGTGGCTTCAGAGTGCACTGAGGCTGTTAGCTTCTTCTCCAAATAACTCACTGGAACCACTTGGGACCTTTAAAGGCTATGGATACATGGGCCCCGCCTCGTAGCAATAGAATCTGCATCTCTGGGGATGGAGTCTGGGCATCAGTATTTCTTAAGAGCACTGCAGGTAATTCAGATATGTAGCCAGGTTGAAACTACTGCCTTAGAGATGGTGATCAGAAATGGGAGAGGCTGACCTTGGGTAAGGAAAATATTATACAGATCTCAACAGCAATGTTGCAAAAAACAAGCATATTAAAAAGTCTGGAAGAAAATGCAGCCAATTTTCACGATGGTAATTATGTTCCACACAATCTGGAAACACTGAATTAGCCAATACTGAATCATTGCTACTAGGGGAAATATGGATTTATATGTATCACATAGATAATAATCCTAAATACTAAAAACAAGTCATTTTGGTAGGGAAAAAATGAGATTCAGAGGTGTTAAATGACTTGCCTGAGACCATCGCAGTCACAGGAGCCAGAGCTGAGATTCAAACCCTGTCCAGCTGACCCCAGAGCTGGAGTTCTTTCACTACACTACACTGCCCCCTACCGGCTGCATCCTCTTGTCACCTCTGTGCGAGAGCTGAAACAAGGCAGACTGGCTTTGTCTGGACCTCAGCTAGAAACCAATGCAGGTCCCATAGGCTGCTCAAAATTTTCAGCACTGTGTGCAGGTCCACAAGTATTAATTTTGGAGTTACATACAACTTTTAGGAAGTAGGTGTATCTGCAAATTCGGAATCCCCTAATAATGAACATTAATTGTAAATAATAATATTAACAGTCATTGTATTTGGATATAATTAAGTGACCTTTTCTTCCTTATTTCTTTTCTTTTTCCTAAAATTCATTTAATTTGTATGTATACATTTTAGAAGAAAAGATGTAAAAAACATACTAAAAATCTTTTCCATGGCATCCCTCTGTCTGTAGTGCTATTGCTTCTCAAAGTGTGGCCCTGACATATTTACATTAGAGTCATTTTAAATGGTAATTGAAAAGGTTTAATCCTGTCCCATTCCTTCCAAAACTACTAAAGTAGAATTCCTAAAGAACCCAAAAATCTGCATTTGACAAATTCCCCAGATGACTCTTAATGTGCACTAATGTGGAAAACATTTGCTACTGCAGTGTCCAAAGAGTGAGGATGGAATACTGGTGTTTCAGATGAAGTGGCGGAAAGAATTTACCTCTCACAAATTGTTGAGGGAACTACTGAAGGATATACTTCACTCTAAGAAAAGAATTAAACCTGGAAGGACAGATTGGGGTGCAAGAGGCAATGGTGAGCAAAACAGTTGGAAAGCATCTGGTAAACCTGAATAATTGCCTACAGCAAATGAAACAAAACCAATAAGAGGTGGGGAAGATTAAAATGAGGTAAAATTAAAATAAAAGACAACCATAACATGGGAAAAGAGGATGGATAATTGGTGTTAAAGCATGCTGAAATCTTTGCAGGGTTGGAAGAAGAAAGGAGATACTGACTCAACATTATTTTGGAGGCCTGTAAGCATGACCTAAGGATAATTGATTAAAAAAAAATATAAAAAAGGAATGAAAAACTGTAATAACCAAAAACAAAAAAGGAAAAAGAAGAAACAAAGGGGCAAAGACTGGAGGAAAGAATGTTTTAAGAGAATGTGTGGGCAATGGAACAGAAACCCCACTGTCACTGTTGATTTTACTCTACTTACACACTAATAACTTAGCCTATTATGGATTCATGGATGCTGGCAGAAGACATAAGATTCCTCGGTAAGATACCAGTAAATATTACTCACAGCCTGGCTAGTAGCATAAGCATCAATCAGCATATTTGTGTCAGTTCCCTTGTTTCCTAAGCCCCATGACGGTGACATCCTAAGCACAGATGGATGTTTGCACATGTGGTGGATTGTGTTACAGAAGAGAAACGCGGAGCTTGGGAACCTGTTGTTTTATAGCAAGCAGTAAGCAAGGCTGCTCTTTGTCCTGGAGGTAGACATCGCCTCATCTACAAAGCCTGTGTGCTATAGATGTAACTCTGAGAAATGGTCCTGGTAAAGTTCAGTTGGAGCTTTGTGGTTTTGGTTTTTTTTTTTAATTTTTAAAATTGGTGTGTAGTTGATGCACAATATTGTGTTAGTTTCAGGTGTACAGCAAAATGATTCAGTTATACATACATATGTGTATTCTTTTTCAGATTATTTTCCATTATGGGTTATTATAAGATACATTGAATGTAGTTCCCTCTGCTGTACAGTAGGACCTTGTTGTTTAGAGCCTCTGTAAGACACGTAAAAACATGAGAGACCCATAGAGGAGTATCTCCTAGCACAAGAAGTGGGAATCTGTGAATAAATTGTTTTGCTGAGTCATATGGTGCATTAGGCTGGGGAGGGGAAAAAGGAATGGGAAAGGACTAGGGAGAAGTCAAGTAATCT
Source organism: Camelus dromedarius (assembly GCF_036321535.1). NCBI lineage: Eukaryota > Metazoa > Chordata > Mammalia > Artiodactyla > Camelidae > Camelus > Camelus dromedarius. The sequence continues at coordinate 67,403,163 of NC_087439.1, read as the reverse complement.
ATACTCCATTGCTAAGGGCCTGGTGTGGCCATTTGGGCTGCTGTAATAAAAATACCATGGACTGGGTGGCTGAAACAACAAACATTTATTTCTTACAGCTCTAGAAGCTGGGAAGTCCAAGATCAAGGTGTCAGCCGGGCTTTTATAGCATCTTCATAAAGAACAGTGCATTCATAGAATAGTGACAAAAAAAGGAAAAGCACCTTAAGCTTTTAGGGGATAGCAATGGTAAAAATATAAAGGAAACGAAAAGAAAATAAGGGTGGTTTTTAGCCAGGTTTGTTATGTAAGTTTCTCTGGTGCCATCTCTGGGCTGGTAAGAGTCTAGAGTCTCTGATGACTAGTATAGTAAATATAAACACAAAAGCCCAACTCGGTGATTATCAAAGAATGCAAATTAAAAAGTAATAGTGATAGGTCATATTCACTAACAAATCAGCAGATTAAAAAATGCTTAATTTTTATAATAGTTCAATGGTAAATATGTGCCAAACATGGCTAGTGAGAGTATCAGCTGGTATAGATTTTTCTAGAAAGTAATTTGGGAATACATATTAATTGTCTTGAAAAAATTTGTAATTTTTTTCTTTCTATTTTTATTTTAACATTTTTTATTAAGTAATAGTCATTTTACAATGTTGTGTCAAATTCCAGTTTAGAGTACAATTTTTCAGTTATACATGAACATACATATATTCATTGTCACATTTTTTTTCACTGTGAGCTACCATAAGATCTTGTATATATTTCCCTGTGCTATACAGTATAATCTTATTTATCTGTTCTACATTTTGAAATCCCAGTCTGTCCCTTCCCACCCCCCGCCCCCTTGGCAACCACAAGTTTGTATTCTATGTATGAGTCTGTTTCTGTTTTGTATTTATGTTTTTTTTTTTTTAGATTCCACATATGAGCGATCCCATACGGCATTTTTCTTTCTCTTTCTGGCTTACTTCACTTAGAATGGCATTCTCCAGGAACATCCATGTTGCTGCAAATGGCGTTATGTTGTCAGTTTTTAATGGCTGAGTAGTATTCCATCGTGTAAATATACCACATCTGAGTGTTCAGCTAACACTGAGTCAGTGCCAAGCAACAGAAGCCTCCTAACCTATTGGCGGGCACAGATCACTGATCCACACTCCAGCTTCAAGCCACAGACCTCACTGGAGTCTTTTTCTTTAATTGAGGTATAGTTGTTTACAATATATTAGTTTTAAGTATATAACATAGTGATTCAAAATTTTATATTATGCTCCATTCATATTTACTATAAAATATTGGCTCTATTTCCTATGTTCTATAACATATCTTAGGGTAGCTTGTTTACTTTATGCATACTAGTTTGTACCTCTTAACCCCCTACTTCTACCTTGTCCCTCCCCCTTCCCTCTCCCCACTGGTAATCACTAGTTTGTTTTCTATATCCGTGAATCTGTGTATTTTTTGTTATGTTGACTAGTTTGTTTTATTTTTTAGAGTCCACATATAAGTGATAACAGACAGCATTTGCCTTTGTCTGTCTTACTTATTTCACTAAGTTTAATACCCTCCAGGTCCATCCGTGTTGCTATCTCTACTTCATTTAGTTCTACTTCTGGGGTTTGGTCTTGTTCCTTTGTTTCGAACATGTTCCTCTTTCCCCTCATTTTGCCTAACTTGCTGTTTTTGTTTCTGTGTATCTGGTAGGTTGGTTATACTTCCTGACCTTGGTGAAGTGGTCTTTTGTGGGAGACATCCTATGAGTCCCAGCAGCACGCTACTCTCTGCTCACCAGAGCTATATGCTCCAGGAGTACCCCTCTGTGGGTCGTGTGGGTCCTTCTGTTGTGGTGGGGTACTGTGGTGATCTGGTAGGCCCAGCTGGTCCCTAGTCCCATTGACTGCCAGGCTTTGCCTTGTGCAGAGGCTGCTGGCAGCTGGTTGGCAGGGCTGGGTCATAAGACGGCTGGCTGAGGAACCCTGAAGGTCCCTGGGGCTTGTGCTAGCCCATTGGTGTGCAGAGCTGGATCCTGGGGTCTCGCTGCAGGGCCCAGGGGTCCCAGAGCTATTGTCAGACTGCTAGTGTTTGGAACTGGTTCCTGAGACAGCTGGCAGTGGGGGTCCAGGATATCCCAAAGCTTGTGTTGGCCTGCTGGTGGGCAGAGCCAGGGCCCAGCCAGTCCCAGGACTTGTGCAGACCTGCTAGTGTATCTGCAGACTGTGGGGCTGTGGTTGTCCTGGGGCTGGTGTCTGCCCTCTGGTGTGTGTGGTTGGTCTGGAGGCTAGAGCAGGCTTGCTGGTGGCTGGAGCCAGGGATTCTGGGGCTGGTGTCTGCCCTCTGGTGGGTGAAGCTGAGTCCTTGGGTCTCTGGCTGCAGTGCCCTGAGGTTCCTGGGTCTAGTGCCTGAGCCCACACTAGGTGTGTGAGGTCGGGTCCTGGGCCCTCTGGTGGACAGAGCTGGGTCTAGGATGTCTTAAGGTAGCCTGTCTGCTGGTGAGTAGGCCTGTATTGCTTGGCCTGAGGTACTGGTACCAACAGGCTTTTGCACAGGAGCAGGGCTGGGTCCTGAGGCTAATAAGCTAGAGGGAGGATCCAAAACAGCACTTGCCAGCATCAGGGTCCACGTGGTAGAATGAGCTCCCGAAAATGACTGCTGCCAGTGTCTACGTCCCCAGGGCGAGCTACAGTTGTCTCCTGCCTCTCCAGGGGACCCTCCAAGATCAACTCTGTAGGTCTGATCTAGGCTCCTTTTAAACAACTGCTTCTGCCCTGGGTTCTGGAGCATGTGAGATCTTGTGTGTGATCATTCAGAAAGGAGTCTCTGTTTCCCGTAGCTTTTTGGGCCTCCCAGAAGTAAGCAAGACTGGCCTCCAAAGCCAAACATCCTGGGGGTTCATCTTCCTGGTGCAGGATCCCTGGGCTGGGGAAGCTCAGTGTGGGGCTCAGACCCCTCACTCCTTGGGGAGAACCTCCACAATTGTAACTATTCTCCCATTTGTGAGTCACCCACCCGGGAGTATGGGTCTTGACTATACTGCGACTTCACCCTTCCTGCACATCTCATGTGGCAAATCAACTTCTCAACACAATTTGGCAGAGACATTGTGTATATAAGAGGGCTGAGGTAAAAGGGAGGGAATTGGAAAGAGTGGGAAGAATATTCATGACTTACCAGAGAACGGGGGTGTAGTTTGAACCCAGAGCGGATGCAGCACTTCTTTTCAGTTCTTGTATGGGCTTTTCTGGTTGTTGTCATGACAACTGTTAACTGTCATGGCGCTGGTGGGTGTGACATTTGATATGCTAGTATATTACAGTGAGTGTGTAATGAGGCTCAAGGTCAACTGGAAGTCAAATTTTCTGCCATCTTGGGTGTAGTTGGTTTTAACCAGTTCTTGTTTTTCTCTTTGCAGCTTCCTCCTGAAACTTAGTTAAGAGTAGTTGGTCTCCATTTGAGGGAGGGGCAGGGGTATGATTCTGGGGCAACAGGCTTGGTGACATTCCTACTCCACTATCTTGGCTAATCTCTAAGTGCAGACACTTTAAATTGGTCTTAAGCCTGTTTATAACCTGTGAATGAAAAATTAATTGGTTGATCTAAGAAAGAAGTGGAAAATTTTATTTGAGACAAATTTGAGGATTATAACCCAAAAAGAGCATCTCAGAAAGTTTTGAGAACTGTTCCATGAGTTAGAAATCAAGACACAGTTACATAAGTGTTTTGAGGTAGAGGGCTGTACATCAAATGACATATTATTGATAATTTACATAATCTTGATCTGAGTGTCATCCTGGTGGATCATATGATGCCTCACAAGATCAAGAAGGAATGTCATCTTTTGAGGAGTTGTCTTGCTGGTGCTAGGAGAACGCTGCTCTTTATGCTTGAGCTGGTATTCTTGCTGATACGAGAGGGCGGATGGATGCATAATGCAGACGCACAATGAACAGGGGAGAGGAGGCCAAATGGCAGAGAAGAATTTCTTATGTTTAAATTTTTCTTGTCTTGCCATAAAATATGAATTTTATTTCACAAACCTATGTCAATTTTTCCTTTTTGGGGGGCACGTATCTCTAAGAGCTCTTTGTAAATGAAGAAAATTAGCTCTTTGTTACATACGCTATAAATATTTTCCTGAGTTTTCCCTTTTTAAAAAATTATAGTCGATGTACTGTATTATGTAAGTTTCAGGTGTACAGCATAGTGATTCACAATTTTTAAAGGTTGTATTCAATTTATAGTTATTATAAATATTGTACCTCTTTATCCTCTACCTCTCTCTTGCTCCTCCCCGTCTCTCACGCTACTGAGTTGCTCTTTGTTGAATTGTTTGTGGTCTTGAAGAAATGTTTAACTTTTTCTTTTTTTAACTGAAGTATAGTCGATAACTCTTTCTTTTTTTAAAAAAATAGAGTCAAATATATCAGTAGCTACTCAGCAGGTACTTATACCTGGTGGTAACCTTGACTGAGTGACAGATTAGGGGCCAGGGTGGGGAAGGGAGGCCTTAGGGCTTGTGATGTGGGAGTCGGGGAGGGAAGACCAGCAAAAGGGAGGCAAGTTAGGAAACTCTTAGGATAGCCATGTGGTTGGGTCACATAGGCAGTCTAAGTAAGGTCTCTGGAATCAGCCTTTGTGGGTTCAAATCCCAGGACTAATATTTACAGAGCGACTTTGATGTGGGGGCACAATCTTCCTGTGCTTTAGTTTCTTCATGTAGAAATTATTAGTATTTTTTTCTAAGGCTTGAAGGAGATAAGGCACACTGGCACAGTGCTTGGCAGACAGCGAGTGCTTCCCAGAAAAGAAATAAAGAGAACTTGGGCTAGGTTGTAGGAGAAATGGAAAGCAATAGACATGGAGAGGCTTGTAGACTGCAGTTGAGAAAGAGTGAGAGGAGTAAATGACCCTCATTGTGTGATTAAAATCACGGCCATGTTATGAAAACAACAATTGAACACTGTGGCTTGGAGGTCCAGTGTAGAGAGCCGAGAAGCAGACAGCTTGTTCCAATTCCAGCCCTACCCCTCCATGGCTTTGCGACACTGGCAAATCACTTAATGTCTCTCTGCCTTGGTTTCTTCAACTCAAAGTGTGGAAAAATAATTGTATCTGTCTTACAGATGAAGAAATGAAAAGTGAGCTAATGTAAAGCACCTAGAAAACTATCTGGCACAGAGTATGTACCTAAAAATGAGCTGTTCTTATTACTGTGATTCATGTTTGCACTCTGTCAGGCGCATGTTTACTATCACCTCATTTGAGTTTTCTGAGATAGTTGTTCCTTTCAGTATGCATCTACCTACTGCCAAGGTGCTGTCCCTAATTTCACCGGGTCCTAAATTTTGGGGCTGACCTAAGCCTGCCCTTCCATGATCTGGATCTTTTGTATTCTCCGCTAAGATGATAATATTCTATGTTATTAATAGGCATTGATAACTTCATGTTATCCCTCTCAGATGACATTTGCATTTTAACAAGAATTTTCAAGGCCTTGACTCAAAGGAGTGAGTAATGTGGTTATTTTAGGGATCCTGGCAGAGAGAAACAGTCCTTGGGCTGGGAGAGCTTTCCTAAATTCTAAATTTATATCAAGTCAGCAGCTGCCTACTCTGCTCGCTCAGAATATGGTGTGGGGGCTGTATTGGTGATCAGGGAGGGATTTAAATCAATTAACCAATTTTTTTGTCACTAGTGATATACAGGGAACATTATTAGGTAATTGGGAAAGAATATAAAGATGAACAATCTTTGTTTCAAGGCATTTCTAATCTAATTGAAGAGATCAAGGTGCCGGGAAATGAAAAAGATTATTATTCTCATTGCCAAGGTCAGAACAGAGCTGAGAATGCTGCCTACTGGCTAATATACTGTGAGATCTTGATCCAACCAGGAGGAAGATTACCTAGAAGCTGCTCATAAGATATTTTAGTGCAGAGCCAAAGCAAAAGTAACTACTTAGAATGGGGCTGGCTCTGCAGGGGGAGATACTGCACTGAGTTATGCATCAGATGGAGAGTCTGGATGAAGCATTAACAGGGACTAAGAGCCTGAACAGGATGGGAGGGCAGGGCAAGTGATGATGGGGGATCCATGTAACGTAGCAGGGACTTCTTTCACATGGCACGCCTTGTGAGGTGCGGTTGGCACCTTAAAGGAACAACACTGAGTTGAACAAATAACATCTGTTCCCTCATTTGTAAAATAAGGAAGGTTGAGACACGTAGGTGCTAAAGAATCTCCCAGCTCTGGTGATCTGTAAGTCGATCACTCTAAGACCAGACAAAAGACAGTGTTCAAATGAGACATATAGACTTACGTTTCCAAATCATAGCCCATCAAGGTTTTTTTTATTCATTTGCTGTGAAATCTTTCAATTTTGTTACACTGTCACTTGAATATGTTAAGAAAATGTAGATTTCTTAGTTGTCCCAAAACTGAAGTGGTCTTCTTTACAAATTTTTGCAAGGTAGGAGAAAGAGGAAAAAGCAAATTTAGCCCATTTCAATGATTTAAACCTGAAGTTAAGCATATTGAGACAAAATGATAACATCCATTCTCCATTTTTTTCCATTGAGCACCAGATCAGCTTTGATGCTCACCATTTGAAATATCATACTTTTTTCAATTATCCTTCTCTATTTCTAATAGATTAATAGAAAATAGATTATATAATTCTAAGGCCAAAAAATAAATGTATTACTGAAAAGAAAAGCAAAATTAAAAATTTGTTTGTATATAAAAAAATGATTTAAATAGTCTTTTTGATCTTTGATCTTTAGTTTTTACCCCTCTTTTTCCCCTTTGCTTCGCTCCAAGATGACATCTTGGTATCTTTGCTTATGTAATCTTATGGTATTGAGTGGAGGGGGTCCTTGTGTTCATACAGCTGTGACCTCTGGCTCCTTAGTGTATCAGTTGTGATATCAGGATTCTTATATCCTGTTCAGAAGGGATGTTTGGTATCAGTTTTTTAAATGTTTGGTGAAACTCACCAGTGAAACCATCTGGTCTTAGACTTTTCACGTCCAGGGTTTTTATTTGTCAGGAGATTTTTGATTATTGATTCAATCTCCTTACCAGAGATAACATCTATTCAGATTCTATTTAGATTTTCTTTCTTTTTTAAAATGGAAGTACTGGGGATTGAACCCAAGACCTCATGCATACTAAACATGCACTCTACCAGTGAGCTATACCACCCCCAATTCAGGTTTTCTATTTCTTCATGATTTAGTCTTGGTAGGTTTTGTGTTTCTAAGGATTTGTTCATTTCATTTAGTTTATCCACTTTGTTGGCTTCTAATTTTTAACAGTATTCTCTTAAAACGCTTTTTATTTTTGTAGAATTTGTAGTAATGTCCCCATATTCTTTTCTGATCTTAGTAATTTTTATTCTTTTTTTTTTTTTCAATCTAGCTAAAAATTTGTCAGCTTTGTTGATTTTTGAAGAACTCTCTTTGGTTTCATTGATTTTCTCTATTATTTTTCTACTCTCTATTTTATCTATCTCTGATCTAATCTTTGTTATTTCATTCCTTATGCTAGCTTTTTTCTTTTTCTAGTTCCTTGAGGTGTAAAGTTGTTGATTTGATACCTTTTAAAATGTAAGCATTGCCGTTGTGAATTTCTGCCTTAGCATTGTTTGATGGAGTCCTTTATGTTTTAGTGTGTTGTATTTTCATTTTCACTTACCTCTAAGTATTTCTTAATGTCCCTTGTGGTACCCTGTTTGATCCATGAGCTTGTGTAAGATTGTGTTGTTTAATTTCCATGACTGTGAATTTTCCAGTTTTCCTTCTGTTGTTGATTTTTAACTTCGTCCTGTTGTGGTCTGAGAAGGTACTGTGTATGATATCTATTTTTTAAATCTATTGAGACTTACGTTACATCCTTCTCTGTCCTTGTAAACTTTTTTGATTTAAATTCTGTTTTGTCTGATACTGGTAAAGCTACCCTGTTCTCTTTTGGTTACTATTTGCGTGTGAAAGCTTTTCCCATTATTTCCACTTCAACCTGTTTGTGTCTTTGGATCTAAAGTGAGTTTCTTATAGATAGCATATAGTTCAGTTACATTAAAAAAAATTCATTCTGCTAGTCTGTCTTTTGATTGGAGGGTTAATCCATGTACATTTAAAGTAATTACTGGTAAGAAGAGAATTATTTCTGTCATTTTGTTATTTGTTTTCTGTATACCTTATAGATTTTTGTTCCTTCTTTCCTGAATCACTGTCTTCTCTTGTGTTCAGTTGATTTTTTTTAATTTAAATTTTTTATTTTTGGAGGGAGATAATTAGGTTTATTTATTTATTTTTAGAGGAGGTACTGGGGATTGAACCCAGGACCCCGTGTATGCTAAGCATGTGCTCTACTACTTGAATTATACCCTCCCTCAACTGATTTTTTATAGGGAAAGATTTAAATTTCTTCCTCATTTCCTTTTGTGTATATTCTATAGCTGTTTACTTTGTGGTTATCATGGGGATTACATTTAACATCCTAAAGTTTTAACACTCTAATTTGAATTTATAACAGCTTAACTTCAGTGACATACAAAAACTCTGTTCCTTTTCAGTCCCATCTCCATCCTTTTCAGTTGTTGTCACAAAATTATGTCTTTATACATTGTGTGTCTAAAAACATAAACTAATTTTTTAAAAAAAAGAAGCATAAATACAAAACAGAAATAGACTCATAGACATAGAATGCAAACTTGTGGTTGCCAAGGGGGCGGGGGGGTGGGAAGGGACAGACTGGGATTTCAAAACTGTAGAATAGATAAACAAGATTATACTGTATAGCACAGAGAAATATATACAAGATCTTATGGTAGCTCACAGAGAAAAAAAAGTGACAATGAATATATATATGTTGAAGTATAACTGAAAAATTGTGCTCTACACTGGAATTTGACACATTGTAAAATGATTATAAATCAATAAAAAATGTTAAAAAAAAAACAGTTGCCGTAAAAAAACATAAACTAATTTTTAAAAATTTATTATCCTTTTAAATTATGAAAACAAGATGAGGAGTTACAAGCCAAAGTTAGAATAATACTGGCCTTTAAAAACTAATAATTGGTTTTAAAAAATGTATTAGTCTTTTAAATCATGTAGAAAAGAAAAAGTAGAGTTACAAACCACTGTTACAATAATATTAGCTTTTATAATTGTTCATGTATTTACCTTTCCTGAGTCCTTTATTTCTGCATACAGCATTAAGTGTCTGTGTATTGTCCTTTCATTTCAACCTGGAGGACTCTCTTTAGTATTTCTTGCGTAGCAAGTCTAGTGGTAATGAACTCCCTCACCTTTGTTTATCTAGAAATGTCTTAATTTCAACTTCACTTGTAAAGGACAGTTTTTGCTGGATATAGGATTCTTGGTTACACTTTTTCCTATTAGCACTTTGAATATATCAGAACACTGCCCTCTTTCCTCCAAAGTTTCTAATGAGAAATTTGCTGTTAATCTTCTTGAAGATCTCTTACCGAGATGAGTTGCTTCTCTCTTACTGATTTCAACATTCTTTCTTTGTCTTTGTCTTTTGACAGTGTGATTATAATATATCACAGTGTGGGTCTCTGAGCTCATTCTACTTGGAATTTGTTGAGCTTCCTGGATGTTTATATTCATGTCATTTATCAAATTTGGGAAGTTTTCAGCTGTTATTTATCCAAATATTCTCTTTACCCCTATCTCTCTCTTCTCCCTCTGGGGCTCTCACAGTGCATGTGTTGGTCTGCTGGATGGTGGTCCACAGGTCCCTTAGGCTCTTTTCACTTTTCTTCAGTCTTATTTCTTTCTCTTCCTTAGATTGTATAATGTCTGTTGTCCTGTATTCAAGTTTGTTGATTAATTCTTCTACCTGCTCAAAACTGCTTTTGAATACCTCTAGTGAATTTTTCATTTGAGTTATAGTACTTTTCATCTCAAGAATTTCTTTTTAGGCTCTTTTTAGGCTTTTTCTTTATTGATATTCCCATTTTGTTCATACATAATTTTTTAAAACTTCCTCTACACCTTCCTTTAGTTCTTTGAGCGTTTTTAAGCCAGTTGTTTTAAAGTGTCTAGTAGATCTGCCATCAGGTATTTTTCAGAGGCAGTTTCTGTTGGTTTATTTTTTCTCTTTGAATGGACTATATTTTCTATTTTTGTATGACCTGTTTTTTTTTTTTTTGGGTTGTTAAAAACTGAACAGTTGAATCTAATTATATGATAACTCTGGAAATTAAATTCTTTTCCTTCTCTAGGGTTTGCTATCTTTGTTTTCCTGTTTCTTTTTTTAAAAATTTTATTGTTATAGAGTTTTTGTACCAAATATCAGCCTGAGGTATAAACTTAAAGTCTTCTCAGATCTTTTTAAAGCCTGGGCACGTGTGGTGACTTTCTAATTTCCCCTGTATGTGTGGTTGCTTTTGAATGTCCTAGTCTTCAGTGCATTTCTCCCAAAGGGAGAAAAAAAAGAAAAATAAAGGAGTGGAAGAGGTGCTGCCTTTTAAACTCTATAGAAATAATTTCAGCCCAAGGATAGGAGCTTACAACAGTGAAGGGAGGCATAGCAACAGAGGCTAATCAGCTATCAGAGCACCTTGATATTTGGTGTATGGGTTCTTTTTCTTCCCATCCTGGCTCTCACAGCTTGCAAGCAAGGTGCTTCCAGAACACTATACACAGCTTCCTGTCATGGGACTGTGGGGGTGGAGGATGGGTAGCTGCTACTGTGCCAAGAGCTGAAATGGACTGAAATTAACCACAATTTACTGTCTAAGCCTTCTTCTGGAAGTTGCAAGCCTTCAGTAGACTCCAGATTTCCTAAAATGTTACATCAGACCAGATTCTGCCAGTGCAACTGTTGTCTGGGTAAAGAGAGTGATTCCTGGTGCTTTCTACTCAGGCACCTTCCTGGAATCCAACCTCTTAAGGATTACTAAAATTTGGAATTCATAAAAGGAGATGATTGGAATATCCATAAAGTTTGGAAGGACTGATCTTTATGAGTGCATTAACAGTTGAGTTGGTAATGGCTTTCTATTGTTACACACATATTCATTAGTTTAATAAATATTCATTAGCATATATGAAAAATTACCACTAGGTTTTCCCTTTGTTAGAGTTTTTTCCCTCCTATCATCATCTTGATGATTCTTCTCAAATTCTTTTTCCACTGAAAATTAGGAATGAATAAGGTAAATGCACTGCCATAAAAAATGTTTGAGAAGTGCCAACATAGCCCATAAATTAATGGTTGAAATGTTTTGGAAAGGCTAGGTAGTTTAGGGTACAAAGATGGTATAAAGATTTAAGCTGCTATTTGAGTCACTTGCTATTTCAGAGAAGGATGACCTGACCAAGTCTGTGGGCAGGAAGACTGAGAGATGGAATAGGGACTCCCAGCCCAATTCCGTGGTGAATGTGGAGTTAGAAATGTAAATAAAGCTGAAACTGTTGAGCAGAAGTTCTGAGATTCATAGAGTCATAGGCAAGCTCTGCGGATAGCCACAGCTGAAGGGAACTGGAGGCAGCTAGGGCAGCCAGCGTTTGAAACAAGAGTCAGGACTCTGTGATCTCGCACGCTCTGGGTAGCAGTCAGAAGCTTTGACTAGTCTGGATGCCATGAGTATATTAAGGGTAGGATCAGATAGCATCACCCACTTAGTTTATTCTCCTTCAAATCCATCTGAGCTATCACTTTCTTTTGCTCTATCTCCATACCTTTGCTCAGCTGAACTTAGAAAGCCAAGTTATTGCAGTCAAACTAGCTGTAGAAAGGGCAGGTAGATCTAGTGAGACAGGCTGGGACCTGGGACCTAGGACCCTTTGCTGCAGACCTGAACCAAAGTCTCCAGAGCAACAAAATACAAAGAAACTATAAGGGACTAAAAATAATTGTGTGCATGCGTTGGGGCGAGTTATGAACAACAAGATACAAAAAGACTAAAAACCCACCTGCCACTTCTGAAGTGTTAGGAGCAAAAGCAGGGTACTGTGCGTGATTCCTGCACACAGCACCACGGAAGGGGGTGGGCAGACCACCTAAGCCACCCCTCTGGTATGACCCCTGGATGCGCCCCTACCCTTACTCCATTTAAGGGACCAGCTCGCCTCCTGTCAGGGAGTGAGCAAGTGAGCCTGTTACTTGTTTTCGCTCCCTCGAGCCATAGCACAAGTCCCAGTAAAGCCTTGCCTGAGTTTTTCTTCTGGCTTCTTATCAATTTCTATTGATTAAGGACTCCATGTATCACTAGTATATTCTAGTGATTGGTGTCACTAGTTTATTCTTTACCAACACCACCTGAATTCAGCTGGCTGCCAAATCCTCATTTTCTGGCTTGCTGAACTACCTCCACTGGGTAATCAGAAATCCTAGGTATTCCCGTAGAGGCAGACCTTGGATATCAGTTGGTCAACTTCCAGGAGAAGCAGGACTCAAGAAACGTCACTTCCTTGATCTTGCATGTCTCTACGTAACTATAGTTAGCCTCGAGAGCCAAGGACTTCGCTCGTTTTCTTCTGGAAACACAGCTGCAGTCCCTGCACCCTTGATTCTGAATGTTGTGCTGAGACTGAAGCCACCTGTCCCTCTATCTGTATTTTTTTCTCAAAGAGCTGAGTGATTGCTTTGAACAGCTGTGGATATTTGTGTTTTATTTTTATAAGCCCTAAGCAACGGAGTAAAAAGCAAAGCCAATTATGTCATTGAGTCCTTTAGTGTGTATGAACAGAATAGCAGAAAACTGAGTTAGCCATGGCAAGTACAAGGTTTATATAGAGGCAGCGGCACTTTATTTTACTGGGAAATCAGTGAACAAAGAGGCAAAATGTTTGCTTTTTTGGGGAAAGACTATTTTTATTTTGTTTATGTTCATTTAGATAAACTATCTTTACACAGCCTCTTTAAATCGTACAAACACTGGATTTATCAATACTAGATGGCAGAGGAAGCGTGGTTGGAGGACATGCTACATATAAGAAAGTCTAGCGAACAGAGCTAGGTTTTTATGTGCATATATACACATATTTGAAGAGAGAGGAATAAGAATCAGAAGCTATCAGCAGTCAAACATCTAAAATTGAATCATATTCTTTGTTACAGGGGCCAGTTGATGTCATGTTCCACTCAGTAAATGCAACAAGAACATAACATCTGTGATATTCTAGCCAAAAATACATTCCCCGCATCTAATCATGAGAAACATCAGACAGATCTACTGTGTAGAAAAGAGTTAACATGGCAGGCTGCAGAGAGGCCGCTCCTCAGAAAGCCCTGCTTGCGAGACTGGCCCTTGTTTGGCATCTGGGAACTTGGACTTCAGCAGTGTTTCCACCGTACTTACTGATAAGGGTGGCTCATTGTGTCTAAACTGTTTGTACAGAGAGTGGGGTTTGTGTTGAATACCTGCTTTCCTTTTGAAAGTCTGAATTTCATTGGGGGCTAATGTGACCAGCCCCCAGTGAAAACCTTGGGCATTGAGTCTCTTACCAGCTTCCCTGGTGGACAACACTTCACATGTCTTACATAATTCATTGCTGGGAGTGGAGGTGTTGTGTATTCTGTGTGCCTCCACTGAGAAAGAACTCTTGGAAGCTTGCATGTGATTTTCTCTGAACTTTGTCCATTGTGCCTTTTCTCTTTGCTGGTTTTGCTTTGTATCCTTTGGCTGTAATAAATCACAGCTGTCAGTAGGACAATATGCTGAGTCCTGTGTTTTCTCCTAGGAAATCATCCAACCTGGGAGTGATCTTCCCCAGAGACACCCATTCTACAAAGTAATTGTTCTATAATCTTAAAAATACTTTATATATTTATTTTGTTTGTTTTTGGGGGGAGGGTAATTCGGTTTATTTATTTAGTTAGTTTGATGGAGGTACTGGGGATTGAGCCCAGGACCTCGTACATGCTAAGCATGCGCTTTACCACTGAGCTATACTCCCCTGCTCAATTGTTCTATAATCTTAAAAAAATGTCAGAGTAATGGAATTCAAGAAAGTCATACCGACTGACAACAATATGTGATTCTGGACGGGATCTTTTGCTGAAAAGGGTATTTCTGGAATAATGCCATACTTGAATGGAATCTCTGGGTGATGGGTATATGTGAGTACTTTGTGTCAACCTTGAAACTTTTTGCTAAGCTTAGAACTGTTTCAAAGGTTTTTTTCCCCTAAAATTCTGATAGCATACTTTTAGTGGCTGCATAATATTCTACTTAATGAATCCTCCGAAGCTTTGTTAGCCTAGTGGTCTCAACACCGGTGGCACAGGAGAATCACTTGGAGAGTTTTAAAAAATATACATTCCCAGGACCCATCCCTAGAGATCTTGACTGTTGTTGTTCTGATATGAGGTTTTTACATCATTATTGTAAAAATAAAGTTCCCCAAGCGATTCCAATATGAAACCAGAAAGGAGAAACACTAGACTAAGAAAATTGTGGGATTACCCAATCCCTTAATGTTGACTATTTTACATTGTTTCAATCCATAGTATTTTAATAAGAATCTTTGTGCATAAAGCTTTTCCCTTATTTTCTATTATGTTTTTAGCATCAATCCTAAAAGTCAAACGGTATGAATATTTTTAAGGCTCCTTCTGATATTTTTCTAAATTGTTTTCAAAAACAAGTTGTCCAACGTCTATTTTACTGTGTGTAAATGCATCATTTTAGCATTTTAAACATCTTTGTTAATATGACAGACAAAATATTATCTTGTTTTAATTTTTTCTTTGGTCTCTTCAGCAGGTGAAGAATTTACAATTTTTTTTGCTCATTAGTGTTTCCTCTTTTGGAAGTAATCTTTGTATCTTTTTATTTATTGCGGTAATAGTCGTTCCCTGACAGTTTTATGTAAGTGCTTTATCATAGTCGTTGCAGTATTCCCCCAGTTTGTGGTTTGCCTTTTAATTTTGGTTATCTTACTCTTTAAAGGAAGAACTTTTTTTTTTTTTTTTTTTGGAATGAGAAAATATGCTGCTGTAGCAAGAAGAATTGCCAAATTCAAGGGTTTCTCTGTATCTGGAAGGAGTTCCTAAGACAGAGAAGGGAGGAAATATTGCAAGCTTTGGCTAAGGGGCTCTGTCTTTTGTGTTCTTGAGGTATTTGGGGGTGAGGAATGTGTATCAAACTCCGTATGTTTTATTTTATTAAATCATAGGACTAGAAGCCCTGTTTTGAGGACTACGTTAGAGTAAATGACACACACGCCCAAGTTATTTTTCTCCTTGGTCATAGAATATTTGGAAAATCTGATACTAAGTTAATTGTAGCACTGCCCTAAAAATAAAAACTTGCTCAAAAAAATGAGTTCACATAAGAAGTGCATGTGGGTTGGCAAAAACAGACAGGAAGGAATAAGCTGATTGTGTTGTCTATTATTGAGAAAAATTCTGGGCTAACCCTAGTCATAAACACTGCAGTATTCAATGTTTCAGGACAAGAACTCATCACAAAATGATGCTATTTCAGAAAATGCTTTAAAAAAATATGTCAAAAGAAGATCAGTGGATTGCACACAGAGCTGAGGAATTTGGGCTAATCTGCAAAAGCCTACTGAGCGCATCCAGGTTAGCAGAAGGCTTCAGCCACTGGGGGGAGCTCAGATCTCACTTCCCTCCATTACTACTTTGCCCTCAAAGAGGTTGATGGCAGATATTGGATGGGTCAATGTTGAAGGGAAGGTTAAATGGGGTTCCTAGTAGTAAATTTCTTTTCGGGTTCTCATATTATAGGGTTTTCTCTCTTTTGTTGTTGGTTTTTTTTTTGTTTTTTTTTTTGCTGGTTAAAGAGGGCTCTTCTTAGACAGAGGAGGTCTGCTGCCTCCGGATGGTCTTGGGGGACCATGGGTGATTTCTAGGAACTAAGAAAAACTTTCCTTTCTGTCCTTGCTTTGACTGCAGTTTGATTGGAATTATCTTCTCTCCATCAGAGCCAAACGAAGAAGATGACTGCAGGCCAGGCAGCATCCTGTTGGGTAATGAGACAGAACTGATTATAGTGGGCTGGGAATTAGTTTCAAGGGCAAAGGAGGGCTCATCTCAAAAAAGAACTTCTCTGTAGAGAATCTTGGGCTGGTAGTGCTAGCATTTGTGGACAGGAGAGTGTATTCACAATCCAAGCGTTTTGTTTTCTTTTTTATCTCTTTTTTCTCAATCTGGGCTGAGATGAATTCTAATAATGGCATGGATTTTGGATCACTGAAAGTGTCTGATAAACCAGAGCTATGAAATGCACCATTAAACAGATAAAGAGGTGTGGAAGTCCTTCTCTCTCCTTGTGACCTCTCTCTCTCCCTCCATTCATTCCTTCAACCTGGAAGACATGTGGGAGGAGACTTCTTTCCTCCTTTCTTCCCTCCCTTCCTTCCTTCTTTCCTTCCTCGTTTCCCTTACTTTATTCCTTCTTCTTTTCCTTTTGGATGTGGTTCCACCTAAGATATATGAATAATTGCTTTTCCTATTTAAAATTAATTTTTGGCTATATAAGTGATTCCTGAATACGTTCTCCTTTCAAAAAATTGGAAATCTACAGCTAAAGCTGCTGTGAAGTTTCTTGGAGCATGACCGCATTACCCCATTAATTAATCTCTTATTTGCATTTCTTCTGAGTTTAAGGTCATGGGAATTGATGGGATGAAGTGGAAAACTGCATGAATTACCCCGGAAATGCTATTTTTTTTTCTTTTCCCTCATTCTCTTTAGAATGTGTCTGTATTAGTTTTACAGTAAATATGCATTTGAGCATTATTTATTCCTCAACTGACACGCCTGCTGCTTTGGTTAGATTATTTCTATGTCTTTGGAAGCAGGGCCATTCTGCTTAGAAAATTGTAATGTTCTTTGACTTCTGACTCCTGATCTACAGGTTTACCTGTACCCACACCCTACTTTATTTTGTTTCCAGATTTCCCCATCAAGTGGTACTGAGAGTATATCCTTAAAATTTTCCTCTCTGTTCCAAACTTAAAATACAGAGCAAGGGGGAAAAAAACAATAACTAAACATTTTCATGGGCCTGAAATGGAAGCACCCAGCGGTAAGCCAGCACTGCAGCATAGGCCTGCTGGGCCAAAGGCCCAGAAATAGACAGAGTTAGGAGGGCGACTCCTGCAGGGAGATGAAGACCAAAGTGGCCCACGTGTGGTAGGGCACCAGGGCCAGCAGCACCGTGTAAAGGCGAAGGCTGCGTGGACCTACCCTGACCATGAAAGGCGGTGGAAACAGCTCTGATCACTGCTTGAAGCTGTGCCTGTAAAAAGCTGAGTCCCTGCAGGGGACAGGAGGAAGTAGAGCAAGCCCCTCAGCAGGACCTGTTTGGTTCAGTAACTAGATCTAAAATAGCCCCATCACTCTGCACTTGGAGCTGTTCCTTCAGTGTAAGACCTGGTTCTGGACTTGGGTGGTGGGTCTCCCTGGGGGCTGAGTGGAGGCAACTGCAAAACTTATACATAAAGGGGAGTGGTCACAGAGAGAGAAAACATGATTTAAGACACAATAACAACAACAACAAAACTCAGTCCCACTCAAGGTCAGCCTACCAACCCAAATAGAAATTCACCATTAGGAAAACTACGACTAAAACAGAGGACCAGCAAAATAATCAGATGGATTCACTCCTAGTGAAATGCAAAATAATAGAAACATATCAAATGATTTAAAAAATTGTGTTCCAGATCTTCAAAGAGATAGAGAACAAGAAATTACAAAACAGAAGTAGGCAGATCTGAGTAAAGAGTTAATGGAGTACAAATAAAAAAAACCAATTAAAAATTGTGAGAATGAAAATAAAGTTAGTGAAAAGTTTAACAGGGCAAACACTATGTTGGGCACAGTAAAGGAACATTCTAGTGAACTGGAATTAGGTAATATTATAACTATGACGTTTTCCCTCTTCCTGTGACTGTCTTGCACACAAAGGTGCTCTTTAGAGCGATCCTTGTTTCTCACCTTCCTGCCTTTCTCACTCTGTGTGTTCTTCCTACACACCTTGTTTTCTCCTATGGCTTCAATTCCCTCCTGTAGCTTAAAGACATGAAAATGGTAGTTGCAAGAGTAATTGTGAAATTATGTATAACTACAAACATGGCAGATGATACGTGGACCACTGTAGCTTTTTATTATTGGATAGTTTGCTGGAATGGTAAAGCTCTTTTTCAGCCAATATAAAATATCTCACTTGCCACAGATCAGCTGCCAAAGTTCCTCCTGACTTTCTGCAACAGGCACTATGATGAATAAGCTGCAGAGGCTCCAAGTATTCATATGACTTATGAGTTATAGAATTATTCTGACAGCTCACATTCTCTTTACCAGTGTGCTCCCTTCATAAAATTGATTTTGAATTTTGAAAATTGCCTGTACGACTCTGGCCTTAACTGACCGGAAGGTCTTAATATGCATCTACTTGAATGAACAGCAGTTATTAGGACTTCTAGGCTGTAACCAATAGTCTGATGACTAGGATGGGGAATGTGTGGGAGATGCTTCTGGTTGCCTTCTCAGTCTCTCTACCCCCTCTTTCTTCACTGGCAAAGCCCTAATTTTATTTAGGATGGCAATGTGCTCAATCTTAAGCAAGAACAATTCCCAAGAAAAGCTCATGGTCAAAGAAGCCAGTTGTGACAATCTTGCCCTCTGCTTTGCCAGCCTCCCTCATTCTTCCTTGGGGGTGACCATGTGACCCAGTTCTAATAAAGAAGATGTAAATGGAAGTCTACCAAGAAGAAGAGTGATATGATTACTGCTGCTCCTGCCTCTTTCTTCCTGCCTTGAAATTGACATTGAAAATGTGGCAGCCATCTTGGAAATGAGGGACAGACCAGGAGAACCAAAGAACACGTTGAGCTCGCAAATGCCAGCAGTAGCCTACCACTGGACACTTTGTCACATGAGGAAGATGAGCTTTTATAAATGTACTTAAAGCCATACCCAGTTCTATCTGACAGTGTAGGAATAGAATAGTTGGCTCCTTGAATCTATATTTTGAAAGACTAAAATGACTAGATCAATTCTAGGCTGAAATAAAAGAAATACATGTTAACTCACCTGCACTGAACAAGAACATAGGCTTAAAGAAAAGAGAATAGGAAATATTTCCGTCACAACTCTTGCTAGAAGAACATTTAAATGAACATGCCGATCAACTTAAATATTTGATTGAATTAAGTGATTTTCTTAACTGTTCAAACCACTGTATTTTACAGAAGTGTTCTTCAGAGTGGGAGTAGCATACAAGGACAAGCGAATTGAATGTGAGCTGAGGGTGAATGTGTTGGGGCCGTCTTTCTAGCTGCTTACTGCTGTCATCTCTAGCCTTGCTTATTATTTTTATTTTGAAATAATTTCAGGTTAACAGAAATGTTGCAAAATTAGTACAAAGAACTTCCATATACATTTTACCCAGTTTCACTAATTGTTAATATTTGCTTTTTTCTGTGTGTATGTGTGTGTGTATATATATATATATATATATCACTAATTCAAGGCCAAATTCCTCTAATTGTCTAAGTCCTTTTTTATTATATTCAGCTCTCTTAGGTCTTTTATCAATTCTTCTTGACAAAACCTCTCCCAGAGCCCTCTGACCTTCCTCGATCTGAACCAGTTGCTCTTCTCTATTTGGGGACTATTGTCACCCAAGCATCTCTCTTTACCGTCGTTCTGAGGATTCTCATACCCTTTCTCCTTTGTCGCATCACCCATTTCCTATATTCTACGTCTTCTTTCTTTCTTTTCTTTCTCTGTTTTCTGGTGCTGTCAATTTTTGTGATTTTTTGATGGTTCTAATGTGTAAATTAAATTGTGTCTTTGTCCTTTCTACTGCTGGCTTTAGTTTCAACTTTCCTTGTAATTTTCAAAGACAAAAGGTGTAACATATCCTACAACATGGATGAACCTTGAGGACATTATACTAATGAAATAATCCAGTCACAAAAGGACAAATACCCTATGATTCCACTTATACAAAGTACATAGGCCAGTCAAATTCATTGACATTCTACAGAATGTAAAATGGTGGTTTCCATGAGCTGGGAAGAGGGAGGAATGGTAAATTATTGTTGAATGGGTATAGAATTTCAGTTTCTTAAAAAGAAAAGGGTTCTGTGAATTGATGGTGGTGATAGTCGCACAACAGTGTGAATGTTCTTAATGCCACCAAACTGTATACTTAAAAATGGTTAAGATGGAGCAAAATGAGGGAATAGGAAGACTTCTACCATTCTCTATGCCATGGACACACCAATTCAACAGCAATACATGGACCAGTTCCCTTTGTGAGAGATCCAGAAGCCAATTGAGAGGATGCTACCACCAAGGGAAGAGCAAAACCAGCCTCATTGAAGCTGGTAGCAGAATTTGAGGCTCCATTTTGCCGTAATCCCTCTCCTTGGTACACTTCCCCACGACTGGGAGGAAAACCCCAGTTCCCAGCTTCTATCTGGGGAAGGAAAGAAAAGATTAGACTGTATTCCAACATTCTGACTTTTCTTTAGGCTGACCGTGTCCTGGTTTCTTCCTTGCTTGAGTCTGAATGCTGATAAGGAAAGACCCTAAGTTGGGAGCTATTTAAAGGAAAGGCAGCTGTTTGGATTAACATGCAAGCACTCACCATAGCCCTTCCTCCTGGCTCAGTGCTGAGCTAGAGGCTGAAAAAAGTCCCAAATCTGGGGAGTGAAGGGAAAAGGTTGGGCCACACATCCAAAATTCCAACTTTTTTGGGAGTGCTGCCTGAGAGACTGATATCTGTCTCACCTATCTCAAAGCACTGGTGGGACTGGCATTCTCTAGACTCCTGATGGCCACTGAGAACAAAGGCAAAGGCTTGAATTAGTATGCATCACCCACCAGAGTTCCTCAAAGCAGAGTGAACAGAAGAAAAATCCCAAATACGAGCTTCTCCCTGGGCAGGGAAATGATTAACAAAATGGCAATATGCAAGTCCTAATCTATTGATAATTACTTTAAATGTAAATGGATTAAATTTCCCAGTCAAAAGACATAGAGTGGCTGAATGGAGAAAAAGACAAGATCTAACCATATGCATGTACAAGAGACATGCTTTAGATTTAAAGATACACATAAACTGAAAATGAAGAGTAGAAAAAGATACTCCATGCAAATAGTAATAACCAAAAGAGAGCAGGAATGGCCATACTTACATCAGACAAAATACACTTATTCAAAACTTGTTCTAAGGTAGTGAGAAGGACATTATGTGATGCAAGGGTCAATTTGAAGATGCAACAATTATAAATATGTATATACCCAACATCTGAGCACCTAAATATATAAAGCAAACACTGGCAGAACTGAAGGGAGAAATAGACAGCAATACAATAACAGTAGTAGATTTTAATGCCCCACTTTCAATATTAGATAGACCATCCAGACAGAAAACCAATAAGGAAACATTGGACTTGGACTATACTTTAGACCAAATGGACCTAACGGACATAATATAGAACATTGAACCCAACAGCAGCAGAATACACATTCTCATCAAGAACATTCTCCAGGACCAGTCATATGTTGGGCCACAAAGCAAAGACACTCCTACATTTCATGTTACAGGTGACAGTTTTGCTGATCGGTTTGCACAAATTTCAGGCCACCTTTCCTCAGCTTCCAATCGCAATTTCTTCCGTGTTCACTAATTATCTCCTCGAGAGCCTTCCATATTTTGCCTGCTACTGAGTCCCAAAGCCAAAGCCAAAGCCATATATTTTAGGTTTTTTTTAAATTATGCAACATCTTCTTTCTATGTACCAAATTCTGGTTTGGTCATCTATTGCTGTGTATCAAACTACCTCAAAACTTAGTGGCTTAAAACAACAACTATTTTATTATCTTTCATTGCTCAATGTGTTGACTGAAAACATCTGGGAAGTTCTACTGGTGTTTTTTGTGGTCTTTCTCAATGCTGCAGGCGGATGGTAATTGAAATCCTTGGGCAGCTGGGCCTCTATCCCCCTCTATGTAGGCTCAGACTCTCCTCTCCACATGACCTCTCCATATTGTCTGTCTAGTAGGGTAGCTCGACTTCTTACACTGGGATTCTAGACTCCCCAAAATGAATGTTCCAAGAAAGAACACACGAAAGAGAAGCAGCCAATCCTCTTAAAGCCTAGCATTGGTATTGCATCACTACTGGCACATTTTATTGGAAATCTGAGGTAAATGTAGGTGTGGACTATAACAAAGGCATGGATACCATAAAGTATGCACTTTGACAACTGTCTTTGTTTTGTTTTGTTTCCTTTTTTTTAATTGAAGTATAGTCAGTTATAATGTGTCAATTTCTGGTATACAGCATAATGTTTTAGTCATATACATGCAAATATTCATTTTCATATTCTTTTTCATTACATGTTACTACAAGATACTGAATTAGTTCCCTGTGCTATACAGAAAAAATTGCTTTTAAAATCTCTTATATATATATAGTAGTTAATATTTGCAATTCTTGAACTCCCAATTTATCCCTTCCCACTCTCTTCCCCCAAGTAACCATAAGTTTGTTTATTATGTCTGTGAGTCTGTTTCTGTTTTGAAGGTAAGTTCATTTAGTGTCTTCTTTTTCCTTTTTTTTTAGATTCCACATATAAGTGGTATCATATGGTATTTTTCTTTCTCTTTCTGGCTTGCTTCACTTAAAATGATGGTCTCCAGATCCATCCATGTTGCTGCAAATGGTGTTATTATATTCTTTTTTATGGTTGAGTAGTATTCCGATGTATAAATATATCACAGCTTCTTTATGCAGTCATGTTGACAGCTGGTTTTGATGACTAGCTACCACATAGTGTTTTAGCTAGGTATTTGCTATTTGAAGACAGCGAGAATGGGTTAATAGTCCTTAGAGATAGACATGATTGTATTAGAGGGTTTGCTCCAGTTCAGTTCGGAACCTCCCTACATGTATTTAAGTGTATGTGTGCGTGTGTCTGTGTATAGATAAATATTTGAAAATTTGAAAATGCATGCAGTCATTGCCTTATGACAGATAATTTAGAGAACATTAACACTTTGCTAGGTGAAGTGATATGGGGGAAAATGTGACATATAATAAATACTCTCCTGGAAGCCAAAGAATTCCTCATCTAAACTAAGAATTGCTACGGTACAGTGGTGTGGACCTTGGACAAGCTCCAGTTTTTCTGGCTCTCAGTTTTCTCATCTGTAAGAACCCTTTTATATTGGAAAATCTGGGACTCTAATTACTTGTTGTATACTTACATCTCTTAAGATTGAGCTGAAATATTACATTCTCTGGGATGCCTTCACCCAAGTCTAAATCACGACCTATGTAGAGTGATGTAAATTTCTCAGGTTTATGGCGGCCAAGTTATGCAAAAAAGTTTCAAATGTTGTATTTATAGAACAATTGATTTGGTAAATCAAACAGTAATTCAGATTATTTTGCAATAGGCTAAAAACATCAACTTACCATTTTGAGTTTCTGTTTATCATCATGAATGTAAAACATTAAGTGAATCTCTCTACGCAGATGCCTCTTTTAATAGTTGCTTAAATACATATAACCGTGTCTATTTTAGCTAGGATAGGCTAACTGCTAAAACAAACAATCTCAGTATTTCAGTGGCTTAGCTTAAAAATAAAAGTTTACTTTTTGCTCATGCAATAATTCAACATAGATGTTCCTGGACAAATGGTTCCTAGGCAGTTCTCCTCTTTTAGTCCTTTTCTATCTTCTTTATCTTCTTGGGGGCATCTTCATTCTATTGGCAGGTGAAGTGAGAGAGGGAGGATCGCCCATGAGAGAACTTATGGTCTGTGTCTGGAAGCAATGTTAATTTTTTCTGCTTGCATTCCATTGGCCAGAACTCAGTCTCATGGCTCCTCATAACTGCAGGGGAGTCTGGGAAATGTAGTTGTGCTCTGTGTCCAGAAAAGAGAGAGATTAGATTGCTATGTGCTAATTAGTGAGCAACTAGCACCCTCTGTGACAGTGTCCTTTTTTTCCCTCATATTTTACTCTATAGGCCTTTGACTTTTATTTATCTGTAGGTATATAGTATTTTTTACTTTAATATTAGAGATGTGTGAGTAGAGGAAATAGCAGGATGGGTTTCAGAGGATCTCCTATTATATCAGTGAACCTTTGTGCTTATGGTAGAGTGACTGGGGTTATGGCCTCAGGGTGTGGCAAGGAGGAGACTCCTTGGTGAATAGTTTCTCTGATGCACTAAGTGCTCCATTAGAAAAAAGTCTTAGTTTAAAACTGATAATTCATTACCACCCAAAATGCTGTTTTATAGTAATTCTCTTCATTCCCAGCACATTAAAATCCAAAGTGATTGGCAGACTGTAGTCTGAAGAACATAAAAAATAAAATCAACTGTTTGAAAGATTTTGCCTCTTGATAGCTCCCTTGGGTCCTTTATGCTTCACCCTAAATAGCCAGAGTTCTTAGAAGCATGGAACTTCTCATATTCTAGGCCACGAGAGGTATTGCCAGCCAGCACTTTGATAATTGGGCTTCCTGATACTCACACTGTCAGATTTATGAAGTGAAACAAAGATATTCCAGTAACAGGGCAAAATTCACTTCCAAGGAGGAAATGTCAACCACATCGCTAGTTCATGTCAACACAGATCAATGGAAAGATTGTCTCCCTGATCACATACAGAGGGCTGTGTCCTTTTTTGGTTAACTCTCCACATCTGTCACTAATATAAATGAATCTTAGTAAAACATGTTGAAGATGAAAAATACAATAAAGGGACATCATATTTTTTATTGTCTTTGTGTTAAATAGTATCTTGTTTCTAGAAATGCTTTAAATTTGAAAACTGACTTAGCTGGCATTGTTTGGGATGGGGACAGTGCAGAAAATGTCAAAGTTTAACTGCTGTCCTCGAGTCTACCAGTAACTGCAGACTAGATTATGAAACTGGAGTTGAATGGGGTCTTTTTCAAGCTTACAATGAGTCTGTTTTAGTCTCACTGATGTTTTTGCCAAAGACTTTTTCCTTGCATGCTAATTAGATCCTCCTCCAACTTAGCCTTACTGAATCTTCTACTTTGAAAATTCTATCAAGTATCGCCTAATAGTTGCGTTTTGAATTAAAAAATAAGGAATTTTATTACTGCTGTCAACATGAAATTATTGCCTATTACTAACTAGCTAGTTTGGGGGCAAGTTACTTATATGTTCTAGGACCTAATTTTCTTGTCCCTGATACGTGATGATACTGAACTAAATATTCTCTGAGGTTCCTTTTAGTTGCAGTGGTCTGTGGCATTTCTAAATCTTCTGGGGTGAGAAGGAACGTGGTGGGTTATATTTTACAGAGGGTACAAGCAATAGCTCCCCAGTTATCTAACCAGATTCTGTACACATTGAGAGAAGGCTGGAGGCCAAGATATCACTCTATTCTGATGGAGGACTTCTGTCCTCTGTGGGATGCTCAGTCCCAGTAGGAGGAAGGGAAGCTGATCTGCTTATGCTCAGTTTATTCACCTCAGATTTCCTCATCAGACAAATCACTTCTGTGTCCCAGAGGTGGAGTTAGAAAAGGGACAGAGAGAAGCCAGGAGCAGAATGCAAGAGACTTCCACTCCCTTGGAAAAAAATATCAGGAATGGATCATTTCCTGCTAACAGTGTTAAAGCAGAAGATACACACTGGAAGATTTGTATCGGTAACTGTGGGTCAGATCATGGAGGCTCTTGAAATAAAAGGCAATAGGGGGTCTCTGTAGGTACTGGAGAAGGAGCAAGATGAAAACAATTCAAAGAAAAGCACAACTCAGTGATAAACTTTTTTAAAAGGTAGTTTGGTGTGCAAAGAGGAACTGGATGGATTAGAAAAGGAAAGAAGTAATAAAGGCTTAGGCATTTTGTTTCTGGAGGACATATTTTGAGAACAAAAATGAAATACAAACAACAAGGCTATTCTGTGTTGATCCAGAGGATACGGTTATATAATGGAATATATGGAAGTTACACCAACATTGAAAGCTTTGGTTCAGTATAAGGAAGAGCTCAGGATTAGAGCTGCTGAAATGTGAATTGGGCCATCTGTCAGGTTTTCTGTAGAGCAAAATCACTACTGTGAGTCAGGGATGGTCCACTTTCATGTTTTCTTTGATGTCAGGCAGTGTTTTAAAACATTTGATAATGTTAATATTTAATAATTTTAAAAAATCACCAAAAACCTGAATTTCCAGTTCTTCTTGAAAAATGGAAATATCTAGCACCATGAGGCCTTCCTGAATACAACTGGATAGAGACCTCTGTAAGGGCTGCCCCACGTAAGCCAGGCGTGTACTTCCCTGTTTGCCGCAGTCTCCACCATTCTGTATTGTATGCTATCTCTTGTTTTCATTACCTGCCTGGTCCCTATAGGAATTTGACTTTTCAACCCTTGTTGGACAGGGAATCTCTACACTGAGAGGGAGGATGAATTCAATAACTTTCGACTCAATTTCTTTGATTCCAAGTACTTTGGCTATTTTATCAAACATTATCTCATTTTAAGTAAGACCAGTTTCCTTCTGTGATGTGCTATTTTTTTCCATCTCATTATCTCATTTTCATTGTTCAGGTAATTTTTTTTTTCACTTTGGAACAATGATGTGAGGTTTTCATCTGGCATTCAACACAAAAATGGCCAACAGAATCTGTAGATAGGCCTGATCTCGGACAAATGGCGACAATGCCAAATTTCCTGGAAGCACTACCTCTCCCTCCTAGTACTCCGTTGCTGCGGGTGGGGGCCTCCCTGGATACGGCCTGTAGGTGCACAGTCCCAGCTTACCCTCCCCAGTCACTACTTAACAAGGCCTCACAGCCCCGCATGGTTCCTGGTTGGCCTATTGGACTGCTTAGCATGGCTTCATTTCTGAGAAGTGATTCCAAAGCCATGACAGTGTGGATATATGCTCCATAGTCAGCACAAGGAAATCTAATCCACAAGAAAGTAGGTAAGTCAGGAAATGATTCTAGAGAAGCTCGGAAGAGATGAAGAGAATGTCAGGGGACAGAATCAATGGGAGCTCAGATGGCCAAGGGGGTAGCAGATGGGTAGGGGAGGAACGGCAGGGGAGGGACAGAGCCAAGTGTGGGCGCAGTACAGGGTGGGTGCAGGAAGAACTTTGTCAAGTAGGGATTCTGATTGCTGTTGTCACATTTATACATAATTTGGCCCTGGGCTGGAGGGGGGTTACTTTTGTGTTTGCCTCACCTTGTTGACTGACCATGGCTTGTATCTCATTTCTTTATAGTTATTGACAGAGAGCCAATAAAATAGATGAACACTTGGTATGAGGATAAAGGGAAAAGAAACCCTAGATACCAAGGAATATGTATATTAATAATAAAACAACAAGATTGTACTGTATAGCACGGGGAACTATATTCAATATCTTGTAATAACCCATAATGAAAAAGAATATGAAAAGGGATATGTATGTATAACCAAAACATTATGCTGTGCACCAGAAATTAATACATTGTAAACCGAGTATACTTCAATTTTAAAATTTTTTAAAAGATAAAACCACTAAATATAACATATATATGTTGCGCTTTACCTCATAGGGTGGCTCTTCACCAACAAATGTTGCTCTGTCTCTGGGATATGTCCCAGAGAGTGAAATAGAGTATGTATCCTTTGTTATCATTATAACCCATGATTTGTCCAGAGGCTCATGCTACAGTAAAGCTTCATTCATAAATAGCAAATATCAGAGCTATATGTCAAACCTGTTACTTCCCTTTAATAATTTGTCACCAACAAACATTTAACTGAATGTAAATTCCAAAATATGATTAATTGATAAGTTTGTATGTCTAGTGCTTATATACTTTTTATTTTTATTTATTATTTATTTATTTTTGAATGAAAATATTTTTTAATTGAAGTATAGTCAATTTACAATGTTGTGTCAGTTTCTGGTGCACAGCATAATGTTTCAGTCATACATGAACATACATAATTCCTTTTCATATTCTTTTTCATTATAGGTTACTACAAGATAATGACTATAGTTCCCTGTGCTGTACAGTAGAAACTTGTTTATCTATTTGATATATAGTAGTTAGTATCTGCAAATCTTGAACTCCCAATTTATCCCTTCCCACTCCCTTTCCCCCTGGTAACTATGAGTTTGTTTTCTATGTCTGTGAGTCTGTTTCTGTTTTGTAAATAAGTTCATTTGTGTCTTTTTTTTTTTAAGATCCCACATATAAGTGATATCATATGGTATTTTTCTTTCTCTTTCTGGCTTACTTCACTTAGTATGATGATCGCTAGGTTCATCTATGTTGCTGCAAATAGCATTATTTTATTCTTTTTTATGGCTGAGTAGTATTCCATTACCTATCTATCTATTTATCTATCTATCTATCTATCTATCTATCTATCTATCTATCTCACATCTTCTTTATCCAGTCATCTGTCAGTGGACATTTAGGTTGTTTCCATGTCTTGCAAATTGTATATAGTGCTGCTATCACCATTGGGGTGCATGTATCTTTTTGAATTAGAGTTCCTTCCCAATATATTCCCTCCCAGGAGTGGAATTGCTGGATCATATGGTAAGTTTATTTTTAGTTTTTTAAGGAACCTCCATTCTGTCCTCCTTGGTGACTGCACCAATTTACATTTCCACCAACAGTGTAGGAGGATTCCCTTTTCTCTACACCCTTTCCAGCATTTATTGTTTGTGGACTTTTTAATGATGGCCTTTCTCACTGGTTTGAGGAGATATCTCACTATAGTTTTGATTTGCATTTCTCTGATAATTAGTGACATTGAGCATTTTTTCATGTGCTTGTTGGCCATTTTAATGCTTGTATACCCCTTTCTAAATTGCTCATAAGACTGTGCTGAGACATGACCTTCCATCCTGAATTGCATGCTCCTGCCACTGCACTGTACTGCCTTTCTGCTGCTCTTAGCAGTTTCTAGTTTTTGCTAAAATGCATCTTCTGCAAGCCCTTCAATATAGCAAATCACCACAAAATGGATTGTGTACTCCCAAAGAATAATGTTCTGAGGGTTGCCTTCTTCACTTAAAACTTGAAATATCATGTTAAATAAATCAAAGATTAACTACCAGTATTTCACTTTAAAAGATAATAAAATTAAGTTCTATAAGATGGATATGAATGTCTATATGTGTTGATTACACAAGGGCTTAAATATAGCATAAAGTTTATATAAAGTCCAGAAAAATTCTAGCTCTATTGTATCATAAATATGACCTTCCATAGTGAACATGCTGGCTGAAATAACCATCAATTAAATGTGCAAGGTATTTTAATGTAACAGAGTAGAAAATATTCAGTGATAGGGTTTTAACTTATACACTGCAACTAACCTTTAAGAAAGTACCACTTGTGTAGTTTTAGTTTAGTATCAAAGGTGAAAAGCCACAATTATCTGAAAAGATTATTAAAAATACTCATGTATATTTGTGTGAGGCTGAATTTTTTCATACCCTTTAACTGTAGTAACAAACTAATGCAGAAACAGATACGAAAATCTAATAATCTTCTGAGACAAATAAGAATACAACTTGCAAAAATGTGATAGGTAAAGAAATCTACTCTTCTCACTACACTTTTATTTTGGAAAATAGTTATTTTCATAAACATACAGAATTTCTCTTGAAATGTAATGGGTTATTAATATTTTTCTAAATAAATAAATAATTTAAAAAACTTTAAAAAGTTAGCCATCAGTTACACATTTACTTCGTGATTATTTTCTTGTCCTTTTAGACTTAGGAGAACTTTTGGGTTATTATTTTTTATGATCTGCATGTTTGAAAAGTTGGGCAAAACAGATGGTTGATGTATTCTATTGCAGTTTGGAGTCTCCGGGAAGCAGACTCTAAGATGGAGTTTGGCAAACAGGATGTTTTTTATGGAATGGCATTGGGATCAATTCCTGAGGGAAGGGTGGGGGAGGAGGGAGGCAGAGGGAGAAGGCAAGCTGACCTAAGAGCTGCGTTGGCACATCCATAGGAAGTTCTGAAGTGAAAATGGCTCATCAAAGTTATACTGCATTAGGGTAGATTACAGTTGCCACATAAAATACAGGACACAAAGTTTTGTTTGTTTGTTTGCTTTTAATTGCAGTATCGTCACTTTACAATGTTGTGTCAATTTCTAGTGCACAGCATAATGTTTCAGTCACACATGTACATACATATATTCCTTTTCGGATTCTTTTTTATTACAGGATACTATAATATGTTGAATATAGTTCCCTGTGCTATACAGTATAAACTTGTTTATCTATTTTATACATAGTAGTTAGTATCTGCAAATCTCAAACTCTCAATTTATCCCTTGCCACCCGCTTCCTCCCCTAGTAATAACTGTGAGTTTGTTTTCTATGTCTGTGAGTCTGTTTCTGTTTTATAAATAATTCATTTGTGTCTTTTTTTTTTTAGATTCCACATATAAGTAATATCATACAGTATTTCTCTTTCTTTTTCTAGCTTACTTCACATGGTATGATGATCTCCAGGTATATCCATGTTGCTGCAAATGGCATTATTTTATTCTTTTTTATGGCAGAGTGGTATTCCTTTGTGTAAATATACCACAACGTCTTTATCCAGTCATCCGTTGATGGACATTTAGGTTGCTTCCATGTCTTGGCCATTGTAAATGGTTCTGCTGTGGACATTGGGGTACATGTGTCTTTTCAAATTAGTGTTTTCATTTTCTTCAGATATATACCAAATTACTGGAATTACTGGATCATATAATAGTTCTATTTTTAGTTTTTTGAGGAACCTCCATACTATTTTCTATAGTGGCTGCACCAATTTGCAGTCTCACCAGTGTACAAGAGTTCCCTTTTCTCCACATCCTCTCCAACACTTGTTATTTGTGTTCCTTATGATGATGGCCATTCTGACAGGTGTGAGTTGATACCTTATTGTGGTTTTGATTTGCATTTCTGTAATAATTAGCAGTGTTGAGCATCTTTTCACGTGCCATTTAACCATCTATATTGTCTTCTTTGGAAAAAAAGTCTATTCAGGTCTTTTACCCACTTTTAAAACAGGTTGCTTGTTTTTTTGATATTGAGCTGTATGAGATTATGCATTTGTAGGAGCAGGAAGTGTAGGGGAGATTGCTGTACATTCCTCTCAGTTTTGCTGTGAACCTTACACTGCTCTTAAAAAATAGTTTTGATTTTTAAGAAGTCTCAAGCAAGGACTTGATTGGCCACAATGAGGTAGGGGAGCAGGACCATAAAGTATCAGCATAGTCATGGGAACTTAATTCTCAGTGTTTTCAGAAGAGGGGGTGTTTGCCCAAGGAGATTTCTCAAGAGGGGTCCATGTATGGTATTACTTATTTGCTCAAAATTTCTTTCTTGAATTTCAGATGCTACCCCTTCATTAAAATATTTTAGGTTATGTTCAACTTATCTACACTGTCCATGATTTCTAAAGTCTTTGAAAATATCCCCTCTCATTCTTTATCTTGCCAGAATGTGTGCTTCTTATCTTTTCAGGTTGTTCTCATCTGCCGACAACTTGGTCGTGTAAAAATGCTTTTTCCTAAGAATATGAAAAGGAATATATGTATGTATATGTATGGGTGAAACACTATGCTGTACACCAGAAATTGACTCATTATAAACTGACTATACTTCAATAAAAAAAAAATCCTTCCCTCCTTAAAAAAATGCTTTTTCCTGGATCACATCTAATTTTTTATAGGACTTATACATCATAGTTTGGTGTAATTCTGATCATTATTTCCTACTTGGTATTGTTTTATTGGTATTTTTAGATAAAGCTGTTTCATTCAAGGATAGTCAATGCCATAATCTGCTTCCCATGTTGATGCTGAAGGAGTCTGTGTGAGTGTTTGCATGTGTGTGTTATTGCAAGCTGCAATACTATGTGTGCAGTGATATTTGAAGGTGGGATGGATAGACATTTAGACACACAGTTTAGATGAATTTTCCAAAACTTACTTGTTGATATTGAGATTCTTTTCTTAATTTTCTTGACCAGGTCACACAGCCTCAAAAAATTTTATTATAGTTTGTCTCAGGTCACCCAAACATTTTATTACATGGAAGAACTTAATGTTTTCTACAAGGGCATTTTCATCATGCAATCTATCCCTCAGCTAATTTTGCAAAAGAAATCTTAGAATTGGATTCTGGAGAATCCTAGAATTTATCTTTTTCTTCTAGAGAAGTGATTATCTGCCTCTATCATTTGTTTTCCATCTCTAAGCCATCCATGACCTGGATAGTCTAATTCCATGACAAGCTAATAGGAATATTATAGCTAGTTTTCCTTTAACTTATGTGTTGTAGTAGAGTAAATAACCAAAGTTGTACAAAAGCGTGTTATGTGATCTAGGAGCTATGTGTTAGTGGTTCTTTTTGCCTTGAAACAACAGAAGAATAAAAATATTTAATGACTGTTGATCAGGGTTTAAGCATTTTTGGTTATATCATTAAAAATCTGAGCATATTAGTACCTTGGTAAAAGCTAATATTATTTGATAGGGGTAGAGTAATAAATGTTGCTAATTATAGCTAAGCTAAATTTAATGGGTGGCTATGTTGGTTGATTTAAAATTTAGAGAAAATTAAGTTATCTGGTAAGTGAGGCTGCTGGTACTCTCTTGTGGAATGATATGTCAGTGTAAGAAACAAATATCTGAACCATATTAGGTTTTGTTTTGGAATTATACACATAATTGTATAGAATGGCTACATTCAGAAATCTCTAATACAAGTTTAGGAACATAATTCAGAACAGTTCCATGTATGGATCAATGTGTTAGTGGTTTAAACAGATAAAAATAAAATTTAAAATTCTATTTACAGCCAAGTGCCATGATTTCAAAACATTACAGGTCCTTTGAAGACACTGTTTCAGGTGTTTTGTTTTGGCTGTGGCCAAATAGATTATATGGCATCAGTGTTTTTCAGCTCTAGTTTCAAACAAAATTCATTGCTAATTAAATGTGGACTGTGTAGAGGATAGAATCTGAGTAATTATTTGGTGAATTTTATTATTACACTTGATAAATTGTTAATGTTTGTGTGTCATCACGGTGTGGTTGGGAGTTTATTCTTTGGAGTCAGACAAACATGCTTCCCGACCCAGCCCTGCTTCTGAGCAGTCACATGACCTTAGATAAATTGTTTAACTTCTGCAAGCCTCAGTGTGGTCATCAGTCAAAACGGGGGTAGTAATAGTAGCTCTTTTGCAGAATCACATAAGGATTAAATGAGTTCATCCAGGGAAAGTGCTTATATCTGGCACATCGTAGGTGCTTCAGAACTAATTTCTCTTCTTCCTCTTTCTTCTCTTTATTATTTTATTTTTATTATTTCTTGGTTTTTTTTTTTTTTTTTTGCTTCTCGCCAAATTTGGTACTACCTAAAACACAATTTAAGAAGCTGCCCTTGTTGAATTCTTAATATATCCTGAGGGTATTACAAGAAAGTCATTGGATGAAAAAACTGCCCCTTGGGAATATTTTAGACACAAAAGACAAGAGCAGTAGGAGAACAACAGATATTTGGATGAGTTACCTCCAAAGATACGCGGGACCTTCCCCACACTTTTTTTTTTCATATTGGGCTGCCTCCATGCTGCTGTGTGAGACTGTTTTATGCTGCCGAACTATGGAACTGGGCTTAAAGGAACGGATGCTGTTGGGGCCCAGATCTCATAGCTATATCCTTGCTTATCTTTACAAAGCGATGTCATGTCGTAGACCGGAAATGAACTACATTGCAGACTGACCAGGATTTTGGCAAGGAAATTTTTTTTTTTTAAAACAAACCATTTACAAAGCACTACGTAAAGTACTGGAAAACCTGGAAAAGGGAAATCTAAATCCAGTCCCAACTCTGCCATAGATTGATGTGTCCTTGGGCAATGAGCTTAAACCTGCATCTTAGTTTCTACAATTGGACAGCAATGGATTTGCACTCTTAGATGACCTCAAAGGTAACTTCTGGCTCAAATCTTTTTTCATTTTGTATTTTCTCACATCCTGCAGCAGTTGCACTAAGCTAATTTTTAAAGCTTTCCTTGTTCAGGGTTAACTTGCTATAAAAGCAGAAATAGGGAAGAAGACCTTGAGACTAGCACAGGACTAGAATTCAGGGTTCCAACTCTAGTTCTGATGTTGAGCACCTGTGTGATCTTGGGAAATCCTTCTATTCAGTGTATCTTAACTCTGCTTCCCATTCATTTAAACTGGGGGATTTTCAAAACACTGATGTTGGATTCCAGTCTTGAAGATTCCAAATACTCAGACATCATGAGATTGTTAAAGCTTTCCCGGTGATTTAAGTGCAGCCAGGATTGAGGATAACTGCAGAAACCAGAGGGCCTTCAGGTCCTTGCATCCAAGATGGAGCTCCTGAAAAGAATAGTAATAACCCTCCTCTCAGTGTCACAGAACTGAAGATCAAATAAAACAGAACAGGTAAGAGCACTTTGTGATATGTAAATTGACAGGAATGATTAAAACAGACATTATTAAAGGGCTTAGCTATTGCTGTTATGCAAATGGTAGGGATTAGTGTTAGTATATTAATACTGTTCATGGGATTCTAACCTTTTCAGATAAAATTCACTTGCAAACTCAGAAAGTCATTGAGGGTCCCTTTCTCCAATTTGTATTTGGCAGTTTATTTCTGCAGAAACTCCAAGTGCTGCTCTGTGACCCAGTGAGGGCTTAATTACATGTTGCCTCACTGATTATTCTTAATACACAATTCTTCCAAGTTTTGTTTAGCATATGTCATCACCACAGATCATCATGACATGCTTGTTTATCCCTCTGTACTACAGCTTGTCAGTGCACCAAAGCGGGATAAACTAGCCTAATGTTTATGTGCTGGAGAAAAAAATCAACTGTTCTTTAAATTTATCCTATTCTGTCAGGAATTCCTACTTAACCCTCATTTAACATAACATCCTTTAAGAATTTAACTTTACATGTCTTCAGTGGTTATTTTTCTTCATATTTTTAAAAAACAATTGATTTTCAAATTGAAGTGCAGTTGATTTGCAATATTTCAAGTGTACAGCAAAGTGAGCCAGTTATATATATATACATATATGTAATCTATTCTTTTTCAGATTTGTTTCCATTTTAGGCTATTACAAGATACTGAATATAGTTCCCTGTGCTATACAGTAGGTCCTTGTTGTTCATTTTATATATAGTAGTGTGTATCTGTTAATCCCAATTGCTAATTTATCCCTCCCCTCTCCCCCCTTTGGTAACCATAAGTTTGTTTTCTATGTCTGGGAGTCTGTTTCTGTTTTGTAAATAAGTTCATTTGTATCATTTTTTTTAAGATTCCATGTATAAATGATATCATATGGTGATTATCTTTCTTTAATTTACTTCACTTAGTATGATAATCTCTAGGTTTATCCATGTTGCTGCAAATGGCATTATTTCATTCTTTTTTATGCCTGAGTAATATTCCAGTGTGTGTGTGTGTGTGTGTGTGTGTGTGTGTGTGTGTGTGTGTGTGTATACTTCTTTATCCAGTCATCTGTTGATGGACACTTAGGTGGCTTTCATGTCTTGGCTATTGTAAATAGTGCTGCTATGAACATTGGGGTGTCTTCATATACTTTCAGACTTTGACACTTTCATACATTCTTGCCTTTCAATGATTCCACCAAAAATGTCTGTGACCCTGGCAGTTTTGGTGATTTAATACTTTTGCTTTTCCCGGTAGTGTTAGAGTAAGTCACACCTTGACTTCTGATACTGGCCCACTGTGGTTTATCCTTCAGAATGAGCAGAGGTGTATTTAAGATAGACTTGTAGACTTATTTCTCATGAACTTGAAGGCTACCTGTGCACCTCTGTGTCTGGGGACTGGACATGCTCCCTTGCAGCTGCTCATCAGGACTGAGTCTGAAGAACACAGGCAGAGCAGCTACGGTGACGGGCTCCAAGAAGGGCTGTGTTACTCCATCTCTGACCTGTCTTGTCTGTAGCTTCCATTCAGCATCCCTCTGTTCACCGGAAAATACACCTTGGCAAAACAAAAGGAAAGGCTATAATCTCTTCAGTATCTGTATTTTTTTGATGAATGATTTCTGACATTACCCTCCATTGTCCAAGTCTGGAAACGATCTCTAAATGAAGAAATGCTTTTTTTCCTTAGGAATCCCTTCAAGTGATGAATGTCTATTAAGAATTAAGCAACTACTTACTGATGAAACAAATAGTAAAGATCAGTGAAGAGCTAGCTGTTTTGAAGTTGAGTTAGGTACATTGTGGCATGTGCTTTTCTGCTCATAAGCATAGGAGATAATGCAGGTGATGAAAAATTTCAACCTTAAGGCATGTTAAAAGTGGTAGGTTGACAAACTAGGGCCTGCAGTCTGCATGATTTTTATATATTTTTTAAAGGATTGTAAATAAAATAAGACCAAGAATATGCGTCAGAGACCATATGGCCCAAAAGACCTAAAATATCTGCTGTACGAGTCTCTATAAAAAATGTTTGCTGACCCCCAGAACCATGTGGAAAGTACCAAAAACAGAGCTCACTCATGTTTTGCTTTCAGCCAGAAGTTCACTGTCTTGCATTGAGAAGCTGGAGCTGGTGTATTGAACTAAGAACATGCAGATTATGACCTTGGGGTGGGAGTGGGGTAGGGGACAAGCCACCCACACAGGGCCAGCAGGTAGTCTCTCAGCACCCAAGATCCCACTTTGGGGAAGTGAAACCCATAGGATCATTTTGATTGAAGGCACAGTTTCTATACACCCACACAAAGGAAGTAGAGTCACAAGATTTATTACTTACAGATCCCAGAAAGGGGTGGGAGGCAGTGAGTGAGGGAGGGGGAAGGGCAATCCTCCATCTCACATCACCTGTGAGCAGGAGGTAGCGAGGGTAGCAAGTACCTATCACTTAGAAGTGGTTGGGGCGGAGGTCACTCATTTTCACGGGCTGAACTCTTAAGTGATTATTTGAAAAGATGCCTGGGAAAAGCAAAGCAGGAACTTAAAATGGGACTCTTAAAGTCAAGCCCTTATCTGAGCGTTCAGACTCTGGATGTGAGCAGGATTTCCCTACTGTAAAACGCCTAGGCAGCAAGTCAGGAAAACAAAAGTTGTTTTTCTCATCACACTTCTTTCCTTGGAAGCATTCATTTCCACTTGTAAAATCAGTCTTCACAGCCAGTCTAAAAAGAGAATGAGAAACCTCCCAGAGCAGATTCCGTAACAGAATTCTCTGCTCCCAGCCAGCTCTCTGATGGAGCTGCTCTTGAATCAAAGGGTTCTGCCCTTTCGTCCGTGTTTGAGCCGGAGCTCTCACTCCCCCAGACCGCCCCTCAGCATCATCACCATGCACTGATTTGCTGCACACCTTCTTTGACCTTGGCTCTTTGGTCAAGTGATTTTTCCACTTTAATTGCTCTTGTGACTCTGCTTTGCTCCGTTGCCCTACTTTTCACCTGCTTTCACCTTCCAAGGCCCCTCTTCTGTGATCCCTTTTTCTGCCTTCTTCCCCAGCATCTCAGCCCTGTTGAGGCAGATGCCTTTCAGATCTAGTATTTCCACCCCTGCCTTTTACTTGCTCGTGTTCAGACCCAGTTTTCTCACTGGTTTCATAGCAAGTCCAGTTCTGCTCCCTGCAACAGATGTTAAGCAAAGGGAGGACTTCTGGTTTCTTTTCTAACCAGCCCAGCTGAACCACTTTTGTGAGGACAGCCACCCTTTCCGGACACCATTCACACACATCTTTTATTATGTTCACTTAGTGTCCATGTTGCTTGCTGTAATTTTCTTCCCATGGACCATCTGGCCACTTGCCTTCACCTACAGCTACAACACTACCACGTCTACCTCGTTGACCAGGCCACTCCAGCCATCCCTGATGCTCTTGGGATGCAGCGTGCGTGTCTAACCAGTTATTGCAGCACTCAAACTTCTGGTACATCCCTCTCTTCGTTTCAGTCCAGCTTGCTGAACCCCTCCCTCTCCTACCTGTGAGTGCCCCTTTACCCAGGACACATTTATCAAATGCTGACTCCATTCCAGTTACTCTGCTAGGCTCTGGGGATCAGGGATGACCAAGATGCAGCCTAGCTCTTAGTGTTTTTTGACAGGGGAAAGGTGAAATGCACAGACATGAATACAGAGCAAAGCAATAGATGGTGGTGAACAAAATTACTAAATATTATGAGCGCAGAGGAGAATATTTAGAACTAAACTCTGTAACAATACAAATTTCAAACTACCTAATGAGAATATTACTAAATTGAACAATTTAACCACTTAAAGAATACCTGGTTCTGTTTTTTACCCTTCCCTTAAATATATGGTTTAAGGGCCAAACTTTCAGTACTTTTTTTTTTCTGAGTGATTTACTTCTCTGACTCACTCTCTCATTTACTGATACATCATCTTGTCTGCAGCTGAGTTTGAAAATATTAAAGTTCTGTAAATAAATGCAGTTTTTGATTATAGTGCAACAGACAACATCCTTCTTTGCAAACATTCCCGTTCTTTACTAGAAATGGAATTGAGTCCTTATTCTGTTTCCCAAGTGCATGGGATGGTGGCTGCTGACTGGTGGGTGTGCAGGTGGTCCAGCATGACTCATGGCTTTATTTATTGGAAGAGGCTTTGAGAGGTTGTCGCTCAATTGCAAGAGATGCCTTTAAATAACTTTATATCTTGCCATCTTTTGCTTTTCCTTTCCCCTTCGTATTCCTTGTCCACCTCCCTTCCCCTGAGCCCTTTTCCAGGATTATATCATTATATCAAATATAAATTGGGAAAATGTAGCTAGGAATGCTTGTCTTGAGGGAGAGACCATTAAGAACACTGAGCTGCAAGCAGGAACTGTGGGGAGGTGGGAGTGATCACCAGCCTGCCTCAGTGTGATTCCTGCTACGTGCCCTACCCACTAGTCTATTCATTCAGGAAATATTTTCTGAGAGCCTTCTCTGTGCCGCAAACATAATGCTAGGTTCTAGAGACACAAACTGAGCCAAAAGGGAAACTGTTGCTGCCCACGTTTGGGGGAGGTAGCATCAATTACAAGTTCACATTAATAAATGTGTGATAACAAATTAATATCCTTTACAGTGAGGAAGAGCTAATATTAGTATTTAACTCCCTAACACTTCTGAGATCTCTGGTCTCTGTGTGTGTGTCTGTCTTGTCTTTCTTTTGCTCTCTCTCCCTCTTCCCTTTCTGTTAAATGGGGGTGGAGAAGACAGCTAACAACACCTGTCCTGTCATTGCTATGGTGTCTTATATCACATCCTTTCTTGTTATTGTGGGATTCTTTTTTAAAATTTTTACTTCTTGATACTACTGTAAATGATATTTTTTCTTTATTTCTTTTTCAGATTGTTGTGTATAGAAACAACTGATTTTTGCACATTGATTTTTCTTGAGGGGGGAGGTATTTAGGTTTATGTATTTTAATTTTTTTTTTAATGGAGGTACTGGGGATTTTAACCCAGGATCTCCTCCATACTAAGCCCTCACTGTACCACTGAGCTATACCCTGCCCCCTCCCCCATTGTAGAATTCTTGATCCCCCAAAGTAGATGTTAGCTCACTTCTAAATACAAACAACGGATAATGATACTATTACTCAGACTAACATTGGGAAGGTGAATAAATGAATGCTTGCTTTATGTTTTGGGGCAGAAATATGCCACAGGCCCTAATTTGAAACCATCGGATTTAGTGGCCGCTAATCCACCCAAATCAGGGAATTTTTTTTCTTTCATTTTTTACAGCGTAAGAGAAAAATCTCTTTTCTCCGCAGAAGTCAGGATCGGATCTTAAAATCTTAGATGTGCACTCTGATGCATGCCCACCCATAGGCTTGACAAATACTGGATTTCCCATGATAGCTGCCACACACTCGGTTTCTAATCTCCGTATTTCTTCCACGCCAGAATTTCTAAATCCTTCCTGAATACGTCCAGTCATCCTGTCTGAACTTCTGAGCTTCATCTGCTTTCCGCAGAGCCCCTACGCACAGGCCGGGCGACAGAGACCAGGCGGAGCGCCCCGCTTGGGGGATCCCTGCTCCCGAGGTCCCGCTCTGCGAGGCCGCAGGGCGTCAGCGCGCCCGCCAGCCTGCCTCGCGCGGACGTGCTTCCCAGCCCTCGTCGTTCCCCGCGCTGCCAGCGAGCTGAATGAGGAGCAGCGCTATTTTTACCTCTCCGACTGCAATCCTTTATACATATTTGCAGGAAGGAAATAAATAAAGGATTAGGAAGGAAATGCTTGGCCTTAGTTTTTCCCGAGAAGGAGGGGGTTGAAATGGGAGGGGGTTAAGTCAGGTCTAGGGTGGTGGAAAAGGCCGGTCGATTTCTCTGGCTGGTGGTTTCCTACAGATCATTCAGGTCTGGAAACCCCCACACTCTTCTTTCTTGCCCCCTGGCTAATCCCTGACTACCAGCTTCCTCCCTCCCCCGCCCCCACCTCTGGAGGTGCCACCGTCACCTCTGATGCTGCCTGGGTTGCTGCATCACTGCTGCTTTTTCCACCTCCCCTCCCTTTTCTTCCACAAAAAAGCATGCGCAGTGCGTCCCGTGCCAGGCAACAGCATCAGCATCAGCATCAGGGCGCGAAGCCGCGCTTCGGCGCGCTCTCGAGGGCGGGGCGCACGCCCGCGCCGCGCGCCCCCGCGCCGCTCGCTCCCGCCCGTCTCCCGAGCATCCTTAGCCCCAGCAGCAGCCCCCGCAGTCGCTGGAACAGCCGCGCCCGCCGCAGGGAGGGAGGAGCATCTGGGGAGGCTCCAAGTTGGCGGAGCGACTGGGACCCCCGGACTCTTCAGCGGCCGCCCCGGGAGGGGCTGGAGGCGAGCAGGGGAGGGGGCGCCGCCCAGCCCCGAGCCCCGAGCCGCGACCCCCCTGTCCGCGGCCGCACCATGCGCGCCGAGCCGGCGTGACCGGCTCCGCCCGCAACCTCCCCGCAGCCTAGCCCGGCGCTCTTGCTGGCCACACGGAGCGGCGCCCGGGCGCTATGAGCCATGAAGCCACCCGGCAACAGCTCCCGGCGGCCGCCCCTCGCGGGCTGCAGCCTGCCCCTAGCCTCCAGCGGCCCCCGCGGCGGCCCCGCCGGCCCGGCGCCCATCCGCGCCCTGGCCCGCGTGCCGCCCTGCCGCCTGCTCCTCGTTCTTCTCCTGCTGCCTCCACTCGCCGCCTCATTCCGGCCCCGCGCCTGGGGGGCTGCTGCACCCAGCGGTGGGTATGGCCCCGGTGCCCTTTGCATTGCATTGCCCACGGGGCCCTGCAGAGGAAAGCGGAGGGCACGAGAGTCCGTGCGCCCCGGACATATCCAGGGCTCGGCCTTTCCGAGCCTCCCTGCCGGTCCACCTCTCTCATTCCCAAACCCTCGTTCATGCCAGTTCACTTTTTGAAGTCCATTTGTGTTGCATTCACTAAATTATTGTCGTTCCCCTGGAAGGTATTTAGTGAATGCGGGGACCCTAACTGATCTTTGTGCAACTTGGGGAAACCGGTGGATGGGAAATACAGCGAGGGAGCAAGTTTTTTTCTTGGTTGGTGGAGCCTGAACGCGAATGCGGGAGGGTGTAATGATAATACTGGTAATGTGTTTCCTCAAATTGCCTAGTGGGTTTATTCATTGCTGTTGGAATTATAGGTGGGGGAGGGAAACTTCGAGGATATAAACCTTTGGTTTGTAATTTCTCAAAATGCTTGTCATTATAATGAACAATTAAGATAATATAATGTTCAATACATTGATTGGAAATCAGTGACAGCAGAAAGCTGGTCTTAGCAGGAAAATAAAAAGGAATTGGAAAGCTGCCAGCATCTGCATCCCTCTATGGCAAAGGATTTGTGCTCATCTCAAAGTTAAAAGAAAAGGGAATTGCCCATTGTGTTAAATGAATCAATTAACATTCCATGATCATGAGTTCTGCACTCAAGTTATCTTAGGAGCGTTCTTAGCCCTCAGGTGGGATACTCCTAGTCAGAGTTCCACTGAGCTTCTGTAGACTCAGAAGGGGTGCAGATGAGGGTCAGAACCTTTGAGCATGTTCATTTCATGACTCTTCCTTCAAGTCCATTCTCCATCCACCCCGCTCACTTGAAACTATAGATTTGAGACTTTATATATTTTAGAAATGTACATATAAAACATAAATCAAAATAAACAGTACAGTATTGTGTAAGCCTTTTTGGCTGTTAACCTATCCAGGCCATTTCATTGTTGCAATAACTTTCTTTACTGTGTCTTTAGTTCTTACCTGCTTTGTAAGCAGAAAACTTTGTTTTTGCAATTTAATGGAAGAAATACACCTTAGTGCTTATGTATTCATTGGGTATATATGTGTGTGTTTGTGTATGTTTGTGACCCCCCCTCCCCCCCAGCTCCGCATTGGAATGAAACTGCAGAAAAAATTTTGGGAGTCCTGGCAGATGAAGACAACACATTGCAACAGAATAGCAGCAGTAATATCAGTTACAGCAATGCAATGCAGAAAGAAATCACCCTGCCTTCAAGACTCATATATTACATCAACCAAGACTCGGAAAGCCCTTACCATGTTCTTGACACAAAGGCGAGACACCAGCAAAAACATAACAAGGTAGGCAAGGGGCTGGGTATGGAAAAGTAGCTGCCATGAAGAGTTTTCCTTTGATTTGATTTTCTGCCAGAATCTGATTTCACAAATTTTACTGAAGCATTTTATTAGGAAACCAATTAATATTGTGATAGGGGAGAAACTGGAGGGAATTAACCTGGGATCTACTGGAATAGGATTGCTTTTGGTCTGTCCTCTGACTCTAAACTGAGATTGGAATTTTCTTATGGCTTTATAAGTTTAACAGCTGAAGTGTGGTCCATTTTTCTTTTAGGCGCATTAAACACCACACAGTAGTTAAGTAAATATGTTTATGGTCCTGACTTTTATCTGTGAGGCTTTATGTAAGGGTGCAGTAGACTACCTCCCATGATGAAAACTGTTTTCAGTCTGTGCCCAGAGATTGCTCTAAGAAGCTGTTGGGCTGCAGATTTCCCATCAGTCTTTCATCTAGAAATTGAGTATTTAAGTTTAAAACAACCTCTTTCCTTCTTTAATTGGTCAACAGGAAAAAAAATATTTTTCCTATAGTAGGTAAACTATGTAACATTTTAAAGGATTATGATGACTAGAAACAAACTGTTTATATAATATAGAGACCAGTTTTGATCAGCACAGTCCTTCCAGACTGTCTACATTCACTGGGGACAGGTGATTTACTTTCCGATCGGTTCAGAAAGTGTCACTGATTTTTCAAAAGGCATTCAATTGAGGATGAAGGTGCTTAATAACCAGAGTTTAAGGGATCTTTTTTATTGCTTACTAGTCATTATTTAAGTTAATACTATTTTGGACCCCAAGCAGATTTCCACAATAGGTTACCAGTGCCTCTTTTCTTTATTAGGAGCAGAAAATACAGTCTGTATGTCAAATATTTTACTTTGGGCTTGTCAGGGAGGAAGAAAACTTTCCTTTACCCTTCTGGGTTCTTCTGGCTGCTCCAAGAATTAAATTGACATGAGACAGATTAGCAGGAGAAAATTAAATTTAGTTTTGTATATATACATGAGAGGGTTCGAGGCCCCATATATATGGGAGGTTCAGAGACAGAAAAGTAAAATGAGGTATATATACCACCGTGAGCTAAGGAATGGCATAGGGGCCTGGGGCTTCCAAGGACAGCAGGGTCATTCAGAAGATGATAAAAAGAGCAGATGTTTGGTAGTTAGATGTTTGCCCTGTTACAGAGATGGGGCCACTTAGATAAAATTTATCTCTGGTAATAATTCTTTTCTCAGAAAAATCCTCAATTTAAATTCTTCTAGGTAGTTAAGGGAGGGGCAGTAGTTTCTTTTGAACCTGCAGTGTCTAGACTGTGTCTTTAGCTCAAAATAATCCTCATGCAAAAGTGACACATTTTGGGGAAGCTCGTTCTGAACCCTACAGATCATACCTGTTCAGTTGAGATGAGCAGTCCTTGTCTAAACATCCAGAATTGAAGAAGAGTATCTCTGGTTTGCATCATTGTGTTTTATTACTTTTCTAAAATATAGGCAAGTGGTAACAGTACTTATTCCCGCTTGGGAGTAAATGGGGACAAATGGGGAGTTAGACATTTAAGGCCTTTAGGTGATCCCAAGGTTGTGAAACAGCTGATAAAAAATTCAAGAGGCCTTAATATTTACAAGTCAGGTTTCTGAGAAAATACTTCCTTCATATTGGATA
The DNA here is from genome assembly GCF_036321535.1 of Camelus dromedarius. Classification (NCBI taxonomy): domain Eukaryota; kingdom Metazoa; phylum Chordata; class Mammalia; order Artiodactyla; family Camelidae; genus Camelus; species Camelus dromedarius. Next base: position 67,358,908 of record NC_087439.1, on the reverse strand, counting down.
TTATTAGAAAAGTTAACGTCGCATCTATTGTGAAGTATTGCATTGTGAAGTATTGTGTTGTGAAGTATTGCATTGTGAAGTGGCTACCCCCCGCTTTGGCTGGGGTCTCTGTTCTCACAGTCCTTTTCCTATCTTCTTCAATGTAACTTAACAGGTTGACTCCTGGGTCATGTGTACTTATTTGTCTCGTTGATGGGAGTGGACAGTGTCTTTAAGGAAGAAGAATCCAAGATCCTCTTGATAAAAGCATTGAGGCTCATTTTATGGTTTTTGTACTAATTAATATGATCTTCTGTGCTTAAGTGACAAATTCTCGAACTCCAGTGTCTTTGCATAGGGTGGTGGAGGAAGAGAAAAAATGACCTCAAAGCCTATAAACAATGCTCAAACCCTCCTGAGCTGAGACATCAGTGGAACACTTTTAATAACGCAGGTGTTGGTGGCTGTGGCTAACTCTAGTCTTCTAGTCTAATCTTATGTGTTTGCTTTCTTTGTTGGGACTTGGTTTGACTACAATATATCTGAATTTTTATAATAATAAGATTGTTAAAACTTCACCCACTACTCATGTAGAGGAATAGATTTCCGACTATAGAGCGCATACTTGCTGTTGGAATGATATTATGTCTCCACTTCCATTTCTTTTACCTTAAAAAATGTTTACGTGGAAATTATGTTTGAAAGCATTTTCCCTCTTTCTTACTTGTTTGATTGAACAAGCATTTGTTGCATATATCTCATGTGCAAAGTAGTATGCTAAAGATTCAGAGGTAAGAGATAAGGGGTACAAGGATGAACAAGACAAGGTCTGTCCTCCAGGAGTTAACAAAAATGAGATAAGCAAGATTCTTAAAAGCGCCCTCATACAGATGTAAACAGTGTTCTTCCTTATGGTGGGTTCCCTGAAACTTCCCTATGTGTTCTGTGATTTCTCTTGCACTTCTGTCTGGAAGCATCTCTTGAACTAGTTGACAAAAAACAAAACAAAACAAAACAAAAAACAAAAAACAAAAAAAATTAGTTCCCTCTGCTTTCTGTTGTATCTTTGGATGACTTACCTAAGAATAGTGATGAGAGATACTTGTTCATTCAGCTGCTTTACAAATGTTTCAGTGAGAGAGAACTTACAGGATTTCATTATTTTTGCTTTTATAAAAAACGTTTTGATTTTAATATCTGTGTATTGTATACCATTTTTTTCCTCCTCTGATTTCATGGCACTCAAGCACATTTTAATGAATGCCTTAGAAATGCTGAATCACTGTGCCAATCTCCTGGATCCCTTGATTGGGGGGTAGAGGTGAAGAGGGAAATTCCCAGATATAGGTTGCCAGACAGAACTCTATTTATTTCATAAATATTCAGAGTTGATCAGGCCTTACTACTTTATAGCTGTGAAAGTTAAAATGTTTATTAACTCTTTCCAAATTGGTGAGTTTAAAAGCTGGCTGTGTAAAGCACCACTGTTAATACTGGTGTTTCTGAAAACCTTAAAGTTTTCTTTATCAAAGATTGTTTGGGAATCTTTTTACCTCCAGATAGAGTGATGTATAAATTATTGTCCAAACTGCACCATTTTTGAGACTGAAAGTGGGCATGCTTAATAATTATGCCAGGATTATAGGTGTTAACCAAGTTGGTCCAGAGCAGACTGGGAACATGGTCACCTCAGATCTAGACAGTTACATTCCTTGATTTTTGGCACTTATCCAAGTTTGAGTTTCTTTATAGACAGTTTTATTTTCTGATGATTTATTGTAACTTTTCCTTATTTGCCAAGAGGTTAGTTTACCCCCATATAGAAGTAGTAGAGTCTGAAAAGGAAAAAATTTAGTCTTTGCTTTGTTATTAAGACTTATCTTCTTCACTTGTAGAGACTTTTACAAGCATAAAAAGAATTTTATGATTACTAAACATAAGCATTTTATTAACCATTAATTCAATATATTAATAAAATGGACCCTATGTTTATAAAGAGGGAGAAGCAATTTAGATCTCTTCATTCATTCATTCATTCATTCATTCATTCATTCATAGATAATCCTATGAGGTCTGTTCCTGAGAAAGTTAACCTGTGGAGGAAGAAAAAAAATTTTTCCTCTACCTTTCAAGGTTCTTGGCTGAGACACAGATCGTAATAAAACACAGGTTAACAGGAGAACAATAGAAGTTTAATAACATGTATGCCTCCTGTGTACATGGGAGAGACCCAGGAAAACTGAGGAGCTTTGAAATGGCCCAGCCATCAGCTTAAATAACCTGTCCAGCTAAAGATGAGACGTGGCAGGGTGTGGAGCCAGTTATGGGAGGCTCTCAAGAAAAGCACAGTAAACAAGGGTAAGGTTGTTAAGCAGATTTAAATCATAGCCTTTCACATTGATAAAGTGTTTCTGGAGATTTAGAGTCATCCTCCTCTTCCTGGTACAGAGAGGGAAACACTTACAAATGGAGATTTCTTACAAATATAAATGTCTCTTACAAAAGAGTAACTTCTGCTTGGTTTACAGAGCTTCTACTGTGTCTGCTGTTTCTTAAAAATAACCAGCCTGAAATAATCCTTATGCCAAAGAGGCATATTTTGGGATGGTATATTCTGTTCCCCTTCAAACCTTTTCCTGAAACTTTCCTTTAGTCAAAATTTACTTGCCTTGTATTGTACTTTTTTAGGATTCTTTTTCTCTTGCAGTTGAGAAGGGATGGAAGAGGTACACTGTGTACAGCACAGGGTTTGAGGGAAGATGAAAGTCATCTCCTTTGACTTTAGATATGACTCAGTCTTTTGTTACCTTCCCTACTGTGTTAGAGACTCAGAGCTGGTGTATTAAGAACATGCAGATTATGACCTGCTGAATGAGGGGGCACAAGCCATCCACACGAGTCGGCATGTAGGTCCCTCAGCATCCAAGCTCCCACTTTGGAGAAGTGAAACCCACTGGGTCATTTTGATTGAAGGCACTGTTCAATACACCCACACACAAGAAGTAGAGTCACAAGATTTATTACTTACAGATCCCAGAAAGGGGGGCAGTGAGTGAGGTGAGGAGAGCTGTCCTCCACCCCAGGTCACCTGTGAGCAGGAGACAGAGAGGGTAGCAAGTACCTATTACTTAGAAGGTAGTTGGGGTGGAGGTCACTAACTTTCCATGGACTTAACTCTAAGTGATTATTTGAAAAGGTGCCTGGGAAAAGCAAAGTGGGAACTTACGATGGAACTCCTAAAATCAAGTTCTTGTCTAAATGTCCAGACTCTGTGTGTGAGCAGTTTCTATACTGTAAAATGCCTAGGCAGCAAATCTAGAAAAACAAAGTCGCTTTTCTCATCATATATATTCCCACCACTCCCGGTTGAAGAGAGAGAAGAGAGATTTTTTTTTTCCTTAACGGAGGCAGGCAATGGGGATTGAACCCAGTACCTCGTGCATGCCAAGCACACGCTCTACCACTGAGCTATACCTCCACCCAGAAGAGAGAAGTTTAAGCGAATTTAGATTACAATGATTATTAATACTTCCTCTTCTCCTTCTGGACAAGGCTGGTTCCACATTTCTTGACCACCCAGAAGCCAGCTGCCCCACTGCTCTTGGTGTCGGACAGCAGAAAGAAACACAGGGTCCATAGAATTGGTAGAGTGATAACAATTTGGTTATATGGTAATGCAAACTTTTGTATTGGCCTCAGCGGCCTTCCCAGGTTTTCTAGATCTTCCTGAGCAGTCCTTACAAAAACGTAGTACATAGAATTCAGGCTTGAAATGGTTTTACTTGTAATGCCTGGCATATAGTAGTGGTCAGTAAAATCTGCTGAATGAATCAATGATTGAACACTCCTATGTTTGAAAGAGTGCGGTGCTTTCTATGAAATTTCATGTTATAATCAAATTGACATCCAAAAGAGCCTTAAGTTACCGTTAAGGATTGTTGGCACTGTGACAGATCAACAGGAAAGAGAATTTTGGTCTTAAGTTATTAGCATAATCACACTTACATTACCCCAAATCATGAAAATACCTATCTGAACAATCCTTAGATCATCCCTATCGCTGTTGCGCACCGTTAACGAGGCTAATCCACAAGCTGACCCGGTGGGAGATTTTGTCATTGCTATAGGTTCTCAGCGGTGGAGCCTGAGGTGTCCACTCATATAGTTTCCAGTAAATCAGACTTAATGCTTGTGAGGCATCCAGTTCTGTTTAGTGAATACCTGTTTTGAATCGGGTACTGTGCCAGACTCTGGGGAAAGTGAGGAAGAGTAACACTTGGTCCCCACCCGTACTCAGAACAGGATGGGCGTCAGAAACAAGGCAGCTGGTGGTGGTGTGTGGTTCCTGTCCGCGCAGTTGCTCGTTGTGGGAACAAAGGGCTGTAGACACCCGGGAAAGCCAAAGAAAACCTCAAAGAATAAGAAACAATCGAGCTGGCTCAAAAGAGCAATTAGGAGGTAAGTTTTTGAGAGGCAGACAGAGGGTGGAGGGTGGCGGGGGTGGAGAAGGGTCCACAGTCAGCAGCCCAAGACTTGGGCCTGCTTGGGGGCATCAGGGAAGGGCTCAGTGTGGTGAGTGTTAGAAAGGGAGACTCAAGTGTGGGAAATGTCAGAGGCCATTAGTTTGTAGTCAGTTTATTTTTTTATTTCATTTAAAAAAATTTAATTTCAGGCGGCCAGGAGACAAGTAGGTTTTTTTTTAAAATAGAGGTACTGGGGATTGAACCCAGGACCTCGTGCATGCTAAGCACACACTTTACCACTGAGCTATACGCTCCCCCTGTGGTAAGTTTTAAAAAAATCTCACTTAATTACTTAATTCCTCTAGAAGTCCAGTAATGTACATGAATGTAGATGTAGCAGTTGAGATTTATAGTTAGTGTCTTCAGAAAGCTAGTAAGTGGCAGACAGAGGCAGGATTCGAACCCACGTCTTATCCTTTGCCAAGCCCGTGCTGGAGAGACTAGGGTATGCTGGGCATGACAGGTAGTGAAGGTGAAAGGCTGTGAAGACTGTGAGGAGATAAACAGTTTGGATTTATTTTGTGCCGAATGGTTCCATCCTGACAAATCAGGAGGTGAGCACGTCACTGGTTGAGCATAGATGGAGTGCCAGTTCTGTGGCTCTTCAGGAAACTTACCTTCTAGTGGGAGGAGACAGACCATAAACACAACCCAAAGATTTCAGGTATTGACAAGTGCTTGAAGAAGATAAAATAACATAGAGAATGGTGGTGGGGAGGGCTTCTCCTGAAGACTGGAAGACTGGGCCTGTGATCTTGGGTGGGAGTAACCTGCCCACTGTGGTTCCTCTTTAGACAAGGTGCGCACGTGCTGTTTCAGTGCCCCACCCCTACTCCTTGCTGCCGACCACCCACCCTTCCTCATCTCTGTTACTTGCTTGGCCTCTGTAGGTGTTTGAATTTGGACCCTAGTCTTTTAAATTTTTATTTATTTACTTTTTTATTGAAGTGTAGTTGATTTACAATGTTAGTTTCAGGTGTATAGCAAAGAGATTCAGTTATACATACACATATATACATATATATATTTTTTCAGATTCTTTTCCATTATAGCTTATTACAAGAAATTGAATATAGTTCCCTGTGCTATACAGTAGGTTCTTCTTATTTTTCTATGTTATATATACTAATATGTATCTGTTAATTCCAAGCTGCTACTTTATTCCTTCCCACCTTTCCCCTTTGGTAACCATAATTTGTTTTCTATGTCTGTCATTCTGTTTCTGGTTTGTAAATAAAATTTGTTTCCTTTTTTTAGATTCCACATAAAAGTGGTACCATATGATATTTGTCTTTCTGTGTCTGACTTACTTCAGTTAATATGATAATCACTAGGTCCATCCATGTTGCTGCAAATGGCATTTCATTCTTTTTATGGCCAAGTAATATTCCATTGTGTGTGTGTGTGTGTGTGTGTGCATATGTGTATATATATATACACACATATCTATCTATCTCACATCCTCATTCTCCATTCATCCGATGGTGGACATTTAGGTTGTTTCCATGTCTTGGCTATTGTAAATAATGCTGCTGTGAACACTGGGGTGCATGTGTCTTTTTGAATTATGGTTTTCTCTGGATATATGCCCAGGAGTTGGGATTGCTGGATCATATGGTCAGTCTATTTTTGTTTTTTTAAGGAACCTCCATACTGTCCTCCATATTGGCTGTACCAGTTTACGTTCCCACCAACAGTGTAGGAGGGTTCCTTTTTCTCCACGCCCTCTCCAGTATTTATTATTTGTAGATTGTTTTAATGATGGCCATTCTGCCTGGTGTGAGGTGATACCTCACTATAGTTTTGATTTGCATTTCTCCAATAATTAGCGATTTTGAGCATCTTTTCATGTGCCTCTTGGCCATCTGGATGTCTTCATTGGAGAAATGTCTATTTAGATCTTCTGTCCATTTTTTGATTGGGTTTTTTTATTTTGAAATTAAGCTGTAAGAGCTGTTTGTATATTTTGGAAATTAGTCCCTTGTTGGTCGTGTCATTTGCAAATATTCTCTCCCATACCACCCTGAATGTGCCCGATCTCATCTGGACCCTAATCTTTGATTCTTCTCTCCCATAAATCCTGGACCGTTTCTGATCATTTCACCCTGGATGAATTTGATGGCCGCCATGCCTTCCAGCAGTAAACTGTGCTGCTGAAAGTCTTGTATGTGCCCCTAAGTAATATTTTCTACTCTTCCTTCTTGTGGATTGGCTCCTTTCTGCTAATGTGTAACTACTGGTATCATTCTGTCTTCACTTATTCTGAGGTTTCGTTAACAGTTTAGGCCACTGTCCTTCTCTCTATAGCCAGTCAAAAAATAACCGAGGCGCTTTTATGCACTCAGTGGCTTTGCCCAGGGTTGGTGGCATCATGCAGGCTGAGGGTCACATCAGGAAGAGAGCTGTCCTTGCTGCCGTGTTCCTTTTCCTCAGTGGTACTGCTATTTTCTCAGCCACCCAACAGTGAACCTTAGGAGTTATTGCTGATTCTTTTCTCTCCTCCATCTTCTGACTATAAATAGTCACATACTAAGTCTTGACGCTTCTCCTGAACCCATCCTTCCCTCCTCCTCAGTATTGTGTTCTTGTCATCGCCTCTTGTCTCTCTTTCTCTCTGTCAATCCATCAGTCCCACTGCTGACAGATTAATCTTCCTGGAACACTTAGTGTGTCACGTGACTCCCTTTATCCACATGCAGGAAGCATGATTTCAGCAGATGAATTTTCCCTGTGGAGTGAAGGAGAGAGAGCGAATTGCTCTGGAGAAGTGCTGTTGCCCCACTTTTGAATGCTACACATTCGCTGGTCTGTTCTCCTTTTCAGCATTTTCCCAGGTCTGTTTACCCAAAAGTCAGTCCATGGCAGGAGGTAATTTTGTCTGGATGATTCCATTCATATCTGTCCAAACTCTGGGGCTAGTTATGGGAAACCCTTGGCATCAGTGGCGATAACCCAGTCACTAATGCATTCTCGGGCTTTTGTTTCAGGTTCAAATACTGTTAAATTCCTGCTTCAGAAGGTCCTTCCTCTTCATCTTTAAGATATGAGTAATTAATTGCTCCCGGAGAATAAGTTTTCTGAATGAAAGTATTTTATTCCTCTCAAAAATGTACATAATCATAATGCTTTATTCACACAAAGTATTTAATTCACAAATGACGTGGGTATCCTGTAGCCTAATGAAAGACTCATTTATTCACATAATTCATTCATTCAGAATCCACTGAGCATCTGAATTTTGCCATTTTACAAAGGAGTTTTTGTTTTTAGAATTTATATAACTTTAGTACAATTTTCATACAATACAGTGCTAGGAATTGTTATAAAAAGGATAGATCCAGTTGTATTTTACTCAGAATAATGAGAAGTTAAAAACAATTATGTTCATTCGTAGCAAATCAGGATATGGTTTTTGCATTTTATAGAGCAACACGAGAGAGAGGTGCATTCTCTGTCATTGGGTACCCAGTCTGGACAGAAGCCTGACCTGTGAATTGGCTCAGTGCTCCAAATAAGGTTTTGTTATATAGATGTCTTCTTCGGCTAAAGAGTAGACAGAGGCTACTTCCACCATCTGGAACATGACAAATTAATGAAGTCGAGATCTACATTCAAGTCTATTGTGAAAGATGTTTATTTATCAACAAGAACTACCTTAATGTTGAGTGTTTTCAAAGCTTTCTATTTAGACATGGAATGGGTAGAAATTCAAGTAAGTCTCCTTTACTGATGGATGCTAATTACAGAGACTTAAGTTCAAACAAACCAATGAACAGAGAAGTATAAATGGGACCCTATTAATGGTGGCTGCATTGCCCTTTAGCTTGGATCTATTATTATATAGCTGGGGACATTCACCTCTTTCTTGTTTGTATGGCAGTATTCACATGAGGGAGTCATTCTGGCACAGTTTTAATCCTAGGTGGGTAGGGGGAACAAGATAGTCACATGCTCCTGGACCACTTCCTTCCTTCCACCCCAGTGGGGCTAAAGATTAATTTTTAATTAAGCATACCTAGAGGTAGGTCACAGAAACATTCCAGAGCCACGAGGACATTAATTTGAGTCTCTGCTGAATTCCAGGATCTGTCCTAGTGCTTCCTTTCCCCTCACTGTGCATGTTCAGGAATTGTCAGGTGGCAGCCTGGATCACTTAGTTGGGTGCCTTGTGCTGTCTTTAATGTAAGCAGGCCTGCTAATACCATGTACTATAATAGGGAGTAGTTGTGTTGCAGGTCGGCTCCATTAATAACATAAATCAGTTGGCACTTAGAGACGACCCACATCCTCCATGTGTCTTCTTGCTCTTTACTTTTTGAGCTAAGTAGATAGAATGCCTTCAATCAACTTGCGCTCCCTCTGCAATACACTGGCAGTAACACATACAATATTCATTTGCAGTGAACCTCAGCAGTTTCATCGAGGCATTTTTCTATCTATAATTCACATGGTCTTCACAGCAATAAAAGGGGTTTTTTAATTAAATGGTTATTATTTCTGTGTTCTGGATGAGAAAACTAAGTCCAGAGAGGCCAGGCAGGGCAGTTGCTCTAGGTCCCGGGAATTATTGTTATGACCAGAGTGACCAGAACCTTGGCCTGCAGACTTCCAGGTCCTTGTTCTGTGGGTCGACTATGGAAGTTTCTGATCCTTTTAGACACCTTTCCTCTCGATGGTGTCTATGAGCTAATCACACCACGGGTACACAACCACATACACACCTCCCCTGGCCTTCCTCTGCAGCTAGCTGGCTTTCTTGTCTTTTTTATTTCTTTTTTTCTAAATGAGTACTCCAGATAAACAATCTTGTTTAAAATGCTGGCATTTTTACAGTATTTTGCTTATCTGCTTCCTTTGCTTGTTGATCTTCCTAAACTTTCTTCTTCCTCTATCTGATTCCCCTTCTTCCTTATTTACTGAATAAGGGTGTTCGTGTTGGTGTTTCCAAATTATATGTCAGGCATTTGACTATTCTAGAAAAGCTTTCCTTTTTTTGGGAAAAATATTCTCTAATACAGGATGTGCCTGAAGAAATAGGTCTTCAAAACAAGATGAGTTTATGAAAAACTGGTTAATTTACCCTCTATTTTTCACTAACACCCCACTTAAACTTTTTGTCAGCATGTGTTAACCAGTGTTCCCACACAGACATGATATTATTTCAGGGCAAAGCAGGGAAATTGGCATTTTAATGCTACAGAATAGGCATTTATTTGTGGGATAAATATGATTCATGTTAGGCTGTTTAGAATGTCAGATATTCTTTGCCTTCTTTTGTTAACTCCTTTGCCACACAGTGGGGGAGATGGTTGGGGACTCAAGGGTCAGGGGGTCTGACAGATCTGCCGACACCAGCTGCTGAGACTTGGGCAAATTACTTGGTCTCTCTAAACTCCAGCTTTCTTATCAATCACAGAGACCTGATAACAGTGCCCACCCACGAGGCTGTGCTTGACCGAAATGGGATCACCCAGCAGAGTGGTTTGCCCAGGGCCTGGCACACAGGAAGTACTCAGGAAATGTTATCTGTTAATTACTGACTAGAGACCTAGGGAATCCAAGTTGTGAATTGCTCTTTTATGAATGAAGGGTAGTTTTATTAGAAAAGAGGGTAGGTTTAGAAGTAATTGTGAGGACGTCTGTGGGGAGGGGTGGCTCTCAGAGTTTTCCTGGTTTTGTGGCTGCGCTAGAACAATTGACCTCAGATGAGAATGGAGTCCTTATGCAGGAGTAAAGCTCCAGGATGTGGCGTGCTGCCTTGGAGGCTGCAGTCCTCTACACCAAGTGGAGGCGGCAGGATGTAAACATGAGGCTTGTACACTGGGGGAATAGAGGCGTTTTCCCTAAACCTTTGCCAGTAATCAGTGCAATCCAGGGTGGGGTTGGAGTCAGTCGGGCACTTTGGCACCTGGTAAGGTGAGCTGTTTTCTATGTCTATCGCCCGGATGGGTATGATGTGGCACCAAATGCTATAAATAGCACACATTCGTGTGATAATTTCCCTGAGAAGTGTCCCAATTAGACATCCACCCATCTCTCCTCCCCCCAGGTCCCCAGACAAAACAAAACCCAAGAAATATTTTCATCTGCCATTGATAATTTTCTGGCTTTAGAGTGAAATGTAACAGTCATAAAACCATGGCAAATAGAATGGTATATAGTCCTCCCAACCAGGAACATTTAACAGTTCTGTTTTTGTTTGGACGGTGGGATATTATTGAACATGCTATGACCAAAAAGTGAAATTTGGGTTTTGCATCTTAACTGCCTTAACCACGAGGAGTTCATACACTGATTCCCCTTCTCTTATAAATCATGGCTAAAAATAATTAGTGAGCTCTGTTAGTGAGCACAGTTAATTACTTACTTTGTTAATTACTGTCGCCTGCCCTGTGCAGTGTAGTGGACTTACATCTCTGTAGAATGCTCAGACCACAGTCAGAGGCGTTTATCACTGTTGGGTGGCATCATCACTTGTCTCCTTCAGTGGGACATTGGGATGATGCTTTCTTGTTATTTCTGTCTTTGCAGTGCTGCATAAGACAGTTTTTGAAATAGTTAGCTATTACTCTTTTCCTTTCTAAGGAAATAGATCTACATTTTTCTTTTTATTCTTTTATTTCGGACATTAGTCCTTTTAAGATCTGCTGGTACACTTTAAGCCTACTACCTAAATAGTATATTTATAAATTATCCTTTCTGCTTATCAGATCTTATATTATTTTTCTATTTTAGTTTTCTAGAATCCCTGACTTTCCCCTGACATATTTTAATACCCTAATGTGTTTAAAGTTTAGGAACTTATTTGATTTATTTGTATGAAACACTTGTTTGTGGTGTAACATTAAAGAATCTCAGTTCTTCCGAGAGCGTAATCTCTCCCTTGATACCTAGACTACATATCCAGCTATTTATCTTGTATCTCCATTTGAGTATCAAGGAGGCAACTCAAATTTAACACGTCCAAAATGGAACTCTTGATTCTAATATCTTCTACCCCAACCTGTCCCTCCCACGTTCTTCCCATCTGAGTAAATGGAAGATCATCCTTCCAACTCCTCACCCTGAGAGCCTTTGCCCTTCTCTCAAGCATTACCTCAAGCCATCAAATCTTGTTGGTTCTACCTTCAGTGCTATTCAGAATCTGGCCATTTATCACTGTCTTCGTTGCTCCCAACATGGTCTCATCCACCATCACCTCTCACTGATACTATTAAAATATCTTCTTATGTCTTATCCCTGCTTTTGTGGCCTCCATCACCCTGGCTCCAGTCTGTTTCACATACATCAGGCAAAGTGATCCTTTTAAATACTAATTGGATCATGTCACTCCTCAGCTTAATAACCTGCAAAGGCTTCCTATCTCACTCAGAGTAACTTTTTTTTCCTCTCCCAATCATAACGTCAGGACTGATGAGAACTGAACTACTGCTAGTTGTTACAGTTGATAGCAGGAAGTACTCTTTATGTTTGTGTGTTTAAACACACACCTTAGAAAGACTGCTAAGATTTAAACATCACTTTCATTCATGGCTTAAAAATATTATAATAAGCAGGTTTACCTACTTTGTCCCATTCACATTTTAATTAAATTTTTTTGATTTTCCTATTTTCAAACCATAGACCATGCAATTAAAATGGAGTATTTTTTAAATTGTAATAATACAAAACAAAACAATACCCAAACATATTTATTGACCCTGTGACAAGTTCAGGGTTACCTTGCACTGTCCAAAAATGCTTTTGATGTGTCAGTGGCTTGCCAAAAGATTATACTTTCTTACGTACTGCGAAAATAGAATGATGCTTCTGAGGTCAGCAAACAGTGGGCTAAACAAAAGAAGGATTACCAATGTAGTAGTAGTGAATATCACAGTTTTTATATCCATGAAGAGCAGTGCTTTCTTACTTCTTGGTCTCGGAGGAAATTGCTTGAGGCCAAAGTCTTCAGAGAATTTGTAGAGTAAGGCTCTCAATGTCAGAGCTACAGGAAACAAATTGTACTGTACCGATTGGGTTTCATGGGGAGAGGATGATCACAGAAAGATGGGTATAAGCCAAGGTTCTGAAAATAAAATTGCTCAAAAGGAATATGTGGAGATATTTTGTTGGAAGCTGAAATTTGTTAATTGTTAGATGAATGAAACAAATGGAGAATGATGTTTAAGAAAAGGAAGGATGAGCAGTTCAATTTTTGCATGCTAATTTTTTACTGTGGTAAAATACGTATAACATACAATTTATCATTTTAACCATCTAAGTGTACATTTTTGTGGTATTAAGTATATTCTTGTTATTGTGCAACCATCACCACCATCCATCTCCAGAATATTTTTCATCTTCTCCAACTGGAGCTCTGTACCTGTTAAATACTTATTCCCTGTTTCTCCCTCTCCCCTGCTCCTGGCAAACAACTTCTTACCTTTTGTCTCTGTGAATTTCACTATCTTAGGTACCTAATATAACTAGAATCATAAAGTATTTGTCTTTTTGTGACTGGCTTATTTCACTTAGCATAATGTCTTCAGGGTTCATCCATGTTGTAGCTTGTATCAAAATTTCTTTCCTTTTTATGACTGAATGATATTCTATTATATGTATATACCATTATATGTTTCTCCATTCATCCATTGCTGGATACTTGGGCTGTTCCACCTTTGGCTATTGTGAATAATGCGTCTGTGACCATGGATGTACGAACAGATATTTCTTTGAGTCTCTGCATTCAGTTCTTTTGGGTATATACCCAGAAAGTGGAATTGCTGGATCATATGGTAATTCAATTTAATTCTATTTTTAATTTTTTGAGGAATTACCATAACATTTTCCATAACAGTTGCATTATTTTACATTCTCACAAGTGTTCCAATTTCTTCACATCCATGTCAACATTTATTTTCTGGTTTTTTTTTAATAACAGCTGTCCTAATGGGTATAAAGTGGTATCTTATTATGGTTTTGATTTCCATTTTTTGGTCTACATATTTAATAGGTTGAAATTTAATTATTCAATTATTGTTAAGTGAATCAGGTCGACGAAAGTTGTCAATCCCTTCTCAAATTGCTTGTAATGCACAAACAAAATATCACACCTTACCTCCCCCCACCAAAAAAAATCATACTTGTACCCAGTAGCGCTGGTGTGTTTTGTAGCTCCAGAAATTTGACCTAAAAATAGTGCTTTTTTTTTTTTTTTGCATTTTTTTCTGATGATTAGTGCTGTTGGATACCTTTTTATTTGCTTATTGGCCATTTGTGTATCTTTCTTGGAGATATGTCTATTCAACTCTTTGCTCATTTTGAAATCAGGTTGTTTTCTAGTTGAGTTGTGGGAGTACTTTATATGTTCTGGATATCAATCCCTATCAGATATGTTTTTCTCTCTGTGAGTTAAATTTTTACTCTGTTGATAGTGTACTTTGACATACAAAAGTGCTTAATTTTGATGAAGTTTGACTTAATTATTTTTTCTTTTGTTGCCTTTGCTTTTGGTGTCATAGCTACAAAAAATTATTGTAAAAATTCAATGTCATTAAGCTTTTTTCCTATATTTTCTTCTAAGAGTTTTATAGTTTTAGTGCTTATGTTTAAGTGTTTGATTCACTTTTAGTTCATTTTTGTATATGGTGTAAATTATATACTGCATGTGGACATCCAGTTTTCCATCATCATTTGTTGAAAAGACTGTCCTTTCCCCATTGAATGGTCTTGGCAACCTTATCAAAAATCATTTGACCATATTTGCAAGAGTTTATTTCTGGGGCCTTTAGTCTGTTGATTCATATGTATATCTTTATGTCAGTACCATACTGTTTTGATTACTGTAGCTTGGCAGGAAGTTTTGAAATCAGGAAATGTGAGACCTCCAGCTTCATTCTTTTTCAAGACGTTGGCTTTTCAGGGTCCCTTGAGGTTCTATATGAACTTTAGGATGGATTTTCAGTTCATGCAAACAGTATCATTGGGATTTTAATAGGGATTGCACTAAATCTGTAGATTGCTTTGGGTAGTATCAACATCTTAGCAATATTGTGTTTTCCAATTCATGAATATAGGATGTCTTTCCATTTATCTGTGTTTTATTTAATTTCTTTTATCAATGTTTTATAGTTTTCAGGGTCCAAGTCTTTCACTTCTTTGGTTAAGTTTATTCCTAAGTATTTATTCTTTTTGATGCTATTGTGAATAGAATAGAAGTCTCTTAATTTCCTTTTAGGATTTTGCATTGTTAGTGTATAAAGATGAAACTAAATTTTTGTGTGTTGATTTTTGTATCCTTTAACTTAGCTGAATTCATTTATTAGTTCTAATGGTTTTTTTCGAGGGGATGGAATCTTTAGGGTTTCTATATATAATATCATGTCATCTATAAACAGTGATAATTTTATGTCCCCTCCACCCCAGTTTTTATGCCTTTTATTTCTTTTTCTTTCCTAATTGCTCTGGCTAGGACTTCCAGTACTGTGTTGAATAGAAGTGGCAAAACTGGTCATTTGTCTTGTTCCTGATCTTAGAGGAAAAGCTTTCAGTTTTTCTTAATTTAGCATGATGTTAGCTGTGGGTTTTTCTTATATGGCCTTTATTATGTTGAGGTATATGTTTTATTTCACAGGTTCCTTTAAAAGTGATACTGGAATATGTATGAGTAGAATAATGAGTTGGTTGCATATTAGGTGGGCAGTTTTGGGCAAGTCATTTACTTCTCTGGATTTAACTTTCTTCATTTCAACAATAAGGGGATTGTGTTAGATTTTGGGGAGCTCAAGTTTTTGTGTGCGTTGGAACTACCTGGGGAGGTTGCTGGAAACATTCTCAGTTAGTAGGTCTGTGTAGGGTCCAGTGGTTTGCATTTTCATATCTCAGGTGATTTTGATGTGGATGAGTTTGTTCTCTAGAATCCTTTATGGCCCTAAAATTCTGTGAAATATCCTCCAATGAGGGGTTACTGGGTGTTCATCAGAGGCAATGAAATACAGATATTGGTGGTTGAGTCAGGGATTGTTCATTATTCCAAGCAATGCTGGCATTTGTGGAGTCGCTGCTTCCCTGAGATCTGGCATGTTGGAAGAAGACTAGAAATTATAAGGTATGGACGCATTATTTGAAAGTATGAGAATTGTGGGCTCCACAAGTATTTGGTGTGAGGTGATTCAGGGAGGAAAGAACTTTTGAGAAACAGAGGCAGAGGAGGGCCTAAGGAACAAATTTTCCAGAGGCTGCTGGTGGGGTCATAGTACCCAGTTTCTGGTGGGAGAATTCCAAAGAGCAGTGTTGGGAATCAGAGGGAAGGGATGTTACAGTCAGGGAAAAGCTGATGACTAGTTTGCATATATAAACATGCACGCCTTTATGTGTAAAATTAGTGTAAGTATTTGTGTAAAATTAGTTGTTGCTCTACTGTTTTATTTATGGGATCTAAGTATTCAGAGTTCATAAAAAAAAAAAAAGAAAATGAAAAGTAAAAGTCTCTCTTCCATCATTCCCCGAAGGCTGTTAAGATTTTATTTTTAGTTCTCTTAACCTTAAATAATTTATCTCTGCACTATTTTTGGATCCATCAACCTAAGATATTATCTTTTGTCTGCCTGCTATGAAATGTGAGGAATATGTCATGTTATGTTGTGCTCCTTCCTTTCTTTCCTCAACCTCTTGATTTTCATTTCTTATATATGGTTTTAATTTTCTGGTAGTTTTAGCAGGAATTTAGAGTTAAAATAGACTTGGAGACAGAGAGCATAGGTTTAGAATTATGTGGTAAGTTGCTGTCTTCTGCCTCTGGGGAGACCCAGGAAGGAAGGCTGAAACACACACACCTCCCTTTAATGGGCTGCTAAGAGCTGCTGCTCAGCGTGAAAGGCCTTAGAAGGCAGATGGTGAGGGATGGAGAAATTTTGCGGAGGGAAAAATTGCATTTTTCCTTCTCTGTTATTTTTTTAACGATGAGAAGGGACCAGAGGGTGAAGGGCCTGTTAGAATTCTGTTCTGCTTATTATGAGACGCCACTCATGGGTTTTAAACAAGGAAATGACATCTGATTTATATTTTAAGACGATCATTCTGGCAGCTTTATAGATGGACTGTAGAGGGGCAAGGGTAGTAGCAAGGGGACTGGTTAGGAGATGCTCAGAGTGGTCCAACGCAGAGTCTGTGTGACCCCATACTAGGATGATAGCAGAGGAATTACAGGGAAGTAGTCGATTTGGGCTATATTTTAGAGGTGGAGCCTCCGATTGTTGATGATGTTGGGAGGTGGATGAGCTAGAAAAGAAGAGGGGTAGTGGTAGACAGCATAATGGCCTCTTAAAATGTCCACATCCTAATCCCCAGAATCTGTGAATATGTTACCTTATGTGGTAAAAGGTGGTTCTGATCACCAAATTCTAATGTTTGCAGGGGTTTTCCCACAGTAACCAGCAATTCTCAGGACACCAGCAGGGTGTCTGTGACTGCAACTCAATTCTGACATTATTTATCTGGAGATAGTGTAAGATCTGACAAGTTAAGGGCTCAGTCCTGTAAGATTGCCTCCTCCCACCCCATTTCAGATGCCAGTGGCGAGCCCAGGTGATTCACCTGTGCTTCTGACCAACTGGCTATAAATAAGAGGCTCCCATGACTTCCTCCTCGGGTTTGATTAATTTGCTTAGAGCAGCTCACAGAATTCAGAGAAGCGTTTTTCTTACTAGATCACTGGTTTATTATAAACGGATATAACTCAGGAACAGCCAGATGGAAGAGGCACATTGGGTAAGGTATGGGCAAAGGGTACAGAGTCTCTCTGCCTTCTCCGAGTGTATCCCTCTCCCCTAGTTTCCATGTGTTCACCAACCCAGAAGCTCTCTGAATCTCCTTTTCTTAAATTTTAAAAATAAATAAATAAACTTATTCATTTATTTAATGGAGGCTTCATTGCATAGGAATGATTGATGAAATCATTGGCCATAGGCGATTGTTTGGACCTCCAGCCTCTCTCCCTTCCTCAGAGGTCAAGGTGTCTAACTACAAGTTCCAACCCTGTACTCAGGGTTGATTCCACTGGCAACCAGCCCCCATCCTCAGATGCTGTCTCAAAGTTACCTCATTAATAAAAACTTAGAAGTGGTGAAAAAGGGCTTGTTATGAATAACAAGACACCTGTATGGCTCTGAAATATTTACAGGAACTAAGGACAGAGACCAAATATTACGACAAAAGATGCTCCTATTGCTCTTATTGTCCAGGAAATTCCAAGGGTTTGGGGAGGAGGAATTTGGATGAAGACCAAATATATATCAAAAATGTATTTTGGTTATCTGACCAAATATATATATTTCTTATAAAATCACAATATTGCTTGTGTAAAATAGACTTTGTAGATTTGATTAAGTTAAGGATCTTGAGATGGGGAGTTTATCCTGGAATATCTGAGTGGGCCCAGTGTCAATCACAGCATCCTTAAAACAGCCAGAGTCAGAGATGTCATCATGGAAGCAGGTTGGAGTGATGCAAGGATGGACTGTCACTGAGCTGGCTGCCCAACGCGCACAGAAACCAGTGCTATGCCCCGGCCTTGGAGGAAAGAACTTTATTGCGAGCTCAGCTGGCAAGGAGACAGGAGGCAGGGCTCAAATCTGTCTGTGATCCAGGGTTCAGTGCAAAATTTAAAGACAAACTTGGCAAAAGCTGATTGGTTAGTTTCAGATCAGTCCATCTGGAAGCCGATTTTCTTTACTGAAGGGCTTCTTGCTTCCTAAAGGGCTCCAATGGCAACATGTCTATTCTTTGAGTTCTATAGACCAAAGATTCTTGGTTCTGGGGTCATCCTGGAGCCATGGGGTCCCATCTTGCACATGTACCTTGCTGTCTCTAAAACAACTCCAGGTTTGATTAATCAACAACCTGTTTTAAGGAAGCAAGGCCAGTTTAAGCTGGTCAGTGTTTTACGTGCTGTTTCAGTTTCCCGCTTTTTCTTTATACATTCCTCAGTCTTTTTTTCTTTAAATTTTTTTTTATTGAGGTATAATCAGTTTACAATGTTGTGTCAATTTCTGGTGTACAGCATAATTCTTCATTCATACATGAATATACATACATTCATTGGTCTTGAGGGAAATAGGGTGACAACTGCTCTAGCTGCTTCCTGCTGATTAGAGGCGTGGATGTTTATAAGAAGAATGAGATTGTTTTGTAGTTAATTGTAAATGTTCTTGAGTCCCACCTTGAACTCTTAAATCTTGGACCATCATCGTGTGAGTGGGGAGGTCTTTTTAAATAGAGGAGACAGACAGTAAATACAAAATTTGTTGAGTACTGTGAGGATGTCTACAAATACCAGAAAATATCTATATAATTTCCCATGGCTCTTGCATAGCAGTAAAGTTTATTTGCCAAGCATCTTCTGGTTTGGCCCCTTAGTTTTGCACTCCTTTTGTTATGGGGGTGACCTGGTTTTGTTTCTGGCCAGATCAGGCAATTTTGTATTACCTTTTGGATGGTCCTTTGCATTTGTGAACAATAAATTTTGTAGCCAGTCACTGGTTGAGTCACTCCCATAATGGGTTCGTTTCTTCATGTAGGTGAGTAATAATTCTTTTCATTAAATACTCAGGTACAAGCACTAGTCCCTGTTCATTGAAATCCAACCTTCTTTGGTTGTTTGGTGCTGATCATCGAAGTCTCCAGAGTCAGCATGAAATGCCCCTTTGTCTGCTCTTTCTAGGTCCATTTCTTAATACTGAGGTTTAAACAGGGATAGGTCTACCCTTGAGTGAGTGCTGGGGCCTTAGGATCTTGGTTTTGGGTTCTGGTGCCTGTTTTGCACCCTGCTCAGCCAAATTATTTCTTTTAGCTAGGTAACTATCAGTCTTTTGGTGGCCCCAGGCAATGTACCCTAGCTACTTCTTCCATTACAACAGAGTCTAATAAGGCCAGTATCTCCTCTGTATGTTTAATTTCTTTTTTTCCTGATGTGAGTAGACCTCTCTCTTTCCGTATTGCCCCATGTGCATGCATGACAGAGAAGGCATACTTAGAGTCAGTATAAATGGTTGCCTTTTACTTAGCCCCAAGGTGCAGGCGTGAGCTCTGCCTCCTGGGCAGACATACCTGGAGGGAGGGCTTTCCCTTCTGACACTTCCTGATGACCTCCTGCTGCATATTCAGCCTTTCAGAGTCCCTGGTCCATGTTCCTGCTCCCATCTGTAAGCATTTCTATATCTGGATTTTCTAAAGGCTGACCATTCAGCTTGGGTCTGCTAGAATAGACTTCTTCAGTACTTGTTTACAGACCATGAGCCAAGGAATACAGGCAGCCTTTAGAAGCTAGAAAAGGTAAGGAAACAGATTTTTCCCTAGAACCTCAAGGAGAAACTGCCCTGCTGACACCTTAACTTAATTTTTTTCCTTTTTTTTTTTTTAACTGGAGTATAATCATTTTTTTTAAATTGAAGTATAGTCAGTTGTGTTAATTTCTGGTCTACAGCATGGTGATTCAGTTATATATATATATATCCTTTTCGTATTCCTTTTTATTATGGGTTATTATGAGGAATTGAATATAGTTCCTGTGCTATACAGTAGAATCTTGATGTTTATTTATTTTATATATAGTAGTTAGTATCTGCAAATCCTGAACTCCCAATTTATTCCTCCACCCTCACCTTTCCCTCCTGATAACCATGAGTTTGTTTTCTATGTCTGTGAGTCTGTTTCTGTTTCATAAATAAGTTCATTTGTCTCATTTTTAAAAGGATTCCACATTTAAGTGATATCATGTGGTATTTTTCTTTCTCTTTCTGGTTTACTTCACTTAATATAACAATCTCCAGGTTCATCCGTGTTGCTGCAAATTGCATTATATTATTCTTTTTTATGGCTGAGTAGTATTCCACTGTATAAATATACCACAACTTCTTAATCCAGTCATCTGTCAGTGGACATTTGGGTTGCTTCCATGTCTTGGCTATTGTAAATGGTGACACCTTAACTTTGGACTCTAGACTTTGATTTTGGACTTTTGACCTCCAGAAGTGTAAGATAATAATTTGTATTGTCTTAAGTCACAAAATTACAGAAATTTGTTACAGCAGTAATAGGAAATTAATACAGGACTCAGGAATGCCTATACAACTTTTCCTGGGGAAGAGTGCTGTACTATTTCCCAATATGGGAAAAGCTGGGGAGGAAAGTTTAGAAGAAAGCTAAGAGAAAACTGAACCTGTTCCCTTCAGGCGGATGGTTGGTCATCTATGTGGATACGTTGACGAATGAGATGGCCATGGTCTCAGGGGCAAGTCAGGATGAGATGGAAATGTGGGAGCCACTGGCATATAAATGGTATTTAGAAACCTGGGGTTTTATTCTTCTGGAGAAAGCATATTACATTAATCATGGGAAGACAGCTTAGTAACTTCCAAACAGAGGTCACATACAGATTTATTCCCCCTCATTCCTTGCTGTTTAAATTACAGTTGTTTTCTTTTGAATCACCAAATGACATTTCAAAAGATAATAAGAAGCTGCCACTTTGGGAGGAAAAAAGCCCCAGCATTAAGCATCCTTTTAAAAGATCAAATTTCTGGACTGTGTAGATAGGTGCAGTGGATCTTTCTTCATTATTTTTTTTTGAAGAATACACGTGAGCTCATTTAACAGATTTAAAATAGTTTAATTTGGGGAGATTTTAGTGGGTATACATTTTTAAGAATTTGCTTCTTATCAGGTGGATAACATTTAACTTTGGAAAAAACCTAATTCCCTTTTCCTTTTGGTATCAGTTACTTCCTTCTGTTTTGTTTCAAGGGCTTTGGTGACAACTGAAAATGAGCTTTGAAATTAAGCTTAAATTTTGTGAAAGGGCAGTACATCTAGAGGAATCTATATAAATTCATGTATCTCCTGAACATATACATCACGGGTTCTCAACCAGGGGCAGTACCAGTTTATATTCCCCGGGGGACATTTGATAATCTCTGGAAATATTTTTTGATGGATATACCTTAATTTCTGCAATTTAAGATTAGGCTCCTAAGATGGTAGATACAGTTAGTAAATTAAAATCATTAAGTATATACCTTTAAAAATTCCTAAAATGAGGTATATGACAATGTATGCTAAAAGCAGTGACAAGTTTGAAATATTAAAAGTAGTTAAGATAGCACGACTTTCAGAAAATGGAGATGAACTTCCGGGAAATCAAAGACAAGCATTGTGTTGTTTCCTAGGAATACTTAATATATGTACATTCATGTGTATAACCCATGTCGTTTGTTGGAGAACTAACACCCTCATTTGCTAATCATTCTTTTCTAATTTTAAGACAGATATGCAAGACATATGAAAAGGATGCTCTTGGACTTGGATTCTTTTGGGGGAATTTGTGGTACATAATATCTCTTGGGTTCCAAAGTGACACTGTTTTAATAGAAAATGTTACTGTAAAACCCAGTGGATGGGTTGCTTTGTACTGACTTCTATAGCCCCCCACCCCGACCCCATTTATCTTAGCTTCCTCATTTAAGCCCCATTTATTCCAGATGATAAGTTATCTGCTGAATTATACTCTCCTCTTTAGTTCTTTTACTGGAATTTTCTTTTTGTATTCCCAACATTCATTCATTTAATCACTCATTCATTCAAATGCTTCATCATTCATTTAATCGTCACTCAGTAAATGTTGATTAAATGATGTATCTATGTGCCTTGGGTCTAACTGCCTACTCCACATCTCTGCTTGGATATATAATGTGCATATTGTATTGAATAGGTCCTAAACAGAAGTCCTAAATTTGTACTACCAATTTTTCCTTCTACAGTGTTTCCCATCTCAGTACATTCCTTGCTCCTTCTAGTTATTTAGGCCAAAATTCTAAAGTTTTCCTTGTTTCCTGTTTCATTCATAACCCATATCTGATCTGTAAACAACTTTCGTTGCCTCTGCTTTCACTGTCTACCCAGCATCTGACCACTTCTCATCACCTCCACTGTTCCTACCCAATCCAACCCACCATCAGCTCCTACCTGGATTATTGCAACAGCCTCTTAACTGGACTCTGCTTTCTCCCTTGCCGCCTTCCTTCCCCCCTTTATTCTGTTGTCAACACAATAGCCTGAGTAAGCTTTTAAAAATGGAAGGCAGATCATGTCACTCTTCAGCTCAAAATCCTCAGTGACTTCTTATTTCATTAAGAGTAAAAGGCAAAGTTCTTACAGTGGCCTACAAAGTCCTAGACAGTTGACCCCTTAGGGCTTCTCTAACTTCATTGCCTATGAGACTCCCCTTGACTCACTCCACTTGACCCAAACTGGCCTTACTGCAGTTCTTTAACATACCAAGTATGCTCCTGCCTCAGAGCGTTGCACCAGCTGTTCCCTTTACCTGGAATTCTTTCTCCAGATGTCCATGTGGCTTGTTCTTGCACCTCCCAATCTTTGCTCCAATGTCACCTTTTCAAAGAATCCTCTCTCTACCCTACTTAATATTGTCACCTCTTCATACTGTCCACTCCCTAACTCTCTCTGCGTCTTACTTTTTTCTTTTTCACCTAGAGTATTTATCATCATCTAACTTGCTTTAAATTTATTTGTTGATCGTATTTATCCCCACTGCCCCTCATCACACACTAAAATGCAAACTCCAGAAAACCAAGCTTGAAACATGTTAGACACAATAATTATTTGTTGAATGAGTAAGTGGTTTCATACATGATGTAGAAGTCAATGAGGTAAGTGTATCATAATCTGAGGAAGTAGATCTGTTCCAAAGTACTATTTTTATTTTTGTATGTCTTCAAGGTTCCATTTAATTATAGGTTCTCATTTGGAAATAAAATTGGAGCTTTAATGAACCTAAAACATTCTGTAGACATGGTGAGATCTATCATTTGCTTGCTAAAATAGGCAGGATATTCTGCATAACAGTCAATATTCTAAATGCTAGTTTTAAAAATTGTGACTACAGGCTATCTGGTTGGCATTTTGAAGACTTATATGGAAATTGAATATTATAGAAAATGAGGTCATATCAACATTATCTTTTCCACATCTACCTTTGAGCAAGGTACGTGCAGTGCACATGATATTTGTATTGAGTAAAATTGTGATAACACAACAACTGTGACTGTCTGCCCAGGAACACACTCTAAGCATGACTTAGGAAGTCTAATAGCTTCTGCATGTTTGTAAAATGGGAAAATCAATTTTTGGCTTGGCCCCCAGTTTGAAAGTTAGTCTTTTCGTCCAAAAGGGCAGAATGCAAACCATCCAAGGTCATAACTAAGATCAGAATTCAGAGCAAAGCGCAGAACCAGACATAGCTGAGAACCAGAAAACACCGCACTCTTTCTAATCCATAGATGTAGATAGAGCTGGGTCTTGGTAGGCAAAAGTCATCTCTATTCCAGTAACGCACAACTTGTGATACACATCTTGCTGAGGGTAGTTAAGGAAAGTAAAGACTTCTTAGGAATACTGTTGTCAAACAGCTATGTGTTTGCTGTGAACTCATAACAGAGCCTGAAAAGTTCTTTGAATAGAAATAACAGTGCTGGTCTAAAGATCCCAACACAGATCAGTTCTGGGCAAGGACAGTGTTGGACCCACCAATGAGAATCAATAGTATCAAGGTATCTCAAGAGAAGAGAGATCTGGCCTTGACAGGTCTACTTAGCCTCCCTTGGTTATACATTTTCAGCAGATTCTTAGTGAGAGAGGCCTAGAAATTAATATTCGAGTTTACTGTATTATCTTTTATGGTTTGCTGGATGTTACAGTGCTTAAGTGAACTGTGTGATTTGTGTAATTACTATATCATAATTCTCATTTCGTCTTTCAGACTCATTCATTCTTAACTAATCCTCATATGGTTGTCATAAAGATCCAAGTGAAAGAACCTTCTTTTGTTCTCAGTAGATATTTAAGTTGACTTGAGTCCACTGGGCCGTTAAAGGCAGCATTTCAAAGCCCAGGGTGGGCAGACCAGGAAAGTAGGGCTCATCATGGAGAGCTGTCTTACAAAGGCTTTTTCCTTTCAGGAAACTATTAACATTATGTAAGCAAATTAAAAAAAAATGCCACTAATGAGTCAAAGACATTAAGCATGGAGGTTGGTGTCTTCTGTTTTCCAAATCTTATAGTCTACTTCTCTGCTTTTACTTAAATTATTTTCGTAGGTATTCAATAATTCTGGCTAGAAAGACAAGATCTGTTCTCACTTTGGGATGAAAGTGTCAGCAGCAAGAGAAGTACTCCTGGGAGGTACACAGTTTGGTGATGTAGAAATTGATGAGGAAAAAGAACAAGGTGAATCACACCTCTGCTACTAGATTAATGCATCAAATTAAAGGTTACTATTCAGGTAGGCAGCAGAAAGAAACTGCTTCCATGGTAACTGTTGTCATAGTTGTATTTTTACTCATCTTTCGGAAAATATATGAAAGCTAAATAATATAGCTGTAGTGATACTTGTGATGATTTACTCATTTTCAAATAACAAGAACTCTGAAGGGCTGTAATTTCATCTCTCTCCTAAGTTGGCATTGTTGGCTTAATATTCCAGCCAATATTAATCATTATGGGTAAGTGTATAGAAGACAGTTTATATAAATGTCCAAAGATGATTTGTCAGTGAATGTGAATTGTTACAAAGATCTTCTGGTTGCTAAACGATCACTAAGGAAGATCTTAATGTGACTCCTTAGGGCTAAACCACCACCCCTGCCCACAATAATATTAGATTTAGCTTCTCTTCTTTGGCCGGTTACACGGAATTTTAAAAATAAATTTTTAGTAGAGATAACTCATGATTTATTCACTTGAATGTCTGTTTGGATTATCAATGCCTATTCCCCCTCTTTCTCTTCAGTGTCTATCTTTTGTCTGTATCAGAACTTTCAGAGCACCTCAGACTGAGGGTAGGTAAGAAAAGGGAGGAAGATGAAACTGGATTCTCTTTAAAACTGATTTATTTAGAAAAGAACTCTTGTAAAAGATTTGGTCAGAAATTAGTATTCAACATGCTCCCGTCTTTTTCCTGTATTATCAGATTGGATAATTGAATGTCGGCTAGATTTCTTTCAGAGAAGACGTTCTATCTTTCTTGGCTGGGTTGGCACAGAGAACAGGGTCAGATGAGGACCTGCTTCCTTCGCTGGGAGATGCTGATCTATCTGTGGCCTGTGAGAAGGGTGTACTTTGCTGATATTTGGGTGTTATTTCTGTAATATCTATCCAGGTCAAGACTTCAGCTTCCTGGTTTAAAGATAAAAGATAGATTAATTAACAAAATAAGTTAGTATTTGTAGGACTTGTATATATTCATACAACTTATTGATCTCATGTGATGCTTTGTTTTATAATAAACTACCGTGTTTTACTTCTCACAACTAAATTCTACAATCCAAACTGTAGTTTAATCCTTCAGAATGGAAGGCATCCTATGTTTTACTTTAAAAGCATGTTTCTTAAACTGTTTGTTAGCAAACACTTAGAAGCACTTTGACATTTCATCCTATTAAATCAATCCTAGAGGTCTCTGAATTTTATTTATCTTTAAATGCTGAGAAAGACCACTCCGATAAGCTTTTCCTAGCTCTTTCCAGCCCTCAGCATTCTCATCCCTCATACTTAAATGTACTTGTACCCATAGTGTACCCTTGTTCGTATTAAATTGAGTAATCAATCATGCTTAAATCATACGTGGCATCTTTACAAATAATATTGTCTATTGTCATTTAATTGAAGTGTTGTATTTCTTTTTGGTTTCTCATTTCATTTCCGTAACTAGCTTATAAAACTTTCTGATATAAATACTAATTCTTCTATATCTTTACCTCTGCCACAGTATCTCATACAAGGTAGGGATTCAGTGCAAGTTCATTAATGGGTTAACCAATAATCCTGTGAAATAGAACATGCTGGAAGGAAACATGATATTCTCTCCCACGAGCTACCTATTTAAATGCATCTTGGGAAGAACATTGAACAAATTACCTTAATTTGCAAAATTGCCTTCATGTAACATTTGCAGCTGTTCCACTTCTGAAGAAAATGATTCATATTATTTTAAAGACACGGCAACTTGAACAAGGTCAAAGCATAATACATAAGGTAATTAGCAACAAAAAATACAAAATTTGCAAATTTTGCAGTCTAAATGCACATTGGCGTTTCTAGGAGGTGGCCAGCTATGTTGGGAATGAGCTTTTAAGGTGGGGCTGACTGATTATCTTTCCAAAATGTTAATATAGTTTTCTTATTTTTTTCCTTTTACTTTACCCCCTCCTTTCTAAATGATTGAGCTCTTTTTATGTGGCCAACCTTTTCTAGGAACATTTTGTTATTATATAATTAGTCATCACACACATCCTGTTGGTAAGCTATGATGATTTATATTTTAATGACTAGGAAACATTGAGGTTTGGATGTTTAAAGACTTCTGGCATGAACTTGGCACTTTTTCTCACTGAAATGAGGCACACACTTCATCTTTCTTTCTCTGATGTGTGACCTTGGACAAAAACATCATTTAACCTTCTCTATGCCTTTGAAAAATGGTTTTCTTCTATAAGAGGGTTATAAATATGTCTGCCCTACTAGCTTTATATTATTCTGGATAATTGAGATAATTAAACAGGAGAAGTATAGGGCATTATTATTTTTATCATGTATGAGTCTTGATTACTTTGGTGATCACTAGGGTGCAAACTTAGAATAAGGGATGAGAACCAGATTGTAGTTAAGACTGGTCTATTGATGTTTTCTTTTGGGCTTCAAAACTGAGACATAGTCTCTTATTTGACTTTTTACATTACATAGAAAAAAGATCCACAAGTTGGACTTTATGTTTCTCTAGCTGTTTGATAGACCCACATTAGTCATGTACAGAAAAGCCTGTGTGAGCTAAAGAAAGTGACATATTTTCCTCAAACTGATTTCAATTTAAACTTGACAGCTTATTTCTTATTGCAATTTAATTATTTGGGTCACCGGATTCTGTGTCTCTTGTTTTTACATGACGAGAAAAACATACTGTGCAACCAAGATTGATATAAGGCTCCCTAGTGAAGCTTCTTTCTTCAGCAAATCAACCCATTACAACAAAGCACACTTCTAGTATCTGATTAGCTGGTTCACTTCTTTCCTTCTTAGTTGGAGAATTTCCAAAACTGGCTTCTCTGAAATACCGTAAAATGTCCTGGATCTCAAAGGAAGGTGGTCTTTGAGATTCTCTGAACTGTTTCCATTTTAAGAGTTGAAACTCTTGAAGGGACTATTGAAAAATCATTGAGAGTAGGGGGAAGAAACCATAAACAAAAAGATCAAGGGAGAGATAAGTGCTTCCTGAAAAGGTTATAGTTTTCTACACACACACACACACACACACACACACACACACACACACACAATATACATGTTTGCTATTTTAATGAGCATAGAATAAGCAATATTATCATAACAATGAGGGGAATAAAAACAAGAAAAACATTACCTACAGTCTCACTGGTAACCAACTATTTAGCCATTTTACTTTTTCCACGGTTCCTTCTAGTAGAGAAGTTTCACTAATCCGGCTTCTAACTCTAATTGTAGCATTTTGCTCTCTCTTGCACCTTCTGTCCTAGAAGCCCACAGCTCTCTCCTGTAGGAAGCAGAGCTTGAATCATCCCACTGGTGTCTGCTCAGGCCTGCTTGATACTTTCCAGGGCTTCTGCACTCCATTTGTAGAGCATTTTCTTGTCTTATTGCTATGCCACTTTAGATGTGTTTCCCTCATTACTTAAATGAGTGTCTCCCTAAATAAACTGAACTTAAGACCAGAGAAACTTCTAAATTTTCCTCTGTTACCAAAACCATGTACCTCATAGAGCATAGTAAAGTAAAATACACTCTCATTAGATGTTGTGATTGATGGCATAGATACCTCAATTCAAGTTGCTCACTTTCTATTGAAATATGAAATTCAGTCTCATAATATTTTCTGAATTCTGAGAAAGTGTAAACTTACAATTTCTCATATTCAGTTCTGGTTATGTTCACATTCTGTAGAACTCATAACTGCTTACCAAGGAGTAAAGAGTACTGATTGAGAGGTGGGAGATACAGCTCAGTGATAGAGCATGTGCTTGGAGTGCATAAAGTCCTGGGTTCAATCCCCAGTGCCTCCATTAAGGAAAAAAAATACTGATTGAACCCTCATTGTGTCTGAAGAACTTTGCATGAGAACATATATTTCCTGGAAATGCCTGCTTTTTATTTCGGTAAGTAGTCATCTTTTCCTCTCATTTTCATGTCCATATTAATGTGAACTGTTCAAGAATATAAGTTCCAAGAAAACATAACTGTCTCTTCAGCTTATATAATGCACCTTACTCGAAGCTGAGCAGGTATGAGTGCCTAGTAGATTAACGTTGCTGGAAGGGCTGATAAGATGCGAGGCCGGTCTAAACTGAGGAACTTAAGAGTCTTCTGAAGTTGTTTACTATCATACCATTAGGTGCCAGCTACTAAAGGGGGAAAAAACCAGAAAAACAAAAGCACATTGTTAGGATGTGTAAATTGTTCTTCAGTGAAGGAGGTTTGTGTATATAATTGAGCTTAGTTGTTTTTGTTTATAGAGCTCCTGTAATTCCCCTGTGCTAGATTCTGAGTCAAAAGAAAAATATCAAAGTGCTTCGGCAGCAGCTGTTCTCAGTCCTTCAGGGTGGTAATTCTGAGCCCAGGGTTGTGCTTTTTCTTGTCGTGAAATGATACTCTTTGACTGTAAAACCCTGCATTCTCCCACAGTGCTGTTACGGTGACTGGCCTTGTAAAACCAAGGGTTTTCATCTTCACGTCTGTTTAGT
This sequence comes from Camelus dromedarius, assembly GCF_036321535.1. Lineage (NCBI taxonomy): Eukaryota > Metazoa > Chordata > Mammalia > Artiodactyla > Camelidae > Camelus > Camelus dromedarius. Next base: position 67,329,588 of record NC_087439.1, on the reverse strand, counting down.
AGCTCTCGCGATGGAGAAAATAACCCATTACGACCTTACGTGTGGTTCATGAACTCTTCTCTGAAGTATGCCTATGATCGGATTTTGTATTTTTGAACACAGTGCTAAACCTTGCTGTGCAGTTCCTTCTTCGGAAAAGAAGAGCAATACTCGAGGTAGTCTCTGTATTTTCAGTGGGTTTCAGTGATGCCGGTGAGTTAGTCAGCTCTAAAATATTTAATAAACCAGAAGTGATACTGCTGCACATTATAAAAAGTTTCTACACATCAGGCCATTCTTTTAATTTTTCTGTCATTTGGAAGAAATGGGTTAATCTGAAATAAAAACAAATAATATCCAAAAATGTAATTTGTAAAACAATAATGATGAGGACTCATCAGGTTTTACCTGATTTAAAAACATATTTAAAATGGACAATTATCAAAGCTGTATACATCATAGTATTTTGTTAAAGGAAAAATGATCCATTGATATGGAATAACATAGAGAATCCAGAAGTGACAATCTATTTTAACCATGTCTAGGACAGTGCAGAAATGACAGAATGATAGGGAAAAGTAGCATTTGTGTACAAATACAGAACGTATAACAAAGAAAAAAAACCCAAAATGTCAGAAGAATAACAGACTGTGTTTCACTGTGTTGGAATTAGTTAAAATGGACACAGGTATATTCGGTGAATATACTAATTCCATTTGATGTATCTGCAAGGAAGACGCATGCTTGAGGGAGTCTTACATCATTTTATAGTCATTTTATAGGAAAATGTACTGCCTCTCAGCATTGGACTGAATTCAGATGTTAAAACATTCGTCCTGATAAAGGTAATAAAGCCAGATTTTTTTTTCCCAGGGAGAAACAGGAATGTTGTTGATGGTACTGGGCTAATTGTTTCAGTTGTGCTGGACAGTAACCTGTCAATATGTTTAAATTGTAATATTGGTATTGATGATGATGATGATGAAGGTGATGATAAGGGCAGGTACCAGACATTGTGCTGAGTGAGAGGACGTTTAAAGGAAAGCTGTCTATCTTGGCCACACACATGTATATGGAAACAGACACGTCACTGAGCATGTCATACAAAGCCCCACAGCCTCCATCCACATTTTCTGCTTCATTATTTTTTTGCAGGGAAAGTGTGGCCGGGGGAAGGTAATTAGGTTTCTACGTATTTATTTATTTATTATTTATTTTAATGGCGGTACTGTGGATTGAGCCCAGGACCTCGTGCGTGCCGAGCACGTGCTCTACCACTGAGCTATACCCTCTCCTTCTCAGAGTCATTGTTTGACATTTCCTCCCCAAACCATTTTCCTGCAGACTATACTCATTAAAAAAATGTTTTTTAAGTTTGTTTTCCATATTTAGTTTTTTACTCTATTTTTATAAATGTTTTCCCCCAGGCCTTGAATGTCTTTTCTTCTCCTGGCAGTTGGATTTTTAACACATGTTTTGAAATTTTGTTCGAACCACACCTTGTCACTGAAGCCTTGGTCCCTGTGGCCCTTGAGACACACGGGAGGCTGGCAGCCTTGCCTGCTTCCCTGAAGACTGTGGCTTCCTTGAGGGCAAGCGCTGTGTCCCAACCATCTTGATGCCTGTGTGTCGATTGAGTGAATAAAATCAACAAAGGAAAAATCCCAATGTTAATATTATTTGCTACTCTTTCATTAAATTCTGTTAAGCTGAAGCTTGTTATGTCGACGCGTTACAAGCTTATTTAACAACAATCAAATTGTATGACTTCCAACAATTCCTTTTAAATGGAGTAAGCAGGTACTTCCAGTGTTGACTGAAATAAACGCACAGCCTAAAAGCTGAGAGTTCTGTTTTATTCGGTGGACATTTCTGAGGACTCAAACCCCTTTGAGCCCGGGATGACAGCCTCCCAGATGGCTCTGGGGGACTGCTCCCAAGAGATGGGTGAGGAGCCAGGGTATATAAGAGTTCTACAACAAAGACCAGGTAGTTGGAACATAAAAGATTACTATTAAAGAAAACCAGACATCTCAACTTGAAGAATTTAGTGCTTTTCTGTGTATGGAAAGAGCAAACGTTTGGGCTCATTGATATTATTCCTTTGATAAGCACCTAGCTATCTAGGGCCAGTATCCTGTCCTTTCATCTTCTGAGTCCCCTCAGGCTGCGGAGGCGGGGCTGCCTGCTGGTCTTCACTGTGGAGGTGGCTGATGACTTGATGGCTTCAGCATTCTTTGTTTACTGATAATGGCTTGCAGTATTTTTCTCTTACACCTGGCTACTATGTTCGTTATTTTGCAACAGGGTTTTGTTGGGGTTTGTTCTCATTGCTTATTTGCTGTGAAATGGGCTTTTTGCTGGGTCACTGTCAGGTTCTTTTAGTGTTTATAAAGATGCTCAAAGAAGTCCATTTATCAGATCTTTTGGGTCAGGGTGCCATTAATGAACTCTTCTCTACTATTTAATATTCTTAAGAGAAAATATGCCTAAGGACTTATCTTATTCTCAGGAAGTTAAGTTTTTTCTTTTTTTTTAAAAACCTTTGGGACCCAAATTATTCATTAAATGAAAAATTTCATGCAAAAATTAATGCCTCGAGGTGCAGAATGGATACAGATTAAAGACTGTATGATATTTGTGTTAGGTAAGTAGAGCTTCTCCTGCAGATGACAGAAACCACACCTGAAAAGACAAAAATTTCTTACCCTCTCAAGGAGTTGTCTGCATACAGGCAGCCCAGATCAAGGACGACCCTGCTCTACATGGTTGGTTGGGGTTTGATGTGGCATCCTATTGTATTAGGGATTGTGGTGCCTTCTCTCTCATTGCTCTCTATTTAAAATTAAATACATTAGTTTTCTTTTTATTTAGTTTGTTGGTTATTGTAGAGTGACTTTCTATCTGATCAGCAGTTATGCTTGATAAGAAGTAGAAGTCATGGTTTACCTACCATATTTTATGGCTTTGGCATGGCAAAATAGTCCTGACAATAAATATTTAGTCAATTAATTGAAAGTTCATACGTTTGGGAAATGGTTGTCAGAAGTACAACTGTTTGCAAGACCACTGTAGTGCGAGCTGTGAAGCTCCCCGTCTAGGATGGGTAGGTCGTGATCACGGTAGAGGGAGGGACGAACACAGCGTTTCTGAAGCCCTGAAGACCAAGAGTTCATTCCCAGCATACTTGCGAAGGAGACTTCATAGAAAGTAATGCCCTTGGGCTGCCCTTGAAGGATGAATAGGATTTCAATAATAAGAAATGGAGGAGGAAGGCAAAGAGGAGCATGGGGTGGTATTGGTGGAGGGGAGGGAAGGGGGCGTGGAAAATGTCTGGTTGCCATGAGTGTAGCACTTTGCAGATGATTTGTGATACCCAGTGTGCCTTAGGAATGAAGTCTGGGGGAAGGATGTTTGTGAGCAAGGCGGTGGGTATTGCATTTATCCTTGCCCCGCTTTTTTTTCTGCTAGGGGAATACAGAGTTTTATCTTGGATAATACTTTAACAAAACTTCATTGATTTGTTAATTTATATTATTCAAATATTGTGAGCTATATTAGTCTTTAATACCTAGAACATATGATTCATGTTTAAATGAAATTATCTTTAAGGACAGTATTTGTAAATATGTGACTTTCAAAGGGGGACTTGAACTCTCAGTATTCACGAAGGACCTGGTTCTAACTGCTCTCTGAAGTTAAAAGGTTGTGCTAACCCCTTTTACCGGTGCGTTCTGCTGATACATCATTTAGGGAAAGTTCCAATTCCTGATGAAGAGCAGAGCGCTGACATGATTTTTCACTTAGGTGTGCAGAAAGAAGTGGTTAGCTTTGTGCACAAAATAGGCTGAAATCAAGCTTTAATTAGTCAGTCTTTTGCATAATTCATCACAGTCACTTTGAAAGTCCAGTTGAATCCACTCTTGATTTTTATCACTATGGGTTCATTTTAAAGGACTTTAATAGTTCCTTGCTGCACAGGTATTTAGGTCTTCCAAGGAAAGCCGGATAGCGCACCTGGTCTCTTTTTAAAGAAATGAATTGTTATATAAAGATCCATAAAGAAACGAATCAGTACATAAAATTTTTCTTATTATTAAATATCATTCTTGATATCAGTGTAATCAGCTTTAAAGACAGGAAAGTCAGCTAAGGTTCTTTCTGTCTTTTTGAATCCACAGGCTGTCCATCTGGCCCAGGCAAGCTTCCAGATTGAAGCCTTTGGCTCCAAATTCATTCTTGACCTCACACTGAACAAGTAAGTATATAGTTATGATCCTGTTAAGAAACAAGTGCAATAAAACTTAACTTCATGATAATAGTTTAGTCAAAATAATGTCTGTTGTTGAAGAAACTGGTATTTTCTAGCTAATTAAATGTCATATAGCACTTAAAGAAAACTATAAAAGTCTGAAGTTAATGGTCTTTTTTTTTCTCTGAAAGAAAAGGCATTTAACATTTAACTTGTTAAAAATCTCAAATATAGTGCTTAAATATTATGATTTAAATGGAATAAATAGTTGTAGTAATGCTAGTTAATTAAAAGTTAACTAAAATCATTACTGTACAATAGCAGGCATGCTAAATTACTGACTCAAGTATAATTAGACTTCAGTCTCGAAATTTCTTCCATTTTACCTTTCAGTACCCAATTCACATGACTTCCGTATGAAGAACAAACAAAATGATGACTTGCAAATACCTATTTTGAGAAGATTCTTTGCTTCATAATTTCCTCTAATACAGTTTCTTAGAAATTTTGGTCTTGATGAAAATTTACCTGATTTTTCTCTGAGCATGTATTTATGTTGATATATAAATGCTATTTCCCAAGTTGGAACCAGATGCACAGATGTCTTTGTACAAAGCACACAAAAGAACTGTTGCCTTAAGCAGGGCTCTTCAGCTTCTAATTGAGCCAACAGTGAGCCTTTCTTTGGTGAGAGTTTGCTGCAAGGTTTTCCTTAAGAAGCTCCAGTCAGTATTTTAAACTCTCATCAGTATTTTGACCAGGACTGCATTTTTTGCCAGAAAAATACCACATAATACTATCAGACACTATAATGTAGGTGACTGCAGTCAATATGTGAGAAATTGCAAAAGGCTGTAAAGAACACCTATTAAATTTCTTGTATGCCAAATTCTGTGAGCTCTGCAGAAAAAAAAATGCAGAGTCAGCTTGGGTACTCCTTACTCAAGTGTAATTGCAGCTTTAAGTCAGAATGAATCAGCAGAACTCAGAATTTCCTGTGTTAAAGATATTGCAGGTTTTCCTCTTTGAGTTTGCTGAGCATTGGTTGAGTTCCTTTTCACCATGCTGGGTCAGCATTGTGCCTGCCTAAGAGATTTGTCTTGCCAAATCTTAGACTATGTAGAGTAGCAAGATACAGCTAATTTTAGTTTGTTTAGCTAAACTTTAACTCTTACTGCAATGGAGACTGTCATCCCAGACTGTTGCTTGGTGATAGCAACCAACATTGCTGTGTGTTTGAACATTGAGACATGCTGGCTGCAGCAGAGTCTCCCAATCAAATGAGTGAGAAAGGGTCATATGGGGACATCCAGGATACTTAGAGGTCTGGAAACACATCAGAAAATTACTTACCACTAATATTTAACATGCAAATGAATTAAGTTGAGCACCTACTGTGAACCTTGCCTTAAGGAGCTTATAGTCTAGTTGGGAAAGATCGATAGATATATATATTGTTTTATTATTTACTTATTTTTAAAAAAAATTTTCTTTTCTATTTTTTTTTATTGTTGGTTTACAATGTTGTGTTAATTTCTGGTGTACAGCATAATGTTTCAGTCATACATATACATATGCATATGCCTTTCCATATTCTTTTTTATTATAGGGTATTACAGATATTAAATATAGTTCCCTGTGTGATACAGTAGAACCTTGTTGTTTATGTGTTTTATATATAGTAGTTAGTGTCTGCAAATCCTGAACTCCCAATTTATCCCTTCCTACTCCCTTTCCCCCCAGTAACCATAAGTTTGCTTTCTATGTCTGTGAGTCTGTTTCTGTTTTGTAAATAAGTTCATTTGTATCATTTTTTTTAATATTCCACTTATAAGTGGTATCATATGGTATTTTTCTTTCTCTTTCTGGCTTAAGTTCAATTAGTATGACGATCTCCAGGTCCATCTATGTTGCTGCAAATGGCATTATTTTATTCTTTTTTATGGCTGAATAGTATTCCATTGTATAAATATACCACAACTTCTTTATCTAGTCATTTGTCGATAGACGTTTAGATTGCTTCCATGTCTTGGCTATTGTAAATATTGCTGCTATGAACATTGGGGTGCATGTATCTTTTTGAATTAGAGTTCCCTCTGGATATATGCCCAGGAGTGGGATTGCTGGATCATATGGTAAGTCTATTTTTAGTTTTTAAGGAATCTGTATACTGTTTTCCATAATGGCACCAAACTACATTCCCACCAATAATATAGGATATATAATTTTAGAAGAATGTGAAAGTGGTTGTGCCAGAGATAAACATGGAATGCCGTGGTAGCACTAAAGAGAAGAAGCTCTTTAGGCCGGAGGAGTGTGAAAAGGCATCTTGGAGATGGGGCTGGTTAGCTAAATCTTGGAGGTCAGGTGCTAGTGAGGAAGGGAAGTGTTGCGGATGGATGGGAGAGAGAGGGAGAAAATGGAGAAGTGTGTTCTAGGCAGAGAGGATAGTGTGGGCTAAGGAGGCAGGGCCATGCAGCAGTGCAGCACGTTAAAGGGAGCATGAATCCTTTGTTGAACTTCTTTGATAAATTACAGCGTTGACGTGGAGGGAGATAAGTCAGGAGAGATAGGCCCAGGCCCAGGGACAGCTCAACTCATGCAGGAGCTTGTATGTCATGCTCGAGTGCTTGGCCATCATTCCCTAGACTGTGAAAACTGAAGTAAGGGGAACAAACAGAAGCTTTCTTCTCAGGAAGTGCTAAAAGGCATGGAGAGGAAATGCTTTTAAGAAGTCATCAGTTGATAAAAATCATGAGGATTGTTTTGACGTGGATAACAAGGCAGAAAGAAGAGTTCAGGGTAACAGGTGCTTGATTGGGTAGCTGGGTGGAAGGTGGTATCCAGCTGAAATGGGAAGCACAGGGAACAAATAGGTGAGATGGTGAACAGAAAAGTACATGAAATCGGAGATGTCATTGATTTGAGGGGCTTTGGGACATCCGTGAGGCCGTGTCTAGGAGGCAGGTGGATATAACCCTCTGAAGCTCAGGGAAGAGGTGGGGGCTGGAGATAGTTGAGTTGAAAGTAATTTCCATGTGAACGTTAATGACAAACATGGTTGTGAATGAGATGGCCCGGGGGCGGGGGGTAAAATAAGAGCATAAGCTGGGAATATAGTTAAGAGTTGAGGAGAGAAAGAGGAGCCCATGAAGGCACGGAGAATGAGTAGGAGGAGAATCTGGAGAATAATTAAATGGAGTTTCAAAACAGAAAGATGTGATAGAGAGTCTCACATGGGGTAGAGTGATCTAGTGAGATAAGGAGCAAAGATGGCCTTTGTATTTACCAATCAAGTAATCACTGATGGTCTGAAGGCAGTAGTTTTAGTGACGTTTTGGGGCAGAAACCAGGTGACAGTGGGCTGGGGGTGACAGAGAGCAGGCGGTGTGGAGAGAGCAAGGACGCACTGGGAAGGTTTGGGTGAGAAGGAAAGAGAGCTAGAGTAGTAGCCAGAGGAAGACATGGGGTCAGGGAAGGGGTTTTTCAGGGTAACAGAGCAAGTGTTAGGCTGAGAGATGGAGCTGATAAGAGTGAGAGGTGATAATGCAGAAGAGAGCGGAGATAATTTATGGAGCAAGATCTGGGTGAAGATAGAAGGCAGTGAGAGCAAAAGCCCAAGGGCAGAACTTAGTTTTGAACCAGGAGAGACAGTTCATTCCCAACATGTGTGGAGGTGTTGGGGGCATGCAGGTAGAGACTGGTTTGCCACAGAAGGGATGGAGTTCAGGAAATGTATCTCTAAAGTGTTCCTTTTTCATAGAGACAGCATTATCTGCCCTCAGGATTGGGATGGAGAGGGAGGGTGAGTTGGGAGTTGAGGAAAAGAATGAAAGTTTAGGCTAACAAGGAAAGAAATGAGTGAGGAAGCTCACTAAGGCCAGGTTATAAAGAACTTATGAGCAGCCTTCATTAGAAGTTGTATGTGTTGGTCTTTGTGTCACTGTTCCTGATAGTGTTTTTGTTGTTGTTGTTGTTTTGTTTTGTTTTATTTTAAACCTGGAATACTCCAGTAACTCCATCACTGCAGTGTGTGAGGGAAGACGGCAGACCTTAGTATGGATCAGGGTTTTGTTTTTCTGGTGCTAGCCCAGAGGAAGAACTATTCAGAGCTCTTTGAATACTGGCGAGTACCTTGCGTAGTTAGGTGTCAGGATCCAGTCTGGATAAGAAAGAAGATGAGGTTGAGAGGAGGCTTATGGACTGGGAAGAATGGAGGTCTCTGTGGGGAAAAGTAAATGCAGTGAGAGGGAGAGCGGGAGAGCCATCCTCATGTGGTATCTCCCTGTGCAGAGTCCCGAGCCGCCTGAGCGCAGCGTGTGTGACCTGGAGACAAGGGAACTGGATAGGAGGATGACAAGTGTTGGCTGGGGTGGGTCTCTAGTTTAAATAAATTTCAATGGCTGGGATTAACTAAAAAGTCTGATCCATTAGAATATACTTAAGGAGTCAAGAGTAGGTTTGGGGGGTATAGCTCAGTGGTAGGGTTCGTGCTTGGCATGCATGAGGTCCTGGGTTCCAATCCCTAGTGCCTCCAGTAAAGGGAAACAAATAAAAATGCTAAAAAAAAAAAAAAAGAGTGGCAAAAAAAAAAAAAGAATCAAGAGAATTTTAAAAATCAGTCATGAAGGAACCAAAAGAGCTTCTGAGGAAAGAGGGATCTCCTTTCCACTTTCGGGTGGTCATTGCCACACTATTTACAACAATTTAACCTCATTAAGGAGGGGAAGGGCAAAAGGTGCATGGTAGGTATGTGGGCTCAGGAAGGGATGAAAGCATGACGAATTCACGTAAGCTAATCAAAGGGGCAGGCAGGAGAATCTAAATGGTCAATGACTTCACCAGACCGGGACTGACAGCTTGTGAAGACTACCCTGATGTGCATTCCCAAGAGGAGTGGCTTTTGAGTTTGTGCTTATATGAGGTTGAACAATGAGGTTTTGGCTTGCTGAGGCATCTCATGGCAGAGACGTGTGTTTTATCTGTTTGTTCAACAGACATTGAGTGGGCACCTGCTGGATGCCTGCGAGGGCTATAGATGCCGATGCTGCTGGGGATGTGACAGACAAGGTCTCCGTCTCCCCTGATGGAGCTTTGTCCTAGGGGGAGAGACAGACTGTGAGCCACTACATAAAGACAAGTGCGTTGAGGAACATACAGCTAGACGTGTGACAGAGAGGGACTTCTACTGGGGGCGGGTGATTTAGCTGTCATGGGAGCCAAAAGGTCTGTCTGTGGAGGGACGTTGATCTGAGACCTGATTGTTGACGATGGGGCACCACATGAGGCTAGAAGGTGAGGTTCCACTTAGCTGGGACGGTGAGGCAGCACGGGCTGAGGAGGATGTGGAATGTTCAAGAAGGACAGAGGCTCGTGTGACTAGAGTGCAGTGTGGGGCAGGGGGTGGTGGGGGACATAGGAGATGAGCTCAGCGACGACACCATGTGGCCGGACAGTGAAGAGCCACCGTCCACGGTGAGGCGTTGGGGTGGGAAGCCGTTGGAGCATCGCACTGTTGGATTTACATTTTCTTTAGTCCAAAAGTTGTGGCTTCAGAGGACCTTTGGTTGTATTCCTTTCAGGAGACTTTCTTTTTCAATTCTGTTCTGTTTTTTTTCTCAAGCATAAATATTGTTCCAAGTTACAGAAGGTTTAAGAAGGATTACGAGATGGACAGTTCTTAGTGTGTATTGATCCTTGGAAGTCCCTGGGTGTCTGAGGATTGTCTCCCCGACTGTAATTGTGCCAAAGCCCATATCACCTATTATTAAATTTGCTGGTATCTTCAGAAAATGTTAATTGGGAATAATTGGGATCAGAGCTGCGTGATGGTTGAGAGCACGGGTTCTGGACTCAAGAATCTGGAGGCTGCTTCTTACTAGCTGTGTGACCTGGGGCAGGTCTCTTAGCTTCTTCATTTTTAGTGACAACTTGGGATACAATTCACATGCCATAAGATTCACTCCTTTAAAGTGTACCATTCAGTGGTTTTTATTATATTCACAGGGCTGTGCAGTTATTACCATCTAATTCCAGGACTTTTTTGTTGCCCTAGAAAGAAACCCTGTACTCGTAGCAGTCACTCCTCACCCCCCTCTCCCCCAAGTTTCTGGCAACCACTCATCTACTTTCTGTCTCTGTGAATTTGCCTTTTCTGGACATTTCATATAAATGGATTTATACAACTTGTGACCTTTTGTGACTGGCCTCTTTATGTTGCATAATATTTTCAAGACTCAAGGTTGTGGCTGAAAAATAGGCCATTGTGTGGATATATCCTTAACTTCTTAAGCTTTGGTTTCCTTCTTAAGCAGTAGGTCGTTGTAAGGCTTGACTGAGATAATACGTGGTCCTTATACATGTCTGCTAATTGGAAGGGCATGGTCACTGCTGTGGACTGAATTCCCCCTAAAATTCCTAGGTTGAAGCCTTAACCTGCACCCTGACTATATTTAGAATTAGAGCCTATAAGGAGGTAATTCAAGTTAAATGAGTTTATACAGTGGAGCCCTGATCTGATAGGATTAGTGTTCTTGTAAGTGAGACACCAGAGAGCTTGCCCTCTCTTTCTGCCTTCAGAGGACGCAGCAAGAAGGCAGCCATCTGCAAGCCAGGAAGAGAGTCCTCACCAGGGATTGAATCAGCCTGCATCTTGTTCTTGGATTCCTAGTCTCCAGAAGTGTGAGAAATAAATTCCTGTTATTTAAACCCCCAAGTTTATGGTATCTTGTAATGGCAGCCTGGACTGATTCACACACTCAGTATATATTTGTATCTATGCTTTTTATCACCACGGCAAGGCAGTCACTAGGCTGAGTGCTGGGCAATTTGAGATTGGAAAGGAATCACTGGTCTCATGGAGCTTATGATCTAATGGGAAAGCACAAGCCTTTGCTTTGATTTCAGTCAGTATTTTTTTTCTGACTTTTGTACATGAGGGTGATACACTATGTGATCCTATCCCTGCTGAAAGTGAACTGAAGAAGAAACTGGAGACAGTCTGTCAGGTCAAGGTTGGTATGCATTCAAGGTAGTGAGCACGAATTCAACATGCTTCTGTTGAGTTGAAAACATACTTGCGATACATTTGGTCCTTCCCAAGCTGTCCTACAGATGCTTACCAGAAATCCATTAAAGAACTTGCCAAGGGTTGAAAGTCACTGAATATTTGGATATTTAACCTCCTATCTGATTGTGTATGACGTGAATGCTGAGATCCTCAGCATGCTCTCTTGTTTATTGTGGAGTGAAATCCCTGCCTGCAATCCTTTGGCTTCTGCCTGGTGGAGAGAGGGAAGTAGTCTCAGGAGGCATCAGATTCAAAATCTTCTTGGTTAATAAGACAACAGCTTGTCCCTATGAGAACACTACTCCAGCGAGAGAGTAAGGGAGTCCTACAAGCCTCTCCTCCACATTTGTCTTGGACAGTATCCAGGGGAGCTCTGATTGGGTGAAATCAGTATAGGACGTAAGTATTGGATGGCTATAGCTTAAAACTGAGGAGTGGACCAAAAACATGGAGAGTAAAGACTGCTTCATGGGACCACATGAACTGAGAGAAACGACTCTGATTTTGGATGAAGAATAAAGTGCTAAAATCTATTGTTACTGTCAGACATGTGCTGAGCTAAAATGATAGTGCTCGTGTGATCATCAGCTGTCTGTGGTTTGCATTCCACACTGCCGTGTGAGCAGAGGGTTCTGTTGTGAATGGGCCACTCTAGAGGAAATACAGGGGAAGGTTGTGGATGAACAGCTGTGGTCTTTGGAGGACACTCTATCTCTCCATTTCCCTGGGAGGGTAACGGCTGAAGAATAATTCCTGATGAGGGCACCACTGGAGATGTGTAACGCTACATCAAAGGTAACTCTTTTTTTCTCTCAGCATGCTCATCTCACCATCCTGGAGAAGAGGATCCCTTTCTGCTTTCTTAGGGAAGTTCTAGTGAAGGGCTTCTTTTTATCACCCCTTCATACCCTCTCTACCACTGCTCATTCCTCCGTAGTGGGAGGAAGACCAGTAGAGCAGAGTCTGACATCCACTGAACCATGAGTTGGTTTACTTTATATAAAATGATAGAACTAAGCTTGGATAGCTTCTCACGCTAAGATATCTACTCCTGGGAGAGGTGGGAAATCCCTTGGTGCTTCTAGATTCCACTCTGCAATTAGAGCAAATACTCAGGTATTCACTGTCATTATTCTAGCTCTTCTGCTTGGAACAGCGTAGCTAGGCCGAATCAGTCTACCTCTGCAGGCTCGCTGGAAAGCACCTCCATTTCCCCCCAATATTCATAAGTATTTTATTTCTCTCTTAACTGGATATAGTTTTTTTTTAATGTTTATTTTTTATTGAAGTGCAGTGAATTTACAATGTTAGTTTCATGTGTACGGTGAAGTGATTCAGTTATACATATATGTACATATATATTTATAAATGTATTTTTTCCAGATTTTTTTCCATTGCAGCTCTTTGGAAAGTCCCTTTATTCTAAGGTCCCAGCCACATTCACCAGTCTCACTTGATTAGGAAAATTGTATTTGGAGACTGAACCTTGTCCTATCTGGCCCTACCCTTTTGTGTACATACTTTATTGGCTAGAACATGGAGTGGTGACTGGCAGTCCAATAAAGGTGAAGCTTTATACTGTATGTTGTCACATGTGGGATCTGAAAAATAGAACAGACAGATGAATGTAACAAAACAGAGATAGACTCACAGATACAGAGAACTAATGTCATTACCAATGGGGAGAAAGAAGAGAGGAAGGGCAAGATAGGGGTGGGGATTAAAAGGCACAAACTACTATGTACAAAATAAGTAAGCTATAAGGGTGTATTGTACAGCACAGGGAATATAATCGTTATTTATAATAACTTTAAATTTAGTATATTGTATAAAAACTTTGAATCACTATGTTGTACACCTGAAACTAATATGACATTGTAAATCAACTATACCTCTCTTAAAAAAGGTTAAAGCTTCTGTAACCTCCAACAAACCCTTTGGAGAGACATTGCTAGACCTGGGTCATACCTAGATCGGGCTTTGGGATACATATGTAGAGAGTGGTGACATTTGTCATTGCGCTACCAGGAATGCCAGCAAAGGAAGATCAGCGTAGCATCCCCTGTTCAGTGAAGTACTCAGACCTCAGCCACAGCGCTATTGCATTGACTCTCAGTGATGTCTCCCTTCACCTAGAGATGGTGTTCAAGGTGTGTACTGAAGAGTGTGTCAGGAAAATAGCGGGGTAGTGCGAGGATTCAGATGATTAGAGTGGTCTTAGTGTCTCCACATGGTATGTAAGAATAAAGTACGATGAAAAGTTTGAAGTAATGCATTCAGTAAGGTCTAGATTTAGGATAAAATCTTTGTTCTGATTTTTGGGGAATCAGAGTTGTTTGATTTAAGAGAATATCTAGAAAATGCTGATCTATAGAAATATATGCACACAGTAATTTGCTCATTAAAAGTAGTTCCCACAATGCTTTTGAAAGAAGAGAACAGCCACATTGATGTAGTTTCAGTTAGGTTGAATAAAGACCCTGACTTTTGTGCTGATTAGCATGGTCAATTCATTCTCTGTTCAGCCAACAAACATTTATTGAGCATCTAGTTTGTGTAAGACACTGGACTGAGCAACCCAGGGAATTCAGAGATGCGTAAAAGAGTTTCTTCTCTCCAAGAGCCCACAGCAGAGAAATGAGATTAAAATATATACAGATTGTACTAAACATGGCAAGAAGTGACTTGGGAGGTCTTGGTGCTGGAAGGTTTTGTGGGGAAGATGGGATTTCATGTTCGTCTTAAAGGATGCTGTCTTGGTTTTGGTTCTCCTAGTAGCAGACCCTGAGGCAAGAATTCTAGGAAATACCTTTTGGAAGTAGGGGGAGTGAGATGTGGAAGAGAAGGCCACTAAAAAGGGTGATTTCCCATGTGCCCAACTGGGGCTCCTTCCCACTGAGGAAACCCTGGGAGTCTGTGGATTCATCCTCTAGAACATGCTAGAATATTATCCAACTGAGGGGCAAGGAAGTTGGAGTTTTGTCCACTGACTGCCAGTCTGTTGTTGGTTGAGGGCTGTTTCTGGGGGCAGTAACTCTTCAGGACATCCCCTCTTGCCTCCTCAGGGTAGAAAAAAGCCGAGAGTCGTGGGTATCTCCAGTCACCTGCCTTCAGCGTGTTGAGGTGACCGTTGAGGGCATGTGGACGTGTTGTGTAACAATCTGCAAAGGGTGCTTCTGTTGGGAAGGTGTGGGAAGGAGAAGGTGCATTCACATGGGGAAGTGGCAGGGCAAAGATGTGGGAGCAGGGAAGCACTGAACCCCCAGTGTGAGGGGAGACTGGTGAACCCCTTTGCTCAAATATGCTTGGACCATCAAGAGCGGATGGAAGGTGATCTGCCTGTTTGGATTCACTGCATACTGAGGGGGGAATCTCAGTTTCGTGCTTTTGAACATCCTTTTAGCCCTGCAAATTTGGAGATTGGAACTTGAAAGTTGGTTTGTAAGAAGAAACATGTGGAGAAGAGACAAACCTGCCCCATTTGCCTTTTGTGAGTGAACAGGAGGAGGAGCTAGGAGCTGTGGCTGGGACAGAGGGCGGGGCTGTCTCGTCTTACTTCTTGGCTTCTGAGTTGGCTTGAGTCCTGACCCAGGGTTGGCTGGTGTGAGCCTCAGTGCTGACCCCCGCTTCTCTCCCACTAGCTGCCCGTCATTCTCACTGCTGGAATGCCTCTCACACATCTGGGCGAGAGTAGCAGGGAAGGTCCTGGCTTTTCGAAGTTCAGGCTTTTGGTCTCAACCTTGCTCCTGAGGCTGCCAGCCTTCCAGCGCATGCTTTCTGGGTTTGAGTCCAAAGGAGTTAGAAGTGACAAGAAACACTGCTCTCCATTTTAGGATTCTGTGTCTTTAAGATTCTGCTAACTAATAGCCTAAATGCTTTATTCCAGGGATCTGTAGAAGGAAGGCTTCCGACTACAATAGTTCTGATGGTGGTAGGCTCTGTGCTAAGTAAGCCCTTTATCCGTATTCTTCAGTTTAATTCCTGTCACTAACCCTGCGAGGAAGACTGGGTAATCTCCAGCAACCTGAGGCTTGGGGAGATGCAGCCACCTGCTGGTGTGCAGCGGGGGCTGTCAGTCTGGGGCCGCCTTCTGTGGCTGCTTAGCATAGCGCTGGACTATCAGTTTACAAGGGAGCTGGGCATAATTCTAATGATTGCTCATCTGTTTGCATTAAGTGAGAAGAAAGAATTTAACTATTTTAGTCAATTTTTAACAATATAAAGAATGTAGAAGGCTCAGGATTTAAAATAATAACAACAAAAATATATTGAGGTAACATTGTTTTAATAACATTATGTAAGTTTTGTGTGTACGTGATATTTCTACTTCTGTATACACTACAGTGAGTTCAGCACCCAAAATTTAGTTACTGTCCATCACAATACAATTGATCCCCTGTACCCATTTCATGCCCCTCCCTCAACCCCTACTCCTTCCCTTCTGGTAACCTCTGTTCTCTATATCTGCATGTTTGTTTTGTTTTGTTTTGTTTACTTATTTCATTTAATACTCTACATATGTTATTTGTCTCTCTCTGTCTAACATTTCATTTAGCATTATACCCTTAAGATCCATGAACATTGTCACAAATGGTAAGATTTCATCCTTTTTTTATGACTGAGTAGTTAGTATTCCAGTGTATACATATACCACATATTCTTTATCCATTCATCTGTTGATGGGCACTTAGGTTGTTTCCATATCTTGGCTACTGTAAACAATGCTGTGATGAACATACAGGTGCATGTATTTTTTCAATTTAGTGTTTTCATATTCTTTGGATAAATACCCAGAAGTAGAATAGCTGGATCATACGGCAGTTCTATTCTTATTTTTTGAGGACTAGCCATACTGTTTTCCAAAGTGTTTGCACAAATTTACATTCCCACCAACAGTGTGTAATGGTTCTCTTTTCTCCATATCCTTGTCAACACTTACTATTTCTTGCCTTTTTGATAATGGCCATTCTAGCAAGCATGAAGTGATACCTCATGGTTTTGAGTTGTGTTAATTAGTGATATTGAACATTTTTTTATGTACTTGTTGGCCACCTGTATGTCTTCTTTGGAAAAATATTTAGCTCCTCTCCCTAATTTTTAACTGGGTTGTTAGTTGTTTGTTGTTGAGTTGTATGAGTTGTTTATATATTTGGGATATTAACTGCTTATCAAATATATGATTTGCAAATATGTTCTCCCTTTACCTAGGTTGTCTTTTCATTTTGTTAATGGTTTCTTTTGCTGTGCAAAAGCTTTTTAGTTTGATGTAGTCCCATTTGTTTATTTTTGCTTTTGTTTTACTTGCCTAAGGAGATATCCAGAAAGATGTCACTAAGACCAATGGCAAGGAATATAGTGCCTATGTTGTCTTCTAGAAGTATGGTTTCAGAAACTATATTAAAGTTTTTAATTCATTTTGAGTTGATTTTTTGTGTATGGTGTGAGATAGTGGTCTAGTTTCATTCTTTTGTGTGTGACTGTCCAGTTTTGCCAACACCATTTATTGAAGGGCCTATCGTTTCTCCATTGTATGTTCTTTGCTCTTTGGTCATAAATTGTCCTTATATGTGTGGACTTATTTCTGGACCATCAAATCTGTTCCATTGATCTATGTATCTGTTTTCTGCCAATACCATGCTGTTTTGATTACTAGAGCTTTGTAATGTAGTTTGAAATTAGGGTATGTAATACTTCTAGCTTTGTTCTTTTTTCTCAGGATTGCTTTGGCTAATTGAGATCTTTTGTGGTTAAGTAAAATTTTAGAAGTTTTTGTTCTATTTCTGTGAAAAATGTCCTTGGAATTTTGATAGGGATTGCACTGAATCTGTAGAAGGCTTTAGGTAAAACAAACATTTTAACACTGTTCATTCTTCCAGGTCATGAGCACAAAATATCTTTCTGTTTGTGTCTTCTTCAGTTTCTTTCAAGAGTGTCAATAGTTTTCAGAGTGAAGGTCTTTCATCTCCTTGGTTAAATTTATTTTTAGGTTATAAATAAACTTTTTGTTGTGATTATAAATGGTCTTATATTTAAATTTTCTCTTTCTGCTAGCTCATTGTTAGTGTTAGAAATGCAAGAGATTTTTTGTATATTGATTTTACATCCTGCAACTTTACTGTATTTATTATTTCTTACAGTTTTCTTCAGAATCTTTAGGATTTTCTATATCTAAAATCATGTCATCTGCAGATAGTGACAGTTTTACTTCTTTCTTTCCAGTTTGGTTCTGAATATCTTTTTTGGGGTGGTAATTAGGTTTATCTTTTAATTTATTTTTAGAGGAGGTGCTGGGGATTGAACCCAGGACCTTGTGCATGCTAAGCACGCACTCTACAACTGAGCTATACTCTCACTGCTTCTTTTCCAGTTTGGATACTTCTTATTTCTTTTTCTTGCCTAATTGTTCTTGCTGGGACTCCAATACTATGGTGAATAAGAGTGGTGAGAGGGGGCATCCTTGTCTTGTTCCTGATTTTGGAGGGATAGCTTGCAGTTTTTCACCATTGAGTATGATGTTAGCTGTGGATCTGTCATATATGGCCTTTGTTATGTTGAGGTATACTCCTACTATACCCATTTTATTGAAAGTTTTTGGTGTTAAAGCTTGTCATATCCTTTTCCTGCATTTATTGAAACGACCATGTGGCTTTTATTCTTCAATTTGTTAATGTGGTGTATCACACTGATTGAATTTACAGATGTTAAGCCATTTTTGCACCCCTGAAATAAATTCCACTTGATCATGGTATATGACCCTTTTAGTGTATTGTATTTAGTTTGCTGATCCTCTGTTGAGGATTTTTGCATCTGTGTTCATCAGAGATGTCCTGTTATTTTTTGTGTGTGTTGTTCTTGTCTGGTTTTGTTATTCTGATAATGTTGACCTCATAAAATGAGTTAGAAAGCATTCCCTCCTGTTCAGTTTTTGGAAAGAGTTTGGAAAGGCTAAGTATTAAATCTTTTTTGAATGTTTGATAGAATTTATTTGTGAAGTTGTCTGGTCTTGAACTTTTGGTTTTTGGAAGTTTTTTGATTACTCTTTCAGTCTCTTTGCTAGTGATCAGTCTATCAGATTTTCTATTTCTTATGATTCAGTATTGAAAGTTTGTCTGATTTTAAGAATTTGTCCATTTCTTCTAGGTTGTCCAATGTGTTGGTATATAGTTGTTTGTAATATTCTCTTATAATCCTTTCTATTTCTCTGGCATTCATGGTTATTTCTCCCCTCTCATTTCTGGTTTTATTTATCAGAGCCTTCTCTCTTTTTCCTAAGTGAGTCTTCTAGCTAAAGGTTTGTCAATTTTGCTTATTTTTTCAGAGAACCAGCTCTTAGTTTCAGTAATATTTTCTGTTCTCTTTTTAATCTCTGTTTCATTTTTTTCTGCTCTGAGCTTTGTTGCTCCCTTCTTTCTATTGACTTTGGGCTTCATTTTTCATTTTCCTAATTCTTTTAGGTGTAAGATTAGATTTTTTATTTGAGATTCTTCTCGTTTCTGGAGGAAGTCCTGTATTGCTATAGACTTCCCTCTTAGTAAAAATAATCCTGTTTGTTGAGCAGACCAGATCATCTATTATGGACTGAACTTCATCTCCTCAAAATTCATATGTTGAAGTCCTAAATTCCCAGAAACTCAGAATGTAACTCTATTTGGAGGTAAGGACTTTAAAGAAGTAATTATGACTTCATTTTAAGTCTTTACGGTGGGCCTTAATCCGGGATGACTGATGTCGTTTAAGAAGAGGAAATTTGGACAGCGACATGTGTGTGTGCACAGGGGAAAGACCATGTGAGGACACAGTGAGAAGATGGCCATCTGCAAGTCAAGGAGAGAGGCCTCAGAATGAAACCAACACTGCCCGAACCTTGCTCTTGGACTTCTAGCCTCCAGAAATATGAGGCAGTAAATTTCTGTTGTTTAAACCTCCAGTCGGTGGTACTTTGTGATGGCAGCCCTAATAAACTAATACACTATCCTCATTCATTTATTGCTTATCTGTTGTAGTGAGACAGTCAGCATCTGAGCTGCTGCTTGTTAATGGGTAAATCTGTTTATCTCTCATCACTAATTTTGCTGCTATAATTTCCAAGTGCTGTTTTGAGAGATTATGGTCTATTTTATGTTTAGGTACTTTAGGAAGAGTGGAGCTATTTATACATTTTGAAAAAGTTTCTGTGATAATAAGGAATCTTAAGAGGCAAAGATCCCCAAAGTTGCTGTAAGTATTGATTGCCACTGTGCCATGTGCAAAACATCGTGGATGAATATAGCTTTTTACGTGTCCTAGGGGCCCCATGATATTCTAAGAGTTCCAGTGCTGGCTTGAATGATTTGCTGTGGGATGTCTCTCCTTAAGGCATCCTTTCCTGTATATTTTTAAACTTTCTGATTCCATAGCACACAGTAGTTCTTTTTGCCTTGCTTTCTCTGATCAGGTGAGTACCTGTCAGATCTCCCTCAGGCATTTCTGTTTGAAGAGTTAAACCTACATTGGATGCTTTGGATGATGTAATTACCATCTGCTTTTGATGATCCATCTTGAAGCTGGTAGATCAGCTCGAGTAACTCCTGAGAAAATTTGAAATAAAATAAGTATTGCCTAAATGTTAATAGGTTCTAGTTCTATTTTTTTAGGATGTGTATCTGACCTACTTTCAAAATAATCTGAGAATGACTTTCACAATTTAACATCATAGCAGAAACATTAAAAATAAAATCACAGTTAAACCCTTGGTATTTATGTACTGATTCTTGATTTCCGTAGGTGGATGAGATCTAGTACAACTCTTGGGTGGTGAAGGACTGCACTTGTTTGCCCGCTAACTGCTGTAAGAGACTTCATTAGCCACACCCTGTCTTGCCTGTTGACAGTAATTATTATGGGTGAATAGGACCCAGGGAAATGAAACACCAGGCTGAGAGAATCAGAAGGGCCATAAGAGCTAGATTTAAATTCTCTAAGTTCCAAGAGATGAGTAACTGATTTTCCAGAAATGAAGCACTATGGTGATAGCCTCCTGCACAAAGGAGAAAAATATATGGCATCTGAGAATTTACAGCAAAACCAAAATGATCTAATGATCTATGTCAAGGGGATGACATAGCACTGTTTATTTAATCTAGGATACAGAAGACATATGTATTGAATTAAGAGACTATTTCTTGACTGATGAATTAAAGGAAGCCTTTTGCAGGTGCGTACCCCAATACAGAATGTTGGCAAATTAAACTGGAACTTGGTTCATTCTTCAGACCACTTCTTGGTCTTTTGAAGACAGATCAGTGGTCTTTTGAAGATAGATTAATGATTAATTTATAAAAATTATAGCAGTAGTTAGTTTTGACAAAAAATTGAAAAGCACTAAAGTTTAGGTATTTTGGGGCATCAGAGTAATTCAGTAAATTACATTTGTTACTGAATTTAGATCTTACTTTTCTGACAGTTCAGTGAGAAAGGCCACATACTGGGGTGTATGACTTCCATTAAAAGAAGTTTTTCTGTCTGTCTGGAGATATAAACGTTTTCCAATCAGGGAGAACTTTATCCCTTTGGTGCTAATGTAGCCAGACATTCAGTAGCATAATGGTTAATGTCTGCAACCATGGTTTTGTGAATGACCAGAAATGTTACTTAAATGGACTTCTCATATTGACCTTCTGTATTAGCCAAGTGCATAAAGTACTTTCTAACCTCAGTGGATTCATTGATAGACTTCTATTGATTGAAGCCTTTTATGAACGATTTCAAACACTTTTTATTTCGGAAATGTTTATTGAGTACCTGCTAAGTGCTAGACAGTGCTGAAGCTGCCAGAGAGAAACCCTTCCCTCATGAAGCTTATGGAACAATGGAGAAGAAAGAGAAGTCTCCAGGCATTTAAATTATACCCTGAGTGGTGCCAGGGTGGGGAAAATTGAGGATACATTTATCCCTTATAGGAGGGATGGGATTGAATAGGAAGCTAAATGTTTATGAAGCTAAATGTCTAAGTTCAGACTTAAAGTGTAAGAGTTGGCCAGACAAAGGTTTGAGGGTTAGACAGTGTGAGAGCCTGAAGGTAAGTAAGAGGTGGGGCATGGAGTAAATGCAGGCTTTGAAAAATTAATAAAATCACACAGTAAGTCAGAGAGAAAAATAGAAACTTTTTCTTGGCGGGGCAGTATGTTTGGGGCAGCTTTGTAAGTACACACCTAAAAGTACCACCACTTGGTATTTTTTGTATCAGTTTTTTAAGCAATCAGATTTTTATCACCTAGAGGAGCTGTGGGCAGGAAGGTTAATGAGTTCTACATTCTTCTCATCACCTGGCTTGAATTGCTTCTTGCTCTGAGTATGCAGTAACTGCTGTTAAAGTACATCTCAGCAGAATTTTATCCCAGCGGAAACAGTCCGTGTTCCTCCCCATGTAACCTCCGCAGAGATGACAGACAAGGGAAGCACAGCTGACCTGCTTGCGGGGTGACTTTCTTACAGTCCGCTTCTGATGTCATGGCTATTCTTTGTACACTTTTCCTAATTCATGGAATATTATTTCATGTGCTCTATCCTGGCAGTTTATTTTGTGCCATGTTCTGACTTTTAATTCATTAAAGTCTTTTTTCCTACTCTCAAAAGAAAAAAATCATGCAACAAGTGACAGGGCTGGCATCAGAATTCAGGATTACCTACTGTCAAAGCCTTTGAGAGTTGAGACATTTTTCAAAGATAAAGTAATCCCATTGAAGTTATATTTCAAGAGCTCTACAAAGGCGAATCTTAGATATAAATAAGTAGAGAAATAAATTTTATATTGCTTGTCTTTTCCATCTTGCTTCACTTTCACTGCTCCTAATTTTTGCATAAATCTAGTCCCAAACTAAATTTTCCTCTAAATACTGTAAATTTTATATAAAGTAAGGGTTTGACATCAGATGAAGGGGCTCATTAAGATTCTTGGTCATTATCTGCTGCCAATAAGAATTATGTCATTTTCTAGAACCGATTTTTTGATGATTCATAGACTAGAATCATCATGCAGGACCATTTCCCTTAACCTTTAAAAATTAATTATAATATTAGAATCTCCAGTGTTAGAACTGTTGTTTATTATGTTGTTTATTATGATTTTTTTATAAAAGTGTTCTCTCTAAATGGTCAGTTCTAACTCATCTTCCATGATCATAACCATATGCTTTAGTATTTTGATTGTGTTTAAAAACAAAACCATCTATAGGCTTTTTCATGTGACCATTTCTGCATAAAGTTTCAAGTCCTTAATCCAATTAAAATAATTGTGAGATTAAAAATCTATCTTTCTTAAAGCAATATTTTTTAAACAAGAGGCTAAAAATCTCCAACACATTATAGAATGCACATGTCATTTCTTCCTCCTTTAGTTTTTGCCCAAATGACTTCACACATGTAATAAATCAGACTGAACTATGTGACGAGAGGGATCTCCCAGCATAAGGACAAGACATGTCTCATAAATCGGTAGAATTTCTTAGAGGCTTAATTGAATCTGAGGCTCTTCCTCATTACTGTTAGTATTTACTCATTAAATGCTGACTGACTTGGTACTTGACCCTAAGGAGATGCTTTGCTCTTTGTAGCTATTCAGCCAATGGTAAAGGGTTTCTTTATGTGACTACTGGCACTGACCCATCCTCCCTCCCTCTACACTGTCCTAGGTTAAGGGAAAACAAAGAAGAATAAGATGCTGTCTCTTTATGGAATCCACAATTTAGGGTGGAATCAGGGAAAGCTACACAGAAGAGGGGATGGTTGAGCTGAATTTTGAAGGATGAGTAATTCAAAGATGAGTGCTTTAATTCCTTTTGGATGGGCTGAGTAGCAATAACTCTTTTGGACACCCACTGATTTTCACTGGTGAGTCAACGTTTGATATGGAATGTTCCCTGGATATATACAAGTGGTGGGCTGTTGATACAGGGCAGTTATTTTGCATCTTTTTTCCCGCTGGTATCTCTACTTGATACAGCTTTAACAGTTGGGAGTAGTTTTATGGGCTGTAAAAATGAAGGACTGTTGTTTTACTGAGGTTTAAAAATGCACCTGTGCCCTTTTTCCTTGGGGAGGTTTAGTTAACTTTGTCCCTATGAAATCATTAATGTACTCATGACAGAATGCAAACATTCAGTGACAGCAGTGCTTTCAGAAGTAAATAATACATCTACCTTGTCATCCAGCTTTGAATTCCTGGCTTCTTTGTATGCTTTTGATTTGGTGAACTATTAAGAGATGGGCAAACTGCAAGACACTATTAATTATTCTTTTTCATAAGAGTGGTTTGAGGCAAGGATTCCAGGTCTGAGGATTAAAGGCGGCAAACTGTTCCTACACCCGGTACCATCAGCAAGATGCCCAGACTGCGTTCCTTGTCTTGCCTGTATAGCCCTCCTCGAGATACGCTGTTTGGAAGTACGTTTTGTAATTCAAATACTGCATGACTTGTTTGAAAATTATTTTTTTCTGTTTTAGATGAAGGGCATTTTTCTATCTTCTTGCAAGACCCAGTAGATAAGACTTGCTTAATGTCTGGTTGTGTTGGTCAGATAATAATGTCAACATAGAGTATCTCATAGCATCCTTCCCATCGTCCTGTAGCAAAGCTATATAGAAAGCCAACAGAAAACCAATATTTTTGACTCTTTCTTTGAAGGCCATTTCCTGGTGAGTAATAATTAAATTATATAATCCTTAAAGTACAAACCCCACAAATCCTTAAGTGTACTCAGCATGTGTGTAGCACACATGTGTGGGTGGTTAGCCATGCCAATGGATGATACTACTACATGCATGGAAATTGGCCTTTAAGAAGGAAACAAACCCTTTTATGTTATTAAGACTTATCTCTGTCACAGCAGTGCATGATACAGGACTCTGGAATCAAAATGTGTTTCTTAGCAGAATTTACCCATGAGCTCTGTAGCAATGCTTTTTGCAGAGCGACATAGTTGCCTCTGTCTTCTCCTCTGTGCAAAATCCAGAGGGTCAGTCCTATCCCTGCTCTGCTTTTGGCATCAAGGAAAGTCCAACAACGTGAGAATGTGCATCTTTGAGCTGAATCTGCGATCTCTGCCCTTCCTGCAAGGGAAGTCCGTGGTCAGCTGGGAGTGCTTCCCTGCCACCACGCATCCCTCTGTCATCTGCCACGTCTGATTTTGAGCTTTGAATGTAGCAACCTCATATTTATTGTATTTTACTTTTTAAAGAGATATTTTCTTACTATTTGAAAAAAGTATGGTCCAAATTATCTTCTGAGAGTTGGACCTAATCACATTTCCTACTCTGATGTTTTGAGAGTTTAAAGTGAAGATGTAAGTGTCCTTTTTTAAAAGTCTTGTTTCTTGTATTAAAGGAGGCTGAGACTTAGGTGAGCTTGCTTCCTCTTTTGACTTGGCTAAAGTGTATGATTTTTGAACCTCCACTTTGAAGTTGGAGGGATTTACAAAGGCTGCTGAATTGATTAAAAGGGTTTTCACGATGTATACGTATATCAAATCATCACGTGGTATACTGTAAATGTCGTACGCTTTTACTTGTCAGTGATACCTCAGTGAAGGTGAAAAAAAATCCTCCTCCTCCCCGAAAAGTGCTTTAATTGTGACCCGAATGAAAACTATTACATGTATATTTGCATATTTGATTTCTGTTTCCAAGAACAATTTGCAGCTTCTTTTATGAGCTTCCTTTAAATCATGAGAGACTGAGGTTGGATAAATTCTTAAAGGTCATGCAGTCCGACACCCTAGCTGATTCTCACATCCTTTCTTGTCCCCACTGAGTTGTCTCCTGGTGTCTTCCAGAACACCTCCAGGCCTCAGGTAGCTGATTCTTAGCTATGTTGATTAATCAATTCTTTAAAAAATATCTTTCTGAAATTTTTTACCTCCCAGCCTCAGATTTTGTACTTAAAAAGCCACTTATTCGTGGAGACTAAATATTAATCTACTTTATTAACTTATCAGCACTTTCTAGAAATTGGTTCCTGGGACAGCTACTCTCTCCCAGCAGATAGCCAAGATTCTGCTCATAGGTGTTCATCTAGAATACAGTGAGAATACAGATCATTTTCCAAGAAGAAAACATTGGAAATTTTTCTAATACTTGAAAAGTACTACTTTTTTAAGCATGTAAGAAGTTATTTATAGTTTCTCCCTGCCAGCGTTCAGTACTATTAGACAGCAGGAGCTTTTTGCAGTCTAAAAAATGGTATTTTGAAGTCGGTAAGAACTTTCTGCAAGGAGAAAGCAATTCAGTTTGAATTCTGCCAGATTTTCATCTCATTTTACAGATGAGCTGAACTTCATATAGTCTATTAAGAGAAGAGTTAATAACTAACGACCCCTTAAATAGATATACAACCCTATGTATTTAAAAATAATTGTTTTGTTTCTAAAACTACGTTAAGATGTGATAAAATATTTTAGCATTCTGGTTAAAATTGAAATTCAGTAACTTAAATATGTTTTTAGTGTCTCCTTGGGAGAAAATATTAGGCTATTTCAAAAATAAAATTTGATGCCCCAAATTAATCTGTATCTGATTTGATTGTACTGGGAAGGATAATGTGAAAAGCACACTAACTTCCTTTGTCCTAGTTTGGAGAATCATGGTGGTGCATAGGAAGATAATCTAAAATCATCAGTATGAAATACCATATGTTTGTATTTAATATTTATTATGTTTATTAGTAACATATTTACTTACACAAATCTGATTGAAAATTCTCAATATACAGGTGCCTGCTGTGTGAATACAAACACACAGCAGGCACCTGTATATAAGGATATGCCCTTTAAATTGGTCAAGGATTTGGCCATCATCTTCATTCAAAACAGATCATCTTCTGATGAGCTTATGTAAAAAAGACTTCATAAATAACTGTAGTTATTTTCTCCTTTGTTATCTATGAACCTTCAAAAATAGTTCCTCTGGGGTAAGGGAAAAGCTTGGGGTTTTTTTTAAGCATGTACTTTTTCGATAGCATGCTGTTTACTAAATCTTTACTACGTAAAACAAATGTTAGTGGTAAAAATTAGTATTTTCCATTGACTTTGAAGAACAGTAGAAAAGAAGGCAAGCACTCGTCAGTAGCATGTTTTAGTGATTATGATCGATCTGTCGTTAATTTCCACATGAAGTTGCAGGTGCAGAGGGCTGCTGTGACACAGACATCAGACCAGTAATCATCTTCCTCATGCATGTGTTGGGAACACATATGACAGTAACAGAACACACTGTGTCATTGATCTAGGCAAGGCCCCTGTATTGTTTGATGTTTTCATTCTGGTCTATCTCCAGTCCCCTTCTTATTCTCCCCACCCCTACCCGAATGAGGCAGCCATTTTACTGTGTCTTACATGATCTTTTACGTGTATGTGTTCTGATCAATCTATATTTCAGTTTTTTTAAAATGTAATTTTACTTTATATAAATAATGTCATGCTACAGATCTCTGCTCAAAACAATGTTTAAAGATTTATGCATGTGACCATGTATATCTATTTCATTCTGATGGAGAGTACCTCGGGGAGTATGTCCAGCACTCTCCCATTCCTCCCGGGGGAGAAGTCTACATTCCCTTCAGCTCTGTATAACCACAAGCTGTTTAGTAATTGACCTACGGACCCATTGCCCATGGACCTGTGTATGAATTTCTCTGGTGCATATACCCAGGAGCAGGATGTTGCATCATACATAGTAGACAGATGTATACATAATTTGATGAAGTACTGCAAAGTTACTCTGCAGAAAAGGTGCACTAATTTCCTCTTGAGCGAGGCATGATGGTCAATAGAGTGTTCAAATCCCATTCATTTATTGGATGGATCAAGTGAATTTTTTTCCTTTAGGCATAATTATTTTCTGTATGTTGGGAAGCTAACTGCTTATTTTTATTGGCCAAAGATTTCAAAAATATAAGATTAAACCTTATGAGGTGAAGCAGCATCTCCTTCAGTATAAATTAGTTTCCTTGGGATTGCTTCAGTTTCGTCAGGCCACGGTGATCTTTGGGGAAACGGAGTTTTACTCTTCCAGTGTACACTGTTGTCCAGTGTTGTCACAGTGTTCACTCGAAAAGTTAGCATGATTAAAAAGGAGAAGCATATTCACTTTGTAGAATTTGATTCATATTTATTTAAAGTCAAGTGTCATATCATATGTCAAGACAGTGCCTGTCCCTGTGGCATAAGAAGGAAAGTTTGTGTGGATGATTTCCTACAGTAGATGAGATAAAAAGGCACCTGTCTGAAAGTTTGATGAGAGGAGATAAGAGGTGAGAAAAGGAAGAGGGACAAGGAATACGGATCCATCAACCTAGAAACCTGTCTGGCATGCCGTAGAGATGCAGTCAATATTTGTGTGATGAGTGAATTAGTAGTGTGGTATGGTGGAAAGTATGCTTTACGTTTATATAGCTAAATGTTTTGATTTGCATTGTGATTCTGTGACTTGGGAAATGATTCTGAGCCTCAATTTATTAAACTGTGAACTGAGTTTGATGGGAGGACTAACCAAGGTGCTGTACGTGAAAGAGACCAGCGTGTATAATAGACACTTAATAGCTGTTCAGTTCCTCCAGTAAAGTACACTTTCTGTTTCCTGACCATTAACACTCTTTTGCAAATATTGTGTCATAAGTTGATTCTGGCCTTGGCCATTTTGATGGCTGGTGTGAAGGTTTCTAAACAGGTCCTTATTTTCCATTTTGCTATTCGTGGAAGCACTTGATTGAAAACCATAGTAAGGTTCTATTTAGAAACCACTCAAAATGATCACCACCTCACTTACACAATTGTGTATTCTGAAACTATGTAAATTTTGACCTATCTTTTCTCCATCACCTGAAGCCTATAAAGGATTATTTTTAAAGGTCTTACATTGTGAAGTTTCATTTATACAGGGTTGCTAGGGAATGGATTGTTCCGCATGAAGTGGATTTTCCAGATAACTAAAGTTTATTCCTTGACATGCTGAGCTTTAAAAAAAAAGAGTTATTTTTGAAAGAATTCTTCTAAAATGGCTTATTTTTTCCTGCTTCTTTGATAGAATATATTTTAGATGTAATTTATTTGCAAGGCTAATGTTTTGCTTGCCTGACCAGCAATGTAATGAGTATTCCATCTGGTTTCTTGGTATAGGCTGTAGCTTTTTCTTTCAGTGAACCTGTCATTTTAGGCCAAGTCTTACTAATTTATTGTTTTTGATATGTTTCAGTGAGAATAAGAAATAACCAAAATGATTAGCATTTTATGTAAATCAAGAGTTAGTAACCTTGAATAATGACTTGAGGTCTCCTCTAGCCAAGTGTGAGAGATTCCCTGCCTTTAAAATAGTCATTTCAAAGTCTCAATTGGCCTTTTTGCTGTGTGTCATGCATGCTGGCCACATTCCAGGTGGTTACGAGTAGCAGGAATCTGAGGCAAATAAGGGGTAATATTTTACTTTATAACAGAATAACTGCAGACACGTAGCTATCAATTTGATATGTGCTTTGCAATTTGTAGAGTCACCGAGTTTGCACCACATTTCACCATTGACAGATGAAGACCCTGAAATTCAAAAACAGACCCTTTTGTCCAAGGTGACCCTGGTATATGTTGAGTCCTAGGACCTAGAGCTTCCAGTCCTTGTCATTCTTCTTTCCCAGAATGGAGTATCTTGTCTGTAGGGCTTTTGTGTATATGACTTTGGATTATGTGCATATTACTAAACTGTACACTGTGTACCTAAATATTTCAGATTATTTAAATAGTAAAGACAAAGTATAAGGAAGAATGAGTGTATCAGAAATTTGATGAGGATTCTGGGGCTGAGAAGGTGAGTTTTGAAGTATTAAATACCAGACTTGATTCCCGTAAGGTTTCCTCTCCTGACTTTGGTAGAGCAAGGTAAGTTGCAGAGCAAAGAAAGGGCTATCAAGCTGTCAAGTGATTGAATTTGCAAGTGGATATATGTGGGTATATTTTTGCAAACTAAGACCTCTAACAGCAATGGTTTAGGTCTGGTTTTACCTCCAGAATTATCAGCAAAAGGATAAGAAGTTTAACTCAGACATACTAAGTTAGCCAGACTTGGAATTCAGGCAGAAAATAATAATAAATGACTTACTGATCACTTCCAGAGTATGCTGCAGTTCAGAGGGCCTTGTGTTGTGAACTGACTCATTTAATCTTCACAATAACCCAAGAGATGAGTACATTATTACCCACCCTTTACAGATGGTGAAACTGAGGCACAGGGAAGTTAGGCATTGCATGTTCAGATCACACATCTAGTTAGTTAGTGATAGCCCTGGGATTTAATCCAAATTTTAGCTCTAGAGTCCCATTTCCTCTCTATAGAGGCAACCCATCCATCTGTAAGGAAATCTAGATTTTCAACCAGCCTTTTCCCCTCCTTGTGAGAGAGCTTGGGTATCCTGTGGGGCAACTCACATTTACGTTAATTCCCAGGAAGGTCTAGCCTCAGTTTACTTGCGTGTTGACATTTTATAAAATGGGTCATCACATTAAGAAGGGTTAGATTTAAGGTTTAGAGTTCTCTTACGAGACAGCATCATTTCTTTTCCCTAAATTAACATCTGACTCTCAGACGGGTCACCATGTTTTTCTAAATAAAAGCAATTCAAAGTCTTGGTAAGAACCAAGACTCTAGACAAGCCATGCGTGATTTTTTTTTTAATCACTACAGTCTCTGCAGAGAAGAAGCAGGCTTTATCTACATGGTGATTCTTTGAGCAAGTACTGCAAAGGAAAGGGCTCATGGGAAGAGATTCAGTACCACATACTGAGCCTGGAGAAAGCTGGATGGTGGGGGCAGTGAAGGGGGGATGCAAACAGTAGTAACTTTAGCTGAAAAGTGAAATGTGATGGTCTTAAGTTAAGCCTCTGTTCCTGAGGTTCACCAAGTAGTTGGTGTTTTTGCTAGGTAGAAGAGAACCCCAATTTAGGACTTTTTCTCCGAGGCTACACCACCTACTCACAATACAGTTAGCATATAGCTTAATATGCGATGTTCCCTCTTTCTGGCCTTCACTCTGTCAAACTTTTCCTCAGTTACAGCTTGAATCTGTATTTGCACGTCCAGATAAACAGCCTATCTTCATTTGAATTTTGCCTTCTTAGTGTTGAGACCCAGTATTTTTATTTTTATGGATATGTTTGTTGTTTGCAGGATAAAGCCTCCTATGTTTTTTATTATCAATTGGAAAAGAATTTAACTTCTCTGTTACTGATAGAATGATTGTTTCTTCTTTAACAGGTGTGTAGTTATGTCCCTTAGTTTTATCTAAGAGGAATGACAAAATCTTGCTTTCCAGTCAGCCATATTTGTATTTTGACACTGAAGAATAGGCATTTGTCAAATTAATGGTTGTCTAAACCTAGAAGTATAAATGAAAGAGGGTGGGATGGCTGAAATCATTTTTAAAAATGTAAAAAGTTTCAGGGGAGCTGAAAAGCATTGTGGGATTATACATTATCTTGCAATAAAAGGAGATTCACATCTATTTAAGGACTCTTCCTTTTCAACATTGCCATAGTTAGAAATAAATTCTGGGCTATTTTTTTTTTAACAAGAAGAAAGTGTATTTAAAGTTCTGACAGTTGACAAAGTCATGGCATTCTGGATGACAAACTTCAGTCAGATCCTTGCCTGATAAAATTTGCTGTATGAAGTTTTCCCAGGGGCTTTATTTAAAAATGCACTTTTCTTAATGATATTTTGTCTGACTGTCCATGCTTGTATATTTTCAAGTCATAGTTTTGTGCTTGTGTTGGTCTCACTGATAAAAAAAAAAGCAGACATGCTTTTATGTTTGTAGGCGTCTTTAAACTTTGCAGGAGTGCCCTTTTTTCTTGGTGGACTTTATTCCAGCCCTCATTTTTATAAGCTGGGACCAGACAGTGATTATAGAGCACAGATCTGCAGGGCAGTTATCACTGTGTGATCTGTTTGGCCTTCCTTTATTACTAGGTCTCTTTTCCAGTAGAGACAAGAGTATGAAGGGAATGGGGAAAAGGAGATAAAAGGTAGCTTTCCTCCTTTCTTTCTTTCTTTCCTTCCTTCCCTTCTTCCTTTCTTTCCTCCTTCCTTCTTTCCTTCCTTCCCTCACTCCCTCCCTTTCTTTCTTTCTTTCTTCCTTCCTTTCTGTTTCTTTCTCTCTCTCTTTCTCTCCTCTCTCTCTTTCTCTTTCTCCTCTCTTTCTCTCTTTCTTTCTTTCTTTTTCTTTTCTTTTCTTTTCTTTTCATTTTAATTACTTTCCCAACCGTACTTAGAAAAGTAAGGGGCTTAGTAAAACCTTCTGCTTTTCAGATATCACTTAATTAAGGTAGATTTTAGCATGCACTGAGCATCGAGCAAGGTCCAGGTGCTGATGTAGGCATTTTGTATTTGAGTAATGAAGATTGGGTCTTATTTCTGAGAAGTCAGCAACAACGTAGACTTGTAAACACAAGCACCTTAGTAGCTCTACGGATAATCCTCGCAACTTTTCTCTTTGAGATCACTGGCAAAATTCAGTCTTATTGATTTCCACCCAAAAGCAGGAGTTCATTAAAATGGCAGCTTGCCATGATGAAGTAATGGCTGTCCCAAGTAATGAATGTCCCATGTTACTTCTTCATCTTCAACACTGACATTACAGGCCTGCTATTACTGAACCATTATATAAGAAGTGGCTAATGGAGCATGTTCAGATTAATTTCCATTTCATTGTCAGAAATCTTTGGACTTCCGAGACATAGAAGTAGCTGTTAAATCAAAAACAGTTTTCTGCTAGAAATATTTTGTTGTTTCCGTGAAAATGATACTGCTCATTATAAAATTTAAAGCCAATACAAAAATAGTGCAAAGGAAAAGTTAAAAATTACCATTCAGAGGTAACCATTATTAATATTTGTGAGCTTTATTTAGTGAACTCTCTATGCATATAAATAGAGGGGGTGGTAGATAGATATTTTACAAAAATGAGGTTACTTTGTGATAATATTTTAAATATAAATGATTACACTTAACAAAATTTGAATTTAATAAACATTAAATTTAACAAAAGAAAAGGAAAGAAGTGAAATTAAAGGGATCTATGAAGGTCAGATGACAATTTCTTCATAACAAAAGATGTTACTTGCTGAAAAACGTTCCACTGAAATCCTGAAGAATATTGTTTGGAGTCATCAAAAAAAAAAAAAAAAAAGTAAAAGACTTGTTTCAATTAGGTTGTATATTTGAATGAAGACGAAATTAGCAGACGTACTTTTTCCATTTTACTTCTTCATCTGTTAGGTGTAATACTCTTTTTACATTGTCAAGGTGTATAACCACGGTTTCCACAATAAGTATTAGTTCTTTACTTAAGGGACTCAGTGCCCACCATGAATCCTTTAACCATGTTTTCTCTATTCTTCCTGAATTAGTTGTATTTTGCTTGACTAGATTTAATAAAGAGTAAATAGTTCAAGGTAGACTTTCAGGTGTTATATTTCATGAGCTCTTGAATGCTTAGAAGTGTTTATCGCTCTTACACTTGAAGAATAACTGGGCTGGATGTGCCATTTTGAATCCTGTTTCTCCCAGGACTTATGGGCATGGCTCTACTGTCTCTGGGAATTGAGAATTGCTGTGAATGAGTCTGAGGCTATCTAGCTTCCCCTTTTTAGAGAGTTTTCTTTTTTGTCTTACGTGACTATATGGTTTTTCCTTATCGGTATAGTGTTATTAACCAGGATTACTAACACTATTCAGTGTTAATGGTGCTTTATAAAGTTTTCCAGGAACGTGGTTTGCCTTTTTGAGCTGCAAATTCAAGTCTTTCTTTGATTTTAAGAAACTTACGTTCTGTTGTATTTTTGCCTATTTTTTTCTTCCATGTGTTTTGTTATTTTCTTCAGGAACATTCACAATGTGTATATGTTTTCTTCTGCATCTGTCATCTCTGTATCATCTATCACTGATTCCTGAATGTCTTTTCTTTTTTTTTTCTTTTTCTGTTTCCAACTTGATTTGCATCCTTAGTAATATTTATTTTTTATTTTATTTTTTTTCCTGAGCTTTGCCAGCATCCTTTTCATTGTGTTCTATTCTTTTATGACATTTCTTTGAGCTCCCTTGGAAAAAAGAGGTGATTTCTGTAATTTCTTTGAGGTCATAGAGAAGTCTTAACATTTCCTGTCTCCTTGAGATGTAGGTCCTTCATTTCTCCTGGCTTTTGTACTTCTGTCTTTTCTTCCTCAGTACCTCTGCCAAGTCCCTTGTTCTTTTTAGTTATGATGACTCCACGCATGGGGCTAGCTGTTTGCTAAGCATAATGTGGGGAGAAGAGGGAGCAGTGACAGGGAGGGAGGAATGGGCCAGGGCCCCACAGCTTGTTTGGGGTTTGTTGCCTTGATCACCCCTTACCAGTCTGGTACCCTCCTTTGGAGAGGCACATCTCTCACTGGGAATCCCCTGCCGAGCCCCCTTGGACTCTGTGTGATGAGCAGATGTTTACACTCTCACCCTCCTCCTCCATCTCCTTCACTTCACCTCTGAAAGCTGCTCCGACCTTTTCAAATTCTGGGGAGATGTATATTGGCTTAGATTTTTCAGTATTTAGCTTCATAGTTTTTAGTAGCTTGAAATTAGGGCCGTTTCTCTTTATAAGGGAAATGTAGTCTTTTTGTTGTTGTTATTCCTCAATTTTCATTCTTCTGTTGTAGTTTATGAGGAGTTTATAATCTGTGTAAGGAATATGAACATGGAAAAAATCAGTAATAGTCTAAGATGGAAAATGGGAGAGAGGAAACATTTTCAGTTTTTGGAAGTATTTTGACTATTATGTATTTCTTTTAGGTATTTATAATGGCAGTAGCCTTGAATTTGTAGAATGGATGACTTGATAAAAATGAGGGTCTATTAACTAGGAACTTACACTGAGTTATCCAACATTACATGGAGATGACTGGGATTTGGGGTATTTAGATGATTGTTTCAATGGCACCTGTGGTGAAATTTAGGCAACTTTAGAAAATGATACAATGCCTTACAACCCAGATAAAAAAGCTAAAGAGAATGGATATCCACATGCTTGTTATCGGAGCTTATGGGATAAAAAAATGAGAATTATCTTTCAATTTTTCATATGGGCTATTTAATATCCTCTTAAAGGATAAGCAAACTAAAATTCTTCTCTAGTTAAGAATTACAAGAAGGAGCCTGAAGCACAGAAAATAGGGAAAAAGCCTCATTATGCTATTACTTCACTCATCCTTTCTGATTTGGGGTTGCAGTTTAGTGTGGGTATTTAAGTTATTAGTCATCTGAAAAAATATTCTCTGGTTTTAGATATTCTTAGTCATCCAAAAAGACTGTTAAGTGCCATTACATGGCCCCAAGATTTTTTAAATTGTATGTAAAAATAGAGAGAGTGATTTGCCCCTCAGAGCAGGCGTGTGAAAACACTCTTAGAATAATCTTTTTATGAATTATTGGATATTCTAAGTGTCTGACACTGTAATATGTTGTCTTTGATAAAAAAAATAGGAACTCTGAAAAACATTTTATCTTGTTGAGCATGAAACATCTGGAGGTGGCTTGTGCCATGTAGCATGAGTGTACCTTCGTATGGCTGTGACGCAGGTTGGTGTCATCATCCATGAATTCCACCTGCCTGTGTACAAATAAGTCTTTTAAACAACAGGAGAATGTGAGAGTGAGAAAGGGAAGACACTTGTTGGCGTTATGAATTCACAGATGTGTTTATTAATGATTATCAAAACAACTGAGATGGATATTTTCCAGCCATGGCTGTCTTGGTGATTGAAAATGAGGATTTTTTTTTTCAATTTTGGTGAAGTTTTAAAGTTTGTAGATTATTTCAGTGAAGGGTCTGGGATGGTATCTCTTGCTGTTTTATTTAGAAAACAGTCATTGGCCATGGCAGGGCTCTCAGTGAAGGTCACTTAACCTTGCACCACACACATTCTTCACTCCTCTCATGTAGTTCCATGGAAAATCAGTGCATGGAAGGATTCTGTTTGCCTCACGCTTTGATTTTATGTTCCTTTAGCTCTCTAGTCTGAGAGTTAAATATTTTAAAAATAGAGTCGTGTGTAGTTCAAATCCTGTCTGGTGTGTTACATTTCTGAACTTTTCTTTTCCATACTTTGGTATCCTCCAGGAACTTCTTTCCCCTTTCGAAGTTTTATTCTTTTAATGGAAATGGACTCCAGCATGAACACTGGAGTCTAAAAGTAGCCTAATAAGCCTGCTATTTTTAGAGAAGAAGAAAGTTGCCTTTTGTTCTCTCTATGCTTTTTACCTCCCACATGTTCTTTAAAGTTCCTTTTTTCCATTCTGGTCTTAGTGATAGCTTTCTAATTCCAGATGCCTTTTCCTTGGTCCATTTCTGGCTCAATTTGTCTCAAATTTGTCACTGTCGGAATTGGACGGGGCTCTTCTGTTTTTATATTACTTACAGATATTTTGGATTCCTTTTTTTTGCTAATTTATAAAAATTATAAAATATACACATAAAGGAGTGGAAATACAGTTTTACAGTTTAAAGACAAAGAATGAAATGGACATTTGTATATATCCACCATCTAGGTTGAAATAGAATATAACTAGTATCTTAGAAGCTCTCAGCCAAAAAAGATTTCCTCCATCCCATCCACCACCCAGGTAACTACTCATCCTAAAGCCTGTGTAGGAGCTTTAGGATTCTTTTACACACACAGAAACAGTATAGTAGGGGTGGAGGGCGCAGCTGAAGTGGTAGAGCTCATGCTTAGCATACCGAGGGTCCTGGATTCAATTCCCGTTACCTCCTCTAAGAAAATAAATAAACCTAATTACCTCCTCCCCCCAAAATAAGCAAAAAAAATAAAAAAATAAAAGCAATATAGTAATAACAAATAATCATAACAGAATTTTCAGAAGAAAATTAAGAAAATGTGGATGCATGTTTATTCCTTGCATTCTGTAAAAGAAAAATTAGTTTAGCATTGTAAGGAGGATTAACACTCTTGAAAGGGTTCAACTATTCATGCTGTCTTACTGAAATTAGACTTAGAAACATGAAAGGTTTAAACATACGTAATGAAATTATTCAGTGGACTGTTAGGCAACATACCCTTGTCTGATGCTATAAGGAAGAATTAGAAATTTCCTATCTTGATCTGTCATTTTGAGGGCACACAACTTCCCTTTATCTCATTGACTCCTGGTCCTTGAGGATATATATTAACAGCATTTCCATGTCTTACTGTTTGTTATGGATAGATAGCCCACTCGGAAATACACACACACACACGCATGCACGCACACACTGCTTTCATAAAGCTCTAGGGAGGTGTGTTACTGAGTCCAAACTCATACTGCTCACTGTACGACCAGTCAGTAAATCAGGAGACAAGGTACTGGGGCGAGGAATAATGACTTTATTTGGAAAGCCGGCCGACTGAGAAGATGGCAGACTAATGTCCTGGAGAACCAACTTATCCAAGTCAGAATTCAGGCTCCTTTTATACTAAAAAGGGAACGGAGTGTGGTTGGTTGTTACAGACTTCTTGGTGTCAGAATCCTTTGTTCTTGCAGCTGTCCATGTGGGTCAGGTCATGGTGTTCCTGCAGACCTCCAACAAGACAAATGTTATTTTTAATTCTGCAGCTTTTTATCTTTATATGAATGAGAAAGTGTTAATACCCTTAAGGGTCAGAGTTTGAGAATAGGCTATCCTGTATATTTCAGGCTGTGGGCAACACTGTTTTACAAGGTGCAGAACCAGCCTGACTGAGCACAGGAAACAGAGCAGAGAGTTAGAGCCAAAGGAACAGATCTAGTATGGAGTCAGAATTGTTCTCCCCATTCCAGGTGTTGAAATAGTAAAGAGGACTACTTCTAGAGTAATCTTACCATCACCTCTGGTCTCATCTTCATTCTTCTTTCAGCCATAAATCCCCACTCTTCATGGGCTGACTGCCTGGGATTGGCTTTTGACTTCATGGATACTTACCTATAAAAGATAGAGATAGAAAGTAGTCTGCATCTCAGTTTTCTTGTTGTTTCTGCCATGGACTGTCTCTGGCCCCACCTGGCTTACTTGGGGGCTGAGCTCTGCTTGTTGGACCCTGGGTTCCTGTGGATTCCTCTGACTAAAGTGTGATGTGCGATCTTCTGAGCTTCCTGGCTTGTGGACTCATCAGCAGCAGAATTTTATAGAATGCGTCCTCTCTGTATGTGACAATACCAAGAGCTGTGGATACAACATGGTACCTGCCATGTCTGTGGGATGGTTGTTTGGAGAATCTCATTTGCTTATCTGTTTTTCACATTCTGGTGTGATCTCTAGACTCTATATGCATTTCAGCTCCTGAATATTCTCTTGGCCCACCCAGAGTTTTAACTCTACCAGACTATTAGCTTCTAAATTTTCCTCTGAATGTAGTTCACTCCATTTCTATCCGTCATGAATTATCAACCTTGGCATGGCTTTCTTGGATGTGAATCAGTTCACTTAGGATCTTTCTTCCTCCTCATCATCTCCAACCCTAAGTACTCATGATCCTGGAATTTACCATTGATACTTAGTGAATTTGCCACTATGGGTCACATAGTTAATTGTTAGAATTTCCACCAGGGTTCTAAAAATGTCTGGTTTAGGATTAAACTAAAAATAGTTTCTCTGAAAGGACCTAAATAGAATAGTTTCTTCTTTCTTTCTGTGTCAGTCTCTCTGGGATTTGGCTGCTTCTAGAATCTTATAAAGCTTTTGCTTTTCCTTCAAACATTGAGAAGCACTTTAATTGTGAATGTGGGTAAGATTGTCTACTTGGACTTAAATTTTTAAGACAATTTAATGAAAGTTGTCTGGCTTGAGGAGAAGCCGATTTTCAGAATCTGTCTTAAAACTCTGCTTTATAGATTCATTGTTCTGCTTTTTTCCCCTACCACCACTGATTTAATTTTATTACTGGCATATTATACATTATATTTCTTAAACTAGAAGGAAGGTGTTTGCCTATACATTACTTAAAATGAATTTTAAGACACATATTTAGAGAATCAAGTGCAAATAGTTAGTGATCTGAGTAGCTTTTAAAAGATAAAAAGTTCAGTTTTAGTATTATGCAGAATGGCCACACTGTATAATTAGACTGGGACAGATTATATTACTCAGCTGTAAAATCACTGTTTTATACATGCCTTTCAAAATGACATCAAGTGTCATCAGATTTGCTCATCAGCTACTTAAGCAGGGTAAATTCTTATTTTTCCCAGTTATCTTTGGTTTTCAATATCTTTCTGATAGTTGACTTTTAAGTTTTTGAGTTATTTTTAGTTATAATCAAGTAATGGCTTTGTAATTGTGTTGTCAAGTTTTCAAACACCACTTAAATAGGTTGGTGTTAACATAGCTTTATCAGATCTTGCTCATTGGCTCTCAGCTTAATTTCTATGTAAAAGTTTTTGTTCATTATTAATCTAATCTGTAGAAAGAGTTTATCACTTTACTTCTTAGAAATTGAGGTGTTCTTTTTTGGTTGCAGTCCACAGAAATATGTAGAATTAGGAAAAAATTATAAAGCAGATCTTTACATTCATGTTTGTGGAATATGAACAGAGCCATTCCTTTAGCAGCATTCTGGAAAAGTCAGCCTGAAGTCATCCCAGCATACCGACAGTTGATTATTTGACAAAGCAGATACCTTACAGGTGAGATGTGTGCACCAGCAATTCCAAGTTCCAGCTTGGCACAGCTACGCTTTTAGGGCAGGAGATGGTGGCAATCAGGCATTCACCATTTTAGACTTGCAAGTTTTCTTAGAGATCATATAATCCAACTTCTCCAGTTGTCTTCTCAGAGACAATAAGAGGTTGGATCTCCTGATTCCTGTTCACCTATTCATTCGTTCATTCAACCAACAAAAAACTCCTGGGTCCTGTGTAGTTTAGGCATTCTTCCTTGACTGAGGATATAACTGAGCAAAATGAGAAAGGCCCAGTGAACACTCGAATGAACTGCACTGAATCGGAAAGTCCACACTGGTTGGAAGAAATCGCCAAAGAAGCTACAAATGAATGGTAGTTTTTTCCAATAAATTCTATAAATTTCAGAGGTCTGTTATCTTGTAATTAAAAAAAAATGGTACCTAATTTAGAAGAATGAAAAAAATCTCTTTGGTTAGAGAAATTAGGAGACTTTTTTAACAACCAAATGTCCAGTGAACAATTTCTTGATGCCATAAAATGTGCTCAAAAAGTAGTATGTTAAATTTGAATATCATTTTTCTAAGTGGTAATTTAAAGCATAGGTACCACTTTGTAGTTTTTTGGAGAAACCATGCAAAGTTGTCCTTTTCCTTCCTCCTCTTCCTCTTCTTGCTATGTTGTGTTCTTATCTGCTGTATTGGTTTGATAATACTGCAGAAGTATGTTTCTAATTGCTACATTGTGATAATTTCATAAACTTATCTGATGTGTAGGAAGGACCGTGGTTATCATCTCTAAAGGCCCCTGTGTTCTGTGTGAAGGATCCCAAAATTGCACAGAATGTTGTTTTCTGATTAGTACAGAGATATCTAGGGTGACAGCGTCAAATGCCTTGTCCTGTCTAGGGCCGGGCAGGCTCTGCAGAGGCCGTGGGTCACGGTTCATCCTGCAAATACCATGCATGCTCAGGTTGTGGCAGCACAAGAGAAACAATCTACAAAAATCTTACTCTTTATTAAAACAGCATGAAATTGCAAAGTTCATACTAGCATTTGCATAGCCAATTTTAGGACAGATATCTATCATTTACAGTAAAAACATTTAAATAAATGGAACATTTAAGTAAAAATGAAATAATCTTTACTTTTTGTTAATCATTTCTTTACCTAATCTCATCTGCCTTTTTTTTTTTTTTTTTTTTTTTTTTTGCTTCTCATCCAGTCTTCAGCCATTAATGGAATGAGTGAAGGAAAATTAAAGCTACAGGTTTTCATATGTGCAAAGGCGTTTTCTTACTGTCTTTGCTGATCTCATGCCATTCTCTCCTGCTGCTCACATTAATTACTTTGCAGATGGTTCTGATTGACCCAGTAAAAGAACTTTATCTGTGTTCAGCCCTCCCTAGGCCCTAAAGACTGCAGCTTCTGAAGACACAGAATGCAGTGCTTACTCTCAGCTCCTCCAAGTCTGAGTTCCCGGTCCTAGAGTGCCCTTTCCTTTGGAAGTTCCAGCTCCTCTGCTTAAACACGTGTACTTTCTGATCCCAATCCTGCCTTTAAACACCATCCCCCCTTTGACTGATGCCCTGGCCACTGACTTCTAGCCACTCCCTGAATATCCTTCCTGCCGGCACACCCTGGTCCCGGTCTATGTGACCTGCTCTTTCCTGCCTGTATTTCCCTGTGTAGATTCATCATGAACCTGCCCTGGCCCTGCTTTCTTACTGTAAAGTTCTATCTTAGTCGAAATTAATTTTCCCTTTGGGGCAGCATGATGGTTTACTATTTATGAAATTAAGGTAAATGCTGTCCTGTCTTATTTTAGCTATGAGATTACAATCACCTTGAGGTTTGGGACCGTGTTCTGTTGCTCTTTCTGTCCTCACCCCAGCATCCAGGTGTTCAGGGATGATCGGTCTGGCCTCTGCACGCAGCATGGTTGGTGGCAGTAGTCAGTGCCTGTGACTCCTTTCTTTTCCTGGGCTTGAAATTGGCCATTAATTCATTAATTAATTCCCTTCCCAAAGGAGCTATTTTCTCTTCCTTTAAAAATATGGCTTGTATTGTGATTTCTTATTTTATTTTTCAGCTTTTCTTTCTTTTTTTTTTAATTGAAGTATAGTCAGTTTACACTGTTGTGTTAATTTCTGGTGCACAGCATAGTGATTCAGTTATACATGTATATATATTCCTTTTCATATTCTTTTTCAGTATAAGCTGTTACAAGGTATCAAATATAATTCCCCGTGCTATATGGTAGGACCTTGCTGTTTGCCTATTTTACATATAATAGTTTCTTATTTTAAAAGATAATATATATTCATTGTAAAAACTTCAGGAATTACGGGTAACCAAAGAAAATAAAAGCCTTTGAAAGTTCTACAGGAAGCAGTAGCCTACTATAATATTTGTGTGTATATCTTTGCAGATTTTTGTCTATATGTGAATATATGCATATAAACATACTTCTAAAAAGTTATCAAACATCATAATATTTTCTCATTAGCTTTTTTCAGTGAACGGTGTTGTGAATGTTTCCCCATCTTTCCAAGCATCTGTAAAAGCACATATAAACCTGCTCGCATCCACATCACCTGCAGAGAATAACTGTGTTTGTATGTGTGTGTGTGTGTGCTTGTCTAGTTATTTCCTTGGGAATCTTGTATAAGTAGCACTTATAAAATTACAAAAACTTACAGATTTAAGGTGAACATGCTCTCACGGCTTTTGATGGCTGTTGTTAAATTGCTGCCAGAAAGGCGTTTTAATTCGTGTTCCCAGCAGCAGTAGGTAAAGTGCCGATTCTTCTACACTCTTGCCAGGTCTGGCTTCTATTACTCATTTTTATTTTCTAAACTGATGAGGAACAATGTTCTCTTATGGCTATTTTAATTTTAGGCGTTTTATTACTAACACAGTTGTGGATTTTTATGTGATTGATCACCACTGGTATTTCTGTTTTCTTTTTTCTGTGAATTGCATTTTGTGCATAACATTTTGTGAATTGCCTGCC
Source organism: Camelus dromedarius (assembly GCF_036321535.1). Classification (NCBI taxonomy): domain Eukaryota; kingdom Metazoa; phylum Chordata; class Mammalia; order Artiodactyla; family Camelidae; genus Camelus; species Camelus dromedarius. Next base: position 67,287,580 of record NC_087439.1, on the reverse strand, counting down.
CATGTCCTTTGCCCACTTTCTGTGGGTTTTTTGTTTTTATTTGTTTTGGGGTCCTTATGTCAAAAAATACCAACTCTTTGTTTTTCATATACTTGTTTTTTTTCTCAGTTTGCCTTGAAATTCTGTTTTATGGTATATTTTATTTAACTCATGGAAATTTAGAAAAGTTATACAGCCTTATCTTTTATTAAAAATTATTTCTGGGTTTAAGCTTATGCATAAAATGATCTCTCCATCCTAACATTCAGCTATATTTTTATAGGAAATTTATGGTTTTATTTTGAGACATGCATACCTTTACTGCATATATTATTATTTGATATAAAATCTGATGAAGGGATCTAACTTTCCCAAAATGTTTAGTCACTTGTCCCAAACCTATTTATTTTTATTTATTCTCTTCTTTACCAATTTAAAATGCCATTATTTTCATATATTACAGTTTTTATATGAACTTGAATCTCTGGACTTTGTGGTCTGCCCTTTGGGTTGTCCTCCTAATCAGGCCAGTGCTCTGTGTTTCATTTACTGCAGTAGTAATATAAGGTCCTATTGTTTTTGCGGGGGGAGAGGGAGGTAATTAGGTTTGTTTGTTTGTTTATTTTTAATGAAGGTACTGGGGATTGAATCTGGGACCTCTTGCATGCTAAGCATGCACTCTACCACTGAGCTGTACCCTCCCCCCCTAAAGTCGTATTGTTACTTCTCTTTTGAAAAAAAAATGTGTGGGTTGTCATAAACATTTATTCTTTAAGAAGAACTTTAGAATAATTTTGTTAAGTTAAACAAGCTTTCTGAGATTTTGTTTGGAACGACATTAAAGTTACAGAGTACACGTACATCTATACATATATCTGTATATATACATATACATAATACATATATAAAATTTGTTGCCATTCTTGTCATTGTTAGTAGAAACTTTTCCTCTAGATCATTTCTAGGTTATTTTTGCTGATGCACATAGAAATGTATTTTATTTTTGTATACATACCTTATAACTTTCTATCCTACTTAACTCTTACTATTTCTAGTAGTTTTTCCATTCATTTCCTGTTTATCCTTTTGACTATTTCATGCCTACCTGGGGAGAATGGACACTATATTAACAAATGTCCAGTTTTTCTTTATGGACTGAAAAATGAGAGGAGTAGCAAAAACTTCACTTGGAGGAGAGGTTTTTTCTTCCAAACAAGGTCACCAGAAGGCAAGGCTGATAATAAGATCTATATCTATTTCTCTACAACTTCACTATGTGTGATGCCTGGTTTGATAATTGTATAAACAAATATTGGGCAGAGGCAGAAAAGAACCTGGATTAGCAATATTCAACAGATTATAATATTCATTATTAGCTTTGAAAATTGTGCACCAAAGCATTTTGATTATGTACAACTGTGTTCAAAAGGTATGCTATCTTTATTTGGATTCCTTTTCCCCTGTGTTTAAAATTGTTTTAATTTCATGACACGTGGAGGTAAAACCACTTATGTGAGAGTAACTACAAGTCTGTTATAGAGGAATCTCAAAATTACTGATATACTTGTAGAGAGTCTGGCAGCCCCCCTATGAATGTGTTAGCCACCTCAAATGGTATGACTTAAAGGTGTGGGGAGGAGAAATTAAACATCCTTCATTTTTATTTAATTAAAAATGTCTCTATTGATGCCTCCTCTCAGAGGAAACTTTCAGTTGGCTACTCTTTTGGCTGATCAGCTCAGCTTGGGTGGGGGTCCTCAGCTTTTCATCACCTCAAGTTCATCCCTTATTTCTCTCCTAACTCCTCTCTACCTCCCTCTCCGTTAACTTGCAGCCTTGCCTCTGTTTCCTATTCTGATTGTATTAGAGTGTTTTTAACTGTATTATGGTCCATGGGCTATCACTCAGGAGATGCAGGAGTGCCTACACGTTAACATTTCTTCTGCAACCTTTTGTGTGGTTTAGGCACTCATTAAATTCCTGTTGTGACCCTCAAAGAAGCTTATACCCCTACATCCTGCTTGTGCTAGGAGTACTCTCCACCTGCTGCTCTGTTCCGGTGAAGTATGCCCACATTCCCAGCCCTTGCCTAGCATGCCATCTTTGTTTGACTTAACACAAAACCTCATTTCAACCTATAATTGCTTTCACCCACTTAACATATCATTTCTATACTCTTACATCTCAGCCTCTCCACATCTACAATCTTTTAACACAGCTTAAAACTCTTATTGTATTATTTACACCCAAAGGAGTATATATTTTCTAGCTGAAATAATTTTTGGTATACAAATTACCTTAGGTGGGATGAGTAACTTTTTCATAAAACTTGTGAAAAGTGATGATTGAAACATCATCTTACTTTTTAAGTCTATTGTTTTCAACAGGAAAGCGATGTGGAGACAGAAGGAAAATCGTAAAGTTACAAGCTGATGCTTGTATGAATGTACTAAGCTTTAATTCTGTGTCTCTCCTCATTACAACTTAGAGTAATTATTTAACAAATTAAAATATTTATGTGACTAAAAGGGAAAAGCGAAACTTCTAGTGTAAAGAGGGAGCAGGCATGGTGCTTTCTGGTCCAACGCTGTTATCCTTGATGTCCCACGAAGTTGACACTGCCCACAGTGATCAGCGTTTGTTGTCATTAAATGAATGACTGTGAGCCTTGAGGGGAAGCAGGGGCAGGAGACTTTGTGGGTGAATCTGCCAGGGCCATTTAGGATGATCAGAGTTCCCAATCCTGAGAAGGTGAGCGCTGGTCAAGCAGAAGATCATCAGATGGGCGAACTTACATTATGACATTATGAAAGTGGACATCAGCGGCACTCCTTTCTTTCCTAGACATAATTAATCCTTCACTGTTTGTTCACGTAGATGTCGACTTCTGTTCTAGTCCCAGTTTGAACACGTATGGAAGTAACTTACATATTTACTGAGAATGGAATTTAGGATATTTGTGCTACTGTTTCCTTAAGAACAAAGACATCATGTGGCAAGGAGCAGGGCTGGCCATGACCTGACAAGTCCAGTGTGTTACAGTGAAAATTTTTAAAATTTTTAATGAAAAATTTAAAGGTTACTTTCCATTTACTGTTATTATGAAATATTGGATATATTCCTCGTGTTTTACAGTACATCCTTGAGCCTGTCTTATCCTCCAGTAGTTTGTACCTCCCACTCACCACCCTTATATTGCCTCTCTCTTCTCCCCACTGGCAATCACTAGTTTGTTCTGTGTATCTGTAAGTCTGCTTCTTTCTTGTTGTATTCACTAGTTTGTTGTATTTTTTAGATTCCACATGTAAGTGATAACATTTTCTGTCTGCTTTATTTCACTTAGCATAATGCTCTCCAAGTGCATCCATGTTGCTGCAAATGGCAACATTTCTTTCTTGTTTATGGCTGAGTAGCATTCCATTGCATATATATACTGCATCTTCTTTACCCATTCATCTGTTGCTGGGCACTTAGGTTGTTTCCATATCTTGGGAGTTGTAAATATTGTTGCTATGAACTTTGGGGTGCATGTATCTTTTCAAATTACTATTTTTGTTTTTTTAATATATATACCCAGAATAAAAAAGAAAATTACAGGCCAATATCTCTGATGAACATGTATGAAAAATCCTCAATAAAATACTAGCAAACTGAATCCCACAATCCATTAAAAGGATCATACACCATGATCAAGTGGGATTTATCCTAGGGATGGCAGGATATTTCAGTATCCAAAAATCAATTAGTGTGATACACCATTTAACAAGTTGAAAAATAAAACCCATATGATTATCTCAATAGATGCAGAAAAAACTTTTGATAAAATTCAACATCCATTTATAATGAAAACTCTCCAGAAAGTGGCATAGAAGGAACATACCTCAACATAATAAAGGCCACGTGCGACAAACCCACAACTAACATCATACTCAGCAGTGAAAAGCTGAAACCATTTCCTCTAAGATCAGAAACAAGACAAGGGTGCCCTCTCTTGCCACTTTTATTCAACATAGTTTTGAAAGTCCTAGCCACAGCAATTAGAAAAGAAAAAAATAAAAGGAATCCAAATTGGAAAGGAAGAAGTAAAACTGTCACTGTTTGCAGATGACATGATACTATACATAGAAAATCCTAAAGATGCTAGTGGAGAACTACTAGAGCTCATCAGTGAATGCGAAATGTAGTCTTACTGTGCCAGGAAGGGGAACATGAAACGGAATTTGGTGGAGACTCAGCATTGTGTCTGCCACAGTCCCCGTCATTGATCTGATTCTTTGCTCATTTGCCATGTTTTAGTAGTCTTGCCATTCTCCTGCTCTTAGAGTTCAGCATCTTTGGGTGCTTACATTCGTTCGTCATACTTTGAGTAAAATCATATTGTCTGACTTTAGAGCTCAAGTTCTTTTTACTACCTTTGTGGTGCAGATTCACCACGAAGGAGCTGAGTGAGTGAGTTTCATAACAATAATCAAAAGAGAATTTCCTTATTCCAGTTTTTCCACTCTCTTCCACTTTGCTTTGACTTCCATCATACAATTATCTCTCCTTATGCCAAAGGTCAGCCCTCTTTTCACCAGCATGTAAAGTGCTGTAGTAGCTGGGGTGTATAGCTTTTCTGTAACTTAAATGACTAAAAAATGATATATATTTCAGAATGCTTAGAAATTTCTTTCCTTTGGTTCCCCCAAAACACCCAGTTGGTTGCTCAACAAAGTAAAATGACAATATGCTTGGGACCATAATTGCTAAATAGATTAATATTGGCATGTTAGAACATTCTGTTTCCAACAGGAAATTCTGCTAGAGAAACTACAGAGAGCAGAGGTGGAGAAAAGGCCTTGGAGAGCATATGCAGGCAGAGATTGACAGACAATGAGTCTTCAGGCATCCAGAGATACCGATTACCTGTTCCTTCTCTGCTGGGTGGGGCTGGAGACAGACCACCGCAAATTAACGATTCAGTTCTTCCTTTTCAGTGTTACCTGCCCATCAGTGAAAGGTCTCTTATTTCAAAATTACTTTAAGACTTTTATAATTAGATTACACTTCAGTTGATATTAATTCACTTTCGGGAAGATTACAAGTAATATTTTCGGGTGAGATGACTAATCTCAGACGTTTATGCCGATTTGCTTGGTCTCAGTGTCAGAGTTGCATTCTTCTTCCCAACTTCCCAGTACTTGGTACCAGCCTGGCATAGAGCGGATGTTGGTAGATGTTTGCTCACTTAGCAAATGTTGATTAAGCGAATGTTAATCAGCTACACTAGGCTTTTTGCCAGGTGCTGGAGACACTGTGATAGGTGAGAGAAACTGTTTTAAGGGAGGGATTGCTATGGTCCGAAAAGAGGAAAGGATGGAGCAGATGGGGACGTGGTGCTGTTTATAGGAGGAGGGAGAGTGGAGTGTAGTGATGGGGTACATTCTGTGTTGTGTTCATCTCAGGGTCTGTCATAGGCTCACAGAAGAGTAGCTAGTTGTCTTCTTAAAGATTCTCAAATGTGGGAGATACTAGAAATAGGTATGCCCATGGTGGGGGAAAGGCCCCTGAAAAGCGAAGAATGCAATAATTAAAGTGATCTTTATCAGGTTTGGTTCTTACCTGCCCTTGTAATTACAAACAAAACTAGGGACCTAAAATAACTTTGTTTTCAACTGTTAGACATGCTCCGGGGATCGTGTGGTGGAGAATTTTGAAAATAACGAATTACCTTTAGAGAGAGGTAATTAAAATGCAGTTAGTGCAACCTCCTGGCCTCTTGATGCTGCGGAAACATTCCTCAGAGAGACGTTACCATCAACAACGCTGTTTATGTACACTCACAGTGCTGGGTGGCTGACTTCATTAACTGGAAGTTTCTGCACCCTCTCAGCTATTATTCCCAAGTATATAAAGCTAAGAATTGTCATTACCTTTATGATTACTGAGATTTTTAAAAGGGAATGAGTGGACGTACTATAAGTTAGTTTCAAATGTAGAATCATTCGTAGACACCCATTTGATTAGTAATTTCAGTGGAGAAACCTGTTCACGGTCCAAGCATCTGCTTTATTTCCGTGTTGTAAAGGTTATCGTTCAGCTTCTGCGGGAACCAGGCTGGACCAGGCACAAATGTGGCTCCCAGCTCTTCTGTTGACTGGCTCCGAGCCTCCTCCTCAGCCCTCCTCCCTGGGTCGTTTTAGAACCTCATCAGGTGTAACTCTCAAAATGATGCAAAATCATTGGGTCCTTCCTCTCACACTTCTGTTAAAGAAGTCGTGTCAGGGTTTCCTAACAGTAAACCTCCTGGTAGGCAGAATTACAGAAATTGAATGTCAGAGCAGGAAGGGGCCTGAGGCATTGCCTGCTGCAACCCTGCCTTTTGCAGAAGAGGAAACGGAGGCCTAAATGTAGGGCACACATCTGGCTCATCGTGGAGCTTACTGTCGTCCTTCAGTTACTGTTGGGATTGAATGAGTCATACCGTTATAGTCCTTAGAACAGTGGCTGGGACGCAGCAAGTGTTCGGTCGATGTGAGTTTTCTCTTGTTAGCAGTGTTTCTAGTGGCAGAGCCCAAACAGGAACCCAGATGCCGTCAGAGTCCAGCGCCCCTTTGGAGGCACGTGCTGTGTATTTCCCACGTTGTACAGGGAGAGGTGTGTTTGAAGGAGTTGAGTTAAGAATGGTGACAGCCTCAGCCCGTTACTGGGCACATACTCAGCGCTGAGCACTGCGCATGCTTTCATCAAATCCTCCTGGTGTCTGTGAGAGTCACACTCTTTGTTGTCTCCATTTGACTCTTGTAAAGGCTGAGTTGGGTAACTTACTTGTGGTCACACTGCTAATGAGGAGCTGGATGAGGTTTTAAACCCCACTCTGACTTCAAAATCCATATTTGTAACCGTTATTTTGTTCCAGGAGTTGGCAAACTACGGTCCGCAGGCCAAATCCAGCCTTTCTGTTTTTATACAGTCCTCAAGCTAAATATGTTTTGTTTTGTTTTTTAATTTCCAAATGGTTGAAAAAAATTAAAGAAGAAAATTCTTTTCTGACATGGAAGATTATGTGAAATTCAGATTTCAGTGCCCATAAATGAGGAGTTATTGGAGCACAGACATGTTGCCCGTGGCTACTTAATGTGACACAACAGTAGAGTTGAGTGGCTGCTCCAGAGACCGTGTGGCCTGAAAAGCCTCAGATATTTTCTGTCTGGCCTTTACTCTATACTCTTCCTCAGTGATTGTTTTGAGATTCCAGTTATTTAGAGCATTAATTGTGGTATTTTTATAGGACCTGTCTTCTCCCGTTACCCGCCTTTTTGTTTGTTCCATATTAACGTATCAATCAAACGATGAATGTGTGTATAAAAGGAGTTCATCTTTAAATGATCTGTATTTTGTCTTTTTTAAAAACAGACTGAGGAGTGATTTGTTGCTGCATGACGTTTGAGATGCTTGATGATCACTTGCTTTGTCCCTGTTTTGGACTGGAACCATTTGTGGTTAACACATGGCCCTCACATTCATTTATTGAGCTGGTTATTTTTAAACCTCCGAGTGCCTTAGATGTGGAAATCACTCTATTCTCTTTCCTTTGTAGTGGTTTGCTGTCTTCTGATTATGTGGAGATTCACTACGAAAATGGGAAACCGCAGTACTCTAAGGTATGGTCAATAGCATATGGACATCCTGTCATATAAATACACTTAATCACAGAACTGTTCACCGCACCCTGCATTGTTTGGTTGTCTGTATCACTAAAATAATCTGGCCTCTTATACAAGGCTACGATTTTTAAATTTAAAATAAATGTAGGAGAAATTGATTAAAACTTACAAATGTTTGAGATAACATTAGAGACTCAGGCCAATAAAGAAATGTTTATTGTTTTGGGTGTACATACAGCATCTTACATAGGTGAGTGTATTAGGAGCTCTGTATTTCCATAGCAGCACCTTAAAGCACTGGGCAGCCAGGCACATGGTCAGAGAAATTGAACGATCAGACTGGATGGGCTGTTAGAGTGACCAGTCCAAGTGACTTGTGCCCAAGAAGGACAGAGAGCAGATGGGGAAATGAAGATTTAGGGAACATTCTCCATCTTAATCGTCACAATTCTAGGAAGTAGGTATTACTGTTTCTGTTGCGTAAAGGAAGAAACTGAGGTGCGAAGAGGACAAATAAATCTTCTCAAGGCCACCAAGCATTGTAATAGAAAGGTAGCTGGGTGCTTGACTTCCTTCATTTGGAGATTCACTGTTCTCTTCACGGAGAATCAGTCAGGAGAAGTGGGTTTAGATTAAAACGAGAGAGAGATTACTTGTACCTAAGGAGCACCGTGATCTCCACCAGTCAGGGTGAAGATCCCTGGGCGGCTACATGCAGAGACTCTGATCTCTAGGAAGTCCACAGAGTGCCACTGAGCCTGAGCAGCGTCCACGGATGCCACGGGCATGGGAGCAAGCAGGGACACAAAACAAAGTGGGGAAACGTGACTGGATTTGTTTTTTCTGTCGCTAACGAACACTGGCACACAAGTGGGCCTTTCAGATGTGGGCTTGCTGGGCCGGACAGCATAGAGAACTGGGCTTGTCAGTCTGAGAGCCTCTCAGTGAATGTTTATAGGCATCCTGAACTGTGATTGCTGCCCAGGAGTGATGGCATTTCTCAGGATTTATAGCTATCCGAATAACAGTGGGCACACTTGTAATTTGATGTGAGTTCCAAACCTTTGAATTTTATGCCCCAGATTAAGAAATTCCGTCCATTGGTCTTGCTAGTCTGTGAGTTCTTGCCTTAGGATGCATCTTGCGGGTTGTTGAATCTCCCTAAAAGTGAACGCTGTGGCAAGTGAGCAGGGATGCTAAACTGAGACGGGAATAGTGCTGCCTGGCACTGGTACAAACCAGAGCTCCTGTCTGCTGTGCCGGGGCCCTGAACACTGCGGGTGCTGAGTCGGGAGTCTGGAGAAGAGAGGACTGCATGACTTTATAGACTCAGCAAGTGAGACACCTTTGCAGGCCATGGTGACCTGATTCAAACTTCTCGCTAAGAAGGTCTCTCTTTTTTGTTTTGTTTTCTTTTTTAATAAATGGAGTAGCTGATTGGCCTCTAGAGGTCATTTGAGGTCCCAAGTGGAGGCCTTATCATTAGTAAGACATGACAAATCTCACATCAGTTGTAACTGAAATTTAAAACAGAGGGTATTTTAACTCTGGCAAAAGGAGGATTCATTGCAGTTTGTTTTTGTGTTCATCACTTTCCTTGTATTTATGACCCGTTTTCTCCAAACAATCCATCTACCCAAACTTAACTTGCTTTATAGGTAATGAATTAATGGTAACAGTCTGTTTTTTATGGGTATGTATCTACATATTTACCCCAAACCCCAAGATGTTATGGTGCATGCTATCTTGTGCGAGGATTTTTTAATCTAATAATATTATAAACACTTCAGCATGCTTTAAAAATCTTCTAAACTTTTATTTTTTTTAAAAAAATGTATAATACTGTTTCCAATTCATTTGCTATAATCTGTTTAAGCCCATGGTGATAGACATTTAGATTGTTTCTAATCTTTCACCATACGAATAACTTTAAGGAGAGGCCTTCCAGATACATTTTGAATGCTTCTTTAATAGTTGCTTAAGGATTAATTTTGAGAATAGAAAGTTTCTGGGTTAAAGATTTGGTATATTTTTAAGGCTTTTGCACATATTGACAGTTTTTCTTCCTGAAAGTTTGTATAAATTTATGTTCCTACTACCATGACATACATATTTTTAAAAGGATATTTTTATACTTCACATTGCCTTCCATGTTGTTCAAGAAAATCCTTGTACAGAGTAACAGAAAAGGAAATTAATATGAAAGAATTACATATTAGGTTAAATAAACCTGTTTTTATGCATGTACAACCATTCTTCCAAAGGCTTCAAACTTTTTGGACAAAAGTTCATGCACACAAAACACACACACACACACACACAAGAGTTAATTCACATGACTAGAGAGAAACACAATCATGAATAGTCTGCTTGGCTTTGAAGTTAAATATAAATGTGGACATTTAAAATATTCTGGGAATGAGTTTCAAACAAAATGATGAATGACACTTTGAAGAAACTTGTCTAGGTTTTCCCACATCATGACTACCAAGCCCCTATCTAGTTCCCACTTCTAGCTAAGAAGAAGCTAATGTCTTTAGCTTTTACTTTTATTGAATGAAAGTGGGTTAAATCAGCTTCTTTCCTTGGGAAACAAATACAGAAACTGGAGAGGTCAACGAATTATGTAGGCAGTATAGAATAGGTGCCAGGCATTACTTATTAGCAAACAGATGGGAGGTTTAGATTTGTTCCGCACCGACAACAGAGCCATAGATTTGTTAAGAGTTCCTAGCAGTGCTCTGCACACACCATACAACAAAACAACTTGGTTGATTTGTTGGTCAACTTCAATGGTGAGCCTATTAAAAATAAATTAATTTTGAGTATTTCAGTTCTTCTAAAGGAGTTAGGCATCAATAGGATGGTATAAGAGTTATTTTCAAATTTAATATATTTCTGTTAAATCCCTTGTAAGTGAACCGTTAACTTTAAGTGCTTACTAATACTTTGGTTTCTCTTCTCCTTATAAAAAGAACTGCCTCCTAGCCACCAGTGTCAGACTGAATAGGTAGATACAGTGCTTCTGTCCCTACTTCCCTTTACTAATCTTTCTCCTTATTGGGTGGAGAAAATGTCATTTCCTAGCTCTATTTTCTCACCTTGGCTTCTTCCTGTCCCCATGCTCATTTCTGCCCAGGGAAGGAAAAGCGACTTCACTGATGGGAAGTATTTTGTCCCTTCCTCCCCTTTGTTGGTGAGAGCCACCTCCCTACAGGAAGAGCACATTTTTTCATTTCCCTTGTTCTGAGTTGTACTGTGACAGCCCCTGAGGGTGAGGGTGTGGGTGGGTTGGGGTAGGTTCTGGTTATCCTGTGTTGTCTGTGCTGTGGTGGGTAAGTCTGGCTAACTTATGGAGCAGCATTAGCAGACCCACTGGATTCTCAGCTCATTCTCTCCTCGACTATTACACTATCAAAACTGAAGGTGATGTTTTGATCTCTGTTTCAGTCCTTTGTCCCTCTCTCATTTGGTTTTAAACTTAGGTGGCTACCACTTCAAACCCACTAGGATGGCCATAATCAAAGAGATGGACAAGAAACTGACACATTGTAAACTGACTATTCTTCTATAAAAAAAATAAAAAGTACTGACAAGGATCCGGAGAACTGGAGCCCCCATACACTGTTGGTAGGAATGTAAAGTGGTGGATCTGCTTTGGAAAATAATTTGACAGTTCCTTAAAAAGTTAAGCATGTAGTTTTCTTGTGACCCAGCAATTCTACCCTAGGTATATATCCAAGTGAATTGAAAACGTATGTCCAGTCAAAAACTTGTACATGGATGTTCATAACCGCATTATACATAATAGCAAAAAAGTGGAAACAACTCAGATGCCCATCAGTTGATGAGTAAATAAACAAAATGTGGTATATCCACACAAAAGAATATTATTCAACTATCAAAAGGAAAGAAGTACTGATTGATATATGCTACAACATGGATGAATCTTACAAACATTATGCAAAATGAAAGAAGCCAATTGCAAAGGACCGCATATTGTGTGATTCCATTTACTTCAAATGTCCAGAATAGGAAAATTCATAGAGACTGCAAGTAGATTAGTGGTTGCCAAGGGCTGGGGGAAGATGGGAGGTAAAAGGGGGAGTGGGGAATGACTGCTTATGGGTACAGGATTTCCTCTTGAGGTGATGAAAATATTCTGGAATTAGTGGTGATAGTTACACAACTCTGTGAATATACTGAAGACCAGTGAATTGCACTCTGTTTAAGAGTGCCTCAAAATAAAAAGCATCTCAGGTAGGAAATGGGCATTGATTTACCCACTGTCTCAACAAACACGAATCCTCTGGTCTTATAAGACTGGTCTTGTCACTTAGTGAGCCAAGCAGATAAAAACCCCTGCCCTTGTGGGTTCTATATTCTATTCCCAGCCTTTGTTCCTTTACCATTTTAGTCACGTCACCCTCCTAGTGTGTTTTTTGTGTTTTCCTTATCAGATCCTCATTATGGTTCAGCTCAAGCTAATTCTTCTACAAGGGCTTCTTGGCAAGAATTGTTAGAAGGAATGGGCCTCTGTGGGCAGGGCTCCTGGCTGGAAGGTTTAAAAAAAAACTCCTCATGAACTCAAGAGAGCAGACAGCACTGGCTCCTCACGAAGCTGTTTTAAATTTGAACAGTACAGTTAGTGTGAACTATTAAAAATTTATATAGCGTTAGAGATATGCATAGTGCAGCCAAACTGTTCTAAAGCTTGAACATTTTCTTCCCCTTGAGTTTAGTGAAGGTAAATAATTAAACTGGTGTTGGGATCGCAAGTTCCCCAGTTCTCTGAAATATTTTTTCATATCCTTATTCTGCAATATTCAAATTCAAATATGTGCGTGTTACAGATTTTTAAAAATGTATTCCTCTTTTGCAACCAGCCTAGTGATTTTTTTAAATAGATTGATGGTTCCTGCTGGTTGATAAGTTTGAGGTATTTAAAGATATGCATATAGAATAACCACTTGAATGTAGTGTCAGAGTTTTTAATGACCATATTCAGCACCTAGAATATCATAATGTACACATCTGTGAGATGAGGCCTATGCAGTTTCTTTTCAAATGTTTATCCAGATGTACAGGAATTGATTGAAAATATCAGTACTTGGTCATCATAAATGCCCAGATTTACGAGGGTCTCTTAAGCAATGAGGATAATAATCGGCTAATTGAACTTTCCTGAAGCAGATGAGTAAATTAAACAGACACAAATAAAATAAATTATATTGAAACAATACGTTCTGTTTCCAGTAGATTCTATTTGAAGTGAGTAGAATCAAATCATTCCTGTCATTCAGTCAATAATACCAGGGAACCAAGTCTTTTTTTTCCCTCCAAGTTGTTATCACTTAGACTCACAGAGTTGTTGCCCCAGCCACATTTGATTAGGAAGTGTGTTAAAGGATGCACATGGCTTCAGTGTTTCATTACTTGCAGGAGTGGCCTGACGGTTTCCAGCAGGGCTGTTTGAGCGTTTTCTGGCTTGTGGAATTTTGTGTGGAGGTGGTGGGCTGAGAAAGTTGGGGCACATACTTACTAGGATTTTTAAGTTCCCTTGACTAGCCAATAATCGCCGTTTATCAGGTGCTCCATTTTTGTTGAATTTCAGTAGCTGACTGACAGTTTTAAATCTGAAAATGCTGATGCCCATGGGGACACACATAGACTTGTGTCCCGTGCTGAATGAGCCCTTTTTGGTCCTCCTGCCTGCTGTTTGCCTAGTCAGAGACCTGTGACCCACTCACAGGTGGTGATCTCGGAATCTCTGGCCAGTTCTGAAGCCTTCCTGACTGGAGAAAGAAACACTGACTTACGAGCGTGAAGATGTGGGATTCAGTTGGCTTTTTGCTGTCTTCGGCAGAGCCTTTTAGCGCTTTGTGACCGTCTCCTCATTTGGATACAGAGACAGCAGTACTGTGAGATGTGAGTGTGCAGGAGGGTTAGATCCTTGGGCGGAGCCGACTATTCAGTGTTCTCATTAACGAGACCTCTCTGCACTGACCCACTCCTGTCATTCCTGTTACCCACAAGGAACTGCCTCTTCTCAACTGGGATGTATTTAATAGGAAGTGCCTGAAGATGTTACTTCGTAGTGGTAGTAACAAAATGCTGCTTAGATCTGGAGAGTTGCCAAATAGTGTTTTTCTGGTAATGCTCTCTCAAAAACTTGGTATAAATTTATCAAGAAGAAACTCACAAAGTCCTCTAATATTACTAAGTTTGAACCTGCCAAATTGCTTATAGTACTTGATATAACCACACAATTTAGATATTAAAGCTTTCTTATGATGGTAAAGAAAGTCCAGAAAATAGGGTGATTCACACCCAGATATACAGGGAACTATAAAACAGTTCCCTTCAGGTAATAGTCTACCTTAATTAAAACGGGTACCAATGACCTTTATGCTGAGAGAGAGCATCAGTCTTCAGTTTTCAGTGCAAGTGAATGAAACTCAAATCTAGGAAAGGATTTGGAAGTATTTTCTAGGGAAAAAAATGTTTGTAGAAAACTCTAAAAAATATAGCTTTCTTAGAAAGGTCAGGTAAATATGACAGTGTTTGCTATGCACTTCTAACAATCACCTGACTTAAGATAGCCTTTTGGTGTGACACAAAGTGCTAAGTAACCGATTTGATGGAATTTACAGTTACCTATGGTTGTTTTTAGAATCATGTTAAGAGTCTGGAATTTAATTGCAGAATATTGACCTGGATTCTCAAATTGCTGAAATGTGTGATACCATTTGTCCTTATAAGTTCCAAAGTTGAAAATGCAAACAGAACTTGACATATTATATAAAAGTCAAGATTTATATACAGAGTCGCTTTTTGAGAACCGAAAAGCAACCCTTCACAAGATACTAACAAGATTATAATTCCAAATTTAGACAACCAACTTTGAAAATTTATACTACAGTTACTAAAAGGAAACAAACTGAGTTGGTTGGAGAGTGGTCTTTTGATGTGTGAGTGACCCCCCCCTTAGGCACTTAAATAGCTGTTGTAATACAGTGGAATAAGCAGTGATCAAGAAGACTGCAAAGCAACAGAAAAGAGTTAAAGTCAGGATTCTATTTAAGAAAAGAAATGGGAAGCTTCTGGTTTAGACAGTGTCGACTTGATGCTTATATTTATCTCTATTTCCTCATAGTAACCCACTCAAATAACAGTTAAGGAATTTAAAAAGGATGCAAACCCACAAGAATACAGACAAGAGAAGAGAAGACAGTTGTTAAGACGTGTCCGTAAAATTGTAGGAGCTAGAAAGCAGATGGGTGAGGGGGTGATTGTCTTAGGTTTGAGTTTTTCTTGCTCAGCTGAATTCCACTGGGGCAAAAAGAAGCAGAGCCAAACCAACTGTGTTACTTCACTCAGAAAGACCCAGGAACTGAAGGTGCCAGAAAACAGAAAGATTGGCTGGAAGTCTACACGGAGATGGTATTTAAATCCCTGATCTACTCCCTACGCCGTGTAGCCAGGCAGCCATCCCTTCTCTACTCTGTAGAAGAGCTCAGTTTATGGAGAAGAATGGAAAGGAGGGAATTATTAGAGAAATAGTAAAAGTTTCCCAGAACGGAAGTGCATGCATTGTCTCGGTTTGAAGGTGCCACAGAGAACCCAGTGCGATTAATAAGCAACACCCCCCACTGAGGCACATCATGAGATTTCGTGAAAATGGACATGAATAGAATTTCCTATGGTCTTCTTGAAAAGGGAAAAATAGATTGTACAGACAGTGTCTAACATTAGAATAATTTCCACTTCTTAGCAAGGTGAAGCTTTAAGACTGTGCACCATGCCTTTGAAATGCCGAGAGAAAATCATTTTCAATCTAGAGTTCTCTACCCCCCCAAAATCATCAATCTAGTGTGAAGACAGAAAAAGAAGTTTTCATACGTGAAAGGTCTCACCAAATGTATCTTCCATGGATACTTTCCCAAGAAATTGCAGGAGGATGTGGACCTCCAGTAAAGGGGAGAAAGAGACCATGAATGCAGAAGTCAGGGGGTCTAGGATTCCATACAGAAAGGGGACAAAGGAGTTTCTGGGATGATGCTACAGACAAGTCCTGGATGGTAGCTGCACAGAGGAATGTCCCCAGGAACAAAATGGGTATGACAAATCACCTGATACGTTTGACCACAGGAGAGGAGTTGTAGATAGTGTTTTAGACAATAAATACATGGAGAAGCAAAAAGTTCTCAAAAAAATTTTAAATGGAGCAAGAACAAAATGTAATCATAGTGACAGGGCTATGAGCAATATTTTCATAGTCATAATACAAACACTAGATATCAATTTAACTCCAAACTTGTGATGTGTCTTGGAATGTATTGGGGCAAAAGGGGTTTTCAAGAGTCTATGTTAGGAAGATAATTTCTAAAGTGAAATAAATTAGGACATAACAGTGTAAATATTCCATTCAGAAATATGTAGGTAAACAACAGAAGAAACAGCTAAAAGTGTTAAAAAAAAAAAAAAGGGTTGCCAAAGAGCTGGTGAGAGAAGGGGACAGGAAACTGCTGTGTTTTTTTAAATAGGCCTTGCAGCTGCTGTTTGACTTTGAAAACTAAGTTCATGTATTATTTCTAAAAAAAATTTTGAAACTGATTTTAAAAGGTAGAAAAGCAAATAATAAAGTTTTATGTAGTTTTCCATCAAGAACGATTTTAAACAGCACCTTTAGGGAGGCTCTCCTCAGTTACGTAGAAGACTTTATTCCGTATCTGGTAGGTGTCTACGCCCTTCCATGCTTAAGAAAGGTGTGTCAGTTGGTCCAGTTGCATTGGTGTCTTACTCCTCTGTTAAAGCCTTTTCTCCTTCATTACGTTTACTATACACTTGATCCTTATAGAAAAGTTGAAAAATTGCCTAGCGCTCTTTGAGATTTCTTATCAACCAGGAGGAGTTTCTGGGGTCACCCCTGCCTTTCTTTTTGCTTTATAGAAGCATCCCAAAGGGTGAACCATGATGCAGAGAGCAGAGTTTGTCAATTAAGTCTTCTTCTGCATTGCAGGGTGGAGAGCACTGTTACTACCATGGAAGCATCAGAGGTATCGAGAACTCCAGGGTGGCTCTGTCGACCTGCAATGGACTTCAGTACGTGGCACTCTCCATTGGGAGAACCAACTTGCAGTTCATCCACTCACCCTTTCCATCTTTTCTTTCACAGACTCCTCTGTACCAGTCCTGGGTTAGAGACTGGATGTGGAGTGATGAACAAGGAGGGCAAAGTCATTGCTCTCTTAACACTTAAGAGTTTGCAGGAGACTTAGAGATTACACAAGTGATTATGCAGATTACTGTTTAATTGCCATTTTGGTAGGTACTGTGAAGGGGAAGGACAGGGACTTTAGGATGTCTGAATCTTGTCCAGAAGGTTTCAAAGGGGTGTGTCCCAGAGGACCTATCAGCCAGGTTAACCTGAGGATAAGTAGGAGGTAGCCAGGCAAGGGTGAGGTTTGCAAGAGAGGAACTCATGCTTTGGCTTCCAGGCAGGCTCTTAAAAAGCATCTGCAGGTGCCTTCCAGCCTCGAACACAGTAGCACTGCATGTAAAGGTCTAGTGTGGCCATGTGATGAAAAGGACCATGAAAATCTTACCGCCACACTTTGTAAAAAATCCGATGTGCCTCAAAATTAAATGTGATTTGCGACACAGAGTCTTAATGGAAATTCACAGTTTGCAAGCATAAAGATACCTCTGTTTGCTTCTTCAGAATTAGACGGTTTTAGATTACTCTTATATGTGAGAAACCTATTTTCTTACCGATGATATTGGATTTGCGTAACAAGTTTGTACTAGTTGTATATAGTTCTGTGATAGTAACTTGAGATACTGGAACGACATCAGTAGTCCTATCCCGGTTTGATCTTATCTGTCCATTTAATTTCAAAAATTAATTATGTCAAGTATGATGAGTATGCTCTTGGTGTACATTTTTTACACCTTCTGTAGCCTATATGCTATCTAGTGCAGTGCTGGGACCACAGCGTGAGTCCATACAGATATGTGAATTCACTTGGGGCACTATAAAAAGGTATTATTCAGATACACTATTTTAAAAGACATACCGTTTGCTATATTTGTTAATTCTCTCCTCTGTGGATCCTTGTGTCTTAGTGGTATGTTTGAAGATGACACCTTTGTGTATATGATAGAACCGTTGGAGCTGATTCATGATGAGGTAAGTCTGACTGTGACATCAGTTTCCTTATGATGTTTTACTTTTCCAGCATTTTTTTTTTTGAGCAGTAGAGAGACAATCATGTCGCTTGCAAAGTGCATTTATCTATAGCACCTTATTTCAAACTTAGAATGATACCGTGAGTTTTGAAGCTTAAATTGCACATCCCAGGTCACATACCCGTGAGGGATAGTAACAGATATCACACTTAAGTTTTCTGAAGGTAAGACCAGTTCTTTCCAGTCTACTGAGAGAACAGAGAGGATGTTTCTTTTCCTTTAAACTAGCTTTCCTTCTCTCAGCCTTTAGATAATCCCATGACTGTAAGCAAGTCCATAACTTTTATGAGTCTAAGAATCTTCAGGGGGGAAATTTGTGGGTTGAACTATGATTAAATTATACAATATTTAGTTTTCTTTTGTGATTGGGAAGAAAATAACATTGAGAGTCATGTACAGCTTAGCAGCCTAGATAAGAAATCATGAAGGCATTATGCTAAGTGAAATAAGTCAGCCAGAGAAGAACAAATGCTATATGATCTCGCTTGCATGTGGAACCTAAAAACACTGAACTCTCATAAGCCGAGAACAGATTCGTTGTTACCAGAGGCTGGTGGGAGAAATAGGTGAAAGGTTATCAAAAGGTACACACTTCTAGTTATGAGATAAATAAGTTCCGGGCATGTAATACACAACAGTACCCTTCAGACTTATACAATGCTATGTGTCAGTGATATCTCAAAAAAACTGGAAGAAAAAAGAAATCATGTACTCTAATCATGTGGCTTGCTGAGAGAGTGCAACCAAATTTTTTTCTTATAATGCAACCAAATTTAAAATTTGATGTATATTTGTAAATATTGTAATGAGGGCTTTCTGAATACTGGGTACTGTTTTAGGTGCTGGGGATAAAGTAGACTTGGAGCTTGAGCCTAGTGGAGCTTGTAGTCTATAGGGGCAGAGGCAGGAATAAATAGGTGAGTAAGTGATTGCATATGGTATGTTAGATAGGGGATGCTAAGGAGGAAAACTGAATTCAGGAAGGTGGAAAGGAGAGTTAAAATTTACATTAACTATCCAGGGTAGGGCACAATGAGGTGGTGAGTTTTGAATGAAGACCTTCAGGAAATTAGGGAGCTGGAAGAGTGTCGCAGGAGAAGAGCAAAGGCAAAGGCCCTGAGGCAGGAGTGTTCCCAGTATGTTCTAGGAACTGCGAGGAACCCAGCTAGCTCGGAGAAGAGTGGACAAAGGGAGAATGGTAGGAGATGAAGACACTGAGAGGTAACAGTAGGGAAGTCATATTAGTGAAAAGAACTGCTAAAGGGAAAATAATATTTCGAAAGTGGTAGAGTCAGGCTGTTGCAAGCATTTGATGGGGAACAGAACATGTTTTCTATATTTAGAGATTTCAAATGGAGATAAAATAAATTTTGAGACAGGAAATAGTCATTCAGGCTTGATAATAATAGTTGAACAGACAAACCTTTATTTTCTTATGTGGCAATGTATGTGTGAATATGGGGTAATTTCAAATTTGAGGCAGAAAAGTCATTAAATTTTAAATGGTTAATGTTTGAATAAACCAGTATTATTTTTCAACTAGTAATTATAAAAATTACCAGGTTATGATGCCCACCACACCTAGATAAAGACATTTTGATTAAGTAAAATATTTTTTCCTCTCTTACAGTTATAAGTAGATAACTTGTATACAGCAAAATTATTTGACTCATACAGCAAAAAATTGACTTTGATTTCTGGTATTGATTAATGGCCTGGTGACTCTAAGACAAAACCAAAGAACAAAACAAAAAACCTCAAAATAACAACTCCCTAAGCCTTGAGTTTTTAAATAAGTAAAATGCGATAATTTTTAATGCATCCCTAATAGGGCAATTTTACAAGTTTGATGAATTAATAAATATATGTGCCTATGTCTATTCAACCGTTAAAGAGATTTATAAACTGTTATTATCATAATGTTTAAAGCATTGATTTTGTATTATTAAACCCAGAATCATGTTCTTCAGGAGCTGATTGATATATGCTTAATGCCTTTTCTTTTTTGCCTTCCTTCTACTGACTGCCTTTCATTAGTGTAATGATTATCCTCATCTTCACCATGGGTAGAGGGAAAGGAACAGTGCTTGAAACTTTAGTCAGTTTTTAAAATTGTGTTGCTGATCTAGGTGTGAGTTTCATCACTCCAGCTATGGTTTTTCACCTGCTGCCAGAATTAAGAGTTTACTATCCTTGAATTTAGATTTTTTTGATGCTCAGTTTATTATTATTATTAATTTTCAAAATGCTTTATAATAAGTCAAGTAATATGGATGCAGTATTTCTAGTGAGAATTCATGTTATTTCTCAAATAATAAATGAAAAGCAAAACTCTTAATTATTGTAAGTCTTTTATGTAATCTATTAAGAACGCCTTTTAAAATAACTTTTTTTCTGATTATAAAATGTTGTAGGAAACTTGGAAAAAGAACATAAGAAAATACTGAAATAAATAATAATTATCCATCACCTCATCCTTCTCTTGTAGAGAAGATAACTTTTCTTCACCATTCGGTGTACATTCTTTCAGTTTTTCAATGATCCGTTCCCAAATTTAAAAAACTAAATTGGATCATTATTGTGTAATATAACTGTAACTCAATAATGTATCTCTCTGAGCCTCATTTTTTTTTTTTTTGTAAAATGGGGATAAAATATGCACTGTATGGAGTTCCTGTGAAGATTAAGTTGGCACATGCTATGCACTCAGTAATGGAAGCTAATAATAGTGATGGATATTGCATTTTTTCTAAAAGTATAATATCTAGGGCAAAGGATATGAATATTTTCAAGACTGTTGACAGAATTGCTAAATTTTTTCTCTGAACTACACTATCAGTGTACTCCTACCAGCAATTTGTAAGACTGTTTTTTGCCTTGCAACCATAATTGACTATGGTTATTGTAATTTTTAAACCTTTGCCAACTTGTTGGCCAAAACTCATATATCTTTCTATTTTCATTTTGAAGGAGTATTAAATTATTCATCTTTTAAAAAATATATTTATTACCCGTTTGTGTTTCTTTCTTGTGAATTTCCTATTCATGCCTTTGAAGAAAGCTCAGGTTTAAGAGTAGCTAATGAAACTATGCTTTTGTCTACACTGGGGCAATTGGATGATGCTCTATTTTATTTAAAATTCAAGTATCAATACGACATACGCTTTTCACTTTTGATAACTAAAGCGTTAGCATATACATGTTCCATTTTAGGAAGGATGTTAGAGAAAACGCTAACACTATTCCTTAGAGGTGTGATCACATCTTCCTTTTTAATTGATTGCAATTTTTGGTGTTTCAGAAAAGCACAGGTCGACCACATATCATCCAGAAGACCTTGGTGGGACAATATTCTAAGCAGTTGAAGAATCTCAGTAAGTTTTAGTTACAGGAGCCACTCTATTTTACGTAATGGGAGCGTTGACTTGGTGGAACTCGGTGGACATGCAGGCTTATTGGGAAGTGGAACTGGTTTGAGATCTGGAGTGTGAGCAGTGTAGATGGGCAGTGGAGTGAACTGTGGCTTTCACATAATGAAGCGTGGAGAGTCATTTCTGATGGAAAGACTGAAATATGAAGCCTAGAAGTAAAGCTGTGTTAAACCGGAGGCTGTGGCCAGGTTTAACAGAGTGATTTACAGGGAGGTTCATCCTTAGGTTTTCCTGGAAGTTTGTTGTTCTTTAACCAACTTGTAGTGTCTCTTACACTCTGGTCCTGAGGCACTTAAGCACGCTGATTTGGCAAAAGCTTCTCTTGGACTATGGGGGTATGTGATGTTACTTCTGTATATGAATACCAAAAGTCTTTCATAATTTATGCAAAAGCTTATGCCACATATAATTTTTAATTCTATAAATAGTAGAATTTTTCTAAATTTTCAGATATCCAAGGTCAGGTGGGTTGTTGCTCAAATACGCATATTCCATGGAGTCTTGAATAGCTTGTTATGTTTTACATAAGGTTTGGAAGAAAATTATACCTTGAATTATATTTGTGACCATGAAAATGTGAAATATTTAATGATTGGCAGGCTTTTTTTCACCTTAGTTTATTTTGATTTTGAGATGATAAAATGCTATCAATGCCGCTATTCCTTGGCGTAACATTTTAAAAACATTCTCCCATTGAAATGCAGTCAAACAAGTTTTGGTATTCTTTTTCTTTTACACAGGTATGGAAAGCAGTGACCAGTTGCCCTTTTTACCTGAATTACGGTGGTTGAAAAGGAGACGGAAGAGAGCAGTGAATGTGAGTGTGGCACTGAGTCACAGACGGGGCTATTTCACTCAGTTAAGTTGTACGCCTGTCATCGCTCAGTGTACATCACTAAGTGTACCTAAAGCAGTTTAGAGTTGGACAACTTCCTCTTACAAACAAAACTAAAAACCCCAAACCCCTATGATTTGAGTCTGATGGGCATGTTGCTTTTAATTCAATTTTCCCCTAGAAGTGATATAAACTGATTATGGTGTTCTGTGAATCTTGATGACATCTAAATAAAGAATGTGTTGTTTTAGCTCTGTTTTCAAAGCGTTATTCTTATGAAAATTGCAGCTTGTTTTTTTTTTTTCTATTGAAAGTACAGCAGGCTTTTTCGTTTTTTTTCTATATGACTTACCATAATATAAAATGATGCTACTTTTTAAAAAATCTAAACAGAAAAAGAGATTTTGAAATGTTGGCTAATCATGCTTATTTGTATTTATTTTCAAATTAAAAACAGTTACCCCAAACTTTGAAGCTGGATGTGTTTTTCTGAACAGAATGAATCTATTTGGCCATTAGTATCATGACAGTTACTAAGTAAGAATCATGTAATTATATAACCAACAACTATCTTATAGTTCCCATGTATTGATAAATGTATAGAAGCTTCATAACTGAAATTATGTTCCTAGCCTATTTTCATAATAGATTAAAAAGCTGTAATGATGGGAACTGTTTAGTAATTACATGGTGAATGCTATGTAACTGAGAATTAATTCCAAAGCATATAGATTACATGGTAATTTACTAGATAACTTAATAAGTAATTATACTGAAAACTGCACATTGTAATGTTTTGCTGAATGTATTTCTTTGTGTGTGAAAAAAATTAGACCACCAACCATCAAAAACTTAGCTATAGGTCAAATCATCTTCTCTTTTATAAGCCTGTGTTTGTATTATGGGGATTTTTGATTCAGTTTTTTTAAAACTCAGAGATCTCTTTTTACTTACTCTTGAAGATGTAGTTGGTAATAAATCTTACAGAGGCTGCTGACATTTCACAGCAGCCTACCCCTATCAAATATAAATTGACCAATGACCATGTACTTTTCCAACTCTGAAAAAGAAATAAAAGTCCAAATGACAGCTAAGATACTTAGCCCTTGTTCTTAAAGGATTATTTAGTAATTATCAAAATTTAGAAGAATTTAGAATGTTGTCATTGTCGACATTTGTTCCTTTGAGAAGTTGTGTGGTTGAGAATTAGTAGATTATTATGAAAATTTCACTTCACTGAATTAAGGTTTCTTTATGAATGTATTGGTACCTGTTCCAGATGTACTATGTTATTCTTATTAAAGTTTTGTGCTGTTTTTCTTGAGGTTTTGCGTAGATATGAGTAGTTTTATCATATCTTAATGCCAAAGAAATTGAGATTTAATTATTTTAACAGAATTATACTGAACATTTTTGTCTAGAATATTTGTACATATAAAAACCAGGTAAGAACAACATGTGCTCCTCTCTATCTGGATGAGTACTTTAATCACAAATAAACACAGTTCTTTTCTGAATACTTGTTTTTTTGCCCACACTTTGTAGTCACTTTTTTTCATTTCCCTGGCCAAGTTTCTTTGAGGGAGGAGTTCTTCTGAAATTTAAAGTCAGTCTACAACAAAACAGTCAGCATCAGAGGTATTTCCTATCAAACACCATTCTAACCATACATTTTTATTTTCCACAGCCATCTCGCGGTGTGTTTGAAGAAATGAAATATTTGGAACTTATGATTGTTAATGATCACAAAACGGTAAGAATACAGAATCAATGGGTTTTAGACCTGACAGCTCATTTAAGAATAATAATCTCTTCACTTCTGTCAAAGTAAAATGTGACTCAATGTGTCATTTCAGTAACACTTAAAAGACATGTGAAAAACAATGATTGTCCTCCATTAGCCCCTCTTGAAGATAAAGCAGAAACTTTCTTAACCATACTCTGCCTAACCATTTCCCTTAAAAAATATCTTGGTTGAAGCCTAGAGGATTTGGAAGAGTCTTGGTCAGGAGGCCATTTGTTAGTACAGTTGGTCCCCTGTATCCAGAGATGCAGTTGCCAACTGAACCCATCATTGTAAGGTACTGCACTATTTTACATACAGCTCTTGAGCATCAGTGTATTTGGCATCTTTGGGGGCTCCTGGAATCAACCCCCCTCATATACTGAGGGACACCTGTATGCCCAATACTTGTGTGCCGATAAATGTTTAACACCTGGTTCTTTGGGGAAAAGCCTCGATTTTAAAATGTTTGCTGATACCAGTGGTATAAATACTCCCAGCATGGCCGATTTCAAGCTGATGTCAAGCTACCGAAGTGAGGTCATTAATGAAGACCTGGGAAAAGAAGCATTCAGTTAGCTCTTGTGAACTGGTGGGAGCTGGCTCCAGCAATCCACTGGCCCACTTTCCAAACCATTTTGGCCCATTGTAATTTTTGTTGTAATTATATAATTTTACTTTTAAAATTATATAAACTAAGATTGAGAATAATTTGTTTTACTAAAACTAAGCTACATTTCTGGAGAGACTTTTTAAAGATAAGATGCTTAAGAAATACCTGAAAGTCAAGTATAGGTGAAAAACTTGTGAAAGATTGTGACAGAAATTCAGATTGCTTTGCAAGTATCTTAAGTCTCTGTTTTTTTTTTTTTTTAAGGCAATCAAAATTAGATTAGTAGACTATAGGACAAGGTTGTGTTTCATCCAAAAATGATAATGTGGAATTCTAATCAGCAAGGCCTTTCCAGCCTTGAAACTGTACATTTTTAAAATAGTGATTTAATTTATATTTAAACTTTTATTTGGGTCTCTAACTGATGTTTTCCATTAATTACCAAGCACTGGCTCAATTACACTTAATACAAAGTTATTTAATAGCATACCTCTTAATATGGTATGTGGGTTTATTTTCTGTATCAGTAGCTTTTAAATACATTGCTTGACACAAGTTACTAAGAAGCAGAATTATCAGAATTACATACAATTTAGTACAGCTCTTCCCTGATAGGAAGGAAAACCAAATGTGTAGGTAGCTTCTTCTAAAAGTAAGGCTAAAATACGAGTTTCTGAAAGATATTAATTTCCTTGATTTTTTCATCCGAATTATTTTTGTTGTTTGGGACATTGAAATTTTTTTCCAGTTACTTCTCAATCCTTAACCTTGTGGCATGTTGTGAAATTATGACTTTAGAAGCCTAAACTTTTTCCAGCATCCATTATACAAATACTTTCAAAGTAGTGGAAATAATAATTAAGATATATATAATGCCTTTAAATTCACAGAGTGCATTCACATACAGTAGATAATTGATAGACAAGTTTTCCAAGGCTTTTTCCAGTTACAAGTTTTCTAATTTGTAATTCCAAATCTCTTGTTCCATCAAATCTCTAGCAGGAAGATACATGAAGCCATCAATCAGAGAGCAGATTTCAGTAACTCTACAAATGGGAAACTTGATAATTTTTTAAACATTATATATCTTGAATTTATTTTTTAATCCTTTTAAATGGGAAGCATTTAAATAATCTTGTCTTTGTCTTGTGAATAATAAAATAATACCCTCCTTTAAAATATTGTTTTCATAAATATAAAATTTCTAAACATTATACCATATATTCTGTGATGAAAGTACCTTATTTAGGCTACCAGATCTTTTAATGGTAAATCTTGGTAATTTGTTTTATTACTATTATTATTAAAATGAATGAGAATGAGGCATGTGTACATCTAACTTTGAAACCAGAAAAAAGAACTGTAATTTGTACTGATGAGTTTAAAGGGAATAAATGTTAGGAAATGGAAAAAAAAGAAATCTTTTGCTACTGAGTGCTAATAATGCCTAAAGAAGAAAGAAATTACTTAAGAAGATTTCTACCATTTAAATAAATATTACATTGGGGTAATAGAACTAAATGTATTCCTTTTCCTTTAAGACCAGGTTAAATTCCAGTCCATAATAGTCTCAAATAAGTGTATTATTTTATAAGAATTTTTTCTTTTGAGTGTTGAGAAAAGTTCCTTTTTAAGGTGTCCTTTATATGAGATGAAGATAGTTTTTTGAATTTGAATGCCACAAAGAAGGGGTAAATCAGAACATGGATCAGAATGTGATCACATGTTGAAAGTAAAAGTGAACTGGAATAACTGTCATCTCTGTTTTAATATCTGGAGATTTGCTATTGGGTTTTAGAATGATCATCCCACTGAGAGTACTCATTTTATAATCTTTGTGCTAGATGAGGCAGCACACAGTTATTTTGATAACTGTCACCTCCAGGTTGAAAATCAAGCTCTAATTTTAATTTTTTCCAAAAAGTAAATATCTTAAGGATTGTGTTTGTTCAGGAAGGAGAAGCAAATTTGGCATTTTAAATGTAAATTATTTTCAGTAATGGGAAAATGTGAAAGTAAGTTTTATCATAAAAGGAGATTGCACATTTTTCTCTGTGTGTAAAATTAGTTCTCATTCATGCAGGAAATAGAAACATTTTGCCTACATTTACATTTAAGCTTACCTCTTTAATTCAAGAGAGTAACCTAATATCGGCTTCCTGAAAAAATGCAGATACCATATTTTGAACAAGCATCCTATATTATCAGTGGCTTTCAATTAGAAAAGAAAAATCCCTCGATTTTGTATAAAGCATCTTAGCAGCTGGCTGGTGGAACCTAATTTGTGAGCCAATTATAGCCTTGATAAGCAACTTCAAACATTTCTTTGAGCTGCTTAAGCTAAATATAAATATTAAAAACCTTATTCTGATAGAAAATTAATTTAAATATTTTAAAGTACATGAAAAACAATTTTTTTTACATCGTTGCTGTATCTTTATATATAAGGCAATAAATTCACACATTATGAAAATGCAATTTTTTTCAATTTATAAACCTCATTTGCTTTTCCTTACTTAAACAGCACTGTATTTTATAGGTACCCCCAAATTATGAATTCTCATTAATAATCATGATTTATTAGAAATAGTCATAAACTATTTTATATGACTTGTTAACTGAACAAGTTTATAAGCTCATGTCAACCCAGATTAAGCATTGAATTCCAGCTGTGTGATCTTGGATAAGTTACTTGCTCTCTCTGAACCTCACTTTCCATATTTATAAAACTTACCTCATTGAGTTGTGAGGAGCAAATATTTTTTGTAGGAGAAATACTTATCATAGATCCTAGTAAATCCTAGGTACTCCATTATATGGAATTTCAAGTGAATAAATCTGGTGGTCACTCTTCATCTTGTCTTACTTGCTTTCTCAGCAGCATTGGACGCAGTTGATTACTCTCTACTATTTGAAACATTTTCTTCATCTCTCAGTTCTGTGACACAACCCTCTCACCTCTCTGGCTGTTTCTTCATAGCCTTTTACATCTGGCCTCCAGAATTGTGGGAGTGCCCCATAGCTTGGTTTGGGGCTCTCTTTTCTTTCTATAACTCTCCCCAAAAGTGACCACTTCAATATTCAAATAATATCCTTGACTTAAATTCATCACTCTCAACTTTAGCCTTCTGAGTTCCATAGTATATACTCACCTACGTGCTTAACATCTGTACTTCAGTATTGAACAGGCATCTCACATTTAATTTCTGAGTCAGAACTCTTGGTTCCCTAGTCCTAAACTGCTCTTCCCTTAGTCTCTCGTTATTTTAAATGGTATCACCATCCCTGCCCCCAAGCCTGCCAGCTATTCGAGTTCAAAACCTAGGAGGCATCTTTTATTCTCTTCCCTTTCCTTCCACATCCTGTTCAGATGTCCAGCTTTCATTATTTTCTAACCTGGACTATTGCAGTAGTTTCCCGACAGGTCTCTCTGCTCCCACTTTTGACCCTCTCTAATTCACTCCCCTCACAGCAGACAGAGTGGTCTTTCTGAAAAGAAAATCAGAGACTTGGAAATGACAAATAAGAAATAAATGAAAAACTTATCACATTTTGGTAGGTTTTTAAAAGTCGTCATTTTTTAAAACTTGCCTATCTTATTATCCATGACCATTATACTATAAAAAGACATATCCCAAAAGGACAAATCAATGTTCAGAAGCAAAATAACATTTGTTTGAATAGATATGAAGCAGCACTGCATCAGCGTAGGGATCCGTAGTGTTTTCCCTTTCTTTTTTCTTTTTGTGATGTGTGCTTCTTCTTGTCAAGACTTTTTTTTTCAAGTGTACAGTTCAGTGGTATTTAGTACCTTTACTGTGTGGTGTAACCATTACCTCTATTTAGTTTCTTTATTTTTTTTAACTTTTTTTAATTAAGTAATAATAATTTTACAATATTGTGTCAAATTCCAGTGTAGAGCACAATTTTTCGGTTATACATGAACATACATATATTCATTGTCACTTTTTTTTTTTTTGCTGTGAGCTACCACAAGATCTTGTATATATTTCCCTGTGCTATACAGTATAATCTTGTTTATCTATTCTGCATTTTGAAATCCCAGTCTGTCCCTTCCCACCCCCCACCCCCTTGGCAACCACAAGTTTGTATTCTATGTCTATGAGTCTGTTTCTGTTTTGTATTTATGTTTTTTTTTTCTTTTTTTTTTAGATTCCACATATGAGCGATCTCATACAGTATTTTTCTTTTTCTTTCTGGCTTATTTCACTTAGAATGACATTCTCCAGGAACATCCATGTTGCTGCTAATGGCGTTATGTTGTCAGTTTTTATGGCTGAATAGTATTCCATTGTATAAATATACCACAGCTTCTTTATCCAGTCATCTGTTGATGGACATTTAGGCTGTTTCCACATCTTGGCTATTGTAAATAGTGCTGCTATGAACACTGGGGTGCAGGTGTCATCCTGAAGTAGGGTTCCTTCTGGATATATGCCCAGGAGCAGGATTCCTGGGTCATACAGTAAGTCTATTCCTAGTCTTTTGAGGAATCTCCATGCTATTTTCCCCACTGGCTGCACGAAACTGCATTCCCACCAGCAGTGTAGGAGGGTTCCCTTTTCTCCACAGCCTCTACCTCTATTTAGTTTCAAAACATTTCATCATGCCAGTGAGACTTAATGTTGAGACTTTTGCTTTTACTTTTACTTTTAAAGATATCTTTTGAAAATCTTCAGCTCATGGAATTTGCTCGGCAACTTGAAATGCTAAGCTATTTACAGCAACTTGTTTATGTCAAGTTTAAAAAAACCTGTTAAAATGTCGTACTGTGCCCTCACATAGTAGGAGGGACTGGGGGTCTCTCTGGAGCCTCTTTTTTAAGGGCACTAATCCTACTGATGAGGGCCCTGCCCTCGTGACCTAAACACCTTCTGAAGGTCCCAATTCCTATTACCCTCATTTTGGGGGTTGAGATTTTAGCATGAATTTCAGGGGCACACATTCATACCATATTAAATGTTATAAATATGAATAGTTATATATTAATGAATGCTGCTAATAACA
Organism: Camelus dromedarius; assembly: GCF_036321535.1. Classification (NCBI taxonomy): domain Eukaryota; kingdom Metazoa; phylum Chordata; class Mammalia; order Artiodactyla; family Camelidae; genus Camelus; species Camelus dromedarius. The sequence continues at coordinate 67,258,014 of NC_087439.1, read as the reverse complement.
GAGTACTAATTTATTGCACATTTGTCAGGGGTTGTCAGTATGCTCAGTACTATAAAAAAAAGTGTATCATGTATGTAAGCATTAAGACATATTCTTCATTTAAAAAACATAGTAATAGGGTTATATACTCTAGTTTCTCTTCAGATCACATAAATCTTTCACCTTTTACTAAAAAATACAGTAACAGGGTTAGAGAATGAAATGAAGGTGGTCTTGACAAATTTATAGCCTGAAAGTTGGCAAAGGAGAAAAAAAGAATGTCATAATATTCCAATGTACACATATTTATTTCTATTTTTATTTTTGGGGGGGGTAGGGGAAATTTCCTTTTTAAAAAAATTTGCATTCTTTTTTATTGAAGTATAGTCAGTTTACAATGTTGTGTCAATTTCTGGTGTGCAGCATAATGTTTCAGTCATACATATGCATGCATATATTTGTTTTCATATTCTTTTTCATTATCAGTTACTACAAGATATTGAATACAGTTCCCTGTGCTATACAGTAGAAACTTGTTGTTTATCTATTTTATATATAGTAGTTAGTATCTGCACATCCTGAACTCCCAATTTACCCCTTCCCACCCCCTTTATCCCCTGGTTACCATAAGTTTGTTTTCTATGTCTGTGAGTCTGTTTCTGTCCAGTGTAGAAATATTTTTAATCTTTATGAAAGATGCATTATTTCATTTTATTTTATATTTATTTTCTTTGATGGGGGAAGTAATTAGGTTTATTTATTTATTTTTAATGACGATACTGGGAATTGAAGCCAGGACCTCATGCATGCTGAACACACACCGTACCGCTGAGCTATACCCTCCCCCTCACTGAAAGATGCATTATTTTAATAATTATAGTTGAAGTCAAATTTTAAAGATATGGTGCAAATCTGATTCAGTAGTTGGTAGTTTTGAGGATGTTTTTCTTTTTCCTCAGCAGAGGGCATGATCCCTCTTCAGTGCGATCGTTAGTTTTCAGATGTTCTCTCAAAGACAAATTAAGCGAAGTGCTCCTTGCTAAAGCTGTAGCCCTTCAGGTGTTGTGATGTAATTATTCTATTAATTTACTTTATTTTCTTAAATGATCATAAATAACCATAAACTACCGCACACTAGCAGCACACTTCATTTTTATTTTTTGTCTCTTCCTTGTTTTGACTTCTGACTTTGAGCTCTTAAAAGCAAAAGGCTTTGTTTGGAGGAGGCATTCTTCTGAAAAAATATACTAACATATAGGACAGATGCATGCCATATCATGGACTGAATCTAAAGTGCTGCCTCAGAACTTTTCCTGATCTTTGAGTGTGACACAGTGAGGAGGGTGTCCAGTTGGGATCAAATTTCTTGATCTAAGCCCTTTATACACTGGTGAAATTCATTTCTGTGAAAACAAACAAACAAAAAAAGGATTGCGTTTGTAGACTTTAAGACTGAATTAGCAGCTTATTTCTCAGGTGTAAAGTTGATTGCACAGATTTCACTAGACCTTCTCCGTTACCCGCAACATCATGTGTATTTTAGGCAGCTATAGTTTTGCTGCCTGAAAGAGAAATAAAATATAAGAACACCACCATACCCAACATGGCACAAAGTAAATTCTGTATTTTTAATCCTCGTTGCTACTATTGCCGTGAGGTTTCTGCTCTTACAGAATTTTGAAATTCACCATTGTATTATGGTTTGACAGTGACTGGTCTGTCTTTCCCCCTCCCCAGTTTAAGAAGTGCCGCTCTTCTCATGCACATACGAACAACTTTGCAAAGTCCGTCGTCAACCTTGTGGATTCTGTAAGTATCCTGGTTTTCTTGAACCTATTTCTCCGAGACGGAATGCCATATCTCTGTTTGCTTAACTTGTTGCTTTAGTTCTTTCTGGGGCGAAAGTAACAATGCTGTCCTTAAGCTCATCTGGCTAAGAAACTGTGGAATGGTCTGCTTCACAAAGAGCAGTGTTATCAGAGTTTTAGGGGACTGTTGAGTTATTCTTGGAATCCCAAAAATGCATTGACGTTGCTTCTATGCGATGTTTAGGTATTACTGTTGCCAGAGTCGATAGAGGACAAAAACAGTGAAGAAAATTAGCTCCCAAAAAGTGTAAAGTAAACTTGGCAAATGAGACTTTGTTAATAGTAATCAGTTGAGCTTATTTGTCTTAAATATATGACAGAACTAATAGATTGAGGTGGATTATGTTTGGAGAATATGAGCGATACAATTTTTTTTTAAAAGAACCCAAATTTATTTTCCTAGTGTTCCCATAAGAATGCTTTAGACTTTATTTCTAGATGACAGAATTAAGTGCAGTCCCAAAATAAAACTAATTTGAAACAATAAAATATATAACTTCTTACAAAGGCTTCTAATCTATAAATCTTTCTTACTGATATTTTTTTCCCTCTTCTGATTTTGTGAGTTACAGAGAATGATGGTTAAGATTTTCCTCCTTTTTCCTGCATTAGACAGGAAATCCATCAATGTGAATATTGTTCATTATGTTCCAATAAATAATTCAATTTGATTAATTATAAATTAAATATAGCCAACTGTTTTGTGTATTCTAATGTTAAGTGCTATTTTGTTCAGCTAAATATGTATTTATCTGATATTTGTTGTACGTTCCCTCCTAACTGGGAAAAAATGTTATAAATTGCTTAATATCTAAATGATACTTATTTTCTCCAAAGGACTGCCTTCTTTTCTGCCTTTCAAATAGTCCAAAACCCTCCAATCATGTAAACATATGACATATAATACTTGGTAGGCAGAGCTGGGCAGCATAATATGGGTAAAGAGGAATGCAGTATCATATAGAATTAAGATAGAAATTCTTAAAGTTAGTTATTATCTGGTTTATTTTTTTCATTTCAGCTCTTGACAGTCTTTTCAAAGGAAAACTATAAGTGAATATGGAAAAGATAATATTAAACACACCTTTCCCCCTGCCCAAGCTGTTTACTTGGTATAATCTCTATATTTGTCATTTCACCATGATTGAACAGAATCACATCTTGCAAAGTGTCATTTCTATTTTCCGTTACTGTACAAGGTTCTGAAGCTGACCGACTAATTTTTTCAAAAAGACATAACATTGAAGTTACTCCTTGTTGTAAAATCATTGTAGCATCAGCTTGATTTAGGCATGGGGATATTTCCTTTCTGTAGTGTGTTCTAAGATCATCCATTATTTTATTAGCTTGAAAATAGGACAAAATGACAACATTCATTGAAATTGCTTGTGTGTGTGAATTATTTAGCTACTGGACCAAAAGGAAAGAGAACAGAAAGTTATAATTTAAATATTATGAGTGGTATGGATAATTTAAGTTTGCTCTCTCCTCTTTTGGCCTCAGATCCTTGATTCTCTTCCAGTGTTAATTTACTTTTCATATAACAAGGCTTCCAAGGGCAAGTCAGCCACAGTGTTAGTGCTAGTCCAAGGATTTAGTGATCCGTTCCAGTCCTGCGGCAGTCACTGGTCATACCGCACTCACTCAGAGCTGGTGTATCAGGCTCCAACCTGTTATCTCCTGTGAGGTTTGAAAGGGTGATTTTCTGAACCTTGTTTTGAATTTATGTCCAGACTGTAGAATCGTGCTGCCCCTTGCATATGTCCCCTAGTAAGATGCCTGGCCACTACATCCGTGGATTGGGGATTGAAGTAACTTTAGGAGAGGCTGAGCTGTGTGATTATTCTTTCTTTCTTTTTGCTCTTGGAAAAGAGAAAGGAAAAGAAGATTCTCCATGATGAGCTAATTCTGACCTCGTGTTCTCCTCTCACCTCCCCACCTGTCCTTCTGCTGACTCTGAATCACTGATTGTGCATGTTTGACCCAGTGTTTTCCTCCTGCACCTGTCCTGTTGTATACCCTCAGATTTACAAGGAGCAGCTTAATACCAGGGTTGTCCTGGTGGCTGTAGAGACCTGGACTGAGAAGGATCATATTGACATCACCACCAACCCCGTGCAGATGCTCCATGAATTCTCCAAATACCGGCAGCGTATCAAGCAGCACGCGGATGCTGTGCATCTCATCTCGTACGTACCTGTATCCCTTGGCCTCAAGTTGATCTTTATCCCTTTATTGTATCAGTTAGGTCATCGATCAATACAGCAATCCTGAACAAGATTGAGGTTGATTCCTCTGTTACATAAGAAGCGCAGTAGTAGGCTGTCCAGTGTAGGGATGGTGGTTCCACAGTCATAAGATCTACTTTCAGAGGACATCCCTACCTTCAGACCTACCATCCTCAGGGTCAGCTTATGATTCAGGACAGCTGCTGGCACCCCAGCCTTCATCACAGGCAGCAGGAATGCCAGGCAGGCAAGGAGGAGTATGGAAGGGTCCTCCTTCCAGCTGAGTTAGCTTCTTTAAAGCAGATTTCCTGAAACCTTGCACACAGCAATTTCACCAACAAATCATTTGCTAGATCTTAGTCACAGTGGCCACACTGAACTGCAAGAGAGGCTAGGAAAGGTAGTTTTTGAAATTAAAAAAAAATTTTTTTATTGAAGTATAGTTGATTTACAATGTTGTTTTAATTTCTGGTGCAGAGCATAGTGATTCAGTTATACATATACATGTTCCTTTCCATATTCTTTTTTACTATGGGTTAGTACAAGATATTTAATATAGTTCCCAGTGCTACACAGTAGGACCTTGGAAAGAGAGTCTTTTGAAATGAACTATTGAATAAAATTGATGTTCCATCACTAAGGAAGCGAGGTGCCTTGCTTACTTCTGATATCAGACGTTGTTCCCTTCCCCACTCGTGGCTCAGCTGTTTTCAGACAGTTCTCTAAGGCTCCATCCTGGAACCAAACCCACCAAAGTCCTCCTTCCTTTCTTCTCACCCGTTACTCTTTACTTTTCTCTCAGTCTTTAATCAGCAATTTACAATCATCAATCTTTTGTCTAACTGCTAGATATTCTCTACTAGAAAAAAAGTCAAGGGCTGTGGACTGTTTATCTTTGTGTCCAATTCCTGTATGCGATGCTTAGTTAGGTGCTCAATTGATGCTCATTCAACTATTTAACGGAAGTCTAAACGTATGTGTGATAATCTACTTTTAGAGGTATTTAAAATACAGTTTTTGGTTTCTTGAAGGAGGGTTGGTTTGGGATTTTCATTGTAGGAGAGTAGACATACCTGGGGAGAGTTGAACTGTAATGGTCACTCCATTGGTTTCCTAACAGCACTTATTTTTTTAAGGCGTGTGACATTCTACTATAAGAGAAGCAGCCTGAGTTACTTTGGAGGTGTCTGTTCTCGCACAAGGGGAGTTGGTGTGAATGAGGTAAATGTTACCAATTTTCCTAAAGTAGAGCTTTATCTGTGCATCTGATCTCTTTCTTCCCTGTGGCCTAGTTTACATCCCTTCTCAGGCCTGTTTAGAATGATAATGACACTGAGAATATAGTGTGAATGGTTTGTATTAGTAAATAGAACCCAAAGTGGTCTTTGATGTTAGAAAAGAGGTATTGTTTCATTTCACAATGACAGCCTTTCATATTTATCAGGCCAACGCAAGCCAAAGAATGACCTGGAGAATTTTTGGCATCTGTAGATAAGTTTTCATAAACTTGTTAATTCTTTCTCTATAACTTTTTTTTTTTAAGTTATTATGCTCTTCTGCCCATGTTAGGTTTAACACACCCAAAAAGTCAAACCAACTCAATCTAAATCTGAAGCTTGGTCAATAGCTGACTATATTAGACCAGGTCATCCCAATAGCCATCCTTCAGTGGAGACCTCTCTTGACAGATTTGTAGTAAGTTGAATTTATTCTTGGTTTGGTATGAGTTGAAATGGGGCACAGCCTTTTATGACTTGTATTTTATGTTTCCACGTGAGAACGCCAAGTCCTGAGAGATGCCACGTAGTAAGAGAGGCTTTCTGCTTCTTGGGCCCCGTTGCAAGGAAGAAGTGATCAGGAGCATGTACCATCTTTGGATGCTGTGAGGCTCTACTTAGGGAACTGAGATGTTATGTGGTAATGATTGAGAAATAATAACTAGCTTTGTGCCCTCTCTCAAATGTTTCCCACACACTTTCAACTCTGAAAAACAGTATGGTCTTCCAATGGCAGTGGCACAAGTATTATCGCAGAGCCTGGCTCAAAACCTGGGAATCCAATGGGAACCTTCTAGCAGAAAGCCAAGTATGTACACTGACCTTCTTACTTTCATGTGCCATTCTGTCTGTTATAATGCATGTCCAGTCAATAAATAAATATTTTTCATTCCTAAGTCGTAATAGTTTAACTGTAGTGTATCTCCTTCCTCTAAACAAGTGATAAAATGAGCAATTTAAAGTAATTCTTAATCTGTGTGAGTTATAGAAATGTCCCCTTCAAAATCCTTAAACTCATACTCAGTTTCTCAGGGCATGGTCAGCTCTTTCTCTCACTGCAGGATGTCGGGTTGGGCGGAGGTGAATACGTTCTAACCAGTTGAGTGTAGATATAAGATGTCAATGAGGCTCCATCACAAGTACTGTTGGAAGAGAAAATAGCTTAGGTCTACAGTCAAAAGGAGCTCAAACTCTCATTAAACTTACCCACCTGGTACCATCAGAGGCCAGTCATAGAGGATAACACTCCTCTACTGGGCAGGCAGGGCCAAGAGGGAATAGAAACAGTCACAGGTCCCATCCAGTAGGAAAACACAGCCACTGAGTGCTAGAGGTCACTCTTCTCGTTAACCAGAAGAGAGGCAGATGGAAAGACAGGGCTGAAGTCCCAGTGCAGAGTGTCAGAAAGGCCCACAGTAATTTTAGGGGGTCCATAAAAGTTTTTAACTTCTTTTAAAATCAGTATAAAATTCAAGCTGGATTATATTCCTCTTTATACCAACACGGAAGTAAAATATAATTTCTAATACATTTTTGTGGCAGAAGGCAAAATGCCTAAGACACACATAATGCGATCCTGTGGAAAGAAGACTGAGGCGTTCTCTCAGGCTAGTCTCTTACCTGGGAATTGAGTAGAAGTCCACTCCCCTTTCTGAAAATATCAGATGCCAGGAGTAAAGGTCTCCCCTCTCCCCAGTCTCCTCAAAGAAGAAAAGGACAAAAATCCACCTTAATATTATCCCATATTTTAATACTTCTTTGACCACTATCAAATAATTGTCATTAATGCTCAGTATTATGGGAACTTGAAACAAAATATACATCCAGGGTCTTTGGGTTCCCTTTAAGGGCATAGTAAGCCATCACTTTATGGGTCCATTGAGTTTGGTGTCATTTCGCAGATCTCCACAAACTTTCATATATTAATACCTTGCTCAGAGTATTTGCTTTCCCAGGGAAACATGTAATACACATTAAAGGAGGCGATTCAGGTTTCGTTGGCTGGCATCTATGCTTGAAAACCAGAAAGAAGTAGGACCGGGTTTATGGCCTTGTTTGAAAACCCTGGAGCTGGAAAGAGGCCAGTGGTGGGGTCAGCTGAGAGATGTTACTGAATTGATGATGTACTAGGGTAGGAGGTAGGGTTCATTACTAAAGCTTGACATAGTTCCTTCCTTCCTAAAATTATTTATTCCTTTGTGAATCATTTGTTTAGGTAGATTTGTTCTGAACTTTGAATTTTGAAAAATCTATTTGGAAGTCTTTCTTTAAAAATATCTTTGTCTATCATAGAAAAGAGAATAGGAAAAAATAAAGGAAAAGGACAGCCCATCACAATATCCAATATGTCCATCTATGCTATCTACATTAAGTTTATGATTGTTATTTAATTTAGATGGTTTTACACTTCTATTTTAGATTGCTGTCTTTTACTGAACCTTTAGTCAAGTCTCTGGCTGATCCTTGCTTTGACTCTATCAAATCAAATTCTCTTCTTTAATGTCCAGTGTGCTCTGTTAGCAGGACTTCAATGAGGACTCATTGCATTTGCGCAGGAGAGCTTTGCAGTTTCCCAAAGAGCACACAGGCTGCCATCTCATGTGAGCTCCAGAACCACTCTGGGAGATAGGCAGAGAGATGCATTCCCATTTTAGAGGTGGAAACACCAAGACCCAAGAAATGCTAAGTCACTTGCCTGTGAAACTCTCTCATCAGGTAGAACTTGGGCTAAACTCAGGCTTTCGGATTTCTAGACCAGGGTACTTTTTATTAAACACTGAAACTAGGAACTTAATTGAGTTCTCTGAGTTGTAAAAATGAATACAACTGTATTTCTTGCAGCTGTTATCTTAGGAACCAAGCTACACTGTTGGAAAGGATTAAAAAAATGTTGATTTAAAAGAAATAGATTTTGTTTGGTGAGACTCCTCATTCTGTACTTATTTGACATGAAATTGGTGATAAGGAATTATTTCAAGAGCTGCCATGCAAATTAAAGATGTGACTTTTGTTGTTTCCCTTCTCTTCTGTTGCTTTTTGTTGTTTCACTGGACTAGAATGTGACTGCACAGAATCCTGGGGTGGCTGCGTCATGGAGGAAACAGGGTAAATTTTCATTGTCCATGCATTTGATATAAACCTTGTACTGAAACTGCTGCGTATAATTATATACACAGTCTCTCTGGTACTGGTCTTTTAGGCTAAGCACTTAGTATAAATTCGATAATTCAGTATTTGATATGTTTAAAAATGAAAAGGCTAATTTACTTTATATTTTAATTTTTTATTCAAAGTTGGTGATAGGAGTAAAATAAAGTAACCACTTCTACTTCTCTCAACCCTTAAAGGAAACACATGATTAAATGCTTCTAAGTTTAGTGGAGGCATGAATTTTTTAGTACACTTAGGATAAAAGCTGGTGATCTGTCAGTGAAAACCAATTTAGTCATCAATTTACATTTTAAGGAACTCATAAATAGACATGTTTACTGTAATAAAAATGGTACTATACAGCTTATAATCAATAAAGCTTTTTTTAAAAAAATTAAGACAGATTTATTGTGTCTAAATTAGGTAGTCTTCTACTGATAGGCATTTGAGCATTTCCCCACCTAACTCCACTCTCCTATTGTGGATACTTTGGAAACTAGAGCAGCTGCCCCCTGGGTTGGCGCTGCATCTGTGAACCAAGGCCTGGAAACACTGCCTTCTTTCCCAGGGACCCCTGCCCCACGGGAGCCGCTGCCCCAAGGCCCCCTAAGCTAGAGCCCACGCCTAGTAGACGGAAGAGGTTTCCTCACTCACGTGTCTCTTCTACTTCCTTTGACCAAGCCAGACATCTGCTCAGCACATCACCATTTCTGGTCACGCCCCGATCCTATGAGCCCCAGTTGCGGAGGCCCTGACCTACTTACACACAGTCCCTTCCTTTTTCTTTTTCTCACACCAGGAGCCCAGCTCATGGGAACAGGAGGAGTGTGAGCACGAGGGCTCGAAGCGGGAGCCAGCCATTATGCCTGCTAGTTTAGAACACACGTTCCTAGAAGTGTGGTTTAAGCTTGAAGCTGTCCACTTTCATGCTCCCCTAACTAGGTACCATAGTTCAGCAACGTTAGGGCTTAAGCAGGCTTTGTTGAGGACTCTTATAGGACAGTAACACCATTTGTAATACTGGTTCTCTCAGGAGAGGTCTTCTGTCTTCTAAACTTCCAGTTTCTAAATGAGTTTTTAGACTAACCACCCATAGGACAGAATAAAACTGTTTAAAGTTAATATGTTTTTCTCAAGTATACGTTTCTGCATAGTTCTTGTAAGAGATCACTACCCTCATACATCAGGAAATATAAAACGATCAGACTGCATCCTAGAATAGGTGACCTAGAACTCTCTACACTGACAAATATGTCCAAGGAATCAATGTATGATTCAGTTTAACCTTGACCACATGTATAATATTCCCCTATGTACTGGCGTAGTGATAGTAATTAATTAACTCACAGAGAGGTTGATATTATAATCCTGCTAAATCATGAATATCACCACAGTATTTGAGGTTTGAGAATAAGGAGCTGTTACCTAATGCTAATTCAGAAGGAGCCTACCCTAATTCTGACTTGGCTGTGTGTATATACGCTGAAAACATACATAGTCTAACTCAGCTCTTTAGGGTTTCCTTGTTTACCTCAGTTGTGCTGCTGAAGCCTGCATTATATAATCTTTAACCAGTGGACTTCCGCTATTCCCTCCTCCAAAGTAAAATCTAGAGATCTGGTCATGATGGGGGAGTAGAAGGACTGTAAGCTCACCTCCTCTCACGAACACAGCGAAACCGCAACTGACTGCTGAACAACCATCGATAAAAAAGACTGGAGCCTACCAAGAAAGGTCCCACACCTGGAGACAACCCAGAGGGAACCAAAGTAAAATCCAGTTGATTTCCGAGCTCCTTTTATGCAGGACAGAGGCCAAAGAAAAGTGCTTGTCTTGACTGAGACAGGGCAAATAAAAGTGACCACACTTTAATACACAGCCTACACAAAGGAGTTTTGTGATGAACTTTTCAGAACCTCTTCGAAGCCTGAGCACAAAAGGGCTTGACGGCTGAGGGGGCTGTAACACGGCCCCCAAATCTGTGATTTTCCTTGAAGATCTATTTTTACAAGCTCTACCACACACACTTACTTGGCAGTTTGAACAGAAGTGCCTTGTCAAAATTTGTGTGGGATCATCTGGATCCACAGTGATCATTTTGTTCCAGTTTAAGGGATTTAATTTTCTTCGCTGATGACTGCTTTTGGTAAATCATTTATGTAATCAATTCTTTATTTCCTCAGGGTATCCCATTCCAGAAAGTTCTCAAAGTGCAGCATTTTGGAGTATAAAGACTTTTTACAGAGAGGGGGTGGAGCCTGTCTTTTCAACAGGCCGACAAAGGTTAGTAACTTAGAAAGTGCAATTGTTTCTCCAATTTTTTCTTAACAATGGAACTATGCCAAATGCCAGATACTTGTCTTGGAAAGCAGGTTTCTTTTCAATCAGATTAATATTTAGTTACAGAAGTCTTTATTGTGTTGAGAATTGAGTCCTGTTTAAATGAATGACAAGACCATCATTTCACTGTTCTGAAGCTCTGGTGTTTCGGTGCTAGCTGCACCCCACCTCAGCTCTCCCCTCCAGAAAAACACGATCCTTCAGTTAAAATAGCTTTGAAATGTTTGTGTTAGTGTTTTCACCCTGCTGCTAAGAGGTAATAGTTTAGATTAAGCTATATAACTTTAGCCCATTTCTCTGACAAAAATTCTGTTTCCCCTTGGCATTCTCTCTAGAGGTGTAATAACTTCTCGGCCTTTCCTTCTCTCTTATTTCTCTCTCTCTCTTTCTTTTTTTTCCTTTCTCTCTCTTTCTCTCTTTTCTAAAATCTAGCCGAGCCAGAATTCTTAAAGTCACCAGATTTATATCTTTTGGATAAGTGACTGTGGACGTAAAGTAGCATGTTTGGAGTCCAAGTTGCTCAACAGGCAAAAAGACAGGACTAATACAAATTAGCAGATGGCATAGAAATTCTAACATTGCACATTTCATATTTCCTTTTAAGATGCTACATCATAAGTCAAATATAGTCCATTTGCTATACAGAATGTTTAATATTCTGCAAATTGAGAGAGCAGTGAAATCCTGTTAGCCTTAAAAAAAATCAGTGACTAATGTGGATAACTGACAGAATAATTTATTGCTATCCCCATAATTAAATGATACTGCTAAATTAGGAATGATACTTTGATGCCTGACATCTGTATAAAATCTCAGTAAGGCTGCAGAGAAAGGAACAGGAATTTTAAAGTGACCTTGCACCTTAAACTTAGTCACCTGCCTTTCATGGCATTGATCTCAATGCCTCAGAAATCTGAAAGCTTCCGAGTGTTTAAAATGGGAGCAATGAGGAATAATGAATTAATGTGAGCTGCTGGCATTTCTGAATTAATGTACATGGCTAATTTTACCTGCCTTGCAGTTTACCAGCTAATTATAAGCATCATGCTAGAAAAAACAAGACTGAGTTGTTTGGAAATATTAAAACCTCTAGTGTGTGTATAAGGATTCATCACTAGACTTCTGAAATTGCTTGTGAATAGAAAGAAAATTATTCCAATAACTTGGAAAACTAAATAAAAATAGCTGTGCATTTTCAATCTTAAAAGTTAGTGAATATGGAACTATTTCTTTTTAAACAACAAAGTAGAATGATTTTTTTAAAAGCCCCTGTCAATTCCTGTGGAACAGTTTGTATGTATGTATCAAAGAACTGACTTTTCCCCCAAATGTTTTAGTCAATGAAAGTATGTACGCATGTGTTATTTTCACAGTATCCATGTGCGTCTTTTCTGTGCTCTGGGAACCTTCTTCACTGCCATGTTTTCCATCTGGTTTGTGACAGTGACCTGTCTCAGGATGGAAGAAGAGTCCTGAGAATGAAATGTAGCAGCTGGTTACACGGGAGGCCTGACGTAGAGCCCTGCTCGTGGTCCAGCCTGCCCTTCCCTTTTCCATTTTCTCCTCCCTGCTGATCGAAGTATCACAGAGATGAGGACTGGTGATTTTAGTCACTGGAGTTTCCCACGGGGAAGCCCCCACCCAAGCATCCGGAAAACCTTCCTTGCTTCTGATACCAGTTTTCTTTGTCTGGAAGTGGAAGGAGGATCAGCTCTTTCTGGGGCAGACTCAGTGGAGGGCAGCCCTTCCGTGGGTGTGTGCTGCTGCTGGGAGAGGAGCCTCTTTCTGCCTCTCATATACATGGCTCTGAGCTTCTGGGCGGGGATGTCCCGGTCCAGCCTCTACCTAAGTGTTATGGACATACACAGAGAAGTCTTGCCCCAGGTGATGGGAAATAGAAATATTTCTTATAAATAATCAGCTGCCTCAACAATTGTTCTGTAATGTAGTTTATTTGGCCAGCAAGTTCATAGCACCAGTAAGGTGGATTATTCTAGAAATTTGACTCTTCTATTACTCCAGGAATGACTGAGATATCTCTATACATCTCTATGTGTAAGTCTCCACATTTACTTAATATGCTTCAGACAGTGCCAATTTCTTTTCAATGAGAATGATGGGCATAGATTTCCAGCATCATTTTCCCCCTAAGTTTATTTGCATTTATTTGATGCTGTATATCACATTCAGCTGTGACTGAAGCATTTTTATCTTTTTGACAGTTTTTGTATCTTCTCAGCTGCTTAGATATAAATCAGCAAATTAGGTATCTGTGAGCCTTATTAGCAATGCATTTTAGCTCCATTAGCTAATATGAAAAGTGATCTATTCCTCTTGACAGCTTATCTCTATAAAAAGTAACTCTAATGGTAGAGGTCATCTCTGGAGCCCACCACCAGGGACTCCTCCAAGAACTATTACCCCATTTAAAATCGGTTCTTTAGAAGTGTTATTAATAAATGAACAGTGTTTCTCACACATGTATTTGTAAGAGGCCATAACAACCCATCGTAGAAGGGTATCACGTGATAGCTGATTATAGGGCTGGGTATGTAGCCTGACTGGTGTGTTGATTTTCTGTGATAAATTAAAATACTCTCACTTTATCTTTCTAATCCCTTTCAGCTGTTTGAGCCCACAGAATGTGGAAATGGATATGTAGAAGCTGGGGAGGAATGCGATTGTGGAATCCATGTGGTAGGTATAAGAGGTCTTTTCTACCTGGCAACGTTAATCAATAAATCTACCCAAATTCTGTGGATTCTAACCTGAGCAAACAAGTATGGCGTTAGTGAGAAGCCTGCAGTGTCATTCACTGTGGTCTTACTGCCTTTATTTCTGAGCTCTGTCATCAACACTTAATCCTAGCTCAGACACGGTAGAATTAATTACGTCTTTATGGCCCTGTCTGAAAAGACCTAATGGATTCTTCTAATCAACTTCCCTATCTCTTAAAAATTCATAGTTCATATTCATCCTGGACAAGTTTTATGAAATCATGAAAATTCTTTCTGTGTTGTATATTATTTTTGTCTTTGTAAAACTAGATTGAGTATTAAGACTGTAATATACCTAACTGAGGATAGGGCGCCTGCTAAAAATTAAGTTTGCGTCTTGGTAGAGAAGCCTTTTCTGAGATCATACTTTGCTGAGAAGCATAGCAGGAAGGACTCTGTCAGTGCTTAAAGTGATTAACTCTTATCCTAAAATATTTGCTTACTATTAAACCTCCTCATGTGGGTTATGCTGAGTCATACATGGAGGGACTGTTGAATGACCAGCAGATGGGTTTCCTACTTAACTCACTGAAGTGTTTTCTCCAGGAATGCTATGGACTGTGCTGTAAGAAGTGCTCGCTCTCCAACGGGGCCCACTGCAGTGACGGGCCCTGCTGTAACAATACCTCCTGCCTCGTGAGTTCTCTGGCAGTTCCGTCTTTCTTTTCATTGACATATTAGCGGAATATCGCAAGGCATACATGGATCATTTTTATAACTTGTCATGAATTTGCTTGACCCTTTGCATAGTATCCTGGCAACTTTAATCAAGAAATCGGCCCAAATTCTGTGGATTTTAACAGTGATCATTACTACGATTCACTACCAACCATTGTCAACTGAGATAAAATGCACAGCCTAAAAGCTGAGAGTTACGTTTTATTCGGTGGATATTTCTGAGGACTTAAGCCTGGGATGACAGCCTCTCAGATCACCCTGAGGGACTGCTCCGAGGTGGCAAGGTAGAAGCCAGGATACATGAGTTTTTGCAACTAAGACCAGGTAGTTGGAACATCAAAAGATAACTGTTAATTAAAGAAAACCAGATATCTCAGGTTAAGGAATTCAGTGCTTTTTTGTGTAAGGGAAGGTGCAATTCTTATGGTCTTTTTCATTATATGCCCTACTTATAACATTTTTCTTTAAAACTCACCCGAATTTATTTTAGACCCTGAGCATAAAACCTGGTGCTCATATTTTCACATTTAATTTTTAAAATCCCTTGTAAAGGCAAGAAAGGTAGATAAAGAAGTAATGTATGTATGTATGTATATGTGTAGGTGCACAACTTGTGCATGTGTGTACACATAGCTGCTTCCATCTTTAGAGACCCAGTTATTTTCCAGACATTCTTTGGCAGCACTGAAGGGAATTCGTATGAATTAAGTGAAATCAGATTGTGTGTATTTAGCTAAAGCTAGGCTAGTATCCAAGCTAATAGGTAAATTAGTGCAGGTTGAGTGTGCATATCAGTCTTCAGAGAGAGCCTAAATGTTTATATTTTACTGATTTGCTCTTTTGCCTTAAGCCACCCCAGTGTTTCTTTTTTACGTAATTGCCATTACACTGATTTCCAAAAATAATACTCTGAGATGGTGGATTTTGAAATCTGAACATTTAATGCCTTGGTTAATGATTCACGGTTACTACAGAGAGTGGTATTTGGGCATTGTCTCTATTCTGGAACTATCTTGCTAATTCACAAAAAGAGTTTGGTGCTGGCTGTGAGAGGGTGTCATGGTTGTTGGTGACTATGAGAATGTTAACTCTTTGAAATGTTAATTCATACTAGTTCCTAATATTGAGTTTTAATTTGCAGTTTCAACCACGAGGGTATGAATGTCGGGATGCTGTGAATGGGTGTGATATCACCGAATATTGCACAGGAGACTCCGGCCAGGTATGGCACACTGAGTTTTAGGTAATACATCTGACTTACAAATACCTATTTTAAAGCTTTCAGTTTGGATTACATGTGTGAATATAATTCGGTTCCTTGTTTTTTATTTTGTTTTGCTTTGTTTTCTGGTAATTTTTAGCTCTCCACCATGCCTTTATTTTAGGAACGTGTATTGTGGTTTTTGGCACCTAAAAATCTCTTTTCTTTCAAATCTCCCTGTCATAATTAGTTCCCTTTATATCGTTTATATCCAACTAATTTCTTTTTCTTTCCTGATGCCCACACCTAAAACAGGACGCTCACACTGCTAAAACACTCATAGTACAATTTTCAGCTGTTTTAAAACCACAAGACCCTTTCTTTTAATAGAGGTTGGGATGGAAGCCCCATGTGGAGAGCTGGGAAGAGTAGCACTGCTGTGGTTGAACTGGGGTTGGGGGCAGAATTCCCCTTTCTCTGCTCTGTCCCCATCTCGTCCCACTTACGGAGCCCTGGCTTCACGGCCACATGCTTTGGTGTGATCTTCTTCACGCTAAAATGATCACGTTAAAATTAAGGTTGCCTTCTGGCATGCATTCCTTCTTGATAAAATTTTTATGTTTTTAAACATTAATATCGTGTTGTTCTAAGTCTTTATTTGTCATTCAAATGCACATTTGTGGAGCCCCTGCTCTGTGACAAGCACTGCTGTGGACGTTGGGATGGGGAGGAATCGGGATGGACAAGTCCCAGCTCTCATGGCGTGTGTGTTCTGCTGGGTGGAGAATGGCAAATATGTGAACAAAAACCCAGTGAGTACGGAAGCATGGCTTCTTCAAGAGATGGAATGAAAGCAGGGATAGCTGGGGGTCGTAGTGACGACAGTCCAGAGAGGAAGTCAGGAATCAGGCAGGTTGAGTTGGGACTTGCTGAGAATTGTCGACTTCATCCTACCTTCATTTTTATTCTGACGTTACTTCCAGAGCGTTTCCCCCATACTGTTATACTGTTTTTATAAATATCCTCTTTACAGTTGCATGGAAGTCTGTCAGGTGGATTTACTGGTCACTTCTATACCCAGTGGTGGATATTTAGATTGTTGGCAGTATTTCATTATTATAATTATGGCCATGAACATCTTTGTGCACATTTAAGAGGGTTTCTTGTTTGGGGTTAGCTCCTTAAGGATAAGTTCTCAGGAGTGGAATTACCGATTGCCAGGTATTGTGGTTTATGAGGGGCTCCCAGTAGAGTACGGTTGAGGCCAAAATATTATTCTTGTTATTGCAGATAGCCACGTTGAAAGCCATAGCTTAGTGTGAGGGCTAAATGGGCCTCTTTATAGATCCCAGATTCAGGCTGCAGCAACAGGTTATTGACAGAATTGGGTCTGGAATACCTCTCCTTGCAGAGGTGGCCCTTGCCTTGAATGCCATGGAGGAGCAGTAGAGACGGGATGAGTTATGTGAGTGGACAAGAGAAGGAGGACAGAATGGAGCCAGGATGTCAGGTTATTCTTCTCAAGTTCATCAGCTAGTCAATCAATCAACTAACCATCTCTCTACCTGCCTGGAGAAGTGAGTACAGGAGCAGAGCGTAACTGGAGTTACCCTGAGTTCCCCTCCCTGCAAGGAAACATGAAGAGAGAAAAACAACCTAATCAACCTTTTTGAAAGTTTTTGATATATATCATCTGAAGCTCAATTCAAGTAGATATGGTGCATACAATGTGGTACAGTGAAATATGTTCAGGCTATTCTTTGGTGATTTTTATGCATATCTGTTCTTACATATAAACATGTAAATACATTTCTTTGATTTTTTAAATATTATAGGTGCAGAATGTAAGAATTGTGAATTCTTTGTTTTGTGTCAAGTGTACTGACATTGCTGATATACTGTTTCACTGAGTTATATTTTTGATTTTGTAGAATAATGCAACCATCGTGTATGGTGTTGAGTCTGTATATTCAGTTTTTTTAGTATAGATTTTTCCATTTCAACCTTTAATGCCTGAATTGCCACAGACTTCGCTGGAAATAAGGTTTTTATAGTGAGGGCTCTGTATTCAACCTAATATTCTATTGTCTGAATTTTAAAAAGTTTCTTTTTATATCATGTGCCCAAGGTGGAAACTGTACTGTTTAATTCCCAGTGGCCTGTTAGATTAGCATGTTCCTTTAGTAATAATTTCCTCGTATGACCAGAATGAACCTAAAATCAGTAAATGGAGGAGAAGGAGTTAACCCCACCCCCAAACTGTTCTGCTTTGTAAGAGGCAGTGAATGTTGAATATAATTGATACTAATAATGATTAAGAAAATGGGATCTCTGAGAGTCTCTGCAACCTTGCAAATCAGTATCATTGGCCATGTTATGACTTTATCTCTTTTATTGCATAGTATGTTTTTGCTTAATTTTGATATTAGCATTTCCTGATGCCTCTGAACTGCTTTTTACTTTCACAATTTATAACAGAATAAATAATACCTGTGTAATTGAGAGAAATCCTGGGCAGACAATACTGGATGATCTAATTAAGGTATTTTTGAAAGGTGTAGGAAATATGTTTTGTTAGCACTATGAAATATGTCACCAAAATGGGAGCATAACCTAACTTAAAATGAGCACGGTTGAAGGCTGTCGCACTGTGGAAGCCCACCTCAGTTTGACCTTCCTGCACAGCATACAACTGGGGGCTCAAATGGCATTTAGAGACTGAATCCAGAGCTCTGCTCACAGGCAGAATAAAGTACACAGATTCATGGTTCTTCTGTTTTAAATGTCTCCAGAGAACATAAGACATCCCCTAATTTCCCTTATTAAACATTTGAGTGATAAGCAACTGGCTTTTATTAGCCTAAACTAAAAAATAATTGATTAGAAGTCTTCTTCCATGTAGCTCTGACAGTTTACAGTAAGAGCTTTTTGTTGTTGTTGTTAGTAAAGAAGTCTACTAGTTTTTCCTATTGAAACATCACAGAAGTCAAATCTGACAAATTAATTTTAGACACTGATGTGCCTATGCTAGTAGCAACGTTCATTTTGCATTTTGTTCAGTGTGGTTGTGTTCATCTTGGAGTGAGTAATTATTGTTAGTTGATAAATAAGATGATGATGGTGTTTTTTGAGTGGGTTTGGATGGAAGTTTTTGGGTAGTTGGCCCAGTCTGCTGAGTTTGCATGCTGATAAATAACACCCTGTGAATAGATATCCTTTGAGTCGTCACCATCAGGGTGAATGAAAAGCTGTCGTAATGAAAGCGGACATGAGAGTCAGTTGTTCTTTAGAGAGATGTAGAACCAGAGCCGTGTATCTCAGCCCGTTCCTCAGTAAGTTCCTGCTTCTTAGCAATTCTAAGATAGTTCTGTTACCTTTCTGTAGCGAACTTGATGCACAGCTTGATGTTGCCGGATAGAATAACTTAATTGTATCTACGTGGGTCATTTATTTATTTTCTTGGCAGTCAATAGTCCCTGAGCACCTTCTCAATAACTGAGCCCAGTTTTGTTCCAGATACTTGGGAGGCAGCAGGGACAGAAAATCCCTGCCTGCACGGAGCTCGCAAGAGGATGGTGACAAGAAACAAATACGTACAATATACGAATCCTAGGTTGGAGTTAAGTATTAAGGAGAAGGAAAAAACCAAGAAACGGGGAACAGAGAATGCCAGCATAGGGGAGTGGGTCACCGTTTTGAAGAACATGGTTAGAGAAGCCTTCTCTGAGATGCTGATGGTTGAACAGTCCTGAAAAAAAAAAAAAAAAATGAGAGCAAGCCAGGCAGAAATCTGGGGGGAAGTTTGGAGGAAGAGCAAAGATATAGTTGTGAGGTGGCGGCCTGCCTGAAGGTTTCTGTAGAGTCAAATATTTATGGCAGTAAGTAGGGATGAGGTCGGAGAGCTGATGGCGGGGGCGGTATCGGAGTGGATCATGGTGAGCTTAAAGGCCAGTGAGTAAACCGGGAAGCCAGTGAGCAGAGGAGCAACATGCTGTGGTTTAGGTTTTTAAAGGGACAGTCTGGTAGCAGTACAGACTACGAGGAGGCTGGGGGAAGGCGTAATCCAGGAGAGAGATGGTGCTGGGGTGGACCAGGCGTTTGCAGCGGAGAGCAAGGAAAGTGGTCAGACTGTGATGGTATTTTGAAGGTAGAGCTAACAGGATTTGATAGACTAGAAGGAGAGTGTGAGAAAAAGAGAGAAACACAGGCTGACTCCATGGTTTTGGACCTGAACAGTGGAAAGAATGGAACTCTCATTTACTGAGAAGGTGAAAATGGAGGGAGGACCTTGGTGGCTATTGCCGTGTTTCTTGTTCACTTGCCACACCCATGCGTTTTTGCCCCTTTTCCATATTTGCTTTGAACACTGTAGCAGAGCCTTTGACTTGAGCTTTTTTTTTTTTTTTTTTTCTCTCTTAAATGTGGTGAGTAAAATATACAGAGTAAAACTTTAATTTATTTACGGTAACATTGAGGGAAAACAAAGTGTACTTTAAAAAAATGGTTTGACAACTAGACCTGAAAAAGAAATAACCGTCACATCACGATTGTTCTGGTAACAAGTCTGCAGTTCGAGAGGTCAGAAGTGTAATGGAGATACAGCACTTACACTGAGTTGAAAGGCAGGGTGTTTCTTCTTTCTCAGTAATGTGGCCCAGAGCTGAGTGGCATGGGTGTCACGTGGAGATGTGACATTTTCACAGAGCTGAGCGAGGTCTTGTAAATTAGTTCCTGAGTGTGTCCACGCCTACGAAACAAGTTGATTCATTCCCTTTATTGTCCACTTTAATCCCTTCTACTTTTAACTCCACCATACGCAAGTGAATGTATTTTTCTAGTCCCTCTCATGGAAAACAGAAAAAACATAAAAAAGCACCCACTGCATGGACCTAATTGATTTATTTTTACCAATAATTGGAAAATGAATTTGGATAACCTACTTAAGGAGTTACTCATGTTTTCCTAATGATATATTCACTATGCTTGCATTTTAATATATTATGTACATAATTTGAAGGTACTTATTCTGAACATTAATTAAAAAGATTATATTTTTCAGTGCCCACCAAATCTTCATAAACAAGATGGATATGCATGCAATCAAAATCAGGTATGCTGGGCTATAGATTTTAAATGTGATTTTTAAAAGATTAGTTTTCAAGTTGTTTTTTTTTTCTTTTTGATAACTGTAATTTTGACGGGAAATTGCAACTCAAACAACAGTAAATTATTGCAGTGGTGTAATTCAGAGTTGCTTCATATGGTATAAAATACTATACATATTGTATTTGTCTCTGGTGACAAACTGCCCAGATTGAGGGTGAGGAAGAAAATGCAATGGCTGAAGAATTAGGAATCTAATTTATTGAGCTGTGACCATCTTTAATCATTTCAGCCTGCCTGTTACCGGAAAATATGGCAATCTGTTGTCATGTGGTTGTTTTTTTTTCCCTGAAGCCATGTTATAACCTAACCATTCACATGCAAGTGAACCTAAAAATCATTTTGGTAGCACCCAAAGAAATGTAGCAATTTTTGTTTTCCATAAGATTTAAAAATTTAGATGAGTAGTTTGGAGTTAAAGAGCCGTATTATGAGATCTGTGTTTCCAGTTCTGGTTGTTACTCGTCTGATTCTCTTAAGATGTTTGTGATGCTAATTTTCACTGTGAAAATATTAGGGAACTGAATGAAAAAGAAAACAAACCTTGCCTAAAGCAATGAAGAGGGGACCTTGCAGTGAGAATCTGGGCAGAAAGGGAACTGGCTCGGTGGGCCTCATAGCGTGTGTTCTGTCCCCAGGGCCGCTGCTACAACGGGGAGTGCAAGACCCGGGACAACCAGTGTCAGTACATCTGGGGGACAAGTAGGTCATTCTTCCTGCTTGCTGCTCACACACAGGCTTCTCTTAACATTAGTCTCTGCTGCCAGTCTTGCTGACAGAGATGTACAGCTTGGGGTGATTTTTTTTATTTTTTAATTCAGAAAAGGCTGAAGAGAACAGTGAATCTTAGTCACAAAACCACAGCAAACACATGCTGATGTGGTGGACTCGTCATCAGTGTCGTCCTGTGACTGAGGCTGTGAGAGAAGGGCTGTTACATCCACTTGCAGAGGTTGGGTTGACTGCAGTGGTCTGCTGGTTACTCAGCCACTGGGGTGATTTTCTTTGTACTTTGGATTTAACATTCGCCCCTCAAGTTAGCTTCCTGTTCTTTTACCCCAGGGAATTGCCAGACCCTTTTTTTTTTTTTTCCAAACCTGTAATTGATTTATCTCAGTTTGAAGTGAAGAAACACAAGTACTCCCTGAGATGCAGACAGAGATTTGAGTACACGGTCAGGCGCTCAGTACCTCCTCTCCATGTTAGTACGTGGTCTCTTCCTGACGTCCGCGGTGCCTCGCCAGTGAACTTCGGGTCACCAGGGCCAGACCAGAAGACAGAGAAATAGTTGGTTCTGCCTCACTGGCAGGGGCTGGGTCACCCCACAGCACACTGAAGGCGATTAGGAGACCCATGCACAAGTGATTTCAGTGTTTGGAAAACATCATTTAACTGAAAGATTTACTTCCAGTGCTTCAGTTTTGACAAGGGAAAGATAATAGAGGCATATTTGTCTTTTAAAAAGGTTTAAATATCAAAATTCATGTGCCAACAGAAAATCTCAGTGAGCTAAGACTTTGTAACGCTTCCTGGTACATAGAAAGCAGAATTAAGCATGTTTATTAGTTTTCTGTATGTCACTTCACTAAAACCTGATTAATCCCACGTCCCACCCTCAAACCCACCAACATTGGAAATAAATGTCTCCCAAGCTAAAAAGAGTGGTATATTGGAGCTGTCTTGAATTAGCTTTCAAAGTCCATTTGTTAAATTTTCAGAAATTTTAGAGTCCAGTCAACATCGCGTTCGTAGTTTGCAATTAGCTATGTGTTACACCGTGGAAACTGGCAAATGCCACACATCAGGAATTTTTTTCCCCTTTTTCTGGAGAACCAGTTGTTAAAATATTCACTGGCACATGACTGGTTAAGGGTAACACAGAGAACTAAGATTAATTTTCTTTTCTTGCTCCTCTCCAAAAGAGGCTTCAGGATCTGACAAATTCTGTTATGAAAAGCTGAATACAGAAGGCACCGAGAAAGGCAACTGCGGGAGGGACGGGGACCGATGGATCCAGTGCAGCAAACAGTGAGTGGTCAGCTCTGGGGCCAGAGCAGGCGGACTGGGGGTCCCTGGTTCAAACACAGAATGAGCATGAAATAAATATTACTGTTTTTTTTTAATACGTGTTTGACTACCTGACATTTTAAAGTATGGATTTGAAAACCAGGTTAGCATAGCTGGAGGCAGATGGCTATGAACTAAACTGTTTCTCTGACACAGATTCTCACCATTTCTATAAAACTCAGGAACGTTCTCACATGCTGAACGTTACCTGAAGCTTGTTTTGAAGAGAGACTTTGCCAAGGCATTTTAAATTAATAGTGTGTTTTAATTTTTGACTTTGGCTAGCAGAAAAGGCCTATGAGTGTACTAATACACATAGAGTTCTATGAACAAAATATGCAGACTGTATATATTTTGGGAACCATTTAAAGTGAAATAATATCTATTTGATTATTTCTCTAATGTAACAAACATCTAGTGTCTATATTAGAGATTGTTTTCCCCCTTCTAGAAATATGTGAGAATATATTGGAGGTATCTTCACTCAGGCATCTGTGTACTTTTGGAACACACTGGTAATATTTTCCCTTGATTTGTTCAGGAAAGTTAAAATTGTGCTTTAATAGTTTGTTAAGGTTAATTCAATGACTCAGATCTATAGGACCATTAAGTGATGAGCCAAAGTTTTTAAAGTGGAGCAAGGACTTAAGGGAAGTTTTATTTCTCTAGTTAATGGCCTTTGATGTTGTACTTTATGGAACTTTGCAATTCTGTGTAGTCTTTGATGGTGGATGAGGCCTTGGGAGGCAACAAATCTTTGACTTCTTTAAAATTAAACCAAAATAACACAGCAGAGCTTCCCATCTGATGTCTCATGAGTGAGGTATAGATGTTCTGAGATGTTCAGTCCTTGAGGTGCCAGGGAGAAAGTGGGGCACCTAAAATAGTCAAAATCCATGGGGTTGGATGCCTCTGGATTTAATTAACTCCAGTCATTAAGTCAGTGTCATAGATAAATCTGATCATTTCTCTGTGACTTCAGAAAGATGGGAGGCGCTGGCTTAGATCATTACAGAAGATAGCTTTTGAAGATCTGGTAATAGAATAACCAACCACTAATGAGTTAAGGAAAATAAATGCATGTTTTTTAAACCTCAGAAACTGGGAAACATGACATAGAAACAAAAAAGTGATTTATACACAAATACATATTTTGCCAAATAATTCCGGAGTGAAGTCTCATGTAACCCCTACCAGGTCAACAAATAGAACATAGCGGCCTCCCAGAAAGGTATTCCTCCCCCTCACAGTGCCGTCTTCTGTCTCCTGGAGGTACCGTCATCCCGATTGCGATGACAACCACTTCCTTGCTTTTCTTTAGAGATTTACTGCCTAAGTTTTCAGCCCTAAACAGTGTATTTTGCCTAAAGTTTCAGTAACTTTATATAAAAGGAATCATATTTCATGTATTATTTTGTATTTTGCTTCTTAAGTTCATCATTTTAAGAGTTTTCCATGGTGTGTGTAGTTGTCTGTTCATATTTATTGTTCATTTATTGTATTTTCATTCATATTTATATACCATAATTTGTTTCTCCATTCTGTGTTGCTGGACATTTATTTTATTGAAGTGTAGTTGATTTACAATGTTGTGTTAGTTTCTGGTGTACAGCATAGTAATTCAGTTATATATATGTATATATTTATTCCTTTTCATATTCTTTTCATTATAGGCTGTTACAAGATACTAAATATTGTTCCCTGTGCTGTACAGTAGGACATTGTTGCTTATCTACTTTATATATAGTAGTTAGTATCTGCAAATCCCAAACTCCTAATTTATCCCTATGCCCCTCACTTACCCCCTGGTAACCACAAGTTTGTTTTCTATGTCTCTGAGTCTGTTTTATTTTGTAAGTAAGTTCATTTGTGTCATTTTTTTTTAGATTCCACATATAAGTGATATCATACGGTATTTTTCTTTCCCTTTCTGGCTTATTTCACTTAGTATGATGGTCTCCAGGTCGTTGATGGGCATTTGGATCGTTTCCATGCTTTGGCTATTAGGAACCCTGCTGCTGTGACCATTCGTGTACATGTAACTTAGTCCACATTTGTACACATTTTCTAAGGCCTTATCTGGAAGAAAAATTGCAAAGTCATAGGGGATGTATATTTTCAGTGCCACCAGGTGATGTGACACTGTTTTCTAAAATGGCTGTACTAGTAAACCTACCATGGATATATATCTATATACATATTCTCATAATATATATGAGAGTTTTGTTGTACTGCATTCTCACCAACACTCTGTTACCACACATTTTACTTTTATCTATCCTGCTGTGTGTGAACTGCTCTATTATTGTGGTTTTAATTTGCATTACCCCAATTACAAGTAGAATTTAGTACATTTTCATGTGTTTATTGGACAATGGATTTCCTTTTTTGTGATGTGCCACTTCAATGTTTTGCACACTTTTTAGGAGTTCATTGTTTACTTAACAAAAACGCTAGAGGTCGGTGCCCTGGTGGTGAGTGAGTCGCTTAACAATGTTGCCGAGGACCCAGGTGATCTCTGCCCCTCTTTTCTGTAATGCTTATTAGCATGTTCAATTTGTATCTTTATGTTTGCATTCAGGATTTGATTGCAAGAGAATACAAAAGCTCTAT
The DNA here is from genome assembly GCF_036321535.1 of Camelus dromedarius. Taxonomy (NCBI): domain Eukaryota; kingdom Metazoa; phylum Chordata; class Mammalia; order Artiodactyla; family Camelidae; genus Camelus; species Camelus dromedarius. The sequence goes on along the minus strand of NC_087439.1, from coordinate 67,232,673 downwards.
ATGCAAAGACGGGAAGCAAGGGGTGGAGCAAAAGGTCTTCTCTCTGTCGGGCTCTAACCTTTTATCCAGAGTGCAGAACTCTCCCCAGCAGCTCCTGAGCTGACTTGTCTTCACATCTCAACACCCAGGGACCACTCTTAGCTCCAGGAGGGTGAGAAGGAGGGATGGCTAGGAAAGTGGACGTAAGGAAAGGGGGAGCCATGATGAGCTCAGACTCCAGTCACGAGCCATCTCTCAGGGCTCGGCATTTCGCTACCCCAAATAAACTGTGATCCTGTTAGCAAAGCAGGGGATCCTCACCTACCAACGATTTCTGAACAAAAGGTTTTATTTAGAAGGAAGGGAAATAGTTCCCATTTTTAAACATGTGTGGACCAAATAGTTTTGATTTTCTTCATTTTGATTCCTCCTGTCTTGTTCTTTTTTTTTTTTTTTAACATGTTCAGTGATGTGTTCTGTGGATTTTTACTCTGTACCAATCTTACTCGAGCTCCACGTATTGGTCAACTTCAGGGTGAAATCATCCCAACTTCTTTCTACCACCAAGGCCGGGTGATTGACTGCAGGTAACATATTAAACGAATCATGAGAATTTACAAATTTAGAAAAATCGAGAGAAATGTTTCTATTTTTCATAATAGAAACGGCAACTTAGATTTTATTATTACCTTGCATTTTGAGAGTCATTTAAAAAACAAAGTTATGTTAATTTGCAATTTACATTTGCTCAAAAATTATTAGTAGTGAGGCATTTCTTGTAATTATAATCTTAAGAGTAGAATTTTATGGTATTTATTTTGATCCATGACTAAAGTTCTGAGCATTGAAATATGTCACTATTTGAACACTGTGTGTGTGTGTGTGTGTGTTTTTTTTTTTTTGTGATAAAAGATAAAGAATTTAAGCTCTACTCTATGTAGCATGTGTCTGGTTTAGAAGACATCTTAATTAATAATCACATGTAGAAAATATATAATAAAATATTACTTACAGCTGTAGTCAAACATTTGATACCCAAATATCTATGGGTACAAGGCACAGAAGATAATGAGGCTTTTTTTTAATCACCGGGAGTCATACTATATTTTAAATAAAGATTTCTCTCTTAAAGTAGTCATGATTCTAAGATGCTGTGCTTTCATTCAAATGATAACTTGTTACCCAGAACACTTCAGGGAATCCCCCTACACAATTGCCTTCAGGGTCCGCAACCTTTATCCTTAGTATTCCCAGAATAGCAAACCTTAATCTTGTATAAGTGAATGTAAGATTTGGAAACATCCAAAAGTAATTTTGAATAAAATTTAGTAAATTGATTGGGTAATCAAATTGATAATGCTGTCGTGGTCAAATGGTTGCTGGTTTTCCTGTCTTTCAAATGATTCTAAAGGCAATTCTAATAGAGTCTAAGAAAATTAAATTCTTCCTAGAATGAATTTATAGTCTACAAATCTAGTTACTTGGATGCACAGAAGCTTCCTTTGAATGTGTACGTTTTCACACATCTTTGCATATAACAGTCTTGTTAAATTATATTATTATATTCTAAGCTAGTATATTTAAAAATATTCAGCAAGTTACTTAATTAGTAATTATAATATTAATTATTATTCAAATTCAAGTTGTCCTTAACTTTGAAATTTTAGAAGTAAATATCAATAGAGGACCTGGCTTATTTTTTTCATTCATGAATAGCCCAAGTCCTCTAAAGTAATACTAATAATTTTCAAAATATTTTCATTTGCTATTTATGCTCAACACCTGCCTTTTTGTATCATGACACATGTGAAAGTCTTGGAGAACTAATGCTAAGATTGCTTCTCTTGTTCTTATACACACCTCTCTCCTTGTAATGTTGGTCTTGGAAATAAGTGAAGATTTAGAAAAGACTTTGTGCAAATGACCTTTTTTTTTTTTTTTTTTGATGAAGCACAGTAATAATAATAGTGAAAGTTTCTTTTGTCATGCTCTTGTATTAAGGGGAGGTGAGGAAAAGGTGAAAGGAAAATTGGAGAAATGATAGGAGAAATCATGTCCACTGGCAACCTCTATTCATGTTGATGGGATATTTCTAGGTGTGGTACTAATGGTTGTACGACTGTCTTTCCCCTTTAGTGGTGCTCATGTGGTTTTAGACGATGATACAGATGTGGGCTATGTGGAAGATGGAACACCATGTGGCCCGTCTATGATGTGTTTAGATCGGAAGTGCCTACAGATTCAGGCCCTAAATATGAGCAGCTGCCCACTCGATTCCAAGGGTAAAGTCTGTTCAGGCCATGGGGTAAGTGGTCATGAGTGGTCCAGCTCAAATCTTCATTGTCTGGCATCCTCCAAGTTCACAGTGGTTAGACTTCTACTCCTAGCCATTCTCTTTCTGTCGCTGTTGTCAGCATCTATGCACTTAACTATGGTTATTTCCTTAGTACCCTTATCTGTACACCTGTATGTGTTGATATGGTTTTTATTTTTGTTGTTTATTTTATCACTGGCTATTTGTGTTCACCGCCTTCTTTAGAGATAGCTTGGCACCCAAGGAGTTGGAAGAAAATTGATAACAATTCCTAAAGAAACTGTGGACCCCATGTGACGACTTTACATCATTCACAGTAGTTTACACTCTCTCAGTAGTTCCCTTTTGGCATATTGAGCCTCTGTGTGTGCAAGATCACGCTAGATTAGAGGTTGGATCACTGATATAATTTACATGTTTAAAGTTGTATGGTTATGCTTGGACCACTGCCAGCCAAAGAGAAGATGTGCTCTCTACCCACACCTCGTGTATCTTTAATTCTATGCACAAAATATTTGGGCACATACCTCCTGGCAAACTGAAGTTTAATATCAAAAAGCACATTTGAATAATTAAATTGGGTCTAGGATAAGAAAGATATTTCAAAATGTATGCAGGCTTCAGATATGGAAAAAAGAGACATGGAGAAACTCGGAGTGATAATATAAAAGGAAGATGCCACAATGGAGGTAGAAATAATCCAAAACATAGACAGCTAAACATGTGCTATGTCACAGAACAAGGTAGAAAGACCTAAGAAGCTTATGACTGTTAAGACCTAAAAGCCCAGTGACTCTTGTTTCAGGTTTTGTTGAAGTCATGGGCTCACAGGGAGGCACTATAGTCTAGTGACCAAGAACATGGCTTTTGTGGCTAGAAAGAATCCTGAATTTGAATCCTGGTTCTCCTTCTTGCTTTCTCAGTGACTTTGGGCAAGTCACTTAAGCTCTCTCAGCCACCAGGGTGCTAGTGTGAGGATTAAACGAGATGCTATACACAAAGCACTGAGCTAGGTACCTAGTACACAGTAAATGTTCAGTAATTGTTACATTAAAATAAAAGCACTGGGCAGACCACTCAGTTACTTCGTTACTACTCTGAAAGCATTCTAAGACCTAACACATAAAAAGATCCTGGGTTCTCCGCTACCCCTGCCACTTTTTCATCTTGTTGAATAAAGGTCATATCCAGCCTTGTTAGTAATAATCATGGTATTATGTCATTTCAGATTAAAAAGCATCTTATACCAATAAGCTTGAATTCGATTTTATCATCTCTCAATAATGTCTCTGAATGTATTTCATAGGCAGAGGAGGATTTAAACCACTCTGTCTCCAGTTTATGGATGGTTATGTATTTCATCTAAATTATATGCCCATTCCAGAATGCTGCTTGGTCCCCAGAGGAAGGGAGAGGGACAGAGATCATTCTAGGGTGTCCTCAGTCTGGCTGACTGAGAGGGAGGTGATATCACAGGCAGGCAGGCAAGGTGGGAGCGGTGCTTGTTTGGCTGGGAAGGTGCCACCTAATATTTTGTGTGGACATGATGAGGTAATGCAATGCATTGGTGATGTATGTCTCCTGGTATTTAATCTCTGGCCGTGCCCCTTAAGCCCAGTATCTGTCAATTTCTTGAATTAAACATATATGTTTCTAAATTATGTTTCTAGAAACAATTACCTCTGAAAAAACTACATTGTCAGACACTTGCGTACTTAATGTCAATGTGACTAGTTAATATTTAATTTAAAATTTCTTCCTCTTAATCTTTATTTTTCTATAATTAACTGAAAAAAAATCATTGAACTGTTGGATCTATACATTGTTTCCCCTTGTCTAATATTCAAAACCATGGGAGACTTTAAAAGTTCCAAATGGTTTTTAAAGCCTCTATCCTGTCCTGTGTCTCTTGTGTTTATTACCATTATTCTACCAAGTGCAGTGAAAATGCCCCATCTCTGTTCTTTGTCCTTCACAGGTGTGTAGTAACGAAGCCACGTGCATCTGTGATTTCACCTGGGCGGGCACAGACTGCAGTATCCGAGATCCAGTTAGGAACCTTCACCCTCCGAAGGATGAAGGACCCAAGGGTTTGTGCGATTTCGGTTCCAATTCCTTGTAGGCTGAACTCATTGGTACTCTTCCAGTGGTGCCAATATAATAACTTCATATATTTGAAAGGAGACACACAAGAATATTTTTTTTCACTATTAAAATGTATGATTCACATTACTGTAGAATTAAGGGTTCTTGTACATGACATTGAAAAAAATGTTTGAATTACCCTTTAGTCTAGAACTGAGATTTGGAAGAAGTAAGTATACCAATTTCCTTTCTTCTAGTTCCATTTTTTCTTTTAAACCTCATTCTTTTTCCACAATCACAAATGTTAATCGTTTTATAGTTTGTCTAAGCTATGCCAGTTTTTAAAATAGATAAATTCTTTTTCACTGACATGAGACGCTGGTCATTCCTCAATACTTGAATCCTTCTGGAGGGAAGTTGCAGTCTTCCATGTCCTGTTTAAGTATACTTTTGACTAGGAAGAAATTGAAATTCTTCACAGAACTTTAATTCTTTAAAGAAAGCATGAACTGTCTGGACCTTTGTTTTAATCACCTATTAAAAGGAGAGAAATCAGAATTTTAGAATAAGAAAGAGTCTTAGTGGTCATTTAGAACCACTGTCATTTTGTAAATGGGAACTCTCCGTCCCTGAGGTCAGGTGACATACTGTGGTTACCCAGGAAACCAGAGGTAGAGCTGGGAACAGGACTCAAATGCCCAGTTTCTTCTGTTACATCGTGTTGTAATGTAGTCTGTGTCATCATGAATATGGTAGTCACTTTCTCATTATTCTCCCCATTCCCAAACCCTTACATAACTTTCAAAGATCTAGAAAAGACATCAGTTATAGTAGGCTTATTACAGCATCTACAGCATTGTGCCTGAGAAATCAAAATATTACCGGAATGAATGCTGTGCACCAATGACATTGTACATTAGGTTCTTCTTTTTCATGGTACTGCTAACAGTATTTTATAAATAGCTATCATGCTTTTTTCCTGCAGGTAGGAAAAATACATACAGAAATAGTGTCATTTTGATCTGCTTTAGTTTTGGATGAAAGCTCCTTTAAACTCTCCAAACTGCAGTATTGTCCATATGGGAAACTATGACTTCGAAAGCATATGAAATGCCATAGACCTCAGTTCCTGAAGAGATTTAGGCTGATCCGCGTGCATGTGTCATGTTCAGTAGGAGTGGGTGTGTGTGTTAAAACACTTTTCATGCATTTGCTTAATATGCCCATGATATTAAAATTCTATAAGAATTGCAAGCACACCCTCACAGTCTATTTCTGTTCTCCTTCTATCTCTAAAAAGGAACCAATGCCACCTCTACATTTAGTCTTTTGTTACTTTAAAACTAGTACAAAGAATTCTCAGATCTACCTTCAGAACTTAGACTTAGAAAAGATTTAGGTTCTGACAAGAAAAGGAGAGATTCATTCTTTCCAAATTTTCTCTCCATAGCATGTCTGTGATTCCCTTAAAGATCTGGATGCTGTTTCCTCGAGTGATATGCAAAGATGACTGAACAGAGGAGCAGAAATCAATTGGCTTAGACTATGTCCTTTTGCATTAGGTAGGGCAGGGGGTTGTTAATTGTCTGATTTTATCTAGTCACCATTCCTTCACTCACGCATGCCTAGAAACTTACTTGGAGGCATAAAGCAAACAGCTATGTTCTGGAGAAGAGAATACTCACAGCTGCCTTTTGTTTTGCTTTCTCCCCATTTAATGTGGTGCTTTTCTTCATTATTGTCTAAAGGTAACTTCTTTGATCATTCAAATAATACGTGTTTCTTGTAGAAAATTTTGAAAGTGCAGAAAAGGTCAAAAAGAAGACTAAACTCAGTCAATCTCATAACTCAGAGGTAATCAATATTAGCATTCTGGTATATTTCTTTCCTGTTGCATATTTTCTTTTTTTATTCTTAATGAAGACGGTAGAGTCATTTGAGTAAACCTACCCATCAGTTCTAAAATTGTTAAAATCCTCCTTAATCTCTAATAATCTTGATTCATTTGAAAAAAGCCATTAAGTGATATAAATGACGAATAGTTATTATTGTAAATTATCAGATTTCCAAAAAAGCCAAGCAATTTAAGAACAACTAAATAATAGCTATCTATAATGGTTATTTATATCTTCCCAGCCTCTATAGAAAACTCTGTTAATAAACCAGGAAAATGGGAAATGACAGAAATAAACATTTAAACATTCTGCTGTAGATTTTATAATTTTAATTTTGATATTCTGGTTAAAGGAAGATGGTAAGAGAGACACTATGTACTTTACTTCTGTTTTTCAGTCCAGATAGCAAATATTTATTGATTCTCTACTATTTAAAAGTCAGCACATCCTTGCACATAGTAGGCACTCAATAAACATCACACCCCTTCCCTTTGGGAATACGTAAAGGAAATAAAATGGCGCATGTTGGTGCTGATTTTCAGTTTATCAGTATCCATTTGTTGTAGTGCCTTGCTGAAGAGTAACAGATAATGAACTCAAAATATTGGAACAAGCAGTACCTCCTTGACTGTAGGTTCAGCACCCGTGTGAGGTGCCAAGGCTTTCCTCTATAACTTCTTGCTGTACATTCCCTCTTATGTTTGAATTGGTCTGGTTGGCACGTGCCTTACTGAGCGCAGTGTTTGGACCCTCCCTAAATGCTTGCCATATATAATGAGCAACACCCACAAGGATCTGACCTGTCATACTGTAGGTGAAGGTTTTTCTGTGTAGATACAGTGAGCAGGCATCAGAAAATACTTAGTTTTATTTCATTTCAATGTACTTCCTTGTTAAGAAGAAAAAAATTTAAGAAGCAAAATGAAAATGTTAAACATGAACATGGCCATAACAGATAAGTTGTACCCAACAGCATCCCCTTGGATCAAGATCAAATTAGTAAAAAGAAATAAAGGGGAATTCTGTGACTCTGTTTGCATTGATTTGAGGAAGTCAGAAATGAACCAGGGTGTTTTGGGTATTTCTTTCCTTTGAACTATAAGTTTCTGGAAGAATAAAGGTTCAACCTCTCCATCTGGGTAGGGATGTAAGACACACGTGAAAGTATTGCCATTGAAGGCACTCTGCACTCGCTGAAGTTGTCCACTGTCGACCCACTGTTCAAAGCATGCTAGGTTATTTGCTCCTATTCTCAAATCAAAATTATTAAAAGACCAGAAATTGGTTCTCAAAGCAAAAACCACATGGGCAAAGCAAGGATCTTTTAAAAAAGATTTTGTATCACAAATTACTTCCTTTGTGTTTTCTCCATTGTCATTTATTTTACGTACAAAGACTCTTCTGATCCTTCTTCTCCAGACTTGTTTCCACTGAACTCCCTGAAACAAATTACTTTGTTTTGTTCTACAAGGGTAGGATATGTTTGAACTCAGTTTAAAAGACCTAGAATTTCCACCTGCTGTAGGGAGAGCCATGTCAAGTAACAGTAATTTTTGTGATGTGTAGGCATCTTTGCATGGTGCTTATTGTGGAATACAATGGAACTTTCCTCATTGGATGGTTTACAGCATCATTATGGAGGGAGGAGAGAAACTGGAACATATCAACATTGATACATGTAAGGGCAAAAGCTTTAGTCAGACCCTTTCATCATGACCAGAGTCACCAAATCAGAGCTAGAGAGGCCTTAGTGGCAATTCAGTTCAGAACCACTGTTTTACAAATAAGGAACCTAACTTCATTATCAGGGTTAATGGCTAGTTAGGCATCGAGTCAACAGCAAAACATAGATCACGGGATCTTAAGCCCCATGTTTTTTCACGTTATTGCACACTGCCTGAGTTAGAGCTGGGTGTTAAGTTATTCCGCTGTATCTGTAGCACAGTAATAAGTAGGAAGGGTGAAACAATAACCAAGTAATGATAACGCTTACTAGCTGATCCATTACTTGTCAAAGGAAGTATTATATTATTAACATTTAGCATCTTGAAAACAATTATTTCTAAGTCTTACTACCTTGAGGAGTGATATTTAGTGTTTACATTTACCTTTTGCATATTTCTTTTTGTACACTTCCTTTGAAGTGCACGAATCTTTGATTTTGTAGTTCAGATGATTACGAGATGTTATGATTATCATATACAATTGTGTTCACGTGTAATTCACCTTGGTATGTTTCTCATTACCAATGGCCTTGTCAATAACTTAAAGATTTGCTAAGTTTAAAATTTTTTTGATAACTGTGAGTTTATTTTATATGAGTTCAGAAAAACTCCATGACTTTTTCACTGACAGCATAGCTGACTGAAATAATATTCTTGTATGAAATAATTTGGCTTTCATCCTTTGAGACATTTATCCCAGTGTATCCAGAAATGAACTTAATTTTTAAAATTTTATCAAAAAGAGTAAGCAGATCTGATTGTATGTCTAAATATTGAAATACAGGGCCAGATAAAATATCTGTTTGTCATGCTAATATTATACTCTAAAGCATAAAGAGTATATTTAGTATTTATTTCTAATCTTAAATTTTAGCAAAAAAAAAATTCTCTGCAGAAAGAACTTTGGTCCATAGAGTACAAATGATGGCTTTGATGGCTCCTGCCTTTGAAGTATTAAAGGGTGCAGGATTATACCCCCTTTTGGTTCATTGGAATCATACAGATGAAATTTTGCACCTTTTTTGTTTCAGAAACTCTCTAAAAGTAAGAAAAGAAAAAAGCCAACCTCTCAGTTTCAAAAACACGATTTTAAAGTATCTGAAACATGACTTCTCTGTGCAAGAATTCTACATACAAAGCAGGAATTCTTAAGAAAAGGAGAAAATTCATAGTTCATTTCTTGATATTATATACATCTCAAAAATTCTATCTTTTAGCACGTATGACCCTAGATAGCAGGAACCAAGACTGCTACTACTTCTACTAATAATAATAAACCAACAAACAATAGAAATATGAAAACGTACTGCTAAGTAATGAACAATTTCCTCAAACAAGCTGTCAGGAAAGGTAAGTATGTTAAAGAGTTAGGGAGTAAAGTTAAGTTCCTACTAAGAAGACAGTGTTCTTAGCTAGAATCTGCAAGACTTTCAGGTTTGATAGGATGAAAAGAAAGCTAAGGTCCATCATCAGCAAAAGAAAAATAAGGAGTATCATCAGCATAGTCCCTGAAACAACAAAAAAAAGGCATTTAGTAGTTAATGAATGAATGAATGAGTAAATGAATGAACAAATGCAGTTACATAATAAGTAAATTAGTACAGAAGTAAAACTAGATCATAGGCCCCAAAGGCCCAAGTTTTTTTTCTATGTGAAGGCAGATTCTTTGTAGCTGTGAAGAGCAGCGGAGACCTCGGTTTTCAAATGTGTCTCCTGTAAAAATCTGCCCACCTGTGATCCGCTCAGTGAGCTCAGGTCAGTTTGAAAACAGGTTGAAATCGCTACCTCCTGGAAGAGATAACCCTGCTAAGTGTCGTGGTAAAGAACCAAATAGCTTTTACATATATTTTCAGTATACCAGCCTTAAAAGCAGTGGGAGGAGGGGGAGGGTATAGCTTAGGGGTAGCATGCATGAGGTCCTGGGTTCTAATCCCAGAACCGCCATTAAATAAATACACAACTAAATAAACCTCATTACCTCCCCCCACCAAAGAAAACAAAACAAAAAATTAGTGGGAGGAAGGGAGAGCAAAGAGGGTAGAGGACACCTTCAAAGAAGCTCTCTTCCTGCTTCCTTTCATCTTGCTTTGGTGTCAGTTAACTGGAGGTAATTGTTCTGGCTCAGGGGAGATTACAGGCTGTATCTGTTTATCTTGAACACATATTTGAAGCATCCATAGAAATCTTGTTCCTCTGGTGGTTCCTTTTTTTTTTAAATTGAAGTATGGTTTCTGACACCTATATGATTGATTGCCTAATTTTCTTGATTCTGCAGTGAGAAATACATCCATAGCAAATACAAAAAGCCTTTTTAAATAGCTATTTTTATTAATCATTCATAGTTATTATAAAATTAGCAAATCTCATTTAGCATTATGTTTTATAGGAGAGTGTGTGTTTCCTGTAATTTAGTACATACAGCTTATGTGAATGTTAAAGAGGGTATAGGACTCTCGTGTATTTTGGCTCTGAGGACAAATGCCTAAAACTTAAGCAAAAAAACAATTATAACATGGTATCTCCTAGTTAATTTAGTATTGTAAAAGCAGTGACTTTCTAAGGTCTCAAGAAAAATGAGGCACTATCTGAAACACCTTTCATCTCAGTGTTGACTTGAACAGCTTGGATATCTGAGCTATTATTTATGTTGTTTCGAAGTGTAATATTTGTCCTATTTGGAAAATATTATTTGTCATATTTGAAAAATATTACCACCTCCTTATGTGTTGGTCTTCTTTTCTTTCCCCTCAATGCTCTCCATAGACGTTCTGTTTTCTGTGGTGTTCCCCATCTTTTTTTCTTATTTAAGAACAACTCAGGGTGTGCTTAGTTAACGATAAAACTAGACTCACTCATATTATTCGCTCTGTGATAAAATGAAGTAATTGTACAGTTGTTCACCAGGATTAGAAATTTGTGGTTCTCTCTCTTCTTTGGGGGCAATACTTAGATCAACAAGCCCAACATTAAGCCTTAAAAAAATTGTGACTTTGAGTCGTCGTTCTTGTTTTGTTTTCCTGTGTCTCATAGCACACAATCTGTGTGAATGTAGCCTTGTTGAAGCCAATTTCTATCTTCACTGGTAAAGTGATTGAAGCCAGTACTTTTGATTCACATAGAAATGTGAGATGAATTGCATATATGTCCACAGGTTTGCACGCACAGACACAGAGACACACTCAGCCTTAAGTAACCTGCCTTCCTACTTCAACACTAAACTTCATCTTGCCTGTGCAGAGAACACTGGAGACCTGTGCTCATTGTAGGCCCACACTGCAATCTACAAAAACTATTCACAGAAGCCGTGTTGTGCAGGGATTGAGAGTCTCTACTCCCATCCACTACTAGGTGGTCTGAAGCAATTAATACAGTTTCCTGGAGACCCTAACTTTCTCTTAGTGTATAGTTTATACCCTGGACACTATAGACAAGAAACTAAGTGTCCCAATACTGTGGCAGAAACCCAAACATTGCAGATTATTTGAAATATTACTTTTTCAGGTAAAATAACATTCCAGGTAAAAAATGCATTTCATTTGAAAGATACTCTGTTTTAAATTTGTAAGGAATTTTCACAAAATTCAAATGACAAATCCTGAATTTAAAAAAAAATCTAGCTTCTTAGGCATGCATAGTTCACAGTTTGAGAAGTTATAGAAAGTATACTAATGGTTTATGACTTTCATAGCCAAAATACAGTTTTGCTGTTATGCAATTTAAATTACATTTTAATTTTAACTTACTCCTTGTGGGACCTATAACTCAAATTGGATTATTTACGTGTTTAAAGTCTTTATAAAAGATTATGTTTTTAAGTAGCGTTTGTGGAATTTGAAGATAAATTCTAAATCATCCTCAAATATTTGTAATGTGTATGTAGATCTTGATTTCAGATCTTAAAGCAACGATCTCAATATTCAACTGACTTTCAAAGCATTTCCTGGACAGATTCTGTTTTATGTTAGTGAAATCAGTGTGTTATTAATTTCCTTTGTTACCAAATCTCCGTTTTCCCTCCGCACAGTGAACATGGCCACAAGCAGGCTAATAGGTGCGGTGGCAGGCACCATTCTGGCCCTGGGGGTGATTTTTGGAGGCACAGGGTGGGGAATAGAGTAAGCATCTTTCTCAGTTTCAGAATGTTTCTGTTTGGTTCCCGGTGTGTGAGCTGACTCCCCATGTGTTGTCTCGTTGCTGCGTTCCCTGTGCTGGTGCCCCCTTGTGGTGTGATTTGGATGTGTTTGTGTCATGTGGTTTTCTCGTGCAGTGGAGAACCTTCTCCTGTCTGGAACAATGTGGGGCATAAACTAATCCTGGGGTGCTTCTGAGGTCTTCACAATGAAGGCAACGGTCCGAAAGCTTCCATTGCTCCTCCACTTGTAAAAGTAATTTTAAGATACAGACTTTTTTAAAAAACCTATTTATTGACAAAAATGTTTTTATGTGAATGTTTTGTTAGGTTTCTTATAATGAATTTAATCCTCACCAGTCAAATAGAGTCACATATACAACTAGGAGTTATCAACAGTGGTAGCTTCTTTTAAAGAATTCAAATAATACTTAACTAATATTTTCTCCATTTATTTAGAGTAATATAGGAGGCTTCAGCTTAATTTTTTTAAAAAAGAAGTTTAGGATACTGCCTTTATTTTTTTCTTATAAAATAGGTTTATTATTCAGATCAGAAGTTTACATAAATATTTGGGGAAAGGGGGCATTAAGAATTAAAAGATATTTTAGTGCAAACCTGCAGAACCTTAAGTGAACAGTTGCAGATTATCTAGTGGGTTTGTGTTAAAAATAGCCAGTGTATAAATCTATATATTGTGTTCCACTTGCTCTTTGAGCTCACATAGAAATACAGCTCGCCTGGCATTCTTATTTAGGTGGTTCTGTCCTTGATCCACATCCTCAGAACAGCTGTCAGTTCTCCAAGGCATATTGCTTTCATGAGATTGCTAATCTGTAGACTAGAAGATTATCCTGATTTTTTCCCCTCAAATTACAGAGAAAGCGTTTATAAGTAACATAAATACTTCTACACACGCTGTCTTCTCTGTTCAGTGTAGTGGTGGTAATACTTCACAGAGGCCCAGCAATGCATTACTAGTATCTTAAGGAGTCACTGGAAAGAGTCTATGCAACTTCTCCAAACCACAGCATGTTAACATCACACGTGTTCCTCCTGAATCCCATTAGATACAGCATGCAGATGCTCTTCTTACAGACCGGACCTGGGAGACCCCGGCACCGAGATGGCATTGAGAGGGGAGCAGGTCCCTAGGTCACACCTCATGTTGAAGATCACCTAACCCTTCTCTCTCCTGCACTGAAGGGCTCTGACTAGACTGGGATCTTCTAACTCACATCCTATCTATAGGATGAAGGACCATGAAGTTAGTCAACCCAGGGGAAGCTAGAAATACTGGAAAAGATATTTTATTTCTTCTTACTTATTAGAAAATGAAGTATATAACAGAGGCAAAACATTTAGAGAAAACAAGAACTTTGTCTTGTAAAATTTCACCTTGGATCTTTTGACTGGACTATATTCAGAAGCCACATTCCTTTCCCAGGAGAAATTCTATATATATAGTTATGTGAAATTCCTCCTTGAAGAAAGATTTTTTTTTCTAAAAATCATCCCATTTCCTTTTTTATATTATTTATTGACCATAAGCAAGGTACTAACTGAAGGGATGAATGTTAATAAATTTCCCTTGGAATCTTAGAGGTGGGCAAAATCCAAGGCCTTTGTTGTAAAGCATAGTCTTTGTTACCAGCATTTGTTTCATTCATTCCTTCCACTGTTGTTGGTTTGTGGCTAATTCTGGTTGTGACAGGTGAGTCTGTCTAAGTATATATATATGTTTTCTAAAAATAGATTTATTTATTTAGCTTGGTTTATGCACTCTTTTTGTCTATTAGTTTACTGATTTTTTTTCTCTTCAAATTCTAAATTTTGCCATAATTGCTCAAAACATAAATACAGCTTTTTAAAAATAAAATCCACATAGTACAATATAGCTGGTTTTAACACTTCTTAGTTCAGTGGAGAGCATTAATGTTCACTTAGTCACTGAGGATTCCACAGGATTTTTTGTTATTGCTGTTGTTGTTGTTTTGGTTTTGGATTCTTGCCTTTAGTTGATAATTGTAAATCAGGAATCATGTCTCATGGGTTATGTGTTGATTCTAATCCCAACCTCTGCTCTCTGAGCTAGTAAAGTGCAGATCATTTGTAAAGCACACAGAATGTGCACAGGAATACAAATTTTTTGAATGTTTGTTTCCAAATTCAATGCCTTATTAAAATGTAGGGAGGAAATACATCTCAATAGAATAATGTTCTTTTAGAGCAGGATTTAGCAATCTTCTGGAAAGTTGGTAAACTGTTTTGGCCTTGCAGGCCACAGGGTGTCTGTCATAGCCTCGTGCCTCTGCATGTAAACAAGTAAGCATCGCTGTGTTCCAATAAAATTTCTTTGCCCCCCCCCAAAAGGCACCAGGGTCAAGTTCAGCCTGTGGGCTATAGTTTGCTGACCCTCGGTTTATAGCACAAGCTTTAGAATCAGGCAAATCTGTGTTCATATATTGCCTCCATCACTTATTAACTTCTAGAAACTTCTGTTTCTTCATCTAGTAAACAGGGATAATAAGAGTTCCTATCTCATGGCTTTTGTGAGGATCAGATGAGATAATATTTATTAAGGATTTAGAACTGCACTCAGCACATGGTTAAGTGCTCGGTGTACAGCAGGTAACCTGCTTTTCTTTCTCTCATTATTGCTATTTATTATTATCGGTATGTCTCTAAAGGCCACTGAGGTTTGTGTTCCGTAGAAGCTCAGTGGTTCGCCTGTCACAGCCCAGGAGCCTGTGAAGACCACAGCCCCGAGATTCCCACTGACTGATCCTCCACCGCCCCAGTCACACCCACAGCTCTGGGTGGTCTGAGTAAAAATGTGCAATGCACACAATCTTAGTGCTGCTAGAAGTGGCATCCATTTATGTACACAGTTGAGGGCACTGATGTGAGCAGAAAAGAGAATATTTTTACACAGAAATGAATGTTTCCACAAACTCAGGATTTTAGGGGAACTGTCAAAATTGGCTGTGTTACTTCTGGAACAAGGATCGATAGTTAGGACTGAAAGTGTTTTGCTGATAGGGGCACTGTCCCTGTGTATTAGCATCCTGAAGGATGTGATACTTAGAATAATTCTTGTACTAAAGTTAATGTTACTTACATTTCAAAATATTTGGGGAGGAGGGTATAGCTCAGTGGTAGAGTTCATGCCTAGCATGCAGGAGGGTCCTTGGTTCAATCCCCAGTACCTCCACTAAAAAAATAAATAAACCTAATTACCTACCCCCCACCCCACCCCCCAAAAAAAAGGAAGTTAAAAATACTGAGCTAAGGTGTTTCCCATGTGGGTGGAGAGGATTTACTATGCGTATCAACTCTTACTCAGACAATTGCTAGAAACTCCACTTTGCATTTTCTTTCTCGCTGTCCTTACTCTTTTTTTTTTTTGTTTATTTGTTTGTTTGTTTTTTCCTATCTCCAAGCCTCAAACTTCTCTTAAGTAATAGCTAGAAACTTGAAAGGTAGAGTCAGTCAAACCTAAGGAATCTTTTTCCCATTTCCCCAAAATTAACCCAAATGAATTTTTTACGTCCTTTATACCTTGTCTTTGGAACCCCACGTTGCTGTGTAAACACTGTAGAAGTCTGTGCAGGGAAGAGACATCTTTGAGAGCTTCAGAGTTAGATCTTTATTAGTAAACTTCTGACTTCAAAATTTGAACTGTCTCCAATGGGGGATAAAAAAAATTTAGCCTTCAGACAACTTTAGTGCTGCTTCAAGAGCACTTAAGTGGAATATTTTTCCTTCTTTTCTTGCCCTCACTGGCCAGTCAAATTCTTATGCATTTGTGTTTTTTATTTGCTCTTTTACGTGTTTGATGCGTGATACAGGGGAAGGGGAGGAGAAGAAAGAAAGTAATTTGCTTCAAATTCTACGCATGGTGAATGGAAGGGAACTCTTGTCAGCGGTGCAGAAACTTGAGATTTACAGACGTACAAATCCAAGTGGTAGCTGTCCACATGAAGGTGGTTTAAGTGTCTAGCAATCTTTTTACTCAGGGGATGTCCTTCCTGAAAGCGCTTACCTGCCTGTCCCTTGTGGTAACGAAAGTGGTTGGCTCATGTGACTTTCTTCCCATGATCCTTTGTCGCAGGTCCTAGTGCCACCAATCTCATAATAGGCTCCATCGCTGGTGCCATCCTGGTAGCAGCTATTGTCCTTGGGGGCACAGGATGGGGATTTAAGTAAGCACCGCCGCATGTCTTCTTCTTGGTGGCTCTCGCTCTTCTCTTTTCTGCTTACATAACCAAGTTTTGAGTTCCTGCTACCAGAGTTCGAGTGTTAACAGTACAACTGCTAAAAATGAATATTTTGATTCGGAAATGGGTCTGAAAAGAAGACACATGGAAACTCAAATATCAGCTTCAGGCAAGTGGGAAAATATGACCTGTAGAAGGCATTCCCATGTACCACTTTAAGGAGAACAAAGTAGAAGTTCTTTGACAAAAGACATTCCAGCTTTTAGAAGCGAGCATTTATTTATATGCAGATAATCAAGGAAACTAGGTCATTGGGAATAAGTGGATATAGATTCCTTGTGTCTGTTTAAAACTGGTTTATATTCCATTGACATTTTGAAGTTTTCACAACCTAAGTAATCATTTGCTCCGTGTTTTTTCACATGAAATAGACAGCTTTGTGATTTGAAAAACTTTTTTTAAAAATAAAAATGAATTTAAAAAAATATTTTCATTAATTCCCTAACCCACTGAATTGGTTTCTCATTAGAATTCGAAATCTGTGGCTTTGTGACACTTAATATTTTCTAATGAACTGTCAATAGTGACATGAGTGGCAAGCCCCGTGTGTTTTCATAGGGACCTTTCAGTTTGGATTGTACATTGATCACCAAAGTCTGTTGTTTCAATAAACATGCCAGATAATCACAAACAAGCCTTACCTGTGGTCCAAATTTTTGAACCAAATTTATCCACTTTGGATTTTTTCATATCTTGGATTCATTGGATAATTGCTTTTTATGCCTTTTCATGCTGTGATCACTTGGTTATTGTGAGTTGTAGATAAGACCTCCTGTGCCAAATACTCCCAATAAGTTCAATTCCAGTTAGATTTCATGGAACAGGTTTAAGTGGGGAGTAAGACCGTTACCCAGACCGAAAACCCACTTTGCCTCCACCTAGTTTTTTAATAGAGGCAGCTTTTGGCCTGAATTATCTGGATAATCACCTTAATTATGTATTTTATTTTGTATTTGGAATTCTGAATTCAATCTATTTAAGCTAGCTAAACTATAATTACTAGAAGCTGAATATGGAAGAAAAACAAACCAAAAGATGATTTAATAAAATTAAATTTTAAAATGTGATAAAATCAATTCAACATTTTCTGCTAATTTTGTTATGACGTTAAGATGTAATGAGTAAGCCTACGAGTTTTGAATGACTTCAGCTTGGAAAGGTGTTATCGGATGGTACTTCTTTTCCACAGGGATATTTATAAACTTGAACTTGTCTGGTGAAACAGTAATTTTGGCATCAGAGTCTTTCAAAACCACAGAGACACACAAAATGGGCAACTCACAATTAAATTTCTCATCATGGTACTAACAAGATACTGCCCAGATGATAAGTCACTTATGTATAGTACCTAACAAAAGAATATATGTTGGTTTGGGCTTGACCTAATTCCAGCAAAAACTTTTCTTAGTGTCTCATTATGGTGAAAAAGTCATCGTACATTACAGTAGTCCCATGATCTGTTATCATTCCATAATGCGCCTTGGAAATTTTTCATAAGTATGCTTCAAGAAAAGTAAACTTGGCTCATGCCCAAGCTTATGCCTCCTTGGTATTAGGAAACCTCAGTTTCAAAGGCCTCGGAGTGTACTGTGTGCATCTTTGCCATCCAGCCACATGCAATGACAGATGCATTTGGAGATGAGAGCACTGTTCTGTAGCAGGACCTCAAAACAGTGGCCTGGCCTAGCTCACAGCTTGAATTGCATGTTTCTTTGGGGAAAAATGAAAAAGCCTTTATCACTGTGTATATAAGTGGATTAGGCCCGTATGCTTTATTTATATCTGAGAGAGATGTCTAATCATCCGAAGAACAGAAAAAAAAGGTAGGGGAGAGATGGACACTTAGTGAGGTGAGAAACAACCTTTGTGGGAATGCCATGCAGACACGTGTGCAGCTGGGCTGTGTTGATACCCCATCCCCTGTCCCATGACCCTAATAATTCCCTTAAAGGAGAACATGATAGTGTGAAGTAAATATTTTCTGCCTTAAAACAAAGAAAAAAATGAAGACAGAATAATTCTTTTTTTTTTCCCCAAAGTTAGACTATGAGTTTTTTTTTTAATTGAAGTATAGTCAGTTTACAATGTTGTGTTAATTTCTGGTGTACAGCATAGTGATTCAGTTATATATACAGATATATATATATATTCCTTTTCATACTCTTTTTCATTATAGGTTATTGCAAGGTGTTGAATATAGTTTCCTGTACTATACACTAGGACCTTGCTGTTTATCTGTTTTATATATAGTAGTATGTATCTACAAATCCCAAACTCCTAATTTATCTGCCCCCACTTTCCCCACTGGTAACCATAAGTTTGTTTAAGATAATAATTCTTGGACAGATCACTTTAGCAGCTTAAATTTGGAGAAACTGCCACTCTTCCTGGTGTTGGTTGCTCTGTGAGGATCTGTACTTTAGATTTTTAGATTTTAGACCTTTCCTTTAGATTTTAGTAGTAGCTATGTGGCTTGTATTCAACTTTAAATAACTACTTCTATCTTGCAATAAAAGGCCTTGGGTGCTGAATGATAAACCTTAGGTTTTCCGGCCATTTGGACAGTTTTGGAGATTATTAGTCTAGAGATGATTTGGAAGTGTAATTATTTGCCAGTTGAACTGAAACTTTGAGTTATTTCATTGAGTTCAGTGTAGAAATAGAAGAGGTCTTTAGAGTCAGAATCTGAAAATAGTTTGTAAAAATGACTGCTCTATATCCCTTTATTGGAAATCCCTCTTGAAATTAGGTTTTTATTGCTAGAAGAGGAATTAGCAAAGTAGTCTGAAGACTCTGAAGGTGCATAAACTTTTAGGTTAAAGAGAGTATACTAACTGCTCAGGGAAAGTACTGCATTTTCCTGATGTCACATTTCTTTCCATGTAACAGTCTGAGTAATGCAGACGTGGAAGAAGTACCACATTAAACGTGACAGGTTCAAGTATGAATGAGAAATACAGCTGTGCTCTGACTCCTGACACCGTCTACCATTCTTTATGGTTCTTTTTTTAAACCATATTTACCCAGAAATAGGTGATAAAGATGTAAGCATATGTGAGTGTGCATGCAGGTGTGAAAGTGTGCTCTTTTGTGTGTGTAAAGTGATCATGAAGCTTTATCACAACTGTGGTGATAAAATAATATGAATTTAGGTGGCTTCTTTTTAGCAGAACAGGAGTCTGAAACCTTTGTTTAATGCAAACAAGACTTCCATAAGCAACTCCTAAAAAGAAAAAAAAATGCTTTATTTGGTAGGTTATTCTCTTTAACACATTCTGACATATTGGGTAGTGTGGTAGGCGCACCTTCGGAACTTCAGGTAATCTCATACTCCACAACTATGAGCATGCTAAGGGGTAATGTAGTCTATGAATTCTCAAACGTTAGGGTCTTAGAATTTTTCTCTGAGAGATCCGGCGAAAACTGAACACAGACCCTTGGCACTCCAATTTGTGCATATTTTCCCCATAACTGCATCTGTTTACACTCACCCCATGCACTTTTCTCTCCTTCCCTGCACGCTAAATAAAGCTATGAACTGCGGTGCAGAGGATTGCAAACCTCTGTCCTGACTGACCCTTGGAGACTCATGGCCCCTATTCGGTGTTGAATAATAATGCTCATCTATTAGGTTATTAGAGTTGTTGCTTTTCCTGGGCGTTGGAAAAGATCAAGTAGATGAAGGATCATTTTAGCAGCTCTTCTCTAAAGCTTAGGAAAAGTGACAAATATATTAAAAGAGAATTTCGTATCTCCATTTAAAAATGAACAAAATTGCTGTTATTAACTTGGACATGGCTGTTTACCTGAATTCCCTAAGCTTGAAGACAGGCACGTTGATGCGAGCAATATGGTCATTTACTCGCACATGAAGTCTGTCAACACCGTAGGTAATGATGGTAGAAAAGAGAGATCTTAGGTGATGGTAGAGAGAGAACTAGAAGGTAACGGTGACATAGTTTGTTGACAATTCATATCACAGGATTTCAGGTTGAATACTGAGTTCTCTGATAATGTCTCAGTCTGTGGACCCCGTTGCCATGTCCCATTATCCCACTACCTGGTCTCTCTCCATGGGGTTTGGTAGCAGGTGTGGCCATCTTGGCCCGGCAGAGCTGCTCCTGGCATCAAACGTGCTCATTTAATAAGTGTGCAATTAAATATGTGGTGTCTCTCTATGAGAACTCACTTGGGTTACGAGTTCTTACTGAGCCTGACCTTGACTCTGGGAGATCCTCTCGGGCCTGTGTTCCTTTTCATTGGATGTGCTAAAGAGAAGATTGCTCAGGTACTCACACTAGATGAAATTTGGAGGGCCCTCTCTGGATGATCACAAGGAAAGTTAACTGAATTGTTTGACTGTCACATTGGATGAAATCTGAAAGGAACTTAATAATTGCCAGTTACATTTTCTCAAAAAAAAAAAGCAAACATTTTTCTTTTTTCTCTTTTTGCTTTTGATTTTTATAGAATTAGAAAATGGAATCAATTTTAGCTAGCTTTCCATGAGGAGGAGAACCAGGCTGCTGTGGATCTGAATTCCATGACCACATCCCTGTACAAAATAAGGGGCCGAATTCCCCTAGTACCTGCACTCCTGGCTCTCCTGGGTTAGGCTTTTTCTCACTCAAACCCAGCAGGTGGTGGTGATGCCGGGTTGGCCAGGAAGACCCAGTTCAGCTCCCTGACTCAGCCCCCTGGGGAAATGAACTCAGTCGAAGGTAGCCAAGGAGAGGGGGTTGGGCAAGAGGTTATTGGTGGGCAGGCCATGACTCATCATGGAAAGATAAGAGGGTGATAGTGGTGGACAAACTTACAGATCTGAAGGCTTTACAGCTCCAAGATGGTTACTGTTCCCTGAAGAGCTTCGTTTTAATTTTGTACAGATGTATACATAATATAATATACATTGTAGACAGAAGGGCAGGTTTTTCAGAAGGAGTAAAAATTGATGAAAACTGGGTATTGACCATAAGCAGGGCTTATGGATTACACTAATATTTTATAATAGAAATACCTTGCAGGTTATGATGAGAAAGTTGCCTTCAGACTCTAGTGAGCAGAGGTAATCAGGGGAAGCAGTTGTGGGAGGGAAATAGCAAACCCCCACCCGTGATAGCTGCGCTTTCACATAAAGTAGAACAAAGAGACTTGCATGTAGAAAATTCAGGGCAGGCAGTCCTCAGCATACAGTGGCCCACAGTGGTTTTACGGTGTGTCCATGAGGAGCCCTCCAAGTCAGCCTGCTGCAGGAGTGTCCCTCTCTGTTCCTCCTCATGGGGCTCCACCTTCCCCCTGTTGGGACATGAGTGGAGGGAATACGGTCCTGGAACTCCTTATTGGTATTGAGTCCATTTTCCCATGGACAGGAGGCGGGGTTGGCCTCCTGGTCTGAGCTGGGAGCCCAGTCACACTGTGGAACACTGTTTCCATAAAAATGCCATCTAAGCTTCAAAACTGACTTTTAAAAGGAGCACTAGCTTTTGGACACTAGAGGTGGCCTGTGTGCCAGGCTGCAATGGGATTCTAGCTCTCCATTTAAAAATGAGCCCAATTGCCGTGATGACCTTGAACGTAGTGATTTATCTGACATTCCCTGAATGTGAATAAAGGAATTTAGGTGTGGGCAGTATAGTCGTTTATATGCACAGCACTTGCAGACTTCCACATCCATTTTTGCTTTTTTTTTTTTTAAATTCACATCCATTTTAATTGCGGAGATAGTTTATTAGTTTAATGTTTCTTGTGAGTTCCAGCAATATGTATCTAAATAGATGGGGCTCCTGGTTCTTTGGGGCTATTTCACAAGGTCAGGTAGTCCCAGTTTTTTCCCACCTGACTCGCAGGAGTGCGGTTCCTTCCAGGGCGGTGAGTGTAGGCAGAGGCGCAGGACCTGTGCTGTGAAGCACAGTAACTCAGTGACATACATTACAGGAGACTTCCCTTTTGTTCTCACCTCTCTTTCCTGGGCAGCATCAGCAATGCAGGCTTTTAAGAATACTGACTCAAATAGACTGTCCAGGGGCGGGGGGGGGGTGGGGGGAGTGGAGAATGGTGAAAAGAGGAAAAGTAGGGCTGTTGCAAATAGTATTTGCATTACCTGTTGGGCCAGTGATCCACTGATCCACACGCTTTAGCCATTAATGAAGACGTCATCATGAAAATTTTAAAAAAGAAAAGGGAGATTTTCTTTAAAGATTTTTATATCTGCTATTTCAAAAGAGAAGCATCAAAGTGGTCATCTTGGAAAAAAAATAAGGACTTGGCAGGATGTCTTAATACATCTTTTGAGCTTTGGTGTTGTTTTTATTTTGAATTACCGATGGGGGAGGAGGAATCTACTGTAATCGTTTTGGTACTTAGGGCTGCCAGGATAGCCCCCAGCCTTGAGTGAGTGGGCAGGGGAATGAGGGATCTCAGCAGGGAGTCCTCGGTCTCCGGTCTTGCATGATGCCGCGGTGGCAGCAGCGTTGCACCCGCCCAGCGCACAGACTGAATGCATGAGCCCCCTTGCTTGATGCCCCACATGAAGCCAGACCATGGGGAGGTTGCAACCAACTTTTGTTGTTGCCTTGTAGTGTCTTGCTGGTTCTTTCTTTTCTCTTTTTAAACAAAGGAACTTCTTTTTAGGAGACTGGACACTGTGAGCAAAGCATTTTAACTTGCTTATTTCAACTGAGCTAAGCTGCTGCATTTGCTTAACTAACCCCGAGCCTGTGTCCATTCTCCTTTGAGTGTGCTGTCTGACTGTCTGACTGCACTCTGGTTTTCAACTTTCTAGGTAAGAAAAACGCTTGTTCCAGAGTTAGGTAAGAGCTCACACCCCCAAGGCAGCAAGATACTGAATAAAGCAAAGGTTTTTTTTTTGTTTGTTTTGTTTTTGTTTTGTTTTGTTTTTTTCTGCCACTTTGGCAAAGGCTGATCCACTGATACAGAGCTCTCGAGTTCTGGAAGGAAGCAGCTACAAGACCTTCAGAATTTTTCTTAGTTCTCCTAAGAGCCCCCTAATTGGAAAAGCCTCACTGTAATAATTTACATCTGGTGAAAATTAGCCTTGTCATTTGCTTCTGAGATAGACAAATTGGGCTGCTGAGGCTTTCTGTGATTTACAGTGAACAACGTGAAGCTTCTCTTGAGCTTCACAAATGGCTATACACTGGCGGGGAGGTTGTAAAGCCATCCAAAAGGTTGAGCTCTTCTACGTTTTATTTCGAGTTATTTTGGAAAATCTGCCTTGGGGCGAGTTGATTACTTTGCTCTGGAACCAGCGTGGTTGTCATTATCATTACCCTTCTCTCGTCATGATCTGATTAATATTGTGGATTTTTCCCCCCTTCTGCTTGCATCTTCCCTTTGACGCACTCTGGAAGAAATGTCAAGAAGAGGAGGTTCGACCCTACTCAGCAAGGCCCCATCTGAATCAGCGGCACCGGAGGAACAGCGTCTTGCACTGCTGGATTCTGGGTATGACATCCTTGCTGCATCGTTGCCGGAACTCTTAAGTCTGTCAACAAAAACATTGGGTGGTAATAACTACAGAACTGAAGTTGGGGTGACAGGGATGGGGTGAAAGAAAACTGTCCTTTCTGGAAATAATTTCAAAGAACCTTTCCCACCACCTGTCAATAAAAGGGGGGGGGAGACACTTATAAAAAGAACTATTTCAGAATCTTTTTTTTTTCTAACTAAAGGAAGAAGGAACAACACACACACAATTAAGTGCAATAAAAGAACCATTAAAAGATAGCAAATGATTTTTTTTCTTTCCTCAGCCTGTTGGCACTTAATATCTTCAGAATGATTTGGCATGATTTTTTTTTTCTTTTCCTACCAATGACACACTCCAGTGGCATGAAGATCTAATTTTCGAAAGGGTAAAATCTGCATGGCACATATACAACAAGCAGCTAGCAAGCCAATCCACAGCCAAACCTGCCGCTGAATCCCTACGGTGAAGATGACAGATGAACCCACGGAAGCTGCCTGGCCCCCCGCCCCCTAGTCTAGACCAGGCCACGAGGAACTCCACGCGCCTCTGCTCTTGTTGATTCACTTTCCCGTTGTCTTTTCTCCTGGACCAAGCATCCTCTGGAAATGGGAGCTGGAATTTGAACAATGATGCTATTGTATAGTTCTTTTATAAATGTAAATATGGAAATAAGAGATTTTGACACATCATTTTCACTTGTCCGTACTGAAATATTTCTCTTGTAAAGGTTCTCTGTAAATTTTTAGTTTAGTGTTTGCTCCCCATCTTTTTGGTTTCTTTCCTCTATTTCTTTCTGTCTCTGTCTCTGTCCTCTCTTGTTAACATTTTGTATAGTGATCCTTGGGTTTGCTTAAAGAAAAGACAGATGTAGCCACAGATGCTGGGAGTTTGGGCACAAAACTGATGCAGTGAAAAAATGAAATGCTTGAATGAAATGAAACGCTGGAAACCAAAAATAAATGAAAAGGTGGGGGACACAAAGAACAAAATACCCATATGAAAAACAAAAAAAAAATGTAAATGCAAATATATGTACCCACAAGTCTCTAAATTTTTTTTGATGTCATTATAAACGTATGTATATAATGTAAGAAAGTAGACACCCTCTCAAATTATCACAAAAGTGCCAAGCTCATGATTTTAGTTTTTGGTTTTGACAGTTTTCTTCCCCTGCCTTGAATGTGAAAGGAGGATAAACTTAAAGCCTTAAATCAAAAAATAATTTTTAAATGTTGAAAACTTGGGGAAAAGATAAGCTTTCTGTTTTATTCATATCTATTATTGTCAATATTTCATTCATGCCTTCCACTTCCTGCCTCAATATATATATGGTAGATCCCCACGGTAAAAGCTGGTAATGGGGACAAAACAGTCATTACCTTCTTGTGAGCATTGTTCAAATAGGCTGTAATACTGTGTGTTGTGTTTCCAACAAACCAAAGTGTGTGGCTGGTCTGTGGAATGTTGCATTGGATTACAATGGGATTCTACCGTGTACAAATTCACCTCCTTCTTTCCCCTCCAGGCAGATTTGCAGGTGTAATCTGGGTTCCCAGGTCTCTCTGAATTTACTTCCCTTTCACTGACTTCCTGCATTTATGGTCAAGATAGCTTCCATTCAAGGGTCAAGCATATCTGCGTTAATAAAGAAATCTGGTCCCGGGTTTGTTTTGAATGAAAAAAACTTGAACATGATCCCTTCAGTGAGCATCCATCCAGAGACGAGTTTTACTGAAAGCCCCCAAGCCCACGTTCTCTAACGTCCTGTCTTTAGAAGCAGGACGTCCAATCGTACCACTCACTTCTTCATGGCAACCCAATTAGCTGCCAGATTGCGCATTAAGTTCTTTTTCAGTGAGAGTCATTAACATCAGTCTCATCACTTTTGCTTTGACTTTGCAAAGGATTATGTCCTAAAAATGTACTGTTTAAACAGTGAGGTTTTTTCTCCTAATTTATAATTGTGGAAGTATCGCAGTCATAGAGCAGAAACCTTAATTTCTTTATGCTACAATAGAACCTGTAACATCTTAATCCTGTTGTTGCTTTCTGAGTCCTAGGTGCTACGCAGGTGTGCAGTTTTTTTCTAGAACTAGCTGTATGTTTATATTGTAATAAGAGGGCTATCTACAAGGTTTATCAGCCTCACTTGGCTTCATAAAACACAGGTTTTATGTGTTACATAAAACACATCTACCTAGCGGCAATGGCTCTTAGAGGAAGCTTGGTGGAAACTCAGATTACTCCACACCTCTTCCTGCCCCTACATCATCTTTGCCTCTCTGTTGCCGGGTCCTGTTCACTCGTGGGCACGTAGCTGCGGCTGAGTCCGCCATATACATTTCACTGCTGTTCCAGAGGCACCTCGGTGACTTAATAGATACAAAACCATGGCAGTACAAACAAGTTAAATCTCTATTGTTAATTTTTGAGCATTTCACAGACAACATTGTAAATGTGCGATGTTATGTTTTAAATCAGACCACAGTGGTCCCCAAATATTATGTACATATGACAAATGTCCATGTAACTTTTTGTTACACTGGCAATTTCATAGGTAACCAAACCTATGCTCCAATGTTAAATTATTGTGTGTATATGTAAAATGCACAAGCTTTAAGCTATGTGTGTATGAATGTGAAAGATAATGCAACCACACCGTTGTGAACAATGGATTATAGTCATTTTCGGTGGTATTAGGTTATGTAGTTTCAAACTCTGCTGTGTTTTCTCTTGCCTGTGCCGTTCCTTTGCTGATTTTTGTGGTGTGGATACACCTCTTTTATTCATTTGAGCTCAAAGCAAGCGTATCAACCGTTTAATGTTACCCGACAAGAGTTAGTGTTAAGTGATGACAGGTTCCCATTTCACCTGCTATAGCCTTTTGCTGCATTTATTAACGACACCTGGATGAGGAGACGTGCGCTGACTTCATTGCTCACCCTGGGATGCTGCATGAGCCCACCGAATTAGAGCTACTCCTACTAGATAAATGAGCAGTACACATAGGTGCATGATCTGAAACATGAATCACAGAGAGCTGTGGAGTTTTACCAAGTGGTATGTGTGTGTTTTTTGTCTTTGTTTTTCTTTTCTTTTTTTTTTTTCCACTATGCAAAGATGGGAAATGCACAAACTTTTCAAAGACTAGTGTCTGAAGAAGTTTCCAAACAGTACTTGAACCCTTTCTTTAAAGTCATCTCATCATATTTGATAACCATTGTTGCTTCCATTGTTAATTTTCATTTTTACATGGTTTCCAGTTTTTTGAGTGCACAACCTGAAGTTTTGTGTGAAGTTAATAAATTCATTCATATCTTGTTGGCTGTCTATGGATGGAGATTCCGTAGTCATTGTATGCATCTTTAGTCAAGTGTATATTAAAACTTCTGTTAACATTGAATGTTGTAGCTTTATCCTTTGATCATTTTTCTTAAACACTTTTTCTGTGTTCTCTTGTATTGTTGATTAAATGGCCATATGCCTGATATCATCAAGAGTTTTAGCACCGGTCTCTCAATCAAAAGCTCACTGAAAGTTTAATCAGTCAATGGAGCAAAATAAAATCTCTGATTCGTGATAAATATATTGCTGATTAGGATTCAGTTTCATTGGATTTATTGGAAGTGCTTTGCTTCTTATAAGTCAGGGGAAGAGACCACCTTAGGATCATACCATTATCATTTTTTTTCCCTTTAGAGTCTCTCTTCTAAGTTTATAGAGGGAATGGCTAGTAATCACAGCCACACTTTGACCTGGTACCATCAGAATCAAGCTAAAAAGAAATAGAAGTATTTGGTTATCTAAGTGGTATTATCAAAAACATCCAAAGGAAGATATTTCCTCACACCTTACATGGGATTAGTCATCACATAATATTCCTTCTTCATGAATGTCTGTCAGTGTCTCCTCTCCATCCCCACTGCCATGCTCTGATTTGGCCTCAGGAGCCACATGTGTGTCACAAGGATCTCCCGTGGATGTATTGCACTAACACAGAGAGATGCTGATCTGACCACATCATTCCTCTCACAGAGTTTGCAGAAGCTCTTCATTTCCTCTAGAGCAAAGTCCAGACTTAATTACGTGACCATAAATGCTGGCTGTCTTTCTGACCTCGCCCTTGTTTATTTTTCTAGCCTTCATCAACTTATCCTCCCACACTCACCTGTTTAGAGTTCGCCTCATAGAGCCTCTTCTACCCAGGTCTGAACTCTTAGGTAAATTTTATGTCCAGTTATCATAATTCATTTGTGTCTGTGTCATTTCATGTGATAAAAGAAATATGGAAACATTTAAAATAACATGAATAGTATACTTTAAATAAGAAAGAATACTAGAGTGTAATTTATATTTGACTTTAAAGGCATTATCTGATTTTTATATGTTTTCCTTTCTCATTCTATTTTTTGAGGTTGACATTGAAATGAGTTCCCCATGCTCCCTTGGTAGCTGACTGAAAGTGACCCAGAAACAAGAAACTTCCTAGAAAATAGAACAGCAGCCCCAGAGTTAAAACTTCAATGTGATTAACTTTGTAGATAGCCCATATGCTCACAATGGAGTTCCTAAGTAACTTTTGAAATTGAATATAGACACCCTTTTGGTTAATGTACCAAAGTTAGGGATTTCTACTCATTAATTTATTCATTCAACAAATATTTATGAAGCCTCCATACCAGGAACTCCTGGCAACTGAAGGAACAAAAGAAAAGCCTTGGCCTAAAACTGCTCACAAATTTAGCAGGGAGAGACATGTGTTTAAAAAAATATTAAAAACTTCCGAGCCCAAGGTGGTAAGTAAACTGTATCATGTAGGAAGTGAAGAGAAGAGAACTGAGGTGGTACAGGAGGGAGAAGGAGGCAGGAAGGCTTCCTGGAAATGAGTGTTGAACTATCTTGAAAGACGACAAGTTCACTAGGCTCATAAAGGGGGAAACACACTCAAGGCACAGGAAGTAGCATGTTTCAAGACCCAGGAAGGAGAGCTCAGATACTTTAGGTAAGTAGTGCTAAGTGACCCTTCTGGCCTGGGTTTCCTTCCATCTGCTAGCCTGCCACCCCCTCCCCCACCCCACCTCCTTACTTCTTTCCTTCCTACCTTTCACAAACTTGACCTATAAACATGCTACGGTACCCTGCCACATCTCAAGGACACAATGACTCTGAGCTCTCAGTCTTTGAGCAAGATGCAACATTTTAATACAATGTGATAAGTGCCCCCAATAGATACAAGGAACTAGGTGCTTCAAAAGAGAGAAGAGAGACTATCCCTGCCCTTGAGATCAAGGGGTGTTGCACAGAGGAGGTGGTGTTTGAGCAAAAGGC
Organism: Camelus dromedarius; assembly: GCF_036321535.1. Taxonomy (NCBI): domain Eukaryota; kingdom Metazoa; phylum Chordata; class Mammalia; order Artiodactyla; family Camelidae; genus Camelus; species Camelus dromedarius. The sequence continues at coordinate 67,203,450 of NC_087439.1, read as the reverse complement.
TGTGTAGTTGGATCTAAAACCATGATCACCTGTCATTAAGTGTAACCAGGGTTCATTTTGGTTGATGGAAGGAAGTCCACGTCTGGGAGTGGAATAATCTGTAATGCTCAGATCCTATTTTCTGCTCCAGATATCTGGACTTCTTTTGCTTGTGTGAAGATGATGATTATTATAAGGTTCTCCATCAAAACCTTATATGTTTAGATATTTTCCCACTGATGAGCTCATCATGGATCGCTCTTCAGTGTTTGAGGCTATCAGTAATGACAAAAAGGGCTTCTTGACCTGACTTGTAAACCTCTAATATCCCTGGCTAATCTCAGTCTGGAGTAAGGGGGTGGGTAAAGACCATAAATGCTTTTAAAGCATCATTTAGTAAGTCCTTCAGTTAATGGGGGTCAGAATCATTCTCCAAGTGTAGTTTAACTTCCGGTCCACTGAAGTTAGTGTTTATCTATCTTTTATGTCTCCGAGAGAAGTTTACCTCTCTTTTCAAAAACCTATCAGCCCATTCTGGCTTCTTGACTAGAACAAGTTATTGGTCACGTACTTGACTTCTGGAAAAAAAGGAAATGCCATGATCCCTCATTACCTGAAAACAGTTATCCTGCTGGGATCTGCCCATATCCCTTTGCCAGCTGATTGTGTGAGCACACACGCCTGTGCTGGTGTGGCTGCAAAGACTGCACTGGTGACCCCACAGAGTTCACCCATGAGAACATTTATCTGACCATGATGATGACTGAAAGTCAAATTGGCCCAGTAAATTAGTGGTCATACAAAAACAAGGCAAAACAAGACAAAAATCTTCATCCCAAGTGATCCAGAGTGTGTCAAGAGTTCTTCAGATCTCTCTGGAGCTTTAAATAGCTTCCAGCCTCAGGAGGTAAATGAGCTTACAATAGAGCTCCCTGCTTCTTCAGCCCCGGGTCTCAGGGTGAAGACTGAAAACGCTAACTTGTAAATGACATCAGAGGGGCCTCTGCCCTGCAGTCAGAGACACAGGGCTGCCAAGCCCTGGTCACTCCTGGAGATATAGTGAATGGACTGTATGCAGTAAGTTTAAACTGCTTTTTCTACATCAGTGAGATGGCTATGAAGCAAGGGGGACACCACTTAATGTCTTTAGGAGCCAGTTACCCAGATGAGCAGAACAGTGCAGTCTAGGAGGTAAGAGAGAGAAGGAGACTGAGCTGAGCTGGCGAGCACATTCTCTGCCTCTGCTCAGCTCCTGCCAGCGGTCACCATGTGGAAAATTGAGCCCTCCCTTACCCCCCTTTTTTTTACCCCATTTATTTTACCCCATTTATTTCCTAGAGAAGCCATAAGCCCAGATTTGTATCTAAAAATTCCTATTTTTTAAATCATGCATCCAGTTCATATTTTAAAAACGCTGTGTGGATCAAGGCCATGCTAACAGAAGCTGTCTTTGCATGGGATTGAGTCTGCGACCCCTACTAGGTAACTTCTGTGTGAAATAACGTGTTGTCCCCTGCAATCGTCTGATAGCTCCAGCAAGTAGGCACACGTGGTCTGCCCCCATCAGGGTTGCAGGTGCCCTGTGAAGATCACGTGAGCCATCTCACGAGTTGTCACTTATGATGTCGAACTACTGTTGTTTTGTGTGGACGAGAGAGAGCCACTAGAAGCCACAAAGGATCAAAGACAGCCTGCCGGAAGCTACTTCCTTTTGGCTGCGCTTCGTTTGCTAAGCTTATTCAGATGTGCTCATTTGTGGGAGATGAATTCATCCCATGTTGGCAAATAGGCGTTGCCTCAATGCTCGCTAAGGCGGTTTAGTGGCTGCCTGGATGCTAAGCCATGTCTACCATCGGTTAGAAGAGTGCTGTGGTTGATTATGGATGTCTGATACCTGGCAACCGGAAGTACCCGACTACATCTGAACAAATCTTAAAGACAGTTTTTCTTTCAGTCTGACTCTCAAGGCCAATTAGATATAGGAATGAATCAGACAGTCTGGAAAATCCAGATGTTCCTAAGTAATGTTTGTATCCAAGGAAATAAAGAATTCCTGAGCAAAGAAATGCAGAAACTGAAAAATCCAGCAGGAAGGAGCAACTTAATTTTAACTTTTTTCCTGACTAATTATGAAAATCTATATGTTTATTGCAGAAAATTTGAAAAATAAAAAAGAACATTAAAACCATTATAATTTAACCACCAAGATAAACCCTCCATTAATACTTTGTTAATTTCTTGAACCTTTATCTTGTGTTTTTCTGCCATCACAGATCAGCCCACAAAGGTAGGCAGCTAGGGGGTCTGTCTGAGGCTCTGCATTTCCATTTCCCTGCTCCTCTGTGTGCCTGTGTGTATGCGTGTGTGTGTCCATGTGCATGTGTGCCCTAGGTGCTGTGTTCTATGTTGTACTGACTCCAGAAAAGGATGGGACAGTTGGATCATTAGGATGAAGAAGAATTTTCTAGCCTCTTGGCTTTGACACAGCCTGTTTCCTCTGCTGGGAAGACTTTCCCTTCCTCCCACAGCCCCAGTCAAATTCCTGTGCATCCCCAAGTGTCATCTCAAATATTACTTCCTTCATTAAGTTTTTCCTGATTCTTCCACAGTTTTCTAGACTCATACAGAGAATGTGGGAGCTCCAGGTAGTGGTGGAGCTAGAATGAAACTGCATATATTTTAGGCTCCAGAGTCCACACTCCCTCTCCATCACTTTATTGCCCCTCTTATATTCCCACCTTACAGTTGAAAAAATGCAAAGTTGAAGACGTTTAACACCTTCCTTGAGATTGCCATTCTAGTAAGCAACAGGTCCGGAAGATGCTGCCCTACAGGACATTACAGTTTAGTCAAGGAGCTGAGAAATAGGGAAAGAATGACCATTTACACTATGTAAAGGAAATATAGATAAACTATCATGGAAGATCAGCAGTGGAAACCACTACTTCCTGCTTTGGGGGGTAGGAAGGAGATGAACAAAATTCTCTGGATGAGGAAGCATTTGGACTGGTGAGCAATTGGTGAACCAATTGGTTCTGAGCAATTGGTGAACCACGGACATAGGGAGATAGGGAGAAAAGTGTTGCAGCTTGAACTAGGTAGACACACAAGTTCAGCTGAAATAACAAAGACCAAAATACCAGTAACTTAAACAAGACAGCAGTTTTTCTCTCTTGCAGGAGCTAACCAGAGCCATTGTCTTGCTGTGAAATCCTTAACACACAGCTTCTCTCTCATAGAACAAATTGTCCACTCCAGCTCCCATCACTCTGTCTACTTTCCAGGAAGCAAGAGGAAAGGAGGAGACTTGGAGGGCCTGTCAGTTCCTCTGGATTCTAACCTGGCAGTTGCATATAACTCTTTGTATCACAGGCACCGGGTAGAATTTAGATACACCTAGTTGCAAAGGAGACTAGAAATTTAACAGGGGCGGGGACATATTATTACTAAAGAAAAAGTTTTGAAATGGGCACTGAGAGACAGCTGTCAGCCTGCCACTGATGATTTTACAGAAAAGCTCCCATGGGGAATTGAGGGTGTGGATTGGGATTCCTGGGTGGGTGTGTGATGCACTGCTCAGATCCTCTTTCAGAAATAAAGGGATTATATAAAAGGTTTCTTCCTCTCTCTGTTGGAGGCGCTGCTGGGAGATGAGCACCAGCTGTTGGCCCTTTTGGAGAGTGCCTCTAATGAGGAAAACTGCCCTCCTAAGAGTAGGCTACAGCCAATGAGGATCAGTGTGGGGTTCTCAAGGCCCAGCCCTCTCACCCCAACTCAGGACCAGACTGGCTCCAAAAACTCCATCTGTGTTGGGTGTGCGTGGAAGCTGGTCATGCTCTGCTTCATTCTACTGCCTTCCCTCCCCTTCACAGCTGTAGAAAATCACTCCCTAATAAACATTCTGTCCACCAATCTCTGCCTCAGAGTCTGCATCCCAGGGAAACCCATCAGGCAGCTTGGTTTGATCAGAGCATTGGGTGTGTAAAGGTGAAAGCAGGAGGTGGGAAGTGACCTGCAGCTCTGGGTAAAGCTGTAGAGATCTTGAACTGTTCAGTGTGTGGACCTGATTCTGCATGAAAGTTGTTCAAGGATCGGAGGAAGGGAAGCCGTCTGGCAGCAGTACTTACGGTGGACTAGCAGGAGGTGGGCAAACCAGTTAGGATACCAGGGCCATACCGCAGATCCAGAATAATGAAGAACTGAAAGAGGGCTCCGGCAATGCAGAAAGGAGTGGAAGGGACAGATCACACAGGCAGAGTCAACAGAACTGGGCAGCTGGTGGTGGAAAGCCAGAGAGAGAGAAGAGTAAGCAATAAAGGAATGATGCCTGGTGAGTGGGGTGATGGGGATAATCTGGGAGAGATCCTGATTTAGGGAGCAAAGATGTCTTCCGTTTTGGATCTGTTGGACTTGAGAGGCTTGAAGGAAATCTAGGTGAAGATGTCCAGCAGGCTATTGAATGAGGATATAAAATTCCTTAGAAGAGTTCAGATGGAAAGATTCACTTGAGAACCATCTATAGATGTAATTATTTAAGTTATAAAATTAGAGGCAGTTTCTCAAGGAGGTGTCATAGAAAGGGAAAAGAAGAGAGTGGGGAAGAGAAAGGGCTGAAGAGATTGGGAGAAAATACAGAGTATATTCAGCAGAGGAAGAAGTTTGCTTTCATGAGACTGGCACTATGTGCCAGAAGATTACTGACAGCAGAGCTGAATTCTGTTGGTCACAGGAACAGAATTTAGCAAGAAAAGGTGAATCTGCTCTTCCTGCTGTAGCCAGGATGCTTCCAAATAATACGAAATCAGTAATCGCCTTCCATAAAGGGCCACATGCAGCTCAACTACCAAAAAAACCGGGAGCTTCACAGGAGCATCCACAAAATCTGAAAAATATTTGAGGAAAATTGGGATGCCTACATTTGAAGAAACTTGACAATATCGCCGTGTAGCAAAAGGACGAATTTTTTAAAAAAGTCTTACTTCCATTAACATAACCATAATTACACTATTTTGGTCTGAAACTGAAATTATAAGCATTTGGCATTCCAGGAACAAGAGATGAGAATGACTTATTAGAAATCAAGTATGGATTTACCAGCAGAGTAGTTCTTTATTAATAACATCATGGTAGCTGTCCACCAAAAATATTACTCCTGGGCCACTATGGCATACGTGCAAACCATTGGCATCAGGTGGAACACAAGAAGGTTGGTAATTGTTCTTGGGTCTCAAAATTTACATTTTCAGTGCTGCACAAAGAGATAAGATGCTCAAGATATTTTAACAGGCATTTGGTATTTGTGAAAAGTGAATTGAACATAAGAAAAAAGGGAGCCAATCCAAGTAGAAAGTCTTAGTTACAGGTAATCAAAATGGCTCTGTATGTAACTGGTTCTCACAAAGTTGTAGAACCTCTCCTTTCTTGGTGATGTATTGCCTGGAGCCACATTTCATTAGCTATGGTTAGAAATGAAGATATACATTTTTCTTTATTAAAGTTAAAAAAAAAAAGACCTCTGAGAAAGCCTTGCACTCAAATATTTATATGACACCAGACACTCAGATGAAAGAAGGAAAATGTAGTCAATTAAGTCCACTTATGCTTTGTTCTCAGGATATATACCAAGCGGGTAGCTGCCCATATGAAGTAAAAAGCCTTTGAATGAATTACAGATGAATGTTCGTGGACAAAACTCTTTGACTATCAAAGTTTGTACAATTTCCAGTTAGATACCCAGAAAAGCAAACAATTCATCTATCCACAAATCACATATCACTTATATTAGCAGACTGTTACAAATATTTTTTGTCATAAATCATCCCTGTGTTTGGTTGACTTTCCTGCAATAATCTGATAGTTAGCTAAATAAGTTTGCAATTAGTTTGGTTAAAAAGCTTTGTATATATTTACTTTTATTAGAGTGAAAGAGAAAGATAAATTTTGAATTCCTTGCACAAGAAAAATGATTGATATCTAAAACTGGACTTCTTGCACAAAAAAAGTGATCAACAGCTAAAAATAATGTAGATATCTTGCCTTTGAAACAAGAGATTTTTGTCCATCATGGAGACATTAAACCCTGAAAGCATCCCTTACAGAGTCATCCCACTCCCTCATGACTCCAGCCCCCTAGAATTTATGAGGTTCTGAGAATGTGGTCACCTTCCTAGTCAATGTGAGAAAAGCTGTCCTCTAGAATGTGTTAAATGGGGCTAACCCTTGTTCTGGGAACCATTTTAGAGCAAGGGAGAAGTGTGGTGTCAGAAAAATGGCTCTGGACAGAGTAAAGTTGAGCTGTGGGGACTTAGAAATGAGGTGGTTCATATTTGTAAATAGGACTTTTCCAAAATGGTCAGAGAGACAGAATTCAGCTCTATTAGCAGGTGAATATGGCTTTAACTTAATTTTGTTTGCTGTTTTGATTTCCTCCCCTGTTCTACAGTGTGTCTGAAACATTTATCACTGGGGGAGGTAAGGAAGAGGTTCAACAGTCGCTACAGCCAGCAGCACACCAGGGCGTTCCCAGAACTGCTGGGCAGCCAGTGGCAGGTCTAGTGCAGACACTCCTGGCGTGTGGGTTGTTGCCTGACATTTTCTGGTCTTGAAGCGGATCGATGCGATGGTTGTATAATGGGTCTTCTGGACCTTTCTCTCACTTATGCCGGTTGTCTAGTGAGGAACAGCTGTTGAACAGGAAACTCAAGACAAGCTTTGGTGGGTATCAAGTAAGAATGTCATGTTTGAAGCAGAGGGGTCAATTTTCTGATAGCAACTCTTGATCAGGCTTACAAATTGAAAAAGAAATCATGAAATTTATATATGAGAATTTGTAAACTTTTCACTAAGATGTAATCAGTGCCTTTGCTGATGTCACACGTTTGTTGGAGTCTGGGTATTTTCTGCATGATTATTAATTCAAACGGATATATGAACGGATGCTCCAAAGATATATGTTACATTTGAAATTTTATCTAAATATGGGTTCCCAGGATAAGATGGATATCCATATACATACATACAAACATATATATATGTGTATATATATTTGAATATGTAACATGCTTTTCTAAATCTGTGACTATAAAAATTATGTATAAATTTACATTCCCTTAGGATATAACCCTCAGATATGTCAGAAGCATGGGGCTGTTAAAAGAAATTTACTTCTCTTCAGGAGATGATGCTGGTCATTACAGGAGGAGTGGGTCACCTCAGTTTCTGAAGGATTTTAAGGAAGGAGTTGGGGGAGGGTTAATAAGGAGCCTGATTGCAGAGTGGCTGAATGGTGAAATGGCGTGTGCTGTCCACAAATTTGGGGAGGTTTCAGTGGTTTCAGATATGTGTGCCCAATGGCACTTGAATTTGGTTGCTACAAGTCAATTTTACAAGCATAAGAGGCTGCAATTTTTTTCCAATGAGTACTGATGCAGTCTCAAAGCTTGCATAGATTGAAGATTGTAAAAAGTTAGAGGACTGATGTCATGTGTGCTTTAAAGCAATGCTTTTTTCTTAATCTCTATTACAATACATGATTTTATTGCCTGCATTTCACTTTTGCTCTTTTAAATTATCTTTTTTATTTAATTGTTCACCTAAATATTGTTAGTCTTTCCCAGTAGCATGTAAGTTCCATAGAGCAATGACTTTGCTTATCTTGTTCAATGATATATCCCCCATGCTCATAACTGTACATGGCACAGTCGTGTGTGTGTGTGTGTGTGTGTATGTTGTGTGTATAATACTGGACAAATGAATTGCTTTGGTTTGGGCATATGTGTCAGTATATTTCAGTGCCTTGTTCTTTGCCTGTCTTCATCTCTTGTGTTTTTCATTAGCTTGTCAATTCATCAGTGGTTTAAAACATATCTTGAAAATCTCCCAGTGCACCCAGTAGCAGATATGCTTTGAAATAGCAAGAATTCCATTATTTCAACAATCTCCTTTCTGCTCAGGAAGATGCTGTGGATGGACCCTCCTAGCTCACTGTCCTGAACTCACTCCAGAGAAGGAGCCCAGGGCTGAGACTGGTGGTCAAATAGAACAGTGACTATTGTCATTCCCAGAGGGACTGGAGTTCAGGGCAGAGTGTGGTATATTTGTGGTTTTCCTCCTTGTTTTATTAGCATCGGTGCTCTAGTAGAAATCACCCTAAATAACCAAGAAATTCTACTATTTTTGGTAAGTGAATTTTTGCATCTTTGTTTTATATGAGAAATGAAGAATATTGGCTTAAATTCTTTTCTAAAAGAACTTCCATATATGGCATGGACTTTTACCTTTTTTACTTGAAATTTAAATAAACAAAATGGAATTAATCATAATCCTTGTTTGTTGATGTACCCACTGGACTTTTGTACACATGTACTTATTCCTTTACTCATCTACTTATTTAAAATCTTATAAAAATATGAATCTGCTACTCAGTGTGATAATTAGAACATTGACAGTAACTTCTGTTATTGTCTGTGTGAAACTTTTACATCTTACCCGTTGGACTCCTCTCTCCTAATGTAGTTACTACCTTGATACTTGTAATAATAATTTCATTGCCATTTGAAAACATACATAGGTATATATTTTTACATATTCCTAATGAATGTATTGTTTGGTTTTAGTTATTTTAACTTTATAAGAAGTGTATTGATTTGACACATTGTAACATTTCTTCAATTAAAAAAAAGAAAAAAGGGTATTGACATTTTGTGTATGATCTTTGGGACTTATGTTTTTCCTCTCAATAGCATGTTGATAAAACCATACATGGTGTTCTAACTAGTGGTACTTCATTTTAACTGTTGTGAAGTAGTCTATACAAGATACAGGAACATGATGCATGAAAAATGGTGTGCGAGAGGATGGCCATGTCCCAGGTCTTGGAGTAGTCCCTGGGATGCACCCTATCAAGTGAGAGTGCTTGGCTTCCTGCAAGAAAGAATTCAAGAGTGAGCCATACTAGAGTGAAGGTAGATTTATTCAGAGAGATTCATACTCCATAGACACAGTGTAGGCCATCTCAGAAGGTCAGAGAGGCTACAAGGCCTGGGGGTGGTTAAAGCAAAAGTAGATACACAGGCCATAGACAGAAGGCGGGCCTTCTCAAAAGGCAAGAGAAAAGGCCATGAGGTGCGGGGTGGTTAGTTTTTCTGGGCTTGGTACCTTCATATTCTAACAAGTGGGATGATTATTCCAACTACTTTGGGGAGGAAGCTGGGATTCCTAGAAATTGGGCCATTATCCACTTTTTTGACCTTACAGAGTCAGCCTTGAAACTGTCCTGGCATGTGTGGAGTACCATTTAGCATGCTATTGTGTTTCAATGAGCATATATTGAAGCTCAAGGTCTACTGGGAGTTGAGTCTTCCACCATCTTGGTGCTAGTTACTGTGTCATTCTTTTAATAGTTACACTCTGCCTCCTACCCTCCTGTCTCAAACGTACTACAATGTATTTATTTATTCCCTACTTTTAAGGCACTTTAGTTGTTTCTGGCTATTTTCTACATGAATATTGTCTCTATGAGCATTCTTGTACGTATTAGTGTACAAGAATTTCTCTGTTTATACTGAGGGATGTAATTGCCTACTCATAGGGTATATCAGTGTTTAACTCCTTTCCACAGTGATTGTACCACTTCTAATTCTCAAGTTCAATAATTTGGTAAACTCTAGGATTTTTTAACATTTATTCAATTAATAGATTATTGCCACAAATCATAGAATAATAAATTGGTAAAGCAGAAGAGAATTTTGAGATAATTCAATTGGACCTATTTGATTTACAGAGAATGTTGATACGTAAGAGAAATGAAATGATTTCTCAGAGTCCTAGAAACAATAGACTCTCAAATACATCTCCAAGTACTTTATGCAACCATCACTGTATTCTCACCAGCATTTTCTATTTCTCAAATATGCAATGTTTAGTAACTAATATTAAAACTTCCATTTTTAAGATAAAGAAGTTAAGACCTAAGAAAATAAACAGAGGTTGGGTTATCCCAATTTAGGGTTAAAGCTGAATTTATTCCACGCAGAATTTTCCAACAGCCCACATTGCCTCATGGGTTTGTCTTTGCTGATTGCTTCCCCAAAAGGCATTCTTAACAACCCAGACAAAATACTTTACTGTCTGCCACTGGAGCACTTTCTCCTAGACTTACTTGTATCTATGAATGACCACGTGACCTAGTTGTAGTACATAAATCTAAGCCTTAGCCCACTGATTAAGGTTATAGAAATGCTTTTACTTTCTTGGTTAAAAATTAACAAGATATGGCTGGGCTGAAACAACCATTCTACCTACTTCCTGCCTTGAGTGTGGATGTGATGTCTGGAGCTGTGGCAACTAACCTGTGAGTCCGAGGGTAGTTTAAGGGAATCAGATAAACATAGGCCTGATATTCTTGGGCCACTCAACTAACGTCATAACCATATGCCTCCAGATTTCTTATTAGGTAAGTAAAATACAAAAATGATCTCAAACTAGATTTAGAATGTTTCTCTTTTTTACCAATGATGGAAAGTTAAAATCTTGTCATTGAATGAGAAATGTCTTTTCCTCAGGGAAAATGATTTCATATTTTCATAACTAGCATCAACTTTTAGATTATAGTCCTTTAATCAAAAACCCCATTTCAGGGGATGGGGTTTAAAAAAATAAAAAACAAAAACAAAAACAAAAACACAGTATTTCCATTCAACAAAAGCATGATAAAAAAATAATTGGGCATTGGATAAAGGAAAGAAAAACCTAAATTGGCTGATGGACTTTTTGATTCCTTTTTCCAGACATGAAAAAGAAATTTTATCAATGCAAAGTTGACACTCACTACTCCAGTCTTAGGTTCAAAATAAGACTATTCTCATAAATAAATTCACCCAACATTAAGAAGAGTTCCAGATTTGCAGATAATAACTACTATATATAAAATAGATAAACAACAAGGTTCTACTGTATAGCACAGGGAACTATATTCAGTATCTTGTAGTAACCTTAAAATGAAAAAGAATATGAAAAGGAATATATGTATGTATATGTATGACTAAAACATTATGTTATACACCAGAAATTGATGTAACATTGTAAACTGACTATATTTCAATAAAAAAAAAGAAAGAAGAAAAAAAAGTTATTATATGTGTGTTGGGCTGGGCTCTAAAGCTGAGAGTAGTCAGACATGATACCCACTCTGAATGAGCTCACTGCTGGTTGGGGTGGGAGGGGGAAAGTAAAGAGAGACAGGTAAGTATGTATAACAAATAGGATGTAGTAACATATAAGAGGAGTATAAACAAGCTTGTGATGAAATCAAGACCAAAGCAGAGCTAACTCCCTTCGACACACATGAGTCAAGAAAAAGGTCCTCATCCCAGGAGCCCTGCTCATACTGTAAGATGCTTTATGCCTTCAACATAGGGTCCTTGTCCTTATTTGTCTTTTCATGGATGTTTTCTTTTTGGAAAAAGTCCTTAATTGTCACTGGACCTCTGGCTTTCTGAGATGTGAATCACTTTTCTCTTTCTATTATGTTGAAGTAAAGATTTTATATTGTTTTTTGCTACACCATAATCGAAGAAAACTTACTGTTGCTAAAAGCTTAGACCTTGTCATTGTTGCCTTTGTATGGAAAACAAATCAGTTGTAGTGTGGTCTCCTTTGGAAATGAGTAGCCCACGTGACGGGACAATTCTGAAAAGCCGATACTTACAGTGGTCACTCAAACCGCTGGGATTATTGCAGAGAGATAAACTCAACACGTGATGCAGCCACAAGAATCCTTATGGGCTTTGCAATCTACTGGAAAGAATGGGCAAAAGATGGATGTACCTTGAGGAGTACTCTAGAAAGAAACCACCGCTACACCTATTATCATAACTACAGTATCTTCACTAGTGTAAGTAGGAAAAACATGAATGAACTCTTCCTGAATCCCCAAGTAACTTTCCTCTTCTGCATGTTTCAGAATCAATGTCCAATATCATCTGACTACTTTACTGCAACTTGTCCTTGTGAATTTGTTGATACTTAAAGACTGACTCATCCAATTACCCCAATGGGCATTCCAGGAAATTGTCCTTGTTTATTGCCATCTTCAAATGATGGAAAAGCAGAAAAGAATGAGAGAAAGTAATTATTTTTACTATCTGATCCTAAATGGTAAAGAAGCAGCCTATTCTTAAAGGCTGTCCCCATCATTTGCAAATTAATGTACTGCTGAAGATGCAAACTATCTATATAACTGCTCTCGAATTTCATTAAAATTAATCGGAAGTCCTTTTTAATGTCTTTGAGAATTGCTTCAAGTGGCAAAAATCAGAAAATCTACCCATGGGGCACATTCAGCTAATTGCAATTTACTTCTCAACTAGTCATTCCTTCGCCCTAGGCTGCAACCGCTTAAAACTGAAACAACTCTCTGGACGACAAATGCCAGTCAGACTAGTTATTTAGCATCATGTAATTTTAAATGACCCATTGATTTCCTGAATATTTTTTAACGAATCAGAATGAAGATGCAATGGACTTTTCCAGATGTAACTTGCTAAAATTCTTCTCTCTGTAAGTTGGACCTGCCATCTGCTCCCTCCCAGCTGTATTGGGGAGCCAATAGGGGAATAAAGATAGGATAAGGATACAGTGAAGAGAATAGAGAATGACAGACAGTGCATGTGTTTGTACAAGCACACTATTCAAGACAGTTAAATGACAATGAATAAAGCCAAGTTTTGGAAACAGAACCATGTTCTAACTCTTACCAGCTAACTGACCCGAGGAAAATTTCTTAACAGCAAGCTGGGGGGCAAAGAGGAGGATTAAATGTGTTTTCCTTAAGATCACATGAGACCATATGTACAAAAATAACGTTTTGTAAAATGTAGGTGCTGATCAAGTATTTGTCATTGTTAGACAGAGAGACTAGTCTGTGGAAATGAAACTACAGGGATGATACCAAGTTAGGCATCCTTTCATGTTAAACAGAGTATTAAATGTTTCATTCAAATAATTCAATGGTGGCTTTCTTTTTATCTAAATGCAAGAATTAGTGTACAATTTTCCTCTTGCAATTATTAGTAAGGTTCAGATTAAAGATACATATTTCTTACCAAGAATCTCTCCAAAGTGCCCTAACCAAGGAATTCCAAGTGTATGTTACAACAGAGTATACAGTTATTAGGATCTTCTTCTAAGTAAAAATATTCAATAAGATGACTACTTAATTTTCAAGTGCAAGTTGGTAAATCGGTTTTAAGAGAAATGTTTAATCAGAGCATTATTTTGCAGTGCAGCATTATAAGAATTATACTAAAGACTTCCAGTCCCAAGTAATCATATTGAAAAAAAAGGCGGTGGTTTGAGCAGACACTAGCTAAGCTTTTCAAAAATTTTATTTTTAAGATCTTTGCTCCCATTGACAAGAACTGTTCTAAGCATTCTGGTTGGGATAACAATGGCCATACACCCTCAGCTTCTGTAAAGCTGGGGTGACCATCTCAATTTATTATCTTGTTACACTTATATCTCACTATGACTTATTATAGCAAAGTTGGAACCCAACTACAATGGCCTTTACCTTCATCCTGCTTCAGCCACTCACTGCAGAGGTTGTGCTCAGGATTTAGAGCTGCTCCACCTCTAAAATCTGACGCTTGAATATCCCTCTTCCTGAATAGAATCCCTCTGCTTTTCAGTACCCTCTTTCTTTACTTCTCCAACACCTGTTTTTTTCCCCTTCAATGAGTCTCTGGTTTTCTTCATTTCCAACCAGTCTTTCGTCTCTCTACCCCCATCTCTTTTCTTTTTCTAATCTGTGTATATCCTTGGTTTCTTTGCTTCCCTCTCCTTCTTCAACAGAATTTACTCCACAAATCTCTAACACTGTATCAACATAATCACGACTACTCTTTCCTCCTACATATAGTCAGATGAGCACTGCAGGAGAAAAAGAATAACTAACATTTATCAAGTACTTGCTACATGCAGCACCATTCTAAGTATTTTCCGTGTATGATCTCGTTTCATCTTCACTAGCTATTAGGGAGATTGTTGCCCATTTTACAGGCAAGAAAACTGCTTTGCAAGAGTTAAGTAACTTGTCCAAAGTATTACATCAAATCAAAGACACCATCAATTGTAGGCATCTGATTTTTTTTAAAAAAGCAAAGAAAATGTTGCAGTTCTGATTGTAAGGTGCCATTGGTTGATAGATAAATACTGATTCCAGTGGTGTTAAATGTGAAAAATTGCATCTAGGTATCAGTGAACTATGACACGGGAAGGACATAGGGTGCCAGTCCAGGCAGTTTGGAGCTTCATCTGTATGCCATTCTACCTCATAAAAACCACACAGGCATGCAGAATGGTCTGTTACAATTTCATGGTCTCAAACTTTGCCTGGACATTTAGTACTTTCTTTAGTCTCTCTTTTTCTCTCTTATTTCCTCTCTTCTCTTTCTTCTTCCTTTCAAAGATTATTCCAAAGCCTTTTCCCTCTCTTTAAGTTCCCCATTTAATACCTCCCCCATTCCCCATTTGTAACTATGCACCTTTCTTCATTAAGAAAAGTGAGATCATCAGTCACCCTCTCTCAACTCCTGCTCCCCACCGACCATACCACCCACAGACGTGTCCATACCCAGAGGTAGCCTCCCTTCGTCCTTGTGCAGACAGCAAGCTGTCCCTTCTATCAAATACTGGCTCCTCCTTATTCACTTATTCCTATTGCTTCTTGCATCTTCTGAGATTGTTACTTGTCCTTCTTTCTTGAATTTCAGCTCCTTCCTCTCTGTTGGTTTCTCTCCCTCAGCCTGTAAACATTACAAAGACCCAACCCCTGGCCTCCTGTTCCAATTCTTCTCCCTCTTCTTTTCTAAACTTCAGAGAAAGTGCTTCCCAGGGGCTGTCTACATTTCCTCACTTTCCATTTCTGCCTCAGCTCACCCCTTTTCCCCCAACACTCAGTCAGAATTATCCCTGATAAGCAGTTTGGTGATCTCCTAGTTTTAAGAGCCAATGAAAAATTCTTTGCCTTCATTTTATTGACCTCCTTTTCTGAATCTGGGTGCTCTGGTTTGTTTCCTCTGTCTTTGTGAAAATCTTTATCTCATTGATTTCCAAGACACCACTTTCTCCTGGTTCCTCTTCACTCTACTTCTTAATCACGTAAATATTGGCATTTCCCAAGTTCTATCCGTAGGCTATTACTGTACCCACTTCACAGTTTCCTCTGAGGTTTTTAACTATTGCCCACAGGTTGACAAAATCCCAAATCTAGACTTTTTTCCTGAGAGCTGTCTAAGTGTTTGTCTTTAGTCCCCTCCTCTTCCTTGCCTATTCTGCTTCTCCATTTGGAGAAGTCATCTCAAACTTAACCTGTTGAAAAGCACCTTTTTAAATCTAATTGAAGTATAGTTGATTTACAGCATTATATTAGTTTCAGATGTACAATGCAGTGATGCAAATTTTTATAGATTATACTCCATTAAAATGGTTATAAAACATTGGCTCTCTTCCCTGTGCTGTATAATATATCCTTGTAGAAAAGCAAATTCTTGATTTCCCTTTCCCAAACCTATTCCTCAAGCGATTTTTCCTCTTTTAGTTGATTATTCCAAACCTCCATTTGCTTAGCCCCCAAAGCTTGACATAATCTTGAATTTTTCTCTTTTTCTTGCACGCTACATCCAGTCTGTCAATAAATCCTCTCCTTTCTACCAGCAAAATATATCCAGAATCTGGTCGCTTTCACCAATTGCCCTGCTACCACCCTTATCTAAGCCACTCTTACATTGCATCTGGATTACTGCAGTGCCTCCTAACTGGACTCCCTGCCTCTGCCCTTGCGCCCCTCTGATCTGTTCTCTACTGAGCAACCAGAGTGGATTTCTGACAGCCTCGCTGACCTCATCTCCTACCACTATACCCAGAAAACACTCTTACCATGCCACACTTGTCCCAAGGCTGTTATCCTTCCCCTATGCCCCACCTGGAGCATTTGCTCACATGTATATGCTTGACGCACTCATTCACTTTAATAGATCTTTACTCCAGTTTCTCCTCATGAGGAAGAACTTCTCAGTAGTCCATATAAAATAGCTCCTCCCCGGAGGAGCTATTTTATATGGACTACTGAGAAGTTCTTTACTTTTTCTTGGTGATCATTTGTTTTTTTCTAATCATAATTGACTCATTGTGCATCTATTTTTCCTTGGGCTTCAGAATGAGAAACCCTAATTACTGACCTGTACATGGCTATATTTGTTTATTTAATTAGCTAGTTGTGTGTTTTTGATACATAGCTCATCGTTCAACACAAAAACTAAAAACACAAGTCATTTTATATATATAAATATACTTCTTCTTTTCCCACCCCTACTACAGTGTAAGCTCTGTGAGTCCAGAGACTTTGTTTGGTCTTGAAAATAAAGTAAGCACTGCATATTTATGCACCCATATGTTTAAGGATAATGTAATTATTATCAACATGTCTAAAACCAAAATTAAATCCCCACATCCTTACCTCTGTTCTTCCTCTATCTACGCTCCTTCTCTTGACTTTGCTCCCCAGAAGCACTGAACTGCTTTGAGTGCTCCTTTCACACCTTCGCTTATGCTGACTTCTCTGCCTGAAGGAGATCATCCCCTTTCCTATGGCCCCAGGACATCTGTACAACTCCTTCAAGAAGCTCACCAGTCACCTCCTCAAAGATGCCTTCTATGCCTCTTCTTTCCTTTCCCTTTCTCAGGGTTCTTCCATGCTAGTCTCTCTCTATTCCTTGTGGTCACACAGTGTGGTCCTCTAATTATCTTCTCCAAGAGGCTGAGAGCTCCTTGAAATTCAGGAAGCAAGTCAAAGACCTCACTCATGATCTTTCCCCACTTCCTCAGAGGATAAATAGAAGTGGACATTAGTACGCTCAGTTCACAGATTGAGAAACTCAAGTACACTCCATCCGATTTCAGAGGAGGAGAAAAAGCTCAGAACCCCTCAGGAATCCTCTCAAGAGCTCTTCCTTCCTATCACTTGGGTATGGGGAAGTTTCCCCATGTCTTTGGTAAACCTTGCTGTAAGCCTGGTTTCCTCCCTGTGCCCCTCTGGAAGGTAACCATGGATACTATTGAGCTGGCAGTTCAGTTAATGGAGACTTCAGTTAATGGAGACTACAAGTGGTTTTCAGGATGCTTAGAGAGTTTTGAGGTGGGGGCAAAACCTAGAAACACTGGCAAACGTAAGGCTTTTGCCTCAGGCTCCTGAGCTGGGTGTGTTTCAGTTAGGGTGGGGTTAATGCTCAGCAGAGCCCCACAAATGTGACAGGGCTCTAGCCCCTGACAAGGGTGGTAACTAGCTGTGAGTTGAGAACAGAAGGGAACCCCTAGCGTTTTCTCTTCTTGGAAAGCAGGGATCCTGCTGTGAAATTCAGAACAGTGGATTGGCACAAGCAATGCTAACAGCAACCTGGGCTCCTGAGGTGATCCAGGCCAGAGAGCCTGGACATAAGGGCTGGGGAGGTCTCCTGTCCCCAGTCGAGGGGAGCTTCCAGCCGTGCCACGTCCCTACCCATATCCTTGCCCCGGGGGTGTTTTTCTTTTCCCAGCCCAGGACCACAGGCAGGCAGGAGAAATTCACACCCGGGATGTTTCCAAAGTGCACACTATTTCCTCCGAGCCTACTGACCGCTGGGAGGGCGCCCCCATGCTTTCTTTGATCCTGAGTCCTGGGTCTTCCCTCCCATCACCGTATTCTCAAACAAAGTTCATCTGGAGAGGGGAGATCTGGGGAGCCCCATCGGCTCCTAGACGGGCGCCGATCTGGGTCCCAACTTTTCAGTTCCCGCCCGCAGTGTCACGCCTCCCAAAGCAGGACCAGGAAGCCAAACCGTACGGGGGCTCAGTTCCGCTGGTGGAGGGTGGGTGTGGGTCAGGGTCAATGAGGAGTGTGGCTAAGCCTGCATGTTTCCCGAAGCGAATCTTCAGGGGAGGGAGGAAAGGGGAGTCTGCGGGAGATGGACTTGGGGGCGAGGTGGCGGCAGTTTTCCGGCGTTTGACGTAGACTCGAAGAGGCGCCGAGCACTCCCACTGCTTAAGAGGCATCGTAGCCTTCAGGACGCTGAAGCTGGGGGCCGTCACTCGTTCAGGGAACTGCCTGAGCATTTTCTCTCCACGCATTCCAGGGAATACAGAGAAGGCTGCGCAGGTAAGTGCAGAGGGGTGCCCTTCTGCCACCTGGGAGTAAAGCCGCGGGGTAAGAAGGCTAGTGGAACACAGAGGGTCTCAGTCAGGCAGCTCCGCCCTGAGGAGGTGAGGCTGTGGAACCAGGTACAGGGTCGAGACGTGGGAGCACTTCGCGGGGCTTATAGCGGGACACAAGCAGCACCCCAAGGCTGAGGAACTTCCAGGCTCGGGGAAGACTCTCCGAAGGGAAGGAAACCTGACGGAGCCAATGTGAGCACTGTGGCGCGAGCAGAGAGTCCCGCACACGCCAACTTCAGTACCCTGGGCAGTGTCCCGCCCTCGGGCTTCTAATAAACTTACCACAGACAGCTTTGACTTGTCCCCGAAGGAAAACAACTTTTGAGGCTCCCCGACTTTGATATTTTAGTTCAGAAGAGGACTTACTGAATTTGATTTTGTTCAGGTAGAGCTCCTGTGTAGATAATCTGAAATATAAAGGAAACATTTTTAATAATCTTGTATCTCAACATGCCTCTTTAGGAATGTGCCTGTTCAAAGACAGTTTCTGAAACAACGATTTAAGAGAGCCTCAATATGTTTTGCTACTGTACAGAAGAGAAAGATTCTATCTTACGGTGTTATCTTTAAATGTTCCAATATAGACATGTTCCCATGAGCTGTGACTTGCTTGCTTTCATGACACTAACATCTAAAAGGTTTGGAAATATAAAACTGAAAGTGAGCTGTATATGCTCTCCTGTTTTTTCTTTACACTAGGATTGTTTAAGCACGATACACTTTTTGCATAGTCTGTGAAGAACTGGATAAGCTTTTTTTCCGGGAAAAAAAGAATTTAAGTTATTATTTTTAAGGACTGATTTCTTATCGGACTTGTCTGAAGTGTAACATAATAATTTCAAAGTGGAGTATAAATGCCTTGGTTTTATTGCAGCAGGCTTTGAGAGCCAGAAAAGTTGAATGAGAGGCAAATAATTTTTGTTAAAATTCTTGAGATTTATAACAAGAAGAGAAAAATGAAAAAAGATCATGTTATTGAAAGTTATGTCAGAATTGCAGAACATTTCAGGTGTTTATAAAATGCTTATTAATTCTACTCTAATGGGTTGATTATCCCTTGGTTCCCATATTTTTTTAGCACACTCTCTTGTGTTTATTTTTATTTATAACATTTTACCATTCTTTTGCCCTTTTTTTTTTAATAATAAAAGAAACTCTAACAGGAAAATATGCTCAAATATGGTAAAGGGTAAAATATGTTCAAATTCTTAATTGCATAGGAGCCCTGGCTTAGGATAGCTGGGCTAAATTATGGTATTATAGAATAATAAAAGCCATGCAGCAAGATGGAAATTTTTCACTTAATATTCTTTTAAACTACATTTCTCTGTAATAGGGAAAGACAAGTTGAGTTATTTATCTTACAAAAGAACACATCTTAGGAATAATCATTTTTTAATCTAAATGTTTTTGTTTTAGACTACCTGGCTTAACAATGAGTCATTTTAGATAGACTAGAGCTGATGATGTGGGAAGTAGGATAAGACTTTTCCTAGAGATGATGACATGTTTCCTTTGCTGGCCCCAAGGTTTTTTAAGGCATAATTATTTTTCTTTTGAGTGGAGCACATGCAGGACTCATACGAGGTATTTCCATCTTGTGCAGTTTCAAGGCCATGGCTGATCCTGGGAACAGAGGAGGGATCTACCGCCCCTTGAGTTTCACCTCCTCCCTGCTCATTGTGGGAATGTGCTGTGTGTCTCCTTTCTTCTGTCATAGCCAGACAGATCTGCTGGCTCTTAACCAAGCTGATCCGCAGTGCTGGGAATCTTCTTCAGTGCTCCTCCTGGAAATGCGGAAGCCTCGAATTTCCAACACTGTTTCAGGTTTCTGGGATTTTATGATCTACCTGAAGTCGTCTGAGAACTTGAAGCATGGGGCATTGTTTTGGGATCTGGCCCAACTCTTCTGGGACATCTATGTGGACTGTGTCCTTTCCAGAAACCATGGCTTAGGAAGGAGGCAACTGGCTGGAGAGGAAGGGAAGATCTCAGCAGTGCATCCACAGCACACAGAGAAAAAGCAAGGTGGTCAATCCCAGATCCCATGTCTTTTGAAAGGGTCAATCAAATATGAATGTGCTGAATTGTGAGAAAGAGGGAAATGGGTTTAGGGGAACCTATTGTCACATATATTCTTCTCAGGGGTGAACCCAAAGAGCACACCAGGGATAGGAAGATAGATAGCGCTTCCTTTTGTATTTTGTATTAGCTGTTTTTTTTTTAATCAACATATTGTCCTTATCTTCATACTTCACATGAATAGCAGCAATAAAGAGTCAGAAAGACAAGTAAGAAAAAGCATGATTCCTAAAATACAACATAAAGATATAAAGGGATGCCCCAAAATTAATATTATTTTTTTCAATTATCCTGAAACCTGTGTTCACTTGCTATGGAATTGGGAAGATTTGAATATAAGTCTGGGGAACACTCACAACATACAAGCTCTTGCCCCTTTTAAACAGAAAAAAAAAAAAACAAACCCCATAAACATGTACATAGAAGGACTCCTTGAGATGTACTTAGTTGATAATGTAAATGGTAGAAAAATCAGCTGGCTTGCAAATTCACCCTTCATTGCTTTTTGAACAAATCTCAAATAAATAATTAACTTCTAGCAAGCTGAGTAATTTTTAGAAATTTGGACCTTCTTACAAATTTAGAGATTTTCACTGAAGTAAATATTATATTCAAAAGCAATCTTCTCTGGGGCTAGAAGAAATACCCTTTGTAGAATTAGAATGAAGGTAAATCAGTCCCTGTGTGTAAGCTAAGAGATAAATGAGCCTTACTCATACTGTTTTTGCTCTTTTTTCGGTGTTGTTTCAGCCAATGAGCTTCCAGTGAGGGCTGTTTGGGTGGCAGTAACTATTAATGCACTAGTGGAAAACTGAGGCATACCCAATTTTTGCATTTGTACATTTTATTGTGATAACTGTTATATACTCCTGTAAAATATCTTTTAAAATAGCAATTAACAGTAATAGTTCTAGATCAATCTTTCCCCAAGATATTGTAGAGCTTTTTAACATCTAGTTTGTTTTAACCTCAATAACAAAAAATACATGATTAGCTGATCCATAAAGCCAAGTAACCCACTGCTACTAATTATAGATAAATTTATTATTTTGGCAAGTGTTATTGTCACTTAAACCAGTTTCCTTCTTTAGAGGAAATATTCTTTTAGCAGCTAAACTACTAAAGCAGAAATAGAAAATGAATATCTTTAAATGTGGTTACCAAATTTTAAAAATATTTTGAACAGAGGCTGCCCAGACATTATCATCAGTAAGGACTGTATATTTTCTTCATCTGTACTGTAGGCTCTTTTTTTCCATTCTTATCCTATTTAGCTGTCATACTCAAATTACTACCAATATTTCTTGTTTTTGTATTTTGCATTCACTTTGAATTACTTTAAATATCTATAGAATAAATGAAAATAATAAGATTTCTGTTCAACCTGACATGAAAATAATTATCTATATATAGATCATAATTATGCATTATATAATATAATTATACATTATATTATATAACTATATGTTGTAATTAATTATATATATGTAAAATCTCAAAAACAGCTTTCAGTTTGCTTGCTTGCAACAAGGCTATCGTAATAGTCTGAGACTACATGTAATTTTTTGAGTGTACTTCAACATGGCATTTCTATCTTGTTTATAAATAAAAGTAGTAGATTTGTCTTCAGCTTTGAAAGCCAATTTCTTCATCTTGCTACAGAGTTGTGATTGACCCATTTGGTCTGCAAAGTTTACCTGGAGTTGTTTTGCAAGCAGTAGGAGTAAACATTTCACTTTATTGAAGTTATTTTAATGTTTGACATAAACAATTGTTGCAGACCAGGAAATAAGACTTTCCGTTTGTATTGTATCATCACAGTCAAAGAGGATCTTGGGTCAAGAAGACACCATGTCTGAAAGTTAAATAGTTGCAGGAACATTGAGCTTTCATCTCAAGAGCTTGATTAAATCTCTAGTGGCTCACCTGGGCTCTGGATGTACCTGCACAGATTCTCCACTAATTTTTTTCTTTTGTCCGTAAGCAATTAACATGCTACTAGTTTGGGATAGGGGTGAGGGTGAAGAGTTGTTTGTTTCCATAGTTCTCAGGGAAATCACATCATCAGAGCAGAAGGGAAGAACTAAAATAAGTGTCTACATAATACCCCAAAAGGTTCTTGCTATTTTGATGTCTTCAAGCTAAATTGTTTAAATACACTTGAGAAATGTTGTTATGAATCATGCCTTATAAAAACACAAAATTCCTATATAACTTTGTACGTTAATATTTTTGTTAACATTGAGTCAACAAGTATGAAAACAAGAGATATCAAATAGCTATGTAACCTTGGGCAAGTTAATTCACTTATTTATTTCTCAGAGTCTTCATCTGAAGAAGAGGAATGTGAAAAGAATTGGATGGTCCATAAAGTCTGTTTGGGTCCTGCATGCTGATATTCTGTGATTCTATAAACCTATGAAGGGCATGCATTTAACTATAGAAAGAATCTGGAAGAACTTTACTCTAAGGACAGTTTATTGTGCTGAGTGATGACCTAGACATTATGGCTGCTTATAACAATGATAAGCAGAAACAGAGGAGGTCCAGAAATGAGAATTCCAAAAAATTTGAGGGCCAGAGATATCATCACTGAAGAAAAGATTCAAGAAATCATTGCTATTTTACCTGGAAAGATATGAGCTAATAACTGAATGCTGAAATATTTGGGTGATTGTAGAGGGTTTAGTCAGGGTTGACTAGTAAATTATGATGGGCTGCAAGAAGGCAGAGTGAAAGCAAGAGAGAGAGAGAGAGAGAGAGAGAGAGAGAGAGAGAGAGAGAGAGAGAGAGAGAGAGAATTGATTTAGGGAAAGAGTAGGCTGATAACATCTCCCAAATAGAAAATAACAGAGTTGAGGTTAACTCGTGGGCTAGTAAAGGCTTCAAAACAAATGAAGGGATTTTGAAGTATATCGTTGTTTATATCAAAAATGATGGTCTCTTCCTTCAACAAATCTTGCTCTGCCCCTGAGAAGAACAGAAAAACTTGCCTGCTGGAGCCTGACAGTTTGTATTGTCTAGAAAAATTGTGAGTCTTTGCTTTCCTCCGTGACATGAAAATTAAAATTTAGGTTTATAATTTGATGATGTTTGTAGTCAGTGTCTAATTAGCTGGCAAGAGTCCATAGTGCTTATTTTTTTAAAACCCTGAGCAGAAGGGAAAACAATGCTTCAGAAATATAACTAGATTCACCAATGTTTGATTTTCTACTTTACTCACGCTGAAAAATTTCCTAAGCAACATATTCAGAAATTACTTATTTAGAGATCTATTCTAAGGAATCATTCAGAGATGTAGTCAATGATACAGTAGAAGGCTCTCTGCAATACTATTTATAGCAACAGAAAATTTGGAAATAACCTAAATGTTCCATAACAGGGTAATGGTAATGGTAATAGTAATGGTAAATGGTAAACTAAATTATGGTATGAAATGTGTATGCATAAAACTATGGTTATCTCTGGAAGATTATATTATGGGTGGTTTAAACTTTTTTCTTTATATATTTATATTAAAATTATACAATGACAATTTTCACTTTTTTAATTAGAAGAATATACCTTAATACATACTAATTAACAAGGAAGTGTATTAATTATAAGTTACTTAATTTATATTATGTAACTAAAGTTCGTAAGCTACAAAACTTTGCATAAGTATAAATTTATCATACACTTCTGCAATACATTTATACAGAATCTTGATAGTCGAGTGCAGAAACAGCAAACTTTTTTTTAAAAACCAAGTTATTGACATTTAATTAACCTGAAAATAATTTAGTGACCTAATAATTAGTTCCTTTTCTCTACTTCCAGGTGCATATTCTGAGCAACCAAGGATCCCTTCCCTAAAGAAGAAGGAGCTGATTGAAGACTTGATAAGCATGCACATACGCAGGAATGGGTCTAAGTTCACTGGGAAAGTGACCACTGGCCTGGAAATTAAGAGAAAATAAACCTCAGAGCTAACTCACATCTTGGAATTTAAAGAAATATATATATATTTTTTCCTTGACTATTGATCATTTATTTACTTGAAATGGTGGGAGTGTCCAGAGATAGATATTAAGCCACATTCTCTCCAAGCACTTAGTTTCATCTTTTTGGCTGCTAGCATGTTCCTTCAAATGATAACATTACCGCCAGATCATCCCACTGCCTGAAAGAGTTAAAATAGCTTCCAAAGATGAGCAGGGGGTCGGCTACTCAGATCCTTTGTATTCATTTTGATCATTTGTTTTGAAATACTTGACATTGTTAATCAACTAGAGTGCCACGCATTTAACTTGAATACACTGCATGACTTCCAAGACATTAACCACTGGATTGCTTATGCACAGGCAAATGAGATGATATTTACTAATTACCAGTTACTGATGGTCTGCGATACCTGAATTTTGTTTGAAAGAATATTTTTGAATATTTTGAACTGAGTGAAGCAAACAAAACAAAACAAAACAAAACTGGTGAATAAAGCATTCTTCTAACAGAAACAAAATTAATAAAAGCTCTGGACCCCAAGTGATGTTATTGGATTCTTTTTATTTCCATATTTAATGTTACCATTAATGATCATCCAAACTCTAATAAAATAGCAGTAGGTATAAATGATTTCCAAATTAGCATATTTTCTATTGGAGTAAATATTAAAACTCTATAATTGATCACACTTTGCATTGAAAAGTAAACTAAAAGTAAAATAAACAGCATTATAAGAAAAGAACCTTTTCTTTTCCCTCAAAATGACCAGGCCTGAATGAGGTTCACCGCAAAGTCCAATTAGCAAATTTACTTGAGTTCCAGGCACAATGCTATTTTTATCTCTAATTACTCTCATCTCTCCAATCATTCCAACTGTTAAAACTGATGATTGACAACGAGTTTGAATTTTGGATATGTAAGCAATTCACTTTTCCCAGGTCCAAAGGAAGCCTCAGTAAATGTTTTCACTGAAGGTTTAGGGTCCTCCTTAAGCTAAAAATCTTATCCAAAGGGTTATTATTAGAAGACACAGCTGCATCTGAAGATGAGCCAAACCCTAACAATAGGGAGGCAAGTCTAGGGAAGGACCTGGGGAGGGGGCCCAGCCTCAGCTTTTACTCGGTTGGAAGAATGAGCACATTGAAAGCTGCCATTCTTCGGCTACCATTTCTGTATAGCTCATGGCTTCGCTTTTGTGCTACTTTCTGTAATGTCTTGCATTATATTCTTAAAAACCATCACATGAATGCATTACCTCTTTTAAATTGTTGAAAAGATGAACTCTTGCAATGCTTGCAGAAGAGCCTGCCCTTTGCTCCTCTCCCACCTTGGTGCTACACAACAGGGGCTGCCAATTTTTCTGTAGAGGGTCAGATAGTAAATATTATATGCTTTTTCAGCCACCCAGTCTCTGGCACAGCTAATCGACTCTGCCTTTGTAGAATGAAAGCATCCATGGACAACATGTAAATAAATAAGCATGGTGGTGTTCCAACAAAGCTTTGCCCCTGGACACCATACCATTTTCAAGTGTTACAAAAATGATTCTTCACTTGTTTTTTCAATTATTTAAAAAAAATGCAATAACCACTCTTAGCTCAGAGACTGCACAAAGAAGGCAGTGAGCAGGATTTCGCCTGTGGGCTGTAGCCTGCTGAACAGTGCTCTGGGGCATCTTATCAAACTTGAAGTAAGAAAGAGAGTGACTATGCTGAGCAATAAAGCCAAAGGAAAAAAATTTGTGATGGACTGAAAAGCAAACTCAAACATATTAGGCTGAGACTGAACAAAAATGACCTAGTCCCAGTCCTTCCCAGTTGGATATTATTTCACTCTGGAAACAGTACTAGAAATTATGGATCATATAAATAAGAGTCCACAGCCTCTCTGAACGGAACATGGACTGCACATCAAGTTACAGCTAAAACAGTGGAACTATAGCAATACCTAATGAGAGACGGTACAAAGCAGTGGTTAGAGTACAATTCAGGAGCTGGGTTTGAATCTCAACTTCAAGTAATGACTGAATAACTTCAGACAAGTTACTGACCCTCTATGAGCCTCAGTTTTCTCACAAAATGAGATATCTCCTTACCAGGTTTGTTGTGAGGTTTAAATGGTTAGTACATACACGGTGCTTAGAAACTAAGTGCTCTCACAGTCAAAAAAAATGTTAGCTGTTACTTTGGACATTATAAATTAAGCATCTATACTCTAATCATACACACAGAGGAAGGAGGTACACAGGTACTTTGGCCAAACTCATTGCATGTGGGGTTTTAGTGAGAAACATACATGTTTTAAAAATAAATTTATTTTGAGATTATTATTGATTCATATGCAGTAGTAAAAAATAATACAGAGATATCCTGTATACACTCATCCAGTTTCTCTCCATGGTAACATTTTCTATAGCTATAGTGCAATAACACAAGCAGGAGATTGACATGGTACAATCCACAGAGTTCATTCAGATCTCACCAGTTCTGCATGCACTCAAATGTGAGTGTGAGTGCGCACGTGCGTGTGTACTACTTTGCCAAACCTCTTCTCCAGCAGGAGCATCTAGATAGAAAATCAGGTCACCAATCAGTAATTTAGATGTTGAAAAAGACAGTTGCACGAATTCCTGTAGATTACACACTGGAATATTCCCGACTAACATATTCAAAAAATGGGCCTCTATTGGAAACTCAGCACATCTGGATTTAACTTGACCTCTTCTTTCCATTTCTTTCTACCGCTCCTCGCTCCCAAGGCTTTGCTATAAAGAACTAAGACACACTGAGTACAGAGATTAAAAAATACAATTTTCTTCATGCTTCACACCAGACAGAGAGAAAGATAGAAGGCTTAATTCTTTTCAAACCGATTTTGAAAATGTATTTGGTCATCACCCCAAGGGGCCTTTGATCCTGGACTCCTTTTCACTTCAAGTTAGGCAAGGTGATCTGATCAATCAGGGCAGAGAAGGCCCTGCACACTCGCTCAGCTCCACAATACAGGTCTGTGTGTGCTGAAGACTCGGGGCCTGAAATCAACAAACGGGAAAGTCCTTCAGAGAAAGCACCTGTAGGTTCTCAAGACGATCTTGATAAAGCTGTAGCACAGAGGAGAAATAAAATTCCTCTCCCCTCAGTTCCTGATGGCAATGCCCTCTCTCTAAGCTAGCTAGAGTATGATATGGGTATTATTTACCATGATCGATCACTAATCCAACCACGTTTTGAGTTCTTAAAGAGCACTTTCCCATGACTTTGGGCACAAATCTAAGTAAGCCAGAAAGCCCACTCTAGGGCAGTGGTTTTCAAACTCTGGTGTATGTTAGAATCACCCGGAGAATGTTAAAATCGATTGCTAGGTCCTACTTTCAGAGTTCTGTGATTCAGTATACATGATGGTTAATTTTACATGTCGATTTGATCAAACATTATTCTGGGCATGTCTGCGAAGGTGTTTCTGGAGGAGGTCGACATTTGAATTCGTGGACTGAGTAAAGCAGATGGCTCTCCCTCATGTGATGGACCTCATCCGATCAACTGAAGGTCGGAATAGAAAAAAAAAAATCTGCGTAAGAGAATTCCTTCTGCCTGACTGCCTTCTAGCTAGGACATGAGTATTCTTTTGCCTTTGGACTCAAAACTAAGCATCATCTCTTCCTAAGGCTTAAGCCTGCCTGCTGCTTTTTGCATTGGAACCAACTCTTCTGGGTCTCTGGCTTGCCGACTATGAGCTTTGCACTTGTCAGCCTCCATAATCATGGGAGCCAATTCCTCAAAATAAAACTCATTTGATACCTATATATAAATCCTATTTGTTCTGTTTCTCTGGAGAACTCTGACTACTACAGTATATCAGGGATGGGGCCCCAGTAATAAGTTCCCAGGTGATACTGAAACTTGCTGGTCCAGGGACGATGCTTTGAGACATCTACTCTATAGTTACTGATTAATGGTTTGAGTGGTCCCTTATGATCTGCTGTAATAGGAATTGTGCTGTAGAAAGAGCTACATTTTGGCAGTTCTCAACCAAAAGTTTGATACATATAATTTTTAAGCAAAGAGTTCCATTTCTAAGAATTGATCCTACAAGCACATTTACCTATGAGTACACTGATACATGCTATAAGGATACTCACCAAAACATTCTTGTGATAACAATAAAAAAATTGGGAGCAACTTAATTACACAGCAATAAATAAATAATGGTAGGTTTATACCCTGGGATATTATGCAGCATTTAAAAAATGACACTGCTCAGCATCTAGCATCTTAGCATTTGGCCAAGTGACAAAAGCAAAAATAAGTACCATCTAATGCATGTTGAGAAAGTAAAGACACATATATGCGAAGAAAAAGGTCTGAAGAAAAATCTATTAAACTCCAGCAGTGTTTACCTCAGAGAAACAGGTGGCAGGGAGTGAAGGACATGATGATGAATTCATTTATGAAAAATCTGTGCGCTTAGGCATTTTAATTTTACAATGAGCATGTGGTGTAATATTGTTGGTGTAATTAATAAGAAATAAGATCACAGGAAATAAAAACATGGAGAGGTTTATTTTGTTAGTTATACACGTTAGTGCCACGATTTATGGAGGCTCCATCTGTGCTGTTTTCTGTCAAACATGAGAGGAGAGGGCTCATGCCTTTTTTACTGCCTATTCCTTAACACTGTTCCAGAACTACAAGGACCTTGAATAAATTAATATTTTATTGCCTGAATAAAAAACCTTGTCCAGAGGCAAACTTATTTTAGGATATTGTGTTTCTCAGCCAACAGTTATCAGAACTTTAAATACAACAATAAGGAAATAGAGAAGCAATAATTCATTTCATACATAGGGTTTTTTCTTGTTTGGTTGTTTTATTTTGAAGCTTCAGTCCTCTGAAATGTTAAAAACAGCCAAAGATATGTACCTAGCATCAAGCACGTTGCATGGCATGAACTTGGAATTCCATACATATAGGGGCTGAATTAGTACAGAATACAGGTGGAGGCCTAATGAGATGGAAATACTTGTGAAGTCAACAGTCCAGAGGAAATCACAATGGGAAAATAATTCACTTGAATGTAATTAACAATCTACCTGGTCTCTGAACGAATTAGGGATGTGAGAGAAAGCTATCAGAATGATGGGTGTAGAGGTTTAAAAGTATTAGATTATCTAGCCTATAAGTACTCCCCTTTGGCAATTAAAATACTGAGCCCGTGTCTTCCTTATAACAAGAATTAATTAAGCAAACCAATATGTATTGAATAGCTACTCTGGACAAGACCACTCCCTTGGGTTCCAGATTGTACATGTTGATTTCCACTCTGATATTTCCATCTGGATGTCTTCAAGGAATTCACACTTAATCTGTTCAAAACAAAGCTCCTGATTTGCTGACTTCCATCTCAGCTTTCCCAGTTTTCCTCAATGCAATAAGTGTATCACCATCCACCCAGTCCAAGTCGCCGTCACTTGCCTAGACTGTAACAGGCTTTTACCCAGGCTCTTTGCTCACTCCCTTGCCAACCCACTTTCTACAACAATGCTAGAGTGTTTTAAAAACATAAATCTACCCCTTTCAAAATGAGTGCCAGCACTCAGCACAGCACTTGGCACGTAGTTAAAGTTTGATGACTATTTGTTGAATGAATAAATGAAGGAAGAAAGAATGAGTGAATGAATGATGAACCAACTAGATTTTTATTTTTAACCTTCATGGAGCTTAAAGTTGGAACTCTGTGTATCTTTTCACATCAAGAAAATTTACTTCCACTTTCATATATATATATATGTATATATATACACACACACCTGTCATATATGTATACATATGACAGAGACAGAAAGATTCATCAAGATTTTCATACATAACCCTAGGATTCCCAGGCAGCATTTGAGAAGACTACCTTCTAAATAAGTGCTGAACTTCTCTTTCCTGAGGTTACAAAAGCAGTGCTCTTTCTTTTTCTATAATTTGCTGACATTCAAGCTGCGTTTTCTGATTATTTAAAAGAATTGTTTGGAATTTAAAGTGGTTTGGGGAACCCCCCCATATTACACACTGTCTCTTTTCCATTAAGCTCTCTGGGTCTCCCGAAGTCCTGTTATCCTAGATCTTGATGCTGAATGATTCTACTCAGTTTATGCCAATGACTGCCCCCAAACTGATCTACAGGCTTGCTGTTTTCATCTTATTAAGCCTTAAGTCATATAAAGTTCAATCTTAATTTCTAAAATGTGTTGACTTCCTAGCAAAGCTCTAACTCAAATGGCTAGTCAGCTACTAGGATAATCACAGCACTGGGTGAGTCTGTTGACACTGAGTAAATCTTGGTATGTTACAAACAATAGATCTTTCTAACTTTGCCAACAATTCTCAAATTAAAAAAATAAAAAACTGGGACAGAAAAATGATCAGAAACTTCCTGCTGTTAAATGATGCATCTGTGACAGAGAGAGAAATAAAACAAAAATGGCCAATACCTTCATTTAGTTTGTTTGCCTTTCTACTTTTCCATCTGTGTGGTTGTCGCATTTCTGTCTCTGATTACGTCTGGTGTAATTTTGGTAGGCATGCATAGATTGTGGGGGGTATTTTTATAGTCCATATCACCAATGGCTAAGTACAGTTTTCAAACAGGATCATATTCAATACTAGATTGAGTAAGGATACGAACTTAATAAGAAATATTTGAGTAGAGTGACAGTGTTTAATAAATGTAAACAGTAGCCAGGAAGATTAGCACAGATCCCATGCTTAAAATTTCCAAAAAAATAAAACTGATATAAGAGAACTAAGACTATAAATTAAAATTTTGTCTATCAGTATTTGCTGAATCATCACAAAGTATACAATACTACGTAATAACAAAAAGGAAAATGTGCATTTCCCTGCTGATATCATAAACACTTTTGTATAATAATGCATACTTCCTGCATCTCAATGGTTCTTTTTAAATTGTAAATGAAAGCAGAGGTAAACTGTTTGAGACATATTTTTTATATTATCTACAAGATTGGATAATGCTAATTGCATCTTTATACATCATTGCATTATCTGAATTTAAAAATAAACTTATATCACTCAAAAAAAAAAAACCTTTACCTTTTCATGATTTCCGTTTTAGTGACATAATGATGTGTGTGTGTGTGTGTGTGTGTTTGTGTGTCTGTATCTCGATAAAGTTATTTAAAATATGCATGGACCTTTGAGGTATCAAAATGCACACAGTGTTTGGGATATTGTCTCCCAAATATGTGTAGTAGACCTAGTTTACTAAGAATCTGAAATGTACACTATAGCCTACTACATTTGTGAAG
Organism: Camelus dromedarius; assembly: GCF_036321535.1. Taxonomy (NCBI): domain Eukaryota; kingdom Metazoa; phylum Chordata; class Mammalia; order Artiodactyla; family Camelidae; genus Camelus; species Camelus dromedarius. The sequence continues at coordinate 67,171,844 of NC_087439.1, read as the reverse complement.
GCTGACTCAATACGATATTTTAAAAACCCACAGCTTTCATAAACTCAGTTGGAGAAACAGACAAAAAATTAAAACAAGATGAAGAGGTCAAATCCTAAGAGTCTGTAGAATAGAAGCTAAATTTTTATGTGAAATTTTCCTAAAAAGGTCAAGTGGATATTGACTTTGCTTTGAATGCTTATCATGACAGCAGTGACATTTAGATGGATATACGGTGGGTGGAGTCCTGTGTTGGCGTAAGAATCAGGTACAAGGAGTTCCCATCCAGTCTTTGTCTCAGGCAGTCTGATTCTTCTAGCGTCTTTGTGATCTTGTTTTCTTCAATACAAGGATTATAGCTCCAACTCTTTTCATAGTAAAGATTTTTAGAATCACCAAGTAATTACTTCATTGGCTTGGCTTTACCAAGTTCAATATATAACTAACATCATTATGCTCTCATTTTACAGCTCACTGACCATAATGGGCTGAATTGTGTCTCCCTCCCCCAATTTATATATGAAGTCCTACTCCCACGGCCCCTGAATGGGACTATATTTGGGGATAGAGTCTTTCAGGAGTTAATTAAGTGGAGTGAAGTTATCTGGCTGTGTCCTAATCCAGTACGACTAGTGTCCTTATGAGAAGAGGAGATTTGGGCAGGGCCATGTACAGAGGGAGGCTGGTGTAAGAACACAAGGAGAAGACAGCCATCGACAAGCCAAGGGGAGAGGCCTCAGAAGACATCAATGCTGCTGACTCCTTGATCTCAGACTTCTGGCCTCCAGGAGTGTAAGAAAAAAATTTTTTTAAATTGTTTAACTATCCAATCTGTGATACTTTGTAATGGCTGCCCTAGGAAACTAATACACCAACTCAGAAATATTTGGGGAAGTCCTCCTCTGATGCAGAAACACATGAGAATGTTATTCTTTGTCTTATCAAGTCTCTAGATGATCACATCAACATAAAGGATCTTAGAAAAATAGATCTTAGGCTTTCTTAAAAAATGGATACAAATATAGATAGAGCTATGTTAACATCACAAAACACTCTACCCATAAATAAGACAATGTCACTGCAAAACAGAAGAAATTCCTATAGTAAAGAAATATTAAGTGAAAAAGAATATGAAAATGAATACATGTATGTCTATGCATGAATGGGACATTGTGCTGTACACCAGAAACTGACACATTGTAACTGACTGTACTTCAATAAAAAAATTATTTATAATTAGAAAAAAAGAAATATTAAAAATACAGCCTTTAGATTTAACAATGAGTCATGGCTCATGAAAGTGATGATGCTGGTTCTACTTATAATATAGAAATCTTAATTATCCTCTAGAAAGAGTGTCATTCTTACTCCCATTTTTGTATGATAACATCAAGTTTCCTAGTTCTATGTGTTTTCATACTATTGCAACAGCAATTGCAAGAACAAAACAGTAGGCATTTATTGAATTCTTGGTATGTGCCAGGTGCTATACTAAAATCTCATCTGGTTTGTCACCTTTAATGCTCACAATAACCCTATCAATTAGGCAATACCAAAAATCAATTTCACAGCGGCTACTCATGTCCAAAAGACTCACAACTCTGTTACTCACTAGATTGTATTGCAGCTATTGGGCTAATGTTACAGAATTAAGTGTTTAATAAGCAGCCTGAATCCCTGGCCATCAATATCCTCTAGGGATTGTGAAAACCTTACCTGAAGGCATTTCTAGAGTGAAGGCATCCATGAGTTTTGACAACAATTCTTGCAGTTCCTCTTCCTCTACCTGATCCTTTGCCTTCTGGATACTGACTGTCTGTTTCCTTCCTGCAGGTGCCAGAACAGGACTGTTCATTTCAGTAGGGGCAGTTTGGGGGGTGTCCTGCAGCAGTCTTTCCTGGGAACTGGGTAAGAAACTAAAGAGTTCCTTCATGGTCTTTTGTGCTTGGCTTTGTGCCCTGGTGCTCTGCTGTTGACCTGTTGACCTTGGCTGCAAAACGACCTCTGGTGATTCTGAATTTGATAGAGCATCTCCTGCACGTGCTTGACTTTGGTGACTTCTGTCAATTGCCAAGGCCTTAGGAAGAGCTTCCTGCTCTGGATCCCCCTCAGTGGCATCCTTGGTCTGGGAAGAATCTCCTCCCTTCCAAAACCTTTTTTCACCTATTCCACAGTCACCCTTGGCCACCATATTTTGACAGGAAAAAGATGAAGGTTGGAGGGGCTGCAACATTGCCTGCATAAAGAAAATTTTATTTATGAAGAAATGAACATTTATCTTACTTTCTCATTATGCATTAAATTTTTAATATTCCAACAGGAAATATTAATGCAAGATTTTTTTGTCTCTAAATAATTACTATTAATTTTATTTTATACTGTTAATTTAATGTTGACTTAAAACTGCCTACAAAAGCTAGAAAAGCTCAGATTCTAAAATATCATGGCAAATAATGATAAGGAATTTAGGAAAACTCTTGTTTCCAAAAGCTCAAGTTCTAAAAATATCATAAGGAATATCTAAAAACACAAAGATACAGTGGACTGACAGACAAAAAGCATTACAACAAAACATGTTCATAATAATCTATCCAGGTACTATGCTGTGAAGGGTTTCATGGCAAGCCATAGGTATAAAATCTAGGGGGTGTGCTCCTTACAAAGCATGGTTCTCAAAGTGCGGTCCACAGGCTCCTGGAGGTCCCTGAGACCCTTTCAGGGGTGCGTGAGGTCAAAATTATTTTCACAATAACACTTGTTACTGTGAAATAGCATCTGTTATTTGCCTTTTCATTGTGTTGACACTTGCACTGGTGGTGCAAAATCAGATAAGTAAAGCTGAAGTTGTTGGTGCTTTAGCACAAATCAAGGCAGCATCACCAAGCAGTGCTCGTAGTCATGGTATTCTTACCATCCTGCACTTGTAGTTAAAAATAAAAAGGCAATTCCACTCAAGAATATCTTTAATGCAGATGAATGGATAAAGAAGATATGGTATATGAACACACACACACACACACAATGGAATACTACTCAGTCATAAAAAGAATGAAGTAATGCCATATGTAGCAATGCCATATGTAGGATGGACCTAGAGATTATCATACTAAGTGAAGTAAGTCAGACAAAGACAAGTATCATATATTACTTATATGTGGAATCTAAAAATATGGCACAAGTGAACTTATCTACAAAATAGGAACAGACTCACAGACATACTAAACAATCTTACAGTTACCCAAAGAGAAGGGGAGATGAATAAAATAAGGGCTTGGGATTAATAGATACACACTACTATATATAAAATAGATAAACAACAAGGATCTACTGTATAGCACAGGGAAATATATTTAATATTTTGTGATATCCTATCTGAAAAATAATACATATATATCTTATTTATATATATATATAAAATTGAATCACTTTGCTGTACACCTAAAATTAACACAATATTGTAAATCAACAATACTTCAATAAAAAAGAAGAAAAGGAAAAATGAATATCCTGGATGGTGTAGTAAAAATTCTTAACTTTCTTACTAGCAACGCATGTCTTTTTAGTATTGTATGTGATGAAATGAGAAGTATGCATAAAACACTTCTGATGTTTACTGAAATACTAAAGTTGCCTCTTGTGGGAAAGAATTTCAGACTTGGGTACTTGGCAAACATTTTCTCAAAAATGAATGAAGTGAGACTGTGACAGTAAGGAAAACAACGACACGTGTTGCCAATTTTAACAGTTGAGCCTCCAAGCAAAAATTAGAATTTTGGATAACTTGCATCCACTATCATGAGCTTGCTAGCTTTCCAATTCTTGAGGACTTTTCTGATAATATTAGTGGTAATATTAATGAATATGATTTTTTAAAATCTTGTATAATGAAATAGGTGAGATTAGGAAGTTTGGCATAACTTGGTGAACTTCCAAATGACCGATGTGTGATGGTACAAAATCACCTGGGTAAAGATTCATTTAAGAAGTGTAACTGAACACTGTGTTTTAATGAAACAGAGTGTGAAAGAGAGATGGTTTCAGATTCAATATCACAACTATCCTTTAAGAAATGATCATTTATCATGTGTTGGTGTAGCATCAAAGAAGATCTCCAATTATTTGAAAAGTCTATTAAAATACTCCTCTCTTTTGCAACTGCAAATCTACGTGAGGCCAGATTTCTTGATATACTTCAGCTCAAACATCTTGCAACAGATTGAACGCCGAAGCAGTTAGAAAAATCCAGCTGTTTTTTATTAAGACAGACATTAAAGAGGTTTGTAGAAAATGTAAAACAATGCCATTTCTAATTTAAAAAAAGTATAGCTACTGTTTAAAATGTTACATATACAATGTGTTTATTATTTTCATTTTCAAATTAGTTAACAAATTTGTTTTAAAACCACTTATCAGTTTTAATTTTGATTAGGGTAAATAGCGATATATATAACTCACAAAATCTCCTTGGGATCCTCAAAAAATTTAAAGAATCTAAAAGGCATGTGCTGAAACTAAAAGTCAATCAATGCTGTAAAGAACCACTGTTGTTTCTAAATGGTACCAATACTGTTCTTGCCCAAAGGTGGAAGATACCATCTGGCTGATGAAAGGGGGAGTTGGTCAAGGTATGGAGAGCCAAGGGAAAGGGAAGAGGCTGATCAGAGTGAGATGCAAAGCCTCAGGCTGCAGCCGTCCCTCAGCCAGAGGATTCTAGGTCCGGCATCCAGATGGTGAAGATGGCCAGTGTCGCCCACACTATATACCTGTAGCTCCTGTCCCATTAGCTGGAGCTTGGTCCACAGACTGTCCTGGCTGGTTGTGAGTTCATGAATCTTTGTTTCCAATCTGCAACTTTTTTCCTCCTGGCAGGCGTATACGGCTTGCAGCTTGTCTTTGTACCGATTTAACTGCTTTTTAAGGAGCCTGGAAAGAGGACAGGTCTGAGTGGGTTGGAAGGGCAAGAGGCCAGCACAGCAAGATGCAAAATGTACTTCAGGTCCTTTCTGTAGAAGATGCCAGAGAAGCCTGTGCCTCGACTATTATCTCATAGTGATCAGTCCTGCTTTAAACTGCTTGTTCACCATGTGCAGCAGCCCTTTGTGTCTGTTATATACACAATTCCACCAAGAATTTCATTGGTTTTAGAGGTGTTTTCGAAAACTTACCATACATGTTACAAATTACTTTTGACAGCATACCTTCAGCAGCTCCTAAAGTCAAATACTACTTTGTTCATTGTCCTTTTGTCTAGAGACACTCCATCTAGAATAATAGCATAGATGTCGTGGCTAAATACCCGGCACCTGACCAAGGCCACAGGGAAGGAGCAACGATGCCGTTTGTGAATGGTGAGTCAATTTTGCCTTCTCTTCTTAAGTCAAACTGTTCATTGGTTTCAGAATGAACCAAGCAGTTTGGGTAATTTCTTTAAAAAAAAATATATAAGGTAGATCATGTTACTCCTCTGCTCCAATGGTTCCTCTCTTTATCCAGAATAAATCAAAGTCCTTACAGAGGTGGCCAAAGCTCGGCAAGATGGCCAAGCGTCCCCTTCCCTCTTTGACCTCCTCTCTGGTTTCTCCTGCTCACTCACTGCCCTTCAGCCACACAGAGCTCTTGGCAACTCCTTGAACACAGTTGGCACATTCTCCCCTCAGAGTCTGCCCTTTTGGTCCCCTCTGCCTGGAACCCTCCTCCCCCCAGGTTCTTGGCCAGCGCACTGCCGCATCCTTTAGTCTTTGCTCACCATCATACTCTCAGAGAGGCCCTCCCCGACTGGCTGACTTGAAGCTGCAAACCAGAGCCCCCCAACCTCGCAGCCGTACCCGCCCATCTCCTTCCTACTCTGCCCGTTTCCGTGGCTTTGTGCCATGTCTAATTGTTACAGAACGTCTTGAGATCTTAGATTTTGACTTAGTCTCAAGCCTTCAAACTTCTGGACAGTCACATTATATGACATCCTTCCTGTTTTACTTGCTTTTACTTACATTTTACTTACTCTATTACTTAATAATTGCTTGTTATCTCTTTATTCTGGCAACTTATTTTTTCCATTTGGCATCATGACAAATCCTCTGCAATTGTACACAGTATGTGTACAGTCAAAATTGGCTTTCTAATGTTAGCTCTCTTCGTTGTGTGGTAGTTTCACTGGTGCAGACATCTATCAAAAGTCACCAACTTATACATCTGAAATATATGCAGTTGACTCTGCAGGAATCATACCACAATGAAGGTGTTAAAAAATTGGCTTTCTAAAGTACAGTCTTATCCTTTGACCACTGCTGTTGTCATATTTGTGGAATTTGTAGACATTGGCTCCCTGGTAGGAAGTGCAACAACATTTCTCAATGTTAGAGCCTTTGAAAGTCCTGATCACCACAGATCTTGGGGAGGCCTTGGGATCTAGTTTGGGCTCACATCCAAAGCAGGCATCTCTAAAGGATGGCCCTCAAACTTCCAGACAGCCACACAGGTGAAACAGGAGTCTGATTCCAAAATTCTTGATCATAATTGGAGTTTCAAGTACATGTTTATGATGGACTTTTCAGGAAGGAAGGAGTCAGCCCAGGGATTTTATATAACAGACAGTAAAGAGACATTCTCCGAAGGCATCTCTAGACAGCATTCTCTGTCCTTAGAGTGTCGTGCTTGCTGAACTTACAGTTGACTAGACATCTCAGGTCTTCCCACACTATTTGCTGGAACCTGGGCCTATAATTATAGGATTTACATTTAATCTTTTACAATTTGATCTTTACTAATTGCCCCCATTCCAGATTATGATGTCTTAGTGAATCAAGATTGTCATTCACCTTATTGTCTGTGTCTTTTAGTATCATGTAACACATTTAACAACTATGCTCTCTACTGTTTTATCCAAATCATTGACAAAAATAATGGGGCAGACAGGAACAAGGATAAAGCCTTCACATAGATTTTACTCATTAATCAGGTTTACACTGGTATTCTGTGTGTTGACAACCAAATTTCAAGGAATAAAATCAGTCAATCAAAATCAAAACTTAATGTAATTATCCAGATGATTTTTGCTATGCTGAACTATTCAAGTGGAGTTAAAGCCTCCTTTTACCTTCATACTAGAATCATAGGATGTCTTCCAATTTTTTTTTTAAGAGCATGGTAAAAAATTTGTAGAAATTTTTCCTGTAAAAGCAAAGCAAAATGCTGTTGGTGCATATCTGCTGTCAGTATTTGTGCATAACACATGTGGTTCCTACCTTCGGTCCCGATGGAGAGCGTTAATGGATTTGTGAGTCCTCCACAGTGCATTCCTAATGCTGACTATGGTCTGGAGAAACAAGAAAGAGAGAAAATGCATTTTTGGTTTGAATTTAACCCATATGCCTAAAAATTCATCCTAAGAACATGATAACAACATATCTTTTAAAAATTCTTTTTCAAAAGTGACTAGTGTTTGGGTGTAAGTTCATACACAGTGATGCTGATGTTCATATGCTCAATGTGCAGTCACCGTCTCATTTTTACAAGACACTTTTCTTGAAAGAGATTTAAACATAAACAAGATTTTTAGGTTTTAAAAATAAGTCACAATAGTCTTTTGCCTGGGTTGGGCGGTTGCCCAGAACCTCTCTTTCCACAAAGGCATCTCCCGAAAACAGCTGAGTCACTTTCTTTCTTTGGGCTCAAGAAATCTTTCACTTCTACCTTCCACCTTCTACTGAAAATTTCTGATCTTTCCATGCTTCCTACGTGCACATCTACTTGGACTCATCCCTTCTCTTGCATTCACCGAGTCTCACTGACTTAATAATAATCAGCTCAGTTCTCATCTAGGATTTTCTCACCAAACTTGATCTCTCAAATTGCATTCTACTTTCCTGAACTGCAACCCAAGTGCAAATCCTGACCTGACCCAGCCTGGCCCAGGCTCCTGGGGCATCATGTACCAGCCCATGGCTCCCACATGTCTGGATGGGAGATTGGATTTCATTACTCTACATTCATAAGCAGCTGTGGCTCTGTTCTGTGGCCTTCTCTTCTCCCTACAAAAGATCGGAAGAGAAACTGGCCACCTTGGGAACATTCTTCCATAGAAATAACCTGAAAGAGGAAGAGGGTAGAGTGGAAAGGCAAAAGTGAGCTGTAGACTTGAAGTCACATTCTCCGGTTGGTGCATGCTCTCTGTGGTCTTTCTGAGCAACCGGTGCCTGTCCCTTCTTCATTCAAATATTCAGCATTTACATGCGTAGTGTAGTTCACTTTGAATCAGTGAACTTTCTATCATTAGTATCAGTGGTATCATTTGGTACCTATGATTCTGCAATAGAGAAGCATTTCAGGTTAGCACATATGGCCGTACCATCGTATATCCATAGAATAGATACCATGGCTTATTTAGTCATTTGCAATGGAAGAACATTAGGCTTTTTCCAACTTTTCAGAATTATAAGCAATGCTGCTGTGAAAAAGCTGTAATGCCTCTTTGTGCTTTTATGTGCAAGGTTCTCAGATTTTAAGTTTAATAAATACTGGTCATTTGCCCTCTTTGGACACATACACACATGCATGAATAGTTGAATATCTGTATGCATGGAATAAGGTCTGCGAGGATACACGCCAAACAGATTACCTCTGGAAAACTAGGAACTGAATCTGGGCTGGGAATTTTGGCTGAAAAGGACCTTATCTTTTTCTGTAATACTTTCACTTTTTACAAAACAAACAGATTTATGTTTTATTTGTATAATTAAAATGTGTTTTAAAAAAGATCAAAGAAAAACATGTATTACATACAGAAGATAGGCGGAAGCAACTTTAAGAATGAGAAAGACGTGAGAGGGAGTAAGAGGAAAGTGAAATACAGGAGGGAAACCAAAACAGCAAAACCTTTTTACCATTTCTTGCCTCAGAATAAATCAATGTTAGAGTGAAAAAGAAAAAAAAAAGAGTCTGCCTTGTGAAAATGGCTTTTCTTCCTCTTTTACTTGAAGCAGGAAATGGAGCAGCTCTTCATCTGTCCCCACACGTGTGACTCCACTCTGCCGAGCACTCCAGCAAGAGGCGTTGTGGCTGTGCAGTGAGGGGTGTCTCTGAGTGGCACGCCTGCGTGAGCTGCTGATGCAAACGCACTGAGACCCGAAAAAACATCACCCAGAAGCAGTTGCACAGGCCTTATTACTGGGGGGGTCACAAGACTTACTCTCCACTCACACTTCTACCCATATAACTGCAGAATGGGAACTCTAATTTCTCTCTGATGATTGAAAAACATCACAGATGATCCTGTTCTGAAGACCTTCCTTAGGATCAGACTGTACTGATTACGATGATTGAGGGGACGCCTACAAGTGAGGTTACGCATGGGAGAGCAAATAAACAACTGATTGAAAACAGGATCAAGTAGCTGCAGAATGTACGCTTAAAAAGCAAGAAGCGTTTCTCAGCTGTTTGATGGAAATAAATTTCATTGAGGCTTTTTTGCTGTTTCCTCCCTCTGATTTTTCTTTCACTTTCGTCTCTCATCTCTTCCCTTCTAAAATTCCTGAACATTTTCTTTATGTATGGATGAACTAATTTCCCCCTTTTCCCTACTTTTTAACTATATCAAATCTTAGGATACTGAGTTGTCAAGTTAAGGCACTGTGGGCAGAAGAAAGCTTTGTCTGTAAGTAAGCTATGTTCCGAAGTTTGGGGCAGAGACTTGGAATCTAGAGACACTGGAGTAGTTTAAAGATATCGAAGTTGAATATAGCTTCCCTTCAGGATGTAGACTTAGGAAGCATCCCTTTAAAGCTAAACTTCCTCCACTAAGGCAGTGAATAAGACAGTTGCATTGAGACGGTGGCGTGTGTTGTTGGTGTTAGAATTGCCCACTCAAAATGCACGTTGCTCCGCTACATGTAAATGAGGATAGGTTTTGTGTCTCCTTAAGGATGTCACTATTCAGTTTTCTAAAACATGCCACAACGATCAATACAAATTATACTATAATCTTGTATACCACTGTTGCCTTTAATTCATAGTTCTTAGCTGGATAGAAAACTTACAATGTATTTTGTCCTTGTAAACATCAGATTAACCTGATCTACTCTGCTCTTCAGGAAAAGCTATGCCACTAATTATATTACATAGGCCAAAGACTGCCAGGCAGTTTTGTATTTTGAGGATAGTATAGGTTTTCTTAACAGATATTTGGTTTGATTCTCTGGAGGCAAATGTGACTATTCTTTTGGGGTAAAAATTGAGCATATTTGAGTTGAGTTAAGCAGAAATTTGAAGATTTGAAAAATGAATAAAATGATAAGTTTAAAATACCTTTATTAATTAATTTGAAAATCTTGAAGAAGTAGATGATTTTCTCACGAAAATCAAGTTATCAAAGTTAACTGCAGAAAGCATGAAGATACTATTGCACTTGAAGAAATAGAAAAGATGATCTAAATATTACAACGGCTCCAATGTCCTCGGGCTTTACTCTTGAATTGTGGCTATTGTTAAAGAAATAAATAGTTCTTATGGCAGATAAACCATTTCAAACTTAAGAAGAAAAATGTCTAGTTGCTTATATATAGCTACCAAACCTCAAATGCTCAAAATGGACAAAAATAGCACTGAGAGAGAGACTATTCTGACTCATAAATATTTCAATTCTGAATAAGACTGATAGTGTTTTCATAAGAATTGAAGTTGTCTACATAGCAAGTCACATTATAAATAAGACTAAAAGGAAATAACTATAAAGAAAGATTTCCCACAGTTAAACCTAACATTTAAGAAGTTCAAAAACATTAATAAATCAAACAGCTGCATCAGTAAAAATGATCAGAGGACACCAGCAGAAGAGAAAATACAATTTCCTTCTAAACTATGTGGTGGAAAAAGACGTTTCATTTCACTCTTAATCAGAGAAATGGAAGTTAAGGTAAACAAAATATATTCTGCTCATAAAATTAAAATTTTAAATATGGTAGTAGTCAATATTAGCAAGGATCGAGATAGTTAACTTGAAATTACTGGGAGTATAATTTGGTATATCCTTTCTAAATAGAAATTTTGTATGAGGAGTCTTAAAAATGTTCCCACTTCTCATTCTTGTGATTCTACTTTATGAAATATATCCTGATGAAATAACTGGGGAGACATGTACAAAGAATAAAGTATGAAGATTTCAGTAGTAAATTTTTAAATTACAACAAAAGTTGGAAATAACCCAAATATTCTGCAACAGAGGAGGGGTTAAATAAATAATGTCAAGTCCATTTGAATAAAAATTATACAACCATTAAGATGTTTTGCAAGAACTGTAATGGCAGTGGAAAATTCTCACAATGTAGCAGGGAGGGTATAGCTCAAATGCTAGAGTGCATGCTTAGCATACAGGAACTCTTGAGTTCAATCCCCAGTACCTCCTCTAAAGCCTCATTACCTCTCCCTCAAAAATAAATAAAATAAATGACATTTAAAAAAAGAAAATTCTCACAATGTAACTTACAGTTATAGAACTAGATAATCAATACACTTTGCAGTATGATGCAAACTATATTTAAAATATTTGCAAGGAAGAAAGTAAACCAAAAATATTAACAATGGTTATATCATGGATTGATTGCAATTTTAATTTTCTTCTTTGTTCCTTTCTGACTTTTCCAGATCTTCCATAATAAATATGTAGCATTTTAAGATTGGAGATAACAGTTATTTTAAAAATGTGTTCCTAGATTTTTCCCCTTGATCACATGAACAACCTGAATATATGCCCCAAGCTAAGGAATGGCTCACCGAATTTCGCTGCACCAGTGCAAAATGTACCAGATTAATTGCGCCTTACTTGTTCTTTTCCCCTTTGGACTCACCCGATGTTGCCGGCTGCTGTCATAGGTTTGCTGAGCCCGAGAGACCCCTTGAGATGTTTGTCTGAAGGCCTCTGTGGCTGCTGTTTCTACTGGACCAGTTGGACTTACACGTATTGGTGTTTCAGAGCTGTTATACTGAATGGACAGCCTGTTACGGTAGAATTTTGTGACTGGTTATAATAATTTTTAATGATCAAGTGTGACATTAAAGAAAGTTTTTAAAGAAACTGTTAAGTCAGATATTAAATTCACTATCCAAAAAATAACAAAGTAGCCCAACTTTTCCCCCTGTGCTTTTTTCCAACCACGCAGTTGATATAGAGCTAATTGGCCAATACTAGGAAGAAAAATTCCATTTCCCTCCTTCTTGATAATCTAGAAATGAGAATGCAAAGAAAACCCCTCAGGTCATCTTGTCCAGGTCAGATACTAGGGGTTCTAAGCGGAGATGTGTGGTTATTATGTGGTATCTAAAGGAGCATAGAATAGCCTGGTTTAAGGTCAGGCATATTCCAATTTTATACAATTCCGTTTAGTTTCATTTCCTTGTTCAAAAACTATTTAAAACATACTACCATCTTGAGTTATTGCATATAAAAACACTTTTTGAAAAAGCAGAGAACTCCTTGCTCACCGAGACTTTACATCTAACGAACAGACAAACATAAAATCACTTCTGACATCCTGCGATTATTTCTACAGAAAGCGATGAGAGTCTAGGGCAAGAAGCGATTCTGCGGTGGTAAACTTTAATTATGTGTTGAAAGGGTGGGCATTTGGGTGTAGAAAAACAGGGTAACCCATTACTTCTTTGTCACACAACTTCTGAGTGACACACTCTGCTCCTACCCCATCTCAGATCATGTTAATACCTTGGGGTTGTTCAATTCCACTTTCTATACTCATGCAAATATTTACAAACAGCAAAATACATGTTTAATTTGTTTTTGAGACAAAATGGCATCATTCCACACACATTATTCTGTGACTTGCTCTTTGAATGCACGGTGCTGGATGCCCTCTAGTATAATAGAAAGATGCTAAAATTTGTTCCTAAGTAGATTCACCACTTTCTGTTGTGAGTCTGTCCCGTATATATTCCACCATTTTTCTACCAGTGGATCTTTAGGTTTCTTCTTTATTGCCCCACCCTCCAATGCTACAATGTTCATCCTGATTTTCTAGGTAGTGGTGATTTTATTCCTACAGGACAGAGTTTCAAAAATGAATCAAGGGCCAAATCTTGTGTATATTTTCATGGTTAGTAGATACCACCCTTCTAAAGCCAACCCCTCTAGGTGTGCACTGGATTCCATCCCCTCTTTTATTTTATTTAAATTTTGTTGGGAGGAGGTAATTAGGTTTACCTATTTTACTTTTCAGTGGAGGTACTAGGGATTGAACCCAGGACCTCATGCATGCTAAGCACGTGACTCTGCCACTGAGCTATCCCCTCCCTTATTTCCATCGTTCCCTCTTGACTGCAGGATTCTGTTGCTCCAGCAGTGCTCCTCGTCTTACACCAAATCATCGTTTTCATTTTACAAACTCATTCCCATCAGTGCACTAACATGCTGTTATTTTCCACATCATAACAAAACATTCTCTTAACTTCAGTCACTTTACTGTCTTTTTGCTCCAGTTTAAAAAAAAAAAATCCTGGGAAGAATTTTCCCACTTGGTATCATCTATTCCTCAACTCTCATTCTTTCTTAAGCAGCCTCCAGGATGATTCTTTCTACAGCCAATACCCCACGATATTCTTTTTTAGGTCATCAATGGTTTCCTCGGTGCTAAATCTAAAGGTCAATTCTTACTTGACCTAGCAGCAGCGTTTACACCGTGGATCACGCCCTCCTCTCTGAGTCACTTTCTTTACCTGTCTTCCGGGATTCCTCATTCTTGGTTTTCCTCCCATCTCTTCCATCACTCTTTCTCAGACTCCCTTGCTGATGTTTCACCTTCTCTCCAACTATGTGATGATGTTGGGTGTCACAGGGCTCAGTTCTCAGTTTTCCTCTCTTCCCCATCTACACTGTATTTGGTGATCTCATACAATCCTGTGGCTTTATAAACTATATATGTCAACAACTCCCAAATTTGATCGCCAGTAGACTTTCTCCCAAATTCCAGACATGAATAGAAAATTGCCTTCTCAACATCTCCATGTGGTTGTCCAAGGACATCGCAATCTTAACATGTCCCAATCTGAACTCCTGATCGTCCCCCACAAACCTGCTCCACCGATATCCTTCCCCATTTCAGATGAGAGCAACTTTCTCCTTCTACTTACTGTAGCACCACCATGATCATATCTTTAATATAGCCTAGAGAGTTGACCCATAGATCTGAGGAAGGGAATACAAATCTTATTAACTGATCCAAGTATATAAGGACACCTAATATGTGACAAAATTTGTATTTTAATCAAGTGGGAAAAGATTGCATTATTGGTTATCCACGTAAAAATAACCAGAGCTAGACCTTTCCTAAAATAAATTTCACAGGGATTGAAAAATTAAATTAAAATTCAAAACAGAAACATTAGAAGAAATTTTGGGAAAATATTTATATAGCCTTGCTTCTACACTGCCCCCTTCAGGTTACTTTTAATATTTCCTTTTATTCCACTTGGCCACACTGGCTTCCTTGCTGTTCTTTGGAGCTGCCAGGTCCACTCCTGCTTTGAGCTGGCTGTCTCAGTTAGCAGGATGCTTTCCTAGGTACCTGTAAGATTCACTGCCTCACTTCCTTCAAGGCTTTGTTCAAATGTCACCTCTCACTGAGGACCACTAAAACCACCCTATTTAAATTTGTGAACCAACTTCCCCTCTGTCTTGCTCTCTCTTACTTGGCTCTCCTTTTTTTCTTTTACTTCAGTATTCTTAACTTCTAATATATTATTATAATCCATGTATATGCTTATTTTTAATTGTCTGGTTTCCCCCAACAGAATGAAAACTCCATGAGATCTTTGTGTCTTCAGCTCCCTGATGTAGTCCCAGTCCCGAGAAGAGAATTCACTAAAGTTTTATTGAGTGGATTATTTTTCAGATTAGTTTCTGAAAAGTCTGTAGCCATTTATACTTCTATCCAATGTCAAAAGCACCTAATTTCTTCCATGTTTACCAGCACAGGATGTTGTTATCAGTTCACTCTTTGTTATTCTGATTTAAAAAATGATGGTATCTCATTGTTCCTTTAGTTTGCATGTTTCTAACTGCTTGCAAAGATGAACAAATTTTTTGTGTGTTTAACGGCCATTTGGAATTCCTCTTCTGTAATGGCTGATTTAGATATTTGGGGTAATTTCCTCCTCATCCTCCTTATCTTCCTAATTTTCTTCTTCCTTATTTCTTTTTCCTCCTCCTCCTCCTTCTATTCCCTCCTCTTCCCCTTGTTCTTCCCTCCTCTCTCCTCCTTTCCCGCCTCCTCCTCTTCTTCTCTTTCGTCTTCTTTTTGAGTTTTTCTTATCAATTTGCAGGGACCTTTCCACAGCATAGTTTGTCCTCCGAGTGAAAATACTTTTCTAAGTCACACTTATTTTTGATTTTGTTTTGATATCATTTACCATGAGAAAATGTTTACATTTGCATGTGTGTGTGTGTATATATATATATATTCCTTCATGATTCCTTATTTTTTGTCTTGCTTAGGAAGCTCTACTCCAACCCAGTTTTCTTAAATTTTTCTAATATTTTTATTTTAAACTATTTTTACACTTAAACTTCAAACACTTTGGAATTTATTTTAGTTTATGGGGTGAAATAAGGGCCACTTTTGTTTTCTTTCCAATGGCTAACCAGTTTTGCATCTTTTCCCATTGAACTGAAATAATACCTTCATCAAATGTGAGGTTCCCATTTATACCTGGATCAATAATTTTGTACTCTTGCCCTCGGCTCTATGTAGCCATTTCTTGTTTATATACAGTGGCTCTAATATCTGTGGAAGAGCATCCTTTCTCACTATTCTTTAATTTTACAATTTTAAATATTCTTGTACATTTTTCCTTTCAACATGTCTTCATTATTATTTTATTCTATTTTTTAAAAAATTGTGATCCTATTTGGAAGTGCATTTAATTTAAACATAGTTGATTCTTTTTTTTTTTTAATTTTGGGGGGAGGCAATAAAGTTTATTTATTTTTAGAGGAGGTACTGAGGATTGAACCCAGGACCTACTGCATGCTAAGCGTGTGCTCTACCACTTCAGCTGTACCCCCCAACCAAATGTGGTTGATTCTCATTATTCATGGTGGTTATGTTCTGTGAAATCACATGAACACTGAATTAGTGAAAACTGAACCACATCTTCTAGGGGAAACACAGGGTTAAGCTCTTGCAAGTCTCTGGTCAGAACATTTTCATCAACCAATCAATAGATAACTTTGTTTTATACATGTTTCTGTTTAAAGATAACTTCATTAATATATATTGTTGATTCATTAACACTGAACCCATGGTCAGCAGTGCTATAACTCATGCCTGAATGAAGCTCATCTAACACACGTATTTTTTAAGGCACATCATAGCCTTCTTGTGCTTAGGAACATGAGACAGCACTTCAGCACCATGTTTGGAAGCCATTTACAATAGTGAAATCACCAACAGAGAGCACAAAATGTGAAAAACATGGCACAAATTAGACTGTGTAAAGGATCTGTGTTTACACTATGAGAACTGAAACCAGAAGGCAGAGTGGAGTTCAACTTGATCTCAGCTGTGCTTTAGACAGCTCAGAACTTTTTCCACACCCTGCATGTCTGCAAATGACCAAAGAAGCCTTGTGAGTACTGATTTTAGGGTTACAAATAAATTTTCATGAGAGGGTGAATGAATAAACATGGAATTTGCAAATACGGTGGATCAGTGGTATTAATTTTTGGATCATGTGCATTCTGACGCTAGTGTCTTCTCTTAGGAATTTGTACGTTTCTTCTTTTGTTCGGGTCTTGTTTTCTGTATTCAATGAAATATTGCACTTTTCTTTATATGTGCCTTGTGTCTTTTGTTAAACTCTTTTTCCTGGTTTCTTTTAAAAATAATTTTTATAGGTTATCATAAATAGATTTTTATAAAATTTCTAGCTGGCAACAGCTAATAGAGTGAACCCTCTGGAGCATAGTTTTGCATTCTGAATTTTGAGGATTAACAAAATTCACAATTTTTGATGTAATGGTTTTACTTGAGTGAATTAAGCTTAATAAAATATTTAAAATATACAAAATGCATGTATAGGGATGTTGCCTGGAAAACTGGGGGAGGTGAAGTGAAATGTGAAAATAACCAAAGTGGTCAATGATAAGCACATCCTTATAAAAATGAGAGTGAAGTCATTAAAAGTGACATTTTGGAAACATGACAGGGAAAATGCTCTCCATTTAATGTAAATGGGAGAGAAGAATGAAAAATTGTTTCTGTAGCATAATTCCTGATTTGGTAACACTAAACTGTGAATAGCACTTATCTGTGAGTGATGGAATGCCTTTCTTTCCCTTTTTAAAAAAGCATTAATTCTGAATTAGGCTTTCAAAAGCAAATCAACAAAAACTTAAAGTATAGAAAAAGTTATTCTAATATTCTAATATTAAAAATCTTCTGTGACTGTCGGAGATCTTTAGTTGGGATAGCTCTAAATGATTGGATGGGCCACTTAAAGGTATTTTTACCCCTTGTTCTACTTTAAAATTAAAGTTCATTTCTAGAAGAAAAAAGCATCTCAACCCCTCACCCACTCTCACCTCCAACCTTTTTCACACCTGTGCAAATGCCCTGTGCTGGCTGTGTAACCCGGTACCCAGACTCCAGGCTGCCATCCTGCAGGACTGTCACTCACAGACACTCACCTGGCCTGTGCATGGTGAGCCATATCCTTTGGATTTACCTGGTCCAGCACCCACTGCCTTCTCGCAGCTTCTTTCCTCCTGCAGCGCCCTTGGAGCAGGTTGTTTCTGAGGGTCCTAGGGAGGAGTTTTGTGTCGTCCTTTGCTGACATCTGCTGGAACACCCAACATTCAAAAGGGTGCCACATTAGTCTTAACATGGTCTTCTTTCCTTACTTGGGTGGGCTGGCCACCACGAGAGGTCCTGAAACTATTTCGCTTATTTTTATGTCCACAGAAAAATCATCTTACTTCCTTGCTACCTGAATGTCTTCACATTCTCCCTCTATCCACATACATATAGTATACATTTCCCAGTGAAATACCTGCCAGCTTCTGCAATAACTCCTCTTAGAGCAACCCAAGAAGGTGCACTCAAGCCAGAAGAGGGTACGAAAGAGGACTAAGTCGATGGTTGCTAATTTGGGGGATTCCTTTGAGAATTTATCTTCAGAAAAATGCTCATACATTTAATTCTGTATACAGTTTCAGTGAATTCACAAACCACCTGAAGTCCGTCCACATGTCAGCCAAAAGGAAACAAAGGAATGAGATGTTTTATTAAAAATTTTCAACCCTTGAAATCTAAAGTGTAATAACAAAGTGACCACATGGTGTCAGTCTAACACCGATAAACCCCATCTCTCCCCAGGCTCTTAGAAACAGGAGGATCACAGAGCCAATAAACCTGAGGATCTCGGTTAATAAAAGTTTAGTAAAGCAATATCCACTGAAAATTATTTGGCAAGATTGAGGCTTGACTTTTGTGAACCATTCATGGTAAAGAGAGAATGTGGGAAAACTGTTCTCAGTAAAAGTAATTAATCAACATCTTTCACTAATGTGAAATTTGGGGGTGAGACCATCTGCATGGAGACACTGATTCATGCTTAGCGACAAAAAGACAGTGTTCTTTCTGGGAAAATTTAAAAGCTCTCTGCTTTAAAGATATCCTGTTGCTCTTTCTCCTTAGTAAGAGCGGACTTCTCTTGCTGAGCATTTATAATTTTCTTAAAAAAAAAAATTGAAAGTCAGGTATGAAGTCTTAGTTTTATACTCTTCCAGTCAAAACTGAGATAATGGCTTTTCTCTTTGGTTTTTCCTAAAGGAAAAAATACTTGAATTTTAGTGCTCAGGAAAAGACATGCTAAAAAAGAAAACTTCTTTCAAAATGTACTAGCAACTAGAAGTCTCATTACATTATCTTCGCCAAACCAGAGCTTTTTCTTTTTAATCTGTATCCATTTCCAATGCCTCTGCCCTCTTACACCTTGGATATTTTCTAGGTTTTAATAAAATCTACAATGTAAAGTATTTGTATATTAAGAGATATTTAAGATTGAGTTGGCCACTTGCTTGGTCTTAAATATTATAACACATGAAAGGAGCAGACTCTGTGGTTTCACTGGAAGGGAAGTTGTTTTTTTTTTTTTAAATCACTGTAGATTGCATTGATAAGATTCATGAAGTTTGGTACATCGCATTAGATGCTACCTGGATGCAGTTCGCAATCACAGGATGAGACTTCTGGTGGGACTTGCTGTGAAGACCAGATACGAAACACACCTGGCAGATGTCAAAGTTGAGACACTTCAGACAGCGGTATCTGCCAATTAAAATGGAAGTGTGGCTGACATCACTACTAGCAGTTGAGCAAAGAAAACATCATTCAGGTGAAGGACGAGCACTCTAAAACATTGCAGGAACTGTCCGAGCTATCAAGTGAGTACACAGTTTCTCTGAAACTTTTCAGGGATATTAAATGACTCTGATGGCTTATTTAATCAATTACATGACTCTGATGGCATTTTTTATAATATAGCATTCAATGAATATAGTTTTATCAACAAACTATAGTATAGAGGACTGGTTCATCCTCCCCGCCACCAAAAATACCGAGTGTCTTTCACATGCAGAGTACTGTGTGCTGCAACCTTAGGACAGACCCGCAGGCTTGCAGCCACAGTTTGCAGAGCCGCACGATGCATTCAAATATTTTTAATTTAATTGCCAACTTTAAAAAATGGGAGATTTCAATAAAGTTTGAATTCTAGCTTCTTTTGAAAATTTGTGAGATATGATGGTATTGGACCTCCATTCCCACAATAAAAAAAAACATAGATAAAGGATCTAAAATAAACATGTCATTTTTTAGAAATTAGTATATATCTTCCCATGAAAGTGGGAGAGGGGGACTTCCTCACCAGTCAAAACTGAGTGACCACCACACCCAAGTTTCTTAACACATCAATGTTACAGACTTTCTATAATGAACAGTTACAATCTTAAATCTCCTGTGGCCAGAAGGAGACGAGGAAATCTTGAGACACTCTGGTAAGGAAGGGTGTCTCTTAGCACTCAGGGAGAATACTGTGATACTGGGGAGAGCTGGTGAGACCTCAGAGTCATGAATCAGTAAATTTCAAGGATGAGTGGGATCATACTGTTTGTCTGTAAAATACCAGAGATCTATACTTTCTTCTCCTCATATTTTAACTCCCTTCTTCAACTCCAGTGTATGAGGCATGAAGTTGCATCCTCACATCAGCGGCAACAATGGGTGAGGCCAAGGTGGCAGCTCCTCCTTTCACACAGTCCCTGCCCTTCCCTGCATCCCTCCTTCCTACTACTCGCCTTGCCCCGGAAAGCATGTGCATTTCCAACCTCTGTCTTAAAGGCACAGAAGTGGAAACATGATAGAATTCCTATGCTTTTCAAATTTCCAATCTTGCTGCAAAAGAAAAAAAAATGATATGGAAGCTGGAAGTAGAAACCAGCAAAATTTGGTAATATGTGACGAGGTGCCGAATGAGAAGCATGGAAAAGAAGCGCTGTAGGAGAGAGAGAGGGCAATCCCTGTGGGCTGCTGCGCTCTGATACAGTTTTATGGACGAAGTGAGACACATTGTGCATAGAATGCTGGGCCGAAGAGGAAAGTGAAGGAAATCCCAGTAGAAAGAAGAGGAGGGGTAAGGAATGGAGGCTGGTGGGAGGAGAAGAGTGGAGTCTGTCAGATCTACTGAGAACTCTGAAGAACGGAGGAATAAAAACGTGGAATGCTCCTGAGGCCAGATGGCCAAAGGGCTTCTGACCACAGTCATTTGAAGGCAGAGCAGGGGAATGCAGGTGCTCTCTCGCTGAAGAAAAGGGAACCCTCCTACACAGTTGGTGGGAATGTAAATTGGTGTGGCCACCATGGAAAACAGTATGGAGGTTCCTAAACAACTAAAAATAGACTTACCATATGATCCAGCAATCCCACCCCGGGCATATATCCAGAGAAAACACTATTTTGAAAATATACATGCACCCCAGTGTTCACAGCAACACTGTTTACAATAGGCAAGACATGGAAGCAACCTAAGTGTCCATCGACAGATGACTGGACCAGTTCTCACTGCCCTTGTTCACTGCCATCCCCGACACCTATCCCAGGGTAAGATAATAATAAAGAGTGTTGAATGACTATAATAGTAGCAAACATTTTTGAGCTCTTTCCATGCATCAGGTGGTGGACATGTGTTGACACAGTTTATCCCCACGAAAGTTCTTTAAGGTAAGGCATTCTTATTATTATCCTCAAAGATGAAGAAACTGATTCGAAGAGAGTTTAGGCAACTTGCACAAGGTTACACAACTACTTAATAAGTGGTAGAATTGAATATAGTTCCCTGGGCTATACAGTAGGACCTTGTTTATTTACTTATGTATAGTACTTTGTATCTGCTAATCCCAAACTCCTATTTATTCCTCACCCCAACCTTTCTCCTTTGATAACCATGTTTGTTTTCTATGTTTGTGAATTGGTTTCTGTTTTGTAAATAAGTTCTTTTTTGTCATATTTTAGATTCCACATGTAAGTGATATCATATGATATTTGTCTTTCTCTGTCTGACTTACTTCACTTAGTATAGTAATCTCTAGGTCCGTCTTTGTTGCTGCAAATGGCATTATTTCATTCTATTTTATGGCCGAGTAGTGTTCTATTGTGTGTGTGTGTGTGTGTGTGTGTGTGTGTGTGTGTGTGTGTGTGTGTGTTTATATATATATACACCACAACTTCTTTATCCAGTCATCTGTCAATGGACATTTAGGTTGCTTCCATGTCTTAGCTATTGAACACTGGGGTGCATGTATCTTTTCGAATTAGCATTTTCTCTGGATATTTGCCCAGGAGTGGAATTGCTGGATCATATGGTGACCCCGTTTTTAGTTGTTTAGAAGACCTCCATACTGTTTTCCATAGTGGCTGCACCAATTTACATTCCCACCACAAGTGCAGGAGGGCTCCCTTTTCTCCACACCCTCTCCAGCACTTGTTATTTGTAGACTTTTTGGTGGAGGACATTCTGACCAGTGTGGGGTGGTACCTCATTGTAGTTTTGATTTGCATTTCTTTAACATAGTGATGTTGAGCATCTTTTCATGTGCCTATTTTAACCACTATGAAAGACCACTAAGGCAGGAGACTTGAGTCTGAATCACACAAGGCTATTACTAGGTGACCTTGATACGGAAATTTAAGCTCACTCTTTTGAAGATACCCAGTACATGATAGGTTTTCAAAGAACATTAGTTGAATGAAATTAAATGAATGACTTTGTTTCCTCGAGGAAAATAGGGCTAGTAAACCCTGCCCTCTCAGCCTTGCAAAATTTTTTACAAAGCTTTGAAATTTATTCAACATGCATAACTGGGGAGATATTCACTTTTTACATGAAGTGTATAACATAAAGTATTTCTGTAAAGATGATTTGATTTATTTAGCATTCCTGTGTGGTTGCAGAGGACTCATTGGGACAATACACTGACCCTAACCTTGGCTTGGTTCCTCTGTGCTTTGAAGCTACCTACAGGTGCACAAGAAAGGGTGTAGTGTGGATAATGAGGCTGGTCTGTTGTTGATGCCTTTCCCAACAGAGAACCAAGTTTTTTCCCTAATATCATCTCAAACTTACTATTACAGAGTGTCAACGTGACACATCCTGCTAAAGTTGAACACTTGGCTCAGGAACAATCTCTGGTCTTTTTATCTTCTCTTACTTTAGAAGGTCATGTCTTTGCCCTCGTCCTGCTACATTCATGTCTGCAAACACTTCTGCTCTAAAGTGACTTTATTAATCTCACTGAAACTAAAAGCCTTGAGGCTATTGCTGGAGTTTTCTGAGAGCCAAAAAACACAGGTTTAAGGTTAGGAGGACTGCGATACATTCAAGCAATTTCTAGCAGACTCAGAAGGTTACAGCTAAAAGAAGCCTAAGTTACTCTTTGACCCACCCTTCCTTCTCTTGCTTAAAAAGAAACTGAGGCCCAGAGAGATTACAGGCTGTGACCACGCTACCCAGCAGTCTGCATATTAGAGAACTCCACACTGCCTTGGGTGTCTAGGAAGAAGGATGCATTTCTAAGAGGAAGCTTAATCTCATTCTCAATAGATAAGGACATAATCTAAAACTTAAAGCGTGGCACTTCTAGCCCACTGCCTTTGCTTTTTTTTCTTTCTTTCTTTTTTTTTTTTTGAGTGAACTGAGCAAGTCATTCAAATTCTTTGGGATGCCCTTATAAAATAAAACTAATAATACATGCTTTATATTATACACAATGATTTTGAAAAAATATTTCACTGTATAAGTTGTAGTTTATATAATTGCAGGGTGAAAGCAGGCCAGCGCAGGACACACAGTAACTGCTTAAATAATGCTCGTTTTTTGGATAAGTGATCATGCTACACACATAACACGGTAAATCATATTCATGCTACTCCACTGCCCAATAGAAAAAGTTTATTTTTCACTGTGGTGTGGCGATTTTTTTTTTTTTTTTTTTTTTGGTTTAGTTTGCTTAGTTTCCAGCAGTCGGGTCCATTTATATGTTTTATTGTTTCAACTTCAGTTATTTGAGAAGAGTTTTTCACGAATGAATTTTCACTGGGTCCTCAGAATTCTCTGCAAATCCGATTCATTTTCTCAGCAAAATTCAAACCTGATTTCCAGTTTTTCAGTGGACCCAGCAGACCTATTTAATACCAGTGGGACGATAATTTATATCACCTGAGTCCTCACTCCTCCTGCCTCTCCTGGGCACCCCCCTTTTTGACCTGTTTTTAGCTCCCAGGTTGTCCCAGCTCCTCAGTCCTACCACAGCTCCAGCCCTGACACCAGGATAATGGTGTCCCCCGTCCCCGGCCTATACCTGCAAGATTTCCTTCTCTCTTTGACCATAACTTGAATTTCATTTCCTTATCATTTTATTTACAGGAGACCGACAGCACCATTTCCCTAAGATGGGATTTGGACTGTCTTCCTCAAAGCCGTGGAAAGATCTGGATCTCCTGCCTCCAAAACTAGCTTTCAAATCTGCCTTTACCTCGAAGCCAGGTCTGGCGTGAGCTGCTCCCACAAAGCCTGATCATTCCTTGGCGTCCAAGGAAGTTCTCACTTGTCTGCACAAGGAGGCAGCAGAGCATCATGGGTGCAAAGCAGGGACTCTGGCTTCAGTCCACAGCCTCTGCCATTCTCTAGCCATGAGAGCTTAAGCTTAAGTCATTTAGCTTCTGTGCAAGTTAGGCATAACACCACCTTTTCTATAGAGTTATTACACGTTTTACATTTTATACATATAACCTAAGATTTGTTTAACATTTAACAGATGTAAGCTATTATTATTGTTAGTATGGATTGCTCCAAAGTATTTAAAAAGTTTTTTATAACAAAAAACAAAAATATTTCACTGTAGAGGAATAAAATTGTCTAGGGGTCAGAGTGTGTGTCAGTGCAAGAATTTAATATTCCATTAATTATAGAAGGTAAAACACAATTTATTATCAAGCAGGATCCCTCATGCAGGAAATTAACCTCCCCCCTCCCCCAAATAACTGAGCTTTAGATATGTGAGAAGGACCACAGAAAGAATCTGGAGAGATGCAGCTCCAGCTCTAGACTTATTTGAAGAATGACTGTCCATGCAATGGATGAGTAACTGTACCTCAGTCCTGTGATTGGGAAGTTTCTGCAGATTCTACACTGCACAGGATGAGTGGCCATTTCAGTGGCTGACAGTCGGTAGCAGGTTGGGAGCTACAGGAGGATGGGAGGCTCAGACTGTAACCAGGATAGGAATTTCTCTTCTTTGATGGCTGAGCTCAGCACCTGAAAGACAATGGCACACTCAGTCGAATTTCTATGCACGACTTTGGTCTCTCACAGAGATGGAAATGTACCTTCATCTTCTCTCTGGCTCTGTTTCTGTCTCAGAGGAAGAAGTTTATCGCATGCAAAGTCAGGGGCAGGCAAGTTGACCTCATAAATTAGGTCGTCTGGGATGCGATGTGGAGTGATAGGTCTGGGATTGAAATGGGTCTGCGGGTGTGTCTGCCCCCAGCTCCCAGGAATGTTTGCATGGCACTCACCCCTTGGAAACAGCTGCGTGTAGCACTCTTCACAGAGCACAGAGCACGACTCTCCCCCACGACAGTCGGGATCTACAAGAGGCAAGAAACCCCATGTTGGGGATTAAGAAATGGAGAAATAAGTGGCCACCAGTCACGCCTGAGTGGTGACACTTACAGCCAGGGAGTCCCAAGTATTTGGTGTCTGAACTGAATGAACTGTCTCAATCGAGGCAAACAAGAAATGTGTGGGCTTTGTGCAGTGTATGAATAGAGACAACGAATGAACACGTGGGAGGAAGTGGGGCTGGGAGGTGGGAGTAGGTGAGAGGAAAGTCTGACAATGGGGGCAACACAGGGACAGCTTCCCTCGTTTCTCCTCTTATGAGCCCAGTCAAATTATTGAACCTTCCTTTGCCCTTGTTACCTATGAATCACAGACACCAACGATACTGTATTAAAGTTCAGGGCAGTTTTAAGGAAACCTTTTCAAACACTTTCACATCATCCCATTTTAGCAAATGCCAGTATCTGAAGTACGACAGTAACCATTATACTCATTTAAAGACAGGGGTAATTGAGATTTCACAGTTCATTCAAGGCCAAACAAACCAATAAACAAAGGTAAGTTAGCTGCAGAATTGAGATCTCACTCCGAGCCTCCTTACTCTGTTGAGGGGTTCTCCCAAAGCTTTGTCACATCCAGGCCTTTTATGTATTCCAATGGCTGGAAATTTACACGACCTCACTTGGTGGTTTCCATCTTTCAGTCAGTCACATTAAAGAGTGTAACTAAGGGACGAAGAACCCCTTGTGACTGTGGAGATGGCCAGGGACTTGGTTCTGACATTATCTATATGCACAGATGCATGTACCTGTCACCACCATTTATGCCCATTTGGTCGCGGGTCATGAATTCACATCTGATGTCTTCTACAGCACAAGCTGTCAGCAGGCATTGCCTGCAAGCTCAGAAGTAATTTCAAAGACCCTCCCTGCTGAGTCCATCAACTCGAATAAACATTCTTCTAATCAGGAAAGTGGCACTTAGAACCACTTTGCTGACAATTAGCCAGGCAGAAGTCAACAAACATTTGTGTGATCGTGACAAGATGGCTTGTACTTTAAATTGATAATAACCCATCACCAACTGAACTAAGTAGCTATTCCCTATAGCTACTCCCTATGTCATTTGGCTTTTGTCTGAAGAAATAACTCATTACCCATACTTTGGCTTGTGAATGTTGATGACTAACTGGACCATTTATTTGGATGGCATCCTTGAGCCCTGGGCAAGAGGGTTTAGCCTCATTTGTAAAGTAAGAGAGATGGCTCAGATAGGATCTACTTGCTAACTCTGGGACTCTAACATCAGGCAAAAGACAATTCACTTCTGTAGTGAGTTTTAACTTACATTTTTGGCTAAGGGTGTGCACAAAGATTTTGTGGATTAATTGCCCATTTGACTAATTTTTTGTGTGTGCTCTAAGGAAGAATTAAATGAGACTAGACGGCAGTCTGCAAGGACAGAACGCCACGTGAAATGACAATTAGGATTATTGCAGGGAGGGACTGGGATCACGCGGTGGGCCCTGGAATTTTCTCTGGGAATCCATCTCTGAGTTCTTAATGGAAGTCAATGGGATGATAATTTGCTATGCAAATCTCCACCTTGAGAACAGCTTTCTCAGGAGCCTACTAATGCATGGGGTGGAGACAGAGCACCGCAGGAGCTGCCATTTCAGCGGCTCACTGACCTCAGTTGAGCCTGAAACAAAGGCAGATTTTAAGGGCCTGTGGGAGGGGGAGCTAGCCTGGGGCCAGCTGCAGGGGTGAGGAAGTGAGCACAGGATTTCAGGAGAAGGAAAATGCCCCATCTTCTTTCATCACATCCCCCTAAACACTTCCATCTAACAAGCCTGACTGCATAAATGGATGGACAGAGTCCTGCACCCCTCTGCCCCACCCCCCACCGCTTGAGTCCTAAGATTTGGAGATTGTTGGGGGAGTCCTTGAGACACCCTGAGAGTCAGCAGAAAGCTGGTGATGGGATCCATGTGCTGCTGCAACCACCAAAACAACTCTTAAATAACTGCGTCTGCTGTTTGAACCTTAGAGAAAAAAAAAAATCATTGTTCCACTTAGGAAATATGAATATCTTATCTCTTCACACTGGTCAGAATGGCCATCATCAAAAAGTCTACAAATAATATATGCTGGAGAGGGTGTGGAGAAAAGGGAATCCTTTTACACTGTTGATAGGAATGTAAATTGGTGCAGCCACTACGGAGAACAATATGGAGGTTCCTTAAAAATCTAAAAATAGAGTTACCATATGGTTCAGCAATCCCACTCCTGGACATGTATACATATTAAGAGAAAACTTAATTCGTGACTATCATCATGACTATCCCCAGTTCAGAATCCTTGGTTCTGAAGGGTACCAGAATATGTCACCCCAGAATATGCCTCATTGTCAGTTGGATTATTTTGAACTAAAGGCCACTGAGAACCAGCAGATGTGGGAAAAGCTCTAAAAACAGGGTTTTCCTTTTGTAAAGGAAATTTACATTTATAAAGGAAATATCTTTTTACCAATAATGTCTCCCTTTCCCTACCAGGAAGAGGAGGACTCTTACCAATGTTTATTAATGGAGAAGTCACTGACTCAAATCTGCACAACAAACTTATTAAACAACCCTTGTTCACCATCTGTTCCATCTGTTTCCCAGTCACCTTTTCATAACATGCCTCCCTGACCCAGAAGCCCAGACGCCCAGAACCCCTTTTCCTTTGTTTAGTGTAAAATGATTTACAAGTCTGATTTCTAAACACCTCTTTGTGTTACTCATCACTGGCTGTTCCCATGTGTATGCACCATGCACGTTAATAAACTTTAGTTTGTTTTTATCTTGTTAATCTGTCTTTTGTAAGTCTAATTTACAGGGCATCAGTCATTGAACTCAAGATGGGTAGGAGAAAAAAATTTTTTTCTCCCCTAAAGTCCAGGTCCAGGAAAAAAAAAAAAATGACAGAAAGTTACTATGGCTTAACAGTACAGAAAACCTAGTTTGGGGAATTTGTAGGAGCTTCAAGAAGAATACAGACATCAAAAGAGGAGTAAAAGATACAGTGGGATAGCAACCACTTGTACATAAGACAATCCAGAGCCTGCTTAACCCATTTGCAGAAGATATTGCTTGGTTACAGCATTTTAACATTTAAGAAACATATTTACTTTTCAGAGGTTGAATTTCCTTGCCTAGTATGGATAAAAACGATATCAAAACTGTGTAACCAAGCAGGACCCTATAGGGCCTTCCCCATGTCCTCTGCTGTAGCTCCTCTCTGAAAGACCCAGATAATAGTACCTGATGCACATTTCCTGAGTTGTTTTACAGATGCTAAAACCACTACCAAATGGAAGAATTAACTACTTGATGATCATGAGCATGTAGCCTCCAGACCTACTGGTGCCTAAGGATTGATAGTGTTAACCCCTGTGACACCACCCTGTTACCTAACCATCAGCCTATCAGAGAAATGTGCACAAGCTGATCACATACCCTGCGACACACCTCCATCCCAACCTGGCCTTTAAAAATGATTTGCTGAAACCCTTTTGCGGAGTTTGGGGATTTGGGGCATGAGCCACCTGTTCTCCTTTTATTGGCCCTGCAATAAAGGCTGCACTTTCCTCCACCACAATCCAGTGTCAGTAGCTTGACTTTACTTACTGTGGGCAAGGAGACCCACGTTTGGTTCAGTAATATTTTTACATTCTGAAAGCACAGGAAATTATTATTTGAGTATTCAGGGTTGCATTTCATCTATGTTTTCATTAAGCACTTGTTGAAGGCTTTAGTACCAGGCACTTTTCAAGCCAATGGAGACATAAAGATGAATAGATACAATCCTTGCCCTTGAGAAGCAGTCTAGTGGGAAAATCTAGAACATAATTGCAACAAAATTTGACAAGCGCTATAACAAAGTTATGAACAAGCAGTTAAAGTAGCTTTTAGTGAGGAGGAGACTAATAGTTGAGTGATGTTGAAAGATAAACAGTATTTGTCAAATGAAAGTGTAGGCAGTGGGGTTGCAGATAGAAGCACCAGCACAAACCGGGCACAGAGAGCTTGGCGCATGTCACATACAGTAAGAATTTTGCTATGTAGGCGTGACAAGGGTGTAGGGAGTGTAAGGAAAAATCAAACACTGTGGAATACACAAAAGAAACCACTGGATATCTTTTCAACGGGGATTATCTGAACCTATAGAGATATACATCACCATCTTTGACTCAGTTATTTTATAATTTTGTAGAGATTAAAGTTAACTTGTAGGAAATTGACCACAATGCAAATAATTCTTATCTATAGACATGCAAATAAATTCTGTTCTGGGGGAGGGACAACCCTCCCCTTTCTCTAGAAAGCTGACTACCTGCAAATTCACTGTAACATTCTTAATCTATCAGTTTGTCCGTTCTTTGGTTATTTCTTTCAACTAGTTGTAACATCTTACTGATGCCATCTTTTAATTAATAAGTTAAATAAAAATTTGAATACATGGTCATTTTATATTTGTATAAGGATCATGATTTTACCCCTTTTTGAACAGAGATGGATTGGGTCAAATCATGAAAGCTTTGCTTGTGATACTAAGGAGTTTAGGTTTTATTCTATAGACATAAATGGCTAATGAATTTTAAGCATGAGGGTGGCATTTGCATTTTGGAAGAGTCACTGGCTGCAATGTGGAGGACGAGCTGGAGAGAGGAGAGGCTTGAAATGGGGAAACCAGTTTAGGAAGAAATTGCAATAGATCAACCTATATTCAGGTAATAGCAGTGGCTAGAGAGGAGAGAGGTTGCATGGAGAACTACGTTAAGGTAAAATTGATGTTGTAAAAATCAGACCCTTTAATAATAAATGTGACTAATATAACTGGAACAACTTAAGAATTCTTAAGTATTAGAGATTTACCTGTTGTAGATCTGTTAGTAGGTTTCTCAAAACCCTTCGGGTCATGCGTGCCCCAGAATCATAACTTCCCTTGTGACTTTCTGCATAGAGCTGAAAAAGAGCTAGGCATATAACGGGGGAAAAGTCTTTAAACTGAATACTTGCAATATATCTTCAAAGAATATGGCTTTAAATTCTAAACAGTTGATTTGTGGGTATGAATGGGAAAGGAAGGGAAAGTTATATTTCTTGATTATTGGCTTGCTATTTTGGAGGCTTGCTAATTTGATAACTAATGAAAATCTATTCACATTTCAACTTTTTGATAATTCAGCACATTGATGAAAAGACCATGCTACACAAATAAACATCAAGGATAACCAAATTATGAACATTTTGAAAAATTCGAAGTCCTGCTGAGTACACACTGAACCAGAGCTGTGTGGTGGGGATGCAGGAGTGAGGGAAGAAGGTAATGTGTGGGGGAGATCTGGAGGTCACTGCACCTTAGACACTCAAAACTCCTACATAGCTTACCTCTGTATTTTGTAAGAGGGCTGTCCCCTGAGAGGGCAATCAGGGCAGCGGCTGCAGGTGCAAACTTGAGAAAACCCGTTCCCATGCTGTGTGGCAACAAAACACAGAGACAAGAATGGAAAAGGTGGGGTTATTCTTGGTGAAGTGGTTTATAAAAGCAATAACTGTTAATGGACGTTTCTGACACGGTGTTACAAGTTCACAGTTTCCACGGTCTGTTTTCCTGTGAGTAGAACTTGACAGGACTAAGATTTGAATGAAGAGGTTTCATCCTTCATTTATCCATTCATTCACTGGTTCAACAAATATTAATTGGGTGCCTCCTCTGGACTAAGGCCTGTAGTAGGTACTGGGGACCCACGGGTACACCCTGTGTTCATGGACCGGGCAATCTCCCTTCCATTAGGGCTCATGGCTGGGACACCAAACAATAGAAACAAGGACCAAAAAGGCAGGCAGAAGGAGCAAATCTTTATATTAGAAATATCCACCGTTCACAGGCTCTCACTTAGAGCCTAATCACCCTTTGCCCACTACGCAGTTTTCAAACCTGCAAAACAATGTCTCAAAGGCAGGAGGATTGTTAGAGGCAGGCACTGATATTAGAAAGGACAAGCAAAAGTTTAATGTTGAAGGAGTCTGAAATCATGCAAAAATAATTTAAGAACATGCTTATATAGTACTTGTGCAATGACTAAATAATAAACTGCCAAATAGTGAAACTGTGCTTGCTTCTGGGAGGCAGGCTTTGGGGTGATATTTCTTCTTTTTTACTCTTTTCTGCACTTTACAGATGTTTTATATTCACTATGAGTTTTTAAAAGTCCATTCTACAGGATGAGGCCTCCTGGGACAAGATCACAGAAAATGAAAACAACTGAAGTGGGGCAAAAAATGGTAAACTCCAGAGCTCAGGGAGACACACAGAGAAACACACACACACAGCACCACTGACCCCAGAGCACGCCTGATCAAGCCTTCGACAGGTGTAAACTGGTTTACTGGTGCAGTGGACTGATATTTCTGTCCCTCCCGTCTTCATGTCATGTGCTGAAATCCTAATCCCGATGTGATGGTGTTTAGAGGTGGGTTTGGGGAGATCATTGGGTCATGAAGGTGGAACTCTCATGAACTGGATTGGTGTTACCATTAAAAGAGACCCCAGAGAGCTCCCTCACCTGTTCCACCATGTGAGGACACAGCCGAAGGGGGCCCTCTATGTAGCAGGAAGTGGTTCTCACTGGACCCACTTATCTACTGGCGCCTTGACCCTGAACTTCTCAGCCTTCAGAACTGTGAGAAGTAAATGTTTGCTGTTTAAATCACCCAGTCTATGGTATTTTTGTAGAGCAGCCCAAACAGACTAGGACAGGAGGTTAGTGATCCATGCACAGGTTATTCAACCTTATTCCACAAACAGAAGCTGATGATTGGTTACTAAAAAATGAGCAAAGAAATTAGCTACCAGGGACTCAAGAGAAAAGTGTAATTTTTTTGATATGTATAGATGCATAATTACCCTAGCAAAAGGTGTGTCTGCTTCTCTAGAGTGGAAATGAGTTTGTATGAAATATGGATTTTCCCCTTTCTTGCTCTCTGGGAGTCGTTCATATTAGTGAGGTTGATAAGCGTGTACTCCTTTGTTCCTCTCTCGAATGAGTAATTCATGTGAGGAAAACAAACAAACAAAGAAATCTCATATACTAAAGCTTGATGGAAGCTTAGACAACCCCAACTGGTCAATGACCAGTGGCAACTCAACACCTGCTGTGAGGTCACAGCACGGTCTCCTCGGCCTCACCTGTCATACATGGCCGTGAGAAGGCTCAGAGTGAGTTCCGAAGCTCTGGGGTGCACTGGTCCTGGTTTTTCCACCCTGACTCTCTGAAACAACTCCTGGAGAGCCTGAAAAAGCTGCTGCACAGAGAGGGCACTCTCTCTTGCCTCCCAGAGACTTTGACGTAGTAGGACATGCTGAATCAGAGAACTGTCAATCAAGTCCACTGCAGGAAGCAAAGGAGAATTGGCTCATTTCTGATGGGAACAGAAGACTTCAAGAAAGGGAACGTCATCTAGTCTTTAAAACAGTTTTTAGTGGTAGCTATTTTCTCGAAAGGGACTTAGGTACGACCACTATTTGGATATGTGTGTCCTGTGTATAATTCAGACATTACTATTCTGATAGTCTATTTGATTTTGGAAAAGTGCATCTGATTGTAAAGCATAGAACATTATTCTCAGTATAACCTCTAGGATATGGCTTTATAGAAGGAAATTAAAAGGGAAAGAAGTGAGAAACTTGAAAATAGCCTTTCAAGGAAGTTAGGACACTGTGGTGAAAAGTTGGAAAAAACATTTTTATGCTCTTTATTTGGTGGGTTAAGCAAATTCACCTTTCATGTTCAAATATCATTTTTTTTCCTGTCTGCAGCCTAGCTTGAGAAGGAATATTGTGTGCTAAAATGCAATTGCCTTACTTAAAAAACCCAGTGATCTTTATAAAAGAGCAGTTGCTGAATTATCAGACTTTTTAGGTCTCACCCTTACCTAAGTAATATTTTCTTTTTTGATCTTGGTTCCATCAGTATTATTATCCAGGAAGGCACTTAATAAAATCAAAGTTGCTTGCAAAAAATAATGGTTTATTTCTTATATATTTTTTATCACCTTCTCCTAAAAATTTTACAAGGCAATGAATATAAGGAAGAATGAAATTGCACTAGCCCTATGGCTTCTTGCGGACAGAGGATGACAGACAAAATTAATAAACACGCACTTGTGCCATCTGAGAGATGGGGTTGTCAGTGGCACCAAGAGCTGCTGGCATTTAAAATGCTTCAGCCTGTGAAATGATAAAACCCTGCGCTCCTCTCTGCTTCGTGAATCAACCTCACAGATAATAAATCTAGCAAGTATAATAAAATGTTTTATTTGTTTTCTGATACTGCTTTCAAGGGGAGAGTCTGAGGAAGGGAGGGGTAGGTTTCAGGATGTGACTTTTATAAAAACCTGGCTGCAGGTGGTAGAGGCTGCAAACTCTTTTATTGTTATTCAATTGCAAAACCTTTCGCTGGGCCTGGCACGCTGTACCCAGGATGTTGAGTCTTCTGCTGAGAATTCTGTATTACAGCAAAACAGATAATAGTGGTGTCCATAAATCTGTGCAGCAATGCTCTCCAGATCCCGCTGCCTGGAGCTCGCGATATGCTTTATCTCACTGTTTGGGAGTTTTTTGTTTTCCAATTTTTGTTTGTGTATTTTTTATGGGTAGAACTGTTCAGCTTCTGATTTTGTGCACTGTTACTATTTCCCACGAGTATTACATATAGTCACTGTTTCTGATGCCAGGCATAATAAAAAGCTCAAAAGGTTCATCCTCAAATCACGCTGTTTGTGTACACCACCCAGGCATTAATGATGGGGTCTTATATGAACGTTGGCTGCTAACTTTCTTTAATAGGAGACATTCTCCAGGAAAACAGCATAATTGAGGGTAAATTTTTAGAGAGCATATTTTGCCTTTTGTTGATTTCCTGGTTAATGAGTGATCTGTCTATATCAGTAATTGAAAAAAAATTTTTTAAGCCAAGAATCTCTTCTTTAAAGGACCCTTACACAGAAGTGTAATATGGAAGACAGAGAAATATAGAGTCGTTCTGGTAGAGGAGATATTCTTTTGGGTCTTTCCAACTTGCCTACACTTTCTTTTCCCACCTTGCTGACCCTTTCTTATTTGACTTCACATCCATGTCCACTAGTCTATCTAACTTGTTAGGCAGAAGGCAAAATATAAAGAAATTTCAATCTCTAGGAGAAATGTCATATATATATAATGCAATTTCATTTAGGTCTGCTGTAGTAAATGTCATGAAGTATTTTATAGGAAGTGATTTTTTAAATGCAATACAGAACTTATTAGAAATTAATAATTTTAGTTACACTGACTGTCTGTTGTTTTTCACAGTCAGTACCCAAGTCATTTTATTCTGGAGAACTTTTACAGGATAAATATTTTTACTGTATTTTACCTTATGTTGCCTAGATAACAGTACAGGAAAAGAAACCATAGCATTCAATCAGATAAAATCTAATGCAGAAGAGCAGTTCTAGTGAATTCTCAAGAGGTTTTTAAACTTAGAGTTATTCTTCTGAACCTACTTTTGCATGTTCAGAGAGACAGGAGGTGCAACTTAAAAATGCAAATCTTAACTGGTAGAAGGAATTAAAATTTTTTTTGTATTTGAATCTATAAGTTAGATTAAACCAACTTATTTTGTAATTATATTTAGTGTCAACATTGGTATCCCGAAAAGGAAATCAAAAGTTTTTTTTTTTCCCCAGAAACCAAGGGAAAAACATTTCAAAAAGAATGAAAATCCTCATCTACAAATTATTGTCTATTGTCAGTCAGTGAAGCTGCATGTGGGTTGAACACACAAAGTGTATATTTCCCACTCCATCTTCTCTGTTACAAGTGGGGCAAATGCAACCTTCCGGGTCAGGCAGTCAGTCACACGGAGGAGGAGGATTTGATTCTTTATAGATTTTATATTACACACCAGGATCAGATTATTTCAAGTGTTTCAAGACAGCCTGTACTTACACTGACACAGAGTTTGCACTGCTCATAATTTGAAGGCTGTCCTATAAATGGAATTCTCAATACTATTAAGAGCACCTATAGAAAAAAAAATATCGTAAAGGATTGTCTCATTAGATAAATCCCACATCCTGGAAGGAAATCCTAAAGATCATGCAGCCTTACCTTATGTTGCAGGTGAGGAGCTCAAGGTCTAGAGCTCTTTCCTATCTGGGAACAAATAACAATGGCCCACACTATCCTAGGCCACAGGTAACCCTGGAGAGCCTCCTCTGAGCCCACCAAACTAAAGAATCCCCCAACAAGGGGTATTTAAGTGAAGAGAAAATTAGGCTAAGTAACAGTACGCCTGAGAAACATAATTATTTAAGTGAAAGAGGAGAAAGAGAAACCTAAGAGGAAGAATGAGAAGGGAAAGCCAAAGAAACCAAGAGGAAGCAATGCTACAAAGAGTAGGGACCAGCCAGTACTTCAGTGCTTGGAAACCACAAGGAAATCAACTATGGGCTAAAAAGTAGCCTTGTTTATTAACTTGATTATTGAAGGCTTCATAAGAGCAGTTTCACGGGGATATGGGAGACGAAAGCAAATTGCACAGGATTGATCAATAAATGCAAGGTAAAGAAAAAACATAAAAGCAGGTGATTTTTCAAGCTCCTTAATCTAAAGGGAAGATGAGAGAGCCATAGCTAGAAAAATGTAAAATCAAAACTGGTTTTCAAAGGCAGGAGAGCTTCCAAAATACATGTATGGGTCAGGAGGGAGGAATCAGAAGAGAGGATGAGGTTGAGGATTCAGAAAGTAGGGATCCAGGTGCACTTTGATACAGCAAAGGCCCTCTCAGAGGATGCATGTTCCCTTAGCCACCCAGCGTCCCTTCACCTTTCTTCTGTGAACCACCGTCCACTTATCTTAGTCCATGAAATTCTAGTTGGGTTCATTCCAGCTCTCCTATTTCCAGGGGGCACGCGTGGCCCAGGCCTACCCCATCAATGAGTGCATCACCATCGCCCTGCTCAAACATGGGCACGTAACCAAAGTCAAACAAAGAATATACCAGTGAGATTGGATCAAGGACTCTTTGTTCAAATTATTTTTTTCCTCTTGGGCTTGAACTTGGAATCATAGATTGGAGTGGCAGTTACTCTCTCATAAGGGTGTGTAGCTCGAGCACGGTATCAGCACACAAAACAGAAGTAGAGATGAACTTGGAGAAGGAGAGAAATCACATCCTAGTGACATTGTCAGGGCCCAGAGCGAGCTAGTCCTCCCTTGGGTAATTAATTATATAAGGTAATAAAGCCTCTTTGAGC
This sequence comes from Camelus dromedarius, assembly GCF_036321535.1. Classification (NCBI taxonomy): domain Eukaryota; kingdom Metazoa; phylum Chordata; class Mammalia; order Artiodactyla; family Camelidae; genus Camelus; species Camelus dromedarius. Next base: position 67,135,342 of record NC_087439.1, on the reverse strand, counting down.
TGAGTTTTCTGCTCCAAGCAACCGAGATGTAGCTAACTGATACAATCCCTGAGGTAGAGGGAATGGACGGGGGGAAGACTCAGGTGAAGGAATTAGCTTTGGCAAGAAGCCCATCCCTCATTCCCTGAAAGGAAGAGTCACAGGATACAGTGGTGGGTGTGGCAAAAATGCATGTCTGAAGGTTTCTGTTTTCTTTATGAAGTTGGAGACAAGTTCACTCAGAGTCAGGAGGAGATGGTGGAGCAGAAAACTTGAGGAAGAGTGAAGATCTGGAATTGTTACAGCAGGCAGTGAGTGAGAGGGGAAACCAGTCACACTTTGGAAGGAACTGCCAAGCAACACTGCGTCTCCAACATTTCCTGTGATAACAAATTTCAATTAAATAGACTTTATACCCATAATGCTCACTTGGAGGCAAGGTTTCACATTTCAAACAAGCTTTGAGTCCAGGACTGACTTGTATTTACCATGCTGAAGGGAAGACGCCTTGAGGAATATAAAACTATTTTCAAATTTATTACCAACTGATTACCATAAAACTCAGGCAATTGGGAGTAAACGGTATGTGTGCTTGAGAAGTGTTTGTGACTAGAAACACAGCCAGCTCTTTCGTCTTTGCTAAGCAGGCCCTAAACAAAATGAAACAAGGGATTGATCGGTGAAATTCATTGATTCAAACATATGTGGCAGGATAATTTATGGTGATATTAATTTCTTTCTTGTTCTTGCAGCATGGGAGAATTTGAAGAATGTAAAGTTAATGTTCCCATGTCCATTTCTGTGTGTGTTCCAAGGTCTAAGCTTTTTTTACTCCTCTGGGAGATTTAGCAGCTTTTAAGGGGCCAGCGTTTCTGGGGCCACCCCCAAAGTCAACCTACTCTGGTCTTAATATGAAAGGCCCATCAAAGAACCAGTGCCACCCACGGAGATAGGAGAGTTGGAATCAACAGTATTAGAATTTCATGGACTAAGATTAGGGGGAAGTTGTTCTTCCAAAGCAAAATAGGTGCCCTGGTTCCCCAGGAGAAATGTGGAGAGCCAGAAAAACGGGTTACCTCCAAGAGGGACTTTGCTGTATCAGATATCACCTGGATCCCCCAATGCCTGAAACCCAACTTCATCTTCTGTCCTGGCTCCTCCTCCCTGACCTATACAACCATACATACTGGAATCTCCCTTGCCTTTGAAAACCAATCTTGATTTCAGTGTTGTTTTAGCTGTGATTGTCTCTTTTTCCTGGACAGGGAGAGGGGTACCTGGACAGGAAGGTGGGGGATGTTTAACTGGGGTTGAAGTTTGGGGGCTGTCTTCAGGACTGCCCTGACTAGCAGTTCCCTGGTGAAGGGAATGGCTGCGTGATGTAACCAGGGAGATCAGACACCAAGCTTGGCAAGGATTTCTGTGTCCAGTCTTGACATGGAGCCCCATGTCTGTGACATGGACCCCAAAGCCAAAGGCAGAGAGCATGGTGAGCAGCGGCCACGATAGCACTTCAGACCAGATGCTCGGAATTAAAACCTTAATGGTTTCTGTCTGTCTCGGGATGGCTGCTTCCCAAACTTAACTCACTCTGAACGTCATACCAAGCTACAATGACTTGATTTTGGTTTGGAAAAAACTGTTTCTTGCCCTGAGTGTTGTGAAGTCCTGGCTGTTACACAAACAGGCATTGAGTGCCAGGCACTATGCTAAGCCACTCGGGGGGTTACAGGGCTGGACCAGGTCAGATTTACCCTTGAGACATTAAAGGACACCACTGGCCTCTCCCTAAACATATATTGATTCAGTGATTAATATATGATCATGAGTCTAAGACAGCTACCTCAAGGGAATGTGGGCTATGCCTAAAAATGTCATTAAACAAGACAGCTTATTTTAAAACCGTCTACATCTTTTTTTTTTGTCTTTTCCTTTTTTTGAACTGGTATAACCGTATCAGAGACCTACAATTTACTCTAACTCTTCTGCCATGTAATATTTCCTCATGTTATAAAAAATGCTTAGTGTTCAGATAAGAGTCCAATGTTAGAGGGAGAAGTCACACCTCCACCCTAAGTCTGGAGAAGGAAACCAGAATGAGAGTAGCCAAAAAAGTGCGGAAACGATTTACAAAAATATAGTGCCCCACATCATTTTTTCATCTGGAAACTGGCCAATTTTTGTGCCCTGGTTCCTCTCAGATGCACCAGATGAATGTAGAGAATCAGCAGAGTAGGGACACCGCAGGTTCCCAGATGCTGCTCTTGGTGGACGAGTGGTTCTATAACTGCTTTACCATCTGGCCCATCACACTCCTGTCAAATTAGGTTTTGCAGTGTCATCTGATGAAGTTATGCATCAGAACACGGCAAGCTGTGATACAGTGCACGAGGAAAATGAATGCGTGTCCCAGGTGATTCACCCCCAGTCCTGCTTCCTCAGGCCTGCCTTTCCCTCCTCCTGCTGGTGGGAGAAAACTCAAGAAAGAAAGGAATTGTTGGATGTATCAGGCCCAAAGCTATAAACAAAGTAATTTGAGATGTTCAAGGAAATAATAATACAAGTTATATATGGACTTGTTCAGAAGAAGTTTAACTGGGAAACATTTTGTGTTAAACAATTCGTATTTTTACTCAGCCAGATCTGTGTGTGTCATTTTCTACAGATACTACGAGTGTAATGACATTTGTTTCAACTGTCCGTCACCTAGTGTGATGACCCAGAGCTAGATATCTTAGGCCAGTGGTCCTCAAAGTGTGGTCCTAGGTGAGCAGCATCAGCATGGCCCAGGAACTTGTCAGAAATGCGCATTCTCAGTGGCCACTTTGGACCTACTGAGTCACAAAATCTGGAGGTGGAGCCTAGCGTCTTAACAAACCCTCCAGGTGATTCTGATGCACACACCCTTTAAGAAACACTGCTTTAGGGAGAGAGAATGGGGCTTTGAATGGATTATCTACTGCTTTGTGTTTAGCTTACTACGAGGAGGGCCCAACTTTGGAAAACCCAAAGATAATTTGAATCACTAGTTATTTAGATAAATAACTTGAGATAGCACAAAATTTTACCTAAAACAAAACAAGTTAAAAATTTAGATTTTTCGCTAGGGGAATAAAACTGCAGCTAGGTCCAGCAATAAAAAATACCACAAGCCAGTCCCAGCCCTCCCCTGGCATTCAAAGATGCTGGAAGAAAATGGAATTCATTTCTCCATATCCATTTATCAAATACATAGTAATAACTGTGACACTTTTCTCCCAATTTTGGACTCACAGTACTGTGAATTTACCATTGACATTAAAATATCTACAGTAACGTCATTTTAACAGTAAACTATGAAGAGATACATAAATACGGTAAGCCACTTTTTGTGTTTTTCAGTAGCAATTTGAAGTGTGAATACTGAGATCAAGTCTTTTGTTTAATTATTTTTGGTGCTTTGGGGACACCAGACCAAATACTCTTCAATATGTTAGGAATTTCTGTTTAGAAAAAAGAGAAAGTTTTTTTCAATCACCCAATAGTTTCTTTTTCAGCCAGACATTTGCCAAATGTCACTCTTCTGCAACTCAGAAGTCTGAAAATGTAACATCTGTGCCTAATTTTTTTGTTTACACACTGTGCTCAGAAACCTAACAATAATACTTACCTTGTTTATCTGGATCCATTTGAAGAATTTCTTGGAATGGCAGATGGCAAGAGGGTCCTTGGAGCTGGAGATGAGCCAATATTTTAAGCAGGAGGTTTTGCAGTGGAAGTGGGGAGCGAAAAAGCAACTAAGTCAAGTCATTTCACCTGTGAAATGATGACTACAAGGTGTTCAGGGAGACTGAAATCTCCTGGGAGGATAAAAAATAAAGAAAGTGGGGAGAGGCTTCCTATATTGGTCATATCTCTAGGGATTTAGAACTGAAACTCAGAAATGGGAACCAGCTCCTAAAACTAATATGGTGAATACTTAGATCTTTGAGGCATTATAATTTTAAGAGTGGACTGGATTCTCACTTCTAGGAAATGAAAATTTACTTGAACTTTAAGGGACAAAATTTGAAGCTCTCAATCCCCGAATTTCTAACAGCACTATACTACACAATTCTATATATTAACTATCTGAAAAATAAATATCCACTTGATTTCCTTATCACACATGTCATATGTGTGTCTGTACATAGAATTCAGTTTGCTTTCAACAAAAAGAATGGGGTATATTATAATAAAACCATATACGGTTCTAAGAATAAGACATTTCTTAATTATGAGCAGTTGAAAACCATTTTTAAAAGTTATATGATAATTAAGCTTAAGTTTAGATATTACTTTTCCTCCTCTTCTAATGAGTGTATTAATTAAGGCACACATTGTTGGACAGATAAACAATGTTTTACAAAGAGAGAAACTCAAATAAACCTGATAACATTAGTTTTTTAAAAATATAATAGCAATGGTGATAATCCCAGACATGCCCCAAACCAGGAAGGTTCCAATTATACTCAAGCAAGATTTGTTTTGAAAAGTTGTAGCAAACGCAATAAAGTTAGACCTCATCTTGGTGTAGAAACGCCCCCCTCCCCCACAGCCTCCTGGAGTCCCCAGGTGGGTGCAGAAGGCTCCAGTCTCCCATCCTGCCAACAGAGCACCTGGAGATACCATCCACCTGCCTCCACCCCAGGTCCCTACCTTTCTTAGTTTCCTTGGAGAAGCAGTTTAGTCAAACACTGTAGAGGTTTCTCAGCAGTTTTGGAAGAAGGAAAAGCTGAGTTGTAACAGACTTCCAGATGTGGCATTCCTGTGGAGAGCTGTTGTCTTGTTCTCACTGCCCATCAATTGCGCAGAAAACTGATATTCAGGCTGCCCTGTTTTTAAGGGCTCACAAGTTCATTCATTAGTAATAAAGATGCTGCATAATTTAAGGCCACTCCTACATCTCTGTTTCCAAGGGCTGTTTCCATATTGATTTCATGCGTGGGAGAGACAAGTAAAACTTCTTCTGGGTGCTGATGAGAGCAGGGGTTACCACAGAGATGAGGAAACAGTTACGAGGGCTCCACATCCCGGGTAACAGCCAACTTACTAACCATCCCAGATAAGAGTGACCTAGGTGTGGAATCTAATTCATTTGATTATCAATTCTTTTCAAAATACTGTGGTGCGGCTACACATTTTTAAAGGGCATCAAATGTAATACAAGTCTCCAAAAGGATAATAATAATTGGTTATGAGTACACATTTCCTCTTAAGTTAAAGTGTAATCTGAAAATATATTTTTAAGTTCAAATTAAAAATAAACCTGCTGTAATCCTAGTAGGGTTTCATTATTTAAAAAAAAAATAGCTGTCCCATGGACCAAATGTATTAGAACTTCACCATTAATGTCTTCAGGTGGCTGGAGACAGGTCTTTCAAAAGGGCTGGAACCCAGAGCACAGGCATATTATTCCATGAGCAGCACCTGGAGGGCCAGAACATCTGGGAGTCCGTGGTCCCAATTGACACTCCTAAAACAATTATGATAAACGGTCACTGATCCACTCCAGAATATTCCATAAGAAAAATCAGTATGATATCCGAGAACAACCAATTTATTCCTTTCTTTTTGAAATGTATTAGTATCACACGACTGGTTCCTTAAAAACAAAATCCAGGAACATTTTAAAAAGTGAAAGTTGATTAGTAATGGGGTAAGAATGGGATCAAATGCCGGGGGTAAAATCTACCGTTTGCTTTTCTCTGTATAAATTATGTTGGTTTTCTGAGAGCAGACAAGACAGTGTAGAAAGAGAGAAAGTATATCTCATGGAAACAGGAAATCTATACCTGTTTGAGTGCTAGAGACTCAAAGCTGAAATCACATTTAGAATTTCATTGTATTTCATCATATCTCCATCAAGACTTATGATAAAATCTCAAGTACTGGCAACAGAGGGAAGTTGGAATGTTTTCCTAAACGCTCCCATGTGGAGATCTGAGCAGATCTCTGGCATTGATCAATTCAGTGGATCAAAAATCTTGGCACCAAAAAAAAGTTACCTGAAGTTCCAATCAAAATGATGTAATTAAATAGACAAATGTTTAAGTACATGAGCGTGAACCAGGGGAGGCTGGGAAGTAATTTAAGCAAATGAGCGACCGATAGTCGTGAGGGCTCAGCCTGGCTGGCTTTGGACAGCTGAGATGAAAGACCCGAGGACTATTTTGGTTTCTCTCACTTCTCCTAGCTGGAAACTTTTAGTTACTGTTGCATCTTCTAGTTCAAGCTCAGACAGACTTAGCCACATTAAAGTCGTCTTTTCTCTCCCTTTCTTTCCCGTAGTATGTTTTGGGTTATAAATCAAAACCAGTTATTGCAATTTTACAATATTATAGGTAACTGACAAGGGGACATTTTTTACTAGTACGGCAGTAGTTTCTGTAAATCCTAACTTTGTAATTGACACTGTCTTTACCTTCTGAAGCAAGCAGCTTCACCCTGAGGAAGCAGGTAGAAAGGGGGTTCAATCTTCCTGTACAATAATGACTTGCCCTGGTTTAGACAGACTCCACACCAACCAGAAATGGGGTGACTGCTCTTTATTGTGCATGGGTACTGTTTTTTGAGGCAGCCAATGTTCTGTTCAGTGTCTGATAGCTATCTCTTTGCACATACATCTGAAGACTCTAATCCCAAGACAGAAAGAAAAACCTTGACACATCATAGAAGGTAGGCCCTTATTAAATTACAGGGTAATTTTATATATATACATATTTACATACACGATGAACAATTTTAACAAATTAAATTACTAAAATTGACTCGAGAAAAAATAGAGAAAAAGGAAACTTTGTACACTGTTGGTGAGAATGTAAATTTGTACTGCCGTTATTGAAAACAATTTGAGATTCCTCAGAAACTTAAAAATAGAACTACCATATTATCCAGCAATCCTACTTCTGGGTGTATATCCAAAGGAAATAAAATCAGTATCTCAAAGAAATATCTGCACTTCTAGGTTCATTGCAGCATTATTCACAATAGCCAAGATATGGAAACAATCTACACGTCCAACAGTGGATGAATGGATTAAAAAAATGTGATGTACCTACACAATGGAATGTTATTCAGCCTTAGGAAAGAAAGGAGATCCTACTATTTGGGACAATATGGATGCACCTGGAGGATAGTATGCTAATTTGAAATTAGTTGCCCGTTATGGAGGGTGAGGGGAGGTACACACATGCCTGAGGACTCATTATGGGATTTTTTAATCATCACGGTAACTTCTGGGGGATGCGGATGAAAACTTGACTTGATGGCATTACTTGAGTGTGACTATTGCGTATCGTTCTTAAGCAAGACACACTTGGGTCTGTGGCCACTTTCCAGAGATAGGTGATATACCCACCGGGAGGGAGGAGACCGTGGCTCTGCAAAACCCCTGCGTATGGCCCCTTTGTATAGAAATCATGCTTCCTTGGACCAATAAAATGAGAAGCTTGTGATCATAGATTTCTGTGGGCTCGTAGTTTCTGCCCAGAAGAAATTAGTCTGAGGCGCAGAGCAGCTGCTCAGTCTTGGGAGGGTTACCACTTTTGCTTCCAGCAGCTCAGCTGCAAGCTTGGGTAACCTTTCTGTGTCCTCTGCAGAATGAGTAAGGATTCAGCTCTGGGCCAGGACCAGTTGAGAGTTAAAGATGCTCATGTTAAGGCCAAGAAAGGAGCAAATGAAGGTTATAGAAAACATTATTTCCCACCTTGTAAGGAGTAGAGGGAGGAAAAGGCTCTTTAACCCATTTCTGTCTGTTGGAATTCCACAATTTTCATTTCTCTGATAATAAAAAGAAATAATGTGGCCAAAGAGGGAAATTCACCCCATTGTGTCAGACCTAGAGGCTTCAGTGAGATGAGATTCTATGCAGGGCACATGGTCTATGCAAAGGTGGGGAGGCAGCAAACCTAAGGCTCACAGGATTTTGATGGACCAGCCTGGATGGCATTAAGAAGTCTTAAAACAAAGTACTGGTAAGTGGGGAGACGAACCCTGTGGTCAGAGTGAAATCCAGACGAAAGTGTCTGGGGTATGGTGGATAAAGGGAACTGAGGAGGGGGCTGACTTAGGAGGCCACTACCCATTGGCTGGGGCAGTGGTTGTCAAAGCCTGGTCCCCAGTTCAGCAGCATCAGCATCACCTGGGGACTTGTGACTTGTCTTACCTAAGACCACCCGGGTCAGAAACTCTGGAGTCCAGCAATCAGTTTTTAACAGATGATTCCGATTCATGCTAATGTTGGAAATGTTAATGTTCAGTCTAGGACCGAACTAGGCTGATGCCATTTACTCACTGGAAGTGAGAGTATTAAAGATACGAAAGTCAGTACATGTTTTTGAACTGAGAGGGAGAACTGTCTAAATTATCTAAATATATTTCTTATTCATTCCCCTAAAACAAATAACAGCAACACATTGAGAGATATTTCTCTATCAAGTTATGTAGCTTTTGGCTACAAGTATATACAGCCATAGACATAAGTATGTATTTGTTGGTTACAAGTAATAGAAACCACAACTCACAAGGGCTTAAATTAAAAAGTTATTTGTTATTTATTTGACAGAAATTCTGAAGTTGATTATTTGTTATTTACTTGACAGAAATTCTGAACCTATTCCATCTAGGCTAAAATAAAAGTGTGATCTATTATAATGGTACTTATACAAAGCACCTCCAAGGGAAAACAATACACAGCCCTCTCCTGTGAAAGGGGTGAGTGAGTCTGACCAGCGCTGACGACCTCAGACGCAGAACTTCGCGGCCTTCTCTTGTTCGTTACCATTACCATCACTCAGACACCAACTTACTCTTCCATTTTTCTTTTCTTTTTTTTTTTTTTTGAGAGAGCAAGAGAAAACTCTGATTGGTTCTCCTTGAGTCAAGTGTGCCCATTTTGTTTTTTAAAAAAAACATTTTGTTTTGTAAAAAAACAAAAACAAAAACAAACAAACAAACAAACAAAAAGCGTAAATAAAGGACAGAAATAGACTCACAGACCGAGAATACAGACTTGTGGTTACCAGGGTGGTGGAGGGTGGGAAGGGATAGACTGGGATTTCAAAATTGTAGAATAGACTACACTGTATAGCACAGGGAAATATACACAAAATGTTATGATAACTCACAGAGAAAAAAATGTGACAATGAGTGTGTATATGTCCATGAATAACTGAAAAATTGTGCTGAACACTGGAATTTGACACAACATTGTAAAATGATTATAAATCAATAAAAAATGTTAAAAAAAAAAAAAAGTGTGCCCATTTTGATCCAATCAGTGGAGGCCAAGGTGGTAAGGACACACGAACAAGCATGGCCTCCTAGGGCCATGTCTCAGGTGTGACTTACAGGAGGAACAGGTTCTCTCAGCAGGATGTATGGGCAGGGATGCAATGACTGACAATTCTATTTTAATGCAGTTTTTAAAAAAACAGCAGTTGATACCAAACTATTTATAGGAAGTGCAATAATAAGAGAAAATATACATGGATACAGGCAACACAAAATGACTAACTGTTTGCATGTTGCTGTCGCTGTTATTTAATTGTCTAGATAATATTATCTCAGACTAAAGTAAATCTTTCAAATTACTCTTCTGTAAATACAGATATTCATGGGTCTTTCCATATTTATTACACTACCAAATAATTTAGTAGTTGGTCTCATTTGGTCTGTTACTCTTCCACACTTTTGCCTTCAGAATCTGTAAAAGGAAGAAAATGGAAGGATATAACCAAATTGAAAATACATTAATAACTTATGTTTTGATTAGCTTTTCTTTGGCCACCTTCTTCCCTCTCTTTACGGGATTCCTGTATTCAACCAGCCGAGGCAGTGTATGTGTGAGAGGGCTTCTGTGAGGGAAATCAAACCACAAGCTCACCATTAGATACTTTAATACAGCAGAGGTAAATTCTAACCACTTTCCTGACCTTAGTCTATTTGATGCACAGTCTCTCTTGGCTCCTTTGCTTCTCGATCTGAATTCTGTTTGCAGCTGTATTGTCCGTTCCATTTTCTCTTTTGGCCCTGCTTCTCCTCTGTGCACCAATTCTAATTCCCCATGGCTAGCCCCACTCCAAAGCCCATCGCACGGTACATTTTCAGAATGGATGGTGCCATAGATTTGTTCATTTTATCAGACATTTAAATAAAAGTGTGAAGCTGTGGGTGAATATCCTGACTGATCAACCACAAAGAAATCTACATCTGCTTTGTCTTCATAAAATATTGTGACAATTCAGTTACATAGTTTGAAAATCTGGACTTTCAGATTATATTTGCATCCATTTCCTTAGTTACTCGTCCCGAGGGAAGGATTTGGTTGTCCCTGTCAGCCCTGGTTATAAAAGTCAGAAGCTATGCTCTAGAGAGTCAGCAAACAAGGCTGTGTTTCTGGGGATATGGGAGTTGGGAGAGTCTGAAAAAGAACTGTATCACAGAGACACTTGACCTCTTCTACCTAGTTCCATTTATAAAAGAAAAGACCTCTTTTTAATGTTAACGTCTGTCTGCCACCTACCATTTGTGTGTTCTTGACTGTGTGACTTTTCAGAGCTGGTCTGAGGAATCAGATCTAAAAAATCCCCTGCAGTAAATAGAGAATTAAAAGAGTTTTTAGTATTTAAAGTGCACTGATTTTTTTGCAATAAATCTCTTTTTCTCCAATCTTTTTTCTTCTACTCCAAGTTTCTCTGACTGCCTTGAGCTCTTTGAAAGATACAGGCTGCCACATCACTTTTATATGGAATCTCAACCCAGTGTAGCATCTTTCTACCAACCTCCCTATGAAACCTTGGTCCCCACAAAATAAATCGCTGGTAGTGTTTCAGTGTTTGCCAGCTCCCTCCAGCAGAAAGAGTTTCAGGTAAAGAAGTAGAAAAGACAGAAACAGACTAGATACATTATTACTATTTTCTGGATACACAACTTGTATAGGCAGATTTAGAAAATATGCAAGCTCTACACAAATACCTACCATATACATGTTTGTATGTATGAAAATGCCCAGATTTCCCCTGTTAAAGAGAATTCTAACTTGGCCTTCTTGGTTTCCTCCTTTCACCCACCTTCTGGGGAGGATCCTGACTTGCCGCACCAGCTATTTTGAGCTTTGTAAGGAAGAACTGAGACGAGGTGGGAAGGATGAGCTATGAGGGGCGACAGCTGAGGTTAGAGTATTTGGGGAGAGTTTGTGATGAGTATGGCACAGAAGAAGTTTCAGTATTTAGAAAACATATTTTGCTGCCATCTTTTATCCCTCCTTCTAAGTGTTTATGAATAAAACAAGTGGAGTATTTCAAAATGACTTTGGTTGCTGGATTACGTTCTTTGGACCACAACGTCGTTCTCTAAGACTGGACGACGTGCGTCGTGACCAACAGCACTGCAGAGATTGCTTTATCCCTCGACTGACTTACCATCTGACATAACTAGATCTTTTTCTTCAACTGGGATTAGACCAGCAAACAGATCTTTATAGTCTGAAACTAAAATTACGTAAACATGGTGGGTTTAGAATATAACTAACAACCTGTGAGATGCTCTACGTGGGTGCTTTTCAAACTCTGTTGACTATAACCCAGTGTTCAAAAAATGCATTTTACATTACAGTCCAGTACATGCATGTGTGTGCATATAATGAAACAAAATGTTGCATGAAAAAATACTTACCCTTTTCTAATCTATTCTTACCCTTCTCGTATCTTTTCTACTTACCTTTTTCTTTCTATTCTAGTCTCCTAACTTACCCTTTTATTATCACTTTTATTCCAGTTCAAGGAAAATACTAGTAATTAAGTCCATCTCATGACCCACTGAATTTTTTCACAACTCACCTAACCTGCAGCACGGAAAGCACTATGTTGTTATATTTGATTCCGGTGCTCATCTAGCAACCCCCACAACTTGAGATCATCCCCGTTTTCCCTACTTCACCACCACTGAAGTTCTTTAAGATGATGAATTAGTTAAGCCTAAGAACCTAATATTTTCATGAACAGCTTACATCATTCTGATGCAAAGACTTGGGAATACATGCATACTCTACCATTTGGCTTTTCGTCCTCCATCCTGGGAAGCTGCCCGTCAGCTCTTTCATGGCAGATCTTAGAGCTTTTCTCAGTTCTCTCACAGGGGCTTGAGTGCCCTTCCTTCTTTCTGTGGGTGTTGCTCAACCCCAGCTGGGCCAACTAGGATCACAGTGCTGCCACCAGACACCTAGAGATACTATCTGACTGGGCCTCTTAAGATACGTATTCTGGCTGGAACTGAGTTCACTGTGCTCCTCTGGCCAGTGATGTGGGCTGCCTGCTCATCTTTCCAGTGGGCCAATGGTGAAGCCAGACCAGTTCTCTAAGCCTGACCCCATCTACTTCATGCTTGGTCCAGCCACCCACCAGCCATGTTGCTGAGCTCTTGACCCACCATTCAGTCAAACAACAGCTGGCCTCTGCCGACCATTCATTTCCAGCTTTCCTCATCCTTTTTGGATCCTCTGTTCTAGTTCAGCTGCCTTGCTTTATCATCTTCTGAGTCTAATTTGATGCCACCACAGGTCCATACTTCTGGCCATGCCTCGATCCCCTGACACACCTGCTTTGCCCCTGTTTTTCCTTCTGGTGGGACACCTTTCACAACCTCTTTCCTATCTGCCCCTCCACTGGCACCCCTCCTTTTCACTGAAGTACCCAAGAAATTCCCACTCCTCCTTCTAGACTCAGCTCCCATTTCATCTCTCCCTGAAAGCCTTCCCCGATACTCTCTGTGGCAGGAGACGCCCTACGAGGTCCCGTTATGCCCTGGGCCTCTCTCTATCACAACACTTTCCTTTCAATATCATAGTTTTGCTTTGCTTTGCATTTCCCACACTAGATGGTGAGCACTTGGAGAGCAAGGATGATGCCTGATGTATGCTTACGTCCCTAGCGCCACTCAGTTACTTTTGTTGTGATGGTGGTGGTACAAACACACAACATGAAATCTACCTTCTTAACAAAATTTTAAGTGTACAGAACTATTAACTGTATGCACATTGTTGTACAGCAGATCTCTAGAATTTTTGAATCTTGAGTGACTGAAGTAGCACTGTTTCTGAATAAATAAATCCTCCTTTGATTATCCTTAGCCATCTTAAGTCCCAGCTAGATTTCAAGATATCATTAAATTTCCTCCTCCATGCATTACAAGGATCTTTTCCTATCTTGTGAGTTTCTAGATTGCTTACATACTTTCCTTCCTTGTAACTTACCTTGTCCTGTTTTATTGAGCTTTTTAATTCACTGTGTATCTTGGTGTTCACTTTTTCATGTCCTCACGGCTCCTTTCCCCCAGATGTGTTTGTGTGGCCTCAGCTCCCTTAACTGTGGACCTCAGTGTCTCTCACAGTGACCACCATATAGAAGTGCTCAATGAGTATCTGGAAACTTCCTTCAAAGGTTTCAATAGATTTTAACCATCATTTTATTTTTGAGGATAGGATGAGGGTGATGAAAGACTTAACTCCCATTTTATGGCTATTAGATGATCAAATTCCTTTCTTTGAAATTCAATGTTAAGCTTTGGATAAAAAAGGGCATTTTTTTTTCAAGTGATAATACCTACCATCTGAGAATTTTTGATGTTCCTCATTGTCATCTGTGGTGGGTGAGGTGGTCTTTTTATCCTCTTTGGCTAAGTCAGCTTCTAAAAGTCAGGAAATTAAGTATTAAATTAATTGAAAAGATTAAACAAACTTCGTATGAGAATTATTTCATTGATATGGTAATAAGCAGAGATCTCCAAAATCTGCAAAGTTCTGATTACTTTTAATGCTCTGACCTTGGAACTTCTGAAACAGTGTTTTGGCAAAGTCCAATGGTGACAGAGTCAAGACCAATTGAATGGACATTATAGAATGTAACTAACAACCCCTGCTCTCAGCACCCAGCACGTTCCTCAGCCCCACAGCACGGAGCACACCAGCTCCACAGCGTGACTGTGGCTCCGAAGGCCGGGGTCCTCCCCTCCCACTCTGGTTTCATGTCTGCCCCTCCTCCCACCCCACCCCCCAACGCCATTCCACAAAACTGCTCTCATCAAAGTCACAAATGACCTTTGTGTCATACATCCACTGGGTACTTCTTAGGCCCCATTTTCTTTGACCCCCCCACCCCACCCTAGCCGGGCAGCATCTGACAGTGTAGACCAATTCTCGTTCCTGAAACACTCTGCCTTTAGGCCTTCCATGACAGGAGATCTCAGGGGCTATCCTGACTCTCTGGTAGCCCCTTCCTCGCAGTCCTCTGTCAGCTCTTCCTGCTCTACTTAACAATTAAAAGCGAAATCCCCTCAGGTCTTCTCTCTCTCCCCCTCTGGTCTCCATCATACTCACGGCCTCATTTCTATTTACGAGACAAAAAACTTCCAATTTGATAACTGCAGTCCGGGTCTTGCTGAGCTCCAGAAAGTATGCAGTTCTCTACCTGATGTTTCTATTTTAGGTATTTCATAGGTATTTCAGAATCAAAATGTACGGAACTAAACTCACCCTTCCTCTCCTCCGACACTGTACCCTTCCTCTCCCCTGACACTGCACCCTTCCTCTCCCACCTAACACACAGGCACACACACACTCTCTCTCTCTTTCTCAAATGATGATCCTTTACTGTCTTTTCCCATATCACTAAATCCACCCTGTTGCTCAACCAGAAGAAGCCCAAGTCCTCTGGGATTTCCCAGAGCCAGTCCGTCATCAAGTCGCTATAATTTCACCCCCTAAACATGTCTCAGAATTCTCCAGCCTCTACCCTCAGCTGTAGTATCTCCTCCCGTGACACGTGCTAACCTCCTCATAACCAGTCTCTCTGCAGACAGTCTACCCTCGTTCCCATCTGTCCTCCAAACTAATCCCAACCTGATCGGGTCGCTCTCCACCCAGAAGCCTCTGTGACTCTCATCCACCCGCCATGGCTCTGTCTCTCAGGTTCATCTTGTTAGGCTTTGGCCACACAAGCTGCAGTTTTTCGAACACGATGTCATCTGCTTTCCTGTCTCAAGTTCTCTTCTTACATCCCCAGGCATAAGCTCCCACAGCATAGCACCCTGTATTTCTCATTCCTGAGACTTCCCATAGCTGCAGTCATTTGTAGAACATATGATCCCTTGATAGACTGTAGGTTCCAAAGGGCAAGAACAGGTCTATCTTATCCACCCCCATGTTTCTAGCTCCTGGTGCTGGCTTACAATTGCTATCCCGTAAATATGGGTAGAAGGAAGGCACACTGGGCTTTCAACAGGCTAAAGCACTCTGCGTAAGTGAATTTACCTATTTCTGTTTCTATTTCCATATTTCAGATGAGATTTTCTTTAAGGCAAGAGAAAGAAAGATGACAACACTTCCTTGTGAGTTTATGATTAGAGAAAATACCAAGAAGGAAAATAAGCTTTTTGAAATTTATTTTTTTTTTACGTTATCTAAAAGTAGTTGTAGAGTTGTGGGTTGAACCATGTTCCCTAAAAAGACACGTGGAAGCCCTGATCCCCGGTACCAGTAAATGTGACCTTATTTGAAATATCATTTTAGCAGACATAATCAAGTTAAGATGGGGTCATACTGGATTAAGGTGGGCCCCCAGTGCAATGACTGATGTCCTTATAGAGAGAGAGAGATTTGGAAACATAGACACACATGGAGGGAAGACAGACTTACGAACAGAGGCTGAGATTGGAATGAAGCTGCTAAAGGTGAAGAATGCCAAGCATTGATACCAGAAGCTAGGAGAGAGGGTCAGGGAAGCATTCTTCCCTAGAGCCTTCAGAGGGAGCATGGCCTCACCGACGTCTTGAGTTAGGTCTTCTAGGCACCAGGAACATGAGAAAATACATTTCTGTTGTTTCAAGCCACCCAGTTTGCAGTAATTTGCTATGGCAGCCCTAGGGAACTAATACACATGGCACACACAAACTTTATAAGGTTATAGTGTTTTTAAGATATGATTTCTTCAGCATCCTTATGAGATGTTTTATTTCAAAGGACACACTAAACCTGGCAGTTTATTTTTTCAATGATTTACCTTAAAAGTGGTGAACCATGGATTATTCTTATCTATATTAAATAATGATTCAGTTTTAAAAAATATTTTTAATACTCTTTTAATAGCAACCCAATAAAACATCATATCTAAAAGATTACCTGATTGATATGGCTGAAAATTGATCAGCTCTCCAAGTGCAACAAGTTTCTCCTATGGAAAAATTTTTTAATCAGAGAATTAAATGACCACAATGACTAACTTAATCATTCTTTAATTAAAAAAAACCCACTTTGATTCTTAATTTTTAAGTCATCCACAAATGTCTCTAATGTATAGAAATTATATAACCAAATGAGTAGTGTGTTCTGCTGATTTCTTCAAACTTGTATTGTCTCCTTATTGTTCTTAGGAATAAGATGCAAATTGGACCCACAAAGAAACCAAAATGGGGAATTGTTTTAAGGCCATTATCGAAGTCAGTTCCCCTGGAGCTATTCTGACATTACCTGAATTAGATCACTTGTCATTCTGGTCATTATTTGTTCACTTATTTCAATATCTTTGAGATCAGTAAGAACCACCCACGTTCCATTCTCAAATTTCACAGGCATGGAAAACACGATCCCTTCAGGGATACCAAACTGGCCTGCAGGGAGCAAACACAGAGCAAAGCAAAATAAAAGCATTCAGATAAATTAACCTTCCTGGTAACACTGTAGAAAAGGATAGACATGGTACATGATTTTAAATGATAATGGTGGATCTAAATTTCTATGAATTCCTCCCCAGGGAAGACTGAAGCATTTACTCAGCAATTATTGACTGAGTGCCTCTCCAAGTCCTGACAACTCCCTGTTCTGGGTGTCTCTCGGAAGGAAGAACCACTTCTTTATCCCTTCTGTTCCTGCTGGGTTCGGACACCCTGCCTCTACCGCGGGGACTAATGCAGCCTTTCTCCCCCATCTCGTCTGGATTCCTTTTGCCTCTGCTTCTTCGGCTTTTCCCTGTCCCCCTAGGAAGCCCCTGAGCACAAGCTGGCCTGTGCTCTTCTCACTACTGCAGTCACGTGGCTACGCCGCGAGGACAGGGAAGGGATAGAGGCGGCGCGGAAGAGTCAATGATTTCCCAGCCTTTCTCAGTTCCCAGCTTAAGCGTGCTCCAAATAAAAAGACTGATAATGCTTATTACTAAAGGAGCAACTTCAGATAAAATTGTCCCTCATTTTTTGTGCCTCAATCAAATAAGAAAATTATTCCTGCCATTCTAGTCATCAAAAAAGTTGTCACTAGGGCAAAATATTGAGGATAATCAAGAAACCAGGATCTAAAAGACTTTTCTGGAGAGGATGTCCCAAGTCATCTGTTCACTGTGTGTTTTATCTGTAAAGAGCCAGTCTTATGAACGAACAATAGATGAGGGTTTACCTACATGGTACCATTCCAGGGACACAGTGATCGCTTGCTCCTCACCTCCCTTGCTCCAATATTGCACTACTTATTGATGAATTCCTATAGAGATTAATTAAACTTTTAATAAGTGAAGATAAAGCTTTAAATGCCTATTTCACTAAAAAGGTAACTGTGATTTGAATTCACACTCTGGGGATGCTCATGCACCTTAATTTCAATTGACTAAGACTCACTGAGTATCTACCCATGAAGGAGCAGCAAGAAGACCCAGCCAAGGCCCTGCCCTCAGGGTGTATGAACTCTAAGGGGGGATATATGCAACTAACCATCCCATCAATAAAGGCGGCTGTAATGTGCTCGCTGAGAAAGGAACAGATGCTATGGGAGTGCAGAGGAGAGACAGAGATTAACTCTCTCTTGGGGGATTTTGGGAGATTTCCTTGAGCTGCACCATAGTCACTGAAACAATGGGGAGGATCTTGGTTCCACTAATAATAGAAAGAATACAGGAGGTGGGCCAGACTGGGGAGGAAGACAACAGGTTCAGTTTGATGCGTGTTGGTTTGAAGTAAAGCGTGACATCCAGGTGGCAATGTTTTGCAGGGGAGAGCTCAGCCGTGAGGCCCAGGCCGGAAGCTCTGGTAACGTGTGGGCTTGTGCAGGGAGGACGGAAAGCATGGAGGGAAGAGACGCTGTAGCTGGAAACTGCAGAGCACAGGGCATCAGCTATTCTCTCTCTCCTATTTTTCAAAAATGGTAGAAGTGTTCTGAATAGTTTTTAGCAGATGAAAATAGTAAGGATGTAAAAATATATATACAGTACTTGTGGTTGGACAGCCAGTTTTCCACATTCCCGCTGCTGCCTGGTACCCTAAGATCTGGGTCCTGCATGCCCTTTGCATCCTGCCTCCGTGTCTTTGCTCCTGTGGCCGCTGTGCCTAGATGTTCTTCCCATACTTGTCTGTCAGGTAACCACTACTCAGACTTGCAGGCTTCCTGGAGTGTCACCTCCTTCATGAAGCCTGTCCTGATTCTTCCCGCCGCCTGCCTAAAATTGACCTTGCTATCCCTTCCTCAGTTGGAACACAGTGAGGAAAACTTAACAGAACTATTTCATTTGTGTCTGTGGCTCTCCTTTGCTCTGTCGTAGGTTTCCTAAAAGGCAAAGGCCAGGCCTACTCCCTGTATGTGTGCCCAGAGCATGCACACAAAATACTGTTGCATTTCTGGATGGATAATTGAATGAACGTATGAATGAATGAATGAATATGGAATTGTGAAAATCCAGATAGCTTACAGACCCTGTGAAGAGGTAAGGACACAAAAGCAGGTGCACAAGGCATACGTGGAGGATTTTTTTAAAATATTCTTTTTGTTTGGTTTTGGGGGGGAGGTAATTAGGGTTATTTATTCATTTATTTACTTATTTATTTATTAAATGGAAGTACTGGGGATTGAACCCAGGATCATGCATGCGAAGCACACACTCTACCACTGAGCTATACCCTCCTTTCTGAGGTTTTTAAATATCAGGAGATATGAAAAACCCAGATTTACCTTCACTCAGTACCCCTAAAGACACGATCTCCCCAGGAGGTGAGCCATGGAACCAGTATTTCAATGTAGTGGCTATACTGTGTGCAGCTAAGATGCCTCCAAATTGTCTTCCTGTGGCGGTCAAATTTTTAAGAGTTATCACAAAGTCTCTGTTTACCCACTCACTGTAAGGAGAGAAAGAAACAATTTTACAATGGAGGAAGGGATGGAAATGAAAAAGAATGTTCCCAGGGTCAACAGATCTATATACAAGAAATCATCTCCACGAGACAGAAGTATGAGCTCCTGTGCCCCTTCTTCAATTCTGTAAAGAGTCAATTGAAAAGTAATGAAATATAGCAGAAAGGAGTCCTGAAATTTCGAAGTAAAAACACACTAACATAAATATAGAACACAGAAAAGTGGTCAAAGACCGCAAGAACAAAGACTTTCATCACAAAGAGTTTATTCCATGTAGCTGCTATCTTGGAACCAGTGGGATCCCTCATTTGAAACAAAATAATATCATGAAATGTTGGAATTATTCACACTGAGAACTAGGGAAACAATTAAGTATCTATAATCTGAAGTTTAAATTCAGGGTGTGGTCCAGCTGGACTAGGGCAAGCATTAAACCGCTGCCTCTGTTAACCCAGCATGATGCAGCTCGAGACGCTGCCCCTCCCCAGGAGCAATGCAGAGGAACTGCATCCAAGAGGGTGAATCCAGGGACACATAATTTCTAGGCATGGATGAAGGTCCTATGCTCTGAGGAAGGGAAGGGAAGGAAGGAGTGATGGAAAGGAAATGCTACAATGGGGAAAGTGCTGCAAAGTTTAGCAAACTGTTTCAAAGGTGCTCCTCCCTCTTCTCCCCCCATGCCCTTTCATCATGGTGGTGGTGACTGACTGGCACAGTTCTAAGCGCTTTGCCTGTCTTAATCCATTTCATCTTCCCAATGACCCCATAAGGCCCATACTCTGCTACCATTTCCACTTGGCAGATGGAAAACCTGAGGCACAGAGACGTTAAGTAACTTCTGTAAAGTCACACAGCTAATGAGTGGTTATGTGAGAATCCCAAGCCAGGTGGTTGGCTCCAGGGACCGTGCCCCTCCTCACGTCTCGATTCTGCCTCTCTTGGGACAGAACACCCAGCGTGGCCTGGGCCTGCTCACATCATAATTCCTCTTTCTTAAGGATGTTTCAACTCATTTTAACTTGGACACATATCTCTGTCTTTATGTTAAATTTGATTCACTTTACATATCCTTACTTCAGCGATAACGTTAACGGAATATGTGAGCCACTTTAAGGATAATCTGAAATATAAACATTCATAATTCCAAAATCATATAAATTGGGGACAGGGACCAACTAGTTGAAATTCTGTGGAACTCTCTATGTTTCTTCAGTTGAGAGCATAAACAAGGATGAGTGTCAACAATGTCAACTTATTTTTGGACACAGATTTCTAAGATGATTTAAAAGACTGTAACAGCTATTATACATTTATTCAATATTGTGAGAATACTTCACTTAAAAAGATACCGTACCTATCAAAAATCAGGCTTAAAACAGGGCGAGAATAGTCAGGTGGTCCCCAAACAGCACTCTCATATCTGTAAATCTTGGCTTTCCTCAGATCAACATAGTTATTTCCACTAATATTACCCCAAATTATCACATCTTTGATGCCTGTGAAGAGAAGGCATTTAAAAATAACATAATAATAAACATTAATATTAAAAAACTGCCTGCAGCCTACTTTCTGTTTGTGTGATTGTTTTATGATTGGTCCGTTTACAAACAAACTGAAAATAGACTTAAGTTTCTGCTCTGTAAAAATGTGCAAATGATGTGGATCACCTCCTTAATCATTCAGGTTTGGCCATTCCGAATAATGCTCACGGATGGTGTGGGCATATGACTGAAATACTGAAATGCTCCCCAAAAGAAACTGCTAATGAAAATTATACGATCACTGTGGTCCTAACTTCACCACTCTGCTTGCCATGAAAACTTTTTACCTGGTTTGATTCTGACAAAGAGTCCTCGATTCCAGACTGGAATGGCAATTTGAGCGAGTCACTTGACTCTCTGGGTGGCTTCTGTTTCCTTCGGGATAAGGGTGCTGGAATAAGAGGACCCTGAGGAACATCTTAATCAATGAGGAGTTACTGACTTGGCTTGTAGGTGTGCGGCACTTTTAGATGGGAGGCTCAGAAGAAAATAAATCAGCCCAAATCCTTGCAATATTCTGGGCGTGGAGGGGAGTGGTTGAGAAAACAACTATATACAACATAATATGTACGACAAAGGAAAATAAGAGGATGGGGTTAGAGAGAAATGGAGATTGGTATTTAATATAAGTCTAATAATTGTGGATTTTCTAGGAATGTGTCTGAAGTGAAAATCCGAAGTTCTTTATGAACTTATTTATTTGATTAAAAATTAAATTCTCTTATAAGGTCACACTGTTTTCTATCATGGAGATTAAATTCTTTCCTGCTCTGTATTACTGTTGGCTTCAAGGAACAGAATATCCTTCTGACTTGGCTTAACTAGTAGGAGTTCACTTTCTTCAGATACCAAATCTAGGCAGGCAGTGACACGGGTGCTTGTTTGACAACTCAAGGATGTTATTCTATTGGCCTTCCCCTCCTGGTCCTAAAATGGCTGCAGCAGCTCCAAGTATCATACTCTTAAAGACTTGTGTTCAAAGGCAGGCAATAGAGAAAATTTTTTTCCTATCAGTTTTAAGGCCCTTTATGACTCTAAATGCCTTAAATTATGCCAGAGAAAACTATGGTGGACATCTGCCTTTTTTTTTTTTTTTCCTCCTAGCATCTCTTCTTACTTTTTTCCCTTTAATGGAATACTGGCTTTTCTTTAAATAGCTACCCTCCCCCAATTTCAGTCCATTTGGTTTGAGTGAGGCTGTCCTCACCCCTCAAATCTATCAATAGACCTAGATCAAGATTCCTGGCCACAGCGATTTATTTGGAGAAGGGCATGTGGTCGAAGCCCAGCCAATGAGATATTAGCCTGCTACTTTTGTACAGAGAATTGAGAGAGAAATCTGTTTCTACTGGGGCAGCTAAGCTATGATGCCGGTGGCCATTTTGCCACTTTTCAGAGAAAGCCTGCCTGAGAATCAGACCCATGCTGAGGAAAGCAGAGCTGAGTGATGGGCCACGAGAGGGCACAAACGAGGCTTGACATCATCATTTGAACCTAGCATCCGGCTATGCCTGAAATAAGAACCCCCTCCTGCTCTCCTCGCAAAAAAAATCTCTCCATCTGACTTCAGCTGCTTTGAGTAGGCTTTTTGTCATCTCCAGAGAAAGGGTCCCAACTAAGCAATGCACAGGGTTAGGAGTGAATTGAACACAATGGATAGCCTGAAAAGGTTTGCTACCCTCTTGGCATCTAGAATTTTCCCGGAATGATTCTCCTTGATGGTTTTTCTAGTTCACATCACTTTGTTTAACTCAGTCTTTGTCATTGCCAACTTCCTCCTTGGTACTCTACTGACAAATCCACTCTGGCTGCTGTCCCTCTAATGTTTCTCTTTCCGTGTCCCAATTTGGCTCCACTTTCCTTCTTTTTGCTTCTCCTATGCTTATTGACTTTGAATACAGCAGGGCTTTGAATTTATAGTACCACCACACCCACAAAAGAGCAGCTTTCTGGTTGAAAGCACCTGTCTTCTTTTAAATTTTATACCACTGCCTCTTTTTGACACTTTTATCAGTGTATCATAGATCTTTTGTGAGAAATCAGTATCCACACGTATACATATAAGGTTGATAAGAGATAAAATGATTAGAAAATGTTTTCCTTTCCTACTGCATAATTTTGGTATCCATTTGGCTGAGGTAGGCACTGACGCTGGGGTAAGACACTAATGATTTGTATGCAAGAATGCCAGAAGTCATGGTCCTAAGGCTTTGCTGTAAAGAAATGGACAATATAGCTCTTGCTGTAATGTGTTAGGGGCTCACCAAAGTCCTTTATAGCTCTGATTTAGAGCATTCTAGGCTCCCATTTCACTGTCTTCCCAATTTTGCTTGAGGGAATGCCTTGTACTTCCTTGCATTCTCAACGGACTCTGTTGCAATGGCTCCATCTAAGGGCACAAATAGCTGCCGTCTGTCAAATACGACAAATATTTTCAGATACAGCACTCCCCCTTAAACACAACAATCCATTTCCTAAATCGGTCTCATCCTCATATGATTCTGATGTCTACCAGTTCAAAGATTACGAGGAGCAGAAACTGATCAGATACCATAATTCCTTTAACAAGTTTAATGTCCTTGCGAATGTTTTTCATGTGCCAGGCACTCCTCTAAGCACTTTAAAAATAGTCTCTTTTTGAATCTTCACATCAGGTTTAGGAGACAGGTGCTATTAACACCCTCCTTTTTCAGATGAGGACAGTGAGGCACAGCAAGGGTGAGTGGTTAGTTACCCCAGGTCACGCAGGTGGGAAGTGGGGTGGGGCCGCTTGAACAGAGTGCTGAGTATTTTTTTTTAAAAACACTGATTGCCTTAGTTGACTATTGTCATGGGAAAAAAATTGGAATCTTAAGTTTCAAATTACTACTTGAGAAATATAAATCGTATTATTTAAAATCTTTGTTAATTTTTATAATTATTTTTACAATGATGGAAAAAATCAGATAGTCATAAAAGCTGGTAAAAAAAAAATGTTTGCACAGTAGTGAAATCATACAATCAGAAGTTCTTTGCATCTGTTTCATACTTTCTAGTCCAGATATCCCGAATGGCTTTAGAGGGGACAGTATTTCTAGATGCTCTGAAATCATGCTGTTTAAAACCAGAAACAGAAACGGGAGCTCACTCACATGAGGGAGTTGTCTTCAGTTTCCTGGCCAGCGTGGCCTTTGCTTGGCCTTCCACCCCCAATGCCACAGCTATAATATTGCGGGAGAAATTTGGGGCATATCTCATAAGTAAGGCCGTTTTGAGATTCACGAAGCTTTTTCCTCCGACAATAATTCTGACGGAATCGTGAGCATTCTTCTCAATCAGGGACCCGTAGAGTTGACACAGAGGAGCCCTGCTTCGGATGCAGTCTTCTAAACTGTACACCTCCCGGTCAGTGCTGTGGTCCAGGACGATGATCACCTGGGCCTGGCAGAAGGCCTCTTCTGCTCGAGTGCAGATGGAGACACTGCGGAGGATGGGCGAGGCCAGGTCCTGAGCCTCTCTCATGAGAATTTTGAGATCTTCTTCTGCCTGCTTATGGTCAAATAGGTTTATGCTAATTTCCGTATGCTTTCCGAACACTTCACCACTTGTCAAGATGGGAATCAGGTTGTAGCAGGCCAGAGAGGATGCACTAACAGAAATGAAAAGCTGGATTATGAATGGTTAAATCTTTTGTTCCTTTTCAGCCTTTATTAAGAATAGTCATTTTTCTGCATGTGCATTAACAGGATGATTTAATATCTTAAATAGGCATACACAGCTGCACGGACTTGTTTTAAATGGAGGTACTGGGGATTGAGCCCAGGACCTCGTGCATGCTAAGCATGTGCTCTACCACTGAGCTATACCTACCTCCATGTACAGACATTTTTAACCCTAGAAATCAAAACTAGGTCAAAAAAATTCTCACTATTAACCCCTTGCTCTGGCCATCTTAAAACAATCCCAAAGTAAGAAATGTACCTGTTTATAAGGCTTTTCAAGTTAAATAGAATACACAGAAAGCAAAACTTAAAAAGAACTGTGTCATATTACTCAAATTACATGTTTACATTTTTTTCTTAAAAAGATAAGGAAATCAGTTTCATTTAACCATAGCTCTTTTCTATATCATACCTTTAGCTACAAAGTAATGACATCTTTAAGAAGGGAATATTTTTTCCAAGTCCTTATAAAGAAGCCTAGGACCAACCCAGGCGAGGTATCATGTATCTGTTCCTACGATTCAGCAGGTATCTGAGTGCCCTGTAGCTTGGCTGTCAACTGAGAGCCGTAATGACCCCTGAGGGAGTTCAGAAATGCATCTGGGCATTTTGGGAGGGTTCAGGGAGGGGTGCAATGGGGGTTTCAAGAGCATCTGTACCATTTTAATCCTTTAAAAATATCTAAAGCAGATGTAATCTTTATTAAATCTGGGTGTTAGGTTCATTCTCAATTATTTTGAGGGGGGTTTCAAGAGCATCTGTACCATTTTAATCCTTTAAAAATATCTAAAGCAGATGTAATCTTTATTAAATCTGGGTGTTAGGTTCATTCTCAATTATTTTCTGCATTTGAAATATTTCATAATAATAATTTTTCAGATGAGCCTCTACATTAGGATATAAGCATATGTAGTAAGAAGGGCAGTGTGAGAGACAGGTGGGGAAAGGAAAGGTGGTGGTGGGGTGTAGACAGAGCAAGATGGACAGCAGGAGAGAGAGAGAGTGCAGAGATGGAGAGAAAAAGTGATGACAGGGACTGCGTGTGCCCATGGCTGAGAGTGACCAGGAGTGAAAGTGAGAAGGAGAAAAAGTAAGATGGGGCGAGAGTGTGGGGGGTGAGGTTACTGAGAATGAGTGCATCAGGAAGAGCTAAGGACGAGGACAGCTCTGGCAAGTGGGAAAGAGGTAGAGGGCAACGGTCAGTGAGATGGGGGAGGGGAGGAACTAGGCAAGGGAAAGGGACAGAAGGACAGACAGCAGATGGCCTGAGACACAGAACAAGGGGATGAGAGCTGGAGACAGTGATGCAAAGTAAGTATCTTTGCTATAAAGTTGCTCTTAGATTTAATATGTATGTATATTACATACCTATTAATAAATTATTATATAATCTAAAACTCAGGCATGGAGCTATATTAGGGGATATATATGCATATACATATTTTATATACACATAATATACATACAAATCTTAAATTTGACATTCGGATATTATTCCATCATGGAATTAATCCACATCATTGTCCTTTCTGAATATAAAATACCCAGTCTCACGAACCCTGGGATTTGACTGTCCCACCTGGTGATCCAGACCTGCAAGGGGCCAATGAGACCTTTCTGGGATTCTTCCTCCAGCTCTTTTTCTATGTGTGTCCCCAGGTTCTCTTGAGCAACCATCGTCATCAGCTCAGTCGTCATGCTAGAGGTGACACCATAGTAAAGCTAAATAGTGGGAAGGAAAAAGTCAACAGCAGAGAATAGATAATTAGCCAACAATGGCTAAAATGGAAAGGTTTTGTTTAAAGCTTGAATAGAGTAAAAAGAGAGAGCTGAGAGGACACATCAGGAAGTAAAACATTTGAAAAATAAAACAACGTGAAAGAACAATAATGTTTCGAACAGACAAGCCAGCTTAGTTGGCGTACCTGGGCGTATTCCAGGAACTCATTGTATCCTCCCAGAAGCAAACCCTTTCCTCCACGATCCAGCAGCTCTCTCCAGATGATGGGGGAGTTTTTGTGACTCCACTTATTCTTTTCACACAAAGCTTTCAGCCACTCCTATTGAATGATATTCCACAAAAAAATCATACATTGGATCTGCCTCAGAATTCAATTCAATACTTTAGAATTCAAACATTAAAATATTAACTTTCTTTTTCACTACGACTGGGTACACAGAATAAAATTAGGTATCTTTAAACTGTGAAATACAAACACAGAAATAGTGAAGAGTTAAGTTACAAATTAATCAAGTAAACAAGGATAGACTTCAAATTTGCAGACCAATAAAGGTACTGAAAGTTGCTCTCTGCTGAGAAGACCTGAAGTGAAAGTGTCTAGATTAAAAACAGAATTCAAGTCTTCCAACATAGGAGATGTTTCTGGCTTTAGGGCCATATAAATTTGACATTCCTTTACAAATATGACAGTATAGTTTATATGGTTTAGATCAAATTAATAAGCTAAAAGTTATCTAGGGGTTTCTGATAGCATTTATTAGAAAAAGTTTAAATCATTATTATCTGGTAGGTGTGTTTCCAATGACTATCTGAACAAAGGCAGAGGGCAACACTGCTATGGGTAAAGTACATGGTAACATTATTGTCTTTGATGCAATGAGGCTACCTTACAAATAAAATCTTAGAAATGAATTCCCCTTGTAGATGTTTCCACTGTGGTCCCTCTAATCACAACATAGTCTGACCAGTGAAGTGCTGAGCCTCTGGAAGGAAGGGACTCTACCTCAAAGGACCTTCAGCACCAAGCAGGGCATGTTGATGTCCTAGGAGGAGCTGGGAGAATACGTATAGGACTGGACCCTGAGATTGCTGAATCAAGAAGGGAATGCAAAGTTGGACAAGGGAGAATTTATCAGAAGGCATCACTCTTCTGCTATTCAAGAGCATACATCTTGACAAAGACCTCAAAAGATAGAGAGAAAATGTTGCTAGGATGGCTCTCCAAAGCTTGCAGGAAGTGATGAAATAAAATGGAAATGTCAGAACCATCATGAAAGACCAAGGAAGAAGGGATCAAAAAGCTTAGAAACATGGATATGCCAGAGTAGATATACTCCTCTGGAAGGCTGGAAATAAACTAGTTAACTATTTTCTCCAGAAGGGCCCAGAGGACACTACATTCACCAAAGTGATAAGGAATGCATTGGTGAGAGGGCTCTCAGCATCACTGAGAAGCCCAGTGTGGCTGTCCATTCTGGACCATGGCTGTTAAAGGACATGCTGTTATAAAGCTGGACTCCCTGGCAGTTGGGATGATAGAATCCTGAAATAACAGAAGCCAGGGGGCGGTGCCCGTCTATTACAAAAGAAGCACTCAGCAACTGAGCAGTGAGATAACTAAGACAGCTGAAAAGAAATAATAATAAAAATAAAACTTAGATAGCTGAAGGCACAATGGGGACACAAAAATGTCAGACATTATGCAACGGCCCAGGTAAACAAGCTACCACTCACCAAGCCGATCTAGCCATTGCTGCTGCCATTAACAGAGACCAACACTGAGCTCCTGTTAACAGCACTATCCCCAGCCTCTTGGTGGCAAATTGATTACATTGGACGCTTCTATCCTGAAAAGAGCAGTGATTCATCTTGATTTGAATCAACATATATTGCCTTTATTGCTTGTAGGACTTTGGTCAGCATCCTGTTCAAGAGGTTACAAAATGTTTAACCTACCAACATGGGATCTTGCATAATCTCACTCTGAACCAAGGAACCCATTTTAAAGTAAAGGATGTGTGGCATTGGGCATGTAACCAGGGGACCCATTGATCCTATCATATATTGTACCACCTAGCAACCTGACAGAGGGATGGAGCAGCCGACTGGAGGTACAGGCAACAGTACTTGGCAAGGATGGGGCATCATCTTTCAGAATGCAATATATACCATAAGTCACTGTAGAGTTTTGCCCCAATAAGTAGAATACCTGAATCCAGGAGCCAAGGGTGGAATTAAGAGTGACCCTGCTTACCATCACTTCCAGTGCCCCATGGAAGGAATTTATGGTTCCCCACACTCCCTAACCCTCAACTCTGTGAATCTGGAGGTTCTAAATCCCAGCGTGAGGGGTGCTTCTAACAGGAAGAGTTCCACTAAACGTTAAGCTATGGCTGCCACATGGTCACTTTGAGCTCCTGTGCCAAGAGACCAGTGAGCAAGGAAATTGCCCCCTGTTGATTAGGAGAACATAGGGCAGCTGTTACCCAATGTGGGCAGGAAAGAATGTTTGGCAGCCAGGCGATCCACTGGGGGCATCCTTGGAACTGCCTTGCTCAGTGTTGACAACAAATGGACACGTGCAGCAGTCACATCCTGAAAAGGGAATAGAGACGTGGGCCCAGACCCCTAAGGACACAGGTCTAAGTCACCGCACCTAGTAAGTCACCTGGACCAGCAGAGGATGAGGGGAATCTACTACAGGCAGTAGAGAAGAAAGGTGACTCGTGTTGGTTACCATGCTGAAATGATGTGCAATGGAGAATATAGTTCATTTGACTAAACTTCCTCTTGCAAAGTTTCCCCAGAAAGAGATGCCAACCAGAATTCTGCAAGAGCTGTTCCTGGATGGTGTGAACTGACTATATGGAGCACGTGGATCCACAAGGCACAACTGGTGAACTGGAGCAGATCTTGTCACGTGTAGTCTCTAGTCCTCCTTCAGGACCAAGGCACTCATTCCCTCCACCACCAGCTGTATTGGGTGCTGATGGCTCAGTGCTGAGTCTCTCTCCAGATCCTAGCCAAAGGATGTTCCCTTGCCTAAGGTGAAGTCCCTTCCCGAGGGCAGCCCACATCCAACAACTGTTAGCTGTGGAAGCATAAAGCCCGGCCCCGTTGCCTGTTTTGGGGGTATCTCTGAAGGGCCATCCCAGCTTCAGTGATCCCTGTAGGGCTGGCTGAGCTCTCTGTCGCAGGTGGATGGCAACGCTGCCCAATGCTGCTGCCCTCATTCCTTCCGAGGATGTTCTTCCCAAGAGCACTCCCCCATAAAGGAAACACCTTCTCCCAAATTTCCATCTCAGTCTGTTTCTGGGGAAACAATCCCCAGTGAAGGGTATATCAAAGAAACAAGTCTTTCATGTCATTAGAAATTAATGTTAAGGAGAATTTAAAGTTAATATAAGCTACCTGGATTCTTGGGAGGAAAAAAAAACAGCCAAATTTATTCAACTTATTAGTTAGGGCTTCATTCGCTCTACTAGGTACTAGGAAAAAAAATATAAATAGTGCTTTGAGACTGATACATATGGGTTTATTTCACTAGTATTAAAATACCAATAGTACATGAACATTCATTACTGGAAAGCTATCTGATACATCAGCTAACATTTAATTAAATTAGAAAACATTTTTATGTGTGTGTGAATTCAACAAACTGCAAAGGCTTCTTACCTCCCAAACATGAGGATGTTGTGTAATTTTATGTATCCGAAAATCAGGAAGATTCTTTTGTAAATAATCTGCCACAAGTTCTGCTTTAGCATAATATGGGCAATCTGCTCTACCTAAAAGAGTTCAAATTATCAATGTTTTCTTTCATCACATGGAAATCATCACGTAGTTACAAGTATTTGTCATATAGTTACAGAATTAATCACATAGTTGTATTTCATACGGTTATAAATACCATCACATAAACTTCTAATTTTTATTACACTGGTAAAACAAAACAAATTTCATAGGAGGTGAGAATCGTAAGTAATAAAATGTGGAACGGAAAAAAAGACCATTAAAAATGTACTCTCCTCCAGCGCTACGTTAGTCCTCACTTTCTCTAAGACTGCCATGCTACTAATTACACATGAACCACTAATAATGAACCATGCATTAGTAGCTACGCAAGTCAAAATGTGAATGAGGAGTGGTGGTAAAATCACATCTGGATTTGAGGGTTTTGGGAGAAGGAAAAGTGGAGGGAGAGAGAAGAGTTGGGGATAACTTCTATTTTCTGGCTTGGGTAGATGATCCTGACCTTACTAGAGAGAAATCATGGGTAAAAAGTTTTAATTATAGGCGAGAACAGTTAGAAGTATCTGTAGCATATCTAAGTGGATATGACCAGCAGGTAGCTGTACTTCTAAGTTGGAAGAGCAGGCTTCATGAATTGGCTTAGGATACAGATTTTGCAGCCATCAACATACAGAGTTAAAGCCACCAAAGTGGATAGGATTGAGTGTCTGATAGGGGGCAGGGGCCAAGTGCAGAACCTTATCTATAGCATTCTTCCCCACTTACTCCCAGTCTAGAGTTCTTCAACTTCATGGTGACTTCTAAGTCATCAACCCCTCTCAACTTCCCCCTGTCTATTAGCCTCCCTGTCTAGTTCGAACCCACTGTTCATGAATTCAAACCACTCTCTGGCTCATGTCTTAAATTATCTTGCCTTACTGTGCTTCTGGCAAATTAGCCTGGTAAAAGTAACCTGTCCTGCCAATGCCGCAAATGCAACATTCTTTGTACATGTGTTTACCACTGTCTTCCCAGAATACAGTCTGTCATGCTCAAAAATATTCGTCTGAATGAATAAAGAAACAAAGGAAATAGGTTTCCAGCCAAATGAGAGATAATTGTGCCAATGCATCAGAGAGGTCAAGTGAGACAAGGACAGGCTTCGGTGAAAGTCATTGGTGACTTTGGTGAGAGGAAGTGAGGCCAGACTGATGGAAGGAGGACCTGGAAACTGAAGAGTAGTCTACTTTGGGGGGTGGGAGGGACTTGCTGAGAAGGAAAGGAGGCAGGTATAATAGCCTATTGCAGTGAAAGCCTCTTCAGTGGTTTTCTGGATGTCAGTCGACATTTCCAACCTTTCCCCTCCATTGCCGACAAAGTGGGCTTCCTAAAATGCAAGCCCATTGAGAAACTTTCCTGCTTAAAAATTTTCAGTGACTCCTCATTGCTTTCAAGATACCGTTCAAACACCTCTGCTTGCATCTGGCTCTTGCTTCCATTCCAGCCCCAGGTACAGTCACTTCCTCCATATTCAGATCCTCCGTGAGGTCATGAGACTTCTAGATTCTGTGCCTTTATCTGGAATGTCCTCCCTATTCCAAACCGTCACAAATCAGCTCTTGTAACTCCCCAGAGCCCTGTGCACATCTCCCTCACAGCATTAATCACAATATATCAAAATTATTCGTTTACATGCTTCTGTACCCCACAAGACCGAAATCTCCTCTAAGGCAAGGATGTGTCTTCTTCCCCGCCACTGCAGCCCCTGTGTCTGGCAGTGCTTTGCACACACTCACTGCCCTATAAAGGTCTTTGACCGCATAAGAAAGCCTGGGCGGTTCATATAAAGGCTGGAGCTACTAAGACAGAAGCCAGTTAAGAAGATCATTGCCAAGTCATAGGAGGTGAGCTGTTGTCGGTGTTTTGAGCAATCTGCGGACGGACGCCGGGATCACTCACCAGCGAGCACGAATTTGGCCATGGTGAAGCCGGGACCCAGCGGCTGGAACCGCGGCTCCACGGTTTCCAGGCAACCACGCCGCTGAGGACGCGGCGCAGGCGCACTCTGAAGCTGAGAGCGGAGTCTGGCGCCCAGTTGGAGGGGTTAGGTATTGGGGTATATGATTATACATTGCCACTGAAAGCTGCGTGGACACCTTTACTCCTATTCCTGTAGCTAGGAAAAACGAGTCGTTCCTTTCAGTAAGCTTTCTTCACGCTAAGAAAACCGTCTGCAATTGCCGCGAACGTACACTTTTTGACCTAGGAAGGATCCGTAAAATCTCGCGATACGCTCAGCTCTCGGGGAAACTGTCATGGCTGCGCCTGCATGTAACTGGGGGTTTTGATCTAAGGTGAGTGGACGACGAACATAGGCAAAACTCTTCAGGCTTCTTTCCTTTCGGAGAAGGGTCTCAGGAGTTTCCTAGAAAGTAAGTTTAGGGAGATGGGTTAATACTTGGGGGCCCAGCTCCGAAAGGACGGACTCCCGACACCGGTTCTGAGACCTGGTGTATACTGGCTGCTTGTATCTGTCTGTTTAGCGCGGGCCACGTGCAAGCGTCACTTTAATTTGCTGCTTCCTCTCCTGAGCCGTTCTACTTGTCCAGGTACTTATTCTTAATAGTCCTGGTTCGGCCGTTGTTAAATCCTCGTGTTAAAAAGTATCCATCAACGTTAAACCCTTAATTTTCATTGAAGACATCTCCAAGGCAGTAATAACATAAAATCCCTCACTGCAGAGGAAGCTTTGTAGGAAAACTTTCCCATCAGAAACCCACGTCATGTTTTAACAACAACAACAAAAAAAACCCTTGTTTACACAACGACGGCTTTCAGAGTAACGTTGCTCCTTTAAGATGGTGTATATACATTGGTAGAAGTGGAGGAAGACTATATTGGTAAAATAGTTTTACTTTTTTAACGTAGATCTTAATGTCTCCCTCTGTTCCCACTTAAGTCTCTGTTAAATACATTTCATATATTTAAGTAGAAAGTTTACTCAAATTTTTATTTTTTCATAACCCCTTCCCCTACAGGAAAACAACGGCATGTGTTTTCTTTCATTAATAGAAGCGACGTGTTTGTCATCTTGACAACTTTAAAGCCATTAGAAAGTGTTTCAGCGGCTGGCAAAATGAATAACAGAGCAGGTTCCTTTTTACAGAACCTCAGGCAATTCAGAACTTTAGTTCCAACGGGCAGAACTGTGAGGCTGTATCCTTTGGGATTTTGCAGACCACAAATTGTTTATTCAAACTGGAACCCAAGAAACTTCTTAAATAACTTTGGTAATACAATACAATCCTCTATTAGATGTCTCTTTCAGGGTGCCTTAATTTGTAAATCAGGAGATGATGGCTTTCAAACAAAGGGCATAAGAATTGTAACAGCGCTTACAATTGACAGACTACTTTGTCCTAGGAGACTGTCCTTTGACTCAAAACACTTCCTTGTCTCTGATAATGGATTGAAGAAAATAAACTTTCATCATGAGGCCTCCAATGAAGAAGTCACCAAGCGAACAAAACCAACCCCTGTCAGCTGTAGAAAACTGTCTGAGAAGTGTAATTCCCTGAGTGATGTATTAGATCTATTTTCTGAAGCACCTACGTTTCCTAGTAGTAACTATTTCTCAGCAATGTGGGTAATTGCTAAAAGGATGTCTGACGACCAGAAGCGCTTTGAAAAACAACTGATGTTTAACCACCCTGCGTTTAGCCAGCTGTGCGAACACAGTATGAGAGAAGCCAAGATCATACACTATAACAGCCTGCTGTTCAGTCTTCATGCTATGGTGAAGCTCGGAATTCCTCAGAACACCCTACTCATACAGACTTTGCTGAGGGTGGTCCAGGTAAAGTCAAAAGGAGACTTAAATATACTTTTATTTGGTTTAGTGTATCTTGAAAGAATGATGGGAAAATGTCATGTAGCCTCCTTGAAAGAGACTTATCAGTGAAATGGTAGTTTACTTATTTTTATTTCTACATAGGTAATGTATGATTTAGAGACCTTAAGTTAGCTAGATCTTCCTTCTGCTATAGAACTTTATGAAAGCTTGCCCCATTTTTCTTCTCCAGAGTTCAAAAATAGCGAATAAGCTAAAATGAGGAGAGATTCAAGATATGCAAGGAAAGATTGGGTGCTTGAAAGAGAGTGAAAAGGGAAGGGAAGGGGTCTAATGTTTATTGAGTAACTACACCATTTACCTGTATAGTCTTAATCAGTCTTCACAATAACCCTGTAAGGTTGATGTTATCTCAGTTTTGCAGATGAGGAAACAGATCTAGTGATGTTAAGTCACTTGGCTAAAGTCACACAGCTAGTGGATTCCTTTATTGATGCAATAAACGTTACTACACTTGTCACCAGGGATGTAGCGATAGAGAAGACATCTTCCTGTCCTTATAATCTTGAAGGGAAGACAGCTATTTTGTAGGTAATTACAAAAATAACCTTCATTTAATGAGTCACACATTTACTATGTTATAGGCATAAAACTGAAACAAAGGGGGGCAAATTATAAAGAACCTTTTATTCCTGGCTAAGGAGTTTGGGTTTATCCTATGGACAATGGGGATCCATTGAAATATTTTAGGCAAAGATCGACATACTCAAATTTATATTTAGCTCACTGTGTGAGTGGGAAATGGATTGGAAAGAGAATGAAATTGGATAGGGGAGCCACTTTTAGTTTCAAACAAAGGAATCAGTGTCCTTTTTGATGTCACCGAAATGACACCAGACTTGGCTAAAGAAAAATTCATTAAAAAAGTCATTTACCTTTTAAGAGTGGACTCTTCAGACTTCTGAACTCAGTGATCATAATGAAATAATTTTTTAAAAGACAAGAATTTCCTGAGGATGATCTGACATATATCCTATCCTACTATAGAATTCAAGAATTGAGTTCATAGATATATGAGAGTTTTTAACCTCAACTTTTTCATTATTGTGATTTCCATATATTCTCAGCCAGGAACTAATTTGTATTGTGTGTGTGTGTTTAAACTGCAGTATATCCATTTTTTTGGTAGACTGTGTTTCCTATATAGTTATTTAAAAGTGATTACAGTAAGTCACTCTACCTGGTCAGTGACGCTCTAAGGTGTTCACATCATAGCATCTGCATTGGTGAGGTATAAACAGTGAATATTTGGAATCAGAATATATAGTTGTATCTCACCTCACTAACCTGTTGAAATGTTGCAAAGACGTTTTAGCTGTGGTTGAAAGGATAATATATCATCAGGGAATTTGCCCTTCAAACCGTTGGCCAAGTGGTCTTTTCTTTTACAGCAGATTTTGACATAATGCTCTAAATTGTTAGTGGAAACCCTCTCATGGGAATGAGACCTTTTTTCCTTCCAGTAGTATCCATTTTTTATCTGGTTCTGACTTGAGACTTTGTAACTTAATAGTCATGTAATTTTAGCAAAAGAGCATACATCTTTCAGCCTGCGTTACCTCAGATACAGTCACAAGTACTCTTGAGTGTATAGACTAGTTGTGATTAAATAGTAGAGTGCTAAGGAAGGTGTATTGTTACTAGTCACTTTCTAAGGGAGGCCCACCGCCGCTCCTGGAGCCTGAATTAGTACCCAAGTCAGGGGATTTGAAAGAAGGATCTACGGAGCCTGGGGCTCCTCTTGAGGCCCAGATAGTGGTGGTAAAATGTGACAGCAAATGTGAATCAGAAAGTTCACAACTGAGGCTGCACTTTGATACCCAGGAAAGGATATAGGGAAATTGTAAGGGCACTGATGTTTAAGATTCTTTACGAATGGGAAAATAGGTCTTATATTACTGGACTTCTTGTCGTTGTGGTGGCCTTGGGTCTTAAGAAAGGGTAAAAATAATGTTTGATAAAGAGTTATTTAAGAAGCAGAGGAATATAATCAATGTCAAATGGATTTTCAGTGATAATGGGAATGTAAAAAAGGTGTTGATGCATAAAAGAATGTGTATTAATTATTTGGAAGATTTTTTTACATATGACATCTTATTTTCCAAAGATGCTGTTTACTGTGGACTGACTCTGTATGAAATTATTGGTTTGATACTTAATCCTTTACTTAAAAGCATCGGTTCATTAGTTTTGCTTGGGTGAGATAGACTACTATCAGCTCATCATCTATAGTGTTTTTTGTAATTATATTTCAACAGGAGCGTATCAATGAATGTGATGAGAAATGTCTTTCAATTTTGTCAACTATTTTAGAGGCTATGGAGCCATGCAAGAATGTGGATGTCCTTCGAGCAGGGTTGTGGTGAGAAATCTCTTATGCTTTCTCTGTTTCTCTTATCGTGAGTAAAAAACCAAGATGAAAGTCAAGCTTCTCTTTTTTGGGTGGCGGTGGCGGGGGGGGGAGACTTTATTGGTAGTTATAGTCTTTAATACCATATTAAACTTAAAATCCTGACTCTGCATCAGGTAAAGCTGGAAATAATGCTTCTTTCAGGGTCCAACATAAAAAAGGTGCGGGTAGCATTGAAATCTAAAGTTATCTTAAAGCATAGTACTGATGTGCGCTGGGGGAGAATTGTTATGTACTCAATTCGTAATGGTTATTTGAGCACTATGTGGAGGTCACATGACACTGGCCCAGCTAGAAAAGGAGGTTGAAATTAATGCAACGTATCTAATGTCATAGGTTGGTGAGGATAATTCTTAATTCTCTTTTTCCTTGACTGCATTGAGATATCCTGGTTTAATCTCCCAATATTTGTTCATGCATAAAGATAGCAGAATAGTGTGAGAGGAAACAATATGAGGCTGGTCCTGGAGCTCTCACTCACTATTTACACTCTCTTGGGCAGGCAGATCTTTTCTTTGGGCCTAGAAGTCGGAGCTGGACCAAATGACTTTTAAGATTTCTCTTCTGGTTTTAAGATCTTAGGACTGTGGTATTTATTCTGTTCAATGACAGGATGCTAGTTGATCAGCAAGTCTGGAAAATAGAACATGTCTTCACTTTACAAACTGTAATGAAATGTATTGGAAAAGATGCACCGATTGGTCTTAAAAGGAAATTGGAGGTAAACACCTTCTGAATTTTCTCTGTTGGGTGAAATTTGAAAAAAAATATTTCTTGTGACTTGCTATCACCTCCTAAAGTCAGTTTTTTAGAAGGATGTTGTTGTGCTTTTGGCTTTAACTTTGCTGAATTGAAATAACAGAAGTAGATTTATATTTATCTGTATATATAAGTGTTTACATATATTTATCTATATATCTAGTTGTCTGTCTTTGCTCAGACTTAATCTTTTTTAATTTAAATATAAAAGTTTAGTCTATTTTGCTACAAGTGATAAACTAAATTTAAGTTTGTTTTTCTTTAGATGAAAGCCTTGAAGGAATTAGACCAATTTTCTGTTTTGAATAGCCAGCATATGTTTGAGGTACTGGCTGCCATGAATTACCGTTCTGTTATCCTTCTGAATGAATGCAGTGCGATGGTCACAAGTAAGGGCAATTTTTCTTATGTGATGTGTAGCATCTGGCCTACTGTTCTGGACTTTATTGTTTTGTTTGTTTTAAAAACTTTGCAGTTATATAAAAAATACCTGATGATATGGTTAGAGCGAAGTTTTATTTTTGCCTATAGTTTTGTTTTGTTTTCTTTTTTTTTTACAAAATATAGTGATACTTTTTTTTAAAGAAACAAAAGTGTTGCATATAGAATATCTTGGATCTTACAGTCAAAGCCATTAATTTTTGTTTATCTAACTCATTCTTAAAGGTAATATCCATGGATGTCCTTTAAAAATGTTAATCAACATATTGCAGTCTTGCAGAGACCTCCGATATCTTAATATGGATCTTTTTAAGGGAATAGCAGATTACGTGGCTACAACTTTTGACATCTGGAAGTTGAAACAAGTACGTATGTTAATAGTTTAGAATAAGCCTCAGAAACTTTCAAGACACATACTAATTTCTTTAGCATTTGAAGTATTTCTCTATCAGTTTAAAGCAGTTAAGATTCCAAAATATTCCAATGCTAAACTGACTTGAAAATTAACTCCTTATTATTTCTATCTGGGGGTTACCTGTTAATATACTGTTCAATGTCTTGACATCCTTCTATATGAAACAAAAATTATATCGTCCAAAGTTTGCTTTTCTGTTTGTTTTTTTCAAAAGATTATATGGTACTTCAGTTGGAGACTCAGGGCTGTTTCTGTCTTTCCACTTTTCCTTTGTTGGAATAATAAAGACAGGTGATGTGACAGGCTTATGCTTTTTGAAGAATAAAATGTCACTAGTTAATGATTGTATGTGTTTTCTATTTATGAAATGTTTGCTTGTTTCTTCCACAGTAAGAACCTTTAAATTCAGGGGCTGTGTTAATAATAAAACATCTAAATGAAGCAGCTGGTAAAAAACTTCTTTTGGTGGTGAAGTAGTGGCAACCAGGTCAAATCCCTGGTTTAGTCAACTTTGGAAGGGAGGAAAGGGTGAATATTGAGTTTACTATGGAAGCTGATTTTGGAAAGGGAGTTCCTAATTGTGAGAAGTGCTTATTGTGAGAAGGACTAAGAGGGAAATGAGAGGTGAACTGGAACATTTATGTTAATCATAGTATTTCAGCTCCGTTCTCATTAATAGGAATTAATATTGAACATAGAAAATTTTGAGTTATCTATTAGAATCTAGGAAGTGTCTAGGTTTAGAAGGGGGAGCAGTTCAAAATTGACTTGGTTATTTTGAAAAACTTCAGAAAAGGTATATTTAAAGGTAATTTTCAGGTCTGTTATATGAAAAGCATGTAGAGAGGATTTCTTTTAAATGAAATGGAAATAAGGAAACCATTGTATGCTCTGGTTCTCAGCTTAGGAAAAGAGATTACACTGATTCAAGAATAACTGGAACAGATTTTGTGAAGAAAAGACAATCGTTCCTTTTAAGGGGATATTTGGTCAATCAGGACAATTCTATTGCTGTTTACATTTTCTGAGATTTAAAAAAGTTACCCTTAGCATACTGTAATCCTTTAGAAGTTTTCCCTCAATTCTTTATTTTTTTAGGTTCTTTTTCTCCTGATTTTATTTGAAAACTTTGGCTTTCGGCCTGTTGGTTTGATGGACTTGTTTATGAAGAAAGCAGCAGATGAACCTGGCTTCCTAAATGTGAAAAGCCTTGTCTCCATTCTTAATGTGTATTCTTCTCTCAATCACTTGGACACATGCCAGGCCCGCGAGTATGTACTTGTTCTTTTTGTTTTTTTTAACTTTTTTATTGCCACGCCTCACACTTAGAGGAAAGGTTATAGGTCATCATAAGCTCAGTGAATTATTACAAATGAACCCATCCATGGCCATCATCCATTTCAAGAAGCAAAACATAATATTCCTTATTTATGAAGTTAAATAGAATCTTTTATTTTATCTTTGCTGTTTTTCATCTTGCTTGTTTCTTTGTTTTTTTTTTTAAATGATTTTCTTGTTAATTCAGCACAGAAGTTTTCATTTCAAGCTCTCCCAGCTTATATCCTCAACCCCTGAGTTTATAGTTTAGTTTTGACTCTAACTATTCATTTGGTCCCAAAGTGCTGCTGTCTCTTCTTTTCATGTTTAGCCACAGCCATGCATTTCTGCTATTAAATACAACACTTCTTCAAACATGCCATGCTCTTTTGTATCTCTGCTCTCTACCCAGAACATCTTTCCTTCCTCTCTACATTGTTAGGGCTCATTAAAAACCAGAAATGCACGTAACATGTCATAACTGGCAATTAGGTATAGCATGAAAACTGAAGTGATAGTGTTGTATACAGAATGCACGGGACTAAAGGAGGGACGTGCGAGCATCCTAGCCTGGCGAAGTGGCGGGTCAGGGTGCTTGCCGAGCATCCTGCCTGGAGGAGAGGGTACCTGAGCAGATCTTGAAAGGAGGCTGGGGAGGAATAAACCATGGGAAGATAGGCAGGAAAGAGCTTTCTTAGCAGAAGGGACTCCGTGTTCAAGTCAGGGAGGAAAGAGCCAGCAGAGCATGTGCAGGAGCGACATGTTTTGGTGTTGCTGCAGCACGAGGTCCAGCGTAAGGAGCAGGATGAGAGAAGACTGGAGGGGTGAGTACCACCCGGGCTGCAGCCCCGCCCTTCGGCAGGTGCTCTGGATCCCGTCAGTTATCCCTTAATAAGTGTCGCTGTTGTCTCTGGGACCCATTACATTCTCCCCAGCCTGCTGTCGCTCTGGCAGCCCTGCTCCGCCTTCCTGAGCCTTTCTTGCTCCCCACGGGACTGCCCAGTTGATCTCAAACATTTCCTTTTAGGGCTTATGGTTACTAAGAGCTTATTGCGGGGCGTACTGACCCTGCTGTGAGTCCCTGCCTGTGCCTCAGCCTCACAAGTCACTGCAGCTTGAATAGCATATGCTTTCAGGGCTCCATTTTCTTGCTAGTTTCAAGTGATCTTCCCTTTGCCATCTTTTCCACTTATTGACATTCTCCCTTATCCCCAGAGCTACCCTGCCTTCTTGCTTTCCTGCACACTATCACAGTACTTTGCAAGTACTTCATTTTTTCCTATATAATGGTATATAGCTTATGCCCTCAGAGTCACACAGATGTGGGTTCAAAGTGTATCTGTGCCCTATATTAGCAGTGGCCCCCTGGGCAAGTGACCTGGCCTGACTTTGATCTCTCCTCTCTTGCGCTGTGCTTCACGGCTTTGTCATACTGCATAACATGAGCTCTGGGTGGTAGGATTAGACTTACAATTCTTTTAACTCAGTATTGATAGCTAGAGAATTTTAACTGGTCACAAAACTGCAATGGTGTTCCAAGCCTTATAGTCTTACTCATGATAAAGATCTAGCACAATGGTTAAAAGGCTCTGACCCTGGCAGCTTGGTTTCCAGTGTTGTCTCTGCTACTTCCTGGCGGTGCATCCTCGGACAAGTTATTACTCAGCCTTGCTCAGCCTGTTGACTCATGTTTATTATGAGGATAATAATGATACCTGTCCCACAGAGTTCAGGACTTAAATGAGTTAAAGCCTAGAAACATTTGCCCTGTGGTAGACACACAGCAGTAGTTAATGTTGGTTGCGTATATATATTTGTTATGAGATAGCTACCTGACCTGAAAGATGTGTAAATACTTACTGCAAGCCTGATTGTTTTAGCCCCTTAAAGCCATTTGGTTCCTTGACACCTCACTAGCTCGGCCATGACCTTGTCTTCTATTCATATTTGAAAGCTGACTTTCCTGGCTTCCCCTGCAGGTTCCTAGACGTTATGACTAATGCTCTGACTGGTAGTCTTCACCACATCTCTTCTGAAAACCTATTAAATGCTGTGTGTTCATTTTGCTTGATGAACCATTTCCCTCTGGCCCCTGTTAATCAGCTTCTCCAGAAGGACATCATCAATGAGCTGCTGACCTCAGGTAGGACATCATTGTGCCGCGGT
The DNA here is from genome assembly GCF_036321535.1 of Camelus dromedarius. NCBI lineage: Eukaryota > Metazoa > Chordata > Mammalia > Artiodactyla > Camelidae > Camelus > Camelus dromedarius. Next base: position 67,094,050 of record NC_087439.1, on the reverse strand, counting down.
GACTGAAATAAGGCAGAACCAGCAGGCCGCCTGGTGATTCTGAGTGGGGTCTTAGCTGCAGCAGTGTTAGCTAAAACGTGTGGAGCGGCTGCTACTGATGAAAGGGCCAGTAACGGTGAAGTCAGGGCAGTGCCTCAAACCAGCAGACGTAAGGAGCCGCCTTTAAATGAATGACAGATCCTGCACGTAGGAGGCAAGAATAAGAAACACAGCATCACTGTTCCTTCTGTTTACACTTTATGCACCTGCACAAAGGCCGAATGTCCAAGCTGTTCTTTATGCCTTGATCAGAGGCGTTTGTGCTTCTAATCCTTATATGTCACATCTAAAGCCAAGTGAAGTCAACTTTTGCAGTTATAAACACTTTCTATTCACGGCCTATAATGAGGGCATAGCCCATTAGATCAAGAAGCCAAACACGTACCAAAGTAGTGAATTTATTTACTCTTGGAGCCAAATTAATTGTTGACTTTCAGTCTTTAATATTAAATAAGGAAAAGCAATATCAGGATAGACATATACAATTTGATGCTGTGTCTGGGAACATAGTAGTTTAAATTCTTTTAAAAGCAACGTATGAAATTTCGAAGTTGAACAGGGATGAAGGAACACCATGTGCTGATTTTTCAAGCAGTCTAATATGGAAGAAACAGCCCTGAACCCAGGAGACCTGGATTCTAGTCCCAGATTTGCCTTTACTTAATCATGAGGCGTTTTAACATTCCTGGGCATTTCCTCGTCTGTTCAATGAAGAGTTTAGGCTAAAGCACCTTGGAAGAGACTTTAAACCTGAAAACATTATCATATACAGGGCATTGATCCACACGCTGTGGGAACTAGGGAGACCTGGAGAGATCCCTCCTAACAAGAAGCAGATGATCAGAATTATAGGTATATTAATACGTTTCTTAAATGCACTAACTTTTTTCTTAACTATATATTTTCTTTCTCTTCTTTTTGAGGTGACGTGGAGAGGAATGTTCACAAGCTTCATATTTTGGCCACTTGTCTAAAACTTGACGACGCTCCGTATCACAAGGACATCCACTTAGCGCTGCCAAAGCCTTCACTCGCGCCGTTACAGCCAAATGCGAAGGCTGTGGAGGCCCTCAGTAGCCTTCTGGGAGAAGGATACTTCTCAAAAAGTGTGCAGTTGCCACATAATTATTATATTGGTATGGGACTTTATATGATTTTCTTCTCTTTTATTTTTGTTTTCTTCCGACAAAAGAGCAGGAGTTCTGTGCGGCAGTTTAGCGCAGCGCAGCTCTGGCTCTGGAGCTGGACTGCCTGCAGTTGGATTTTTCTGTCTACTACTTACCAGCACTGTGCTTTGGGCACTTACCAGCCTCTGTTTCCTTGTCTGTAAAATGGCAGTAATAATGGTACCCACCTCATAGGGCTCCTGTGATGCACAAGTGAGCGTCTACACACAAAATCCAGACTAGTATCTGGCGCGTGGTGAGTAAGCTCGAAGTGTATCTTAGCTGCTGCCATTATCATTACTGGTCTTCCCAGTATTTTGAAACAAAATATCACTCTGAGCAATATTTGAAAAGTTAATATCAATTCTTTTCTTTCAGATTTCGAAATCAGAATGGATACTAACAGGAGCCAAGTGCTTCCATTTTCTGACGCGGATGTGGTAACTTCTGCTACAGATATTCAGAGGTTATTTACACATACTCATTTGCTGAGCTTTCCAGATTTAAATTTTAATTCTCAAAGACTTTATACCAAATTGCAGTAACAATACTAAGACCTTATATTTGTATGGGACTTGTAATGCACCACGAGACTTCTCATCCTTTAATCTACTCTGTAGGTATAAATGTGGGCACTGTGGTTGAAGACAGTGGATTGGAGTTGGCCATTTAATGAAACAGGCTGTTTTTAAAAATTAGGTTTTAAAACTAAACAGTTCAGTAAAACAATGTTGACATAATTGAAACCAACAGCTCAGTGTAAACTTTTGACAAGATAACGCTGTAGTGATTGCAAAGAATTAAGGCTTCTACCAAAATCAAATACCCGGTAAATATCCTGCTCTACCACCAAACCTTTCTAAAGATACAGAAACTTTAGTTGTTTTTAATTAAGCTGTATTGCATATGGGTCAAACCATATCGAAGTTAATTAGAAACAGTTTCCTTGACTCACACACTACAAGAAGGTGTCTCTGGGAGACATACGGTGCTGCACCCTGAGAGTGTTCTGCCTTTTAGGCAGATGGATCAGGTCATGTTACACACAGCCTGTGTTCAGTCAGTCTCTGTGGAAAGGCTCTGCTTGGGCCTGTGCAGCACAGAAAGACGAGTCAGCCATGGATCCTGGCCCCCGGTGACTTACATCCCCTACTGCTTTGTAGGACATGCACATAAATATGGTAGAGAGAGGTATGGAAAAAAGACCTGTCGGGATTCAGACTCTTACCTGCCCATCCCTCTCCATTCACATATGGTTCTAACTCCTGCTCCTTTCTGGATCCATCTAGCTTGTTCCTTGGCCCTCTTTTTAAACTACTCTCTTCCCTACGCATATTACCCTTCTCCTCTCAAAAAAAGGCTTTCTCTCTGATCTCGTTTAAAGATCATTTTTTCCTTTTCAAGTATTCACCTGTTCTGGCATAATAATATAATATAGGAACTCTCAGCCTAAAGTACAAAGAAGAAATGAGGAATCAGAGCTTTCCTTTAAAGATACAAAATTTCTCTTTATCTCAGATAAGAGCCAGAGTATAACAGAAGGCAGGAAGGATACAAATGTCTGTTTTTCCCCCAATGAACTTAATCTTTCCAGAAGACCAAGAACAACGAAAAAACCAAATTATACCTTCCACATTTTTGTTACACATCTAGATTTTATCGTTCCAGCAGTCTTGCCTGTCTTAGTGTTTTCTTCTTTGTATTTGGTCTCCCCATTCTGGCTTTTAAATGCCCCTCTCTCTGGGAGACAGTGTGTCTAAGAAGAGCATTTACCGTGTGGCGCCGTCTGCAGCAGTGCTTCTGGTAGCAGGAATCATATCTAGATGAGTGGTTAGCACTGCACAGGAAGGCCTTAAAATGGGTGCTTTCAGCTCTGAAAGTTTTCCTCATCAAGAATGTAGCCGTCCTTAAAGATGGTTAAGGGATAGCTGTTCATAGAAAGCATTATTATAAGTTTCTGGTTCCTAAAGTAGCCTTCGTGTGCTGGGCTATCTATATAGGCCAAGTGATAAGGAAGTGAAGGGTAACACCGTAGGGAATGGTGAGGAGTGTGGTCAGTGGAGAGCTCAACTTGGAAATTTCCGAAGAACAGGAATGCAACAAGATTGTAAGTGGTCATCTCGTTAGTAACTAGTCTCATATTTTGTATTTTTGTTTTCAGAGTAGCTGTACTATGTGTTCCTAAATCTACTTACTGTTTGGGTTCAACCCACCCCAGAGGATTCCTTGCTATGAAAATGCGGCATTTGAAAGTAATGGGTTTTCATGTGATCTTGGTAAGAAAAAAATGCAAATGAAATAGTCTTCAGTTACTGATGTCCATTCTGCCAGGAGTGTTGTGGTTGAAGTTGGTCACCAGGACTAAAAGGATTGCAGCAGTATTGGAATGTTTTAGTTTTTGTTTTCTTTGAAAAAGAACATTCCTGGTACGTGATTTAGCTCCTACCCAGCTGATTATTCTCATTTACTAGGGGCTTTATAAATGCTGCATTTGGTCAACTCTAATCTTTTCTGTCAAGAGGAAAAATGTAAATATATGTTTTCTTATTTAATTTAAGACACTCAAAACCTATCCAATTTCTAGATCATCTTGAACAAGAGAAGAAAAGATGTTAATTAAAGCCTTGTTTTCATGGGCCAGTGTGAGGCTGTTGTAGGATGTCTGTCACCAGAAAAAGCTGGACGGTTGTAAGAGGATGGTTCTTCCTCTTCCCTTTTATGCTTCGTTTGATTCTGAGCATCACAGCTTTTCTTGAATAGCCTCTCCAGATGTCACTGTGTGGAGCAAGAACCTTACTGATATATTTATATTTACGTTAATTTTGGGACTGATCTAAATGCAACTCATTTAGTCCTGCATATAATGTGAAAAGTAGATTGAATTTTGATTATGGTACTTCAGTATCCAAAAATGGATCACACTTGGATTACGGAGGTTAAGATGGCCCATGTCTCTTAATGAGCTACTCTATAACCCTTTTCCCCCCATATTGGCTATTATGTATAGTTTAAGGAAGGTTATCCAAAGAAAGGAATTTTTGCACCCTTTAGAGGATGGACCTTTAATGTTTTTGTAATTCTCACCATGAGAGCTTTCTTCAGTCCTAGCACACACTCTTACTAAGCTTTTAAAATGTGTGTCATTATAAGCAGTTGGCTGGATGTCACTTTCATATACTTGCATCTCGAAACTAGCTCTTATATGTCATCATCTGCTTGCAAACTGATTATTTTCCTCTTTCTTTGGTAAGATCAACAACTGGGAGATGGAAAAACTAGAGATGAAGGATGCAGTCACATTTTTGAAGACTAAAATCTATTCAACGGAAGCACTTTCTACTGCTGATGTAAATCTGCAAAGCACCTGCTAAAGTCAAAAGCAACCTTTTAATGTTAGGAGACATAAATGTGTAAAAATAACTTTTAAGAAAGACTATAATTCAGTTGTTGATGGAATTTTTGGGGACTGCTCACTATAACAAAAAGTGTTATTTCAGTTCACAGTTAAAGTTAATTTTAGGAATGAAATAAATGTTGTTACTGGCATTTTAGAATATGCTGAGAAAATTCCAGAAGTGTCATTTTTCAATCATACGTATTCCTTTGACTGTCCCAGATACTCGACAAATTCATGAGCTGTAGGTTGTACTTTCTCATTAGCTTTGATGCATTAAGAACTGGTTTCTTAGTTGTGGTGGGCTGCAGGTAAGTTGATGTGGGCAGTCCTTAGGTTTGGAATCTGCACATTTATACTCTGGCTATAAGCTGTTCAAGAACTCAGGCATTGGCCACATTTTCAAACACTGGCCACAAAGCAATTGGAGTAGGTTCTCAAATTGTAGAAGGTGTAAGAATTAATGAGATAGCATGTTAAAAATGGGTGAAGGTCGGGCACCTGCAGTTGTAACAAGCATTCTAGGTGGAAGTGGTTTGTGGGCCATACTAAGAGAAACTAGATAATACAGAGATGGCGGGGAACTCAAATCTAGTGCGCTTGGTCGGCTGCGGGGTGCTCACACCACAGTCCTGGCCGTTGTTGAAGTCCTTCCTTTCTCTTTCTTCCCCTTTCCCCTCCCACCTTTTCATGAAGTCTTTTTACAGTAAATATATAGCTGAACTGTTTTATGAGTCAGACCCGAGGGCTATTTTCAGTTATGTTGTTCACTCTTCTATGGAAATATTTGTTCAAGTTTGTGGTATGTCTGTCTACCTGGTATTAACCTGCTGGGTATACAGCATGTTTCACTTGTGAAACCTGAGTGTCATGTGAGTTGGTATTATTTACTCCCATGGAAAAGACTGAATGTTTATACCTCCCTCTCCCCATCTCCCTCCCCGAATTCATATATTGAAACCTAACCCCCAGTGCAGTGCTGTTTGGGAGGTGACTAGGTCATGAGGGTGGAGTCCTCATGAATTGGATTTGTGCCCTTATGAAAAAGGCCCCAGCGAGCTCCCTTGTCGCTTGGAAGATGACCATTTTTGAACCAGGAAAGGGGTCCTTACCAAGCACCAAATCCTCCAAGAGCCTTGTTCTTGGACCCGAGCCTCTCACAATTAGTTGTGAGAAATAAATTTCTGTTGTTTTTAAGCCACACAATGTATGGTATTCTGTTAATACCAGCCCGGATGGACTACGATACCTCAAATACGCAGGCATGCAGTTTACTGGGCATCTTACTCTGTGCCAGGCACCGCCAAGTATTCAGATGCATTCCCTCTTTTCATTGTCACAGCTCTTTGAGGTGTAGCTGCTATTATGATTCTCTTGGGGCCCTTATTTCCTTATCTTTAATAAGAGGATAAATTATTTGCCAAGGCTCCATAGATAGGTCAGGGCTAGAGTTTGAACCTGAGCTGACATGGACTTGCAAGAAAAGTAGTTAAGAAACCCCAGGTTGGCAATAAAAAAAATCTCCAGAAATATGACTACATCTGTCACAAGTTTTATCAGCTTATCCTGCCTGCATTTAGAAAAGGTTAGAGCTGAAAGGAAATACATCAATCATTTAATCCACGTCCCTCATTTTATGGATGAGGAAGTAAAGCTTCTAAGAATTTGATTTTTCTGGAGTCTCAGCCACATCATTGATTTCCACATTTCATCCTCTACTGCTTTTCAGCGTGTGTCTCAGGAAATCTGGACTTTTGTTCCAGATTAGACATCATCTAATTTTACCATCTAACTTGACCAAATGATACAAGCTTGAGAATAAGAGTTGAAAATATTCTGTTATTAAAGAAACAAATTCATTCTTTAAATGTTAAATGTGTTTCTGTTTCTTCTCATGGCTAATTATGACTTATTTTCAAAGGACTGGACAAATTCACGAATACTTCTAACTACCTTTTGGGGAAGTAGTTTTCTTAAATTTGTACCAGTTGGTATAGCAGATAAAAAGGCGTTCATCTTTTACTGGTTTTACTAGTATTAGCATTCTTCACTGCTGTGTAGTCTAAAAACTTATGGACTCAAGGTACAGAGTGAAGGAAAACAGTTTAAGTAATAATATTATTAATATAAAGATTTACTCTTCACTTGAGAAGAATATGTAAATATTCTCTTTTTCTGGTATTTATTCACTTGACTTTGAAAACAAAAAACACTCAACCCCAGTTCGATTTCATGGACTCATTTCTCACTCAGAGAGGATCAATAAGCAAGAAGTAGGAGTTTATAAATCCAAATTCTGCTGACTCTTGCTTAAGTCATAAAATATTTTATATCTTAATACAATCTTCATTTTAAGAAAGATGTTTGAAACTGGCCATTTTACCAAAAGAGTGAACGTGAAAGGTGTAAGTTTGATACGTTTTCATATATGGCTTGCTTGTGATGTAGCTTGTGCTACTGGCAGCCACCTTGTGGAACAAATTAAGTGATTATAAAAGATGATTTTTTTTATGTCTAATTCTGTCTGAGCTTTTTTTGTTTGTGTTTTGAGCATTGTTAAGATTTTTTTTTCCGATTCTTGAACTTTAAAATGTCTATTTACATTATAATTACATCAAGTATACACGAACGTAAACATCTAGCCTAGGGAAAGAAATAGATGATATATTTGCAATCACATATCTAAATTAAGAGCTCCTATAAACTGATAAGAAACACACGTTAAAAAGAGAAAAGAGCAAAGAGCTGATCAACATGAACAAATTTCAGTCTCGTAATCAAAGAGACATGCACATTCAAGCACATGAGAGAGATTGCCTTTCTAAATTAGCATTGTGTTTTTGTTTTTTCCTTTAAGAAATATAGTGCTGACAAAACTAATGAAGCGGGAGCTTGCATATGCTGCTAGTGGGATGTAAATTAATACAGCCTTTTTGGAATACACTTCGTGACTTTTTCCCGCATATTTAAAAAAGTTGCTTCATTGAAGTATAATTGACAAACAATAGACTGCATGTATTTAAAGTGTATAATTTGGTAAGTCTTAACAGATTTTATATATATATAAAATATCCGTGATAATATCAGCACAATTAAGATAATGAACATCCACCACCCCTAGAAGTTTCCTCCCTCTTTGCCTTTTCCTTTGTTCCCTGGAAACCCCTGATGTGCTTCCTGTCACTGTGGAATGCCCTTTGGCTGTACGCATGCAGTCTTGAAAATATTGATTCCTATTGACGTTGACCAGTAGTTAAGTTTTTAAAATTATCTTTGTGCCCATATGCATGCTTAGTATACACTTGATAAATATTTGTATTATTTTCACACTGTGTAAAGGATTCTTATCACTCCATTGATTTGATATTTTACCTCATGTGAACCAAACACTGGAAACTGAAGTGTTCATCATTAATGGATATATGTATCTTCTAAGCTCTTGCTACCAGAGTGTGCTCCACAGACTAGCAGTACGGGTACCACTGGGGAGGTGGTTATCCGCATATGCTGTCAGCTGGGTTTACATGTACCTCACCCTCAGGAGGCTTCTCCAGGCAGCAGTAAAGCTTCGCTGGCAGGTGAAGGGCAAAATCAGCCCACCTGCCTTCATTTTCTACTTATTCTCCTGGTACCCAGTTTTGACCAGACTTCCCCATTTTGCAGCTCTGCCACTCTGCCAGTCTTGGGCTGTTTCTTTACACTAGGACCTGCAATCCTGAAGCAGGAAAAGAGATGAGCATCAGACTTTTGCACAGTTGCCTCAGGAAATTCACTCCTATTTTTGCTAAAAAATGCAGGGAATAAAGAAACAAGGAATTTATTAAACATATAAAGACTTTCATCTTGTCACAACTTTTAAGTTAAATTAGACAAAAAGCCAATGCTATCACATTTTAGGAACTTTGAAGTGCTTCAATGTCCCTTATACTCATCAAAAAATATTCCACCTAGCTTATTAAATGCTGGTCTCAAGGAAAATGAAAGAGAATTGAAATGGAGAAGCAATGTCCTCTTGGCCAGCTTGAGGTTCAAATGAAGTTGCAGCCACTGCTGTTGCTCCCGCTGCAGGCTGTAGTTAAGACAGGGTCCCAAACAGTCCAGCCCACAGGCTGTGCCTCTCATGTGCCTGCCCTATACCGCACAGCTACCGTGCAGGACTCTGCAGGACTGCAGAGTTTTAAGAGAGCACGACACCCCTCCCTCAGAGTTCTCCTGAGGATGTACCGTGGTCCACAGCTATTTCTCTCAAAGCACTCTCCCAGGCCAAGGCAGGAAAATCAGCAGGTTTTCCAGTCTCAGCCTCTTACTCTGCCCCATAATATTTCTCAGGTGATCCTGGGTAAACATGTAGCTTTAAAGAAAAACAGAGGCAACCAAAGGAGTGCTGGTCACATTTTTGAAAATTTACTTGCTCATTTTAAAAAAGCTTGTATGCTAAATGCTTTTCTAAGCCACAGTATCTCACGTGGCACTCTTTGTTTTAGAAATACAAACAAAGCAAGGCATTTCTCAAACTCACATTAACTGTGATTTTGGTATCAGTGTGGGTTTTTTAATTTAAATTTTTTAAAAAAATTGTAGTACAGTAGACATAAGATTTACCATCTCTCTTGACTATCCTTAAGTGTACAGTTCAGTGGCGTTAAGTCCACTCACATTATTGTGCAGCTGTCACCACCACCCGTCTCTGGAACTCTATTCACCTTGTCGAACTGCAACTCTACCCATTAAACAATAACTCCCACTCCCCCTTTCTCCAGCCCCTGGCAACCACATTTACTTTCTGCCTCTGTGAATCTGATATTAAATTTATTTTATACTATAAATTATAACAGTATATATAAAATATGTAAATTTTATGTAATATGCAGAACATTCTACATAAATCACAGCACTATTTTTTTTTGAACCAGCTCCTACAGTAATGGAAATAAAAGCAAAAATAAACAAATGGGACCTAATTAAACTTGAAAGCTTTTGCACAGCTAAGGATACCATCAACAAAATGAAAAAACAACCTACAGAATGGGAGAAAAGATTTGCAAAATATACAAACAGCTCATACAGCTTAATATAAAAAAACAAGCAACCCAATCAAAAAATGGGCAGAAGACCTAAACAGACATTTCTCCAAAGAAGACACCCAGATGGCCGACAGGCGCATGAAAAGATGCTCAATATTGCTAATTATTAGAGAAATGCAAATCAAAAATACAATGAAGTAGCACCTCACACCAGTCACAATGGCCATCATTCAAAAGTCCACAAATGATAAATGCTGGAGAGGGTGTGGAGAAAAGGAAACCCTCCTACACTGTTGGTGGGAATGTAAATTGGTGCAGTCACCAAGAAGGACAGTATGGAGTTTCCTTAAAAAAACTAAAAATAGCATATGATCCAACAATCCCATTCCTGGGCACATATCTGGACAAAACTATAATTTGAAAAGACACATGCACCCCAGTGTTCATAGCAGCACTATGTACAATAGCCAAGACATGGAAGCAGCCTAAATGTCCATCAACAGATGACTGGATAAAGAAGTTGTGGTATATTTATACAATGGAATACTACTCAGCCATTAAAAGGAATAAAATAATGCTATTTGCAGCAACATGGATGGACCCAGAGATAGTCATTCTAAGTGAAGTAAGCCAGAAAGAGAAAGAAAAATACCATATGATATCACTTATATGTGGAATCTAAAGAAAAGACATGCACCTATTTACAAAATAGAAACAGACTCACAGACATTGAGAACAAACATGGTTACCAGTTGGGAAGAAACTAGGGGGAGGGATAAAGTGGGAGTTTGGGATCTGCAGATACTACTATGTGTAAAATAGATAAATAACAAGTTTAAACTGTATAGCACAGGGAACTATATTCAGTATCTTATAGTAACCTATAATGACAAAGAATATAAAAAGGAATATGTGTATATTTATCAGTGAAACATTATGCTGTACACCAGAAATTGACACAATATTGTAAACTGACTCTACTTCAATTAAAAAAGGAAAAAAATAGTAAATACTATTTATTTAATTATATTATATATGTAAAACATGTAATTTTATATTTTTTATATGTAATATATATTATATAATATTTATACATCATAGAATATACAGTATATTCTTTCCTATATAGTAATATAACATACTATATTATTATAATATATATTACTAATATATGATATTATAGTAATAATGTATAATAAAGCAGATTTTCTATGGTGATTGTAATGTGAACCACAGCCCTTGGCAGTGGTCCCTGTGTAATAAGCTAGTGGTCCCCTGTGTAATAAGCCAGCTGAATTAAGTATGCAGCTGAATCTTGGAAAATGTGTGCAGAAAAGCTTCTGTATCTATCTTATGTATATACAGGGAGGTGGAGGAGGTAGGGCTCTGCAATATTTTAGAAAGGAATTTGATAGTGGAAATACTAAGAAATTAATGAAAATGTCCCCTAGGTGGTGCTGCATCATTGTGAAAATGCTAGTGGGAAAGTTGGTATTTTAGAGGTGACTTCCTTCTGCTTTGAATTTCAAATAGGAGCAGGACAGCTCCCTGAGATGTCTGGGAAAAAATGACCAGGAAGAAAGAGTCTTTTTAGAAGGCCTGAGTATACAACCCTCTTGCCGGTGAGGCCCCCTCGGGTGTTGGGTTTGCTGCAGTTGGAAACAGGAAGCTGAGTCAGGCCAACTTTTACTCATTTGCTGTTGGAGCCGTGGCTGATTTTGACCGATCGAGACTGTTTATAACTGTGCTGTGGGGGTAGTTTAGCCTGGGATGTTAGTGCTTGTCCCTCAGGGATTTGAGGGATGTGAGGACCCCTGGAATATTCAGATGTAATTTGCTAATGAATTTTAACAAGAATAGCCCTTTCCTGTTTTGTGTGTATTGCTGTGCATTTCTCAGCTACACTCGTCCTTTCCAACCTCAATTTCTGGGCAACCTATTTTTCTTTCGGCATCAGAAGCGATAGCATCTGGGAAGTGAATCTGATAAATTCTGTCTGGCAACCAGCATCTTTCAGACTGCCAGATCCTGGGGGAGGAAACTGAGATGCTCAGGAGCTGGTTCAGGGCCAGATATACCTGTCCTTGAGGTCCCAGTGATGAGGGAAGGAGACTGGCCAAATGTGATGCAGAACTTCTGAAACTCCACTTCCTGAGTTCATTTCCATCTTGGCAAAATGTGACTTTGGTTTCCAAGGGAAAGAGTTCACATGTATTAAAATGTCTCAGTTGCTGAAGTTGCTTTGTGTCCCTCTGCCATCAATCCCCATCTCCCAACACATTTTCAAACGTGGTGTCTTTGGAAGGTATCCATAGCAACTAGGCTAATTCAGGAATGACTGAATCTAGGCAATAAAGGGAGCGGTAACCCCATGGTATTTTTTACTGGTATTTTTTCACTGTTGATTCTAATTGTATAGGTTGAGTACTGTTATCTATGCACAAGGCACTGTATGACTTTAAGACATTTGATTCCCACAACCACCGTACACAGGAGTCATCATTATCCTTTTAAACAGTTGAGAGAGCTGTAGTGCAGAGATTTTGATGGCTGGTCCATGGTGGTACAGCTAGTTAGATCTGCTGGACCCTGAAATCAAAGGGCCTCCGATGTGCTGCATATGCACTGCCTTCTAAGGAAAGCTAGAGAGAAGTCTTTTGATGTCCATTTTGCAGGTAGAAAAAGTGAGTCACAGAAACAGGGAGATTATTCAAGGCAACAGCAGAGCTGCAGAACCTCAGTCCCCATCCTACTAATACCTTCCTGTTGTAGACAGCTTTGGAGTTCCCAAGATTGTCTCATCTGATGCTCCCAGCAAGTCTTTCTGATTATTGTATTTACAGATGAGGGAATTGAGACATTAAAAGGTTAAATGACATTTCCCAAGGTCACAATGATTATATTGAAGAAAATAAACCAAATCCATCTCTAATTTCATGCTGTCTTCCTAGATTTGGTGCTTTAAAAATATTTCATCCATCTACCTATCCATCCACCCACCTATCCATCCATTCCAGAAGAATTTATGAATGTATTAGGTACCATATATTATGTGTGGTTGACAAGGTTTTTGGGATGAAGTTTAATTCATCAGAGATGAATTTTACTATACTATATATAATGGGACCCTCTCTGACTTGAGTATTGTGGAAATACTGTTCATGTGTATAATACTGTTTATGAGTATTTTATATGTGGGAACTAGATATTCTAATTAATCTAAAAAATGCATGCTATATATGCTATAGATATGATATCATAGGTTTCTCTCTATAAATTACCTAAAATGATCACAGGGAAGGATGTTATGCTTAAATTTTTTAGTTAAGTCAAAGGCCGATAAAGTCTCAAGATCAACCGGACGAGTAATCCTAGCTGGAGCCACCTGGCAGGCGGGGAGCCCAGGGTGTGGAGAGGAAGGGTGGGGAGCGGCCCCTATCCTGGAGGCAAGTCTCCTGGCTTGGACCCATTGTTCACTCAGTGAGGTATAACCGTGACACAGAGTGACACTCAGAAACCTGGACTTGGAATTCTTTTTAGAGCCTGATGCAAGTCCTTGAACATTGTAGGGGTGGCATGGAGATAGCATCCTGACTCTTGCCTGGAACAGCCCAAAGGCAGGAGGCTGCCCAGAGTGGCTGTTGATGGCAGAGCAAAAATAGAGGGCAACGGGAGGGGCTCTAGTCTTCCAAGTTTCGCTGGGGTGGGGGACAGTATGGATACTTAATCTTTTCCATGGATTAAACAGACACACCACCCCCTTTGCCTTTACTGGAAACAGGGTGGCACAGCACACGTCAATGACTGTGTGGAAGAGCTGGAACTCTCATGCACTGATGGTGGGAATGTGAAATGAGCATGAACATTTGGGTAATTTCCAGATACGTACAAGCCTTTGTAAGGGTGTACCCTTTTGTTTCTCTTGGGTGAATACCTAAGAATGGAATGGCTGGGTAGTATCTAAAGCATATGTTTAGCTTTAATAAGTACATGAACTGTTTACCAAAATGGTTGTACCATTTCACAGAACACAAGGTCACCAGTTAATATTAAGACCTTCACAGAAGACCTTGCCCCTGTACCCCTTGTCTCTCCTCTCCATCCTGACCCTGCGGGAGCCAGAGGCAGTGCAGTGAGTGGGGCAGGAGGAGTGAAAGAAAGAACAAGGTGAACAAAGAGCAAAAGAGGACACGCTGCTCCTTACTGAGTAATGGGTGGGGGGAGAATCTTAAGCTGGGTGAGAGATTCATACTTCGAGAATCGATCAGTAGATGGACTTTTTAATATCTGAAAATGAGGCAATTCTAACATCCAAGGGTGGCCAAAAATGTTCCAGGATGTGCTTAAGGTCTCCTTGCTGGGGGAGGAAGGAGGGCTGGCAGACCCATGTGATGGGCAGAGGATGGGAGACAATTGAGCTGCTTCCAGTCTATCTACTGATCCAGCCTGTTCAACAAGTTGGTTTCACTTCATAAAAGCCTTCCAAGTGAATGATACACCATCAAAGAAACCCCCGGACTTCTTCCCCTTACTCCTTCGCCCCCAGCAGTTAGACTCCTAGAATTCATATCCTCTGGGTTTTTCCCTCTTAACTTCTGGTTAAAGAAGCACTCCTTGCCCTCTTCTGCTTGGTTTCACATTTGTTCACTTTAGGATTATTATCAAGGAGAGAGAACGCTTTTTCCAAAAATTGCTGGCAAGAGCCACAAACTCCCTCTAGGTGACTTTGTTGGGCCTTCCAGATGAGGTTGGAATCTGAAGGGAGTAAACACAACAATCAGAAAAAAATTATCTCTTCCAATAAAATACCCTCTACGATGCTTATAATTGCACAGAACGTTAGGTGGTGCAGGGCCCAAACAAGAGGTATTCATCTGTAATTGTTTATGCTCACCCGGGAAAGGGTTTTTTGGTTTGTTTATTGTTTTATTCATGATTAACCAGCATTGTCATGATAGAGTTATAATGATAACAACATGATGAATGAAAATGTTTCAGGTGCAAATTTGCAGGCAAGACACTAACCCTAGAATCTGAAAGTTTCAGAAGCAGGGAGTCTATTCTGTGTGTGTGTGTGTGTGTGTGTGTGTGCGCGCGTGTGTGAGTGAGTGTATGTGTGTTTCTTGGGGGAAAAGGGAGGAAGAAGGAGATAAGTTGACCCTGAATATGTGAATATAGGTGGGGCCCACGTGCTCCTCTTCTGTCTTCCGAAGGCTGCTTTGCTTTCAAGGTCAGGGCTCCTGCCTGGGGCTCCCACAAGCCTTTTCCTTCCTTCTGTCTCTCACACAGAACACGAATTAATCATTACCAGAGCTTGTGAAAATCCGCATGGAACTGTTTCTGAGAGGCCATCATTCTCTCTCATTCTCTCTCAAAAGTTCCAGAAAGTTCTAGCTTCCCCAGGGCTGATCTTGAGTCATCAACACCCCCGTTTCTCACCTTCTTGTCTCTGGAACAGTTTGGTTCCCTGCTTATGACTTTCCCGAGATTTCTGGGCCTGGTCCAGCAAGCAGAAGAGGTATCCCCTCCTCCCAAGGAAGCAAATTCTTTTGAATCTCCTCAGTCATAGTCCATCCTCATCTTTTGTATGTGGCTGTGGTTTTCACCAACAGTTAAAAGTGCCTCACAGTTAACCTTGGTGAATGAGGTGGATGAAACTAAGTGAAACTCTTTTTGGTCAAAATGTAGGCGTAAAGAGATAATTTTCTCCTAAGATGTAACACTAGCTCTGGGGTCAGTTCCAGAAGAAAAATGCAACAAATATTTTAAGCAATGTCAGCATCATGGGAGTGAGTATGTGGTAAGTCTCCCGGGGAAACTATTTTAAGCCCAGACCCACATATGCATCACAGATCATAATAGCCACAGTCCTTTCAGCGTGTTCCTCAAAGGGTAATTACATTAAAGACCCCAAATTTGAGGTATATATTATTATGCCCATTTCACAGATGAAGAAACCTAAACTTAGACTTAGCCACATGATTTGAGCAAGTTAATCTTTCAGGTGTGATTCCAGAGTCATATATGATATATTACATAACTGCATATGAATCAAATAAAGGCAAGTCATTTTCAAACAAATGCTGTCAGTTTTCTCTCATTTTAATACTAGGATATGAAGGTACTGATATATTATCATGGGGGTTATTTCTGAATTTCATCATGGATAGGTAAGACCCTCCTGCCACCATTTTTTCCTTTTTTAAAATATTTTGAACTGTAGGGAGGTGAAGGTGGGGGTGAGAGGAAAGGCCACTGAAATGAGGATGAATAGACCTGGGGTCCAGCTTCCGGCTCTGTCACTGAACTTCTCTGGGGCTTGGTTTCCTTGTCTGTATAACAGGGAGGTCAGATGGACCGTCTCTAAGACACGCAGTTCTCTCTTCTTTACAGAGGATCAGCATAAGCCCAGATTTCCAATTCCAGCTTTTGGTCAAAGGTCCTCCCCATTGCCTCCAACCACGATTTAAGCTCACAGGTGAGCAGGCTGTCATCTGGGACTAGGAATACGCAGTGCTTTGTAAATCAAATTCAACATTCAATTGCACTGCAAACAAGGAGTTCTACACAGTTGAAATGCTGGTGCTCAGGATTTAAAGATCTCCGTGTGCCTGACCTCTGGGAAAAAGTGGTTTGGGGAACCATAGCCGTGGAAGAGTCTAAGGGCATCGGCATCTGGGGTGAGTTACTCTGAGTGAAGGAAATCTACCACGTTTTTGTATTATTGCCAACCTTGGGAAGGTAGATATACTATGTCATCTGTGTGCTCACCTTCTGAGATCATGCTGATGGTTTTCCAAACTTTTCCTCACTCCTCAGGACGGTGTGGAGTGGAGCGGGTCCTGGCTTCCTTCCGGCTCCTCTCCCAGGCTTCTCGTGCCCTTGAGGCTGTGGGGTTTGAGGTCTGCCCTGTTGAAAGCAGGCTCTCTTGCACATGTCAGTGACTTTGACCATGGGTACTTATTTTGGTTGACCCTGCAACTTCCAGGGGGCTTGCCTAAAACCCAGATCTCTCAGGGTCATTTCTCTCCCTTATTCAAAAAAGGTCAGGACTCCCCATTGTTAATGCACGTCCTGAATGCTGTTGGGTGTGCACCTGCTTTTTGAGATTCCTTAGTCTTTATCCGGCATCCTGGGCACCCCACGTCCTAGCCACTGGGACACTTTCCACATCCCAGTCTCATTCCCCAGGCCTCTCCACCTGCTTTCCACTCTGCAGCGTCCCCGCTGCCCCTTCTCCACCTGGAAAGCCCCTGACCAATGCAATTTGAACAGCACATGCCCTGGGATGTCTGCTCACTCTTTGCCTCCCCATTTGTGATTAGTCTTTGCCATTTCTGTGTTCCCATGGCCCCTAGATTCAGTTGGAGCAAGAAATGAGGGTTGTATAATCACCCCCCAATAAATGAGAGAGCTCTTCATGAGTGAAAATCTGAGTATTCCTTCTGATTTCCAGACTAGAGCATAGTTGATTCTCAGTAAATGTTACCGAGCGAACAAAGGAACAGAAAGTCCTTGGAAACCAGGCGGGGCCTCAGTTTTCTGAAGCTTCTCTACCATGTTTCTCTGATTATCTTCTACATGATAATTTATGCCCATCAGGCTTGCATGACACACTAACATCCCTTTTGAAGGCTACTGTTCAAGGATAGGAAAACAACTAATGCTCCTCTGACCGTGGGGAGTGGCTATGAAGCAGCTCAGAAAGGAACAAGCCTTAGACGCGCTTTCTTCACAAAATGCCGCTGCTCCCCGAGCTCACTGAGCACATGGATGGACACTTGTCTTAGGGATGTGCTTTGAATGCAGTCATTTCCTGCAGACAGTCTTGCACACCAATAGGTGTTCCAAATGAGCAACTGATCAGCAGTCATTTAGGTTTTCCTTTATTTATACGATAGGATTCAATTCTGATCTTTTTGTTCTAATCTTTATTTCAATTTATTTCCTAAACCTCAAGACACCCAAGCCATAAATTAGCACCTAACTTCTTGGTATCAGATTCTGAAAATAAAGAATATTCATGTTTTGGAGATTCTTAGTGTTGGTTATCTGAAATAAAAATTCAGAAGAATTGGAATCTAAGAAAATGATACAAATGAACTTATTTACAAAACAGAAACAGACTCACAGACATAGAAAACAAAATTATGGTTACCAGGGGAGAAAGATTATGAGGAGGAATAAATTGGAAGTTCCAGATTTGCAGATACTAACTACTGTATATAAATTAGATAAACAAAATTTTCTACTGTATAGCACAGGGAACTATAGTCAATACCTTATAATAGCCTATGATGAAAAAGAATAAGAAAAGGAATATATATGTATAACTGAATCACTATGCTGTACACTAGAAATTAACACAGCATTGTAAACCGACTATACTCAAAAAAAAAAAAGAATTGACAGTAATATTTTAATAAGACATGGTAGCTTTCAAATACCTTCTCTTATGTGATGCTTGCAACTGTCTTGTGAAACAGATGGGGCAAAAATTAAAATTTCTGTTTTGTAGACCAGGAAGCTGAAGCTCAGAGAGCATGAGTGACTTGTCCAAGGTCACACAGCTGGGAGATGGCAGTGCTTACACCTGAATCCATTATGATTTTGTGGGTAACCCACATCTCATTACAAGTATTTACAAATGAGAAAGCACACACTTCATAGCGCAATATTTTTGGCGACCTTCGCAAGTCTCCAAACTCCCAAGGCAAACGATCTATGTTGGGTCCCTCGTTTCCCTGGGTCATTTTCATGGTTTAATGAGAGAAGCATCTATGAGATAAAATGGAGTCAAGAAAGGAAAACAATGAACACTGACCATTCGTTTAATTAAAGGTTTGACACACAACGCGATTGAAATTACTTGGAGGGATAAACAGATTGTGAGTTTTTGTTTCGTTTTGTTTTGGTTTCTAAACTGGGACTATCCCCTTCTTCCATTCTCAGAAGGATTCAGGCAACGCTTAAGCGATCAGGATTCCATTTATCTGACTAACTCTTCAAGAAAAGGTGAGGGTGATAAACGTGTTAAGAACTCATTTAAAAACAATGGACAATTTCAAATTCAGTAAATCGGGTGTTCCCTGTTTAGCCTGCTCTTGTTAGAATAATGGGATTTGAGGGTTTAAAACATAGCTTGTTGCGAAATGATGCATGAGTTCCCCCAAATCTTGTTTAACATATTGCTGGAATAATGCATATGAGATGGTTAAAAATGGAAGTTAGAAAAAAAAATCCCCAACACCCTTAGAGGAATTTGCAATTCATAAAGTTACTGCCAATTTTGCATTATAGTTGCCATGGTAACCCTGCTAGGCTTCTGCTCAAATGTTTCTCAGAAGGGGAAGAAATAGTATATAATAAGCTCTTCAAGTGTAATTTTTTTTATTGTAGTTGAATTAGTGTGTAATTCTTATGTGAGTATTTTAGTAATCCATGAATGTGCATTCTAGTTCTGGTTCTGATTTCTTATCTCCATGTGTTTGAGCAATGTATGAAAAGTTGCTGGCCACTAGCAACACTCGGTAATTTATTATAAAAATAATAACACAAAGCATTATCCATGTAATTAATTACAAAAGTGAAAACAAGAAAGAATTTCAGAACCGATTATAGTAAATTTCCCAGCCCAAAGCATCGGCTTGCTTACTGATGCTAAGTGCTTTCAGCCGAGATTTTAGGCTGTGTTCACAAGTCACCCCTTGCCTCCTCTACCCTTTCCCTCAGAAGAGTTCTATACAGTGAATAAATGAGGATCAATTAGACCAAAATACTGCTTTCATTTGGCCATTTGGATAGGGAGCTATTTTTAAACGGTAATTGACTTTTTGTGTGTGTGCTTTGTTCAGCCTCCATGGAACCAGTCTAACAGCTGAGCGGGAGCCGTGCATATCTGGACACGGAATTAAGGTCATTGAGGGTTTGGTTTCACATGGGTCAGTTTCGAATAGAGAAGAAATATGGGCTCGGGAGTCAAGTAGACCTGGATCGCACTCTGGCCCCGCATTTTACTAGCTGAGGCTGCTGGCAAGTTGCTTAAAATCGGGAGCCTCAGTTTTTTCATTTGTATGAATGGGATGACCATGCATCTCTAGAGTGTTTGTAAGAATTAGAGATAATTGGACGTGATATAGTCTGCCCAAAGTTGGACACAGTGTATTAGCTGCCTAGCATTGCTGTAACAAACTACCACAAACTTAGTGGCTTAAAACAGTATGTATTTGAGATCTTACAGTGCTGGAGAACAGAAGTCCAAACTGGGTCATCCTAGGATAAAATTAATGTGTCAGCAGGTCTGCCCTCCTTCCTGGGGTCTCTAGAAGAGACTCTGGATGAAGAGATTTGTTTTCTTTGTTTTGCCTTTTTCAGCTTCTAAAGGCTGCCTGCATTCCTTGGCTCCTGGCCCCTTCTTCCATTGTCAAAGCCAGCAATGGCTGAGTGATGCTGAATTTTCTGCCTCCTTCTTCTGCTTTTAAGGATCTTTGTGATTATATTGTGTCCACTCAGATAATCCAGGGTAATAGCCTTATTTTAAAGTCAGTTGATTAGCAACCTTAATTCCATCTACAACTTCAATTCTTCCTTGCCAATTCACATAACATATTTATGGTTTCTGAGGATTTGAACATCTCTGGAGGTGAGGTTGAGAGTCATTATTCTGCCTACCATACACAGTAAGCACAAATAAATGCTAATTTTAATGCTAGTTTTCTATCAATATTGTTTGTAGTATTAGTAACAGTAGTCCTTACCCCATCTAAAAGAGGATTCAAACAGGCGTTGATAGAACAGCAAGACCTGTCAAAATTCAGAACTGCCTGAATCAAATGCTGGGCTGCCTGGAGCTCTTTGTTGCCTCTCTGTTTTCTGATAATCACACTCAGAAGGATTTGGGTGGGTCCTTACGGTAGGAACCCATACCTGGAGAGATGCCACTGGGACTGAGTTTCATTTCCCAAGTGTCTTGCTTTTATGTGTTTTTTACTTATGAGAAGATTTTTTTTCATTAACATGATTTTTAAAAAGCTGTCTTCTCAAAATGCACTAAATTCTAAAGCCCAAGAATTCCCTCTCTGGAGGAAAGACTTCAAGGATCCAGATGAATGTGCCTGGAGATGACCATAGCAGTTCTTGGTAGTGGTTTTCCGCAAGACGGTATCTCTGCACTCTGAAGTCATGCCAGTGCCCATCAGCTGTCTAAGAAATCAAGGTGGTGAGAGCTTGTCTGCTCTGTCTCCACTGCAAACAGAATGAAAGAGAATAATCTTATGCATGGGGTGTTAATCAGTAAGAAGGAAACCATTCTGACCAATATTCCAGCCTGGAGCTCTGTGACCCAGGAGATCATGGAGCTGCATCTCTGGAGGTCTTGACTGCATGGGATGGTTTAGGTGTGGCTCTGGGTAATGACAGGGAGATGGCTGAGCGGCTGCCTAATTCCTTTCTTCCCTTATGAGTCCGTGACTTTCCTCTCTGTCTCTGTCTCTGTCTCTCTGCCTCCTAGGTGGAGTTGGTGTTATTGCTCCCATAGTTCTCTCCAGAACAAGCAAGTGACTGAAAACATCTGTTTTCATTGTCTAAAATGGATTTGTCCCCCATGAGCTAGAGGTGCTCTGGCTTCAAGCAGCATTTTGTAGTTTGGGACAGCAATGTCTTAATGTCACCAGCACTGTCTCCAATTATTCTATGCGAAGGCCTTATTTCTCCTTCTCCTTTCCTTTCACATCTATATGTGCTTATTCTCATTGCTTTTTTTCTTCCTTCACTCTTTTTTGGTCTCTGTTCTTATAATTTGGACTGATTTCTATGGCTGTCATTTTTCTGGACTAGTTATTTCTTCCTTCTTTGGTTTACTCAACATATTTTTTCAAAATAATTTAATAGCAATTCTTTTATAAGAGCAAACAACCACCCCTCCAGATTAATTATTTTTTTCCCCAATTTGATTTGCATAAGGAGAGTGTGCTCGAATTCCTTATGTATTAGCAAAGGGCAGTCAGTATGATCTAAAGAACCCCAGTGATTGTCTCTTTTCTCAACAAATCTGTTCATGAGTAAATACAAGGACAGTTCTTATTTGCATTTTCCCCACAGTTTTCCTCTTTAATTCTGCTACATATTTGTGCTACTAATGTATGTAATCCCTACTATGGGTGTGTGTGGGTTGGGGAATTTGAAAGAAGAAATTTATTGTTTTGTTGATTTACATTTTAACCAAATTGACCCTCTTTGGAAATGCAAACTATTCTTCCTATTGCATAATAGGAGATAAATGTTGCTAGTTTACTGGTGACAAGATAAATGAGAAAGAGGAAGGGTATTCAAACTGTAAAGTTGTCTTCTCTTTTACCTGAGAGCAGGGAGAGAAACTTGGACTCTTCAATGTGCATATTCAATAAATGCAATAGCAATTCAATAAGTAAATTGATATTTAAGTATCTAAAAATAATGCTTTAATTTCTATCCAGAGGATTCATTTCAGTGACTTTGCTTTGGAAAGCAGCTATGCCATCTTCCTTTTCCAGCTCTTTGGGCAATTCATTGCTTTCCAGTCTTTTTGAAATACAGGTAGAATTTACTCAAGTTCCATTTCATAGTCTTATTACATTAGAGCATCTCCACACTCCCAGTTAAGGTGGCAGCACTAGAGGAATGAATTTGTGTTAGTTATCATTATGGTTGATCTTGTAAGACTATGAGGATTTTAGTGTGAAATTGCTCACTAAAAGGTGTCAGAATGACCTACCTTCTAGTCTTAGCTCTGTCATTTACTAGCTATGTGAGCAAGTTTCTTAACCAGGGTGACCGAGCAACCATCCAAACCAAGGCACTTTTAAGATTGTAAGGGGGTATTGTCAATAAGCATGCCAGGGCAAGTGTAAATCAGGACAGTCTTGGCCCAACCAGGATGCATGGTCATCCTACTGTTGGCACTATAAGTTTTTTCCAATGTAAAATGAGTAGGAAGGTAAAAATTTGAAAAATACCCATCTTATAGGATGTTGTAAGGATTCAATGAGACAATGAGTAAAGAGTGCTTAGCACAGAACCTGGCCTATACTAAAAGTCAATAAATGTTAGTTGTTGAGCTAACGATACATATACAACTTTTCATGTTCCTCAAGACAATATGGAATGTTAACTACTATCAGTAATTATTATTTATCACTTGTTTATCATATGGAACTCACCAAAGACTGACCTTGGGTTTATTTCTTGGAACAAGGGTGCTGTTTTCCTGTTTCTTTCAAGTATAGTACAGCAATCTCAGCTTCCGAACCCCTTGACTTGGGTGAATTAATTTTTTATTAAATCCTTTGCACTAGAATGCTACTTAACTCTTCTTGGATTAGATAAAAGGGATGTATCAAAAGCTACAGCAGTTCTGAATTTCAGTTTAAATTTTCTATTGCAATCTAATCACCAGCAGAAAAATTTTCCCTCCATTAAATGTTCCTGTGTAAAGATCTGCCTAAAAACTCCAGAAAATTTTGCACAGCCTTGTCAGTGGTTATCTATGGTTCAGCAGTATTATTACTGCTCTTGCAATAAAACAGCTTATATTTGAGATCAAATATATTTCTCTGGTACCTTAGCTTTGTTTAGTAAGAAAACAAGAGTTGGAGATATTAGAATGCTTTTAATACAACTGTGATAAAAACTCAGCTTAGTTGCACAAAAAGACTTGTGATAACTGAAGAAGGGTGGATGCCTTGGAAAGCATTTCATGTTCATCAGAGAAGGATGCTGAGGACCCATCCCCAGAGATGCTTGATGGACCCAATAAGAGTGTGCTTGTTTCTATTTTTGTAAGATACTGTATTGGATCTTGTGGAAATCTCTGGACAAATGTTTTCTTGCTGGCATCATCGAGTTAATAGTTGAATTATTGATGACTAGTCTCTGTTAAGAGCTCCATAAACTAGCTTCATTAATTCATCCATTCATCTATGCATTCATTGATCTGTGCATCTGTTCAGCAAATATTTATTGAGCCTACTATTATGTGCTAGGGGCAAAAGATTTAAGTAAGCAATATTCAGTCTTTACTCCTGTGGTAGATTTGCAAAAGTGGCTCTAATTCTCCATCCTTCTGTCTTTGCTACATAACTTTATAGTTCCTTTTCATGTTGACTCTGATCTCAGCCATGAAACTTGCTTTGGCCAATGAGTTGTTGATAAGCATGACATAAGCAAAGGCTTGAAAGCTCTTGTGCAATCAGGCTTGTCCACATTCTTACCTGCTTTATCACTGTAAGAATGTCTGTGCTAGCCTGTAGGATAATTAGAGACACTTGGGACAGAAATGAATTAGCCTAGTCATTCCAACCAAGGAAAACATCCTATATTGGCTGAAAGCAAGCTGCCTCCCTTACACCAATACATTTCCCTATACCTGTGAGATTGTTCAACTGAGACCAGAAGAACCACCCAGTCAAGCCCAGCCCAGATCAGCAGAGCTTCCAAGTCAACCATCTCAGAGTCATAAGCAAGAATTGCTTATTGTTCTATGCTATTGAAGAGTTGTGATCAACTGAGAGTCAGCATCACTTTGGAAAGGTTAATGATTTAGCTTCAAAGACTCTTGTTCTCATAGCTTTTCTCCTTGACAAACACACTTTCATTTCCCTTAAGACATGTTACATGTCTGCCCATTTGATATTCTCACACATCTTATAATAATTTCTTTGGACGAATGTAATAGCTGTTTTGAGGTATTTGCTTCCATTGGGTCCATGCTTCTGAAAGACTTGGATTGAAACTGCAAAAATCTTATGAGTGTCTGAAATGGAGGAGATTGATTCACTTATTTGCCATTTATCAGATGCTTGGGTCAGACCTGGTGCTGGGCATTTGGGTATGGAAGGGAGAAATGTAAATAAGCCTATATGTGCAGACCTCCTTTTCTACTGGAGGACACTCTAAATGAGCAAATAAGACCAAAAAAACCCCCAAAACAGCACAACCTGGAAAGTACTAATGTAGAGGGATGGGCACAGTTTTGTTTATTTTCAAGTCTAGGGAGGCACATCTTTTGATGGAGACATTTGAATTAAAGAAATACTGAAATACTATTAGATTATTCATCCACTCAGTAAACACAGGTTGAATAACTGGCATAGACAAAACAGTAAACCAGTTGCTTGGAGGCTATAAAAAGTAAGTCCTTAGAGGGTTTCTAATCTAGAACGGGACACCAATAGACAAAATTAACATAAATCAGAAGGAATGAAGTGCTCCAACTGAGGTTCAAATTATAACTTAAGTGGAAAGCAAGGAATAATTCATTCTTATTAGGAAAATCATGGAGTGCCTTTAAGGACATCATGGAATTTAAGATGGACTTTGAAAAACTCTGACTGATATCTACCCAATAAAAATAATTCTATAAGATAAAGAATATCAGGGTGTGGCAGAGCACTCAGATCACTGGCTGTAAGATTTGGGAGATAGAAAGCCAAGGGATACTACAGAAGACAACTTAGACTTGATTAGAGTCTAGAGGCCCAGGTCCTCTCCTTGGCAGTTCAAGTCTTTGGTTGTGTGACTGTCACCAATTAACTTAGCCAGTTTTAATTTTCTCATCTCAAAACTGAGTAAAGTGATTCTGGATGATCTGTATGGATGTGTCTGGCTTGAAGACCCCAAGAAATCTGATTAAATTACTCATCATATGCTTAAACACAATAAAGTGGCCAATATTTTCCACTAAGAATTGGTCAGCTTGGGCTCAGTTTTTAGGTGTCATGTTTAAATCGATACAATTGGAATAGTTCATACATTTCAGTTATTCATATACGAATATACTTTGATCTTAATGTAGAAAACAACAAGCGGGGAATTCTATACTTGGAGTGACAGAATCAGTCAATGTGATGGCGGGGTGGGCGGGGCTTGTGGTGAGGTTATATACAAGAGTAGAGATCATCAGACCAACCTGGGTTCAAATGCTGGCACTGCCCCCAGCAATGTATTTCTGCACAAGTCATTTAGCTTTTCTCTGCCTCAGTGTTCTCACCTACAAAATGGGAATAATAATTCTGCTTCATAAGGTGAAGAGCAAAGAATGGAACACAATCCATGTTATTCAAGGATGGTCCTTTGTGGATAATATATGCATGAATACGTGAGATCTCTGTGTGAGAGGGTCCCTCCCTGTACACAAGAGATGTGATCTTGAAAGATCATACATGATTTAAATTTTTTTATATCTCTTTCATATTTAAAGTGTGCCGTTTCAAAAGTCCCTGTTGTGACTCTTCTTGCTAAACAATTATTTCTTAGATTACATGAAATTTGAATATATAAAGCAGGTAATTGTTTTCTTCAGGAACGGGTTATAAAACTAGGTTGAATGTGGAATAAACTGCTAGTTGCATAACCATTGCCACTTTCCCCCTCTTTCTTAATAAGATGCTATTTGAGATGTCAGTGTGTTTAACTGAGAGAGGTCATTTCACAGTGCTCCTTGCATACAAGGATGGCCAATGTGATACAAGCTGAAGGCAATAGGTAAGACATTAGGAAGGGTCCCACTTTATCCCTCACTTTCCCCTTTTTCTTGTTTGGAATGAAAGTTGGTGTAGCGACCCAGGGACACTTGGGTTTAAGAAAGGAAGTCATTATGCTAAAGACGGTGGAGCAGTTAGAAAGGAGGAACTACAGCTCCGTATGACTTTGTGGGGTTGCAGTACTTTCCTGTCCAGCTTTAGACTTCCCTTTCTGTCAGAGCACAGTAACCTTCTATTTTGTTTAAGCCTCTGTTGTTTCTGATCTCTGATATGAGCAGTTTCTTGTAGATTCTAACTGAAGCATTTAGCAATATTGGTGATGTTGCCCAACTCAGTGGGTAAAGGTGGTGGTGTTAGAATCGGAAATCACAGTAGTAATCATGCTTGAACCCCTCCCCCACACCCACACCCACAAGCTAATCATCTGTGCAAGATCTTACGGGACTAACCAGTTGATGTTGACAATGCTGACAAAGTTTGTCAGTGAAACGAATCAAACATTCACTTAGATGCTGGGGAAGCATATAGGAAGGGTACCTAGTCTTGTCTTACAGGACCAGGGATGCTTTCATTAGGGAGGTGATGCGGGTGCTGAAAACGCATGGAAAGCAGCAGTTAGCTACTGGGGCTGAGGTGGAAGGGAGGGGGGAGGCCGGGGGGGAAGGCATTCTGGGAAAAAAGGAGCAGTGTTTGCAAAGACACAGAGGTAGAGTTGAGCTTGGTCTGTCCGAGGGAACTGTAAGTAGTTAGTATATGAAACACAGTGTTGGACGTAAGGAATAGGGAGTGGAGGGAGGCAGGAAATGAGGCAGGAAACCAGGGAGGGGAGCAGATCAGGTGGACATTTAAAGCCATATTTAGGCATTTTGCTCTATCCTGAAAGGAATGAGCTTCCATTTTTGAAAGACTATGGTGACAGCAAGGAGGAGGAGGATGGGGTGGGCGTGAGTTGGTTATTTCAGTGAACTTAGTACTACACTAAGGGGGTGGTATTAGAAATATGAAGAGCAGACAGATTCAGGAAATTACATGAGGTAGAACCAGGAGAACCTGATGAATGACTGGCTTAGTGCCAAGGAAGATGCCCAGGTTTCTGGCTTGGGATCTGTGTTAGTGCAGATGTGAAACTCTCCTGGATGGCATATTTGCTGCTTCTTGTAAGAATCCTAAATGTCTGTCTCCTACTTAAAAATGAGCTTGGTTGCAATTGGCTTAGTGAAAATTAAATTTTATTGATAAGGAGAGTAAGCCATCTGGCGGTTCTCTGACTGGTGGGCATCTATATCCCTGGGTATAATAAAGATGTAACCTCTTGCCACAGGAAGCTATTACCTGATATTATTTATTTCCTGATAAAAAGGAGCAAATCATGCCTGGACATCTGTGGAAAATGAGTTTCTAATAAAGCTAAGGTAGTTAATGTCTAAATGGGAGTGTCTCCTGTGATGATAAATGCCTACTCTGCTGAAATAGTTTCCATAAAACTCAGTAGGTAAGAGGGTAGAGATATTGTGTAATTGTCAATGAGGCAATAAAGGGATGTTTGTTTATTGGGTTTATAATCAACAATGAATCCTAAGTCTTATGAAAAATGAAAATGTTTTGGCGTACCAATTCAGCAATAGAAGCTTCTCTTTCAGAGAAAAATTATATTTTAATATGTATTTAGTGTAACATTCAATGGATAATGGGAAAAAATGTAGAGGATGCCATTGGGAAAAATAACAAACTGTGACCATGTGTGGGAGTGCGGTGCTAATAGCTCTCAGAACAAATAACAGCATATTGCTGACCATTCAGTGTACACAAAGGATGTTTTTTTCTCATTGTTCTGTGTAATTTTTGGCTATGAAATCCTCCACTGCCAGACTACCGTCTGTATTGGTAGGCTGCTGGAATGTGGCAGCAAGGATTGAAGTACAACTTTTCCTTGTCTACCTGGTTCTTTCTCTGCCTTAAACATCTTGATGAAAAATAACTGATTCTCTGGTATTGGGTGTAACAGAAACTCACAAGACCAGTATGCTCCAGATAGGTATGTTATGTTCAGTTGTTGTCTTTGTCTCAGGTGCTTTCTCTAGACTCAGGTTGGGTGTTGGTTATCTTTAGAGGTCTTGGTGGTCACTGGGCTCCAATGGGATACGTAGCTGTTTTCTACTAGCTGTGAGTAGGAACCAGCAGGGGTTCCTCTCTTTGGAGACAGTTCTCTAGAACCAGTCTGTATTAGTCAGAGACAGACTAAATTGTTATAACAAAGAGACCTCAATATACAATGGTTCACGTGGACTAGAAATTTACTTCTCTTTCACAGAATTATCCAAAGGTGGGGAGGAAGAGAAGTCTGGGGTAGGTAGATGATTCAGCTTCTCCAGCCATGTAGGGTCTCAGTTTTCTTGTAACTTGTGGCTTTGCCTTCCCTTGGACTAATGTTTTCAGCTGTGTGGTCAAAGCCAGGCCATAGGCATCACACCCTCTTTCCAGCCCAAGGGAAGACAAAAGGAGAAAATTGAGGTCAATCAGCTTCCTTTTAAAAGATATAACCCAGGAGTTTCTCATCCCATTGGCCAGACTATCATCACATGACCACACTTACCTTCTAGTCTCTAATTGGCTGGCCAAGTGCTCAGCTAACACGCAGATTTTTCTAGTACTAAAAGGAAGATGGGGAAAAGAGTCATGTTGGAGGGCATACGGTACTCTCTGCCACACTGTCTTTTGGATCTGCTTTAGTGACTGCTCTCTTTCTCCGGAATGAGTTTCAATTTATTGGGTGTCTGCGGAGGGGTCCTTGAAGCTATTGATGATGCCCAGATGGTGACTGTTCACTGCTGAGAGAGAAGCCATTGGAAATTCCATATATCAAATGTCATGTTCAAACTGAAACAATTTGAATATTTCATACATTTCAGTTATTCATACATGAATACACTTCAGTCTTACTGCAGCCAGCTCAACATGGTGGTAATTACATTGTCTATCATATTTACCATGCTCTCTCAAACCCTATCTAAGGGAAGCCTGCATATATGTTGTGGATTTTCCTGTGTTGTTCCTGTATTGCTTGTCCCTGGAACATGGCAATTAAAATTGGCTATCAAGAAACAAATGACAACATTTGAAATTGAATGGGGTGCTTTGTTTATTTACTACTTAAACAAACCATATTAAGAGTGCATTTGTATTTCAAAAGAGAAGGTTTTGTTTCTATTTTTTCAAATCCACCTGAGAGAATGTGGGTTTCTGTTTTCTTCCACAATGTTAAGATGGAATTTTTCTGTAGGGCTACCATGATGATCCTTGATGGCCTGGGGGCTGGTGAATTGAGAAAGCCTAGTCTTCGGAAGTTTGGGAAACACCAGGATTTCCTATCTGCGAGTTCAAAAAGAACCATCTGGGGTCATTCAAACTTTCACCACAGCACAAATAATATTATCCACCTTATGGTATTGTTACCTATCTTCCTCTCCAATAGCCTCTGAATTCCTTGGGGGAAGAACTTTATCTTCTCCAACTCTGTGTCTTTGAGCCTTGTGCATACCTGGCACACCGTAGGGGCTGTTTGAAAGGTAGAGTGAATTAATGAGGGAGAAAGCAAGTGGGGCAATAGCCCTCAGCAGGAGTTGGAAAATCTCTCTCAGCCCATCAGGGTGAAAGGAGGAGAAGATGGATCTGGATACAAAAAGTCTAGGGAGGACTGTCTGAAGGCTCTGTGGGGTATGAGGAGCTGTCTATCTTCAGCTGATAGTGGCAGGGGGCAGGGAGGTCAAGAGTTTTAGGAAAGTAGGAAACTTCAATGTGGTTACTTGGAAAACATGAGAGAGTTGATGGGAAAATGTAAGGGGGTTGCTTATTGGTGCCTAGAATCTCTTTCACTTCAGGTCCCATCTTCTATTTTTTGCTGTCTTTCCCCTAATGTCTCCTTCCCTTCACTGTATACAGATGCTCACATGCCTGCATCTTAAACATACAAAACCCTCCTACAAATCCCTCTCCAACAATTGCCTTTCCCCCGCCCCCTTCAAGGACAAACTCCTAGGAGAGATGCTGCCTTCACTTCTCTACTCCCCCCACCTCCCTTTTACTCTGCCCCCACTGACTCCTTCCTATTTCCTTCATTGGAATCATTCTCAAGGGATCCTAGTAATATCCTTGTTGCTAAATGCAATGTAAACTTGAGGTCCTTATCTCACTGGATTTCAGAGCAGCATTTGACTGCTCTGTCCTCCTTAAAATATTCCCTTTTATTGGCTTCTAAAACATTTCTGTGTCTCCTATTTTTCTAGCCCCTCCTTTTCAGCGTTCTCTGAGGGTTCTTCTCCTTCTGCCTGTCCTTCAGTGTTGGTGACCTGCTCCTCCAGGTTTTGTCTTCAGCTTTCTGTACTTCTCATTACCTTGCTGCTAATCTTACTCACTCCCGTGTCTTCAGTGATATCTTTACTCTGATGACTGCCTAACACACATCTTCAGCTCACGTATCTTTCCTTAGATCCAGACTCATATATCACAGATACTTCCTGGACTCTACATTTGCATGTCTTGTAGAAACCTAAACTCACCATGTCCACAACTCAACTCATCACCATCCCCTTGACACCTGCTCCTTCCCTCATGTTCCCTAGTTTAGTCAATGACATCTCTACCCACTTGGCAGATATCAACATATCATTGCTACTTGCTAGCTCTCCATTACCACTCTCTTACCTCCTAGAAGTTCCTCTCAAAATACTGCTATACACTGCTACTACCCTAGGCTAGCCACCAAGATCTCTTGCCTAATTACTTCAGCATAATCTAAACTAGTCTCTTTCTTCGCAATCCATCACCTTTCCAACCCAAGCTTCCAAATTGCAGCCAGAGTGTCCTTCCTGAATCAAAAAAAAAAAAATTTTTTTTATCATTTTCTCCCCTACTTAAGTTTTTAAAAAGATGTATCCTTTTCCTTCTCCATGAAGTTCACACTTCCACCAGGCTTGTAATCATACATGACTCCTGAGTTTCTCTCCTGCTGTATCTTTAACCTTCTCCCTCTGGATCTCTCGGCCACGTCCAGACTGATTTCTTTTAATTTCTTTAATTTACGATGTTCTCTCTCTTCTCAAAGTGATACTTTTTCTGTTTGGAACTCTCTTTCTCCTTTCTTTCTTTGCCATTCATTCACTCAATAAAAATTTGTTACTGTTTTATAGTACTAGTATTTAGTGAGGCACTTTACCTAGCAATAAGGATACAGCAGTGAGTCAAATAGAGAAATCCCTGTTCACTGACATCGGGGCTGGTGCTATTCTAATCAGGTTTCTGTGTCATCTCTCACAACAGGCATCCAATTAGAGCTCATTTGTGGATTCTTCAGGGACCCTCAAGGAAATCTTTTCACTGCGCCCTTCTCTAGGGAAGATACTGGGTGGCTCACCAAATCAAAAGAAAAGCTAAGTGATGAAGCTTCAGAGGAACAATACCCAAAAAGCTCTAGAATCTTAGGGCCAGGAACCCTGGGGATGGCTCCTCATGGTGCTAACATTGTTGTGACTGATTTCCAACTAGCTTTCTAAAATAGGAATATGACAATTTTAGAGGGTGACTTTTATGTGTTCTTCTGATTAAGATTCAAATTCCTGGGAGAGGGAATCTGATTGACCTAGCTGTGGTCAAGTATGTACACCCACAGGTTGAATACTGTGTCTGGCAACCAGAGGTCCTGTGACTACTGTTATAGCATCCTAGACAGAAGATGAGGGTAATTTGGATTATGACAGCAGTGGAAGTGGAGAAAAATAGATTTGGGAAATGTCGATAGGCAGAGACTGATGTTTTGTGGAGTGAAGTGGTTGTTAAGGTGGAGGGAAAAAGAATCATAGATGATGCATTGATCTTAGGTTTAAGCAACTAATGAAAGTTTTGCTGAGATTGGAAGACCGGGGAGGAAGGAGATTTGGTTTGGTAGGGTCTGGGGTTAGAGAGGAGATCAAGCGTCTATTTTGGTCATGATAAGTTTGAGATGCTTAATCAGCCACTGGATATGAGACTGAAGCTCAGAGAAGCAGTCAGATCTAAAGACAAGAATATGAGATGCTTCCTCATATAGATGCTATTTAAAGTCATGAATCTAGATGTAGTAACTTATGGGTAGATGGCAGGTAGAGATGAGTGAAGGCCCTGGGACCGAGCCCTGGGTTGCAGCTGTACTTAGAGGTTGTAACAGAGGAGGAAGAGCCAGCAAAGGGGGCTGAGAAGGGAGGCCAGCAAGGTAAATGGAAAAACAGAATTTTCCACCATTGTCACAGAAGCCAGATCTTACTATCAGTCACACATCTTCTCCTGTATGGATGTCTGTTCAATCTTGAAATGCATAATCTGCTTTAGTCACCCCCCAGTTGGATTCACTCATGCCCTCCCTATATATCCTAGTATACTTGATTTAACCCATCACTGTTACAAATTTTATGGACAGATCACCCAAACCAGATGGACTGTGCGGCATCACTAACAGCCTTGACCACGTGCTGTCTCTCTGCTTCATGGTGCTTATTTTTTATTTTCTTTTACAAGCTATAACCTGTCTAGTTAACACAGCTCTTCTGTGTTCATGGGAGAATTCCCTGCATCGTATGCTCATTGTGGCCATGTTCTTCCCGCTGTTGACTGCTCACGTCTGTACCCTGGTCAGGACTTTGTACAGAGGGGTCTAGATGGATGCTAATCCTACAGTGCCAGTCCCTCTATTTTTAAGATGAAAAAACTGAGGCCTAGAAGGGGTCACCTGTCCACAAGGATGTGAAGATGACATTTTAGCAACTCTACTAGGCTGATCAATAAACTGGTTCATTGTTTTATGTATCTTAAATAGCAATCCATAAATGTCATAGACCCTCTGAAAGGCACTATTGTCCAGGGGTTGAGCCAAAGAAGGTGGTTGTGTACAGAAAATGACAGCACGGGGTCTGCCTCCTTCACAGGTTTATCATTAGACCCCATGAATGATACTGTGAAGGTTCATTAGGAACATTTATAGCATGCCAGATGATTGGACAAAGAAGATATGGTATATACATATATATATGTATATATATATACACACAAAATGGACTGCTACTTTGCCATAAAAAGAAAGAAACAATGCCATTTGCAGCAACATGGATGGACCTAGAGATGATCATACTGAGTGAAGTACGTCAGGCAGAGAAAGACAAATACCATATGATATCACTTTTATGTGAAATCTAAAATATGACAAAAATGAATTTATTTATGGAAAAAAAAACAATTCATAGACATAGAAAACAAACTTACTGTAACCAAAGGGGAAAGTGGGGAGAGAGGGGTAAGTTAGGCGTTTGGGATTAGCAGGTACAAACTACTACATACAGAATAGATAACCAACAAGCTCCTACTGTACAGCACAGGAAACTGTATTCAGTTTCTTGTAATAACCTATAATGACAAATAATATGAAAAAGAATATATATAACTGAATTGCTGTGCTGTACACCAGAAGGTAACACAACATTGTAAATCAACTATACTTCAGTTAAAAACAACAACAAAAGAAACATGGCGTACAAATGTAAGGCTATATATTTTTCTCCAGATAAGCCAGGTAGGTATTGGCCAATTTTCTCAAAAATCACTTTGTGCTTAAGGAAGGAGTTTATTCTATGCCTTAATACCCCTCTGGGTTCAGATTTCTCAGCTCTTGTAAGCTGACTAGGGTAGCACTCACATAAAGTCAAGCCCTTTTGTGGCCTTAAGCAAGGACTCTTGAAGTTCACCTACACTTTGGTATGGACCGAGGGGCCCATACTTGCCTCGCCCTTGTAGACAGATGTCTGTAAAGGACCAGAGGGCGCCTGCGGGTGCGAAGAGAGGCTGGATGTCAAGCTTGTCCAGGGCAAGCTCTGAAATGAAGCCAGGCTATCGCAAATCTTCCAGAAGGCATAAAAATATTAGGCAACTCCAGTCAAAGACTGATAGAACACATCATTAAATAAATAGAGGCAAATAACACATACTCTTGAAATGAAGACAAATGTATTTTAGCTCGATTTTCTTTTCTCATTTTTCCTTAGGGGATTAAGTGGCCCAGGAGTCCCACCAGTGGAATTGCTATTAATCATGATCATTTACCTTTCAGACAGGAAAAAATAATGTTCAACGTGTGCAAGCTGTATTTCTAAAATTCTGATACATTTGGAAACCGCAGCTTTATTCTTCCAAGTAATTACCAACTACAGAAGGAGAGAAAAAGCTTATAATCAGGGACATAATGTCAGACTTTTTGGCACTTTCATTTAGCACATTTATTCAGCCTGGAAAAAAAAAAAAAACATTATTAGGTTTCCCTTCCAGATTTGTTCCAGAGAAAGCTTTTCACTTTCGCTCTCATGACATGGAATCTTAATATAAAGCACAGGGGCTACCGAGTAGAGAAAGAACAGAATCAGATAGGAATGCAAGGATCTACAATTATAATAAATATCACTTTGTGGACAAGATAAGGATGATTTCTAAACATACCCCTCAGCCCTGCCCCCCACATCTTCTCCACCTGACCAGCCACCTGTGTACAGTTGCTGTGAGTGCTCTGGGTCTGAAGGACCAGTGCCAGGCGGGGCGACCTTGTTACGCCTCAGGACAAACATTGAAACTTGAAACTTCAGTCAGGAGAACAGAGCTCACACTAACCTTGGCCAAATGTGTCCTCCTGTTCCTTCTCACCCTTTCACCTTGGTATACATATTGCACATTTAACTGTCCAATGCTCAGAAAAATGCTCGGTGGTACGTTCTCATTCCCAAATAACGATCTGATAAAAGCAGCTCATGACAGTCTATATTCTGAATACTTCAAGTCCTGTACGTCTACGAGTGCCTCTACTTCTAGCATGAACATGATCCTTTTTCTTTCTCCTTCTCCATGGAATCGATTCTCTACTTGGTCCTCACAATAACCAAACACGGGTGTTGGGTTGCCTACAGTAATTTGTGAATTACAAAATAAAACAAGAATTAGATGAGGAAATTGAAGTGAAAGGGAAATTGGATTGCAAAAATGAGAGACAGCCAGCGATGAAGTTAACGTTTGGAAACACAAATGAGAAAGTTCTCTTGAGAGCCAGAGGTTGGCTACAAACCTGCTTTTGGCTTCTTGAATAAAGGAGGAAACAGCACGAGTTGTAATAGTTACAGTGTCCAGCTGTCAAAAATCTACTAGCCGCTCCTGAGAACTTAGGTTAACTCTCCACGTTTTATTTCACTGGTACCCAACTTCTGACCACTTTTGCCTCTCCATTCTGTAATAGTCTGGAATGGGGAGATGGGGCAAGATAAACATCATAGGCTGATTTGAGTCTGGGTTCTTGATGTAGCAGCAGTTCCTAAATTAAGCTGCAAAACAGAATCATCCAGAGAGCTTTTAAAAATATACATTCTTGGGGCCCATTCATGAAGATTGTGGTTTTGTAGGTATGGGGTGGAAAATGAGGTATATATGTATGTGTGTGTGTGTATACATACATACATACATATATATATATATATATATTTTTTTTTTTTCCCTCTAGGTGTTCCTCCTTTAGTAAGTCCTAAGACATATATTTAGAAGCTGCTGATTTCACATGTGCTGAGAGGGGAATGTGGCATGTCAGGTTCTCTGCGAAGCAGACTTGGGGCAGAGATGTGCATACAGAAGACTTACTGGGGGATGTTCTTGGGATTGGCATCTGTGGCAGGTGAAGGGGGGACGATAAGGCAGAGGGAAAAGTTGGGCTGTGAAATAGTCGCAAAAAAGTCCTCTGATGATCGCAAGGAGAGCTTTGGATCTAAAACAGCTCTGTCTATTTGTCCAAATTAGGGCATAGGAGACGGGCCTTTCTATTCCCCACTGATCAGTCAAGGAATGTGGTTATCCCTGGGGTCAGGGTCGGGTGTGATGTTGAGTGCTGTGGTTCTCTCAGAAGAGGATCATCTCTAGGCAAAGACTTAGTTATGAGCTGTCAGTTGCCGAGGTTCTTAGCAGCTGGGGGAATTAGTGCTTCAGTCCTGGAAAGAAGGACCTAGGGCGCATCACACAGCACCTACTGCAGTCTGCCTCTCAAGACATTCATATCTACCTGCTTCGTGTATGAGCTGGGAGCAGCTCATTTGAGATTCTAGTGACACTCTTTCTCCAGGAGACACTTACAAGTAGAAGTTTAGTGGAATAAGCTATAGCCCCCACTTCTGTCTTTCGTCTCTAGGGGGCCTTATTCTTCTAAGCATTCCAGCTGTCTAAGGGTCAGCCCCGCTTGGCTGCCACTCTGTCCTTGCTGCTCATTGCAGTAATTTCACCCCCTCTGCTTCAGGTGCTAACCACTCAATCCCCCATCTTTCTTTTTTGGGATCCAGTGATCCCCACTGCTACCAGGGAACTCAGTTCTGTGATGACATCTCCTACTGTCAGGTGGGATCTATAGAAGTTGGCCACTGCCACCGAGCTTCTCAACTATGCTGCTGCTCTTTGCACCAGTGGATTCCTCCTTGTCTTGTTAAGTGGTGTGCTTTCTGGGCCTGCATGTGGATCAGAGTCTGGTGAACGTTCCGATTTTCTCTGCTATAACCATTATCGCCTGCTTTTCTGATGCTTTTGATCCTTCCTTCAACCCAATGGCCATTTCTGCATTACTTGGTGTGGGCCATTACTTTCTCCAAGCTGCTGAGACCCATCCTAGTAACACATTATCAGTGTCCAACTGGGTCCTTGCCAAGTGTAAAATTCCATACTACTCTCATGGCTGTAAATTCTCCCTTATCTGCTTTTATGCTCTACCCATCCACTTAATCCTTAGAATTCAGTCTCATACAGACTCTTCTGGTCCCTGTTAGTACATGTTGTCCAGACACCATAGTTTCTTTGGCCTATGACTCCTTTCCTCTTTTAGCTTGTCTCAGGCCAAATTTTGTTGTGACTTAATTCTAGTTATTTGCAGGGACAGAAGAGGAGGTCAGGGAAGACGCTGGGTAGAGTCTGTGTTGTCTTGCAAGGACAGAGTCCCTCTGCTTTGTCTTCCATCAAGGAGGGGACATTTTCTTTAATGAAAAGCAATCTCTGCAGCAGGATTCAATTATGAGCTGTCGGCCACCAACACCCCGAGCTGCTGGGAAGTGAATGCCTCAGTCCTGAGATCGTGGAAGTCTCCAGATGATTCAGCACAGTGTCCGTTGGAGAAAGAAAAGCAAGTTGGGGCTTTGAACTTTAAGTCACTTCCACAAGATATGTAAATACAGACATTACATATAAAATATGTGAAGCCTGATTTGTTTGCTGCTGTGTAGACTCGTACAGTATCACAAACTCATTTGCAACTGAGACTTAGAAAACTAATGCAAATTTGGCTAGATCAAGGA
This sequence comes from Camelus dromedarius, assembly GCF_036321535.1. Taxonomy (NCBI): domain Eukaryota; kingdom Metazoa; phylum Chordata; class Mammalia; order Artiodactyla; family Camelidae; genus Camelus; species Camelus dromedarius. Next base: position 67,056,532 of record NC_087439.1, on the reverse strand, counting down.
GAAATCGTTGGATAACACTCCAATTACATAAATCCAAAAATTCCTTCTAATGGTGGTCACCTCTTTAAGATTCTTCTTTTCTCTTAGTGTAAGAGAGCCCGAGGTCATTACTTTCAGTTCCCCTGGGTCGCTTTCCTGTAAGCACTGTTGTCTATGTTCTCCGAGAATAAAAGAATCAGCACATGTGATTGTTACCTGTCCTCCAGGCAGGTGGACTGTAAGGCTATTCCCAGGCTTGATCAATTGCAAATCTTTCCACAGATTTAATGAGAGCTGATAGGGGGTGGGTGATGCAGGAGGGAAAGAAGAAAAAAAAACAGCACCACATTAAATATACGTATAAATTATAGGAGGCGTCTCAATTTCAGGAATGTTAAGATATGCACAATTATGATGTCTCTCAGTGAGGGGACAATACAGTATGAGGCAATGGTGAGTGATATATTAAAATGACACAACTATGGAAAAAGCTAGGGAAGCAGAGAACATTCTAGAAATAACAGGAAAAGCCTCAAGGGAGAGATAAAATTTGAATAGGTCTTTGAAGAAAAAAAAATATAACACACTTAAGAATGCTTGTGATTCTATGGTTATTGACCTTTAAAGCATGTGTATTTAATCAGCCTGGTCTAATCTAGTAGATAAAATCACATTTTACTGTTTCGTTCTTTATTTTAGCTGGATTTTATGGTATATTAAATTTGCGGGGATCTAATTATTGATCCACTTACATTATATTGTTACTTGGCTACGTAAGTGATATTTGCATATCTATCACGTTACGGTGTCAAGAGATCTTACAGGAAAGGAAGCCTATTAAAAATCAGTGGAGCAAACGGTGTTTACATTTGCTTTGCTACTTGTTAACATTTGCCGGTGGAGTGTTGTAATCTCCTAGTAACAACAGGGACAAAATAATGAATTTGTAGCTAGTATGACATAGTTACCTCACATTTGCAGCAAAACAGTGGATATAAAGGAATCCCCAGTTACCGTCACATTTCACATCTGTGAGTGGGAGAACCAGATAAGGAAGAAATAAAATTATATGATGGAATCACAAAATTTTGGCAAATCCTAAAACATTTTTGAATTAAAGTGCCTCTTCCTTCTACTTACAGAATTAATATGTGTTCATTATGAAAACATGTAGAAAACACAGACAAGTGAAAATTAGGATGAATTATCCACCCATAATCTTTGGTAAGGGAGGAACAGCAATGTGGCAATTGAAAATAGAAATAAATCTGTATGAAGTGATGTTTAAATGTTATTATGGAAAATGAAGTCTCAGATTCACACACACACATACACGCTGCATCATATAGCTCAAATCTTCTGGAAAAGAAGACTTCCTCCCTCCCTCTTTCTTCCCTCCTCCCTTTCTATTTGTTTTTTTTTTTTTTTCGACAAACTATCCCCTTGTAATCACATGAGAACCCATTTTCACCAGGGTTACAGAACAAGGAACAAGGAAGGCTGCTATACCAACATGTGTGAGGCAGTTTCGACCATAACAGAAAACTCAAGATGATTTCAAAGCTGGTGCTGCGGCATTATCCTGAGAACTATTGTTCTTCCCCAGAAGAAATGTCAGACATTGGCCCTGAGACTTCAGAGCTGTTTAAGAGCCCTGCTCTTTGTTGTCACTGTTATGATGATATACAAGGTATAATAAGTTGTGTTGATTTAGGAAGCCACATCACATATAAAAACATCCATTTGTAACTATTTGACCAGTCTATCTTTAAGGGGATTTGATTGCATCTCCTAAATCTCTCTAAAACTAAATCTCCTCTGTGTTAGTTGTGAGTCTGCTCTGTAAATCTTATTGAAAAGAGTTGAGATACAAATGATCAGTGAGTACAAGTGGAACTCTGGGCAGCAGACTGATGCAGTGAATACTGACAGTATGACGTAGAACCAGAGCCCGGGCTTGAAAGTGAGCTACATTACAGAGGCAGATGGTCAACCAAGAATACGTCATTCACCATAACTTGGTCTAAACTAATTACCTAATGCAATAAGCAGATGTCCGAGTAGCCCCATAAATAATATATGGGTGACTTTGCAGTGTAGCCAAAATATGGCCTCTATTAAAATGCCACTGATGTCCAAAAATAGGAAAAGAAGTATGTTAAATAATATTTTATAAGCATTTTTTCCCTCAGGAATTCAAAGCATTTATCAGCAGTAACATGATACATGCATATTAGTAACCATAAAATAAGACCATTTGTGAGGTTGCTTCCTCTGCATTGGACATTGGGGTGCCTTTATTTAAATTATTGCTTCTGTGGACTAAATTGTATCCCTGTGACCTGCAAACATAAATGCACCTCTGAAGGTTTTCAGGGCCCAGGCAGGATCTGTTTTGACCAACACTGCAACGTTTGCTGCACCCTTAAAAGGAAGCCAGTGGGAAAACTAAGACCTGGTCTCAGAGAGATGAACTCAGGCTGCTTAACTTCCAACTGAGTTTGGTCTCTGATGGATGGATATAGTGTCTGTGAATATCTATGCATGTAGTGTCTGTGCATTCATTCTGACTTATTAGGGAGCCCTGATCTGATCACAGAGACTACATTTAACAAATCAGATCTTCTAAGTGCTTTCTGCTTTCCTTTATTTTCCCTTATTTTTGAGAAATATACCTAACATACAGAAAAATGTAGAGAGCAATATAGCAAACACAGTTACCAACCACCAGGGCGTAGTACATGCTGACATTTTGCCATGTTTGCTTCAGATCTTTTATAGGAAAATGGTGGGAAGAACAAAACACTCTAAACAGTGTTGGGAAGGACTTTTCCAAGCCCACTCCTCGCCCTCCTCAAGGGAAACCCCTATCTTGAGTTCATGTGCGTTCTTCCTTTTCATAACTGTGCGTTGGGCTGGGTGAGGGTGTATGCATTGACCATCTACAGAATAGATACATGTATCTCTCCAGATCGTACAGAGTAAATGGCATCATTACTGTGCATATTCCACAACTTGCTTTTTGTTCAACATTATGTTTTCCAGCTCCTTTCCATACTGATGTGGTGGGTCTATATCTTCATCTGAACTCTGGTTTAGAGTTCTATTGTATGGGGTATTCCATAGCTTATTTATCCATTTCTCTGTCCTTGAATATTTTGGTTGTTCCTAATTTTTCTCTAATATCAATGATACTCATCTTTGCACCTGGAAGTAGAACTGCCCATTCATGTAATTCACCTTTTTTTGTGTTTCTTATATTTTATTTCTCTTACTCATTTGAGGAAGTTAAATTTCCTTATACAATCTGTTGTTGTTATAAAGTGCAAATATCTTCTTAAAGACTACTATTTATTTTTGAGCATTGTGTTCTCTTTTGTTCCTAATTAAGTGTATCAGTCCTTTCCTTTATAATTAATGCTTTTTGTTTTGTTAAAGAAATCCTTTCTTATTAGATTTAGTAAAGATAGTAACTTCTGATTTCTACTGAAAATGTTAGAGTTTTGTTTGTCACATTTAAATCTTCAATTCATTTGGGATGCATGGGCATAGTTTGAGATCGGGATGTAATTTAATATTTTTTTATGTGAAAACCAACTTGCCCATCACCAGTTTTGGAATATTCCATTTTTTCTTACTGATCTGTTATGTCAGCTTTTTCATATGTCAAGTTCTTGTCATAGGTAGGCATTACTAGCACTCACCAACATCTGGTTACCCTGTCCTTCCTGGATGCCCCACAGACTCAGCCTCCCAGCTCCTCTCCAGCTCTGCAGGGCCATGTAACTAGCAATGACCATGACCCGTGAGCAGAAGCCATATGTGTCAATTCTGGGATGAGACTGAAAAATCCTTGATCAATCTTTCAGCTTCCCTGAAGAATGTTGAGATGGCAGAATCACAAGCTAGAGCTGCCTGGATTGTTAAATCACCTCATTGTCATCTGTACTCACAGTGGCCTCTGTATGAGCAAGAAGCTGTAAGTGCTAACCCTCTGAGATTTCAGGGCTTGTTATTAGCTGATCCTGCTTAATACACTGTGGTTCTGATTCTGGTTTTCTATTTTCTTCCACTGGTCCAGCTGTCTATCTAAGCACCAACACCACACTTTATTAGTTTGGCTTTATGGGAAGTCTTGGTTTCTAACAGGGCAAGTCTCCAACACCCTTCTCTTTCTTATCTTTGACTTTTTACCTTTCCAAATGAATTTTGGAATTATTATCAAAGGTAATGAAATTGCTGCTGAGACTATGATTAGAATTGTATTAAATTTGTGCTAAGTTGGGAAGAAATGACATCCTTATTATACTGAGTCTTCTATCCAAAGGCATGATAAATCTTCTCCATTTACTAGATTTAACTATATTAAAATGACATTTTTGTAGAACAGAAATGTTCAAAAAACAAAAGTAGACCTGAGCAAATGAATCAAGATGTTACATCTTCCTAACTTAATTTATAAATTGAATGCAATCCTAATAAAAACACCAGTGCCAACAAGCCCCTTTCTGCAGCTGCACAAGTCGATTCTAAACTTAATAGGGGAAAATAAACATAAAAGTATTTAGAAAAATACTGAAAAAGAAGAAGTATGAGAGAAGACTAATTCTCTCAGATATCAAAGCACACTTCTATGATTAAAGTAGGATGGCACTTGTGCATGACTGGATGGAACAAAGGAACAGAATAGAAAGTTCATAAGTAAACCACCTACATGGAGAGTTACTGGGGCAAAGATTGGCTTTTTTTTTTTTTAAACAAATGGTGTTGAGGTATGACAACAGGATAACCACTTGGAAAAATTAGACTCATTGCTCACACTACATACAAGAATAAACTTCAAATTAATTGAAGATATAAATATAAAAATTTTAAAAAAACCTACAAAAGCATAATAAAAAACCAGATAAACTGAGAATCTCCTGTTTAACAAATGGCCAGTATTCTTTAAAATGTCAATGTTGTGAAAGACGAAGAAAAGTTTGAGAAATATTTACAAATTAAAGAACAAAGCAACATCATAACTAAATGTAGTACGTGATCCTCGATTGGATCCTGTCTTGGAGGACAAAGGTACTGTATTGCAACAACAGGAAAAGTTGACTCTAGATGGAAGAGTAGATAAAAATATTGTAAGCTTCTTAATGTCCTGATGCTGGTAACTGTCCTATCCTGTGGTTATGTAAGAGAATAGCCTTCCTAGAAAATACAAACTAAAACATTAAGGGTTCTCTCTCTCTCTCTCTCTCTCTGCCTCTGTCTCTGTCTCTTTCTCTCTCTGTCTCGCTGTCTCTCTCTCTCTCTCCCTATCTAAATATAGGTTTTTTTTAGCGTCATTATGACCATTTACGTTGTTTCCAGTTATCTGCTATTGTGAATAACACTGTATGGACGTTCTTGCATGTGTCTTTTGGTACACACATGAGAGCTTTTCTTTCTGGTATTTGCTTGAAATTAAACTGCTAGACCACAGGGTATATGAATTTTTTACCTTTTTGGAAAATGTGCGTGAACCAATGTGCACTTCCATCAGTGTGTGTAAGAGTTTCTGCTGTTCCACATCCTTGCCAACATGTGGGACCATGTGACTTTACAATTTCTGTCAGTCTAACCAATGTAAATCGCGTTTTGTGTGTGTGTGTGTGTGTGTGTGTGGTTTCAATCTACAGTCCCTTGATTTCTAATAAGGGAACATTTTTGTATGTTTTTGACTCTGTGTCTCCTCTGCAGAGCGGTGCTTGTGCACGCCTTTGTCCATAGCTCAGGTGGCCTTTCTCACTTTTAGGAGTTCAAAATATTCCGCGTGCTAAGCCTCTGTGTGCTACGTGAATTGGATATATCTTCTATCAATGAGTGGATTATTTTCGCCTGTTGAATAATGCCTTTTAATGTACAGAAGTTTTAAACTTTGATGTAGTCAAAAATATCAATATTTTCATTTATGGCTTGTTTATTTGGTCACAATGAATTAAGATCTTTCTTAAAATAAGTTTATCAAGAAAATTTTTGTCTGAAATTTTAGCCTGAATTAAATAGACTTCCTGGCTATACTGTGAGGGACTGCATTCTATGTTTTCAGTACGCATAGCCAATTGTCCAAGCACCAGTTATTAAGAAATCCATCCTTCCTTTTTATATATGCAAAATCCCTTCTATGATATATCAATGCTCTCTATATATGTGGTACAGTTTCTGGACTATTTTGGGGTTTTGTTTATTTGTTTTGCCCACGCCAATAACATGCTAGTGTGCTGTTTTCATAACCAGAACTTAGCATCTGCTAGTACAGTCACCCAACATTTTTCTTCTTCTTTTTATGCAGATTGGTTTTGTTTTTATTTTCTACCATTGGCAACCTTGGTCTTCAATACAAGTTTTAGAATCAGCTTTTCAACATACATAAAAATATGACTGAGATTTTTATTGGAATTACATTGACTCTATATGTAAATGGAGAAAATGGACATCTTTACAATAGTTTTTCCACCCGGAACTGTAGCACATCTCTCTAATTATCCATTTTTTTAATATGTCCAAATAATGCATGAAAATTCCTTTTATCCAGTGATCGTATGTTTGCAGTGGGGAGGCCTTGTTCCACATCAGTCTCCCTGTCTTATCTATTGGTAATGTGCACAAACCATAAATCAGATCAATATTTTTAACAGGTTCCTCAAAAAGTTAATACCCCAGTGATTAAAGTTGATAGTTATAGCTATATATAGAAAATATTAAATAAACAAAATCTATGAGAGGTTTCAGTTTACTTGAAATTTTTTTATGGGTTGAGACAATTATGATCCTAACCTGAGGCATTCCTTTTTTATTAACCTCCTCTCTAATCTTGTTTCTAAAACAACTCTGAAACTTCTCTCCATTGGCATCTTCTAATATCAGCTTCTGTTCTAAAATAGCCATGTAAATCCTACTTTTCCCCCTGATTTTAAAATTAATGCTTTCATTTCCTGTACTGCCAAACGCTCAAGAGCAAGGTTTCCCCTCCAAATTTTTATTAAAAAATATCAGTCAGAAAATTTGCAAGAATAGTAAAGTAGCAACTATATACCCACCACCTAGTTTTTTAATTATTAATATTTCCCCATATTTAATCTATTTCTCTCTCTATCATTTATCCATCTGTCCCGTCTATCTTCCTCTGCTACAACTGCCATGACAAAGTACTGCAAGCTGGTTGGCTTAAACAAAAGAAGTTTATTTTCTCACAGTTCTGTAGCCTGGAAGCACCAGATCAAGGCGCCACATCAGGTTTGGTTTCTCCTGAGGCCTGTTTCCTTGGCTGGCGGACTCTTGCCAGCTCTGCATGTCCTCACATGGTCTTTTTTCTGTGCGTGGGTACTCCTCCTGTCTCTTTCTCTTCTCGTAAGGACACCAATCTTACGTGAATAAGGCCCCACTGTTGTGACGTTATTTAACCTTAATGACTTCTTTAAAAGCCACTTCCAAATACAGTCACATTGGTGGTATCAGGTTTCAATCTACTAATTTAAGGAGAGGGGGATGTGACTCAATCCATAAATGTATGTATGTATATGTGTGTGTGTGTGTGTGTGTGTGTGTGTGTACGTGTGTGTATCTTCTGTTTATCTTGTTGAAATTTTTCAATGTAAATCCCAGTCTTCATGACCCTTTATCCTTAAATACTCTAACACACATCTCCTGAAAATAAGAGCATTCTCCTGCATAACAAATGTCATTATATCAAAAGAAAACCATATTCTAAGAAAAGAAACAATATCCTAAGACAATCTAATATCAACTCCATATTCAAATGTTCCCCGTGGTGAGTTTTCTACTTCTGTTCTCCTTTCTGTACCTATTAGTCAGTGCTCTTCTTTAAAGAAGGGCTTTTATTATCAACTAGGGGTGAACTTTCATTTCTTCGATACAGTCAAGTTAAATTAAAGCACAGTTTCTTACCCTGGGATTCCTAGTGATCCAAGGATACACTTTAGGAGTTTTGTGAATCTCTTGAAATTGTGTATGTGTACGTTTTTCTTGGGGGGAGGTTCATGGTGTACTCAGGTTCTCAAAGGTATCTGTCATACCTCAAAGATTAAGAACTATTTTTCTAAATTTTCTTGGTTATCCAGTGTCACATATGGAGTTCTTTGTGTTGACTTAGACATAAGAATTCTACCACCCTAGAAATATTGATATGTTCTGTTTAAGAATATATATTACTATTTAAAGGCCAAATAGGAGCTATGATATTTGTAAGAGTGAAAGGAAATAAATGCAACTATTAATTAAGATCCAGTTTATGGCGTTATTGTGAAGGATAATGATTTCTCAGCTTAAATAATATTCAATACCTTGATCATGAGTACCATTAAGAAAAATTAGTGACTGAGCTGGATTCTTTGTTAGTCTGTAAAATTAAAACATACCCTAAAAATTAAAGCATCATCTTTTGCAGACAGGCATTAATGACTCTGGGCCTGACAGGTTAGTCTAGTTCAAGCATTTCATAGATGATTAAAGTTAATGAGTGTAAGCAGGACTCTACTTAATGAATGTGCTAATTGTTTTTCTTGCTGCACATATTAGTGCTGCTTTTAACTACAATATACAGAAGATTAGCAGCCAATTCATTACACTTTGTTTAATGAGGTATATTTATACAATATAATGGCATTGTTAAATTCACATAGTACCCTTCTTAATATTCAAAGCACTTTACAAGAGCATACTATTTTAAGCTCAAAGCCATCTTTTGTCAGGAGGGAAGGCAGGAATAACATGCGTATTTTAGCATGGTGGGTAGAGCCCAGACTCTAAATTCATGCAGCCTGGTTCTGAGTCCTGGCTCTACCATTTACCAGCTGTTCAATTGCAGGAAAGTGATTGACCTCTCTGAGTCTCAGTGGTCTCATTCAAAAAGTGGAGTGAGTGGTAGTATCTACCTCACGGGGTGTTACGGGATTTGGTGAGTAACCCTTATAAGCGTTTTGAAGCAGGGCTGAATGAACTGCAAGCCTGGTAAATGTGTTATTAAAACTATCAAGATATCACTTATGTATGGAATCTAAAAAAGCAGATACAAATGAACTTATTTACAAAACAGAAAGAGACTCACAGACATAGAAAACAAACTTATGGTTACTAACGGGGGAGGGGGACAGGGATAAATTGGGAATTTGGGATTAGCAGATACACAATGCTATATATAAAATAGGTAAACCACAGGGACCTACTGTATAGCACAGGGAACTATATTCAATATCTTGTAATAACCTGTAATGGAAGAGAATCTAAAAAGAATATATATATATCTGAATCACTTTGCTGTGTACCGGAAACACTGTAAATCAACTTTGGTTCAATAAAACAGCAGTTCGAAATAAACAATTAAACATTTAAAAAAATTATGAATTCCATCTCTACCCTCATGATCCATTCTCCACAGAGTATCTAGAATAATCTTTTAAAACTGAGAACCCTTTCACAGTTTTAAAATCCTGGCTGCTTAAAATACTCTGGAGATGGCCCACTGCAAAGGGAATGAAATCCAAACTGCCCTCTGTGGCCAGTACAGTCTGGCTCGTGCCTCGTCCTGCAATCTCATCCTTCTCTCCCCATCCTAGCCCTGCGCTCTAGACACGCTGATCATTGCCCTCCCTGCAGATCCTCAGACACCTCCTGATTCATGTCTCAACTCGGCAGATTCAGGAACACAGGACGCCTCCTTTAACCATCCTACCTCAATTACACTTGACCACAGCCACTACCCTGTTTAGTGAATAAGTGAATGGATTTGGGGGAAACTCAGAGTTCTATCATCATGGGTCATCATGGGTCCCTGTTTTATCCTATTTTCTTTATGGCACTTATCACGTGAACAATGCATGGATATACATAGGATATTTACTTATCTGGTAAATTTGTCATGGCAAGTTAAGTCCTTTAGAACTCAGACTCTCCCTGACTTATACTAGAATTCTTTCCAGATGCTCTCTCAGACAGGGTTCTCAAGTAATGTGTGCTGTGTCCAACCTCAGACTTCCTGATTCACTTGGTCAGGAACGATCTCTTTGGGGAAGTGACATTCAAATTGGCATATAAAGGAGTCCAGTCCCCTGGACACTGAAGGAAGAGTTCCAGGTAGAAGGGACACCAGGTACAAATAGTCTGAGCTGAGGAAAGAGCTTTAGTGTTTGAGTGACAGAAGGGAGACTGGTCTGGCTGAAGCTTGGTGAGCGAGAGAAAAAGAATCCTAGGTTGATGTTGAAGAGGAGGCGGGGGTTGGATCAGGCATGACTGGCCATGGGAAGGAGGTGGATTTCTTCTGCGTGCAGTGGGAGAGCTGTGGGAAGCTTTAAACAGGGGAGAAACCAACACTCAGAGAGCCTTGTAAGGAGGTAAAATGCAATAAAAGGAGTCATTCTACCCCTTCCGTTAAAGCAATCACTGGCCCAAACTGCAGCGTTTTTTGGATTCTAAAATTGCCATGGAACTACTCTAAGATGGATTGTTGCCATTGTAAAAAATAGATATATGCCTGCCTCAATCCCAGATCTGGAGGGAAATCTCAAGCTCACGGTCCCTGCTTGGGGAACAGCCGAGGAAATTCCTCATGTGGAAGAATCATATTCCGCCTCACCTGTCCTATTGCCCCGGCCCCAGTGACTGGACCAGGAGAGACAAAGACCAGGAAAGACCAGGAGAGATCAGGCGTACCCCAAATACCGGCTGGCCAGCACGCTGGGAAGTGGTCCCCCTAGCCCAGCAAGGTCAGGGATAGCGAGCCAACCACTACGAATGGACTGTCTTTTGTAGCAGAAGCAGCAGCAGATGGTGGTGGGACTCGGAGCTCACACAGAGAGCAGCACTGTGAGGGCAGCTAGAAATGAGCAGAACTTACTGGTAAGCATAAATGGCCCAGGAGAATGCCCAGAGCAGAGAGGGAAGCCAAGGCAAAAAGATGCTGATCTTTATTAATGAAGTCAATCAATTTGTGCCGCTGGGAAATGAAAAAGATAGAAGCAGAAAGGACTTGGTTTCTATGGGAGGACCACGTCCTCCAGGGCAACACACTTCAGGAAGGCCTGGATGCAGGGCTCTTCCTGGGTTGTCTGCCTGGTCTCCTTCCTACATTTGTCCCACCCGCTCCCGTCACGCGGGGCGATGCCTTCCCCATCCACCCCCGTTACCCAAGCCCTTTGCCAGAGTGCAGCCTGACGACCACACTGCACTTAGAAATGTCATGTTTGCTGAATTCCTTCACAGCCTTCAGATGTACAACTCTATCACAAGTTAGGCCAGAAGAAATACACACTCATTTTAAGGGGAAACTTTAGTTTTAGATTTAGATTTGCCTTCAGAGGAAGACATAAACACCTATCGTACCAAATTATGAGATAATAGCCAAAATGACTGTTAATTACTACAGAATAACAGAATCCCCTTCTAAAATATAATTTCTAAATTAGTGAGCTGCACACTTGTGATTTATATATTTATATGTACGTGCAAATTTTAAAAATTAAATGTAAAACCTAGTAGCATTTTCTCATGCATGCAAAAGAGATGCATCGCTCGTCTGTTTAGATCATTTATTAGTAATCCTTAACATCTAGGGCATAATCCCAAATCTTTAGAAGGCCCATCTCCATGGGCTGGTTTTTCTTCTTCTTTGCCTCCTAAAATGCAAAAGTTCTGACCAAATGAATGGAACCGCCTACAATATCGCAAATAGGTGTTCTCGCCCATGCCTCGTACCGTTTTCACATGCGACTGCTCTGGGAAGCCTCCTTCCACCTGCCATCCCCTCTAGTTCGAGCGAGTCCCCTCACCTATGCCTCCGTCATGCTCTGAGTGCACTTCCTCTTTCATGTTGTGACGTGTTCCACTGGGCTCTTCTCGTTACTTGTCTCTTCTGAGCTTGGCTCTGAGCTTCCAGAAGGCAGGGACTCTATCTGTCTTTCTCCAGTACCAATCACAGCACCAGGCATACATGATGTGTGGCCCACAATAAACATTTAGTGACTGAATCTACAAAGTCTTGTGCTGCTGTCTTAAACAGAGTTGGGGTTGCCCCGGAAAGACAGATTCCCTACTCTCAATATCTATGCTACAGAAAGTAAATAAGATTCTTCTTCACTGGTGACTCCTAGATCGTGCTGCCCATGGATGGCATGCTCCATGAAGTTTCAGAATTTCCAACACCCCACCTCCCCTCCAGGTCCCACCTCGAAAGGGCAGGTGTGATGTGCAAACCCTTCCTCTATGTGTAGCAAGGATGAGGGGCTCCAACACCCCTCCTTCACAGGGAGCAGTGTCTTTCTGGCCTCACTGGAGTATGGCTTTGATTATTTTTTAATCATTCACCTGGAATCCAGCCCCTTTCTATGGCTGATGCCTCCCAGTCTATGGGAACTAGATCTTATATGTCAGCTTCTCAGAGGTGTTTCTCTCTCTCAGGGGAGCATGTCCATTCCTTTGTGGTGCCCAGCACAGTTTGTACTTCCGTATTTATCTCTTTACTGCCTCTCTGGGAGCTGAATGTGAGATGGTCCCTTTCTCTTCACTGGGCACAACGCAATATAGCACTTTGTTGGCACCTGGTGAGCATTTGGCAAGATGTGTTTGGGATGAATTACCCTCTGAGTGAGGGTCACACTCCGACTTGGTGTGCCCAGCCCTGAAAACAAATCACATACTTTAATTCTTAAAAACCAAACTAGGACTTAGGAATTGCTATTACTATTTTACTGCTAAGAAAATAGCCCAGAGAGAGATTGACTTGATCAAAATAACAGCCAAGGATAGAGAGAAAGGCTTGGACCCAGCTTTTCTGACAGGAGGTCAATTTTTTACCTCTACAATTCTCTTTAGAGAAAATTTCAGGAGAGCTGAAATACTGAAGGCTATTCCAAAGCTCACCCCAGTAGAAACCCCATTGTCCCTGTGGTCAGCGCACACTGGGGAAGAGAAAGAAAATCAACAAGGTGGCAATGACTTGATGGTTGTAATAATCCCAAGGGCCTATTGAACTTGCTATTTATGTTTCCCTTCAAGTCGCTATAGTAACCTAATTTATCATACTACATTGAGACTTAAATCTATAATTCACACCAAAAAAATAAATAAATTAACTCTCGGTGGTCTCACTTGTATGCCATGGCATCTTCAAGAAGCTTTTTATGAGCTGAGTTGGTTAAGTGTTGACATTGAAGTCTTATTGGTCCAACAAAAATGAAGCAAATGTTAATGTGGAATTCAGTTCTGTCAAGCTTTGATTATTGGGTGAGAAAAAATCAAAATGAGGTTCTGCGTTTATTATTCTAGTATTTAGAATGCCCTTTCAAAATAAACACTAGAAAATATTTTATTTTCATAACATAATGCTTTACACATATTAGTGTAAAACACCATGACTCAGAAATTGTAGCTACAATAGCTACACATTGTGGCAAAAATTGCTAAAAGAGCACATGGAGACAGTACAAGCTTCTGTGAATTGTGATAAACAAATGGCATTGATTCATATCTTTGTGAATTAAAAGCTTGGGAAATATCTATGGACCTTCCCTTTTGATGTCATATTGTCTGCTCATCTATAGAAAAAACTTCTTGTCCATTCTCATAATAAATTCAGATGTTTTAATATAACACTCCTCAAATGATTTTGACCACAGTCCACAGTGAAAGAAAGAGTTATTACTTCTGCCTATGGTAGGAACTGGGGAGACTGCTCAAAGGGAGGGGCATTTGGGTGGATCTTGAAGGGAGAAGAGGACCTTGCTGGATGGATGAGGAGATTAATGCTCCCCTGGTAAAGTGACAGCATGAACAAAGACTCAGAGGTAAGATGCACCTGTAGTGGGTACCGAGAGTTTGCAGAATTCCTGTGAGCTTGGAGGACAAACAGAGAAGGGAGGAGGGCAAGGATAGGGAAATGAGACTGGGGAGGTAAGTTGAAGCCAGGTCAAGAGCTTCATAACATATTCAGTCATTTAGACTTTATCCTGAAAGCAATTGGGAAGTGTTTTACCATATGAAATAGCGCTTAAGAAATTAAAGACAAAGGTCCACATATAAAGATACAAACTTATGCGACCCTCACAAAGCAGTTAACAACTAAGCATACCTCTCTTTTTGCCTAGCATTCAACAGAGGAAATTAAGAACAGAGACAGATTTTCTTGCATTATTAATGTGAAGCAACGACGGTTTTAGTTCATGACATACAGCTGGCAACCATAGGTAAGCCACTATGTTGTAACCCAGGGCACACCAGGATGTGGTTTAGGAACCCAGAGTGGGCAGCTGGGACAGCTGGATTCCTTTTAGTGACTCTGCACTTCACCATCTCTGGTCTGACATGGTCTTGGTTTTCTCAACTATAAATGAGGAAGTGAGATTAGATCAATGATTGATACCAGCAATTGGCAATATTTTTTTCTGTGAAGGGCTAGATCATAAACATTTAGGACCGGAGGGCTATGTGGTCTCTATCACAACAGCGTAACTCAGCCACAGGAGCTCAAAACAGCCATTGACAATATATGAACGAGTGAGTGTGGCTGTGTCCCAATAAAACTTTATTTGTGGACACTGAATTTTGAATTTTGTATAATTTTCATGTCATGAAGTGTTAGCTTTATTATGTTTTTTTCCAACCATTAAAAAATTATGAAACCCATTCTTAGTTTGCAGGCCATAAAAAAAAACCAGGCAGTGGGCTGAATTTTGGCCCATGGGCCATTGTTAGCCAATTCCTCTTTCTATATGCTTTATTATTATTTTTTCCATTGAACTACAGTCAATTACAATGTGTCAGTTTCTGGTGTGCAGCACAATGTCCCAATCATGCATATACATACATCTATATGCTTTATTTACTTATAGGGAAAGTGTAATAGTTTTTGAAGTTCAACAGTAGTATATGTTCCTTTTTTTTTTTTTTGCATTTAGTAACTTACTTTAAAATATAGCCAATCTCTATTGGCAAAATTTATGCTGGTTATAAGGGTGTTTGTGTTACTATTATATAGAGATGTACTGAAAAACGCTCCATATGACCAAAATAAAATAACTTCTCTGATACTCCCACCATGAACACAGAATAGTGTAAATAGAAACTATCTTATCAATCCATATATTGTCATTCCAAGGGATAAGATATTTTTAAAATACTGCATTAATATTTTTAAGAAATTGTTATTAAAAATGAAAAAACGTTGAACAGATATTGATACACTTATGTTCACAGCAGCATTATTCACAATAGCCAAAAGGTGGAAATAACCCAAATGTCCACCAGTGAAAGAATGGACAAACAAAATGTGATATACACATGCAAGGGAATATTATTCAGTCTTAAAAAAGGATGAAAATTATGATACATGCTACAACATGGATGAACCTTGAAGACATTATACTAAGTGAAATAAGCCAGACACAAAATGACTGATACTGGATGCTTCCACTTTTACGTGGTACATAGAATAGTCACTTTCATAGAGACAGAAAGTAGAATGGTGGTTGCCAGGGGCTGGGAAGAGAGGGGAATGAAAAGTTAATGTTTAATTGGAATGGAGTTTCAGTTTGGGGAGATAAAAATGTCCTGGAGATGGATGGTGGTGATGGTTGCATAACACTGTGAGTGTACTTAATGCCACTGAACTGTGCACTTAAACATAGTTAAATGGTAAATTTTATGTTATTATATTTTACCACAACAATAAAAAATGAGTCAGGGAACAATGAAATGGCCAGTCTGGGATCACACAACACCAAAGGAAAAATCGAGACTAAGCTGCAGGACTAGAACTTAGTACAATTGTACAGAACTCTGAACCCAAAATGACCATGTCACCTTTAACGCCTGTGTTTTGAGCTCTCTATTTAATACCCATGTCTGATTTTGAGTGCTCAATTTCAGAGCACGTTATATCAGAAAATTTTCTCTACTGACATTTTACAGAGGAAGAAACAGAGGTTTAGAGAGGTTCATTGTCAAGGAACCAACAGGCAGGACTGAGAAGCAGACCCAGCACTGTGCCTCCAAACCCTCTGTGCTAAACCCCCTTGGGACACCGCCTCCCTGACATCCTGCATCTGCTCATTTTAAAGTGTTGCAATCCTCTGCCACTGAATACGGGATTTTCGGTGTAATTCATGCAGCCGTGGCCACTTCTGAAGGAGACAGGACTTGAGTAACTGCATCTCCTGAGAGTCTGGGTCTGTGGCACAGGACCTGGGTGCTGGTGGTTTATGGAAAGGCCAGAAGCTGACACCATGTGCTGGCTGATGGTGCTGTGGGCCAGGCTGATTTGTGGCCTCGCTCTTGGTGGAATGACTAATATAGCCTTTTAGCCCACAGATTTCCACCTCAGACGTTTACACGCCACCACTAAATAATAAATATGTGCATGTCTTATCTCCCCCACTTGACTGTAAGATAAGGGCAGGAGTTGAGCCTTTTTAATATTTATATCCTCCACAGAGCACCCTGTGCTGTGCTTTGCACCAAGGAGGCGTTCAGCAAATATTTGTTGAATGAATGCAGAAATAAATGTTCGGTAATCTGCCTCCAGATTTTCCTTTTGTTTCAAATGGTCTCCTCCATCTGACACATGTAAGTGCCTTCCATGTCCCTTTCAGGGATATTTCAGATGCCCTCAACTTTTTTTTTTTTTTTGTCTTCTGGCCCGCTTTTTCTAATCACTGCGGAAACAGACTGGGGGCCAAAAATAGAACCTCCTTGACAACTTTGCAGAGGACTTCCGTCCCTGATTCCTAAGGTGGCGATACTGACTCAGAGCAGAATGGGAGTTTCATGACTGCCACAGTCTTAATTTTTTTTGCCACAGTCTGATGTTTAAATGAGACAAAAGTGTTCCCTACTTGATGCTTAATACAAACTGCAATCACCCTTGGAAGGTGAGGTTTGAGACAAATACAGGAAATGTCATCAAATAGAGGAATGTCACAGTATGTCTTAACGATGCTTAAAGGTGCTCTAAAAGGAGACAGATTTTCTCTCTTTGTCTTCACCTCCCTTCCTCCCTCCCTCCACTCCTGCCTCCTTTCTTGTTCTCTCTCTTTCTCTCTCTGCTTCTTTCCCTTTCTGGTTTATGGCAGGGTCAATGACTCATTGGTGTTTTCAAGCCAGCGCATATTCTGAAGACACGAGACAGGAATGTGTATAAACACGTACTCTGCCACAACGCTGATTCCTTTGGATCAGGCTGGGGTGAGCCACAGCAGCAGACACTGCCTCGATCTAGAATGATCTCTAATCCGGGCACACTGACACGTACGTTCCCAGCAGCACACTGTGGGGAATTAGAAGACCTGGCCCCTTCTTCAGGGACACGGTAAGACAGTAAGAAGACGAAGCTGATGCAGAGCTAAGGAAACACAGAAATGCTAAGTGGTTAATAATAAACATCTAAATAGACACTCTTAACAGTTGTAGTTTCCATTTGTGAAGTGTTTTCTATGTGCCAGGGACAACGCAAAGGACTTCTCATACGCGTCTCTTGAATTCCGACTACAGCCCACAAGAGCACGGGTGTGGGGAGAAGGTGTGCGGAGGCCGCAGGGCGCAGTGGATGGTGCCAGGCTCGGGAATCACATCACGGGGTCCTGGTTCCAGCTGTGCCCTGACCTCTCCCCGCTGCAGAGAGAGAACACTCTTTCTCAGATATTTAGTTGTATCCAGCCTCCGCTACTGGCCGTGGGACCTTTTGAACATTGAAGTTTCTCTCTTGCCTCCATTTTCTCATCTCTGAAATAAGAATAATCATGAAACTTACTTTACAGAGTTGATATTAAATGAGAAAAATGTAAGTATCATGCTTGAAACAGTGCCTGATGAGGAGTCAATGGTCCACGAATATTAGGTTTTATGACCCCGAGGTTTTATAACCTCGGAGAGGTTAAGTAACTTGCCAGCATTCACTCAATAAATTTATATCTGAACGAGAATTCAAACTCAAACCTGACTGATCCCAAGACCCTCGGATTTTAACCACTTCACTGTAATAGGAGTTCAGAGAGCAGTGAATCATTATGGATTAGTGTGAAAAGAGGGAAGATTTGCAGAGAATGTGAGAGCTTTTGAAGGATGGAGTAGAAATTATTGAAAAAGAAATGGAGACTCTAGGCTTTGATGGAGGAAGATCTCTTAAGTTAACAAAATGTCTCTCTTTACCAAATACCACCTCTGGGTTTACCTTCTTTCCTGCCAGCCAGACTTATTCTCCCTCCAGTGAAGAAGACATAGCAGCTGAAACACTCGCCACTCAGGATGCTCTGAAGGTCAAAAACATTCCCTGCCCCTCCACGAATCTTCTATAGCACCCTGGGTCTTGATTCCTTCTGCTCTATTTTATTAAAAATTTTTTTTGTGATTTTATATATACATATATACACACACATATATTTTATTGAAATATAGCTGATTTATAAGATTGTGTTTGTTTCAGGCATACAGCATAGTGATTCATTTGCAGGGTTTTTTTTTTTTTTGTACATTTCTTTTGCTCTACTTTAGATTTGACTCACTAACATGCATGTGACTTTAAGAAAGAAAACTGAACATTTTAGGACTTAATTATGTAAACATTGTATCTAAGTTAGAAACACTATTTATAAATGTGGAATGAAGGGTGTATCACCTTTGCTCTCACTGGGAGAACTGGGATTCTTTCAAAGGTAAAGAAATAAAGTGACTATATGTACATCAATTTCTATATCTATATTGAAATGTACCGGAAGTTGGAGAAGCAATCTTTAGCACTCTGAGCTACAGGAGACTGGCGAGCAGGAGTTTAGTCTTTGTAGTTCACTGAGTGTCTAATTATATTTCACATTTCTAACCTCAGGTTCAGCCACAATAATGGTTTCCCCCTCCTTTTCCTTCTGCATCCTCGATTCTGGAGTCTTTAACAGACTGTTTGGAGAGAGGGCGACTGGAAGGACACCGGGGACGAGGGACCTGGGGAAGGGTAGGCAAGGGAGCAGGCACGAGGAAGGCCGAGGGGCTCAGGGAGAGGCAGCGCCTGTGTGGGAGAGGCTGTGGGTGGGCACTTGGTGCATCTGGAGCAGGGCAGGAAAGGACTACTCTTGTGAATTCAGGGACATCTTAAATAGACTAGGGGACCACTCACCAAAGCACGTTATCCCTGGTTCTGCATGGAGAACCTTATTTGCATCTGAAGCAGAGACCTGACTAACCTTTTTGGGATTCCCAGTCCGGGTTCCACACATTTTGGCCGTTCCATCCCCCGGTTACTAGCCATCCGCTGGATTCCCCCAATAAGAACGACTGGGTCATGAAGACAGTCCTAAACGGACCCATTTAACTAGTTGACAGTAAGGCCATTTAGGCCCTCCTGCTGTGGTAAGGGGCACAGGTCTAAGTAAAATGAATACATCATTTTATTCACTAGTTAATTCATTCAGCACAATCTTAGACCTCTGGAGCATTTTCCTACCTTACAAAACAGTCCTGAAGTACATTTGAAAATCTTGTAGTGGTTACATTTTGCTCCTAAACTTCATCATGACTTTGTTCAGTTTCATCCTCTCTGCCTGAACCACTGCAATAAACACCTTACATGCTCCATGTCTCCCACTCTGCTTTGTAACTGATGCCAGAATTGTCTTCTCAGTCACTCTACAATTGTCATTTTCTTGCTTTTCATTGTCCCCTGCTTTTTTGGGGGGTATGCTTTGATCTCTTTTTTTTCCCCAAATGAAATGGAATATGGAATACAGCTTTCAACACTGAAGCAGCCCTGCTCCGGGGAAGTGGGCTTGGGTGCGGGCAGAGTCCCTGGCACTCAGCATCTCATCACACCCTCTGCCCCCTTGACTTTGACCACTCCCAGTCCTCTCAGCAGCATGCACAGGACCCTTCGGAACCTGTCTGGAGCACGAGCATGCTAAAGCGCAGGGCCGGCTTCTCCTGCCTTCCAGAGCTTCTGCTCCAGAGCACGCTGCGCTCTCCACATCTGCCCAGGCTGCCTCTTCTCTCTGGAACACTCTTCCCCTCTCGCTACCCAGTGACCACCTCCGATCCTTTAAGAAGGATCTCAGATGTCACCTCCTCATAGAACCACCTGCAACAAACCTGGAGAGAGGAGGTCACCCTCCATGCCCTGGCTCTCCCTGCCCATCTCTCATTTACCATTCCCTACACTGTTTCACAAATTTGAATTTTCATCTGTGTCATCCATCACCTGGCTATCAGAGAGGCCATGTCTTCTTGTGTGTGTTCCCTCATGTCTGTTCCTCTCTCCCAGCCCAGTGTGTGCACAGCAGGCTGTAAATGACCATCATTGGTTAGATATGGGAAAACAGTGTCCTGAGCCCAAGTCAGAATCAAGGAGTATCTTACATCATCAGTAGCTGAGCAAATTTGGTGAAACTAAGTGAACATCTTCTTCATCCTTTATGGAGGAAACTAACATTGTGGTTTGTCCTTTAAACTACATCAGGACAGAATGGACTTTTTAGGCTACATTTGCAGTCAAGATGTCCAGAGTCCAATGAAACAGAAGAAAATGGCTCCCAAGCATTTCTGGGAAATGATCCTACATCTCTTTCAAGGCCTAACTCACACATTCACTTCTCCCTGGGGCCTTCGTTGGCTTCTCATCCCCATGTTTGTCTCTTTTTATGTAAGTCTCCTAATGATGACGGTCTCTACTGCAGAATCCATTTGTTAATTCCCTACGCTGGACTCAATCAGTATTTTGAGTTGAAATATGTTGATCCGTGGAAGCAAAAGCTGGATCTTGTGGTGCTTCTCTCTGTGTTAAGCAGCAAAGGACTAGAATCTCCAAGGGCTCTTTTTTTTTCTTCCAGCCTTAGCCACAAAAAAAAAAAAAAAAAAAAAAAAAATTCTAGGGAAAGAAGTCTTGCTGAAACATATGCCATTTGTTATTTTGAGCACGTGGGTCTTCTTTAGAAGTCTTAGAGAAAGTAAAGATTATTATCCAAAAAAGGGAAAATCACTTAGCATCTCCCGCATTTCAAGGATGTAGCAGAATTTAACGAAGGGCAAAAGATGTCTTTGCGAGGAGAGTCCAATAATGGGCATTCTTAGGTGTGCAGAAGAAATCAGTGGGTGGGGCAAGCCAGGCGGTCTGGAGCAGCAATGCTCACTGTTTCGCTGGTAGGCAGCCTTCTGGGAGCTGGAGGGGAAGGACGGCTGGAAAATGGGAATCTCGATAAGGATGGTGTGATAGGGACGGGGTGATGGGGTCAGTGTGCACTAGCAATGTGGTGGCAGGCGAGGGCCCAAGGCAAGAAAGTACTGTTAAAAAACTCCCCTGGGGGGGATGGCTGAGGAACTACAACTACAGTACTCTCTTGCGTTCAATATTCGGTTGTTTATTATTTCAGGAGGTGCTAGTCCCTCTTCATTCCTCTCAAACGTTCAGGAAAGTCTGTCATGCACAATGGCTTTTTTGTTGGGGGTATATTTTGGAAGAAATGAAGACAAGGAGACTGCACATAGCACAGGAAGAGGAGAGTAATCACAGGAGAAGGCAAGTAAGCTGGGATCAAGACTTCAGAAGCAGGAAGTCTGGGCAAGGGGTAACTAGGCTGTCAGTAGCCCTCTGGGGGATATCACAGAATCTTACAGAGTGTGCTGAACATCTCCCTGTTGTTGGATTGGAGACTCCGACCATTTTATTTGGATATTAAACAAAAGGACTGCAAGAGGAATCTATAGCAGAAGAATGTGTGCATTTTCTTCCCAGCCAGAGATGCTTCTCCCTATGAGCAGAGCTATTTTAAGACCTCTGCCAGACCTGGGCATCTTGATTTTAGAGGGCTCATGTCACATTTGTCACATTAAACACAACACAATATTTTGTTTTGTAAATCTAAAGCCATCTTTGTAATCTTGCTTTTGATATTATTATGTATTCTTGATATAATTATTAGCTTCCAGCTTAGAGTTTAATTTTGGACCCAACACATTTTTTAAGAATCAGATCGTAAACATTTTCATGCACATTTGTAAGGCTTGTGAGCCTTCAGTCCTGGGTTTAATACAGCTAATGGGTAAAATGTTCGTACATGAACATAAGCTCTTTCTTGTGGAGGTAAAGCCAATTCCCAAAGAAGCATTATCAGCTCCCGACAAACACAGATGTTTAACTCACACCCACAGATGACTTAGACCCTGATTTTTCAAGTTGGATTTCAGTAAGTTAATTAAAATAGCATAGAAATAATTTTCAGTGTAGGTCTTTATCTATAAGCCTTCTGGTTATCAATTAGGGTCTTGTTTCTAATTAAAAAACAAAACAAAACAATACACACAGTAATTAGTAAATTAAAACCTTCAAAGTAAACCTCAAGGCCTAATAAGAGCTCTAATTTTTTTTTAAGTGTTTTCATGTCAAGAGACTATTCAAAGTGCAGGCTTTATAGATATTTTCCTTCTAAATAGAATTCTCTTAGCTAATCAGATGCTGAGCGGTGTTGCCTTTAATTTTATCTGGCCAAGCTTTCCTCCATCTGTTTTCCCACAATGCTCTCATCCTCTCCTCCAGATGTTTGGCACAGCATCTCAACTTGATGTCTATTTCTTCCTGTTCTCCTTCACCTCACATGAACCATCCAAGTCATAATTCTTTAGAAACAGACACAAGGAGCTTTATTTCCAATTACCATCTTTTACTTAAGGAGTTTCATCTCTCAGGTCAGTAGAAGTGAAAAAAAGAATTCTTTCTCATTGTAGAATTTCTTGGCTGTGTATATTTTTTAAAAAGAAAAAAAAAAAGGATAAGAAAAGAAAGAAAAGAAACCAGAAGTACAAGATTGTTAAGCAATTCCCTCATGTTCACATAAGCCAGGGACTCAAGAATAGGAATGGATCATCAAGAATTTTACTTTTGATTCTTTTTTAACCTTTGATTCACTGAAAACTGTTCTATCAGTCGCTCTACAGCCTCAACTTTGATCAATGCCTCTATTCAGTAGGAGGTCAAATACCTGAAGGGAAATAAAAGAATTCTCTGGAACACATGGCGGGAAAAGGAGCGTTTGTGTGTGCCCGCTGAAAAGACAAATGACTCGCGTTCCGGCCTCTCTCCTGTGGCCGGCCGTGTCCTCTGCCGCTCAGCTGATCATAGACAATCTTGGGCTTCAGCTAATTGGCTGCTTTTCAAAGCAAACTAAATGGAAATAAAGGTTTAAATACCTGGAAACGAAATCGTGATTTAAGAAAAAATAAATCTAAGGGCATGAAAACATTTTCCTGACAAAGTGTACAGCAGGTTAGGAAAATTCTCTTCTGAGACCACCTGCTGATAGTCTGTTTCCTAAGTTTTGCCTTATGGCCAAAACTGACATAGAGCTAAAGCTTTTTGAAGAGGAAGGAAAAAAAAATACCTGAAACCTCATTAAGGAAGTAGGTAGTTTTCATGGTACAAAAAAATCGACAAAACAGAAAAGCTCTCTTTCCTGTCATTTGAAAAATAGTTTCTCCTTCCTAGGGTCTCATGTCCACCCTTCGTTTTTCCACCCTCAATGCCAGCCTCTGGGTGAAGTCATTGTCAGCTCACGCTGTGCTTGGGCCATGGCCTCCAGCACATATCCCCCTGTTTCTGGGCTCCCTTAGACCCCATCCATTGATCCTGCTAGAACTCCTTCCAAAGAGAACTCTGTGTTTGTTTAGGGGAAATACCTCGCAAGGTACTGGGGATGCAGACAAAGCACCAAGGATCCACCTAAGGGCATGGTTGCAACTTTTAGGAGAAAGATGAATAAGAGCAGCTTCTTGCCTGTGTCGGAAGGAAAGGGGGTGGGAAAGCAATGAGCAGGGAGTGGGAAATGGAAGGAATGGGCCCAGGGATGGCAGAAGGAAGATACCTCTCTCCTTGACATAATCTTTCCCCTTGACCCCCAATCATCTTTAGAAAGAAGTTACCAAGCTCATAAAATATTTGGAGGTGGTAGATTTTTGTGGAAATCTAGGTGGAGCTGTGTATTCCATCTACATAGATGAGCACAGGATGGGGGCATGGAGATGTTGGGGAATGAGACGAAATAAGCAGAAGAAAGTACGGCAAATATGGGGAGGGATTTTCACAGTCACAGGCTGTGGCACTAGGCTCCAGTCAAAGCTCTCAGGGCTTGGGTAAGCTGGCTGAGTCTTAGGTTAGACTATGAACCGTTCACATTACCTGTGGAGTTGACGTTGCACTTGTCAGCCTGACGTGCCAGCCCCCGGTGATCTTGCCTTTATTGACTACATTCCAGCCTCCTTTCCCAGACCTACTTTCAGTGTAGCCAAACTGTGCTGGTTATGTTTCCATGAACGAGAATATTAAATTCCAGTAGAACCACCAAGTTACTGCCTGAGTGATGGCGGGGAAATTGTTTATCATTTCAGAATTTCAGTCCATTTATCTGGAAATTATCTGGGAATAATCTCATAGGGCTATTTCAAGAATTACACTTGGGAACGTGTTAAAAAAATCTGTAACCTGCTTCTCACGCTGTAGACACTCAATGAGTCTCATCTCCCACCCCTTTTATTCACTTTGTCTCTTATGAATTTTTGCTTCTACTGGTCCTTTTACCTGACTTGCTCTCCCCAGCCAAGTTCAAGGTCTACTTACTTTGAATTGCTACCATATTTTATCATAGATCTAGCGTTATGGTTATTAACGTCTCTCTCATCTCCTCTTGCAAATTGTAGACATCCCAAGAACATGCATCTTTAGACCCTTTGTAGCATCTAAAAAGTTTGCAAATTGTGTACACTCCATAAATATTTATTGAATAAATTCTGCATTATTATTTACCAGAACTCTCTAATGAGTTTCAATCATAAACATTTAAATTTAAATTTATTCCATTAAAGTCACAAAAATAAGGTGGAATCTCTGCTAAATATTTCTCACTCAGCTTCCAAGGATTTGAAACAGCAAGGCACATCCCCTTGAAGATGTCTATCACTGCCTAGGTCATCACCACTACAATGTTTTGACAAAAATCAAGTCAGTAATATGAAATCGAATAGAACTTATTTCAAGCTTCACACTAATGAAGGGAGGAAAACAAAAATCATTCGGGAAAGAGCTGCCAAACATTGGACAGCCTGCTAATGTAAAAAAAAAATGAGTTATTTCTTTCCACCATCCCTAAATTATTGGGATGGCAGGCGTGCCTGTGCTACGTTGTTGCTTGTTTTCAATTGAAGAATAAATTTTGCCTGTAGTCAGTTCATCATCTGAGTCTTTTGGAAAACTTAATTGAGAGGTCATTATTTGCTTTGCTTCCTTCTTCCTCCGATCTCCACGGCATATCAGCAATCATAGTGACGCATTGCTCTGCGGGTAATTCATATGGTATATTCAGAACCACAGATCATGGCTGTTTTAGACCTGCCAGATGTTCCTAGTCCCTTGCTGCAATTAAGTTCCAACATAGCCCAATTTGAAAGAGATTGAGAAATCACAGTTCTAATTAAGAATATTCATGAGTTTGCACCTTGGAAAGCCAGAAATCACATGATGTTTCAGAGTGGACAATATTCTTTACCTTCGAGAAGAGAGGAAAAAAGTGCAATTTTAAATAAGTCACCAGATATGCACTATGGGAAGTTCTGAAGTGACACATGAGGTATGGGATTGAAGGAACTATTTGAACTTTCAGCCAAACCTGCCTTAATAAGGATTTAAAGGGTGGCGTCAGGGCTCCTAACACTGCCGTACATTATCCTCTAAAAAGCTTAACAAAGAAGTGCCTAGGTCCATCACAGGGCTAGTCTAGCTCAAGAAAAAGAAACAGTGCTGTTATTGGCACTCTCATCTCCACACAGAAGGAGTCGCCTCTAGACAGTTGCTATGGTAACTGCAAGCGTGTTCTTAGACATTCTAAATGGGAACTCAAAGCATCTTCAGCTAGACTAGAAGGTGCCACGTGTAGCGTGTTCAAAGTAGGATCAGCCAACCGAATTAGACAATGCTGAGGCTTTCTGCTACACCTGCAATAAGTCATCAGCGGTTCCTAATAGCATCTTCAAAAGAAACATAGGAAATGGTCTTCCTTATGATACTCGCCTGGAGTGGTAGGGTTCACACTTTGTGAACCATTTTCTGTTGAGTCCATTGTGATCCCTGAAGTTAGAACCCTTGGAAAGATGTGGAACACACTATAGTGAGAGAGGGGATTAGGATTCAGTTTCTGTCAGTAAGCAGCTGTGAGACTTGGGCAAATCACTGAACCTTTCTTGGTAACAATTTCCTTATCTAACAAAGAAAAGATTTCAAGAGGCAATTTTAGGGGATAGAAGGGGCCTTAGAAGCAATGTGTTTCCTCCTACAGTGGACACCTATTGTTTTGGACTTCCAAACTGCTTTTCCCCATTATTCTGTAGCCGACTCTTTGCTTTCCTTTCGAAATTAATCCTCCCTCACTCTCAGGCTGTGTATTAACTCCACCTCTGACTCCAGAGGAGGGCATATTACAGGTCTGGCCAGTTGAAACATTGCATTTCCTATTCACATAGTGAGCAGTTTAGGTATGCAACTCAAGTCAATCAAATTTAGTGAAAGTCAATTCTAGGACTGTTTCTGGAATTATGGCCAAGGACAAAGTTTTTTTTTCTGCTGGGCTTTAAGTTTTAGGAAGTAAAAACTGGAGGGGCGAGGAGAAATCTTGTTATCACAGAGGGAGAACATGCCTGAGGATGAAGCCCACACAATAAAAATCAGAGCTAGTAGATGGAGAGCTACAGTGTCCTGGTGATATAAATTAAAGCTCCTAGATCCAGCTATGCCTGAAGGTGGTATACCTTGCTCAGTTATCTAAATAAATAAAGCCTCCACCTTGCAAATTGAGCCAGTTTGAATTGAATTTCTTTTACTTTCATCCAAAAGAGTTCTGATTAATACCAATCCTTCATTTTATAGGCTTTGGAAACTGAGACCAAGGGTGGTGACTTGTCCAGACCTACATAAAGCCAAAAGCAGGACTAGAATCAGTTTCTGAGCTTCCCAGTTCAAACACTTTCAAAATACATCTAAACCTTGAATTAAAAAAAAAAAAAGATACTGACATCTTTGAAATTTCCATTTAGCTGAGTCTTCCCTCTGTTCCAATAACATCACTCTTGTAATTCTTGAGAGATTTATTTTCTTGCAGCATTTTGCTGTCTCTGAATTCACTTATTTTGTAACTAGTATACCTACCTACCAAGTTAATGAGAAACGAACATAGCAACAATTCACCACCCAAATTAATATTTTGGTACAGTGTAGCTCAAATAAACAATAGGTTGTCCAAGTTTCTTATTTTTCAACAGATTTATTTTTCCAATCTATTTATCAATAGATTTTTCAATACATTGTAGCTTCAAGATCTCAATTTCTTACCAGAGGCAGAAGAGATGGATAGCTTAAAAAAGAAGAATGTAGAATTAGAGCTTAATATTTAGCTAAGAATTGAGCTCCATCAACTGTATTTTTCAATCTGTAGCTAGTGAATTAAGAGCCACATAATTAAATGTTTTGCTAAATCTGTCGATTCAGCTCAAGATCCTCATTCTCCATAAAGTGTATATTCCCATAACCCATCATCCATCTCTCTGTTACGGCACTTAGATTGCATGCTTACCTATGTGTCTCCCCCATTGGACTTTGAGCCTCTGTATGTCAGGGACCTTGTTTTAATCATCTCGGAGTCTCATGAACGCTCAATCACTATGCACTTTCTGTGTGCAGTGGGGTGGAGGTTAGGACACATGGCTGTTTCCAATTTATTACTTAGAGAATTGAACCAACGTGCTTCCTTTGACTATCTCCAAGGTCTGGTCTCAAGTTCATCTGTCTGTTATTAGTATGTGTGAGAAGAGTTTCTAATATATTCAAAGTAATTTCAGGTTTTGAAAGTTTCCACATGGACCATTTTTAATCAAGCAGAATCTCATGGGATTTTAGAACCTGAAGTGTCAGATATAATTGTTATATTTTCATTTTCATGTCTTCAATAATCATCTGGAAGTGATATTATGGACTGGCACTCAGGGGCGGTGTGAACTGTGAGAATCTGTGTTCTCAAATCTTCTCAAATCTTACTTGCCATCCTTCCCGTTCGTCTCACATCATCTGGGGTATAGAAAGTGTGAACCTTTTTAGTTTTACATACCTTTAAGTACTGAAACCAACCAGAGAAAGACTGTAATAAAGAATATTACGGAGTTTTAGGTTGTCATGGATACATGTCACTTTGTCAAGTTCTACCCCATTCAGAAGAGAGAGGTTGGGACTCTTTTTAATCTAGAGAAGGGGTGATATTAAACTGATCCGTGCATAACTATTTCTCTTTTAAACTATGGAAAAAATCAGAGTACTGTTTATTTAGAAAATAAGAGAACACACCCAAACAGCTTTTCCTGGAGATTTCACTTTTCTTTTCCCATTTAAAAATGAAACGTTATTTGAAAATTTGCCCATTAATGTAAAAGGAGAGAGAGGCTGGTTCTGCGTTGAATATCTCATTCACTCCTCATAACACCCCTAATAAAGTAAATATTATTATCCACATTTTATCAACGAAAGGCCATCTTTAGGGACGTTAAGTGAATTGTCCGTGGTCATGCAGACAACGAGCAGCTGAAGTGGAGAGGAAGTCAGGTGTGCTTGCCTCACCGGTGGTTTCCGTCCTGACCACCCTGCTGCACGGCTTCTCAAAACACGTCTCGATGACTTGCTAGGACCTTTATGTATTACGTGCCGGGAGCTAGGCTCTATGCTTTACGTTTATCTCTGTTAATGCGCGTAACTACCTGATGACTGGGATATTATTATCTGTGCTTTAGAGGTCAGGGAACTGACCTAGGTAACCTGCCCAAGGTCATAGAGCTCACACGGCAAAGTCATGCTCTTGGACACCATGCATTCCTTCAGATCATGTTTATTAAACACAGTTTCTGTGCTGGGCTAGGGTGAGCAGGAAATGCATAATTTCTGTTCTTGGCTACTTTAAATATTAGTAAATATTTTTTGAAGGAAGATATTGACTTATGCAAAATCTAAAGAAAAGACATTATCAAAGCATTAGTGTTTCTGAAATGTAACTTTAGACTCTCCGAAGGACCTTCCAGCGCCTCTCTGGAACACTTTGAGAATTACTGAACTGAGTTTAATCCATTTGCTCTGGAGTCTAGGAAGAGCCTCTGCTTTTACCCTGGGGCTGAAAGAAATAATTGGCTTCCTTTCCAGTCTCCTTCAGCCCCACTCTCACCAGTTCTCTCCTGCAGGGAAGAGACTTGACCTTTGGATGCCTATGCACCTCCCTGCACCCCTCACCTTCATTCTGTTTGTCTCCTTCCTTCCGTGGCCGGGCAGCTCCAGGGAGAAGCTTATCTCAGCTGCTTCCATTTCCACACTGCCTGGTTCTTCCTTAATCCCTCAACCCACCTTATCCTCACCCCAAACACTGTAAGTTCAAAGTCACCAATGACCCCTAGTTTCTAGCCTAGTTATCCTTTCTTAGTTACCTCCACCAACTACTTATTACAGGATCAAGTCCAGATCCAGATTTCCCTTGTTCTCTACAATCTGACTTGGACCGAAGTTCTGCTTTCGTCTCTCCTGACTCTCTATGTAAACAGCTTCACTTCAGCAAAACTGGTCCACTCCATGTTTCTTGAAGGCATTTTACACATTTTTGTGTAGGTAGACATAGCAATTTTCTTATTAGGCAGATGATACGTATGGCTTAGAATACCAGTAAAATAAAGGTCTAAAGGATAGAGAAAAGTGAAGCTTCAGTTAAACTATCCAGAATCCTTCTATTAGAAAATCCAGGGAGAGGGAGAGGAAATAGCTCAGTGGTAGAGCGCATGCTTAGCATGCACAAGGTTCTGGGTTCAATCCCCAGTATTTCCGTATAAATAAATAAATAAATAAATAAATAAATAAATAAATATCTAATTACTTCCCCCCAAAATTTTAAAATGAAGTAAAAAATCTTAAAAAAAATTTTTTTAAAAAGGAAGTCTAGAAAGAACCTGTCAATTTCAGCACACATGGATGATCTGTACTTTAGAGTTCAAGGTGTGTATGTTTTTATTATGTAAAGAATGAGTTAGAGGGTATACTTCCCAGGATTTTAGTGCTTGAATCCCTTGAATGCCACTAATTAGAACTAAGACTTTGGGCAAGATTTCTAATACACTGAGACTCAATTACTGCATATAAAATGGAGGTGATGATAGCACCTCCTTGATAGTACTGTTTGGAGAATTAAAAGAAATAATGCACATAGAATTCTTAGCATAGAGTTGGTCAGTAAGTGCTCGTTATTAAAGTTGCTGCCACTGTAACTACTCATACGCGCTCCTCACTGTCATACTGAGTTTATTAGTTTCCTAGCAGCTGCTGTAACAAATGACCACAACCTTGGTGGCTTAAAACAACAAAAATGTATTCTCTCACAGTTCTGGGGACCAGAAGTCTGAAGTCAAGGTGTCAGCAGGGCTGTACTCCCCCTGGAGGGTCTATGGGAGAATCTGTTCCATGCCTCTTCTAACGTCTTAAGTCTGCTGGAATTTCTTGTTGTTCAATGGTTGTGGCCACATCACTTAAATCTCTGCCTCTGCTTTCACATTGCCTTATCTTCTGTTTCTGGGTGAGTCAGATCTCTGTATTTCTCTTGTAAGGACACTTGTGATAGCATTTAGGGTCCATCCAGAGAATTCAGTAATCTACTCATTTCTAAATGTTAACCTTAATCACATTTGCAAAGACCCTTTTTCTAAATAAAGTGATATTCACAGGTTCCAAGAAGTGGGATTTGGACATGTGTTTGGGAACCATTATCAGCCTGTCACACCAAATTAGAGGCTTCTTGAAAGGAGTGACCTGTTTCCTTCATCTCTGTGCTTCCCACAAGCCCGAGAACTGTGACTAGGGGATGATGAGTTCATGGCTGTTCATAAGTTATTAGTAAGTAAATAAATAAGTAAATTACCAAAAAGTTTCATGCTTGGACCAATGATGAGAGACTGCTGCCTCAGGTCTGATTTAAATAATCAAAACAGAGGGGGCGTCCACCTAACATCCATTGAATGAAAAGCCTAATGTTAAAGATTTTACAAATTGTCAGTAGTTTGATAAGACTATTAAATTATTAGAAACATTTAAACTTTCAATTAAAAATTATAATGTGTACTAAGCTAGGATCCATGCAGTCCAGTCCTGTCCTGAGTGGTTTCACACTCAAAGAAGCAGAGCCCACAAAGGGATGCCAATGTTTACCCACACTTCTCTCAAACATTTAAAGGTCCAAGCACAAGAACACAACAACTCATTAAATCCCCTATGTTAGTCTCTTGTCAACTTTGAAAGTTTCTGAAACAATCACGCCTCTCATTTTATTGACTCCAAAGAACACTCCCATTCGTGATGTCTCACTATGTTGCCCCTTTCCATAGTTAATGTACCACCATCC
The DNA here is from genome assembly GCF_036321535.1 of Camelus dromedarius. Classification (NCBI taxonomy): domain Eukaryota; kingdom Metazoa; phylum Chordata; class Mammalia; order Artiodactyla; family Camelidae; genus Camelus; species Camelus dromedarius. Next base: position 67,025,093 of record NC_087439.1, on the reverse strand, counting down.
TCTGCTTCCCTTCCCTTCCCTCCCTCTCACCCAGGAGGCTGGGGGTGAGGGGGTGGGGACTGCAGATGGCCAGTCTCTTAGGACATAGGTGGAGGCAGTATCTTGGAGGACTTGGAATTGATAGCCACTGTTTGGCCGAAACAGCTGGCTTTGAATTCTTGCCTCCATATATATATGTAAGTATATAGTGTTCACCAATCACAGAAATATATTAGCTCTCCCCTGGTGATATATACAGTATCTAAAAATCAGATGTTTGGCAAATAGCCCACCTGGGTCCAGTCGAAATAAGATGAATACTTCTTCAACTAGGGTGAGATTAAAAAGACAGAGTCCGTTTGTGCAAATCCATTTTCTTTCTTAAAGTCTCAGCAATCACAAAACAGGCACCCTGGTAGGCCCTGCACTTTTCATTGCCAAGGAGAAAATTCAGAATAAAGGCCCGCTACTGAATGGATTGCTCCGTCAAAGGAGAGCCATGGCACATTAAATTCAATAAACCACTCAAGCTCCTGATTGAATATATTATGGGAACTCTATACACTCCAGTTTAAAAGATTAGTCCAGGAAGAAACAATATACTACTGTATTGGCTTTCTTGCTGGCAGTCTCAGCTTTGGGCATAAGACGAAGCTACCTGATAGTTGCCATGGTAACCATGCAAGTGTTCAGCTGGAGCACTTTCAAACGGAAAAATGGAACATCACACATGAGTTCGCTGTTTAAAGAGAAAGAGGGTGGGCAGCAGCTTGGAAAATGGGAGGCTGCCCATATAAATGCTACAGTGTCAGCCTTGTGAGTCTTCTGATTTTTGTGAGGCTGGTCGAGGCTGCCGTGGCATGCCTGCTTGTGGGTGTCCAAAAGTGGTGGTATCCTGGGTAACTTTCAGGGGGGAAAAGAGGCAGGGTAAAAGCTGCATCTGTGATGCTGCGGAGGTTGGAAAGGACTCTCTGTCCTGTGGAGACCTGGGCTTGCCGTCTTCCCCAAGCTGTAGCTCTCTAACGTCTTGCTGCATCTGCCAGCTCCTATGTTCATAACGGTTATACGTCCACTTGGCTGAATGTGCTCTGCCTACCTCTCCGTCCATGCTCTGCACACCAGTTCTTTGTTGGGTATAGTTTTTGAAAGATTGAGGGATTCATTTCAATGGTCCTTTCAGCCTATCTGAACGTTGCCCTGCAAAATGAGGTTCATGCCTTACCTCCGTCTGCAACTGTCTCCCCGGACAAGCACCTAGCATCCCCTGCTCTCTGCCACCTGAGCCCCTCATTTGCAGCGCAGCTGCTCTATTTTCTGGGTTGTCAGCTTCCCGGGCAGAGGTTGCAAACTAACAACAGATCTCATCTTTTGTTGGACCTATGTAATATTTGGAAAACTAAACCAACATTCAATCAGGGTATTTCACATAACATTTCAGATTCTGGCAACGCTACACCCACATTCTTGGTGTGGCAGCCATCAGCTAGAGCTGTGGAGCAGCTACCCTCTTTAGATCAAGGTCGTGGTGCCTTAGTTACCACAGTCTTTGTGGCTGGGTTACCACAAAGACTAACCTGCCTGGCTCCTGGAACACCTGAAAGGACTCCTGTCCTTGAGGATGGGGACAGCATCACATCCTGTCCCTCTCTCTCTTCTCCTCGTGGATTTGTTTCTCCCGAGGCCCTAGTTTCTTCACTTGGTAGGTTCATAATATAGATTTGTTGATGAAAATCAAAGATAGTACCATCTCTTTGATGAATACTTCCTGCTTACTCAGGCTCTCTCCTCAGAGAAAGTGAATCTGAGTCTCCTGCATGCTCAGTCAGACACGTGGCCTTATAATGAGAAAACGCTCCTGATGGAATGGGAAGGAGTTCCCGGTAGTGAGTGTTTCACTAGAGGCTGGGCCCCAGCCTGGGCATCATTCTTTAAATAGACTGAACGGAAGGCTTGGCAAACCTGGGGGTCCATGCTGCAGGCTGTCCTAGGGAACAGTTCTTATGATCCTCCACCCATCATCCACCCACCCATTCAGTCAGTCAGCCATTCCATCCATGTTCACTGGGAACAGTTCACAGCCAGGTGTCATGCAAAGTGATAACAGGGGGGAAAATGGTCCCCATCCCTGTCCTCATGGTGGACATTATTTTCTTATCCAAAGGGCTAAACAAACTTCATGACCAATTGCAGAGAGACCAACTGTGCCAGAGACAAGTTAAAAAAGGAAGAAGGAGAGAAGGGAAGAGAAAAGAGGAAGAAGGAGAGATGTAAATGGCCAAAATGTAGAGAGAAACCATTTAACTCCTCAACACACAAAGAAATAAAATTAAAACCATAATGATCCATCTTTATAATTACTCACTTGGGCAAAGATTATTCAAAAAAGAATTATAATGCCAATTGTGGAGAATGTGTGAGGTAAAGAGCACTCTTTTTTTTTTTCTTTTCTTTCATGGAAAAGTAAGTTGGCCCAGACTTTCAAGAGGGCAACCTGGAAATAAACATGAAAAATCTATTAATATTTTTTGATTTAGTCATCCAATTTCTAAGGCTCATTCTCAGGAAATAATTAAGAGTGTGAGCAACAATTTAGCTAAAAAGATTTCTGGGGGAGAGTTGTTAATAATAGTAACATACCATGCAACTAAATGACAACAACTAAGGAAACTAGTATGTGTTGGGCACTTCTTGTAAGCGGCCCCTCCACTAAGATACCACATGACTCCTGTGAGAGAGGCCTGACTGCTGGTTGAGGAAATGGCTTGGAGAGGTTAGTAACTTGTCTGCACTGATCCAGCTCTATGAAACCGCCCTGGAAGGGGCCGAGCCCATTTAGTTATCACATCATGTTTTTGTTGCGTCCAGTAGTGAAAAAAATGTCGGCGTCTCACCTTAGGGAACTGGCTTAATAAACTACGTAACAGCCATGGCGTGGAACGCTAGCCAGCCATAAAAAATAACATAAATGAAGCTACATCCGCTTGGAGAGATGTTTGAAATATGCTGCTAAGTGGATTATCAAAGAGCGTTTATGGTGTACTCCCATGTGCGTAAGCGTCACTTTGTAAGCACAGGTAAGCGTAGAGATATCCAGAGGCGTGGATAGCAAGGTTCAGTCAGTGACTGTCCTTGGTGGTAAAATGATTGTTTTGGGTTTTTTCCCCATCCATTCATTTTTTTCCTTATCTATATTTTAATTTTCATTTAACATTTTTTAAATTGAAGTATAGTTGATTTACAAAATTATGTTAGCTTCTGCTGTACAGCATATTGATTCAGTTACACACACATATACATACATCTTCTTTTTCATATTATTTTCCATTACGGTTTAATTACAGAATATTGAGTATAGTTCCCTGTGCTATACAGTAAGACCTTGTTATTTATCTGTTTTACATATAGTAGTTTGTATCTGCTAATCCCAAACTCCTAAATTACCCCTCCCTCATCCCCTTTCCCCTTTGGTAAACATGTTTGTTTTCTGTGCTTGTGAGTCTGTTTCTGTTCATAAATAAGTTCATTTGTGTCATATATTAGATTCTACATCTAGGTGACATCATACAATATTTTTCTTTCTCTATCTGACTTCTCTTAGTATGATAATCTCTAGGTCTTATCTTTATCTTTAAATTAAAAAAGTCAATCTCTATTGTTTATACAAAAATTTTTATATTTACTTTTTAAAAATATTGTGGCATACCGACTTGGTATTAGCATTCGAAGTCATTACATGACACCCTGACTCTTGCTTCCCTGAATTAACACTGCTTCCCTCGGGGAATTATAAAAATCATCCTGGACTGAGAGCAGGCAGAGCTGGGTTTCAGGCTGAGCTCAGCTACTGATGCGTCCAGGATGTGTCCTGAGGCAAGTCACCAGCTCCCCTGGCCTCAGCACGATGACGGCTGGGCGAGCTGAACTCTGAGGCTCCTTCCAGCTCTAACACACCATGTGCATTTATGCATTCATTTTCTCCTTTGGAGACAGCCTGTAACCATTTCCAGTCTACGGGAGAAAGATCCGAGAATACAAAATCATTCTGGTCTCTAAAAAAGCATGTATAAACACCTGCCTAGCCCATTTTAAGAAATAATAACATGACATTTATAAACCACTTTGCACAGTGCTTATGCATTCCCTCCCTGGAGGCTTTGAGTTTGACTCGAGTCATTCTGGTTACTTACATGCCTGTGTTTGGGTAGAGCATTTGCAAAAGTGAGAGGGGAAAACACTTCCTCCTGAGATTACTGTGCATTCAGTGTTGCCTATTATGTTGTTGGTGCAAAATGTGTAAAGACCCCTTTCTCTGACACAGAATATGACCCTGAAAAGGAAATCGTGACTTCATTTCAGCCCTGTCTTCCAAGCTGGGTCTGTGGGCAATAGTCAGTCATTCCTGAAGGCAGCTGGGCTGGGCTGAAATTACATATCAGAGATGAAGCTTCACCCCATCAGGACATCTTAGAGCAGCAGGACCCGCTAGGAGGAGGGGTCTTTATTCTCTGGGAATGAAGAATTTGAGTTGGTGTTTGATACATGTTATTTCCTGAAAAATAATTCTGAGGCCACTGAGCTTAGGTGGCTGTTGAAGGGTCCTGGCCCTGAAGTCAGAAAAATCAAAATTCACATCTTCATGCTGCCTCCTATTACCATGAAATCTGAGGAGAAATTACTTAACTTGATCTCAGAAATCTCCATCTGCAAAAGACAGAAACTTAATGTCTTTCCAAATTAAAAAAAAAAAAAAAAGAAAGAAAGAAAGAAAAAAAGGGTTGTTGTGAAGATTAGACAAGGGCAATCTGTCAGGGACCTCTTGGGTGCCTGACCCATAGTAGGTACTCAATAAATAGAGGCCATTAATATTACTATGAATAAAACAAGGTGTTTAATTCTTTTAATGCAGCATTCCCACATGCAGGGTCATAGGATGTGAAGCAGGAGAACAGAAGATGAGCTGAAGGGAAGAGATTAGAATACAAACGTTGTTACAGTGAACACTGTATCCCTTGCCTGTGGTTTGTGATTGTGGAACATTGGGCAGAATAAATTATGGTATCTGCAAGATGCTTTTAGAAGACAACCTGAAAAAGTAAAAGATAATGTTATACTGCATGTTTTATGGATTCTTCTCTTTGATGTTTCAACTTTTTTTGTTCATTTGTTTTAATTTTTTTGTTTTGTTTTGTTTGGTGAGGGGAGGTAATTAGGGTTATTTATTTATTTATTTTAACGGAGGTACTGGGGATTGAACCCAGGACCTTGTGCATGATAAGTATGCTCTCTACCACTGAGCTATACCCTCCCCTCTTTTTGGTTTGTTTTAACATTGTTTGTTGTTGTTGTTGTTGTTGTTGTTGTTGTTGTTGTTGTTGTTGTTGTTGTTTTCAGCTGCAAACCTCCATTTGGAAAAATCTTATCACTTGAGTTGGTCCTTAGTTGAATCTGTCCTGTTTCTTACTTAGATGTTTATTTCTTTCCACTACTAGACTGGTTTCCTTAATTAACTTAAATCATTCATGTTGGTTCATTCTGAACCCTGATTATACTCCAGATCCTGTGCTAGACGCTCAGCACAGATGCATTTCCTGCCTGGAAGGAGCTGACAGTCTAATACAAGAAAAAAAATGTTAACTCTGTTTGCACATATTCCCTCTCCTCCAGCCTTTTGAGGAAGATCAACTGCTGAATTTTCCTTTGTTAAGTAGGCTCAGAGTGTAATGAAACATTATAGGTGCTGTGGTAGAAGATGTCCCTGGTACAGTGAGGACCTGCAGTGGGAGAAGTCAATTCTAGGAAGGGAGGTGCAGAAAAGATGTTGTAGGAAGAAAAATTGTTATGAAGGGCTGTTGCCATGTCAAACTAATGTTTGTATTTCTCTTCCTAATTCCCTGCTCCCCATCACCAGCACCAATCATTGTGTCTGGGACACGTTATCCATTGGACTTAACTGAGTTCTTCCTGGTTCACAGAGGTGTCTCTTCTCTCAATGGATGGTGACTTCTCCCTGGAAGGTCCAATAAGATGAGACCAGGAGTTGTGACTTAAAGAAGAAAAAACAAAAATCCATCAGGCCAACTCTTAAGAACTAACTTCTGAAAAATGAAATGGGAGTGAATTTAGAGCTAAATAACTTGGAATATGGATTCTGGATTTGCCATGTAATAGTTGTGTGAACTTGAATGAGTGACATAAACTCTTTGATTATAAGTTTATGCATCTTTCAAATGAAAGTAGTGACACCATTGCCACAATGAGATAAAGTCTACAAAATCAGTTGGCAAAGTGTATGGCATTTGGAAAACTCACATTAAATTGTAGTTTCTTTCCATTGCTTCTAGAAGACAGTCCAGCATATTTCGTCCAGCCCACCTTTCCATCCTGCCACCTGGCTGATTAGCAGAGGGCGAACTGTTCCTGATGTTATCATTTAGAAGTTCAGATGTTTAAGGCTTGATTAACTGATCCCTTACTCAGTCATAGTTCAATGTTAATACCTTTTAACGATTGTCACTTTTATCAGCTGGGGTTCGATTTAATCTTAATTTCAGGTTCCAATGACACTTTTCGGGGTTGCTTTCAGCAAAATATACCACTTGATTATCTAAGAATGGCGTGCCTTTTATCCAAGTGTGATAAGCAGTCAGCTTAAGTCTAGAACAGAGAGTTATTTAAAGTCACAGAAACTTTTAAATTTATATCAACAATTAATTCTCTGTAGCCACGTCTGATCTATTGGTGGATATGCCAGATAAGGGAGAGGAACAGGGAAGTGGTGACACAGCATTCCCCAGCAATGAGCTATGAGATGAAGCAAAGCACACTTTGAAGGTGAGAAGAGCAAGGAGGGAACAGTGTGTTACCGAAGTGGCTCATCCAGCCTTCCTCAGAATCACAGGAGAAAAACTCTTGGGTCTATAAACTCACTTGGCTTCTTTGCAATGAGTCAACTTAATAGCTCTAATGCCATATACACCTTGAAATTCTTTGCTCAGTGTTTCAAGTGGGAAATTGAAGTTTGACAAAGTCATTTGGACTAGCCCAGATCTCGTGCAAAGCAGTTGGTTCGGAGCTATTAGCACAGCAGATTTCTCGGTCCATTGGGAGTTTGATATAGTAGAGGAATCTCCTTGTGATGCTTTCCAGCTCAGGCTCCAGTCAAAATGCCCTTTCTGGGTCTTGAGCTTGTTTCTCTGATTACTTTTTAAGTGTCTCTCAGGAAAGTTTTCCCTCAATTTGGTGCTCACTGTTCCAAGACTTTGGCTTCTACCCCTCAATCCTTGCTGCGTGTGCGTGTGCATGTGCGTGTGTGTGTGTGTGTGTGTGTGTGTTTGTGTGTGTGTTTAATGCATCATCTTTGAGAAGCCACATCATATGGAGATTTCCTAAATTTCCTGTTCTCTACCCTTCATTCCTTCTTGGCTGTCTACTCAAATTTCTCCCTCATATTCCTGCAGTAATATTTCACATATTCACTCTTTTCCTCTAAATGGTTGCCAAAATATGCAGCTGCTTCCTTCTGAATATTGTGAAGATCCTTCCTCCAATTTATCAAAAGGGGGAAAAGAGACTTTATTTCCAAACCCCAAATTCCAGTTAACCATATAGGAAATGAGCAGAGTCCCTAGATGTCTATTGTTTGGTCAACTGGATTTTTTTTTTCCTCTTGATTTTACAGCCCTGGCTTCCCTTGGGTGGGTCAGCCTAGGCTCAGGCAGCCCCTAAACTCACTTCCATTGCCTCCTCCCCACCGTCCACTCGGGTGTCCAGTCCAGGCAGCTGCAGAGGGCACAGCTGAAAGGAGCACCGTGTATGCCTGCCGTCAGGTCCTCCTTGTTGCTGGGGTCACCGGGAGGACTTTCTTGGAGGAATAGTTTTTCTAGTTTTAAATGTTAGCCAGACAGAAAAAAGTTGGACTGGAAGGCCTGGGCGCACAGTCTTGATGGAACCAGTTAATCACATGCATCTCACTGATCCTTCGTCTCGGGAGATACTTCTTCAGCACCTTCATAATTGTCTCATGCTCGTTGGCCAGTTCTCTGAGGGCTGTTATGTGTTGAGCTGCCGGGCCTGTATACGGCTGTCCATGCACATGGTTATTGTGCTGATCCTGGGATCAGGTGAATGGGGGGATAATGGGGCCTCTTCAGGTGGAGGTGACTCATGCTCACTGTGGGCATCGCAGTTAGCTGGCTCCTTCTCTGGACGGAGTTCATTAGCTTTTGCAAGTGCCATCCTAGCACCATGCAATCTCTCTAAGGAATAACCATTTGGTGTTTCATTACTTTGCAGCAGAGGAGATATAAACCACTCCTCCTTTTGTGGGAAGGAGCCAGAAAAAGGGATTAAAAAAAAAATCCTTCTTCCCTTACCTCAGACAGGCTGAACATGTTTATTTTATTGGCCAACAAGAATAAGGTGAGGGTTCCGTGTGATGGTGAGGGTTGGTCTACTGTTGGGTGGCGTTAACATGTTGCATGTGTTTGTGGCCTCAATCACTTCGTCTCTGGTAACAGAGCCTTTGCATTCCAAGGGATGAGGCAGCCAGGATGCTCTAGACAGCTGGGAGTGGTGAGTGTCTGCTCTGCAGGTCTGAGGTCTTGGCTGTGTGAGTCGGGGACGGAAGACTGTTAGGAAGCCCATATTGGCCTCAAGTCCAAGCTATGTTCTTCCAGAGAGTTTTACTAATCAGATGTTTTTTTAAGCCCCTGTATGGACAAATTGGTTTTGGGCTCAGAGAAGAGAGGGGGATGATTATCATCTCAAACTTGAATGAGATCATGTTTTCTATTTCTTGCTATTTTTTCTATGCCTTAGGTGGCATCTCTGGTGGTACCTATGTGTCTTTTGTGGCTCCAGTTACCACCAGGAAGCCTGTCAAGGTTTCAGTTTCCACTGAGTGACCCCCACCTTCCCCCATTTCCCCTCCAGCCTGGGGGTGGCAGCTGTTTCTTATTGTTACCAATCTCCAGCTTGGCTCCCTGTCCTCTGGTTGACTTTTTGGCCTTTTCTATCAACTGGATGACCAATTCTATTTATTAAATTTCTCTTTATTAAATAATCCGAGTGTTTGCTGCTTCCTGATTAGATCTCCTGATACATCAGGGAAGCCTGGGAAACCTAATGTTTTAGTCAGCGATTGCCACAACAATGCTGTATAACAAGGTCCAAAACTCAAGGGCTTAACAGAACAGATCTCCTTCTTACATTGACAGTCTGTAGGTTGAATGTTACCTGGCTGGGTTAGCCTGAACCCTAGGCTTCTGGCTGAGTTCACGTTTGTCCGTTGTGTACCCCTCTCTTCCTTGGACCTTGGTTATCCAGAGCATACGTTTCAATCCATGTATCTTATTCTGGGGCCAAGGCTGAAAGAGCAGCAGCTATCAGGGGGGCGTGTCAACCTCAGGGACGATCACCAAAGTGCGATTTCATTTCTGGCCTGGTCACATTCCCTAATGTCTCACTGATGAAAGCAAGTAACATATCAAGGGACAAAATGAAGAGCTAGAAGAGGACAGTCTGCCCACCATAAAGCCAGGCAGGGGTGTGGCTCTATGATTCTATGACAGGGGAGAGAACAACTGGGACCAGTAATGAAATCTAGCACATTTGGCTTAAAGTAAAATTCACCATTGCTAAGAAAATCGAGCTGTATCATCATTTATTACACCTGTCCAAGTGGTAGCTAACTCATAAAACCTGCTGCACTTAAGAGTTGATGTTTTATTTTTTCTGTGTCTTTGGACATGAGACATTGATTTGAAATTCAGAGTTATAGTCCATTTTTACTAAAGACCTTCTTTTATTTACTCATTTATTTATTTAAGGAATTGATGTCTCAGCTATTGTTTCTCTCCACTCACTCTTCTACATGCTTCTTTCTGATGCTGAGGCTGGGAGTCTGTAGACCACGTTTTTGCTTTGCCAGCTGAGTTCATGCTTGGCTTTGCCTGTAGGGGGCGCTAGAGTGGACTGGAAGGCTAGAGCAGGAAGTATGGACTTTCTTTTTCCTGTTTGCTGCTTGTGGGCTTCCTTTCAGCTCCGTCTTCTGTGAGAGTTACCCAGCAAAGCTTTTTTCAGCTCAGAAATAACAGTTCATACCATTATCTGCAGCTGAATCTAGTTTGTTGTGTTTCTGACACTCATAGCACTATCTGACTATCATCCTCACCCCAGAAGAGCCCCTTCTCCAAGCATCTAAGTTTTAATAATTCCAACCTCTTTTACTTTAAAATAAGTGTGTATTTATGTTTATTTATGTTTACTTTTTTTAATTACAAATTTTTATTTCTTGAAACTTTCCACAACTATATTGAACGAAACAAAATTAAAATGTACATAAAACGGTGTGCTATTTTGGAGGGGAAGGGCAGATTTAATGACCCTGCCACATGTTACATTAAGAGTTTATTTGCTTAAAATTTCAATATAGCCAGAAAGCTGCTTGTCATTGCATTTACTCTTTATCTTTTGTTTTCAAGAACTACACACCATTTTTTTATACCTATTGCCAAAATATTTTATGCAATTGTAAGCAAGAGTGTCCTAAGTAATCAGAATTTTTTAAACATTTTTATTGAGTTATAGTCATTTATGTTTACTTTTAAACAATAAAGAGTGATAGCTGCTTCCAGAAGTTGCTATATATCTCACCTTTGTGATCTTTTTCAGTTAACAATTCTTTATGTCTAATATGCAGTTGTTAATATTAAATTCCTTCTTTTAAAATAACTGTTGAATGCACACCAAAATTCATAGCAGCACTATTTACAACAGTTAAGACACAGAGGCAACCTAAATGTCCAACGACAAATGACTGGATAAAGAAGTTGCTATTTATATACACAATGGAATACTACTCAACCATAAAAAAGAATGAAATACTGCCATTTGCAGCAACATGGATGTACCTAGAGATTACCATACTAAGTGAAGTAAGTCAGACAAAGAAAGACAAATATATGATATCACATATGTGGATCTAAAAAAATGACACAAACAAACTTATTTATAAAACAGAAACAGATTCACAGACATAGAAAACAAACTTATGGTTACCAAAGGGGAAAGGGAAAGAAGGGATAAATTAGGAGTTGGAACTAGCAGCTATAAATTACTGTATATAAAACAGATAAACAAGGTCCTACTGTATAGCACAGGGAACTATATTCAATAGCTTGTAGTAACCTATAATGAAAAAGAATGATATATGTATAGCTGAATCACTATGCTGTACACCAGAAACCAACACAATGTTGTAAATCAACTATACTTCAATAAAAAACCAAATAAATAAAATAACTGTTGAGATTGTCATCTCCTAACTGGACCCTGACTGATATGAGGAGGTACTTTTTTATAGACTCTACTATTACCTAATAAGGTTCACCTTCATTTTTAGGGAAGATACATATTGCCAGAAAGAAGAAATTTAGGAAGAAGAGCAGTCCATGGTTGGGGCCAGGCTGGCAGAACTCAGCTGGGGTTTTATTGCAGTTTTCTAGAAATACAGATTAGCTTCCATTAAAAAAAAAAAATTAAAGACCTTTCAGATGTCCAAGGAGATGGGAAAGTAGTGTAAGCTAGAGAACAAAGAGGTAACAGCCTTCCCTGTAATATAGTAAATAGATGTTAATTTCTTCTTTGAGACCTCAAAATTATAAAGTAAGTAGATTTTTTGCAAAGTGAGTTCATTATGATCACCAAGTTCTATACATCTCCCTGTGCATACAGTAGATATATTCTAAATAAGTTGAGGCATGGCCCATCCTGTACTTTAGGGATTTTTATGGAGGTTTCACCATGTAGGTCTGATCCATCATTAACTTGATCTCTAGCCCCTCTTCCCTACCCAGAGGATGGGAAGTGGGGCTGAAAGTTCCAAGCTTCTAGTCATGATTGGCCTTTGTGTTGACCAGCTGCTATCCGGGAGTCTACTAAGAATTGCTCTATTGGAATGAAAGATGCTCCTTTTATCAAGGAAATTTTAAGGGATTTAGGAGCCCTGTGTAAGTTGCACCCATCACCCTCAATACTCAGGAAATTACTAAGGCCTTAGGATCTCTGTGTTAAGAACTGGGGTCAAAGATCAAACATCAGCAGGAACTGGGGAAAGAAACCAATATATTTTTCTTATTTCACACCCATTCTCACTCTAGACCTTTACATGTGTTGTTCCCTCTGCCTCAAATGATATTTTCACTGTTGACCTTCAAACCCTTCCTCCTGGTTAATTCCTACTTGTCTTCCCTCGCAGCCCTCCCTAGACTAGGTTAGGTGCTGCAACAATGAATCTATAGGCATATTCTTATTTTTTTAAAAAAATACTTATCACAAAATAGTGAAATGACTGCTTGTCACATCTATTTTCATCACTAAAATGTAACCTCTGGGAGAAGGATGTGTGTGTTTTATTCTGCTGCATCTCTAGCACCTGCCCAGTGACTGGCACATAGCAGGCATGGTAGGCATTCACAAATGCTGAATAAATGGAGGGACTTACCAAGTGTTAGGTTGATGGGGGTGATTCTGGCAGTTAACCACAAGTAGGTTTTCCATTGTCTGTTATACTTGGCTTTCTGTTTATCTAAACCAGTGCTCCCATGTGATTTTGATAGCCTTTGCTAAAGGACCACGCTTTGAGAAGCAAAGCTAGACATTTGGAAAATGTACAAAAAATGGAGCAGGGAAGAAGTGAAATGTGGCTTACGTGTCCCCATTCTTCCAGACCTGCCTGCTTTTTTCCCCTCCCTGTAGATGGTGGACTGTTCATCTTCCTCTAACCAAGACCTATTTCTTGGAAAGCATTCACATGCCAGGGCTAAATGGCAGAAAAGTTTAAATGACCATGTTACTTTTTCGATACTGTTTCCATTTTTTAGCAAGGGACAAAGACTGTATTTTGAACAGAAGGAACAGAACCCAAATTGTGCAGTGCTGGGTTTAAGAAACTATTAGGGAAACAGGAAACCAGACTTGGAGGCCACCACAGACTTAAGTCACTTGGGACACGCAGCACCAAGAACTCTGTCTGGCGCAAGGTAGGTGCACAGACATGTTTGTTGAATCAGCGAAGTCAGAACAGTTTAGCATATTCCTCAGTGAAGAGAAAGAATACAAATTGTATGTGCACAGAAAACCTGTGCCTTTGTGAATGTTGTCTAGGAGACTCATCTGAGAAACTTAAAAAAAAAATCTTACTCACAGAGTGCTTGCTTACTCTCCGTGAAAAAACTGGAAATAAAATATCGTTAAAATAGATGTCACTCTGGCTGAAAATGTGCACATTGGGTAAATGATGCACTCTATTAGGTAGGCGGAAAGCAGCACAGAGAACTTGGGGTGAATCATCAACTACTGATCGGATGCTTAGAATTAAAAGTAAGGAGTATGAATGTCTGTGCCCAATGCCTTGCATTCATTCTCCCACCATTAAGAAAGATCCAAAATGTAGAGATTTCTAATCTCAGATTTTGGGGAACTTCTCTTGAAGCTGTAAGAGCTCTCAGAAAGGGGTGGTTTTTAACACTTGGTAGAGGAGACCTGTGGAGGGTCAGAACTGTCTTAGATTTTATAGAGGACAAAGAGGACAATGTGCCATGTTCTTGAGCATTCATTACTTCAGTGAGGACTCTGTCACTCCTTACATTACCCTGATGAGCCACCAACCAGGGGTGATGAATGGGTGAGGCTCTCAGCCTGACTCCAATACTCCATCAAGGTTAGAGATGCTCTACTTTGCTGCCTTTTTGGTGGTTTTGTGCTCGCTCCACTCTTTTCCTGTCTTTTGTACATGCCTCCATGTGACACTTACTGATATCACTGTTGCTGAGTTTGGGCATGCTTCCAAAGAGGCTCAGATTTGCTCTTCCTCTTCTATCCAATAAATTCATCTGTTAAGTATTGGGAGAAGAATTCTGGAAACTCCATCACTAGTTGGCAACTATCACATTTCTTAAGAGAAGAAAAATCTTCAGTCTAGTTGGAACCATATTTCTCATGCTGGAAATGGATTTAAGACAAAAATAAATTGCACATTTGGGCAAGGACCTTGATTTTTCAACATACATCTTTCATGTGCTAGGAACTGATGATGCGCATTTTTTCCCCTGGGGATATTCCTTTCCTTAAGGCACTAAATTGCTTGCTGAGATGTATAAAGTATCCACTACCTTGAATGGATTTGCTAATTAGCAAGGGCAAAATTTATGTACATATGTTGAGAGGAAAGGGAAGATTAAAATTCTATTTTATTTAGGTAGTATATGTTTAGGAAAAGGCAAAAAAATATGATAAATAACTTCTCTTATCTAAATGACAATTTAGAAATGAAAAGCATTCATATACTGCATGGAAGAAGAACAAAAGCTGTCATTTTGATGTCTTTTTTGCCAGTATTCCACACCAATAGTTCTTAAGCCCTGCCACCTGTGAGCCCCTGAGAAAGCTCCCATGGTTAGTGTTTGCACTGCCCATGCCTCCATCCATTGCCTTAACATTCTTCTATCCAAGAATAGCCCAGTTCATTTTGTAGGTTACCACCATCAAACAGTTCTTTCCACCTGGCTAACCCTAGTTACTGTTTACCCTTGTAACATTTCCGTTCTCTAAATCAGTGGTTCTCAAAGTGTGGTCTCTGCCCCAGGAGCAGAAGCATCACCTGGGAGCTTGTTAGAAATGAACATTCTTGGGTACAACTCTAAACTTAGAGTGAATAATAAATTCTTGAGTGGTGCCCAACAATCTGTGTTTTAACAGGCACTCCAGGCAATCCTGATGCATGCCCTAACTGGAAAAATCTTGCCTCCTAATTTGGAAATGAGGACTGAAAGACTTCTTTGGTCCTAGTCCAAAATAATAAACAAGTAACCACAGAACAAGTACTAAATCCATACTAATCAATTAGTGATAGTCCCATGCTTTTGAAGGTCAGCCAATCAGCAACAGCATCACTCCAGGAATGGTTTCTGAAAGCCAGCTAATCCCTAAACTCCACAGCTGAAAGTCCGCCAATCTCTAAACACTCCTGCTTCAGAAAGTCTGCCAATCCCTGAACTCCGTGGTTCCTAAAACCTTTTATGATACCAAGTCTCGCTTTGTCTAGAGAGACTGAGACTTATAAGAACAGCTCTCTATTGCTTAGTAAGCAATACATTTAGCTTCTTTGTTTCACAAATAGGTGATGGAGAATTTCATCCTTCAGCAAAAGGATCACTCTAGATTTTGAGAAAGTCAAAATTTGTATTCAGAGAAGATTTACCAGCATTGTTGAAATTTTAGTGGAGAGGAGTTTTGAAGCACATGTCCAAGAAAAGGACCAAGTATGAATCAGGTAGTATATATTCATTTGGTAATCAAATATATGCAAGAAAAGAAATTGCCCAGCTAGCTAAGTTGGTAGAGCAAAATTAATTAATTAATTAATTAAAAAGCCACACATATACATATACATACAAAAAAAATAAGGAAAGAGATATATTCATTCATTACTATATGCACGTATATCGTTATTATAGAGTAAACAATGAATGTTCCCTTTATAAAAAGTTGTAACATAGTCTCTGGAGAATGGGGAGACAAGAAGTGAAGGCATGAGGGGTGGTATGGTACTGAATCATAATTTTCTGAAACAGAAAGTCATGGGAAAAAAAAAGATACGTGGCACAGTTAGAAGTAAATAAAAATAAATGATGTCACAATTTACATCACAATTTTAATGGAATTCAAGAAGGATTTGTTGAGCATATACCTTGTACTGTTAGATGCTACAGATATAAAGGTCACACTCTGTCATAAGAGACAGGCTGGAAGTAATTTCAATACACCCTAAAGAAGAAATTAATTCTGACAATAGTGATGGCTGTGAGGAAAAGTTGCAAAGAGGGGATCGTGTGAGCCAAGCCTTTGAAAGGCGAGTAGCCACCTCCTAGGCAGACTTAAAAGAGCAGAGCATTCCAGGCTGAGGGAATAATGTGGGCAAAGGCAGAGATACGGAAGTGAGAATGGAATTCTGGAAATAGTGAGTAATTTGGGGAAAGGCTGCAAAAATAATTTGGAGCCAGGATATAAAGAGCCTTGACTACCATGATCAGGAGTTTAGATTTATCTTGAAGGCATCATTTTCATTTTAACCTAAAGGAATAATGTTAGTTTTAATGTCTTGATATAACCTTAAGCTAGAATAGACTAACCTTTACTGTCCTCAATAGGGGTGTGCTTTAGACTGAATTGTACATGCCTCCCTCCCCCCAGATTATATGTTGAAGCCCTAACCACCAAAGTGATTTAAGTAAGGAAGTAATTAAAGTTGAATGAAGTCTTGAGGGTAGGATCTCAATCTAATAGCACTGGTGTCCTTAAAAGAAGAGACAACAAAGAGCTTATTCCCTCTCTCTCTCTCTGTCCCTCTCTTGCTCCACCACATAAAGACACTGTGAGAAGGTGGCCATCTGTAAGCCAGGAAGAAGGCTGCCAGAACCCAACCATGATGGCAGCCTGATCTCAGACTTCTAGCTTCCAGAACTACGAGGAAAGAAATTCTTGTTGTTTAAGCCATCCAGTTTATGGTGTATTGTTATGTCAACCCCAGCAGACTAAGACAGAGCACTACTGACATTGGTTGGAACAATCCTTCACTCTCCAAGACTATCCTGTACATTGCAGGATATTTAGTATCTCTGGTCCCCAGCTATGAAATACTAGTAGTGCTACTCTGTCACTATGACAACCAAACAGTGCTTCTACACATCTCTAATGCCCCTTACTAGGGAATTGTACTGTTCTTCGTAGAAAACCACAAAAGGAAGCTATTAAGAAGACTACTATAATTAAAATAGGATTCATCATACTTCTTGATCTCTTAGCAACTGTAGGGGAGGGTTTTTACTTATGAAGGGTAAGGCAATGTAGTATAATAAAGAAAGAACAACCTTGATATTCTTCCTGAGAATCTACAGGTTTGAGAGGGGGGTCTTTGATTTTGAAAAAACAAAAGTGATCCTTACCTTGTTACCAAATGACTGATGCATCATATACCAGAGTGAAAAAACAAACAAAACAACAAGCACTTTGCCTCCTGAGATAAATCAAAACAAGACGAAATAAGAGAACACTGTTCAGCACCAGTCTTCAAAATAAATTAAGTCTCAAGTCCTTTCTATTAAGTTGCTCACTCTTTAGGAAAAAGTTTTTCCTGATTTTTGCAATACTGAATTTGTCAGATATTAGATTCCTTGAAGATACAATAGTTGTGTGAAGAAATTGCTGTTTATCTCACTCTGAAAAGATTAAATGTAACTTTGGTAAACTTGAGATTATTTTTTAAATACCTGCTATATCTTTTATTTGGAGAACCCAGTTTTTCTGCTCTTTCTAAAACTCTGCAAGTAAAAATATGTTAGAACATTTCAACCACAACTGAAATTTCACCATGCTTCTTGACTCAATTAGAGGAGATTATTTTCTGTTTTCTATTACCATAGATTTATTTTTCTCTTTGTAGACTTCATGCGAATGGAATCAAACACCACGATTCTTTGGAGTCTGGCTTTTCTCATTCAACATGTTTTTGAGATTCACATTGGTGTGTGTGTCAGTAGTTTCATTTCTCTGTTGCTGAGTAGTAAGCCCATGCTTGGGTGTAACAGTATATTTGTTCTTCTGTTGATGGGCATGTGGCTGTTTCCAGGTTTTGCCCATTATGAATAAGACTACTAGGAACATTTTTGTACAAGTCTTTTTGTGGATATAAGCTGTCATTTCTTACCTAGAAGTGAAATTGTTAAGTCATGGAGTAGATATATATTTAAGTTTATAAGAAATTGAAAAACTGTTTTTCAAAGTTTTTTTTATAGAATTTTATAGTCCACCAACAATGGAAAAGAGTTCCAGGAGCTCCACATTCTTGTCTTATGCTGTCAGTCTTTTAAAATGTTAGTCATTCTAAGTGGTTGTGAAACAGTATCTCATTTTGACTTTAATTTAATTTGCATTTCTGCAATGACCAATGTTGTTAAATATCTTTATATGTGTTTTTCGTAAGTCTCTCTTTGTCTACCCATTTTTAGTGGGTCATTTATCTTTATATTGTTGACTTGTAAAGAATTTTTTATACTTCTGGATACCAGTTTTTCTTTTTCAGATATTTAAAATATTTTTCCCCCAGATTGTGATTTGCCTTTCACTTTTGGGGGGATGTATCTTTTGATGAGCAGGCATTTCTAATTCTGATGGAATCCAATTTATCAATGTCTGCCTTTTATGTAAAATGCCTTTTGCATCCTAAGAAATCTTGGACTAGTCCAAAGTCATGAAGATAGTCTCCCATGAGTTCTTCTAGAAATCTTAGTTTTTACTTTTACAGATGGACCTATAATCCATCTCAAATTATTTAATTTGGTATGAAGTAAAGGTCAGGTTTGCTATAGACTGGATTCTCCATGAAACACATTTGCATGCAGGAGGTTTATTGGGGAGTTCTCCAAGGAAAAATACTTGTAAAAGGTGAAGGAATCAGGATTGGGCAGAGGGAGAAATTGAACTGTGATGCAAAAGGTCAGTCTTATGAGAAGCTTGAGATTTAGGATGGCTGTTTAGCATTGTCTCAAATAATACAAGAGGGCTGGTCATGGTACCGCTACATCAGCTACTTACTGGGTTCCAGCTGTCACCAGGAAGAAGCTGTGACATTGATTGGTCAGAACAATTCCTGGAGAACAAGGGACTCAGCTGTGAGACATCAGCAGCCAGCATCCAGTGGCAGAGAAAATGAATCTGAAGAAGGAATTTGAATGGCGCACCACAGCAGCCATTATAAGGTTCTTTTTGTTTTATTTTCTTTGCAGATATCCAGTTTTTCTCCCTATTCATTAAAAAGACTTTTCTTTCTCCTATTGAATTGACTCAGTGACTTGGTCAAAAATTAATCATGTGGGAAAAGCCTCTACTGTATATTCTATTTCACTGATCTATGTGTCTAGCCTTATGGTGATATCAAACTGTCTTGGTAATTATAGTTTGATAGTAATTGATGACTTTGGGTAGTGTAAGTCTTCCAAGCTGTGAAATTTGTTTATTTTCAAAATTGTTTTGGCTCTTCTTGATCATTAGCATTTTCAGAAAAAATTAGGATCAGCTTGAATTTCTTAAAAAAAACCTTGCCTAATTTGTTTGAGATTGTATTGAATCTGTAGATAAATTTGGGAAGAATGAATATCTTAACAATACTGAATCTGTCAATAACGAACACCATATAGTTCTCCCTCTGTGTTTTCTTCAATTTTTCTCAGCAGTCTTTTGTAATTTACAGTATGTAGGACTTGTATGTCTTTCATTAGTTTAATTTTCAGATATTTTTATTTTTAGATGCTATTATAAACAGAATTTTAAAATTAATTTCATTTTCCAATTGCTTATTGCTAGTATATAGAAATCAAGTGGATTGGCAAATTGGCCATGTATCACAACACATTATTAAGTTCAATTGTTGGTTCTAGTAGTTTTTCCTAAATTTCAAAGAGTGTTTTAAATGCGTAATTATGCCTATAATTATGCAGTCTGTAAATAGTGACCATTTTACTTTTTCCTCTCCAAACTTTATGCTTTTCATTCCTTTTTCTTTTGTTATTGCACTAGACTACAATGTTAATAGAAATGCTAAGAGTATACATTCTTGCCTTATTCTGGATCACAGAGAAAAGATGCTTTTTGTTTTATGCTAGTGATATTTTCTATAGGTTTCCCATACGTAACATTTATTACACTGAAAAACTCCTTCTGTTCCTCATTGGTTGAGAATTTCTATTATGAATACACACTGAATTTTGTCAAATGTTGTTATGCATTTATTAAGATCATTATTTTTAGCCTTTAGTCTATTATTGTCAATCACTGATTTTTCAAATAATAAACTAACTTTACATTTCTGGAATAAAACCAAGTTTGGCATGTTTCTTATGTGTTGCCGGATTGAATTTGTTAAATTGTTTTTATTTTACTCAAATCTATGTTCATGTGGCATATTGTCTGTAACTTTTAAAAATATTTTGTCAAGTACTGTTGTTGGGGCTAAACTAACATCATAAAAATGGTAAATGTCCACTCCAATTTCTCAGAATTTCCTTCTTAAAGTTTTTGTTAGAATAAACTGATAGTAACTAGACAGAAAATTTCTTTGTGAGAGTGTTATGATTTGCAAATTCAACTTATTTACTAGATAAAGAGTTATTTAATATCTTGTGTCTTTTGTGTCAATTTTTATAAATTTTATTCTTCAAGGAGGAATTTGACCAATTCATCTAATTTACATTGGGAAATAATTATACATAGATCTGTCAAAGTTCTTCGTGTTCTGTGAACAGAAGGGTGTACAACTTTTGTGCCAGACTAGCTTTTCAAGATATTTGTATGCAAATAGCCTTGAAAGATAGAGACTGTTTCTCTGTCTGGAATAGAGAGCAAGTTTGTTTGCCATCTAGTGTAATAAAGATAATGTCTTCCTCTGGGCAAATTTGGGCAGTTTGCTCCTTATAAATGATTGGGATTTCCTTACCTTGGGATTCCTCAGCTGTGACGCAAACCAGCCAAGTGTGCAGCATCCACCTGAACTGCTTGCATCACCCAGTGGTACCTGAGGATCAAGGGAGATCCAACTCAAACATGAAGCCCATGGCAGCCTTCTGTGTCATGAGGAATAACATCCTTTGTCTCTGACCTAAGAGTTTTGTGTCTTCTGCCAGCATACACGAAACTTGTAGGCTAACTCATTAGCTTGCAAATATAGTGACATCTTCACAGTTCTTGACAGTTAAAGATGCTTTACAGTTCTTGACAATTAGCATAAATTGCTTATAGTATCCCTTATTATCTTTTGAATGTAGATTAGTGATAAAACTGCCTCTTTCATTCATGTTATTATTGTTCTGTGTATGTGTGTGTGTCTTTTGATCAATCTTGCTAGGAGTTGATAAATTTTATTAAGGTTTTTTATGACACCTTTGAGTTTTTTGATTTTTCTCTATTTTTTAGTCTTCTTATTTCATTAATTTCTACTCTCATATATATTGTTTCATTTCCTTCCTTGTACTTATTTTTAATTTTTTCTTCTTTCTCTAGTTCCTTAAGAGGAAACTTAGATGGTCGATTTTTACATCATTTTTTTTCTAATAAAGGCATTTAAAGTAATAAATAACACTCTAAGATTGATTTAATGTAACTCACAAATATTAATATGTGGTATTTTCATTACTGTTCAGTTAAAAATATTTTCTAATTTCCCTTGTGATTTCTTCTTTGATCCATGGGTTATTTAAATGTGTATATCTAACTTTCCAAATGTTTGAGCATTCCCTAGATGTCTTATTATGATCAATTTTTAATTTAATATTATTGTGGTCAGAGGATATACTCTGTATGTCCACCTTGACGAAAGCGCCATGTGCATTTGGTAAGAATGAATCTTTTGGGCTTTGCAGTTACTGGATTTTGTTCTAAAATATCAATTAGTTATGGGACTGATAGCAGTTTTTGCATTTTCCATATCACTACAGGTTTTTTCCTATTTGTTTTATCAGTTACTGAGATAAAGATGTTAAAATTTCCTATTTCCACTTTTTAAAAAATAGGTAGAATTTCCTATTTTTCCCTGTCATTCTCTCGGCTATTGTTCCATGTATTTTGAAACTATTTTATTAGGTGCATGCACATTTAAGGATTATAATGTCTTCTGATGACTTGATCCTTTTATCATTAAGTAATGTCCCTCTTAAACTTTGGTATCACTCTTGATCTTGAAATCTATTTTGTCTGATATGATTATAGCCACACAATCCTTCTTATGCTTAATTTTTACATTTTTTGTCTGATAACACACTTTTCACCTATCTTTGTCTTTATATTTAAAGTAGGTTTCTCACAAGCAGCATAGAGTTATATCTTATATTTCTAATTCAGTCTGACAATCTTCTTTTTAATGGGGTTGATTAATTTAAAATTAATTTGATTATTAGTGTGGTTGGGTCTGAGTCTACCATCTTGCTGTTTGTTTCTGACTGTTCCATCTAGTCTTTTTTTTTTTTTGTTCCTTCTTTGGTAACTCCCTTTGGGGGGAATTAAATATGATTTTTTAATTTAAATTTATCCTTCTATTGACTTTTTAGCTGTGCTTTTTTGACTATTTGCTCTAGATATTACAATATACATCTTTAACTTAACATAGTCTATCTTCAAACAGTATTTTAATTATATCATGCACAGTGTAAATAACCCTAAAATGGTATAAAGATGCTTATCCCATCCTCTAATCCCTATATGTTCTTGTGGTTATAAAGTTTACTTTTACAAATGCTCTAAATCCCAAAATACATTGCTATAATTTTTGCTTTAGACAATCAATAGTAATGTATGTGTGTGTGTGTGTATATATATATATGTGTGTGTTAATAGAACGATCTCAACAAATTTACCATTTCAGCTGCTCCTTCTTCATCCCGGTGGTTCAGAGGTATTTCTCTCAATTCTCCTGTCCTATCCCATCCTCTGAGTACTAACCCCAGGAACTTAGTGAAGGACTGTGGGAAAGAGGTGCTAAATTAGTACAAACTCAGTTTGTGGCTGGGATCCTTGGCTTTCAAATCCGCTATGCTGGTCCACACATGGCCGTTAAAAGGTTGTTTAGATTTTGCCCGGTTTTCCTTACCCTTGCCTATATCTGATTTTCCCTCTTTCGCCACTCTGCCAGGGATGAACACAGCCATGGCTCTCTTTTCCCCTCGGAAGGGCTGTCACTTTCTGGAACTTAGTTCATTTAGATTTCTTTGTGTCCTTAGATCTGACAGATTAAGAAGAAAACACCCACAACTATGATTTAGTAACTTCTCTGGAGTGTTCTTGTTGCTAGGATGAAACAACAGTTTCTCCTGGCTTTTTACAGACTCTTATAAGAAATGGAAGTCACCCAACATCTTTTAAAATTTATTTGTGGAATTCAATCCCTCTGAGAAAGTTGGCATAAGCCCTATGACTATTCTGATCTCTTTCAGTTAATAAAAAGGTCTTATAGTCAGCAATTCAAATGTTCATTCCAATATAATAAGAAATACTTAAAATTTCATTGAAGTTTCTCTCTTTTCTCAGTTCTGGCTCACTGCAGGCTGGAAAGGAGGGTGACGGGACAGGAGGGCATCACTGGCTTCCTCCTCCTTTTCCTTTTGTCTTTCTAGTCTGCTTTCAGACCTGTCCAAGGTGGGAAGAGTGAGGAGAGAAAAGAGCAAGGAAATAGAAATGCCTCACTCGACCATCACCAATTCTGACTGTAGTAGATTTTTTAAAAAAAAACTTCTGCTTGAAAGTGTTTTTTAAATTGAAGTATAGTCAGTTTACAATGTTGTGTCAATTTCTGATGTACAGCATAATGTTTTAGTCATACTCATACATACACGTACTCATTTTCAAATGCTTTATCACTGTAGGTTATTACAAGATATTGAATAATATCCCCCATGCTATACAATATAAACTTGGTGTTTATCTATTTTATATATAGTAGTTAGTATCTACAAATCTCAAATTCCCAATTTATCCCTTCCACCCCCATTCTCCCTTGGTGATAATCATGAGTGTTTTTCATGTCTGTGAGTCCATTTCTGTTTTGTAAATAAGTTCATTTGTGCCTTTGTAAAAAAAATTCCATATATAAGTGATATCATATGGTATTTTTCTTACTCTTTTTGGCTTACTTCACTTAGAATGACGATCTCCAGGTCCATCCATGTTGCTGCAAATGGCATTATTTTATTATCATTTTTTATGGCTGAGTGTATTCCATTGTATAAATATACCACAACTTCTGTATCCAGTCCTCTGTCAATGGACATTTAGGTTGTTTCCATGTCTTGGCTATTGTAAATAGTGCTGCTATGAACATTGGGGTAAATGTATCTTTTCAACTTAGAATTCCTTCCAGATATATGCCCAGGAAGGGGACTGCTGGATCATTTGGTAAGTTTATTTTCAGTCTTTTGATGAATTTCCATACTGTTTTCCATAATGGCTGCACTAAAATACATTCCCAACAGTGTAGGAGGGTTCCCTTTTCTTCACACCATCTCCATCATTTATCGTTTTGTGGACTTTTTAATAATGGCCATTCTAACTGTTGTGAGGTGAAACCTTATTGCAGTTTTGATTTGCATTTCTCTAATAATTAGAAATGTTGAGCATTGTTTCATGTGCCTATCGGCCATTTGTATGTCTTCACTGGAGAACTGCTTGTTTAGGTCTTCTGCCCATTGTTGGATTGGATTGTTTCTTTGTTTTTGTTATTAAGCTGAATAAGCTGTTTATATATTCTGGAGATTAAGCCCTTGTCATCTGCATCATTTGAAAATATTTTCTCCCATTCCTAGGCTGTCTTTTTGTTTTGCTTATGGTTTTCTTTGCTGTGCAAAAGCTTATAAGTTTAATTATGTCCTTTTTGTTTATTTTCGCTTTTATTTCTGTTGTCTGTAGACTGCCCTAGGAGAACATTGCTAAGATTTATGTCGGCAAATGTTTTGCCTATGTTTTCTTCTAGGAGATTTATAGTGTCTTGTCTTATGTTTAAGTCTTTAAGCTATTTTGAGTTTACTTTTTGTGTACGGTGTGAGGGAGTGTTCTAGCTGCATTGCTTTATATATTGTAGACTTTTTAACTCCACTCTTCCTTGAGCTCTTTCATGGATTCTGGACACCTGTGTCTGTCTCCCTCATGGCCAGGGACTCTTTCAGCTGACTCACCCTCCATAAAGGTAGATCCATCCTTACTCCAATTAGTCTTCTACGCTCTCCTCTGCCCTTAGGAACTTCAGCTTCGGTTCTGCTGTGAATTTTGCTTCCAGGCATTCCTCCTGAACAAAACCTAAGACATTCCATGTTGTCCTTGCTTGGGGTCCCCATCCAGTCCTAAGGAAGCACAATCCTTTTTCCAAGTCTAAGAGTGCAGTCATCTCTTTGTTTACCTTCTAAGCAGCTAGATGCATGCCTGTTATTCTTAGGTTTTCTAGATAGACTGTACAGCCACATATGAAATTCTCTGGGTGATCATCTTGAAGCTTCTTCCTTTGTCATGAAATAAAGAGTAAGGATCCCCAGTGGGCCCCTGTAGAATTCTCAGCCCAAGACTACAGTCTCCAGAATGCTTCCTAATCTCCAAATCCCAAACCCTTTATAACCCCCCAATGGGTGAGAAGCTTAAGGTCACAAAACTGGCTTTTCACCTTCTTTAGAAATTATATGCTCTTCTACCTCACTTTAGAATGTAACATCTTGATGTCTCAATGGAAACTTGCATTAAAAAAAAATCTGGCTCCATTTGCAATCACAAACAATTGAAAATAACCCAAAGTCCAGCAGTATGGAACTCGGGGAAATGGTGGAGAAACAGGATAAGAGAAGGGGACTGTTTCTGTTTCTACTGAGTCAGGAGGGGTGACGTTGAGATGGAAATGGATTTGTAAACATGGACTGGACTTCCTCAGTGCCACCAGAGGCCATCTCATCTACTGAGAGATGAGTAAAGCCAGAGTGGACCCGGGGTTTAACGTTCATTTAGGGGAACTGTGGTTGACTAGATGACTGTAAAAGGATCGCTGACTGGTGCTGAGGGCCCTGCTGGGGATGAAGACCGTGAATTTGAAGTGGCATGGTCTTCCCTGACTCCCTGTGTCTCTGGGTTAGGTGCCCCCCTGTTTCCATGGCACTCTGTAGTTCCATCCTGATCGTACCTATCACACTATGGTGTGCTTGTTAAGCTTCCCCTTCCCATCAGACATTAAGCTCTGAGAAGTCACAGACCCTGCTTTTATTTACTGTTGTATTTTTCTGAGCCTAGTATAGATTCTTCTACTGTTTTTAGTGCCTGGTAGGTGCTCAGTATATACTGGCTGAATAAGCGTCAGCAATATGGTAGTCATGAGATTTCTCCTGTTGCTCTCAGGTGCCAGGGTAGAGACGCAAAGGAAGCAGAAGAAATAAATGACCCAGAGTGATTAGAACGTTTGTAGGGTGGGAGTACCCTGGGGTAAGGATGTTAAGGGTGCTGACAAGAGCCTTGTTGATACAATGTTCCAGGAGGGCTAGATTGGATAGGATCTGAAAAGTGGTGCATGCCAAGATGAGGGAAAGGTCTGGGGTGAGGCCATGGGAGTGGAGCACTTATGGGAAGCATTAGGTTTGAGGCGGGGCTGGGATGTGACCTTGGCAGTTCCCCATGTGTTCCTGGACTTTAAGTTCTACTTCTCAAGGCATTCCTTACAATCCAGTGGGAACCTCCCATCATTAAGGATAAGGAGGGGGGAAAAGTTTAAACAACAAGTAGATTCTACTTGAAAAATAGAGTTGTGAGTGGGAGAAGGGAACAGACATTAGAACTTGATTTTTAAATGATGGTATTGACATTCAATTCTTACAGATGTTTTTTTCTTTAAAGTAGTTAAAATGCGATTTGCACAGCCATGTAGTTAAACCCTTCGACTCTCATAGCTTTTGGTCACTATTATCATCCCGGTTTTGAAAGCAGGGGCCACACCCAAGTCATTTTTGTAGACCCTGGGTCTGGTATATAGAATATTCTCCACAAGGCTGACATTGCCCTGAAAAGATTCTCCAGGTCTTGCTTTCATTTATTTTACTAATAACTAGAACCTATTTCTATGGATATCCCAATTAGTTAAATTTACGTTCCTCTTTTAATGTTTTGGTTTTTTTTTTTTTTTTGAGCTACCCAGGAGTTCCCCTTTCCATTTTGCAGATATTCCATTTAGATAAAACAGAGAAGATTTGTACAGATTTGAGAACTTCATAAGCAAGGAAAATCCACAGGTTTAGGAAGACTGCATTAAGAACTAAGGTCTGCCGGGATCATTAAACTTCACATCACTCTAACAAAGAGGGACAGAACCTCTACTCTGTGGAAGACACTGAGCCAAAAGAAAGTTGATACTATTCCTGCTTTCAAGAAGTTTACAGTCCGAGAATGATAAGAGTGACACCAATAGCTACGAGAGAAAGCAGAATTGTGAAGGATCCAGAAGGAAGACAGGAAGGCAGTGGAAATTTAGCAGAGAGAATGAAACTGTTATCTGCGATACACAGAGGGCCTTCATTACTTACACTGTCATAAATAAACAACTTTTATAAATTGCATATTACTAATATATTTTATATTAATGAATCATACATTTATAATAAAAATACGGTATTCAATTATAAAAAGAGAAGTTTGTAGAGTGCCATAGCAATTCCAAAGATGATAACTAACATACTGTATGAAATTAATACCTGGAAATCAAGATGCAATATAGCAATTGAGAAAGGAATTATTAAATGATAAAAGAATGTCACAGTTGGTTATTAATGTGGAGAAAAATAATTTAAGTCCGTGCCTCATCCCTAAAATGTCATTAAATTCCAAATGAATTAGTAGGTTAAATGGTGTTAGAAGAAAATAAAAGAGTGTATTTCTCCCACCTATGAAGAAGAGATATGTGTCTGTTAAATTATACATTTTACATCATTTAATAGAATAAATCTACGAAATATGACACATTTCTCTCAGAATGAGAAAATTATAGGATCCACACATGATAGAAGCTTACTGTTAAAAATAGTGAAATTTTATGTATAATCAGTACCTAAAACGTGGTGGCTTAAAATGATAATCATTTATTTAACACACAAGTCCATGGATTTGGACTGGCTCAGCGGTCCTTCTGCTGGTCTCTGCCAGCTTACTCAGGCATCTGGGGACAGGTAGGTGGTCCTGCCCCTAAGGGTTGGCTAGCTGTTGGCAGGTGCACTGAGGCACCTTCTCTGATCATCTGAAAGTCTAGGCAAGATTCGTTCCTGTGGGGCAGAGAGGTTCCAAGTGTAGGCAGAGGGCAAACCCGAATGCACAAGCGCTTTTCACATCTCTGCTTACATCACATTGGCTACTGTGTCATGAACCAAAAGAGTCACATGGTCGGTCTCAGAGTCAGTCCC
Source organism: Camelus dromedarius (assembly GCF_036321535.1). NCBI lineage: Eukaryota > Metazoa > Chordata > Mammalia > Artiodactyla > Camelidae > Camelus > Camelus dromedarius. Next base: position 66,997,101 of record NC_087439.1, on the reverse strand, counting down.
TGGGGGTCACTACCAAAGCATGGAATCAGAGAAGGGGCAGACCTGTGGCCATTTTCATGCCGCATCAATGACTGGCAAAGGAGACTGACTGCTTAACCATGTAGGTCATTGCACAGAAACTTTATCTCATACTAGTGATTTAAGAAGGGAACAGTCACATTGGCTTTTAGCTTTCATTTTGTAGAGGAGAAACTTGAGTCCCAAAGCCTTACTAAGGTGGTGCAAGGATGGCTTGCCAGCCTGCTGACTGAGCAAAGTCTCTGACGCCAAGTCCAGCAGTAAAAAGCAAATCTGGGCTCAAACAACGTGGCTCTACCATTTCTGAGTGCTATAATTTTGTATAATATCTCTAAGCCTCAGTTTATCTCCATAAAATTGAAAAAATAATACCCACCTCACAGATTGTGAGGATTAAATGGGATTGTGTGAAAATACTCTGTGAAGGTCCTGGCACTTTCTCAGTTCATGTCTCCTCCTTCCCATGTCTCTGATGCAATCCTGTAAAAGCAAAGCAAAAACAAAAAGCCCAAATTAGCAAATAAATAGATAAAACTCTAGGAACCAAGAAAAAACTGTCACATTTGTGTATAACTGGTGACTGTTTATACAGTTATCAATTCAGCAATTATTGGGTGCCACTTCTGGGCCTGACGCTGTGAAAGGCACTGGAAATAAGCAACGAACTGAAAAAGGGAAATCCCTGCCCTCATGGAACTTACAGTCTGATGAAAGAGACAGTAACCAAATCATCACATTCAATAAACACAAATTTGCAGACTTAATTAGTGCTATTAAGGGCTCCTGACCATTGCTAGTGGGAAAGCATATAATAGGAACATGGAAACCAGTTGGGAGTGGGAGGGAGGCAGGGAAGATCTTCCTGAGAAAGGAGTGAGTTGAGGTATTAAGAGGGCAGTGATCATTGTCTAGACCAGGGTAGGGTTACAGGAAAGGGTCAAAAGAAGCTTTCCCTGTAGGAACTGACAGGGTTGATTGTCTTAACCCTTAGAGCGATGGGAAGTTCATGGAAAGGGCTGACCAAAGCGGGGATTTGGACAGCCTTCCCTGGGATCAGGGTCAAGAACAGACTGGCAGGGAGAGGAACGGCTGCAGGTAGATAAATTAGGAGACTACTGTAGAAGTCTTGTAATCTACAAAGTAGTTCAATTCTCCATAAAGTCATTGTAGACCTACTAACTGTATTTTGGCGAGCCTTAAGGAAATTCACTGCAACTAAGTATACATTGATCAAAAGTGATCGGTGACTAACATTAGACTGATAACAATACATTTTAGAATAAAGTTGACAAACTGGGTTTTAGGTAGCTAAGTTAGTGTTAAAATTTTTAACAACCAATCGCTCATATTTATTTCATCATTATCAGTTTTGGAAATCCACATACCCCAGCCAGGTTGCCCCTGACCTAATGTCACATTGTAGGGAGACTGACAAAATGGGCTATGATATTTCAGCATGAAGAGATCCTGCACAGCTACTAAGTATAGCAAGAAAGTGTGGGTGATGTGCATACATAAAGTGCAAAGCAACCTGAATCCAAATTATTAGCAGCATATTTATTACTATGGAAAACTCACGAACAAAGTTCAGAAGAGAAATCAAAATTGTTCCTCTGGCTTGGGTACTTGGCTTGAAAGATTTAAGAGTAATGCCTGAGTTTAACAGTAGTATTGGGGAAGGAGTCTACTTATTTAACAGGGAAGGGGTTCAATCACACATGCTCCCTAAATAAGGATGAACGATTCTACTTCCTGTACCATAGAATTGTACTTGATCTGCTAGTCACAGATTCTCAGAAAAAAGGCTGTTAATACACAGATCTTCCATCCAAATGCTCAGCTTTAGCATCATGATGTTAATAACTATATGTTCCAAGTTTTTGATACTTCATAGTATCTTTTCCCCACAATTGCAATATGCCTGTGGAAAGTGATTGCATCTCAAGTATTTCAGCTTAATAAGAAATGGAAGAAGTCAGAGGTAGATCTGGGAAACATTCAGATATTTGGAAAGCAATTTGTTAAATATTAGTGAAATTTGGTGACCAAAAATAAAATTCCAGTTGTCACTGAATCTCCTAGTATAAATCCAGACCACACTGAGTAATAATCAATTTTTCCCTTTCAGAATAAAGCTACAGCTTCAGAAAAAGAATTTTTAGAGGTTCCTGGAAATGATAATAAATGAACTAATCTAATCTGCAACTTAAACTATGGGAAAGAGTATGGATCTTAGCAAAGATGGGTTTGGTTCAATCCCTCCCCTTTGTTGGGCAAATCCCATTGCTCTTCTGACCCTCAATTTCTCTGTGGGAAATCAGGGATAAAAGTAATTACTTTTCAGGTTTAATGGGAAATTGAAATGAAGTTTTATATAAGCAAGTTCGTAAAGAACACTACTGGGACATTAGAGTTCCTTCTGTAATGTTCCTTCTTCTCTTTCACAGACTTGAATGAGCTTCCTAGTGCATATCCCCTTTCCTTTCCAGGTTGGCCAGCCTGATGATGACTCCTTTCTCTTTTCTTACTCCAAGCAGCATCAGAAGTTTGACCTCTTACCAGTAAAATTTGAACAGACTTCTCAAAAGTCTGGGCTACTCCACGTAAAACTTGAATTTGGGCTTTACCTTGGCCACAGTTATCTGAACATACCATTAGCTGAATTAATTTCACTCAAGAGCCTAACAAAGCGAGGATTTTTAGTTGGTTTTCATCTAATCCTTCTATCTGTCCCAACACTCAGTAGACCATAAAAACACTGAGTGCTATCAAGAAAAATTGGGAAAAGCTATGAAATGGACCACAAGAGTTATGAGACATTTACAATGGAAAAATGAGACACTGTCTAGAACACTGTTGTGGTTGTCTCTGGCTTTCATTGTCTTTGGTCTGCTTTAAAACTCTGTACAGTGTAGAAAATGAATAATAATTCAAATGGTCCTTGTCCATAAAAAAGAAATGAACAGCATTCCATGGAATGCAAGTGATGAATTTTTCATCTATCTGTAAATTCATTCCAACATCCCTTTTCACTCAGATATCTATGGTTCTTTAAATTCCTCTTTGGACTGGTTATAACATCTTATTTTGTCCCTCATAAATGAAATACATTTTATTAAGTAAAATCTTTGAGCCATGTTTATCGTGTATGAAAGTCTTGATTTTATACTTGAAAAACAATTATCTTGTTTTAGTGTCTAGTTTAGGGTGTCCCTAGAACAGGGCTGGAGGCATGGGAGCTACACCAGTTTGATGCACACAATTTCCATGTGCTTTCTGGTTTAATTTAGCCCTCACAGTGACCTCATAAGTGTAGTATTTTCATCCCTGTTTTGTAGATGAGGAAACAAAATGCTCAGAGAGACTAAGTGATTTGCTAAGAAGAACTTCTGTGACTTGCTGCTAAGAGGATGCAGGGAAGTTTGATTAGGGGTGGGTGGTGTGTGGATAACTTTTTAATGTTGCTATTACATGGTGTACTTATGAAAACAGAATTTACTCATTCACCATACATTTACCAAATACCTACTACATGCCAGGCTCTGTTTTAGGGACTGGGAATTAATGTGATGGTCAAAGCAAAGTCCCTGTCATCATTCTGAGTGACAGCGAGCTACTTGGCTTTTCAAAGAAGAGTGCTCCAGGTAGAGAGAAGAGCAAGAGGCAATAGGAACAAAGCATTCCTCTAGAATATTAAGGAAATGCTCCTAGAAGCCAATAGGACCCACAATAAACAAATACAGAAATAACAAAATGTGGCTCACTTGGGGGTTTTGTTAGATTGGAGAGTCTGAGGTTGGGGCCTGAGATTCTGTGTTTCTGATGGTGTCTGGTTCAGACAGTGCTGATGCTGCTGGTCCCCAACCCACATTTTAATTTTTGGTTTTAGGTTTTAGATAGCATGGCCAATGAAGACCTCTGTGACTCAGTTTCCCTTTCTGTAACTGGGGTGAATAATTGATCCTACTTCATAAAGTTTGTGCTTTAAAGCACAGTGTCTGGGACGTGGTAATTACTTTATAAACTTTCTTTGTAACCCTATAATTTTTTTAAAAAATTGAAAACATTTTTCATCAGAGTAACATGGTATCTGTCTAGGGAGTTAAGGAAATGATAATTAAAGCAAGCAGGACATAGGAAAGTTAGTGTGGGGCACATCCATCCTCACTGACAATATTATGTCCGTGTATGGAAATAAAAAGTAGTCTTGCCTTGTGGAATTTGATGATCTTCATGTACAAGTGTGAAACTAAACTTTCTGAATTTATCTGGGTTTATTAAACCTCACCATAATTTTACTAACAACTGTTTTTCTGTGTATAAAATTAATCTCAATTTATGAAATAAAGTAGACATCTCACTTCTATCCTTTTATAGAAATTATTTTAGAGAAATAAGGAAATTCACAGGAATAGGAATATAGGGATGACATTAAATTAGAGATATTTTTATATAAGAAGTTAATTATGCTGAAAAATGTTCTTATTTTATAAACAGAAAGCTAGGATTATATAGCTTATATACAGTTGATTTTAGCAGCTAAGATATAGCTCATTTTCAACAGATGCTGTATTTCAGAAATGCATTTCAGAAATCTGTTCTTCTAATATATATAAAGCTGAGAAGCCCCTCTCCCCACTCTCCCATGAATAATCTCTAGTGAACGTTACATTAAGAAATTTCATGGTAAAAGAGAAAATAATTCCATACTTTTCTTTTCGGGGAATTTGGTTTCTCTCTTCTATATAGTATGGTTATCATACTGGAATAATCTTGTGTAGAACTATAATCTAGTAACAGAGCCTTATTATTAGTGTCAACGATAATTATGCCATACATTTTTGATGGTCTTTACAATCTTCAGAAAGCTTTCACATCCATTATTTCATTTAATATGCCCCACAATACTGAGTGGGAGGCCTGACAGGTATAAACGTTCATGAAAAAAGACAGGTGATGTTTACCCCAAATCACACAGCTGGTAAATGCTGGAAACAAAATTAGAATCCAAGGTTTCTGATATCTAACCCAGTGCTCTGCACTTGGCCCCCCTAATATTACACTGAGGCTCTGATAATGAATGTAATATTCTGTAATGATCTTGCTAAATACAGTAAACAGAAATGAAAAAATGTAGGGCAATGAACTTGGGGCAAAATCCAGAGAAGGGAAGAAAGATTGTTTTAATTTTGTTGCCTTCCCTTTATACATATATATATAAAATTTTTCCAGGTTTATTGAGATGTGATAAACATACTGTGTAAGTTTAAGGTGAACAATGTTAGCTACCACTGCCATGATGTCACATAATTACTAATTCTTTTTTGTGGTAAGAACATTAAAGACCTATGTTCAGCAACTTTCAAGAATATAATGCAATATTATTAACTATAATCACCATGCTGTACATTAGATCCCCAGAAATCATTTACCTTTTAACTAGAAGTTTATATTCTTTGATCAAAATCTCTCCATTTTCTCCAACCCTTATTCCCTGTTGTCCACCATTCTTACTCTTTGTTTCTATGAGTTTGGCTTTTTTAGATTTCATATATAAGTGAGCTCATATAGTAATTGTCTTTCTCTCTCTGACTTATTTCACTTAGCATAGCTCCCTCAAGTTCCATCCATGCTGTAGCAAGGGTAAAATTTCCCTTTTTCATGCTTGAATAATATTCCATCTTACATTCACATATATATAATCTTCTTTATCGATTTGTCTGCTGACAAACACTTAGGTCATTTCCATATCTTTTGCCTTCCCTTTAAATACCTCAGAGATGGATGGAAGCAAAGCCTCAGGGTAATAAATCAGAAGTGTTTTATTTTTCTTTTTAATTCAATTTGTTTAAACTTTTAAAAAAAGCAAAAATTGTTTTGAAAACTAGTTGGTGGCTGAGGGTGAATAAGATACTTTCCAACTGTGAAAGAGTTAGAAAAGTATCCAAATGGCTAATTCCCAAGCTCATTGCCCTTCTTGTACCTTGGTTCTGTGCCCATCCCACCCCCAGGCAGGTTCTGGAGGAAATCCAGGCTCCTCTTGGGAACCTCTTCAGTCTCCTCCTGTACTCCTGGCACTTGAGAGCATGTATTTCTTCCTTATTTCCTCTTTCTTCCCCTGATGATCTAAATAGAAGACATTTTAGCACAAAAAAGAAAGAGCAAAGTTTATCATCTCCACAAAAATGTTGAGGACCTGCCATACAGAACTGTGAACACATTGGACAGGGCAAGCAAGCAATGAGATAGAAAATGCTTTTTTTTTTTTTTTAAAGCCAACTAGTATGGGGAGCTACTTAGCTACTGTGTGATTTTCTGTAGTTTGCTGGCTGTGTTTTGGAAGCCTGATAAGACCTGGCCATGTAGGATTGCTCCTGTTCTTCCAAACTTCAGTTTGGTTTCTGCACCTAATTGTTCACAAAGTCCAGAAAGATCCATATGACTCAAGGTCGATAGTATTCACTTATTTTCTGTCCCAGAATCTGGCTGGTGTGTTGGCTGGACCATCTGAAAAGCAGATGCCAGGATAGAGTTGGAAGTGGAAAATATTTATAGGTGGTTGTCCTTGTAAAAGATAAAAGGCAGAGGAAGCAGGAGAAGGCAAGGAGAACTTTTAGAACTTGATACAGCTCTGACACCTGCTAAAGAGAGGTGAAAGAAAGGAGGATTGGACAGACAGAACCTCCGGCTGTGGTGTGGCTCCAAGATTGCTCATAAAAGAATCCTGCATAGAGACAATGGTGAGCCCTGTGCCACTTTCTGTGCTCAGTCATTGGTTGGAGGGATGTCCAGATAGCACTTAGTCTCAGCTTGAATACTGAGTCAGACTCTGAAGGCACCCACAGCCAGAGATTGGCAGCAGTTTCCTTCTTGAAAATAGATTTCAGTGGGGCCACTCCCACAGCTACCACAGCTGGGCAAAGAGAAGCAAGTAGTCACAGAAAGCTAAGTGCTAGCTGCATCCATGGGAGGCTAGACCTAGCCAGTGGATTTATGCCACCTGACAAGAATGTGGATACATCCATCCATGCATCCATGGGTCCTGCCGTCTATCCACCCAGCCACCCAGCCACCCAGCCACTCATTTATTGTCTTAGATGACAACAGCAATCTCTGAGGCTTCTGTCAGAATAAGAACCTGTCCTTGGTGCTGTCTCAGGAACCAAAACTAGATTTTGCCTGTCCTGCTACCAAGGCCACAATCTCTGAGTGACAGCTAACCTGCATCTCCACGCAGTCTGCTTCCATCCCTGCTTGTGACCATAAGTCAACTTACTGTACATCTGAGACCAAGTCCTTAAGTAAACCCTAATTTCTGCCAGTCTGACACACCTCTTTTGAGTCCTACTGGTACTTTCCTCGACTGGATAGACTATAATTTATGTTACAACCCTCTGACTCAGTGATCCGGGCATAAAAGTGCATGGTAAGTGATGAGGTTCACTGAGATGTCCTTGGGTTCAGGTCAATGAGAACAACTAAGGAGCAGCAGAGATGGTGAGATGGCTTGGCTTTGTGCCTTCCAGTTCTGAAGTTACTGAAGCTGTTTACTTTCAAAATGACTCCGGCATTTGGTAGTAATATTTCATAGCCTCTTATCTCCAACTAATATGGCATCCAGCCATGAGAAATCATAGGCATAATTTTGAGAGCACATTATTTTGGAGGATAAAGATGGTAGAATTGTCTAGAGCTTGGCAGGCAATAAAAAAAGAGGTTGATTTTTTTTTAAAACAAATGTTCCTGCCAATTAGAATTTAATCTTCCTCTAAATCAGCAGTCTCTAAGGTTCTTTTCATTTCTTTCATCCTATTACTTATTCTATCAAAGAACATGGGTCTCACCATAATAGGAACCAATTCCTTTTTTTTTTCAGAGCCATGTTTATGTTTTGGCTGGACTTCTCACATGTTGTTTAAAGGACCACATGTGTTTGCAGGCATTCTATCATGTAGTTCAGAGAACATAAAACTTGTAGTAATATTTTTGGGAGTAAATTTTATTGTTATGGCTTTAAAACACAATCAAATAAAAACAAGAATTCCATTAGTAGTTGAATATTATAATAATAGAGTTGAGAATAAATTTTACTGCTATAGGAACTATAAAACAGCAATAATAAAAAACACTATTATTGTGAATACATTGTGTTGAAATGACTAACTAGAAAGCTATAAAACACAGCGATAAGGAATAATCTAATCACCAAAAAAGATGTGACAATAATTCACCCTTGTTAGTGAGGAGTTCATGGTTCCAGTTCGTTGGCCCCAAGTGCTCTGGGTTACTGCTTGCATTCCATAAGGTTGCAGAAAGATAATCTTTGGCCATTGGGTTGGCAGGAGACCGCATATTACAGTGAAATTGGACATGAGTATTGAGGAAAATCCAATTATCAGTGACTGATAGGAAAACCCTGTATAGTACTGCCAAATGTCCTCAAATATATTCTTAAAAATGATTTGCAGGTTTACATTAACAATTTGTGTGTATTATTTGACTGTGCATTTCATGTATTTCTTATTTTTAATATATGTTCTTTTTCGTCAGAATAACTGAATGGGATTACATATCTCCTGAGGAAAAGAGGCTATTTAATCTTACTTTTTATTTAAACTATCATGTGTCCCTGAGTGCATCTGGGTCCCACTGTAATTAGCAGAAGAATGGAAAGAAAACACCCTTAATCCTATGTTTCTCTCTCCCTCTGTGGAACTCATGGCTCCATTAAAACCCTTGCTGCATCTCGCTTGCTGTTCTAAGTAATAATCTTGCTGGGTAGAGTACCCTAGCTTGCAGGTTTTCCTCCTTCAGACCTTTGAATATATCTTGCCACTGCCTTCTGATCAGCAACTTTTCTGCAGAGAAATCAGCTAATAGCCTTATGGGGTTTCCCTTGTAACTAACTCTTTGTTTTTATGTTGCTGCTTTTAGAATCTTCTCTTTATATTTAACTTTGACCATTTTAATTATAATATGTCTTGATTAGGTCTGTTTGGGTTCACATTGTTTGGGACCCTGTATGCTTCCTGTACCTGTATATCTGTTTCCCTTTTAGGTTTGGGAAGTTTTCAGCCATAATTTCTTCAAACATTTTTTCAATCCCTTTTTCTCTTTCTTCTCCTTCTGGGACCCCTATTATGCATAGATTGGCATGTTTTATATTATCTTGTAGGTCTTTTATATTGCTTTATTTATTTATTTATTTATTTATTTATTTATTTATTTATTTATTTATTTATTTATTGTTTTGGTCTGCTGTTCAGATTGATTTCCATTATTCGATCTTCCAGATCACTTATTCGTTCTTCTATATTATTGAGTCTGCTATTTATTGCCTTTAGCTTGGCTTTCATCTCAGCACTTGAGTTTTCTGATTTTAGTTGGCTCCTCTTTATAGTTTCTAATTCCTTGTTATAGTGATCTGCGTTTTTATCAATAGCTTTTCTTAATTCCTTCAGTATTGTTTATTATCTCCTTTTTAAAATCAGATTCTGGCAGACTGGAGAGGTCTATTTCATTGTGTTATTTCAGGGGATTTTTCTTGTTCTTTTAACTGGGAGTAGTTCCTCTGCTTCTTCATTTTACTTATATTTCTCTGGCTCCATGCATGTAGAAGTAACAGTTATCTACTGCCATCTTGAAGGCCTGTTTTTATGTGGGAATGTCCTTGTGTAGCTTGTGTGCATCTAATATTTTTGGTGTGAGGGTTGTTTTTAGTATGGATGCCTGCCACATCTTTCCTCCATGTGTGCTGGCTGCTATCCCCTCGATAGGGGGTGTGATGAGTGTGTTAGAGCCTGCACTGGATGTTGAGTGGGGCATGCTCTTTGTTCTGTGGTTGTCACAGCCCTGTTGGGAGCCAGGTGTGTTCCACAGTTGTTGGAGTAGAAGCCCCCAGATCAGCTTCTAAGCTGCTATGTGAGTTAGGACTGGAGTGCTTCTAGGGGAAGAGGAACCACTGAGTATTCCTCCACAGGAGATGTCCACCAGAAAGTGCCCTCTGTGGTTTGCCTGTCACCCATTGTGCAGACTCACAAAGTACACTGTTGTTGGTGCTGCCCTTGGCCCCACCTCAGCCACGGAATTTCGCAGGCAGTCTATCTGGGTGTCCCTCATGCACAGTGCACTCAAAGCCAAGAGGGCAGATCCATTTAAGTCACCAGGACCCACTGTAGTTGCACATAGTAATACACCTGAATCCACCATGGGCCACAGGGTCAGCACAGACCCCAGCCCTGCCACCGCGTGCACACACCCACTGTTGACACCAGACCTGCCCCAGCCACACACCGGTGTTCTTCTCAGATGTCCTGGATGCGCTGAGTTTATAAAGGAACTGGTGATGTAAATCCATCAAAGCTGCCTGGGATACAACCCAAATTTCATCCCCAGCTCCCAAAGTTACATAGCCCTAGGGAATGGGCTCAGATTTCAGCCCTGCCTCCACTTGGAAGAACCCACCAGCTATTGCACCCTTCCAGAACAAGCCAAAAAGGAGACCACTATGACAGGGTCCCACACCTTGCTCCAAGAGCAGGCTAACAGTGGGGCTTTTTATGGCCAGGCCAGGCCCTGTGGACTGGCAGAGAAGGAGGATGCTATGGTGGTCCTGCCTTTCCCTTCGTGTGTACCAGCGATGGAGCTTCCTATGGCAAACCAGGCTCCTATGCACACACTCCCAGGTTAATCTGTACCCCACTCCAGCCCCCTCAGGCTGTCTCCATGCAGCCAACCCCAGTCCTTTCCCCAGGTCTGTCCTCTGGAGCCAAGTTTCAGCACCCAGTCCCAGCATGCACCAGCAGGCTTGCGTCTCAGGCTGGGGAATGCACAGACCCTCTGAGCCAGTTTTTCTCTGTTCTGTGTTCTGCAGGGTGACTGCTGCTCTCTCCTCTGAGCCTCTAGAGCTCCCCTTCTGGCCCAGCGGATCTCCCCGCTGGTGAAGGGATTTCCCAGGGTGACAGCACTTTTTCTCTTTCACTGCTCCCTCCCCAATTTACAGGACTTGTCCTTTCTTTTTTTTTTTTTTTAAATTCTACCCAGTTATGTGGAGATTTTTCTTGTAGCTTCATTTGTCTAAGATCTTCTGCCAGAGTTTAGTAGATATTCTGTGAGAGTTGTTCCACATGTAGATGTATTTCATGTATTTGTGGGAGAGAGTGAGCTGTGAATCTTTATATTCCACCATCTTGAAGGCCCTCCTCAAAATCCTTGCTTCAGAATTAGGATGACCAAAATGGCTACCCTGTCTTTGCCCCTGGGTGAGGGAAAGAGTATCGTGGTGTGTTGCATTTTATCCCTCTTTCTGAACATCATCAAAATTCAAGATTTCCAATTGATGATAACTCCAGGGGATGAAGGAAGATCATAGACAATGACGTTTCCACTAGGCAATGGAGGCATGCTGCTGGAGTTTTTTACACCCACCACCTTCACTCTCCCACTTCCCTTTCCTTATTTAAACAACTCCAGTTGGCTTCTGTCCCTATCACACGCCATGTGCTGACTGAAATTGCTCTTTTTAAGGTTCAGGAGCCTCTATCCTTTTGGATAAGATTGCTAGTTCTCAGTCCTCATGTGACTCGACTTCTTAACAACATTGGCCGATTTGGTAACTCTCACTTCTTAAAATGCTTTTCTCATTTGGCTTCTGGGACACAACAGTGTCTCACTGCTCCAGCTGCCTCACTGGCTGCTCTTTCTTAATTTCTGTTGCTGGATTCCTCTCTTCTACCAAGATCTCTATATGTTAGACTGACTCAAGTTTCAATCTTCATTCTTCTCAATCTATACTTAGACCCTAGAAGAGCTCCTCTGTGTGGCTGAAAACACCATCTCGTTCATGCCCAAGAGCCACAAATGTATACACTTTGTTCCAATTTCCCTTTGAAGTCTAGCCTGCCATAGCTGCTACACACTTGTCAACCCCTGGATGTCTAATAAGCATTTTGGAATTATCAGAGCCAAATCAAATTCTTGACTTTTCTTCCCCTCACATCTACTCCTCCCCCAACTTCTCCCATCTCATAAAATAATCATCACTATTTGCTCCATTTCTTGGTCTCCAAATCTAAGAATTGTTGTTGAGGTCCCTGATTCTCTCATACTTCATATTCATTCCACAAGCAAATTTGTGAGGTCTGTTTCTAAAATAAATTCCCAGCGTGACCATGGCTCACTGAGTCACCATGACTGGCTAGACTGAGGCCCCATCACCTCTCCCCTGGAATGCTGTGTATCCTCCCAGCTGGTCTTTCTGTCTTCATTCTTGTCCCTCTTTTGTCTACTCTCTAAGCAGCAGCCTGAGTAACCTTTTAAAATATCAAAACAGAACCTTTTAAATAATTTCTTAGAATAAAATCCAAAGTCCTACTCTGGCTTATGGTTTCTACAAGACCTGGCCCTTACCTATTTCTCTGACCTCATTTTCCATCACTCTCTCTTGCTTCCACTTTACTTAAACTGGTTTTTCTTCCAGTTCCTAAGTCAGGCCAAGTTCATTTCTTCTCTGAGACCCCCTACACATGCAGTCCACTTTACTTAGAACAATTTTCCTACAGACTTTGCATGAGCCACATTATTTAGAACTTAACTCAAAAATTGTCTTGAATCAGTCAGGAATGGCTTCTCTAGCTCCATATATTCTTGGCCCATATCTCTCCTTAATTTGATTCCTTTTACTTACAACTTTATTATCTGTTTATAAACTTGTTTATTGTTCTCTCAGCTCTAGTGTGAGTTCCATGAATGCAGAGACTCTACCTCATGCATCTTTTATATATTCATCTTTGCACTAGTGCCTGTTATATAGTGAGTACTCATGACATTTTTGTAGAATAAATGAATACATAAATGATCATACAGGGCAAAGGATTTAGACTAGACCCCCAAATGCTAAGAATTCTGTTTAAATCCTCTACTTCTCTGCACTAAATTTTGCCTTGCTCAATTAAACTTTTAACAGTGATCTTAACTTGAGTCTATTTTACTGGTCACCGTTTGAGATTCAAGGCATATCTTGGGTTCGTCTGAAAACATAGGGGCGGAGGTAGTGTCTGATGGAGTCCTTTCTGTGGGAGGAATGTGTGGGAAAATCCACTTGGGAAAGGATTTAACATATTTTCACTGCTCGGGTATAGAGATACTTGAGATTGTTTAAGAAGCTGGTAATGTTGTCCATCAGAACAAGAGAAGACATTTGACCCCAAATAAAGCCTTATATTGCAAAGAGGAGTGGAGATCCTGAGTAATAACCACACCCATCATGACCAGAGCAAAAGACACACTGCCTAGTGTACCCAGTGACCTGTGTGGAAGAGAAAGCAGGAGTGATCGGCTCTTGACTATAGGTGATAGGGATTCCTAGAACTGATGACTTTGCATTACTTTCTGGATCTGGTGGGGCCAAGAGCTTGTGTAAAGTTGGTTTTAGAGGACAAAAAAAAAAAAAAAAAAAATCAAATGGCTGTGTTTTCCACTATTTTTTAAAAAGTGCTTTTGAAGACATGATGGGAGTTAATGAAACAATTGCTTGCATATTATTTCTGCTGAGACACACACTAACTGAATTATCTTATCTTGATTGTGGGAGCCTGTGCCCTTATGCTTTCTCAGAGATACTTGGTCCACTGACCTGCAGGAGAAGCACAGGATTTTTTAGCTCTCTTGGCAGAAAAATGAAGCCTCTGCTTGGAACCTTTTATATCTTGGGGATGCTGGTTCCTGGAGGGCTGGGATATGATAGGTAAGTGTGAAATGGGAGGAGGGGCTGACTGTTATGATTTAGATTGTCTAAATGGAAAACTTTTTTCAAGATCAGTGCATCTGGATTCTCCTATCTTCTCACCCATACACACCATGAGATGAAAATAATAATCACTGAAGTTTTATCACTGAACATTACTTTAATAATCTGTAAATAAATGAATAAATATCTAACAAAGATTTCCTACCACAATGTATGATAAATAGCAATAGCTATGTCATGTTTTGTAATTAAAAAAGAAAATTGTAGTGAAAATTATATATCCTTCATTTACATAGTTTCTCAATTGGGAAGTCACATTATTCTAATTACTGAGAAAATGTTTAAAATGTTTAACACTACCAAATAATTTCACCAAGAGAAAATTACTGTTAGTGTTTTTATTTTTGGATAGATAGTTAGTTATGTATACAGTACTAACGCCAGAATTTTTCAGTTAAGTTGTATTGTAAAAATTTTCCTAGGACATGCTTAATTTACTTAAAACATAATGCAATCACTAATAATATTTCATCATTGCTACCCTATAAGGCAGAGTTGATTTCTACTTTGTTATTTATACAAATAATGCTGTGATAATCATCCAGCTACATAACAATTTTTTGCAAATCTTTATTTCCCTAATATAAGTTATAAGAAGATGAATTACTGGGTTAGAAGCTGAGGAAAATTCAAATTATCCTTTAGAAAAGTTGCATCAGTTTACACGTCAGCATCAGTGTACGAAAGCTCTTTTTAAGTATTTGCCAAGTTGACAAGTGAAAAATACCAACAGCTGACTTACTTTGCATTTTGTTGGTTTCTTATAAGGTTAAGTACTTTTTTGGTTTATTATTCATTTCATTGGTTTATAAATTGCTCATTCATGCCATTTGCCCATTTTTGTGTTCTCTCCCTATTCGTCATGAATAACTTCTTTGAATAGGTAACATATATTAAACATTTTGTGTGTGTGTGCAGTTTCCATATAAAGTATATTTTCCTTCATTCATACATAGCTTGTTATTCTGCACATTTGGTATATTTCATCAGGTATGTGTGATTATAAATTGCATTTCCTCTTTTGTTTCATGGTTAAATGCATCTTGCAACAAACTTGCTCTCACGGAACATAGAAATCCACTCCAATTTTTGCCCCAGACTAACCATCTGGCCTCAACCTGCCCCTTAGCTTCATAGACAGTCTGATTTCGGATATCTAAAGAGTATCCAGGATCTACGTGATGCCTAAACCTGTTCGGACATTGCCATCTCATATTTTCCATCAGTTTACTTGGTTTCATATAGAAACTGCATTTAGCTTCATTTCTAAGATTCCTCATATGTAAATCAGAGAAAAAGACTTACACATGTCATAGGGCTTTGACTGAAAAAAATCAACTTGCTTAAAAATATCACAAGCCTTAAAATTACACATGCTTTGGCTTAGTATGCCTGCTTCTGGAAATTTATACTGAGAAAACAAACTATGGAAAGAATTGTATGCACTGAGATGCAGCTTTATTTATAAGATAAAGATTATATTAAAAATTATAATATTTGGAAACAATCTAAATGTCCCATATTAGGTTATGTAAATGTTGATACATGACATATGACAATGGAATATTATTTATCCATTAGAAGAATAATTATGAAAAATTTTGATAGCATGGGAGAAGGCATATTTTATGCTAAAGGAAAGATGCAGAATACAAAATGTAATAAAATACTTAGAAAAATAAAAGAATAAATATGTACCCAAATGGACATCATTATCTTTGGTTGGTAATTGTTTTTCCTTCCCCTCAACTATTCTTTGTTTTGCAAATATTTTACAAAGACGATACATAAAACTTTTATTTTAAAAAATGATTGCCAAGCCCAGGTTAAATTACGGAAGTGATTTGGCTCAGAAGATGAGACTCAGACAAGATGCCTTCCAGCGGTCATTGCTTGAGAAAAATATTTCATATCTGCTAGTCCTGGTCCTTATTGATTGTTTTATTTTCATTATTATTTACTGATATAAATAATGTCCACTTTTATATGGCTCTTATGAACTCGAAATATAGGTTAGCTGCCATTATTGATACTTTTCATTTATTCTGTGTGACGTAGTGGCAGTCCAGAAGATGTACAATTAACAAAGATGACAAGCTTTGCAATCTTTCTCTTGATCATTTAGGGAGGTGGTCTGTCATATATATATAGCATACTCCCAATAAAAGTATAAATCTGTAGAATCATTTGGGATTTAGCACTATGAATCAAATGCCTTGAAAATGTTCATCCTCTTTGACCTACTAATCCCATTCCTAAAATGTAGCTCAAGGAAATAATCAGAAATGAGCAAAAAGATTGATGCAAAAAGTCATTAACTCCAGAATTATTTACAATGGCAAAAAAAATGAAAAGGGAGACAGCTTTAATATCCAGCATAGATGACAATCTTTAAATACATGATACTATGTAAATATACACTTTCTGTCAAATATTGTGCAGTCATTAAAAATAATGTTTATAAAGAGTTTTTATTGGTTTGAGAATGTCTCTGGTAGAATATATAATAAAAAGGAGTGAATACAAAATTATATATAGATATAATTTTCACTGTGTTTATAAAAAAACATGCACAGATAAAAGACTGAAAGGAAATATGCCAAAATTTCAACAGTGGTTAACTCAGGGAGGTGGGATTATGGAGGACTATTCCTTCCTTCTCTTTTCTAATTTTCTCCTCTCCATGCTTCCTAAATTTTCCACTTATATGCATATGTTAATTTTGTAAGAAGGGGAAAAAAACTTTGAAAATACATTACTATCATGAAATATTCATGTAACTGTTTCCTAAGTATTTAAAATACAAAATCTGCCTCAATATTCATTAGTTTTTTTTTGCCTCTTTTTACATTCTAGCCAAAATTTCATCAGACAATCGTTGATCTGCAGTATTTATTAATAATGTACCCCCAAAGGATCATTTTCTCTGTTAAACATTTTATGAATTCCTATTAAAAAATACACAAAGTACAATAATCTTTTCATTTGATTGGTGAGATGAGACTTGGTGGTGATTTGAGGGATTAGCCAGCTTTTTATTTCCCTCTCTACATGTATTATGCATCACCCAAGGAAATGCCTAGAAACTGGGAATTGCCTTTTCTAAGTATATAGTTTAAACATTTCTTGGACTAAGTATTTGAGGTTCTGAGGCTTAAGTATTGTTTAATTTCATGTTAAAATGATAAGCACTTTTAATATCAGGAGTTTTCACTCAGTTCCCTTATGGTTGACTTTTTTTTGCATGTTATATGGACCCAGTCATTCAATTCGGGGCTTAGGGGACACCAGAGTCACACGTTTTGCAGACATTAGCTGGGAGAAAGCCAAATGTTGATGCTTGATGGTGTCCAGTTACCTATCATTCATTCCCTTCCATATTGTACATTGCCTGGGAATATCAGCCCAACTGAAACAGGAACTCGCAGCTACCAGGACTGTTTTTTAAGTGTACGCTCTGTCCTACCCACTGAGTAGATAAATGTGATAAAGAATGACCTGAACTATGTGAACTACATGAAGGAAGGAATAGCATCTCTCTGGACAACCACCATCCCCTCCCAACACTGTGAAAGAATCTCCAATGATCTGAGCTCATGTCCTGGCAGGACAGCCAGTGCAAGGAATGAGAAAGAAGGAAAGACTGAAAAAATATCCTTCTCATTTGCTTCAGTCCCTTTCCTCTCTCCATTCTGAAAAAGTACTGAAACTATCTCCCGATGACTTTTTAATGCTGAGACATATTTTGCTCTCTTTGTAGTCCAAATCAGAGATAGACAGACAATTTTTTAAAATAGGCTAATAAATATTTTATGCTTATTTGCTAGGGTATAATAAAAGTATAATTTAGCTTCTGTAACAAAATCTTCAGGAAAAAAACCCCTCAGATAACAGTATTTACCTTAAAGGCTGTTGTTAGGATGATATATATGTGTCTTAGAACAGTGCTGACATGCATAACTGCTCATAAAATGTTGGTTATTATTACTGGCTATGCTTCAGTTTGGAATTCTCCCTCTCCTGTTCTCAATATGCTTAATGCACCATTGAGCTGGTTATCAGACTCTAGCTTATCACACCTCATGTTTCATTATTTAATGGTTAAGTTATTTTGCTTTTCATGTATTGATGTCTCATTCTCTTAAGTAGATTTTAAGCTCTGTGAGGAAGACATATATGCTTCTGTTACTATTATCTATTATCACTTTGGCATAGAGTACTAAGAGTACCCACCTATTGGGTTGTTTGGTGAATTAAATAAGATAATAATATAAATGCTTTGACTGATGCCTAGAACACAGTGCCCTATAAGGGTTAATGAGTGTTACTATAAAATATATATATTTGCTGATTATTTGATAAGGACATGAAATGTGCTCCTGAAAATGTACTTGCAAATTGAATTTTAAAAAATTTTAAACACACCAAGGGGTATATGTATTTTCTTTATAAAAATAATAATATGTTTTGTGAACCAATCAACCTCAACATATTGCTTACACCTGTATATATTTCTATATTACAGTTGCTCATTCTGAAGCACTCTGGTTTATTAAAAAAATCAAATAAATGATAAACATTAGAAATGAATCCCTATATTACATAAAGCGAGTTCTACCCAATCGACATGTAATTTACATAGTTCCCTCAGCGTGATATTCCGTGTTCTGAACACGTTACATGCATCACGGATACGACAAACATTCATTACTGAGGTGAGAACATGTGGATTACCAAACTTGCAACACCATACAGAGAAACATATTGCTCCTCAATTATCACAATTTTACTAACATTCGTTTCTTGTAATCACCTTCCAAAATTCATTTCATTGTTTTAACTCATTACTTAGGCAGTTGTATCACATGAGATTTTCATTTGGACAAACTGAAGAAGGTAAAATGTATTTAACAATAAAACACTTACAATTTTGAAGATAAAGAGCTTCTGCTAAATTCAGATTGTTATTATTAATGTTAGTAACAATTAAGGTCATGGAATTGTGTAGAGAAATGAATGGATTTCTATGACAGTAAGTGATTGTGGTACATGGTGCTAAATGAACCAGATTAAAAAATTAAAATTTAGTCAATCTGATTTCTGAAGTTTTGTAGATGTGAATGGAATTTGAGTTTTAATTAATTCTATTGAAAATATTTTGTAGTTTGGTATTGTTTGAATATAATACCAGTTAGATGGCTAAATTATTCTCCATATAATTTTTATTTTCAATATTATCGCAGCAAAATAGGTTTCTTCCTTTGCTTTTTTTTTTGAACTACTACTATGTTTTAACATTTATTAAGTATTAACTAAGTGTCCAAAATTTGCTCATTTTTAAACATGGATTAATTTATTTAATCCTCATAAGAATCTTATGGGAAAGTAGTATTATTTAATTTACAGACTGAAAAGTGAAGGCTTAGGGAAAGAGTAAATATAATACCAGAATGCTCAGAGGAAAAAATGTGAGAAAATTAATAAAAGTCATTAAAACATTAGCTGATTAGATCTCTAATACTTTTCCTTGCAATGCGGGGTCACTGTCCAAAAGTTCACACCCCAGTTTCTCCAAAATCTCACATCCCAGGGCTATTAACCTAGTAACCACTCCATACATATTTATGGGGTAAATGAATGATCAATTAGTATATTTTCATAGTGAAAATATAAGATTTTTTTTCTTTTTTACTTAAATAAAGCCTTTTAGTTAGGGAACTAAAACATTCATCAAACATTTGTGTGGCTTAGAAATAAGAGTACTAGCTGTGTAACTTACTAGCTTTGTGACTGCAAGTTACTTAGTTTCTCTTGCTTCAGTTTTCTTATTTGAAGATGACATTTCCCAGGGTTGCAATAAGAATAAATTAAATAATGTGCACGATTTTGCTGGCACAATATGTGGCATAAAGGAGAGGCATTCAATAGTTTTAGTAAACTGTTTGTTAAAATATCAACCATAAATGTATAATCTGAATAGGCCTGTATCTATTTTAGAAATTGAATCAATAATAATAACCTTCCAAAACAGAAAGCACCAGGCCCAGATTGGTTCACTGGTGAAAATTCTATGAAACATTTAAGGAAAAAGCTGTACCAATTCTCTATAATCTCTTACAGAAGCTAGAAGCAGAGAGAATACTTTTTAATTCATTTATGAGGCCAGTATTATCCAGATACCAAAACTAGGCGAAGACATTATGACAAAACAAAACAAAACAAAACAAAACAAAAAAACCAAAAAAAAAAAAAAAAAAAAAACCAGACCAGTATCTCTCATGAACATGGATGTAAAAATCCACAACAAAATGTTAGCAAATTGAGTCCAAAAATATATATATATAAAAGAATTATACACCACATCCTCCAGCTGAGATTTATCCCAGATATGCAAGGTTTGTTTAACATTGGTTAATCAATTAATGTAATCCATTACATCAATAGTCTAAAAATGAAAATGTACACAATCATATCAATAGATGAAAAAAATTTTGACAAAACCCATCCATGATAAAAACTCTCAGTAAATTAGACTTAGAGGGGAATTTCCTCAACTTCATAAAGAATAGCT
Organism: Camelus dromedarius; assembly: GCF_036321535.1. Lineage (NCBI taxonomy): Eukaryota > Metazoa > Chordata > Mammalia > Artiodactyla > Camelidae > Camelus > Camelus dromedarius. The sequence continues at coordinate 66,976,705 of NC_087439.1, read as the reverse complement.
AGAAAAAAATCTACAACTAACATTATATTCAATGGTAAGAAACTAGAAGCTTTCCTGCTAAGACCAGGAACAAGGCAAGGACTTCCACACTCATCACTGCTTTTGAAGATTGCCCTGGAGGTCCTAGTCAATTCCATAAAACAAATAATGGAAATGAAAAGTATGCATATTGGAAAGGAAGAAATAAAACTGTCTTTGCAGATGACATCTATGTAGAATAGCTGAAAGAACTGACAAAAAAACCCACCTGTAATTAATAAGCAATTATAGCAAGGTTTCAGGATATAAAGTTAATGCACAGAAGTCAATCATTTTTCTGTATACTAGCAATGAACAAATAGAATTTAAAATTTTAAAAAATTATCATTTAAATTATCACCCCTCAAAATGAAACACTTAGGTATAAACCTAACAAAGTATGTACAAGATCTATGTGAGGCAAGCTACATAACTCTAATGAGAGCTATCAAAGTAGAATAATAGGTGGAGAAATGTTCCACGTTCATGGATAGGAAGACTCAATATTGTCAAGATGTCAGTTCTTCCCAACTTAATCTATAGATTCAATGCAATCCCAGTGAAATTTCCAGCAAGTTATTTTGTAGATATCAAAAAAAAAATTTATAAGGAATAGCAAAAGATGCAGAGTAGCCAAGTAGAAGTAGAGGAACAAAGTTGAAGAACTGATACTCCTAAACTTCAATACTTATTATAAATCTGCCTAATTAACACTGTAATCAAGACAGTGTGTATCAATGAAAGAATAGACTGATAAATCAATGGAACAGAATTGAGAGCTCAGAAGTAGACCCACAAAAATACAATCAACTGATCTTTGACAAAGGAGTAAAGACAATACAATAGCACAAAAGTCTTTTCAACAAATGATGCTGGAACAACTAGACATCCATATGCAAAAAAGTGACCTAGACACACCTTCCATTCATCACAAAACTTAACTCAAAGTGGATTACCTAAATATAAAATGCAAAACTATAAAACTCCTAGAAGGTAACATAGGAGAAAACCTAGATAATCTTGGGTATAGTGATGACTTTTTAAATATACCACCAAAGGCATGATCTCTGAAATAAATAATTGATAACCTATACTTTATTAAAATTAAAAACTTCTCCCCTTAAAAGACAATGTCAAGAGAAGGAGAAGACAAGCCACAAAGTGAGAAAAAATATTTGCAAAAACACATCTGATAAAGGACCATTATCCAAAATGTACAAGGAACTCTTAAAACTCAACAATGAGAAATGGACAAAGGACCTGAACAGAAACCTCACTGAAGAAGATATACAGATGGCAAGTAAACACATGAAACATTGCTAGAGGGAATGCAAAATGGCACCGTCACTTTGGAAGACAGTTTGGTAGTTTCTTACAAAATTAAACATACTCTTGCCATATGATCCAACAATCATGCTCCTTGGTATTTACCCAAATGAATTGAAAATTTATGCCCACAAAACCTTGCACACAGGTGTTTATAGCAGCTTTATTCATAATTGCCAAAAACTTGGAAGCAACCAAGATGTCCTCTTTGACATCTTGATGTGAGCAGATAAAGTGTGGTAGTTTGAAATGAGCTATCAAGCCATAGAAAGACATGGAGGAAAGCTAAATGCATATTACTAAGTGAAAGAAGCCAATCTGGAAAGACTGCATACTGTATGATTCCAACCGTGTGACATTCTGTGAAAGTCAAAATAATGGAAAGATCAGCAGTTGCCAGGGGTTAGGCTGGAGGAAAAGATGAATGGTCAGATCACAGAGGATTTTTAGGGCAGTGAAACTGTTCTGTGTGATACTGTAATGGTGGATACATGTCATTATACATTTGCCCAAATCCACAGAATGTGCAATGCCAAGAGTGAGCCCTCACGTAAACTGTGGGCTTTGGGAAATAATAATGTGTCAATGTAGGTGCCTTGTTTACAACAAATGTTCCGCTCTGCTGTGGGATTTCGATAGTGGGGGAGGTTGTGTGTGTGGGGGAACAGCAGGTATAGGGAACTCTCAGTATTTTTCATCTAATTTTGTTGTGAACCTAAGACATACCTAAAAAATAAAGTTTATTTATAAAGAACTGTTGCATAAAAATTCTTAGAATTATATGCAGTATTGTGGTTAATATTTCAGGCTTTTCAGTCAGGCTGTCAGGGTTTAAATCCCAATAACAATTTCCCTGTGATGCAGTTTCTTCATTGCTGAAATGGCGATAATGAGTACCTTATCTTGGAGTTTTCGAGAGAAGTAAATGAGAATTAAATTGCTTAAACCAGTGAGTGTCTCATAGTAAGTTTCAGTTCAGTAAATCTTAGCTATTCTCTCTTCTATAAATTTTAAGTGTTTTTATTTACAGCATCTTGCTGAATTATCCCAGCCTCCCGGCAAGGTTAGAATGGCTCTTCTCATCCTGCAGATGAGGAAACTGTGGCCCAGAAGGACTCAGTGGTACCTAAGTTCTCGCAGTTAGTAAGTCACAGAGGCAAGACTTTATTACTGACTTTTGTCCTCAAAATGCTGTGCATTTTGCTTTCTTGTATCTTTTCCAACTATCTTTTTTCATCAAGGACTAGGATAACCCTCATGATATCCTGGTCTCTTCACTGTGTTTTGTCTGACTTTTTTCCCTTTGCAGATCCCTGGCACAACACAGACAAGAAGTTGTGGATGAGATAGTGAGTCCATGGAGGAGCCTGGAGACATATTCCTATAACAGATACCACCCCATGGAGGAGGTAAGCAAAGACACAAAATGGGGGTGTTGGTGGTGGTCACAACCTACTTTAGGATGAGTGAGGGATAGTTCACTGCTAATATCCATGGACTAGAGAGCCTCAGGATGTGAAACTGATATTTGTCTGTGCACTAAGGTCAAGGAATTCCCAACTGTTACTCCCTGACCACCACCACTAAATATGCAAATCCTGGCGATATGAAATAAAAAGGCAAATCAACAACAAAAAGAAAAAGGAAGAAAAGAACACCCGAACCAGTTTTGATAGTGTAAACGGGGATCAGAATGAACCTTTACTCTTGTTCATCAAGTCTTTAGCTGGTTTAAGCAGGGCAGGGCCAATGTGTATATAGATGTGGGATGGAAGGTGGAGAAAACTTCTGATTGAATCATATTTAGCCCCAAAGTGTGGCATTATTTCCAGTAGGATGCAAGAAACACGGGCAGCTGCTCTCAAGAGGGGAAAACTTTTTTTTTTCCCAAAGAAATATTTGTATTGCTGCTAAGTTCAGTGGTTTCTGAAACTGGATATGGTAAAATGTACATATGAATATATGCAGTGTGTGTGATATTGTGAAGTATAAATTTCTTTTGAAGTATAAATTTCCAAAAATAGAATTATGAGGTTAAAGGGTATGTAAATATACGTGTTTGATATAAATGTACAAGTTGTCCTCCAACCCGGCTTTACCATTTATTTCCTCCATATTGAGGAATATATTAATGTTTTCCAGAATTTTTTTCAAAGAGTACAAGAAAGAATTTACATTTTCTTCTATAACAATCATCCCAAAGTTTCTTAGATTTTTGAACAAGGTCCAGTAAGACCCACGGGAAGTGTATGCTTTGGTATCAGAGATGAGTCACACCTGGCTTGGCCACTTGCTCTGTGACCTTGACCAAGACATTTAACCTCTTCGTTCCTCAACTTCCTCATATGTGAAATGGGAGTAGCGATGCCTATCTTGCAGCTTTGTTGTAAGAGTGAAAAAAACTGCACTACTACTGGTTAAGCATGAACAATTGCTGCTGCAGTTTGTGTCTCTCCAGAGATTTAAGGCACCTGCGTCTGACCCAGCCCAACACAGAAGCACACACAATACTCATGTGATGATTTGTTAGTCCTCTTACTGTTATAATAATGCCTTTTATCTGTAGATATTCCATGCTAAGATGAATTTCAGTTGAGACACAAGAATTTTCAAATAGAATATTTGTTACGCCAAATTATTATATGTACCATAACTCATCATTCAGGTGTTTTAACTATACCAAAATTGAGTGTGGGAGGTATCCTATCCCATGCTGATAACTAGCTTAATATGTCTTACCTTTGTGAATTCTTTATTTCATTCTCTCTTCTAGAACCCCAAATTACTGACTTACAGGCAGAAGTCTAAGACCCTTCCTTTGTAAGCACGGCATTAGGACTTGTAATTAAATCAACATCTATTCAGTTGTATTCAGCTGAAATAAAGTGATTGACTTGGCTTGATTAAGAAACTTCTGCTGGCATGTTGGTGAAGGGCATACCCAGGTCTTCTCTAATTTTGGATACATGGACATTAGCTAAAGATATTTTGGGGAGTCATAAAGACTAAAGAAGGTCCCACAAAATAGACTTGACCTGAAACTTCTGGCATGACTGAGTGCCACCGGGAAATCTGGAAGTCTGGTGGCCATTATTGTACAATGTTTCAGAAGTGTTATAGTGGATTGTTGCAATTGATTATTCTCAATCATTTACTTGTAAAGTTCAACAGGATGTCCTAAGACTAGATGGCAGAGTAAATCTTTAAAGAACATGGTGGGTCGGGGGTGGTCATAATTCGTTGGTTTAGTCTTCTAGTTTGTTTAGTGCACAGCTGTTGAAATGAAGAGCAAAGAGTTCAGAGTTCAGTGTCTTGATGAAAGAAGCAGTTATCTTAATTAGGGGCAAGCAAACAGTCTTCTTACTGATAACCTCGCTTCTCCCTGGCTGTTTCAGATCTATCAGTGGATGAGTCAGATAAGGGAGAAGTACACAGAAGTGGTGACACAGCATTTCCTAGGAATGACCTACGAGAGCCGGCCCATGTATTGTCTGAAGGTGAGTGAGAGGCTGGGAATTTCAGGGGTCTCTCCTGCCCCATCCAAGGCTACGTGTTGACGATCGAGGCTCGAGTGAGAAATATGGACAAGGTTAAAAGAAGCAGGGCAGAAAGACTTTGACTTTTCCACCTCAAAGTGGGTTTTAAAAATTCAAAACTTGTAAACGCTTACACCTTATTCATTTGCATGGAGTTTTGTTCTGGAGGGAGTAAAGAGAATTTGGAACGGTTGGGTGAGACCATGTGGGTAGGATTTAAAAATAAACGCCCCGAGGTAAGAATTTTTTCCTTAGCTTTCTTCATGCTGGGCCTCTCTCATCCCCACTAAAACTGGGGAGCTTAAAATCGTGGCTGGTGGCTGGAGAGGACTTTAGACGTTCTGGCTGAGTGGTTTCCAGCCTGTGCTCTGTCAGGGCCTGGGTGTCTCCGTGCCCCCACAGAGTGGGAGAGGGGTCCTGCCTATAGGGGAAATCCCCACTCATGCTTCCACCAAAGCCAGTTCCCTTTTTATGTGTATTTTGAGTTTTTAGAAAATTGTTCTTTTTTAAAACTTTTTTTCCTCCATAAAAATGTTTGGAAATCATAGACAACCTTCATTTTTGGTTCCTTCATTTTTATGAGGGAACAAAGACCCAGAGGAGTGAAAGGACTTGTACGAGATCGCACAGCCGGATTGTAGCAGAGTCAGAGGGCTAACCCAGGCTCCAGGCTCTCTGCCCCTTCTGCGTGTGACATGATGAAAAGTGTTTGAGGCTGAATAACCACTTTCCACAGGGCCGGTCTCTCAGTTTTGGACCAGTGATAGTTCAATTCTGGCTGCTTTCAAGTAATACTCATGCCTGGGCCCCATCCACAGAGATTCTGAGATAATTGCTCCAGGATGGGGCCCAGGCACGCTTTGAGAGCTCCCTGGGTGATCCTAATGAGCAGGCAGGAATGACAAGCACTGCACCTAACCTTTGGTTTTCAAAGGGTGCTCCTTGCACCAGCAGCATCAGCATCGCCTGGGAACTTGATAGACATGCACATTCTCGAGGCCGACTACAGATCCACCGAATCAGACACTCTGGGGGTGGGCCCAGCAATCTGGGTTTTAACAGGCCCTCCTCCAAGTGACCCTGATGCCCACTCAAGTTTTCCAGCCACAGTGCACTTCCCAGTTCCAGGTGATGCTGGTCCTGCTGGCCCACAACTGTGCTTCAAGAACCACCACCAAAGCACTTAAGCACTTCGGCATCAAGAACTGGCATGCCTTTGTTTGCTGTCCTCTTAATACTTTCCATAGATGAGTTAACTGACAAACACACTCACAAATTTGACAGTTACCTACAACTACAAAAATATCTATTGGCTTGAAATAGAATTTACCCAGGAGTTGAGTAATTGGTTAATATGTTAAGTGTGGGCCACTTACTTACCTGAGTTTAGATAGGCCATCACACGCTGAGCTGAGTCAGCCGAAAAGGCATTTAAACATCCTTTGCTCAGGACATACTTTAAAGAATAGAGCTGGTACATAATAAGGAGGCAATAAAGATAAACATATGATCATGTACATATACTCATAAAAGGGGTAATTATAGGAGAGAGTTAAGGTAAAAGGTGGATCAGGAATTATGCCAGCAAACTTTGAAAATGGGTGAGGATAAAAGGATAAAGTTCTTGAATATGATGACTCCAGCCCCATATTTATTCCAATGTGCAAGTTTCTCACAGATATAGAGGGAGAGCCTTCAGCAGCCCAGTTCCCAGTAGTATTCAGTGAACAGTATGAGTCCTGGCCATTCACAAACCCAAAACAGATGTGACTATTACTAACATGGGCATGTTCACAGCTTTTTCTCCACCAAAGAGAATCTATAATTTCCAGGTTCATTCCTACCTACCCCACTGACCTGGTGGCTGACCTGATGTACAAGAATGATAAATGGGGAGAGGAGAAAGAAGAATGGGTTAGCCGGGAGTGGAGGATTCTCTAAAGGAAAGGGAAGAAGGCAGGTACCTCTAGGGAAATTAAAAAAAAAAAAAAACTGCTAAGTTTGCACAGTGGTTTGTGATAATAAGTAATTGTTTGGTAATGGAGCACAAATGTCCCCTTTAGATCAGCCAACCATCCAATAACCCCAAGAAGATTATTTGGATGGACTGTGGAATTCATGCCAGGGAATGGATTGCTCCTGCTTTTTGCCAGTGGTTTGTGAAAGAAGTAAGTGTCTTTAACTTTCTCATAATGGTTAACCACCCCACAAAATACCTGTCATGACTCGGCCATTTGGACAGCATACTTCTTCCACATGTTGACAGTGCACCTCTCCACTGAGCTACCCCTTCACCCCAAGGGAAATGGAATTAATAAGTAGCTTCACTGAAAATTGAGTTAGATGTTCTGATCTCTTTCCAGTGCACCGCAAATCATTTTTGTTGGAAGGTAAATATATTTAAATGTGGAAGAAAATACATCTTGGAAGTCAGAGATGAGTTTGAATCCTGGCGCTGACTCTTTCTAATAGTCTTGTGCAAAATTTCTCACACTAGGACCCCTAGTTTTTCACCTGCAAAAGGTATATGAAATGACCACTTCAGCGTCTGTTGTGTGGATTAAGAGATTAATACATGGGAAATACCCAGTACGGTGAATTCTTGCATATTACCTATATCTTGCCCTTGGGAGAATAAGGAACCTTTAAAATTAATATCAGAGACTTTTTGTGATAGTCTTTTCAGAAACCCAAACATAATGAACCCCACAAAGGGTTAGTTCTCAAAGTGTGATTCCTAGACCAACAGCATCAACATAACTGGGAACCTGATAAAAATGCAAATTCTTGTTTTCCACCTTACCGCCTCATACCTAATGACTTAGGGGTGGGGATGGAGATGGGGAGTGTAGCCAGGTAGTCCATAGTTCAACAAGTCCTCCAGGTGATTCCGATGCATGCTAAAGTTTCAGAACGACCACCGTAATGAATAGGACAATTGAGGCTAGGTTGGAGGGTGGAGGGTGGTGGTTAGATGTGCAGTCACCTCTTATAATTAAGTTGAAATTATTAGAAAATTAAAAGAGAAAAGACCTCTCCCCAGGATCATTGCAAATGTTTCTGTATTAAATTTCTAGATTCTGCAAAACTATAAAGACAACTCAAGGATAAGACGGCTCCTTAAGAACCTGGACTTCTATGTTCTTCCAGTTCTTAACATAGATGGTTACATCTATACTTGGACAACTGTGAGTTTATCGAGTCTGGTCCTGGGATGGGTCCACGAGCTAGATCTTGACTTAGGTTCATTTTTCTGACTTCAGTCACCACGGCTATAAAAATGTTTTGTGACCATAGAAAGGAAGAAATCTTGTTTGGGATGAAAATCAACATTTTCCAGCCAACAATCTAAGTGCAGTTTAGGATTGAAGAGGCTGAAGGCATTTTTTAAAAGTCCAGAACATGTGTTTTGTTTGTTTGTTTTTGACATATTCCCAGTTTTCCAGCCAGACAACATTTCTCCAACTCCATCTCCTTAAAATTCCTGGATTGCATGACACCTGATAAGGATTATGTTGGTATAAAATTTCTACACTACCCTCTGTCTGCCTTAAATCAGTTCTAGAATCATGAGGGGTACATATGATCTTTAAATACTAACCCAACCTTCATTTTTCATTGTGATCATGCACACCATGGGGAAAACATCTCATAAACTTTTTTATTTAGGAGACAACCTCCTCTTTGCAATGTTTCTAAAGCATACCACTTCTTAAGTAAGACCCCAGTTCCTAAAGAGTGTTAATTCCTCCTGCTCCCCCAGGCTCCCCCTGAGGCCCTTCGCAGGACCCCTTTCTCTGCAACAGCCTTTCTGGCCCATGTGTGAATCAAGTCCTTCCCTCCCAGCTTGTCTGGCAAAACGTGTCTTCATCCTCATCTCCACCCATCAGTCTTCTGCTTCCAGAAACGTGCAGAGACCATCTCTGATACACCTGGAACAGTGTCTTTCCATCTGCCCAGCTATTTCCCTTTCATCCTTTATCACTTGGACTTAAAAATACAATTCTCAGAAGCTTTTCCTGATTAAGCAGATCACATGCACCAGACACTGCTGAACTGGTCTTGAGGGAAAGGCCAAACTACCCCTCCAATTGGATGGTTTCCATGTAAGTACGCTTTGGGTCATACAGATGTTCCTGTTATTGGGGGCCGCTAGCCCATCTGTGAGACTAAAAATTACATGTACAGGCTTCGGAGTGATGAGGCAAGTTCTTCCAGACCATCCTAGGAAACGTTTTTCATGTGCGAGGACCACCCATTGTCACTAACACTGATCTGTGAGACCTTAGAATGGCAACATCCCTGTGTTCCTATTGCAGGATCGGCTTTGGAGGAAATCCCGTTCGTCCCATAATAATGGCACATGTTTTGGGACAGATCTCAATCGAAATTTCAATGCATCCTGGTGTAGTAAGTACACACTTAGTAGATGAATTGATAAATAACAACAAGAACAAAATAGAACAGAGAAACCAGGAAAGAGGTGAATTACTAGAATTAGTACTAATTCATATATATAACTTTTGAAATAAATATCTAATTTTGTACAGCTTTCTGGACTTCCTGATCAGTGTTATTCCCTCTAAAGAGATGATATTATCTATGCAGTAAAAAGAGCAACACTCAAATACAGGACTGTCTCCAAGTGAGGCTGGCTAAAAAAGGGTAAAGCAAACCTAGACCAGTGTGACTATGTTTGAAATCCATCACTTCATTTTAAAATATATGAGTTATTAAGGGGGAGGCTGTAGCTCAGTGGCAGAGTGTGTGCTTAGCATGCACAAGGTCCTAGGTTCAATCCCAAGCACCTCTGTTATAAATAAATAAAAATAAATAAACCTAATTACCCCCCTGAATATATGAATTGTTATAAAGAAAAGAAAAATCAGAGAATCGCCCTTGCAGATTATTTTACAGCGGGAGTGCAGCAGTAAACAAGGCAAACATTTTCTTCTCCTTAAGGCATTTTCATGTTTCTGAATCTCAACATGCCCAATGCATTGGAAGCAAATAGAGGTGGGAATGGTTGTGAGCAGTCTGGTTAACAACCAGATGGCAAAATGTAACATTCATACTTGGCAGCTGTGTGGTCTTGGAAAAATGGCTTCAGCTCTTTGCCTTAGTTTTGTCTTATTTTTAAAATGTGGCCCAGAGTAATACCATCTTATCACTGGATTGTGGTGGAGATTCAGTGAGATGCTATGTTGGAGAGGCTGGGCTCAGTGCCCAGCATGTAAAAGGTGCTGTTGATGGTCCTTATTATTGATGAGAATGACAGACTACAAAATAGCTTTTTTTTTTTCATCCTTGCAGAATAGCTCTCATGAGACTCAAGACGGTAAGACAAGAGAGAGAATTAGACCAACGAGACTATGTCCAAGTCTGACCCTGGAACCCGAGAGCTGGTTCCTAAGGGCCCACCAAAGGTTTAAGTGAAAGATTAGTAAAATTGCCATTCCATTTTCATCTTCCTTTCTGGGAGTTTGTTTCTAAATCTGAACGTCAGCCTTCTTGCTTTTCTGAGTTCCTCCTTGAATGACTATCCAAGTTGACTTATTTAACCAGGACTAACTTAGACAAGCAGAGGCAAGCCTAGATTCCATCTACAGATGCCCTGAGCAAGGATGGGTCCTTCCCTTAGCCTCGGTCAGTGCTAAGCAGAGCTCGTGATGCCTTCCTTGGGGTTTCCTTTATATTTCAGGTATCGGCGCATCTCACAACTGCCAAGAATTAACATTCTGTGGGACAGGACCTGTGTCTGAACCAGAGACAAAAGCTGTTTCCAGCTTTATAGAGAGCAAGAAGGAGAACATTGTGTGCTTCCTGACCATGCACTCTTATGGGCAGCTCATCCTCCTGCCTTATGGCTACACCACAAATAAACCAAGTAACCACGAAGAACTGGTAAGACCATAGTGCCAAAGCCTTTAGAAGCCTCAGCAGGACCCTGCCTTCCTTTTCCTGATTTCCATTTCTAGGATTTTGGCTCCAGCCCTGCTTTCGTCCCCTCTGCTCTTTCTTATTTTCTTACTCTTGCTTTTCACACCTTGCCAGATGCCTGCTGGGAAGGCTTCAGGTTAAATGCTGCTTTACCTACGTTAATTAACTACCTGTTTCGGAAAGTGTCAAGTTGGGAGACATCTTAGGTATTCGTGTGTAATATAAATGAGATGATTATGTTAATCATCTGCAGGAATGCGCTTTCATTTCTGTAAATTCTCTTGAAGCTCCCGTTCAGCAATTATAGCTTTTGAACCGTGCTTTAAAGAACTTGCCAGCTGTTAGTGGAATATGGCATCTCTAAAATAACATGGCTAAATAATATCTGTTCTCTTCCCTGCTAAACACAATGCTTTATTTTCTTCTAAACTCTGCCTCTAGTATTTGCCTAGGAATATTTGCAAGGGGAAGTGCTAGCGAAATTCAAAGCAGGGAAAGTCTGCTTTGTCTTATCCGGGCCCTTCTCTGAAGCTGTGTTTACCCAAGCCCTGGTGGGCAGTGAAATGCTGAAAAAAACTGGGCTCTTTGCCCTGTTGTGAACCTGAGAGCAAGAGACATAAGTCAAAGAAAGGGTAAATTTAGAATTGTGATATTTTGCATCTTTTCTTAATTTAAAAAAATTTTTTCTAATTATGGTAAAACATACATAACAAAATTTACTATCTTAAACCATTTTTAAGTGGACAGTTCAGGAGTGTTAAGTATAGTCACATTAAGTGCAACGGATCTAAAACTTTTTCATCTTGCATCATTAAAATATCTCTACCCATTTAAACAGCAGCTTCGCATCCCCCTTGACCCTGGCAACCAACATTCTACTTTTTGTCCCTACGAGTTTGGCTACTCTAGGTACCTCATATAAGTGGAATCACACAGTATCTGTCTTTTTGTGACTGGCTAATCTCACTTGGCATCATGTTCTCAAGCTTCAACCCTGTTGTACCACGTGGCAGAATTTCCTTTTCTTTTAAAGGCTAAATATTATTCCATTGCATGTATATACCACATTTTCTTTATCTACTCATCCATCATGGATATTTGAATTATTTCCACCTTTTTCCTATTGCAAATAATGCAGCTATGAACATAGGTATAAAAATATCTCTTTGAGATCCTACTTTCAATTCTTTGGAGTATATACCCAGAAGTGGAGTTGCTGGATCATATGGTCATTCCATTTTCAACTTTTTGAGAAGCCATCATATGTTTTTCCACAGCAAGTACACCATTTTCCATTCCCTCCAATAGTGAACAAGAGTTCTGATTTTTTCCATATTTTCCCCAACACTTGTTTTTTCCTGTATATTTTTAAAAATTTTTTTGTTTGAACAAACTTGACATTATTAACAAACATTGGACTGGATGGGGGCTAAGCGTGCTCTACTCTTAAGATTACAGAAGCCTGGTGATCCATTGATTCTGTTGTGTCTCATCCCCTCCCACTGAAGGGTGACCCATAAAACCCAGGTCTGTACACTAAAAGAAAAACCGCTATAGATTTTTGCTGAAGGGAGCCCTTCCCCAGCAGTGCCCCAATATCTTTCCTGCAACTGTCTATAGACCTTTGTTCTTCATGATCATTTTGCAAGTGGTGGAAATCACTAACATTTACCTAGAACTTTAAAAATTACTAAGGGATTTTATGGACATTATCTCATCTGATCCTCATGACGATATAATTAGCTCACCTTGGAGATGGGGAAATTAAGACCTTGAGTTAATTATATTTCTAAAGCCCCTGTAGACGGTAAATGGGGGAGCCTGGGCTGGAACACATGTCTTCAGACTCCAGAGGTCACATTCATCTGACCACTGCCTCTCTCCACTCAGGGAGGGTTTGCAAATTACGGGAGCCATCATCAACTTGGATGCATAGTCCACTGCATCCTATTTCCTCCACCTTTCTGTGCCCCAGGAGGTCTATTTCTTCAGTAAAGAAACCCGCAGAAACAGAGATTTCAGTCAAGAAGCATCGAGCCCTCCATATTTCCCGGTTCTGGTGGTATTTGCCATAGGTGTCTACTTTCTGCATAAAGGGTTCTGTGACAAACACAAATGAATCACCAAAGACAGGCCATTATAAACTTTTAATGGGACTGGCCCTTCCACCAGCAGAAAAAAGAGACCTGTATACCCCAGTATTTTTCTAGAGAATTTCATGCCTTTTTTTTGGTATGGGAAAACAGAGGCTACGTGGTCATTTCGCAAGATTTGTATTCAAAGGTCACGGGGTCTTGTGCTGCTGACTGGCTGAAGGTTAGAGCTTTCTGGCCACAGGCTAGAGGTGGGGCACTGACATCATCACTCCTGGAAGGTGGAACTCTAAGACGGGAATTACTGGCAATCCTTCAGTACTATGTGTAGAGATTGGTAAATAGAATTGAGAAAGATGGCTTCAATTCTGTCTCTCTTACACTCTCAGGTGCTGAAGAGTTAGCATAACATTCATCACTAAGACTCTTCCATAAAAAGACTGTGAACATTTTGCCACCATGTGTCAAACTTATTGAAGCTAGTTAGCAGTGTTTTCAGGTTCTTAATGGTGAGCTTTGATAGAGTGTACAGAGACAGCGTCACACCAACTGTTCAAGGAGATTTCCATTTCTGGTACTATTTACAACCACCAGAGACTAGTAATTAATCTCTAGAGATTTACAAAATCAAAAATTTGTAGAAATCATGATAAATATTATACTGCATGATAGACAACTTGGCAATCATTAAATAGGGGAAATATAACTATATATAGCCTCTTTCTAAACTGCTCTGGAAATCGAGTAGCTACAAGAAGTCTAATGTTTCAATGCTGCCATTCTTTCCATTTGAACTCTTTCCATATCAGCCCCTGGATCCCATTCCAAGCGCCGTCCTCCTACACACATGCCAGGGCCTTAATCAATCTTTCTGATGCTTGCCTTGAGAATATGTCTATAGGAAATTCTCTGCGCCCAGTGAAGAAGTTACTAAGCTGGCATGAGGTCTTTAGCAATGTAAATTATGTACTACTAGCGAAGGGATTTTTTTTTTTTTTTTTGTCTAGCCAGTACCTTTGGGCTGAGAAGAAGAATAGCAGAGGAATGGGCTCTCTGTGGCCTTGCAGTATAATGTCAAAAGGAGAGAAAAGAATGATCAGGAGCTCCACCCCTAGAGATAGAAGGCAGCATCTACAGGATCTCCATTTCATCTTTTCACAAAGGACCAAACCCATAAGCAAAGCATCACAACTGTGTTCTTCTCATATATGTTCTACTTCTGACTCCTAGTAATTCTGACTCTACTTCTGACTCCATAGTAATTCCTGGTGGAATCATTAAAAAAAAAAAAATTCTTTTTGTCAATAAAGAAGAGGAAACTGGAAAGACCCTCTCCTACCCCACAGCCAGGATTTGAGGAAAGGGAACTATATAGGATAAAGTAAGTAAAGGCTGGCAGTGGGAAGAGTCATTGTCTGGGGTGAGCCGCAGGAAAGGAGAAAACAAGAAATAGAAGAAACCATTTGAATAGAAAACGTAGCCTGGAGCTACTCTACGTAACCCAAATAAAAGTTAAGACCCCACATGGACCAGTTAGCATGGAGTTTCATTCAAAGAAACACAGAAACACATGGGAATTAAAAATAGTTTAAAACAATTCCTATCTCTACCAGAGACTCTGGAAGGACTTCAGAAAAGAGTGTAGCTGGTAAATCTTAGCAACTCTTTCTCCAGGCTTCATGCTTTTAATTTCACTCACACACAGCAGCTACCCTGACTCCTTTCACTCCGCTCTTCATTCTTACTTCCTTACTAGAATTTCTCTCTCCAGAAATCCCCCTTTCTGAATCTCCTCTCCTCCTTATGATTTCCTCTTCTTTCTGCAAACAGCTCTCATACATGTGGAGAGTCTAGTGTAAATGATTAAAACCAGCTTTATTCCTCCCTCTTCTTTAGCCCTTCCTACCCATCATCTCAGTTCTGGACAACACAAGCCCAGGAACTAAGGCAGACTTGGAATCTCTTTTCAGGAAGAGAGTGCAGGTGAAATTCTTAGTACTGAGTGGAAACGAGGCAACAAGCCTGCAAACATGTTCAATTTATCATTGTATCTTAGCACACACACAGAAAGTGCCGAGTTCTACCACTGCCGCATGTGATCTCATCACCACTTATTGCCTTTTCTACTCTTCCTTTGAATTTCACCATGTCTGTCTGCACTCTGAGACCCAGGCACCACCATGTCACATCTTAGGATTCAATTGGACAGTGCAGGACCAGGAAAGGAGAGACAGGATCTAAAACTAGACCTGTCGCTAGTCAGACGTCAGGGGAGCTGATGCACCTGTAAGTGCAGGCAGGCTGCCCTAAGGGGTAAAGCCATGGTGGATCACAGTCCAGGCAAGGAGTGGCCAAGGGGATTTTGGTGGTGTTCACATAGAACCTAAGGAGTGGGGTGTGCCATCAGGTGGGTAGAATGTAGCATGAGGGAATCTAGGCTGGGGGATACTTAGACTGTCAAAGGTACTCAAGGACATTCATCCGAAGGCCAATGAGCATGGCCAGTACACTTGGACCTCAGTTAGTGTCTCTGATCTCAGGAAAGGGTCTGCAGAGAGCAAGGCTGAGACCTTAGAAATCATCCAGTTGTGAGAGATTTCCAGTGTAGTAAGGTGACATGGTGCTAGGTGTGGCCAAGTGTGTCATTTCATGCTCTGAAATTCTATTCTATGAGCCTAAGAGAGAGAAGTATCAAATACTTTTAAGGAAGAATAAGAGGTGGGTAATAAGAGAAGTATGAACAAAGGGCTGTGGGAGAAAAAAGTGGGGAGAGAGAATCCAGTTGGGGTGATCAAGAAAAGCCTATGGAGTAGTTGGCATTTGAGGTCCCTTGAGGTTGGGTAGAATTTCAACATTATGAGAGGTAAGGCATCCCAGGTAGAGGGAATATCCTGAAAAAAGGCAGAGAGGCTGAGGAACAGGGGCATGTCTGAGGAACTGTGGGAGAACTTGAGCTTGACTATAATCTAGGGTGGAATCTAGAGATGATGTTGGGAAGGTGCATTAGGTCCATATGGTAGAGGATCTCAAATCCTAGACTGAGAAGTTTGTATTTAATTCAGTGGGCAACTACGAGTTAGTGAAGGCTTTTCAGCAGGTTCATGATCATTGTTCTGCTCTATGAAAGCTCACCTGGAAAGCAGGGGAGATCAATTGGGATTAAGGATTTGCAAGAGAATGGAAAACTAGAAGATGACAATAGTCCATTTCAGAGGTGATAAGACTGAAATAAAGTGATGACACTGGAAGTGCATCTTGATAACTATTTGAGAGAAGAGTCAAAGATGATAGGATTTTACATGTTGGGGGCACATGATAGGCCAGAACTATGAACATCAAAGCAGCCTTATTAGTAGGGAAGATGATGAAACTGGGCTTGAGTGTGTTGAGTCTGAAGTACCAGCAGGCTACCCAGGTAGAAATGTTCAATGGGAAGTTAGAAAGATGGTTTGGAACTCTGAGGATGGATTTGGACAAAATAGCAAACCCTCTGGATTGTTGAATTTATTTTTAACACCAAATATCTGTCTCTTCATTTCCCACCTACAGATCCAAGTTGGACAGAAGGCAGCAAATGCATTGAAAGCAAAGCATGGAACCAATTATAGAGTTGGATCGAGTGCAGATATTTTATGTAAGTATCTTTTTTTTTCCCTCTTCAATAGTATCTAAGGCACAAAAAAGTCAGTGGGCTTTGGGGAGTGGGGTGGACAGGATAGAAAAGTTCCTTGGATCAACAGAAAGTTGTACAAATCAAAACGACCAAGGATAAAATAGGGATAAGGTGTGAGCACAACGCAAAAATTAATACACTGGCTCAGAACTCCCTCTGGCTTCAGTTAAAAAGAGCGGGCAGTGAGGAGACACAGGAGTTAACAGGAAAGATGTTCCCTAGGGACCCTTGGTCAGTTGATTCAGTTCCCAGAAGACCATCAGGCTAAGAAAGTAAAGCAGATGGGGCCTGGAGAGAGGATCTTTTTTAAAAAGAGGATTTAGTTGAAGGGAGAGAGCACTGCTTTTTCCATCCCCAACTACTGCTTCCTCTACCCACTGGAGGACCACCGAGGTCATATTTTCCTAATATTTTTCCTATTGGTCATTTTGCTTCTTGTTCCTTTATCTGCCAGTTCACTTTTACCTTCAATATTAGATAGTCTTGTCTTTGATTCAGTTAAGACACTTCAACAAAACCTCTGCTATGTGCCAGGCAAAATGCTAGCTAATGTGGGGAGGGCAAAGGAAGACAGAGGCTGAACGAGACGTAATTCCTGCCCTACAGGGGCTTGATATCAAGGAGAGGAAGAAGACACCTACTCACAAAATCTTAATATGAAAGAGTTTATTTACTTTGTTAGGTTGAACCTCTATTCCCTGAAATGGCTAATAGAAATCTTTCACAGGACAGCTTCCAACTCTGCCTCCATGTTTGCATTTGTAGATGCCACATCAGGGTCTTCAAGAGACTGGGCCCAGGATATCGGGATCCCCTTCTCATACACGTTTGAGCTGAGGGACAATGGTACCTATGGTTTTGTTCTGCCAGAAGCTCAGATTCAGGCTACCTGCGAGGAAGCCATGGAGGCTGTGCTTTCAGTCCTGGATGACGTATATGAGAAATACTGGCACTCAAACAGCGCTGAAAAGGCGACGTCTACTGCTGTGGTGCTGAGCTTGCTAATGTCCTTCATCTCTCTTCTCTAAGCGCATCCTCCCCAGGGCCGCTCAGCCCCAGTGATGTGGACAGGACCACATGGAAGGTGTTTGTGGTTATGGTGGAGCCAAATAATTTAACTAGAAATACTTCCTATTTCAATAAAGAGGAATCATCTTTGTATTTTAATGTTTCTTTTTTTTTTGCTGGGTAATTAATTTGTATTACTTTAAAAGAGTATCATATTAGTCATTGCTACAGTAGTGCTACAGATCAAACCTGCTTACCAGTCAGCAGCTCACAAATCTGTAGGTCAGCAAGGAAGCTCTGTGCATCTTGGCTGTTCTCACTTACATACCTGTGGTCAGTTTCAGGGCAGCCGCCCCAGGGTCTAGAGAATTTTCTTCCCATCTAAACTCTTCGAAAATTTTGCCTGTGCCCTTGGCACCAAGTCCACACTTAATTTTGTGTTATTGAGTGAGTAGCAGCCTTCAGCAGATAAAGTTATAACCTGTCCATGTAGCTGTTGCTGGTTTTATTTATTTATGTAATATTTTATTGATTTACCCAAAAAAGTTTTTTTGAGACTCTCTGAGGTACATTTTGCTAAGCTCTGGGGTTACAAAGGTAAATAAGGTGGACCTGGTCCCTGTCCTCTTGGAATTTCTGTCCCAGTGGGTGAGATTGAGGATGGTAGCTATAAATAAATGAAATGGATGCTATCGCATACCAGGCAAATCTCAACTCTGGGGAGCTCTGTATCAAGAACAAAAAGAAATAAATTAATTATATACTGCAGCTTGTGACAGGTGCTATGAGCGAAATAAAGAGTAAGTAGAGAGGTAAGCAAGGACTAGCTTGCATGTTTATACGGGTATACGGCGTTGAACTGTGCGTCCTGTCCATTACACCGCACGTGCTCTTCTGCTGGCCTCTATGACTGTCATTTCCTGTATATCTCTGTGTGACACCTTGAAATGGTGCTAAGCATTTGTCAGCCTCTGAACAAATGTTGTCACTGTGACCAGCTGACAGGGCATCCTTGGGTGTTCAGTCACCCATTTCCGAATTTCCTTGTTGGTCAGTCACAATACACTTCTTGGTTGTAACCCTTTTATTGCCTTTCTTTGTCGTCTTTGTTTCTTCATGTTTGGCTGGTGTGTGGCTGATAAGGGTCAGAAAGGAAAATGTCAGGGGCAGTGGGGCTTAATGAATCAGCGAACAGCTATTTACATAAAAATGCCAGCTCCACAAGTGTGGCATTGTCAGGAGAAAACGGCTGGGTTTCATCAATGGTCAGGCTGGGAAGAAAGAAAACCAGCGTGGCCACCAACACCATGTTCAAGAGGGAGACAGAGGAGCTGTGGCTTGAGGCTCAGGTTATCGGCTGTAACTTGCCTCCATTTCACTTTCTAAGGCTGTCTGTTAACAGTTGGGACCTCGGAGTGCTATCGGAGCTCTGATCTCCAAAGCTTCACTCCTGTCTAAAGTTTGAGTCCACGGCCAAATACAGCTGGAGGGGAACAGGTGGAAATGCAAGCTATCAGCCTGCCTGAAACCTCCCACAAGTCTAAGACACAGTCGTAGCTTTCGGAGGTGGGTGTGCTTTACATGCCTCTGAGGGCTTGGGAGACTGAGGGCCATGACGTGGTTTTTACTTCTTCTAAAAGTGTTTTATGTGGAAAGACACTAAGAGCAAGGCTAGAACGATGATGGATGACCACACTGATCTTTCTTAAGGATGCTTTCAACTTTCTGGTCTTAAATGGTAACAGTTTGGGAAAACTTTACAACTGATGAAATTAATGCAATCAATGCAATCTTGAAAGCCTCCCGTGCTGAGGCTCTGTTGGGTCCAGGATTTGATTTTGCCCTACTTTAAAGCTAGGAAGTGGGGGAGGGTATATCTCAGTGGTAGAGTGCATGCCTAGCATGCACCAGGTCCTGGGTTCAATCCCCAGTACCTCCACTAAAAATAATAACAACAACAACAACAATAATAATAAAGCTAGGAAGTTAGCTTGTTGCTGTTCCATGGGTGTTAGAAGACATGAAACCCCTGAGTCAGAGACAGGACGTTGTTACCCGCTGCACAGGAAGCACCATCATCAGCACGTTGCTTACACTGGCTCCTCTTGCTCTCAAGTTTGAACATATTGCATTTTCTGTTACTATTTCTTTCTTTCCACCCACCTTGGTTGATGCTGTTTTTTCCCCCATAATTATTCCTTCAAAGGATCAAGATCTTCTTGACCTATGGGTGAATTTAAAGCTTAAAATGATGCAAAATGATAAATTCAGATGGGATCCAACCTTCAAGCTCTAATTTTTTTCTTCATCAGTGTCAAAATGAGTTCTGCTTTTGGTGCCACTTTGTATGACCAAGCTCCTCTTCCCCTTCCTTTTCTCATGCAGTTTAGCATATCCCCTATGAAATGTTACTAAAAATCGATTCTTCATGTCACCTGGTATTATTCTGATCTGCCTATAATTTGAATCTGGCATAAAGTTATTATGGCACTAAGAAAAGCCCCAGTACAGAAAATTGCAATACTAAATACAAAGGAGTTTTTTTAAAATTAAATTAATAATAATTAATTTGATACCAAATGCAGTGATTAGAATACTTTGTATGTATTAACTTGTGTAACACTCATAAGCATCCTGAGTTAGGTACTTTTATTAATTTGAAGAAGAAGCTGAGACAAAGAGAAGGTAAGAAGCACACCTGGGGTCACAGTGTTCTTAATAATTGTTGATTGAACAGATAATTTATTGGGATAGGAATTTTCTGGTTCTAGGATGTTGGAAGTAGGGCTTAGTGGCCACTAACTGTGCTTCACCCAGATCCCTTCAGCCCCTCCTCCTGCACCTTTCTCTGTCTTTAATGTGTTTTTGGCCTCCAACAGCTCATACAAGTGGGATTCTTTCCCCGATGACTGCCCTGGGCTACTGCACATAATTTGTCTGCAGCCACAGAAAGCTAGAAGTGTTTGGGGGTTCTACCCACCACCAGAAACTCCCAGCCCCTGCCTGGATATAAATTGATGGATCCGGGAGTATGAACACACAGTCCCTTGCAGTGGGTTGGAGAAAACTCCAAAGGATAACCCATGTTCCAGAGATCTTGTGGAATAAGGTTGACATTATCCTGCAAAGAACTTCCTCTGAGGTGACACCCATGCATGGCTTCCTACCTTTCCTTGTTCTGTGTCAGTTTCTCTTGATAGCATCTCCTGAATAAGCCACTTGTACATGAATTCCCACTTCTGGGTCTACCTCTGGGAACGCAATGTAAGACAAACCCCTTGGGAATTATTACCAAAACATCATACATTCTTAACTTCCTAAAACAACCTTCAATAAAAGTATTGCTCTTATTTAATATTCAGAGTATGCCTGGGGATTACAATGTGATATGGACAGAAATATTCTTATTTTGAAGATGTTATCATTCTGGTCCATGAGGAATCTTCTTCCAGAAAAGACATTCACTTCAGGAAAACGTATGCATTTCCAGTTTGGTCTCTACTGAAGGCACAGTAAAAAAGATTAGCCTTTATGGACTTGTAAATTTTGAAGTATCTGGTGTTATAAGACTTTACGAGAAAATAATAGCCACTTATAACACTTTTCCACTCGGCTGTAATCAAGACTGCATAGCCTTTTCTTAGTTACCCTGGAAAAGGGAATTTTATTTCTTTCTAAGGAGTCATTCATTTAAAATAATAATAGTAAAAAATAAAGCTCCAAAGAGCTTAAACGGTGAATGTATTAACCCCTTTCCTCCCTGCATGTTCCTTTCCCTTGGAGTTCTTATGTTTTTTCTGAGAATTTGTCCTTTTAAAAAAATACATTTTTGTAAGTCAATTCTAAAAACGGTACAGATTAAAAAAATGAACAGTCTCTTTCTTTGCATAAATGGGACAAAAGCAACCACAGAAACACAGAGGATGTAGAGGAATATGTATTCATGGGGTTGAATCCTCCCCTCCTCAAAAAAAAGCCCAGTTGGCTAGGTGCAGGATCCCAACAAGGTAAGGTGGAACACCAGGTTGGAATCAGTGGTTGAAAGTCCTGAATGCTGGGCAGGAGTTTAGATATTATTCTTAATGTATGTGTGTATGTGTTTTTAATAGAGGTGCTGGGGATTGAACCCAGGACCTTGTGCATGCTAAACATGTGCTCTACCACTGAGCTATACCCTCCCCTCTAGATATTATTCTTATGGGATCCAGGGAGTACCCAGGTTTTTGCACAGGGAAGGTAAATAAACACCTGTTGTATAAAGATTAGTCTGGAGGGATGAATTAGAATGAGACAGTTGGAGAGGAGATATTGGAGGCAAACAATTCAGAAAATATTATACTGTGCACATATAATTGAATAAGACTTCAGTTGAGTTGGTGGCCAAAAGGATGGAAACAAAGGGACAGACATCAGAGATGTTGTTCAGGAAATTCAATATGGGGCCTCTTTGAATATGGACATGTGGAAAAAGGAGAGATGAAATTATAGTGAGTGGCTGAATAGAAAAATTGTGATATTATAAGATCATGTGAATTTGCCTTAAGTCATCTTTATCTCATCCCAACCAAGAGAGGTATAACGGACCAGTGCTGAATATGGACGTCCAGGGCCATAGAGCCCAGGGGAAGCAGCAGGGAAAATGAGGAGCCACTTCATCTCAGACAGGAAGTAAGAAATGCAAAATTGTTGCACTGTAGAGTCAGGTGAAACTTCAGGTTTGTTGTCTGACTTTAAATCAGGTCTGTAGGAACAAGCAACCTTCATTTCAATATTATGTTTGAAAATTGAATTCAGTGTGGAAACTTGATAAAGCTTTTAAAAAGTTAAAAAATATAATACCCACGAGCTTCTTCCTGCACACACACTAAATTACCCTATGCCATTTAATTTATAATTAGGTTTGCAAGTCTATCACTTTAAAGGTTGACTATTTTCTGTAATGCAGTTGCTTAGAAGATTTGTTTTGCAGCAGAATTCTTATTTCAAACAAAAATTGCCCTTAAAGCATGTTACATATGAATCAGATGAAAACAGAATTGCTGTGCCTGATCTGGGGAGAGGGATGGGCAGTGAGTGGATCTGAAGATGCTTCTGCGCTCCCCGCCCACCCCACCCCAATTTCCCTGCAATCCTGAAGCCCTTTCTGTTTTCTCTCTGGGCCCTTACTACGCAAAGTGTGGTCCACAAACCAGCAACATCAATCTTATCTGGGATCTTGTTAGAAATTCCAAATTCTCAAGCATCAGAGCTTGGGTTTAACAAGATCCCTAAGTACTTTGATGCTCCTGAAATCTTGAAAAAGGAAGCACTGCTTGAAGGTCCACAAATCACCTAGGAAGTGAGTTCAAACACAGATTTTCAGGCCACAGCGGCAGGTCTGTGGTGGAGCATGGCATTCTGCACGTTTAACAAGCTCCCAGATGAGGCTGGTACTATTGGTACTTGGATGATGACACACTGAGTAGCAGGAGGCCAGGGCAGTGGTCCTCCAGCGTCAGTACGCGTCAGAATCATCTGGAAAGCTTGTTAAACATGGCTGGCAGGGCTCCAGCTCAGTTTCAGATTCAGCAAGTGGGGCCCAAGAATTTGCATTTCTAACAAGTTCCCTGGGGATGTGGAGGCTGCTGCTTTGGGAAACACACTTTGGGAAACATTAAACTGGAGCACATGTTCAGCATGAGGATCAAGCTGCCACTGGGGAGACACGGGGGACCTTGATTTATTTTCTTGAGTAAAAGAAGTTTCTTCCCTTAAGGTCTTAGAGTCTAGTTCAAAACACAGAACAGTAAACAAACAATCAGATATCACATAAGGCCAAGTGCACGGAGCTGAGAGTAGAAAAGCCATGAACTTGGGCCCCATGGGGAGTATCTGAGGGGCCCTGGGACGGTTTCACCTCCTTGTCTTAAAGCTGGAGCAGAACTTGGAAATGGTCTGATTGCTTACATTGTCTGTGCTCTATGCAAGACAGTCTTTAATTCAAGACCTTGATATTAGCCACGGATTTTCCATTCATTTATGCTTTTGTAAAGAAAAATACCCTGAAAGTTTTCTAGGAGGCAAACTGAGGCAGCGTGGGATGGGGTAGGGGATTGCAGTCGGGAGTACTGGGCTGGTAGGACAGCAGTGGAGGTGGGGACAAACCTGGACAAACCCTCACAAACCCTCACTCAGAGTCAAGAAGAGGCGGAATGTGAGTCTCAGTCAGGAAACACCTGGTTGTCTCTGGATCTTTGCCTCTTGAAAAGTCAAGCATCTGATGTTGGATGCTGTCCCTGACAACAGGAGGAAATCTCCAGGATCCTGCTCTTGAAGGAATGGAGTTCTTAAGCCCTAGGGCAGAGGGGTGTGCTTTCTTCCAAGGGACCACAGGTGTCGTAGGCAGGGTTTTTTTCAGATACAAAGGACTGGAACCAAAACAGTCTGGCTTTAAACCAAAAAAAAAAAAAAGAAAGGAGGGGGGATTTATTGGTTTGTATAATAGTAGAAATGTGTAGAGGGAGTTCAGGAAGAGGAGGATCCGGAAATTCCAAAGATGTTATCAGGGTTAGTAATTTTCCATATTTTAATTTTGCATCAGCTTTTTTTCTGTTGGTTTAACTGAAGCAGATTCTTTCCATGTAGGGGCAAGTGACCCCCAGCAGCTCGAGGCCCGCATCCTAGCCTCTCTGCATCCTGGAGGAAAAGTGCTTCTCCTTTCCAATAGTTCCAATAAAATTCCCAAATAGGGACTAAATGGGACTCTTGGGGTCAAGAAGTTGGAATACACAAACCACATACATTGAGATGGGAAATAAAACCAGGCTGCTTGGACTGGAAGAAGACTGAATGGACACTGGTCAGCCAAAAACCAACAGTGACTACACTACCAGGAAGAGGGCAAGGCCTTGCCCAAGTCTTGCCCTAGCAGAGTCAGAGTATCATGTCCTCAAGAGGTAAGTCAACAGTTTGCTTCATGAACTGTGTGCTGTGCATACATCCAAATTTAGGTTCAGGGTCTCAGAGCAAAGCCAAAGTCATTCTACTCATAGTGTCGACCTCATTGTAGCAACAGTGTCTCTGGGCCCTTCCACAAATTCTGTACGTAGCTGTCTTCCGGGACAATTCCCGGTTCATGTATGTGCGGAACACGGTGGGGCAGTGTTACTGGGAAAAATGCTGAAGCCTTGTTGCCCAGGTTCAAAGCTCAGCTCAGTCACTGCGTGGCTGTATATCTGGGGCCAGTTACTGAACCTGTTTGTGTTTCAACTGCCTCATTGATAAAATGGGAATAGTAAGAGGACCTACCTTGTACGGTTGTTGGGAACATGATCTAGATCAGTGTTTGTAAAGCACTTTGAGCCACGTTGGTTTTCCAGGACAAAGTCACATGTCTGCCCTAGACTCCCCCTCCCCTAGCCACGGAGTAAGTAAA
The DNA here is from genome assembly GCF_036321535.1 of Camelus dromedarius. Lineage (NCBI taxonomy): Eukaryota > Metazoa > Chordata > Mammalia > Artiodactyla > Camelidae > Camelus > Camelus dromedarius. The sequence continues at coordinate 66,951,697 of NC_087439.1, read as the reverse complement.
TGACAGAATGCATATAAAGTGCTAAATAAACTGCCTGATTCCCAAGAACCAATCAGTACTTATCTGTTATGATCATCACTACATGCCAGGAGTTTAGGTTCATTATCCTATCTACGTGTGCTTCAGCTTTCCCATCTGCTATGTGGAGAGAGAGGAGGTTTAAATTGATGAAATTCCAAAAGAATTAAAAGTACTATATAAGGGGAGGAGGGTATAGCTCTGTAGTAGAGCGCATGCCTAGCAGGCACATGGTCTTGGGTTCAATCCCCAGTACCTCCATTAAAATAAATAAATAAACCCTATTACTCTCCCTCCCAACAAAGTTTAAAAATAAATTAATTAAGCACATTTTTAAAGTAATATATAAATATGAGAGTCTGCCATTGTTATCACTTTCAGGGACAGAAACAAGGGTGAGTTTCCAGTGACCTGCTGAAGTGGTCCAGGCAGAAGAGCAGGTGGCGCGTGAAACTTCTTTGGAAGCTCAAACCAGGGTCTACCCATGTGACCACCACACGGCCTCTGACAACAGATCAGGAATGGAAGAAAAATAGACTTCCTTCCAGGAACTTGATGATAGGCCTAAGGAGCCGAAGACACAAGCCTTGGGTTAGAAGACTGAACCCCTGGAGTAACTCCTTTACGTCTGTATTTTACTGCTGTTGCAGGGAAGTTCTAACAATTCATCTCACCTTTGTGCCATGAAATTTGCCCTTTGTTTCATACACGACCATCGCCCTGGGAGGGTTGCAGAGTGACAACCTTGACCTTGTCAGATGAGGCGGTATCATATCCTCCTGCCATGTGGAAAGCTGTGTTTCCAAATCATTTTAATTAGGGTTTCTCTCCAAGGGGTAGAGACAAAGGACACATCTAAATGGGTGTCATGGCAGAACCCCCTCGATTCTGCTTTGTTTTCCTGGAACCAGGCTGGAGCAAGGTGTTATCAGAGCTTTTCAGATGTGTGCCTCTGCAAGTCCAGGATTTTCAAAGGATGAATATTTAAACCTACTTTCAATATGAGACCAGGGCACAGAAGAGAAGCAATAGCCCTGGAACGTTCCTTGTAGGCTCCAGCCGAGGGGTCAGCTCATCTGCAAACATCCCTGTGGCTCCCACTTCCCCCTAAACTAACCAGGAAGCCCAAAACCTAAACCTGAGCTTGCAAAGAAGTCTAGCTACAAAGGGTATTTTTAAATGGAGTGCCATTAAGATCACTTTGGCTTTGTCAATGGTAGTGATGAAGCTCTGTATTAGGAAGAAGGAACTTTATTAAATCCTATGCAGAGTGTGTATGCATTTTGTTGGGGGGCAGGATACATTCATTTTCACATTTTTCAAAGGGTCTTCCAAAAGATAAGAACTACTGGTTCAGAGGGACACTAGTTGAATGTAAAGAATTCAGTTAATTAACTGAAATCAATTCTTTCAGTTAATGAGAATATTTTATTTGTCTTTATGCAGATAATCGTTTGTTTATTCAAAAGAAAGCTGTTGGTAGAGAAAACCGTTACCCCATTCTCGTTTGTGATGACGAGGCTGGTATCTTCTCAAATGTAGCCAAAACCTGACAACGAGCCAGCTTGAATCAATAAAGCTGTGTTTTAGAAGGTCCACTGTACCTCTCAGACACAGTCATGTGTGCTGGCTTTCATACGTTGTGAGTTTAAATGGAAACTCATATATGCCTCTCTGTGTCTTCAGTGCTGTCTGAAAATGCCTCATTAGTCATCCCAACATGCTTGTAAGGCAGGATCTCAATATGCAATTGTCACGGAGCGAATGGCTCAAGGCTGCCTCCTCTCCAATGCCCCACCTGAACAGGTGACTTCTGTCCCGAGTCCTCAACGCCGCCCTTAAAGGTGTAAATAATGTTACAGCTTCTTCTGAAGATCCCAAGGGCCGGATCGTCCTGGTGCCAGGCCCTCATTTACAGGAAGCAGCATCTGTTAGCAGCCTCGGGAGCAGAAGGCGGGAGTATGATCACGGTCAAGGCACCAGTGGCCTTCCCAACCCAGTTACTTGTTTTTAATTAAGATGACAATACAACACCTTTTCCTACCCTTCAGGAATTGGAGCATTGCAACCGGAAGGGACAGGAGAAGATGGCTCTGTGCACCCTGATCTTTGGTTCTAAAGACAGAAGGCCATGACTAAGGGTTTGTTGTCCTATTGGTGGCATTGAAGGAGCGGTGACAGCAGGCCTCAAGTATAGAGTGTTTTCCAGGAGATGGCAGTGCACTCTAAGGCTGCATCCCGGCTGTGCCTGCCTTCCGCATCAACTGAAGAATATTGTAATTGAGACATAAAATTATCATGTATTCTGGACCACACAGCTGCTTGAGTGTCACCTCAAAATGCGTCTTACCAGCCTCAAAGTCATTGTAAACAGGGTAGAGAGATGGAAAGGAGATGGAGGGCAGGGAGGGACAGGAGGGGGCTCTTGGAGACGCCAGACAGCGACACTTGGCACTGTTGTCAGTGGAGTTTCAATACCTCCAGGCCAGGAGCTACCCTGATACATATTTACAACTGTGCCTGGGTTCACCCCTGAAGACCAATAAAAGGAAATTGAAGGACATGTATTGTCTGCATTTTAACTTCCAGGTTTACAAGAAATATTTCATTATTCTAATTTGGGGGAAATAAAATATCTTCCCTTTTGAAATGAGAGAGCTCCTTGTTCAGGGTGAAGAGTGTAGCAAATCAGTCTCTCCCCTGAGAGGCAAGACTGTTCCCAAGGCTGGCCCCAGATTCCAGACAGCTAGGGGGATGTGGGGGTGATGGGGAAGGGAGGGGGCATGGAGAATGCTGGCCATTGGCAGAATTACTGTGTGTGACGCACACGTTAAAAATGTATTCACGCTGACTGCATAACTGATGAGACAGGCAGACACTGTAATTCCCAGGATCTGACAATGACATCTCAGGACAGACCTAGGGACAGAGGAAGGAGAGAGAGGGCAGGCAAATACCTTTCCCCTGCAAAAGGCTGTTGGCTGAGGTGCTGGCTTACACGGGCACATTTATAGGAATGAATGAGCCTGATAAGATCTGGGCCAGGAGGACCGCAATGACTCTTCAGTAATGCCACAATGACTCTTCAGTAATGCCACATCATTTACGAGATGTGTTCACAGCTTGGGAGTTGAAGCGTTATTTCCAGGGCTCTTATATATATATATTATATATATATATATATATATATATATATATAATATATATATATATACACACAATCTATGTATTTATATTTGTTTATAGCTCCACGGACTTTGCCAGAGACCTCCATATGGATGAGGGGAGAGCAATGAGGTCAGCCAGGTGGATTGCTTGGGAAATCTGTGAGAAGAAAAATGATACTTAAAGAAAAAGAGGCCAATCTTTAAATGGCTTTGAACTCCTCCAGTGTCTGTGTGTAACTTCCTTTTAATTTTTGTACAAAACTATTTGCTTTGTTTTCCTTAACTCTCCTCCACTGGAACTCTGTTCTACATTCTTTGAAAATCCTCTCTTCCATGAAACCCTCTCTTTACTACACCTTCCTACCTAATTCTAAGAGTAATCTCCACTCAGAGCCTGTAAAGAGTAGACAGCAAATACACAGAAGTAGTGTTTCCACTCTCAGCTGATAGCGCTCAAAATGTGCCTGCCTTTGCCACAGTCGAGTGATGCTTTGAAAGTTAGAAAACAAAGCAAACAAACAAAGAAGAATTCACAGATAAAATTTAGTTTTGAATGCTGGGGTGATTTTTTTTCCAAGAGGCCAGGCTTTCCCAGCAGAAACCAGGATGCTTTCTGGGTGAGTAGGAAGAAGTTCCCATTTTGTAGAGAGTAAGAAAGAATTCATGGAGTGCGGAACCGGGCTGTCCAGTGTGGGTGGTGGCAGTTCAAGGAGCACTATCCGTAATCAAGTGAGGGAGGCAGGGGGAGGGAGGCTGGGAGGACTACAGAACGCATGGACATGCAGGGAGGAGACTCAGCAGAGAACAGGAGTGAACTCCTCCCCTGGGCAGCGCGAGACAGAATGTTCAGACTACCGCCAAGGGATGCTTTACAAGAGGAATGCGGTGGAGACCACGGAGGCAATGAAAATGACTGGGAAAACCTATAAACATTTATAGTGGGAGGCAGCAAAGTCTTGTAAACAAAATAAGTGAACATTGGGCAGATCGCAGAGGAAATGCGTGTTAACTCCCTGCAACCTACATGATGACAGGTGCTCTAGACAGAAAACACAAATGGAGTCCTAAGACATGGACCAGCCCTGATGAGACACCAATGACCAACCCTGGTGAGAAGAATGCTTGGTCCACACTAAGCTCATTCTTGTTTCATCTATCTGTGCTGGTGACACCTATTTACTTATTATCATAATGTTTATGAAATCTCAGAATTTAGTTATTTTCCAAAAAAAGACTTTGTGTTTGAGTCTCAATCAAAGGAATCAAGCATTTGTCTGATGCTCAAATATCTGAATCCATGTCGTTCCTATTGACCATCTGGCAGGAATGTTATATCATTAGCCATATTTAAACTCGTAAATATCAGCCAGGAAGACTGAGGAGGTAGTGCCAGGATTACACAAATTATTCAACAAAAATGGTGTCTTTGTTTTACAGAAATGGCGCAAACCTCATTCAAATTCAGTAATTTGAATTTGCACAGGACAGTGTTCTTTCTCCTCCATCACAGAGAGAAGTCTGGAGTAAGGCTCCCAAGCCAAGCTCAGATCACGTAGTTCCAGATGTGCAAATCTGCAGATTTTGAATCTTTGGATATCAGAAAGAGTTAAATTTCAGAGGCCAGCCCAGGAAGATTGGTGGGAAAGCTATTGAGACATCTTTTACACGAGCACATTACTGACCTAGGTTTCTTTGTGGTTCCTGTTGGTGGTAACGTTTGCGTTGAGTCAGCTGCCAGAACTGCAGTAAGCATTTTCTTCTGTTTTTTTTCAAGCTTAAACACAGAGGACAGGAACAACATTGAAAATCATCTGGTCCAAACTCTAATATTTTAATAGTGGAACTCTGTGAAAAATAAACAAACAAAAACAGGTCTTAATGAAACTTTGTCCACCTAGGGTTATTTGGTTGTCAGCAACAGAAACTAATGAGCTAATTAAAGCTTAAGGGGATGTCCTGGGAAGGTATTTGCTTTCATAGGACTGAAGGGAGGACCAGAGCATGAGGCTGAGAATGTACAAGGTAGCAGGCACCAAAGTGGCATTGGATAAACTCTGACCACTTCTCCAGCCTTTGTAGTCACTGGGCTAAGAGTCAATATCTGGGAGAAAGAGTCTGATTAAGCTTGTGTCACATGCTTGGCTGTACCAAGTGATGAGAGCTTCTGGTAGAAGGATCCAGTGGCCTCTGTGGCTGATGGCAGGATGTTGTGAGGCTGCATACAATATGGAGTAAGTACTTTTCCAAATGGAAATTGGGGTGCTATTAAAAAAGAGGAATGGATGCTGAGAAGCAAAATCCATCAAACACACATACACCCCAAATAAAATAGTTGAGGAGAGAAAAGGAGGGAACCCAGAACCCTATTCCTAACTTCTTAGGGAGGCATCAGAAGCATCCCATTCATGGCACAGAATGAAAACCACTACCCTGATTCATCTTCTGGCAATTTTGGATAATTAGACTTAGTTTATTATCCCTCAAATTTTGAGGGAATGAATCCTACACTATCTTTTCACAATTTCCTTGAAGAATTCTTAATTATCATAATTACTTAATGTCAACTTAATACCAACCCTTAATATTTACTGTTATCAAAATCCTAGTGTGGAACCCATTAGCGCAATTCCAAATCTGCATGGTTCTCCACTTGTGGTCTTGTGATATGATTACAGTTCTCACTTTCTTTGAAGTTAGGTGTGACCATATGTTGACCAAAGAAATGTTAGTGGAAGAGACATGTCACTTCCACGCAGAAATTCCAGGATCTGGTGCACAATTTGCCATGCTTTCTGTCTGCTGCTGCTATGATCATACAAACATGGGGCAGATCAAGCCTCCACCAGCCCCGGCCCTTGACTGTCATGGGCAGAGTTCACCTGCTCAGCCCTGCTGGAGTTTTGGGTTAAGCCACCGAGATTTTGCAATTGTTTATGACTGCAGTCTAACCCAGCCAATCCTTACTGATAGACTTATTTTCTTTTACTCTGATCTCACTGAGGAAGAATTTCTGGACCAAAAAGGTCCTTTAGAATCACGGTATGCTATCTTTGGTAAGGGCTTCAGAGATCATGGACTTTTCTGGGAAAACCCTGAGACCCAATAAATTAGTAAAATTAGCATGCTAATTATTAATAGTTGTCTAAGCTGACCTCCTTCAAAGGCAGGAATCTGCTTGGCCACATCTCTACTCTGGAATTAAACAGACATGGGTTCAAATCCAGGTTCTGCCACTTATAAGTAGTACAACCTTTAACAAGTCACTTTAAGTGAGTTAGCTCTCTAACCCACCTAACCTCAGGATCCTCATTTTCAAAATAGGAGTAGTAAATTTTCTGCCCTGCAGGGTCCTTGTGAGGATATGAGACAGAGGATCCACAACATTTATCTGGGAACCTGGCTGTAGGGAGTATTCAGTAAATGGTAACTAGTACCCTAATTGTAACCTTCAGTCCCTTCTTAGATCCTTGCAGGGACAGGGTAGGCTCATCACTTGGGGAGCAAGCCTGTTGCTTCACATAGAACATCGCTAATCATTAGCAAGCTCCCTCCTATTCGGCACAAATCCGCCTTTGCCTGTCTCTACTGGACATTGCATGGGCTAATTTTTAGCCTTTTGAACAGCAGAGACCAGCCTTATTTCTTCTTCCGCAGGAGAACTCATCAACTATCGAACACAGCTATCCTGTAACTTCCAGAGGTCTTCTCTTCTCAGGGACAAAACATTCTTGGACCATTTTTCATAAGATTATATTCCCAGATAACCCTGCTAACCTGAGGGTTGTATTTTAAAATCTCTCTCTGTAGTGTCTACCGAATAGTAGGTGCTAAATAAATAAGCACCCTTTCACTTTCTGAGTTCAAGATTCCAAGGCCTTTAACGTACGGAGCTTAGCACACAACACACCTCTGGTCAGACAACTGCGAGAACGGGGGATCCACCTTCTCCCCCACCTCTGGCCTTGCTGCCGTTCTCCTAAAGGCAGCCCAAGATGGTGAAACCTTTGTTAGAAGCCACGTCACTCTACGGCCAGCTCAAATTCGCAGAATTTTTTTTTTTTTTTTTGGTAACTAACCATTAAGTCAGGTTTCTCTCGCATATTAGTACAAAACTGTTAACTTAATTAAAGGTTCTTTATTCATCTCGTTACTTATAATCTTGTTGTTTGGGACACTAAGTCTACCAAACTGTTTTAATATTCCAGTTTTGTCAACTAATATATTAGCTATTCCTCCCAGCTTGATCTGTCCCCTAAATCTGATCAGTACACCGCCTCCATCATTGAGAACCATTGTGACTGGGACAGAGCTAGAAGTCACCTTCAGGGTGGCAGATTCCTGGAATGTCACTCTCTGGTATGTTACTTTCATTAGGGTAGTGGACACCCGTAATGTTATCTGGCCAGTGGCCTTTCTTGGAAAACTCCCTCTTTTCTCTTTCGTGTGGCCACAAGGCAGGCTTCCTGCCTGTGTTTGCATGATGCTCCACCCACCTCAAACCTTTGCTCCTTGACTCCAATTAATGGGTCCAGGGCTTACATGATACGGGCCAATCAAAGTTCCTTCTCTTGGAACAGAACATTGAGACAGTAGAGTCTCTCTTGCACCCAATCCAATCTTAGGTGCAAGAGAGAACTATTCAGAGATCTGGCATGACTGTGATTCGCCCCTATGTGGCCTGGGGGGTGGAAAGGAAGACAATGAAGCAGATGCAGAGATGAGAGGAGGGGGAAGAGAGGAGTCAGCTGTAGCTGGTACTGCGAATGGGCTTCCACTCCTGCTACTGAGGCTTGCCCACAGCCCTGAGAGTCACTGTGGCACCTCGGTTCTTTGTAATGCATCCTCCCTTTTACATTCCAGTCTCTTTGGATTGGGGAGGGAGGGTCTGTTACTTGGACCCAGCAAAGTCTAAATTATTTCAGGCACCTTCTAATTCCTGTAACCCATCAGCTCAGGCTCCTGACCCCCATTGCTTTGTTTGTCTGCATTTTCTGTTTTCCTCCTCAATACCAAGTGGCCTCTTTTTAAGTCAGGTTCTGTAGAACCAGAGCCTGAGAGAGAATCAGGGTGCTGTAATTTATTGGCGTGTGCTCTTCGGGAAGATAAGGGAGGGAGGGGATCAGAGGAAAGGGGAAGTGTTGAGGACAGAGATGGGCTCAGCTAATACCCAGCCTCAGCCAACGCACAGGGGGCTCAGGAGACAAACTGCTCCATGAATCTGTCTCAGCTTGAGGAAAGGGGGCGGGAATTTTTTATCCTAGTTGTCAGTGATTGGCTCAGGGATGGGGACAGAGACAGGGGTTAACTTCCTGTGCGAAGCAGCTTCCATCAGCTGACAGCAAGTCCCTGTAGAAGAGGATGGCTACTAGCTGTTAGCAGTCATCACTCAAAGCAGCTGGGGAAGGGCCCCTGAGCCTGGCAAGTGGATACGTGTATGGCACCAGTTGTGTCTATGACAGCCTTCTAATTATTCTAATTATTAAATCCATCTTGCTTGTTCTAGCAGGCTCTTTCAGGGGTAGATCCTACCTGGCCTCACAGGACACAAAGCACCCCTCCTGATGAACACCAGATGTCCTTTTCTACCTTTTGTTGTTATATTTATTCTTTCACTTTTCTGAGAAATATGCTGAAATTGGCATCAAGAGTAGTAACTGTCAGGTGAAAGGGGACCGGTAGGACATGGGGTGGACAGTGGTACTTGTCATGGTTCTGAATATTGTAGGAGGTGCCTGGGGTTTTGCTTCCTGCATCCATTTCTTCCTCTTTCATGACGATAGCATCCTAGATTTCCTTTGGGGAAAAGTCTCACTGCCAGTGGAAGTGACCCCACTGTCTGTTCCAGGAATGAGCTTGGATTAGCTTAAGCTGACCAGCAAAACCCATCCACCCCTTCCCAGGTACAGGGATTGCCTTAGAGATGCGCACATGACCCAGTCTGGACCAGTTAAATGCAAAGAGACTTTACCTTGGAGTTTCAGGGGAAAATGCTTCCCTGCTTTTATTAAAGACTAGGAAAGATGCTTTCTCTTCTTCTTACTGGCATGGGGAAAGGATGTGATATTTGAAGCTGTGAAACCATTTATGGAACCTGAGCCTGGGACTATCCTAAAGAAAAGATCTGACACTAAAGGTGGACAAAAGGCTTCAAATCAACAGAGCCCCTGAGTATATGGTGAATCTCTGCATTAAACTACACCAGAAGTCATATACCCTTAAATTGTCAGTCTGTGAACCAACAAATTCCAATATTTGCCTAAGCCAGTTTCAAATGGGTTTTTGTTTTCTGAAACAGAAACTCTCCTAAGTGGTAGACTGTAGGGAGTAGGAGGGGGAATGGATTATAGTCAGAGAATGTCACCACCCACTGTTTTTGGGCAAACGTTCATGTATAAACCCTCCTCTGGAGTCCCATCATTTTCAGATTTAAAAGCAGGATTAGATGATACAGCACCCCTGATAAGCCCTCATCCAGCGTCCTAACCTGGAAGCTGAGCGCCCAGCCATCCACTGCAGGCATCCAATTTTAGGATTGGATTTCTAGTACACTAAACCATTGACATAATATCAGCTTCATTTGGAAGACCTCCAATTGCTAGCAGCGTTTTGCAGAAATGTCTCCTGAAATGAGAAGAAAATGACCTCCCCCGTGGGGGTCTCTTCTAAAGTTTATTAATAAAACATGTGATTGAAACTGCGCCTTCATGTCCTGCTGGAATTCCTTTAGAAATAGCAAAAGGGCTCAAGATAGCTTAGGGATTACACATGTCATTTCAGACTGTGGTCCGCACTGTCCTGGACCTGGTCCCAGGTGTGGGCTCATTGCAAGAGTCCACTCTGGGCCACTCAGGGAACACCAGGACTCCTAGTTTGGTCCATTTCTCCTCATCTCTCTTCCTTTCCAGAATCTTCTAGAGCTCTCTAACATAAGGGCTATTGTTCTTTGCCTCCTGCCTGGAAGCTATAGTATCCCTGGATAGTTTTTAAAAATAATAATTCTAGTTATTATCGTGGTTAGATATCTCTTTGTTTCTTTTCTCCATCTATGGTGCCTAATGCTATCTTTGACCAGATGGAGGATGCAATTAAAATAAATATAATGTAATATAAAAATAAAACAGAACATATTGCTTTTGCAGGGCAATCTGGGACCAAGATTTTCTGCAGTGGAAATTACTGGCTAAATAAACCTATCTCCTCATTGACACAGAGCTGAGAAGAGAGATTGGTTACAACAAAAAAGAGAAAGAAATGTGATTATTTCCTAAATCGAGGTTAGAGGAGTTTTGCCCAAGTGGAAAATTATTGAAGTAGAAAGTTTATTTTTTTTCTTTTCCTTTTGCCATGAACACCATCAGCAAAGTCAATAGCATCACAGTGCAGGTGCTACAGGGGATGAAAAGATGAATAAGGAGAGTCATCTCCCTAAAGAAGCTTCCAGTTTAGTTGGAGAGGATACACATACACGGAGGGGAAAATAGAACGACATGGCAGGTGAACTTGGACAAAGAGATTGCTGTAGCTGTATTCTGGCAGAGACCCTGCTCTCCTGCATTGCTGCATGAGAAACTTATCCTTCCCAGCAAGGCACTTCCAGTATAAAGTAGCTGGATAATAACCTCGACCACTTAATCATCATACACCCTGCCTCAGTTAAGAGATTTTTAGTCAAGTAACAAACAGATGTGTAAAACTGAGAATTTGTTGGAAGGATGCCTGTGTGTCTCATAGAACTCAACAACCCTTAGGCTCCAGGAGAAAAGAAAACAGGGACTGGACCATCCATAAAAACCAAGGAGGCTATTACTGGTCTTTCTGTAACCGTGAGGTCATTTGCCTCTATTTCTCTCCAAGTGCCTAGTTTATTTTTCTCTCTTCACAACAGCTCCTTTGGCACATGGTGGCACATCACAGACTCGGCCCTAGAACCACATCACCTCCCAGCATCAAGGCTTTCAACTGATTGATTACCACCCTAGGTCCAAAATCCTAGGAGAGAATCTCATTAGCCAAGGTTGCATCCTCTGTCCATCTGTGAGCCAATCAATCAGCTATGACCAGGAAAAGAAGTGTCAGTCAGTATAGATAGAGCTCCAAAAGCCCACCCATCTGGGTGGGTAGAGAGTTCTTAGAACAGTGATGAAATAGAAGGCAGACACACCAAGAGGTCTTCTACTTCAAATCTGGTTACAATTTGTTATATTAATTGTTGCCATTTTACTAAATACTTTTGTTTGTGATCATTTCTGTGGTTATAAGACCATAAAAGATAACCTTACATTTAACTAGAGTTTATAATTTATCATTCACATGTAGAACTCAACCTCTTGGAACACTTTTTCCTATTTCCAAACCCTGAAAGCATGACTGATGTAGGATGTACCAAAGTCTATAGCCTCAGAAGAGGGCCTCTCTACAGTCTTTATTCTTTCCAACTATTGTCTCTTCAAAACCCATACACATACTAAATTGGCATATCAAAGTTAGCAGAGGCAAAGTTTTATGTGAAGGATTTAAATAGGGAGGCTTGGAAAAAGTTAAAAAGCCATATTCTGCCTTATTGCATGCCAATATTAGTATCTGCAAAGTCATAAAAAGAGGAGAACAAATGTCTGTGCCATGGAGACGTCTGATCACAGGCCATACAGCAATCATGGTTTGGTAACTTGATTATCCTTCCCCAGCTATTGATCTTTTGTTCTAGTTACTCTTGGATATTTTGAGTGTTGACAGAGAACATTGGCGAGAATGTGCTCTAACATTTCTTGAACATTTACTACATGACCATTCTATGTAATGTAAGGATGACCATGTAATCCTTCCATTAGCCCCATAAGGCAGATATTATTGTTATTTTGCAGATGAGGAAATGAAAGCTTAGAGAAGTGGAGTGGCTGGCCACAGTCATGTAGCCAGTGAGACTACATTTGTCCATGGGTCGAATATACCCCAGCTCTGTCCACTGCTCAAGGTTTGCCTCCTCATACTGATGGCTCCCTTAGGATTAGATATGTTTTATTTGATGGTTCCATGTCTAACGGAAGGAATGACTCAAAATGCAGAGGTCCTGGGTCCTATCTCTGAATCTAGTGGATATGCAAACTTCAGAAAATCTGTTCACTTTTGCCAGCCCACTGTCTTCATCTATGACAGAGGGACACCACATTGCCCATAAATGAGGTCATGCTGCAAGCACCATGTCCGAGTACTGAAACAGTGTTGGGTTATGTCAGCACCCTCACTACTGTAGTTTCTCTGCTCCCTGGCACTAATCATCAGAGAGGTAACCAATAACATAAAATAATATCCTCTGTTTCCATTGACTTCAAATCTCTTGGAAGACAGCTTGGAAATGTCTATGAAAGTTTGGGTGGTAATTGAAAGGAAGAAGTTAGCTCTATTTTTAATAACTTGGTATTTTGGCTCTTGATTGAATCATCACTGTTCTTCCCCTGCCAGCTCTTTCTTTGTGTGTTCATTGCTCTCCCTCTGCTCCTGTGGCCAGAAAGTGGAGTCACCTTTTGAGCAGCCCCTGAAGTCCCGCCCAGCAAAAGCCCATGGTACTATGCAGTGAACACTGCATGGAGTGCTGCAAAGCCTGGGTGCTGGGTTCTATTCCGCCATTACTGACTTAGTAACTGGTATCAGACACCATCTCTAGACTTCAACTGCCCCATCTGTGAAATGAGAGGGCTGGAGAAAAATATCTCCCTGGGCCCTCCCAGCTTTAACGTGGCATGACCCTGAGTGGGAAAAGAGAACACTCCTTAAGGTTTACCTCGTCCCTTCAGCCAAGTCATCCCAGGGCTTTTTGGTCCTGAAAGCACTAAAGGGATTTTCTTTCTGCCTCTGTCCTGCCTGCTTTCTGAGTCTAAGAGCTGTGAGGTCAATACACAGGGATGAGCCACAAAGTTAGTGTAGAGCACAGAGGGTGAAATTCACGTCCTATGTGATTTGCACATTTCACTTTACTTTGTGGTTCATCCTGCAGGTTTTGCTGACCTCTATGCAGAAGAGGCATGCACTTTAAGGGGTTCCTTTTCATAGTGAATATGTGAATATAACTCTAGATATGAAAGATCCCTCTGGATTGTGCAAACCAGGGACTTGCTAGAGTGGTGATAGGGGAGGGGGCATCTGCATTGCAGGAGTGACTTCAACACACTTGCTGGTCACCATTACACTCAGGGGGTCACAGGGCACAACCTGGTTAGCACCTGGTTCAGACATTTCATTTTCAATTCAGTGATTTCAATTTCCAACATCACTACTTACTTACCATTTGATCTCAAGCAAGGTATTTAACCTCTCTGTGCCTCGCTCATTTGTAAAAAAGAAGGGAACATTCATTCCTACGTCACAGGATTGTTGTTGAAGATAAAATTTCATCTTTCATAGAAATGCTTAGCAGAGTTCCTAGTACATTCTGAATATCCAAAACATGTTGGTTAATATTATTATCCCTCAAAACACACACATACCCACATGATAATTTTTTTAAAGCAATGTTTTGATTATAAAACACAAAGACCATTTCCCTATTGCATAAGCGAAACAATTATGGTTTTTCATTTCTTTGAGTTTCAAGCAAAAATATGGGTATACAATTCAGAGCAGGGCCAAATTCAATTTCCAGGAAAGTAATATCTGAGAAGCTTTTAAGCAAGAGAGAGGTTTGTTGGCTGAAAGGCATAAACACATCTTAATCTTGGAATCAGAATGGGAGCAGACAGCATGGCTGGCCCCTGACCACTTATTGATGAACTTTTACCTGCATGAAGACCGAGGTACACTGGCCAAATTTAACTTCATACCGTATCTCTGCTCTCTGTCCCTTCATTTCTTTTTCATTAGTGAGATATTTACATCCCCAGAAGAAGTCTGGGAAAACTGGGTGTATTCATGGAGTAAAGCTACTACAGGGAACGTGGCAGTGATGGGGTAGATCACGTTCGATATTGTGGGCATGATACTTATGTGTAAGACTATCTGCCTGCGTGCCAGGATCACATATATAAATAGCTACAGGGATCAGACAGGCAATAACTGAGTGAAATGGACTAGCTTGAGACTGGGGAAGACCAGAAAACACATATCCTCTCTAAAGAAGGCAACCACTACTCTGCTCCAGACTATTTTTGCCATTCTCATTTAGTGCCATCAGATCTTTTCATTTTACAGTAGAAGTAGAAATTGTGGATTTTTATGTCAGTCTTCACAAATTTTTAATTAATGGCAACTCATGAAAATATTTAAAACACAATTGGAGTCAAGGTATTAGCCACACTGGAACAGTCAGTGGTAATCAGAGCTCAGAATTTGCAGATGCCTGATGTGTGTGTGTGTGTGTGTGTGTGTGTGTGTGTGTGTGTGTGTGTGTGTGTGTGTGTATGAGGGGAGGAGGCAATGAGAAAGACTTCAGTTTCTGCTGCATTGTTTTCACCAGACACATTTGTGGTTAGTCATAAAATCTTTTCTTAAGGATACAACTTTCAAACTTCTGCTCCCAACCATAAGGGAGTAACTGGTACCAGATTTGCCCTCCCACCATAAACAAGTATAAAGACGGTCAAAGTATATGAAGTGTCTGTTTTTAAGCATTGAACAACAGGCAGTGAAGGGCTGGGATACCTGAGAGAAGAGAAACACACAAGGTAAACCTCCATGGTTTTCTGCTGGGGGCATCTTCCTGCTGTAACATAGAAAACTGGAGCCCAACCAGAGAGGCAGTTTAGTTGAGTTGAAAAGGCAGAGATAGAATTCCAGACTGGAAGTCCTCAAAATTTTTAGGGTACAAAGAAGGAGGGAGGTCCAAAAGTGGGTGTTCCAAAAGTCTGTGTGGGATTCACCATATGTCATTGGCTGAAGGCTGGGCTGAAACTTTGCAGGGCAAGACTAAATGAAGTCTTGTAGAGAGATACTGCTACAGGGTTGAGAGCTGACTGGAGAAACAGGAAGTTGTGTAATGCTAAGAAATATTAAAGCTCTGGTGCATCCAGAGTGGGGACACCTCACTAAGTATGTTGTGCATTCAGTTGAGAATCTGAAAGGCCACACTTCCTGAGTAAGAATCATATCCTAGAGTAGGGCTATACTACAGCATTAAGGTCAAAACCAAAATAGATCTGCCCTTAAAAAGGAATTAAATAAAGCTTAACAAAACCTAAAAGATCTCTCAGTTATTTAAGTGCTTCCCAGACTAAAACTCAACATTCTTTGAAAGAAGATGACATAATAAGATCCTACAACAAATCACTCACATGTTTCACCATACAATACAAAATTAAGAAATATGGGAAGAGGCAGGAAAATATGGTCCACAAAAAGGAACAAAATATATAAAAAGAAACAGATCCTAGATAGCTTAGACAAGACATGAAAATATGAAAGCAGCTACTATAAATATGTTCAAAGACTTAAAGAAAAGGTAGTCATAAATGAACAGATGGGAAATCTCAGCAGGGAAATGGAAACTATAGAAAGAATGAATAAACTTCTAGAACCCAAAGCAACAAATTCTATAATGAAAAATTCACTGGATAGGCTTAACAGTTGGAATATTGGAAACTACATAAGAAAGAGTTACTGAATATGAAGACAGATAAAGAAAAATTATCCAGTCTGAAAAACAGAAGGGAAAAACTAGCAAAGATTTATTGATTTGTAGGACAATGTCACACAAGCTAATATATGTGTAATTGGAGACACAAAAGAGAAGGAGAGAGAATGGGGAAAAAAAATATATATATATATGAAGAAATATGTATATAATTAATGCCAAAAAGTTCCTCAATTTGTATAAAAATATCAATTTATAAATCCAAGAAGCTTGACAAACACAAGAAAAACAATTTTAAAAAAATCACATTGGCACATGATAGCAAACTACTGAAAACCAAAGATATAGGGAAAAATCTTAAAAGCAGTTAGATGAAACAAGAAGACATTTTACATTCAAGAGAACAATGATGTGAAAATGTATGTTTTCTCCCCAGAATCAACTGAGGTAAAAAGACAATGAAATAACATCTTTAATGTAATGGAAACAACAATAGCAACAACTCTCTATCAAAAGTCTACATGCAATAAAAATAACCTTTAAAAATGAGAGTGAGATGAAGACACTTTTGGATAAACAGAAGTTGAGAGAACTCCAGCATGTGGACACTACAAGATACACTACAGCAACTTTCTCAAGCTGAAACAAAATAATATCAGTTAAAAATATGGATCTACAAGAAGGAATGAAGAGACTCTAAAATGGTAAATATGGAATAAATATAAAAGATATACTTTTTTGCTCTTAATTTTGCTAAAAAACAGTTCACTCTTTAAATAAAGATAAAATCATATTTTGCTTTTATTACTGTGGTATATATAAAACACACGACAACAATAGCACAGAAGATAGTGATTAAATAGAACAATTTTGTTGAAACTTTCATATATTTTATGTGAAGTGATACAATATTAACTTTAAGTAAATGATGATAAATTAAAGATGCATATTTTAATCTCTAGAAAAGATTGATTTGTCCTCAAAGTTTGGTTTGCAGACTAACCACATCAGCATCACCTAGGAATTTGCTAAAATCGAAAATTATTGGTCTCTACACAGAATTACTGAATCAGAAACTCTGGGGCAAGGGGCCCACCAATTTTTGTTTTAACAAACTCTCTAGGTGGTTTAAGAATTACTGCCTTAGAGCAACAAAAAGCAAACCAAAAAAAATAATTATAAAGATGTGTTTCCAAGTCAATGGAGATCAATGGAGAAGAATGTAGAAGCAAATACTCCTCAACTCATTTTATGGTGCCACTCTCTCCCTGATATGAAAACCTGACAAAGACATTACAAGACAATTACAGACCACTATCTCTCATGAGCATGGATCAAAAATCCTTAATAAAATATTAGCAAATTGAATTCAGGGAAAGATACATCATGACCAAGTGAGGTTTATACCAGGAACATGAGGCTGGTTTAATATTTTAAATCATTCAGTATAATTCACCACATTAACAGGTAAAAAAGAGTAACGATATGATCATCTTAGAAGCAGAAAAATATCTGACATAACACTCATTAATGATTAAAAAAAAAAAAGCTTCCAGTAAACTGAAAATAGGGAATTCTCTTAGCTTGATCTACATCTGCGTCTACAAAAAGCTTAAAGCTAATATCATGTTCAGTGGTGAATCATTGGATCTCTTCTCTCTAACCCTGAAAGAATGCAAATTCCATCACTTCTATGCAGATTGCTCTGGAAGTCTCTAAGGAAAGAGAAAGAAAAGGCATAAAGATTGGAAAGAAAAAGCAAAACTCAGTTTATTCACTTTTTCACATGATTATTTATATAGAATATTCTAAATGTATTTCTATATGTATCAGTAACAAACAATTGGAAAATAAAAATTTAAAAAGCAATGTTTAAAATAGCATAAAGCACATCAAATAGCTAAGAATAAATCTGGTGAAAAATGTGCAAGACCTATACCTATGAGAAAATAAATAACCTAAAGAAACGGAGAAATGTATCATTGCTCATGGACTGGAAAAACCACTGTCGCTAAGGTATTAACTCTCCCCAAACAGATCTAAAGATTCTGCACAATTTCACTCAAAATCTCAATTGATTTTTTTTTTGGTGAAAATTTACAGGATAATTTTTTTAAACAGAGGAAAATTCAAAGGACTTAGAATAGCTAAAACATCTTTGAGAAAATTGGAGTGCTTGCACTACTTTTAAAACTTGCTATAAAAGTCTATTAGCCAACAGCGTGAAATTGGTATCAGGATAGTAGAACATGAGAGAATTGAGAAATAGATACACATAAAGTCAACTGATTTTCAACAAAGCACCCAAGCAATTAAAAGGGGAAACAAAATCTTTTCAACAAATGGTGCTGGATATCCATAGGGCGGGGGGCAGAAATACTGTGACCCCTACTTCTCATCATACACAAAATTGATTTTCAATGGCTTCTGGACTTAAATATCAGTGTTAAAGTTTCAAATTTCTAGAAGAAAAAAGAGAAGTATCATTGAATCCTGGGGTTGGCAAAGATTTCTTACACAAGAAGCCCTAACCATAAAAGAAAAAGAAGTGATAAGATAGACTTTATCAAAATTCAGATTTTTCTCCTCCTCAAGAAACCATAGTCAGTAAGTGAAAAACCAAGCCTGGGAAAATATATTCATATTAGTTTTATGTGACAAAGTTCTCATCCATATTTGTAAAGAAGTTCTGCAAATCCACAATTACAAACAACAAAACTTAAAAACAGGTGAAAAACACAAACAGACATTTCACAAGAGCAGATACATGGATGGCCAGTAAGCATGTGAAAAAATGCTCAGCGTCATTAATCATCAGGGAAAGGCTTGAAGGAAATTTCCAGTATGATGGAAACGCTCTCTATCGTGATTGAGGTGTTGTTTACGTAGGTGTGTATTTTGACAAAACTGATTGAACTTTACACTTAAGATTTATAAAAAGGCTTTGGGTTTTAGGGAAACCAATCTGTGATCAATTTGAGTGTGATCAGGGATGCACAGGAGCATAGAATGCAGCGCGGCCAGTTCATTTAGGAGATTCAAGCATTACTACAGAGGAGAAGTGACTGGGGCATGAACCAAGGAGCTGACATTGGAGAGGAAGAAAAGGGAAGAGGAAACTGACTTCAGAGAAATTGGGGAAGTATACGCAATAAGATTGATCAGATGTGTTGGGGGGCAGAATAGGAAGGCACAGCAGAGGGAGAAAGGTGGAAGTACTTTTAAGATTCTTGTCTAAAGTGACTAAAGATGAATGAAGGTGTCCAGTAATCAAGAGAGGAAATACAAGAGGGAATAGGTTAACGGGCTGGAAGGAGGTATGGATAATGGGCTGATACAAAAACCTTGGGTTCAGGTTTGCACAGAAGTACCTAAGAAGGTGAGTTACCTAAAAGGAGAGATCAAATGAGCAACTGTGTGTGACATCAGGACGCGGTATCCTAATTACTTTATGCTTTGCAGCAGAAACTTTGCTTGGTTCCTGCATATCCTTTTTCAGTCTCATCTAGAAAATAAACTTAATCCTTATGATTCCATTCACCAAAATATTCCAAGGTTAATGGCAAAATTTTGACTTGATTTGTATTTTGAAAACAGATTTAAATATATATATATCCCCAAACTTTGGATCAAGCTCTGAGTTATCATGATGGGGACAAAATGCATCTGCTTGGAATCAGGCTGACCTTGATTCTAATCCTTCTTCTGCCGTTAAGAAGCCAGATGATCCTGGATAAATTAATTTATGTATCAGCCTCAATTTCTTCTCCAGCCAAAGGGGACTAGGAATCCTATTTTGCAGCAGTGTTGTGATAATTACAACTGTGCGTGGGAAATTACCTCGCACAGAACCCAGCACACAGTAAATGCTTAATACGGAGCCGTATACCAGGCGCATTCCTTTCAGATGATGAAGGGATGATATTTCTCCAACAGAGCAGCCCAAGGTAAAAGTACAAAGTATGACAAACCCCAGACTCTGTTTCCCTCCCCACCCCTCTCCAAACCCAGGCCTCCTCTCCTCTTTTCATCATCAAAATCAGCTCTCAGGAGAGGATGTGACATCAGTCATTTGCCTCTCATTTTAATGAGCTTACATCATCCCCTCCCTCGCCAGGGAGACTTCACATTCCAAGCCTTTTATGTAACAATAGGAAGAATGGCTTTGTTTCTGGTTAAAGGCTCCGTGTGCTGGGAAGGAAGGAGGTTGTGCGGAGCAGGCGTCCTTTAACGAGACTCCTGAAATCCTATCCCTGAGAGTAGATCACTTTCTCTTCCCTGCCTCCAAGTTAGTAGCTTATAGGCAAGGAGAGCCCTATTTGACCAGGTCTAGTGTCCACACATCCTCACTAGCCCTCTGCAGCTGAACTCTCCGCCTTCATTGTCTAATCACCTCTCTGGCTGTGTAGTTTCATTTTGGATCTCAGAGATTATAGTATTAGTAGCTGTAATTCTCCATAAGAGACAAATAGGGGAAAGGGGAGTATTTGTCTATTATTTATGACTCTTTAAGCTCAATGTCTCCAGGTTAATTAAATTGAAAAGTATTCCCCCTGGGATGTACCAGGTCCCTGGTGATCCAATAAGGTAATAAAACCATGGTGAGATGGGACACATTATTGCGTGGTGCTTTATTCTCATCAGCAACGGCATCCAAATACAAATTTAGTCAATTATTGGGTGATTCAGAACAGGTTTTCTGGGAATTTAATTATCAAAACGCTCTGTGTGGGCACCGTGGTTGCTGTGGGGCAAATGAGCTGGAGTTGTCCGAGGGCCAGTAGCCTCACATCCCGACTAAACGAAAATGTATCCAGCAAGTGACTATTGAACAAAGAATTCTGCTCTGATTTTATCAAAAATTGTCTAGCACAGCAGCAACTTCTGTTAGGAATGTGTGTCTATATACATATTTCAAGCACTTCATTTTCTTTGTTTTCTCCAACCTCCCTCCATCAATTCATTCATTTGATTCCGTCTTTGCGAGCATCTTAAATTCCTCCAAACAATAGGACAGATGTTATCAGATCTGAGCAACAATGAAATCAATAAAGACTTTGGAGAGGAGCAAGAAGAAAGGTACAGGGTAATAGCAACTCTTCACTGAGAGCAATCTAACCCATTTTTAATTTAATTTGGAGTGCCATTATTTCAGGATTCCAAACGCTAAGGCCATTTTAGTCATGCAGATCCCATGTCTTACTGAGTTGTGGCAGAGAATTACTCCTTTTTTGTGACCTTGAGTTAGCAAGGACACGCTGGGCACACAGCCAATGTGCTATAGCTCAATAATAAAAAATAATAATAATCTATGCTTAAAGTCCATGTGATGTATATTACCCATTGGTTCTTCTGAGGGGGGCAGTGTCACCTCTTCAGACCCTACTGCTGTTTGACTTAACACTTTCTTTAGTGAATGAGAAATATCATCAAATAAGCTATCCTTCTTACATGGGAGGAAAGAAAGCGTAAAACAAAGACCTCAGAGGAAATCTATGAAGTAAATAAACACATAAAGGAGAAGTAGGTGAAAGGGTGGGGGAGGGATTTGGGGGGAAAATGAAAAGAGACTGACCTTGCAAAGGAGGGCAAAAACCTCCCTCTCCTGGAGAGTTGTCTTAGGATGTGTAACGAACCAGTGATTTATTTTGAACCCATTTGCTCTTTACCAAAAGAAAAATAACTTGGTGATCTGCTTCCTGTAAAAGAGCAACTAGACATAAAATCCCAAGTCATTTTAGCTTGCACTCTAGGGTTGGATTCCCTTTTCTAATAGGTATCATTTATTGAATTTATATTGTGTGCAGGGAGTTCACGAGTTCTTGGAATACATAAGCCTTATTTAATTTTCACCGCAAAACCTACACTATTTATTTTCCCCATTTTAGAAATGAAGAAACTGAAGCTTTAGGAGGAAATTATGTAATTTGCCCCCAGCTAGCAAAAAGGAGAGCCGGACACTTTATCTGGCACTCCAAGCCCTCCCACGTTTTATTCTGCATCTCCAGGCTTTTTTCAACAACTTGTGAACATACTTTGTTGTTGCTGTTTGTTTTAATAAAGTGTTCAGACACGGCCTTTCAAAATATGGGGGTTTTGGGTTTTTTTTAGTTAAATAAGTATCTAGACTGCAGGTATTGAGATATCGGATCATTTGTTCTCTCCTTTCCAGAGTGCTCCAGATAGTTAAGTTTGATTTTAAAGGCACAACTAGTCAAAACAGGCCTTAGAAAATTGCTATGTGATCAGTCTAGAAGACAGCTTCTTCCCCTAAAGTCCTAGAAACTAGCTGCCGTAGGACTGCAGATGCTGAATTTCAGGTGTCCTGTGCTGGGCCAGTTTGTGCTGGGGGGTTCTGTAAATATTCTGAAACCGGTTTGTTTCTCCAAGTCCCACACCTACCTTCTCTGTGACTCACTAGAAAGTGGGACTAGTGATTTCAGTCACTATCTCATTTTGCAAAACAGTCAAGGGTGAATAAAATAATACTAGCAAAATACTAACTGTTAGAATGATTTAAAAAAAATTTTTTTAACCGAAACTACTGAATCAAAAACTTTATTTCCTTCAATTCACCTTCTAGGGAAGGAAGACACGACACAAGACAGTCAATAATTCAAATTCCCCAGTAAAATGGGAAAGTATTATTGACCCTGAAGAGCACAGAGGTTAATTTATTTGCAAAACTCACCTCCTGCCACATGCCCCGATAGAAAAGAAATTATGCAAAGCCTCCTGAGAAAACAGTCACCTCCCTTCCTCCAAACCCATCCCCCATTTCTGTCGGTTTGGGGGTGTGTTTTGGCAGGGGGTTTGGTTCCCAGGAAATGATGTAGGAAATATGTTTGAGTCTGCTTGAGTGTATCAACGCTTGTAAGTTCTTAGTCTATCCAGCGGAGAAGCCATGGGGATCAGAAGAAGTATTGGCAGCATGGATGACAGCCAAGCACATTTTGCAGGCCAGGCAGAATTTTTGCAGGCTTATTTATTTATTTATTTTTTAATGATGTGCAAGGCTGGGTAAATTGAATTACTCACTGTTGATTATAAAGTAGGTTAGGAGGCAAGCCCAGAAGGTCAACTTGGTTACCATTGCAACCACTATGCTTTGCCTCCACCCAAAATTAGTCTTCAAGGAAATTAATCCCCTCTTTATCCCAATCTATAAAGACTATGGCATTTCTTCAAATCATTCTTAATAATTAAAAGAGAACACTAAATTTAAGTCATGACTTGTTGACATTTGAATTTTAAATGCACTCATGGACTCCTTAAGAAGCTTTGTAATTTAAAAGATTCTTCTTTTAAATTGAATTTTGGAATGATGTATAGGGGACAATTGTTTTTTATTTGATTATTCAGAATTTATCCCCTTGTCTTTTGGTACTGAAATCCCAATTCCTTTTAGGGAAAGTATATTTCCCCAAAAGTATATAGTGTGGATGTGAGTGTAAATGAAGGCTCTCCACTCTCCTGTAGGTAAGTGATAGAAAAGAAAAGAAAGCCGTGTGGATCAGAGCCTCCCTCCTAAATATCTTGAAGGTGGCTTTCACACATCCTGGCAGCGGAGCCTGGTGAGATGGTCAAGTAAATCTTGAAACAGAATTCTGAAGCAATCTGGTCCCCCCTTTTTTTTTCCCCCTTAATCAGTCCAGTTCCTCAGTTTTCCCTTCAGTTTTGTGAGCCTCCCTCAATGGCCCTCCCCTCCACTCTCGTGAATTCCCACTTTGTGTAAGTTAACCAGAATCCATTCCTTTTGCTTGCAACTACGTACACTAATACAAGGTCTCAAGATGCTAAAATGAACTAGAAGCAATAAGACCAAGGCCTTACTGGGCCAGGGACATGGATGACCTGTTTTAAACTGTTCTGGCTTTGATCTCATTTCTCCCTTATAGTGTTTTAAAAACATTATGGGGAGAAGAAGACATTACAGTGAAATCTTTCAATTAGCTACCAAATCTCTTGGAGAAGGAGTCAAGACTTAACCTTTTTGAGTACTCGCCTTTTTGCATTCTGTACCTTGGGTGGTAGTCTCTGTATCTAAGCCAATTCTGATATAAAAAGTAAGCAAAATATATCATTTCACAATAAAACAAGACCAGGTTAGATTTCCATCTGACATTTTTCATCAATGTCCCTTCAAAAAGGAACATGGGGAATTTATGAATATGAATGAAATTAGTTTTGATTTCTGTATCAGACCTTGCCAATTCCTTAGCTTTGCAAACTCCAAAATCTGTTTCCAAATTAGGTATTTCATTAGCTGTAATGTACCTTCTAACCTGATTCAGACTTTAGGATGCATTTTGTAATTTGGCTTCATTCATGATTTACTCTTTAGGAAATTATTGTATGAATAACCCGTGGAGAAAATCACCCTCCCTGGTCTGGTCTAAGAAGTGAGGTAATAAAAACAAGTTAGCATAATTTTTCTTGGGCACTGGGATAACAAGCTACTTGGGTAATACAGTGGCTGAGACCACAAGGAGGGGAAGGTAGGAAAGAAAACAAATATTTATTGAACACATAATCTTTGCCAAGTACTATGTTAGAATGTTATTATCCCCATTTTTTAAGTGAAGGAAACTGAGGCTTAGAAACACTAAATATTTTTAATACACATTTATTGAAGATTTACCATACACCAGGAACTCTGCTCGCCTTGGAGATACAAAGATGACTAAGATGTAGTAATAAGTGGCAGATCCATGAATTAAACCCAGGTCCATCTGTCCCTGAAGCCTACACCATAACTAATATGCCTCCCACGGAACATCGCCTTGGTCAGGATCACTTCTCCTGACATGAAAATGAGACCAAGAACCAGAATAGAACCTGTTTTTTCAATGTTTTAGCATCAGAACAATAGTCTTGGGAATTTTCATAATTCAAACCATTTCTCAGTGTAGAAGAGGAATTTTATAATTCTCAATTTTATGATTTTAACTTTCCCAAGATTCCTATAAAATTGAGAACAAACATTCACTCTCAATTAACGAATCAAATGTCATTCTCATTTAGCATATAGGAGGGGGGAAAAAACCCCAAAGCTTAATGAGATTACTTAATGATTCTAGAATGAAAAAGAAGTGATCTGAGTTTAGTGGTCCAGACAAGACAGTGAGTTAGTACAGATTATTGGCTTCCCCCAACCATCCCAATGCAACTCAACCTTAGAGATGCCACATGAGAGAACAATAGTACAGAGAGAATGTATTAGTCCCTTTATTTGGAACTGTAAATGTGCTGTTTATTTACAAAAATAAATGGAATCACACTGCTAAATAGAGCTATGATGTGGTTTTGTTCTAAGCAATGCAACAACAAAGAAGACAAAGTGTCTGAAATATTGGAGTTCCAATATAAAGTAAGACGAGGCTCGTTCTGGTTCCACTCTACTATGGGCTGCCTAAAGTACCAGAGCCAGCTCTTTGCTGCTAAATATATAAATAGCATATCAGAAGGAAAACTAAACAAAGATTTTTGTACGGGGCTGCTGGTGAAAATTTGTTAATGGAAGAGAATGTGGTGGACATGACCGCACCTAAATTAAAGTCGTCCGTTTGTCCAAGGATGAATCAGCAAAATAGTGTGGAAAATGATATTTGCAAAAGAGATGTGGAATTGTTATCTAGAATGTATAAGAAACTTCGCAAACAAATAAGAAAGAGGAAATTTAGAAGAAAAAAATGGGCAATGGACATGAGCAGACAATTGACAGATGGGGAAATGGGAACAACTACTCAGTATATGAAAGATATATGTCTTCATTAGTAATCAGAGACATGCAAGTTTTTTTTAAAAAATGAGACATTATTTTATACCTACCAGACTGGCAAAAATTAGAAAGTTCTGGCAAGGATGTAGGGAAGTTTCACCCTCACTGGTGGTGAAACTATAAATTGGTGCAAGCAGGCTGTATCGCAATCTGGAAGTACTTAATGAAGTGAAGTGCGTGTATACCCTCCCAACTCAGAATTCCACTCTTCGGAATATACTCTAGAGAATCTCTTGCTCAGAAATCCCTAAGGAAACATGGTGATCGAGTATTGTTGTAGCATTATCTGTGGTACCAAAAAGTTGAAAGCAGTCTTAGTATCTTCCAGAGAATCTAAGTATCCACGAGATATCCACTAAGGAAATAAATAAGTAAAATGTGCTACCTGCAAGAGTCAGAAATGGTATATGCATTGGTGTTGAAATAACCTGCAGAACTCAGAACAACGAACTGGATCTATACAGAGAAAAATGTTTAGATGTCAAAACACTCTTTCAGATGAAAAATGAGAAAGGGAATGGGACTTATAGCATGTTACCATCTATATAACTTTAAAACACACACACAAATGACACAATACAATCTTCTAAATAAACACTGATAAACTAAAAACACATGGAAGGTGAATTAGAAGAATCCATGTAAAAACTCTTTAAAAGGTGCTGATGAGAGTGCTGGGATGTACTGCGGGTGGGGATCAAGGCAGAAACAAAATAAAGTAAGATGAAATAAAATAATATAATAGGGGCTTTGCAAAGATGATAGTGTTTCATGAATTGTCTCAATTCTGTCTACCTCAGATCATAAACAAACAGCAATTTGGGTCCCTCTAATATTCTACTTCTTTGAAAAGTGCTGTGATCAGAAAGTATATTTTCAAGTTCTTGAAGAAGTCCAGCAGCAGAAAGCAAACTAGAATCGAAGAAAACAATGCCATTTATAGATTCTCTTGGCTAGTCACTCATTTATACGCAGCAGCGAGACAATGCTGATCTACAGAGATATTTCATTGATTTTGAAACAAGTTTGCAGCAGATGAGTGATTAAACAATGGTATTTGTGTACATTAAATTGTTTTCTCTTTGCATGCAGTGACCATCATTTGAGGACTAAACACCCAATCAAATAACTCTACATATCTGACCAAATAGCTGATTGCCAGCAAATGTGCAGGCTAAAAACATTCCAACACAAGTCAGGCAGCTCCAGTTCTCTCTCAGTCCTCCAGAGACATTGAGAATGGCATGAACACTGAGCTAGTAGAAAGTTCGGACAGAACATCAGAGGTGGCACCTAAAACACTTTTAATTAGACATCTTCTTACTCATTATAAGGAACCATTAGTGTAATAGGATCGCATTGCCCTCCTTATTTGGAACCTACAACTATGCTGTTTATTAATAAAGATAAACGGGACCCATGCTGCGAAATGGTGCTATGATATGGATCTCTTCCAAGCAGATCCTCAACGTGGGCAAGTCTACAGCCCTGGAGCTCTGACATAAAGTAAGACGAGACCCCTTACATCTGGCTCCACTCTATTCTGGGCTGCTTAATACACCAGTGCCAGCTCTTTGCCACTAGACATATATTTAGCATATTGGAAGGAAAACCAAAAGCTAGGATTTTACATAGGAGCTAATCAGATAATTACATGGGTACCCAAAAGCCAGACAGTAAGGGATAGTGAAAACAATGTAATTAAATAACTTGAGTGAGGCAGGAAGGTTTAGGGGAGAGGCATCTGCCTCTGAGACTGGATGCTGAATACATTTTATCAAAGAAGGAAATCGAAAGAAGACTTTGATGCAGAGGCACATTCACTCTCAGAAGATGGATGGTAGTTAATAATCCCAAACCTCCCCCTTGACCCAGTGTGCAGTTTTCAGCGAGAACTCAAATTGTGCTTCTAACTGGAAACAGAATGGCAAGGAAGATGGGGGAGGAGTTGCATTTTCACAACATTCCAGGTCAATTCTTTCAATTCCTGAGGCTTGGGAACGATAGCCATGGGAAATTTCGCATCCCTAGGAATGGCATTCTATAAATACCAATTATTTTCAGTTAACGGTTTTTGCCGTCTATGGAGCGGTTCCATTCGCCACAGTCTTCCAGGCCATTTCTGAAGCCGCCCAAAATGATGCCTCCGAGGAGTTGGCTGTCATTACTTCCAGGTCCCAGGTGGCAAGGCTGAGAGGTTAAGTGAGTCGCCTCAGGCCACACGCTTCATTTTGAGGCATCAGGTGCCAATATGGGATTATCTCTGTAAGTTTCTGACTGTTCGTATAATACATAAATCTTCCCAGGGTAAAATGTATCATATGGCATCTGCTGTGAGAAACTCCCCTGAGTGGTGTAGACCTCTTGGGATGTCACATCTACCTGTAGAGGTAGCCAGCAGGTGTTCATCTATGAGTCCCGTTGATAACACAGGTGTACATCATCTTTATTCAGCAGCAAGAACAGGATGCTCATTCAAAGAACAAGTGTTGCGTGGACCCCAGACCTTCTGGGTCGCTAGCAAGATTGAGACACATCGTAAGCAAACACGTTGGTTCTTAAAAAGTATCCTGTGTGATTTAAGGAGAAGAACAAACTACTTGCTGTCCTGAGAATGCAGCACAATGTGAACAGGAAGAGTGCAGAACTTGGAATTAGACTTGATTTGATTCTTGTTCTCCAACACTTACTAGCTGAGTGAACATAAGCCTCATTTTCCTTGTCTACAAAAGAGAGGAGGGGGTGATAATTAAATGGGGTTGTTGTGTATGTCCCACAAACTCCTAACCACCAGAATTTCACAATGTGACTTTACCTGGAAATTGGGTCTTTGCAGATATAGTCTAGTTAAGATGAGGTTATTAGGATGGACTCTAATCCAATATGACTGATGTCCTTATAAAAAGGGGAAATTTGGACACAGAGAGACATGCACAGAGGGAAGATGATGTGAAGAGACACAAACAGAACACCTTGTGAAGATGGAGGATTGGAGTGATGAATCTGCAAGCCAAGGAATGCTAAGGATTGTTGAGACCTACCAGAGGCGAGGAAGAGACAAGGAAGGCTATTTCCTCTTCCGGTGTGAGAAGGAGCAGCCCTCCCCCGCAAGCTTAATTTCAGACTTCCGTCTCCAGAACTGTGAGACAATACATTTCTATTGTTCTAAGTCACCCGGTTTGTGGTACTTTGTTACAGCCCTGGGGAATGAAATCATTGTAAATTTTAAAAGCAATTATTTATGTAAAGTTGTATAGCAGGATTTCAATAAACTCAAGTTCCCTTCCTCAGGGAAAAAAAAAACAAATGGGATTTCTACATATTTCTACATTGGATGCAGAAAAATACTGCTCCCTTTCTCTCTGGAATTCCACCATGGTCTGACCACATGGCAGATGGATATTTGAGTCTGCTTAGAGCTGCTTTAAATTCTACAGATCAGTGCCAGAAAGAATCTGGTTCCCTGGGAGGGTCTCCGAGTTAGAAAGGACTGAGGATTGAGCCAAAATTTTAGGTCTAAACTGAAACAAAGGAGACTCCTGACTGGAGCATAAACTGCCATTTACTGGGAAGAGCTGGGAAGAGCTGGGAAGCTTTTCTCCCAGGGACACTGGGACATAGTGTCAGGCCAAGCCTAACTCCTACACCCTGGGTCCCACGCACCCCATAGCTGGGGCTTCTCAATTCTCACCTTCAGAGTCAGCCCTGGCCAAGGTTCCCGAACCCCATAACCCTTAAAAGAGCACCTGCTTTGGGGGGCTGTCGGATGCAGTGATTGAGTATGGACACTAGAGCCAGACTGCCTGGGTTGATCCCAACTCTGCTACTTGTCCTTGGACAAGTTACTCTCCCAGCCTCAGTTTCCTCCACTGAAAAATGGGCATAACGATAATAGTCTCCAACCCATAGGCTTATTGTGGAGATTAGTTAACACAACGAAAGCATATGGATACTTGGTGTTGGGTACACCATAGGTATTATGTAAATGTGTGCTGTTATTGAAGCTACTGCTGTCATTAAGATCTAGTCCCTGCCTGCACTCCAGTACTGACAGCTGGTTCCTACCTCAAACCTGAAGCCCTTGTCTTGATAGCTTGCCTATTATTTAGTTTCTCTAACACTAGGACATGTGCCAGACTTTCTCTACAATCGCAACCCATTGTCATGGGAGGGAACGCAGTGTCTGTGGCCCTGATGTCTCCTTAAAGACATCCCTGAAGTTGCCCACCTGCAAGGATGTCCAAATGCTTTGAAGTCTGTACCCCTGGGCTTCACTTTCTCATGGTGTCCTCTGATGCTCCTCTATCTTAACTCACCCAGCAATGACAAATGGCTGGGCTGTTACCTGTCACCTGACAGCCAGAATGGACTTGCTTCATATCTCAGCAGCTCGAGTGTCCCTGGAAACTCTGCCCAGACACCCACAAGCAGGCTGGATGCCTCCTGTTCACCCTCGCTTCTTGTAGTAAATGGAGTCACATCTAAATGTGAGACTGGATGTTTCCACAGTCCGCCCAAGTGGAGTCTGCTCATTTTGACCACAAAGCTCCTCAGCATTAGAAATACGTGGTGACTACATGGGCACCTAACAACGTCTATTTAATGACGACGAACCCATCACTCACAAGGCGTTACACTTGATTGACCCAAATCTTAAGATTAAGCAGAATACGGAAGTCAACATTTGTAAGATATTTTCTCTCATTTCGCAAGAGCTATACTCTCCAACTCTTCAGTGGGTGGGAATTAGAAAAAGACATCAGCAACAACAAAATACAAAAGTGGAAAAGCTAAATCCTTTCCTAGTCTTCATTTTCTCAAGGTGACTCTACCTAGGAGGTATTAAAGTTCTACAAATTGAAGAGCTGAAAGGGTAACTGAGATATGAGGAACCTGTGGGGAGTGAGGCTTGTTAAACTCACGTTTGTCAAGTACTAATTATTTCAAACGCCGTGCTAATTGCTTCACACAAATAATATAGTTGAATCCTCATAATATACTTATAAATTAGATACAAGTGCCACATTTGCTTTGTTTTTTTTTAACAGATAAGGAAACTGAGGCCCAAAAGAGGTGAAATAACACTGGGCCTTTGGACAAGATTCAAAATTTACTTTAGCTGAGAGCTGAAACTAGGCCCAAGTCCAGACTCTGTACAGTGAAGTTTAAGAGATTAAACTCCTCTAGATTCTTACAAAACTAGAAATAGACTTGCCATATGATTTAGCAATCCCACTGGGCATATATCCTGAGGAAACTCTAATTCTGAAAAGATACATGCACCCCAATGTTCATAGCAGCACTATGTACAATAGCCAAGACATGGAAGCAATGTAAATGTCCATCAAGATGACTGGATAAAGAAGATGTGTGTATATGTATACAGACTACTATTTAGCCATAGAAGGACTAAAATTATGCCATTTGCAAAAACATGGATGGACCTGGAGATCATCATACTAAGTGAAGTAAGCCAGAAAAAGAAAGAAAAATACTATATGATATCACTAATATGTGGAATCTAAAAAAAAAAAAAAAAAAAAAAAGAGAGAGACACACAGATAAAAGACACAGATGAACTTATTTACAAAACAGAAACAGACTCACAGACAAAGAAAACAAACTTATGGTTACCAGTGGGGAAAGGGGGTGGGGAGGGATAAATTGGGAGTTTGGGATTTGTAGAGACCACTATATATAAAATAATAGCAGGGTCCTATTGTATAGCGCAGGGAACTATATTCAATACCTTGTAATAGCCTATAATTAAAAAGAATATAAAAAGGAATATATATATATATACACATATATATATAACTATATTCAATACCTTGTAATAGCCTATAATGAAAAAGAATATAAAAAGGAATATATATATACATATATATATTTGTATAACTGAATCACTATGCAGTATACCAGAAATTAACACAACATTGTAAACCGACTATATTTCAATTAAAAAAAATTAAAAACAAAGAAATTAAACTCTTCTACACTCTTTCCTCCTCTTTCAGTTGGTTTTGGTTCCAACATCATGGCAGTGTCCAGCTAAGCATGCCCCTTCCAAATGTATTCAATGACATCTGCTTGTGAGAGCCACAGCCAGCAAACACTACCCTCATTGTCCCACTACCCTCATTGACACCATGGCCCTGGGCAGCAGAGGTCAGTTTCATTAATTAACCTTGGGGGATGCTGGGATGGGGAAAACACCAGAACCCAGTTCTCCCAGCCAGCAGCCAGCCTGGCCGATGGACAGAGTTGGAAAGTGATTGGGGTCTGTCTCAGGTGATGGATGAGGTAGTCCCTGAAAGCTGATCTTTGGAGATTTCAAGTACATTGATGAAAATGGAAATGGAGGAGGCACCTTGGTAAAAAAATTTTTAGGCATGTAGGTAGGAAATTGGTGGCAAAACTTCCCCCACTCCAATCAAAGAAAATGGCTTTAGGAAGTTAAGTCTCTATCCCTATGCCTGTTTCCTCCTCATAAATCTACCAATAAATAATCTTCAGGGAACTGGAGCAGTTGCATTCTCCCTGGCAGTAACGGGAATTCAACTACAGGCCAATTAGAATACACCCAGAACTGCCAGTAAAATGTTTCACTGACTTCACTTTATTGGTTTCATAAAACAAGTGAAAGAAATCAGAGAAAGTCCAGAGCCTCACCCAGATACAAGTCCCTTTATGAGATAGGCTGAAGCCTGCCCTGTGGGCTCCTGATCTCGCTTCCTTCCTCCAACACGATTTTAGCCACTGCCACCTGGACAGAGCCTGTGGTGTCACGACACCAGCTCACTGTACAGACCTGAGCTGTAGTCGTTAGTTCCCTGAAGATTTGATCTGTGCCCTTGGAGGAGTCACTTCCTTTCTCTGAGCCTCAGTTTCCTCATTTGTCAGTTTCAGGTGATACCCCCTTTTATACCTATCTCAGGCGTGGGTGTAATTTAAGGTCAGAGAGAGGCCAAACAGGTAGAAAGGCAAGGGATTGTCTTCATTCTCTCCCCCCTCCCCACATGACACTTCCACAGTTGGTTTTCGCTCAGTGTTTCCCATCTGGGCATAAATTATCCCTGCTCCTATTGACTCCCTACTGCAAGTGCTGTCTGTGTGTGTTTGTGAATGCACGTGCCCAGCATGTCTGTATCCTTGTCATTCTTTCTTTGTTCTTTCCCAAGTCTTCCCTGATAGTAGCAAATGGAATGGAGTGTCCTTGACCAACCCCTCCCCCTCACCGGCATGAAGATGGGCCACCTACCACCACCCACTCCCGGCCACCCCCTCCCCCATCTTCAGTAGTGCAAGCCCATGAAATGAAAGCCGAGGGAAGAGTGATTCGATTATTTGCCTGAACTTTGCCAGTGCCAGAAAGTGTGTAGATCCACATACTTCCCTCCAAGGTCTCTTTGGGGCTTTCCTGAATGTGTCCCCAAAGGAGCCCTCCTGTGGGTCGAATCAGCCTCCGAGGGCTAGATGTGGTTTAAAGCCAAGCAGACCCGCCTCCCAGCACCCTTAAGCCTGCCTTTATCCCGTATCGTGTTCACTACAAACAACAATTACTGACAGTAATTAGCTGCCCAGAATAACAAGGACCTTATCCTTGCTCAGCTTTACTCCAGGCGCATGAGCAAACCTGACTGCACTTAAGCACAATAAAGTACATTTGAAAACCCCCTTTTAGAATCCTGGAAAACATGAACCTTGCCACTTCCTTATAACCTGTAGAGCCAATTTTCCTATTTCTTAGGTTGGATTTTCCTTTTGGGTATAGTACAAAGGGGAGAGAAAACTTACATTTAAGAAAGCTGTCACTTTGTCCATGATTTTTGACAACCCCATCACTTGATTAGAATTTTGTCTACATCCTGTTTTTTCATGCATTTCTTGGGTTATAAGGCTTCAGGTTGCCTTGAAGTTGTCAAACTGAGGCAAAAGCAACCATCAAATGTGCAGCTGGAGAGGGGAAAGGGTGAGAAGTTAAGACTTTATTTAAACCATTGGAGAGGTTGGGAAACCAACTTACCAAAATAGCAGTATCAAAAGAAAAAAAAATCTGAAAAACAAATTCACCACCAAACAGTTTCTACTGCTCCATTTATTTCAACTAGTGTGGTATTAATAGAACGCCTAACAGCAGGGAGTTGGAAAATAAATGTATTCTCACTCACAAGGGAATGACTAAATGACTCACAAATGCAAAAATAAATAAATGGCTCCCTATGAAAATCTGAAACTATATTACCCTGACTGAAACAACTAAGCGTTTTAACTGTAACCTAACATGTTAAATTCAATCAGTTTTATTTGAGGCCATAGATAGATAGAGCGATCAATCTCCATTATCCTGGGCTTTTTTTTTTTTTTTTCATCCTCATAGTGCTATTTTTCTTCCTACAAGACATTTCAGTTCATTTCCTTGAGCCTTCTTCAGTTTCATGGCTGATTCTCAGACCCCTCCTCAAAAAAAAATCCCCCTTCCTCTAGAGGGAATGGGAACAACAGTGCAATAAAAAAGAATTTTTTTTGAGAAGGGCAAGTCTTAATTCTGTGTAGTAAAGAGAAAGAAGGAGGGCGCAGCGTGAGAAAGAGATAACAGGTAGATAAATAATACGTGTTCTAGCTTGTTTCAAATGCTATGTTAAATGTTAACAGGTGCTGCCTCCTGACACTATAAAAAGATCAACTTTTTGTCTCCTTTGTAATTTGTGAACAGGTAGGCCCTGAGGACTTGAATGAGGTCATGCCAATTAACTCACCGATTCCTGCAATCAGAGTGATAATGACATCCTTAGCAACCATCCTATCACTATGGCACCAGCCCGCTGCTATAAAAACCTTTTTCATCTACACTAGTTTGAGGTTAGGTGCCTAAGGCTGTAATCCTGAAAGCCACAGACTGAGACTTTACGTTAACACCCCCTTCCATCTCACCCAGGGACACATCCTTCCTCTCTCAAAAGAGGAGAAGCGAAAAAAATTGTTTCTCTGGTTCCAAAAGTTAAGGATGGGTGCTTTTCCCAAACACCATACCAATTACTGGTTTGCTCTTTGGAATCATCACCCATAAAAGGCAGCTAATGAACTTTATCTTTCAACTTTAGGCCAGCCTGATTATAGTGAACACACATATTCCTTGCATAAAAACTACTTGTTACTGGACTGCCTGTATCAGTGAAGACTTTATCAGTTCCCAGGATAAGAACTGATGCCCTAAATGCAGCTAAATAAAAACCATTAACAGCATTGAAGCGTTTCTTCCCCAGAGTACTTTAAAAATTTTTAGTTCTCTGGAGATAAACTGAACACATATAAATAACAGAAGGAGAGAGACCAGAAATATATAGTCAAAAAATTTCCTGGGTGGGCAAATTTATCTCAACAACCTTCTCCAGCTGTAAACATTTTAGTTTGAGCCAACGTTTATTATTATGAGCCTTTCCTACATGCCCCCTTTTTATATTAGGCACTTTGGGAAATCCATAAAAATCTAAGACACTTGAGTGTGTCCTTATTTCAAGGAACTTAAAATCTATGGGAAGAGAGAGAGGCATCTGAACAACAATGACAACAAAATTCTATTTGGGAGAGGAGAAGACTTTATGATGTAAGATCTCCACGGCCATAAGATTTCCTTAAAAGACTCTGATGGTATAAAAAATAAAAGGAAGGAAGTAGGTGGGGACAAAGGAAAAAGGAAGGAGCGACCAGTCTGAGAAGCAACCAGAGACTAAAGGCCAACTAAGCACAGCAGGAGGGTGAAGATAGGCAGTGGAGTATGCCCCAGGGCCCTTGCATTCACTGGTCCTCCAGGTGGAATGCTCTTTACTCAGGCCTTCCCACGACTCGTTCATTTTCATTTTCATACGAAAAAATCTTACTTTGTACTTTTCCATTGTTTCTCTCCCCCTGCTGTGGAACCAGAGACTCTGCTACTACAAGGTAGGTTCTCAACAAACTTACTTAATGAATGAATGAACGCATAGGAAGGGTTAGTTGCACGGGGTAGAAACTTCACGCTGGGGTGTCCTACCAGCGTCTAATAAGAGCAGTGGGCACCTTAACTGAAGTAAGAGCTGTGTTCTCAGATAGATCCCCAGAACACTGATGACAGTGTCAGGTAAGCCTATGACTTCAGAGATGATTTGTGGAGCTGACGCTATCTGCAATGTCAGCAGTCACCGTATATTTTCATTGGAGGATATCAATTCTCCATCTTCCTAATTGATTCCAGTAACATGGATACCCTGAGTGCTGTATACAGCTCACTGATTGCTGGGCAAACATTATTGAAGTGTCAATATTTGCTCTTTTTCCTAGAGCATCATTTTCAAAAAGACTGCGATTCATTTGGGGACACTTCTCTTATATTTAATGCATGGGGAGTGCCGATACAATCTGAACCTTCATTTAATTCTTCTTTACCCTGGCTTTGGTCATAGGATGGCTCAACGTCCCACCACCAGGGCTGTCCTTAGGCAGCTCAGCTCCAGAAGTGTGCCATCCTTGCTTCTATTGGTGACTGTCACAGTGCTGCTTCCAGCTTTTCTGATGAACCCTGCAGTTTAGAAAAAGGGAATCTAGAGTAGTTTGGGCCACTGATGGTCAAGGTTCTTGATCCTCCTCTTCTGGACCCCATTAGATATAGCAGCTGACTTTCCTGTCTGACCTCTTGGTTCTCAGTTTCTTGGGTTAACCTGAACGAAGCGTTGGCCAAAAGTTCAGACTTAAAACCCAACAAGGAATCATTCTGCTGTCATGTGACTCCTTTACTGCCAGGCTCAATGCGTACTACTTTGAAACATTCTCTTTGATCGTGGCCAGCAAGCGTGTGGTTTCTTTTTTGGTTTGTCTGCTTTGCTTTAGAGAGGAGAGACTTGGCCTTGGCAGAATCTGTGACCTCAAGGATAGGTCCCTATAACTCCTATGGAGGTGATTTTTTCCAACATTCATTTTCAGATGCAAATAGAACAATATTGCAGTGCTTTTTGTCTTCTGGGAAATTCCTGTAGCTTGCTTCTCCTGGAGCTCGTGCCCTGCTACCTCCTTAAATTAGTGGGTGCTATTTCACCCTGAGAAGTCCCAGTTTTTAGGGTCCATTTCTTCCCATCCCTACTGGGTGAGAATTCCAGAGTTGGAATCACACCAGAGCAAATCATTACCACGTGCATGGAGGTAAGAAATTGTTTTGGCCAGGGCTTTTGATCCCAATGTCCCTGGACCTTTGTGTGCTTCAATTCCTTGACACCTGAGTTGAAGATATTAATAACCACTTTACTCCTTCCATCCACATTCATGGCAATTGAGGTGCTTCTGAAAATGACAAGTACCTGTGATGATCCCGAGGTATGATCAGGGGTGAGATGCCAGGCAGTAATATTTCTGATTAGTCATCACCAGGCCACCCAGACTTTCAGTGAGTTTACTTATAATTGTGTTTCAGATAATGCTATTCCCAGTTAGGCAGATGATCATTGTAATTTCTGGTAATGAAATGGCTAGGGAGGCCATTCTGTGCTGGGAAGAGAGCCAGAGCCCGGCACTTTATAAGAAACAAGCGTTATGGTCTAAGAGAGAGAGAGAGAGGAAACCAAGGTGCTGGTTGAACATTTCCAGCATGTATCAGATTGAGTCTTTATCTAGTGCCCTCGCTCCTACTTAAGACTCTACATTTTCAAAGGGACATCCCTCAGTTTGAAAGCAACCCTGCAGAGAGCAAAGATACTAACAATTTTTCTTCCCCCTTTGCACTCTTTAATGTGTCAAAGAATCACTGTTGGCCTTCCATGATGGCAAAGTCATTTTCTTGCCCTGGTCAATAGTGGTTTGATCAATAACTTACACAACCAGCATCGATGAAGAATAATGGAGCTTTTTTGGTGAAAGTTATTGAAATGATTGTGGATAAGAGCTCTCCAGATAAGAAAAAAAAAAAAAGGAAAGGAATAAAAAGAAGCTTCCCCAGGGGGTTGGGATTGTCGGCTCTCCTGTTCTGTGTTTTTAACATCTTACGTCTCAGGTACGTTCATCACAAAATCATCAACTAGGTTCAGACTTCTGGATTTTTAGGCATTTCAGCTAAAAGCTGAAACTCAGAAACTAAATGGTTTCTCTTCAGTATATCAAGCAGTTTCTCCTTCAACTTCATAAGTATCAAGAGTTCATTCTCCTCCAAGGTTAGAATACATTTCTGTTGCATAGAGGGCCGTTAATGAGCCTGCGGACTATGTTTCCTAGACTGTCTCGTCAACAGGCTGCTGGTCAGGTTCTGCAGATGCACAAGAGGGCAGGAGGAAGGGAGAACCTGAGTGGGTCTGTCCTTCTGCTTCAGGTGACAGTTGACAGTAGTGGTTGAACTCCTCTGTGGTTCAAGGTGCCCTCTAGACAGCCCTCCCTCTGAGGTCCCAGCTCCCACCAGGTAGCCCCTGGCTTCTGGCCTCTGTTAACATCATCTTTCCCCTGTATTTCTTCAGTTCTAATGGTGGCAGCAGCTTCCTGCAGTTGTTAATCTTCTGTTTTAGCTCTCGTCTCTTCCACCACCTGCATAAACAGTTCTTTTTTTATTTTATTTATTTTGTAATTAGATTTATTATTTTTTTTAATGGAGGTATTGGGGATTGAATTCAGGACCTCATGCATGCTAGACATGCATTCTACCACTGAGCTATACCCTCCCCCATCATAATCAGTTCTTGTATTAAATTCCCTCCATTTTTAAATAGAGCAGTTTCTGTTTTTCTGACTCAGCCCTGAAATCACAGTCCATTCTGTTCTTTTCTGAGACTTTTCAAATACAGATTACACCTTGAATCAGATTTCAGGTCACCTCCCTGATAATTACAATTAATAAGACAATCACAACAGGAATAGTAGCATTTCTCTCCACTCAGCCCTAGTTTGTGGCGTCCTTACATGCAGCCAGTACTATACTAAGGGCATCATTCACATTCGCTCATCTAATTCTCTCAAAACTTTCTAAGTGTTATTATTATTATCATCCCCATTTTCTAGATGAGGAGACTGAGGCTGAGAGAGTTTAGGTAACTTGATCAAGGTCATGCCTTGATAACTATCAAAACCTGGATTTGGAAGTATGCTCATTTCAAGGCCATAGTTTTTAACCTCTCTGACCATCCCGATGACAACCAGTACCACGTAGTGAAGGCACAGCAACCCCAGAGTGGAATCATTAAGGGTTCCAAGCAGCATGTCTTTGAATAACACAGTCTACTCCCTGCTTTAACCTTTTGGGGTTATTCCTTCTGCTTAGAGGCATTAAAATGGATCTTTTCTATGTGTCAAGGACACAGGAAAAAGAACAAACGCCCAAAACTGAGGACGACTATTAATCTCCCTCAGGGTGCTTGTGAGGGATGAGAAAATCGCCTTCTACTCTGGGAGGGCAGCCGGGGTGCCTGCTGGATGCCTGCTGGCCTGGAGGCTGCCGAGTGTGTTCCCTGAGCTCCCTGCAGGTCTGGGCTGCCGAGAGAGCCACCCGCCTCTGGAGTCAGCGCACAGGCTCTGATCTTTCCTTACCTAAGGGCTGAGAGATAAGCTGCAGAGAAAAATTAATAAGAGTGAAGGAAGAAACAGTCAGAAGAGGAGGAGGGGAGGCTTCTGAGAACAAAGGGGGATTGTCTAGACACAGGCTTCATCCTTTCTGCTGCTTTCCAGTTTTTCCTCAGCTTTGTTTTCAGATTGATTTGCCTAAGCACTCCTTTCTTAGTCTTCCCCCTTCCATGTCTAAATATGGTGGGGGTGGGGGGAATAAGAACCAAATTAGCTGAACATTTTACCTTTGGGACCGAGTGATAAAAATAACAGCCCAGCTCTCTGAATCATTTCAGTAGCATTGAAGGCATGTGGAGGAGCATTGTGAGGGCGGGGGTTGGGGGAGAAGTTGGTGGGGAGCTGGGAGGAGAGGGGTTAAGACTCTCACCCTGTATTAGAACTTGATTTATGGCATGGATCAAGTTCATGTTCCTCTCAGGGTCTGGTTTAGAGCAAAAGCAATGACAACCTGCCAAGTATGAAGTCCAGAATGGTCACACTGTCTCAGCCTCCAGGAAGTAGCCATCAATGAGAACCTGTAAGCCCACGGCTTACTTTGAAATGTACAAAATGTCTTTGGTCCTTCAGCCCAAGGGTGTGTCCAGAAATAAGAATGGTCAACTTTCTGTGGTCTGGAGGCAGCTTACTCAGACTGCATAGATGAAAATCCTTTGTTTTTGTTTTCTTCCACTCTCTTACTTGCCCTCAACACCCCTTCCACGGAGGCAGGCAATGGGAAAGACTTGAGAATACTAGCAGATTGGTTAACTATTATTTGCTTGCTTCTAAGCAACACTGGTGTTGCTTGCTTAGCTCTTCTTTTTCTTTTTTCTTTACTTTCTTTCTTTTTTTTCTTTTTGTTGAGTGCACAAAAAGTTGTTTTTGAATGTCAAAAAAATCAGGATACATAGGTGACCCTTCCAATAAATTCTAATTTGGATCTCTACATTTAACAGACACCATATTTTCAATTTGACTGCGTGGAAGAAGGAGGAGGGTATATAGCTCAGTGGTAGAGCACATGCCTAGCTCACACAAGGTCCTGGGTTCAATCCCCATCACCTCCATTAAATAAAGAAAGAAATAAAATTATCCCCCCCCTAAAATTTTTTTTAAAAAACAACTATGTGGAGGGAAAAAGGGGGAGGGGGAAGATATTCTTGCTGACCTTCTTGTGCAAACTCATGAGTGGTACATGTGTGCTAGCACCTGAGCGGCCCCACGTGCATGTCTTTTCACACTCAAAGCCAACAAATGCTGCAATGATTTAACAATGCAATCATAAGAGTTATGGAAAATACAGTTTTTATGAAAAGATAGTATTTTCATATAAAAATAAGGATGGTGTGAAATGAAAAAAAAATCCAAAGATAAATCCTACAGAAGATAGGTGCCTGCTATTATAAATATTATTAAAAAGAAAAATAGCTGTTGGAGAAAGATGTGGAAACATATGTGTGGATTGAAAGACAAAGAAAGAAGAAATGATGTCTTAGCATTGAGATGCTCACCTCAGCAGTGATTATCACTGGCATATTCTGCCCTGACAGGGGGAGATGTGGCTTGATATAAAAGGGTTTCTTCATTTTTACTTCCTGTAGTTCATGAATGACTGGCTTCCCAGGTGACAATTACTCTTCCTGCTCCACACACTCCACCCTACCCCCTTCCACCTCTTGCAGCACAAGCACTTAAGAAATAAAAATCCCATTTGGCCCTCTGGTACTCTTGTTTCTCTGAACTGCAAGTCTCACCTTGATGGACCTAGAGTTAGGAGGATAGAAATAGGAAGAGAAAGGCTGCCTTGAAGAGAAAAATCTCCTTTTCAGAACTGGGTGGCCCTCCAGCATCACCTGAAATTAAAACATATTCCCCAGCTTTGTGACTAACTGGAAAAGGGAAGGAGATCAGAAGAAGTAGGGGATACTTCCTTCAAGGCTTTGAATACAAGGTTACAGGAAGAATAACTACTCACTAAAACCCGATTCCCTCTGGACACACAGATGGCTAACATTACCCAGCCTCCTTTGTCTTTAGGTCATGTGACTGAGTTCTAGCCAATGGAATGCAAGCAAAACTATCTGTGCCACTTCTGGACCTGGTCTACATAAGCCTCCCACACGATGGTCTCAGTGCCCTTTCTCCTCTTGCAATCTGCACATCAGCACCTGAGACCTGCCTGGAAGACACGCACTGGAGGTGGCAGAACCTCCATCTACCTGGCCCCTGAGTGGCAGTTAGAGCAGAGCCCACCCCTCCTCCACTTCTGCCTGCCAGCGGTGGGCTGGGGTAAAGGTGGGGTTGATGTGTCTACCTTGAACTATTGCTAGATTAAAAAATGTTTCCAGGTCAAGAAATGAACAGAAACAGGGAAGTTAGGAGAAAAATGGTTTCGGTTTGGGTGTGGGGAACACTGAGAGATTTGATTTCAGACAGTGGAGTGTGAAGTTTCAGAGAAGTACCCAGTGGAAGGTGTGTCAAAGGAAGTTGAAAAAGAGATAACAGAGAGTTTAGGACCAGGATGGAGGTGTGATTTGTTTACAGTGAGAGGCTGAAGTTGTGGGAGTAGATGAAATTGATAAGTGAGAGGGGATGGAGAGAGAACAAATGGGCAGAATCTTTTGAACTCACCACAATTTTAGACATTAGGGGGAAGAATCGAGTTCCAAAGGGATGGAGGAATCATCAGAGACACCAAAATGGCAGGCACTGAGGATCCAGGAACCGAGTGTTCCAAATCCTGTGGAGCGGTGCAGGAGGAAGGGGCCTTGGGTCAGGGAATCTGACCCAAGTGCTGGGGCATATGGTGCAGTGGGAGTAGAAACCAGATTTTGCTCTGGGGACATGAATATGTGGAATCAGTAACTGTAGAATCCTCCCTTTCCAAAAAATGTTTAAGTGAAAAGTTGAAAGCTACATCAGTGGCTGGAGGGAGTCACAGAGAAAAGAGAAGTCTGTTCTCAACTTGAGTCTTGTGTGTGTGTGGAAGTGGAGAGGAGGACCCTACTGAAGCTGTAAGAGAGGGAATAAGGAAGGTGAAAATGTCTGGAGGAGAATTTGGGAGGAGGTGGTATAAAGGATGCAGGTCAGGAATGAGGGACTCTTCACATGAGCCATCAGTGAAGGAGAACAGAACTCGGACTCCAGTGGAGGTAGAGGATGTGAGAAGAGGGGACGGGTGCCACCCTAGGAGTAGGCGGCAGAGACCTGATCCCATGAGGACCACAGTCACCCTCGCATACTTGCGATCTCTCCCACCCCTCCTTGTTCTCATTTCATTTGGATGCTCCTGTTCACTTATCTAGTCTTGCCTCACCATCTCAATGTGTTTCTTGATCACCAAATCACAAGACTGTGTCCTGTGTCAAGGGTTTGGGGTCTGAATGGTGTTTTGAGGATCCTGAAAAGAGATGGTAATCATGTGAAAGCCAGTGCGCTGGCTGAAAGAGTAGAAAAGAACCGTATTTCACTCTTGTAATATGATTAATATGGAGCATGTTCTAGAAAACAAACTGCTTCTCTTGAACAGTCAACTCTCAAGAACCTGGATCGTAGGATAGAGAGGAAAATCTACTTTCTGCCCCAAGCATATATAGGGCCTGAAACACACTAAGAGTTCAGCAGATGTTAGCTGTTCTCATTAATATTATCATTAACAACTTTCCCTTGGGGGATAAAGTCGTCAACCTAGAAACAAAGTGACTAACATCAGACCACGGGGTCTTTGATCATAAAGCTGAAGTCCAGCACTTTCATGCAGGGTGGGGGTGGGAGGAGGAAAAGGAGGCAGGATGACCATGGGCCTGGGCTTCCCACTCATGAAA
This sequence comes from Camelus dromedarius, assembly GCF_036321535.1. Classification (NCBI taxonomy): domain Eukaryota; kingdom Metazoa; phylum Chordata; class Mammalia; order Artiodactyla; family Camelidae; genus Camelus; species Camelus dromedarius. The sequence goes on along the minus strand of NC_087439.1, from coordinate 66,908,797 downwards.
AGGGTCAAATTGATACTTCAATCATTTCATCAAATGAGGTGGCATCTTCAGTCTCAGGGTCTGACAGGACTGAGAGAAGCCATTCATTACACAATCTTAAACTTGTGTTCCATTTTCGGATCAGACTGCGTATGGTTCCCCAAGAGTGAATATTTTTCATAAATCTTTAATTATCTTGTGAGATTAAATCGCACTGCAATCCTATATTAAGTGTTATTAGGTTAAATATAAACACAAGTTAGGGGATTCAAAATGTGCTGACTTTTTAAATTATTTTTAAGCCCCATTTTGACTTTTCTTTATTTCTTTATTGCATAGATGCCCCTAAGTATCAGAAATGACTCTGAGAGTGCCTGGTTAGTTTAGTGATTTTTTTTTAACCTAAAAGAGGAACACATCTGGGGCTCTGGTGACATTTCTGAAAAAACAATGCCCCACCCCAAGAGTCTGATGCAGGAGGTCTGGATGTGTTCAAACCTGCATCTATTCTGAAAGAGTCCCCGGTATTTTCACCCCTAGTTTTGATCAAGATCCACTGGTGGGGTCCAGCTGGCATGCTGAGTCCCCATCCGGGGCTCCTCCCACCGGCTCACAGTCTGCATGTCAGTTACAAACATGCGCCCTGACATGGAGAGCCTGGGGCAGGCGTGTTTGCACTCTCCCAATATTAGCAAGCGAGTCATTTGTTTCTTGCCATCCTTATTAAATCAAAGCCCTGAAGCAGGACACAAAGTGGGGTCTCCTAAAAGCCATGTGTATCCCATTTCAGAAACAATAAAAGAAAAGGGCCATCTCTCTCTCTGTCATGAAATTCGGTTTGGGAGGCATATGTCCCCAAACTTGAATTGCTGATGAACTGGGAGGCTCGCTTTACAAACGGACTTTAGTTCCTATGCCACTGGGCAGAGAATTGTAAGAGGTGAATTTTTGCTTTCTTAGCGTGGCAGCCCCCGGTCCTGGAACTCTGTGTCTTGCTCTCGGGGCACTCCTCCAGAAGAGGGGCTGAAGTCAAAAGGTCTGGCTTCTCCCCTCCAGGACACACGGGGTGCTGGGACAGCTGGCCTCTGGTGCTCCAGGAAAAGACAGAGCATTTGTTGCTGTGCCTTAGACTCCTGGGGGACAGTGCAGGACACAGATGCTGCCTGGAAAAGGATCGACCATGTGTCATCCTTGTGCTTTCAGAGGGTCATGGCACATTAGCATTGGTCTTGGTGCCTCGCAAAGGGACAGGCCATTCTGTCTCCAGATTTCATTCAAATTCTGGACTTAATGTCTGCACATTTGACACTAAATCATATCCTGTCTCATGAAATCAGTGATCTTGTCTTCTGTTGTTCTATAGCGTTGTATGAGGGAATCTCATCTCACCCATTCGATTGTAGGCTCCTCGGGCAGGAACTGTAAGCTGTTCATCTTTGCCCCCACAGCCTCGTGCACGGAATGGGTTCACTGATTTCAGATCAAATGAACAAAAGAGTTCAGGAAAGCGGCCCCAATCTCATTCCTAGCCACTGGTGCTATTAGTAAGTCACCTCCAAGGGTGTGACCCTTAGGACTTGTCTCTAATTGGCAGAAAGAGGAAGAGCAGTAGAGTAGATCATTGGACACAGCCCTGTTGTTAAGGGTGGGTCTTTGCAAATAAACAGATCTGGGTTATCAGAGAATCATCCATGGATATCACCATTTGAAACCCCTGAAGTTTCTCAAATATTGGAAACACCAAGAAGAAAGGTCAGAATGATAATGGAAGGTAACTGAGGTGTTAGTCTTTGAATTTCTCTTACTTGAGGCCTGGGCTAGGTTTAAGCAGATGATGTGTCAGTTGCTGAGGACCTGAGGAAGTAAGCACTTCGAAACACAACTGATAAGAGTGTAAATCAGAGTCACTCGGTGTAGACAAGATTGACACACTTATTTAATCCATCAGTTCTACTTCGAGGAATTCAACCTGAGGAAGTAACAGGACAAGTGTGCAAAGACAGACATTAGGGTAGTCTGTGAAAATGTTGGCAACAACACAAATGTCTGCTAATGGGGGATTTGTTAAGTAATTTGCAATGTGGCCATACAATGCAATATTATGCAGCTCTCAAAAGGAGAGAAAATTTAATGTTCCTGTATAGAAGTATAACGTTCAGGAAAAATTTTAATACTGTATGTCATTATTTATAAGATGCCTTTTTAATATCAACATCTCAGAAGTTAGGATGCGTCAAAGTCTACAGACCCCACCAATTATAATCTGCAGCATCTTTTCCTTCTCACAGGCACGTGACCTTACAATCACAAGCGTCTTTCACTCAGTGAAGTATGGCATAACTACATGGAAAGACAGCCACCATATGTGAAGTTAAAAAAGGATCCTACAGAACGCTGCATAGAGAAGATCCCATTTATGTTCACATGTACGTTGATTTCGGGAAACACATGTCGAATTCTCATTAGTGATGGTCCGGGTAGGGTGATAAGAGCTTTAACTTCCTCTGTATTTGGGGGGAATAATTTATGACATTCACATACTATTAGGAAAATCAAAGATATTTTCAAATGAATCAGTTCCTTTGCCTTTCTTTCCACCCGCTATGAGAAGAATTTCTGGACCAATTGCCCATAAAGGAGACAGGTGAGCAAAATCTTTCTGTCCTCCAACCACAGTCAGCAACATAGTCACGGCCACAAGGTTGTGGTTCTTGGCTCTCTGTGATGTGGTCCAGACAGCTTTTTGGAAAGTGAAACTGCACAGCTGAGCTCCTACATGACCTGTATCACATTTATGCCTAATGGGACTGATGCTGTGTTTTCTCAGAAGGATGGCAGGGAGGTATTGTCAGGAGACCTGCTTGGAGCGAGGAGGAAGGAGAAAGAAACAAGGTGGTTGGTTGATGAAAGAAGCTACCTATTTTGATACTGGTAAAATAAAGGATGGAGAAGAAAAAACATAAGGCATCTAGAAGCTATGTTTGCCATTTATCTTCTTCTGATCCAACAAATATCTATGTTTGGTAAAGGTGCAGTTGTCAGCACTGAAGGATTGAATAGCAAATGCTTAAAAGGAGAATTCAGAACATGAGAGTGATCACTTAAAATTATTGAGGCTTTTAATTTTTTAACATTTAATTGTATTATATTATTTAAACAACCATAATTAGATGATAACCCGAGTCATTTAAATTTATTTAATGTGCGATTTTTAAATTCCTAAGCATTGTGCTGAGTATAATGTTATTACCAATTAAATTAGCATTCTCACCACTTTCTCTCTCAATAACTTTTCATCTGCTATTATCTGGAATTTTAGTAGCATCTCATCAGTAAAGTCTCATTGTGGCTGGCCTGTCTGTTCCTTTAATAATTTCTTAATTAAATGAGATGACAGCTGTCCCTCCTTGTTCTCACTACCTTGTCACTCTTTCTTTCCCAAGTAATTTTTTTTTCTGGTCTTTCTTATTTTTTTCCCCACAGACAGGCTGAGCTCCTGGTGTCGTTCACAAATGGATCTGGAATTTCTTCTCTGATCCTCACTCCGCCTACCCCAATCTGTTCCCACTCTGTCTTCTTGATTTCAGTTCCATATTCATCTCTCCCCTTCAAAAGCTTTTCTCACTTCTTGCCATCTCTCCTTTCTAGTCCTTTTAGTTGCCTTGGGTTTCTTTTCTGCTGAGCTTCTCATTTTTGCCCCCAAACAATTCAATCATGTTACCTTCCTTTTCCGTGTCTTTCTCTCTGCATTTCACCTTATGTTAGAAACACCCAGTAATAGGAACACAGTTCTTATACAAAGAGACAAAATTAGTGCCAGCTTCATCATGGAAACCCCGTATGACCTCGCAACTGTCAGCATCATATAAACAATCCCCACTGCAGCCATCCATTTATTTATTCAATTCCAAATATTTTCCCCCCTAGTGAATCTTTTAATGTGAAATGGAGAATGTTAACTTCAGAACAACTACTCTACTTGATACCAAAATATAACTCCCAGGAGAATGTAGTCCTTAAGTGGTTCATCTTCTAGGATCGCCTTTTACACAAGACTGTGTTGTCACTGTTTTGAAGTCTTTCCTCTTGTTGATAAATAAATCAGCTAAGAACTTTTTTTTTAAATGTAGGATTATCTTTGACTCAAGAATAAGAAAAATGACTCTGGATTCAGCCCTTATTTTATCTGAATTGGCTTACCTATTTCTGAATTGTGTCTGTAGAAGCATAGATAGAACTAGAAAAGACCTTGGTATTTCCTCATTTTATAAATGAGGGCCCTGAGAGAGTGGAGCTTTTGGACTTGAACTGTCTAGTACAGTAGCCACTAACCACATGTGGCTATTTAAATTTAAATTAAAAAATAAAAATAAAATGTAACATCCCTTTGCCACACTGGCCATGTTTCAAGTGCTCAATAGCTTCAATGGCTAGTGGCTACCACGTTGGACCACAGAGATACACATTTCCACGTTGGCAGAAAGATCTGTTGGACAGCATTGGTTTGGATTGTACAAGGTGGAGGGTCAAGAATCTGGGACTCAGTCTTCCTGTAAATTGAAGGCCCCAGTGCCTTATAGTAAAATTTATTTTGTAATATTGTCTTACAGTATAGGAAACCTGAGAAGTCAAGTATAAAGGGAAACTGAATTAAATATAATTTCATATAGTCAGTCGCTCATGAAAAGATGCTTTTCAGCTTACAAAGCATTTTCACATCCATCATTATGTTTGACGCTCATAACAGCCCTGCATGATACGCAGAACAGGTGTTTACATCTTCATTCCTCAGAGGAGGAAGCAGTGGCTCAGAGAAATTAGGATTTGTCCAAAGCCACACCTCTTTTGAACTAGGACATCGACCCAAGTCTCCTGCTCCGAATCCCTTGATCTTTTCATCTTGTTGAAAAGCACCAGGAGGATGAGTATTAATTTTTTTTAATGTCTATTAAAAGCATTCTAGAAGCCAGGTGCTCGGTCAGGTGTTTATGTGTGTTATTTCATGTAATCCCCAAAATGAGATTTAGTTTAAAATATTCAACTGCCTAGTCCAGTTCTCCCCTTGAAAGTCCGGTAAGTTCTCAGACTTACAGTGTTCAAGGTAGTCTTGAAATAGCCTAGACAAGACAGCTCAGATGAAGGTGGTTCAGTGGAGGTAGAGAGAAATTAAGATGCCAGGGGTCTATTTTCGAGGGCAAGTTCACTGGATTTGTTAACGGGAAGGGAAAGGGAAACTGAGGGACGAAGAAAGACTCAGGTTTTTCACATAACATGTTAGATGGATGTTGGTGCTCTTCAATGAGGCAGAATGCTCAATTTAAAATGTACATCAGAGGATGGTATCCCTCTGTTTAAATTCCTAAATGGATCCCCATTGCTCTTAGAGCAAAGCCCCGCTCCCTGACCTGCCCTACAAGGCACTTCCTGACCTGGTCAGTTTCCAGCCTCTCTCCTCCCTCATCCCCTCCTGCTTCCCTGTGCTCCAGCCCCAGAGACCTCCTTGCTGTCCCTCCAGCTTTGCAATCCTGCTCCTTCCCTCAGCTTGGCTCTGGCTTCCTCTTCCTGGGAAGCTCTGCCTTGGCTGTACCTTTGCCCCTTTGTGCACAGACCACTTCAAGTTGAATTTCTGTCACCACCAAAGACAAATAAGCAAACACAAGTATACAGTTCTCACTAATCTCAGTTGCCTTGGGCCACTTGGAATCCCCAGTGTTGAAGTCTTAGCTAATTGTACTCACTAGGTGAGTCAGTGAATTAATTAATCCTTATCCCAATTCCTGGGTCATACAGTTACACCTGTTCTGTAAATGACCAAATACAACATCGCAGTTGTGTTTTTAACCTTTAAACATGGACTAGATACTTCAAAAAAAAAAAATAGGAAAACTCACCTTTTGAACAAACTTTCAAAGTACTATGGTAGCTCCAGTATAAACATGGACAACTATTATGTGAACCAAATCATCAGACAGCTCATCACAGCAGGGTCGAATTTGCTTCATGAAGTGCTGACCAGCACATGGTAGATGGGAAAGGGAATTAATTACTAGGAGAGTGATGTTTTCATGTCAGCATTTTTGCTTAGCAGTTTTGTGACTTTGGGCCAAGTCCCTCAGCCGCCCTGGGCTTGAGGTTCCTCATTCAAAAGACAGAAAGGAGGCAGTAAGCTGAGTTTAGATAAGAGCTATCCTCCTGATCTCACAAGTTTATTATGAATATAAAATGAGATAAGGCATTAAAGCTTTGGCAAGCTATGAAAACAATAATCAAAAGGGGTATAGCCTTCTGCATTATCCTATTATATCACCAGTGCATCCTCGGATAAGTCGTTTTCTCTTCATTTTGTACCTGTGGAGAGCTGTTATTCAAAATCCACATAATCAAATCAAACCAGTCAGTTCTGTTACCCTTCACAGCTTTACTATTATAACTACTGCAACTTGCGATTGATTGGTGAAAACCACTCGAAAGTCCCCCTTAGAAAGAGGGGAGGGCTGGGGGGAAGATATCTCAGAATATTCTGTGACAGACACTCTCTTTTTTTAAATTTATTTATTATTGTATTATTTAATTACTTTATTTGGGGAGGAGGTAATGAGGTTTACTTTTGGAGGAGGTACTGGGGATTGAACCCAGAACCTCATACATGCTAAGCATGCGCTCTAACACTTGAGCTATTCCCTCCCCGCTGTGACACTCTTTATTGCCTTTCCCTTCTCAAGATTGCCCTCTCTTTTCTTCACCTCTCACTGAGTGCTACTTCCCAAGACAGATGCCTTTTACAATAATAATAGTACGTTAGCCTTGCCTGACATTTTATTTGGAAGGAAATCCACATTAGTTAACAAGCAAGTATTGTCTCCTTTTAAGGGCTGAGGGAACCGCCGCAGTGAGATGGTGCTCCCGGAAAGTCACACCACTGCCGAGTGACAGAACCCAAGGGAAACCGCTGAATCTTCTGTTCATATCATCTCGGATCCCTTTACAGAGATACTGTTCTTTCTGTACAAAAATAACCGATGCAGAAACACCTCAAAACCCTTTCCCGCTGTGGTGGAGGAGGACGGAAATGAGTGGGTGCTTAATCACTGTTCCCCCCTGGGCCGAGTTTCCTGACCCTTCTTCCTCCCGGTACTCTCCAAGAATGGCAGGAAATCAGGACTCGAATGTGGAAAAAATAACACAGCACAGAAAATGGCAAACATTTCCACCAGGGTTGTGTTTGCTAAGAACACACTGATGCGTTTTGCAGGGATGAAGTCTCCGGAGAAACAGCCAGACTGAACCTGGGAAACACTGCTCCCCGCCCCCAGCCTGCCGGGCAAGTCCCCAGTTAAGGGGAATCTGGGCTTGTTGAGGAGTGAGGGGGCCACACACTTGCACTTCGAGTGGCTTTGGGGGAGGACGGATGGGAGAGAGGCTGCGTGCTAACCACGGATCCCTCTCTGTTGTCTTTCCTTCCCTGAGCCCAAAGCAGAGACCCCCAGTCCAAGACTTGTGGTGAGCGTGAGCAGCAGGACCATTTTCTCCCGGACTAGGATGAGACTCAGGTCTAATAAACTCCGCCCTGAAACATTTCAGCTGCCATTAGCACTGACAATGACAGCCAGCAGTTAGTGAGCAGGTAACATGTGCCGGGCCCAACTCCCATCACTGGCCTGGATTCACTCGTGGGATTCTTCAAGTGGCTCAGAGACACTGGGAAGGTCAACATGGGGGAGAAGTCATAATTAGTGCCTGCTTGTGTTTCACAAGGCTTTGACATTTATCTTTGAACAGAAAGGCTTCCGAGATTTTTGGAACTTATTCCAAACCTCAAGAGGAAGTCCCATTAGAAAGGCCTGACAGAGAAGGAGATGGAAAAGTGGGCTGATTTCTCTATTGGGTCATGGCCATATTTTTCTGTAGCAGCTGAGTGTTAGGGTTTCAAAGTGTCTCCCCAAGAGAGTGAAGGCTTCAGTCCCAGTCAGTCAAACAGAAAGAAGCCATAGATCATCAATGCATGAAGAGAACTACGGGAGAAAATAGCATTAAACAGAAAAAGAAGGGTTATCTCAGAAATACTGCAACGAGGATGATACAGATTTTCCTTAATGTGCTTGCTAGATTGTGCCTTTTGTGAGTACGGGGATCACATCTGCTTATTCCTATTTGTACATCCAGAGCCTTGCCCACAGATCAGCGAGTATTAAAAAGTTAACTGATTTAATTAATTAAAATATTTAAAAGTATTTATTTTTATTTAATGAATTTAAAGGATGAGTGGAAAGATGAACACTTCTTTGGAACCATTCAAATCCTCTTGCTGTTCTACAATTTCTGTATCAAATATTTTTGGAAATTATATTATCACAGAATTTAAAGGAGAGGAAAGGAAAGATTCATCTAATTGATTCTTTTTATTATTCAAGAAAGGAAAAGCAAGCCCAGAAAGGTTAACTGATTTGCTTCCGGTCACACAGCTCACCAGAGGCACAGCTAGAGCTGGGAAAATGTTTCCTGACTTCGCAGCGACTGTCCTTTCTGCCTATAGCCCTTTCATGCTGCTTCAGACATGAATTGATAAGAAAAGTCATCTTTGTCCTTACTGAAATGGAATCATGTTTTGTTCGTTTGTTTGTTTTTCTCTCACTGCTGCAGGCTTTCTCCTGATTCTCTTGGACCAAGGTTTTCTGACTTTTCCCCCCTCCCAAATCTTTTGAAAGGAGATGCAACAGAAGCACAGATGAGGAAGAATTGTGGTCAATGCCAGGGTTGGAGTATATTAAAATTTTTGAATATAAAAAAAAGAACTTTGAGAGACTGTGCTGGATATTCTGAGATACTTGACCCCCAGATGAAGAGGTAGGCTTTTAGACACTGCACCAGGGCTGCCCATCTTTTCCTCCTTTCCATTCTCAGCTCTGGGAAAATGAACACTAGGGTGCCTCGCCCCTGTCCCTACTTCCCCCGAGTAACAGCTGATTAAGCCAGTGATGAGCCCTAGACCCTGATCAGTTCTGGCCACTGAAAATCTCTCTCCTGGGAGATTAGAATTGGGACCTTGAGACCATGTCAGTTCCTGGGGTGGGGGTGGGGTGGGGGAGGGGAGCCAGGAGACGAGTTCTGCAGAGGCTGGAACTAAGGGAGTTATTGGGGGTGGCTCAGGGGGAAGGGACACTGGATGGATAATGGATGAGGAAGCAGAGAAGCTTGTTTATTGAAGGAAGGGTAGAGCCAACAGGCAAAGGAAAACAAGTGAAATAAGAGGGAGGCAATGAATCTCAAATTCTCTGGGTTTTCATAGCATCCTCCTTCAACTTCTCACTCCTCTTTTCATCTTGATACAATTGTAGTAATTTTTTTGTTCTTTTCAAAAGAGGTTGATTTTTGAGAAACCAATAGAGCAGAGAATTGTTGGCTTTTCTTTTTTAAAATGTTTTAAATTTTATTAAAATTTTTTTGTTTTTCTTTGATGGAAGGTAATTAGGTATATATTTATTTGTAATGGAGGTACTGAGGATGGAGCCAATGACCTCATGCATGCTAAACATGTTCCCTACCACTGAGCTATACCCCCTCCCCCAGTTGTTGGCTTTTAAACAGGGCAGATGAGCTGGAGCTGGAAAGGGAATACAACTTGGAGAAAGAGGGGAAACAGGAGAAAAGGGAGCCTACAGAAGCAGGAAGGGGGACAGAGAAGACAAGGCGCTGGGAATGCCAGAGCGCCTGAGGCTGGCGAGGCTGAGGGGAGCTGGGTGACAGTGGCTGCCTTCCAGACACCCCATTGACTCGGTGCCCAGCCAGCCTCATTTTCCAGCCTCAAGAGCCAATCAGCTGCTCATCACTGCTGCACAGGGAGAGCATCAAAGGGACTTAATAATGGTTGGCAAATGTCAAATTACACTGAATCGAAACCAAATTCCAGACATTTCGGGCTGCGTAGTCATTAACAATCAATTAGCGCACTCGCTTTCAGTCAAAGCACTTTTCAGCCCCTCCCCGTCCCGTCCCCTGATAAGGAAACAGGGGCGTTGCTTCTTTTCCCCTCGGCGGGCTGGGCCAGGCATCACTCCTTGAGTTGAGTCAGTGCGGGAACAATCCAGCCCCTGTTCTCATCGTGCTCTCATTTCCTCGCTTGCTCCCCCAACAGCACGTTCAGGAGTGGAGGGAAACGTTAAGTGCCCTCCGTGCCTCGCGTCCCGCAAGCCTGGACTAAGGAAGGAGACATGGGTCATTTTCCCCTCCTTCTTGGGACTCATGAAGTAATGAAAGGTAGAGAGGATGGAGAGAATCGTCTAAAACCTTTTTGCTAGTTGGAAGCCAGGGACTTTGGAGTGATGCATACCAATTACACACGGAGGGCATCAGGTGAACTCATTTCACCTCTAACGGCTCCTGTTCCGAGGCAGCAGGATTTCATCCCGGCAACAAAGCCGTAAACATTTACCACAAAACAAATCGTCGCTCTATTGATTGCTGAGTATCTGCTTCATCCTTTCCTTTCCAACTTAGCCCAGATTTATGGCAATTCCCTTCCTGTTCCCTGAGCTACTGGCCTCATCTCCAGGGGGCTGCAGGTCAGAGGAAGGAGATCATCAGGAATCTGGACCCGAACATTTTCAGGAAGAGCTTTGAGTCATTTTTTAAGCCCCCCCCCCTTTTTTTTTTGCTTCTATTTTTCCTTGCTAGGTCTTCCACGGGTCTATTTTTAGAATAACTTTCTCAGAATATAGAAAAGCCCATATTCTCCAACTGTGACCTGGATTCCTTCCTCTAGTTCAGTTGATAAAATCTGGATGTGAAACGGGGCTTAGCTCAGACAGCTTTGCTGACAGACAGCAGACTCACAGGGGCTCCTCCAGGCTCTTAGTCCAGGTGACTTCTGCTTGAAGGGTGAACGTCAGTGGCATAAATGCGGCTGTGACGAAGGCGGCCAAGTGGCAGAGGTTTCAGAAACAAACAGGACCTGACACTGAGAGGGTGTTGCTGGCATCTCAGAAGTCATGGGCAGAGCCCAGACTGGGATCACGCAAAGTGGGTGAGTCGTCAGGCCTGGTAACAGGCTGGCGTTCCTGCGCCTGGGTTAGGACCTCTGCCGGGGACCACCTCAGCACAAGGCCAACTGAGAAGATCCAATCAAAACCAACAAAATCAAAACGCACTCTCCCCAAAGGGTTACCACCAAAGTCTCTTCTAGAAAAGACCCAGAGAAGGTCCATGTCAACACACTTTCAGGAGAGGGCTCCTGGGACTTTACCTGATCAGCTACCTCCGTGGAAGTCGCGCAGTGGCGGCTGATGGTAGGGCTGCTCGGCTCCTGAGAGATCCACACATGCGCAGTGCGAGGAACAGGACACCCCCACCACCCCCCGCACTCTGAGCAAGTCGTGAATACCTATGGAAATCCACATTTTCACAGAATAAAAACTAACGCAATAGCAAATAATGCTATTTTTAAATGTTGCTTTGCTTTCTCGACGAGTGTTTCTCGGACTCTGAGGTGTGCTGAAATTGGCCTTGAGAGAGCCTATTGAAATGCAGACGTCTTACACAACACACGCGTCCCAAGTGACTGACCCGCCACCTGGCATATCACAGTGTTCAACAAAGGAGGATGTGTGGGATTCCTCCATGTCATCCAGCAGTTTTTTGTTTCTACCTGTACCTAAGGAAACCAAGAGAACAACCCAAACCATCTTCTTGGTAGCACCATTTTAAATTATGCTGAAAGTTGACACCCTCCAATTGGGCTGCAGTGACACTGTAAAGGTACCGAAGAGGTCTAGGGGAGGGAGGAGGAGCATCTGGGACAATGGGCCAGGTCTTTGGGGCAACACCAGAAAGAGAAGTCCACTCTGGGAGGCAGAGAGGAGGCAGAGAGGAGGGAGAAAGCAAAAAGGAAATGAGAACAAATTGGCAACAAAATTGAAAACAAAAACATCAAGGTTAGAAACAGAGAGGTGTTAAAAGTTCCCAGAACCAAAGACAGGATTCAAATTTTGGCCATTCATTAATATTGTCATGTTAAGATTAAGAAATAGTGTGTGATTAGATGTTTCTAAGCAGAGATGGAAAATGACTCTGTACCAATGTGACATACAGTCAACTCATTTAAGGTTCCAAGTGGCAAATCTTTCTGTCTTTGTTTTCATGAGTTCACTGGAGCCTGTCAAGAAGATTAGGGTGTTTATTTCTTACAGCCTGAGTCCTTTGACTGACAAACCCATCATCATGTACTTCTCAGAACAGTCTGCAAACTTAACATGAGAAACATAGTATGTTGTGGAGCTACAGCAAATATATCATCATTGCTTTGGCTCTTAGGCTCCATAAATGATGATCCTTTAAATATTTCCCCAGTGACTCAAGTACATTTCCACCTTCACGGTGGGGCCTTGACTTCCTGTTCACAAGACCAGGACCCGGGAAGTTGTTGCTTCAAGGAACAAAATGAAGCCGGGCCACCAGGGATCTGTCATTTCCATTACTATCTAACTAGAGGCCACCCACTTACTGGTAGCTGTTTCCTGCTAAGCTCTGCAGACCCAGGTTCCCACAAATGCTCATTTCGGTCACACAGAAGACTTTGCTGGCAAGAAACTATTGCTTCAGTCCCTTCATGTAGTCACTGGACTACCCTGCGGCTCTATAGTGATGGGCAAAGAACCACCTGCCCGACAGCCTACCCCTCCCCGCCTCCTGAGTCCTAAAGTTAACCACCTCCTTCTATGTTTTGTTTTGCTTTTTCCTGTCCATAATCCCCACGTCTCTCATACACCTTACACTTAAAGTCTTTTCTTGTGGAAGGATGGAATACACTCATTCACATTAAGGTACATGTCATGGATAAAGCATAGAGAGTTAGCTCTTCCTGGCTAGTTGCAGTTTTAAAATAGGGAAATTTTTACGCAAAAAAAATTAATATTTAATAGTAGACTATCAGGTGCCTGGAAGTTGGTTGGAGGAATATTTGGAGGGCTGAGTTGTGTGTTGTGTGCATGTCCAGGTGGTTGCCCGGGGACCACAGGAAACATGCCATGAAGGTGAACACATCTTTGGAAGCCACCTTTCATAGCATGCATTTGTTTCTAGGCCTTGACTGTCAACTGGGGGACACGAGAAAAGGGTGATTTCCTTGATGCTGTCAACGCCCTAATGTTCAGGGCTCCATTCCCAGAATAATGGCATGACCTGGCCAAGAGCCCATCCACGGAGAGCACCTTTCCCTAAGGGCAAATGGGTGTTCTAAGGATGGGAAAGCAAGGCAGAGAATATGTGCTCACTCCACTCCCAGCCACATTATCTTCTTCCTCCTAAGAGACCTCTGGGTCCTTAAGTAACTTCCCAGTCATCAAATCAGTCTTTATTAAATTTTCACATGCATTTAGTTTTAGATTCAATTTGAAATGTGCTCCAAGGAGCATCATATGGACTAAATAATTAGCTGAAGAGAAATGGTACGGAATAGATTTTAGAGAATGGCACAGAACAATGCCTCTCCAATACCACCAGTAGTAATCGAGTCTTTTAATGCAACAGAATTATGAGCATTTTTATTGTGGCTTATATATTTATTTTTATTTATATTTAAAAGGGAAACAGTCAAATCAGTGGTTTCAGGAGTATATTTGCTTAGTACAAAACTAAAATAGGTGTTTAAGATTTTAAAACGTGGGTCTATAAGAAAAATATTCAGGAAGTATTAGGGCAGGGATGTCACAGGAATCTTGAAGGCTGCACTTCAGTGACTAAAGTTTAAGAAAACACCGCCGAGACTAGTTGAGCATCACTGCATGTCAACAACCCTGGGTTGACCCCTGTTCTGCAAAGGATGTACTGTATGACCCTGGGCAGGTTGCAACCTCTCTGAGCCCCAGTACACTTAAGTCCAATGGTGGCATTGAAGGAGATCTCCAAGATCCCTTCCAATTCTAGCAAGTGATGAATTAGCTATGTTATAGGTTACCATCTGTGACTAAAGGGAAAGAAATGGGGAAAGTAAGTCAGTGTTGTCAATGGGGGGGTCACGGATAGACACACACAAGCATCTAGTTAGCTCCTGGGTTGCCGAGAAGCACTGAGGTTTAGAGCAAAGTCGAGTCAGGGGACCTAGGAGCCAGAGCTGTCACTTACTGTTAAGACCCCGGGGTCTTCACAAAGTCACATGCCCGCTTTGAATCCCAGTTTTTCTATTTGTAAAGGCAAAAGGCCATAGTGGTGAATGACACCTATTTCATTCCTATGCAGTCTTGTTGGACTGCTCACCTGCAGTGTACGTGGAGTGGAAAAGTCTAATAAAACGTAAATCTTATTCTCCAACCCTCTGGTAGCTGTCTTTGTCATTTCAGTATTTTTAAATATAGTGTGTTGGTATGTAGAACTATATTATGATCAGGCAGAATTCTTAAGAAAACGGAAGTCCACGGCAGTCAATATTGATAGTTTTGAACAGCTGAGATACAATGTTTAATATTGAAGCAGGAATCACGAATTGGCTCACTATGGATAATCCAGAAAACCATCATCATCCACCACTCACCTCAAAATCTTATTTCAGTTAAAAGTTGTATCTTCAAAACCTAGAATCCTTCAAAACCTAGAATCCTAAGTGGAAGATGAACTAGCTCTCCTAAATTATTTAGCAACTCCACTGAGCTCTGCTTTTTACGAGCTTCCTTTCCATTAGCACAGAATTTCCAGTCGGATACATAATCTCAGATTATAGCTATCACAAAGTGTATGCACTTTAGTCCCCTAGGTAATCCAGGTCACACTTGCAGACTACTGCCTGTTGAATTAGCATTATAGATATTTTTGCACTTACTAAGTTACCAAGCTTGCCTCCCTGATCTGCGAGTTGAAGAGAAGATTAATATTGCTAGAAGGCGACACCAAGAACTTGCAACCTCCAAATAGGGAGGATGCAGCGGAGAAAGCAGAACCACTCAGCAGAAAGACTGGAGTCATTTCGTGGGGAGGTCAGACAATGTGACGGTCTAGAGTCATCCCTGAATTTATAGGGCAAAAATGGATGCTTGAAAAGTTGTGAAGTAGGGGATGTATTTTTAGATATATTTTAAACCAAAATTATGTCTCTAAATATGGAAGCTTCAGTCATCTAGAATATTCACTTATGTAAACCATCTCCTTTCCTTATGGCAAAAAGATTAGACTTACCACCTTCCCCTCTTATCATTTCAGCTGTGTGGGTTGTCCCCCACCCAGAATGTTCAATTTGATGTCCTCTGACATGTCAGGCTTATTCTGACAGAAAAATAAGCCTCGTTCTAAGTAATACTGGAAAGCTGTCTTCTTCCTCAGGCAAAGAGATTTCTAAGCAAAGGACTTTGGGTATGAGATGGTTCAATTACTCAGCCAGTCATGGACCTACTAAATGACCGGGGACCAGGAGGTAGGGCTGTGGACTCCCAGGCTGGGGTTTTTCCCACTGGCGCCTAGAGTTTCTCATAAGTCAGCCTTGGGTTTCCCTGTCGTCCAACTCACTTGTCTGCTCGGAAGATGGGGAAGCTGATCCTCACAATTTTCAAAAACATTGTCCTGGCCCCCAAAGCATCTACTGTTCTCTCTAACTTAAGATTCATGAGGCGAGGACACATGCGCCAGCTTCCCTTCCCTGCCCGCTGCATCACTCCTCACCCCTGTCACCTGCTCAGAGATAGGCCCATGTCAGCGTGGAGTTCAGGCACTGTGGCCATCATCTTTCAAGAGAAAATGAACTGAAAAGTTTCTTGTCGGATCATCTGAGGTGGGCTAGAAGTGATTCGGCACTGGAGCCGTTTCCGAATCCAGAGTGTGTGAAGAAAACTTGAGCAGCGCTGGGTCCCATGTAAGTGACACGTGCTCGCTGTTGCCCCCAGTCAGCGGTACCACTCTTCTCGGGGCGTCGCCCTGCATGGGAGCTGCGCTGATAGCACCAGTTAGGTTCTCCGCCTTACTCTTTACTCCAGGATGTTCCTTCCTGGAAGTCGTGTGTGGAAGAGAACATTTTAGTAAGTGTCCTTTTCAGTTCTGAGAATCTTCCCTGGACTTCCCGTCACCCCCTTCTCACTGTTTGAGGCAGCTGACATCTGCATCTGCATTTTGTACTGCACCTAGCCACCCAAATGTCTCTGCATCCAGCCAGTCATCTCTTCCCCACTTTGTCACAGACCTGCTCCCTAAATCAACTCCCCCCAGCCCTCACCTCAATTGTCCCGTCTCACCTTTGCCCTTCTTCCCTCCTCCACCAACCACTTCAAGTAACCCTTTCCAAATATGCTCTATTAAGTGCAATCCCAGAACAAACTTTCCGCTTCTCTCGCCAAATAAACTGCTTTCAATAAGCTTCTCTACCCCACAAACAAATAACATCCCACAATCCACCTCGTTCTAAAATATTGCTTTTCATAACCTCCAACCATTTACTTTTTTCCTCCCCTCAAAGAAATAAACTGCCTTCAGTGTTCCTTCTTATTTGGGCACTGAGCTACCTCATTACAACCATAAAATACACACACACACACACACACACACACACCCAGCAACCTCCCAAACAAAGAAAAATGACCTAATACAATTTTTCAGCTTCCCTTTCTCTCTCTGAGAAAGAAAACTCTCATGAGGTCCATAAGGACCCATTTGTGTCTCTTTGAGGATTTTTTTCTCCCCAATGAAATAAGTTAAGGAGACATACAGTGAGGCATTCCAAGGCCAAACACATTCTACTGTTTATTACACATATTACATTCTTAAATAAAAATGCGTCACATAACATTTTTTGCATAGATATCTTACAATATACCAATTTAAAAAAGAATTATGAAACAGACCAGTAACAAAAATAAATTTTTTCTTCATTAATAATTTTGTAACATTAACATACCACCATCATATAATACAAATAATAGTTTTAAATCTTAAGACTTTTGTACAGCAAAAAAACTTGACAAAGTAATATATTTATATATATATATAAAAAGCTTAAAAAAAATAAAATGTCAAAAAAAGGCATAACCGAGGGCTATAAGACTGGGTACTTCTGTGATATATTATAAATACCAGAGAAGGCCTGAGAGCATGTGACCGGGGGAGGTGGGGGAGGGGAGGGGGCTGGGAGTAGGTCTCTCCAAACACACTTGTTAGACACATCTGGCAAAAAGAAAATGTATAGTGCAAAAATAAAGTTCTTCAAGCAACTGTGAAGAGGACAATAGAGACTTGAAAGAAAAGTGGTGGTGGCTGGGAAGTCATGTGATGGGAGGGGGGAGGGGGTGACGAGAGAGAAGGAGTGTTGGGGGGCATTTAGGGAAAGGAAGGGGAGGCTTCAAAAACATGAAATGTTTATTTTTGCCTCTGTGTCAGCAAGGAGATCTTGGCCGTAACAGGTGTATTTTTCCTCCCTGGAATGAAGCAGAAGTGAAAGATAAAGAAATTTAACAAAGTCTGGGTTTAGATAGAAAATGCATGCCGAGGGAAAAACAAAAACAAAAACAAAAACAAAAATGTTGAGAACCAGCCAATGAGCCCCAAAGCCTTTCTGGACCTGGACTTGCAGAAATGATTCTGCCTTGGGTCCAGAGGCCTAGGATTAACATGTCCCCTCTTCCCACCCTCGGCCCGGCCCCTCTGCGCGGAGCTCCCAGTGTGTTTCCAGCATACTGGCAGTTATATAAGCGTCCACCCCCCCAAAGGCATTAGGCACTGGTGGCTACTCCTCGTCAACGTCAGTAGCCTAACTGGTTTCCTTCTGCGAAGGTACAACAGGTACACACGCACACGCGTCTAGCTGCGTGTACACATACCACCCTCATTATTCTGACGTGGGGTCCATTTTATGGCAGTAGACAGAAGCTGGAGTCAAAGCAGTTTATGATTCCAAAGCTCACAGTTGAAAAAAATTGTATAAACAGTCCCCAACAAAGAACGTATCAACCTTCCCTCCTGACTGCTGAGAGGGAGCCCTGTTTGAAAAGAGTATCTCGTTTGGGATATTTGTGAAGTGACAGCCTAGGATTTCTCTCCGTTTTGGATACCTGTTTACCGAGGACTTATACGTAAATGCAAAACACCTTAAGAATACAGTACTCTATTGGAAGAGTGCACGTCAGGAAGTTAACTGCAGCTTTATTTTTCCCTTTTCCGGGATCTATTAGGAACCAACAGAGGAGATTTAAGAGAGTGTTAAAAGCAAGAGGAACCCCTGAAGCCTCAGGCAGTTAGTCATGGGATCTCACATTTACAAGCAGCTTTTGCTTCCTTTGACACACTTTCGTTGTTTCATCTCAAGTATTCCCAGAGATCCTCACTGAGGAAAGTAAGCCATCAAAGAGGCATGGATGTATACTCAGGCCAGCCCCTCTAGTTTTCAAACGGAGATATCACCATGTTTACCGAAACGTACGTGATCCAGACCTGGAATGCAAATTCTCTCCTCCTGCCCCCACCCTACACTTGGCAGTGGCCACTTCCGGAAGATGCCAGGGAACGCTTCCACAAGTAGCTCTCAACCAGGTTCGACTCAATGCCTTTTCACTTTGGCAAAGATCCAGGTGCAAAACTGCGGCCAGAAATGTTGGCCCTTGTAAGATTTTTTTTAAAAGAAACAATGAACCTGATTTTTGTAATTAAATAAGTTGCATCCCTGACTTTCCCAACCTTCTTCCTTCTCCTGAAACCAACTCGTGCAAAAGAGAAGCCAAAAGCACTTTGCACTGTATTTTATATTTTATGAAGTGACTTCTATAGAGGAAACTGTTGTGAACCAATAAAACTAATGACTAAGTTTTGTTGGTCTTGCCATTTGAGTTCATTTCTTTTGACTTTGCTGAAGAATTGAGGTGGGGCTACAGGCAGAATGTTCTGCATGCACTGGATGAGCGGCCCTGAAAATCTCATGTTATTTCCCCTTTGATGCAAATAGACATGGCTAATCTGGAAGCTTATCCCAAACTGAAGTCCTTTAAAAAAAATCTTCTCTGGCTTTTAGATTCAAGGAAGATTTAAAAAAAAAAAAAAAGGAATCAGTTCTGCTAATCATGCGTGAGGTTGGCTGTCTTTTTTACCCTGTTATAATCAGGCAATCAAAGATGTAAAAAGGGCACAGGAGGTGCAGGAGGGGAGGGCAGGTGACACTGAAGGACTTTGCAAGGGAGAGCACAGAAAGGAGAAGGAAATGGTCGGCATGAAGTTCATTTGGGGGTCTCCGATATTCTTATAAAATGCAGCTTTGTCATGGAATCCACACATCTCTTTTTCTGGACATAATATTCATCACCACCAGGCATTAAGCTGGGCCAGTCAACCATCAGTGGGGCAGGAGGCCAGGAGCTAGGAGCAGCATGATGATTTCAGGTCTCCACATCTTTGACTTACAGCCATGTGGTAGGAGAAAGAAGCACAACTTGAACTAAAGAAAACTGTCAATGGCTTAGAAACACTCTTTTTCTATACATCAAACTCTGAACCCTGGATAAAGCGTGCTTGAGAGGACAGCCACAAGAAACACCATGCCAGATTTTTCCTTTCAAATTTGAGATCCCCTGGAATGTCAGGAGGTCACAGTTTAAATGAGAAAGCGGTTGAACGTGTTTCAAATGTCCATTAAAGCACTGTTCTAAATAACCTGTCCCCTTGGAAGCGAACCAGCTTCAGGTTATTTCTTCCAGCAGGCTCTTTCCAACCATCTCTGCCACTTCAGAGATGATGGACATTTTATCACAAATCCATTTCCAAGATGATCGGAGCTACCACCCCCACCACCGCCCCCATGGATAGGACTGGTTATCGTTGAGAGGTGTCAATCGGGCTAAAGAATAGTTTCAAAGCCATCCACTTAGCACCCACCAAATTCTCAGGCCAATTCTCACAGTCAAAAATGCCTGAAGCAAGCAAGCCCCACCATCGCGGTTCAATGCACCCCGCTCAGAGAAAGGTCAGGAGCAGATTACACAGGACCTCGCTGATACAAAAGAGAGAGGAACTGCCGGACATTTCAGACACCGATGAAGACCAAACGGCCTTTGTTCTGCCACATTCAAATGAGATCTTTTCAAGACCACAGATGACAACAGGGAGCAAACAAGCAATGATTACTCTTTTGCATTTTTTGAAAAACTTTCTTTTTAATAGAGCCTTGCATTGGTCAGTTCAAAAATTAAATTATTATAAACCCTTAATAATAGCATTTCGAGAGGCAAGAGCAGCTCCAGCTGGGGAGAGAACGTCTGTCAGTCGTGGCAGCCACGGCTAATGCCATCACTGGGGTGTGCGTGCAGTCAGGCTGGAGACAGCTCTAGAAAGGGAAATCATTGAACCAATAAAACCTGGGGTGTCTAAACTTTCATCGAGTGCACTGACTGGAGGCGCTACAGTTTAATACAGCTGAGGTTCCAGGTCCTCACACATCCTTCATCCAGCAAGGATGCACCACACATTCAATTATCGTCCCATGGTATGCCCTGATGGACTGGCTACAAACACACTCGAATGCAGTCGAGAGCTACGAGATTGTCAGCAAGCAGTGCTCCAGAAATGGTTTCTAAGTCATGTCTAGTTTTACATCTTTGGAATAAAACTGATTTTTTTTTAATACCCTCCGACTAACATATACAGAATTGCCTCTGGCAAATGGGCAGATTTGGGGTGTGTGTGTATGTTTAGGGTGGTTTATCTTTTTTTGTTGTTTTTTGTTTTTTGTTTTTTTTTTGTTTTGTTTTGTTTTTGGTCTAAATCGAAAAAAGGAAAAAGAGAAAGAAGACTTTTAAGGGCCAGACCTCAGAATGCCCCAACTGTCCAATTGGCAGCTACAGCATTTGTGATAAGGAGGCTCCTTTACCCTCCGACGAGTAGGTTCAACATTTCAGTGAAATCAAAGTTTGCAGAAAGCTGAGAAACCAAATGCCAAGGATCTTGAAGGTGGCTGTCATAAATGTGTCTCTGTTTCTTATATTATTATTTCCTTTTAAAGACTTCAGTTTTGCATCCCAAATAGGTATGGGGTGGCATTTAACAGTCAATGAGTCAAACAGTCAGAGGAGGGCAGGAGGGGAGCCAGCTGGTATGAAGGAGCAGCAACCACGGGCGGACCAAATGCCATTTTTGTTTTTTTGAGACGTGTCTTGAAGGGATGGTCCCAGAATATACAAAATATACAATCTGCCCTAATAACCACCCCGCTTGCTTGCATAGGCCATTGAATGGTCCTAAAGGCAGTCTTTGGAGTTGAGGCCAGTGCCAGCTAGCTAAGAATGCGGGGAGATGGAGACCGGTGTTGGATGGGTATATGGGATGGAAGGTGACGCATGTACCCCCTCAGAGTCAGCTTGCAGAGTAAGCGTGAGGCCTCTGTTGCTCCCGGGTGCTCTGGGTCACAAGTCATGGTGGGCCTAGCCAGGAAAAAAAATCAGAACTCTGTCTCTCCTTTTCAGACGGACCACGAGAGAAACATTTCAACCCTTTCCTTAAATGTCCCCCCTTCACTCCCACAGTGGCATTCTGAATTGTGTGTTTTAACGAGTTGGGTGATGGGACTCAGCGGGTATGAGAGAGGAAGAGAGGATGATGGTGTTTTGAAGCCACTAGACTTGGGAGGCATCCTCCGTTTTCCCCACTCCTGGAAAGAGTGATATTTTTGGCTTTTTGTCAGGTCATAACCCAGAGTTAGGTTAAATATGCAGCTGCCCTTTGAGACTAGCGACATCTACGCTGAAACTGGTTATAGGGTAGCAATGACACACAGCACGGGGTTGATCGCTCTAAGCTGAGGTCATGATGCCTCAAGGGGGAGAAGAAAAGTGTGATGTCCCATCTGATTGGCTGCTTTGAGAGCTGGGTATCCAGGTGCCGAGAGAGAGTCCTGGAGAGGTTTAGTCCATGGAGAAAAGATAAAACATTTAAGCTTCCAAATAAGCTTTTCAAGTTTTCGTTAGCAAAAAACAGAGAGATTAAAAAGAAAAAATCTAGCACTGGCAATAAGGTGAGGCTCAAGGGATATACTGTGATTTATCATCAAGGACTTTATTCTCTTGGCCACTTTGCAGTCATGCTAGAAGTTTCCAGAATCCCTAGTGCATATGGTGTGCAAGAGTCAAAAAGTAAGAAAAGAAAACTCCTCCCTGGAGAGTGAAGTCTAGAGAAATGCAGGCCAGAAAGGTGTAAGGTGTTATTCCAGAGTCTGCCGCCGCTAAGGCCGTTGGTATCGACTGGAAAGATCTCAATAGTACTAAGAAGAACCAAAACTGATCAACAGTTCTGTGAGGAAGTCGGACGCACGGAATAGTAGGACTTTTCACACACAAAGGACAAATAAACCAAGAGTTAATTTTGGCTACCAAACTGCAATTTGGTTTTCTAGGTCATTTTTCCCCCAACTATTGAAAAAGAAACATTAGTGCTACACATTTGCAACTTTAAGACGTTGTATTCTCCCATCAAGTTGCACTGAGAAGCGAGTTAAATAAGCCCCTCTTACTGCCGTCCACCTGCAGAGACGTCACATCCATTTTCTTTGATTTCCATTGGCAACAGCGGGAAATAATTCCAATAGTGCTGAAGTAAGCAGCCAGACTGCCTTGCTGAGTTCACCTGGTTTCCTTCTTCGTCTTCTACCATCTGGCTAGGGCAAGGCGTAAAGAATAGACGTATATATTTCAAATATAGCTGAGTGCATGACAGTGTGTGCGTGTGTGTGTGTGTGAGTGCATGTGTGCGTGTCTGTGTGTGTCTGTGTCTGTGTGTGTGTACACAGAGGTTTATACGTGAGAACGTTCTTCTGCGAGGCAATGGGTCCCCGCCTGAAGTCCAGTCCCCTGCCTCACGGCATTTCCTTCAGACAATGGCCGACGCCATGACAACTCCGGCCTTTACGTTTTTTAGATATGTCTCTTCATATGGAGGGCAAGATGGTCAGACCTGGAAAAACACCTAGGAAATATAAAAACAACAAGGATGTTAGCCAGGTCTGGGTACAGAGCCCACTGCCATCACCCCTTAGAAAATGATAATGCCTACCTGAAAGAGAGGCAGTGCGTGCGTGTTGAGAAACATGGCAGCGCGTTGGTGGGGGGAGCCCAGGGGACAGACTGCTTGGGTTCAAGCTGTCCCACTCGCTGTGTGACTCTGAGCACATTAACCTCTCTGTGCCTTAAGCCCGCCTCCATATAATGGGGATAATGACAGTACTCACCTCCTGGTTGTGAGCATGAAGGGAGATGATCTGTGTCAAGTGTTTAGAAAATTGCCTGGTACATGGTAAGCTCTCAGTGGATACTAACCATTATTATCACAATCGTCATCACTGAAGAAGAAACAAATGTAGAAGCGTTTGGACACAACATGTGTCATGCCCGTGTGCCATGAAGGCAGCACAGCACGCTTAGCCACTGAGGGATGAAACTCCCACATTCCAACACCCAGATTTCAGTCTTAAACTTTACAAAGCAAGCCCAGAAATGCTGCCTGGGATACCTGCAGGTCTATAAAGACATTCTATATTCAAGTTGAGAAAAGCTCATGTTTTTTGAGTATGGTATAATATGCAGGCATGTGCTCGGTATTTCCCCAGTATTACCCCAGTGACACCCTCAGGTAACTTCCATGGTAAGTGTTCACACGACTTTTATGTGCGTGTGGTCAGGACAGCGAGGCGAGGGTCACATAGCTAGCATGCACAGGATGAGAGCCGGGCAGATCTGTTAAGTTCACTCTTTTGAGCTTTTCTTGGTACCCAAGGTTCACCACTGAGTGCCTCCCTCAGCCTCAGAGCAGATCCAAGTGGTTGTCTTCACTCCTTCCCCTTTCTTTCGACGCCACCAACATGATTTTCCCCTAGGTAGCAACTCTCTTGTGTCCTCAGTTGTATGGGGCTGACCCTCCTCCTAAGGCTGAAGTTATAGCCATAGTGATCTGCTTAGTGATCTGCTTAGCGATGTCACATGACCTGTAAAGGTCAATGAGAGCCAGCTCTGGGACATTTGCTGACACTATTGCAAGAAAGAAGCTCTCTTTCCACTGGGGCTAAGATATTAAGATTGAAGCCTGGAGCAGCAAATGGCCTTGTGGGGAAGAACGTGCTTGAGATTCGAAGTTAACAGAGAAAAATGGGGCCGGGGGTAAGAGAAAGAGCCCTGATGACATCTGAGAAACCGGACCCGGCCAAAACTAAAGACAAATCAAATTCTGTTCTCATTTATCTGAGCTAATACATACCTGTGGATGCTAACACCAGTCTAAGCCAGGGTTCTTACTTATTACTAACTGAGCGGCCATTTCCATATCCCCGAAGCCTGCACACGATCTAAGGCTCCGGCTGGGATTCCAGGGACGTTAGCACATGAGACAGTACTCATTCTTAGCTCGGGTGTGTGTTCTCCCTCGATCCTTCTCTGGAACCGGCCACCCTGCTACCTGCGAGAATGCTCCCTGGGTCCCCGGGGGCCTGAGACACCCTCACTGTCCAAACCTCTTGTTGGGATGTTAGCAAGCTGTCCTGCTCAGGTCAGCAAGGTTTCCTGTTCAGGGCAGCATGTCCCTGTATCTGCTCATTCCTAAAACAAACAAACACCAGCCCTGTCGCCTGACCCCAGCATGCTCCACACACCGCTTCTGCTCACTTCTTAAACAGGTACACGTGCAGGGTAGCACCTCAGGGAAATGAAGCAGAACAGAACAAAGGTAAAGTGAACAGCACACAATAATGGGAAAAGTACAGGAGAAAATGATCTAATCCAGTAACATGTTGAGTAACAGCAGTTCTAACTATACCCACTTATTTCAGTCCCTGATTTGGTATGAGCTAGATACTTGGATAAACCCTTAGAGTTGCATCTGAAGGAGATTCGATTCACTATAAAACAGTGATAAACAGTGCTTTTCCTTAAAAGCAAGTACTTGATGTCACTGGTAGAAGAACGTGCAATAGAGCCTGCAGGGAATTTGGTATTTGACCTGCACGACTCGTCCTGTCCTGTCCTGAGGGCACACGCTCAGTGCTACTCGCTGCCTCTTTTTCTTTCGCTCCCTGCCTCCTTTCCTTCTTCCTTTTCTCCTTCCTTCCTTTATCTCAACAGCCTAGAGGAAGCATCAAGTTAGGAAGTTCTTTTTGTAGGTTTTTCCTTTTTAAAGTTAACGTCCTAACCAGAACTCTATAAATAAGGTGCCATTCCCATCCCCACGACCAGAGAAGACATTAATCAGAAAGAGGCAAAGCCAAAATCTGAGCCTGAGTGGCCTGACTCCAGAGCCCGGGCTCTTAGCCATGCCTGGTTTTTAGGCTGAGAAGAAGGTCCAGCTGAGCTGTCAATGTAAGGAGTTCATAGTAGGCAGAACAGTAGATGGCCCTCCCCGAACATCGACACCTCATCCCCAGAACTTGTGAATATGTCAGGTCAAAAGGCAAAGGGGAATTAAGGTTGTGGATAGAATTAATTTGCTGATCAGCCGACCTTAAAATAGGGAGATTACTCTGGATTATCTGGGGAAGCTCCATGTCACCGCAAGGGTCTTTAAAAGTGGAAGAGGGACTGAAAAGAGAACCAGAGAAATGGCAGCATGAGAAGGACTGAGCAACTGTGATGATGAAGGAACAGGGTTGGGAGCCAAGGAATGTGGGCAAAGCTGGAAACTGGAAAAGACAAGGAAATGGAATCTCCCATGGGGCCTCCAGAAAGAAATGGAGTGCAGCCCATACCTTGATTTTACCTGCAATGAGACGTGTGTTGGACTTCTAACCTACAGAACTGTAAGGTAATCAGTTTGTAAAGACAAATAAGGAAGATACTAAATGCGTGGCAATTGGTAATGGCAGCAACTAGAAAACTAATCCAGAAGCTAATCTGGTCAGGCCTGAGCAGTAAGGATCTGAAAGGAAGCAACAGAGCGGGAACTAAGAACCTGCTTGTCCAAAAGAGGAACATGGCGATTGAGATGGTAAGATGCAAAGGAGAAGCCTTGGCAGTACAAAACCTCTTTCCTTTCCTTTCCATATCCTAAGAACTTGCAGGGAAATGGTATTCTTGATACAGAACCTCACTGGAAAGAACCACTCAGTAATGTATGTGTTCCACAATTTTATTCTGCATTTTATTCTGCAATTGCCTAGCCTGTGCTGGGTATCTAGGAATATACATACAAGCATCTAACTTTACCCTTCAGGCTCCTTCCAAAAAAAAAAAAAAAAAAAAAAGTGAAAAACTAACCAAATCTTTAACATAGCATGAAACGTAATTGTACCCCTCCTGAATCAAACTAGCATTGTTATTTGTTCAAATTCTAGGAAGGATATGATGCTCAGAATTAGACTAGGTTCCTCACCGCTGAGGTTTCATTTAAATTTAACACATCAGCAAGATACATAGTCATGATTAATTTATATTTATTAATTTATACTTACTGAGTTCCACATGGAATAGTAAAGTAAAAAGTAATAGATAAACCCAGCATCTAGAAATGCAGAATCAAATAATTCTAAGGGTAATACACCCCCAGAGGGTGTTTATGACTAGACAGCAGTCAGATGACCTTAAATAAGAAGGTCCTTAGTGATTGAAACTTGTTCATTACAGGGAACTAGTCAAACCCCTACTGTCGTTTCTCTTGCTTGTGAAGGAGGCCCACTAAAGTCACTTGGGCGTGAAGCCAACCGCAACCCTCCAGGGCACCGAAGGGCTCGATACGGACTGGTTATTTCTCACCACCCAAAAGTGGGCTGACTTAGAGACTGAAGATCGAAATACCTCCTCAAAACTTCCTAGGACCTTGGATGTGTTACCCTGGGAGCAGCCTCCCTGGATTATGCCCGTGTATAATGGAAACAGCCCTGATTGCCACCAGCAGCAGCCTCACGCTCTGTGGGCTGAGAAACAAGGCTCATCCCTCTACACAGCTGCTCACTCACCGGGCTGCGCTGTTCAGTCTGACGGCAAGAAAACGTCAGAGCCGCCTCACTGCCTTCTCCTCCAGCCCAAACCTGAAACCAGAGGTCATGAGACCCAATGTCTTCAGGGACCAGGCAGATAAAGTAAAAGGGTGCCATGGGTCAAGTGTCAGAAACACACAGCGCTTTCTAACTACCTGATTCCACTTGTGATACGGCATGGATATGAAGAGCTACCGCTCTTCAGTAAGAGGAGACAACAGAGTAAGTGTGGTGATACACGCGTCTGCCTTCCTACTGGGGAGGCCACGGGAGGGGGCGGTGGGAAGTCAGTGACCGCACGGCCATCACCAACAGGCAGTGATGACTATTCAGCTCCAGAAAATTATGGCCATGTGGGAATGAGCCTGCTGTTACCAGATCTTCTGAGTTTTCCAGACAAAGCCAGAAATAGAGATTTTTGTGGCATTTTGCAATTTTAAATGTTAGCAAAACAAACAAAAACTCATGTATTTTTTGATCTGCCCTATAGGCAAATTAAAGTATAAGTTAGACTCGGTACACACTTTAAGGACAGGAAGCCCCATTTCTCTAAGTAGGGTGGTCTGACTTGCTCAAATCATACGAGGCAACAGACAGGTTTCTTGCACTCATTCACACTGCGATACCAACAGGATTCAGGGTCCTGCTAAGGGCTACAGATGCCCTCTGTTTCTGAAGGTAAAAGTCTTCTAAGGAATGCCAAGTCCCCGGCCACTGCAGGCTTTCCTTCCTTTGGCTTTGGGACCAACTCCAACTCCCTACACCACCTCCCAGACCTGCTCTATTCTTAACACAAGTCCTGCAATTGAAGGGCAAGGTGCTGCCTGTCAGGAGATGCTAATGAGACTCCACCCTCTGATTTCTGCCATTGGTGAAAATGTGCTAACTCTTGGCAGACACCACAGGACTCAGAGCAACTCGTCATCTCCCCCCAGTACATTGGCACAAGAATTTGTTCTATCTGCTCAGTAAACTTCTAGCTCCAGAAACCATAATATATTTTGATGAAGAAAATAAAGCAAAAGACTAACCAAATTACCCATCCCTCACATCTTTCACTGAACTATCCAGTCGGTCTGAAAGATTTCTCCACATAAGTCACACAAATGGTCAGGTTTCATCCTAATATGTCAAGTGCTGGACAGTGGCAAATTCCTTAATAACTCAGTTGACTTGAAGAAAGGAATACTAACTCTGGCGATTTCCCCATAAGAACTCTTCATCCGTTTCCAAGGATAAAGGCAATTCCTACATAGCATCTCCAGCTACTGGCCTCACCAACCTGCAGAGAAGGGTGTACCACATGTGTGTACCTCCTACCACCATCCTTTGACAGCTCACAAAGGATTCATCTTCGTTCCCACTGATGAAGTCCTTCCTTAAAGGACTTCTTTATTAGTCGCCGGAGTTAGAGAAGAATGAACTTGAGATGGGAGTTGAGGGAAGATGTCAAGTAAGGGGAAACGTTACTGAAATATAATCTGTAGAAGATCAGCCACTGATTCACATAAATTCAGGGGACTTGGCGGTAATGGGGTAGAAATGAAAAAGCAGGTTGTGTTCTTGGGTGGCAGAAGAGAGCTCCAAGGGAATGAGAGACAGTAGCCTCACGAAGTGTACTTCCTCCGCCCTGGGCTGGGAGGTTATCTTTGGGCTCCAGGAGGCATGGGGGCTTTATTTAGTTCTTAAACAAAGAAGATAAGAGGAAAATAGCCTCTTCAGGAAGAAGGAAAAAAAAAAAAGGGAGGAAAAACATGAATGCTCTTTTATAAGCATCTTCAAGGAGCACCAAGCCAACTGGCCACCCATGAGATCTGGCCACTCCCACCCTGCTCTCCAAACAAACAGGCATGACTCCAGAGGAAGGTCTGGTGAGGGGAGGTGCGGCCCAGGGGCGGGGGAGGCAGGATGCGAAAGCGATCGCATTTCCTCCGACCAAGAGCCAGGCCTCTGTGGACATCCTGCACACCCCTCCTGCCATCCTGTGAGCTGCTGGCCCAGCCGGGGAACCCTGAGGCTTTCAGGGCTTTTATCATATTAGAAGCATTTTTCTCATCATAACCGAGACCTTTAGTATTGCATTAAAAAGATGGTTAATTTTCTTAAGCTTCCTTTTAAACACAGAAATAGGATTAGAAGGATAACACGCTCAGATGCAAGCCCATTATTTGATTATGTCTAAACCTAATCCTGCCTTCACCTTGGCCTGCAGAGTCTCCATTTTGGGTTTATTGGTTGATAATGCCAGGCCTGTCAGATACTATTACTTGTGTAGTATCTGTTGCTCCGTGCTCTTTCTTCCACTATCAAATGCTGAAGGTTTGAAATTGAATTATAGGCTAAGTTCTCAAAGCCTCGCCATCTTTAGACCTTCGTACCTATTTTCAAAGAAGAAAGAACAGTTCAGGCCCCCCAAGAGTGGGAACTCTCTTCAGCAAATTCATTCCTGACAATGCTTTGAAGGAAAGCCTTATAACTAAGCTCCCCTCTGTTAAGCAGGCTTTCTCTTCTCTCACGTTATTAAGAATGAGACAAAACGGTACTGATGTTAATAAAAAGATCGGAAGCTACAGGTGACTGTTCTCTACCCTATTACTCTTCCTATTATACTAAAATTATCTGTCACATCGTCTCCTTGAGGGTCGGAGCCATGTCTTATTGATACCCAATGACTAACACAGATCTGGTGTTCATTAAATACCTGTGTAACTGAACCAAGAATTCATGTCAACTCTTGGTTCCATGCAAGAAGGCACCCTGATCTCATTGGTTTTCTCTGTGGAGAAGTAAAAAGCGTTCCCGGGCCCAAGAATCACAAGAGAGGCTTGTGGTAAACCCAAGAGCACGCAACCAGCCCACCCCCCCTCCCACCTCACCATCTCCCCTCCCCGTCCCAGCAGTTTCTAAATGCCTTTACCTGTCGCAGTGGTTGCATTTAAAGGGCTTTGCACCTGTGTGTTTCCTGTAGTGCCTTGTGAGCTCATCGCTTCGTGCAAAACGCCACTCACACCCTTCCCACGAGCACTTATAAGGCTTCTCACCTGCAAGAAGAGATGGAACGACCATGGTCAGCAACAGGAACAAAATGGCCAGACATCTGATCAGGTTCTGCTACCCACTCAACAGCCTCGGAAAAGGGCTGTAAAAAAATCACCCTTAAAAAAAATGACATTTCCTAACACAGCATGCCACTTTTTTTTTTTTTTAAGTCTCCTGGTGTTTTTGTTGTTTATTTAATTTTTTTTAACCTTCAAAAATGGTTTCACAAGATCTTCAAATCTGGAGCTGTCGTTTCAGCTCCTGGAGTCAGAGCATCTCCTTTGACTGGTGAGGGATCAATTTTTATTTATTTTCTATTCCCTGGAGCACTTTGACCCCCCACACTCCAAGCAGAAAGGAAATGTGCTATTTTCATCTGAACCACAAATGCTTCTAATTCTATTTTTCTCTAGATCCTACAGTAATTTACCATTTCAGCCTTTTTAGTCTTCTCCCTCCTCTTCCCCCCTCCACAAACTGAAGCCAGGCAGCTGACTGACAAGGCAAAGAGCTCAGGTCTCCCAGAACCCCTGTTCCTTCCAGTAAACATGAGTGGATGGACAGTCACGAGAAAGGGCTACGATTTGAGAGTAAAACTGAAGTCACTTAATGATTCCTGCCATTTCTGTAAAATACAGTCACAAAAGTCCGATTTAAGAAGCGCAAAACTTAATGATTCCAGAGCACTCATACTCGAGAGTGAGACACAGGATTACAAAATATTGTTAAAGTCAATTTGTAGAGCAAGCTTTCAACCACAGTGAAGCTGCTTAGAAGCACGAAATTTGAGCTCTGTGCTCAAGTGACCTTTTTGCACAGTAAATACAGATGGAGGAACATGGAAGAGAAAGTACATGACTTTTCCTAAGACCTTTTTTTTTTCCTTTAACCCATCAACGCCTGTCACCAAGCATGACAAATATTTACCCTTCCAACTGTTTGCTGGGCTGGTTCTAATAAGAAGAAAAATAATCTTTCAAATCGTGAGAGTTAACTAGTCTTGTACCCGAGTTAGCTGGTTAGTTTAGTGGTCCACAGCTCAGAAGCCAACCTCCCTGGGCTCAGTTTTTGGTTCTGCCCCAACTGTTTAACCTTGGGCAAGTTAATCAACCTCTCTGTGCCTCTTTTTTCTTAGAGATAATAGGGTTATGTACTATGAAGGGTTAGGAGAGGATAAATTAGGTACTATATATTCGTTAGAACAGTGCCTGGCATAGGTAAGATTCACATAACTGATAAATACTATAAACTGCCAAACCTGACATTTCTGGATACACAAGTGTCAAAGTTGTATGGTTGTCCCATCATGTCTCCATTTTTAATAGCTAAACCTGCACTAGGCAGCATTTAAGGAGACATTGCCCAGATACTATACTTGACCCACTTTCTTCTTTCTGCCTTTTCCCTTCCCTTTAAACCTAACTACAAAGCGTTCACAATTCTTTATTTGTATCACCTAGACTTGAACCAAACATGATGGAAAATTTTATTTCATTAAATCGGTGCCCCAGTGAGCCACTGCTCTGTAAGACCCACGGAGAAGAGGAACGAGAAACCCAGGCATTTCTTTTCAATCGAACTAAGAGGACATGAAGAGGGGCTGGAAGCACAGGAGGAAACCCATTCAGTTTTGGAAGCCAGGAAAAAAAAAAAAAAAGAATCACAGAGCAGTGTTAAAAGTTCACCTTCTGGAGCCTTGAAGCCACAATTTTAGAAAAATGTGCCTGCTGCAGAGATGGGAAAGAGTGGAGGTATCAGATCCACTTGGGAATCAGCACACCTGGGATCTTGCTTCGTTCATCACAGACACCAGGCCTCAGTGTCCTTATCTGTCAAATGGGTGTGAGCTTCCCATGTTTATTGTGAGCTTTAAATAAGTTGTTGGGTATGTGGGACTTCTGGAGCCTGGCACAAGGTAAGTATTCAATTAACTTGAACTCCCTTTCCTCCCCATTTGCCTATATTCTCAGAGGCTGCTGAGGGGGCAGGTCCGACCTGCTCTCAATACAAACTTTCAGGACTCAGGCTCCAGGCAGCTGAGTCTGGAGTTGATCTGGGCAGCTTACATGTTGGGAAACAAAGAGTCTTCTTAAGTTTTAAATATTTTCTCAGTAGACTGCTGGAGAATAGACCAGAAAAACTGAGTATTCTTTGAGCTCTGAGCAAGTAGGATGCTGAAGGGGAAATATGAGACCCAAGTTGGAGAGAGACATGGCCTCTCAGAGAGGCCTGTTGGCATCACTTACTTAATGCTATTGATCACCCATGAGGCTCTGTCACTTGAAGGAAATCTGGCACAGACAACAACAAGAAACGGAGAACAAGGCAGCACCAAAGGCTTCAGATTCAAAATGCCCCCCACTCCCAAAGGCCTTCAAATGCAAGTAGAACTGAGGGTCCTGGAACCTTGGGTGCCAAGTATGACCCCAGTGCAGCCAGGCCTCTGGAAATCCCACGACACTCCACAGCAACAAGCAGAGACATCCAGTCCCCCAAATCAATCCCACAATCGAACGGACCCACCCGTCACAGGCAACCAAATTCTGAAGGACACAGAAAGGACAGAGAGAAAATGATGGAGATGAAAGTGATGTCTTTGGGGTTTTTGTTGTTGTTGTTAATTCCAAACTGTTTGCTTTTCCCCTTGCTGACTTTTTAAAACTAGTTTTGTTCTGTTTTATTCTGACAAATAATATCAAGGCTTTCGTGATTTCCCAGAAAATAATGTAGATACTCTGTTAATTCCTGGCACAAATCAACCATTCTCTGTCTAGGAGGTATTTCAGTGTCCTGCCAGCCGTAGTGTCCCCCTTGCACTGCACAGACAGAAACTACAAACAGCTTGACTTGGCTGTGAATCGTGTCCCCTAACCTCATTTCCTGCATGCAGCAGGTGCTATACAGAATAGCACTGAGGACAAGCCCCTCTGTCCCCTCTAGTTTAGGCAAGTTATACTGTTTTTCCAGTGTCTGATGAATGGACCTACATGTTGCCATTTCTGCAAATACTAATAAGAAATTTAAAATAACCAAGAAAGAACTCAGCCAAATGAAGGACTAGTGCCTGAAACAGGCTGAGTTCAGAAACCAGAGGGGCAGAAAAATACATATATAAAGAACTGGGAATAGAACTTCATATTTAAAGCTCACAGACAGTGCAGTTAGGCTGGCCTCATTTCTGGGTTCTATCCTCACTTCCAAAAACCAATATCTACTCTCAAGCCAGTGAAATTCTTCTGTCAGTACTTTGCATGGCCAAGATTACATCTCCCTGGACACCAACACCTACTGCTGGATCTTGGAACCACCTACATCCACAATGAATTCGTTTTTATCCTCACAGCCTACCTGAGGATTTCAACTCATTTTATGAAAGGCTTGGAATTCCTTCTTTATAAAAGAATGGCTTTGTTTATAAAAGGAAAGAAAGACTTTTAGAAAAAAGAGAGAGAAAGAAAGGAAAGAAGGAAGGAAGGGGGGGAGGGAGGAAGAAAAAGAAAGAAAGAAAAAAGCAGTTCAGCCACAACTGAGCAGATTTCACCCCAAATCAGCTCATCTCCCTCACCCTCCCTTTTCTCCTTGCTCCACTCCAGATACTATTCCTGGGTATAAAACAGAAAATGTCACAGCCCTGCCCCACGCTACACCGAGGGGTCCCGAGAATGCCCACCACCATTCGGCTCACTGCACCTCAAAAGCAAACAGAAATGTGCAAGAGAGGTCTTTGCAAGACAGCCAGGTGGGAGACGGGGTTCACACGTTAGAACTCTAGTTGGAAGGAGTGTGTGCACGAGTGCAAGCACGGGGCTGAGCACGGACGAGAGAGCACGGTTCCCGGGGCCCGCAGCAGAGGGCGCCCTTCAGAACCCCCTCAATT
The DNA here is from genome assembly GCF_036321535.1 of Camelus dromedarius. NCBI lineage: Eukaryota > Metazoa > Chordata > Mammalia > Artiodactyla > Camelidae > Camelus > Camelus dromedarius. Next base: position 66,875,009 of record NC_087439.1, on the reverse strand, counting down.
TTAGGGGAAACATCAAAAACGACTTTTCCTTTCTGGACATTAACCCCCGGAAACTCGTTTCCCTGGGGGAGCACATGTCGCACCAGATGTGATAGTAGGTCTAATCAGGTATAAATAGATTTACAGTCATATGAGGAGAGGGCTCGTAAGGAGGGTGAAGGCTGCCTGAGAAACAGGACTGACATTTAGCAAGGCTGAATCATGACAGGATTCCATGCTTCCCCACAAAATGGCCTCTTTAGTGGAATGTAGGCTAAACCAGAGTGGCATTTTTCTTTTTTAAAGTTTCTTAGAGAGTAACGCTTCTACATCACGATCATCACACTTGATCTATCAAAAAACACTGCCACAATTACCTTTTGAACATGTACCTCCAACACACACAGATTTATTCATGAATAATATTAATGTACTGATGTCCTAATATATTAGGATATTACAAAACATACACTCAGTATAGAAATTTAAAAGAATTAAGGTCAATTTAATATAAATAGAAGTTATAAATGTTTCTTCCTGCACTCAGAAAGACTGGGTTGCACAGCCCTACTTGGAGACACCACTGTTCGTTCCACAAGGTGACGAAAACAGCGTGACTCCAAGCTCACTGGTCTCAGGGCTCCATCCTTGGCCCCTACAGTCTATTCTCCCTGCAGCAGTCAGAGCAGCTCTTTGAAAATGTAAATCAGAGCATGTGTGCCCCTTACAGGGGACTTTAATCTTCGTATTTCCATATAACTGGTTTCTTTAACAACCTCTGGATTTTATTTTATGCATTTAAAAACATTCTGCAGAGGGTTCCGCAGGCTTCACAAGACTGCCAAAGAAGTTCAAGACCCAAAAAAGGTTAAGAAGAAATTAAAATGTAAATGCTCCAATGGTTTCCTATTGCTTTTAGAATAAAAATCAAAAGCCTGTAAGGTCCTTCAGTATAGAGTCTACATGATCTGCCCACCCCTGATCTCAATTCACCATGCCCTATCTGGTGTGCTCCCACCTCAGGGCCTTTGCACTTGCTACTATCCCTTCTGCTTGGAACACTCTTATTCCCTCACTTCCTTCAGGTCACTGCTCAAATGTCTCCACACCATTGACTGCTGAACAGCAGATTTCGTCACCTTCTCAATACGAGGTAATCACTTTGAAATTAGATTGCATATTGTTTGCATGTACTATTGTCTGCTTCCCTGAGGAGAGTATAAGCTTCCTGTAGGCATCTACTTTGTTCCCTGTGATATCAACAGCTCTACAGCAGGGCCTGGCTCAATCCTGTAGAAGACATTGAATGAATAAAGCATCTTGATTTGCAACAAAGACCCAAGCACACAGAGGGGCAGAACAGCCTGAGTGATTTCAGTCCCTCTCTTTCTACATAATGAACTGGTTTAAAAGCAGAAAATGGCTGCTTGCTTGTTTAAACGTTGTCACTCCTGTGTGACAGAGACTAAAATGTGAAACTCTACAATGGATTATTCTTTCACCATTGAAGATCAGTTCCCACTCCTTCCCTATCTGCTTGAGCCTAAAGAGGCGTATCCTGAAAATCTTCCTGTAACCTTCATCTCACATCTGGGACCACAGTCTCCTGAGCAACATCCCCTCTGGGAAACCAAGTGCGTCATTTTCTGAAACTCATTTGTAAAGGTTCTCACTAAAGATGTGTTGGGGAGAGCATAAGTGATATGTCAAGCGTATTGCACTATCCATGTGCCTTTAGATAGAGACTGTAGCATGAAATATGAACAGGTGTCAGAATCTTGCATTGAAAGTCTCTTGAAAATAAACACCGCACATGCAAATTTTCCGCATTCATTTCCTCATCTGCAAAATTTCAAATTCCTACTCCAATTCCTAAGGAGACTAGGACTTTGACATGCCCAGATTTCAGCTAAAACTAATTTTATCGATTTCTTTTCATTCTTTAAAAAATGCAGCTACCAGATTTCTGTTATCTGGGCATATCAAGATCCTAGTCTCTTTAGGACTTGGATTAGGAATTTGAAATTTTGCAGGTCAGGAAATGGAAAAGCAAGATGGAAAGCAGGAAGAATACTCTGTAATGGGTTTATGTATTGCCACCAAGCACATCCAGACGAAAGCAGCAAAGGCCCATCAACTGCTTTCACATCACACTTAGCAGCACTAGAGAATCTAAGCCACCTGGGGAATAAAGACATTGAGAGAGAGAATGTCACTAAGCTTTCTTAACATTGAAAAAAGAGTCACCAGTAAACATCACATGATAGCTTGGCAATCCCTTCTCAGGGTGTACGTGATGCAACTAAAAAATACCCCAAGTTATTAACTCTGCTTTGGAAAACTGTCTCAGAGTTTCTCTTAGATTCCAGCTGAGTCTTAAATATTTTTTCTTTTCAGGGTTTTCAGATTAGATTATTGATGGAAAATGAGACCAGGGCTTTCTCTTCCAGAATTTCAAAGGCCTTTATAACTAGTATTATAAAATAAAATATGGACTCATTTATTTATGCTCCATGTTGATTTTTTTTTTCCCTTCATTCATCACTTGCTCACCCAAAGGCCAACTAGCCGCTAGGACCTGAGTTACTGAATTTACACAAAGCACAAGCTACTTTACAGAGCATGCAAACATTTACTCTATTTTTAAAACAATTAATAAAATAATAACAGGCCTAGGCATTTTTAGACACTATAGCACATCTCCCATAAGGTGTGGGGTATCATAACATTCTCAAAGTCAAATTGATTTTTTATCTCATAAAAATGTATACAGTATTCTAATATTTTCAGCAAGGTACAATTAATTCCCTACCTCAACAAAACAAAACAAAATCCCACAACTCTTAAGAGAGCAATTCTCAAAAGATTATAAATTCATTTTAGAATTTAACCTCAATACTCATACCTGAAGTTACTCGTTCTCAAGTTGTAACACAGGTAAGCATGACCATTTAGGAAACTAAATGTTTTTCTAGCATCACGGTTAATTTTTTCATGCATTTTTTTTCTTGTTTTGCTTTGATTCTTTTTTTATTTTTGTTGTTGTTGTCTAAACTTAATTTTTAAAATTATTTCTATCAGCTTTCTGAAGATGAGAAAAGTTGTTAAAACATTTGCCTTTTTTTTCCTGTCAAGATAACTATATCATGTGAATTTATTTGAAACTAATTCATAGAATATCTCCTGTAAGCCAGGTTCCCACAATTCAATTTGATGTATTTAGGTAGCAATTTGATTATTAAGAACCACGAATTTCAAACTCTTGGCCAATCTTTGATGTTTGCATTCAAATGTGAAGATAGCATGACTGCAGAGGATAACGTGCAGGAACAGTTGATTACTACAACCACGACCAAACCATTGTTTCTGCATCATTTAAAAAAATTTAATTTTAAGAATAAAGAGGAAAAAAATGTAACTTTAGTCCCAAGCAACATGGTCCCAGTTTAGCTGGTATCAAAACTATCACCAAGCCACTCTGAAAGTAACGGTATCTCTAATGCAAAACTGTGCCCTTCAGAAGCAAACCAACGTCGCGCAGGGACCCTTCCCCCAAAGATCCAGTGACTTTCAGAGGCTGGCAACTCAGGTGTACAACTTCAAGTGAGTATTGGAAGGAATTTATTCTTCCTGCAGGGAGGGAGGGAGGGAAGGAATGAGAAAAAGAGTAATTGCGGGGCACAGAGCTTTGAAGGAGGATAGGTCTGAACCTACTGGGGAGGACTTGGGGGGAGCCTGAGAGCAGTGGGAGAGGATTGGGTACCGGGGATTCATGGAAAATAGAGGGGCATGAAGGTGCAGTGCCAGTGTGTAGGGAGCGGAGGCTAAAACAAACCTCACCGGACCTAGGACACATGGCAATCATCACCCGGCACACATCACATTAGGTGATGACGCCCAATCTGTTATCCTAGACACACTGAGTTTTTCTCCTTTGCCAACTAAAAACTGGATAATATAAGCTTGAAACTCTTACTATTAGGATGCAGATGATTTTCTTCTACATATATGACATATATGAAAAGAGATGGACCGATGGTATAGAAAACCCCGAAGAGTGGGTAATCCAAAAACCACGTCAGCTCTGATTTGGGAAATTATCAAATGAGTGGTATCAGCATCCTGAATTTGTTCTGATTAAGCTAATGCTAACATTAATTGTGATTACCTGATTATACAAATGCAGATGGTAGAGAAGTGGCCTGAGCAAATCAACATTTGATAAGGTAATTTGCCTCAAATTAAAAAGCAAAAAGGTAACTTTATCAATCCTAGAGAAGCCCAAATTAGGTCATTTACATACAGATGATGGAGCCATGGGCCCTCCCCTGGACCAACTACCATTCAAGTTGAGTAGATATGGATCTCATTCCCTAGAGATTTTGAGTCAAGATTTAAAACATCAATTTGTCTCTTTGACTTAAATCTCTTCCAAGATTAACTTTTTTTTTCCCAGAAACTGAATTTCCCCATTAGCTAAAGCATCTCAAATATGTACCTTACCCAAGTCTGAAGTTTCAGAATCACCTAAAAGGAAATTTTAGTTTCTTATTTTGACAAATGATAACCTAAGTCAGGCCCTTCACAAAACACTGCCTATGTTCTAGGAAAAGATGTCTGCAAAACCATCTCACTTCTTTTCTACACTTATTTATCCACCACTCCTTACACAAACCCCTCACTCTCTACCATGTCCAAGCAGCCCTCCCCAGCCCTTTCCCCTCACTGGGGCGTCCTCTACGCAGAATGTGTCTGTCTTCCACATTTCACCCCAGCCTGAGGTGTTTCTCCTCCTCAGAAAACTGAGTTTCCACTCTTTGGCCGCTTATTTACTATTTCATACACACACACACACACACACACACACACACACACACACACACACACACATTTATGCCCTTGATCTTCTGCTCTGCTCCTGCTTTTCCCCACCCAGAATGGAAACTGCTTTTAAAACTAGGGTATCTTATACTTCCAATTCAATAAATACAACGAAGTATATCTAATGTGTGTCTAAGTATGCTTTCTCACTGGCCTCTTTGTCATCTCACTTACCGTCCAGCACAAGCTCAGGCACATTAAATGCACTCAGTATGACATTTGCTAATGAACAGATTAGTGATCAATCAGAAATCAACAGACAAAAAAGCTTTGTTACCATCCTGCCTTCCAAATTTATAAACCCTAATATGCATTACCTTCGAAGCAGCTCATCTCTGTCCACAGGTGAGCAGGCCAAGTCAAATACTGAAACTTCTTCAGTGTGACAACCTGAATTCAACCAATATTAATTCTGGTTCTAATACGCACCAAGCAATGACACTGGGGGAGATTAAAGGGAACAGGAAGGGGTCTCTGGTTCGAGGACTTCCCAGGTGGGGAAGCCCCTGCAGGCACACAAGGCCTGCTGTGTGTGATACATGCGTGTGCGTGGACTTATGGAGGAGGCCGTCCCTAACACTCTGTAGGACCAACAGGGTGGCTTCCCAGAAGAAATAACCTTCCCGGAAACGTGAAGGAGGCCAGGGACAAAGGCAGTGGGCATCTCAGGGAGCAGGGGCAGCAGGTGCAAAGGGCCAGAGATGAGGAGCAGAGAGCTGTCACAGCTGACGTAAGGGTGAGTATATGAAGAGGAATTTCAAGAATGGACTGGAGAGGTGGTAAGAGCCACCTCTCAGGGGCCTTGATGACAAGCCATCCCCTCAGGAGACTGACTGCCTTGGGGTGGGAGCCTGGGTCTCCACACAGCCGTTCCTCAGGGCGTGGCCCAGTAGGTGGCACGGGCATTTCACAAAGCACACCCTCTGGGAAGTGATTCTAGACCAACTCCGGTAGAGCTGAGTGTCCCTTCCTCTCTGCTCCTACAAATTCCTTTAGAAGAGTCTTATCTTACTGGAGTGGTTTGTTTACATGCTGCAGCCTCACAAAACCAACTGGTCCCTTCAAGGGCAGAGGCCAGGTTTATTCACCTTAGTCTTTCTAAGACTTAGAATGCTGGAGACATTCCAAAGACCCTCCATTAACTTGACCGAACAAACATCTGTATCTATGACTAGTCAAGTCTTCCTTTAAGCGCTGTAACCTTCATCTCCCTACAACCTCTTTCCACTTCTCTGCAATACAAAGTAGGAAGAAAACACAGTGATTGAAGCCACCCATGGAGTCTGCATTAACACAACACTCCCCCCACCAAATCTGCAAACAATTCAGCACAAACATATTGACACCCACATATGCAGAAACACCCACACACAGTCTGTCAGCCTATACACCTCTAACCTCAAACAGCCTTAATTTTGTCTGCACTAAACCCACAGCTACAAAATACTTTTCATTCTACCGAATTTTCATCCTGGGATGAAAATGTCAGTGCAACGTGACTTCATGCTTTGGAAGAAAGTGCAAGAATGTGAAGATGTGGTTAATTTGACTCTACAGGCTTGCTTGCTCTCTCAGAGTTATTTATCTCCCAGTCACTTCATATTATTCCAATAATGTAATATTCTCATAAAATGCAAAATGTAAATTAAATTTCCATTCAGAACTTCTGGTATACCACAGGAACCTAGTTTTCATGCAGTTATTTTGACTTTGCAATGTGCCACAAACTAAAATATACTCAAGATGGTTTTTCTTCTTACCATATTATACATTTAGAATTTCAGAACTTAAGTGCCTCGTGTTTAAATGTCTTAAAAAGAGACTGCTCTTAGGACTAAGAGCAGAGCAGCAGTGGCCAGTTGTCCTTCTATATTTATTCTCTCCTTTTCTATCCTAAGAGAATCTCCACATTTTAGCTGGGCTCGTTGCCACCTCGAATGAAGATTCTATTTCCCAGCTCCTCTGCAGTTGCATGTTGACATATAACTAAGTTCTGGATGATGGGATGTGAATGGAAATGACAAGTGCAATTCCAAGCTGTACTTTTAAAGGTTGGGACATCCTCTCCCCTTCCCACTCTCAAAATAGTTGCATGAAATAACTATGTTCCTGGAAAGCGGGCCTGGGAGTAAAGCCATCTTAAATCGCACGGACATGGACGACTCCTTAAGGATAGAAACCCTAGGGATGGGGGACCAACAGGACAGAAGGAGTCTGGGCTTCTGACTTCTCAGAGCACACCTGTCTGAGAGCCTGGACGTTTATGTGAGAGAGGAAAAAAAATCTTCTGTCTTCTTTAAGCCTCTGTTAGCTTGGATCTCTGTCACAAGTAGCTTCATTTATGTTATTAATTCAAAGGGTAACAGAAACTGATACATGCCCAAATGGAAAACCTGCAGTACAAACATTATTTCAGATCTCAATCTCACTTTTTTTTTTTTAATTCAGAAAGGTTGCCGGAACTTCTGGAAATGCAGTATCATGTTTGCAAGTACAGTTTAGTGGAACACACACACACACACACCCCGCCCCCCTACCTTGCAATTGGGAGACCTGGGTTCTAGTCTTGGCTCTTACCACTTACTATGTGATCTTAGAAAGTTACATACTCTTTGAGTTTCACTTTCCTCCCCTGCAGAATGGGGCTAATCTCTCCTTTGACATTGGCCTTACAAGACTATTATGAACTTTTAAGAGAGATGAAGTCAGTACAAGCGTTCTGTATACTATACAGCACTATATAAGCAAAGTGATTATTCAAATACTCCCACCAAACACCCTTCTTCATATGCAAGGTGGCTCATATCAACACCCAGTGCCCAGATGCACCCTTCCGGTGAACAAAAGGCCTGCAGTCACCAGTTTCTAGCTAAGGTGGTTAGAGATCAGTGTTATCACCTCCTGGGGCTTGTGTTTCATTTAATGAGCAGAGATGACACCTCAAGCCCCAACTTCTCAACTGGCAACATATCACTGATTAGAAAGACAAAGGGTTTGAACCAAACAGCACAACTCAGCACCACATATAGAAAAACAGCTCATAGCCCATGTACCACTAACATATAGTGAATTTCTCACCGGGCCTCATAGCTCATCCACTGACCTGTGTTCGGCTTTTTCTATTGGATACATAGATGGCAGAATCAAACCCTAATGTGATGTTTGTATTTTTCTTCCTCACATAGATATACCCATAATAGAAAACCATGTGGGAGGGAAAGACACAGAACATTATACACAAACAGACAATAAATGTATCTTCCCAGAGAAAACATCTTGAATGATCATCCTGAGCCAAGACTTGTGGCCCAATTCCATCAATCCTCAATTGATGATGGTGTTTTATACATCCTAGGGAAATGCACTATTGGCTACTACTTATCAAGTACTCATTACGTGCTAGCACTGCAGGACACCAAGAGCTCACGTATAGCCTCTCCTCTAATCTCCTTTGAGATACATGCTATTATCCTCCTCCATTTAATAGACGAGAAACTGAGCATCAGAGAAATTAAGCCACTCACCAGGTTCACCAGCATACAAGTGGTACAGTCAAGATTTAAACCCAGGCAGTCTCACCTTCAGAGTCCACATGATTAACCCCTACCTCACACTGTCTCTTATTCAAATGCCAACAATAAAAATAAAATAAATATCCATATTCCTTTTGGAAATATTTTCTGATAAAATAAATCTTTCAACTGGAAAGAATGTCAGAACTCTTTAGATGCACCCATATGATAGCTGTTCTAACTTTTAAAACATGAATAAGCGAAGGAATATAATCAACTGAGACTAGAAGCCAGGGGTGTGAACTATCCCTCGCTTACGCCCACCCAGTCCCATGGTCTCATCTTTAGCTCATTTGATGGTACTACTCACTATAGGACCTCGGTGTCAGGTAGGCGGTCAGAGTTGATATCACATATTAACTTCACCAGTGGTTTTCCATTTCATTCCCTTCACTTTCTCAAAAACCACCCGTTTAGCCTGACACAGTCCAAGATAAACTAGAACGGAAACTCCCAAGGTCAACAGCAAAGCAAGGGCTTCATTCTTAACCCATAGCTCAGAGTGCCTGAAAGTCCTGAAGGGTCAAAGGAAGACTAAAGATGGCTCCGTGCTGGGCTGTTTCCTTAAACTCCTACCCCTCGGCCACATCCGCTCCCACACCTGGTCCAGAAGCCCAAGGAGGAGGCTCTGGAGTGCGCATCCTACAGGGAGAGAGCGGCACAATGCAGCTGGAAAATCAGGCAGGGGCCAGACTGCTTGGTCCCATTTGGTAGCCACTAGCCCTATGTGGCTTCTGAGCTTTTGAAATGGGAGCAATCTAAATTTGGATGTGCTCTAAGTGTAAAACACTTTCTGGGTAGCAAAGACTTAGTATGGGAAAAAAAAAATGTAAAGGAGTTCATTAGTAAATGTTAACACTGATTACATGTTGAAATTAAATAAAATCTGGTATTACATTAATTAATTAGTGTAACAAATTACTTTTTAAATAAAACTGCCAGGATACGTATATATAAACTTACGTGTGGCTCGCATTACATATTTCCATTGGCCAGTGCTCTTATACACCACGTTTAAGAATTTGGGCATTGTCTTAAGAACAATGGCAGCCACTGTGAGCTTTTAAGCAGAGGCATAGCACAAGAAGATTTGATTTTTTAAAATATCACCCTGGCTACCAAATGGAGAATAGACTGCAGAGGGAAATGAGCTGATGTGGGAGACCCTTTAGGAGGTGCTATAACAGTCTGGGAGAGAGAAGATAGAGGCCGGCCACGGATCGCACTGCTCCTAGTAGCAGAGAGGGAGAGACGTGAACAAATACAAAACATAGTTACAAAGCAGTGCCAAAAAGCTGCAGAAATTGATTGAATGAGGAGGAAACAAAAGGTTATGCACAGGGATGCCTCCCTAGGTTCTGACATTCAGTATCCACCCTCCAGTAATTATACATCCAAGTGAAAATGGCCATCAAGTTATCCTGTGGTTGCAGTATTCTGTGTGCATGAAGTTCCCCTGAGAGAGGCATGAATCGCGGATGCTCTGAGTACTCTGGAACGAGCGCAGCCTGTTCCAAAGTGCTTTCCTTCTGAAGAGCTCCCAGAACAAGGAACTCAAGATTCTGCCAAGACAAGAATCACTTTGGAAAGCTGTCAGAAACGATGATGGTAATTGCCGCTACGATCAGGAAATGGGCTGAAAGCACGGCAAAAGGAATGGGCTGCGGTGGAAGCGGGGTGAAGTCTTTGCTCCTGTGCCCCTTTCCTGGCTTCTTTCCCAGAAAATTCCAGCAGAATACTGCAGGATAACAGGCTTTGGAGTCAGCTTGGTCACTCATTAGCTAGGTTATCCCTGGGTTCTTCGAGGCTTCTATTTTTCCTCCCTAAGATGGGAACTTTACCACGCACCTGGGGAGGATTCAGGGCAGTGACACAGGTATAGCTTAGCCCGCTGCCTGATTCGCACAGCAGTGTCCCCAGCTGGGGCTAGGACCTCACCATCTTTTTCCTCCTCTCCAGCCCAAACTGTCCCCCCAGAAAGGGGTGGCAGGTGTGCTGGAATCTTCCAGCATTCCTCTGTCTCGCCTCTCACAGGTGAATCTATGATACATCTCAAGAAAGCTGGGCTGGGTGTCTCGGTGTCAGCCTCACAGAGAACCAAGCACTGAGCCGAGGCTGCAGGAACGTGGGAGATACACTCCTTCCAGGGCAAGCATCACCATGAATAATTAAGGTGAAGCTCTGCTTATCAAAATAAATGAATAAAGGATGCCTCCGACAGAACAGCCACTTTTTTTTTTTTTTTTTTAATTTTTGACTGTTTTAGGAGACCATTTTTTCTCGGTTACCGCTCCTCCCAATTTGATAATCTTCAGAGGCCTCCCTATCAATTCGGGTAAATTAGCAAGCTTCTCCTCCGTATGGAGCTGGGGCCATAAATCACAAATATGAGTGTGTATAAAATTATATAGCACGGGGCCTGGTGTAATAATAAACACATTTATATTTTATAACTGCTGTTTTCTCCACACTCGAGCCAGCTCACTGGCTGGGCCCCAGGGGCTCGCAAGCATCCCCCAGCCCCGGGGACAGCGCTCTGGCTTTGTGTGCCGGCTTCAGACCCGCGATCTGCCAGATACCAGCCGGCTCCTCTTTGTGCTGCAGCGGGCAAGGAATCAGCCTCGCTCACTGCCCTGTGTGCAGCCCGGCGGAGACACAAATGAGCAGGTGACCTTTCGAACCGTGTCAAAACGGGCCCTTGACCCAGAGACCTCGAAACTTCAGTGGTTTCACTGTCTGAATCAGCCAAGTGAAAAGACCCATGTTTGCACAATATGATTGTGTTTACACAAAGATTTAACGCCTCAATAGAGCAAAAGCTGTTCAGTTAATTTTAATTATTGCTTTATTCTTCTCACAACAGATTTAAAAAAAAAATGTTTAACAGTGAGCTCGGGGTAATTGATCCCGTAAGCTCTGTGCCTACGGTCCTTCTAACACGTGCACAGACAGTAGTGGTAAGGATGCACAAATGGGTTTCCTTAGCCGAAAAGATTATTTCCAGTCCCTGCCTTTGTGTATTTAACATTCTTTGTGGAGAAGATGGACAGCAAGGAAGACCACAGAAAACCTTCAAGATCTGACAGTGGGCAGGGGTGGTAGGGGGAGACAAACAGGTGGGTGAGACAGCATTCTAAATGCTTAGCGGCAAATTCTAAGCAAGCAAGAGGCGAATAGCAAATGAGGATGAGGGCCCTGTCAGTTATAACGATGTATTAAGGTTATTTCTTTGGCAGGTGGAATAAATAAAAGGGGGAAGTAAATTGGAAAATATAAAGATGCACAGGAACACAGGATGGGACAAAGAAAAATCCACAGGCAAACAGTCCTCAAAAAGTAGAACCCTCAGGGGTCATGTGTGCTGTTCCTTCCACCTTCCAGGAATCTGTCTTTTGACGTGAAAACCTTTTCTTTCTTCAGATCTCCAGAAGACGATGCAAGCGCCCGTCACTTGGAGGTTCCTGTAGATGCTTCTGGCAGCATGTTAGAAAGCAGCTGTTCTTCACCATGCGCTTTTGTGAACACAGAGGGGAGATGGCTGCTCACAGCGGCAGAATCCTCACCTGAGCTTGGGATCTTTGCTCATTAGGGGATTTATAATTCCTCTTTCGACCATGTGTTTTTCTCCTTAAGACATTTAAGACATCCAAAAATAGCCTCCAAAAAGTGGGGCAAAAGAGTGATAAACGAGATTATTTTTAACGCTAGATTTAACAAATAAAAATAATAGCACAAATTTGTTCGAACTTCCCAAGTAAAGCTCTGACACATCTAAGACAGCAACATGCAACCTACACACCAAGATGCATCCATCCTTTGCTTCTCTCACCTCTTTTCTAAGGCACTTCCATTTGGATTTCCCAGTTTAGTAATGAAAGGACTGCTGAGGTGCATTCTTTTAAGGGGTCAGGGAGAAGTTTCCATTTATGATCTCTTGCCACAAATTTTTTTAAACATGCAAATACGTTAATATAGAACTATCATTTAGAGAATTAACACCTTGCATTTGTTGGTATCTTCAAAACCAGCCTTCTTTCTTAAAACAGAAAAAAAAAAAAAAAAGAAACCAAGAGCAAAGATTCTTAAGTTCAATCAAAATACAGTATAGGAATAGGCAAGATAATCATTCAGTTTTCTTACCTATTCTGAACTTGCTCTCATAGTGGACAAATAAGATGACGACTCACATGCTGTGAAATAAGTAGGATCGCAAATATTAAGCCATTTACTTTGCTGAACCATAAACACAACTAAATTCATTTATCTCCTGCTTGAATTTAGTGTCCTGCACCAAATAACTAATAACTAAAGGACAAACAGAATGGAGTTTGGCTCTGCAGTTCTGCACAGAAACCTCTGAAAAAAATCATTCTCAGAGCCTTAGTTTTCTCGTCTATAAAATGGGAAGAAAGAATATTTGTAAGTGAGGGTTAAACAAAATGAGGTAGTTGAAAGCCCCGGGTGAGCTGTGATGGTCAGTACGGGCGACACCATTGTTGCTCACTTTCTTGGATAAAGCAGTAATGTGCAGGCAGCCATTCCCAGGCTGGTCCCCAGCGGCCTTCCCCATTCCCAAAGCCAACCTGAGGAGGAGTGCCTCAGCCTACCCCTTCTTTGGCCCAGCTGCTCTGGGGAGCTGACTAATCATTGCCTCTTCAGGTCATCAAGATAAATACTGCTAATTCCCTACTGGCCCTGAAAGTAAGGTCCACTAACAACTGTGATCCAAAACATGGCGCTTACCACGACCCCCGGAGGCCAGCTCACTAATAGCAATCTCTCCAAGTGGCAAGGGATAAGCTAATCTGTGCAAAAGACACAGATGTCACGTCCTCCCCACAGCCACATTCACATGTATGAGAGGAATAATGTCGGCAGTATTATCTCTGAACAGCAAGGACAATGCCACACAATTATAACAGCATACTGTCCATTGTGTCTGGGGATGACACGCCTGACAACATTATTTTCTATGCGTGTGAATGCAGCTGAGAGGGCCAATGCATAATTCACATCTCCCGGCAAAACGCAAGCATGAAGTATGTGTCCGTTAGATAATGCCACTTAAAACCCTCTCACCTGAGGTCGCACCTTTCTGCCTGAGAACTCAAGATGCCTCAGTGCTGGTGTGAGCCGCAATCGTGAATGACAGGAACACACTGAGGTAGCCCAGACCAGTGCAACACAGGTTTCCCAATAAAAGTTCTCTTCTCTGACTGAAAACATTTATTCTCAGCCTTATTCCTGCCCTAACCGTCAACCTTCTCTTGCTAACAAGGAAACAACTGTTATGATTTGGCAAGGCTGCTGTACACAAGAGGACAGGTAGAAAATGATCGTCAGTGCCTGGTCAGAGAGGCCCATTTCTTGGCTTGGAGCCTCTCTCCCACCTACCAGCCTGGCAGCCCATGTGATTTAAGTCCCTGCCTCAGCAAAATCTCAAATTATTACAGGTCGGGAGCCTTCAGCAAGGAGGGAGGGCATGTCGCTTCTGAGGAGCTGCAATCATGAATGTTAATTTTAGAAGGCGGAGCACCTATCTGGTAGAGGTGGCGAGATTTCCCTTGTATCACGGTGGGGGGGGGGAGGGGTGCTGTGCAGCACATCTAAGTCCCAACAAAAATAATAAATTCTACAATAGTTATATTTAATCCATTTTAAGAGCACACAAAAGGGAAGACAAGACCTGGTCAGTAGTCCAAAAAGGATGAAAACTGTTTTGCAAGTGCTGCAGAGCAACCCAAAAAGAAGAAAGGAAGGATGGCCGAGGTTGCATTAGACCAGGGTGTTTCAACCTCGGCTCTGTGGACATCTGGGGCCCGCTGCTCTTTGTGGTGGAGGCTGGCTGTCCTGTGCACAGCGGTGTGTTTACCAGCACCCTGCCCTCCACTCACCAAATGCCAGTAGCAAGCCACCCTCCAAGATGTGACAGCCCCGAATATTTCCAGACACTGTCAAATGTCCCCTGAGGGGGAAAATCAGCTTAGGTTGAGAATCACTGCATTAGGCAACTAATGATCTCACATTTGGGGAGAGCGGCTGGGCTAAAAGGTCTGTTTCTCCCACATAAGGGCCAGCCTCTTTAGCCACTGAGAGGAGGCCCCAGTACCCCCCCTTGAACAGTCATGCGACTTCCATGTTCCTACCGGAACCTCATTAGCTTCTCAAGTCCTTGAAGGGTCCTGTGGTGAGCAGGCACCCTGCAAGACTGTGAGCACGGGGTGTGCAGGTGCAGGGCTGAACGAGGCTCAGCCCAGCTCTGCTGCTCGAGCACAGGGCTGCACCTGCCCCACGGAAGGGTCATCTTTATCTGATGCACACAAAAGCAGAATGTGGGTTAGTGGCAGCCCTTCTGGGCAGCTCGCAGCCATCAGATTCTGCTTTTCCAGGTTTGTCTCCGATTTACCTTTTAAGAGAGGCAGGAACATTATTTGGAGATGAGAATTAGCCAACCAGGTTTTCTGTGACTTCCGAGGAGAATTAGAAGTCTGAGGCGACCACGTGGACTATATCCTTTCCTCCGCCCCTCAAGCGTGCTCGCACACCCACCATGGCTAGAAACATGGAGACAAACAGAGAAGAAAGATCTGCCCAACTGAGAAGCAGGAAGAGAGGAAGCTAAAAGTGGGCAATGGTGCTGGTTTATGGCCAGGGCTATCCATGACCCCTTCAGCCTTCAAAGACCCTTGCCTTGGGTCCCTCCAGTCTTATCAGAGCCAGAATGCAGATGCATAACCACATGCAATCAATGGATGAAGAGTAAAGACAAAAACAGGACTTCTTGGACTATTCCTCCATACCCTGCTTCCGCTGACTGCAGGTGACCCATAATACTTCAGCGTGATTAACGAACAACGGGTCCTTTTAATAGAGACAGTAGAAATAATTCTATACCTGCTCTGCAGTCACCCTCTGATAATAAGGTTTCCCTTTGCAGTTCGAACGCTGCTCACGGCTGGCCGGCTTCCTTAGCTCTATGAAACACTGTGTGATTCTCTCCATCCTTCTAGCCTGGCTTGAGGCCTTCGATCTATTTTAAGGATACTTTAAGCAGCAGTGATCCCACAGAGCCTGATCTGATCTACCAATGGCAGGGCTACTGCTCAGAATAGAGCTTCTCCTGCTTCGCTCTCAACAGACAAGGGTCGATCTCATTAGTATGGGAAGCCAGTACCAGCCATTAGCGTCAAGTAAGAGTTGCCTTTGCTAACTATTTCTGTGCACAGTCACACAACATGCTCTGAGTTTTCTCAATAAAACAGTTCCTTCCCAGGGGGATGAAGTTGCCTCTTCAAGGGGACTCAATTTACATACACTTTTCTCCACCATTTAAAGTAAAACCTCCTTGAAGCATCACTTCACTTCTGAAGAATCATCCTCCTCACACTTCCAGGGAGAATTTCAATAATGATGGAGTGGAAACCTCTACTTAGATAGGAGACAGGACTATACGGAAAGTAATTATGCTTTTTAAAAAATCGTAAAACCGATTTTTGGTTTATTTTGCACCCCATTTGTTTGTTTGCTGTAAGGAAATAAAATAAGGTATGCAAACATGCTTATTTCTATGTAAATGCAACGTTATCACCAAAAGATACTTAACGACATGTGCTGTGTGCATCAGAGGAATGAAATCCTAATGGAAAGTCATGGGTCTAGAAGCTTCCCTTTACTCCTTCTTAATGAGAAAAACAGTTGGGAAAAATCCCATAATCGCTTTTAGTCCATTTGATTTCTTACTTTATACTCTGTATGATATCAAGAAGAATGGCTACAAAAGAACTTGGTTCATTTAAGAGATAAAGTGGCATGATCCTTCAGTTGTTAAAAGACACTGTTTTCTTATTAAGTTAGAAATGTTTGCACAAATTCTATTAGTGCCCATATCAACTATAGATGTGTAATAATTTGCCAGTTCTTTCTTAAGAAGATCAAATCCATCATTGAACTAGCAACTCTTCAAATGTCTTGTTTCTTTTAAACTGTATTCAAAAGGTAAGCAGAAAGAAGAAAGACTTTAAGATTCTAATGTGTTTTCATAGCTAAAAGATTTAGTTGAGAAAGCAGGCTGAGGGGACGCAGGTGCCAGACATTGTGTAGAATTTGCACTTATGCTCCATTAATTGCTAGCATATCTTCTTTTCCCTTTTCCCTCCCCTCCCCCCATTAAATCCCTTTGGAAAACAGCAGAGCAGCAGGCCCAGACTGGTACCCAGCAGCAACACCAGGAGCAGAAGTAGCCAATTAGCCTCCAGAATACAAAGAGGGGGAAAAAAATTGATGCAGTTACCTAGCAACCAGAAAGAGCAGAAACAGCTGTGTAGCAGGCCCAGGCTGGTACCCAGGCAGAAACAGGATAGCCAATTAGCACACTGTATTTAATGCTGATGTGGTTTCCTAGTAACAGGCGGTACAAGTCTGTCTGTTGCATTTTCTCCCTCCCTTCCTCACATTTTCCTCAATCGTGCACAGTATTACTATTTGCCCTAATTACTGTTTCTCCACTGCTTCAAGCAGCCATTATTTTGTCCCCAGAGAAACTGGAAGAACTCAGAAAAAAAATCTTCTGTAATGACAGTATTTAGTTTCAAATTCAGATTAGCTGTAAGCCTTGAGACACTTCACAACAACAACAAAGAATAAAAAAGCAAAAAAGCCAGAAAACCACCTTCTGCCTAAATTTATAAGTAGCCTACGCTGCCTTTTTTTCATGCTAATGTTTACATGTGGCTGAATCAAAAAATACTTAACAATGCACACTGTCATTCTGCCATACACTACATTTTCGAATAGGTTGAGTCCTCTTGTGCTTGAATTTATTCATATTGATTTTCTGACACTCTCTCCTGAACACTAGGAACATAAAATGTCTTATTACCTATATCAGAGAAGGGAGATGTATCTTTTGTTGCTCTTTTTAAAATACCGATACTAGTTTCAACAGGCTCATGACCAATTGAGAATTCAATACGAGGAAGCATTATTTCCCTTTTACAATAGAAGCTGAGTACGGGTGTGTGTACACCACAGTAAGGGGATTCTAACACCGTGCTGTAAGTTCATAATCACAGTAATGAGTTCTGATAACATCGAGGGGATATTAAATCACATGAACACACAAAATGAAGACAGAAAACGTTTAACATGACTACTGCACAGCTATTCTAAAGTAGTTCCTACTGCATGTTGCTCCTCTTGCATACCAGAATATGTACTGGAGTCCTGGGTTCTGTTCATGAGGCACAGATCACACAACCCTATATGTTTAGAGCATCCATTAAGTTCTTAGAACCTCTCTCATTTAACAGTGGCTTCAATATTGGAACAATCTATAGTCCTTCTTAAAACTTCCCTGATATGAAAACAGCGAGGGCTCCAGAAGAAGACATTAGACACTGTAACACGCTTACGTGGGAAATACTCTTTCATGAGGGAAAAGGACTTTCTCAGTTGAGGATGGCTTCTGGCTTCCTGCCCACAACAAAAGGATTGATGGCTTTTATCAACTTTAGCTCACCTACTAAAATGGTTGTAACTATTCTATCCCAACAAATTTGGGATTTTTAAAAAATTTTACATTGTTTGCTTGAAAACAGTATGTATAATACTGTTTTACTTTACTGAATTCTATAAATTCAATGTCAATTACAGTAATGTTAAGAGGACACATTCTGAAAGCAGAAACAACAAAATAAGCTGGAAGTATTTGCTGCTGATACCAGACAAGTGGTTTATTATATAAAATGAGTTTTAAAGTACAAATGCATTTTATTTTGCAAACAAAATAAAAGGAGTCTAATATGAATGCACACAGCTTTTGAATGGAAGAAAGGAAAAGATGCATGGTCCAAAAAGGAAGAATGTCTGCCAAGCAGGCCTGGTTTAAGACAAAGCTGGACCTAGGCTACACAAGGAACTAGTAATGGGGCACCCTGGTCTTCCATCCCTAAAAACTTACTGGGTCCGATCCTGAGTCAGTCCCCAATTCACCTACCTCAATAAGCACAGATGGTAAAGGAGGAGGCAAGGTGAACAGAAATATGGGACAGAAAGCTTATTCTCTCTGCAGACACTTTTAAATAATTTGAATGGATTGACCTCCATTATATAAGCCAGTCAGGTCCTAACACTGGCAACCAAACATGGGGACACTGCAGGAATGGGGAGCGACTCTGTCACTGGTTGGCCAAATAACAAGCACATTAAAAAGAGACTGACTTTTGATTATTTTGAATGGTCTTGCTTCTATTAACATTTAGCTTAGTAACTGTCCTGTCAATACATTACTTTTTTAAATGGTTGAAAATAGGCTACTCTTAGAAAATGTAGAAAATCCAGTAGCAGGGGAGGGGGAAAGAGTGGGAGGTGGAAAATGCTGCTCCAGCTTCCTACACATCTTGTCTCTCTACTTGCCTGCAGATTCCTGAAATTCCATTAACAGTCTCCCATAATTGAAGGCTAAAAAAAATAATAGAAGACATCAGGGTTTTACACTGGTTGATGGATATGTAATTCACCAATCAACATTATATTGCTACCAGATCCTTTCTGATGTAAAGGAGGGTGAAGGAAGGCTGAAAAGGCAGGAAGTGACTCAGTACAGGACAGCATCAAGTATGAGGTTCTTCGGTAGGGCATGAAGAAGGAAGGAACTGAGATTTTTAGGAAACAGGTTTGTCCAAGGCCATCCAGTTCACCTCCATTAGGGTGGGGACAAAGTGACACTGCCTGGTTGAAAAGGGCCAGACTCTCTCCATTTGGTACTTGAATACCCTGGCTTTGAGTCCCATTACACAAATGCCCATGGTAGGCTGGATTCCTAAAGAGTTCCATTTGTTTATCAGAATTAACTTCTTCACATGAAAAGTTTGTTTCCTCATGATCCATTTTCAAGGTTTCAACTATATTTTCTACTAAACTCAAACTGAGTATTTTTCAAAGAAAGATACATCATTTTACAAACATTTTTTTCATCCGTCCTTATATTTTAACTGATTTTTTCAAAGGGATTATTCCAAAGTTTTTAAAGGAGGGGGTTGTTTTATTACACATGATCTTCTTAAACTCTTTTTTTTCCTGATTCAAACAGAATCACTCCATCACTATTTCAACTTCAAGAGACATAAGGAAAGTATTGCCTACTACCAATTAATTCTTATAATATCATCTTTGCATGCATTTTTAAATAAAATCTCGATTAACCTTCCTCCAACCTCCCAATATAATATATACAGGATAACCATGATGATCATGGTTATTAACATTCTTACTATAGTAGAAACAGCTTCTATACATTATTTATTAACGGAAACTATTTTTTTTTAAGTTCACACTTGGCCTTCCCAATGTCATTCCTTCATCTGCAGACTTCTCATGACCCTCTTTTTCTCTTTTCTATCAAACAGAGCTGGCCTAACCTTTAAGTCTTAGAATTTATAAAATTCTATTACTTCCACTGCCTTTTCTGAAATGAGATTCCTCTTTTCTCTTCCCTCTTCCGTTCTCCCTTCTCCAATCCATGCTCTATTCTCTTTTGAAACCAGGTTCTAAATACAATGACTTTATGAAGCCATATACAGGCTTTTGCATCAAAAAATGAAGTTTTCAGAGATGGGGTAACGAATAGTGTCTAGTATAGCGGGTATTCAATATATATTGTTTAGAGTGAAATACTTATTAATTTCATAGTTTTTTCTCCTCAATTCTTATTTTAATACATTTATTTACTTTGTGACTACTGATTATCCATTAAAAGGACATTTGGAACAGGCATCCCACAAAGCTTACATTTATTACCATTTTATAATAATAAAATAAATGTGTTTGCTGTGTATGTGCTGAGTTTAAGCCATTCTACTCAATATATGTTTACCTAAATTTTTCTTCATAAATGTTAAGAGCTAGCACATGGCTAAATTATCATGTGGTGAAGCTCTAAGATTTTTCTGAATTAGAAAATTCATTCAATTGTTTTTCACCACCTCATTCACATCCCTTCTTTTCAAACTCTTTCTCTTAAACCCTTGAATATGCTAAATCCCAACTATCAAACCCTCCTATTAAACTCTCTCCACCTTGTGAACTGAACAGTTAACCCTTATGCTAGTTTCCATCCCATAATAGGGGTTTAATGAGTTTCTGCCTCAACACATGGATAAACTTCATTAGCAGCCATGTGTCTCAGCATATTAAAGGCCCTTTAATGTCTTAAAATTGCCCTATTTCAGTTGCTATTGTATAAATTCAAAGAATTCTTATCTATGGCGCTGAAGAGGTTGAAAATGGTCGATGGGCCCCCTACAGTTCCAGACTGAGGTATTTAATTTTATCCTGCTGATATGCCTGACCTTGAATTAGAGCTTCTATTTATATAAATTAGTGTGTTATCACATTGGCATCATTTTAAGAGATAAACAGCATCAATGAAAAACACCCTTTCCAGAAAGAGAAAAGCAACTTTGTATCTCGGAATTAGCCATGCTGCTCTGACCACTGACAGGAGCCCTGCTCTCGTGTAATGCCCTGCCTTTCTTCAGCACTCCTTACCTGCACGGCCCTTCCGTAACTGCTGGTCACTCTGCGGCATGGCATCTGATACCTATGGACACTTAACACCTGTCTGTAGGATGACTGAATGAACAAAGTAAATAAGAAGCAAGATGATCTACAACAGAATGCAAGCCTCAGAGACAGGAGACAAGGGACAAATTTTAATTCTGCCAATGGCAGGTTGTATAACTTGGGCTAAGACATTTTTACATTTTTGGTCCTTAGTTTCCTCTATATGTGATAATCCTTATTTTTATTATTCCGTACGGATAGAGTATTAACATCTGTCATTTTAATGAGTGAACTGCGAATGTGATAAGAAAGCTTGTCTTAAATTCTGAGGTTTAAAAAAATGGGTTAATAGTAATGACCATAATAATAGTAACGACTGCAGTAACAATAATGGGCCTGGAAACGGAAGACCATTCCTTCCTAATTTCCTTGTTCTGACTCTTAGTCACTTGATGAGGCACGATGTTTAAGGATCCTCCCAGTTTTTATCTGTTTAGAAGACACTTAAAGTAGTTTTCATTGTCAATTTGTATTTAAAGTATAAGTTTCTCATTTCCCCTTAATAATGGGTTATGAAGAAAAATATCTGTATGACTTCTTTCCCCAATGAGTCAGCATAGAAGTTAAGAGCTCAGACTGGAGCAATACTGTTTTGTTCAAATCCTGGCCCAGACACCTGGGAGCTATGTGACATTGAGCAAGTTACTAGACCTCTCCTGGTCTCATTTTCCTCATCTCTGAAATAACAGTACCTAAGTCATTTCATTAATATGGTTTAAAGGGTTAATGTTTGTAAAAAGATTTCTGTTAGAAAAGAGACAACAGGCCCAAAATGGAGTCATTTGTGCTAAGCCCCACATCATCAAACCAAGACTTAATACCTAACTTAATTACAGTTTCAGCCTCCTCCAAGAATGAAAGCTTAAACCAGTCAATCTGGAACTACCCGGTCAGCACTAGTGAAGTAACCGGCCTGACGGAGCCCTGCCATCCCCTAAAGGAAGGTGATGTTCGCCACAATCAGCTCTTTGCTGGTGTGACTTCCCTGTCCCGCCCTCTTCTGCCTACACAAGTCTTTCATTTCATACAGCACTTCCGAGTTCTTTTCTGTTTGCTGGATGGGATGCTGCCCTATTCATGACTCACTGAATAAAAGCCAATAAGATCATTAAAATTTACTCAGTTGAATTTTGTTTTTTTCAACAGATTTGGGGGCAGTGGTGGGATCCAAAGGAAACCTCTGACAGCTTCAGAGAGAACGAGAACACAGGCACTGTTACCTGCAAACCCTTTGAGTTCTTTGTCTTTCTCATCATTTCCAAGGGCTATGGGTATGTTCCTCTCAGTTCTGAGTTCCACTCTCTTTGCACTGAGCTCCCAATCTAATTGGCTTTCAAGTCCAGAGTTAATGGGTCAGTCGAGACTGACAGGAGGCTCTGACAGAGTGCCAATCCTTAGTGCTTGGTTAGTTCGCAGTTCCCATTTGCTAGGGTTTGTTGGTTTAGTCTATAGTTCCACACTGGGAACAGCTGGTGGTGTGCATCTAAGGCCTTGTCTTGGCCAGTCTGGTAACATTTCTTTGGTTACTGCTAGTATTTAATGTGGATATGAGATAAAGACTATTGCTAATGGGAATCTCAGAAGCCAAAAGCCACAAAATTGATGGGTATGATTGAGCACTTAAAAGCTGTTAGAGCACTTGTCACCCAACTCAAAAGACTCCTGTGTTAGGATAAACCAGTCACCAATCGGGTCATACTAATACCAGGTTACCCACCAATCTCAAGAATTCTTAACTACCACACAACAAGGTATGTTATAAAACACCACACAATCCCCAACCCAGAGCCACATCCCTCACAAGTATTAATTTTGGCTCCAAGAGACCTAAGGCTTAACTAAAAAAAAAAGAAAGAAAGAGCCTTAACTCTCAAAGAATTGAGTGAAACACCTTCTGCTACACCTGCTTATTTTATGTCTAAGAACTATGGTCCCAGAAGCTATAAACATCTACAACAACAGCAAACTCTCACCAAAGACAACCTAGAATGACAATGGCCATTACGGTGAATGCTTCAATTAGACATGATCGTTTAAGAAGTGTGCTTTAAAGCAAGGGTTCCCAAATGGAACAGAATGGGATACCTATTATAATTGGCAGAAGGCTCCAAAAGCTCCCAAGTTCCAAAATACCTTCACTGAAAGATTTGTTACAAAAAGCTAATGAAAATTAAAGACTCAAG
This sequence comes from Camelus dromedarius, assembly GCF_036321535.1. Taxonomy (NCBI): domain Eukaryota; kingdom Metazoa; phylum Chordata; class Mammalia; order Artiodactyla; family Camelidae; genus Camelus; species Camelus dromedarius. The sequence goes on along the minus strand of NC_087439.1, from coordinate 66,851,773 downwards.
AGGTACCTAAAACTAAAGACCATCTGATGGGCACAACTCACTTCTCCCCTCCACCCTCCTTTACTTGAGCATCATTCTACCAATCTTCTGTCTGAATTGCCTTTCCACTGTAAAGCGACTGCATGACTGTAAACAAAAGTCTGCCACGTTAGTGACCTTACAGACACCCCTATGTCTACCCTCAAAGGAAAGCCCTCATATGCACCCCTCCCAGGATTGACAGCACTCTGAAGGATTTTCTGGTAAACTCTACATTATTTCCTTAAACAGGAAAAATTACATTAGAATTAATGGAAAAAACTTGTCAAATTTTAGCAGATACTAGTGCCTGCAGATGGGATCCTGGGAAAACCAGCAGAAGGCAGAGAAGGATAAGAATTCTTACCACAGTCAGCTCGGGAGCCCCAAAATATGACTTGACAGAAATGTAGATTATAGCCCATTCACAGCTAGATGGATGGACAGAAATGTGGGTTGAATTCCATTTGCAGGGAAGGCCTATGGCCAGCTCTCAGAGGAATTATCTAAGTGGTGTTTTTGGGGGGGGGGCTATCTTTGGGAGGGGCTCTGAATCTTGGGTAAGTAATATCTTTTGTACCCTCTTTGGAGACACTGTTTGAGTCCACAGGCTTGTTCAATTCTGCCAGAATTTTTTTAAAAAATTATTTATTTATATTTATCCTTTGTTTTAGCTGAAATATGACAAGATATTTGAAATAATTTTTAGGTAGTTTTGTGATCAGAAGTCTGCCAGACTGGAAGCTGATATTCACAGCCTGACAGAAAAAAAAATTTTTTTAAACCTTCTCCCCTAAGATAAAAGGAAACTACCCAGAAAGGGGTTAAAAAACAAACAAACAAAAAACATTCTGATGCCTTTGCGGAAGGATCTACTAAAACATTCCAAAGACAAACAGCTCTAAATCCAGAACATAGAAATTTTTTCATTTTCATCTTAGTTGGAAATCCTTTCCCCAGTATAAAAAAGCAAATTGAAGATAATGTGGTTGGATGAGCAAATCAACCCTTGACATCATTTAGGCTACAACCCACTTCTTTGAGGAATTAAAAGCAATTGTCAGTATCTTAAAATTTTTTGCAAAACCAGAAATACAGTTCTAGAAACAACTCAAAGTCCAATCCCCAAAGCTCCCCTATTCATCTCAAAAGTCTTGTTATTATAAAAATTCTGGCCTTAGGAAACAAGAGTCCTTCTTGAAGTAACTTGCCTTCTTTCCCTGTGCCCTTGAGATGTAAATGTTCTACCTGGCCTTCTCCAGGAAACCTTATCTAGGCCATCTCTTGGAAGTGCAAATCCCAGGGAGGTAGTTCTTATTAGAAGAGAAAAAAGGTGGGGGGAAGTTATTTGGAACTTAGACAAGTGAAAAATCTTAAGTGTCTTGTCCACAAATATTAGTAAAAAGCTTTAGCCATCTGAGCCTTAACTTATCCATCTACCAAGAACACAATTTGGATCCAGCTTATTTTATAAATGAGTTTTGTATTATTGTACCTGATTTGTAGCTAAAATTTGAGAATGGAAGCTATAAGGCCTCTGTATCTGTCTGTATGTTTATGTGTGTCTATATACACAGCTGACCCTTGAACAACACAGATTTGAACTGCACGGATCCACTTATATGCAGGTTTTTTCCAATATTGATTACAATACTACATGATCTGCAGTTGGTTGAACTGCAAATATAGAGGAACCCTGTATACAGAAGGCTGATTATAAGTCACACACAGACTTTTGGCTATGCAGAGGGTTGGCACCCTAAAGCCCACATTGTTCAAGGATCAACTGTGTATGTGTTGCAGATGTGTACAACACTCTACCTCTGGAGAGTATTGCTAAAATTAATCTGTAAAGAGCTCTATTTAATTGGCTTAAAAACAAACAAATGCTACATAAATTAAGTATAGTCTCAGAAATATGAAAACTAACCCAAATGTTTTTCAAGTTCACGTGACCTAGGGTAATCTTCAGTAAATAAAAGTTAGTTTAAGTTTGTTGGTTTAATCAAAATAGACATGTCTCCAGAGTCATTGACATTAAAAGTAATGCAAACATACAACTTTTATTCTACCTGGGTTTACTAGCCAAATAAATTCATGTTTTCTCTGTTACAAAATTTTTCAGCAAGAAAAATAACTTGAGATGATAAAATTTTCATGAGTAATCTAAACATAACTGTTAAGAACAAATGATTTAAATAGATGTAAGTGGGATAAGAGTTTCCACTTTCCAGCAATAACTATGATTTATGGTATGTCTACTAAAATAGTTTCCTTAAATCTTTTTGGTAGCTTGAAACCTTAGAGTTTTGCTAAGTTAAATTTGATGATGGATAGTCACTGAATATCTCAATCATTTCCAAACAAAATACCAGAACATTAGACCTGAACATAGGTTTATCTACTTTTGCCTAGAGAATCTTAAGATATTTGGACTTACTAATAAACATGGTTTGGGTTTTTTTTTGCCACATTGGAAAACTTATTATGAGGAAGAATATACTTCTAGAAATTATGAATTGTACTTATAAATTTGCCAGTCCACAGAATGCCAGTATAAGAGACAGTTCACAATTTTTTACTTCTTAGTTTTCACTATGAATTAAGGATTCTAAGTCTTGTTTTAATCAATATATGTAATTAAAACTACTTAGAAAAAATAAGGATGAAGGAAAACGACTGTGCATGAAAAAGATAAGGAAAGTAAAATGACTGATTGCTCCAGAATGAGAAAGAGGAAAAAAAACAGGGGGCAAAACTGTAGAAAGTCTGTGGCAAAAGAATCTTAGGAAACAAATTGTGTGTGTTATCAGCCCGGCTAAGATCAGAATGAATTTATTTAAGTTAAAAAAATGAGTTTTAATAGCAAAAGTACACTGGTACAAAATTAGAATTTGGTGTTCTCTGGTAAAATGACAAGGTTTTATTGGACTTTTGGTAAATCTTTTTTGAAAACAGATTGTGAAATTTTCCTAATTTTTTAAGTAATCTGCCTGGACAGTGAAGATTTTGTGTCTTACCAAAATAACTTACTGTACTTAACATTATCTTTATCAGATCTTTGACTACTTAGGAAAACCCGACCTTCTCAATATTAAAAGAGCTAAGTTTTGCTTACAACTATGTAACCTTCTACATTTGCCTGTAACAGAATCTACTGTCACTTTGGTTAAATGGATATTTTTGACAAATTTCCCCCAAATCAGATTCTAAATGAAGTTTTTTGACCTCAAACTATCTTGGGGATTTTCCAGAGGGCCCCTTGAACATCTCAAGAGATCTGTTCTCGCTCCTTATAAAATAAGAGATGTTAAACTAATTAGGCTTATTTGATATGTTTACACTGGGAAGCACCGTCAAATACGTAATACTAAGCCTTCTATAGGTGTATAGCATAAGTGTTCCAGAAATTGTATGAAATGCTTGGAAATCTTATATGTTCTGGTTAATGTTATCAGTCACGACTCCAGGTACTACCTTAAAATGTTTTATATCGCACAAATAAATACATTTCCTTAGCAAGTTCTCACCAGATTTTTAACAATGGGAATTTTAAAATATTTTGTAATTTACAGACAGTTACTGTTTGTTTTTTTGCAAAAGCAAGACTCACGAAAAGGACCTTATCAAGTGCTCCTGACAACTGACACTGCTGCAAAACTAGAAGGCATTAAACCCTGGGTACACATTTCACAGCTGAAGAAAGTTCCACCTGACATTTGGTCCTGGACAAACTCTGGAGACCTCAAGTCAAACTGACCAGAAAAAAAGAGAATGACCAACTTAAAAGGTGTGAACCTTAAATCATGACCTGTGAATAGCACTCAGGGAATTAGCAAAAACTGCAAGAACTTCAGAATAGTAGCTGGGAGTAGTGCTAACGCCTTAAATTTTGATCACATCTCTCAGGCTAAGAGTCTCATCAAAAGAGAATTGTTTAAAAAAAAAAAAAAAAGACAACTGGCCCAAAATGGAGTCATTTGTGCTAAGCCCCACTTCACCAAACTGAAACTTAATACCTTATATAGTTTCAGCCTCCCCCAGGATGGAATCTATATAGTTTCAGACTCCCCCAGGATGGAATCTTAAACCAATCAACCTGGAATTATCTGGTCAGCACTAGTAAGGTAATCTGCCTGACAGACCCCTTGTCATCCCCTAAAGGAAGATGACATTTGCCACAATCAGCTCTTTGCTGCTATAACTTCCCTGTCCTGACCTCTTCTGCCTATAAAAGTCTTTCATTGTGTACAGCACTTCAGAGTTCTTCCCTATTTGCTGGATGGGATGCTGCCCAGCTGATGAACCATTGAATAAAGCCAATATGATCTTTAAAATTTACTCAGTTGAATTTTGTTTCTTAACACTCTGAACATAGCCTGGCATGTAGCAAGTGCTTTATAAGTATTTGTTGAATAAGTAAATTATATTTCAAACTTTAAAGAAATTTCATTACATGTATAAAATAAACACTTTTGTTTGTCTCTTAAACACTACACTCATCTTTTTGTTTGTAACATTTTTTAGCCACCTTCCCATTTAAAAACAAACCATTTCCCTAAATCCTAATTAAACTAAGATATTTTGCCACATCTTGATTCATAATGACTTGCCCCAAAGCAGATATAAAATGCTAAGTGAACTGCACACTCGTTTTATCTTCTCACCTAAAAAGCATACCTTTACATCCTTCAGTGCAAAATCTAGAATGTCCTCATCACCACCCATGGATTAGGGTAAAGCAATTGCAGTCAACAGACAGAGCCCTCCAAGTAGCACAAGAGAGAACATGGCCTCTCTTCTCCCTCTTCTGTGACCAACAACCAGAGATTTCACTGCTGGCCTTTGTCCTGACTTTACCAACATGACTCACTTTTAACAGTGTAAATATGGATCCGCTTTTATATGAATTTCCGTATTAGAAAAGTCTGCTCACTTAACACAAAGTACTATTTGGATCACAAGCTTTTTTTTTTTTTTTCCTCAGAAGTGATTAAGAAGAATTGTGGAAAATTATTTTTTTCTCTTTTTGAATAGAAATGACTAACGTTTTAACAGAATGATTTTTGCTGAAAATAAGCATAATCAAGAGATTAAAAAAAAAAAAGAAATGAAAACTGGAAGTGAGGGATTCCCCTGCATCAAACTATAACGGTTATTTAGCTGTCTCCAAGAAGATGAAGAAAACTATGAACATAATAGTTGAATTATTGAGAAAGAAAAATATATTATACAAAGACCAGAAAATAGAGTGGGAGAGAAAGGTCTGTAATGGCTTGGCTGCTAAAGGACATTTTTAAACTCCTGCCAGCACTAAGTGCTCTTCCCAATGAATAAACCATATGTCCATTTTTATATGCTTCCTTTCACTAAGATTCTGCTACTTCACAGTATTCCCTTTGTCCCAGTCCCTGCCTCATCTTCTGCCCGCCCCCCTACATGGTTCCCCCATCCCTCACTTCACCTCCTTGGGCAACCAGTATTTGTGTCCTCACTACCAACTTGAACATCTGCTACCTGAAAAAAAGAAAAATCACCTCATTGCCTAACATCCTCCAGGGCAAAAAGTTTGAGGGATTCAGCATCCTCAAAACACAGCCACAGAAGGGGGAAAAAAAAGAAGAAGAAGAAGAAGACGCATATCTTTTCCAGCTCCGTAAATTCTATCTATATAAAGATTAAGCGAATAACACTTTTAAAAATTCTTCAATGCAAGCAAATCCATGTTACCAACAACATACTGTCTTTCTTTATGCATAGACAGAGACCCACACATTTTATTTTATTTCATTTTTGCAAGTGTGTCTCTTTTTCAACATATTACCATATAGAAGAGATAGAGCATATATATAACTCTAGAGAACAAAGCGCCAATATTTCCCTTCTTTCTCCTGGATGGTTTTCTGTCTTTCTCTCTCCCTCTCTCTCTTTTTTTAATGTCCCAAAACACTTCCTCTGCTGAAAGATAAGAAAATATTTTCACTGAATTAAAGTGAGCTCTGTGTTAAAACAGCTTGCCTGAATCCAACCGGAGCCCATGTTTTTAAACTTCTTCTCAGCATTTGGTCAGTGGCTCTCCCTACTCCACTCACTTCTATCAGAAGACTCGTCTCCAACCTGAACTCCCATCACCATTTACCTTTGCCTTTAAGCTTTTACTAGTCCACTTCCTTGCTATGTCTGCACTTAATTTGATTCCATCCTTCATGCTTTTTTCATTATTCTTAGTTCATCCACATCACATAAATTATCACCTTTGTTTTCAGTTCCCCATGTGCCCCCTTCACACTAATTCCAAATAAGTACTCCTGATTCTTATCCATTTAATCCAAATTAATTCATATTCCCTCTCCACATCCTCTATCTCCACCTCTACTTCTCCTCCTGTCTATTTCTTTTTCTTATAGCACCTACTTTTCCCTCCATGCTTGCCTCTGCAGAGGCTTTACTGACAAAATGCTTCCGGAGGGTGCAAGGCGATTGCTGCCTGTGATGTTTTAGGAAAGCCATGCTCTACATTATTGCCAACTGCACTGGTCCAACAGCTGCACGTCCAATTTCACCCTCCACGACTAGTGTCCACGCATCATCACCCCCACACTGAAATTATGGAAGTGAGGAGGAAAAAGCTTCTTCCTTTTTGGTGATATTTAACTTTAAGTGGTTTATTTCTAGTTTACATAAAGCTCTTTTCACAAAATCATCACTAATCTATCATCAGCAGTAGTCACAACTACAACCAACCCTATTACCATCTTTAATAAGCTCTTACCATCTGCCAAGTATTTTACATATATTTACTCATTTAATCTTCAAAACAAGCTAGGAGGCAAACACAATTATCCCTGTTTTACAGATGAGGAAACCGAGGCTCAGGGAAGATAAATCACTTTTCCAATTCATAAATCTAGGAAGTGGCAGGGCCAGAATTCACACCCAAGTCAACCTGACTGCAAAGCCCTGTTCTTAACCACTCTACAGTCCTGCCTTTCTAATAATGCATGGTGCCTTCTGGGGTAAATTCCCCACGGGGAGGAGTCTTTCCACTTTAATCCACTATAAGGCAAGTGGTTGCAGGTGCTGGGAAACATAATGAGCTCCACCTTGATAATCGCTCTGAACAATGCCCAAAAAACAAAGCAAATAATGTGTCACTGCTAAGAGTTATCCCTCTAACGCATCCGTTGGAAAGAGGGGATAAGAAAAAGAAGAAAGTGCTCTGGAACCCCCCAGAGAGGAATCTCTGCCCCTCCAGAGCTGTCCAGGCTCCATACTAGGCAGGACGTAGTCTGTCTTCATGTCGGTCATTCAGAAATGTGCTCATAATGTGAATTCCACACCCGCAACAGAACTCCACCCTCTCCCCTCATCCTGCCTTCGTATCCGGGGGGAGGGGGAGATGAGTCATGGCTGAAGCTGGGAGTAGTGCAATCTTTCCCTTACTTTACCCACTGACTTGAGAAAGAAAGAAAGAAATATACATAAAAATAACCTTCAGGACAGTATCAGAGAGAAAAAAAAAAAAAGCTGACAACAGCAGGAAGGCTTTGCCTTGATGTCTGTGGACTGGAGGAATCGATCCCAAACTCCCGTGGGAACCACGAGTGCAATCTGTGCCTGAGCCACAGGTTCGAAAGTTATGGTACAGACCTTCCCATGAGCCAAGCAAGGGCGCTGTGGAAAAGCGAGTTCGGAATTCGAGAAGAACACGCCCGAGTCCTGTGCTGTGAGGACGCATCGTCTGCTCTCGTCTTCCCATGACAGTCCCTCCAAGGTCCAAGGTGGTGACTGCGCCTAGGCACACATTACACACTCCTGCCTCAGGAAAGCTCCTCTGTCCTGCACAAAGACATGTCACACCCTCTCCTCCTCCAGAATCTTAGAGCTGAGAGGGGCCTTATGATTGTCTGGCAGATGTGAAATATGAGGTCCAGTGAGGTCCAGGGATGCACTCAAGGTCACAAAGCAGTTAGTAACAGTGTTAGAACTAGAACCCAGGTTCTCCCAATTTTCCAGCCAATCAACTTTGCACATGTGTTTGATGGCTCAGTCCACAAACCACTGCAGAGCACCAGGAAGACGAGCAGTGAGCCCTCTCACAGACACGTCTCCTAGCTCAGATCCAATCACCCATTTCTTCCTGACAACACTGCTTCTGCTGCTTACACTTCCAGAGCTTCCCCCCGTTCAGCTTGCCTTGTGCACGCAGTATGCAAAAAACTATACCGGCAACACGCTGTCGGGGACTCATTTAAAAACCACTAATGACAGTAATTGCTCCTGCAATGTTAACCCCAAGAAGAGACACCAGCCCTCAGCTTCTGCCTCAAAACAGAGAACAAAGACCAGATTCAAGGAAAATGCCAATCTCACTCTTTTCTCTGCAAACCCCACTCTTCCAAATGATCCCATAGCTCCCAAGATCGATGTGATTCCTGGGAGTCACCACAGAAGTCCTGAGTAAAATATCCAGTCCCCATCGGTCCCCACCGCCTTTACCACACACATAGCAATGTAATCACTTTAGCAACTTCTCAGTAACAAGCTCATTAAAAAGCAATTCTTCCATCTCTCCATAAAGCACGCGCCAGAGAACAATGCAAAAGAGGAGATGCCAATTAATTATAGAATGATCACATCTAATGAACTCTGAAACCCTCCTGCTGTTGGTGACTTTGATGAAAAATCAGGGATGCTGGAAAAAGAGTGAATAGAGACACCCTGGCTACCTTGTTCAACCGTGAATTCTTTCAAATATACCTCCTCAGATTCCAGCATTGATCAAAACTGCAGAATTACACTCCTGAACACAATGAAAAGTGTCAGGAAAGTGACAAGCACATCTGTCACGTACGTCTGGGACTCACACCTCCAGCGCCCCTGTTCAGGCATCCTTAAGAGTATTTGATTCTACACTGTGGTTGGCATGGCCCCTGAATGTATCTCTGAGACAGCGAGTGACAAACCCATGTCCTGTGCTCGGGACATCTGGAGACCTTAAGGTAACGAGGGAGTCACCCTGCTTCCCCCCCCAGGCCCTCCTGCCTCTCTACACCTCCTAGTGGGCATGGAAGCCCCTTCTGGGAACAGAGAGAAGCCCTTCCCACCATGAGGCTAAAGGAGGAAAAGGAAGAAACCACGTGCGGCCAACTTGTACCACTACCTGTGTGAGTCCTCTGGTGGGCCTTTAAGTGGGAGCTTTTTGTATAAACTTTTCGGCACCCGTTAAACTGACAGCGGTGAACCCTCTTCTTGTTTTCGGGGCATGCCTCAGCCCCTACCCCTCCTTGTTCACTGTCGCTCTGTCCACTCTTAACTGTCCCAGCTGCCGTCACGGCTGCCGCTGCTGTTGCCACCCCTCCCACCTTTACTGAGCTGAGTGCGGCCTTCTTGGCCACCAGTTTCAACGTCACCGTGCCATCCACGGCTGAGAGAGTCTGTGAGGTTTTGACCAGATGGCGGCTGAGCTCAGGGGACGATGGGGGCGTTAATGAGGTCACTGCGTTGAGCTGGGCCTGGTTGACGGCCGTGTAGCTGTCTAGAGAAGAGCTGGTCGGCTGGAGGCTGAGGCAGGTCTCAGATAGCAACTTGTCCCGAGAGAGCAAAATGTCCACTGCTGAGCTCTTCTCGCAGATGGTCGCTTCCACTGGGAGCAGCAGGGGGTCTAAGTGCCGGAAGCTCTCCTCGATGCACGGGGGAGAAGAAGCGTGCAGGAAGCAGTCCAAGTCCTCCCCGAAGGTCTCCGAGATCCTCCTAGGCTCCGTCTGTAGGTAGCGTTCCAATTCAAGGCATGTCTGCAGAGGGGAAGGAGAGAGGGAGAGAAACAGCCATCAGAGGCAGAGAACACCACGGGACCACATGCTGACAGGCAGAGGAAGACACAGGAAGGAACAGAGAACATTTCATGGCTCATATCTGAAATTCTCATGTTGAAAGGGCTGACCTTGTTATTTTCTCCCTGGACACTTCTGATGGGTTCATAAGGGTCACATATGAGCTCAACTATTATAATTGATGGGGAACTGGAAACCCAGAAGGGCTATCTCACACCATCAAGTTCCCTGAGAACATTCGATGTTAAAATGATCTCATGCCCCACTATTCAGTTCAGCAGGTGAGATGCTCGGAGCCTCCCTAGGAGTTCCCATGAAAGCAAGAAGCAAATAGAATCAGACAAGGCTTCCATATCAAGATAGGACTCCCCACAGTCCAACTTCACTTTTCAAAAAGACTTTTTGCAAGTCACGAAAATAAGTCAATTTTCCAACTCGCTCTGAAAGCATAAACGATGCCCACCCAAACTAAGATGTGACTTCAGCCAACAGCAAGTCCTGCCCTGGGAATGGATTCCCTAACCAGTAGGGATGGACATTGTTCTAAAGAACGCCTCTTATAAAACCTTTGATGCACAAGACAAAACCCCTGTTGTTTATGGAAAGTTATTCAGAATACAGTTGCTACTCCTTGTGGGGCAAGGAGCGTGAGTCCCATCACAATAGTTTAACATCTCTGACTATGTGATAAAAATAAGTTCAGACACAGCTACCTGAATTGGTAAAGATAAGATGCAATCTATTTCAATATAAAGTTCTTCCCTGGTAAAGAAATGAGGGGAAGAAAACCCAAAAAGTTTAGAGTTTCAACAAATCTTCATCCATGGTGCTCAGAAGTCTTTGTAAGATGGTGGAAGTGCTTTTACAAAAAAGCAGATATTTAAGTTTGTAATCTAAAAGCTCTTCTCATTTAAAATCCTACTCTTCCAGAATTTGGTAGAAAATCACGATGCTAACTCATGCCATCCATTCAATTTGCTCTAACTTCTGGGCTTCAACAAAGAAACACTGATGGCAAGTTTAAAATGTGACTAGCTCCTAATTTACTGCCTCCGTAGAGCTTCTACGTTTTCAACCAGTGTTCTGATTCTAGGCTTTTATGCTGTGAAGAATATATTTTAATGATATACCTAGTTGTGTTGTATCTGTCAAGGATTTTATTTTGGTGACATTTCAAAAGATTGGTTTTTACTCAGCCTTCTGGTAAAACCCTGCATTCCTGAATAAGAAAAGCAGATTTTTAACGATGAATCACCTTTGGGTCTCACTGTTGATTTTCAACAGTATAAACTAATGAATGGTTCCAATCTTCATTCAGCACTCAGTTCATTCAACTACTGTGCTCACAGCAAGGTGCAAGGCTTTCTATGTGTTAGAAGGAGAAGCCACAGAAATAGATTCATGTGATGTAGGTGCAGAATAAACAATTACAAGCTAAAAATTACATGAATTTACAAGCAGGTGATACTAAATAACATAATAATAAAGTATGTTGATAAGTTCCTGGGGGATGAGTGGACAATGAATTCTACATAACATGGAGGTATTAATCAAGGAAAGCTTATTGGAAAAGTAACTTTGATTCTATTTACTTATTGATTAAATAATAGCTCTTGCTGAGAAGCTTCTCACCACTTTAAATTCAAAACCAACATTACCACCTTCTCAGATCTAGAAATCTACCTTATCCTTATTTGCCCCTTTTCTGAATTCCATGTTTCAAAGATTTTCCCTTTCCTTTTCCATCTCAATGCTAGAAATTACCCTTTACTTCTTTCCAATATTGAAACCCTCGGTCTTAGCTCCAATCAATTCACTTCTGAATTTTATAAGATATCACCCCTGAAACCTCCCTTAAACCTCCCCTTGCCTTTTTAAACCATCATCTACCAAGCACAGTGTCTGCCACCCAACAGGTACACAATGTCTATCAAATCAACTTTACACTGTTATTTTGAACATTCTGTTCTACTCCACTCCTCAAAGGCCATCTGATGACCCTAACCTGGACTAGGCTGAGGCTAGCAATCCTAGAAATGACCACTAATACGTGTTCTGGAATACAACTGTAATGCTCCTTGAGCTTTGCTTACAGAGCAGCACCAGACTTCTGAGACACAGATATGTTTCAGGTAGAAGTCAGCTGAATCATGGGGTTACAAGAGGTCCTTGAGGCAGTTCCCTGCCTCACACACAAGGACTATTTCTTACCCACAGTCACCAGTGTCTATGGACAAAGCTTTCGTACACCACGTGCTCTTACATAGTTTCTAGCTCAAAGATTCAAAAGTCACTAAGAAATTGTGATTGTTAGTAAGCTCAGATCTCTTCATATTCAGATTTTTAAGGAACAGATATTCTAATGCATTTATATACATACTTTTCAGGGAGGATTAAAAAATAACCCACCCAGTATGCCCTAGTTTGCATCCCAGAATACATGGATCACACTAATGATCTAAAGATGGAGATACTTCCCATCATTAAAATGTGGGAAAATCTGGATCACTTAAGAGAGGCTATCACTTGCAGTCCTAACACAAGGCATTCTTATTCCACCTGAGAGTTAGAGAAGCATGAGTACCCATCAGAATGTGCTGAATAGACCTCTGAAATCATGATGCAATTATTCTTGTCTTGAGAAATCCACTTCTTAAAATATGTGCTGGTACAACAGCCAAGACATGGAAGCAACCTAAATGTCCATCAACAGATGACTGGACAAAGAAGTTGTGGTGTATTTATATGATGGAATACTATTCAGCCATAAAAAAGAATAATGCCATTAGCAGCAACATGGATGGACCTAGAGATCATCATTCTAAGAGAAATAAGCCAGAAAGAGAAAGAAAAATACCATATTATATCACTCATATGTGGAATCTAAAAAAGAGAAAAAAAAAGAGGACACTAATAAACTCATCTACAAAACAGAAACAGACTTGCAGACATAGTGAACAATTTTATGGTTACTGGGGGAAAGGGGATGGGAAGGGCTAAATTTGAGAGTCTGAAATTTGCAAATGTTAGCCACTATATATAAAAATAGATTTTAAAAATTTCTTCTGTATAGCACAGGAAACTATACTCAACATCTTGTAATAACCTTTAATGAAAAAGAACATGAAAATGAATATATGTATGTATATGCATGAATGGGACACTGTGCTGTACACCAGAAATTGACACATTGTAACTGACTGTACTTCAATTTAAAAAAAAAGAATTATGTTTGAACTGGAATAAAAAAAATAGTATCTGCTGGTGATAAAGCTTAAGTAGAGAAGATTTTGTCAATCAGAAACTCATCAGGAGTGTTGGAAGTTAAAATGTCAAGGATGAGGAGGATTTCAATGTTAGATTATTTCCAAGCAAAAGAGTTAATCCCTAATGTTCTTAAAAAATAATTGTAAGAACTCCCTTAAGAAACGCCTATGTTTAATTGGAATTTGAGTATTAGGGTATTTACTCATAAATTTTAATACACACACACACACAGGTATATATAGAAATAAATGTGTATATACACGTGTAAGTATACATACATGTACTTCCTAGCTCTGTCAATCAGGAGAAGAGTCTACGAGCAAAGTCACCCCAGTAGCAGTGAGCCTGCCTGGCACGAAGATCTCGGTTTCTAAATATCACTATCCAGTATAGGGATAAACCAGGGTTCCTTGGGGAAATAGTTGATTCAAAGGCTGAGGCAAAGAAAATAAAAGCTGAGCCTAGAATAACCAGTGGTACCAGAAGGTAAGGAAGTGCTCATAAAGTGATGAAGGTATGTCAGGAAGACTGAGGAGCCAACCTGAAGGAGCTCTCAAAGCCCAAATCTAGGCAATCTGAACAATAAAAATGAATAACGATAATAACAAATAAATAATAAATAATGATAACAATAAACAATAAATGATAATAATAAATAAATAATAAATTCTAACCCATGGAATAAAATTAATATCTATGAATCCATAGTGATATAAACAAATGGTTGAACAAATACACTAATGGGGGAGATAGGTCAGCTGCTCCTTATAGTAAAATTATAATTAATAAACATAGAAGGAATGTTGGAAACAGAAAATCACCATTAGTCAAATAACAAAGTAATAATGACTACAGGCAAGAATCACCAATGCATGTTAAAATTAATAGATGAAAGTATAATGAAAAACAAGACACTTGCCTAGTCTCAAAGTATCCCCCCAACAATGAGACATTTATTAATTACAAAGACAAAAATGATAATTTTACAGTAGGGAAACCTGGCATGTGACACCTTAACCATACGATGAAATTTAGCGGCATATTGACATTATGTTCCCCTGACACCACAGGCTGAAAGGACATGACATTATTCTGTGCCATTCTTGCCAAAAGTACACAACCTCAATCTAATTATGAGAAAACATCATCCAAGTTGAGGGCCATTCTACAAAATAACTAGCCAAAATTCTTTAAAAGTATCAAGGTCATAAAGAACAAAGAAGACTGAGAAGCTGTCACAAATAGAAGGAAACTAAGGAGATAAGACAACTAAATGCAAAGATCTCAGCCTGGATCCAGGATGAGAAAAAGGATATCGGTGGGAAAAAAAAAAACAATGTAATTCAAATAAAGTGTATAGATCAGTTCATGGTATTGTATCAATGTTAATTTCCTGTACTATGATTCTGTAACATTAGGGAAGCTGAGAAAAGTGTATACAGGAACTCTATGTACTATTTTTGCAACTTTTCTGTAAATCTAAATAATCTGAGAGAGAGAGAGAAAAAAAATATCCATCAACAAAGCAGGAATGTCTGCAGACTGCAAATTTCAATATAGATTCAAATGTTTGTTTGTCCACCAGAACAAGAGATTTACTCTGTCCCAATGACACTCTAGCCAGCAAACTGCAAATTGGTGTCGGCAGGTTTCAATATAATGACATAAATCACGGCTGTTTGGTACCTCACCTTGGAGAAATGAGGCTTCCCTCAGCCTGACCTAACAATACAGCTTAAGGCCTGACCCACCGGATCAGCCTCCACCTTCTTAAAAATCCACTACAGCCAGCAATGGGCAGGAAATGTGCCCAAGTGCAGAGTGACTTTCTTATTATTTATGAGTCAGATGAGTTCTGTGAAGGCTCTCTGATATCTCAACTTCAGAATGCATGGCTGCTGCTTCTCCTAGTTTTCTAACAAATATCACCTGAATTTGTTTTTTTTTTTAACATTTTTTTTATTCAGTTATAGTCATTTTACAATGTTGTGTCAAATTTCCAGTGTAGAGCACAATTTTTCAGTTATACATGAACATACATATATTCATTGTGACATTTTTTTTGCTGTGAGCTACCAAAAGATCTTGTATACATTTCCCTGTGCTACACACTATAATCTTGTTTATTGAATTTGGTTTTGAAAATAATCACCCTGAAATCTTTTAAAATACTCTCTCCATTCTGTTCGCAGCCTTCTTGTTGAAGTATGCTTATTAAAATTGATAATCCAAGACTTAGTTTAAAAAAAGAAAAAAATTCAAACCTATTACTGCCATGTCTGCTACTTCAATAGGCTCCAAAGGCAGACGTTGACAGAAAACAGGATAACCCAAGTCTTGCAGCACAAAATAAGTTCATCAAAATCTCCCTGCTGTTGGCAGCAGAAAGTTACCTTCACAGGATCAAGAAATAAGAAATTTGGTCATATGTGGGCATGATGATGCCAAGGTCACCAAACAGCTCTTGTTCAACCTGTCCTTATCTCATCATAATTTACATGAAAACTGCCAGTGAGGACTGCAAATGAATCCAGGCAATTTTGCCATTTCCCCTACAGCCCTCCGATAAAGGGTTTCCCTCGCCTAATTTTTCTCTCCTTACTTTACTTCATGTCCATATGATTGACACGATCTTTCATTTTTCTCTCCGACTAATCATTCTTTCATTCAAAGTTCAGCATAAAGTCTCTCTCTTTCAGAAAGCCTGGTCTAGGAAAAAATAGACTTAAGAAAATATGCTGACTGCCAAGTGCTGAGAAACACCCCTCCTCAATCCTGCACAATTAAACAGTATCTCCAAAATGAATCTAAGAGTCTGTAAACTGGTGGTATGTCTGGCTTATTAAGATTGTGATCGCCTAAAAGCAACGATCATATTGCCTATATCACATAGGCCTCAGACAATAAAAATAATCTTTTAGAGCTAAATTTGACCTCTGCTATCTCAGATGGGACATATACCTAAGTGTTTGAAGTGGTGTAGAGTTGTTAAGAACTTTCTAAAAAATGAGCTAGAATCACTTCACAACTCCTGTCCACCACCACCACTGTAACTACACCCACTGTTTGGTTGGGGCAAACTGAAGTCCGGGGTCCTCAAAAGCCACTGGTCCAACATTCTCACCACCACTCAGTACCTGTGTCATTATGAGTAGTTATTTGGAGTCTTTGGATTCACCTATACTTGAGTTGGTGAATGAAAAAAACAAAAGAAATTGTATTTTGCTAGTGATTTTTTTTTTCTGGAATAATAGAGTCAGTGAAATACAATGCCACCTACTACTACCTATGTTTGTAATCAATTATCAGTCATTTGTATTCCCTTTAGCCAGCTGCCCTTCATTCCAAGCATTCTACCTATTTCGTTCACCTAAAAGATCCAAGAGTTAGAAGAACAAAGAGATAAAAGAAATTGGGGAAAGAATATGGATGCAAAAATATGGGGAGATACAACGTTCTCCTTTGTGGAAACCTGCAAAGTCATGCTTCTTCTGAGATCAGACCTTGACCCGATGATGCTGATGATAATGATGCTGCTGGTGCTTCCGGCAAGGAAGGGGTGGACTTCGGTTCCCAGGGAGCATGCTCACCCAGGTAACTGCACACGCAGGTGAACTACACTTGGCTGCCCATGGGAGCCCCTTTCTGACATTTATTATGTGTGTTTTTGTCACGTGCTATTAACCATGGTGCCACAGTCCCCAAAGAGTCTGAAGGATAGAAACAGGGAGAAGAATCCCTTACCTTTCTCCTGGGAGTGTCCTAAAGCTTAATTACTTTTTTGTGCTTTAAAACCATCACATACATCCCAGAATGAAAATTTGAAGTGACAAAACAAGCTAGTGACAGTAGGGTAATCTGGGTTTCTTTGGTAAAGCAATCTCCTAAAATACTCATTCTTTCCAGTTTATTAACTACACTCACACTTCACGTTTTTTAGCAAAATCTTTATTCTTCTGACTCCTGAAACCAACTTGAAAAACTCTCTAGGACTGCAAAGATTGATATTTATGGGAACTTTGTGATTTTTTTTTCTCCCTTCAAAGGATGATATGATATAATGGTTCCGACACATTTCTAGTCTTTTAAAATTAGGTCAGAGTTGAAAGATGGGAAAGGAAGTGGAAAACATGGCCAGGGAGTTCTGCACAATTTTTCTCCAGGGTTGGAGGAAGACGAAGGAAGCACCAGGATTAATCAGCTCAGTGAGCCTATGGGAGAACCTCACACATCAAGCACCTCATTTTTCTGTCCATTTTCCTGGGTTTCAATATCTCAAAAGCCGGTTTGAGGAGGAGAATGCAGCACTGAACTGAACTCGTCGCAGAGAGGTTGCATGAACCAGTGAAAAGAATCGACCTTGTAAGAAAAACCTAGAAAGTGATTTTTCTAACTAATATTCACTTTTTCTTGACTTTCATCGCCAGAAAATATTAGGATGGGAGGTAAGGAGAGTGTAAGTTTTGTCTAGAAATTGTGGGTAAGCAAGGATATGGTATAAGTGAAAATCTCTTACTGCATTTTTTAGCTATTAGGTTAAAAAAAACCACATCAATAGCACACCCCAGAGGTACAACAATATGACACCCCACTGTCAGAACTGCTGAGCCCCACAGAATAACCACAGCACTGTGACCACTGTAAGACCGCATTCCTTCCCACTGTTTCTCACATCCACTGGTTGCTGGAGCTGCAACCAAATTAAATATTTCCCTCTAGTAATCTGTAAATTCTGAGAGACAACGCTGTGAAAATTAGCGGAATTCTAAACACACATGAAAGTTGGGAAATGCCTACGAAAACCTCTTCAGTGTTCCTCCTCCTCAAGCTATTTTCAACATACAAAGAAAATATTTGTTGTATATTTTTCCTCGGGGAGGCTGGGGAGGAAGGGGACAAGATTAAAGGCCTGGGGAGAGGGTGATGTCTTTGAAATAAGCAGCCTCAAATACTCCTTTCATCTCCCAAGGATTCCTTAGTTGCAGCGTATGAAAGAAATCCCCCAAACGACTCAAATCCAAGTTAAGTGTCAAGGCAAATTTCAAAGCCGCATAACCTGGGCAGAGTTGGGGGCCAGGTCTTCTGCTCCTTGAAGGAAGGCACAGGGTCCCACACAACCTCCAACAACTTAGAAAAGCATTTTCCTCCTTCACAGTGTTTGGACCCTTAAAATCAAGTGTCCACTAGGGATAAAGGGACCCATGCCTGAGAAGCCTTTCTATCCTGGTTCAGGGCTATTTTTCCATATGTTGCTTTTCAGAACATACCAACTCAAAGGCTACTGCTCTGGCCTCTGATCACAATGGCTGCACCTACCCTCCCTCCGCCTTAAGAACAGTCCCTCGCTATTACTTGGCCACTGGATTAAGACTAAATTCAGCTTCTGACTGGTGGAGAGACACCGCTGCCCTTCACAGCCAAATCACCTAAGATGCTGGGATCCACTGTCACCTTTTCTCCCAACTAAGCCTCGATGTAGCTTGATATACACTGGAGGAAATCCCATTTGTTATTTATAGCTTGAAAATAAGTCTTATTAGATGTCCCAGTTTCGGTCATTATATTTTCATGGACAAAATATAAATCATGCCTTAATAGTCAATGAAAAATCATCCTACACTAAAGCAAAGACCTAGATATTGGCTGAAAGTGTGGTTTAAGAAAGAAAAAATGCAGACGGGACACCCGTACAGGCAAAACCCATCACTGTGCATAAGAGCGCCAGTCTTCACTCGAGAAGGAGGGCGCTCCGTCCAGCAACTCATGAGAGCCCAGGGACTCGGGAGGAGGCTCCCCTCTGAGGGGTGATGGCTTCCCAATAACAACAATGGTCCTGACAGTTGTTCAGTTTCACCATTCATTTTTCATAAAGAGCAGTTTTTTTGCGACGAGCGCTTGTGTCAGGAGGGGCCTGATGCTTCAGAAACCTGTAATTATTCTTGGCTCCCCACCCCCCACAGCCTCTGCACCTGTGTCAGTTCAAGGCACCAGCTGGCCATGTCTTGCCTCCTGCCTCTTAAAGGGGTGGGCTGGGGCTGGGGCTGGGGGTGGGGTGGGGCAGGGGAGCCTTCATGGAAAACCCAGACCCACATTATCTGCCTCTTCTTCCAAAATGCAAACACAAAACAAAAAATTTTAAACTCACCCATCTCACCCTCCTCCCCCAACGGGTCTTGCCAAAAGAAACAAATAAACATTAATTGGCTAGAGAGCCTTCATTCAAACCCAAATTACTGAAAAACACAGTAACAGAGAAAGGTCTGACAAGGGGTTATTAATCCTGTTTTACAACCCGCTCTTCCTCACCCCCCACCCGCTCCCGTTAACTTTGCACACACATGCACACACCCTCCCCAAACTCCCCAGGCCCCTCTGCACTGAGTGGCCAAGATGGGAACATGCCGAACCCATTACATCATCTCCCCTTCCTCTCCCAAATCACTTGCACAGGCTGACTCAGGCTACTGGGTTTTTGTTGTGTGGTTTTTTTTTTTTTTTAAAGCAAACTCATTTCATTGACTCCCTTCTGGAACATTGTTCTACCCTTCTCAGTTGGGTTAACGAAATATACCCTCCTCTACCCTCCATAAAAAACACATACACATACACGATTGCTTTTTTTTACCCTGAAGCACAGTTGTCCACATGTACAATACACACACACACACACACACACACAAATCCACTCAAAGCTTGAATTTCCCAAGAACAACGGTTCAGATCCCATTGGGGCCCTCGGTGGCAGATGCAATTTAGTGGCTGGTGATCACAGAGGATATTTCCAAAACCAAGAGAGTTTTCAGGAACTTCCACTGTGGAACGTTAAAGTGGGGGTGCTAAGAGGAATGTTTGTCCTACTCCTCAGACTGCGAAAAATGACAGCCAAAAACATCATGAAACCAAGCCCCAGGCCGCTTTTCCTGACATAGATGGTTGAACATTTACTTAATTCGAAGTACTTGGAATCAACTTCCCAAAATATTTAAGGTGGCTGCGTGGGTGTGCCACTGTGTGCTCAGCCCGGTGAAGGAAACTGGCTCTGTGTACACTGTGAGGCAGGAGAGAGGGGTTAAAAGCTGGTCCTGGAGGCAGGCTGCCTGGGTCCAAAATCAGGCTGCACTACTTCTCAGTAGCTCACATCACTGTCGGGCCAGTTGCTTAACCCCTCTGCCTCAGTTTCCTCACCTGTGAAATGAGGTAACAGTACAGCCTACAACACAGAAGTGTACAGGAGTTCAATCACTCTCAAGGGTCAGGTGTTTACAACAGGGCCTGACACACACACTAGGTATGCTGTAGCCATTACAGAATGTGTTCTTTTCATCCCATGTCTAAGACGAAAATATCATAGAAGAAAACATATCAAGGGCATGGAAAGGGAAAATAAGAAACACCCAATAATTATCAAGGTAAAGCAAAGCTGTGGAGTAGAAAAGGCTGAGTAAGCAGGGACCCTGGCTGTGTGACCTGCCCCATGGGGCTGTTTTCTCATCCACCAGGTGAATGGATGGGGGTCTCAGGAAGCTACTAGTCCGCATGCAGTTCCAGGATGCCATGAAACAGTGGCAGAAGGATGAAGACTGAAACGTGGAAACGGCTCATTCAGAACAGGCTCAAAGGAACTGACACGTGGTTCTGCTGCCCAACTGGTTGGTGAAAGGAAGGAGGCTGGAGAAGGTGGCCTTTGGTCACCCCTCACAGAGACCTCATGGCCTCACTCAGAAAGCCTAACACACTCACTAACCCAAGTTTACAGGATACTATGGAATCAATTCTCTTGCTACACACAGATATCAGCCTCACCAGCATCTAAATACATTCTTCACTAGAATGTGGGCTCCTCAAAGACACTGGACCTGTTTTTGACTTATGGACTGGCTCAAGCTTGTGTCTCATTAAATGAATGAATGAATGAAGCAACTCTCAAACAAACAATTTGGTCAAAATATCAACAGTGATCACAATTCTGGTCAGACAGAGCATGCTGAAAGCCAAAACTTCTTCCTTGTTCACCAAAAGAACATCAGAAAGAATGTGTATGCATTTATTACCAACAATCCTTGTAGGATTCAGCAGTATTTTAATATTTAATTACAGGTGGTATTTACTTGTCTCTTCAATTTTTTTTTTTACAATCTTTAAACTTTTTAAATTTCTTGTTGAAGTATTGTTGATTTACAATGTTGTATTAGTTTCAGGTGTACAGCAAAATGATTCAGAATATATATATTCTTTTTCAGATTCTTTTCTACTACAGGTTATCACAAGACACTGAATAAAGTTCCCGTGCTATATTCACTAGATCCAAGTTGCTTATCTATTTTATATACAAGTAGTGTGTATCTGTTAATCCCAAACTCCTAAATTATCTCTCCCTTCCCTCCTTCAATGTTTCTCATTTAAAAACTAAACATTTAAATGCTTTCTGTTGGGACACATCCAGCATTCCCAAATGAGAGGCACATTTAGATTCATAAAAGACCGTAGGGCAGCCCTGTGTAGAAAGTAAAAGCCACTTCCTCATCACAGAGAGTGCCCCTCTCCCTTCTGTCACTTCGTCTTTTCTCCTCTGGCCTCCAGAAACCACCAGGAAGAGAAGCAATAAACATAAGTGGACAAGATGCTATTTCCAACTCTCATTTTTCATTGGTAAAAAGAACGTGGTTGGGACTCAAGGTTCAGTGCCTTACTTTCCAATGCTCCCCTCCCCACTAAACTACTAAACCTGAGCAGGGAGGTCATTTCCTTCTCTGCCAAATGAGTGAACCACACTCTCAAAAATGCCTTCCAGCTCAAACTTCTTGCTGATTACCCTTCAGTGGCCTGCCATCACGCTTACTCCCTCACCATGGGAAATCAGATCCTACGTGATCTGGCCTTGCCTTCCTCAACCCTTACCCCTATTCACAAGCTCATCTCTCTCTCAGAACCATAATCTCTGCCACTCTTTCACCCCAGAATTCATACTCCCCAAGTCACGGCATACCTGCTTCTCTTCAATCTATCGTGTTTTGGTTTAACTGCCACCTATTCAGAGGCCCTTCTTTAATCTGCCTAGATAAAGGAACCCAAACACCCTGTTCATTCTCCATCAGGCTACCTGTTTCATTTGTTTTTTAGTTATTCACCAAGCCCTGGAAAGATCTAAGTTATCTGTTTGCATGTTTATTGTCTATCTTTCCTACTACTTGGGAAGTCCCAGGAGAGTAGGGACCTAGTCTTATGCGCCAATGAATCCCCAGCACAGAACCTGGAAAAGGCATCCAAACATACTAGTTTAATCAGTAAATGAATCAGTGAAGCCATTAGTCAATCCTGAATTTCAGGGAGAACATTAGTGGTCTCTCCAGCCAGGGAGTCTTTTCTAAAACATCTACCTTATTAGGTCAAAGGGCTCCATCAACATTTCTCCTCAGTTCACATTTCAGCACTGAGAAAGCATTCGCTGATTCCTACTCATCAGACCGAGTAAAATGGAGCCTCTTCTCAAGACAGAGACTGGTCTCGGGTCCTCACATCTGCCCATTTCAAACAGATGCAAAGAGGGCATTTCTTCTCAGGCATCAGTATTGCATCATGTGCTCCGAGTGTTGCTCAGATGAATAAACCCACCCTCTCCTGGTCTCTGCACCAGATGCTTACTAACTGGTGCCCTGAGGGAACAGATTAAAGATAGAGGCTTAACCATTTTATATCACCTATTCCCATTTCTATCACCCAAAAGGACCCCCCTGAGAAAGGCAACTCCGGCCACTGGTCTCTGAAGCACTTGAAAGTCACATCTATTTAGTCCCCACACTAGCATCTCCACAATCATTGGTCCATCAGTGATGGAGTCCACTCATCTCTTGCAGTCAGCGAGGACTCATATTTTCTTTCATCCTAAATAGCCCCACACCCCACTTACACTGGTGAGGTCCTTGGAAATCTCTGTTTTGGCTCATTCTGGTGACTTTCCCATAAATTCCTAAACACAGAAGCATTTGGTTCCTCTCCATTCCCTTTAAGAATTTTACATAAAAAGATACCTCTACTGAGAGGTGCTATTTATTTCAGGATCATTATTTCACAGATACAGAGCCCTCAAACACTGAACCTGGCAGTAGGCCAAAATCCAATTAAGAGGGTACGGCGTTTGAACTAGGCAAGCACTAAGGGTGAAAATATTGAATATAAGCTGTACAGGGTTCCTGTGTGTGTGAATGCATGTGCACATGTGTATGTGTGCACACCACCGACAAGGCAATGGAGGTTCTTTTTAATGTCGTTCAGATGCCTTTCTCTAGAACTGTTGTTCCCAGAGTCACAAAGCCATTCCGCTTCATGTTTATTATGTTTGGCAATGGGAATCTTTCACATGCTGGCTGGAAAAAGATGAGGGAGAAAGGAAGAGAAGGCTCTCTATCAGGTAAAGAAAAGAAAAATGTGCTTGGTGCATTTTGGAACCACATTCCGATGTTGCAGATTTCAGATTAACAATTCAACCCAACTTGACAGGGAAGAATCACGTGCTGAGGTCCTGGAGTTTGGTTTGCAGTAGCTCTCGCATCTCATTTAACCTCAGGTGGCTCGCCTGATACCACATGACGTGCACTTTCAGGCACCCCAGACTCTCACTGAAGAAGAGACACTAATTTGAATCATCACTGCCATCCCCTCTCCCCTTTGTTCCTGTCTGAACCAATTTCCATACAGTTTCAAAGAAATCACCAGCCCATGCAAAGGGGAAATCCCAATGGAACAAGAACTACATCAGCAGCATAAGGGGGAAAATCTAATTTCCAATCCAGTTGCTTTGTTGTTTCAGCCTCCAAGGAAGGTGGCTACATATGCACAACATAAACTGAGTTTCAAAACGCCACTGTGATTTAAAATTAGTAAGAACTCTCATGGGGAAAAGGCGGTTCTTGGCACAAATCTCTGTATACAACTGAAGGTCAACTCCACCAGAGCTTGTGGGTGGTCTGGGTCTTTGAGGTCTCAATCATCTCAGCCAACAAAATACTTTAGAATGGCATATATTCACTGAAACCCGTACACAGGCCACTTGATAGTTGATGGTGAATGAGCTCCCAGTGTAAGGCAGCATCCGTATTAAGAATTCCCAAACTACCTTGTTGACAGACCTCACTGAGATGTATTTTAATGGTCCAAATTAAGGATCCCACTTTGGCATGACAGGATATGCCAATGAGATTTCCTAGTGCCCTACTTACTGGAGTAAAATTCATGGCAAGAAACCAGCGTGACTACATCATTAATTAACCTGAACCACATACCGGAACATTGCTGCTAATAAAACTCCCCTATAAAGAAAACATGTTTTCTCTACTGAGAATCCTGGAATGTGGGCCCCAGCAGAGCCACTGCCTTAATTAAGGAGATATTTTGATACTGTGTCTCTATCTGCAGTTGCCATGAAATTTGGTCATATTTGGCTGGATCTTCAATAACTTGAGGTCTTGAATGTACTTTTTGGAAAAAGAAGATAAAAATGGCATCCATGCTGTCAGGATTTGCAAACAACTACATGAATGAAAGGATCACTTCTGCTAAAGCAGGGATGCTTTATCTGTGCTGTTCTTAAAAGCACACTCTGAGCTCTGAACCCATGATGCACTGAATCAGAGATCTATAGAAGCCTTCCATTTTCTCTGGAAAACAGGCTGACAGAATCAGGAACAAAGTCATAAGTACAGCAGCCAGATGAAACTGGGACTTTCCAAACCCAATCCATGTGAAATGACGTATGCTTTTTTACGGAGAATCCTTTTGTGAAAAGCGTCTGAAAATGCTTGTCGATATTTTCACATGACCTCGGAGTCCCCCTTTGAGACCAACTAAACAGCAAGGATTAAAATCCCCAACCTATTGCTGGGGAACCCAAGTTAATAAAGGAAACTGGTTTTCCATACCTCTGTAGCATACTAGCAACAAGACCAGAAACAGAACCAAAAGTTTCTTGTCTTTTTTTCTAAGGCTTTTTTCTGGTCTAGCTCTCTCACCACGATCTCAAAACATTCTAAAAAATTCAACAAACCATCATCCCTCAGTAACCTTGAAGGAACATGATTTCTGACAAAGGTTCAGGATCTTCCCAAACTGTAAACACAGTACTGGATCCCAAATT
Source organism: Camelus dromedarius (assembly GCF_036321535.1). Taxonomy (NCBI): domain Eukaryota; kingdom Metazoa; phylum Chordata; class Mammalia; order Artiodactyla; family Camelidae; genus Camelus; species Camelus dromedarius. Next base: position 66,826,525 of record NC_087439.1, on the reverse strand, counting down.
TCATTTCACAGACTTTTCAACAATGTATCTCTATGTAGTGTCTTCTGGTGAGAGCAAAACAAGAGGTCTTAGTTTTGACAACCCCCTTTAACAGGAGGTTTCTGAATTTTCTCTAGCAATTCTGTATCTTGGTTGGATTGTTAAAAGCAAATAGGATTTCAGTCATTCCAATCTCTCAACATCAAGTGTCATCATCGAGATAGAAAGAAATGGACTAGTATCATTTTTTAAGATCTGAAGTGAGAAAATGTATAATTACAGGTTACTGAGGACCTAAATTTACTTGTTTATTGGATTAATGCCAAGTATGCGAAAACTATAAGATTTTTTTAAAGGGGGGATTCGAACCTGTTATCCAACATTTTAAAAACCATTTCTTAGTTTTAATAAACACAAAAGTGCATATTTGACTAAGCCAGATTCAACATCGCCCCCATACCCAGTGCCCTTCAGAATAGTGGATCTTAACCCATTTTCAATAGCAGTATTATCAATCACTCATTTCTTTTGTTCAAGATTCAAAAAAAAAAAAAAAATACAGCTTGAAAAAGGACCTGAAAGGAATAGAAGCAGCGAGAAGAAGAAAAAACAGCAGCAATGGAAAACAGATGAAGCAAGTCTCTCATTCCTGTGTAAAAATCCTGGATGCCAACGCTCTTAATCAGGTGACGCACCTCTGACCAAGGGGATTCATCAGCCTTTGGGCAGCAGTCAGCTCAAGGGCAAAACTGACACTTGGCCCTGCTCCCTACATGGAACCTAAACATTAATTTTAATGTGATTTTTGTCTATAATCATTTGGTAGTAAACTAAAAAAAGAAAGATGGCCAGAATATTATTGAGATTCAGAAATGTATGGTTGAGGAAGACCATCTTCAGTAAAAATCAAGTAATTTACAATTTAAAAAAGAGAGAGAGAGAGAGAAATTATTCCCAGAAATATTTTTTTTTTTTAAATCAAGTAATTTAGCATCTCTTTGGGGTGTATGCCTAATCAATCTTGGAGATCAAAATCCTTCAACCTTGGGACTTTTTAGAGGTATATAAAATCAAGGGCAATGTGGTGTCACAGAGAGAACTGAGACCAAAGTCACGAGGACTTTTACCAGCTCCTCCTATGTAATTAGCTCTGTGGCCTTCCTCAAGTCACCTCCTCTTTGGTCCTTGGTTTCTCACGATCAAATCTTGCTTGCCTAGGGGAAGTAAGGCATGAGGAAGACGGAGTTTACTAATCCGAGCTCTCTGCTTATGGGAGTGCCACATCTTCAGGGATCTCGATTTCAGACTCTGGACTGCAGTTTCTGCCCAGTCTCCCAGGACGTCCCCTGGCACAAGGCTGCATGGTTGTCCTTGGGGTACTGGGGTAGGCAGGTGTTGTTTCTAAGGATCCCTTCCTATAGAAGTTATCAATGCCCTTCCTGATAAATCTAGGTGAGAATTCACAAAACTTCAATACCTAGAGGCCAGGCAGCTAATATACATCAGTGAAAAGAATATGACAGCAGGGACTGGTAAGAACTGAGGTAAACGCTTCCCACAAAGTTTCCCTATGAAATTGCTTATTCGAGGAGAGACCTGGCTGGAAGAAAGTATGAACGAGCAGCGCGTTCATTTGTCAGCTCAGTTACTCTTGTCCAGCATCACGCAGCTGGAACTCCTGCTCTCAAGAAGAATCTTGACCCAAGAAAGAGAAATCTGCGGAGATGTCACCAGGAAATGTCCCACAGGAGAGGGTAAGGACTGACAAATCCACAAGAGCCTGGAGGTCTGACAGCAGGTTTCAAACTTCCTTGAGCAAACCACAGTGCTTGGTATACTCAGTAGCTGCTCAATAAATATTTCTTAAATGAATTTTTGAAAAATCTTGATAAGGAGCCATTATTACTTATCATTATGTGCTCTTCTCAAGGGTGACTAAATCAGATTGGTAGCTTCATCCAGCAAGATAATGGCCAGGGAGAAAGAACTCTCCTAAGGTACAAAGGTTATACCCGTTTGAACTCTGTTGGCCTTTCAAGGGGTGAGTACTATATCTTGTACTTCTTTTAAATTAATTTAACAATTATTTACTGAGCTTCTATTTTATATTGGACATTTTGCTAGAGATTTCAGGGAATCCTAGGGCTCAGTATCTGCCTACAAGATGTCCATGGTATAGCAGGGGCAGAGAGACAGAAATACACATAATTAAAGATAAGAGGGTATATGTATGTATGTGTGTATATGTATATGTGTGTGTGTGTGTGTGTGTGTGTATGACTAATAACTAGGACAAACAACATGCTATGGCAACATGGAACCAACTGACTCTCCTGGAGAGGTCAGTGAAGGCCATGTGAAGAAGTCACATTTGAACTAGACCCTGAACAAATGAGTGAGCTTTTGTCAAGTGGAGAAAAGGAACAAGGACATTCTAGAAAGAAAATATGACATGAGCAATGATATAGACCCATGAAAGCCCCATTGTGTGCTTGGAGAAGGAGGAGCAGCCTAGGGGTTCTGAGACATGGGGTATCTGTAATGGGGCAGCAAAAAATGCATCCCCAGGGCCTAGAAAACGCCACACATTTTTTAGCTGACAGTTATGTTGCTAGTTTGTTCTGGGCTCAGCTTTGCCAGTGTACTTACTTAGTAAACAGCAATGGCTGTTTCTCTAGATTATCAGTGGTAATTCAAGGAAAGATTAAGAGCTCAAAAGATACCAGTGAGGCTCAATGGTCATATTAATGCTACTGAGTAACATTCCTGAACCCAAATGTTTTACAAAATCACTGAGGCATTTTCTACTTCAGATTAATACTCCTAATTTAAGTCACAAAATAAATAAAACTTAAAATGAGAACAATAGAAGACAGGGATAAATGTTACCAAAAAGAAATCTTAGCTCAAAACAAACAAAAAAAAGCTATTGGATCAAGCATAGAATTAAATTCAACCCTGAGTTTCCTAGTATCCAAGGCAAAAAGATCAATAATGAGTTAAGAAATCCTCATCATCAAATAAAAGAAACATCAGTTCTACAGATACCAGGTGATCTGTGCATGCCAAGATGAAAACAGGAGGGAGAGGAAGACAAGAAAACGTAGAAGAGAAGAAAGAACAAGAGGCAGAAAGGAGATGATTGAAAAATGTATCTCCCCTTTTTAAAAACATGTGAAATTCCTTCACTAAGAACCATCAAATGTTTTGTTGGTGAGGGGACCAAAGGTTCAGTGCCTGGGTATGTTTTTCTCCTTTCAGCCCCTTTCTGTTGATGTTTTTCTGGCTTTCTAAGCAAAGAGGAAACCTCACCCATTCCTGTAGACATGCATTTATGACCACATTCTCCTGGCCAGTAACCCTCCGAGGCTCCTTTTGGCACTTCTCAAGGGTGGAGCGGCAAGCAATTGGATCTGGTTATGAAGCTGCTGCTGCTACCACTCAGGTTGAACGCTGGCAGTTCAGTGAGGGCTCCAGGGCAGAGCTAACTCATTAAGGACAAAATGTGCAGGCACATTTGACCTTTGGAAATCCAGCCCTGGTTGGAAGCTTCCAGATTCAAAACAAAAGCTCGAGGGCTGGAAAGAGTTGGAGGAAGTGCACTGTGAGCGCTGGACCCATCCCCCACACATTCCCCTGTGACTGAGAGGCTCACAAAATCAATAGAGCAGCATTATTAACTCTGCAATATCATAAGACAGGGCTTCGCTCTCTGCCTTGGTGGAGAGCGAAGACGGCGGGGAGGCAGGCTGGCTCCAAGGGAAAGGATGCTTCATTAAAGTCAACTCTCGGGAGACAAATGCGTGTAAGATCAACAGATGAAGCCAATGTTGATACAGCACCTCCCCCCATAAAAATCTTGCCCTTGGTCAAGGAGTTGTCCTAGCAGAAGAAAGTACAGTTAGGCCAAGCAAGGTCTGAATGACAAACAGTTTGGTGCAGATTTCCAAAAAGTCATGCCAGGGGCTAACCCAAAGCAAAAGTTTCACAAGCATCATATAAATGTGACACTCCTTCATCTGCAGTCACAACTTTTATAGCATCTCATTCACCTTGTTTACCTGGGTCACCCACAAGTACCAAAATGAACATTTTCAAATGTTTTCACCAGAAGAAAATACAGACCTCTTGCTATACCCACATTGAAATGAAACCACCAACCCCATCCTTTTGTCTCTTCTGATTTGCTAGGTCACTGCTTCCCTCTCATAGGTCTCATGACCCAATTCAACTGCCTCTGTCACCAAGTCAGTGTCACCAACAAATCTCATGCACACTCGATGAACAGAGTTCATTTTGTCCTTCTTATCACATGAAGCTCTACCTAGGTCTCTCTAATATCCTGCCACTATCCCTCAGTAATGCCAGTAACTGTCACTGCAAGGCTGAAAACTGGCAGACCTTAAAGGCAAACAGAGTCAGTTTTCAGATACATCTTAATCCCCAAATCCCTCCTCCAATCATGCAGATCAAGCAAAGTCTTAGCTCTGTAAAGTCGTCGTTGTCTTTGGTTTAGCGTCTCTGATTCTGGCATTTGATTCCAGATAGAAGGTGAAGCATCCCCTGTTGCAAATCATACCTACATCAGTTCAATACATTTGCTGTTAAAGAAGCTTCACTCTTCCCAGAAAGGTTTCTTTCCTTTAACCATGTACCAAGCCGGAATCAGACAAATACGACCTGATATGCTTATCGGTATTATTCACAGCACTCATCAAGGCACAATGACAGCTCACCGATCAGTCCCAGGGCAGAACTTAACCAACAGAATGCTCATCATATCTGTATTTTTAAAAACTGCCACCACAGATGACCATAAATTACCTGCTGCTTTTATGTATACAGATTCTGTAAGGAAGTACTGTACGGTAACATATCATTAAAGACTTAACTGACGTGCTTAGTCAAAATCTCTTGCCTGCCATGATTTGCTGTGGGACATGAAAAGAGCCATTAGCTTTTCCTTTTCTTTACTTCCCTCACTTCTTTTCCCATGAAAGGGATAACATAAATCTATCTTTTTTTTTAATTGAGGTTAAAAAAAAAATAACCTTTAACAATAATATACCTACCCAAGCACTAGCACTATATATAGAATGTGGACCGTGACGACCTCTTTGCTTGGCACATTTCAGACTCCAGCTACACACATAGAGGAGAATTCATAAACCCAAGAGGAGACTAGTAACAAATGACATACAGGTGTCTAAAGGTTGTGAGTGTCCCCAGTCCGAAACGTCTGTTTCATCTTAGATTTCTTTTTGAGTAGTTAACTATACGCTTCCAGGAAAAAGATTTGAGAAGAACATTTTGGGAAGTATATAAAAGAGCTATGAGGTGACTAGGGAAATTCCTTAACTATTTCAGATGTGACTGGGAAAGTCACTGAAAAAATGTTCTCTCCTCGCCCCTGTTCTTTTCCTTATATGGTGATCACGATGCACATGTCCACCCGTATCTATCTTCGGGGTCCACCTCTAGACTCTAAGCTCCAGGAGAGCAGGGATAATATCCGTTGGGGTTGCTACTACATTCTCAGCACCTGGCACAATGCTTGGCACAGCAAAAGCCCTCAAGAAAGGAAAGAAGGAAGGAAGAAAAGGAAAAAGAGAGGGAGGAATTAAATGAATAAATTAAAGATAAGGAACCAAGAGAGTGACATCACCAAGATGGCAATATCAGTGGTTCCTAACTTCACTCCCCCTCACAAGAAGAACAATCAACAACTATTTGTGGACAAGACATCACTGAGAAAATTCTAAAGAAAGAGAACCCTCCCTACTAAAAAAAAAAAAAAAAAATCCACAGAAGAGTAATGAAGCACAACTATAAAAACGAGCATTCTCTACTTTCTTCTCAAGAATCCCAAAGGCTTATAATGGACAAGTGTGACTCTTCCAATGCCTCATCCCTTGTTGATGGATGACAGACTGATCAGCAGAGCCAGCTGACTTTAGAGGTGAGGAGTGAGTTCTGTTCTGATGTAAAGCGGCCAAGAAGAGGCAAGTGGATGGGGGCACAGGTAAGGGACGAAGCAGTCTCCATGGCCAGTGTGTTCTGGAGACACAGGAATCTTCAGTTCTCATCTCTCCACCTCCAACAGTCTTTCATCATGGCTACCTGCCTGTTGTCCTCATGTTCTTTCCATTTTTTACTTGCAGGAGAGGTCGGGGGAATTCAGGAACAGTGAAACCGAACACACTCTGGGTCACTCCCCTTCCCTGAGTGCTCCCGGTTCCTTTCTGGCCAGTGTTCCTCAAGGACCAGGGTCTGGGACAATGTAACTTTGAGCCCTTCCCTTGAGTCTGACCAGTCTGAAACCGTCTCTGCTGCTTCCTGTCTTCCACCTGCACCCCGAGCCCTTCCCCTTGCTGTGCTGGGCTCCTCCCTCCCTTCCTCCGGAATTCCGCAGAAGCACAGTGCTCCCTCTTCCAGAAGTAAACATCTCCCAGGATGTCCTGCAAGTAAAGCTTCCAAACTTCCTTTTACTCCTTTCACTCACTCCTGCCCAAGAAAGCAAGTGATCGGTGATACTGGAAGAAAACACATCAGGAAAAGGAAAAAGAAAAAGTCCTGTAGCCCATGCTCCTCTCTGGGGGTCCTGACCTCATCCCAGAGGGCTCTGTCCCCGCTGTGGGGGCCAGGTAGGCAGGGCCACCCTGGTGACCTGCTGTTCTGTGGAACACACACGTCCCCACGGATGGGTCAGCCCACAAGCTAGCAGGGGGAGGGGACAGGGTAAACACTGGGAAGCCAGAATGAGATGGTACATCCCCACGGGGTCTAAATCCGGCTTTATCAATTTTAAACCTGATATTTAACCTCTATCTCTCTGGTTCCTCTGTTTATTTTCTCAAGTAAGTTAGGGAAGGGAGAAGTAGGGTTAATTTATTGGCCCCACTAAAAAAAAACCAACAATCATGGTATAATTATAGACAACTGTCAACAGTCCAAATTATTGATCCTCTCAAGAGGCTTGACATTTTTAAAATAAACGTAACACCAAAAAAATATATATATATTTTTGTTTTATATATACATATAAAACAAAGAAAATGCAGGTGGTCCATCACTCCATCACCAGGATTGCTCTTAAAAAATTAAAAGTAATGAACATACATGAAAGTCAAAAACATTAAAACAGAACAGAAAAGGTAGATAAGCAAAGTCTCCCTTTTCTGTTTCCCTGCACCCACTCCACCTTCTCCGCAAAACTGTCAGTAAGTACTTATGTGTATCATTTTGCTTGAACTGTTACTTATATCAGCATATATAACAGGCATTTTTATTTCTTCTTTTTTCTCATTTACACAGAAAGTAATTGGCTTTTCATTGTAACATCTGAGAGGCCTCAGATACAAAGAGGCTAGGGCGGGGACGGCCTGGATTCACACTCAATCCCCCCTCTGCTCACTGCCCACAACTCCCTTTGCCCTGCAAGGATCTCACCCCTCCTTTGTAAGGTGCTCCCTCCTATCACAGCCACCCCACTCGCTCAGAGCTAGTGCCTCAAAATGCTCTAAGTCTAATAGGATGTTGCCACCAGGGGAAACACAGGACTCTGTGTTTTATTTTTGCCACTTACCATGAGTCTATAATTATTTCAAAATAAAAAGTGTTTTTAAAATGGAGTAAGTAAGTCAGCGCTCGATGGGGAAAGCCACAGCGGAGGAACCCGAAAGTGAGAGGGCAAGGAGAAAGGGGCGACGGCAAAGCTCTCCGGTAACAGAGTGTGTCCAAGGCCGACGCCAGCCCCGGCCTCTGCTGCTCCCACGGTGTTTGTTGGCCGGGCCTGTACCATCAGCCGTTTCTGGAGTGTCTTACGACGGGTGTGACTTTCTTTAAAGGATAAAACAATGTTTTCCAGTAAATCTATTTGTTGTGAACTTGAAAATGTTACCAGTGGACCTGAAGCAATTTATATATATTTATATATATTTTAATAGTTTCTATCCTCTTTTAAAAAAAATCAAAACTAAACCTTAGAAGTATATAAATATTTAATTTTGCAGAGGAAGGTATGGCTTTCCAGATGGGGAGTCCGTCCAATTCATGATCTCAAGCATTTTATGGCCACACTTCCCTGCAAATCACACTGATGGGAAAAATCCAGCTGCAAACTCAAGTGTTTTGTCACATTCCTGACCCCAGAATCAAATTTCTCATGTGGGAAGTTGAGCCAAAGGTACGCCCTGACAAATCCCTACAGAAGTAGACTGCCATCCCTCTCCATCTCCACTTCCCCTTGGAAGTCCGGACCCAGGGCAAATGAGAAGCTATGAGGTTCAGGGACCCCCATCCAATTCCACCTCGGGTGAGGGGAGGGCTGTGTCTGCCATCTGACCCAGGCGGGTAGAGCAAGGAGGCTGGTGCCAAGTCACCACACGGGCTGCTTCCCAGGGCCGTCCTAGATGCACATCTTTGAATGGATGAAGGCAGAGTTACTCAACCCAAGAACACAAGAGACGGGCTAAAACCTTGGTGGCCCTCTCACAGATCAAGATCCAGCTGTGCCCTCATTTCCACCAGCGCTCCAGATGAGGCGGAATGAGAGTGGGCCTTTGGACCTGACACCATGGGCTTTCCAACTCTTGTCAAAATGGCACATGTCTTAAGCGGCATGGAGATCTGAGCATCCTCAGTTGACGAGTTCCTGGGGCTGGACCACATAGTGCAATCCTCATGTCAGAAAGGTCAGCCTCCCTTCCCTTCTACGGTTACCTCCTCCCAGAGCTGTCTCAGGCTGGGATAAAAGTTCATGTCCCAGAGAGCACACATGTCCCTCCAATCCCTGTGTGGCAGAAGCTGGGTTTCCCCGGAAGCCAGGCTGAGAGGTCCTGGTAAGTCTAAGACTTGCTACCCAGGCAAATCCCCATCTTTTAACCACATGTGACAGCCATAGTTAATGAGTCATTTTAGCCACAAAGAATTCCACTTTCAGAAGCAAACTGTCCCAAGGGTTCTCACTTCCACACAAAACCCAAACTTCCTTCATCCCTGGGCATCAACACACACACAAACACAAATGTACACAATTGTTTCATGAGTGTGGTAAAACACTGTAATGTTTAAAAAGTTACCTTAGGAGGGGGAGGGCATAGCTAAGTGGTAGAGTGTGTGCTTAACACACACAAAGTCCTGGGCTCAATCCCCAGCACCTCTGTTAAATGAATAAATAAATAAATACCTAATTACCTGCCCCCACAAAACATTTTTTAAATCTAAAAAAATTAATTAAGCCCAATGTACTATCTTAATCCAGAAGTTTTGACACACTATAGACTAAGTTTACTTTTTCAAAATTTATTTAAAAGTTAACACACACGAAGAAATGAGAAAGTTTCACGTCCCCAATTTTAGACACCAGTAGGAAACTTTCTCAAAGTGCCGTAAGTAAAGCACAAGAAAGAGCCCCATTTGAACAAGTAAGAAGCTACTATATTTCTGCTCAGAAAACTGCGTAGAAATCGTAAGGAGGAAAAAAGTCAATAAGGAGTGCTACTTTAAGATTTGAGACAAAAGGCTCCACTACCACAGATTACAAAACAGTAATACTATACAGCACGTGACAGTTTACAAAGCACTTTCACGGCCATATAGCAATTGATTATAGCAATTCGGTCATTATAAACCTCACATTTCAGCTGGGAAATGCAGCTTAGCAATTTGCTCTGGTTTATGCTTACAAAGTCAGGACTAAAGTCTAGTTGTCTAACTCCAAGTCCCTTGATTTTCCACGACACCAGTATTCCTCACACTTCATTTCATTCCACCTTCGTGCATTTTTACCAAATCAGCATTCCATCTGTACCGTCATTTCCCTATTATTTTCATTTGTAATTGCCTCACTAAGGCATTATGTATTAAAGCTGCATATATTTTAAAATACTCTTCCTGTAAATGTTCATCATTAAAAGATAATCATGAAATTAAAAACAATAAAATCAAAATGATAGTATTAACTTTAGCTGGATATTTGCCTATCAAAAGCCCTGGGTCTGAGATCGGTTCTCTCTTTATTAAAAAGAAGAAAAGATGGAGGGAGGGAGGGAGGGAGGGAGGAAGTACAAGACAGAGAAGAAGGAGGAAGAGGAGAGATTATCAAGACTTAAAGACCTGCTAACACGAAGCTGAGTCTTTCTCCCTGAGTTGGTCAGAAGGATTGAAAGAAAACTGAGAAGGGAATAACACACTGCCTCCCAAGATGATTCTGCTGTTATTTAACGCCATGCTCACGAAGCCCACAGAGTGCAGCCCACCCTTTGAGAAGCGCTGCCTTGAGCCACGCTGCACTCTCATTGTGTTAACATGCGAATGCATTTAAAACATTGAAAGGGGGGTCACAATTCTTGAAGGTCCAATACTGGCTTGGACTTAAATAATGATTCTGAAACTCAGGCAGGTTATCGGCAAACTGAAGAGGAGGAGGAAAAGGGATTGCAGTGACATGTCTAATGGTCTTCAGATTCTAGTATTTGTAAAATCCTAGTCTCTATCATAAGGGAGCATAAAAAAGAGATGGATGCAATAACAGGAGGAAAAAGTAGGCAGGCACATCTTGGATAGGAAAACAAATGGTTTGCATTCTGTTTCTTTTTCACAGGAAAACTGTGCAAGGACACCTGAAGTCCACATAATGTCTGTCTTCCCTTTTCTTCTTTCTTTTCTTTCATTCTTTTCTTTTCTCTTTCTTTCTTCCTTTCTAGAAATATGTTCTCAGAAACATTTTAATAGTTGCTACTTCACACAGTAAGATCAACAGCTACTAGTTAAAAAAAATAATATACATATGTTAACAAGATAATGACCCCTGGACCTTTACTTAGCACTCAGACATTTTTAAAAAAGAAAAAGTAACTGGAGATTGGAGGAAAGAAGGAGGGCACCCAGCATCAAGTAATTCAAAGAATGGCTGGCTTTTTAAAAATATTTTATTTATTTATTATTGTATTATTTAATTATTTTAGTTTGGCGGGGGGGAGGTAATTAGGTGTATTTACTTTTAGAGGAAGTACTAGGGATCAAACCTAGGATCTCGTGGGCAGCTAAGCATGCGCTCTGTCACTTGAGCTATACCCTCCCCACCATGGCTGGCTTTTTTAACAGGAAAAGAATGACCCTGAAAATCAGTATCTGGTCAACCTAAATAACATCCTTAGTAACATCAGGGAGCCAATATAAAAGAATAAAATTTTTTAAATACCCCTAATGTAGACTAGCATCCTAAAAGCATTAGAAAGTGAAGGCCAACTACCTTACTGGCAGTATGAGTGCCAATGGTAGGAAGAAAGCAAATTACTTGATTCTCAGGAAAGTACTTTATTATAATACCCCAGAGTTCTTCACACACAAAGCATTACCTCCTCAGTGAAACAAGTCATATAAAATCCACTTCCACAAAAAACACAGTTAAAGCAGTTACTGGGATTCTGTCCAACATGCTTCTATGTCAAGAAACCTCAGAACTAGTTACATGTTTTTCTTCCACAAAAAGGAGTTTTTCCCACCACTGACCAGCTGGGTCTCCAGAGTGACAAAAGGAACTGTGACAATGGCAGTCATTTGTTAATGAGGGCTGTCTGACCAAAAGAACTTTTTGTCTGGTATTGTCCCATTTTACTCCCACTTCCACCAAGAAGGAGCTGCAGGCTCAGGAAACTTAGAGTCAGTTTCCAAATTGGAAAATGTTGCAAATACCAATAAGGAATAAACATGCTCTGGAGCAACTGCTCAGCCCAGGCGGGGAGAGGGGTAAACCAGATGGTCTTTTCCATCCCAGATTTCGATGATCTACAACAGAACCTGGATGACTAGGAGAAATTGAGATGCAGTTTGGAAGCTGCTTTATAAAATAGAATCCCAAACAAAGACATTCAACAAGGCAGAGGAATCTAAAAAGAAATGGAAATGGACTCTAGGTGAGAGTAGAAAGCAAGCCAGCTTGAGACTGATAAAGAAATAAGGTTGTCCCCAAATCATACATTTTGGAGGGGAGGGTGCCTCAGAGAGCTGCCAGTCTCAGGGTCACAAACCCAAATGTATGCTCACCAGGCCAGAGATCAGAAATGAATCGAGGTGGAAATCGTGGGGACAAGATTAACTGAAGAGTGCATGATCTGTCTAAAAGTATTTCAATTAAAAAGAAAATGGAAATATGTATGCTGGCCGAATAAAACAGCTCTTGAAGCCAGTTCAGCCTAAGAGCTTCCCGCTTGTATCTCTGATCATCTGACTGTTCCTAAGTCTACGCTACTGTATACATGTGAGGAAACTGAGGACCAGAGATGTCACATCATTTGATAACAAGCCGGGACTAGTCGTTGTATATAACAGAGCCAAACTGCTAGGATTATGTTACATGCTAAGATGATGTCAAATACAAAAATATTAAGCGACATTAAGGCAGAAATCCTGCATGCCTTTTGGATCAGGTACACTAAATTCACCTCGTTTAATTATTTCACAGGCCAAATTATATTATCATCTTGCAAAAACACAAAGCTACTGAGAACTGGGGGAAGATGTATGCAGGGAATGACTCTGCAAAAAAAAAAAAAAAAAAAGAAAGAAAGAAAGGAAGGAAGGAAGGAAGGAAGGGAGGAAAGGAAGGAAGGAAGGAAGGAAGGAAGGAAGGAAGGAAGGAAGGAAGGAAGGAAGGAAGAAAGAAAGAAAGAAAGAAAGAAAGAAAGAAAGAAAGAAAGAAAGAAAGAAAGGAAGGAAGGAAGGAAGGAAGGAAGGAAGGAAGGAAGGGAGGAAAGGAAGGAAGGAAGGAAGGAAGGAAGGAAGGAAGGAAGGAAGGAAGGAAGAAGAAAGAAAGAAAGAAAGAAAGAAAGAAAGAAAGAAAGAAAGAAAGAAAGAAAGGAAGGAAGGAAGGAAGGAAGGAAGGAAGGAAGGAAGGAAGGAAGGAAGAAAGGAAGAAAAGAAAGAAAGACCGTAAGTAGTCAGAGTCAGATATTCAATGTTTCAAAAACAACTGTTATATTCATAATTAACTTGGTCACAATGGTCCTAAGTAAGATGGCAAATGGAGCTCCTGACTTATATTTTCCAGACAGGAAAAACAAGACACACAGAACCCTCATAGCTTGTTTTTTTTTAAATGGATTCTTTAAAATTAAGTGTTCATGGTTCCTTCTAGGTACTCCTCAAAAAGCAAGGTAAGAAAAATCCTTTCCATGGTTGGTACTGGTGAATGTGTATTTTTTTAAAAATTGGATAAGCTTAAGACTTTTTTTTTTAAGTGAAATTCCAAGGAAAAAAATCTCATTGAGATATGTTAAGTGGTGTGAAATCTTCCCAAGAAATCCATGAAGTGCAGAGAAAGATGAGAACATCCCCCCTGGATGGAAGCAGAAGAGACAAAGGAGTGGAAACGTTCTTTCGGGGAGCCCCCCTCCTGCCAGCCAATGAGACTCTCCTTCCCTGGTTTCTGTGTATCAGAGAAAACACAAATACACACTCCTCAGAAGGAGGAACTGCAGTCCGCACACAGGGCTGGCGTCCCTGAAATAAATCTCTCCAGAGGTGCTAGGCTAAACCGTCAATATGAGGAAATCATCTTAAGAGTCTGATAGCAGCATATGCATGATTCTTCCCCCTCCCCCATAAAACTCCCAACACCAACAGCCACATCAAATTACTGCTTTTCAGAGGCCAATTCAAAAACACCCACTTTATCACAGAAAGAGTATTCCTTGTATATGTCAGTGCTCCCATTATGTCTTATTTGAAGGGGGAAAATGAAATAAAAATCCTATCGAAGATATTTATAGATCTCATAAAACCTGATTCACTCTCATAAACTGCTGTAAGCTCAGTCATCAGGTAAGGCAGAAAAGGCAGGTGTAGTAACCAGCACTGCATTATAGTACATGTGCCTAATTCTGGCTCTTAAGTAAATAACCACATGCTGGAAAAACTTAAGACAAATCAGTCATAAATAAAACTAGAAAGAAAGGGAATGAGCTGGACATTTGTGTGAGCAGCCAACCAAATTCCAAGGATGTCAAAGGAGGCCGAGTTTCCGGGGGGCAATGGATAGGGCTAGTGCTTCCTCACTTCTAGGTATAGGTAACCCCGTGAGAGCTGCTCCTGTGGGGTGAATAAAGGAATACCACGGGCCTGCCTTCCATCATTCACCTTCTCTTAGACACTCGAGGCACTGTGATGCTAGAGAGACCAGTGATACACTTTAGAAAAAAGAGCACTGTGCCACTCGATACTGTATGTATGAATGTATGCATGTATGTATATATATATGTATTTAATTTGGGGAGGGAGGAGGTAATTAGGTTTATTTATTTTTAGAGGAGGTACTGGGGGTTGAATCCAGGACCCTGTGTATGCTAAGCATGCACTCTACCACTTGAGCTATACCCCCCCCCCCCCCGCTGTGTACTGTTTTTAATGGGAGGAAGGATGGTTGAAAATGGGGAAAGAAAGAGTGCTTGTTGAATGGATGCTACGTGCCAGACACTGGACCAGAGAGTACCTGCCCTTACTTAGGTATCATGAACTCCATTCCACCGATGACAGAATGAGACTCAGAGATGTTAGGTGACTTTCTCAAGGTTCCAGCTCTGCCTGATCTCAAGCCTCATGTCATTTGACCACTACAAATACTATGACCTTAAGGAGATCTAATCTAGCACAGCCAAGTTCTTTCTCAGATGAGAAAACCAAGGACCAGAAAGAAGACAGACCAGAGAGCTATTCAAATCCATACCCACTCCACTGATTCCCAGGCCATGACCTTGGGCTTCTGCCCTGGTGTCTCCTGCCTAACAAGGAGTAGGTATAAATGTAAAATTTCAGAGTCCTGAGTAGGCTGCCTGGGTTTGCATTCTGGCTCAGCCACTTCCAAGTTGTGTGACTTTGGCAAGTCATTTTATAACTCTCACCTGAACATCTCCATCTGTAAAATGGGGATAAGGAGAATATGTACCTCACAGGGTTGGTGCAAGGATTAAATGAAATGAGGCGTAGAAGGTGCTCAGACGAGGCCATCTCTAGGAAGTATTTGACAGATATTAGATGTTATGATGATGCTTATCATAATGACAGGCAGAATAGCCAAGTGGAAAGAGGGAAGATGGAAGTATGTTCCACCACTGGTTTTGCAACTCAATTGCTCTGCAGCCACATTAAGACAACTTGCTTAATCTTCCTCTGCCCCAGTTTTCTCACCTCTGAATGGGAAATTCTGTAACACTGGCCTGTTTCTTAGTTACAGGAACGTGCCAATGGCAGTGATCATGAGCTCCGAGCCCTTGAGAACAAAAGCTCAATACAGATGCTTGTTAGACTCTCATAGGCCAACATGAACGCCCCTATCGTGGAGAAAATCATCTCTTGGTCCACATTAAAGAAAGCAGGAACACTGATACAGGGAGGCCAATGCACAGGCGGGGCCGAGCTGCCTTGAAAGGCAGAAAGCAAAGCCTGAGATTCAGTGTGACACTGAGCAGCACCTCAGGTGGCTCACAGGGGCTCAGTCCTGCACAGGGGCCTCCTCACAGAAGACACCCTTCACCCCACAGGCAGAAACTGTGCTCTGTTAACAAGGCCTACCGTGGCCATATGAACAAACACTCGGAGCTCAAAAGGAAGGGATGGGGGAATCTATTTCCACTCCTTTGTCTGCTGAGCAAATTTGTCGCCCTCCTAAAATAAGAGCCGGCACTCTGACCACCCCGTTGAATTCCTGCTACCTCGGCTCTGGAAGGTGTGTGTGAAAGCAGGGTCAGGAGCAAGCGGGCCCTCCCTTGCAGAGCAGTTGCTCCACGGCTAATTGCCGTTTTCACAGCTGGGTTGAGCTTTCCAAAAGCCATCCTTCAACCCTAAACTCTGAGCTCCTCTCATGATGTTCTCTCTTGCCAGCCGCACCCCCTTCAAAGCCAGTTTATACATGAAAGGATGCAGCTACAGTACATCCATTTTTGCAAACATCACAGTTTGAAATAGAGGCATTTCTAAGGCTTCTTTGTGAACATCGCCACATGCCCACAGTCATGACCACAAGAGCTAAGCCTTCCATGGATGAGGAGGCAGCCTCCTTGCCTGAATGTCCTCGGCAGCAATTCTTCCCCAGTTTATTTTTGCTTCTCTTACTAGAAACATGGGTCCTTTGAAATTCTTTATAAACACAGTCTACTTCCAAACAGTGAGGTCGGTAAGAAATATGTAGAGCTGCTACCTAATGCCTCTCTGGCATCAACCAACAGATGTTCATGCACGCTTCCGTCCCTTTAAAACCACAGAGCAGGCTGAGGTAAGTGGAAAATCATGGTCGAGAGCCTGCCGAGAAGGAATTATTTGAAGCACGGCATGGCTGGAGTTTAATGCCCACCGCCACAAAGGTACCAGAAATGGAATTTGACCAGGTTAAGCAAACCTCTAGTGGGTCATAGGAAATGTGGGCCAGATGAGGCTGCATTAGACACTTCAGGGTAAGGAAAAGCAAAACAAGAAGGATGAAACAACACTTGGACAGTTGCTATTCACCAAAGAGCTGGATGAAGTACATCCACCAGCACCATCCTGCTTCATTATAAACTTCTATTACACTTAGATTCCAAGTTATACAAGAAATGAAATATTTGGAGTAGGAACCTGCAACTCCAACACATCTGCTATGAACCCTCTATAGATTAACGGCTCAAAATCTTGGCTACATATTGGAATTACCCAGAAACTTTACAAAAACACTGATGCCTGGATTCCACTCAAAGGAATACTGATTTAATTGGTCTGAGGTGCAGCCCCAGTTGTGAACCATTACTACAGACATAGTCAAATCTCAAGTCACAGTCATATCATAAGTCCTAAATACCTACTGAATATCTACCAAGTGTGAGGCTCTCTGAGAACCTGAAGGGTTATATATTAAAAGTTCATTATCAAAATTATAACCAGGCATTGACTCTGCTCTAAATCATACAACCTAACTGGAAAAATAAAGACAGTAGGAAAAAAGAAAAGGAAAGAAAAGGAAGAGAAAGAAAGAAAGAAAGAAAGAAAGAAAGAGAAAGAAAGAAAGAAAGAAAGAAAGAAAGAAAGAAAGAAAGAAAGAAAGAAAGAAAGAAAGGAAGGAAGGAAGGAAGGAAGGAAGGAAGAAAAACTATACCACAAGAGAAAACTGAAAAGCATCAAGAGGAAGTTAAAAAGTTCTACATAGGAGTGCAGAAATACTAGCAATTACTGTTGGCCAAGGGAAAGGGAGGGAGTTTCCTGGAAGATGTGGCAACCATCTGAAAGTTAAAGGAAGGGTAGAATTTGAACAAAGAGACTCTGAGGGGAAGAGGGAATAAGAAGGAAAAGGCTGAAGGAAATGACATAAATGAAGACAGAAGCAGGAAAGGCACAGTCATTCAATTTGAATGGCAATTATCGCACGTGGTAACAAGGGGGAAACTTGTGACTATTACCTAGGTCCTATCTTGGAACATCTTGACTCTTAGAAGTTTGTCATCACCCTACATAGAAGAGGGAGCCATTGATAGTCTGAAAGTATGGTGATGGAGGCAGAAAGTCAGTCCAGGGGAGGTGACGGGGCTGCCCTGGGGCAATAGCAGAGCAAAAAGACAGTGGAAGACCATGGTGAAGCACTGAAAAGCCAGATCAATGGGATTTTTCAATTGTTTAGAGTCAAGGGAAAGAGAGGAGCCAAAGATGACTGGACCTTCCAACCTGGATCACAGAAGAAAGGTCATCTCGATAAAAGAAACAGGGAAACCAGGAAAAGAAGGAAAGAAGTTGATGAGTCCAAGCTTTGGGACATATTCAGTTGAGGTCCTCATGGGATGACCGAAAAAGCATTTATGGTCAGCCCCATGTTTCCAACTCAAAAATGTGGGCCTGAAACTCAGGAAGACATTGAAGTTGGAGATGTAGATTACAGCTCTGAGGAAATAAAGAAGAACACTTTTTGTTTCAATGTGTAAAACATTACAACCTCACTGCCTATCCAACCCTCGCAAGAAATTTTAAAATCCTTCAGAAAAGATTTTCCTGAATTGGCACATGGAACTGCTAGTTTCATGCAGTTCCTTTGTTGGCAAGTTGTCAGAGACAAAGCATTTCACCATTTCTCCTTTGATGTTCCGCATAAAACCCAGCTCGATCATCCATCCAACTCCCTACCCTCTTTACCCTCATCTGTTCTCATTTAGGTGACGGCATTCTTTTTCATTCAGCTGGAGTTGTAATTAGGGGCTTTTGTTTTTTTGGGTTTTTTTTTTTTCAGTAAAGTGTACATTTTCCAGATTACCACACATTATTAAAAATGGGAAAGAGATTAAATTACACACATTAACTTTCTCCAAGATGTTCAACAGCATGGTTTAGGACCCAGACAATTCCAAAATTCCATGTACTAGTACTGTTCAAAGGAGAAAGGGGATTGTCTTGCCTCTCTTTAAGGAGAAAGAGGGAAAGAGAGAGGAGGAAAGATGAGAAGTGACTCAAAATATATCCAGAACAACCATTTGATGCAAAGCCAGCAAACTGATTTGAGCAACTGAAAGAGTCCTGAGTCTGGGGCCAACATCCATGCTAACAACAGCTGGTTCAATGCCTTATCTGGCTTCAACAATCACTTGGTCCAACCCTAGTGTTTTAGACTTGAAGAAACCAAGACCCTTTCAGGATCTGAAATACTAAGATTCTCTGCACCTAGCTTTGGTATAAGGCCTGGGGCCTGACTTTCAATATGACCCTCAGGAAATGTCGATAAACCCATATTCGGAAATTGATATTGCATATGGCTCCACATTAATTATTTCAATTAACTATAATCATTTCCTAATGACACAGACATGGATGCTGTTTCCTGGCCATTACGGACATGTGTATTCACGCTGTACACTCATCTGCCCTGAAAGGGTCACCAGCCCCAATATGCCATTAGCTAAAAAAAGCCTAACAGAACTTGGTAAATCTCAAGCATGTGTTATAAACAATGTCACAACAAAGTGGGTAAATACAGAGAGGCAAGGTCAGTGTTCAAACACTCATGGGACTTAAAATCTCTTTTTGGGCAACTGTGTTCTAATACTGTATTACTTAATTTTGAACGTGCTCCCTCTCCCCTACTGAAGTCAAGCTCATAGAGGGTAGAAGTTATATCCAATTAAACCCTGCAGCACCCAGTGTTCTTCATATAACTAGAATGAGGGAATGAAGAAATAACTGTGAAATATTTTCCATATTTTAATATAAACAGAGAAAACCCCGCAAGATGTGACTGGGTGCACCCACCAGCTCAGCCAGGAATGGTATCACTGTGAAGTCAGAAGTCACCCACACCTCCAGCAGGTTGACATTGGACCCATAGCCTGAGGCTGCTGCTGCCCCCGAGCTGTACACCTGTGTGTCAGGCACGCGGGGGAAGGGGCAGCTGGAATGGAGACTGCAATGGCCATAATACATTTAGCAGGGCCAAGTTCTCAGGGTCACAACAAAATACCAAGTGAGGAAAACAAAAAGGACTCAAGGAAGAAGAAACGATTCTCTAAATTAACAGCAGAAAATGAAGGCAAAGAAGAAAAAAAAAAAAAAAGATCATGGCCAAACTTATGTGAAACCAGGTCCTAGTTACACAGTATTTGATTTGATTTGGAGAACTCTTAAATTGAACAAGGATAGTTTCTCATGTGGATGCTCTAAAATGAACACACATTGTAACTGGGCAGAGGAGTGTTTCTAAACTTGCGGCTGTCATACGTTACATTAGTGTATCTTGTTCCACTAACTTTAACACCATTCTTACTTGTAGAGCTTCCTAATCACTCTGCTTGGTAAGATTTGGCAATTTGGGTTAAAATATTTCCACAAGTTTATGCTAAGCAAGCACTCAGCTGATTCCGGAAAACAAAGAGGTTTATTTTAGAGAGATAAATCTCCACCTCCTCACCCTTCTGGCACTGCTCAGGTTATGTTGGGGAGCTGTCCTCAACTTTCAGCAAATCCTAATTCCAGCGTACAGGCTGGTAGATTGTGTGAACGGGAATCACAGAGGCATTCTCTGCATTCACCAATCATGGAGCCCAGTGAAGGTGGTGAAAACCTCTCGCACGCTACTACAGGCTGCAGAGATGGGGGTGACTGCCAACCCGTCTGGTCAGCTATCCTATCACATGGGCCAGCTGGGACTGGCCAGAGGAAACGGTCTTCCCTCCTCAATATGCATAGAGTGATTAAAGAAGGCTGCACTGCCATCTTGTACTCAAAAAGTTAAAATACAGAAATTCTCTGAAGGGAGAAGAATCTGAAGATTTATAAGAGACCGACTACTAAAAGCTCCATTAGGACCCTCTCTAAACTATTCCCGTTTAAGTGGAGAAGCAAATAGCCCCCACTGGCATTTATATTTAGAATGGGTGGAGAGAGAGGAAGAGCCCATTTTGACCGCTGAAGGTCTCTGACATACCCATACATAAATCATTTCAGGGTGAGGTGTCACAGTGCATCTTCTACTCTGCCCTTTAAATGGATTGGACCCCAACATCCCATTCTCCTCAGGGGAGGGAGTGGGGGTGGGAGGTTCATGGAGAACAAAGAAGCCACCACTTCCTTTATCCCCCCAACTAAAGACAGATGTAGTAAAAATATCTGCGCGCACTTTAAAATACCAAACTGCAAACAGGTAGACTAAATGATAATGTTTGAGAGCCCCCAAACCTACACAAAGATGTATCTATTAAAAAGAACATGGAAATGAATCTACTAAAGAAAGGCTAAGTATGTGATTGATGGCATTCACATGTGCTTTCATTTGTAAGGCTACATTTATTTAGTGAGTGCATCCTTATAAAGAAAATCTGGATAACAGGGGGAGTTCTAATTTTATTTTTTTCATCTACCAAGTCACTGTTTCAAATTTTTAAAAAATAGATTTATGATAACTAAAGAGCACACAAATCACATAAAAAAAAAAAAGCTAGCTATTTTATCCTTTCAGTGTGGTTAGCAAGGCTCCTTTGTGTCTACAAATTTCCCTGGGTGGTGCTGTTGCCAAGAAATTCTAATTCATGACAAGGTTTTCTGCAAACTGGGGACAGAGGCAAACCTGCGGATGCAGGGAAACTACAGTTCGCTTTGTCTTACTGACTGAGACAGCACCTGGCTGCTCAGGCCTGTAGAAGGTAGTGCAAAGGCAAGATCTCCATAGAGAAGGAGAAGCAGAGATCAAATCTCACCCCTTGCACCATGAGGCTATTCTTGGAAGGCAACCATTTTTGTAGGTTGCCCCCCAGAGATGCTTCATACCAAAGACTCTTGTAAAAAGTGTTTCAGGGTGCCTGAAACCAAGATGAAATTGCAGTGTTATGGGGACGCTGTAGTTCTTACAGTAGCCAAGTATGCCATTAGTTTAAAACAATGGGGGAATGGGGGAGGAGGGAGGAATGTTCTATGATTTATTTATTTGTTTCCAGTAGCAGTGGAAAATTTTCTCTGAGCAAAAGGGAGGCCTGAAACTGACCCCATCTGCCAATTATGAATCAGCATTAACAAGAAGCATAATTCCAGAAGAGTTTTCAAGTAAATATACCATGCCCCTCAACGGCGTGAAGCAAAGCTAAGTGCAAATAAGACTGAGAACATCATCACTTGACCTGCACTCATGAAATAGCAGTCTAGCTGTAAAGCATATATCCAAATTCTGAAAGTCTTTTTAGCTTCCCAAACAAAAATAACCAAATAAAAAAGGATTATACCAAAAGGATTATACCAAATCCTTTTTTATTTTCCAAGTCAGCAGTGGGTCCAGAAAAATCATGATTTCTTATGGCAATAAAACTCATGAATGGGTCCCCCTTTATCCATCATCAAGTGGTACCAGATAAGCTACTCTAGCTTCTGTCCTACCTTTGACTTTTCCTACTTTTGCTAAGACAGCTCTTGGAAATTTTCCTGCAAGTTTCCAAAGAGCTTAAGGCTGGTATCCTTAAGAGTTGTGCGTCAGCTGAATTCCATAAAATAATAGACCACATAAGCACAGTGTAATTTACAGTTATATGACAGGCAGGGATGATGTTACTTGGTCCAAGTGCTTAAGTATGCAGTCAGAGCCCAGGAATGGAGAGCTGTTAATGTAGAATGTGCATCTGGATTTTTAAATTACACCAGCAATGATTTTCAGAGTTGGAGCTGTATGTGGCTAAGACATCACTGCCTGAAAACCCAATGTCAAAATGATAACCCCTGAGACAGGAGGGCCATGACAGGCTCACTGACTATCAAGCAGGACAATTATCTCAGATGAGAGTTTAAAAGAAAATATCCAAATAGTCCATCCTTAATTTTCAAATGTACAGATGTCTTGGGTTTATCGTCCAAGCCACTCTTTCTTAGGAACCAAATCAGATTACTGGAATCTCTGTATTTCGCTCATCTCAAGGTACACTGTTCACTTTCAGAAGTACATCTAATATTGCTCCTCATACGACCTCTAAAATCTGATTACCCCAGAGCACCAGGAAACGTCCTCCTGCCTGGGGTTCTTTGTAGCAATCTTCTTGAGCCGACTTGAGCAAAGGAGCCTTAAAATTTCACCATCAGATGGCTGATTTGGAACCAACAGTTGCATATAACCACACTCCCCTCCTTTACACTCAGAAGAGGCAAGGGGGGAGGGGGCAGGGAGAGGGAGGAAAGAAGAGATAGAGGTTGGAGGTTATGTCATCAGTATGAACTCAGAGTCACAGTCACCTTTACAAAAAACATTTGTGACTATAGAGTCTAGGGAAGAAAGCTCCTTGGAGTGATACCTCACTTAGAACTGTGTCCTCACAAGTTATGTTTCAGTGTGAACTAGAAGCATGCCTCTGAAATAGCTTGGCAAAGGTTTCAAGGTGAGGGTAGCTGGCAGTTGGAGAGGATTAAGGCAAGAAGTAAGGAGGGAGGTGCAGGAGGGCGAAAACTCCTTTGCCCTCAGATAGAAACTAAGCTAGAGGTTCCTTGAAGGGGGTGACATGAAGCGGGGGAGGGGAGGAAAAGCAGAGAAGATTTCTGAGGAAACAATAGATTTAATACATCTTTTAATTATCAAACCAATGGTATTTCTTTACAGATCTAGACTGTCTCATGGATGGTCTAACCAGATCTAGAAAAGCAGGTTTCTTCTGGAGAGGCCTTCCCCAAAAGCAGGCTTTACTACTGTGAAAACTTGAACCAAAACAAAGTTGTGTGATTCATCAGGAGAGAACGTTGTAACAAATAAAGCCAACTTTCTTCTCTCCAACACTGCTTAACAGTTAGTCACAAACAAGGGCTGCCTTGGGCAGGCTGACTAAATCAACAAATTCTCTTCCCTAACCTGTCTAGACAGTTGTTAATAGGCAACCGATTCAACACCAGTGGGCTGACAGTGTGAAATGAAGACTATTTCAGAAAATGAAATTCTGGCAACCTTTTGGTGTAATTAGCATGGGAAATAAAAGGAGGAAAAAGCTCTGGTGAGACCCTTCATGAGATAGTCTTGTTAAGGATGGGGAAAGGATGCACTGGAGAAATGCTTTATGCTAAAAACACGTGAACTGTATGTGCATTTAGAGAGACAAAGTCAAACACATCTGCCAGCATCCTCGGGCAGGAACACATGTGCAGACGCACAGACACTGGGGACCAGTGCCTGGAGAAACTCACAGCCCAGAATCAAGGGAGAACAGCAACTAATAATGGTACCAAGGATCGGCTTTGCCACTGGGCTTGGTACACCAAAAGCCAAATCTCACTTGCTAAGGCAGCAACTGTTACATCCCAGGCTCAAGCTGGCAAATCCCGCTTTGGATCTTGGCAGAGGAAATTCAGCCGTTCATTAGCCTTAACAAGCTGCTGTCACGGAGCAGAGAAGTTACATGAACAGCCACACACCAAGCCTCTCGCAGCCCTCCCCAAGGGCAAGCATGTTTCTCCAAGACGGACTGTGCATGTTCGTGCTTCCAATGTGCAAATCCAGACTGTCTTCTTGGACTTTCCATGATACACATTGTACAATTTTGAGAGAATACCCGTGTCCCTCCACCTACCCCCCACCCCCCATCTTTCCTGCAGAATGTCCCCTCAGCAGCTCCTAATCCTTACTGAGAAAACCACTGTTTCCGCCAGCAGGTCTAGCACTTTCCACTGACCAGTACTTTCTTTATTCCACTTCACAAAGCCCAGTGAACTTGTCACGAGCCCTACTTCGCCTTCACTGGGACACCCAGCCAACTTGGCATTGGTGCCCTTCAACATCCTAGGAGTTTCTTAACTAGTCCTCTAAGACAAAGTCAGAGGCATGGAAGCACACATCACCCTTTGTCGGAGGTTGTGCTAACTGGAGAGAGACCCCAAACGAAAAAGAGAAGCAAGGACACACACACAGAGTGTTGTCTTCCTCAAGACATTGCACTAAGGGAAACCTACAATGCACGGTCAGCATTAGACAGATACAAAGGTACATCTTCCCATCCTCCTGGGAGAAATCCTTGAGTATCTATTATCACCGGAGTCCTCTTCCTTCTGCCCACCTTCTAGTTTCAAAATCGAGTTACAGTTTTTTATTGATACTCGCTAATTACTGGGAAAACACTCTGTTTTGCTCCTACCCCCGTCGCCCCCCCCATCTGACCAGCACCAGTTGAAAGAGATGAACCTGAAAAGGTACCAAGTAGGTAGAGCTCGTGTACGTAGGGACACGGTACCTGTCAGTGACAGCTCGGAAAGCCCCAAACCACCTTCCAACCCGGCTCCTCCGAACCCCAGAAGTTAAGCAGGTTTCTGCTGGGGGACAGTGAGCCCGACAACGTGTGCGCAAGGATGTGTGTTGGTGACTGAAACGCAGGCAGCTCGGACCGGCTGCTCAGCTCGGCACACTAAAGGGTTAGGGGGTGGATGGAGAGGTAAGCAGATGACTATTTCCCAAAACATTTTAAACAACAAACAGCCAAAAGGGGGGGGGGGAATAAAACAAACAAAAAATTCAACCCCAAGCCCACACCAACGCAGCCCCTGCGTCTCCGCCGCCACCACACCATTTACACAAGTAATTTAAATCATTCACCTGCTGCCAGGTCTCCTCCAGGGATGGCAAAGCTGAGAAGTAGCCGGTGTCGTGGACAAGTTGTAGCTCCTGGAATATACTATAACTAGCCAACACGTCCATGCTGCTGCTGCCGGGCAAAACGGGAGGAGAAACCCTCCCCCGAACACAGTTGGGTCTGTTTGTTTGTCAGTCTGTCTGGCTCACCCCCCAAGAAGGCAGACATCCAGTGGCCCTTTTGTTTTGTTTTGTTTCAGTCAACTAAAAAGGAAAAAAAAAAAATCAATGCAGGAGAGAGGGAGAGAGGAGGTGAGAGAGGAGAGACTGAGTGGGGTGGATGGAGAGAGGCATCCAGCGTGTACAGTGCAGACGGCTGCCAGGAAAAGGGGACTTCTCCACGGGAGTAACAATTCCCTTCCAGGGCTCTAATCACTCCAGCTCGTGGATCAGGAAGGGGGATGCAAACTCACTGACACGAAGCTGCCATCTATTTCTGCAGCGCTGTTCGCTCCTAATGCAATCTTTGCTCTTTATTTTGGGAGGTTGCATTTTTTTTTTCTCGCGATCGCTTCTCTCCCCCCCTTTCCTTCCCTCCCCACCCCCCACCCCATCCTTGCTAGTTTGTAGTCTCTCCCCCCTCCTCCTTTTCTCCTCCTCCTGCTCTTCCCCCTCCCCAAACTCCCTCCCACCGCCCGGCTCTCCGCGCAGCCGTGGGATCTCGGAGGAGGGCGTCCATTAGGCCGCGTGTGACCATGTAAGGTAAACAGGGGGCTCATGAAGTCACTGAGGGCCAATGGGGAGCGCGGAGAGGGGCCCGGGGCGGGACTTGGCCCTGGCGGCGGGCGCGGATTGGCGCGATGCGGATCTCCCTGCTGCCTTACAAGGCGGTGCGGAGAGAGCTATTTTTAGAGGGCTATATAAGGGGGCTGAGGCAGCCGCACGGCGGCTGGGGAGCGCGAGTGCGAGGGACGGGGAGGGCTCGGCGACACTCGCGCTGGCTCCCGGGACGCTGAGGCGACCGGGTTCGGGCTGCGCACCAGCCTCCGACCCTCGCTTTGGTGCCTGGCGGAGCCCCGGGCGTCCCGAGCCGCGCCCTCAGAGGGGAGAGGGTCGTGTGTGGCCCTTCTGGCGTGGACGCAGCCGGTCAGGAGGTGAAAGTCCAGAATGCTGGGCTAGGATGCCTCCTGGAGGAGGAGCGGTGCGGGAAAACGGTGGAGCCGGCTTGGGGAGGAGGGCAGGCCACTTCCCACCCCACCTCCCTCCCAGGCCCGGGGGCGGGGAACCGCGAGGGAGGGGCAGCGCTAAGGAGTTCCTCACTTCCTAAAAAATAAACTGAGGGTTAAAGAGAAGAAGTCACCAAAAGCCCCTTCACGAATTCCCCACAGGCTGCCAGGGTGCAGAGAAGAAGCGCCAGAGGAGAAAGTGGCACACAATGGAGCAGAACAAAGGGGAGCGGCGCGCGGAGAGAGGCCTGGGCCCGCCCCGCGCGCCGCGCAGTCCCCGCCCCCTGCCCGCCAGCGCCCACCCCCGCCTCTGTCTGCTGACCCCGGGCGGGGGGCCGGGCGGGGGTCAGACTCCCAGTTAGAGTTGATTGAAAGGGGACATTTTGCTGGAGTGTGTGTTAAAGACAATAGGGGGGAATCCGGGTAGACAGGGTGCAGGCGGGAGCCGGCAACTTACTTGGAGGCTTAAACGTGAGGCTCCCCATGTGGCTTGGAGGGTGTGCCTGCCAAGCTGTGGTGGTGAGAGGAGGAACCGGATTGCGATCGGGCGCTGACTTATAGAGACATACAGTTACAGATTCTGTTATCAGAAGAAACGCCTGCACGACGCACATTGTTGGGATTGACCAGTTGTTTGCTTGACCTTAAATGGTTAGTGTGGTCCAAGCTTCCCCAAAATGCACAGTGAGCTGAACTTCCACTTTTGGAACGATTGCAGAATTTGGTACTTACTCAGAGATGAGAAACTTAATTCAGCCCCCAGTGGAAGAAACACATCCACCATAATCGCCCTCTCAGTTGTCTCGTTCTGACTATGCGGGACTCCATATTACAATATTTGAAAGAGCCTACTTTAACAAACATAATTTGAAAGTCAAATTCTGGGGAAATTAAACAGGAATTATGGAGTTGAGAAAAGTCTAGTTTCTTTACTTTTTGATGTCTGGAGTCTGTTGGTCAGATCTATAGCATCCAGTGTATGTGTATAAGCAGTGCATTTACTGTAAGTGCATGTAGTCTGTG
Source organism: Camelus dromedarius (assembly GCF_036321535.1). NCBI lineage: Eukaryota > Metazoa > Chordata > Mammalia > Artiodactyla > Camelidae > Camelus > Camelus dromedarius. Next base: position 66,799,276 of record NC_087439.1, on the reverse strand, counting down.
CATGGAATGCACAAGGGTCTTGGTGCTAGGGGATAAATGGGGGAAAAAAGGTTAAAAATCCTACATAAATAGATGATATGATAGCACACATATAACTGCCAGTATGAGACAGCTACATGGGCCTTTCCCAGAAGTAGAAAACCACTTAAAGTCATCACATCCCAATTAGTGCATTAACTTGATCCGTATGGCCATTGATACTGCCACTTACTTAGCTGTGTGACTTTGAGCAAATTACTGGCTCAGACCCTCTGGCTACCCATCTCAGAAACAAGAATAGTGGTATCTGCCTTGCCTGGTTGTTATGAACAGTCAAAGTGTTATAAAATAATGTCTGTAATTCACCTAGCCTAGCTTCTGGTGCTGTTAGGTGAATACTAAGTGTTCGCCATCATTATTTCCTGGCTTTAGGTAAGTGAACTAAATAATATCTAAACTAATCAGACCCATGGGGGGATATACCAGAGTCTTGGAGAAAGAGGGAGGTAGAAGCCCTTTGCCCATTTAGAATAAGGTCTCCCTCTATCCCCCTCGAAATACTATTCCAATTGTGTGTGAGGATGGGGAGGAGGCCATGGAGAAGTACTGGGACAGAAGCCATGTTCAAGAGTAATAGGGGAAGGAAAGGAACTTAAACATAGGAAACTCAAGAGGCAAAAAAAGGCAAGGCAAGACCAAAGAATATTATTTGATGTTTGAGACTCAAGTGAACTTATTTTTTGTTTTTGTGTTACACTATTACCATTCTGAACAAATATGACATACCTGTTAACTTATAAGTTTGAAGATTCTACAAATAATAGTTATCACCTATTAAGTACAATATGCCAAGTTGTATGGGCACATAAATGCTTTATATGCAATGTCTCATTTCATCTTCATGACAGCCGCAAGGTAGGTATTTTTATTATCCCCAGCTTTATGGATGAAGATACCCAGGCTTAGAAATATTAAGTTGGTCAAAGTCACACAACCAAGAGGCAGCCAAACAGGGTTTCAAATCCAGGAGAATCTGACTTCCAAGACTGCTCTGCACAAGTCTCTCTGCATGGTGAAAGACTGAGTTCCTTGGTTTTAAATCAAGATTTGTTTATAAAAATTGGGTGTGGAAAAGGGAGGCTTCCACTGAGGTTTATCCCACATATGTATCAGCCATCGAACATACAGAAGAACTCAACCGAAATTTTACAGTGTAAATCCTAAAAGCCTCATTATGACTTTTTTAAATGCTTTATAGATTAGAATTCATTTTAAGAGATTTATGCAACAAGGCACTCCTAAAGGCACATTTTCAATATTAGTCATATTTAGCTACTTTTAATAGCCTAGAGACCCTTGGTTCACATTGCAAAGCACATGCAAAGAATCCGAATGTACAAAATAATCAACAAATTAAGATCACAAGGGAACTTTGGCACTCAAACAAACCAAAAATAAATAGCACTGCTATAGCCACCATATATTGAATGCCTTCTCTGTGCCTGACATTTTACGCATGTTCACATCTGATCTTCCCCACAGACTTGTGAGGGAGCTATCATTGCTCCATTTTCCCAGATGAAGATACCAAAGTTCAGAGCAGGCACACAATTTGCCTATTGTCATATGTCTCTTAAGTGGCAGAAGCAGATTCTGACTCCAAGTTGACTCCAAAGGTTGTGTCATCTACATATGCTTCTTTGGAAGACACTGATAATACTTCTAATGATATCACCCTTTGGAAGTGATCCTATAGGAAACACCTAACAGTCAACAGTAAGTCACCCCCCACCAAGAACTCAGAAATGATGATATTTTATGAACAAAATAGTAAAAATTTAATATGTAAGTAGAAACAATGAAGGGATCAGGCTGTTACTATAGGAAAAGTTTTGCTTCATTAGTAGGAAGTCCTTATTATCCTAGTGTGATTAGCAGTGGGAAAGCCTCCTTAAAGTAAGTCTACTTAAAACAGGGACCAAATTTCAGAAGTTAGTGAAAAAAGGTTTGCTGGGAACTTTTTTTGAAAATAAAACTCTAGTATTAAAATATATTTATTCTATCCTATATTGAACAAAATTTATAAGTACAACTATGTGCTAATTATAGAATGAATAAATAATAAATCAAGATGATTACTGTTGGCTTAATTTTTTTCTACACAGTGTGAAGCACCTTACAACACACTTTATTTCATATTTGACCTTTAGAGAATAATCAAAACGAGGGTCATTTCTGTAAAAATGTTTGAGGGCTACTTCAGTTTTCCCAAGGGTCTCAATTAATTCTTTGATATTCAAACTGTTCTCTTCTGAAGCATCAATATAGTCATCATTCCAGTTGATTTTGCCTTCATTCGTTTGTTTAACTCTATAGGTCTTTGTTTGCTAGTTTTACCAACTTCACTTTCATTGACCTTACACCTTTTGCAAGATTTGCAATTTCACTTTGTAATAGAATTGAATGTATCGCATTGTATTGTAAATGTTTGCCACCATGGGGTTGGTGGCAGTGGTGTTTAAAAGAGATGTTTGAATGGGGGAGTAATTTATAATTGGCCATATCGTTAATAAGTACTTTCATATACTATTGACTTTTGCTTCTTTTTAAAATCTTACTGTAGTGAAAGAAAGTGTGAACTTAGGGAAGAGGCTTTGTATCAGAGAAAACAAGAGTGCCAGAGAAATGGAGGTTTGTAAACAAGACTCTCTGAGAGACAGTTTGAATCTGTAAGAAAATGTATGTGGCCATTATACACACATACACACAACCAGATAGTTATTTTGTGATTTTTAAAAAATAGTGGCAGCTTCATCAGGCCTCTCATGTTCTGGATAAAATACTCCTTGAGAATACATATCTCTTCTTGTTTTCATTCTCTGCTTACTCTCTGCTCATAATTTGGCTTCCTACTTGTTCTACCTACAGGGAAAGAATGTGCTGGTTACAATCACAGGAGCCTGGTGGTCATTGTGACAGTTCTGGTTGTTACTGTCCATGGGGAGTTATTTTAGTTATACATGTGTTCCTTGTGAGTTTAGTTAGCATGGGTCTGACTCCCTGAGTATGTTCAGTTTTGAGACTCTGACATATTGAGGTTTCTGGACATCATGGGCAAAAAAACAAACAACAAAAATCCTGTTCTTGGTAAATAAACCAAAAACTCTTGGTATGTGGCCTACTGATCAGAAAACATCCCAATCTTGCCATTGACTTTTCAGAATTCTATGGGTATGTTACAGTTTAATAAAAACATCTATTTTTTAATCAAATGTTAAAACCAACCCTGAATGTTGAATTTACATTGCAGTGGGTTATACTCAAGGGGTTAAGGGGATACCTGGGGTGCACGTAGTAGGTTGCTCTGATTCCAGTAGTCTGTCTATCGCTTACCAAAAATTGGCTTACTATAATGATAAAGGTAAGAAATTCAAGAATTCAGCAAAAGTTCACTGTCAGGAATGTCCTGTCCAGACCTTCAAATGTTGGACATTTAATGCCCTTATGACCTGTGGTGTATAATTCCTATGGAGATTAATGTCTGTAGTCACTTTTCCAGTCTGGGCTACCAGCACTTAGAAGCATCAATATTCTCTAATGAAGAACAAAATCATCATCTAAATTCAATCAGTCATTCAACATATATTATGCAAGATATTCGGTCATTCAGCATATATGATGTAAAATATTTGGTCGTTTAACATACATTATGCAAAGTGCAGAGGGTGAAAGTAGAATGGTAAACACAGGCACGTTGGCAATGTCAGATAGTAGCACTGCATCTCAGAAGTTAGGAAAAGCACTTGAAGCCTAGTCCTACTTTCACAGATCCACTGCTTCCCTCTGCAACATTCCTTCCAGGAGATGCCCAGTTCCTCCAAGGATGGGGATATCCCCCGCAGGCACTTGGATAAACCACCCTGACTGAGTCTGGCTGGCTAATTTTCCCCATCTGACAATAGTATCACAAGCTATTCAGGGGTTCCTGGACAAAGATTTGGGGGGGGTAGCCAGTAGAAAATGAGAAAAGATTTTAAATAATAAAAAGAATTCCTTTGGCTATGTAGTGATAGAAATGCCAAGACAGTTGTGAAGCTAGTGAGAAATTAAATTGCTAATGTTTTAGGGATTATTATCCTTTGTGAGGGACAGTTTATAGGATTGTGTTGTTTCAATCTGAGCAATATTTATTGTGACATGTTCAATACAGCACAGCATTACTATTAATGTATTAAATATCACCGTCAATGTTTTATCAGGACATTATCACTTTTCTTTTAAACATACTATTTCCAAAGGGTTTGGTACACACTTAATGGGATTTAACAGCAGAATGCAGCTCATATTTGGTAATGGAAATCAATGGGAGAATAAGATTGATTTAATAGGAAGTCTGGACTGCAAACTTTGCTGACAATGACCGTTCCCTTAAGTGAGGGATACCTATTCCACAAGTGCCCAATGATGAGTTTTTATGTGGATGATAGATCTGGGTAGTCTGAAAGATTAAAAATGTCATCTGCAGTTTTTTGCAGTCTGGTTGCTCATTTGAATTTCACTGAATTTTCTTTACCAGAAGGATGCTTATTTGAATGGTTAGAAGGAAGAGTCAGCTGAGTCACAGGTTTTAATACTGGTTGCTGCTTTTCTCAGAAGTAGGCAAGGCAAATGCCCTGACCTCCCATTTATGCAGCCCAAATGTGGGGGAGGATACTTGTGTCCACCTCAGACTGCTTCACAACCCTCTCCCAGCTCTTAGCCTCTTCTCCTACTGCTTTGCGATGCTCAAAGATCCTTCTAAGCAAACATGGCCATGCTTTACACAGGCTTATCTCATTTTGGCCTCGCCCTAGCTGGGCCCCATGTGTGACATGCTCTTCTGCTTTTCTGGGAAGCTAGGGAAATCCCATTTGTTGCAGGCCCAAAGTCTGTGTAACTCAGAGAGGCTCACTCCCTCGACCCAACTTATTCAAATGTGAGATCTGACCCAGCTCTCTCTGTGCCATACATTCACCCACCCTTTGTTTTTCTGCAGTATCGATTCTTCATCTTTGAGGGATGTCTATGTTAAGCCCCTCTTAATTGCTATTGTCCTTTCCACATGTCCATGTGCATCACTGCCCTTTTGAGATTGTAATTCCTAGGGAACATTTGTCTGATCACCTTATAGAGAATCCAATATCTGTTATGATAAGCACAAACTTTTTTAAACCAACTTTTAAGAGATCATATAAAATATGTTTAATAAAATTTTAAAACAATATTACTCTTTCTCCAGTATTGTTTGGACACTTTATTGTTTGTACTGGCTTCTGTTAGGCTGGGGGAAATGGCATTACCTAAAATGATGTCAAATGTGGTTGAAAGAAAATAGATCTAAGGCTCCTAACAAAATTTTCTGTAATTAAAATTACCAAAATCTACATAAAGTATATGAGATATGTTGTCAAAGAGAACCCACTTTACAGAGTTTACAGTGGATTTAGAGCTAATTAAAAAAAAAAAGGTACTACCCAGTCTACCAGGAAACAGCCCCTGTTACTTTTGTTACATTTTAAGAGAGGCTGTAATCTTGAATATTGTAATATTTCACAAAGTGATGTAATAACAGACTTATCTGGGAACTGGTAACAACAATAGCAAAAGGAAAGCTGGAGAACAAGAATTTGTCAAATTCCAGTTTCTTTTATTACTGTCCTGGGGTAGAGGATGCCCTGATGCTAAATGACCTTTAAAGATCAATTAGACAGAACAGAAAGAGATCTACTTTAGTAGTTTGAAAGTAACTTATTTGGCAACCTCAAATTTCCCCTTTCTGACTTGTCTTTACCATGGCAACCTTCTGATCTGCAATTTGGTCTTCTGAGTGGACTTACTTGTACAAGATGGCCCTTTGTAAACACGTAGTTTCAATTTTTATTTGTTTACCTACTTGTTTATTATTTCTTCTACTTCTAGAGAGGAAGTATGAATAAAAACATAGGAAACAATACAGAAAACTATTGGCATTAAAGAAAGACAGACATTAAGTACCAAAGGAAGGAGGAAATATAGTAGGGATCCTTTATCATTCCAGCTGTCTCCCATTAAACACTGATGAAGGTATGTTGTTTATAAATTAGTTTCTTGTAAATTTGCCTAGCATGAACCAATGCACAGAATCTTGCCTCTGTGAACATAATCATTTGTTTTTAAAACTGGCAAAACTGAGCGTCATATTTTTCAGTTCTAGTGGACCCATTAACATGTGCCCAGGTGGTCTCATTTAAAGCTAATTTCATTTACTCAACAATTATTGAGCATCTATTTTGCCAAGCTCTAGGGTTGGGGATGGAGCTAGAAGTATGAGTGAGAGATGATTCTTTCTCTTGTGGAACTGACATGTTAAGTGAAGAGAGATTTAAATAAAAAGTAACATGGGTAATATGGCAGACTAGATTATTGGGACAGATTCCTTTCATGGAAAACAACCAAAATGCTAGGACATAAGGCTTGATGAGCTGACAAGATAATAAGGAATTATTGGGCTAAAATCTAAGTGAAAGCAAGATTCAACATCACTTTTGGCAGTGAGCACTCTTAAACTCAATATTCCCAGCAGTAGCTTTATATTAGAAAGAGCTTTAAAATTACCGTGTGTGCTTCCAGCAAAGGTAGACTAGCTGGTGTTAGATGAACCCCTCCCTTCTCTGCCTCAAAGAACAACTAGAAAATCTAGACAAAATATAAAAATTACATGATGAAGGGATTAGAGAAGTAACAATGCAGAAATAACTCATCAAGCCTAGATCCTGGAGACAAAGGAAGCCCAAAGAGATAAACTAAAAATCAGCATGATTTTATCCCACTGGAAGTAATTACCTAGGAGAAAGCTGAGAGGCTATGAATCTGAGCAGAAAACACAGCTGAAAATCAGGAAGATGAGCAAAAGATTTGGTAAATTCAGAAGGTGGGAATATAAATATTAGAATTTAGAGTTGACCAGGAAGTTGAGGGAGGGGAGGTGTGGAGGGCAGAAATGAACTCCCCCTTACCAAGACAGAAGTCTGACTTTGACATATCACAACATTTGACTGGAATAAAGTCATCTACCCCTAGTCAAGCTGTCTTCAGGAGAAAAGAATAAATCCTCTCTGTAAAAAGATAATCCAGAACCTTGAACTGATCGGCAATTTCTTTTATATTTAATGTCCAGCACTCATTTAAAAACAAATAGGAATGAAAAGGTAAAACTTCCCCCAAATCAGTATTTTAAAAAAGGCAGACAATAGAAACAGATCCATAAGAAACCCAGATGTTGTCATTATGAGACATACACTTTAAAATAACTATCATTAAGGTAGTCAAGAAATTAAATGACAAGATGGAGAAGCACAGAACTGGAGACTATAACAAAAGAATAAAATTCTGGAAATAAAAATCACAATAATTGAAAACGAAAATGTAATAGAAGCATTTGTGATGGTTAATAGCATGTGGCAACTTGATTGAATCGCATGGCTCACAAATATTTGGTTTTAACATTGTTTCTGAATGTGTCTGTGAGGGTGTTTCAAGATGAAATTAGCATTTGAATCAGTAGACTCACTAAAGCAGTCTGGCCTTCCCAAAGTGGATGGGTATCATCCAATCCCTTGAGGGCCCAAACAGAATAAAAAAGTGGAGGAACGAAGAATTTGGCCCTTCCTGCCTGCTTGCCTGAGCTGGGAAATCAATCTTCTCCTAACCTTGGCACTCCTGGTTCTCTGGCCTTCAGACTTGGACTGAGTTATACCATGGGCTTTCCTGGGTTTCTGGCTTCTAGATGACAGACTTTGGGGCTTCTCAGCCTCCATAATTGTATAAGCCAATTCCTTATAATAAATTTATATATACATATACCCTGTTTCTGTACAGAACCCTAACCCACAGTTTAACAACAGATTAGACACAGATAAAGAGAATTTGAAGTTGATTAGAAGAAAATCTTCAGACAAAAGTATCGGGTTGCAAAAGATGGTGAAAAGGAAAAAGAGCATAAATGGCAAGGGGACAAGATGAAACATTCTCTCATATGTATAACTGGATTCCATAAAAAAAGAGAGAATAAGAGAGAAACAAATATTGAAGGGATACAGACTGAAAATTTTCCGAAATTAAACAAAAGATGTCAAAAGTCATGGGCAACAAAGAGCTATAGACCCTGAGATGGGTAAATACAATAAAATTATTTCTAAGAAATTCATAGAAAAATTGCTGACAACCAAAAAGAAAATTCTGAAAAGCATTTAAGTAAGAGAGATTTTACTTTCAAGAATATAAAAATAAGATTGAATTACTTATATAATAGAAACATTGGAAACAGAAGGCAATGGAATGACATAGTCGAAGTGCTGAAAGAAAATAACTGTCAATTTAGATTTCTATACCCAGTGAAAACGTCCAAGAATTGTTGAGGGCAGATCCGCTCTAAAATATTACTGAAGAGATGTCTAAAGTCAGAAGGATAATGGTACCAGATGAAGATGTAGAGATGGGGGGAGTGAATACAAATATTGGTTCTACAAAACAATAATAATAAAGTCTACAAGGTTTTAAATTATGTGGAATTAAAATAGCTCAAAAGTAAGGAAGTAAATGGAGTTAAAATATTCTTATACCCTTGCATGGTCCCAGGACATATTAAAAAGTTCAAATGTGTATCAGACTTTAAAAAAATCAAAGAGAAATGTTATAATTTCTAAGGTAATCGCTAAAAGAATATTTAAGAATGTTAAATAACAAACTAATAAAGGGGGAGGAATAAAATTATTCATCCTTTAGGAGAACTAGAAAGGAGAGAAAAAGAAATAGATTAAGTAGTACAAGCAGAAAACAAATAGTAAGATGGTAGATTTAGGCCCAAATATATCAGTTATTTCAATATCTGAAAAGAGACTAAAATGTCCAATTAAAAGCCAGTGTCAAACTAAATAAAAAAGAAAACTCAAGTACAATAAAATTTCTATTTTTGTAGATCAGAAATGGTCTAGTATTGACAATGTGAAATGCTTCAACCTGAAATGTATGCTGCTTTCGAGAGATACTTATAAGGAAAAAGAAAGGTTGAGAGTGAAAGAAAGAAAAAAGATAAATATGCATATATAATCAAAACAAAGTTGGCTTAGTTCTAAGAATATTAGACAAATTAGACTTAAAGCTAATAAACTGGAGATAAAAAGGATAGTTTATAATATAGTTCACCAAAAAGATAGAACACTTCCAAAACTTTTAATGTAGCCTCAAGATAATACAGTCTCAAAATGATAAAGTTAAATGGAAGAATTAAAGGAGAAGTAGAAAAATTTACAATCATACCATTAGATTGTAAAATTCTTTGAGCAGCAAGATGTCTATCTAATTGTCCAGGAGAGAATATGGCACTTAATGCCTATAGAAAACTTATTTTCAAGTTTATGTGGAACATCTACCAAAATAAACCTTCTGTTGTACCATACGCAAGTCTCAGTGAATTCAGAGTGAAACTATACAGAGTAGGTAATTTTACCATCGTGGGAATTAAGCCAGAAAACCACAGCAAAAAGATCCCGTGTGTTTGGCAATATATTACTAAATATATTGGGTTAAATACAATATCACAAAAAAAATTCTTAAAGTATATTTTGAACTATTTAAATATGGTATGTAGACAGAATATGTAATAAAGCAAGGGTAGCAAAATGGTAATGGTAGAATCTAGATGAATACATGGTTATTCACTGGAAATTTTTGTTATATTTGGCTCAAGTTTCCTTTCTGTCAAAAAATCTAAACCTAAAATGTTCTTGATTTTTGTAGTCTAACACATCTGCTATCCCTCTCAATTAATTCCATGTCATCTACAAATGGGATAGGCCTAACAACAACAGCTAACATGTATGAAGTTTCCCATGTGCCAGGCACTGTTCTGGGTGTTTTACATGTATTACTTCCTACTCATAATAGTACCCTGAGTTAGGTACTGATTGTACACTCATTACGTACACAAAAAACCCCAAGGCACAGAGAGATTAAGTAACCAGCCCTGGGCCACACAGCTCCTAAGTGATAGGCCACATCTGAATCCAAGGCCTGCATGCTTAGTCACTGTCCTATGCCTTGTCCTTTCAAATCTCTGAGGGCAATTTATACAGACAAGACTAGAACGCTGAACACTTTTAAAGACTACTCTCCAAGTTGAGCGCCCTTGGTGGAACTATGAAATCAGTGTTTCGGTTAGCACACATTCTGTATCTTTCATCTTGTCCATGAGGATACATGAAAGATTTCGTTGGCTGCTTTGCATAGATGTGCTGTTTCCACAGTCTCTCTTAAATAGTCTCATCACTTAAACAAGCACTTTGGGCTGTTTCGGCCTGACTCGATCTGGGGCATAGATGCTGGTTCCCAGGGATTGTGGCTTCCCTTTTTGGGTCCATATAAATTATTGGTTTAATAATTAATTCTAGAATTTTGCTAAGAAATGATGTCAAGATTCAAAATACAATCTGACCTAGGAGGGGATTTCATACAGACATCCCTCAAATAGACAGTACTAAGGAAAACTGGATTCTTGGCCATGCGTCTGTCTTCCGCGTACCTTAGCACTGCTTATTAAAATGTAACTAATTTTTAAATAACATGAAAATGACTTTTGAATAACAGATCACTCTGCTCTAATGCCTTCTAGGCAAGTCTACACAATTTATCTATAATTGTCCTTGATTATATGTCTCTCTTTCCAAGTTTTACACATCGATTTAGAAGCTGAGCTTATTGAAGCTACTCTAAGGCAGTCAAGGCAGTGTCTTTAGACTCCTTACATTTTTACCCTTAGTAGAGTCATTCATCAATATGTTGTCAGAATTTCAGTTTGGAAAAATTCCTATCTATCCGTCTTGGTTTCAGCTTCCCTTTCAGTGATGTACATTTTGCTGTTAAAGGAGTGAGTCATCCTTGGACCAGTGGCATTGACAACACCTGAGAGCTTGTCAGACTTGCAGAATGGCAAGCCACACCCCAGGCCTACTGAACTGCAATCTGCATTTTAACAAAATCCCCAAGTGACTTGTGTGCATGGAAAGTATGAGAAGCACTGATACAAGCCAAGGACTCATGACTTCTTTTTCACTGCACTTGTTAAAAATGGCTTCCTGAGGCCTAGAGCCAATTCCATCTGGCTACACCCACCTACCTGACACCTACTTACTCTGAGATAATGGAGTTGTTTCCCATAGTGTCACTACCACTTCATCAATTGGTGCTTTCTTGTTGATAGATTTAGAGGAAATGCTGTTCCCCTTTCACTTCCTCCAAGAGAAGTCTGTTTTGTTCCAACTTTCTTTCATTTCCAAGACACAGAAGCTGAAATATCTCCTTAACTATCTTTTTACATCTGAACAGACTATTCAGAATGTACTGTATGCTAGTTCAAAGGTACTTTCATATCTGCTGTTTCCACTTGTCCTCACAACAGGTTTATGATGTAGCTCGCGTAAAAATACTCAGAACATAGATTATTATTCCCATCTGTGAGATTACAAAGCTGAAGTTTGAATGTTAGTTAAAGCAACTTGTGTGAAACCACATAGCAAGTAGCGGCAATGTCAGTGCTCGTATGCAGACCCCTTGCATTCTTGCCTCTGCTCAACCAGATCTCCAAGGTATTAACTGAAATCTCTGAGCCACGTTGGAGGGAGAGCTACCCATCCTAGCGCCACTTACCAAGCACAATACTGTCTCCTACGGACAATGCTCTTGCTTATCTACACGATGTCCAATTTCCTTTTTAAAATTTGCTACCAGAATCCTAATGCTTTGGTTGGATTATGTTCAGCTACATACATACTAGCTCAGCCTCCCTTATAGTTAGAGGTGGCCAGGGGCACGCTTCTGGCCAGTAAGATGTAAATAGAAGTTTTTTGGAACTTATTTGTTTGCTAGGGCTGTCATAACAAAGTACCACAAACAGGGTGGCTTAAACAACGGAAGTATTATCTGACTGCTGTGGAGGCTAGAAGTCTGAAATCAAGGTGTTGGTAAGGTTGGTTCCTCCCAAGGGCTATGAGGGAAGGATCTGTTCCAAGTATCTGTCCTTGGCTTGTGTTTGGCTGCCTTCCTGTTCACCTGGTATTTTCCCTGTATGAACATCTCTGTGTCCAAATTTCTTCTTTTCATAAAGACATCAGTCATATTGGGTTAGGGCCCACCCTAACGACCCCATTTTAACTAGATTACCTCTGTAAAGACCCTATCTCCAAATAAGGTCATATTCTGAGGTACCTGGGGTTAGTACTCCAACATATCTCTTGTGGGGGGACACAGTTCAACCCTAACATGGGGCAAGTAGGGGTCTCTGGGGAAGCTTCTGCTTTCTTCATAAAAGGGGACAGTCATAGTGTGCCATCTTTCCACCCTCCTTCCTTCTTTCTGTCTTATATACTGTCTCAGTAGCTGGAGCTCCCTGACCTAATTGGTATTAAAAGGAACAGACCCAGAGAACTAAGGAGTTGAACCAACATTAGGAACTGCCTGACTCTTCGCATCTTGTTACATGAGACAGGTTAACCCCTCTGCTAAAAGTCCTTGTGGTGGGCTTTCTGTTATTTATAGCCCAACACACCCTAATATATCACATTCTCCAAAAACAGGCTTTACACGATTTTATCAAGTAATACCAATTAATCCAGAGTAAAAGTGCTTTGTTACAAATGATTTAGATTGAAAACTTGGTTGACTGAGTTGAATAATGAAAATATTGTATGTTTCCAGACATTCTGGAAGACAATGTCTAAGAAAAATATATGTGTTGGAGGCTGTCCACCAACTGCCATCAAACTCCCTTTTGTTGCTAGTTCTTGAAGGTGACTGGGTCTTCCAGCCCCAGTGATATTCTTGACAAGCCAATAAAAAAGATCCTGCTTGCTATTCTTAGCGTTTACACTGAGGCTCTGGTGTGAGAAAATGAGGTCATGACTTGTAGCCCTCAACAGTGGAAGTTTTAGCAAGTCCCTCCATGTACTTCTTTGATGACTGAACATGAGGTCATCTCAGCAGTTACAATTTATGGTCTTAAATGCACCTCTGTTCCCTTTCACATGCAGCATCCCATAATGATCTCTTGGAATTCTTTGGGAAGTTAAAGAAGTCTGAGAGCAGAGGCTGTTGTGTTTCCAGATGCTGTAAGTGTTAAAAAAAAAAAAAAAAAGCGCTGGGGGAGAGGGCAAGACACAGTACCAACGAGGCAGGCAGGATGTCCCACCAATGGGACCGGGACTAGAATAAGGCAAGAGAGAAACCTCGGGAGAAAACTTTAAGGAGGTGCTCAGTCTCAGCACCGGGCAGTGCAGGGTCAGTACCTCTAAATGTTTGCCCTGGACGTTTCTCCTACCTCACCCTCGTCTCAATCCCACCTCCGAGTAAGAATGATGTCTAATGGACACTATTATCTCCTTGGATTCATTTCAGTTTTTACGGGTCTGTTTTTTAGTTCTAACCTGTACGTTTTATTACGTTCAGATGAACAGTTATACTTTCAACTATAATCCTGGTAAGAACACAATCACAGAAAAAGCTAATTTTCTTTTCTTCATACTTAGGCAATTGATTTTTCACAATGATAACTCCAAATAAGTGAGTACCTATGAGTCTAAACTGTATAGATATTTTACATACACCATGGGTAATATGCACTAAGACATCCTACAGCCTAGGCATCGCGTACCCCACGTGGCAGATGAGTCCCAGGGAGAGTAAGTGACTGGCCCCTCGACCCCACAGAAGACAGGGCCCCACCAACAGGACTGCCGTATCTGAACTTGCTGCCTGCACTCTCTGCAGGCCTCAAAATCCCTGCTTTCTAAGCTTTCCTTCTTTAAATTTCCTTAATCACCACAAATTCTACCTCTTTATCTCCTGGTCAGGTTGTTCTTACTTGACTGAGAGATTTTACTATTGCTTTGCTTTTGTGGTTTCTTACTCTTTTCCAGCTTAAAAAAAAATTCATTGAGTTTGAGAGTAGATCAGTATGTCAAGTTTTCTCAAAACATTCTTTAAAGCCATTTTCTGACTTAAATGTCTAGAGGGCAGAGCTAAATGGGGCCACCAGGTAAGAAAGCAGGACGCCTCCACACACTTAGAGGGGATGAGGAGGGAGAAATGGAAAGGAAAAATCTTATTAGGCTTTGTAGGTCAGGGAAATCCTTTCTAGCCTGGATTTTTAAGCCTTCTGAATTTTAATTGAAAGTATTTCTCCAGGGTATTTACTTTAACATGACTGTGCACTCTCAAAAAAGTTCCCTATCCATATTAGAAAAATATTACAAATTCCAGGAAGACAAGATTGGATTAGAAGGAAGAATTTGATGATGTGCCCTTTCTGCTTTGGACAGTAACCATGAAATTGCTGGCAACTACAAAAGCTGCCAGACTTCTACTGAGCATCTCTGCTGGGAAAAGCCTAATGCTCGTGGGTATGATACATAACTATCTGGCCCCCACCTAGGAACCACCATTAATTCTTAAAAGAAATGAGAAATACTCCTTTCAAGAGATTTATGATCATCCACACCAGAAAATGCTCCCAAATTAGACAGTAAAAGATGGGTTTTAAGATACCTGGGAGTGATTATTAGAAAGATATGAAAATTGGTGAACAAAATTTGAAGTCACCTTTTGACTTTGAATGCAAAATATTGCTTATTCTTTGTATAGTTCACACCCACACACAAACACCTCCAAAAGGTAGAAATTCTCAATTGATCCCTTATAACAAATGCAAAATCAAGAGACAGCTAAGTGTTGCTATTCATCTTTTCTTAATTTGTATGTACATTTTTGCCCAAACTAGAAATTGTTCTCTTCCTTCTGCACATAGGCGTATTGCTACAACTGATTATTAGTAATAATGTGGATTATAATAATACACTTATTTAAATAGTACTTTTTGTCTTTCTGACTCAATATATCTTTTTATATAGTATCTTCTTATCTTCATTATGTTCTCATAAAGGAGACTACTTATCATTTCTGATTTATAGATGTAAAAATCAGGGCACTGAAAAGCTGGATGACAAATCATGAGGTCAGTCATGAAAAATTGGTCTTTCAACTCATTTCCTATATTCAAATTATTTAGCTCTCTTTAAAGACAGAAAATGGAGTATAGTCATACATAAGAAAGAATTTTCAATCGAAAGAGTGCTTCAGCATTAGAACGTGTTTCCAAATTAGGGATCTTCCTTTCCAAATGCCTTTAAGCAGAGCACAGAAGACTGGTATTTTGGATGGACCCACCTGAGCCAGGGCATTTAGTAGACAACCTTGTAAGGACTCTTGGGTAGAACCCTTCTGACGCTATGACTAAGTGATCATGCGGTGCCGGCTTCATCCGCCTCTCACTCACACTTTCCCAGCACTCTGCTTGTGAAGAAGCACTTGGGCACCTCCTTGGAAACGTACTTTCCCAAAGTACCTCAGAGTTTTTGCCGCAACACTGCTGTGGTGTTCCCGCTGTGGGATTAGAGGGAAGTCTCCCTTCCATGGGACTCCACGCTGTAACCAGTCTCAGCACCAACAAAGGATGCACAATATGGCCATTGCTCAGCCATCTGTTCTGATCGGAGGCCTTGGGTAAAGGTATTCCTCCTCTTCAGGTTGCTACCTGATTCATTGGAGCCAACTCCCTCCCTCCATTCAACTTTGCTTCTTTTCTGCAGGGCTCAGTGATCTTTGCAGTCACAGGAGGCTCAGAGATAAGAGTATATGGACATGGCCATGACCTCCACTGTCAGCATTTAGAATACAGGATGATTCAGCCTGGCCATGAAATGAAAAGGTGGATGAGGGTAGAGATGGGAGGCCAACCATCCACCATCTGCAACTGTGAGACTGTTAACCTCCCACCTTAGCAGAGGCAGGGTGGAAGGGCACGAATCAATCTATTATGCAGGCTACCTGGGTTCTAACTCTAGCTTGGGTGCTTTCTTTGCTGCAGTTTTCACACTTACCCTAGCAACACTGTCTTCTTGGTAACGACTATGCATCAGGTACATGTTCCCTGCTGGTACCTGTAATATTTCTAGCAGATAGCTATTGAGTTTTGGTTCTCTAGCATCCTGAGTTGCCTGGTTTGATAACCCTACTCTAATTTTCCTCTGAGAACTATCTCTCTTCCTGTCACAGCCTGTGAGCTTCCGGATGTACTCCACCCATTCTCAGCTCCAGGGCTGGAGCATGCAAATTAAACCTGGCCCATCAGAATTTCATATTTCCCTAGATTATGTGGGTGATTCAGGGGTGGGAGGCCAGTCAGAGTGAATCCCAGGACTTCTAGGCTACCTGAAGAGACTTGCTTGAGCTTTATCAATCTGGGTGTTGGGTGTCGTCATGCCAGGAGCCCAGAGTCACTGGGCCATACCACAAAGAGGCCAAGAATGAGCCAACCCAGAGAATCAATGAAGCAGAGCCAAGAAATGGATCCTTATAGCAGCTTTGTCGAGGACTGAATCACACTAACCTGAAGCTGTAACTATTCCTATACTTTAAGTAAAAAAAAAAAAAAAAAAAAAAAAATCCCTTTTTACCTTAAACAGTTTGAGTTGGGTCTTTTGTCACAATGTCATTTTGCATATTTGCATAAAAATTGGTTGAGCTAATACACAATGTTGTTGTAAATAGCAAAATGAGATTAAGGAATATAAGGGAAATTTCAAGAGTATAAACAGAAATATGAAACCATGAGAGATTATTGTTGATCTACCATAAAGGTAACTTCCTCTTGCTCTTTTCTCTCTTCAATCATGATCTTTAAAACCTGATTCCTGTGAAGAAATTGCACAAGCTGATGTATGGAAGAAAACCTAGCTTAATAAAGGTGACTTGGCTGTTTTTCCTTTCATTGTGCTTGGAACTGAGCTCAGTAAAACATAAACCAAGTGAACAAGCCTCTCATCCTCAACTCCTGTCACTCTACCTCCCCGCCTCCTGTAACCAAGTCTATCAAATACTTCCTTAATGCCTACTTAGCCATTCATTTTCTGCCACATCTATTGCCACTCTTGTAAACAAAGTCCTCATTATTTCTTATGTGAATTGCTGAAATCAGATTGTGGCGTACATGTCTAAGGAGGGAAACATGGGGAATTTTCGGTTTTGTCGAAATACTGATTACATAGTTGCTGCATGACCTCAAACTTAGTACCCCAAAACAACTGTAAACATTTATCATTTCACAGTTTCTGTGAGACAAGGTTTGAAAATGGCTTAGCTAGATGGTTCTGATTCAGGGTCTCTCATGAGGTTACAGTCAAAATGTTGGTTGGGGCTGCAGTCATCTGAAGGCTTGACTAGGGCTGGAGATCTCCCTCCAGCTCGGCTCACTCACATGCCTGGCAAGTTAGCACTGGTTGTTGATAAGAGGGGTCTTCCATGCCACACAGTCCTCCCCATAGGGAGGCAGAGTGTCTTCATGACACAGCAACAGGCTTAAGAGAGACCAAGAAAAAAGCCACCATGTCTTTTATGCCTAAGCCTCAGAAGGCACTCTTCACTTTTCCACAATGTTCTTTTAGCTACACAGGTCAGCTCTATCCAGTGTTGGAAGGGGTTTGAGGGAATAAAAATCAAGAGGTGAGGATCATGGGGGTGGGGTCAGCTTGTGGCCTAGCTACCACAGACTGGGACAATGAAAACTTTAGACTGGGATGTTCAGTTTTGAACACAAAGTGCTTATGTAGTGTTGAGGTAGGGATGGATGGACAGTAGAGAGCTGGACTTATGGGTTGTGAATCAGAAGAGAGATGTGCACAGGGAGTCATCACCAAAAAGATGGGGGTGAGTAAGACCACCTAGAAAGAGTGAGAAGAAAGTCAAGTACTGAACCACTGATATCTGAGGATGGACAGAGAAAGAAGAGGCTGCACAGAAGACTGAGAAAAATCAGCCAGAAAGGCAGAAGAAAAGCGAAGATAGACCGAAAACATCAAAACCAAGGGAGTTTCAAGGAAGGAAGATCGCCAGCTTCCCACTGAACTCTAGAATTCTAACATCCCAGTTGATGGTTGTTATGATATTCGGTTTTTCTAAGAGACTGATACGATTGAAGTTGAATGGGAAAAATCCAAATTTTTTTTGGAAGTCATTACCTAGTGGATTAGTTAAATTTCTAATCGTCTTTGCAAACACAAAATAAAGAATTAGGTTGTTTCATTTTTGGTGGAAGTGACAGATTTTTGTCATTTTGTCTTACAAGTTGAATATGTTTATTCTCTACACATTCTGCCCACATTTTTTCTCAAATTCTTTCCTCATTATTAAAAGAATACTCATCATTATCTGAAATACCAGACTTGGTTATCAACCTCTCTTATTCTTCTCCTGTCTCTTGAGGTAGCAATCACTCCATTATGTTCTCTGTGATTTTGAGGATTTCAGAATCTCTAGACCACCTTTCTGGTCTAGACATCATGAGATATCAAAATCTGTAATTCTGTCAGGCTCACAGTTTTGGGTTGGTTGATTGGTGTCCTGGGCATCGATAATTGTGAGAATAAAGCTTTAGGAAACATACCTTTAATAGAAATATGAACTGGTCATGAATACACTACATGTTTTGGTTTTGTTTGTTTGTTTTGCCTTTGAAAGTCTTCAGGTGGGATGTATGTGGTTTAGAGATTTGTTTTGTTTTGTTTAGGACTGTTTTAGTCAATCTATGATCTATTTATCCTGCACCTGACCAAATATATTTGCTCTGACCCATTTCGTAGATAGCTGTTTGCTGTTTACTTTCCAGGGAGAAAAGTGTTTGGTCAGCCAAGGAAAATACTGCAAATGTTAGCAAGAGAATCTTGTGTGACCACTTAGCAAACCAATTGTATTTTGACCCTCTTCTCTATGTTCTAAAGAGTTTAAGTTCAGGAGGAAAATAAACCAAATTTATGTTAATGTAGAAATCAAATTCTTTTCATGAAAAGAAAACCTACAAATAAGATGAAAACTTTCACTCCTAAATACCTTATAATAGTAACTGACAGTACTGTTCCCAATTTTCTTTTCTCTCCATCTCTCATTACAGAAAAGGCACCGGAAACATTTCATTCATTTCTGGAATATGGCCACTTCTGGCATGGAAAGCAGCAAGCTTTATTTAACAGCTACACAATGAAGCATTTTGCAATAGTGTATAAGGACAGTCCAGGCCAAAGAAAGCCACTGTCAAGTGTGAATTTAGCTGTAACTTAGCTGGAATGCTGTCGGGCTGAACTTGGCCACTATTTATGGATTGAGTTGCATCCCCCGCAAATTCACATGTTGAGGTCTTAACTCCCAGTATCTTAGAATTACTGTGTTTGGAGATACAGTCTTTAAAGAGGTAAAATGAGAGTTGAAATGAAGTCACTAGGGTGGACTGGTATGTCCTTATGTTGTATATGTCTTTATAACATGTCCTTAAAAGAAGAAACTGGGACACAGACACACACAGAGGGAAGACCATGTGAAGACACAAGGAGAAAATAGGCATCTACAAGTCAAAGAGAGAGTCGTCAGAAGGAAACAACCCTACTGACACCTTGACCTCAGACCTCGAGCCTCCAGCTTCCAGAACTATGAGAAAATAATTTCTGTTGTTTAAGCCACCCAGTGTGTGGTGCTTTGTATGGCAGCCTAACAAACTAATTCGGCCACAGCGCCAGGCATAAATAGTTCTGCAGCCTGGATTTATTGGGGGATTGCATTTCTGAATCCCAGAAACACAAGACACGTTCCACATGGTGGTTCTCTCCCCTTCTGCCCCCATCAGTTCTGCTCCTGAGTCTCACTTCAATTCACTCTTGAACTTAGTTATTTTTTAAATTCACATCTTAGATATTATCATCGAAGCTAGCCCCACAATAAGTAGCTGGAGAGTTACGTTTCTCTCAGCATGTGCACACACGCACGCAAACACACTTTCTGTGTTAATAACTAATAAATATTCTAGTAAGCGTTCTAATGGCCAACAAGAGGCAAATTCTTAGCAAGCAGAGGTACTCTTGTAAATGAGCTACATGGGAGAAATTCAGAGTCCATTTATGTGATTCCGTTTCAGTCATATATTAAGACACAGGGATTTAATATGAATCTGTCGGGTATAGTGAAAAGCCTCTCCTAGACTTTTTTTTTTTTTTTCTTTTTGGCTTCTCAATTTAACTCAGAATATCTATTTGGGATAATGCCCACAAACATGAATTAAACATAGGAAATGTAGGCCATTAACATATGAACTAAAATAAGTGCTATAAAACAATTTTTAATCTGAATTAAATTACCCCAGTTAAAGCAGATTGTTTATGGAATTTTTGCTCTTTAGGGCAGCAGTGTTCTCTCTGGACCACCCAACTTCTCTGGAAGGGAGGGGCAGAAGGTAAAGGGAGATGAGCTTCAGTTTACAAATAGGGAGACAGAGGCGCAGAGAAAAACTGGCCTGGCTCCCACCACTTAATGCAGGAGTCTTGACTGGGCACACCTACCTCTAGGAAAATTTTAAGTATGCACCCTCAAAGGATATCTTTTTATTCGTTTCTTTGCATGTGATAGATACTTGTTTCACTGCAGTGATATTTTATGTACATTATAAAGCATGCACTAAAAATAGAGATTTTGTAAGGATGAGTTTAAAATTCATTTTCTTGTCACAGATTATCCTGTGTTCTCTCTGCTTTGGAAACGACTGAATTATTGAGTGGGGTGAGGGAGTAGGGCCCCCTTCAATACATCTGTTTGAACATCCTGCCTCTCGTCATAATTTTGTTTGTGCAAAGGAGCACAAGCCATGCACTGCTTGTACTCAGGGCCACAATATCCTGTCTCTAGAAACTCCCTGAGGATCAGACATTTTAACACACACATACGGACATTCTATCCTTCGGGCTTGGCAGTACCTATCCTGATGGTACCAGTATAAATGCTCAAGTTTAACTGGAATCACACTCTAAAGTATAGGCGTATGTTGCACTTAAATATCACATAGAAGAAAATAATCAAGTGATAAGAATGAACTCAGCATTAAATGTTTCAGTCTCTGTACCTCCTTATAAGTGAATGTAAACGTGTGGGATAAACTAGGGTAAAGGTCTCTTCCCCACAGCAGATTCATTGTTAAGCTCAGCAATTCTTTCTGTTTCACTTTGGTTTGTTTTTATTTGTACTGAATTTGAATTAAATTAAAAGCAATTCCTCCTGTTTAAAATAGTAAGTATAATATGACCCAGTGTTATAAAAACATTTCTATTTACCTATTCTCTCTTAGATAAATCATTGATTGCTTTACCTGATTTCTGGGTTGTGAGACTTAGTGTGGTTTTTCTTTGTTTGCTTCGTTTTGTTTTTACTTTCTGCCTTTACTCTTCTGTATTGCTTACAATATCTTAGTAATATAGAAATATACATTGTATAAAAACCATAAAGTAATTTTTCTCTAAAAAAATAAGTCAGATACGCCTATCTAAGTGGATGAGTAAATAAATCTGAGAAATTGGTTGCGTCCAAAATTGAAAGGAGACTTTGCAGATCAGAGCAAAGCAGAGGATGTTGTTCTTTGGGGGTTAGTTGCATATGCTCTCCCTGTGGAGATGAATGCATGGTTAGCTTTGAGGCCCCCCGCACAACAGGGGAGACAGGGTCCACATTTCTGCATTCTTCTGCACTGTCTACATCATGATCAATGGTACCTTCATCTGCAAGATAACTGGCTAGACTTACAAGATACTCTTTCAGCCCTAAAACCAATTTTTTCTTTATATTCAGCTAAATGATTCATGAAAGCCCTAAATCCTAGAAACCTGGAATTTTAAAGCCGGTTGGTATTTCAGAAACCATCAAAGAATGTATTCCCTGTACTTTCCAGGTGAGGAAGTCATAGCCCAGAGAGATGTAGCATCTTGCTCAAGGCCACCAGAATGCGGATAGACCCTGGACCATAACCCTATCCTTCTGACTCCAAGTTCAAGAACAGCTCTTCTGCTAACTCGAGGCTTGGTACATTTCTGGTTCTCTCTCTTTTTTTTTTTCCATTTGTCCTGGCTTATTACTTCCACTTATGGCTTTATTATTGTTGCAATATTGTTGTAAGTAGTCCCAAACCATTTGTGGTAAGAGGTGGGGGACTAAATATTTACATTGTAAAGGTCAAGACAGCTCTCCTAATCCCCAATGCAAATGTTGTCTCCAAAGAGGCTAGCGTGTCAGAAACCTGGGGCTCACTGTTACCTCATGGTCACCGGACAATACGTGTTGTGTGCCCAGGGCTGTGAAGACTTGCAGTACTGAGCCACACGCTGTGCACACTTACAGGCTTCCTTCCTAGTTGGAAATTCCTAGAAAATGATTTTTTTTAAATGTTTTACAGGTTATTCATATATCTACTCAAGAACTTCTTTTTAAAAAGAACTAATTTAATAATTATGAATAAAATTATAAAAGGTGAGAGTAGAAATCTTTGTTAGAAACCATGACAATTAGGATATTTGGAAAATAATAAATAAGCATTTATTGGGGGGAAGGGAAATTTGTATAAAGTAGTTTTGTATTGACTTAAGAACTCAGAGATAAAAGCTAAAAGAGAAACGTTTGTGAAGATGGTTTGAGACAATAAGGGGAGTAGATGTGGTAGATGATGCTTAGAAGACGAGAGCTATTCTTTTTTGGGAATCATATTTGATCTTCTATTCTGACATCTCTTTACTTTCCATGGAAATATACTATGATATCAGAAAGACAGGAAGGTGGAAAATCACAAGGCCTTTGACTGACTACAGAGTCAACAACTAAAATCTATAAAAATATTTATCTATATAGCACTAGAGTGGTGGAAGGATAGGAAAAAAAATCATTGACTATTTCTGACCCTGAAAACACAATTAATTAGCAATAACACCAAAAGGAACAGTAAGTTGAGCTTCCAGGTCTGTTAGGGTATTAAATTAACAATGACTTGCAAAAATTCAGTTATAATCCACTTAATTATCTCATGCTACATGGCTGCTCAAATTGGTGTCAATAATCTTTTAACCAAGGAAACTCAGAAGAAGGAAAGAACCTATTATATTAATATTTCAATATATTTTTATTCTTTGTCTATTTCTACTCTTTGTTTGAAAGGCTATAACTAATGTTATGGATTGTAAACCTTCTATAGACCATTCACATCCTGATAGGAAGTAGTGGCCATCTTTGAACAAACTGCCTTCAACTTACTGGTCTTAAATCAAGGCTGTCAGTCATTGTTGGAACAGAACAAGGTGAATTTGATGCAGTGAACACACACACATTAAATTCAAGTCAAGGAATATAAACTGTTTTAAATAAGGCTTAAACATGACACAGACACTTCCATGGTCAAACACTGAAACAGGGCTTTTAATTATTCACTCTATTGGGGTGGTGGCAGGCGGGTGGTTACATACCATTAAAATCAGATATAAAGAAATGCTGAATTCCAAAGCAAAAATTTTTAAACATAAGAATTATATTGAGGAGTACCAGTTTTATTTTCTAGATTAATATAGAGAAATGCTCATCATCTTGTTGAAAAATAAAAACTTATTATGTTGATTTATTTGATTTAACTGATTTGATTTAATCTCAATAACAAGATCAACAGTAAAAATAATAATTAGATAGTTGTCACACAAAAATTAAAGATTTTAGATATTTTGTTTGTGTTTATTATAATAATCATCATCATAATAATAATAGAACCTCAAGGTGTTGCAATGAAGAATTAGCTTATTTTAAAGTCATTGTGTGGGAGGCAGCTAATAAAATTATACTGACATTGTATACACTTATCTTTCCATAAGAATCATAGCAATCAAGTCAAATTAAATTTAAAAGAATGCACTAAAATAGTCACTGTTCAAAGGTGATCAACAGATCTTTCTTAAGCATCTAACTGTGATAATTAGGAGGACAATGTTTGATTTGCCTATAAAACTCATTATTTCTTTTTCTATTTCTGGGATTCATTTATCTCACTTACCTGTGACCTGTTTAGTATGGATCTGGGTCACTTTTAAATTAAAGACTATGCATCTAAGGGTAATGAAAAGTCCACAAAAAGACTGTGGATATAAATAAAATGCAGGCATTCTCTAAATTACAAATATCCAACTTATGAACACACTCACATATGAGCAGAGCCCTGGAGAATAAAAGGTACAAGTTTTGCTAACCCCAATGTCCACAGCATCGTACAGGTAACATACATGAAGAGAGCTCTCTCTGAATGGAGGCAGCCACTATCCAGGCCACCAAATTGTTGCCACATTGAAAAAAGGAACAACAAATCCACTTTTCTTTATAAAATCTCTGAATGTTTGAATGTGGGACACACCAATTCAAAACTTTTAAAAATACGTCGTAGGCCACACAAAAGACTTCTATAAGCCACTATAAACCTTCTTTAATGTAAAACTGATGATGTTCAAGAGAAATAATTCTCCAGACAATCTTTATTCAAAATGTGTAAATCTAGTCTGTTCTACATCTAAACAAGTTTTCAGAATGTAAAAGAGCTGCTCTGACTGGTAAATAAGGAAACTGTGTTAATAGAACATAAACGACACACTGGTTTTCACAGAGTTTTCTGCCAGCATGTTAATGTTTTGTGTCACATAGTAATAGCAGCTGGATGCAAAGTATGTTAGCCCAGCTCAATGTAGCAAGACACAGAGGAATACGGTATTGTTCCATTTACCCTGATCTTAGAAGTGATCGTTTACAGTTTTCACCAATCTTTTTGTATTTTGGCCTTACAGCCATCATCTGCAGACTCAATACTTTCATCAAGCCACTTTCATTTTTAAAGTCTTATATATGCTATAATGTATTTATGAAGAAATGAGAATGGCATTGATTTATAAAATACGGGAATTTAATTGAAATTACTGTTTTATTAGTACTTGTTTATAATGTTGCCTCAGTGTTACTTGGTCTGCCTCAATCTTATTTTTCCAAAAGCGCTGCTATTTTTGGTATGGGCTTTTGCAGAATACAGGGTTTTTTTAGGAATATGGATATCACATTACAGCAGAAATATTACTCACTGTTAAAATATGGATGTAGGTTTTCAAGTTAGATCTGCTCACTAATTAATATCATTAAACTCTCCTTTTACTGAATGTGATTCACTTTAGGCTAAGCTTTTTATTCTTAGTTCACACTACCATAATAGAAATACCACAGACTGGGTGGCTTAAACAACAAGCATTTATTTCTCATAGTTCTGGAGACTTAGGAGTTCAGGATCAAGCTACCAGCAGATTGGGTATCTGGTGAGAGCCTGCTCCCTAGTTTGTAGACAGCTGCCTTCTTACTGTACCCTCACATGGCCAAGGAGAGAAACAGACAGACAGACAGACATGTGGTCTCTCCTTCCCTTTATAAGGGCACTAACCCCATCATGGGCGCTCTACTCCCGTGACCTCATCCAAACCTAATCACCCCTCTCAAAGGTCCCATCTTCAGATACCATCACATGGGGCATCAACATATTAATTCTGAGGGCACACAAGCATTCAGCCCATAGCACCTTTCCATATATTATTTCACTTAATTTTCTCATCTACCTTACCCACTCAGCAGCTACAAACTGGTTACACATGGTGCCAGGCAGCCTGCCAGGCTCTGGGCACATGGTGGTAGACAAGGCAGATCTGGCCCTTACTCTCATAGAGCCAAGCTCCCTTATCAGGTGGATGTGATAATCCCTGTTACAAATGTTTACCCGCCCTGGACTAAAGGCTTGTCTACGGCAAGGGAGCACTCTAGTCCCCAGAGGCCGGAGAGTGAAGGGCCCGTTACTGAGTTCCCTGTCACTGCCTTTGGAAGTGGGTATGGGGGTTCTCCCACACTACGTACCTCCCCCACACCCCACCCCATCACCTCTACGAAATGAGGCCATCAGCTCCCAGGGACTCTTAGTTGCTGACTGACTCTTGCTTCACTCTGAACTCTCAGCTGCATGACCCTTGCCCTCTGACCTCAGAACTGGTTGTCGGGATATGGTCTTTCTGGGGCTTGAACGTCAGCTTTGCCTGTACCTGTTTAGCCTAAACTGCTCCTCCACTCACGGTTCTCAGCATTTGGTCTTGCCTGAGGCAAGTATCTTCTATTCCTTCTCAGCCCTGCAGAACTAAAGTCTGTGTTTGGTCAAAGCTGGCTCCCTACAAAGAGGATGTTTCGACACTGGGCTCCATTTTTGCCAAGTCTGGGACTCCTACACAAGCATTCCTCATTCCTCCACGATTCCTCCTTGCCAGGCTGTTGGAACAACTGTCCCAGGGAAACAAGGTGTCTAAGCGCATGACTAGTTCTTTCAACTACGTTCAATTTATAACCTAAGAAACTTATGCTTTGAAAGGTGTGGCTTGGAAGGGAGATGTGATGGAGCTTCTGAGCAGTGAGATATCTCATGGAAAACTATAAAAGAGGAAGGAATGAACTTAGGAGGTAGCAGAGAGTACACAAGAAGGAGAAATGTTGATGATTAAAGAGAGGGATAGAGTGAGGGGGTTAGCTGCAGTGAGAGGGAGTTTGTGAGGGAGTTTGTGAGGGACTTCATGTTAGAGTGAAGAATTTGAACCTGTTAATGTAAGCAATAGGGAATTCTTGAGCAGAGGAGTAACATGATGGTTTCTGAACTTGAGGACAGTTGCATTCTAACTGGTTTTAGAATGGGTTGGACCAAAGAGAGGTAAAAATTGGAGTAACAATCTAAGAGGCTGTTGCTATCTATCTACCTACCCACCTACCTACCTTTCACCTACCTATTCCCTGTTTATCACCTATCTATCACTTACATATCTATCTATTTTTCTTTTATCTATCTATCTGTCTGGCAAAGAGAATCCAAACAACCAGGGGAATTTGAAAATTAAAAGGAGTCACAAACTCAAGGGACATTGTAAGTTTTTAGGAAGGAATTAGGAGGAACTTTGTCCTCCAATTATCACTCCATCTTCAAAATGGAGACCTCAAGCTAACGAACCTCTCAGCATTATTCCCATCTTTTAAGACCTTCAGAAAGAGGAGACATGGGAACAAAAGAATTTCCCTAATGAGTGAGACCCTTGGGCCCTTCTGCTCCATGTCCCATTGACCACAGTAACCTGGGATACCCTGAGAGTACCTGCTTCTCCTCTAGGAGTCCAGATGTGGGGTCAGAAGACCACCAAGTGTCTATATACACCCCCAAGGTCTCAGGCTGCTGAGATGCTGAATGCAGAATATGTCAGAATGCAGGCCAGGAAGGCATGTTAAAGGACTCCCACATCAGTGACAAAGTTCCACTTCTTATAACATGAGAGTCTTAGCACCAGCAAAGCAACATCCACTCAGGAAGGAAGTGCAGATACGGAGCTATTTTTTTCTGCTTTGTGCATGTAGGAGGGTTGGTCCTCTCTAAAATCACTACCAATCCATTTCCCTCACTTTCAGCATCTCATCTAAAACTCCATTCATCTAGGAAACTTCCTGAGCTTGGTGTTTCTCCTGGCCCAGCAGCCCAAGTATATGACCTATGTCAAGGAACAGAGTCATACACTTAAGAAATTTTAATATCAATAAGTTAGGCTATAAGAAAATCACTTTACCATAAAGGACCCCTATAAACAGTTATTTTTTAGTGCCTCACAAGATTCAGTGCCCATTCATCTTTTCAAGATACAGCTATTGAACTATGTCTGTGATGCAACTGTGTCTTATTTAGGCATTTCCTGATACTTGTTTTGTAATTATATTCTTTGATCATTTTATGAGTGCCTTCTGTCTAACTATATTGTAAACTCCCTTGAGGCCACAGACCTCCTGTATTAATCTTTTGGTATCATCCACAGTTCCCAGTGCTATTTCTTGGTACACAGTGGGCATTCGATAAATGTCGTTCCCATCAGATCAAGTTGTTAAGTCAGAAGAGAAGTCAAGGGTTTATAGTTAGGTCTAAATCTTTTGTGACTAGAGAAGAAAAGAAATGGGCAGGTATTTCAGCTTTAAAATGGCATGGGAAATTTGTTTTTTTTCTCTGTAGCAATTCAAGTAGATGATATTGGATTTACCATGTAGCAGGCGTCATGGAAGTACAATACAAAACCCAGATGACAGTAGAAAATGTATTTTGTGTGTATTCACAAAATTCCACAGAATCAATCAGCATCCCTTTGACCAAGTTAATATGAACTCCAGTGGCAGTAACCCATGGACCTCTAATAGAATTCACCGATGGGAAATAGTAACAGTTCCCATGGAGGCATTACCTTCACTGCTCACTGTGATCTATGGATGACAGCCTCCCAGAAAACACATTGACACAATAGGCTGTAATGGCTCAGATGGGGCCTTTATGTGATATCGGGCCAGTGATCCGCAGACAATGTCTTGCCAGGAGGTTTCTCAATTGCCTTCTCCAAAGCTTTCCCTCATGCTTTCAGGGCCTGTCCAGGTACTTTCCAGAGCTCCAGGATGTCTGTCTGTGCTCTAAGGCTATCGAAGCTTGCCTCAAGGCATCTCCATTACATTAATGAGCGGCTGCAAAGCCAATGAGAAAATGAAGAATAGCTACAGATGGAAGATTTTCTCCAATTTGCAGTGATGTAGGTGTAGATATGTTTGCTTATAAATTGTAATTAAGCGCTGACAGTGAGATCTGGACCTTATTTCTTATTAAACCCTGTTAACCAGCTTGAAAGCTGCTTTGACCTTACCTAAAGAGGCCCTGCTACCCCTAGGCCAGTTGGTCAGTCAATAAATGTTTGGTAAATGCACAAGCTCATTCATAATTGTGCTAAGCATTGTTGTAGATGTAGGAGAATAATTGGCTTCTGCCCTCAAGGAGCTCCTGACTGAGTTAGAAGTGAAACTGACCCATGCAAACCCATATATAATTATGGCTAAATTGCTAGGTTGGTGTATACTTTGATCTGGACTGTTTTGATGATTATGCATTCCAAGCTGCCTAATAAACACTTGTACTTCACTTGTCAGTGTGAATCCAGTGACACATGGGCTCATGACCTAGCACCGAGCAATAACTCAGGTAGCACATGGCAGGGAAAAGAGTAGATTCACCAGAGGATGCTAAAAAGACCTGAACCTTACATTCTTAGAGTAAATCAAGAGCACATGGGAAAAGGAATGGGGACAGGGAAAGAGAGGGAATAACTGACATTTACAAACATCAGTTATGCCCCCAGACACTTCACAAGTTGCCTCATTTTCCCTTAAAAAGTACCCTGTGAAGTAGAGATTAACATCATTTTATGGATGAAGAATTAGCAGCACAGAGAGATTACCCATCTTGCCCCACGCCGCACAACAAGAAAATGAGTGAACCAGGATTCTAACCCAGATCTGTCTGCCCCAAAGCCCACAGTCTTTCCACTCCCCCATTATCCCTTCATAACTCTATCATCTTGACCAAAGCATATGTATCACTACTGTTCCTCCCACCCTCTTGTGTGAATAGTCTTCTTCAAAATAATACTGGGCCCCTGATTCTGGGTTGGGTGGGAAAAAGGAGAGATCAAGCACAAGAAAACAAAGGTGAGCAAAAGATTTCAGGGAATACCTCCTGCCAGTTCACAAAGTTAAGCCCAGGATTGGTGTCCTGCCAGGATGCCCCAGTCTGGCATAACAGCCAGCATCCATTCTAACTGGTCAGTGTAAAAGTTATTGAGGATATGACATACTGTAAAAATTTCATCCTCCATATATCCTTAATGGGTTTCTGAAATTTGAAGACATTGAATATTGGGTTTTGAGGGGAATAATGTCAAATTCGAAAGCAGCTCTAAGGTTAAAGGAAGGCAATCTAAATAACACTTATTGCTGAGAGAAAATTTGTATGAGAAAAAAAATCAACTCTTTCAGTCATATACTTTATGTATTTTTAAATACCCTTAAGATTATTGGGAAACAATCATAAGGTTTTTATATAAAATTTTAAATACACATTAAAATTGATCTAAACTTATGACATAGAGGGCTTAGATTTTTATTTGCTGTATAGATTTTTAAAAACATAATAACTATTCTTCTAGCTACCCCAATCCATTTCCAGTACCCAACTTCTCAAAGATAAGTACCTTTAACAGTTTAGTGTGTATCTAGATTTTTTCTGTCCATAGAAGAACATAAAATATATTTGGAATATGTGTTTGCTTTACAAAAATTTAGTCATATTACTCTGCAGCTTGTTTTTTGTACATAATGTACCAAGGACATCATTCCTTGTCAATATATAGAGATCCATTTTGTTCTTTTCAATAAGTACATGGTCTGCTTGTGTATGGATGTATCATAACTCAAGCTTTATTGACATATATTTAGAGTGTTTTCAATGTTTTGATTTCTTAAGCAATGCTACCAAAAACATCTTTGTGTATTTTTCCCACTTATGTGAATATTTTAGTAAGAATGATGCACTCTTTTAAATACCCTGCTCTCCTTTTAGCAAATTAATGTCAAATATTCATCTGTGCCCATTTTTATAGAAATTCATACATATATTTGCTATTACTCTATAATTTACTGACATAATTATGCCAACATGATAAATTGGTATTAGGATAATATATCTGATGTGTTCTTGATCAGCTACAACCACCAAATATAGCATTGCACTTATAGTTAACAGCTATTTTCTTCCAGTCACAGTTGATGGGTACCCATTGCTGTGAAAATCAGGCACTATCATAACAGGTTTCAGAAGCACTGTCAGAGCTCAAAATAATAACTCAATGAGAACTGGAATAATCAAAGAAGGTTTCTTGGAAGAGCTGGAACTTCAGCTGTACGTTGAAACATAAGGAGGATTTGGGTAGGCTAAGAGATGGGGGAGCCGAGAATGTAAACCTGAGAAGTCAGGACCACGGACAGAGCAGAGATGGTCCAATGGAAGAGTATATTTTGAGAGGAGCTGTGAGAAAAGAGGTAAGAGAGGAAAAGAGGTAAGTGAGGCTTTATGATGAGGATTTTGAAAAACAGATCAGAAGGTTTACATTTGATGTAGAAATGGGAAATCAGAACCAATGATCAGTTTGGGAGAGTATTTAACAAAGCTGGCCACTATATGAAGTAGGGCTTGAGGAAGAAAGAAAGTGATGTATTAGATCAGTAGGAAATCCAGGGCCCACACTAGGGTAGTAATCCCACAAACAAAAAGAGATAGTTAAGTGAGACATTCCATAGGAAAAACCAGCACAATCCACAATAATGGCTACTGCTTAATTAGAACTTGCTCTGTGCCCAGCCCTGTACTAAGTAGTGCTCATCACCTCATTTAATGCTCCTCATGATGAGTCTGTATGATAAGCAGCCTCATGGATGAGATATGCTGAGACTCAGAGAGGTTAAGTGACTTGCCCAAAGTCACAGAGATTACAAATTACAGAGTCAGGATCCCAATCCGTGTCCATATCTAAAGCCAGGAATCAGAGCTGAAATGTAGATTTATATTCCAAACATTATGGAGGTCTCATTCTATATTAGTTCATAGCTTCAATAAAGGAGATGATCCTTCATTTTCCACAGTATTTCCTTCCTTCCATGGAAAACTATGAAAAGTTTGTTTCCTAAAAAAAAAAATGCCTGAGTTCAATTCACTTCTGGGATAGTTCTACCCAGGCTTATGAAGCCCTTGAGAAGTGAAATAACCTAAATTCTAATACTAGCTTTGTTAACTCACTGAGTTACCTCACATAATGTCACCTAACTTCTTGGAACCTCACTCTCCTCATTCACAGTGAAGGACAGTAGATGATATATAAGGTCCCTGCTAGCTCCCAAATACCATGGTGCTCCTATTCTTTATATTTTTTGTTGCCAAATGAAGCTGGATAGAGGACTGAGCTAACAAAATCTAAATCTTACTTGGTCCCTGGGACTGGATATAACCTCTTATTCTCTTATGCATTCATTAATTTAATCATTTATACAGTAAATATTTATTGAGTACCTACTATATGTTGGACACTTCTCTAGATGCTGTAGGTATAGCAAGGAACAAAATATTGATCTTACCTTTTAGTAGAATAATGATAGCTAACTTTTACAGAGTGTACCCTTTGTTCTTATATGTGATTTAAGTATTAACTCATTCAATCTCTACACCAACACTATAAGGTATTTCTTTACAAGAATGAGGTACAATGAGAGTTAGCAACTTGCCCAAGATGACACAGCTATATAGCAGAATCAGGCTTTAAACCCAGGCAGCTGGGCTTCAAAGCCCTAACTCAACCTCAATGCTCAAGAATCATCACACCTTGTTCCCCGGGGAGTATCCCATTGCCTTAGAGCCAGTACTTGGCCAAGGTAGTGAAACGAAAGCCTTCAAGAAAGGCCATAGGATTCTATGGCTTGAGTTTTGGAATTTCAAGATTACTGAATTCCAGTTTTCATACTTGCTGGTCAAATTCGTGATTTAAATTTCTCTGAACCTCAGTTTCCTCATCTATAACATGGAGATAAAACAGTCTACCCCATAGGGTTGTCATAAGGTAGAGGACTATGTTTAGTGCCACAAAGGGAGTCAGAATAAGTACCCAAAATACTTTAAGTAAATACCCTACCACTTGGGATGTTGGAAAGTATTTATAAATACAGAACTATCTTGACTTAGTCATCTAATTCCCTACTCTGAAGAAACCTCTAGAGTCTAATATGTACTAACTGTAAGCATTTAAACATTGAAGTGCAGTATCATAGAAGAGTAAATTCTTAGGGATTACCCATGCATCCTATAAACACTATAATCTCCAAGAACAAGGGTGAAAATGTGCAAAGCCATGGAACATTCTAGAACTATCCACAATGAAGGGAGGTTAAATTTCCTCTCTGATGGGGACATGCTGAGTATTAAAGATGCCTTATGTTTTGTGTACCATCAGTTGTATAATAATCTCCAACATCTCAGGACCATTGTGCTGGCACCAGAACAGTCCCATAAGGGAGAGAAGCAGAACTATTTTGCACTTTAATTGATTCCTTGAAACATTTCCTAGATGAGGCCATTATTTGCATTTTCCTGATGGCTAATCCAAACGTAGAGTTTGGGGTAAGACACACAATAAGTTTGTGGCAGTGTAAAGTAAAAAGAAAGAGGAATCACAATACCTAGTCCCATTTCTCCAATGCTAGACCAATTTCTCTTCCCAATAACTGCTTATATAAACAAAGAAATAGGCAGGGTCCTGGAAATACAATTTCAGAGTATGAAGAAAGTTCAGCTAAACTTACATGGAAACAGGTAATAGATGAGACATACTCAAAACTCCTCATACTAGAATTATACAATACAAGGCAGAATCTAAATCACAAACATGACTGCCATTTACCCAACCCTTCTAACAGTCTTTAGTAAAACAAGATCTGGGGTCAACAGATTAGGAGTCAAATCCTTATTTTCCAACTCACTAGCTGTGGAAATCACTTCAACAAATTACTTCTCCAAGACTCAGTTTTCTTACCTGTCAAACGGAATAAAAATACTACTTACCACCTGGGGCAATTATGAGAATCAAATGATACAGTGCACGTAAATTGCTCAGTTACAGGGCCTGGCAGATAACAAAAACTCAAACTTGTTCTTATTACTATTTTATATGCATTTAATGTATTCTATATGACACATTAGATCATATACAAATAATGTATTTTATACATTATTTCTGATCTTTAAACAATCCTTCAAAAAAGATGGTGTTAATGCCATTGTATCTATACGCCAATGCAGGTTCGGACCAGCCATGTGACTTGCACCAGATTAAATAGCTGCCAAGTCTCAGAACCAGGTCTTTCTGACCCCAGAGCTCAGACGTTTCATGCTAGGCATTCTGTCTCTCAGTCACCTTGGCCCCCATACAAGCCACCACTCTGACTGAAATGTTGAAGTCACTCCCAGTCTTAGTCAGTGTCCACTGCCAGCCCACTACTTAGCTCTAAGGATGATACTTCAGCAAGGCTCGCCAACAAGGCAAAGAAACGCCAATGTGGACATGTTTACAAAATGTCTTTCAACCCCAGAAACTGGCCACTTTGACAGGCATCTTTTAGCAGGAAACAAGGTAGCTTGCTTTCCAAGGTGCTTGCTTTTACACCTCATAATCAAAGGAGAAGAGCAGCATCTTTTTTTTATTGGCCCATAACTTTTCTGTTAGATGAGTTTGGCACAAACTGACAGTTGTTAACACAGCAGGCCACCTCTTGGCATTCCAGTGACGGCTATATTAGTGCTACCACAGGCCCAGGCCTGTCATAAGCCCTTCGTGAATCAAAGTGCCACCAATTTTCCCCTTATAAAGACCACAAGATGGTATCCAGGCTGTGCCTTTCCATTTATATTGTTCTGCCATGCAGCAGCAAGATCATGAATTTTAAATGCCTACTGTGATTTGGTCCTATAACTGCACCATGGGCCGAGGCCATTACTGAAAGAATGGTGCAAAGGAAGTATAATAGTGTTTCTACAGTAAAATCTACGTACAATAAATCCTGGGAACTGAGAATAAATTTAGGTGAGGATCCTCATTAAATATGAATTCCCTTTTCTCCCCCTGCCCTCGCCTCACCCTCTCACGCGTTATATAAGCCTTACCTTATAGGATGCAGCACAAGACTAAAACAACATCTTACTGCCTTCCATAGAGGCTGATAATAAAGGGGAGAGATAGTGGGGATAAGATAGAGGAGAAAGAAGAACTTCAGGCTAGTGTTGATTGTGGCTTTATTAATAATTCATAATCTGTCTCTCCAAACCCAGGCTTCTTCTTAACTTTTTTTCTCAATTGTTGTTACCACCATTCTCCTAAACATCCAGGCTTGAAACAATAAAACCAAATCTTTGCCTTGTCCTTACTTTGCCAATCACACTTAGTTACTAGGTCTGTGGATACCCCCTTGACAATATCTCTCACCTCCAACCTTCATTTCCATTCCCACTGCCATCCCTCTAATTATAACCTAACAACTGAATTATTGCAATCATCGGTTGATTATAAAGTAGATAAGAATTCAAATTTGGATGCAAAAAAATCTGGGTTCAAATTCTGAACCAGCAACTTACTAGCTGTGTGATCTTCGACAAGTTACTTAATATTTCTAAGCCTCATCAGAAGAACAGAGGTAACAATAAGTGACTACCTCTAGAGTTGTTAAAATAATCAAGATAATACGTCCAAAGCGCTTACGTTATTTAACTATTTTGCATAATCCATTTCCTCCCTCTTTACTACACTCTACATACCTATTTTAAGTTTTTCTCACTAAAATAAAGCAGCAACAGGGCATCTTCTGTTCCAAAACCTAAGCCAAGGGACCTTGCAAGCCAAGGAACCATCTTACGAGTGAAATTGTCTTAGAATAAAGCTTTTTGATTCTTCAGTAACTGATTTCTTTTGGATGCAGTCCAAAACGTACACATCTCACATGACACCTCATTTGAATAATTTCAGAAGAAAATGCCTTTAAACAATGTGAACTTGGACCCAGAAAGGACTGAGAAGAATTCAGTATTCTCAAGGCTGGCTTGGTAGTAGTCAATGGTGACTATCTCAGGCTGAGGCCCTTCTTCAAGGCAGAGGAGGGTTCTTCTCCCAGATGCCTAAGGCAGGTCCCTGGAAACAGGGAAAGGGTTCTTTGGGCTATGGCCATATGTCAATGGACAGAAATAGAATCCTTATCTCATGAGGCAGAGACCAAGGAGCCATAGCCCACCTCACATGTTGAGGGAGCAAAAGGAGGGAACCCCATCTTAGCTGACATCCATAGTATTTCTGTTTCTGATAATGGAGTTCATACTACAAAATATGTTGTTTGAATGGAGACTTTTTATATACAATGAACAATAATGAATAAGAAATAAATAAGGTACCAGTGTGAATGGATTATATTTTATAAAGAGATGAATTGTCTTCACCCTCCATGTCCTTCTTCCACCCTTACTTAGCAAGCCATCTGTTCTTCCCAGCCACATTGAACAAGAGTTTGTCCTGATCCATTTGACAAGTTACAAAGCAAAGTTCCTCATTCCCAGAAGCCACTGACAGTTGGGCCCAGAGTACCAGAGAGTGAACAAAATCAAAACCAGGAATGGACAGAGCATTACCAGGAGCCAGGAGAAAGTGGTAGTAGGTTCTTCTCAGAAATTGTGTCACAGTGGCAGCAAAGGAACAATACAGGAAGGTCAATGGGAGATAAGGTGCCAAAAGCATTCTCATAAGAACTAAATGGTATAACCAGGAGAAGGAAGCAAGCTAACGAAAGGCAAACATATTTAGACTATGATCATTATCATCATCATCATCATCATCATCATCGTCATCATCATCATCATCACCACAGTCCCCTCTCTGGACCGTTAGCCCTAGATGTGTTTTGGAATTCTGAATTTTTGGCCTTTAGATCCATTGATTATATTAATTTTAATGCACCTATATTTCTGCAGCAAATCACACTAAGGGGGATTAAACAGAGCCAATAAGAAATCTCATGTCAGTTCAGGTCAGGATTTGCCACCAAATGAATTTTGACTCCAATTTACAAACAAAGCAACTTTCGTTTTTTAGACTCCAGGGAGTTTCAGAATTATAAATGAGAACTTGGGCTAAGAGAACACTTATGAAGTGTGAAGTTATGAAGGGTGTGAGGACCTCCCACATACCTGGTGGATTGAACCTTGGATTCTGGGCATCATCTCTACTGCAAAATGAGGAAGCCGAGGCCCCAGGAAATTAACAACATTCTCACAGTCATCTCAAACTCTCGGAACTTGGGTAGGTGTAGGATTTAGAGCTAGAGGTCCTGCTTTTATTTTGACTATATAGGTAGTCACATGGCAAAGCCATTTATGTGCAGTGAACCCAGATTTCCAGGAAAATTTTGATTTGATGCAGCTCTATTTAACTATATTCTGGAGTCTATATTCGTCTTATATTGCCACTTTATTGGCATTGCCATTGCTCTTAACGTCTCTCGCTATTTTGGAATTCTTCCTTGATGCCTTTGGGTTGTATTGGAGTAAAGAGGACCTCTTATTCTGATGTTGATCATTCACATCAGTGACTCTGTTTTCTTCTTATGGCCATTTTTAGGGAATATATCTAAAGTTATTTAAAAAGCATTTGATTCCACAATATCACCAGCAATAATCTGGCATCACGAGGTCTGCAAAAGAGAATTTTGTTCAAAAAACTAATTTTTTAAAAGTGGTACAAGAGGAAAAGGAGATCATGTTGAGAGGGACTGGAGAGTAGTCCAAGGGGGAGGAAGCAGAAACCACCCATCTTCCCTGCCTTCTCTCCTATGCCTACTTTCTTGAGCTCCTGGGCCTTCCCATCAATGACCTCACTCTAACCAGGCACCATTCAGAACAATTTAAAAAGCCATGACCCTCTAGGAATTTATCATCCAGAAGCTTCTCCAAGTTTCATGGTGTCTAAACTCCTTCCCAAGATATTTTCACTCCAAAAGTAGACAAACCCTTTTGGAAAATAAATAAATATCTTTTATTTGAGACTTATTTTCCCCAAGTATTGGTTTTCCAGAGTATAAACTGTCACTTGCCACATCTATTTCCCTTTGGACTTGAGTGTTCTGAGAAGTAAGTTGATTTCTCACACTTGAACTTACAAAAATGCAGTCTGGATAGAATGGAATATAGCTAGGCTGGGAGGCGGAGGAGCAGTCCTCTTGCTAATGAGTGTGAAGACTTCCATTTGACTACTATTAATAGTAATGAGGGTGATCTGCCAAAAATCCCTGTGCACTGAGATGAAAATATATGCTTTGGTATAGAGATTTCCTGTTATGCTGTTGATAATTCATTGTATGATGTGATCAACTTATACTATAATAATGGCACTTATACATCACACTTTGAAGATGCCTTTTATTGACTTAATGTGAATATTATTGCCATCGTTTATTACCCAGAAGTATGTTGTAGTAATTGAAATACAATATGGTGTCATTAATCATCCTGAATACAAAATGTTAACTTTAAGCTGGTCACACTGTATTAAATGCTCCTCTACCCATAAAGCAATTTGATTTGCAAGTCTGTAAAAAGCTGGATGTTTAGGATTTAGTGGAACTAGCACTTGGAACACATTTCTTTGTTAGATTTCTCAACAGTTTACTTTAACCGAAGTAAGTTTTATTGTTTTGTTTGGGTAGGTTTTCCTATCCAATGTGTACTTCACTGGATAAAAATGATTGTTTGAAGTCATTCTCACAGAACATAAGAACAGGACTGTTTTCCCATCTCTCTGAATTGACCCTGAGAACTAGTTAGCTACCTTCTCCATATCTGCAAAATTAAAACACAGGGATCTTAAATAAAGAATGTGGTACTGTCAGATGGAAATAATTCATTGAGACTGGAGGGGTGATTAGAGATCTCTGCCCACACATCATTCTAGTGTGCACTGTTCCACAAGCCCTACTTGTTACCGAACTGTGACTGAGATTTTATAAGTTAAATGATTTGGGGCTGTCATGATTTTTTTTTTACACAGCTGAATGTATCTGATTATAAAAATCACTTACAATCTGCAAACCACAGGTACAGGTAAAAAAAAATTCTTTTTTTCCTTTGGCATGAGTAATACACAAAGGGAGAATTGTTTGGTTTTGGATATAATATTTACCTATAATGAAGAAACATTTCAGGCCATCTTTAACTCATCTTTTATATCAGAAAATATTTCTTAGGCAAATGACAATTTATTGACATTATTACCTAGTTCAGCATTAAGAAGCTGCTTTCTTTATTTTAAAAATAACTCCCTGGGTAGTATTTTTATATTTTAAAAATATGTACTGTAATTCCATTTTGGCTGAAAGTCTTTTGTGGATTATGGACATAAAGCATACTCATTACAGATAATCTACAAAATACAAAGAAAAAATTAAATCACCCATAGTGCCTCAAGGCAATATTTTCAAAGGCCCATGTAATCATTTTGAATGGTGCAGAGACATTTAAAACACTCACTGAAGACTGTTGCCTTTCCTTTTTATTTGGAATAAGGCTATAAGCAGTTTAGGACCCGCAGTGTGATAGGTAACAGAGTGATTCTGCGTCATTTTAAATTCAACTTTTGTCAGGAGTACTTCTCTTCATAAGGACATTTATTTTTGACCATTTTGAAAAGAGATTAAAATGAAAATGTATGAAGAGTCCCAGAAGGTAGTCTGCTTTGAAAAGCTGTTTACTTGCCTTGGGCATGATTTGGGAGGGTAAAGGTCAAGGATGAGTCACAGGAAAGCCCCACGGGCTGTCCATTCAGACGTGCTCAATCCTCTTTCATCTTTCTCTGTTTTTGTTGACACCAGCTGTGTCTACCTTAATCCTCCCTGTGAGTTTACATCTTTTTTCTTAATAATCTATAAGGAAGCCATAGAAAAGGGGCATGTGCTGACTAGAATGCAAGGTGGGGGGGGGGGGCAGGTGATGGGAAGAAAAGGCAAAGGAGAAAGAAGTGTAATGAGCAGTAAATTTCTCTTTATGGAATGTCAGAGAAACCAACAGCATATTTGACAAGACTTGTTTTGACCCAGAGCATCAGCAGAAGCTGTGATCATAAATATTATGCAATACCTGAAACAAAGGGGAGTTAATATGCTAAATTTCTTAAAGAATCTCAACATGCTGCCTACAAATTTTCTCTTTTGTAAGCATAATAGATGACAGATATGTTTTCAGGATTTGAAGGCTTTGGTAATCATCAACATAAACACAATTAGCCTGGTAGATTATATGCAATGCAGGTATCTTGTATGTGTGTTTCCAGTAAGTAGAACCACCTAACTAAGATGTTCTACTTTAATCCCCTCTTTCCTAAAACATAAAAAAAAAGTAGGGGTGACATGGCATTTAATGGATTTCTAAACCCTTCAATGTGGGAAGAGTGGGAAGTAGGTGGTAGAAGGAAGATCAGTGCCTCTTAGTCAAAAGAAATATGTGAATGCATTGACAAGATAACAGGAGAGGGTTTAAAAGAGAAAGAAAGGAAAACAAGAACAAAGACAACAAAAGTCCTGAAAATACTGTCATGGCCAACTATCTGAAGAATCCAATTAAGAACATATTAATTGTTTGACTCTAAACTAACACATTTATTTATGGATAATGACCAACTGCGGCCCCACCTGTGGAAGGCAGCTGGTTGGAACCCTGAGTTGAGGTTTATAGAAAATGTGGTGCTGCTGCTGTGATCTACAGGAAAAAACAGAGGGCAACAAAAGCATCAAAGACAGAGATACCCTAGGTGACATCTAGGGAATTTTCAGCATATTATTATTTCATTTTCCTTTCAGAGGAAAAAAAAATCTTTAATATGAACCACCAAGGTGGGGGTGTGATGGGGAAAGAAAAGAAGAGTCGTCTCCCTAGAGAGATGGGGCTCAGCCTGGAAGTGATGGGTAAGGCTAAGATGCTGAGTGCCCTGTGGTAACCCATGGCAACAGCCATTTCCAGAACAGCTGTCAAGCATTGACTTAAATGGATGACCCAAGTGTTGGGTTTGTTTTTATTTGGTTACTTGTTTTTTAACCCTGATAAATGACTTTGAACACTGACTCTCTTTTTTGGAAGAAATAAGCCGGCAAATATTTCAGGTTGAGAAGGTACATTTTCTTAAATACCCAAGGGAAACAATTTCACTTCCAGGAGCACCAAAGAACTAGTTAATATATTACCCTTAAAAGCCCAAATCCCAAAATTTAGTACATGCTTTGTGCAAGTACTATCATTCTAATTAATGTTTTCTGCCAGTTTTAAGAAAATAGTGCTGCAAGGACCATTTCTCCCCTCCTGTCCTAGCCTAGCAGAGGCACACTACCTGGACCCGAGCCTTAACTCCTGTATCAGTTATAAGCTACTTAATTCAAGGTAGCATGGACTTTCTCCACACTTCAGTTTGTGCATCTGCAAAATGAGGGTAATCACAGTAACACTATGAGAATTAAATGATTTAATGCAAGTATAGCACTTAGCAGAGTGCATGCCTTATGATTAATGTCCAGTAAAAGTTAGTTAGCTATTGTTACCATATTTTATCAAATGCAAAATGCCATCATTGTATGATATGCCATTATTTTATGTGCCACTATGAAAAAAATTGATGCCAATAAATATAACACAATGCATTCTTAGTTTTTATTTTATATTTTTGCAAAAGTTCTTTTTAAATTATTAGATATGTATTTTATCATATATCACTCTTTTGCATACATTAAAAGGGAAATGTACATTAAATAAATAATGTATTCCTAAATTTTTTTCGCACTGAAGCTGATTCTACTGAAATTCTTTTTGAATTATCGACGCTCTGTACCTAGACCACCAGGGAAAATTGCTGATCACATAAAACAGAATTTCCTAAATTGCTGAGCAAGAGGAAGCACCACCTTGATCGAGTCTCAGCTGTGTTTTCAAAAAAGGAGTCAGGGAAGGGTAGTTGTAGGATTTAGGGAAGTCTCCGGGTGGTTTGGGGCAGAAGAGAGTAAGCAAGGACTGGGCAGGGATAGGTCAGAATCTGTAATGAGATGAGTTGCTGGAAGTCAGTGGTCTTATTCTGGAATGAGTGGGTCTGAACAAGCTGATATTAAAGCATTTAGTTTGCTGTGTATATCATGGTTTGTACAGTTTATCTTCTTTGCCAATCATACTACAGTTTTGCAAGCTGTGGTTTCTGTTTTATTTTTGACCCACGGTCATCAGTGTCCACATTTTTCCACCCAACATCATGCACTGTGCCCTTAAGAGTGTGGGTGATGCAGTGCTTATCGCCTCCAGGATTTCCTTTGCAGTAGCTGGCACCCACTCTGAAAGTTTCAATGCCGTGTATAGTATTGACAGCCACGTCACAGTCTCTGCCCTGCTGATGGTGATCTTGATAGGCCCCCTGATTTCAGAATTGACAAAATATGAAAAAATTTGCACCTTAGAATCAATGAAATACAGTAATAATTTGACAACAATAAAATCTAATTCTCATCTTGGAGAGTAGAACCAACTGTATATTTATGTTCCCATTAGAGAACTAGCCACTTATGGGACATAAGTGAAAAGATCTATCATAAAATTACAGGACAAGAATACTTATCCATGTAGATAAGCCCTTATATAGCCTCAGTGAGCCTAAAGGGGAGTTTTTATTTTTTGTCTCTTTCTGATCCTTATCATTTTAGCATTAATTTTGTTTTCTTGTTTCTTCAATTTATCAGTTCACTACTTTATCAAATCTTATTCTAGTGAGAAGGTATCTGATCACAGAAGAAACAATTTAATTCATGTAGACAGGAACATTCGACGTGTCTTGCCTATAGAATTGTTATGTCATACAATGAAATTAGAAAAGATAAAGATGCTCAAAGATACATTTTTAATTAGATTTTTAAAGACTGGATGGATTTGAACTTTGTTCCACTGTAACTTTCCCCATGACAAAAACTAAAAATGAGCACAGTGACAGCTCCCAACAAGGTAAGTCCCGAGCAAACAGTCCATCAGGACCCTGACCTCTGACTTCACTGTGATTGCCAAGAAACACTGAGTGAGTATGTGTCTGTGTGTGTGCCTGTCCATGTGCTGGATGGGAATGCAGAGGGAGAGAACTGAAAATCTATTTCTGCTGTCAACATTTTATTTTACCCAAAGCGTCAGGCTTACAGGAAATGGTTACGCCCCCTTATGACTAGAATGGCTCAAGGAAGAAATCTCATCTATTACCAGGGCACACAAAGCTCTTTGGGGGTCCCATATAGTGGATAGATGTTGGGGCTTCCTCTCCTCCCACTTCTGATAGGAATTCAACTTAATGTAACGTAAAGTCAGAAAATAACTATTAAGAAACCCAAAAGTGTCCTGATTTCTTCATGACTATCTTGATAAATTATTTGAGATATAAAAAATCTGTTTTTTTTTCTTTTTTAACGAAAGAAATATGAGCTACCCCTGCATTGCTAATGTCCTGAGCATATGCTTTGTCTGCCTGCTGGGTAATCCACACTGGGTAGCATCCTGGTTTACTTCTGAATCAGGAATTGCTCTCAGCTTTAGGCTGTGCAGAATGAGACATTCAAATAAAACTGTGAACATTCCTTTATGCTGATTTGTAAGCAAAATCCCTCCCCTACCCCTTTCCTAACCCAGTGTCAAATGGGTTATTTCTCCAAGTACAATTCAGATTTTCTTCACTGCAGATTATTCACCCTGTTAGGTTTCTTTATCTGAAATTATCCTGGGGAAACTTTGTGTTTGAAGCGCAAAATGATATGAAAAGTCAAGTTAAAAAAAAAAAAAAAAGGCAAACCTAAAAGCTAAAGGCAGATGTTGGAAGCAGGAAAATCATTCCTTGAACTCCCCAGGAGTTGATCAAAGAGACAGCCACAAATTGCAACAAAGGCAGAGATCTACTCCGCTCTGAAAGCCAGCCAGAAACACTGGAAATGTTTCATTATTTATTTCATTAGTTCTGTGATAGCAATCTCTACTGACAAGATTTGCAAATCTAATCATTTATTAATGAAACGTGTCTGGTGGATTGTGCCCAAGACCATCCTTAGGTCCCAGCCTCTGAATGGCTGAAGCCCTTTGCTAGCTGCCAGCTTGCTCTCTTGCCACAATGTGACATTGGGATTTCCAAGGGCCTCACCGGGGAATTTCTGTCTGAGCTCACAAGGATATTCAAAGATGGCTGCCTGCACAGCCCTGCTCTGAGGACCAGCACGATGGCCACTTTCCAGTATGAGTATAGCAAGCGTAGTTTCATCTACTCAAAGAAAACATTCTCTGAGAATCCCAACATGGTGTGTGTGGTTTTAAGTCATGGGGCGCAGACAGGAGTGGATCTTTCAAGCTGTGTTTGCATTGGTGCTATTCACCCTGATGCAGAGACGGCTTAACCAGACTCTTGACTAAGACATTGATTTTTCCTGGAAATTTCACCATGGTGAAATTTCAGATATTTCCAAAATCTCAGCCTGTTTCCTTGGCAACTGTCTAAGCTTTATTCCCTATGAATCCATGTGGCATGATTCATCAGTAAACAGTGAAGCAGCAGCCACCCA
This sequence comes from Camelus dromedarius, assembly GCF_036321535.1. Classification (NCBI taxonomy): domain Eukaryota; kingdom Metazoa; phylum Chordata; class Mammalia; order Artiodactyla; family Camelidae; genus Camelus; species Camelus dromedarius. The sequence continues at coordinate 66,755,194 of NC_087439.1, read as the reverse complement.
ACTCACAGGCTTCCTAAAGATTTCCTGGAAAGTGATCCTTGCCCTGAGCTATTTCACAGGCACTGTTGTTGATATTTCACGGAGTGCAGCTAAAAAAATAATAAAAGTCCCATAACCTTGTGCATGGGGAACCACAGCATTTATGGAGATAATGAAATGCAGAAATGAAAACCCCTCAGCAAAGCCCCTTTAGATGTGCCTAAGCTATGTTCATTAATCTGTGATAATTAGACTTATTTGCAGAGGTTAACAGCAGTGGCACGTGGTAATTAAGCACTCTCTCTCTACCAAAGGGATTGAAAATGCTTCTCGTACGATGCGTGTCCAGTCTTCAAGACATTTTATGTTTGCTTTAGGGCTCAGGTTTCCTATAGGGGAAAGAAATTGTATTTTATACAGCCATGACCAGGTATTACTTACTACGGTGAGTGGCAGCATCGAATTTTAGTTGTCAGCTGTGGAGTGAGAGTGACCTAGGGTTAGAACCATTGCCTCTAATACTGTTTGGCTGTATCAACTTAGCCCAGTTAGTAAACCCTTTTGCCTCAGTTTCCCCATCTGTAAAATGGGGATAAAAATACCTTCTTCAGAGTGTTGTTGTGATGATTTAATACTGACGATGATGATAATAGGGAACATTCACTGAATGTTTACAATATTCATGCACTGTTGTAAGCCCCTTATATACACTCATTAAACTTCATTTTACAGATGAGGAAATTAGGACACAGGAGATTGAGTAGCTTGCCCAAGACCAAGCTTTGGGAGCAAATAATTTAATTCACTGAGAGGCATCTAAGACCCTTGTGAGCAAACTTCTCCAAAATGAGCATAGACTCATTGTTTTGAAAAACACATCTTCCCTCTTTCTTTCAGAATAATAATATTTATGCACTGAAACAGCTTTATCCTTGGCAACAGTCATTATGTGGCTTTAGGCGAGGTGTAGTAGCATAATCCTATCTATGAAGGACTCCATTAATAAAGAATGACTGGAATGCAGAAAAGAGATGTTCCAATTCTCCCCAGTTTTAGTCATTGCACTAAATAAGAAAATATATGCAAAGCTCTTTGTATAGTGCTTCGTGCATACTAAGTACTCAATAAACAGGAGCTATTATTATAGAAGAGTGTGCAGGACAGCTGCACAAAGGGTGAGCCATTTCTCACTTCACATATGCCCATGAATGCGGACTTACTCAAGATTGCAATCATCCCTAAGTTCACACACAATGGGATTTTCACAGTCAAACAGTAGCTAGATCATTTCCAGTATTTAAAAGGACGAAGGAATGAAACTAGACCCCTGTCTTATGCCATACATAAAAGTTAACTTAAAATGGATTAAAGACTTGAATTTAAGACCTGAAATCATAAAACTGGTAGAGGAAAACAGGTGGCAAGCTCCTTGACATTGGTCTTGGCAATGATCTTCTCAGGTTTAAAACCAAATGCAAAGACAACAAAAGCAAACAAAACAAGTGGGACTACATCAACTAGAAAGCTTCTGCCCAGCAAAGAAAACCATCAGCAAAGATATATGATGAACTCATGCAATACAGTAGAAAAAAAAAAAAAAAAAAAAAAAAACCCTCACAAACAACCCAATTTAAAAAAGAGCAAAGGACCTAAATAGAAGTTTCTCCAAAGAAGATGTATAAATGGCCAACAGGTACATGAAAAGGTGTTCAACATCACTAATCATCAGGAAAATGCAAATCAAAACCACAATGAGATATCCCCTCACACCTGTCAGGATGTCCGTCATCAAAATCAAGAGAGAATGCTGGTGAGGATGTGGAGAAAAGGGAATCCTTGCACATAGTTGGTGGGAATGTAAACTGTTAAAAATGTACTATGGAAAACAGTATGGAGACTCCTCAAGAAATTAAAAATAGCACTGCTATAAGATCCACTAATGCCATTTCTGGGTATATATCCAAATAAAATAAAATCACTATCTCAAAGAGATATCTATACTCTCATGTTAACTGCAGCATTATTTACAATAGCCAAGGTGTGGAAACAACCCAAGTGTCAGTCGATATATGAATGGATAAATGGGTGTGTGTGTATATATATACACACACACACACACATATATACACAGTAGAATATTATTCAGCCTTAAAAAAGAAGGAAATCCTATCATTTCTGACAACATGGATAAAACTGGAGGGCATTATGTTAAGTGAAATAAACCAGATACAGAAAAACAAATACTGCATGATATCACTTCTATGCAGAATCTAAAAAGAAAAATTGAACTCATAGAAACAGAGAGAGTAGAATGGTGGTTGCCAGGGACTGCGGACCAGGGAGGATTAGGGAGAGGCTAGCAAAAGTGTATAAACTTTCAGTTACGAGATGAATAAGGTTTGGTGATTTCATGTATAACATGATGACTATAGTGTATAATACTGTATCATATAATTGAAATTTGTAACAGAGTAGAATTTAAGTTTTCACACACACACACACACCTACAAAAGGTAAATATTTCAGATGATGAATGTATTAACTAAATGGTAAAAATCCCTTCACAACGTATATAAATATTAAATCATCATGTTGTACATTTAAAATATATTACAATTTTATCTGTCAATTATTCCTCAATAAAGCTGGAGAAAAATAAGGGAGAGGAGAGGGAAAGGGAGGGAAGGAAGAGAGAAGAGAGACAGAGAGGGGACAGACAGACACAGAAGGAAGAGAGAGAGAGAGGAAGGGAAGGAGGGAGGAGAGAGGGAGAGAGAGAGGGAGAAACAGCTAAAATTAGTAACCAAACTTTCCTGTCCTGAAATCCTGGAAAGAGGCATTTAAAAGGTCTCTGATCCTAAGAAGGAGAAAGGGGTTTTGCCTTTATCTTAAGATGTTATCAGATGAAGTCCAAAGGTAAATGGGCTTAACAGCTGCTTTGCTTCAAGACAAGGTTCTTTCTTTAATATTTCAGGAGCGCCTCACTTTGTCACCCTTGTTCTTTATTCCTGCTCATTTCTCACAGACAGTCTAGAATAAGGATCTGAGCAGAGAAATGAAAGCCCAAAGCCGGAGCTTGGCTGATTTTCCACACACAGCTGGTACATTCATTAGCAGTTCCTGACTCCTCTCTCTGCCCGAGTGTGCAAATGGGCAGCATGGCACTTGTTTTTGCAAATCGTTTTTTTTACTTTTTTTTTTTTTTTTGGCTTTTGAAAGACAAGCATTGACACTTTCCACAAAGAAAGAAAATCCCTTGCAGCACTGAGGAAAGAATTAAATGAGCTCTAAGGAACGATCTGGGAAGTTCTACCAGTCCTCATTCACGTGGGAACCAGTCCCGCACCTTCCTGCACGGATGAGAGCAGAAGACAGTCTCCAATTTACTCTTGGTTTACCCGCACCTCACCTTTGTCATCTGACCTGAATTTCCCCTGCAAGATCAACTTATTCAGCTCGGGGCGTGCTGACACTGCTGTAGAAAACAGACGACACTGACACCAACACAGCCCTGATTGCTTCAGCTCTTTTTGGGGGGCGTGGAGGGAGGCAATTTTCTAAACTGGCAATGAATGGCATCTTTTGGTGGGGTTTTCCATTCCTATATTGAAGGGAGACACAGGATTTAACTAAGTAATTGTTCACGAGGAGGCCTTTTTACGCCACCATTGTGTGATATTGAATAAACTCAGTGTGGTGGAGCGTTCTAAAAAAATCTGTAAATCTCTTTGGATTGCCAAATTTCCAGCATTTGCAGGATTCTTTCCACTTTCTTTTCATTAATTGGACCAGATAGAATGTGAATTCTGACCTTTACCTGCTCTCTAAACTGTCTTCTCATTTGATGGCCCCTTTACTTAAAATTCCTTTTCCCCTCAGTTTATGACAGTGGATTTCGTGATGCAAAATAAGAGATACCCTGAGCCTCACTGGTAAGGTTCTACATGTGATTATTAAAGTAATTGTTGTGTCTTGGGTTTGAATTAAGAGAATCTAAGCTGGAAGGACAAAGATTGAAAGAGATAGGAAAAGATTCCTCCTGTTAAAGTAAATTAATTAGTTGGATTTATAAGAGGAGACAGAAGGGAAGAAGCCAGGCTGTGTCCCATATTAATAACTCACTTGGGAGAAGCCAGATTGGATTGAAAGCAAAAGATGGGGGGAGGGGGGACACTGTGCCACCGTATACAAGAAATGGCCTCGGTTTTCCTCTCTTTGCACTCCATAACCCTTACACACACAAACACACAATCTCATTCCTGACATGAAAATGATGTCATCCTTCTTTTTGACTCACCAACCCGACTACATTAATCCCCTGCAGTGTGAGGGCCAGCAGGAGGCTGCTTAAGGGACTTCAGGCCTGTGAATAAATGATGACCCAGTGGTTAGGGGCGGCAGCCTAGATACATTCAGGATGCATTAAAGCAATTAGCTGGAAGAGGAGTGAGCACAATTTCCAATCCCCAAGAAGGACCAGGCCATGTTTGGAACAGATTGAGGTGCTTTACCGCCGAGGGCTGGTAAGAGCCACTTAGCAAAACGGCTGCACATGAAAGGAGTGTGGAGTTTTCTCCCTCAGCCTTGTTTGATGCTAGAGCCATTTAGAAGGGGATTTCAGGATCATGGGGGCTGTGAAACTACTTCTTCAAATTGGTGGAGACAATTGTGGAGACAAATTGGTAGAACCAGGCTGACAAGATGATTCCAAATCATGGTTTGCAAACCGGTGTGCCACTGGTTGAATCTGGTCCATGGATGCTTTTTGCTTGGCTAGACTGTTCACTTTAGGCTAATACTAAAAAGCCAAGAGACTTCACAAAAAACCAGCAAGTCTGGAAATGCTGCACCACTGTTCCTGCACGATGCTAATTTGCTGGAGCCAAGTATCAGTTTTCCTTTTGTACTGGTCACATGCTCTCCAGTTTGCCACAGTCCTCACCACTCCCCACCACCTTACTCTCAACCCACTTCACTCGTTTACCTCACTCATTTACATCTACCTGGGCCTGGTAGGCATTTGAGCTTGTGACCTCTGGTAAGGCCTCTGAGTTAGGTTCGACTAGAAATGGAAGGTTAAGTTCTAGAGCTCCTAAGCACAGTTTATACACGAATACTCCTCAGTCCCTGCTCCTGCCAGGTTTACCTTTAGCCTTGCTGGGGAGCCCTCAGCTACTTGTGAGGGTGCCACCCTCACAGAGGCAGAGACGCAGCTCTGGCATACACACACCTGGCTGGTTCAACCTGGTCAAGAATGGTGGCCAGGAAGTGGCAAGTAGAACAAAGGGTATCTGAACACGGTTTAAAATTCAGTGATAATCACAGCCTTGGGCAGTACTGATGCCCACCAGAATCCGAACAGTCAAAAACGTCACAAGCTAAATAAAATGCCTGCCAAAAGCAGCCCCAGAGATCCAGAAACTTGGCACGTTTTGTGATGCTCACTTCACAATGCAGCAAGATATGAGTAATAGCCCCTAACACACAAGAACTCCCTAGCCAAAGTCCACAGGTCTATTTCTCTGAATCGGCATTAGCCTCTTTCCATGCTGTTCCCTGCTTTTTTTCTTTTTCAGATGAACTTTCAATTGGAAATGTCATTTAAAGACAAAAGAAAGAGCTCCAATGACATCAGGAAACCAAATCCCGCATCTTCTAATGAAACCTCCGCCCCCTTCCTGCTCCCCTCCAAACTGGCAGATGCTTTTCTCACTTCTTGCTTTCAATCTCCCTTCTTCACCCTCCCAGTCAAGTAGCCCTAACGGGAAAGAAGTGCTAAGTGGCTGCTCCCTCCCTCCTCTTGGCTAGGCCACATTTAGTTCTCCTAAAAGGCATCTTCCAGACTGCTGTTGACACAACAGCCCGTGTCAGCAATCCCTTTGCTTAAAACTGGAGGACCAGGCACGTTTTAAAAAGATGGCTGAAAAATGCGTGTGACTACAGTGCCCCAAAAGAGACTGTAACAGACTGCAGTAAAAACTACGTGGTACAGGGTCAGAAAATGAATAATTCAGTTTCCTCACATGCTGAATTAACCTTGACTTATTTCATGCTTCCCCACCCCCATCACCCTGACTTCTGCTTCTCTCCAAGCTGGAGTTGGCTGGAGTCATTCAGGTGTGCATTTTAATCCCTCTAGGAAACTTCTTCTGCTCTATTTGGATCACAGAAAGTGAGAGCAGTTGGATAAGCTTGTGCTGCGCCTGACAAGAAGCGGTGTCACATGGAAGCCTGCAGTGACAGGGCCCTGGGGGCACCTGCCACACCAGTGGAAAATGACCACCAAATGTCCTTCCACTAATACTGAGAGCCAGAGGCTAAAGCAATTTGGGGTTTACAAACTGTCCCTCTTTCTAGTTTCATGACACTCACTTTTCTTTAAAGACTCTTTTTTCCTCAACTTCCTCCCTCACATTACCGACAACAGCAACAACCACCTCCTTCAGCACCCCCAAAAACGAAAATCCTCTCTTCTCACTCAGCTCTTGGAAGGCGGGCAGAAGCAGGCACTCTCACCAGTTTAAAGTCACCTCTCCCATCTCCCAATACATTACAGAGTGTGGCGTTTCCTTCCCTTCGCTTTCCAGGCACAAAGCCATACAGGGAAGCAAGGGCTATGAAAGCTCACTGTTCACCTACACTGTACTCCCAGGCCTCCCCTTGAACTTGGCCGGAAGAGTGGAGGCTGGTCCAAAGACATGCGTGCACATGTGCAGGGCTGAGAGGAAGGTGGGAGCATGGCTGCGTGTACAGTATGTTTTCTTGGTTATGGTTTGAAATAAATACTATCTTGAAGGCAATGTCATTGCAAGAAGATGGTACAGTCCAAGGCAAAAGGCAGTCTGGGTTTTACCTTTAGAAACGTGTTCTTCAAATGTCCCGTTCTGGTGTGGGATGTTGACTGTGGGGGAGGTGGTGCACCTGTCAGGGGCAGCAGGTTTATGGAAACTCTGTACTTTCTACTCAGTTTTGCCGTGAACCTAAAACTGCTCTAAAATATAAAGTCTATTTTTTAAAAAAAGGAATATGTTCTTGTCATTATGGTAATGTCCATAATAATTCTTTCCACATTGTCCAGTAGGACTATCTGCAATGATGGAAATGTTCTTTATCTGTGCTGTCCAATGTGATAACCACTAGCTACATGTGGCCACTAAACACTTGGATTGTGACTCGTGTGACTGAGGAACTGCTTTTTAAAAATTTTATCTTAAGGAACTTATATTTAAATAGCTACTTGTCGCTATTGTATTGGATGGGGCAGGACTAGATGTCAAGACATAGCCTGTTCTTTGATCAGTTCTTTTGTTGTTATTGTTAACCAGTCTTAAGTGTATCTAACTCCAAACGCTTCCTTCAGAAATTCTTTCAGTATTATCAGAAATGAGGAAAGAAGGAAGCAAACGTTGGATTCACCTTCCTTTAGGCCCCAGGCCTGGGTAAAGTGCTTTGACATGTGAACCCCATTTACATGTGGTTGAAATTTTGCAACTTTGCTCTAAGTGATAATTAGCCCCGTTTCACAGCTGAGGAATCTGAAGGTGCTGAATCTCGGTAAATGGCCTAAAATCACAAGATGAATAGCTTGCAGAACTGGAATTTGAGTCTTGGGATCTAGTCCAGTAGTTGTTCCACCATAAATAAGTGGTGTTATTCCTAATGCTATTCCCATTTCACAGAGGTGGGGGGGCATTAATTACAAAAGAAGAAGTCGGAGAAATTACTATATGAGTGGTAGGTTTGGAGGTTTGTGGTCTTCAGCTACAAGTTTTTTTTAGATCCAAGTGTACGTTGGAAGAATTCAATGAAGGAGCGTACAGTGAACTTGTACGTCTCTGTGCAATGGTGTGGTCTGAAATGACCAGTTCAAAGTCACTTTTATTGCTACTGAAAGATGTTTGAGTCCTGCAAGGAAGAGGAGGCGTGTACTACACAAAACCAGATCAAGAAATTTGGAATACTTCCAAAATGAAAGGTCCTAAGAGTCATGGAGAAAGCACCCTTCATCCAAAATGACTCAGTGCCTTGACTGGGGGAGAAAATAGGACAATTACCAAAGTTTGGGCAAGTCCTGTTGAAAGAGATGTATCTCTCTTTTCCTAGGCTATAGCTGGAATCTCTGGCTACAGTACTAACCACCGGGAGGGTGGTGAGGAGAAAGCTGTTCTCTGCTGGTAGCCATTCACCCAAGTTTCCTAGAAGGTGATTTTGATTGTAATTAGAGCCTTGTCTCTGAGAGGGGGGTTGTCTCAATTCCCAGTCCTGCAAATGCAGCTGGTGGCTGGGAAGCTGCCGCCTGGCACTCTCTCCAGGGAGAGGCTCAGCTGCTCTTGCCGGCTAGAATCATCACTTGGTTTAGTTTCCCAGGGTAGGGGTTGAGTGGGGGTGGGGGAGAGGGAGAAGAGGGGGAGGTGGTGGCACTTCGCCTTGGAAGAAGCCAGTGACCCCCACGTGGGCGGCTTCTCACAGTGTGCGTCTGCCCCTGCCCAGGCAGCGGGCTTCAGTTACTCCCGATCTCTTGCTGGCTGTTCACTTTCTACACCAATAGGCTCTGAGGTGACAAGTTCAATTCCCAGTTCTGTCAAACCTGCATTTTCTTCCCTGACCTACTTTTCCCACTCCGCAGTGTTGGAACAATGCCTCGCTCTGTTCCCTGTTTAGACCCATCTTTTGCCTGAGCTGGTGCAGAAGCCCGGGCCTTTGCCAGGCTTTTTGCCTTGAATCCCTGACAAGTGTTGATGAGAAAAGAAAAAAGAGAAGAAAAAAAAAAAAACCCTCACTATAAAACAGAGTTCGGCTCTCCCACAGATACCCAGATTCCAGCGGGAGTAAATGGTCCTGTTTGGTAAGGAAAGAAAGCAAAAGGTCAGGCTTCTCCATTCACTCCTCTCCCCTTCACCCCCTACCCCCACCCCAAGTTCCCAGGCTTGGTGAGAAGCAACTAAGGCAATGCCAAGAACACTCCTGACCCCATGAGCATCAGAGAAAATGCTGCCGCCTTTGCTGGCTCTAACCGGGGCACCATCCCAGACAGCTCTCATCCACACTCGCACTGCACTCCCTCTGTGAGCTGTTCCATGCAAGGAGCACAGGGCAGCCTCTCACAAAGGCAAAGGGTCTGGCACCACCAGAAGGTTTCTGAGGCTCATGGCCCCCAGGCACTGTAAAGAGAGCGGTGTAACTGAGGAGCCAGAGAGGCAGCACAAGTGAAGATTCTTTGTGATCTGTGAGCGTATGTGAAGATGTGCAAATAAACGCAGGAAAATCTGACACGGGGAAGGGGTGAGAGGTAGAGAGCTCCAACCTTAGTGAGTGAGTGCTGTATGTCCAGATTGTTCTGTGTGCGTTTACGTATACTAAATGTCCGTTTGTCACAAGACTCTATGAGACAAGTACTGTTATCACCCCCACTTTATAGACATGGGGTATAGGACGGTGCATGGCTAGTCAGTGGTCAGGCTAGGATAGGCACTCGCAGTGTCTGCTCCGGTTACATCCAGCCTGGACTCTGCACCTCTGCCCTGCTAACACCATCCTCCCATCCAGCTCTCCCCTCTCCGTCCAGCTTACACTCTGCGGTGTCCTCCCTGGCACTGCAGCAGCCCTCCTCCCACTCCACCAAACCCCGGCCAAGACCCACATGATCCTGAAACAACAGGCCTCTGGACTTCAGTTATTCCATGAGTTTCCCCTCCCAAGAGGACCTGGGCAAGCATGTCACAAATACCCAAGCTGGACAGCACACGTAGAACTCACATCCTCCAGCTCCTCCTCGTCCCTCCCAGTCCAGGCTGCACATCTAGTCAGTCCTGTTCCAGGAGGTGTATGTGGAAATCTGCTGGTGGATTCTGGGGGAAGGTTCTCCTCTCAGAGAAAAGGAGAGTGTTCCACAAGGAAAATGGGTTTGGTTGCATCCTCATTCCTGCTATGTCTGCCGCTGCGAGAGGACAAAGAGCTTAAAACTACGGCGTCTCTCTTGCAGCCACGAGGGAATTCACCTCTGACATACTGGGGATAAAAACGAGGAAAGAAAAGTGCCAGGAACTTGATGATGCTGTTGAGCTACTGCACCAGCCTTGGAGCTGACAACTTTTTGATGTAATGTTTAAAAAAAAAAAACTGTAGAATTTTTATTATTAATTGACCACCAGTTAGGTAATCTGTTATTTACAGCCCAAAGCACGTAACTAACAGAGATACCTATGAGCAGCCCTCCAGAAAGGGTGTGAATGACTTATTCTCAGTGCCAGTCCCGGTCCCTTTGTGACGCACCCTGACTCACGTCTGCTCACCTTCCTAGGACACTCCAGGAAAGATAACTTGACCATCACCCTGCCTCACTTCCTGGCCTTTGCCATCACTACTCCTTCTGCAGAGAAAACCTCTCCCTAGGTCTTCAAGGGGCTGCGTTCTCCTTTTCCCTCAAATTTGTCCTATACACTCTGTGTTTCCTTCACAGAACATCTCATGCTATGTAAGTATCTTAACTGTTTGTTTAAAATCTCTCTGCACTCGACGGTTTGCCCATCTTACTCACCTAGAACGTTACCTGGCCCACAGCAAGTGTTCAGACATGGGTGTGCAATCCCCAGGTAACCCTTCTGTGTTTGCTAAGGTGTCTCAGTGTGTCCTTCTCCTCCTCCTCCCACGCCTCCCACGCCTCCTCCTCCTTCTTCTTTTTCTCCTTCTCTTCTTCCTTTTTAAAAAATCTCCTTCTTTCTTCTCTTCCTTCTTCTCCCTTGAATCTGACAGATGCCTTTCATCCTTTTCTGTGTCCTTTGGTGGTACCGATGAGCTCTCTTCCAAATTAATCTTCCCAATTTTTTAGAATCATTGCTCGTGTTCAACAATTGAAATCTCAGTTTGATCATTTCCAGCAAGGCTCGGGTTTTAGGGTACCGTCTCAAATTGGGATGCTTTGATGGAATGACAAGGATGTTTTTAAGCTCCTTGCATTAATTTCACTATATCATTATGGTGGTTTTCAGTCTTTCAGACATTTTAATCTATGCTTAATTATGCTCCTTCCCAGAGGCTCCTTAAAAGCAAATGACACATTTTTTTTAATCAAATAAATAATACACATGAGGCCTGCTAAGACTAGATAGAAGCTTGTCTGATCAGCTGAAAAGGATGACTGTGATCAGAGGGCCTGAGAAACAGGGGTTTCTGGAGAGTCATCACCTTCCTCTCTGGCATTTCTAGGCACTCAAGAAGAATCTTCAAAGCCTGGGAAGATAGTTTTAGCCAGCTTGTACCCTAGCCTCTCCTCTCAGCTGGGATGGAATCTGCTAAACCTGATTCTTCTTGGTGGTCAATTTTCTATACAGAAGGGTAAGTGAGGTTCATCTTCCTTCTGGTGGAGGCAACATGGAGTCCATCTGGCTACTCTGGGAAAGGGGGAAAGAGGTTCTGTCACAGTCAGTCCCAGCTGCTATAACAGCCTGGGTGGCTTAAACTACACACGTTTATTTCTCACAGTTCTGGAAGAGCCCAAAGACTCTTCCAAGCAGACTGAGGAGTCCAAGGTGAAGGTGCTGGCACATTTGGTGTCTGTTGTGAGCCCTCCTGCTGTTTTTTAGGTCACTGTCTTCTCATTATGTCCTCACATGGCCTTTCCTTGATGTGTACACATGGGGGGAGAGATCTCATTTCCGATCCTCATTTTATAAGGGCATTAATCCCATCATGAGGGCCCTACTCTCATGACCTAATGTTAATTATGTCCCAAAGTCCTCACCTCTGAAAACCATCACACCAGGGATTAGGGCTTCTACATATGAATTTGGGAGGGGCGTAAACATTTAGTCTATAGCATACTCTCCTGCTACTTTGTTGTAACGACAAGAATCAGTACAAGATGAGGGTAATGGACATCCCTTTCTAGGGCAATCTGGAACCTTTCAGTTTGTGATGGGCATCTTCTGGTTTAGCCTGTCCAGAATTTGTTGCCCTTCCTCTGCCACACATTGCACTCTTCCCCTGTTGTGAACAGTGTTAGAAGGACCATCAGTTAAGGCTCCTCACCTTTATCTACCCACAAGGTTGACACAAGGCCCAAGCTGGGTCAACCAGATTCTCCTGGGAATTTTAACCTTGAACAAAACAAAGATGTAGATTGAAGATGACTCGAAACAAAGATGTAGATTGAAGATGTAGATTGAAAATGTAGATTGAAACTTCCCTAAAGAGACTGCCCATTTACTTCATGCTACCTAAATTATCTGGTTCTAATTATTTTCTGGTACTTGGTCTTCAGCTTTAGCTTTTACCAAATGACTACTACATATCCTTCAATTAATTGCTTTCTTCCCTTGTGAGCTGCCCAGTTAATATCTGTAATGTACAATAAAAGGACCCTAAGTTATAGACTTTTTAAATGATGAAGACCAGAGCTCTACACCTGCTCCCACCACTGAGGCCTCATAGTATGTGTATGTTACAGGTCCTCTTCTAACTGGTAATCAGTGTGAAAAAAGGCCCAAATAATTTTAAAAAACAAACAAAACAAAAACAAAAACCTGGGTCACTATCACTCTGGTCTGCCATATCATTCTCGAGTAGAAAACAAAAATGGCAGTCCCAGAAGCTAAGGGGAAAAGAGTCTTTAAAAAAAAAATCTTACCTGTCTCCAAAGCCATGAATGAAATAAAGGAAACTGTGTTCATTGTACCTGACTCACATGATTACTGTGGGTCAGCCATCAATATGTAGACAGAAACAAAATAATTGGCATAAGCTCCTTGAAATTTCTGCCTACAGCCTCCCCAAGGAGGCCTTGGGGAGATTCAGATAGCATTTGAACAGCCAGGGTTTCGTAATGAGAACTGACATTCTAGTGTGTAGTACAAAAGACACTTCCCTCCTGGAACCATGAAAAGTACTTTAATCAGCCAAAAAGTTGTTACTGTTAAAAAGGGGGGGAGGTGGGGGGCAAAATAAGCCCCTCATTTGTTGTTTCTCCGCCACTGCTGTGCCTGGCTCCTTGTGGCGGTCCCAGCCCCTGCGGTATCATCTATGCCTTCCTCATTAATGCCACTTGCTCATTGCTAATGCTAGAAAGCCCAGCTGATTAGCAGGAAACCCTGAGCTGAAGGTTGCCTGGGTTTCAAGTTACTTGTGCACACAATTCACACTCCATGTGTTAGGAGTCCCCTCTTCTCCTCAAATCACTCAGTGAGTCTGGAAAGTGGGAAATCGCCTTTGAATTGTCTCTGGCTTCTCACTGACTGGTCAAACCCCAGGGTGCCTGTGGAATATTTGATTAGTTGTAAACTCAAAACAACCACCACAAAGAAAGATAAAAGGTTAAAACCACAAGCAAGGCACCCTAGAGTGAAAAGCCGGAAAGATTGGAAAAGGTAAGCTGAGAAAATACTCAGACCCCTCTTGCAGAAGCTGAAGATAAAACGAGGCATGTTTCATGCCCAAGGCAGAAAATTAAAAATTGAGCAGGATCCATTCCATTCTGAGAGGTGTATTGTAGGTGAGGTCTCCTCCATACCCTACACTCAGCCCCTGTCATCCTCTCTGGAGTCTAGTCTTACCTGCTGGCATGCTGTGTTTTCTTTTGTCCCTTCACTTCTAATTAAGATAAATACCCTGCTACCATATGTGTGGTTACCAATGTCTTCCACAAACAATATTTTCAAGATAATAATCATAGAAAACCTTAGTAAGACATCAGATCCTGAAGGCTTTGGGTATGCACCTGTGGGTATATATGCAGACCCCTCCATCAAGTGGCCAAATGCATCCCTGAATACAATTTCTAAATCTAAAAGCTGGAACATGACCATGGTGATGCCACATTCCTGAAGGCATCCTGCATCAATTTACTGATCCATGTGGAGTACAAAGGCCTGGCCCCCTTGCCTTATGTCAGACATCTCTGGAAAATCCATTCCAGCCCCAGAGTGCCCTATAAAAAATGGTAGAAAAATGCTGCGACAGCATTGCAGTTCAACATTTCCCTCTCCTCAATCCTGTTTTATTTACTCCCTCAACAATGTTGATCCTGAGAGTATTCCCTCAAAAATCTTATTGCAGTAAAAAAAAAAAAATTTTTTTAAGGTAGAGTAGAATGAAGGGGTCTTGAATTATAACTTCTTACCCAGTCACTGTAGAGATCCCTCTTGTGATATCCTTAAGAGAGAATCCAGTGGACTTTTGCTGAAACTTCCCAGTGTTTGGGGTTCTGCATTCCCACCCAGGAGTTAAGAGGAGGTGGTGCCACATTGGAGAGGCCAATCTCTGACACCAGGGTAGCCATGGAACCTGGTAATGTGATGAACTGTGGGCCAGAAAAAGAGAACAGCTTCTTGGAAGGGGCAAAAGGATGGTATGTAAGGGTATTAAAATGTGATAGTCCAGTAAATATGAGTGTCCAAAAGCTAGCAGAAAAATAAAAACATCAAATGGTACCCTGGCATCCTTTTCCTTACAATGATGAGCTAATAGAGGAATATAGTGGGCCATCCTGCCAAGAGTGGTATAGAAACAACACAGGGAATTTATGATAAAAGGCCAAGGAAATGGGCAAGAAAAAAGGAGCTAAAAATACAAGGACACTACAGAGAGAACCGTTAAGTAAGCATCATGCCCCTGGCTTATCTCCTTTACACACTGAGATCCCAGAGACTTCCAACAGAGCTCAGCACAGTGAAGACTGACACACAGAGGGTTTCACTTGTCACATATCTAGCAAGGCAGGGAGAAGTGAAGGAGAGCCTCTGAAATACGGAGTCAGCCAGTTTCTAGTAGTCAATCAGGATGCTAATTTTTGCAGTTATTATCTGCAGACACAATCATCAGACTTCATGATGGTGGTCTAAACTCCCTCGGGCAATGCCAAGATGAAGCCTAAGGGAGCTGGTGATGAGTTGGTGTAGGTCTTCTTTTGGTGAGAGAACCTCCATACAGTAGTTTCTACTGACATCAGAGTATGTATGGATTGTTAAACTCCAAAAAGGGGACAGGCAGTTTGCATACGGGTGTCATATGTACAGGACAACAAGGAGGGCTGAGAGCCGTGGACATCTCCTAGGCTTTACCTGGCAAAAACATTTTCAAATACTTCACTGGCTAAACTATTATGTTTGTGGCTGAATTTGACTCCCAGGCTGCCAATTTGCAACCCCCATTCAAAAAGATGAAGACCTTCCCAGATTATCTTAAGCAATCACCTGCTGCTACCATTGCTCACACTCACAATTGAATTGGTCATCTCACAATTAGGTTTATGTTTATTCCATCTCAAAGAATAGCCTCCCACAGACCCTTTTCTGTGTCTTTGCTGCCAACTTCCCTATCACCATTTCTAGCTAATTAAAGTAAGTTAATGTAACTGCCAAAATGGAGGGGGAAGAAATTGATGAAGTGGAAAAAGAAAAATGTTGAATAACATTAAGCAGAAAAAGTGAAGGGCAGGGTGAAGACCTCTAAGATGGTTCAGACAGATGTAATTTCCCATCTCTTTATTTAGAATCAGACCTCAGCATCTAAAGTTGGCTTCCTCCTTCTTAAAGAAATGGAAGACATGAACGTCCATTGAATACCTGGACTGTGCCAAGCAAACGCCAGGTATCTTACCTAGGAACCAGAAGAAACTAGGGTGTGGATGGGACTATAATCTACATTTTACCTGTGGGCCATGCAGACTCTGATTCTCAGGCCATGTAATCAGCAGCTGCCCAGCTGATTTTCAGTATTTTACAAGTTATTATGCCCACGAAAGCAGGAATGCAGGAACAGTCTATACAGTAAATGTTTGTAACAAATAATAATACAGAACAAAACTAACACAACGTAAAAGCGGAAACTGTGAGAACATGAGTGAGAAATTTATTTCTATTCCCGAAGCTCCTAAGCAAGGGTTTGTTTGACTGATGCTGTACGCTGTTCAGTTCTCTGAGGCTGTGATCAAAGGGCCGTCCAGGCACCAAGAGGAGATGGAAGTGGGAGGAAAGGCAACGAATTCAAAATCTAAGCCAAATGGAACCACTTCCAGTGGGACCACCCACACCTCACACTGGAAACAAAATGGAGGATTTTTTTTTAAAGCAGAAGGATCTTCCAGATTGCTTCCCATTCATTTTACAGACAAAGGCACTGAGGTCTGCAGTGGTCACAGGACGAGGCCAGGTTTACATGCCAGCTACTGCTCCAGAGGCAGAGGACACTGATCTACGGCATAGCTTCCGCTTCAGACTCCAATTTGTTACATAATTTTGCCTCATTCCTGAGATTATTTGGGCCTCGGCCTCTCTCTTATTTTTAAACACCCCTTCAAATCCAATTGATTTATTTCACAAAGACGTACTGAGCACCTAATGTATACCCAGCTCTCTTCTAGGTGCTGGAGATAAAGTAGAGAAGGGTCGGTGGAGAACAAGGCAGAAAAACGAGGACTTTGTGTTCCAGAAGGAAGACGTCTGGCAGCATTAGTTGGCCAAGAATATCAAATTTATTAATAACCTTACGTTGAAGTCAAGTTTTCCATGTAACTTTAATCATCGTACTTCTTTACATAGGAGTTCTTACATAAGAAGAACTCAGGCTTTCTTTATAAACTAGATCCAGACTTAGGATTTCTAACATGTAGCAGTATTATTGTTTTCACAGTAGTAAAAATAATTATGCTAAAGCAGGTCACTGTCACTGCTTGCACCCACCCCATGACTTCCGAACATCAGCCTACATTAGAATCTAGCAATGTCTGGAACCCATCACTGATGGGAAGGGTATTAGAGACAGACTGGTTAAAAAGGGAAAAGAAAAGAAAAATGGAGAGAAACAGCTAGGAAGGAGTAACATAATACAAATAAAAAGAGAGAAGATGGAGCTAGCGAGTGAAACAGAGCGCAGGTGTGTGTGGGTAATAGGACCAATGGAGAGCCATGACCAGGTCGAGGGAGCTGAGGCAGCCAGGCTGCTAAGCTGAAAGAGGTCACTCTCAGTGTCTTCCAAGTGCCTAGACATCTTGCTTTCCCTTCCCAATCCCAGCACGGATGCCCAGTGCCCCTTAGTAACCACATCAGTGTCAGTGGTACCCAGCACGGGCCTGTATATGTGCAAAACCATCTTTAGTTTATCCTTCCTGGATGTAGGGGCAGAAGGCCTGCTGAGATTCCAGCTCTTTCTACCTCTTGTCCCACCCCCTTCCTGAAGCTGCTCTCTCATTCCAGGCTACACTGAACTCTCCCTCTTCTCTGTTCAGGGTAGTTGAGCTGTTGAGCACTTGCTAATTGTGTCATGGGTTTAACTTCTGTATCTCCCACTGGTGTATGAGCAATTTGAGGACAGGCACCATGTCTAATAGTCCACAAGGCCAGGAAAAGTGACAGGCACACAGTAGGTTCTAATTAAGTGACTAAATGAATAATTGATTGGTTGGTTAGCTGCAATGCTGCTGCTCAGCTGTAGTGCTAGAAACAGAGATAATGACCTTAGGCTCATAATTCACGGCCATGCAAGTCACACCTCATCCCCTGAAGTACAAAAAATTGTCACTGTCCCATTTCCCTTAAGCAACCACATTGTCACACACAACAGGTGTTGTGAGAAGAGAGCAGAGGGTGATATTAAGGAAGCACCAGAGGCCACAGTGGACAACAACAGAAAAAGACAAGCAGAATATAAAACAACTCTCTTTGTGGAAAAAAGGAGATTTGAGAAAACTAAGAAACTATTATCCTTACTTCAATAAGAGAACGCCCGATTGCCATACATCTCCACCTCTTGGGGGGGGGGGGGGTTCTACTGTGTATGCAGCTGAAATTCGAAAGAAAATCTACCTCTGCCATCCAAAGCCTTCTCTTGCTCTAGCAAAGATGGCGGGAAGCCTTTGCTCTACGTGTGTATCCCACGAGAGCCTTGGCATCTGCAGTCAGACGCTGTCTTTTTGCACTCTGCCCACCTCCACCCAGAGAGGAAGACAGGCAAAGCCTACCACGGGTGACCTTTCCATGTTTCTCATCATCCCAGACATGCCTCTGGTTTCCTCCCTGGCCCTCCAAGCTTACAATCTGTTTCCTTCTGTGGTGAAGTTGGGCAAGTTCTGCTGCTTGGGGTGGAGAGCCATGAATCATGAGTGAGAGGCTCTGAGAACACGGAGTCTCTCTGCTTCACCCACAACAAGTCCCAGCAGCCTAGTGGGATCCAGCTCTGACCCCACAGAGCTCTTTACCCATGACTGGTGCCTTCAGGAATGTGTCTGTGGGAAGCAAGAAAAGTTTCAAGTACAGTGGAACAGAGTCATTGATTTTTTTCTTTTCTTTCTATGCCGGATTGCAAGACAGCCCCAAAGATTAGTCGGCTCCAAAATTAAGTTGGCACAGAGAGAGACCTGGGTCCAACTGCTGAGCCATTTCAATCTGTTTTGGATCTGATTTGCTCAGGTTGTGCAAAGGAACAAGGCTCCCAGTGGAAATATCATGTAGCTATGGCCTAGAAGTATTTTTTTAATAGGTGAAATTTAGAAAGAATTTGAATATTTTATGTTGGGGAGGTAGATTGTTGAGTGAAATGATTGGGGAAAGGAAACATTCGGTTCAAGTGATTCCAAAGGACATTTAACTGATCTAAATATTTGTCAAGCTGACTCACTACATTCACTCTCACCTGCCTGAAATCAGTATGTTCCAGTCAAACACGGGCGTCTGCATCTGAGTGTGCAGAAAGAACTTAAACCTGAACTGGCAGCTGGGAAGGGGAGAGAAGCACTGGACAAGGGGCCTGGACAGGGAAGCTTTTCCCACTAAGTGAGAGGCCTAAAACAAGCTGTTAACCCCCCTGGAGTCAGCTTTTAAATTCTGTGATCTGAACGCAAACTTCAGGTCCTCCAGATGTCATGAATAACAGTTAAATACTGAGGACAGTGTATGTATTTTTTCTGAAAAATCTAAGAACATATCTGTTAGAATAAATGCTTCCTCTTTCTGCTTTAGCCTTGAATTCTCAGATGCAGACATACCGCTTTGCACAGAAGGCATGGGCAAGGCTGAGCACGCTGTTTTCCTCACTTTTTAAGGAGTTCCCTTCAGACCTGTGTCAAGGCCTTTTCATTCTGAGTCATTCGAGATCTATTCCAAAAACAAAACAAAACAGAGCCCTTTGATTTAACATTGTTTTTCACCAGCTAGATGCCTGCAAGTGGGGAGCCGTCTGGCGCTGAAAGTGTCCCTGGTGTTTGCCACCTTCTGAGGTGGGTTCTTAGAGGCATCAGCACCTCGTCAGGCTGAGTGAGACATGGAATTAGGGACTGGCCGAGAGAGGGGAAGCCAGGGAGGACGGGGGTCTCGCAGCTCCCATAGGCCACAGGTTTGCACCCCAGGGCCAATCCCTGCCGCTCTTCAGTCGCTGCCTCTGTGCGACCAAGGACATGCTGGATCGTGTGCTTGTAAGCAGATGGAAACGCACTTCTGGGCCTCACACAGGCTCTTTATGCTCTCCTCTGGAAAGCGCAAGTAGCTAGGAGCAGTGACCACTTTTGTTGTCATCCTTAATGTGGCAGAGAGATTGCAAAAATGCCCCCAGGCCTTTCCCTCTCCCTGTAGCCACACCTTTGCAATGTGACTTTGTATTTCCTCCCACCAATACGCGGAGTTAATTTCCCCACCCTTTTAATCTGGGCTGACTTTATGACTCACTTTGACCAACAGAATGTGGGGTAAGTGACAGTGTGCCCGTTCCAAGCCTCAGCCCCAAGAGGTGTTGGGCTCGTCGGCTTTCTCTTGAGCTCTGTGATGACATGAACAGGCTGGGACTGCTGAACGAACGAGATGCAAATGCCAGTCCCACTGTCACCCTTGCTGACAGCCAAACCACTGCCAGACTTTTGAGAAAGTGAGGCCCCCGTAGACCAAGCAGCCCACAGCCAACCTGCCAGCTGACCAGATACATGAGTGCGCCAAACTAAGATCAATCAAACCTGACCTTGGTCAGCAGAACTGCCCAGCTGACCTGTAGACTTGTGAGCGATAATAAATGCTGGTTAACTAAGTTTTGGGGTGACTTGTTACACAGCAGTAGTCAACTGATATACTTACTCATTTAAGGGAAATGACAGGGTGTTGTAACACTATCTTTCAGGAATTCACATACTCATTTATTCTACAGATGTTGATTGAACTCTTAACAGTAATCAGGTATCATTCCAAGCTCTGGGGATAAAAGCCCCTGCTCTCTGCTCTCTTAGAGTTTGCATTCCAATGGGTGAAGACAAACTACGAATACATAAATGAGAAAATAAAAATATCAGTAGTAAGCAACATACAGACCATTTGAGTAACTGTGTGGCTACCTTAGGTTTACGGCCAGGGAAGTCTCACTGAAGAAACATTTAGACTGAGATCTGAATGTCAGTATTTAGCAAGCTACATGAAGATGAGGAAAAAGCACTCCAAGCAGAGGGAAGAGCAAATGCAAAAGCCCTGAGGCTGGAATATGGGGCGTGCCAGGAACAGAGAGAAGACTGTGTATCTCCTGCGCAGTGGGAAAGGGAAGAGGGTGAGTGGGGGCAAAGAACAGAGCATGTGGGGCTTTAAAGCCAGGAAAAAGAATTTGGACTTAATGCTAAATGCACTAAGCAAGCTCTCACCATTTTTTTAAATCAAGAGAGAGTAACATAATCTGATTAACGTTTAAATGAATCCCTTTGGCTGATGGGCATAGAGTGGTTATTAAGGGGCAAAAGTGGAAGAACGGAATCAGTTAAGAAGCTCCTGCAATAATTTAGCCTGAGCCAGGGTTATAATAATGGAGATTAAGAGAAGTATGTTTTAGAGGAAGAAGTGACAGGACTGAGATGAATTGGATGTGGGAGATAAAGGAGAGAGAGGAATCAAGGGTAACGCCTAGTTCTTTGTTCAGTAATTGGATGAGCTGAAATGCAAGAGGCTGGGGAAGGCAGGCTTGAGGGCTTGGGACAGGGGAGAGGCCAGGTATGTGAGTGCCATGTGGGCCTGGAGTCCAGGGAGAGGTCAGCACTGAAGGAGTAGGTTGGGGGTCACTGGCATGAAAATAAGTCTTGGGTTGCAGGAGGTCACCTGAAGACAGTGATTAGAAGAGACAGGAGCCCGGGACAGAGACCTGGGACATGTCAACATTTATGGGTTGAGCAGTTGAGAAGAAGCCAGCAAAGGAGACTGAGAAGGAACAGCTAGTAAATGAAGGGGCAAATGAGAAGGTACACACAGTTTCACCAAAACCACGAGGGTACGATGGGCAAGAAGAGACTGTGGTCCATTGCACTGAATACTTCTGACTGATTTGAAGGACAGGAACCTTCCTGCAACCTTGAATGTGGCAAACCTTCAAATGCCTTTTACCCTTTGCAGGGCAATAACACATCCCACAACATGGAATGGATTGTAAAATTAGTTTCTGGTCTCTGTCTCTATAGGCTTCTACCACTGGATAGCTGGGATTTCTTAATACCAACTGCCCCCACCACTCTTAATCCCTGACCTCTTACATTCAGTTATTCCCCAAACTCCACCACTCTCCACAGCCTGGAAATACAAAGACCCATCAAGTTAGTCAATACAGATTCTCTGGAAACTATAAGCTTCATGAGAATGAAGCTTGTGTCCATCTTGTTCACACTGTATCCCGGTCCCTAGTACAGTTCTCATCCAGAAATGAATTCAAACACCCTGTTTGATCTCCTACCACCAGTGCTGCACTCGGATTCTCCTGGTAACCGTGCCGCCCCCACCTCATCCCCCTGGGGACAGACAGAAGGCTTTTTTCAACAACCCCCAAACTGAGGTTTCTAAAGTTCGAGGTCCTATCTTGCTCTTCAGTCTTTACAGGGTAGGATACGCTGCTGCTGAGGCCAATTCCCCTAGTACCACTGCTGACTTCTCTGATGAGGACTTCTCACTGGCTGGTGGGACTTTCTCGGGAGCCTGCCCATCCCCATAGCTGGGACAAGTCATACCCTTAACCATGTTTAAGGGTCTCATCTCCCAGGACCTTGCCTTTAAGATTTTATAAGTGTTTATTGTTGCGGAATTTTTCAGCTGTTTTGTATTCAGTTCACACATAGGCAAGGTCTGTATGGCGGGATGCTAGGATAAGTCTGTGTCAGCTTGACCCAAAATGTTGTCTGTGTCTAAAAGTCAAGGTTGGAATACCTGGCATTGATATCTGGGAATGTCCACATGACTTTTTGACCCCTTAAAGCGTATTACTTTTTGCCTCCAACTCCGACCTTGATGCTTATGTATGACTTAGTATTCAAGTCTACACTTTCAGCAGGTCATTTGGACCCTCTCTCAAAGGAGGGCATTCAGTAATCATTCCAACTGAACCAAGAACAATTTATCTGCTAATCCCAGGGCAATTCTGGCTCCTGGGACAGTCAGGTGTTAGGAGGCAGAGCACGGGAAAGTTAACCTCTTGTGACCTGAGCAAAAGGCCATCCTTTTTCACCTTTAAAATAATTTCACCTTTAATCATGAGGATTTTTTTCACCTTTTAAAGGCTTTAGTAATTATTTTGGGCTTAATCCTATAACTGTTCTGCTACCACCTTCTACTGTAAGGAGCTCATATTTGTTTGGCCTGTGAAAGGAAATGATCACAGAAGCAAAATCAGATTTTAGCTGAAGTCAAGACACATATTAAATCTGATGCTTCACAGCTGAATACAGGCCCCTCCACCTCCAATAGGCTTCTGCTGGCCGTGTGCAGACACTTAATAAATGCTTTTGATGAAGGTCCCTCTGTCTTAAAAGGAAATTAGATTGTTCTGACAATATCTCCTCATCACTAAACTGTAGGTTATTATCCAGCAGCCTGTGATCCTCTCGGTGTTTGCAAATTGATTGTTTAATGTTTTGCATTCTGCTCTGTCCACATTTCCAGGGTCAGCAGCCACATCTACAATTCCCAGTGTAGGTGATGTGTTTGTCCTTTGCTGGTCTTTGGGCATTTCACTGAATAAACACACACACACCCGCACGTGCGTGCACACACACACACACACACACACACACACTTTTTGTTTCAGAACAATTTCCCAAGCCCTTCCTTTATTCACTTCTTAGTAGTTATTGAGTACCAAACACATATGAACTAGCACTGGGCTAATGACTGGGGATACACTGTACGCAAGATGGTGTAGATTCATGTCCTTATGGAGCTTAAAATCTAGTGATTGTAATTTCAGATCATAGATAAGACTGTAGATAAAATAAACAGATACTATGATGGAGAATAAATGGGAAGGCCTCTGAATAGGAAATTTTTTTAAAATTCCAGTATTAGTGGTTGAACTCAGGACCTCGTGCAAGCTAAGCCTATACCCTCCCCGCTGAATAGGAGAATTTTAAGCTGAGATTTAGAGAATAAAAGGGGGGAGGGGGAGCCTTAAAATGTAGATGGAAGGAAGTGATGAATGCAAAGGTCCCAGAGTGAGAGTTTCATTTGGTCCAGGACCTAATAATGGAGGGCAAAGGGGAGTGGACTTCGGGAAAAGGGTGTCAGGTAGGATGAACATAAATCACAGTTTGCCATGAAAGGTCCTGGTTTAGAACTTTGCCTCTGTGGTGATAACATCTCCTTTCTCTCTCAAAAGTGTCCTGGTTTTGCATGATAAATTACATGGTCACCCTACCTAAACGCATGTCAAAGAGTTTTATGATATATAAGATGGGCAATCATTGAAGGGTATTAAGCAGAGGTATGATACAAATGGATTTATGTTTCCAGATTGTCCCACCTATGGTCTGAAGGGGGCCAGGTGGGGAAGTGAACTATAGTAAGGCTATGACAGTGGCCCAGAGAAAAGTGGATGGTCAACAGAGCATCACATTTAGGAAATATCTTATGTTAACACCATCCTTTCTCTCTTCCATCTTCCCTCTTTCCAAGCCCCCAGTTCTGCTTCCAGTAGATTAGACACGGCAGTGCTCTGTGGAGAGCCCTCACCCATTTAGGACTGAGTCACTGGCTCCCCCAGCAGCCAAAAGTGTTAGCTATTGGCGGCTGACAGCCGAGTCCCTCCCCAGGAACTGCTGAAGAAAGCTGCCTTGCTCTAAGATGAATCCCTGCCCTGGGGGCAGCACAGATCTAATTAATCAGTCAATATAGGGGTACAAAAGTCCCACCCCCTTGCCTCAATTCAGGACATCTCTGAAGGGTCATCCCAGCTCTAAGCCTCTGTTGCAGCTCCATCACAGTTCAATTTCTCCTCCACCCCATCCTGCATTCCCCCACAAAGACTGTTCCCCAGAGCACTCCCCTAAAATCACCTACATGCAGATATCCACTGCAGGGTCTGCTGCCTGGGGAACCTGGCCAACAATTCCAATGTTGGCATAACTTTCCATTAAAATGTGTCTTCAGTGTTATCTATCCTGGTATCTCCACATCTAATCAAGAGGTAGAGCGTCCCCTATGCTTTTCTGTTGGGCTTATGAAGGATCTTTTCCTATTGTCTTTTATGTCCTTTGAAATTTGAATCACCTAGTTTGTTGTGACCTGAATAATTTTATCCATAAATGGTTGTATTGGTTCACTGGTTGTAGTGGTTCTCTGTAAGCTGGCACCCTTCCCGATTTTCATTACATTCCAAGTGGTTATTTCAGATCTTGTGAAATAGCAGCTTTTCTTTAAATATCTTGATTTTTGATTACTTGAATTTAGTTTCTTATTTTGGTACTTGAATTATTTCCTTAGAGAATGTAAAGATGTCATAAATTCCTTTTTTTCTTTCTTTTATTCATGAGATTATTCCTAGTATTTCTATATAGTAATTTGAAATTTATTAAAATAAGTTACAATGGGACCCCATTCTTTATAGCTCATTATCACCAAGAATGCAATATCATGGATTAAATCATGCTACTCCAAAACATAACTACAACCAGCAAAAGATGGATGCTGGATCATTAAGAGTATAATAGGAGAGAGAGTTGATAATCTTTGCAAAGTAGCACATCAAGTCCTCACTCCCTCACAGGTATAAGAGGGATACATGTGCGTGGAGGTGAAAGGGGGTGGGGACCCAGCAGGGGGAGGAGGATGTGCATATGCTTTGAGCACTGGGGCTGGCCTATGCATCCTGGTGAAGCCTGTTGACTGATTTCCAGTCACCAAGCCACTTGAAGTCTCCCCGCCCTTGCCTCTGCTCACAGCAAAGGGCATGTGGGAAGGAGGGGCTACATAGACTTGCATACTTCAGTTCTCCCCATTCATTCATTCATTCATTCAGCAAATAATCCTGAGCACCTATGACGGTGCTACGCCTGGCCAGGGCTGTACTAGGCAGAGAGTTGAGCATCTCAAAAAACCATTCATGTCCCCTCCACCCACCCACCCGTCCACCACCACCAGTCATTTTACCTTATGCCTCTTGGTCTTGACTCCTCAAACAGGATAATAAAAATATTCCACTTCTTTCTTTTGTTTTTAGTAACTTTCCTTTCATTACAGTTTAAAACTTCTTCTATTTCAAATCATCTGCCCTGAGCATATTATTGTGAAAAGTTTAATCCTTCAGTTAATTTTTCTAGTGATATAAAGACCAAACATTGTTTTCAATACTTTTTAATAACTTGCTTAGATTCTTATTTCTAAAACATTGGCTATATTATGCACTTATCACCTCCAGTTTGTGTCATAGTGGAAAATATGTGGAAACTGGCTAGAACTTTAGCTCTGTAATTTATGGACTGTTGGATTGGTCTCCTTATTTAGTCTCTCAGAGCCTCAGTCTCTCCATCTGTCAAATGGGGGTAACACCTAACTTAAAGAATTTTATGAGGATCAGAATGAATCCTGCTGGCAAAGGCTTGAACCTTACCTAACACATTCTAACTGCAGGTTCCTTTCACCTTTCTTGCTCAGAAACTCGTTGTTCATTCACTTGACAAATACACAGTGATGCTTAAATTGTGCAAGGCACTGCTTCAGGCCCCAAGAGTACGAACTGAATAAGTAGGATAATGTACCTGGTGGTATGTAGTTTCTATCCTAGTGGGAGGAGACAGACAGTGAATGGATGAAAAGAGAGCAGGCAGTGATAAGTGCTAGGATTAAAACTAATCAGAATGATATAGTAGGAAATAATTGGATATGGATAGGATTGATAGAAAATAATTATTATATATAATAATGTAAGAACAATAATAATTTATGTTGGGTAGTCAGAGAGGGCCTTTCTGGAAAAGTAAGATCTGAGCTGAGACCTAAATTATAAGAAGCAGTTAAGCCAACTGAGCCTCTGAAAGAAGAGCTTTCTATAAAGAGGGAATAGCTTGTGAGAGCTGAAGGGCAGAAATAGACTTGGAGGGCTTTATACAAGGAACAGAAGAGCAGTGTGCAGACGCCCATCCATTGTAGGCCATTTGGTCAGAGTAGAGCTCCCCCCCCCCCAGCACAGTGAGGAGCTGTGGAGAATTTAAAGCAAAGTGGGGAGCAAGGTCTGACCTACCTGACTCTGAACACCATCAGGAAGCATAGTTTTGAGGTAACAAGAGTAGAGGGAGAGAGATCATTTCGGAGGCTATTGTAGTCATCCAGGTGAGAGGGGCTGATGGCCTGGACCACCGTGTGGGCCACAGGGATGGTGATAAGAAAACAGAAGCTGGAGAGATCTTAGAGTAAGAGGCAACAGGACTTGGCAAGGTAGTCCTGAAGGGGATTAAGAGGTACAAACTATTAGGTATAAATTAAGTGACAAGGATAGAATGTACAAGACAGGGAATATAGCCAATATTTCATAACAACTTCATACGGAGTATAAGCTATAAAAATCACTTTGTTGTACAAGGACTTCATTTGAACCACAGAGGTGCCATTTACTGAGGAAAACAAAGGAAGGAGCATACTTCTGGGAGAAAATTAGGATGTCAGTTCCAGATATTAAAAGTTTCAAATGCCCATTAAACATTCAAGTGAAAATAACATATAGTTAGATACATGAGCATAGGTTTCAGGGGAGGGATCAGGGTTGAAGACACAGAGAGAGAAGTCTGAGAGACATTAGCCTAAGCATGGTATTTAGAGCCATGGAACTGGATGAGATTCCCAGAAGAGAGGATGCAGATGGAGAAGAAAAGGGGTGAAAGTGCAGGTCCCAGGGCAGACCAGCAGAGGATTCTAAGGAGGAGAGTCTGGTGGAGAAAAACCGAGAGAATATGAAATTACAAAAGCCAAGAGAGTGTTGAGCAATGAGGATATGATTCACAATTTTTATAACCACTGGGCTTGCTTCACAAATACCTCATTAACAGCAAACCAACTTTAAACCCAATCACCAACCTGTCAACCCCAAGAGTCCCTTCAGTGTTCACTTCTCAAATATCTCAGTGTTATGGGTTGAACTGTGTCAACACAATAAGTTATGTTGCAGCCTTAACCCCCAGTACCTCAGAATGTGGCCTAATTTGGATATAGGATCTTTACAGAGATAATCGAGTTAAAACGAGGCCATTAAGGTAGATCCTAATATGACTGGTGTCCTTACAAAAAGGGGGCACAGAGACACACACACAGGGAGAATGCCATGTGAACGTGAAGGCAGAGATCAGAGCGATGGAGCAAAAGCCAGAACACCAAAGATGGCCAGTAAAGCACCAGAAGCCAGGAGAGAGACATGACTCCAATTCTCCTACACAGCCCTCGCTGCCCTCAGAAGGAACCAGTATCTTGATTTCAGACTTTAATCTCCAGAACTCTGGGACGATAAATTTCTGTTAAGACACCCCGTTGGCGGTACTTTTGCTAGACGGTCCTAGCAAACTAACACTGTCATCATGCCAGAGGGGCAGCCACAGGTCTGCAACACTCTCCTAGCTGATGTCTCCTTTTCTTGTATGCAAAGGACAAAACAGACTTTTGGGGCAGTGTTAGCCATAGTGGGACACATCCATGGCCTTTGTTCTCACTGTCTGAAAAATAAACCTTTGCTGTCGGCACTTGTAAAAGCACTTGGAACACAATCACCCAAGGTGAGTACTGTCAGCTAGTGGGTTGATGGTGCAGGAATCCCACTTCTGCCAAGAAGGAGAGGAGAGGAGGCTGCAATCTTCAGGGAATAAATGAAACAACATGATGGAGTGAAACAAAAAATGAGTGTGTTTATTCCACACAGAGAAGTGAGGAGAGCCGTCCATAAAGGAAAGCCTGGCCATAGGGCATTCAGACTCAGAAGTAACCCTAGAGGAAGGGGAGGCGCAGGTCCTCCTCCCGATTTGCCCAAGTTAGACACGGCTTATTTTGACAATGTATACACTCTGAAAGGCTTCTCTTTCACTCTGTCTATTTCTGTTCCCACAGGGTACACACTTGATTTCTATTTTTATCCTAAATGTATAAAGTTTAAAAGAAAATGTAACTTTTTTTGGAAAGTACCCACAAGGTGTTACAGTTAAGCTGTTTTTGATCATAAGGAGAAGCTACCCACAAATGTGTTCAACTTTAGATGGAGTCTTGGGGGGGTTGGTGACTGCTGTCAGGACCCACGTGAGGTTGTATGAGAGACGTTCAGTTGAAACTGAAAACTTTGGCAGTAAAAATAGATCACACTTACACAGTGTGCCAGACACCTCTGATAAGCACTTTGTATGTGTCAAGTCATTCGTTTCTCATAGTATTCCTATCAGGTGGACACTGTCCTTATACCCATTTTACAGATGAAGAAACTAAGGTAGAGGAGGTTAAGTGCCCTGCTCAAAGTTACAAAGCTAGTGAGGGATGAGCCAGGATTTGAACCAAGAGGGGCTGGCTCCTTCAAATGTTAGTCTATGCTGCCCCG
Source organism: Camelus dromedarius (assembly GCF_036321535.1). Classification (NCBI taxonomy): domain Eukaryota; kingdom Metazoa; phylum Chordata; class Mammalia; order Artiodactyla; family Camelidae; genus Camelus; species Camelus dromedarius. The sequence goes on along the minus strand of NC_087439.1, from coordinate 66,726,448 downwards.
TGGGAACCTGAGTGCCACTGATGCAGATTAGGGGTTCTCCTTCCCCTCATCCCTCCTTCCACCTTTCTTGTCATCTCTTTCTCCCTCTCCTGCTCTCCCTCCACCCTTTTTCCACTCTTCTCCCTCCACCTCTTTGTCTCTCTCAGCATTTCTGTTCCCCCTCCTTTGGGTATCTAGTCCATTCTCTTTTGGCCCCTGACTATTGTATTCTTTATATTCTAAGTCACCTTTCTCTAACCAACATACTCTTACTTACTCCTAGTTTCTGCTTCCTTATACCTTCAGCCTGGACCTGGCCCATCATGGCTACTCTGACCTCCCATCGCTCACTGTCTCACTGAGGTTTCTGAGTTCAGAATCCCAGTGGACAAAATCCAGTCCATTAGGTGCCCCCCAACTAATATGTTGCAGGCACATGCTGCATCATTAGGAACTAAACGTGGCAGCCCATGGAGGGCCAGGCCCAGGGCAGCCACCGAGATTGATGCCTAGTAAGCAGACTGTCACCTTTGATTTTGTCAGAAAAACCATCTGCTGATCAATTCTGTCACAGATAAGCCTGCCGGTCCAACCCTAGCCGGCCCTGGCCTGTGCCTGAGCTTCCGTGCCCCCGGTGTAATAATGCTTGTGCCTGTTGCGTGTCTCTGAGCGATGGCAAGAGCTGATTGCGAGGGAATAAATGAGCATCCTGTCTGGCTCTTCCAAGGGAAGACAAATGGCCTGGAGTTGCAAGGCATATCTGATCAAAGGGGAACCCAGGCCATCGGGAGGAGGCAAGAGACAGAGAACCACGTCAGCCATCCCATGCGGAAACTCAGCAGAGACCTGCCTCTTCAATACACCAGAGTGCTCTGTCTGGGTTGGGGGTTAAAGCTGGAAACCAGTAAAGAGAAACTGCCCAGGTAAAGAGACAAAAGGAACTCAGCCTACGCCAGGGCAGGGGTAAGCTCGTGTTTGAACTGGAAAGAGAATCTTGATTTCTCTGGGAGAAAAGAGGAGAGATGCTGAGCTACAAGGAGGCTGGGCTCTGGGAGCCAGACGAAGACATCTTAGTCATTAGAGCACGTGGCGTCTCTCTATCAGGTTTCTGCAGTCACCAAACAATGAACTAGGCTCTGCAGTACGTATCTGTACGTGCTCACCTGAACATAGAAGGGTGTTTAAAAAGCAAGTCTGCCAGCAATTTTTTGTCTGACTCTATCCCCAAAAAACAGGTACTTCAAATGATACATTACTATGTTGCCACATATCTCTTAACAGATGTGAGCAGATTTGTTATAGTGCTGGACAGGGTTAGTATCTCAGTATTCCCAGCCTTTCACACCTTGCACATCACTCAGCCTTCCTTTTAGAAATTTTGCTCTTTGCGTTGATACACTAGATTGACTGAAAACAGGTTTTCCATATTCTTAGAGAACAAAAATACCTTTTGCATTAAAAATAGAATCACAACAGGCACATAGACCAATATTTAAACAAAGGATCCACCAAATCTCATATGCTGACACTAATCCATTTTTCAGTACTTCCAGAAACACCAAACAAACTATCCTACCACTAAATCAGAATTTGTGGAACTAGCATAATGTGTTGATGACTAACCTTGTCAACTTGTTTTTTAAATAACCCTCATCATGTATGCCATGGTAGTAAAGGGTTCCCCTCTCCTGTGCATAGAGTTCCGCAATGAAAGTGGGCTGTTGCCATGGCAACAGAATACAAGGCAGAAAACTTCAGAGAAGGGGGAGGTTTCTGTACTCAAGGCCACGGCCACAAGAAAGCCCCAGGCCCCAGAGTGGTGGCAGCAAAGAGAAGCAACCTGCTATGACTTCGCACTGCCAGATGGCCCGCTGTTGACACAGGGTTCCCCCAACTGCTAATTATTTGCATAACTCTGGATCATTCATTTGAAGAAAAATAAAGACTTCACTTAAGTATGCATTGATGTACTTACCAGTTTTTCTCTTCGAACAGCCTAGTATTAGAAACTTTCTCCAAACACCTAAGCACAGTGCCTTACACATGGAAGCTACTTAAGTGTGTGTTTAGCTATGTACTGAATCCCTTCCCAAGCCAGGTATTACTCAAGACACAGAGATGAAAAAGGCAGGTTCCCCCTCCTCTGAGAGCTCACTGTCCAGTGGGTGGACAAGCATGTATCAAGAGCCATAGAACCTTACATGTCAGCTTAATGCCACAGCCTTGCTCAGTTTATCACAGGGGAAGAATCCCGGAGACAGACGCACCCCGGAGAAAGAGAGGAAGGCGGGAAGGGTGGACAGGGTATGTGCCATATGATCTGAGTCCTGAAGGATAAATAAGGAGTCATGAGTGCTCCTTATCTGTCTGTTCGCTCCTTGTCCTGCTTGCTTTGAAACTGTACTGGCAGAGAGGGCAACAATGGGCAAAGGTTCAAGGTAAATAGCCACACGGCCCAGGGTGGGAAAGCGTATGCAATTTGCTTTTGCTGAACAAGAATCTGTAAGGCAGGGAATGGTAGGTGCTGAAGCTGGAGATACAGGCAGCGAAGGTGTGAGCAGAGCATGGAAGTCCCTCCCTTGAGAGGGCCTGGACTGTATCTTTTGAGTAACAGAGGCCCTGACAAGGCAAAGCCTGCTTTCTGGAAGGACTCTCAGCAGCAGTGTGGAGAATTGCTTAGCAGATAACACTGGAGTCAAGAAGACCAGTTTCAAGGCTGCTACAGACATCCAGACAAGAGGCAGTAAGAGCCCGAATCAGCGTGGGGTATTAGGGATGGAAAAGTGAGGACAGCTTCTAGAAACATTCCATGAGTAAAACTGCACAGCTCCTCGGTATGATTCACCTCCCCAAATCCCTAAGACTCAAATCTCCATTCTCCTCTCCATACCAATTTTAATGCTAAGAAAAACCTGGGCAAGGAAGGGTAAGACTGTCAGTGACTAAATCTCCTTCAACAGTACATAGCTTATAAAATCACTGAACCACTGAAAATGATCGTAGTCACTTTAAAACATATTGGCTGAGTTGATGGACAGGCAAAAATATTTCTTTCTTGGATTTATTCCAGTACACTGTTTCCCCATCATTATTGGTCACAGGGGTCAGAAAAAGAAAGGAGATTTTTAGAAAGATTCTGAACAATATATCATTGCCAACTTGGAGTGGCAGGCAAAACAAAACTGATAGTGCTTCGTATTGAGATAGGATCATTCCTCGGAGGCTCTCCTGGCTTCACAGTGAATATTAATTTTTAGAGCATTCCTATAAAGTGAACAAGTGGCAAAAGGGGTTGGCTCCATTTCAGCGGGGCGGGGTGGGGGTAGGGTGAAGGGAGGGAGATACTGGTGCCTGGAGAGATGTACTGACTTGTCAGAGGTAAGGCTGGTTGGAGACAAGCCTAAGGGCAGAGTTTGGACTTCCTGGTTTCTTCTGGTTTTATCATCTAAACCCATCCTAATTAGGTTATAGTATTTAACACAGCCTGTCCGGCTCTCACCTGAAAAGAGGATGCACAGACCTGGGTAATTTTCCAGATAATTTCTTTAAAAGAAAAAGACACAACAACCTCTTTTTCCTCCAAATTGTTTATAATTGATGCAATATAGGAAGCCTCACTGCTTTTTAATGAGTTCCCAAACTCAAATTCTGCCACTTAATTTTTTTTTTGAAATTTGCATTTGCCTGAAATATCTCAGTAATTCAAGTGGAAGGGGAGGTTTTGCCTAAATAACGAAAATGACCTCGATTTACTTTTTGGTGTAGCTAAGGGAGAGGTGGGCACTGCATGGTATGTGGCCGCAGGGTCCAAGCCCTTCCCTGGTGGCCTGAGGTACGTGGAATCCCTTTGGTGCTGAGATGGGGGCAGAGGGAAAACCCCATGCTCCTGTTCAACACTATGATCCTTTCTGTTCTCCATTAAACATTTGTGGGTATTCCTCATTCACTCATTTTGCATCAGCAGACAGCAACAGACACCACCTGCTTTGTTTCATTGATACACAGGTGAACATGTAGGACCTAGACTGACAACTGGAAGAAACGACTCAGTTCTTACTAAAGGGTCAGCCTTGGACTCGGTTTATGTTTTTCCATATTTATCTGATGGGTAAATTGAGCTAGCCGTGATGAAGAAAGGAAATGACTGCATTTCCTGCTGTTTTGCCAAAGCACATGTCCCAGTCCTTTGTCTGACTCTAGTCCCTGTTATCTACCACGCTGCTTTTGTCTCTCCCTCATTCAGCCACTCTTCCCTTACTCTTGTCTTCTTGTATCTCTCGGGAAGTCACAGGCCCCTGGATGCTTTAGTTCAGTGAAAACCTTTGATTACCATGTGGTCCAGGAGCAACAGTTCAGGTGAAAAGAAGAAACCCTATCCTGAAGCTATTTTGGGGGAAGGCTGCAAGTCTACAGAGGGACCCCAACAGTTTGCCTTAGTACTGGGGCTCATAAACAAAAGCTTCAGATCTTGACGTGAATAGAATCAGCTCCTTTGGGCTGGTTTGCGGGCAGTCCTGCTGCTCCTGGCCGTCAAAAGAGCCAAGAGCCAAGAACAAAAGACGCTTGCCAGGCCACCCTGGTACACAGCCGGAGCCGCTGGGTGCCTGACATTCCCGGCTCCCCTGCACTTACACTTCCAGACACCCTGGCTGGCTCCCTGCACACACGCCCAGGATGGAGTTCTCTCTTCTGCATGTACACATCTCCCAAAAGAAGGGCCCCTTTCTGAAACTGAATCACTTCATTTTTACACCCTAAACAATTAGACCCGATTTCCCAAAATGTAAGAGCAGTCAGCAGACTCTGTCCAAATAATCAGCTCTGCGTGGCTAAGGCAGGAGGAGAGGAAAGGAGGGCGGAGGGAGAGGAGGGGGGGAGGAAGGCAGGGCTCCAGAGTCTTTGTTTCCCTCCCATCTGGCTGGAAGCCAGAGGCGAAGATCGAAGAGACCTATCCTTTGTCCACTGATCTGACAGTCATCCCGAGTTCCCACTCGGCAAAATCAAAGTGGAATGCATTCACACATTCATGTCCACAGCCCACAAGGTTACTGAGAAATACAACTCTTCCCGTGCCTAGTGGAAGCAGGATCTCTAAGCAGCATTTCTGTTTTCAAGGTCACAATAAAATGAAGAGGTCTACTTTCTCACTGCAGTCTGTCACTGTTAGCACTCTCCTAGTCCTCCAAGGGACCAAAGCCTGTGCTCTGTGGCTTTAAGGGAAGAGAGACTCCTTCTCAGGCTCTCTCTATCAAGTCTGGTTAGGTTTTAGCATGTAAAGTTCCAGGCCATAAATAATTCAAAAGGCATGAAGAAGATTTTCTTCATTCTCCATCTATCCCTGCATACAACACCCCTCCCCTTCCTTTCTGGCTTTTAACAAATGCTAATTTAATCAACTGGCAGTAAATTGTACTGGTTGCTGACTCATGCCAGACACAGCCCCTATGGACATCACCGAGCTTAGCCATCTCATTTGGAAATAAACAATAAAGAGGTACAGCCCTGAGCTGCCCACCTTTCTTCTTTTGTCCTCCTTTGTTTCCTCCTATCCCTACCCCCTCCCCTCAAAAGGATTCTTTGCAAAGTACCGTGATGTACATGCAGGGAATTCACATCTCAGTCATGCTGCCTACAAGGGTCTGCGCTCCCTGCAAGTTGTGGAGCCTCCCAGCCGCCCCTGATGACAGGGAGGGGGGTGTCCCCAGTGCTCCTGAAGGCTGCTCTCTAGATAAAGCATGTGGCAGAAGACAGGAAGAGGGGGGACTGAGAAGAAGGGTGGGAAGGGGAGTGAGGAAGAGCCAGCCCTCGTTAGTCAAGCTGTGAAAGCATGTGTGTCAGAGAGCTCCTTGATAAAACCAATAACGCCGCATTGGAAGCTGATTAAAGGGATGGAGAAGCAGCTCCCATCAGTGGGCCCTTTTCACCTCTCCAAGCCAGCAGAGTTGGGGAGTGGGGAGCTCCTCCTCCCGGGGACAGTTGGAATGGAGGGTGGAGGGGACGAATTTCCTGGAGACAAGGCAGGAGCAGCAGATAGGGGGCTGAAGCTGGCAAGAGTGGGATGAAAAGAAATGCCTCCAAAAAAGAAAGGACCAAGAGATCGGAAGATATTTATGGGAAGCCTAGGGTCTATTTCCTTTTCCTTTTGCTCTTTTATTTTAGCTATAAATATTTATCTTATAAAGAAGCATTCTCCATCCCCACCCCAGAGGGATTCCTTTAAAACCCTCCCCATCATGATCATCCAAATATGTGCTGAGCACTAATGCATAGGGAGGAAATGGAAGGTCCCTTACCCTCTTGTCTTCAAACGCCTTGGAAAGCACTTACAGTGTTCCAGGCACCACCATGCATTATTTTGTTCATGTTTTCCTCCTGACCACCCTGTAAAGTACACAGCTGGTAGCATTAGGTCCCTTCTACAGACAGGCTAGGCTCCATGCCAGGGCTGGTAGATGAAATAGTCCTAGCCGATGCTGTTTCCATCAGGCACCCTGCTACCTGCTGGTTTGCACACAGTAGGTCTAACTGCTTAGATGTTAGGCTTATTGTTCATGAAGCAAATGGAATAACGGCACAGCAGCACAACTTCTGACTCCCCAGTCATCAAACCCTGCTCCCACTGCTGACCATGTGTGCTTCAACTGTCAAAGAGCTGTTTTGTGTTTAATTGTACGCATCTGCCTCATTGGATCATAAAGTCCTCTTGGCCAGGGACATAGTATGGGGAGTTTTTGTGTCCCCTGCAAGGTGAAAAAGGAGGCATGTGCTACAGAGAGCACATTCAAAATTTCTGGTTGGTGGCAAGGACACCTGATGGCGTTTCAAGTGGGAAACCCTGCAAGCAGCACCTGATTTTCAAATCCCCCCACTGAGGTTGATTTCTTCTGTGGTCCTCCCTCCAGTTTGGTGGCTATGTATGTCTCTGTTCCCTTGGGTTCTTTTTGGAGTGTGTGTGCATGTGTGTGCAAATACATACATGCATATATACATATGTGTCTTAGATCGACTGCATTGTTTCCTGACCCTCCTGAGGGTTTTTTCTAGAAGGCCTCCTGCTGACAAACAGGATATACATAGTGGCAAAAGCACTTTTGCCTTGGAATGCACAATCAACTTCCTGTAGGAAACTCAGAAAGCGGAACAGACAGGGAGCCCTCTTCTCCTCCAGCACCCTCAGTCCCTGCACAATGCTCTGCACTTCTCTCTTCTGTTTCACAGCTCTACGACTTTGGGGTCCCTGGGGAGCCAGGAAAGAGTTGGCCTGCACTGGGGGAGGCTTTTGCCCCCAGCACAGGGCGTTCTAAGGCAGGTACCTCACTGCCAAGAATGGAAGGCGTGGTTCACTTTGTCCTTATTTGACCAGAAGGTTCGGCAGGGAATGCTGCCTCAGTGCCTCGCTGTAACTCCCCGGTGGTGGTAAATAAGCGCAGGGCCTGGTATGGCTTCTTGGCTAAACGTTTGTACAGTAACTCAAATGAGGCAGCAGACATGAGTCAGGAGAGAGAAATAAGCTGAGGAAGAGTGGGAGCGTGGGGAGATTCAGCTTCCCAAGCCAGCGAGATGGTGCTTTACCCAGAGACGCTCGCTGAGTCTCCGGGGACAGACTGCAAGTCCTCCCCCCGACACTGCACCACCTGCTAGAGCCATTTGCAAAGCAGCTGGTAAGAGCAGCTAAGTGAGTGAGCCACTTGTCCGTCGTACTCCATGCACGAGGCCGGCCAGGCCCCTGCACATTGCTGAGAGGGGCAATAAAAAGATACTAAATATTTTATCTATTTTGAAGACTCACAATTCAAACCAGGGCAATATACAAGCTGAGAATGTGAAGCTCGGGGATAACATTGGCCGGGCAAGATTAGGTTCAGCAAAAACGTGAAAAGATGATTGTTACTGAATTCCAGTGATCATGGTTATGTGTGCAGTAATCAGTGGATCACCAGATTGATCCTGGCCTCTCAGAGGCAGGGCACCAGCAGCTGGTGGCCAGAGTTATTAAGTCTCCATGGTGGGCTTCATTTTCTCTACTAGAGATGATGGAAAGGAGGGCTTCTATCAGCCGCTACGTGCCACCCTCTAAGGGTCAGAAATCAAAGTGTGTGCTGAATGGATGAACAGGTTCCCTCCTTTGTTCACTCACAATAAAACTCAGGGCTGCCCAAAGTTGTGCTTCTCCGTTTTAAGTCTCTCTCTCTGCTCCTTCTCAACAGTTACTTTAGCCTGCTTGGGTGGCTTAACAGCAACTTATTTTCTCGTGGTTCTGGAGGCTGGAGGTCCTGGATGAAGGTGTCCACGGGGCCGACCTCCTCTGAGGCCTCTCTCTGACTTGTGGACAGCCTCCTCCTCCCTAGATTTTCACATGGCCTTCTCTTGGTGTGTGGCTGTGTCCTCATCTTCTCTTTTTATAAAGACACCACTCACAGACGATCAGGACCTACCCAGACCTCACTGCACTTTATTTACCCTTTTAAAGACCCTGTGTCCATAACACTCTGAGATCCTGGGGTTTAGGGCTTATATGAATTTGGGAAGGGCACAATTCAGCCTGTAACAACAATTGTGATTTTTCGTGGGTCTCAGGACCAAATATGTGAGTCTCTGCATAAACGTTCTGGTGAACACATATCCTGCCGCTGACCCAGGAAGACTCAGGCTCTGCCCTGCTGTGTCTGCTTATCCACAGGCACCACCTGCTCCTCCTACCCTCCTACCAAGGGAGACTGCACAATTCCAGTGTTTCAGGTAGTAAGAACAGAAGGGAAGGGGTTTTTCAAAAAGTATTATTTTTTTCAGTCAGTTGTTCCACTGGTGAAGGAGAGAGGGCAGCAAGAATAATTATGGTGGGATGGGGGACGGGGGCCTCTCAACTCCTTGCCCTTTACTGCTCCATTCCTGCCGGGGGACTCCCTCACTTTGGTAGCCTGTCCCTTTGAGTAAAGGCAGTTTCTGCCTGGCTACCTCTTTATCGGCGCTACAAACAAGCAATCTATTTTGGTCACAGAATGAGGCTCCATTTGTTTTGAACATAAACTGGAATTCAGCATGTGACCAACCCAAGTTACAGGAAGACTCCAAGTGGCAGGTTTAAACCTGACTCTGTCCATTTTGTGTTTTCTCCTTACCAGGATATCTCCAGCTGCCATCAGGTAGCTGTGTCACCGTTACCCCAGCCCCCAGCCAGAAGTCACTGAAGGAGACTCTCTCTACCTCCCAAGCATACGTCGATCTGTACCATCTGAAACTTCTCCCTGCTAGGGGCGTCCCAACCACCTACCCAGCCTATTTCAGGACAGAGATGCTGAGACTTCTCAGGCAGTGAATTCTGGCCTCACAGCTACAGAATAGTTAAATGGGTAAGAGTCAACAGAGAACACCCTTGCGAAATGTTTTAATGCTTCAAAAACTCCCATTTAAAATTGTTTGGGCCCTAAACCCGTGTTTTGTGTGTGTGCGTGTTTTGTTTTTTGAAATCCTCCTCTGAGCCTGCATGCTGGAGACATGACAGATTTGGTATTTCAATCCATATGTCCATTTGAATTCTAGGAATGCACCCTGGTTAGGTTTTAAGAGCATCTTCTGGTAAATTAAGTCAGATATCGGTGCTGATATATACTCAAGCAGACAAGGAAAATTAATTGAAAAAAAGAGATAGGAAAATATCTTGCATTTATCTTCCTCATATCTCATAGTTTGAACTTATATTTCTAGAGATCTAAAAATATTATCATAGGGAAGTCAACTGAGAAGGTTCCAAGCCGAAGAGTTTAATCTCAGTGAAGTAATACTATTTGTTTATGCACTGTGTACAGGGCACAGAACTGTACACTGATTGATGGTTAGATACATACATCTTTCTCTTCCAGGATCATGGAATCAGAGTAAGAACATTCAGAAATATAACACCACAATCAACAACAGAAAGCAGGAAAACCTGAACAGTTCCAACTGAGTGTGACAGACACTCAGTGCTATTGGGTTTCAGAGGCGAGAATGATAACCACAGTGAAGGGGTCTCAGAGGAGGTGATATCTGAACCCAGATTAGCAGCTTGGACCTGCTTCTGCTTTTAGTGAGTATGGGCTTACTGAAGGCTTTTGAGCAGGAGAATGATATTATAACAAAATTGGTATTGGAGGTGAGTACCCTGGCACAGGGCACAGGATGAGCTGGAACAGGTAAGAAATATGGCTAGGAGACCAGCTTGCAGAGTCTGGTGGGGGCCCAGGCAGGAGACTCATACCTGAGCTGAGAGTTGGCAGTGGCGAGAAGAGGAAGAGCCTGATGCTACAGACACCAGGAAGAAGAAGCTGAGCTTCAAATCCTACTGATTGTGAGGGACAAGGGACAGGGTCTTGCTCACTGACCAGCTCCCAGAGGAAGATGGCTGTCCAGAAGGAAGGTCTAGGTCCTGGCTGGGCAGCTCTCCCAGACTTCCCCTTCCTTTTCCCACCCCGTAGAAACAGCAGAACTGCCCAGCACACCAGGCTCTCCAGTGGGAGTCTCAGGTCATCCCAAGAATGTAGCCTTGCCCTCTGAACAGACAGAAAGAATGTTCAGGGCACAGGCATTAACTATGTAAGCCCATTGTCAAACAAAAAGTCCCAGAGCTCCCTCTGGCTTCAACCCAAAACCAGTCCTCCATCCTGACTGTACTGAGATGAACAAAGTCTGGCTATGACCTTGGATCATTCAGACTTCAGATCACATACCTGTGTTCCCCTTTGGATTTTATAGTGATTTCTGGCTGGCCCTGTTAGGCATCCAGTGTCTTCCTTTCCCCTCTCTAGCAGCCCTTATTTCTATGTGAGTCCCACACAGGATCCTGGGGGTCACAGGGTCTAGATTCAGTTCTTCAGGGCCCTCATTCACCTGTCCTTGTTGACCTACTTAAGCCCATGTTCAAGTGCCCTCTGAAGCCAGACACCTCTAAACTTTTCATTTATCGGAAATAACTTTTTTGTTTGAGCTCTGTGTTCTGCTCCTTGCACTTAAGCCCCGGACATAGGTTTCTTGTTGAATGGTGTCATTGTGGAAAGGGCTCTGGGAAGGAGGACAGAGCACTGTCGCTCTCAAAGGAGCTAGCCATGGGACCCTCGTCAACCCTCTTCGTGTATCTGGGCTTCAGTTTCTTCATCGGCCCCGAGAGGGTTTGTACAAGCCAGGCTCTAACGTCTAATGATTCTCCCAGCTTTGACTTTCCGACTCTGCAGCCCCTGCTGTGTTGCTGAAGCCCTAGGGAACTTGACTCTTCACCTCCTGATCTGTCCTCCCAGATGGTCTTGCCACTGCCTCTGTCTGACCTCACACTGTGGCCCTTCCAAGGGGGCTGAGGAACCAAATGTGGTTCCAGGGTTTTGAACACATGCAGACAAGAATCGACAGTTCCATGTACAGAAGCAGAGTCTGTGTTTTTTTTCCCTTCGGGGTCAGGGAGGATACTGAGAAGAGTGAGGGAGGCATGGGTTGGGAGCAGAAAGCCAGGCCACTTTTAGGCATGTGGACCTGGGGGGAGTGGGAGACAGCCCAAAAGGGACGTTCGACTAACTGAGAGAGATTCCACACTAGAGGCGAGATTCCCAGACTTGAGCTTAGAGATAGCCAGGTGATTCTTAGGTGGATGGGTGCTAACACAGGGCCAGCGCTGGAAAGAGAGACGCTACCTGGAGAGGCTCCGGTGGAGGTGGTGACACAGAGGTGAGAGCTGAGGGTGGGGACCAAATAACTGGCTAGAGGAGTGATGAGAAAAAAGATGAGTCTGCAGAACTTAAGCCTGACAGGCAGCCATGTTTTATGAGGAAAAGAAAGAGGAAAAGGAGAGGTCAGTAGAAGGTAAAGGAGGAGACAGAGAAGGGAACTGATTTCCCCTGAGTTGCTGCTACACGCTGGGCTCTTCACATGTATCAATGCAGGGAGAACCTTGAGAGTGACTGTCATGAAAGCCAAGGAGGAAAACGCAGTGTAGGACAGGCACCCTCGGCGGACCAGGAGCAGCAGGGAACCGGAGAAAGAAGGGTCGTGAAGCCAAATCCTGGTCAGGTCAGCAGCGCCCAAGAATGACAGATCCGACCACTTGCACTAGAGATGGTAGCAGATGCGGTAGGTGACCGACATCGTAATCCCTCACCTACATTCAGACTCAAGCCAACACGCCCACCTCCAGCTTACTCCTCCAGGCAGCTTGCTCTGCTTCTCCCCAGAAGCCTTAGGGCCTTTTCTGAAACTGCCAGAGCTTCCCAGGGGAAACTCAGGCAGGGAGAGGAGTTAATGCTCCCTTCCCCCAGCCTGCCACTACCGAAAGACAAGAGCCAGCGCATAAGTGCCGCAGCCCCTTGCTGTTCCACGGACAGCGGAGACCTCGGGTACACACCCAGATGCTGGCTTTTCTTTCTTCCCTGCCTCAGTCTCCCCACTCTCACTCCTGTTTTCTGGGATCGGATCCCAAATAATTATCTACACTCAGTCTTTGACGGAGACTCTGCTTTCAGGAGAGCCCAGACCAAGACAGATGACTCAGCCTCGTGGTAGCAGACCCGGAAATGTGGGCAGAAACACGAGCTCTCATTTCCTCTAAAGCTCCGAAACACTAAAGAAAGAAAGCAGATTTCTGTTCATCTCTGTAACGCCCAAAGGCTGAGCAATGTCCTGTGGGGCAGGCAGAGACGTTACTTTGGCTATGATCCACAGGCCCCCAGTCATAAATCCCCTCTTGAGAGGGTGAACAGGCAGGGCTAGTTCTCAGGACTTTGGGTTGAGAACACAGACAGGCATGATTTCTATCCCCGTCATCTCAGAACGGCACTCGCCCCCCTCCCCGCTCTCCCAGAGTTACCTTCCCCAGGGCACAGGCCACAGCCCAGAAGCCTGGGGCAGTAGGAAGCCCAAGAAAGTGTTTTGTTTCACTGTCTGACACAATGTCTTAAAAAGCCAAGGTAACTTCGTAGATGTTTCACTGCAGTAGAAGTTGTTCAGCACGAAGTTTGCAGTAAGCACCTTCTATCCTTCGTGCTACTGGCTGGCCCCCACAGGCTCCAACGCTAGCACATTTGAGAGAAAGGGCTTTTGTCTCAGTCCACTCCTGCGTGGGGTCCTGCAGCTTGTCCTCTCTACTGCCAAGCACCTAATTCTCTATCTCTGCCCGACCTCGGACTTCTCTGATGCTCTTGCTGTTGGTCACCCCCTTGGACCTGCCACAGCCACCTGTCTTTAATACAGTGCTGCTTTCACCCTTCTGGGCGGGAGGTCCTGGCAAGGTTCAGCAGCACTCCTCGTTTTCCCATCCCAACTTGGACTCTGACCACTGCATCATTCCCTGCACATTAGAGCTGGAGCAGGTCACTGACCCCACTGGAGCACGGAGAAGATCGCAGGGAGTTTCAAAAGCCAGAACAGAAGAACACAAGTCAAAGCCTGATAGCTCTATTCCCTGACTGCATCAGCACCTACTGGTCCTGTCTCCTTCTCACGGCCCATCATGTTGTCCGTGGACCATCATTCCTCCTCAGGGCCTTTTCTGCCTTACTATCTCTCTCTCCCCTCGCGGTTCTGGTTTCCAGACACCAATGCTGGGCTGCTCCTGAGATGTCCTTCTCTTCCCTTTTGAAAACCAATCAACCATCTTTTTGCAGAGGACCCTCTTACCCCGAGTTGAATTTTTTTTTAAGTTTTTCATTTAAGAAATTGCCTTAAAACTTTAACAAATTAAACTGCCTTAATGAAGCAATTTTAACTCTTCATTGAGCCAGTGTACTCCTTTGAAAGGAGACCTAGATTTTGTATATCCAGGGGTTTATCTGAAGATTTTTCTTAAAGAAAATAGAGTGGGGTGGTATTATTGCAGCACGAATCAACACTCAGACTTTTGCTCAAACCCGGACGGGATGCACTGCTACTATGCCATTTAACCCTTATAATGCCAAACACATCCTGTATCATCTATAAAGGTTGTCAAGGCTTAAAATTAAAAGAGAACAAAATTGAAAGAGAATAAAACCTGTGGCCCATCAAGAGCACTTGGCATTCTCCACCCAGTGCTCACTCAAAGCTAGGGATTTGATAGCTGCCTTAGAGGCAGAATGGTCTGAAGGCCAGACATCTGCACACAGATCTCCCTTCTGTTTTCTCCTTCCACCCAGTGCAATGATTTTAAATTTCAATGTGGATAGAAATTAGAATACAAGGGTGTATGTTTCATGGGTGCTATAAGTGCGTTTCAAGGGCAATCCTAAGTTTATATGATGTTCACGTTAGGTGTTGATTATAGAAACTAAAAATATCCCTCCTAAGATGTGACTCTTCTGTTTGGAAAGATTTCTTCAACTTGAATTCTGTCTTCAGACTAGAATTTCTAAATGGCTGCAAAATTTTAAATGGAGATTTTTTTTTTCTTTTTGGTCTCACTACCCTTGGAAAGAGAACTCAGCCCCTCGGGCTTGGAGTGTCCTGTTGAAAGCCACCCCTTGCCCCCACGTCACCACTTAGCAGCTTCTCCCTCTGCTGTAGTTAGAGAGAGAGAAGGGGAGCAGGAGGCTGGCTTCCTTACTAAACAGCCGGATGACTTGGGGCTGCAAAACCCGATGCTATCCATTTCATCTTGGCATTTGAAGGCAGAGAGCTCCTTGAGCCCATCATATGTGTCCTGAATTTCCCAGCTTTGTTTCGAGACTTATTTCATCTGTCGCGGCTTATACCTCTGCTCAGGTTCATGGTAAATGGTCTGTTTCTGTCAATGACTTTTTCATCTATGTCAGGGAAAGGCCCATTAGACAAATCCAATGGGACAAGTTCAGAGAGTTTGTCAGTTCCCGTCACTTTCAGGTCTGGCTGTGCAGTGGAGCACAGACGCGAAGCAGACTTGTCAAGATGGGCAGCTTCCTCTGGAAGAAGTTTATCTCAATGAAGAGAAACATGTGATGGGTGAAAAACGTCAAAATAACTTCAGCCTGGGAACAGCACAGGGAGCTGAAATGAGCTGTCTGTGAATAAATTAAGTCTCAATCCCCTGCACACAGGAGGAGTAGGGGGACAATGGTGCATACCCCAGGTATTTGGGGGTGCTTGGCAAGAGTCTGCTACAAATGAGAAAGCTATCATTTCTTAACATCGGTTATTCTTTTTAACTTAATAATCAATAATTATTGATAAGAAAAGTAAAAGCATTTTATGTGTGAGAAGGTGGAAGAGAACTTCCACACCTTTCTGTTGCCAAACTGACTAAGCCCCTGTACCCTCAACGTCATACACTGACCTCCCCTCTTTCTGCGGTGAGCGAAAGGTCCTGGTGGCAGTCTAAGCCCAATCCCCCTGTCCACTGGAGACTCTTGCCTTTCCATCTTGTCAAGCACTCCCTCCTAGCGTTGTCCTCTGCCTTCTGCGTTACCAGTTCCTCCTCTGCTTGCTCATTCCTTTCAAGCTTAAACATGCTGTCATAACTCCCATTAGAAAACCGAGAAGTCTTTTAATTCCATATCCCCTTTTAACTGCCACTCAATTTTTTCTGCTCACTTTTTAGTGAAGTTCCTTCTTCAACTTCCTCCTCCTTTCCCCATTCTCTTAACCCCCAGGGAACAAAAAGTTGTTATCAAGGTCACCAATGATCTCCACATCACCAGATTCAAGGACTCAGTTTTACATTTGCCCTAATTGATTGCTTCATGTGAAAATGATATCATACAACACAATACTTTATTGCGTATCCATTCATTATCTGCCCCCACCCCACTATAATATAAGTGATTCTCAGGGGCAATGGCAACTTTGTTTATCATGTATCCCCAGCTCCCAGGACACGGTGCTTGGCACATGTTAGGTCCTCAACAAATACTTGTGAATAAATGGTTGAATGAACAAATCAATCAATTGATTTGACTCTGCTGGTTACCTAGAAATTGGTAAAGATCAAAATTTCTTTGAGACATAACTGTAATTTCTTTAGCCTAATATTTTGCAATGGTCTGGGAAAGAGATGCTGTTTGTTCTCAGAAGTGGAGTGGTGAAGCAAGAAAAATGAAGCTAATATATACTGAGTGTCTATTATATTGCAAATACTGGACCAGCCCCTTTCATATACCTTTTTTCATTTACTCCTCACAACAACTTAATAAGATAGGTGCTCTTGTTGTCTTCATTTTTGCAAATGAAGAAACTGAGGCAAAAAGAGAGGTGAAATAGCATGTCCAAGTTTACCCAAACATGAGCTCAGCACTGACGAACCCATGCAGTTTTCTAGTTCCACTGGTGCTAGATACTGAGTGCTGTGAATTCATAGAAAATCAAAATAACTGAGCTGATAAAGCTCTAAGTCAAAGTTTCTAAGTAAAATATATATTCATTTGGGAATATTTGTGTTGTTGTTTTTATTATCAAGGAACATCGAAGTGTCACAAAAGTAAATAAAACAACAAGAGTTCAAAGTGATTTTGTTGCTTGTTTTCTTTCCCAAGCACACTCACCAGAGGCTTATAACCACTATCCATAGGCTACATGTGGTGGTTGAGTAGCCATCTGGCTGGGGCTGCCAGATAAAAACAGGATGTCCAGTAAAATTTGAATTTCAGATGAAACACAAATAATGTTTTGGCATAAGTATGTCCTAAATACTGCATGGGACAGACTTATTCCTAAAAAATACGTAAAAAATACGTATTGTCGATCTGAAATTCAAAATTAGCTGTGCTTCTGTGTTTTTATTTGCTAAATCTGGCAAACCAGAAGGCCAAATGCACCCTTCTGTCCCTTTATCTGCCAGACAGTTTTACCAAGGCAATAGGGACAGAAAAAGAAAGGAGTGAGGGTCACTTTGAAGCGATAAAAGCCAATGACTGCTGCCTTGGGCTAGGGCTGCTGGGAGACATATTTTGTAATAGGTTACGTTACCTCCAGAGTCCTTTGAGCCTCACCCTCTGCCTCTTGGGCCTTCTTTCTGCTGCTCAGAAACTGAGCAACTATGGACAAACCCCTTATGTTCTCTAGACTCGGTTTACCCATCTACAAAACAGCAGTAGTCTTAGGTGTTAGAAAGGAAACAGGGAGTGTGATGTGACTGACTTCTGTAGATATGGTAGCTGGTCAAGATCTCAGTGATGCTTTTTAACAGAAACTTTAAGGATTAGAAGAAAGCCACGCCGGGAAGGATGTGTGTGCGCGTGTATGTGTGTTTGTATCTGCGCAGCCACAGATAAGATTGGGGAGGCGAGGTCCAGACAGAACAGCGAGTACAAAATATTCAATGAGGACAGTGGATTCCATACTGACCTGTTTTTTTTTTTTTTTCCAAACAAAAATAAAAGAAACCAGACTCAGAGTAAAGTAAAAACTTGACAACTGGGGCAAAGCAAGACTAATCTATAAATCGCATTCCCTGAAGTTGATTTAAGTGGTGAACTGAAACGCATCTTAAGTGAGGAAGAAGATACAAAAACTGGGCATAAATACAGCTTGAAGTTATGATCAAATTAAAGTTACAACAAATTTAACCCCACTGATACCTCACACTGTGGATCCTGAAGGAGGGCAGTGCCATGGACCAAATTGTTTCCCCCCTCAAATTCCTATGCTGTAGCCCTAACTCCCAATGTAACTATGTATTTAGAGACAGGACCTTGAGGGTGGTAATTAAGGTTAAAAGAGGTTATAAGGGTGGAGTCCTAATCCAAAAGGACTGGCGACCTTATAAGAAAAGGCAGAGAGCAAGGTCTCTCTCCCCACCTGCATGCACTGAGGAAAGGCCACGTGAGGGCGCAGCAAGAAAACGGGCACCTGCAAGCCGGAGAGAGAGGCTTGCCAGAACCCAGCCCAGACTTCTAGCCTCCAGAACCATGAGAAAATGCATTTCTGTGTTCAAGCCACCCAGCCTATGATATGTTGTTATGTCAATCTCAGCAGACTAAGACAGCCAGTGAGGAATTAAAATCTGTTCGGAGGAACACTTAGCCATTTTAAGAGCCTTACTGTGTGAAAATGCTACAGTTATTTAGTATCCAGTAGAATGTGGAGCAAGAAAGAGAAATGAAGTCAGTGAGACGGACAAAAGCAGCCTAGCAATTGATGGCATAAATAACCAGGAACGAAGCCTCTTTTCCAGTGTTGGGGCCAGCCTTGGGTTTATCAAGTTCCCAAACAAAAGGAAGTGATCATGGGAGATAAGCCATCTCACGTGGAGGGCACACACTGAATGAGCAAAGGCGAATGATGCACTGGGAGAATACCCAGCGCCGCTTAGAAACATTTGAATTCTAACTTTGAAAAATTCTGAGGCCTTTAATAATATATTAATTCATCCATTCTCATTATTCTTTTTCTTAGGTTGTAAGGAAAAAGAACAAGGCACAACCTCTTGTCCAAAGTTCATTCATTCAAGACATCATGTGAGGGAATGGGAGTATCTGAGATTTGATAATGTGGGGGTTCCTGTTCACAAAGATGTCCAGTTCTGTAGAAAAGATGCTCAGAAAATCTGAGCAATGTAAAGCTGGGTTTGAGAAGACATTGGATAAATATCTGTCATAAGACTGGGTGGATAGATGGATGGATGGATGGGTGAATGGACAAGACAGTAATTGTTACAGAGGTTTACAGAAGGGCTAGAGTCCTGATGCCAGCCTCTGGCTGTGTTCAGTCTATTTGAGCACAGGCATTGATCATTCTCTGACAAACTGATAACACCCTATATATGACTCCTCCTCTATGAGCATCTAGGAAACTTGGACAGCACCTTATTTGCTCTTATTTTCCCGAAAGCTTAGCCTTGGCACCAGGAACTGAGACTCTGACAATCCCATTGACTCTTGAGCCATCTGGTTCCCGTCATTATTGGGAGCCTGTTTACTGAACTCATTTATTTATTCATTCAACAAATAGTCATTAAGTGTTTGCTATGTCTATACATTGTTCTAAGTTCTGTGGATACATTAGAAAGCAAATGAGCTTATGTGCTGTCAAGAAAAAAGACAGAAAATAAACCAAAAAATAAAATGTATAGTGTATCAGACATATAAGTGCTATGGAGAAAAGTAAAGCAGGAGAAGGACAGAGGAAGCCAGAGTCTGGGGTAAGATGTTTAAGGATGTGCTTAGGGAAGACTCACCAGGAAGGAGACTTGTGAGCAAAGACCCAGAGGAGTTGTAGGAGTGGCCATGCAGCTCTTGGGGGAAAGGTGCTCCAGCCAGAGGGAAAAGCAGAGCTTTGAGGTTGGAGTGTGCCTGGAATGAAAAGGAAAACAGCAGATGGACCATTGCATCAGGACAAAGGGAGGGGGGAGACAGAGGATAGAATGTCAGAACAAGGGAAGGCAGAGACCCATGGAGGGCTCCATCGACCTTGGTAAGGATTTTGGCTTAAAAAAAAAAAAATTTTTTTTTTTTATTATTGAGGCATAAAGACATATAATATTGTATTAGTTTCAGGTGTACAACATAATGATTCAATATTAGTATACACTGTGAAATGATCACCACAGTAAGTCTAGTTTCCAGCTACCACGACACAAAATTTTTTTCTTGTGATGGGAACTTTTAAGATCTACTCCCTTAGCAACTTTTGAATGTGCAATAGGATACTAACTACAGTCACCATGCTATCCATTACATTCCCATGACTTGCTTATTTTACAACTGGAAGTTTGTACCTCTTGATGCTCTTCACCCATTTCACCCACTCCTCCAACAACCTTTTCCTTTGGCAACCACCAATCTGTTCTCTGTATCTATGAGTTTTGTTTTCTTTTGTTTGTTCAATTGTTTTCTTTTTTAGATTCCACACATAAGTGAAATCATACAGTATTTGTCTTTGTCTGACTTACTGCATTTAGTATATTACTCTCAAGTTCTGTCCATGTTGTAGCAAATGGTAAGATTTCATTCTTTTTTATGGCTGTGTAATATGCCATTGCACACATAAACATATACCACAGCATCTTTATCCATTCATCTATCAGTGGACACTGAATTGCTTCCATTCCTTGGCCACTGTAAATAATGCCGCAATGAACATAGGGGTGCATATATCTATTCAAATTAGTATTTCTATTTTCTTTGGGTAAATACCCAGAAGTGGAACTGCTGGATCATATGGTTGTCATATTTTTAATTTTTTTAGAAGCCTCCATATTGTTTTCCACAGTGGTTGCACCAACTTACATTTCCATCAAGAGTGCACAAGGGTGGCCTTTCCTCCATATCTTTGTCAATATTTGTTATTTCGTGTCTTTCTGATAATGTATAGGTGCGAGGTGATATCTCTTTGTAGTTTTGATTTGCATTTCCCTGATCATTAGTGATGCTGGGCATCCTTTCATGTGTCTGTTGGCCAACTATATGTCTTCTTTGGAAAACGTCTATTCAGATTCTCTACTCATTTTTAAAATCAAATTGTCTGGGGTTTGGAGGGTATTGAGTTGTATGAGTCCCTAATATAGTTTGGATTCAATTATATACAAGCTGTATATTGGTACAACTCAATACCCTCCAAATCCCAAACAATTTGATTTAAAAAACATATGATTTTCAATATTTTTCTCCCATTCAGGAGGTTGCCTTTTTGTGTTATCAATGGTTTCCTTTGCTATGTAGGAGCTTTTTAGTTTGGTGGGAAGATTTTGGCTTTTACTTTGAGCCACTGAGAGTTAATATGACCTGGCTTAGGTTTTAGCAGGATTACTCTGGCTGCTGGATTGAGACCAAGAAGTTGAGGTGGCAAAGGCAGAAGCAGGGAAACCAATTAGAAGGTATTTTGATAATCCAAGTAAGAGGAGGTGGTGGCTCCAACCAAGTGTTAGTGGCAGAGGTGGTGAGAATATCAGATTTTAAATATCTCTGTGGAAGTAGAGCCAATAGGATTTGCTGGTGGTTTGGATGTGGAGTTTCAATGAGGAGACTTCTATTATGTTGTCAAGCACCACTGGTATCAACACTGGCATTGCTGCATTGCATCTTCTGCTTACAGACCTCAATTAACTGATTGACCCAGTTTGAATTGAGAACATTCCAGCACCACCAGTCCCCACCCCTCCACACCCCCAATCCTAATTGTTAGGATTGATGGTCTCTCCATCCCTATGGCCTCCAATGACTTGTCAACATTTTTGCCACACCCAACCCAGGGTCTATCCTATAACCCTCCATTTCTACCTCGCCCTGTCTGCACTTAGGTTCCCATAAGAATGGAGAATATGGGATTTGAAGGGAAAAAAGGCTTTATCTAGATGAAAATGGATCCAAGTGGGGAGAGCAATTCCAAGCCAGGATAACTGGTAAGGGAAAGCACTGAGAGGATCAGAACAGCAAGGACAGACATTAAAAATTGGCACCTTTCTAGATCTCTACCTGACATCTGTTTCCAGATTTCAAGGCATTCTGGGTCAATATGAGATGTATGCAGTTGCCATCTGAGAGCAAGAATAGACAAAATATCTAAAGAGAGTGGCTCTTGCAAATTGTTAGTTACGATTGTTTAATCAACAAAGAGAGGAAGGAGGGGGAGAGAAAAGAAGAAAAAACAAAACAAACAAATAAAAAAGGTTAGTTCTTTCCCATTAGCTATTTCATAGAAACCAGCAATGGGTTACTACCACATTCTGCACTATCTATTTACCTAACTATTAAGAAGAATCCAAGTCATCAACCCCCTGTATATTATCTTATGATTTAAATCATGCCTTTTTTCATACTCTTTTTCACCATAAGTTATTACAAGATATTGAATATAGTTTGCTGTGCTATACCATATGAGCTTGTTGTTTATCTATTTTATATATATTAGTTACTATTTCCAAATCTCAAACTCCCAATTTATCCCTTCCCACCCCATTCCACCCCACTCCCACCCCCAGAAATCATAAGTTTGTTTTCTATGTCTGTTGAGTCTGTTTCTGTTTTATGAATAAGTCGTTTGTCTTTTTTTTTTTTTAACTTAGATTTCACATATAAGTGATATCATGTGGTATTTTTCTTTCTCTTTCTGGCTTACTTCACTTAGAGTGACAATCTCCAGGTCCATCCATGTTGCTGCAAATGGCATTATTTTATTCTTTTTTTATGGCTGAGTAGTATTCCATTGTATAAATATACCACCACTTCTTTATCATCTGTCAGTGGACATTTAGGTTGTTTCCATGTCTTGACTATTTTAAATAGTGCTGCTATGAACATTGGGGTGAATGTATCTTTTTGAATTAAGGCTCCCTCTGGATATATGCCCAGGAGTGGGGTTGCTGGATATTATGGTAAGTCTATTTTTAGACTTTTGAGGAATCTCCATATTGTTTTACCTAATGGCTGTACCAAATTACATTCCCACCAGCAGTGTAGAAGGGTTCCCTCTTCTCCACACCCTCTCCAACATTTGTCATTTGTGGACTTTTTAATGATGGCCATTCTGACTGGTGTGAGGTGATATCTCATTGTAATTTTGATTTGCATTTCTCTAATAATTAGCAATATTGAGCATTCTTTCATGTGCCTATTGGCCATTTGTATGTCTTCACTGGAGAATTGCTTGTTTAGGTCTGCTGCCCATTTTTGGATTGGGTTGTTTGTTTTTTTCTTATTAAGTTGTATGAGCTGTTTATATATTCTGGAAATTAAGCCCTTGTCAGTCTCATCTTCTGCAAATATTTTCTCCCATTCTGTTGGTTGTCTTTTTATTTGCTTATGGTTTCCTTTGCTATGCAAAAGCTCATAAGTTTAATTAGATCCCATTTGTTTATTTTTGCTTCTATTTCTATTGCCTAGATAGACTGCCCTAGGAGAACATTGCTAAGATTTATGTCAGATAATGTTTTGCCTATGTTTTCTTCTAAGAGGTTTATTGTGTCTTATGTTTACATCTTTAAGCCATTTTGAGTTTATTTTTGTGTATGGTGTGAGGGAGTGTTCTAATTTCATTAATTTACATAGGGCTTTTTTAAAGCAACAATTAAGAAGAACTCTCAAAGAATGAGGCTGAGCTTGCTAAGTCTAACCAAATCATTTTTTGGTATTAAAACGTACACGGCATGAACACTGTGGAACAACTGATGCAATAGATCCTGACTGTTTTTCAAATTCCTGATCAGGATTTCCAGACATTCAGAAATGGAGGGGGTGGGGCGGGAGTGGCAGGAGGGGGTGGTGTGTACACATGGTGTTGTTTTAAAGGACCCAATACTATAATTCTTACATGTGGAAATTTTCCACTGACTTCAGATTTGCTAGTATGAACCACCAAATCCTCAAAGATTGTGCTAGGGCAATTTGGAGGCATCCTTCCAACCTCCTGGTGGAATAAATTATAAGATGCAATGAAGTAGTTATTTTCTAGGGCTTGTTGTGTTTTTATTCCTCCCACAAACAAAATGCAAACTATCACAAATTAAATAGATTCCTCAAGGTCAGAAGGAGGCTTCTCATGCTGTTTTTCTACACTCAGCAGCGTGTCGCAACAGATGTTAAAGGGCCAGCCCCGAAAGGAGACTATTTTAGCTATAAGAACTAGAAGCAGGGGACTGAAGGCCTTACCCCAGAGAGATTTTGGTAGTGAAGTGACATGGTGTGTGCATCAGTCTCAGCTCCTACCTCTTTTTGTGTCTCCTGGAAGATTCTGAGGTCTTTGGATTAGAGCAAAGTGACAGTTTCAACAGAACACTAGCTCCTTAGAACATACCCATTTTCCCCCCACCTTAATGATTGAAAGAATCTTTCCAGACAGCTACTATGGTGATGGACTTTTTCCACCAGATGCTACCCTTCACCTATGTCCCTAATGAGTATCTCTTACCTAGTTTTTCCTGAGGCCAGATTCACTGCAAGGTAGAGGAGGTGGCCCTGCTCATTAACTCTGAATCTGTGGAACAGAGACTTGGAACTCAGGACTCTGAAACTGCATGTGGACAACACCTCCATGCATGGCCGACATAGGCAATACCAGCGGCAGGCATGGGGCCTGTGAAAGTCGTAATGTGGCCTTGTCTCCATGTGCCTCCCTGCCCTAGCCTTCATTTGTGAACAAAAGATAGTGTCCCTGATGACCAGCCTCCCTCTTACTGTATATAATTCGGAGGCCATAGCAGTAGGGTGGCCCAAGGACACCTGAAATAATTCCAGCTAAGGCCCTTCCTCCTTCATTTTTGCCGCCATCTGTCCAGCTCTGTTCCTGACCCTCACTTTACACTGCTGAACAGAAACACAGGATGGTGGTTGGTTTTGGGGGTGCCTATCCACCCACACGCCTTTTGTAGGATCTGCCCCTGCCTCAGGCCACTGCCTCAGAGTTCTAGATATCTGTGCCAAGTGAGACTATGCATGACAGATAACCGACTTCAAACCTAAAGTCTGGTTAATGTGGCCAGAGAAACTAATAGGCTCCATATTGTCTTACTACCTCTGGCTGGAAATGATAACTGAAGGCAGAATTACAAGCTTCAGTGAGCAGATTAATGAGAAAACTTTGAACACTTGGGAGACAATCAATACGGTAGTTTGAATAGAAAAATCTTTCAGTTAGAAATTAACATCTTGATAAATGTTTAAGAAAATAATTATTGAATATTTACATACCAGTTACCATAATTTAAGCAGCATCAACCCATTGTCTGTACTTTATCTCAAAGTTTCTGCCTAAGCCTGTTTCTTACTGCAAAGAGATTTCTTGCCATATTAAAAAGTTTGTTTTAACTGTTCTAAGGACCGTAACCTTATAGCCTTGAAACTATAAATGTTCACTATGGGAAACTACATGTTTGTTGCAGAAACGTGTTATCGAATATTGTGATTTGCAGTAGAAAATATTGTGTGTTTACTCATTCTAATCTATGTTGGTCCTAGGAGGTTGAAATAACCCACCAATCTTGTGATAACTAATTCAGTATTAGTTCTCTGCTCTAGATCTAATCTACTCAACCACTCTAAGAGGGCTTGCTGTATCTCTTAAAATTAAGACATAGCCAAAGGCATATCTGTTCATAAAGATTTGTTTTACAAGTATAATTAAAGTGTTGATAACAGTTTATCTTTTAAACACAATGAGGACAAGATTTGCCACATTAGTAACAAGATTTTAGGGATTCTACTGTCTTTAGTTCAGAAAAACTATGTCTTCTACATTTAGTTTTCAAATAAACACGTTGGTAAGTTGATAAATGAAAAGAAAATCACTCAAAGGATAATTCTCATGACAAACTGATTAAGATGAGGATATGGGCATGTGAGACTGTGCACCAAAACACCTAGCACAGAGGGTGGCCCATGGGGGCGGACTGATAAATGCAGGCTGACTCTGACTTGCAGCAATTGAGGTTCCTCCATGTGGAAGTTAGTCTATTGCTAGAGACAAAGGGAACAGACGTGCCCTCTGGGATGTTATCTAACCCCACCCCCGTCCTCAGACTTCCCTTCAATCCTCCAGAGGAAGCTATGGCAAGTAGGCCGACCACGTGACCCAGGGAGAGGAGAGGTGCGCTGTCTCTTCTCCAGCTCGCACCACCGCTCTCTGCTTGCTCCTTCAGGAGCCTTTCCCAGGCCCCGCCGCCCTGAGCCTGGTTTACGATGCTTCTGCTGCCCCTGTTAATGCCTTCCTCTTCACAAGACAGAGGTAATCAGTCCACACGCATGCCCCACACCCCTGAATTTCAGTATCTATCTTGTAGACCCACAGATGTGCACCCAGCTTCTCCCTCGGGGGAGGGCTTGATGGGAGGAGTGCCGGCAGCAGTCATGCCCTGGCTGTCAGCTATTTCAGGGTTGCCTCGGCTGCAGAGGCCCTCCTCTCCGAGGTCATACTCTTTCCCGACATCCCACAACCCTTGGCTGAGACAGGCGCCCACCAGAGCATGACTCCATCGGGATATTCACTCCAGCACACCTGGAAAGACTGGTCCAGGCCTTCGTGGGCCTGCATCACAGCTTCTTCTGCTGCCCATGCCGTCTGCAGCTCCTCCCCTTCACAGAGCTGAACCCAATGAGCACACTGCTCCAGAAACTCCAGCTCAGCATGTTCCTAGAGAGACCAACCTGGGACAGCTGTTAAGTATTTCAGTCTCTTCAGGAGGTTACTGCCAACCTGATTACTACAATGCATAAATTCAGGTGAAGAGAGGGGAAAGTCTGGAAGTTCATCAGACTCCATCAGTGGTCCTAAATATTTTAGCCTTTAGAAATAGAACTATTTCTTTAAATAAACTTTTTGTGAAACTGTAAAGCAGAATCAAACGGGGCGTCTCAGCTGAAAATTCTGTGTCAGGCCACAGAGTCCTGGAGAGATGAAAATCAATGGGCTGAATAAATCAGTGGTTCTCAACCCGCATCAAGGACCCGAATCCACTGGGGGCATCTGAAACACAAATGTCAGGCCCTCACCCCTGAGATTCAGCTTTAACATTGTAGAAGTCCTTCAGGTGAATTTAAGAGACTACTTGAGCTGAGAACTCGGTCTTCAGGTCTTTCATGAATAACACAAGATGGCCCTTTCTCCAGTACAAACATTTAAAACAGGGCTTCCACCATCCAAGGCTAAAAAGCCAATTTTAGCCTTTACATAAATACGGGGATTTATTTTTCAATTGCTTATTAATATCACTGGCTATATTTTCTTCCAAAAATCAAACAAAAGAAATGACAGATAAGCTAAAGTACTTTCTGACCTCCCTCCACCCCAGTATTAAAGGGTTTCTCCTAATGCTCCTAGATTCCATTTTTCTTACATTGCCAAACCTACAAGAACAACTAGGACCCACAGGTCCCAAAGTTCCCCCAAAGAGAGGAGGTCATCTAACTGTGGGGAGATCCCTTACCGCTCTTACCTGGCCTTCCCAGGGGCCAAATCCACAGGACACTCCAGTAGAACTCTTTGCTTTGTTGTTATCCAGACCCCGATTTAAGGAGTTAAATTGCATTGGTTCTCTTCTACCCCCTGAAGCTGGAGACAGAAGCACAGAGAGCCTTTCCCAGTCCTGACTTGGCTGTCCCAGTTGGCTGTCCTGACTTTCCCCTTCTTTACGGGAAGTTTTCACTTTCTGTATCTTGTCAATAGAGGAAACAGTCAGGATTTAGGCAGTTCTCAAATATATACTGGCCTCATATTTATTCTGCCTAGCCCCCAAACTGCCTAAAAATTGGTATGACTGGATTTCCTCGAGTTATTTATAAAAGAGCACCCATTTTATAGAATTTGATTGGTTCTCTTTATAGACATATTTTTGAATACTTGATTTTGAATGGGTTTTTTGGTTAAAATTGACAGCTAGTGTTAAAGTAGTATGTATAATGTTTGAGATTATTCATAATCAACTGGTACTCAATGATCCTTCAATTTCTGACCAACTTATAATTTCAGCTCTATTTAGGGCTAGGAGAAGAGGAGCTTCCTGATCACCCCTTTTGCTAAGAGTCCCTCTCTTAGGAAACTTGGATATACCCAGTGATATCTCCAGTTTGATCACAACAGTGATGGCAGCAGGATTGTGAGAATAGAGCCAAGTAAAGACACTTTGATTCTAAAAAGCCAGCATATGATGAACACTTAACATCCTCCCTAGATATATATATGCACCTATGTGTATGTTCATAAAGAATATGTGGTATTATTTTGTGGGTACTATGTAAAAGGTTAAAATATATATATGTATACACACATATATTTTTCAATAATTTGTACCCAACAGCATATAAATATCTGATTTATTTTTTAAATAAATATTTATTGAAAATAATATACAGTAAGAGAAGGGCACATATCATAAGCATACAGCTCAAAGAATTTTTGCAAGGTGAACACTCCTCCAGTAGCCAGCACCAAATCAAGAAACAACGTTAACACACCAAAGACTTCTACCTCCTGTCCTCTCCCTGTTTCCGGCCCTCAATCTCTAGCCTAACTTGTATTGTTGTGTATTAATTTTGCTGCTTGTGTACTTTATGTCAATGGAATTACAGAGAGTACGTTCTTTTGTGTCTACTTTCTTTCTTTCAACTTTATCCTTGTAAGATCCATTCATATTTTGTATGGTAGCAATTGTTCATTCATTTTCGTTGACTGACTATAACACAAATTATTTACTCATTCTACTACCAAAGGACATTTGTTTGAAGGAGGTGCTATTATGAATACATTTTCCATGCACAATCTTGTATGTATGTATGTATATATGTATGTGTATGTATATGTATTTTGGTAAATATATTCAGCCTGGTAGATACTGCCAAACACCTTTCCAAAATGAGTGCACCAGTGTATGTTCAGAAGTATATGAAAGTTCCAGTTGTTTCACATCCTCATCAACATTTGTCTTTTTTTTGTTGTTGTCAGTTTTTTTTTTTTAAATTCTAACCATTCTGGTAGATAACTAGGGGTGTCTCATTATGGTTTTAATATATATTTTCCTTGAATATTAATAAGATTGAGTACTTTTTAATATGTTTTTTGAACACTTGGATATCCTCTTCTATAAAGATCCTGTTCAAGTCTTTTGCCTATTTTAAAGCTTCAGTTAACTGAGACAATGTGTATTGGCATAAGGATGGACAAATAGATCAGTAGGAAAGAATAGAACTTCCACACACATATAATCACTTGATTTGTGATAAAGCTGGAAGTGATGAACAGTGGGGAAAAAATGTCTTTACAGTAAATCATGTTGGGTCAAAAGGATACTCATATGGAAGAAAAATACATTTTAATCCCTACCTCAAACCATAATCAAAAATAAATTCTAGATAGACTGTAGATTTCAATGTGAGAAATAAAGCAATAAATTTTTTAAAGAAAACAAAGAATAGTATCTTAATGAACTTGCATAGGGAAAAGTTTTCACAAACAGGATACAAAAATCACTGACTATAAAGTAAAACAAGTGATAAGTTTCTATTTATCAAAAGGCATCATTAAGAGAGTGAAAAGGCAAGCCCCAAAAGATATTTACAAGATCTATATTTAACAAAAGATTCATACCCAGAACAGAATAACTGCTGCATATTATTCCATAGTATGTATGTGTCACAGTTTATGTTTATCCCCTAGTTATGATAATTTACTGTTTCTAATTGTTCACTATCTAAAACAGTGTGGTAATGAATACATTTGCACATCTTTGAGTGTCTTCCTAATGAATTTATAGGATGAATCCACTTCCTACCTAGAAGTGGATTTCAGAGTCATGGGATAAAGCAGTTTCAAATCACAAAGGCCAATGGAAAGACATTTTTTTCCAGATGAGTTTTGTCCCATCTTATGAATTTCACTCTGAAACTAATTGTCTGCACTCTCTTGGCCAGGGTCCTGCTCAATTTTTTCTCCTTTTGAAGACCCTGGCATAGCTTAGCCAGAGTACACAGGCTTGAGGAGAAGAATTAAGAATTCTGATTAGGGGGAAATAAAAGGACATAAGAAAATGTTTAAATAAGAGTTCTCTAATATTCTCTGAAAGATTTTCTTCTTGGCTTCTCAGCTTCCTAAAAGAAATCATATTTATGATGTAGGTATTGACTTGAGCAGTGTATCATGTATGTTGATGATAGTCAAGTATCCTGGAGTCTTTTGAAATAAGGAACTTATCAAAAACAAACTTCAATTAAATGATTAAGTTTTTTGGTTACTAAAGAGAGATTGGACATCTCTGCATTTTCAACATTGTTTATTGAAAGTATTTTTCAAATATATGTTAATCTACTTTCCTGCTTCGGTAAATACAATGTCCTGACTATAGCTGATTATTTCTTTACAGGAATAAAAT
The DNA here is from genome assembly GCF_036321535.1 of Camelus dromedarius. NCBI lineage: Eukaryota > Metazoa > Chordata > Mammalia > Artiodactyla > Camelidae > Camelus > Camelus dromedarius. Next base: position 66,696,777 of record NC_087439.1, on the reverse strand, counting down.
TTTAAAATCCTCAGGGTCATAATTCGAACACTAATTTCATCACACATGGCATTGATATAGAAAGCATCCCTGGCACATTCTGCCTTATAGTAGACTATAAACTTCTTAAAGGCAAAGACTACATTCAAATTCTGATTCTGTCAGGTATAACGTTTGTGTTCTTGAGTGAGAGTATCCGATTGCCAGTGTTCCCATCTGCAAGCAAGAAGAAACTACCTAAAACACAGGTTGTTGGAAGAATAAAAGTTCCTAGTACAAAGTGCATGGCACATAGTAGGACTCAGTGAATGCTCCTTTCACTTCTCTGAAATAATTTTTTCCCAAATTGAATTTAAGTAAGTGTAGGAAATGAGAATAAATTTTTTCTGCTACTAGGGCATAAAGGAAAAAAAATCAAGCCTAATATGATTTTTTTGCCTTGTGAATTACATCTCATTTGAAAGTGAGGTGGCACAGAGAATTCCAGCATTACTGAGATTTCTAATTATTTGGTTCCCATTAGTAATCGGACAAACCTTCAGGCAGGCAACTTGGCAAAATGTATCACGTTTCTTTTGCCCCAGCAATTCCACTCTACTAGTTTATCCAAAGGGAATAATTGAGTATGAACAAACAATGAATGAACGAGGAAATTTATCGTTTAAGTTGTTTATAATATTAACAATCAGAAACAACCTAAATGCTCAATAGGAGACTGGTAAAACACATTTTGGATCATCCATATGGCAAAATATTATGAAGTCTTTAGAAATTACAAAATAGCTTCATATTTATAGATTTATAGGATGCCCATAACATATTGTTAAGTGAGTAAAATAAATGACAAAATAGTATATATCAAATACTTTATTCCATTTTTGTCAAAAACATGTGCATCTGTAAGAATGTATACATAAAAAAGTCTTGAAAAATATATACCAACATGCTCATATGTTTATCTACAACGGGTAGAATTATGGATGATTTTCTCTTTCTTTTTAATACTTTTATGTTTTACCAAATTCTTTTACAATAAGTATGTGTTATTTCTGTAATTAAAAGAATACTAAAGCTAGTTTCATTTTGAAAATTTAAAAAATTTAGTTGCCAAAAAAAAAAGCCAACTGACAATTTGGTACTAAGAAGTCCCAAAAAATTCATCTCTCTATGGACCTTATCTCATTCACCCTCAAACAGAAGAGAGGAGTCTCATTACTGCTGTGTGTGACAAGGCTTCTCAACCTCGGCACTACTGACATTCTGGGATGGGTAATCTCCCTTTGTTGTGGGAGATTGTCAGGTGCCTTGTAAGATGTTTAACAGCATCACTGGCCTCTACTTCACTAAATACTAGTAACACACATCACTCCCACCCCATGAGGTTATCCAGAAAATGTCTCCAGCTATTGCCAGATGTCACCTAGAGGCTAAATTGCCCTGGTTGAAACCACTGCTGTAAGGAAACTGAAGACCTGAAATTAAACCTCATGCTTGCCACTTACTAGCTGGATGATTCAACCTCTCTGGGCTTCCATTTTCTCATCAACAGAATGACTACATCATCTTTAAGGTATCTTTGGTCCTAAAATCTAGTTTTATGGGTTTGCAGAAAATCAACTGATCCAAAAGGAAAGTGGTTGGTTCAGAATTATGCAAAAAGCCAAAAGTACAGACAGAAATGTAGTGAGGTTTGCTGACTGTAATCACGTACTTACCCATTCATTTGTGTGACAAATATTTATTGAATGTCTAGTATATCCCAGGCACTGCTACTGGCACTGGGAAACAGTAATAGACAACAGGATGAGATCTTTGCTTTCCTGGAGCTTACTTCTATTGAGAAAAGCAAACCATAATCATGCAGTTTAATAAACAGGAGCATTTTAGATAAATGACATTAAGTAGGTGACATGGTAATGGATGGCTACTGGACTGCTGTTGGGGAAAGCAAGTAACATTAGATAAGGTGGCCTGGGAAGACCCCCAGAAGAGATGATACTTGGAAGTCCTTATTAGGACAGAGCCAAGCAAAAATCAGTGGGAAGAATGTCCTAGTCAGAGGGAACTGAAGTGCAAAGTCAGTGAGATGGAGAAGAGTTTAGAACCATATTAATGACACTTATAGCAATACATACATGATGGAAGATTACAAAGAAAATAATGTCAACTTAAATTATTAATAACATGGGGAAAAGGTAAGTGGAAAGTAATCTCTAATTTTTCCACAGTAGAGTAATTATAATAGAAATTAAATCTAGAAAAAGCCCTGGCATCGTGGCCTTCTTCAATAATGCAACTGAAAAATTGCATTTGGGGAAATTCTGAAAACAAATGCCCCCAAAAGCTCACTAATACCTTACTACCATCATTTAGCACTAGGAAGGGGGTGCCCAGAAGATGTCTACTGAATTACTAAAGCAATAAATTGAGGGGATAATCTTTTTGGTGGTTGGTGTGCTCAGGGGGAATGGGTCCAAGAGATAAAATGATAACTAGATTTAGTTGACAATTTGCTTTGAGTAAAATGTCGAGCTTGTAAATAATTTAAAAATAGCCTGTCATTCAATTGCAGCTTGTCCTTTAAGAAATTTTAATCGATGCAAAACACATTTCTCAAACACAAGCGTCTAACCCCTGTGAAACCAGCTATTGGTCTGAAACAAAAAGCTGTGACACACGGTCAGGGGAGTGTGTGCAACGGTTATGAAGGAGAGTGAATTGAGCTACCACCCCAGAATCCAATATATGACAATACCCTGCAACTGAGGAATTAGCTATTTCGACAATATGTGATGTGGAAACACACCACTTGTTCAGCTTTTTTTGCTCAAGGGCAGTGAGAAGCTGAGGTTTCAATCCACTCATCAGAAACAATCAACATGCACATAAACTCTGCATTTTGGCTGCAAATGGATTGTCTATTTGTTACATTTGCCAAAAGCTCAGCATTAGAGAGAAAGAGAAAGGGAGGGGAAGGTGGAGGGAGAGGGGAGACATAATAACTGTCTGAAATTAGGGTATAGTGTCACCTTGAGAATATAAACTCAAGGACAGAGTGGTTTAGCACAGGATTGGGAGGTAGGGGAATCTCTCCTGACTCAGCTGTCACTAAGCTAAGCTCAACCCCTTTCTACTGGGTCATCCATGCTGAAATGGGGAGAAAAGAGAGATCATTCCAAATGGGAGAGGAGCAGATGGCCCCCTCTTCCAGGGTGGCTGCTTCCCTTGGGGACAGCAGGAAGCAGAGGCAGTGGCTGCTCTTCCTTTGTGCTTCCCCACGCTGCCCAAGCCTGCACTGCTGGGTCGCACAGTCTGGTGGCCTTCTCTGACTCAGCTGTTCTTTTCTCGGAGAACTTTTTATCAAAGGAAACCAATCATTGTTCAACCCACAGTGCCAGGAGATGCAGCAGCAAAACCCCAAGGACAATAGCAAGCTCTGTTCTTTTAGGTTGAAACTCCCAGAAAAGATTTTTTAATTTTTTTCCCTGCTTAGATCTGGAGGTCTTTTCTTTCTTTCTTTCTTTCTTTTTTTTCCCCAACACTGACATAGATTATGAAAACATCATCCTAAATCGCCAGCATGGTAGCTCCAGTTTGGGAAGTAAACCAGCACAATTAGAGAATAAGGACACCTCTGAGGGCTCAACTGAAGCTGGCTCGGCATTTGTTTTTAATGAATTGATTATCATCGATTATCAAAACATATATGTATAGATTTTACCCCTTAAATCGTTTATACTAAATAATCTGCAAAGCTGTTAACCCTGGATAGATTTAAAGATAATAGATAACGATGCATTATTCATAAATGTTGTACGGCAGGATATCCATTATACAACTGTTAATCTCTAGCAATATCATTTTCATATTCATCTGTTATGATTTTATTTAAGCCAGATTGTCGAAACTTTTTGAAATGTTGATTTTTAAAATCTGCCGCTATAACGAAACATCAGTTCCTCCTCTCAATTCAGTGCAGCCATGGAGACTGCATGAGGATACTGCTTCCTTCCCTCCACGCCTGGCCCAGTTCACACGTGGCCACACTCACAAAGACATGTGTGCATGCTGCTTGGCTGTGCTGTTGACGTTAAATGGTTAAGCCTGTCTTTGTCGCAAGGTCAACCAGAATCAAGCTCCACTTTTTGTCTTCCTGTAGGAAGTTTTCTTCATTGGTAAGCTGATTTAAATTCCTTTGCAGGTATTGAACCAAATCTGCTCAGGCTGCAGCCCCCTGGGGCCTTTCACTCATGGCTATGTATAAATAAATTCTCATATAGGACAGCTTTTGATGAAACATTAAAGATGTCTCTGGTTACGAAGTGGGAGGAAAGGGGGCAGGGCACAACCATTGGAGGAATGACACTGCCATTGAGGACAGGACAAACTGGTCAGAACCAAGTTGGCAGAAGATGTGACCTCTGGTAGACCTTGAGCCTCACAGCACACCCACAGGCACCATGACAGTTCCCCAGCTGACCATAAAAGATCAAAAAGTGTGTGGGGAGGGGCATTTCCTGGCAATCCTCGCACCTTCCTCAAAGTAGTTGGAGTAATCCTACCCATTAGTATGTGAAATTACCGAGCCCATAAAACCTAACAACTCCCGCATCTCGTGGTCGCTCTCGCTCTCACCTTCTGAGCTGGCCCGCACTCTGTCTATGGAGTGTGTATCTAATTTTACTTTAAACTAAACACCCCACACCTCTCAGCTTCTCTCCCTCTCACCTTTCTGAGATGGCCCACGTTCTGCCTATTGAGTGTGTATCTCCTAAGCCATTCTCCCTTCTGAGAGACAGACTTGCACTCTGTCTATGGAGTGTGTATGTCTCTAAATAAACTTGCTTTCACTTTATCATGCCATGCTCTTGAATTCTTTCCTGCACAAGGCAAGAACCTATTCTCCCCCCAACAGTTATATGGTTTCTAGATTCTCTATTTTCTCTATGAAAAATCCATGGTGGTGGAGAGAAACTTAGCCACGGAAAGGGAATAGATTTCTAAATTGCTGCCTATGGACCCCCTGGGACTTAATGGCACAGGGCAAAGCAGCAGCTGATCTTGGCAAAGGAAGCAAGGTAAATAAAATTAGCCAGTAAATCATCTCCCCTTAAAATACCAGCTGTCAACTCCCTCCAATGTTTATGAATTTGGGGGCATGTTACTGTCATATTGTGTCTCACCCAGGATCAAGAAGCATTGCTCCTTCACTTGGGAAAGGGTCCCAGTTCCCTTTAGCCACACAGGAGAGGCTAAAGCAAAGGGTTTGACTTTTTTCTTTCATCCCCTTTCCCTGTCGCCTGTACAAGAAAGAACCCAATCCAGGCCAACCAATATTTATTGTTCTAATGATTGTAATTTTTGCTTATTTTTAAACTATGCTCCCAGTCATTCCTTCCAAGATTGGGGCTGCTGGCTCCTACAGAAGATTATGCACGACTTTTGGAAACTACCATCTGCTCAAAAAAGTGAATCTGCTGATGGAGACGGGGGATGGGTCTGGATGAGCAGCAATAAGACAAAGGTGAGAATCTTGCAAACTTGGGACGAGGGGTGTTTTATCCCTCTCCCGTAGCTCCGTAGTGGGACCAGGCTTCTGCAGCTTCAGGAGAGAGGCTGGTGGTGCTTGACAAGAACACTGAAACTTCAAGTTGGAGCTCTCCATCCAAGTGAAAATGGGAGACACACAATAGCAACTAAAGATTTAACCTTAGCCAGACACTGCACTAATTGCTTTGTAAGTATTATCTCACTGAGTGCTCAGAACAATGTCAAGATGGATAATATTGCAGCTCCCTTTTAAAAATGAGCAAACTGAATAGTTAAGCAGATGGCCCACCCTCCTGTCCTGGGAAGAAGCACCACATAGCCTTGTAAGCCGTATGAGGCACCCTGCTTCCGCTGGACATGAGGGTGACCAGCAAACCACAGTCACCTCCTGGCCTCGATCCTTCCTACCCAAGCTGAAAGCATGCGCTTCCAGCTGCATATCGATTCTGCCAGGCTTCTACAAATCCTCTAAGCGTTGCTAGGCAGGTCCTCAGGGGAGAATCAGCTGGAATCCCATGGGAATCACCAGGATCACAAGGGGATCTTAGGAGAAAACACTTTAACAAGCCCTATAAAGCCCTTCTCCTTACACCCCACACCTTTTTGAAACCAAAGGAAAGAGCCTGACTGGGATCAAACACAGACTAGCTATTTTACTCTCAATGTGCCCCTAACTATATCCTTTGGCTGGTGGCCAGGTGAAATTCCTATTACACTTTATAAGAGCAAAACCCTGAAGCTTTTCTCTGAATGTTGTTGTTGCTTCTAAAAAAGAAAAAGAAATCTTACTAAGCAGAGTCTGTAGTAGGCACATAAAGACCATATGCTGGCTCATTAAAATAGTAAATTTTTTCTTATTGTTTATTTAAAAATACATGAAGCTTTTCCACTGTGCCTGGATAATCCATAGAACACCACAATATTTACCATTCCAAAAAATATCATACATACAAAATATCAGTAAAATATCAGACTAAATCCATACGTCATAAACTGATTAAAGAACCTGGAGTGAGTGAGCCAGAAGGGCTGGGACAATTCAGGCTGGAAAAAAAAAAAACTAATTTTTTACTCAAGTATAATAAAAATTATAATGCTTTACTCTTATAAAGAGATTTCCAACGCTATTATTTTGTTTGCGCTTCACAAGGCAATGAAGGGAGGTGTGGTCATCCCCATTTCCAGATTCAGACCGGCTAAGTGACTTGTCCAAGGTCACAGTCAGGAATGGAGGGAACTCAGGCTGTACATGGCTGATTATCTGAGTAATCCAAGAACATGAAAGTCACTGGGATTTTCCTGCTTGAACTTCTAGCACAAGAGCTAGTCACTGACACAAATGAAAACACACACTCATAAATGGTCTTTGCCCTTGACTCCATCTGGGCCTAGATGGAAGGAAGTTATGAGCACATATGTCTGTGCTCTTCTGGCCACATTTTCAGTTATTCCATAGGAGGTGAGGGTGGACAGGGGAGGACAGCAGATGAGAGAGCCTCAAGAAGGGCTACTTGAACAAAAGTGGGGGAGAGCAGTGACAGAGCAGGAGGGTTCCCTCCACCCTCCCCTCTTGGAGTGGAGGGGTCTGTTTCTCCCCAACCATGCTCCTTGCCTCACTAAATTACCATGCTAGGCAAGTGAAGACAACACAGAAGGGTTTTCCATAAATTTGAGTTTAAAGGGGATAATACTTGATGTTAAATCATTAAATTAAATCATCCTTTACAAGACATTTTTACAATTTCAAGCCATTTTCCCAACTAGCGCTGCATAGTAAATTAATTACTGTGTTAGTAGTTCATTGGTGACTCTTGTAAACATGTTTTACTCAAAACAAATACACAAAACTATTCTCCAAATATTTGTTCACATATTTGAATCCATTAAAAAGTGCTCGTAATTTTAGAGGGAAAAGTACTCTTGGTAATTCCATTGCTTGCTTCATTTTATTGTGGGGAGAGTTATGCTCAGATTTTAGTTGGCATATAGAATAATTTATCACAGCTACTTATGTGGTACTGGCTAACATAATTGAAGACTTTTTATAAGTTAAGTAGGGTTGGAGAAGGATAGTTATTAATCTAGTAAAAACAACTTCAATAATTTGGTTCATATATATGTTAAGAAGAAGATGAACCATTTTTTCATCCCTAATGGCTGAAAATATGAAAGGTAAAAAAATCTCATGTTAGATAAACTTACAACAAATATCACACACATTGTATTTAGGCATGTTCTTTTCAAAAAAGGATTCACTTCATGTTTGTAAACAAATGCTTAGTTTTATAAAATAAATAATATGTAATAAAGAGAATATGCTTTAAGCAAGATGACCCAACTAAGATGGGTAAGAAGTATAATTTGGGTAAAAATATTTTTTATATCAGCCATGTAAAAGTTTGCTGTGCTCAAATTCTATATAAATAACTTGGTTTGGTTTTATATGCAATTTAAGTTTTTTCTAAATACACATATTTTGTGCACAGCTGAAAATCACAGAGCATCAAAATAACTATGTAGAAGGAACAGATTTTGAAAAGTATATTTACATGTCTTGTATCTACAGAACCATTTTCACCAAACGTGGCAGAACTGATTTGATAAGCTCAAGTACACTCAAGGAACAAGGGGTATATCTGAAATCTGAATATCTGAAATCAGGCTTGAGACCTAAAAATCGATACTCTCTGGCTGCTATATCTCTGCAGAGAGTGAGGTCACACATATGCATGTTAATGTGACACCCCGTGTACACTCGGTGTACACAGGCAGAGGCACATCAAAAGAGAGTTCTCATTCTAAGTGAAGCGGGCTGGAAAGAGACAGAAAAATGCCATATGACATCATTTATACGAGGAATCTAAAAAATAATAACAATAATAATAAGGACACAAATGAACTAATTATTATTTTGATTTCTTGATTATGTGTGAGCACATTTGACTGTCTTTTATGATTGGAGTACTGCATTCTGTTGATTCTTATTTTGTACTTGACTTTATTCCTTTGATAACTATGTAAGTTTAAAAAGCTAAAGATCTAATCTGTTCTTAGAAACAATAATTAGTACATATATGTAAACTAAAAAAAAGTGCAGTATACTGTATATATGTATTTACATGCAATATAATATGTATATGCAGTCAAACTGTAATAATTCTACCTAATAAAACTGAAAAAGGAGAAAAAAAGTTAAAATTCAACATTAAAATCACCCAAATGTCCATAAGCAGAGAAGTAGATAAATGAATTGTGCAGTGTACATACAATGGCCTACTAAGCAGAAATTACAGTGCACAAACTATTACTACCCTCTCAACGTGAATGGATGTCACACTCACAACATTGGGCAAAAGAAGCCAGATATGCAAAGAACAGTGTATTGTTTCATTTCTGTAAGGTTTTTTAAAAAGCGGAAATAATCTATGGTGTTGGAGTCAGGATAGTGGTGACCCCTGGGAGAGGGAGGCAGTTCGAGGGAGGGGCAGTAAGGAGTCTTCTGGACTCCCGGTGTCTCCTATTCATTCATCTGTAGGCTCCTTACACAGACTGGTTTCACTTTGTGAAAATTCATCTAGCAATACACTTAAGATTTATGCACTTCTCTGTATGTAAGTCATGCGTCAATAAAAAGCTTACTTAAAAAATAAAAATAAGAAGACAGCTAAAAAAGCACCCCTCCAAACATAGCTGACCCAGAGTGCTACAGAGGGCTTAAGATCTCCGTGCCCTCTGCAGGGGAGCAGAGCCCTTGTGTTTTACGGGGACTCCAGGGAATGGGAACTCACAATCCTGAGAAAAGCCCTCATCTTCTCATACTGTTGTAGCAAACAAGATCTCATCACTCTGAAAGAAGGGGAAAGCCCATGGCCTCTCTGAGCCAAATATCCCCAAGAGTGTGTTTTTCCAGCTTCTCCATAACCCAGTCACATAGAGCCAGGAAATCCTTGGAGGGTATGTCCATAGATCCAATTAGATGAACTACTTGCCAAACGTGTGGACAGTCTCACTCCCTAGAAGAGATCCTGTTGGCTTTTGACAAAACAACCTGGTCGGGAAAGAACGCATTCTGCAAACTGCCTCTAAGCATCACTGAAATTTGAGAGGATGTTATAAAAGCAATGTTACAGTTCTGCTGCCAGAATTAAGAAATGGAGCCTTTTCATCTGGTCTGAACTTTCTTCAAGAAATGCACCAAAGCTAACGCATCCTGGAATGATTCCATCTGGGGAACACAGAGCTCTGCCGTTCTCATCCACACTACTGCTCTGCTTAGAGCCCAGAACCTCCTCAGTAAGCAAGACAGGGAAGCTGACAAATGGTCAAACAAAGCCCAGGGTTGAAACGGATTGGGGGGCGGCAAGCAGCAACATAAACATGGACAACTGGAAGAGGAAACAGACAAATACTCTGTCAATTGGCGGTAGAAGAACTGCACGTTATTACTGACTCTGGCTCTGCTGTCTCTCTATATCCTACATAAATTCTGTTACCTTCCTGGAAAATGGGTACGGAATGCTTTCTCCAAGTTGGGGCAAGAAATGTTGATGGCTATGAAGGAAGACAGGATTTTCTTGCCTCTCTGAGCATTTAACCTTGCTGCCCTAGTGAGAAATGTCTTTATTCAAGCCTGACATCATTCACCATGATCAGGTTTCTCTGGTTCCTGGCAAGAACACACTAGATCTGCAATCTTTAGTTCTTCTTCTAACCCTAACACTTACTGGCAGTGTCATCTTCAGCTACTAATTTAACTTCCCTGGGATGCAAATACTTTGCCGCCTGAAACCGCCCTTATCTTTCTTCAAATACTCAAAAGAGCTGAATAAAGGATGCCTGCACATTGCCCTAAGCATTCACAAACTTAAGTGATTCTCTGAATGGGAAGGCCAGCCTTGTTCAATGTGCCTTCCCTTCCCATCTCCATGTGTAAGCCCCGCCCAGCTCTACCAAGAGGATTGATGGAGTTCTGCCTTCCACAAGAGGTGGGGCGGGGCCTATAAATTCCCCAAGCTAAGGAGAAGTTGGATCACTCCCAAAATCCTTTCATTTAGAATTAGTGGTCTCTAGTTGCTACCAAAGCTCCTGCCAGAAAGTTTTTGACCCTCTGATATTTTACCTTTCCTTGATTTAAAGAGAATTTTAAAATTTCCAGTTAGATAAATTCAGTTTTTGAGGAAGTGATAATTGCTAAATTATGATAAAGAGAAATTTTAATATGTACTTTTTTATCATGTTTTTGCAGGGAAAAAATTGTTGCAGCCATTGACAATTTAGAAAGAGGAACATACTTTACAACTAAAGTGTTAGAAGTTAGAGTTCAGAGAAGGTCAATGAGAAATAAAATGAAAGCCTTACTGAGATTATAATTTGAGCAAAGGGGAAAGTACAATTCAATTTCACCCCCAAACGGTGATTTTATGTGCACATTTTTTAGGGAACATATCCATGGTAAAAGTGCACTGCACCTGTAGATCACACTCTTCCAGCTCTTTCCAGCAATGCCAAGGCAGCGTGGAGAAAACGAATGCTTCTCTTAGTCAAGCATGTAATCACATATTTCCAGATGAGAGGCACGAAAAATGATTAAAGGTTTGGGAAATTGGATCTATAAAGAAAGACTAATGGAACTGGTTTCATATATCCTTGAGAAGAAGAAAAGACCGGGAGGAGAAGGGGGCTCTCAACCCTGTGTATGAAGGAATATGCACAACCAATGATTCTATGAATGAACTGAAGGCAAAAGCAAGGCTGTTAAAGAACAACCAGATATACTTTACTTACATCTAAACAGGTTTTTAAATGTTCAGGCATTTAAGCTAGAGGGCTACTCAGAACCATCTTTAACAATATCAAAAGAGGCCATGAGTCTGCCTGGAAACCTTGAGCAAAGTCATACCTGGTCTCTTTTCTAGGTTAGCCTGTTTAGAGGCGAGAGAAGACCAGAAGGACTTTGAGGAACTTTCAAAATTGAAGTTTTAGGACCTTGGCTGGCATTAGGCTCAATAAGGTGGCAGTAATCTGATCAGAAAATAACAATAACCCTCAACACAGCCTCCTCAGTTACCATCCAGATGTTGTCATGGGTCTACATCATTTTCTCAAACCACAGGACTGCCCTGGACTCATGAGCTCCATAAAATAAGTTCTTAGTGTGACTTTGCTATTTCTGTACATGTTGTCACTTTTTTTCAGTCATCCCAGCATGACACCACAGAAGCTCATCTGTCTTCTTCACTCCTCACTGCCAGTCCGTCAACAATGCCTCCTGAGTCTTCCCTCTGTCTCTCTCATCTCATAACCATCCCCTCCTTTTCCCTTGCAGGGCCAACATCCTAGTTTAGGTGATCATTAGGATGCATCAGTAAGAAAATTAATTTGACTATTCAATTCCTGTCTCCTAAATTCCAAACTCTTCCTCAGTGTTTCTCAAAAGAAGGCCCAAAGATCACCTCCAAGAAAATCACCATGGGAGTTTGTTAAAATTGTAAAATTCCCAGGTCCCAGACTTCTGTCTCAGAATATCTGGGGTTTGCTCTCAGGGATTAGAATTTTCAACAAGCTTTCTCTGTGTGATACTGGTGTACCCTAAAGTTTTAGAAACCTCCTTTAGCAATTCAAGCCAACTACAGTTTATTTGTTCATTTATTCAACAACACATGCCACAAGCAGTTCTTCTTTTCATCAAGTCACGCCATACACTAAAAAGTTTTAAGTATGATCATCAGTAGTACAAAGCATAAATAAAAGGTGGTATATTCATGTAATGGGTTGCTATTCAGCAATAAAAAAAAAAAAACCCCAACTACTGCTACACATAACACGGATAAATCTCACAGGCAATAATGAGAAGGAACTAGACATGAAAGAATACATGCGATATGATTCCACTTATATGAAATTTAAGGACAGACTACTCTATGGTGATAGACATGATAAAAGTGGCTTGAGAAGAGGCACAAAGGGCACTTTCTGGAATGCTGGAGTTGTTCTACAGTTTAATCCAGGAGGTACTGACATGGGTGTGTATGTGTGCTTATGTATGTTAAGTAAACATTTGCTGAGGTTTGTACTTTTTTATACATGTAAGTTATCCCTCAATTAACATAATAAAAAGAAATAAGTAATTATGGGCTTAAGAGAGTGTGAGAGAAAGGTGGGGGTGCGGGAAGGGAGCGAGGAAGATAAGGAGGAAAGAGGAAGAAAAGAAAAAGGGAAAGCCCTGAATGATTCATTATTGTCCAAACTTCTTAACATGTCTTGTAATACCTTTCACAATATATTCATAACTTAATTTTCAAACTAAAGTACCACCACTTCCCTTACATAAAAACTCTTTTGCATTCAGACTGACCTACTTGTGTTTTGATTTTACTGAATAAAACTCACGGTTTCTTACCTTCCTCATCTTCTCTGTCAATCACACCTCACCCACCTAGAATGTTATTCTTTCTCCATCCAAATCTTAACCATACGTGAAAGTCTAATTCTGTTTCCTCATAACCCCTTTTCCTGATCATTTGTTGCGGGTTGAATTCTGTCCCTTTAAAAGATATCCTGAAGTCCTAACACCTGGTACCTGTGGATCACCTTCTTTAGAAATAGGATCTTTGCAGATGTAATTAGTTAAGATGAGGTGATACTGGATTAGGATGGGAACTAAATCCAATGACTAGTATCCTTCTAAGAAGGCCATGTGAAGATACAGAGACACACAGGAGGATATCACATGAAGATGGATACAGAGATTGGAGTGATGCCTCCATCAGAAGCTAGGAAAGAGGCAAGCAGGGATTCTCCCCTAGATCCTTCAGAGGGAACTCTGCAACACCTCGACATTGGATTTCTATTCTATAAAACTGTGATAGAATAAATACATGTTGTTTTAAATTGCCAGTTTGCAGTAATCTGTTTTGGTAGCCCTAGGAAACTGTTACATTACTCCCATGGTCGTCCTCTTTTACTTCTTGACTTCTATAGCTCCTAAATTCTAAACAAATCATTTGGCCCCTGGAGTAGCCAGCCTCCCACACAGTCCATGGGGATGCCCCCCTCATGGTATTAGTCCCTCCCATATAGATAGGACTGACATATATTACCAAGAGTATATTATGGAAATGATGTGTAGTTTCTGAGGCCAGTTCATAAGTCATTGCAGCATCTGCCTTGCTCTCTTAGACCATTCAGTCCGGAAGAAGTGAGGAGCCATGTCATTAGAACACTCAGGAAGCCCTATGGAGACATACACATGGTAACAATTCTCACAAACTCACCACTTAAGAGAGTGAACCAACTAGGAAGCATATTCTCCAACCCCAGTCAAACCTTCAGCCAGTAGCCCTGGCTGAAATCTTGACCGCAACCTTCTAAGAGTACCCAAACCAGAACCACCTAGCTAATCCACTTCTGGATTTCAAACCCACAGAAACTACACGAGATAATAAATATCTATTGTTTTAGGACACTAAGTGTTGGGTGATTTTTTTCAGCAGCAATAGATAAGCAATATATCTCCTGTTGCTATATAGTAGTTCATATTTCTAACTCTTTTGGGGAGAGTCTTTACTTCTCAACTAGATTGCAAACTCCTTGAAAGGAGCTAGCCTTTCTTGTGTTTCTTTGCATCCTCAACCATGTCCAATAATTAAACACAGATACATACATATATAGAAATAGATATAGGTACAGATATAGATATCTCACATTGTATATATATCTCACATTGTATATATACTTGTGTGTGAAATACATATTTATAAATTTATAAATATTTATATAAATATATAAATAATACATGTATATTTCACACATATGCACAAAATGTGCTCGATAATCATGTGTGCATGGTGAATGAATAAAAGATCACAGTGTATCCCATTAAATAAGCTTTCAAAATACTGCATTGAACCAACACTCATTTAAAGATCAAGTTTATGGAAACTTCTGTCACAAGCAAATCACTTGAGAAAAGCTGCATTTGAAGCCGTTCTTTTTTCTCTCTCACCCATTTCCCTGCCTCTCTGTTGTTGCTTGTTGGCTTCTGAAATGTAGGTCACTTCCAGTAGCATGACCTAATTAGGAGATGTAATTTAAAAGGAAAAAAATAAAATAAAAGAAATCCTCTGAGACGGCAGAACTGAAACAAAGAAAAGCGGTTCTTTCATTTTATGTTTTTGGCAATAGCTTCCCTACTAAAGTTATCCCTTTTCCACCCCCAAGCTACACAATTTGTAAAGCACAGAGAAGAAAGGTAGAAATGAGTTTGGGAGCAGCTGGAAATGATGAATTTATAATGATCACAGAAGGAGTAAGAGTAAAATTTACTTCACTACAGTGGCTCTGCGGGGCTGCTTCTTGGCAGCGCAATGAGTGAGACTTTGGGGGAAGAAGTATTGATGGTGCTGATAAGAAGTACCACAGACTCTTAGGATGACACGAGACCTTATGGCTCAGCTAATCCAACCCTTCAGGAAATGCTGTGACACCTGTTGTGTTTGTAACACAATAAAACTCCATACACAAAGCATCTAAACAATAGCATTTTTCCTTTGTATATTTGGCACACTTGTTTTAGAAAAGAGAAAAATGGTAAGTAAGCTATGCAGATTTTAAGGGTTCATTGCAAAATTAACTTCCAGGGGATGTCATTGGGCCAGGTTGGATTCAGTCCATCTCCCTCACCTTTTCCTCTCAGAGACATGATGCTGGGTTCCTGTAAAAGCTTAAGTGCTTTCTGAATCACCCCAGAAACACTTAACTACACTGATCATAATTGAATGCATTATTAATTCCTTCTTTGAAAACTGATATTCCATGTTTGTCATTAGACAGTTCCATTTATCTGTCTAACAAAACTCAAAAGCCCACTGTGTTTATGACCTGCCTGATAGCTGACATTTATCAAGGTGAAAACAATTATATTATTCCCATTTTACAGAGGTACAGAAAGGTTAAGCAAATTACTGAAGTCAGACAATGAATAAAAGGTAAAGCCAAGAAGCAAACCCAGGCAGTCTGACTATAGAAGTTATGCTCTTAATTCTTTACATTACTTTAACTATAAAACTATAGTCTTCATCTACTTGGGATCAATGGACATTAACTGCACAGGCAGCATATTGAGTTCTCTCTGCAAGTACTTCCCAATTGCAGGAAAGAACCCCAGTTATTTTTAGACTTCTTTCCATCCCAACACACCCATGGGAGATGTCACACTACCACCAATACCGATGGCTCATACACAAGTTACTCTCCGTGTTGCGGGACAGGGGACTCTGATATGCCTTCCTACTAAGAGTCACTACTCTAGAGTTGAAGAGTTCCCCTTTTGGCATTACAGCATGAAGAACTCTGCAGACCCACTCTTTAGCAAAACTGGTTCAAATTGTTTTTACAAACAGTAAAGTCCTTGGAAATATTTCTACTAGTATACAGCAAATAAAGAAAAATTTATTCATGGAAATCTACTAAAACTCAGTAAGAGTTAGTGGTATTTGAACTAAGACTTACACCTTTCCTCCCCTGTCCCATCTTAGTGAAGTGGAGACTCCACTCCAAACTGTTGCCACCAAGAACACAAGGTTCTCTCTCCTTCCAGCTCCCAGAAGTCTATCGTCCTGGGAAGGACAGGACATTGGCATTTCTCACCTTTCCCCCAGCTACCTGTTGTTAAAGCTAAGTACCAAGTGAATAGAGCCAAGAAGTAGGGGCTCCCTTCTTCAACCCTGACCCCATTCATGGGACAGAGGCTCTACCTTGGGCACAGTGCAGTTGAGAACACTGTGTCCCCAGTCATGCTTCCCTTGGCTTGCACAGCTGAGTTCTATGCCAAGAGAAGCAAGGTGAGGAGACCTTGAGTTGCTGCTCTCTCCATTCACCAAGCATTCAGTTTCTAAAGCAGGAGTATCACTAAGAAAGAAGCATGGTACTGTCCCTGTCTTCAGCAACCAGATCTGTGGCTCATAGATTTTTGCCTGCAGGAATTAGTAGGTCATAGAACAGAGAGTTCCAAGTCCCCTTCCAAAGAATCAGACATTTGCAATAGAGCATGAAAAAATGCAAGCCTAAAGTTTCTCTCAAAACAGTGGAAGTTATGGCAAAAGGCAGTTGGAAGGAAATTGGTAGAATCATTGGAGATATAGACTAAACTGCAGGACTGCTAGTTTGCTGTAGAGAAATGGGCAAAAGAGACATATCACCCTCCTGGGGTGAGAGCAAATTGCAAACACCTAATCTCAGCACTGTCTCTTCTAAGGAGCCTGAATCTGATTGGATTAGCCTGTGAAACAGTTTATGCCTCAGGGCATTGTTGGAAACAGAGCAATAATACAGCAATTAATTGGACTTAATAGTTGGGTGTGGTCATTATAAAAGAGAGTCTAAGAGACCCCTGCCAAAACCACAGTCATCACAGGGTTGTGAGCACGCACCTCTGAGGAGCACCATCAAAGACTTCACACTGTGGGAGAAGTGAGATGGTGAGGGAAATAAACAAGTCACTAAACAACTAAAGAAGTAAATAAGAATAACAATCCCTGGAGAGACCAGCACTCAAGAGTTGCATAATACATTATCTAAAATGCTCACTTTCTAACAAAAAAAAAATGCGATACATGCAAAGAAATAATAAAGTATGACATTTAGTGCTTTATAAAACAGGCAACAGAAATTGTGAGAGTGACCAGATAATGGATTTAGCAGACAAAGACTTCAAAGTAGCCATTATAAATGTGCTCAAAAAATTAAAGGAAACCATGATTAAAAAAGTAAAAGTAGGTAAGCTCACAATGTTGCTGCAAATAAAGAATACTAATAAAGAGATAGAAACAATTTTTTAAAAAGTGGAAATTCTGGGGTTGATAAGTATAATACCTAAAATGAAAAATTCACTAGAGGGGCTCAAAAATAGATTTGAACTGGCAGAAGAAAGAATTAGCAAACTTAAAGATGGATTGATGGAGTTTATGCAATCTGAAGAAAGTAGGGGAAGAAAAAGAGAATAAGGAAAAATAAACAAAGCATCAGAGAAATGTGGGACTCCATTACTGGCACCAATATATGCATAATGAAAGTACCAGAAGGAAAGAAGAGAAAAAGAGGCAGAAAAAATATTTCAAGAAATAATGGCCAAAAACCACTAATATACTTATCCAAAAAGCACAATAAACTCCTAGGATAAACAAAAAGAGACCCACAAGTAGTAAAAATGCTGAAAGACAAAGACAAAGAGAAAATCTTGAAAGGAGCAAAAGAAAGTAACACATCACTCATAAGGAAACTCCAATAAGATTAACAGCTGAGTTCTCAACAGAAGCAATGGAAGTCAAGAAGCAGTGGGATAACATACTCAAAGTGTTCAAATAAAAATATTTCAACCAAGGATCCTATATCAAGCAAAGCTACCTTTCAAAAATGAAGGCAAAATAAAGACATTACCAGATAAGGAAAAACAGAGAATTTCTTGCTAGCAGAATTGCTTTACAAGAAATACTAAAGAAAATTCTTTAGGCTGAAACCAAATGACCATAGCCAATAATTTGAATCCACACTAGAAAATAAGGAGCACTGGTAAAAGTAATTATTTAATTTTAAAGGACACTATAAATGCATATTTCCTGTCCTTTCTTCTCTTAACTGAATTTAAACTCAATTCTATAAAACATACAATGTATCAGTGGGCCTCTAACATATAGAAAAGTAATATATTTGCTAATACTAGCACAATAAAATTACTCCCCAAGGTGATCTAGAGTTACAATGTAATTTATACCCTATCAGAATCCCATCTGCCTTTCTTCCAAAAATTGACAGGCTGATCCTAAAGTTCATATAGAAGAGAACAGAATAGCCAAATCAATCTCAAAAATAATAAGATTAGAGGACTCACATTCTTCAATTCCAAAACTTACTTACTACAAAGCAACGGTAATTAAAAAGGTGTGATACCGGTCAGGGTTGGGATATAGCTCAGCGGTAGATCACATGCTTAGCATGCAATGCATGAGGTCCTGAGTTCAATCCCCAATCCCTCCATTAAAATAAATAAGTATAAATAAACAAACCTAATTACCTCCCCACCACCAAAAAAAAAAAAAAAATAACAAAGTAAAAAAACATTTTTAAAAAGAAAATTTTTTTAAAAGGTGTGATACTGACATATGGATAGACACAGAAATCAATGGAATAGAATTGAAAGTCCGGAAAAAAACCCACGTGTCTTTGGTCAACTGACTTTTGCCAAGGGTTTCAAGACCATTCAATAAAGAAAGATTAGTCATTAAATAAGAGGTGTTGAGACAACTGAAGAGCCACATGCAAAAGGATGAAACAGTCTCCTTACCTTACACCTTCACAAAAGTTAACAAAAACTGAATCAAAGATTTAAATGTAAAAACTAAAATTGTAAAATTTTAGGAGAAAATACAGGAGTAAATCTGCATGACTTCAGATTTGGCAATGGATTCTAAAATATGACATCAAAATTATGAGCTACAAAAGAAAAAATAGGTAAACTGGACTTCATCAAAATTTAAAACATTTATGCTTCAAAGGACACCATTAAGAAAGTAAAATAGCAACCCACAGAATGGAAGAAAATATTTGCAAATCATATATCTGATAACAAACTTGTATCCAGAATATATAAAGAACTCTTATAACTCACCAATAAAAAGACAAATTACCCAATTTTAAAATCAAAGGCAAAGGAAAGAAGATATACAAATGGTCAATAAGCACATGAGAAGATACTCAACACCATTAGTCAGTAGAGAAATGCAAATCAAAACCATGAGACACCACCTTACACTAGGATGACTAGAATCAAAAAATTAGGTAACGACAAATGCTAGTGAAAATATAGATAAACTGGAATCCTCATACATTCATTGATAGTGGGAGTTTAAAACAGTGCAACCCCTTTGGAAAACAGCCCAGCACTTCCTCAAATGGTTAAACAAGAGTAACCATACGACCCAAGCATTCTGTTCCTAGGTATACACCCAAGAGAAATGAAATATATAACCACACAAAAACTTGAATGTAAATGTTTATAGTAGCATTATTCATAATATCCAAAATGTGGAAACAACTCACATGTCCATCAACAGATGAACAGATAAATAAAATACGGTATAACCACACAGCAGAATTATCATTTAGCCATAAAAGTATTGATACTTTCTACAATGTGGATGAACCTTAAAAACATTATGCTAAATGAAAGAAGCCAATCACAAAAGACCACTTACTATATAATTCTAATTATATGAAATGTCCAGAATAGGAACATCTATAATGATAGAAAGCAGATTAGGTGCTTAGGATTAGGGAGTGTGGAGATATGGTGCAGGAAGTGGGGGCTGATAGCTAAAGGACATGGCATTTCTTTTTGAGGTGATGAAAATATTCTAAAATTGACTGTGGTGATGTTTCCACATACCTGTGAATATAGTAAAAAAAAAATGTATACTTTATTGGGTAAATTCTAGTATGTAAATACCATGTCTCAATAAAGCTGTTATGAAAAAAAAAACTGAGTAACATTCTACAAAATATTCAACCAGCACTCCTCAGAACTGTCAAGATCATCAAATACAAGAAACTTCGAGACACTGTCACAGACCAGGCGAGGCTAAGGAGACACAATGACTGGTATAATGTCATATCCTGGATGGGATTCTGGAACAGGAAGGACACAACATGGAAAAAAATGAATACACCTACAGAAAACATGCAGTTTAAATAATAGTAATGTAATGTGCCAATGCTGTTTCTTTATTTGGAACCAGCATAATAATGTAAGATGTTAGCAACAGGTGAAGCTGGATGAGAGGTATGTAGGAACTCTCTATACTACCTTTGAAACTTTTCTGTAAATCTAAAAATATCTTAAAATAAAACATTTATTTAAATTAAAAAAAAAAAAGAATTACTACCCTCTCAACTTCTTAATTCTAGGAGTTAGCTTAAGATGACTGAATTTACTATGACCTTTGTGGAGAGGGGTGTGAGATGCTGCTGGAAAGGACAAGGGAGGAGGCATCACACTGTAGGACATCCTTAAAAAGGGGGTAAGAAGTAGAAAACAACATGGCAGAGGTTAGCAGCAAATCCTGTGGCCAGATAAAGCTGAGCCTTACCCACAAATATTAGGAGGTTAGAGAAGAATGACTTGAGAAGAGGGAGGGGACCGTCTGACAGGTGGAAAGGTCCAGGTAGGGACGTTGTATAGGAAGCAGGTTTCCTAGAAGATCTCTGTACAGGAAAGGGTAAAGGTACAAAGAAATCACAGGACCCTCAACAACCCTCTCCAGATCCCAAATTGTCACTTTTCTCTCCACCAGACAATTCTTCACAAGTGTCCACTCCTCACAAAGCAGGAGAGGGGATACAGATAGCCACAGACATCTTCTCTCCTGACACTTCCCACTGGACTAGTGTCCCTGCAGGTCACACGTACTTTGGGAAATGTTTTAGGACATTTTTAGTCCTCATTTTCCAAATTATGAAATTATGACTTAAACAGGTTAAATGATTTGCCCCAGGACACACAGGATAGGAAATACTGGAACCCAGGAAGTCTTTCTCCAGATCCATGTACTTAAACTTCACACAACACTGCTTGGGCAATGGGATGAGAGCTAAAGTAAACAGGTAATTTCCTCATTTTAAAATAAAACCTTGCACAGAGATAAAAGAAAAATAATTAAGATCTAAGTCCTCCATCCTTAAATCCATCCTTAAAAGCAGGGTCAGCCTCAGCTGGTGAAGGAAGACAGAAACAGAAGGAAAAGAAAAATGGTAAATGCACAAGTGTCAGCCACACTCCAGGGAGACCCTGCTGTTCTGCAAGAGGAAGGAGGAAGCAGGCTTCACTCCGAGTTAGCACTTCCCGTGCCAAGTATTGATCCAGTGAGACAGTGACACAGCAGAAAGAATTAAGAAATGTGTACTCAGAGCCATTATTGCTTCAGAATAACATATGCACCCAGACAGTGTGCATTTTAAGGGGGTGGGGGCAGGGAGAGCACAGAAACAGTTTCCCAGGGATAGTGTAAGAAGAGGGGGAAATGCATGTTGGATAAGTTCAAGGAGTCAGAGCAGTTTGTTTGTTAGAGCTGGAGATGGAGGCTCCTTTGGGCAGAAGTCTTTCAGCTGCATCACCGTGTGGATATTTCTGGTAGGGACATAAATGCATGTTTATGGGTTCTGAACATACTATACACAACATGTAGAAACAGATCCATTTACAGTAATGTGTGGAATTGTCCTGGTCATATTTCTGATACAAGAAGATTTTGTAGTCCAAGTAGGAGTAAGTGTGGCACCAGAGACACATTCCAAGAGCTGTCTTTCCGTTCGGCATCACCCAGACATCTGGGGGAAATGGGGCCCTTTTCTACCCACAGACTCCACTTCCAGACCTCAGGCCTCTCCATCTTATCCCATTGTCCCCATTCTGAGACCAAAACTCATTCTCCTATTTGTCACTTTAGCTGTTGCTAATGTGGCTTCATATGACTTAAATCTGAATATACAAAATTTAAGAAATTATATATAAGGTATGAATATCTTTACATGGATGGAATCCACTTGAAGAATCTTTTTATAAAGTTACGTTTGTCAATAAGAACTTCATGATAGATTTTCTTTCTTAAAGTCCTCCCCAGCATATCCATTATGTACTCTGAATCAGAAAAATAAAACATAAACAGACTCACAGACATAGAGAACAAACTTACGGTTACCAGGGGGGAAAACAGGAGTTGGAAGGGATAAATTGGGGGTTCAAGATTTGCAGATACTAACTACTATGTTTAAAATAGATAAATAAGTTTATATTGTATAGCACAGGGAACTATATTCAATATCTTGTGGTAACCCGTAATGAAAAACAATATGAAAAGGAATGTATGTATATGACTAAAACATTATGCTGTACACCAGAAATTGATACAACATTGTAAAATGATTATACTTCAATAAAAAAAAAGAAAAATATGAGTTTGCAAAAGCACATATGTTGTGTAAATTGTGAGCCACGCCTTTGTGGAGGTGGGATGTGGGGAGAAGCTGTGCAACTGGAGGCTGTTTAGGGAAGACATTGGGGACCTAGCTATTGCTGTGGATGATAATTAACACCGATAGTCCTCAGCTGACATTGGGCTGTCTACCTCCAACTGTTAATGCTGAGTTCAGTCTTCAGTGGGACAGCCACAGAACATTAGTACTTGAGAGAAAACTAGAAAACATTTTGTTTGCCCCTCTTACTTTGTAGATGAAGAATCCAAAATCCAAAATGTTCAGTGGCTTACCTAAGATCATATGATACTGCAAGTTTGGTAAACTTCCCAAACATTATAAATATGGTAACATCATAAACATTATTAAAAATGGGCTTAGTCTTTATAGCCCAATCCACTGAGGACATGAAGTGGTTAAAATAATTTCTTCTCATTCTCAGCTGCAGTAATAAGGGGCATTAAAAACTGTTACCAAGAAAAAAAGGAGGGTAACAGGGGTTTAGTACAGGTTCTGTGGGGGCTGAAGTTTATAAAACTTAGAAGCCCCTCTGGGAAAAAAATGCTAAACTACTTAAGGTCAAAATTAGATTTTAAAAAATCAGTTTATTTAGAATGAAGAAATAGAACACATCTAATTTTTAAAAATCAGTGTATAAATACAACATATACCACAAATACAAAGAAGTAATATTTTCATTAATTAACTTCCTGATATGCTTCTATAACATTTTTCCCCCACATTTTTGGCTGCTTGCTCTTTGATGACTTCTTCACATGACAATGATTTTGTCATATCCTACAGAGAAAATAATTCAGTCTTTCCTCTAGCACTGTTGGTCAAAATTTGCCTTTTATTATTAATAGATTGGGAAAGCTTTTTGAGTTCCAGAAGTCATTACTGGTATTGTCATGTAAACTGCTAGGATGGTTGTCAAATTTGGGGAAATCTTTATCAAGTTTCTTTCATACATATGAGCTTTAGGATTTGGAAGAATTTTCCATGGACTAGCTTCTGGCTCGGCACATTTGAAATATTTTTACTCCCTGTATACACATGCACTCCCAAATCTAGGCATCTTATTGGGATAGCATCAGAAACTCCCTGAAACCAAGCTAGAAGGAATCTGTGCTTTGCAGGCTACCCTCTGCTCCTCCTCCCTTTCTGTCCCTCTACACAGGACAAAAAAATCTATGGAATCAAAGAGATGTGTACTTAAAGCCCATGCCTTCCACTCCAGGTATATGGGACTCTAGAATTTCTTGTTCAAACAGGGCCTACCTAGACCTTGTCCTGTGTCTGTCCTCCCAAGAGAAGACTACACCCCAGTGTGAACATCTCAGGCCAACCTCAGCGCCATGGACAGAGCCCTATGCAAATGAGGGACTCTACACATTAAACTTCACCAGGTTTGTGGCAAACCTACCTCTACATGGCACCAGAGTCTCTGTGATGCCACCTTTCCAATCTTGGCCCCCAACCCAATATGGAAACTACTCTACCCACCAAAACCCAGTCTATAAAAACTTTACTGCCACCTCAGCATGGCAACCATGCAGGGGAAACAGATACAACAAACTCAAAGATAGAAATGTACATGGCTCTGAACACTGAACTCTTCCTGGATAATAATTATGTGACAGCAGACATCTCTCTTGAACTGCCATGACTCCATCTTTGCAGCCTCATTGCCATGCAGTGCCTCCAGTGTTTCCATTTGGCAGAAGTTGGGCAACTTTTCCTTAAACCTAACTCTTTCCCAGTCTCTTCCTCCTTCTTAACCCCATAATATATCACATACAAATCCCTCCTGGGCCCTCAACAGCTCAGGATACCAGCAAGTTGACCCCTATGGCCATAGTTGATGGAAGGCACAACTCCACTCCCTACATACATTATACTTTGAAATGAGGGAGGGAAAGGAGAGTGGGACAGCAGTGGTCAAGGAGGACTGTCCACCCTAGTCTAAAGTAAAAAGACTTTAAAGCTGATCCTTTGGGGAGGGCTCCCCTGCACTGAGTATTAGTTGCCCAAGCAGCCACCCTCTTGCTTTCTTTCCCTTCTAATCCTTTGGCCTCTGTGACTCTGCTTTCCTCCTACCACTACCCCATCTGCTCAGAGGACACCCCCTCTGACGAGTGGGGTGATTCCTCCTCATGAAATGAACTTGGAAATCCTAGGCAAGCCAGCAAAGGGGTCTAGGGCTTTTTCCAGCTTATAGCCCTTGGCCCCTCACCCATGTCATCCCCCTGGTGCCTTTGAGACCTCTGGCTCTCTCCCCTGATCCTCTCAGAGGACCAACTTTTGGACACTGTTATTCACATTCAGGTGTATTAAATTAATAGCATCTCCTGCCTGAAGACATGCGTCTTTTAAACAGATGACAAAGTCTTAAGCAAAACATTCAAAGTCAACAAGCTTTAATAAAATGTCCAGTATGTATTTAAGAAAAACTGCTAGGCATCTTAAAATAGAGTATTACATTTAATCATCAAAACCCCCTGATGATTTGGGAGTAATTTAGCTATCCCCAAAGAGGGGACTTGGGAGGAGGCTGGGTGACCTGTCACAAAGGTCAGAGGAGTAGGGGTGGGAACAGGCAGTCACTGGCCTGGATTCTATCTGGCTGGCTCTTTTACACACACACACACACACACACACACACACACACACACACACAGCACAAATGCCTTTGGGAGGGTTCGTGCGGGAGTCAGGGTGTTACGGACACGTAGCCTAAGTCCAAAGCTCTCATTCTGCATCCCCTGCGCTGTAAGGGCAGCCAAGTATATGCAGGGGGTTGGGAGGGGCACCTAGAAGGAGAAGGACAAATTTAAAAGGACAGATTTACGAGGCCATGAAGATGTTTCTCCCAGACTCCTGAGTGCAGGAGTATGACTTATTTATTTTATTTTCATTTGTAACCAAAACCTTCCCCTGACTCCCATTGGCCCAAGCTGAGAGGGGAGAGAGGGCTGGCCCGTCAGGCGTTGATCACCGGGCCAACGGGAGACAGTGTGGCGTGATGCTGACGCAGCCCACTGACAAGCCAGCGAGAGGCCCAGGGGAGCAGCTCTGAGCCGAGCAGCTCGAGCCAGGCAGGTAGGGAGCTGACAGCTGGGGAATTGCTAAGAGGCGCCGGGCTGGTGGGGGCAGGCTGGTGAAACAGTGGACTCAGAGAAGGTGTGATTCTGCGATGCACGATGCACAAACCCTGTTGTTTACCAGCTTTCCTTGGAGCCTCCTCCGCTTCCTCAGCTCCATCGAGCTCACCACTATTTCAATTTCCTCTCTCCCTTCCCCCCACCCACATGATCGCCTGGTCAGGCCCCTCATCTCTATTCTGTAATGTTTGTCTCCTTTGCTCCTTTTGGGAGAAGAAAGGGGGCAGATGAATACACATTAATAACATCAAAATGTCACTTAGTGGTCAGCTAGAGCAGAACAGTCCCTCTGCTGTCAAGACAAACTACTGAATTGAGAGCCGCAGAGCCAGAAGAAAGAACAGGCTGAGGATTAAGGGGTGTCTGCAGTGGGGACTCATGAGGGATGGGCACAGGTTTCGTGTGTTAATGAAGGCTTGAGGACTGCGTGGTCCACAGTCCCTGGAGGGACGCATCCCAGAGAAAAGGGGAGCTGTGTCTCCAGGCTGAGTTCTCTTTTAAGAAAATGCAAGTTGGGAGGGAAAGGGGAGCCAAGCTTCAAGCCTATGGGTAAGACCTGAATTCTCTGCAGAACAGTGACCCCAACATTTGCATTCCCATACTGATTTATTGAGGATCACAGAATCCCTTGCAAAGGGACCCCACGTGGCAAAATCCATCATCCCTTTTGCGCAAAAACAACAAAACAAAACTTCACTAATCAGGATGCATTTACCTATCTCGCCTGTGACTTTTCTGGATGATGTTCAAAACAATATGAAACCCATGCTGACACCTCTCTTGTCACTGAACATAATCACCCAGATCTTTTACACCAGACAAGGCAATGTCATAATTTTCACTTATTAAATGAGCAGAACAGACACTGTCGATATGATGCCTGGATTATGCAGACTATTTGAACCACAGGTGATTCTCAGCAGCCCAAGGTCACATGCTCCCTGCTCCCAAGGTCTCTGGTCCTCCATCTTCCTATTGGATGAGAGGTTATATTATTCCCAATCTATAGATGGAACAGTAAAGGCCCATTTCAGTGGAAGTGACTCCAGGAGTCTGTCTTTTCACCTATTTCAGGAGAACGGGTGCCACTGCAGATATATTACTGCATAATCGGAAGGCCTCATGTCTGAGCTGCCATTTTGGAGCTGGTTTCACTCCATCAGAGGATGGGAGCCTCAGAGTTTAGCTTCTAGTCCCAACTCTGACACCTGCTTTGTGTAGAAGTCCTTAGGTCCAGGAGTCAGAAGGCCTGTGTTCTAAACTTAGAATTATCACTTAGCAATCGTGTTAATCATATCACTTAAAATCCTCCTGTGGCTTCGGACTGCCCTTATAATAAAATCACAACCCATATTCAGAACTCTGCATGACCTGGCTATTGCTCATCTCTCTGACCCCATCCCATACCTCTCTCCATCTCACCCTGACTTCCCAGTCACACAAGCCTTCTTTATGTTTCTGAAGTCACCCAGCCTTGTTTATATTTCATTGTCTTTGTATTTGTTGTTCCTTCTTCTTATATTGTCCTAAAAGTGCCTGGAGTCTGCTAAGCATTTGGCTCTGAACAAATACTGGATTATTCAATGGGTACATAAAGCATAAGTATAGGACAACAATAAAGCAATGTCATCCCAAAAAGGGTTTTAGGGGGAAATAATTTTAAATTTGATATTTTTTTAATCTAAGTAGGTACCATGAGAAAGATAAGAATCTTTCATTTGTTCATTAATTCATTCATTTAGCAGACATTCGTGGTACTTATGAGCCATCTGTCTCCTCTAACTGCAAATTAAGTTCTGTGAAGACAGAAACCTTGTCTGTCTTAGACTCCATCAGCACACAGAAGGTGCTTGAGAAATGTCTGTTAAATGAATGAATGAATTAATGAACAAATGAATGAATGTAATCTCAGGCTAATCACTTTCTGAGCCTCAGTTCTCTCATCTTTGAAGTATGACTAACACTAATATTTTTGTCTACTTCAAAGTGTTGGAGAGAGTCTGAAATAAATATGTGTATGAGACCCAGTTTCCTAAAATACAGAGCCTGAGGCAAGGATTAAGAACTGGTATGGTTTTATTTGGAAAGTACAATCACAGGGCATCCAGACTGAAGGCAAAAGGAAAAGAGACGAGGATTGGGGATTAACAGACACACATTATGATATATAAAATAGATAAACAACAAGGACCTACTGTATAGCACAGGGAACTATATTCAATTTCTTATAATGACATATAATGGAAAAGAATCTGAAAAGAAAATAGATATATATGTATGTATATGTATAACTGAATTACTTTGCTATACACCTGAAACTAACATTGTAAATCCCTTCCCTTAAAACCTTTGTTCCCTTTGGGATATTAGTCAACTATCTTCCCAGGGAGCTGGCCTACTGATTAAACAGCCTTTCCTTTCCCACCAACAAAAAAAGAAAAGAAGAAAGGAAAAGAGATAAGAATGGGAAAGAATGAAATGATGAGTTATCACACTGACCAGTGCTTCATCTGAAGCCACAAAGGGTCACAACCAGTCATTTGACAGGAGTATTCACAGGACCATGCAAGATATCTATGGAGAAACTAAACTTTGAAGCAATCCATCAAGGAAAGATGGAACACTGATAAATATTGACCCACTGGAGAATTTACTGCCCCATAATTCCAGATTGCCCCATTTCCCACCCCCTTGAAAGCACGCAGGAAGTCTACAGCTATGTCCTTTAGTATGATACTTCATCCACATTGGAAGGTGGCCTGAAGGGCCCGAGGCTCCACTCCTGTGGCAGGGTGACCACAGGTGGTGAAAGCCTGCAGCCCCGTAGCTTCAGGAGGGGCAGCTGCTCAGAACAACTAGCTGAGAGGCCGCGGTGTGAGCGAGAATGGGAGAGTCCAGTG
The DNA here is from genome assembly GCF_036321535.1 of Camelus dromedarius. NCBI lineage: Eukaryota > Metazoa > Chordata > Mammalia > Artiodactyla > Camelidae > Camelus > Camelus dromedarius. The sequence continues at coordinate 66,668,162 of NC_087439.1, read as the reverse complement.
AGGATGAAAGGATACACGTAAGGTACTTCTGACAAAGTATCTGAAAGTGATTTGACAACTATAAAGCCCCAAACAATGAAAAGTGTTGTTTTATTGGTCTTTTAAAAAAAAATTCAAGTATGTTTCTATCTCAGTCTCTGCACTTGTATAAGTTTGATAAGCTTTCAACCAGACTGTGCAAATGAAGTCTTTCCTGTTTGCACTGTTATTGTTGAAACAGCCCATCTCTGAATAAGCCACTTTATCTCCTCATAAAAGTCCTTCTGTCCAAAATAGGAACATAAATGTACTCTGTTAAAGTGCGTTTTTTTTTCTTGCAATGTTTAGTTTCTGTTATTGAAAGAAAACACAGCAAATATGAGCAATCCAGATGGGAGATATTTTTTGTGTAAACCTCTTGCCTCTTGATTCTCCCTCCATCACTCTTTTCTTATAGCATCCAGTTCCTTGAGCCCATTCTTGTGCTGGTATATTGCCTACACAGTGACCAATATTAACAGACTTCCAACATGCCAGTAAATGTTAACAGCACAGAGTCCATGTAGTGGTCAGAACAGAAAGATTTCCTAACCTGAAAAGCCTCCATTAGCAATAACTTGTAGACACGAGGCCCCTCATCAGGTTTTATCTACAAATCCAAGACCCTTACTATTAGGGTTAGCCTGAATTGATGTCAGCCCAAACTGAGGAGCCCCATGCGTTTTAGATTTTTATTTCATTCCAGAGCCTAGTAAAATGAAATGCTAGGCACATAGTAGGACGCATGCACATGTGCGTGCACACACACACACGTATTATTCATTAAATAGGTGACTGAATGAATGAAAGCAGTCAGTTTAGAGAAGAAGTTTTAAAAATTAAAAGTACAGCCTCTAGAACCAATCTGGGTTCAAACACCAGCTTTAACATAAAACAGTAACATAAAGTTTGCTTAACCTCTTTGTGTCTCAGTCTGTGCCTCTGTTTACTCACCTGTGAAATGAGGATAATAGTAACAGTTCCTTCACAGGTTTGTTGTGACAATTAAATGGTGCAAGGAATGTGGGTCTCTTAGCCCAGTGCCCAGCTCCCAAACAAGAGGAAAAGCTTAGCTTTGATGGTATTTTTGAGTGTGCTACTAGCCCCCACCTTGCCCATCAAAATCGGGAAAGCTTTTCCATCATGCCATCTGCCTTCACTGGTTCAACCAGGCCCCAGTGTACACATGTTTAAATCCAGTGTAAAGCCTGCCTTTAAAAATGTGTGTAGGCAAAGGGAATCTCATACTGGCCTTGGCATTTACGTTGTTTTGTGATACACTATGTTTTTAAATGTAGTGCTGTCAATTGATTTAAGTATCTTATTGGACAATTTTACTGTTCTGTTGCCCCGAAGCTTTTTAAAGCAGGAACCAATTTTTTAAATCAAATAGATAAATGTAAAGTCGTTGCATTTGAAATAAAGCAGCATAAGCATTAGGGCCAGAATTTCCACTTGGGCTGTTTAATTATTTCCCTGGAGGTTTTCCTAAAATTTAGAGGAACAGCAGTGGGGACAGGTGACTAAACTCTACTGCCAACTTTCTTAACCCTTTACCTGGTGTCATCCAGGCCTCCAAGTCCACTTCCATGAAGTTACTGCCAGGATCCAGGCCACATGGGAGCTCGCTCATCCTCCTGGGGAGAGGTAGTCTGACCTCAACTATTTCTCAAGTCCCTTTGACATCCAGTTGCGTCTCCCTCATCAATGATGGAACAATGGCTAATGAGTCATTATTTTAGACTATTTCTGCAAACCGTTGCTTGTCTCTATTTTGTAAGCTGCAAGTCACCTTAATTTTAGTACAGAAGAGCTCTCTGCTGTCCAAAATTTTAGTACAGAAGAGCTCTCTGCTCTCTTCTTCTCTAGAAGAAAACTGAAGTTAAAGAACTTTAAAAGTTAGTATCAGTAGTAGCAGAATATTCTAACCTTACATGCTTCCTGCTGTGATGCAGTATGGATTGCTTTTGAAGAACTCTTGATGAAAATGCTTAACCTGGATGGAACTAAGCCTTTGACCTAATTTCCAGTATACAAGAAGTATAAGGGATAGAGAAAAAAATAAATAATACCACAATAGAACAATAAGAAAAATCCAGATAGTGGGAAATTCTACAAGATAACTGGCCTAGTCTCTCAAAAAGTAATGTCATAGAAAAAAAAAAAAATAGGAGGTGGGAGCAGTCCCAGACTAAAAGACCAGAAACACCAAATGCAATGCATGACTTTGGATGAATCCTCATTTGAAAAATAACAGATATAAAAGATATTTCAGGGACTACTGGGGAAATTTGAATTTAACTATTAGATGATATTAGAATTACTGTTAATGGTCCTAAATGTGATTATAGTGAAGGATGTTCTTTAGGGGATGAATACTGAAGTACTTAAATATGAAGTATTAATCCAAATGATCAGTAAAATATTAACAATTGTGGAATCTAGGTGGTTGGTATGTGGGTAAATAATTGTACTATCCTTTCAACAATTTTGTATGTTTGAAAATTGTCATTATAAAAGAACTTTTGAAATGCTGATTTTCCTGTGTGAACTTCTGAAGCTATCAACAATTTGAACATTTGAGAATTCACATTTCTACTTCAGGAATCGGGGACTGGTTGGAGGAAGAGGGCATATCTTAAAATCTGGCCTCTATACCCTATTTGGTGCGTTATATATTTCTCTGTCCTCTTGGTCACCATTCCAAAGGAAATGTGTAATATTATTCTTTACGCGTAATCTTTGCTAAGAATTTGATGAGCAAACAGACCAGGTACACAGTATTTCATGTATGGAACGTACCTGGTTTATTATTTATCAGACAGGGCCCGTACAATTCTCCCTCACCACCCCTGATTAAATATTGTGTTCTCATACCCTTCTGTAATACAGATTTCAAAGTCCTAGACCTGTTAAAACTGGGGTCATCCTTCTGTGTTTCTCATAAGAAGATTAGTTTCTAAATCCAAGATGAAAGAATCTCTCAGCACAATAATTGATAAAGAAAATACATCTTGGAACCAAATACTTGGTTTAATCACTGGGGTAAGGGAGAGGACATTCATTTGATTGATGAAATAGAAAGGAGCCAGGATTTGTTTAAATTGGCAAAGCCAGCATTATTTGGGGTTTCTGTGTCTTCCGTGAGTCATAATATTCAAAGTTATTGCAGTCACAAGTAGAGGAGGTCAACAGTGGCGCTATCACTCTTCCTGTGCCTGTCCCTGGGTGCTCTAACAAAATAGGGCACAAGTACACGTGGAATTATTTCAGTCGGGGCCAAAGTGGAACTAAAAACCAGGACCCAAACTACTGAGTGTGTTTTGAATTGTTTTCATTTGGAGGATTTATGCCCCTGGAAAACACTTCAGTCTGCCCCTTTCTATAAAGCACTCTTCTAGCAAAATGAAGCCCCACCTTACAAGACCTCAACATAGAATCTCATCCGGGCTCCTCTTCTGAGACACCTCATCAAGAGAGCATTTTACTCTTTTCTTTAAGATCTAAAAAGAAAACTGTGGACTTTCATTCCACCCATGTTTTCATTCTTCCTTTTACTCTTCGGATTTATTAGATTCCCACTGGATGGCAAGCACTGTCCTGGGTACTTAGAAGATACTAAAGAGCATAAGAAAGTCAAGATTCCTGCCTCCTGGGACTTATTACGAATAGTGAGCAATGAGGACTGGGAGTGAGGGGAACCTACCTTAGATATCATGGTTCAGAAAGGCCTCTCTGAGAAGGTGAACTTGGAACTGAGACTGTTGATCAGAGCCACCCACGTGGAGATCTGAGCAAGGGCATTCCAGGCAGAGGACCCAGCTAACACAAAGGTCCTAGGGCAGGAGCAAGCCTGGTGGATTTGAAGGACAGAAAGAAAACATGAGTTACTGAAGCATGGTGAATGACACAGAGAGAAATGAAGTGCAGGTTTTGGTTAGGCGACTGGACTTTATTCTAATTGTATTGGGCAGCCATTGGAGGGCTTAAAGCAGGAGAGTGGCATGATCTGATTTACACTTGAAAAAGGCCTCTCAGGCTGACGCTTTTGATCAGGGACTATCTCCTCACATTTAGCCCAAACTCCTCCTGCTGCAATTAAAGTGCATTTTCTCTCCTCACAGTGAACAGATGCTACTTGAAGCTGATATTAGTTCAGATGCCTAAGGAAATATCAGATGGCTATATCAGGATCCCCAGAAGGCTGGAATGAACGTAGTAAGAAGACCAGGGTGATGATCATCAACGTGAATTATAATCAGAGGCCACTGACAAAAATAAAACCTGTTTCCTTCCCCACTGATAGTCAGGCCAGTTCCTTCCTGAGCCCTCCTATAGCTCTCATATTCTCTTTGATCCTCAACCCCCACCTCCCCACCAAGCAATCTGTGGTATCAGCAACATCAAAATAGTAGAAGACTGTCTCTAGATTTCATGGTAGGGGAACATACTGTTGATGTAAAAGGATGTTAAACTAGGATGGGTGGGACTTTCAGGGGACCCTCCCTAACATAATTTACCAAGTTTCGTAAGAACAACAAGCATCTGTGGCATGTCAGCCTTGACCTGCTCCTTTAACTCCCATATCCTGGGCATGTACAGCTAAGAAGACAGGTGCCTCCTCTCCCCGAAGTGCACAGCCTGGAGCTATGATATCACCCCAGGAGGGGTACATGGCCAGCAATATTTCTCTTTCCCCTCCCACCCCCACTGCCCTCAGCCTAGTGTTGCAGAAGCACTCTTTCTAGCTGGAATGGCCTAGAGGTTGGGGCTCTCTTCCCCAGTCCTGCACCAGTTGTAGCCCATGACAAGTACTGGGGCCCTGATCACACTTGCCCCAGCTCCATCAGGAGGTTCCATTTGGGGAAGGGTGAGCTAAGAAGACTAGGGCTGGCACTGCCCCCACCGACCAGTGCCCCCGATTGAACTGGAGTATAACTCCTAGCTCTGGTGCAGCAGCGTGAGGTCCGGGGAGTGGGGCTGGCAGACCCGAAGGATGAAGAGTTCTGAAGCTCTGCCTGAGGGGGCTGTTTGGAACAGAGAGTAGAGAACTCCATGCTTAAGGGTGTTGTTGAAAACATTGGAGATCCTGGAGGAGAGTAATTAAGAGGAGAATGATAGCTCCAGGAGACAAGCAAAACAGCGGAGCAGCCAGAAGTTTAACAGAGAGAACTGGGAAAAGAGCAGCTGGGAAAAGCCCTCCTGGGATGAGTCTGCCCTGGCTGGAAGCCTTGCTGGCACAAGGGGCTTAAACACAGCCCCTGACCAAACCGTGAACGCTAAGGTGTTCTGACCCAGGGTAACTCCTAGGTTTAAAACTAAAATCCCACTTACCCCTGGCAAATTGGCAGGTTATGGGCATGCCCAAGGCTGAGCCCTCTTGGGTACCATGAGAGATACAACCTCCAAGCTGCAAGTCCTCGACTGAACACGGGGCAGTAAACACAAATTTCCAGAACTATAATAGCAACCGCGAACCAATATACACATCCAAATGTATAGAGAAAAGAACCTAATTGGCTAAGGAGGCTAAGTACCACCTTTGATCAATAAGTGGCCAATGCCAACCCAGACCCAGAGATGACCCTTACTTAGCCAGGCTAATAGACAAAACAAAGGGAAAAAATGTAAGCATGATAACAGGGGCTATGGGAGAAATAAATGTTGCAGGATTAGTTCAGCCAAGTCACTAAACAAATAAACAACTGACAAAGCCAACAACCACCACCACTTCTGGGGAGTAGACGAGGGAATCAGTATCTAGAGTTGCTCTATTATACTACCAAAATGTCCAGTTTCCAAAAAAATTATGAGACATGCAAAACTGCACTCATAGGCACACCTAGCACCCAGATCTTGATTTTGAATACCATTCTCCAATAAAAGGAAACAGGATTTCCTCGGAGGGGTGATTGAATCTAGGACAGGGGCAAGAAGTATATAAGATGAGCCTGGAGCACCTTGTAATGACACAAAATAACAAAATGCTGAAAAAAAAAATTAAAACGCTACACTGATAGGGATATGCCAAAGGGGTACAGGAGCCAACTGAAAGAGCTCCCGGTGGCCAAGGTTGAAGCAATTTGAGCAAAATAAATAAATACAATAGTATTGGATTATAGCCCACAGTATAAAATAAATATTCATGTGTCCATACTGATAGAAAAAATGATTGAATAAATAAATAGAGCAGAAGAGACAAATCTCCTGGTGGGAGAATTTCAAATAATTTTTGTAGATATTCTGTGCTTAATAAGGGAGCCATAACTTCCCACTCCTTAAGTTCAGACTGCTCACAGTAACTTCCTTCCAAAGAGTCAGTATGGAAGATGGGGGTGGGTGAGAGTAACTTTATGGTGGATAAACCTGAAAAACATTATCTCAGAAAGATGATCAAAGTCAATATCAACAGTGATAAGTCATACTAATAGTACATGCCCTTGATACGATGTAATGAAAATGGCACTTGACCTCTATGGTTCTCCTCGACAAAGCTCACAACACCAGTTTAATCATGAGAAAAATATTAGACAAATTCCAACGGAAGAGAATCCTATAATATACCTGACCAGTATTCTTCAAAACTATCAAAATCATCAAAAATAAGAGAAATCCAAAAACTGTCACTGCCAAGAGGAACCTAAGGAGATACAAAAATTAAATGTAATATTGTATCATGGATGGGATCCTGGAAGAAAAAAAACATTAAGTAAAAACTAAGGAAATCTGGGATATATACCCAAAAGAATCAAAAGCAAAGACTCAGATATTTGTATACCCATGTTCATAGCAGCAATACTCACAATAGCCAAAAGGTGTAAACAATCCAACAGGTCATCAATGGATGAATAAACAAAACGTGGTATGTCCATAAAATGGAATATTATCCAGCCTTTTAAAATAAAGGAAGGAAATTTTGACATATGCTACAACATGGATGAACTTTGAAGACATGATGCTAAGTGAAATAAGGCAGACACAAAAAAGACAAACACTGTATGATTCTACTTATATGAGGTAGCTAGTTAGTCAAATTCATAGAGGCAGAAAACAAAAGGGTGGTCAGGGGCTGAGCAGAGTAGAGGTTGGGGAGTTAGTGTTTAATAGGTAAGAGTTTCAGTTTGGGAAGATGAAAAAGATGGATGGTGCACAACAATGTGAAATTTTAAGTGACTAAAATGGTAACTTTTAAGTTATATATATTTTATCACAATTTTTTAAACTAAGAAAGTCTGAATGAACTATGGAATTTAATTAATAATATCAATGCTTATCCTTTAATTGTGACAAATGTACCATACTAATGTAAGAAGTTAATAATAGGGAAAATTAGGGGTAGCATATATGGGAACTCTATTATCTTCTCAATTTTCTATAAGCCTAGAAGTATTCTAAAAAATAAAGTCTTTTTTTTTTTAAAGAAAGTAATAAAGGAGATATAGAAAAACAAGGAGAAGAAGATATGAGACACAAAGAACAAAAAAATCAGAATGTCAGTTGTAAGTCCAACTGTATCAATGATAGCATTAAATGTGAGTACATTAAACAAGTCAATCATAAAAAAGAGATTATCAGACTGGATTTAAAAATCAAAAAACAGGATCCAACTATTTGCTACTTACAAGAGGCATACCTTAGATTGAAAGATACAAATGAATTGAAAGTAAGAGGATGGAAAAAGATATATCAAGCAAACAACAGCCATAAGAGAACTAGAATGGCTATATTCTTATCAACAAAATAATATGGTCACCTGCTTGCTGCATCAATTTTGTGGTCCCCTTGCAAGATGGACCTGCACCCAAAATTTGGGTCCAATGTTAAGTCCACTAACAACCACACCAAAAGGGTATAAAAAGGCTTATTACTTATATAATGAGGCTATCTGAGAGCAGCAAGGTGGGCTTCGCAAGCTTGTCTGAAAATGGGAAATGGGTTGGGAGAGCAGGAAAAGAAAGCTGGCTTGGGGTTTTTGTTGTTGTTGTTGTAGGCAATGGGGCCAGGATGAAGGTTCCCATGCACTGCCGCAGTAGAAATTCAGCCACTTATGTTAAGGAAACTCCAGGTAAGAAAGTACCAGTGGTGTCTCCAAAGAAGCCAGGGAAGTGTCCAGAAGAGAAAGAGAAAGCACTGAGCATTTACTAAGTCCTGCCTTGAGCTTCTACACTTGAAGAGTCAGAATGCAAGTTTAGAAATATGAAGAGTAAGAGCAGAAAGAAAGCAGATGACCACACCCCCTTCTCTGACTGCTGGCTGTCAGTCAAAATAAAACAAGATAATGAGACGGAGAATGACTGCGAGGAGTTCTGACTCCTGTGATTATGGTGCTGGCACCCGAGTGACACGGAGGAGGCTGTCATGATGGAATCTGAAGAGGAGTCCAGGCAGAAGGAACACGCCCAGCTCCCTGCTGAGCTCACAGCTAGTGCTCCCTCAGTATAAACCCAAGGCTGCGGCTCATAGGATGACTCATGAAACCATTGTTAACTAGACAAAATTCTCTCCCAGGAGCCTGAAGTTTCAGAAAAATATCACTTAAAGTTATCAAGCACTTCACCTTTACATGTATATGCACATAGGCCAAGATTCAGCTCATTGATGTGCCAAGTAAAAATCTTGCTGGTCCTCATACAGGTGATGATAATTTCTCTTCCACCTTGTATGTCATTAATATTATGTAACTTCAACATGCGATTTGATAAGGGAATCTTGCTAACGTCCTGTTCCTCTTTCTTTTTGGGAATAATGTTTTAATTAACTTTGCTCTTCAAGAGCCTTAGCAAAGTGTGACACATAACATTTTTCCTGTGAGAAAGGAAATACAAACTTTGTCATTCTCTTCTTTACTTTTAGAGACAAAATCACTTGATTTGTATCAAGAATTATTTTGCAATTGTTCTGGAAAAACTCTATTGGTTTACCAGAGAGGACAGTTGGCTTTAAAGGGATGCACACAGGTGTAATATTAGTTGTTACTATTATAATAACTAATATTTACTGAGCACTTGCTGTATGCCAGGCATTGTGCTAAAGGCTAACATGACTTATTTGAATCAGACAACAACACTAGGGGGTTAATACTATTATTTAAATTTTGCAAATGAGGAAATTGAGGCTTAGAAAGTTTAAATAACTGTCTATGACCACATTGTTCTAGAAAGTGAACTCAAGCACTCTAACTCCATATTCTCATAGCAAAACCTGACCATCCTACGACTATACCACTCTGCTTAGATGGGAGTCAGGGTGGAGTTAAGAAGAAAGCTGAAGAAGTTGAAGGAAAACTGGGCAGCATAAGCAAGGAAAGGAGAGCTTAAAGAAGTTGTCCATAGTGTTTCAATACCCGGAGAGTAGGAGCCTTCTTCAGTTTTGCACCCCAGGCACCTCTCTTGCTTCAGGCTGTCCTGACTCTGGGGAGGTAGGAGAAGCAGTAGGAGATGAAAACTGATAGGAACCAGAGGAGGATCCTGAAGGGTCCTGTGGATTCTACTAAGAACTCAGACTTTCACTCAGAGTGCAGTGGAAGTCACCAGAGAGCTGAGGAGAAAACAGCATGGCCTGATTTAAGCACTAAAATCTTTGGCTGTAGGTTGATATTAGGATGGAGGAGGGTGAGGGCAGGAGCTAGAAGATCAGTTAAGAAACCACTGCAATCATCCAGACAAGAAGTGATCGTAACTTGGACCAGGTGGCAGTGGGATGGTGAGAAGTAGTTGAATTCTGAAAGATTCTGAAAGTAGAGCCGACAGAATTTGCTGTTGGATCAGATGTGGAATGTTAGAGAAAGAGAGGAGCCAGAGATCCCATGGATGATTTTACCCTAAGCAACTACCCCAGAACCCAAGCAATCTGAGTCCTAACAAAAAGTCTATTGGATTTGGAGTTTAGAAGATGCTAGATGATCTTGGGGAGAGCATTTCCTGGGGAGTGGTGAGGACAGAAGTAAGGTTGAGCTAAGTTAAGAAATAAATGAAACATAAGGAAGTAGAAGTAATGAGTATAAACTATTCTCGTGACTGTTTATGGAAAGGAGACTTAGCTAAGACACTCTAGGTCAGGGAAAGCTGTATATATATTTTTTAAGATGGGGAAAAAAATGAGTGCATTCATATTCTGAGAAAAAGAAACCAATAGAAAAAGAATGATTAAAAGCACCTAGTAGAGGAAAGGGTGATTAATTGAGTGAGCCCCTAAAGAGATGGGGGTGGAAGTGACTGCAATTCAGAACTCAAGTAGAGGGGCTAGATCTGAACAAAGGAGGAGTTGGGGGGTAAGGAAGAGTGTGGCTGTCACTCCTTCTACATGAGAGAAGCAAGATGTTGCTGGATTGGATATGCGTTTTCTGTGAATTAGGAGGTAATATCATGAGCCAGGTTGTTCAGATTGAGAACAGTGAAAAAGTTAAATAACTTCTTGAGAAATGAAGCATAGGATTATGGGTGCAATGAGGACCCAGAAAAGCTGGTGATGGTAAGTATGTAGTTGAACCAACTTACATGGTTGTATGAAACAGACTGACTTAGCAGTAAACACTTTCTGCAATAAAATTTCCATCCATGGACACAGCGGACCACATCCCATGACTTAAGAATTGGTAAAACATGATCTACAAGACAAAAGCCACAATTTCAACTACTTAAGAAGGAATGATGCCCAAACTTTCCCATTCAAGTTATGTGTAGTTGACATCAAAGCCTCATTCTAAAATAGGTTTAGGTCAATGTCAGATTTTTTTTTTCACTAAAGAAAGACTCCCACGTCCCTTGCCTCTTTCACAGTTTTTACGAATATATCCACTTCAGTTTTCAGTCTCATCCATTTCAACATCCAATTTCTGTGACAGTAACAGACATAATACAATTATGAAAATTTTAAATTGCACCTTATTTTTTTAAACAGAGAGAATATTATTTGGTCTTTACCTAAAACACAAATCTTAAACTATTTCATTCTTGAAACTTTTCTAGCCTACTTTTAAGATTCATCAAGTCTTTCCACTTAAGAAAGAGAGATAAGTATAGTTGAAAAATGCCTTATCATTGTAGTAGTTGTATCATTTATTTTTTTCTATTGGGCTATGTGCTTAGCAACTTGCACATTAAGCCTTCTATTAAGACTATATTAATATCATAAATATGCAAAAAGGAAACCACTCTGAAAGTTCAAAATAATAGCAATAACCTTTCCATCATATAAAACCTTTTATCTCAAGATCTCCATGCACTTCCCCCAAAAGCCCAAGTACCCTGCCCAACCACTTTTGCAAGGAGCCAATTAAAATGCCAACCTCACTTTATTCACTGACTCAAAATGCTAGTAAGGACTGCAAAGCAAACGCCCAACATAATCATGGTTTTAATTCTTAATGTTTCCTACGGCAGCATTTATAATCTTTAAGAGGACCGGACCTCTAGTCTGTAAGAAATCTCAAGTGGCTGCCTCCTTCTTGGCTTTATTCTTTAGCCAGAGTTGATGGAGTGTGATGGGGGTGGGGAGGGTGTAGCTGTGGCAAACTCTCAGGTGTGACTGGAGGAATACCCACATCTCTCACTCAGAGACATTCGTGCACACTGATGCAATCATGGCTAGAAATGAATCAGGGCCCTTGAGGCAAAAGCCCATGACTAATGCTCTCCGAGGAGCCCACAGGCTGCCTGGCAAACTGGCAAGACCAGGGCCATTACTGAACAAAGCACAGGTGAGCAATGAGCAAAAAGGGAAAAGGAGGGCCTGACTGATGCATTGGGTTCCAGGGTTTGGAACACGTCATCTTGAGATCATTCCCAGGTAATTACAGGGCACCAGAAAGAAAAACTGAACTTCGGCCTGAGTGGTACATGCAAACTCACTGTGAGATCCAGGGTGATTTCCTTTCCTTCTCTGGGCCTCAGGGTCCTCATCTCTAAAGACAAGGAAATCACATAACCACATCAGGAAGACTACTTCTTTTTCCAGCACCCTATGAAATACTCATAGTCGTCATTTCCTGTTCCCTCGAGAGAAACAGTGTCATTTTTTTTAAAAAGTGGAGGGAATTGTTCTTCAAAAACATATTTCAGATTCTCGAGGAAGTATGACAAGTGTTCTGGCATGTTTCAGCCTGACTTCTTCCATTTGAAACAACAAACCAGCACAAACAGTGGAGAGGAAAAGCATTTCTCTCTTCATCCTGAAGTCCTGTAAATGTCAGTGAAAGGCATTTTACCAGCACACATACACTTCTGTGGACAGAATCAATAGGAACATTTCTGACCACTGCCAGTCTCCTGGAAATGCTTAGTGTGGAGTATCTCTCACTACAATGGCTAATTCTGCCCAGTCACCACCTCCTGAGACATTATTCCTTAAAGTGTCATCTTCCTAGAATTGCATCCTAGGGAGCCATTTATTAAAGAAGTAACAAAAATCCATAAATATGTCAGCCTCGTTTTTCACCTGAAGAAGAGGTAAAAAAGAAAGATAACTTCCCCCAGCCTGGGTCAAGCCAAATTTAGGACTTTAAAACAACAATAAGAACACTTGGGGTGTGGGGAGCCAAGGAAGGTCCCTTGAGAGAGAACAGCAGAGGCTTACACCCAGGCAGTGGCTACAGGACACTTGAGGTCCCCAGATCTCTATTTTGCTTCTGAGAAAGTGAGAGGAAGAAAAGGGTTGTCTCAGATTTTTCCTCTTAATAAATGATGCCCCTGGAAACCATGTTTTTTCCATTGTGGAGAGTGTCTGAGATCTTAGTTACATACTCTCTCCAGGTGGAAGAACAAAGGTCCTATCCGGTAACTGGAGGGAGAGCTGAGCTGAACTGAAATACCAGTTGATCACATTTCGGGGTTTGCTTATAATTGATATCACTTTGGTTACCCCCAGACCATTACTGAAGGAGAAGCCTCCTGATGGCTCCCCTCACTACTTTGCTCTGCAACCACTTCCTGGTGTTCTTTGAAAGTTGTACAAGAAGATAAAACCCAGACACATTACGTCAGAAAGATGAGGTGCTGAGAAAACTTTGTAAGGTAAGAGGAAGCAGGTGTCTGAATAGGGGAGTTTTTAGATTGGGGTGAGAGCCATAGGAAAAAAGGAAGTTGGTTCTTTCTATTTCCAGAGAAGAGGAAAATTATTTTGTTAAAGATTAAGCCTGTATCAGGGCAGAAGCAGACCTGCCAACTTAGTGTTACTCAGGAAGTTTACTGTTCACGCGTTTTAGCACAGGTATTTTCCACTCTCACCTAGCACAGTAACTGCATGTCTAAAACTAATATTTGCAAAGCCGGCCAGATGAGGGGCTGTATTGGTTCAATAAAAAAACCTCCCTAATGCACTGAAAATATGATTTACAAAAATCTATCTTTTCATAGTACCTTTCAGGAGCACAGATATTACAATAAGTGAATACTCCTGGACTCAGACATTAAAAAAAATAGTCAAGATAAATAATTTAGTGTTGTTCAAAGAAATTGCACATTTATATCGAAAACAATTATTTTATATAAAAACTGCACTACTCATGAATTTGGTTTTTACCTAAAATCGTATTATTTGCAATTGTGCTCCTCCCACAAATGTTGACACATAAACTGTCTTTCTCTTTACATATCAAGTCAACAACTATTCCATGCCTTTTATATGACCCAAATTATAAGTCACTGTGAGAGGTATAGAGACAGGATATGCAGAGTACCTCTTGTGAGATAGATTTCAGTGGTATCTGCCAATAACCCAGGTTCTTTCAGGTCCTAATTGGGTTGCCTTTATTTTCTAATAACCCATGTGATCTGTAGCAGAAATTTTCCAGATGGTGACCAATGAAATCACCAACTGTTCACGCTTGTCCAAGACTGAGAGAATTCCTACGATGCCAGACTTTCAGTGATAAAATTGCGAAGGTCCCAGACAAACCTAGATAAATTGTCCACTCTGAAGAGTTGAGGAAGAAATGAAATTAGTAAATCATAATAGTGTAATAGTCAGTATAATTCTGGTCACCAATTCCAATGTGTGGAAGTCTTCCCCACACCACTCAGTAATTCTCTGACACCAGCTGAGTACCCTACAATTCAACTCAATTCTGACCCTACATACTGGGATATAGTGTCACATCTCACAGGTTAAGTATGCAGTTTTACAAGCCTGCCCCCCACCCCACTTCAGACACCAATCATAAGTTCAAGTTGTCACCTGTGCTTCTGACTGACTTGTAGAAGGGGGGTTACCATAACCCCCTCTTTGGGTTTGATGAATTTGCTAGAGTGGCTCACAGAACTCAGAGGAACATTTTACTTACTTAGATTATCAGTTTATTATAAAAGAATATAACTCAGGAACAGCCAGATTGAAGAGATGCAGAGAGCCAGGTATGGGGAAAGTGTGCTGAGCTTCCACGCCTTCTCCCAGCCACCACTTTCCCTGAATCTCCATGTGTTCACAACCCAGAAACTCTCTGAAGCCCCAACCCTCATCATAATGGGTTTTTATGGAGGCATTATCACAAAGATACAACTGATTACATCATTAGCCATCGGTGATTGATCTCAATCTCTAGTCCCTCTCCTCTCAGTGAATGTGGGGAGTTGGTGGGGGGCAGGGGGGTACTGAAAGTTCTAACCCTCTAATCACACAGTTGGCTCCACTGGCAACCAGCTCCCACCCCTCAAAAGTACTTCACTAAAAAAATAACTTTATAACTTTATCATTCTCATTGATTAGGAAATTCTAAGTTTTAGGATCTCTGTGCAAGAAACTAGGATGAAGAACAAATATATATTTCCCACTATAAATCACAGTATCACATTCACACACGTTTGTCCACTCTTTCTCTCTCTCTTTTGCTCTCTCTCCTTTCCTACCCAATCTTCCTCTTTTAGGGTAGCTTTATGGCATATTGACTAAGAAACAGACTCTGGTTTCCAGGTAGATGTGGGTCTAAGTTCCAGCCCTGCCACGACTTTTTAAAAAAATCTTGAGCAACTAACTAAACTTCTGCAGTACTGCATACTTATCTGTGAAATACTGAAAACTATTAGGTTATGACAATTGAGAAGTTGCATGTGAAATACCACTATGCCGGACACTTATGTCACATTTTATACATGGTAAGCATTATTATCTCACAGATCACGTAGTTATGGATACTTCAGAATTTCAGTGTTCTGATTATAGTGAGACTGATTTCAGGCCATGCTGTGGGCCAGCTGGGATTAAATCTTCCACCACAGGGCGTTTGCTGCAGATCAATCCTTTGTCCCTTCATTAGTATGAAGCCAAGAAATGAGTGGAACTAAAACAATGCACTGTTTACACACACCTTTCTCAATTATTCTCACCCAGCCTCTTCAACCAAGGTCGTTGCGTTATTATTTACATACGTACACACATGCGCACACACATACACAGAGACACACTATATAAACACCCACCTCAATACACAGAGGTTTTTATGCTCTTGAGATGGGAGAAGCCAAAAATATTTTTTCCTGTCTTGACAATTTAGCAAGTATGAGGAAAATGCTGTGGCACTAAAGAGGGACAAAGAATTGAAGAGATAGGACCAGGAGTGGAGGAGGCGAGGAAGTATTGAAAAGAGAGTGTGCAGGAAGAAGGTTTTTTTGGCCACAGAGTTCCTGCTAAAAGCAGCTAGGAAGCCCCACCACGCGGTGTCTGTGACCTCTTGGTAATTTCCCTGGAGAGTTCCCCCTGAGAGAACTTTACCTTCAGAATCAGGAGGAAGCTGGGTGAGGTAAATTCCCAAACAGAGGGGGTTTGGTGGGTGATGACCTAAAGACAGACTGGGACAAGTTTCCGGGCGGGTTTCCCCTTCCTGCTCTGACAGCCACGAATGCAGGCTCAGCCAAGAAGAGGGGGACGCCGTGGGCAGGGATTCTTGCCGGTATTTTCCTGTCTCCCAGCTTCCTGGGTTTGACATGAAGGAATCCGAGGCCTTCTGTGACCACTCTTGTTGTCTGGGATTCTTTCCTCAAGAGGCGTTCATGAATTTGTCAGGACTGCCAGGAGAGAGTGTGAGTCATGGCTTCTGAGCAGACAATATTCGGCTTTAGAAATTCCCAGAGATATGACTTGTTTATAGGAAAGGAAACAGAGCTATTCTGAGCTGCCAGGGGAAGAGGAAAGCACTGCTCATTTCTTTCAAATGCCTTGCTGAAAGGTCATACAAGCGACCGGAGTGCCAGCAAGAAGCTGGTACAGACACTGGTGTTAGCAGTTCATTTGTCTGCATGCTGGAGGATATTTTGGGGCTTGGTATTTAAAATGCAAGGCTCATAGCATTGAAATTCCACTCTCGGTCTTAAGCCCAGAGGCCTGAGCAGGCCAGTGGGTACGAGCGAGTTGGGTGGTGGGGTACCACCGAGGGGGTTGTCAGCCTGGCTGAGGGAACAGGGCCTGCCCAGTCCACCAGAGAGCGAGGCAAACACTTAAGGCACGAACCTGGATAACCTCCTAACTTCACACTTCCTGAGCAGGCCACTGATTTTCATTCCCATCACAAGGAATGTAAAACTTACTCCACCCTCCTGTGATCTCCAGATGCAAATGACAAAAGACAGATTAACAGGAGAAAAGTAACGCATATTATTTACATGTAAATAGGGCTCCTCACAAGAAAAATGAAGACCCAAAGAAGTGACTAGACCTACGTGCTTATATACTGGGTTGAACAAAGAGTAGCAGTTGTGGGAAAGTAACTACAACACAAGGGGCGACTGAAGGAAGAGGAGCTCGTCTAACAAGGTCTGTTTGTACAGATTTCTCTCAGCCTGACTCCCCCATCTCTAGTGAGAAGAATGCTTTTTTCTCCTGGTACAGGGAGGGTACCGTTCACATGGGAATGTTATCTCCTGCTTTTAGGAAGAAAAAGGAACATCAGAGTTCCCTTCCTGCACCTGCTGTTTTTCAGGTGCCTTTCACGCAAAGTAATTAATATGCCAAAGCACCATATACTGGGGTGGCGTGTCCTCAACCCCTTCACTGCATTCCAAGCTGTCTCCTCTAACGTCTTTTCTTCATAGTTGTGATGTCAATAGTTATTATCTTAAAAAACTGTCCAAAACTACCAACTTTGGAGAATGTGCCCAAAGAGAGAAACGGGGATTCCCCACTACAACCCCTGCTTCTGTGTTGGCCCACTTTCTTGTGTATTGAGTTTGGCCCTAATACATTCAAACTCATAAACTCACCGTTTACCCATTTACTCTGTTAGCAGAGCCAGTCAGCTGATCACAGAGATTGATTTCCAAGGGAAAAAAATAATCCACTGAGTATTCATTGATTCAACAATAATTAACCTATATGATAATTTTATAGACACCACATTTGATAAAATCAACACCTTTTTCTAATTATGAAGTAAACATTTAAATAGAAATAGGATGCCCCTTAAATGTGATAAAGGTGCTCTTGGCTTAAAATAAATAAAGATTATATTTAATGGGTAAACACTGGAAATATTCAAAATCAGAAACAAACACAGAGGTGTCCTTTAATATTATTATCACTTTAGACTGTCTAGGTAAGGCAGTAAGCTGTGAAACAAAAAGAATCAATTTTGAAAACTAAGATACCACAGTACTTAAAAATCACATAAGCATATATCTGGAAAAACCAAATGAATTAACTAAAAACTTTCTCAATTAATAGAGAGTTATAAAGTGGCCTGGAATAAGGTAAGTAACTGAAAAGCAACAGTATTCCTATATAATGGTAATAACCTAGTAAATAATAAAATGGAAAGGAAAAACTATTCAAATAACAACAAACATAAAAGACCTACCAACTCAATGAGAAATGCATTAAAACTTTTAAAGACTTGATTGAGAGTTATAATTTTAATAATTAATAAGAAAGTTAAATTTTTATTAAATGGAAAAATTCAACATAAAGATGTCAAGTCTTCTCAAACTTATTAAAATAATTATATCCAAAAATACAACAGGACTTTTCTTGGAAGTCATTAGAATCAGCACGGACTAATTGCTAAGCTTGGCGCTTATCTTATAACAAGGGCTGAAAACTTTAAAACAGGAAAAATTAGCAAAATATATTCTTAGAGATTAATCTTGTCAGATATTAGAACATGGGTGTAAAACATTGATGAGTAATGTAAGTTTGACCTAAATGTAAAAATATAAACCAGAGGAAAGTGATCGGAACAGATCCTGTTATGCATAGTGTCACATTCATAGATGGCGCTATAGTTCACAAAGCTTTCTACCTACATTATTGTATGCTTTGAAACCATGCAGTGAAACAAGTATTATTATTGTGACAGTATTTTTATGAAGTAACTGATACTCAGAAATTAAGTGACTTGCCCAAGATAGTAAAATGAAGATGAACACAGACTTGAACCCAGATTCTTCTGCCCTCCCAAAGCAGGACTCTTTTTACTATACTGTTCACGCAAAGCAATGGAGAATGGACCTTATCTTTAGTGATGTTAAAATTTAGGGGAAAAAAATATTTAGACTCACCCCTTATACCATATACCCCTGCTAAAGAAAAACAAACAAAAAAACCTGCAATTGTTTGAAGATATCAATACTAAAAAATAAAATTATAGAACCTTGGCAAAAAAAAAAGACATGCTCCGTACAGATGCCCCCTCACTGAGCTACAGTGCTCCTCTTCTCTCCAGTCCTCCAGGCCCCACAACCTCTGTCTACTCCAAATAAATTTCCCATTATTATGAAGATGTAGAAGTCCCCAAAATGAAGTTGAAACTCTCCAGGAAATAGCTGTTCAAGGAAACTGTAGGCAATCCATTTCCAGGGAGGAAGAGGATGACAGAGAGTGACCAATCAGGAGCACCTATTTAAGAGTAAGAACCAACATAAAAAACAAAAAGGAGTAGACAGCTAATATAGCGCATGCCTATTATGTGTGGCAACTACTCAACCCTGACATGGCAGTGAAAAAACAGCCACAGACAATAAGCGTATGATAGACTTGAATGAGCATGACTGTGTTTCAATAAAACTTTATTTCTATAAATAGGTAGTTGGCAGAATATACTTTGACAACTCCTGTGTTAGACCATTTAAAATAAGTTAGCCTGTTAAATTATCATAAATACCCTTTAGATAACAAATCAGAGGCCAAAAGAAATTACTTAACTTGACCACTTGACCAAGTAAGACAGACACGGGTATTCTCTTTAGTAAGTGGGCAGAGCTAAAAGTGGAACTCAGGTCTCATGACTCAAAACCTGGAAAGTGTGCCTAGTCTTCTCATTGGGCAGCCTCCAATGATTTGGGGGTGTTAATTGGATTTTGTAGATGGGAAATCTCAGGAGGTGGAGGAAAACCCCATACAGATTAATGAAACAAACATTTGTTGCTCTGAACCAGGAGGGGACTATGTGGATGATTCATGCTGTGATCATTTCAGGAGGCAGGAAGCTATAGACTTTCTCATTCAGCTCATATACCCCCTCTCCCATCCCAGACATTAAACCTGCTTTTCCAAATACAAAGGTTTCTTTGGCTTTGTGGAGAGAGGTGTGTGCTTGTGATGTGTGTGAGAGGTGGTTGTTTACAGAAACCAAGAAATCCCCAAAACTAAAGTGATCTAGAGTAATTCATTTTACTTCTCTGAACCCAAGTTTCCCTTTCTGTAGAATGGAAATGTCTTTCCTCAACCTCTTTTTTTTTCAACAGGATATCAGAATAATAAAACAGAAAAAAAAAAAAAAACTCTGGAAGTTCATTGGTACCTCAGGGAAATGTGTTATGAAACGACACAGTCTTATTGTCACCTGATACCTCATGACTTCAGCTGGCTCCACGTCTTTCCATTTCCCTTTCGGCTGGGAGCTTTGCCGTCTTTACATTTAACACATCTCTGTTGAGGGAACAGCACTATTAAGCCGGTGCTTTGACAACCACATCGACAAGAGACCGGGATATATGACATGTAAAGGTGAAAGGACAGTGACTAAGGGGAGCAAATGAGCTTTTAAACAAGCCTGACACCATCCAGCTAGTTTTCATATTGCCTCCTGTGAAAAATCTTGACATATTGGTACATTGCTATGAGTTATTTCTTCATATAACTCGCTATAGTGGCCTTACATTATTTGATCTTGTAAAGTGTTATCTGGGACTACAAACTTATTTTATTTTAAGCTCAATGACATTTCATCAGCAGTTAACACAGCATGAATAGCTAAAACTCACTTCCGTACAGTACATGAGGCCCCCAGGATTTTGCTGCTTTATTTTTGTTTGAATGGATAGCTCTCTGACTTTCTCTACATTTCATAGTTTCTATTTTTATACAACTTTGTGTGTTTTGAGCCATATTTTTTTAGTCCATTATTACATATTATATTATTTCACCACAAGATTTATTTATTACCTGCAGTAGTGAAAACTAATTCACTTCACTTCCCCATGTTAGCTACATCAAAAAAGGGAAGACATTCATTTCATGATCCTGTTTACATGGGTAGAATGAAAAGGAGACATAGACAGTCATTAAGGATTCTCTGGGATGCTTCCATCCTGACAAACCTCTGATCTGGACTAGGAGAACAGGGCTTAAACACAGGCAGGGTTCCGTTGAATCCTTGGCGAATTCTCTCAATGTGAGACTGAGACCCTCACGGGTACCTGGATTGTTTTAATGCCTCATGGAAACTCAGAAACTACCAGTTCTAATCTCTATTCAGCTACCGACTCTCTGGTCTTTTCTATTTAAAGCCAGGAAATTGTTTATTTTCTAGTTGTAGTTTAATTTTGTTTTATTTCAAGCTCTCTTGCTTGATTTCTGCCCAATCAATAAAATTGGGCATACATTTAATCTGCTTCTATCATCCAGACAGCTGAAAAACCAGCTGATTTTTCAACCTACTATGCGTAATTTCAGCCTGTATGGAAACTCAGCCTATGTTTTTTCTTTTTTTATTAAAATATAGTCAGTTTACAAGGTTGTGTCAATTTCTGGTGCACAGCATAGTGTTTCAGTCATACATATACATGCATATATTCCTTTTTACACTCTTTTTCATTATAGGTTACTACAATATATTGAATATAGTTCCCTGCGCTATACAGTAGAAACCTGTTTATTTCATATTTAGTAGTTAGTATCTGTACATCTCGAACTCAGCTTCCTTTTTACTAGCTCTGTGACAGCTTTCTCACCTGTAATATAAGAAAGGAGCCACCTAGGACAAAGAGTCACTGGAAGAATTATATAATAAACAAGACAGCACTGTATTTGATGAATGACAACATATATTTTCCTAATAAAACAATAGCATCATATGCCTCCAAGAAGATGATCAGTAGATTTCTTGGGTGCTCTGTCCATTGCAGTACTTTGCTCATGCTTGGCAAGAATTCATCAGTAAGGGTAATCATATTAATTAATATAGAGAAGTGTTGACTTTTGCAGTTCTTCTGATTATAAGTTAGCAGTCCCTTTAGAAAAAATTTTTATGGATGTATAACATGCATACAGAAAAGGAGGATAAATGTTAAAATGTGACAAATTTTCACAAAATGAATACAGGTGTGTAACCAACTTGGATGAAGAAACAGAGTACTTCCAGAATCCAGAGATGCCCCTGTGACCCCATCCCATGCAAAGAAAACCACTTGCAAAGAAAACCACTCAACTGCCTTCTAACACTGTAGGTTAGTTTAGCCTGTTTTATAATTTTTTATACATGGAATTAGACACAGAACTTTATACGTGGAATTATTAGTACAGGCCTTTCTGAAGCTTACTTAAGCTTACCACGTAAAGAAGGTCTAAACCCTGAAGAAGTTTGTCTTTTCTAGGCTGACTTGAGGAAAGAAAGCTGGAGGAGGACGGTGTGAAGTAGAGGAACCATATAATTTGTCATCTAAACTGGGACACTTTGAGAGTGAAAGGAGGTACTATACATAATGATGCTGGGACAAAAAACATAAACTATGACTGTCCTCAGCAAACCAGGACACATGGTCACCTTGGTGAGAAGGGATGGGAGAAGGCAGCAGGGGCACACTGGCAGGATGATAAAATAGAATCCACTCACATTGCCTAAGATGTATATGAAACTGGAGGTTAGAGAGCAACTTCCATAGAGTGTGGTCACTGGTAAAACTCAGGTCAACATTTATTGAGTCCCAGGTAGGTGCAAGGTGCCACAGTGGTGCAAAGGTAGCTCAGTCCCTGTCTCTGCCCACAGTAAGCTCTAATCCTCGCAATAAATTCACAAATAAGTAAACTGTAACACAGCTGCTAATGGAAATATACAAAGCACTATATGGGTTCCAAGGACATATATAAAGTGGTACATGGATTTCAAGGAATAAGGGATCATGTCCTTTGGGAAGCAGGAAAAAGTTTTGTGGCAGAGGTAGCAGTTAAGACAAATTTAGAGTCTAGTCCAGCAGATTTCAACCTTGACTGCACCTGGGGAGATTTTCAAACTCCTGATCCTTGGGCGGTACCCCAGACCAATCAAATCAGAATCTCTGGGAATGGAACCAAGGCATCAGTATTTTAAAAGCTCTCCCTGGTAATTCCAGTGAAAAGTCAAGCTTGAGAACCACTATTCTAGAAAGATGAGTAGGCATTAGCTGGAAGGAAAGGTGGGCATGAGAGGAGACCATGGAGAGAACAGCTGTTAGCTAGTACATCCCATCTTTGGTAAGCGCACAGAGAAGATGCATCCACTGGGAATTAAAAATGGAGGAAAAGCAGCAGGGCAAAAATAATTTAACCCCCTCCAGGAAAAAAATTAATTAATTATGAAACCATTTGCTGAGGCCAATAACAGGGATGGATGAGGAAAGGATGCACTGAACATCAAGGGAACTCAGAGTGGTAATAAATCCATCATAAATCGTGCAAGCCATCTGATAACTTCTGTTCCTTACATTAGCATCCCATTAAGCTGCTATTAGTGAGAGCAAGGAAACTGAATGAAACCAGCTTCCTAGGTTTGCACTAGCAGCCGGGAGAGAGTTAACAAGGTGCAGTCTTACACTGGCACCTTTAAGGACCTGAGCTCCATTTATAAAGGCTGCTTAGAGGCCCCCAAACCTTGACCTATCACGCTCATGCTGTGGGAGTGGGAGGGGAGGAGGGTGCTAGAATTAATCACAGTGGGGACACAGTTTACCAATCAATACCAGCCAATTAGAAGGCTCCCTGCTGTGGAGAGTTCCCTTGGAATGCCAGATGACCTCCGCCCTTGACTTTTCCTGGGGGCAGTTGTTTCTTTATCACAGCTACTGATGCGGATGGTATCAGGGGGTGTGGAGCTCACTTCACATCATGCCAACCCCGCCAGGGCATCCTGAGGCTAAGCTTTCTTAGGACTTATGTATAAGCCACCTGCCCATAGAGACTAAAGGAAGACAATGATGGAAATTACATAGGTGATTAATTCACAGCCAATGTGCCACTTTTTCTGTGAACTCCGCCGCGATCTTCAAAAAGCCATCGACAACAACAGAAAGTAGGAAACTCAGTTTTTCAGTGAATTCCCTCTGGTGTCGCTCTCCTGCTCTACTGCTTCTAACACCCGTCAGGACAGAGGAGATTCTGAGGCATGGAGCACAGCCAGAGGTGGCCAGGTTTATATCATCAGTTTTGCCAATGGCCTATCATAGAACCACCTAGTGGAAGAAAATCCTAGTAGCTACCATTTTGTCCTATGATCTGGCCTGGGGACCCAGGAAGAACTTGAGCATGGGCCCCAGGAACCCCCATCCTCCCTGGGATTATATGAAAACTGTCATTGTTTACAGAGTTGGGCCAATATTTTTCTATCAGTTTTCCAAGATCTTTGCCACAGAGGTAACATGCCCCAGGACATAAAAGTTTAGAAGAAGAAAAATAACTAAATAATTCTGGAAAGTGTTCTGAAGTTTATCATTTATTTTTCTGTCATTTACTTTTTAATTTTTATTTTAAGGAGAACAGTCTATGGTTTACAGCTTTTCCTGGAGACGCTAGGACTTTGGGCATTTGACCCCAATCTCCCTATTTGTTTCATCTACTCTTAGAGGACTGAAAACATGCTTTCTTCAGATGCCTGCTTAAGGGAAATGTCTTATGTCTCCTCCTCCTAAGTAATCTTCTGCCCCCTGTCCTTAGAGAATCATGGTTTTGAAATGAAAAATAAAACAAAAAGTTTTGAGCTGACTTTAGTAAGTACAAGGCCTGGAGCAAATCATACTGTGATTCCCTCCCCTGCTCTTACCCCAGTCTATAAATCTTATTATTGAAGTCAAACTTGATATAAACGTCTATCAAAAACATTCTTGAATGGAACAAACAAGCTTTTGGAAGCCCAGTCTAGGAGTTGTGAGTAGATCTGGTAGGAACAGTGGCATATATTTTGCCTTGGAAATGTAGGAGAAGGAAAGCTTCATGAACTGATGATTTATGTAAATTAGACCCAAGAATATCAAAATATTTAAATATGCCACCTGGCAGGAGTCACCGTCTTTCTGTCTTGACCCTTCTCATCCACTAAAATCCCTAAATGACTAACTCTCTAAGCCCCTCCCCAAATGTGCAACAGTCACCCCATGTCCCCTGACCTGAGGGAAGACTCTGACCATGTTATTTACTTCTATAAAAAAGGACATTGTCGCCTTCCTACCTCATCTCAAAGCTTTGCAACCCTCTGCTGTGTTGCGGTCTTGCCAAAAATGTTTAGCCTGAATCTTATCATGAGAGAAAAACACAGACAAATCCAAATCGAGGTATATAGATGCATTGTGTATGCAGGCACAAAGCTGGCAAAATGTTCAAACAATCATGGAGTCCAGTAAGGATTATCAGGATTATATTACTTTTTCAATTTTTCTGTAGGTTCAACTTTTTTCTTCCAAAAAATCCAAGGTGAACCTCTAAATGACACAGTGCTCAATCTGCTGCATATAGCAGTCCATGGATTAACTATAACAGTCAAAAATTTTTTTTCACACAAATATTTGGCACAGGAAATGAAATATTATTAAACCAATTTTAACAAAATTGGAGGATCTTTGTGAAAAACTAAATTCCCTTTATCAGGAGACAGACCCTCAAAGGAAAATAATGTCCATGGGACCAACTTCCTCATGAAGAGAATTTAGGGACAGTTCTTCCCTTCATGATAACAAATCCTGTTTAAATTACCTCATCAAAAGATGAAGGGTTCTCAGTTAACTAACTCAAAGATGACAAAATGGCAAATTTTCAGGAGGAAGCCTCTGCTCTAGATATGAGAGGACCTCAGAAGTAGTTTTATTAACTACATTAACTGGTAAATAGGTTTTCTGCAATAAAAATGACACCAAAAATGGATAATTTATTTTTGTCTAAGAAATGTTAGACTAAATTATATTTTAAATTTCTTGATTTAAGGTGGCCAGTTACAGATATTTATCTGTATAGATACATATACACACAGATACATGTGGCATGATACATGGCATGCCACTAAGTGCAATTCGTTAGATTTATTTACCACACTGTTTACCAGTTTTGTGCCCAAAGAAAATTATTAAACAACTTATAATTTTGTAAAAAGTATATTTGATGAGATCAACAAAAATAATAAACAAGCTGGATAGATTTTCATATTCTAATACAAGTTTATCTAGGCAATTACATATATTTATTTACAAATTTACATTATATATTCTGTATTTTGCTATATATTTATGTTCATGTTAGTTATTTTATTTTTACATAAAATTGCCTAATAGCCCATATCATAAGAGAGTAATAAGAAGTATAAGAAAGAAAAGATAAACAATGGGTAACACCATCACAAACTGTGTATTTATGAAAGGAAAATATGCAGGACATTGTGTATTTCCAACATGATTAACAAGGCTAATAATCTGATTCAGAAGCACGTAGTCCACGTAGCACACACTACTTAGGGCTCTCAGACTGATGATCAGAATAATAATCATAAGTAATTTTCCTGAATGCTTACCCAGTGCCAGGCACTACATTAAGCACTTTGCATATATTGTGTGTCTCCTTTAACCCTTATTTTGTAGAGGAAGTTCCTTATACTCAGAGAAGTTGAGTGATCTGCCCAAGGTCACACGTTTGATAAGTGGTCAAGCTGAGGTTCAAATCCAAGTGTCTAACTTAAGACCCCACACCCATGATCATTCCAGGCACTGCCTTGAAGTCTCTTACAAGTGGCCCAGAACAAGGAAGTGAGTGAGGACACTCACGCACAGGTCACATCACAACATGACAAAAACCGAATAGGTGTTCTGTTCTCCACTTGTTTTCCAGACCAAAATCTCAACTATAAGGCAGAAACCACACAGTACTATCTGCAGCCGAATTGCTTTGTTTGGGGAGCGAGTCATCTGACTCGGGCCAGCTACCCGCCACTGCTTTGCAGGATTCTAACACTCCAGCTCTGACTGAGCTAGCATCCCTCATCCTGTCACTGGCAAAGCCTGGGAAATAAAAATAGAATATGGGTAATGAAATAAAGTCTAACCTTTTTTTCTTTTCCTTTGTGCTCAGTCTAGTCTCACTTGTTCACAGGGGGCCGAGTGCAGAAGCCTTGTCCTGGGCACTTCGGTCCCGAGCTCCTAGTGTGAAACAGCCGCTCCAACACCTCAGCTCGGCACCGAGTGTGGGAGCGCCATGCACGACACTCAATTCAAGATGGTGACAGCGGGCGGTGTGCAGAGACACTGCTCCCGATCTGGAGCCGAGAGCAACGCGCCTGTGCCAGACCCTCGGGCGCTCTGCCCCCTCCCCCGCCGACGAGGCCCCCATAAAGCAGCCCCACAGTCAGCCCGTCTGGGAGACTGTGTCCTCCTCACACCTCTCCGTGCTCTGATCCAAGAGTAACGCTTTCCTTTGCTTCTGAACCAAACTCGGTCTGGTTCTGCTGTCCTGAATGACACCAGGCAGGAGGACCCTTGCTGGAGACCAACTCGGAAGGGTCAGTAACAGACTCCCGCCGAATCTACCCTCTGTGAGCTTGACCATGAGCAATGCTTTTGCCAAAGCATGGAAAGACCCTGCTCACAGAGAAAAGGCTTAACCTGGAAGCTAAATGGGGAAGAACCTTTCTCTTTCAAAGACCAGAAGTGCGGCTAAAGATGTCGGTCTTACCTGACTTGTGAGGTTGAGGGATAATGAAGAATGAAGAACACACCAGGGACTGGGCTTGGCACAAAGGAAACATGCAGTGAATGACTGTCATTGCTACATAGTTTTTATCCTCATGGTCTCTGTAACAGAGTTTAGTCATGCATCTGAAAAGATCAGTGTTGGACTCTAGTGCAGGGGAGAGGGGAGGGTTACTATAAATATAGTCTGAGAGTGGCAGACAGATGGAACCCTGGGGACCCACAGTTTGCTGGGAAAAACCCCAATTCTTCCAGCCCTTAAAGTAGTGGTACATAGAAAGGTGAAATCATTCACTGGACAAGTGGATTAGAACATGTGGCTTGTATTAGTGGGATCTTTGCCATCATAGCCTACACTGTCTCAGGCTGGATAAAAGCCATTATTTCATAATTCTACTATTAACTCAGCTACCAAATTTCCTCAAACTACACATTTTCCGTCAACTACAACATCCTTAGTTTGACATTGTAAGTATGAAAGAGCTATTTTCTAAGAAAAACATTTTTAAGTTGATATATCATTTTCAACACACCCTATATATAAAGCTTCTGTGTTTCAAGGGTTACTTAGATTACTTTAATCTATTAAAAAGAAAAGCTAACATCATACTTTTGAATACTTCAGACTTCTTTCTCTTTGCTTTAATGATCTTCTTTTCTTCCTTTAGTTTTATCTCTGTTCAAAAGCAAAATTTTAAATCCTTTAAGTAAAAATTGGAAAAATTTCTGGGTTTCACACAGCACCTGGCTCATTCTTCAGAATATTCTTTGTTCTATTTTTTAACATACATTTTTAAAGGTAATAATATAATAAACTTTGACCTTTAAAATCTTCAAATAAATCATTATCAAGAGAAAGGACTATGTCATGAGCAGGATGGGAAAAAAATCTAGCAAGGGTAGGAAGTCATAGAAAAGTCCTAAAATGGAGTGTATGTGTGTGTGTGTGCTGTTGTTTTTGTTCTTGTTCTTTTGTGTATGTGTGTTTAAAGTGAGCAAATTTTGAGTAAAAAAGGTAAGAAATGAGAAAAGTGGTAAGCTGCTTCTGAAGTTCTTTCATAGGCAAAATTTTGTGAAGCAAAGGAGAAAAGAACTGTAAAAACCAGTGCAGTTCCCTGTGGCATCTGTTTACACATCAGGCTCTGACTATTGTAGGCATCCTATTGTCATTTGGGCTCCTTGTTCTCAGCCAGGAGGAGGTGGTGATGCTTTCTGTATTTCTCTTCCTTTTCCTTTATTTTTCCTCCTCCTTTCGTTCCTCCTCATCTCTCCCCTCTTTATTCTCCTCCCTTTGCTCTTATATTCAGTTTCTGATAGAGGATTTTTCCTGATTTCCCTACAAACATTGTTCCTTTTCCTGGTACAGATAATGTTTTGTTTGATCAAAGTAAAATCAGTGAATGAAAACTTCTGAAGCCAAAGTTTCTTCCATGTCATTTCATACTGAAATCTACAACAGGGTCCCTGAAGCTGTTTTCATGCTGAAACGAACATAGTCAACGAGCCAAGTCAAAGCCAATACAAGACGAGTTCAACTGCCACATATATCTGAGGCTAAGGGGAAATTACTTCTGAGAGAAGTAACGTGTTGGCTTAAATTCACTATGAAATATAAATGACTGATGTCAAATTCTTTGCGGAGGCAGAAATTGATGAAGGAGAGAGTAAGGAGCCCTCTAAGAATGGAGCGCTCAGCAGAGGGGAGAAAAATATGCAGAAAAAGGAGGCCAGAATGTTGAAGGTCAGCTATGCCTGCACTTCTACTTTGCCTTGAACTTGCTCGACCCTTCATAGATGTGTCAAAGCGTCCAGTTATAGTCATTCAAAATCAGAAAGCAAACACTTATCTCAGAAAAATGGAAAGTATCTACAGAATGTCAGGCAGTCATGGCCTAATTGAGTCTTGGGTTTGGCCCAGCCAACAACTCCCAACCCCAACTCAGCTGCTAAAACCCCTACCTGGGGTTGGGCAACAGCTGGCAGAGTTGGGCAGAGCCAGAATTTCTGAGTTTATCACAGGACAGTGTTTGGGCGCTCGCTCATCTCTTGTTCTCTGAGCAAGCAAGTGTTCTCACACAGGCTTTGTTGCGTTATGGAACACCTGCATTCTCCAAAATTTAATAGTCCTAATTTTGACTATTGCTGTCTAACTCCAGAAGTCCACGGTAAGATCCAGCAATCCTATCCTGGGCATATATTCAGAGGGAACCTTAATTCAAAAAGACACATGAACCCCAATGTTCACAGCAGCACTATTAACAATAGCCAAGACATGGAAACAACCTAAGAAGCTGTGGTATACTTATATAATGGAATACTACTCAGCCATAGAAAAGAATAAAATAATGCCATTTGCAGCAACACGGATGAACCTGGAGAATGTCATTCTAAGTGAAGTAAGCCAGAAGGAAAAAGAAAAATACACATGATATCACTTATATGTGGAATCTTTAAAAAAAAAAAAAAAGACAAATGTAAGTAATTACAAAACAGAAACAGACTCACAGACACAGAAAACAAACTTATGGTTACCAGAGGAGGAAGTGGGTGGGAAGGGATAAACTGGGAGTTTGAGATTTGCAAATACTAACTAATATATACATATATTATATAAAATATATATATATTATATATATAAATAATATATATATAAAATAGATAAACAAGATTATACTGTATAGCACAGGGAACAATATTCAATATCTTGTAGTAACTTATGTTGGAGAAGAATATGAGAACGAATGTATGCATGTTCCTATGTGACTGAAGTACTGTGCTGTACACCAGAAATTGACAAAACACTGTAAACTGACTGTAGTTCAATAAAAATTATTTTTTTATAAGTCCATAGCAAGAAGCAATTTTTCATTTTCTGAGCTCTAATTTGATGTTGCACCTTCTAGGGGAGAAAGATGGTTTGTGAAACTAGAATGCCTCATTGCCTCTTCCTCCCCAAAGCAGTAACTTATAGGAAGTAAAGAAAATTTTGCTTCCAAAGCTGTTATGGCATTATTCCCAAATTTGAAGATTACTAAAGGTCTCCTGACAAAATCTTCTCCATGAATGTCAATAGTAATATTATGTATTTATATATAATCATAATATCAATCCATTTATTGAATGTTTATTATGAATCAGAACTTTACATATATCAGCTCATTTGTAGTCAAAATAACCCTATAGGTCCTACTATATCCTACACATATATAGGTCATATATATATATATATATATATATATATGAGGACTGATCCCATTTTATAAGTGATAAAATCGAGATTCAGTGAGATTTAACTGCTAATTAGTGGCAACAGGAAGATATGAACCCAGGCAGTCAGTCTGACTTCAGAAGCCTGTGAGCTTAAGCACTACACTCAATGCCTCCATGTATGCCTCTAACCACTATCTAATGCCTCTACACGGATTCTTCATGATAGACCAGAAGCTCCTCACATTCAGCTTATGTCCAGATTTACTTCATACGCTCGGTGCCAAGGCCAGGCCTATGGGAAGATGGTCAACATATCTGGAAGTGAATGCATAGAGGAGCCTCCCTGGTTGGTACACAGAACACCCTCCTGCACCTTCCCATTATGTATCTGGGGTCACAGCTAGCTACAATACTATTGGAAAGATGCACTAAACAAGTCTCTGTAAATGTGATTTGGAAAAGTTCCTTTCTTCATATCTGGACCTTGTACTAACTTAAGGAGCCTTTGGCAGCATTTACTTGGAGCTAACATGCCTATTGCAATGGCTTTTAGACCATTAAATAGATGGCTTATCTCACCTTAATCAGAACGTCAGTCTCTCTCTCTCTCTTTTTCTCTCATATACACAAACACACACAAATACATACACACACACACACACACACACACACACACACACATATACAGACTCCATCTGCTTCCTTCTTGATTAAGGTTAGACTATACTAGGTGTGGTTCCCAAACTTCCCAAACAGAATAACTGACCCAACACTTTTCCCCTAAGCCTGCGTTCTTACTTCTTAAAGAGAAACAAGCTTGGAGAAGCGTTGGGAATTCCCTCTCTTTGCTTCCCCACATTCTTACCCTTGCAGGCTACTCTGGTTCCAAACGTGAACATTGCTCAGTATGGTCATTTCTGAAGCCCGAGGGAATTTTACCCACAAAGGACGCTATAGTGTTACCTCACCTACATGAGCAAGGCAAACTTGATTTCTCTTCAGTTGGCTACTACTCCTGGTGATGACGCTTTTAAAAGTGACTAGAGCCCCCTTAGAAAATTTCAAATGTATTTGGAATCTAACAACAGAATGCATTTTCTAAAGTTATGTATAACAAAGCTATTTCTCCACCAGCTATTTCAGTGGATCAGAGTCTGCTTATTTCAGAAGCCCCAGGATGCCTTACGAATATTTGTCTCATTATCCCCATTATTTTCTCCTCTAGGGAACTGTCCCTAATAAACTTTGCTATGTCTCTTCTCCTGGCTAGTTTTAATATGAGCCAAGGGAAAGATTTCAGAGAAGCATGAGTTCTTTTCTGCCTGGGCTTGCAAAATTGTCTTGCTGCAGATGCATCTGTTAGTAATGATTGAGACAATCTGTGTAGCCTAAGACAACTTGTTGAGAGATGACTCTAAAGAGATCCTCTTCCAAGGAACATTTAACCTCTTAGTACCTTTTCATGACAGCAGGATCTTTAATTTAGTTGTTGCAGAAAAATAGAGGATGCCTTCTCACTAGCATAGCCATCTTAAAGTAATGCTTGCACCTTGAAACCAAGAGGACCTTGAGAAATTCAGGGCCCCAAAACTGTAAATATTACCTGAAAGGATATTTCAAGTACCATTTCAAATTCTTATCCTCCCTCAGGGGGCCTAGGGTGATTGAGTTGGATAAAGATCTTCTTTGAGAGGACTAGAATCCTTTGGCATTCTTTACATGGCCAAGAAGACCTCAAAACTAAAGCCAAATTCTTAGGATGCTGAGAAGCTCAGAAAACCTCTAAATTAGTTCTATAACCCACTTCTCCTCTTATCACCTTTTTGACTCAGTCTGAGAATAAAATCAACATAGTTTCTAGCTGGAGACTTAGAGTAGCCTAGGTTTGAATACCACGCCCAATGGCCTCAAGACAAAACTGGAGTCCTATTTCTTTTGTAGCCGTATTTGCTAGCGTGTTAGTTGATACAAAAGGCCACCCCACTCAAGCCAGGGATTATAGACTCTGAGAAGTATATGGCAACGTGCCAGGAGGACAAGAAGCCACAGGATAAACACTGTATATTTTCCTGGAGTGCCAATAATAGGGGAAACACCATTTTTTTAGAGCATTACAAACTATAGTAGTATGCAAACTTGGAGTAAAATGCAAAATTCACAGACTTTTAAAATAAAATAAATCATAAAACTGCACATAAATTTTGAGCTTGAGGCGAAAGCTTCCAAATCCTTCCCCGGATCTCAGGGGTCTAACTGTTTATTTTCCTCCTCCATTAGGGGCACTTTGATCAGCATTTGAGAAAAACTTATCTTAATGTACCTCTCCTAGAGACACTGACATTTTAAAAAGATACTCTTAATGAAAAAAAAAAAAAAACTGTTACCAAAAAAAGAGAGAGAGAGAGAATGAATTATGGAAAAGAAATATTTTCAGGTCTTTACAGTACATACATATTTATGGCATTAGTCCTCATTTTATGAAGGTGGAATCTGAGATCCAGAAGGGTTGAGAAATTTGTCCAACACCACATTAAGTGGCAAAGCCAAGGCAGGCAATGAATAGAAATAGTGAGGTAAGGAGATTCTTTTCCAAAGCCCCCATATCATTGCCCACAGTCAATCATTCACGTCACCTACATGAAAGAGTCCCCTGGATCTGCGATAGTTGGTACTAGAGCACTGCCATCCTGCTCTAGGGAAAACCCTTCCTACATCCCTGACAGCTCAGCAGCCAGACTCACAAAAGGAGAATGAGCTTAGGTTAATTCCCTCAAAAGATATTTCTCATTTTTTTCAAATTTTATTGAGATATAATTGACATATAACACTGTATTAGTTCATCATATTAGCGTACAGTGTGATAATTTGATATCCGTATACATTGCAAAATGATTATCACAGTAAGTCTAGTGAACATCTATCACTCATATAGTAACAATTTTTTTCTCATGATGAGAGTTTTTAAGATCTACTCTCTTAGCAACTTTCAAATATATGATACAGTGTAGTTAACTATAATCACCATGCTGTACATTATATCCCCAGAACTTATTTATCTTGTAACTGGAAGTTTGTACCCTTTGACCCCCTTCCCCCACTTCCTCCACTCCCTATCCTCCACCTCTGCAACCAGCAATCTATTCTCTGTTTCTATGAATTTGGATATTTTAGGTTCTACATATGAGTGAGATCATAGAGTATTTGTCTTTCTCTGTCTGACTTATTTCACTTAGCATAATGCCCTTGGGGTTCATCCTTGTCACAAATGGAAGAATTTCCTTCTTTTTTATGGCTGAAATTTGTATGTATATGACATTTCCTTATCCATTGATGGAGACAGGTTGTTTCCATGTCCTGGCTACAGTAAGTATTGCTGCAATGAACATTTGGGTTCTCAGAAGATATTTCTGTTGACCTCTGTTTATCCCTCCAGCCAGACTGAAGATAGTTTTGATGAGACGGACTTAACTACTCTTGGCAGTGGAAAGGAGGTCTTTGAAGGGATCACATGGAAATTAAAAAATGAGAAACCTGAGGATGCCTGACCATTTTAGCGCTCAGTCTCTGCTTCTCTCTGTGTCGCTCTCTGGGACTCTGAATCTTAAATATACCACTCTGTTTCTTCCTCAGTTTCTATTTCTCTCTGTCTCTGTTTTTTTCTTTTTCTTTCTATCGATTTTCTATATCTTCCTTTTCTACCCATTCTCACTGTAGTTGATCTGAAAAATATGCTTAAAGATCTAAATGTAAGAGTGAATACTATAAAACTTCTAGAGGAAAATGTAGGTAGAACACTCTTTGACATAAATCGAAGCAAATTTTGGGGGATCCACCTCTTAAAATAGAGGAAATATAAACAAATGGGACCTAATTAAACTCAAAAGCTTTTTCACAGCAAAAGAAACCATTGACAAAACAAAAAGACAACTTACTGAATGGGAGAAAACATTTGCAAATGCCATGGCTGATAAGGGATTAACATCCAACATGTATAAATAGCTCATACAACTCAACATCAAAAAAAAAAAACAATCCAATTTTTTTAAAATGGGCAGAAGAACTGAATAGACATTTTTCCAAAGAGGAAATGCAGATGGCAAACAGGAACATAAAAAGATGCTCAACATTGCTAATCATCAGGGAAATGCAAATCAAAATCACAATGAGAAATCACCTCACACCTGTCAGAATGGCTATCATCAAAAAGTCTACAAATAACAAATGTTGGCAAGGATGTGGAGAAAAGGGAACCCTTGTACACTGTTGGTGGAAATGCAAATTGGTGCAGTCACTGGGAAAAACAGTATGGAGGGTTCTCAAAGAACTAAAAATAGAATTACCATATGATCTAGTAATTCCACTCCAGGGTATACATCCAAAAAAACCCCAAAAAACAAAAAACACTAATTTAAAAAGATACATGCACCCCTATGTTCATAGCAGCATTATTTACAACTGCCAAGACATGGAAACAACCTAAGTGTCCATTAACAGACACATACACACAAATTTTGCCATTTGCAGCAACATGGATAGAATCAGAGGGCATTATGCCATGTGAAATAAGTCAGACAGAGAAAGACAAATATCATATGTTATCACTTACATGTGGAATCTAAAAAATAAAAAACTAGAGAATATAACAAAAAAGGAGACTCATAGATATAGAGAAAAAACTAGTAGATACCAGTGAGGAAGTGGGGGAGGAACAATTTAGGGGTTGGGAAGTGGGAGGTACAAATGACTGAGTATAAGACAGGCTCAAGGATGTATTGTAGAACACAGGGAATACAGCCAATATTTTGTAATAACTGTAAAAGGAAAGTAATCTTTAAAAAGTCTATAACAAAATTTTTTAAGAAAAATTGTATCATTTGCTAACAAGCCTGAGGATATAAGCATCACAATGTGTAATTAAAATATGCAAAGCAAGTGACAGCCCTAGTTCATTGCTTGGAGTTTTGTTGCATATTTATTAATTATAATTTAATTTGAAACATTTCAGCCTAGACTGTGAGATATTCTGCATATGCTAGTTAGTTTAAGCTTCCACTCCAGGGGCAGTCAGCTGCCTTAATGGAAAATCTATACTCCTGGGGGCCCAGTTAGCATCTTATTTGGAAGGACTCCTCTAGAAGCAGCTACTACAAATGTTTCTGTCTTCTGTATCTCAATCAGTACCCAAGGTTTTCCTAATTAGCATAGTGAATTTTAGACATATTTAAAGTGATGATTTATTAAATAAATTAATGGCTTTTTAGTTAGTGCACCATACAAGTCTCCACATATTTGTAACGCTACTCTCCTCAAATACCTCATTTTACAGAAGTAAAACCTGAGGTTCAAAAGGTTTAAAATGTTCTTTATTGGTGAAGTTAAATGTACTCAAAACATATAGATTGGCTAAAATATTTGAGACTCTCCACATCCCTGCTTACATAGGGTATCAGAATCTAGCTGGACCCAAAGCCTGTCTCTTTGAGATGATGCCCAGGGCTTGATCTCTGAATGGTCCCAGGTCCAGCCATTAGCCAGGAGGATTTCTGTTGTCTAAACTGTAGAGGAACAGAATCCTACCTCTGGAATATCACCATATTTGCCTCAGTGGACCTTTCATGCAAGTGGGGGTGAACACAAACAAAAAGATAGAACCCTGGGATGGCATCACGTTTGCAAAACAGATTGTATGAGCTACTTTGTGTCTGCCTGCTTCTCTGACTGTTTAATGTTCACATGTGCCCCAGAATTTGCCTTAAGACAGGTTGTCTTGAGGTCAGTCTATCAACTGATTGAAAGGTCGTGCGGGAATAACTCTCACCCACCTCAAACTTCTTCAAGGCTCCTGCAGTCTACCAAAGAGGACATGAGAGTTGTGCATTAAAAATAGGCTTGGGTTAGTTAATAACAACAATATAAAGAAACAGGCAAAGGCAGCTTTGTTTCATATTTCTGCTGCCTCCAGAGGACTCCGAGAAGAAACTCTGATAAGAACTGCTAATAATGACAATCCTGCACTAAGAGGCTGTGGGAAGATCTAGGTTCCCCATCATGATCACCAGTTATCTGTATGACTTTGGGGCAAGTCATTTAACACTCTGAGTCTCAATTATTGTGTCTGTAAAATAGGAATAATTGCTTACTTACACCAAGTGTCTCTTGAGTTTTAGAAATTATTATTCAAAGAAGTTGCAGCTTTGATTTCGGGGAAGGGTCACCTTCCACAACTTCAAAATGCTCCAACTTATTTTTTTATTTTAAATTATTGGAGATTATAGGTTTTCTGGATAGCAGTTTTACTGAGATATAATTTACATGCCATACAATTCAGATATTTAAAGCATTTAATTCAATGCTTTTTTAGCATATTCATAGTTACCCAATCATTACCACAATCAATTTTCAAACATTTTTTCACCCCCGAAAGAAACCCCATAACCTTTAGCTATCACCCCCATCCTCCCCCATTCATTTGCCTCCAGCATTAGGCAGCCACTGTTGAACTGTCTGTCTCTACTTTCTGCCTATCCTGGCTGCTTCATATAAATGAAATCACACAATATATGGACTTTTGTGACTGGCTTCTTTCACTTAGCATAATGTTGTCAAAGTTCATCCATGCTGTAGCATGTATCAGTACTTCGCTTCTTTTTATGGCCAAATAATATTCCACTGTATGAATATAACACATTTTATTCATTCATTCATCAGTTGATGGACATTTGGTTTATTTCTACTTTTTAGTTATTACAGGTAATGCTGCTATGAACACTTCATGTGCAAGTTTTTGTGTGGACATATGTTTTCATTTGTCTTGCATATACACCTACAAGTGGAATTGCTAGGTTCTACTCCATATGGCATCTCTAAGTTTAATCTTTTGAGGTACTACTAGACTATTTTCCAAAATGACTGTAACACTTTACAGTCACTTACAGGATTCTAATTTCTCCACAGCCTGACAACACTTGTTACTGCCTGTCTTTTTTATCATAGCTGGTGTGAGGTGGTATCCTATTGTGGCTTTGATTTGCATTTCCCTGATAGTTAATGATGGTTAGCATCTTTCCTTGAGCTTGTTGGTCTTTTGGTTATTTTCTTTGGAAAGGTGTTTACTCAAATCATTTGCCCATTCTTAAATATGGTTGTCTATTATTGAACTGTAATAATTCTTTATATATTCTAAATACATATTTTAAGTATACTTATCAGATATATGATTTGGAAATATTTTCACCCATTCTGCATGTTGTCTTTACATTTCCTTCATAGTGTACTTCAAAGAATAAGTTTTTAAAGAAGTCTAATTTATCTTTTCTGCTGTTGTTGTTGCTAGTGCTTTTGGTGTCATATCTAGGAATCCATTGCCAAATCCAAAGTCACAAAGATTCACTTCTATGCTTTCTTCTAAGAGTCTTATAGTTTTAGCTTTTACATTTAGCCCTTTGATCCATTTTAAGTTAATTTCTGTACAAGTGTAAGGCAGAGATCCAACTTCATTCTTTTGCATATAGCTGTCCAGGTGTACCAGCACCACTTGCTGAAAAGTCTGTTCTTTCTCCATTGAATGATGTTGGCTTTTTTCTCCCAAAAAACTAGCTGACTGTAGATTTACCTCTGGGCTCTCATTCCTATTCCATTGATCAATATGTCTATCCTTATCCCAGTACCATACTGCCTTAATACTGTTGCTATGTAGTAAGTTTTGAAATTGAGAATATAAGTCTTCCAACTTTTTCTTCTTTTTCAAGATTATTTTGATTATTCTGGGTTCCTTATATTTCCAATTAAATTTTCAACTCCTTTCTAAAATTTCAAAAAGAAAAACTCTTCTAGTATTGGTGGGCTGTAAGATCTATAAATGGATTTTGATTTTTTTTTTTTTTTTTTGCCTTCTGGGGACTTAGAAGCAAAGAAATCAAAATTTCTATAGTTATGTGGCTTCTATATAGCAAGAATTTCTGCAAAACAAGTTCATCCAACTGAATATTCTTTAAATATCCTCTTGCACTGTTTATCCTCCTCTTTCCTTAATGAGAGATCCTTTCAAACTGTTCAGCTTGAGAAGCTTTGCCTGCTAAGAATGATCTTAGCCACATACTTGGCCACATCTCCCTTAATTTCAAGCTTCTAGAGGTTGTCACTCGTTAGAGAAGCAGAGGCAACAAGAATAGCCTAGTATCAATTACCAATCTGAAGAAAAAAAATATACACATATATATTTTCAAGAAATGTGGGAGATGCCAAGATGGCAGAGTAGAGAAACTCACAGCTAGCCCTATTCCACAAATACACCAAGAATTACATCTACAAACCCACTGAATCGCACAGAACACCTACTGAACTCTGGCAGTGCCTCTCATTTCGAAATATGGGAAGATTCTCACAAAATCTGATAAACAGCAAGTTCATACTGTATAGCACAGGGAACTATATTCAATATCTTGTAGTAACTTATGGTGAAAAAGAATATAAAAACGAATGTATGTATGTTCATGTATGACTGAAGCATTATGCTGTACACCAGAAATTGACACAACATTGTAAACTGACTATACCTCAATAAAAATATATATACAAAAAGAAAAAAAAAAAGAAAGAAAAAAACAATTGTTCCCTGAAACCACTCTCTTATTTTGAATTCTTGATCTGGGCATCACCTAATTAAAAGCTGTATGCCCTTACCCGCCTCCTTCATCCCCCACCGGGTAATGCACTGGTCTCAAGAATCCATCTGAGCACAGGGAAATATACACAAGATCTTATGGTGGCTCACAGAGAAAAAAATGTGACAATGAATATATATATGTTCATGTATAACTGAAAAATTGTGCTCTACGCTGGAATTTGACACAACATTGTAAAATGATTATAAATCAATAAAAAATGCTAAAACAAAAACAAAAACAAAAACAAAACAAAACAAAAAAGAATCCATGTGAACCACCACCAACCCCTCAAATGAGCATATTGAGAGGCAAGGAAATGGTGTTGAAAGCAGTGGAGACCTGCAGAGAGAGGAGAGGAAAGGATAAAGAGCAAGATTAGAGCAGAAACCAATAGGAACAGAGATGGGAAGAGAAAGAAGAGGGGAAGGGAAAGGGGAGCTCAGAAGGGGAGAGAGAAGCATATGGCAGGTATCAATTATTTACCATTTATGCACAATAAAAAAAAATGCACTTTAACTGCAGGAAGAGCACCAAATCCACTCAATAACCATTTAAAAGCATATGGAAATAAAATACCGCCATTTAAAGGGCTATAATAAATGTGCAATGCTCTATGTAATGCCCCTGAAAGAATACAAGTGTTAAACCTTGGTAAATTACACTTAAAAGTAAGTGTAACATAAAAACGAAATTAGGCATACAAATAACCTTACACTTAGGCATTTTTTAAAAGTCTCTTTCAAACAGTTAATTAGAAAAGCCTCTAAGGAGCATAACTTTTCTTCTCTCATATTCTCTTCTCCTAACAATAGAGCCAACCGAACAGCAGGACCAAATAAACATAGATTCAGGATGCAGAGAAGGTCTGCATTATGTCACCTGCCCTGGAAAAAGAAAAATGGGGGAAGGCAATAAAGAGAAGGCACTGTCAGAATTGTTCCCTTCACTTATTAGAGAGCTGAATGAAACCCTTTAAATATGGGTCACAGAAATATGTAGATGTCATCAGAGGCTGTTTCCCAATTGCAAGCTTTAATAGCTTCAATGTTCTCTTCAAAATGCAATAAGCCAATCAAAAAGTACTATTAACCTCATGTGCCCATTCTTCATTAACATCTGCTGTATAATAATATAGTCATGTTTCCAGTACACCCGGCCCCACATGTTCCAGCCTTCAAAGGGAGAGAATCAAAAAAGTTTGGCTCCAAGAAGGCCATAGCCATTAGATACCAGACTAAAGCAGGGACAGGGTAGGGTGAGGCTGCTGGTGGAATCTGCTGTGTTCCAGCCTGCGAAGTCCACACAAAAGTTCTAATCACAAACAAGAGTCCTCTCAGCAGTCGATGAGTATCACATGTCTTTTCCACCCTGTCCAGTCAGCCCCCAAATCTTCTCCCATTTGTAGCACAGCACATAACACCTGCGTAATCTCATGAATGTTGCCACTTGGGTGCCCCAGGAAGCCGACTCTCAGACAGAGACTAGTGTGCAGGACACTTTTAGGGGGTGCTCCTGGGATACAACAACTATGGAAGGAAGGGAAGGAAACAAAACTGGGCAGAGAGAGAAGTCGGGATGCAATGCAGTTTCAACAGACATCTCAGCCGACCCTCTGCGGAGTTCTGAAGATGACTCCACTCAACACTGTTCCATATGGGTGAGAGGGCCAAGGAACCCTACCCTTCCATGAGTCAGTCATTGGATGCAGTTGCCCCAGGAAGAGGTCATGGCCTTATACCAGCCTGATCTCCCTACCCAGAACAACCTGGGGCTGACAACCCAGAAGGGGCTAGCAGCTTGGGGCATCAGACCTCAGGAAAGAGAGAAGATCTAAGCAGCACATGCCCACATCCACCATAGCAAGCAAACAAAAAAGGCCTTTTCCAGTTCATCTATTCATTCGGAAAACATTTGTTGCGTCATCTCAGTGGGCACGGCACTGATCTATGAGGACTGATTCGTGTTTCCAGCACGCCTTCCCACATAGAGCACAAAGATCTTTATACTCATTGTGTCTCCCAAACTTTCTGTGAGGCAATACTGTATCAAGGACTCATCTGCCCATTTTACACACAGGAAAACTGATGGAGAAAAGTGATCAGCTAGAGTCTTTTCCAGGAAAGCCCTCCAGTATTTGAAAGAAAAAAGGCATCCTGAGATGATAGCAAACCTTGCCTACAAATGTGGACAATCCACTGACTTGGGGTTACAGATGGACAGGAAAAGGAGAGATAGAACTAATGAGAAATTTCCTGAGCTCTGGATTCTTTCCTCCTCCCTGTCTTCTTTCTATCTTTGCAGATGCCGGAGGGCAAGATTTGGTCCATAAATTATACTCTGATCCCATTTTCTAAATTTCATTAAAAATATTTTTTTCTCTTTTATCTGAAAATTCCTTTTTCAACTCTCATAAAGACACTCCTGGGTCAGTCTTATTACCCAATAAGTAACCTGCTACTGTTCACACTGACGATAATCAAGCCTGCGCCACTATGCTAACAATACACCAAAGTGTGCCACAGACCACCAGCGCTCACCCTCTTGTGTCATTGCACTTAATTAATAAGTGGAACAAAGATTGCAGAAAAGGAAGAGATTTGATTATGCAGCATTGTAATGGCACTCTAGTCTCCTGCAAAGGCTGAGTGGGGTCTGCCCCCTTAAAATCTCCATTTGCTCCACCATTGCACCATGGAAATGTCAGCACAGCTCCCCCCACAGCCCCCTCCCCGAGGTGACCTTTAGCTGCATCTCTCAGTAATACTAACCCATTAGTCATGCCTGGGTCAGTGATGTGTCAATAACAGAATAATTATTGAAGAAAGCCTTAAGAGGAAGGACAGCAGCCTCGATTCAGAATTAGCTCGACCCAAACCGGCACCACGGCTTGTTGAATAAATGAATGGATGTCGAATAAATGGTCCCTTTACATCTGGAGACCTAAAGACTGTTGATTCCATTAATCCAGGAGGTTATTTGTAGCTGCTAAATACCTTTTTAGACCAATAAGTGGCATGGCTTTTACTCCTGCTGACTACAACCCACCCTTTCTAGTAGAACAAATTTACTGTATTCAATGGTTGTGGCATTTTGAAAGGAAGTCAGTCAGCAGCGCTGTTGGCTCGCCTGCGCCTTTTGTAGGGGCAATGGATACAGAGAACCTCTCCCCACACATGGGAGAGACAATCTTGAGATCTGAAATTAGAGATGCTTCCAAACTGTATGCTAGACCTCTTGTAGAAACCACACAGTGCGGCGTGGATAAAATAAATGAGGGACAATGAGAGAGGCAGT
Organism: Camelus dromedarius; assembly: GCF_036321535.1. Taxonomy (NCBI): domain Eukaryota; kingdom Metazoa; phylum Chordata; class Mammalia; order Artiodactyla; family Camelidae; genus Camelus; species Camelus dromedarius. The sequence continues at coordinate 66,625,858 of NC_087439.1, read as the reverse complement.
GTGGCTTAAGTGCCAAGGGGGAGCACAAAGGACAGAGGCACACCCAGGGAGAACGCCCTGCAAGGACTGGAGTTATGCTGCCACAAGCCAAGGAACTACCAGAAGCTGGGAGAACGGCCTGGAACAGATCCTTTCTTGGCTCCCTCAGAGAGAGTACGGCCTTGCCGACACCCTGATCTTGGACTTCTAGCCTCCAGAACTGTGAGACAATAGGTTTCTGTTATTTAGTTTATCGTACTTTGTCACAGCAGCGCTAACAAACCAATGCACTGGGGTAATAACCTGCAGCCAGCAGGCCCCGTATGGAAGTCTGTCCTTGTCATTCACTTGTGTCATCTTGGGCAAGTTATTTAAGTTTCTTACCCCTCTACTTCCTACAGAAGCGAGACAGTAATACATGGCCTACCTACCTCACGAATCTAGTGTGGGAGTCAAAACCTCACGTACGTGAAAGCACTTTCCAAACTCTAACAGAGCATTATGTACATTGTATATGACATAAAAGGATCTAATATGACATTCTGTATGGTGGCACTTCCCATCCCTAAGGTATGTACAAATTAGTGTCTCCAAGATTCTATAAAGAGAGCTCCAAAAGTGTTCAGAAAATAAACAAATGTATGAAAAACTCCCTCTCGCTAGCCTAGACAGGCAGGATGGATCTGAGTAGGGAATGGGAAGCCTGCTGAGGTGAAAAGGAGAAGCCAGATCTAGAGTTACCTCTTCCTAATATTAGAGCCCAAATGAAAATGACAGCTGAGCAAGGGAAATAACATACCAAATAGGCACCAGCAAGGACCAGCTGCCCAAGATCCATCCATCCCACAGGAGCAAAGAGGCCTAGGGAAAGAGAGAGAGCTGGGGTTAAGGAATATAAGTACAACACTCAATGGCAGCTTCTAGAATGTGACAGTCTTCATTAGAAGCCATATATAATATTTTTTATGATTTTTTTAATAAGCAGATATTTCTTCTATATTCAGTTGCAACCAGAAAAAATCCTATGGTCCTTCAGTTCCAACTATTACATGAAGCTGAATTTTTTTAAAAGTCCAAGAAACAAAATGACAATCCATTGACAGTATGTGCGTGCCTTGATATGATATGATGAAATTGGCACTTTACCTCTGTGGTCTTCCTCCAGGTACTACAACCCTGGTCTAATCATAGGAAAAACAGGAGACAAATAGAAGGATATCCTACAAAATACCTCCCCAGTACCCCTCAAAATTGGCAAGGTCGTCAAAAACAAGGAAAGCCTGAGAAACTGCCACAGCCAAAAGGAGTCTAAGGAAACATGACAGCTAAATGTCACGTGGTACCCTGGATGGGATCCTGGAACAGAAAAAGGACATTAGGGAAAAACTAAGGAAATCTGAAGAAACTAGGGGCTTTAGTTAATAATAATATATCAATATTGGTTCATTAATCATAACAAATGTACTATACTAATGTTAAGATGTTAATAATAGGGGAAACTGGGTACAGGTATATGGGAACTCTGTACCATTGTCTCAGTTTTCCTGTAGAGCTGAAACTAGTCTAAAAAATAAAGTTCATTAAAAAATTTTAAAGGCAATCCAAATATTGCTTTCATCTTTTGAAGAATATTAGAAGAAATCATATTTGTCTTATAAAAACACTTCTTTAAAATCCCCTTTTCTCTTTTCTTCAGATATTACACAACCTAAAATTTCTCCAGGGCTTCTTGCTCTCTCAAATCTCTACACACACATATGTGCATATGTGTGCACACACACATACGCTCTGCCTGAAAGCCAGAAACCATGGCTTTTTGTCTCTCATCTTTCCTTGCTGATACAATGCTATCTCCACTGTCACCATTCCCCACCTGCTGGCCCTTCCTGAATGTGTCACCACCAAGACTTCTGTCCAGCCAACTAGTCACAGCCCCTCTGGAAACCTGGATGACACAGTAGTTTCATGTACCTGTTCTTCCTTTGCTGCTTGTGGAAAAAAAAAAAAAAAAGGCATAAAGCATTCCCTGGAATGTGTAGTTCTTCTCCAGGTCTGTCAGATTCTCTTGTAAGCAATTCTAGTGGAGGATGTGTAACAAATAAAATTTTCTACCTCAATATGTGATAAATATTTTAAAATACAAAAAGTAAACATGTCACTAATTTCATTCTCCTACTACCTAGATATATGAACTAGTGTTGAGTTTTTAAAAATTGGCGATACCAGAAGACTATATACAAAACTGGTACTATTTCATAAAGCTCAAAAATAAGCAGAGCTAAATATTGTTTAGACATACTGAATAGGTGATAAAACTAATTTTTTATATTTTATCATATATATATATATATATATATATATATATATATATATATATATATATATATTCTTTGGTATTTATAAAATAAAAAGATGTATTTTTAAAAGATAATTAGAACCCTAATGATTTACTATATCAGTCAGATTCCTCCAGGCAAGGAAACCAAGCTTAGCTTATTTATGCAGAAAAAGAACTTATTAAGAAGATATTGGGTGGCTCACAGAATAGCCCTGGGAAGACACTGCTAAACACAGACACTACAGCTTACATCTCCAAGCCACCAACACAGGACACTGATAAGAGCACTAAAACCTCACCACACTGCCCTTCAAAACTGGATAGGGGGACAGCTGCTGCCACCAGGTCCCCTTGTGACTCCTGCTTCTTCTCATCTTCTAGCTCTAGTTTCCAACTCTGGGTGGGGAATTCTGATTGGTGGAGCCCAGGTCATGTGCCTGTGCCCTATCTGCAAGGGAGGCTGGAAAAGTGCTTGGCTTTTATGTAGGAGGCAGTCTAAGCCTCCCTAAGACTCATAAAGTAGTGAATCTTCCACACAGAGATAGTGATTTTAGATACTAGATGTCAAAACAGTTGACAAATGTCCATCTCATCTTTTCCATATCAACATACATTCTTCTTCCCATGCATCTGCTTTTTTAAAATACGGTGGCTTAACACAATGTAACTATCCCTCATATAATCAATGAACTATCACCTTATGCGCAAAGTGTGGAGACCACCCAAAGACCCAAAGTTTCATCAGGCCCTGCACCCAGTTTCAAGTGCAAGATCACTGAGTGTTCATTCTTACACTAGTCCCATCATGATCTTCTCCTGATATTCTGCACCCTCTAAACCAAAGTATTAAGCTAATTCCTATGAATTGACCCTATAAACATAACAGAGGAAACAGAAAAGAAGGAAGAAGGAAGGAGGAAGAAAATTAAAGTGTAAAAATGCATGTTTAACTCAATCAAAAAGAGTCAATAGGTGGTACTTACAGATACCTACCCAATTCCCTACCCATTCTAAGGTCCCTCTTCACCCGAACCTCAGTTAGGGATTCTTGACCTCACTGAGTGATCCAGAGCTTCACTCCTGAGAGACCTGAGTCTTTGGTGGTCCTATCTGTACAGGATGATTGAGTCTTCCATTAACTTTTGCCTCTGGGTGTCCACCCTCCTCCCCGTCTCTCTCCCTCTGTAGCAGTGATCCCATTTTCCTTTTAGTGTCAAGATCAGTCAATCCAGTAACACTATATCCCCTCTCTGGCCTTTTCACTCAGTGGCATGAAGCTGTAACTGGAGTCTCCAGCGTGGTGGTGTTTTCACAAGTATATTATGTGTCCAGGGCTGCTGTAACAAATTACCTTGAACTTGGTGGATTAAAACAGCAGACACTTATTCTCACACAATTCCACAGACTGTGGAAATCTTTTCTAGAGATGTGTAAAGTCAAGATATCAGCAGAACCATGCTCTCTTCAAAGGTTCCTTGGCCCGTCCAGCCTCTGGTGGTTCCAGGTATTGCCTGGCTCACAGCAGCATAACTCCAGTCTCTGCTCCTGTTTTCATATGGCCTTCTCCCTGGTGTGCCTCCATGTCTCAAATCTCTTCTTCTTTCTTATAAGGACACAAGTCATTGGATTTATGGCCTACCATCTAAATCTGAGATGATCTCATCTTAAGAGTCTTAACTGAAATACAACTGCAAAGACACTATGTCCAAATAAGATCATATTCATAGTTACTGGAAGTCAAGATTTGGACATATTTTTGAGGGGGACACAACTCATTACAAAGAGCATCAACACAGACACACAAATTCTCTAACTCTGGGTTCATTCTGAGACTTCTAACTATATTTCTGTTCCCCAAACCTCTAAGTCAACAATCTTTCATTCTTCTTGCCAAGTCCCTACCCAACCTGCAAACCATTATACCTGCCCATGAATCAGGGTATATCCTTATCTCAGGCTCCCTCCATTCAGACAAAGTGGGAAATGAGATGTAATGAACTGAAGGGAATGTCTACAAGCCAGATCCTCACCCCAAAATGGAGGAGGACCATGAAAGAAGCTGCACGGAACTTGCTGCCGCTCCAAATAGACAGGACAACTGATATTCCACAAGTGATGCTATTCAAGATGCCCTAAGCCAGTCAGCGATTATTAGAGATTAATATTTGTAGATCGTTCAGATTTGGAACAACTACGCACTAAAGTGATTAGTTTGTTGGAGACACAGGGCTAACATACACCCCACTCTATGCAGTGGGACTTCCCCTGAACATATAAGTATTTTCACTATTCTGAAAAGAAGCCCACCCTCTGGCCTTGAGTGGCTGAGGGCTAGGTTTCCGGAAAGGTGGTTTTCAGCTTCCAAATACAACCCATTTTCTATTACATTGTATTGCCTCCCACAATATCCCCTAGACAAGGGTAAATTCGGCCTACCCCCAATGATGGGCCATATTCAAGTATCACATAGTCATGTGCTGAGAAAATATTTAACTGTACTTTTCAGGTCAGCATTTTTCTCCTCATCCTCACAGATTATTGGAATTTTAGAAAAATGAGACCAAGAATAGAAGAGACCTTTTTGTTCCATTACTTCTGAATCAAGAAGACCTTACTATCCTCCTCCTTCGTATTTCTTTTCTCTTTACTAAGAAATTTGTCACTCATGCTGTTTCTCTGACAATCAATTCATTGATCTTCACTATTCCACTCCAGGAATATTTGAAATGCAAATAAGGTCACAGGTCTCTTTTCCACTTAAAAAGGGTCATTCAGAAACAGTAAAACAGTGCAGTTCTATAAATCTCCCATCTTTCTAGTATGTGTGCATACCACTCTTTATTCTTCCTTAATTTTTCTCTTTGTCAAAGCAGAAAAATAAACTGTTAGCAAAAGCATACATTAGTTAATCTTCCACAACACAGGAAATCACTATACTGGAAGAATCTTTATTCATTTGACTGAAACCCTTCAATTTCTCAGACACTAAACATCAGCAGACTTAGCAAAGCTCTTTGTATCTATCATCTACTCATGCATCATTCATGTAGAAGGTGACCTGGGTCCCATTAGTTGACTAGCTGATCTGAATCTTTCGGGTTACTCAGATAAGTCATTTCTAGTAGTCCTCCTTTTAAAATTAATGGAATAGAACAGAATACATGCTACTTAAAAGAATACCCTGCTGGGAATTTCTCACTAAAGTGGGGCTAATTCTTTTCTGTATTTCCCCTTTCTTTCCCACCCTTATTTCTGCTTTCATTCCAAAGGGCTATATTTCTGAATTTATTTCAGATCCCGGAGTACAGAAGATCAATGTCAAGGCCCCAGCTGGGACTGAACACACATGAATTTGAATCAGTACCCGCCCTCTGGTACAAAGCCTCCTTCTCTCAAAGTGCTGTCTTTCTGCCCAAGGCCTTTGGTTAAGCCCCATGAGAACAATGACCCAGTCACTCCTTGGAAGTCCTGTTGATCAGAGCCTAACAGATAGTCAAGGTTTTCCCTATAACACCCTACAGATAGGAGTAATTGCTCATTTCCTTATTTGCCATGCAATTATGACTAGCCCCAAGTGTGGTCATGGTTAAAAAAAAATGTCTTGGGAGAGTTAAATAAATGGTCATTGTTCTGTTTAAAAGTCCTTCTGTGTACCCCATAAATTGCAGCCAGAGTTCAAATTCTGAAGCTTAACAAAGTCCCTAGTGGTTGGCCGCTGCCTACTTTCTACCATCATCTCCCACCCCTTCCACATGCGTATTTCACTTCCACCATCCTAAGCTGCTTGGTGTCTCCCGTGTTTCTGCATTGGTGATGGCTGGGATGCCCTCAGCCCCTCCATCATCTAATAACTCTTACTTATCCTCCAGTATCAGTTGAAGCTTATCCCCCAGGAATCCTCTGACACCCCCACTCTGATCTAGGTATCTCTGCTCTTTGCTCTCAGTTGCCTTTTGCCTACCTCCAAAATAGTACTTACAACACTGTCATGTAGTAAATGCTCATTCACTTACCTGTCTGCCATACTAGTTCAGAGCTTCTTCTTTTCTAGTCAAGAAAAGCATAACTTTTTGCCAACCAAGTCTGTGTTCAAGAAATGGCTGTTGGGACTGCCTGGTATTTAAAATGAGAATGGCCACCCTGACCAAGAATTGATGTTGTATTTATTAATATCCTCAATACCAGAATTTTTTAATTAACTAGGTGATTTATCATATGGTGCAGGCCTAAGAATAATTCACATTATTCAATTAAATTATTTATATGTAAAAGTTATTGTAGTTTAAAATTTTTTAATTGTTTTAATTTTCTTACATGCATTCTTTAAGTCACAACTGAAGTTCTGAAAAACTGCTTTTAGCTGCTGCCTTACAATCTGATCATCTCAACCAGTAGCAAAACAACACCGTACTGAGGAATTATTTCAGTGCTCTGTGTTTCATGCTGTAACATCTTCCTCATGTCTCCAGACACAATAGTTTTTGCTTTGTTTCAGCCCCCTCTATAATCATAAACTTTTCTACCTCTTCACTGGGTTCCTGTGTAATTTCTTTATTAGTCAAAACCCAGTTGCAAGTGTCAGAAAATACAGGTCAAACCATCTTAAACAGGACAAACTGAAAAAGAGGTGGGGGTGATTTTCCTGGGACATATAACTGAGCAATTTAGGGCATGCAGCTCCATTCAGGGGTTGAATAGATGATGTCAGGAATCAGCCTCTTTTCCTCTTTGTTGATTTTATTCTCATCAGGCTATGTAACAAGAAGAAGGGATGGTCTCATCCACAGCTCTAAACTTACATTGCCCTTTCTGCTAGCAAGTTTCATAATAAACTATCAGGTTCCAGAGAGTTGAAGCAAAAGTCACAAGGGGAATCTCATTGGTCCGGCTTGAGTCACATGCCCATCCCTAAACCAACTGCTGCAGCCAATGAGATGCATTAGTCTGCTTGGCTAGGCTGGGTCAAGTGCCAGGCCCTGGACTGAAAGTAGGTCAGCCCCATTCAAAGAAGAGGGATGAGATTCCTCATAAGACAGAGGAATCCTATTACTAGAAAAAGGGAGAAAAGAAAAGTATGCTGGAAAGACCAGAACTAGTGACAGATCCTATGTCTCCCCTCCTCCCAGTATTCTGAAAAACAAAAAGGAAAGGCATTCCTTAGTATTCTCTAAACATTTCTGCTGAAAAGCCACTCATCACAAGGGTAGAGTGTATCAGTCAAGATTCTACCAAAGACATAGAACCAATGAGATACATGCAGATTTTATATATGTGTGTGCATTTACACACGTATAAATACATACATATCCAGTGTCTGGTGAAGGCCCACTGCTTGTGATGTAGATGGCTATCTTCTTGCTGGGTCCTCACATGGCAGACAGCAGAAAAAGCAAGCTCTCGGGTATCTCATCTTATAAAGATACTAATCCCACTCATGAAGGCTCCACACTCATAACCTAATTACTTGCCAATAGCCTCACCTCCTAGTACCATCACACAAGGGTTAGGATTTCAACATGTGAATTTGGGGGGGGCACAACATTCAGTGAAAAATAGGATCACATTCTCTTTGATCTCCCCTCACTCAGTTCTTCTCTCTCCAACACAGCCAAGTGCCTAGTACCATGCACAAAATAAATACTTAATAAATATATGTGAAACAGATACATGAGCAAACCGCACTTTAAGTATCTCACTTGCCCCACCAAATATGAAAGATTACTACTTTTCTATTTGTGCAGCTTCTACCACATTGAGTAAAATATTACATAAAAAATATTTTGAATAATGCAAAGCGTCCAACAATCTATAAAATAAATTTTCCATTAATAATAAAGATTTTACAGCAATTCATATGTTCAGTCTTACAATTAGAATTCCCAAATGCAATGAAGTTTGTAATTTTAATTAACTTACAAGCTTTTTGTATGGCACTGTGCTAGGTGCTTCTGAATGTTTTTATCAGGAGACTAGCATTAAGAGAAGGGAAGACTAATTCAGTCATGGTAGCATGCAGGATAGATTGTAGAGTGAAATGCTTTAAGGCCAACAGATTTTAGGATTATTGTAATAATCCAAGGCTGAAGGAGGATAGTGACAGTGAAACTGGAAAGGGAGGATGGATTTTAAAAGACACGGCAAGGGAAAAGTAGAGGCGATTCAGGTTAATCAGTTGCTATGGGAGAAAATTCCATAGGCTTGTGGTGAGAGAATGATGATGCCTTAACAAGTCTGGAGATGGAGCTGCAGTGGGAGGTATTTTGATGAATTAGTTTTACACTCATTAAGTTTGAAGTTCCAGAAACATTCAAGTCGACAATGTCTATTAGGCAGTTGATAATGTAGTAATGAGACTCAGAAGTCTACTAGAGATTCAGAATAGGCACTGCAGCATGATGGGCACCAGCAAAATCCAGTTTCCTTCAAATCCTGGCCTATGTGCCTATGTGTCTGAGTGACTAGACAGGTCATCTCCAGAGCATTTCCCAAGCAGAAGGTTCCTTCAGCCTGGGTTCTTCTGACTTTTACTTGAGTGACCTTCTACATCCATAACCTGGAATAGGTAAAAATCAAGGAGAGAGCAGATACTGTCTTCAAAGCAACTATGCCTCTTCAGCTACCACTGTTGTCATCTCCTGGTCACTAGGAGGTGCACCTTCCTCAGCAAGTCTCCATCAGCGCACTTACACCAGTCATACACAGTCTCTGCCATCTGTGTTCTAGCTTGACGGGGGCCACTAAGTTGGCTCAGCATATAATATGGTTCATGAATCGTGTTCACATTTAGGAAATAAAGATTTCCTGCTTAGGCCTACTCTCTGCCCTGAAGAACTATGCGTCTGTTAGGAAGACATAAAAACAAGTAGGTATGGACAGTATGTGGAGTAAAGGATGAAGGGATTTGACCTGCGTCTAGGGTTCAGGGAAAGCATATTTAAAAAGAGGGGCCTAATATATCCAGAGGAAACTCTAATTTGAAATGACACATGTACCCCAGGGTTCATAGTAGCACTACATACAATAGCCAAGACATGGAAACAGCCTAAATGTCCATCAACAGATGACTGGATAAAGAAGATGTGGTATATTTATACAATGGAGTACTACTCAGCCATAGAACAGAATAAAATAATGCCATTTGCAGCAACGTGGATGGACCTGGAGATCATCATTCTAAGTGAAGTAAGCCAGAAAGAGAAAGAAAAATACCATATGATATCACTCATATGTGGAATCTAAAAAAAAAAAGTACACAAATGAACTTACTTATAAAACAGAATCAGACTCACACAGAAAATAAGCTTATGCTTACCAGTGGATATAGATTGTGGGAAGGGATAAACTGGGAGTTCAAGATTTGCAGATACTAACTACTATATATAATAGATAAACAACAAGTTTCCTCTGTATAGCATAGGGAACTATATTTGCAGTATATCTTGCGGTAACCTATAATGAAAAAGAATATGAAAACTAAGATATGTATGTATATGTGTGACTGAAACATTGTACACCAGAAATTGACACAACACTGTAAACTGACTACACTACAATAAAAATTTAAAAAATTTTTTTAAAAAGGAAAGAAATTAAAAAAAGAAAAAGAAAAAAGAAAAAGAGGTGCCTAGAAGGACACCTAGGAGACCAGCAGGTGGAGAAGGTGAGAAGCAGCAGGGCTTTTCAGGTGAGATTGTGTGCGAGGCACAGGAGCTATGAACCATGTGTTCCATTAAAGGAACCGAAAGAGACTCAGTTGGAGGTTGACTGGTTGCTTGGTACATAGGATATGAGGTAGCAAGTGGCTGGAGGTGAGGCTTAAGAACAAAGACCAGAAAATGGTAGATCTTGTTTGGTAAGGTTTTTGAATTGCAGAGCATCAACCATGTATAGTTGAGGCCCATCACGAGTAACTCTCATATCAAGTTATAAACCTGGAGCACTAAAGATTATTTCCAATCACTAAAGGTTTTTGTGAACCTTCTGGCCACAAGTCACTGGCCCAGACTCAGCCCTTGGAATAGGGGTAGGGGTCACTGAATTTTTTGTTCATCTAACCTGCTTTTCCTCCCAATCAAGATCTCATTAGTCTTCATTCTATCTATCTTAAACCATTTTGATTCCTATCATGTATTAGGATTGTTTGATTGCAAGTAATAGAAACCAGTTTGAACTAATTGAAACCAAAACTTGAGTTTGTGGCCAGTTAGAGCTGTTGAAGTATTCATTTGAATTGGGTAAATCCTCTAAGGAGTTTCCACAAAAGATCATAAATCCTACCATAACAGTCACTTAGGCAACTAATTCAAAGAGACCCCCCAGACTTTCTCCACACAGGTCTTTTACTGGCCTCCCCCTGGTTCTGGGGAATGTCCTGATTGTCTTGAGTTGTACCTCCCATACCATATCAGTCACCACACCCAGCATTCTTTCTTGGGTCTTCAACCTGTTTTCACCACCTAACTCTGATCCTTAGCCTAGGTCTTTGAGTCCCCACTCTACTTTTCACTCACCTTCTCTAGCATAGAAGTCCCATCCTCCCACCATGGGTCCACCCAACCCAGGTGATCTGTATCTTTCACCCTAGGTAATAGGTTAGGACGTGATAGAAAACCTCATTTAAATGTTTTTTCTATTCATTTTTCCATCATCACCACCACTCTCAAATAATCTGATAAATCTCAAGTTAACAAAGATTTGTTTACAACAGACTACTGGCAGTCCTCGCCTTGCACGACACCACGCTAACTCAATTGTGTGCACATCAGAGCCATGTCCTCTCTTCTGTGCAATTCCATGGTAACAATCTCTGTTATCACTGAACCATGGAAAACAATAACACGTGCCGATGTGCACACGTTTCAGTTAACGTGTTATCATGCAAAGTGAGGACTGCCTGTATTCTACTTAGATTAATGGACTAATGGACAAAAGATTATCCCAAATAGTCATGTATCCAACACCCCAAGAGTTCCCCTATTCTATTCTGCTTCCTCCTCAAATCTTAGAGCCTTTTCAGCACCAGAAATTAGAGTTGGGTAGGTGGCAGGGCTGGGAAGTATCTCAGGCTACCTTTCTTGTTCATTTATCCCGTCAATTTTCATTGTTACTTTTTTATTGTTATCAAGTTTATGGGAGCAAAAGACAGCATCATATTAAGGCATAATTAGGATAATAAACGGGAGCTGTGGTTTGTTTTTGGACTGATTCCAGTTGGGTAGCACACATAATCACCTCTAGCTGACTGCTTGATGATTATGACTTTGACAAAGTGGCATTATTTGCTGCTAATGGATGAGATGATGATTTATTACTAATTACTCTCTTTTTCTACAATTTTTATATTATGTTAAATGAGGGATTACAGTCAGGGTAATAAATATTCACTAGGAAAAAAAAAAGTCTAGCAGCAGAGTTCATGAAACTAGACCCTGAATAGAGAAGCCATTTTAATTACTCAGGACCAGCCGTTAGAGAAAACTGTGGACTAGACAGCATATCATTAACCTCTCTCCCACCTCTCCTGTGAGCTTCTCTTTCCTTCCTTCAGGAGTCCTCACCCCACTCCAGGTTCTTTAAATCACTCCATCCACCTACCTTAGTTTCACTCTTCCTCTGTCCTGGTAAGACCTTAGTGAAAACTCCGGCGAAAGAGCTTACGTTGTAACATAACACCCACCCTGGGTCACTTCGGACTTCAAGGGTCTTTTAAAAAAAGAAAAAGAAGAAAGCAAAAAGCTTTCTAAATGTAAAGAACTAACAGTAGGATTACGGTACAGAAATGATATTGTCTAGAGAAAAAGACAGAGGGGCAAAATAAACATAATTAAATGTACATGAGGGGTGCTAATTTTTATGAACAGTAGTGAGACCACCACTGGGGCAAGATGGGGATTACATCAAACAGTTAAAAATGTCCTTCTTGGAAGAGGAACAGATGCAGACCAGGGTGGTCCTACCTGGAGGGGACTTGATGAGCTAATGTTGCAATGCAGAAGAATGTATGAACACAGACAGTGCCCGTTAATCAAAATCTTGTGTACAGCGTTAGGATTCACAATCAGAGATGACGCAAAGTTGAGCAAGTGAATAGAATGAAAGCCCCTTGAGGACAGGAACCACCTCTTTACCCATCTTTAATTCTCACAATGCCTATAGCACAGTGTCCAGTGCACAGAGAACACTGAAAACGTGTGGTGACTGATTTCTGGTGACTGACTAAAGCAGTGAGGAGCACTATTCTCTGCATGAAGATTAACTAATAAGTAACATGTTTAAAGTGTGCAGACCACATTTGTAAAAGATGCTATATTTTTATTATTGGGAAATGCAATATTACCAATTTAAGCATTATTCTTTTATTTTCCTTTCACTAGCGGTTTTAATTACAAGCTAAAACTCCATATACTTTATAATTAGCACACAGCAATATCTGATTTTAATATTGTACCTGTGATCAAATTTTATTGTTGAGTAAGTTGCTTTTGAAATTGGTTTATGTTATTTTTCCTCGATTGAATTTGTAGACCTCTGATTGCAAAATGTGGTTTCTTACAGCATTTTTAATATTATATGCTTTGTTTGAATTCTGCTTTCAGATTTTGAACATATGAATTACCTTCATAAGTAATATAATTAAATGAATGTAATAATGTTTTGAATTTTATAGAATGTTTATGTGTCATCACTGAGCTGTCAGTAGAAGGGACCACTTACCCCTACCCCAACCCTTAAGAACCACTAGATAAGCATACATTCCAACAGTAGACACAACACTGGACTCTGACCAATGCTACATGGTCAGTAGATCTGAAGAAGGAATGTGTGACCTAGGTCCTGAAGGATGAATGGGAGTTCACCAAGTAGAGAAGAGAGGGCAAGATATCCTAGATAGAGAAAACTACTTTTTAAGGCAGAAAGGCTTACAGAAGACCAAGTGTTTGGGCAATGATGGAAAGGTCACTATACCAAGAATGTAGAGTGTATGCGGGTGGAGAGGAAGAAACACTGGCTAGTAAGGTTGCTTGGAGATAAACTGTGCTCAGTATTTGTATGGACAGATTCCAACCTCTGGGCAACTGGAGGCTTGGACACTGTATTTGTCAGGTTCTCCAGAGAAATAGAGTCAGCATTACTGACTTACAATACTTAAAGAGAGACTTTAGAACACTTACAATACTTAAAGAGATTTATTATGAGGAATTGATTCACACTACAGAAGCTGAGCAGTCCCACTGTCTGCCATTGTAAGCTAGAGTCCTAGGGAAGCCAATACTATAATTCAAGTCCAAGTCCAGAGGCCTGAGAACTGGAGCTGACTGTTAAATCCCAATTCCAGGGCAAGAGAAGACAAGTTTCCCAGCTCAGCATTCAGGTAGAGACAGGGAATTTTCCCCTTCTTTCACCTTTTCTTCTATTCAGACCCTCAATGGATTGGACAAAGCTCATCCACACTGCAGGGAGCAGGAGATACTCTGCTTTACTCAGTCCATCAATTCAAATGCCAATCTCATCCAGAAACACCCTCACAGACACACCTAGAATAATGTTCAACCAAATATCTGGGTAACCAACCCATGGCCCAGTCATGTGGACACATAAAATCAACCATCCCAGAGACTTAAGAAGGAAAGTAATATGATTATATCTGTACTTTAGAAAAGTAATGCTGACTCAATGTAGAAGACAGATTTGAAAGAGAAAGTGGCTGAAAAGACCAGTTGGAAGTCATCCTAGTGTTAAAGTCAGAGATGAAATGTCCAGAAAGGAGTGGATGGCCTCCAGCAATAATTCAGTGGTAGAATCAACATCAATCATAACTTACTGTGATCAAGAGAAAAAAAGGTGACTCCAACATTTCCAGTGTGACCTACGTGTGTATGAAAAATTTTGTGTAAAATTGTTCCATATTTTTTGAACAACTGCCCCACCAAAGGCTTTGTCTTCTAAAGAACTTTGTGCTAAGTTGAGTAAAGAAATATTTGTGTATGACAAAGGAAGAAAAACTAGCATTCTTTGAGCACCTACTAAGTGCTGGCTTTAGACTACCAGCCATATTTAATCCTTACAAAAACCCATTGAGACGGACATTGTTATTCTCTTTTTACAGACTGAGGCACAGAGAAACATTAATAACCTACACAAAGTCACACAGTTGGCAAATGGCAAACCCAAAGTATTCAAACTCAGGGTTTGGGGCTTTGGAATAAATTTTTTTTCACTCACTTATGTTGCCTTGCTAAAGTAAAGTACATCTTCATAAAACTTTACATATGTGTGAGCAATTTCATCAAAGAGAATTCAAAAGGGGTTTGAATTTCTACTCTGGAAGTAATAGGGAAAAGGAATTAAACAGTCCTTCCAAAATTCTGAGTACACCCAAAACTCAAAAGCCTCAGTTATTAGCAGCTTTGAAACTGGCTAGTGGAGCAGCCATTAGAATTGTTTTGTGTTGGTTCATTTGTATTTCCCAGTGCTATTATTATTAGCAATAAGAATTACAAGTAAAATGTACCACCTATAATGCATATTCACATTTAGTCAGAAAAGGATTACTTAAAAAACTCCAAGAGACGTAAGTACAGTTTTTAAAAACTTGCAAAAATAGATTTCTAACAAACAGGATCTAGATTTGTTTGTTGGATTAACATATTCCACCAGATTCTTCCAGGATAGTATAATGAGGATTTAATACAACAGAGATGGTTGATTGTATTGGTTGAATGATTGATTAGCACAACTGGATCCTAGTGATTGAAAATGTGGAGTGATGCCAGCTTTCCCATATCAACTTTTCTTTATGGATTTTGAACCCTCAGGACTAAAATATTCTATCCATTCATTCAATAAATACATATTGAGTGACTTACATGCACCAGGCAAGTTGTGTTTCCTGGAAATATATACAGCAGTAAGCAAGATACTCAGGCATGGAGTTTACAGTACACAGAGTAAAGGTGGGGAGTGGGGCAAAAGGAATGAGAGTGGGGAGAAAAATGGACAATAACTAAGTAATCAAAGATAATTGCAGATAGTTGATTCATGCTGTGAACTAAACCCGGCGAGGCAGTAGAGGACTACACTGGGTAGTCAGGCAAGGGCTCCTGAGGGATGGTATTTAAATGGAGACTTGAGAGTTAAAGAGAGCTACCCAGGAAAAGGTCTGAGGATAAAACTTTCCAGGCAGAAGGGAGAGAATACAAAAGTCATAAAGCAGGATGAGCTTAAGATGAGAAGAGGAAGAAGGCCAGTGTGGCTGGAACATAGCCAGGGGAAAGTTTATGAGAGGGGGCTAGAGAAGTGTGTGGGGCAATTTGTGAGCAGTGTAATGTGGTCGTATTAGTGCCACAGCAGCTAAGAAGTGGTGTGCCTTCTCCACCCGCTCTCCCTCGTTGGCCAGCTGGATGCAGAACATTCTGAGGCAGCTAGCAAATGACAGGACCACAGGATGACCTGAGTTCCTGAATCACCAGTGGAGGAAACCGGCTCAAAACCAGGATCACCTGCATGAACTGTTACATGAACCAGAGATAAATTTTCCTGTGTGAAACCACTGATATTTTGAGTTTTATTTATCACTGCTGCAGCTAGTATTGCTTTAATTTATATACCATGATAAGCAACTTGGATTTTATTCTAACTGCAAACAAATACCACTGGAAGGTTTTAGGGAAAAGATGGAAGTGACTTGCTTTATGTGTTTAAAGACCACTGTGGCTGCTTAATCTGGGCAAAACTTAAAAGAATTGGTGGTAACAGCACAGGTGGAGGGGAATGGACAAATCTGTATTTCTCTTTGGAGTTGAGTCAAGGATTTTTGAGTTGATTGGATGTCACATTGAGGAAAAGAAGAGTAAAGGAGACTCCTGGCTTGTGACTTGGTGTCACATCCTCTGGTAGGAAAGTCTGAGGAACACTTCAGGAGATATGCTGAGTTTTGTTTTGGCTGTGTTATTGTACCCATTGTCCAAATGAGAAAACGAAATATAGTTAGTAGAATTTAGAAGTCGTACAAAGTAAATAAATAACTTGTTTATTTATAGTATACAGTTTAAAGGAGACTCTTAGTAACTTGTTTTACAACCAGCAAAGGGAAAATACTAGTCCTAGATTAAGTGTTTCATTAAAGTCATTGATTATTAAACTTTCCATTATTGAAAATATAGCAAAATTAAGTGATAAAATTAAAGGCTACATGAATTATATGGTGAATGATGAAATTCTGTCTAACAACACTATTGACAATGCAAATGTTGACTCAGATATTTTTTTAAAAAGCAGGGTTTTTTTTAAGCTGGTCTTTTTCAATTTACACCAATCCAACTATATATTATCCAAGTGTTGTAAACTATTAGAGATCTGAAGGACTTTAAAAATTACCCAGTAAGATCTCAATTTAAACGCAACTTAGTCCTGTAAAAATGCCTTGTCCAATGTCATGAAACTAAGCAGTTTACCTGACTTGAAACTCATTACTCCAAATCCAATTCTCAGCAGTAAGACATCTCGAAACCATGTCAGAAACTAGACTCTCTAAAGCCAAGAATCACAGACAATACATTTTAGTTATTTAGTAGGTTTTCTCAACCAAACAATAATTCAGTGAAAATAATTGACTGTTCAACTGGAAAAGGAGTCAAATAATATCCAATTCAAACATCATTCAACAAGTTTACACTCTAATTTTTATCTAATTCCTGTTTCTTTAATCATATACATTGAATCTGGTAATAATAGTGTGACATTAGACTATGAAAGCAAACATCTAAGCTTTCAAAGTGCCTTGCTTCATCTATAAGAACCCTATAGAAGAATCTGGAATAAACACTAAAAGAATGTGCACTCATACTGTACTTTTCATTAGGGAAACATAAAACCTTTAGTGTCACAAACTGTTTTTTGTATCATGACATGGTGTTAATTAGAATTTCATCTGATGAACAAGGAATTACACAACTCCTATGCCAAAGACTTAGGACTAGCTCAGAAGTGGTCCTGGAAGCGATAGCCCATCACCCATAACCTGGCAGCAAAAAGAGAGAGAGACAGAGAGAGAAAAGATTCGTTAAAGAAATTCATGGGAGTGGATTTTCCATTGCCTTTTCCATGGAGAAGAGAATGCGAGGGGCGGGGGTGTGCTCTGCCTCCACTCCCCCCATGCAAAACACCCAGCCAGCTGGAAGGGGCTTCAACACAACTACTTGCATACAGAAATACCAGCACCTTAGTCTGTGACTGACTGATCACAGAGAATGGAGCTAGAAAGCGTTTTTGAGAGAATGTGTACTATCCTCCAAGACAGCAGCTCTCCCTGGAGAATAAACAAACAGAGAAGACGCCAGAATGAGCAAGGGCATTTCTACCCGCCCCAGCGGGATAAAGACACTCTAGACCTTGGGACTGCCATGAGGGGAGCCCAGCTGGCCCCATCTTGAAAGGGTTCTGCCTGTGGGGCACTGGGACCCCAAAGAAAGAAAGCTCGATGGGTATACAGCCTGAGCACAGACCTGAGAGGGCATCACAAGAGATCAGCCAGAGAATAGATTCTCTGTGCAGAACAAAGTTCCCACGAAACATACTCCTGAGGGAAACCCAGCACTGGGACTTGTGCTGCAGAGAGAACACTGGCACCATTTATACCAGTACCAGCCAAGTTCAAGACTGTCACCATCTACCTCTCCTCCCTTCTCAACAGCCCAGCTCTGAGGAGTGTGGAAGCAGCAGCCTTCTGAGTGGAGATTTGGAGTCAGAGAGCAAAGTGGAGAACCAGAGGGAGGCCAGGACGTGCCTCACAGCCCATTTACCACACTGAGGGCTCCTGTCTTCTCTGAGCCTTGGGCAGGGAGGTGATGGCAGGAGGACACAGGAGTGTTAGAAGAAGGAGCCTCAATTAGATGAGAGATTGAAGTTGCTATTTCATACTTGAAAGTGAGCCTATTTATTAACACTTTGACTGAAAAAGCTATGAGATCTGTCTAAGTTGTCACCCACGAGGCAGAGAAGAGAAAACTGACCAAGTATAATCAAGGGCAGTTGAGAAAGAAAAATAAATGTTGTTTCTTGGTTAAACTCTACCAAGTTAAGCACATTTAATAAACCAGTCAGCATGGTAACAACAAAAAACTACAAACAAGATGTTGAGATAAACACAAGGAATATACCCAGTCACAGCCCATACTCCTAAGATTCCTTTCTAGTCGAGTCCAGTTTCAATCTATTTGCAACCAGGTGAGATTAGCTTACAAGAGCCTGCGAATGGCCTTTAAGCAACTTAAATATTAATTACAAAAAATAAATTTGAGGGATGCCTTTCAGGGAAAGAAAACTAATGCAAATGAAGCTAAGACCAGAAAACAGATGTTACTGGGGAAGCATTTTTATTAGCCATCTTTCATGTGGTAAGTGGTATTTAGAGACATAAGAAGAATTAGAAGGTATGGCTCCTATTCTTGGAACCAGCTGGATAAACTAAATCCATGCTTAAAACAAAAGAAAACACTAGAGAAGAAAATAACAGAGCAAAGTACGTATAATCAAGTGCTGTAATAAGAGCAAGAGGATATAGTCCTGTACAGAAACGTACACGCATGAAGGTGGAAGCATGGTGAAGAGGATCTGTAGAAACAGACCATCCAGAAAGACGGGGGGTATTGAAAATGCTTTCCTGATCCAGGTTACAAAGCTCGGATAGAGATGATCCCCGGCAGTCAGTGCAGATTTCCGCTCTACCGGCATCTGTTGGCAATCTCATTATGGAAAAAATGAGCACCTAAGAAATTGTTAAGTAGCCTTGCTGAGGTTTTTATCACAGGGAAGGGTACAATGGGAAAATGGTTAACAGGATTTTTTTTTCTGATCAGAAAACGAAAGTCAGTTGGTAATCTAAACCTATCAGGATGCTTCTTGACAGGGGAAGGAAAGTGGTGATGGTATGATAGTATTTTGGACTAAACACCAAAGGAAATGAATGGACATAGACTGGACTTTAAGAAAATAAATGTACCTAAAGCTACATTAATGAAATCATGAAGACTGACATGCAACACAATTAAAGAAACTCTGGAAAATTTAGTTAGCAAGAGGATTTCTTTGAATTCAAGTTTGATGAGGACGAAAAGCCCTTTTTCTGTGTAAAACTCCAGCAGGCTCTTTGCTTGCCACAAGGATGCATGGCCTTAGATTTAGGTCTACCTGTGAGGCATTACTAGGTCTGGGTTTCTCTTTGAACCACCTTTGTGATACCAGAAAGACATTTCAATCTGCGTAGGTGGCTCGGTGGTATAAATGCCTCACCTTTAGGGAGAAGCCTTTGTGCCTTATTCTCAGACAGTCTGTCATTGCATAGTAACCCTGCTACCTGCTTGTTGCAACTTGGATTTGCTGTCCACAGGCCACATTCCGAGAAGTTCTCCCATTCTTTGGGTATCACAAAGCATTTGAAAGAGAGGAAGAGAACACTGGACATTGAGCAAGGCTGTTCATGTTAGATTTTTTGTTAGCTAGCGCACATTAGTTATGCTGACCCAGATATTCTGATTTCAACTGTTTTCCACATTCACTAGAAAATCCTAATATCAGCAAGCATGTGGCCTGGCAAGCTGGGAGGATTAACCTGAGGTCCCGTCAGGATTCTTCATCATTTTAACATGGTTCAGCTGTAGTTAGCAAGCATGTAGTATTCTCCCACTTTGAGTGCCATACTTGTTGGTACTTCCACTTATAACAGATGGCAGTGATACCTGCGCATGGGGGAAGGCCATCTCTGTCTTGATTTTTTTTATCTGGAAGTTTTCAGTTAGAAAAGACAATATTCCTTTGCACATAAAAGGGCAGCACTGAGATCTAAAACACAGCTCTGGGTCTGATTATTTTCTGAAGAAAATAACATCGTACTCCAGTAAAATGAGTTAATCTGTCCCTTTACCGCAAGATGTAAACTGTAGATTATAATGGACCACTGAACAGTTCAAACCAAAATTATAACTTCTGATTAAGTAGTGTGGCCTAGCCTGCTGAGTCACCAGTGTGGAAACTCACCCCTGAAGAATGTGGAGCCCAAGATGACATGGGTAGCCACTGTTTGGGGAAACATGATTTTTTTTTTTGGTCTTTTCATTTAACTCTTTAGTAACTAACCTCATCCTCCAAATTCTGCAGCAAAAGCCCAATAAAGGTGATCAAGGAGGTGTGACTAGAGTCAGGAAATAACAGTAAGTTATGGAGAGCAATAGGCAGTATTCACTGATTTATTCCACCAGTGTCACAGATTCATTCCACCGGTGTCAGCGGGCAAGCACTGTGCCAGGCACTGGAAAGAGCAGTGAATTACACCTGTGAGACTGTTGCATCTGATTGTCTGCAGGACTAATGTGCACCATCCCAACTTTGGAAAGATGTCTGTATTCCCTGTATAATCTCCAGCATTAACTTTGAGTGACCTTAGATGTTATGAAAACTAGTAAATGAATTACTTAGAATGTTTTTGTTGGGAAGTAATAGAAAACCTAATTCAAACTGGCATTAACAGTAAAGTTAATTTATTGGCTCACATAACTGAAAAGCCTAGAAATTATATAGACTTTGGGGATAATTTGATTAGGGCTCTGGCTCCAAATTTTGCTATTCTTTTGGCTCATCCTTCCTCCAAGTATCAGCTTTATTTTCAAGCTAACTTCCCTCCTGGTGACTGTGATAGTTAATTTTATGTGTCAACTAAACTGGCCATGGGGTGCCCAGATTAAACATTATTCCTGCGTGTGTTGTGAGGATGTTTTGGATGAGATTAGCACTTGAATTGGTGAGCTCAGTAAAGGAGCTTGCCGTCCCCAGTGGAGGTGGGCATCATCTTGTTTGATGAGGGCCTGAGTAGAAAAAAAGGGGAAGGAGAAATTTGCCTCTTTTTTTCCTGCCTCACTAGGTGAACTGGGACATTTCGTCTCAACTTCTCCTGGCCTCAGACTGGGATTTACACCCATCGGCTCCCCTGTGTCTCAGGTCTTCGGACTCAGACTGAGTTACACCACTGGCTTTCCTAAATCTCCAACTTGCAGATGGCATACTGTGAGAATTCTTAGGCTCCATGAGCCAATTCCTCATAATAACGATCTCTCTCTATAGGTAGTTAGATAAGTAGATAGATAGATAGATAGATATAAACAGACATAGATATATGTAGATAGATATATATTTGTGTGTGTGGTACATATGGATATTATATATTAATATATTAAATATTAATATAAAATCTCCATGGAGTTGTGTTGAGCTGACCCTTGAACAATGCAGGGGTTAGGGGCACCAACCCCAAAACAGTCAAGAATCCATGTGTAATTTTACAGTTGGCCCTCTGTATATGTGGTTCTGCATTCATGAATTCAACCAACCATAAATCATGTAGTAGTGTAGTATTTATTGAAAAAAATCTGCAAACTACTATGTATAAAATAAATGATACAAGGATATAATGTACAAAACAGGAAGCATAGCCAATATTTTTAATAACTTTAAATGGAGTATAATCTATAAAACATCAAATCACTATGTTGCATACCTAAAACTAATATAATGTAGCAAATCAACTATACTTCAATGAAAAGGAAAAAGATTAAAAATCCACATATAAGTGGGTTCATGCAGTTCAAACCTGTGTTGTTCAAGGGTCAGCTGTATATATATATCCTATTGGTCTTGTTTCTCTAGCAGAGAACCCTCACTAGAACAGTGACAAAGTGGAAGATATAATTGAGATTCACATCCAGAAAAGACAGAGAGCTTCCCAAGCAATGCCTGAAAGTCATAGGCCATCCTATGCATCAATCACAGTAAATAAAAGGCTGATTGATTTATACCAATGAGAGTCCATTCCTGAATCTGGCAGCAGAGGTAACCCCAGCCAACTGCACAGCTGCTCTTCCAATGGTGGAATAAATGCCAAAAGACAACCTCTACAGTGAATCTGAGCAATCATCCCCAATTTCCAGTATTAGGAACACAAGATTTACCAAACGCTTCCTCTGTAGGCAGAGAACTGGTAAGTTGCAGAAGAAGGCATACACTCATCTTTGTTCACAAAAATCTCAGATTACGCAGGAGAATTAGGTAAATTTACTATTTCTCAATGATATTTCCCTGGACAGTCTGTGAAAGGTGCAAGTTACAATGTCTGCTTCTGAGAACTCCAAAGGGTTTGCCAAGCTCACAGCCCCTTTCAATGAGTTCTTGTCCCTCATTCACTGCTCCCAGTGTTTGAACAAAGTGACTTGGAAAAGTTGGCCACAGGTGGCTGGTGCAAGCATGAGTACCTGATCCAAAGGCAGCAATCTATTGACTGGCCGACAGTCTTGCATAAGAAGAGCTCAGTGCCAGGAGGAAAATTGGATGCAGGCAGGGATGAACTTTTAGTTATAAGATAAAGAAGTACTAGGGATGTAATGTACAACATGTTAAACATAATTAACACTGCAGTATGCTATATATGAGAGTTGTTAAGAGAGTAAATCCTAAGAATTCTCATCACAAGGAAAAAAACTTTTTATTTCCTTGATTTTGTATCTATATGAGATGATGGATGTTCACTAAACCTATTGTGATAATCATTTCATGATGTGGGTAAGTCAAATCACTAGGCTGTGCACCTTAAACTTATACAGTGTTGTATGTCAATTATATCTCAATAAAACTGGAAGAAAAAAAAAAGAGGTCGGCACTACAAGGGTTCTCTATAATTGATCGTGATTAACTGACCCAGTCAGATCTTCTCAAGGGGTTTGCATGTAAGACACACATGTCAAGAAATGTGAAGAAATCTGACCTTCCTTATAAGCTAACAGTTTAGCCTGCCACACTCTATGGATGTTGACAGAAGATACAAGACACTTGGGTTAGAGACAAAGGATTTAATACGCACAGCACAGCAAGCAGCATAAGTTTCATATTTGCTTTGGTTTCCCTTGTCCCTCACCCCTTTAGGTCCCAAAGGGGTGACACAGAGCAGCCATGTGAAGCAGTAGGTTTGAATCACAACTAAGGATCCTCAGACTTGGGAAATCAAAATCTTTTATAATGGGTTACTAGCAATCCTTCCTATCTTTGCCCCTAAGAGAGACATTATTAGACTGAACAGCAAATAAAGCTGCCCTCAGCTCCTGAGGGAGACATTATCAATATCTTCTAAGTCTGCTCTCTCTACAAACATTTATGAAAAGAGAGTCCGGAACAAAAGTTGTCAATGCCTCTGCTTTGCAAGATGTGCAGAAATGTAACAGACTCGCAAAGAATTGTCTCCCAACACCAACATACAATAGAAAGTTGTGTAGAAAGAAACTTAGAGACACACAAAGAGTGGGCAGCAAGTACCAACACGAGGCAGCAGAAGCAGAGAGAAAGAAAACAGAAATAGAAACTATTTGATAGCAGAAGAAATAAGTAAGAAAGGACACAGTATCTTCACGCCAGTGGAAGCCTGGTGGTATTTATACACATGAACTAGAACCACATTCCCTCATTGAAACCGAATCATGCAGCATTTGTACAGAAGTTATCAGTGAATGTGGACAACAGCCAACCTTGAGAATCATTTTGTTTGAGGGTGGAAATTCTCATACTGTCCACGAAGGCACCCCCATCATAGTTAAGCAAGGCAAGCTACACGCTCTGGCTGTGTCAGGCTTGGGGTTTTGTGGGGGATTGTATTGAGTGGATGTGAGCCAAATACCGGAGGTGATTCACCTCACAAAGCTAAGCATTGGAAAACCATTTCTATCACAGTACCATTTATGTTAAAGAAGTTGCTTTGAAACTGTTTTTAGCTTCCTGCATTTTATCTCTTATTTTGCTTCTTAATCCAACCTGCTTCTCTAGACAAGAGGTGTTTATTGTTATTTGTCAGGGACAGTAATAGCCAGATGATTCTAGATATATCCTTGTTAAAGTCAACACAACAATTATCTCCAAGGAGAATACATATTTATTTTAGACACTAACTTGGCCTCTGTTTCCTATTTGTCTACTTATGGTTAGTTCATTATACTTTATTTCCGAAAATACAAATATCTCACATTTTTTGCATTATGTGTACATTCCAAGCAGGCACCTTAAGTTGTTACTACCTCTTATTTTTATCACATTAAGTATTTTATTCACTCCTACAACAACAACAATAAAAAAAAAACCTTCCTGTTCATTGATAATTAGATGTTTTGCTTCATTTGGATTTCCTCCAACAATCTTCTGTTCAGATTCAGCTCTTATAATTAATTACCCTCTTGCTGAACAACTGAAAGCTGAAGTCTGACCAAAGTACATCTCATCCCACACAGATGTCCTAGTTACTCCACAAAAGGTTAATTAATCATAAGAGGTGCTTTAGAGCAGGAGGCGCTGGAAGAAATTCAGACCCAGTTTCTGGCAACATAGAAAAACCACCATCATGCCCATTGCTATTGAGCTCACACTGAGAGAATCGTTCCAGTGGAACAAAAATTCAACTGCACAAAATAGCTGGTGGATATAATATCATGCCTCAGACAATGGAGTGCGCCACTTCCCAGTCACTGATGATTCAGAATCCCAGACTGCCTGTGAGGGCAGGTCAGCCCTGTTTATCCTCATTTAACAGAGGTGCCTGAAACTCCCGAATCACAACAATGGCAGAAGCGGTCTTCGTGGTGCTCCTCTCCCTGGCTGGGTGCCATCTCATCACATGAATGAATCTCCTCTCCAGCCAAAACCATCTACACACAGTCTTCCAAATACACCTTCCACTTTCCCGACCTGTGGTTTTAGCCATGCTAATCCTCCCAGTCCAGGAATAGCCCTGCCTTCTTCCACCGTCTAGCCAAAGCCTATAATTCAGTCAAGAGCCAGTTCAAATACCTCCTCCTTGTGAACCTGCCCCTAGAGCATTCCAACCCACAGGAAGTGCTTCCTCTTTTGACTTAGGAGCAGCTATGATACAGTAGAAGGAACAATGTCGTGGGAAACAGAAAACATATGCAATACTGGCTCTGTTAAATGTGTAACTTTGAGCAAGTTGTTTAACTCCTGTGAGCCTCAGCTTTTTGCACAATAAAATGGGAAGAATAACAACTACTCTGTGGGCTTTATTATGAAGATGAAATAGAATAAGGTATATAAAAATGTTTGTCATTTTGTTGCTGCTCAGCACATATTTTTTTGCTTACTTGATAACTGACCATTCTCATGCTTTCCTTTTCTTTCTTTCTTTGTTTTTCTTCCTTTTAACAAAAGGTGAGAAGGAAGGTCATCTTAGTGGTCCTTAAGAAAGTAATCATCATCAAAGTAGCCACCCTTAGGAAAATAGGAAGATGGTTCCATTTTTCTGGGAATGTGGATTCATCAATTATGTGTTTTAAAGATCAATGAGAAGACATTTCCAAACCCTGGGAAGGAAATTGTCAGGGTTGCAGAGAAGGAAAAGAGATCAAGACTCTGAGACCAAGAATCTGAACCCCTCGAGGCCAAGCATTGGGGGATCCATTGTGGTACTGGGAGTGGCTGTGAATTGAACAGGGA
The DNA here is from genome assembly GCF_036321535.1 of Camelus dromedarius. NCBI lineage: Eukaryota > Metazoa > Chordata > Mammalia > Artiodactyla > Camelidae > Camelus > Camelus dromedarius. Next base: position 66,600,012 of record NC_087439.1, on the reverse strand, counting down.
GAGAGTCAGCTACAGCGGGTCATGCTGCTAGGGGTAGCATCCACAGGAGATGACCCCCATTCTGGCTCCCTCATCCAGGCAAGTTGCCCTCCTGCTGCCAGCACACTCTCATGGATGATGAGAGAGACCGCATATGGAGTCCCAGGGCCCCTGAGAGTCAGGAAAGAGGGCTCCATATTCTGGAGATGGAAGGCAAGGGAAGCTCTGGTGACAGCTATAACTTGTCTCATCATGTCTCATAAACTTGCAGCACGCTTTTCTCCCCAACTAGATTTTATGCTCCTGGAGGCCAAAAGCATGTTTTACATTTTGAATATTTTCCTCAGGACCTGGCCCAGAGCTCAGTGTGCATATGGTAGACTTTGAGCTCTTTCCTGGGCCCTCACTAGATGAGTCACTTTTCTCTTTTCCCTCTTCTGTGCCTTGTTTGTTTAGTCATGATTTAAATCATAAGAAAGTACATTCTAAATCAATGTTGAGGATTCTGGATGGTTGATGTTTTCTCCTGCTGAATGATTCACTCCCTTTCTCTTAGAAGCTCCCATTGAAACAGAGAATTAATGAGCTTGAGGGAAGGAGAGAGTGAGAAGAGAGCAAGAAAGAGGTTGGGATACGTGGCTATGTATTAGGAGCAAAAAGAGCAACTTGTCTTTCGAGAAGATTCCGTGAGAAACAGATGGCAATTCTAGTTCACAGTGGCAGCAAGGTGACAGTGCTGCTTCTGGAGAGAGTCAGATCTCCCCTGTCTCCTTGTCTACTATGTTTATTTAGTTCTCATTTGGAAGTCAGTCTTGATCTGACAGTATAAGGAAGATTTCCTTCCTATCTAAGATGTCAACCTGTAAAACATACCAGTGGAAATAAATAACAATTTGCATTCAAAGCACCTGTGTTTAAGGGTTCAAATCTCTTTCCAGGCATGACTGTGCCCAGTCTTCAGAGATAACAGAGTACTTATCAATTATCTTTATTTTAAAGATGTCAAAACTGAGTCAGCAATGTCAAATACCAAGTTTAGCTGAAGAGAATTGGAACCTAATTCCATCCTTTGTGTATATACAATTATTATCATTACTATCATTCAATGGCATTTCTGATGCTAATACAACCCACTGTGCAGAATTCAGCCTGCACCTGAAATGCAGCCAGGGAGACGATGTTTAACAAAAAATAATTTTGAGACCACAGCACTTCCAGTTTCTGAAAGCCGTAAAATGAATCCCAAATTTATTCCTAATGGAAATAAATCACAGAATCCAAGGTACAAAATTATTTCCACAGCTGCTCCAATAAACATCAGAAAAGGCCTTGCCAACTCTTGACTATTCAGGCTACTGCTGTACAAAGAAGGAGCTTTTTAAAAGAATAACCCTTGTCTATCCTCATGAAAGGCTAATATGTAGGCATTACCAGATTCTAAAAAGAACATGTTCAGTTTCAAATTTTCTCAAAACCTTCTGGTTATATTTACTCACTTTCTCAATTAGCAGGTGTTTGAAGCCCTGAAAAATTTTCTCACTGCTCTAATTTTATAGTCAATGACATGGATATAGAGATAGAGATCTAGAGATACAGAGATAGAAGATCTTGTCTATTCCCCTAACCAGATTGTTACGCTGCTCACGAATCCTAACTGTAGCTAGAGTCTTCCTGTATCTCCCAGGAAGATACCCACTATGGTTTGCTCATGGAGAAACCTTTATAAACGCATGTTGATTGATGACTCAATGTAAATATACAAGTTAATTCTGAATGGATGGAAAAATAATGGTGACCTCAAGAAATCACCCCCTATCCTTACCTTTCCAGTTGTTAAAAAACAGTGATTTAAACTATAGAGACTGTAAAAAAAAAATCAGTGGTTTCCAGGGACTGGGGGACAAGGAAGAATTTATGAATAGGTAGAACATAGAAGATTTTTAGGGCAGTGAAAATACTGTGAATGATACTATAATGATGGATACATGTCATTATACATTTGTCCAGAGCCATAGAATGAACCCTAATATAAACTCTGGACTCTGGGGGATAATGATGTGTCTGTGTAGGTTCATCTCCTGTAATAAAGGTACCACTCTGGTGTGGGGTGTCGATAGAGAGGCTATGCGTGTGTGGTGGCAGGGGGTAGATGGCAAATCTCTGTAACTTCCTCTTAATTTTTCTATGAGCCTAAAACTGCTCTAAAAAAAATAAAATCTTTTTAAAAATGTCCCTTCCTAATTCTGTGTGAAGACATGCATGCTGGTGCCATGCACAACTCCTAAAGGAAGGCAGGCCTGCCATACTCAGGATGTTCCCTGGAGCTACCCAGCAGTAATGAGGCTTTCAAAAGCAGGGAGACAGGCGGGCAAGGGAGCAAGAGAAAAGACACTGCTGTGACAAGTGGAGAAGCAACTCTACAGTCCACAGTTATGTAGGTTGTAGATTTTTTTCCCCCCAGTGATTTAAAGTGCTATAATTGAGCTACATTTGGCATCAGAAAAATCTGAGTTCAAGTCCTAATTCTGTCTCTGACCAGATGGGTGTACTTGAGCATATTACTAAATCTTGCTAATCCTCATCTTCATTATCTGTAAAATAGGTGAAATAGCAGCTTTGTTGTGAGAATTAAATATGCCAATTCACTCCAAGTGCATTAACAGGAACTGAACATTCAAGTAGTGTCAGTTTCTTCGCCTTTCTGACTTCCTCGTCTACCAAGGCATGGTTTTTCCATAAAAGCAGGGCTGGAGAGATCACAAAATGACCCCACTTCTCTCTGTCACAGTATTTCTCAACTTTTAAAAACCCACATGCCCCTTGATCAGACAAAAGGTTCAATCTCCCACATCCCATGTTGAGATTTATAGCTTTGACCCCCTAAGATGGGCTGGGAAATTAAAAAGGCAAGTAATACATGAATATTCCCCAAATCTCTCCAAACCACAAAGAGCACTGTGGATGAGCCCACATGTCTGCCTGTGGGTGAGTGTGGGTGTGTTTCAGAGTGAAATTTTCATTTGCTACTCTCCGGTTACTTAACCCCCGCCAGAAGAATTCAATTATTCCCAGAATTCAGAGACATGTCAAGTCAGCTATTTTGCTTAAAGAAACAAGATACAACTTAAAGTCCCAAACAGAAAACTAGGGAAAGAAGAAATTGTTTGGGTAGCTCTATAATCGCTGAAGTTCTTGCCAGCAACTCAAGACAGGCTATCACCACCTGATTGTTTTTCAAGAAATGCAAATGACACATCAATTTCCTTGCTCTGTGACGTATCAGTAAGCCAACTTGCCTGGTGCTTGCTAAGCCTCTGCACTGGACTCTATGGAACCAGCATTGGGAAGGGAGGAGAGGAAGTGAAACAGGCATCTTTTAGATTTCCTTCGCCTCTTGCTCTATCTGCATCCTGGCAGGAATCCGCCAGGCTTGTTCATACGCATTACCCAATTTGTACTATTTGTAAGACAAAGGGAGCCATGCCGCCCCAGGTGCCTGTTGCAGTGCATGGGGTTTAGCAATGACAGGAAAATTTTTACACGATTTTCTGTTAGTCTGTGCTGGAAAGAAGGATGCCAGCAAAGTTTGTATAGCATACCTCCAAAGACGTCTCCTTCGGAGCTGTGGGGAGACTTTGAGAAAAGAAGTTTTGGAGGAAAAAAAAGATGTGATATTCGAAATAATTTTAACAAATGTAAAAAACTCTAATCAAGATCTCTAAGCCTACCTGTAACTGGATACCCCAGGTTACCTTTTCCACATTCTGCAATTTCATTTTCTTGATAGAAGCTACATTCTTCTAAATTGGTCTGGTCCAATGCTAATCACATATTCACAGCCATATTCAAAGAGACTTTAAAAAATCTATTCTGATCATTAAATCGGGGCTACAGTAGTGATAGAACACCTCAGGGTAACCTAGGATTTGCGGCTTTTTTCTTTCTGAAACATACCACTTTGACACACATAGGTCATTCTCTGGCAAAGAAAGCAGAGCTCAGCAACTGCTTTATCAGAAGAACTCACAGGCATTAATTTCTAACAAAGCTAACCCATCCCCGAGCTCAGCGACACAATACACCCAGATACCCACATAGGCCTGCGTGCGTGTGTGTGCACACGCGCATACATGCACACTCTGAAATTCTGCTCTATCAGCCTCTAGTCCTTCCTGCTTGGGTCTGGAGGAAACAGACTAAACATGTTCACCCACATTACATTTTCTGTACTCAGAACAACAAATTAGAACCACAGTCTCACTTTTTATTCTGTTCTTTGAGCCATCTTCCAAAAAGAAAATCCACTTGTGCAGGGAAAGTGTGGAGCAATACCTAGAAATAGATACTGGGGCTAAACATTTTGCCTTTGACCTGAATTAAAAGAGGCAACAAGCAAAACTGGAAAACAGAATCACTCCCTCTCTCAGCCATGTCCTGGCTGTCTTCTCTCCATGTTTAGTGCTAACGGTACAAGATGAACCAGACGGACCCAGTATTTGCTCGCATCAAATTTACAGAACAGCGGCAGAAACAGACAAGTCAAGAGGCAATTTCAGGACAGTGTGGTAAGTGCAGAAAGAGTGAGTTAAGGATGCCCTTGGAGTGCAAAGAGGACATCTAACCCTGGAAGATGATTAGAAGTTAGACCGAAGAGGGGAGAAGAGCAGAGACCATGGCCAGCAAGGAGAGCCCTTCTGGTTCCTTGTGGCTGGGGATCTGAAGAGTGCCACAGGGGTGTAATGAGTCACCAGGCTGCAGGGCTAAGTGTGGATCAGATGAGGAAGGCCTTATAGAGCAGAATAAAGATTTGGGACATCAGAGAAGTACTTTAAGCAGGGGAGTGACATGATCAGATTTGCTGTTTAGAAAGAGCACTTTGTCTGCAGCAGAGAGAACGAATTGGAGAGTAGTACGATTAAAAGCGAGGAGAGCAGTTAGAAGGCAGCTGGAGCAGTCCCGAGGAGAGCTACGGCAGCCTGGCTCACAGGCGTGACAGTAAAGATGGAGAAAAGTGGGTAAGTCAAGGAGCCAAATCTCTACCTTCCCTCAGACAGGTGAACGGAAATGATGCACTGCAGCAGGGAGAGGGACGTGACATTTTGCCTAATGCTCTTCAATACAAATGATCATTTCACATTTTCTCTTAGAAAAATCACCATCTCTCATTCATCTTCTTAAATTCTTGGTAATTGAAAGAAATACGAAATCTATCATTTATTTTGAACACAGAAAGGTCAAACAGTTCTCCTGGCCGACACACACAGCTCATTTTGTAATCATCCAGCGTGTATTTTCCACGGGACCTGCACAGCCACCATTTCACTCCTGGCACTTGTTCATCAGTCCACTTTCTCAAAGCGAATGAGTGAGCAAATGGCAATCAATGCTCCCAATAAAAGTTTTAGGAGATAATTACAGTGACGGGAAATGCAGTCATCACAATAGTCATGCTGGGTTTGTTGTGATGCTACTAATCACACCAACTTTTCTGATTTCATGTAAATTGCAGGGACCTTTATTCCTGTAGGAATCTCTATTAATAGATAATATCATTATGCTAATAGCTGCTTAAAGTATAATTTAAAAATTTAAGCCAGGTATTTTAAAACACTGTAATAACCTAACAAATATGAGCCAAAAAATAAGGCTTACCACATTTAACGAAATTATTTTTAAAGAGAGACACCTGCAATTTACCCATTAAAAAATACTTGGGACTGAGTGATTAAATGTATGTATGCTTTTTCAATTACTCAACAAAACAGAAAGTCTAAATGTTCCACTATCTGAGCTCCTGTTTACTGCTAATGGATGAATGTTTATACATGCACACCACAATTATGGACTATACATAGGTATGCTACTGTTTATTCATTCATTCAACAAATACTAGGCACTTACCTTATGCCCAACACTATGCTAGGCATTGAGGACCCAAGAAAAGAAACGAACGTACTGACAGACCAGAAGGGGTAACTTATATTCAAATAAATATGATATTGACATCTGTGCCAAATACGGACAAGTGCAAGACACCAGAATTCTATGGAGGAAGATGTCCTTAACTCAATCATGGAAGCCTTCCTAGAGGAGGTGATTTTTAAGGTGGCTCTTAACAGAAAAGTCAAGCACTTGACAGACAAGTCCAAAAGTGGGGGATAATTCAGGAAAGGAAGAAAAGGCTTTTCAAGGGTACAGAAGTCCAAAAGGAAACAGTGTGAACTGGGAGCTGCAAGGCTAGAGCACAAGGCCCATTAGAGAAGAGTCGGGGAAGACTGCAGAAAGCCTGTTATGCCAGAGCAAGGCCATTGGGGTAGGGAAGAAGCACAGATAGATTTTCTTGACTTGCTCTGTAGAAAAAGAGCATCTATGCAGCTAGGACACCATCTTACAGTTAATGGTATAGTAACCATGTTGTCCAAATTATGGCATGGAGTAGACCACTGGAAAACAAGGCTGTCCTTAGAAATCCAAATATATCCCCTTTCTCTCCTACCTCCCTTACCTTGCTAACTCAGACTCAGCCTTCTTTGGCTTCAATATCACTTAAGTCCTCCCTAACCCCTCCGATTGTTCAGTGACCCCACATCTGTGCTGAGCCGTGTTGGGAGTAGGCTGTGGCCTGCACAGGATCAAGTGCAGGCTGCTGAAAACACCCTACCCTTTCTTCCACTCTTTACACACACACACACACACACACAAAAACACACGAAGTGTTGAAAAGTCTGAACACTTGCTAAGGGCTTGGTCAGTGTTATCTGGGAGAGTCAGTTAATTATCTATCTGGCTTCCAGTTTAACAGGAAACAGTTTATCCACTTAACTCTTGCTTCATAGTCCTAACTTAAAATCAGGACACAGGGAAACTCCATTTGACCGGGAGTGTGGGTGAGGGGTTCTGGGGAGGCCGGGAGCAACAGGGTAGCAGGAGAAACACTGGGGAAAGAAGCCTTAGTGGAGGGACAGTGGGAGGACGCAAAGGGAGCCCTGGGAATGGGGACACTGCAGAGGAAGGCGCAAGACCTACTGGGAACTAGAGCCTCAGTCCTGCATGTAGAAAATTCCAGATATCCAGCGGCCTGACAAAATAAAAGCTGGGGGAGAACTTCCTGCCTGAATCTGGTCTCTTCAGCTTCATCAGGAAGTAGTATCCTGTTTTCACATCATCACATTTCTGCCACCTGCGTCGCCCTTCAACCCCTTTGAAGCGGTCCTACCTCCATTGAAGTCGGCAGCCTTCCCACGGGGCGATTTGCAAATACCTAAAGCCCCACTCAGTCAGGGCAGCACTGCCATCCATATTTAGGGATTTTAATCTTTCCACATAAATCACTCCCTCCAGCTCCTTAATCATGTGTGACAACTTGCAGTGACTGCATCTCGTGCTCTAATTTCCCTGAAAGGTCTTGCAAGCTAAGCAGGGTTAAGCTGAGTCAGTAACTTAGATGGAAGATGCCAGAACCACACAGGAAATGCACAAAATGAGTCAACAGACAGCTCATGTCTTTCTGAAGTCTGCCTCTCACCATCTGGAAGAGGGGCTCCCTGGGTCCAGAAGCCCGCTGTTTTCTGAATGAGGGGCCAGCTGCGAGCATCATAGCAGGCTCTCCTGCTATGGAAACTGGAAGTCGGACGAGGATCCCAACAAGCCCTTTTAGCTTTGCTGTGCTCTGTGCTTATGCTCCCAACTTCCTTCAAGAGGCAGAGTAACACCAGAACCAATCAAGTTGGTATGGTAGGAGGACTTTGAACCAAACTAGGAAGAATTCTGGCCTTTATCAAGATTCCCAGACCATAGCTGTGGGAATGAGGCTATGTCCCAGCCCTTTATTATTCTGAACTGAACACTATTACAGCCCCATACTTCCTTACCTATTAAACAGAGCCTCTTGGCAATGACATATGCTTCCTTTGCCTTAACATTTGAATGTGACGTTAAATTCCACGTAATTCTGTGTATTGGCTTGATCTACTGAGAGAGGACAAGAGAGAGGTCACCAAGTGCCAATTCTTTTAATAGTAAGTAACATTTACCTGAGTGCTTGGTCATAACAGGCACTTTTCTAAGCACTTTATTCATAAAGTTCTTAACAGGGAGAGGAGAATTTGAGACACACAGAGGTTAAGGAAAGTGCCCAAGGTCACACAAAGAACAAGAAGCAACGCTGGGATCTGAACACAGATAGTATGATCCCAGAGCCCATGGTCTGCATTCTGCTGTTCCACCTAGATTCTTTGGTACTACTGACGTTTCTGCCTCTCAAAGAAAATTGGGAATATAATAAGAGTTTACAGGGGAATTATTAAAAATACATTTTTATAAATAAGGACGATGAAGGATGATACCCTCTAAAATAGATGCAAGAGCATTGGCTTGTCCTGGAAATGTGGGAAGGAACCCAGGGCAGTGAGGCTGATTCGGTGGGAGGTGGGGACAAACATTTACCAGTGGATCTCACAGCCCCCTTCAAGGTGGGGAGAAGACAGTTGGTTAAAACCAAAGAACACTGGGCAGGAAGTGATGTCATTGCCCAGGGAGTGGCTGAAGCAATGATCAGGGATGTAAGCTGGTTGGGGGAGGAAGCAAAGGAAGTTGGCACTGGAACAAAGTAGAGAGATCAAGGTCATGGGTGTCCCGAGACATGAGTTATCTCGCTTAATCCTCATCACCATTTTAGGCTTCTCAATCACCTCCATTTTTAAAATGAAGAAGTTTAGCCACAGGAAAATGAAGTAATTTGCCTAAGGTCACAGAGAAGTGAGTGGCAGTGCCTAAGGAGTAGGCCCAGGGTCAGGCAGCCTGACCCAGAGGCTGGGCTCCTGGTCCTAGGCCACCCTGGAAGGGGCAGCGGAGAGGAGAGAGGTTCCAGGTGCAGAAACTCCAGAAATAACTGGGGAAGCGAGCTTGGAGGCAGCACAAGGGGAGGGGTTGGCAGGCACACATGTAGGGTGAATCTTCAAAAGGAAGATTGAAGTTTTTCTTCCTCCGAGGTAAGAGGGAAAGAATAGAAATGGTGTGAGCACATCTGAGCAGAGTGTTCTAGCCAGGCAGGAGAGGCTAGCTCATGTCCCAGAGGTCTCATTTTCTCAGCGAATTGGAGCAGAGGTATCTGCCAAGGTCTGTAACCCTGGAGGGGCTGGGTCAGAGCTACAGCTTAAGACCCTGGCACGGCTGAAGCAGCTGCTGTGCTGACCCCCCCCCCACCCCCGCGAGTGCGAGCAACGCTCAGCAGCTCGGCGCCCTTTCTGAGCTTATGTTGCCTTTACAGTGAAACCATTTGCCCCGATTTTGTGATTTTCTACAGCAACGGCTGCAGGTACAGGAAGAGAATTAAAGAAAATGACTGAGGTCCTTTCCTCAGTATTGGGTTTACTGCTTGCAAACCCCTGGATGCCCCAGAGTGCTAAAATTATCTAGTTTCTTCCAAAGAGGAAAAGTTTGAGGGCAGGTAATCCATAAAGGGCAAGGCCAAGGCACAGAATCTGAGGTGTAGCCTGTGGTTCACAGTAGACACACTGGCACCAAACTTGGGTTCAGCTCCCACTGGCACCTCTTGCTAGCTGGTGACCTTGGACAAGTTACTTAACCTCTCTATGCCCCCATTCTTTGGTCTATAGAAGGGGGTATTACCTAAGCTTACTTCAAAAGTTGTTGCAAGGATTAAATAAAACATATGAAGCACCTAGCATCATGTCTAAAGCATAATAAGTGGCCAATAACTGTTAACTTTCATTAAGACTCAAACAAGGACTTCACTGATGCGCAGGTTCCTCAGTGTCCTCCCCGATCAGCATTCACTACCAGAAGCACGGCATCTCATGCATATACATGTGTGCACTAAATCATGTGAGAGACCAGAACCTCTCAGCCATCAGCGGTGGCTTTAAGTTGTCCAGCTGTGCTGACTAGTTCTTGTTTTCAGATATAAGCAAAGAGGTGGTATAATGGACTATGAGTTTGCTCCGAGGGAAAGGAGCCAACTGTTTCCTATTTGATGCCAATAAGACCTTGACCTTTCCTGCTTTCTATGTCAGGCTTCCTCTCAGAAAGCAAATCCAGACCACAAGTCTCGCCAGAGAGTCGATATTAAATTAAACCTAGAATTTTAAAACATAGCTCAGGTCTTTCTCAACAATTACAATCCTTTTTAAGCATTAGATTTTCTGTATGGGCTCCCCAAAAGAGTTGCAGAATAGAACTAGTATTGTTTATCCTTCTTCCAAATCTCTACAGTCTATTCAGTATGATTTCTTTTTATAGTCTCTCAGGTTTAAGTAATACTTGTTGCCCAGGATTGGGTTCTTTTTCTGCATGAACAAAAAGATTTTCTTGAAAATGCGATTAGAACACAAATGCCTTATGCACTTAGATGTGCTGAATAGCTACATTCTAAACTTCCTAAGAACTTCCTTTTCATGAAAGAGAAATGCTTTTTCTGTTTTTCTGGAAAAGAGAAGCAATAAAATTCAGAAGAATATCAATGGAATTCCTTTCTCTAAATTCTTGTGTTGACTTGTGGTCTCTCTTAGGCCATGCCTCTAACTGTTGCACATGTCACTACCTTCTTCCTCACTTGGGCAGGAATATTATTTGCTTCTCCCACTGTACCTAACAAGCTCCAAGCTCCCAATAGAAACTTTTTGATTGACGGAAAATACTTTTTGTTTAACTAATCCATGTAGATCAGAAACCCAGGCAGGTAAATGAATAATGAAGCAGGTTGGGTGTGAGACAATATGAAGTGATGGGGACAGAGAAAACTGAGAAAACATAAAAAAAAAAACAAAAACAAAAAACTGCATGTCCCATCTAAGGGGACAGCTGGAACTCAGCTGCACCTCACCCCTGTCATGTAGCAGTATAGGTCCTGTGTTGCTAGATGTTTCAATTTTTAGATAGAAGATATTTTAAAACAAACTGTGGTTACCAAAGGGGAAAGGGGGGAGGGATAAATTGGGAGTTTGGGATTAACATATACACATTACTATATATAAAATAGATAAACAACAAGGACCTACTGTATAGCTCAGGGAACTATATTCAATTTCTTGTGATAAGCTAGAATGGAAAAGAATCTGAAATATATGTATGTATGTATGTATATGTATAACTGAATCACTTTGCTGTACACCTGAAACTAACATTGTAAATCAACTACACTTCAACAAAAAATAAAATTAAAAAAAGAGGATAAACTTTTAACATGGAATCTCCCAGCTTTTACATGAGGGCAACCAATTTAAAAAAATTAAAATGTCAATACAAAGCAGGCCCAATAAAATACATTTGTGGGCCAGGTTCAGCCCAGGACCAACAACACACAATATCTTAGTCAAAGGAAATTCCTGAGAAACTATGATGAGTAATTCAGACTCTCCTTATCTCTCCTTTACACCAGACACCTTCCAGCAGCTTTGCGACCACGGCCTGCAGTCCTACCCTCTGTCTTTTCCGGCTGCCAGTCACAGCTGGACTGGCTCACCTCTCATACTAAGACTCACCCTGAGTCAGTTCAGAATGACAAACCATGCCATCACACAGCCCGCTGAGCCTTTTGACGGTGTTGTACAAAACTGAAAGGATGGTAATTGGTAGAGAAGATGTTCAGGTTAAATGTTGTGACAAACTTTTTATAAAGTCTGGGTGATTTCATGATTCTTACAGAGCCCCAGCAAAGCCACCTGAAGAAACGACATGTCCAGTCAAGTGTCATGCTTCAGACGTCAGCAGATAGTCTGCAGAGGCAGGAAGGGTCAGAAGGAAAATTCCATTCTCCCCCACCCCCGTCAGCCCCAAATTAGTTGGTATAAAACAAAGATTTCTACTTTCCTGGGAAGCTCAAAAACAAGTTCTTGCTAACGGAAGAATATTTAACCCAATAATAGGTTTGTATCCTTGTCAGAATTTATACGTTTTCCTTTGGCATAAAACCCTGATTTCATTCACGACTTGGGAGCCTCAGTAAGGCTCAGTACTTGTTCTGAAATAAAGCACTACTGAAATTCCTGAAGGTGAATCCGACGTCATACCAACCCTCCTTTCCCCAGCACCTGACACAATACCAGTCACAGACTCAAGACTCAACAAATGTTTATTAATAAATTAATTAATGATGGAATGATTGAACTCAATCCATGCCTCGAATGGTCTCACACAGTAATGCTGGGGGAAGGGGATAGAAGAGAAAGAGGGCAAAGATCAGCATCTTTACATGCAACGTGCAGTGCTCTGTCTTTGTGTTTAAAATACTTTAGAGAATTGTGTGGTGATTTATCTAATCCACTCTGTCAGGAAGAATCTGAAGATGTAATCTCTGGCTCCCTGCTAAGTCTTTGCATGTGCTGATTGGAGGTGGCTCCAGGAGTGAAGCTAAAACAATTAATTGCACTATTAAATAAACACTTTATGTTCCCTTGAAAAGCTTGAACAAGAGCCTTGGCATCAGACAGGAAAAGATGCTGAGGCATCAGAATCATGAAAGAGACGTTAAATCTCTTTCTGCCTGCAGCCCTGTGGATTCCACTGTCTGCTCCCCAACCCTGCAAAGTTCACAGTTCTTTAACATGACACTGAGCTTGACAGAGAAATTGCAGGTACTCAAGTGTGTATCTGCATTGCAACAGATGTCAGCATCACATTTAGAAGGAAATTGAATTACAGATGGAAGGAGCCTGGGAGTTGAGAGCATCTGTTATAGGAATCTGGATTTGAAAGAATACATTTGAAAAATAAGTCTCTTCAGCTTTGGAATGAACTAAAATTGTTCGTGATTCCTAGTGCCATTCTCCCTCGTCTCTCTCTTTCTCTCCAATTTTTAGAAGGAATGAGAAAAGACTGAAGTTTTCCCACACTGTCAAGATGGAGAATATTATTAGAAAACACCGCAGAGAAGAACGCATGCTTTTTATCAGTAGTGGAATGCCAATTAGAAATGTTAGAATATCCTAAAGATTTTCTTCAAGGAATCCTAATATCCTTGCCCTAATGAAAAGCACAACGTTGTGTGGGAGTTTTTAGAAGTGACTTATCATGCTTGGTCAGCATAAAGCATCTAGAACCTGCAGGTGACCTTTCTTGTTGCCACTGTCCATTTTGTTTTAGTTAACTTGAGAAGGAACAATTCAATCCAAGCAGTCACTATCATTTTATTCCACAAAGAAGTCTCTCTTTGAGCAAATAATTCTCAGAGGATAGTTTATGGCCCTAAGTAAAATCATTCCTGATAAATATGACCCTTCGACTGCATACAGGACATAGCTCACTCCTTCCCAATCATGTTCTGACAGCGGTTCAGCTCACACCTGACAGAACCCGTTACAGCTACGTGGGCTGCAGGCTGTGGAGGAAAGGACTGAGAGCACACACTCATTTTCACACCGGTCTGAACAGCAGCTTCCAGGCTCTCACACCCTTCAGTTATCCCAGTCTCATCTCCAGTCGTGAAAGACAGCATTCGTAGATTCTAATCAGAAGGACAGTGATAATCTGTGACTTCTTCATAGCACCCTGGAGATCAGCTCATGCCTAGACCAGGATAACTGTGCGAAATGCCTTTAGGCCCTGCTAGGACTTCAGCCTGCCCAGCCCCCCTCGACCACCACCACGAGCTTCAGTTAACCCCTCAGTGTCCTCTACAAACTAGTTGAGATCCAAGGTCCTTCCATGTTGCCCTCAGCATAGTTCACACACCATTTGGTGTTGATTCAAGCTTTTCACCAATCAAAAGTGGGTGAAGGGAGATGATAGGAAAGTGGAAAGTTTTACTCCCAAACAGAAAGCTTAATGCAAGGATAGATTTGTACCAAGGAGGCAGGAGAGTTACAGGATCAGAGGTGGCTGCTTAAACACGGCTGTGCAAAGGGCTTTGTAAATGACCTAATGGAGATCATTGGAACTTAGAGCTGGGATCAGTTGTCCATACAAATAAAATGCACACCTCCTTTTAATGGACTTTTGAAGAGCCTTCAACATTACTCCCTGCCTCTGAGCAGCAACTCCCCTCAGGAGGGGCATCTCCCAGTGTGAATGAGCTGGGCATCAGGGATCCTGTGGCTGTGTTGTCTGACGCCTGCCCACCACCTTCACTCTAATCATGATGAATGGGATGGTTTGGGCACATCTGGGCTAAAGACAGGAGTGTGAGGCGGCCACATCTGGAGCCTGAGGTTATTTCGTCTCTAATTTAATAGCTGACTTCCCAGTTCTGAAGCTGACAAAGGACTTGAGCGTCGAAAAATGAAAGGATGATCACTAAACTTTGTTGGTTTCCAAGCACTTGCTCTTGCCTTGGGAAAATTTATATCCTATTTCATTGAAGACACTGCTCAAGTGACAGTCATAACTCAATAATACTGCTCACAAGATTTTCCAAAGATTGACATTCTTACTGATATTCCTTTAACCTGTGGTTTGGGTCAAACCTATACTGTGGAAATACCCCTTTATGCCAAGGGCTGAGGTCATCAGTTCACTAAAGAAAAAAATGCCCATTCTCACTTTCAAACTTCACAATCCACTTTTATCTTCTTTATCTTCATTGACCTTTTTGATCCTCTTACTTCCTTGCACTTGTCTTGAAATCATCAATTATTTTATTTATTTAGCTAGGTTTTTGGTTTTTGGTTTTGCTTTTTGGACAGCCTCAAGAGGTCTCTGCTAAAATTTTTCTTAAAGCTGACACCAGTTAAACTAATTTCCTCTTCACCTTCTCTTTTTTTTGCATAACGTTATCTCTTAGGCATACCTTGATCTTCACACATAACCCCCTCATTTTAGGCCTTTTATTCACAGAGTTTACAATTTAACTGCATAATCTTTGCACAAAATTTGACGGGCCAAAGAAATTCACTGTAAGACTCGGGGTTTCTGTTTACTTCTCTTTGAAATAGAATTCTTTATATGGATCTAGTGTGACTTTATTAAAATCTCAAACTGAAAATATGAAGTAAAATACTATGTAACTGCTCCTTGTGCAATAATCTTCAATAAATGAATTCTTCTATAGAAGTATGAGATAAATTCCAAGGGTAGCTGGATTCCAAGAGTAGTCATTCAGCCACAGAAGTAGCTGGATAGTAACAGACATTATCTGACCATCTGAGACACTCAACTATTCTGTTCCCCTTGGAAACATCTAATGAGCTCACAAAATGTGCAAAGTGTGAGGCAAGCAGGGTGCCAAAGGGGTAAAGAGGGAACTTTGGAGACAATCCTTGTCCACCTAGTTGCTCATAATCTAGGAGAAAAAGTAGACTCATAAATACAGTACCAGACAGTAGAACCAAGGCCAGAGAGAACAGGAAGGCTAAGTGTGAGCCAAGCTTTGAATAATCAGATTCTAAAGCGGAATATGTATCTGACTGTGTTTGCTCTAAATCCTGCCCCAAGAACTAGTAGCTTCCTATCCAGGTCTATAGCTGGGACAGGTGACTTTAGCTGAGGACCATCCATTCCAATTGACTGTATTACTTCTACCTGAAGAAATGCCGGTGAGAATACACCCACTGGTCACCTCTACAAAATACAAATGGAGTAGGTGAGCCTCAGAAAGGGTTTATCAGTCCCCGTGTCAAAGGTGAAAAGTCAGAGAGCAATGCAGCCAAGGGCCAAGACCTGAGAGTGGGTGAGCGGGAGGGACACTACGTTCGTTGGTTGACTGCGCCTTCCTTTCATCGCTCTCGAGGCCGGGCTGCCGGGTCAGGAACAGTGGGAAACTGAACGCCTTGCTCCTGACCGTGCAGAGAGGCCTCTGATCCCCACGGTCACTCTTCAGACACAGCAACCCCTCCCGCAGCATTTCCAACAATCTACTTCCGACTACCTTTTTATGACTTTACAACACAGTTTTTCCTCGAATTTTATGGCATTTCATTAAAGCCGCCAGAAGGTGATACTGCCCCTTTTCTAGGAGTGAAATAAATTCAAGTTTTATCGCTTCTGGAAATGCCCGAGCAGCTGTCAGGACATTTGATAGATTTTCTCAATTACAGGACTTGTGGAGCATTTTATACTTACATCTGCACCGAAGCCCAATATAGTAGATATTCGTCTTGCCTCCCTCTCTTTTATCTCATGCATCTTTTTGCATTTAATGACCAATTTGTTATTTTTCCCCTTTTAATTCCCCTTACCTCTTTTTGTCTGCATTTTGTTTCTCTTTTTGCTGTTTGGTTTAGAAAATGATGCATTTCTCATACAAACTTACATTGTTTGTTAAAGAAAAGAAGGTGAGGTGGAAAGCCTAACTAGGGTCTATAGGAGAGAAAAGAAGTCAATTAAAATTTAAAAACAAATCAATTTTCCATGGGGGAATTTACTGTTAATACAAGGTACACTTTGCACATGCAGTATTTATTAATGTGGCATGACATATGTTGAGTTTTTTCCTAATGGGATAGAGGCTTTGGATTGTGTGACTTTTTACACTAATAAGGCTGTTCATTGGTGTTTTTCTTCATTATCAACAGAGAGAATACCAACTTTCAGTGACTATTTCGTGGATTATTCAAAACTGCAGAACCTTGGTCCCAATGGATGCTAAATAAATAAAAAAGGCTAATGTATTACATAGACCATGCCAGTAGAATGTACAGACAGACTGTGGGTCTGGCACGTTAAATTTATGCCATTGACTTTGAATGTATCATCCTGCAGACAGAGCACAGACTTCAGAAGGTAAATGGGCGATCAAAATGTCTTTTTTCATAGAAATGCTTTCACTTAAATAACATTGTAAGACACTGGAGTACTTTTGCAAACATTACCAAATGTAACCTCCCCAGCAATCCTGGAAGTAGGCTAGATTAGTATAGTTATCCCCAAATAAGAGATGAAGAAACTGAGGCTCACAAAGAATCAGTGCTTTGCCCAAGGTCAAAAGCAGAATAACTCCAACCCAGCTCTTATAAATTCCCATATTTCCTCTCTCGTAGATCCCCCACAGTACCTGACACTCTCAACAAGAAACAATTAATTCTTCAGTTTCTATACAGAACACCCTAGCAATTCCTCAGAAGCACATGTGACTTCAAAGTCTTAAAAATGTGCCTCTCTGAATTTTCCCACAGTCACTCTTTATAGCATTACCCTATTTGATTTTTTTATAGCCCAAATCACACTCTAAAAATTTCTTTCTTATTTATTTACTCACCCATTTATTACCTGTTTCGGTTATCAAATGCTGTGTAACAAACCACCTCCCAAAACAACAATTTATTATTGGTTTAAAAAACAACAATTTATTATTTCTCACAAGTCTGTGACTGACTAGGCACAATTGGGTGGTTTTTCTGCCTGACATGATGTAGATGAGGTCACTTAATTGGTTTCATTGAGCTGGGAGCTTGGCTGGGGCTAAAACATTCAAGATGGACTCTCATCCTCCAGGTACTTCCTGTGTTGGCCTTTCAATATTCAGTTATTGAGTCCAAGCTTCTTACAGCATAGTGGCTGGCTTCCAGAAAGAAACATTCCAAGAACTAAAGCCCTAATGTGCATGCATTTTTCAAATTTTCTGCTTGCATCCTGCCAATGTCTTATTGGCTAGAGCAGGTCACATGGCCAAGTCTAAGTCAATGTGGGCAAGAACTACCCAAGGATGTGAGTGTCATATAGTGAGAATCTTCGGGAACCAATAATGTAACAGTGTACTCCAGTATTTAGAGAGGAAACTACTAGAATGTCAACTCTATGAGGGCAGAAATGTTGTCATGCATACTGCTCTAACCCTAGCATTAGAACAGTTCCTGGCAAACAATAGAAGCTCAATAAATATAAACATTTATTAAATAAATGAATAAATGGATGAGATACACCCTATAAATTAAGACAGGTTTTATTAACTTCACCTCCTTTTATAAAGCCTAACTCCCTTTGCCCCTTTCCAGTTATTACCCGTCTTAAAAGGTAACTACTATCTTGATTTCTAACACTATGAACTAGTTCTGCCTATTTCTGGAATTTTACGTAAGTGAAATCATACGGTACATGCTTTTTTGTGTCTGGCTCTTTTGTCATCACTATGTTTGTGAGATTAACCTGTGTTGCTGTGTGAAGATGTATTCATTCTCGTTGCTGTATAGTATTCCATAGTATGAATACATAGTCATGTATTTATCCATCCTACTGTTGATGGATATTTGAATTGTTTCCAAGTTGGAGCTAGTAGAACAGGTTATTATGAACATTTACATTCATGATTTTGAATAAAAGTGTGCATTTCCCTTAGATATATCTTATATTAGTGGAATGGCTGAATCATAGAATAAGCATCTACTGAGCTTTAGAAGATACTCCTAAACAGTTTAGCCAAGTGGTTTTAACGTACAATTCACCAGTAACATATGGGTGTTTAAGTGGGTCCACATTCTCACCCACACTTAAAATTATCTATCTTTTTCATTTTAGTTTTCTGGGAATAGGTAGAGGTATCACATTGTGCTTTTCATTTGTTTATCTCTGACAATAGATAAAGACAGTTCATCAGTTTGCTATGGCTGTTGTAACAAATTACCCTATGTGTGGTGTCTAAAAACAACATAAATTCACTCACTTACAATTCTCGAGGCCAGAAATCTGAGATCAAAGTGTCAGCAGGGCTGTACTCTCTCTGAAGGCTTCAGGGGGAAATCCTTCCCTTGATTCTTCTAGTTTTTGATGGCACTCCTTGGACCATGGCTATATCCCTCCAACCTCTGCCACTGTCTGTGTACGTTTTCTCTCCACATGTTCAAAGTTTATTAATGGATCAATGGGGATTTTCAGGGCTAGAAAACCACAGGGTATTTATAAATTTTTCCTTTAGCACCTAGAGTGTTTTATAAGTAATAAATTTTTTGAATTAAATTTTTAAATGTGTCTTTTCAAAATTCTGATTGGATTGTTGCAGAAATTGACAAGATGTTCCTAAAATTCATATGGAAATTAAAAAGACCCAGAATAGCCAAAATCTTGATAAGGAAAAATGAGTAAGAGGACTCACACTTCCCCATTTCAGAACTTAATACAAAGCTACAATAAATAAGATGGCATTGTACTGGCGTAAGGATAGCTCAATAGACTATAGATCAATGGAATAAATCTTAGAAATAAATCCAGAAATAAACCCACATACCTTGGTCAATTGATTTTCAATAAGGGTGCCAAGACTATTAATGGGGAAAAATAGTCTTTTTTAAAAATGGTACTAGGACAAATAGACAAGCATGCAAAAAGAATAAACTGAGATAATCTCATACCATATACAAAATTAACTCAAAGTGGATAAAAAGTCTAAATGTAAGCTCTAAAACTATAAAATTCTTAGAACACAACAAGCAAAAATCTCCATAATTTTGGATTAGATGATGATTTCTTAGACACAATGCTAAAAGCAAAAGCAAGAAAAGACAAAATAAATAAATTGGGCTTCATTAAAATTTTTAAAATTTATGCTGCAAAGGACATCATCAAGAAAGTAAAAAGACAACTGACAGAATGGGAGAAAATATTTGCCACCATATAGCTTCTAAGGGACTTGTATCTAGAATATAGAAAGAACACATACAATTCAATAATTAAAAGACAATTAAAAATGGGCAAAGGAGTTGAGTAGACATTTCTCCAAAGAAGATATACAAGTAGCCAATAAACACAGGAAAACGTACTCAAACCAACAGGAAAGTACAAATCAAAACTACATTGAACTACCACTTCATACCCACTAAGATGGTTAGAACAAAAAAAAACATATAATAACAAGTGTTGGCAAGGATGTGGAGAAATTAGAACCCTCATACACTGCTGATGGTAATATAAAATGACTATATTTATTATTATAAATAATTATTCTTTTTTAGTAATACCACTTTGAAAAAGAGTCTAGCAGTTAATCAAAAGATTAAACACAGAGTTACCGTACGATCCAGCAATATCACTCCTAGGTATATACTCAAGAGAAGTGAAGACAAACATGTCCACACAAGGCTTGCACATAAATATTCATAGCAGCATTATTCATAATAGCCAAAAAGTGGAAACAACCCAAATGTCCATCAATTGATGAATGGATAAATAAAATGTGGTATATTCATATCATGGAATATTACTTCTCCTTAAAAAGAATCAAGTACTGACACATGCTACAATATAGATGAACCCTGAAATCATTATGCTAAGTGAAAGAAATGGTCGCAAAATTTGTGGTTGCACATATGTGAAATAATCTGAATAGGCAAATCCATAGAGACCAAAAATGTATTAGTGGTTGCCTAAGGATAGGGAGACTGTGTGGGGCAAATGGGAAATGACCACTACTGAGTACAGGGGTGATGGAATGTTCTAAAAGTGATGGTTGCACAACACTGTAAATATACTTAAAAATACTGAACTGTTGCACTTTAAATATGGGGCAAACACATTCTTTTTGTTCTATAGTAAACCACCTTTAAGTTGAATTTTATTCATTTGAAATGTATAATAAATTTGGCAGGACATTATCTGACACAAAAGATTTATAACATAAATGAACAGTGTAAACACAAAATTTTATGAAAAATGTTTAAAAAAACTCACTGTACTTTTTTTTAATGCAACTTTTGTCTACCCATAGTTTTACTTACCAGGTTGCATTGTAACTGCCTATCCATAAAGTCTCTTTTCCTGTCCATAAAGAACTCAGAGCTTCCTTATTTTCACATTTCCAGCACCTAGTACAGTGCCTGACAAATAGTATACATTCATTCAATAAAAATTTATCAAAAGCTCACTGTTTCAGAGTACCACACTCTGAATATTTCTGACTCCATTTACCTAAAAGCAAATGACATGCGTATCAAAAATGATTCCTTTTGATTCGCTCTATAAAAATAACTTTATTAGGAAAGTTGTTGCTAACTTTCTTCTAGTTACATGTTTCTGTAAGTTATTAAACCTCACATCCACATTTCTTTACAAAATGTGATATAATTTACATTTTTCACTAATTCAGTCCTTTCCAAAAACTAATCTGAACTTGTAAAGCTTCACTGTGTTAAACCAGCATTTCTGTTTTCAATTTTGGCTTTAAGTGTACATATTCTTAGGTCCAGACTTCTCATCCCTCATATATTCATCCCTGGATCAGTCATAATGGTCCATGAAAGTTTATGAGATGGAAGTAAACATAAACTATTGGTTATATTTGCTTTAGAACCAATGTTAGCACTTACTTAGTATGAGAAGTACACAAATGTTTGTTAGAATATCTTTCGTATTTCCTGCACATTTTTTTAGTTTTTAAAAATTAAAAAAGGAAAAAGAAACAGTAGGAAGCTACCTTGAAGTGTATTGAGTGAGAAGTTGTTCTGAATTTGACTGGAAGATCTGGCAGTAGGCAGGAAAGCCAAGTGCAAGCAGGTCAAACACACAGAAAGGAGGTCAGTGACACATGTGGATGAGAGGTCTCGTGCTCTGAAGGCCGGCACTGGGCCCATCTTTTAACTGCAAGTCATAGGGAGTTGGTGGTGTTTTTCATTTGTGGATCAGTGTTTTGTTTTGTTTTCTTTTGTTCTATGGTCAGTTGGCTTTTATATCTGTTAAATACCCAGAAGTCACCCTTCAATTCAGTTTTAAATACATTCTCTTTAAAAGGACAGATATGCTTACAAATTGTGAGCTTTCTATATCAGGCTAGAATCCAGTTCTTCTATAGCCTTCTTTCTATTTGTGTTTTCTTAAGCTCCTCCAACTACATTTCCTAAGTTGTTGAGGGTGTCGCAAGAAAAAAGAAATGAAGATAGATGGTCAGATAGGTAGAAATTTTTATAATACTCAGGGCAACAGCAAGCTAAGAAAGAGAGAGAAAAAAAGACCTTCCTGGTGGTAATTAGTTTTATTCCACACATGAGATTGTATTACCCTTGTTTTGGCAGGCAAAAGTTAGCCTTCTTCATAAATTTTATCCCGCCCACAGACCAATCTAATTATAGTAAATAATTTTCTCAATCCACAATTCTGCTTTTCTCCAACCTGCCCATTATTTTCTATAGTTTTGCAATAAGCTGCCACAAAATTGCATGTTTCATTACCAATTCAACAGCTCTCCAAAAGCAATGCATCCCTAAGTCAATTCCTTCCTCACCCAGCATCAAGAGCACTGCACTCCTCAGTCTTTCACACCGTAACGTCTCTACTCAATAAAGAGAAGTTAACTTTTGATCAGGGAAGTGGGGGCTGCGATATTTTTACCACACTGGTGATATTACAGAAACAGAGAAACAATATTTTATTTGTCATTGTACAGTGGTAGAAAAAGCATCAGATTGGGAGTCAGAGGACCTAGAGAACTATTCGTTGAGTGACCTTGGGCAAGTCCCTTCACATCTCTGACCTTCAGGTTCATCATCTATAAAAACATCACCTCTCTTCTAAGGTTATTTGGGGCCTCAAAAAAAAGAAGTAAAAATATTTGAAAATTGTAAAGAGCTACATAAACATGAGATATTATTATTGTTGTTGTTATTTAAAATAACATGTAACTCTAAAAGCCCAACTTCCACTCCGTTAGCAGGTAGCTCTACAGTCTTGAAGAACATACCCAAATCGAACTTATAATATGTGTCCCCATATTTATTATTTGGCCCCAAATAAATCCTCCTGTTATCTCCTTGTGTGGGTTTGTTTTTGGTTTTAGTTTTTGAGGGGTTGGATTTGTTCTTTTTTGTTTTATTGTCTTGCTATCTGAGTTATTGATTTTGTAACTTTCCTCAATAAGAAGTGAAAATTTTCATAGGCAGAAATTCATCTCCATACAAGCTCTCATTCCATCATTGCACAGCACTAAGGGAGACAGCCTACAGAACCTTAAACCCTGTTTTAAAGACCCCAGTGATATATGAACATTCATTTCCAAGTGTTCCCACTAGAGTCGTTCTAATCCGGGGAGCTCTAGGGACTGTTTGAACGCGGTCTATATGAAGTCGTTTCTCAGGCACTTCTTCTCACTGTCATGTAGCCAACAGGCTGAATCAACCACATGCAGTAATGAAAACATCCTGTATTTATAGGAGTATTTCTCCAAGGAACATCCTTCAGCAGGAATGCCTGAAAGAGTTCTAAGAATTGAAGGACATATTTCAGACGTGTCTAACCTGTCTCCGAACCCCTATAAAAATGGTCAGGATACCAAATTGTGCCTTTCCCCGCCTTGTGCTGTAAAATGAAATGGTAGAGTTGTTTGGCTTTATGGCTCTCCATGTCATTGTGTCTTTTTGCTATTACATGGGTGTAAAAAAATAAATAAAAATAAGCTATATTAAGCATTATGCCATGTCACTACCTCACCAAGCAGCTACATAACTTCAACTGTGAATTTTGTTTTATCTTAAGGGATATTTTTAAACATCAGTTGGCACAAAAATAGTCTACAGGCGTATAATTTTTAGATCCCCCCCAAATAAAGCTCTTGGCATCCAGAAATACTAGAAGGAGAGAAAAAAAGATACAAAAGTTTTGTAGCAAACCAAAGTTTATATTTTCTCTTCTTTAAAGTAAAGGGGAATTGGACTACATTTGCTTTAAGATCCTTGTACTGCTTAAATTCTTGAAATACATAAACAAAGAACAAACTGAGCAGTTAATTATTTCATAATAGAAGATAAAATAGATATTTTTCAAAAGCTTTCCCATGGGTAGCCTCTATTGAAAGTGACCTAAGAGAATGGTTCCCAGGATTTCTAGACAAGTGGTTGTTGATCATGTCCATGGTCATGGGCTGGGATAGGAGGTTGTGGAATTTCCCTGAAGGAAGTTACTCACACACCAATGGCTCTGAAATGGGCATCCATGTCAGGAAGGTAGACAAGATATCAAATCCTATTTGGAGACCGATGAAGTAGGATCCAATCCATTGATCAAGGATCTTTGCCCAAGGGTTGGTGCTGACCCAAACTGTGTAATTTTCAACCATCTTCTTTGCTGTCCTTTCCAGATTCATTTGCCCAAAACAAGTTTAAACAGGTAAAGCAAGTAGAAGTAAAGAGTGTCCCTTGACCACTATCTAACACCATGAAGACTGAACACAGCCATTATGTCTTGAACATCCTCTATTTTGGAGGGACTGGAAATCAGAATGCATTGCTTTAGTCCAGTGTGACTGAAAGTGGTTCTCTGTTCTCTCCATGCCCCTTATGCCTTCCTGGTTTTACTACAGGTGCTGACTTCAGCATAGTTATTCAAAATGACATTACAAGAAGTGGTCAATATAAGCAAAAGAATGTTCTACTCTGAGAGGTAAGGTATAGTGCCAATGGTAGAGTGCGTGCTCAGCATGCATGAGGTCCTGGGTTCAATCCCCAGTACCTCCATTAAGGAATAAAAGAAGTAGGATAAAAAGAATGTTCTACTTTGAACAATTATGGCATGGGGAACACCCACACCTATAACATGGAAGATCTTCAGGACCTACTGTCTATTCCAATGATCCATCATTATCACCCCTCAGATGGAGACTGGAGAGAGTTTCACCAGCCTTGGCCAATCCTATTACCAGAAAAATGGAGCTAGGACTCTGGGGGCTGAGGAAGGGAGAGTGAAGGTTAGAGGCAAAGAGAGAGAGAGGGAGGGAGGGAGAGAGAGAGAGATGAGGGGGGAAAGTCTGCTTTGATCAAAGTGGACCAAATAGGCCTAAAAGGCAACCCAATGGAAGAAGTTTTACACCTCATCTTGGACTTAGTGTGTATTCATGATGATCATCTTAGACTGAGCTCTTTTAAATAATATACTGTTCCTCAAGGCCTTCTAGATGTTTCAGGGTACAAGATTCTTAGTACAAACTACAAGATCCAGAAGAGGAAACTGAAACCCAGAGAAGTACAGTAACTTACACAAGGACACACAGCTAACAAGTAGCAGAGCCAGGATTCCAGCTTGGGGCTGCCTGACTCCAAAGGCTGTGTCTCAGTCACCACACAACACACTTCTCACTAATAGCAACCCTCCTGCTGTGCTTCCTCTGCCCTACAAATGTGCATGGGCTGTATAAAAATTCAATTTTCATCATTCTTTTAAAAAAGTTATTTGTGTTGATAGTATGTTTATTTACATATGTCTCGGTGCACCATAATATTTGAAATAACTTCTTCCACTATTCATTTCACATTTATTCAACACATAACTCCTGAGTTTCTAAGCCAACCCAGGTATTGTGCTGGGTGCTTTAGGAAGTCACAGTCCACTGGAAGAGATCACATTAAAATGAAAATAAGTGCTTGGTTTCCCATGGTACAGTAAGGCGTAACCAAGAGATTAGAGCTTGCTTATTGAGCTGCAATCCAAAACCACATTATTGGGCTATAATTTCCTATTTGATTGACAAGAAAGGACTGAGCAACTGGCCCAAGGTCAAGTAGCTAGTCAGCGGCAGTTCATTTCACTTACTTTATTGTCTCTGACATACCATGTTTTCATGATTCACCCTCTCTTAATAGCCTTATGTAATGTTCAAAACATATTTTATGTTTAACAGACATTTTTAAAATTTAAGGCCAAAGAAGCAAAAGCATGAAAAGCTAACAGTGGGCTAGATCACATTTTGACTGCCTGCTTTTAGGACAGCAGAGAGACTACAAGGTTTGGCTTTCCCCCAAGCATGTTTCCAGGCGATGGGAGCAGTTAATTTTGTCCTAAATGCATGCTGTGTGCTCATCTCCTCAGTAGCCCTCTATATGGGCTAAGACTTAATTGGTTTGGGTTGGGTAATTCATAGTGCCTCATTAGGGCATCAAAACACATACTAGGCTCTCTAGTAATTTTCTCCCCTGAAAGAACATTGATTGCCTCCTTCATTGGGAAAGGAATTAGCTAAAGGACTCTTGGGTTTGCGCAAAGAGATTAAGTCCACAATGGATAATTTCAAAGTGTATTCTACAATCAGATTTCTTTGAGACTATCTGTTGATCAAATCTCTCTTCTCTTGCTAAAACTTTTTACATACCTACCAAGAGCAAGTTGAATGTTAGGTACCTTGCAGAAGTTACATAAACTGTAAGTATTTTAAAGTTTTCACTTGCCAGTTTTCTTTTGTCTGAGATGAACTTTGCTAAGGCACTGATAGGAAAATCACCAAAAAATGGCTTTTCTGCAGATCTTGCTTATTAATTACTCTGCTTCACACTCTTGTTTGTCCATACCCACTCACCTCTGCACATCAAAGTATCCTAACTGAATGTCTTCAATTCTAGGCTTAGGTTTTCTGGCTCCAAGAGATGGGTCAGCCCTCCTATAGGACAGGCCAATTGTCCTATAGGTTGAGGCCCCTAAAATCTACCAATCATAGAGGGTACTTGGTAGATGCATATCCCACTTCCTCACTTCTCAGCTGGGATTGCTCTGAGATGTCCCACACTCTCTCCCAGAGTTCCTGAACAGAATAAGCTCCAGTTGCCCAAGTGATGACTGGCCTGATAACATACCCTTTATTGACCTATCTCACTTCCTCACTCCACTGCAAGTATGTCCTGGGGTCATCTCCCAGAAATATCACCTCCATTTTACTCCTTGTCTCATGCTCTGCTTCTGGGATCTTAAAGGAAAATACTTAACAATTGTCCTGTCAATCTTTGACTTTCACCATCTGACATTTAAATCTTGAGGTCACTGAAAAGCTATCCTGCTGTGATGGCATGGACCTTTCTAGGTTGACTCTGTGTTCATCCTACAATCCAGACATATCTGGTTGGATCTGGGGACTAATGGAGTAAACACACCAGGAGCCTTTTTTGATTAAGGTTCAAGGAATTTCCTAGGAAATAACTTATCCAAAAAGAAGAAAGAATTGAGACCTACCAAGTTGGTCTAACGACTTTAGATCATTATTGATGGGAGGAGAGGATGTGTGTTGGGACAGTTTTGAGTAGTATGTTAATATACCTTCTACATTCTCTTCTCAGGGTATCCTTACTCCATCCCACGATCTTCTGAAAGCCCTCTAGTGGAGAATGGTGGGGACAAGGGGAGGGAGAGCAATGAAAAAGGGAGTAAAATCAACTAAAATAAATTAAACAGCTGCTTTCCTTACAGTTGCTAAAGGAGGTCAGAACAAAACTTTACTCTGTTTTTTTATATATATCCTATTATGTCCTCAGATCACTGTGCCATGGGGGAACATTAAAACTTTGATCAGCATCCCATAAATAGAACTTCCCTGATGGTAGCTTGGCTTGGAGCAGCCAAGACATCTTATTCCTAAAAACCTACAAACTCTTCTGTCACGGTAATATTCTAGGGCTTTCCTACTGGAAAACAAAATAAAGCCACTTCCCTCCCTCCAATCACAGAAAATATGTTTTAGGCATATTGCCACTGATAGTCTTGAGAGGGCTGACCTGCTGGCTTTCTTTCTTATCCCCTGCTTTCTTATAAAACTGATATGACCCCTAGTATCAGCATGAACAAAATTGTGAATGGGACCTACTCATGGGCTTATGGATTCTGAATCCTCCAGGAGTGTCCCATAATGCCCCTGTCAGTTGGTTTTGCCCTTGGGTATCTAATTTAACTGACAAATCTGAAGAATCACATGGAGGCAGCCACCTCCCCAGTGACTTCACAGATGGGAGCCCTGCAGTGAGTAAGTGATTTCAGCAAGTTTGACATTAGCTTATGTCGAACATTCTCTTGACAGGTCTGCTCATTTCTTAACAGCATAAAACAACTCACTGTTATTAGGCATGAGTTTCCCTTGACTTGATAAATACCATGGCCCCATTTCTGGCTGTTTTTATGGACGTCCTAAAGGCATCTGAATATGGCATTTTACATTTGGCAGATGCTAATCAACAACAATTTTTTCTAATGAGTCTTGGAAGCCTCAGCCTTAAATGCACAGGGTCAAATATTCCAACAAGTGAAGGATATCCAACTCTATGGACAAGTGCATTTTTGAGGGTAAATGGAGGTAGGCAGGGCATTCATACTGCCTGAGCACATGTGCGCACATTTTGCAAAATCAACTTAGCTGCAAATTTAACTTGAAATCAAATCATGTCTTGGCATTATGCCTAGCAGGCATTATATAGTTGTTAGTTTCAATCACAAGAACAATTACTTCAAGTTATGGAACAGACCAGTTTTTAAAGTCCTCAGGCCAGCAAAGTCTTCCTAGGATACAGCTAGTGGCAAAAAAGAAATCCATAGATGAAACTGCAATACTTTATACTTTCAGCTTTTATTAATATTTTGTCAGTCAATTGGCAATAGACACATAGACCTGGCGCTACACCAACACCGTGTGCACAGTGCCGAGAGAGTGCAAATGAATGTGGAAAACATGACCTGTGGGCTTGAAAACTGTGAAGTCTACATGGAGAGTCAGACCTTACTGAACAAGCATATCCAAAACTGAAGAGAAAATATAGAAGTCTATGTAAAGATGAGATAATGAAAGCAAAACACTTAGTTCCGTGCCAAGGGGAGCCACAGTAAACACTAAGGGAGGAGTAGCTATTATGTTTATTTTATTAGAAAGCTTAAATTCATAATCACATAAATACTGAGAGGAAACAAACTCAAGTTGGAGAAGGGTGAATTCTGAGTCAGGTTATAAAGGTTTGGAGATTCAGATTGGAGCAGAGAAAACACAGGGCCCCTACCCAGCAGAGAGAGCTACTTAAACCACAACGCAGTTGCAGAAATGAGTCAATTTCATGCAAGGGCAGCAGGTCTGGCTAACCTCAAGCAAAGATTCCATCAGGGACAGGTTAAAATAAGAGGTTATTGAGGCCAGAAGCTGTATGTATATTCGCCTTAGTGGTGAGGCAGAGGAATTTAGATTTAATAGAGTCAGAAAATAAGGATCTTTAGGTAGGCCAGCCACATAATTTTCAGGGGCCAGAACAAAACAAAAATGTGGGTTCCCTTATTCAAAAATTATTCATAACATCAGGACAGTGACAAGAGAGCATAAAATCAAGTGTGGGGCTCTTCTGAGCCTGAGCTGTGTAAATGCACAGGTCGCATGCCCATGAAACCAGCTGTGTCTTTCAGAGTGTGATGGTGAAAATACTTCCCAAAGACTATGATTCTAGCATCTACTCGTTGGATGTATTGGAAAAGGAAAATATTTGAGGTAGAGAGATTCACAAGGTGACTCTTTAAAGAAACATTGCAGAGAAAAATCTGGGAGAAGTTGATAATAGAAAAGACATAATGCGTAAAGAGAAAGAGGGTTTGAAATTACCTCAAGTTAAGGAGGAGGTTTTTTTAAAAAAGGAAAATACAGTAAGAGAGCTTTTAAATGACCAATTTGTTTCATTAACTGATGGTATTAATCCCTCTGTAAAATGTGCTGACTTATGTCCCAAGACACTGCATGTTAGCACTAGATGGAAGCTCCAGAAGGACAAATGATTTTGTCAGTTTTGTTCATTTCTATGTACCCAGGTGCCCAGCATACAGTACTGTCTGGCAAACAGTGCCTGTCATGCAGCAGTCACTAAATAAAGGTTAGATGAATGAATGAGCCTGTGTTAGTATCCTCCTCTCTGAGAGACTCTGTGATGCTACTCTAAATTGGACTTCTTTATCCTTATCTAAAGTTGGTTACTTTCCCAAACCTGTTCATGCCACTTATATTTGTTATTGTAATCAAAGTAACTGAGATCTTCCTACTATAAACCTAATTTACTTTCCATTACATCAAGTTAACTGAATGTTTTAATGAACTGACCAAGCACAAGGTTTGATTGCATCAGAAAAGAATAAGTCAAAATAAAATTCAATAAATAGAAGAATACATAAGTGAACTAACTTAAAGAAAATAAACCAAAATGTCAGCATATTAGGTCAATGGCCTAACTATAGATCATAATTATATGTAATATAATTATAGTTATAGATAACAGATTTATATTTTATATTTCTACTTTAATTTCTTTACTATGTTACACTTATATTTAACATATATTTTAAATGCAATTATTTGCATTTTCTATCCTGGGAAACCCTTTCCTGATACCAAGTTACCTGGGAGGTAGATTTAATCAGAATGCTGACTGGTGAGCATACAGTTAAAACTGCTTTGGGAGGATGTTTTATGCCAACTCTAGAAAAAAAACCAATGAAGTATCCCTAGTCCATAACTAAATACATTGTTCTTAACACCAGATAATGGAATTCCCAAATTCAGTACCCTATTAACATCAAAAGTATGAGTTCCTTTGCAGTGAAGAAAGTGATGAGGAACAAAATGATAAGCTATACATAATAGGCAGAATGACCCAACAAAGATGTCCAAGCCCTGATCCCTGGAACCTATGAATATATTTCCCTACATGTCAAAAAGGAATCTGCAAATAGAATTAGGATTATGGATGTGGACTACCCAGGTGGGCTCACTCTAACCACATGAACCCTTAGGAGCAGTGAATTGCATTTTCTGTCATATGCCTACTTATATGTTCTACATCTCAACATTGAACATTTATTTCTTATATAACCAGGAAAAAAAAGTGTTGTGAATTTAGATGGAAATAAAAAAAGGAAAATAGAAAATAACTCCCAAAACTATAGGATCTGAGAATGGAGCAGGCTGGCTGGAGGTAGGCAGAGGAGACGGCAGACATTTTATTTGTCAAGACTATTTAGGTGCAAGTGACAGAAACTAACTTCGGGCATGTACCCATCCCTGGGTCAACTATAGTTTCCAGAAGGGCACACCAACTCTGGGTAGAAGAGCCACTAAATCTAGGTAGAGTGTGGGTGAGGCAGATACCCAAAGAAGGGGAGAGGCAGCTAACAGAAGGAGTAAAGAAATGCTTACTAGTCGAAAGAGGCTCCCTTCCCATGTCTCTAACCCTACTAGAAAAAGAGGCATGGCTGAGGGGACGTAAAGAATGGTCAGAGAGGAGTAAAGATCGTGATGAGCTCAGTTTTAAACACATTCAACTCTTGGTGTCAAAACTTGCCTCCAGTGTAGACACTCTAAAGGCAACTCAAAATGGGCTAATAGAGAGGTAACGGGATTTGCAAGTCATCTGCAGTGACATGGTAACTGAAACAGTTTTATTAGGACTCCTTCTATGTCAAGGGACAAAAGTCCACCTCAAATTACTTTAAATGAAGCAACTGAAAAAAATCCAGGATAAAATCCAGAGGCACAGCTGGATCTAGATGCTCAAAAAATGGCATCAGATGTCTGTCTTGCCCCATCTTCTCGGTTCTGCTATGTCTGTGCTGACTTCTTTCCCATGTGTGCTCTTCCCATGAGATGGTGGGAGGACCCCCAACAATCTCTGCATTCATCCTACCAGCTTAGTGACACCAGCGGGAAGAGAGCACCACCTCTGCAACTATTCCCAGAAAAGCCCGAGTGCTCTTTGACTGCTTTTTTGGTCACATCTTGAACCAATCCCTATGGAAAGAGAGAAGAAGAAAAAAAAAAAAAAAAAAAAAAACATGAATAGGCCAGCCTGGCCTCAGGAGGAAGGGCCAGCAAAAGTGTGTCAACTGAAGATGAGTTACAAGCAGAAAACGTGGGCCCAGAGAAAAGTCTTTCTCTCTCCCCTCTTTCCTTTCACTTCACCATGGTCCCCATCCAGGATGTCACCTGAGGTGTTCTGAATCTTCTCCTGGGCACTCTGTGACTGCTCACACACTCACTCACTCAAATTAGATTTGTACATTCACCTCCTCATCACTATAACCTAGGGAGTGGTTCAGTGTCCTGGACCCTGGTTTGACACCTGTATATTTCTTCCCTGATGAATTTCCTTATGCAGTGGGTTTTCCTCCAAATGTATGCAAAACATATTATGCTCCTTTGATCAAAATTATGCAAAGATCCAGATGTTTACTTTCCTTTATCTTACAGATAACGGTTGGCATTTGAATGACCTACTTGGTGTTTCACTGTCCTTGTCCTTTGAATTCTGTTTTTGGGGGGTGTGTTCACCTGCACAACTGTATTATTTTTCTGAAAATCATCTGAGATGATTTTCCTAGATTGAACTTGAACGTACTAACACAATGTTCTGCTTTTCTACCACTACAGCAACAAATTATCACAAATTTAAAGGTTTAAAACAACATCCAAAACAAGACATTTATTATTTCACAACTTCCATGATCAGACGTCTCGGCAGAGCATGGTTCAAGGTGTGGGCAGCGTTGCTTTCCCCTTTCTAGAGGCTTTAGGAAAGAATCTGCTTCCAAGCTTATTCAAGTTGTCAGAATCTCGTTCTTTGGGGTTGCAGGATTGAGGCCCTGCTTAATGACTGTCAACCCAGGGCTGTCCTTAGTTCCTTAAGACCTCTCTTCAATCCTCGAAGGTGGCTCCCTATACTCAGAACAAGCAACAGCACTTCAAACCCTTCTTATACTTGGAATCTCTCTGATTCCCTCTCCTGCCTCCGATCCCACTGCCTGTCTCTGACTCCAACCAGGGAAAATTCTCCACTTTGAAGGGCTTGTGTGATTACAGTGGGCCCACTGGGATAATCCACATCCATAATCTTGGTTGCAGATGCAAAGTCATTTTTGTCATGCAAGAAAACGTATTCACAGGTTCCAGGGATCAGAGCTTGGACATCTTTGAGGAGCCATTCTACCTACTACATATAGCTTGTCAATTTTGTTCCTCACCACTTTCTCTACTCCAAAGGAACCCATACTCATACTGAATTTGGGGATTCTGTGATCTAGTCATCAAATCACTGTATTCAGCTGTGGAGTACAGATATTTCATCGGGTTTTTCTAGCGTTTACATAAAACTTCCTCCCAAAGCAATTTTCACTTTATGCTCACCAATCAGCACTCTAATTAAATTCACCTCCCAGGTAACTTGTTATCAGGAAGGGACATCTCAGGGTAGAGAATGCAAATAATTAAGTCAATAGAAATTAAAGTGTAACGGTAAACTAATGCATAAATGTCAAAGTATAAATATGTTTGGATAAATTAAATATAAAATAAAATGATGACATTCTGATGTCAACTGAAATTGATCATATGAGTCAATAATCAAAAAATGATCATGTCTAGGGAGTACTTAAACACCCAGTGTCCTCACTCTAATATGGCAGCTCAGATGAGTTGATCCCCTGAGAGACTGTGTCACTAGAGCCATACAGCAGTCTCATAATAGTCCCCCTCCCCATAAAATCACCATTGAAGAGAGATATTGGAAAGAATTTTTATACAGATACTAACAGATATAACATAAGCATAGGACCTTCTCCAATAGTGTCTGTCAAGACAGAAGAGTCAGTAGACCAGGATCTTGAGGGAAGACACACGTTATTAGTGGGCAGGGATGAAGAAAGGGGTATAGATACCCCAACCAAGGAGGAATGAGCTGTTCTGTAAAAGGCGCTACTTAGCCTGCCTCTTAGCATCTTGACTGTAATTGTTAATGAAACCCACTTGGCATCTTGAACAATCCCTGGGGATGTTATTTATCGATGCATATTATAAATATAACTAATGAATCCCACACTGTGGAATGAGAACCAAACCTACATACACATCTGTATGCCATATACATGCATACACATATTATACTTGTGTGTATATACTTAAATCGGATTCTGTGTGGGCTGGATGCAAATTTACATTCCCTCGGGGCTCTGCTGCATCCCATATCTCATGCCATCTCTGCGGCCAATGGGTCTGCATCCAAATCCTAATTCTTGCCCCTTTTGTAGTCGTGCCATCTTGGTTTTCAAGCTGCCATACGTTTATGTTGTCAATTGACACCAAACACTACTTTTCTTTATTTGTTATGGCTAACCTTCTGGAATGGAAGCTCCCCATCCACTGCTTCATCACCTCACATCAGAATTCTTGGAATTGTACTACTTTTTTTACTGTATTACTTTCTTCTGTGTTTTTTTTTTTTTTGAAGCTTTTATACTTTTTGTTTACAGTTATTTATTGCTGTATTACTTTTTTCACTCTGCTAGAATTTATGTACTAACTGTAGACTCTTAAATCACCAGTTTAGGAAGAGAACCAGGAGGTCAAAGAGGAAAGAAGAGCCACTTGCCAGACTCCAATTGCAGCTGGACACCAGGAATATATCATAGAACAGGTTGACTGCCTAGGACTTTCATAAAAGCTTGATTTTCATTAGATTTCCCCTCCAACTTTTTCATAATCTAGGCTTCCTGCCCTGTGTTAATTATATTTCTGACCCAAAACCAACAAACTAAGAGGCTGCATGTTGTGATGGAAAGTGTGTTGGACCAGACGCCAAAAACTGTGAGGTTTAGGGCCAATTCTGGAGCTAACCAGCTGTGTGACCTTGAAAAAGTCACTTCATCTCTCAGAACTGTTCTTCCCTCACTTCTTTAATGAACGGTTAATAAAATTACACCTATCATAACTTCCCAGTCAACCTTATGTTATTCTTTGACCCTGACTCCCTTTCTTCTTACAATTGATATACTATATATAACAACATAATCTACAATTCTTATAAACCAGGCTAAGTTTTATTACTACTTCCTACTAAACAAAAATTACTACTCATGAGTTGTATAACACTAAAAATGAACACTACATGCTCTTTCAAAAACAATTTTGTTAAATTTATTTCAGGTATGATTCAGCAAATGAGGTATTTAACATACTACTGTGAGAGTAAACCTTGGTTTTAAATCCTAGCAAATAAAAACTGGATCTGAAAAACTGGGGCTACAATTGGCCAGGGTCCATCATCTTTATGAGAGTAGAGACTTAGAATATACCATTTGCCTAAGAACCGGGCAGATAATCTGGAGCAAGAGGGCAGGGGGTGGTAAATTGGTGGGAAAATTAAAGATACATTTTCCCCAGCTGTTTGATTTTTCGCGCTGTTGAGTTTTGAGGTTATAGTATGTAACTCGAATATGAAACATTGCTGGGAGGAAGGGAACTCATTTAAAATTATGTTAGTTGTAGAATTATAACTAGGTGTAAAGCAAAGAAAGTAGTTATCTATTATTCATTCCTTCTGAATAGACATTTCCTGTCTGTGAATACAAAGCATGACTAGAATTCACTTGCTGAAACTTGGAGATGCCAAGAGAGAACATTTCATTTTTGTTTGAGCTGACCTTGTGTATGATAATGGAGCTTCTTTAAAATACTGTGACATTTGTCTGTTCTCCCTATTATTGCACC
This sequence comes from Camelus dromedarius, assembly GCF_036321535.1. Lineage (NCBI taxonomy): Eukaryota > Metazoa > Chordata > Mammalia > Artiodactyla > Camelidae > Camelus > Camelus dromedarius. The sequence continues at coordinate 66,564,920 of NC_087439.1, read as the reverse complement.
CCTGGGAATTATTCCTACCCCCTGGCCTCATAGTGGGGAAAATTCACATCAGAGTGTTTCAGGGTCTTGTCCAAGGTCATTCCAAGGCTCTGTCTCTTTAGGCAATCCTGAACAGATCTGGCCACAAAAATCAGTCAGGTTAGTTATCTACATATCTATATGTGACTGCTATATTATGTGAAGGATTTTTCTTACTGATATCTGATCTCACTCAACCAGCAGGACCAGAAATTAACCTACCTCCTTGTTCATTTCAGGTGTCTCTAGGTGCTGAGAGAACCTGTGAAGGTGGCTTCTCTTTAGCATGGTTATAGAAAAGAAGTGTCTTGGCCAAAGATATTGTGTGCAACACAGATATACTGGACATGGATGTACCAGACATAGATGAGCCTCATGCTCAACTGCTCACTCAAGGGCCCTGTCTCCTGACTAAGGCCTTGATCTGAACCAAAGCACAAAACCACAAGCTGTAAGAACCTCAGTGAACAGAGATAAGATTCTCCTTGGTTATCTTCTTTTGTTTTTGTTTTCTCCAGTTAAATTATGCAGTAAATCAACTTTAGTATTCAGTCAGATTTGACCTGGAATCTAATCAGTCAGTTTTGACCTAGAGTCTAATCTACTCATTTTCTAAAAATTATTAAATCAGAACATAATCTCATTGAACTGATGTGTCATCCAGCTCAAGCTCTCCAAAAATTGATGGCTAGATGGCTAGATGGATGGATGGATGGATGGATGGATAGATTGGAAGGTGGGAGGATGGATGAATAGATGGATGGATGATGGGTGGATAATAGGTGGATAGATTAAATGGATTAACTCCCTTTCCTGGACTACAGTTACTGATTCCAGCCTCTGAGAGTACAGAACGTACCTCTTCACGTAGATAACCCCTTGCTAAAATCCTGCACTGATTGAAAGTCAATGCAAATTTTCTCTGATGAGCTTTTTATCATGTTCATAAGAAGGAGAAGTCTGATATAAAGTAGTAAAACAAGAATAAACAAACCTATAATTTGGAGCAGCAGCTCTGGGGACAATAACAAGGTTTCCAATCTCCCAGATCATAATTAACAGTGTAAAGAATTAAAGAGAAGTTCAGGAAGGAGTGCTTAAACCTTTTTGTAAATTTAAAAACAAGTAATGATCTCCATTGCTGTTCTCCAGGTTTATTCAAATTTGGACAATTAGGACAATTAAACATAAAACAGAGACATTTCTAAAGAGGGAGCTGCAACAAAGCAGAATAATTGCTGGTACAGGCTATCAAATTTACATAAAAAAAGATTAAAAAGCTGATTTCCATTTAAAAAACAAGATCAGGCAACATCTAAAATAGATAACACAACCCGCTGAGAAAAGCTCTTTTCATCAATAAAGGAGAAGCAAAGGTGATTATACATAACAAAACTAATCTTCTATATTGCTTTAACCACCTAAAACTACTTTAACTGTTTATTTGGGAACTGTTATGTGAAGAAAAAAAAATATTGCATGTAAAATTGTCTAATTTCCAGGTTTCAATAAAACGTAGACACCATCAAGATCATGTTCACACGTTCTCTGTTCATTTCCTGCTCTCTTTAGATCCTCTCTTCTCTTGGTTACCAAATTTTTCATCAATTACAAATCCACCCATTCTAGAACTTGAAAATTTGCCATGTAATTGGTTTAACAGATGCTTCCAGAACAGCAGTTCTGTTTATTGTTACAGCATCTCATGAACAAAGTAGATTGTAAAGCCTTTTCCTTCCTGGACTGAGTGCCTACGTGGCATTTTCCGTTCTTTTCAAAACAGAGAAAGAGTATAGTTACCTGAATTTTAATATGTGCCATCACCAGATCCTTTGTTAATATTTACTATCGTGTGTGTGTTTTCAAGAATAGTTACTTATTCATTAGTTCAGTACTTTTACGATTTGAGCTTAAGGAATCAGAAACACTTAAACAAATCTCAAAGTCAGGGAATCAATTGCCATTAATACATATTGTTGTTCTTAAAGCTTCTTGTTAAATCCCCCTAGAAGTTAAGAATTACAGTTATCCCAGTCATGAATTTGGGTTGATTAAAAAAAAAAGGAAAGAAGCTAGAAATTGGGAGACATTCTCATTTCAGTCTATATTATAAAGAAGCAATGAAATGCTGATGATATCAAGAGCTTTCAATACACCACATGATGGGGTTCAGAACAAGCTACCCCCAAATATAGCACCTTGGTATGTGGAATAGTTTAAGCTGAAGGAGTCTGAGAAACAGCAGGTGCAAGAAGGACTTTCCGACTTTCCTGGAAGCAGGTCATAAGACCTTCATGTGAGAGGTGCCCTCCCAATACCCTGAGGAAAGGAGCATCCTTATCTGCAAAGAGGGAGGGATGCTGAGAAGAATGTGAACCTCACTAAGTGTCCTGCAGTTTACCATCCGTAGGTCATGCCCCTTTGTTTTATCACATTTTACCACCACTCTCCACTCTTCATCAAACCTAGTATAAAAAGACTCATGATTAGTGTTTTCTTCATGTCTGCATTCCCCTAGGAAGGCATCCATGTCACATAAAACTTACATGAAATAAGTTTGTATGCTTTTCTCTTGCTCATCTGTCTTTGTTAAAGGGGACCCAGCCAAAAACCTAGAAAGGTAGAAAGAAAAGATATTTTCCTCCTCTGCACAACAAACCACAGATCAAACAACAAGAATAAAAACAAAATCCAACAATAGGGGAGGAAAGGAAGAGATGGATTTGACTTTAAATTGTTTTACAAATTTTCTCACAACTTGTGCATACGCTTCTCTAGCCCCTATGTCTTCAGACGCTTCATGTAAAAAGTGACTATTGTATGTTATTTACATGTAAAAGTTCCAAATGCAAATGCATGTATTTGTGAATGTAAATTTATCATGCCCCATATCTGATTTATGTAGAAGCAACCCCTAAAAAAGTATCACAAAAGATAGAGGACAAAATAAATTTAAAGGTAGGCCGTCAACCCTTATATACATAGAATGAGACAACAGCAGAAGAACTCATATAATAATAATAATATTCCAAAACTTTAAATGTCTCCTAAATATTTGTGGTTGTACTAATACATCTCCTTCCATGGGAATAATCCTAAAGCACTTGCCAAGGATGAGAGCAGCCTGGGATTGAATCCAAGGGAGAGGTTGAGCTAAAACTAGATTATTCCTTCAGTTTTGCTACTAACGTTCTCTAGGGTTTGGGGTCAGTGGCTTAACCTCAGAGCATCTCAGCTTCTCCATCGGCAAAAGGACCTTGATGGCTTGCCTGCCAAGCTCTAAAGGAAAATGAAAAGATGAACTAGAAACTGCAAGTCACTCTGAATTCCTCAGATAAAGGTCCTATAAATATCTATTACTGCTGCTATTATTACTGTAAAACATGCCTCAGCCCCAGACACAACTATTTCAACTACACATGCCATGCAACCAGAGAAAGAAGACAAAAGCTTGCTTTCACTAAGTAGCCATATGAATTGGAATTCACTCATGTAATATTTTTAAAGGTCCATAATATGCTAATATGTCTAATGCATAAAAGACACAGTTTGCACTTTAAGAGGTGTGCAAGGTAAAAGGGAATATAGGGCAAACCATAAAGAATAATAAGACATAAAAACAAATAACAAGAAATGTTATAAGAAAGAACAAACAATGTATTTGAATCTCACTCATCTTTAACAACCAGAAGAGGCCAGATAAATACTGTATGATTTCATTTATATAAAGTTCAAGAATGTGCACAACTAATCTATTATTAGAAGTCAAATAGTGCTTGCCTCTTATTGGTGGTGGATGGCAACAGACTGAGAAGGCACACAGGACGCTGGAAATTTCTAGATCTTGATCCAGGGGTGGTTTCCTGAGAAAGCACATACGTAAACATTCATCAACCTACGCACTTAAGATCTGTGCCCTTTATGTATGTTATACTGCATTTTTTTTCATTTGTAAATAAAGAAAAGCTATTGGTGCCAAAAGTTTGACTGAGCAGGGTTCTGGGGAATTATGATGAATGTCAGGGGAAGCAGGAGTTGGCTGGAGCAGTGGAGAAGGGCAGGGCCCCTCAGACAATCTTTCAAGAGTGTGGTTTCTGTGTGATGAGAGACTTGATTTGGCAAAGAGGAAGGGAGAGAGCATTTCCCACAAAGGAATAGCAAGAGGTTCCCAGTGCGTCCAAGGCTACGCTCCCAAGTCATCACAAATACCATGGGCCAGTGACTGCAATGGAAGGCTGGCTCAAGGAGGAAAGGTCTGGCCAAACCCTCTCAACCCAACAAAAAGCGAACAGTTCTATGACTCAGTTTGGGTGACATACACTATCCCAAGACAGTAAATCCAAGATTTAGGGTCAGAATCTGTAAAGTCTTCCTAGAGCTGGGGAAAGCTGGAACGTGAACAACTGCTGCTGTCTACAGACGTGTCAGATGCAGTCATCAAAACGGTGCCTGTTGACCCAAGAGCATTCTGGGAGGCAGCCACGGGCAAATCAGCCACACTCACGAGGAAGAGCACCTTTCTCTCCCCACCTCTCCCACTTACTATGTCTTCAGCAGTAAGACTGGAAGAAGGGCTGGGCTCCCTGAAGCAGAGCCAGAGATGGCAATTCAGGGATATACAACTTACTAAGGATGTACTTGAAAGAGAAAAAAAAAAAAGCTGTCAGGAGGTGAAGGAAGCAGGTGGGGGAAGAGAAGGGAAGAACAGTGGAGGAGGGAGACCCTTGCAGAGGTGGACCCCTTTAGGCAAGGCGTTTTGCCTTTTGTACTCACCCTGTCAATCATGTACCACAGGCTGGGTGGAGAAGACAGTAACTGTCCAGAAAGAGGCTCCTGTTGGCCAAGGACAATTCTTTGGAGAAAAGGACCGTATGCTAGCCTGGTAGAGGCATCTAGGCTGGCCGCTGGCCACTGGCCACGACAGTAGCTACTAGAGCACTACATCCATCATCTTTAAATCAGCACTTCATGTTGGCAATCTGATCAGCCCATTACTTTCACAACATCCTTGTGATTTGCCCAACTGATGTCTAAAAAATCATCAGGTTTTCCTACAAAAGAAATCGCATTTCAACACCAAAGATGCAAATTGGTTTCGATGAACCTTCAGACCTCTTGTGCTAGCAGCAATAGTAAAACAAAGTGATCATAATTAGTGCTGGGCCGTAGCAATAGGCTCAAATTTGCCTTCTGAAAAGAATTTCCTTCAGGTCCCAGGAAATTTGGGAGTAAGAGAGAAACAGAATAAAATTCGGGAGGGGGATAGAAAGTGTCTTTTCTCAAGCCATAAGTCATAGAAATTGAATTAGATCATCTCAAATTGAGGGACAAAAAGCCAGTTATAGATCCATTTCACGACACTGGCTGACATGGATTCCATTTGTGACTCACTGAGTAGCATTACTTATTCTGAGTGCTCCTCTGACAATGTAAGCACTTAACATGAAGACATGTGTAACGTTACAGGAAGAGAGAGGAAAAGCAAAATCCGACCGGTTGCCTAGAAAGCAAAACCTGAGCGTCAAGCATTTCTGAAGCGTGCTCTCAGTGTCTCTGTCAAATTCTGCTTTTTGCATAGCGCAAAATTTATAAAATCCTATTTTCTCTCCAGATACAATCAACACAGTCAAACCTTTTTTTATCCAAACCTTAGGGCAATAGGTCACCAGAAAACTATATGGTAACTGGATGAGTCAGGAATCCAGATGGAGCAATTGAGGAGACTTTCATAAAAAGCCTATCTGTGGATGTGGGTAGGGTTAAAAGAAACCAGCTATGATGGTGAGGAAGGCACCCTGGGGCTAACAACAGCCGAGCTGTCACCAGCTCAAGGTGAGGAGGGGGAAGGGGGCAGCAGGGCGGCAGAGAGGGGCTGGGACCTCTGAGCTGTGGCCTCCAGGTGAGGACTGCACCCCCTGGGAAATATCCCAATTACCCTCTTCTCCCACCTTTAATCACCTGTCAGTGCGACCTTTGAACCCGGCCAGAAGCCAGGGAACCAGAGTCTGCTAGGTGCAGCCCACACAGGGGACAGAGCAGGTTGGAGAAGGACGGAGAGTGCACTGGGGGCAGCAAACAGATAATACCCAGCACAGTATCCCACTATCCTAAGCATGCAGTGGATATCTTTTATATATGGGTTAGAAGTCATAGTTAAAAAAAAAAAAAAGGAGTTCCTTTAATTTATTCCTGGCGGGAAGCGCTTCATGTATCACTGGTAATAACAACTGCTGTATGTCAGGCATTGTACTAGATGCTTCATTGTAGGTTATTTATGTTATTTAATCCTCATAATAACCCTGTGTGGTGGGTAAAATTGGCTTTGTTTCATAAATGGTCAACTTGCAGCTTAGAGGGACTAAGGAGCTGGCTTCACATTACACAGCAAGGAAGGGAAGGAGTGGAGATGAGACCCAAGAACGCTCTGAGGTCGTGGCCCAGGGGCTCTCCTCCATCCCGCTCCGCTGTGACAAAGATGCTGCCATTGTTCAGAACACTCTGGAAGCCCTCCTCCGCACTGCTTTTAAAGTGCTTTAAGGGGCCTCCCGCACTTCCCCAAGCCAGTCCCACTACTTTATAGTCATACATTTTCAACAACAGCAGAAGAAGATGGTGATGATTCATCCTCACCGTGTTCACCAGATGTAAGGCCAGATGACGCTTGACTATTTCTAAAAGTCAAATTAGATTCCCCCTCAGAGGACTGGAGATATTAAAAAATAAGCTCTGAAAGGTAACTCCACAAGAGAAATCTCAAAAACAACATCTGCAATGCCGGACATCTCAACTGAGAACGTGGTGCCTTTAAAGCCGACGGCGGGTTTCCCACAGGATGATCCCAGGCCTCCTAAAGAGGACCACTGCTTGCTTACGGGAGCTGGAGCACTGGAAACAAACGTGTTTGTGTACAACCTGCCTCCACCCCATTCCACCCTTTGTCAGGTGGAAACCATCATGGGGGCAGGAACTGGCTGCCTTGCTCACCAGCTCTGTGCACTGAGCCTGGCACGTGGAGGATCCTCAGATGTCTGTGGAATGAATGATGGAAGGAGGGAAGGAAGGGGAAGGAAGGAAGAAGGAAGAAAGGAAGAAAGGGAGGGAGGAAGGAAGGAAGGAAGGGAATTCCTCTTCTCTCCTAAAGCATAACCTTCGTGTAAATATCCCATGCCCTTTGGTGTCATTCCACATGAAGCACTGATAAGAATGATGAATCCACAGTGTTTTGTTCCCTCACTTATGAGGCCAGAATTACCTATGGGAAAGCAGGAAAATAAATAACCCCCTACTCCTCTCATTCTCCACACCACACCCCCACACCAGCTCCCCTCTCTTCCTCACACACTCAAGTGTCAAAACAATCACCAGTTCTGTCTGGCAGACACCAAGCATCCTTCCCTTGCAAGGCCATCCAAAAAATAATGAGTACTACCCCATCCCCTCCACGGCCATGCCATCGGCTAATACTAAAAGTGCTAAGAGAGATGGCATTTTGCTAGTTCACATCTAAAATTTAGACAATCAACCATGAATGCCTCAGGCTGATTACATGCTGGGAGAAGCAATAATAATACGTCTGGCCAGATTTGCCTGCCAACTGGAAGGCCCAGGTTGGGGAGCAGATGTGCTGTGGAGGTGATACATTTGGTTTTCAGTGGGGAGGGTCCGTGGGTCTCATCTGTCTTCCGCACCCCCACTGGTCAGCTCCGAGCTCAGCACTAACGCCAGCTGCTTACGGCCCTGCTCTGTCTCGTGTGTACCCTCCAGTCAGGGAGAAAGAAGCGTATGGCAAGGAGGAGACAGACCCCAAGTGCTCTGTGCCCTGGTGGCACTGCCAGTTGGCTCTGCCAGGTTCACAGTCTCCTCTCTTGGATGTGGGGTCAACCCCCGCTTCCCTAGAGCCAGAGTTTGGTGGCACTCTTAGGTGACTGCAGTGTCCCCCGCCACGCTAGGGAAGTCGAGCTCCTGCTTATACAGTCAGCCTGCAGATCCCGCGTCGGCTGGAAGCCGCAGATGACCAACTGCAGAATCAATAGGCCTCTGTCACTGCCACGTGAGGGAGACCCCGAGCTTATCAGCAGCATCATGATAAGTACCTATTTGCCTGACATCTCCTCAATCAATAACTTTGTTATTGTTTGCATTATCTGACTATAAGTTTGGTCAATATACCCAGCTAATGGGTAACATGAGACTGGATTGCATTTCCATTTTTTTTTTCCCCAAGTTTAACTCTCTCTGCACCAGCTAGGAGTCACGAAGTGGACTTCGCCAGCTCGACCTCTGCCTTTGCTGAGTTTCACTGAACCCCTCCAAGACGTGGGCTGTTTTGAGACTAGGAAAATAATGTTGCCCAGGTCTAAACCAAATTGAATAAGCCCTGCCTTTCTTTGCTATTATTTTTATTAGGTTTTCACGAGGATGGGCAGATGGTTGTGTGTGTGTTTCCTTTACTTAACGCACTGAGAGAAGAAAATCAGCTTGCTAGTGTGTGGATCAGATGTGCAATGCAAATGGTATTAGCTGGGTGGAAAACGGGTATGGGCCTAAAGAGGTTTTGAACCCCTCTAAGGATTAGCTTAAGATAGGTATGGTAACACCATAAGATGAATAAAATAAGTAGAATTAAAATATTCTTGTAACGTGTCACACATCAGCTCTGTGCACCATATTAGAAAGGCCCTGGCCATTGTGTTGTGAGAATGACTAGCAGATGGCCCAGCATGTAGAGATGGCTCCAGCTGGCCCCTCACCCTCAGGACTGCACAGGGCTCTCACGTGAAATCAGGCCCAAAAGGTTATTATGACTGATAGTAAAAAAAAAAGAAATAAAACTTGTAGTAACAACAGTGTGCAATGCACAGAATGCTTTGATTTTCCTGTCACATTAAAAATATTTACTGGTTTCTCCAGTCCAGACTTAGTGGCAACCCCAAGTATGGAGGTAATAAACAAATTACTCACTTATCAGAATAAGCCTGGTAGTATTCATTGCCCACTTCATCATTCAGCCTCTGGGTGCTTTTTTTTGCTTTTTTTTTTTTTTGGTTGGTTATAATAAGTTATTCACATATAACTGCATCAGTACTAGGGTATAAATAGATAGATCACAGAGAGGTTTCCCTTTTAATAAATTAATTTTGAATCTGTGCTACAGGATTTTCAAATGTCAAAGTGCTGCATCCTAGTTGATGAACTCATGGAACCCCAGAGCCAGCCTTACAGCATGTCCAGTCTGACCCCTGGGTTTTACAGCTGAGTGACGGCCCACAGCAAACATTTCGTCATCTCAGCCCTAGATCTCAACTTCCTGCCTTCAGCTCCCCAGCTCCCGGGCCTCCCACACACCGTTCGACTTGGCTGTCCTGATTTCTCCACGTCTGATCCCTCAGCTGTTCATTTCTTTGCCTTTCATTGCAGAAGGCACGGGGATGAAGGGGAGCTGCTTAGAGTGAGGCAACATTTGACCTCTGTCACAAACCCTGAGGGTCACTCAGAGCCTCTTTTTCATTTGTAAGGGAGAGGAAAACAGGAGGAGAGAAGAGGAAGACAAACAGGTGCCAGAGAAAAAGGGATCAGATTAAGTAAAAATGGGGGAAGGGAGTGGTTTGTGTCTATCTGCTCAGACCCAGGAGATGTGAATAAATGCCTTCCCACAAAGCTCTCCTTCTCTCCTCCTCTGACTATTAACTTAACCTAAAGTCCTAACAAGAATTGATCAGCTAACAAATAGATCCAAAGGGGCTAACAGGGTGGATGTAGATGTATCATGGGAAATAATGAGTCATGGAAAATTATGAATGAAAAACAAGTGTGATCAATATATGACAATAGATGGGGGGGTTTGGTAATGATTCCAAGGCACCAACTCCTTTGTTTCACATCGTGACTGACGGAGTTTGGGACACAGTACCCCCAAATCTGGCACCTTGGTATACTGAGCGTTTTAAGCAGACAGAGTTTGAGGAAACAGTAGGTGCAGGAAGGACTCTCTGGCCCTGATCCGTTGCCCCTCTCCCTCAAAGCAGGTCACAGAGCCTCATGTGAGAGGTACCCTCCCTGTACCCAGAGGAAAGGTACATCTTTATCTCCCGAGATGGAGGGACACAGAAAAGAACCCCAACCAGCATGCCCTGCTAAGATCCCCCATTACTACGTTGAGCTCATACTCTTCACTCCGTCATATCTCTCCACGAGTCTCCACTCTTCATCCAACTGGCATAAATACACTCAGTTTTAACCATTCTTTCAGGTCGTTATTTCTTTATGGAAGCTCCTGTGTCACATAAAACTTATATGAATGTATATGCTTTCCTCCTATTCATCTCTCTTTGCATGGATTTAATTTTCAGACCCAGTCAGGGACCCTACTAGGGTCAAGGAATACTTTCTCCCTCATCTATGTCACATTCATCACCAGAGCCAGCGGCCGTAGACTGGGACGGACCTCTGTGACAGGGTTCTAGTACTTACACTGATTGGCTTGACTGAGTTAGTTGCCTCTTCAGCCTTCTTGTCTTCTGGCTAAAACCAAATGCTGTGATTCCACATTTAGGTCCTGCTCTTTTTCAGTCACATGATCCTGTCTTTAAATTTCAGGAAGCATGGAGAGTGAAGGCCATGGAGAGTGAAGGCCATGGAGAAATGCTGCATAACAGCGATCACATAGCCCATGAACCTCAGAGAGAGCTCAGTGAGAAAGGAGGGACCAACAAGGTGGCCTTCCTGCATGTGCCCTGCTGGGCTGGTGACATCCTTGGTACCCCAGCCCTACTAACAATCTGCTCATGGTCCCTTCTGTGTGGACAGGCTTCCTTCTGTGGCATACTCCACGGTCTAGGATTCTAACCAGGCTTCCTCATTCAAGAAATGGTAGCTTTTAGTTGCTAATCTAGCCTTTGAAGCACTGAGTCCTGATACAGGATTGACTTGAGGCTTCCCGAGTGTCTGCTAGTGAATAACAGGATTCTGTAGAAATCAGTTCTTAAAAAAAGAAAAAAGAAATCTGTCCTTTGCATTATAATCTGAAACACAGTGATGCAGCCTCCCCAGCCATCTTCACGTGTGTTTCTCGCACACACAATTAAGGTGGAAAGTCAGCGCTGTTGGCTGTCTCTACATCCGGGTTCTTGCTTGTTAGGCAGGCAGGAGAATGCCTTACTCTGGGATGTTCACGTTAGTCCCACTAACACATTTCCAATTCTCTAGCTGCCACGTTACTTGAACGGGGTCTACTCTGGGAGGGAGAGGTTTGCTTTTCCTTCCTGTAACCTCAAGACTGATTTAATTAAGCATCTCCTCCAGCCCCGATTTATAGTCTGAAAAGTGTTCTCGCAGCAGCCCATCTATGTGCTATGTTTTTCAATGAGCTGAAATGCAATAAGTTAAGTCGAAACACCATTCTGAGTGTCTGCTGCCACCCCGAGAGCAGTTCTAACAAGCGCACTCGTCTCTGAATGTTTAGCTCCAAAGTGTTCATGTAAATGAGCGGTGGTTTTCTTTGGTAACTTAGCACAGTTCTGGAAGTGGGGCAAGAGGATGGCTAAATTCCCCCACGGGCTCCTGGGGAGGGTAAAGCTTCCTACCTAGCCTCGTGTGCAAGGAAATAACCTTTTTAACCTTATTTTATAAATCACAAATTCTTTTTTTCCCCAAGATTAAAACAAACGAAAACATAAAGCCAACACACGGGTGCAGGGGAAAAGGAGAAAGGATGTCACAGTGTCACTGTCCTCAGTCTGTCCCTGGGGACTTTTTGTTCTACCATCAGGCCCCAGATGTCCTTCTCTGTTTAACAATCCTGACCCCACAACCTGTCACCTAGGAATGAATGAAGCCAAATTTCCCATAGGAAATGCCCTTTCCTAGTCTCTCAAAGGCTTCAACCTCAAAATGAAATCTAACAAAAGAAACAAATTAGATTAAATTGCAGCGCTAAGGGCTTCAGATTGCTCAGATAAAAGACTGCAGAGCTATTGGGACTAAGCGCAATCATCCTGTGCAACCTGGGGGAGAAATACAAAGTTTCCCTTCCTTCAGTGTTCTTGCTGGCCATGGTGCACTTTTATTATCCAAAGATAACGAATAGACAGTGGGAGATGGAAGAACTCAGGAAGGGACATGAGCCCAGGTGTCCACCAAAGCCAGGTCAGTAACATGAGTGAAGGAAACTGGATCACTGAGAAATTTCACGTGATCTCTCCAGATTTGTAAACGTTAGCAATCCATTCGATTGAAAGCAAAAATCCAGCGTGGTTCCTTCAACGTTTATTGAGCACTTTCTGTTTTATACATCCATGCTGTTACTACCTTCTGTTCACCGATGGGGAAAAGCAAGTCTCCAAGTGGCAGAACCAACACCTGCCCTTAGCTGTGGCCACATTTTATCCACTAAACTGCCTGGGAGTTTTATAGATAGAGAAACAGAGGCTTCCTGGGGTTAACTAATGTGACCAGGATCGTAAAAGAGCCAGGTGATTTTTTTCAAAATAAATCATCAAACTACAGAACTACAGAGAGTAAAATGTGAAGCAGACATGCGGAAAAGAGAAAGACACAAGAAAAGACACATGCCATCGCTGGATTATAACATCCTCATCCTAATGGCTGCTGAGACCAAGAGATAAAGATGTTTTATTTAAAAAATTGCAAATTTTCAAATGTAAATAATGCTGCTTCTATTATTAGTCCTTGTGTTTGAAACCGAATGGTGGAAGACTGCCAGGTTCAAATTTTGTCTTCATTCTTGGATTTATGTAGGCAATGCTGCCCTCTCATGGCCAATGTTCTAATGACATGATTCTGTGTTTAAATTGGAACATTCTTATGTTCCTATTTTCCCAAAGTACTTAGAAGAATTTTGCATCCATTTAGCATCACGTATGTGTATATAATATATTATTTACACAGCACAATACCCTCTCAAATTTTTATATCTAATCTGGAATTCAGTTTGTATCATTTTTACATGTGTTTTACAGGGCTCTGGAGGAAATAAATGAAAAATAAATCATGGTGTTACTGGGCTCCTGGTCTTGCAGAATTCAGTTCCTCGGAGAAGAAATGTTTTCCTCATGACAGGAAACTTAGAAGATCTCCAGAGCAGAAAACATTTGAGTGTCTCTAATCTAAACACCATCTGACAGAAACAACTATCCCCTTCCATTGTAAGGAAAAGGGATTATTATATTTGAAGGAAACAACAGACCAGTTCATAAATATATTTTTAGGTAAAAGCAACTGTTTGTGTTTGTGAATAGACAATCACCTTCTGGTTTCCTGCAGGGACAGATCATCTATAATTAGAGATACTGCAGGCCAGGAAGAGTTTGTCAGGTAACAGTTACAATACTGAAAGTAGACACTGAAAGGCGATTTTCTTAGACCTGAGTGACAACTCTCAGAACCACTGAACTGAAGCCTGCTGCCTCCTAGCCTGTGCCATGAGCCCTTGTCCTCTGAGAGCCACCCCTGCATGGAAGTCATGATGTGGATGGCAGGTAGACAGCGACCCTACGGAGAGAAATTGCCTTTAACAGAAACAAGGTTGGGCCACCATCAAGGTCCAGCTTGAGGAATATCTGCAAGTGAAAGGATTTTCACCCACCAGATCAACTGGTATTCTTGGTGGAAACTTACATCTGAAAATATATGGAAGCCAAAACTCAAAAATGCCAAGAGTAGCCTGAGAGCTGCAAGGCAGTCTTCGCTTGGCTAACACACAAGTGTGGCCTGTTTGTTAGTTTGTTTGATCAAAATATTTTACATAAAAATTCAATCGTTGGTTTTTCAGTAAAATCAGAAGATCTGGCACCACTGGTCCTATTTTTCCATGAGAATGGAGGAGTGGCTGTCCCCTTAGATGGAGCATGCCCATTGTGGTTTACCAGTCCCCACCACTCCCTGACACACACCCAGCCCATGTCATTGATTTACTTGTCTGTGGCTTGTAAGTCTTTAAGTTATATACCTCTTTGTTCTAGCTCAGAGAACTGTGATGCACACATTTATTCTTTAGCAGCCACAGAACTCAGCAAATTTAAATAGCACTCCAACTTGAGGAAGGGGAGAGCAAGGTTTACAAGCACTAATTCTGATTTATCTCTTTTCCTTTCACCTACACTTTTCCTCCATTGTCTTCTTTCTTGATTACAACTTCCCATAAGGGTTTTAAGCATTATTTGAGTTAAAAGTTCTCTCTAAGGCATCGAAAGTTTTGTTAAAGAAAGTTTTAATATAAATCTATATTTAAAATAACTAAATCAGACTAATGGAAAGCCCATTGAATTAGGAAGCAGAAAACCTGGGATTTTATTTAAATCTTTCCCCTTGATAAACTCTGTGGTATTAAGTAATCCATTTAAACCCTCCTTACCTTTTAATACCCATAAATAAGAGATAATAATACTTGTTCCTTCTACCTCACCGGGATTTTGTAACAATAACCATAAATCAGAAGACATCTGAATCTGCAGAAGAATATCCTATAAAGACCAAGACAGCATTACCATGATGCAGCATTGGATATAAAGTGAATATTAAAGTGTTATTTGAAGTGGACTTTATGAAAAAGGAAGCGGTTACAATATAATCATATCTTTGGAGAATACATATCAAAATGTTAATGGTAGTTATTTCTAGGTAATGAGATTTGGGATAATTTCCCCCTTTGGCTTTTACCTAGTTTTTACTCTCCCTATAATGAACATATGTTAGCTATGTAATAAAAAATATAATAAACAATAATTTAAAAGACAGAGATTGGGACATAGAAAATAAATCTCTTTACATTTTCAATTTTAATGAACTTTAATCACTGATTTCAACTGCTACCATATGTAAAATTTCTTTTTATAGTAAGTATTGGTCATGTTAGAAACCTGAAAATTGAAATATCCTGAGAAATATTTTTTAATATATTGCTAACTAGCAAGGAAACTGGACTAGTCAGGTGAACTTTAATTAGCTGTTTTGTGCCTTCCCCTTCCTAGTATTTATCTGATCAGCATCAATTAGGCAGGCTGATCCAAGCACTGCAAGTTTACATTTCTTTTCTTTTCTTTTTTTCTTCGAAGTACAGTCAGTTTACAGAATTATGTTACAATTTCTGGTGTAAGTTTAAATTTCCGATTCCCTCTTTTATTACACACAAGGCATGTGTAAACTGTGCCTGTGTTTTCACATAAGTAATGTAGGGTTTCTAATTCTTAACATCCTACAGTAAGTTTGCCCTTTGTAGAGAAACTGTCACCATATTCCCAGGTCGAGTATCACTGTAGACCAGTGGTTCTTAACTGAGGATGGCACTGCTCCCCAGGGGACGCCTGGCCATGTCGGAGCACACTTTGGATGGTCATGCTGGGGGACGGATGCTACTGCTACCCAGTGGGTAGAGACCAGGGGCTACTCCATGCTCCGTAATGCACAGGACCGCCCCCACAAGGAAGAATTAGTAGTAATGGGTCCAGAAGTCTTGCTTAAGTAAAAAATACCCTAAGCTCAGATATAGTATCACGAAGGTATTTGTGGAGTCACAGGGATGAAGGTTATCAGCTTTGTGCCTTATAATCAAAATGGAGGGAGGAAGGACACCATCTAGCAGATGTAAATTACCTTATAATTTGGTATTTCACAAAATATTTACTAGTCCTTTTCATAGTAGCCATTGCTTACAGTCAAATGAGATTATTTCTTCTTAAAATCTCACTTATTTGAGCTCTGTGGAAGGTGACATCACAAAGAAAAATCAGGGAAAGAGTTGTCAAGAGCTCAGTTTGTCACTGTTTACATTACTCTCCACCCAGGAAGATGAGAGAAAGAATGAACTCAGTGCTTTGCTGGAATAGAATGAAACACACACTCTCAACATCAAACATGCTGACAAGACATCACTCCTTTCAAATTCAGAGGGAAAATACTCTCAACAAGAAATGTGGAGGCTTGGAGTTGTATAAATAAAACTTTTTTAAAACTTATTCTGAAAAACAATATCCTTAACAAAGGAAAATCAACTCTAAACCAGAATTTAAAAAACACACAGGTGGAAGTAGAACAAAAACAAGAAGATACATTTAGACGCAGATGCTGTAACTGTTTTCCTTTGAAAATCACTCTCCAGAAATTTCCCTAATTAGGCAAATAAAAGGGTTTTATATGCCTTCTCAGATTTGTTTATTAGTGTAGATCATTGTTCCTTTTTTGCTTGCAAACAGTATAAACGGGCCTCCACCAGTCAAGGAATTATTCAGGATAAAAGTTAGCAAGTTATTTCTGAGGTGAGAACTTTTACTCACTTTTAAAAATCTTCTCACCACTCTACCCAGAAGTAAGTTATGAAGTAACTGGAAAAGGGAGAAAAGACTTGTGGAGCCTTTGCCTTTATTGTCGTTGAGCTGAATCTTTGATATTCATTATTAATATATTATGCTCAAAATAGTCATTATAATCAAAATTCATTTGCCTGATTATTCCCTTTTTGACCCCTAGGTCACAGAGCATCCTATTTATAATTCTGGTTCAGAAGGAAATTAAAGAAGGGGAAGAGCATGAAACAGCCTCATTGCTCCGTTGATTAACAAGCTCGTTAGGCCTCACTCTAGATCTTTGGTGCAGCAGAGAGAGGGAGCTGAACATGCAGGAGAGGTCGGGGCAGAATGTGGGCCAAGTGTGTGTTACTGGCTCTCCTGTAGCTTAGATACCAGATACCAAGAGAAAAAAATAGATATAAGGACTAATGAAAGTCCAATAAAATCCACTTCAAACCATTACAGAGCAGGGTCAAGAGTCCTGGGGAGAATCCAAAAAGGGAATTGTGTGACAGCTAAAATCAACATCTCTCCTGGCAGGTCCCACTGCTTTACTTTGATTGGCACCCAGCTCAAGAGCCCATCACACTGGTTCATGGCACTCAGTCCACAGGGCTGCTTCTCCCAGACTCCAAAGACATCTTCGCTGATCCCTTTGTCCCCTCTGGCCCAGTCAAAGATGTCAAAGCTGACACAGGAAAAATATAGGAGGAGGAGCGGGAGGGGGAGAGAGATGGAAAGGGAGGGCAGAGGTGATCATGGAAGCACTCATGAAAACATGCATGGGAGAAAAGCCCATACTACTAGACTGATCCTGTCTTACTTCTAAATAAACAATTGGAAACACTTTATAGCTAGTAGCTAACTTTGAGTGTTTACCATGTGCCAAGTTCTTTATAAACACTTAGTGTATATTATCCCACTTAATCTCCACATCAGCCCTCTGTTGTTTGTACCACTATCATCCCACTTTACAGATAGGGAAACTAAGACACATTTCCCTGGTTACATAGCTAGTAAATCACAGACTTGGAAAAGGAATCCAGGTGCTCTGATTTCCGAGCCCATACATGCTCCTCGCTGCCTTCTTAGCTTCTCTGTTTTCCAGTACTTATACTGGATGGCCATTGCTACATCCTGCATTTTATAAGAGAAACTGAGAAACAGAAAGGCTGTGTGACAATCCTACAAACCATGATGCAATGAGAATCCAAGTGTCTAATGCCCCCATTATGTTTTTCTGCAGCTCTGGTCACATTTACCCAAATAATTTGATGAAAAAAATCCCTGGAACCAAGCCTAGTTCAACAGGTACGTTAACATTATCAATAAATAGAAGACAAAACACAAATGGAGATAATATACCCTTTATGTCATCTTAGTTGTTCTCTAATTATTTTCTGTATATGAATGTCTGAAATTGCAACTGTAAGTCCCTAGTATATTCACATGAAGTATGCTTGAAAATTTCTGGTGAGATGAGTCAATTAATCTATTAATCAACCCACGTTCATTGAATGTCTACTATTAGGTGCAGCAGGAGATGAAAGGTACTAAGATAAATGGAACCCTAACTTCCATTTAATGGCAAATAGGATAAACTAAATACTTTAAAGATCAAGAATAAAAGCATTCTCCCCTTCTTCCTTATTAAGAGAACTCGATCCTATTTGAGGTGGCAAAGTACTCAGTTAAAAATCCTTCTCTCTTCCAGATTCCTTTATGGTTAGAGGTGGCCATGGAAATCAGTGCTGGCTAATGGCCAATGAAAGCAAAAATCACAGGGTGGAGCTTCCACAGTACTATCTCCCCAGGCTTCATCTTCCCCCTTTATCTTGCTTGGTGGTGGAGCCAAGGTGACCAAGGAGCAGCGGGAAGGAGCCCAGGTGCTTAGTGACTTCCTCAGGCACCAGCACCTGCTCTGGACTGCTCTGCCCAGATTCCTCATTGCAGGAATCTTTGTCTAAGCCAAAGAAGCCAGGTCTCTCTTCCATGCAGCTGAACATAATCCTAACTGATGGTAACTGCTTATTGGTTCTGTCTTTTCTCTCCCCTTACTGATATTGAGGAGCACATGTCTTCTAATTTCTGCCTATATGGCCACAGGCAGAGATGTCAGAGGGAAAAAAAAGAAAAACCAAAAGAGATACAATAAAACATTACTAATTGCACATTATTTAAATTTTACAGGTTTGATTATTTGGGGAAATTATTTGGAAGGAAAACAGTAGACTTGTTATAACATTTTTTTTCCTGCAATGTCCTCCCATCTGTTTAAGTTTCACACCTCATTTTGATGAAATCACTGTTCGTGTTATTTCCTTTCCTCTTCAAGTTTCTTTAATATGAGGCTTCTGAATGACCTCCCACTAGACTTTTCCAGTCAATTTTAATACTATTTCTTGCTCCAACGCTAAACTACCATGACATCTAGGATCTTCTAGACCATAATAGATTGAAACATTATATAATTTATTTTACAGTTGAAATCTTTATTACTACTAAATCATAGCTGTTCCACTAAAAAGTTTTCATATAACTTCAGGGCCGGAGTATAGCTCAGAGGTTGAGGACATGCTTAGCATGCATGAGGTCCTGGGTTCAATCCCAGGTACCTTCATTAACCAATAAATAAAAATTAAAAAGTAAAAATATTTATTTTAACAAGTAGTGCAGCTTTATTTTAAAAAAAAAGCTTTAATGTAACTTCTAAGGAGTTCACTAAAATAACTGCTCAAAAAGTACTGCTAAAAGAATCAACATGCTCTCTCAAATGTTTGTTCAGATCATATCCTAGGCATAAGTTAGTCAGCCTTACACTCATATAGTAAAAGCAAAAATATTTAAATCAAACTCAGTATTTTTTAAAACTTAATGTATTTTTTAACTTCACAGAAGTTTAAAAAGTTAAAAGGTTAAAGAACGCTTTTAAACACCTCACAAAGTTGTTATGTCAATATAGATTCTGCTAAATCTACAGTCAGTTTATTCATATATCTCAAGTGAAAACATCATCTCATTTTGTTTAATTGCCTCATCACTGAGAGAAGAGTTGGTTTGGGATTAGGAGTTGTCAGAATGATTGCTTTATTTAACCCAACTATGAATACTCTTCACTTTTTAGTGTCTGAACCTAACTTTTAACTTGTTCTTAGGGAAAAAAAATAGTCCAAAATAAACTTACTAAATGAAGAACTAAACTCAGAAGAATTTGCCTGGCATTTATTCAAGTTATGCAAACTCATAAATAACTGGGAGATGAAGTTTGGGGCTGATGAATTGCTGCATAGCATGGGAAATTTATTTTCTAGGACCGTCTCTGGGTTTCAGATGCCTAAATTATGTACATCTCTTAAATACAAATGACTGCACGAGCCAGTTGGCTCCAGCTTTTCCTCTCCTCTCCACTGCCATTATTTGGGATTTCTTTCTCCTTCTATCTCTCCTCTCCACTTCTCCTTCCCAACTAGAACCCTTGTGCTATTGCAAGATAAATCTTAGGGACAACAGAGGAGGAAGCAAAGGAAAATGTCAGGGAAGGAGAAAGAGTAAAACTTCATCACTTATTTCTTCTGTCCTTTCTGTCCCTTATAACTTCTTACATCGCCTGCTTGGGGCCAGGATTTGGGAAACCCTCCTGTAACAGCACAAAAGATCCTTCATGCTGGAGAGGCTGTGGAGAAAAGGGAACCCTCCCACACTGTTGGTGGGAATGTAATTTGGTGCAGCCACTATGGAGAACAGTATGGAGATTCCTTACAAAACTAAAAATAGAGTTGCCATATGATCCAGCAATCCCACTCCTGGGCATATATACAGAAGAAACAATAATTAGAAAAGATACATGCACCCCAAGGTTCACAGAAGCACTATTTACAATAGCCAAGACACAGAAGCAACCTAAATGTTCATCAGCAGATGACTGGATAAAGAAGATGTGATATATATATATGATGTGATATATATATATATATAATGGAATATATATAATGGAATACTACTTAGCCATAAAAAATTAAAATGCCATTTGCAGCAATATGGATGGACTTAGAGATTATCACACTAAGTGAAGTAAGTCAGACAGAGAAAGACAAACATTATATGATAGCACTTACATGTGGAATCTTTTTAAAAATGATGCAGATGAACTTATTTATAAAACAGAAAGAGACTCTCAGACATAGGCAATAAACTTAGGGCTACCAAAGGAGAAATGCAGGGGAGAGATGTATCTGCTAATCCCTAATTGAGTCTTGGATCAGCAGATAAAAACTATATACAGAATAGATAAACAACAAGATCCTACTGTATAGCACAGGGAACTACATTCAGTGTCTTGTAATAACCTATAATGAAAAAGAATATGAAAAAATATATATGTATGTATAACTGAATCACTATGCTGTACATCAGAAACTAACACAATACTGTAAATGAACTAAACTTCAATCTTTTAAAAAGTGAATATTGAATAAATAATAATCCTTCATGACCTGGCTCTTGCATTTTCTGGTGTAATGTCATGGCCTCAGTGGACTAATTCCCAGGAGGACCCCTACCCAGCTCTGTTTGAACATCAGTCCAGATTGGGTTAGGCTTCTCCCTGAGCCCCAGGATGTTCATTCTTCCTGTGTACTCTTTCCCCATTTAACATCTTCCTCTCTACACAGTGAGCAATTGAAGAGCAGAAAATCTTTCATCTGTATTTTCGGGGCCTAGCAGCCTTGCTCAGTGACTGGTTCAAAAAACCCAATGGTGCTCAAAAAATATCTGTTGTAGCATGAACGGACGGCCCCAGGACTTTTCTAATTGCTTATCCCAGAGCCTTTGCTCTGGCCCTCCCACTCCCTCACCTTCCACTGGAAGTTACTCTTCCCTGGTAAAGAAGGAAGATAACGTTAACTGAGCTACCCTCCTGAAATGGAGATAAAGCTACTTAGGTCCTTTTCCTAGCCAGAGATCCCGAGTTATCAACTATGTGTACCTTTGTCTTTAAACGGGAAAATAAAGGGGGTGACAGGGTGTTACTATAGGCCAGAGGCCCAGACTTTCATTAAATGGGTGGCACTTTTTAAAAGAACAAAGGTGAAGATATGGTTACAGATAATAACAGCCAACAGCCAACATTCAGGCAGCCTTTACTCTCTCTAGATACTAGTGTAAATACACTATAGTTATTGTAACTTTTCATTTTTGAATCAACTCTATGAGGTCTTGGTGTTCTCCCTGAGTTAGAATGCAGACCACTTTCTCTAATCCATTAATATCCACTCAATAGAACATTACCAGGCCTTAAAAAAATAAACATGTATATTTGGAATCTAAAAAACTGAACTCATAGAAACAGAGAACAGGCAGGGGTTGGGGGGGTGAAATGGGTGAGGGGGTCAAAAGGTACAAACTCCCAGTTATATAAATAAGTCTTGGAGATGTAATGTACAGCTTGGTGACTTTATGTGTATATAGATACTATATTACGTATTTGAAAGTTGTTAAAAGAGTAGATCTTAAAAGTTCTCACCATACACAAAAAAAAATTGTAACTATGTATGATGATGAATGTTAAGTAGACTTATTGTGGTGGTCATTGCTCAATATACACATATAGCAAATCATGATGTTGTATATCTTAAACTTATACATTGTTAGTGTCAGTTATGTATCAATAAAATTGGAAAAAATAGAGCTGCTTCCAAAAGAAAAAAATAAATAAATAGGTGTGAGGACTAGGTAAGATCCTAAAGACATATGTATATAATTAGTGGGAATAGTAAGATTAAAAAACATATACCCCTATAGTCTATAGCCATATAAACATATCGATGAAATAAGGACTGGAAGGAATGTCCAAAAAATGAGAGCACTTGGGTTGAAATCATGAGTAGTGTCTTTTTTATAAATTATTATTATTATTGTTTAAGACATAAATTTAAATTGTAAATTTAAAACATACTTCTAATGAACTGGACCTATGCTTCAATGAATATCAGGACCAACTCAGATCAGAGACTCAGAGAATTCTTAAAATTCTTAACTTTCCTTTTGCTTTTTACTTTTATCCATACCTTTCCTCCCAAATCCCCAAGCTGAGTACTAGTTCGGACATTGAGAAGAGTGGAGGAGGGGAAGGAGGAGAATTAACTCTTGTTGAGCTGGGTAGGAAAACTGGGGGAGGGGCAGGGAGGGGCAGGAGGTGGGGAGAGGTGGGTATCTTAGCCTCAACTTCCATCTCTCCATCAGCTTCCACCCTATTTAATAGGAACAACAGATGTTGCCTCCATCTTTTGTAAAATAGTACATAAACACATCTTCAAGTCCTTCCTTTCAACCAAATCAGCACCCTAAACCCTGCTTATAAGGAAGTTCTGGAGTCACTAGCAGCAGGATCTACTACATGGAAGGCCCCAGGAGACTCTATGGGACTGTAGCCTTTTTCTAAATTGGAACAGAGGAGAGAAACTCAGATCAGAAACAACCAGAGTGTCAGTAAAGGAGTTAGTAAAAGCGCTCTTAGCAGAAAACCAGTGAGGGAAACTCTAAAGCTGACGAAAGATCAAGACCTATTCCAACTTAGAGATTTCAGCTGGCAGGTTTGGCCCCCCATATCTCCTGTCCCCAGATCCCCAGACTATCCACCCACAGAACCACGTCCCCCAGACTGTCCTGCCAGATATTGATCCCACTCCTGCCAAGCTTGACTGGCTCAGAAATGTGAGAATCCCCTCTCCCAAAACCTGGCTGGAAAGGGAGGTAGAGGGTAGGTCAGGCCAAGGCTGCCCAGGAGATGATCTGGTCCTGGCTTTCTAAGTCAGAACAAACTTTCCCAGGAAACTACTTCTCAACCCTGCTGATCTCTTTCTATTGGTCAGGCAGATTGTAAAGTTGATAGGTTTCTGTGGGCCGGAGAGATGAGCCTAGTCTAGGCAACTTGCTTAACGGTTTCTATGGGAAAATCCATAGTAAGCACCAGAGAATCAATTACAAATGAGCCTCTAGAATCTAGCTACCTAGCTGCTCCTAACTGGACCCTGATCATGCGGTCAACGTGAGTGAAGGAGTTGGGTGGCAGAGTTGGGGGGAGGAGAGGTCATTGCCCACAGGCTTTCTGCAGAGTTTTCATTTTTTATTGTCATGGCCTTTTCCTTGCCATAGTCTCCTTCCCAGCTAAATAAATGCTTAAACAGAATTTTACTATTTTTAATTCAGATTTCTTTAAATAGGTAATAAAACATTACAGGTATATTTAAAGTCTCCCCAAACTCCTCCCTGGTTCATTCCTGTCCTCATTCTGCAGGGTAACCACTGTCCTGAATGTGGTGTTTCTCATTCCATACATGACAGTAAACTTTCACTGCATGTGTATGTATCTATCAGCAACATATACTTTTGTTTGGCATATTTTCAAACGTTACATAAATGGTACTCTGGATTTGCATCTCTTTCACTCAGTTTTTGCTCAATTTTGTTTTTGAGATTTATTTTTATTAACATGGCTCTAGGGAATTCATTTCTAATTGCAGCGTTCTATTATGTAAATATATCACATTCCTACTATTATACTATTTTCTATTACCATTTCTGTTCATTTTATAATTCAATTGTAGTATTCTGTTATATAAAGATATCATCATCTGTTTCTTAATTCTCCTGAGGAGTGGAATAGCTGGGTAGTAGAGTATGAACGTTTTTAACTCTAAAGAGAAATTTGGTAATGCCTAATAAAGCAGTTGAACCAATTTATACTCCTGCTAACACAGATTGAGAGCTCCTTATGTTTCACATCCTCAGAAATGCTTGATATTGTCAGACTCTTTAAATTTTGCCATGTGGTAGAGGTGGTATGTAATATCATGTTAGGCATGGTATTTATTCACAGATTGAAAGAAAAAATTTTCAAAATGATCTTATTGATCATTGGTTCACAAAGTGTGGTCTGGGGACCCCTGGAAGACCCCTGAGACTTCTTCAGGCAGACATCAAGGTAACAGCTATTTCATAACAGCACCAATTGCTATTTGCCGCTTTAACTCTCATTCTCTTACAAGAGTATGACAGAGTTATCTGGAGGCTACCTGAATGTGATGCTGCAACAGACTGTACCATCATCAAGCCACCTTCTATTAGGCCCAACATTAGGGAGATTTACAAAAATGTAAAGCAATACAACTCTTCTAATTATTTTTGTCTTGGAAAAAATGATTATTTCTCATTTTAAAAATATGTTAACATATAATGGGTTTATTATTGTTCTCACATAACTCATAAATATTTTTAAATGCTTCCATTTTAGTTTCTAATGTGATAAATATCACTAGATATGACAAACATATAAACAAAAGCTCTCTGAAGTCCACAATAACATTTACAAGCCGACAGGGACTTCCAGATACTAAAAAGTTTGAAAGTTGCTGTTTTAGGGCATACTCTTTTATTGTTACTTCCCACTTAAAGTAATGACAGCTGACTTTTCGAGGGTGCTGCCTGTGATGGGCCATAATGCTACATGCCTGAAGGTCACTTTCCTTTCAACCTTCATGATACTCTTGTAAAGCAGATGCTGTGATTGGCCCCACCTGAGAGAGAATAAGCTGAGATTTGGGGCAGATGAAGGACGTGCCTGAGATCAGGAACTGGGACTGAAGTCCAGCCTTGCTGCCTCCAGAGACCTCCCTGCCTTTACCATCACAGCTACCGTCCTCTGCCCTTACCCGCTCCAGCTCTCTTCTCTTAGTCATTCTCTGAGTCAGCCATCTTGAAACTATCTGCTCATCTTTGAATCATCCTCTCCTTTTTCCCTGAAATGCTCTGAATTCCCTTCCCAAGGCAGCAGAGGCAAGAGGCTCTAGGGCTGGCTTCCTAAACGTGGCCAGGCCCCAGGTTTCCAGGCAGCAGATCAGGAGCCAAGGGAGACATGCACGATGGAGGCCTGGAAACAGACCCTCCAAAAGGGCGGTGCTAAGAGGGAAAATATTTGCTAGACAGGTTCTGGAAGGAAAGATTTGCAGAGGCCCAAAAATAGAAAGGCAGATCCTTTTCCTCTTTTTTTTTTTTTTTTTTTTTTTGCCTCAGGCCCAATGCAGAGGAAGTGTTATCATCAGACCTGCCTATTAATCATATCCACCTCTTAATCTCTGTTCCCTCTCACTGATTTTCTTCATTCAGCAAATACAACGGTGTAATAAGTGGGTTGTGATGGGTTAATAGTAACAGCTAACTTTTATTGGTGTGAAAGGATGCAGGTACCTCAAAATGGGGGCTGCAGAGGAAAATGGGAGCCAGCTCATGAAGGCTTGGGATTTTACATGGAAGGTTTAAACAAGGGAGCAACATGCTCAGATTTGCTTTTACAAAAATCCTCTTGCTTCAGAGTGGAGAATGGGTTGCAGGGGAGCGAGGTAGGGGGCAGAAAACAATGGGGCCTGGAATTAGCATAGTACTAGTAGGAATGGATGAAATCAGTGATGGAGAGGCAGGAAGCAAAGATGTGGATGGTTTATGGAATGCCTAGAATTACCCCCATAGCCTCCTAACTGGATTTCCCATCACCAGACATTTTTCCCTTCCAATCAACCCTGGGCATCACCACCAGATGAACTTTCTTTAAATACCACTTACCCATTGAGGAATCCTAAACAGCCTACTGCTTAAGTGCACTGGCAGTAGGGCCAAACACCTTGGATTCAAATCCTACCTCAGCCACTTTATTGCGTCCAGTTTCTTCATCTAAAAAATGAGATCCTGAAAATGGTGTTTACATCCCAGGGTTGTTATGAATCAATATATATAAAAGCATTTGCATCAGTACTTGTGTATAGGAATCCTTCAATAAAAAATTAATAGTAATTAATAATAATAGGTATTTCTCTACTCAGAAATCTTCCATGGGGGGTGGGGCAAGGTAAGGGTATGGGATAAGAGATACAAGCTACTAAGTATAAAATAGATAAGCATCAAAGATACACTGTACAGCACAGGGAATAATAAACATTATTTTGTAATAACTTTTAATGGAGTATCATCTATAAAAATACTGAATCACTATGCTGTACTCCTGAAACTAAAATATTATAAATCAACTACACTTCAATTTTAAAAAAGAGAAACTGTCCGTAGAAAACTTTCTATTTCCATTTGCTAGAATGCCAAGGATTGCCTCTCCAGATCCATCATAATCCAGGCTGACCACATGGCTCAGCCTCATCTATTACTATCCCCCAAATATGTCCCCCAAATATACCAAATATAGCACATTTCTATCTCAGTTAAGCTGTTTCCCTCATTTCAAATGCCTTTCTTTTCCCCATCTACCCTTCCACTCCTCCTGTCCCTTAAATGCTTATCATCACTTCCAGAAAGATGACTCCAAATGCAGTGACCAGTGACCATAGCCAGTATCATCATTTTCCCCCAAGCAGGACAGCATGTCATTCCAACCAGGAGGTTATCATTCCAAATAACTCACAAAGCCACTCATGCTCCTACCTGTCACTGCTATCTAAATGCTAAGCACTCACAGAAAGCCCAGAGCATAAACTTGTCCTTCCCATGCTTCATGGAGCACTATGGATGCCCCCAGAAGCCCATAAATAAAAGATAACTTTGGTACAAGTTAAGTTTTCTTAAGGACTATCAGCTATAAAATATTTAAAGGTGCTCTTGGGCTACTAAACCAAACTAATGTTGTGAGTTAAAAAGAGATAGGACCAAAAGTATATGAATTAACTGACCAAAATATATTTTAGGGGATGCAAAGTCTTAGTCTTGCCCTAAGCAGGACTTCGTAAAGCATATGTGACCTGTGCTTCACGTCTTGTTTTCACAGCTTCATTGAGTTACGATTGGAAAAAATATTCTGCATGATATTGAAGTGCACAATTTGATAAAGCTCACATCTTTTTAACCATAAAGCTCTATAATAATCAGCATTTGTGTCAGGCTACTTAAAATTCTTATATATTCTCAAATATGATAGTGTAATGATAAAATCAAGTTTGCCTACTTGTGAGTGAGGCCTTCCACACCTGTAAGTTACTAGCAATTCTCCTTAATTGGGAAAAATGTATTCCAGAAAACAGGGGGATTTCTTTTTCAATGAAAAATGATAACTTTGCATTTTTAAACCAGCACACTGCAGACACTTGCTTTGCCTTTGGCTAGAAATAAAAGATGTTTGTCTAAATTGGGTCCCTCATTAACTATAACCTCTCTATAGACTGCACTCAGCTCAGTGGAAAGTGTTTGGAGAGACAGAGGAGAACTTCTCCCCATGCTGTCAGAGAGATTCAGAGAGGATAAGAGGGAGAGAGTGCATCAGAGTGATACCAAGAACCAGACCCCGGAACATATTTTCTTTTTACTGATTCACTTATTCAACCAACATTTACTGGGTCCCTGTTTTTAACTGGGCTGCATAGCCTTGCCCCATCACCAATTTGCAAAATATTTTGAGACAGAAGACACGAATGTTCAGTCCTTGCAGTGACCCAGCAGGCAGGTGCATCTATGAACTGTAGGAAGCCAGCTGCTGGGGAGTGAGAAGGAGATGGTAGTGGTGAGGGACCCTGTATCCTACATACATGCTTCCCCTACTCCATCATGATGGCTCAGTCTATGTGGTTTGGTTTCTGGCTCAGTTTCCCAGATTCTTAACTTCTCAGTATTTTCTCCTTGAGAATATCCCTTCTGGGACTGAAATATTTCCATGAATTCTAGCCTGCTTAGATGAGCCCCATTTGTTAATGCCAAGAACTGGCTCTTATTTCCCGAGCCCATATCTCCTGGCCAATGTCCAGTTGCTGGCCAATGACTCATCATCCAAACTTGCCTGACCATTAAAAGTCACCTTGGGCCCTTGTCAAAATTATAGATTCCTAGTCCCTGGCCCCAGCCTATTTGAATTAGAAACTCTGGGGGACAGTAGATTTTCCACATGAGGAAACTGAGGCTCAGAGAGGTGAAATTATAGGCTTAAGTTCACACATGTGAGTGCAGAGCCAGGAATAGAACCCAGATCTGGTCAGGCCCACCTTTTTTGTGTGTTAAAATTAGAGAAATGAGAGGGTATAGGGCCATATTTGCATCAGCCCCACCCCCTTTCTTCAATCACAGCCTCTTCATTCCCTTTCCTGGGGTCATACACTTCCTCAGTTTCTTTGAGAATGTAACCCTGTGTCACAAATTCTGATGCCCACGATAGACAGAAGGGTAATGACTGAAGCAGGCTGCGGCAGCCCAGATGCAGCATCTGTGGAAGGTACAGTCTCTAAAAAAAAATTGGAGTCCTTTCATGTCCAAGCTCCTACCTGCTGGTCCTAGTCAGCTCCTACCAGCTGTTTCCCAGAGAGAAACTTTGCTGAAAGATCTGGATTATTCAGGCAAAATCTCAAAAACGTCCCCTGCATGATCATATTACAATATATAACACTCCATCCTAGAGACTTGAGAGAGACACTGTGAGGTTAACCTTGAAGAAGCAAGTTGCTGTGATATGAACCGCCTGTGGAGAGGGCCACAGCAGGGAAATGCAGGTGGCCTCTGGGTGCTGAGGGCTTCAGTCCTACAACCACAAGGAACTGAATCCCGCCAACAACCGTGGGAGCTTGGAAGACAATCCCAAGTTCCAGAAGAGAAAGCAGCCCAGCCAGCATTTTGATTGCAGCTTTGTTAAGTCCTCCACCAGAGAACCCTGCCCGGGCTCCTGACCTACAGAAATTGTGAGATGATAAATGTGTGTTGTTTTAAGCTGCTACGGTTGTGTTAATTTCTTATACAGCAATAGAAAACTGATACCCTCTCCTAGGCCTGCCCTTCTCAGGGAGTACTTCAAACTCCAGAGGTTCCTGCTCTCCATCCACCATCAACAATTCCATCCCTAAATGCCCTGATCTCAGCTGGCTGTCAAGAGAGGAATTAACTTGGCAAATTGATTTACTATTTATGATTTACTACCCCTTTGCATTTTGTAAGAGAGAGGTACTGGCTAAATCAAATGTATGACTGATTCAAAATGATGAAATTTCAGAAAATCATGCAGAAAAGTAGAAGTAATTTGGTACCTAGAGATTGTCCCAACCGGCCTCAAGCCACAGTGTAGTCCTCACCTAGGAATATATCTAGTCCAGCCAAAAACACTCTAAACAATGGGACCAGGAGCCAGAAACTGCATTGCCACTTATTAGAAAGATAATAAGGAGAAAGCTTTAGTGTCCTTCTCTGTCAAATAGGGGCGAGACCCACCCTGCCTGCCTCACATGGCTACTGTGAGGATCATGCCAGGGGGCATATGTGTGTGAGATAATGGGAAATATACATCAGTCTCTGCCCCCAGTGACTGGCACAGAGCTCCTGAAACCCTTGTGATTTCCTGGGTGACAGGAGTGTCTTTTGTTCTAATGAGGTGACTCTGGGTGGGCTCCTGGATAAGGCTGGTCCCCAGAAAGATCAAGCCATGATTAGAAGCTTGGAATTTTCAGCCCTGCCCCCCATTCTCTTGAGAAGAAAGAAGGGGCTGGGAATGGAGTTAATAATTGATCATATCTACATGATGAAGCCTCCACAAAAATCCCAATAGTATGGAGTTCAGAGAGCTTCCAAGTTGGTGACATACCCCAACTCCATGGGACCAGAAGTTCCTGTGCTTGGGACCATCTCAGACCTTGATCTATTTATCTCTTCATTGGCTGTTCATCTGTATCCTTTGTCATATCTTTTCATAAACTAGTAATTGTAAGTAAGTGATTCCCTGTGAGCAGCTTTAGCAAATCAATGGAACCCAAGGAGGGGGTTGTGGGAACCTCCAATTTACAGCCAAATCAGACAGAATTTGTGGGTGACCTCAGGACCTACTACTTGTGATTGGCATCTGAAGGGGGGCGGTCAGTCTTATGGTACTGAGCTCTTAGCCTGAGATAGTGTCAGACCAAGTTAAATTGTAGAACACCCTGCTGGTGTCAGAGAATTGCTTGGTAGGGGGAAAAACCCACACATCTGGTGACCAGAAGTGTCAGAAGGGCTGTGACTGTGATAGTCTTGTGAGAGTAAAGGAGAAACACAGGGAGGGGAAGACAGGGTTTTTCTACTTGGTGTGAAAGCACTCTGTCAGGAAAAAATATATTCACAAAAATAGACTGAAGCGATGAAGCAATCACAGATAATTTAAGCCAAAAAGATCCCGGCGCACATTCTGCTTTCAGCCCTGCAGCCTCAGCACTGATCTTGCCCGTGTCTGTTGTCAGGCGTCCATATCCTTGCCACCTCTCAGTTTCAGCCAGAGGCTGACATTCACTTTCCCAGCCCCCATGCAGCTGACGAAGGCCAGGCAGGGAGGGCTGAGATGCTGCTCCTCTCACATCCCAGCATGTGACTAGCGAGAGAAGAAGAGGCCTGCAGGAAGGTCACACGGATGTCAGGGGAGTCCCCCCACACCAGACCAAAAACGGCCCCATCAAACTCCCCAGGCTCCAAAACCAAAATCATCCTTACTGAGTCTGAGACTGCTGAGTCCTTCAAACCCGGGCAGTCAAGGCCCTGAGAGTTTGAGAACTCTGTCTCACCCAGCAGGGCTCCTCTGTGTCCAAATCCAAATTTCAAATGGCAGAAGCAAGCAACCACTTTCTTCTGATGTCTCTATGGCTTAGAGCGAAACCTACACTAGGCAGAGTTTTATTGGATTTAAATAGACAAGAGAAAAAGTAAGAAGAAAAGGAAGAAGATGATTTACCCTCCTTATAGTCAAATAAACATAAAAAACCATATGAGAAGAAATAATAATGGCTTCCCATTTTAAAGCCAGAGGTTGAAGGCAAGGATTACATGACTGACTGGAGGAATGAAAAAACTCTCATTCTGCAACTAAACTGAATTATTAAATTACATAAATTTAATAATAATAATAATAATAATAATAATAATAATAATAATAATAATAATACAGCCATAACAATACCAAACATTTACTGAGTTTACCCTGTGCCTGGCACTGTGCTAAATGTTTTCCATGCATTCTCACTCAATCCTCACAATGACACTGAAGGAAAGGTACTGTTTCTGTCCCAATTTAACAGATGAAGAAACCAGGGGTTGGTGAGTTCAGTGATTTATACAAGGTCATGCAACTAGCAAATGGCAGAGCTGGCTCTTGAAGCCAGCTGAGCCTGCCTCCAGAGCCTGTGCTCTCCATCATTATGCCATCTTGCCCCCTGAAAATGGATATGCACAACATGCCCCTACTTCCCAGAAGGGCCAAGGAGGCTGAACACAAATCTGCCCCCTCTACAAGCTCAAGCCCCCTCTGCCACACATGCTCTTCCAAGAACCTCACCAAACATGCCTGAAGAAGGGATTCTCTCCCTGGCTCCCCAAACCTCACAGTGACCCTCCCCTCTTCAGAGAAGAGATAATAAGCCCCACACAAGAGCTGCTAATCTTAACATTAGCATCAACAACACTGGTACATTTTCTTCTCTAGAAATAAAATATTAATTTTATTAATATTTTAAATTAGTAAGCAATAGAGACTGTGAAGCCAATAAGTTTACAGTAGCATGAATAAAAAAGCACAGGTCAAAAATATTAAATGTTTGCAACCTGAAATTAATATTCAGTGCATTGGGAGAATGTACAGTTAGGCAGAAATGAGGGTGAAAGCAATAATTAAAACATTAGTAGCCTCTGTGTGGCAGAGAAGAAAATCATTTAGATGGCACATGGAAGCCAAAAAAAGGTCAGTGCTGGGTTTAATGCTGCCTTCTCAGAGCCGCTGTTTCACAAAACACATCTAGTCCTTCGTGCTGTGAGTTTCATGGATACAGTTGGGAGGTATACTTAATTATAAAGAAGGAAGGGAGGAAGGAAGGAAAGGAAGGAAAATCAGAAGAGTGGAATAAGGGGAGGGGGAAGAAAGGAGAAGAAGAAGAAAAACAAAAATGTGGACTCTGAGTTAAATCCAACGTGGGCAAATAAAATCGGTATAACAACAAAAAGATTTTTAAGTTTCCAGATATAAAAACTCATGAAT
Source organism: Camelus dromedarius (assembly GCF_036321535.1). Taxonomy (NCBI): domain Eukaryota; kingdom Metazoa; phylum Chordata; class Mammalia; order Artiodactyla; family Camelidae; genus Camelus; species Camelus dromedarius. Next base: position 66,532,586 of record NC_087439.1, on the reverse strand, counting down.
CTATACATTTAAAAATACAAAACAAAAAATATTGTATATTTTTATGTTTGCACTCTTGGTACCAGAACTTGGCCTGTAGTTAAGAAAACAGCAATGTTTAAGGCCACACGAAGGAGTGGAAGAGCGTGGTAACAGAATATTATTTTTGGATGATATTTGTGCTTTATAGGTAAACTAAATAGCAGTTTCCCAATTTTGAGCTTTCATGATAATAGCTATTATTTATTGAGTGCCCTGTGTATCCATCTCTGTGCTAAACACTTTTTGTAATAGTCCATTTGATTGAATCTTCCCAATAAGTCTACCAGATAACTGTAGTTATTCTTATTTGTACATGAGAAAAACTGAAAATGAGAGAGGGTAAGTTGCTCAAAGACATACAGATAATAAGAGGCAGAGCTGTTCATCAGTACCAGCTGCATGTGACTAGACTGCTCTCAAGCCTGCTCCATCCTAAGCAAAATCATCACCACCACCAGCACTTATTGAGCAATTTACATAGAGTACAATTTTTAATCCCCACCTCAGCTCTTTGAGGTGGTAACTATTGTTATACCCATTTTACAGAAGGAGAAATTAAGGCTCAGCGAGGTTAAATAATACCCAAGATCACCTAGCTAATAAGGTGGTAAAGTTGGCATATGAACGCAGACAAGCTGACTCCATATATTAAATCTGTGCAGGCTTCAATGTTCTGTGCATTTCAGAAATACGACGAACACTTTAAAACACTGTTGTACAAATAATACAGAACTAGTGTTTCAACAAACGTTAATAAATGGTTTGTTCCACTGCACTCTGAACATGAGAATTAGCATCAAAATCAGGTCAAATTCAGTTACAGCTAATTTAATGCAGAGACCTATTGGGTGTGTTTTATATTCGTTTTCTCATTTTGATGGAAATATGCTATAATGAGTCAATTGTAATAAATTGCATTAATAGTTTATTGGAGTTAGAAATAAAAGAGCTGATGCTTAGTCTTACTATCTTTCTAAAGCAACAGCGAGTTAAGAAATTAAGAAAAATATTCCAAAAACAGTAGGGGAGGCGCCTGGAAACCTCTCCTTCTACAGGCTTTGAGGTATACGCGTATTTGCAGACACACACCTGGGCTATTAGGTCTTGGCAACTGGCTGGGATTTTAGGTATATTTGTCTGGCAATAGACAGGAAGAAATAATGAACTTTGAAGAGCTCAGCAAATCTTTCTTTTCCACTCTCTTCCTGTACTTTAATTTTCACAATAAGTTGGTTAAGTTATAGGTGTTTACCTAACAACTGAGAGGTACTCTAGAAAAGAACACATTTTATAAAACATGAATTAGCCAGGTTTAGATAGACTGTGCTACGTTAAAGCATGACCCAGCGACTCATTCAAGAAAGTTTAATTTCTTGCTCATGCAGAGTGTTCTGTCAACTAGACCACTCCCCAGAGCATCCGTCCTTCATATGGGGACTCAAGAATCCAGGCTGCTTCCATTGAATGGCTATGCTATCTCAAGACATGGTCTCCAAGATCACAGCAGCAGAGAAAGAGAGGGAGAGAGGGAAGCTGAAGGATCACACACAAACTCTTAAATGCTTTGGTTGAGAAACGGTACATGTCATTCTGCTTACAGCTCAGTGGCCACTTTGCTTAAAGGCTCATGGCCAAGAGGGCCTGGAAAAGAGGAAAGTACACGCGTATTTGGCAGGTAATAAATGTCTCTGACATAGAGCATTATATACCTGTTTTCTTAATACTACTATGACCACTACTATTAATACTAACACTACAACTAATAATAATACATACACTTACCACAACCAAAGTCTGTTTGTGTTATTTATCTTTTTCAAGGAACAAACTTTTAGTTTCATTAATCAATTCCACTAAGGCTATTTTGCTTCATTAATTTTGTCTTTATCTTTAACCTGATGTAAATATTTCTACTCTTTAGGATTTTTGTTGTTCTTTTTATATCTCCTTGAGCTGCATACTTTCAACCTTTCTTACTCTTTAAAAGAAGCTTAAGGCTATAAATTTCCCTCTGAATGCAACTTTAGCTATTTTTTATAATTTGGATGTGTACTACTTTCATTGTGGTTTCATTCTGAATATTTTGCAATTTTACTCTGACTCCCTCTTCATCCAGAAAATTAACTATTTAGAAATGTGCTTTGTTGATTTCCAAATGTATAGATTTTGAGAGACTCTCTTTTATTGTTAAATTATAATTGTATTACATTTTAATCAATTAACATGGTACCACCATAAAAAATTGTGGTTGCCAGGGGGACAGGGGGTGGGAAGGGACTGGGATTTCAAAATGTAGAATAGATAAACAAGATTGTACTGTGTAGCACAGGGAAATATATACAGGATCTTGTGGTGGCTCACAGAGAAAGAGAATGTGACAATGAATGTATGTATGTTCATGTATAACTGAAAAATTGTGCTCTACACTGGAATTTGACACAACATTGTAAAATGACTATAACTCATTAAAAAATGTTTATATATTAAAAAAAATACCACCTATATGATATCAAAAAATGTTTAACTTGTTGGCAGGATGTAGCTCAAGTAGTAGGGTGCATGATTAGCGTACACAAGGTCCTGGGTTCAATCCCCAGTACCTCCTCTATAAATAAATAAAAACCTAGTCATTTCCCCCAACAAAAAACAAACAAACAAAAAAATGTTTAACTTGTTGAAATTTCTTTGGCTTGTTTTGTTTGTTTTACTATATTTATCTCACTTTTTAAAGCAAGGTAAAGAATTACCCAGAGAGTTTTTACAAAATAACCATAGTCAAATATTCCTCCAAACTACTGAGTCAGAATCTCCAGGGGAAGATCCAGACATTGTATTTTTACCTGCCCATTCAAACCCACCACAGCAATGACTCTCACATACACCACTGGTTGAAAAACCCTTATTCCAACTATTCTGTAGATTTGGAGTTTAAGGAATTGGGAGATTAGGAAAAGACTACAGGAAAAGCAGATTAGGTGGAAGTGGAGATGAAGAATTCTGCTAGCTCGTATTAAGTAACTGTATCTATTTCGTCTTTGTATCTCATTTATCTTTATATGTGCAATGCCTGGCACAGAGAAGGCATAATGAATGTAGATGGTTAGATGACTCAGTAGTCACCGATGCAACTGTGAGTGCCACATAATGATAGCTAAAGATCTGTGTAACAGATATAAAACCCTATTTCATCTTCAGAAGTAGCAATGGTTTGTGAGAAGGTTGACATTTACACTACTTTTGTATCTTCTCACCATGCACAATGTTGAGTACAGAGTAAATACATCATAAATATATCTTAAATGTAATTTATGAACATGTGTAGTAGTTTCCTACTGCCACTGGAGCAAATTACCACAAACTTAATGACTTAAAACAACACAGATTTATTATCTTAGAGTTCTAGAAGTCAGAAGTTTGAAATGGCTCTCACTGGGCTGAACAATATAGGGCTACATTCCTTTCTGGAGCCTCTAGGAAAGAATCCATTTTCTTGTCTTTTCCAACTTCTACAGACTGCCAGCTTCCTTAGCTGCTGACTCCCTTCCATTTTCAAAGCCATCAATTGCAGGTCTTTTTCATAATGCCATGTCTCTTTTTCTAACTTTTTTGACTCTGCCTTGTCCATTTAAGGATTCTTGTGATTACATTTGGCCCACCAGATAATCCAGGATAATCTCCTTATTTTAAAGTGAGTTGATTAGCAACTTTAATTTCATCTCCAATCTTAATTCCCCTTGCCATATAACATAACATAGTGATAGGTTCTGTGAATTAAGACATGCACATCTTTTGGGGGACCATTATTCTGTCTACCATAGCATGTAAGACCAAAAACCAAAAAACAAAACAAAACAAAACAAGGGAAGAGGAATAAATGACAATGAATGAACAAAATGGAGTGGTAACATTAACAACAATAATAAGATTACAAATATGTAAGAATTAATGCATTAGACTATAAGAATCTGGAAGAAAGAAAAAGAAAATCTCTGTTCTATGCTATTCCAAGCACACACACACAGAGTAATGGCTTGGTTAGCTGATGCCACGGCTGGAATACTACTGTTTACTAGTTAGACAGACTAAACAAGAAACGAATGACATGTTTGCTAGCTATTGCAATTTTATAGAAAAAGTTCCCAAATGCCTTTCTTCCTGGCAAAGCATTCTTTTCTTGCCCGTTCCCTTCCAGCTCACCTCTAACATTTCTGGAAAATTTCTAGGAGAATGGATAAAAGTGTTTTTTTTCACATTTGCCTTCTCAGCTTAATCTGTCACAGTGCCAGGATGGATGGTGACTGTCCAAGTGCACTCCCAAGACAGCACCGCTGGCCTGAATAGGAGATGAAGGCTGGTCAACACCGCCCCCTCGTGCAGAGAGGTAGAGAAATCATTCCCTCTGGCTAACCAATCAATTTGCTGGAGGAAATTTCTTGGCTAAAACTCCATGGAAAATGGTTATTTGGAGAGTGAAATTCCCCAGAGCTTTTAGGATCAACTTTTTTTCATCATTTTAAACCTACTTATTGGGAAATCTCTCTGAAATATATTACACATAAAGAATAATCATACTGAGTCAATACCGCATGAAAGAATGTAACAGCATTAAATATATTATTCATCCCCTTGCCTTGTAAAGAGCACTCCGAATGCAATTTTAACAATTCTTTTTGGCTGTGAACCTCAGTTCATTTACTGTTTCATAGAGTAGATAGAACAACAATATTCTTTTGCATGTTTATGACATTTTTGCAAGTTTTTTTCATTATTCATGTTTGTTTGTTTGTTTTTTCTTTCTCTGTTACTTGTCAGTGGTCACTTTCTGATTTTGAGTTTGTCAGTGTGGCTTCCTTTAGCAACTTCCCTTTCTCATTTGCTGTGGAAATAGTAACTAGGATACCAAGCTGGTTAGAACTGTAAGTAAAAGGAGGTTAAACAGTCTCCCAATAAAGCCCTGTCCTACAAGTGGACAGTGTGAGATTTAAGACAAAACCAGAGTGACATTGCACACAGGACTGCCTGTTCCATTGGAATTTGTGACTGTTGACATCTATTTGGCTACTTAGAAGCTATTTTTACCTCTTTTCTATTTTGGTTCTGAATAGGTTAGTGTGAAATAGTTGTGTTTTGGCAAGATGAAATATTGCTGTATTTTTCAATGTGCCAAAACCTTGAAATGGGATAAAATTTCCTCAGTCCTGGGATTGGAGGGGAAAAAAAAAGAAGAAAAGAAAAAAGCAAAAAAAGAAAGAAAAGCCATGTCCCTTTCAATGCTTATGGCAACTCGATATAAAACCAGGGCTGCAACTTAAATGTGTATTAATAGGAGAAAGCCCAAAGGGTGGCTCACCTGTATAGCAAAATACAATGAGCTATGAACCGCGTATACCATGGATACATACACTGATTAGAAACATGCTCATTGTTGTATTATCTAGTTTCTACACCCATAGAAAAATGCTTCTCTCTTCAGTCCCCCACAGACAGTTCTGAGCAGTATTTCAGAAGGCCCCTCGGGAGGTGCCAGCAGGATCTAGCACCAGTCACCCATGGCATTGTTCCACTCATCCTGACATTAGCTGTCCCTCTTTCCCTGCTTCACTCCCCCAGTCCTTACCCCTGTTCCCTGCAATCATTGCCCCAAGTCAGTGCACACAAGCCTTTGTGTCAGGCTTTGTTTCTGAGAGAAGCCAGGTAAAGCTAGACCCTGTTGAGGGAGGAAATGATGTAGAGAGCCCCTGTACCCATTTGCAATTGTGAAGGGCAGACCAAGAGAATGGCCGAAAAACTGACCTGGAACCATGGCATCATTGGGCTACAGAACCATCTACCTCTAGACATCTTGTTCCATGAAAATAATAAACCCCCTAGTAAGTTGTTGACAGTTAGGTTTACTACTATTTGCAGCCAAAATTCTTCTTGGAAGTATTTTACGTAGAGCTGAAGGCAGAGGGATAAGCCCTCTGTGAGGGGAAGCCTAGGGGGGTCGGTAACCAGAGTTCCAGCTTATGGAGAACGCTGTTCTGAGAGAAGCAGACAAAAGACAGAGGGAGTGGGTCCCGTGGTTTAAACTCTTCTGCCAGTGAATTCTTTTTGCCTAAAATAGTTGATGAAGATTTTCTATCACTTGCAAACAAAAGTCCTAATTTAAGTGTGAGCTCATTCTTATTTTACAAAAAATGTGGGTATGTTAGCGTATGTTCATCTAAGCATGGAAAAATATGAATGGACATACTGAATGGCTACCAGCAATTATTTCTGGGGAGAAATGGAATAGAGGGGAGTAGGGAGGACATATATATCATTTTTACTTTATGAACTTCTTAATATTTAAACTTTGTATAACCAGCTTGTATCATTTTTATACTTTCAAAAGACTAAAAACTGTAGAAACTCTGATAATGTGTTTTATGCTGTTGAGTTTGAGGTGTGTAGAAAGTCATCACAAACCTGAGAACAACTGCTCACAAACCACCCAACAAACCTCAGTCAGACAACCACAAATCCCAAGGCCCAACACACACAGTAATAAGTGCCGAGTGAGGACCTGATGCTGGGAATCTGTGTCCAATTCGCCCATGACCTTGACCCCCTACCCTACAAAACATGTAATTTCCATTATTTCTCCTATAATCCAACCAAATCAGCCCACGATCTAAGTTAAAAACAAACATAAAACAGTGTGCTTTCTATGCAAATGCAGCTTCAAAGCAAGCTCATTCATTGACCCCTTCCCAACCCAAAGCACTTCTAGGCAGAAAAATCTAGAGTGGCCATAGATCCAGAAATCAGTGTAAATAGCCAGGAGGGCTAAAGATGGAAAGTATGCTGGGTTCCCCTAAGCACACAGGCTGATAGGAAGGAGCCAGGACCAGAGAGGATAGGGTCACGGAAGACGAAGACAGCTGGCTCAGCCACACGAGCCACTTGGTCGATGGAGCAGAGCAGAAAATCACAGGGACATGACACTCTTAGGGTGGAGGTGGTGTCAGCAAGTGGAGCACTGACAGCTGAAAGAGAAAAGCAGGTGACAGCTCTGCATGATGCCAGCAGAACCCCAAAATGTGGCTGGAGGGTGCCAGGAGCAGAACACAGGGATAGGACCAGCAAGATCTTTCTTGTGTGAGGCTGGGGGTTGGGAGGCAGCATCTGATGACAGATAAGACCCAGAATTCCAGGCAGATACTGAGGCAGAAATTCAGGGGTATGAATAGAAAGAGCTGCATACACATACTTATTACATGCTAAGTGCTCTACACTCATATCTCACTTAATTCTCCCAAATACCTTGTGAAGAGGGAACTTTTACCTTGCCTGTTTCTGAGATGAAGAAACTAAGGTAGACGGAAGATATGTGATTTGCTCAGAGCCGCACAGCTGGTGTATCAGTCAGCTTGGGCTGTCGTAACAGAATACCACAGACTGGGTGATTTCAACAACAGAATTTATTTTCTCAGCGTGCTGGTGTCTCAGTGTCCAAGATCGAGACGCCGGCAAGGTTGATTTCTGGTGAAGGCTCTCTTCCTGTCTTGCAGATGGATGCCTTTCTGCTGTGCCCTCACCTGGGCTTTCTTCGGTGCACATGCGGAGAGAGATCTCTGGTGTCTCTTCCTCTTCTTAGAAAGGCCTATCAGGTTAGGGTCCCACCCTCTGATTTCATTTAACCTTAATTACCTTCTTAGAGGCTCTATCTCCAAATACAGTCACCTTGGGAGTTAGGGCTTCAACATACAAATTTTGGGGGAAGGGGACAAAATTCAGTCCATAAGAGCTAGTCAGACACAAACACAGACAAGTATGAGTCCGGAGCCTAATATTCTTTCTATATTTTTATATTTTATTGAGGGATAACTTAGAGATTATTCAGTGAGTTTAGTGAGTTTTGAACGAATGCATACATCCATGTGACCCACATTTTTAGCAAGAACTATACAGTACTCTCAACCATTACACTCTACCAGACTATGTGTTGACAGGAAGTGATGCCACTAGTAGATTTCATGGCAGCCAGAAGTCACCCCTGGCACTGTAGACATCATGTTCACAAGCAGTAAGACTTGATTCTGAGCTCCCTCCCATACACACCACGTGGGGCTCCCTGTCTGGGCCAGCCCTCACCCTCTTCTGCTCTGCTCTGGATTCCAGGAGACTGACTCTTGTGAACCATGTTTCCCGGACTCTTTCTCCCCCTCCCTCTCTGTATAAGGCAGAGTCTCTGCCATCTCGTCTGTGGCTCTAGCTCCCATCAGACAGTCCCATGATGGTTTTCCAACAGATGACCCTAGTGCCTGCTCCACTTTGGTAAAAAAGCACCTACTCCCTGTTGATCTGCAGTTCAGAACTATCAGTAGCTTCCTGCTGTTACTATTCTTTGGGTTATCTCACCATCCATTGTTTGGCTTCTCAGCTCTTCCACTTCTTGTATAAACAGTTAACTGCATTAAACTCCCCCGTTTCAAATACTCATCATGGTTCCTCTTTCCCTGGTTACACTTTTATGGGACACTGATGGACTCCCTACTTGCCAGGACTGGCTCAGAAGCTGGGGCCGTTTTAGGCTCTGGGTGGAGTCCATGTACAGAGGCTGGAAGGTGGAGGACTCATCAGCAGAGATTTCTCCTTGAGAATATCAGAGATTGTATTTACATCTGTTGTCTACTTGTTGACATCTTGCTGGTCTGTCTTGTTAGCAAATTAGAACTTTCCTTCAATTCATGTGTTGCCCATGGCTCACCTGTTTTTCAGGTGGACCTCTACAAGCTGTCAAGACTAGAGATGCTTTTATCACCTAGTTCTTCAGCTACTGTCAGGACACTAAGCTACTAATTGGATTTGTCAAACTGCCACATATTTTAAACAAACAAACAAACAAACCGTGCATGTCTATATGAAGTGCTTGGGGAGAAAACAGTGACTTCAGAGTGCAAATTGGGACACTCCAAAATCAAGAATCCTTCAACAGCCTATGGGTATTCCCTGGGATTCTTCCAACCAGCTGGGGTGTCAGGGAGGAAGCCTTTGGAGAGGCTTAAAAGAGGCAATGTATCTGGTCAGCTCTAGTTCCAGTTTACAACAGGCTCTGGCTAACTGTAAAAGCCATACTGAATAGATCACCAGGACTGCCACAGAAGGACCTCCATCTCTAGTTTGGCTGCAAAACTAAGTCTTGTCTTCCAGGAGCCTTTGGCTTTAGAGGGAGAACCAGGAGGCAGACTGCACCCACTGGCACACTGCCCTGTATCCGGGGACTTCTCCAGAACTGCAGTAGTTCTGAGTCGAGGTTCCTTTCCTCAGCTCGCACCACTGAAGCGACAGGCTGTTGGCCTGTCCTGATTGCAGGAGTAGAAGCCCTGCTGTCAGGGGTAAAAGGAAACCAGACAGTTCCCACTGCTCCTTCACTCTCTACGTGATAAATCACTTCAGCTGGGAGAAGTGTCACGAAAGGACCTGGCAGCTAATGGGAGAAATGTAACCCAAAAAAAAGAAAGAAAGGAAGAAAGAATCCTGTTAGTCACAGAGCTTTTCATCTGAACCAGAGAACAGGCTCTTGCCTGTGGGAATAATAAAATCACAATCCTGTACTCCATTAGCTCCTCAAACAAAAGCAGCTCCCTAGAGTGTAACTCTTTGGGGCTTCTGAGTTGGGTTTAGTTTTCACTGGATAAAGGCATACATTAAAAGGAAAGACTGGGTACCCTTAAGGAAATCAAAGAAGTAAACAAGCTTGCTATTCAAACGAGGACAACACAGGCTGCAGGAAGCTCCGCCCCGTGGCCGATTTAGCACCTGGTGAACAAGCAGCACGCCTCCACCCAGGCTGGACTTCCCCACAGCGGTGGGGAAGCTGCAGAGGTCCAGCGGAATGCCAGGGCTGGCCTCGGACCTGGGAAAGCAGGGTCAGAAGGGAGGCCCGGAAGAGATACTTCATTCCAAAAAAAAGTCACAACAGCTAAAAATTAAAGAGAAGTACCTCAATGCAGGCAGCTGGAGATATTTTAAGGGTAAAGAAATACTCTTTATGGAGAAGTTGTTTAGGAAAAAAACATGAAGAGTGAATAAATATCATATTGTAGGAACAAAATATTCTCTCCAAAATAAAAAGCCGACATGGAATCGGTTGTTTTAGTGTCACAGAAGCGCCGTGCGTGCCACCTTGGCAGCAGGTGTGTGAGGTGGAGAAACATGACTCAGTGTCCCTCTCTCACCATTCTTCATCCTCCCCACCCCCATCTCTCCTAGCTGCCGCCTCCTGCACCCTCTCCCTCCAAAGGCATCCAGGACTCTCAGAATTCTCTGAGAAGAGTGTCCCTGTAAATTATTCATAGTGCAGTGCTACTGACTTCCTATCCTCTCCTTCCCAGAAGTATCTGCTGTATAAGAATCTAGTGAAAATGAGCAATGCTTGGAACAAATAATGAATCACTCCTGGTAAAATTTCAGGCACCTGTAGAGATTTCATGGGGGGAGGAGTGTCTCTTACCCACATCTTAAATGATACCACATATAAGTACACTATAAACCTGACCTCTTTTACACCATGAATTCCCATAGTATGGGTGTGAGAACATTATTTTAAAATGCTGACTTTCAAAAGTTGAGGTCACAACTTTCAATCAAAATAGGCATGTGTCTAAAGAAGGTCAGTAGAAAAATGTTTATAAATTTATTTCCACTTTGTGTTCTCCTCGTGTGTGAACTTTTACATTGATAAAGGTATAAAAAATGTTTTCAATAACCAAAAAAACCTTTCTAAAATCCTGTTTGGTCTTGTCACACTTCTTTTCTATCAAAGCACAAAAATATCTTCGAAGTGTTTTATTCATACCATACTCTAGTCCTGCTAGGGATAAAACACATTGATTGACAGGTCTATGACCCTATTTACAATTATTAGGGAATTCCTGCTGTAACACTGACATTCTCAGTCCCAACTATGATAGACGATTCCCAGAGACACACAATAATCCCCCTTGACTGCATGCTCTTTTTCAATATGACTCTGCTACTCTTTCCATCAATAGGTGGAGACTGCTTCCTCTCCCCTTGAATCTAGCTGGCTTTGTGACTCACTTGACCCATAGAATTTGGCAGAAGACATTCAGTGTGATTTCTAGGCATCTTTATGGAGCTGCAAACCTCCATGTGAGGAAGTCCAAGCTGTACTGTTAGTTAGGCAGAGTCTCTTAGAGGATCCCGAGTGACCCACCTGACAGCCACCCCTAGACATGTGAGTGAGGCCATGTTGCATCCTCCAGCCCTAGTCATGACCAGCCAACACAGGCAGAGCAGAGGCAAGCCTTCTCCACTGAGTCCTGCTCAAATTGCAGGTCTACAGAATCAGAAGGAAATTACTGTTTTAAGCTACTGTGTTTTGGGGTAATTTGTTACCTAGAAGTAGATAACCAAAAATGACTAAATTGTGTACAACTACTCAGATTTGGTACATCAAAGATGAGATATTTGACCTCAGAAAGCATAATGTCTCATTACAAAAATGTAAATGATCAAAGTCCAAATTATGCTCCAAATCAGAGACCACACCAACATCCATGCTCCCCTTCTTCTATGACAGTAGTCCTCAAAGTGTGGTCCTAGACCAGAAGTATCAACAACTCATGAGAACTTGTTGGAAATGCAGATTCTTGGCCTCCTACTGGAAGAGAAACTCTGGGGATGGGGCCCAGCAATCTGCATTTCAGCCAATCTTGCGGGTGAGTCTGATGCATGCTGAAGTTTGAGAACCACTGTTCTATAGCAATAAAACCTCTGAACTGCGTACCTGGCCACCTGGATAAAGACTAGGTAAGGTGGCTAGGTAAGGCTACACTACAACTAAGTTCTGACCAGCAAGAAGTAAGCAGAAATAGAAAAGGGGGTATTCCCTTTTCTGTCTCTTTCACCTTTGTGCTTGTTGGAATTCAGATGTGTTGGCTGGGGTTCCAAAAACTATCTTAGATGATGAGGTGATCCTGGGAAACAAAGCCATGTGAGCAGAGCAACAGGATGGAAGGAGCCCAGGACCCCAATACTATGATCTGCCAAATTAGTTCTGGACTGATTACCTGACTTCCGGAACATGAGAGAGCAATTCCTATCTTAAGCTTCTGTTTTTTTAATTTTTCTGCCCCTCACAGTTAAATCTGATCCCATCACTCTAATAAAGCAGTCCCTGTTCCCCTCAGCAGCTGAGATATTCTTTAATATAAGAATATTTTATTTTCTTCACTTGTCATAAGCTATCTTTTAGGTTGTTTATTTTTTCAATTACCTATTGTCTCCCTCTTTGACTGAAAGCTCCATGAGGGCAGTTTTGTTTTGTGTATCAGTGAATCTCCAGCATCCAATATACTTCTACTCTCACGATAGGGATTTGGAGGTTATTTACTGAATCAAATAGACAGATAGAAGGATGGATGTAGGCAAACCACATTTTTTCCACAGTCTTTAAGCAGTGGTAAAATGATCAAGCCTCAAATAAATCTTTCTTTTAAATACTGAATGTCCAGCAAAACTATCCCCCTACCATATCCTACCTCTGTTCCACAATGTAGTCTGAATACGAAGCAATGATAATAATAACCAGTACTTGTATATAGCGTAAAGTGTACCAAAGACAAATTCCAACAGAGGAGCATCCTACAGTATACCCGACCAGTATTCCTCAAAACTGTCAAAATCATCAAAAACAGGGAAATCTGAGGACCTGTCACAGAGAGTCTAAGAAGACATGACTAGTAAATGTAACCTAGTATCCTTGATGGGATCCTGGAACAGAAAAGGACATTAGGGAAAAACTAAGGAAATCTGAATGAACTACAGACTTTAGTTAATATTATATCAATATGGGTTCAATAATTGTAACAAACATACCACACTAATGTAAGATGTTAATAACAGGGGAAACCAGGCATGGAATGGGGTGAGGGGAAGGGATATATGTATATATTCTCTGTACTATCTGCTCACTTCTGTAAATCTAAAACTGTTCTAAAAAAAATAAGTCTATTAACAAAATAAATATGCAAAGACTGACATTAACCTTTATGACATATAAGAGTTCTCATGAAGCCTGACATAAGTACTACAGTGAGCCCCATTTTTCAGATATAAAAGAGTACACTAAGCTCAGTTTCCCTCAAGTCCTTGAGGCTTAGAGTATATGTTTCTCTGGATCAAAATATATTTGACTCAGTCATTTAAATAATGTGTATTGATTACTGCATGCCAGCCAGAGAACGAGGTTAGGTGATTCCATGGAAAGAGTCAAAATTAGGAAGGCAGAAAGAGCTTTGCATCTACCTACTGAAATTTAAAGGGCACAAGAAAACATTTTAAAGAGTGCACAAGTCTGAAGTGTGTTATATTTACATGTTGACAGCACATACTCTCCTCCAACAGCTAGAAACCACTGAGCTTGACATCCAATTATCAAGAATAATGATTTAAATATGAAGCCACCAGATGGCACAAATTGTTAACAACACATAAATCATACATCATAATTTACAAAAATAGGAGTGGATTTGTATCTTATCCCAGACACCAAAATAGCTAAGGCTCTGTCTCCAAGGACAACCCCTGGTCAATGCTGAAGGAGCACCTCAGATGAGAGAAGTCTGTACATCGTTACATTCCTTCCTAAGTATATTGGCTGTAAGCTTCCCTAGCCACTATTTTGGCTAGCAGAACCTTAACATTTTCATTACTGATTACTCTGCTGTCCAAAACAAAGATTTGGCACTTTGCCTGATCAAACTGAAATTCCTGGTGCACATAGTCTGACCATGAAATGTTACCAGTATTCACTATGATAATGCAATACACCTAGACAGAAATAGGCTTTGCTGAAAATGTTTTTGCAAAGTGTGTATTACCAGTGGGGTTTGACTTCCATACCTGGAACTGTAATCAACAGGTAGCGTCCAATCTAAATATCCACCTGAAACAATACCCAAGGGAGTACTTTGCATCTGTAACTTCACTGCTTCTCGTGATTCCTTTAGCTACCTCATTGTATTTATCCTTAAAAGATAAGCTGAGGCATCAGGTCCTTCACAAAGTCTTAGCCTGCTCAGTGTTGGCCATGGCACCTCGTGCAGACCTAAGTCACGGGATTTACCACAATTCAGTACAATTCAACAAGCACTGAATGAATGCCGATGAGACACTATTCTGGGCACCTGGGATACATCAGTGAGCAAATCAAAGATGCCTACTCTCATGAGGAAAAACAGATAATAAACAATAAACTGTAATAAATAAGTAAATTTTATAGTTATGTTATAGTGCTAAATGCTATGGAAAAAGAAACTGTGGAGTGGGTTAAGGAGGCTGGGGTGGACTAGGGTACAGAGGAAGGGTCAGGATACAGGATTAATCAGAGTAGCCAAGGTAGGCTTCAGTGAGAACATGAGTTTTGAGCAAAGACTAGAAGGAAGTGAGTAAATTAACTCTGTAGGTCCTGGAAGAGGAGGGTTCCAGATAGTAGAAAGAACTAGAGCAAAGACCCTGAGGCAGGAGTATGCTTAGTGAGAAACAGCCTGGAGGCCAGTGAGTCTGGAGCAAAATGCTCCAGAAGGAGTGGAAGAGAAAGAGAGGTGAAGCAGGGAACATTGATTATGTAGGGCTTGGGGGCCATTAAAACCACTTCAGCTTTTACTCTGATCAAACAGGGAATTATTGCTGGGTTTTGAGGTGAGGAGAGACATAAGATCTGACTTATTTTTGCAGGACTCACTCAGGCCACTGTGTGGAGAATAAAACTGTAGTGGTGCCAAGACAGAAGCAGAAAAACCTGTTAGGAGGTAATTATAGAGGGGAGACTATGATGCCTCAGGCCAGAGACACAGTGGTAGAGAGGAGCAAGTGAGAGCAGTATTTTGGATTCAGAATCATGGTGGGATGGACATGGGGAGTAACAAACAGAGGAGAGCCAACGATGACTCCAGGGATTTTGTCCTGAGCAACTACTACAATGGAGTGGTCATGAACTAGTATGGGAAGATCATGGAAGAAGCAGGTTAGGATGTGAAGAGCAGGAACCACAAAAGAATATGACTTTTGTTGCTGTCTGAAAGTGCTTTGTTGACACTTTCTGGTAAGATGGAACAAGCACATGGAGAGTGATGTCAGTGGTTTGAAAGAAAATCTGGGATTCAGCCAAGGGGCACATTTTCAAAGTGCTTCATTTCAAATTCCCAACACTTGATACCAGACAACACTGTGAGAAAAAACACAGAACTCAATGTCTCTGAGTTAAAAAGTGATTGTGAGGAATTAGACTCTGAAAATGAAAAAGTTCTAGAACTATCTTAAACAATTTGTTTACATTTACCTTTTTATATATGGCCTGAGAATAAAATATGATTTTAAAAATCCATCTAAATAGACTTAAATTTTCAATAAATAGAAAATAATTTTGGTGAAAAGAAATCATCATGTAATAGTTTAATGGGTAATGTTTTTCTTAGTGAAACAAAAAATGTCTTTTAATTGGGTACAATGAAATACTATAAAAAAAAAAAAAAAAAAACCTAATACTAACTAGTTACAATGAGCCAGGAACAGTACTAAGTGCTATACATGGAGATTTTTCTTTCACTCTCACAACAATCCTGTAGTTACCAATTTCCCCCCTTTTAAGAGAAAACTCAGAACAGTGAAGAAAACTTGCATGTTTTCTGTATGTCTCATACAATCTTTGTACTTTGCTTATTTTTTTTCCCGAAAAAAAAAAAATCAGCTTCTTATTTAATATTTCCTCACCTTTAAGAATTTTAAGAATGAAATCTTTAGCGTGGGTCTTCCATGCCTGTTCCATGTTACTCAAGGCTTGGTGGGTCTCTCTGCTACACATAGACCTCTAATTCCAGTCCTTTGTGTCCTGTGTTTTGGGTTTTGCCTGGTTCCCTCTGTTCAGGTCAAAAGCAGGCATTGAAGGAGGTGCTGAGCTAAAGGGAGGAGTAAACCTTTGTCCCCGCTTGAGGCACTTACAGTCTAATGGGTTAGACAACACATGAATGGATGATTGACTTCCTACCACGTGCCAGGTGCCCTGCCTCTGTGTGCAGCAAGCTCTGACAGCAAAGCGACAACTTGGGACAAGCCCTAATGGGAAGAGAGAGGGTGTTTCCTAAACTCCTTCGGCTTCGTGCTATATTACGGGCAATTCCAGTAAACATTCCTGGGCTGCAGTGAAGCATTCAGGGCGAATTTTGAATATAGCTTTTCCACATTTTGTATCATGTAGGTCACAAGAGCATAAGCTATTTGTTAAATCTTGGACTATTGTTAAATCTTAAGTCTATCTTAGAAGATAGACTAATAATATAAAAGTCCTAAAAATGATTCAGTTCTGGCTTCCCAGAAAAAAAATACAAGAAACTCTGATACACAATTACAAAAGCATTCTACTGATTGGGCTCAAAACAGTTACAAAAACTATTTAGCAATGTAGCACAGAGTAGACGTTAGTGACATTTACAGAGCATTAGACAATAATGTATTAAACAATAACATTTGCAGATTCATTACATGAATCTATACAGGGTAACTGTACTGGGAGGTAAGAGGTGGAAGAAAAAAAAAAAGAAGAAAAGATTTAGTCCATCTTGGAACAAGATCAGTCAAGTCAGGGAGACTAGGTGAACACAGAATAAGAATTAGGGCTGTCAAGAATCAGGGGTGTGAGCACACCAGATTCTAGCAAATTCAATTCCATTTCACTGATGTTTATAACCCTTATTCATAGTTTGAGAATGCATGTTATTAGGGACCTCTCATCTCAAGAGATCTCAGAACTGTGACAGTATCTCCTCAAACCACTGCATTAGAATGAAACAAAGTTTTTTCCTGATCTACAAATGCAAGACCCTAATGATACAAAATCTGCTTGTGCAGTGGAGGCATGAGCATGTGAATCCTCTAAGTTCAGTTGGCAAGGAGATATTTCTGGGAGAAGCAACACTGTATTTAATGCAGTTTACAGACACATGTTAAATCATTGTCATTTTTGACAGATCCCTTTAAAAATGTGTGTCAAATACTAAAATATAAGAATTTAGCTGAAAGGACTAGATTCCTTGCTAAGAAAAGTCTGCACAGAGAAAGGACACTAGCAATCCTTTTTTTTTAAAGGTTCATACTCTCATCTGTGGCCTAGGGATGTGTACAGATGAAAAAGATTTACTCTCTCCTTCTCCATCTTCCTTACATACTCAAACAAGTAAACTCTTTCTAAATTCCTTGTAAAGGAGGGAGGGTAAGGAGGACATAAAAGTCTAGGTGGGAGAAACTTTTGAAAATAGCGTCCTTTCCCTGACTCCACCTTCAGATGTTATTGATGGAAAAGTATTGTCTGTGAAAAAGATAGAAAACTTGAGAATCACTCATTAAGTATCGAAGCACACAAACCAGATACCTTGATACAGTTAGTTTTAGGAGATACGGTAACTCCTACCTCATAAGCTAACCTTTGATAGCCTTGATAGCCTTTCACTATGCAGAGATGGGATGCTTTTAGAGTGTGGTTTGAACTGCTGTATCCTGTACCTGAGTTTAGGCAGTAATAATTCCTGTTAGGGATGAGTCAGCTGTGTTGTTTTCCAGTGTCACCAAGGCAATATACATGACTGAACCACAACTAACACAGAGATCAGGAAAGTTGTATAAAGATGCATGTGAATGTCGGCATTAAGATTGACAGAATTAACGACCACTTTATCCTTTTTACCCATAATTGAAAGAAACATTACTCTTCTGGAGAAGAAATGTGCTCTGGTACTTCTGAAACACATCCTATGATAAACTGTATTTTACTTCAGTAAAATGTATTTTATTGATGCTTTATTACAGAAAAGCACCAGTTTTTAAGCCCCAAAAGACATTTAGTGTGGATGTTTTATTTTAATGAGCATCAGGCAGCAGGGGCATAAAGTCTGAAGGGAAGGGAATTAAGAACTTAATAAGGCCAGAGAATCTCTATCTTTTTATATTATTATCACTAATGTCTTAGATACTTGATAATTAACACTAGTATGAGAGTAGTGCAGTCAAGAATACAGAATTTGGACAGGGCTGCAAAAAAGAAAGTTTGTTATCCTTAGAAAGCCAAATGTCTCCACCTTCTCAGGGTTACTAATGCTGTTTTCCCATGGTTTCTTGGAAGAAACCACTGTTTTCTTTGGGTTCTTTCCAGGTGCTTTATTGACAGAGCAAGATGGAGGAAAAGGAAAATAGTGAAAACAGCTTTACCATGAAAGGACGGGAAATGCTGACCTCAATATGCTTCTGTTCTTTCTACGTAAAACTGTCATAAATATAATTGTGGCGGAAGAAGGATGGTCAGAAAATGTGGCATTAGTCACTTGCTGATTTCTCTAGCACAATAATTCTCAAATATATTCATCCTAAATTCTTATGTTTATACCCTAAATCAGCACTTCTAAAACTTTGGTGAAGGAACAAATTTTAAAATTTCCAATCCACTGCAAACTTTTGTAAAACACAGTAGAAATGAGTTACCAGAAAAGTAAATTTTTTTAAAAACAATGAATACAAAATATAAGCACTCAAAGTTTACATTATTGATTTCAACAGACACAAAATATTCTGTCAAATTGCTATTAAAGTTTATAAATGCTTATTCTCAACTTCTATACCTACCTTGCTGCAAATGGGTAACAAACTATTGCTAACTACAGTCTGAAAAGAACTGTCCTAATAGCACACATATCCACACAGGACAAAAACATCACAGCAGCACATACACAAACACATCAAAATATAGTTAATTTCTATCCACTTAAAAAATAATTTAAATTTATATTAAATTATTATATTATGTATATTTAACTCACTTCATACCAAAAAAGCTAATGAGAAAACAGCAGTCTCCTTCCCCACCTCTCCCTGTCTTCTAATGCCTACCTGGAATGGCAGATAGCTGCCCAGCTACCTAACAATCACACCTGTCAGACAGGCTATCAATGCCAGTCCCCCTCCCCCAGCCTGATCTTCCTCCTAGAGCTCTCCTCTTCCTCCCCATCACAGCTGCTGCCCTGGCTGTTCCCTCTGCCTCTCTTCTACTCAGGGATTCCCTTTGAGATAGACTGTACTAACCATTCAAAATATTTGCTGCTCCTGTACTGGGATCGATTAAAACTTCCTGATTAAAACATCAGGCTTGGCTATGACTCTAGGGAAGGATTTTACATCTCTGCCTTGTTAAATTCAGAAGTGACCACATGACTTGCTTTGATCAAAGATATTCCAAGGTGGAATTTAAGAAACAGATCTATCATCTCTTTTCCCTCTGCCACAAGACTAGCAATTTCTCAGATAAAGGCTCTTCCATCAGCCTGGGTCCCATTATGAAGGTGACAAGGAGTAGAATTACACAGTAGACACGTTGGGTGAGAAGAAATAGGCTTATGTTGTAAATTATGGAGAGTTTGGTATTGTTTGTTTACTGCATTCATGGCCTAAGCTGCCAGATACACCCTTGTTTCCTAGGTCTTCTTTTTTTGGTTTTACTCCCTCATTTTGGTAATGCATACCTTCCAGTAGTTTCCTGAGAAAGTGTTTATGACAGGCGAAGACCTAACGTGTCTGAAAATAATAATTTGAAATAATTTTCCGTCAGAATTAGAAAGCATCAAGACTGCGTCTTCCAGCTTCCAGTGATGCTGCTGAGACCAGTGTTGTTTTCACTTCTATTCCTTTGTATGTACTTTCATCCCCTCCCAGAGGCTTTGACTGGATGTTCTAAAATTTTATGGGCATGTGCTTTGACATCCCTTTTTCAAGAGATCTGAGTATCTCTTTCTATCTCCATGCTCATGTTTTTCAAATCCAGGAAAGTATCTTCAATATTTTTCCCCTTAAGATCATCTTTTATTCCTTTTCTTAAATAAGAATTTAGTTTATTAAAGTTATACATGCTCATAGTTTGCAGTCAACTGCCCTCTCACTGAATACTTACCCTTCCCCAAACAGCCACGGTGAATTTTTTTTAGCTAATTCTTTGGAATTGACCTCCATATGTCTATACAACATGTTTTAATTGTAGTAACTTGATATTCTGCTTTAGGCATTATTCATTGACTTTTCATTATGGAAATGAAGATTTATTCTCCTCTTCCTCTGCACACTCACCACATACATGCTCCTTTTACTATCTGTCATAACTTTAATTAGATTAATAATGAATATTTACATTATTAGAACCCTGTGTTCTAGTTAGATTTGAGCCATACAATAACTGATTATTTTTCCTCTCCTGCCAAAAGTTTTCTTTTCCCTGGAGTTAATAACTGTATTTCCTTTTTTGTTTTTAACTGTTTCCTAAGCACATATCACTAATTCAAAACTCTCTACTACTTGCCTAAATCTCATCTCAGTACAACAGACTTCTAGTTGGTTGGTTGATTGTACAGTTTATTGGTTTCTCTCTTTCATGCTGAACAAGTTCCTTAAATTCACTGGAATACCCCCAAATGAAGGTCCTTTCTTTGCATTTCTCAAGATAGAATAATTGAATATATTTTACTTAGCAGTTTGTTAGCTTGATTTATAACTTTTAAATATTTGGACAAATGTTCTGTAGGTCTCTCTTTGTACTCTTTTCCTGGGCTCTGAAAATGGGATAAAGTAGGTATGGCTGCTAATTCCTGAACCCTTCTAGGTTTCTGTCGGGCAAATTGGCTTCCTTCTCATCCATATCCATATTTAGGTACCAGTTTCCCCAACTCTGCCAAGTCAGTTACACCTCTTCTATCCATCCCATTTTCTAAACATGTGCTGAATTCTCTCAACTGCCACTGTCTGCTCTTCTGTTCTTTTGTCCTTGAGGGGTTGTGTATCTTATTGCCGCTGTAACAAATTACCACAAACTTAATGGCTTAAAACAACACAAATTTATTTTCTTATAGTTTTGGAGGTCTAAATTCCAAAATCAATCTATGTGGACTAAAATCAACATGTTAGCAGGGCTGCATTCCTCCAGGAAACCCTAGAGGAGAATCCATTTCTTTGCCTTTTCTACCTCCTACAGGCTGTCTGCATTCCTTGGCTCGTGACTTCATCCTCTACCTTCAAAGCTAGCCGCAGAGTATCATCTAATTTTTCTCTCTCTCTCTCTGACTCTAATTATCTTGCCTCCCTCTTTCCCTTATAATGAGCTTTGTGATTACATTGGGCCCACTCAAATAATCCGGGATAATCTCCTCGCATCAAAATCCTTAATTTAATCACTTCTGCAAAGTCCTTATTGCTATGTAAGATAGCATATTCATAGGTTCCAGGAATTAAGACATGAGTATCTAAGGGGGAACCATTATTCTGACTACCATAAGGGTTTATACTCCTTACTCCTCTACTGTGGGTGCCAGGAATGAGCAAAGCAAAAAGTACGTGTTCAATCATCTTGTTTGATCAGGAGCCCAAATGGTATTTGTCCTGTTTCCAATCTTTGGGACTCTTTTCATATTTTTTTCTCAAGTAGATATAATAATAGTGTAGGAATAATAATAGAAATAACTAAATATCACTGAAGCCCTTAACCCATACATGAGATTAGGATAGGCCCCAGAAATGTTTTCATAAACACTGTTTAGGAGAGAATTTGGCTGAGTAGACATGGGAAGAAAATGAATAAAAGTGGAAAACAGAACAAATGAGTGGGGAAAAAAACTTTTTTGAAGAAGGTGTTTATAAGCTCAAAAAATATGGTTGTCACTCAGTAATATGGGTGTTAACCATGGATTAACAGACAAGAATCAAAGATGGGAACAGAAAGACAACATCACATATGAAAAAAAGAAAAAAAAAAGAAAGCTAAATTTAGAATTGGAAGTTCTAAACTCAAACCCCAATTCTCAAACTTACAGTTTGATCTTGCACAGGTCAATTAGGTATCATGGTTGTACAGCTGAAGAAGCTGAAACCCAAAGAAATTATCTCAATTTAAATTAGCATATAAATATATATATATACATGAAAGACCCCAGGAAGACACTGACCACATAGCATTTTAACGTCAGTTGAACTTGAAGCAGAAAGAGGAACTAACTGAAAACTAGCATTATGGCAAATCCAACAGCTGGAAGACAGACTAAAAGAAAATTATCTTCCCCATTTCTAAAAAGATGGACCAGTCTGGTCACAAGAAAATTCACTTTCATGCATGGGTTTGATTGCAGATATTCTATATTTATTCATTCAAAAAAATTTTATTGCAGTCCTCCAATGTGCCAAACACCATACGAGGCATTAAGGATAAATCAGTGAATAAAGCAGACGCAATCTCTGCTCACAGACGTTACGGTCTAATAGGGAACTAGAAAATTAAATAAATATGACACGTAAGGGTGATCGGTGCTTTGATGAAAACCAAAACATGGAATTCAGGCACTTAAACCAGACTGGGGTGGGGAGTTGGGCAGAGTGATCAGAGTTCATGACACACCGTTCAGAGCTCAGCTAAAGAGTAGGAACTAACACCCTTCAGAGCTCAGCTAAAGAGTAGGAACTAGTACAGCAAAGATGAAGGGGAGTGGTTAGGCAGAGTGTTTCAAGGAGCCTACTCCTTTGCCTAGGAAGAGCGACAGGGGATCCTGGAAGCTTGTTAGCCTGCTTCTTGTGTCATGCATGAAAATGGCAATAGAACTGATATGAGAAGAAAGTGCGTGGGTTACTATGGTGCTTTCAGAATGACAGACTCACAATGATGAAATTATAAGTACTTTGCTTTCTTCTCAAAGTAAATTCCCTCCCCTACTTTTCATTCTACAGGTGGGCAGTGGAGCACAGTAGCTAAGAGGGCAGGCTCTGGAGCCAGGCTGCCTGCCTGGATTGACACACTGACTCTGCCACTCGCTAGTCTAAGACCTTGAAGACATTTCTTCACCCCTCTATGCTTCAGCTTACTCATCTATAAAATGCTCCTGCTGTTAATATGTTCCTCATTGAGTTATTATGAGGGTTAAATTAGTTAATAAATCAAAAGTGTCTAGAACAGTGCCTGGCACAAAGTAAGTGCTCAATAAATTTTCACTTGTTGCTGCTACAGGTTTTGCTTTTTTGGGGGAGAAGGGGAGGTCATTAGGTCTATTTATTATTAGTTTTTTTTTTTTAATGGTGGTACTTGGGATTGAACCCAAGACCTCGTGCATGCTAAGCATGCACTCTACCACTGAGCTATACCCTCCCCCACTGCTACTGGTTTTAATTGCCATCCACTGGCCTTTTGTAATTTCTAGAAGAATAAGAGGCCATTTGACTTTGTTCACACGGTACTGCTTTCAGTCACAAGGAAAATGAGAATGCAGCAGTACTAGCAGCTTACCATTTGGTCCACAAAATAGAAATTAAAAGCAACCAGAATCTTGTTGATCAGTTCTTCAGTTCTGACTCTGGAAGGTGGGGAGATCAGAAAGCTTCAAAGAGGTCCTCACCTCGTTCAGGCTATATGGAACTGAGGCAGAGATGGCAGAGAGCGCAGTCATGCTGAAATCAGGCCCCACAAGAAGGCAATAGTTTGGTGGACCCACCATGATTCAGGCTGCAATACAGAAACAACATTTATAGATACATACAGAGATGATCAGCCTGAGGGAGACCTTTTTATACAAAACAATGCCAGGATATTAATATTAAATTCAGAGTTTCAACTGCATTCACTCAACAAACATTTGAGTGCCCGTTAAACACAAGACACTATTCTAGATGTTAAGAATGTAGCAGTGAAAAGAGACAAAAGGCAAACACAATAAATGAGTTAAGCACACAGCATACCATAGCATAGGTACTCTGGAGAAAAATAAAGTAGCAAAAGAAGAATGGGAGGGCAAAACAGCAAAGACAAAGGTGGGGTACAGGGTGAACGACTTTCATCAGGGTAGTAAGAGAAGGCCTTACAGAAATGGGGATGTCTGAGCAAAGACCTGAGAAGGTGAGGAGGACATGGAAACATCTGGAAGGAGCATCCTGAGCAGAGAGAATAGCAAATGTAAAGTACTTGAGGAGAGTGTGTCCAACGTGTTTGAGGAACAAGGTGGTCAACGGACCTGAGCAGAGACAGGTAGGGGAAGAAGAGCAGGAATTGAGATCAGAGAGGAAGTGGGGTCTTGCAGGCCAAGTTGTAAGAATCATAGCTTTTTCTGAGTGATATGGCGACCTACTGGATAGTTTTGAACAGAAACATGGTGTGGTCAGCCTTATGGTTTAAAAGGATCACTCTGGCTGCTGGGCTGGGAAAAGAATGAAGGTTAAGGGTGGCTGATATAAAATCCTACTAAAAGGTAACAGTGGCTTAGACCAAGGCTGTATCAGTAGAGATAAGAAGGGTGGTCATACATTCTGAAGAGACAGCAACAGGATTTGACGACAGATTGGATGTAGGGTGTAAAAGGGTTGCTGAGTAGGTTTTAGCAATGGGAATGATGGAGTTGCCATTAACTGAGATAGAGAAGGTTAGAAGTAGAGAAGGTTTTTGAGAGGGGAGATCAGGAGTTTAGTTTTGGATGTAATAAAATGGAGAGGTCTGTTAAATATCCAAGTAGAGACACAGAGTTTCTTGGATATACAAGACTGAACCTGAGGCTAGGGAGTTGTGAGCATATTTATCACATCTAACGCCAGCAGACTGAATGAGATCACTAAGGGAGAGTATAGAAACAGACGAGGTCCAAGGACAGAGTCTTGAGACATTACAGTATTAAGAGGTCAGTAAGCAACGGAGATTGAGAACAATGACCAGTAGTGCACAATGAAAATCAGGAGAGTGAAGTGCCCTGGAACACTGAAGAAACAAGTGTAACAAGTGAAGGAAGTGTTACAGAGAGGAGGGAGTGATCCACTGTGTCAAATGCTGCTGATAAATCAAGTGAGATGAAGACTGAGAACAGGCCATTGGATTAAGCAACATGGAGGGCAGTTTCGTTCTGGGGGCAAGAGCTAGCTGGAGTGGATTTAACAGAAAATAAGAAAAAAGGAATTGGGACAGTAAATATAGAACTCTTTCAAGGATATTTACTGTAAAGACAGCAAAAAATGGGTCATTAGCTAGAGGAAAAAGTAGCTGTGGAGAGTTTTTTGTTGCTGTTGAAGATTAATTGTAAGAAGCAATATATTAATTCACATAGGGAACTGTAACTAGTAAACAGACCAGAAATAGATGTAACAGATCAGTGCCTTATCTTCTCTGTTGGAAAACTATTTGGAAAGTACACTTAAAATCACAGGATTACTTCATAAGCACTGACAACAGCTCCACCTTGCACTGTTTCTGATTATGAAGTCTCAAGCATTTCTCTGCGCTGCAGGGGAAGAGCTGCTAAGCAGAACAGACGCTTTAATCAGCTGGGCTGGGTACCTCTTCCTTGACCAGCACTGGAGTATCTCTAAACATCCACTCATTCTTTCATTCAAGAAACATTACTGAGTGCTTATCATGTCAGTTACTAGGGATGCAAGTTCAACAAAACAAAACTTTGCCCTAAAGGAGCCCATGGTTCACTAAAGGATGCAGATAAACAAATAAACAGTTCCAACGTAATGTTAACAGTGTACATGTAAGGGACAAAAATTGAATTAAATAGTTAACTGTTTCGTATGGGGACATTTGGGTTATTCCCTCCCCCCCTCCTTTTTTTTGCTGTTATAGGTAGAGGGGTGTCCAGGATTTCAATTGCTTCCAGCAATACTCATTGATATTTGTTACATCAAGATTATAGGAAATCTTACCAAATGAGAAGGAAATCTATCATATACTTCTTAATTTTAACTGCAAAAACAACCATGAAAATAAATCTGAACAGTATGAACTGCCTGAACATAGACAAGTTGGAGATTCATTCCACAAAGATACAGAGATCACCTATTATATCATGGTATGGTTCCAAGTGTTTGAGATGTATCAGTGAACAAAACAAAGACAATGCTTTTTAGAATGTGTATTTTAGCAGGGGAGCCAGTCAACAATAAACATAAAAAGAAGTAAAAATGGATAGTATATTTGAATACAGCAATAAGTGACACAGGAAAAAATAGAGGTGGTTGAGTTAGGTATCAAGTTGTAATTTTAAAGAGTATTGTTAAGACCTTAGTGAGAAAGTGACATTTCAGTAAAGACCTGAAGGAGGTAAGGGAGTTAGCTCTCTTGCTATCTGGAAAAAGAACATTTTAAACACTGAAACAGCCCCAAAGTGCTAAGGAGGAGTGTAGCTTGTGTCTGACAAAAGGAAGAAGTAGGGGACCTTATTTAGAAGCAATTGCAGTAATCCAGACAAGAGATGAAGGTACTGTACACCCAGCTCACTTGCAGTGGAGGTGGTAAGTAGTCAGTTGTTGGATAAATAAAAGCCAATAAAATTTCCTACAGGAAAAATTCAGGATGTGAGAGAAAGGAAGGTACTAAGAATCGTAACAAGATTTCTAACCTCAGCAATTAAGATGGGAAAGGCTGCAGGTACAGATGTGGGAGGGAAAATTAGTTCAAATTTGGACATACTGAGTTTAAGATGTCTCTTAGACACGTCCATAGCACCTAGGATCCCCTTGACTTCCTTGCTTATGAGCCTTTCGCCACTTATTTTGTCCCCACTGCCATGACGGACCACCCTCAGGCAGTAACCACTCAATACTGTTTTGCCTTTCTTAGACCACACAGCTCACACAAGAGTCCATTTGGTGCCCACACAAAATGGAAGTATGTGTGTGCTGAGGATGACAGTAGTGTTAGCATCCACTGACTGAATCTTAATCCCCTTTCCTGACTCACTTCTTTTGCCTGCCCTCCTGCCCTTGGGGTTGTACTCCCTAAGAACACAAAGCCTTTGCCTCAGATTCTGCTTTCTGGAAAAACCAGCACTAAGACAACATCCAAGTGGAGGTGTGAGTAGGTTGTTGTTTAAATGAGTCTGGAGTCTGGGAGAGTGATTTGGGGAGAAGATATAATTTTGAAAGTTGCAATCATGAGACCAGAAAAGAGCATGAAGGAGTGAACAAAAAAGAAAAATGAAAATTTTATTCTAGTACCCTTCAGAGCAGGAATAATGTTTTATTTACTGTTATAGCCCCAATCTGGGGAGTGCAGGCACAAAGTAGGTGTTCAACTGGTACTTTTAGAATAAATAAAATAGGTCACCATGGCCTTGGGGTTAGGAAAGAAAACAAATTAAGTCATGAGAGGTGATGAACTAGAATAGGCAGGGTTCATGGAACTTGAGTTCACAGTGAGGGTGAAAATTAGGTTCAGCAGCAGAAGCAAGAGAGAAAAATAACAGGAAAAGGAAGCTGTGGTTAGAAAAAAGCTCTCAGATACCACTTTCTCCTTGAAATCTTTTATAATCATCTCATGAGACTGTCCCCCTTTTCTGGACCTCTCTCAAGGCAGTGATCTATCTTACCTATCTTATACCAGGTCAATGTATATCCATGTGTTCTTTGTTCTCCCCAATTTCCAAGTGAAAAATTGAGTCAAAAATGGGAGTAGCTTCCAAGCCCCAGAGATTTTAAAAAAGGATGCTAAAGTTTGACATTTCTAGCTCATTTCTATGGTTTCTGAAGATGCCAGAGTGAACATGAAATTGGGAGACTACATTTCAAATCTGAAGTGTAATCCAAAGTGTTCAGTAAAATAATTCACGCTTGAATGGATGATTGAATGAATAATGAATAACAAATTTAGGTGAGAACAGAGGCCAGGAGAATAGAAGTTAAGGAGAATACATGAATTAGTAACTGTTTGAGACCCACTGCTCTGACAGTAGGGCACAAGTGATTAGGGGAAGTGGGTCTGCCCTCAGAAAGCACCTAGAAGTTAGCAAAAGTAACTAAGGCATGAAGAGGGACTAAATGAAGGTCAGTGTGAATAGAAAGGAAGAATATGGGAAAATTTTACAAACACACACACAAAAAAGTTCCATTATTTCGTGGGTAGTACGTATAGGCTATGAATAAATAATTCCAATATTTTGGAATCATGTATAGGGCCAGGGTAAGAAGAGCAGGGAGATGCTAAGCTCAATTTTGAAACTGTATTTGACACAAGAGTGAGATACACAAATAAAACAGGCAACGTTTTAATTAACATTTATGACATGTCAAACATTGTGTCAAGTACACTTTCCATGAATGGTCTCACTTAATTATCAAAATAACACTATGATGGAGGCACTATTACTATCTTCATTTCATAGATGGGAAAACTGAGGCACAAGAGTGAAAAGTATGCCCAGTCACCCAGCTAGTAAGTAGCTGAGCCAGGATTTGAACTCAAAAATATTAAGAATTTTTGCCCAGGACCACATATTCATTATTTGCTCAATAAATATTTAATGAGCACCATTACATTCTAGACATTGTGCTGGGGATACAAGGGGTGGAGAAATGCTGGTGGTGAACAAGACAGACATGGTCCCTACCCACAGAGACCTTTACGTGGACATTAAACAAATAATTAGAAGTATGCTGAATCAGAAAAGAAAGAGTTAAGTTACAGTTAGATAGGATAAGTGTGTGACAGAAAAGAATTCCAGGGGGAGGGAATAGCACGTATAAATACCTTGAGGTGAGAGCCAACAGTAGAAAAAAAGAGAAAAGAGGCTGGAAAAAATAAAAAGACTAATATGACTGGAGTGCAGAGAGCTAGGGGGACCACTGGGGAGGCTGGAGAGAAGACAAGCCCAGATAATGGAGGGCCTGGTTACATGATAAAGACTGGGATTGTGCTCAGTAAGCAAAGGGAAGCTACTGAAGGAATTCAAGCACGGTAATGACTTGATCAGATTTGTATTTGTTAAAAATGACTCTGGCTGCAGTATGACAAATGAATTGGAAAGGGCCAGAAGCAGTTTCATAGGACCTGGATGGTAGTTACAGCAGAACTTCAAGCAAGAGATAAAGGTAGTTTAGACTCGAGTGGGATTTAAAAAAAAAAAAAAAAGTGGTCATAAGAACCAAGAGAATCTAATTTTTGAAGGCAGGTCAAGGTGATTCTGACACGTGTTGGGGTGTTGTAGGTTTCTGGACTGAGTAGATGGACATGATGCCCTTTACTGATCCAAGGGCTATGACACGAGGGTTCTGGAGAGAATATGGTATATGAGTTGAGTCTGACACACCCTAGTCATCCAGATGAAAGTATAGCAAAGGCAGTTGTAAATATAAATCTAGAATTCAAGAGCAAGATCTAGGCTTGAGTTATGAGTGGGACAGTCTTTGGCAGAGGGTATTTGAAGCTACTGGAAAAGGATGAGCCCACCTAGGAAAGTGCATATGGTGGGACTTAAGAAGAGAGCTCACCTCAGCAGGATTCCAGTATTTAAGAGTTGGCTAAAGGAGGAGAGACTGGTTGTTAAAGAACGACCAGAGAGGGAAGGGGAAAATGCTAAGAGCAGAGGGAAAAGGATGTGTGGATGAGGGTGTGGGCAATGGTGTAAGATGCCACAACGAGATCTTGTAAGATGAGGGCTGAAGCTTGTCTGTGACAATTCAGAGGTGCTTCAGGTGTGTGGTAAGAACAAAAGCTAGACTGGAAACGGCTGAGGAGTGGGACATGAGAGAAAGTCCATGGGGTGAGACAATTGTGGTTGCAGAGGGATGTAAAGAGAGAAGTCTTCTCAAAGAAATGAGAGACTGAAGCATATTCAAATACTAGACAGAAACGCCAGTAGCGAAGAAAAAGTTGAAAATAACGGAAGGAAAGGGGGATGTTCTTGAATCCAAAGAGAAAGCAGGACGGGATCTAGAGTACCAGGTTAGAATACCAGGCTAGGGAACTCACTTTTCAACAAGAAATCAATATGGGGCGGGTGCTCAGATTTGAATCCGCTCTGCTTTTCAAACGTTTTCTTTAAGGGACAGAAAGAGAATTATAATAGACACGAAAGCCGAGGAGAGGGCTGCCGAGTTCAATAAAAAAAAAAAAAGGATAATGGAAAGTCAGGATAGTGGTCTTGGATGACCTCTGAGAGAGCAGCTGCAGCAGCTTCGAGGCAACGGAAGTCACACTACGGGTTTAGACGGGGGGTGGGGAGGTTAAGAGAAAGGTGCAGCGCGTGCAAACCAGAGCTGTAAAAAAACGGCTGTGAAAAGAAAGCGACACAGGATGGTGCCAGGAAAAAAAAAAAAAAAGGCGGGTAGGTGGGGGAGGAGGGGAAGACATTTCGAAGGTGCCCAAGGGCAACCTCAGTCAGGGCAGGTCTTGGCTTGGAGGCCGAAGTAGGCCTCAGATGTGACCTACGGGCCCGGCCGCCCTCGCTGCGGGGCTGAAACCCGCCAGGTGCCGCCAAGTCCCCGTGCCTCCGCCCCCCGGAATAGAATAGCCCCTCCGGCGGCCACCAGCCTTCTCAGCGGATTCGCAGAGCCGGGCAGCCCGGCCTCCCAGAGAAGCGGAAAACCCTCCCCGCCGGGGCCTCACGACGCCCCCGGGCCGCGCCCCGTCCCCGCCGCGGCCTCGCGTCCCAGTGCCCCGCCCAGGCCCCAGGCCTCGCGGGCGACCACAGAGCCGCAGCAGCCCTTCCTCTCCAGCTCCCAGGACTCCGGCACTGAGCTGTGGCCCCGACCCGGCGGCGAGTCTCCCTCTTCCCCGCAGCTTTTGAAAGTTCCCGGGGGCGGCGGCGCGCCGGGGCCCAGGCCCGGCCTGCCGCAGCCGCCCTAGAGCCCGCCGCTTACCGCCTCAAGGGCAGCCCGCGCGGGGGTTTCCATCAAGCGTCGACACCCCTCGGGAATTCCCCACTGGGCCACACACAAACCCCACTTCTTCCTACAAATTTCCGCCGCCGGTTTTATCCGCCGATACGCGGTAGTGGGGGGGTACTCAGACCACTCCTCCCCACCCCCCGCCCGCCCCAGCCCACCTCCGCCTTCCCTCTCCCCGCGGAACCCCTCTGCCGAGCCCGAAGGAACCCGAAGGTCTTCGTCAAGTTCCGCCTCCAGCGCAGAGGGCGGGGCCGCTCAAGCTCCTCCGGGCCGAGCTCGGCTGTTTCCGTACGCGGCCGCTGCGCACTCGGCACTGGGCGGCGCTGGCTGGCTCCCTGGCTGCGAGTCCTCAGTCGGCGGCGGCTGCTGCTGCCTGTGGCCCGGGCGGCTGGGAGAAGCGGAGTGTTGGTGAGTGACGCGGCGGAGGTGTAGTTTGACGCGGTGTGTTACGTGGGGGAGAGAATAAAACTCCAGCGAGATCCGGGCCGCGAACGAAAGCAGTGACGGAGGAGCTTGTACCACCGGTAAGAGGAGCAGGAGGAGGAGGCAGGAGCCGGAGAGAGCCGGGGGGACGGAGGGGGGACGGGGAGGCGCCGGACACCCGCGCTCGGGGCCTTCCCCTCGCAGGAGGGGCCGCGGTAAAGATGGAGCCTCCGCCCGAGCCCCACACCATCGCCGCCGCTCGCAGCGAACAAAGAATAATGGCGGCGGACTGGAGCCAGCGGCGGCCGGGGCGGCAGCGACTCTGCCTGCAGCCAGCGGCGGCGCTCATGGCGGGGGGCGGCGGGCGGGGTGGGAGCCGGCGGCCGGGGGTGTGTGCGGGCGGCCGGCCGCGGCGAGCTGGCGCCCGCGTTCTCGCCGCCGCCGCCGCCGCTGCCGGGCCGGGCCGGGCCGGGCGCGGAGCCGGGAGCCCGGAGCCCGAAGCCGCCCCGGGGGAGGCCTCCCGCCGGCCCGGCCCGGCCCAGCGCTGCCCCCCGCGCCGCTCGCCCGGCCCCCGCCGCCCGCCTCGCCCCCGACCCGGCCCGCCGTCTGCCAGGGCAGCGCCGCCGGGGTGCCCGCGGGGGGTGGAGGAGGAAGAAGGCGACAGTTGAGGGCAGAGGAGGTGAAGGTGCCTGCCTTCCCGGTCGCCTCCGTGTCTGCCATGCCCGCCTCGCGAGGGGAAGCGCTGCTCCGTCTGACCTACTCTCCTCTCCACTCTCTTTGTGCAATAAAGTTCGAAACCCAAGGTTTCCTCTCGTGCTGTATTTTATTCACGCCCTTTCCCCCCGCTCCCACCCCAATGGGAAAATGCTGTTTTCTGTGCTTTTCTGCTTAGATGGGAAGATGAGAAGTCGCGCTTTTTAAGATAATTTTTGATTCTTTCTCTCACCCTCTTCTTTTTTTTTTCAAAGTTAGTAGTCATGGAAATGCATTCTTTTGGGGAGGAAGGGGGTACTAAGAAAAACGTATTTGTAATAACTTTAAAAAAAACTGTTGGGATCTTGTAAAAGGGAAGCTGATGTTTGAAAATAGTTTCGGTTTTAACCCTTTTCAATAAGGTAATTATCACTTGAGATCTATCATTCTGAAACACTGTTGAAACGAATATTAGCCGATGTACTTTTGTTTTACATCACCTTTTTTTTTTTTTTTTTTCTTTTGGCCAGCCGTGCCTTTGGCGTTTGGATCCTCTGGATCTCACCTCGCACCCCCTACCATGTTTCTCACATCTTTGTGTCTAATCGTAAATAAGAGATTGGTTAATACTAATTATAAAAATAGATGTTTTAAAGTGTCCATTATTTGTCTGGCATGTAGTAGGTAACCCCAGCCACAGACCGACAATAATTTAAGCCACAAGGTTTATTTTTTTCCTTGTTGGGAAAAAGGGACAGCAGAAAAGTCATTGGCACATCAAAGATTAAACGACAATTTTGAAGGACCTGGGATATGACCTATTTAAGTTTGTCTTACCTTCAGAAGTTAGAATATCATGCTAGTCTCAGCTTGCATCAGTTCTGTCTTATAAAGATTTAGTATCGAAGATACTTTTGGTTGCCAGCTATTGAAATCTTCTACATTAACTGCTCATTTCCTGATTTGAAAGTAAAGCCGAACAGTTATTTTAGGTGGTGCAAAATATCAACAGGTTATTTGTTTTTAAAATACCTGTCACAGAATGATAGAATTGTGATTGATACAAGGTTTCTTGTTAGGAATAAATATTGGTATTAGAAGCACTGTTTTCTGATTTTCTGTATGCAAGTCACTTTTCCAAAACCTACTTTGCTGTATTGCAAGTCTTAAAAACCACGTTAGCAATTTGTCATTGATAAGAAACTTAAATTAATAAGATGTAATAAAGATGATTTTTCCATAAGGATTGGGAAGATGGTTTTATTTCCAAATACTGAAGAAATTATAGTATTGATGATGATGTAGATCACTGATTTTCCCTAAGGATTTTCTGCAAGCCAGCATAAGTTGAGTAAAATTTATTTTCCTTTACAGAGAATGTATGACAATGACTCTTCCTTTCTGAAATTTTTTTTAAAAAAAGATTTTCCAATGGGTTTTTCTTTAGTCTTATCCAAAAGATCTTTTAAGTTTTGTTTGTTTGTTTGTTTTATAAATTCACAGCCTGCAATTCTTAGCAATTTCAGGTTAAATTTTTCAGATTTTTATGTTCATTAATGTTTGAGTATTTATTAGCATGGTACTAAATTATACTTCTGCTCCTTCCTAGAGATCGGCAAAAATTAGTTAAATCTGCTTGAACCTTTTTTTTCTTTTAATGGACATGTATTCAGAAAGCCAATGAATCTTTGACAAAAATTGACTGAAAAATGTTAAGAGGACACTTCTTGTGAAATTTAAAACTCCTTTTGAATTTTTTTTTCCCACAAAGAGCCTAAGGAAACTTAGAAACCTGATTCATAAAATGGCACCTTCCTTTTTCTGCTTTTTGAAATTTTCATTTTCTTGATTACATCTGATTAATAGAATTTTTGTTTCTTCACAGAGAAGAGACAATAATGTTTGTTTTGTCATTCATTCTAAAACATTAGGTTTTGTTTTGGGGAGTATAATATGGTTATAGTAAAACCAAATGTGTATCCCCCACTTCAGCTCATTTAAAAAAATTTCCTTTTTTATATACAATGAAAAAAATTATATACTTGTAACCTAATGCTTACAGTGTATCACTGAAATTTATAATTTTATTTATTCCATAAATATCAGCTATGGTTATATAAACTTGTTTATATCCAGCCTGTGACATAATCTTGTAACCATATCTTTCTTGATATACAGTGTCACTTCCAGTGATGGCTTCTTTATTGAATACTTAGAGCTCAAATTTGAATTTAAAAATATAGTAGATAGTTGGGGAATGAAAACAATGAAGGGCTTTTTTTTCTCATCCCTACATTATCACTTGAGACACAATTTGTGATACCTCAAATATTCAGTTAGCACATACTATGGCAAAGAATGTAGTTAGTGGAAGGAGTAGTGGGTTTGCAGTCTTAGGCCTGTGTTTGAATCTTGCTCTTGCCACTACTGTAATGTGCCTACTGTAGGAATTTTGCGACCTACTGGAAGTCTCTTGATCTTTCTCAGCCTTAGTTTCCTTATCTGTTAAATTAGAATAATACCACCTACTTTATAGGGTTGTGAGATAATTATAAAGTACTTCCTTAGGGATTCAATTAATGATAGATACTTATTTTTAAGTTTTATTTTAACTTCCTAGGTGTGGAACCTTCGGCAAGTTTATTCTCCATACCTCAATTTCCTTGGTCATAAGTGTATATAAAATATCTACCTCATAGAAATGTGGGAATTAAATAAGTTAATACATACTAAATGCCAGGCATGTCACAAGTGTTCAGCAAATATTTCTTATTACTTTATAAGTTATTCATCGTTGTTATTACTGTGTTTTATACACTGGGCCAGAAGCTGCAGCAAATCCAAAGATGAATTACACTGTCGTATCTCTACCCTCAAGGAACTTTTGGGGGACATGATGACTAATAAGGCAGAATATATGTCATAAGAAAACAATCAAAGGAAAGAGAGATCACATCTGATGAAGATGGAAGAAAGGAGAATTCTTTTTATATTTCCAGTTTTATTTTTTAATAAGTAATTCAGATAGTCCATAATTCAAAACACATAAAATGTAATACAGCAAAAAGTCATGTTTGGCCAGCACCCTCCAATCACCCAAGTGTTAACCAGTTTCTTACTTGTCCATACAAAAGCACATATGATGTATGTACTCTTCCCCCCAACCCCCTTTTTATAGAAATGCTAGTATACTATATACACTCCTGTGTTTTGCTTTTTTCACTTAATTTGTCTTAGCAGCTGGTTTGTGTCAGTACATAAAGAGCTTCATTCTTTTAAGTATGAGGCACTTCATCATATGCATATACCTGTA
Source organism: Camelus dromedarius (assembly GCF_036321535.1). Lineage (NCBI taxonomy): Eukaryota > Metazoa > Chordata > Mammalia > Artiodactyla > Camelidae > Camelus > Camelus dromedarius. The sequence continues at coordinate 66,497,434 of NC_087439.1, read as the reverse complement.
TTAACCAGTTAGTGAATTAATTTTATTTTTAGATCTTATGTGACCTTTTAAAGTAAGAGAATCTGTCATTATGCCTTTATTTCTTTAAATGAAAGATTTCATTTAAATGAGAGATAACCATAACATAAATGAGGATGTTATTTGAACTGCCTCAAATACCTTTTTAGTTTCTGTTTTTAAAAAGTTTAAGTAAAATGATGGAGATGTGCATGAAGAGGGAAGCAAGCTAAGAGTTAACTCTCAAAGTGAGTTTAGTCTGAATTTGATTCTCTTGTTGAGGTTCTTGTAGCCCTGTACAGACTACTTCCTCGTATTATTTCATTCCAAAAAAGTCTATATAATTTTCTCTATAAATGAGAAAGAATATCTCGTGTAGTCCAGACCTGTTTTTTAAGCAGACTGTTCTCATGGGATATTATTACCCAGTAATCCTGATTAGTGTACTAGCTTTCTCCCTGACTTTTTTATATACTCATTATCTTACTTTTTGATTTTCTAATATTTCCTAGTATAATTATCAGTGACTTTTATATTTGATACCTAAATAAATAGTGAGTTTCACTTATATGATTATCTGCTGAGACTTTTCACTGCTTAGATGAATTTTTTTTCTTTTCCTTTTGTGTGGGGTTTTGTGTGTGTGTGTGAGGCAGTCCTTGGTCATTCAGTTGGACCAAGTAACACTCATTTAAACTAGAGCACAAAACCAGTTTCAGTCTCTTTCCTTTTCTTTTTTGGCTCTTCTAAGTAGCATTTAACCATAGTACATTTTAAATATACATGCTGTTAGTGTATTTTAAGTTAATTAAGCTTAGAAAATGATAACTAATAATGTAGCAGCAGGGACACAAAAAGTCGCTTATCTTTAAAAAAAAAATTTTTAAATGAAGCCGTCATGGTGTATCTCATTGTTTGGATGTTAAGTTGAAAGTTACGTATATTAGAGCTTTTAATGTAAGAATATTGTCTTACTATTATTTTGAGGAGTTAGTATTTTATATAAAATACTGATGTGTGCTATTTTTACCTACTCAATGACTAAAATGTTTACAAAGCATTTACCTTTACTGATTTGGTGGAGGTGGAGATAGATAATTAAAATCTGTAAAGGCAGAAAAGTTTTCTTCTGGAACATACCTGGCAGCTACCAGACAATGAAATGATTTCTCACAGTATTATTGTATCAGTCAATTGCCTTTTGGGGCAGAGGTAAAGCTCGTGAACTAAAACAAGAAACTATTTCTGTGAAAATGGCTGCTTGCTTTCCTCTGCCAGTTTAATGTATATGCTACCTCAGTCATTATGTAAGAGGTTAGTTATGGTCAACTTCCTGAAGTTGTAAGAAGAAAGTATGATTTTAAACTTATTTTACACTATCAAATCTGTAAATGCAGGTTCTTGAGACACATTTGAAACATAAATATGAATAGCCGTTTTGTTTTTTTCTCATTCAGCATGTTCCTCTCCCCTTAATATAAGCACACTCTTGTGTCCTGTTTGTTTTATTTTGTTTTGCATTCTTCTCTTTTCTTAGCTCTGCCAGCCCTGTAAAGATATGTTTTGTTATATTTTACCAAGTTTTACTCACCGGCCTTTAGGTTACCAATAAGAAGCAAGGGGAAAAAAACTATCATTTACATTCTGATGTTTATTCCAACATATAAGCAGAAGGCTGTATTTTACAAATACAGTGATGAAAAATTATCTTTTTATACTTAATCAATTTTTCAGGCTAGTTACATGAATCACAACTTAAATAGTATCTCTTTCTAAACTTTTAAATGCCTGAGTTTTTCTCAGGGTTGAAGGTAATGAATCAATAAATGAGATGGGCTGTCTGAACAAATTTTTCCTGATTGGATTAATCCAGGATCTCTGAATAATCTAACAATCAAGGTTTAGAAAATAAGAGGTCTGAGGGAGTGATGGTGTTTTTTTCCAAAAAGGAGAGAAGTGAAGACTGACATTTGGTTGGAGAAGAGAAAATTGAGTAAGAAATTAAAATAACTAAGTAATGGGGAGGGTATAGCTCAGTGGCAGAGCTGCATACCTAGCATGCAGGAGGTCCTGGGTTCAATCCCCAGTACCTCCATCAAAAAACCAGATAAGTAAATTAATTAACCTAATTACCTCCCCCCTGCAAATAAACAAATAAATAGGTAGATAGATAAATAGATAATTTAAAAAAAAAAGTAATGACCCTGGAGTTGGTCTGAAAGTTGGTTTATACCAATGGTAATAGAAAATGTCTTTCCAAAAGATTAGTGAATCTTCCAGGAAACTAAGGTAGATTTCCTTCAATTTTAAGTGGATTCCTAAGGAGCTCGTTACCTGCATCTGAGTTTCTGATTATAATTATAAGACAGTATAGATGTAACTAAAAATGTTTATAACCTAGCCAAAGCTGAATAACTGTTAATTTTGAGGGCTGTTAATTCTATTTGTGCAAGTGATTGGCAATAGGAGACTCAGAAATCTTAAGGAGACCGAAGTGAAAATTACTGCTTGTTCTAAACTGTGTGCTCTGAAAGGGTATCATTTTCTTAAAAGTATCAGTAGTCTTATTTGCTGTTACCAGTAACAGTAATACAGTTTTACTTACTACCATTTATCAGTCTAGTCATTTATTCAGTAAATATTTATTGACGATCGATTTTTTATAGTTGATGAAATCACAAGAAAATTTACTCAGGTATTTATAGGTATCAAATGAAATACTGTTCTAGTTGCTATAAACAGTAAAGCCTGAGTATGTGGCTTAGCTGCTCTCAAGGAACTTACAGTGTAGTGGTGACAAAAAGAAGTATGAGAAAGAAGGATTTATACGTGGCAGAATATGAGTTTTCACTACTGTCTTGAAGGACTATAAGGTTTAGAAGAGAAGTTCAGTGAGGAAAAGTTTTGCCAGCAAGAGAGGATTCATATTGCATACTGAAGACCTTGGAGAGTAGAGGTACAGGGGAGCATTCCAGGTAGTGGCATGGGCAACAAAAATGAAGATACGAAAGTAGGATGAACTTGGTATGTTCACAAGTTGGTGAAGAAAGTGTTAACATTAAGTATAAATCCACTTTATGAGGAACCCTGAGTGTGAGGCAGGAAGCTTTAAATTTTAAGAGGAAGAACGATATAAACAGAAATGACATATATTGGGCTAAAATGTAGATATCCTGACTCCTAATTCTTTCTCCTTCATGGTGAATTAATTGCAGTTTAAAAATTGACATTATAGATTCTTTTTTTAACAGCTTTATTGAACTACAATTCACATACCATACAACCTACCAGTTTTAAATGTACACTTCTATAGTTTTTAGCATGTTCACAAGATTGTGCATCTGTCACCACAGTCAGTTTTAGGACACCTCCGTTACTGCAGAAAGAAACTCCGCATGGCTTAGCCATCACCCCTCAATCTCTTCATATCCCCAGCCCAAGGCAACTACTAATCTACTTGGTCTCTAAGGACCTGCCTGTTCTGAACATTGCATATAAATGGACTCATACAGTATGTTATCCATTGTGATGAGCTTCTTTTACTTAGCATAATAATACTTTCAGGGTTCATCCATGTTGTATCTATCAGTACTTCATTTCTATTTATTGCTAAATATTCCTTTTTATGGATATGCAGTATTTTATTCATGAACTCATGGACATATGGGCTTTTTGGTATTGTTAATCATGCTGCCATGATTGTTCATTTATTGCACGTTTTCAATTCTTTTGGGCTTATACCTAGCGGTGGAATTGCTGGATTATATGGCAACTGTGTTTAACCATTTGAGAAACTGCCAGACTATTTACCAAAGCTATGGTACCTTTTTACTTTCCCACCAACAACGTATAAGGGTTCTAATTTCTACATGTCCTCACCAACACTTGTTTTTATTTTTCATTACAGACATCTTAGTGGATATGAAGTTGTCTCACTGTGGTTTTGATTTGCATTTCCCTAATGACTAATGATGTCTGACATCTTTTTGTGTACTTACTGGCCATTTGTATACCTTCTTAGAAGTGTCTGTTCAGATCCTTTGCCTATTTTTAAATTAGTTTGTCTTTTTATTATTGAATTGTAATAGTTCTTTATTATTATAGATAGTAAGTTTCTTACCAGGTATATATGATATACAAAATTTTCTTTCATTTTGTGGATTGTCTTCATTTTCTTGGCATGAAAGTTTTTAATTTGATAATTTCCAGTTCATGTGTTTTTGTTGCACTTTGTTTTCCACTTGTTTTGTTTTGTGTGTTGTCATTTGTGCTTTTTGGTGCCATTTCTTGGACATCATAAATTCTTACTTAATTATTACAAGCATTTTCTAAATATCTCTGAAAACCCAGGCAAAAAGGACACCATTATTTAATGAAAAATAACTAAATCTCCTAATGCATATTTAAAGTTATACGCCACCTATTCTGGTCTTCTCTTTTATCCTGTGTCCAGATCCCTTAGTTGAGTGACTGATGAAAAGAAGCAAATATAAAAACCAAGAAATAACAACTTTGAAACATTTTAATTCAAAGTACTATATTTTGAGAATTATTTGTTAAGAGAGAATGTATTATGATGTTTGTGTGGGTGTAGTGTATTACTCATAAATGTACTGTATTGGGGGAATTTACACTTAGCAGACCTTGACCATAAAGGCAGTAGTAATTCCTTCATTTTTTCACAGATGACTAAACTGAGCTCTGGGGAATTTAAATGATATACTTGCTGGTAGAGCCTTTTCCCTGTGCAAGAAATAACAGTAAAGCATGGTTTGCATCTCTCTGAGTTTTAATAGCATTATCTCTTTGTGAAGAAAGTTTTCAAGATTCTAGCTTTATTGTGATTACTGTATATTTTTTTCCTCAACAGTAGTTAAGTTTAGGTCTATAAAAGTTCACTTGGAGGAATTATTGTAGCCAAGGTCTTGAAAAAATATATTGATTTCATTATGTTACTAATCAGATCTTCATCAGCAGATTACCATAACTGGCCAGCTCTTGCCTTCCTTTTTTCCATAATTTGTGTTTTCCTATTATTTCATAATAGAAGTTTATGATTTTAAATCATTGTTAACTATAATACTTCTTTGGAGGGAGTTTACAGGTAAGCTGGTGGTAGAGATTCATTTTTACTTCCCTAGATCTTTTATATATGATACATATTTTATCTCTTACTTGCTTGTAAGCTCTTCGAGAGAAAGGTTCTTGTCTGCTTTAAACTATAGTCCCCTTACTTTTTGGCAGAACGCTTATTGTGTACTAGGCACAGAAAACTTAACTTGTAATGAACGAGTCTCTCTTGGAGGGTCACAGATTTAAAAGGCAAGATTAAAACCAATTTCTTCAGATTTGCACAGGTTAAAGGAAGCAGGCATATATACTTAGATGATTCAGACACTGAAATTACAGATTTATTTTTTTAAAAGCCAAGGAAATTAGATTCATTTTTCATAGCTTAAAAAGAAAGTTTTCTCCTTCGAGTTTTTATTAATTCTGATGCTTTACAAATACTTCACACCTCTGAAACATGGGAAATAGCATGAGATTGTATTAATCAAAGTGATTACCAGAAATCACTACCAGGATGGGTTTAAAAAAAAAAAGTACACTCACCTGAAAATTTGTACTTGATATTGACTCTTTCAGGATTAGAGATAAAGAAACCTACTTGAAGTAAGTCTTTATCATAACTGTATGTAAGTCTTTGCTGTTGTCTACATGTCATTTATCAGCTTTGTAGATTAACCATGGCTAATTTTTAAAATATAGTCCAATATATCCTTGGTGCTTTGAGTGCTTGGCTTTTTCTAGTAAGCGAACCATAGTTAAAAGGATTAGCATGTTGCTTAATAGTCCATGCAATTCCATTGGCAAATATTTCCTCACTTTTTGTGATATGGGATTCTAGGTAGTATAGCCCTAAACAGTCTTGTAAAGTCCTTGCAAACCTCTTAACATCTCTAGTTCTCCATCTGTGAAGTCAAAGCTAAAACCAGAATTCCTGTCTTATTACTCCTACTATGTAACATGTGCTGTTCTTACCTCAGGAGCACTGATTTTCACTCTTTCATTCTAATTTGTAAATAATTCACCAAGAATAGCATTTCAAAATTTATTTCAAAACAGAACTGTTAAAATAATAAACATTAACTTTATAAAACGTGTTTTTTGAAAACACTTGGACATTCATTTTCCATTTCAGTGTAGTGATTTTCACATAGCCCCCTCAGGTTTTGTGGAGTAAATAAAAGCTATAAATATTTAACTTCAAGGCATAGTTTTGTAGGTCCTTACAGTACCACCCTTGAGGTAGTTTATGAAGCATAACTTAGAATTTGAAAATAGTTTCACTCTTTAGTCAACACAAAAATTGCTTTTCTAAAAGTAACTGTATGTAGGAGGTGCATAATCCTTTTTTCCTAAAAAAAAAATCAGCTCCAAAAATTATTTAGTAGAACTTCACATATAGAAATTTACATAGGATCACTTTGAAAGGCTCAATGTGTAAAAAGCTGTTAAAGTGGTATCAGATGGGTGTTTGGAAAGAAAAGAGAATGGGAAAAGATGGGATAAAATGTTACTATCTAAAATAATGCATAGTCATAGTTGCTGCCTTGCTAAGCAACACTGTCTCTTGGTGACCAGATACATGAATGCTTGTTTCAGAGCCTTGAGTAGTCTTACCTGAAGGAAAACAAGGCAAATACATTTTGCCAGTACTTAAAAAAACAATAATAGTAACTTTGATTTGAAAAAGCACTAAAGCTTTCTTATTGAAAGATACTATAGAATTAATCATATTAGAATATGAGGATGGCTGTCATAAATCATGTAATGCATTTCTATAATCAAATGATATTTTCCTAATTCACTTCTGTTAAGTACTTCCGTTGATGATAGTATCTTTCTCATAGGGCATGCTACACAGTTTAAAATAATTTTACTCATTAAAAATAGTATTCAAATACTCTGATAATCACAAAACTGCAGTAAATTATAACATGTAAATATTGAACTTAAAGCAGTTTCTCTGAGCTCAGGGTAATATACACATCAGGGAATTAGTTTTATTAAATAACATTAAAAGATTCTCCTTTGCTGTATGCCTTCTTTTTTGGTAGTGGTTGAGTTATACTGGTATTTACTGTTAATACAGAGAATTTATAAAAACAAACATTCTCAAGCTTTTATTTTTGTAACAGAAATGATTAAATCTCATCACGTTCAAATCACACAAAATTAATTTCATATATAACTTTTCATGCCTTCTTCTGATATCTAGACTAGAGGCTGAAGTAATAGATTTGTATTCCAATTAAGGGAGAGCATAAAGAAAAGTGTTTCAGAAAATTATGTCAGAATTTTCTTACCTTGATAAAGACACTAGTTTATTTTCATTTATCACATTGCCTGTTCTGTTTCCATAAAAAAAAAATATATATATATATATATTTGGCCTCATTTTGTTAGGGTGTGGTTAGTCTAATCTAATAAGATTCTTATAGCTGAAGTTGATATGTGTGTTGAGTTGAGAAGTGTGTGTGTGGGTACATACATACACAGTCCACACAGTATACATACAGCATTTGAATATGCTATTTTCCTATCTGGTTTCAGTGAAAATACGCTGTGTTTAATACCAAAAGACTAGTGTTAGCATCAGAAACCTGGAGCACTAAATTACCAGTATTGATTGCATACATCTCAGTTCTGCTAGATCAAACATATGATAAAGATAGATAAGGTATCTCAAGGTTAATAACAAAAAATATATGCGGGAGGAAAAAAGGCAGTGCAAGCTTGTCACTGATACCTAGAAAGCTGAAGTCTGTTGTGCGGTGCCTGAGCATTTTGCCACTCTCTTTAGTAAATTAATCATAACACTTGAGAAGATTATCCAAGACATGTTGAAAGTATAAGCATATGTTAGTAAGGCTTTCACACAATTATAATATACTAAAAACTAACAGGTATGAAATAACTGTGTAGCAGTGTTGTATATTACTCACAGATGTTTCTAGGTATACTTCTGCAAAATATTTTTAGTGATACATTTGACTGTGACAACAGACCAGTCACTCAGTTTTAAAGCCATGTACCAAGTGGCTGCCGTGGCTACCCTGGAGACTTGAGACTTCTGCTCATGTGATTTCCTTAAATTCGTGGACTTCTGGATTGGTGAAAGAGTTTAGGAGGAGTCACCCATTTGCTAGATGCAGGAGGTTTTTTTTTTTTTTCTTCTCATTTATAATTAAGGTTATTTGCATTTTTAAAAACCACAGCATATATTCATATGTTCCATTAGTTATGAATGTATTATTTTTTCTTGAGAGTCAAAATTCACAGTTCATCTCTCTGAATACTTACCTTCCCTCCTAAACTGAATTAACTTTGTCATAGAGTTAAGGGATTTAAAAAGTAAACTGTGTTGTGGGGGAAGTGGGTCTGTTTTTCATAAACTTGCACTGGAATGTTTAAGATCATAAAGACTTGGGCACTTCTTAAAGGTCAAAAATATTTGAGGAAAAAGAATAAGGTGAAAATATACAGCATTCTTTCTTTTGCTTAATAGTTGTTTATAAAAGTGATGATACGGGCTTGCTTTCTTAGGTGATGACCTTTAATTCGCCTGACTTGATAGAGGCAGATAAATACAGAATTATTGCTGCCGATATTTGTCCCTGGTTTGGTATAGTTTTGCATAGGTGTAGAGTAGGTGAACGTAAATGCCACCTTATCAATGAGGGTTTCACTGGTCTGCTTTTACAATATTAAAAACCCCTCTAACATTCTTTCCAGTTTTATTTTTCACCCAACACTTTTACCTTCTGATTTATTATACATTTACTTGTTTACTTTTCCTCCTCTATTTCTATACACTAGAATATAAATTCCACAAAGGCAAAGTTTTTTAAAACTTTATTTTATTTCTTCATCACCAGGAACTTGAACAGTGCCTGACATATAAATAAATGCTTAGACATGACACTACAATGTCAGAATATAATACAAATGTTTAGATATGATACCATAATACAAGAATAATGTATATAATGTAAACTGTTAAAACTGAAGATCCTGTTGGTTTTGGAAAAGTGAATTATTCACTTGTGGTAAATTACCTCATGGTATATTATGTAGAGTAGAAGTAAATACATTGCAATATAAAAATTCTAAACCCAATGAGTGACTTTAAGAGACATCATTCTCATAGTCTCATTTTGCTCTAGTAGTTCCAGATTGATTTTGAATGACTGTTCTTTGTCTTTTCTCCTTGCTTCTATACAAAATCAGATACCAGCCATTGACTCACTCATTTTTCTGAAGGCCTACTGTAATTTAATTTTTTGCTTATACTATTTTTCTTACCAGAAAAGTTAATATACCCCCAGATTTATCAGTTCTCTTATTTGTTTTCAGTGTTTCTTTGGAATTCCACCACTCTTAACTAATGCAGCATACTCTCTTTTTTTAAAAAGTGATGGAAGCAGTCATTTGACACTTTCCTGGGACGTTTATCTAAACTACATTTTAAAGCTTTAAATATCTAGTCTTTACTGTGTAAAGATGCAAAACTGGCACAGTCCTAGTCAGATAAATTTCTTGATGCTTTCTAAGATGGAAAGAAAGAATTGCTTTATCATGTTGGAAAGTTAAGAAAAGGCCCTGTTAAACTATCTGATAACTGTAACAACAGCTGTTACCAGAGCAACATATAAGTAAACAAAGCACTGTCCACCGTGTGAAAGAGAATCTTTACTGAGTAATAGTCTGGTCTTGTGGCTTTTTTTAAAGTACTGCTAATTATCTCAAGTATTGTATTCTCATCTTACATATATAATACATATAAATATACATACATTTTATATATTATATATGTATATGAATGGTAAAGTTTTTATATTTGCCCAAGATTAAGGAGTCGAGTGACCTATTCTTAATCTGTCTTCTTTACTATGAACCATATAGTAAAAAGAAATACATATATTATTTTACTAAGTGGCCTGCATAATTGTGTGTGCATACATTTTGTTGTCAGTTCCTAGGATCACAGCATTTTAAGTTAGGAGAGATCTCTTCATCCATCTCCCTTGTTTTCAGATGAGGAAACTGGAACACAAAAAGCTTAGTTTGTCCAATGACTACTTGGTGACATCCAGCTTTCCCCCAGGTGTTAGGCTCTCTTTCCCAACTACTTAGAATAGCATTCTTTGTTTCTCTCAAGATTGGGTGAATAATACTGCAGAATCACTCCCTTTTTCATATTAAGAGTTAGAACTCTGAAGACCATTATAGCAAAATGGCATGTATCTTTGTGGATTTATTTTTTAAATTTTGTTTCTTTCAGGCATGACACTTTTGAAATTTGTTTTAAGTTCATAGTTTTCAAAGGATTGTGTTAATTTTTAGGAATAAATTCATGAAAATACTTATATCAATCCCAAAATAGATTTTGGAATTCAGAATTATTGAAAGAACTCTTTTAAGAATCACAAAACTGTCAAGCTAATACTATAGATCTTCCGTGATTTCCAGGATCTATTTGTTTGTAATATTCCAGGCCCACTATTTGCACATTTTCCCTGAGTTCATATGTACCTGATCTTTTTCTTGTTTTATAGTAGTATGGTAGTACTAAGCCTTTGTTGTTGTTGTTTGCATTCCCCAAAAGCATTCATTTGTGTAATGAATTAAGAATCTCCTTTCTTCAAATAATTTTGAAAACCCGCATATTAGCTCTGTTAACTGATCCTGTGTCTGGAGACTACACAGCTAGCTAAGACTGCTCCTGGGGTAATAGAAAAATTGAAGACTGTACACAGAGCATCTCTTCTGTCCCCACCTGAATATATAAAGAAAAGAGAGTAAAAGCTTTCAAAGTCATGACTAATGCATTCACTTTAAATGCTAGTTTAGTTTAGTTGAGTTTCAGTACCTTCAAGGTGAAAACCAAAAGAATAGTTTCTGTTTTAGCTGAGTTGTTTGAGTTTCTTATCTGAAACAAATTGTTTTTCCTTAAGTAGTTCTAACCTGCACTTTGAGAAAGGCCTGAATTATCTGATGAAAGACAGTATTTTACTGTTGCCCACATGGTTGACATCTACGCAAACTAATTAAGAAGGCTATCCCCCACCCTGAAAAAGGATTGATAGTCTACCTGAATGAAATGATAATAAAACACTGGCAGTTCACATGGGGGATCCTGACCTTTGGAAATACCACGCTTTGTTTTTAAAAGAAAGGGAAAAATAAGTAAATAAAATGAGTATTATTTAGTTGGGGAGAGAAGAAGGATGCAAGTCACATTCTTGTTTTGAATGTGTCCTTGTAGCTATAATTACTTATGTTAGCTAATGGTTTTGTTCCTTTATTATAGAATCATAAATATTTTATTTTCTGAAACAAGAAGTTGTAATGATGCCTTGTACCTTAGTGTCAAAAAAAAAAAGTTAAGTAGCCCTGACATATTGAAGAGAAAACAAAGACAAAAGAAATATGATCTGTGCCTTAAATTAATTTTAATCAAATGATGGAGTGAAATTATAATGGATGACAGCATAGGTTAAAAAGAAATATGGCTTGGAATAAAGTCTTTCAAAAATGGCTGTATATTCTCTGCCTACACAGGAGATATTATGATGATAATTTTGTATTTCTCTTCATTCTCATTAAATTGATGACTTGGAGAGGATAGAGAAAATTTATGAGTTTCTGCTCTTATTTAGCTTGACTCAGGACTGTCCTCAAAAGGATTTATTTGCTTATTTTATTGTTGTTAAGATTTGATTTTTTTTTCTTTGATGTGCCATTTTATTCCAGACCAGAATATGGACAGTATTTAGTATACAGAAACTATTTTGTTGTTGATATTGCTTTGTTACTTTTGATGTCTTTCTTAAATTATTTAGTTTAAAAGAGCACAGATTTTAAGTATACAGTTCAGTGAATTATCATAGGTAATAAAGTTATTTGATAATTTTTTAAATGGTTATTTTTACTCTCAAAATGAAGGATAAACCATTTAGGCAAAATTTAAATAAAAATAGTAATTTTATATAAAAATGTCTGGGATTTTAAAAATCTTTGTCAACAGGTATCTCAAAATCATGATTGAAATACAGTTTTTGGTTCATAGTTTCAAAATGTTATCCATCATTTCTGGCATTAAATCTTTTTAAATGGTGCAAGTAATCCTGAATTCTGAATCTCACAGAAAGAAAAATTAAAAGTAAAGCACCATAGTATGTAAAAAGAAAAAGGTGAAAATCATCCTCCTATGTAATTCTAACAAATCTTTCTCTTCAGAGCCACCACTTACTACAGTTCGGTGTATAACTTCCTGCACCTTTTCTCATGCATATACCTTTACAGCAATTTATTTTACTTGTTTTCTTTACATAAATGGAGTTCTACCTTATAATATGTTCTATAACTTGCCAATTCACTCAGTCTATCTTGGAAAACGTTGTATGGCATTGCATTATAGATAAACTTCATTGTTTTTCATTGCTGTAACTTCTTTAATGGTCCTCCTAATGATAGATCCTTGTTTCTGGTTTTTTGCTACTATAAAAAATTTCTGTCCTTGAACATGTATCTTTGTGAACTACTCAGTAAGTTCCTTACTGACTAGTAGTTTCCCTGTATTCTAGATGTTACTGTGTTGATTATATGTAGCAGATATTTTCCCCCTGTGTACTTATCTTGGTGGCTTTTGTCATATTAATGTTTTAAATAATTATGTAGTCAAGTCTGTTGATCTTTTCCTTTGTCATCTGTTTTGTGGATTTTGTATATTTATATTAATTTCCACAGAGTTATTTTCATTTTTAACTGTCACTTGTAAAACACTTCCTTTTTATAGAATCCTGTGAATGATGGCAGAATGTTAGTATGTGATACAGGCTGATAACATGCAATAATCACATAATGATCAGTGACAATTTTGATAATCAATTTTGGAATTGTAAAATAAATGTAATAAATTCTGGAAAAGCATTGGAGTTTTTGTGTTATTTATGGCATCACCATAGGTAGTCCTCACTACTAAATTTATTTTTGACTTAACGTGCTAGGCACTGTACGGTAACAGTAGCACACAAGTAAGAAATGACCCCTTTCATTGTGACTCCTTTAGACACAGTTGCTTCCTCAGTTATATCTGCTACATATAATCAGTTTCTGTAACTTCAGTGTAGCTGCTGCTGCTAGGTATTTCTCTTCACTTTTGCTGTCATCCAGTGCCAGCTCTAACAAATATACTAAACTCTTAGCAAAGCAGGGTCTGAAAAGTAAGAAAGATCAGTCTTGATTATCTTATCCAGAATTTTGCAGTTAAAATTTTAAAAGATGTTTTAGTGTATGGAGGGGGGTGGCACGTGTGCACATATGTGTAGGGTTGCACACTATACATAGAGTACAGAGTCAGAACCCAAAATAACTTTTTCACTGTTTGAGGTCTCCGATTTGACTGCGTAGCTTTTTCTACCTTGATACCCCATAACTTGGGCTCTTGAAACTTGAGCTAATTTTGTCCTGCCTCCAGTAACTTCCTGTGGAAGTAGCTTATAATTTTTCTGTTTCTTCCCTATAAAAAGAGGGAATACCCTTATAGGAAGTTCCTTGAAGCCAATATCTCCTAGACCCTGTCAACAGCTCTCTTCTACTCTCTACCCTCCCTCCTTACCTGACTGATAGATTTTGAAAAAATTGTAACTTTGCTGCTGCCCCTCCCCCCCTTCTTAGTAGGGGTGATTCATGACAGAGAGGAATCCCTTATTCTAGATGGAATAATATCCCATTGGGAAAAAAATGGTGAAGGAAAAAGAAAGGTTTTTTGCTTTTTTGAAAAGACTAGGACTTTTATAGCTCTGCAAATTTGGACAAGTCTGACAATAATTCAACTACATTATAGTTTAACCAGATTTCTTGAGTGCATCTGCTAACCTAACCACCACATATACCTATTTATAACTTGAAAATTGCCTTTAAAACCACAAAAGCACAAAGCACTGTAGTGCTTGTAACACTCTTCCATATTATTGTAGGTAACTAAATGACCATGGAATCTGGAGCAGAGAACCAGCAGAGTGGAGATGCAGCTGTAACAGAAGCTGAAAACCAGCAAATGACAGTGCAAGCCCAGCCACAGATTGCCACATTAGCCCAGGTATAAAATACATGGAGAGAGTCCAAGTTGTGTCTCTTCTAAGAGGAATATGTTTTAGACAAGAGAACTTAGTTTTTCTTACAGAGATATACATAGAATGAGCAAAGACATTTTTAGAAAATCAGAATTCCTAATTATTTAATATTAGCCTAATCTTAGAAATGATAGTATTAATTCAATAACATAAAAGAAAAATGTATTGTTAAACACCAACACACTATAGTGACATGATTCATAAATACATTTAAACTGATGGGTAGATTGTCTCTTAAACAAGGGAAGACAATCTAATATGATAACTGCTTTTTTTCACATGTAGATTAATTGGGAGCATGGGAATGCAGATAGTCTGAAAGGCTAAGTTTACATATGCTTAAACTAAAAAAATAGGATAAGCAAATAAATTGACACAGGTAAATTTCAAGTATGATAGTTTTGTTCCCTATATATTTTAAGTATAATTTATGATTTTGTCTTTGTCTTAAATATTCTAAGATTATATTCTCTTATCCTTTTTTGTTCTTATGTATTTTTCCTCAAATGTTCTACTTTAATAACCATTGTTTGCATATATATGATGAGAAAGGTAGTTAATATAAAAGCCAAATAGCAAACAGTAACCTGCTAGGTAAGAAAGTGGGATATCGCCTCTTTCAGATGAAATTCCCAAGAGAAAATAATCCTGGCTGAGGCTCTGGGATGTCGAACTTCAGCTCCCCAAAGAGTTTTAAAGCTCCCCTAGAGGAGTCACTGAGCAAGAATGCATCTTGGGAAATAGTGGGCTAACCACAGATGGTTACCACACTGAGCTAACATATGGGCCAAATACTAGACCTCCAGCAGGAACATAGTCAGAAGCAGTGAGCTGTTCTGTGTTTTCTCCTAAGATCACCAGGGTCCCCTCCAGCCTTGAGGTGTAAGGCAAAGCAGAATATATTTAGGGATGAAGTATGTACTCAGATGAAGCAGGTGCAGGAACAAAGGGGAGACTTCATTAGCACATAGTCAAGGCAAATGTGCACATAAGAATCTGGGCTCATCCAAGCATTCACCCCTCTGGTAAAAAGAAGATACATTGCCAGCAGGGATCTTGGTGATGGCATCCCTGACGTATCTACCTCATAGGTCTCTATTCTTCTGGGTGTCCTCCAAGTCTGCTATATAATGTCATCCTGGAAATTCCTTTCTTCCTGCTGTCTTTCTCTCTTAGAGTTTTTGTTCTTGATATATTAAAGCATGTTTTCCAGTGGTTTCTTGAGCGAGTTTGAAGGGGTAAAGAATTCTTGGTAAAGAAATAATTTTTCTTTCAAATTTTGAAGGTGTTGATCCAGTGTCAACTTCTAGTGTTGCTATTTGAAAGACTAAATCCATTTCTTTGTATCTCTGTTAGCTTATAAAAATCTCTCTATTTACAGTGCTTCACTATTTCATTGTCAAGGCCTTGGTTTGGATCAGTTTTCATCCATTGTGCAGTTGTTTTCAGTGGGCCCTTTTATAATGGAAACTCATGTCTTCAATTCTGGGCAATTTCTTTAAGTTATTTGGTTGATGATTTTTTTTTCCCCTCTCCTTTCTCTTTTCTTTCTAGGATCCTTGTGATCCAGATGTTTGTCTAATTTTCTCATTTCTACTCTTCTGGTTTCTGTCTCTTTGTCTTTTTGCTCTGCTTTCTGGGAGATTTCCTCAACTTCATATTTCAGCCCATCTGTCAGATTTTTTATTTCTGCTGTCACATTTCCAAGAGTTCCTTTTGTTCTCTGATTGGTCCTCTTGTGTTTTAATAGTGTTCTGTTTATGTTTCACAAATGCAATATTTTCTCTCATCTCTGAGAATATTGATTTTGTTTTAAGTTTTCACTGCCCCACATAGATTTTCCTCTATATGCCTTTACCCCCTTCCATCTCTTTTGCTCCAGCTTTCATATTAGAAGCTTTCCTCAAATGTTTGACAGCTTGTGGTTGTCTGCTCAGGCTTAAAAGTACAGGACCAAAAACCTGCATTGAAAGCTCTGTGGACATGTTTGAGGCCTAACATCTATGAGTTGTGAGCTTCACTTTAGGGTGATTGTGGCATTCCCAATGTTATTATCTCTTAAGTCTTTCCTCTTCCCCTTGGTGTTGATCAGGTTCCCTAGAGAAAAGCTTTACTAATCCCCTGAGCCAAGGGAGAGGAGATGACTGGGGTTTATTACCTCACCTCAGCAATGGCTGATGGTAGGCAGTCAAGAAACCCTCTATCCAGATAGTAAACCTCTGTTTTTCTGTCAGCATTGGGTAGATTAGTTGTTCTTCCACAGGGAGTTGAGGAGGGGTTCCAATTGTTTCTCAAAGAGCCTTTAACCAGCCTTCCTTATTTTCAGCCTTTTCTTTCACTCTACCTTCCAGTGTGCCTTAGATCATGAATCTCTTAAGGATTTTGTGGCATAAATCAGGCTTTCCCTGCGTCCATCTTATAAGTTAGCCTTCTGAGGTCTTCCAAGCTCATTACCATTCATCCATCTGTTTCCAGCCTCCAAAACTCTTGCTGTTATCTCCTTTCCCATTCTTCAATACTGGTGTGATTATGCCTGTAAAAACAAAATCAGTTTCATGAAGCTCAATTGGAGATTCAGGAAGGAACAAAATTATATGCACATGTTCAATTTGCATATAATCACTGATAAGTAGAATGACATGATATTTCAGTTTAGAAAATCTGGTATCTGTTCCCATTTGTATTTTTTGTTGTTGTTCTTTTTATACCTAATTACACAGGTTTTTTTCAATTGCTCATCCAAGTCCTTAACATGTGTATTAATACATCTTTGACATAATTTCCTCATAATTCTGATACCTTTTATTTTTTTGTTGTCAGTCTTTAATACTAGAAATATATAATAAAGTTATCAAATCCAAGATCATTGTGATTTGGTCAAAGAACAGTAAAAAAAAAATTCAGCCTAACTAATAAAGGAAGAAAGACAATCTAAAACAATAAATGAAATGCCTTATTTTACTTGTGGAGTTTACAGAGATTTTTTTAAAGTGAGAAAAGAAACAGTGTTGGTTTTGACTATGAGATTGTTAATTTTTATGTATGGATTTAACTAAAGAGTTGAGTAAAAGAATGATTGTTGTAAAATCCCTTATAATAGGCAAATCTGAAAACCTAAATATCCAATAATAAGGAATTTATTAAACAAATTTTGTAGTTTCTACCATTATACAGCCATTAAAACCATTAAAGAAGACTATTAATGGCATGAAGAGGTATTTATAATGGCCTTGAAAGATAAAATAGATGCCATGATAGTGTTATAAAAATTGAGTGTATATAAGTTTAAAAACACCTATTTATCTACAACAAAAAAACTAAGTGGTTAGCTCTGAGTGATAGGAATATAAGTGATTTTTATCTTTTTTTCTGTATCTGTATATTATAAACTTACAATGAGAGGCACCATTGTGTAGAATGAAGAGGGTAGAAAGGGGATTATTTGTTGAGTTACCTTGTTATGTTTACCCTAGAGAATACTCAGAGAAAAGTACAAAATAATTGCTTCAAGTATTAGAAAACCTTTCATATGGAATTGAGATGAGATACTCTGAATAACTTACGGTTGTGATCCTCAAACTTTATAGTGTAGTGTTGGGTCCATCAGAGATTCTAACTTTATAGACAGACACCCTGTATAACTAATGGAGGTAGTTCATGGACCACATTTTGAGAACCAGGTAAAACTAAGCAAGATTTACAGTGGCCAGAGAAAAAAATGATTGATAAGGAAGGACTTCTTAACTGTACAAAGATGGAAGCTCATGGTTTAAGCCTCTACCTTCAATAGGGATCTTTCCCACCAGTAAGCTTCTCCTTGTGTTCTCTGTTTCTGTGGCATATTCTACCATTTCTCACCCAAACGTGAAATTTGTTGGTCACCTTTGATTTCTCTCTCACCACCTTCAACTAGTCATTCATAAAGCCCTTTCTAGTCTGCCTCCTGAATTTTCATTAAATCACTTCTCTCGTTCCCATCCCTACCACAATTAGTGCCTTATTTCTGGCCTCTATCATCTCACCTTAACTAGGATGTATAGACTTTCTCAGGGAGTCTCACCTCCACTTTTTTCTTCCTCTGAAATACATATCTTTCACACTGCCACTGAAATAATCTATCCAAAATGCAAGCCTCACCATGATATTCGGGAGTTCAAAAGCCCTCAGTGCTTTTCCCAATCTCCTCACCATAAAAGGCAAGTTCTTTACTAAAACATACATAAGACTTTTCATGACTAGCCCACCTAGCCCCTGCCTACCACTGTTATTTCTTCTCTCTACACCTCTGTATCATACAGTGACACAGCTGTGTGCTCCAGTAGTACTGACTGCTGGTCATCCTTCTCTGTACACTGCTGTTTCTCTTTCCTTTTGCTGGTGCTATGCTCTCTGTCTGAAATTCTGTGACTCCCCCTGCAAGTCACAGTAATATGCCTTACTTGCACTCTTTGTTTCCAATTCACATTCTTCTCTGGTAGCCTCCCCTCCCCTCAGTGTGTCCATTTTTCTCTTCACAAACCTCATTACTTCATTGAATTATGTTTGTTCTTTTCCCTAGTCCTTCATACCATGCCCCAATAATTTCCGTAGGGGCAGGGACCTATGTCTTTCTCATTTCTGTAGTTTCAGTTCTGACATTGTTTTTGGCATACATATCCCCAATAACTGTTTACCAAATTCGCAAATAACATTGCTATCCCTGAACACATTTGAACACAGAAACAATAAATACCATCTAATAGACATGTGCAACCTAAGAGTGCTTTTAACCTGGTATTGACTGGTAAAAGGCCTTCTTGGGGTGGGGGGCATAGCTCAGTGGTAGAGCGTGTGCTTAGCATGCATGAGGTCCTGGGTTCAATCCCCAGTATGGCCATTAAATAAATAAATAAACCTAATTCTCCCCCTCCCCCCCAAAAAAAATATTTTAAAAAAAGGCTTTCTTTGTGCCTGAAGAGAAAATTGGTTTCTATGTTCTCTCAACTCTTGCTCTTTTGTTCTTTTAAGAAATAAAATAAATCCTTAAAATATCAACTATTACCAGTTCAGTGATGGAGAAGATAGAAATGTTCAGTTTATCATAGCTAGTAACACTTTCTCACTGATGAGAGGCATACTTGTAATTAGTTTACAAGAGAAAAATATGCATTATAGTATAAGCTCTATATTTGTTGTAGACTTGGTAGCTAAGTTTTGCCCAAGTTTGGGAGCAGTTATGTTTTTAGAACATGGCTTATTTAACACATGATATTCTGAAGACTTTGTTTCTTCAAATCTCTTGACCTTGGGTGAGTTAATCTCTTTAAGCGCTTGATATTTCTGTCTCTAAAATGGAGATAACCCTTATTCTGACCTAGTCTTGATATCTTCAAAGGGCAAAATGAGAAACTGAATATGAAAGCAAGTAGGAAAATGTAAAGCACCATACAAATAAAGTGATAGTTGGTGATCAGAGGAAGTCTGTGTTACATATTTTGGTGTTACATTAAAATAGTGTTTTGGTTTCTGTCATTTGGGAGGAGTTTAAAAGTGGAGGGCAAGGAAGGTATTTGTAGTCTTTTATTCAAAAAGGATATTTAACCACTAGTTTCTTTCACACCAGTGGAATAACTAACCCAGCAGAAAGGTCATCCTTTTACTGCTACAAAGTTGCTTCATATTGACCATGAGTATTTCCAAGGAGGTGTCTGTGATGGTAATTGTTTTCCATGTTCAACACCATAGGTATCCATGCCAGCAGCTCACGCAACATCATCTGCTCCCACCGTAACTTTAGTACAGCTGCCCAATGGGCAGACAGTTCAAGTCCATGGAGTTATTCAGGCGGCCCAGCCATCAGTTATTCAGTCTCCACAAGTCCAGACAGTTCAGGTATGTGTATAAAAAGTTCTGCATCTACTTTCATAACTGTTGTTTATAGCCATCTCTCTCCTTTCATTATGAAAATAGGAACATATCTAGTTCAGAGTTTATTTTACTTTACTGTAATTATGGAATATGCTGCATCTGTATAGTCAGCTTAAGTATAGGAACATATATACACAAGAACAGATATATAAGAAAAAGACTGTCTTAAAGAAGAAAAAGAATTGATTGGGAAAAATCGAAGTACATGGGATAAAGTAGAAATGTTTGGGAGAGACTGTAAGACTGCTGTACCTCAGTTAAGGAAAATTGAGTCATAAAAATAATAACTTTGTAGTTATTTTCTAAACATACAATTGGAAAAAGTAAACCCTTGTCAAAAATTAATAACCTTACCTAAGATATTATTTAAATTTAAAGAACACAAAGTGTAAACCCAGCATTGTTTATGATTCTAAGTTAGCATATATAAATTTGAAATAATGGTATATTTGGAAAGTGTACCTTAAGAATCAGGGATTATTCCACGCATGTTATCTTACTCTTTGGAGAGGTTGTTCCTTTGGGTTGGATCCAAAGGGAATAAAGGCATGTAAACCTCTACTTAACTGTAGGGAACCTAGGGCAGTATACATCTTTGCGATGAGCTTATTGGGGAAAAAAAAGACTTGAACAATCATTCAAGTAGGCCATAACCCCAGCCTCCCATTTCATATTTTTTGCTTCACAGTCTTCCTGTAAGGACTTAAAAAGACTTTTCTCCGGAACTCAGGTGAGTCCTAGGTCCTAGATTTGGAGAGAACTATTTTTAGAAAGGAAGGTGAGAAATTATTCTTTATATCTTTGTCCTTCTCTATAAACATTGAGTTCATAAACATCTTAGCTATCTTGTAGGTATAGGCTAAACTTGAACCCTTAGCCTATTGCTTAATTTCCCTATATATCCTTTCTCCCCTCCTCTAAAAGGTAGTCTAGCATTACTTGAAGACTTCAGAGAAAGGAAGCTCTATCTCCTGAGGTAATTTATTTATTGTTAGGGATAATTGCTAAAATAATCTTCCCTGTGATGAACCAGAATGTCTTTCTAAAATTTTTACCTAGTAGTCCCAGTTCTGTCCTCAGAAACTAGTTAGCAAATTTACCTCCTTTTTTTGTTGGACTGCTTCCTTTTCCCATCTCCCATGCCCTTCTCATTAAAAAAAAAAGTGAAGACTAAATAAATGTTTTTCTTCAGTCACTTATATATGACATAGCTTTGATTCCTCTTCACCATCCTTGTCATCTTCTTGTAAGTGGGAGCTATGGTATTTTCTTTGAGTATAGTAGCCAGACTGATACTTGTAGAAGGGAGGAGTGCCTCCTTTGTCCTGGAAGCATTCTATTAATGTCATCAAAGGACACATTAGATTTTGTCAGCCCTATTATACTACTGAGTCGTTGAGCTCCTATTACCCACCTCTACTTCATTCTGTCCCTGTTCTTTTAGTTTGCATGGACATTTAAGGGGAGAGGGGGGCAAAGAATGCTTTAATGTGAAATCAGTTTGTTTGAATTTCCATACTGAAAGATATTGGGAATGGAATTCGTTGTTACCAAGTGGTAGACAGTATAATCCAGGTAAAGACTGAAGGATTTGGAACCACACTGACTGAACAATATCCTATCCTCTGCCTCAGTTTTTATTTCACTGAATGCTATGAACGATAGTAATATTGTTCCTACTATACCATTGTTAACTCTCTGTTCATATCTTCCTCTTGATAATAGTGGAAAGAACCTGACCTGCTAGTCAGAAGACCTGCTAGGTTCCAGACCTCACATTAATCGTTACTTTTTCTTTTTCCCTTATAATAGGAAGTCTTTCTATAAAGAATGTACCAAAATTTCCACAAAATTTGTTAAGGTTATAAATTTTGGTAATAATTTGTGAAATTTAATTGTTGATCATATTCTTAATTTTAATCTTTACTTTGTGATAATGATAATAATAATTTCGACCTGGGGGTTATATGACCATCAACTTTATAGAAATGTGTGTTCATCTTTTCTGAAATACATTTTTCCATTAAAGTGAGCTATGCTTAAATTTAAAAGCCTGAATTCTACAAATAGAAACACAAACAGTATTTTTTTCTTTAAAGGCCCTAACCCATAGAGAATCTATTAAACTTTAATGGTCATTTCAACTGGTTAACAGTGATTAGTATTAATAACTAGGAAGTGGTTCATATCAGAAGTGATCAAACTAGGAGAGAAATGATCCCTCAAACTTCTAGAAGGGAGAAATATCAGTATTCTAGAACAGCATTTCCAAAATACCCAAGGTACATTTCTCTTGATGTGAGAATAAGCTATTAAAACTTGTTTATCTTTTTAAATCTCAGAATATTAGAAACTAAACTGTACTAAGATTTCATATATGGCTTGATATTGGTCCCCTAACTTTATATAGATGTGTAAGTTAAACCTCACAGGTTATGTAAGAATTCCCACAAAAGTAATGGGAGTTACACAGATATATAAAAGTTAACAGTGGTATCCTCACTTTTCATTTGCTAGTTTTTTTTTAATGCATTTTTAATACAGTGGAATTAAAACATGTCAGACAGAGGATTTATAATTATGTTACCTTAAATTATTACATTCATTCTTTCAATGAATTTTACTGATCACATGCAATGTGCCAGTCCCTGTTCTAGGTGCTATGAAAGACAGCAGTGAACAAATAATACTTCTCTATTGTTATGAAGGTCACATTTGAGAGACAATGAAAAAATAAAATATGTCAGGTGAGGATAAGTGCCAGGAAGATGATAAAACAGGGGAAAGGGATAGAGAATAGTGTGGACAGAAGGGTATTTTATTTTATTTAGGGTGGTCAGGGAACATGGTGAGCAGAGAACCAGAAAGCAATGAAGGAGGCTAAGCCATACAAATTGTGAAAGCAAGTCCAAAGGCTCAGAAGTGACAGTGTGCTTCGCCTATCTTCTTCAATATGAAGAGCAAGATGTGGCCTGAATAGGATAAGCAGGAGGTGTAGTGGTTGGAGGTGAAATTTTTGATAGAATCTTTATAATACTTCATAATGTTATGGAAACAACAATAAAAATCTTTTGTACAACATAGAGATTCAGTGGTTACCATATAACAAAATATTTAAGAGTTGCTTAATAAAAGGATGAGTTACTTACTTGTTTTTTACATAAGACCAGTGTTCCAAAGTTTCTAATCTTTTTAATGATGGCAAGCAAGGGATGACTTGCAAGAGATATGTTACCTAACATATTTTTGAAAAAAATAAATCCCTTTCAACTATCCTTTCTGGGAGAAAGTGACATTTTAACAGTGCATGAGGGAGTAACTGCTTTTTGAAAGAAACTTGTGCTGTGGAGAGAGCATTTTGAATATAGAAGTTTGGAAATGTTCCCATACTTTTTTCTTTTAACTACAAACAGTATAAATTTGTCACCTAAAAACTTAAATCTATGTACTTTCAAAACTCCGGAAATAGAGTTTTCTAAACTATTTAGAAGTCTTTTAGAGTTTTGTTAGGTGTTGAACTTATTTGTTAAAATATGAAATTTTTTATTAGCATACAATAACTGACTAAGAGCCAGGGAGATGACAGTATACTGGATTAAACTCAAAAGTTTGTGTAATTGGTGGATGAAAATGAAAAATGATTGTTTTATTTAGTAAGCCTACCCAAAAATGCACTTTTATATCTACATCTCATAAATTCTTTTTCAACAATAGTAGATGTTAAATCACATTTTAAAAAGCCCGAGCTTAGAATCAGATTTTTGAGTCACTGTTATAAAGTACTAAATGATTTTTAATAATCATATTAAAGCACATCATTGTTATGAAATATTAATTTAAGAAATTTACTTTTTAATATTTATACTTATTCTGACTCTTAAAAAAATTAATTTGTTTTATGATACAAGTAACATTTAAAGTTTGCAAATAAGAAATATACTGTATAGCACAGGGAACTGTATTCAGTATCTTGTAATAACCTTTAATGAAAAGGAGTATGAAAATGAATATATGTGTGTGTATATATATAACTGGGACATTATGCTGTACACCAGAAATTGACACACTGTAATTGACTATAGATTAAAATACAAATATATAGAGATATTTATTTATTTATGTATGTAAATTTTTCTTACTTATAAGAAGACTTGCAGATCAAAAGAGTTTGGAGATTATTGCTCTAGACTTTTATTAAAGTTCTTGACCCAGTGAGTAAAAAAACTGTACCTAAACTTAAGTATGAACTCTACCCAGGGAAAGTGCTTACGTTTCCAGGGGACCAGGTATAGTTTGAGAAAACATATTACCATTTTAAAAATTTTTTTCTAGTCACTGTATATTTTATTTTGAAATTTTAAATAACATCAAAATAGATAGTCTTTCCCCCCCTTATAAACAGGAGTTAGGGGGTTTTAACAAACTAAAAGTTAAGAAATACAGATCTAAAACTTTACATGTATCGGTGGTGGTTTGGGTTTTTGAAAATTTCTTGACTTATAAATAGCCAAGGTTAAAGACCTGTTTAAGGAGCTCAGGAAGGGGTTAATAAGAGAGGTGACAGGAGATAAGGACCAGAGGAAAGAGCTCTATCATTGGAATGTGATGGTAATCTGTGATACTTAAAATTGGAATATAATTTTTCATATGGTTATTTTTAGTAACCTATTAAATATATATTAAATTATAGTTATTACTTATGTTTAAAAGGATTTTTGACATGATTTTTATTAGTCTTAGAAATGTGAATTCAGTTTGTTTTTGTTTTTTGGTTTTGGTTTTGGTGGTTTCTTTGATAAATAATCCATTAGGAATTGGCTTCACATTCATAGTTCAAAGTTCTCTTTGGATGGTATTCCCAAAGAGGAACTGTTAGATTCCTTATGTAGTATTGAATAGTTCTGAACTCCCCTTACATTTAAAAAGTTGCAGTCACTTATAACTTGTATGTGTAGTCTAAAAAATACAACAAACTAATGAATATAACAAAAAAGAAAGACTCGCAGATCCACAAACTAGTGGTTACCAGTAAGGAGAGAGGAAGGGGAGAGGCAATACAGGGGTAGGGGGTTAAGAGGTACAAACTACTATGTATAAAATAAATAAGCTCAAAGGGTATACTTTACAACACAAGGAATATAGCCAGTATTTTATAATAACTATAAATGGAATATAAGCTTTAAAAGTTGTGAATCACTATACTATACACCTGTGACTTATATAATATTGTACATCAATTATATGTCAATTTTTTTTTTAAGTTGCAGTCACTACATAGTGATAGTTAATTCCTTTTGTATGAATTGACAAATTCAGATCAAAGGATGAGGGGCTTTTTTTTCTACTAATAGAAAAAGTTTGGGGGGGATTAAAGGCCATGTATTAAAAAGCACTGTTAATTTATTTCATTTCATAATTGTCCTATGGGTGGTTTATGTAGCATGTTTTAAAGTTGTTGTAATGACTTCCAACTTGAAAGAGTGTTCGTAAAATCATTATGTGTCCTTAAAAGAAGGTTGTAAGGATGAAGGTCAAGCAAAAATGGCAGAATAAATAATAGAAAAACTAAGGTTCTGAGAAGCATTAATGAGGGTCAACACTTGTCATGGTACTGTCCACTTTGAGTTCAGTCTTTTTGTTATTCCCTGAAATTCTGCTTCTCTCCCGAGCCCTTTGCATAGGTCCTTATCAGCTCTACATCTCTGAGAAAGTCTGCAGAGACTAGGCTGAGTGGGCTAGTTACAGCAGCTATGGTAGTGGAACGTTCTGTGTGCTGCTTTGGCAGTAACTGTAGTGTTACTGCTCTTTAGAAAGTCAGAGACTAAGTTCAGCCTTCCCCATCTTTGTACCTGGCATTTCTGGATTCATTAAATGTTGCCTGTTAATTTTTAGGCCTATAGGACTACAGCTTATACTTTAAAGTGTTTGGAGGGACACATTATTGTAGATGTACTTTGTGAAGCATTATTCAGTTTAGCAAGTTTCATTTTAAAGTGAGTATGTATCATAAAGCTCTGTGAAGATGAATACCTGCTCTCCAGAATCCTTGAGCTCTGACATGCAGAGTTCTACACAGACCCTTTTGCCTTGGTTAAATCTAATTCTCACTGTGACAGCATCATGCTCACCTAGTTCAGGAGAGAACAGGAGTCTCCTGCTGATTAGACTAGAGAAACTTGGCAGTGTAAATTTGACAGACGACCTTGCCTAGGTGAGTGAACTTCTAATCTAAAAATGGTCTAAAAATGCCTCTGGGTTGCTGCTTCTGACAAAACTGGCTTGAGATTGGAACCAACAAGATTTTGATGCTGGTAAGGATATCTAAAATTGAGATACCAGGCACTGACAGTGGCTTCACTACTTTCTAGCTCTGTGACTTTGGTGAGTTACTTAACCTCTGTGCCTTAGTTCTTCCATCTATAAGATGGACATTATAATTGTATTTATCTATCACCTAAAGTTACTGTGAGTATTGATAATGAGTATTAAGTACTGTAATACATGTATGTGTGTTAGCATAGCACTCAGCATAGAGTAAGTTCTCAGTAAATGCTAGTTGCTTTTATTATTACCCCATGTAAAATCTTTATTCAACTTACCTTTATTACTTCTCAGTCCAGGGATACTTTCCAGAAATGCAGTTCTTCACCTCGAGGTTTTGCTTTAAAAAAGTTATAGAATGCCAGCTTTGAAACACGCTTGTATATAGAAGAGGGCTCCCTCCAAGATTGCTGGAAACAACCATCTGGAACATGGCTGAGGGATCACCGATCTTATTTGTACAGTTGTAAATATATTCACAAGTGTTTATACAATAGTTAAAGGAAAATATTTGTATAGTCACTACATTTATGGCCAAATATTTAGTCATTTTTCTTTCCTTCGTGTCAGAAACTTTGTTTTACTTGGTAGTTTTGTTCTAAAAACTGTAAGAGAACAACTGACAAGTAGTATTGATGCATTCAGGTTTGGCTCCATGGAGTCCTGAAAGATTAGGCTGAATTTGGATATCACAAAAGTTTGATTTTGACAAAAATAATTTGGGGTTCTCTGACTTCTATAGGATGAGTAAAGAGGAGAGGGAAGTGATGGTATGATTGTCTCCCATAAAAACTGATTCTTTTTTTCTAGTGAAGCAAGTGTAAGATTTATAAATGTCCTTTTGTGTTTGACTTTCTCTTAAAATTCATAAAAATTTTATGGGAATTAAATTTGATTATCAAGATAAAGTTCTTCTTTATTTTCAGATTTCAACTATTGCAGAAAGTGAAGATTCACAGGAGTCAGTAGATAGTGTAACTGATTCCCAAAAACGAAGAGAAATTCTTTCAAGGAGGCCTTCCTACAGGTATGGAATTTAATAGTTAAAAGAATTTAGTATCAAAGGTATAAAGATACCCTTAGGTAATTGCAGGTGAAGATTTGTCGGAAAATCAATTAGCAGCTTGATTCAGGATCATACAGAATACTTCTCTTCATCTTGAGTTGCTTCTCTCAAAGAAGTTGAAGCTTATCGTACAGAATGAGAGCACTTCTTACTCTGAACAGTCCTGGATAAACACTGATAGAGAGAGAGAGAGCACACTTCTATTTTTGTAGACTGCTAGCTGCTGCTTTTTTCTGTTAAAAAGTTTGGAATAGATTTGATAAGGTTATATAGCATTTTCTAGTTACATGTCAGTTCTAAGACTACACTATCTACTTTGCAGCACATTTGCAAACCATTTCTAATGTCATGGTACTTAGCATAACTGCTAGTTAACTTAATAGTTGTTTAGGGTGATATTTTGCTGATATCCCCTAATTTTAGGGGCTCCTTACTGTAGTTTTTGTGTTCAGCTTTAGAGGTTGCCTAGTCCATGCGTTGCCTCCAAGATGGATCAAAACCAATTTTTAATACATAGAAATTGATTCCATATTAAATATCTCCAGGAAGAGCTAATTCCATAAATCTTCGTAAGCTTATTTCAGAGTTTAATAAACTTAAAACTTATAATTTTTTCATGTTATTAGCCTAAATTATTTATCTATATTTCTGTTTTTCAAAGGGATGTTTAAAGTTTTTTTTCCAATTTCTGGGCTATTAAACTAGCCCTTTTCTCTATCCTCATAATTAAGGACCCTAAATAAATACCAACAAATGATTTTGAGGTCTTAAATTTTATGTTACCAAGTATGTGTTAAATGTATTTATATTCATACTTTTAAAAAAATAGCTAGTTTTAGATTTTAACTTTGAAGTATATTTCATGTTAGCATATAAGGCACATCCAACCAGGTACTAAGAAACAAGCCTGTGTCTTCTCTGTGTATAAATTCTAGGTAAATCTTAGCTGTAGACTTTATAAAATAGTTTCATGTTGAAAAAAAATCTTTCATTTGCATTAATTGGCTTATAGCATATATCCCAGCAAAGATCATTTAAATAATAACAGTTTAGTTATCAAATAGAAGATGCCTGAGACCAAGCATGTATAGAGCAAGTGTCACTTTTATCAAAGACAGTGGTATCTTCCCTTAAAATCAAATCCCACAGTGGAGTGTACCATTATTTTGCTTTTAGTTTATGAACTCTTCAATCCTAGCCTGTATGTCTTGATTAGAATAAGATCTTTAAAGTCCTTATGATATTCTTGTGAAGTTGGAGAAACGGGAATTAAATAATACAAGCTGGGTTTTTATTGGAACAACCAGCTTTGTAGTTATCAATTTTTACCCAGAGGAAGTCCTTGAAGAGTTCTCGCTTGATCTCATCTGGCTTGGTATTTTTACCAGCAATTTAGCTGAAAAACATCTTAGAAGCCATGCTTATCAGATTTGCAACTGACAGGAACTAGGTAGCCTAATGGATAGTAGAATAAATACTTTGAAAGATCATAGCAGCCAAGGGAAATTGTTTGAAACAAACAGGATGAAATGTTGGTGATACTTATAAAATTGTTTACCTATATATAGGTATCTGAAGCAAAAGTTAACACAAAATAATACTCACCCTTATCATGTGTGATGCTTAGCTATTTATTTGTTGCTGTATGTTAGTTGCAACACACTTAATTGTTTTCATGGCCCATGTAAGGGTTATGACCCCAGTTGGAAAAACATTGCGCTAGAGACCAATACCACTCAAATATGGTCGGCAGACCAGACTGGTAAATCAGCATCTGGTTAGAAATGCAAATTCTCAGGCCCCTACCCCCATACCTAATGAATTAGAATCTCTAGAGAAGGGGACCTAGGAATCTGTGTTTTAACATGCTCTTCAAGAGCTTCTTCAGTATACTGCAGTTTGATAAACGGTGTTCTAAAACAGCAACACCCAAATCATGATCTTTTGGCCAGCTGTCAGTTCACAAGTTGTTTAAAATAGTTTTGTTTCTTGTTTGCAAAGGGAGAAGAGAAAATCATCCTCACTATAAGGAGTTTACTAAATAAGAACAGGCAGATGTGGGAAAAAATGAGTAAGAAATCTTAGAAATGAGAAATCCAGTCGGGAATTTTAAAAAATCTGTAAATGGGATAAACTTGATATAAGTAAGTGATGAGAGAATTGGTGAACTAGAAAGGAGCTGAGAAGGTAACTCAGAGTGGAGAACAAAAACAGATCAAAAATGTGAAAGATGGGTGAAAAGTCATGGAAAATAGAATGAGTTGCTCCAACAAAAGCATTTCTAGAAATTCCAGAGGGGAAATTGGGAGAAAGGAAATATTTAAAGAGATAAGAGTAGAGTATTTTCTACAGTACTAATAAAGGTAATTACATAGGTAAATATAAAAGCCAGTATTATAGTTCTGCTCTGTAACTCCTCTTTTTTTCCTCCATATGATTTGAAAGACAAATGCATAAAACAATAATTATAAATCTGTTAATAAACACACAGTGCATGAAGACATAATTTGTTACAATAAGTACATAACGGGAAAATTTCTGGTAGACTGTTGAAGCTAAGTTTCGAACTGCTTTGTTAGAAATTTAAGATGTCAAAAATTACTTGGGTTAGAGTTTTTTCCCCTCTTCTGTGATTATGTTATTCATCTGAAATATGGTAAGGTTCTTTTGTTTTTGTTTGTATTCCATTTTAGAATTTTCCCCCATCCTTGTTCATAATTAATTTCTTTTTTGAATATATGAAACATTAACATGGTTCCGAAAGTCAGAATTGTGCCAAAAAAAATATATATATACACACTCAGAAGTGTCCCCTCCATCCTTTTTCACTTTGCCATCCACCCCTAGTAGATAAATAATCACATTAAACTCCATCTGGTTTTTCCTTTCTGATCTTTTTTCTTGAGCAAATACATAAATATTTTATTTCACTTTCATTCTTATACAGAAGGTACCATGATATATCCATTATTTGGATGAGCCATAGTTTATTCAACCATTCTCCTGTGTGTGGGCACATAGATTGTTTCTAGTATTTTGCAATTACAATCAGTGCCCCCATGAATAATCTTAATGCATATGTATTTTCATACTGTTGAAAGTATATCTGAAGGGTAAGTTCCTGTATATAAGGTTGCTATGTAAACATACTTGGTTTTGTTAGATGTCACCAAATTCCCTCCATAAGGGTATGCCAGTGTTCTGCTTCTAACAGCAGTGTACAAGAGCATGTGTTTTCTCACAGCTTTGCTAACAGAATATATTGTTATACTTTTTTATTTTTACCAATCTGAGAGTTGAGAAGTTAAAATTCAGGTTTTTGGTCTATTTTTTCCCCTCAGTTTTTAATAATTACTTCTATATTTGGGATATTGAACCTTTATCTGTAACATGTAAACATTTTCTCCTAGCATTATTGATCATCTTTTGACTTTATTTTTGCTGTTCTTTATCATGCAAAAGGATTTTTTTTTCTGTAGTCAGTTTTATTAACCTCTTCTTTAATTGCACCTGGATTTTGAATCATGATCTTTCTCTGTGTTCATTTTAAAGAGAAATACATCTATGGTTTTTCTAGTTCTGTTATGGTTTCATTTTGACATACGGATACCCTGATCCATTTTTAGTTTATTGTTGTAAATTTTTACGTTTTAAACTTCTGTCCTCAGCACTATCAGCTTTCTGCCAGTTTTCTGATCTTTTCCCCTTCTTTATATTTAGCCAATAAATGTTACTTTTATTTTAATTGATGTAATTCTCTGTTTTTTAGGAAAATTTTGAATGACTTATCTTCTGATGCACCAGGAGTGCCAAGGATTGAAGAAGAGAAGTCGGAAGAGGAGACTTCAGCACCTGCCATCACCACTGTAACGGTGCCAACTCCAATTTACCAAACTAGCAGTGGACAGTATAGTGAGTAATAAATATTTCTGTTTTGAAAAAGGAGATGAAAAACCAATGACTGCATTCTCCTTAAAGTAATCTTAAAAGTGCCAGCTCTTTTCTCAATTTCAGTTGCCATTATTATATTTCCTTTGCTATTCAATAAGCAAAGTTCTGTAATGGAAGTATTTTCTTCAGGGTTTAGTTAGGACTGCTCAAATATATGACTTTTAAATGGTCCTTTGTTTTGTGCAGATGAATGGAGAGTCTTACAAGTTTTTCGAACCACTACTTGAAACTCATTTGAGTTAGTCCTCAAGTAATATATAGTCCTTATATAATATATGGTAATAGAAAACATGAGTTTTTTAGATAATCATTCTTTGATTTTGTTTAAGGCCAAAAATGGTCTCATTATTCATCTGTTTTAATAATTCATCTTTCCTTCTAAAAGTAGCATTTTGAAGTTGTATTAATATTTCATGGATGGAGAGGCTTGGTTACAGTCTACTAGCACATTCAGTTATTACTCCTTTTAAGATAAAAGGTAGTGTGGTGAATTATGATAATGTAAACATGAGGACTGCTGAAATTAAGAGAACACTTTGCTTTTTGTCTCACAGAAAGCAAAGATTTCTTTTGCAAAATTATCAAAGTTTCCATTTCTCTGATGTCTCTTGACACTTAGGTCTCTCTTCTTACCTTTCACCTAAATCTGTTAGAAAGTACTTTTGAGTTCTACTTTTGTTTGATCAAAGACATTTGTGTAAATGGTACCTTTTCCTCTCTTTTTCCAACATCTCTTTGACTCCCAAAGTGCCTCACACATTAATGTCTCCATTTTGATTTGTTCATTAAATTCAGTACTGCCCATTATACAGTTTTCCTCCCTCTCTTCCTTAATTACAAGTTAAATATACACATTGAAATTCCTTTGTTGCATTGGTTTTCTGATGCCCTAGGGTAGTCTGTGTCAGTAGTATGTATGAAAATTTGACTCCCAAGTTCATAGTTTTCCAGTTACATCTCAGCCTTAGTTTGGATAACTCTAATTTGCATTCCAACTGTACTGAAAACAAGTAGCAGACTTTTTAGCTCTCCCAAAGGTGAAACTTAATAGTAAGTAGAAGGCAGGCATTTTTGACTAAGCTTCTTGCCCATTCTGTAAGCTTGTTAGAGTTCAGTCATCTTTTTCCTTATTTGTTGGCAGAGGTAGGTACTATCTTTGTAAGTGTAAGTATGTGTTTTTTAGCCTTATATCCAACCAATTTGAATTATTTAAAATTGTGTTCTAAGACATTTATCAATGACCTGAGGGATATAGCATACTCCTGTTAGTAACAGTGAAAATTGGCAGTGATTCTCACTTGAACTAGAAAGCATGCTCTTTAGGAAAGAGTCTTATCAGAATCTCAAATAGGGAAGTGAAGTTGAGAAAAATAGATGTTTCATGTGGCATGCCCCTCTCCTCCAACTGACAGTTGCTAGTTTTGAGGGTTGAGACATTAAAAGCTTTATGTATTATCTTTATCCCTTATTCTCTTCTGTATATGCACATATGGCCTTGATGGAACTGATTTAACATTATGTTCTTGGTTGTCATTAAGAATCAATATAATGACCACTTAGCATGTACAACAGTATTACATAGTTCTTAACTTATAAAACAAAAATATGGTTGTGAAAATTTAAATGGTAGAGGTTTATAGTAGTAATAAAAAGTAAAAATCCTTTCCATCCTTCTCCACTAGTAAGAGTTTGGTATGTATCTTTGCATTCTTTTCCATTCTTTGTATACATACACATATCATGTATTTTTATACAAGTGAGACCTACATTATTTATATACCATAGACAAGCATATACACATATAGTTATGTATATACATATGGTTTCTCTAATAGCTACATTGTGTTTCACTGTATAAATATAACATTTTAAAATCACACATACTGATGAACATTAAGGACATCTCTACTGTTTCAAACTGCTGCATGAACATCCTTGTATATATATACTGTCCTTTCTCAGTGGGATAGCACCAGAAGAGTGGAACTGTTGGATCTAAGTCATCCTGCCCAAATACCCATCCCAGTGGCTAACCAATTTGTACTCCTTTAGTAAATTGGTTATTTTTTTAATTAATGCTGTTATTAGTTTTATTCATTACTTGGTTCACAGTCCCTGGTAATATAGTCTTATTTGAGAGATTCTAGTCTTAGGTAGAAAACATGTTCTATCATTTTGAACTTCAGTTTTTTGTTTCACTAAATAAAATGTAATCTATGGTATTTTCCTCTTCATTTTAGCTACTCAAAAATCTTGGCTAAGTTTGTTTAATTATATTCTTTCTTTCTTCTAGATTTTGTGGTAGAATCAGTATATTCACCTAAAGATACATAGGTTGCTTGACTTATGTCTTTTTCTTCTTGTTTTAATGAATGCAGTTTTATTGAAATCTATCTTAATAAGTCCTTTTGGAATAATTGAGTGTATAAATATATATTATAGAGAAAAACAATGATAGGATCAGACTTCAGTTTTCAGAGTACTTTCACATCTATACATGGTCTCATTTAATTTTTATAACAATTTTACTTAATGGCTAGAACCAGATATTTTTATTTTCACAGAAGAGATAACAGATTCAAATAACAGTTTAGTGATGGAACTTGGACTAGAACCCATACCTCCTGATTTTTAGTTTCCTTCTTGTTTCCTTCCAGCTTGAGTTCATTGGTATATAGCCAAGAAGAAAGTTGTGTTTGTTGAATACAATGGAATTTGCTTATTAACTCTATATGAGAAATTGTGGTTTGATTCTGTTAACCTTCTGATTCTTTCAAGTCATCCTGCAGTACTAATGTCAAAATAGTTCTTAGATATTCCTTTTTAGCTTTGTCTAAGATAAGTAAAATTTATGCAATCTAAAGTTAGATGGAGTATATATGCCAGTATCTTAATTTCCAGAGATATCATTTGCTAAATCAAATCTTAGCCATTAACTGTTACTGTTTCTTGATTGACCAGTAAATAATCCAATTTTCCATATACAGATGACTCAGGATATTAGTTGGCTGGCTAACCATTGATCTCAAACTAATTCCCTTGTAATAGACAAAAAGTAATGTGCTTAAATCAGACATGTTGACTTACTCAGTTAAAATCCATTATGTAATTTTATATGTAATATTGTGATTTTTAGTCCTTTTTCTGGAAAACTTGAACTCTCAACAGAGAGAGTGTCTTACTAACTTTCTCCATGTACTATAGCATAAAGATTAATTCAGTTTTGTTTTGTTCTGTTTTTTCATAAAGTTAAATATCAGTATGAGTGAAAATTGATTATAACAGATGAATGACAAGTGTGGTTAATTGTGAATGACATTATAACAGATGAATGACAAGTGTGGTTAATTGTGAATAATCAAATGATCCTATAGGAGAATGCTTGGATATTTAAATTAGAAATAGTAGTAAAATATTCTTTTCTAAATGATGATCTTGGGCTCTAATTTTACACTTCATGAGAGGTCTGTGCTAATTAAGTTCCATAGGGCATATCAGTTTTTTAACTGAATGGACTTCTGTTATACTTTCTGCTTTACTAACTGAGTTAGAGAACAGAATACACTACTGAACTGCTTTATTAATTATGTATTAAAATAATAATTTATTGAATGCTTATTACATGCCCATATCTGTGCTAATAAGTACATGAACATGAAAAAAATATTATGCAGTTAATGCAGAGTGATACCTCCTCTGAACCAAATAACTTCGAAAGGAATTTAACAATTTCTCATTTATCTTTTTTTTAACAGATATTATTATAAATTATAATGTGATTCATAGAGTGCATTTGCATTCTAGAAATTGGATGTAGATTCCGAGCAGAAATTTACTTGAGTATACAAAATCCTTCTTGGTGATGTTATTTGCTGTAATAATTTCTCCTAGATTATGTCTTTCAGATAATTCTACTTTGAATTTATTATGTTGTATAAGTTTTATATGGTATTAATTAATCTTGTAACAATAAAATCCATTGGGTTTTAGTTGCCATTACCCAGGGAGGAGCAATACAGCTGGCTAACAATGGTACCGATGGGGTACAGGGCCTGCAAACGTTAACCATGACCAATGCAGCTGCCACACAGCCGGGTACTACCATTCTACAGTATGCACAGACCACTGATGGACAGCAGATCTTAGTGCCCAGCAACCAAGTTGTTGTTCAAGGTAAGAGAGTTCAGAATTCACAGGAGTGGTAAATTCTTTGAAAGGTTAAAATTTTATAAACTCAGAAAAAGTAAGTATGATACAGCAAAGCACTGTTAAAATATAGTTAATTTTTCTTCATTATATAATGATAGTATTTTCCATGAACTCTTCCATTATTCCAGTTGGACCAAAATGTCATGGCATAAAAACAACTATTTTCAGCTTTAAAAATATAACATCTATCTTTAACACCTTTAGCATTTGGGTATGAGAGAAACAGGATAGGTTAAAGGGAAAGACAATAAATTAGGAGTTAGGAAAGCTAGATTCTGGACTTAACTATATAGATTTGCTTTGTGACCTTGAGTAAGACTCAGCCTCCCATTTTTGTTCATGTGTCAAATGGAAAGTTGTATTAAATCACTGAAAAGAATTAGGTTCAAAATTCTGTTTTTCTGCTTTTTATTCAAAAGAAATTTCCATCTTCATTTCTGAGATCATCATTTTTTATTTCAAATGAAAGCATTATATTCTGAAAAATCTTATACCAGTATGCAAGTCTGCTAGTCTATGGGCAAAAGTAGTAATTAAATCCTTGGTGAATTATAGAAATAGCTTTTTTCTGTTTTACTTTAGTTTTTTTTGTTTTCTTCCTGTTTCAGGAATTTTTATGGATAGAAGTTGACCATTTTTCTTTGAATTCATTTGAATATTTTAAGAATATGATATATGCCAGATTGAAAATTTCTATATTGAAGTAATAATAAATCTGTTTCTAAAAATATTTTCATTAATAATAAGTTTTGCCTTGGCTAGGTAATGACAGATGTGCCGCTTCACCATGGATAATTAATTTTGAATAATCCTAAGACACCATCTAAAGAGTCATAATTTATTTAAAGGGCCCTAATGTATTTACAGAATATATTCTGTTACTAAATAAATAATATTTGAAGAAGATAATATTTTGCTTATTAATGGGAGTAAAACACCTTTTCACTTTACATGCAGGTACTCAAAAAGTTGTAAAGCAGGATGTCAGTGAATTTGAATTCTGAACGTCAGTTTGAAGATGGTAACATGTTTAGTATATAAATCTTTTCCACTCAAACTACACATTTTAATTGATATTAATAACAAGTATGGATGATTTTATAAATAGCTTCAAATTCTCTCAGATAATGTTAGGTTCCTTATTCTCAGGATGGCATATTATTAAGCTGTTTTTAGAAGTGGTATGACAACTAGTGATCTTGGTTTTTTTTTCTTTAATAAATGATGGATCATTTAGTTAGAAAAATAAAATTTCAGTTTATTGAGCCATTATCTAATTTACATTAAGACAATGTTTACAAATAATATAATTAGCATCAATGGTACACTTTTTCATACTTTCAGTTTTGTTACAATTAGAAATTTATAATAGTTGACCATAATGCTTTATTTTCTCTTCCATTTTGCTACTTTATGAAAAATCATGGTCGTTTTTATGTCGTGGCAAGAGTCTACTTGAAATTTTTTAATATGAATTTACCAATATCAAAGGAAGACATTGAGGACTATACTCTATCTAGGAAGATCATCCAAGCTGTGCCCTACTTACCTTTTAGACTTAAGGTTGGTAAGCATGTTAACAACAGAATAGAACTACATTCCAATGAAAGATAAATTTAAGACCCCCAGACATAGGTTAAGACCTCTTTCATCCAAATGTCTATACTAATAAACACACTAAATTGGGAATTATTTCTGAGAAATGACCCAAAGAGTGCTGATTCTCTCTACATTTTAGTCAGAATCATCTGCTCCTTTTTTTCCCTTTTAATTCCAAAATGTATATTTAGATTGATGATTGACACAGATAGTTTTACCAAGTCATGGTGCTTAAGTATCTTATACCATGCTCACTGTTACTCTTTTCAGCTGCCTCTGGAGATGTACAAACATACCAGATTCGCACAGCGCCCACTAGCACCATTGCCCCTGGAGTTGTTATGGCGTCCTCCCCAGCACTTCCTACGCAGCCGGCCGAAGAAGCAGCACGAAAGAGAGAGGTTCGCCTAATGAAGAACAGGTACACATAATGCATTTACTTAGATTGTTTTAGGTCAAGTACATCTTCATATTCTGTCACAGATGTGTCTTTTACATCTGCTGACAATAGGATCTTTGCATTGAGATTTTTTTCTGGTAAAAATGATGGATTTTGCTAAAACTTCTTTATTTAATAAGCTGCCCTTATGAGATGGCTAAGGGATCAGGTGTCAATCTTTGATGATAGAGTAGTTTTCTTTCATGCAAATTCCCCATGAGAGATTTAATGCACAACTTTGCTATTTTTTCACTATTATTCTAACCAACTAGCAAAGTTATTTTAAAATTGTTTCTTTTCATGAGTAGTATTGTTCAAAAAGATCAAGAGTTTCATGTATATATCTTGAAATTAAATGTTAAGCTTTATTTATATTAAATGTATTTATAGTGTGTGATAGCCAGTCCAAGTTTTAATGCATATTATCTTTACTCAAAATAACAATTTAACACCTAAAAATTCTTCAAAAATAGATTAATTTGAGAACATCTTGTTATTGACAGAAATCTTAATATAGAGTTAGTCTTCAACAATGAAAATACTGCACTATCAAAAATGTGTTAAATGTGGGCAAAGTAATTCCCATAAAGTGAATTCATAGCTATAAATAGTTTTGTCATCAGAAAAAAAAACCAGAATAAAATAGTTTTATTTACTTATGTTTACCTTAGTATTTTTATTTATTTAGCTTAGGATTTCAATATTTAGCGTAGGATATGGAAATGACATAAGACAAACTAAAGAAAATGAAAATAAAGTTATATAAAGGTATTAAAAGTTTGAAACAGTGAAATATCCCTCTGCTGTTCACCCCAAGATTCTTCAAATGCTATGATAAAGTGAAAGAAATAGATTGAACTTAGAGGATCTGGATTCAAGTCCTGGATCTACCCCTTCTCCTGTGACTTTTGAAGAACATAACCTCTAAAGCTCAGTTTTCTTTTTTGTAAAACAAGATCCCACTATCCACCCAAAGCATTGCTCTTTGGGTCAAATAAGAGAATTCTTTTGAAAACATTTTGCAACTGCAGTGCTCTGTAGAAATAATCTGTTTTCGTGTAGTTTCATGTTTCAACTCAGGTCAACCTCTTTCGTTCTTAAAATATTTCCAGCTGTTGTGGAATATTAGTAAATTACATCTAAGCTATGAGAAATGGCAGTTTTTTCTGGGATATTAGGCAAAGAGTAACTTTTATCTGTGCTCCATCAATCTGTGATTTTCTTCAAGTATTTAAGTTATAAACAGAGCATAAAAGCTGTGTTCATATTTAAATGTATTTTAAAATATAAATTAAACTATGCATTTAATTTTTTTCAGTTTTAAAATATTTGTAAGGACATTTTGTTTGAAGGACAAATGTTTAAAATATTCAACTCTTTTTAAAATTAGAAGCAAGTTTGACTAGAAGTCTCAAGTAAAGTCTAGGTTATAAAATTTAACACAACAGCACTTACTAAAGAAACCAGTTCTCAGCAGATAATAGCAGAGCAATCAGATAGAAAATAAATCCTCTTGGTTATAAAAACAGGGGTGGGGGAAGGGTATAGCCCAGTGGTAGAGTGTGTGCTTAGCATGCACAAAATCTTGGGAAATCCTGGGTTCAATCCCCAGTACCTCCTTTAATAGATAGATAGATAGATAGATAGATAGATAGATAGATAGATAGATAGATAGATAGACAAACCGACCTAATTACCCCCACCCAAAAAAAAAGTTTAAAAAAACAGGAGAAAGATTTTAGAATGTGTCTACATAGTTTGTCTCTGTGGAACAGAAATACTTACCCTTATACAGAAAAGAGTAAGCAGCAGCATAATTATAGTGAGTAGGTAAGGAGGCAGCACTATAGCTTCTTGTCTGCTCTGCTGTATAGGGAGTTGCCCCATTTATCAAAACACATTGATTTGACTAGTATACCAAATTTCCCAGTTTCTCTATTCATTTGATTTATGCCCCCACCACACACACCAAGTTGGGGACAGGGCACACATAGCTACAGTTCCTAATAACCTTTGCTTGCCTGAGATCTTCAGGGAAGCTACCTGACTTACTCTGGACTCTTTAGTAAAATACTTTGGCTTGGATTTAATTACACCCTAAGGAAACTTCCCATTGTCCCTGCTGTGGCTCCCTTTCCCCTTTATTCCCAGATTACTGCTGGCTCTGCTTTTTCAACTTCCATTCACAAGAATCTGGCTTCTGTGACCACCATTACCACTTCTATGTCTATAGAAAGGTTCAGAAGCCCTCCCACTTGGCAAATCTAGTATTCTCTTTTCATTTCATTTTACCTTTATGGGAATATTTGACACTTCTGACTACTCATTTTCCCTTAAACTCTTCTTTGGCTTACTCACCTGGTCTTCTACCTACTTCTTAGATTTTCCCTTGGAACTTTCATCCATACCCATATATTTCAGGTATCACCTATATGCTAGTACAGCCTAATTATATATATTCTGGCTTTGACCTTTCCCTTGAGATATTATTTATTAGTGTCCAGTATGTGCTGGACACCTGATTTCTTTACATATTTTATTAGTTCTACCTATAATGAAAGAGAAGCTTATCTCCACTTTACTGAGGAGATATGGTTCAGAAAGAAGTTAAATATCTTACCACAGGTCACACCTTTTAAGAAACAGGTAGAACTGAGATATGAGCTTGGGTCTGGCACCAAAGCCTGTGTACATGCTGCATAGCAGATTCCAGTGTACAGCCATCATCTCCTGCTCTGCCACTCAAACTGGAACACATGGCAGTGTGCTGGAGACATGTAGCACCAAGAGGCAAACATAGAACGCTTTCCTTGAATGTTTATTTCGCTCAAAAGTTTTAAGGTAACAATTTTAAGGTAAAATTAAAGATTTGAAAGAAATTCACACTAGCAGTAGTTGCTTTGGACTGTGCCCCCATATTTAGTTTTCTGCCATTGTGGGTACTTACGTGGAAAAGTTAGAGAAGTACTCTCCTGAACATATTGACTAGGATAAATGTCCCAATAACGACCTATCTTCTTAAACTAAACTTTGATAAAACATTGTGATCCCCAAATTCTATAACATCCAAATTGCCATTTACTCAAAAACGAAGATAAGTAATAAATATTGTAAAACCAAATATAGATGGTTACATTATTTTGTGTTGCTGCAGTAACAAAAAATTAACAAAATCTCAGTGTCTTAGAACAGTAAAAATTATCTCCTCACTTACGTTACATTTTGGCAGCCACAGGTCAGCTGCTGTTGCTCTCCACATGCTCCCAGCCGGAGGAGGAGCACCTCTTTGAGGCCTATTATTCATGTAGCAAAAGGAAAGGGGCATTGCTTTTTAAAGCATCTGCTTGATTGTGGTGAACATCACATCCACTCAGGTACATTGGCCAAAGCACAGGCAAGGACAAGCCCAAAGTCAGTGAAGTGGGGATGTGTGCTCTTTCCACAGGGAGGGAATAGTAAAAAATTGTGGAGGTAATACTACCCACTACCCCTAGCTTATTTTAGAGGGCAGGAAGAGTTTAGTAGGTTTCTGAGAGGCAGAAATAGTAAAGGAGAAGGTTAAGTAGGTTTGATCACTTAAAAATATAAAATCTCTGATTAGCTAAGGAAAGGTAAGCTAGTAAAGCAAACAGACTTGAAACATTTTAACAAATAAAATCAGAAGACTAATGATAAGGGGCAGATTCATGGAAAATGAGTTAGAAAATAGGGCTTTTTTTTAAAGTGAAAATTCAAAATAAAGTATATGCTATGTAAATTAAGGTACATCTTTTCAACTGTATAAAACCAACCATTAATAATAAAGATGTGTTCTGTATTGAGAAGGGAAGATGTTCACCGTGGAAAAGAGCAGGTTACCAAAGAATATGTATTATGATCCCATTTTTACTTATTTTTATTACAGAAGTAAAACATACTCATTATAAGCACATCAGAAAATATTTAATCACCACTAATTGTGCCACCCAGAAGAATGTTAACATTCTGGAGTATAGTTTTGCCGCTAATATATATGTGCAAAGATAAATAATATATTTTTAGTATACATTTTTTTATTTTGAAATAATTTTAGCTTATGGGAACAGCTGTTAAAATAGTACAGAGTTTCAGATACTCTTTATCCAGCTTCCTCTAATTTTAGCACATTACATAACCAGGCTATGTTTATCAAAACTTAAGAAATTAGCATTGTTATATATTATGTATAGTAATTAACATAGGTTTTTTTGTCATGATACAATACTATTAACTGAACTATCCATATTATTTTAATTTCCTGTTATTCCACTTCTATTCCTTTTCTCTGCCAGAATCCAGTCCAGGGTACCACATTACATGTAGTATGCATGGCTCCTCATCTCCTCCAGTCTGTGACAATTTCTCTTTGCTTGTCTTTCATGGCCATGTCACTTTTGAAGAGTAGTGGTCAAGTTTCTTTCAGAATGTCCCTCCGTTTGGGCTTGTGTGGTGTTTCATTGTGATTAAAGGAAGGTAATGGATTTGGGGGGAGAATACCAGAGGCGTGGTGTATCCTTTTTGTCACATCGTATCAGGGCACACATATCAATATTACTCATTCCTGGCAGTGTTAACTTTGATCACTTGGTTATAAAGTGCTGTCCAGTGTCCCCTCTGCAGTTACCATTTTTCTCTTTTTATGCTGTTTTCCTTAGAAGCAAGTTACTAAATTTGGCCCACATTCAAAAGGAGAACTAAATTCCACCTCCTGGAAAGGAGAGTATCAAAGAATTTGTGGTCATAGGTGAAAACCAACAAAGTAACTGGTGTATTTTGGGGGAGATACTTGGAGTCTATGCCAATATATTTCTCTTTAAAGTTTTGCCAACTACCTTTAGTATTCATGAGTGAATCTTTCCTGCAGTAATTATTACTGTGATATTCTAATGAGGATTTTCTATTTCCCCATCCCTTCTACATTCATTAACTGGAATTCTTCTATAAGGACATTCTGTCCCTTCTTCCCCACGTATTTATTTATATCGTTTGACTTATGGGGAGGTTAATAGCTCAGTGGTTTAGCACGCGCTTCACATACACAGGGTCCTGGGTTCAATCCCCAGTACCTCCATTAAAAATAAACAAATAAACCTAATCCCCCCCCCCCCAAAAAAAAAAAAACCTAAAGACAGTCTTAAGGATATTTATTCTTTGGGCTATAGTTCAATATTATTTAATTATGGTGTTGTTAAGAATATTCCAGCTTTGGCCATTGGGAGTCCTTACAGGTTGGTTTCTGTGTCCTTTCAATGATGTCTTACTTTTCTTTAAGCACATTTTTACTTTCTGGCACTACAAGATCATTCAGCTCAACTTCTTACCTTGTGTTTTCCCTGCCTTAGCCTTGAAATCAGCCATTTCTTCAGTAAGCCATAGTTTATTTTATTGGAAGATGGTATTTAGAAATCAGCTGGGCATTAGGTATATGTGAGGTTTCACAGGCTCTCCTGAAAGACAGAGCTAGGGTGTGTGTGTGTGTACACACCTACACACTAGCGCATGTATGCACACACCTATATTTCTGTACCTGTTAAATACAAGTTTGTACTAGCCCCTCTGATTCTAATATGTAACCACAGAATTCATTTTAACCTTCTCTTCCCCTCTTTGCTTGTTTATAACTTTGTTCTTTGACAGAAACTTGGCTTCCCATTAAGGACAACTTATTTACATATTTGTTAAACTCTAGTATCATATAATACAGTTTCAGAATTGCTAACTTGTACCCCTGTGAGAAACAAATGTGCAATACAGTATTTATGGACAGTTCTTTTTGTTTTTAGCCTTAAACTACCAGTGAAAGACTATTTCATAGTTACTTAGGTCTGCTTCTTTTTTCCCCACCTTCTTCAGTGAGGTTATGTCATACATTTATAGTACAGTTAGATTTGTCAACAACATCTTCAATCCCAGTTCTGGGATTCTCAGCATCCTGTTTTTTATTTTTTATTTTTCATTACTTTCCTCTTTGTGTTGTATAGCTCTGTGGATTTTGACAGATGTATGGTGTTCTGTATCTGCCCTCACAGTGCCATACAGAACATTTACACCACCCTAACAAGAATCCCTTGTGATACTTGGTAGTTATCCTCTACCCCCTCTCCCAGCCCC
The DNA here is from genome assembly GCF_036321535.1 of Camelus dromedarius. NCBI lineage: Eukaryota > Metazoa > Chordata > Mammalia > Artiodactyla > Camelidae > Camelus > Camelus dromedarius. Next base: position 66,453,612 of record NC_087439.1, on the reverse strand, counting down.
TAGAAACCACTGACTTGTTTTCCATCTGTTTAGTTTTCTGTTTTCCCGAATCTCATATAAATACAGTGTGTAACCTTCTGAATCTGGCTTCTTTCACATAGCAAAAGGTATTTAAGATGTATTGATGGTGTTGCAGGAATCAGTAGTTAGTTTTATCCCTGGTATTCCATTGTATGGATGTGATTTATTTATCCATTCACCTTGAATTTCCTCTGTAGTTATTTCCAATTTTGGAGGATTATGAACAAAGTTACTGTAAACACTTACATACAGGTTCTTATATGAACTTTTAATGCACTTGAGTAAATATCTAGGAGTGGGCTGGCTGGATGGACTGTTAAGTCTGTATTTAACTTTATAAGAAACTGCTAAACTGTTTGCCAAAGTGGCTGTACTATTTTGCATTTCCATCAGCAGTGTATGAAAGTTCCAATTCCTCAATATCAAGTGTTATAATTTTATGTTTTATGTTTTATATTTAGGTCTATGATCCCTTTTGAGTTAACTTTCATATAAGGTGTGAAGTGTGTCAGGGTTCATTTTTACATATGGACACCTGTTTATTCCAGCACCGTTTGTTAAAAAGACTGTCCTTTCTCTATGGTATTGCCTTTGTACTTTCATCAAAATTTAATTGACCATATTTGTAAAGTCTGTTTCTTGGCTGTTTAGCTTGCTTCATTGGTCTGTTTGTCTGTCCTTTCACCAGTACAGTCCAATGGGAGAATCTTTTCATTCTCTTCTAGTCTTAAAAATATTTAGATGGAAATTTTTGAGAAACTTCAAGAGGTATCCTCCAAGTTAAAGATACCTTTAAAATTTTTATTTAACATTCATTTGAATGTTGTATTCTACTTCAAAATATAGTAATTCTTATTTTAATATGCGAATGCTTGCCACCCCTCTGTCCCATCAATTGATGCTTTAGAATGTTTTTTAATCAACTTTCCATGTTATGTTAAAATTTTATATAAAACAATTTCCCAGCCATTCTTTATATTTCTCCAAATGCCTAATCTATAATATATTAAAATGTTTGTTGCTTTAAGCTATATCTTTTTTTAAAATGTATTCTATCTAACTCAAACGTTGTAGAAATATTGCATCATTTTTCTTGTCCTTTTTTGCTTTAGGGAAGCAGCACGAGAATGTCGTAGAAAGAAGAAAGAATATGTGAAATGTTTAGAAAACAGAGTGGCAGTGCTTGAAAACCAAAACAAGACATTGATTGAGGAGCTAAAAGCACTTAAGGACCTTTACTGCCACAAATCAGATTAATTTGGGATTTAAATTTTCACCTGTTATGGTGGGAAAAGGACTGGCATGGCCACAACCAGAAAGACAAAATAAACATTTTATTTTCTAAACATTTCTTTTTTTCTATGCGCAAAACTGCCTGAAAGCAGCTACAGAATTTCATTCATTTGTGCTTTTGCATTAAACTGTGAATGCTCCAACACCTGCCTCCACTTCTCCCCTCAAGAAATTATCAGCACCAGGAATCATGAAGAGACTTCTGCTTTTTATCCCCCACCCTCTTCAAGAAGTAATAATTTGTTTACTTGTAAATTGATGGGGGAAATGAGGAAAAGAAAATCTTTTTTTTTTTTTTTTTTTTTTTTTTTTAATGATTTCAAGGTTTGTGCTGAGCTCCTTGATTGCCTTAGGGACAGAATTACCCCAGCCTCCTGAGCTGAAGTAATGTGTGGGCCACATGCATAAAGTAAGTAAGGTGCAATGAAGAACTATTGATTTGCCAAATTGACGTTTTCACATTTATGTTGTAAATTATGTAAAATTGTTGAGACATACCCTCCAAAAAAAGAATTTTAGAATGGTGTTGAAGAAATTAAGAATGAATTCAGAGTGCTTTCTATGTACATTCTTTTCAATACTGAAAACTTGTCCTTGGTTCTTAAAAAACATTCTGTATTAACTACAGCTCTTCCATAGGGCAGTTGTTGCTTCTTAATTCAGTTCTGTATGTGTTCAACATTTTTGAATACATTAAAAGAAGTAACCAACTGAATGAAAAATCATGGTATTCGAATTTTAAATTAAATCAAAGTAAGTAAAAGTACAAAGCTTGTTTTAGTTTAGTACTAAATTCTTAGTAAAAAGATGCTCATTAGTAAACCAATCCTTTGAGTTATATTACAAGGTTTTTAAATAAATGTTTTTGTCATCGCCTTCAAAACTATTTATATTGTCACTCATTTTACTTAAAAAGATATGTCTAATTAAACTGTTCCCCTTTGCACTTATATTATACCACCATCAGGAAAGCCTTCAAGATGTTAAAGCAAAGTGATATATTTGTTTATAAAATGTTATGTGTTGTAGAAAAATACTGATTTTAAATCTTTTCCATATTAACAAACTGACAGTATCCAGTGAATTTTTTTAATGAAAAGAAGTTATAAGGATTTAGTTCTTTAAAAGTACAGTATATGCCCAAGGAAAATAATTTTCTTCAGACAAATTTGAATGACTGCTGTACTGTACAACATTTGGATTGTCATTCTTGCAAACTTTTTTTTTTGTTTTCTTCTAAAAAAGATAGTTATACTTTAGCTTTCCAGTATAATGCATAGCCTTTGTTGTTCTGTAAAGGAGCTGCCTGTTTTAACTCCTGACTATAACAGCCTGTATTTGAATGTATCATACATTGTTTCTGATAACTACTTTTAATTATTATTACTCATTTTATTCACTAAGCGTGATAAATTTAAAAGTTACCCTTAAAAAAAGACTGAGGTGAATTTAAAAAATTGGAAACTGACATGTTAGATTATATAATTTCTTATTTGAGGTTATTCCTTTTAAAAGGGAGTCTAGAATTTACTGTTTTGTATTTAGTCATGGGTTATTTTTAAAAATTAAGTTTGTTAATATGTTAACAGAATATGCAGATATGGGTGTTAATTATTGGGTCCATTTTGAAAAGTAAGATTTTTAAATTAATATTTGTAAATGGTATATTTTGTTTATAACAAACCATTGTCTTTTTTCAAGGATGAACAGAGTTTATGAAGGAACATCATTCTAAGAATTGAGTGATGTAGTCTTATATTTGGACAGTTCACCAGATTCTCAAGAAGGCTTTCAAATGACTGTAAAGTTTGTTGTTTATCCTGCTGAGCTAATGGGGAAAGTTATAGCATAAAAGTTATTTGTATACCAGCGTAGATATATCATTTTCCAAAACTGGTTTAACAGAAACCAATCAAAAAATCATAAATCTATTCACAAACTTAGAATACTTTCTTAATGAATTAAAATGTCAAAACTGGACATTTTGAAAGTCATAAGCTTTATATAAATGAAAATTGCCTAGTATTTAGCAATTCAGTGTTTTTCAAAAGTTGAGGCTTTCTGTTTAATTAGAAAGTTGGTGGTCCTCTTAGTCCCTGATAAGTCAAGGCAGTCACATCCATTTTAACTGGTTGGATTTGTAAGTTATCAAGACCAGGTCCTTTGTACCTTAAGGATGATTGCACTGGTTTGAAGTCAGTTGCTTAATGCTGAGGTAATATATTCTGTTGCTGAATCTGTTTAGACCCTTGAAGAGACTTGAAGATTTCAGTTTATACAGGTAGAAGAAATTAAGCATCTTTTGTGCAGACTTTTTTTAATGAGAATTGGGGTGGGGGGGTGTTTGTTTTTAAGCATGCAGCTTTGAGAATCTTTATTAAGAAAATAACAATTTAAAAAAAAATCTTATAGCCAAGAATATATGTGGCCACATTATAAATGCTTTTTTCTCTTCATATTGGCCAAAAGGGAATAAAAATGTCATCATAGGAATCTGTATATATGCTACTGATTTGCCTAGAAAATAGCAAGTTTGGTATTGCTCACTTTGCAAATATAGGGCCATGTGGCACTTTTATCTATAGGACAGATTAACTCTAATAAAAATGAAGTGGGAGGGATTTATTTTTGATATATTGCTCTTATGAGTTTTCAAGCTTTGATAGTGTTTAACTGAAAAGTGGCTTAGAAAGGGCTAGATCCAATGTATTGACATTAGAAAAAACTGGTATCAGATGTAATTTTTAAGTTCATTCTTTCTCAAACTCAAGTACCATATTGGCAACCATAATATTGTCATAGGTGCTCTGTTCGTTTAGATATTCTTGCGGGGGGGAGGTGGCATTTGTATAATATATGTGTACATATATATATATACATACAGTATATAATCTGAAGCTCTGAGAGCTCTTACGTCAGGAATGCTGAGTATTATAGTATATTGAGGTCAGATGAAATTTTACATTTTTGCGTGTTCTGTTGCATCCCTTTTGGTAGTTCCTTGGACTGCATTACTCCAACACTCATGATTGATTTTTTTTATCTCCTAATTTCCTTCCAGGTTATTTCTTTTATTGTTGATTTTCTTTGGCTTGATACTTTTAGATTTTAGTCACTCGAGCGCCCCCTTTCCCCCAAAGTATTTGGTTTTTGTGCTTTGTCTCTGGCAGCTATGTAACAGTGGTGAGAACACTTTGAAGACAGCTTCTAAAAGGTACCACTGATTTTTCACAAATCATCCTGGGGGAGAAATTTTGGTGTTTTTATTTGAGCAGGGATTTTTGTCAGAAAATGTGTTTTGATGGTAAGTCAGCAGCAGTGCTAGTATCTGAAAGCACAATACCAGTCAGGCAGGCTATCCGATCAGAAGTCATCTGGCTGAAGTTTATCTCTGTCTCTCAGGCCTAATCCCTACTATCATTTTGACCATTTTGGGGTGACATGTGGAATCATACAAAGGCTTAGGAAGAAACAAGTTTATTTAAACCAGGATGCTTTTACTTACTTGAAGTAACGTCAATCTAGGTTTCTTCTTTCATTTCTAGTATGTTTTTAATTCTGTAATCAGCTGCAATCAGCTGTTAGCATAAATTGGTCTCTTTATTTTGAAGATCAAAAAGCTGCTTCATTTTGCAGGATTAAAATAAAGGCTAATATCTTAAAGTTAAGATTTTGAATTAAAATGGGTTTTAGAGACAATTGTTAAACACCTTTTCAGTTTTTCCAAGAGGCTTTATTTGTTGCCTTTATACCCTGAAAACTGTTGGTATATTGTTTCCCATTGACTTATTACAAAAGTTGTATATTTATTTGGATTATATTTACATTATGTATTTTGTAAATGTTTGGTGTAACTTGCACTTTTAAAAACAACCCAGTTTGGGTATTAGCAAACTTGAGAAATTCCCTCACCAATTAATTGTCATCTGACTTTTTACATCTTTTCTCCTCTCGTCAAATCATGTGGCTTTTTTATGGAAGCCTTTCATTGATTAAAATATTTTAGCACCTACAGGCTAGCCTTATAAACAGCTATAAAAGAAAAATATCAGGAAATTAAATTTGACTAGCTCAATTAATTAAAAGATGGGTTCAAACCCTATCTCACTCATTTTCATCATGGATAAAGATAGAAGGAAAAGCAACTCTCAAGTGAATAAATATTTATTTCCAATTTTAAATGAGACTCTGTCCTCACCCCAACATTAATACTGTTTATAGAATCCCAAGATATCCATGAATTTGTCTAAAACAGTAAAAGATTTTTCAAGGCAATTAATTATTATCATCATGAAGAACACATTTGACTAAGTTTTTTCACTTTAAATTGGCATTGTTAACGTCAAAGAAATGCTACTGAAATCTGACTGATTTCAGATGAGATGGGGAAAGTGAAGTGAGTAAGCCTGTGGGTGAAGAATTGTGGGATAAACTTGTTCACTCAGTTGTACAAAGCACAACTAGAATTTTTTGTTGGATGGCTTACATGTATCTTGAATACTTTTAATGTTGATATGTTGACTTTTTTAAGTTGACTGCACAGTCGCTGTATGTACTAGGAACTGGTTTCCTTGACTTTCAAGAATCAATGGCTAAGAGAGGCACTAATCCCTGAGGGGTCGAACATATCATGAAGCTGAGTCAGTATGGAAGACTTTCAAATAAATCAAACAGGGTGCTGAAGTTCCATCTGTCTCATCTGCTTGTGGTAAGTTCTTACTGATTAGTGAATGTAGCTTAAGCCTTTGTATGTGTCCTCAGGGGACAGACAAACTTTTAAGAGGGACCAGATAACGTTTGAATGGAGGGATTATATTTCAGGTGTTTTAGCTTGAAATTTATTTTTTAAAAAAATAAAAATAGAAAAAAATAGAACAAAGCCTGTGAAGCAAGTTGATATTATAAACAGGCAGAGTTGTTTAGCACAGAGAGAAAATATTGACCTGTCTGCATTCTGGTACTGTGCATACAGGTCCTAGCTGGGTAAAACAGGATACATTTTGAATTCTCACCAGCAAGTAAAAGGAAAATGAACAGTCTTCAGGAAATGCCCTTGAAAGGGTCAAAACAGTAGGAAATTCACATTTTACCTACTTTATACAGGCATTATATAATACTTGCCTACAGAAGTATGGCATTTCCAAGCTTCTGTCTGAGGAGCATCTCAGAGATGTGAGTGAATCTGAGATGGTTTAAACATTGGTAGGGAAGGAAGAAGATCCCTGCAGATAATGATCTTATGTTTGTTGGCCAAGTGAAATGGTCTTGCATTGTGTTGGGAGCTTTTATTTTCTTAAGTTTTTAAAGTTCAATTGGTAAATAAATGCTTTATAGACATTGTATTTTTATCCAGGTGCCACTCCAATTTGTATACGTAATAAAATTACTTATATTAAAAGTGGGAAATAATTTGTCAACATTTTTCCGTGAGTATAGATTAGGGTGGCAAGGAAGAGTGCTAATTCATAGTTTTCCATGTAAAGTCATCCCCAACTGATTTGTCACATGTCAGCTGTCATCCCCGCCCAATAAAGGAATTATTTCTAACCTAACTCTATCACTTGAAACTTTTTAGAAACAAAATAATCAGGGAAGCTTCTAGAGAGAAAGGTGTTTGGGTTTTTCGTTTTGGTTTTTTGGTTTTTCCTTGAGGATTGGGGTAAAGAATACCTCCCCCCAAAACTGTCAGCACAAAACAGGGTATTTATTGACTTTTAACTCTGATGCTGCTATTGGAGTTGAATACTAAATCAATAACTATAGTGAGGGAAATACATTTCTAATAAAATTCCCTACATTCTAGAAACATCCCTGTTTTAATTTTTTTACCTAAATCTTCTTGTGCTTTATCTGTGTAAAGAGAAAAAATGTACTGAGTTATAATTCATTTTATTAACACTATGTACATATTAGCTGCTTTGTGTTCAGAATGGTAGCAATTGCTTTGTATATTAAAGTGATCCTTGTGAATTTGTGAAATATTGTCATAAAGTGCTTTTTCTTACTGTACTCTTTGTGGTATCAACTGTCATAATGCCCTTTTTACACAAACATTTATGTGCAGACACATAAACATGCTTTAAAAAACTTTGTAAGTCTCTTTTTTGGGGATGGGATCTCTGTTTTGATCTTTTCTGGTCATGTTAAGCTATGTTTTGTGGACTTGGGTTTATTTTGTTAAAGAGCAAAAGTTATATTAGAATATATCATAAACTTGTGCTTCACAGGAACAGAAAACCAATTCAAGCAACAAGAATATATCTTCAGTTACTGAATTTTACTGTATTTCTAGTTTTTAGCACAAGATTTCTTTTTTCAGTAAAGTTGAACAGTGCCTATTTGAAGATTTGGAGATATTACTGCACTGTTGAGACAACCATTAGGAGACATGGCCAGCTGTCTCTGATGTCATAAAATGCATGTTTGCACTGGAAGAACGTTAAAAACAGATGACTTCTTAGATCCCCTTGTAATTCTAAAGTTCTGTGATCATATAAAATGGAAGGAAAGGGGAGGAGTGTGATTAATCTGCTCTTTGCTTAAAGCACAAGAATAAAAATTCCTCTCCTGTACTATTGATTTAATTTCTGGAAGTAAGTGGTTGCAATCTAAAGTACTTTTTTTTAAATTGCCATGATGTTAAGCTTGTTACACCTGCCATTGTATTGAAGGAATTAGATGAGTTCTGTTCCCTTTTTTTCTTCTACAAGGAGTGGCCACATAATTTTTTGTACAGACATTTTTGAGAGTGAAAGATGATATTACACAGGGACAACAGGTGTACACCAGGATCGTGCTAAGCAGATCAGGACCTCCCTGTAAGGCATGTTCAGGTGCTTGGACCTCCAGTAAAAACAGAGGGTCTTATCTTCTCTCCATCTGTACCTTTGCTGTCACTTGCTCACTTCACACATACTTGCTGAGAACACACTTCTGGGTACTGAAAAGTCCCTGTTTTCAAGAAGCTCTAAGACACGGCCAAGGAAACAATTCCAACATGTTTGTACCATTTTAGTCCTGAGCTCCAGACCCGTATTTGTCATTTCTAGTCCAACTGCAAAACAGGTCTAAAACAACTTAGTTTCTCCTCTAAATCTCTTCCTTCAGCTGATTCTCTTCCATCTTGTAGATACCATTATCCACTGAACTGGTCAAGGCAAAAACCCAGAAAAGTGCTGCTTTAATCAGTGTTATCCTTCCTCTCGTCATGCATTTTGATTTCTCCACAACTTTTAAGCACATTGACCAAACTAGGGCTTAGAATTCTAGTGTGGGCCTAACAAAGAGGAAAGGTAATTCCCAAGAGTTTGAATGTTACTTCTGTTTTTTGATAGAGGTGCAATTAGCATAACAAAATTTATCATTTTAAAGTGAACACTTCAGCGGCATTTAGTGCATTCATAATGTTGTATGACTACCACCCATATCTAGTTCCAAAACATTTTTGTTACTCCAAAATAAAAGAGTTGCTCTCAATTTTCCCCTCCCTCCAGCACCTGTCAGCCATCAATCTGCTTTCTGTTTCTGTAGATTTACCCATTCTGGATATGTCACATAATTGTACAATGTGTGACATTTTGAGTCTGGTTCCTTTCAGTTAACAATGTTTTTGAGGTTCCTCCACACTAGCATTTATCAGTACTCCATTCCTTTTTATGGCTAGATAATATTCCAATGTATGTATATGCCAGTTTGTTACCTGCTCATCTGTTCATGGGCATTTGGGTTGTTCCCACTTTGGGGCTATTGTAAATAGTGCTGTGGACATTCATGTGCCAGTGTTTGAGTCATACTGAGCATCTTTTCATGAGTTTCTTGGCCATTTGTATATCTTCTTTGAGAGAAATGTCCAAGTTCATTGCTCATTGTTAATGGTTTTGTTTGTTTTTTGAGTTCCTCATATATTCTGGATACTAGACCCTTACTAGATAATATAATTTACAAATATTTTCTCCCATTCTGTACATTTTCTTTTCACTTTCATGATAATATCCTCATTCTTATTTTTTTAACTTGGTACATTTGGGGAAAAACAACTACAAAATGGGCAGGCCATAAAAAATGCAGTTTATGTGTCCTTTTACTGTCAGTCTGCATATGTGCGCAAATGCAATGTATATTCTCTACTCCCTTTTTTACATAAATGGTGCTTTTATTCACTGAATGTGTATTGGCAAAAGTTAACATTTCACCATGTGTACATTTACCTCAGTCTGACACGTATGAAGTATCCCACTGTACAGACATAGGTTATTCATTAAGTCTGGTTTTCTTAATATTTGAAAGTTGTTTCCTAAGCATTATTAAGAATCTGCTAATAAAAATATCTTGGTATTTTTTATGTCAAACTTCATAGTCTATCTATATGATTTTTTAAGGAAAACATTAGAAGCAGCAGAACCAGTCTTAACACAAGGTTATGAAGGAAGCAGTCCCCTTTTTCACCTCTGTTATACTGTCTCCCTCTTCTAATCTCCCTGAAAAACGGTTGTTCTCAGCTAGGGAACAATTTTTCAGTATGCCATCTTATCTAGTGCTACATTTTAACCTTTCTCTGGTTGTAGAAAGAAAAGCATAACATGATTTTAAAGCAGAAAGAAACTTGAGCTAACAAATTCTCAACTTTTAAAGTGACAAAACAGAGGACTGCCCTGCTTTCCCGCAGTGCTACGTCAGTGCTAAGAGAACCCACCTCTCCAGCCTCCCCCAGCAGGGCCCTGTACTCGCCGAAGCTGATCGCCTCGTTCTTGCTGAAGAGCTCTTGAGCATGCTGCTTCTGTCTTGGTAGGGGTTCTAGGGAGCAGAATTACAACTTTCTCTGACACTAAAATAAATCCCACGTCTGTTTCACCAACTATTATGTCAGGCCCTATATCTAGACCCTCTTACCAGTATTGGTACATTAAAAAGTGATTTTTAAAAGTATTTAAATTATTTTTGTTTCTTGATTTAAAAATTGACAGAAAATTCTATCATATGTATCCTCTATTTTAAAACCACCATAAACTAAAATCTCTAGTTAAATGGAAGATGAGATGGAAATGATGTTGGAGGTGAATCTTTTACATAAGTTCATGACAGTTTTGTTACTGAGAGTATGCTTTATGTTTTGATACCCCTGAGAATAGGCGATGTAATGAGCTAACTGATCTGTTAAAGGAATCTGTTTTTCATGAGTATATGCTTGTTGAACTCCCTTTATGAAGAAGACACTGTGTTAACACTTGAAATATAAAATATGAGGTACAGTCCTTGTCTTATAGGAGCAAACACTGTATTTGGTAAGATAAAACATTTCAGACAATATTGTTATTCGGGCCTCAGTTTTCAATCTAGTGTTCAGTTCATTTAGATAAAGTATTTTGATCGATTAGAATGCTGATCCTTTAGTATGAAAGAATAAATGTACCACTAGAATCTGTCTGAAGATGGTACCACGGCTTCAAGTAGTACTATTAGGAACTAAAGCAAGATAACCTTAAGAAGTAATCTGCTTCAAAAAGAACCACGTACTTTGTGGCGGTGGCTCTAAGAACCTGATGTCATATGTGTATTTTAACTTAGCATCTTGGCAGCAGTATTTGATTCTAACTGGCAGCAAAGTCACTGACACCAATGGCTAAATTAACTGCGTAACAGTTCAAAGGTTTAGATGAGACTATGTTTCTAACCTCAGCTTGAAGACAAAGCAAGCACATTTAAAATGCACATTTATGGGATAAATTAATCTCTTTACCGTAAGTGAAAAATGTCGCAACTTTGTTGACATTTATAGTGGACTGTGTGGCATAATATCCATATATACTCTTACCCCCTCGCCCCACACATGCCCCTGAAGCACTCATTCCCCAGCCTCTGTTAGTGGCTGATGGCTCTCAGCTGTGTTTCTCAGGTATTCTCTTCATCCCAAGGATATGCTTCTGGGATCCAATGACTAATCTACACAAGGATGTAAGTCCCACCCCCTTGCCTCAGTATGGCCCAACTCTGGGCCATCCCAGCTCTGAATTCCACTGAGGACTTTCCTGACAGCATCCCAACCCAATTTCTTCCTCTTTACCTGTCCTGCTACTTTTACTCCCTCGGAGGTATTTGCTCTTGAAAGCATTCCTATGTAAATTTTCTGCACCTTAACCTTCATCTCTATTTCCCCAGGGAACCTGATCTCTGACAGCAAACCCAAAGTCAAAAAAAAAAAAAAATTACTAGATGTTCACTTTGATAACCGAACTATTCCTGCTGAATTTTTCTCACTTTTTCTTCTATTTGTAGGACAAGGGGGGAAAAATTACCTTCAACTATTTTGATTCTTAACATCTTATGAAAATGTAAAACAACCCAATCATTGCTGACTTCACTTGGTAGAGCATCCAGGCTCTCCAACTCATCCCACTCTAGCCCATCCATACTCAGAGACATTTTAACACCTCTCTCCACAGTTAGAGAGATTAAAGTAAAGGCGCTGAACTCCAGTTAATATATTTATTTCTAATAACATACCTAGATGGGGTTGGCCTTTCATTGTGGTGCTGTTGATACTGCAAGGCTTTTATTTTACTTGTTTTAAAAGACCTTCCATGTCCATAGTGCAGTACTGGCACTATATGGATTTGGTAAGCTGTGGATATTTCTATCTCATGAGTATTATTCAGAATTGTGTTTAAGTGGTACATCACAGAATGCTCAGAACCTTTAATTCGCCTTTATTAAAGTTAAACCTCTGTTTAAAATATATGTAGAAAACAAAGTATTGGCTGTGTTCACATCCAGGATACGCATTAAAAGGTTAAGAGGGAGGAGGAGGTCTTGTTTCTATTGTTCTACAAAGGAAATCTATCTCTAGTGCCAAATACCATACTGAGATTATAATATTCTCGTGGTCTAAATCCGTTTAAGCTGTAGTTTGAGCTTTTACATTGTAAAAAAAAAAAAAAAAGAAGGGAGGGATGGGCTTTGTGTGATTTCATAAAGTCTTATCAAAGAGAATCGTAAAAGAATGTGGCAATCAAATTAAACCAAAGATCAGTTCCCTCTAAACGGAATGTATATTTTTCACTCAACAAACATTTGGTTATAATATGCTAGATACTGGGGGCAACAATGAAAGAGGCAGAAGCATTCCTGGCCCTCAAGAAGCTTACAGTCTTCTGGGGAACACAGACATTGAATGAGCAATTACACGTACAATATGAAAGGAGCTTCTACTTGAGGAGCTAACCTCCCATGAAGGGATGAGATTTAATACTTTTTTTCATTGTCATCCTGTGCATTATAAGGAGGCAGGGAAAGCCTAGGAAAGAAAGACAAAAACAATGTTTGAGAAAGGGTAAGGCTGAAGGGAGAAACTACAGCTTTTGATTTGAAGACAGTAACATTTCCAGCACATGGAGGTCCAAGATGTTAGGTGCTATCAAAAAGTAAAATTTTATTTTTATTTACTCCTTTGTTTATATACCTAAATCTGAAATTAAGCCAAGAAGCATATGGGACCTCAGAAAACTCACAACCTAATCTCAAACAAGCAAAAGTATTTAAGATCTAAATGGGGCTGACAAAAGATTTCAAGGGCATTAACAGCTCAGGGAATGTACATTAAACCTCTTGTTTTACACTCAGAAAATTGGAAAGCGGGGCTAAACATATGTCTTAACAATGTGTTTTAAATGATTTGCATGATCTAGCCTCACCGAAATAAGCTCAGTGCTTTGAAGATGACTTTATACCAACCCTTCATCAGAGATAACCTCAGTGAAAACTGTTTATCAAGAGGGAACAGCATGGGATACAGAAACAACATAAACCAAAATCTCGCACTTTCCTTTAATGTTAAATGAATTTCAGAGTGAGTAACAATATAACTAAAAAGTCACAGTGATGGGACAAAGTGCTGCTTTGTTTTAAAACTGCACGTGTGTTCTGTCTTTTGAGAACCCTTGGTTAGTCTCTTTGCACAGTAAGCCACTTCATTAAATGTGGTTATATTCCCAGTCTAAGACCTTAATTGACACACTCGATGACAACATTATTATAAATTATAGCCAACTACAAGTCCTCCCTCAGGTTTCTCTTCCGTGCTTTGTAAATATGTACATCTTTTTCAGGATCATAGTGAACCTTACTCACAGTAAATTGCCTCTCCAGCATCGCTAAGAAGTTGTGATCCCGTTCATAGCGAATTCGGCAAGCTAAGAGAATCACAGAGTGCTTGCTACAGAGATGTTCCAATGTTTGAAGAAGATCTGTGAATGTTTCTTCTAAATATATGATATCAGCTCCAAGTATCAGGTCAAATCCTCCAGGTGAAAAACTCCCCAAATTCTGTCCCCAAGTCAGCTCCTTAACAACAGCTCTGGGTTGGATATGGGGAGGTAAGTTGGCTTGAACATTTGATTTAAGAAACTCTAATGCTACTTTCCGATCCGTGATAGTCACATGAGCACCTAGAATGTGGGACAGAAAGTAATGTGCACATCAGTACAACTAATAGGTAGAGGGATGAAGTTAACAGCAGGGTAAGTACCTCAAAATATTCTGCCTGAGATGCAGAAGATCATGCCCTTCGTGGACAGTTGCACTACATCAGAGCAATGGCCAGGACCTCCTTCGCATTGTCTAGAGGTGGTGTCTACTGTTATACTTCATTCAATATCAGATCACTGTCTTTAAGTCAGTAGGCCTCAGAGTAAAATGGAATCCAAGGATGAAAAATCTGGGCGCAAATGATTATGAAGATGATAAGATACCAAAAACAGGGAAAGGCTCCTTCCTGGGGTTAAAGCTTTAAAAAAAAAAAAAATCAAGGAAAAGATGAACTGGCTACTAAGAAATCCCAGTCTACCTCTCCTTATGCTGTTACAAGTATTCATGTAATACATATACACATGTATGTAATACATGGGTGATTACTGAAAAATGGTAAACTTAGAAATGACTACGTTGTATTAAAAACCTGTAGGTCAAAATGTGAGATCATGTTCTCTAAGTGCTAAGTTTCTACATGTAATGTATAAAATGAGGCAATATTTTATTAATCTGTTTCTTGTGGGTTGTTTACCATGTACTAAAAGACCCAACTTTAGGAACCAATATGGCTGAGAGAAGACTGAACTGGTAGTTACCCCTACGGTGAACCACATCTGTATTGAAACACCTCATCTGTATTGTAATAACTCTGTAAAACATGTGATCCTGTTTGGTTTAGGCCCCATAAATTCTGAAATGTAAAACTATGCTTCATGCTTTCATACAGTGACTTCTCATTTGCATCCTTCAGTCTGTATCCTTCATTGGGAATCCCCCACAGGATCCCAGACCAGCTGCTGGAAGCACCGTTTCAGTGGCAGCTTATATTGAATGTTTCTTGTCTTGACGTGTCACATCAGGACAGTAGGTAATTCAATTTGACGTTTACAGTCCTGAGTGTGATACTGTGAAAATGGGCAAGCTGTTAGATTTTACACGCACACACCTACCACTTTGACCACTCCCTGCTGGACAGAGTGCTGCCTGATGAGAATTCAGTGGTACTTTGCATCTCTTCTGAGAACAGAAATCACAGACAGCCTTTTCCTGGGTTGACTTAGACCTTTAACTACGGATTTCTTGACAGTCTACAGAGCTCTCTGCCGGCAGTACAGAAGTGATCTAGTCTTTTGCACATCACCTTGGTGTTCATTTTAACAGCTCTTAGATGTAGATCCTCTAATGCCTGTCTCAGGGATTTCTGAGGCTACTTCTAACCTGCCAGGTGTTCCAGGAGTTTCAGCAGGATCTTAATGTCAGTTGACCATCCCCTGTAACATCCATCAACTCTACAAATATCCAAGTGGCTACCCTGAGCCTTGAGATAAAAACCCCTATCCTCATAGAGCTTACCTTCACGTAAGGGGATAAGCAGTTAGAGGTGTTTTGAAAAGTAGGATGTCCTGCAGGTTAGCTAGAGATACACACTAAGGAAAAAAATAAAGCAGGAACGAGAGACATGAAATGTCAGGAAGTAAGAGAGGTGGGTAGAAAGGGGAGGCCTCTCACTGAGGAGGTGCCAGGTGAGGGAATAACCGAATGCCTGTCGGGGGGAATCATATTCCTGGCAGGGAGAAGAGTGAGAGCCAAGGCCTCCGGGTGCGGGTGAGGAGGCAGCTAGAGTAGCTGGAGTGAGTGAAGAGGAATGAAGTCGGAGGAGACAGAAGGCAGAGAAGTAAGAGGAGAAGGCGGATCACCTAGGACCTCACAGGTCATGTTTCAAAAAGGCTTTGGCTTTTTCTGAGTGAGATGGGAAGCCACTGGAGACTGCTAAGCAGAAGTGCTAATGACCTGACATAGGTTTTCACAGAATTCCAGCAGCGGGGCAGGGCCAGAAGCAAGGAGACCTGCGAGGAGGCCAGCACGGTGGTGCAGGTAGAGGAGCTGCTGGCTCGCACCTTGCTGAAACCCCTCCGGACTCCCGGCACAGGCCAGGCCACGGCCCAAACACAACCCACCCTCGGGTAACCTCTCCTCCGACTCTCGTGGGACTCACTCCCTTACTAGTTACTCAATTTTTATCACCCAAGTATCCACCCACAGAATACTATCATCTTGCCTATGTTTTTTTTTGGGGGGGGGTCATTTGTTTATTTAGGTAAACGGTATCTTAAGTTTCTTTTAATCTATCAGTTTCCTTTATTTTTTTTCTCTCCTGCAATTTAGGGAAGAAACAGATCCTCTGTCCTACAGTTTCCTACAATCTAGATTTTGCTGATTATGCCATTTACATAGTTTAACATGATCCTCTTTCCCTGTAACTCCTGTAAATTTGTTTGACTTGAGGCTGATTTTTTGAACAAGAGTATTTCAGAGGCAGTTGGTGGTATTTTTCATCAAGAGGATGTAACATCTGGTAGGCTCTGTTTTTGCCACGTGAGCAATCATGTATCTTCAATGCCCAGAGCCTTAATTTATTAGATTCCTTTTGCATTTATTTGTTGAGAAAGCTTCTTTCAATTACTATTTGGTTATTCATCTTGTATAGGAATTGTTTGAATAGGAAAGGCAGGATAAATTTTGCCCCTTTCTCCTCTTTTATAAACCAAATGTCAAAGAGTCAGTTTCTAAGCATCCTCCAAAGATGACTAATTGGGTTTATTTTGTTGTTGTATCATAAACTCATGGATTAAACATATTTGATGTATTTAAACCCATTGCTGTCATCACTATTGACATTCAACTGTCCTATCCTTTGCCAGTGGACTTGTGACAGAAGCCCAGTCATCCTTGATAGCGTCCTTGCGATCTGATATGACAAGACATTTCAGGATCAACTTATATATTTCCTGCCACAGAACTAGAATCAGGCAATTAAGAGGCTCTAATTTTTACTTTTTGGATGGAATAAAGAATAGCAAGTCTGTGCGCTGAAGGGAATGATCAGGCAGAAAGAGGGAAAAGCGATGGTCCTCTGCAGGAAAGAGGACCACTGAAGCCACGTCCCGGAATAGGCGAGAGGGGGCTGGCCCAGGGCAGGACAGACAGTCCCTGTCCCTCGACATAAGGCATCAGAAGCAAAGGCTGACTGTGAGGCTTGATGCCCACTGGACAGAGGCAGTGCTGGGAGGTCACAGAAGTTCTCTCCTGATTGCTTCAATCTTCTCAGCGAGAGAAGAAGAAACATCATCCGCTGAGAGTGAAAGTGGAGGAAGGAGGACTAGAGGTTAGTGGAGGAGAAGAGGTTGCAGAGGGGACCTCCCCAGCAGCACGCAGAGCCACCCAAGGGTCCTGATCAGGATTTCAAATGAGACCTGGCAGTGGTCTGTTTCCTTGCACCACATTCAGCTGCCCGGTGCAGGCCTGGAACAAGCGGAGAGCTGCACTTAACCCTGTTTGTAACATGGATGAAGAGGATGAAGAAGATGAAGCGAGGAAGTCCAGGCTGTGGACTGTACATGGAGATGGTGATACAAGGACTGCTTGTGAGATTTACGCTGGGTGATGGGGAAAGATGAGATAATGTTTAGTTCATGAAAAACTCATGGAAACTGACCCAATAAGACAACATAGCCTCCTGTCACTCACTTGGTAAAGGAAAAAGAACGTGTAAACAATTGTCATCCCTTTTAGTTTGTAGTTTTGTAAGCAACACCTTAATGTACCCGAACAATGGAGCACATACTATGTACTGGAGACAGAGATGAGGAAGAAAGTCTGTGCTCTCTAGGAACTGAGAGTCCCATGAGAGAGACATGTGAACATAATTATGAAGCAATGTGGGGAGTAAACATAGGAACGTGGGTGTGCCAGCCAATGTGGCCACAAAGGAGAAAGTCTTCGAGAGGGGCAAAAGTCGAAGAAAGATTTCGGAAAGAAGGGAAATGTGAACTTATTCTTGAAAGATGTGGTGTTAACCAAAGGAAAAAAGGTGAAGAGAAGTCATTCAAGGCAGAAGCGACAGGCCAGAAGCAGTGTGTGTGGCACTGGAATTTCAAACTGCGCAACTGCACTGAAAAAGAGTGAGGCTGAAGACTCAGGCCGAATGAGACGACAGAGCCTTCCTGGGCTGTGGCCTGCGGGCAGCGGGAAGGCACAGGGATGTTTCAGCAGGGGTCACCTCATCACTTTTGCATCTTAGCTGGGCCACTCTGACAGCTATTGGGAAAAGTGGGTTTGATAAGACAGGCAGAAAGGTCAGATGGGACTGCAGAAAATCAAAAATATACCTAACATACACAGGGGTGATACAAGGTTAACTTGAGGAGAACACAAGGTGGTGTATGGTTAAGGGCCTCCCCAGTGACTGAAAGTGCCATGGGATCCCATAGATGGACCTAAATCAGTTTATATGTATATCCTGCCCACAGCCCCTGCCCATGCTCCCCAGCGAACTTTGGAAGGCAAAATCTAATCAGAGAAAGGAATATTGAAAAAGAAATGTTACCCAAAAAAAGGACAGGACAGAAGTAGGGCTCCAGTGGGCTCTCAAGCACCAGTCCACATGTGATGGAATTCTAGATCTTTACCACCCAAGTGTGTTCCACATACACTGCATCATCGTCACCTGGGAACTTGTTAGAAATGCAGGCTCTCAGGCCCCACTCCAGACCCATGGAAGCAGAATCTGCATTTTAATAAGAGCCCCAGGTGACAATATTGAAGTGGTGAATATTATATATTGTAGCTTAAAGGCTGGTCCATCCAGTCATCAGGTAGCTTGAAGTGTATGAGCCAAAAGTTGTAGGAGGGAGTCAACAGTGAATAATAAAATAAAAATAAAGCTTAAAAATGCTCTAGGCGTAGATTAATGTCTGTATGCCAAAAAAAAAATTTTTTTTTCAAAACTTTACATGAATTCAGAACTGCATACTGTTTAATACAAGATGTCAGTACAAACTCCAGGGGGGCCAGCCCTCCCTAAGAGAAAAAGACCAGCAAAGTTTTCTCAGCAATGAAGGTAAGAGATTATCTGCTCTACCCGCCTCCCGGGGTTAAATCAGAGAGTATATGGGAAAGCACCTCCACTGTAAAAAAACATGTACACACACAAGGCAATTCTCTCTGAACTCAAAGTCACCTTAAGATCATATTATCGGCATCACAGAATTGCATGGGGCAAAGCAATCTCCTATGAGAAGTATAAATAACAGGATGGGAGAGAGACAAGGAATTAGCCTTCCTGGAGGTAAGAACACAGCAGTTGGCCTGTGACTCATAGTAAGTACAAGGCAAAGAAAAGTAATCCAGTAAGAGGAAAACTAACAGTGGTTTTGCGTCAAGAAAAGGCACCCCTCTATGAGTCCCCCTCACAAAGGCGTGAGCTAGCGTGTCACACTCACCCAGCAGGGCAGCCACTATGCCCACCAGCCCTGTGCCAGCACCCAGCTCCACGGCAGAGCAGCCCCTGAGCTCCACAGCTCCCATCTCCAGATACGTGGAAAGAACGACAGCCTGAGTCAAAACACAGCATTTCGATTAAAGTCAACATGTGCTTTAGGGGCTGAAGGGTTTCAAGCAGGCTCTGTGCTGGCAGGAAGACAGCACACACCCCTCGCCCACTGCAAGTTTCAATTCCCAGCTTAACAACACCACAGAACTCAGCTGCTGCTGGGAGGTCATCTAGAGCACAGACACTAAGTCCCACAGCACAGCTGCCCCAGGCCCCACCAGATGCCCTTAAGTGGACAGCCATGGTCAGGGACACTGCCCACCCAAGACAGGGTCCTGCTCAATCTAGGAAGTTTAAATTCCTTAGTGTGTCACAGCACTTTTAAACTCAAAGTTTACAAAATGACTCTGGCAGAGCTGACATGAACAGTCTCTGTGATTTTGCTTAAAGGAATGTCCAGTTCCTAAACCAAGTTCAAATCAGCAAGACCACAACATCACCCAGAGGGGAAAAGCAGAGAAGCGCCAAGCACCCCAGAGCTGCGCTCCTTCCTCCTGCTCTCCCGCGTTCCTAACAGTCATCACCCCCCACCCCGGGGCCGGTATCAAAAGGTAAGGTTTTAGCCAAAAGTCTGGACTTGGTGTGTGAGTTAGCGTTTACATACAATTCTATAAAAGCAGTGTATACTCTTAACATAATTTTTAAATATACTTTGCTTTTCATGGCCACATACTACTAGTATACTTAGCAATTCCTCTTCTTGGTGAGAATATAGGAGGCTCACCGATTCCTCACTATTATGTATCCTTTTATTACCCATTCTGGGAAAACTTTTCATGTAGTTACCCTAGACTGGGTTCCTAAAAATGATGTTACTCAGTTAAGATATCTCAAGATTTTTATTCCTAAATGTTTTTTCCAGCATCCCTAATACAATGTTAAGACTGTAAAATTGTATCTATGCCAATCATTTATCCAACATTAAATGAGCTCCCACAGAATCCCAGGTGTGATGCTAGATGCTGACGGCAAGTCTCTGTCACAAGAAGCTGACAAAACAGTAGTGGGAGAGGAAGAAGCAAAGGAGCAATTATAGTACAACTTTTTGATCATTACAGCTATGGAAAACTTAAAAAAAACACATGATCTTCATTTGGGGCATTATCACTTTGCAATATTCTTTGTGCAATGTTAAACTTAATGTAAAAACTGATTCAGTGACCAAAGCAGTTAGGGGCCCCAGCTTTCTTTTCAGTCCTCCCTCTTCACCGCTGCATAAACTACTGGCAAGTGATTTAATTTCTCTCAGCTTTCTTTACTCACCCTTAAAATGCAATCTATTTGGCAGGGAGGGTGCAGGGAAGTTATTTTAATGGATATAAGTTTTTTGGGGTGGGGTGGAGTGATAAAATGTTTTAAAATTGAGTGTCGTGATAGTTGTACCACTCTGTGAATTTACTTTAAAAAAAAACTCATCACTTTAAATAGGTGAAATATATGCTATATGAATTATATCCCAATAAAGCTGTTATTTTTTTTTTAAAGAAACACCAGTCTTAAAATAATGAATTGTGGATTTTTTTTCAGAGGCCCCAGGGGCTTACTTACCGCGTCCCAAACCACCGCTGCGACTCCCAGTTGCTTCCAGTCCTGCCGTATCTGGATCGTGCGGTTTGCAAAGGAGAAGGTGGCAAGAGGCTTGTGGAATCTCTGCAGCCCCACTCCCGCGGTCTCCTCATAGGGCACCAGGGCCATCGCGCCTGCGCCCAGCTCTCTGCTCCTGCAAAGCTGTGGGGCAAAGGATTCCTGCGTGACGCTCTAGCCAGAAAATGCATTCTCTCTTAAGTAGCTCCAAATGTTTTTAAGGTCGTTTACAAGTTCAAAAGAAGAAACAGATC
The DNA here is from genome assembly GCF_036321535.1 of Camelus dromedarius. Lineage (NCBI taxonomy): Eukaryota > Metazoa > Chordata > Mammalia > Artiodactyla > Camelidae > Camelus > Camelus dromedarius. Next base: position 66,432,546 of record NC_087439.1, on the reverse strand, counting down.
TGGGGGAAGGCTTTGTCTACTCCTTTTTTTCTGAGAAGTGAGATTTCGCTCTGAATTCGTACAAAGGAAGTCTTTGGCATTGAGAACCCAGACTGTACGACTCCTGCAGGATGTCAGGTGAATTCGCTGAGGGGTAAGAAAGAGTGAGCGAAGCCGGGTGACAGCCCAGGGCCGCCTAGAAAGTAGCGCTTTCTAAACTGCCCCGGTCCCGCGTGGACTGCAGCAGCAACCTACTGCGGTTGGCTGGGCAGTTTTCGTTGTTTTGTTTTGGTCTCCCCTCACTCCCTCTAAATCAGTGCATTCAAGAGTGACCACTATGGACCCGAACCTGAACTTAAACTGGGGGTTTAACGGTATGATTTTCCTGCTTTTTGACACCCGTTGGATATACAAGGTCGACGCCGTTCCATCTCCTGGAGACCGGAAGTGAGACACTCGCGGATTCCCAGTCGCTCCCAGGTTCAGGGTGGACTCGGACACTGGCAGCTCGGAGGCCTGTCAGGAGTCCCCCCAACCTGCCCCCAGTCCGCCCCACTGGAAGGGCCGACAGGTACGCACGTCCCTTCCGCCGGCCCCAGAGCTGCGGGAACCGGCGGGGTAGGAGCGGGAGCTGGGGGAGGGGCCCCCTGGCCGCCCGTCCAGCCGCTCGAATGCCCGCAGCCTCCCTGCCGAGAGCCGAGGGCGCGCCCGCGCCGCTCCGGGAGCCGGGACTGCCACACAGTGGGGCCCGCGACGCAGCCTCGCCTCACTTACGGCTCCGGAGGCGGCCCCCGCGTGGCGCGCGCGTCGCTTTCCCCGCCCCGAGGTCGGTGGCGGAAATGACAGGCCTTAAAGGGCCGGAGAGCCGGGAGACCCGCCGGCAGGCGGGCGGAGCTGGGCGGCCTGCGTTCGGGGCGCGTGTTTCCGGTCTCCCTACCCGAGACCGCCGGACAAGTGCTCCCGGAGCGCTGGCGGCGCGATTCAGCGAGGGTGGGGCAGGGGGCCGGGGCCAGGACGGTTCGGCGGGGTTGGGGTTGGGGCCGGGGCGGGGGTGGGCCTTCCCCTTCCCTCGGTCCCCAAGGTATTCAGGCCAACAAGTCAGTTTCCTGGGCCGCCGAGAGCGGCGGTGGCGGGGAGAGCGAGGTGCTGAGCCGCGGGCAGGTGCGCGGAAGGATGGGTACCATGGCGAACAGGGAGCGGGAAGCCGCCAGCCCAGCGCTGGACGCGCTCTGGCGCCGGGTCCACTTTTCTTTGTACTCGTTCTCGCACGCGCGGTTTTTAATAGGTGTTTTTTAAATCTGTGCGCTCTCTTGTTTTTAGTTTTAAGGGTGACCACTTAGTGGGCGTAGGAGAAAATTCTTTCCGAAGAATACATGGTCGCCCATTCGTCCTCGTGTCACCCTAGTGAGGTCCGAATTGGTGTAATCGCGCGCTCCGTGGCAGTAGAGTGGGAAACGTGACAAAGCCCTTCTCAACTAGAGTGCAAACGCGGAGCCCGCACGTGGCTCCCGGACCTGAATTGCTACATGCAGCGGGGCGCGGGGTCTATGGGAGATGTGGGTCTCCCTCCTCCTGGGGCAGATGGTTAGCACATCTGCCTGGGGACAACCCATTCTTGATGCGGAAACTGCTGAAAGGGTGGCACCTGGCCGCAGGCCCTTGGAAAGCGCGCGGCTGGAGTGAACACCCAGGAATGTGACCTCGCCGGGGAGGGGGAGCGCATCCTCTGGGGAAGGTTTTTTTCTCTCCAACGTTGATTCCCAGCCCCCGAAACCCACCCACCCCTGGTCTCTCTTGGCGATTCTCAGCTCTGCCTGCACGTTATAATGAACAGGAGCGTTTTTCAGTTCCGTATAGCTGGACTCTGCCCCCGGAAGAGTCTCAGTTGGTGTGCGATGAGGCCCGAGCTTTGGTATTTTTTAGAGTGCCCTGGTGATTCCTGCCAGCAGCCACCTGTAAGAGGCTCAGGCCAGGCCTAAACCACCCCCTCTCGTCACCTCTCTTATCCCGCAGGGGGCGTGCCCCACTCTGTCCAGATTTCCTTAACCTTCCAAGTGAAGGCTGGGGGCCTGGGGCTGCAAAAGGTGACTTGAAGTGAACTTTGAAGGTCACCAGTGAAGATCTTTTACCTTTTTTTTTTTTTTTTTGGCTTTGCTCAATTACTTATTATTAACTTTGTATGTGATGGAGTTTATTTTTGAGAGCAGTTTTAAGTTCATAGCAAAATTGCCAAGAAAGTACAGAAATTTCCCATACACTCTCTGTGCCAAGCACAGCCTTCTCCATTATCAACATCTCCCACCATAATGGTACCTTTTTTACAGTTGATAAACCTACACTGACACATCATTATCACCTAGAGACCAGAGTTTACACATTAGGGTTCACTCTTGTACACTTTACACTTGTTCACTGTTATACATTTTGTATCTGAACAAATGTATAAGGCAGGTATCCACCATCATAGTACCATACAGAGCAGTTGCACTTCCTAAAAATCCTCTGTCCTCTACATAGCCATCCCTCCTTCCTCTGTAACCTTTGGCAACCACTGATTTTTTTTTAATACTCTCCATAGTTTTACCTTATCCAGAATGTCATATAGTTAGAATCGTATAGTTTATAGCCTTTTGAGATTGGCTTCCTTCACTTGGTGTGCATTTAAGGTTCCTCCATGTCTTTTCATTGTTTAGTAGCTCATTTCTTCTTAGTGATGAATAACCAACATTCCATTGTGTGGATGTAGTACAATTTATACATTTACCCACTAAAGGAAATCTTGGTTGCTTCCAGGTTTTGGCAATTACGAGTAAAGCTGCTATAAACATTCCTGTACAGGCTTTTTTGTGGACGTAAGTTTCCAGCTCCTTTGGGGAGATACCAAGGAACATCATTGCTGAGTCATATGGTAAGAATATGTTTAGTTTTGTAAGAAACTGCCAGACTGTTTTCCAAAGTGTCTGTCCTATTTTGCAATCCCACCAGAAATTAGTAAGAGTTCCTGTTATTCCACATCTTTACCAGTATTTGGTGTTGTCAGTGTTTTGGATTTTGACCATTCTAATGGGCCTGTAGTGGTATCTTACTGTTGTTTTAATTTGCAGTTCCCTAATGACATATGATGTGGAGTATCTCCCCCACTCAGTTTTATTAAGATAAAATTGACATATAACATTGTATTTAAGATATATAACATAATGACTTGATATGTATAAATATTGCAAAATGATTACCACAATAAGTTTAGTTAACATCCATCACCTCATAGTTTTTTTTCCTTGTGATGAGAACTTCTAAGATCTACAAATTTCACAAATTAAGATCAGCAAATTAAGATTAGTAAATTAAAAATGTACAATGTAGTATAGTTAACTACACTTACCATTCTGTACATTACATCCCCAGAACTTATAACTGAAAGTTTGTGCATTTTGACCACCTACATCCGTTTCCCCCACTTCCCACTCTCTGTCTCTGGCAACCACCAATTTGTTCTCTGTTTTTATGAGTTCTCTTTTTTAAGATTCCGCATGTAAGTGAGATCATACAGTATTTGTCTTTGTCTTACTTATTTCACTTAGCATAATGCCTCCAAGGTCATCCATGTTGTCTAAATGGTAGGATTTCCTTCTTTTATGGCTAAATAATATTCCAGTGTGGTGTGTGTGTGTGTACACTGCATTTTCTTCATCCACTCATCCGTTGATAGACATTTAGGTTGCTTCCATGTCTTGGCTATTGTGAATAATATTATTCACAATATTATTATTATAATAATATTGTGAATATTGAGGTGCTGTAATCTCTTTGGACCGTGATTTTGTTTCCCTCAGATGTATACCCAGAAGTGAACTGGATCACATGGTAATTTTGTTCTATGTTAAATTTTTTGAGGAACCTCTACACTGTTTTCCACAATGGTTGTACCAATTTACATTCCCACCAACAGTGCCCGAGAGTTTTCTTTTCTCCACATCCTCGCCAACACTTATCTCTTGTCTTTTTGATTATAGCCATTCTAACAGGTATAAGGTGATATCTCATTGTGGCTTTGATTTGCATTTTCATGATAATTAATGACATTGAGCACCTTTTCATGTACTTGTTGTTTGAACCATTAAAAAAATCAGATTGTTTTCTTATTGTTAAATTTTAAGAGTTCTTTCGTATATTAGTCCTTTATCAGATGTGTCTTTTGGAAATGCTTTCGTGCAGTCTGAGGCTTGTCTTTTTATTCTCTTGATGGTTTCTTTCACAGAGCAGAAATGTTCATTTTAATCAAGTCCAGCTTAGGTTTTCTTCTATGTTATCTTCTAGGAGTTTGTAGTTTTGCATTTTGATTTAAGCTTGTGATCCATTTCAAGTTAATTTTTGTGAAGGGTGTAAGATCTACATCTAGGTTTATTTTTTGCATGTGGATGTTCCAGTGTCCCAGCACCATTTGTTGAAAAGACAGTCTTTTTCTCCTTTGTATTTGCCTTTGCCACTTTGTCAAGTATATAGTCAGCTGATTGAAGTTGCTAAGTATATAGTCAACTGATCTTTGTGTGTGTGTGTGTGTGTATACAGCCAGTGGTTCCCTGTGAATACTTGAAAATAGATTTTTCATCCTCAAAAACAAATTAGATATGTGGTAGATCATATTATTTTAAATACCCAGTCCACCTTCTACAGGCGTGTCCTTGATGTCCTTTCCCCAAGAAGAGATGTCTCCCTACCCTGTTGAGATCAGGCCTGGCCATATGATTTGCTTTGGCCAATGGAATGTGGGTGGAGATGACACTTGCCACCTCCAAGCAGAGCAGGAGGTGCCTTGCATGGCCCTGTCATTGTACCTTTTCCCTTTGCTAAGACCTGCAGGCCCCAGATGGGTGTGCTCCCTAACCCCATCCCCAGGCGGAACAGAGCCACAGCCGACCTGTGAAATATGTGAACCATAAGTGAGAAACCGTCATTTGGCTAACCATTGAGATCAGGGGTTATTGCTACAGCTCTCAGCAGAAACTAACAACATAGATGTGAAAGTGATGGACATTTCATAACAGGTAGAAGCTTTTAGTGTATGTGGTTTAGTTTCAGTAAAGTCGATCCCTTTTTGGAGCTCCACCTGGCTCTTAATGATGCCTTAATTGCTCCACACCTGCCCCCTCCCCTTGTCAGCATCAGCATTAGCCTCAGCCTGAGACTACTGACTGCTTTTATCCAACTGTGATTCTAATACTTGAAGATCATTCTTCTACTGACAGTCTTGTGGGAGATGTGAAAAAAAGTAGATTCACTTTCTGGATTATCTGTAATTCCAAAGTGCAGTTCAATCACAGTATAATAATTTATAAATCTATGTGGTTTTTCCTTATAGCAATGGCCTTCATTGTCTGGTTTTCTCCTGGACCCAGACAACTACAAGGGACCCTGCTTGGACGTCCCCTTCAGCTCCATGGTTCTCTATGCACCTTTGGTCTTTTGGATGCTTCATACCCACTCACCCATGGTGGGGAGCAGAATTTAGGGTGGGGTAGAATGTAAATATGTACACCCAGGGAACTTTAGCTGATACCTTTTCCTGTTTGTCCTCGTGACTAAAATTGCATTTCCCCAATCATATGACACCTCACCAGAGAAGAGTGGTAGAAGGGTGCTTATTCCTTTGTCCCCCTTTGTTTTCTGGAACTAGTCCATGTATGAGGTCACAGCAGATGCCGCCACCTTGGTATAACATGATCCTGCCCCAGGCCAAGGGGAGTACCCAACCCAGTCTGGCAAATCATTCTCTCTGCAGAGTGAGAATTCAGGGTGGCTTTCGGATGTCTCTTGTTATTATCTTTATTAGCTCAGCATCCATTTCCCATCTTGTTGGTAGTGGTTCCCTTTTGCTAATGGAGGTTAGCTTCTGGGGCCTGAAAGTCTGGATCTAATTCCAGCTCTGCAACTTAGCTGCAACCAGCTGTGAGACCTTGGCTACAATGCCTTCACCTTTGCCTCAGTTTCCCCATCTATAAAATGGGGATCAGTAAACAAAGAAGATAAGCTGAGGTTAAAATGAGTTAACTTATCTAAAGCAGTTAAAACCACGCCCAACAAACGGTAAACTTCATGAAGCATTTGCTCTTACTATTCTGTGTTTGAGGTGGGACTGACCTTGACCTTGGCTCCAGGACCAGGCCTGTGCCCCAGTTCTGGCCAATGAGTATTTTCTTCCATCTGGCCACAGGTGGTTCACAAGTAGGCATGTGACCACTTCTGAGACCCACGTGCTAGGCTCTCGGAGAACCCAAGGGTTGGGGCAGGAGAGAAGCCGGAGTTCCTGTTAGTCAGCTGATCCCAGGAGGGCTGAGCCAGCAGAGAACGGAGCCGGCGCAGGTGCCAGTAGAGGGAGAGGCTGCCTTAAGTGGTGCTGTGTGACCACCTGGATCCAGCTGGCCAGGAAGTTTTAGTTATTTGAGCCGTTAAATTCCCTGATTAGCTTAAGCCAGCTTGAGCTGCCTTTTTTTTTTTTTTTTTTTTTTTTTTGTCCCCTGCAGAAGAAAAACAATCCTGACACTTTGAGTCTGGGCTGGTTCCTTGAACAAAGGAGATCTAAAGTCGATCCTGCGCGGGGCCATCCTCAGTGTGCTATGCGTGGAGAAGCCAGACTTCCTGATGGTTCTCCTGCCCTGAGCCTTTGCTGGCTGCACCTGGGCTCCAGGGCCTGTAGGATGCTGGTGTAGCCTGATCATAAAGTTCCTTTTCTTGCTTTAGCTGGCTTGAGTGCCTGACACATGCACCCAGAGCACTAGTGAAAACTGATATGTTTTCTGTCTCATGTTTTTAGGAAGTAATGTGGGCAGGATATAAACATTCTATAAGCCCTCATATATGGTAACTTGCTATTGTATTTGCCAAACAACAAATATGGTCCTAATAGATGGACCTGTGTTTCAAAGACAAGTCTCCTCTCCACAACTCACGGTCAGCAGATGACCTCAGTTCACACACGCCTTGATAAATGTTGGCGAATCAGAAGCGTGATCTCGGGCTGCACCTTTCATGTCCATTCTTGGTGGTCCCTCCCTGCCCACCTCTCCTCCCCCTGCACCACCCCACCTGGCCCTAGGAGTTCTGTCCCCTCCCTAGTCCTGGGGATGCTTGCTCCACCAATGGCTTCTCCTTTTTGCCTTCAAGCAAGTCCAAGAGTCGCCTGTTATTTAAAAATGCAGGATTTTAAGAGTGATGCAGGCTTGCCACTTCTGGGTTCTCACTGCTCGTCCTGGCTGCATCCTGTCTCTGCAGCCTCCGGATGTGTTCTGTTCTCTCAGAGCTGCTCTGGCCAGTGCCAGGTCCTGCCTCTGTCCCGGACACCAGACTTTTCTGGGCACCGGACTTAAAGAGGCCCTTCTGTCTGGGACGTCAGGGCACCAGTCTCTGGTCTGCCCCTCTCTGGCCGCCTCTACTGTCCCTCCAGGCTCCCCAAGACTGCTACAGCTTCTTGGAAAGTTGGCCTTCCTTTCTTCCCATGCTCTTGCCTACTTAGTAGCTTTACTGGGATACGGTTCACCATATCCCAAAGTACTGCTTCCACACAAGCCCAAGTGCTCTGCGCAGTGGCACAGTGGGGCAGTGGAAGAGTGGGGAGTTTGGAATTGCAGGATGTGAACTCAAGTCCTAGTTCCTCTAGGCCTTAATAACTCGACCTTAAACAAGTCACTGCCATGCCTTGAGCTTCGGTTTCCTCATCTGTAAGTGGGGTTGATGATAACATTCACCTCACAGGGTTACTGTGGGCATCAAAGAGGGTGATGTATGAACAAGCTTACCGAACACTGCAGTGCATATTACTGAGTATTGTTATAGCAAAGAATTAAGAAAACAGGCTTGGGGTTAAAGGACTGGATTTAACTCCTGGCTGTGTCCTTTCTTAGCTGTATGACCTTGACCAATGACTTAGCATTTTTGTGCCTCATTTTCCTTATCTGCAAAATGGGCATCTTACCACAAGCCTTCCACCTCGATGTGAGGAGGAAGGTGGTTACCACATGCCCAGTGCTTAGAACAGTACCTTGCACACAGGAAGCATTTACTAAACTGTTACTTTGCTGTTACTTATTTCCTCACTGGTGTCTGCTGCCCCTGCCTCTTCCTAGTTCAGGATTTGGAACTTACCTTCCTTTCAGTGCCCATCTCTTTCAATCTGTTCAGTCAGTGCTCATGGAATCCCAGGTGGCTTTGGTGACCAAGGTGTTTTCAAGCCACTGGCACTGGCAGTGTACACCCGGGGAAGAAGCCCGTGGTTGCCCTCTCCTTGGCCTCATCCTGACCTCCTTCCACCTGGGCTGCTTGCCGTGGGGTCTGCCTCAGACCTGAGGACACCACGAAGGATTTGCATGGTCTGCTGTCCTTCCATTTACTTGTCTGAACTTCAAGATACTTGATGTCTGGCAGGGTCTTTGGTTTCTCCCTGAGCCCTTCTTTCCTTCTCTAAGGCAAATCCCTGTGTCTCTAGACTGGCCTGGTCTCCTGTCCGCCACCCACATCAGGACACATGGGGAAGCCCTGCCGGTGGGTAGAACACTGCAGTACGGTTCAGCTGGCTGCCTTGGGCTGTCTCCCGGCCCCCTACCTGCTGCCACCCTGTCCTTCTCAAAGCCCACTTCTAAAAAGGTCACCCTGCCTGCACATAATCTTTACAGCCATGCCTTTCAGGGGCTCCCCATTGCCTGCAAGTTCATTGCAGCAAATTCAAAGACCTAATTTTTTTTCTTTTTATCATCCCTTGTTCCAAAACGTATTTAAGGTAATATCTTTATTTTTTTTAAGATTCTCAGTGATCTCACTCCAAAACTAGACCTTCAAAATAGTCTCAGAACCTAAACCAAATTATTAGCTGGCAATAATTTGGTGATGCCCAGGTCATCCTTTCATTTTCTGGCAATGTCTCTGGGGGCACCTACTTGACTTGATTACATCTGCAAAGACCCGCTTTCCAAATAAGGTCACATCTACAGGTACCAGGTATTGAGACTTCAACATATCTTGTGAGGGGACACAACCCACAACAAAGCAGTAAGGACAACAAATGACAAAATTTTAATGAAAGTACATTTAAAAAAATAAACAACTCTATGAATTTGTTTAAAATTCTCAGTTTCATAGTAGAAACCTGTATAGGATAGTGGTTGAGAGCATGGACCATTGAATCACAGCATCTGAGTTTCAATGGACGGATCCATTTCTTCCCTTTCGTATAAATAGATTCATAGTAACGCCTGTGTCATTGGACTGTTGGGAGGTGGTGGTGGTAAATGAGCATGTCAATTTAACCTGCTCAACATGGCGTGGTAAACATGTCAGTCACCACGTATAGCACCTGTACATGGAAATTTCTTAATAATATTTATTTAATAATATTTATTAACTCAGTAGCAGTGTTTGACCATTTATTCTGGTTTACCGTTTTTAATTTGTTATTTAGAATCTTAATTTTTTAAAAAAGCTGGAATACTTTAAATAAACGAACTGTTATTAAGCCTTAAGTCAGGTGTTGTGCACTTGGGCAAGCCTTAGCTGTTGCTTCATAAATAGGCTGCTCTGTGTCCATACAGCTTGCCTTCTGTTAAGGTAACAGGGATTGTAAATACCAAGCTATTTGGACATTGTATTCCATTGCAGTGAACGTTCTGCTCACATGGCCTAATCTCTATGTGAAGGTGAAACAGATTATAAATATCAAGTTATTGTGACATTGTATAGTCACTGCAGTGAACGGAAGACAGTGCCTACTTGATGCTATCTCAACTGAAATTTACCGTAATGACAGCAGCATGGGACAACACACAAAGCCATCAGTCAAGTTCAAAAGCTGTTTACATAGCATGCAGGTAAAATGGGTTTGTTACCACAAAGTTTCACCTGTAGTGATTTTTCATTAATATGGGCCAAGGTAAAATGATTAGGCTATTAATCTCCAAAAATAAGAAGCTTTCACTGATTGAATGTTGTGGTGAGTGCAGGTTGGACACATTCCCCCACTGTTCTTGAAAAGAATGGAGTTGAGAGAAACAGGAACAGAAAACTGAGGACGTTTCTTTGAACTTATTATTAAATAATAATAGTCCTCTCCGTCTTGGGTTTTCAGCATGCTTGATTCTAATCCGGTCTCCTATGGTGGATGTTATAAATGATTCTTTCATTCAATGTTATAATGTAGATTATTTGTGCTATGTTATAGTTGTGCTATAACCTTATTTTAAAGATTAAGAAATTAAGAAATAGGCATTTTAAAAAGATACTTTTTAAACTGAGACTCTTGATTGCTGTGCACTAAAGTTTACACTGAGATCGGAAGACACATTGCCTTGAACACCAAACCCAGCAGCAGTTCTCAAACTTTTTCGTCTCGGGATCCTTTATGCTCTTTAAAATTACTGAGACCCCTCCCCCCAAAGAACTTCTGTTTGTGTGGGTTATATCTATTAATATTTATCATATTAGAAGTTTTAAGAAATTTTAAGAAATAAAAACTTAAGCTATTTGTTCATTCATTTTAAAGTAACAGCCACGCCTCCATTACACGTAATCATCACAGGAATGGTGTCGTCACGCGTAGGGAGCTTCCGGAAAACCCTGTGGTACATTCATGAGGGAATGAGAGCAAAATCGGTGAATAACATCTTAGTGTTGTTATGAAAATAGTTCTGACCTTGGGGATCCCCTCAAAAGGTCTCCGGGTTCCCCAGCGGCTGCAGACCTCACTTTGAGAACCATTCATCTCAACAGCTCCTTGGCCTTCTTAAACTATCTTCTTTGTCTAAACTACCGTTATTCAGGAAATAAGTAACAGGAATCCTTATAGAGCTCTGGGTTTCTAACACCGAATATAAATATGTAATTGGTAGGTTTTCTTGTCATCTTTAACATGGAAGCAGCGTAGGCAGTACAGAGTTTGCGTTCTGAGGGGACTCTGGAGGCTGGTTCTCTGGGTTCTGATCCAGCTTCACCACTTAACTGCGTGGCCTTGGGTGAGGGCTGGGGGGGCGGTCACATGGCCTTTCTCAGCCTCAATGTCCTACCTGTCAAATGAGCAGGCTGTTACTGTTTGTCTCAGGGGCTTGCTGTGAAGATTAACTGAAATCATCGCTGTAAAGGAAGACTGCTTTCCCAGCTCCCTTTCACGTAAGCTGGGGCTGTGTGCCTGGGTCTGGTCACAAGGGTGAGGCCCCAACACCCCTGCCCGCAGGGTGTCTCCTGCCCATCCTCACGCCCTCTGGGGTGGACAGACCGGAGGAGCTGGATCCCTGAGCCACTGGATTGCACCACAAGCAAGAAATAAATCTTTGTCACATTAGGCCACTGAGATTTGGAGTTTATTCACAAGGGCAGAGTTGCTGGGCCCATCTTCACCATCACACAAGGGCAGGCCATCGGAAGGGGCAGAAGGAGGGGGCTCTAAGGGGGTGACATCTGAGTGGAAATCTAAAAGATTAGAAGGAAACTACTACTTAAAGGGGTGAGGGAGAGACTTTCCAAGCAAGGGATTAGGAAGCGCAAAGACCCCCCAGGCTGAAGAGAGATGTCCAGAGACCAGCTGTGAGCTCGGGGAGGTGACAGGAGTTCAGCCTGAAGAGGAGACAAATCCAGGGCTGAAGCTTCTGACGTCCCCAAACCCTGCGGACTGCTCAGCTTACACCCAGTAGGAGTGGCATGTCTGCATCATTGCTTCCCCACTCCTCCTGTGAGTCACCCAGCCCTGGGAGACTCCGGGGTGAGGCCGACTGCCCTTGACATGAGTACAAAGCCAGAGTTACAGTCTTCAGGCTATTCCGGAAGCCTAAGGAACAAAGCTCATATTGGTGCCACATAAAGGTAACCATATCGAGAGTCCTGGCAGAATCGTATTCACCACTATCTCGCCGCAGTTCTCCCCTAGCTTCTGAACATCAGAGTTTTCACAGGCCCTCACTGCAGGGAGGCAAGGATCCCATGCTACACTGAAGGGGCAGGCAGCACCAACAGCATCTGGATTTTCCCTGTTGCGGTGACGTCACCCTTGTTCACAGCCACATGGCAGCTGCGGCTGAGCCAGACGTCCTCGCTCAACAGCACAGCAGAAGCAGCACAGTTTGGGTAGGGGATTCCACTTTGCATTCTGGTGGGTTTTGCAGTCACAGCTGTGGTTTTTAGAGAACTGCTGAGAAAATATGTGCTGAACGAATGAATGTTATGACACAGAACCATCCCACAAAATCATTGCCCACCTCACTACCAGAGTTTTTAAGTTCAAATTCCACTCATCAGGCACATTTGAGTCAATGATGCTGAAGAGTTAGCAGTGTTTTATTAACTTGGGGTTCAGTAATATCCACAGGTGTGGTCCATGTTTGGGTAAGAAGCTATTGACTTTATTTTTTTAATGATTCCAAGAAGAGGGACGGAGCTATTTGCCTTTTTATATTGGGCCTGTTAACTTGTGTGTAACTAGTATAAAGGTGGATACATTTTAAATAAGTCAGATCAAAAGATATCATCAAAAGGAAAGTAGTATGTTATTAAGTGAAAATGGTGAGTCTGCAGTTCCAAAATAATCCCTTAACTTATAGCAGTGCCCCTCCTCAGATGACACAGGGTGTTTGGAGTTCAAGTTTGGCTGATGGGGTGTAAGGAAGTTTTCCAGATGGAATGATGGAAGTGGAATTACATGCAAATGTGACCGGGGAGGATGCGGGCAGCTGTCCTCGACTGGCAGCCTTCAGACAGCCTGGGCGTACAAGTGTGTTCAGTGTGTCCCGTACCAACTTGGCTCTCAGGGTTTTTTGTTTGTTTTTTAAATTTTGTTGTCAGTGTTTAAAACTGGGCAGATGTCAGATAAAAATCAAGATCTTTGGCCTTCTTTCAAAATTTTGAAATATCTGGCAAAAGTGGGTCCGCATGCCCACAAGATAGCAGTGAGCTAGAGTCGATCTGGCTCTCCCCTCTTTGGACGGCACAGTCTCTCTTAGTTTGCACAGTCTCTTCCACTCCTTACTGTCTCTCCCTTAGCGTCACCTGTGGACAATACCACTGGAGTCCTTGAGGCGGTCCCGATAAATAGCAACTTTTTTTTCCTCTCTGGGTTGTAAACAAGCTGGGAAATAAAACAGTGAATAAAGCTGAAGGCAGAAATACCCCCTTGATTTACTAAGAGAGAAGAGGCTGAAGGGCATGAATTATATCTTCAGGCAAAACCAGGCTTGCAGCTTGGTTCCAGGAGACACTGGCTGAGGGCAAGACTCGCAGGTGATTCTCACAGCAAGGAGGAGCAGCAGAGGGTGGGGGCTGTGTGTGTTCAGGCCTGCTCCCAGAAGGAAAAAGGACAGAACTGAGCCGCATCTCAGGAGTTTGTTCTTTCCAAAGTGTGTCAAAGGGCAGGGAGGCCTGGAGTGACGGTCCTGGCGCTGCCAGAGAGGAAGGAACGCTGCTCACTGACCTGGCCCTGGGGCGCTGGGGCTGCCAAGGCTGGAGGAAGCTTTCTGTAACATTTCCAAGCCAAGAACACCCTGTGTCCTCCTCCCCACCCCCCCGTGGTTGTGATGATCTCTTCAAAGCAGAACTCACTGTCTGCTGGGATCAACTGGAATGAATCAACTGGATCAAACTGGAGTCAAAGCAACTGGGAAGAAAAGCTTTGAAAATGAAGGCAAAAGAATAAAAAGGCAAAGAACTGAAAGGGAATCCAAGATGTGCTGATGAGATAGGTAATGAATTCAGGAAAAGAGAGAGAGAGCCCCAGACCGGGGACCAGCAGAGATGAGGGCCAGTGGCTGCAGTAGAACCCTCGTGTGTGTCGAGCACCAATAGGTGCCCTGCACACTTGGACCCTCGGCAGGCCTTGCTTTATTATGCTTCACTTGATTGTGCTTCACAGATAATTGCATTTTTTTTTTAACAGATTGCTGGTTTGTGGTCACTCTGCCTTAAGCATGTCTCTTGGCACCATTTTTCCAGCAGCATTTGCTCACTTCATGTCTCTGTGTCACATTTTGGAAATTCTCACAATATTTCAAACTTTTTCATTATTCTTATATATGTTATGGGAATCTGTGATCAGTGATCTTTGACGTTACCATGTGATTGTTTTGGGGTGCCACAAATCTTGCCCATGTAAGACACCAAACTTAATCCATAACTATTGTGTGTGTTCTGACTGCTCCACCCACCCACCCATCTCTGCCTCTCCTCAGGTCTCCCTAATCCCTGAGACACAACAATATTGAAACAATAAGTGATAGGGTTAGCCTATCACTAACCCTACAGTGGCCTCTAACTGAAATGGAGACTCACAAGTCTCTCTCTTTCAATCCAAAGCTAGAAATGAGGAAGCTTGGTGAGAAAGGCATGTTGAAAGCTGAGATAGGCTGAAAGCTAGGCCTCTTGTGCCGAACAGCAAGCGGAGTCGTGAGTGCGAAGGAAAAGTTCCTGAAGGAAATTGAAAGTGCTACTCCAGTGAGCGCACGAGTGATAAGACAGCAAAACGGCCTTGTTGCTGACACGGAGGAAGTCTGAGTGGTCTGGATAGAAGATCAAACCAGCCACAATATCCCCTTAAGCCAAAGCCTAGTCCAGAGCAAAGCCTTAACTCTCTTCAGTGCTGTGAAGGCTGAGGGAGGTGAGGAAGTTTTGGAAGAGTGTGAAGGGAGCCGAGGTTGTTCATGAGGTTTAAGAAAAGAATCCGTCTCTGTAATACAAAGTGCAAAGTGAAGCAGCTAGTGCTGATGGAGAAGCTGCAGCAATTTATCCAGAAGATCCAGCTAAGAGATGAACGAAGGTGACTCACTACACGACAGATTTTCAGTGCAGACGAAACAGCTTAATATTGGAAGAAGATGCCACCTAGGTCTTTCATTGCCAGAGAGGAGAAATCAGTATCTGGCTTTAAAGCTTCAAAGGACAGGCTGACTCCCTTGTTCAGGCTAATGCAGCCGGTGATTTTAAGTTGAAGCCAATGTTCTTTTACCATTTCGGAAATTCTAGGATCCTTAAGAATTATGCTAAATGTACTCTGACTGTGCTCTATAGACGGAACAACAAAGCCTGGATGACAGCACAGCTGTTTACAACAGGATTTACAGAATATTTTAAGCTCACTGTTGAGACCTACTGCTTAGAAAAAAAATTCCTTTCAAAATATTACTGCTCATTGACAACACCTGGTCACCCAAAGGGCTCTGATAGAGATGGACAGTGAGATTAATGTTGTTTTCATGCTGCTAACACAGCATTCATCTGTAGTCCATGGATCAAGGAGTAATTTCAACTTTCAAGTTTTATTACTTAAGAGATAGATGTCGTAAGGTTATAGCTGCCATAAATAGTGACCCCTCTGATGAATCTAGGTAAAGGAAATTGAAAACTTCTGGAAAAGCTTTACCATTCTAGATGCCATGAAGAACATTTGTGATTCATGGGAAGAGGTCAGAACTTCAACAATAACAGAAATTTGGAAGAAGTTTATTCCAGTTCTCATGGGTGACTTTGAGGGGTTCAAGGCTTCAGTGGAGGAAGGAACGGCAGATGAGGTGCAAATAGCAAGAGAACTAGAATTAGAAGTGGAGCCTGAAGATGTGAGTGAATTTCTGCAATTTCAAGGTAAGACTTTAAGAAATGAAGAGTTGTTCCTGATGCATGAGCAAAGAAAGTGATTTCTTGAGATTGAATCTACTCCTGGTGAAGATACTGTGAAGATTGTTAAAATGACAACAAAGGACTTAGAACATTGCAGAAACTTAGTTGATAAAGCAGCATCAGGATTTGAGAGGACTGACTTCAATTTTGAAAGAAGTTCTGCTGCAGGTCAAATGCTATCAACAGCATAGCATATTACAGAGAAATCGTTCATGAAAGGAAGAGTCAATCGATAGAGCAAACTTCATTGTTTTCTTACTTTAATAAATTGCCACAGCCAGCCCAGCCTTCAGCAGCCACCACCCTGATCAGTCAGCAGCCATCAACATCGAGGCCAGACTCTCCACCAGCAAAAAGATTTCGACTCACTGACAACTCACATTATGGTTAGCATTTTTTTTTTAGCAATAAAGGATTTTTAAATTAAGGTATGTATGTTGTTTTTCTAGACATAATGCTATTGCACATTAATAGGCTACAACATAGTATAAACATAACTTTTATACACAGTGGAAAACCAAAACCTTCGTGGAACACACTTTATTGCAATACAGGCATACCTTGGAAATATTTCAGTTCAGTTCTAGACCCCGCAGTAAAGCGAATATGAGTACGTGATATATTATGTACCCTTCAGAGATGAGGAAACTGAAGCCCAAAATCCAAAGGGCCAGTGGAGGGAATCCAGGGCCAGTCTCACTGGCTTCAAAACCCTTCCCCTCTCCCTGCCAGTACTTCAGGCCAAGTGTAAGTGGTTTCCCTGAGAGCAGGTGGCCAGGGTCAGCTCCCTTAGTCAGGGCCCTGGGCTGGCTGGGAGGTTCCTGACCGCCCCGCCCCTGGGTGAGGAGGCATGCTGGCTTCTCTCCACAGCAAGTTGGTTACCTCTTGTCTGTGGTGCTTGTACCCAACCTTTCCCACCCTCTGGCTCCCTCCCATCCACTCCCTGCTTCCCACAGAGGGAAGAAGGTGAGCAGAGGAAGATGAAACTGACCCCACACACACCGGGTTTGACCTTCTCCGATCATCAGCAGCAAATTTCCCAGAAAAACAGGAGAGCTGCGAGCTGGAACTTTCCCTGTGGATCTCCCTTGACTCGTGGTTCGGTTGGGATGCCACCGGCAGACCGACCTCACTAACACTTTCCCAGAGTCATGTTCACTCGGTGGTACTCCAAGAGATCAGCCATTGAAAGTTCCTTAAAAGGGAATGTTTTTTGGAGGAACATATGGAGAATCAACAGGGGGCTAAATATAAACCTGTATTTACAGAACTGAATCAGGAGCAAAGAAAAGCTGAACAGAAAGAGCTAGATGGAAAAGCTTTCTCCTAAAACAGGTTTTCTCAGTGGATGTGGGTGTGCATTTCCCTGTATATGTGAATTTCTAGAACACTAGAGTTACCTGTAATTTAAAAAAGAAAAAAAAATCAGCTTATGAGACCAAAAATAATTCTGCTGCCAGCTGCATTTGGGGGCTGTGTCCGCTGTAACTTCCTTCTGAGGGAAACCCACGTGGCTGCATTACAGACTTAGAAATGGTCAACTAGGACAGAGACTTCTAAAACAGAAGTTTCAAATTTAAGACATGTTTTATTTAAGGAAAAAAATTTCTACATCATTCATGCTGAAAGAAAAAGAGGCAAACTTTGAAGTTAGGGCCTAAGCAGGCAGGAAAGAAATTCTGCTGGTCTAAAAAAGGTGAGGAAGAAATAAGCAAACATTTACTGAGCAAACACAATATGCAAAATGGTTGGCAGGCGTCCTCTCATTTAATTTTCATAATATTGTAAGGGAAGGGGATTATTATCCCCTCTTAGTAAAACCAAAAATCTCAATGTCAGAGGTCACACTCCAGCACATGGCAAGCTTGGGGTCCCGACTTAGTTCAAATCCAGTTGTGTGGCTCCAAAGCCCCTTGGCTTTTCAAATACAGCTGCCTTCACACCGCCCCTCAAAGTTTTCCACCAAAGTCTGTTGGAGGATTTTTCTTCTTTCTTTCTGTGAAGGAAAGGTATTTCCTTGAGAGCATTTGGTGGTAAATTTTACTGTAAAGAAATTCTTCTTAACATTTATTTGCAAACTGTTTCCTTTATTATTTCCATTAAATTTTTACATTGCATGTGTATGTCTCTGCGCAGAGACCTTACATGTTTACACGGTATGATGCGGTATCAGTATTTAGCTCAGTTGGATCATCGTGATGCAAAATCTAACAGCAAAGCGTAGGTCCTGAGGAGGCTCCCGCTGTTGCGTTCCTTTACTCAACTGTCATGGCAGTTTTTGAATAAGCAGGTCAGCTCCTGATTGTGAGGCAGCAGATAATGAGGAGGGTGGGAAAGACTGCCAGTGCTGTCACTTTTCTGGATCTGGCCCTCATATAAACTTTGCATCAGAGGTCACCAGTCAGTTTACAGAGCAGTAATTATCTATAGAAAGTGCTGGTCTACATAGCCAACCGGACAGTGGAGGAGGAAGTCTAGCTCTCTAAGAATTGTGTAAATAACTCACTTGCTCAGACAGGGAACAACCCCAGAGCACTGGACTCCAAAGTCGGGGAGCCCAAAAGGAAGTATCACTGAGCAAGAAGGAACATTGGAACTGTCAGTTCTATATTTTTTTTATTTGATTTTTTATTGAAGTATAGTTGATTTACAATGTTAGTTTCAGGTGTACAGCACAGTGGTTCAGTTATACATATGCATACATATATTTTTTCAGATTATTTTCCATTATAGCTTATTACAAGAAATTGAATATAGTTCCCTGTGCTATACAGTAGGTCCTTGTTGTTTATCTATTTTATATACAGTAGTGTGTATCTGTTAATCCCAAAGTCCAAATTCATACCTCCCCCATATATCATTTTAATCTCACCCTTTACAATGCTGAGTTTCATGTGATAGCTTTACATATATTTAATTCGTTAGTGTTATAGGACATACGTAGTCTTTATTAGTTAACAGGCGTATATTGGAAAGAGATGCTTGAAAATTGTTTGCCAACATGGGTACCAAACTAAAAAAGCTTGGAGACTCTGCCTAGAGGAAGGTGAATGTCAGTGGAGGTGGTGGCAGTGAGAGCCCACCCCAAGGTTCCTAAGATCCAAAAGGTAAACCTAAATTGCCTAGGTATGGTGCCGGAAGCCAGGTACAGTCAGACCTCTTCCTGCTTTTTTTCTTATTCATGAGGATGACACCTTGTGAGATTGCCTGAGAAGCAGGTGGGTTGTGACAGTCACAGAACAGCCCTCTCATCCCCTGAGCAGCCCCAGGTTGTGGCCCTCAGGACTCAGAGAGGCCAGCCTCCCAAAGTGATGAGCTCTGCAGGTCAAAGGAGGAAATGGCAAAAGACATTAAAAAGTTCAACATCACTGTCCTAAAAGGAATGTACATTAAAACTGTTAAGCATACCTTATTCTTCAACCATCAATTACATAAATTTAAACAAATCAGTAGTTGGCCAGAGTAGAGAAACAGGCATTCCCATATACACCAGTGGGTGTGTAAATTGGCAAAATCTTTCTGTAGGCAGTTTGAAGATACTGGCCAAGGGCTTAAAAACTATAGATCCACCATCAATTTCTTCTCTGAGTTTTTTTTTTAAAGGAAATAATCTCATTTGTAAATAAAGGTTTAAATAAAACCTTGTTCTTCAACCATTTACTCATTCTGCACACGCTTATTGCTGCCCTTTATGAGGCAGACCCTGTGCTAGATGCTACAACACAACAAAGAATAAAATAGACAGGGCTCCTGCTCGCCTGGAGGTTATTGGTTATCATTGCAGTGTTATTTATATGTAATAGGGAAAAATTGGAAACTAACAAAATGACCAGTATTTGTGTTTCCTTTGTAATTATGAATTACTATGCAGCCATTATAAATTGTACTGTGGAACACACTGGAAAATATTCACATTAGATATCTGAGTAGAAAAAAACCAGTTAACAAAACAGTGTCTACAATATAAGCCTCCTCATGGCCTTGAGTGTTGCAAGAAGGGTCACAGCTCAGCCTCACATTAGACAGATGAAATTTATTAATTAATTAATTTATTTAAAAAATTTTTTTGGTGGGGAAGGCAATTAGGTTTATTTTTATTTATTTAGTTAGTTAGTTAGTTGTTAATGGAGGTACTAGGAATTGAACCCAGGACCTCGTGCATGCTAAGCATACACTCTACCACTGAGCTATATCCTCCCCCGAGACAGATGAAATTTAGAATAAATAGACTTCCCTTTAGAGAAATAAAGCTAGACAGAACAAAAAAGCATTGGGAAGTACACCCATCATTTCTTCCTACTTAATGAACGCTTTCTGGGGGTGATTCTAGGAGGAACTAGAGGTAACAACAGCATTGATAAAGGATTCTTAGAGTCAATAAGATACATCTAAGGAGCTACAGCCCAACTGAAAATAAGTACCTCATCCAATAATTTAAAAGAATGTCCAGTATAATCAATTAAAGGTCCTTAAGAGAAACGGGCTTACTCATACATTGTTGATATCATGGTGCCTTGTTATAAACTTTTGAGAAGGCAATTAGTAATATGTCAAAGTTCTTAATGTCACTACCCATGACCTAGTAATTTCACCTATAAGAAAATACCTGTAGGAGTATTTATTCCTGTATTTAAAAATCTGAATAAGGGGATACAAATTAACCAACATATGCATCATGGGGGTCCCGAAAAGAGGAGAAAGTGAAAAAAGAGGCAGAAAGAATATTTGAAGAAATTATGGCCCAAAATTTCCCAAACTTAATGGAAAAGATTAATCTGCACATCCTAGAAACTCAACAAACTCCACTGGGATCAACTCAAAGAGATCCACACTGAAATACTATCTAAAGCCAAAGATGAGGAGAGAATCTTGAAAATAGCAAGAGAAAAATGACACATCATGTGCAAGAGAGCCTTGGTGAAATTAATGGCTGACTTCTCATCAGAAACTATGGAGACCAGCAGTCAGTGGGATGACATATTTAAAGTGCTGAAACAAAAAAGACAGAATTGCACATCCAACAAAATGTTCTTCCAAAATGGAGAAGACATTTAAATAAACAGATGTAAACAAACTTGAGAGAATTTGTTACTAGTAGACCTGCCCTACCAGAAATAATAAAGGGAGTCCTTCAGGCTACATGAAAGGACACTAGACAGTATGAATCCATATAAAAAGATAAAGATCTCACCCTTGACCGTACTGAGTCCCAAGAATATAGAGGAAAAGGCCAAACATGCCACACAATTGGAAAATCTCTACCAAAGACTTCCTACTTCTACCTTTTAGAACAATATCATGGTATAGGGAGGAGGAATTGGTTTTTCTGATTGGTCCTCACTTCTGGGCTTTCCCTATTTTCTCAGAAATGCATCCACTCAAAAAAAAAAAAAGAGAAAGAGAGAGAGAGAGATAAAGAGCACCAGTAAATACAGCATAAGTAAATATAAATAACAGTATAAATGGGAGTTGTGTGTGTGTGTGTGTGTGTGTGTACCTCTTTTCCTATCTGATTTAAATGACAACTGTACAAAGCAGTAATTATAACACTGTGTTCATAAGCTTATAAAATATAAAGATGTCATTTATATGACAATAATAATACAAAAGAGGATGGAGGAAACAAAGCTATATTGGAGCAAAGTTTCTGTATTCTGTTGAAATTAAGCTAGTATTGATCCAAAATATATTGTTTCAAGTTAAGATGCTAATGGAAGTCCCAAGGACAATCACTGAAAAAATAACTGAAAAATATATAGTAAAAGAAATGACAAGGGAATAAAAATGGTAACTAGAAAATATTTAACACAAAGCAGGCAATAATTGAAGAATAGAGAAATAAACAAAGATGTGAGCTATATGAAAAACAAATAGTAAACATAGAAAAAATGAAAGAGAATTGGAAAACATAGAAAATCAATGAAGCCAAAAATTGCTCTTTGAAAAGATCAGTAAAATTGACAAACTTTTAGCTTTACTAACCAAGGGGAAAAAAAGAAGATGCAAATGAAGAAGGGGATATCACCACCAACCTCACAGAAATAAAAAGAAAAGAATACTATGAACAACTGTATGCCAAGAAATGATAACTTAGATTAAGTGTGTCCTAGGAAGACACAAACTACCAAAACTGACTTAAGAAGAAATAGAAAACCTGATTAGACCTATAACAAGTAAAGATTTTGAATTAGTAATTTTAAAACTTACCACAAAGAAAATCCTAGGCCCAGGTTATTTCACTGGCCGTTTAAAGAAACATGTAAAAAAGAATTAATACTAACCAGTCACAAACTTTTTCAAAAAAGAGAATAGAAGGGACCACTTCCTCCTCATTCTGGGCCATAATTACCTTGGTACCAAAACCAAACATCTTAAGAAGAGAAAACTACAGATTAATATCCCTTATAAATACAGATGCAAAAATTCTTAATGAAATAAAAGAAACACAATCCCAGAAATACATAGGAAGAATTACACACTATGACCATGTGGGATTTATTCCAAGAATGCAAGGTTACATCCAAAAATAAATCAACATAATACACCATGTTAGTGGAATAAAGGACAGAAACATGATTCTCTCTGTACACACAGAAAAAATATTTGACAAAATCCAACACCCTTCTGCGATTTAAAAAAAAAAAAAACAACAACAAATTAGGATAGAAGGGAACTAGGATAAAGGGTATTTATAAAAAACCCACAGATAACACTGCACTTAATGGTCAGCAACAATGCTTTCTCCCTTACTGCAAAACTAGAATGTTTGCTCTCACCATTTCTGTTTTATATTGTACTAGCGGTTCCAGTCAAGACATTTTGGTCTCTGATCCATTTTGAGTTAATTTTTGGGTATGCTATAAGATGAGGATCCGACTTCATTCTTTTGTATGTAGATATCGGTTGTTCCCACACCATTTGTTGAAGACTATTAATTCACCCATTGAATTATATTGACACCCTTGTCAACAATCTGTTTACCATAAATATAAAGGTTCATTTCTGGAATTTCAGTTCTATTCCATTGGTCTATATGCCTATCTTTATATCAGTACCACACAGTCTTGATTACTCCAGTTTTGTAGTAAGTTTTGACATTGAGGGTCATGAGTCCTCCAACTTTGTTCTTTTTCTTCAGTTAGTTAATGTGGTGTATCACATTGATTGCTTTGCAGATATTGAAAAATCCCTGCATCCCTGGGATAAATCCCACTTGATCATGGTGTATGATCCTTTTAAAAATGTAGATGTCTAACACGGACTTGAAAAGATGCTCAGCATTGCTAATCATCAGGGAAATGCAAATCAAAACCACAATGAGCTGTCACCTCACACCTGTCAGAATGGCTGTCATCAAAAAGAACACAAATAACATATGTTGGCAAGGATGTGGAGAAGAGGGAATCTTCGTGCACTACTGGTGGGAATGTGAATTGGTGCAGCCACTGTAGAAAACAGTATGGAGTTTTCTCAAAAAACTAAAAATAGAATTACCATTTGACCTAGCAATTCCACACCTGGCTATATATCCAAAAAACAAAAACAAAACAAAAACACTAATTCAAAAAGTTACATGTACACAATGCTCATAGCAGCATTATTTACAATTGTCAAGCTATGGAAGCAACCTAAGTGTCCATCAATAGTTGAGTGGATACATATGTATAGATTCATTTTCATATTCTTTTTCATTATAGTTACTATAAGATATTGAATATTGTTCCCTGTGCTATACAGTATAAACTTGTTGTCTATCTGTTTTATATACAGTAGTTAGTATCTGCAAATCTCGAACTCACAATTCTGTATGACTGAAACATTATGCTATACACCAGAAATTGACAAAACACTGTAAACTGACTATATTTCAATAAAAAAGAATGCAAAAAAAGATGGAAAAAGGTATCTACTGCAAATACTAATAAAAAGAAAAAATAGATGAATGGATAAAGAAGATGTAGTATATATACACACAATGATCTTAGGACAGTGTGGTAATTTCCTTATGAATTTTATGGATGTTTTAGGAAATTGGCTTCAAAGTTTTTCATTGCAAAAAATATTACTAAAGTTTTTATTCTATTCTTCAGTGAGGAATTATTTCTATTTCTTCATTTTACCTTAAGAAACAAGAATAATTATTAAAATCTTAACTTTCTCCTTTTCCCTTCTCCCCAAGAAACCCCAATAACAGGTAGCTAAATTATTAAGTCAATAATAAACAGAAAAATATCTGCTAAAACAATAGGTTTCAAACTTTTTTACTTCAACCCACACTGAGAAATATTTTATTTTGCTTCATAGCACATACCAATATATAAGTAACAAATAGAATTTTCATAAATCAGTATTTACCTACCCTCTAATATGTATAACACCTGCTGATATATTTTGCCTATTCTATTTTATTTCATTTTGGAAGTGCTGGTTGTGACTCAGTAAACTGATTTTTATGAACCACTAATGCGCCCCCAAAGTGAGTCTGACTCATAGTCCACTTGCTATCAGAAAGTGTAGGTTCAGCTTTTAGAGAAAAAAAAACAGAAAATATTTGGAAAAATTATCAGAAACAAATGTATACATCTTCATTGATGTTTTTATGAGAAACTATCTGATGGTTCAGTGGGCCAGCCGGACAAATCAAATAATCTAGGAATACAGATAAAGAAGAAGAAAATGTCTCTGAACAGAGGCAGGAATAGGGCTCCATGTGGATGCTTGTTTATTGAGGTGGAGGAGAAATAAAATGGGTAAAGGAACTAAAATAAGAAGGGGAAGAAGAAGCACACTTAGAGGAGATTAAAGAGTGTAACGCCAAGAAAAGCTGTATGCCAAATTCTGGTTACCTTAACACCTTCCTCTTCCTCTTCAAGCTCTATACTCTGATTGTCTAATGCAATATTCAGTCATACTGAATAAGTCTGAAGTTTGACTTGGAGGGCTGACGACCAAATCTTGTTTTGGCTTGATGACATTTTGGACTGAGAGCTGATTATCTCCCTTTTGTATAACTTAGCTCAGCTTAAAAAATAATACCAGCAATAATAGTATCATTTTACAATGAAAGTCTAATTGGAATGTGAATGGAAGTGCTATTGGCCAAGGGCACCTCTCCACTAATTACGTCATATTTGAAAGTCTGACCCCAGTATCTGACAAAGAGGAATATCTTTCATCTTGCCATTATTTGTTCACAGTTGTGCCATCTGGCTAATATAACCAGAAGACAACTTGGCACCCACATCCAACCAGAATGACTGTCAGTTCTCAAAACATCTTATTTTCTCTTTATCAAGACTAAAGTGGCAACTGATTTCAAAGTGTAAGGTCTTATCATGTAAAACAAATGACTTGGGGTGAGGGGGATTTTTTTAAGAAAATAGGGTTGGTGGGGTGTAGCTTGGGGGTAGAGTGAGTGCTTAGCATGCACGAGGTCCTGGGTTCAATCCCTAATACCTCTATTAAAAAAATAAACAAATAAACCGAGTTATCTCCCCCGCCATGCCAAGAAAAAAAAAACAAACTAAAAACTAAACAAAAGGAAAATAGGGTTGGAAGAGCATTTTGGTGGCAACAGATATCCTTAAACTCTATTCTAGCAGTATAACCTAATTTATATTTCTTTGTGTTTGTCTCTGAATTTTCAGTTTAATTTAGCAGATACTTTTCAAGCACCTGCTGTATGAAATGGAATGAGCCAAGCAGTAAAAGGATATACCAAGTTGTATTAGGGAAATGGCTCTAGCTCTGTAAGAAAGAAATCATCGGATTTCAGGGGCTTAACTCCATAGACGTTAATTTTATGCTCACTTAACAGCAGCCAACTTTCTTCTACCTGATGATCCAGGAATTCTGGCTCCACCTGTCTTGAGTTCCTGGCATGCTCTCAGGTACCAGAATCTTTGGCTTCAAGCTGCCCAAGAGGTGGAAGAGTGAAGAAGGCAGGCACACTTCTTAAAGCGCCCAGCCCAGGAGTGACACCCGTCACTTCCACTTACATTCAGCCAGTAAGAACTAGTCATTCATCATACCTGGATGTGCATATTGGCCATTGTAGCTGCTGGCTGGATAGCCACTTCTCTGCAAAAAGTTTACATTCAGGAAGGAAGAGAAAAAACTAGAGGTCTCTGTCATTCATATTGTTCAAGGTGTAGTTTCAAAGAACCTTGGTCAGAGTAGAGGGGAAGGTTAACAAGGGAAATGTCATGGAGGAGGTGACAGTTTGAGATGGTTCTTGATTGATAGACAGAATTACCAAACAGCATTGGTAAGAAGGGCATTCCAAATGGAGTAACTGGCACCAACAAAGCATGGAGGTGGGGAGGGAAAGTCAGGTGACTAGTTTTCCTGGAACACTGCTTTGCATAAGGGAGAGATCAAGCTTACAAGGCTGTTTAGGTCATTACATAAGGCCTTGAATATTGCGAGAAAGGGTTTGAATTCTATGCTTCCATTATTATGATTATCATGCATTTATAATACAAAGGCCCCAGAACAATGATAGCATTAATCCCTGATGAGTAACAGTGACAGACAGACAATACATTCAGTATGAAGGGAGTTCGTGTTTTTCAGATGGGAACACTAATGACAGCATCATATTGCATTCACAGGCTGTAACAGATTCCAGCGTTTTGCATTTGTTCCCATGTGTCTTGGTGTTTACGAAATACAATCCAAACATTTCCACTTCACTCTTGCTCCTTCTCCCAGGATTGTTTCACAAAGTAATCTAGAGATGTTGGGGCAGTCTTACACATTGACAGCACACAACCAGCAGTGCCTCCCTTCAGGTATGGCAAAGGACCTTCCCAGGCTGTGCGCTCTGAATGCCGACACCAAACACTGCACATTCCAAAAATGTGATTTCCCTTCCCCTTAAAGCGGTGGTGCAGTCGCAATATTAAGGTCAACAATGGAGTGTAATTTATAATGAACATTTAATAGGCATAAGTATTTGTTTTTAAAAATTCAGATGCAAAAGGACAGGAGGGGCACATAGAATAGTATTGGGGAGCCTTAGGAAGGTAGTAACTGGACTAGAAATTAAAGAAAGTATTTAGGTTTTCTGACTCTAGTATTCTGTGAATTGTGACTTTGATATATACCCCTCCAAATCAGTGGTGGCTTTAAACTATACCCAAGGAGAATATTGTTAAAAATTCTGATTGCTGAGGGAGGGTATATAGCTCAGTGGTAAAGCACATGCTTAGCATGCATGAGGTCCTGAGTTCAATCCTCAGTAGCACCATTAAATAAACAAACAAACCTAATTATCTCCCCTTGCCCAAAAAAATTCTGATTGCAGGTGGGATCTGACTGTTTGCATTATGCTGCGTATATCAACGCATTAGTTATCTTCCCTTTTTGGAATACAGTAGAAAGGAAAGAGATAAATAAATAGATTACAGAGAGAGGCTGCCTTCATCTCTTCTGCAGAAGTCTTATTTAACTTGTCTTACCTAGTACTTTCTTGTTCTTTCAGTTCCATTCAATATAATGCTGTTTTGCAAAACTGTTTTTTAGCCATTGCTATCTTGGTTTAAAATAGTCTAAAGAGGCATGATGTAAACTAGAGTTCAGTTGTGCAGAGCTCTTAACATTATATACTCTTTTTCCTTCATAAAATAAGACAATTATAAGCAATTATTTTCACAACCATCAACATGTATTTTTAAGTTCACGTTTATAACCACTTTCCCCCAACTATAAAATTAACAAAAAAAATTTTTAAATAATATTTAAAGTTGGTGAGGATGTTGTGAGGTGAACATTTTCATTCCTTGATTCTGTTAACTTAAGTAAGAAAAACTTCATGGAAAGCAATTTGGCAAAAATATGTCAAGGGTTGAAAATGTATATTCCATTTGTCTCTATTATATACACACATATGAACAGCAAAAAGACACTCTTCCCTCAAAAAAAAAAAAACCCATTAATGGTTGTTATCTCTTGGTGATGGATATTAGGCAGTTTTATTTGGGATGTATATATTTTTAAAAATATTTCCCCAATGAGAAAGTATTAGTTTTATGGTTATAGTAAAAATCCTTTCCATCATTTGAGAATATTAACAAAGAATTTTAATAAAATAAGAAAATATATAATATTCAGTGAGAAGGGTACCATATTTTATAAAGAACATGTTAACTATATGTGTGCATGTGTGATATATATACAAATATATAACTATTCACCAAATAAATACATCTGTTTTCTAAGGCCTAAAATGAGGTACGAATGAACTAAGTCTTAAACCATGTTTATCAATGTGTTAGGATTATTAGAATATAAATTGTGAATTATCTTTCATTTTTATGTTATTTAATTTTCAGTTTTTCAGTTTTTCAGTTTTTCAGCACTGAGCTTGCATTGCTTTTATATTCAGGAAAAAAAAACACTTAAAAATCAAATAGAAAAAACATCTTTACAGAGCATGATTTATATCATTCTATTTACTGTATGGTTTATAAATCATGTCAATTGTCAGCTTCCTCATTGTAAATTAAGGGGATTAGACGAGATGTTCTTTAAGATATCTGCCAGGCCTAAAAGACTCTCAGTCCATGAAGCACACAGCAGATAATAACAAACGATTATGACAACAGTGGACCACGTCTGTCATAAATCTAAAAGGACTCCGACCTTGGGTGTCATGATATAATAATCAGAGCACAGCCTTAGGAGTAAACTTGACTAGTATCCTGGTCAGGTCTCATTTTCCTCATGTGAAAAGTGGGGATAATAACAAAGTTCCCAGAGGATGGAAAAAAGTTTGAAATGTGATAACAGATCTGAGGGCCTTGGCTTGTTGGCTGGCATGGAGTAGATGCTTCATAAAGGATAGTTTTCTCAATAATCTAAGACTTGATCAGTACATTTGCCAGATGGTACTGGACCATCATTTGCAGTCCCTAGATCTAAACTCCCATTTTGAACCCTGCAGCTGGAAGTAGAGGGTGACCTTGGTGAGTACTGAGCCATTTCAGTGTTGGGATGTTCAGACAGGGGTTCAGGGGGAACCTGAGTGCAGCAGCCTGGGTGACCAGGTCTTCAGGGTTCTCTAGTCCTGGGCAAAAAAACTGGGCAGCACAGGGCACAAAGGAGAAGCCTGGCTATGAGTTTCCCTTGGCGCCTCCTTGCTCACCTGCCCACCAGACTTCCTTCTTCCTCCCCTCCCTTCCTTCAAAAAATATTTAACTATACAGATTCCGTGGCACTCTCCCTTCTTGGCATCAGAGTCTGAATATTAAATAGGATTGGCACTGACCTTAAGGTGCTTATCATCTCATAGGGGAGGCAGGTAATAATAAAAATCACAAGTCCATGTGATCAGCCCTGAACACAGGATTGATGGTTCAGGAAATGGAGAACTTGGTTCTCTTTGGAGGGGGTAGTAGGTGGACTACAGGACACAGTGAGAGAAGGCT
Source organism: Camelus dromedarius (assembly GCF_036321535.1). NCBI lineage: Eukaryota > Metazoa > Chordata > Mammalia > Artiodactyla > Camelidae > Camelus > Camelus dromedarius. The sequence goes on along the minus strand of NC_087439.1, from coordinate 66,403,504 downwards.
TCTCAAAGGTAATTCCCTCAAAGTAATTTTTCTTTCTGACAGAAGTCAATTTTGCTCCAGCGGTCAAGATGTGTTTGGGGGTAGGGAGGGGAGCACCCTGTCAGGAACAGCACATGGAGGTGTCAATAGTGCTGCTCCTCCAATGAGGAACTTCTAGGAACTGAGCTCACCAAAGAGAGGTGTGCAAGGTAAGGAGAGAAGGGAAATGAGGCTTACAACCAGATCGGATCAGGAAGGGTGTAGACAGTGCTTAAGAATGAGGAGTAGCAACTCAAAGAGAGAAAAATAAAAAACCAGATTGAAAAACAAAGGACTTGACAAGACATTTCTCCAAAGAAGACATACAAATGGCCAACAAATATGAAAATATGCTTAGTTTCACTAATCACCAGAGGATGGCCACATCTCTGCCGGCATCACTACTCCTGCACTTTGGAACCATTATTAAGTAAAATAAGGGTGACTTGAACACAAGCACTGAGATATCATGGCAGTTGATCTGATAACCAAGATGGCTATTAAGTGACTAAGGGGCAGACAAAGCGATGATTCACATCCTGTGTAGGTCAGAGCAGGATGGCTAAAGATTTCATCATGATACTCAAACCGGCTGGAAATTTAAAACTTACTAATTGTTTATTTCTGGAATTTTTCCATGTAATATTTTTGGACTTTGGTTGACCATGGATAACCACAGATAGTGAAACTGTGGAAAGTGAAACCACAGATAAGGGGGGACTAACATAATAAGTGTTGGTGAGGATGTGGAGAAATTGAAACACTTGTGCACTGTTGGTGGGAATGTAAAATAGTGTAACCACTATGGAAAACAATATGGAGTTTCCTCAAAAAATTAAAGAGAATTATCATATTATCTAGCAATCCCACTTCTTGGTATTCATCCAGAAGAACTAAAAGCAGGATCTCGAAGAGGTATTTGCACACTTTTGCTCACAGCAGCATTATTCACAATAGCCAAGAGATGGCAGCAACCCAGATGTCCATCAGTGGATGAATGGCTGAACAAAATGTGGTGTATACATGTAGTGGAATATTATCCAGTCTTTAAAGGAAGGAAATCCTGTCACATGCTACAGCTTGGATGAATGTTGAGGACATTATGCTAAGTGAAATAAGCAGTCACAAGAGGGCAAATGCTGCATGATCCTACCTAAGAGGAATCTAAAGTTGTTAAACTCATAGAGACAGAAAGTATAATAGTGATTATCAAGGACTGGAAGGAGGGGAAATAGGGAGTTGTTTAATGGGTATAGAACTTCAGTTCTGCAAGATGAAAAAGTTTGAGATCTATTGCACAGCATGCACATACTTAATACCAATGTACTGTACACTTAAAATGGTCACAATGGTAAATTTCATGTTTTTTTTTTTTTAACCACAATAACAAAAAAAAAAGGAAGAAAGAATTGGGAAGTCTCTTCAAGGCAATCGGCCATTCCCTGAAACATTTTAAAGCTGGGAGGGACATGGCCACACTAGCATTTTAGACAGCAACCTCATGGGGAAGTGTTTGATGGATTGGCCATGGTACAGGCTGGAGCCTGGAGGGGCCAGCTGGAGAGCCTGCCATGGTTCAGATATGGGTTAATGATAATGCGACAAGCTCAGGGAGAAACAGGAAGGAGCTGTGACAGCATGCAGGAATGCAGGTGTGGCTGGGAACCGCTATTGTCATTCCTGAGGTGTGTAACCTCCAACACTGTTCGCCTGGGCAATTCAGGGCATTGTCCAGCTGGGCATGCTGTTAATTTTGCCTGGAGAGATCATTTGAGTCAACAGGGCTCCCTGTCAGGAATCACACTGACTGCTTGTGATTGTTGCTCTGTCTGACTGGGACAGAGTCCTCTGCCTCTCTGTCTCCCTCCTTCTTTTCTTTTTATTCTTTTCTTTCTTTTTTTTGAAACAGTAGCATTGATTGATTCCCTTGAATACTGTTACTCATATTCAAAGTTGCAATTTTCCTAGAGCTAATTAGAGAGAGTCATGATTCAGGCAATATCTCTAGAAATTCAGCAACTTCCCGTTTATCTTTCTATTATCTCCATTCTGTGGAATTTCCCAGCAATGATATCATTCTCCAGAAATATAACCTGGGTGAAACCTTTTTGAATCTCCACATTTGAGAAGAACCATTGCCGTAAATGCTCTCCTTTGTACAAATGCATTACTGTGTGACTTCTGGAGAGAAGTGTGTCACAACAAGGGAATAAGAAGGACAAGGCCACCTTGAAACTCAGGTGCTGGGGGTCAGATAGGGTATTTTCAAGTGAGGGACTCTGGTAGGCATACCACGCTCTCAGCATAATTCGAATTTTGATTCAAAATAACATTGTTCTCTATATCATTGGCTTTACGGATTACTTGTGAAATATGGACATTACTGAATTCCAAAGGCCAAGAATAATTTATTAGATTAGATAAGTTATAATTTCTCTAAAGATCCCATAGCTGCTTGTTTCTGTTTTCTGCTGCTTGGCTGTGACTTGATTTAACTGTTTAATTGTTAAGTCTATCTAAAGTTTTTTTGTGTAATGTAAATTAAATTGTTTTTCAATATTGCTAACATCAAGAAATAAATCCAGGAGGAGTTTTACTTCTCCAGAAAGCAGATAATTTGTATGTTTTGTAAAGTGCTTAGCACAGTATAAATGACAGGTAATTGAAAATTTTTTTCACTCCACCTCTCCCTTGGAAAATATTTGAAGAACAGTAGTCACATATCTAACTTTCTTTGAAGGTACTTTTGGAGAGAATCCAGAACCCTTTGTAAAACAGATGAACATTTCATCTGATAATTTGGTCCGCTTAAAAAATACTAGCTATCGAGTGTGTTTAAGTGTCTGTGTTAGTTACTATGGTACAAACTCTATTCAATAGAAATTTCCTGCTGAGAAAAACCATGAAGCACATAAGATGAATGCCTTCGCTGTGATTATTCTCTTCAGGAGCTAGAAAATAACTACTTAGAAAGATTATGCATGAGGGTAATTGCTATTTAATGGGGGAAAAACTGAGGAAAATAATTATAAGAGTGAAGAAGATATTTCCTAGCCATCTGTCATTTAAAAATAAGAAACAAAAAAGAAGACATAGTATGTTTTTCAGAAAGACTTGGAAGTGATGCCAAAAGGCAATACTCTAATGGTGCACACACAAAAAGAACTTTCCATGAAGAAATCTGAGATTACTGTGTGTAAAAGCTCTTTCCAGAGCCATCATCAGGGTGTGATTTACGATGACAGTGAACCACCTTTATCTGACATCTCGACATAGCCAAGGTGGAAGAACACACCCAACTGAGATGTCAGTAATTGGAAGCAGGAGATGCCAATAGAAAGACATTTCCTCCTACCAGGGCAAAAAAAGGAAGCGGGGTAGTGCCATGGAGAAAAGCAATCTTTTAATCTCTTATTCTGTTTAGTGCATTGGAGAAGTATTAGTAAGCTAGTAAAGGTCTTTATTTATGAGCATGGATAGACTTTTCAGATGGCATGATATTGATGTTCTCTTCCATTGGAGCCAGCATTCTTAAGTCTACGGATAGTAGTAGCCCCTGCAATCTGCCTGTCAGAGTCCTCCCGCCCTGCCTCAGAGGAGCTGATGGTCTGGATGTGGAGGAAGGAGCAGCTCCGTGAATTAATCAGCGTGCCTACTTTGCTGTTGTTCAACAATATAGGAGTTAATAACCAGACAAGATGATGATAGAAGAGACGTGAGGCAATGTGTGATTAAGGGTGCAGCTGCAAGCAATCTCTCTCTCCTCTAAACTTCCAGAGCACTTTATCCATGCCTCTTATGGCACCTCCTCCTTTCTCTCTGATGCCACTGTTTCTCTCTTTTCCCCCTACTCAAGAGTGGACAACTTGCAGGCAAGCTCTGGGGCTGATTCTTCTTCCATCCCCCACACAGAGCCTAGGCTGGGCCTGCCTAGCGTCACTACAAGCAACCATTTGTTATTTGAATAAAATAAGAGACACAGACAATAAGTTTGGGTGTAAAGGGTATGGAGGGAGGGCATGGGTTTGTGTGAAGATTCTCACATTGGACAAAAATAGATTTAAAACAAATGATAAATGTCTGAAGCGGACATTGTTTTTACCTCTAAAGCATCCATTCATCTTTTTTCTAGTAAGAACAACTTGATTTTCTTTTGGGGAACTACGCCTCCCCTCCCCTGTTGCATGTCCCCTTGGCCAAGACAATCACACTCACATGGAGACAGAACTCAGGCAGAACAAAGACAAAAATTGCCAGTGACTCATCCCAGTGACAACCTATCCACTGGGATAATGGAGACTATCCATTTGTTTGGCCATCCTTTGGCAGATTAGAGATGGCTGCCCATTCTCGGTCACTCCTCTCATCGCGATGTGGAGTCTATGACCCTTCCCTTCAGTCTAGGTAGGTTCTGCACCTGCTGTGATCAGCAGAATAAATGAAAGTGACTGTGCCAGTTTCAGTGCACAGTCTTCATAGACTGGCCTCTTCCACTTCCGTACCTCTACTGTCTTTGACCATGAACTGGGTGAATTCCTTTCACCAAATCAGTAGTCCTCTCTTCACATACTTCCAGCCTAAAGTTCATTCTTTCTTTTTCTTTTTTTTTATTTTAATGTCTGTATTTTTTTCTATTTGTTTCTTTTTCAAAACATCTGCCTATATCTTGTTTCATTATTTATTTCTTTTTGCTTCATACTTTTGTTCTTTTTTAATGGAAAGATTATTTTCATTGATTTCTTTGAGCATCATTGGCACATTTATTTTCCAATTCCTTATCAAACAGCTCCATAAAATTAATTTTACCTGAAGTGAATTGGGGTCCAGCTGGGGCGGCAGGGTTCAAAGTCTTTCTAATGTTAGCTATCCTAATGTGGTTTTGGAATTTTATTTTGCAGAAGGCTCATTTTTGGTAGAAAGTTTTTTAGTCTTTTATTTATTTCCTCTCTTTTCCTTTCCCTCCATGTTTACCCCTTCCTATCTGACAGTATTGCTTTTGCCACATAGCACCCTGGGACCCCCAGTTCAGAACTGGGTACGTGGTAGTATTTTGGTATTCCTGACTTCCTTTGATATTGCAGATATCACAGAGGCCTTTACTGTATCAGGTGTGTCTTTGAATTCCTACTTCCCAACACCTGCAGCTCCCTGTAAGTACGTGTAAGCAATGGCTGAGACCGCTCTTTTTCTCAGTGTCCTATAACTAGAGGGAGCCCTAGTCCTAATCCTCATCCTCGGTGCTCTCTGTGTGTGGTTGTACCTCTGGGAGCTGAAGCCTTGGACATGGGAGAGAAGGCCAGTAGGGATACAGCTGCGATTCAGCCCCCTTCGCTGTGGTATTTTTTGTTAAATGTTCCATGGTAGTGTTTATATTTCTATTTTTTGTTTGTTCGTTTGTTTATTGAGGTAAGGTTGATTTATAATATTATAATAATTTCAGGCATACAACATAGTGATTCAAAATTTTTGTAGATTATTCTCTATTTAAAGTTATTGTTTAATACTGGCTATACTCGCTGTGCTGTGCAATATACCCTTGTAGTGTGTTTATTTTATATGTAGTACTTTGTACTTCTTAATCCCCTAACCTGTCTTGCTCCAGCCCCCTTCCCTCTCCCCACTGGTAACCACTAGTTTGTTCTATATATCTATGAATCTGTTTCTGTTTTGCCATATTTGTTCGTTTGTTTTATTTTTAGATTCCACATATAAGTGATAACATACAGTGTTTCTCTTTCTCTGTCTGACTTATTTTACTAAGCATAAGTCATGTTATTGCAAAAGGCAAAATTTAATTCTTCTTTATGGCTAAGTAGTATTCCATTGTGTGTTTTTGTGTGTGTGTGTGTGTGTGTATATATATATATATATATATATCAGATCTTTTATTTATTCATCTGTTGATGGACACTTGGGTTGCTTCCATATCTTGACAATTATAAATAATGCTGCTATGAACATGGGGATGCATGCATCTTTCTGAATTAGTGTTTTCATTTTCTTCAGATATATACCCACAAGTGGGATTGCTGAATTATATGGAAACTCTATTCTTAGTTTTTGAGAAAACTCCATGTACAAGGGTTCCCTTTTCTCCACATCCTTGCCAACATTTGTTATTTGTGGTCTTTTTGATGATAGCCATTTTGACAGAAGTGAGGTGATATCTCATTGTGGTTTTGATTTACATTTCTCTGATGACTAGTGATGTTGAGCATCTTTTTGTGTACCTGTTTGCCATCTATATGTCTTCTTTGGAAAAATGTCTCTTCAGGTCTTCTGCCCACTTTTAAATTAGTTTGTTTGTTTTTTTGATATTGAGTTGTATGAGCTGTTTATATATTTTGGACATTAACTTCTTATCGGTCATATCATTTGGAAATATTTCCTCCCATTCAGTAGGTTGTCTTTTTATTTTGTCAATGGTTTCCTTGCTGTGCAAAAAAATGTTAAGTTTAATTAGGTTCCATTTGTTTGTTTTTGCTTTTGTTTCCTTTTTTGAACCCAATGATATCATTTTGATTTTTTAATTTTTATATCCTATTTATTGTTACTATGTGTTTGGAATGCATGTGGGCAGTAAAGGGAAGGGAGCATTTTATCAGAGCCCGAAGCTCCTGCACCACTTGACCAGACATCAGTTGTTTACTTCTGTTTACATTTAACATGCAAAACTTTGAAACTCATGTGATAAAATTTTACTTCATCCTCTTTTGATTCCTCTTCATACTTCTAACCTTAAATAATTCTTTCCTCCAGACACTGAATAAATATTCACTTTTTCTACTTTGTCTAAGGATTTTACTATTTTATTTTAATCTTTAGCTTTTCTTATTTAAGTTTGGTTGATTTACAATGTTGTGTTAATTTCTGGTGTACAGCATAGTGATTCATTTATACATATATGTATGTATATATTCCTTTTCATATTCTTTTTCATGATAAGCCATTACAAGCTATTGACTATAGTCCCCTGTGCTATATAGTAGGACCTTGTTGTTTATCTATTTTATGTATAGTAGTTAGTATCTATAAATCCTGAACACCCAGTTTATCGCTTCCCCAAATCTTTAGTTTATAAATTCTACTTAGAACACATTTACTATGAAGTATGAAATAAGGAAGTATGAACTTCTCAAAAGAGCTAAAATTTTCTCATCACCATTTATTGAAAAGTCCTTTCTTTTCTCATTATCATTTCCTAAAGTACTGTATATAGTAAGATTTATTTCTGATCTGTCTCTTCTGTTCTGTTAATTTACCTCTATAGTCATCTTTCAAAAGCATTCTGCTGTGATTATTGCAGCTTTTATATGTTTTGGTATCAGGTAGGACTAATCCTACTGCATATTCTTTGTTTTTCAAAATGTGTTTTAATTCATGCCTGTTTAGCTTTTCTCAATAAACTTTATTTCATTTTTTAAATTTAAAAATTATATTGGAGTTTTTATTAGTACTTGCATTAAACTAACATATTAATTTGAAGACATTTTTCAAGAGTATGTCTACATTAATACATCATTTTTTAAATCTTCCATTAAAATGTTTTTGATTTCCTTCTTGTAGGTCATGTTCATTTTTTAAGATAATTCTAGCTTTTTAATCACTTTCTCCCCTCTTTTCCATTATTTTTGAAAGTAATAATTTGTCCATAGGGCATAGGACAACTCTATCTTGTTACTGCTTCCTATGCTGGCCAGCATTTCTAGGTCTTTTTTTCTTATTAGTGAAAACATTTAAAGGTATGAATGTACCTTTTGGGTACTGAAAGAAATTTCTTGCCCTTTTCAAAGAGCTATGTTCAAGTTTTATTAGAGAAGCTATTAAATAGTTTTAAGTTTCATTAGATATGCTGTTAAGTAGTTTTTAGTTTTTATTCCTCATTACAGAAGCTATAACCCTTAATTATTGGAAATTATGAAAACACAAGAAAGGGGGAAATTCCAACTTGGAGATGATCTGTGGCTAGCTTTATGAATGCCTTTTCTTTGAAGATGTACCTTGAAAAACAGATTTCTTTGGCAGTGGGATTGGGCAGAAAGGAAAGATAGAAGGGCACTCCAGAGAGCAAAAAAGGGTTTGGAGATAAAAATCTTCGACATGGTTCATGGACGTTGCTGGGTTCACAGAGTAAGGATGGACATAGATAAGACTAGAAGTGAGTTGGGATGAGATTTTGGAGATCTTGAATGTTAGGCTAAGGAATTTGGCATTTATATTCTGCAGGAAGTGAAAATCCAAGCCCCACATTTGTCCTTAAAAATCTCAACTTCCGGAACACACAAAATTCCTGTAAAGCTCTTTTTGTGCTACAGCGCATAGAGGCACAATGTTATATTTGAGATTCACTATTTGTTCATTTCCTGTAAGACGTATTTGAATGTAAAATGGGAGGAAAAGCCTTGTGTTTGAGTTCCTTCCTGATTTTTTTTCCCCAAAGGGAGGCGGGGGGAGTTACAAATTCATCTTCTTGATGAACACAAGCAAAACTCCACGTCTGCCCAACTGTAAAACACAGTCACAGAAATGGGACAGTAAATGTAAACACAGAAAAAGTTTTATGTTACTGGAAGAGCAAATTTACAATCAGTAAAAATTCTTTGTAATGTTATCTGAAACCTGAGACGTCTGTAATTTTGGTTGTTTGCCCAGTAAGTTGAAAGGACTTTTTTTTTAACCTGGAATTTAATTTTTCTTGGTCTTAGGCCCAGTCTTTCCCTAGCGGTGAGTCAGAAGGGATGCCTGAAATAGTTCATGTGCAGGTTTTTGTGTTCATGTCTTATCTTCCTTGGCTGGCCAGAACTGTTTCTTATTCATCTATTTATTTCTCAAAAACCCAGCAAAGTGTTCATAATTAATTCTTTGCTGAACTATATACATAGGTTTCAACTCATCTGTCAAAAATGTGAGACAACAAATAGCATTTTGTGACGTGTATATTGATGTGAACTTGAGACTTGGTAGTTAAAATCATAACGACAGAAGTAACCAAGAAGTTTTTGTATCCCTTTTCCTTGTCTGGGAAGAACTGCCTGATGGATGCTGTTATTAGCTGATAAAGAAAGTGCTGATAAAGATATTTTTTCAAAATATTAATAGAAGAGTAAAAACATTTACTTACAGGAAGTGATCCTCATAAAGTAGAAAGAATTACACATGAAACAGTGATATTGTCTAGAGGGGTAAGACAGAATCCCAGAAGTCCCCTTTCCAAAACCCTTTAAAAAATGAAAACTAAGTCAGCCAGTAAATAATAATACTAGTGGTGTGCAAACAAGGCAGGCCGTAAATATTGAAGAACGGCATCCTGAGGTAGAATGAGAGGGTTTGACTCCTCCCACTTCTCACGTGTACACTACCCTCCCCAGGCCATCATGGCCTCTCACTTCTCAGAGGTACCTTTTGTGCTTGTGTAAGAGGGTCTACTGGCCATACACGTGGGTATCAAATCAAGAGAGCGTGAGAAGTTGGGCAGGAAGAGTCCAGGAAACATAGTTACCAAAGATTGTCACTGACACCAACCTAAAGAGAATAAAGACCCCTCGCCCTAGATGTTTTTGTAGGAGGTAAGTTGGTGTTGCTCTGAACTAAGGAAACAGATGGGACTCTGGGAATGTTTCCTCCTTGAGGCTCCTGGACAGTCTTTATCTTTTCATCATTGCCACGTATCTCCCCTCGACCACTCTTCAGTGCTGGATTAGAAAGTAGCATAAGACATGGTTCTTAAAGTAGATTGGTGGCTGCCAGGGGCTGCAGGGTGGGGGAAATGGGGAGATGTTGGTCAAAGGGTCCAAACTTCCAGTTATAAGATGAATAAGTTCTGAGGATCTAATGTTCAGCTTGGTGATATAGTTAGCAATACTGTATTATGTACTTGAACATTGCTAAGAGAGTAGATCTTAAATGTTCACACACACACACACAAATGGTAATTATGTTGGGAAACTGATATGTTAACCTTATTGTGGTAATCATTTTGTAAGATATATGTTTATCACATCATCACATCGTACACCTTAAACTAACACAACATTGTATGTTAATTACATCTCAATAAAACTGGAATGGAAAAAAAAAAGACATAGCTGTCAATTTCTTACAGTATCGTGGTGGAGATTTATTTATTCTTTCAATAAATTCGTGTGCCACGAATACAGGGCAAGAAGGCAGGGTGTTTGCCAAATGAATGGTGCAGCTACTATGTGCAGTGGGGTTTAGGATGCTATGTCTGTAAGTTGGATGCCCTGGGAAGGCTTTACCAAAGGAGTCACAATTTGACTGGGACTTGTGGAACAGGTAGTGTTTAAACTGGAAGAGAAGGTAATAGCTGAAAGTGTGGAGGCATGAGTCGGAGACCTGAGAGAATGCAAGCCGGAAAGGGAGGTTTAGGCGGGGTTAGGGAACACCTCGGGGTTAAGAAATATGGGAGGAAAGGGAAAGTGCGGTAGGCAGAATAATGCCTCCCCCAGAGATACCCGTGACCGAGTATGTCACCTTACATGGCAAAAGGGACTTTGCAGATTTAAGTTATGGATCTTGAGATGGGGAGGTTATCCTGGATCATCGGGTGGAATCACAAGAGTCCTTATGTATAAAAGGAAGGCAAGGGGGTCAAAGAAAGAGAGGCGACCATAGAAGCAGAGCTTGGAGGGATGGACAGAGGGGGACCACGAGCCATGGAAGGCCAGCAGCCTCCAGAAGCTGAAAATTCAAGGAAACTGATTCACCCCGGAGCCTCCGCAGGGAATACAGACCTGCCATCACCTTGATCGTAGCCCAGTGAGACCCACATTAGACTCCTAACCTTAACAACTGTGAGTTACCAAAGTGTGTTGTTTTAGGCCTCTGCGTTTGTTCGTGAAATTCATACAAAAGAGAAGTAACATTAAAGGATTAATGAAAAGCACATCACATTAATACCTTTAAAAATATTCCAACGTCCTTACGGAGCTGGAACTTCTCTTACAGCCATTTGACCAGGAGGAAAGTGAGGCTTAGAGAGGCTGTGAAATTGTTCAGGATCTATCACGTAGTAAAGCACAGCTTCGCCCTGGAGGTGGGTTCTGAGACAGGGGAAAGGGAGTCTGTCCAGAGGTAGGGCAAAAAGAAGTGAGGGGGCAGGGAAGCCAAAGAGAGAGACAAGGAGAAAAAGGACTGTGTGTGTGTGTGTGTGTGTGTTGCAGGGGAGCGCCACTAAAGATAAACTTTGTTTACTTCTACTTTGGCTGAGGTAGCCAGGCTCAGATGAGTCGCTACCATTGTTAAGAAAAGGACCAGAGCTTTTCCCATTGGTTTCATCTAATCACTTTTCTTTCCAAATGTTAAAAATCTGAATTTCCTTTTCTTTTAGACAAATTTGTAGACTTATTTGAAATGAGAATTCTTTTTTCACTGTGGATATCCTGCACCACGTTAAAAACTGATCATTAAAACCAGATTTTTATGCTATGTGAACCAGACCTTAATTTTTTTTAAATTTAGACTATTTAGTTAAGACCCTTGGAAGGAATTACAGTAAATGTTAAAATTTAACCTAAAATCAAAGCTAGAGTCACTTCTTACCCAAAGGTTACATCCTACACAGCAAGTCCAATGAAAATGGTGTCTGTTCAGTGAAAATCACTCTGGAAAAGCCCTTGAATTGCCCAGGGCATTGTAACAGTCAGGATTCGTATATTCTTTACCATTTCTTAATAAGTCCGGCATGGCCAGTTTTTCCGACAGCATTGGAGCCCATCACTGTTTCTCTTGCTAGGCAACAGTTAAAGTTGTTGGCTTGCATTTCAGGCCTAGGTTGTACGAAAAATGCAATTTGAGTGTGCATAGTTGACTTATCAGAAATTAAAGACATTTGTTTGCAATTTCACTGTATTGTTCAGTTCTACTATTTACTTTATACTATTTCATCTAATCCCTTTCCTCACTTCTATTTACTTTATAATTAAATTCTACTATCTAGTCCTAGTGAACCATCACATTCTCTCTGTATATAATGCATGCCCCTGCAAAAAAGGCAAAATCATAGTTCCTCCATGAAGATACACGTAATCTTAACATTCTCATATATTTCCTTTATTATCATTTTTCTATATTTTTAAACAAAGTTGAGATCATCCTATACAAATTGTTACACATTTTTTATTGCTTTTAGTTTTCTGATATTATAAATAATGCTGCAGTGGACATATATAAACATAATTCTTGGGCTTTCTGACTGTACTTGTTCATTTTTTAAAGTTTGAAGTAGCAGATTTAAATTTTGAAACAATTACAGGAAAGTTGAGAGTACAGTTCAAAGAATTTTCTTTTCTTTAATCATTTGAGAATAAGTCATCAGCCTGATGCCGCATCACCCCCTGAATTTCTCTGTGTGCTTTTCTACAAATGAGAACACTCTCCCACTTACCCATAAATAACAACCCAAATCTGGAACTTAACATTGGTACACTACTACCGCCTAATGATTTGTAGTCCCCATTCAAGTCTGGCCAATTGTCCCAATATCTCCTTTATAGCAAAAGCATCCAATTCAGAGTCAGGTATTGCGTGTAGTTGTCATGTCTCTAGTCTCCCACATACTGGAACGTTAGTTCAGCCTTCTCTTGATCTCATGGGCTTGATACTCTGGAAGGGTACAGGCCCATTATTTTGTTATTTTGTCAATTTGGGTTTAACTGATATTTCCTCATGATTAAACTTAAATTTATTATGAATCTTTGACAAGAAAAGCACAGAACTGATGCTGAGTTTTCCTCTTCACAGTCTACCAAGTGGTGCATGATTTAAATTTGTCCCATTACCAATGGTGTTCACGTTGATCATTTGGTTAAGGTGGTATCTGCCATGCTTCTTCATTAATAAATACTTTGTAGGGAGATACTTTGGATCTAAGAAAACATTCTATTTCTCATCAAACTTTTAATTTATTCATTCATTCATTTAGATCAGTATGGAGTCATGGATTCTTATTTTATTCATTGGATTATAATTCATTATCATTATTTCTGCTGATGCTCAAATTGACCCCAGTTTGGCAGCTGGGAGCCTATTCAAGCTGTCTTCTGTGTCATTTTGACATGTCCCCTTTATTTTTTGAAAACCTCTTTGTTTTCTGGTACAACAAAATGTTCTAGGATTGCCTTGAACTTTTCCTTCATCAGCTCTGGAATTAGCCATTTCTCCAAGAAAACCGGATTCCCTTTGTGGGAAATGGCATTTAGAAGCCAAGACCTGTGTGCTAAGTATGTTCGTTGCTATGGGGATGTTGCTGGCCAGTAGACAGCATACACACATACACATTGGTAAACATTTTCATATTATTTCTATACTTACATACTGAAGACCATAAGTTCACACTGACACACCTAATTCCAATCCAATGTCTTTTCATATTGTTCTCCAGTAGGAAAAACCAGGTTGCCATTATATTTAGAATATTTGCTTATTTGATCAATTCCCCGTTATGTAACTATAGTGGATTGAATGGTGGTCCCCCAAAATACATGTCCACATCCCAGTCCCTGGTACCTGTGAATGTGACCTTATTTGAAAAAGGAGGCTTTGCAGATATAATCAAGTTCTCAAAATAAGATCATCTTGGAGTATCTGAGTGGACCCTAAATCCAATGGCAGGTGTCTTATAAAAGATACACACAGAAGAGGGACACACAGAAAGAAGAGGGGAAGTCCATGGAAGGACAGAGGCAGAGACTGCAGTTCTGCAGTCACAAGCCGAGGAATGCCTGTAGCCTCCTGAAGCTGGAGGAGGCAAGAAAGGCTTCTCCCCGAGAGCCTTCGGAGGGAGTGTCGCCCTGCGGGCACTTTGACTTCCTGAGAACTTCCTGCCTCCTCTGCTGCCCCGTCTCCTGTGCCAGTGTCTTCTTTCTCTGCTCCAGCTCTGACTCCCCATTTTGAGCCACTTCCCCCCTTCCTCACAGAGGCCCTCCTCACCCTACTTGAACTCCGGCTCCCCACACCAGGCTGCCCTCTGTCAGTGCCTTCCTCGCAATGTTGCTAGGTAAAATACAGGATGTCCAGTTAAATTTGAATTTCAGATAAACTACAAAAAATTCATGCAAGATTGGAGACATATTTGTACTGAAAACTATTCACTGTTTATCTGAAATTCAAATTTAATTGGGTGTCATGTTTTGCTTTGTTGGCTCTTTTTCCTTGGCTAAATCTGGCAACCCTACCCCCTCACCCTAGTTAAGCCAAGACCTCCACCTCCACTACACCAGGCCACTCCTCCATGGAGTGTTCTCTGTACTCCACTGGGGCTGTGACATTCATACCCGGCTGGCCCTTTTCCTCTCTGCTCAGACTCCAGCACCCCACACTGGACCACCATGGCTCGCCACACTTCATCCCTGCTTCCGCAGACACATGCCCTGCTTTGTCTCACCTAATGGCTTTAAGACTGAATTGCTTAGGAAGAGAGGAGAAGGGAAGGAAAGGACATAGAATGGAAGGGGAAGAGAAACCTGGCTATACTTTTCAGTGTGCTTCATATTCTCCCTGTGGTAGAATAGTTTTTATATGAAGAAATGGCCTGTATTAGAGTTCTCCAGAGAAACAAACCAATAGGATGGATGGATGGATGGATGGATGGTTGGATGAACTGAAGAGAAGATTTATTGTATGAATTGGCTCACACAGTTTTAGAGGCGGAGAAGTCCCACAATCTGCACGCTGCAAGCTGAAGAACCAGCAAAGCTGGTGGAATAATTCAGTCTGGGTCCGAAAGCCTGCAAAGTAGGGGATGGGTTGGGGGGAGGAGGCACTGGTGTAAATCCTTGAGTGTGAAGGCCTGAGAACCAGGGGCAGGAGAAGATGGACATTCAAGCTCAAGACGAGAGAGCCAAGATTTTGCCCTTCCATTGCCTTTTTTGTCCTATTCAGATCCTCAACAGATTGGATGATGCCCACTCACCCTGGTAAGGGCAGATCTGTACTCAGTCTACTGAACCAAATGCTAAGCCCTTTTAGAGACACTCTCACAGACACATCAAGAAAAGTGTTTTGCTGGCTACCTGGGCACCCATTAGCCCAGTCAGGTTGCTCTAACAGAAAGGTAAACATCACATGGCCCTACATGAAGAATTGATAGCCCTTTGTCAGTCACTAAATGGAAAATAAATTATGTTTTTTGACAACTGCCTGAGGATAGTGAGATTTTAAAAGATTCAAATGCTAGGAGAAATTGTACTTGAAGTGTGTCCAGTGGCTTGTCTTTTGATCACCTCATCATTTTTCAGCTACTGTCTTTGTTAATGCCTCTCATCTCTTTATACTGTGTCTACCCAGGATTTTCCTGGGATTTCTGAATAAGGACCTGTAAGTGCCAAACTCTAAATTTCCCACCTTTTCTCACAACAGTCGTTATCTCGGCCTCAGCCAAGCCTTTGATTAAAAAAAAAGCGGGAAGATTTAAAAGAGAGCTCGAACATCTGCTAAGTACTACAAGTAAATCACTACAAATCCCACTCATAGTTATTTTTTTCTGCCAAGTTCAGCTGCTGTCCTCTTTAGTCTACCCTAACCATCCCTACCGACGTTACGCGCCAGCCACCCGTCGGTGTCACGACCTTGGAGTCTGTTTTTCTTTTGTTCCCTTCAGACTGATGCTGCACCGCTGTTTGTGTGCCCAGAGCCGAGGACCAGGCCTCTCTCCTCTCCGTCCACTTTGTGTCACCGCCGCAGGTGTTTTCATCTTTGTACCAAAGACTTGTTACTCACAGCCCCGTCCCTTTTGTCCCCCGGCTCCTTCCTGCTCCTTACACACAAAAGTGTGACCCTGGACAGATCCTTCTCCTCAGGCTGAAGCAATGTGAAGAGACCTCATGGCCTTTTCATTACTGAGTTTGCCCTTTTGACTTATCTATATCACTTTTATAAAGTTCCAGGGTGAAAAAAGAAAAGAAAAGAAAAGAAAAGAAAAGAAAAGAAAAGAAAAGAAAAAAATCCAAACTCAAGCAGAGTTTGGGGCTAAAATAATGACCAATTAGAAACTCTAACTTAGGGAAGCAGCTCGATTTCCTAAGCGCTGTCTAATTATGTGTTTTTTTGTTTTTTCATTTACTGTCAAATCAACTGTGACCATAAATTGAAGTGCTGTGGTTAGAGGGCACATTTCTGATCAAATAAATCACAAATCTAAGTCAGCCAGTCAAGGCATAACATGCTCTTTTCACTTTTTATAGTCTCAGGAAGCAATAAATGACAAAGGCTAACATGCAATAAAGCTGTTAACGGACTGTGAGAAAAAAAAACCCATACACTATTGGTTATATTATAGCTATGCCAAGCTAATAAATTCAGATGCCGTTTATATGCTAGAATATTTTCCCATCACAAATGAGGTACCAAGTAATGTTTGTCTTTCCGAAGATTTGCCACAGCCATTCCTACCATTCCTGCATGAATCACACTGGCTCGTCTGTTACGATTTAGGGGATTGTGGCCAATGGTCAATACAATCGAGGTGATAAATGTGCAGTTGGCTCATGTGAAAGCCCATGTAAATTCATTTCAGGAAAAACGGGGAAGATTTATGGTGAGAGGGCAGTGATATGTGTGGGAATTTCAGTGGTGGGGGAACTGAGACACAGAGGAGTCAGAAGGAGAGGGTGAGACCCAACTACTGAGCTAAGAGAAGCAAAGTTTAGGAAGAACTGCTGAATCAAGCTCATGGCTGCAGATGGAAACTGGAGTCAAGGAAGGTTTCAGGTCAGTGCTGACCCAGATGCCCCAGGTTTGCCCAGGGGACACCTGAGGGCCTGTAGCACTGGCAGCTTCTGCTGTGAAATGAGTAATAACTCCCTCTCCTTTTCTTAGAGGACTCTCTTAAACCCAGTAAGGTGTCCAGTGATAAAAAGAGCTTACAAAAATCTTGGTGATGTCCCACACAACAGGAAACAAATTTTATGTTTTTTTTCAAAAAGGTAATTCTTACCATGATTCTCTTTTAAGGCATCATATAATTAAAGAAAACTCATTTTAGTGGCATTGCTAAAAATCAGAACCTACCAACCAGCTGCCCCTGGGTTATGCTGATCTGTATCCAGTCTGCTCGTTATAATTTTCACCACCAATAAGATGAACATAGGTGCAAATGGCCGCAATCTCAGGAGCAAGAGTGGCCACTGGCAGGGAGAAAGGGGCACAAGGTGAGAGGTGCCGCATTAAGGTAGCTTTCATTTTCCCCCCGTTGGGCTCTTTGCCTAAGCTCAGGACTGGATTTGCAGTGAGGGAAGAAGCCCAGATCATTTCCCTATTATGGTAGCTGGGCAGCTACAGCACATACTTTATAAATTATGTTTCATTTGGGTGAAACTTCACTTTGGAATTTCTCATAAGTACAGTCTTGGGAAAGATGCAGAAAGTAAACCTAGGTTTCTGCTTGTCATTATGAAGCATGGTGTCTACTTTTAAAGAATTTATTTGATCATGGTTTGGTGGTGACGGTGTCTTCAGATGTCTAAGGGGGTGGTGAATACAGAGTAACTTCTTAGCTTCTTTGCCCACCTCAACATACATAAAAGATGATGCTGTAGAGCATTTCTACCTAGGAAAGAATTTAAGGAGATGAAGATCATGTTTTCGTACAAAAGAGTCCAGAATTTGTTTTAAAAGGTGAAAAAATGAAAAACTTAGATGCTCTGACTGTTGTTAATGAGTGACTTCTTGTGACTCTCCTCTAAATGGATGGCAACATACCAGGTGTGCTAATAATATAATCTGAGATGCTCTTGTCTGTAAAACCTCTAATCCAGCTGAGACAACTCTTCCCACTCCAGAATTCCAAGAGTTCCAAAGACCTCTTCCCACCCCAAACCTCAGGATTTCTGGAAAAATGCAGTCACTTAAAAAAAATATATATATGTAATATATTTATTATATATATGTGTGTGTGTGTGTGTGTGTGTGTGTGTGTGTGTATCACTCTGGAAAGGGAAATACCTAGGCACCAGAATAGAAGATGAAACTCAAAACTAGAACAATATATGTATGAGATGACATCAAAGTTCCTGGGACGCTGTGCCCAGACATAGGTCATCATGGATGTAGGCTGGCATTTTAGTATCTATATAGGGATGAAGGCCACAACTGAGGGCTCACACCACATAGGGAGCTGGAACCAAGACCTTTGCTTCAGAGTGGAGTCCAGGAGGGCTGGCCTGGCGTCTCTGTGAAAAGAGTATTAGATGCACCACACCCCTGGCCTAAAGGAAGCTTGTGCCCTTGGCACTTTATGCATAAGAAAAGAGTCTCCTTTGAGAAATTAAAACCCCATGCAGAGGTATAAGATCTGGATTTTTGCTGTCCACATGGTATGAGAATCCCAAGCCCAAAAATTGTATAAAAATGGGTCGCGAATTGGGTAGAATCCCCAAGAGCCATGCGAGAAGCAAACACAAAATCTGTCCTTGAGGACACTTTTATAACTCAAGGCACCTACTAAAGATACGCTTACATTTAAAATTACAGACTACAGGGGGAAATGACTCAATGTGAGGGAGAGTCACAATAAATGGGAGAATTAGCACCCCAAGTACTTGAGATAATAGAGTAAAATAAAACAATCAAGAGATAATAAAATAAGAAAATGCAAGAAAGAAAAGATGAAATGAATAGGTTATTTAGTAAAAGAAAGATGTTAGAATGTGATATAAGTACACATATTCCTACAAAGACACTAAGTCATAATGGATTCAAACTGAAACCAAAGAATTGGATGTAGACTTGACATTTTTTAATTTATACCTTGGAATCAATTACCTGCAGGGATAATGAAAGCTCAGTTATGTGACTCTCATAGGATTATATTTAAAACCATATGTTGGGCTTGCTTTAGATGATAAATGCATAAACTTTTCATTGCTTTGAGCTGTTAGATGAATAAATTTTCATCCATAAAAATTTTATATTTTTCTAGTTTTTAACTCTTTTCTAATTATCAAAATAATGTGTCTTTATTATTCAAGACAAATTCTGAAATACAAAAAGAAGCAAAAAAAAAAAAAATGAAAACCACCAAAAACCAATAGTCTTACTACCTCAAAACACTGTTCACATTTCAGTGTGCTCCCTTCCAGTTCTTCTTTCTGTGCAGTGTATCCTTGTAGAGCTGAACTTGTACTGAAATACCACTTACTAGGCCCTTTATCCTATAAATTTAATATTGTTATAAGCATTTCCCCATGTCCTTAAAAGTTGTTATAAATATAGTTTAAAGGGTTGCATAATATTTCCTCATAGATGTATCACTTATCTCATAAGTCTCTTATCATTGCCTATTTAGATTGCTTCTGTTTTTTTCATTGCTATAACTCTGCAGTAAATAGTTGTGCATAAATCTTTGTTTATGGAGTTGATTATGTCCTGAGGCTATATACATATATATATATGATTTTTAAAATCAAGGGACAAGCCTCGATTTTATAATTCATATTTTCAAATCTATTTTATTGCCATTCAACAAAATTTATTGAGTATCTACTATGTGCCAGATAGCCATACACTTATTACTGTGTGTTTTTTCCCTCTGATTGTCAACATCTTCACACACACTGTAGAAAATTTGGCAACCGGCAACCGTACATATGAGTGCAAGTGTGTGTGTGCATGTGTGTGTATAAAAGGAAAAAGCAAGAAAAGGGAAGCATGAGGGAATTCACCTACTTTCTGTCTATAGGATCGAAGCCAGCAAAGAGAAAACTCCAGTTAGAACATTTGCTGGGCACTTAGAAAATTTATGAAACAAGTTTACTAGTTAGATATAAAAGTGCTGGTTTATTTCATCTGATCTTTAGAATACGTCTGCCCTGAAACAGGTCAATTAGATTACTTCCTTCCCAGACTTTCTCCCATCCTCATTCTAGGATTTGATGACAACTTTCGCAGCTATGTTTGAAAACAATGTTAGCTTACCAAAATGTCCATTCAACCAAAACATCCACCCCTCAGAGCCGTCCGTGTTTGTCAGCTCCTGCTCTTCGTTACATTTCAGCTAAGAGAAGAAACACTACCTAGTGCCAGCAAATGAATCCAACTTACCCCACAGCAACAACTACCTGAAAAATTCATATTAAAAGAAGATGAAGTTGAACCTGTTTTGCTTAGACAAACAATTGATTTTTTTGTCTATGCAGAGACAGATATGCTATTTACCTATCTGTTCAGGCTTTGCACTACAGAAAAAAGAATTTAAAAGTCATAATGCTAAAATCTGGAAGTAAAGGATTGTATATAAAGCAGGGGGGAAAAGTCAAAGGACAATAAATTTCTGTTATTAAATTCTCTGGTCTAGTGCTGGATTCTTCTAGACAGAGCTCTAACTTTGAGGGTACTGTGTGTGGGTATGAGTTTGTGCACTGAGCAGTCCTAGGGGGCACCGCTCACAGTGAGCCCCAGTTGAGGACTCAACCTCAACTGGCTTTGTAAGTCAATTTATATTTATATGTATATATAAAATTCAACACATATGTAGTAAGTTTTTGTGAATATGTATGTATTTATACATAAAACACAACAGACTGAGAGGACCTCAGAAAGAAATGACAATGGTTTATTGCATGAAGGGACTTATTTCTGAAGAAACAAAAGTCCTGTACACAGTTCAGGAAAACGAAACAATTTTTTTGCAGGGGAAATGTCTTTTGCCCAGTGCACCAGGCTGGGCTGGCACCACCACCAAATTTTTGAAAGGTGGCTGTCAAAAACCGAAGCTGTGTATTAAAAAGGTGGATTCCGTATCTTTATACATGTGACTTTTGTGTGCTGGGAATGTAGTTTCTTCCCCTTGAGGATAGTTTTAGGTGCTATCATTCCCAAATATACTGCCTATGAGACTGATTAACTTACCAAATATTTATCAAACACCCACTTTATGGAATGTAAGATGTTAGGTCCTATAAGGATTAAAAGGATGAGTAAGATACAGACTTCATGTAGTTTGTGCTTGACTTGGAATAGAAGTGTATAAGAATACATATGGTAGAAAAATACAAGATATAAAAAAATGCTGAAGCTATGAATGTACGTAAGAAAGTAATTTAAGAAAACAGAAATTTTTTAAAATGAAAATTACTGCTATTTAGTACTGAAATAATTCCTTAAACAATGTCCATTGGTAAGGAAGAGGAAACTCAAAGTGAATAACAGGAAAAACTACAAGCTGGTTTTCACTCTACAAAAATAGTTTCTCTTGTGCTTCTTCTCTCTGCCCGTGACTTGAGGCTTTTCAAGCCACTGGCCCAAACAAATGACTCAAAAATCTGAAAAAACGTTTGGAATTGGGATCCAAGAGGATAGATTCTGACCCTGTGTCTCCAGCCTGGGCAAGCCCATAGAAGTCGGAGTGGTGGGTGCCGTCTAGGGCTGACTTCTGCAGATGGCAGCTTCTCTGCTCTCTGTCGCTGGGGCCAGCAAACTGGAAGGTGCAGGAAGACAGAGAGACATGTAGTTTTTAACTCTTGTTTGTCTGCTGTGTTTATGGGGTGTTTCCCTGACTTCAGGACCTGATTAATTGGATCCTTGCAGTGCATTTGCTTTTCCTTCATAGTCACGATGCACCTGTCAAAGTTATACCAACTATTTTCTGTGCAATAAAATGGAAGGAGTATGAGCTTGGGGGTGAGGCAGGACTGGGTTTTGAACCCCGAACAAGTGGCCTGTGCCTTCCTTTCCTCACCTGAAAAAAGTGGGAAAACAAGAAACTCCTCAAGGAAAAATAATTAACACACTGATCATTTGTCACAGTGCCTGGTACACAAAAGGGTCAAGGGAAATGTGGCAGGTGTTGACAGCTGTTTAGTAAGGAAGAGATTGAGCTTGGAGCCGGACAGATGGAGTTCGAGAGTTGGCTACGTCACTTACTGTTCGTAGCCCTGGGTACTTCACTTCAGCTCTGTGCCTCAGTTTCCTCATCCCTAGAATGGGAATAATGAGAGCACCTGCTTTGTGGGCAGTTATGAGGGACAAATGAGTTAATATGTGTTCAGTGCCTGGCACACAGTAAATTCTCAGTAAAAATCTTAGCTATTCACTAGAATAGGAGTTAGCAAATTATTTTACCGATTGTAAGGCTGTTGGGAGGTTAGTATAAACAAATCCATAAAGGTACTTAGCAAAAAGCTTCTCACTTATATGAAGTACTCAGAGTTAGAAATTCGTTTGGTGATTATTATTACTACGATTATTGGTATTTCACTAGATAAGACAGATTTCTACATTTTCAGCAATGATTTATTATTAATAATTAATTAAATGCTATCTAAGTTGGTAAAAACAGTTTTTCACATATGGCTGAGAAGAGATGTGAATTGAAAAGAGTTACCATAACATAATTAAAGAAAACTAAAAAAGCCTTTCTGGAAATGTCTTACTTTAGTTTCTGGCCCTTTGTAATACAGATTTTTTGAATTTTCAACAGTCTCTCATCTGAGTTACTTTAAGATATATTTATTTCCTCCACAGTAATTTGAGTCAGTCCCCTGGTATTCAGCTAATTTGAACTCCGGTATTTTGGAAGAGTGTCTGTTGACACAAATATATTTGGCATCACTAGGGAATTTAAAACTACATACAGACAGTGTCATGATCCCTCAAACTCAAGATGACCCAGTATTATTATGGAGTACAAGTATTACTAAAAAGTTTCAGGCTGTCATTTCTACACTGAATATATGGACACGTTAGCCGTGCTTAGCAATGGCAGTTACAAAGATTATAGTTTTGCAAACATATTTAACAAAATATATTAAGTACTTTGCTATTTTGCTTTAAAAAAAAGAAATAGAAGGGAGAGTCTGGTAAGATATGCGGCAAGTCTTGAAACTTTTACTCACCTTCTGTCTGATTCTGAGGTGACTGTGTGGAATGAAAACACATCCCTCACTCGCTTCCTCCCAGAGGCAAATCTGATTCTCACTCAACCTAGAAGAGACAGATTGACACTTGACATTTTGTTTTGGTCTTGCCAAGATATTTCCAGTCTAGACAATTCCTGATGGCTAAATTAAACTAAAAATCTCAGCATTCAGAAACTGATTTGCCTGGGAAGAACATTTGTGGCCCTGGGTCTTCTGCAACAACATTTTATTTTCCTAAGTGAAGAAGTAACCTGAGGAGGCCCTTGGTGCTTAAAGACCAGACTTCGTCACCTTGCCTCGGTTTCAGGTTTTCACGGGGCCTGTCAGAGGTCGAGAGAGAGGCGCAGGCCACTTCCACATTAAACCAAACCAAACCAAAAAAAAAGAAGGAAAAGAAATGTGAAATAGAGTTACAAAATTTGTGGTATATTTTAAATGTCAACATCTAAGAAGTAAGCAATTTTAGCCCACACATGCACACATGTACACATTCAGTTCAATATAATTATGCCATTCCCAAAATGATTAAAGGAGTTTTTAGAGGATTTATTAAAAAATATTGATTCATCATGCACAACAGACATGGCCCAGTAATAAGACGCAGAGTTAAGATGGGCAGTGATATCTTTTTCCTTCAAACATGCTAATGCTTCTCTGTAATGATAGGTACAACCTGGTGGTTTTGAGACCCTTTGTGACAAAGAGGATGGGGCCAGTTGCCCTCCTGGGGTTCCCCTTCGGAGGTCCCGGGCACTTGCACTTGGGAATATCCGGCTTATGCAGGTACCACTGCCTGTCCTTTTCATGTCAACTCTCTCCTGAGATCAAGAAGTGGATCAGCCCATGAGTCTGGGCTGACGGGCACACTTACTAATGGAGTCTGTTAGTGTTTTCCAGTTCTATGTGTTTCTTGCTTTTTGAGAAAGTGGAGCGTTTGATCCCTCGTTTTCAGTGAACAAGAGTCAAACTGCAGCCTAGAATAGAATGACAGGTGTACATTGCTAGACGGTAGAGGACATGGAAGGACTTTGAGCAGGAGGCAAAAATAAAAACACACTTTCTTTAATGTCGTTACTGATGAGGGCTCTTTTCCATAAGAGAGGACCCCTCAGTAGCATGAGCAGAGTCTGGAAACTAACAAAAGCCTCCTGAGAGGAGCACGCGGGCCGAAGTTCAGTCCAGCCCTGGGCTGTGACTGCCCACACAGCCATTACCTCTTATTTGTTAGGAAGACGTGAAGTTTCTAAGTTGGGTGGAGCCATGACTTCAGATGGAGATTATCCACTTCTGTGAAATTTTATTTGCAGATATCAGAGGAGGCTTCCATTTCTCCATTTTCCAGAGGAAGCTAGGAATGAGGGGAAAGTCGGGGTGGCGGGTAGAGAAAGAGAAGAGTAAGATGGAATCTTGGCAGATGGCAGTTGGTGCCGGTGAGCTCAGAAGGCTTGAAGTGGGTGGAGGGAGCCTGAGGACTGGGAACCTGGGTGTGCGTCCCAGGGAGAGGGAACAGACAGAAGCAAAGGAAGGGATAGTAACCAGCTGGCCTTCAAAAGGGGGAAGAGAGGTCCCACTGAATGACCCTGTGGAGAAGAATTCATGGAAGTGTCTGAGGCTGGTTTAAAATGACAGCTTATCCAGTTTGTCAGATGGGGAGTAGGATGGCCAAGTGGGATGGTGGGATTCAAAGAGGGCTCAGGAAGTGGAGCCAGTGTCCCAGAAGCCCCTCCCCCTGCTTCTCACTCCTCTCCCCAAGTTGCACTGCTAAATCATCTAACTGATTAATAAGAGGGTTACAAACTTTTTGATACGTCTAGTCTGGGCTCCACACAGGAGCCAAGGGCTTTTGTTAAAATATGTCAAGTCCAATGGTTTCCTGTTTCCCCGGAGGATAATCTGAAGTCCTTTCCAAGGCCTGCGGGGCACTTCTGACCTTGTCTGCTTTCTTTCTCCCCTCAGCCAGCCTTCCAGGCCCCTGGGCCATTTGCTTTCCTCTAATGCCTTGGCCCTTACTGGTCCCCAGACACCACAGGGCTCGCACCCTCTCACTTCATCTGAACTCTTCCTCTGCCCCATATTAGTTTCCCAGGGTGGCCATAACAAAATGCTACAGACTGGGTGGCTTAAACAAGGGACATTCGTTAGTCTAAGATCAAGACACCAGCAGGGCTGGTTTCTCCTGAGAGCTGTGAGGGAAGAATCTGTCCAGGTCACTCCCCTTGGCTTACAGGCGGCCTCTTTTTGTGTCTTCGCATGGTCTTCCCTCTCTGTGTGTGTCCAAATCTCTTAAAAGGACATCAGTCATGGATTAGGGATGACCCGAATCACCTCATTTTAGCTTATTACCACTGTAAAGACCCTGTCTCCAAATACAGTCACATTTTGAAGTACAGGGGGTTAGGACTTCAACATATAAATCTGAGGTAGGGGGACACAGTTAAGCCCATAACAGCCTCTTATCAGAAAAGACCCCCCCAACACATCTGAAATAGTGTCTCTATTAACTGATACACATTTATTCATTTATGTTTCAAAGGCCTCCCTCTACTTAAATGTCAACCCTAGAGGGCCAAATTCTTTGCTTTGTTAACTGATGTATCTCGCGTGCCAAGCCGATGTCTGGAGAGTAGCAAGCCCTCAATAAATATTTATGAGTGTATGAATGCATATTATGAAGCCATTACAAATTACTCTGCAAAAAAGCAATGACAGAGAAAGATGTTCAAGGTATATTGTTAAGTGAAGAAAACGCATCAAAAAAAAAAAACTGCATGTGTAGCATAGTTTCATTTTAAAATCATATACATATAATGTATCTTCATTAAAATAAAGCTTGGAGAGATATGCAACAAAATGCTAATAGTGGGTGGCTCCGGGGGTGGGATTTTTATTTATTTTGATTTCTCTCATTTACTTGTAGTTTCTAATTTCTCGTCAGTGAATATATATTACTTCCATCAAAGAAAAAAGACAATATATTTATTAAAAGTTAATAGAAGATATTTCTCATAACTTTCAACTGACTGTTATGTTAAGAGAGGAAAAATACACTGTTTTTCTTTTTCAATGGGGAGCGGTAAGAAACACACCCAGTGGGCAGTCCCTTGGAGCCCAGTGGCTGAGAGCCCAGCCCATGGAGTAAGCCGTCTGGCTCCAAGTCCTCATGTGCCACTTTCTAGACTGGGCATCTCAGGCCTCCCTGTCAATCATACTGAGTCTCAGTTTCTCATCTGTAAAACGGGGTGATAATGGTACACACAAGGCTTGGGACTGCCATCCAGCTCTGGCCCCAGATTGGAATTTGATTCCTTTTAGCTCAATGATTTGGAAATTTTAGGACACCAAAAGTCAGAGACCAGTCCAAGGATCTGACTCTCCCTTTATTCTGTCAAGGGCGGGCCAAGCAACATCCAGATACCTGTCGCATTGCTTTTGGGTACAGGGGCCCGGGGTCGGGTGGTGGACATGAGAGAGGCACTTGTTGCAGGTGCCAAATTTAAAGTGGCACCAAAACACTCAATAATCAAGATAAATAATATTTTAATAGAATGTTTTAAATAAAAATATGTAAAGGAAACGATACTGGACAAAATATCAACAATTTTAATAGAGACAAATAGATAAGTATGACTGATGTTCCCTTTGTTTCAGGTTCCATTATGGCTCAGCATGGCACTGCTGCCAGCCCACTGCCTGAAGGTGGGGAACCTTCAATTATTCAAATCATTATTAATTGCTACTTAATTATAATTAATTATCCAAATTATCCTGAGCCTCAGAACCAGGATTGCTCTCTCTATGATTGTTTGGCCTTCAGTCAAGGCCCTGTAAGGATACTTGTGGAGAATGTGTATCTTTCTGATCCTGTTTGTTTCTTTCTCTTCTGTAGCCCCCTAGTCACAGTTGCTACCTAACCCCAGCTTTCTTATCTCACTGAGGACTCTGAGGGGCAGGTTTCTCCCTATTCTTTTATAGAAACATAAAATGCCAGCAAAGCATGGTTTCTACCGTCAAAGAGTGCTAAACAGAGTTTGCACATGTGGCAGCCTCCTCCCCTGATACTTCTGGGGAAAGGCACACAGACCTTGGTATACCTTACTTCAAAAACAGGCAAGGGCACAGAAAGAGAAAGAAAAATGCCATATGATATCACTTATATGTGGAATCTAAAAAAGAGACACAAATAAAATTACTTACAGAACAGAAACAGACTCAGACGTAGAGAAGGAAACTTACGGTTACCAGGGGGTAAAGGGGGTGGGAAGGGATAAATTGGGAGTTCGAAATTTGCACCTCTTGGGGGTGATGGAAATGTTATTTACCTTGATTGTGGTGGTGGTTTCATAGGTGTACACATCTATCAACATTCCTCAAATTGTACATCTGAAATATGTGTAGTTTACTGTACAGAAATTATACCACAATAAAGTTGTTTTTAAAATAAAAAAATAGGCAAGAGCAAACAGCATGTTCATTCTGTCTGTTTCCCAGGAGAAGGGAAGAGCCTTATGTCATGGGGTCAGCCAGCCCTTTGGTCCCACGTGGAGAGTTTCCCTGAGGGGCTTTCGTATTACTGTATCATGGGAGTTTTGTGGGTATCAGTTTATGCATGTCAAGCACTTCACAGTGCACATTCACATGGAAATTGCTAGATAAAAGTAAACATCCAGAGTCTTGTTTTCAATCAATGGTTTCATTTTTACATAGGATACATAGAAACCATAGATTCTAAGTTGCTTTATCAAAGTAATCACTAGAAAAATAAGACATTCTTAGCATGGAAACTTTAGGGAATTCCCTCTATCACTCTCCTCCACTTGATTGAATGTACTGTATGTTATCTTCAAACATGTAAGTTGGAACATCGCAAAATGGCCAAATGGCCATCACAAAATGCCTTAACCTGTGGCAAATTTGTTTCTGAAAGCACCTGCAGAAATCTAGGTTCTTTCTAGCTACTAAGAAACTCAGAGACCACGGTGGGGGTGGGGGAGGGAAGGGACTATTTAAATAGCAGGTAGTGCATAAGACTTAGATTTGGTTACAGTAAGTTTAGCATAATCCATTGTAAGGTGATGGTCTGGATGATCTTAACACTGAAGAAACTGGCTTTGTGGGTTTTTTTTTTTTTCTTTCTAATTGAAGGAATGTTGCTCACCACACCTCCCCTTTTCTCCCCCATATTTTTAGATTAATGTGTTTACCAGAGAAGTGAAACACACTAGGATTACATATCTGTGTCCAGCAACAAATCTGACTACTCAGGACCACCGCGTGGTCAGGGATGTCCAGCCAGTCCCAGATGTCCCAGCCTTCGCAGGCCAGGCACCTGACATGAGCATGAGGAAGCCACAGTGAACAATCCAGCCTTGGGAGACAAGCCATGGAGGGGAAATGAGGAACCCAGCTGCCAGCCAGGACAGACACTCCAGCTGGGTGGCCCCTATGTGAGCCATCTCAGCCACGGCCAGGTGCTAGATCCACTCCAGCTGAGGCCCCAGCTGTCCTGGAGCAGGGGTGAGCAGTCCCCACTGTGCCCTGCCTGATTTCCTGACCTATAAAATGGTGAGCATTAGAAAATGGCTGTTTTTTAAAATGCAATAGGGGAACAGAAACTAGAAGCAGAGGCACAAAAGAGAATGGAGAAGATTGAAAAATAAAGAACAATTATAACCATTCTCAAATTGTGATTGTTGGTACTCTCAATTCAACTTTTTCATTCATTTATCTGTTCATTCAAGAAAAATGTATTGAGACAGCTGCAAGCCAGGCATTGTACTTAGTGCCAGGGATACCAAAAAGCTGAATAAAATAGTTCTGTCCTCAGGGGAGTGCCTAGTTTAATGAGGATGTCAAACAAGTAACCAACTATCATACAAGGTAATACAAGGCTGGTATATAGTAAGGGTTTACAGAAGGAGCTGATTGTACTGAAGATGCAGAATCTCACAGCCCCAAGGAGGTCAGAGAAGCATTGCAGAGGAGGCTCTGTTTGAGAACCTCAAAGAATGAGTAGAGGTTTACCAGATGGCCAAGGTGGGGCACAGCAAACTCTGCTTACAGAGGGCAGGGCAGCTGCTCCTGTGGTCTCAGCTTTTCTTTGCCTCTCCTGGGCAAAGCATTGATTGCACACCCAGAGTATTATTTTCAGAGGAGTATTTTATCTGTGTGGTAAGTACGACTGAAAAGAAACAGCTCATGGGTGTACGGCACTGCTCAACCAAGACTCATCAGGTGAGCACCCTACAGAAGCCAGGCTTGCTCAGCAGAGGGGCCAAGGCCTTAGCACCCACCCCCTACCCCCACCAACTGTAATCTAAGTTGTTGGCTTTTTCTAAAGTGTGCTTTCTATTCAAATGCGACTCTTAAGACAAGATCCCTGGCCCCTACCTCCATCCAGTTTACTCTAATCCCTTCTGATAGAAAAATTCCAGAGGTATTCCAGGGTGGATGCCATGTGATGAGGATAAAAGCTGATTTGTCTCCAAAGTAGGCTGATGGAGCCACGGTGAGGAAAAGTTCATGTCCTAAAAGCTTTGTTTCTAGGAGACAAATTTGGTTAAAAAGACATCTTCAAACTTTTCCCTGCTGTCAAGTTGAATGAAACTCCTCCTCCTACAGTGTTTTTCACATCAGCTTCATTTGATGAGGCTGCTGTCAAAAAAGGCTACTGGAAGAAACTGAGGGGAATATGTTTAATCACTGCAAGAAGATGGTTCTAACTTCAGTAAGGCAACTTGGCCAAGGATTCCATTTCAAGAGGGTGAAAGTGTACACTTAAATGTACCACGATGTCACACAAAGGAAACAAGGGGAAATAGTGAAACATGGAAATGCTAGGGGGAAAAGGAGTATTGGCATGATTAGGAAAAAACAATTGAAAGCATTTAATGCTTTTTTTTTGCTTTTTTTTTTTTTTTTGTACCCTGCCTTGTTCTAAATGGATTTGGCAGTGAGTTTATTTCCTGGGCAAGTGTAGAGGGTAGCTCTCTTACGAAACTCATTGAGTGCAGACCGCATGCTGTTAACAGTCTTTGGAGCTGGAAGCAGAGCTGGCATCTGCTTTAGAAAACCAGGAGCTTGAACAAGGCACTTCCAGAAGAGAAAGACTCTTCTATCCCGACTCAGGGGTGATCTGAGGAAGCACCAGCAGTGGGATGAGAAAGACTTTAGATTTTCTATAGCACTTAGACAAATGAAAATGGAAGCAAGTAAACTATTAAATGGCAAAGAAAAGTAAAGGTCCCCAAAAGGCAAAAGGAAACTCCTAGTCTCTCCTAAAACTTCAGGACCTTCCTAGAACTTGTCTCAGGAGATGCCCTGATGTTTGAAAATGTAACCACAGTGGACATTTGGGGCCAGAACTGACCTGTTCAATGAGCATTACCTTCCCTGATGGTATGGCTTACTAACACCTTTTTTCTTTTTTTCAGAGCATCATTTCAAATGAATCAGCATTCTCATCTCAACAGACTCAGTTGGCAGAAAGAAATCTAGATGCTGTGAGAAGAGAGAAGGTGAAAGAACAGTTCAGAAGGAGTGGGAAAAGACAGGTGGAAGAGACACTGGATAGTTTACTACAATATGACTACCTATACCATCAAAGGGCCCACTTACTAAAACATCTGGATCACAATGTTCTAAAGTTAGGAATGAGAGAAGTCAAGTTGTTCCACATCTAATCAGGTATAACAGTAATTCTTAACTTTTTTTGTGCCTTCGAGAATATGACAGTAAGAGTAGGCCCTATGTCCAGAAAAAAAAAAATGTACATGAAGAACAGCTAGTCATAATACTCAAGATGGAATAGAGTTAGTCCCTTTGCTCTCCCAGACTTGCCACTGTCATAGTAGGATAGGGTTTTTTTCTTAATGCTTTCTGTTCTCTTGAAACAAAATATTTTCAAGTCTATTTTCATAATGATGATTCCCAATATTTTTTCCTGCTTAGCAAGTTTAAAATTCTTTAATTTTCAAGGTCATGCATATCTATTTTTGTATGTGTCTGTTGTTAAATGCAGCCACTATTTTGTAACCTAATTTTAGGCATTGTCTCAAGTCTACAAGAATCATTCAAAATGGTATCTAGTGACATTCCTACGACTTTAGACAATATTATTATTATCGTGGAATGTAGTTACTGGGTCCTAAGGATTTAACAAGATGCTGTTTACTGAAACTGAACTTCATTGAATCCTTTCTCATTCCACTGTGGTTTCCACATTTCAGTATATTTCCTATTTTTGTCCCCCAAACCTTACTTATATCTTTTAAACAATTAAATACAATCATCCCTGCTTCCCTGATTTTTGAGGTGACCTTTTTCTCCTGGTATCCTTTTAATAAAGGAAAATACTCCCTCTGGTCTTTTTTTGGTCTCTTATGTGACTAAAGGGTTTGTAAATGGTCACACATTTTGCACCTACATGTCATTTTCTTCTTAATTTTTCAAATTCTTTCCCCCCAAAGTTGTTGCTATTTCTGTTAACTATTTGGAGGAACAAATAGTTCCCATCTTCCACTTTTGTGACATACCTATTTATACTTGAGCTCCTTGGTTTTTGCTCAAATTCCTTTTCAATTTACCCACTTTGGGGGAAAATATGATTTGGTTTTTGTTAGGTATACTGATCTTTTCTGAAGTAAACTTCTCTCTACACATTATCCTCTCTTTTCCAGAGTAGCTTTCCAAGTAGAAGCCTATTATTATAGAGAAAAATAGAGGTCATCAGATGAGCTCTTCCTAAACCTCTCCTCTACTAGAAATATCTCTGTTTCACCCAGGTCCTCTCTCCTTCCTTGCCTTTCTCTCAGTCTAAAGCTAATCTGTGCCTGCTCTGGAGTACATCCACTTCTGCCTTCTTGGGGACCTTGCTCTGTCAATTCTCCCATCTCCTCCAACTTCAAAGTCCTTTTGTCTCCATTGGCTCTTACCCTTTAACATATAAATATTACTCATATTTTTTTCCATCTTTAAGAAAAAAGCATTCTTAACTATACATCTCCTCGTTACTACCACATATCTCTTCTCAGCCAAATGTTTAAGAAGAGAATCCCTGTCTTCACTTTCTCACCGCCCATTCATTTCTTTACTCACTGCCTGCCTTCTGGCTGGTGCACATCCCCAATCACATGTCACAGCCAGTGATATTTGTAGCCTTCCTGTTCTCTGGACAGCACTGAACTCTGTTTAGGGAATTACGAATGGAGTGTCTACTGGCCAGATACTGTGCTAGGTTCTGCTGTCCCAGAAATGGGAGGCAGATGTGATCCCTTCCCTCATGGGACTCACCTGATCAGCCATTCCTGATTAATGCTCAGGCTCCTTGACTTCCACTGCTCACCCTGGCAGGCTTCACTTAAATGCCACTTAAATCTCCCTTTTCTCGAGATCTCCTCCCTTCCTTCCTTCCTTCCTTTCTTCCTACCTACCTATCTTTCTTCCTTTATTATACACTTCTCAAGGCAATCACTTCTATACCAGGGCTTCAATTACTTTGTATATATACTCTAATGACAATACAATTTTAAATGTTGTTTTCCTTTAACAATTTTATTTTACAGAGGAGACCTCGTTTACTAAAACCATAGATTCCAAGTTGTTCCATGCAAAATGTTATATTCTTAGATGTCAACATTAGGAAATTTCTCCAAGCACATTTTTTGGTTGATTTAATATGTGTATTATTTTCAAAAATGTAAGTTGGGCTATCACAAAATAGACTTAGTCTACAGAGGTTTACATCCAGCTTTCAACCAGAGAGCTCTATTTCCATGTTCCACTTGACAGAGCCCAAAATGATCTTCCTCCGCAAACCTCTTCCTCTTGCTGCATTCTCCATCTAGGAGAAAGTCACTGCTCTCTACTTAGTTCCCTAAGCCAGAACCCTAGCAGCCCATGTTTGCCTCCCTTTTACCCCTCTCTCTCCATAGCTAGTCACTGAGCACTTCTTTTCTACCTCCCAAATGACTTCAAATCCTTTCCTTCCACTCCAGTCTCTGCCACTGCCCTTAGTTTGAACCCTCACTCCTCTCTTAGATGAATATAAAGTTCCTTAAGTGGTCTTGTTGCTTCCTTCAACCCTTCTTATTGTCCAGAGTGACCTCACTTCAAACCACCTGATAGTGACTCCTTAACTTCACAACATTCAGTGGCTCTCATGTTTCTGCAAAAAAAAATTCACTCTTTACTCCAGCATCTACTTTGGGGTTAGGGTTTGAATTTCAGGTTCAAGTACTTTGCAGCAGTGTGACCTCACAATAGGACTTTCTAAGCCTTTGTTTTTTCTGGTTGTTGAACTGAGGGCAGGGCTGTTCTGACACACAGTGCCTGGAACATAGAAGGGACTCATCAATTTGAATGAAGGGAAAACCTTTAAAAATCCGTATCAAAAAATTGTTCCTCCTTAAAAAACTAAAATCCTAATACACTACTTCACTTCCAACCAAATTTGCCTTCTATCTTTATTTTCTGATAATCACAGTAAATTGTCTTTGGTGGGGGATCCACACTATCTGGGATCAGATCCTGGCCACACCCCTGAGCAATCATGTGACCTTGGGAACGCTACTTTAACTTCTGTAAAATCTGTAAAATGAGGGTTTTCTGTTCGAGGGTTAAGTGAGTACCTCATTTGGAACGGCGTCGGGCGCATAGTTAATGTTTGCCAAATATTAACTATCGTTACATAGTCATCAAATCAAGACCGTGGTACACCACTTTGTGACTCTCAATTATATCAGAAAATCGTGCTTTATGCGTTTTTGTTGGCGAAAGGAGGAAAACCTGGAAACTCCGGCCGTGGAAGGGAGAAACAAGCGAGAAAAGCGAGTTGCTGAATCCCAGCATTTCAGAGGTGGGAGGGACGAGTTCGGTCCCTATTTTACGGATGAGGAAGTGGAGGGGTGACGTGTCCTCCAGTCTCATTCAAGACACAGACACAGCTCTTTATTGAGAGTAGGACCAGGGTCCTGGGGGTTGCTATGGTAAAACTGCAGGCGGAAACTAACACTCTCTGGAAGGCAGGACAGGAGGAGCATTCAGTTACAAAAACGGTCAACAATTCGGGTGTAAGTTCGGTGAGCAATGCATCAAATGAGTCAGCTGTCAGACCCGGTGAAACCGAGTTGCTAACGCAACTGGCTCTTGACTTTACTAACGGGCGCCTTCTATAGAGCCCACTGACCCAGGACAGCTTCCATTAACAAACGCCCGTGGCGCTTCCCGCAGTACCGGAAAGCTTACAGCCGCGCGCGATGAATGGAAACCGGAGTCCCGGGCGCGCCGCGAGGGGGGCGGGGCAGCCGCGGGGCGGGGCAGCTGTGGGGCGGGGCGGGGCATTGTGAGTCACGTGCCTGCCCTCTAAGGCGGGCTCGTGGAGGGAACTCTGGTCGTGATTGGTCCGTCGTAACCAGGTGATCAAAGGACGCGTTCCGGTTGGCAAGCGCTGGCCCAGGCTAGCGGGTTTCAGTCCAGAGGCGGCAGCGGAAGGAGGAGGAGCTCTGGTCGCGCTCTCTCCCGGTAGTGGCTGCACGTCTCAGCGTTTGTCGGATCCCCACCCCTTTTAAATAAGCAGGGTTGGTCACCGCCCTCACAGACTAGTTGACTCCGGGGAGGCGGCAGCGGCGAGGCGGCGGGGGTGCGGCCGGGGCCGGAGCCCTGCCAGGGGCCCGGCGGCGGCCGGACTGGCCAGCAGCGAACGAGGCCGCGTTTACACCAGCGGCGCAGCCCCGACATAATCCGGGGCTACCCGTGCCGGCCGCGCCATTGTTGGGGGAGGGGGCGGCTGCTGAGCGTGGCGGAGTCGAGGGTCGAGCGAAGGCGGCGGCAGCCAGGAGCGGAGGCAGCCCATGGGGAACACGCTGACCTGTTGCGTGTCCCCCAATGCCAGCCCCAAGCGGGGCCGGCGCGCGGGGTCGGCGGAGCCAGACTACGAGGCTGAGATCTACGAGGCAGCGGCTGGGGACGCGGTGGCAGTAGCGCCGGCGCCGGCTACCGTGGAACCCGCCGAGCTG
Source organism: Camelus dromedarius (assembly GCF_036321535.1). Taxonomy (NCBI): domain Eukaryota; kingdom Metazoa; phylum Chordata; class Mammalia; order Artiodactyla; family Camelidae; genus Camelus; species Camelus dromedarius. The sequence continues at coordinate 66,368,601 of NC_087439.1, read as the reverse complement.
GATTTCGGAGCCGGCGAAGGACACCACCTGCAGCACATCAGCGACCGGGAAATGCCCGAAGGTAAGAGGCCGGCCCCGTCTGCTCTCGGGCGTACCTCTGGCCTCCATCGCCCCCCGGGTTCCCCGGGAGGGAGCCGCCGCCTAGGGCTCCTTCCTGCCCTGAGCTGCCTTTCCCAGGGCTGGGCACCGGGGACGAAGGCTGGCTCTGCCTGGCGTCCCCACCCCTTATTCTTTCCCCATCGCGTCCGGCCAACCTCTTTCCCTCTTCCCTTCCCAAACGCCCAGTCCTTTCCCCCATTCCCATTTCCCACCCCGGCCTGAGACCCTCCAGTCCGCGGCCCTTCCTGTTTGTGGCTCTATTTAACATCTCGTGGGACTTTTATAAAGACTTTTTGGTATAGCCTTTCTTTTCTCAATGAAAACTTAAATGCCCCAACTTCGGTGTATCCGTCCCACCTCCCTATCCTTATCTATCCAGATGGTGTGAAGTGAAGGAACCAGGTAAGGGCCTGACGATACTCTTCCACCGGTTAAGGTAGTTTGTGCTCGGGACAACTGAAACATTTTAGGATTTGTTAAATTTAAAATAGAGATTGACAAAGTCTATGCGATGTTTTTAAGTAAAATTCTTGAAATTTCAGTGTTTTCAGTCGCCTTCATAGAAGCTGCTTTACTCCTTCTAACTGTAATTTCAACACGGAAGGAAAGAAAATGGTGAGAAGGGGGCTTAAAATAACTGTGAACAGTGTGAAACGTTACTGCCACGGCTGCAGAGAATAGTTTTTACCCAAAAGAAAACTCGTGGAGTTCTGATTACTTTAAAATTCCCACCTTGACACAAATGTGTTCAGCCCAGCAGCTTTAACAGACTTCATTTACACGTTGCCTATTCTGGGGGAGAGGTGGGGTGATTCGTGAGACTGTTCGTCAAAAGTTTCAAAAGAGAGAAAACAAATTTAGATTTTAACTTGTAAAATAAACTTTCGGGAGTTAATATGCCGGATCCTGCAGAAAAGTGTCTCCATGGTTCCCTCTCCTTTCTGCCCCCACCCCCCACCTGCCAGTAGAATCCTATTCAACTTTAAGAATGTTCAAGGAAAAAAGAAGAATGTTCAGGTAAAAGTTCTAGAGACTAAACGGCCTGGGGAGGGGGGTGGGGCGGGCTTGTCAGGAAGGACAGGGAGTAGAAGAAATGTTTGATTTTTGCCTCAAGAATTTTGGAAAGGAATGACCCTAGATTAAAAAAAAAATTCAGCTAGCAACGGTGGCTCTTTAATAAAGACTGTATTCAACTGTATCACGAAGATGTTAAAGCTCCGCTAGCCCTTTTGTTTCGTTTAAATGCCAGAGATTACTTAATAGAAGAAATGTCGTATAGGTCTTATATTTAAGTTTTAGTTGAGTTTATTTACTTTTTTAAAAAATTAGAATAATGAAGCCTGTGGATTCCCATATGATGGACAGGGGTTTGCAACTGGGAAGTACTCCCTTGTCAGAATATTCACATATTGTGAAAGAATGAACAAATTATGTGAATTAATTGTAGCTTTAAACACAAAGCATGTAAGTACTTGTGAAAACTTCTATTCTGCCTGTTGCTGTAAAATAAGCTTCTGAGTGATTTTACAGACCAGTTAGTAATTGGATAGTGTAGAATGAGAGACCAAAGTAGGACCTTTATATAATTCTTTTAAGATTTACAACACATTTTCAAGTATATTTCATTTGGACCTGCCATCCACAAATGAAGCCTGTGTATATTCTCCATGTTGCCGATGAAGAAACTGAGACTTAGAGATCTGAAATGACTGTATAATACAGCTACTAAATGAAGAGAGGGATGTGGTGGTGGTAGATACGCCAAGTTCAGTGATTGGGGTGCTTAAAAAACTCTTAGATTATGGTTACCATGGGAGGAAGGGGGTGGGAAGGGATAAATTGGGAGTTCGAGATTTACAGATACTAATATATGTAAAATAGATAAACAACAAGTTCATACTGTATATCACAGTGAACTATATTTAATATCTTGTAGTAACTTATGGTGGAAAAGAGTATGAAAACACATATATGTATGTTCATGTATGATTGAAGCATTATGCTGTACACCAGAAATTGACACAACATTGTAAACTGACTATACTTCAATAAAAAAAATACATACATACAAAAAAAAAAACCTCTTAGAATGCACCTTATATTTTATAATTTATACATAAGATAGACCTAGCTCAGCTTCCTCCAGTTTTGGGTATTTCCATTAGAGTTTAATTGTACGCAACTCAGAAGCAACATTTACCCCTCCATCCTATGTCTGTACATTCATTACGATGGATAAGAATAAAAATAGAAGTCTTGAAATAGTCTAAATTTACCAGTCAGGTAAGCAGGTTGATACAGTTTAAAGAGTTTATTCTGAGGACCTCAAATTGGAGCCTCGAATGCCCTGGACAGAAGGACATTAGGAGAAGCTGGTAAGAGGGCAGGTAAGATACCAAACATAAAGCATAGGACTGTATATAATAAAGAGTGTTAAATCAGGAAAGTTGGAAAAATAGAGTTCATGAGTATAGAATTTACCTTTTTATGTTTAGCTTGATTGTTAAAATTTCATTTCACTTTGTCTTTTAAGGTTTTTTTGGATTCAATAACACGATAAGAAACCTCAATTTCAACATTTGCCTATTATTAAGTTTCCATAGAAATAAGTTTAGAACACCAAATATAAAGTACAGGCACATTGAAAGTTTGCTTTTAACATATTTATTTCAGACAATCTTATATCAGTTTCCTTGGAAACTGAGAAATACCTACTTAGATGTAAAACATGAAGAATTATTTGGTTACTTGGATAAAATCATACATAAATGATGCTTTGTCTTGTTGTTCTAAAACATTTAAGAAAAACATGGTTTCTTCAAGCCATTTCAAAGACATTATTCCTAAGAACCTGATATAGATATCTGATAGACTCAAAAAGAATTTTTTTTGTTTGTTTGTTTACTACCTTGCCTTTATCTAACAGTATAGCTAATATAATTGATGGTAGTGTTAGTAACACAAAATAAGATGCTATGGTCCTGTTATCTGATTGTATTATTACTCATCAACTTTCCATACAGTCTTTATGTTTCGACCTTAGGAGCTTTGCTAATTTTCTGGCAAAAGGTGGTCTCTCAAGTGACCCCTTCCTCTTCTCCTACCTGAGGAGAGGGTCAGGAAGGAATTGGCAATATGATGTGGAAAAACCTCTGAGCAACAGATCTTTCCTCTTTCCAGTAGCTATTTTAAACCCTCTTTTTTTTTTAACTTTTTTTTGATGGCAGTATTAATAAACATTTGATGTAAAAAATTTAGAAAATATAGAAAAGTCATTCACTCATAGTCAGAAGAATTTTTGTTAATATTTTGGTGTTGATTCTTCCTGAACCTTTTGTATCCATATAAACATAACATTTTGTTTATTTTACAAAAATGAGATCACTCTTTATGTGCCACTTTGTAATTGGTTGTTATAAAGTAATGCGATGGAGCTCCTGGAACTGTGCTGACACCTAGGGAGCACTGCAGGATGTATTTCCATGCAACTGCGTGTAGCTCTACCGCCTGCCTTTTAATAACTGTTTACTGTACCATTGAATGGTTGGTGCATCATTCATTTACCCACCCTTTATGGTTGAGCATCTTTTATAGAAAAACTGTACATAATCCCATTTTAATGCTTTATTCTGGGGACACAGACAAAAACTGAGGGATTTTAATGGTAGAATTCTAATGGTACACTTTGTCTTATGACTTTATAATTAAATTCATAGAGTGATCCATTTTGTGGTTAAGGTATTTTAACATTGATTGTTCTTTTCCAAAATTAAAGTTACCATTGATTTTTCACTGAACATTAGATTCCCTCTTTTAGTTTTTTGTGTTTCTTGGTAACCTGTTCTTGTATCTTTGATTCTGAGTAACTAAACTTCTACCCTAAGAGATCTGAAATTAATGCTGGTCTTAGGTGACAGATAAATCGAAAGACAGCATTAGAAGAAATCTTAGATATGGTGTGGGAAAATTGGGAGAAACCTACCTGGTTTTGGGTATGCTGAAACAGATGATTATTGGTAGTAGTCCAGATGCAGGACAAACAGTGGTTATACAAGACAAAACCTGTACCCTAACTCAAGTCCTTACTTTTTAGAGGTGCCTAGGGGCAGATAGCACATGAAGAATCAAAAGCATCAGATAGTGAGATGCCAAGAAGAAAGGAAAAGAGGGTAATGGGCTGGGGAGGAAGGCAGTTTTACGTGGGGTGGTTAAAGGCAGCTGCTTTCCTTAAGTGACCCTGTGAGCAGTCCTAAGAGTCAGTGGGAGCCACGTGAGGATGTGGGAAAAGAGGCTTCTGTGCACAGTTGCTCAGGTGGCAGTACACTGTGAGGCAAAGGACAGAAAGATGGGTGGCTGCAGCTGAGTGGGAGAAGGCCAGGGTAATATGGGGGATTAAGACCTTGTATGCCTAGTGGGCCTTGACAAAAAATAGGGATTTTAGTCCAATTGTCATGGGAAACCATTGGAGGATTATATGCAGGGAAATGATGTTATTCTTTAAGAAGGGAGTAGGGGCGATCAGACCAGCTACTGTGTGAGAACAGACTAATGTAGGCAAGAGTGGAAGCAGGGAGACAGCTTAGGAGGCTTGTGCAGTAAGTAGTTCAGATGAGAGCCAACAGTGGCTTGAACAACAAAAAAACCCCAATACTAATAATACAGGCTTTCTTGAAATTGAATCTAAAAGTAGGTTAACAAAGATATGAATGGACAAGTCACAGAAAAAGAAGTGCAGATGGCCCTTACACATGTCCTCACCACACGTAAGAAAAATGCAAAATAAAACTATATTGTAGTTTCTCTTCTGTTGGGAGAAAATTCGAAAACTTGGCGCTACATTCTTTTGTGAGACTGAAGAAAGTTACATTCATATGTTGCTGGTGGAAATGCAAAATGGTTCAACTCCATGAGGGGGAAGTTGGCACAATCTCACTTTATCCAGAAATCCTACTAAAGCAGTTTACTCTGGAGATTACACCCCACAAGTATGAAACCACATAATTCTCAAAGTTTTTGTTACATTATTTCCAGTAGCAAAATATTGGAAATAATTCAGATGCCCAGTAAAGGACTGGTAAAATAAACTGGTATATCCACACAGAGAAGAACTATGGAGCTGTAAGAAAGCCCTCTCCTGCTATGACTTGATCTCTGGGGTGTGTTACGTGAAAAAAGCAAGGAGAGAACATACAGTAATCTACATGACAGAAGCAGGAAAAATAATATGTATTTGCTTATTTAAAGAAAAAAAAAAAGAGAAATTCTTGCTGGTTGTGTGACTATTATCATCAGCTTTCCTTAGTGGTTAGCCAAAGCACTGTTTGCCCAAGATGATATCTGGGTGTGGGTAATGAGTGGACATACACTTACCTGTGAAATGCTAAGTAATCACTTTTTGCTTTTGAGTTAATTGTGAAAGCTTTGTTTTCTCATGTATGTTGGTTTATATAGTATATAGATTGCTCTTGGATTTCATTTAATCCTTACAAACAATGTTTTGAGTTAGGTAGTGTAGGAATTATACTCAGGTATAAATTGAGTTGTCCAGGACTTTAAAAATGAGACTTGATAGATCAGGACTGTAAATTCCAAGTATGTGGCATATAGGAGCAGAATTTTTTTTTTAATTTTTTTTTTTTTTTTTAGGAGCAGAATTTATGATCACTCATTATGTGAGCTGCTTTGGATACTACCTTTTTTCCTCACTTTTTTTTTTTTTTAGTATATTAAAGTAGTAAAACTTTAGAGTTAAAACAGTAATATTGCATAATATTGAAATGAAATGGAGGTAACTTGCAACCCAGAAAGTTTCTTAAAAGTCGAAGCAACTGAGCAAAGTGCCCTTTGAAAATACATAAAGGAAGACAGGTACACTTAACTACATGTCACGTCTCGGTCATGGTCGCTAAAACACAAATTGAGGGTTAATATAAGGTAAGACTGAGAAGCAAGGTAGAGGCAGGCACAGAAGCAGTTGGAAACCAGAGTTTGGAAGTTCGGGATTCAGGATGTCAGAAGCTAGGAAAGCAGAAGCAAGGCTCAGGCACACAGTAGACTAGGGGTGCAGGAGCACACTGCGTGTGCTCTGGTGGGACAGCCCAGCTCAGGGCCCTCCGGGATAAGTACCTGATTCGGGTAGAAAGTGTGGGTTCAGATAAAATCATCAGTTTACACAGTAATTCCAAGACTTGAAATGTTTGTATTATGAGCCATGAAACGAATACACTGTGCAGCATAGGGATGATGGGGCAGTTTAGTAAACCCAGTAAACCTTTAAACTGGTGCCCAGTATTGTCCCAGAACTGCTGACATCTTCTGTTTAGTTGGAATATATTGAAATCAATATGTTTAAATCAATCTCTTTCTGAAATACACTGCTTCTGTCAGATAATTTCTTGGTCAGTGCCCTCTCCTAATTTTTTGACAAGGGAAAATCATTTATTGACAGTTTCTGATAGCATAATTTTAACACTTTTAGCCTTTAGTAATGCATTTTATTTATTCTAAGTTGCTTATATTTTCACACTTAACATCTGCAATTGAGATTGAGATTGATCTTAGAACTGATAAGAATCTTAGATTGGAGGAAAAGGAATATTCAATGTCAGTGGTGTTTTACAGATTTCCTCTGAAGAATATTTACTTTAAGACCTGGGTTTAATTTTTTTCTAATCATGCTTCTTCTACATTGACCTATGATGTCAAATAAGTTGCAGTTTAAATTGACAATACGAAAGTGATCAATCCTAAAATAGTTTTAATCATAACCCTTAATCATGAGCTCAAGAATATTTCTCCTGAGTTAAAATATTTCTAGAGGTTTGTAAAGAAATAATTTTAGGAATAATTCATATATAAGATGCACAGTCATTTCCTGAAATGTAAATTATTGTGTGTGCATGTTGAGGGGGAAATGGAGGATGAGAGGGATGGTGTTTGGTAATGCTTTGCTTAGTAACTGGCAGCTTTAACTTGCTGATAGTGAAAAGAGTGTAGTAGGTTTTACCATCGTCTCCTTAGGCTCTTGGGAAAACAGTTACTGGAGAGTGCAGAAATACTATATGTATGAGTTTATTGTCTAATGACTTACATGTCCATTCTATAAAAGAGTGATGCGGTGTTTTTAATTAGCAAAAAGTGCAAGTTACACAGAAATTGTTATAGGCTGTGAACAGAAGATTAATATTTTCTGACAACTTCATGCAATTGACATTAGGGCCCTAGCATGTACAGACATTACATTACAAATGATAGGCAACTGGTGAAAGTGGAAATAACACCGTTAACTATGGAAAAAATGGTCAAAACTGTGCAATCAAAAGAAATACAAATCAGATCCACAGTGAGGGTCTTCATTCATATCAGTAGGAATTTTTTTCAAGTATCCAAAGCTGGAGTAGGAACTACAACTGGTATGATTGATAGCATTATACACTAATATGCCCCCACCTTCTTTGGAAAGCACTTGAGCACTGTACATTGAGCGATGAAAAAGAGCTAACCTTTTGGCCTAGTGATCCCACTTTTGTAGATCTTTGCTAAGGAGATAAAACCATTATTTAAAAAACTGTATACATGAAGATGTTTCCTTACATTTTAACAATAGAACTTTGTAAGAAGCTAAACTCCAGCAATAGGAGATTGGCTAAGTATAGTATAGGAGTAACACTTGATGGGTCAATATGTATTCATTAAACAGTAAATATGCAGCAATGGGGTGGAGAACACTTATTAGTAACAATAAGATATAAATTGTACACTAATTAGGGCTTTTTTTCTTTTTATAAGAAAAGTAAAAATAAAGATTGTGAGTTTATGGGTTAGTTATTAAACAGAGCATTGTTTTGGCTCATGCAGATTTCTGTTCATGATAAGATATTTATCAAAGGAATGAGCAAGTGACCTTTATCTATCCCCACCTTTAGTGGGGTCATCAATACTGCTGATGAACCAGGTCTCTTTCAGTTGCAAATTACAGAAAATCTATCTCAGAATAGCTTAAATTAAATTAAAATAAAAAGTATTGACTTGTATAACTGGAGTTCACAGAGTAAATTTAGCACTTCTTGACCAGGAGTTAAATGATCTCTCCTCAGAGCCTGTCTCAGGTCTGCTCTCCTCTGTTGATCTCTCCTGAAAGGGCTTTCCTCTCGTGAAGGCAAGAGGAGCGTCCAGCAGCCCCTGCTAGCTAGGGGGAGTGCCAGATTTTTTATGGTCACTTGGGCTAATTTTGCTTTTTTTTTTTTTTTTTTTTTTGCTAATTCTTCATGTTATTTCTTTTATCCCAGCTTTCTTGATTTTTATATTTAGATCTTTAGTGGCACATCTTGGTTTGGGGGCAGAGAGAGAGAGAGAAAAGAGTGTGTGTGTGCGTGCGTGCGTGTGTGTTTAATCCTGCTCATCTTTGATTCTGGTACTTAACTTTTCCTGGGCTTTCATTGAAGATTGTTAAATTTTACCATACCATAGACACTGAGAAGTAATATGGCTACTTTGCAAACATTTCTGCTTATTTTTTAGATTCAAATGTAGTCTGCTTTCTTTTTGGTAAGAAGTACTCATGAATCCTTTCAGAAGCCTTAGGATAGAGGCAGCTGTGTCAGTCTCTGCCTGTCACTTTGTATACAACTGAATTTATTTTCCCAAACAGCTAACATTGTCTCATTTTTCAAATGTGTATGGGGGAAAAAACCTTTAAAATAATTATATGGGTCTTTTACATAAAAATGTTTAATAGAATAGTTTCTCCAAAACCAGCTTAATAAACTTCAAATTTAGTGAAGGAATTTTCATGAAGAACAAAGCAAGTTATTTTAGCTATGTAAATTTCTAGTGCTGGCAATAGCATTAAAATGGATGGCTCAGATTGCTGTTAAACCAGGAAGCCCCAAATTATTTTTGTGCAGGATTCAAGCTGTATTGCTTGCGGAGGAAAAGGATTCTAGGTGGATACATTTGTGAAATGCTGAGTTAGACAGTATTCACTACTTAGACTGATGAGTTTTTAATATATCAATGTGTGTTTTCTTTTGATTTTCTAAGAGCCAGGGATGTAGTGTATTATTTGACCAGCAAACCCCCTTTTTAAAAATAGAACAGTTATCATATAGTTTGGGAAATACTGCCTTAACTGAACCATTCCTCTATATCTGGATCTTGGCCCAGTTTCTCGAAAGACTGGTTAAATGGTTTGAGATGGACTTTACTGAAGTGGTGTCATAAGGGTTTTTGTTTTTATGTTTGTTTTAAACGACAACTTTACTCTCCCATATGATAGCTTGTATATGTTTTGTATTCCTGCCTAAGTAGACGACTGTCCCACCTTGGTGCACAGTGGATTGCAGACAGACACATCTTTACATCAGTATGACCAAAATTATTTTCAAGCAGCCCTATGATCTGCTCCAGAAAGTACTCTTACTGAAGCCCCAAGTTAGTCACGCAGCATGGAAAGAGGAAGTGGGAGTTTAGCTTTGGAAATAGAGGGCAAAGTTAAAAATCACTTTCTATCGTGGAAGTGTTCCTATAGATTAAAACATTGAACTTTTATGCAGTCCTCTTAAATCTGCCATGATGAATAGCCCCCAAATAAACCGCAGCCAACTAAATGAGTTCATTTGTTGAATGGAGTTAAAATTTCCCATTTGACTGTCTAAGAACATTTCCCAAAAGCAACTCGCTTGGTTTTGGCATACTTGTTACACTGAGCTGGTATCTGACAATAATTGGCCACAGCATTACTTACTTCTTGAGATTGTTCCTGGAATGTGCTAGTAATATCAGCATAAAGGAGGGGGACTGAATTTTTAATGGATAAGTAGGAGGGGAGTCACATATATGATTCATCTAAAAGTTGCATAGATTATTTAAGTGCAAGTTAAAAAGTCTGGAACAAAGCCCTGGTTTTATTCCACATGTATGGAGAGTTTGTACAATTTTGCTGTTTCCCAGTAGAATTTTTATATTGCTGCCTTTACTAAAATTGCCTTTTTGTCATTACAAAGCTCTTCTCAAGACTGAAAGCTCTTCTCAAGGCTATTAAAAGTGATTAAAATTAATGTGCAGCTATTTTAAAAATCGTGTTTTTCTACTCAACTAAATTATCACACCTCTCTCTCTCCTTCCTGTATAGACTTAGCTTTGGAATCAAACCCTTCTGACCACCCAAGGGCAAGCACAATTTTCCTGAGCAAATCTCAAACGGATGGTAAGACAGTATTTTTTTTCCCCTGAGAAAAAGACTGAAAACTGATTTGTGTATTACAGAAAGTATTGAGAAAAACTCTTAGAGTGGTTTAAATGTTTCACTTTTTCACGTATTCATGTGTCTTATTTTAATATATAAGGATACACTTTCCTTTAGCTGTCACTGTTTTAGTGAGGAGAACACTTAGACTATCTGTTTATACATTTTGTCACCTCTTTATCAACATAGTTAGCTGGCCACATGATTACATGTGGTCTGTTTCTCCATCCTACTTTGTCCTTTTCCCCTTGCACCGAAAAGCATGTGTGTTAAAGGTGAATGATAGGGTTTAGGTCACAGTTAGGTTTTCATTTGATCAAATCAAAAAAGTTAGTTGTTTACATATGGGCATTGAGTCTTGTGATTTTGGCCCTATTTCACACAATACTCAACCAGACAAGCCTGTCTCACATCCAGATTTATGCTATTCAGAACTTTAAGTTACTCAAAACTTTCTCATCCTAATGTAGTGCTGTGTCAGGGTAATCAGAGCAAACCTACCTTGGATTTCCCCAAAGATTGTCCTCAGCATGTAAAACTAGTATAAATCTCCTGTGTCCTGTTTGTTTTAAGATGAGAATCAGAACTGTAGAATTTTTTGCACTCCTGCCTTCCTGTTTATTTTTCTCAGTAAATCCTAGTTTATTTGCTAAGAAGCCGTACATGACCAAGTTTTTCAGTTGGTTAGGACAGCAGGAATACAAGAATTGAGTGTCTTTTTAAAGTAATGCAAAAGGAAAATAATACAGCACAATAAAAAATGGAGGGTTCTTTTTGTTTTTCTGTTAGATCACTAGTTTATTATAAAAGGATATAACTCAGGAACCACCAGATGGAAGAGATACAGATGCCAGGCCCAGGGAAAGGGAGCAGAGCTTCCATGCCCTCTCCAAGTGCACCACGTGCTCACCAACCTTGGAAGCTCCTGGGGTTTCTGACTTGCATTTTTATAGCATGTGTGCTTTGCCTATCTTGAGCTGATCATTTCTGGTTAGGATTGCTGTATTTCTCAGTTTCTTCCAGAACCATGGGCTGCTCATATAGAGAGAGACTGGAGACAGGAAAAGAAAAGCTATCTCGTGCCCTTTTGTCTACTCAGTCTTAAGGAATCGTGCCAGTGATGCTTGTCCCGAGTTGAAGGGGGTGGTGTGGGAAAGAGTGTGGCCCAAGACCCTCTTGAGGCTTTTATTCTTCTGGCTTTTGTTGGGGCAGAACAGTTTCGTGTGCTATAGATATGCTCAGTTAGGTCAGCACACTCATTTTAAAATTTAAATTTAAGATAGGTTACTTTCCAGTTATATGAAGACCCATTTTTTTAGTTAAGTATTTTAGTAAGTTACCAATAAGTGGTTCAGGTTCCTTCCAGGGATACAAGTGCAATTAAAGGTGGGTACCTGGCCAGAAACTGGTTCTTAGAGTTATCATCTGTTAGATCCTGGTAATTAAAGTAAGCTGTGTATAAATGTAGAATTAGAAAATACTACTGGGTAGTGATTCAGATATGCAACAGGTAAACTTCTTTATTAGCTGAATTTCTCACCTGGCCTAATTTGCTTTGCCTTTTTTTTTTTTTTTTTTTTCTTCTTTGTAAATGGAATCTTTCGTTTGTACCTAATGCAGAATATCTGTTAGGTCAAAAAATAAAAATAAGTTTTTAGATTTTATTTATTTATAGGACTCATCTTTTGTCTTCTTAGGTGATTTAAATTCTGTATCTTGTTGGAAATTATTTTTAAAAATAGAATGGAATTTTATCTCATTTTGTATATTGATAATCAGTCAGATAATTAGCAACTACTTTTATTTTTATATGGCATTTGTATCAGAATTGATCAGTTAATTTTTTTTATTCTTAGTGCGAGAAAAGAGGAAGAGCAACCATTTAAACCATGTAAGTAAACAGTTGAAAAGTTAAGAAGTTAATAGTTTGAATTAAAAGTATGTCTGCCATGATTCTAAAAAGTTATAATGGATCCACTATTGCTAGCATGGACCTCTTTTTGTAGATTTTCTAAATCTCTTCTATTTTTCTAGTTGTCAAACATATTCGGGAAAGTCTTTGGCTTAGTAGTGCCCATTTTTAAAGGGTTCTGATAGTTAGGTTAAATTTCAATAACATGGTTGTGTTATAAAGATCTGCCTTGAATTCTTTTGCCTTGATTTGTTACTTATTTTTCAACCAGAATAATAAAAGTAGAATAGGTAAGTTAATTTTTAGCACTATCCATTGACTTCTTTTCATAGCAGGTAAAAGCTTAGCTTCCTCACTGCACCATGACCTTATTTCTGTCCCTGTCCCTCTATTCGCTCAATATGCATCACAGTTTTTATTAAGTCAGAATGTTTATGTTATTATGACTATGCAAATACTGTTCACTGCTGAGCCATGTAGTTCCTGAATGTGCCTCCTCCTTGTGTACCCTTCATTCTTTTTCTTAAATATTAATGAAACCTGAGCCCTTCTGCACTTCTGGATAATCCAGCCCCCCTTTTCCTAGCCAACATGATCTCACACAGCCAAATGGAGTAAGTAGCTTCCTGGCTGGTCTCCCTGCATTCTTCATTTTTTTGTGGAATTAATTTCCTGACTGTATTCACTTGCCTGTTTTCTAACAGCTATTTTTTTCCCCAAATGTTGTAACATTTGTCACATGCCTGTCAAAAATATTTTCCATCTACTAAACCACATCTGTTCCATTTTTTTCTTGGAGACACCCTTCCCCAGCCTTTTGTCATCCTACTCCCATGCAGACTGGTTTTCCTCTACGCCGGCTTTGTGCCTGTTTTTCTGGGATATCTGTTTGAAGTCATCTGGGATCTCACATAACTGCTCTGTTGTGTTGGATCCCCTACGTCCTAGATTCTGTGTTTCCCTCTGTCTTGTTATACTCCCCTTGTTTTACTGGAGCACATTGTCCTGGGAAAAGAAATAGAGGCAGAGATTTTATAGAGATCTAGCCTCTCTGAAACTCCTGTTTGATAAAGTATAGAATTCTAGGTTGAAACTAATTTTTGCAGTTCCAAAGACGTTTCTCTTGTCTTCTCATTTCTTTTGTCATTCTCAACACTTCTCATTTACAGTGTTTCTTTTAAATCTGTTGACAATGTACATTATCAATTTTATTCATTTTCCCCCATCCGTTCCTTCTCTGGAGCCTTTTAGTACCTTCTCTCGCCCTAGCATTCTGAAGTTTCTTATGGTTTGGTAGAGACCATTTTCATTTTATTGGAGCCATTAAATAGGACGTCTCTCCTTCTAGTGAATTTTTGTGTTTCTTTGATATTCTCTGTTGGTTTTTTTCCTGGATTCCTATTAGTCAGATGTTGGAACTCCTTAGACCAGTATTCCTGCACAGATCTCTCATTTTCTTTTCCCCTATTTTCCATTTTGTCTTTTTGTCCTCTTCCTGGAGATTTCCTTAACTTTATGCTCTAACCCTTCTATTGAATGCTTCATTTTGTCTATCTTATTTTTAATTTATAGAGTTCTCTTACATCCTGTCATTCTTTTTTTCACTGATGCAATTTCTTATCTTTCTGTGGAAGTTTAAGATTTTTTTTTTAAGTTTTTCATTTGCTCCTGAATTTTATCACTCCCATCAATTCCTTCTTCCTGTTTTGATCTCTTGTTGGAGGCTTCCCTCAAATGTGTGGTGGTCCCTGACTGTCTTAAGTTCTAATTGGAAGCATCATTTAGAGGACTCATTAACTGATGGGCCTCACTGCAAGGATTTAAGGACCAAGCCTCTCAATTTGGAGCCTGCCTTGGGTTCTGTAAGACAAACTGATTTTCTTATTCCTGTCTCAGTCACGCTCTGTAGGTACTGAGGTTGTGCTTCCTCTGTTCTGCCATATCAGTTATCATTCCTTTATCTAGTCTTTTTTTATCTTTCAAACATTAAAAATCATCTGCAGTTTGTCCTGTCTTATGTATGGCCCTTTTTTTTTTTAATGCCTTTAACTCTAATGAGATAATATCTCTCAAAGAAGGTGGAGCAGAAATAGATTTGTGATCAGTCCCCCACGTTTAACTCAAACTTAGATTTACACTCTAAGTATAGGTTCTAAGTTTAAATTTTAATTCAATAAATTAATGATATTAGTTTGGCAATTTTTTATGATACCTATAATTAAAATATTAGACTTTTCTACTAAGAACTTTATTCAAACCACTCATCCTGTCATATTGTCCATTAATGTGCAACATAGATGGAAAAATTTTCATTAATGCAGAATGTTAACAAATTTTTAAGTTAATTAAATGTCATTGATTCTTAATAAACATATCCAAAACTTGTCCTGTGAAAAAGAGGAGAAAAAAGTGAACTTCAGCTTTATTTTCTAAAGAGTTAAAATCAGAGGCAGTAGGCACAATGGGAAGTCTGGGTGGGGACAGGATTTCAACAGGTACTTGACCTTTAATGATAAGTTTTGGGGGTTGTTACTTGTTAGCCTTGTCCATATGATTATTTTCTGGTCTTTGCCATTAAACCCAAAGTCTGCTAAGTAACCCTTTCCTTTTCATGTAAAGATTCTAAAAGTTCATCTATTCCATCATTAGTGCTGAATGAAAATAAACACGCTTCCTCAGCAATCAACTGAAGTAATATCTATGAACATTAAGCTGTCAGTAGTGTTTTTTGCTGTTTGATTTTTCTTTTTGTATTTGCATTTTATGTTCTTATGTTCGTCAGTGTAGTTTATTGAGATTGTGAGCCAGCAGTGGTAAAGCATGAATCATAAAGGACAGTTATCTTCAATTTTCAAGCAAGAGAAGGGGAAGGTAACCTCTGGCAGCTAGTATATCCTGACTTTGCTCAGAGGCCTAATTCTGCCACCCTTCAGTGAATACTAGATACTTAATGCTGAAACGTTTCAGTAGTTTTGAGTAGGCCTGGACTGATGGGGAATTGAGTGTTTCTTTGGTAGGATCTAACAGGTAGACTGTAAGTTGCTGATGCACTAAATGAGCCTGTGAAGGACTGTAAGACCACGTCTAATGAAAAATGTTTAATGTTTTAGCATGAGTATTTCTAAAGACAAAACCAATATATATTCATAATTTTAAAAAATTTAATAGAGGAAAATGGGATAAGTATCACCCAGAGCTCTAACAACTAGTCTATATTTTGGTGCATTTCCTTACTGTTTTTATTACCCTCATATTTAGGTATTTGGTCAGAATTGACTTTTATTATGTGTAGTTTATACCCTATTACACCCTAATAGTGACCTTGAAAGATAATCTTTTTTAGAATAAAATATTTGAATGAATGAATGCTCATTTTTCATGCTGTATTTGTTTTTTGAGATTCTAAAATTACACATTAACGAATTAGCTTAAGGAACATATCAGAGTTTTAAGTACAGTTAAAACATCTCTAGCTTGAGGGAGGAATTAGTCCTCCAAATAGTGATTCTTTTCAAATATGTAACGTCTGGAACTTTTTGTTAATATAAAGGAATAAGTGGTTTTGCAGTAAAACATCTGAAACAAGCAAACTGGTGTTTTATATGCCATTTGGATATTTCTAATTATTGGTTACCAGCAAATTTTATTGGAATGCTCTGTATTTTAAAAAGCAGACTAGATTTTCTCCCTGCTCCACGTTTCATGTGTCTGTGGAGGACACTGATAGGAGAGTGTGACAGCATGGTGAAAACTATTTATATTAATAGGAGGAAGGAAGGCTCATCTGAATTAGTCAAACAAAAACCAGAAACAAATCCAAGCATTAAACTTGTTTGTATTCTGTGGTATCAAAGAATGATTACTGTTACTTTCAACTGCTGACAGTGACTGGGATTTGGTTATTAGCCTTACTTTAAGGAAGAGGATTATCCTAACATAGTTTAGGCGAATTTAGTATTTGACTATTGCTATCTTCTTGGGCTCCTCACAAATAAATGGATACTTCTAAAGTGTTTTAAAGATAGTTTATTCTTTAGAGGTTCTCAAAAAGTTCATTGTCTCCAATATGATTGCAGATAAATTCTTACTAATTTGTATCTTTAGGAAAATTTACCTTCCAGTGGTGACTTGAATTTGTCAAACACTTGTTGAATCCTGATTTGTCTGAGATTCTGTGCTCAGCAGCTGGGGATGGGAGGAATAAGTCTTCCCTTCTCTGGAGAAGCTTGCTTACGTAGGAGTGGATACCATGCAAGCAGTTGAGACCGTGTGACAGTTGGTAAACTAGATGTGTGAGTGTACAGAAAGGGAGTTTTGTGATTTGGCTGCAGGCAGAGGTATCCTGGAGGTAGATGGGGTCAAGCTCGCAGAGACGAGGGTGGGGAAAGGGCAACGTAGGTGGAGAGCAGCATGAGAGACAGGAAGGTGTCGTGATGAGTGTCAAATAACATATAGAACAGAATTAACACAATTTTGGAATGAAGGTATTCTCTGAGGTCCTCACTTGAGTAATGTAATGGCAGTCCTACTTAAACATGAAGTCAAAGTTGAATTCTCAGAGTTGTTTCATCTGTTTTTTGGAGTGAGAGAACCTTAAAGTATACCCTTTTGTCCTCCAGATAAGGAAATTGAGGCCCAGAGAGACTTAACGGCCCCCAGCTTGTTAGTGACAGAGCAGCTCTGGCACACACAGCCTCTGATGCGAAAACGTTTTTGTCACACTGTCTCCTGAACTAATACATTTATTTTTGGCATTCATTTACTGCAGTGAAATGCTCTTGCATCAATATTATATAAGGCATTACGTTTTATTGTAGTAAATGAACAGAAATAGAAAACCTCAGCTGCATTTCATTGCTTAAGAAAAAAAACACTGACATCTTATTCTGAACTTTTTACATTATTATCAAGGTAATCTACAATAGGTGCTTGCCAGGTTTGATTATAGGTTCTATAACCAGGGCCACATTTTATAACCCATTCCTCAAATCTCATCTGTGGAAGTTAGCATATAGAGGTTTCCCATAGAGCTGCACATACCACACCCAAGCAGTTCATGGAGTGTAAGAAAAATCTTAATGCTTTATCGTTTGACATTTTAACCAAGGAAAAAAACACACTTTTATAGGTTTAACTTACTGTGACATTTTCTTCTATTTCCCTTCCCCTTCAGGTATCTCCAGGGCAGCTTACTAAAAAGTATAGCTCATGCTCAACCATATTTCTAGATGACAGCACAGTCAGCCAGCCTAATCTTAGAACCACAATAAAATGGTGAGTACAACTAGGTTGCCAAGGGCTGAGTGACAGACCCCCTTATGCTAAAAGCAGCCTAGCCATACGTAATTTCTTTCATTTGAATTGTCCTTTTCAGTGATCAGGTTAAGAAAACTGGTGTCAACTATATATTGATTTCAAGACCTAAATATAAATTTTCAATTTCCAGTTAGCAAATAAAAAGTTCTGGAAAAAGTATAAATCTTTATTTGATGCATTTCTGTTGTTAAGACATTGTTGAACATAATGAGAAAGAGAGATGCTTTTTATTGGATATGTCTAGAAAAAAAATATTTCTTTATGAGTTATAGCCCTCAAACAATGTGTACTACTTTGGAAGCTACTCTTGGAAGAAGGAACAGCTTGTCCCCTACTGGCACCAGAGTGTATCTGCATTTAAATTTAACTGGATTTTGTCAGATTTATCCCATCGTGCATTTTTTTTTCTGCGCCATTTCTGTATAAAATTTCACTTCTCCTGTCTCACAAAGAGGGGGAAAATATTTCAAACCAGTCTTAAGGAACTCATTCTCAAGCTTAATTTCTTTATAGATGAAATTTGTTCAACTGAGGTTTTAACTTAATATGTATATTTAATTTTATTTATGTGTATAGATATATATAAATAAATCTCCAGGACGCTATGTCACTATACATGTAAGACAGTCCTAGCAGAAGACAATGAAAGAGATGAAGTTTGGAAATATGGCTGCAGTCAGGTTTATACTTAAGAAAACATGAGCAGTGTCATGATGATGAAAACGATTCCTTAATTTCTGGGAGCACCTCATAGTCCAATTGGAGATGCACTGTCAAAACACCCTAAGATGAACGTTTCAGGTTTACTTAAGAGAAAGAAAAAAAACAAACAGGTGCAGAACTCCCTGATTCCCGTGGGGTTATCCAAGGAACATTAACATCTTAGGATGTATTGATTTTCCAGAAAACAGTTTGGGAAATAGTACTCAAAAATATTAATATCCTTATCCTTAATTTTATTTTTAGTCTTGAAAACATAATTAGCTTATAGACTTAATTTTATGTGCCAGCTTTTTTAGCTAATTACATTATCAGTAAGTTCTACTTTATTTAAAAACAGGAAGTTCACAATCATAATAATGTAACCTTCCTCTCGCGCTTACAATAATAGTTGCGGTCAAATCGTATTTCAGCACAAACTAAGCTCTGTCTCTCTCTAAAGTCCTCAGTTTTGACACTTACCGTATAATCACTGAATGTTTGCATTCAGCCAAGACACTAAATCCATGGGTAAAAAACCACTGTACTTTGTTTAGAGTCACAGCTTTTGAATTCAAAAGATTCTGATGTTTCAGTATATAGTTCAAAAGTAGTTTTAAAGATTAACCTAGCTCAGACAAGTAGGTTTCATGCTTTTTTTCCCCCAACCTAGTCTAATTTTTGGAACTACAGTAAATTTTAATTTGCTCTCATTAGGTTATGAAAATGACTGGTGGGGAGAGGGCTTAGCTCAGTGGTAGAGTGCATGCTTTGCATGCACGAGGTCCTGCGTTCAATCCCCAGTACCTCCATAAAAAAATAAATAAACAAACCTAATTACCTCCAAGCCCCCCCAAAAAATATAAGCTCAGATACATGAATTTTTAAAAATAAAAATGATCATTCAGTACATTCATTATTGGTGAAATAAAGGTTTACTGAGAAAGTTATTTGTGCAAATTAACATTTAGGAATTATTTTGAAAAATGCTTATCATGAGGTTAGTTCTCAATGGGATAGTTGTTCTCAGTGGGGTAGGTGAACCTTAATAGAATCACTTATGCAGCTTTTTCAAAATATATCTCTAAACACATGCATCCCACCCCCCAAAACACAGTCTCTATCGTCCTCTTTCTCGCTCCAAGTCTCTCGTGCACACACACACCCTTTTGACAAGCTGGGGAAGGATGTGAGGCATGATTATACGAACAAAAGCATCCCAGGTGATTCTGATCTTATCTGTAACTTACTCATTCCTAAACTTTGCCGCACATTGGAGTCACCAGGGGAGCTTTAAATACAGTCCTGATGCCCAAGTCATACCCAGTGCCAGTTAAGACAGAACATCTCGAGGTAAAAGCCCAGGCAGTTTTTAAAGCCCCTCAGGTGATCTCAGTGTGCAGCCCATCTTGGGAACCACTGGTTAGAGTATAGAAGAGAGAGAACTGCTTCTGATAATTGGTGGGACTTTAAGCAAGGCAGTTTTAAGCCTCGGTTCTCTTATCTGTAAAATGGGTTGTTTAATTAAATGTCATCTAAGGTTCAATGGTCCTTTTCATCATATAATTTCTAATTCTACGATTTTAAAATCAATTTGAAGATGAAACTGTTTGAAGCACTATAGAAGTATCCATCTTTGATGCTAACAATGTTACAGGCATTTTTATAAGTGCTAAGATTCTATAGACCTTGTCATAAAATTCAGATTTGCCTTCCGTCAGTTATTTTGAGCTTCATTTTAGACACTGAGGACAAACGGAAGCATGTAACTTAACCAGAGAACCCCTTTGTTGCCTAATATACAGTATCTGTGAATAACTTAGGTATATGATAATTTACAGTATCTGAGGTCTTGTATCTCTCTATTCATTAATACTTTATTTAAAATAATTTGGAAATACCCGTCATTAATATATTGTGTAGTAGTATGCTGCATTATTAGCACTGCTTATTTCCGGATAGCTAGACCTAGCATCGGTTTTGTGGCTATAGAATTTTGCTGTTAAACTTTCTAGTTATGGAAAATGATTTTAAATCATTTTATTTGGTATAGAGCACTTTGATTATTTACTTTTAGGAAACTAATGGGAAGTAAATGGGTAGGTAGATAACGAACTTAATCAATTGAAATTCAGGGCCTAACAAAAAACACAGAAAAACCAATGTATGGCTTAAATTTAAGCATGTGTACAAATAGATATAACTTGTACAGGATGAAAGGTTCTTTGGGTAGAAGGACAAATGGTGGGAAATGTGTAATAATTTATATATTATAATAATCAACCCAAACATATGTTCTAACAGCATGTCTAGCATTTTGGGTTCTCCTAATTTTGCTAAAAGCCGAAGAACCTAAAACAAGGGGGAAGCACCCACACGGCACTATTCTGAATTAGAGGACTTCAGGGGCACCGGGCATCTGGAAAGTCCCTGCCAACCTGTTTTTGAAAAATGTATTCAGGCCTAATATAATAAAAATCAATTGTTAACATTTCTTTATTTTCCCTCCACAGTGTGACCTTAGCAATATATTATCACATAAAGAACAGGTGAGCTCTTTTAAAACCTATCTGGTTATTCTAGCTAATTAATTTATGAGGTGTCAAGTTTAGTGTTGGGTGGTAACTATAGGCATTTAAACCGCTGTTTAAATGAACACCATGTATTAGTGTGGTGAACCTTTAAATAAAAAACCTGGTCTATCAAAATAAAAAGACAATTACATTTTTCATTTAAACTATTTAAAAGAGACAAGAAGAAATACACAATAAGTTTATAATGTAAAGAACTAAGCTAGGGAAAAAAACATGAATTTCATACTCACATTCATTGAAGTTAGAAGACTTTATTGCCCACCACTACTGCCCTATAAAATGTTGTAATATATTCCAGTTGGAGTTTAGAGGAGTGAAAATATATTTGGTTTACTGGCATTGCCTGTTAGGGAGGGTCAGTGCTTATAAAGGCAACTCTAGCTGGTTGTTGCAAAGAGACTTCACAGAACTTGATATGCTGTGTAAAAATAGGAAACCTTTCTAAAGGCAGAATCCAGAAAAATTTATGAACTGTTTTGTTGAATGTTAAGCTTCCTCTATCCTCTCTCTACTCCCAGTAGATATTTTACTAAGATAGTAATTCTTGTATTAATTTTTTCAATGCACATTCTTATTTTATAGAGATGCAGATAGATCCTTGGATATTTTTGATGAGCGATCACATCCACTCACAGTAAGTGTCAGTTTTACTGAAGTTGTATTTTCCTCTTACATAGTTGTGTTTATTTCATGTTGATTTGCTTTGAAATTAATTACTAGAAGAAAATTACTCCCTCCAGTTTGAAGTCAAAATCATCTTCCTTTAAATCTTCCCCACCCCATGTTGTGTCTAATCATTTTACAAAAGGCACGTTGCATAAGAGGTGTGACTAAGAACTGAGTTTCAGCTTTGTATGATTAGTGAGCTAAGGTGAGTAGACATACCCAAATAACAGAAAATGTTTCCTTTTAAAAGATAATTTTTAGTAGCATCAAGCAATATAAATATTTTAAATAAACTAGCAAATACGGTAATACCTCTAAGAAGAAAACTAGAAAACTTTAAAAATTTTAAATCAATTAAAATGACAAAAGTGTAAAAACTCGTATGGCAGGTGACTGCTCTATAGGACAGAACAGCCTTAGAGCCTTATGGTTACAGGACACTGAAAATGTTTTTTCAAAGTTGATTGCAGAGAAGTATGATGACATATGGTTGATCAGCAAGACTTCGGAGTCTAAAAATAGTTTACATTTGGATAGAATTCTATGGGGAGGAAGGTGGAAATACATATGTTTTCTGAGGTTGTGCCTGTGTTTTTCTTGAATGAATAATGGTGAGTATTGAATCACTATAGTATTTTAGGATCCTATTATTTATGTTCAAAAGACATGTCACCCAATCAAAATTATTTCAAGAGGCACACGGGTCCAAGTGTGAAGACTGCTGTCATTAGGGTACTTTTAAGTATTTTTCTTTGGTGGATACTTACATTGCATTTTTTTCTTCTTTCAGCGGGAAAAGATTCCAGAGGAATACTTTAAGCATGACCCTGAGCACAAATTCATTTACAGATTTGTTCGTACTCTTTTTAGTGCTGCACAGCTCACAGCTGAATGTGCAATAGTAACATTGGTAAGATACTGTTTCTTTCATAAAGCATCTATAGAAATTTCTGTCTTGTACACAAAGCATGGTCCTGTTTTTCAAATGGAAGTAGGTTCCTGAAATGATCATCAGAACTTTATTAAGAGAAACCTATCAAAGGAAAATACATGCATTTGAGCTTAATCATCATCATGATTTAAAATGTTGCCATTGTTTTTCTCATCACAAAACAGTTGCTATTAAAGGCAGCAGGAGAGATTTCTGGTTTCTCCCGCCACACCTCAGGACACACATGTGCATATGGTGCAGGCACACACACACAGACGAGGTGTGCTGGGGGTGGTAGGACGGGGCGATGACATGACTGCCTGGTCCACAGGCAGAGGCAGGTGTGTAGTGCTGGGCCGAGCCCCAGGCTGCATTGCCCAGGCAGTTCCGACGTGTGTCCCAGTTGAGAACTCGCCCGCAGACTCTCTGTCCCTCGGACGACGGTGTTAATCCATCCCCGCTGTTCTCATGCGCCCGCCTGTGAGGCTGCCTGGGAACATAGTGCCAGTAGTGCTTGGAAAAGGCTTTGCTCCGCTTAGCCTGCTAAGCTAGAGCTGTGTAAGGACCTCTGTGTCATCCATACAGAATTCCTACGGTCAGATTTTATCGTCTGAATAATAAGTCATATTCCAGTGAGAGATAGTTGAGATGGCTAAACTCCTCCCTACAGCAGACCTATAGGGGAAAATCAGCTGCGTGGTCTGGAAGGAAGGAATACTTAGGTCACTGCCTACTCCTCTAGTATCCAGGCAGAACTTAGGAGAGGAGGCTTGTGCTTTTGAATAGAGACCCTTCAGTGGGCACTGGATCAGACACGGGCCTTTTCTGGGAGCTGCAAGCCATTTGGAGTGCTTATCACGTGCTGGCGAGAGGCAGGAGTGGCACTTGCACATGGAGAGCTGGGAAAGGCAGGAAGAAGGGCATCTGGGTTGGAAGAGGGGCAGTCTTTTGTGGACAAGTTAAGCTTGACGTACCTGTGAGACAGCAAAGTGGCAGTGTCTGGTAATCATTTGAATATATGCATTGGACCAGGAACCTCAGCCAAGGGTAGAGAATTAAGAGTACCTGTTCAAATGCAGGGAAAGTATATAGAATAAAAAGTGGATAGGAGATAGATCAGTAAGGATTATCAGCGCTTACGGGACAAATCCCCAGAGGAGTGGCTAGAATGGTAGGAAAACCAGGGGAGAATCATAAAAGAGGTTCGAGAAGGAGAGTGTGGTCCAAATGCTACATGCTGCCAAGAAGTTGCTCGTGTCCTAAATACCCACTGAAAACCTTTTCTGTGTCACTATTTTAAGTGCAGGGGTGAGGGGAGAACAGGTTGAACGAAGTTCTTGCCTTTATGGAGCAGGTGTGGAAGACACGAGTATTTCTTTTAATGAGTGTTTTTAAAAAGATGAGTATTTCAAATAGTGGTAAAAACCAAGAAGAGAAAGCAGGGTAAAGGGATAGTGATTAGAAGGGCTTACTAGATAGAACGATCAGGAAGAGCCTGTTTAAAGGGGTAACGTTTAAACCCGTGGCCTGGCTGGACTGAGGAAGATAAGGAGCACCAACATTACAGGCAGAGGGACCAGCGCAAGACTTCGAGACAGGAACTTCAGGGAACAGCAAGGTCAGCAAGGTGGCCACTGTGGTCAGAGTGGGGAATGAGGGAAAGAACTTAGGAGATGAGGTCACAGAAGGGCAGTGCTACCTCACAGGGCCCTGTAACTTGCAAGCCATGGGAGGAAGTTCCTTGTTTGATAGGAGATCTGTGGCAGATCTTGAGCAGATCAGTGAAGTGCTCTTAAGAGGCTCTCCTGGCTGCTTTGGGGAGAACAGACTAGTTGGGAGTCAGTGGAGGCAGAGAAGTTAGGGGACGATGACAGTGATACAAGTCAAAAGTGACGACGAGAAAGCAGTCAGGCTACCAGTGAAGGTAGAGAAAACAAGAATTGCTAACAGACTGGAGCAGGATAACTCAAGTGGAGGTTTTTGGTCCCAGCAACTCAGCGTGTGGCAGTGCCCTTTCTGTTATTAGGGAGGCTGAGGGGTTGGAGCATTGGGATGAAGAGCTCTGGTTTGTTAGTTTCAGTAGAGGGATTGCAGCAGGGGCTGACCACAGTAGGTTAGGGAGAGAATGGGGGATGAGGCACCAGCATCAGGGCATTTACTGAGGAGGTATTCTGGGGTCGTGAGGGCCAGGCTGGGAACACATAAACATTCACATTGGAGAAAATCTCTGACGGAGGGGAGAAGTTGTTCAAAAAGAGATTAATTACAAGCACGGTGTTCTGCAGAAGTGAGATGGGATCGACTTCATTCACAGAAGAGTTAGTTTCAGTGAAAAGAAAGGAATCTCCGCTCCACTGATACAGGAGGCCAAGTGGTGTAAATGAGTATTGGCAGATACCAAGTTTGCCAGTAAAGGAGAGAGGAAATTCAGAGAACGCCAATGTTGTCTAAGTGCCTCTAATTATTCCCATAGAGAGTTGCAGGGAGGTTCATTCTTAGGGTATTGGAGAGTGCTGAGTTCTGGGGAGTGGGAGCAGAATTTCACTAAGAACATATAATCTCAATATCCATGTTTGAAAACACAGTTGAGTTTGGAGAAAATTGGCAAAATCTGAGCTGTCAATCTGATAACCTTCAGATAATAAACATACTCTTTAAATTGGCTTTTTTTTTTTTTGTCAAATGGCATATATACTCTTCTGCAGAGCACTCTTTGAGATAACAGCAAATCACAAGGTAACAGCAAATCACAGCTTACTTCTATAATCTTTACTCAGCTGTTAACTTCACCCAGTTCTTTGTGGAATAGACATTTGATACATGTAAAAGAAGTCATGAATTGTCGCACAAACTGCTGGGCAGGTTTAGAAGAGCCCCAAGGATACAGAGACCAGCAGCTCTGTTAACCACCTTAAAACCAACAGAATAGACTAAGCTGCACATTATTAAGAGAAATGAATTATGTAATGATAATGGAGATGTGAAAAATAGGGAATATGACAAAGACTATCCTTTGTGTGCATGTATTCCTTAAAAAGACACTAAATACAGGATTTCTGGACAGTTGTAAAGCCCCTGTGTACTGCCTGTCCTGCTGTGCCACACAGCAGCCACTGGGAGGCTCTCTTGACCACCAGTTTTTTATCTCTTAAGTTACAGCCACAAAAGGACTAGTTACTGTGAGGAGAAAATAAAGATGTGCTCAGTTTTCCCAGGGTTTTACATGCTCAAGCATAATGTAAAATCACCAGGTAACAATCACCAAGTACGGTAGGTACATTGCCCACGGCAGGCACTCAAGCGTTTACTGAACAGCTGGAATCTATGCTGAGTCTGTATATGCTGCCCTTTACAAGTGGGAAAGTAGTAACACAATACCTGTCTTTAGGATGCCCTTTGCTGAGATGTCCTTTCATTCTTGTGACCAAAATTGGGCTGGAAATACACATGGGCAGAGTAGGCAACAAAAATACCTGACTTACAACTGTGACCTGGCCTCTGGCCTTGGCTGGCTGAGCAAAGTCTCTGTAGAACCTAAGAATAAAAGACATGTCAAAATCAGATGAAATCTGTCACTCCTAACAGTTCTTATCACAGCTCTTAAACTGAACTAAAATCAAAGACCAGTGCTCTACTTTTGCAGGTTTACTTAGAAAGGCTTTTAACTTATGCTGAGATCGACATTTGTCCCACTAACTGGAAAAGAATTGTTTTGGGAGCCATTCTTCTTGCCTCCAAAGTTTGGGACGATCAGGCTGTATGGAATGTGGACTACTGCCAGATCCTCAAGGACATTACAGTTGAGGACATGTGAGTTTGTAAGGTTATGGTGAACTTTCTAACCATTTTCCACTACCTCATTTGCTCCCATAAAGTTTACATTTTAAGAAATGTTACATTTTAAGAAAGGTTACAATGTGCAGAGAGCTGAACTAGGCATAAAATTACATCTTTCTCTCTAGCTGTGGTATAACAAATCATATTTCCCATCATTAATTGGTAGGTCTTGATGTAATGTGTTATTGTTGTAACAATCTGCTTGATAAATTGAAATTATTTTTCTGGTGGTTTTTAGCATTTTATAAGCTCACTACCAGAACAACACAGTACAGTAAATAATTTCATAGATTTCTCGAAGCTGTCTACCAGGTCCAGTTCATCTTTAAGGGGCACACGTTTGGCCTCTGAAATAAGTGGCCACTATTAAGGTCTTCTAAGACTACTGAGGTTACAGCTTCAGCCTGAGTCGCACATTGTATATTTACTTTTGCTGGTCTTTTCTTCCTTTTTATCTGAGATTCTCTTGTTACAGAAACCATGATACAAAGATAGCCTCATAGAAAGTTTGCAGATGCCTATGTTCCTGCCTCGTCCCTTATTAGGAGTATTGCCCATGTTTAGAAATAGGTCTGATGAGTTAGGAAACGCCTCCCTTCCTCTCAGGCAGTCTGAGAAGCATCACTGGTGCATCACACAGGGCACTCAGCAACCACACCAGCGCCTGGGGAGTTGGGGGGCAGGGGAAGCTGAGTGAACTGTGCTCCTCACAGGTGCGCATCAAACACCATATTGAATGAGGGCTTCCAGTCTGGCCATCCTGGGTGCTGTGGAGGGCCCTGAGGCTGGGAGACAGGAAGAGCTAGAGAGGTATTTCCAGCAGACTGTCAAAGTGCTAACTTGACAGTGGAAACATCTTTGTGGGTGACATTCAGGAAAATGTGAAAGGACACCTCTTGATTATATTGAACAGCAGAGGCCGACCGAGATCACGGCAGGCAGTGACAAGAGTTTGTTTTTGTTACCTTTGCCCCTTAGTCTAGATAATTCAGAATTAACAAAGTACATATTTACAACTGAAGTGAGG
The DNA here is from genome assembly GCF_036321535.1 of Camelus dromedarius. Taxonomy (NCBI): domain Eukaryota; kingdom Metazoa; phylum Chordata; class Mammalia; order Artiodactyla; family Camelidae; genus Camelus; species Camelus dromedarius. Next base: position 66,341,274 of record NC_087439.1, on the reverse strand, counting down.
AAACTTGTGACTAAGAGAAGGGACCAGTGATTGTCGGTAGCTGTTGAAGAGGTTTTTGGTGAAAATGCCCACTTTGGTGATAATGTAAACAAAGTATTCTTGGTGATATTGCTGGTGGCCATCTTGGCAAACAGTGTGACAGCAGATAATGAATTTGAAATTAATTAGAAGTACTTTTGGAAGTTTAAGAACCTAAGTGACATTTATCACCATGGTCATCAGTCTTCAGACTGGTCCCTTGAAAGAAGGAAAATCTATGATCATGAACAGTAGCCTTGCTGTGAAGGCAGCTGAAATTTTCTCAAAACCTGCAACTAAGCTGGCTGGGGTTCTGGTTCTGGGAAACATGTGGGTTTTCATAGATGTGAGCCCGGGAGCAGCAGCGGCAGTGTCTAGCTACAGGAAGAAACTAGTTCTAGACAATGCTTTTTTTGTGTATGACTAGAGAAACACCAGGAGCTGTTTTTAATAGGCTGCTTTTGTTTATGATCTTTGGAAATTGAAAAGCATTACAACAGAATGTTTAGTACATGTTTGTTTTATCCCCCTGCGGTTGACTACTATTTGTAATGGTCTCATCTTGAGTCTAAATTGAAAAATTGTGTCTATAAGCTTTTCCTTAAAACTTTCCAACATCTATGTGTCCTGTTAGAATATATTTCCCTTCAAAACAATAAGTTAAACAGAGCAGCTGCTTTTCAGAAGATGCTGTGCCTGTAAATGGTGTGGTATTCAGCCATCTAGCCATTTAAAAAACAAAAAACGCAGAAGATGCATATTCTGTAGGCATAATACTTTTCTTCAGTGATTAAACCTCTATTAATAGACATGTTAATCCTATGAAGTACTGTATTTCTACACAATTAAAACGTATTAGTGGAGAAAATATAAAAGGGATAGTGAAGTGCATTTATTCCTGCAGTAAATTAAGTCCTGATTAGTTGATTATCAAAACATTATCTGATTTACATTTCTATAGACTTATGGCCATTTGAACAGGAAATTAATTTTGGAAGTAGGTTCAGTTGGGTTTAAAGTTCAACAAAGGAGAAAACCCCATTTCTGCTCATATTCTGTTCTCCATTCAGGAGAATCTCAAGCATTTGTTGATTTCTACAGTGGATAAAACGTTAACACTTTAAAGCCAAGAAACCAAATGTAAAATAAGCCTCTCTCATGTTTGTCCAGGTATTTATCATTTTTATGTAATGAACTCTTCAAAGTGATTAAGATTTACTCTAATTTGATATTTATTTACTTAAACATTTGATAAGCAGATGGCTGTATGGTCATGCAGCAGAGGCCAGCTCCCAACATTTTGCTTTCCCACCTCACTGAACTCGCTTCACCCCCCCCCCAGGCGTGAGCAAGGGGCAGCGGGTGCTCGGCATCTTGGGCTGCTTTCCCGGCGCAGGAGAAACAGCTGCTCTGTCAGAGGTCGTATCATAGAGTGGGCTTCGTCTAGCCAAGACATCTTATCTTTAATCTTACTGCCTTCCAAAGCTTAAAAAGTGCATCCTGTCCTGTCACGGGTGACAGTTTCTCATGCTAGTGAGGTTAAGGTGAACTGAAACTTGCATTATGCCCTTTGACATACCCCCATGCACTGGGGCAGAGGCAGGGAATTCCCTTTCCCATAGAATGTAGCTTGCTTATTTATTTATTTATTTATTTATTTATTTATTTATTTATTTGAGATGAACCCTTGTTGCTTCAAGAGTTTTCCCCCCTCGGAGATAATAGCAGTGGCTCTCGATGGATCCATTTGTTGCCGTGGTGATGTGCCCACTCCTTTTGTTGGCGCGTCTCTACTTCAATAAGCCCCTTCCTGTTATCGGCCCGGTGAAAATGTCTGCAAGTTCTTCAGAGCTAATAAACAGCATACATCATTCCTTTCATCTGATCACTATAGCGGGGCCTTGTAGTGAGCTTGGAGCATGAATCGTACAGCTGCACTAATGGAACTCTGAAGAATGAGCCCCCGAGTCAGCAGCATGAGTGCATAAGAGGGCCGTAACCTCTTCCCCCTTGTCCCAAACTCAAAAGTGCTGGGGTGCAGAAAGGACCACAAATAGCTGTACCGTTTTTGAACATTAGTGTATTAATCCAGCTGAGTAGCCATTATTTGTTTCAAAACAGAATATAGAGCCATCCCAGTAGCTCAGAATATTTTTGAAGATAGCCCAGTTGACTAAAATTGTCCTGTGTTGGTTTTGTCTTTTCCTCCTCCCCCAGGAATGAGATGGAAAGGCACTTTCTGGAGCTACTTCAGTTTAATATTAATGTTCCTGCTAGTGTTTATGCCAAATACTACTTTGACCTTCGCTCCTTAGCAGATGACAACAACCTGAATTTTCTATTTGCTCCTCTTAGCAGAGAGCGAGCACAGAACCTAGAGGTAAGGCTGTAAAATCACTAAGCATGGTTTTCTTTCAGCCACCAAAGCCAACATTTGTGGCTAAATTATATTAAACAGTGATTAGGAAAAAAGAAAGCTGTTAAATTATCAGATTGAAGAGCTTATTGACCCTTTGGCATCATATTTTCTGTGTCTTTTATGGTTTATACAAGGAGCTTACATTAAAAAACTACAGATATTATAATTCAGAATATTTTAAATCAGATTTAGTCTGTTCTTAATAGTTTTCCATTTGAACCTCTACACTTATATATAACCATACATGAATAATTTCTTACAGTTGAATCCCTAATCATACCTACATAGTCTACTTACCACTCTTAACTTTAACTCAGTTTGCAGTTCATGTCAGTGTTTTCTGTATATATATCACAGTTCAGTCCCATGAGTTTATTAGACAGAGCATCAGTGGCAAACCTGAGAGACCTGTACTTGGAATGAATAATACTGAGTGTACATGGGTTTTTAATGGAAATGGTAATGTATGTGGGATAAAGTAATATTTATGGCTTATGACTTTTGGTGGGTGTACAGTGAAATTCACCACTGAAATGGACACATTTAAAATTGACACTTTTTGTGGTACCTTGGTGGTACTTTAGAATAAGATGTTTCTCTACCGTAATTAATGTGTAAGTGCAGCAGCACCTCCGGTGTTTTCAGTCATTAGACCTCTCCTACCTTCCAATCAAGTCCACACTCTTGCCTCACTAATATTTTCTTAGACTATAATAATAACTAATGAAGATTGGATAGAAATAGAATTGCTGAGTAAACACTGATTTTGTCCAAGTGTATGTTTGTTATGTTTTTAAGGAACAAGTGTGTAGGTAACAGTTGATACTGCAGTTAGGAGCCTATCTTGGGAACCCAATTTTTAAATAACTCTAAATTTCCCCTTGCCCCAGCAATCTAATCCAGTGAATTGGCAGTTTGTAGCATCCCATAATCTAGGAGTGTAGACATCAGCTGTGCAAAGTAGCAGCAACTAGGAATTATCCAGTCAGGTATGGATGTGTGGCTCATTGATGATGCTTTTTTTTTTTTTTTTCAAGGTTGGGCCCTTTTTTTTTTAATTATACCTTTGTTCTGTTTGACTTTCCCAGGCTATTTCCAGATTGTGTGATGACAAATACAAAGACATGTGCAGAGCCGCTATGAGAAGATCTTTCAGCGCTGATAATTTCATTGGTATTCAGCGCTCCATTGCCATCCTCTCTTAAGGGAGAAGTGAGGGGTTGTAACATCATAAACCCCTCAATAACAAGGACTGGAGAAATATCACCTCTCCTGCTCAAAAACCAGCAAAGTTAGTATTTTCATCTAAAAGAAATACATTGAATTCAAGAGATTCATAGACAGCAAGGATTATGCTCATAGGAAAGAATGGGACCTTGTCAGTGCAACACACTCTTCTGTCCTTTTTAATGTAAACAGAGTTACAAAAACCACTCCAAGCTAAAAGCTCCCAACTCTGCTCAAAAACCAGCAAAGTCAGTATTTTCATCTAAAAGAAAGATACTGAATTCAAGAGATTCATAGACAGCAAGGATTATGCTCATAGGAAAGAATGGGACCTTGTCAGTGCAGCACACTCTTCTGTCCTTTTTTATGTAAACAGAGTTACAAAAACCACTCCAAAGCTAAAAGCTTCCAACTCTGCTCAAAAACCAGCAAAGTCAGTATTTTCATCTAAAAGAAAGATATTGAATTCAAGAGATTCATAGACAGCAAGGATTATGCTCATAGGAAAGAATGGGACCTTGTCAGTGCAACACACTCTTCTGTCCTTTTTTATGTAAAAAGAGTTACAAAAACCACTCCAAAGCTAAAAGCTCCCAACTCTGCTCGAAAACCAGCAAAGTCAGTATTTTCATCTAAAAGAAAGATACTGAATTCAAGAGATTCATAGACAGCAAGGATTATGCTCATAGGAAAGAATGGGACCTTGTCAGTGCAACACACTCTTCTGTCCTTTTTTATGTAAACAGTTACAAAAACTACTCCAAAGCTAAAAGCTCCCAACCCACACACACAGATATTTCCTTACTGCGTAGGCTGATAGCTGTGAACTATGTGAGGTTTTTAAATGAATATTTTAGATTTATAGACTTTAAAGACACTAACTGTGTAACTTTTATGATTTTCCTATTTTTCATCCCCACTCCCCCATATTGCTGCACACTCCTATAGAATCAGTGCAGCATTACCATCAAAACATGGGCCATTGCTGCACACTCCTATAGAATCTGCAGCATTACCATCAAAACATGGGCCATTGCTGCACACTCCTATAGAATCTGCAGCATTACCATCAAGACATGGGCCATTGCTGCACACTCCTATAGAATCTGCAGCATTACCATCAAAACATGGTCCACTGCTGCACACCCCTTTAGAATCTGCAGCATTACCATCAAAACATGGGCCATTGATGCACACTCCTATAGAATCTGCAGCATTACCATCAAAACATGAGCCATTGCTGCACACTCCTGTGGAATCAGTGCAGCATTACCATCAAAACATGGTCCATTGCTGCACACTCCTATGGAATCAGTGCAGCATTACCATCAAGACATGGGCCATTGCTGCACACTCCTATAGAATCAGTGCAGCATTACCATCAAAATATGGTCCATTGCTGCACACTCCTATGGAATCAGTGCAGCATTACCATCAAGACATGGTCCATTGCTGCACATTCCTATAGAATCAGTGCAGCATTACCATCAAAACATGAGCCATTGCTGCACATTCCTTTACAATCAGTGCAGCATTACCATCAAAACATGGTCCATTGCTGCACACTCCTATAGAATCAGTGCAGCATTACCATCAAAACATGGGCCATTGCTGCACACTCCTGTGGAATCAGTGCAGCATTACCATCAAAACATGGTCCATTGCTGCACACTCCTGTGGAATCAGTGCAGCATTACCATCAAAACATGGTCCATTGCTGCACACTCCTATAGAATCAGTGCAGCATTACCGTCAAAACATGGGCCATTGCTGCATACTCCTTTAGAATCTGCAGCATTACCATCAAAACATGGTCCATTGCTGCACATTCCTATAGAATCAGTGCAGCATTACCATCAAAACATGGTCCATTGCTGCACACTCCTTTAGAATCATTGCAGCATTACCATCAAAACATGGTCCATTGCTGCACACTCCTGTGGAATCAGTGCAGCATTACCATCAAGACATGGTCCATTGCTGCACATTCCTATAGAATCAGTGCAGCATTACCATCAAAACATGGTCCATTGCTGCACACTCCTTTAGAATCATTGCAGCATTACCATCAAAACATGGTCCATTGCTGCATACTCCTATAGAATCAGTGCAGCATTACCATCAAAACATGGTCCATTGCTGCACACTCCTGTGGAATCAGTGCAGCATTACCATCAAAACATGGTCCATTGCTGCATACTCCTATAGAATCAGTGCAGCATTACCATCAAAACATGGTCCATTGCTGCACACTCCTATAGAATCAGTGCAGCATTACCATCAAAACATGGTCCATTGCTGCACACTCCTGTGGAATCAGTGCAGCATTACCATCAAAACATGGTCCATTGCTGCACACTCCTATAGAATCAGTGCAGCATTACCATCAAAACATGGTCCATTGCTGCACACTCCTGTGGAATCAGTGCAGCATTACCATCAAAACATGGTCCATTGCTGCACACTCCTATAGAAGCAGTGCAGCATTACCATCAAAACATGGTCCATTGCTGCACACTCCTGTGGAATCAGTGCAGCATTACCATCAAAACATGGTCCATTGCTGCACACTCCTATAGAATCAGTGCAGCATTACCATCAAAACATGGTCCATTGCTGCACACTCCTATAGAATCAGTGCAGCATTACCATCAAAACATGGTCCATTGCTGCACACTCCTATAGAATCAGTGCAGCATTACCGTCAAAACATGGGCCATTGCTGCATACTCCTTTAGAATCTGCAGCATTACCATCAAAACATGGTCCATTGCTGCACACTCCTATAGAATCAGTGCAGCATTACCATCAAAACATGGTCCATTGCTGCACACTCCTTTAGAATCATTGCAGCATTACCATCAAAACATGGTCCATTGCTGCACACTCCTATAGAATCAGTGCAGCATTACCATCAAAACATGGTCCATTGCTGCACACTCCTATAGAATCAGTGCAGCATTACCGTCAAAACATGGGCCATTGCTGCATACTCCTTTAGAATCTGCAGCATTACCATCAAAACATGGTCCATTGCTGCACACTCCTATAGAATCAGTGCAGCATTACCATCAAAACATGGTCCATTGCTGCACACTCCTGTAGAATCAGTGCAGCATTACCATCAAAACATGAGCCATTGCTGCATACTCCTATGGAATCAGTGCAGCATTACCATCAAAACATGGTCCATTGCTGCACACTCCTATAGAATCAGTGCAGCATTACCATCAAAACATGGTCCATTGTTGCACACTCCTGTGGAATCAGTGCAGCATTACCATCAAAACATGGTCCATTGCTGCACATTCCTATAGAATCAGTGCAGCATTACCCAGCATTACCATCAAAACATGGTCCATTGCTGCACACTCCTGTGGAATCAGTGCAGCATTACCGTCATAACATGGGCCATTGCTGCATACTCCTTTAGAATCTGCAGCATTACCATCAAGACATGGGCCATTGCTGCATACTTCTATAGAATCAGTGTAGCATTACCGTCAAAACATGGGCCATTGCTGCATACTCCTTTAGAATTGGTGCAGCATTACTGTCAAAACATGGGACTCCTAACAACTCATAAGGCCACTTAGGAACAGACTGTTGTAGCATTGTTAGATTTTGAAGGATTCTTCCTCCCACTATATCATTGAAGCTGCTAGTCATTATTGGCAATCGATTTAAACCAAAAAGCTGCTGAATAACACCTGTCATTCAAATTCTTCGCAAGCACTACTTATTAGCATGTTTGAGATCATAAACGGAGAAAGTATTACTTCTATTGGGTCCATGCTGCATTTTTTTGTGAACTATAATGGTGCTTCTCATTTTCTGATGATTTTCCTCTTAGTTAAATACTTGTATTAAAAGATATTTTCATAATTCCAACCAACGTGGTGATCAAGTGGTTAACATTTCATAATTCCAACCAACATGGTGATCAAATGGTTAACGAGCAGGTAGTGAAAAAGGTGTCCCAAAAGTCTTAGTGCAATTTTAAGCTTTAATATAGTGTGCTTGGGCACTCCAGGACACTGCTGCAGAAGTATAAATGCTACAGACTGGCAGCACATCACTTGAAAGTTTAACCGAATTCCTTCTAAACATTAAGCTTTTAATTTTAATTTCTTGTTTCAGCCCCTCACTTGAAAGTTTAACTGAATTTCTTCTAAACTCGCTTAGTTTTGCAAATTTTAAACATTAAGCTTTTAATTTTAATTTTTTGTTTCAGCCCCTCACTTGAAAGTTTAACTGAATTCCTTCTAAACTCGCTTAGTTTTGCAAATTTTAAACATTAGCTTTTAGTTTTAATTTTTTGTTTCAACCCCTCACTTGAAAGTTTAACTGAATTTCTTCTAAACTCGCTTAGTTCAGGGGCTGAAACAAAAAATTAAAAGCTTAATGTTTAAAATTTGCAAAACTAAGCGAGTTTAGAAGGAATTCAGTTAAACTTTCAAGTGAGGGGCTGAAACAAAAAATTAAAACTAAAAGCTTAATGTTTAAAATTTGCAAAACTATAAGCGAGTTTAGAAGGAATTCTGTTAAACTTTCAAGTGAGGGGCTGAAACAAAAAATTAAAATTAAAAGCTTAATGTTTAAAATTTGCAAAACTATAAGTGAGTTTAGAAGGAATTCTGTTAAACTTTCAAGTGAGGGGCTGAAACAAAAAATTAAAATTAAAAGCTTAATGTTTAAAATTTGCAAAACTAAGCGAATTTAGAAGGAATTCAGTTAAACTTTCAAGTGAGGGGCTGAAACAAGAAATTAAAATTAAAAGCTTAGTGTTTAGAAGAAATTCGGTTAAACTTTCAGGTGATGTGCTGCCAGTCTGTAGCATTTATATTTCTACAAGTATCAAAGCTTAAAATTGCACTAAGACTTCAGGGGATACCTTGCATCTTCATAGGCCTGCCCGCCTCTTTTTAAAATAGTTCTTTGCAGGGCTGGGCTGTTCACCTGCTTTGATCACCGAAATTTCTTTTTCCTAGATTTGGTAAAGGAATTATGAATATGAAGAACAGTGTTAATTCACATGTAATACGTTGAAAGGAACTGGACCCTAATAGTAGTGATGTGAAAGCAGGTGATATGAAACAGCTTTTCTATCCTACATGTTCACCTGGCTATAGGTGTCTCATTTCAAGTGCTGCTTGAGAGGAAACATATAAACCTTAAGAACCCTTACTTCAAGGCTTTAAGAGGCAGGGAGGTTTAAGTATTAGTCTTTTAGGAGATTGGTAACGATGTCACCTAAACTTGAAATCTTTTTAAAAGATTAATGTTCTCAAATATGTGAAATCTTCCTCCTACCTTCTTAAATGTAATCCTAGGAATTTTGCCTGTAAACAAAGCATTTCTGGGCCAGGAATACTTTCTCTTCTGTATAGCAAGGCTACACATATTGAGTGCTGCAGGTTCCATCATTTTTAAAGGACAGAGACATAAATGATAAATAATGGTATATAATATACTACAATCTACCACCTCAAAAAATAATTGTTTATGGAGCTTGGAGATTGAAGTATTGATTGCAGTTTTATTTTGAAAAGAATGCTACAACTTAACGTGGTTTTTCTTTCTCATGTTTATATTAAAAGAAAAGCTAATAAACTCTATTTTAATTAAAATATGTGGCTACTGTGATTGTAACTCTTCTCACTATTCACATAACATTACACCATGCCTAACCTTAGTGTTTTCCATCCGCTCCGATATTCGAAACTTAAAGCATTTTCAGACTAACTTGTTAGTTCATAAGTTGATTTGACCCTTGCCTTTAGTTAAGATATAGTCATTTATTCCTTTGGCTTATGCTCTTTTCAAACTGAAGATAAATTTATACACTTAAAATTAACACCACAGTGCTCAGTTGGTGTAGTACTTTCGATGGCATCTTTGAATTGTGTCAAGAGGGAAAAGCACAGTGGAAGATAAAAAGTATGCCATAGAGAAAGGAGTTACAGGAATACCGTAGACTCAGAACACGAGTTATTTGAGGATTTCAAGCAGTTAAACAGAAAAGAAAATGGAAGAACAGGAAGTAGAATTGTGATTGCTGTAAAGAGGGTGACTTTAAACAAGCCACATATGACTTTAAAATGCTACTTTCAAACACAGAAATACACCAAATCTCCATAAAATTAAGCCCTTACCCACTGTGCCTGAGCAATATGCCATCTGTCCTGAGACAGTACTGCTTTATTTTCATCCACCTTCATTCACTACCTAAGGTCAAATCTTTAACTTTGTTCTTGATAAATTGCTGATAAGGAGAAACTATCTGATTTAGTTCAGAAGGGAAAAAATATCGCAAATACTGTTTATAAGATAGTTTGCACCCTGTAATAATATGCCAATTACTAGGCAGAAATCTGACATATCTTGAGTGGTGAAAGTTGAAAAGAAAAGAAAAAAAAACCTTGGGGGAGGGACATTGGACAGGACTGTAGCTTCAAGAAATTGGTAGAAAAGAAGGATTGCTAAAAATTGCTCTTTCCCCTTTGGCTTTAATTCTAGAAGGCAATACAGCCATTTTGAGAAATGGGAAATTGAGTCAATTTAGGGTAAAAATATAAACATCACTGTAAGTAGATTCTCTGACAAATATTGTGGGGCATGGAAACTAGTTACCAGTAGGTGGCAATTATGACAGTTTTGAGGGTTCTATACCTAGGAAGGGGGTTCCCTAAAATAATGACTAAAAGAATATCTGAGCACCTCAACTCCCAACTTATTTTCATTTTTAGTTTTTTTTTTTCTATTGGAATACTGACCTCAATGAAATTTTAACTCTAGTATATTGTGAAATGAACTTTTGAGTATTCTTTACAAGGAAAAGACAAAAGGTTTGAAATTACTTTTGAACCAAATGGAATTGCCACTTTAGCAGGTCAGAAAATGGTTGCCTATCAGCAATTTCATATGGTTCACTCTAAGACAACTTCTTAGGGCCCAGTGTTTCTATCCTGTGTCAGATTCCATTATGACGTTCTTTCCGCATTTACTCCTACATAACCCATATACCCATACATTACTGAAATTCAGCAGCACTAAATCCTGGTTTTATAATAGCTGAAGGTTCATTTCTTGGTTTAGTTTTCCCCATCTATAAAATATACCATTCCTTAATTTAAAAAAAAATGCTGAAGCCAGAATTTACTGGAAAACAATTCATTCTGTATTCAGGTTATGCAATGTTTTTGGAAAGAAATGTTTACCTACAGCATGTAGGTTAGCTAAAATCTTTCATCACCCAAGCCTTCTTTCTAACCACATATAAAATGACTAGGAGTGTTCCCTCACCCAGAAGCTGCATTCTTGAGTATGGACCTACTTGGAAAAGCACTTGACAGCTGGCATAGGTTCTCCCAAGTAAGTGCTAGTTTCTATGCAGAATCATAGAATATACCCAGCATGTTTGAAAATAAGGATCAGATTACCTAAAATCTTAACTGTTAGCCATTTACCAACCTGGTCAGCTTGACACTACGCCAGCAGGAATAAAAAAAAACCTAGGAGCCCTTGGGTGAAGCCCATTCCTTGAGTACACAGGTGCCAACTGTTTGGTTTCTGAGGCCGTTTCCACTATTCTATTTTAAAGAGATTTGGCAGATGAGAGAACAGGTACTGGATATGAAGCAAACTTTAAAAGTTTGTGGTTTAGGATCTCTACGGTGCAGAAAGAACTAACAAAGTGAAATTATAGAAAGTAAGAGGAATCCTGAGTCAGAAGAGGTTATTGTTCTTTTAAAAAGAAACATGTTGGGTGATTCTTGTTAACTGCTGTGAAGGGATCTAAGTAATGTGATTAGAGAAATTCAGTGACAGTCTCAGGGCCTAAGGTCCTCAAGAACGTTATCAATAGAATCTACCTCCACCAGTTTATTCCTTTCTGCTTCAAAATTGCATTCATCTTCCCAACATGAAGATAGGGCAATTCGACCTTGTTCAGTCCTTCACATGTCCTAGTGGTTTGCAAACTGGTCCCCAGGCCAACTGCCTCTCACAAGCTGAAAGTGCCTGTAAGAAATGAAGCTTCTCTAAATGCAATATGGAATCCTGGAACAGACAAGGACAGAAAATCTGGTGAAATCCAAATGAATTCTGGAGTTAACAGTAAGTGTTAATGTTGACTTTTTAGTTTTGACAAATGTGCTATAATAATTTAGGGCAAAATGGGTGTATCTTTGCAACCTAAAATAATTCTAAAAGTTTACTAAAACAAAACAAAGACCCAGCTTCTTGGGCCCCAGACCTACTGAATCTCAATTCCTGTAGCTGAAGCCTGGGAATCTGCATTTTTAAAGGAACCCCAAAGGATTCTTATGCAGACTGAAATCTGAAAAACTAGGCTTTCAATTCCCTTTCTATTCCACACCTGAATGGCTCCTTTCTCCTTGTTTACTTACCTTAACCTGACTTAGTCCTTAAGATCGTCTCAACCCTAAAATATAAGTATTATTATTATCCCCCTTTCACAGATAAGAAAGTAGTAAGATCAAGTGCACAGATTAAGTACTAAGAGGTTAAGTAATTTGTCCAGGATCTTATAGCCCATACATGGTGGAGCTGGAATCTGAATCCCTAGTTTAACCCCCAAATATCTGCACATGATTACCTACTGCCTTTCATTCTGTTAGAGGTGACAAATGAAAGGGCTCTGTAATTAAATCATTAAAAGAAGCATTATCTATCTCTCCAACCTAAGTCCAGTAGTCCCCTCAGTGGAAAAGGTGACAGTGACAATAAGCAATGATAAAGCACTGGGAAGACATGCCAGCTACAGAGACCTGTGCATGTAAGACAGCGGCTCCTCCACCAGGACCAGCTCAACTGCTGTATATTCTACTCTTCTCCCAAATTCCCTAAAATTTACAATCTAATTATGCTCACAGCACTCACACTAAATTACATTATCTCAGGTTTACTACGCCTCTGTCCAGATTATCAGGGAGAGGCCAACTCTAAATCAATTTACAGTTGGCCCTTTGTATCCACAGATTCTGCATGAATGGATTCAACCAACTGTGGATTGAAAATACTTCGGAGAAAAAAATTTCCAGAAAATTTCAAAAAGCAAAACTTGAATTTGCTGCACATCACCAACCATTTACATATCATTGTTATATTTACTGCACTATTTACATACCATTTACAGTGTATTAGGTATTTTAAGTAATCTAGACATGATTTAAAGTATATTGGAGGGTGGGAAGATACACATGTGTAGGTTTACAGGCAAGTTCTACCACTTTATATAGGGACTTGAGCATCTGTGGATTTTGGTATCTGGGGGGAGAGGGAGACTCCTGGAACCAATCCCCCACAGATACAGAACTATATATCCTCTTATCTGAGCTCCCTGACCAACTGTATTAGACCTTAATACTAAGTGGTGGGTCTAACTGCTGAGTGATAAAGTTTTGGGAGTTCCTGTCCCCCAACCAGACACACAGAACAGCACCACCTCTATTTAAACTGCTTCAGAGAGTATAGACAGAGGGTTAATAAAACAGAATACAATCTCACGCAATGTCTCTGTTCTTATGCGTATTTCCCTTCATTCAAGTGAATCGTAAAGCAGTCACAGGATCAGCAGGAGACACCTATGAAGTATATTCAAGTAAAACATGTTTTCATTAGTTCTGCTTCTGGTGATTGGAATTTGCTTGTTTTTATTATTAGTAAAAACATTGCCACTTATATTTTAAGTACATCTGAGAAATATGATCATGAAGTTAGAATCCACATATGTCCTTCAGATACTCTTAGAAAGCAGTGCATCTCTCCGTAAAAGCACGAGGAGAAAAATACGTGTACAGCATCTTTTTATTTTCTTTGCCATTGCTTTAATGCACTTTAAAATTTATCTACATTAATTGGGAACAAAGAAACAAAAATAGACATTTCTTTGTTTTTCATAAATAACTACTCTCCATATTTGATAAAAATCTCAAACCATTATTTAACCTTCCCACAAATATAATACATACAAAATTTTTCTGAAATAATATGGTCAGTAAATTAAGTATTTTGAGACTAACATAACCACATACAATTACTATTCTACTGACCCAGGATCCAAGTGAAACAAAAAACTTGTTATCAGGATGCTCTGGGTTTCCTTTTGTTAGTGTTAGGAATTCAAAATTATAATCATCTGCCAGTAATAATTTACAGATTCAAGTTGATTGTCTACAAATAAAGTATCGCTGGCTCTTATTTATGAGTTCTGGATTTGACAATGACACTGACGACACTGCATGGGATAGGCACTATACATATATGGAAATCATAAAAAGTACTGAATGCCCTGGACTTGAACTACTGACTCGGTATGTGCCTCATTTGGCTCAGTAATAAATTCACCTGCACCAAACCCGTATCAAAAGTCACTAAATCTCTCATATATATAGTATATTATTTATATACATACCCACAACACATACATACTATACATACAGTTTGTAACAACATGAAGTAATATTGTCTTCAAATGATGTACCACAGACATTATCCTGGCTGAGATAAATCCTGTAATTGTCATCAAGCTGCTAGAAGCTTTTGAGAGTTGAGTCCGGTTACTTAGTTACTTTCATCCTGCCTACCCTTCACCCAGCTTTGATATCTTGGTAGCTTTTTCTTTCAGAACCACCCTCCTTAACCCAGGCATATTTCTTTCCCGGAATCACTTGACTGGACTTTGGAGGCAAGAAAGGGCATGCAGGGGGAGCAGGCAATCCTCAGCCACTGTACCTCACACCTGCCTAGATTTGTGATGTTCTCTGTCCTGTTTGCCACATTCGGTGTTAGAAAGCAGTTATTCAAAGCTTTGTCTCTCCTACCTCCCTCGGTGTTTCCCTAGAGCACAGAAGTGAAAGAAGCCTGTTTAGCAGGAGAAGTAGTTCATTAAAATACACAACTACATTTCCTAGCTCTGGGGTTCCCATTCTGTACTTGGGAGTGCGGGTCATGGATGCTGTTATTAAGGTTCCATGTGGGATCCAGGAGGTTTTCTCCTGCCAGCTGGTGTCAGGATCAGTGCAGCCCTGGCCCAGGAGGAAACGGCCTAATGAACGCCAGCTTGGAAACAGTGCTGTCGGCACATTATTTAAGCTTGTACATGCGCACAAATTGCACACAACACACACACACAGGCTCATCACTGGAAATGATCACGTGAAAGAAACAATGACAAAGGTTTGCGAGGATAAACCAATAAGGCAACAAGAAAACTTATTTTCAGCCAATTTAGACAACTTCAAAATGTGAGGAGGGAAATATAAATTAAAAAGACTACCTAAAGTCTGGTCAACTGATTCACTGAGTGGTCACATATTAGTTTCTTCTAAATCTTTAACACCTGATCTATGAGGGAGATGTTGCTTAAAACTGAACTGTGAAAGGGAAAGCCTGGACGCTGTACATGTGAGGCTAAACTGGGCCCTAAATCCTCTCCAAAATCACAAAGCTGGCTGTGAAGAAGTTGCTAAACCACCCACAACCTTTCATTTTATAATTTTCAAGAGAATGGATCATTTGCCTAATAAAAATGCAAATCAGGAGAAAACAGCGTGTGGGATGGAAATAGGGGCTGAGCATAAGTAGATCGGACCTCTCTGCCTTGGGTAGCAGGTGGGGCAGATCTTCCTTGATAGGACTTCAAGGAAGCAGGTGGGCTCTATCTTTGACGGAAGGGAGAGGGAGAGCAGGGGTGAGAACAGAGACTGAAAAGGAGAGGCACCTCTGAAAGTTGGTCTGGAACTAGACCCCAAATGCATGACCTGTACTGCTTCTCCTTGGCTTAGTAGCCTTTGTCTTAACTGTCTTATTTTTTTTAAGTAAATGGGTCTTTTTAGGTTTGGCATGTTGCCAAAACAAAAAAATTAAGTTTTTAAAGGAGAAATTAAATCACTTTGCCCACTTCATCCCACAACTTTCAGATACATTCAGCATCATCTTTAGATTCCTCCACAAAGAAAAAGCAGGAAGCAAGAGAACCCAAATTAAGCATAATGACCAAAGGCAGCAGAATAACCTATGTATTTTCTGGGAAGACAAGTTAAATGAGGGAGGAGGTCAAGGTGATCAGAAAAGGTCCTCATTTGAAAACTTGGAGAGGAATTGGCCCACAGGCAGGGGATCTATTTCAAGGTGCTAAGAAGCTTCTGAATAAGCAGAGGAATTAGATGTTAAAAAAAGTTCTGTAGTTCTGTGTACTAGGTTTTGTTTAATCTACTGACATTTGAATTTTGATTCACAGGATGAGTGCATAAGGGCAGTGAATTTTTATAAATGTGAACAGCTTTTGAGAGTCCATTAAAACTATAATACCAGGCTTCTCCCCACCAGCAAAGTGCTTAAATCCACTATGAAAACCATGCACTTGTTCTTCATAACCATAAAGTAAAAATTGACTTGGGCTTAATCTTACTTTTCCAACTTTGGTATAAAAGAAGGGCAAATCCCTAGACTTGTTTTCTAAGGGAGGCATTCTCAAATTGTAATTGCTTTTGCCATTTTAGCTTCTTAAACTTAGTCCCCACTCCATTCTGGTCATTGGTATTTTGCTGGCCAATGCACCATCACCCACTTCCCCAGTAATGGCCTCACACTCTTCATGAATGAATAGCTAAACAGATTAGGAAAGCAAACAGAATTTTTAATAGTGAAGTGTATGGGGGGCAGGTGTGGGGGTTTGTATGTGTGTATTCATCAATACATAGGCTTTCATATATGAATGAGGAAATGGTTAAACAGATTAGAAAAGCAAACAGAACTCTAACAGTAAAGTGTGTGTGTGCTCATCAACATATACAGGCTTTCTCAGAAGAGGAGGAAAAAAATGTATTCAAGTGTGGTAGGGGTAGGGACACCTTTCCTATTGCTACACTGATCCCTACTTTAAAAACTTATGCAAGTGTGTTACGGGTCTCACTTATTTTCAGAGACTGCCGAGTAGTGTCTTGCTGCTTTTGGAATATCTGGCTGTAAACTAGTCCAAAGTCCAGGGGCACTTACTTTCCCTCACCGCTGCCAGTGTTTGTTCACAGGTAGCCAGCCAACCTCCCCTCCCCCACCTGCCCCCTTTAAGCACCTCATTCAAGGGTGGGTGTGGTTTCTAATCACAGCTCTCCAGGAGAGGAGGAATAAGAAAAGCAAAAAGACTGTTTAACATGATAAAAGAGGTGGGAGGGGGTGGAGCAGATAAGAGAAGTGTTGGAAATTTACTTAATTACAGGAGGTATATCCATTTTAGTCCTTGAATTTAAAAAGGAGCCCCCTTCAGCACAATCACTACTTACTGAAGAAGGGAGCAGGTTTACTTTTATCAAAATTATAACACAAGTTTCTTTTTTTCCAAAAGTGGGATCACTGAAGCCTATTAAGAACCACCCACTCCTTTGGCACTAAGCTGCCATCTTAGTCTAGAATTCAGATTCAACCAATCACCATCCCTCAGGTTCTCACTGTTCCAAATATTTATTCCGGCCGGACACTGTAATGCCACCCCTAACTTACTGAAGTAAAGCTCGCACTGTTAAGAATGAGAATAATTACAGGTAAGACAGAACAGAAACTGAAGCTTGCTAAACAAAGCTAGGATAGGATGGACACAAAATCTCTAAACACTTCCTAACCTTGTCACTTTTGGGAGGCCCTAACCACACTATGCTCCCCGCTCCCCCTCCTTGGAATGACTTGGGGTTCCCCCTAACTTAGGAACCATGATCAGGGACAAGTAGCTCACCTTAAAGCATCTTGGACACTTTAAGCAGTGGGAGGAGAAACGAGCTGAAAAAACACACGGGACAACTTCCCAGTCACAACAACCCAAACTTTCACTGTTCACATTATTTTTAAAGACACAAGAATAGGAAACTATTTTCCCAATATAGACCACACAGTTCAAGGAAACCTGAACCCAGTGGAACGTCGTTATAATGCCAACCTTAGGACTGTAAAGCCCCCAAAGCAAAGGTAAATTTTGTTGCCAAAATGCAACAGTTAAAAATTAAGAAAACTACATATAAATTAAAAACAGGGTTCCCCTTGAAAAGGCAGTAAGATAGAATAGACGTGAGCTGAGCCCCTTTGCGAAGTCCTGGGGCAGGTACTCCCCTTGAACCAGCCCCTTTCCCCTTCTCTCCAAGTTGCCCCAGGAGGGGGCATCAGCACCATGAAGGTAAACGGAAGTGACCTTGGCAAAGCTACCAAACAAAACAACCTCCCTCCCTCCCTCAACTCCCGGCCAGGTCCCTCTCGGCCTCCTACACGTGCGACAAGGACACCTGCTTGTGGTAGGCGGCGGCGGCGGCGGCGGCGGCGGGGCCCGGCGTCCCGGTCCTGCCAGTGAGAGCTGCGCTCGCCTCGTAGTCCCCGGCAGGAGTGGCGCCGCCGCTCTTGTGGCCCCGCCGCGGGCGGCGGCAGCAGCAGCGGCTGGTGAAGCGGCGCCACGACTCCACAGTCTTGCCGGACCAAATCCAGACGCCCGACGTGATGCCCACCACGAGGCACATGAAGTACTTGAGCATGAGAACCCAGTACTCGGGCTTGGCGCGCGGCTGGCCGGCATCTGGACCTGGGCACGCGCAGGTGAGCGCAGCCTCCCAACTCTCGCGATAATGCTGTTCGTACAGGTAGCAGGCCACCACGATGCTGGCGGGCACCGTGTAGAGTAGTGTGAAGATGCCAATACGGATCATGAGCTTCTCCAGCTTGTCCGTCTTGGTGCCACCCTGCTTGATGACGCTGCGGATGCGGAAGAGAGACACGAAGCCGGCCAGGAGGAAGAGCGTGCCCACCAGCAGGTAGAGCACCAGCGGGGCCAGCACGAAGCCGCGTAGCGAGTTCAGGTTCTGGTTCCCCACGTAGCAGATGCCGGCCACCGGGTCCCCATCCACGGAGCTCAGTGCCAGTGCAGTGATGGACTTGACACTGGGAATGAGCCACGCGGCCAGGTGGAAGTACTGCGCATAGCCTGCAATAGCCTCGTTGCCCCACTTCATGCCAGCCGCCAAGAACCAGGTGAGCGACAGGATGACCCACCAGATGGAGCTGGCCATGCCGAAGAAGTAGACCAGTAAAAAGACAACAGTGCACAGCGCAGGGCCCGTTGTCTCATAGTGGATGTGGCTGTGCTCGCGGCTGCAGGCGACGCTGGCATGGCCCACGACCAGGCGCACCAGGAAGCCCAGCGACACGCACAGGTAGCAGGCTGACAAGAAGATGATGGGGCGCTCAGGGTAACGGAAGCGTTCCATGTCTATTAAGAAGGTGGCCACCGTGGTGGAAGTGGAGATGAAGCACAGCACAGACCACAGGCCGATCCAGAAGGTGGCGAACGTGCGCTCGTCGGGGCTGAAGGACGGCTGGTAGCAGGGTACCGCACAGTTGGGTACCTGGCCGGTCCGCACCTTGTTGTAAAGCGGGTGCGACTCCTTCAGAATGGGCACGAAGGGTTCGCGGCACTTGCACATCGCTGGGCCCCCGGCGGCGCAGTCGCCCCCCGAGGCTGGCCCCGGCTGGCCTGGGAGGGTGGGTTTGGCCGGGAAGGGCCTGGGGGGCGCCGTGGTGGCCTCGCTGCGATTGTAATCCATGCACAGGACCTCGGCGTCGCGGCCCAGCACTGGGAGGCGGTCGCAGCTCATGCGTTCCGGCCAGGCGAAGCCGTACTGGCGCATGAGCGGCGAGCAGCCGGCCTTGGCGCGCTCACACACGGAGCGGCAGGGCGGCAGCGGCTTGTGGTAGTCCGGCAGGCAGATGGGCGTGTACATGGAGCACAGGAAGAAGCGCAGGTCCGGCGAGCAGTGGATCTCCACCAGCGGCCAGAACTGGTGCACCTCCAGACCCGCCTCGTCCTGCGTGTCGTGGTTGAACTGGTTGGGCATGTGCGTCAGGTTATAGCCGATGCCGCGGCACATGGGCACTGTGATTTCCTGGCACACCGGGGCCTTGGAGGCGGCCGCCGCCCGGCCGGCCAGCTGCGCCAGAAGCAATAGCAACAGCGAAGGCGGAGCGGACGGGTCAGGCCGAGCCATAGCCCCCTCCCTCCCCTCGCCTGCCGCAGCCCGCAAGGGGCCAGCTCAAGCAGGGGAAACCGGGACCGCGGCTTCCCTCTCTGCAGACTTGTGTGGCGCCGGAACTGGCAACCTGTTGGTTTCTTTTTCTTTTAAAGAAATCCGTCCAAAGATAAACTGTTTCAGAAAGGCGCTGCCTCTGCTGCCTCTCCAGCTCTTCGCCGAATAGGGTTGAGAGGGACGGTTAGGGCTCTAGATTCCAGCGCAAGTACTCTTTAGAAAAGAAAGTAGGGAGAAGAAAAATGGAAACCACTCCCAGTTAGAGGGGCGATAACGGCTCAGTCCCCGCAAGCGGGCTCCAAATCTCTTAAGTTAACCTCTCTCCCTTCCCTCCCTCCCTCCCACCTCCTGAAACTAAACTACCAACTCCTCGCCTCCCTCCCACCCCACCTCCCTTTCCGCTGGGCCTTCCAGGCTGTACCCCAGCCTCAGAGCACTCAGTCTCCCCAGGCAAATGGCTGAGGGACCGGGAAAAGAATAGGGAGAAAGAGAAAGGCGCGGGCTCTCACCTCCGAGGATCCCGAGATAAGCAGATAGTCCGTAGCCAGCCTGGGTCCTCCGTCTGTGGGACACTTCACTCAGAACCGCGACTCAGAGCTGGGCTGGCATCGGGAAAGTTTGGAGATAGGCTGGGTACCCAAGGAGGTAGCACATGGCAGCGGGCGGGGGCGTCTCAGAGAGGGAGCCGCCCCCTAAACGAGGTCGCCGCAGACCGGTCACTCGCCCCCTCCTCCTCCGGGGCCCCCTGCATGATCCGGGCGGGGCAGGGCGGGGCGGGGGCAGGCTGTGCGTTTCCACCAGGGTGCGGGGGCCGGACGAAGGGCGAGCGCGCCTGGCAGCACCTGGGCGAGAGAAAGGCGGTGTGCGGCGACCGGAGGATCCTGCCGCCTCACAGCACTGGGAGCAGCCGGCTCTGGCCCCGCCGGGACTGCATGGTGGGAGCCCGCCGCCGCGTCCCGCCAGCCGCTCCCCTCCTCCCCTGCAGGGGGCTCCGCGCTCCAGCGGACTCCTGGGGGCGGTGGCGGCGCTCCCAGGACGCGCCGGGATCGACTCCTCCCCCGCGCTCTAGCACCCTTTCGCCCACCTCCGGAGGATAACAAACGGCGCGCAGCAGCGGCAACAGCAGCTGTAGCTGCAGTAGAGTCACGGCCGCGGGTTGCCTGGCCTCTCCAGCCCCGCCCGGGTCACCTGCTTCTAATGCCCGTCGGGAGGCTCCGCCCCAGCCCCGCCCCCTCGCGCTGGGGCTCGGTTGGTGGGCCGCCCTGCCACGCTCTCCGCGCGTCCCCGCCCACTGCCCCGCAGGCTCTGCCTCTCCCGGGGCGCCCTCGGGCCCCGCCCGAAGCGTGCAGCCCAGGAGCGCTGGCCAATCGCGGACCCGGAAGCGATGGGGGTGGGGCGCATGCTAATCACGCTTTTCTTGAGACCCGGGGCGGGAAAGCCTAGTTAGAAGTCTCTCCTGAGTTCTCTCCCGGCGCCCACCGGTGCCGGGCTCACTTTCCTGTGATGTTCTAGCTTATGAACCCTTGCTTCCAGTGCCCCCTCTGCGGCTAAGCATTATTAGAATCCAGCGCTTGTTTCAAAGAACTACTCAAAAGAATCGGTCTTAACCGTGGCTCCTGTCTCCCCTCTGCGCTATCCTCAGACCAGGTGAGCTCAAGTTGAGAGAACAAATGCTTACTGAGCCCCTACTGTGTGTCGGACAGCGCGTTAATTGTTTACAACTTAATACAGGATGTCTCAAGTTCTTACAACAATTCTACGAGGCAAGTACACCTCACAGGTGAAGAAAGGGAGGTTTAGAAATTTGATCAAGGCAACCAAGCTATTTATAGTTCCCCCCAAAAAGCCACAACCTAGACAATCTTGTTCAGCGCGGTATTCCGAGCGCCCGGCACAGAGTAGGCGTTCAAATCGCCACGGCGTCCACAATTTTATCCACCTCCTCCCCGCCCCTCCCCCATGTGCTACCGGTTATCTCCCAGGCTTTAACCTTTACTTCTGCATTTCGTAACAAAATCTTACTGTTGCGACAAGTGATTTTCTTTCTGTGTTGGGAAGACTCGAGACATGTTAGTCCTTTATCCGTTTATCAGGTTAAAAATCCAGGCAGTTCCGAAGTCGCCCGCAGAGAGAAGCAACACTGGCTCCAGGCTCTGTAATGGGCAGGGCGCCGCATACCACCCACCCCCGCTCGGGGGCTGCCCGCTGCTTCACCGCGCACCCGCGCGCCGCGGGGAATTGGGGACGCACCGAGCTGCCGAAGCCCGCGGGAAGACCTGCTGAGCGCCCCGACTGCTGGGACGCACAGTGGCGCTCTCCAGATGGGTTACTGTGCTGCAACTTTTAAATGTTCTAAAAATGCCTCTTTTCTAAATGTTCTAATTGGGTTGAAAGACTGAGGTGTTTAGCATTCTTGAAATGCATTCACACGCTTACAAAGAGGGTTTGAATTATTTCCCGCTCCCCCACCCCTTCCTTCTCCTGGGAAGAAGGCGGAAAGAAGGCAAGAGGGCCTGAGTTCTCGAAGAACTCAGGACTGGACTAAAGGGCTGAGATAGACCGCGGTTACTGTGGTTCTTGTGTCCTGGATCCCATTTATACAGACTGGGAGACTAAATTGCAGAACAGCCCTCTCCCTCCTGCTTATCAGTAAGACTTTGCGGAAAATAATGAAGAATATGTGTATTAATCCCAGCCTCAAAGTTAAAAGAAATACATATTAATCGCTTCACAAATATCAAAACTGTTAATAAAGATGTTTAAAATGTACATTACTCTTCCATTCCCTGGAATTCTACAGGTGCTCGTATTTTATCTCTTCTGTTTTTTGGAACTACTTGGCACTCAGTGTCGGCAAACATCCCAGGGTTGAAAGTAATGGGAGTTGTAAAGCTATGGAATAGCAATCAAAAAGAAAGGGAAATCCTCAGTGGAAAGTATGCACAGATAGTGAGCATGCCAAGGGAGACTGCCTCATTCTGTGGCCTTTATGCAACATGTGTATTATTGGGGAAGGACAAGTGTTGGCTAATAATAAAAATTATTTGAAGTTGGAGAATGTTAATCACTCATGCTGGAATTTAGCCAGAATACTTTTGTTATTTCACTTGGTTCTGACTCAAACGAGGTTATCTACTAGTCCGTAAACCTCTCCCTTCTTAATCAACAGCAAAAGGTTATTTTTGCTTGGAGATCTCTAATAAGAGTAGTAATAACAACAGGAAAACTTTACCAAAAGAAACTTATTTTGCGTTGTATAGCTTTTCATATCATTTGAATTTGGGGTTTTTTTTGCATATATTACTTCACTTTAAAGGCAGTTTAAAATATGCTGACTGTTTGACATGGATTAGGCAGGGTGCTAAATAATTCATTTAGGTTAGCTCATTGTTAACCCTGATGACAATCAGATAAAACTGGCACCATAATAACTTGCTTGAAGTTACATATTTAACCCATGGAAAGGACAGAAATAAAAATTTTCTCCTGAGTCAGGGTTTATTGTTTGACAAACTGGAGAACACCAAATTATTTTTAAAGATGTAATTTTTAAGCAACTAGAACATTGCAAAGCATTCTCCTCTGTTCATTCATTCATCTGTTCTGCCATCTAGCCATCCATCCATGAAAAACACCAAATTTCTGAGTTGAAGACACTACTGCTATATTAGGCATGTTGCTACAAAACCAAATTCCTGAGATGCAGCTTAAATTATTGTCCAAGGTGTATTTATTAATTGATGAAAATACAGAGGATAGTGCTAAACATTCAAACTAGTTAAGTGTGTGACATTCCAGGAGTCTTGAAGTGTTGGTTTTGAATTTTGTTAGAAGGGAATAGTTACTACATTTCTAATCTTACTATACTGTGTTGATTACATATGTATATTCTGCTGAGACACCTGAGAGTTCAATGCTGTAAGAATGACTAGACAGGTAGCCTCTATACTCTTCAAAATCTTGATAATTAAGATGCCTCCAATAAGTAATTGTGAAATAAGCAGTTGAGTGAATAGCAACTAAGATTAACTTTTAAAACTTTAGCAAGTGGCATTGAATCCTTGGATAAAGCTTACCTCATGAGCTGTACCTTTGAGGTTGATCATACCCCGTTAAATGCAGTATGAGTCTAAACCTTGGTTCTTTACTAACTGTGGACAAGTCACCCAATAGTCACCTCTTTCCTCATCTGTAAATGGAGTTCGAATAGTGATCCACCTCACAGAGTTGTAGTGAGGGGTAAATTTATATGGTTAAGGGCTTAGAACCATGTCTAGAACCTCATAACTCTATAAGCCTTAGTTATTATTTGTTTCTACTGGGTTCATTCTATTTTTCTGTTCTCCTGATCTTCTTTATTTTCTTTTGTATATCACTTTAATAATGGGGAAAAGAAGTTACAGGTTTTTAGATGTACAGGCATGCCTCAGAGATATTGTGTTTGGTTCTAGATCACTGCAGTAAAGCAAATACAGCAACAAAGTGAGTCACAAGAATTTTTTGGTATCCCAGTAGAGTATATAAAACTTATGTTTACACTATTCTTCAGTCTATTAAATGTGCAATAGCATTATGTCTAAAAAAATCAATGTACATACCTTAATTTTTAAAACATTTTATTTCTAAAAAAATGCTAACCATCATCTGACAACTCAGGGCTGTTCACAAACCTTCAATTTGTAAAAATGGAGTATCTGCGAAACCCAGTAAAATGAGATATGCGGGTTCTTTATGTCTGAGCACACTCCCAGCTGTCAGCAACTCTCTCCATTGAGATATTTGCTAGATTTTATGACAAAGCAGGGATCACTTCACTTGCCCCAGATCAAAGTGCACACACCTGACATCAGCAACCAGCCCGCCATGGAATGGACACCCACGAGCCAACGTGAATCCCTCACGGGTATTTCCAGCCTAGCATTTTCCATGTCCTGGAGCATTTATGATCACTCCTCTTCTCATCAGATCAGACACCTCTAGAAGAGAAACCAAGACACTAACCAGAGGATTAACATGATGAGTCATTTATCCAGGTTCATAATAAGAATGCCTTGTTCACATTATAAGTGGAGTAATTCAACTATAATCTTCAGTCCTCTCCCCTCCCCCACTGTGGTGGAGATTATAGAAAAGTAAGAGCTTCTTTCTTCTCCCCCAGAGGGGATGCAAGTGCTAATCTTTCCCACACTGAGCAGTGGCTCTCAGCCGCACATTACAATCACCTGGGGAGCCTTAAGAACTACTGAAGCTTGGGCCTTATTAAATGAGAATCTCTGGTTGGTAACCCAGGCACTGTGTCTTGGTTTCATTCTGTTTGCTTATTTTTGTTGCTGTTTTGTTTTCAACTCTCTGGGCGACCCTGATTTTCAGCTAGGGTCCAGAGTCACTGACATAAGTGGTTTTGTTCTTTCCTCAGCACAGCCCCAAACTTGAGCCTAGATAGATCTTCTGCAAAAAAGGGTTACTCACACCACTATGGAAAATGGAATACCTCTGGGGGGGGAAGTATAAAGCAGAGCATTCTAGCCTAATTGCATGTGAGTCTGTGTGGGCTGAAGGAAAAAATATGTCTATAAAATCTGTAACAGAATTGTGGTACAGTGATTACACAGTCGACACCAATGGTGACCATAATAATAGCAACTGGGCATTTCCAATGTGCCTGCACTGTGCTGTGAGGTTGATATTATTAATCCCATTTTATAGATGAAGATTCTCAGGTTCAGACAAGTAACTTGCTCCACAGGTCACACACCTTCCATCTTGGGTTTTCCTGACTCTAAAGCCTATGCTGCCATTGACTGCTGGCCTCGTTACAGGCGCAGCAGTAGAGGGTCCTGAGAACCACCAAATGGTAACTCCAGAGGTAAACAACTTCCTCATTCCTCAGCATCCCTTTCCCGGGGATCAGGTCAAATCTTCAATTCTGGTGGCCTCTTGTGTGTGGAGCTGAAGTATGGGAAAGCTGAGGGCTCTGGATTCATCTAGAATCCCAGATATGTCTAGAGCCAACTTGTTCTTTGGGGTTTGCAGATCTGGCTTAAGAATGGGTACTGCTTAGACTAGATTTCAGAACCTTCCTGGTATCTTGGCAGAGGAAGCTTCAGTTCAGCAAATATGGACACTGCGCATGCTGAAAGCCAAGCCCTGATGCCAGAGGAGCAAAGATGAAGAGGCACAGACTTGCCAGGGCAGGCAAGGTGGGAGCACAGGGGAGGCACCTGGCCCAACCTGGTGGCTCAGGGAAGACCCAGGCTCTATCTGGAAGGCTGAAAATGAATTAGGTGATATTTCAAACAGAGAAAGATTTAATACTGAGAATCAAGCATGGGCTTACAAAATTGATGGGCTGGAGGGCCAGAAGTCAGGGGGCTACCCCTGGACTATTGAATTAAAGGGCTCACCACAGAAGCTGTGTTCCAGAAGTCGAGCTGGTGCAGCTGCTGTAGCTGCTCTTCACACCCATGAAACTGGTAACTAGACACGGAGACAGGACATTGAGTCCAACAGTTAAAATGACACTTAATGTTACTTGGTTGCCAATAGCAACAGAGGCAGAATGATGCCTTGTCCCTGCATCTGCCTCCAGGTCTCACAGGAGCACACCTGTTGACTGAACTTGTTTCCGATCTAGACCCTAGCTGCAAGGGAGTCTGAAAAAAGTAGTTTTGCAATTTCCAATTTCAACTAAATTGCTAGAAGGCTAGAATGGAGGCTGGAGAGGCAATCCCCAGTATCCACTACTGGTGAGAAAACTGAGAAGGACTTCCTAGACAGAGGAATCAGCACAAGTAAAGGGCACAAGGTCATGAAAAAGCACAGTGCAAGTGATGAACAGCTGGGCATGACTAGGCTATCAGGGAGTAAGAGAAGCATCTGAATCAAGGTTTTTACCTGAAAGTACACTCATGTCTAAACACCATATTTTTGATTAATTAGATTTGTATGTACACTCTCCACATAACACTTTTTCCTGTTGATACAGTGCTTGATTTATTCAGCTGACTACTAGTGCAGAAGGAGAAAGGAAAGGAGCAAAAAGCATAAACAAGAATAAACAAAAGTGTTAGGTAGTATTCATCCACAAAGAGAACAGAACCTTAACATTCTCCAAGCCTAACTGCCGCAAACACTGTTGATTACATACCTACGAGTCATCTCCCCTTTCTCCTTCCTAACAAGACCCCAGTTTTGTTTTGTTTTGTTGGGGAATCCACCTGTTTCTGCACAGCCCTGTGCTTCAGGACAGGCAGGAGCTTCAGGTCAAGCCCCGAGACCTAGTCCAACTGCTGATGTGGCTCCTCTTCTTATCAGCATTTAGGTTACACATGTGCATGGGATGCAGTTCTGGCCAATAAAGGATGGTGTGTGGGCCAACGGGAGTTAAGTATGTCAGGGGCTTATGGGAAAGGTTTTACTTCAAAGGAGAAGCAGTCCTTTCCCCTGAGGGGTATTGCTTTGTCTGCATGGGACGGCAATCACTGTGGGCGCCATCTTGCAATATGAAAGAGCTAAGTTGACCCAGTGAGGAAGGGTGGTGTTGAGGCTGCCTGAACTGCCTGCCCCCAGCCTTCTTGTTATGTGATACAATACATTGCTTATTTTTTAAGTCATCTGAGTCAGTGTTTTCTTTCACTTGCTACCAAGGACATTGTAACTACTACATGTAATGCAGTCTGTACTCTTAGGATGAGAACCACTTAAACTTGGCTAATGGAAGTCTCTGGAGGAGATTTAAGGACAAGAAGTTATTCCCCTTTTTTTAATCAGAAGAACTATTATTCATCCTTCAAAAGCATTTGAGACCCACTCAATTGTCATTTCCGTCAAGCTGAGTTATTTGTGATTGCCTGTACTCCCACAGCCCGTCACTACTTCTCCATTATGGCCCTTTACTCATCGACTCTTTCAACAAATATTTATTGAGTACCTCTTTGGGATTTGGTAATTCTTTAGGCACAGGGGTTATAGTAGAGAACTAGATACGTGGAGATTCCAGTCTAGTGGAAGGCAGAAAATGAATGAAAACAATTTAAATGGGATGACTCTTATCAAAGGAAAAATAAAATTCTTATGGCGGCATTTAAAAGAAGAGGAAGGGAGGTGAGGGTAGAGTATGCTCAGTGGTAGAGTGTGTGCCTAGCATGCACGAAGTCCTGGGTTCAATCCCCAGTACTTCCATTAAAAAATAAATAAGTAAAAAATAAAAGAGAAGGAAATAACTACCTTGAAGTTTATTTTATTGTACAGTGATCGTCTGTTCATACATCAGTTTTTTTCTACTCGATTGTGTGTTCTTGCAACCACACGTCACCCATCCCTTTCCTGGGAGATCGCATTTTCCAAAGATGGCTGCAAAACCCTCTCCCATCCCACATGTTTTTTTCTGCAATCTGATCTTACCATTTGCCATAGGGGAGGAATGTAGGAGGTCCTAAGTCTCTGCCTCTTGAATCTCAATGGGCTTGTGACCCAGAGACTTTGTTGGGAGTGATGCTATGGGGCTTCCATGGAAAGGTCATAAAAGGCCATGCAGCTTCCACCTGGTTCTCTTGGAATATTTGTTTTTTGGAAGTGCTTTTTCTTGGGACACTCCCTCTTGGCACCTACATGTAGATGCTCCAGTTGACAATCCCACTTGAGTGAGCCTTCAAGCCATCCCAGGCCAGGTGTCTGACATTTGAGTAAAGAAGCTTCCAGATGATTCCAGTTCCCAGCCTCAAGTCACCCCCAACTGTTCCATTCTTCCCAACTGAGGCCCCAGACATCATGAAGCAGGGACAGGCCATCCCTGCTGTGCCCTCTCCAAATTCCTGACCCACAGTATCCAAGCACATAATGAAATGCCTGTTACACCACTGCTTTGGAGTAGTTTGTTACACAGTAGCAATGACTGGAAGACCCCCAAATCTGCCTTTCTGTGAAATCTTAACAGAGTAGACAACTTTTTTCTTTTTACCTGACCCAGTTGGTGATCAACTTAAGCACTGAAGCTTGAGAACTTTCATCCATCTTACTTTCATCCTATTGAGTCTCACTGTTGATGATATGCATGGGAAATGTCTAATCTTCTAAAACACAAATCTGCACCATTGATCTTAATATCCTGCTGAAGTTAGTTCCCCAGGTCAATTGTGTGTAGTGGGAAAAAAGTACCTCCTTTTATCCATTTTAAACATGCTTCCTTTTCATCTCATCTTGTCCTCTTGTTCTTCCCCAAGTGAAGTGATTTCCATTTTGTGGGTACCTAGACACAGAGAACTGAGTTGAGACAATAATCTTTCTTTGGTCATCCAGAAGGCCTCGGGCGTGCTGCGACGTGGAACAGTGGGTTTTAGCTGGTGACTTAAAGGTGGTGGAATGCTGTATTCTAATTAGTCACTAGTTTAGTTCCAAGCTTTCAAAAAATAGTCTGAATTCTGCAAGATGCAATGGGTATCTTCTTGTGGTGCTGGGAAATGGAACATAGTGTAGTGGGAAGAGAATTGGCCAGTACACAGGCAATCTGGATTCAGATCTTATCTTGTGAGCCCGCTGTGCGCTCTTGGGCATAACACGTAACCTCTCTGGACCTCATTTTCCTCAACTATAGAGTGAGGAGATTCAATCAGAGGGTCCAGTAGCACTCTTTTGCCTCTAACATTCTATGTATTCTATGTATCTGCTAGTCATTTTGAAATGTCTACTACACAAATTCACGGGAAGAAAAAAAATCTGTACTCTAAACAGTTTGCCTTTTTAGCTCTAAAATGGGACTGGAGAGAATCCCCTTCCTCCCCCCAAAAATACTCTAGTTTCTAAAAAACAAATGCTATCATTTTCCAAAAACAGAATCCAAATTGGGCTTTAATTACCAACGATATATTCCCGCCGTGACTGTTAAGTGACAGTTCTTGCAACCCGAGTCCTTTCAGTTTTGGGGTGCACCCCTAGGGCTCCTGTCAGTCTTGCTTTCATGAACCTGTCAATTCTCAAGGCGCCATTGCTGAACTTTTGTGCTGGGACACCTTCATGCTAAGTGAGGAGAATGAATGGGTGAACTGGCCATGTTGGGGAGAAAAAAGAATATTGTCCCAGTGAGCAATGCAGTAGAAACTATTCAAGTGAATCTCAAGAAATCTGAAATCTCTTCCCAATCCTTTTTTTCCATAAAGCAGAAAACAAAAAAAGCAGTCACCACGTGGGACTTAAGGAAAGCATTCAGTTTCACTCCGCCTGGACCTATTTCACTTATTTTCTGATCTGCTAAGTATTTCTTCAGCGGCTGTGATCCTTAGGACGTAATGGGCTCTCACCCCCTTCTGAAGCTCTGCCTCCTATTTTGTCTTCCTGAATTTTCACTTTCCAATCCCAAGTGGGAGAAAAGCTTCTTGTCTCTGATTTTAAGATTTGTTACAGAATCTCCACTCTTGGGAGAACAGATGGCTTTCGCTGTTGGGTTAACAAACTCTCAACAGCAACAAGTAGTGAGATCAGGCTCCACTCAACAGAAATTTATTAGCAAGTTTAAAAAAAAAAAAAAAAAACCCTGAGGTCCTTATAATTCATGGAGGGTATAGATGCTAAGACAAAACTTCAGGTAACAAGTAGAAGAAGAGCAGCAGTGAAAGTAATAAAAATATCTAGTGCTTAGAAGAGCTTTTGGAAAATATTCTAAAGAACCTCCCCTTCCGTCCTTAATAAGATATCTCACATATGATCACACATAGCCACTTCCTCACCGTCATCATATGCAAGAATGTTTCGATGTTTTTGTGAAGGCCTTCAAGGAAGGCTTGAAAACAATACAGCAACAACCAAATAATACTCTCGGTTGTACCAATGGGAAAACTGAAGACCATGTGTTTACTATTTGCTTATTTAGGTAATTTAAGTTATTTGGGCAAAAAAGCCAGTCACAAGTGTGGCTTCTTTCTGAGTGGTGCTTTCGCCACTAGGCTGCCTTCATGTGCTCGATGACGCTCCGGTTCTGGTGAAAGGGGAGCCCAGGGTTCCACACACCATGTTCTGTCGCCCCGCCTGTCGGTCCTGCTCACACTCTAGTTGGGATTTGACTTTGAAGGCTCATGGGCTCCAAAATCCTGCGCACGTGGGCTATGCTGCTTGTTGCCCAGAGGCACTCTGCAAAGATAATTTACTGTTTACGAAAATGATATGTACAGGGCTGGTCAAGCAATGGGGTGCACATTTTAAAAAATTAATAGACTTAATTTTTAGAGCAGTTTAGGTTTACAGAAAATTGAGCAAAGAGTACAGAGAGTTCCCATGTATCCTCTCCTTTTCCCACTCACAGTCTCTCCTATTACTGTGATACATTTGTTACAATTGATGAACCAGTATTGATAAACTATTATTCACTAAAGTCCATAGTTTGCATTAGGATTCACTCTTTGTGTTATGCAGTTCCACAGGTTTTGACAACTGTCTTATGTCCATCAATACAGTATCTCACAAAATAGTTTCACTGCCCTAAAAATCTCCTGTGTTTTACCTAATCATCACTGCCTCACCCCCGGGACCCTCAGCCCCTGACTATCACTGATCATTTTACTCTCTTCACAGCTTTGCCCTTTCCAGAAAGACGTACAGTCGGAATCGCATAGTATGTGGCCTCTTCAGACTGCCTTCTTTCACTTAGCAATATGCACTTAAGGTTCCTTCATGTCTTTTCAGGGCTTGATAGTGCATTTCTTTTCTTCTCTTTCTAATATCCTTTTTTAAGAACAAATTGCAAATAATAAAACATTAGCAAAAATGAGCAGAAAGTTTGAAGAGACTCCCTGCCTTCACACATGCACAGCCTTCCCCATGATCAGTGTTTTACACCAGGGTGTTACATTTGTCACAATACATGGACTTACTTGGACACATCATTATCACCAGGGACCCTCAATTACATTAGTGATTAGTGTTGTATTCTATGGTTTTGATACATGTTTAATAACATGTGTGCACTATTATAGCATCACAAGGAGTATTTTCACTCCCTAAAAATCCTCTGTGCTCCACCTATTAGTCCTTTCTCCTCCCAATCCCTAGAAATCCACAGTTTTGCCCTTTCTCAGAATGTCATATAGTTGGAATCATACAGTATGTAGCCTTTTCAGATTCGCTTCATTCACTTACTATTATGCATTCTATGGTTGCTCCATGTCTGTTCTCGTGGTTTGAACAGCTCTTTTCTTTTTAGATCCGAATAAATTTCCATTGTCTGGATGTACCACAGTTTATTTATCCACTCACCTACTGAAGGACATCTTTGTGGCTTCCAAGTATTGGTAATTATAAGTAAATCTGCTCTAAACAGCAGTGTTCAGGATTTTGTGTGGACTTAAGTTTTCAACTCTTTTGGGTAAATGCCCAGGAGTGTGATTGCTAGAATGTATGATAAGAGTGTGTTTAGTTTTGTAAGAAACTTCCAGACTGTCTTCCAAAGTAGCTGTACCATTTTCTATTCCCACCAGCAGTGAATGAGAGATTCTCTTGATCTACATCCTAGCTAACATTTGGTGTCAGTGTTTTGGATTTTGGCCATTCTAATAGGTATGCAGTTTTGGTTTTGTTTTAATTTGCAATTGCTCATTGCTATTTTAATTTACAGTTCCCTAATGACATATAATATGGAGTATCTTTTTATATGCTTATTTGCCATCTGTGTGTCTTCATTGGTGAGGGAAGCAGAAAGTGCAGACAGGAGAAATTAGGGTCTTCTCTCAAGGGGTGCAAAGTTGGGTTGACTTAGGTAAGCCTCACCAAAGATACTAAAGACAAGGGGCAGCCACACAATGGCCAGTTTCCCATCCATGTGCCTGTGAGTCTGTGCGTTTGCAAAGCAACATGTAATGAGCAAGTCACTGATTGCAACAAAAACAAATCACTGCCTCTTCCTTCCTTGTTGATCCAGTACAAGCTGGTGAGTTGTAGGAACAATAGCAGTGAAAATGTAAACATACTTCTAGCAGCTCTGCCAGAATCAGAGGCAAAGACAAAATGGCTTCTTTCGGGTCCTTTGCAAATTTGCAGCATCTTATAATAACAGCTCATTTATAGAGGGCTTGCTGGATGGGAAGGAACACCCAAGGAAGGAGGAGTCCTGGTGTGAGCTCCGGTTAATGGATGAGGAAGCAGCAGTTCTGTGAGGTTCTCTATGTGACTAGCCCACAGTCTCTCAACCAGAGTGACAGACGCTATCAAACCCAGATTTCTATCCAGGTCCAGAGCTCTTGTCCCCATAATACCACACAGTGACTTTTAGATTTGGGACCTACTTAACAAATCCCAGCTCAGTCCCGACTGACTCCTGTCTGCTCCAGAAAGGCTTGCTACGATTGGCTTGAATGCCACTTCTGAGATCTGGGCCCACTGTGGCCAGTGGGACCTCTGCGGCAGCTCTCAACCTTGGCTGCATGTTGCAATCACCTGGGAAACTTTACCAATACGTTGATGCGAGGGTCCCACCAGTAAAGGTTTTGATTTAATGATTCTTCAGTGCAACTTCAGGCAGAGATTTGTGTTTAACTTTTTGTTGAAGTATATCATGCACATAGAAATGTGCACATACCTGAGTATACATCACAATTAGCTTTTAAAAACTGAAGGTGCCTGGTAACCACCACCTACCTCAAGAATCAGAATGTCACGAGCACCCTAGAAGTATGCATCGTGCTTCCTTTTAGTCACCCCCCTTCCCCAAACCCCTCAACCTGACTTCTAAGAGCTTAGATGGTTTGGGCATAGAGATTTTTAAAGCTCCCCAAATGATTATTGTGTGCAGCCACCACTGAGAGCCATTATCTCACTGGTAGAAAGCAGAGAAGTAGGATGAATTCAGCTAAATGCACAGAAACAAGTAAACCAAAATGAAAGCAAATAAGAAGAGACCCAAGCCACGCTTATGCCTCAACCCAGGCTGCTGCCCACTGTGATGCATGTGGAAGTCTTATTCCACATCAGCAAGTCAACAAGGGTGAAAAGTTTTGTTTTGTTTTTTAAACAAGATCTTTCATTTATAAACCACTTTTCTCAGCACTCACATCTTCGTGAAAGAACACTGGCCATCCCAAGTGATGCCAAAATCATTTTGCTGATACTAATTAAAAACTGTATGGTGGGCTGCCTGTGTATCAAGTCCCTCACTCATGCCTCATGTATGACCTCATTTGGTCCTCACACCTCACAGCACCCAATACTAGTAGGTTCTCTTCTTTCCCCCATTTTGCCGATGAGGAAACCTAGGCGTAAAGAGATGCGGTAACTTGCCCAAAGGTGCAGTTTGTAACTGGCACAGCTTAACCTGCAGAGTGTCTTCTTGCTGCATCTTCATGGTGGCTTTTATTTTAAATTTGTGTGTCAACTGACTTCTGCTATTAAGTATCCAGACAGAGATTCATGCCACACTGAGTTCATTCTTACAGTGTACTGTGGAATGAGCTGGGATGGTGGTGGAGAAAGGTCACAGAATTACTTAGGAGTGCTGAGGGGGACCTTGATGATCGTGGAGTTTTACTTCCTTCTTTCACAGCTGAGGAAATGGGTCAGCAAAGAAGACTTGGGATGATTTAAGAAGCAAATGAGAGAAAATTAGGGAAAGACCAAACCCTCACAGGGCAGAGGCTAGGCACCTACGGGCACTGAGCCATTCCTCTCACCCACAGGTGCACACGCGTGTGGCCTTGTCAGCTCAGATTTGTGGCTGGTGGCGTTACTGTTATGATTATGACAGTCATAGTATAGTCATAGGTGAATATTATTATTTGTGTAATTATGAAAGTCTCTGTATAGTGAGCTTCTAAACTGATCCAGAAAACTGATGATCACAAAGTTATCTGAGCTGGAAGCTGGATCCTCTCAGGTTTCCCTGAGTTTGTTCAGGTTGTTTGGATTTCATGTTATATGCCATGGGCCTCCTAGTGTATTTATTCTGGGAACAGAAGTGTACAGTGTGCAAGAAATCTCTTGGAGACGTTCTCCTTAAAAACTTGATGTTACACAAGGACTTCCTTCTTGAGCATTTCCAGAAAGCAAAACAAATCTCAGACAATGTGCAGCTTGTTGCTTTTTCCATATTTCTCCTTTACAATTATTTTGGAGATTCTTAGTAGGATTGCTGATTGTTCTTCCTGTTCTTAGATCTCTCCCCCACCTCTTACCTCCGCACGGCACCCATCTGCCCTTCCAGTTCGCCGCATCCCTTTTCCTGCTTTGTTCAGTTTCCCAGGACTTTTGGTTTGAAACTCCCTTCAAGTCAGAGTGTTTGGTCTGTTGATCTCTCCTTTTTTTTTTTTTTTTTTTTTTTAGAGCAATTTTCCCAATATAAATTACACCCCCAATTACTGCACTTTTCCTAGAGCAGTGAATCACATTCCAAGAACTCACTAGGGTGGGGGCTGCTGGATACAGAGCCGGGAGGTTAGAGCCAGTGCCGGCTTGACACCCACATTCTCTGATTACCCTGCTGCGGCAGGCCAAAGTGCAGCCTTGTGCTGAAGTTACCGGCAAAGGAAGTACCTTCAGGGCCCATTCTTGCTACATCCATGTGCTCTGGGTATCTATGTGAAGGGGAGACCATGCTTTAGAGAACTGGCCTATGCTTGGAGGCAAGAAGAAAAATTAAGTTAACCTAGGACAGCTTGATATTTGAGAGCTGGGTAGATTGTATCAATGCCCCCAGTCTTTATCCCTCCCTGTATCTCTACTCTCTGCCATGTGACTTTGTCATTCTTCCCATCAAGAAATCAGTATATTCCCCAACCCAGTGATTCTGACCATGACACCTCCTTTGGCCAACAGGATGTTAGGAAAGGCTTGAAAGTGTTCTTGGGCTTGTGTCATTGGACTTGTTCTCTTGCATCTTTACCATTTCCTTGAGAAGAGTATGCCTGGGCTGGTCCACTGCTCCCAGGAGGGAGATGAGAGATACGTGGGACAGAGCTGCCCCAAGGAAGCTGCCCCAGCCCAGCCCAGCCCAGCCTAGAACAGAGCCATTCAGCTGACCCACAGATGCACAAACAAACCCAGCCAAGATCGGCAGGTCTGCCTAACCCACCTTCATACGGACTGCAAATGCAGGAGCTGGAGTAGGAAGTGATGGTTGTTTTAAGCCTCTGAATGTGGAGGTGGTTTGCTCCCCAGAAATTACTATAAGGCCATGTCCTCTGAGACTATTAGGATCATTATATGAGCAACTAGAAACAAAACCACTTTGTAAAATTGTGGGGAGTGGACTGTTGAATAAGCTCTGGATCTAGAACCTGAAGACCTGAGTTCAAATCCACCCAGGCTCCCAATTCACTCTGTAAACTTGGGCAGATAATTTAAATTTCCTGGATCTTGCCATAAAATCCCAGAGCTGGATTGCAGACTCAAAACCAAGACAGCTTGAGATAATGTCGGAAAATTAATATGGGTCCTAGAACATCATTGGCAGAGAGTTAAGAAACAGATAGGGGAGGTGGGAGAGAGGCCAGAGGTATTTTATTTGGGTATAAATATAATGTTACTCAAAGAAAAGAGATAGATCCACTGCATTGGGAATTGAACGTTTTTATTTATTTATTGCTTCTTTTTTTTTTTTTTTGAAGTATAGTTGGTTTACAATGTTGTGTTAGTTTCTGGTGTACAACATAGAGATTCAGTCATACATATATATACATAATGTTTTTCATTATAGGTTATTACAAGATGAATATAGTTCCCTGTGGAATTGGATGGTTTTTAAATAGGTCTGATCTAAGGCTAAGAGGTAGAGTTGGAGCCCAGATATAAAATAAAGGCTCATTTCTCCAGAGACCAAAGACACAGTCTTAAAAGAGTGGGACCCATGAATAAGGAAGGAGAGTGATTCTGAAAATACTTACAGAAAGTGTCTTCCTGACAACTCTTCATCTGGAATAAAACAAAGTTGAGGACAATTATGAAGTCTTTGGTCAGATGGAGAGATAACAGGCCAGATCAGCAGTCAGACACAACTGTGTGTGCTCCTGCTTTCACTACCTTTAACTTTTCTTGGTCATTTGTTACCTGACCTTGAACAAGTCACCTGTCCTATGGACCAGTGGAGACAGACTTCACTCATTCATTCCACGTGGAGTAGCTGCTACACCCCAGAAACTGCTCTGGACACAGGGGATGAAACAGTGAGTAAGAAGTGGTTTCTAAGTTGGCTGTCAACTCAGGTTAGAAGGACTTTCCTTACATTGTCACTCATGTCAAAACATGTGATACTAGATTCTTTTTCAGAGGGGAAAATTATAGCTCAGAGAGATTAGCTGTCTTGTTTAAAATCATACAACTTAGAAAGATGAAAAACTGTGCCTTTTGACTCTAAAATCTGTGTTTTTTTTCTGCTGAATTATGCTGAATCCTCTTGTTAGTTTGATTTTATTTACAAGAATTTTTTTTACACATCATTTTAGGAGTACATGCCTGGATATACAGCGAAGTAGAGTTTGGCGATTGGGTTTTTATTGTTCAGTGGAGAAGCTGAGTGATTCATAAGTCAAAGGATCAAGTTCTCAATTTCTAGGGCCATGGAGGTAGGTCTCTTTATTGAACAGGGACAAAGCTTACATGTACAGAAATAAGGGAATGGCTCATAATCAAGTATGGTTCTTCTGTTCAGTGGAATGCTTTGAAAACATAAATACAGTGACCGTCCCTCAAACTTTATAGGTGGAATTGTAGATATTACATTCCCTCAAGGAAGGCAATTTGAAAATAGATTTCAGAACTACAAGTGAATATGTCTTTGTTCTAACAATTTTAACTTAAGGAACTTGTTCTACAGAAATATTCACAGATTACAAAGTTACTCAGAGCAGCATTTTTTCCTAGTAAAATATTGGAAATAATCTAAAAAACTATCAATTAAATTATGTAAATTATGGTACATCTTTAAAATAGAATAGCCTGCAATGATGAGGAAGGTAGGAGAGGAGGAGGAGGCAGGGGAGAGGGGAGGAGGAAGAGGAAGAAGAGGAGAAGGGGAAGATAAAGGAAGAAGCTCTTCGTGTATTCACGTGCAACATTTCCAAGATGTTTGGCTAAATGATGATACAGTATCATAACACAATGGAAGAGGACAGACCGAGTCTCCAGGAAGAGAAGAGCACATGGCTCGACCTACTTCATCAATCTGTGCCGACTTTTATTGACTATGAATCATATGGAAGGTGCTCACGTATGTTCTACAGAAGATATAAGATAATATGAGAGAAGATCCTTTTCATCTAGTACAGTCTCGTTGGGGTGATCTTTGTATGTAAAAGATAACTAACAATTGAAACCGTCACAAGAATCATTGTGGAATCAACCTTATGCTGGGCTGAGGGAAACGTTTGGGCCCAATGGGCCAGGAGTCTTCAGGAGAATGTCATCTGAGTTAGGGAAGGATTTAGATAGAATAAGAGGACTGTGGGAGCCAGGTGGGAGACTCTCTTAGTAGAGGCAGAGTCTGGAATGAGCAAGGAGAGTTGGGGGCAGAGAGGACCACATTGGCTGGAGACAGGGAGATGAGTTTAGAGAGCAAGTCACTGCTGAAACCAGAATAATAGGTTGGGGCAACACTGGAGGAGGAACTTGGATGCCAAGATAGAGATCTGGAATTTTTGTTCAGGTATTTGGGCCAGGGGCAACATGCACAAGACAGTGTTTGGGAGTGTATTCTGGCCACCCTATGATTGTAGCAGAGGAGATCTGAGGTTAAGAGATTCCTGGAGACCTGGACAGGAGTCCAGGGACAAGGTGAAGAGGTCCAAGCTAGGTCAGTGGCTGGAAAAGTAGAAAAAGAGGGGCAGACACTAAGGCATTATTCCTCAGCCTATCCTGCCTGGACATGACTTTGACATTCCCTGGCAAAGTCGTCATTCTTATGACAGTTACCCTCTCGGGTTTCACAGGTGTGTAACACTGTTGATTGTGCAAGTACACTGAGGGCCAAAGACAACTGTGTTCAGTTGCATCTCTAGCTCTTTGTCTGCAGACTGCTAGATTGAAAACTGATGTGGGACCTGTCTTCCAACACATCCAGAGCTGCCCCTAGCCTGCTGCTGTGTCCACAGAGGAATAAACAGAAATCCATTTCTGAAAAAAGGGTTCAGGGTAAACGTGGTTCTTAACAGTTATTTTTCTAGTGTTTGATCAGAACTTTAATTGATGTTTTTCATTGAAAAGGGGGTTACTAAAATAACATGCAGCTGTTAAAAAAAATAAGAAGATTATGAGTGCTACCATGTAAAGCGGTCCATGCTCTATTGTTAAGTGATAAAAGCAGGTCTCCTGACAGTATCATTATGTACTGCTTCTGCTAAAAGCATTATACATGCTTTAGGTATGAAGTCTGGGAGGCCACCCTCCAGCTGGGACACAGGGGATGTGGGGAAGGAGGATGTGGAGTGGGAAAGATGCTTTTTGATTTTGAATTGTAGAATTTTACAAGCAGGTTTGTGCTTATAGTGTTTTTCTGTTTGTTTTTGTTTAGGGAGAGGTAATTAGGTTTATGTATTTACTTATTTTAATAGAGGTACTGGGGACTGAATCCAGGACTTTGTGCTTGCTAGGCACACACTCTACCACTGAGCTAGACCCTCCCCCTGTTTCTTAAAGGCATTTAATACATCCCAGAGAAGGGGCGCCCCCACACTGCCTTCCTCAGGCTCAAGCCTATTATAGGACAACAGACAAAAATGTTAGAGAAATAATTAGAGGTGGAAGAGCCAGAATAAAGGTCATCCTTGATCTGAAAGATCGCTTCTCCAGGCTGACTACCCCATAGAGTCAAGTGTGGTTAAGACCTGGCACTCGTTTCATTGAGTGAGTTATTTATGTCTCCAGCCTTCAATTTCCTCAACTGTAAAATGGGGATAGTATGATATAATGAAATAAGATATATAAAGCCTTACTTCGCACATGGTGGCCACACCTACTAGGATTTCGGTAATCACTGTCTATTATTATTATTGTTGTCTATGTGACATTCCAACATCTAACAATGACCTTGTACTTTTCCTTGACTCTTTAGTTATTTACCTAGAATGTGCACCCCTCCAAAGAAGGGTTCTTTTAATTGTTTTTCTCCCCTGATGACAAAAATAATCTAAAAATCTGCCTTCATCTCAGCCACTAAAGATAATCACTGTAGACTGTGGTTTCTATAGATTCCTGTAGAATAAAGGTTGGTGAAACTTGGAGGTCCCTTTTCTGTTAAGGGCCAGATAGTCATATCTTTGCAGACATATGGTCTTTGTTACAAGTACTCAGTTTGTCTTTATAGCAGGAAAATAGCCATCGACAACACCTGCACGAATGGGTGTGGCTGTGTTCCAATAAAGCTTTATTTACAAAAACAGGCTTCAGCCCCATTTGGCCCTGGGGGACATTGTTTGCTGGCTCCTGACCTAGAATTGTGCTTGCTGTCTAATAGAAGTAAAATGTGAACCACATATGTGATTTTACCTTTTCTTGTAGATACAATTAAAAAAAAAAAGTTTTTTTAAAGTAAAATTTCAATAATAGATTTTATTTAACCCAATATCTCCAAATGTTATCGTTTCAACATATAATCAAAACAAATAATTATTGAAATATTTCTCATTCTTGTTTTCATACTAATTGTTTAAAATTTGCTGTATATTTTGCACATAGAGCACATCTCAATTCAGATTAGCCACATTCCAAGTGTTTAATAGTCACATGTGGCTGCTGGCTACCATGTTGACATTCAGCTGTACAATCTAGTTAGATTTTGTATGCATATAATTACACAAATTTTAAAGGAAAGCAGCATCATACACATGCTTTTTTACTGAATAATCTTTCTTGGCTATCTTTCCTTATCATTCCATAAAATCGACCCCTTTTTTTGACAGTTATGGTATTCCATTGTTTAGATTTTATCAGTTCCTTATTGGTGGGCATTTAAATTGTTCCTAGTTTTGAATTGCTATTTAAAATAGTTCAAGGATTGTCTTTTTACATGAAAGTGTTGGCACCTGTGGGCATATATCTTTTGAATAAATTCTTAGGAGTTAAATTGCTGAGTCAAAGGTTGTGATGATATTTAACTTTTTAGTAACTATTGCCAAGCTGGAAAGCAGGAATGCTATCTTGTTTTCCTTTACATCTCCAGCATGTTGACACTTGACAGGTAAATGTTAAGTAAACGAATATATAAAAATCGCACACCATTGAGAGAGAGAGAGAGAATGAGAGAGACAGATGGAGAGACAGAGGGAGAGAAGTAAAGTGGGAACAGGTAATTACATATTCAGGAGGCACAAGCTGAAACGGCCCGGATTGGTATAGTGAATGCTGTTTGTCTAATAACCAGTTAAGCTCCTCCTGAGCTCAGCCCGGTTTCTATCCCTCAGACAGTCTCCAGGCCTTGGGTCTCGGGCTGTGGCATTTTGTGTTATGCTGGGAAATTGTTCCCTATGTTTGAAGGCCAAAGTGAGCCCAGTCTCCCTGTTGTGGGCAGGACAGAGTTTCTAGTTAAGGGTGGGGGTGGGGTGGGGAGGGGTGGGGGGTGGTTAGGGCGCTGCCTTCTCCCAGGGCCAGTGGGAAATCCCCTGCTTTCTAGGATCAGACAAGCTTCCTGGATTCTGGAGTCGGGCCTGTGGCAGTCTCTGACACCAAACCCGCTGCCCTTCTGGAATGAGAGGAGGTTCCCTCCCCCAGGCCAAATAACCTGTTCCCATGGGACAAATGAGTTCCACTTTCTGATGGCCAAGTGCAGGGATGGCAGATCGGATGACAAAAACTTGAATTTATCCTGAAGTCTTCCCTGTCCCTCCACCTGCTAAGAGTTCTCCCCCGGCCTGTCACCCCCACAGCGGCGCTGGTGCACACACAGGCCACAGCTGGGCCTCTCTGCTGGCCTCCCACCTCCAGCCTCCTTTTTCTTCTCCAGTTCATCCAACCCTTGTTTCTTTTTTGAAACAAAATCAAAGTCCATGGTGTTACTGCTCCTTGGGTGGCAGTTCCTGAAGGAGCTGCAGTGCACGCTACCATCAGGCCATTGCCTTCCCTCCTGCTCCTGTGCTTCTCACAGCTGCCAAATCGCCTCCCTCCCGAGGTTATGCCTTCAGGAGCAAGAGTAAGTCATTTCAATCAAATAAGAGCTGAGAGACCCGGGAGAAATTATTGTGATCAGAGCCACAGACACTGCACCGGCCAGGCTGGGAAATCTGTAATCTGTAAAATCCTAATGCTCACATCTCCTCACTTTTCCTACCCCCCACCTCGCTCCTTTGCCCAAAGTTCTACTTTGTGCTTGTCCTTTTCTGCCCTGACGATGTTTAAGATTGTGCCAGAGGAAGGAACACAGTGGGAAAATACTCCTGCCTATAAACAAAGGGTAAAGTTTCATGGAAGGGACTTAGAATTTGGAGGCTTACATTGGAACAGGCAGCAGGAAAGTCTAATGCTCTGGAAATAATGATCCCAGCATTAGGTCACTTGGGCAGTGCAGCCATCCTGCACAGCCTTCAAAATGTTGCCTCAGCTTCTTTTCTTCCCAACTGGAAGCCACAAGAAGGATGGCTCATTTATTGATTTGATAGTCAATGGACCCTCACTATTTCCAGGGGACTTGATGAGATACGAAGTGCAAACTCAGCTCCCTGACCTCTAGGAGGTTCCAGTGCAGCAGGGAGACAGTGTGTTCAGGAGTAACTACGGGGCCTGGCGGATGGTGATCAGTGACCCACCAGGGGTCCTCTCTCAGCCTCTGCTGTGCTCCTGTTGGCACTCCGGGGCTGAAGTCTCACCAGCAACGCTCCCCTTGCCAAGCACTGAAGGGCATCCCTGTATCATTCACGCAGCACGCCCCACTCCACCAGCACCCTAGTTCATCCCGCCGGAGAATTTAGATACTGGCATGGGAAGTTTGGGCTTGGAATGCCCTGCTCTGCTGGATTGTGGAGGAAAGAAAAAGAGGTGCAGAAGACAGTAAATTGGTCCTGGTAAACTGGGAGCTGGAGGCCACACAGAGCTAGGCTCATCACACATTCTTTCTTCCTTGGCTACATCCAGAAAGCCACGACGATCGGCATCTGTCCCTCACTTCCACTCAGTGATGGGAATGCTACCGTATTTCCCTACCTCAGGGGGCAAGAGGTCTGATCACGACCCCTCCCCACATTCTTGGTGTGTCTATCTGAAAATGTCCCCTCCTACCTTCCATCTCTAGCGTTATTGCTCCTTTTTTCCAGGTGAGAAAACTGGGACTCTGAGTGATTGATTTGCCTAAAGATAAAGAGCCGGTTGGAGGTGAGGACTTCTAAACCACAGTCTCTGGCATCTTATTCCTTAAAATGCCCCATCCTCCTCATTCCAGGTTTACTTTCTGC
Source organism: Camelus dromedarius (assembly GCF_036321535.1). NCBI lineage: Eukaryota > Metazoa > Chordata > Mammalia > Artiodactyla > Camelidae > Camelus > Camelus dromedarius. The sequence continues at coordinate 66,298,183 of NC_087439.1, read as the reverse complement.
CCCCAGTTCTCTGCCTCCATTTCATCTTCACAGTGGATCATGAGGCCCTGAGTGGGAATGCATAAAACAGTCAACCTCCATCCAGCAATTCCACCCCCAGATATTTGCCTAAAAGAGAAAACATAACCCCCTCACCCTGCAAAAGGCTTGGGTGTGATTTTTTGCATCTTTATTCACAATAATCAAGAACTGAAAACAACCCAGGTGTCCACTGACAGATGACTACATAAACTGTGGGCTTGGCCCTGGAATATTACTAACCAATAAAAAGGAATAAATTACTGATAAATGTGACCACACAGCTGACTGTCAGACATTATTATGAATGAAAGAAGCCAGACACAAGAGTACATTCTGTATGATTCTAGTTTATTTTAACTGAAGTATAGTCGATTTACAATGTGTTAATTTTTGGTGTACAGCACAATTCAGTTATATATATATATATATATATATATATATATATATATATATATTTCTTTTTATGTTTTTTCATTATAGGCTATTACAAGGTATTGAATATAGTTCCCTATTCTATACAATAAGACCTTGTTGTTTATCTATTTTATATATAGTAGTTAGTATCTGCAAATCCCAAACTCCCAACTTATCCTTCCCCACCTTTCCCCACTGGTAACCACAACATTGTTTTCTATGTCTGTGCATCTGTTTCTGTTTTATAAATTAATTAATTTGTCATTAATTCATTAAGTCATTTTTTTTAGATTCCACATATGAGTGATATCATATGGTGTTTTTCTTTCTCTTTCTGGCTTACTTCACTTAGAATGATCTCCAGTTCCATCTGTATTGCTGCAAATTGCATTTTATTCTTTTTATGGCTGTGTAGTTTTCCATTGTGTGTGTGTGTACACCACATCTTCTTTATCCAGCCATCTGTCGATGGACATTTAGGTTGCTTCCATGTCTTGGCTATTGTAAGTAATGCTGCTATGAGCACTGGAGTGCATGCATCTTCTTGAATTATAGTTTTTGTCTTTTCCAGTTATATGCCCAGAAGTGGGATTGCTGGATCATATAGTAAGTCTATTTTTAGTTTTTTAAGAAATCTTCGTACTGTTTTCAATAATGGCTGCACCAAACTACACTCCCACCAACAGTGTAGGAGGGTTCCCTTTTCTCCACACCCTGTCCAGCATTTATCCTTTCTGGACTTTTGAATGATGGCCATTATGACTGGTGTGAGGTGATACCTCATTATAGCTTTGATCTGCATTTATCTGATAATTAGCAATATTGAGCATTTTTTCATGTGTCTATTGGCCATTTGTATGTCTTCATTGGAGAAATATTTGTTTAGGTCTTCTGCCCATTTTTTGGATTGGGTTGTTTTTTGTTATTGAGTTGTATGAGCTGTCTTTATATTCTGGAAATTAAGCCCTTGTCAGTCTCATCGTTTGCAAATATTTTCTCCATAGGTTGTCTTTTCGGGAGAGAAGAGGTAAAATTGCCACTATATGTGGATGACATACATGATTCTACTTCTGTGAAGTCCTAGAACAGGCAAAACTAGGAATCAGACCAGTGTTTGCTTGCCGGGGCTGGAAGGGTGAGAGGATGGATGGGGTGTAGGGGGAGGAGAGGTTTAACTAGTTCAGGGCATGAGGGGGAACTTTTTGGGGTGATGAAAATGTTCTGTATATTAATGGGAGTGTGGATTACATGGATATATGCATTTGTTAGAACTGATTAGTCTGTATATCTGTGCACTTCAACATCATAAGTTACATCTAAATTTAAAAAACAGAAAAAAGTAGCCTATGACTGTTGCAAAACTTTATACCAAAGTAATGAAGTAAGCAAAAGGTATTATTTTCTTATGTCGAAATTTTTCACCTCTGACCTAATAAGCTGTTACCTTCCTGAGACTCTTTTTAGGCATATACTTCCACACAAACGTGCTCACCTTGTGCTTTGTGCTGTTCCCTTCTCCATGTCAACGCACAGAACCAAAGGAAGGCTTTCTGTGCCTTAAACCCCAAGATAAAGATGGCCATTTCTGAGTGACAACAATTTCCCGTTGTCATGTTAAATATTCATTGTTGTTTCATGGTAGAGTGCTTAGAAAGAGTCTGTAGCCACCACTAAGGGGTGAAGGAGTGCTTCGGTGACACCATGTTTTTCTAAATGGTTTTTCTCTTAAGGGAGGTACATCCTCCTATCCCACCTCATTCCAGGCTCCCGTCTCTTCATCCCTGCCTCTCTCTGACATCTAAGGTCATGCTGTTTAATCTCCATTGCCTTTTTTCCATTTCAACAGTGCAAACCAACAGTCACCTTTCACGGGCTCGAGCCCTCTTGAGGTGCATGGAGAAAGTGCTGATCTCTCATAGGCTAGGTCAGTGGTTCCCCAGGAATGAAGAAACTCTAAACACCCCAAAGACACTCCCTGTAACACTTTTAGTATCTACTGAATGAGAAAATACATGGAAAGGAAAAGGTACTGTTAATTAAATGTAATGTCTTTAAGTGGACTTGCATTTTATTAACTATGACCATATCTACATGCATTAAAATAATAATAGTAGCTACTATTTATTGTGGACTTATTATGTGCCAGATATTTTGCTAAGTGCTCCACCTGTATTATCTTTAATTCACCCCATAACCCTACAGAGTGGAAGCCATTGTTATCCCCATTGTATAGATGAGGAAACGGAGGCTCAGAGAAGTGAAACAACTCATCCAAACTCACACTGATGGGAAGTGGTAGCCTGAGAACTCAGGGTCTGATAGGCATGAAACAGCCATTCTATCATGCCTTGTTTATTTCCTTATCCTGCGGGCAATGATTGCTGTGCTTATGAACTCTCTGGCTTGAACTCAGGGCCTCCTAGGAATCTGAGATGGCCAGGAGGGGGCCACAGGCTGTCTGGGAAACTAATTAATGTAGGTGCTGAGCCCCCAGCCTGAAGCTGCGCTTCAACTTGTGGGCTAGTGATGGGCCTTTCTAAATCCAGCCTTGTTCTTTTAGCATCTCTCAACCCCTGAGCCCCTGGGGCTTGTGTTTGCTTCTGCCTGGTCTGGCTTGGCCCAGTGTCCCCAGAGGCTGGAGGGGTTAACAGTTGAGAACGTGTTTGCAGACCATTAGAAACAATAATCACCTTGCCGAGTAACCTGATCTACCTCAAAAGAAGGGTCTTGATTTTAGCAAACAGTTTAAGTGGCCTCTGTGTAAATTGGAGGGACGGGGCAGGCCTGAATCAGCTCGCCTGAAGTGCATTTCTTCTGGGCAGTTGGAATTTGTGCGGTGATCAAGTCAAGCCCAAGAGCCAATTTCTGGGAGAGCTCACACCTTTCTGGCTGCGGCTTCCCTTGGAATTCTGAAAATGGCCTCCCCTGGATCCAGTGATCTGATGCAAGCCCCCACATGGCTCTTCCCCTGCCTAGCCAGGGGGAGCAAGTAACTATGTGGTGGCCATCTGACCAGGTACACGAATTGAATCTTTACCGTGTGCTCAAATGCACCATCTCCTTTCACCCTCACCACTAAGCAATAATGCTATTATGCCTCTCATTTCACAGGTGAGAAAGATGAGACTTAGAGACAGCTGTGTGCCAGAGCAGCACTGACTGGTAAACTTTCAGGAGTTCAGCAAGCTAGTGGTTAAACATGGCTGTTACTAACAATTAAATACATAAATGTATAATTACGTAAATTATATCAAAAACAAAGGTAACAAATAGTGAAAAGTCATCACTTCCTAATTACTCTATTACATCTCACTAGCGTATGTGCTTTGGAGGTTGTTTCTGTCTGTTGTACCTGTGTGGTGGGCCTATTGTGTACCAAATGTGCCACCACACACCTCTTCCCAACCTTCCGTTTTGTGACATCATGCTGGTGGCTTGAATCAGCCTTGGTTGGGGCACTTACATCACAGAAATTAGCAAATGTACAAATTAGGGCTTGTATTCCACCCCCGCCCTCACTCCCACTCCCAGACTGGTGGTTAAACATTTACCAGCACCCCTGTGCTAAGAGAAGTGAACTAACTTGGCCAAGGTCACAAGGCTGGTTGTGGAGCCAAGACTCCAGAGAGGTTTCCACCATACTCTTCTACCTCTTAAAATGTCATTAAGGTCCCTCAGCAAGTTAATTGCCAGGAATAAGAGTCATGGGTTAAAGATGAAAAGAGACTTAAAGACCTATCACACAGTCACGATACGTGCACCTTATTTGGATTCTGATTAAAATAAACAAAACTTCTTTTAAAAGTTAAGGCATTTATGAAGTATTTGGAAATTTGAACACTTACTAGGTATTCGGTGGTATTAATAAGTTACCATTATTTTTAGTTGTAAGAATGACTTTTTTTTTTTTTTGGTAGGGAAGGTAATTAGGTTTATTTATTTTTTGGTGGAAGTATTGGGGATTGAGCCAGGGAACTCATGCATGCTGGGCATGCACTCTACCACTGAGTTATACCCTCGCCTTGCCCGCATTGTCTTTTAGAGCACTGAATAGTTAAGATGAAATGAGATGCTGTCGGAGAAGGGGTGAGTGGGTATAGAGGTATGTGGTTCTCAAGGTGTGCTTGCCTGACCAGCAGCAATCAGCAACACCATCACCTGGGAAGTGGAAAATGCCAATTCTCAGGTCCCACCTCAGACCTACTGAGTTAGAAATTCTGAGGGGTGGGCCCAGCAGTGTGTTTTAACAAGCCCCCCAGGTGTTTCTGATGCCCGCTCAAGTTTGAGAACCACTGGTTCAGATGAAACAAGATTCAGGAGTGGATAATTGAAGTTGAAGTCAGGGGTTGTCATATGTATGCTTGAAATTTTCTGTAATAAAAAGTGTTTTAAAAAAATTAAGCGTGTTGGACGAAAGTAGTGTAGGTGTGATGGGGAGGGATCTCAGCCGGACGGCCTTTGGATACAGAACCAGACAAAAAGATTCGTGTGATGTTCACAGGCTTTGTACTGGCGCACGTGTCTTTATTGTCTTTTAATTAAAACTCCAGGTTAATGGCTGCATTAGCTACTGCCTTTAATAGGCCCTCTCCTCCTCCTGGCCAACCCCAACTCCTCGTGTTTCTCTCGTCAACCTCGCCCCTTCATTTGAAGCCCTAGTGTTAATAAGGTTTGATTCTGGAGCCTCAAATCTCCCGGAGAAGTAACAATTTTAATTTTCGACTTCCACCTAAAGCTGTGTGAGTGTAAAATAGCCACCCCACTAGACCTGCTTTATCAGCTACAGACGTGACACAATTAATTAACATTACGCAGCCTCCCGGCCACACAAGCTGCTTAACTTCTAGCCCATTGTAGTTCTGGTTTACTTAGCAGATAGGGCCTAAGAGCTCGTAACTGTTTACCTGCCTCTGGAGGGGCTGTCCTGGGCAGATGAGTTCATTAGCTGGTGTTTGCAGAGCTGCGAGGAACCCCCAAAAAGCATTAGGTGAGTTTTTATTTTTATTTATTTATTTTTCTGTTTAAAAGGTACTGAGAAAAGGACCTTTGCCTTGGTCTGAACTCACATCCCAGTTATGTGGCTACGCCTCACGGTTGTCAGTTTCCCTCCCTCCCTATCCCACCCCCTTCCTCCAGCCCAGGTTTTTTGTTTGTTTGTTTTCTATCTCTCATTTCTGCTATTTCTCCCAACTAGAAAACACTTTGGATTTTGTCCCAGAGGACAGGAAAGGTCTGTCTGCCCAGCAGATGGGATATTTAAGGATTTTTAGTCTTTTTGGTTTAAATGCCAAAAGCTTCCAAGTCCTCTGCTTTCTCCTCCTGCCCCATTTCCAAGAAGCTGTCATTTTTCCCTTCCTAACTTCCCCAATTCCCTCTCCTCCCCTCCCTTCTCTTTTAAAAACTGACCCGCTGAGACTTAGTCAAGAAACAGCAAGGACATCCTTTCTAGAAACTGTGCTTCCCAAAACTCAGGAAAAGGAAGAGAAGGAGTGGTCATTTTCCTGTAGAAAAGGAGAGGATGACAGAGTAGGGAAAAGAACGTTTCAGTGGGGAACATTGCCTCCTGTTTTTCAAATACTACTCCTAGAACAGGATTTCTTAACTTTGAAGAAAGTTCGAAATTTCTTAACACCAAAGGTAAAATGCAGATACCGGGGTCACGTTCCAACCCAAATGGATCACAATTTCTGAGTATGGACTCTGAGAATCTGTATTTTTAATAAGCTCCTTAAATCATTGAATGCCCACTGAGGTTTGAGAACCGTCGATCCAGAGGGTGAGGCCCAGGGTCCTATTTACTGAATGCCTTCTAAATGCCATGAAGGAGAGAAATAGCTTTGGCTTTGATTTTTGAGAGATCTTAACTCCAGGTACTCTTTTAAAGAAATGAGACTTCATTATTTTATATTGATGTTATTTATCAGGGGCTTGGTATATGCTGGGTGTTTTATAGTCCTCACCCCTTGACAGATCTGTGTGTTTGTTACACTCATTTTAGAGACGAGGAAACCGATGCTTGGAGAGGTTAAATAGTTTGCCTACTTCACACCAATAAAATGTGTATTTAGATTCCTATATTTCTGGCTCCAAGCTGAGTTGTTACCTCCCAAGTAGAACTGTGGTGAGCATATTTTCCACACCGAAAACTGAGACTGGTGATTTCACAGATATGCTTGAATTTTTATAGGCAACGGTTTATGATATTTGCAGTTAGAACGGTCTCCTTTACCCCTGGCAGGCATTAGCCTGTTTTTCACTTTGTAGGATGTTGTCAAAGTCAGATGTGGCAGTCCGAGGCCTCACTTGCCAAGCCCACTGGGCAAGAGACCCCAGCCTTTCTCCCCGGACTAGGAAATTAGGGGTAAATTTTAAAATTATTCAACAATACAAATAAATCAGGAGTTCCCAATTATCTCCTGTTCTCCTCAGAAGCAATTTTTGTGACCAGTTTAGGCTATTTCCTTGGAGTCATTTCTCTATGTTTTTATACATATGGTGTGTTTCTTAATATACATGGAAAATATATATCAAAATATATATATCAACCTTCCAACCAGCCTTTTTCATGTATTGATTTACCTTAGACCTCTCTCTTCTTCCTTTGTCTACCTTGTTCTTTTTTCCCTCTTGCCTTTTTAATAGCAAAGGCTCACTGAAGAAGTTCAATGATGGGAGGGAAGGAAGAATAGTCCATTAGCCTAATTAAAGATTAAAAAAAAATAGTTACTTCGGAATCCAAGTTTAGAAATATTTTTAAAATTATGATTAAATATCTATAACATCATAGTGACTGCTGTAACCATGTTTAGGTGTACAGTTCAGTGACATTAAGTCCATTCACATTGTTGTACAGTCATTACCACCTTCCATCTCCAAAACCTTTTTATTTTCCACTGAACTCTGCACCCATGAAACACTTAACTCCCCAATTCCTTCCTCTCCCAGCCCCTGGCAGCCACTATTCTGCTCACTGTCTATGAATTTGACTACTCTAGGTGCCTCCTGTAAGTGGGATCATACAGTGTTTGTCCTCTTGTGTCTGGCTTAGTGCACTTAGCATCATGTCTTCAAGGTTCAACCAAGTTGTCACGTATGATAGAATTTCCTTCTTTTTAAAGGCTGAATAGTATAGTGAATTGTGTGTATGTGCATTTTGTTTACCTACTCATCTGTTGATGGACGCTTGGGTTATTTCTACCTTTTGGCTTTTGAGGATAATGCTGCCATGAACACAGGTGTGCAAAGATTTGTTTGAAACCTTGCTTTAAATTCTGTTGGGTAGGGTGTATACCCAGAAGTGGGATTGCTGGATCATATGATAACTCTGTGTTAACTCATTCTTTTTAAATACTACATAATCTTCCATTGTATCTTTGATGTGTTTATTGGCAATTTAAGTTCTCTTTTCTGTAAATGGCTCATTGTCTGGTATGATTTTCAGTGGGGTTTTAGATGATCTTTATATAATCTTGATAATCTTTCTTTTATCTGTTACATATATGGCAAATTATACATACTTAAAACTAAGTTTCTACATCAATCCAGATCCAAGACCTTGTCCATATCACTTTGATTATTCAAGGAATGGTTATTGATAAGAGTTTTTAGTATTATAAAAATAAGAGCGCACAGGCAGGCAGCCATCTCTACATAGCACGGAGCCTACCTCAGAGTAGATGCCCACAAATATTTATCAAATGACTGAATCACTTTTGAACAGCACACAGTTTCATTAGTGTTTCTGTTTTAGGACTTATATGATCAGTCAAGTCCAGAACTAAACTAAATTCTTCATAATACCTCACAGCACAGTTTCATATAGTCTACCAGTCTCAGAAAAAAAAAATTAAGCCACACTGCTCTGAAAATAGCGGATAAGTCAAGTTTCTGCTATTTGAAAAGCACTCCAGGGAAACTGTACTGCAATGGGCTTTGTCAAAATGAGAATAGTTAGTGATTAAGTAACTCAGATTAGACAAGAGTGGAAAAGGGACAGTGGTTCTTAACTCGCTTGCTACCTCTTCTCCAGGAAAGATGTCAATCTTAATTATGGCTTAATATGTACCAAATAATTTGCTGAACACTGTACATCTGTTATTTAATCTTATTTAGTCTCCAACAGGATCCCTCAAGGGAACCATTATCATCCCCATCTGATGGATGTAGAGGGTTCAGGATGGCTCAGTCACTTGCTGGAGGTCACACAGCTCTTGGTATATCAAAGAGCTGAGCTGGGAATTAATTTCTGTCCCTTCAGTGGCAGGCACTGCAGTCTTCTTGACTGTTTTCCTACTGTGTTTATGGTTCCGCATCGCTGGATCAGGGTTACTAACAGGAACCCTGGCCAGGAGTGGGGGACATTGCCTGTATGCACGTGGAAGGGGAGCAGGAAGGGAATCGGGGTTTTGGTCGGTGCCCCAGGGTTGGGTGTGGGGATTCGAGTTGGAGTGACTGCAAGTCCTTGAACCTCAAAGGTCCACAGCTTGACTGGCCGAATACCTCCTCCTTCTGGGACTGCATCCCCAAGGTGCTGCAAGGTCCTGGGGCTGCAGGAGCCTCCTAAGGCCAGCTTGATGTCCCCAGTTTGTCATCGCTTGGGAATGACTCTGCTTATCTCCTCAGCGATGCTGCCTTCTGACCACAGCCCACAGAGGTCTCTGCCTCTCCCAAGTCTGGTTACACTGGGAGTTTGCAGCTGGTAACTTATATGAACTTACATCCTTGTGTTGCTCTCTAAACTTTGTTCCTTGTCACACCAGACAAATAGTGACGCCTCTGGGGTCAGAGGCCTGGGTTAAGTTTTCGGTACACAACCTCTCTTACACACAGCCCTGGAGCCCTATGTTGACAGATAAAGTATATTTTTAGTGAACCACTTCAGAGCCTCTGTACCCTTAGAGTCAGCTGAGGATAATTAGTGTGAACAACTGTTCTCAGAGAGAAGAAAGATGGGGAAGACTTCCTCAAATTGAATTTTTTATTTCTGGGGAGAATTCTTGGTGAACCTGTTTTTAAGTGCAGATCAGCAGAATCTTAGGGAAAGGCCCACAACATCAGCTCTCATTTTCCCCTGTTCTTAGCCTAACTTCCCAGTCTTAGATGTAGCTCATTTTCTAGAATTGCCTGTTCCGGGGCCTGTGAAAACAGGGAGTGTGCCCCTAGGGAACCTGGAGGCTGGGGTGGTGGAGGCGGGGAGGCAGTGATGGTGAGGGGAGGACCCATATTTTACCTGGAGGCCTGAAAATTAATCTATTCTTTTGATGATAATTTTTTAATTCAAGTATGGTTGACATATTAGTTTCAGATGTATAACATAGTGATTCAATATTTATACATTATGGACCATACAAAGTTATTACAATATTGTTGACTATATTCCCTGTGCTGTACATTACATTCCTGTGACTTATTTATTTTATAACTGGTGGTTTGTACCTCTTAATCCCCTTCACCTATTTTGCCTACCTCTCTACCCGTCTTGATGATAATAATTTAAAATAGCATTTGGAATTATAATCCAAATCCTGTAGCGGTTTTTTCCTGCAAGTTTGAGGGTCATTTTTAAATACAAAGAAGCCAAGGGGCTCACTCTGCTGTGATTTGTCTGTGCTGTCCTGATTCTTGGCCGTCTAGACTTGTGATTTCTACCTACCCAGCTGCTCCCATCTTTGAAATTGTCCCCAGGTGATCTACTGTTACCCGTCTCGGTTACAGAAGTCCTCACTGAAAGAAACAATGCACCTTGAAAATAGAACCTTCTCCCTCTGTCTCTGTTTCACTCAAAGTCTTAAACAACTCAGCATCCAAATGATCATCCTCTGGTGTTGCCCGGAACTGTGGTCTGGTCTCACAGGAAGAGCCATAATTAACCTTAGTAGAAATCTTCGACAACCTTGGAGAAAAGGAATGTAGCCAAGTCTGATTCCCCTTGGCAACCAAATAGAAACCTTTGACTCCCACAGGTACTTCCCTCCCAGGTGTGGAAGGCTTTCTAGTCTCACTTCCCAGGTAAGACCAGGCAGGTGTGTCTATATCAGGGAGCCCCAAATTGTGATTGTCAGCAGAATGTGGATGGAGAGAGGTTGCTGATTTCAATCAAGGGAATCAGAAAAGACCGTTTTCCTTTTCACTAAAAATCTGTCTTCTCGGGTTGTACTCAAGGGCTTGTGATTTGCATAGAAGTGTCTCCGAAGCAACAAGGTTTATGAGCAGACTTGCTCCCTGGCCAATGGCAAGGATCAGTAACACCATGGAGGGCTGCACTGTCCACTGTGGGAGCTTCAGTGTGGCTAGGAACATTTAAGTGAACTAAAGGGAAATAAAATTCAACATTCAGGTTGTTGGTCGCACTTGCTGTGATGTAACATGCTCAGTAGCACGTGTGGCTGGTGGCTTCTATACTGGACATTTCTGTCACTGCAGGAAGTTCTATTAGACAGTGTCACTCTAAGGCACACTGCTTTACTAGTGCCAGACAGTGGTGACCTGCACTGTGGCCCTGAGGGACCCAAGTGAGGCTAGAATGAGAATATAGAGTCGCAATAAATCTGCATGCAGAGCACAGGAATAGTCATTGGAGTGCAAACTTAATGATACTTTCAACAAAGACTTATTTCTTTAAATATAGCACATGATTCAATGTCACTCAAACGAGCATTGGAAATCCTGGTACTTGTGTGAGGTACCATTTGTATCGTCTGGGAATTCCTAACCTGTCAGTTGAGCAGGAAAAAAATAAGAGTAAGCTGTGATAAGCTGAAAAGTGGACAATTGCAAAGGCAATACATTTTTGGACAGGGGAGTGTGAGAAGATTCTCAGAGAAGGAGACACGCAAGCAAAGTTTGATGGGTGACAGGAAGCTTGGCTAAGAGACAAAGAGAAAGTTCAAAAAGAAAGAACTGCACAAAACTTAGGAGAAGTGTAAGAAGTTTGCTGGCAGAGGAATGTGAAGGGGGAGGAGGGAGAGAAGCGGGACCAGTCACCGCATTTTGGGGCCTTGTGCAAAGTGAAAGTGTGGGGCTCTTTGTTCAGAAATGCTTCAGAACTTCTAGACAGCTACAGCCGAGCATTAAATCCAGCAAGGGACCCCTCACAAATGCAGCTCACAGCCCACGGGGACATTCCCATGGCAGGAGATGAAGTTAAAGGGAGGCAGGACCAGACCATCAAGGATTCCTGGGCCATGCTTTGGAGCTTGGACTGTGTCCTGATGGTGACCGAGAACCTTAAGAGATTTTTAAGAGGAGCTGAGGCAAGATGAGGCCTGCATTTGACAATAAATAACCACATTGGAGGCAGCACTCGAAGGGCCTGGCAGGAAGGCTGGTTAAGAAGCGATTGAAATGGCCTGGAGGGAGAGGACGAGGACAGAAGTGACAGCGGGACAGAGAGGAGATGGGACTCAAACATGTGTAGGTGGTGAACTTGATAACAGATCACTGATTGGATAGTGAGTATGTTGGGGGTGCCTGATGGGGTTGTGGACGTGAACTTGGGGACTCACAGGTTTGACTGAAGTCCCGTTTGCTGTGGCCATGGCTGGGCTGTCCTCCCCAGTGACACGTGCCTCCTTCTTTGCAGGTTCTGGAGTCTTTGGGTTCCCATGACCCCTCCCAGAGCTAAAGGCTGAGGGTGGAGGAAAGTGGGAGGTGCTGGTTTGCACCCCAGCCCCACCAAGAACCCTTTCGGGACCCAATTTCTCTGTTTGCCATGCAGGGCAGATGTTTCCCTAACCCAGACCTGGGGGACCCAAATCCACCCCCTCTCTGCTCCAGTCCGTGAAACCCAGCCTTGAGAGGAGCCTCTGTCAGCATTGTTTCAGTACCGCCTCCCTCGGATTTGCATTTCCTGACTTGGGTGTTTGTGACATTCCAGGGCCCACTATCAGAGGGTTTCACTTTTTATTTCCTGACTGAATCAGGACATGTGCTTTTTTGGGGGGTGGAGGTGGGGCTGAGGGAGCCAGTGTGTGACAAGGCAATCCACCTAGAGCGGGAAAAAGCCCACAGCGCAGCAGGGAGGGAAGGGAAAATGAACACCTGAGGGCCCCTCCAGCGGCCTCCTGACCAGCAGACGACTCGGAAAGAAGGAAAGAAGGAAGGAAGGAAGGAAGGAAGGAAGGAAGGAAGCCAGTGTGTATTCAGTGCCCGCACAGTGCGTGCCAGGGCTCCTCCTTTTCATCGCCTGTCCCCCTCATCCTCATGACAATGCCTGGAGGTGAGCGCAGGGCCCCCCTTTTGCTCATGCCTATGGCAGGATGTGGATTAGAACTCTGGTCTTCACATTCCTGGGTGCCCACCCACCCTCCATCCCTCCTGCCTCAGCAGATGCCTGGGAACAGCCCCCAGTTTCCTCCACTTCTGCTTGACAGATGGAAAAACACAACAGAAGGCACAGCAGTGCTGGTCCTGGGTGAACTGTTTCAAAGGTGAGGGCGATTTTATTTCAACCTCACATGAAATGGATGTCTCCATTACTTAGCTTATTTGTAAAATTTAAAACAACCAAAAACTAGGACTCTGGTCTGATTCAGAGAGAGTGGAAGGGGAGGCACATTTAATGCCTCTGAAGGGAAATAAAAACTCCAAGTAGTAGAGTGAAGTGGGCACAAGTTATGAATTGGCTGCACTGGGCTGCCTTGTTCCAAGAAAAATTTTAAAAACAACACAGGAATATCCTTGTTAGGTGGCAAGTCTGACGTGGTGAGTCTTGGCACTTTCTAGAAATTGGAGGGTGTGGTGGGGCAGGTGGGAGGGGAGAGTGACTTGAGCATCCGGAGAGCAGCCTAATGTGAGGGTGGCTTCTGGGCCCAGAGAGCACCCCTTGTGCCTGTGGCTCCGACAAGCAGTGAGGAGAGAGGGAGTTAAGACCCGGGGAGCTGTTTCCAGCCCAGAGCTCTCTGAAGAAGGCTCCGAGTGGATAACAGCTCAGAAGCCAAGGCTGCTCTTGCAGGCTGGTTGCATGTTTAAACTGGGATATTAATTTTACAAGCAGAAAAAAGCTCTCCTGGACACGAAAGATGGGCTGCCAGAAGTCCACCGCCCGTGGGCTCTGGATGAAAGGACCGGGTCTCCAGGGGCATCTTCCGGGCTGCAAAAAGGGCCAGGCTGCTCGAAGGGCACTTGAAACAAATAAAATAGTGACTCTAAAACGTACCCATATGTCACGTTCTTCCAGAAAAGCACCCTCTGTAATTAGTTACAAGCTTTAGAGAATAAAATCCAATTTACCTGTCAAAGGGAAAGGCCGAATCCCCCCACCCCAGACGGCCGGGGGCAAGGTTGGCTGCCCGCCTCTTCCCTCCCCCGCCCACCTTTCTCCCCCTACCTTCTTGATTTGTGAAGAATGAAAAAAAAAAACAAAAAACAGAAAAGTTGGGAAAATCCTCTAAAGACACACAGTGTTCCAAGCACAATCAGACCACTAATTACTGTTAAGCCCGAGCCCCTCTTTGTGTCCTGAGGGGGGCTTCAGTGTGTAGCGACCACTTGGGTCTTTTCATGAGTTTGGGTGAACTCCTGAATAGCAGATTTTTTTCTCTTCTCCTTTTCAGCATTTGCTTTCTGCCCGCTTTTCTTTTTCTTCTTCCTCATCTTCACCTTCTTTCCTACTGCTTTTCCTTTCTTTTCTTTTTTGGTGCTTTTTTTTTCTTTCTTTCTGGGTTTTTTTTTTTTTTTGCTTTTCTGATGGCATTTTTATTCTGGCGTTGTGTTTTAAGTCTCTAAATGAAACTTGACTGCCCCCACGGCCGGCTGGAGAAGCACAAAGGCCTCCCATTCCACTGGCTACAGTAACGCCATTGTGTGTCCTAACAATGCACTAATTGGCGGTGACAATTGTGGAGTTGGGGAGGAAGGGGGGGCCTCTTTTCCAATCAGCGGGCCACCGAATAAAGGGACAGGAGGAGGAGGACGGGAGGCCCTGGTTCCTGATGGAGAGGGGGAGAGACCCACAGAGTGGGCGCAGTGCTGGGGCTTGTGTGGGCTTTCTAAATTAATAATAAAGCGGGAGAAAATTATTGGGGGAAAAAATACAGGCTTTGCCACAGACAACTTCAGGGTCCTAGGGGTGGGGCTGAGGTGTGAGTGAGCGCCCCTCCAGGATGACTCTGTGGGAAGGGAAGCTGGAATCAGCCGACTTGCACATCCAGCACTCCCGTGTTCCTGCAGACCGATGCAAAAGTGGGACACGCTGGTGAGAAGAGGCTCTGAGCCAAACTCCCGACAGGATGGTTGAAAAGCAGGTACTGAGCGGGTTGCCTGGTGAAGTCCTCGCTTCAGCCACGTTTCTCAAGGAGGTAGACGCCAGACAGGGAGAAGTTGACATTTGATGGACGGTGGATTAGGTTTTCATAGAGTCCAGGAGCTGCAGGAGGTAACTCTGATGTTCACAATGGTCCAAAAGGGGAGCTAGGCAGGATGGTAGAAAACGAAATGGTAGCCCAACCATGCCGCTGGGCCCCCAGGGAAACTCACAGTGTCACCTGGAGCCCCAGAGCCACCTGGTTCCAGCCCACATCCCTGCTGTACACAGGACAACACCTTCCCAGGCCAGCCTCAAAGGGGCCCTCTCCCTGAAAGCTTTTTCTGGCTGCGTGAGATCAACCCACATCCTTGTTCACACACTCCCTCTGCACCCAAAAGTAACAGCACTTGACCTGTGTGCCACGATATTTCCACGTTAGTGTCCACGTTATTTCAATGAAATCTCACAGCACCCCATAACCTGATGTCTATTATTATCTCCAAAGAGAAGGGGATAATAACTTGCCCAAGGTCACTGGGTACCAAAGCGGAGGAGCCAGGAATCTAACAGTTGCAACAACAGCACTGGTTAATGTCACCCTCTTGGCTTCCGTGCTCACTTCTCCCTGTTCACTCTGTGTATCGGGGTGTCGGGGTCGGGGTGGGTGTGGGGTGCAGAGAGGCTGTGTCTTTGCAACCCCAGTAGCTGACAGAGTACTTGGCATGTGGGAGGCCTCCTAACAGGTTTGCTGACTGAAGGGGAGGCAGGGAGGGTTGAGTTATTAGCAGACATCCTCTGTGTCCTTGTAGGTCTCAGACTTTGGCCTGCATTAGAATCCCCTGTTGGGGGGAGTTGTTAAAATATAATTCTCCCCTCTTGCCCTTCTCCATCCCCTGGGTCTAGTTCGAACCGAGAACGTGCACTTGTAGTCCATTCCCACTGATGCTGCTGGTGCTGTTTTGGGACCGCAGTCTGAGAACAGCTGCTCTGGTTCTAGCGTAATGTTCACACTGCATCAGGGATTCCATGCCTGCCATCATCTCTTTTTGTGTCCTGAGATCGGAACTTTTACTAAGGAGAAATTAAAGTGGAAAAGTTTTGACCATAATGATAGATAATCTTAGGCTCTTTTCTGCTTCAAATAACAATCTTAATCAAATAGCCATTTATATCTGATGAAAAAGAAAAAGATGATCAGTGATGTGTCCAACTCACAACATTGCCAACAATGACATTTTCAGAAAACATCTAGACAGAGCCTTTTATTTGGGAAGAAGACTCTTGGAGAGCCCTTCTCTCTCACAGATTGTTGTGCCTTTTAATTTTATGTCACAAATATCAGGTACTTTAAAGTGAAATCCTCATCCAGTGGAAGAACTGAATAAAGAGCATTTTAATTCTCAAGTCTTTTTGGTGACGGCATCTCAGGGGATGGGTGAGGAAGTGAGGAACCTGCTCCCGGGAATCAGGGTGCTGGCTCAAGACCCAGTGCCAACATGGGTCCCAGCGTGGTGCTAGGGGACAGATGGGACCTTCTGAAAGGGGGGCAGCTGCCATCCCTGCAAATGAAGGGTTCTCTGTCCACTCACTTCCTGTTTCTTGAGCCAGTCTTTTCAATTAGTCAGGTGTTCATCATCCATTGCTAAGTCACCACCATCGTGCTGCGGGTGCAGCAAGCTCCTAAAGTAGCATCTCTTCTCAATTAAAGAGCACTTGCCTCCCAGCCTTGGTACAGCTTCCAAGCAAATCAGCCAGAGGTCATGAGTTCACCCTGGCAGATGTATGTTCATGCTGCAGTGTCTTGTCGGCTGCATGGCCTGGCATGACTGGGGTGGGGGCGGGGGTGCCGTCCCCTGAAGGGGGAGTGGGACACCTGCACCTTGAAGAAGGAAAAAGGGAAGCTGGGGAGGCACCATAGCCCTTTACAATTTATCAGGCCTTCAGGTGGGGTATCTCGTATTCTTATTTTTAATTTTGCAAAATCTTTGCTGCCGGAACAAACAAAACAAAAGAAAAAAAGATGTTTTGGGGACAGTGGGAAATTTTATTTGGAACTGAGCATCAGACAATAACCAGGAATTATTGTTAATTTTGTTCAGTGTGTAATGGCACTGTGACTACGCAGGAAAAAACAGGCATCTTTTTTAGATGAGTGCTGAAGCACGTGGGCATGAAGTGTCATTATGTCTGGGATTTTCTCTGTGATATTTCCTCAAAAAAAGTAAACGGAAAACAAGAACAGATGGAGCAAACAAAGCAAAATCTAATCATTTTTACTTTTGAAAATGTTTATTTTTATCTTTGAAAATCCTAGTTAGAATTGCCCTGTAGTAGTAGGCTGCCCACGAGCAGATGAGTTGGGTTGCCCCGGGGCCAGGTTTGAGGGCTAGTTTCCAGGGCTTGCTGGCTGTCAGACCACATGTTGACATGTGTTCACTATAAGCTTTGGCACTTGGCAAAATCTATCTATCAGCCGGTGCCCGGCCTCCGCTGCCCTCTTCACTTTGGTGAGGAATTGAACCTGCGGGAGCTGAAGTTACCTCCTGAGACATCTGTCAGCGGTCTCCTCTAGGCACTGGGGCTGCCGATGGCTGCTTCCCCAGTTGCCTCACCCTGGGCAGCAGTGAGAAGACCATCTGGGGAGCTTGACCCAGTTTAGAATTCAAATTCACTTCCCTGCCTGTGTAATTGGAATTTATTTCCTCTGCAAAAGGCTCGACTCTCAGAGCAAAATACCTCTCGCTGGGCTTGAGTCTGTGTGCAGTGATCCTAATGGAGCGAGATGCTGGTTTATTTTCATAACAGTGTGCGCCTTGCGGCATCCTTGGAACCCGACGTTATTAAGAGTGTGTCATCACAATACAGTGTAGGAGCTAAGGCAATTTGGATGTCCTTGGGCCCAAAATTGATATGAGCTTTGTATAGTCTTGTAATTTGGAAGGCAATTTTCCATAACACAGGGAGAGATGTTCCTTTATACATTTGAGATAATTTAGCTCAATGTTCATTTGAAAAAATTACAGTGCTAATAGCAGCTCTTCGGCTTCAGAACAACAGACCATCCTGGGAGAACACGGAAGTCACTGAGAGTGATTCTCATATCATTCTGTCTGGGAGGGTCTGGACAAAGGCTGGAGGAATTTCCCCCAGACCGACAGCTGCCCGAGGTTGTGTGGTGGGATCTGAAATAGTGTATGAACTCATGAACTCTGGCTGATTTGCTTAAAACCAGTAGCTCCTAATGGAGGAATATGAAATAGAGGCAGGAATAATGAATTTCCTGATTGTCCAGGTAAACCGGAAGTCATTGCACATAAATCAAAATTTCTGTATGTTCAGCTATGAGAACAATTTGTTCTTTCTGCTGGAACTTTCTGCCCAGGCTATGAAGGTTAGAGGATAGGGAGAATGAATGAACCTTTTTGCTGGGTATGTTTTTCCTTGGGCTTCCTGAGTATTATAAGATGAGAAGATCACATCTTTTGTGGACTCCGAATCTTTGGAAAAGTGCTCCATTAATGAAGAACACTTGTCATCTTCAAAGTCACTGACCTCATACAGAGAGGAGAGGGTAAGGATTATCTAAGTTTCCATTCACCTGTAACTGGGCAGTTGAGGTTGAAAATTGTCCCTTCAATAGATGCCTGGATTCAGAATGATTCTGGTTCATTTTAAACTCTTGTTCTTTCACTGAACCAAGGAAAATATGGACACAGCTCAAGATTTCCTGAATTTCCCAGGCCTTTCTGGGCAACAAGCATCTAATGATTTCCCATTTTAAACACCATTCTCCAGTCTGATGAGGTTCGTGTTCGTTGGATGGGCCTGAACTGGGAGCAGACTGTCACATGCATTTGAGGACAATTGCAGCATAACCAGGAGGAATGAAAAAAAGAAAAGGAGGGTACAAGGCTCCCTTTGTAGGCCGGCTTAGTCACCTGTAGCCATGACTTGGCCAATTCTATTCAGTAGGCTGTCTGGCATCGGTATATACTGGATAAACAGACACTAACCACACCCTGGAAGGAAATAAAGAGGGTATAAAGGTAAGGTTTTTGAAAACAATGGCAATCTATGAGCAGCAAATTCCAAAGTACTGTTCTGTGTCTGCTGGGTGGATGGGAGGCAACAGCTGTTGGCTGGAGGGCAGCTAAGACCGTCAGCCCCTCTCCATCCCTTTGACATTCTTCCCACTGTGGACCACCAGTATGCCAAGCAAATGTCTATGTTGGGGCAACTTGCTTCATTTAATCTAGTGATTCTTAATTTTCAGAACACATAGAAATCACCGAGGGAGCTTTTAAAAGACACAAATATGCATGTGCCATCCAGAGAGATTCTTATTCAATTGGCTGTGATGGGGTCCTGTCATTTTGCTTGTGTTTTTGTGTTTCTAATGTGGGGACCACTGAATAAAGCCATCCTCTTGAGCCATCATCAAAGGACAGGATGGGGAGGCGACAGTTAAGGGAGATGCAAATCACCGTCCCTCCTGAGGGTGGGGAGAGAGGAACACAAAATGGTGTCTCTTTCCACCCTCTGGAAACATCTCTTTTTGGTAACATGGAAACTTCCTGCAGTCATCCAGCCACTCCAGCTTACCACCCCTGGGGGGAAAGCTAACCTGTCCTGTGAATCAGACGAAGCAGGGCTCTGCCTGCATCGTGTCGTTTGGTTCAGTGAAACATTAACTCGTTTCTATTTATTGTGGATTGTGGCAGGTTTCTAGTGAAGACGAGGTCCAGTTGTTCCTTGGGCAGAATGGGCATGAGCCCCAGTTGGTTTCCTGAGGGTGGGGGAGGGGCGGCTGGGCATGAACTGGTTTAGGTGTGTCTTGGAGAGTGAGGCTCAGAGTCCACCGCTGGTAAATGTTTAACCAGAAGCACCTTTGCTGGTCTCCTCCATGGCTTTGAGAAAGTGAGTTTAAATGGTGCTTCTGAAAAGTCCCAAGTGGACGGTTGTGCCTGTGACTATTTTGGTGGCAGGGAGAGGGCCAGCCCAGGGAAGGTCGTGCAGATATTCCCAACCGCCTCTCCACCCCCAGAGGGCTGCTGTCCTCACAGAGGTCACTACTCTTTCCTTTCCACTCTTTGCTCCCAAAACATGGTCTTCAGGAATGACTAGTGTCCTTGCCTGCTGCCTACTGCCTGGCACTTGTCCCTCTAACTTGGAGAGTGCAGTGGCGAGACGAAACCGGGGCAGGAGGGCTGGGGGAAGGCTGTGGCAGGACGGTCCTTGGGTGGGCTTGGCGGATTTGTCTCAGACCTGAAAGAAATCTCCGCCTGATCTGAGAAACGAAGCCTGTAACACTATATCTGCTTCTTTTGAAAAGTTACACTATATTTTTCATAAGCATAGGAAGGGCTGATGAGAATATTGAGGTTGATGGGTTTAGAAAAAACCCAAAGTCCATCTGTAAGATTAATATTAAGAGCTATTTTAAAGTCTCAGTAGCTCCCTTTCAATAAAGCTCAAATCTTGACTTTGAATGAACATCCAGGGCTCTTCTTGGACTTTCATTTCCCCCCACAGAAACAGCATTCTAATGAAGTTGTTAGGAGATGAGAAAGTACTTTCTGCATTGTTTATTGAGAGAGAGAGAGATAACTTTATACACTAGGAACTGGTGCACTTGAATTATATGACAGATGACCATTAAAAACTAGGGGTCATTTCTACAATACAACTTCATTTTCTATTATTACGGTTGATATTTTAAAAATGATGTAAACAAAAATATGGATAAGTTATGCCAAAACAAAAGGCAATACAATCCTGAAAACAGAACCAGCACATACATAACTTAGCACATAACAGCCATTACAAACAGCTCAACACAGAGTGACATAGTAATAGCCCCAACCCCAAATTTTAGGCAGTTCTGTACGGCATGAGCAGAAATAAGAGAAAATGACACTGATCTGACCCAGGAGTGTGAGAGCACGTTGTGCACAGGTCTTCCGCAGCCCATGTTCAGTACTCTTCATTTGCAATCTACACATTTTACCTCCTTTTACAGATTCCTTAAATACAGATTTGTTTTTCCCCCTTAAATCTTCTAAGGTAGCCCACTAGCTGTTCACAATAAGGTCCTGGTAGGTGACCAGAACCAGAAGCGAGGCCTCCAGCACTGAAAGCCCGCTGTAAATAGCTCGGCGGTCTGCCCGCGCCACGCAGGGATGTTCTCACCGCAGTTCATCCAAGAGGCTCTCCGCTTCCCATTTGGAAAACAGGTGGCAACATGAAAGAAAATCTTTATACAGTAAAGGAAAAGAAAACTCTTGTGTTTGTGTAATGTTTTAACCTGAAAAAAGGCTAAGTTCACTGACTTTTCAGATTCAAATCTGAATAAACGGTTTAATTTCTCTACCCATTGGCCTTGGTGACATCATGACATTCCCCTGAGTTTGGTTAATGAAAAGCAAGCAAGGAAGCAAAAAAAAGTGATTAGGAAAACAGCATAAAACAGAGTTAAAACATTACGTGGGTGTCTTTTTTGTATCTCCTGGTAAAAAGTGCCAAGAAGCCAGTGTTTCCACGTTATACTTTGATGATGTTTCCAACAGGAATCCTTGCACTCATGGAGTTAAGGCACCAGGTTAAATGAAGGTGGAAGGTCTGACGTGTATGGAATATGCAGGCTCCAAGCGCGCCTGTGTAAAGAGCAGCAGCCAATAGGGAAGAAGCCAAATGATCCACAATTAGGTGAAGGGTCCTGTGGGCTTCGAGCGGGTCACAGAGTCTAGACTAGAAGCACTAGGCAGTACTGTAAGGCACTCCTATGGGGAAAAGAAACAATGCGACGGCCAACAAGAGAAGGAGCCACAGGCCCTAGTGGTCCACCAGCCAGTTTATGAGGCCTGAATCAGAGTTCAGGGCTTAGGACCGGGGCAAGGAAGATCAAGGGAAGGGGAGAGGCTGGTCTGCAGCTCTAAGGCCTAGGAGGGAATCGTCACTGTGCTAGGAGGTGCTACAGGTGCCCGAATCTTCACTCCAGACCTTTCTAACAAGATGGCTTCTCCTTCCACAGGGAGGAACCAAAGTGAAACAGCAGCTGTCTCTTCACTTGAGGTTAACAGGGCCTTCCATCACACTGGAGGCCACCGTAGGAGGAAAGTGTTCCATCACATAATCATTTGGAACCCATTTAAAGTAAGCCCCCTGGCAACTGTGGGTGTCTTGGAAGGTGTTCCACACTTGTCTTTTGACTTTTACCTAGAGTTTAACGATGACCTGGGCTGCTGGGATTTAATTGTTGAAACACTGTCCCACATAATAGAAATTACGTTTGTCTGCTTAGATGAACTGAGCAGGGCTATTCACCTATCACTGGGTTCAAGTAGTTAAGTAGAGCAGTTAGTTTTTACAAGACTCAGGGTCAAGAGAGATGCAGCATAAACACACACACACACACACACACACACACACACACACCCCTGTGTTGTTAATGCCTGGTTGGTAACAAGGACCAGGGAAAGGAAAACAGTGTTTCCAACGACTCCATTCATGCCAACAAGGGCATGTTCGCTTCTGTCAGTTTCACCCCCACTTCTCTACGTTTTCACATTATCTTGGAAGAAGAAAAGTAGTGAGACAGAAAACTCAAGAAATACAGAGGGAAAACTGCATGCATCTCTCTTTACTAGGAGAAGTAAAAAAAATAAAGTAAAATCGCCTTTGTGTTGACTCCAGACAGTATCAGAATCAGGAGTTGAAGACTGACTTCATTGTCCAGTTATTTCAATAAAGTGCGGCTGATCAGTGGAGGTGAGTAATTCTGCCCAAACACGGGAATAGCAGCATTGCCTTAACCCCTAAATGAGGAGCAGAGTGTATCTGAGCTTCCTCAGATAATTTCTCTTTTTGCAGAAAGTGTTCAGTGTGGCATCATGAAAGTCCTACTCTGACACAGTAATTTACATGTGGCCTTTTCTGGCCAATGGGTAGAGAACAAATCCACAGGTTTGGAAGCCAAGCCTTTTCGAGAAGGCATGGGAAGAAACCATCCAGTGTCAACGTTCAGTGTGTACAGATGCAGAGACAAAAACAGAGGCCAGACCCCATGCAAGGGGACTCACTCCAGCTTAGCGAAGGCTGCCTACAGCAGCTAGAGCAATGTCAACAGCCCGGAAGGGAATTGCGGCATGGTCCCTAGGCGGGAGTCTGAAGGACGCCACTGAGCTGGTTGGAAATCACAAATCCCAAGTTCTAGAGATAGACCCTTTTCAGGGGAGGCCTAGTCTAGAAGAATCAAAAAGCGATTACCTTCTCAGCTAATCAGATATTAAAGCTCCTAAAGAGATTACCCTTTAGCACTATAGAGATGAAGACGACTGTAACAGAGTCCCCCAAAAAGGCAGTGTAGCAAAGGGGGAAGACGAGGGTTCACAAGGTTTTCATACAAAGGGCTTTCAAGTTCAGGAAAGAGCCGCCCTGGAAAGAACACATCCCAGTTGACTGCTTTTTAAGTACGTTGAGGCCTTCCTGCCGCGGTGCAAACTCAGGTCTATTTTCAGAACTGGCTTCTTTACTGCAGGATGAGATGCCAACATTTCACCAGGGTTGGACGGACTGTCTCACACACGAGTCTCTGGCACCGCGCAGAGATTTCCTCCAGGGATGCACCAGGGAGTGGGCCTTTCGAGAGAAAAGAGGTTCCCCTGAGCAGCTGCCAGCTCTAGGGGATTCCCTGGCCATTTTCTCCTGTGCTTTATGTGCAAGATATTTAACATGGGATGAAAAAAGGACCACGAGGGAAAGCAGGTATGGGCTTGGTCTTAAGGAGGTGGTAATCCACAGATTTGCTTTTGTTTCAACAGTTTCTCAGCAGTGGAACAATTACTTACAGTGTATCGAGTGATTTGGGAGGGTTCAAAACAGGGCGTTTACATGTGCTAAGGCATTTGGGCTGCAAACAGCAATTTTGAATTTTCATGGCAGACCCAGCCCCAAGCCGGCTCTGCTCTGTCCTATCAGATTTTGGTGGTGGTGGCTGAGCGGGTCATGGAGGCCTGTGGCCGGCACCGACCCAGCTGTCAGGGATCTACAGAAAGGAGAGAAAACAGAAGCAGCTGGGTTACGTGTCCAGTTCTGGGTGGCTGATGGTGATAGCATATTTATTTTTTTCCCTTTTGAAAATAAGCAGAAAATGATGTGGGTGGAAAGTTCTCCTTACCAGTTCACTGGACAGGACTGCCAATATTCAGCTGGGTCTCTGCATGGACCTGGTGAAAGCATAGAGACCAGAGATGCAGAAGTTCACCCCGCCTCTCAGCCAGTCTGACCCTGGGGGCCTATGAGATGGGACAGGAAATTCTGTATACACGGCGAACATGCTAGAAGGTGGGGAGACGGCCCTGCACTTGAGGTCTCCAAGTCGGGATCACAGATACCTTAATTACGGAGGAGGCAGAAGCAAGCTACAGTGACAGGGAGCTAGGGGCGGAGGGAAAAGGCACTTTGCCATCGGAGCACATCTGTTTTATAATAAGCAGGTCTATAATTCTCTTGTGAAAGATCATGTTCTGCTATCTTCTCTCAGGCTGGAAAATATAAATACTGTATTTCATGAAGGGGAGGAGGAAAGGGGAGATGATCAAATTCGTTTGCCTGTTTGCCAAGTGCTTGTTTGAGATTTTCCACCCTTCTCCTTTTGTGTGCAACAGTCACTATAAAGTAGAGTGGGGAGGTGGGGAGTCAACTTACTTTTCTAAGAGTAAAAGGCACCGTAAAGCGTCTCATGAATGGGGCCCCAGCCCTTTTTAACGAGTTTTCATGCCTTGGTTACAGCTACTGTGTAATCAGAAAATAAACACGTGTGTGGTGCTGAGCTATTCAGTTGAAATGTGTGGTCTGGGGCCAGAGGAACTGGCACAGCTTGGGAGGTGAAAGGCTCACACCTAACCGTCTGCACAAAAGTAAGTCTGAATTGTCACGCCTCTAAACCGCCAGAAGCATCGCGAATTGGGCTCCGAAGGGAGCCAGGCATGCGGGAGAGGAGCGACGGGGTTAAACGTACCCTGGACTCTGAGCCGCTGACTCTCAGGTCCTACTAGCAGTGAAACTACTAAACTGTGAAGGCATTGAAGGCATATGCTCAAAGGAAATGAACAGAATCTTCTCATACCGTCTCCTGGGAGTTGTTTCAATATAAGCTAATTTTTCTGTTCCGTAAGGTAGGATTGGGAGCCATGACTTCCAGTGCCATCCTTCCTGCCACATCAGTCGCGGTGACTGCTACGCTGGCTCTTAAAAGGGGCACCACAGAGGGAGCGCGCCACCCTGCCAAATGCCTAAGCAACTCGTATTTCTTATGCTGTGATATTTTAAAACTTCTCATTTCACTTTACGGTGACAGTTACATGTGTGTATATATATTCATTTAAATAATATTAGATTTAATTCATTAATTATACTCACAAGTTTGCTATTTTCTTAATAGTCTAAAGTTGGTGTTTTGAAGTTCCAAGTTACTCTGATTTTTTTTTTAAACAATTAAAAAAAATTGAAAGCAGACATGGTTACGTCGACAAATTAAAGGTCAAAATGAAAGTGCCATGAAGTACAGTGAAAAATGAAGCATTTAAAATGAATAGGTAGGAACTGCCTGCACAGGATTCTATGTAAGGAAACTGCAGACTGTGTCTTGGAATGGACGCACTCCACATCCTTCCCCCAGTCTACAAACCGATGTATTTAACAACAATCCTAGGCAATTTCCTCAGGCCAGTACCATTAAAAAGTCATAACTGTCATCCATGAAACTCCTGGAAGTCTGCTCTTAAGAGAGCCCCGTCTCCAACCCGGCAAATACAATGGAGCCTCACATTGGGTGGGCGTTGGGATTCGTACCAGCAAACAGACTGACAACACAGTTATTGGTCACTGAGGTCTCTTCTCAAGAAAAACCCCTTCTGAGATTTAACTTCAAAACCAGAACTAGCTCCTCTGATAAATTAGGGATGCTTGCTTTCTGTCAGAGGGAGCTCACACTCCGGATTTCCAAGCCATTCAACTCAGCTTAGGTGATCCCTGCCTCTGCCAAGACACCGAGGTGAAAGCCAGGAACACGGGGTCCTGCTGGAAGGACCCAGAAGTCATTGCTGTGTTTTGAAGATTTTCTTATGAAATAGATGATGATGGTTGCTCGCCTCAGTGACTTCATCCTCTGTGAAGGCTAAAAATAAATAACACAAAAATAATACGAAGCGCTGTTCTGTAGGAAATGCTTTTTCCTGTGTCCTATGTAATCAATGGCCCCTGAGAGCCAAAACAAACAAACAAACAAACAAAACAAAACAAAAAACCCTGAACTATAAAGCCTTGTGTGTAAACCACGTTTTGCTTGGGAGCAAGCAGCTGAAATCCATGGCTATTGGTAATTTTTTGAGCCACAAAACTCTATGGACCTTTTAGACAATGACTGATACAGAACATACGTACAGGATGTATAGGTATGAGTGGGTGTGTGTATATATAAATATATATCTATATCTAGCTGAAGAAGAGACGGACTCTTCTCCTAGAGGGGTCTAACTGGCTAGTTAGGAAGCCACCACGGCTGATGGGTGGTTGAGAGGTCACTCCCCTGCCCCGGGCTCCTGCGGAGTCAGGTGTTCTGGTAGGACAGATCAAACATGCTGCACGCCTCCTCCAGGCTCTCGTCCATGTTCAGCCTCCGCCAGAAAGACTTCTGCTTCTTCTGCAGCTCTCGGCGTACACACCTCGGGCAGGGGACAGACTTTTCTTTGCATTCAGAGTGGAAAACGGCTCCACAGCTTTCACACCTGCAAAAGCCAACCACAGATATGATAAACAAGGTCAAAATGAGCAAGGCAGGATTCTGGAAGCCCAGTGGCCTCTGTGCAGCCTGAGCCACATTTTATTCGGGACAGCCCTGCCCCTGGGAAGAGACATGACTCATAGAAATGGGCTCTTCCCTTTTCCAAAAGGCTCAAGGTTGAATTTCACTTGAAAAACATTTTTTTTTTTTTTCCTGATTAGAACTAGCTGGGAAGAGGCTTATGGCTTCTGGGAGAAGGGGAGTCGGCAGTCAACTAGCAATTTTGTGATCATGATGACCATAGACAGAACTCTGGAAGCCCTGTGTGTTCATTTCCCCTCCAACAAGAAAGAAGAGAGGGCAGTGACTGTAGGGTGAAATGAAAGAAAATAAGACTGAAGTGCCTTGCCCGCGGAAGACACTCCCAACACAGTGACAGCCCCGCATCACAGCTGTGAAAACGCGGCTTTCCACTTCCAGTAACAAGAGCACAGTGGCTCCCCGGGACTCCTTGCCTTTTTGATGCTTTGGAAAGGTACAATGATACATTTTCATTTTCTGAATGATATCCTCTGGTCTATTGTTCTCCTGAGTTTAAAAAAAAAATTAGGAACCTCTCCCAACCTTTCTAAATCTACCTTTATAACACAAGCGGGAACAGTGAAGCATGGGAGAGTGGGGCAGGGAACTTTTTTTTTAAACAACACATAGATATTGTGATTTATAGAGAGGAGGCATTCCAGGTGGATGACTAGTTTGTTGTTTGGCTTGGTGGAAGCCTTTACAGGAGTCTAAATGGCTTGTTTTTACTGCACAGTCTTTAATGATGAGTAACTGACAAGCACAAGTAGAGCTGCTCCAGTGGGTGGCTGGCCAGCGTGGATTAAGTTTGCATCCTTCCACACATGAGTGACAACCGACTATGACCTCATCCCAGGAGCCCAGGGAATTGAGCCCACATGATTTTGTTCAACCAGCAAGAACCAGGGAGGATCCAGCACTGGACCGGGTTCAAAGACGGCTATGAAGGAGCCAGTCCCCAGGGGCCTCTTATGCTTTTCTTCGAGTGCCTTGAGTTTCAGTGCTGGGTGTAGGGTGGTCTTTGGGGCACCATTCCCTGGCCTGCTACTGACTCTCCACTGGCACCGTTCAGGACTCAGAAAGTTCGGTCACAGGAGGATCTTCCCACCCACCCTCGTACCCAGGAGAGAAGGTAGGGACTTAGAGGGAGAGACACTAGTGTAGGGGGGAAGGGCTGTATCTACCAGCTGAGAGGCCAGAAGACAGAAGCTTCACTGTACCCAGCTGTCTCTCCCCGCAGCTCAGCTCTCTGGACCAAATATCACACAACAGTGGTCAGAAGAGCAGGCAGAGTGAGATGGCCTGACTTCAAACCCCACCTTCAAATCACTTTCTGCCTGTATGACCGCTATGGACTGAACTGTGTGCTCCCTTTTGTATTTGGAGATGCTGTCCTAGGGAAGTAATTAAGGTTAAATGAAATCATAAGGGTGAGGCCAGCTCTGATAGGATTAGTTCCTTACAAGAAGAGACAACAGAAAGGTCTCTCTCCCCCTGTATGAGGAAAGGCTGTATGAGGACTGGGGCAGGAAGGCGGCTGTCTGCAAGCCAGGAAGAGAGCTCTAACCAGAAACCAAGCCCTGCTGGACCTTGATCTGGGGCTTCTGGCCTCCAGAACTGTGAGAAATAAGTATCTGATGTGGAAGCCACCCAGTTTATGGTGTTCTGTGTAACAGCCTGAGCTGATTAAGACAGGGACCTTGAGTAAGTTACCTCACTTCCCTGAGCTTCTCTTCTTATCTGCTAAGTTGAGTTTCCATTGACAGGTACTTGTCTGGTGTTGGGAGGCTTAAATGGGATGATGGGTAAGGCGTTTAGCACAGTTCCCGGAACACGGTAAGTGCTGAACAATACAGCTCCTCCCAGTGCAAGCAGCTGCCTGCTGCCTTCTTGCAGGCCTTCATTTCGGCCTGGTTTCACCTATGTCACCATGGTGACCTGAGGACACCTTGGTCAATCCCCTCGTCTCAGAGATAAGAAAACTGAGATTCTAAGAGGGCTAGTGACTGTCTCTCGAGGACACCGTGAGTTAAAGACTGAGTTGTGACTAGAACCCAGGGTTCCTGGCAGCCCAGCCAAAGCTCGTACTGAGGCCTGGTCATCTGAGTGAGAGCAGTGTGCCATCATGGAGGGAAACACAGGGCTTCCAGTCAGAATATTTGTGTTCAAATCTCAAATCCTCTTTTGAGTGACCTTGGGCACGTTATTCACATTCTAGCTGCTCTGGTTTCCTCATTTGGAAAATGCTGTTCACAATGACCTCCTTTCTACTCACTGAGACTAAACCAGGTCCTGAGACTAAACCAGGTGGATGTCTATGTAAAAGGACCATTCAAACAACACCGTGACAACACCTCTCATGATGATGCTAATACCTGCCTTCCTGACACTGGAGCTAGCTGTGCCGCCCGGGCAGTTGACGTGGTGGGGTCATTTCTAGTGTCTCCCTGCCCTCAGCCCCTCCCTCCTTCCCAGGGGAGAAAGGTCAGACCCAGGTGTCCTAGTGCCTGTCTTGTCTGAGTGGCTCCTCCCCAGTAGTTGTGGCTTTGTCCCTAGTGGGTTATACCTCTGTAACCTTCTACCGCTGAAGTGACACTGCTGATAACGTTATCAAATAAATTTCCTCCTTCCTGCCCCCTTTGCCCTGCTGAGTTAGTCAGTGACTTATACACCTAGGGAGGTTGCCCTCGGGCACTGATTGATGAGGAGAGAACCGCTGGGTTCCTTCAGTACCACTCCCTTATCTGTGCTGCTACCCCCCTCCCACCCTGCTGTGAGTGAAGAGGTTGAGCCTTATCAGATATTTCTGGTGCAACAAACACCCATGGGGTGATGGAGGGACCGAGTACACCTGCTCTTTCCAGCCAAAGGTCAGTAACTGAAAAAAGTCTGAGATAAAAAATTAATGATTTCAAAGTAGAACCAAGTCCTATTTTTTTCTAACAATTTGTAACCCAGCAGGCATCTTTTGAGTGGCATAATGGACAGATTGATCAATGACTTTCTCAAATTCAGACTGTATTGTTAATTTCCCCCCTGAGTTTCTCTTTAAAGGAAAAGAACAAGCGCAGGAAAGGGAAGGAGGAAGAGAAACTGTTTCTCACGTGAGAGTTACGGTGCTCTGTAATAAAAATGAGATGTGCAGGGAAAATATTTACATTAAAAATGCAATATATAGGTATGCTCCTCTTAGAGAACAGGGCTCTATTCAAAAGGACCTTTCACTTTAAAAAGATTCACTGGCTCCTTCGTGTTTTCTGAATTCCTGACTGGATTTAACATATGATTTAACAAACATAACTTTTTAGATACATGTCTTTTATATAAGGCAAATCTACCAGTGTAATCATCTGCGCAGAAAATTGCCACAGATAATGAAAGAGCAAAGTCCCTTTGGTATTCTGCGTGAGCAGTCAAATGAAAGCCAGCACCTTCATTTCTGAGTCACCCAGTCCCAGCAATCAGCAGTTCCACTGCATTTTGGTTGTTGCTTCTGTGCACCACAGAGAACAAAGACGGAATGTCCTCCCTTCCCAGTGTCATGTCATAGAGGATGCGCCTGCAGGGACATGGACTTGCTATTGACCAAAGCCATCCAATGGGTTTTCCCATTTTTTTCTTGAAAACATTCATTGCTTCACTTAATCCAGAGATCTCAACTCTACTGACAGTTTGGGACAGACAGTTCTTTGTTGTGGGGGCTGTCATGTGCACTGCAGGATGTTTAGCAGTATCCCTGCCTTCCACATACCAGATGCTAGTAGCAACCTGCCGCCCCTCCTGTGTCAATGCCTCCTGACACTGCCAAATGTCCAGAAGTCCCTGGTGGAGCAGTGAGATCAGCCCAGTTGAGAACCATTGACCTAACCCATCTGCACAAAGCATCATAGAGGGGGTACCCAGGAAGTACTTAACAGTTCTCTCCCCAGGTGGAATTTGCAAGTGTCACCTTCTGGCTTCTGCTCATACCAACCAATAAGGTCCAGCATAGTGTATTTATTCATAGCATTTTCACAAATACATATTTTTAATACATCATTTGATTAAAATAGGTGAAACGCACTAGCATTAACCATCCCATGGTTTCTAAAATTAATTTAGAAACAACAAGTTTATACTGTACAGCACAGGGAACTATATTCAATATCTTATAGTAGCTTATGGTGAAAAAGAATATGAAAATGAATATATATATATGTTCATGTATGACTGAAGCATTATGCTGTACACTAGAAACTGACACAACATTGTGAACTGACTATACTTCAATAAAAAATACATATACAAAGTTAATTTAGAACATGATTTAAGGAGTTAATACCCATGACACAATTCTATGCATTGATTAGTAGCCCTTAGCTTTCTATCAACTCGTTCTGATTTTTCCATCCTCCCCAAAGATCATCTTGGTGGTTGGCCTTCAGTCACATTTATTTGCTCTTTTGGCCAAGAACTTCTGGAGTATTTCTTTGTGGTGTTCTTTGCTTCTTCATGCCTCATCTAGGCCATCCAACGAACTAAAACTATAAACTTCTGTATTTGTTCCATTAAACAAATTGCTTTTGTATAGCTGTGAAGCAGTTAGGTTTTAGCAACTTCTACAATGAAAAGGAGACCAGTGGTATATCAATGAGGCCACTTGCTGCAGAGAGGAGGGCTCAACTAGAGTGAGGAACCCCGAGTTCTTGGCCCAGTGACCCTAGCATCACTGGGATCTTGGGTAGGTTACTTATCCCTGAACCTCGTTGGACTAGATGGTGTCTAAGGTTCCTTCCAACCTGCAGGTTTTGTGTAGGGGGGAAAAAGCTACTCTGGGTTTTACCCTCCTCTTTCCAAACCTTCTTGCCCCCAGGTCTGTGGATGAACGAGTGGGAATGTTGACTGGCGTCTCCTCAGACAAGCTGGGATTGAATGAGATGAGCTTTAAAGTGAAGAGCATTACTTTACATTTTATTTATTTGCATTGATCAATCAAACTATGAAACAGCTTTTATGTGCTAGTACATATAACTCTGATCATCAGGAATTTGGCCACAAGGAGCTGACTCTGCCCTTTCTAAAAAAATT
Source organism: Camelus dromedarius (assembly GCF_036321535.1). Lineage (NCBI taxonomy): Eukaryota > Metazoa > Chordata > Mammalia > Artiodactyla > Camelidae > Camelus > Camelus dromedarius. The sequence continues at coordinate 66,266,573 of NC_087439.1, read as the reverse complement.
TCAGCTGAACGTGAAGGATTTTTTCCTAAGCCTTCTTCCACCTTTCATCAGCATCCCCTCTCTCCGAGAATTGTTAAATGCTGAGGGGTTTTTATTTGGGGCAGTGGGGGTTGGCTAGAGGCAGTAGTCATTTACCACCCTATATAGAAGGATTTTTATGTTTTAACCACTGGGACAGCCACACTGGGGTGGACCAGGTGCCTATCAGCACTGGATACACCAGAGGACAGGTAAGGAGGGAGGAGTAACTCGAGGTCTGCTTCTTTGGAAGCTCTAAGAGGCAATGCCATTAAAGGTCTATGTGCCCGGCAAACTGGTCCCCTTCTTTGGGATGCGGCAGAGGAATAGCTCTACCATTTAGGGGCCATACAAATCTCGTTCTATGTTTTAGTAAAGGCACCATCACAAGAGACCACATTTTATAAACAGTCTTTGACCTAAAAATTAGCTTAGTGACCTACGGTAAATGAGAGAGTGGTTCAGAACTTAGAAATCAGTCAATTGCCAAGAGATGGGATAGACAGGATGTTCTTATGATAGCTATCAAACCCAAGGAAACTAACCTGTGACAAACTAACAGAACTAAATATATGCAGGGAAAAAGGTTTGCTTCTTAAGTACTATGGCCAGGAAGCAAGAATTCCTGGCAGCAGATGGTTTCCTGTTCTGGAATGCTGATGATGTGAGACCAATTAGAGACAGGCTGGATGATGGCTTTGTCTGTGCCCTTCCAGATTCTAGCTGCTCACAGGGAGGTCACAGGAAACTGCTAAAGGCCTCTGCCCCAGGTTGAGGTCACTGAGACGCTTCTGCTCTGTTCATGTTGGGTTCTTTCCCTGCTGCATTTTTATTTTTGGCTCAGGCAATGACCTCAGATATTTCACTAGGATTGAAATTCAGGCTTGAGTTTGGTTGGATCTCTGACAAATGAAAGGACAGGCCCACAGAGCAGGGCAGAGCTTTGGCTGATTTCCACTCTGCAGAGCCCACAATGGAGAGGGTGGGGTGCAGAAATAAGTGCACGTTATCAGGCATGCGAGTGTGGTCTGGTGTGTGGCTACTATGTGAGACGCCCCATAGGGCCACTAGCTATTACTGGTTTTTCCAAGAAACCAAGATGATTATTTAAATCTCTTAGCTAAGGGAGGTAGTTACTGGGGCCTGGTTATTTTAATATTTTGGGTTGGTTGGTGTTTTCTTCTGTTATTGTGTAAGTAAATCAATGTAAGCAAACATAAATTGCTTAAAGAGGAAATCAGCCAACATCACATATGGCGTATGTGTGCGTGCGTGCATGTGCTAGGTAAGTACTTACATACGTATATGTGTGCTGTTTAGAAGAATACCCAAAACATGTTACTAAATATGCAATGGTGAGACGATGGTTAAATATGATTTAAACAAATGATACAATCTAACAGATTCATTCTCTTGTGGGAAATAGAAGGGTTAAAATAAAGAAATATTAACACACAATTTCAGTTAGAAACCGATTATGGTTGGTGCCATGGGTGGGGAGGGTCCAAGTTTCATAGCCGCTGCCTGGAGCACCACCTCCAGTCAAGCCTTGTGCCAGGATTCTCAGAAATCCACCCTCCTCAGGCGCCCCTCTATTCTGCCCCAGGAGAAGCAGGTGGGGAGGGGAGGAAGAGAGCAGAGTGTCTGGGAACACTGGATTACAGAACTGTCCTGGCTCTTTGCAGAGTGAGGAATGAGCTGCATTTGGGCCTATCACATTTAGGGGTGTTTTGTGATTTTTTTTTTCTTTTTCCTTTTTTTGGGTTGGGGTAGAGAGGTGGAGGCTAAAAAGGTATCCATATGGTTTGACTGGAACTACATGAGACTGGAAAAGATCCAGCTCCTTTGGGCCAAATGTCTGGCAGATTTAGGCATGTATGTGCTAATTTGTAAAGCCATTCAGTAGTTCTGAACTGTAAAATGCAAATACAGTAATATCAAATTAGGCAACATCTTTATGGCCCTTTGCATATATTATCCTTACAACAGCTCTCCTATTTGTTTTCCCTTTTTTGGTCAGTCAGTCAGTCAGTCAGTCAGTAAATAGATAAAATGAAATGACATGATAAAATAACTGGTGGCCTATCTGGTCCTAGAACCAGTAAATGATGACCAGCTTTGGACTTGATTCCAGTCTTCTGACTTCAGTATGGCCCTCCTTCTCCAGTTACTAGCCACATGGTCCTTCAACGTATCCCCAAATACCTGCTAAGACTCAGATCTGGGGAGGACAATTGGCATGTCCTGCAATGATCTTTTTATTTACCTTTTAATCCCCAGAGTTAATTAAGTAAGGTTTTCCTCCCGATTGTAGTCCACAAAGCATTTGGCTTTCACAGGTCTTGCACTTTTAGTTTGTAAACCAAGCTCAGCTAATACCTTTGATAAGAGCTTTACTTGAAATCTTGGCTTTGAAATAGAATGTAAACGAGGGTTAATTAATTCATTTGATAATTTTGCTACCCTACTGGGGACAGTAATTCACTACTATCTTTAGTGCAAATGCTTAATAAATGCTTCTACTAATTTGCAGATGGTCACAAGTCTTCTCAGTAATACTCTATGTATATAAAATAACAATAGTTTTGACCTGAATGAAATAGTTTTTTGGGGATAGGGAAAAACTGGAATTTCTGACACTTCTAAGTGTTTTGTTTGTTTGTTTTAATGGTTCACCTGACATTTACTATCACTCTCAGCAGACAAGTGTCCCTCATTTCTTGGGATTACTTCAGAAAAATCTGTTTAGCATTTAGAGAAAGTAAAGGATCTGAAGGAGGCTTTAAAAATTTTCTACAATTTCTGGAAAAAGCTAGACTATCTCATTATTGTAGCCATTAAATAACCATAAATTAGAGTGATGGCTTTCTGCAAAAATCTCTAAAGTAATTCAAAACATGTAAGAGTCCAAGAGATGTTCAGAAATGTCTTGCTACCTCTAAGAAAAAGGCAGTGAATGTAAGGATATCATTAGGCTAATGCAGATTAAAAAAATATCTTGGCTTATATATGGACTTCTGTTAGTTCACCAGCCTACCTTTTTAGTGTAAAAATGAAAAATTTAACCGTCAAGTTTTTGAAGTAAGCTTCTTTAAAAGAAACAATAATTTATAAGGATGGTATCTATCTAAGCCTCTGAATAGGATTTACTTCTATTTAACATATTACATTTTAGTTCCTCAAAGTACTAAGACGCTTAATGGAACACAAATAAAAGAAACTGTCAAGCATGGGTACATTAGAAAAACGCAAAAAAGTTCAGAAGGTAAAAATTTAATTTTATAAACAGCATGATTAGTTGCATAGGAATAAGTTAGAGATGTAAATTTAAAAGGAGAAAAGCTTTTAAATAAAAGACCCGAAGTATTTGGCCATTTCTTTAGCCTGCTCCCCTATTTGCCTCTTCTCACCAATATAATTCTCTGCCAGACGGTATTACATAATTTCCTAATACTCAGTGTGTTCTAGGCAAGTGGTTCCCAAAGTGTGGTCCCTGGACTAGGCAAACCAGCATCACCAGAGAATTTGTTAGAAATGCAAATCACTGGGTTCCACTCCAGACTTACTGAATCATAAACTCCAGGGTGGGGCTTGGCAATCTGTGTTTTAACAAGCCCTCGAGAGAATTCTGATAAATAGAAGAGTTTGAATACCACTGTCCTAGGCCAATCATTTCCAAAGACAGTGTCTAACATATTAAACAGGGCTGTCCTACATACTTAGGACAAAAACACAGACTTTACAAATGAAAATAGGAAGTGGTATTAACTAATGTTTCTATAGAGGGCTTTACATTTCATATCTATTAATATCTTCTCATAGCTGGTAAGTAAGAACCTCATTTTGTTTTGCTTTCCCTAATAACAATACGGAGTTGTTCTTGCATTTATTAGTCATTTGCATATTTTTCAGTAAATCAGTTTGTGTCCTTTGCCCATTTTCTAACAACTTTTACAGATTTTTGTATATTCGGGAAATTAATTCTTTGTCAGATGTGTGGAAAATATTTCTTGAAGTTTCCTGTTTACATTTGCCTTTATCTATAGAATTATAAGCATTTTAACATTTTAAAAATGTATTTAAAAGCATTTTGCTTCCATGGTTTCTGGGTTTGTGACAAGCTTAGAGAGACCTTCCCCATACTAAGATGATAAAGATATTCACCCATCTTTTCTTCTAGTGCTTTATGGGTTTCTTTTTACATTAAAATATTTGATCCATCTGGAATTTATCTTGATACAAGGAGTATGGTAAAATCCAGCATTATTCTTTCTCCAAATGGCTATCTGGTTCCTAGTTCCTTTTATGAAATGATCCATTTTTGTTTCACTAATTTGCTGAGCCACCTTTATCATGTGCTAAATTCCCATATTACTTGGGTCTGTTTCCATGCCTTCTGAAATCCTGTTCTATTAATCTGTCTTCCTATGCCAACACTATACTGTTTTATAATACATTTTTATAGCTGGTAAAAACAATCTCCCTTCAAGTAAACAACTTTAGAGTTTATAACTCTATAGAGAAGTTGTAACATTCTACATTGAATATATTAGCGAAGTTTACTGCTGCCCACCTTTGTTAAATGAAAACATTTTGAAATGTATATCATCAATAAACTAATTAAAAATTTTACATTATAGGTTTATTTATTATGTTTATTTAAAAAGAGGTGCCCCTGTGTAAACATCTCAGGTGGTCAAGGACTAATTCTGACCTTAGACATTTGACTTTTTGAACATTTCAGGTTTTTTTCATCTTTATATAGTGACAAAGGTATTCTTTAACTGTTTACATGTTTATGGAATCAGGTAACATGGTTCAACTGTTTAATAATGTATAAAGTTTAAGTAATTAAAATTATCCTACTGTGTGAACCAAGCACATATTTATTACCTTGGAAAAATACTGCAGTAAGTCTTAAGACCTGGTACATAATAACACTGAATGAGGGAAAAAGATGTGAACAACAGTGCCTGTTTTAGCAGCCCCTTTCATTTAGTGAGAGTTACTACTTGGAACTTTTGTTCTAATTTGCTCATTAGTAAAAGTTGGGTGGAACTGATCATTACAATAATAAAAAGTTATGAATAGTTATGCTATGTACATAAGCAATAAACAGGCATGTAAGACACCTGGAAGTCACAAAAAATTTTATTTCTTTCAATGCTGTGTATATTCATAAGAAAGGACTAGGGTGGAGAAGGCTAGATGGTAGTATATCAGCAAAGGACACTCTCAAAGGGAACAACGCATTCACTCACTGCGGGAAGCCAGTGGGAGCCTTTTGCTTAGTTCTGGTTAGCAACATGCCTGCTAAGTGATAACTAAACCTTTCCTCTTTCATTGCCACCTGGGCAAGCTCTCTAGACCCCTCGGTGAGAGAAACTGAGGCAAGAGATTTTCAGGTGGATAAGGCAGAGAGAAGAAGGGCTAAGTACTGCTCTTATGTGCTCTCTATGTACGAGTTTCCTTGGTCAGGTCTCTCTCTTAAACAGGAGACCTCATGTACCTCTCAGGGAAGCGGAGGAAGGAAAAAGTCACTTTTTTTGCTTGCTGCTTTGACATTCACATCATTTCTGACCCTAAATCCCTGGACTGGTGCCTCTTTCAGGCACTGCTTGAAAACCCTGCTCCCCCCTCATGTTACTCAGGCCTCACTCTCCCCCACCCTAATCCTATCCTGCGCCCCCCATCCCGTGCCTTCCCCACTGCCAAAGGAAAATCTGCTTGTTTCTTCATTCTCAACTCTGAAAAATTTTCTTTCCTATCACTGATGTATGCTGCTTTCCCGCCAAAGTCTTTCAAATTCCCTTTCTCTCCAGCATCAAGGATTCTCTTTCTAGAAAAAAAGTGTTAACTCCCCTCTTAAAGAATGGCTTTAAGATACTTGAACCTCCCCACTCTCAAGGCCAAATTAGATCTTTTAAATTGTATCAGGTCAAGTTAGTGGCTTCCAACGTTTCCAATGCAGTCTTTAAACCAGCCACTGATTCATTATTTGCAAGTTAGTCTATTATGTTATTGGTTTTGTAAAAGGCAATTCCCATGTTTCTCTTTTTCACATGAATTACTTTTTTTAAAAAAATGCTATCTTTCCCTACTTTTTCATCAAAAGGTTAGAAAATTCTTCCCATTAATTTTGGTGGGAACACCTATTCCCCACTCCTAACCATCACTAGAAGTGAGTGAGACTAGTTGAAAGTACATAGTAGTCTTTTACCCTCCTAGGATGCTTTGTGGGTCTGTCAGATTTTAGGCTAGTGCTCTGACAACAGAGTGAGGCAGAAAGGGTACTATACAGGGGTTCCACAGCCTGAATCTCCCACTAGCTATGGGTGTGGTGTTGGGTGGGGATGCTCGCTTCCATGAAGGGTGGGGTGGGGAAGGGGTGTGTGTTGTAGGATGTGGGGGTGATGGGCAAAAGATCGCTAAGGTCCCCAAGTTCTATGCTCTGATAGAATTCCGTCCAAATAGCAACTTTTGTATAGACTGTAAACATCTATGAACTGTGCTTTTATTTCTATTTTAAGTACTTTGAAAGAATCAGGAACCAAACAGATGATTATTAATGGTAGCTACAGATAGCATATGCAGGTGTTTCCTGATGCAGCACTGAATGGTTTAATATTCAGAATACTGAGGGGGTTCAATAAAGATACGATAATATACATTAGATGCTGAAGTAGAAACAAAAGAGATTTTTAAAAGACAACTTTAACAAGGTACTATCTGTACTCCATAATTAGTTGGATGAAAAAAGTCTCAAAATACCATACATATATATGGACAAAAGCAAGATACTATCGTACCTCTTGTAATTCTGAAGCATAAAACAGTTCATTTCAGAACATAATGCTCAGGCTGAAAAGTCAACATTTTTTGTATGGAAAGGTAAATACTCCTGCTCTTCCCTAGTGTGTGTTCAGGTTACTTATTTACAGTCCCATGGGGAAGGAAAAAGCACACACTAAAAAGTGACCTAAAAGACATTTTGAAAATGAAGGTTTTTGGCTAGCTTAGCAAAGCTCAAATTTTTGACAGGAAAATCTCCATTGGGCCTATAAAACACATCTGCCCCTAATATATAATAGAATGTTAGCTATCACTTGATAGAGTTAGATATCTTGGTAATGTCTACATTTAAGCAATTTCCCTGAAATTAGTTTAAAAATGACTTAAAATAAAAGAAAACAGTAAGTACAGATTAGAAAAGCTAAAATAAAGTAAACCATTTATTTATTCATGAATTATTTATTGACCATTTACTATGTGCTGTTCTAAAGGTAGAGGATGAAGCAGTGAGCAAAACAGAAAAAGTCAACTTTCTCATGGAGCTTATATTATTTGAAAAGGTTGGACTGAATCACTATTTGAATGATATATCTTAATCCCTTTGGGTAAACTGTATCAAAAATCAGTCAACTTCACTGAAAATGTCATGACAGACTATCATACAGACTAACACAAAATGCTAAGCAGTGGAGCTGAAGTAACGCTCTTACAAGCTCTTACTTCTTTGGTCAATAAGTGCTGAAACAGTGTTATATGCCTGATATATAGATGGGGTGGGGCAGGGAAGTGGCTTGTTAAAGGTCACACAGCAATTTAGTGGCAGAGTTAGGAATGACATCTAGACTTCTATATTCTTAGTCCAGTGATCTTTCTGTTGACTAGCCTGCCTTTACTTCTTAAATGGATCTTAATAATTTTAGGGCCAATTAAATTTTTTTTCCTGTAAAAGTATCCATCATTAAAAGTATATAGATTAAATATGACTATTTTCCTGGTTCTGATATGATGTGATAAAAAGGCTGGATATAAAATTATGTATTCAACATGATCTCAGTTTTATTAAAAAATATATATGTATACATATGAATGGATAATTTTTTCTTTATACTTTTATGTACCTTAAAAATTTCTGTAATGAGCATCAATTAATTTTTATTGTTAAGAACATTAAAACAAGAGTTAAATAATAATAAACATTTCCCCCTCCAAACAACAAGAAAATCAGGTTGTCTGAAATGCTTAGAGATAAGATGATTAGCACAGTATTAACCAGACACCTAACTAGAAACTTGGTAAGAAATGAGTCTGGGGGAGACCACAGCCATCTATTCAAGGGACCAAATGGCTTCAAAAAACAATGGCAGCCTCACCAGCTAGGGTTGTGCAGTATTTATCAAGAGGCTTAATGGCATAAAGGGTCAGGTCAGCTCTGAGGATTTCACAAAAGTCTTGTCTGTGTTAGCAGACATTCTGCAACATTTTGACATGTGAATATAGGAGCCACCAGGCCAAGGTGAAATGCTATTTACTAAGTTACTCTTTGACCAAAGTTTAAAAGCCAAAAACTGAGCATTGTGCTCAAGTTTTTTTTATCAAGGAGAACCTTCACCAACTCAATAAATACATTTAAGAGTGGGCAGTCCTGTAGTCTAAGGGAGCAGAATTCCATCTTGATAGGTCACCACCCTGCTTCTGACACTCACAAAATCTGTGTGCTCTCTGGGCTTTGGGTTTTCTACCCTAGAGATGTCTAAATGGTCTTCACTGGCCCTTCCATCTTTGTTAGTTTTGATTCTGGAACCCAGGCAGGAGTCTTGTCCTCCACCCACCATGGTTAGAGAACCATGGAGAAAGTTCCTCAGCATGCTCCTCTTCAACACCTGAGAGAGAACAATAATCAGATGGAAACTCTGGTTCTGCAGCAAAGGGACCTATAATGGGGAGTCTAGATTCCCTCTGGCTGCAGCAAGGATCCCACACCTCACTGCAATACTCCCTGAGTGGCAGCTTCCCAAGAAAAGCCACAGAAAGGAAATATCATTTAAGAAGTGCGTACGCGCTCGGGGAAGCTGTTCCCTCCCTGAAGCCCGGCCCAGCCAAGGCTGTTGTTCTCTATTGTTGAACAGGATGTAACAGGACTGCCAAGCACAGCCCACAAACCTGCTAATTAGGTGCACTGACAGTGTTTGTTTTGGAACCATTTACCAACAGAGGAATGTGTCAGGCTGATTAGTGAAAAAAGGGTATGTAATGTATGTGTATTCGAGTCCAGATGAGAGCATAATCCAGGTATTCAGTCTGTTTGTGCAAGGACTCAAAAACGAAGGCTGAGCAAATAGGAAGCCAAGACCAGCTTCTGGGCAGTGCTTCTCTCCCCTCCTCCTCTGGAGTTTTGTTCTACTCCCCTACTCCCCCCTAAACAATTCCTGCCCAAACAGGAAACCCTTTCAAAAAATGACAGACTGGCTACCCAGAAAAATGGAAGAGCCTTTGTAAGACTGCTGACAAGTCTAGGGGGTTTCATGATTTTCTAGGCACATAAGTGGCAACTTTGGGCAAAGCCCTCTCCACATTTACATTCTATGGACAAATCAAAGGGAACAGGGGTGACAGAAAACACAGCTCTTAATGGACTGTTCAAGTTGTGCTGAGAAATGTGCACATCAGCATCTTCTATGGGAAAAAGTCATTCTATACTTCATAATAAAGCAGTTCCATTCTCTCTTTTTAAACAAACTTTTTTAAGGTTTTGACCACAGTTAGTGATTTGAAGCTACATGAAGCTTAAAGAAGGGTGGAAGGTGCCAAGACAAAGCATAAAGTTCATGCACCAACAAGTTCAGGTCCTCAGGGGCAGGGTGGTGTGAACTGCAATGAGATGCAAAATGACAAAGACCAATGCCATTCCCAGATCCCAGAACATTCTCTGTATCTGCCAGAGACAGTATTCTAAAAATTAACACCAGGGCTACATTTCTCCGTTACACCCTCGTGATGTTTCCTCCTGCATAACAATTAATTTAATATGGAAAACAAAGTCTGAAGACTTTACCAATGTGTGATATATGGTCGTCATCAAATAAGCCTGTTAAAACTGAGGATATTCTCATACTAAAGTGCATAAATCAATGCTTTAGAGTTCAACATAGAGCTTGTTCACATGTTTAGAAATTGTGGGACATCTTTCCACCTACAATGCGAACGTCATTTCCCTTCTTGGAGCTCCAGGTCCACCCCTTTCCCGTGGCTCCTCCCACACTTTAACACAACTGCCTAATGGCTTGTCTGTCTCTTACTAGAGATTGTCAACTACTTGTGAGCAAGGAGCATGGGAAGGTTTACTGTGTCTCCAGAACCCAGCCCAGTGCACAAACATAGTATGTTCAGTGAATCATTTATTGAAAGAATGAATAGTTCTAATGCTTGTGGAATTTTTTTTTTTTTACTGAATTGTAATTATGCTATTCACATGATATTTGGATCTGAAAGGATATTAAATATAGTTCTGAGGACAAAGAGGTGCTGAATTTGACAAGATGGTCAAAGATATGTAGGTGGTAACAAATTCACTGAATATTTCATTTCTAGGATTTTTACATATTGATTTTTAAAACATGTCTTATTATGGAAAATTTCAAACATATTCAAAAGTAGAGGGGATAGCATAACTTATCATGTTGCTTCAACAACTATCTTTCATCTATATTTATCCCCTCTCTCCCACCATCGGGTTATTGTGAAGCAAATCCCAGATGTCATCACTTCATCCATAGAGATTTCAGTTGCACATAGATTTCAAAATTTATACCACTATTCAGGTTTATTTTACTCACCACATTTATTTATTTATCACATCTTTATAGACATGTTTTAAGTCTACAATTCTACTTCTGATTGAAGTTTTCCTTTAATAAATCTTTTACTAGGGTTTCTTTTTGTCCTTCTCCATCGATGTGTATAAGCCACTCCCAGTGTTTAACTGGAAACGGAACACCAAGAGAAAGCGTAATGGTTCTTGCATAATAGTATCCACCTGGAATTCCAGGAAGGCAGATCAGGGTTCCTTTGGACTCAGATATTTGTGCAAGCTTGGAAAATTGCATCTGACCAAGGGAGGAACAGAGGGCTCTAACTAGCTATTCTTTCCTGCTATGTAAAGGCCCTTATGTGCCCACAGTCATGCTAATGTGGTCCTTCTGGTTGTATGAACCCAGCACCTCTGATCATGACCACAGCTATCTTATAGGAGGAATTCTTTCTTCTGGCTGTGATTTAGAGTTGCAGGGAGAGTCTTCAAAGATACCAAATCTGGGAATTGAAAAAAAAAAGTCTCACAGGAGATTCTGATGTGCAGTCAGAGGGAGTACCTCTGCCCCTGCAAGGGACAAGTCCTGGGACTGACAGCTTAAAAAATTGTGTGCAGCCCAGTGCCCTGATCTTGCTTTCTAATATTCTCCAATATAAGGAACCACGGCTCCTTAGGGAAATGGCTGCTTCTTGGATTAGGGCAGGAGATATATAAGACGGGCCTGGAGCATCCAGCAGTGGCAGAAAGTAAGGAAATGCTCAAAACGAAAACTCCACAATCACTGGGATATGTCAAAGGGACACAGGAGCCAACTGCAAAAGTTAAGTGGCCACAACTGGAACAGTCTGAGTAACAAAATAAAACAGTATTGGCTAATGACCCAAAGTATAAAATAAATACACATGAGTCCATACAGATAGGCATAAATAATTGAAAAAAATGGGGAAGAAGAGACAAATCTCTTATGCAGTTGAGTTCCAAATAATTTTGTACATAGTCTGCTCACAAGGGGGTGAAGCTCTCCACTGCTTAAGCATGGGCCCCACATAATGACTTCCTTCTAGAAGGACAGTCTGGAAAGAGGATGGGAGTGAGGGGGGTAGGGGAGAAGAGTAACTTTACAGTGGAGAGACCTGACACAAACACTACAGTGATAAGTCATGCTGATAGCGTGTACCCATGTGATGTGATGAAAATGACACTACCTCTGCGGTCTTCCTCCCAAATCTGCAGGACCCAGTGTAATCATAAGGAAAACATCAAGTATATCCCAATAGAGGGAGTCTACAAAACAGCTGACCAGTACTCTTCAAAACTGTCAAGGTCATACATACAAAGTCTGAGAAACTGTCACAGCCAAGGAGCCTAAAGAGATGTGACAATTAAATGTAACATGGTATTTTGGAACAGAAAGAGCACACTAGGTAAAAACTAAGAAAATCAGAAAACAAACAAACAAACAAAAAAACTATGGACTTAAGCTAATAATGTATCAAATGTACCATATTAATGTAAGATGTGAACAGAGGAAACTGGGTATGGGGCATATGGGAGCTCTGTACTATCTTTGTAATTTTTCTATAAATCTAAAACTGTTCTATTAAAATTTTATACTCCTCACCTGTGATCTCTGACTTAGATGTTCAGTTGGATGAATTGTTTTATTTTAATAGATTTTATCTTTTAGGACAGTTTTAGATTTACAGGAAAATTGAGCAGATAGTATAGAGTCCCCATATTATTACACTCTCTCCAGTTTTCCCCATTATCAACATCTTGCATTCATGTGGTACATTTGTTACAATTAATTATTATTAACTGAAGTCCTCAGTTCAAATTAAGGTTCATTCTGTTTTGTACAGTTCTATGAGTTTGACAAATGTATAATGTCATGTATGCACTATTATAGAATCACACAGAATAATCTCACTGCCCTAGAAATCTCCTGCCCTTCCCCTATTCATCCCTCCCTGCCCCGTCTCCAGCCCCTGGCAACCACTGATTTTCTTACTGTCAATATAGTTTTGCCTTCTTCAGAATGTCATACAGTTATAAATCATATAGTAAGTAGCCTTTTCAGATTGGCTTCTTTCACTCAGTAGTATGCATTTAGGTTTCCTCCATGTCCTTTTGGAGCACTGTATGGATATACCACAGTTTATTTATCCATCCACCTATTAAAGGACAGCTTAGCTGTTTCTAGTTTGGGCAGTTATGCGTAAAACTGCTATAAATACCCATGTGCAGGTTTTTGTGTAAACTAAGTTATAAACTCTTGTTATTTAGAAGTATATTGTTAATCTTCAAATATTTGGGGAATTTCCAGGTATCTTTCTGTTATTGTTTATTAGTTTAATTTCATTATGATGTTAGAGCATACTTTGCATACTTTCTATTCTTTAGAATTTGTCCAGATGTATTTTATGGCCAGAATGGTGTGTAAATAAATTCCACGTGAGCTTGAGAAGAATGTATGTTCTGAATTGACATGGATGTCAGTTAGATTCATTTGGCTGATAGTGCTTTTCAGTTTAACTATATGCTCACTGATTGTCTGCCTACTGGATCTATCAGTTACTGACAGAGGGGTGTTGAAGTCTAAATATAATAGTGGATTCATCTGTTTCTCCATGCAGTTCTATCAGTGTTTGCCTCATGTATTTTGACTCTGTTCACAGACAGAGGATGGGTAAGTCTTTTTGGAGAACTGACCCCATTACTGTTATCTAATGCGCCTCCTTATCACTGTGTAAAGAGCATTGGTATCGTTTCTTTAAACAGCCAACAAAATTCACCAGTGAAGCCATCTGGCTACTTCAGAAGATTTAAAAATTAGTATTTCAATTTCTTGTTATAGGTCTATTCATATTTCTATTTCTTCTTGAGTCAGTTTTGGTAATTTGTCTTTCTATAAATGTATCCATTTTATCTAAGTTGTCTCACTTATTGGCACAAAGTTGTTTATAGTACATCTTTAAAATTCTTTTAATTACTGTACCCTTTATGTCTAGCTTTTTTTACTTAGCATGTTTTCAAGGTTCATCCACATTGCAGCATATACTTCATTCCTTTTTAGGCTGAATAATATTCCATTGTGTAGATATATCACATTTCGTTTATCCAGTCATCAGCTGATGGGCATTTATATTATTTCCACTTTTTGGTTATTATGAATACCGCTGCTAATGAACACTTGTATAAAGCACCTTTTAAAGAAGTATGTAATTTTTAGGCTGTGGGCTAAGGATTTGTACTCAGGACACTAGAGGCTGGAATGTGTGTATGTGTGTGTGTGGGGGTCTTGTTTTATGTGTGTCTTACTGTGTATGGGGCCAACCTAAGTTCATGGTTGTTTACAAACAGTCTTTGGGTTTAAGAAGAGGCCAGAAGGGCTGAGTCAACTCTTAATATTTTAGCTCTACCACACATGCCTCAACCCTCCCTGGCTACGTGCCTCACCTTCTATTCTGAACCACAGAGTAAGTGAGCCCTGCAGGGTAGGAAATGAGCCATGACATTCATGCCAATGAAGCCAGTGCATATATACACAAACAATATATATTTCTATTAGGCTTTTGGGAGAACGGAAAAGTGATATGTATCATTTTGTGACTCAAGAATAGCAACAGTAAAAACCCTGCTCTCAAGTTGGGGAAAAATCATCCATCAATCAATGGATGTGATGATACCCAAATATTACTTTGGTTAGAAAAATAATCCCACATAAACTCCTACTTTTCTCTCCTTTGGGTCCTAAAACTTTCATCACTATAATGTAGTGCATCTATGGAGAAAAGCATGTGGTGAGCCTGACAGCTGTTCACCAGTGTCCTCTAATTTTATTCCTACTGGTCCACCTAGTTTTGGTCTTCCTCTGAGACTGTGATTTCCCACTGCCCATCACTTGGCCCTGGAATGGGTGTGAGGATTCTTCCTCTCCCATCTCCATTCTAGAAACAAATTTGAACATTCTTTGTTACCTAATAAGACAGAGCTAGTTTTTATCTCACTCTGGATAAAGGTAGTGAGGTGAGTTAGAAATAAATAAAGGAAACCAAAGGGTAAAAAAATGTTCTCCAGGAATAAGGGAAATCTGATACAGAGATACAGTACCTGAAGAAAAGTTGGCCTGATCTGGCCCCATAACACTGCATGTGACATATTCAGCTATATTTTTATAAGACAAGAGATTCTGTACCTGCTTGTTGAAATATCCTCAAAAGGGTAGAGGATCTCTCCATTGTTACAGATTTCACAGATGAATCCCTTCTGGCTACAAAGACTGCAGCTGTACACATGTGAGGTGGCAAATTTAATGACCTTGCCCAAGAATGGAGCCAGCTTTCCCTCTATCACCTGCAGAAAGAGAAATGGAACAGGGAAGAAGCAAACTTGTTGAGAAAAGAAGTCTTGCAGATGCAGGAGGATTGGAATTCCTTTCCTTTACACAACAGGAAAACCTCTAATTATAATTTCTCAGCAATTCTGAAAAAGAAAAGACATAGTATTTTTGCTCCAAAAGAACTCTCTGGTTTAAACCACTGGAGGTTGGAAAATGAAGATGTTGAAACTTCTTTTGTATTCCCCTTTTTTTTGTAGTGTGTTATAGAGGATTGAGGACCAACCAATGGGTCCAACCCATTCACAGACCAACTTGACAGTTATGGTGTAGTATAAGATGTGTGTGGTTGATTTCCCAAAATAGATTGAACATATACAAGGTAAGGACTAATGAGGATTTTATGTTGTACATTCAATAATACCAGTTTTCTGATGAGTTAGTAGTTTTTTTCACCATCTCCCCTGAGAACATATAACAAATGTGGAAAAGTAAGTTTCTTTTGACGCCGTTAAGTAAAATAATATAAAGAGGTTGCAATTTGGCAGTCTGAGGGCCCTATTTAGCCTGAAGAGTTTTAAAAAAAATCTTAGTGTTTTTTAAAAAAATCATCCAATTTAATAATTGGGGGATTTCACAGAAAAATCCAGGTTTTTGGCTTCTTTTGAAAAATCATTAGATCTGGCAAAACTAGGCCTGAATTCCAACCTGATGATGATCCTGGCTGTGACTAGAGGCTGCTTGCTCCTGCTGAGACACGTGCTCACCAACTGACAGTGTCCCCACAAGGCCTGAGTGTCTTGAATCTGCCTGCCTCCCACAGTCCCCTCAGCTGCTGGCCTGCAAACATCCATGAGTTTGGAACCAATGGTCCATCAGAGCCCTCCTCACTTAACTAATACTGCACGGGCTTCAAAGACTTTCGCAGTTCATACACTAATAAGATAAAATCTGTATTTCTCTCTCATCAATGCACACGCATATACATGCTGATTTTGATATAAGAAAAAATGATTAAATTTAACTTAGAAACAGCTGGATGCTTTCAAATGAATCATAGGTAAAATGATAGTTTTACATAAAAATAACATCTGAGGGAAGTAAATCACACTTAAAGAGAAATGACAAGGCCAAAGTGAACAGTAGTAACTGATAATACAAAAATAAAAGATTACAAGGAATATAGTAATGTATTTTGCAAAAAAAAAAAAATGAAACTATACATAATACTGGAGATAAAAACTAAGTTTATAAACCACTTAATAATCGTGTGTGTGTATATATATATATATATATACACACACACATACTTTGTTTTTTTAATGGAAGTACTGGGGATTGAACCCAGGACCTCGTGCATGCTAAGCACACCCTCTACCACTGAGCTATACCACACTGAGCTATACCCACCCCCATCATGATATTTTAAAAATGAATATAACACTGTGGTTAACTCTAGGGAAGGGAACAAGTTGGAAAAGCAAATCTTTCATTTTGTATATGATTGTTTTTTGGCATTTAAAAATGTGTATTATTTTTGCATTGATGCAGACATTGAACAAAAAAATCAGGTTCACTGCTTTATAAGAGTTTTTTTTTTTTTTTCTTAAAGGGGCTAGAAATCATGCTGGCTATTTTTTGAGTCAAACAAGTACACTTTCCACCATTTTAAGATTTATTCTCTTCCCTATTACCTTTAGGAAGCTGTAAATAAGACCTCCTTTTATTTTTTTTCTCAAGGACCATTAACTCCAATAAACCCCAGGAAAGTGTGCTCCCAATACCAACGCATGATACTCACTTTCTAAGAAATAACCACTACCAAATCATATAGCCAACCGCTGGTAAACACTTTACACTGTGTCATAGGGTTATTTCTAAACTGTGGTAACAATACTTCAGCTGAGTTTGGTTTTACTTATTTTACTCTAAACAACCAAGGTTAATGACACATTTAAATAGAGGCACTAACAAACTATGGTCATTTAGTGGAAAATATCAGGATATAGAACAGTCTGGAAACCAGGTGAGTAAAGGTTGTTTGAAGGAACTGAGGATGAGAAGAGAACACTTTAAGGAAGACACAGGAGTTATCATCTAGGATCTAAAAGAGAAGATTGGGGAATTTATACATAAAGCTTTTTCTTTGTCTAGAAGATTTTCTTGAGATAAAGGGTAGACAGTATGAACATTTTGAAGTGTTTTACCAAGTTTACACTGCCAGCAATTTATATTTATTCCTCACTAAGGATTTTAATAAGCTTTTAAAAATTAATTTGGGGACTAATATCTTTATAATATTTAATCTCCCTATCTCTATTTTATTAAATCTTCATTTATTATGAATACAAATTTGGCTTTTCCCTTTGTATAAGCCACTCATGTTGGTTATTTTAAGGTTAAACTTTTGTATAATATTTTTTCTTATTAGCAATTGTTGGTGTACTAGAATATACTGACATTTCTGTACATCTTATATATGACTGAATTTTCATGAATGCCCACCATTTTTAGGTTATCTTTTTGGGTTTTCTGAAAATAGTGACCTGGTCCCTTCCTATCTAATATCATACCTCTTGTTCATGTTTCATGTCTCACTGTATCATGTAGCACTATATTAAATAATAATGGTGCTGGTGTACAGTCTTGTTATTTCAATGATAACTAAACTATATAGGTCTACAGTGAGTGGTCATTTTCTCCCTCAAGCACACATATCTTGTCATGTATCACTTTTTATTGATTCCTTTTTTCTTTTTAAATAACAGCTTTATTGAGACATAATTCACACACCATGTAATTAACCTATTTAAAGTCTACAACTGAATGGATTTTAGTTTATTCAAAGAGTATTTATATACTACTACCACAATCAATTTTAGAACATTTCATCAGTTCTCCCCCATATCCCCATACCCGTTAGTAATCACTAGTCTTTTCTCCCTGACCTGTCCCCCAAGCCCTAGGGGAGCACTTTCTTCTGTCTCTATAGATTTACCTATTCTGGATATTTCATGTAAATGGACTCATACAATATGTGGTCTTTTACGACTGGCTTCTTTCACTTAGCATAATGTTTTCAAGGTTCATGTTGATTCTCTTTTAAATGTCTCTAATGTAAGTCTTTCCCCCATCCTACCCTAGGCTATCCCCTCTTTCTAGATTAATGAAATAATCTTCTGGTTGTATTTCTAGATGACAGTCCTTCCATTGAGCCATCCAGCACATATACTGGTCAATTTTAGACATTACTTCCATCGTGTGTCATCTCTTCCCTCAAACCTTTGGTTGAGTTCTTAGTTTATCATTAATAAAAACTCTCCATTTGTTCATTTCCAAAAATTGCGTTGAGTTACTATTCTCAGTTATCGACAAAAGTGTGAACAAGACCAAACTGGAGCTTACATCTTGCCTGGTGTACAAGTGTCTCTGTAAGCTGATTCCAACCTATTTATCCAAATTCATTTTCCATTTCTTAATGTGTATGTTCTGTTGTGGGGCAACTCTTCCCTGTGTAGGATATGCTTACTCTTGCTCCTGTGCCTTCACCTATGTTATTTCCTCCATCTGGAGTTTCACTTCCTTTTTTAACACTTAGTTCTCCTGGACTTCAAGGTCCAGATCTATTCTGGCTTGCCCTGGAGAGCCCTCTTTGGCTATTTCACCTGTCATGGATCTCTTGTGCTTCATATAATTTATTTTTACATCACATAATTTAATATAGAAATTGATGCTTGTCTTATGTATTTTTTGCTACTGTTTAATATGTGATTGTTTTGCTTATCCAACTGTAGAATGAACATATAAAAATGGAGATATACCTATAAAATGGCAATTTTATTTATAAAAATAAAATGATGATTCTGCCTATAAAAATGGCAATTCTCTATGGTGCAACCTAAGAGAAAGGCAAAGACTGAGCCTCACGCTATCCCCTCTCTGTCAGGCACTAAGTTTTTGTCGACTGACCAAGGATGCTTTCCAGTCTTCTTCCTGGGCCGTAGCAGTCACATCTTAGTGCTATCTTTGTGTCACAACATGTTCAATCATTCTGCTATGTGATTTAGGGAGGAGCAGAAGGAATACATGGTCTTGGTGGCCACCCAGCTCTTCAGAGATCTGTTTTGCTTCTTTACACTTGAGTAACTGCTCTTCCTATTTGTCAGCCTAGGTTCATGGCCATGTTCCAAAAAGCTGAAGCTGCTGCAAGTTTTTCCTCCAGAAAAAATGAGTTAATAATACTCCATAAGTTTATTTTAGAATGTATAAACATTTCTTTAACTTTATAAGCAGAAAAACTTTATACTTATATATTTCCAGGGGCATCATTAAGGTATATTTAGGAGGTTTAAATCTTGTCTTTGACTATAACTACTAGCAGCACTGGGAAACTCTTCTGGCTTCTGGTCTACAGGTTCATCACTAAGAGAAGCAGGCTCCAGGTGTGACTTCTTCCTAGGGTTCTTTTGAAAGATCAGATAAACCTTTACTTGGGATAATTGCTTAAAAAGAAATCATATGTCCTGCCTCCTACCATCTCCTCCTGCCCTTAAGAGTCTTGCAATTTTCACTCTCATTTCCTAGACATCTTGGTGGGAGCTTAAAGTTAGGACAATAGTCCACAAACAGCAGGAAGGTGGTAGCCTCAAAGAAGACCAAAGCCAGAGGAGTCTTTCTTTTTTTTACCCTTTTCTTGGTCACAGGTTAATATAACTTCATAACAGTCCATCACAAGTCACAAGGCCATTCATCTTTAGCATTAGAAGGCTGGTGGTTTCAATTAACCAGGTGGTCATTTGGATGTGTCATAAGTGATGGTGAAACAGATCTCTGAGATAAGGTTTAGTTATCCCCAGGTTTAGTTATTTTCCCCAAAGTACTGGTCTACGTGAACAAAATCACGACAAAGTAATTAATGGAAAATACACGTAGCTCTTTGTCCATCTCTTTAACCTCCCTTACCTCTCCATGTACCAAACTGCCCTATCTCTTTGAGAAAAGGCAGATGTCCAAAATAGGGTGGAAGAGTTTGTTTCTGTTTTCCATGTTGACTGCCACATCACCCAAATTTGGGTGACAGTTGTGTTTCCTCAGGGGCACCTGATCCACAGTGGGCGATCAACCATGTTAAACTTAATTTCTTGAACTAAGGAAGGTCCTAATCTAATTCAACTTGGGAGGGTTGCATATATGACTATTTCAGAGGTATCATATGACCAGGTGTTCAAAGAATACACACTTCCATTTGTAACTTAAAATTATGTGTCTTTTTATTGCATTGCAGCATAAAGACAAAAGGCAATATTAAGCTGATATCTTCATCAAGATTTTTCTACTTTTCACTCTGTCATGTCAGCTTCTTCTCGAACTCAAGGACTAGTCAAATATCACTTTCTATGATGCAGCTAGCTACAAATATACCAAATATGCTTACCACGAAAGCTGCCTGGTTGAACTTCCAGCTCAGGGATACGCACATTTTCCCCCCTTTTCTATTCTGGTCAAGATGGTCAGCATTGGAATTTGAGGCCTATGGCTTTCTTGCAGACTAAGACAACAGACTTTATTTGATTTACTTTCTTGCAGACCAATCAAAAATTACAATTAAGTTAAAAAATAACCTAGTGCTGCCTTCTCCAAACCACAGTTTCAGAAACAGCTGCTTATTACTCATGTGTGGCACCAGGAAATTGCAGTGTCATGTTCAAGGTCTGTGGCCAATAGAGATCTGTGGGATTGGGAAAAGGGCACAAATGATTCTTTTATGTCCATTACCTTCACTCCCTTGGCACTGCCACAAAATCCGAAATCTACAGGGGGAGAGGGACCGAGCACTGGTAACTTGGACAAGAAACAAAAAAGAAAGAACAAGCTCTTTCTCATTGAATTTATGCATCAACTAATTCCTTCCCCCTGATTTGTCAAGTTACCTTCCATTTCAATACAAACATTCCTCAGCCGTCGTGCAACATCTAGGTTCTGGACCACTGTTGGGAATACTTTGATGAAGAGGGCTGCTGCACTTGACAAACGGCCCCACCGCTGAAGGTCTAAACGAAAGACCCCATTCATGGTAAACAAAGCCACCTGCCACTCACTAGTAACAAGCTAGCTTGGTGAAATGGAAGAATCAAAACTGTCATGCATTGTAAAATGACTTCAAATATAATTTAGTTTGCATTTGCTTGGCCAGAGGACTAGGAAAGCTGCACTCACTATTTTCTCACTGAGTGCCATTTCTCAGCGTTAACAGGTGGGGACAGGGACATCTTGTGATCGAGGCCAGGTGAGAGAGGAAAAACAGCCTGTGGAGTCTGCTCAAGTTTGACAACCTAATACACAGAGGGAATATCCTAATTTAAAAAAATTATTTATTTATTTGTTTTTTGTAGGGGGAGGTAATTAGGTCTATTTATTTATTTATTTTTATAGGAGGTACCGGTGATTGAACCCAGGACCTCATGTGCCCTACCACTTGAGCTATACCCTCCCCACTCAGCGAGAATATTCTAAATTCTCATTCAATTCTAAATTTCACTCTTCTTTTCTTTTCCAACTGACATACAACATTATATTAGTTTCAGGTGTACAGTATAATTATTCAATATTTGTATATATTGCAAAATGATCACTAAATTAGTTAACTGATTGTTACTAGTTAACTAAATGATTCCCGTCTTAATAATAAATCCTTAAAAATAGAAAATAAAAAGCATAGGGGATTTTCCTATTTCAAAAAGTTTGTTAAAACCTCATTTTCCCATAATTAACCTTTGAGCTCCTATTTACAGCTTAATGTTGGGATGTTTGTATATAAACAGAAAACTGTGCCTCCTCTAATTAGCTGCTCCACACCTCTCTTTATCCATTATGGGACTGTTCTAACAGGACCAAGATTTTGGCTAATCAAGTACTTCACTGAGGGTGGATTGTAATGTCACCAATTAGCTTTTATCTGATCCTCTCCAAAAGGTGACAAGTTCTACTTAGTTTTGAAAACTATGTGATAATTTAATCTGGGTTGATCTGGGTTGATGTAATTGGGTAGATTTGTGAGTGGTCATCACCATTCCTACCAAATTATATTTTGGTTCCTGCTGGAAACTATCTTAGGGAATAAAAGATAAAGGAGTTCCAGTTTTAATTTCCATTTTCTTCAGTGGTTGAATGGTAAAGCTGAACCCAAGAATACTAAGTTCTTATTCACAA
Organism: Camelus dromedarius; assembly: GCF_036321535.1. Lineage (NCBI taxonomy): Eukaryota > Metazoa > Chordata > Mammalia > Artiodactyla > Camelidae > Camelus > Camelus dromedarius. The sequence continues at coordinate 66,244,407 of NC_087439.1, read as the reverse complement.
AAATATATGGGATGGGGCTTACTTCTGTTTTATGCACTACGGAAAGTGTCTCAAGGGGTGTGGCCCCGTGAAGCCACAACCTCATGTAACTTCAGTAGAAGCATCTGCACAGAATAAGTACACTTATGTGGTCCATGTATTCTGAGCCCCCAAACGGGCCACACGGTCTCATGTAAGTACACATTATTATTTATGGGGAAATAGATTAAAATATTTTAAATTGAGACAGTTCCAGAAAATTCTCAGGGTATGGTCAGCAGAATCTTACTTCTCTACTGAGTTACTTAGTTATGCATCTAAAATAAATCTGATTTAGGTCTCTACTATTCATTTTGGCCCAAGTTATATCATTATTATTCACTGAATAGTAAACAAGGAAAGGCCCTCAGTGGTTTCTTTTCTTTTCCCCCCTTAATGGAGGTGCTGGGGACAGAACCCAGGACCTTGTGTGCATGCCAGGCACATGCTCTACCATTGAGCATACCTCCCACCCCACCCCCAAGTGGTTTCTTTAACTCAGCTTCCTTTCTTAATATATGAGAAACCTAAGGCCCAGAGAGGTGATATGAGCTGCCCAAGATCGCCCAGCTGGGTAGTGTCAGGCCTTGACCCCCACCTCTTAAGCACCCTTCACTACTCTTGAAGGGGCCTGTCTGAGGGCATCTAGGGTCAGAGTGCAGCCTCGGGGTTTGGTTCAGCCTGAGAATCCTGAGGTTGCTGGATGCCTACTGAGCCTCCATATAGAAATGAAGGATTTCTAAACTGACTCAGCCCCTGCATGGAAACAAGATGCACAGTCTGACTGGTCCAGGTTTACTCCCACAGTTTTGATCAGTTTTGGATTTGTCTTTGGCATACAGAAAGATTTACTGCCCAACATATTTACTCCTTGTATTGAAGTTCTCTTAAGCGGTCACATCTTGTCTGAATTTCTGAACATGGAGTGTGATTTTGAATAGTGCCTTATTATTGATCGAATGACTGGGAAATTCATCAATTAAAGTAACACAAAATTCTGGGATGAAAATGGACTTAACATCAACTTAAGCCCTAGGCTATTTACCAAAACTAGAAAAATAACTATTAAAGGAAGCAGCCACTACAGCTGGAAAAAACCAAAGCAAAACAAAGCAACTCACTGAATGCATGCACGGGGGAGAGATGGAAGAAATACAGCTTTTCAGAGAGGACCTGAGTAGAGGCCAATGTAGGACATCTTAACAGAAAAACAACAGAAGACTCCATGTTTAAAGGCATAGAGAAATAGAGGAGAAATAAAAGCAACATTTACCTGGTCACGTAGCGCATTAGGAGTTAGGAGAGACATAAAAGGCAGAAAGCAAAGAAGGGAAGAAGTAGCAGGAAAAGGATGGAGGAAAAAAAAAGTTACAAAAACAGGGAAAGGCCGTTCAGATGCTCACAAAGAGAAAAAAGGATCAAAGCTGACTGAGATCTGAAATGGGAGCTAGACATCTTCATTTCTATTCCCAGTTACGTCCCCAGTAAGCTGTTTGACCTTTTTTATAAGTCACTTAACTTCTCCATGCCTCAGTTTCCTCATCTACAAAATAAAGTGATTGTGCTAAGTCATTCAAAACTAGATGATCAATAAGGAGCTCTCTCAGCTTGAAGATTCTATGATTTTGTGATTAACAGACATGGAAAACATCAAAAGAAGCTTGTTGAATACCCCCAGGAATGTAGAAAGGAAATACCTGGGGAGACAGATAAAAGGTGAGTTTAACCAGACTAATTAGAAGATACCCAAGAAAATTTTCAAAAGAAGTGAAATAATGTCACCAGCTTTTTATTCCTCTGCTTGCTGAGTGCCATTCAAAGAGTTAATGCTTTTTAGGAATCATCCCCTCCCAGGTGTGCAACCAGATATCTGTTTTCCTGAAGAAGTCTGCAAATCCCTTCCTTTCATCAATGCGTTTAATTAGTTAATGTTTAGATAGCACTTAGGGATGAAAAGTACAATATAAGTGCTCAACATTATCATTACTTAACAGCTTTTATGAGACCAGCAATGCCTAAGATTAAATGAGAGACCAAAATGAGTTCCTGACTAGAAGGCTGTGATCTAATAAACTGCTGGGTCACTGATGTTAGGAAAAACAAACCCTGCGTATAAAATGAAGTAGGTGCTCTTTATTAGCTTGCATGCCATTGTCTTAAGATTGTTGGTCGCTTTTATTCTTTGCCTCAAGGTGTCAACAAGTAGCAAACCACCAGCCAGTGCTGATTATGATTTCATACCTCCTGATTTTCAAGAATATTATCTGCTGTGTTTGTGGTGTCTATACGCTGGATATCTGTATACTCAGGATACAGATTCAAATACACGTGGCAATTTATTTACAATAAAAATGAGAAAAGATAAATTATTTGATAAATGATGTTGTGGCAACTGGTTAGCCATCAGGGGAAAAAATACAGCTGAATCTCTAACTCGTTTCCTAAAAAATGTAATTCCAGATAAATGGAAGATTTAAATATGAAAAGTAAACCATAAAAGTATTTTTCAAACTGTAAAAGTTTTACATAAAAATGTTAGGAAAACATTTATGTGGGGTAAATATTTTATAATCTAATTCTAAAAACCATGAAAAATGATAAATCTGAATATATATAATTAAAAATCAGTACAACACAAAATGCCATTTACAAAGTCACATACCTAACAAAAAACTGGGAAAAATATCCCCTATTTATCTAAAAAGAATGCCATTTCCTTAATATAATTTAAGTACAGGTTAATGAAATAAACAGGCAATTCACAAAAACTACATGTGGCCAATAAAATATAAAAAAGGTAATCAACCTTACAATGAAAAAAATACAAATTAAAATAACGGTGTGAACAATAAACAGCTAATGTATATGGAAAAAAAAATGGTGTGAAGTTATTTATTTGGGGTTTTTTGGGGGGGGTAATTAGGTATTCATTTATTTGTAACAGAGGTACTGAGGATTGAACTCACCACTTCCTGCATGTCAAGCACATGCTCTACCACTGAGCTAAACCCTCCCCCCTGAAGTTATTAATTTATTTATCAATTTATTCATCAGCTAGGATTAAAAATACTGTTAACATAGAAAGTTAATGTGGGTGTAGGATTCTCAAGATACTGAATGGAGGTAAAAAGTGGCTTCACCTTTTCAGAAGGCAAGTGGCAATACATACCAGCAAAGCATGCATATCCTCTGACCTGGTAGTTGCATGTTAATGAACTTACCCTACAGACCCATTCACACAAGTGCACAGGAAAATGTATGTGGGTGTTCACTGCAGTATTTGTTCTAACAGAGAAAAACTTCACAGGTTAAAATTAAGGTAACTATACTATACAGCTGATAAAATAATGAGGTAAACCTTTATGTGTAGTGAAGATGCACATGTCCCCAGATGTCCACAGTCCACTGTTAAGTAGAAAAAGCAAGATGCAGAAAGGTTGTGTAGTTTGATTTCATTTGCAATAAAATAAAATAAAATAAAATAAAACAAAATAAAATATTCACATTTGTGTGTAGAAATGTCTGGAAGAAGACAGACTGGCTACAGTTAACAAAAACTACTCTGCAGAGTGGGATGTGAGGGAGAGAAGGGCAGACTTTAAAAATAACTATCTATGTTACTAACTATCAGAGAAATTAAGATAACAATCCCATCTACAACTGCACCAAAAAGAATAAAATACTAGGAAAAATTTAACCAAGGAGGTGAAAAACCTGTACACTGAAAGTTATAAGACATTAATGAAAGAAATGGAAGATACAAATAAATGGAGAGATATTTCATACTCAAGGATTAGAAGAATCAATAAAATGTTCATTCTATCCAAAACAATCTCTATCAAAACTCTAATGACATCTTTCACAGAAACAGAACAAACAATCCAAATATTTGTATGAAACCAGAAAAGACCCTGAATAGCCAGAGCAATCTTGAGAAGGAAGAACAAAGCTGCAACCATCACACGCTCTGATTTCAAACTGTATTACAGAATAAAGAAATCAAAACAGTATGGTATTGGCATAAAAATAGACACAGATCAATGGAACAGAAATAAACCCATGCATAAGACAGTTGATTAATTTATGACAAAGGAGCCAGGAATATACAATAGGGAAAGGGAAACCTCTTCAATAAACAGTGCTGGGAAAACTGGACAGCCACCTGCAAAAGAATGAAACTGGACCCCTATCTTACACCATATACAAAATTAACTCAAAATGTATTAAAGACTTAAATGGAAGACCTGAAACCATAAGACTCCCGGAAGAAAACATAGGCAGTAAGCTCCTTGACATTGCTCTTGGAAATAAATTTTTAAATCTGACACCAAAAGTAAAGCCAACAAAAGTAAAAATAAACAAGTATAACTATGTCAAACTAAAAAGCTTCTGCACAGCAAATAAAATCATCAACAAAATGAAAAGGCAACCCCCTAAATGTGAGAAAATAATTGAAAATTATATATCTGATGAGGGTTTAATATCAAAATATATAAAGAACATATACAATTCAACAGCAAAATAACACTCTGATTTTAAAATAGGCAGAGGATCTGAAGAGACATTTTTCCAAAGAAGACATACAGATGGCTAACAGTTACATGAAATATACTCAACATCTCTAATCATCAGGGAAATGCAAATCAAAACCACAATGAGATACCAATTCACACCTGTTAGAATGGCTATTATCAAAAAGACAAGAAATAACAAGTGTTGGTGAGGATGTGGAGAAAAGGGAAACCCTGTGCACTGTTGGTGGGAATGTAAATTAGTGAAGCTATTATAAGAAATGGTATGGAGGATCCTCAAAAAATTAAAAATAGAACTATCATATGATACAGCAATTCCACTTCTGAGTATTTACCTAAAGGAAACAAATACTTGAAAAGATATATGCACTCTGTATGTTCACTGTAGCATTATTTACAATAGCCAAGATGTGGAAGCAGCCTAAGTGTCCACTGATGGATGAATTGATAAAGATGTGGAGGGTGTGTGAATATACATATATATAGTGTGTAGATATTCATATATATATATATACACACACACACACACACATATATATATATAAGCACACACATACAATAGTATACTATTCAGCCATAAAAAAGAATGAAACCTTGCCACTTGCAACAATGTGGATGGACCTTGACAGCATTATGCTATGTGAAATAAATCAGACAGAGAAAAACAAATACTGTATGATCTCACTCATATTTGGAATCTAAAACAAAACAAACCAGCTTACAGATACACAGAACAGATTGGTGGTTGCCAGAGGCAATAGGTGGGGGTAGGCAAAGCAGGTGAAGGGAGTTAAAGGTACGAACTTCCATTTATAAAGTAAATAAGTCACATGGATGTAATTTACAGCATCATGGCTCGTTAATGATACTGTATTTCATATCTGAAAGTTGCTAAGAGAGTGGATCTTAAAAGTTCTTATGATAAGAAAAAAAATTTTGTAACTATGCCTGGTGGCGGATGTTAACTAGACTTACTTTGGTGATCATTCTGCAGTAGATACAAATAGTGAATCACTGTGTTGCATACCTGAAACTAATATAATGCTATCTGTCAATTATACCTCAATTTAAAAAATCTGCCACAGAGATTCAGACAAAGGAGTAAGAGTGGAGAGGGAAGGAAATTTTTAAGGAAAAAATTGAGTGGTAACTTTGGAAGAACATGTTGGTGACTGTGTGAATGATGTTTGTAATAAAGAGTTAAACGCTTTTGAAGTTTGACTGCAAACTGCTTTTAAGCCTTACACCTGCCTCTTCTTGTGCCCCACACCTGGGCAAGCTGATAAAGAAGATTCAAACCACCCAATCTCCTGCCTTCCTGTGGGAATCCTCACCCAGGCCCACCCCCTAACCACAATAAAAGCCCCAAGCCAGGCTGCTTTCACTGCCCGCTCCAGCCATTTTCAACCAGCTTGAGACTGATCTGCTCATCCCAGAGACCTCAGTTATGTAAGTAGTAAACCACTTCATTCCTTCAAAAATATACATGTATATAATTCTGTAGTTTTTAATGTTTAAATGAATGCAGATTGCCACTTTTATGATAAATGCTTAAATTATTTTTAAAAAGTGCTACAAAGCACGGTTTTAGAAATACATATGTGTAATTTGCTTATGTATGTGCATTATAAAAACGTAGAGAACCTTCATTTTTTTGGTTTTATATGACCTGTGTGTTCACTTATTCCCATAACATGTTTATTTTCACAAAAGTTCTTGAAAATTGCCTATCAGTGAACTTGTCATGGCCACATCAGACTCAATGTTTGCATTCAAGGAGACGTGTTCATCTAATCAGAATGTTCCCTGACTTATGGCTTTTTTAGGTTTGGAAAGTAACATTGCCCCATTCAATTAGAATGATTTATAAGACATGCAGAGTGTCAATAGCTATATCTAATACCAGGCAATTCAAGACTGGTTTTTGTTTACATAATTATCTCTGAATTCTAGACATTTAATCTTATCTCTTTAAATACCTAACTGGGAGTTAGGTAAGTAAGCAATCGGTTAGGATACATACTGCATTTTCCACAAATCTCATTTAAACAGTTCAAATGCCCTTTTCTAAGCTTTGCTGGGCCAGGGCTTTTTCTCTTCCTGCCCTATCAGAAATGACCTTACCCTCCATCCCCTGAGGCACATTATTTGATCTTGATCACCTGGTTGGTCCTGAAATTCCAATCGTTTTAGGTTGTGTTTTTGTACTCAACAGGAGGAGAAACAGAATTGGTATCAGATTTTAAAAATCCATTCCCCCATCTATTCAGAGGTCACAGTAATTCCACATCGCCCAGAGCACTATGCTGGGAAAGTACCCCTTAGTTTGGTGTCAATCCAAAAATAAAAAAAAAAAAATTAAATCAATGCACTGATTGACTTGTCTTAGACTTGGCCTTAAGAGAGAAATGAAAATGGTGGTTTTACAACAGGAGGACATTCAAAGATAAGATTAGGTTCAAAGAGAAAAGCATGCTGAAAACTATGTCCACCTGTGACACATTTAGAGGTTCAGTAAAATCTAAATGGAAAAGTGTCCTAAGGTAGGAAGCCCCGCAAACAGTCAACTTTTCAGAGGGCCAAGGGCAGACAGTCTGTGATCTGGTCCAGCACACAGCATCCTCCTCCACACCACCCCCATGGCTTGCCTTTCTTGGTTCCAGCGTCTTTGCACTGGACTGGAAGAAGAGAGAGACTCTCCGCTAGATTCATTCACTACAGCTGGTAGGCAGCTCGAGCAAAGGGTAACAATCAACTCAATTTTGTATGAGTTGTAGAGGTTCGCTTTCCTTGAACTTCCTGTCCTCTGGGAACATGGTTCATTGAAAAAAGATTTTATTTAGTGCCTCAAAACTACCCCCCACCTTTTTTTTAAGTGAAGAGAGCTCAGCTGATTGAAATGCCAAGCAGCAGTAGAATAGCAGATGTGAACTGGGAGAAGAGGTTTCATTGGTTATTTCTTGTATTATATTTCTTTATTTTTTTTCCAAAGAGAGTGTATTTATTAAAGAACAGATAACTCATTATGGAAAAAATACAAATGGTCAATAAAAGTTCACCCTCATCAGTACTCAAATAAAAGCAAAATATTGAGCTACAACTTTTGCCCTGAAAATAGCAAGGATTGTATTTCTTTAAATTGAGGTATAACATACATGAGGTATGGTGCACGCAGCTTAATGAACTTGAGCTTAATGAACTTTTTTTTTCCCAGTAAACTTTTAAACATGTGCTACCTGTTCTCTTGGCTTCCAGCCTCAGCTGCTCCAACTCATTCTCTATTTCATCACCAGAAGGATCTTATTAAAATACAGATTTGACCAAACAATAAAAATGATGACATCAGCTTTTGCACCACTCCCACAGCAGTGATTAACTGTCGAATATATGTCAGTCACTATCCTAAGCTTTTTCATTCATGATCTCCTTTAAGATAATACAAGTCAAGCACTTAGGACACTGGCAGGCACACAGGAAGCCTTAAATAGATGATGATGATAATGATGATGATGATGATTATTATTATTCACAAGAGCCCTAAAATGTCAGTATTTTTATTGTCACCAACTTATAGGTGATAAAACTGAGGTTTAGAAGGCTTGAGTCATTTGCCCAAGTTCACCCAGCTTGGATGTGTAGAGTAGGGATCTGGACTCCCAGAGCCCAAGTGCTACCACTAGGCTAAAGCCATTCTAGAGCTGGCATTTCTTTAGTGAAAACTCCCTGAAGTCTCTTCAGCCCCTATAGGACGAGGTCTCAACTCCTTAGCAGGCCCTCCGAGGGCTTCCCACAAGCTGGGTACAGCCTGTCTCCCCACACTTGCTTCCGGTTTTTATCTGCCAAGCATCCATCTCCTGCTCTCAGACGCCCACCTACTCATCATTCCCTGAAACAGTTTTGATCTTGATAACTACTCTTTATTGCTGTCATCATGTATGAGTTCTGGATGCTTCTGTGTCTATTTCCAATTCTCACTGCAACTGTCCAAAATATTACCATACTCATTTTATATGTAAGTAAACTGAGACACAGGAAGATGATGGGGTTTGTTTCATGGTCAGAGAGTGCATCAAAGCGGGAGTCTGAATTCGGGCTGTCATATTTCAGTGTATGATCCTTCCTACTGTGCTGAGATTCCTCTCAAGTCACATGCTCTCATACCTAGCTCAAGTGCCACCCAGTTTCTAAGGCACTTGTGACTTTGGCCACCAATTTGCCCCCTCTTGCTCTGCTGCTTTCCACACGTATAAACAGACGACTAGTTTAGGAAGAATGGCTCTTGCTCCCTTTCAATTCTAGGACTTTCCAAGTGCTCTCAACCTCTGCATTTAAAAAAAACCCGAAACTGAGTATTTCCGGAATATTTCCAGTGCAGGTTCTGGAACCAAACATGTAAATGGCAACTCTGTCCACACAATATGGCAAGTCTTTGACCAGATGGGGTCACGGTCTAATGGCATGAACACTGAAGGCAAACGGAGAAGCTGCTGCCAGCTGAATGCTGTATGTACGGCAGCAGATCCTCTAGGCGCTGTGATTCATGCACTCCTGGGACACGCAGAATTCCTGAGGGATGAGCTAGCCAGCTTTTCAAACATGAGGACAATGGAGGATGAATTCTGTGCGCAGCTAGAAAGGCCGTAGTGGGCAATTTTTGAATGGATCTTGAGAAGCATTTTATCATTGGAATAGCTAACATTCTTGTTGATTATGCAGAATAAAAAATACCAGAGCATTTGAACATTTGGTACATGTTCAGCTCCTTCTGTACCTCCAAAGTGAGTATTAACGTGCTGTCTGTACGAGTCTCCCAACTTGACGGGAAGTGGCTTCTCGGCAACTGTCTCCTGACAAATTGTGGCGGCAGCATTTGGTTGTGATCACTAAATCATACTTGTGTTTGAGAGTGTAAAATAAGTCACTTGATTCTTAGCTTATTATTCTTCCATAAATTTAAACTACATATGTATTTCAAGCCCCATGCTAAAAATTCTCATTGTTGAGAAAAGGTACAAAAATCCAACTCAGAATCAGACAATTATTAAAATAATTTAAAAAAGTAAATTGGGTTGACAAGGTGATTCCAAAGTTGATCTAGAAGAATAAAAAGGCAGGTATAAGTAAGTCAGTTTTGTGAAATAAGAGTATGAGACTGTATTTATGCTACCAGGCATCAAAATCTATCATAAAATTCAAATAATTGGTGCTGGCATCAGAATTGCTACTGAGGAAATAAGTGACTACTCAGAAACAGACCCCAGAACACACATGTAATGATATTATGATAAATATAGAATCTGAAGTCAGTACAGAAAGGATGGATTGTTAAAAAACAGAGCTGAAATGACTGCTTAACTATTTGGGGAAAAATCAAACTATATCCTTACTTTATGTCATGAAGTAAAATAAATCCCAGGCATCTATTAGATTATTAAGAGTATAAAATTATTTTAAAAAGACAAGAAAATGCAAATGGTTATTATCTGATCTGTGCATGAGGAAAGGCTTTTCAGGCTTTAAAGCCAAGGGGAAAAAATCACACAAGGGGAAAGATGGACAGAGCTGAACACCTAAGAGTTAAACTTCTGTTTACCAAAAAAAAAAAAAAAATCATATATAAAACCCAAGGGCAACAACAAAACTAGGGAAAATATCACACATAAGGTGTTGATAGCCTAATATATATGGAACTCACATAAACTGAAAAAATATCCTGCTCCCAAATGGGCAAAAGATGTGATCAAACAACTCATAAAAAAAAAAAAAAACCAGAAGTAGCAATAAACATAAAAATGTTTAGCCTCACAAATAATAAAAAGAAAATATGCAAAGTCAAACGGTGAGAAGTCTCTTTTTGCCTCTAATATTACTAAAGATTTGCATCTCTAAAGTGATAATGGCTAGTGTTCCCATGATATAAAGAGAAAATCTGCTTACGCTGTGGCGGGTATAGAAGTAGTAAATTGTATCTAGAGCTTTTAAGAAGTTCAGACCCTCTAGTAGTTGCTCATCTGAATTTATCTTAAACAGTCAGAAACTAAATGATTTTGCACAAAGATGTATATCATAGTATTAGCTATAATAATACAAAATTGGAAATCCCAAAATGTACAATAAAAAGGAGGTTAAACTAACTACAGCAAGGGGGTTTTACATAGGAATTAACAATCTTCAGAAGCACTGGCTATTTTTAAGTTAAAAGCAAGATAAAAATTTATATGCTATAATACAAAATAGATAAACAACAAGGTCCTACTGAATAGCACAGGGAACTATATTCAATAGCTTGTAATAACCTATAATGAAAAAGAATATATATGTATGTATATAACTGAATCACTATGCTGTACACCAGAAACTAACTCAACATTGTAAATCAACTACACTTCAATGAAAAAAGTTTATATGCTGTAAAGAATAAGCCATGTTTTATACCTACGCATGCATAGAAAAGAACTTGCTGGATGTGTGTCTAAGTGTTAATGGTGGTAGCCGGCGCATAATAACAGCTGGCACAGCAGCTAACACTGGCCGGGTACGTGATCTCACTTAATCCTCCCATGACCGTTGTAGGGATCCCACTACCCCTGTTTCTACAGATGAGGACACTGAGTAGTGGGACTCAAACCCAAAGGTTTTCAAGGGCTGGGATCTGAACCTCTCTGTCATGCTGCCTGGATGGTTATTTTCTCTTCAGTAACTGTGCTTCCCAAACTCTCTGCCATGAGTATTTTTTTATAATCTGGAAAAAAACACATAACTTTTTAAACAGTGAATTGGGGCCAAGAGGCCCCTGGAAGTTTTGTGTTCTGTCCCATGACAGCCTGCGATATGGGAGTCTGTTCCACCCGTGGGTCCTCTTACCCTTCCCTCTGCTCTGGGTTCTCCTTCAATTTCCCTTCCCTTTTCCCTACTCAGTCCAGTGTACGTCATGGAATCACTTGGCCCGGTGAGGGAGGGAAGCCCTTGATGCATGGCAGAGCCATTCCAGGGCTGGGCTGGTCTACTCGCTTTCTTTCTTCTGTCTCTCTCTTTTCCTTCTCTCCTGCCTACCCTTAGCCTTTCTAGCATCCCCTGAGAATAAGCCTGGTTCACAGTTCTGGTTTAACTAAACAAAATGGGGCATCCTGGGGTTAACTCTGGGCTGGACTTTCACAGTTCTATGATTAAACTGCATTTTTCATTTCGGTTCTGCCTTTAAACTCAAACCCTTTAAAAGAGAAATTTAAGGAGAGCAAAACATAGCAAACAGTGCCAAATGCCAATAACATATTTTAGTCGTTTGGGGAATGGGCAGCTTTAGAAACCACAAATTCCCACTTATGCAAGGGCTACTTGAACTTTTTCTTTATTGCTTAGTGACAGAAGCCTGGCTTTAGACCATGGTCAGAGTTGTTCTCTTATTTTCTTTTCTCTGTCTCTCTCTCTCTTTGAAAACAGTTATAAAAGGTCTGAGTTATCACAATGAGAGTTGGCTATTCCTACAGCTCTAATCAAATAACAAAAGTCATTTTGCACTGATGTAGTTAGTTCAGACTAAAGGCAGATCCACATCTGTGTCTTGGTATCTGCCATCCCTGCTCAACAGGCTCAGTCACATGGAACCATGCACATGAAACCTGGAAGGCTCCACTTCACCACCAGCTGGCTAGTCTTTGGTACCATGTGTTCAGTTAGGTGTTCCGCCTTCTTTCTCCCTGCCCCAAAATAAATAAATAAATAAAATAACTGGAAAGGGAAGTTAAGATGTGAGTATTGTTTTGTGACTATGCTTTCCAGAACAATGGCTGGCACAATACAAAATGTAATGAATCTCAGAGACTTCTCTTCTTTGACCTTAGATCTATTCCAACCATCAGGGACTATGAACCCTAATGCTAGAGTCCGATGATGAGATTCTTCTAAGCCCCCACCATCAGTACTAAATTAAGGTCTGCCCCAGCCAGTCCTGGGACCTGACCTAGTAAAGTGTACTACAGTCTTACCAAATAAATTGGAAATGAGGTGCCGGTGAGGATGAGTTTCCACAGCCACTCCTTAAATTACTGCCAAATGTAATCTAGCCCCATTTGAGGATAAGACAATAGCAATAAAAAAAAAAAAAAAAAACTTTAGAATAATGAGCATTTCAGTGGTAAGCATGTGTAAGGTGTACAGAGCAAGTCTAAGCCAGGAAAACAGTCCTGGAATGAAGCAGTGGACAGTCATCTGAATTAGCAATCTACCAACATGGGTGCAGGAGATTAATTTTATTAAGTAAAGATTAAACTCAACTGATTCAGTACAAATTGCAAACAAAAAACCTAAAGAAAATAACTACAGACAAGTTGGAAAAAGATGCAAATATCCTCAACAAAATACTAGTGAATTGAATCCAGCAACATATAAAAAGACTTATATAATATGACCAACTGGGATTTTCCCAGGAATGCAAGGTTGGTTTAAAATCTGAACACCAAACAATGTAATAGCTTGATTACATTAAATTACCACATTAATAGAATAAAGGAAAAAAAAAATAAACCATATGATGATCTTAATGGATTCAAAAAAAGCATTTGACAAAACCCAACACTTTTCCATGATAAAAACATTCAACAAACTAGGAAAAGAAGCCTGTATCAGGTCGAGGAAGTTACCTATCTATGAAAAAGTCAGTTAAGATCATCCTTAATGGTAAAAAAACTAAATGTTTTCCCCTTTAAGATCAGGAACAGACTCAGCACATCTACTCAACATTGTACTGGAGGTTCTAGCCAGGGCAATTAGGCAAGAAAAATAAATTTAAAACTGCAGATTGGAAAGGATGGAGTAAAACCATCTCTAGTCTCTGATGACAAGATCTGGTATGTAGAAAAGCTGGAAATATTTTTTTCTGATATGAAAATCAGAAAAAATTTATATATTTTTGAACAAGACTTTGTAACTGTATCCATGTATGTTGCTTATACTCTTAGAGAGTCTGAGTGACTAACACTACCCAGTTTAGAGTTATGGAAACACTTACTGGGAATCCCATTCCAAATAAGCTAAAAAGGTAATGCTTACTGTCCGAGTATATAATAAATTCCTCATTTCAACATAAAGGGGTACACACACACACACACACACACACATATATATACATATATATGTATTTTTATTAATAGAAACTCAGTTATCTTCCCTTATCTACTTAAATACTATTTAAGTACATATTGAAAATATATTTAAAGAGTATCATAGGGTAGGATGCCAAATTAATAGCCTGCCTGGGTATCCACATATTGCAGTCTGGCCGTGTCTCCTGCAGGCACTCTGGGTCATGGCCACTCCTAAGAGAACAAAGCTGACATTAGTATGATAGGCCTGTTCCAGGTCCCCTTGTACTAGGTCATAAGAGACTCCATATGGACATGGAGCTTAGAGTCAGACTGGAAACAAGCCATTACCATCTGCTGCTGAAACTGAGGCCCTAGGGTAGATGAGGATGAGAACCTTCAGGTCCCCCTACAAAAATCCTTTAAGGCATAAGGAAAGCCATGTAAGGGATAAGGCTACTCAGACATCTTTGAGTTAGTAAAATAAGAGCTCCATGTAAGCCAGTAACATCCATTGAGTCTACAGAGTGATCCAGATACTTGGGAATGTCTTGGTCTAAGCACTCTCTGACTAGTTTGTACTCTCTTCCTTAAGAGCATTGACTACAGCAGTGATTCTGTTGCTTTGGGTTTGCTGGCCAATGCTGGTCTTGAACTTGCCAGATCTTCCTGGCTAACTCAGATATATCCTGACAGACCACCTTAAATCTTGCTGGAGTCATTGAACTTTGCTTCTTGTTTGTGTTTTAGTCCTACAGTCAACCCTTCCTACTCTCGTCTCGTTGACTTTGGGTTTGGGCCTCTTGCTTTTCCTTTCACAAATCTTTCTGTATTTCCAAATGGCCTCTTTCTAGACCAAGAACAACTTTTTAAATTTTTCTTAAATCTGTCCAAGATTTTTAATTCTCTATTTTCCTGAGCCCCAGAAACAACAGCAGCAACATTAAAGAAAAACAAAACATAAACAATGACAAAGTATTTCTTAATTGTGCTCTGAACTCTCCATTTTGGAAGTGAAGATGAAATAAATGTATCTTAGCAAGTGTAAGTATTCCAATGAATTGGTTTCTCATAATGGTTATTTCAGATACTTAATCTTTCAAAAACTATTTTTATTAAGAATTAGCATTGTGGTCCTGATAGGAAAACTATAAACCTAGAGAACAGACATAAGAGAATTCCATAAGCAAGAGCTCTTTAATAATTTCCCTGAAGAAAACACTTGAATGTACTTTAGAAAGAAAGACTGGCATGATTCCATATCACCCTTCCTGAAGTATTCAAGACTGCTGGGCAACTGGGAGGAATCACACCACGAACAGAGAGTGACTGAACAAGGGCATATGAATTTCATGTCTTCTGGATCTGTACAATTTTTTAGAATTGTCCAGTTTTAAATTTTGCCTAGAAGGACATTAAAAACAAAATAAAACTTATCAGATACTATCACTGTCATTTCACAAGAAAGGAAGGGGATTTTAACACCAGAAAGTTGACAGTATGATTTCAGAAAAATATTTTAAACTGAATATATGTGGTGTTATTAAAAATTCATCACATTTATTTTCCTCCCTTCTGTATAACCTCATGAAAACTCCATCCCAGATGAGTCCTCAACCCACTGAGAGAAACTGGGATTTCTTGGTGATAAGAGAACAAGGATCTTACTGTTTGCCAAAGCTACTGCTTTAAGGTGAATTTAAAACAGAAGAATCAGGAAAGTGTTTCCCAAACTTCAATCATGTGAAAACACCTTCACAAACATTTTCATAGCTGTATTCCACCTGTGTTAATTTCAGCTGAGTCATTTGTTTACTTAAATAAGTTTATTTAAAGATTGAAGTCTTACATGAATACCATAAATGGAAAGCCAGTGTCTCTTGCCATGAAATCAGGATAACACAAGCCTGCAGCCAACACTGTTGAAAAGGGAGATACGCAGGTGTGAGGGGTTCAAGTCACACCAGCACCAGAATGAAACTGTTCGAATTAACTTCAAGGACAGAGAGAGAATTGAAGAGATTAACTTTCTCATTATGCAATTAAATGTCATTTAATACCATGACCATGTGCTGCCTAAAAGCATCTGTTGTACCAGCTAATACTGTTTTGGTAGACATTCCATGGAATCAGCGGTATCCTTGCATAATAATTAAGAGCATTTAAATTCTGAGACATTTTTCCATGTATGAGCTGGTGACCTTAAGCAAGCTATTTACCTTCTCTGCTTAAGGTTTCCATCTATGAAATGGAGATAACCATAATACCCACATCATTGTGAGGATCAAATAAGTAGACACAGGTAAAGCTCTTAGAATGGTAAGTGATGGATATTAAGAGCTTAAAAATGTTAGTAGGTATTCCTATTGTCCCACAGTTTGAGGAACCCCTAAAGGTCTAGGCTTCAGTTAGAGTATGTCAGGCACATAGTAATATAGTAACACATTTCTGGGAAGAACATATAGTTGGAGAATAAGAATGACAATTCTTTTGCTAACTTGAATTAAAATGAATAACTTAGTACACATGCATCTAAGGCAACTTATTGTTCATTTAGTTTAAGTTTCCTTCCATGGCCTATTTTCTAGATCAAGAGCAAGTCTGAATGATACGTTTTTGTCTTTAAGGCATGGTACACAAAGACACAACGTGTTTGACACAAAAAATCTACACCATAGAGAAAGGCTTTCAGGATCTTAACCACAAGTCACTACTTACGAGGTAAACAAGGCCATCCAGATACATTAGGCTTTTAATGAATGAAATCAGTGTCTCCTCTATTTAAAGTAAGCAATAGAATTAACATAGGATTTAACTCTCAGAGTGGGTGGATTTAACCCTCACATGTTATGATTTAATTCGCATTATGAAATACAGTACAGGAGGACTTACTCATCACCAAATCATCAAATAAGTAAGCTAACATCAAAAAGCAGTAGTTCTAGGGGGCTCCTAAGATGGATTAGTTGGTCTTGAACAAGAAAGACATATATTAACATATCGTAAGCTGTTGCCTTTCATGTGTCTCATTCCTTTGTCCCTGGAACTATATTTAGTACAGCGGGAACAACAGTGCTGCCAGGGCAGTCAAGTAGAAAGAGAGGGTATTAATTTAGTAGATCTGGGTCAAGGTTAGGGCAAGAGATAGTGGACAAGTACATATTTAGTTTATTAAACAACAAGATAAGGTCATATTGGAAATTTAGTCATCTCTAGACCCTCTATTGGGTCTACATGATGGTGGCCTCATTCAGAAGGATCTGGATTTTAAAAATATCTGTCTTCTCTAGTCTCTGTGTCTATTCACTGTAGGGCAGTTTTTTCCATGGCCACAACATGCTTCTTGGTAACATCTTTTTCTCCCCTCTTCCTCTCTGCTCCACTTTGGTCGTTCCTTCCTCTAGTGTCCCCAAGTGAACACTTAGCTTTTCCTTTTTGCTGTTACGATCCCCCATCTGCAGCTCGCCTCCCTTGTCTCCACAGACCTCTTCATTGTCAGACTTCTGATGAGACCATGTTATTGTCCTCATTTTCTCTGCTCTTTCAGGCAGGTCTCCCAACTTCCCTAGTGAATTCGGCATTCAACGTTAACTACTCTTTCTTAAAAATGCTATTTATCCTTTCCTACTTCTCTTCTTCCTCCCATACCATCAAGGACATTAAAAAAAAATTCCTTCACTCTGGATCTCTTTATGTCTATAAACAATAGAATGTTTCATACCCTGAAGTGGAATTAGGGCACATCTTTTCATTTTCCTTTGCACCTTTTCCCTAGGACCTTCTCTTTCAGAAGACTTAGCTTGAGTGCTTTCAGAGATCAAAAAGTAGAGTGAGCTCAGATGCAATGCAGTGAACTCCCTTCCCATTTCTGGGGCAAATGAACTCTTCTGGATCTGTCTGATTACTTTACAATGATCTCAATGGGTCACTTATGAAAATATAATAGTGTCCTATAAATGTCACTTTACCACTGAAATAAGGGAGAAAATCTTCGTATACTTCATGGGGAGTCTGCAGTGTGCTGGGCATCATTCCAGGTGCTGGGGATATGGATGAGTAACTCTAACAGGCCCTGTTCTCCTGGAGCAATGACTTCCCCAGGGTATTTAAAGGCCAAGGAAAATGATCACAGTCACACTGGTCAAGGAAACCAGGTTAAAACCATCCTATTGAGGAGGAGGGGACCAATTTGTTGGATGGGCCACTGTTAACAAAAACTCTACCTCCCTGAACTAGGATACACATTTAAGAGTGGGCAGGAGGTTTAAAAAAAAAAAATCCTAACCCAACCCAAAAGATAATGGGAATCATCTGTTCTGCTCTCATGTGCAAACCTATAATTTATGGAAAGATGGGAAAGAGAAAGTCCCTGAGGAGACCCAGCCAAGTTCTGCGGTGAAAATTCAACTGTACTCAAAGCTCAGACTGGAAGAGGTGGGGGAGGGGAGGAGCAAGAAGCCACAGTAAAAATAACACGTCCTGAAGCAGCCAGCTCTCTCTCCTCGCCCCACTTGCCATGTCCCCCACCACCACCCCGGGCCAAGCTGCCTTCCCCCTTGCTCCTGCTGCCCCCTGGCCCTTCCTCATTCGCGGGAAATTGCTTCTCTCTCTATTTTTCATTCATTTTTTAAGAATCCCAAACCAGCTTCCTGTCACAAGGTAATGTCAACAGTATGAATTATCGGGCATTCTAGGAAGCAGGTAGTTAAGATCAAGTGAGAATGTATGTTATTAAATTAAAACAGAGTTACTGGGAAATTTCAAATTATGGAGAAGAGACCATTTCCTTAAATACAGGACTGTGTATAATATATATCTGCATGTGTATTTGTGCACACTTACATATCAAGTAATTTACTACTAAAGACTATGCTATAAGACCTGACAGTAGCAAAGGCCAGCGTTAAATGCAGTGTTACTAGCAATATCACCCCACCAAACTGTGAATTTCCACTCTAGATCAGGCTGGCTACATATTGTCTTTTTTGCTTCTTCTATTGGGGCGTCGTCACTCAGCTTTATAATACTGCTTTTAAAGAGCATGGTTATTAATGAGTCAACTATTATTTTCAATGTATTTTTTTTAATGCCAGTATTAGTGCTGGGCCATTTGAAAACATCTTTATTTTACCTAGCAATTTGCTAAAGTACTTTGATAAAATGTCAGTAGATATTTTATTAGTTTCCTTAAATCATGTAAGGTAAATTATTATCCATGTCAGAGGTGGAGAAGATGAGGCCATCAAAACTACAAAGGATTGGTGGTAGAGGTGAAACAGGATGTGAAATAAATGTCAAACTGTCCAGGGAGGGAATCTTCTTTGTAACATTTCAGAGTTTCTAATGTCAGTTAAGGAGTTCTTCCTATTCATGGAGTGCTAGAAACTGCTAGTCAGCATAAAAACAGAAAGAAAGCGCTTGTGGTCACAGGGTGCCTGAGAAGGCCTCATTATGGTGTCATAAATCAGCTGAACCTTGTTAATACTGTGGTGGGGGACTGTCAACACCAGCATTCATGGAGCATCCACTACGTGGCAGGTATTCTTCTAAGTACTTTATGTATTTGTAACTCAGTTTACCTCACAATCTGGTGAGATGGGTACTTTAATTATCCTTATTTTACAAATAAGGAAACTGACGCATAACAGTTTAAGTGACTTGTTCAAGGTCACACAGCGAGTAAGGGATGCAGCTAAGATGCAAACCCACGCTCTCTGGGTCCCTACGCAATGCCCCCAACTGTTGTGCTAAACTGCCTTTCAGAGGGTGTGCTGTAGCCACACAATAGACCACGGTTATTTAGAGGTTTACTGGGAAGTCAGGTGTTTGAACTCAGGACCAAACAGTCCTAAAGAAAAAAGCCTAAAGATAAATGTTAATGAGGTCTTGAGTCCACAAACGCTCACTATGCAACAACAGAGCTTGATTAACGCATAGCCCCTTTTGAGTTCATTCTCATCCTTGTCTTCCTTTTCCACTGACTGATTCATTTTTTCACTCCCTCGATATTTATGGGGCACTTCCTCTCGCCCAAGCACTGTTCTTAGTAGCAGGGTTATTACTAAGTAGCAGGATGCATAAGATAAAGACTCGCATTGAAGGCCGACTCATTTACATATGGTCTTAAAAAGCTCTTGTGAGCAGGCCTAAGCAGTAAGCAACTAAGGTGACATTTTATTTTGGGAAATGCGTAACAGTCTTGGCAAGAATCATAAAACTGCACCCTTTCTGCTCTCAGCCAGGGAACTGAGGACACCACGTGGGGCTAGCCCCCCTGGATCCTGGGTGTGAGGGGCTGGTCTTTCCTCCTAAATATATCTCTCTCCTCTCAGTTCAGAGGACTCTTTCAGCACATTACCCACCTAGAACGGTCTCGTCTTTTAATTCACCGCATCACAGTTTCCAGCATTTAAATACTGGAAAGGCTGTAAAATGTAGCCAATAAGTCGAGGAGTACTAGTACTTCCCTGAGGAGCTCATGATCATTTAAGGCTTAGTATTCTTTGTTTTTTTTATTGTGATAATTAGACATAATATACATGGGATAAAGCTTACCATTCTAACCATTTTTAGGTATATCTCAATCATTTGACTAGTTATACTTCATTGATCACTTTTCTAAATACTGTAACTACTACAGCTTAACCATTTCATGGGCGATAAAATCACAATTCAGACAGTCAAGCTGGCTTTCCTAAGAGCACAGCTGGCCACAGCAGTATCTTGAAGACCAGTTTCTCTCCTAGACTGGGATGACTTCAGTCCTCATGGTGCCCCTTCCCTCCCCACCCTCCGTGGATTCAGAAGCTAGCTCCCAGGTCTGAAGTTTCTTTGCCTCCCTCATCCTAAGCAGCTGAATCAACTTCTCTCTCCACCCCTTTCATTATCCCATTCCATCCACCCCACTGCCATCAGTGGGGTGGAGATTCAGCTTCTAAGTGTGCGGAAGAAAACCCCAGAAGCAAGAAACTAGAATAACTTGCTCCTGCTAACAAAACAAACCAGAAAACACAGTAGGGGCCAAGACCTCACAGTCGCTGAGTTCCAAATCCTTCCTTATCCCAAGGAGACAGACTGCCGGCCTCTCTATTCTAAGCTCAGGCAATGTGGCTTAAGCAAACTCATAGAAGGAATTCAAGCCTCAAGATCCATTTTCAGCTTCCCCCAGATCCCCACGTGCCTTTTTATCCTTACTCCATCTTGCCCAGCCAAATGTGAAAGCTTGTGTAAAGACCATCACATGTCTCACTTCGAAAGGACTTTAATGTCCTTATGAACTAACTCCTGGCTGAAATCTTTGGTCCCATGGAGACAGAGAAAGCAGCAGCCAGTTGGAAAACAAGAAAAGAGTTGTTATCTCTACGTTAAATTAAACTCAGATCTGCTTAATATCCTGGCCAACTTACACCACAACTATTTTGGCCCTTTCTGCCACCCCAAAGTCTTCCGTGGCCAAAATGTACCGCTGTGCTGCTGTCTGACTCTGTGTGCCGGCAGGCCCCCATGCCAAAGCCAAGTAACACCCTTCCTTCTTCGGGTTTTGGGGTAGCAGGGGAGGGTTGCTAATTCCTTTTGTGACCACTGACTAAGAGCTGAGTGGCCGACAATTTGGTAAATTATATACACACCTAGAATGTCAGCTGCATCAGAGACTTTTGCTCTCTCTCTCTCCAGTAGCTGAAGGGAACCTTTAGGCTATAGGCAATTTTAGAAGAGCTGGGTTTCCTAACCACATTCGGTGGGAGGGATGCTAGCAGAACTCCAGGCATGCAGGATCCTGAGCAGCAAGGAATCATCTTCAATAATAGTATATGCCAATGATTCAAACCAATGGCAAGGGAGGGAAATTAAAATCAGTCACAGTTATGAACACAGACACACATAAACGTGTGTGTGTGTGTGAAAGTGGAGAGAGAGAAAGGCTCTACCACAAGTCCTTTTTGGAATCAGACCAGCTGTAAATACAGGCACACACTGACACAGGCCAGCCATAGCACTTTCTCCATTCATAGCTAATTCCAAACTTTTGAAAAGCAGAAGGCAAAATCATAGCATCACAAATCCATATGTATTTAGCCTGCATTCCCTTTTGAACTATAAGCTAATATATTCTGTGGGTTATCCAGTTCTTTGTTGTAGAAATTTGCTGTTTTTGACAGTGACAAGTCAATGGGTTGGACAGAAGGGAAATATTTTGACCACCATGGCAGTAGTGAAAACTGGCCTGTATAACTTTTAGGGGCTATGGCCTGTTCGGGGGAAGCAGGGCAGAAGGCTGGGCCTGACCACCATGATCACGAGTGCCCAAATGTCCTGGGCACTGGACTCTTGCCATGCGTGGTGCTGGCCCTCTGGCTAGTGATGGGTGCATATACTTCATTCTAGTCCCCTCTTTGCCCTGTTATTCCTGCCTTCTCCCCAGTGGGAGGACTTGGTGGAGCTTCAGCAATGGTGCGGCTTGGCCAGGCTGCCAAGGGGATCTCGCTACCAGTCTGCCTCTAGAAATAGAGAATGGTTAGTGCTGGAAGGAGGCAATACAGTGTAGGGGTTTGGAGTGTGTGCCCACTGGAGAAGGGGATCCTTGCAGCAGTAATTAGGCAGCTGGTAGTATTTGTCATTTATGTTTTGATAAGTCTGAAAAATGCCATACAAAATTGAAAAAACCAAACAGTATATGCAAGAATGGGCCAGCTTGAGTTTTAAGCCCAGCTCCTCCACTTGAGCTAGATGACTATGGGCAAGCTCACCTCACTGGCAAAAGGTGGATCATAATAGTACTATCTCAGAGGGCTGTTGTGAGGATTAAATGAGATGATCTATGAGATAACTGATTTAGAATCGGATTTGGCCTAAAGGGAGCACTCAATAGTAAAAGTAGCACTTCTTGAGCATGTAATAGAAAATAGCTATTGTTAATCTTATTATTTAGTACAACCATCTCATTTTTCAGACAAAGATTTTAAGTGCCAGAGATATGATGTGATTTGGTAAAGGATAACAGATCCTTTGGTTGTTGCCTTGGGTACTGAGTTTCCTGAATGTTCCTCTCACTTCTCTTGACTAAGTGCTATAAAGTGAGAGTGGAATGAGCAGGCCCCTTGCCTTCAGCGAGACTGTGCCTTGACTGATCAGGGAGGAAGCCAGCAGGCTGGGAATCCTGGCCCTTCTAGCTCCTTCTGCCTGCCTGTCAGATGATCAGTTCCTGCCCCCAGCAGGCAGAGGGAAGAGAAAAAGGTGAAACTCCAGTCAGTAGTTTTACTACCCGCCATCGCCTAGACTTTCTCTGCAATCTTTGACCTCTGCTCCAGCCAAGAATCCATTCACAATATCCTTCCCTGGACTTCCTTTTCTCATCAGGTCTACACCTTCCCTCAGGATGCCCTGTCCTTTAATTGTCTGAACTGCAGTGGCACAAACACCAACCCTTGGTTGACCAGATAACCTGAGCGACGCCACCCGTCTTAGTAGCAAACCCACTAAATGGCCTATTATCTTCCACACATCTTTATTGGTCAACTTCTGTGTGCTAGGCATTATTTGAACTGCTGTTAGATTCTAAGGTATTAGAAAGAAAATTTATCTGCCTTTAAGGAATGTATAAAATCAGTATATTTGATTTGTGTTTGTAAGCTGTCCTTCAGACTGTATTTGTGAAAATGCTTAAAACTTCTATTTAATGACAAAAAGTTGAAATACCAGTTGACCTTTGGCAAATGGAAATCTTGCCATTTGTCACTTAGAGCTGAGGGGGCTGAGAACTGGCTCGCCTACCAGGTTCCTGGCTGTGCCCAGAGCTTGGTGGCTTTTTGCCAAGTGGCTGGGAACCCCCAGAATGTAGATCTAGGTAGTGGCTTCTACAACTTAATTGCTTCTGAAGGATCATAAAGTCATGGCACTGGGGTGCTAGGGCTGGAAAGAGCTGCAAAAATTGCTTAATTCAACCTTTGTCACTTCACAGATGAGGAAACTCAGGATCCAAGAAGTTAAGTGACAGAGGTGGTTTCTATTCAATACGCATGTAACTCTCCCCTTGGGAACAGATATCGTCCAAAGCCAGAGAAGAAAGTGGTCCAAAGTTGGATGTACCGCATGAAACTGTCATTTAAAGATGCCACATAGCTTTAACCACAAGGGTTATTAACAGGGTTGAGAATAATTCCTACTAAGTTAAGTTAAAAATCCATTTAAAATTTTTTTTTGGCTTTTATAAGCTTTGAGAAGTGGTAGGTATGGGGGTGTTTTCAGAGGTAAGCTGTGTTTTCACTCCTGACTAAGACTTAATGGAACACCTGGATTCAGAGAGATGTATGGGATTTTAACACAATTCAACATCAGTTAATTCTAAGAGTAAAGGCCCTTCCACCTCAGCGTTAAAGGAAGCTAGAAAGCCAATTACACTCACAGCAGGGCCTCTCCCCTACTGCAAGGGAAGAATGTGCTGCAAATCTGTGTGTGCTTTACAAGCTAGTGAAACTGTAATTGCAGGTGGGAAGGAACGTGGGTTCTCTTTGTCTCTGCCAACATTTCCGTCTAGTAAGCTCCTCCCTTCCATAGCTGCAGAAATAGTGCAGACTCAATATTTTTTTTTAGCACAAAAAATATGTACTCCATGGTTCTATAAAGCTTACAGAATGCTTTCTGTAAAAATTGAAAAGACATCTGTGCACAACTCACCAAAAGGGCATGCATTCTTCAGAGACAGGTGTCAAAGGTGCCTACCTTTTTTTGGGAGCCAAATCCATCTCCTGGTTGAAGTTCTGAAGGCCTCTCAGCAAGACCAGTAAAGGTGGAGAGGCTGGGAGGGCAGTGCCCAACTTGCTCGAGCAGAGCCCTAGGGAGCTCTCACGAACTAGGGGGGAAGGGGTGGGAGGCTTTCCAGATACCATTCCCCTGAGGGGGCACTGGGGAGGTCCAGTTTAGGACCACTATGGATGCAGGAGGAAGCTCTTCCTACCAAGGTGTGGCTCCACATGGTGACCGTGCAGTCACTGCTACAGCAGGACCCTGTGGTCTGGACACCCTTCTAGAATCTGAGAGGCAGAACTGAGGTGGAGCCAACAGTACTTCTGTGGTGACAACTACAGTCATGACAACAGCAGTCTAGTGTCCACAGACGTAGAGTCTTGGTGCTGCTGAAGAAAGTTACAGGGAGCCATTTGTAAAGGTCCACATCTCCTAGCAACACCACACCAGTACTTGTGCCACTGGTAAAGCTCCTATCTCCTGAGCCCCACAGGTTAAGTGGAGTTCTAAGTATCTTCCATGTTAACTCCTCTAAGCCTCACAATCACCTTTTGGGGCAGGTACTATTATTCTCCTCGATTCAGAAATGAAGTGCTTCTTGAGGCACCAAGGGAAGTGACTTGCCCAAGGTCACCAAGTGAGTCTGGGGTGAGCATCTGAATGTGGGCAGCCAGTTCCTGTGGCTCCAGTGCATAACCACTGCACCGTCCAGCTCCTCTGCGATGCCCAGGGTTGGGTATCATCACCCCTTTGGAGACCTTTGCTCCAGGCAGAAATTTCATCCCATGTTGGCCTCACATTGGGCTGCTAGTCTCCTAAAAGCTCCTGACAGCCATCTTGGTTCTGATTTCTATTTAATTTTCCACCTCACAAAGCAGTCCCAGGGAGGGGGATCTGGTGATACCTTTCGAATATGATTTATTAACCAACAGCTTGAGGATATGTGGGGCTTCCGTGCTGCCAACTGACCTTTGTTTTCGGCCTTCCTAATGTTTGCATTACTGCCCTGACCTTGCAAAGTGACCTGGAATAGCTGGCCTGTTTCCGTGTGTGTGTCCACTTTCAGAGCCCAGCTGCTGGCCTGTGCAAGTCTGTGAGTTAGCATCTCGAGGGTTTGGAATGGGGTCTGCAGCCTTTTGAGGAGCACAATCTAACACTAACCTCCAAATTCCTTTCCATAATTGAGCATTCATTAGTTTGATGGAACAAAAGCAGGCATTCTCTATTATAAAGCAGAGGTCAATACCAGTAGCTGTGTTTTGTTTGGCTTGCAGAGTGTTTAAATATTGAGAAATTTCACATAAAAATATGGATTTCTGGCTTCTCTTGGAAAATGGGAAGGGATGACGACCCTGGGACTCCTGGGTACCAGCTGTCCCCTTCAGAGGGGGACACTCTCCCTGGCTTCTCATCACGACCTGAAGTCTCACTGTAGCCTGCACTGGGCATGGGAGCCACTTGCCTGGTCTCTGCAGGAACTGGAATCAACAAACCCTGCTCTAAAGCCATGTTTCCCTCCTCTAAAGTGTGGACTGGCTTGGTCAGGCTGGGGTAACGGTACCAAACTGGGGAAGCTGGTGCTCCCAGAGGGCAGGCACTGTGCGCTTTCCATCCTGTCCCAGCACTTGGCACAGTAAGCGCCTGGTACATTACAGGCGTTGATCGCTTTCTTATGGATAAATAGATGAGTGACTAGCTCTCTGGAAGAGACTGAATTTCTGAGTGACAGAAACCTGCTCCCCGGTTACAGAAGCTACTAATGCTCATTAATGCTTCAATAGCTTTTTGAATGACTGATGCTGCACCCTATAAATTATTTATTTATTGTGCTATAAAGACCTCCCCTGCTGTCACAAACGATATTGGATCTTGTTTAAAATTCCAGGAGCAAGTATGTTGATGGTTTATCAGAATTTAGCCAGAAATTCAAACAAAAAACAAAGTTTTATGAAGAGCTGCCTTCATCAGAATTAGAATTTTTCCTCAGAAAGACAGGGGTGATATTGTTGAAAAGCAGCAAGTTCCAAAAGTAGATGGAGTGGCAGGCTACTATCACGTGAGCGTAGCCAGTGGTTTCAGCTGAGACACACGTGCCAATGCTGTCCTGTGACGCTGCCACACTTCCTGGCTCCATCTCCAGAGCATCAAGTGAATGAACTCTGAAAGTGCTAGAAACCTCCTCAGCCCTCAACACTTGACTAGATAGAGCCTTCTTGAAATCTCTCTGGCTCCCTGAAGACCAACCACGAATCTGGTAGAATGGCTGGCATGAGACATCAAAGGGTAAAAACCCCACCGATCTCCCTAGTTTGAAGCAGAATCATAGGTCGCCACTACTAATTCCTGGCACCCAGGCAGAAGAACACTGGAGTTTGACCATACCCATCAAGAAACACCTGTCCTTTCCTGGGAAAAGGAACCCTCTCATCGTCAAGGCTGGCATGGCTCCATGTACACAGTATGTAGTTAATAAATATTTGCTGACTGAATAAATGAATAGGGAGAACACCTAGTCAGGGGTTTGACAGAGGACCAGGCTCACAGTCCAGGTGCACAGGTGGAATGGAAAGATTATAAACTCTACACTCTGCTGCTCTAGGCACATCACCAACCCTTTCATTTCTGAGGAAAGCAAAGTGACACCATCACACTTACCTCATGAATGTTTTGAGACAACCCCTCAAAATCCTGAAGCCTGCAGACAGCATTGTCAAAGTCAGTCACGAGAGTTAGTCTTCAGAAGTGTCAAAGTCAGTGATGAAAATTTTCTCCTGCTTGCCTCCATGCCAGAAACACTGTGTTAGGTCACTGAGGGTTTGAGGCTCCCAAGGCCTGGAAGTCGCCTTCCTCCTCCCCTCTGCCTGGCTCACGTCTATAGAACCTCACAGCTTAATTTAGAATCACAGCCACTAGGAAGCCTTCCTTGACAGCCAAGTTGCTGGGTGTTCTGGTTACTACTGCTGTATAACAAATTACCCCCAAACCTAGTGGTGTAAACAGTCATTTTACTATGTTCAGATTCTGTAGGTCAGGATTTTAGGCAGGACATCACAGAGATGGCTTGTCTTCTCCATGGTATCTGGAGCCTCATCACAGCCTTGCTGAAAAGACTTGAAGGCTAGGGGTGGGAGTCATTTGGAGGTACTTTACTCACATGTCTGCCAGTTGATGATGGCTGTCAGCTAGAATGACTACAGGTGGTCTCTCCATGTGGGGTCTCCTTATAACATGGCGGCTGGTTGCCAAGAGTGGGCGTGCCCAAAGAATACCAAGTTGAAGCTGCATCACCTTTCACGACCTAGCCTTGGAAGCCACATAGCATCACTTCCATGGTCATAGGCCCACCCAAATTCAGAAAAAAAAAAAAAGGGGCCATTTTTCAATGGGAGGAATGTTAAAGTCACAGTGTAAGAAGGGCATGTGGGATGGGAGACACTGTTACACAGGGTTAGGTCTATTTCCCAAGTTCCCCAAGTTCAACTCCACTGACTTGAAAAATGCTGTCTGCCTCTCTCTTAGACTGTGAGCTCAGTGACAAAAGGGACAGTGACTTATTCGCCTTTGCCTCCTCTGTTCCTAGTACAGTGTCTGGCACACAGAAGGCATTCAACACATATTTGTTGAATTGAACCAAGCAGAAAGGCAGAACCAGAAGGCCTCTTGGGGCCCCCTCTCATGCTGGCTGTTGGTGACATAAGCCAAGTTTGACCAAGGCAATGAAAGAAATCTGAGAGACAAGTACCTACACTTTTCTGGGGCCCAAGGCTATTCCATGTGAGTATATCATATATGATAAGGGAGTTCTGGCTTCCTTATGCCTCTCAGGCTGTCCATAGGAAATAACTACAAGAATCCTGACTTCATGTATTTCTCTCCGGGAGTTTTATGGAAATATTTTTCTCCTTTATATCTCTGTGTCATTAAAATGGCAAGTATGAGATTCCCCAAGAGGCTGCTTTTTTTTTTTTTTAATATACATAGGCTCACGGTACAGTGGAAAGAACACTGGACTAGGAGTCAGAAAGTCTCGGCTTCAGTCTTGGTTCAGTCACTGAGCAGAAGCTGTGGAGCTGTGGCATGCTGGCTAATTTTTCTAAGTCTCTGTTTCCTTGCCAATAAAGTGAGTATAAAAAAGGTAGTAACGCAATATACAAAAACTAGATGCTATTACAAAATATGGTGGTTTTAAAATATGTTTACACACTCCTCAACATGCCTCCTTTTAGAAGGTGGAGTCTAACTCTCCCCATATAGGTGGGCCCGGCTTAGTGGCTCAAATCAACAGAACGTGGCAGAAGTGATGCTGACTTCCGAGGTCTCCTGGCTTCCATTCTCCCAGATCACTCCCAGGCCAGCCCATGTCATGAGGACACTTAAGCAGCTCATGGAAAGGCCCACGTAGGGAGGAGCGGAGGCCCCCACCAACAACCAGCACCAACTTGCCAGGCAGCAGGGTAGCCCACCTTGGAAACTCGGAAGCAGGTTGTCCAGCCCCAGCCAAGGCAATCTCCTAACAGACTCCACACCCCACTGCCCAACTAAACTGCTCCTGGATTCCTGAGCCGCAGAAACCATGGGAGGCAATAAAGGTTTACTCTTGTTTTAAGTTACTAAGTCTTGGGGTAATTTGTTATGTAGCACTCGGTCGCATGCAGAACTATGTCCCACTAGCCAACCAAAGGTATGGTAGGCATTTGTTTCTCTGATCACTCGATGGGTTAATTTTGATCCAAATCCTTCCTTGTCCACTCCTGGTGACTAAACACATCTATGTGTGAGGCGGCAGGCTGAGGGGTTAGGCGAGGGGACAGTCCAATTCCACCTTTAGTAAGAGCGGCACTAACCTTACATCTTTAAGGAAATTGCCTTTGAAAACAGGGCCTCACCTCGTCAGTATTACAGCTGCTTTTTTATAAGGGAGAAACAACAGTAACACAAACCTCAAATCAGTAACAACAAAACCCAGGTGGCTAGAAGTGAAATAGAAGTGGGTGCCAGGAAACCAGACCCCCAGGAAAGTGATTTTGGCACTGACCAAGCACCACCCGGATGTGCGGCGACATCCTCACCTATGACCATGCTGTCTGTACTTCCAGGGACTTCTGGAATCCTTATCTCTGAGCTCTTTCTCACCTGGATGACGAGGCTCTCTCTCCAACACTCACAACAGAAGGTCATTTTTCTGAGCAGTAACTTTGCCCTCCGCCACCCCCTCTGCCCCCCTTCCCCACTGCGTCTGTGGGCCAGATGTGTTGTTGCAGTTGGGTGTGGCGCCTGGGTCTGCCAGCAGGCAAAGTTTTCTTGGGGCAAAGACTAACCAGCTGGCATAAGGAACAATCTGCAATACCCTCCTGTTAATCATCTGCATTAAACCACTCGGCTAACTGGCCTCAGCACCAAAACACCAGCAGCTGTGATCGGCAGGACAGAAGGCCTCCAGGAGGAGTCAGAAGACGCCAGTCCCGGCACTGAGCAGTACCCGTCGGTCCTCCCTGTTCCCTCCTTCTCCAAGGATCTGGAACACCCTGGGAGACTGAACACGAGGCATGACCTGTCCAGCACCTGCTCTCCTGAGAAACAGCGACTCTCCTCTTGCTCTGCTGCCAACCTGCAGATCCTTCGAAGAGCAGCATTCGGTCGCTTCCTTTTACCCTGAGACCCCCACATTCACTGTTTAAAACCCGCTTTATGTAAAAGGCATGATTTGCCTTCAGATAACTTCTGGTCCTCTCTTCTAACTCATTAACTGGTTGGAACTCCCTGATGAAAGACATTACCAGAGACTTAGTGATGTTTTAATGGAGGCCTCATTCCTCCGTCCCCAGATGATGCTCAGGGCTTTCTGAGGGCAGTGACGGCTGCAGCAGACACAGGCACTGGCCGTGGAGCGACACCGGCGAGCTGTCACGCTTTGTTTTTCTGCTTGTTAAATCTGAATGCTCCTAATTAGTTATCCTGGCCACCAAGGCCCGGGTGGACAATGATGCAGGGAGCAGGGGTGCTGAGAGGCTATGAATACAAGTTCCTTAGGCTCCTGAGGCTTGGGGACTGGTGACTTGGTTGTGGGCACTGAGGCGCTGCGCTCCTCTGGGCTGGAGATCCAGAGACGTCAGCCGCCATGTGAATAAAGGTCATCACCTGTCACTTCTGCGGGGAAAGGGCAGCTGCGCTGGGTGCCCACTTAGGCACAGCCTTTGTCTGCTGACTCTGTGAATAGCGCCCACAGAGAATAACATTCTCTGCGTCTGTGTTTGCCTGGTGGGGCAGAGCCGTGCAAAATAACTTGCATAACTTCCTCGAGGAAGAATTCAGCAAAGTATGTTTTTAAAAAGTGGCCTTGAAATGCCTTAAACGTCACCTTTTGGTGATCGTACTCACTAGCTAGAACACATTAGAAAATCTTCACAGTAGGGCCACCATCTGCGTTATTCCTTCAGGTGCCAATTCTGACAAATGTTAGGTCACAAGGATGACGATTCCTGAGCTCTGTGGGTGTGGGCAACGAGAGAAAAAGCTAGCTAGCTGTTCAGGAATGCTTAGTGTTCAGAACGTTCGCAACATTGAACAACTCACTGGTGCTCCAAGATGTAAAAAGTGGAGATTTTATTTGGTTTTAGAATTCTGTGCATTATTTTACAGAGCAGCATTTCTAATATTGTTTTGTTTGTTAAATTAATTCATTTGCTTTTCTTTTAGGGAGAGGGAGTACTAACGAGTTCAGGAGAGTGTATATATGTGTGTGTGTTTATCCATCCATCCATCCATTGATTCACTGGACATTTACATGCCCAGTGGCTTAGTATAAATGTTCATAGCTTTAGCATAAAACAAACAGTTCAGACTGTTCTAGGCACCTCTAGAAAGGCGGTATGCATCTGATTTACCCCTCTCTCTTTCATGGCTCTTCGGGGGTCCTCCCCTCTGTCACCCCACCTTCCCACTTCACATCTCTTTACTAAGTACTCCAAATTTCAGACTTTTCCATCTTTTTTTCATAATCTATCTATTGAAATCTATCCCCCTCAAATATTATTCTGTGCTTTCAACTTATTAAGAAGACAAAAGAATTTGTGCCCAAATTTACTCTTCTCAGGTCATATACAGGCACATCTTGGAGATAACATGGGTTCAGCTCTAGACCACCACAATAAAGCGAATATCACCATAAAGCGAGTCACATGAATTTTTTGGTTTCCCAGTGCATATAAAAGTTGTTTACACTATACTGTAGTGGATTAAGCATATAAGCATGGTTTTAAAAAAGTATATATGTTCATTAAAAAATACTTTATTGCTAAAAATGCTAAACATTATCTGATAACACAGGGTTGCCATGAACCTTCTATTGGTTAAAAAAAGTGAAGTATCTGCAAAGTGCAATAAAATGAGGCATGCCTGTGTTTTTATATACATATATATATATATTTCATATAAACTAGAATCTAATTGCCTTAACCTGATGGTAGGGTCTGGTTTAGAAAGTTAGAGCCCAGGGAAGGTGAACAGTGGGGAAGTCAGCTCCTCCGATTGCCCCACAAGAGGTGTGTGCATTCTGGCAGGTGAGGTGGTGAGCCATGGAGGGAGTGGGTGGGGAGGAGTTACTCTAACCACCTGCCTCACCCCTGGGATCATCCAATATCCTTTCTCATGAAGCCTGTACAAATAGAATCATTCATTGCTTAACTCACATACGTCCCAAAGGTGAGTAACACCAGAAGAGCTAGTCATTTATATCCATTTTAAGTTTTTGTCACAAGAGCACAGGTAGCCAAAATTTAGAAGTCAAATCTGAACTTTCAGCAGGTAGAAGGAACTTTAGAAGAAGTCTCCTATCACTTAACACAGCCCGAGGAATGGCATATTAAACCACGGTTGTGATTTGCTCCTTAAGACCAACTAACATGCTTATACTGATGTATTCTACTGATACAATGTGGAACTTTCTTATCAATGTTAAAAGAGCCAAAGGGATCTGAGTGAGGAGATGGTTTGTCACACACTCAACAGGGAAAGGGGAGAACTACAACCAAAAGCGAACACGTTGAGGGTTATGGTACCGTTTCTCCTATCTCTTGGGAACCTATCTTTTTTTTTTTTTTTTTAAATTTGTATTCCTATTGCAAAGCACCCCATGGATTCCTGATGATCCTGGGTAGACTGAAAATGTCAAAACACAAACTCTATTCTACTTTCCCTTCTCAAAGTACCAAACCAGGAAAAAGCTCTTAAAAAGCAGCCTCATTTCCCCATTAAAAACAGGCACTAACACTTGTCCACTCAGTCACATATTCACAGTCACTGCCTGCCAAGTCCTTTATGAGGAACTGCCCATCAGTTCAAAAAACCGCTCTGCACTTAAACCTCCTGGAAGTTTGTTTGTAAGATTTTATTTTAGTTTTTAAAAAAGAGTATATTCTGTCAGATTTACACTCAAAGAGCATATAGATTGAGTGTTTTTCTAATAGTATCTACTTCACTGAACAGAAATTCATCTGAAATTCCAAACTTAAGACATGACTAACTCAGGATGGTGTCCCCCCTGAGCTCCTGGGATCTGGAGAGCCCCTCCCCTCATCTTCTGCCCCCTTCCTAGGCCCTGCCACTAGCACAGGAGAAGGACTCACTTTTTCATGATATGGTGCCTGCCAACTGATCAAGTAATGGCTGTGTGGTGGTCACCTACCACCTCTGCAGTGTCCAAGTAAAATCCAGTGAGCAACTTAATTACCAGTGAAATAAAAAGACAATTAGGAACTGAGAACCAGCATAAGCTACAAATATTGATCAGTGTGCAGGCGACTATAGCTCCTAGAACAACTAGAGGGTGTTCCCTTTGCTAAGCAGTGTCAGTCGGTGCTATTTATTTCCTCATGTCCAAGTGTACAATAGTAGAATGCATGTAAAGAGGCCAGTGAATTCAAATAATGAGAAGAGGGGAAAAACTGTCTTGAATGTAATATCAGAGGCATTAGAGTAGCCTGAAATCTTCGGCCAACTTGTTGAATTGAGTCTAACTGAAAAAACTTTGGGAGCTGTAACTTACAAAAATGAAAACGGAGAGACAGAAGAAAGCTGCAAATTTTGTGGTATCAGAATTCTTTCAGCATCTTTATTGAGGATGGTATTAGCGTTCTGTGTACTATATTTTAAGATTTTTGTATATATACTTGAATTATAAATCTCCCTTTACCATGTTTATTAATCTTAACCTTTTTTTATTTCTGGAGAGGAAAATATCTACATTTTGTTTTTTAAATAAAAGCTAGTGGGAAAACTCAAATTCACTTGAGAGAAATTTGTAGAAAGGAATCTATGCCTTTAGGAATGATTTATATTATCATTATTTGAGATCTATGATTCTTCAGTTACTTGCTGGAGTTTCTTCCTTTCCCCTGCAAAATTTTATAAACTGAAATTCATTTTTCTATAGTTATTTTATATGATATAAGAGGTGCTTTTATAGAGACCTTTATTTTTGGAGTGAGGATGGGAATCAAATGGGGAAAATAACTTACCCTAAAACTCCTGCAGCTGACTTGAAATGGTGCCGTAGCCCCCAGACGGAAGTTGAAATGGTACAGGATGACCTGGGGTTGGCAGCTGCGTCAGTTAGGTTGGGTTTCCTGCTAGCCTGACACGCTCTGTCACAAGGCAGTAGTATTTTTTCCCCTTCTTGTGTTCCCTTCTCTTACATATTTGCAAGAACCAGATCCAGAGAACATGCCTGAAATTTACTCAGAAACCAAGGGAAGATGGGGTGGAGGTGCCCTTCAGTACTGAGAGCCTCCATGTAGACAGATCAAAAGCTAAATCCAATTTAACCCACCTCAGGCAGAAGAAGTAATTGAATTAAACTTCCTCTAAATATGAGGTTTGGGGATCTTAAAGCCAGGCACAAAAACACAGGTTGGAGTGAACCGTGGAGTAAATGGATGCATGGTGCTCTGGCTGCCCCCGCCCACAGGGAGTTTGATAAGCTGCTGATTGCTTTACTAGTGAGGCTGAAAACTGATTAAGCTGCTTATGGGGCTCCGGGGCTAATGGTCTGGCCCACCGAGGATACCACTGCCACTGATTTCAGTAAGCTGCTTGGCATGTACAGTTTGATGATTACAAAGGGGAAAAAAGACAAGAAGAAAAGACAGCAGGGTATAGGAAAGCTTTAAAAAGAAGACTTTATTATGCCAAGTGGGCACACTGCTTTGACACCCTAAATAAATACGGAATACGGAATTGATTCTTTCTCTTCATCTGGTATCAAAATGCATTTTTGAAAGGCTTCCTCAGAAATGACTCACTTTGGAGCCCACCCCTTCTGTCTTAAACTGCCTTTACAAGAATAAGCTGTCAGTGCCTTTAAACACACCTCTCCAGTGATAAGAGCTGGGGCCCTCAGATACTGAGATCAGGTAAAGGCTAGAAAATACATAAATGTAGTACTGGGTGTGGAATCTGATTCTTGCCCTTGGACACCGCTGGGTAATCAAAATTAAAACTGTGTCTCTTTCCACTCCAGCCAGCAGATCACTGTTGCTTGATTACATAGTAAAGGGCAGCATGACTGAGGAGTGGAAGGAGCTGATATGTGCAAACAGGTTTCAACTGGACGCACGAGTAGAATTAAAACCCTAGCATTCTCTCAGCTCTCTCCCGCTAAATGCCCTAACACTCTTTCTACCATTTAAAATAACTTGCCTACCTCTGTGGGGATAAAAAGAACACAAAAGTCTTAAGTTTATATTACTTTCCAAGGTTTTACTTTTTTATTTTTTTTTTAAGCCCTGAAGAATGACTGAAGGGTCTGAACACAGATTAAGCTGACCTCATTTCTTCTGGGCAAAACCACCACAGAGGAAAACAACAACAATAGACAAAAGAACTGAATCACAGCAGTTTGAGCTGTTCTGAAAGTTGTCCCAGTTATTATTTTTTTGTAATTGACTCTTGAAAGAATCCACAACATATGGAAAGGAAGGCAGTGCTTTCATGTAGTGTCTAAAAGCTTCTTAGGGAGTGAGCTGTTGATTTAAATGATTAACCAAAGCTGAACATATTCAGAGCTTTGGTTTGAAGAGACAGAGTGTTGGTTTTCTTCCCGGCTGCTAACCAGGTCAATCATTAAAAGGACATACATGCACTAATAAAAGTACAAAAAGATGATTTTGACTCTTACATACTCTGCTGTGTTTTACTAAAATTTAATGTCATCCAACTGTTTGGCTTGAGGACAAGTCAAAGAGTTTAATATATTCATTGCCTTTTATGTCTTTTTTCCTTGTCCAATTTTTTTATTGATGTAATTGACATACCGTAAAACTCACTCTTGTAAAGTGCACAAGTCACTGGCTTTTAGGAAAGTCACAAAGTTGTGCAACCATCACCACTAATTCCAGAACATTTTCATCAGCCCCAAAGGAAACCCCACAGCATCAGCAGCCACTCCTCACCCCCGGCCCTCCCCAGGCCCTGGCAAGCCCTCACCTACTGTCTCTGTGGATTCGCCTACTGGACATTTTAAGAAAAGTCCAAATAAAATAAAAATCATAAAATATATATTCTCTTCTATCTGGCTTCTTTCAGCAGGATGGTCTCAAGATTTACCCT
Source organism: Camelus dromedarius (assembly GCF_036321535.1). Classification (NCBI taxonomy): domain Eukaryota; kingdom Metazoa; phylum Chordata; class Mammalia; order Artiodactyla; family Camelidae; genus Camelus; species Camelus dromedarius. The sequence continues at coordinate 66,208,430 of NC_087439.1, read as the reverse complement.
TGTTGTTGCTTGGGTCAGCACTTCACTCCTTTTTATGGCTGAATAATATTCCATTGCATAGAGATACAACATTTTGTTTATCCATTCATTAGCTGATGAACATTTGGGCTGTTTCCATTTTTTGGCTATTATGAAAATGCTGCTTTGAACATTTTTGTACAAGTTTTTATGTGGACATATGTTTTGAGTTCTCTAGGATATATACCTAGGAGTGAAACTGCTACTTATGGTAACTCTGTGTTAAACTTTTTGAGGGACTGTCAAACTTTTTCCTAAGTGGCTGCACCACTCTCCATTCCCACCAGCAGCGAATGAGAGCTCCAGTTTCTCCATATCCTTGCCAGCGTTTCTTATTGCCCAATAGTATCTTTTTATATTAAGTGTGTTTTTCTCATTCTGAATAGAAAATAACTGATCAACAGGGCTTGCGGAGAAAACTACTCCAATGATAGCAGAATTCAGTGCCAAGACCATAATCAACAAAAACACTTTCTAAGGAAGAAAACAGAAATGAAATGGCCCCCTCAGTGCTTACCTGCTGCAGATCGGCAAGGGAATACAGGTGGATCTGCTGGAGGAGGTATTCTCTGGGGAAGATTCTGAAAACAAGGACAGAAACAAATAAATGTGCTGCCACAAAACACACTTTTTCTGATAAGTTTCAAAATCTCATTCAGGAAGCCCTCTCCTCTGCCTTCTCCCCTCCTACCCACACTCCTCCTCCCCAGACTCTGAGAAACCCATAATAATACCTTTCTGATATTTTTCTTTCTAATACAGATACCAAAAAGGGAGTAAAGTTTTCATCTTTGATTTTTAATGTAGCCCCAGGTGCCAGGAATACCATGCAGCGGTCCGTGTCTGAGGGCCAGAGTGCCAGGCTTCTTGTCCCTAATCAGCTGTGTCATCTCAGGCAAGTTGGAAAGCCCATCTAGCTTCAGCTTCTTCACTGTTTAATGAGGTGACTGAATTTAGTGTCTAGACGAGTAGATTTTGGAGTTGAGAAAATCAACTGGAGTGGCAACTTGCGTATCTCTGTCTAGAGGCTCCTATGGATTTCATTAATGGGGACGGTGGTGCCAAATAGCACATTAATGAACCATCTTCTTATGTGTATGGTGATGAGTTTGGGACTGTAGGTACAGATTGGAATGATAGGACAAAATATTTCAAACTGAGACTCTGATCTGTCCAATATCTTTGGCTGCTGTCAGTTCACAACATCTGGATAAATGACAGTGAGTGGACAGAAAAAAAAGACCAATTATGGACAAGCAAACAGGTACTAAAGCATAGATGGATAGAAGACACCATACACACACACCCCCAAAATAAAACTCATGGTGCTAGCATTTTCTGTCTTTGTCTTAGGGGGTACTATGCAATTTTCTTGTATCCTAAATGAAAGAAACCACCAACTCAGTTAACATCTATGACTGTCTACTATATACCAAGGACTGTGCCAGGCACTAGAAAGACAATTATGAATGAGACAGTCCCAGTATCTGAGTTCAAGGAGCATAAAGTCAAGTGAGGGAAAGAGATACCATTCACCTGGCTTCCCCTGTTGGTAACATCTTACACCACCATGGTGCACTGATCAAAACTAACAAATGAAATACTATGTAAATTAGACTTTATTCAGAGGTCACCAATTGTTTCACCAATGGCCCTTTTCTATTCAAGGATCCAATCCAGAACACAACATTGCATTTATAGATTTTTAAGTATATATAAGCACTTCCTTTTTTTTAAATTGAAGTATTCTCAGTTACAATGTGTCAGTTTCTGGTGTACAGAATAATGTCCCAGTCATGCATGTGTGTGTGTATATATACTTATTTTCAAATTCTTTTTCATTAAAGATTATTACAAGATACTGAATATAGCCCCCTGTACTATACAGAAGAAATTTGTTTATCTATTTTTATATATAGTGGTTAACATTTGCAAATCTGAAACTCCCAAATTTATCCCTTCCCACCCTCTTTTCCCCCGGTAACCATAAGATTGTTTACTATGTCAGCAAGTCTGTTTCTGTTTTGTAGATGAGTTCATTAGTGTCCTCTTTTTTCTTTTTTAGATTTCACATGTGAGTGATATCATATGGTATTTTTCTTTTTCTTTCTGGCTTTCTACACTTAAGAGTAATGATTTCCAGGTCCATCCATGTTGCTGCAAATGGTATTTTATTCTTTTTAATCATTGAGTAGTATTCCATTGTATAAATAAATATACCACAACTTCTTTATCCAGTCGTCTGTTGATGGACATTTAGGTTGCTTCCATGTCTTGGCTATTATATATAGTACTGCTATGAACACTGGAGTGAGTGTATCTTTTCAAATTAGAGTTCCCTCCATAGTGTATAAGAGGAATGCAAAATGACTTGAGACCAAAAAATCTGTGCAGAAAAGGAAACATAGGACACAGTCTTTCAGTGGGGTCATGACGGTAGCAAAATATGATCATCTAATATGGGGACAGAGGGTATTTCGGTGTGGTTGAATGGGAGAAATAACCTTTCTCAGAGGCAACTGCTTCATAATGAAATCCCTTAAAAAAAGCAAAAGGAAAGCAATGCGGCAGCAGGACTGAGAAACAGACAGAGTGAACCAAATATGTAGGCTGGAAAATCACTTAAAGATGAGCTCCTGCCTTTTCTGTTAATTTATATACATGCAGGTCAGCTGGAGGAAGTCAGAAAGAAGGTGACTGAAATGAACTCTAGCAGGGACAAAAGCAGGGCAGCACACCTCTAATGTTTTGCTACTTAAAGTTCCTTCTGCTCTAAAATCCTAAAACTTCCATGACTGAGGGTATAAAGGATATATAAGAATTAATTATAAAATTTACAAACCAAATCATACTGGTGTACCCTTTACTAGAGTACCACAGCCAATCAGTCACCCAGTCAACAAACACTACTGGGTCCCTAAGATGAGTCAGGTGTTGTGCTAAGGGCTGGAGATGGATAAGTTCAATGAACACAGTCAACAAGCAACAAAGAGAATTTCCAATTTCTCCTTTCTAAGCTGGGTCCTTTTTGCCCCCAAACACTGTTCATTATTATTCTCACAATAACTAACCAACTTTGGGCACAGTCATCCCTCATACTCCTTTAACATTATTTGTTCCGCTAAGTTAGTGATGTATTTAGTGTTTCCGTATGTAAATATATCTCACATACCTATTTTCTCTTCCCCTTTAGAAGAGATTCTAAGCCCCTCCAGAAGCACATTATCTGCTGTCTCCTCTCTGGCACTCTTCAGTGTCTATTACTGTAATGTACAAGAGGTCAGTCATAACAGACACAAAGAACTGGAAAATGCAATATATGCAGAAAAGATAAAGGAAATAATCTTATTGTGTTTAGAGAAGATGTTGTGTCCAGGAGATTTAGTGATGGCCATAAAAAATAGACTTTCAAGACAGATAATGCCAATCAGCTTTTCTTCTCCCTGAGGACGGAAATTATAGCATGAAAGCATGGAAGTCAAATATGAGAATAAATTTCCTGAGAAGGAAGACTGAGAGGCATTAAAATGTGTCTGTTATAGTGATGCTTTTTAATGTAAATAAAAGACGAAAAAGGTCTGTTGCAGTTAGAGGAAGGGAGGCACTCGCTCTTCTGCTTAGAGGAGGCAAGGGTTTCAAAGGCAAGCCCAGATAACCGCTGTCAGTTCGTTCCTCTTTCTCATTGCTAACATTTCCAAGGTAGACTGAATTGCCAAGACATTCTCTGAATTTTTTCATTTTATTTTTTAAAATATTTTTAAATTTTTATACAATTTTTAAAGATTATACTCCATTTACAGTGATCACAAATTATTGGCTATATTCCCTGTGTTGTACAATACATCCTCGAACCTGTCTTACACCCAATGGATTGTACCCCCAATCCCGAAGCTACTAGTTTGTTCTCTGTATCTGCGAGTCTGCTTCTTTTTTGTTATAGTCACTAGTTTGTTGTAATTTTTAGATCCCACATATAGGTGCTGTTATATGGTACTTGTCTTTATCTGAATATCCACAGCGGAAGTGCAGGGTAACTAATGACATAAAAGTCCAGCCCAGAAAAGCACGGGCAGCTTCCCATCGGGGGACGCCAAGGGCTTCCCGCACTGTGGCTTATGTGTACAAGGTGGCCTATCTGGCAGGAGCTCTTTAGGAAACGGATGGAACGAGCAGGGACTCCCAGGGGTCAGTGCCCCGAAACTCCGCGTTGTGAAAGGGGTTGTGGAGAACCGACAGCCCAAGGTGTGCCTGGGTAGCATGAAGCTGCCGCAGGCGGATCTGACTAGGAGAGGATGGGCTGGGCTCTGTAGGGGACGCAGAGATGGTCTGCAGCCTCATCAGGGACTGCTTGGGGAGTCGCGGGTGTCTGGGAGGCAAAGCTGGATACCCCTTGAGAGTCACGGCAGCATTACTTTTACAACTTTACTATTCATGTATTTAGTAAAGAATGGATAATTGTTTGCATTTTTTGGTCAGAAAACACAACTCGTGATCACCATATCTCCCAGGAATTTAATGCAAATGAAGTCCATCCTTATGACCTCGATGACTTTTCATGTGGTTAAGAACCTACAATCAGAATCTAAAATCAACACACATTTCTTTGCAGTAAGTAGATGCTGGGCACATATGAGACAGGAAATTTGGCGAAGACATAGTTTTTTCTAATATATACAGGCAAGTGAGATAGACGGGCAAACCGTTCCAGCTCCCACATGGAATGCTGAGACCTAAGACATCTGTGCGGGGGTTGGGGGGGCCTGCCTGTGGGACACCTGTTCAGGAAAGGCTCAGAGAACCAACAGGTCAGAATGCATCTGAAGGAATGGAAGAGTGGGTATTCCAAGTAGAGGGAGCAGTGTGGGTCAGAGCAGAGCGGCCAGGACAAGCAGGATTCTTTCAAGGGAAAGGCTCTTATGGGGATGAAGGTGCCGTGTATGTGTGAGTGCTGGGGAGGGGAACCGCAGAGTGTGAGCCTGGAAAATCAGAACATAACCAGACCCGCCTGGATGCCTAGAGAAAAGTGTACCCTCAAAGAGATGAGGCCACAGACGTGCCTCAAGCAAGAGAATGACAGAGTTACATTTGTGACTTTCAAAGATCATTGACATCAGAAGTGGGCAGGGGGAGGAGACTGAAAGGATGGATAATTCTGGAGGTAAATTAGGTGAGAAATGGTGGAAACCGGAACAGAATTGCAATAGCTGCCCTGGGGTTGGAGAGAAGGCGTCGATCACAGAGAGACTTCTGCAGCACAAGCCACATGTCAGGGTGACTGACGGGACGGGGAGGCTGGGAAGGAGCAAGGCACTGCTCATGGCTGTCCAGCGAGGGCCAGGAGTAAACGGCAGCTCCAACTACTGACACAGGGAATAAGGAAGAGGAGCCATCTTTGGGGAGAAAGGACTGGAACCGTGGAAAATCCAGGCAGAGTCATCCACGGGTCCAGGGAGGAGATCTGGGTGCCTACAGGTGAAGGCGGGAAAACGAGGAACAGCCCAGGATAGCCAGAGAGAGACACAGAAAAGACTGGATGGTGGCAAAACAGTACTGTTGAAGGAATGGCTGCAGGAAGAAGGCTGGGAAGGAGCCGTCCGAGGAGAAAAAGCAGAAGAGCTAGCATCAAGGAAGCCAAGGAAGGAGAGAATTTCAAGAAAGATGAAGGGGGTCAATGGCATCAGAGGCAGAGGAGAGATCAGATAATATGGGGAAGGCTCTCACGAGGCCTGAAAAGTGCTGGTTGGATTTGGCAAAGGGGAATTCATTAGTGACCTGGGACAGAACGGTTTCTGGGAGGATGAGGGAGGCCAGACTGCAGATGGGTGAAGGGCCGAGACTTATTCCTTAGGGAGCTACCTTTAAAGGAGAGAAATTGGGCCATAGCTCCAGTAGGATGCAAGACTAAGAAAGGATTTGTTTCTTAAAGATGGGAGATACTTGGGCATATTTATATGCTAAAGTAAAGATGCGAGTACAGAAGCAGAAGCTGCAGATACACAGGTAGGGAAAATGGACAGAGCCTGGCCCTGGAAAGGTCTCAAGGAAATGGGATGAAGACCCTGCTGGAAGCTCTTTAAAACACCTTTGCATGTGTGAGGGTGTGCACACACACAAACACACACACCCTGTATTTTCTTTTTATCTTTCTCTTTTTTAAAAAGATTGAAGTACAATCGATTTATAATGTTGTGTTAATTTCTAGTGTACAGCACAGTGATTTAGTTGTGTGTATATATATATATGTATATATATTCCTTTTCATATTCTTTATCATTATAGGCTATTACAAGGTATTGAACATAGTTCCTTGTGCTGTACAGTAGGCCCTTGTTGTTTACCCCTGTATTTTCTTAACTGAAATGCTTCAAGTTTCAACTAAAATGTTAATATACAAGGTAATTACTAATTTCTTCAAAGTTCCTTCCAAACTTCAACATATTAGGGATGGAAAACTGCAAACTGACTGACGGCTGTCTGACTGAGCAATCCTTACGTAAACAGCATCTTTGCAGCAGGAGAGTGCTGCCTTTTGTTTCCGATGAGGCTGCTGTGTTTAGGGTTTTCTGTGCATTAAGTGACCTCGCTGCACCGCAGGCCTATTAATCATCAGGCCTGACAGCCCTTCGCCAGCAGCCTAGCCTTGAGGACAGCCCTGCTCATGCCAACGCAACGTCATCCGGTCGGCCCTGACACCAGAGCCAGAGGACGACCAACCGTGGTAAGGAGAGTCAACTCCACCCTTCACTCATCATCAAGGGAAACCGCATCCCTGGCAGGCAGCACTGTCAAGTTCTCCAAAACCAGAGAACAATGAAGAAACCTGCTAAAGGATCAGGAAAACCAAATGGCACAGTCCTTTCTAGTGCCAACATTTTCTATTTTATCATCTTTAGAATTTCCAGACATGCCGAGAAGGTAACTTAGGCTTCATTTACACATTGCTCCAATGAGAAAGGTGAGAAAGGATGAAAATGAAAAGGGAAAAAGGTCATATGTGATTTAGAGTCCTTATATTACATAGCTGGTACTTGGGGTTAAAAATGCAGAAATAATGGCCTATGAAACTGAAGGTAGTAGTCTACACAAAACAGGTGGGGAGCCCTCTCCCTGTCTGTATCAGGACACTGAGTCAAATACACCAAGACTCATTTAACCTGCCTAATTTCTGAGGACTTCAACTCAGTTCCCAACAAGCCCTGATGCTCATGAGAGAAAAGCGACTAAGTGAGGCCTTGAAGCAGGCACACCCTTTGCAGGATTTGATAGATTTGGTAACATTGCCATTTCCCTGAAGCTCTTTTCTTTGAGTTGCATAACTGGCATTTAAAAACCCAATGATTCAAATGAAGAAAGTCTGTAATGAAGATATCTCAGCACATGTAATAGATAGATTGTAAAGACCCATCTCCCTCCCTCCCCATGTGTCTGTCTGTCTCTCTTTCACACGTGCGCACACACACACACACACACAGAAAATTAAAAAGATAATACCCAAGGAAAACCTCCAATTTTGAATCTAAATCATAAGGGCCTAAAGGAGGAATATGGGTAGAAATGCATAAGGAATAATTTAAAAGGAAAACTATTTATTCATGTAGTATTACTGTGTTTTCCAAGAATATGTGCTCTGGGGTAGGTAATTTGTACCAAGTTGAAAGGCCTCAGCATCCTTCCTTCAGAGGGCACATGCACCCACACTGAAATCAGCAGAAAGCACTCTGAACATGAGATGCAATTTGTTGTTCTTGATATGAGCTGCAAACTCTCCCTGAAATAGTTACATTAGACTGGATGTGGACAGGACTCATATGTCCAGACATGCTCCCAGCTAATGGAAAAACAATTTTAAATCAAAGGCAGATATTTTGATAGCAACCCATGTGGAGGAAACAAGCTTCAATCATTTCACTAGATACCTCATTTTGCTAATCTCATTGGCTGAAAAAGTGGCAAGATTGCATCAGATATTATATCTTGGCAGATAGGTATGGGAAGTAAGAGTCTCTTTTACCCGCTCACTCAGAAATTGTGCTTAAGTTTCTTAGCAACAATCTAAAGCCTGGAGTAGAAATACTTGGGAAGTAATTTGGGTTGTGATTATCCTGGGGTCTAATTATAAAAGTGACAGATTATATCACAGTTATTACAGGTTCGAGCTCAAATTCTTACAGTATTTAATGGTTCCAAGAATATAACACTTTTCCTGCAATGAGCTTTATTTTTCTGTTGTCTTTTAGAAAATGATTTTAGATAATTTGTATATCTCATTTACTCTCAGAATAAGATCATTTTTTATCTTTCTGAAGAATTCCTCAGTAAATAAAAAGCTATGTACACGTACATTGTAGTAAAATTAATATATAACTTGCCAGAGCCCCTTTTTCAAAGTTTATTCATCTAGTTAGTTTTGAATGACATTGTCTTTTGCAGATGGCCTGTAGTTCCATTTTAGAGTGTTAATATCAGCATATTTTATACACACACACACACACAATTTGCTGAAGGAGATCTCTGGATATAATGAAGGAAGAGATCGAGGCTACCAGGAGGACGTGAAAACCTTAGTTCTGGAAGTTATCTAAGGGAAAAAGAATTCTTGGAAGTAGACTGAGGATGGTTGCTCTCAAAAACTATCAAAATAACATCCTGTGTTTTAGTAGTTTCTGAGTCCTGATAGATTTATGCAGCTAATCTGGGGAGACCAAAGCCCCAACCGCAGCTAATGACACTTTTAATTAGCTAACTTGAAAACTAGCTGTAAAGCCAGGCTAATACTAGGTCTTTCAGCAAACACAAAGAGGTCCGTTCATTTACTGAGCTTACAGTGTCATCCACACACTTGAAGTGTGAATAATACTTGTCGTCTTAAGTGAGACTGATTTAGTGATATTACTGTGGCTAAAATGGGCTTATTTTTCTAAATTTCAATAACCAGACTTTGACAATAATCAATTGCACATTTAGGTCTCAGACTTGGGTTATAAGATATTCCTCATACGGAGTTCTGAGGCACAGCAAGTCCAGTCTGTGTGGATTGTGTTTTAAGACCTAGACTGCCTGAGGAGATATGCTCTCAATAAGTTAGCCTCCTAAATTAAGTGTATTTGACTCACAACAGTGTGCAATTTTTTTTCTCTCTGTAACAGATAATCCCTCTACGTAACACATCTGACTCATTGGGGGGGGGGAAGGAGGTGTTGCTATGAAATGACCTCTCCTAGCTCATTTATCATTAGCTCATGCAATCTTTTGTCAGGGACACTGAATAACATCCTCATTTACTTCTTTTAAGATCAATGGTATGTTGTTTGTATGCTCACACATCAAAACACCATTTTCGCTCACTGATTCATGATGCTTTAAACAAACTGGCATAAAAAGATGTTCACAATATACTAAGTGAAATGATTGGGTTAAACATATAGTATAAGACCATTATTATGGGGAAGAAATAATCTGCAGAGGAAAAAGTCTGGAAGGATATGCACCAAAGTGTAAGATAATGGGTGACTTTCTTATTTTTGCTTTCTATGATGAACAGTATTTTTTGTACTATGAAAAAAAGTTTGACCAAATTAAGTAGGTGGAATATTGCTAGCAGTACTTTATTCATTTAATTAATTTGTTCAGCAAATATTTAGAGGCCCCCACTATATGTCAGGTATGGTCCTAGGCAGCCCTGAGGATACGGCAGTGAGCAAAACAGATACAAAGCCATGACCCTGTAGCTTACACCCACCCAGTGGGGAGAGCAGGGCCAGTGCACATGGCTGCACCGGCTGGCAGAGCACAACCTCCATATCCATACACGATGGCACAAGGGAGGGAGACAGACGAAATAAAACATCATGTTATATGGTAATAAGCAGAGAAAGAAAAGAAGTGCAGGGGGGCATTAGCTACAATTTTAAATAAAGTGGTCAAGGGTGCCTCACAAATGTGACAGTTGCATAAAGACTCAAGGGAGATATGGAAGCAAGCTACGCAGTTATCTGGAGAAAAGGAAAACAGGAGTAGAAACTCACAAAGGCCCTTGCTTGGTGTGCTCAAAACGAGGCCAATGTGACCAGAACAGAGTAAATGAGAGGGAGAGTAGTGGGAGGGGAGGGCAGAGAGGCAACGGGGAACCAGTCATATATGTCCTTGGCTTTTACTTAAAGTGAGAGGTGAAGCTATTAGAAAGGGTGACATCATCTCATCTACATGTTAAACTCTAGCTGTAATCTTAGGAACAGACTGAAGGGGGAGATCACGTATGCAATAATCCAGGGGCAAGACTGTCATCTGGGCTTGGACCCAGGTGGTGGCAGGGAAAGTGGTGACGAGTGGATCTATTTTGAAGGTGAACCTGACAAGATTGGCTGATGGGCTGGACGCGAAATGTGGGAGAAAGGTGTCTGGCTTGAACAGCGGGATGGATGGAGGTGCCGTTACGGCAGGCAGAGGAGTCTGTAGCGCAGGAGTTGGGGAGGGGACACTAGCCCAGTTTTGGACAGATTAGGTTTGAGATGCTAGTGGACATCCACAGGACATTTCAACCTTTGGACTTAGATGCCTCTCCAATGAACTCACTGAACAGACAGAGCTTTCCCTGGGGTAACAAGCGGGAAGGGAATCCTGAATCAGGTGACATTTATGGGGACTGTTCTAAGAGCTGAGTAGGCTGCTAAATTTTGCTTGAAGGAAGAGGAGGCAAAGAGAGTCTGACAGGGCACATACACAGTCACTTTTTTCTGGTACTCACTAGGATAATGTTAATAAAAATGTCTGTTTTACGATAGAAATTTCTCACCACTGAGTAAACTGGATATTTCAGTGAGAACTGATTCTGGATAGAATTATGATTTCAAATAAAATGTAAGACCAAAGACAGGAAAAGGTGACTTAGAAGGTAGAAGAATTACGTTTGGTATTGTCTAGAGACTCCCAGGTCACACCGTTAAATTGTCCAGAATGGTCTAAGTCAAGGAGTAAACTTGACAAACAAGCAGGATTTATATGTTCCCCAAGAACCACCACAACTGTGTTGTAAGTGACTGCCAACTGGCTGCAACTAGTGTTGGAGAGAAACTAGTTTTAATTTTATTATTATTGGTTTTTTTTTGGTGGGGGGAAGTAATTAGGTTTACTTATTTATCTGTTGTTGGAGGAGGTACTGGGGATTGAACCCAGGACCTCAAGTATGCTAAGCATGTGCTCTACCACTTGAGCTGTACCCTCCCCTGAGGAACTAGTTTTAAATTTATATTATGATAGAAACTTTGGATGCACCAGGCACCCAAGTCCCCAAATTATGTTTTAATGATAGAGAATGAGAAACACTCAGGCATCCACTAATTTAACCTACAATGTCTTTCTTTGGGCTGGATGATTTCACGTCAGCCCTCAGAAGAGAAAATACGACTCAAATGAGGATTTCTGAAAAGCTAGTCCAAACAGCTGGTGCCGGTCTGTTGATGTTTTTAGCAATCCAAGACAAAAGGAGAAAAAAAGAATAGTAGAATGAATTTTAAATCTCTTTGACTTTAAAAAGCTGTTTGATTTCTGACACTATTTGCCTGTTTTTTTTTTTAAAGCATTACTATGTTCTTTTACAAAATGATGGTTGAGAAACAGGTGGTAATGTTTGTTTGTTTTAGCTGAAGACATGTATAAGACAACCCTATAGCTACCTCTACATGTGCAGGTCTATGAAATGGAAAGGTCTGGTAAACACAGATCTAGAGGAAAATGCACTCAGCACTAAGGTGACTGTCACGCCGTGCTCTGCAAGGCGGGCGCTGGCGGTGAGCACAGGAGTGCCTGTGCAGCGATCCCTCCTTCCCACTCCAGGGACACCACTGTCTGCCACCTCCCTACCTTCCTTCACAGCCTCCTAGATGACTTCAATCAAGGCTTCAGGAGAAATAAAAGCGATTCCTTCCTTTTAAGAGTCTAGAAACCTCTAGACATTACCGCCACCTCCAGCAAATGCAGCAGGGAAAGAGGCAGGAATTTGAGCATCACAAACCTGGTTCCAAGTGTGGACTCTGCTGCTCACCAACTTTGTCAACTCAGACAGCTGACACAGCATCTCAGAGTCACAGTTCTGTCTAAGCATCACCTGTCTTACCTATCTAAAAGGGCTGTTGTAAAGAACAAGTAATATGTATATGGGAAAGTACTTTTTAATTGATAAAATCACACGGGCCCAGGTACCATCATAAATAAGTGGTGGGCTGGGCTAAGAAAAGCAGAGCAGCGATGGATTCCACATCAGATGCCAGTGGGTATGAGGAGACAACAGGATGGGGGGAGACAATGGCAAAGTGGAGGGTCCGGTATCTAAGGCTGGCTGCTGCATCCAGGAATGAGGCAAGCCCTGTGTCCTCAGAGCTTCTCATTTCTTAAGAGAAACCAGAGAGCTTCATTTTGTGCAAGCATGAAACCTCCCTAGTTATTTAAAGGTTAGCCACTGTTTCGCAACTTGAAAGCCTAATGCGGGCCATCCCTGAAAGGCCAAACAAAACACGTCTGGGGGCCAGATCTGACCCTGATTTACACATGCATCCCACCGCTCCTGTGTTCAGCGGGACACGTAGGGCTGAGACCCTTCCCAGCTCCTAGGAGGTCCCCCCGACGACTTCCCTAATGGTTGCTGATCCGGATGTGTCCTGACAGCTCGAAGATCTTCCACAGAGTACTTCACGCACCTTCACATGTGGATACTGTAAATAATCCTTCTCATGAAAAGTTAACTAGGCCTCGAACCAATCCAGCAGGGTCGCCATCTGGGAGTCCTCAGAAAGGGTGAACTGTCAGCACTGTAAACATTTCCGACTTCATGGAAGACACTGACTTTTTCTAAACGAATCACCCCCACCAGTCAAGACGTGCAGTGTGGGTTCAAGAACAAGGCATTCATTTAACCACAATAACAAAAACAGTAAGGCTAAAAACTGTACGGTCATCATAATGACCGGCCTAAAAGCCAACTGTGACTTCCCTAATAAGGTGACGGCCAAAGTTGGCTCCCTGGCGGTTGAATGCCAATACGATTAATCAGTCTGTTTCCAGTTTTCTCACGACAGCAACATTAACAGTTTGCTTTATTCTGTTTATATGGCGCTGACAGGTCTTCAGCATGGTGGGCCTACTTGCTGGAGATTAATGGCAACTCTTATATGAAGGTACAAATCAGGCAGGGTGAGCAGGCCTTTTAGGACAGGATAAGAACCGGATTCTCCTGCTCTTTTTCGCCCCCCATTGCCCATCAGTTCCTCCCTCTATTAATTTCTATCGAGGAGAAGAATGCTAGTGGTACCCAGCAGGAACTCCTCGCTGTTTAAACTCCCCTCTTGATGCTGTGCCCCCAGGTACAACAAAGGGAACCTTCCGTGTTGCTTTTGAGTAAGCTTATCATTGCTAAAGGTACTGTTGGCTGATTTTGTTTGCAAAGAGTCAGATTCCATAGAAAAGTGAAAGACAGGTAAGATATGGCTTCTGGTGACAGGAATTTTAGCATATGAGGTGGGCAATGGGTCCCCTTTGCAGCTATGGTTATTTTTATAGACACCGAAGGCGGCAGAATTAATATAAAATACGACCCAGCTGCAAGAAGTATGGACGTCTGAGAAAATCTCTTAAACATATTTCACTAAATAGTCATCTTTCTAAATAAATCAAAAAGATTTCTAGCCTAAAAATCTATGAGTACTGCTTGCTACCAGTGTACTTTTCTCTGTGGCAAGTTGGAGAGTGTGGTAACCCCGAACATTATTTTAACAGCATATAAATATAGAGAAACTAAAATGACATCCAAAACAAAAAAAATCAATGTGCTTCCTCTAGGGCCCTGTAGGAAGCATCCTCTCATTCTTTGCTCTTAGGGAGCCCCCTGCTCCACCTGTTTTCATACAACAAATGCATAGTCAGTGTGCACTGCATACCCAGCAACCGCAGGCCCTGTGCACGGCTGGCTCTCCAACCCACTTCCTCTTGCTCACTCTTCTCCTGACAGTGAGGAGCAGGAGCAGGGGACTGATTCCAGTACACAGAGCATCAGGGTGGCTTTTAAGTGGAACCTTTTAAAGCTTTGTAAAGATAAGAACAGTCTAGGATAAGAAAGCAGTATTAATAATAATAGTATGTACTGAGTGCTTACGATAGACAAGCATTACTGTTAAGCCCTTCGGTTGTGAAACCCATTTCACTCCCACAACAGAATGCATTGAGGGAAGAGATAAATAATTGTTTGTGTTTGAAGCGCATGATATTTGAGAGAGGGGAATAATACACTGGATTAGATTGGCACAGATCTTCCAATTCCACACTTGTGCTTTAATAACTGGTTTGATGTGAATGTTGAACTGGAGAGGAAAGAAACCCAGGTGAGAAGAACAGTTAGAAGGATAATCCTGAGGCTGAACCAGGGTGGTGCACTGGAAGTGAAAAAGAAAGACTGGAGACTTATCCCAGAAACAAAACAAACTAAATTTTTTGGCTGATTTGAGTTTTTCTTTAGTTCATTTGTTCATTCATTCAACAATTTTCGAAGGTTTCAGGTGGGTCAAACACTGTGCTAAGTGACACAGGGAAGAAAGAAAAAGAAGAATTTGAAGATTACTCCTTCCTCAAAACTGGGCTACCAGCTATCGCTCAGTGCTCTAAAGTGACCTGTAACAGACATCCACCCATCACCCATCCCGCCTTCCACCCACCCATTCAGTACTTACTGAACACCCACCTTGTGACAGGCACTACTCTACATAACGGTTAGGACTAAGTTCAGGAAAGAAAAGGAAAAAAAGACTACGATTTCCATTCTCACAGCCCTAGGAATGCCTTCTTTCCAGAATTTCCATTCCTGTCCTGGTGGTCTGGCCATAAGGCGCAGTACATGGTGGCAAACCACCAAACTGCTGGAACAGCACAGGTATTCTTAGTCATCCATATGAAGAGAGGATCTCCTATGTAATTCCTAAATGTGTGCCCTGATTCAGCATATTTAACCAAAGCAAAACATTATATTAGAAAGGTATCTAACATGATTCCCATGTGTAGATTTTAGTATCACTGAAAAATACGAGCATAAGAAAAAGCAGCTCTAAGCAAAGCCAAAAGGTACTGAAAATAATAGAACAAACGTACTTTGAATGTTAAAAATCTTATATCTAGTTTAGTTGGTGAATTAGTTTGAGATATACGATTTTATTGCCTTTCATGGAAAGCCCTGATATTTTAAAATTAAGATTTGCCTAGACTTTATAAGAATAAATCCTGACCACCATCTAGTGCTTTCTGAAAAACCACTAAGTAATAAAATGACTACCACTGAGAAGTATTTCGCTTTATGGCAACTGCCTTTTCATTATTATTTTATGAGAGTTTGTCTAGATATTATGTATCCTTTACTATCTACATTTAATTCTTTTTAAAATGTTTCCTTCAGATGCCTGGGGTTTTGTCAGTTTCTTTGGCTCTTAATTAGATTTCAAACAGCAAATGATACCACTTTCCAAAAGTTCTTATTCACATAGGCTTGCCTCCAAAAACTATGACTAATGTAAGTTTTTAAATTTCTATTAAAACAAAAAAAAATTAAAAGGTATGTTTAGGGACTTATGAACACATCAACAATTATTTCATGAACACCATCAACAATTATTTCAAGTATAAGCTAGTTGGTATATGTCAAGGGTGAGAATTTAAATGCCAGTAAAACCTAACCATAAAGAAGGAATTTGATGAGAGCAGGCACATTTTAACTTCAGTTTTATGTTGAGGATCTGAGCCTGGTATGGACTTGTGTGTTCCATAAACTCTGAAATCACCAAGCTATGGAAGAGCAGCCTGTGCCAATGGTAACATGAAAAGGCAGAATCTTGGGCCTTTTCCTATTTTGCTTGTTGTTTGTTTTTGATGCATCTTAATACGAGCTCTAGACTGTGTCATTTATCAAGTGTGTTTCTGTCTGGAAAATAAGATTTGAATAACCACCTACTTATTTTCCATTGAAAAAAATGTTTTTCAGTTATGAACTATCTCAAACATGCTTATTTTTACTGATGATAATAGGAGCTGAAACTGGGGAAAATGTAAAACACAAGTGATCAATGAAGCCACTCCCATGATTATTATCTCAAGTTAAGTTATCGGAAAGAGAAGTCTTTACCGTCGTGGGAACTTGATCCACGGGTTTAGAGCTCCAGTTACGCTGAGATATTATTTTCATTGTGTTTGGCTCAGACAGAGAGAGGACCTCAGAGAAAAGTCAGAGCTGAGCCCAGAGGGAGAGCCGCAGAATTCGAGACGGTCCGCGCTGTAAAGGCCATTAGAGATCATCTAACCACCCTCCCGGGGCGGGAAAGAAAAACAAACCGGAGCAGTCTGACATTTATGACTCTTACCTGCGGCGCAGATCCTCGGCCACGGCTGCCCGGCAGCTGAACAAATAGGCTCGCAGCGATTTCAGCCGCTGCCGCAGCCGCACCACAGTGGCCAGCGGCTCGGCGTGTCCGTACAGCATGGGGTTTTCCTGCTGGATGTCGATCAGGGGCTCCTCGTACACATACTCCAGAAACTCCTTGGCCTGCTTGGACACCTACAAAAGAAAGTTCCTCCATCAGTGCCGGCAAACCACCCAGCCTTCCACACCTCCTCCAACTAGGAACCATGGCTTAACGATCAAAGTAATACTATTTTCAAAACACAGCCAAATGAAAAAGCCCACAATTTAACTAAACTAAAAAAAAATGTAGCTGTTCTTTTTCTCCTCCAGAAACTCAATTAGTAAAAGGAACCTGAAAAGAAACGGAATTGAAAGGAATTCATTCATTCTTATGTTGTTACATGAATACACAAATCTACATATGTGATAAAATGACACAGAACAGTATACCAATGTGAATTTCCTGTTTTTTTAAATATTGTACTATAGTTATTTAAGATATAACCAGTGACATAAAAAGAATCTGAAAAAATATGTATATGTATAACTGAATCACTTTGCTGTACACCTGAAACTAATACAACATTGTAAATCAACTGTACTTCAATAAAAACATGTTTTAAAAGATATAACCAGTGGTTAAAAGATACACAGAACCACTCTGTATTGTATTATCTATGCAACTTCCTATGAATGCATAATTATTTCAAAATAAAAAGAAAAAGAAAGGAATTTATTAAGACTCTTATAGCAATGCTGATTAAAAGCTATATACAGTGCATATATATGTATGTATATTTTATAATACTTTTTATAAGCAGCCATTTCAAAAAAAATAGGTAAACCATACACATATTACAAAATTCAAAAGGAATAAAAGGGTATCTCCAAAAAAAGAGGAAAAAAGATATTACATGTGGAACAATTTGCATAGAAAACAGGCTCAAATGCACACTTTAGTGAGGAGAAGAGTTGCTCTTATTAGAACAGCTCTGAGCTTGGGCTGATGCTGACCAGTATATCCATCCAACTCTATATTCACTTCTGGTCGTAAACGTCAAGAGTATGAGAGTTGACTTTAACATGTCATTGTCATCAGTAGAAATAAATAGTAGAAACACAATGCACCTGAGATATGGAGGGTGTAACTTAAATAATGCATAACCTATGGGTAGTTTGGAAGATCTTTGCAGACCAATTCACTGATACTGAGGATGTGGACTGGCTCAGTGACACACAGAGTTGGCTCTGTTTCTGTTTATGGAAGGTAAAACCTCTCCACAAGGTCTCCACCAAAACCTCTCCAGTACTGGGAGTAAGGCGGGAATTCAACATAAAACAAACAACTCCTCTCATTAAAAAGAAAACTGAAAATCTACTGTTTCATGCTCTAGGCTAGAAAAGTATTAATGAAGAAAAATAGAATACAGTCCCTACTTCATGGGACTCAACATTGAGTATAAGAGACAAATATTTAAAACAAACAAAAAAAAACATGTAACACACAGCCTGCCATCTACCGCAAAAGAAATATGGATGAGACTACTGGTCCCTTAAAGGAGGGAGACATCAAACGTGCTGGGAGAAGGGAGCTAGGGGCCAGGGCAGGGCCAGCAAAGCAGGTGACACTGGCTCAAGGTCTAGAAAGAGAACTGGAAATTCACTTAGTGGGCAAGGATGGGACAGAGGAGAGTACGACAAGGAGACACCGCCACGAAAACCTGTCAGTGTGTACATGTGATACACTAGATGTACGGCCATTGTATGTTGATTAAAAACACATGTTCATGAAAGTCAATATTCTCTTCTTTTCGTGGAAAGCTCATACAAAAGTTTATGTTCTTATAGAGATGCAAAAAAAAAAGCATCAGTTTTTTTTCTAATAAAAGTCATTTTTTCTCCTTATAAGCAATTTTGAGGTGCCTGTTCTGTTGTGTGATCCTTGGGGATCCCGCAGAGTTGAAGAGTTAGCGATAGTGAAGTTCACAGTCTCTGCCCATCCAGCTCACAAAGAGGCACCGAGAATTAGCCACAACCTTTGACTGCTTAACCAGATGGAAGTAACAGTGGACGGGGCTAAATAACGCATCCTTCTGAGGTCTAGAGACGCAGGTACGGACACGGCAGACACTATAGCTGGCACTCAGCAGTCTACCACAGGCAGGGCCCTGTCCTCATGCAGCACAGTTCAGCAGGGAAACATGGAATTGGACTCAAATGTTTTGTTTATCATGGTTAAATATTTGCTATATTTAAATACCTCAAATGAGGAAAAAAATGGACAGTGTTCTGGAAAATGAAGTAAAATCCACTTGAAACTGTTGCTGAAGAATGATGTATTGTACAATTCAATTAGTCTATTGAGCAGTGTTTATACTGAGCCAGGGCCCCGCTGAATTAGGTTAACAATGCTACCTTTTAGTAGGTGAACAGAAGGACAAAGGGCACTGGCCAGCCTCCCAGGTCTTAAAAGGCTTCTCTCTTCAGGTGGTACTTAAGCCCGAATGGAAAAAAAAAAAGTCTTTCACAGAGACAGTAAAAGCAGTGAGACAAATGGGACAGCAGCTACTGAC
The DNA here is from genome assembly GCF_036321535.1 of Camelus dromedarius. Lineage (NCBI taxonomy): Eukaryota > Metazoa > Chordata > Mammalia > Artiodactyla > Camelidae > Camelus > Camelus dromedarius. The sequence continues at coordinate 66,189,410 of NC_087439.1, read as the reverse complement.
ATCAGCATTCACAAACTGAAATTACTAAAAACAAAAACAGAGCTGGTCTCAATAAGGCCTGAGGCACCACTTCGCAAAGTTATTAACTAGCGTTAAGAATACATAGCATATTGTGACCTCGGCTGCCCGAGTATGTGAACAAATAAATCCCTGCCATGCTGAGCCATTTTGGGCAGCAAGGATGAGCACGTGCTCAGTCTTTGAGGATCAACCACTTACACCGGTAAGGGAATTTTTGAGAGAACTCAAAATTTGGCATGAAATCCTACTTTTGCAAAATAGGGGAAAAGCGGTGTAAACACTGCTCTAAGTTCTAAAAGGTCCTCCCTATAGGTATGCACATTCAAGTCAAACTCAACTGTAACTAAAAAGCTTTTTTAAAAACATATAGGTACTTAGGGAAGGAAGCCAATGGTATTCTTAAGTGATGGAGCTTATGTGAGAGAAAGTGTCTTTCTTATTAGTGGAAATATTTCATGAGTTACATGTGAACGCCAAATATATTCCACCTCAGAGCTAGGAGCTACTTCTTGCCTACCAAATTACGAAAAACATCTAAAGGCGGCGTGCTGTTTCTGATGTGAAAACTCCGCTCCTAGGTGCAGATGGACAAACACAATACTCTTCTTTAGAAAAATGAATGATTTAGGTTGGCATTCTTCCCCATGATCCCACTCCATTCACATTAGAAACAATTTTTATAGGGTTGATCGTTCATTTTTCAAACCTATTGGCCTGTTAGTATTTTACTAAATAATATTTACTATTTATTAAAGTTATTAGTATTATTAATATAAACCAGTTTCTTTCTGTAGCTCTTTTAACTTAGAAGAGTTTAAGTTGTAAGAAGTCAATTCTATGACTGTGGTTTTATTGCAGTTTGTGAACTTGTTCTCTCTTCACAGCCCTGCAGTTTACACAAGTCAAGAGAGCTGAGGAGGAGGAGGTCCAGGTAGAAACAGGTCTCCTTCCCACTGAGTTGGAGAAAACAGCACAATCAGGTTACGATTATCTACAAACAGTGACCAATCTGCTACATACACATATGTATCTATGAATAAACACTTGTCATTTGATTTGAACATTAAGCATCACTGGTATAGATTTGAACATGATACATCTTTTGTTATGCTGCTGACAGCCACCACTTAAAAATAAAATTCTCAAACGTTCAGGTTTATGTAATTCTGAGAGGTTCTGGAACAGTGTCCTAGTATGTTTCCCCACAAAAATAGCCCTAGGTAAGAAAGCAATGGGGCAAAGGGAATGTGGTGACCATAGACAGCAATTTGGAGAGGACGATGACATGGTGGTGGTGGCGCCGAGGACCTTAGTTTTTGTTAAAGGAGGAAAATGTATTAGAATAAAACAGATGAGAACATAATCTTAGAATAACAAGAACTGGTACAGATAATCTAGTTCAGTTTTTATCAACTTGTGTTCCAAGGAATACCAGTCATACAAAAAAGATGTTCTGAGGTCCAGCAAGAAATATGCCACATGGCACATTCCTCTCTTGGTGATTCAAAGTGCAGCACGTTAGCATATTAAAGCTCCGGGACATGGAGTACTGAGGAAAACCTGCTTCCCCCGGCTGCTTCCCCACCTATCTGACTGCAGACATGGCAGCTGTTTAACGTTGTGCAGGCTGCCTGGGGCGGTGGGGTGGGGTGGGATATGAAATTCAGCCTAGGCCCTGCTCACCCACCAGAGGAAAGGGCATCTTTCTCCACTATTACTCACATTTAACAGAAGAGAAAACTGACTCCAGAGAATGTAAATGACTTTATCTGGGGTCACCTCGTGGCAGAACTCGAGGCAAAACTCAGAAGTTGGGATACGCTGCTCTGTGCTTTTTTGCATTGTTTACATCCACAGTTCTTTTTATTTTTTAATAACTCTACCAAAAAATGTGTTCATCACTCTGTAAAAGAGGTGATTCCTGTCCCTGTCGTCCTTCCCTCTTCCCTAGTGAAACAGAAGGCAAGTGGGCTACAAATGGAGATGAACTGCATAGTTTAAGGTGGTGGTGCATTGGTGTGTGGGTTCCCATTTGACTCTAACTCTAAAACAAAAACTAAAGTCCAATAACACTTCATTTATCTAGCAGTCGTTTATTTGTATATGTTTACTGTCTTTCTCGAGATCTCGAGAAATTCATGAGACAGAAGATATGTCTCAAGGCCGAGAAGGGCAAGCACAGTAAGTGTTCAATAAATTCTCACTGAACAGATGAACGGGTACTTTACAATACTCTGGTCATAACTTTGAACCACACACTTCTAAGAGTCTGGTATTTGTTTCTAAGTTCACAACATATTTAGAGTTAATAAAGAGGGGAAGGACAGCTAGAGGCAATACAGGGACAACTGAGGTGACAACTGACACCCTGGTACCAAGGGAAGAAAGGCACTGGAAAGAAGATATAAGGTAAAAGCGAGCACTCAGCCCTGATGGAGGGTCATTTGGCCACATTCATCCAACTCACAAGTGCACACACCTACATCTAGGAAGTTACCTGCTGACAGCCTCACTCATGGATGAAAAGGCTTACATGCAGACATAGTAAACAGTCTTATGGTTACCGGGGAAAAGGGGTGGGAAGGGATAAGTTTGGGAGTTTGAGATTTATAAATCTTAGCCACGATATATAAAACTGGATTTTAAAAAAGTTTCTGCTGTATAGCACAGGGAACTATGTTCAATATCCTGTAATAACCTTTAATGAAAGAAATATGAAAATGAATATATATGTATATGCATGGCTGGGACATTGTGCTGTACACCAGAAACTGACACATTGTAACTGATGGTACTTCAACTTAAAAAAATAATGTCTAAAGTTATTCATTGAATCACTCTCTATAATAGGTTGGAAAAGCCTTAATGTTCATCAAAACAAGGACAAGTTGGATAAACTGGTGTGTGTGTGTGTGTGTGTGTGTTAAATTCATGACGCAATATGGAATGGCTGTTAAAAAAAAAAAAAAGTCCAAGGAAGAGTTTTACGATCTAAATGGAATGTTTTCTAAGAGCAGCACGTATGCTATACATGCCCACTGCCATTTTTGTGTAAAAAAATCCGCCATGTACGTACAATATGCCTGGGAGGAGTAATCTGGCTGCCTGTGGGGAGAACAAGGTGGGTGGGAGAAAGAGGCAGAAGGAGATTTTCTAGGTACCTATGTCCTTTGTACTTTTGAATCTTGAAATTTGTGAAAATATCTTATGTTCAAAAAAAGAATAAAAGTACCGTAGTACAAGGCAATTTCTTTACAGAAAAAATAGCCTCCCATACTACATTTAACCACACTGAGGTTATTGACCACAGGACAGAACAATCGTATTTATAATCATAACTAGGAGGCATTAAAAAAGGTTAATTTCTAATATATATTTTCTTAAATAGAATATATGGTGCCACAGGACAGAATTTATGAAACAACAAAAATAACAGAATCACATTACTGAAAATTGGAAAATAAAGATTAGGAGAGAAGAAAAATAATCACCCATAATCTTACCACGGTAAAATAACCACTTCCTGCTTTTGGTAACGTTCCCTTCCAGTATTTTTTCCCATCTCTATTATGAAAAATCATGGCAAAAGTTTTAATAGGATCCATCCCAGCCATAACACTTCTTGGTCCTATTAAAACAGGCACTGTGGGCTAGTGGAGGAGGAATCAGGAGATCTTAAGTTTAATTACAATTTGTTCTCAAAATCTCCAAATGACTCTGAATAAGTGGTTTTTCCCATCAGCAAGCTGCTCTCCAGCTCTGCAAGGGCAATAGAGCCTGCCCTGAATGCCTCTCAAGATGAAGAGATAGGAAATAGCTTATGTAACGTGGAAAACCCCTAGTTAAATGGAATGTGAATATTCAGGCTAGGATACAAAAATATTTGTAAAAAGCACAATGGAGGAGTACTATTTAGGACGAGCCGAGTTTAAGTTTGAGTTCCTTACCATCTCTTTGTCACGCTTGGTATTTTTGAATTGGTGGGGTGGGAGGGTAGAGGGCAAGTTATCTTCAAAGAGAATTTCATTAGAAAATGGCTACAGAATTTGAGGATAGATAGGATTTAGCTGCTAGGTAATCCCAGAGCTCAATTCAATCTGCAGGATGTACACTGGAAAATAGATGAAATCCTGCTTTAAAAATAATTAGGGTTATTATTACTCTGGAGAGCAGACAAGGAAATGCTTAACGTGACAGATTTCATTCTGCTCTGCAAAACCATTTTTTCACTCTTTTAAGTGGATAGTCAAGCCAGTCACGTACTTGCAATTAAGGGAGCAGGCAGATCTAACAGAACAATGTCTGGTCTTGGAAACTGATAGGTCTGAATTGATCCTCACAATTAGGAACATTAAGTTAAATCCTGGCATCTGAGCAAAGACAGACAGACACTGGACTAAATGGAATATAGTTACTTAATGCCAGTGAGAGATGATCCAGATAAAATCGACCAGCTCTGTTCTTGCTCTAAAATCGTCTCTGGTCCGCTGAGATCCTAGGAAGGAACGGTCTGACAAGGGGGAGTTTCCTCACGTGCAACATGGATGAAGTGAGGGACCTAATATCCTCATTACTTACCTATCTTCTCAAAATCAAACCTTGTTACTTGAATGACCACCACTGCAAAAGGTCTGCTTTAGAAAAAGACTTCAAGCATCACTGATGACTAAATTGGTTTGGATGGCCTCTAGCGATCGCTGCAAAAAGACCTGGATCTCCTCCATCTCAGGTCTCCACAGACCATGCCTGAGTTTTTCATTTTCCTCATCCAGTGCCACCTTTTCTGCTTTAGCTCCACTGACAGGCACGTATTCTGTGGGCAGGTGCCATCCGCCTACATCTGCAATGATCCTGGGGCCGTGACTGCCTCACTTACTCGCTCTCTACATACTTCTCGGCTGTCAAAGTCCTGCTCTAAGTAGATGAATCTAAACTGTTTAAAGCAAACTCAACTAGTGTTCTTTCCCTATAAATAAGTTTTTATCTAATACCACATGGCAAATATATTTATAGCCTCTATTCAGAGCGTTAAGTACAAGATGCAGAGGAGAGAATGATAACTCTGCCTGGCAGAGCGGAAGGAAAGAATCAGGAGAGGAAACGAGGTTTAAGCTGGGTTTAGGACTTGAATGAGGGCAAGAGGAAGACAAGAGGTGTGAAACAGCCTGGCAGGACTGGGGAATGGGCAGGAGTGTGATCTTCTGAAGAGACTCATGGGGGTGGGGATATAGTGGATGAAAGGGCTGGAAAGGCAGGGACTAGTGACCATAAAAGGTCTTTATGTTAGGCTGAGGGATTTATTTTTACCTTACAGTCAATCATAGTAAAAGCTGGCATTAACTGAGCACTTACTATATTCCAGACACTGCACGAGGTGCTTTCTGTGAACTGTTCATTTAAGCAAACAGCACCTAATGAAGTAGGTACTATCGCTACTATTATCTCTATTCTAAATGTGAAGAAACTGAGACTAAGAGAGGGTGCAACAAGGTGAGAATAGTGCTTTTTGGAAATAATGTTGGGGCAAATTAGGACTTTTCTGAAATATTGTTGAGGCAAGACTTGAAGGCAGCAGGAAGCACAGTTAGGAAGCTACTGAATTCCTTCCCGTGAGTGATGCTGAGGAGCACGACCTCAGAGCTAAACGTCAGTGGTTGATTTCTGCTAACTGGGTAGGCAGGCCAGGTGCAGCAGAGGGGAGGGTCCAGGAAGCCTCCCAGCACTGTCGGTGGGACTGGTGGAGCCATGTGTCCTCAGAGGGACATCTGGTGAGGATGAGAAAGCCACTTTGGGGTGCCCCCCACAAAGTAAGTCTGTTGAGCCCACAGGACAGGCCTCACTCTTTCATTCAGTAGACCTTCCTGCTTACCTACTCTGAGCCAGGAACTGTGCTAAGACAGGTCCCCAGTGCCCAAGGCGCTCGCCTTTAGAGAGAAGACAAGTAAGCAGCTGGCTGTTATATAAACGTGAGGATAATGAAATAACAACTCGCATTCTTTAAGTGCTTATCACAGTCATTGAAAGAGTGCTTTTCTTGTATTATCCCAATTCACACATCTCTTTTAGGTAAATATACGAATTATAGTAAGAACACATGCTTATTTGGTACACACTTGGTGTGAGGTATTTTGTTTTCATGCACCAACCCATTTAACCGTCAGTAATCTTCTGAGTTATTATCGTCTTAATTTTACAGATGAGGAAACTGAAACACTGAGAGACGAAATAACTTGCCAGGGTTAGACAGCTAATAAGCGACAAAGCTAAGACTTGAACCCAGGCAGTCTGGGTTCATTTTACATATTAGGAAATGGAGGCTCAGAGAAGTTCAAGTAATTTGCCCAAACAAATCAAGCACCTAATTAGAAGTGGAGGTAGGATTTGGACAAACGCCTGTTGAGCAATAAGCTCCCCATATTAACCCTACAAAAGTGCAATTCTAGGGACCTATGTCGTGGTGGCATGGGGAGCCAGCAATGCACAAATGGGGAAGGCGGGGAGCATCAGAGGTCCCCCAAGGTGGACAAGCTTTCATCAGTTCTGGAACAAAGAGCAAGGACTCCCGAGATGGGTGAAAAAAACCTCTGGAGCACATGTGGAAAGATGATCTCTCAACAAGAGAAAGGGCTCTTCTTCCTCCCAATGTAGGAGGGAAAGCAGTAAGGATAGGTCCAAATGTAGACAGACTTGTAAGAATTCATATTCAAATCTCATAGCTTCAATTTTCTCCTTGAAGTAGGAGGCAAAGTCATATGCTGAGAAGAATGGGGATGAGGCACCTTGAAGACAATGATGTGGCTGGTTATTGGGTAGAACAGGAGACAGAGCTGCCCAGGGATGTACAAAAGGAAATAAGCCCACTGGCCACTCAGAATTGTCATGTTCATTTTAGACTTCAGAGATTACAGGTAGGTGTCAGCTACACGTTCCTTCCCTGCCTAACTTGCTCCTGGGTGATAGTTACAGAAAGCAAGTCTCAGACATCTATTAGCAAGTAAGTATAAGAACAGTCATTCAGCCTGTTTTTGTATGAAGCACCTTCTGTGGAAGATTCATTCAAGGAGGATGCAACAATTTTCTGGCAGAAGGATCACGAAAGCTTCAGATCAGATAACAGGATTCTCTATTGTGTGGCAGGACCCAGGACCACACAAGAATCCTAAGCTGAGAGTATTAGTCCAGTGAGGGGTTAGAGTTCCTGACTTGCCAAACTCGATTCCCTGGTTTATGCAAGGGTGGGAATGCTGTGTATGGAGCCAACCAGTTCACATATCTCGAAGACTACCAGGTTGAAAACTAAAGTTGAGATAAATACCATTAGGCAATGAAATCCACAGATCTCATTTTCAGCAGCAAAATTGGAGCTGGAGATAAAGTGGGAATCATCATCCTTAAAAACTAAAAACAGAGTTACCATATGATCCAGAAATCCCACTCCTGGGTATATATCTAAAAAAACTCTAATTCGAAAAGACACATGCACCCCAATGTTCGTAGCAGCACCATTTACAACAGACAAGACATGGAAGCAACCTAAATGTCCATCAACAGATGACTGGATAAAGAAATTTTGGTGTGTGTGTATATATATATAGAGAGATATAGATAGATATAGATATAGATATAGATATAGATATAGATATAGATATATAATGGAATATTACTCAGCCAAAAAAAGAATGAAATAATGCCACTTGCAGCAACATGGATGGACCTAGAGATTATCATACTAAGTGAGGTAAATCAGACAAAGAAAGACAAATATCATACGGTATCACTTATACATGTAATCTAAAAAAAAAAATGACACAAATGAACTTATTTACAAAACAGAAACAGTCTCACAGATACAGAAAGCAAACTAATGGTTACCAAAGGGGAAAGAGGGGGTTGGGATTAGAAGGTACAAACTACTTTATACAGAAAAGATAAACAAGGTCCTACTGTACAGCACAGGGAACTATATTCAAAAGCTTATAATAACCTATAATGGAAAAGAATATATATATGCACATATATATAAAACTGAATCACCATGTTGTACACCAGAAACTAACACAACATTGTAAATCAACTATACTTTAATAATAATAATAATAATAAACACTACCATATGACCCAGAAAAAAAAAAATGTGGGAATCATTAGTGTGTGAGTCCTGGGTTAAAACCACAGAAAGGAGGGAAATGATGCAACAGCAAGTGTATAAAGTGGGAGAAGAGCATAAAATTGTAACTTTTATGAGACTTCTTAATCAAGCTTCAAATTCTTACAGCATAATCTTTAGAATCCACGTGACAACACGTAAACACCCAAATCATGATTATGAAGTGAACCCAGCTTTTGTACCTACCTTGTATTTTGAAGTATCCCAGTTGTGGACTATGCGCGCCGGGATGAGAAAGCTGTCGTCCACGTGGCAGCTGCTGCAGTAATACCACCCACTGTAGTTGCACACCTTGGCTTTCCCGTTGGAAAGACCGATGGATCGCTGGCATCCTGGGCAAGGCAAAAGAAAAAGTCTGTGATGGCTGTTCAAATACCACAGAACGAAGTTACACAATCCTCAAGTGAAAGGGAAGTCTACAACAGGGACGAAACTGCAGAGAACATGTGTATAGACATGTCCCCTTCTTCCTAGCTTGACAGCTTCACCCCTTCGTGTCCTGGGGGACTGCTGACCCTGTTGCTCTGTTCCTGGTCTCTGATTCCAGCTCTTCAGCACCTGGCTGCCAGAGATCAGTCTTCAGAGCCAAGCCCCTTTCATCTCCTCTCTTCCCTCCTCAGAAGCTCTACTTCCACCAGGCACTCGGCTGGGGGCTTCTCATACAGGATCTTATTTAACCTGCACATCATCTCTATGACGAAGATATCATCAGCCCTATTTTACAGAAGAATAAACTAAGGTTTAGCCAGGCTATGTATTTTGTCTTGAGGTCACCCAGACAGTATGAGATGGAGTCTGGATTTGACTCTAAGCTTGTCTGACTCTAAAATGATCCTAAAACCTGATATGTAACCTTCCTTTGCTTACAAAACCAATAAAAGGAATGTATCCTTTGTTTGATTGGCCCCGTATCTCCTTCCCAACCACCTACTCCTACTGCTCTCCATGGGAATATTACCTCTGTGTTCCAGTCAGAGAACTCTCCTCACTGTGCCCCATATAAACACAGCATGCTCACTCCACCCCCCACCCCGTATCTTGGCATGAATGATTTCTCCTTACAAGACACCCTCTGCTCTGACTTCTGCTTTACCAAATCCTGAAGAGTACTGTCAGGGGACCTGGGAATAATCGTGGCCCTGCCAAAAAGAAGCCATTACTCTCTTTTAGATAGAAGGAACTACCTTTTACTGATGAGAAAAGAAATTCTGCCACAATCAGCCTAAAGGACAAGCATCTAGAAGAGGTAATCACGGTAATACAAACAGCATCATTTTTCTGACATTTCTCACCTACCGCTTTCATTTTAGAAATCCTTCCTTGTGGCCCAGTACATGGTTGGATGCCAAGAACTATACTGACCAAGGAAATCTCACATGAAGCCTATTTCATGATACGGGTACAAAATAGACTACTCAATAATAATAGTGATAATAATATAGTGATCAGTGTTGCACTCCATTTCCATTAGAAGGAGCTCAAACATGTTTAATTAACAAATTGCCAACCTAAGAAGATACTTATCACATGAACTTCATAAACAGAAGTACATAAAATTCATAGAAATTTCTCATCACATAAAAAATGGCATCAAACAACAAGTGTATGCTGTATAGTACAGGGAACTATGTTCAATGTCTTGTAGTAACTTAACTTATGGTGAAAAAGAATATGAAAATGAATATATGTAAGTTCCTATATGACTGAAGTATTGTGCTGTATACCAGAAATCGATACATTGTAAACTGACTATACTTCAACAAAAATTTTTAAATAACCAGCCAAAAAAAATGGCATCAGTAATCAAGCCATTTCACGGTACACCCTTCAGAAAGAGAATTAGAGCCTATTGTTTTTAATTATGAGAGGTGTTGAAAGATGAGGAGTAAATGTATTGGTATTACGCTCCAAGAGCTGAATACTCTCCTTCCTAGAAAACCTATTTCTTTACTGTTGAGTAGCAACAGAATGACAACAAGCTCCTGTTTTTCAGACGAGCAAAGGAATGGGATGTGTGTGAAAGGTTAAGGAAGAACCAAGCACACCTGCTACTTCGCTTGGACCTGGGAGGTGCTGTCCCCTTCAACAGGCTGTGAACAGCAGGGTGCTATCTGCTCACTCGGCATGTAGTGCACGTCTCCTTAAACTGTGGTGCTTTTTCATGTCCTTGTGTGGCCAGAACCACAGTAAACTCTTTAGATCTATTTTTTTTTTTCATCCTCAGCACTTAACATAGAGCTTTACACATCAATAAATGTTTATGTTAAAGGGATGATAAACTGAATATTATTTGGCACACAAAACCCTCATGCATATAAAGAGATTTTAATTTCCCATGGCTATTCTGGAACTGATCCTTCTGACCTGGTCACCTGCCTCTTGAAAAAGCTTACTTTCATTCATATCCCATTTTAAGAATTAGACATTAAACATGTTCATATATGGACTGTGAAACAGAGGTGAATGGAACTTGGCACATTCTAGACACTATGACACTGCTGTTCCCCAAAATTAGTAGACAGTCAAATTAACACTGAAATGACAATGAATAGAATTCAGTCTTCCCAAATGATTTAGAAAGATGAGCGTGATCTTGTAGAAATTCAGGATCGTTACAGTTGAAACTCTCACCATAAAACACTGCGAAAATACATTTAAGATATTTTAGCTTTTGGGTTGTTTGAATTTTGGATATAATAAACATCAGTAAGCATCTGCTGAGTATTTGTAAATGCTTTAGTAGGTCCTACTAGGTTTATTAGTCTATAATTTTAATGACTTTATTATAACCTCCTAGATACAACATACATAGGCAATATTAAAATACCAAATGCACATTTTAAGAAAGCATATAGCCTACAAATGTGTATATTAACCAGACACACAGGTCCAAAGCCTAACATGCTGAAGGTTCAACCAAATAAGCTAAACATCCTCACCACTTTACACAGGTCTCCAGGCTTATGAAAGAGAGAAAGGCCGAGAGACATGGCTGGGATTCATGCCTATTTCAGTTGAGACAGAAGCAGTAGCACACTAACTCCTACCTCTAGTCCTTGGGTTGTCTTTGCCTTCTAACTTATTTAAAACCATGCTCTCCTGCTCCTTATGCTGAAATCACCCTCTGAAAACGAATAAAGGAAAACCTCATTCAAAATGGAGGCAGGAAGGCCTGAAGGGGGAGCTCTTAGGCACATTCATCACTTGTAGCAGCTTACTTTACATAGCCCAGCAGGAAGAAGGAAGATTTTCTCCTGGCCCAGCAACAGCCCAGCCAATGAGAAGCCACCACAACCCCACTCACTCACTCTCCTCCAATGAACTTTCCTTCAAAACTGCCCCTTCCGACTTTCCCCTTCCCTCTGTAGTACAACTGCTGCTCTCCTTTGTTCTCCATACTTGCCTATGGTTCACTGCAGTTTGCATGTCCCAAATTGCAATTCTTCTATTATTCCCAAATAAACTCGATTTTGCTCACTAAACTATTTTCCTTTTTTTGTTTTAAAGGTTGACAAGCTTTAATGACTCAGAAGAAGGTTTCAACCTATCCCCATGCTCAGGAGTGTTCTGGATACATGGTGTGTAGACAACAAACACAAGCCGGGAGTCAGGAAGCCTGCTCTTGCCTCTACACAGCCAGCCCCGCCCACCAAACTCTTTAGGCCTGCTTTCCCCACCGCAAAAGAAAGGAGTTAGCCTAAGCCGGTGGTTTGCCAAATTCAGTGAGCATCAGAATTTTCTGGAGATGTTTGTGAAAAATGTAGTCCCTCTTTGCACAGCTGGCCCCAGAGATTTTGATTCTGTAAATCTAGGGTAGGGCCCAGGGACCTGGGTTTCTTCCCACCCACCCACCCACGCACCACCAGAGGCTGTGGTGAGTGAAAGCAGAGGATTGCTCCCTGGTTCCCAGGTGATGGCAGAGGTCCCTCCACCCTCTAGAATTCGGACTCTACTCAAGTGCAGAGGGTGGGCAGACAACTCAGTGAAAAGTTCATAATTTGTCATACAGTTTAATTTCTAGGCTTCCAAAATCAACTGTTCAGGTTCTTAGTCAATTTTCAAAAACTTACTATGTAGAAACAACCTGCGTTCATTTTACCATTTTTCCAGAGCATTCACTGTCCCCACAGGGAAGCACCTTATTCCACTTAGAGAGAATTAAAACTTTTAATCTCCAAATCCAATGTATTTGACATCTAAAGAAGAGAAGATGGTCAGGAAAGACTATTAGAGGCCTGTTAGTAGATTCATTTTCTAAAAACCAACACAAATCATTTATTTGAAGAAGGAAACGTTCTTTCAATTAACTGCAAGGTTTCCTTCTTTAATATCCTACTAGCAAATCTTGGACAAAAAATGTCTGAAACAATTCCTCATAAAGATACACAGTCTGGGATTTCACTTTATCATTGTGAGGTTTTCAACAGGAGGGGGGAAATGTGTTTTCTTAATAATGATGGTTAGAAAAACACATTTTTTTGGAGGATGCCAAAACTGGACTCTCACAACTGACATTATGAGGAGAAAAATAGAGCCACGAAGGAGAGACGAAAAATAATTAATTAAAATAACTAATTAGAACTTATTTACATATTATATTTTCATGTACTTTCAAACAGACTTTTCAACAACGTTTCTAAATTAAAAGGCATTTGTAGTAAGGAACACTCCACATGTTGGATCAAAGCAAATACATTCTTCCCAGTCTCTTTTTGAAACTTTTCAGAGTGTGTTCAATTCACAGGAACAAAAAACTATCTCACAAGGGAACCCACTGGCCTTTTTTTTTTTTTTTTATTGCTTCCCACCCCACTTCAAATCTTTAATGAACACAAGGTCTGAAGAGCTTAGCTTCCCTTCTGATACACTTTAGGAAACAAATGTCACCATTTAAACAAAATCCTATTTGCCGCATGTACAGTCCATTTCCCAAGTAGTCTCTCACTAAAGACACCCAAAAGAATCTGTTGCTGGGGGGCTGAAGCAGAAATGTTGGCAGGATTCTCCACAAAGGCAGTCTTTCTTCTAATAAGTGTACCTAGTTGGCTCGACTGGCTGCAATGAGGTGCCACTGAAGCTTGAGGAGAAGCCAACCACCTTCTCTCTATGTCCTGGCTGCTGACTGCAGCTCTCCTCCCCTGGGCCAGCAGGTGGAAAATCCATGGGCACAAGAGAAAAATAGCAAGGGCTGTGGCTGGATCCAGGTGATTCTCTCTCACTAAGGAAAGAACTTGCCCAATGCTTTCTAAGTGTGGCCAGTCACGCTACCTCCTTCGCCGCAGCTGGTGAGGTAAATCCAGTATTTTCTATTTAGAAGGTAGAAATGCTCTAGGAAAGGAACAGGGGCAAATAGAGAGAAGGGAAGGTGCCTTTGTAAAAGGGAGGAAAGGAGATAGTGAGATTTTCATTTGCTCTGTTAAGAGAAAAAATAAGACTGGCAAGTTGCATACCCTCTTTTACTGTGCACACAAGGGGTAAGGAGCAATGGCCACAGGAGAGGGTAGCTAGGGAACACCCAGTCCCTGCCTCCTCCCTCCCACTCGGTGATCTGGTGCGCGATAGTGTGCTATGGTGAGCACTGGGTAAATGATAATTGAAGGCCTGGAGCCCAATCAGATGCTCTAGAGATCAGATTTTCCAAAATGGAGGAAAACAGAAATGGGGGTTCAATGATCTATTGTTTTACAAGAATTAGGGGGAAAAAGTCATGAAGAACTTAACTTTCCTAGCTTACAGTCTATAACCACTGGCTCATTAAGCAAATGTTGTTGAATATGTACTTTTTAAAATAAGCTGTCACATTGGGTATACAGCAGGAAATTCTCTTCAGTGAGCCTAGGGTTAGCACAGAGCTGGGCACGGTGTTTAAACAAGGGATTGCTGGACACAGGGCAGAAGCAATTTTTGCAATATAGCTGTGGTATCCACTAAGGGAAATTGAAGCAAAGCAAACCTGGGCCCCAGACTTGCATCGTCCACTAGAAGGGGACAGAGCTGGCAGGTGAGACTGAGCACACGTGTGTTCACAAGCTAACACAGGTGGAACTAAGGCTGAAGAATTCTACATAACTGTAGTAACTACATGGGAATAGAAAGAGGGCAAGGGTACGGGATACTGAGAAACACCTACTTAGAAATAAGTGATCTAAAACTTTCCCTATCAAGCATTCGAGTTACTCTGTGTCTTTGGGACCAGGTGGTGACTCATAAAGTAGGAGACACCTACTTAGTCATAAATCAATTAAGACATGAAATATTTGGATTAGAGAATCAGGCACATGAAAACAAATGCCTCTGAGGATGCATTTTGTCTGTTATAAGGAAAACAGTATCCACAAGCATCTCAAATGAAACTAAAGGAACAAAAGGGGAAATTAAGAAAAAGCAATTGTGTCCCATCTCTAATTGCTAATATGAATAGTATGGCACGTGGCTGGTAGCCCCTTTGTTTGGTATACAGACTCACTTTAGATGGCAATACTTCAAAATTATTTTCTCCATGAGGTTTTAAGTCCTCTAGTAGTGAATTCTCTTCACAGGGGATGAAAACTCCATGGTTGGGAGGGAATACACATACTCAAATACAATCCTGAAATGTACTGACTGGTTGTTTCCAAAGCTATACTGAAATTCATTTCTGTTCGTTAGGAAAGCATTTTTTTCTGGTGGGCTTCATATTATGTTTGTCTATAAGTGGCTTTCATGGCAGTGAGAGACTGTAAAGAGAAACTGTCACTCATTGTTGGCCAAAACTTTGACTCAAAAAGTTGGGCTACACAGTTGGAGGGCTGACACACGTCAAAAATGTAACACTTGGAAGGAAACTGTTGTTACTGTGGCTGACACACATTTAGGATAATTTAAGCTGGCACTTGTAGAATGGACTGTAGCTGTTGCTAGGACAGCTATGTCCTTAAGAACATAACAGAAGTAAGTAACGCCTTTTGAAACAGATGCACCTAGCTAAAGAATTTTCCTTTCAACACAGCAAGATGGCAAATATTATGCTTGTAAAGTATGAGCACCATGCCTGGATACAGGGAGTATTCAGTATTCAGTACACATTATATCTAGAGAGACAGACAGAGGAAACAGACTAACAGACATCAGCTGTCCAAGACAGAGGTCATCTATGAAGTATAATCATGTGTTACTTGCATTATACTTGCAAGATTAAGGCAGCCAAAGAACGATCTTTAAAAAGCCTAATCCGAATACTAAATGGTTTAAAATTTAAAGTATTCTACAAGCTGTTAGGTGAGGTTTTGTTTTTTTTTTTTTTTGCAATGAATATTTAAATTGGTTACAAAACAAAAACAGACTCACAGATATAGATAACAAATATATGGTTACCAAAGGGGAAGGCAGGGAGGGATAAATTAGGAGTCTGGGATTAACAGATACACATTCCCATATATAAAACAGATAAATAACAGGGATTTACTGCATAGCACAGGGAACTATATTCAATATCTTGTAACAACCTACAATGGAAAAGAATTTTTAAAAAAGAATATAGATATATATGTATAACTGAATCACTTTCCTGTATACCTGAAATGAACACAATATTATACTTCAATTTAAAAATTATACTTCAACCAATTACATTTTAATTTAAAATTTTTTCATTGGTAAGTCAGTTTCAGTTTGTATGTTGTAGTAACAGTGCTAGAGGTACTATATTTAACAAAGAAATGAAGTGAAAAAATCACATCAGGTAATTCTGCTGATTGAAAATACAGGTAGCACGCCTGGGAGGCCCACAGATCTGTCTCTTGCTTCAGCGATTTCAGATGGAACAGGCCCCGGGACACCCCTTCTTCCTGCCTCTGACCACCCTCCTACTTCTCTTCTAGTCACAACCTCCACGATCATTTCCTTGCCATCCTCTGCCTCCAGGACCAGCTGACACCGTTTTTTGTGGCTAGCTCCTTACTGCCGACCAGATTTGTCAGAATTTTTCCCGCAAGGCGGAGGCCGCTGACAACTGCCTGGTCAACCATCTGCGGGCCTCCTGCACCCACCTCTCTCTGGGCGTCTATTTCTGCTGCGACACTGTGGCTCTGGAGGATATGGACCACTCCTTCTGTGAGTTGGCTCAGGAGAAGCACAGGGCACTGAGTGTCAGCTGAAGGTGCAAAATTAGCGTGGCAGCTGCACCCTCCTCCAGGACATGCAAGGGCTCTCCCAGGATGCGTGGAGTGAGGCTCTGGTGGAGAAGACCCTGTGTCAGGTCCTGCGGGATCTGCATACCCTGGGTTCTTCCCGCACTGACTTCCAACTCTGTGACATCCTGGAGAGCCATTCCCTAGATGAGGAGGTGAAACCCATCAAGAAGATGGGCTGCACGTGACTAACCTCGCAGACTGGGCCAGGTGAGACGGTTTAGAAGGCTCACCCTCCAGCAGGACTAAAAGCCCCCAGAGCCCAGTGGACTTTGAGGGATTGGTGTCAGGATTTCTGCCCCCTGCAGCCACTAGGCAGTTTTTTGTTGTTTTTTTTTTTAAACCACCCTGGAGCCCTCCCCTGAACTGTGGACCAAACGGAAACAATAAAGCTTTTTTGCAGCCAAAAAAAAAAAAAAAAAAAAAGAGAAAGAAAAGAAAAAAGCTAAAGATTTTCTACCCTTGCTAAACTCTATAATGTTTATTTGTTTAATCTCATGGAATGTTGTTATTAAGATTATAAATCATATGAAATAAATTAATAAATACAAAGTAGGTTCCAACTCAAGTTGAGAAGTCTCAAGATTTATTGGTCTTTCAGGGAAACAATGATTGAGAACTTAGAGTCAATATTTAGTCAAAATTTATCTTGAAAGGCAATAAATCTTGATTTTTGCTAAGGCAAGTAAGTAAATATGTGCACTGTTAGAGAGATTCTGACTGCTTTTCTATCTACTAAACAGCTACATTGAGTTACAAATATAATGATCTGTGACATAGATTTTCATTTCCAAAGAAATGTTTTAAGTTGTTGAGTTACTTTTCACCTTTCTTATGATAAGATGCTTCAACATCAGCATTTATAGTAGTGTAGGATAAGAAAAGTTATGGAGTATAGAATAATGAAATGTTATAAATTCAGCATCTAGTATATTTAAATCAGTCTAAATTTAGTATTTTTTATACTTGCTTTCCTCTTAATTTCTCATTAACTTCCATGCCTGCCTGCTCTTTTCCTAAAGACTTTTACGAAAATGGCAAGAAATTTAAAATGGAAACAATAAATAAATAGGCAAATGGATGAACAAATACATCGTAACTACTAGATGCCAGGCTTTATTATAAGCACTTTACACACACATTCCTTTAATTCTCTTATCATTGGATGAGGCAAGTATTATCCCTATTTTACAGATGAAGAAATTGGGACAGAAGATGATACAGTAATTCTACCCACGGCTGTGCCTCTAGTAAAAAAGGCAGGACCTAAATGAAGTGGCTGATAGGGCACTTCATAAGCAAAATCAATGAACTATATAGGTGAATTTCCACGTAGCCATCTCCACATGGAAGATATCTCCAAAATTGTCTCCTTGTGGATGACAATACAACAAGCACAAAAAATATGAGTTAATTATACGAAAGAACGTGACTTAGTTCATCAGTGCCTTCATTGGACCCCACAAGCATTAGCATCTCCTCTGAATATGAAGGGTGAAGGGGAGACAAGATTACAGATCTGTGAGGTGGGAAGCAGAAGACAGTAAGAGGTGAGAAAGGAAGAAGCAGCAGTCACTCTAATTGTGGAGATCGAGGAGGGCTGTGTAGACATAGGGGCATTTGAGCTGGGCCTTGAAGAAAAAAGATTGTGGAAAAGGAAGGCTCAAGTCAGAAAAATGGAGCTTGTTTGGAAAACACTGACGATTCTTGTCTGAAGCTCACTGTAAGTGGAGGGGTTTTGGGAAAAGAGCTTGGAACGATAACCTGAAGCTAGAACATAAGAATGCTGAATGCTCAGGAGAGGAGTCCTTCCTAATCAATACAGGATTAGCATTAATGAGTAAGACAGAGGGACAGTAGAGCTGTTAGAAGCAGACAGCAACACGAGCTTTGCAAAGATTAACTGGCAAGAAAACACTGGAAGGAGAGAGAACTAGGCTCTGTAATAAGTTATTTCACCAGTCTGAGCTTCAGTGGGCAGTGGGCTTGGGAGCAGGAAGGGGGAAAAAGAAGGTGATACTGCGGAAATAAAATGCAAATAATCGGGTAGCTGACTCACGGGGAAAGCACGGCACAGGGATGGTCAGAGACGGTCAGAAATGCCCATGAGAAACCTACCAGTCAGAAGGGGCAGATGGTTTAGAGGAGAAAAAGCTGTTTGTTTGAAGCATTAAATAGATATTTAAAAAGTTCAAAAATTTTGAACTAGCTGATCAAGTGACACCTAAAACTCAGCTGAGAATAATCCCCCTTTATTGTATAAATCAACTTGAATTCGATTTTCTGTTACTTGTGACTAAAAGCAGCTGATATACTTATACTGAATGATGGTTGGTGAGGGTTCTATTTCTACAACCTACCATTACTTAAATCTACCCATTAAGATACGGAGCTCTCATTATAAACCATTAGGTGGTACAAAATAATCAACGTGTATTTCAGTAGAAATACTTTATAAAGAAGTGAGGAAGAGCTGCAGGAGGAAGGGAGACATAGTTGGCTGCCCTTGTTTCTTGATAGCACAGTGATTCTCAGCCAGGGGAGATGTTTGTCCCAACAGGGGACATCTGCAATATCTAGAGACATTTTTGGTTTTCAGAAAAGGGTGAGTAGGGGTAACTACTGGCATCTAAAGGATAGAGGCCAGGGATGTTGCTAAACATCCCTCAACGCAAAGGACAGCCTCCCACAACAAAGAATTATCTGGCCCCAAATGTCAACAGTGCCCCTGTAGAGAAACCCTGTGACAGCATGAAGACGACAGGGCAAAATAAAAGATCCACGTACTGACCCTACTTAATCACCTTTCTCTGCAAGCAATGGATATGCCTCTATTACAGGGAGAAGGGAGAGCCCTTTCACCAGCTCTACTTTCTTTATGTGAAGAAAATGATTCATGCTGCTAGGTTAGCTTAGACGAAAGAGGTGCCATCAAAGGGAGGCCCTGTCCGCACTGCACCACCATCTACGAAACTACCTGCTAGAAACATCTGCTCCAAGCCTGGGGCTCTTTTTTTCATCAATTAATCCTTCTGGTGAAAAACTTGCTACCAATAACTCTTACTTTAAAAACAGCTGCTGAAACAGAAAGGCCAAACTAAGCAGATTATTTTAGACACGAAGGCTTCTGGTGGTGGAATAATGCTCCTCTGTCACAGTTTACATCCTCACCCCCCATCAGTTCTGTCCTAAACTTGGAGGTACCGGGATCCCCCACATGGTACCCCTGCAATCCTAGACAGAGAAGGGAAGGCAATCTCACCATCCTTGTAACAAGGTGAACGTGGGGCTGGCTAACTTGGAACTCACACACTGAAAGCTTTTGGGGAAGACATCTTCTTAAATAAACTATCTCACTGGAATGTTCCTCTGAACCATATTAGAGCCCGAGGCAAACAGAAAAATCAGCCATTCTGATCCCATCTCTATTAAAAATTTTGTATTTTGTTCATCATGGACTTTTCGGTATTCATTTTGATTTTTAAATAATACTACATTACAATAAGATTTATCTTGGTTAATGAGGGGTTTTTTTGGCATTCCCTTAAATTTTGTGCCCAAAACAAGTGCTTCATTCCCCTCACCCTAATTGCAGCTCTGCTCTGAACCCTTTCTCCTCACAGAGAATCCATCGTGTGCCTTAGTTATATTCTTTCTACAGTGATTTTCCCTGGTATTTTATATTATATAAACCACCATTAACTCTTCTTGTCATTCCCCAGTGACATCTCTATTATGATTGCTTCAAAAGGTCAATAACCTCTTATGGGCTTAGAAGTTCAGATTATCTGTCTGATTTACTTGAAAAGCAACCTGTCTTTCCTTATTCGTCCTGGAACTTGCGTTTCCTTCCAGTGTGTACATAGAAGGCTATGCCTGTATCAGTCTCATCTGGTCAGCAGCTTTTGTCACCTACACTGTCCCACCAGGGTCCCCTCTGACTTCTCTTCCACGTCACTCTCCATTCTTAATGCCTGTTTCTCCTTCCTTACTTTGGGAAACTCTCATCTCTTTGAACTTTACAGTATTTTTAAAACACAACCTTTCCTCTTCTTTGCTAAAACCTCAGAAAAAACCCGACAGCATCTCTTACAGTAATTTCTACTTGAGCTATTTTAGTAATGACAACAATTTGATAAAATTAAAGTCTTGAGAGTGGATCCGAGTAGTACTAGGAACAGCCTCAAAGTGAAAAAGATCACTTTCATCAGCTTCCTTTATGTCCATGCCTGAATTCCTTCATTTTTACCCCAGACCAAATTCTTTATGTTCTAGAAGATTTAGGAACTGCCTTGGTCTACTTTCATTGTTTATTCTCTTCCCTATGCCTTCTTTGGCCTGCTTTCCAAGCTTTTCTGCCTCTCTAAAAACAGAGGTTTGCAATCACCACCAAGGCTAATCTTTTAACTATATGGTTAGTACATAAAGAAGATAGGCTGCTTTTATCAGGATATTTAGGTGGTAGGCAAGACACAAAAAACACTTACAACTCAGAAGCAATCCTAGACAATACACAAATGAGTAAGTGTGGCTATGTGCCAATAAAACTTTCATTTATGGACGGGGGCGGGGGGGGACCACCTACAAGTAGGAAATGCCTATTCCTTGGTAGTCATGTTGCATTTAAAAGGAATTTCCTAGAGTAATATTCCCAGCTTCTCTCCCCACTGCTTATCCAGCCCTCCTCACAGATAAAGAAATGAGACATTGGACTGAGGAGTTCAGAAGAAGGACCTTGGCATGCTCAGCTTGGCCTGCAGGGAGCAGTTTTTCTGTGTGCTGTAGCAAGAGGACATGGCCCTAGGGACTCCAGTTGTGACCATGTGAATAAGTCTTTCAAATTTAAGGGGCCATTAGATGATACTCTCTGTGACCTTTCAGCAATGCATACTTTGATCTCCATCTTCCTGACCCCTAGGAGCAGAAGGAAGAGGTATGATCTATTAACCCTGTAAAGCCTCTGTATGGATGATGGCTCTGACAGGCAGCATCGCATCATGGGAGTGGGGAGAAAAGAGGACGGTAATCAGGCAACCAGAACACGCCTGCTGGTGGGTGAAGATCACTGAGAGGAGGATCACAAAGGATGGTTGGGCTCAAGGGGCAGCCAGGAAACCCTCCACATGATTGAGCACCTCTTACTCAGTTAAAATTTCTCATCCTAACAATGGATGCAAAACATCATTTTCCTAAAGATCTCCCAACCATTTTTAAGCCACAACAAGACCTCTCTTCATCCAAGAGATCATGTGGGGAAACTCCTCTCCCATGTTTGCTGGGGGAAAACATGCAGTGATATATAATATTTGGCACTTTTGGTTCAGCTGACATTTCGTAACATTTGAATTGTACGTAGTCAAGACAGTTTAATCTTCCCTCAAGTTACAGCATTGAAGATGCTGACCTGCAAGACTGTGAAAAGGCTAGCTTGAGGATGTATAATAAATCAGCGGCAGGGCTATAAACAGAGGACCTTGCTCTTGTGCTCCTAATTTATTACTTATCCTACTGAGTCTAGATGCTTCCCAGCCACCAAATTATGTGTGTCTATTGTTTTCTCTGGTCTCTAAAAAGTCTGGGGGTTGAGAACATCTTTACTGGTAAAGATGGAGAAAGAGACCAAGATTTTCAAACTAAGAGGTATAGAACTCGTGATTTGCGAGGGAAGGGACTTTTAGCGAAGCTTTTGGTTCAGCGTGATTTACTTGCTTTACAAAAATATGGGCAAGACACAACCTTTGGTATATTGGTACATACCTCTTTAGAATGATGACTATAGTTAACAAAACTGTATTGTACACTTGAAAGTTGCTAAGAGAGTAGATGCTAAAAGTTCTCACTACCAAAAAACAACAGCAACAATAACAAAAAAACTATGCGAGGTGATGGATGTGTTAATTAACCCTACTGTGGTGTAATCATATCACAATATACACATATATCAAATCATCACATTGTACATCTTAATGTTACAGAATGTCATATATCAAATGTATCTCAATAAAGCTGGAGAAAAAAGATGAATAAGTTCTGGAAATCTACTGTACAGTATGGTGACTGAAGTTAACAACACTGTATGGTATACTTGACAGTTGTTAAAAGAGTAGATCCTAAATGTTCTCACTGTCAAAAAAAAATAAAGAGGTAACTGAGGTGATAGATGTCTTAACTAACCTTAATGTGGCAATCATTTCATGATGTACATGTAAATCAAATCATCACACTGTATCTCAAACTTACACAACGTTACTTGTGAATTATGCCTCAATAAAGCTGGAAATAAAAAAGAAAGTGATTTTCAGTCTTTTAGAAACTGATACAAGTCTACATGTCTTTGGTTTAGGAATCCTAGCTCCTGTCTAAAAGTATATATAGCATACACTAAATTGTTTTCAGTTAAAGATAATACATAACATTCACTGTTAATCACTTTATAATGTAGCCATTTAAAAAGGAGACACTTTATTTGAAACCAAGATTTGAGAGTGGATCACAAAGTCACTGGATGTGTCCATCATCCCCTAACCCTGAGCTGGGGCTCTGGGAGACCTGCAGCCAGGCTGGGCAGTTCACAGTCAGCCAGTTTCTTATCTATTTCCAAAGCTGCTTGTTCCCAGAGAGACCCAGGAAGAACTCGCCCCTCCCCAGGTGGATGCAGGCAGTGCTGGAAGGCACACCCCAGCAGCTCACTGGAAATGCGGGAACAGGGTGAGGAGGCTGTGCCTTCCTCATTCTCTGAGGGGCAACCACATACATCACTCATCTTCCCTTCATCCAGGTTCCATTTTTGCTGTGGAAACAGCCCACTCAATATCCTGTGCTGCTGTGTAACAAAGAATTGTCTGGTCTTTCTTCCTGGATCCTGGCAGGGAGCTTCTAAAACCCTTGGAATTTCCTGAGTGACACAAGTATCTTTATTATTCATAAGCTCCTTGGATCACAACTGAGTTAATGCTAATGAGGTGAGTCCTGGTGGGCTACTAAATACCTTTAGGATGTGGAGTGGTCACCAGAAGGATCAGCCACAGGATTAGAGATGTGGGACTATGAGTCAGCCTGACCTCAGGGGAGGGAATGGGAGCTAGAGACTGAGGTCAGTCACAAAGTCAATGTTCCATCAATCGTGCCTATATAGTGAAACCCCAATAAAAACTCCAGATGCTGAAGCTCTGTGGAACATCCTGGTTGATGAACACATTGAGGTGCTGAGAGAGTGATGTGCCCTGATTCCACAGGGAGAGGTCATGGAAGCTCTGTTTGGAGCCCTCCCAGACCTTGCCCTCAGAGTCTCTTCATTTGGCTGTTCCTGATTTGTATCCTTTCTAATAAAACTGTAATCCTAAATCCAGTCATCCCTCAGTATCCACGGGGGACTAGTTCCAGGATCCCCCCACGGACAACAAAATCTGCAGATGTTCAAGTCCCTTATATAAAATGATGTAGTATTTGCATATAACCTGCACATAGCCTCCCGTATACTTTGTCATCTCTAGATTACCTATAATACCTAATATAATGCAAATGATATATAAATAGTTGCTGGTACTCAGCAAATTCAAGTTTTGCTTTTGGGAACTTTTTGGAATTTTTTTCCAAGTAATTTCCATCTGCAATTGGTTGAATTCGCAGATGCATAACCCACAGATATGGAGGGCCAACTGTGTAGTGCTTTCCTGAGTTGTGGGTCATTGTAGCAATTTATCAAACCTGAGGAGGCTGTAGAAACCCCCAAATTTGTAGCCAGTCAGTCAGAGTGCAGGTGGCCTGAGGACACCCTGAACTTATGGCTGACATCTGCAGTGGGAGCAATTTTTTTTTGGTCTAATTTTAGTGAGATATAATTGACATACATCATTGTGTAAGTTTAAGGTGCAGAGCATAATAGTTTGACTTATATATATTGTGAAATGATGTGGGGGAGGGAGTCCTGTAAAGGATGGAGCCCCTAACTCATGGGGTCTGCACTCACTCTGGGTGATTGAGGCCAGAACTGAATTACAGTACACCAACTAGAGTTGAAACAGAACATGCAAAGGCTCTGAAAGTTTCCACAGTCAAATGAAGGAAGGAAAGAAGGAAGGAAGGAAGGGAAGAAAGAAGGAAAGAAAGAAAGAACGAACGAACAAACTCCCTGGAAACTGTTAAGATCATAACTGTTTGCAAAAAGGATAAGTTTGGGGTCCATCACCTAATAATATTTTTAAACAACCTAGATGATTGAATAGAGGACACATTAATTACATCCTCAGATGGTCTACCTAGGGTTCCTAGAAAAGACGGTGGAAGCAGGAAACCCAACGATGGGAGTCAGGAGGGAAGGTTCAAAACAGAATGATCAGAAATATTTAGTGCACCTACTGTGTGCCAGATGCAGAGTTAGGGAGACAGCAATGAACAAGACAACTCAGCCCTTGCCATTACAGCATTTGCAGTCAAGTGGAGCAGATAGATATTAAATACACACACCAATGACAATATAACCTTGATTATGACAAGCACTAGAGTAAGAGGTATTAGATCGGCATGACAGCGGAGGGAGCTAAAAAGTCCTGAGTCAGTCTGAGGGGTTGGTTGGAGGAGGGACTCTCGAGAAAGGAAAATTTAAGCAGTGACCTGAAGAAAGAGTTGGGGGTAGTGATAAGAGTAGCAATATGCTAGGGAGAGGTGACTGCATGCACATGGGAAGGCTCCGAGGCAAGAGGGAAGGGAGTGGTGTATCTGAGGAACAGACTGAAATCAGTATGGCTGGAACTCAGTGTGGGAGTGAGTCACAAGAGAGCAAGAGTGGCAGGTTAGGGGGTGAGCGGGGCCAAATCACGGGTCATGATGCTGGTCTCCATGTCAAAAGAAGGGGGAGCCACTGAAACACTGAGTCAATCTGAATTTTAATAAGATCACACTTGCTAAAGTTACGACAAGATTTGTTAAAGGTTAGAATGGCAGCAGGAAGCCCAGTTAGGAAGCCATTATAGTCATCCAGGTGAAGGATGACCAGCTGGGAGCAAAGAAGGTGAGGGAGGTAAAGTCTGTTCTCAAAATTCAAATACTAAATCTGCCTATCAAGTGTAAAATAAAAACTAGGCATAACATTAGGATGTTTAAAAAAAAAAGCCAGAACGTGGGTCAAGGACTTGAACTAATCTCCTCCTTCACTTGTATTCCACTGGGCAGAACCCTAACAGAATATCACTGCGCATTCTATAATGTAATGACAATATGGAAACCCAGAGATTATCAGCAGATTGATATTTCAGTTGTTAAAATGCTGGACATACTTAGAAGAAACTTAAAGGAAATGTGCTTATATAACCTCAAAAAAACTGAAATATGGTTTGATTTCATGCACTAAGAAAATTCTATGGGCTAGGCCGGAGGTTTCTCAAACTTTGTATTCATGCAAATCAACTAGAAAGACTGAAATCTCTAGGCCCGATCCTAGAGATCCTGACTTTGACAGGTCTAGGGAAGAGTACAGCCAGAGCTGCCCACGTCACTCTTATGATTCCGATGCACATGGTGTTCCAATCACAGTCTGAGAGGTGTTGGGGTCCCGCCCTCAAAAAAGTGTGACATAAGCCATGGCCCATGACAGAAGTCCAAGAGAGTGGAGGTAGGGGGAAGCAAGCAGGAGGAATGCCCAATTTTACCTGGGAAATTAGAGTGGGATTCACGGAGGGTGGTCAAGGAAGGCTTGGAAATAAGTCTTTAAGGGTGTAAAAAAGGATTCTTCACACCCAGAAGCCTTCAACAAAGCACGATACAAAACTGGACCCAGAACACTGGCTGTCACCCCTGATCTCAGAGCACACTGCTTTGCAGACCTGCTCCATTTTTCATCTGAAACATGTAAAGGAGTGTCATGTTCATTAATACAATTAAAACATTTTCCATATTAACATATTTCAAGGTATAAAGACCTGCCTACAGTCATATTTTCTACTACTAAAGTGAACTTTTAGTTTACCTCCACACCTCAATTTCTGGGACTACAAATGTTTCATTTCTGTTGTATGAATGAATGAATGACTGGACAAAAATATTAATGCAAGAAATAAGTTGCTGTTACGATATTACTAGGTTTCCTTATCTACAGATGTATTTTTTTAAAAGGCAGGTTTTTCACTTAATATGTTTCTGCTTTTAGGCAGTATAATGGATTTTAGGAAACCTTAGTAGCTCTTACTCTAAGAGTCCATGAAAAGCACAGTGTTTCAAGGAACTTAGCTAGAAATGAAGAGAACCTACCCCCAGTCTATCCTAAAACCACACCTAGACCAATTTCCTTCCCAATGAAAGGTCAGTAAATAGAAACTTTTAACTCTATGTAGAGTCCAATAGTACATTAACACTCACTTTAGAAGTTCAGCCGGAAATGAACACATGATCAGAACAATGTTAACCATAAAGGAATCTACAAAAAGGGACAAGAACTTTCCAGACCAAAGTATAGCAACAAAGACTGGGAGAAATGAACAGCTTTAAAAAAAAAAAAAAAAAAAAAGATAGCACAGCTATGGCCTATGAAGTTCAGGAAGGTCTATCAAAAGATCCATATCTTCTGAAATTCAAAATGATTTTATTCTTCTGAAACATATCAAAGACCAACATGTGACTTCTATGATGAGAATACCAGGAATAAATCAAAAAAGCAAATTTATATCCTATAAAATCAAACGGCCTACTTATATAAAGTGATCAAATCTCTCTGAATTTTAGGATGTGAAATAGTTCAAAACCCAAATTATATAACATTCTTCTTCTTTCATAGAGTCATATTATTATTTCAGTAAGTATTCATGTTCTGAATATACATTTATTTTTATTTAAAATGATTTCCTAGAAACTGAGACTGCAAAAAAAGGATAAAAAGCAATTTATCCAATGATAGATATTAGAGCCAGTAAAAAAAATTTCCCATCTCCTGTCTTCTTAGTCAAGTGATATTTCTACTGGTTTAAATTATCTTACCCAAAGGAAAAAGGTATTACTTATTAAATGAGGTTTAAATGGAGGACCACATTAATCTAATTTTCTCTAATCTTCTATAGACATTCAAAGAATCACAGAATGAGAGATATAAGGACCATATAGAGCAAAGCTGTCCCCTCTAAAACATCCCAGACAGATGTAAGTGTTGGACGGAAACTCAAAGACCTTTGAGTACAACTGTGTGCTATAATTACTTATGTAACTGTCTGGCTTCTAATTTTCAAGTTCTGTGAGGACACAGTGGGGTCATCTTGTTCACTATGCATCAAGAATAGTGCTTAAAACATAGTAGGGCTTCAATAACTATTTGCAGAAGGGCTGAATTAATAACTCTCTTCATCCTGCAGAGGAGAAACATGTAGCTCAGGCAAGTCAGGTGACTGGTCTCAAGGTCAAAATTCCAGTTCGTCTGATCTCATTGGCCAGGGCTCTTGCCCCTTTACTCATTTTCACCCATAGCCAGCAAATCCTCCTAAAGAAGGGAAATCCACTCTATGCTGGGCACTTCTGTTACTTTGATCCAATGGAATTACACAGAGTCAGCCTATTTTCTCTTCTAAGTGGCAGCCTTCAAATAACATAGAGACGAGACATGCCCCCCCCCCAGTGTAGGTTACATCTGCAGGGCATAGTAAAGGTGTCCCCTTACTATCCTTTCCAGTTTCAACAGATGTGGTTGTTTGTTCTTCAAGAGAAGCATCCATTAACTGAAATTTCCAGGTGTGGTCTGGCCACGGTGAGGATATGATCTCTTCTTTCTGGACCTGTTTTGTGAATGCATTTGCTGTAGCAACAGCAGCACAAATGCTGGCTTCCCCGTGGCCTCATTTTTATGTTCACATGAGCTGTTATTAGATCAAGTTTCCCTGAACTTCTATCTTTGCAGTTAATTTTCTGAATATAAGTATAGGACAATCTATTAATCCCGACTAAATCTCATCTTGTTGGTCTGTTCCTCTAGTTTGTTTCAGAATCTCAATTCTGTCATTCAACACATTAGTTGTTTAACTTAGTTTTGAGATAGCTGCAAATTTGATAAGTAGGCCCATGATATCTTTATCCAGGTAATTACTGTCCTACGTCAGCAAATAATAAAAATAGCTGACCCTTATACAGCACTTACTATATGCCAGGCACTGTTCCAAGCCCTTTTAACTCATTTTATTCTTACTACAAACTTGAGGTAGATATGATTATTTTCTTATGTCTGAGATTTAGAAATGGAGGTACAGAGAGGTTCAGTAATCTACCTAGGGTCACAGAGTTAGTGAGGAGCAGATCTAGAAACTCAACCAGTCTGATTCCAGAGTCCTCACTCTTAATTACTAAGTTATGCTGCATCTCATTATTATCATGACTTTTACTGACAACATTCTAAGCCGAAAGGAATCCATTAGTCAGCAGTTCTAGGGTAAAGCTTCCGATTACTCGTCATTCACAAAACGATAACCCAAGTTTCTCTGTCTTCAGAGTTTTGCCAAATGCTTTGCTGAAAACTAAGTGTTGTACAGCATGGATCTGACTTCACTGTCCAAAAAGTCCTCATTTCCCTTTGTGCATCCTCACCCAGACTATGACGTCCTATGCTTCTCCTCTATCTCCCGCCGCACGTGCTACCTAATGGCACACAGCAGAAATTCAAGTTTTATCTTTGATAGATGGATGTAAAAGCTGAGAAGATCTTCCCCTGAATGTAATTCTGTAGGAAATGAGGACAAAGTTTAAGAGGAGGGAGTGAGGACAGACACCACTTTAGCACTTCAGCTTTCAGATTCTCTTCAACAGGGATTCTCTGACATGAGCAAAGACAGGGAGGTTTGGGTCTCCAAATCAAGTGGCCATGACTGCTTGACCCCTTTGTCTCCCAGTCCCATTCCCCTGCCCACCTCCTATCAGCCTCCTCATACCCTTTTGAGGGGATATGTGTCCTCTATGTCTTTGAAAAGCACAGCCTGTACCTCACTCCTACCTGCATAGCTATCCCAAGGTGCCTGGTAGAGCATGTGTGTGGCATACATAAGGGGTTAAAAAATGCTTGTTGAAATAACCTCCACTCAAACTTCACTTAAGGATTTTACTATCTGCAACTCCTCCAGGGTCATATTCAAGGTTGGGGAAATAAAACTGAGCCCTTGAGCACATGCAAAAAACCCCCAAAATAACAACAACAAAAACCCTGGAGACTTCTTCTCTGGGAGACAACAATCAAATCTGCTCAAAACCAAAATAATGCAGACAATACAAAGTGAGAAGGCAATAACGGACTAAATAACTCACATTCATCCAAGCTATTTGTATGTTTTGGGGGACAGAGCTGACTCTTTCTTCATTGTTTTTTTTCTTCTCCAATTGGCTACTTGCCTATTCCTTAACTCAAATAAGTCTTCACTGTATTACCATTCCTAACAAGTGGGAGACAAATTTGAAAACAGTAATAAAGATAGGAATTGGAGATATCAAGGAAAGTCAATTTCTTTTTATTTCTGTCTCTCATTTCCTTAGGAGATCTGGCACTTTGGCTACCAGAGGATCCCCTGATTTTTCAGAGGGGAATCAAAACAGATTTTGGCTATGCTAGAATTCATTTTTTTTTCTACAGCATTAGTTGTAAGTTATATAACTTCCCTTCTTGGCACTTAAAAACCTACAGATCTCTACCTAGCCTCATATGAATAATCGACTGCCAAATGCAACTTCTCTTTTTCCTAAGAATTAACATTCTGTGTGATTTACTCTGAGGCCAATAAGCAACTAACTATGCCCAACTCAGAAATATTGCTTACTTCCAGACTGGCAGCTATTTAATGAATAATTAACCACTCCATACTTTCTATCAGGGATGCTTGCATTACCAGGGTAAAGGTATCCTTTATGTCTACACGATGTCATAAAACAGGTCTTTGCCAGAAAGACGCCCTCATTTATCACATGAAATGCCATGTGGTATTAACAAGGTCGATACTGTTTGTTTAATATATTTTGCTTTCATAGGGGCTTGAAATGATTTGTTTTTGCAGCTGTAACAGAGTTAAATTAGGGATTTAGCTTCAGCTTAGCCAGTTGAGCATATATAACCAGGGGCTATTAATTATCTGCCTAGAGGCCTTTGGTCATCTTCCCACAATTTACAGCAATCTTGGGGTGCTGAGTTGCAGCACAACAGCCAGATTCGATCCTAAAATAATCAATCCTGCCTTCTCAGGAACTGAGGGGAGGTTAAATAATTCAAACTTTTATTTCATATTCCACAACAACCCCCTACACACATGTAAATGTTATTCGTGAGCAGATTTTTTAAAAGTTAAGTAAGGAATTCAAGAGAACAATCTTAGTTGGAAGACTATAGTTTCAGACACCCATTCCCACAAATGAGAAACCAAAACAACAACACTTTTCTGACCTTTAAACACCAATAATCAGCCCCTTCCCCTTTCCTCTCTTCTCACGCTGGTTTTGCAGGGGGGAGAGGAGGAAGTTCGCTCCCAAGATAAACTTGTCAAAAGCCTGCACTACAATTCTAATTCCTCACTACCTGTGTGTGAATGTCAGCTGGGAGCAACTGCTGAAAAGCTTTGGCGGGGGTGGGGGTGGGGGTGGGGTGGGGAAGCAAGGGGAGAGAAGGGGAAAGTATGGGTGGGGCAAAGAAAAACTAGAGTGCAATTCAAACAAAAATGAAATCACTCACACACACACACACACACACACACACACTCTCAGACACACAAAGAGAAGGGAAAAAAGGCTCCCCCCACCTCAGGTCCTAACAACATACTTCTTTATCAGAGGTTCATTGTCAATCAATTAGCTGAGGCAGCAGGGGTCTGTGAGGTGGGGGCCCCCGGGGAAACAATGGGCAGCCCTGTTGTATTACTATTTAATCACTTTTGCTAAATAAATAGAGCAGCCCCGAGGTGCTGTCATGTCAAGGGAATTTATAACAAAAAAAAAACTTCATTTTTCATTGGTCATTCCCTTTTTCCCTTCAGGACAAGAGAGGGTTATTACTGTAGCCTTAAGTTCCATCTTTGTGTTTCTTGCCTTTGATTCCCACTCGGACCCTGCCACTTTCTGGCACTAATTTGTCAGGCTGAACAAAGAAAGGATTTGTACCTCCTGTAAGGTCTCAATTAGGAATGGCTTCTGCTGTATTATGTGCCATTCAGAGAGGACACAATGCCGGTAATTACAGGAATTTGCACTAAATGGCTGAAGAATTCACAGCAAAACTTTTCCCCCCCTTGGGCTTACCCCTCCCAAGGGCTGGGGGGAGAAAAAGGAAAGCAAAAAAAAAAAAGCTCTTAATGCCAAAGAGATGTAATTACCAACAGCAGTCCCAAGAGGTTAAACAGCAGCCAAAGGAGTAAAACCATAAAAACTGACGGTGTGAAATGGTGCAGGGGTCCCCTCGGCTCACTGTTTTTCTTGCTGTCTCTTCCGTTAACATTTTCAATTTCAGTTCAGAATCAGGAATGCTGCTGCCCCGTGGGCCATCTGAATTCACCTCTAGAGTACAAAGCAGTAACACGTTTCACAACGTGAGCTTTACAGCTCTTGCGACATCTATAAACAAGGCCCTGGGCCCTTTTATCATAATACTCAATTGCTAGGTTTTCTGATTGTTGGGAAATTACAGGGAAAATATCTGTATGTACTAGTGCCAAGAAAACCATGGATCTATCGAGGGGAAATAGATATGTACAATGTCTAATTCCTGAAAAAAAACGGGCTGCTGTTTCATAATCTAATGTATACAGCATTTTGTGAACGACCTAACTTAGAACCACTTACAAGTACGTATTCCATAAATATTTTAATAAGCTGCATAATCATTTGTTTTAGAAGTAATATTTTAATACCACAGATGCCCCTACTGTCGGACATAATTTTGAA
Source organism: Camelus dromedarius (assembly GCF_036321535.1). Lineage (NCBI taxonomy): Eukaryota > Metazoa > Chordata > Mammalia > Artiodactyla > Camelidae > Camelus > Camelus dromedarius. The sequence goes on along the minus strand of NC_087439.1, from coordinate 66,157,175 downwards.
TCCCAATCAGCAACTTGATTAAAGCAGCATACCTCGATTTCTGCCACAGAGGTGTTTCTGAAGAGCTGGACTAAAGCACCAGCAAATCAATTGTCCTGAAATACCACTTTCATCATGTGCTCCTCTGCTCAGGAGCCTTCTGTGACTTCAGGGTCAAACATTTAGTTCAACTTTATCAAACTGTCCTTTTTTTGTAGGTCAAAAACGACTGAACATCTGCAATTTCATAGAGTCCCACTTGGCACCACGGCTGAGAGCTCTAACCTGACCTTACTTCCGCAGCCGTGAGCATTTGGCATTGGTGATGTGATTATTTGATTAACACCTGTCTTCCCTAGTGGACTGCAAGCTCCGTGAGGGCAGGGACCACGTCTGCTTTGTTGAAGCACTGACTCATCCAGGAGCACCTGAGCTTTGGAGTGCATGGTCAGAAGCTCAGCACACAAAGAATGGTAGAATGAATGGAAGAACTTAATTTTTAAAAGGCATGTTCTCAAGAAGGAACAGTGAGTGTAAAAGCCCTGGAGGCATGAATGACCAAGGCAGCTTCCAGAACAGCAAGAAGACCACTGTAGCTGGGTTTCCTAGCAGGGGGCAGCCATGGAGCTGGAGAGGACACTATTGGACAAACCACACATAATCAACTACAACTCCACAAAGTCCAAGCACATGTTAAGAAATACACAGTTATGCATAAACATGTATTTTCAAAACCATAACCTCAGGCATTTGGGGACGGGCAGGGTCCATTTTCTCTGCAGGGGCTCTTTAAGTTTCAAAGAAGGTTACAGAAAATTCTTCACCTACAGAAAGAATTTAGTGAAATGAGGCCAACTACACTATTTTGTAGATTTAAAAGCCAACATTTGTGGCTCCCCCGAATAGCAACTGAATGACATCATGATAAAGAGCTGCTCAGTGCAATCTTCCACTTTTAAAGTTGATTCATCGAAAATATTTAAAGGGGGCGGGACTAAGTGGACTTATATACTTGTAGACTAAAAAGGCTCACTGAAACAGCAAAACACTGTGAATTAGCTTCTTACTAAAATGACATATAAAGCCAAGATTCTACCACAAACAATTTACTGGACTTTTTGACAGTCTGGAAGGTAATCATGCTATGCAACCAGCTTTTTCACCGAATGAGTGTTTTTATGAGGATGAAAAGTTAGGGGACACAAGCACTAAATGAGTAAACAGCTGGTTTAGATTAACTGTGTTTGTGAGAAACACAGATCAATTTTTCAAGTTCCATCTGCTATAATAATCTTTGCTGTAATGAATGGCCTCCCAAGTAATTTAAAAAACATTCAGAGGTTTGCTTAACAAGTTTTGGCCTTTTTCTTTTGAGACTCTGCCCCCTACAGGAGATGAAGTATTTCTACCCAAGGTAGGAAACCCGTATTCCATGTGTGGCTAATTGAGGAAAATGGACAGCAACCTGGTAAACCAGGTGCACCCCAAGCAACTGAACGTAGCAGTTTCTGATGGAAGAGGGGGCACTGCAGTGACATTAAAAATTTTTTCTTTTGCACTCTGTAGAAATTAGGATTGACTTCATTCCACATCGAAGGAGAAACCTACCTGGGCCTTGCTAGACCTCCAAACCAAAGCACAGAGGTAAAAACTGAGCAGAGCAAATGCGTGTTAGACTATGTTACCCCTGTCTCCGGGATCCTCTACCATCATCCATCCGTGACCTAGTCTCCAGCCAGCCATTTAGTGAGCACCCGATCAGACAGCAAAGGGAGGCCCAAAGACATGGACCCTCAAGCAGCTGCCCCAGAGTTCTATCCCAGTCCATTATGTGATCCGTTTCCTACTCTTTCCCACTTAGCTTCCTTCTCCCTGCCTCTTCTCACTTTTCTATGACTTCTCCCTGTTTTCATTCTTCCAACGGCTAGATGTGGTGGACCTGCTAAATGGTACCCTCTACCTGCATTCTCCTTCCTTTGCGGGCTAGAAATGCTACTCAGCAGCACAGAAGGTGGTCAGGGAACACTCCACCAGGAAACAAACTCAGGAGAGGAAGGTGAATTAGGAGGCCACAAAGGGACCATCCTTGTTTAATACCTGAGGCTTTTCTTCCCTCTTTTACTAGAAAGTTTCCCTGTTCATACTCTGGTCTCTACCTTGACAATTAAGCTGAGCTGTTCTTCCCCGATTCCTATAACACAGCAGATTTGTTGCCCTCCCGGCAATCTAAAGCCACAGAAGTATACCGTAATTCCAGGATGCCCGCAAAGTAAGCACTTATAAGTTATTGTTGAATGGCTAAACTTTGAAATATACTATATGCACTAGTAGAATAAGACACTGAAATGTCAATAACTTCTAAAAACTGTGCTAAAACCAGTGTCTTCCTATTTCAAAAGTATTTTCCAAAAAGTAGCTGTCGACTTAAGACAAGGTCACTCATGCCCACAGACATATGCACCTCACCTGGTTTGGCTTCTTTACTGGCTCAGGGTTTCTGGTCTCTCCCACCCCACCCTGCAAGTGTCTGCTTCCCCATTCCTGAGGCCCTCCAGACAAAGCAGGGATGATGCACTTAATCCCCACTTTAGGTAAATTATTTTTCAATGGAAAAGGCCATCAGCATAACTATGCTAAATTCAAAGTTTTGCTGTGTCACCACCATTTGACTTTTCAATGCACAAACAAGCACAAAATTGAAATGTTGGTCTTGACTGATGGTGAGTTTCCTGTTCATTTTTAAACAGCATGCATACACTTGATACACTTGAATTAAAATTTTCCAAATCCGGCTTCCAATTAAAGCTACCTTCACGGTAAATTTCTTGTGACAAATTGTGGGGTTTAGCGCAAAGGGAAATAATTCGATTTCATTGATAGTAGACAGATAGATAGACTTGGTTTAGTGAGGGTTATTTTCTTCCTGGTTTACTGTCTGGGGGGGAGGTGTGAGGAATGCGGAGTAGGGAAAGAAACAGGAATAGGGTTTTCAGAACTGACAGATGCCCGGCCTCGGACGCCACTTTGTGCCTCACCCGTCCACAGCAGTTCCAGCAACCCTGGCTTCCCTGGGATGAGGCACAGGCCCACAGTGACTCAGAGGTCATCTGCTGAGTCATCGTCACTTCGCTGTTAGCCACCTCCAGATTTTCTGTCAAGGCTGCCTTTCTGGATTCTACCTTAACAGGACTTGACAAGGTCATGGTCAATGACAGTTACTGACTCTGGACATTCTCCTTGCCTAAGGAGTGTGAGTAGCCAGCTTTGGGCCTGACTGTCTCTTATGAGCCAATCTGTGACATCCACATTCCCAGTGACTTTTATTTCAGAAGGCAGAGGAAATGGAATCACAGCAGACTCAGGAAACCTAAATTCTAGTCTGGTTATGCTTAAGCCAAGTCATTTTGATTCAGCGGGGTAGGCCCTAGCTGCTTCTGCTTACTTCACCAGCATGGCATGAAGATGAGCAGATGTTTTAATATAGCAAACTCCTTGAAGGAGAGATGCTTTTTAAACAGGAGGTAGCTGGGACTGGCATACTGAGTGAACTCCAATCGTGGGATTCAGGACTGTTCTTTAATGAGCCTTAGGCTGAAAATTTGCTTCTTACCTGCACATTTGAAACTCTGAGCAGTGAGTCCTCGTTCCAAAGACAACGTTGTCAGGATGCTGAGGAAGCTGGTGGTCACAGACTGGCGTTTGTTCTTCCTGAGTTCCAGCCCACCCATCTGATCCTTGGGTTTGTTCCTCAGTGTGACTTGCAGGTTTTGTTCTGAACTCCTGGCCGCACTGGCAGCTGTTTTCAGAGCCTCCATCCACTCCTGAGCCCTCTGCCGGGTCTCAGCACGGAGGCGGAGGACATCTTGGGGGAAAATGACTTGAAAGCAAGAGTCACAGTCGTCCAGGTTGTCCATCTGGACAGCCAGACACACATCCACATTGTAGCTTAGCAGGGGATCCTCATCTAGCTTGCCGGGCTGAAAAGCCATCAGGTAGGCCCTGCTCAGCACAAACGTAAATGCCTTCCAGTTGTTTTGGATAGTCAGCCTGTAGAGCGTCCCTGATTTGAGGATGTTTTGGTACTGCTTGGGGCTATCTAAGACAGGGGACGGGACGAGCAGCTCACTGGATTTCTTCTGTAAACAACGATTCTGTGGACAGTCAACATGATGACCAAGCCCTGGTGAGTTCGCCAGCTCCTCCTGCCGTCCCAAGTAAGCAGGCGCGGCCGCATGCACGACTTCCCAAAGCTTCTGCCCCCAGTCCAAAGCCTCCCATGGTGACTCCGCCTTTAGCTGCAGCTGAGTGTTGTCATACAGAACAGTGTCCACCAGCCTAGCCTCAAGGTTGCCCAGAACAGATATGCTCTGGAAGTGTGACAGCTGGTACGTGGCATAGAGGCTCTGATTCCCACTGCTGTCGAGGCTGTAGAAGCACAAGTCATAGGGAGAGAGCTCCGCATAACAGCTTTGCCAGTAACTGTCATGGTCCTTCCTGATCTCCAGGTAACCCTTCTTCAGAATGTTTGGGAATGCCTGCTTGTGTTCTAGGAAGGAAGAGGGGGAAAAGGAAACATATTAATTCATTAATATGAATGAACTGAATGAGATGAAAAGGCAGATGCAAGAATCCAAACAGATCAGGCATCAATATCCCTCTGGCTCAGACTAAACACAGCAGAAGTAGTAAAATTCCAAGATCAGAGCTAATGGACAAGATGCAATTGGAGGAAAATCTCACGTCTGAAAAACATAAATAGGGTGGAACTCAGTGCAAGAGTAAGTATTGGGGTGGGGGGTTCGTTGTCAATGTGACATGCAGAAGTCTGCTGGGAAAACAGAAACACTGGAATAACTGGGGCTATGCCCTGTGGGGCCACGAAACAACTGTGCTTTGCCAGGAGTTCTTGTTTTCCAGGTAACATTCTACAGAATACCAAATATTCGAGAGAGAATGTCCCTTCTGCTACTTGACCTGACTCCCTACTCATCTTGCTTGAGACTGGTAAAGCCAAGAAGGGTCAGTGGAAAAGACAGAGTATGAGGTGTGCTGCTCAGACACCCCCCATCAATCTTCAAGGCCAGGCTACGAGCCCTCTGTCTTTATAACCAGTTCTCCAGACCTGACTCGACTAGCTCACTCCTCAGGTCTCTGCTTGGATAGTAGTTCTCTCTCACCTCTGAGCCTGACTGTGCTTATGCTGTTCCCACCGCTTCCACCAGCTGTCACACACTTACCCTTCACTGAGCAACCGTCTCTTCCAGAAAGGGACTGTGTCCTGACTCGCTAACCCCGGCCCCTCACCCATGCACCCATGCATACACACACCTACCCGCCCAGGTCAGTACCAGGGAACTTACTATGCTATTCCTCTCTCATGGGCTCTTATCAGGCTGTATTATAACAATTTATTTAAATATCTGAACAAACACATGTTGAAGTCTTCACAAAAATGTGAGCTCCAGTGAGGACAGGGGCAAGGTCTGTCCTATCATCCTTACATCACGGCACATATTGCAATGCCTGGTACGCAGTAGGTAAGTGTGTACGCTGTGAGTGAGTACTTGTTGAATTAGAATAGAAATAAAGCTCCTAGCATAATGCCCAGCATGCACTAGGTGCAATTCCCTTCCCTCTCCTCTGTTTTACAAGTTCATCCGGCCATGCCATCTTTAATCAATGATTAGCTGCAATATACACAAGTTCCATACTTTAACAAAAGGGGACTGTCACTTGGGGGCCGTCCTGATACTTTCATTAGGCATACAAACGAGAGAGAGCACTCCTCCCTAGAAGAGAGTCTCGCTCCTGAGATGTTTCTCAATCTCTTTCCTGACACACATCGGAGACAGTCATAAACTAATTGAGTAAATCCCTAAAAAAGACAAATCATATTCCCGAAGGGTATGATTTCTGATCTTGGCTAATGGAAAAAAAAAAAAAAGAGTAATACCACCTAGAACTTAAAAATAGCAACCCGAAAGAGAAAAGGAAAGAAACACTGCAGAGAAAAGCCAGTTTTACCTGCTTTACATCTCTGGTCTTGACATTCATTAGTATTTCTGTGGTAACTCAAAAGCCATTAATTTCTTACAACCCACACTAATCCCTTTGTAGAGAGAGATAATGGATGCCTATTCTCATGTTATCTTTCTTTTCTGATAATGTAGTAAGACAGGCAGCGCTGTTACAGACACTGCTGCCGCCTCCCCCCGCCCCTCTCATTTCCATCAGGCACTGATGACAGTTCAACCTTTTCCATAATAAGACCCATAACTGCACGTTCTTCCATCTCTATCCCTCCTGTGACCCAACAGCTCAGCTCGGCAGCCCCGAGTAAAATTAAAACCACCTCTCTTGCTTTTAGCTAGGAATTTCCCTCTCCTTTTCTTTCCTCCCTAAGAGCTTTTTACAATAGCTACCATGAATTAGAAATTCTAACTTTATTTGGACCCAAACCAGAAGCAAACCTGACTAAAACCTCACTCCTTTCTGACTGTCTAAGGTAGGGTAGCAGATGCCAGCTTGGGCGGACTGAATGGAAGTCCAGCTAGGGATTCTCAAAAGTCCCCCCACCCTCTTGCTGCAGAATAAGATAAAAGAATGCACTGTGTTTCAATATTTTCTCCCCACCTCGGCTCAGCCCTCTCTAAACAGGTATGTGAAACTGAGACAGAAAGGAGGCGCGTTAACCACAGGAAATGGCCCATCCTTATAGGCTGCAGTTTGTAGTGTAATTTCTTGAAAAAGAAGAGAACAGATGTGATCAGGAAACTATTCTCTGTGTATATTCCTTTCTGGAGGGCCTGTTTACATCAAACCTCTCAAACCTCATTAATATTTTGTGTGTGAAGTATTAATTCTCTTTGATTGCAGAGGGCTGGAGAACTACCATTTCTCTTTAATCTCTAACCACTACTTCCTCCTGAATCTAAGCTTTCATTAATTTATTATAGTTCAACTTCTGTTTTCCAGAGCATATCATTTCAACTCATGTAATTAACATCACATATATTGTTTTAAAATGTTCCACTTCACAAACGAATAATATAATCTGTCTTAACTAATATCATAAATGATTTAGGCAGAACCACTGACAAAGATTATCACCATTTCACCAATGGAAATAGAGAAAGAGGATCAAAATGAATCACTGTATCTATAAATTTCATATTGAAACCACAAGAGAGTAAGTCCTTCTTGAAAAAGAGCAAGAAACAAAAACAAAAACAAAAACAGAAACAGAAACCCCCCGAGAACTCTTTGTTTCCCATTGCTTTCCACTGTGGCATGTTACGAAGACATGATTTAGTTCCTCCTCAGTAAAGATCCCTTTGCCCTCTCCTCCTCTTCCCATGGTACCCAGTGCAGTGGCTTAAGGACAAAAATTGCTACTGACTGAAGAGGAAGAGGAAGAGGGGATTTTTCCACTCATGCACCTGATTCATTTCTGTACTGCCAACCCACCAAAGAGTTCCTCTTTTGCCATTATTTCCTCCCTGTTCTCAAAAAAGTTTCCATTCTTGTGGCCACCATCTTAATCAAGGTCTTAAGTGGGCTCCCATCTTTAGTTCTCCTCCCTCACCACCCGCTCCACCATGTAGCACACTGCACCAGGGGTAACCTTTCTGGGTCGCTCATAGCCCTTCCCATGCTCCCTCATCAGCCCAAAATCCTACTTGGGTTTCAAGGTGCTACTCAATAAAGTTCAAATTCCTTACGTTGGTCTTAACACATTTTCTTGTGGAAAATTTCAGACACACACAGAGGTATACAGAAGAGTAAAATGGACACCCATGGACTCATCCTCAGCTTCAAAAATCATCACATTTCTGCTATTTTTATATCCTCTCCCCAACTCCTCTCCATCTCTTACTTTTTGTTGTTTTTTGTTTGTATGTTTTTGCTGGAATATCTGAAAGCAAATTGCAGACATTTAATCATTTCTACTGCAAATACTTCAGACTTCATCTCTAATCTAACAATAAGAACTTAACTACAGATACCATTTTCACACTCCAAACATGAATAATTCCTTATCTAATACCCAATCTGTATTAATTTTGCCAGACTGTCTCAAAAAATTTCTTTATATAGATGGTTTGTTCGATTTAGGGTCACACATTGATTTGGTTGATCTGTCTTTTAAGCTTCTTCAAATCTATAACAATTATTTCTTTCTCCTTTTTTTTTTCATGCCATGTATTTATTGAAGAAATTAGTTCACATGTCCTGGAGAATCTCTCACATTCTGAATTTGGCTGAGTGTATCTTCACAGTGCTATTTAAATGTTCCTCTGCTTCCCAGGTATCTCAGCACCCACAATCCTTCTGCCCAGACTGTACACTGTTTGATATGCAGCCTTTAGACATTATATATAGTAATAATAATAATAATATAAATAATAACTAGGCATGCTCACATATATAAGCATATATGATTAAACAAAACATGCTTTCCTTTTGGTTATTTTATGCAATTTTGGCTTTTCAAAAAGCCACCATAATGAATATATATATATATATGTTCATGTATAACTGAAAAATGGTGTTCTACATTGGAATTTGACACAACATTGTAAAATGATTATAAATCAATAAAAAATGTTTTAAAAAAGTTTTAACCCCCCCCCCCAAAAGCCACCATGTCTCAGATCATAAGAAGTGAAACATTTAGATAAACATTCAGTTTACCAAGAAAGTCTGAACTGCTTGAGTCAACACCATGAATGAAGTCATAAGAACAGGATTCTGAAGATCAGGCAACACTTAGAATGAAAGATAAATTTCAGTGTTTTCAAAGAACGCAAATGTCCATGTGGTGTCAATATTCCAAGTCAAAATTATCTAGGCAAATTTAAAGGAAACATTTAAGTTCTTATAACCAGATTAATAAATGTGAAAGGAAGCCACAGTGGGAAGTGAACAGAGGACTCACAATGCTGCAGAATCACACTCTATCCTGGACCAGCCCAAGAGCACTGCCTCTTAGCGTTCCGCAAGTATATCACATTTCCTTTGCCCTTCATCATCTTTCTTCCCAGTTTCTCTACAGGTCATCTAGGCCATAGTTAGCTATCAGGATACACGATTTTAAGATCTGAAAGCCTAGGAAACAGGATTTACAACTACTAAATCGGCTCAAAACTAAGGGAGTGGAGCAACTTGACAAACATCTACTGAACACCAACTATGTTCAAAGTAGAGCATTAAGCTTTGCTGGAGCTCCAAAGAAGACAGATGTCCTCAAAGTGCTTACAATTCAGCTTTGGGAAGTGACTCTAATATGAGACTTTCAGATCAAAGATAAAGGAGAAACCATAGTGTCAGTTCAGAACAAAGACACTTCTACAACCGGGCTCTTCTTCATGAATGGCCAATACCAATTACCTGTACCCTACTGCTCTCTTGACTTCTAGATCCCACTCCCAGCTCCCCAGACTGCGGTGCCACTTGGTTCAGCCTCACCTCATGGCTCTGGTCCAGGCGCCTGTCAGCACTATGTTGACAGCCTAGAACATGGGAGAATGCGAATAGACTTCTTCAGACACAGAGCTTCCTGAGAACCGTCCATCCACCAGACAGCCCCACTTCCTCTTCCAAGACTGCTCGCTTCTCTGGGGTTAGTTACAAACTAGGCTTCAGAACTCGGCCCAAGTCCTCAACTCCAATTCCAGAACTTCACCTCTTACAGACTAACCTGCTCCCAGCACCACCCACCCTTGGCCTTGAATAACAGACCCCTCTGGCACCGTCTGAAGCACTGCTACTGACTGCCTGGGACCCTGTACTGAGAGAGATGCTGAAACTACACCTGGACTCATGGGGAAAAGCCCCGTGCGGTCACTGAGGCGGGAAAGATGTATGTTATGTATGTGCCATCTGGTTTTAGGATTTTTATCAACACAGGTCCTGCCCCTCCTCAGTTCCAGAGACCTAATTCTCTCTTCCACGACAGTAATATCCTAGACCCCTTAGACCTCTTCATCACAAAGTACTTACCAACTTCCAACATGGTACTCGTTTGTTCTTCTCACTCCCCCACTTCACCTACCTTCCACTCCATCCTTAAAAAGGCCTGAATCATGAAGCCCTTCCACCTCACCCTTATGATCTCTTCTTTGTTTCACTGGACTCCCTCCTCTAGATTCTGTGGTCAATAGTTATAACTTGTCTTCTCATGCTTCCCAGGTCTGTCACCCTCTCTGAATCATTACCACCATCTGTCTTCTCAATTTAAGCCTGGCATCCTTGAGGGAGACACAGAAGTATTAACCAAGGTGTATGAGTCCATTTCAACTGTTATACAAAATAACTTAATCTGGGTAGCTCGTAAACAACGGAAATTTATTTGTCACAGCTCTGGCAGCTGGAAGTCCAGATCTAAGTACCAGCTGATTCAGTGTCTGGTGACAGACTCAAGCTTCCTTTTTGCTGAACTCTCCCATGGCAGAAGGCATAAGGGAGCTCGGTGGGGTCTCTTTTATAAAGGCACTAATCCCATTCATGGGGGCCACACCCTCATGACCTAAGCACCTCCCAAAAGCCCCCTCCTACTACCCTCACTTCAGTGGTCAGAAATTTAACATGAATTTTGAGGGGGACACATATATTCAGAACAGAGCACCAGTCAAACTTAGATTCATGTTGCTCAACTTCTTTTATAGCTTTAATCCTGACAATCATTCTTTTATTCATTTCAGTGGCTCCCAGATACAATCTCAGAACAATTTTCCCACACTTTCTTTACTCTCCTCAAACACTGAATTCCACTGTCTCTTTCTTTGTTCACCATAGGGAGCTCCTTTATATCCACGATACTTGTCTTCACTTCAACATTACACTGACCAATGTCCCACACAAGTGCTACAGAACACAGTGGTTTAAGACCACAGGTGCTGGAGCCAACTGGCCTAAGTTTAAATCGTAATTCTATCCTTACTGGCTGTATGACTATGTTACTTAAGCCAAGTCTCAGTTTTACCATCTTTAAAATGGGGCTAAATGGATAGCATCTACCTCACTGCACTATTATGAGGAAGAAATGAATAACTCTTAAAACAATGCATGACACATCTTAAGTATTCAATAGATGTTTTCCTATGTTACTCTTCTGGTCTCAAAAGAAGAAACTTCTTGCCTCCTTGTTAATGCTAATCCTTCCACCTCGACTCCGTACCTAATTTCTTCCCACTTCTTCAGCATCTCTTCCTCTATGACATCTTAAAATTATCCCTCTACTAATCTCTTTTTCTCTTGTCTTCTTATATCCTAAGGTTGGTTGTGTCTGTCCAAAATTACTCACTTGAACCTATGTGTCCTATGGCTTGATCTGTCTTCTTCTTTCAGATTCCGAATTCTTGCCATTACAAGTGCCTCTACTTTCCGTCGCACACAATCTGGCCTCTGATCATTGCTGTGACCTCATCTCACATTTCTTCTCTCACTCCAGCCAAAAGCCTCATATGATTTTTGAACGAGCCGAGCATTCTCTAGCCTCAAGGACTCTGACTGAAGTTGCTGTATCCTCTGTTTGGAACATCTGTCCCCAGCTCACTGACTTACTCATCTCCCTCAGTTTTTCACCTCAGAGGTGCCATCCTCAGTGAGATCATCCCTCAGCACCTCAGTTAAGGGACCCCTCTCTCAGTCCTTCTCTGTCTTAGTACCTTGCTTTATTCCTTTGAAAGAACTCATGCTCCTTGAAGACAGGGACCTGGATGTCTCTCTCACCCACATATACCCAGTGGCTGGTTCCATAAATATTTATTGAATGTATGCACAAAGGACTATGTTAGACCCCGTGGAAACGCCAAATGAATCACAGATCCTGTCAACAGTTTATAGCCCAATTAGACCCCTTCATTCTCTTTCCACAAGTCCCACTTTCTCTTTTGTCGCAATCACCTTAATCTAAGTCCTCATCACCTCACAACATGATGACCAGTTGAGCCTTCTAATTTCCATCCCTTCAGTTCTTTCCAGCTACCAATCTATCCTATATACTATTAGGGCCCGAGAGGACCCATTAAATAGCATCCCTTTTCTTCACCCAAGTTTTAAACCAACTGAGATTGATAGAGGGTAGTCAGGCACAGAGATCAAAACACGAGCCAGCTGGGGGACACAGCTTAGGTGTGTAGCGACAAACTGAACCCTGGAACTATGCCGATTGCCGAGGGGTCACCAGCAGCACTAGAGTACCATGGGCCCCCTTCCTGGGGACAGCCAGGAAAGGCGGACAGGCGGAGGAGCAGGCCTGGAGGAGCAGGCCAGAATCAGCGCTTCCGAAGACAGAACGAGTTGCACATGCCTGGTTCCTCCACTAAGCAGCCCCTAAGCTGCTCCTCCCCAGGAGCGGAGTATGTAAAGGGAGGGAGGCCAAGAGTCTTATGCTGCCTGATGGCCCTTTACATGGACACAAAAGCTACAGGGAAGGAGGCTGTGTGCTTCTTCCACTCTTCACCCCTGCCAACTTCCAGACTTCTTATAAAATAGCCTTTCAATCTTGACTCTCAAGGTATTTTCAAATGCTCCCTGCCAAACCTTTCTGAACTCAGTCTGCCTGGCTTTGAAGGTCCTCCATAGTCTCAGCCCACTGCTCTCCAAAACGCAGTCCTGTTCCAGCTTAGCCTCTGGCCACCCCAGACACAGGCTGTGTTCATCTTCACCTCGGCTTTGTGCTCGACCCTCAACGCTCAGCTGAAACATCCTTGCCTCAGAAGACTTCTCTAACATTCTAGATCACAATCAAGTCTCACTTCTTTACATCCCTGGTTAAAAAAACATAGTTTTCCAAGTCTATTTGTTTCATATTAGAGTATTCAACTGTGTTTAAGCCAGAGACTGGGGGAAAATTAACTAATTTTAGGTCTGTGTTCTCATTAGAGGCATATAAGGGAAGTGAAATTAACATGACGCACATCAATCATGACACTGCCACAAATGTCCACAGCAAGGAACAGGAAGAGAATGATGCTACAAGAACCGAAGAGGGGCTGTGTCGTGTACATTTTAAACATGGCACAGGCCCTCACACAGCGTTGGCCACTGTAGTGCCCACAGATACCTGTTAACAAGCTTATTCTGTAGAAGTGATCTAGGCTCAAGTGATATCTTTTCTTTGAGCCACTTTGGAGATCCTTCTTTCTGGGTAAAAGAGAATATCCCATTTGTTTTCCCTTCGTAAACTGGGGGGAAAAGACATGTTATCTGTGTAGGCTTTGGTAGGAACAGACCTGTAACATATCTAGTTATGTATTATAGCTATGTATGAGCTAGACACAACAACTGGGGAGCTTTTCTAGCTAAGTTATTTGTACCATTGGCAACAGTGATAGCTCATAAGTCAATACAGACCTGGTCAATTTCAGTTCTCAAGTGTGAATCTGACCAGGAGACCACGGACCCAACCTCTTATATTCAGAGGTTTTCTGCTTTCTGTGACAAGGGTCATCTCTAGTGTTTATAGAACTTTTTGACCCAGAAAACAACCCCAAACATCAACTTTCAAATGATGCTTACTCTTTGCCATGGTGAGCTGCTCATTCTGGGTCTCTAATCTATAGGAATTAAGCATAAAAGAATCTCCCATACCTTAGGCCACCAGATTTCAAGACAAATGGCATCCATTGCTATATCTTTGGTTAACACAGAATCATGGAAACTTAGAGCCAGCAGGGACTAGAAATCTACCAGCCCAGCCCAGCCCCTGGTAGACCCTGAGGTAGAACCTGTCAGGTGTCTCCTGCTGCTTCACCAGCAGAACCCTGATTTTGTCCAAGTGTGGTGTTCAGAGGAGATGTCCTCTCCCTTGCCCCACGGAAAGAATCATGATTTGTTTAATCTAATCAGTAGCTCCATTTTCCTTTGGCAGAGACTGCTTTAAGGGCAGGCATGCAACCTAGCTCTGGCTACTGAGGGGGTGCTTTGGGGCCCTCTGGGAAGAGACCCAGAGGAGGTGCCCTGCTCTCTCTTCCTGACTCTGGCTGTTGATATGTATCCTTGGGGCTGCTATAGCCATTCTGCATCAAGAGGAAGATAAGAGACACCACCAATACACTGAGGGGAGCAGAGCAAAAACAAGGGGAGTGCCTGGATCCTTGATGACCCTGGGGCCACCAGAGGTGGGTGTTCTTAAGTATTTATTTCATACAGTGTTTGACATTCACCGAGTGTTCATAGCTATCTGTTAAGACGGATGAAAAAATAAGATAAATGGCCTTGCTGTGTATGCCACCTTTAGTCGAGTACTTGTTACTTGCTTCTAAAAGCATTCTAACTGATTTAACAGATTTGGAAAGAGGTTCCAGGAAACAAAATGACCCGGACAAGGTTACACCACAAAGTGTGGAAGCTGAGAGTGGAACTCCAACCTCCAGACTTTCCATCTGGATGACACTGTGGTTTATTTGTGGTGGAGGGAATGAGCCCAAAGCATTCTCAGACCTGAGAGGCAGTACGGTAGAGTGGTTACGTGTGGCCTCCAGAGTTGGCCCAGCTTGGGATCCTGCCCCACCACACACCAGCCAGATGGCCTTGGGGGAGGGCAACCTCTCTAAGGCTCAGCTTCCTCATTTGTAAAAGCAGGACAAGATAACCTATCATATTAAACTATTATGAATATGAAATAAGATAATGGATGAACACTTCTTAGCACAGGTCTGGGCATAAAGTTAACTCTCATTAAATGACAGCTCTTATTGACAGTATTAATAGTAACAAACTTCATTCAACTTGACTCAAGCTTTAGGTAAGGAAAAATGCAAGAGAGGCCATTTCCATTTTGGAAACAAACAAACAAACAAAACTGTACTGTCCTGATTTTCCAATCACCAATATACAGAATTCAACCATAGAAAATTTTCTACAATATAATTCATTTCATCAAAGAACTGCCAACCTAGTGTTGAGACGAATGTACAAGCAATTACCTATAATGCACAGCAGGATAAAATGTGCTGTGGAAACATAAAGTAAAAGAAAAAATGATTTTAATTAAAAAAAAACTACAGATACAGAGAACAAACTAGTGATTACCAGAGGGGAGAGGGGTCAGGGGAGGGGCAAGAGAGGTGAAGGTGATTAGGAGATACAAAGTACCAGGTATTAAATAAATAAGTTATAAGGATGTAATGCACGGTATAGGGAATACGGCCAATATTTTGTAGTAACTTTATATGGAGTATAGTCTATAAAAATATCAAATCACTATGTTATCCACCCGAAATTAATATAATATTGTAAATCACCTATACTTCAATTTAAAAAAAATTTAAAATGTGGAAAGGTCTCAGGGAGGATGTGGTATTTGAATCGGTCCTTGAAAGATACTGTAAGATACTGAACGAAGAAGAGGGCAGGGAAGGTATTCTAGCTGAAGAGACATTACAAGCAAAGGTCCAGGAGCTTGAAAGCACATGGCACATTCGAAAATGCTACAGAGGTGGGGTGAAGAAAGGTGCAAGTGATAAGGCTGGAAAGATATCTGGATGCTTTAGAAAATTTACACTTGATTTTGTAAAGAAAGGGGGACCATGATTCATTCTTAAAAACAAGTGGCATGAAAAGATCTGTGTTCTGAGAAGGTAACTCTAGCAGTTTGTGAAATTAGTAACTATAGTTCTCCAGAGCCAAGAAAGATAAAATACATTAACAGAACAACCACAAAAAATGTCAGACACCTCATTTTCAGAGTTCCCATATAGATTTGTTAGGAATCAGGATGCGGGCTGTCGATGAGGCATGTTGGGTTTCCGAAAAATGTAACCAATGGAAACTATACAATCATAGAAAATCAACTTTCTGTGACCTATTTTAGCAACTTCTTTGTACTGACTAATCTTGCTGAAGGGTGAATCATAAATTCAGCAAGAGACCATGTCCTGGTGACCTCACTTGTTCTAAGCCCGCAGGAATATTCCCACCTCTACTGGCTCCAAGGCTTTTGAGAAACATCATAATTGAAAAAGCAGTCATTTTAGTATAAGTCCCAAATTTGGCTTTTTTTTCCCCCAAGTAAAAGACGGGGTAAAAGGAAATCAAAATAGAGTAACATAAAACTCAGGATAAAGAAACCATACTGCCATGGTTTTTCTAGCCCTAAAGAAAGTCTCTGCTTGAGACCTTCT
This sequence comes from Camelus dromedarius, assembly GCF_036321535.1. Taxonomy (NCBI): domain Eukaryota; kingdom Metazoa; phylum Chordata; class Mammalia; order Artiodactyla; family Camelidae; genus Camelus; species Camelus dromedarius. The sequence continues at coordinate 66,141,066 of NC_087439.1, read as the reverse complement.
CCTGAAGTACTTAGCACAGGAAAATACAGGCATAGGAATGGTATTAGGTCACCAGAGAGTGAAACCGACTGAAACAAAAGCCCAGCTGACCACTGCCCTGGCCAAGCAGATGAAAATGTGAACACAGTCAGGGAGCGAAAAGTCAGTCAGATTTGGGCAGTCTGCTGAGTTTCAGAACTCCACAGCCAAGGCCAAGGATTCCTTTTAAATTTTTTTTATTTTAAAAATTGCAATAGCAGTTCATCCAGAAGTGGAGTTACAAGGCACAGAGAAACCCTTCTGTGTTAAATAATTTCAACCATACCTATATTTCCATCATGACCTTCCAGTACCAATCTGACCACAGTAATTAGCTCCCATGTAACTGTGAGTCAAGGTCAGTTCAACTATATCCTAGAATAATATTTCAAAGTTGGGAAAGATTATAGAGATAATTTAACCAGCTTCACTAGATTTATAAACCAAAGGCAACAGACAAGTGATTTTTCCAAACCTACACCTGGTGAGTTAGGAGTAGAGCTGGGATAAAACACTTCCAAGTCCTAGTTGAATGTTCTTTCTAAATAGCCTCGTCTTTCTCTACCATGTGGATATACTCAGGGGGATAAGAGTCTGTGTGTGTGTGTGTGTAGACAACTACTTTTTATGTTGATAACATATCTAGTGTCCACATGTTCATATGACTTTTTATGTTCTTACCTTAATACACGTTTACATTTGGACTGTGATTCTGTGGTGTTAGGACCCTATCTTCTTTATCCCACAGGTAATTCCTTGGTGCTGATGGCTGTATCATTACTGAGTAAACAAGAATAGGATGACAGTGGTGCCAAGGGTTAAAGGGTTAAGACAGATACTAGTCAGGAGCATGTCTGTAGAGAACTAAGATTAGTGCTGAACTAAAAATGAGCCATTCTGGTGGGGGGTCAGGGCCCTCCCTCAGGGTGAGTTCCCAGGCACATCTCTGCTCAGCGGCCCAGGGGATGGCAGACACTGGGATGGCAGTGGGAAAGGAGCTGACCCTGAGGAAGCTTTGGTCCCCACCACCTACCTCGAGGTTCTTTAGAAATAATGCCTCTGATGTGAGGTGAAGGATGTATTAATTAACTGGAAGGATACATCCTTTCACAATGTACATGTATATCAAATCATCATGATGTGCACTTAAAATATCTCAAAATTTAGTTGATTATACATCAATAAAGCTGGGGAAAAAAAGAACTGCCTCTGTTTCCATTTTGCCTTAGATCTATTCCTTCCCATCAATTAATATCTAACCCCTTCAACATTACAATCCCATCCTCAGATAATGCAGGGTCTTAACTAGGTTGGACTCAAGCCACACTCCATCCACCTAGTAGGACCCACTGGCAGTACCCTTCACTCACTTAGCCTGGGTACCATTCCACCTGAAGAAGTCTCACTTAGGTCTGCCTCTACCTAAGGCAATGAATCGCTAGAATGCATTCCCAGGCTTCCAAGTAATATTGAAAAAGGCAGCCAAAGATGGGGCAAAACCCTGAAGTCCTCTTTCCATGGTTACAAACCCATGGGGGTCCGTTCACTTAAGCTTTTCTGTAGGGCTAACATTCAAGGGTGTGAAAGGTAAAGTTACAGTCTTCTTTTTGCAGATTCATTGATCCCCTAAAGGACTATGACCAGCTCTGCACTGTTCATGGAATAAATGTTAAATGCAGGAAGCAATCCTTGCTTAGTAAGTAGACTGCTTTGGTGTGTCTCAGTTTTTCCTAACCAGTGATACCAAGAGGGATTAATTTTAGTTGATGAACATTATCCAGGTTTATTTCTTCCATACTACTTCCCATCCTGTACCCTCACAGGGATTGACTTGGAGACTGAGAACTACTGGCTTCCAAAGTAGGGGTCTACCCCAGCTTAGTGGTTAAGAGCATGGACTCTGAAGGAAGATTGCCCAGGTCAAATTGAGGGTCCACTCATTACTAGCTGTGGGACTTGAAGCACATTACTTAAGCTCTCTGTGCCTCAGTTTCATCATCCTTAAAATGGGGTCAATAAAAACACCTATATCACAAGAGTGTTATATGAATTAAATAAACTGCTACCTGCAAATCACTTAAAATAGTCAGTGCACAAAGTAAGTATTTGATACTGTCATTTTATTTCCTTCTCTTTCCATTTGGGCTCCCTCACTTACCCTGGGATGAACACACCGGGTGCCCAAATGTTGGCTTTGACAGTAGCAAGTAGGCTGTTTGATGTAGTCTGCTCTCATATATACCAAGAACCTAGGAAAGAAGTGATCTTCAAATCCAAAGCAATCGTCTCCCATAAAGAAGCACTATGAGGGAACAGGGAAAAATTGAGGAGTGATGCAAAAATCACCTCCAATGACTTCCAACTTCAGAAAGACTAAAGGGCAAACCACAATTATCTCCCCAGGCTTTGTGCTCACCAAACAGCAGTCAGATTCCTCTACAAAGGATAATTGTGACTGTGCCTATGTGACCGACCCCAGAGTCTGAGATGGTATCTGGAGACTCCTCTACAGCCAGGGCAACACTCTTCCAATGCTAGGGGCTACTTTATAAGCCATATCTGTTTGATTTTTATCTTATCACAAGAATAGTGCACGGCAGCCTTTGAGATGAAAGCAAATCTTCATTTTTCACTGCTGCTAAAGGACTTCACAGAGAGTATGTGCAAGGTATAAGATGCCAGATGATGGTGTGAGGCCCTCAGAAGAGAGGGTGGAGTTGTTCTTTTTCTAGAAAGACATAAACCAGCTAATGAAGTTAATGCTTTTAATTTATTTTTGTATTCATTTCACATGTAAAAAACAAAAATGTTCTGAGCACATACTGTGTTCAGAGCACTGTATTAGGTACTGAGGATAAAACAACATGTAAGAAACAATCCCTTCCTCAGTGATCATAAACTCTAGTGTGAGAGACAGTAAACAGTTGATAACAAATCAGTATGAGAGAGGGAATGGCTGGTTTATTTCCCATTAACAAACCAGTTAATAGCTAAGACAGAGTACAATGCAGGAAGGCCAATTCAAGACATATTTACTGTGAGGCCAGTTTATGACATTGACTATGCCAGGGAAAGGTAAGAGTGATTAGGGGGATCACTTTGATTCTCATTGATGAGTTTCAAATTCAATTAATAATACTATTATTAAATGCTTAAGACACTTAAGTGTTTACTATGTGAAAAACATGGTTCTAAGAAGCACTCTAGATCTTTTAACTCACTTAGTGCTCACAAGATATTGAAGTAAGCACTACTATTATCCCATACTTTATGGCCAAAACAAGAAGTCTCAGAGAGATGAAGAAACCTGCCCTATGTCACACAGCTAGTAAGAAGGGGAAAAGGATTCAAACTCTAACACTCTAGGTTTAGAGTCATTTTTTAACCAGTATGATACCTTGTCTGACCAGAAGGCTTTCTTCAGACAGGCTTGTCCATTAGCCGAATAGCTCTTACTACAAAATTTGATTTGCTTTATACCCAAAGCACCGTTGTCCTCAAAGGCCCAGCTAATCATTGCCAAAGGAGGCAGAAGACGCAGAGACCCTACCTAACAAAGATGACCCTTGGGCTTGTTGTTATGGAAGGAAAGGGAGGGAATGAGAGGGGGCAAAAGAGGGGGAAGGGGAGGTCGAGGAGAAGAAGAACCGCTGTTGCTACTCAGGTGAGCTCAGAAAGGGATCCAGAAAAAAAATCACCTGGAGAAAACATAAGACTACACAGTAATAAAGCCCGTCAGTAAGTGAGTGAGTGACAGAGTCAAACAGAAAACCAAGTTGCCCTCATCAGTGGAAACCCATTTGACTAGATTTTATTTCTTCTGAGGAGCCCTCAGCCTCTCATTAACCTTTGTTAATTTTTAGAACAGCAGGAGAGAGGGATGAGAGGCTGACGGGCCATTTCGGACAGTGAATTTGAGGTCTGTGGGACATTCCAGCAGAGCTGTTCACCAGGCAGTCAGATATGTGAGTATGAAGTTCAGGGAAGAAGTCTGGCCTGACCCCAGATCTCCTGGGTCCTCATCTCAAGCTCTGGCCAAGATACTCCCTCTGCCTTTGGCATATTCCTTCAAGAGAAACTTTCTTCAGTTTGGATGGCTACTTTCAAAGGTCTTAAAGTAAACTTCACTCAAAGATCTTAGCTGATTTTGACTAGCATGCACCTGGGTGTCAGCACATCCCCTATCCTCAAATGCCGTGAGAACCACGGTTGGCAGAGTCGGTGAGCCGCCATGAATCTAGAACTCCTCTCCACCCCCACAGCCAAAGAATGGGTGGCCAGTGGGCCTTGAATGCCCCTGCCCTTCTCCTGGTGAGCGATACAAACATCATTTCTCTCTCCCGCAAGCCAGAAAAGGTGTCAGAAACTCAGCAGGCCATTTCCCCCACTTTATTCCTTCCTGATAGGATGCATATCCCATGGATGATCAAAAGATGGCCAGGTTATATTATATCAATATCTGCAAGGCCATTTGTTCCAGTTCACTTTTTAAAATACCATTCAGTACTTACATTTCAATATAATTTAATATTCAACTTTTTTAACATCAAGAATTAAAAAATAATAATGGTCTGTCATATTCTCAAGAGAGAGCCCAAGGAAGGCTGGTTCTTGCATTTATAATCCAAACAAGATAGGAAAAATAAAGCTGGAGATATGACATCCTCTTAATGTGGGTTATGCCAGGGATTTAGAATGGGTACAGTGGTTCAGTGATTAAAAAAAAAAATCTATGTGAACTCCAAGAAACCAAAAAAGAACTGAGTTTGTCTGCTAACCAATGAGTACAACTGTTTGAACGTGAGTCCAAGGCAAAGCTCTCATTCTGCCAGGCACTGGGGTCACAGGAGCTTGTTTAAACTCATACTGACACAGTTAGCAAGCCCTGTGCTTTATAACGCCCTTTTCTTTCTACCCCCATGGTCACCACCTTTAGCTAGATGTCACAGAGGACTGGTGAAAGTCTAGGAGAGAAGATAAGGAATTACAAGTTATAAACCTGAATGGGGAAAGAAGTATTTTAAAAGGGTAGATTTGAACTGGATGTGAAAATAATGCAGCACCTCATGGACGGGAACGTTGCATTTCCTTAGCAGACGTCCTAAACCATATCCTTGCCTTGAATTACACTACAAACTAAATTTTATTAATTAAAATGTAATGTAAAATAAGTAAATAAAATATAATGCTAAATTATATCAGTGGACTAGCAAGCAATGATAGAGACTGAAGTGACGCTAAAATAGCAGTTAAGAACATAATCTCCCCAGCTAATGAAGCAGAAGCCATCTAAATTAAGAGTTAAGGAGGGTGATTGAAGAATCATCAGTAATAAAAATGGATAGCCTGTACAAATGAGGTTATCGTGAAGGAAAATGCTGGGGGAAACAGACAGATGGTTTGTCATAACTCACAGAAGAGAGAGCTCCTGTGTGTGTTCAAAGTACGAGGAAAAGGGAAATTCAGGGCCCTACACCACGAGGTGCTAGGCAACCTCTCCAAACTTCTCTTCCCACTACCCTTTGGTCCCCTCACAAGGGTCAGCCCACTCTCCTCGGTCTTTCCCACCTCACTGCTGTCCACACCATCATCGTGACCGAGAATCCTCTAACTGTGACCCTCTTCCTGCATCTTAGTGTCATTCAAGGTCTAGCTCAAGTCCCATGATGTCTGACAAATGCTTCCCGACAAGCCCAGCCCACAGTGTCTTCCCCTTCCTCTAACCTCTTATGATCACTGTCACGCATTGAAAAAAAAAAAATCCCCCAAATATAGGGTAAACCAAAAGTTCCCTTACAGACATTTCAATTGAGCATCTACTTTCTCTCACTATGGGGCGTCTGATCCCTTCACTAAATGAGAAGTTCTTTAGGGCAAGGGCTGTGTGGTCACACATCTTTAAATCCTTCGTAGCACAAGGCCACACCCAGTGGATGTGAATAAGCGGTATGATGCAATGTTCAAAGGAAAGTACTATGTTAATTATGAGACTATTCTGATTCTAACACACAAGATGAGGAAGGGAGAATTAACCGTAGTTATCTTTTCACTCAGTCCCTCCTCGGACAATAGCCAGACTGTAGACTTGAGGTCAGGTAAGTGCGAAAGTAAATGGAGGAGGGGGCTGGAGTAAGCAAAGCTAGACGTGGACAATGGAGAGTAAGACTCTCCTGAGGTAAATCAAGACAGACAACGGAAAATCAACAGTGTTCATCAGCAGTCAGCTATGGAAACATACCAGTATTTCCTTGAGCATCTTCTACCTTGTTTGATGAGGGCAACAGAAAAGACAGCCTGGTGAAGTGAGGGCCCTGAAGAGATGGTTGCTGCTGCTGCTGCAAAGGTGAGGTTCTGAGGACTGCCCTCCAGTCCACCTGGCTAATATCTGATCTTGATCGAGCGTGCCCGGGCTTAAAAGTGGTGTTCTCATCCAGTAAGTCATTCACAGAACGAGGTCTGTCCCTCCGACGCTGACAGATGTTGAAAAAATTAAAGGTGGAAGCTTCCTTTTGTTCCATCCAGGAAAGATTATCTGGGGTTGTCCCCTTCTGGACCATAAACTGTTCTTTGGCAGGGAAGACATTTTGAGTTTTGGTTTCTAAGAGCCTGGTCTTACAGTGGTCCCAAATCATGCCCCCCTTGCCCAAGGAGGCAACGTTTCTGATAGCACCATTGTCTATGTTACTGAGTACCTCATGCCCCACCAGTTCAGGGACTTCCTGAATCCCATAAACCTCCGCTTGCTGCACGGCCTTTTCCAGTTTACTATCAAAAGTGCTAAAGAAATCCTCAGTAACTTCCAAGGCGGGGCTGATATCGTCCACTTCCAAAGCTTCCATGTCACAGGCTCCGAGAGGACTAAGCCCCCTAAGCTGGTTCAGGAAAGGGCTGCATGAACCTTCACCCAGTGAAGAGAGGTGCTTTGGGTGACGCGGTTCTGGAAACAACTGGAAGGAACTTTCATTTGGCTGCTCAGAGCAGGCCAAGCACAAGGGTGGTTGATGTTTTCCGAGTCACTAAAAGCATTTGCTAGATGATAATAGTCATCAAGAAAGGTGCTGGGAGACAAACATTCCTCTGAGATTATTCTTCAGTGAGATCTCTGTAGAGACAACAGGAAGTGCTGGTCACAGCAATGCCGCAACCATCTTTAATTTCCTGAAAGAAAATAAACAGAACGACATTGGCACGTGGTTCACTGTGGTCTACACACATGAATCTGCCCAGTTACTTCCTATTTTTACATCTCTTCTACGCCAGTCATGCCCAAAGGCGGACAACACCCACGCAGGAGTTCCACTGTCAAGAGTACCCATCACTACTTTGCATTAGAACTTACGCAGAGCAGGGTGGGTCTCTTGATAAGCGGAATTAAGATCAATAGCTTTTACTCACAGAGAGAAGCCTTTGAGAGCAGTTGTGAAAAGACTGCCCTGGCCAATCTCTGTGATCTTGCTGACCTAAAAGAGTAAGCAACAGAGAGTAGGAATTCTGTGACAGGGCCTATATTGTAATCAGCCTGAAAGTCATAAATGCATGAGCCCTTTCAGAAACCTTAAAAGTACTGATGATTTGTTGGGCTCAGAAGTGCAAGGGGGAAGTAGAGAGGGAGAACTAGCCCTTTTATTAACCTGAATGTTATTGTGCTGGGCTCCCTAGGTTTCAATTATGTAATGCCTAATGATGGCTCTGGACTTCACAGTTCCTCCAGTCATCTTGCAGAAAGGCTTCACAGGCTCCAAACTCCCTGAGGCTTTGAGGAATGGCCTAGGAGTATAGGTCCAGCCTCAGCCTCAAAGCTGGGCAGAAACAATCCTAACACCAACCACAAGCTCTGCAAATGCTAGATCCCCAAGGCCAGAGCAAGGAGAGCAGACCCTGACAGTGATGCTATCCAGTACGGTAGACACTAGCCATACATGGCTTTTTTTTTTTTTTTTTTTTGAAGAGCGATTTATTTATTTAGTATTTTTTGGGGGGGGTAATTAGGTTTATTTATTTCTTTGTTTTTAGATAGGGTACCAGGGATTGAACCCAGGACCTTATGCATGCTAAGCGTGCACTCTACCACTTGAGCTATACCCTCCCCCCATACATGGCTACTTAAACATAAATTTATTAAAATCAAATAAAGTTCCTCAGCCACACTAACTACCAGCCACATTTCACATTCTCAACATACACCTTTGTATCTTTACTGAAAAACGAACAAACAAAACAACTAGGTAAGAGCTTTTCTTCCCTTAACTACTTACAAGTAGGTAAAACTAGGCAATTAGCAACACCTTTTCAAATTTGCAAAGGTGTATGTGTGCCTTTTTTTTTTAACTGTACAATCTCTATGGTTAATTAAAATAATTTTTAGCACTTAGGTCATTAAATCATTAGATTCAAATCAACAGCATCTGCTTAATGTGTGTAAGTAAAAATTGTACACACAGCCATTTATTTTAAGTGCATCAGGAAGGTTTGCAGTTTGCAGGAGCTCTGTGGCTAACCTCTTGTAAAGTGATAATGACTGTGAATTTATCTACTTTTTATATTTTGATATTTATTATGTTAACATTCATGAAGCAAGGCAAAGATTGATTTTTTAGAGATAAAATCAGCTAAAATATTTTTCTAGCTGCAAATAGGTTTTTGTTTGCTGTGTCTACAGCTAAGCCTTGAGTCTCGAATCGTGTGTAGCAGGATTTTACTACTGCTCTAATTTTGAAACTTGTGATTTTTCAGTCTCATCTCGTATACCAGAGGCTAAGGAAAAAAAATACATAATAAATCTTAAAACTTGTAGTTCTTTATTTACTAAAATTTCAAATGAACATAATAAAGTATAAGGTCCCCATTTTATAGAAGAGTTTTATAGAAGTTAGTCATCTGAGGTCCTTTTATGAAATCTTATCCAGTGCTTAAAATTCAGCCTTTAATCATACCACAGGGAGTAAATATCTTCAAATTGATTTTTTATTTCTTTTTTATTTTAATCAAAATGTCTAGGAATATACTCTTTGGGCTCCCCGCTTGGGTATTCACAAACTGCTTAGAATCACATGACCACTGACGGCCAGCACTGCTGCCCTGTGGAACACTTGATCCCAACACGTTCTAAAATCATAGACTGTCAGACAAGGAAGGGGCCTTTGAGATCATCCTTCCAACCCCAACCTTTCACAGAAAGGGACATGGAGGCCTAGAGAGAGTAAGAGGTCCCATGAATTGCCTCCTTTAATCCTCATTAAGGGCAGTAACAATTCAACTTTAGAACCATTTCCATGCTGTTTGACAAGGAATTCTGGAAATCACTCATCTACCAATCCATTCATTTATTCAGGTCACAACAGATACAAGACACTAAAGATGGAAAAATGAGTAAGTTACAGCTCTTGCCCTAAAGAGGCTCACAGTCTATCATGATGAGCCTAAGAAAATAAGTCCAAAAAAACACCTTGATAGAGGATGGAAACAGATTTGGTGGCGGAAGGAAGAAGGGGTCACTTGATAGCAAAGGTGAGGGAGAGATTAAGAAAGCCTTCAAAAGGAGGTGCCCTTTGAGGTGAGCCTAGAAAACTTTGAAGGTAGTTGCCTAGATGGCTCAGAAGAAATTAGGAAGGGTAAATCACCTTGTGGCTAGTAAGGGCTTTTCAAGTGTCTTAGGCAGCGTGGTGAGCTATATACTGGAGTAATAGCAAGCAATCTAGTGCAGTGGATCTAGAGTCAGATCTAGGTCCGAATCCTAAGTCTGTCTCTTACTGGCTATGTAATTTGGAGTAAGATTTCCCCGAACCACCCCCACTCCACCCCAAGTTCACTGGGCTAATCTGGACTTTCCATTCTAGGAATTTCACTATTAGTCTTTCCATTGCTTCTGTTTGGAGCTTACACTGCTATTCTCTTATGCATTTATCCTTCAAAACCATACTCTAAAAAGGTCTACTCTCCACCATATGCCCCAGCATACTCATACTCTCTTCATTCCTCGACTTAGTCACACAGACCTTTCAGTTCCTCCTTCAAGGTTTACCTTTTTGATCTCCAGGCCTGCCCACCTGCTGCTCCCATTGCAGGAGGGGTCACTCCCTCCTGCACCCTTCTGCCCATCCTATTCAGACTCTGCTCTAAATGCCTTCAAAGTCTGACTCGTCTGTTAAGGCACGCTGAGAAGGCTGATGCACTCCTCCACACCCTACAGCAATCCAATCCATCCCATCCCAAACCCCAATCCTCTGCGAAGTCTTTCCTGAAGACTCAGTCCTTTGGGATCTCTCCCTTCCCTGAATATCTAAAGTATCACTAAACAAGTCAACTTTGTAAACTTTTTCCCTCAAATAGACTAAGCTTCTTGAGGGCAAGCCCCATATCCAAGTCAGTGTCCCTCTACAGAGCCAGCAAGGTCTTCCTGCCTCTTGCCTTCCTCCTTCTAATACAGCCTCCACATCACTTCTCTTAATCCTTCAGAGTTTCCCCAGTAGAACAGGGTTCAGCAAACACTTTCTGTAGTAAGCTTGTGGGTCACACAGTCACTCTATGGTTATAGTGGGGAAAACAGCCACATGCAATATGGAAATGATTGGACATATCTGTGTTCTGATAAAACTTTATTTAAAAAACAGGCAGAGAACCAAAATGTGGTATATCCATAAAAGGAAATACTATTCTGCCTTTAAAAGGAAGGAAATCCTGTCACATGCTACAACATGAATAAACCCTGAGGACATCATACTAAGAAAAACTTATAAAAAGACAAATGCTGCATGATTCAGTGTATATTAAGTAGTCATATTCATGAAAACAAAATGTAGAATGGTGGGAGTAGGGGAAAGGGAGTTGTTGTTTAACAGGTATGGAGTTTCAGATTTGCAGGATGAAAAGTTCAGGAGATCAGTTTCACAGCAGTGTGAATATAAACACCACTGACCTCAAAATGATTAAGATGGTAAATCTTATAGGTGTTTTGTTTTGTTTTTTAACCGCAACTTAAAGCAGACAAACCAACCAAAAACAAGCAGAGGGCCAGACCATCCAGGGCACTGCAGCTCACTAATTCCTGGCCTAGAAGATCTAGTCCAGCCCCCAGGAGAGGAGGCAGAGGTCAGGAGTGACAACTCTGGGTCTCAGGGGGAAGAAAGGAAGTGCAGTTCCACCAATTACCAGCAATGGGACTTCAGTAAGTGACTTAACCTTCTAAGCTCAGTTTTCTCATTTGCAAAATCAGCAAGTTAATAATACCACGCTCCTAAGATAGTGGAGAGAATTAAATAGGACAAGGAATGGCACAGTCCCTGGCACACAATACATGAATAGCAACGGCCTAAAAGCCCCTACCTGATGGGTTCCACCACCTTTCCTCTAGGACCTCATACCCTCGCTCTCCCAGCCTCCCTTCCACACTGGCCTCCCTGCTGGTTCTCCAACTTGCAGGCATGCTGTCACCTCAGGGTCTTTGCAATGGCTCTTCCCCCAGATACCAATGTGGTCAGTTCTCTCTTTAAGTGACTGTTCATGTCAGCTTCTCAATGAGGCCTACCTGACCACCATATTTAAAATTGTAACGAGTGTCTCTACCCTGGACTTCTGATCCTCTTTACTCCGTTTTTTTTTTTTTTTTAAATAAATTTTTAATGTTAGAACAGTTCTAGATTTACAGGATTATTGAAAAGATAGTGCGATGAGTTCCCATGTCCCCTACACCCAGTGTCCTCCATGTGACATCTTACAGTAATGTGGTACATTTGTCACAATTAGTGAACCAAGATTGATACACTGTTGTTAACTAAAGTTCACACTTTGTTCAGACGTCCTCAGTGCCCCTCTAATATCCTTCTTCTGTTCCAGGATCCCATCCAGGATGCAACATGATATTTAGTTGTCAAGTCTCTGCAGCCTGCTCTTGGCTATGACGGTTTCTCAGACTTTACTTGTTTCTGATGACTTTACAATTTCGAGGAATACTGGTCAGGTAATGTATAGACTGTCCCTCGATCGGGATTTGTTTAGTGTGTTTCTCATGATTAGACTAGCGCTATATGTTTTGGGGAAAAAAATCACAGAAGTAAAGTACCATTCTCATCATAGCATCATGAGAGTAGATACCATCAACATGACTTAACTACTGTTCACATTAACCTTGATCACCTAGCTGGATCCTTTTCCCTTATGCATTGACTGTCTTCTAACATACCACTCAGTGAACTTCTGATTTAATGTTTGGTGTTTCTCTCTCCTCACTAAAGTGTAAGCTCCTCGAGGGCAGAAATTTATGCTCACTTTGCTCACTAATGTATCCCGAGTGCACAGAGCAGTGCCTGACACATACACACAAGGCACTAGATATACACAAGTTGAATGAATGCCTCGTTATTCCTTTGCGTGACCGTCAGTGACCTTTGTAACCCACCCACCCCTCCAGTCCATCATTCCTGACCAACACTCACCTTACCGTTTTAGTCCTCCATGCTTTGGCCCACGTCAGGGAGCCTTCCGATTTGCTCAGGCTCTCCGAGCACCCTGGGTTTGCCACACTGTCCTGAAATGATCAACAGTTTCTCTCCATCCCACTCTACACTCTGAGCTACTTGACGGCAGGCAAGATGCATCACTGACCCTCCTCTATAATCTCTATGTCTTCCTCCATTTTCCAACCTTTCTCTTTGGGAAGTTCATCTTTCCCTAGATTGTACAGTCCTCAAACTTGCCACAATACCAGGGTCTAAGGCCAAGTTCAGTCTCTGAAAATGAACACCTCTTTATTAGCTTGCCTCATTTGGTTTTGAAATTAATAAAAAAATAATAGCATCCTTAGACAGGTCAAAATCTAAAGAGTACTTTCCCCTGACAAAGTGAACTGAGTAAAATCACTATGTGGGTGCAGTCTGCTTTGCCTCCATGCAAAACTGGAAACCAGGAGCTAATTAGAACTGTGTTCTAAATCGGGCTTAGCCACACACGTGCTGGGTGGCCTCTGGCAAACCATTTAACCTCTGGGTGCCTTACTCAGCTACCTGCATCCAGTAACGTTGCTAGTATCAAACTGCCTCACATGTGGATCGTTCACTGGGTAGCTGTTCCAACAAGCCTTTAAAAAATGTAAACTGCTGCCTAATTATGGAGCCCTTCTCTGGACCTCACCCACTCAACAACCATGTGTTCCTGGTCTCTCCCCGGAAAGATACGTCAGCCCAACAAAGCAAAGTCAGCAACCAGCTATTTATAATACACTACTTTTCAGCCAAACTCAATGATCTATAGACATTTTATCTTATTTTTAGAGAGAATACCCAGTCTGTACAAAGGGTTATTTTCCCTATGTAGAAGATTGAGAAATTGAGGTCCATTTGTCAGTGTGGTCATAAAAGCTCAATCCAAAGAATCCCATGCATGCACCAAAATGAAACAGGATGGAGACTCCATGTATTGCTATTTCCTAACAAGGAAATCTGTGGTTTACATGCTCATTAAGCAAGGCTAATTAACAGGATGAACACTGCCTCCCTCCCACACAGAGGTAGAGACAGATATGAGTAATAATACCAGCCTGGCCCACACAGAGATACCATGTTCTCCCAAGCCAGATGGTAAAAGCGCTGACTTCCCCTCCACTTGACTAAATGGCTTGTAATCAGAATGTAACGAGTGCTGAGAGGGTGTCTGGGACCATGTAGTTTTAGAAGCAGCCAGACTAGGAGAAGAATGCAATGCCAAAGACACCTAGGATAAGCAGTTTCTGCTGGTCCATTTTCAAACATGAGAACCAAGGGTGATGATAAGAAAGGTCAGCACATGTGGCTCTCACATGTTCTTCACTTTGGTTAAGGCCACAGCTGACTGGAAATTTTCTGAGTTACATAATGTAAAGGATCCACCACAAGAGGATCTGACCCAGTAAGATGATGTTTCTGGACTGTCGGGCTACAAGAGGTTATGGTTTTCCATGGTGCTTTGTCATAAAGACAACATAAGCATGTTGATGGAGCACAGGCCACAAGCAGCAGATAAAGAAATGGTGCCAGGATAGACCTTGTAAGAAGAGTCCAGGCCTCTTCCCAAGGAGAAAGACAGCTGGAAACACAGATGGAACCCCATCTTCACAAGACTGGAAGGAACAGTAAATGGCTACATTTATCTAAGTTTCAATAAATGAGCAGTTTATTGCCATACAATACATAAGGAATATATCATTTAGAAATATAATTTTATAGTGGTTTTTTTCCCAGTTCTCACAGTAATAAATACTCATAGAAATGCTGGAAAATACTGACAAACATGGAAAATAAAAATCAGTCATGCCCTCGTAACTCTGAGAAAACAGCTAGGCGTGTTTTTATCTAATATTTAATTGGAATCAGATTATATATACAGTTTGGGCATATTGTCTGTTTAAATATATGCTCAAAAAGCAAATACCAGTAAATACTAACCTTGAAAAGAAAAAAGAAATGTCCCAGAGTGTGCTGTGCCCACTGGTACCTTACAGCCTGGCACAAGGCCCCACTCTACTGAAGTTCTCTTCTTGCTCTGTCCAGGGACCTCCTCACTACACAGACACCATTGTACTTCTGAGTCCTGATCCTGCTTAAGACTGTTAACCAGCCCCTCCTTGAACATTCCCTCCGGGTTTCACAGGCCCCACACTCTCTGTTTTCCTCTCACTTCCACCTTCTCTTTCCCTGTCTCCATCTTCTTCCTTCCCTTACTGGTCTCATCAAATGGGGGCATCACCTGAACTCTCTTCTCTGACTATGGCTGCAGGTACTCCTTAGGTCAATTTATCCACACTGAGGCTTCAGAAATTACTTCCATGTTCATACCTCCCTAGTTTCCACCTTCAGTCTCAATCTCAAGCCGGACCTCTGGTCTTACGTTCCCAACTATTTGTAGAACATTTCTAACTGGCTTATCTTATGGCAAAAGGAAGCTCAGCTTGTCTAAAGTCACACTTAGCTACTCATTCAGTGATTATTTGCTGAGCACTCACTATGGGTTGGGTGCTGTCTTACGTACTGGGGAGACAGTAGCAAATAAAACCCTTCATGAAGCTCCCACTGACGACAAGGTCCAACTCTTTACCTGATACGCTAGGCCTTTCAGTCTTGGACTAGCTTGCCTGTCCACTTCCCACTCCCCTTCCCTAATTCAATCTGTACTCCAAGCCAGAATGCTACTGCCCACATTTTATGCTTTCCCAACTCCAAAATTTTGCTTACAGTTACCTCCGAGGTACAGTCTCCCCACCTCTATCCACTGAAATTCTATCCACTCTTCAAGCTCAGTTGCCACCTCTTCTACAGGCTTTCTTTGATTCCTGATCCTAAAACAGTCTGCTCTTTCTTTAAAAACTCTCAGAATGTCTTTGGTACTGCCCCCACAGCTTACACTGCATGCTGCCTGTTCTGTCTGAAATGAAGATGACAATAATAATTACAATTTATCAAAAGCCTATTTTGTGCCAGGTACGTTGTTTGGTACTTTTCATCTCTAAGCCTCATGATGTGTACAGTGGGTACTATTATTCCCATTTTCACAGATGAGAAACTGAGGCTCAGAGACACTGAGTAACTTTCCTGAGGTCACACATCTACCCTACGGGACTCACAGCAACTTCAGAACAGTGATTCTACCCTATTTCATTTTTACAACCCTCACTGGGCCTAAAACTATGGGTAGTACACAGTGGGGGCTCAGTAAATGTTGGTTGAATGGACAACTGCATAAAGAGTATGTTTTCAAAGTACTGACACCTGTGAATATAAGCACCACTCTGGTTTTCTGGCAAATGAATATTTGAATTCACTACAAGCTCGTTTAAATAAAATCTGACATGCTTCCCAAAACGTTATGTTGACTTGAACTTTAAAATTTTTTTCTTGGTTAGAAAAAGCTTGCAAGCTATTGAAACCAGGTTTAAAAACAACGTGGCAAAGGTCAGGTAGCAAAGACCTCACTCAGACCTTTTATAGAAACAAAAGCACCTATGTAGCACTTGGGAATTATTTTGTAAACCTAATTTGCCAGTGACTGTGAGCTCAGTGACTGAGAGCTCAAGCTCTTTCTAATATCAGGAAGGAGATGTTCCCTTTGAAATGCCCCCAGGCAATCAACTTAAAGCATTTTTCAGTCCATCTCGGTGCTTATTTTTTGCCACTTGCAAAAATCATTGAGACATCTGATGCTCCAAGATGTTTTCTCAGAAACCAAACTAAATATAAGTGTGGCACTTCACATCTCCAGTTGCTTTACTATTGAAGGCAGTAATTGTCTTCTGTCCCCTATGTCAACCACTGGATAGGAAAGCCAAGGCTTCTGATTGGGAAGCCCATCTTCATAAAATCACCAAAGTTCCAAAATGTCCTGGTTTTAGAAACAGAACAGAGAGACATAAACTTCAGTTACTTAAATGTCTAAAAAGGCAGACTCAGCGTTTTCCATTTCCCTTTACCTCCATGGCAGGGAAAAGTGATTAAAAAAACAAACAAAAGAACCACTCAAAATATCTTTATTCTAGGACTGAGGTGAAGAAGGTGAAAAGTCCATCATGTGTGCTAGAGTCAGCCTCCAACTGCAACAGGGATGACTGACCAGGATGTGGAGGTGCCCTCCCAGCTAAACCAGCTGGCGTGGCTGAGTATGTGACAGACCTCAACAACGAAGGAAAGGGCCACCCCAAGGAGGGACACTGAGACTCAGGTATGCCAGATACTCAAAGAATCTAGGGAAGCAGCTTTAGATTTAAAGATGTCATCAGCTCAGAATAATTTGACTTTATTGAGAAGAATCATCTTCACATGCATGGTTTAAAGTGTGGTTTATAAAACATTTAGAAACTTCTTGATAAAAATTTGTAGTAATCTCAACAGAGAGAGGCAAGTAAAGTAGCAGGATTACTTTAAAGTTGATGAAAGAGACCAAGATGACTCATCTATTGTCAGTCTGAAGGCCACGTGGGGGAAAAAAAAGAAGTTCCTGGAACCCCTGCCTCATAACTGAGTCCAAGTTCAAATACCTTTTAAATCATCTTAAATCACTCAGGGGCCCTGATGTTAGGAGGACCATAAACAAGGAGTAAATTGAATTCAATCCAGGAGCCACCCAGTTTGAATTTGTTTATTGTTTTTTCACAGAGGTGTGGCAATGGGAAGAAAGAATACACATTTCTAACACCAGGAAAAGGTTCGCGCCCCAGCACTGCCTTCTAAGCTGACTGACTTCCAGCAAATCAGGCTGACTCAGGACATGTTGGCCCTCCTTATCTACAAAACAGAAATCCTGCCAATGCCTGTCTCCATCTACCTTAGAGAGCTATAATGCACAAGTGCAGATAATATATGTGAAATTCTGGTAAAATCTAAAACAATGACTATTCCTCTTAGAAGCTGATTCCCAACCACAAAACCATTTATACTCAACAAGCACTTACAAATGATGGACCGAGTGTCCAAATACTATGTTAGATGATGCTGCAGAGACAAAACACAGCTTCTGCCCTCCAAGAGCTTATTAGCTAGTGGGGAAACAACACAAAACCAAGAATAAAAAGTGCCTTAACAGAACTATACAAAAGGTGTTATGGGAACATAAATAAGAAATCATTACTAATCAAGGGACAATAAAAAGTCTTAACTGACAGAACATAATTTAACAACATAGCAGGTATACAGAGATGACTTCAGTTGAAAGAAACCAAAGACAAAGGAAAGAAACATGCAACAAAACCAATCAGATCTGCTCTAGAGATGCTGCTGCTTCTGGCATGAAGCTGTCTACCTACAGGAACATCTTTGAAGAGTGAGCTCAAAGTGAACTAACAACAGCACAAATGGAAGGCACCAGCACAGAGGGCTTCCTCACAAGCTGCCGAGTCTATCTGACCCACAGAAATATCGCTGGCCAACAGAAGGCCTTGGCTGGCTGGCTGGGATGACATGAGAAATGAAGCACTGCCTCACTTCCTGTTGACTTTGATTCCATAGGTCACTGCAGCTGACTGACAGAAGGGAGAATACTTACCACTTCAACCTGCAAAGCAACAACCAGCTTATGGGTCAGCACGTGTTCACAAAACTGGTTCCTGTGGGCACTTAGGGTGAACGTATGTGAGAAGTAATTAGCCGACTTTTTTCTTTCCTGGCTACACTTGAATCTTTGCTAAATGGCATCCAGAGAGTACCAGACCCATAAGGTTTAAGCAGAAGATGACTCACTTCTTATCTGAAAGGACAGCCGTGCCCAGTGGTGAGGGACTCCATCCATGACCCCTCCCCAACTTTTGAACAATCTGCAGACAATAACTTTGACCTCAGTTGGCTACCAAGCAACCTCTTACCAGTTCCGTCAGGAAACAAGCAAGACTGCCAAAGGCAGACAAAACACTGTCTTTGACCCTCAAAGATAAGGACAAGTCAAGGCAAAATAGCAGGATGAGTCTTTGTTATTTTACTATGTACAATGAAGGCCAGAAAAGTCTCTGCTCATCATACGGAACAAAGGAAAAGTTTACAAAGTATAAAGAGGAAGAACAGTAAGAATAACATTTTCATCCCCAAATCTGGATGTAAATTTCTTTTACTATGGACTATTACCATTAGTATGAATTGGATTTTTACAGAACAAGTCTGCAACGTGTAAACATTCTGGGGTTGAATTCTGGAGCTCTGATTGGTCCCGATTTCCTTGACTGTTTTTAACTGACATTAGGATGACAGGCATATGGTACTTAGGGTTCAAATAGTTGCCTAGCATCAGAGACTACTACTATTATACTAAATTCTCCAAAAATGTCCTGCAGAGGATTCCTTCCACGTGGATGGATATATGTTAAAAGTGGAATGGTGTAATTAATGAAACATTTGAAAACAAAATAGAGTTCTTACAACTCCTATGCCAAGACCAAGATTTAAGAGTCATCACTAACTTACTGAGCACTTACTAAAGTCTTATCTGAAGCCCTTTATCTGCATTATGTTGGTAAATCCTCGCAACAACCCTATTGGAGAGGCGTGCTATTATTATTGCCTCTTTACAGGTAAGGAAATCGAGATTTAAAGAAATGCAGTACCTTGTCCAAGGTAATATGGCCAGTAAGTGAGTGGACATAAGGCTAAAATACACAGACCGTCCTCTACGACAACGAATAGTAAACTAATTACCCTGAGATAATACACTTAGAATTTTACACACATCATGCTTTGAATTCTAGTGTCAAACACCGGCAAATTAATTAACATTTATTTTTAAATCTTTCTTTTTATTAATCCCATGACTCAGAAAGTTAATTGCTAAATATCATTTTTATACCCAGGAAAACAGTTTATACTTAATTTACCCCCAGAAATCACCTCTGTAATATTTTGAGTCATTGAAAATTCTCTAAGGGAATGGTGGATGAGAGCTGCCTGAACAAACAGAATAAAAAGCTGTTCTCTAACTAAATAGCTAACCTCAAATTCTGTTAGTGACCTTAGGCATATTGCTCGGAATGTCTGCAAAAGTATAATAACTGTGACTCCATTTAGGCCAAACAAGTGCTTCTGCAAATGTTTACACAGTCCTAATTGCCCAAACCTTTTTCTAATGTTTCCCAAAGACATCATTTTTCATTTAGCCAATAAACAGAAACACTTGTAAAAATGTTTGCTTTTTAAAAAAAAAAAAACCTGCAAATAAGTGTCTCTGTCAAAATAATTAAAAGAAATATTTTCAAATTAGATGTGACTACAGATAATTTAAACATGTTTTAACTATTAAGGCATGTCCAAATAAATTGCCTCCTTCTAAAACCAACTGAACTTTTTGTTTTCTTTTGGTCGGGGGTGGGGAGGGGGACAAATATCAATGTATATGGGATTGAAACCAATAATAAAGTTGACCCCCAAACTTTGGTCTAAATGACACATCCAGGTTTCATATGCCCACTCCACAATGAAAACATAGACATCATATCTAACCTTTCAGTGAAGGGCAATTACTTTTGGACCACAAGATCTGGAGTTAGAAGACCTGAGTTTGAACTGTCCATGGACTACTTCCAGATGTGTGATTCTAGGCAAGTCATCTGAACCTGAATTCTAGCTATTTCAATATAGGTCAAATAAGGATACCTGCCCTACCTTCTTCAAAGGTTGTCTTGGAGTGTAAATCAAATGACATTATGTAGTGCTTTGTGAACTCAAAAGCAGGGACAAGATGCTGACAGGGGTCCGTCTGTATGGTGCCAAGAAAAGGGTCACCACATTCTCTTTGATCTCCTCCCACTATAAATCAACAAACTTTGGAGAGAATGGTGAAGGTAATCAGTTTGGGAAGCTCTGAGATAAGGTTTTAGTTTACTCAAGGGTTCCTTGCTGTGCATCAGCTTTTCTGGTGGTCTAGGAGTGGAGGGATTCAGCAGTTCAAGATGCAGAGTGATTCAAAAGGAATACCTCCTCTCAAAGAAGAAAAAATAAGTAAGTAAAATCCTCTCTTGTTCCCCAAGTTCTCCTGTAGCTAGGATACATTCTCCTTCCTCCCTTCCTCTTCCAAGTTTCTTAAAGAAACTTGTTTTTTTTTTTTTTTAATACTTTCTGACTCCACTTCTCACCACCCATTCATTCTTCCCCACAGAGGCAATCTGGTTCTGCCCAGGCACAGGGCAGAGGTCACCAACAATTTCCTTGTTGCTAGATCCAGGAGATCTGCCAAATGTATCCATTTCTCTCCTTGTTTATGGCCTCAGTTCAGACACCACCATCCCGCCTTCCTCCCTTCAGACTTTCCCTCCTAATGCATTTGCCACCCTGCAGACAAAAAGGGCTTTGTAAAACTAAAACCCCGTTATCTTCTGGATAACCACTGCCTGTAGGAACTCACGTCCACTTACTTTCCTGGGCTTATCTCTTAAATCTCCATCATCTCCACACCCCACACTGCAACCCACAGGCACACAACTTGGCTAATTCTAATTCAGCCTTCAGGTCTTTGCTGAGGTATCGCTTCTTCCCTGAGGTAATCACTTCCCACGTCCATTTTGGACATCCCTCTTAGGTGTTCCCGTAGCACACTGATGTCCTCAGTTATAAGGCTTTTCACTCTATATAAAGATAGCTTATTTAAGGGGGAGGGTACGGCTCAGTGGTAAAGTGCATGTTTAGCATGCACGAGGTCCTGAGTTCAATCCCCAGTACCTCCATTAAACTAATGAACTAAATAAACCTAATTATCTCCCCCCAAAACAAACAAACAAAAGATAGCCTGTTTGCTTGTCTATCTCTCCCACTAGACTGTAAACTTCATGAAGGCAAGGATTGTGCCTGTTTTCTTTAAGACTGTATCCCTGGCTCCAAGTACAAGATATACGTGCCATGTCACAAAACAAGTGCTCAAGTCTTACTTGTTTAATCAACAGTGAGTCCCTGAGGGTGGAAGAAAATTTGTTCTGGAAAAGTTCATGGGAGATCATTTAGCTCACTTCCTTGGAACATAAAAACTGCTCGTTATATTTCTGATGTTTTCTAACCTGTAATACGTGTTCCCTGTTCTGTGAAAATCTACATTTCTAATCACATCTCTGGTCCACAAGGTGAAGTGGATATTTAGCAATTTCCCAGTTAGATAAATGTCCACAAGTAAACTGGATAATGCAGAACAGGGCAGCTGTAGTTTGTACTGAATTATAAACTGGTTACACTAATTATGGTAACTGGACAAATAAATCTCTACCATACCCATAAATGTGGCATATAACTGAGGAATCCAATTTAAAACACATAATTCAAATTGACAGTTAATGAGTGTATGAAAAACAAATAAAATGTTAATGAAAATAGCATGCTTGACATCTCAGTGCAATGGCCTCTGTATTTTGACTTTGGTTTTTGTTCATAATGTTGCATCAAGATTAATTACACTCATGGACCAAATAAACTTCTTATTGTAAGTATGAAGGTGAGTTATGTGGGCTGTTTATTGTCTGCCTGGCAATACCTACAGTAGCCAACAAAACAGAGCAAACATAATGCATGGAATATACTACTGGTGGTCATTTTTATCCCACTCTTATTCAGTACTCAGTTCTCTGAATTATTTAGCTTGTACCAGAAACTCTAAGCTAGAATACAATTCAGCTATTTATGAGCCAAATACAAAATGCAGTCTAAAGGAAAAAGGAAAAAGAAAAAAACCAATTCCTTGCTAGATAGCCCCACCCCCACAGTTTCTTTTAAAGGGTTAACATTCCCCATGAAGAAAATCAGCATTTGGCTAGCAGCCAGCAGGGCAACAGAGGCTTTCAGAACTTTTCTATAGGTGCTGGAGGAGAGGGTAAAGTGGAAATAGAAAAGGGAGCCAGTAGGAAAAATGAAGGCGTAGCAGTGATTTGGGGCTCCTGGAAACTGTCTAGAGATGGAGAATCCTAAAAATTATGCTCAAATGGTCTAACCTTTTCATATTTCTATTAAAATCAAGTCTTCTGCAGATGATCGGATAAAGAAGATGTGATGTATATACACACAAACATACACACACAACAGAATAACTACTCAGCCATAAAAAAGGACAAATTAAAAAAGAATAAAATAATGCCATTGGCAGCAATATGAATGGACCTGGAAATTGTCATACTAAATAAGCAGAAAGAGAAAGAAAAATACCATATGATACCACTTATATGTGGAATCTAAAAAAAAATGACACAAATGAACTTATTTACAAAACAGCAACAGACTCACAGACATAGAAAATAAATAATGGTCACGGTGGGGAAGGGAGGTGGTGGAGGGATAACTTGGAAGTTCAGGATTTGCAGATACTATTACATATAAAATAGATAAACAACAAGGTCTTACTGTATAGCACAGGGAACTATATTCAATACCTTGCAATAGCCTATAATGAAAAAGAATATGAAAAGGAATACATATTTATCACTATGCTGCACACCAGAAATTAACACAATGTAAATTACACTTCAATTTTAAAAAATCAGATCTTCTGAAATCAGTTATTAAAGTAGTACCCATCTACCTGTCTGCTTCTTAAATATGGAAATGTGTGACTCAACTTCAGGTATTAGGTGAAGGCTGCACACATGATTAAACTGGAATAGAGTATATTAAGTATTTGATAAATATTCAATAAATATTAGCTTTGGATGTTTTTTTAATGCAGATGTTATCAGCCTAGTTCCAGTTTGGTTTTTCCTAGTCATAATAATGTGCAGTTTTCTTTCTTTCTTTCTTTCTTTCTTTCTTTCTTTTTTTTTTTTTTTTTTGGCTAATGGCTATATATCTATCACAGTCCTTTGTTTTCCACTTGTGTAATTAACCTGAGTCTATAATCCAAAGCCTAAAATCCATCAATCTATGAGAAAACAAAGACTGTTAATGAAAATTCAACCATGAGCCTCCTTTTTCTATCATTTCGGTATGATATTCAGCAATCCCTCTCCAAAAAACTTTCACTGATTCTCTATTGTGAAATAAGTTATCCAACTTTATTTTTAATCTTTACAACCATATTTATCATTTCCTATTTCAATTTTTCTTTAAAAATCACCTTCTGCCACATATGTAAGTTACATATGGATTTTTATTTTCTCCGTTATTTGACTGGGAAATGTCTTAGATTCATTATATACTCCACAGCATAGAGACTTAACAGCTTTTAAAAAATGTTTATTGACTATTACAGCTATAAACAACTACCATATTCAACATTTTGAAAATACAAAAAAGTATAAAAGGGAAAATAAACAATGTCTATTCATCTTCCAATATGCAAAAAGCACTGCCCCATTTTGGCCTTTTCTATGTAGGTAGTTCTTTCTGTTTCTTTTTTAAACATAGTTAAGAGCCTACTGTAGATAGAGTTCGCTATCCTATTTCCCCCCATTTTATAAAAATTGATAAATACCTTTCCACACTGTTAAAATTCACAAATATCTTTAAAAAGTCTGTATAATATATCCTTTGCTGATACTGTAATTGATTTAAACTGTTCCCCTCTTGTTGGGCATTTAGACTATTGCCAATGTATGACTTTTCTAACCAAAGCCATATTAAGCACTTGTGAACATTAACTTTTAAAATATTTCTTTTAAGTTCCAAATTGCTAGACGTGGAATTACTGGATCGAGGGGTGGACACATTAGTGAGGTTTTTCATACATTCAGCCAACAAGCTTTTCAGAAAGGTTAGAACATCTGGGCGTCCCTCACAGCATCTGAGAGTGTCTGCTCCACTGCAAACTAACTGATACAAAGAATTAGAATTTTTTAAAATCTATGTAAGTTTCAGCGCTGGAAAAATGGTCCCATGCTGTTGTTTCAATTTCATTTCTTTGACTAATAGAAAGAAAAGGCATTTCATGTGTCTATTAGCCATATTTAATTTTCTCTTCTATGGATTGTCTGTCCCTGTCTTATTAGTTTTCTGTTGCTGTGTAACAAATTTCCGCAAACTCAGTAGCTTAAAACAACACCCATTTCTTATTTGACAATTCCGAAGGTCAGCGTCTGGGTGGGGTTGGCTGGGTTGTAGGCTCAGGCTTTCTTTCACAAGGCTGAAATCAAGGGTTGGCCAGGCTGGCCTCTTAACAAAAGGCTCTGGTGGTAAAGAATCCAGTTCTGAGCTCATTCATTTTGTTGGCCCTAGGTCTGATCCTAGGTTCCAGTTTCCATGCTGGGTCACTGTCAACAATTCTAAGCCTCCTTGACTCTTATTTCTCAAGGGTGCCCCCATTCCTTCTCAAGTGCCCCCCCCCATCTTCAACAGCATGTTCAGTCCTCCTCAAGCTTCAGATCTCTGACTTCCCTAGCCAGAGAAAGCACTCCTCTTTTACAAGCTCCTTTGATTAGATTTGGCCCACCAGCTAATTTCCCCATTTTAAATTCAACTGTGCCATAGAACATAACATGATCAAGGGAGTGACATTTCATCATATTTACAGGTTCCAGAGATTAGGGCATGCAATCTTGGTGGAGGGACATTTTCAGAATTGTGCCTGCAGTATGGTCTTAGGTGTTGTTTCTTATCATTTGTTTGTGCTCTTTATGATGTCTTAATTGCATGAGTTTACCAAATAAGTGAATCTTACTGATGACTATTGGAAGCTGCATTTTCACAATGGTAAAGGCAACTGTGGATGGGGCTGCTGTGTGCTAATAAAGATTCTGAATTCAGTCTGACTTCGTACCCTGGGGTTCCGCAAACTCAACCAACTGCAGATCGAAATTATTTGGGGGAAAAAAATTCCAGAAAGTTCCAAAAAGCAAAACTTGAATTTGCTGGGCGCCAAGCAACTATTTACATATCATTTACCTTATATTTACAACAATTTACACAGAATTTACATTATATTAGACATTATAAGTAATCTAGAGATGATTTAAAGTATACCAGAAGATACCCATAGGTTATATGCAAACACTGCCATTTTACCTAAGGGACTTCAGCATTTTTAAATTTTGGTAGAGGGGTTCGTGGAACCAATTCCCCTTGGCTACTGAGGGATGATTATATATAACTTTGCTAACACTGGTATTTTTTTAAAATTTAATTGTGGGAAAATACACATTATATAAAATTTACTATCTTAACCATTTTTAAGTGTACAGTTCAGTACTGTTCAGCATATTCACATTGTTGTACAACCAATCTCTAGAATTCTTCATCTTGCAAAACTGAAACTCCATACTCATTTAACAACTCTCCATTCCACCCCTCCCTCAGCTCCTGCAACCACCATTTTACTTTCAACGCTGGTGTATTTTTATTTTATGTATTTATTAACAAACATGTATGTTGCAATTACTATATATGCTGTTCTAAGAACTTTAGAAACATTCACTCATTTAATCCTCATAACAAAACTATGAGATCAGTACTGCTATTATTCGCATTCTACAGATTAAGAAACTTGGCAAATAAATTGCCCAAGGTTACACAATAGGAAGTGGCTAAGCAGGAATTCAAACCCAGAATGGCTTTACAGTTCTTGCTATTAACCATTACATTGTGAAAATATTCACTGTAAAGACAAACTCATCAGGCATTAATATTATTTCCTTGATGCATGTGATTTAAACACTTCTCTATGTGCAATTTAACCTAATATTCTTCTACTAGCTAAAAGTTAGACTATGTGACAAGGTGACACATGTCTACTGACCCTTTAGCCCAATTTTGGTTAAGGCATTTTTTTGAAGTTAATGAAACAAAAATTGCCTTGTATCTTAAGGTGTGCCAATTATAATCTACATGTGGTATTTTATTATAAAATATCTTATGAATGAATCCAAATTGCAATTTCCTATAATTACTGAAATTAAAATAATAAAGAAAAAAAGGTATTTCTCTTTTTCAAGGAGGAAAAAACAACTTCCAGATAAGTTTACAACAGCATAGCTCAATCTCATTTTAAACCTGGTAAATTCAAATCTGCTTTGCAAGCTATAAATCTAGACCAGTCCCAATTTGTCATTCATTTATATATCTTAGTTGTAACTTATTTTATTTGAGGGGTGGGTCTGAAATTTCCTTGATCTTTAAGCTTAGTAATCCTTTCATAGAAGACCAAATCATGCTTGTTATCAATCACATAGAGTTATTTACTATATATTAAAAATGAGCGAGGTCAACAGAAGAAACAATAGTTGTTACTCCGGGAACCCCAGCTGAATGTGAGTTAAAAGCTCTGCTGAGGCTTGGTTTCCAGGACCCAGGAGGGGCGGGGGGGGGGGGGCGGGGAGGGCAGTAAAAACAACGCAGAGAACAGGGTCAGCTATTTCAACTGCTTTCTAGTTATATACCTGATTCATAAAATAGACAATGCATCTAATAATCTCCCCTCATCTATTATCCATTGCATCGTTGTGCAGTTTTCAGGATGAAATAAAAACAGAGCATGGAAGAAACAGCAAAATCACCGGTACCCTAGGGAGCTTCTCGGATGTCTACAATGCTGTCATCCCCACACCCTTCCCCCAATGGCCAGCCAGGCAGCACAGAAGCAGGCAGATGCTCACCTGGCCGCCGGCTGCTTCTCTCCCTTCACCTGAGGGTCCTGCAGTCTACGCCTGGCTGGGGCTCGGCTTCGGCAGCAAGCCCTCCTCACAGTGACAGCCGGTTTGGCCACCTACCATCCCGGCCCGGCTCTCTGTTTACAAGCGCTTCTCGCAGTCCCACACTTAAACGCTTCCTTCCAGCAGCCCGGGAAGCGAGACCCGGACACACAAGGTTCCAGCCCACGAAGGCTCGTCTTTCCTGCCCTAGGGACCCAGCGCCAGGCAGGGACTGACCGCACCCGCCTGGCCTCCATATTTCGTTATTTTCTTATACACTGTTTTCATCACATTTTGAAAACAATAACGTGTGCCGCAGTCTCCTCATTGCTCCTCCCAACGCCCAAATGGATGTTTGCAATTGTATTTCACTTGGAACATACCAGGGACCAGACCCATTTTTAGCAGATCTCTTGTCTAATTACTCAGATAAGTTCTTTCTTAAAATAGGACTCTCAGAACCTAGAGATTGCTTCACATTTCAGGTTTGAAGCTGCGATGAAAACCAGTTTGTGTGTGTGTGTGTGTGTGTGTGTGTGTGTGTGTGTGTGTGTGTGTGTGTGTGTGTGTGTTTGCGCGCGCGCGCCCAGTGTGACCTGAGTGCTCCTTGGTGAGAAACTCCGACTCACCCCACAATAACTTTGGCCACTTTGCAAGAGGATGTGTTGGTCTGGCTAAAAGACCTTCCTGGAAGTTTCGTGCTTTATTCTCCATCATAGCACACGTAGCTCTTTCCTCAATGTATAATTACACATTTTTAAACTAACCTGTTTTATTGGCTTCTCCATTCCCACCCTAGCCTCGCCTATAAACTCCCTGAGGGCAGGAACTATTTTGATTTCACACACCACTACATAATAGGTACAAAGCACAGTGCCCAATGTTTTTGTTTGAATAAATGAATGAAGAAATTGATGCAAAAAAATTGCCAAAGGAGGGCAGAGAAAGCAGAATGATTGGACTTCAAAAATCTGATTCCCCCACTCCTTTAACAATAGATTAAAAAATCTTTAACCACTGACTTTTTCAAAATATCACTTTTGGTTGATGTTTAGAGTTTAAATAAGTTTGTTTAAAAACTTACATGGATATTTGAGGTACATTTCTTGTTACCTAAACATGCAGTGTTCTCTTTTGCCTCAGAACTTTTGACATGTGGTTTCCTCTGATGAGCGCTCCCACCCCTGCCCCATCCTCTTAGCCTGGCCAACTTCTCCCTGCTATTTAAGAAGCAAATGTTGTCACACTTCTGGAAACCTCCGACAGAGAAAACGGCTCCTTTTCTGCATGACTGAGGAACTAACATGTTCCTCTATGAATGCTCTCATCACATTGTGCCGAATTCATCTAAAGACTCATTAGTCTTCCCGGACCATCAAGTCTCAAACTTAAGCATGTGACAGAATCTTCTAGAACAGTGCTTCTCAAAATTTAACGTTTGAGGATTCTGTTAAAAGGCAGATTATGATTCAAGAGGTCTGGAGTGGGGTCTTTGCACCCCTAGTGAACTCCCAGATGATGCCACATTTTGAGTGTCAAGGCTCTTGGATACTAGTTTAAAAATGCAAATTCCTGGGTAAGACACCCACAGATTTTTATCTGGAAGGTCTACAATAAGGTCCTAAATTCCGTGATTTTAACAAGTGCCTCAAAGTGCTTCCAATATAGGTGATCATTGGATTGCTGTTTGAGACAAACTGTTATCAGTCAATGAAGTTGGAGGGCAGGGACAGTGATTTATCATTTTTCCTCCACCATGCATTAAGCACAAGATCTGGCAAATAAAATTCATTAAAAAGCCACATTTGCCAAATGACTAGATTTACTCATTATCACTAATATAGATAGATCCTCAACACCGAAACAAAGGAGTGATCCCAAAAAAGCGGTGAAAATTCAAAGGCTGAGAACAATCTCAGCTGGACAGCTGCTGCTTCTCAGGCCTCCATTTGGTTAGCAGGGTCACTTTGCTTCTTTAAATTTAAATATATGAGTTCATGTCTCCGTTGAAAAGGCTGTCTGCTAATAGCAGCCCTACCTTTTTTTTTTTTAATAGATTTTATTTTGTACAGCAGTTTTAGGTTCAGCAAAACTGAGCAGAAAGTACAGATTCCCAGATACTCCGGCCCCCGCTATCAACATCCTGCACCGTGGTGATGCATTTGTTACAGTTGATTAACTTGCATTGATACACCATTACTACCCCAGATCCATGGGACCATCTGTTTATATTTTTTAGACCTCACAGGTATACTACCAATTAAATCCCTTTTTGCTCAAGGTAGTTTGCGTTGGTCTCGGTCATTTACAACAGAAAGCATCCTAACACTCCACCTTTCCAGACTTGCCTCCAGAATACTTCTTTCCTCCCACTGTATACTCCAGACTCACTTTTTTTTTTTAACCACCCCTGGATACTCTTCCATTCATTCCCATTATCCTGCTTTAGGCTCCCCCATTAAATCCCCTCTGCAGCCTCTGAAGGGCAGGGAGCTTGCCTTATTCATCTTTGCATTTTCCACAACACTTATGGTACCCAGTAAGTGATCTTAATAAATGTGCATTAAAACAAAATGAAATACCAAATGACATGTAAGGAGATTTTATTATTGTATTCCTTCATTTAATTTTTTCCCTCTTAGCTTTCCTTTATAAAGTAATGGTCAAGCCAGGATTCAATTAAACAGTATTGTCTCCCAAGAAATAAAACAAAAGTCTCATCAAAAATATTTTCAGGTTGAGCCATCTTGGAGACTGTGGAGGCCTGCTGGGAACAGGACTTCTAAAACGACAAATGCGTCTGGAAGGCTGTGGTCCAAGGCTGTTTTTGCTGGCTATAAGAGGGGTCTCTGGAACCAGAGGGAGCACATAGCTCTTCTTAAAACTGAAGGTGTTTATGCTTGAGATGAAATTGAATTCTGTCTCGGCAAGAGATGTGCTTATGTGTACAAAGCAAAGTACAACACAGTAACTCCTGGTGGAAAACCGAACAAAACCAGAGTAATCTGGGGAAAGGTAACTCATGCTCATGGAAACAGTGGCATGGGTCATGCCAAATTCTGAAGCAATCTTCCTGCTAAGGCCATTGAACACAGAATCTGTGTGATGCTGTACCCCTCAAGGATTTAAACTTATTGAAAAGTAAATAAATAAAAGTGTGGATTTGTTCTCTTGAAAAAAAAATTTTTAAGTTAATCAGAGAATGTTGGTGCTATTTGTAGCCTAAAGTTTGCAAGGAAAGTTTATCTCACCCCATGTCCACAAATATGCCCAAGATGATTAGGATATTCAATATAATTTATCTTGTTAGGTAAATTAAAAGCATTTGAGATGTACAATACTAAAGTCATAAATGGAGCCACTTGAAAGTACAAATGAGCTTGCTATTCAGCCGGGAGGCATCCATAAGGCTGTATCAATTGTTAAAATAGTGAAACAATTCCATGCGGGTTGGTAACAAGCTTCTGTCCTTAAGCTTCCTGTCTCTTTCCAAGAAATTTCCAAGTCTCTTTCCAAAGAATTGCCTCCACACCCCTCCTAAGATCCAACACCTAAAGAATTGATACCTGACCCTGCTCTTGCATTAGGGCCATGATTCTTTCTGATTAGCTGATGGTCAGGCCATATATCTTAATTCTTTTGACTATCATTTCTACATATCGGTAAACAGAAAAAAAAAAGTGAAAGACTTTAGCAAAGCAAAATATTCAACAATTCCCTACCCTACTACTACCTACTATGTCTTTTTCAACCAGAAAGGTGAAGAATAAGTGATAGAATCTTACAGAAAAACTTAATTGGGCAATTTGAATGTGTTTCATTTTAATCATTCAACAAGCTTGTACTACATTGTCCCCTGGGTGGGGGGTTCATGGGCTTGTGGTGGCTTGAATGATGATTAGTACTAATCAGGGGCCTCCATTAAGAGCTTATCTGTTGAGAGAATGGTCCAGAAAGTTAAAACCTTGTAAAAGGAAATTTCTTTCAATCTTTATGTGGATCAGAAACTTTTTGTATGATATACTCTCAACTTCCTTCTGGGAAAACCTAGCATTCCTGATAGACAGTGATAAAGACAAAAGAAACTCCAGAAGTTCAAAAAATTAGACGGAGGATGGTGCTGCTTGGATAGGACTCTACCAAAAAAAGCAAGTGCTTGAGCCTGCCTTGAAGGATTAGCAGAGCTGTTATAGAAAATCAGAGGAGACTGAATCAAAGCTGCATGACTTTGTAGTTAGAACCCTGGCTCTGGCACTTACTAATTTTCAGGCCTTGCACAAATTATTTTACTTCTCTGTGTCTCAGTTTCCCTATGGGTAAAATGGGAATGGTGATGATAATAATAATGTATAATAGTAATAATACCTACCTCAAAGTGTTGTTAGAATGAGTGAATTCACAATAAGAGTTCGTGTTAGGTGTTTGGCAATATTAGGCCCTCAATAAGTGAGCTGTTATTGCATGAAGCTAAGTGAGAAGATATCACATTGCAGAGTAGTGTAAAAAACAATTTAGATACACACAGTGCGAAATAAAATTCATATTTTATGGCAAGACAAGAAAAATTTAAACATAAAAAACTCTTCTGCCTTTTAGCCTCCTCTCTCCCCCTGTGCATTGTGTATCTGCCTTATGCATTCACCAAACTCCCCATTGGCAAGAAGATCTTCTCAAGCACAAAGAGCAACATTCTTCTAGCACCAACAAGAGAACTCCTTAAAAGGTAACATTCCTTCTTGATCTTGTAAGAGGTCACATGACCCACCAGGATGACAGATCTGGATTATGTAAACTGTCAATACATCATTTGATGTACAGCCTTCTGTCTCAAAAAATTTATATATCTGTGCCTTGATTTCTAACCAGTGGAACAGTTCTCAGAGCTTTCTGAGATGCCCTTTGCAGGTTATAATCCTCAAGTTTGACTTGAATAAAATTTTCCATTTCTTTCTTAGATCGACTGATTAATTTTTCATTGGCAACACAGACACGCACTCACAAGGTGCATTTCACCAGAACTAGGGAGCTGGACAGGTATACCCTGATATTTACAAGAGCCAGGGCAAGAAAACAAATGGATACCCTCAGCTTCGCAGACCAGACCCTGTCCTGTACCATAGAGCCCCACATACATGCACATAGACATCTTAGCTGCCATGCCTAACTGTTTACCGCTTCCCCAGCTGTGGTCACTCCTCAGGCCTTGGAGGACACACTGGCAGCTGGATCAGACCCCCAGGAAGGCAAGCCCTGGGGGAAAAGCCCGTGCAGCTGTGGGACAGACCCTTGGCTTCAGTGCAGGGAATTCTGAGGCCCCAGGAACCTGGTCTAGAAGTAGGGGGCTCCATGTAGTCACCTTCTTGGCCACAGAGAGATGCAGCCAGAGGAGGACCTGAAGCATGGAGCCCAAGTCAGCAGCCCGGCTGCCCAGGTCTAAGGGCAGTACTTGGTAGTTCCACTGACAATCAACTCTTATAATCAATATTCCATCTTTAGTACCTGTGGGATTATGATAAACTAAGTATGTCATAGGGAAGTCTCTCCTATACTAGAAAAGGCACTGGACTGGGGATCAGTGAAATGGAGCAGGACCCTGTGGGACCCTCCTGCATACAAGTTCTTTCTTTGTCCCACATTTCTTATTTATAGGAAATAGGCTTCATTCAGTCTCCTTGACCTTCCCTGAGTTCCAAAGGGCAGATTCAAATGTTGCTAATCAGAAAACGGAGGGAAAGCAGAAACAAGGGAGGAACAGCCAAGAAACAATGGTGCAGCCTTGGGGCAGGATCCTGATTGCTCTTCAAGGAATATACAGAGCAGTATCTTTGAGTTCTACTGCAGGATCTGAGGCCCCCACCCAGGTGGAAGGTGGTAACCTCAGGCTGAGCACAAGATTCCTGGAACACCGCCCTGTTACCTCACCATCAACCAATCAGAAGAAAGCCACACACCCTGCAGCCCTCACTTTAAATTTTGCCTCTAAAAACTTCTCTCTGAAAACCATTGGGGAGTTTGGGGTTTTGGAGCATGAACTACTTGTTCTCCTTGCTTGGCTTTTGCAATAAACCTTTCTCTGCCCCAAACTCTTGACATTTCCATTTGTTTGGCCTCATATGCATCAGGCGCTTGCGTTCAGTAACATAGGACCTCTGGATTATGATCCTAGCCACAAAGTCTAGCATGAATTATATTTGTTATACTTGTTATAACTCACAGCACCAAGCACCATGATGGCCCATAGTAAGATCTACTGAAAAATTTGTATTTGTAATGTTGAAGACTATTGAGATTCCAGGATTCCATTTGATTTCAAGAGTAACTTTTAAGAAGGTTAGGTTATTTTTTTGGTTTTTTGCTTTTTAAAGTCTAACCCAAGGTTCAAATCGATCCTAAAGAACTGGACCCCTTTTCCTTTCTTATATGTTCTAAAAGTTCACCCTCCTTCCCCACACACCCAGATGAACTTATGCACTATTCAGTCCTTTTCACCAGATGGGAATCAGTGGTACAAAAGAGCCCAAGGCCCAAAATACTTTCTTCAGTTCCTGCAGGATGAGTCCTTATTTCACGCATTTGAACTAATTATTATGCAGGTAGTTTTGTTTTTAATTGAAGTACAAGTAGGGTTTTTTAAATTTTTTTAATTTACTTTTTCAATTTTTAAAAAATTTTTACTGAGATATAGTTGATTTACAATGTCGTGTTAGCTTCAGGTGTACAGTAAAGTGATTCAATTTATATATTATATATGTATATATATATTTTCAGATTCTTTTCATTATAGGTTATTACAAGTTATTGAATATAGTTCCCTGTGCTATACAATAGGTCCTTGTTATTTATCTATTTTATATATAATAGTTTGTATATGTTAATCCCAAACTCCTAATTTATCCCTCCCACCTCTTTCCCCTTTGGTAACCATAATATTGTTTTCTACATTTATGAGTCTGTTTTGTTTTATGTTTATTTGTTTATCATTTTCTTTTAGATTTCACATATAAGTCATATTATATGATACTTGTCTTTCTCTGTCTGATTTACTTCACTTAACATGATAATTTCTAGGCCCATCCATGTTGCTGCAATTGGCAACTTTTCATTCTTTTTTATGGCTGAATAGTATTCCATTGTGTGTGTGTGTGTGTGTGTGTGTGTGTGTGTGTGTATATATATATATATATGTATACATCTTCTTTATCCAGTCATCTGTCAATGGCACTTGGGTTGCTTCCATGTTTTGGCTATTGTAAAAAGTGCTGTGAACATCAGGGTGCATGTATCTTTTCAAATTACAGTTTTTATCTCTTCCAGATATATGCCCAGGAGTGAGATTGCTGGATCATATGGTAAGTCTATCTTTAATTTTTTTGAGGAAACTCCATACTGTTTTCCATAGCGGTTGCACCAATTTACGTTCCCGCCAACAGTGTAGGAGGGTTCCAACAGGGAGGTTGTTAATGGTGCATGTATAAGAAACCAACATCACTCAGATGTCTGTAAGTTCTTGCTTTTAAAAATAAATAATGTAAGAAATTTAAATTGTACAGAAGGATCCTTATACATATGCTGTTCACAGTCATTGAAATGAAAAGTAGACCAAAGTTAAAGGGAACGAGAATGAAATAGAACATTCTCTTAGCTTTACCAAGTAGAGTATTTCCTGGTTTGTGGTATCTTTCTAGAACCTAGAATCAGAAAATAGCTCTTTTATCCTGTTGGCTGAAGTGTAATTGTTCTTCTTAGGAGTTATCAAATGATGTGTGTGTAGGGGTGTGTGTGTTTGTGTTGGCGATGCTTTGTGAGACTCACTGAGTTGCACTTAACTCACTGCCATGTATTTGTGTAACCAGAATTGATGCATTTTGTTATGCTGGCCTCTTTTTGTAAGCAGATAGGTTGTGGGGAGGGGGTGTCCCCAGAGAAAGAGAACCAGAAATGGGTTTCTTGACATAAGAGAAGCCATTTTGGCCTAAACCATTTTGTGATCTAAGCCTGGCCACAATGCTTGCCCTTGAATAGGTCTTGATAACGTTCTTAAGGGAAAAAGGAAGGCAGGAACAGAGAAAAAGCAGTCAAACAACAGTGCAATGATCAAGCAGAATCCTAGTTCCTCCTCAAGGGGTATACATAATAATATATCTTTGAGTTCTGCAGGAACTAAGGTAGAGGATGGAATGATGATGCTGACCCTCCTGACTTCAATCAACTAAGACTTGGACTCTGTGGACCTTGGCCCCAGTTCTACACTGAATTCTCCTCTGCTCAAGCCCCTTCATGAATATATATGTACCTTTAGCTTCAAACTTATCCAATTTTGCGTTGAGGGGACACTGCTTTGGGAAGATCTCCAGTGTTCTCTTTACTAGCTGCAAGTAATAATAAATCCTTCTTTCCCCTAATCTTTGGCTTAGTTGTGTATACCAGCTGACCCTCACAAAGGAGTGAACCCAGTTTTTGAGTAACATTTTCATACTCAGTTTGCTCAAAACCATTGAATCAGATCATTCTGGAACCCCTGAAAAAGTCCTTCAGACAAAGGTGGCAAGAGTAGGTTCCAGCCAGATTTGACTCACTCCAGTATTTGTGAACGTTGTTATACATATATTTTTATTACAAAGTTGTTCATAATTGAATCTATTCATGCTTTCATGTTGAAGACTTTGACTGTTTCTAAATAAATTAAGGTTGGCCTTTTCCCATGTTCTCTGTCCAGGATATAATTTGTTCTTGATTATAACTACATAGGCTAATTATTAGGAAAAAGAGCAGCATGCTTCAGGAGACAGGGCCACAGAGGAAAATATTCCAAGGATCTTTGTTCCCTCCTATCAGTTTTTGCCTCCTATTCTTTTTTTTCCACGTTTACCAAGCTTTTCAGCTTTGAACTGTAGACATGTATTGGAGTGACTATATTCTTTGTATTATTGTAGTTTGGGACTTGAAGTTTTTAGAGGGCAGAGAGATAAGTTTAAACCACATCCTTCAAGGAAATGCTTAGTAAATAAGAATGCGAGTCATCTTCTGCAAGTATTTTAGGGAGGCCCTTGCCATTTTCAGGAACAGATTTTCATCCAATGGATGACCCAGTAGACACAGTGATGCCTTTGATTCCTGGGAGGGATGGGTTTATAAAGGAAGGGAGCAAAAGAGGAAGAAAGCAACATTTAAGTCTGATCTCTGCCATAAGCTGAGCTCCTCAGCACACACACTCACGCATAAACATTCACTCACTCACTCATTGGCACACAAACACACACAGAGTTTGCTATTCTTCAGCTAATGGGATTGGCACCGCTTAAAGCAGATTGCTAGGTCATTGTCTGCAACCACAGCAAGAGAAACATTATTTAAAGGCCATTCAGACCCTAAAAGAAGCGGCTGAGCAGAGTAATTATTGGAGACTCTCCATTAACTAGGGCATCTTTGCTCTTTGTTTGAGTTGGTTTAATAAGACCCACTAATGGGGCTGTGGGGGAGGGGGCACACTAATGATTCTAAAAAAGCCCCTTCTTGGCCCCTCTATTTCTGGGGACTGTCTTTAGAGATGCTGACAGTAAAGCCAGAAGTTACCATACTGCAAAATGACCTTCACAAAAACTTGGTGTGGACCCCTACTGCTCGGGACTTTGGTTTTAAAAATGAGGAAACATTCTTTGACTTTTTCTTTTTTATTCCAAGGTGATTTGCCCCCACTTCCTCTCACTGGTCCTCGGCCCTTTGGGTTTGGGGGACTTTGTCATTGGAAGTAGCAGCACTCACTGGGAATGAAGCAGAATAACAGTCCTGAGCAGTTTCTCCTCTAACCTGTGGCTTCCACTCATTTTCCAGTGGTCTGCTTCTCTAGAAAAATCACTTGTCCCATTACGATTTTTAAGCCTGTCATGCATTTACATTTCAAACCTAGGATGGCCACCTGAATTCTAACTGCCTTATATTATCAACAGTCAGCTTTCTAATGAAGGCCTCAAACACTCAGCTTTCCCAGCTTGTCTCACAAGGGACTCTGCTGCATTATTAGTTTTAGCTGGGAAGTGGCCTGAGCTGTCCATTTCTCGTGTCCCCTGTTCCAACCCTAGACCAGGCTTTCACAGTCTCTCCTCTAGATGGATGCAGTACTCCCCTAGCTGGTCCCCAAGCAGCACTATTTGCCCTCCCAATCCATTCTCCCTACAACAGCCAGAGCAATTCTTTCAAAACAGAAATCTAATTAAACATCTCCTATTACTCATAAGAAATTTTGATGTTATCTGAGACCCAACATGATCTGGCTCTTTCTCCCTCTCCAGTAAAATCTTTTTTCTTTTTCCTGTTGGGGGAGGTAATTAGGTTTATTTATTTATCTATTTATTTTAATGGAGGTACTGGAGATTGAACTCAGGACCTCAATGCATCCTAAGCACACACTCTACCCCTGAGCTATACCCTCCTTCCTCTAGTAACATCTTGCGTCATGCTGCTTCTAGCTATTTGCTCCAGCCACTGGGGCTTTTTTCAGTGAATGATCATATCGTGCCCATTCCTGCCACAGGACTTTTGCACATCTTTCTGCCTGGTACACTTTTTTGCCTGGTACCCTCCATTCATCCTCTCAGTTCAGTAGTCAGATCTTCAGGAAAGTTTTCCCTTACTGCTCTTTCTAGGTTGACAACTTCTATTTCATGCATTTATCACACCCTATACTCCTCCTTCATGGCACTTACTGTAATTAAACTTTTACATTTATTTGAATGGTTTCATATTTATAATTACCTCCTTATAAGAGTGTAAACATCATGAGAATAATCATACGCTCTATAAGCAATAACCATGTCTGGTTTTGTATATCATTATATCCTCAATGCTCAGTACAATGTCTGTGATCTAAGTGCACAGTAAATATTTGTCATGCTGCAGGCAGTAATTCAAAGTACTGTACTCAATTTCTTTGTGTCTATTTTCAATTTTTCAATCAAAGTTTGTTCCCTGAGAGGTTCCATGACTACCATATTTGGGAATTACCTATATCCCATGTTTTCCCATCAGTGTAAAGGCCAGTCTCCTTCCCTATGAGATTAAAGACTAATTGTCTATTTTCAGGGGTAGAACTAAAAGCACATTCTTACTTCTCTAATAAGTGGAACTTTATGCAGTAACACAGATTTACAAGGCACAAATAAACACACACAAGCTTTACTGATGCCATCTGTCCTATCAAGATCCAGTGGGAAAGAGAATGGGGTATATAATCAAAGAGGAGAGTCAAGGATTAGAGTCTCAGCACCCTAGACATACGGGCACAGAGATGGATTGTTCCATTGCCTCTACAAACATGGTCCACAACCTGCGGCATCAACATCACTCAGGAGTGTCATTAAAAATGCAGACTTTGGGGCCCCAGCCCGGTCCTACTGAATTGGAGTCTCTAGGGGTGGGGAACAGGAGGTTGACAATCCCTCCAGGGGATTCTTATACACACTGAAGCTTGAAAGGCATTATAAAAGTTGAGGAAATGAGGTGGGGCTGGGAGGAGTGGGTATAGCTCAAGTCCTAGAGTGCATGCTTAACACACACGAGTTCTGACCCCCAGTAACTCCTCTAAAAATAAACAAACCTAATTACCCCTCCCCAAAAAACTTTTAAAAAAAGAATTTAAAAATTTAAAAAATCTTTAAAACATTGAGGAAAGAAGTCTGAATGGACTGAGACCTGGTGGAAGAGTTTCAAGGAAACCCTTGAATTTAATCTGGGCTGTCCTTGATGGGTAGAATTTGGAGTAATGAAGGGCTCAGGGGAGGGCATTCCAGGCAGAAGGAATAAAGGAGTAAAGGCATGGAGGGGGAAATGAACATGGCATGGAGGGGGCTGATTGAAGCTGACAGTCTGGAGGTGGTATGAAGGCAGTTTTAGAAAACATTTTACACATAAGATATGAATATTTGTATATATATATAGTGTTTTTCTGATTTCAAAGATAATATATTTTTGTATAAACTGTAGAATATTAGAGAATCCTGTAATATAGAAAAATATAGACTGTTTCCCAGCTAAAATCAAAAGCAAAACCTAAAACTTTCCCACTTTCACTAGAAGTGACCAGATAACAAGCTCTGGCCAATGAGATGTAAGCAGAAATCTGATGGATGAGGCTTCTAGGAAAGCCTTTGTTTTCCTCATTTAAAAAAAGGCCAGATTTGGCTTCTTGTGAGTATTTTGCCTTTGCTTTTCCTGCTGCATCTTGAGTGGAATGTCAGCGCAGGATCTTGAAGTTTAGCAGCTACTTTGTGAGCTCAGGGGAAAAGACAGAAATGAAGGATGTTGACAAAGAAAAACCAGAGGGAGCGTGCGTCACTAGTGGCAACATGGAGATACTCCACAGCCCTGCATTGTCTGTTACACGGAAAAATACTCCCCTCACTTGCTTAAAACCCATTGTATTGGCTTCCCGATTCATGCAGTGAGAGCATAATCCTAACTGATTAAACCACAGCCCTTTCTTTGGAGAATAATTAGAAAAAGAGAGATCTGGGGTCTGGCATTCAGTTTTGCCCCCAGATTTACCAGAATTATTAAAACCAGCAGTCGACCAAGGGCAGGGCAGTGGGAGCACAATGAAACCAACTAAAAGTGTCTGCTCTTGATTATCATCAAGTGCCAGCGAATGTCAACAGCCAGTGATAAAAATACTTCTCCCTCAAAAAACTCTAAACAATTGCTGAAGTTCATGAATTTTAATAAGACGCATGTAAACTTCAACTTAGCACATTTTATTACTTGTCCTTTAGTAAACGTTGTGTTCTACATGGATATTAATTACAAGAATTCCCAGTTATATGCTGGGCTTCCAATACACGGGGGCACGCAGGCTCCTTTCAAAGGTAACTTTATCATGGGTCAGGCTTGTTCCAACTCACTTTAGGGACCCAGTTTGTGTTTCCAACCCCTGTGGTACTACAAATGCTTGTATTTATGCAGTAGATTTGAAATAAATAATAGCACAGTGATTGCAAAGACAAGGAATCAGAACACAGGTTGACTTCTGTCATTTTTTTGTGACTATTTGAACTTTTGGTATTTAAAATATAAAAGTGAAACTGCATACTGCAAGGTGAGTATTTCTGATTGGTAAGTGTAAAATTTAGTTTACACACGAAATGTTTTACTGAATTCGAACATTATCTTTAAAACAGAACTTTCTTTTTGTTTTTACCTTCTTAGTCTTTGGTAACTATTATTAAATTGTAACGTTTTAATTTCTTACTCACAATATGTAGGTATGAGTTTTTCCCCTTTTTTTTTTTTTTTTGCCAAAACCCACCTCATTGTATTAAAAAGTAGTAACCCATATTCCCCTTTTTTGTAATATAATTTTTTTCTAGTATAATTATATATACAAAATTTAATAAGCTACATTTGCTACATTTCTTTTCTGGCCAGTATTATTTGTTTTATTTACTTACTATTACTAAAATTAATTTTGTCATAGAGAGGATGGAGATGTTAAAAAATAAACTTCTCTGCCACTGGTCAAAGTGATCTCAATTTTATTTTATTGTATTTATTTTTAAATTTAATTTAATTTTAAGTTTTTTAACATTTTTTATTGAGTTATAATCATTTTACAATGTTGTGTCAAATTCCAGTGTAGAGAACAATTTTTCAGTTATACATGAACATATATATATTCATTGTCACATTTTTTTCTCTGTGAGCTACCATAAGATCTTGTATATATTTCCCTGTGCTATACAGCATGATCTCAATTTTAGTTGATTTTAGCACTTACCACCAATATTTTCATTCCATGACTTACCAATTCAAAAGGTTATTATAGTCCATTTTCGGTAATTTTTTTAAAGGGTACATAGGTGGCATCCTCTCTGAGTGCTTGTGAACTGGAGTCTTTGTATTTTCTTTCGCTGAGTTACAACATAGCTAAGTGCTATTGGATTTCAACCTCATTCCTTAGCATTCTAAAAACATTGCTTCATAGGAATTTCACGTGGCAGAAAAAGAAAAGTTTGTGAGAAGTCTGATTTTTTAATGTGTTTGTTCAAGGTAGTTTTTTTTTTTTAAAGGGGAGAAAATGGATATGGTAGCATTTTTTTTCCCTCTTAATCCTGTAGTTCAAAAATTTTGTCCGAATGTGTCTGAGTGAATTTCTCTCTCTTTTTTCAGGGTATAGTTGATTTACAATATTGTGTTAGTTTCTGGTGTATGGCAAAGTGATTCAGTTATTTGTAAATATATTTTTTCAGATTATTTTCCATTATAGGTTATTACAAGACATTGAACATTGCTCCCTGTGTGATACAGTAAATCCTTGTTGCCGGTCTATTTCATATCTAGTAGTGTGTATCTGCTAATCCATACTTCTAATTTACCCCCCACCTCTTTTCCCTTTGGCAACCATAAGCTTGTTTTCTATGTCTGTGAGTCTCTTTCTGTTTTGTAAATAAGTTCATTTGTATCATATTTTAGATTCCGCATATAAGTGATATCATATGGTATTTTTCTTTCTCTTCCTGGCTACTTCACTTAGAAACGATCTCCAGGTACAACCATGTTGCTGCAACTGGCAATGTTTCATTCTTTTTTATGGTTGAGTAATATTCCACTGTATATATACACCACATCTTCTTTATCCAGTCATCTGTTGATGGACACTTAAGTTGCTTCTATGTTTTGGCTATTGTAAATAGTGGTGCTATGAACATTGGGGTGCATCTATCTTTTTGAATTGGAGTTTTTGTCTTTTCCTGATATATGCCCAGGTGTGGGATTGCTAGATCATATGGTAGCTCTATTTTTAGTTTTTTAAAGGAACCTCTATACTGTTCCCACCAATAGTGTAGGTGGGTTCCCTTTTCTAAAGTATGGTTTTCTCTTGACTGATGTTACTTGGGATGTGGTTTACACACTTTTAATCTAAACATCTTCATTCTCTCACTTATTTATTCATTCACTCATGCGTATCGTATCTCAGGTCTATTTTACAATGGTTTCAACACTTTTTTCCTAACACAACTGAAGGATACAAAATAGCTCAATCAGCGGACACTCATTACTGTAATTTAAAAGCACACCACTCCTACCTGGACGGTATCATACTAAGTGAAATAAGTCAGACAGAGAAAGATAAATGCTATATGTCATCACTTATATGTGGAATCTAAAGAAGAAAACAAACTAGTGAATATAACAAAAAGGAAACAGACTCATAGAACAAACTAGTGGTTACCAGTGGAGAGAGGGAAGGAGGGAGGGACATGATAGAGGCGGGGGATTAAGAGGTACAAGCTACTACACATAAAACAAGTAAGCTGCAGGATTTATTGTACAACACGGGGAATGTAGCCAATATTTTATAATAACTATAAATGGAGTATAATCTATAAAAATTTTGTATCACTACATTGTACACTAGAAACTAAAATCATATTGTGAATCAACTATAAGAAGGAAGGAAAGAAAGGAGAAGGAAGGAAGGAAGGAAGGAAGAAGAAAGTAAGCCTACCACTCCTTCCCTGGCACTTCTGGCCAAGGGCCCACTAGGGCAGTGCCTTGCATTCTCATCCCCACTCTCCAGTGAAGAATCTCTCTTCTACCATATTTCTGGCAATTGTGTCTTTCCATTCCATGTTCTTAAGGAGCACCAGTTGACTTTCCTCTTTGCTCTCTATCGTTTGTTTCTATCATCTTAACTTTTTCATCTCTTTCTCCTCTTCTTTGTATTTTGGGAGTCCTTTAACTTGTCCTCTACATCACAATAGCATTAATTTTGCTGCACCTCCAATGTCATTTTTTTTATTCTAGTGTTCACTTTTAATTTCCTTCCCATCTTCTCTTATCATATCATTCTTCCTTTGAGACAAATCTTGTTGCACTTTCATTTCAGCCTAACGTCTTCTCATGTCATTCCCCTCTTTAATAACTAATAACCCTTCTCTTTTAAAAAGTCCATTTGGGACTTAAGGCTCTCAGATCCCTGAAGTTTCCAGTAATCTCCAGTAGATCAACTCCTGGAGCAGGCTCTTCTTGGGAGTCTCCTAGAAGTTGTTTCCTTTCTCCCATTCTGCAAAAGTTTTTCCTAGGCTGCTGTGTTTTGTTCTCTTTGCTGATCCTCGAATAAGGTAAGCTGTGCTCAGACTAAAGCTTTATCACCAGACATGTTCTTGAAACTGTTCCTTGTCAAGTGGAATAACACTGAATCCTCCTCTCTGACACATCTGGAGAAGAGGTCTCTCCCAGTTCTCAGATCAATGTCGGGGTTTTGCCAGCTTCCACCTGTGCTCTCTGCAGTAGCATCTCTCACTAGCACTCACTCCTCAATTGTGCCTCAGCCCAGCTCAGCCCTTCTTTTCCCGAAGAACTGTCACTATCCCAACACTTGTCATAATCATCTCCTTGCCTTTTTTTTTTAAGTATAGTTGACTTACAATGTAGTGTTAGTCCTTGCTTTTATTTTAGTTTTATCATTTATGTGGCAATGTATGCCTAAATAATTTAATTAATATTGACTTTTATTAACTTGATTTAAAAGGAAGTTCATATCTTTGTGTGACTTGCTTCTTTCACTCAGTGCAATGCATCAGTGTCCTCCCGTCAAACAGGCACACTTCTGCAATGAAGGAAGTCGGGTTTCTTACTTGTGGTGGTAAGGGAAGACACACAACATGTGGAAACAGGGGGCATCTCAGTAAGAACACGATCGGATTTATCATAGGATTTCATCTTGTGTTAGGTGATTTCAGTGAGAGTGTTTAGCAAAACAGAGCTTTGTTCTGGTTTGGAGACCCCTGGTCAGGAAATAAGGGTAATTCTGTGATTAAGTATTACATTAAATCTTACCTAGAAGGAAGGAGGGAAGACTTGGGAGAGTCTAAAGGCTTTCACACAATAAAGTGATATGATGTGATGAGACAAACCAATGTTTAATGAATGTTGAACCATCCATGGTGTTTCCAGCTAGACTGCACTAGGATCTGGGCATGAGCAGTCCACACATAACTGGGTTAGAAGGGAAAAGAAGGATAAAATCTTAGACACACTAAGACAGGAAAATTAGATCTGTAAACTGGCCATTTCATTTAAGGAAGAGACCAAAAGAAGAAATAATAGTCATTCAGTTAAATATGCTAAGTTGACCTTTGATTTGTCATATCTAAAAGGAAT
Source organism: Camelus dromedarius (assembly GCF_036321535.1). Classification (NCBI taxonomy): domain Eukaryota; kingdom Metazoa; phylum Chordata; class Mammalia; order Artiodactyla; family Camelidae; genus Camelus; species Camelus dromedarius. The sequence goes on along the minus strand of NC_087439.1, from coordinate 66,096,869 downwards.
GAAACAATGCTTTCAGTGACATGGATGGACCTAGAGATTATCATACTGAGTGAAGTAAGTCAGACAGAGAAAGACAAATGTATGATATCACTGATATGTGAAATCTAAAAAAATGACACAAATAAACTTATTTACAAAACAGAAAGAGACTTACAGACATAGAGAACAAACTTATGGTTACCGAGGGGGAAGAGGGGAGGGAGGGATAAATTAGGAATTTGGGATTAGGAGATACAAACTACTATGTACAGAATACATAAATAACAAGGTCCTACTGTATAGCACAGGGAACTACATTCAATAGCCTGTGGTAACCTTTAATGAAAAGAATATGAAAAAGAATATGGATATCTAAATACATATAACTGAATCATTATGCTGTGCACCAGAAACTAATACAACATTGTAAATCAACTAAACTTAAAAAAAAAAGTTTTATCTCATAGTAGAAAAAAAATGTCAAGCAAATCCTGTTTGTCTTTTACTGGATTATGGCTACAGCAAACTGGTTCAAATCAGTAATGGAGACATGAGATCATAAACATACAAACTTACCAAACACCAATCCCCTCCTCTTATTCTGTAGGAGTTTTGGCCAATTTGCCCTCTAGCAACCAATCAAGAGGCAGTTTAGTGTGATGCAGAGAACATTTTTTAGAAAAATTAAAACCTTTAAGCGTATGGAAAAATACAAGGAATGACATAATAAATACAATTCTACCCACTATCAGAATTAACAAGTGTTAATATTTTGTGATATTTGCTTTTGATATTTTATTAAGAAAATATTATAGTTTCAACCCAGTCCCATTCCCCTTCCTCCATCCTTAGGGGCAACCATGATCACATATTAGGTGTTTACTCTTGTCTATGTTTTTTTAAAATAAAAATTGTATATATTTAAGATCACCACATGATGATTTGATGTATATATACACATATATATATATATACTTAGTAAAATGATTACTAGAGTCAAGCTAATTAACATATCTCTTCACACAGTTACCATTTTTTGGTTGTGATGAGAGCACCTGAAATCTACTTTCTCTGCAAATTTCTAGTGCTCAACACAGCACTATTAATTATAGTCATCATGCTGTATATTCTGTGATTTTTATACTGCTACCATGTTTATGGGTCCCCACCTAATATACATTACACAGTATGCTTTAAAAGTTTACAGAAATGTAACTTATGTAAAATGTATATTGTAATTACTACATATAATTGACATCATTATAATTTCTCATTTTTATGTTATGTTATCCATGTTGCATATAAATTTGGGTCATCTAATTTTTTAAAATTTATTTGTTTTAATTTTATTATGTGAATTTTTATAGAAGCATAATATACAGGAAAGTATATAAATTATAAACATACAGCTTGATGAATTTTCACAAAGTGAAAAGCACTGTGTAACCAGAAGCCAGATCAAGGAATTACCAGCACTCAAAAATACCTTTTTGTATACTTCTGTTTGCTACATTCCTCCATCAACATAGATTTGTTTTATCTCTGTTTAAACTTTTTAAGGAGTGTAATCAAGACGGTGTACTTTTTCTGTATCTGACTTCTTTTGCTCAACATTATGTTTGTGGGATTCATCTATATTGGTATTTGGAATTGTAGTTCATTTCTTTTCATTGCTTTATGAATAAACTGTATATCACTGCTATATTTATTATTTGAATATACTATTAACAATGTTCATTATTTATCAAGTTTTGTAATCTGATGGACAACTTCAACATACCTCATTATTTTTTAATAAGATTTTAAAAAATAACAGCTTTATTGAGCTATAATTCACATATCAGACAATTCACCTACTTAAAGTGCACAACTCAATGGTTTTAGTACATTCACAGATTTGTGCAATCATCATTACAATTTTCATGACCTCAATAAGAAATTCTGTGATCATTAGTAGTCACTCCCCATTTCCCCCCAATTTCCACTCCCCCAACCCTAGGCAGTCATTAATCTACTTTTTAATCTCTCCAGATTTGCCTATTCCAGGGATTTCATGTCATTAGAATCATACAACATGGTCTTTTGTGTCTGGCTTTTTTCACTTAGCGTAATGCTTTCAAGGTTCATTCTGGCTGTAGGATTTATCTGTACTTCTTTATGGCTGAGTAATATTCTGGTGTATGGATGTGTCACATTTTGTTTATCCATTCATCTGTTGATGAGCACTTGGGTCATTTACTCTTTTTGGCTATCATAAATTATGCTGCTTTTTATTGCTAAATGATATTTCATTGTGTGGACATAATCATTGTTTTAATATATAATTATTTAATAGTAAAAGAGATGAAGATTTTAATATATTTGACCATTTTTCATTTGATTTGTTTTTATTGAGTTGTACAAAGCGTTGTATATTAATGACTCTCTTTATTTGCCAATTATATTGCAGTATTTTTTTTCCAGTTTGTACATGTTTAAATTTATTTTTTCCTTCCTGTAAGACTTTAGGATTGTGTGTCTTACTTAGAAAGCTTTTTTATATGTGAAGATTATTTACCAAAGAAATTTATCAAAGTTCTGAACTATTAATACTACAATTCTTTTTTACATTTAAAAATCTTTAAATCTTCTGGAAATTTTTGGGCTATAGTGTGATAAAGGACTTTTTTTTTTTTTTTTTTTTGCTTTTTATTCCTAGTCAGTTTACCTACCACTGTTTATCAACAAACGCATTCTTTTCACCCCCACATAAATTTGACCCATCTACCTTTTCACATATTAAATTCACTTGTGTATTTGGGTTTATTTCTTTTTTTTTTTTTGGTGGGGGGAGGTAATTACATTTATTTATTTATTCTTAGAGGAGGTACTGGGGATTGAACCCAGGACACATGCTAAGCATGTGCTCTAACACTTGAGCTATATCCTACCCTCTGGGTTTATTTCTGATCATTCTATTCTATTCTATTCGGCTATCTATTTCTTCTTTAGAATGTTATAATATATTGTTATAATAATTACTTCCCCAATATTCTTATTTTTCAGAATTTTTCTAATTTTCAATTTACATTCTTGATGAATTTTTGTTTTTTGGGTATTAAAAAAATTTGTGTGTGGGGATAATTAGGTTTGTTTGTTTATTTATTTATTTATTTCAGTGGAGGTACTGGGGATTGAACCCAGGACTTTGTGCATGCTAAGCATGTACTCTATCACTGAGCTATACCCATCCCCCTCTGATGAACTTTTGTATTAGTCAAGTTAAAAAAAAAATCACCCTGATATTTTACTTGTCTTTGCATTGAATTTATAAATCAATTAAAGAAATTAATGCTTTATAATTGCAAATTGCCCTCTCTCTTAATGCTGTAAGCAGAGAGGGAAAATCTGAAGTGGAAAAAGAAGAGGAAGAGGAGGAGGAGGAAGAGGAAGATAAGGAAGAAGAGACAATTTTTCTCATAAATCACATCTTAAAATATAATGTAAAGTGCATTTTTCCCTCTGAATAGCACAAAACACTTTAAAAATATTACCTCAATCTCTAGAACATCCTAACACCATGCAATCACTATTATTTCTAATTTATAGGTTGAAAGTGAAAAGCAGAATCTTGGCAAAGTCATTTAACTTTTATATATTTATTCTTAAGTGATTTTCTTTCTTTTCAGTATACATGAAGAACTGAGTATCTTTCCTGCCTTTAGGCTTCTGGCAGCTTCTGCCAGAGTAAAATGAAATAATAGAAGGAGTTAAGCGAAAAGCTATGTATGTATGTATGTATCCATCCATAGAAATAGATGGAGATGGAGATATAGTTGATAGTGATTTTATTCTGATATAAGCCACTTTATGTCAATTTGACCCTTATCCCAACTTTGGCTCTTATGCCACTGTCAAAATTATTTCCAGGCTATCCAAAGTGTTAAGTAATAAACAGAAAAATAAATTAGCTCTCATTCTTAGCTTCTCATACCTCTTAATTTTGAACAGTTTCTTTTGGAGAATCAGAAAATTAAAGGTTATTTTCCTGCAATTTTTCTCCTCCTAAATATTTGGATAACATACTGGGGTGACTAAATGGATAGTTCGCATCTACCATGGAGACAACCAATCTGTAAAGAAAAGCTGAGAGAACAGGGAGTCCAAATGCACTTGGAGTACCTGGAAATTACACCTGGCAGCCAGCAACCTTTTGTGCTTCTTTGTTGTACTGTATTTTCTGGCAGTGGGCTTTCAAGGCTACCTTTATTTCACTGATTACTAAATTAGTGTTGGATTTAATGAGAGAGATCTGTCCTTTTATTTGTGCCTTTTTTCCTTCTTCTTCTTACTTAAAAAAAAAAAAGGATCAGCATCACAAAGGCTTGGTACATTTCTAGTTTGCTTTTGATGATGTGACCATTTGCTCCCATCTATCTCCATGGAAATAAGCTTCCTCCACCCCCACTTTTCGAAGCCTCAGATACTTAGGAAGCTTCAGGACTGGACTAGAGTTGCATGCTAAAATAATGCAGAGAAACAAATTGGTCTCTGTAAATAGGCCCCATCTTCAAAGCATTTGAATAGTCTTCAAAATGTGATCCGTTTTTCTTTGCTTGAAAACAGGTGTGTATTAGATAAAATATTTGGAAGTAAAATTTGGCGTCTCAGGAAATGCATCTCAGTAAGTGCCCATATTCCAAAACAAGACTTAGACAGGATTTCAAAATTAGAAGAGGCCTCAGACTTCATCTAGTCTAAGATTTTTATTGTACACTTGAGGAAATTGAGGCTTAACAAAGTTTATTGCCTTTTCCTAATCATAACTTGGGGGGGAGACTCTCCTAGCAAGGTATTCACTCCTCTGTTACCAACATTTCAACAATAGTAATTATTATTATGAATTATTATTAATGATATTAATAATAGCTATTATTAATAAAAAAGAGATAACTAACAGAGTATGTGCTATAAAATGTGAATAACTATTATTATGTCTATGCTAGGCCACTTTTCACTATAACTTGAAGTGCTTTAGAAGTTGATATATCAGTTTTCAAATTATGTTCTCCTAAAGAATATACTCATAGAAATCAATATTCCTAAAAGATTATATATATGCACACATATATATTTGTAGCATATAAATAAAATATTAACAGTGGCAATCTCTGAGTAGTAGCAATAGTTAAATTTCCTTTTTTAGAATTTCCTATATTTTTAATTTTCTGCATTAAAATATATTACTTTTTAAGAAAAAAATACTTAAAAAATTATTTTTAAGGGGAAAGAGGTAACTAAGTTTCTTTATCTTTAGAGTAGGTGCTGGGGATTGAACCCAGGACTTCGTGCATGCTAAGCAAGTGCCCTACCACTTGAGCTTACATTCTCCCCCTAAGAAAAAAATACTTTTTAATTTTAAAAAGTTTTGCACATTTGTTGCTTAAGATGTAAATCATTCCTATTTGGCCCAAGACACTGTTCTTTTCCCACAGAAAACAGAATACTTTATGGTTCATAATAGCTGCAGATTTCCTGCTCTGCTCTACCTACTAAGACTTAGTGCTGGAGCCTGGAATGGCTCTGCTTCTTTAAAATTCACAAAGTATCAGGGATTCTCACTTAGCCAGGAAAGAACTGACTGCAAACCCAAGGTCTTTATAAAGAATATCCTCTTCACAGCTTTATTTGACCCACATTTTGCTTATTGTTTTGTTGAAGAGCCACTTTGAAGGTAAAGATAATATTAAATGGTACTTCTGTGAGCTTTTCACCTGAACCCCTCAAAGTACTTCACGTACCTTAGCCCCTTTATGGTCTTATTAAGGTATGTGTTTGGTCTTGGAGACTCATCACAGTTCCACAAACAAAATGCAGTGATCAGCTGTACCTTGGAAATCAGGGGAAACTCTGGGAACAAAGAGGTGTCCAAGAATAACAAGAGATGGGCTATGGTATCCGACATGGTGACAGTTCCCAGCACCCTACCCTACGTATAACAGATGCTGAGAAAATGTTCTGTGACTAAGTGATTCCAATTCAGAGATCACATCAGGGCTTGGTTGTCTCCTAAGCACCTGCCCCCTGCCCTTCCTCTAGTTAAACAACACCCCATCAGCCTGAGCCAGTTGCAGGCTATAAGTTCACCACTCTTGGCCATATAAAACACTGCAAGCAACTGAGTTTAACTTCTATTAATTTTTTCCTGCTTGCTAATTACCTCCCCCCCACACACAAAATACAATAAAAAAAGAAGTCTCTATAAAAAAATTTTTTTTCCTGCTTGATTATAGTTGAAATCAACTAGATCCAAATGGCTTTTATTATCAACAATAATATTGATTAAATTCTTTTTATAGAAGGATAATGCTTGAGACCTTCAGAAATGATCAAATGGTCATTTACCATATCTTCTTTCACATATCTGGCTTAAATATCTTCCTGGGAACAATTCTAACAGGAGACTACAGAAGAATAGAAAAGGAACATGTAATTTATGCTGGGATAGTAAAAATTAATGGGAAGTAACCGAGCATCTTGAAACCAATATAGATCTCTAGATTTTTGCCCTTATCCATATATGGTGCTAGTATTCACCCAGTTGCCCAAGTCCAAAATCACACAGCTATCCTTGGCTTCTATCTTTCCTTCACCCCCAGATTCAGTCCACCAGCAAGTCCCATTAGCTTGACTTTCAAAAAATTCCCACATTTCTTTGCTTCTCCACTTCTTTTCCTCTCCACAGCTGTCCCCTAGTCCAAGTCCCTGTCATCTCTCACTTGAACCACACAATGACTCCTAACCAGTCCCCCATTTCTGACCCTCACTATGATCTATTCTCCCCATGGCAGCCAGATTTAGCATATAAGTCAGATGATGCATGTCACGCCCCTGCCAAAGGCATCCCTTCTCACAGGACAAAATCCAAACTCCTTTTTGCCTAGAGTTCCTACTTGATCTAGGCATTGCCTACCCCAAACCTTTTCTTTCAGTCTCTCCTTTGCTTTCTTCTCTAGCTGTGTTGACCTCCATGCTGTCCCTAGTTCTGCAGCTGCTCTCATGTGCACAGAAGACTCATCTCCAAGGACCTTCACTTGGTTTCCCCATTCTTATCATTTCAAGTCTCTACCCAGATGCTTCCTCCTCCCAAGGAGGGCTTTCCCTTGTCATCCTATCTAAGACAGCACCTTACTCTTCATCTCCTTGACCTGTGTTACTCTTTCTCAGAGCTCCTATCACTACTTGAAATTATATCTTAAATGTTTGTCTTCTGTCTCTGCCTGTAGGATGCAATCATCACAAGAGGGATGTGGTCTTTCCTGTCTCAGCTCAAGAGCAGCTCCTCACATATAAAAGGCACTCAGTAAGTATCAGCAGAATGAATGAATGGTTTCATCTTAATTCTTCTCCTTTGAAAGATCCCCATCAGGTTAGTGTTAACAGGTGATCAGGATACCTAGAGAATATTAAATCAATATGCAGTGTACACAATAGCAAACAAATTCCATTTCTACCATTGATCACCAGAGATGTATGTGAGCACTTCACATGGATATTTGGGCTGTAGATTTCTGTGGCTCAGAGCTAGCTCAACAGATACACTGCATTAAATGCTACGGAAGGCTCACTGCAGTCTTTTATGTAAGTGTTTATCGCCCCCTTCAGGTTGTCATGTTCTTGAGGGCAGAGACCATGGCTTGCTCATCCTCCTATATTTTATGATGGCAGTTTGCAGATAGCAGGTAATATGTAAATACTTACTGAACCGAATGAAACTGGTCCTTTCCATACCTGGTATTCATTTTCAGATTCTTGGTGGGGGGAGTAGTGTGTGTGTACACATTCAAAACAATAAAACCTATTTTGAACTGATCAGACCTGGGAGACATGTTAGTTCTCCCTAATTCAATTTGTTAATTATCACAATTCCAATAAAAATACCAACAATGTTTTTTATGGAGCCAAACAAGTTGATACTAAAGTTTATGTGAAAAATAAACAGGCAAGAATAGTCAGGGAAAAAACCCACTTTGAGTGGGGACGGGCCCTACTGGATATTAAAATATTCTATAAAGCCCTTGTAATTAAATTATCTCCCCTTTTTGGGTAGGATTACCCAACATCAGAGATGTTAGTTGCCCCAAGTCACTTTATTAACTATCACAATCCCAATATAAAGAACAACCTTTTTTTTTTTTTTTTTTTTTTTTTTTTAGGGAGCCAAACAATATAATACTAAAGTTTCTATGGAAAAGACATACAAAAGTAGACAGGAAAACAATTTAAAAATTGAGAGGGGGATTAGCCCTATCAGATATTAAAACATACTGTAAAGCCTTTTTAAACTAAAACAGCATGGTACCAGCCTATGTGTAAACAAATAGATAATAGAATAGAATAAAAAAGAACCAAGAAACAGAACCAACTATGTATGGAAATTTAGTATATGAAAAAATTGCATCTCAAATTATTGAGGGAAAATGGACTGTTGTCTCAAGGCACTAAGTTTCCTGTGCAGCAACAGACACCTTGGCAGAATTTGGCAGCAGGAAGTGGGGTGCTGTCCTAAGAAACCCCTAAACCACACGACACTGGCTTTGGGACATGGTGGCAGAAAGAAGCAGAAAAGGCCACGAGGAGACTGTCGGTGACGGTGACGGAGTGGAGGACTGTGAGGAAAACGTTACTGGAGGCTGGAGCAGAGGACCCTTCTTCTGTAGTGGCAAGAAGTGTGGTAACACTGCCACCTGGAGGAACGTGAAAAATAGAAAAATTGCTTAATTAACTGCTGGGGTCACCTGGGGAGACGTCCCAGCAGAATGTAGAAAGTGCCACCTGGCTTTTCCTCGTGGCCTATGATAAAATACAAGACTGGAGAGATGATCGAATGAAGAAATCATTCACGTTTTTGGAAGAATTGGAAGGAAACACAAAGAAATTAGGATTTACTGGGTTCTAAAATAAAATTGTTGCTTACCACCAGTCACTCCCATTGAAAAACTCCCACATGAGAAACAGCTTCAGGGCTAAGATCAAATCCACAGTGTGGCTATAAGATGCTTTGTCAGAGAAATTAAGGGCAGGCCTGGTGGTACTTCTAAGAATCTTAAGAGCATGTCTCAGTAAACCTTGGAACTTTCAAGAATCTTAAGGGTGTTGTCCCACACCAGCCTCAAAGGAGCCTCAAAGGAGGCCCCGGCTTTCTAATGTGTAAATGGACACAGTCTACCTCGTAGGACTGCTGGGACTAGTAAACAAAATAACACTCACTCATTTGAAATATATGCTGAGTGTCTGCTCTGTGCCAGGTACTGTATAGAGTTTGCAAATTCCTCACAGATACACGTCTTCAGGATTCTGGAATAAGAAACTGGAATTCCCAGGAATTCTTGAAAATTCTCTAAATCATCAGTTATGCTGTGTTTTCCCCATAATATCTTCATTATGTTTTAAAATAATACTATAAAAAAAGTAAAAATAAAATAAAATAATGACCATAATAGCCAATAGTGAACTATTTTTTTGTGATAGGGTTATACTAAAAGTTTCTGAGATTTTCTGCAAAAAAGAAAAAGGTGATAAGAATTGCCTGGTTTATTATTATGAACATATGTGTTGATACAAGGTTATACTACATTTTGTTAAAAATTAATAAACAGCAACCTCAATTAAAATAGAATCAGATGAGAAAGGAGAGCCCTCCTGCTGTGGTTGAGAGCTGAGCCCAACAGGAGGAGGAAAGACTTCCTCTTCTTTCCTGGTAAGAGCTCAGCCATTGAGAGGCTGTCACAACTCGGCCACTGAAAAGCCACTCGACTTCAGACTCCCAGTTTTTTGTTTACTGTAGCCCTCCCAACACCCTTTTCCCTCTTTAAAACCATTCTCTCCACTTTTGCTGGGGATGTGTACACACACCACAACTACAAATCCCAAGTTTGCAATTCCTTTTTTTTTTTTTGGAGGGAAGGTAATTAGGTTTAGTTATTTATTTTTTGGAGGAGGTACTGGGGATTGAACCCAGGACCTTGTGCATGCTAAGCATGTGCTCTACCACTTGAGCTATACCTTACCCCCTGAAATCCCTTGTTGATTTCAAATAAACCCATTTTTGCTGGAGAAATAACTGGTAGTCTACTTGTTTTAGGTCAACAACTTCAGTGACATGTAAAAACAACCACTACTTGATATAGACATTTGATAAGAGAAAATATCGAAAGAAGGGAATATACCACAAAACAAATGCCAAATAAAGTGATTTTAGAAATTAAAAAAAATAATACCACAAACCTATAAATTTAAAAAATTACATAAAGCATGACTTGCCATATTTGATTGCCTTGATCTTTGTTTTATGACAAATATTCCAGCTGTAGAATGGTCTTTCACTTTGTGTCGACAGCTGAATCGTGGACAGTGTATCTAGAGTTGGCTTTTAAGGTACATGATATTTATTATAAATTCATTTAATCACTTTTAAATGATTAAAATAGTCTTCTCTTTCTGATTTTGATTTTGCCACTGAAGTTCATATTATTTTTGCTAATTCAGATTTTAGACCAGTTTCAGACTTCACGATAGACGGTCCACAAAATATTTATTCTTCTTTGCATTTCTTCTGATAAAATATATCTCCCTTCACAAAAGTCTTTCTAGTAGTGACGTTGCTAATTGAACAATTTCGTTCTTGTTTGCCAAAGCAAAAAAAAAAAAAAAAAAAAAAAAAAGCTGTCTACCTCATATAAACTACTAACATTGCTTAAATGTTTAATGATGGATAATAGATCTGTTTTCTGCATTAAGCAATTCAATTAGAATTTTTTTAAAAAGCACACTGCTCAAAGCAGAATTTTGTTTTTGCTTAGAAGAGTTGCATCATTGTTCCTTAATGTAACTGCTAATCAAGCCAGTTTTAAGCAATCTCACATCTCTCTCACAATTTTGTAATATTCCTCTTTCCATAAGTGTCCTAACTTCAGTGGGCATAAAATCATTTATGTCAGATTTAGGGTCTTTAAAAAATCTCTCAATTATTATTATTACTTGTGTGTGTGTTCCAGAGTGTTTTGCAGTCCAAAATGACCTGTGAGAGTTTTTCTCCATTTTTGGTGAAAAAGAGAAATTCTCACTGGGGAAAACTGAAACAGTATTATAATTTTTCTTATTTAAAAAACTGTCAGGAGAAAACTGTCTTGCAGATCATGCTGATTAGCTCTAGTTACATCATCTGAATCTGAGCTAACTGCTTTCATCTTTGTCACGTTCAGAATCTGCACCGTGTACGCTTCCTCTGTGAGTTGTTTTTGATGCTTCCACCTTTCAAGTGTTTGTGTAAAACACTTTTGTTACAGCACAGTGAAGTAGGAAAACTGCTGGAAACTCTCCAGATTTTTCCACTATTGCCAGTCATTGATATTGGTGGATTCCTTCAAACCAATAACATCTCCATACAGATTGTTAAGTTTTATTTCTTGCAGGAAGAATTATAAATTTTTTCCCGTGATTTCTCAACTGATTTTTCTCAGAATTCAGAAAAATATCAGTGTTCCAAGAAATTCTGGAAAGGAATATCCACATGCAAAAAAAAGCCTGCAGCAGGTGCTGGGGATACTGCAGTGAACAAGACAGACCAGGCCCCCGCTCTTACAGAAACACAACTGAACGGGCTCTTTCAGGTAGTGAAAGGACACTGAACCAAAAAGGGTGATGTGTCTGGGGATGGCTGTGCTATGTCAGTGTTGAGGTGCGGTGGCATGCAGTTGTAAAGCTACAAGTAGCACTGATGTAAGTAAGTTTATTTCTTTCTCATATAAAAGATACTGAGAGGCTGCTGTTGTTCACTGGGTCCCCATCCCACAGCATCATTAGCTCTCCAGGCTCTTGTCTGCCCTTCATCCTATCCTCACTCGCATCTCCAGGTCCAAGATGCTTCCAGAAGCTACAGTTATTACATCTGCATTCCAGACAGTAGGAGAGAAGAAGGTAAGAAGAAGGGTTTCATTGCTTCCCGTGAAGGAGGCTTCTAGGAAGTCTTACACATCATTTGCACTTGCATCCCATTAACCAGACACATGGCCACATCTAACTGCTGGTGCAGCTGGGAAACACGGACCAGTGCACCAGGCACCAAAGTGCCCAGCTCAGCACTGGGGTTCCATTGGGAAGGAAGGCCAGGAGTGCATGGTTTAGGAAGTCTTTTCCTAGGCAGTGACAATGCATCTGGAACTTGAAGGAAAAGAAGCCTCTTGTTAGATGATGGGGCAGAACATCTCAGGCAAGGGAAACAGCAAATGCAAAAGTGAAGTGACGGAAAATGCAAAATGTTTGGTGACTTCATGGAAACAAGTAGAGCCAGACTGGAAAGTAGTAAGGGAAGTAGGAGAGGCGAGGAGAGGAGTCCCAGAGACGGGCAGTGGCTGGACCACACAGGCCTTTACCTGCTGCCACGAGAGATTTGCTTTCATATTTAAAAAATTAAAAATTAAATGCAGCCACTATTGAGAACAGTATAGAGGTTCCTTAAAAAATGAAAAACAGAGTTACCATATGATCCAGCCATCCCATTCCTGGATATAGATCTGGAGGGAACTCTAATTCGAAAAGATACACGCACCCCAATGTTCATAGCAGTACTATTTACAATAACCAAGACATGGAAACAACCTAAATGTCCATCAATGGACAATTGATTTAAGAAGATGTGATACATTCAATGGAATATTACTAAGCCATAACAAAGAATGAAATAATAGCATTTGCAGCAACATGGATGGACCTAGAGATGATCATACTAAGTGAAGTAAATCAGACAGAGAAAGACAGGTATCATATGATATCATTTATATGTGAACTCTAAAAAATATGATACAAATGAACTTATTTACAAAACAGAAATAAACTCACAGATATAGAAAACAAACTATGGTTACCAAAGGGAAAAGGGGGAGGGATAAATTAGGAGTTTGGCATTAACGGATACACACTACTATATATAAAATAGATAAACAACAAGGACCTACTGTATAGCACAGGGAACTATATTCACTATCTTGTAAAAACCTATAATGGAAAAGAATATGAAAAAGAATATATATGTGTATATATATATATAATAACTGAATCACTTTGGTGTACACTGAAACTAACACAACATTGTAAATCAACTATATTTCAACAAAAATTTTTATTTACTATAAAAATATTTAAAATAATTTTAATTTTTAAAAATTAAAAAAAAATTCATTGCACTGGAAATTAGTTTCAAGGGAGAGGAGTACTATACCTTAAGTTCTTACCGGAGTGCTTGAGTGGTAATGTAATCTACATTAATACACTAGACAGGTCTTGGTTTTAATGCTGATTTCATCCTTGATCATTTAACAAGATGTGGCAAATTACAGATTATTCTGCCTTTGTTTGTGTATAGGCAACATGTAAAATGCTATTTGCTAGTTAGCTGCCTCAGTGAGAAACAGGTAATATGGTACAGCAGATCCACGGTGGACTACTTTTTGTAGGTCTGGGGTGCAGCAGCTATGAGGGACTTGAATGTGGGGGGTACTGACTAATAAGGAATAGTAATAGCATATCTGTGCTTTATGGTCAGCAGTGTAAAAGCCAAGAAAGATTTTTTTAACAGTTTTTCAACTTTTTACCTTTTTTCTTCTTAAGGTCATTAGGCATTTGGTAGGAATCTGCATTATACTATCGGGCAAGACACACAGCAACATTTATATATGTAAATTAACACTTGATTTTTAGCTTCTGTTAGATATTTTGTGCTCCTCTAACACTCACTGAGAGTTAAAGTTAAGCAAAAGCTGTAAGAACTTTCAGCCTCCTTTCTTTGGGTTAGGAATGGCCTCAGATGCCTATCTGTGGTCGCCCTCTAGTGGCGGAGTTAAGCCTAACATTTAAACGCCACCTTAAAGCATCCTTTTCTAATACCTACCAAGAGCTACCATCTAGTATCTAACATCTACTAAGAGCTACTTACCCTTCCCGTCTCAGAGAGGCCTTTCTCAGCTTTCCGCCTCCCTCCTCACTGTCTCTTATAAATTGATTTCTCTGACTATTTGAGACCCATCTATTCCTCCTCTAACCAACTTGTACTCTGTGAGGGCATGGACCTCTTTGCCTTCTAGTGCCTGACACCACTCTCCAATTAGCGTGTTAAATGAACGAATAACTGAGCAGTAAAGGACTTGAATGTCAAGAGCCTTTCACACTTCTTCACTCCAGCCGAGTGCAGTTATTAGGAGAAAATATAAGTTCAAGGCATCTGTGCTTGACATTTTCCTAAAGCAACTGATGCTATTTAAATTTTTTAAATTAAAGTAAAACCTATATATCAAAAAGTGCACACATTGTAAGCATACAGTTGAATGATTTTTCACAAACTGATCACACCCATGTAACCAGTACCCAGATCAAGGAACAGAACATTACCAGAAACCCAGAGATCCAGCCGTGCCCCTTCTAGTCACTACCCAACCCCAACTTTTAACATCATAGAATCATTTTGCCTGCTTTTCTAGTTTATGAAAATGGAATCGTACAGTATGTACCTTTTGAATCTGGCTTCTTTTGCACCATGTTACATTTGTGAGTTTCATCCATATTGCTGTGTATATCACTTTTTGAAAATTGATTTCAAAGGTCAAAAATGACATGGAAAAAGTACAAAAGACTGCTTAAATGACCCTAAGTGACACAGCAATGTCTCTTGCTGAGCACAATCTCCGAAACACTTGGGCAGCCAAATAAATGAGCTGTTAAAATGAGATCCAAGCCTTTTAAGCAATGACTCAGGAGCCTCTACTCCTCCCCTCAATTCATTTTATTCCAGCTTTTGTGGCAATTTCTCTCCTAGTCCAAATGCTTGGAATAATGTGCACACCTGTCTTTGAGTCTCTTAAATTTTTTTTCTAACTTTCGCCCTGTTTTTTAAATTTTATTTTTTAATTTTTAAAAATTGAAGTATAGTTGATCTACAACATTGTGTTAGTTTCTGGTGCATGCTTCCTGTTTTTTGACTTGTATATTTCTTCTCGTGCGTGTGTGTGTGTGTGTGTGTGTGTCCCATTTTCTGCTTGATGGATGGAGGGTTGAGGTGGGGACTGTGGAACTGAGTATTGGCTTTAAGGGAAGGAGGTGAAAAGGGATACAAGATGGAAAAAAAAAATGGCAGCCAAAAATGACACAGAGATAAAGCAAACATTGTCTCAAGGAACACTTCTATAATCAGTCGGTAAAATAAGTTACAAAGATAGGAATAAAAACCCACTAAATAATTCATAACTATTATATTAAAGGGGAAAATAAAATGTTTTTCTCAAAGGAAGGCAGCTTAAGCTGTCAATGAACTTCTAACCACATTTATTAAAATATTCAAATATGAATAGCTGCCCACTTGAGGGAGAGTCTAGGAATGTGTTTGAAGTTGAGTGCCTCAGTAGGAAGCAATTTTATTATAGAATAACTCCATGTGTCTACCTTAAGATAAAGTAGAACACTTGATAGTTTAAATATTGGCTTCCTGAACATTATCATATTTGCTTCTAACAAAAATCTGGGGAGGTAGATAGGGCAGGAATTCTTATAGGTATTTGAGAGGAAAGGAAACAGGCTCAGAGAGCATAAAGCCATGTAACTAACAAGAAGCCCACTGGATGGGGATGTAATGGCCAGCAAAGTGACTATAGTTAATTATACTGGATTATGTATTTGAAAGTTGAAGAGTAGATCTTAAAAAGAGTGGATCTTAAAAGTTCTCACCACAATTTAAAAAAAAACTTTATGAGTGATGATGGATGTTAGCTAGACTTGTTGTGGTGATCATTTCACAATGTATACAAATATCAAATCATTATGTTGTGCACCTGAAACTAACATAATGTTCTATGTCAATTATATCTCAGTGGAAACTGCAATAAAGCACACAGGAAACCAAAAAAGCAGCACACTGAAGACTTGAATTCAAAGCTTTTGAATGCACAATCCTACTCTTACCTACAAGCGGGAACTTTACAAAGCCTTTGTTTAAGAACTTCATGGAAATTCAAAGTCTGGTTTTCAAAAAATGAGATAATAGATTAAAGGACCAGGTGATGTGTAGTTTGTGGGGAGACTTGGCCGTTCAAAGGAATGGGATTATTTGCAGTTCACTCTAAGACCTGCCTTTAGGAGATCAGCAAGTTCACTGGCCCTATTTTTTTTTAAAGACAGTTCACGGTAGAACAATCTTCACACAGCAATTCCATCACAAGGTCTACTCACTTTTATCATCAGGAAGTTCTTACCTAACCCTAAATCCTCCCAATAACAAGTTAAAAAAAAAAAAAAGAGCATTCTAAATTCCAAGGAAGATGAAATAACATTTTGCTTCCTAAAGTCAAAGTTGACAGTGCTGACCCGAGAAAGCACAGGTGCTATCCACAGACTCCACTCTCAGCTTCTGTCTTCCTAGTAATGCTGGAGTTAGTAGCTAGTTTGCCCATTTGTCAGTGAGGGTGTTTGCTACATGCTGTGGCCCACGTGAAGTGAACAGTTTCGTTTGGATTTTGTGGTGGGTGGCCCTGGCACCTGGGGGCAGGCATCTGTTTTTTTCCCTGCTTGGAATCCAGTTCACTTTCCAGTATCCTTCTCTCCTTAGGTGAACATCTCTTCCTCATTCTCAAGCCGTGTGGCTTAGGTCTTGCTCATTCTATCCCTTAACTCCAGGCATAAGTCCAGGTTTCCTCTTAGCTGCTTAGAGTAGACTAGTCTACTGACCACTGGGACCAGCTCAGGAAGAGGGAAGTTAACTCAAACTAGGCCAGTGAGACTCAATGCCAAGATTTTGCAAGAACTCTCCCCTGGGATTCTGAGATACAGGATGCCGTAAGCCTGGAGCTGCGGAGGTCCTCAAATGCAAAGAACTTGTTGAGAGCAAAGCCAACACAGAGAAAAACAAAGTTGAGGAAGACAGAGGGCTACAAAGAACGACTCCTGATGATTTCATTTGAACCCCTGCATCCAGCCTTGCCTGAGGCACGTAGATCATGTAGACCATACGTTTGTTTGTTTTTTTATACATGCTTTTTGTTAAAGCTTGTGTGACATAGTTTGCAGTCACTTGCAATTGAGAGTCCTGCCCAACGCAATATAAGTAATCTCAGTTCAGAGTTATCTGCATTCTGACCCCATGTAGCCAGATCTTTCCTTTCCTATTTTGCTAGAAGACAGAAATGAAACCCAAGTATATGTCAGACATAACAGCTGCTGCTAATCTTCTACTGAACGCTCTCTGAGCAAAGTTGGATCCAGAACATTTGGGAGATTAAGTATAAATCATTCAACACTTATCTTTAGCAAGTGAGATATTTGTTCACACAAGCTTCTTTAAACAGTCAATATTGCCTCTAATTTTGAAGTTTAGGTTAGGTTTTTAAAATGTCTACAAAACTGCATTGTTGAAAGCTGGAAAATGTCTGCTAAGTTAACAGCTTATTTGCAAGACTTTAAAAGAAGGGAAAGACGAGACTCATGAAAAAATGAGCCTCATTTTCTTGGAAGAAAAATTCAATGAATTTTAGGCCTATTTTCTTTTTTTTGATTTGTTTTCCAAAGGGAGGATAAATAATGTCAGTTAAATTTTTTCTTATGTTCCTTACTAGTATGGGTATCAAAACCAGAGAAATATTAGTTAATTTTTTAAAAATTGTAGTGGTTTTTTTGTGGTGCTTTGAATCTTAAAGAAACTCAACTTTAACTTATGAAAAGGAGAATATTGCATTAAGTACACAATAACACAATATACAATAATGACAACACAACAGATATAACAACAGAGGCTTACCTATATGGAGCACTTATTACATGCCCAGTTTGTGTTAAATGCTTAACATGCATTACTTAATTTATCTGTCACAACAGCTCCATCAACTACGTTGTGTAATGGGCTCAGAGAGGCTAAATAACTTACCCCTGGCCTCCTGGTTGCTTAGTGGGAAAACCTGAATTCAAACACAGGGCTGTCTGACTCCAGGGCTTAATTACCAAACTATACTATCTGGGTTTTCAATCCCATCTTTCTCCGTAAATGTGCAGAAATTTAGCAGAGGATGCTTTGCTTGCCCTACATGAAGAGTTTTAAAAATTTAAGCCAGTATTACAAACCAGGGTGGTGGGTGGATAGTTAACAACAGACTGTACAGTTGTAGATTTTCATGAAAAGTTGGAAGATCTGGCCCCTGGGGCACTCCTTTCCCTAGGAGGGAGGAAGCGGTGATGTCTGGCTGCCCCCTTTTGATGGGGCAGGTCCACTCGGAGCTGGCCCTGTTCTCTGTCAATGCTCTTGTGACTTCCTGGGTTTCCTGCTTCCATCCCTCCTCCCAGTTGCCTGTCTTTTGTCTTTAAGGAAACACAGGTCCAATTGCATTGAGCCTGCTGAATGCCTTCCAGGGTCTCCTATTACCTGAAAGCACTTCATACCAGTAATTTAAAATCCATCTCCAATGTCATCTCCTTGGGAGACAGAGAATCCTCCTCTGGAATTCTCCTTACTCACCCAGGAAGAACTCATGTAGTTCTTCTGTGCCTCGAGAGTGCTTCACATCTTCAGCTCCTTCCCAGTTAACCACATTTTACCTAACCGAATTAATTGTGAGTCTGGCTCCCCTGCTAGACTCTGAGCTCCTTAAGGGGAAAGGCCCTGTCTTATTCCTCTGCATTCCAGACCCAGTGACTGGACAGAAGGAGGACTCCATCAATCTTAACTCCTTCCCCTGTCTCCTGAACAGCAGTGACTATCTTATCATCTCCTAAATTTCCCTGCTTAACTCAGCAGCACTGGGACCTGGGACATAACAGGTGCTCCATTAACCGGCGTTGAAAAATTGAATGACCGTGTGGCTGGCATAGCAGGTCTCAACCCGTGTCTGACCCCACATTGACCGTAGCCTTCTTAGCATCCTTCTTAATCAATTTCCCCAGCTGCCAGCAATACCTGTTACCTGCAGGCTCTGCCCTTCTAATCATTAAGCCAATGAGGAAGTCGGCAAGCTAAGATGTGAGGAAGCTTAATTACTCAGGAGCCAACATGTGTTACGGCCAGTATTTTCAGAAGCAATAGCGGTGAACAAAATCCCACATTTGCACCTGATTTCACCCAACCTGCCCACCAACCTGACTGTCCCTTTAGTGGGAATGACATTTTGCTTGACTGGCCTCACTTCTTGCTTGAGTTTCCTACCAGGACAGAAGCGCAGACTAGAGCAGCAGCCTCGGAGGTGTGGGTTCCTGGCACCGAGTCGAGTTACTAGGGTCCATCTTTGCGGCTCCCACCATCCCTTTTACTGACCCAGCATCAGGCACTCCTGGGAAAGTTCTGCTTCCACGGTATAGGGAAAATGGAGTCACTCAGGCTCTCTCGCGAGACAGCCGGTGCCCCGTGACTCAGCTATGCTATCACGCATGCGCGGTACGCATGTAGTGTTTATAAGCATGATTTGCAGCACGCAAGCGCACTGGTTAGCGCCTAGGTAATAGTTGGATAGGTGATGGCTTTCTGTGCTTTGAATAAGGAAGATGGGATTTTTCGCCGCCACTGCCGCCATTGAAGCCTGTGTACTCCGCTCTGCAATAAAGGCATGTCAGAGACCCACGGCTCCGCCAGTTCTTCCTTCTGCTCAAATCTCCAGTGAACCTGCCAGGCCTTGAGCACCTGTAACACAGACGGCTTGTGTGGTCCCCTTGAACACCCGTGAGAACTCGGAACTCACTAGCATTTGGGCTTCTCTCTGGAACTTGGCAGTGTGTGCAGTAAATCCTCCCTTGGATGCGAAGCCCTTCTCTGCTGGATCTTAGTGATCCAGCTCCAGGCTACCCGCTTCAGCCAGGTCCCTCAGCTTGCCTTCCAGAGTCACTTCAGCTCTCCCCTAGGTCTTAGCCTCCACCTCCAAGGTGGATCTTTTCCCTTTTGTTTTCTGTCTTCTAAAGATAGATCTTGGGTTTCCTAGTCCTTCAAGTAATTATCTAGGTAAACTTATCCTTCTATAAAAAACAAACAGGAAGAGGGTATAGCTCAGTGGTAGAGTGCATGCTTAGCAAGGAGGAGGTCCTGGGTTCAAGACCAAGTACCCCCATTTAAAAAAACAATATATGTATATATATATATATATATATATATATATATATATATATACACAAATCTAATTCCTCTGCAAAAAAGAATTAATTAATTAAAAAACAAACAAGTCCCCTCTTAGACTTTTCAACTCAAGATAAAGGATAATAATCACATGCTACTTATGAGTTTTCAGTCTTGAGCTGACGAAATTTCTTTCTTCTTTTTCTTTTTTTCAAGTTCAACAGGGAGACCAGCCCCATCTCTAAAATTCCATATCACAGAAGGGGTCTATGGATAGCAGCTAGTCCCATCCCTTTTTCTAAAAGGGTAAAGTGACTCAGGCTCCTCCTTACTAACAGGATGCTTGATCGAAGTGCCATCTAGCACTAACTTTCCTTTTCTGATCAGGAGCCCAGAGAGACAGGTTTCCTCCACCCGTATAGGAACACTGGAAAGCATCTTTACTGTTTGCAGGCGAGAGCAACTTACTGGGATGTTGCAGCACTTCCGTGCTTTCATTCTTTTCCCTTGTTTAACTTGTACGAATCATCTTTTTGAGACAAGCCTGCCAGTGACTTACGGTATCTAGACCCATGGTGGCTTATCAAACCCATTTCTCCCCAGATGAAGGCAGGACTGTCTCTGAGGGCAAACGCCCTAAGTCCAGACCTGCAAACAACTGTTTGCAGAATTGTGTTGCAAGAATGTCTTTTGGAAGCAGGGACCTCACAGTCACACCCTCTTTTATGGTCTTGCTGGTGACCTTGTCTAAAATGACGGGAGCTGTAACATCCAGTTTGGTTTCATGAGTGTTACCGGCCTGAAATGTCCCCAAGCAGCTCTCGTGTTTGAGTTTCAAAGATCTCTCTTTGCTTTGTTTCCAGCCCCCTAGGTGGGGCTCTTTTCTTCTCATTTTGGATGAGATTATAAGCTTCGAGTAAATTATTGCTAGAAATGGCATGTGCAGGAAATAGTATACAGTTGACCCTTGACCAATACTGGTTTGAACTGCTTGGGTCCACTTTTACCTTTTTTTTTTTTTCTCCTCAATAAACAAAGTGAGTTGTCTGCATCCGTGGATTCTGTGTTCTGGGTTCCAGATCAGGACATCCAAATTCAACCCGCAGTGGCTTGAATCTGCCATCTGCCCATACCAAACCCACGGATGCAGATGGCTGACTGTACCAGCTATTTTATAGAAGTGACTTGAGCAACTGGGCATTTTGGTATCCCCAGGGGCTCCTGGAACCCTCTCCCGCAGGTGCTGTACATGTTTCTCCCCCTACCCACACCCCTAGTCTTCCTGTCAAAGCCTGTCCTTATCCTGCACGGAGGCAGTATAACCTAATGGTGAAATGCGAGGATTCTAGAGTCAGGGAAATTGGGCTTCAAATCCTGGCTCTGCTCCTTCTGTTTGTACGTGGCGCTGGATTAATCATTTAACTATTCTGAACTTGCAGCCTTGTTAAATGCAGATACTGCCAGTACCTAACTCATATGGTTGTTGTGAAAAGATTGAACAAGCAAATAGATGTGAAGTGACTGACGCAGGGCCTGATGCACTGGAAACACTATAAATGTTGTTAGTTATTATTATTGGCTGCGCGGCAGACAGAAACATTGTCGAAGCATCAGGACAGCCTTCCAAGGCTGTTGTCCTTTCAGCAACTGCTTGATCCCTGCTCACTGATGTGTGAATTCTATTACACACTGCCAGCGAGTAGGCTTTACACGTCTGGATATATATTTCAGATGTTTAAAGAATTTCAATGTTTTCCTGTGTCATAAAGCCTCGGTGGAGAATCCTCTAAACAGTGCCAATTAGGTCTTATTTCTAAAATTATAATGCAGTGTGTGGGGGGTATAACTCAGTGGTAGAATGCATGCCTAGCATGCATGAAGTCCAGGGTTCAATCCCCAGTACCTCTACCAACAAGAAAAAAAAAAAAAGAAACTAGCAATGAATTATTTAAAAAATTATAATAATGTGTGTTATATCTCATGGGGAATTTTTTGGCTTCCTTCTTAGCTAATAGAGATATTAAAATTGGTAGTTCCAGTGAGGAAGTGGGTAGGGAAGAGGCTGCTTCCCACCGTGTGACCATGTAAAAAAGCTCCCTGTATGGTCGCAGTTACGATGAATCCTCACCAGCCCAGGAAAAGCTGAGCTACACCGATTTAAATGGTTCCAGCTTTTGTCATCAAGATCGCCATTGGGTTGTCTCCTACGTCGCTCCCTTTCTTTCTTTCTTTCTTTCTTTCTTTCTTTCTTTCTTTCTTTCTTTCTTTCTTTCTTTCTTTCTTCCTTCCTTCCTTCCTTCCTTCCTTCCTTCCTTCCTTCCTTCCTTCCTTCCTTCCTTTCTTTCTTTCTTTCTTTCTTTCTTTCTTTCTTTCTTTCTTTCTTTCTTTCTTTCTATTTTCTTATTTTCTTGTACCACAAAGTGTTCTAGACTCATGTTTATTTTCTCTGCTCCTGCTGTGGAATTAACCATTTCAACTAGGAGTCCTGATTCCTTTCATTGGAGAAGGACACTTAGATGTAAAGAAAAAACACACTATTATTTTTCCCTTACACCACACACAATACTTGGAACACCTTGTACTCTGGTCACCAGATGTGTGAGGTTTTTCCCCACTAGAGCGGCTCATAGAATTCAGAGAAACAGGTTGTTTACTAGAGTGCAGGTTTATTATGAAAGAATTTTTTTAATAAAAGCACTTTTAAGAGGTTTTGGTTTTAGTTTGTATTTGTTTAAGGAGTGTAGGTAGTGTTTTAAAGAAAAGACTTTTGCTAAAAATAGCTGGCAATGAGACCATGGATATTTAACTATTTACAATAGCAAGACTTGGAAGCAGCCTATATATTCATTGACAGGTGATTGGATAAAGAAGAAATTATATGTACACACACACACACACACAATGGAATACCACTCAGCCATTAAAAACAATGAAATAATGCCATTTGCAGCAAAATGGATGGACCTAGAGATTATCATATTAAGTCAGAGAAAGACAAATATCATATGATATCACTTATATGTGGAATCTAAAAAAAAGACCCAAATGAACTTATTTACAAAATAGAAATGAACTCATAGACATAGAAAAAAACTATGGCTGCCAAAGGGGAAAGTAGGAAGGGATACATTAGGAGTTTGGGATTAACAGATACACACTACTATATATAAAATAGATAAACAACAAGGACCTACTGTATAGCACAGGGAACTATATTCAATATCTTGTAATAACCTATAATGAGAAAGAATATGTATATGTATAACTGAATCAGTATTCTGTACACCAGAAACTAATACAACATTGTAAATCAACTATACTTCAATAAAAAAAAAAAGACCATGGCTATTTAACTAGTTTCTTTACTCTTTTAAGTGTTTCTCAAAATTTCTTAGGACAGTCTTAGTATTCTAAAGGGTCTATAGTTATACATATGTTATTTGTTGTCATTTAAAAATCTTGGGCAGAACAGCCAGATGGAAGAGCTGCCTAGAGCCAGGGACCAGGAAAGAGCTTGGAGCTACCATGCCTTTGCCTGGCACATAACTCTTCCAGCACCTCCATGAATTCACCAACCTGGAAGCTCTCCAAGCCTCATTCTTGGCGTTTTAAGGAGGGTTCATTACATAGGCATGCCTGGTTCCATTAGTGGCCATTGGTGATTGAACTCAATCTCTAGCCCCTCTTCCTTCCCCAGAGGTGGAGGGTGGCAGTGGGGCTGGATGTCCCAACCCTCCAATTACAGGTTGGCTCCTTTGTCAACCAGTCCCTGTCATTAGGGGCTTTCCAAAAGTCACCTAAGAGGAGCTGCACTATTCATTATCTCTGAACACACCTAGATTGATCTGAGGTATTTTAAGACCAGTGGGATAAGGATAACTGCCTACGTCTATAGACGCTGAGAGAGGGATGGAGGAACAGAGGAAGTCAGCCAACAAACTTTGGCAGAATTATTTCTTTTTTCTAAAAGAGATTAACCAATACTCCTGTTAAAAAAAACCTTTTCATATACAATGGCAAGAAAAAACGTAAAGAATATAAAACAGAGTTGGCTGAGAAATCGTAAGTAAATAGGTGTTGACCCTGAAGATGAAGTGGAAGAAATATTTGAACAAGGATGTGGGCTCTGTCTTACTTATGAACTCGAAGTTTCACAAATTAGAAGTGGATTGGCCAGATGTTGCTAGATGGAGGAAGAAGGCACCAGCTCAATGATGCTGGATTCCCCACTCAAAAGGGCCACTGCTGCTCTGGTGAACACAGATCAACGGTCACGCCTTTCTTCACCTTCTTTTATGAAATGCTTACGATGTGTCACAAAGCTCTTAAACACTGCCATTTAAATACAAATTGCACTTGCTTAATAACCTAACCCTAACCCTAACCCTAACCCCTTAATAAGCTCTTTGGTTAAGTTATAAGTTTACCTTGCCTACATGGCATAGCAGAGTATACTTAAAAGGTGCAAAATAATCTCTTATCATTGGGGTTGTTTGGAAAGGCTTTTAAATCATACTTGCCTTCTTTCTGGTGAGCACTGGGGGGCGCTCTTACTTAGAGTACGTACAGCTAGGTAGCTGTGCATCAGGCCGATGTCACTCTACTTGCTATAGCTTCAAAGTCCTGGATCTCTCTTTTAGTAATTCCCTCCCCCGCCCCCTCCCAATCTGGCCTTAACCTTCCGAGCAGCTTCTTTTTTACTTCTCCTGGCCCCTCATATTTCACTCAACTGCGCCCTCCTGGCCTCAGCAGGTACTGCGGCCCCCTGTAGGCATTTTTGTAGGGGACCCAAGAGCCCTCCAGCACATGGTGGAAGTGAAGCTCATCGAAGAGGAAGCTTTTCAGAATACTCTGACAAGTGTCTTGGGCTTCTTCCTAAATGCTCCCACAGCCTTTTAGACTTACATGCGTCTACTATGCTGCTGGGATATTTATTTTTAAAATTCTGTTGGATGTTCTGCTCCCCCACTAGACCATGAGCTAGCTATTGGGAACAAGGACCCAGCTCTACTTGTAGTTTTCAGTTCAGAGCACAGTGTCTAAAAATGGAGGTGTTCAATCTTTTCAGATGTAATTCTACAGTAGAGAGAAACTAGATTTGTAACTGCGGTTCTTAAATGTCCTTTGCATAGGAACCAACTGTGGGGGGGGGGTGTCTAGGACTCTGCCTTTTAGCAAGTGTCCCAGATGATTTGTTTCAGGTGACCCTCAACCCATTATTCTGAAAACACTACTGTACAAGGTCAAAATACTCAATAATAGCTAAGGAACTCACACTATAAGTATCTAATATAGAGCAGTAACTTCATGTCTGGCATCGTTGTAAGTGAATTACAAATACTGACCCAATTAATTCACACTTAATCCCTATAAAGTGAAAATTATTACTTCCTCCACTTTTACAAATTAGAAAACTGAAACATGAAAATGCTCAACGTACTAACCTGCCCCACTGCCTAGCATTATTAAGTCCGTTTGGACCCAGGCATTCTGGTTTCAGAGCCTGTCCTCTTAACTACTATGCCTTCCCACCCTTTCCACTGATGTGTGTAAGAAAATCCACATTGTTCTCAGCTTTATTTTTGCTGAGCCCTTCCAAGGAGTCTGAAAGGAAAAGAAGGCTGCATGACTGCATGAAACACACAGGAAATATTTTATTAGCTTCCAGATGGAGAAAAGGGTAGAGTAAAAATGTTTCAGTAGAAATCCACGGCCCTCCTCAAGGAGCCCACTCTGGCATCCAGGGCCCCCCAGTCGTGGTAGTGCCTGTAGTCCCCCGGCCGCAGCAGGTACTGCCGCCCCCGGTAGTTGGGCATCTCGTAGAGGACCCACCAGCCCTCCAGCACATTGAAGGAGTGGATCTCACTGAAGTGGAAGCGGTCGTGGAGCGAGGAGCAGTCCTCGGTGATCTCCACCATCTGGCCCCTGTAGTCCTCTCGCTCGTAGATCCTCAGCCGGTGGGAGCTGGTCTGTGGGTTCAGTGATCAGCAGGTGGGAAAAAGTCAGAACACCTAGCCTTTAGCAACCAATCACTCACACCCCTGGAGGAATGGGCATTTCTTTATCTTTCCTGTATCAAAGGTGACAAAATTAAAGAAAGAGACTGCCAACACTAGGGCTGCTATGTATGGTTGGATAGGTTGTACACTGCAAAATGCAAAAAGGAGAGGGAGAGTATAGCTCAAGTGGTAAAGCATATGCTTAGCATGCACAAGGTCCTGGGTTCAATCCCCAGTATCTCCTCTAAAACTAAATAAATAAGTAAACCTAATTATCTCCCAAAAAATAAATTTAAAACTTTTTTAAAACCACAAAAAGGCACCATCCACATAGACAGTGACATGAATGGTATTCCCTAGAGTTTTTCTGGGCCACCACCTATATGAACCATTCACTCTAGCTCTATTTAATACCATTCTTAAGTAACAATTTTTCTATATTTGTTTTGCTCTCTCCTTTATAGACTTACGGTAGTCTGGAACTCTCCTTGGAGGATATAAAAATAATTAGATATTAAAATAAAAAGACAAATATATTCCTGGAAAAAGGCATGATTTTGAATCTCAATAGCATTAGAAGAGGCTGGGAAGAGAGGAAGTCGAATTGCTTTCCCCAAAGTGAGGTACAGATTGGTGACAATTCAGCCCAGGCAAATCCTTAATCCTTTCCTTTCTTTTTAAGTCCTGCTGCTCCAAAATCCTAAAAAGTAAGAGTCACCAGAGGGTTCAGTTCTCAGCTCTAGTATATGCTCCAGAAAAGCAGTTTTAAGTAATTAATAAAAACAGAAGTTCAAGATGATGAAGGAGGCCTGTCTAGATCAAGAGATTATAAAACCTTGAGAAAAATGGAAGGCAGGCTGTTGGTCCTGAGCAAATCCTGTCTGTCTTTTCTTGAGCACTTCTTCTTTTATCTGCTTGTTCCTTCTGAGTGGGTATCCATTCCATGTCTTCCTTCTTCCACCATTAAATCCTCTTTAGGAAGGCTGTCATAAGCAATTCATTCTGAGGTATAAAAAACTGCTAACAAGGCACCTTCCACGGTTTGCAAAGGACTCACATGTATGTTACCTAATTTGATCTTCACAACAGCCCAACACATGTGCAGCAACTATTCTAAGTCTTTTTTTATGAGAAACTACTGACTAGGGCTCTCGGTCTATAATCAGAAGAGGCAGGACGGGAAAGTGGAAGCCTAGATTTCCAGGCTCCTAATGCCAGTCTGGGTCCTGTTGAGGCATTAAAGCCTCTGCGGGGTTTCAAACTTCCCCACAGTGGCACATTATCCACAGGACTCTGTCATAGTTAAATTAGAGCATCTCTAGCTGTGGAATTCCAGGCTGCTGGGGCTTTATTTGGGTAGCTTTGCAGGAGCTACTGAAATCGCACTGTTGGTTATTTGTTTTGCCTAATCAAAAAGCAGGACCTGAGAGACGCTTGATATTGGAGGAGTGGGTGGCTTGTCCATGCCAGGCAGTCTCCTTTGGACCTTATCACAGCTCTATGAACTAGCTGTTCTTACTAGCGCTGTCTCACTGATGAGGACAGAGAGAACCGGCCCCAGTGACCAGTCTTAGGCCGCCTGAGTGTGAGTCCACCTGTTGCTTATCCATCACCTCTGCCGTAGACGCTGTGAACTAAGGCCGTGCACTACTTTTTCCGAGTAGAGGTGAGTTCAATTTTAGCAAAGGAAAAGAAAATTTCACTTAAAAGCATTGCATCGCATACTTTTGCAGTGAAACCTTCGAGGTATTAATAAAGGGAAAGAGAACCCAGTGAGGGCCAGCAAAAGAAGGCCACCGCCCTAGAGAATGACTCCCGTGCCTGGAGCGCTGGGGTGACTCGAGGGCCCGCGGAACCAGGGGAACGGGACTCACGTGGGGGATGAGGCGGCAGGAGCGGATGGAGTCGCTGAGACCCAGCCACTGCTGGTAGTCGGGGTAGTCCCCGCGCCGCAGGAAGTACTGGCAGCCCGAGAAGTTGGGCTGCTCGTAGAGCATCCAGCAGCCGCTGTCCACGCGGATGGAGTTGCAGCGGCCCAAGTAGGGCTGCAGGTTGGCGTGGTCGCTGCTGCACTCGTAGTGGCGGCCCTGGAAGCCCCGGTCCTCGTAGAAGGTGATCTGCAAGGAAGGGGAGGAGAGGGCTCAGAGGCCAGGCTCGCAGGCCCCCGTGTGCGGGGCCCCTCGCGGCCCGGGCGCCGGGCTCACCTTCCCCATGGCTGGAGCACACGTGCGGCGCGAGCTCAGTGCGGCGGGGCCGGCGCGGCGGGTCTATATAGCAGGAGGGCTGCTGCGTTGGCAGGAACAACACAAAAGGGGCCCCGGGGGAGGAGGATTTCCTCTCTCTCTCTTTTCTATATAATGACAGCGGGGGTGGGGTGGGGGACTTATTGTATGTTTTCTCTTAGACTCTCCAGAGCTTTCGAACTGATGACCTGCGTAAAACTGTCACTTGGTGCCTCTGGGGCCTTTAGATGAAGCCTATTCAGGAAATTGGAACCGAGCAAAAGCGCTTAACCGAGTTAATAATTGTAATTCAATATTTTTTCACTTTTTAAAATTTCAAAATGATCTCTTTTAGAGTAACAACAGCAGTTAGTGACCGAGTCTGAGGTCAGGGTGGGCTACAGCAGGAGGCGTTTAGATCGGAGAGCATTTCCCTGGTGTGAGGCTGGGGGGCGTGGGGACGCACCTGCCTTCTCCGCAGGACGTTTAGAGGAGGATTGGGGTTTCCTCTAAGAGAACCTCTGAGATCCTCCCCGCGGATGAGCAGGTGCAGCAGATACTACACCTGAGGAAAGGAGGGGATGGAGTTGGATCCTCAGAAAGCCCTGTTTAGGCTTCTGGCTCTGCTCTGCTCCCTGGAGACCCGGCGGACCAGGGACACCTCCAGACTCAGCCGGTGCCTCCCACCCCGCAGGCCAGGAAATCCTCACCTTTGGAGTTCATGAGGTGGCTCTCTGGTGGTTATTATCCACACCATAACTTTTTATTTAACCAATAATTTTGCAAGTTGGGTGCTAAGTTTAGTTAGTTCTAGCTGCTGAGAAATTCAAGTTAACATGCAAATATAACAGAATTTAAAAAATCAACCCTGGTTGAAAACCACTGCTTTAGAAGGAGCTAGTCCTCCACTAGGTACGACTATGACACACCCTGTCTCATTCCTTAGTTTGGATTCTTGCTACCTAAATCTAATGCTAAAAAATATTTGCCCTTAGTAATTTCATCTGAAACATGTAAGTTTAATATGCCTTATTCACATTCTTTCTTGTAAAAATTCTAACTTTATAGAAAATTTGGAAACTATAGAGAAGTAGAAAGGAGGAAAAAATTAAAACCATAGTACATATTTTAAAAAGCACTGTTGATGTATATTTGAAAACCTCATTTCAGTTCTGCAAGATGAAGAAAAAGTTCTAGAGATCTGTTGCACAGTATCCATAGAGTTAACACTTCCGTGCTATGTGGTTTAAAAAGGGTTAAAATGGCAAATTTCATGTTACATGTGTTTTAAAAAAGACCCCTCACCCCCCCCAAAAACCCTCTGAAATTTCACTTCTTTGATCTAATAGTTTCAACTCTAAAAAGTTGTCTGAAGGAAATAGCAGAAGATACATGCAAACATTATGCACAGTGGCATTTTATCACTGTTTATAATATAAAAAGTTAAAAACAAATGAAAAGTCCAAAATAGGACATTAATTAGGTTAGTTATAGAACATCTGTTTGATGAGATGCTATGCAGCTACCAAAAATCATATCCTCAAAGGATTTATGTAAGGATATGGAAAATGCTCAGCATATGTTAAATTTTTTAAGAAAGTGTATTATACACTGAAAGCTGCAAAACATTGCTGAAGAAAAGAAGATCTAAATAAACAGAAAGACATCTTGTGTTCATGAATTAAAAGACTTAATATTGTTCAGATATGAATACTTCTAAAGTTATCTACAGATTAACATAATACCTATAAAATTCTAATGATGTTTTATGCAGCAATAGAACAAACTCCATCCTAAAATTTATATACAATCTCAAAGTTCCCATATACAAAAAAAAAAAACAACAAACCTTGAAAAAGAAGAACAAAGATGGAGAACTCACACTTCCTGATTTCTAGACTTACTGCAAAAGTTACAGTAATCAAAACAGTGTGGTCCTGGCATAAAGACAGACATATAGACCAATGGAAGAGAACAGAGACCACAGAAATAAACCCTTACATATGTGGTCAAATAATTTTGACAAGGTTGCTGAGACCATCCAATGGAGAAAAGACAGTTTTTTCAACAATAGTACTGGGAAAACTGGATATCCACATGCAAAAGAATGAAGTTGGACCCTTACCTTATACCACATACAAAAACTAACTCAAAATATATTAAAGACTTAAATATAAGAACTAAAACTATAAAACTTTTAGAAGAAAACATAGAGGAAAAGTTTCAAGAGATTAAATTTGGCAATTATTTCTTGGATATAACACCAAATCAAAGACAATAGATCAATTGGAGTTCATCAAGATAAAAACTTTTGTGCATCAGAAGAGACTATCAACAGAGTGAAAAGGCCACCAATGGAATGTGAGAAATTATTGGCAAATTATGTATATGACAAAGGATTGATATCCAAAGAACTACAACTCAGCAATAACAACAAAACAAAACAAAAAAAATTTTAAAAAGAGACTTGAATAGATGCTTCTCCAAAGAAGATATACAAATGACCAATAGGCACATAAAAAGTCATTCAATATCACTAATCATTAGGGATATGCAACCAAAACTACAATGAGATACTACTTCACACCCATTAGGATGGCTGTCATAAAAAAACACAAAAACAAAACAGAAAACAAGTGTTAATGAGGATGTGGAGAAATTGGAAATCTTGTGATTTGCCAGTGAGAATGTAAAATGGTGTGGCCACTGTGGAAGACTGTATGGTAGTTCCTCAGATATTAAACATCTAATTATCATATAATCCAGCAATTCCAGTCCTAGGCATATACCCCCCAAAAGTTGAAAGCACGGACTCAAACAGATATTTGTACCCCAATAATCATAGCAGCATTATTTATGATAGCCCATAGGAAGAAATAACTCAAATGCCCATTTAGGGATGGATGGATAAACAAAATGTGGTATATGCACTGAATGGAATATTATTCAGCCTTAAAAAGGAACGAAAATTTGATAAATGCCACAACATAAACAAACCTTGAAGACATTATGCTAAGTGAAATGAGACAGACAGGACAAATAGTATGATTCAATTTGTTTGAGATACCTGAAATAGTCAGATTCGTAAAGAAAGTAGAATGGTGGTTACCAGGGGTTGGGCAAAGGTAAAAATGGGAAATTATTGTTTAATGAGTACATAGTTTCAGTTTTGGATGATGAAAAGTTCTGAAGATGTGCTAGTGCTGATGGCTGCACAAAGATGTGAATGTACTTTATGCCACTAAGTTATCTACTTAAAAATGGTTATAATAGTCAATTTGTGTTATGTATATTTTGCTACAATTTAAAACATCTTCCGTGAGCAACAAGAAATAAAGAATCGATATTAATTTTATCAATATTCATTTCTTAATTTCAATAATTCTACTGCGGTTGTAAGAACACATTAAAGTAAGATACTTCCTAATGATTGGGAATTAAAAGGCACTTAAAAGAGAGTTTATTTTAACTTACTTATAGTCCTCTTACTTTATAATAAGAGAATAACTAATATATTTAATGTCTTAATTTTTTAAAAATTAGTATCTTTCCATCCTTGGGCTTTCCCCCACTGTTCATCAATTTTGACTACCTTATATCACCAAAGCTTACATTCAAGTATTTAATAATATTTCAAGGTCCTCTTTAACCTGGGGATTAGTGCTCTGGGCACAGTTGTGCTGTAGACAAAGCTTGTTGGGTGCTTTCCTTCACCCAACCTTCTGTGTATGTTGCCCCACCTGCAGCTCGCATCTGTGGTTACAAGGAACACCGGCTTCAGGGTGATGCAGATGCTAAATATGGTGGGAGACGGACAAAACCTGAGGCTCTTATGATATTATTGAGTTGCTGAACCACCCATCCCTAAATCCTGTGCTATCCTAGTTCTTCCTATCCTGTGAGCTAATAAAGTTCCATGTTGCTTACCCATTTGGTATGGTGTTTCTGCTCCTTTCAGTCTAATGTATCCTCCTCAGTGATTCCAATCAATTTTTGGCCAAGGAATTAGAGTGAATCCTGATCAGGCTTTGGAAGATGAATCGCTCACTTGGGAGAAGGCTGGGGAAGAGTAATTCAGGTGTGGAAAAGATGTGAATAAACCAAAGAGATATGAAAACGCTTAGTATGCTTGGATGACTTGGATGAGATGGAGTAAAGGACGACTGGGTCAGGTAATAGGAAAGGAAGTAGATAGGCTGGGGCCATTTCCTTGAAAAAGGTTCCTTCTGCAGGCTGTGGAACAATATCAAAGGTTGTTGACCAGGGAAATGACTTGATCAGATCAGTCTTTGAGCACAAATATAGTCACCACTCCTCCTTCCTAAAATTCTAGCCATTAGAGTGCAAGTAAGACAACAAGCAGCAGGAGAAGAACCAGTGTAAGTGAATATAGTGTTACACGTCCCTATAACCTTATACAGGTAATCTTACTAACACACACACATATGGAGAGTCTGTGTATATGGTTATATAAATATATATAATTGTGCATGTATGGTGTGTGCATATATATTAGACAGAAAATACAGCGTTAACGTATCCTATATACTTAATTTGATTCCTGGTTGGTTGTTTACAATGACCTCATGGTAAGAATCTGTAAGCTGGTACTTGTCATTAGTTTGACAAGAATCTTCCTGATTCCACAATGGAAACTTACTAAACTCTGAGCTGTGAATTTTAGATTACGATGCCACTTCTATTATTAACTGTTCAACATTAGAATTGGACCTTAGTTTACCTTACATAAAATGAGTAAACTAAGTTAGATGATCTCCAGGTCTAAAATGTGTTAAACATCATATGACTTCATTGTTCTATAGTGGTCGCCTCCCTCCTTCCCACCCCCACTATTTCTTCTTCTTAATTTTTTGGAGGGAGGAATTTATTTGAGACTCTGAATAAAGTTCTAAACAACCACCTCAGAAAAAAATCACATATACTCTGTATTGGCTAGAAATGTGTCTTGAACTACAAATAACAGAACATCCAAAGACAGTGGGATAAAAAAAAAAAAAAAGGAATCCCAAGGTAAAGGGTTGCTGGCATTATGTGGTGGTTAATTTTATGTGTCAACTTGACTGGGCTAAGGGAGGCCCAGATAGCCGGTAAAACATTATTTCTGAATGTGATAGTTCCAGGAGAGATTAGGATTTGAGTCAGTAGACTGAGTACAGAAGATCACCCTTACCAATGTCTCAGCCAGTCTGCTGAGGGCCTGAATAGAACAAGAAGGTGGAGGAAGGACAAACTCCCTTCTCCTGCTGGAGCTGCAAAATCTGTCATCTTCTGCCCTCAGACATCAGCCCTCCCAGTTCGCAGGCCTCTGGACTCAGACTGAATTATTCCACTAGCTTTCCTGGTTCTCCAGCTTGGAGATCACAGGACTTCTCAGCCTCCATTTTCACACAAGCCAATTCCTGTAATAAATCTCATGTAGGTCTCTGTAGATCCTATTGGCTTTGTTTCTCTGGAAAGCTCTGACTAATAGACATTGGTTAAGGGGCCTGACCACATCAAGGCCAGCATTTCTGAAACTGTAGCATTTCCCTCATCTTTGTCACCTCGGCGTGTAAAATGTCTGAAATAAGAGGGAATTGTGGCACCAGAGGCAGCTACTCCCTTTCATCAGGAAGGCAATTTTTTTTTTCCAGAACCATCTCCTCTCTCTCCCCATCAGTATTCCTCCACTTAGGTTTCAGTGTCCAGAGGGTGTCATGTGACCACCTCAGCATTGAGAGAGTCTGCCGGAGATTTGTGAACTCAACTTTTGCATACAGTTTAGGGAATTCAAAAATCTTCTGAAGCCCATTGTGGTACCCAGCTTCAGAATCCCTGATCTAAAATGTGGGTCACAGTATCTCTGAACCTCAGCTTTCAGATCCTCAGTTCTCAAAGAAAAACTGAAGTCTGGACAGATTTCTAATAATCCGGTTTGAAGCAGCAATGTATTTAAAGGCCAGAGAATCAAAGAAGACAGTGTGCTATGAAAAATGTTTTGCAAACTATAAGTTCAGCTTAATATGAGGCATATTTCTACTGTAAGAATTTTCTTTGTTATCCATAGATTATATACCCTGATTTCCACTTGCATCTTGTGTGTGTGTGAGTGTGTAAATAAAATAATAAAATCAAAGTAGAAC
This sequence comes from Camelus dromedarius, assembly GCF_036321535.1. Classification (NCBI taxonomy): domain Eukaryota; kingdom Metazoa; phylum Chordata; class Mammalia; order Artiodactyla; family Camelidae; genus Camelus; species Camelus dromedarius. Next base: position 66,062,419 of record NC_087439.1, on the reverse strand, counting down.
AAAGGGAAACATACAAGCAAACCATTGCCAGGAAAACAGAAAATATTTTATTAGTTTCCAGATTGAGAAATGATGAACTTATTTCAATAGAAATCTATGACCCTCCTCAAGGAGCCCACCTTGGCATTCAAGGCCCCCCAGTCATGGTAGCGCCTGTAGTCCCCTGACCTCAGCAGGTACTGCCTCCCCCCATAGTTGGGCTACTCATAGAGGACCCAGGAGCCCTCCAGCACATTGAAAGAGTAAATCTCATTGAAGTGGAAGCGGTCCTGAAGAGAGGAGCAGTCCTCAGTGATCTCTATCATCTGGCCTCTGTAATCTTCCCTCTCATAAAGTCTGATCCTGTGAGAGCCAGCCTGGCCCATCCAGAGGTGGAAAGAGGAGAAAAGCAAACCATGAAATGATTCCAACACATTCATGCCATCCAGGTTGGTGAGGACCAGCTCAAGCCATTTTCAAATACACAGTAAAAATGAATTATTTCTGAATATGTATATATTCCTCATTTTCAAAGGTGGAGATTCAGTACCTTTTTAAGATCATAAAGTGTGACTGAAAATTAAAAGGAAATCTCACTCCTTAACATATTCAGATATTTCGCAGGACGACTGTAAACCCCACTTGGGACACTGTAAACCCCACTTGGGACACTGCACTACAAAGAAACCCAAGACTTTCACAGCTTTTTATTATTTTTGTCATTGTGAAGGAAATATTCTAATTTTTCAAGCATGTGTGTTTGAACAGTGAAGTCAGTCCGTGAAATAAATGACCCTACATTGAGGTTAAAATAAATCTCGGAAAAATCACCAGGGACTTAGATGCTTCTGTTTCTGTGGAAAGCATAGTTAAACATCTTAAGTCTCTCAGTTAAATACTTAATTTTCACTTAATAATTTATGAATTGAATAAAGGAAAATGAACCAGAAAAATCAATAAACCCAGGGACGAATTTTTCAAAAAACGTAATGTCTCAAAACACGTGTATGAACTATATGTAGCCCATGTGTAATATCTCTGTGTTGCTCTCTATTAAGAGAAAAGTACTTTTATTTGTACAGGTGGGGAAAACCAAAATGTGCAAGTGGGGAGCAAAATGGGAAAAGAGTCATACAAAAATTAACACTTGTAAATGTTTCCTTTTCAACTCCTGTCTTCTCAGTTACTACCTTTTATTTTAGCATCTAATTATTTTTCTATTAGATATTACTGGTTTTTCTACAACTCCGTTGTAAATGATTCCAGGTCAGGACTTCTGTTTTATACATGCCCGGGGCAGCCAACCCATTCTTACTCAATAAATATTTGTTGATTAATTGGTACCTGGGCAACACTTTGCTTTTTGTTCCCGGCAAATTATATTGACCTAATATACCATAGCTTACCTTTTTTTCCTCTCAGACTCTCAGTTATGCTAAATGATCGCTACTCCAAATGTTTAACCTTTGCTTGAAACTATCCATTCTGCATCCAAAGGGCCCTGTCCTGACATGGAACAGGACTCACGTGGGGAATGAGGCGGCAGGAGCGGATGGAGTCGCTGAGGCCCAGCCACTGCTGGTAGTCGGGGTAGTCCCCGCGCCGTAGGAAGTACTGGCAGCCCGAGAAGTTGGGCTGCTCGTAGAGCATCCAGCAGCCGCTGTCCACGCGGATGGAGTTGCAGCGGCCCAAGTAGGGCTGCAGGTTGGCGTGGTCGCTGCTGCACTCGTAGTGGCAGCCCTGGAAGCCCCGGTCCTCGTAGAAGGTGATCTGCAAGGAAGGGGAGGAGAGGGCTCAGAGGCCAGGCTCGCAGGCCCCCGTGTGCGGGGCCCCTCGCGGCCCGGGCGCCGGGCTCACCTTCCCCATGGCTGGAGCACACGTGCGGCGCGAGCTCAGTGCGGCGGGGCCGGCGCGGCGGGTCTATATAGCAGGAGGGCTGCTGCGTTGGCAGGAACAACACAAAAGGGGCCTCCTGGGTGAGGAGGGGATTTTTATGTTCTCTTTTTCCTCTTTGCTGTCAGAGTACACGGGGCTCATTGTGGATTTCTCTTTGCAGTGTTCCTGTTGCTATTACTAGCTGATGCCATTGAGACCGTTTGGGAGGAAAAAAGTAATTTGAGACATTATCTATTTAATAATAGAAGTAGAGCTTCAGCCATTTCATACATAGTCCACACTTTTGTTTGTATGGGTTGGAGAAAAACAGAAGAAAAAAAAAACAGTGTAGGAACAAAAAGGTAAAAAGCCTTAATGTACCAAATATAAGCTAATCTGTAAGAACTCTGTGCCATAATATTGACTACCAATTGTTAATAAAAAGGAAACACCTTAACTGAATGCTGAAAATTTCAAATTAGTCTTTTAAGAGAGCTTCCTCATTAAAGGGTGTAAGAAGTTGGAATATTTTTACCAAGGGAGTTCACAAAACTTCAAACTTTTACTATGGTGATAAAACAAAAACAAATCCAGAAGACACAGATCTTTAGTATTTGGTCTGATTGTTGCAGTCAAGCATGGAGGTAGACTGAAGATTGGATTTGTTATTTTGGCTACCTGGAATTCCAAAGGAAGAAAAGTTTAATATGCTTAATCTCAGAAAGAAGAACTAAAAGGGAAACTTCTAAAAGTTTAAGGAAATAAGAAAAAATAATACATTTAAAACTCAAAACCATATTACCTCTTAGGTTATTACAAGATAAAACCAAATTCTTAAGAAACCCATTTCTGGTAGGATCTAGATGCACTGTTGCTCTGTGGGAAACAAGAGTAAACAAAGCTTTTGACTTAGAGGAAATTGATTGCATGAACATAAACAGAATAAATTTTAAAAAATCATCATTTTGCTCAGAGTTATTTCTATGGGGAAAGTACTGATAGATGAAAACTGTAAAATAGGGGAAAGAACCAGAATGCAGAGTCCCAGAGAGCACCTGGAGGAGCACGATGGGGATGACAGGACGGATGACCGCGTCAGCTGACGTACAAGTGAAATTTCTGATACGTCTGGAGGATCAAAACAAGGGAACTTTGGGATTGTTTTTTTCATTAACTGGGAACAGAGAAAGCTTTATTTCAGCTGAGGGAAGAAACAGGGAGTCCGACACTTCTCATAGAACTGAAATGTGAATGGCTTGGGCCAAAATGTGGCTTAATTTCAATGCTTCACAGAAAATCCCAGGACAAATTAATATAAGACAAATGTATATAAGACCCAAGTCCCAAACTGTACTTAGTGTGCTAAGTCAACACAGGCGGAGACCTGAGACTCTCCTTGTGCCTGTAGCACAGAAGCGGGGCTCTGCACCAGTTGTCTGGAATGACTGATGGAGACGTCTTTGGAGGGAGAATAAGAGAGAATAACACCTTATTGTACAGAGCTTTAGTCCAGGAAGTAACCTTTGTTACTCCATAAATATTCACATGGTTTCAGACAAAAGTGAAGGAAAAAGAGACTAGTTCAGGTTCGGATTTTGCTGCATGGAGGGTTAATGATTTGAGTAGCTAGTGTAAATGTCAGTCTACAAAATGAAGTGTATAAGAAATGCCACTTTCTTTATTTTCTATAACTCAAAATATTTTATGAATCTAAGTCTCATTCCACTGGGATGGGGGGAAATTTTATCTTTAGTCATTGTTGGGATTTCCTCTCTTCATGTCCCCAGGCTCTATGGTTGGGTTCTATGGGTTTACCTTGAACCAAGGCATTTCATGGTGAGGGAGGATTCTTTGGAAACTACTGTGATGTCCATTGTTGGTGGCTCTCCCCAGCTTTCACACCAGCATGGAAATAAAAACTGGCGATCTTGAAAGATGTGGACATGGAGATGTGTTTTGTTTGGCTGATACCATGTTTAGATGCCTTCGGTAATGCTTTAGGTTGGTTCATTCTTTCCACAGTTCACCATACTACCCATCATTCCTTGTCATCTTAAAAGCGGTTGTTTCACTTTCAGGTATACCTCATTTTATGGTGCTTTGCTTTGTTGAGTTTTGCAAGTATTGTTTTGTTTTGTTTTTTTACAAATTGAAGGTTTGTGGCAGCTCTGAGTCAAGCAAGTCTATCAGTACCATTTTTCTAGCAGCATGTGCTCATTTCAAGTTTCTGTCTCACATTTTGGTAATTCTCATAATATTTCAAACTTTTTCATTATTATTTTACTTGTTATGGGGATCTGTGATCAGTGATCTTTGATGTTATTATTGTAATTGTTTTGGGGCACCATGAATCACACCCTTATAAGAAGGTGAACTTAATCCATAAATGTTGTGTATGTTCTGACTGCTCCATCAACAGGCTGTTTCCCCATTTCTCTTGATCTCCTCAGGTCTCCTTATTCCCTGAGACACAACGATATTGAGATTAGGTCAATTACTAAATCTACAATGCTCTCTAACTGTTCAAGTGAAAGGAAGAGTCACACGTGTCTCACTTTAAATCAAAAGCTAGAAATGATTAAGCTTAGTGAGGAAGACATATCGAAAGCAGAGACAGGCTGAAATCTGGGCCTCCTGTGCCAAATAGCCAAGTTGTGGAAGCAAAGGAAAAATTCTTGGAGGAAATTAAAAGTGCTATTCTAGTGAACACACAAATGAAGGAAGTGAAACAGCTTTATTGTTTATAAGTTTGAGTGGTCTGGATAGAAGATCAAACCAGCCACAACACTCCCTTAAGCCAAAGCCTAAACCAGAGCAAGGAGAACCTAACTCTCTTCAATTCTTCAAAGGCTGAGAGAAATGAGGAAGCTGCAGAAGAAAAGTTTGAAGCTAGCAGAGGTTGTTCATGAGGTTTAAGGAAAGAAGTTGTCTCCATAACATCAAAGTACAAGGTGAAGCAGCAAGTGCTGATGGAGAAGTTGCAGCAAGTTATCCAGAAGATCCAGCTGAGATCATTAATGAAGGTGGCTACACTAAACAACAGGTTTCAATATACATGAAATAATGTTATATTGGAAGAAGATGCCATCTAGGACAGCTAGAGAGAAGTCAATGCCTGGCTTCAAAGCTTCACAGGACAGGCTGACTCCCTTGTTAAGAGCTATTGAACTGGTGACTTGAAGTTAAAGCCAGTGCTCATTTACCATTTTGAAAATCCTAGGGTCCTTAAGAACTATGCAAAATCTACTCTGTTGGTGCTCTATAAATGTAACAACAAAGCCTGGGTGACAGCACATCTCTTCACAACATGGTTTACTGAGTATTTTAAGCTCACTGTTGAGACCTACTGCTCAGAAAAAAAGATTCTTTTCAAAATTACTGTTCATTGACAATGCACCCCATTACCCAAGAGCTCTGATGGAGATAGACAATGAGATTAATGCTGTTTTCATGCCTGCTGACACAGCATTCTTCCTGCAACCATGGATCAAGGAGTAATTTTGACTTTCAAGTCATATTATGTAAGAAACACATTTCATCAGGCTATAGCTGCCATAGATAGTGATTCCTCTGATGGATCTGGACAAAGTCAACTGAAAACCTTCTGGAAAGGATTCACCATTTTAGATGCCACTAAAAACACTTGTGATTCATGGGAAAAGGTAAAAATATCAACAATAACAGGAGTTTGGAAGAAGTTGATGACTCTGAGGGATTCAAGACTTTGGCAGAGGAAGTAACAGCAGATGTGGTGACAATAGCAAGAGAACTAGAATTAGAAGTGGAGCCTGAAGATGTGACTTGATTGCTGCAACCTCATGATCAAACTTAAATGGATGAGGAGTTGCTTCTCATGGATGAGCAAAGAAAGTGATTCCTTGAGATGGAATCTACTCTTGGTGAAGATGCTGTGAAAATTGTTGAAATGACAACAAAGAATTTAGACTATTGCATGAACTTAGTTGCTAAAGCATGGTGTGAGGAGTGACTCCAGTTTTGAAAGAAGTTCTGCTGTGGGCAAAATGCTATCAAAGAGCATTGCATGCTACAGAGAAGTCTTTTGTGAAAGGAAGAGTCAATTTATGTGGCAAAGTTCATTGTTTTCTTATTTTAAGAAATTGTCACAGCTGCCCAGCCTTCAGCAACCACCACCCTGATCAGTCAGCAGCCATCAACATCAAGGCAAAACCTTCCACCAGCAAAAAGATTATGACTTACTGAAGGCTCAGATGATTGTTAGTCTTTTTTAGCAATAAAGTATTTTTCATTGATGTATGTAGAGTGTAATGCTATTGCACTCTTACTGGACTATAGTATAGTGTAAACATAGCTTTCATAAGCACTGGGAAGCCAAAATATTCATGTGACTCATTTTATTGTGATGTTTGCTTTATTGTTCTAGAAATAAACAGTTTTCTAGTACAAGCTGCATTTGAGGAACATTATCTGGAAGGTGAAAAAAATTAGCTCAATCACATAAGAAGCTTATATACTAAACAAATTAAGCCTTTTATTTGGGCTGATCTCACAATGTCTTTGGGGGTATATCTGTATTTACATCATCTCTCTCTGGCCCTTGAAGATAATGAATTGTAACCTCAAACAAGAGTTTTCAGACTCTGCATAGTTTTTATCAGTGTTTGCCAAATAAAAAAACCTATAAGTCAAAGCAGCATTCCTAAGCATTCTCTCTTGGTCTGAATCACACTTTATTAGAAACTTGTATATTTTGAGGGATTAAAATATTCTTTTTCAAATGTCTTTTTTAAAAATGTAAAATGATGTAATAATAAATGGTTCTTAGTTTTGAATTTTTGTTGCTTTGTTTTTAATTTCAAATGTCCTTCCTTGCCAATATAACAACTGGCAATCCTATGTCAGTTTCTATTTAAGGAAATTGACCTGGGAAGTCTAAAATATTAAGAAACACTTGATTTTAAGAATGTGAAAAATATGGTGAGCAATTGCTGATGGGGAGGGTCTGTTTGTTAGAAACTTCAAAATTTTATCCTAGAGTTATTTCAGAAATTATCCTTCCAAGGGAGAAGGGACAAATTGGGATATGTGATTAAGAAATACAAACTACTATGTATAAAATAGATAAGAAATAAGGAAATATTGTATAGCACAGGGAATTATAGCCATTATCTTGTAATAACTTTTCAGGGAGTATAATCTGTAAATATACTGAGTCACTATGCTGTATACTTGAAACCAATATAATATTGTAAATCAACTATTTTTCAGTAAAACAGATTTAACCAAAAAAAAAAAAGAAAAAAGAAAAAAGAAAGGATGAAAGGAAGAAAGAAGAAAGAAAGAAAGAAGAATAAATAAATAAATAAATAAATAAATAAATAAATAAATAAATAAATAAATAAATTACCCTCCATAGAACCCCCACATTAGGATGACCATAACAGCAAAGGACATATTTGAACCTAAGCTGGAATCCATGCTTGCCTCCTGCTGAGGGACCCTGGATGTGTTATTAAGTTTAACTTAACCTCAGGTGTTTTCATGAGTGTTGTAAATAAAAGGCTTAATTTGTTCAGTATATAAGCTTCTTATGTGATTGAGCTAATTTTTTTCACCTTCCAGATAATGTTTCTCAAATACACCTTATACTACAAAAGTGTCACATTCTTTTTGTGTCGCAGGGCATTTTCATTTTAAACACAGTAGTGTTACTCAAGCATCTTCATCCCTGTCTGCTATCGCTAACATTAACTATCATTAATCTGTATTATTCTCAGGATCTTTTACAAAAGACGTAGAATTCACCAGCAAAGGCACAAAACTGACTGTAAAAGTGACTGGAACCCAGTCCCTCAACATTTCTCTCTTGGAATTCTAAAGAAGAAAAAGGCCATTTCATCTTAGGTTGCAAGCTCCCTGTAATTTTGTGTGAGACCAAAAAATAGAGAAAATAAGTCAATTATAAAATGTTGGGATTGTTCTTAGAATTGCTGTTCCTTAGAAGATTTATATGTGAGTCTCAAGCATGGTTAGCACAAGAAACAGGCAGATTTTGTAGTTCTGGATCATTAAAATTTCTCCTGAATGACAAGAGGGCCATTGGAGGGTTCCAATAGAGGCTTGCACCTCAAGACCAGTGGGTTGGAGAAAGGAATAAAGGGGCGGAAAGTTAGGGGATGGTGGGTAGGAGAAAGGATGAAGTCACCTGTAGGAGACTGTGATAGAGAAACGGTGACCAGTGACTTCCTGGCCTCTCGTTCCCCAGCCAAAGGGCCAAAGGTCAGAATTGGCTACTCCTGAGATGCAACTCCTGTCTGTTGTGTGAAAAATAGATTTTTTTTTTCTATGCACAGGAAGCTGTTTTCATTAGAGAAGTTGTTCCAAAGCAGGAAAAAAAAAAATGCTACAGCGAGGTAACGTTTGTAAGGAAGTTCTAAATGTATATGTCCTGCCAGGAAAACACTTTCACTTCCCAAATGTTAAGGAATAAAAACACGTATCATGAGAAATATATAAATAAGTATTGTTCCATTTTTCCCCCTAGAAATGAGTCATGGGATGCCTTAAAACTGCTTAATAACAGTACTTGATAAACAAGTGATTACAGAAGTACTATTTAGAACTTGGAAAGTACTTGACCAAAAAAAGTGGTTATGTATGTATTATTTAACATTAGTATTTAGTATTATTGGGTGAGTTCTGTGGCAATCGGGACAATGCCTTCTGTTTGTTTTGTTTGTTTTTTCATCCCCAATGCTGCACAGAGCAGGCCTCTTGAAAGGTGCTCAAAAAATGGTGAAGCCCCCAACTCGAAGAAGCTAGGCTTCCTGGTGGCTAACAATTGGGCAGTTTATTAAAATGAAAAATAACTTGCACTATGAGTGGGCAGTCTCATTTCTAGGTCTCTGTCCTCCAGAAATGATGGCATCTGTAGCTAAAGGTATATGTGTGATGATATTCATGGCAGTCTTGTTTGTAAAAGCAAAATTGGAAAAGCTTAATCACCAGTGGATAAATGGTTAAATAATCTAGGGGACCTCCAACAATGGAACACTATGCAGCCACTAAACAGAATCAGGTACTGACCTAGATATATGTCCATATCACATTACATTTTAAAAGCAAGTTGCAAACTAATATGTACAGCATGGTTTCATTTTTTTTTAAATCGAGGTACTGGGGATTGAAGCCAGGACCTCATGCATGTTAAGCATGCACTCTACCACTGAGCTACACCTACCCCCCAAAATGATTTCATTTTTGTAAGGGAAAAAATAGCATGGGTTTCATGAGCTAGCTATATAAACAAGGGAAAAATTCAAGAAGTTACCCACCAAACATAAAGAAGGACTGTCAATGAAGAGTGGGCTCAGAAGGACCACCTCCACTTGATTTATTTGCATTAGCTGGGCACCGTGTACAGCTGGGCAGCTTCTGTACTTCATGCAGTGTTTGGCCCAGCAGCTGTACTGGCCAAGAGGTGCAGCCTGGTCAGGAGCTGTTTTAGAAGAGGAAGAAGAGTCCAAAAGTACGGCAGTGGCCGATGGCAGCCCTGGCATTAGTTACATGATACTGTGCTGGAAAGTAAACAAAAGTACAATTCCTTATATAGTCTAATCAGGCTTTTCAAGTGGGCTGCCCTGCACCACTCATCTGTGACCCTCTGTGGCCTACAACCACGTCGTGGGTCAGAAGGAAACTTCTGGAATGTTGTTCCTCAGCTGAATGCCTGCCTCCCTTCTTAACGCATCACCCTCTCCCATTTTTCTCTTTTGATCTTCTTTTCTTTATTTCTCAGACAGGCTACTTCCTTTCTCCACCCATACTTCTGAGCCTTATTCAAAACTCATCCTACCTTGAAATTCTTCTAGAACAGACCCCACCCCTTCTTATCCACGCTTCAATCTTCAACAAGGAGCATTTACAGGTGAGTTAATTGGCACACAATGAAACAGAAACAGAAGCCAGGGATTGCCAACAATACAGACTAGATACTTTATTAGGTTCCAAAATGAGAAAATAGTGGTGTGAACCTATTTTAGTATAAATCCACCACCCTCCGCAAAGAGCCTGCCTTAGCATCAAGGGCGCCCCAGTCGTGGTACCGCCGGTACTCTTGGGGCCGCAGCAGGTACTGCCGGCCGCAGTAGTTGGGCATCTCATAGAGGACCCAGCAGCCCTCCAGCACGTGGAGGGAGCGGACTTCACTCAGGTGGAAGCGGTCCTGGATGCAGGAGCAATCCTCACTCAGCTCCATCATGAGGCCTTTGTGATCCTCTTTCTCATACAGTCGCAGCCTGTGGGAACTTGCCTGCTCCGTGCACAAAGAGAAGGAGCAGAAAAAGCAACCAAACAACAGATGAACTTGGCAGGTTGGGGCACAAGCTTGTCAGTGTCAAAGCTGAGACTGAAATTGCTCTGAATGCTGTGTACGGATCTGTGTCCTACTAGCATTTGACAAATACGTGCATGCTCATTTTCTATTTCTTATGTAAGCAATAGAATTTTTAAGAGGTTCAATGTCTGGATTAGAACCCATCAAGAGCTCAAATTTTCTGATTCCCTAATTTCTTGATTCCTAGGTGATAAACCTATGTTTGGGGGGAAAATGTGAAGTATTTTGCCTATATTTTAATATGAGTGTTATCTCCCCAATTTATATACATATACACATGTACGTATAAATTTGCCACTGAAATAGGATTTTAAAAAAATCACATCCTTCGGTGGAAAATTTGTTTAAATAGTCGTTTGAAACCAAAATTCAACTGATTTTCCAAATTAAGAAAAATTACCTTTTCCAAAATTGGACCACACCTTTGAATATCCTATATTAGCAACAGAGTGTTCCATTTTTACTAGTCTACAGTGGAAATGATCTAATTCTTTCATTTTCGATTCCTTTGCTACAGGTAAAAATTAATTTGTTAGAAATACTGCTTTCTTATGCCCAACCAGCTTCCGAACTGCAAGTTTTAGTTTATGTCCCACTATGATATTACATTTGTTACAGACAAGTTTTGATTGACCTAAATGGCAGCAAAAATTAAACACAAACCTGGCTCCCTATGCGAATTCTTCCTTATGTTCTCTGCTGTTTTTGTGCCTGTATCTCTCTGGGCTTCAGCAGCTATCTAAAGCCCATTTAACCCTTCTGTGTTTTTAAAGGAAAACCTCCCTCACTCTAACACCCATCAATAATATGGTGAGGAAACTCAGGAGACGTGATTGGAATCAAGCCGGACTCACTTGGGGGATGAGACAGCAGGAGCGGATGGAGTCGTTGAAGCCCATCCACTGCTGGTAGTCGGAGTAGTCCCCGCGCCGCAGGAAGTACTGGTGGCCCTGGAAGTTGGGGCGCTCGTAGATCATCCAGCAGCCGCTGTCCACGCGGATGGAGTTGCAGCGGCTGAAGTAGGGCTGCAGGTTGGCGTGGTCGCTGCTGCACTCGTAGTGGCGGCCCTGGAAGCCCCGTTCCTCGTAGAAGGTGATCTGCAAGGTAGAATAATTCAGATTTCATATTCTCCCAATAATAAATCTTGGATAGAGGCTTTTCCCCCTCCCCTCCATTTGATTTCACTTGTGTTCCGCTTACCTTCCCCATGGCTGGTTGACGCGGGTTATGAGAGTTCAGTGTGATGGGGCCCAGCGGCGCTGCGGGTCTATATAGCAGGACGGCTGCTGCGTTGGCAAGAACAATACAAAAGGGGCCCCCGGGGGTGAGTAAGGGAATTTTATGGATCCCTTTTACATGCTGCATTCAGTGGAAATGCCTGTCGAGTTTGCCCTCATTCTCTGGTATATTCTAACGCTGTCCTGAACGGCTTCTGGATGAATCCCTAGAGTGGCTTTTATTTGGATTCTTAGTGTTTTATAAATTTATCAGCACAATAGTCTGCACTTTTGACCTGAAACTTGTGTCTCTATACATATGATTCAATTATACCCCGTGTATTTTCCAGGGAAAAATCTATGCCTTAATGGAAGTGCCCAGAATTCCAGAGAGACTGTGGGTGAAGCAGAATGCCACAAGTACTAATTTTCCTGGACCACAGAGACCACTCAATCTTAAAACTTCTTTCTTTACAGGACTTGTCAATCCAGTGCAGAACACAAAACTGGATTCTGATCTTCGCTAGTTTTGACTGTGTTGACTGGATGCTTTAAGACGTAGCTAATGACTTCCTCTTTGGTGAGTATACTTCATGTTGCTGGAAATGAGCTTCTGGTAGCCAACTTGTGATAAGAACCAAAAGAAAGGTTTTTATGGCCATTGGGTCCAGGACTGAGAAGTATACTACTTTATGGATTGCTTCCTCTTTGCCAGGGGAAGGGAGTAAAATCTTTGTGGACTCAGAATATTCACCTGGAAACCACATGAACTTGGCAAGCCACACAACCTCTCAGAGCATGTGTTATTTTACCTTACTTATCTCATGGGATATAGTCTGTTGAATGAGAAAGAAAGAAGGAGAAAAAGAGCAGCCTCTGATATTTGGAAGCTGGCCTGGCCCTTGGAGCTGGGCCATTTTTCCCCATTAGACATAAACAATCTCGCAAAATACCAACTTTGGGGAAGGTTATCATGAGATCATGATGAAATGAGACAAAATAAGGCCACTTCTTAATTTTGTCTAAGAACAGGCAAAAACAAAGCCAATATGCCACCCACAAAATACCAAACACCCCCCTGCCTAGCCAAAAACACTAACTGCTACTTCTTTATCAATTGAAGCTTTGTCCTTGGTCTTTACTCCCTTCCCCATGAGTAGATTTATTAAGATATCCAATCATAAAATTACCCCTGCTGTCTGACAACATCCAATCTAGAGTGAACTCCTGCTTTTCTAGACACTTCCCCAAATCATCCAACCAAAATACAAATCCTTCAGCAGTTCCTTCTAACACCACCTTGCTGAGATAGTCCGTACTTCCCCATGGTGTGTGTTCTCTGTCACTGTAACCAGTAACAAACCCCCTGGTTTCACAGCAGGTGTTCCTTGTGGTCTTTGGCTGAAGGACAGTGACATGAATGATGAGATTATGTGATTAATGTGTTTGGCACATACTTGGCACAAATGAACACTGAATAAATGTTTAATACTAATAATAGTGAGGCGTTATTAGGGATGACATCAACCTATTTATCTTTCTCAAAAATGCCTAAAAAATTTCTGAATTACAAAGCCATTTTGTGGTAAAATGTAGATTTGGAAGGGACTTTAGAAATTACCAAGTGCTTTTCAAACGCCAGTGTGCATAAGAATCACTTGTGCTTATTAAAAATGCTAATTACCAGGCTCCACCCTCTCCCGAGATTCTGCATCACTGGATCTGGAAAAGACTCTAGGAAGTGTATTTTTACTCAGCACCAGATCGTTCTTGGGCCAAACTTTGAAAAACACTACTCTGATTTATTCCTTCATTTTTTTTTCTGTTATGGAAAACATGTGTTTCAGCCATCCACAGTTAATGTTTTATCAGCAATTATAACAATATTCTCTTTAAACATGTAGGCAGAAATGCTCTCTGCTTTGTTTTAAAGAATTTCACATGCACATTATGAGAGGATCAAAGCAGAAGTACCAGGACGTAAGTGATTGTGCTGGTAAAACAGGAAAAGGGACAAAGGGTCAGAAAACTCATATTAGTCTTGCCTCAGAATGGCATCGTCTTGACGTTTCTCCCAGAGTGAAGCCTGGGTGATCAGAACCAAAACACGTCTAGTCACACTGCTACTGTAGACGGAATGTTTGTCTCCCCTCTAAATTCATATGTTGAAATCCTCATCTTCCATGTGATGGTTTCTGGAGATGGGGCTTTGGGTGATAACTAGGTGATGATGGGATTATAGAAGAGATGTGAGACAGCTTGTTTCCTCTCTCTGCCAGGTGGGGATACAAGGCGAAGACCACCTGCAAACCAGGAAGTGGGTTCTCTCCAGGCACCAGATCTGCCAGCACCCTGATCTCGGACTTCCCAGCCTCCAGAACTGTGAGAAATAAATGTTGTTTAAGCCGCCCAGTCTCTGGTATTTTTGTTATAGCATCCTGAACTAAGACAGCCGCTTGCCTGCTTGAAACACTTCGCTGACTCCTATTTCCTCTGGAATCAAGGACCGGTGCCCCAGCATGGCACCCCAGACCTGACTTCTCTGTTCATCCCCAGACTCTATCTGATCACACCGAGCCACATGTAGTTTCCCAAGTGCACGATGCTATTTTCACACTTCTTTTGTTCTTGAACATATTGATCCTTCTCACCAAGACACCAATTCTATGTTTTTCACCCAGAGAAATTTTACCCTTCCTTCCAGGCTCTCCTCAAGTGTTCATTCCTCTGTAAAGATTTTCTTGAACCCTTCTTAATCTTCCAGGCCGAATTTAATACTACCTAGTTGGTTCCCCAAGTGTCTTGTTCATATCACCATAATGGTAATTATCACTTATGTATTTTATTTAGACATCAGTTCCTTGAAATAAATGAGGACAGTCCCATCCGAGGGTAGAGACTATTCCATTTTTACTTTTGTATTCTCACTAACTGGAGAAATGAACTGGTTCATAAAGGTTACTTAGTACATGCCCGTGGGATGTGAGTACTTCCTGATCTGAAATTTATTGTTGTAATAGTCTTCGGGACCTATTTCAATGCTCAGCATAACAAGCCTCCATACTCACATCAGAGTTCAGCATTTGCAGCTTTCAATGTGTGGGATGACACAGGCACCCTGCATTTGATCTGTTTAATGGGCCTTTATAAGAGGCAAGATGAGTAAGCAAAAGAGAGAAAACAGAAAAGTTGTGTTGTCCACTAAGCCCTCAGCTCCTTTGTAATTCTGTCTAATTTTTATGTCTCCCAAGATGCCAAATTAATGTTACAACAGCAGCGGCCAATTCTAGAGCTTTACTGGTGTCTGAGGTCTGGTCAGCAGCTGAGCTGACTGCCACTTGCTTGCTTCCTAGTAATTAATGCAGTGTTTGTATCATATATGTGCTTGGGTAAATGAGAAGAGGTCATTTGGTTGGCAGGTGTGTAGACCAAACTATCCCAAATAAGGACAGTGGGTAAGGGCCCAAAGATCACCACCATAGCACCAGCCTCTGGTTCTCTTTCTCAGCTCATTTTTGATGACCATTCAATAGCTGACCAGAAGACAGGAAGCCATCACTGACCCACCTCTGCTTAACTCCTATGGCATTCCTCTTTGAACAAATGGACTTCCATGTTCACAACAGTACACTTCATCTTGTTTAAGCAACAGGTGGTTGTGATGGTCAGTTTTGCTTTAACAAACCCACAAAGAAGAAAATTTGAACTCCTGGAGTCTGGAGGGGAGGGAATAAGGCACTGACTAACATCAGGACCTACCCCATGACAGCAGGGCAGGAAAACTGGAGAAGGACCCCATAATGAGAAGAATGCTTTGAGGGTGTATCTCCATAGACTGGTTCCTGACACTCTTTTATGGAAAAGCTGCTACTTCAGTTTCTTTGGTTGGTGGACCTTTTAAAAGATTAGCCAGGCCAAAAGACATGTAGCTTCAAAGGGAGAAAAGAGGGGGGAAAAGGAAGAAGAAGATTTAAAATCTGGACATATTACAAACCAGGATATATAGAAAACATTGACGTGTGTGGAGTACGTAGGCTGGGGCCGGGGTTAGCGCTGATTGTTGGTTCATCTCAGTGGGGAAAGATGAGTGGGGCCCTGTCGCGTATCCCTTCTCTGCTTTCACCTCAGGCTCCTTCATCTCTAACCACATCATCAGTGTTTAGAGACAGGACAGAGAGGAAAAAGGGTAAGTTAGGGGTAAGTTAATTTGGGGCATAATCTCTTCCCTGCCACTCCCCACCATTGACTTTTTCTTTATGTTGGGTTTTAAGGGTGGGTATCATTGTCATCCTGTACCCTGGGGAGGGAAGCAACTGGATTTTCAGGAAGAAAAACTTGATCAGTGAGATCCAGGGTCTCTAATTTTATAAGCCTTCTATTCAGGTGATTCAGGGTTATTTCCATGTCTGAAGTCTGATTTTATGCCTACTAAGAAAATAATATAGAACCCAGCACTCGAGAAGCTTTTGGCTTTCTAATTCATGCTTGTGGTGTTATTATTGGCGAAAGAAGACCTTGGGTCCTGTCTCCAGGAAGCCAACACTAGTGTTGGGAGTTTAAAGTTTAAAGAACTGGGATTTAGGAACAATTAATACCAAATAATACAAGAATTGGACTCTTTTCCAGGGCCATTTTTTCTTTTTCATGTGTAGTCATAGTACTTTACTTCCTATTAAAATGATAAGAGTCAGAATTTTCCTATGTGTGTGCGGTTTTGGTAAAAATCCTGAAATTACTCTACAAAGCATATACAGCAAAGAGACAGTGAATTCTATTCAGAAGTCTCATGGAAGGTTGAGGCATTGGAAATGGAATTGGGAGAAAAGGGACGGTGACTCTTAGAGGAATAAGGGATGTAAGAGGTGAGAGCAACAAGTTAGTTAGTTAGTTAGTTTGTTTATGAAGCTAAAGTAAGGGTCCACATACTGAGAATGACTTTCCTTATCAGTTGGGACTTGGACTATATAGTGAAGATGATGGGCATAACCTGGAGGGATAGCTTGAGGTGTTTCAATAAGTACTAATTTATCTTTGTAACTGCAAATACAGCCTCAAAAGACTAACCACTAAGGGCTTCGGCCCAAGTGAATTGAACTTTAAGCCTACATGGTCTGGTCTTTAAAAGAATGTTGGCAATAATATCCTCTGCTTTATTCCCCTTATAAGATGTTGTTTCCCATCTTGAAAACATACATCATTATGTTTGGCTAAATACCATTATTGTTTATGAAGGCCTAGTAGATTAAAAGAAAAACAGGACTCTATTAGTGCCAGAAACACAAGCTAAATCTTTAATTAAATGCTAAAGGAGGAAAGTGGAGAGTGTAAATACTTCAGTAAAAATCCATCGCTCGTCTTAAAGAGCCAACTTTGGCATTCATTGCCCCCCAGTCAAGATATCTCCTGTACTCCCCGGGCCTCAGCAGATACTGCCTTCCCCGGTAGCTGGGCATCTCATAAAGGACCCAGGAGCCCTCCAGCACATTGAGGGAGTGGATTTCATTGAGGTGGAAGCGGTCCTGAACAGAGAGACAATCGTCCGTGATCTCTGACATTTGTCCTCTGAAGTCATCTCTCTCGTAGATCCTCATTCTGTAAGTGCCGGAGTGCTGGGGTGGCAGACAGAAAGGAAAAAGTCAATGAACAAAACAGAGGGAAATGAAAGTTCTCGCCCCTGCACCTTCCTGGTCACACCTGCCCAGAAGTTCTCTTAGTTCAAGCTGGCTTCCACAGCAACCACATCGCAGGGTTAAGGAGCCTTCCCGGCTCCCATCACCCACCGTGAATCTAATGACTGATGCGCTAAGCTAGGAACAGAACTCAGCCACCCTTCAACTGCTGCTTAGCAGTCTCTGTCCTTGAGAATTAAAGTTTGTCTAAAATAAAATCGATCACTTTAGTACTTGTTATTAGAGAAAGTCCTTCTCAAAGGAGAAGAGCGAGAGTCATTGGAAAGTGAAGATTCATTTGATATATTACTCTTGTTAAAAAGGAGTCAACATTAGCTATTTTCTTCTAGACTCTTCTGGTTTTCATGTACACAATGTAACATAGTATTATTAAGCTCTTGTAAAAAATGACACGTTCTCCCTACCTCTCTTTTCATAAACTCATTTTCAGTTCAAATTTCTACCTATGTGACTCTGAAACTTCCTTTTTCTGGCCTCCCACTCTCCACTTCTTTATTTCCCTCGGCAGGAATCATCTTCAGGAAGCTCTGTTTGGATGCCCCCATCCTACGCCCACTCACTCATCACACATTCTTCTAAGAACTCTGCAAGCACTCTAGGAAATACTGAATCTCAAACTTCAGTTTTGGATGTTGCCTTTCCTCTAATTTCTACCTCTAAGTGAGCTAATATGTACTGCCTGCAAAATTAGAATGGGGGGGAGGGTATCGCTCAGAGATAGAGCACATACTTAGCATGCAGGAAGTCCTGGGTTCAATCCCCAGCCCCTCCATTTAAAAAAATTATGTGTGTGTGTGTGTGCGTGTGCGTGTGCGTGTGCGTGTGTGTGTGTGTATAAAACCTAACTACCCTCCCCCCAAAAATGTTAAAAAATTAGAATAGAAACCAGGAGGTCTGTCTTCTCTAAGAGGATAATCAAATAGAAAAGTAAGCCAAAACAAACTAAAGTATTTTTATCAATTAAACAGAACCGGACTGTACTTAAAAATTTTGATATATTGGATTTTTGAGTTGATAGGGCTTGGAATGACCACTTTAAGAAATTAGATCTTGATCAGATAACTTCAGTCTCTTCCATGTCCTTCTTTTTCTTAATGAGTCTTTGATCATTTAATTTTTTATTACATTTAAAATATAAAAACTGGGAGTATGTGATTAAAAAACAACGACAAAACCACTACACAGTTCAAGAAGAATGGCTTCCGATCTGAGACATCCTTTTAGAACGGACTGCATGCACAGAGCTCACTTCCCCTCTTTCTGCTCTCTAGTTGGAACGATTTAGTTGAAGAATTTTATATATATATATAAATATTTTAATGGTTTTCACTTCCAAAGAGACTGAAGACAAAGAGCCACACTCACTTGGGGGATGAGGCGACAGGAGCGGATGGAGTCGTTGAAGCCCATCCACTGCTGGTAGTCGGAGTAGTCCCCGCGCCGCAGGAAGTACTGGTGGCCCTGGAAGTTGGGGCGCTCGTAGATCATCCAGCAGCCGCTGTCCACGCGGATGGAGTTGCAGCGGCTGAAGTAGGGCTGCAGGTTGGCGTGGTCGCTGCTGCACTCGTAGTGGCGGCCCTGGAAGCCCCGGTCCTCGTAGAAGGTGATCTGCAAAATGCAAGATGTGGGAGCATGAAGCGATTTGCTCCCGCTGAAGATGCTGCGACCGGGCGAAGGTCGAGCATCGGGTACCCGCGCTTACCTTTCCCATTGCGGAGAGAGGGAGCAGGAGGTGTTCGCTGGGTGCGGTGTGGGACTAGGGGGAGCGCCGCGGTATATATAGCAGCCCTGACTGCTGCCTCCGCAAGAAATCACACAAAAGGGGCCCATTTCGGTGAGTAAGGGGATTTGTAAGCTCTGCGTTCCCCCTCCCCCGGTCGTCGGGGTTAGCTGAATGTTTCCTCTCATTCTTTCTGGTAGGTTCGGGTTGTTCTCATTCAGTAAAGCTGTTGTTGCCACCAAAATGAAAAGAGCCTTTACTCTTTAGAAGGATGAGCGAAATTCTATCCCCATGCCTTTTTAAAGAAATAGCCTACTCTGCTTCACTGATGCCTTAAAGGCAATGAAACTAAACAATACATTCTGCTCTGAGATTGGTGTTAAAAAACAAACAAACAAAAAAACTTCTTGAAAACTAGAACATAAATAATAAGAAATCTTAAGGAAGAGGGACTCAAGTGATCTGTGAAAGTGCTTGGAAAAGCGTAAATCTTAGTTCAGATTCAAGATTCCGTGATCATCAGTGTTGTAATCTGGGGGTCTGTCATGAGTAAAATGGATACTTGACTGGAAATTTGTGGGCTTCTGGAGGCTGGGAATTGTCTCTTGTTCTTTTCTGCTCCTGGGCCCTAGAGCATAGGGTGAGCACATAGTAGGCCTTCAATACTTTGCTTTGACCTGAAAGAAAGCAGATGGTTGTGGCCTTCCTACCTTTCTTACATCTTCTGGGGTGCCTACGTCCTTCCTTCTGCTGGTGCCTGCTCAGAGACTTGCTTGCTTTTGTGGTCCCTGACCTCCTTCAAAGGTCCTAAGATCTACCTTTCTCTTCACCATGATAAACACTTGCTCCCTTGGTAAGGGTGATTTAAGTTAGTGTAAGGAGTAATGTAGAAATCTTTAAGGTTCCACACCCCTTACTTCCTCAGACTTTTGAGATGCTGGACAGCACCCAGGCCAGACAACAGAGCATCTTGATGGCATGGATTTCATACTGTGGTAGGGGGTCCCCTAAAGTCCTCGAGACACTTTCAATGGGCTCTTGAGTTCAAAACAGTTTTCATAACAATACCAAATAGTTGCTTTTTTCACTTTTATTCTTTCATAAGTGTTCGGTGGAGTTTTGCCAGAGGGTATATGACATTAAATAGATTTGTTAAAATGTAAAGCAATACTAGTCTTTTCATTAATTGTTTTTGCTTTAGAAAATATGGTTATTATTCATAAAATATGTTATTTATGTTCACATGTAACAGGTTTACTGTTGAAGGCTCTTCCTGTAAAAAGGGAAACCCGTAGTGGATAGAGGCTCCTCCACTGGAATAGAACAAAACCAACACCCGTCAGATATCTTGTCAGGCCCTGGCATGAGCCTCCACAGAATGGACAGAGACAGGTGGTTATAGGCTGGCTCCAGTCTACCACACAGTCAGACATTGTAGGATTCATCCCAACCTCTTGCAAAACTGTTGGCAGCACTAACAGAACCCTGAGGCAGACAATTATATTAAGACATGTGAGGGATCAAATAAAACACCTAGAAATAAAATACAACTGTCTCTCAGTATCCATGGGGGACTGGTTCTGGAAGCCCTGTGGATACCAAAATCTGTGGAGGCTCAAGTCTCTTCTATAAAATGGCATCATATTTGCACATAACCTATGCACATCCTCTCATATATTTTAAGTCATCTCTAGGTTACGTGTAATATTGAATACAGTGTAAATGCTATGTAGATGGTTGTAAATACAAGGTAAATGATGTGCAAATAGTTGCCAGTGTGCGGATAATTCAAGTTCTGTTTTTTGAAACTTTCTGGAATTTTTTTTCTAGTATTTTTGACCTCTGGTTGGTTGAATCCATGGATGCAGAACTCATGAATACAGAAGGCCAACAGTGTTGGTTCAAGAAGTTGGTGAGACAGTTAGCCTTATTTTTTGATTCCAAAGTCATGGGAAAGCCTGGGCCTGGAGAGAGAGGTGTACATACAAGCTCCTTGGGTTGTACAGTCGGCTTCTAACGTTAGAGCATCAGGGACCTGGACTGGGTCAGGTAGGGGGTGAATGGTGCTGTCAGGGCCTGCATCATTGTGTGGTGGAAAAGCAAGTGCTTGCAGACAACACTACCAGTGACCACTTACCCTGCCATCTCACTTTCACGCTGCTTATTCCGAAGTGCTGCTTACAAGCACCATGAGATTATTGAATAGGCACGACTTCTGGAGAACACGTTCAGAGAGCAATGGCTACATCCATCCATCCACACTCCTGCAGCTTCTAGTACTGCTTGTATAGTCTTTGGAAAGTCACTTACCTTCCCCAAGCCTCAGTTTCCCTACTCGTAGAATAAGAATGATGATGAAAATCAAATGAGATAATGGACTTGAAAACACATGGTAAATTGTAAAGTAATAATGGTGGTAAAAAATAATATATTCATATTTTAATAAATGTGAAAGATGTCCAAGGCTGAATCGGGAGGAAATAAAAAACATGAACAGACCAGTAATGAAATGAAATCAATAATTTTAAAAACTCCCAACAAACAAAAGTCCAGGACCAGAGAAATAGTTGAGGGAGATTAAGAGGTAGAAACTTTCAGTTACAAAATAAATGAGTCTTAGGTATGAAGAGTACAATATGGGGAATATAGTCAATAATTATGTAGTATCTTTCCATGACAGATGACAACTAGACTTATCATAGTGATCATTTTGAAACATATAGAAATACTGAATCACTGTGTTGTGCACAGGAAAAAACATAGTGCTACAGTTATACTTCAAAGACAAAACAAACTTACAGAAAAAGAGGTCAGATTATGTGGTTACCAAGGGAGGTAGGTGGAGGTAGTCAAAAGGGATGAACTTCCAGTTATAAAGTAAATAAGTGCTAAGAATGTAATGTACAACATGATAAAAATAATTAACACTGCTGTAAGTTATATATGAAAGTTATTAAGAGAGTAAATCTCATGGATAAAGGATTCTCATCACAAAAAAAAATTTTATTTCTTTAATGTATCTATATGAGGTGATGGATGTTCACTAACCCTATTGAGGTAATCATTTCATGATGTATGTAAGTGAAATCTTGTGTTGTACACCTTAAACGTATGTAGTGCTGTGTGTCAATTATATCTCAATAAAACTAGAGAAACAAAAACAAAATAAGAAGTTAATAAATCAATGTTTGCCGTAAAAAAATGCTAGAGTTGATAATATTAATAGCATTCTCTTGGTACAAGAATCAAAAAAAAGATGTGTTTCAGAGCTCCAATGTCATAGTGTCTATGCTTTTGCTTATGGTATGGAGACTAAATGTGAACAGTTGATAATTGCATGTATTGGAATACATTGATCTAATTTAACAAAGATCTTTTGTTTGGGAATTTTGATTTCACCATCAAATGATGACTATCATTTTGTGTGATCTTGGGCAAGATGCCAAGAGGAGGAATAAAATATGTGATGACGGTGCAGTCAGAGCAGACGGAGTTGTTGGAGTCTACCCATTGCTGGTGGTGGATGCCCCTGCCTGGAGCAGCCAGCTCTTGCTGACCACCCACATGCACTAAATTGCTGTGGCTGAAGCAGAACTGTGGGTAGGAGTGGTCACTGCTGCACTCACAGAAGGGAATCTGCAATGGAACATGCCAGCCCTCCCAGGAACACGTTACCGTGAGTTCATTGACAAGTTCCTGTTCTAAACCCACTTCACTGTGGTTGGTGGACTGCAGATGCAGAAGCCAGGGGCATCAGCATGTGTTACAGAGGTTCAGAGGTGTACGTGCTGGTGTGTGTTTATGTGTGCACATTTCAGACCTAGCAGGTGATTTAGGCCTGATGCGGTGAAAATTTCTCCCCTTTCTCATTTCCATATCACCTATGAGGTTTTTTTGTATGTTTAACTTTTATAACTATATCCTTTCTCTTAAAGTGCTGTCCAGGTTTTTGAAGCAGTGTAGAAAAGGAAAGTTGATATATAAAGAAAAAGTCAGAAGAGGTGTCTTCACTCTCGTTATTATACTGAACCCTTTTATGGTTAAGTAGAGAAATAGTAGTAGACACAATTCACGTTGAAGACTGTGAGTACATTTGTTTTAAATCTTGGCAGTCAAGAAGGATTAACTAGGGAGGTTTTTTTCCCACCTTGCCTTTTAAATTCAAGATGTCTGATGATCTGGGCCTGTGGAAGGAAGCTGTCCCTTAATACTGGAACACCTTCCTTTCCATAAAGTTACTAAGTCTGACCCAACCTTCAGGGCAGGCTAGGTCCCTCTTCCTAGGACATCTCCTCTTACAACCAGCTTTTCCTTGTCTCTCCCTTCTCTGAGCATCTATATCCACTTCATTACCACCCAACTTAGCCATTAAGCATTGCTTTTCTCATACAATGTCTTCTTTTCCTGATTTACTGTCAACAAGGTTATAAGCTTAAGGATTAGGACCATGTCACACTTCTCTATCCCCTATGATTACTACTAATTAACTTCATGGATAAATAGTGCTCTGGAAACATGAAACAGTTAAACAAATAAATGATTCTGATTTTACTTTGGAAAACAATACCTCTGCCACATGAGGTCACCTATGTGGATGTTCAATGACACAGAAGTCATTCTCTCCCACTCATTTTTCTACCACATTCCCTGGTTCTGATAGCCTCCAGTCCTGTCTGGTCCTTGGTTACCTAGGAAGACTTGAAGGAAGGTAAAAACGGCCCAGAAGTTTGGCAGGCTGGTGTAGGCTGGCAGCAGGGAGGCATTCCAGAGGGAGGGGAGGTGTTAGAGCACCACCAGGGCTAGCCTGTGAATCAGAACTTACCTCTAATGGCTAAAGTAGAGAGACAGGAGAGGTGGCCTGAGAAAGGGAACAAAAATGAAAGAAAACATGATAAGCAACATTTTTGTGAAGGAATATGAGATTCTCAGCCACTTCCTTGCATTTTTTTTCTCCCTTTTTTGAGGACGGGAGGTAATTAGGTTTACTTATTTATTTATTTATTTTAAAAAGGAGGTACTGGGGATTGAACCCAGGACCTTGTGCATGCTAAGCATGTGTTCTACCACTGAGCTATACCCTTCCCTCTACTTCCTTGCATTTTAGAAGATGGATGAGTCAATGGAATGAGACATTGGGTCCTGGATGTTACAAGACATGCTTTGTTATGTTTTTTTTCTTTTTTCTTTTTGTAGTATCAGCTAGCACCCCAGCTTAAAATATGTGGGAGATTAAGGGGCTGAACCAAAGAGCCTTTTATCACAGATATTTGAATACCAAGTTTAAAGTTATATACAAGTTTTTTTTTCTTTAGAAAGAACTGCCAAACCCAATTTTAAAAAGACAAGTCTTATTTAAATCAGAAAAAAAAAATTACAAAATCATTTAGAGTTCTCTAAGAACTCATGGTTAAATAAAGTTGTATATCAAAATATATAGAATTGCTTATCAAAATATTTGAATGGATCTAATATAACCCTGGCTTCTTCTAAAGACAAAATCATTCATTTAGGAGCCATTACATTTCCCTAAGGCCTGTTAGAAACCTAGTGGGAATAGCTCCTTACCCTCTCTCCCTCCCTCTACCCACCCTCCCCAACAGACGCTTTAGTTTGTAATCTGAGTTTTCCTGTAGCCTTTGCAGCTTTCCTGACTGTCTGGGAACCACTCACCTGTCTCCCAAATGAAGCCTCTTGAGTTCAGCAGCACATCACTGCCATGACCCTGCTGAAGAAGCCATGTCTGCTTTCACTTAAATAGGTAGGATTGAACCTGCAGCAAACTTTATAGCACTCGTTTGGCCCCTGATGATGAAAATAGTAACAGTTAATAATGATAGCCTACTGTATAAAGAGAGTCTAGTATGTTCCAGACATGGTACCGGGAATCTTATATAAAGTGCATCAAGCAGCCAAACACAGCACAAGTACTATCAGGACTTCCCCAAATATTTGGGAGATCTGGGGCAAGAGCATAAATGGAGCAGCCCCTCCACCACTCCATGGGCTTTCCTCCTCTCTTCTCACTCCCTCTCATATTCAAATTCCACCCACAGGCTTCCCCACAAACCCCCCACCAAACAGCTGCCCTTTGACTGCCAGAGTCTTCAGGAGGGCAGGGCTGGTGAGGATTCTCTCCTGGGTTTTGGAAGCAAGGGTCTGCATGGAGGAAATTCCAGAGCTCCAGCTATAAGGAGTGTGGTCTAGAGGTGTGGGCATGTCCCGGTTGCCCTACACATCCCTGTCCTGTGGTGAGGACTGCAGCTAGAGGAGGGTCTCTGAACACCCAGTGCCGGCCAAGATCCTTGACTGACCAAGTCTAACCGCAGTACTGATCACTGTGTGAATCAAATTCAGAAAGGTCCAGATTCAGAAAGAAACTGAACTCGAGTCTGTTAGCCTTGAAGGCCTAAACTAACTGTTCTGCAAGTAACAATGGTTTGTTTTAGAGGTTATCTTTCTAGATGTGCATGTCTTACATCTTCCTTAAATTATGTGCTTCTCATAGTATGCTCAATGTTATACTTTTTAAAAAATTTTTTTGTTTGAAGGCCTAGCACCAAAGTAGTCTGCTGTGTCCCTACTAACCCTGAGAATCTTTGGCTCTACCAGGAGTTCCTGTAAACTCTGGTGAGTTCTTCACTTGAGTGATTGCTGCCAGGCTGATTTCTTCAGCCTGGCTCTAGGATCTCAGCATTAGCTGTAAAGGACTCTGTAACCCCTTACTCACTGATTTGTGGGTAGACAGCAGTAATGTTAAAAGGACATTAAGGATGTTCACATTTCCTTGAGTTAGAGGAAATTTTTTCAGAAAGTAGCGAATTTATTCTGGCCCTTTTTTTCTTATGAAGTCCATGTATATAGCACAACTAGGTGAAACTGATGAGGTGATGGCTGCTATTTACTGAGCTTCTTTACAGGAGGCATCTCATTTATTCCTCATAAGAACATGCCATTGGGAAAACTGAGGTTTAGAGAGGTTAAGTAACTTGCTCAAGATCATACAGCCATTAGGTGCTCGAGCCAGAAACCAAGTCCACAAACCTCCAAAGCCTACAGTGTTGACCACTGAGATACCAAGGTGTTAACCACCTCGAAGCCTAATAGGGTCTTATAGTATCAGAGCTGGCAGGAAACACAGAGCTCCTTTTGCCTACACCCCTTATTTTTAAAAAAAATTTTATTGAAGTGTAGTTGATTTACAATGTTAGTTTCAAGTGTACAGCAAAGTGATTCAGTTATACATACACATACATATATATTTTTTCTATTCAGACTCTTTTCCATTACATGTTATTACAAGAAATTGAATATAGTTCCCTGTGTTATACAGTAGGTCCTTGTTGTTACACCCCTTGTTTTATAGAGAAGAAAACTTGTGGCATAATTTGTCAGATAGAATGCTGTTTTCTAAACCCTCAAGTTTGCCAGAATAAAAAAAAAAAATAAATAAAACCTCAAGCTAAAATTATTTTCAGTGAGATATGTTACCTAGGTTTTCACTTTTTTTTGTTAAAACAGAGCTCATATTTTATTAGTTACCCAAATGAAGGACAACACACTATGGTTTAACTAAGCCAGCAGCAAAACCACCAATCTCCTGCATATTTGGTATTGGTAAGAGGCACAACAGTTTGATAATATGTATATCCTCATATTTATAATTTACCTCATATGTTCCTTTAGCAAGAAGCAATCTTATTGTAAAAGAATCTTCATTGCTTAAGGTTCTGTGCAAGGCATTATTTTTTTAAAACATTACTTAAGGTTCTGTGCAAGGCATTATTTTTTTAAAACAACTTCATTGAGATATAATTTCACATATCTTACAGTTTACCCATTTAAAGTGTACAATTCAGTGGTTTTAGTATATTTACAGATATGCACAACTATCATCACAGTCAATTTTAAAACATGCTCATCCCACAAAGAGTCTTGTACCCTTTAGTTATCGTACCCTTTAGTTATCCTTCCCTTATCCACCCAGACCTAAGCAACCATGTCTCTGTAGATTTGCCTATTCTGGGTTTTTCATATATGAATCCTATAATATGTGGTCTTAGGTGACTGGTTTCTTTCACTTAGCATAATGTTTTCAAGATTCATCCATGTTGTAGCATGGATCAGTACTTCATTCCTTTTTATAGCAAAGTAATATTCCATTGTTTGGCTATATCACATTTCATTTGTCCAATTATCTGCTGATAGACATTTGGGTTGTTTTCACCTTTGGGCTATTGTCAATAGTGCTGCTAGAATATTCACATATACATTTTTGTTTGAACACTCCTTTTTAATTCTTTTGAATGTAAATATCAGAGTGGGGTTGCTGAGTCATATAATAATCTGTTTAACTATTTGAGGAACTACCAAACTGTTTTCCACAACAGCTGCATCATTTTACCCTCCTACAAGCAGATTACGAAAGTTCTAATCTCACCACATCCTTACCAACACTTGTTTTTTTCCCCCCTAAATTATAACCATCATAGCGGGCATTAAGTGCTATCCCATTGTGGTTTCGATTTTAATTTCCCCAATGACTAATAACACTGAGCATCTTTTCATTAGCTTGTTGGCCATTTGTGTATCTTCTTTGTATAATTAAGTCCTTTGCTCGTTTTAAAATTGTATTGTTTGTCTTTCTGTTGTTGAGTTTTAAGAGTTCTTTACATATTCTAGATACTAAACCCTTATCAGATAAAAGATTTGTAAATATTTTCTCCCACTCAGTGGGCTGTCTTTTCACTTTCTTGATGGTATCCTTTGCTGCATAAAAGATTTTAATTTTGATGAAGTCTAATTTATTATTTTTGTTGTTGTTGCTTGTGCTTTTGATGTCATATTTAAGAAATCATTGCTTAATAGAAGATCACAAAGATGTATGCCTATGTTTTCTTCTGAGTTTTGTAGTTTAAGTTCTTACATTTAAGTATTTGATCTATTTTGAGTTAATTTTTATATGCGGTATGAAATAGAGGTCTAACTTCATTCTTTTGCATTTGGATATTCAGTAGTCCAAGTGACATTTGTTGAAAAGCTATTCTTTCCCCATTGAATGGTCTTAGCACCTGTGTCAAAAATTTGTTGGACATTGATATCTGGGTTTATTTCTGGACTCTCAAGTTGATTCCACTCATTTGCATTTCTACCCTATGCCAGTACCTCATTGTCTTGATTACAGATGCTTTGTGGTAAGTTTTGAAATTGAGAGGTGTGAGTATTACTGCTTTTTTCTTCTTTTCTCAGGATTGTTTCAGCTATTCTGGGTCCCTTGCAATTCCATATGAATTTTGAAAAATTCCATATGAATTTTAAAATCAGCTTATCAATTTCTATGAAGAAGTTTACTGGAAAAGAGCACTATTTTTGCTTATGTAAATTTGGAAAAAGAATTAGCATTCTGGGAGAACAGCTCTACTCTAGTGGAAAGAAATCCCAGAATGTATGCAGCCTAGCAAATATTCCTGCTTCCCTCTGCATAATTGAGTCTTCAATAATTGAATCTTGTTAAAAATTAATATTGGAGTCCAAGATAAAGATGACTATATTGTATACTGTTGATCTTGAGAGAACACTGAGGATACATTAATTTCTTTCTTTCTTTTTTTATTTTAATGCTAGAAATACCTAGAGTCCTCTTTTACTGGGTTCAGTTATATTGTCCAAAGGGCATTGTCTTTTTCTTTTGAGCTCCCCAGGTAATTCTAATGTGGGGGAGGTAGTTAGGTTTATTTATTTTTTAATGGAGGTACTGGAGATTGAACCCAGTACCTCGTGCATGCTAGGCACGCACTCTACCACTGAGCTATATACCCTCCCGCGAGGATACATTAATTTCTTACATTTATGTTTGTACAATCATTTAAAGATAACAAAGTGTGTTCACAACCTTTCACCATCTTTTCATCATAATTATCCTGTAATTGAGTGAGGCAGGGATTTATTATTACCTGTAGTTTTCAATAAGGTAATTTAGGCAAAGAGATGTTAAGATGTGACTTACTCAAAGAAGTAAGCTAGTAAATGGGGTAACTGACCATCCTCATTTACCGAAGACCGAGGGGCTTTCCAGGATGTAAAGCTTTCAGTGCTAAAGCTGGGAGAGCCCCTGGAAAACTAGTCTGAGTAGGTGACTGTATTAGCAAGTAGCAGAGGCAGGATAACAACTCAGGCCCTTTAACTCTTCTCTTAGCACTTTTCCTACTTCATCTGACCTCATCAGGAAGACTCAACTTTCTCTACTTTGATAATTCTGCTTAAAGCTCCTCTCTTCTCTCAGCTTCTCTTGACTAATTTTATCAGAGACTTCAGCTGCCTTAATCTCTCCAGCAATCCCTTGTCTTTGGTGTCCTAGCCACGTTCTCTGTTTTCTCCTGTACGTGGGTTTAATACTTTTTTATTATGTTTCTTTCCTCTCTCCCTCAGATTGTGGGTCATAGAGGCAGGGACAGTGTTTCTCTCTCCTTCTCATGATGTGAGTGAGGGCATCATAAATATGGCTGCCTGACCAGCAGCAAGTAAGTAGACATTCAAAACACTTGACCAAGTAAATTGCCAGGGCTCACCATTTATTAAAATTCAGTTATTATTTAAGATGAACAAGAATCACTTAGTTCCAGGAACACAAGTTGTATATTTAATGCATGTCTATGTGGATCTTAACAAGAAAAACACAGCCTAGTACAAATCAACGACCCGTCTCAGAGAGCCAACTCTGGCATCCAGGGCCCCCCAGTCGTGGTAGCGCCTGTAGTCCCCCGGCCGCAGCAGGTACTGCCGCCCCCGGTAGTTGGGCATCTCGTAGAGGACCCACCAGCCCTCCAGTACGTGGAGGGAGTGGAGCTCAGTGAGCCGGAAGCGGTCGTGGATGCAGGAGCAGTCCTCTGTGAGCTCTGACACGAGGCCTCCATAGTTCTCTCTCTCATATAGCCTTATCCTGTGAGAGCTGGTCTGTCGTGATGACAAATCAAAGGTGAAAAATAAGTTGTGGGCATCACTTGATGTTAATGAAAGGGGCTAAATCAGCCTGCAGCTTCATGCAGCATGGTTTTCAAACCATCCTGTTATATATGTAACCTCTCCATATATTGCCAGCCTAACTGATTAGGGAGAGTATTAAAAATAAAGCTGACCTGACCAGAGGACTATCTTGTGGAAGAAACAAGCATTGAAATAAGGGCAATAAAAGAGATTCCTTCATAAAAAGGCACCTGTCATAACCATACTAGTGAGTCTGCGGAGAGGATTCTGACTTTCTTTTCCATTATGCTGCATATAACTGAGTCCTATCAAGCTCGTTTTAAGTAACTGTTGCATTCAGCATTTACAATAGTCTGTGTTTTCTCTGAGGCCATATGTCTGACATTTTGCCAAGTCACCTGTACCATTTGAGATTCATGCCTCAAAGTAGATCCTATTTTAGTTCTACCTCTTTTTTGCATCTGCAAATTTCTCCAGCCAAATTTTGATTTCACATCTTGAAACTGCTTGCCCTGTCACACCATTTGGTGTCATCAGAAAGTGGAAACACAAACTCCATGTAAGAGACATTAAGCAGCTCTTTGGTGAGGACCATATCCCATGAAATCCTTATCAACGATCTGTCTCTGACTCTTGTAAGAAACTAGTTGATAACAACTCCTGGAATACAAGGTGCTACTTACAAGCTGAAACATATTGTTCTAGTTTCTAGATCTGTACGTCCTTGAGAATGTACTGAAAACAAGTGCCAATACTGCCAGAATATATTATTCCTATGTTATTTTCCCATAGTCTCTCAGTGTTTTTATCATTAAAAAATAATGGTCTAGGTAGATTTTTTTCTTTACTGAACAAGGTGATTTTGATATGTATTTAGAAATTAGGGGATCAGGTGGATGCTATCAAATTAATTCACAATGTTGTTGTGATTTCTCGTGCCCTGAAAACAATCTATTTTTTAAAATGCTTTATTGAAATGAGTTAAAATGTTTCCATAGGGGAATACAGTGAAGTATAGTAAATATATCATTTTTTAAAAATGCTTGAGAATCAGCATTGCTAGTTTACTGTGAACACTAGTCCTGAGTTGAAACCAACTGACTTTTATAAGCAGGAATTTACGGCCACGAATCAGCGATGCTTTCACAATAGTCAGGTGGAAGCAAGACTCACGTAAGGAATGGCGCGGCAGGAGCGGATGGAGTCGTTGAAGCCCATCCACTGCTGGTAGTCGGAGTAGTCCCCGCGCCGCAGGAAGTACTGGTGGCCCTGGAAGTTGGGGCGCTCGTAGATCATCCAGCAGCCGCTGTCCACGCGGATGGAGTTGCAGCGGCTGAAGTAGGGCTGCAGGTTGGCATGGTCGCTGCTGCACTCGTAGTGGCGGCCCTGGAAGCCCCGGTCCTCGTAGAAGGTGATCTGCAGGTGGAAAACAAGGTGACAGCAGGAAATCAGCTGGGAGGTATATCCCCCGACTCAGTAGAGGCTCAACAGGCATGGTGTGGCACCTTGGTTGGCTCACCTTCCCCATGGTTGTTGACAGTGGGTGATCAGCGTCCAGCGTGATGGGGACAAGCGTGGCAGCTGGTATATATAGCAGGACGGCTGCTGTGTTGGCAAGAACGACACAAAAGGGGCCTGGAGGTAGTGCGGGAGGGGATTTCTATGTTCTCTCTCTTTTTTTCATTTGGGATCATGGGGCTGGGGGCTCTCATTCTTTCTGGCCTTTTCGGGTTGTCCTCACTCACTCCAGTGAAAGGAATTGAAGTCAGCAGAGCCATTATGACCTTGGAGACAAAGGACGCACTTCTCATCCTATGCAGCTCTCTAGAAATACATTACATGCCCAGTGTTTTGTAAAGTTTGCCTATGGAAACTGCTGAAATGAGATTGGTGGCTCCATCTGGGGTGGCTCGTGACCATCCTATGAGTTCCAGAAGAATTTGAAGTGCTAAGGGCAACAAAAAATCCTCTAACTGGAAGGCAATTACACTTCCTAAATTACCTCATCAGTATGACAAGCTTTTGATAAAAGTATTTTGCATATGTCTGTATAGGAAAAAAAAAAGATTATAATGGTGTATGTATAAGCTGAAATGTCAGTCATGGTTGTCAGTGAATGGCAAGATGATAGCTCTTAGTTTTATGTTTTTATTTCTCATTTTTGTTGTTTTCAATTGCCTTAATTTTCTATTATATAAATATATATTACTCTCATGAGAAGAAAAAATAAAATCAATTTGTAAATGTACAGCTTTGAGTTGCTAGTGAAAAAGCAGCAAATTTTGGAAATAGCCGTATTTTGTCTTGAGATTAAACACTTCTCCTTGGGCTAAAAAGAAAGAGGTCCCTGAGACTCTGAGACACTCCAAGAGCAGAAAAATACACAGGATCCTCCCACTCGCCTTCCCCCACCCCGATCCATCTTCTAGGGTTGCTTTTTGTTTTCAAAACTAGCATCACGATTTGCCTGAGTTTTCCCTCCCCAAAGCATCACTGTTTCATAGAACCCAGGTGACTACTTGAAAAGCTTTTTCCATTGCAGCCAGTCTATTGATTTTCTAAAATTTTCTAAGTGCTTCTAGCATTCCTCAGATACACAGAGGTAGATGACTCTAGTCACCGACTCTTTTGTCATCCTGTGTGTATGTAGGAAGGTGAAATCAAACACCTTCGTGGTTCATGACCTGTGGAGGGGCTCTAAAGGGACATCCAACTATAGATGGCAATATGTCCACGATGCCATTTGTGAAAGTCCTCAGGCAGCACATAAAGCAACTGTGCAGTTGTTAAAGGGAGAAAAATCAATAGTCGCAAAGAAAAAAAAAACGTTCCCTTGCAGCTGGCCAACCCAGACAGAGGAAAACTGGGCAGAGTCCTGCAAAGCTAGACAGTGTACCCAGGGACAGGAGGATACACATAATGCGGCAGGTCTACTGATATACCTTACTTACAGCCGTAACTGAACCAGTGTGGAAAAGGCTGCATCGGTCTCCCCAGCCACAACGCCACATTGGAATACACCACCATTTTCAGCAAAAGTCAACAAACCACACGCCAGTTTCGGCACACGTTAAAGTAAACTGTTCTACATAAAGTTGGCACATGAGAACCTTAAGATGGTATAATTTATACCCACATTCATTTGGTCAGATTGTTACTATGTGTATTTTTAAGTTTAACTATGTGCCTAATCAGCATTTTGGAAAGGTGTTGAAAGACTAGAATATTTTCTTTTCCTAGTAGTCATTATATTCTCCTGAAAGAAAGTCTGTACCCATATTTCTTTTAATGCTTTTATTGAAATGAGTTTAAATGTTTCCAAATGAGAATGTATCAAAGGCAATCAATGACAGATTAATTTTACTTTGGATTGAAACTTCGAAAAACTGCCTTCTACTCCACCATTCTGCAATATTCAGTGATAAACATTTGTAAATGTACTACAAAGCCAGCCTGCTTTGACAAAGAAATACTATATATTCTCAAAATCCTCTAACCAACAATCTTCCAGTCAGAACAAAGTAGCATAATATACATACTTTAAAAAAAATAAATAAAAACCACAACATGGCCAAACAGAATGATTCTAAGAGAAGAAGGTTTAACATCCAAAATAGCACTTCAATGCACTTTGCATCAAAAGCTAATTGTCAAGAAAAATATGCTGTCAAGAGGTGCAGTTTTAAGGTGATGGTTCTTTTCCCCTCCCAGAGACTTTACTGTGAACTCCCATGGTGCAGTTCCAAGTTTCTAACTGACCTGCAGAATAAAAAGATAATTTTGGTATCAAGCACATCAATTTAACATGGACACAGATATTAGCTTTCAATTTATAGGGAGTTAAGGTCAAATATCAGATATCAAGTGCCTGACAAAGATGAATTAAAGCACTTGCAATGATAAGGTTACATTTCTAATCAGTCAATAGTTTGTCTCAAAAAAGCCTGAATTAATCATGAGCTCTGTGTGGCCTAGCCTATTCAGAGATTCACATTTTAAAAATGCATAGGATAGCAACCAAATTCAATAAAAAGGAGTTTAACTTTCACTTGTGTTCCTTGAAGCAAACCTAATTCATAACCCAATGATTCAGGTTTCAAAATTCCCCTTTTCCTTTCCTACCTTACAACTCTCCAGCTGACCCAGAGTCTCTTATTCAACAAAATCCTAGAATATCCCAGCCAGCCAGGCTGTAGCATTCTTCTGAATCTCTCCCTGCTCGGCTTTTATTATGTTGATCTTGTTGGTCTCTCTGACTTCTTTTAAAATTTCCTTTCCATTTGCACACTATAGCTGAGAATGCAGAGCCAGACAGGCAAAGCATTCTCCTTCTTTTCCAGCCCTGTCCATCTCGGACTGCTCTCTGAATTCTGCAACATACACGTCCCAGGAATCAGATGGTCAGGGCAGAAGCAGCAGAGATGCAAAGCAGGCAAAGAGAAAATTCTCATTAGTGAGAGAGGGACCAAGGCTATTTGACATAGATGGTAATATAAACTAAGGCCCAGAGAGGTTAAGTCACTTGCCTGAAGTCACACAGCTGGTAAGTAGTGGGCTTTGGATTCAAATCCAGAGCATCTAACTCCCAAAGGCTAGACTTTTAACTACAATCTAAATATTCCCAAAACAACTGGTATCAGTTTGGTTCAAGTTGCATTTTTAGACTTACCTTGTTCTTTGGCTGTGTGTCCAAAGATACATTCTTTGATGTTTTCCTTTCCTTGGCATTTGCTTCCCTTGCAGAGCTGCTGGTGGCATTTTTATTCGTTGCTCCCCTTCCTAACTTGACACCTAGAGACAGACGTAGTAATCATATCTGTCTAAAAAAATTTTTTTTAAATGGGTCCACCCTCAGGTTTAGAGTCTTCCCTTCTACGGTGGTTTGTTCCCATCATCAAAGGGTCTGAGAAATGACTTCCCTGATTTCAGCGATGGAGGGAAATCGTCATAAATGCTCCTGATTCTTTTAAACTCAACCAGACAGAAAGATGTTATTACCATAACAGCTTTGACTTTACTTTGTGAGCTCACCTCCTAGTTTTACTTAAATTTCTCTCAGCGGATGGAAGTAAACAGGCTTACTCTGTTTGCGGGCATATTCTGCGGCTTTGGGTGCTGTTAACATGGCAAAAGGGTGCAGAGAGAGGCGGAAAGGTGGAGCTCGGGGAACCTGAAAGGAAAACAGTCCTGCTTTCAAAAGCTGCACCCACTTTGTGCTGTCAGTGGCTGCTTGTTATAGCTCTTGTTTCAGTCCTTGGTCTGAAACCCACTCTCCTTACACATTACTAGCGGGCCACTGAGAAGGCCCGTGTTTCTTGGGTCACGCACCTTCACACGCTGCCCTCTGCTGCTATTCTTTGCCTAGAAGGCCCCTGCACACCCTGATATGCCGCATGTGGTTCCCTTTACCTGGAATAGCCTTTTCCTCCTTTTCCACCTAGAGGCTCCTACTTTTCCTTTGAGATGGAGCTCAAATATCCCCTTTTCTGAGAAATTTGCCCCGTGTCCCCTCACCTCCACTCTTCAGTGCTGGCACCCTGCTCCCCACCCCACCAGAGGCTGAATCATCCACTCACTCATCTGTGAATGCAGAGCACATTGTCACGTAGAACACCCCCAGTGTCTCATAGTTACAGCCCGCTGCCTGTTGCACTGCATTGGGAACTTCCTCAAGGTGAAGACTGTCTCTTCATTCATTCATTCAACAAGTTTCCAGTGAGCACCTACTATGGGCCAGGCCCTGTTTTAGGAGCTCTGGTTGGTAAGACAGACAAGATTCCTGATCATACATTGTGATACATTTCATAAACGAAACAGTAGGATGTGCTAACAAGGATGTACTAACAGAAAGGACAGAAAACATGGATTAAACAATAAACGAGGTCATGTTCTCTTTATAGACAGGACAGGTTATAGGCACCTCAGCAGGGGTATTTCTAAATTTGACCTCAGCCTTTGACTCAAATGGCAAACATATTTATTGATAGTTCATGTCATATCCAGTGTTGTAAAGAATTAAACCTAAGCATGAATAATGGCTTCTAACCTCAAGAAGCACATAATGTATTCAGAAAGATGACCCTCAAACACAGAAAGTCATTGGAAAGAGGCTTCGTGTCAGTGTGGAGCAATGACAGCGGGGATAACAGCCCTGCAGGATGACGTATGCCAGGTACAAGGGAAAGAGAACTGGCTCGTACATTGATCTTCATGCACTTCTGCATGAGAAGACTCAAAATGGAGGCTTTTCATGTTCTAGATTTGTAACCGAGCAGGACCCTATGGGGCCTTCCTGGGACAGACCCTCTCCCCATGTCCTCTGCTTAGCTCCTCTCTGAAGTACCCAGATAACAATATCTCATGCATAATTCCTGAGTTTTTCAGATGCTAAAAAATTACCAAATGAAAGAAATTGATTACTTGATGATCATGAGCATGTGGCCGCCAGAACTTCTGGCACCTAACGATTAATGGTGTTGTCCACCCTGTTCCCTCAACATCAACCAATCGGAGTTGTGCACAAGTTGATCATGTACCCCACCTCCCTCACCTGGCCTTTAAAAATGCTTTGTTGAAATCCTTTGGGCAGTTCAGGGTTTTTTTTTTTTTGGCATGAGCCACCCGTTCTCCTTACTTGGTCCTGCAATAAACCCTTCTCTGCTCAAACTCTAACGTTTCAATTTGTTTGGTCTCACTGTGTGTTGCAGACACGAAGTTGTGTTGGGTAACAGTTTCTCTCTCCACTGTGGATGATAGAACCCAATGATAGTAAAGGTCACTTCCACATCACACGTTCTGCGAGTTCTGATAATCTGATGACTCATGCAAGCAGTTAATGGAGCTCTCTGTGGTTCATATGAAAAATTATGTTAAAAGTAGGATGAAATTGAAATCCTAAACCCAGAGTTAATTGGAGGATCTTTTTTCACTTAAAATTTACTTTCTGATAGCTTCATTGTGTCAATGTCAGAGTATTATTCTGATTGTTATTTCTCCATTCAAGTACTTACTGAGTGCCAAATTATGTCCAAAGCACAGTCAACAGAAATTTCTTCTAACCGAAGGGTAAGGAGGAGGAGAAGATGGGGATATGTAAAGGCATGTTGGAACTTGACAAGAAAAACAGGGGTATGTCCTTAAGGGATGAAGAGCCTAAACAGTCATCTTCACCTGCCTTTCAACCTTGAGCAGTAATGTATGAAAACATTTCTTTGATCTCACTGACATGAAGGGTGAAGCATTTCTCATCGGAAGTGTCAAAGCAATTGAACATATGCTTATGACAATCATATTTTCCAAAGTAAAAGCAGGGCATGCAGCCTGGAAAGGCAGTTTGTGCCCACCCAACAAATTTTGCAAATGTGGTTGAGATGTTGCGAAATCAAACTTTCTAAACATTTTAACGTTTACGAAGAAAAAGGGCAAATTTTAAGTTGAAAGAATGCTGGAAGATCTAGGACTTGACTGATTATATCCATTAGCAGTTTTTCTAAAAATTGAGGCTCTGTATAAATAAAAAAGAAAATGACCCAACAGAAAACTGGACAAAGATTTCAACAGGCACTCTACAAAAGAAGAAGAAGAAACATATAAATAATTGTCCACTGGTGATCAAGAGAGTGTAAATCAAGTCCACAATGGAAGCTTAACAGCCTGATAAACTTAAGCCTGAAAATATCAAGTCTCGGTAACAACCAGATAACCTCTATTGCAGATAGAAGTATTAATTGGTACAGTTATTTTGGAAGCGAATTTGGCCTTATAAGGAGAGTTGAGGATGCACATACCCTATGATGCAGCAATTTCAGGCCGAGGCACGTGCCACACAGAAACCCTTTCACTGTGCACCAAGAGACATATAAAAGAAATAATCTAAATATCTGAAACAGAAGAATATACAAATAAACCGTAGCACAGTCCCACAGTGGAATACTATCTGCAGTGAAAGTAAACTGTAGCTACGTGCAACAACATGGATGAATTTCTGCAACATAATGTTGAGTGGAAAAAAGCCCTCGAAGAATATATTTGCTTCATTTCATTTATATTGCTTCATTTACATATCTTGCTTTTATTTCATGTATATAAATTTCAAGGAACATGCAAAACTAAATAATATATATTGATTAGAGATGCATATGCGGTCAAACTATAAGGAAATAAAAGAGGATGATAAAAACACAATCTAAGATAGTGGAAATGGGGCAAAAGGAAGAATCTGGGGCTGGAGAGGATACACAGAGCGCAAAACAATGTTGATACTGTTCCGTTTCATGCACTTGGTGGACTTGCTTGTTTGCTTGGTCTTTATCTAACATATATGATAAATATTCATTTGGACATAACTGGTATTGAAAGCATGTCTTTTAATCCCTCATCACGAAGATTGGTCAATACTGAACTTTTGTTTAAATCTAGGTCCCCCCTTTTTTTAAATCACGAAACACTTTTTCATTTCAGTGCAGATCATGCTGAGTCAGCATCCTTCAAGAGGAGACACACAGCAGACTGGGGGTCTGTGCCTGGAGGCTGGGGCTGCAGAGATGTGTGAGGGTGGAAGATGGCCATTCTGCTGAGACCAGGTGGCTAGCAGCGGACTCCTATGGATAGGAGCAGGGAGGCTGGCCAGCCAGCGCAAGTGGGCTTGGAAATAATCATACTAATCTCGAAGACCCCCACCCCCCATGCCAGCATCACACACCTGATCTGCATGGTCTCACTGAATGCTCAGAACAACCTGGTGTGGTAATCATGCCTATTTACATGCAGGGGGATTGGGACTCAGGGATGTTAGTAACTTATCCAAGGCCACACAGCCAGTGAGTGACAGAGCTGGAACTGGACACCAGTCTGTTTGCCTCTGAAGAGCTTGCTTTAGACTTTGGGTATAAGTTTGGATGGAGTGGAATGATGGATGGTCAGGAAGAGACAAGAAAGGAGAGATTCTGATTTCTTCAGTTACCTCTCTTTATTTTTTCCCACTTTCTGTTACACCAGTTTTCACTCTCTCTCCCTTTCCTTTTCCCCCTCTTTCTCTGTCAAATGGAGCTCAAGAACATTTTTCTTGCTTGCTTTATTTATTAAAGGAAGATTTATGCTTCTTTTCTTCAGCTGAAAATTGAGCAGGACCTCTTATATTTATCTGATGTTAATTGCAAAATCCCCGCACTTACGTGAGGTCCTTAGCTGATTTTTTTTTCCCTACAGGTCCCACTTCCACAGCAGAAGAATGGCTCTGTCAGCAAAAAACAGCTCCAAATCAGGAGTAGAACCCGAAGCTTACAGAATTGAACCATTCTGGGTCCATGAGGCCTTTCAGTCACCAGGTGGCAGCAAATAGTCCCAAAGAAAGTCATTGAGCCCACACAGGATGCGTGTGGTACCAAGTGGCCAATTTTAACAGCCAGAAATTCTACATAATCTGATTAGTATTCAACAGGGCTTTAGACGCATGCTTGGGAAGGATTTTAGCTGTTGCTTGGGAGACAAGTTATCCGAAGGAATCAAAGGTCATTCAGATACTCGCAGCCGTTAGAAAGAAACCTTTGTCAATAACTATTTCGTGAACAACCCTACCTCCTAGTTAAAACCATATTTTGAAATTACGTTAAACCCTAAAGAACTGTTTTAAAATAGCTCTTACAATGTAATCTTTGAAAAGTTACATTCCCATCCAGAAGTCCAGCTAATTCCTTATTTAAGATGCAGAGGAGGTGCCTGAGTGGAGCTGATGTGTAGACACAAGAGAAAGGCCTGGGCTGGCGTCCCCGAGGCAGGGAGGGGCTTGTGAGGTCCATGGGGCAGACGATCCTCAGACCCTTATATCTGTGGCTCAAATCATATCACACCCTTTGTGATGATTCGTTGTCTAAAACAGTCAGTTTATATTGTATGAATAATGCTTGATGAGCTATTTAATTTTTGAATATTTAGAGAAAGTAGTCCTGAACTAGGTTTGATTTTGCCTCTTTCCCCAAAACCATCTGGGAGTTCAGGTCTTCTGAGCATCAGCTGCCCCATTCTCCTTGCTCGGCCCTGCAATAAATCCTTCTGCTCCAAACTCCCAGGTTTCGGCATGTTTGGCCTCACTGTGCATCGGGCACATGAACTTGAGTTGGACAACACCTCCTCTATGAGGATATAACTTATTTCCCTTCAGAGCTGGTCATTATGTAGTCTATGTGTACATCTGGGCTTTCTGTTATTGGCCACTGATTGTGGGGACAGAGACTGGGTGTAACTGAACAGAGAAGGTGCTGAATAAAGGCTCTTTAAAGAATAAGTGAAAGGCCAGATGGGTAGATAGAGATTGGCCAGCCTGCCTCTCAACAGTGTGGCTTCCCCTTCTGGTCCTTGTAACAAACCTGGCCATCTGAGCCACTTGGACATCCATGTCTGCAAATCTTCTTAATGGGTAACCCAGCCATGACTGGGAGTGCTGACAGTGCCGCTCCCTCCAGGATGAAATTTTCTGTATTTGCTCTCTGGCCACTTGAGTTGAGACCAGCCAACCAGAGGTGCCTGCTGCCTGCCCTAGACCTCCCCCAGGCACAGAAGGTGAAGGCGAGAGAACACAGTGTCTGAAACAGAGGGGCTTGAGCTCAGATATTTATGTGTATGTGTTATTGGGGTGATTTGAGGAAAGGGGAGAAGAGGGCAGCCTGGAAGGGAGAAAACTGCAGAAAAACAAACAGGAATGAAGCAGTTAAAGTCTGCTCAGCTCTCTAAGAAAACAAATGAGCTGGGCTTTCCTTAAAAGCCAAGAACAGCTTGGTCTCTGAGGAGCATTGGGCCTGGGGTGGCTTATGCCTCAACCAAGGTAGAATGTCAACTCCAGTATAAGATCCACCAGAAAGTCATCTTGTCTGACCTGCTCCCCCTTACATTCCCTGCGCCTACAACTATAATGAATGAATGAGTGAGTGAGTGAATGAGTGAATGAATGAATGGAATTGAAACCAGAGTGATCAGGGAGAAGGTGCTGATTTCCTCTGTATTAAGGGAATTTGAGTCTCAGATTCAGGGCCAGCTTACCAGTGCTAGGACAGTTGGAGTCAGTTACAACACTTCTGAGCAAATGCTTGACTCCTAGGCTGGACCTGGTGGGCTTTTGACCTTATATGACCCCACTGTTTGCAGTATGGTCTGCAGGTAAGAGAACATGGGAAGCAGCTTCCTGTGCCATAGCCTTGCCCCTGCCCAGGCCTCCCTCCCAAATCCTGGGTGGGGGGGAATCGACAATGTGAGCAGAAGGCCTTGTGTCAGGGTGTGGGCTCTCCCTGCTTCTCTCCCTGACTCCTCCACTTCACCCCTGCCCACCCCATCTTCCCTTTCCTTTTCCCTTTTCTAGAGGTATCAAAAGCTAAAATGATCAGTAAGTAGTTTACCTCTGAATAGAAACCCATGTTTCATTTTATTTTATTTATTTACTTTTGGGGGGGGTAATTAGGTTTATTTATCTATTTATTTTAATGGAGGTACTGAGAATTGAACCCAGGACCTTGTTCATGCTAAGCATACACTCTATCACTGAGCTATATCCTCCCCCACCTTTTTTTTTAAGAAGTTCATATTTTAAATGTTTACTAACTGTTCATACATTCATAAATAGCAAAACCTGAATTGGCCGTAAAGATCATTCAGAATATTCCACCTTTTTAAAGATCAGTATAAGGAAGCCCAAAGAGGGAAAAGGACCTAGTCAGAACTCCTCCCAGGTCCTGGACTCCCAGATCATTACTGCGTCTACTGTGCTGATTTCCAAGTAGTCTTGTGGGAAGGAGAAATGTGGCAGCAGCGTGCTAGGTGAGTTATCATGAGGATGAAATTTGTAGATCTTGTCCTAGTTCTAGAAGGTAGGAGAGTGCTTAAATTGACCAGATCTGCATCATAAAAAGTGTAAGTGACAAACTGTGTTAATCAGAAACAGAGGCAGAATCTAGACTCTTAAGACAGGTGCTCAGTTGGCTGCCTTTTCTCAGCCTAACCAAAAATGCATTTGTTATGACAAATGTAGTCCCTTATGTAAGGAAAGCATCTTATAAACATTTATTACTGGAGTAAGATATGCGTACATCTGGTTTTGTACATTTTGATATAAAACTGTTATTTTGTGCCTGAAAATGCAACATTATGAATTTACAAAATAAATTCTCTCTAAAAATCCCTTATACTGGTGGTCTCAGGTAATCCCTACCTTGATAGCACCAGAACTGGCAGAAGAATCAGCCCCATAAATTTTAAAGACTTCCTCAATTGGGATACTGTTCTGTTAAATAACAACAATAACAACAAATATGTTATCATATCACGGCTCTTCTTTTATTATAAAACAAAGCTATTATAGCTCCAGTACGTCTAGTACCATGCCTGAGAGCATGGGCACCAAATAAATAATTTCCAAATAAGTGGATAAATCAGAGTATCCTAATGCCAATTACTTATGTGTTATTTTTCCCCTTAAATAAATGTTTTCACAATACAATATAGAAGTCAGTATTTTATTTATTATATCTTTAAAAATAAAACATTTAATATTAGTAAATTCTGAATATTTAGAAATATTGGTTGAAAAATAAGTATGCATTAATATCAAAAC
Organism: Camelus dromedarius; assembly: GCF_036321535.1. Lineage (NCBI taxonomy): Eukaryota > Metazoa > Chordata > Mammalia > Artiodactyla > Camelidae > Camelus > Camelus dromedarius. The sequence goes on along the minus strand of NC_087439.1, from coordinate 66,019,986 downwards.
GCACATTGTAGATACAAAATCTCCATACATGCACGGTGTTCACTTCCTTACCATTAAGATTCCAGCGTAAGATGATAAAATCATTGCTTCTCGTTCTCTGTGGTTTGGATATATGGGTCTACCCCAAAATGGCATTTTCCTAAAGGGAATTGAATAAGTAAGAATGCAGGGTTTACCCTTGTTCTTTTGATGCCTGCTAAGGTTGTGACAATAATCATAAGTGATAAGTAACCGCCAGTGGCCGTGTGCCATGCACTTATTTACAAAACTGATACGATCAATCCATCATCAGTAAAGTCTACCCTTTGAATTTTGAATCTTTCAACAGTGCTGATGAATTTGCCCTCCTCTATCCATGTTCCCGCAGCTATCCATCATTGGCAGACTGGCCACTATGGTGAGCAGTTATGACTGTGCCAACCAGTTTCCTTTCCCCCTCCTGTGGCAATTTGCTTGGGGATAACTGCCCTACCCCACTGGGTACCTCTATGCTTCTAGAGAAGCTGACAACAGCCCTAGAGGCCAAGGATGGAAAACACACCATGGACTAAGCTAGTCAGCGTATTCCATCCCCTACTCCCCCTACTCCACCCCCAGATAAATCAGAGCAAACAGAGTCATTGAGATATAATTCTGTGATTTTTCAAAAATGCATTCTCCCTTGGACTGAATGTTGTGATAAAGTGGGTTGAAACTAGGAATAGTGTCCACCCAGGGAAAACAGTCCAAAGGTGGATCCTGACGACCTGGCTTGAGTTTTGAGTTAAGCCATGCCTGATGTGGACCTAGCCATGGACTTGTCAGTTACAGAGGAGATAAATCCCTCCCCTCCTCCTCTCTCTGTGTCATTTTCTTTCTTCCCTGCTTTTTTTTTTTCCTTAACTCTGCTCAAACTGGATTTTCTGCTGATTACAACTAAACACTGGTACAGTCATTCAGGACGAGGTGTGCATTCTAAAGCCACGGAACAGAAAAAACAACTGGCCTCTGAAACAAGCAGTTCGATCCTGGCCTCACTAGTTTCATGTTCTTCCCAACTGAGCTGGTCTGCCTGGCACACACGGGAGAAGATGCCAAACATTCTGGAAAGGTTCTAAACAGCTGTGACTCAAACCACTCAGCTCAGGCACACATCTGGTCAAATGCTTAAGAAGCTGTGTTTGATAGTCCTTAGGAAAAGATTACAGACTTTACCCACAGAACTGATCATTAAAAAAAAAAATCAAGGCATGTACACAATAAAGCACAGTCATATTTCTCAGGCAGAACATTCTATGCAAGAAAGATCTGCATCTGATGGAAAACAATTAACAGAGATGCAAAATATGTAAGCATATACATGACTTCCTTGAATTGATGACTGTGGGGTTTCTTCAGGTTTCTAGTTGGAAATAGATGCTCACCTGCAGTATTTTCAAATCAGAGTGCGTCATTGTGGAAGATGCCAGATAGAACTTCCTCTGTCGCTTCTCATAATCACACATTAGAAAAACCAAAACCCCAAACCATTCAACTTACACTTCCTCCCGTTCCAGCCAAGTTAAGTCTTCTTTGTGATCCAGCCATTGCAAAGCAACATGGATGGCCAAGTCATAGTGTGCCTGGGGACAGGAAACACAGAGAGCAAAAGGAACAGCTTAGACATGGGCCGAAGCACGCCCTGGGCCCGATGACAATGGCATTGCTAAGCCTAGTCTACTGTTTCGTCATGTCCACAATGGTGAGGATCATCAGCTGTGTCCAGTAACCTGATGCTCAGACAGAAATAACCAGGGATCTACAGGCACCACATTTACCTCCCACTAGAGCAGTTTCCTCTATGTATGGGGTTGGTGAAGCGGGGGCAGGAAAAGAAGGGATAGATTCATGGAAAGAATACTAAACTGGGAATCAGGGAATCTGGGTTCAAATCCAGGCATGGCCAACAATGAGTGATATTTTATCCTTGGGTGAACAATTGATGTTCTCTGGGCCTCAGTTTCCTTGAATTTTAAAATAGAAGGTGAAGGTGGAGGAGGAAGAGGGACATAGAGGACAATTTCTAACTCTGTGAGTAGAACATCAGAGATGTGCTCCCGAGGGCACGGTGGAGGGCTGTGCCTATCTGGGAAGCTGGGGGAATTCCGGGAGGCTTCAAAGAGGAGGTCTGGGCTTAGGAGGGCTTAAAAAAAATTTTTTTTTAATTAAAAAAAAAACAACACAAAGAGGAGGCCTTGGTGGAGCTAGGGCTTAAAGGATACGGAGAATTTCTATAGACAGAGAAGGACTTCTCAGGTGGAGGGTCTAGTAGAGCCAGAGAACTGAAAGAAGACCTGGTTAAGTGACCTGCTAAGAGTCTTACATGCAGTGAAAAGCTGAGGACCGATTCGAATGCTCATTCCTAGCCTACCGACCACATTTCCTGGTAATGTCAAAGGGTATTCACCACTTATCTATCAAAACATTTCTTCTCTCCTCCCCATCCCCAGCCCCAACCCCAGAAAAGGGAAGGTCAATTTCGTTTTTGTGTTTTCAGATGGGCTCCAAGGGGCTAACTCTAAAATTCTCTCAATGGTATAATTAGAACAACGTAATTATTTCTTTCAAGGACTGAACCAAGCTAAAATAAGAAAGAAAGGAAGAGAGAAAGGAAGAAAGGGAGGAAGGGAGAAATGGAGGAAAGAAGAAAGAGAGAGAGGAAGGAAGGGAGGGAGGGAGGGAAGAAGGAAGGAAAAGGAGGATTGTGATCATTTGTTGAAACCTAATCCAAAGACTGATGCCTGCACCAGCACCATTGGCATCACCTGTTTGCTTATAAAAAAATGCAAATTCCCAGCCCCTCCCTAGATTTCCTGAATCAAAACAGCCTAGTAATACGACCTTATTAAAGTTTGAGAAGCACTTGTCTAATTGATTTAATTTCTCCACTTCATATGTGCGCAGAGAAGTCCTTTAGAACACCAAGCCTTAACTGCTTATTTAGCTCCAGGGAAAACAGACAGGGATGGGGGGGGGTGGGAGGGACGGATAATCCCTTCTTCCTCATTAGTGCAAGAGCAGTAAGTAAGCAGCATAAAAAAGCTGACGATTTACTAATCTCTTTTGAATTAGATCTTTACACAGCTTCCTTAATTTATGTGAAGTGAACTTTTATTACATAACATGACTCTGAGTTTCAAAATGAATAACAAAGGATTTTAGGATTATGAAATTCTTTGGTTTTCTCCATTAATGCACATGGTAAAAACATGATTGTATTTGAGAACTACATGAGAGCTAACCTTGTCAAAAAGTTTTTAACATCCTGCATGTCACTTTTGTAGTCATTTTGCTTTTTAATCTCTCCTAACAGTAAATAGCAAAAAGTCCCATGATTTATTTTCTTATTCTCATGAATAAGTTGAGAAGACCACATGGACAACCCTAGGATAAGAAGATGAGGAAGAGGACATGCTGGGGGATCAAGGTCAGCCTTGTTTAGGATAGACAGTAGACCCTTGTTCTGTCCCCTCAATACACATAGACACACATGTGACTCACTGCAGCATGCTTTTCTTTACCATATCATCTAGAAAGGTGAGTTGCCTTCTTCCTTTTGGGTCAAATTCATTTTCCCGAAGTCTGATGCCAATATAATCTCCCCTCAAAAGCAAGAGAGCAGAATTGAACCAGCAGGAATGACATGGGAGCGCAGTTTGCAGAAGGTTCCTTCCCAACCCCTCCCTCCTCCACCAAAATACAAGAGAAGTCTGGTGGCTGAGTTAATATTCATTTTGATTTACATGGCCATTCTGCAATGCTGCAGGTTTAAAGTGTCTAATCACAATGACCAAATCACAGTTATCAAAAAATTAAACTCACAGAGAACTGAATTTATAGGAAAGCAGGGAGTATGACAAACTCCCATAGGCAGAATAGACTTTACAAAACTGAAAAGATTTACACCCACTGTTTAAAATAAAGATTCCCTTGCTGCCTGTGCTAAACTCAGACAGAATGTCCAAAATTGATAAATTCCAGATGTATGATATTCTGTACAGGTATGTTATTTTGCCCAAAGGCTTTTCCCCATCAGAATGCAAATACTCTTAGGAGGAGTTATACATAGAAACCTATTAGTGATTCCCACTTAGCCTATCCTTATCAGATCCTTTCCTAATGGGCTTTTAATAAGGGGAGGTTGAATAAGGGCCCTGGGAGAAAAGAAAAGGGGGCTACCTTGGGAAAGTCGAGAAGAGGGACTGAATGTAGGAAAAAGGACTCTGGGGTTTCCAAGGTCGATCTCGGCAAATCTCATAATGTTACATAAGGACAGTTCTGTTTCTCAAGGTGTTTACCAAATACTTTAGGCAAATTCCTGTGATGAGGATAAATTGCTTTTGGCTTCTAAAAGTTCTACTTCTGAGTCATTAAGCTATTCTAGATTGATACAAATTCTTGAAGTTTTGCTTTGTAATTCCAAGACACTTTATTTGTGTCTTGGATTCCTAAATGGATTCTTGGGATATAAAATTAATTTATATCAGTTTTAAAGTTCCAGATCTTTGGAGGAGATATGTAGAGGAATGGGCATTCCTAATTAAGGTTTGTTCTTAATACATTGGTCTCCAAATAAATACATGTAAATGTGTGAATTCATACATAGTTTATTACAGCATTTCTTAAAGACGTGTGAAAAGATAATTCTCTTAGCAGGCAGAGAAAGGATATTTAATAGGGACTGTGATAAGGTCTTTAATGAAAAAGATATTATTGTTGTGCCTATAATCATGAAATAGAACATAATCATTTTTCCTCCTTTTATATGGTCTGTAATTTTCACCAACCTCTTAACAAAGTACCAAGTCAGAGATACGCTACCACAGGAGAAAAAAAATTTTTCCATGGGAAAACTTAATGTTTTCTCACATGTTTAAAACAAAGTTCAGATGGCAAAAAAAAAAAAAAAAAAAAAAAAAAAAGGAGATGAATTATTTAATCAGTAAGACTGACAATAGAAGAAGCAGAGGCTACAATTTAAATGCTGGGCCCTTGGGTCCATTTTTCAGAAATCTCTCCTAATATCTGTTACCAGCAAGGCCCTTTCAAAGGCACATCCTTCCCAGCACAGGCTGGGGCTGTGGGCTTGGATCTCAGGCTCTAAAATGGGGATGCCTCGGATGCGCACGCTGCTGGCAGAAACATCCTCCCAAGAGATTCAGCATCCTGCTTTGCACTACGTGTGAAGCCTCTCGGGCAGGAAAGCCAGATCAGCCGGCTTTCTCCTATAGCACAGGAATAGCTTCTTTCTTAGAGCTTTACCCTCCTGCTAATAGCTGGACCATCCATGACATAAAACCCACCCAATGTTGAGTGTAATAAATGAAAGTTATTCTCAGACTTACAGGAGCTTTTTCATTTCCTTCTTTAGCAGCCTTCTTTCCATGATTAAAGGCTTATCCAGCTGAGCAGGTATCTGCAGCTTACACTGCACCTGTTATCCTTTGGAAAGACCCAGCCTCTCCGAGCCTAGAAGCTACAGCAGCAAATCAGAGAGGATTTGAGTTAGGGATGCTATCACTCCCAATACCAGTCATGGAATCCTAGGCTCTGGAAGGGATCCGAGAGTTGTAGGCCTCTTATCCAGCAGGTTCCAGGTCAGAAATCTGTCTGGAAGCCAGTACACTGTACCTTGAGTTTATCTGATGCCTCTTATTCCTTCCAAGTTTTTTCAATATTCATCATTTACTTATCCTTGCAAGAAACTAGCAAGTAAAACCAACACGGCTCATGTAATCATAGATAAGAGTGTTTGGGCAGAACCATCCAAACACAGATCGTCTGCGATCTGAATATGTTTGAGTTCTGTATGTGTTCAGCATAATGACTCCCAGTGAATCTAGCTGGTTCATGGCTCATAAGAGTTTCCTATAGATCCCATGTACAACTTCCTATGGCCAGGAGGCCCTGGTAAGAACATGGGGTGATGGCAAAGGTGAGGCCGTGTCTTCAAGTCTCACCCCCATAATGAATTCCTGAAGAGGATATGAAAGGGCTGGCAGGGATGGGTGGCGAGGTTTCTCCACAGGAATCTCTGTAAAGTCCTGGTTTTTGAACTATGTAATGCATTGCCTACTTTAAAAAACTAAGTTGGGAAACTCCACCTGAAGGTAACTGGTGGTGCCTGGTCTCCTACAGCAGAGCTGACCCTCACACACTCACAGCTCAAAGCCCCAAGGATGCTGCCTACCTGGGGAAACAAGGCACCAGCCCAGGCCTCTCCAGGTGTCCCCCGCAGAGCACCCCACTTCACTCCCCCTGTCCTCATTCACCTCGTCCTCCAGCCCCATCCAGGACCCAGTGGCCTTCCCTCTATCATCATTGTTGCAATTGGCTCAGCAGCACCTGGACTTGGGGCGTCCGGGTGAAGAATTAAAGTTCAGGTGATGGGGTCAAACAGGATCTGAAGTCATAAAAAGGAGTTTATTTTGAAAATCATCACTGTTGAATGAAATGCCCTAGGAGAGGGTGTAAATGTGATATCAACTTTATCTGCAATGTTTAATTTCTTAAAAAAGATTGTAATTTTTTAAAAAAGATTCTTAAGCAAATTGTGATGGTTAATTTTCTGTGTCAGTTGGCTAGGCCAGTGTGCCCAGATATTTGGTCAAACATTATTCTGGTTGTTTTTGTGAAGGTGTTTTTTGGATGAGATTAACATTTAAATCAGTAAACTTTGAGTAAAGCAGATTACCTTCCATTGTGTGGGTGGGCCTCATCCAATCAGTTGAAGGCCTTAAAAGACCCTCTCCTGAGCAAAAGGAATTCTGCCAGCAGATTGCCTTCAGACTTTAACTGCAACTCTTCCTTGAGTCTACATCCTGTCACCCCACCAGATTTTGGACTGTCCAAATTACTACAATCACATGAGCCAATTCCTTAAACTGAATTTCTCTCTACATATATATACACATCCTGTTAGTTCTATTTCTCTGGAGAGCTCTGACTAATACACATAAAAGAAAAATTGTTAACATTTGTTGACTCTGGGGTGATAGGTCTGTAGCTGTTCATTATATTACCTTCCGTACTTTTGAAATTATGCATATGTTTTTAAATCACTGCTCTAAAAATGACTGGGGAAAAAAAACTTAGAAACTTTTGAGGGGAAAATTAGAGCATATAAACATTAAACTTCATTTAATTCAGCTCTCCAACAATAATCAGAGAGGAAACAGGATGCTACTGATTTAAATAAATTCTTCACCAAACCAGTTTAATTATTGTGGGCCATTCTTGCTGCTGCTACATCTGCTAATGCCTTGGATAGGACGTAGAAAAGGGAATAAAGTAGGAGCATTCCATAGGAAATGGATTAACTATAAAGACAGTGATATTGCTCTCTACTAGAGAGTCAACTGGGACAGGAGACTGCAAGCCAGAAAGGTTGCCTTGTGGCCTAGACCAGGAAAAGCACTGGACCTGGGGAGGCCAGATGCCGGAATATGGAGTCCACTCCACCACTGACAATGTGGCCCTGGCCAAGCCTCTTGGCTTTTCTGGACCCCACTCTCTGGTGTCGTCTAAAATGTGATGAGCCTAGTTAACGTCACCCAGAGGTCTTTTCACCTTAACTTTCCACAACTTTATAAAGGCTAGCATGTTATCATTCCTCTAATTCAATAATTTTAAAAATGTTTGTTGGTAAAAAAAAAAATCTGTCTTACCTCAATTCCTTGACAGGTGAGAGAGGCGCTTCCTTAGCTTAGAAGCCTTTTCAAAAAGCAAAAGATTCAGCATTTGCTTTAACCTATTCTTGCTTTGTAATTCTGAGCCAGCGCCTTGAATTTTGGACACACAAATTATAAAACTTGGGTCTCTTGGTTGTTGGGACAGCTTCCTCTTAGAGCCATCCCCCCTCCCTCTACAATTCAATGTATCATAAGATGCAAAGATTTTAAAAACATGAGCATCTTCCATTCTCATTAGGTTGGAGGTCAGGAGACCCTGGGAGGCTGCCAACTAGCTGTGTCACCTTGGACAAATGAATTTGCCTCTCTGTGTTTGTGTGTTTCCCCCTCTGTAAAACAAGCACTAAAGGACTGGAGAGGTCCTGCCAGCTGTCGAGTTCAGTGACGGACATTTGTTTGGTTGAAAGAGGGACTCTGTTCAGTTTAGACTGAATTCAGCCAGTCATCCTTCTTTTCTGTCTATGGAACATAAACGAAAACAAGACTCTAGCTGGAAATACACATAAGAGAACTACTGGAAAGATTCCAGCTCTCTCAGGCCTTAACCGTTTCATAGAAACCAACTCCCCCGCAGTCACAGCCCCCATATTCTACAGGAATAGCGCGCGGAGGAACATCTGCTCACTCGCTGCATGTCCGAGCTCCGCGGCCCCGCATCTATGGGGCAGGTCTCCAAGGCTGTGTTCTGTTAACGAATTCCCCTTTCATAATCTCTCACCAGTCGGAGTTGATCCCAGTGCTTTTGTTCTCTCTGTGCTTCGTGCTTCCGGAGGCGTGCTTGAGCATGGACGGGAGCTGGTGCTCACAGACATCCAGAAAAAATACTTTTTTTTTTTTTTTTGGTTGCTAGGAAACAGTGACTGAACGAAAATGTGTGTGTGTTTTTAATATTCCTACATATCCTGCAGGAGGGTGGAAAATCGTATATTTGGGACAGGAGTATGATCCTGACCTGGAGTTCACGGATCCTTTTACTGGAGCAGGCGTCAGTTTCCCTTCTGAATGATTCATGGAAAGCCGAGAGGGTGCAGGCCGTCCAACCCTACACGCCGGAGAGTTTTGTAGCACTTGGCTGCAGACCCTGGAGTCAACTGACCCCGCAAGGATTTCAGGGGGAGCCAGTGAACCTCTGGCTCCTCACACACTTAGGTTGATTCTACTTGGTGACCACAGACACAGGGCAGGGAAATCCTGAAGATCCATCGTCTTTCTCTCCTACTAAGTGGTCTCCCTCCTCCCACACTGGCCTCCTCATCTTAAACGCTTCCTCCTTTGCTTAAAGCTTGCAGATGGTGTCCCTTTGCTCTGAGAATAAGATCTAAACTCCTAGCTGGGGCCTGTGAATGGGCGCCCTTCATGCCCTGGACAGGGGCAGACTTTGTCACTCTGGCCTCTCCAGGCCTGGGTGTCTGTCATCATTACCACTTAACCCTCCTTTCCACTCCTCTGCGCGACCAAATCTCTTGTTTCCCTGATATCTCAGCTGCTCTCTGAGTGACAGTGACACTAGATTTTATAGGCTAGTTGTTCACTCCACATTGAATTTATATTGTACTCAGAACATTCCATGTTTTGTGAGCCTAAAATTTATACAACGTGGGGGCCCCCTTTAAGGAAATAAATGCAAAATTGTGACTACAAGGTTGAATGTTTATTTTCAAGGGAAAAATTCAGGTTTTCCTCTAGTGTGGCTGTTTACAATTTGTTTTAAATTATAAAGTATTAGAATAAACTAAGAGTTATTTTTCAGCTTATTGACTCCATGTTGATAACGTCTTTATTCCGTTTTCCACAGTTTCCTGCTCAAGACATGCTCCTTCCCCAGGGCGCCTTGAGAACTTTACTCTTAATCTTACTAGGCTTGTTCCTCCCTTGTCCTCCCCTCACCCCCACACCCTCTCCTACATTCTCCTTCATCCCCGTCCCACATCATAGTGGTTATTTCTTATTCTACTTATTAATAGATGGTGGTGCTTATTAATATAGTGTTTGCATCTTACTCCGTTGTATTGATTCATCCTTTGCTCTTTAAAAGTACTCTCTTAGTGTGTTTATGTTGAATCTCCTTATTTTGATGGTGAGGTCCCACAGTGTAAACATCATGCTTTCTATCTGTGTGCTCCCCCCAAAAGATTCATGATAATGCTGTGTGTTTATCATGCATTCACTAAATATTACCTGGCATGGGAAAATTTTTTTTTTCTGTTCTGAAAGTAATGAGAACTCTAAACATATTTAGCAGATAAAATCTCTGCTCTCTCATTTATATGAATGTTCTTGCCCTCCTTGGTTGAACAATTGGGTGGTGGGGGTGGGGGAGGTGGTCAGCAGAGGTTGACCAGATGGTAGCATTTTTAGCATTTGCATTTGGTAGGGGTTAAAAAACTGCTTGTACATACAAGCAGTGTATAGTAAGTTGGCATTAATGAGCACAGTATTTTTCCATGGGAAAAAAAAAGATGAGTTTTAGTCATCTTCTCTGTGAATACAAGAGACCAGACATTGAAGGGTAACAAGGCTATGGCCATGCTCACCTTAGGATTCTGACAAGTCTGAACATATCTGGGCAAGTCTGGAGGACCAGGGACTGCAGAGTTATACCAAGATTCTCTTTGCATCAGTGGTTCTCAACATTGGCTATACTTTAGAATCACCTGAGGAGCTTTAAATACTCCCCAGGACAGTTAACTCAGAATCTCTGAGGGTAGGACTCAGCCATCCATATTCTTTAAATTTCTCCAGGGTTCCAACATGCAGATGAGGTTGGGAACCACTGACATGTAAAGGACCAAGAGACACTGTAGGTAATGCTCCGTTATTGCAGTTACACTAACCTTTAGTTTGACGGACCATTCTTTTCACTTCCAAAACAGACATGAAGAAGAGATGGACCACTTTTCCCCCTTGGTCTTTGTCCCCTAGATATGATGCACAGCACTATGTCAGTCTACTTACTACCAGTCCAAAGATGAAGCTAGTATATGGATAAGGGCAGAGGCAAAAAACTTCCAATTATGTGTTTTTGTGTTCTAAAATTCTTGTTTTTAAGACAATTCTTATTTTTAAAGCCAGTTTTAGTTGGAGGTTAAGAGTAATTTTAGCCAAAGCCATTTTAAGTGATACACTCACCTAAATGTAGCCCCAAACTCATGTCAGGATCCTCAGCAGGAGGGATTGCAATAGAAGAGTGAATAAAAATAAAAAGCATATTTTCCCTCTGATCACTGTGGGACTTTGGGAGCACAAGTTGCCAGCAGCAATGGTACCACAGCTTCTGCCACGATGGGAGGTAATATCATCAGCAATGGCAGCAAAACAGGAAGTCATTCTTAATCTCAGATATCAACAGCTTGGGCATGAGGCATCAGTAGCTTTGATGCAGATGTTTGTAGGGAAGGGAAAACTTTTCCTCTATCCTTTTATGTTTTGTAGCTGGGCCCTGCGATTTAAACTGATGAAAGACAGATTAACAGGTGAAAAGGCATATCAGCTCATACTGATGTTGATATTTGTATGTGCATAGTGATTCCCAGGAAAGAAGTGATAACCCAAAGAAATGATTAGACTTGGGGCTTTTAATTTATTTCCATTTTAACAAAGAGCAATAAATTGTGGACAAAGGAAAGGGGTTTTGGGCTTCCAAGGATGATAAATTGTAGAAAAGTGACTAAAAATGTGTGGCAGTAATTAACAGTTGTTTAGTAAGGTTTGTTTATGCAGATGCATTTTGGTACTCTCTCTGTCTTGAGTAATAATAGCTGTTTTCTTCCACTTTCCCCTTTGGTAACCGTAAGTTGGTTTTCTATGTCTATGAGTCTCTTTCTGTTTTGTAAATAAGTTCATTTGTATCTTTTTTTTAGAGTCAACATATAAGTGATATCATATAAGAAGATCTTAATAGCATCTACCTTATGAAGCTGTTATGAGAACTAAATGGGTCATTTATGTGTACGACTTAGAATGTTACCTGGCATATCAAAACTACTTATTGAATGCTAGCTGTTAATTAAATTTTAACCAAAATAATATGCTATACTGTAAATCCCCTCTCCCCCATTAAAAAATCTGAGCAATAAGATAACTGAGATTGACCTCGGTGTTTCATAATTTTTCAGACCACCCGCTATTTTGCCAAACTGAACCATTTCCTATCTTCTTTAAATATTTATATTATCAAAAACAAGGTTTTTATAACTCTCCCCCAAATAAAATTACAATATAACACAGAATACGCTTTTTTTTAACTTTTTTTATTGATTTATAATCACTTTACAATGTTGTGTCAAATTCCAGATTTCAGCACAATTTTTCAGTCATTCATGGACATATACACACTCACTGTCACATTTTTTTCTCTGTGAGTTATCATAACATTTTGTGTATATTTCCCTGTGCTATACAGTGTAATCTTGTTTATCTATTCTACAATTTTGAAATCCCAGTCTATCCCTTCCCACCCTCCACCCCCCTGGCAACCACAAGTCTGCAGAATACGCTTTTATCAAACAGCACACCTGACCTCTCCCTCCCTGCTGCCATTTGTTCCTTACCTTTCACCATCACTTGAGAATCACTGACCTAATTAGCAGTTGTAGATGGGATCCTGAAAGCCAAGTACACCTCCTGCACCAGCTCGAGGAAGTTAATTCATCTCAGAGTCACGGAGTCAAGGAGAAGCCCTTTTAATTTTCTTTCTCATCTCAGATCACTCAGTCATCAGCCGCTTCCCTCTCCCCTTCCTGCTCAGAATCCAGTTTAACCATTACCTGTAAGTGGACTGGATACAAGATTTCAGAGTGTAGTAAGACTTCTAAGGTGGGCTTGTTTTTTTTTGTTTTTTTTTTTTCTTTTGTTAGTGGAGGTACTGGGGATTGAACCCAGGACCTCATGCATACTACGCATGTGCTCTACCACTGTGCTGTATACCTCCTTGGGCTTGGTTTTTAAATGTGACCTGTTTTCCTCAGCCACATCAGGTTGGGGCAGAGTTTATAATAGTGTTTCAATAGTGATAATGAACGATGTTAATACACTGGTTCTTTCCCACAGAGTTAAGGAAGCTTCAGTTTCCCACTAACCCTTCCCCAGAAACTCAGAAAGTTCCATGGGGTCCTCTCGGCTGTCTTGTCTAGTTTTATTCTCCACTCCTGTAGTCCATCTCATGCTCCCCAGTCACCACCAACATTCCCACCTCCACTCCCTCAATTTGAGTGGCTTGAGAGTCTGTTTACTCTCAGGTTTTTAGGAACGAATCATAACACCAACTTGCTTCCATGGCCCCAGTCACCCTGTCATCACCTCTCTCGGCTGTAGGGAAACTCCACCCCACACAAGCCTGGGTTCATTCCTCTTTACAGTTTGCAGTTCATTGCTGCCTGATGGTCTTGGTGACTCACAGAATCTGATGAGTTTGATTTTGGCTTTTGGTTAGTGTTTTAAGCAGCCTTCTCTCGCTAAGACTTTGTTATACTCCCCGTGTTCAAGGACAATCTGAGGACCCCCGTGATCATACCTGTATACTTACAAATGACCCCTTTCCTGTTTTTGGATGGTTCTGCAGAATTCTTGAGTAAAGCTTGAATATTTTTACTTGGCCCATGGCGTGAATTCTTTCTGTGAATCTCCTCCATCCCTGGAGCAATTAAGTGCTAGAATCCTGGGTGAATATGCTCAAGAAACCCTAGATACATGTGAATTTGCCGCAGGTACATGATTTAGATTTTCTCTGAGATCCCTGTTTTATAAAGTAGGGCTTTTCAGGTACGTAAATAAGATTTGGGAAGAATAGTCAGACTGGTTAATTTAATTCTTATTACATTTGGCTTTTTTAAAGTAATTAGTTAAGATGATACAAGTAATTCTCAAATATACCTTGTTAAGAACTCAAACGGTATAGAAATATATTGAGTCAAGTATGGTAGCATCCCTCCATTTCCCTCCCCTGCAAACTTTTTTCTCTAGCTGTAAGCACTATCACATCACTCAAGACATTATACTAAGCATTTACATATGTAGGTAAATATAGAAACACTTGTGGCATTTTTAAATATAATTGGATTATGGTGATATTTTGTGCATTTCCTCCACCCCCTTCAAATATGTCTTAGAAAGCTCTCTTTATTGGGCTAAACGTACTTCATTCTTTTTAACTGCTGTGTCTATCCCATAGTGAAAGCACATGGTCGTATATTCACCTCTTCCTCTACTGAGAGACACCCAGGTTGTTTCTAATTGTTTGCTACAGTAAGCAAAGCCACACTGACATTTAGGGAAGGGTGCATTTAAATATTGATAGAAACTGGTAGAATGGCTGTCCCATTCACTTTCCCCCTAAAAGTGAGTGGACTTTAGAGTCTCACTATCAACTGACTCTCCCTGCATGACTGAGGGATTGCCAGGATTTTGCATGAGCAGACAGAGCAATTTTGGCAAAATTTCCAGAGGATATTGGACCCCTCGGCTATTGAAAGCAGTCCTTCAACTCCTGGGTTGCAGTGTCTGCCCCAGAAGGAGGTGAAGAAGGCTTTGTACCCTTGTGGTTTCTGAGGTTAGCTTTTCCTTTAAGGCCTGGCAGGTTTCCTTCCCATGCTGTGAAATTATTAAAAATATTTTCAAAGCATGTTTCCTAGCCACAGCAGTAGTTTGTGTTCTGTTGAAGTGTGGTTACAGCTGTCGGTAGGTCAGTTGTAAATATCTGATCGGAATTGTACTGGGACAACCCTTTCTCGCCTCCTTAACGGGCTCAGGTGGGAGAAACTGAAACCATTTTTTAACCCTAAAAACCATCTTCTCTGACTTTCTCAGAGTTTATGTAGGAAAAGAAACCTGTTAAACCCTTCATTTATCTCCAGTGAATACTTCATTATTGCGCAGTGTTTAAGGAATACATTGCTAGCTAGTATTCTGTGCAGCTAACTCACTCTGATAATACTGTGATCTCTTGTCTCTCAGTAGTCCCAGGTCTCAACTTTGCAGGACCCTCTCTATCTCTCTTGAGCTGGGGAATTAAAATGCCACAGTTTTAAATGACACTTTATGACAATGAATTATCTGTAGTGGGGGAAAAAGAGCTGTGGAAAATTAACATGCGCTCTCCGTATTATATGATGCGGAATAGTAATGGGGAAGGAAGAGACAGCTGTAAAAATATTTGGAGTTTAGAGAGATTTTAGACTCAGAAGTAGAAAGAAGAATGAAGCAGCAAATACAATAACAATTTAAGAGAATTGACCAGAGGACATAATCTTGTTAAGCACTTGCGAGTTCTTAATTTTTGCTTATTTCTCATTCCCAGGACAACTCTGGTGAAGGAATGTCATTTCTTTGTTCTAACATGTGGAGACTGAAGCTCAGAGGAACTGCATGACATGGCCAGAGCCTCAGGACTAATAAGCAATTGTGCATGATTCAAATCTATGTCTGTCTTGTTTCAAAATTTTTGTATTTCTCACAATAGTGCAGTTTGCTCCAGTCAGATTTAAATTTTAGATAAACAATAAATAATTATTTTAGTATAAGCATGTCCCAAATACCCCACAGGGGGTATTCTTATACTAAAAAAATTACTCATCATTTATTGAAAATTTAACTGGACAGCATATATTTTTATTTACTAAATCTGGCAACAGAAGACTCTTTAACCTATTAGGGCCAAGAGCAGGGGTGGAGGAGAGGGAAGGGTGCTTCCTCCTCTCCACTGTTCCTTTCTGAGTCTCTGTGTTCTCTTTACGTCTTGTTCTCTGCTTTTCTCAAGATAAAATGACTCACACCTGGTGATATTCTCACCTGCACCCTGGATTTTTCTCTTTTTTAAACATTTTTTAAATTGAAGTATAGTTGATTTACAATGTGGTATACATACACCCTAGATTTTGATAATAATTTCTAGAGAGAATGCAACTGTTTTCAATGACCTGTGTCCTAAATCAACGGGTCGACTTTGGACACCAAGGTTAAAGATTGCCAATCTCATTTTAGATAATGCAAAGGAAATGTATCTCAGTTTTAAAGATGTCAGATTTTAGTTTGGAAGATACAAAAATTATTCTGAAGAGAGGACATGCAAGGTGGTGGTGGGGCAATTATGCCCAACCATGATTAGATTCATAATTTGTTCTGCTCAGGTTGTCAATCAACCCAAACCTGCCACCTCATGACAAGCACTATTTGGTTCTCTGCAGCATTCAAAGATAACCTCCTATTCTTGAGGATAAGATAAAAACACTAAAAGACAGAGAAATATATTTGGAAATGGTGTTTTTACAAAGTCTGAGGACATCTGCTGACACCCAACTGTCTGCCACTGGCACACCATTAAGATTGGGTTATTTTAAGACGACAGCTCTGGATGTGTAGAAGTGGTGATGTCATAGGTCAGGGCAGGTGTCAAACAAAGTTCTTATTGAAGCTGTTCCTGTTTAGCGTTAACCTCAGCATACAAGAAACCTTTGTGATTGCCTGGCCAGGTTTGCTTCTGGCTGGTAGCAGCCGACGTCTGGATGGGCCCGGGGACTCTGTGTCTATTCATTGTGCCTTAGGGCTGATTGGGAGAGCTGCTGTAGTTCTGCCTCGCCCTTGGAATCAGGGACTGGATGTCCAACCACCCTGCCAGTACTTAGGGCCAACTTAGAAAGCCTGGGAAACAAGAAGTTGATCTTTGGCATCGTTGCCCTGTCAGGCCACACCTCTCTCCTGTGGCCTCGAGTAGCTGTAACATCTCTATCTACTCCTTTCCAGGCAATGGGCAGGTAAGGGCTTGTCACGGAGGATTTTGCCATTTTATAGGAGATTCTTGGAAGCCTGCGAGTCTTTGCGATCCAAAAGGAGGCTTCCTTATGATAGAACTTTAGACACCATGATCGGCAACCTTTGTGTCACCCTTCAGAGGAAGAACTGAAAACCACTTCTGCTGATACTGAACACAGCAGTCAAGGTCCCAGTGCCTGGAACACAATTGTGTTTTCCACAAAGACATTTGTGGAAATTTCAATATTCCTCATCTCAATATTCCCACCAGAGGTGGCAATAAATGATCCACCAATGTAAATGGCATTAGACTCTGCAGTAACATCTTGGATGTGCTTCAGGAATTCCAAAGGAGCTTAAAAGAAACTTTGCATTCTGGTTTGGAAGTGTGCTGCCAAACGACTCCGGGTTTACCTCTTCATTTTTGGGGTCCGTACATCTCGGCTGCCTGTAAAACTTTTGGTAGAAACAGTCTTTTCTAAGTTGTGATACATGTGGACTGGTAAATGCACTTTGTAAATAGGACTCTAATAAAAGAATTTTAAAAGGACATGAAAAATGGTTTGTCAATCTTGTGGCTATTGATCAATAATTGCAAGATATTGGGAGGGCTCTATTTTTATTACCTTATTTTCTAACTATAAAATTAATGCACTTTCATTGGAATATTGTAGAAATTATAGAAAAGGAATATCAATGAACACTTTTTTGCTCTTTAAAATTTCTTTCTTTGGAAGGGTAAAGATATTGTTCAAATGCCTTTCATACCTATACACTCAACCTAGTTAATGTTATAGAACATTAAAGGACAAAATAAAATATGTAAAGGCTAGAATAAGCTTCTAAATAAAAAGGGAGTTTGATTCCTTTTTTTAAAGTAGAGTTAGTGAATTTTGACCAATAAAATGCTTTTCTTTTATCATTTGAATAGGGAAAGATGTTGTGTTTGAAACTTAACATATCTGGAAAGATGAAATTAAGACTTTATGATTGGCACATGAAATAACCTTGATCCCTAATCTCCAAAGAAGATTGTTTTCTTCAAACTAAAAACCTCAGCACTAGTAACAATAACCTCACCCCAAGTAAGTCTCTGTCCTTTGGAGGTGTGAGTTTAGGAAACAAGGTTGGGAATAAACCCTGAAAAATTTCAGATCATTATTCAGGAAATGCTGTGTAAGTAACTCATCAGCAGGCTCCAAAGAAAGTTCCACAAGAATTTGCCTAAATGTGTGTGTATTTTCAGAATGGCATTGTCAGAATAAACGTATAGCCTCTAAAAGGTGACTTTTTGAAGAGGCTCATTGCCATGTATTCTTTCAAATTTTTTTGTTTTTAATCATATTACTTAAATTTTTGCTTAAAGTTGCATCATTGATTGTGTGGCTTCAGAATGTACTCAAAGGATGATCAGAGTCCAAACTAACTTCTCCATTATCAGAGGCTGGTAGAGGGGAATGGATGACACAGGTGGAGGAAGATTTGTCTACAACATTTGGGTAAGCGCTAGGTACCATTATTTTCTTCAAGAAGAGATGAATTATTACTTACAGATCTACAGTGCCTCAGCAATTTTAAAACTTGAAAAGTTCTGAAAGTTGCAAAAAAAATTTTTTAAATAATCTAATCTGGGCTGACACGAAGCTCTTGTCTTTATCCATTCCATTCAATGAGAAAGATTCATGTTTGGCTATAAAGATATTAATGTGTTTGGATACACAGAAGTGTTCCAGACCCTTCTGAAGGTGGTTTGCAATATGCAGAATATACCCCTTGTTAACTTTCTAATATCTGAAATCTGGCCCAAGTTTCATATAAAGGATTGAGAACCTGTAGATTACTAGATTGCCACATTTTAAATCTCTAGGGAAAAAGTTTTTTGAAACCACAGTTTCTGGGGATGGCTGTTACTTGGATATAAAATGAAATATTTTATTGAATCAATGTTTTTTTTTAATATGGACTTTGGTAGAGTAAATGAGCTAAGTAATTTTCTGGACTTAGGCTCTAATTTTTGTGTGTGCTTAAATCAGTCTTTCTAAGTAATAATAAATACTACCCTAGTCTATTAATGCCTCTCCAATTTCTTTTAGAATTTATACCACATTCTAAAGGCATGTACTGGCTGAGAAATGCTTTGAAGTGTGGTTCTATAAAGAACATTATTCAGAAAGATGACAGAGATGACAAATACTCTACTGTAAGCCTCTTCATCACATAATTTAGAATAAATGAGCCCATTATTGTAATCAGTATAAGATAATAGTATAGAAATGTTAATCTGAGGGGAAATCCAAAAAAATTAGTGGAAGAATTTTTTCTCTAGCTTTCCTTTTCACTTTCAACTCTTTACTTTTCCTATTTTATTTGCTTGATTAAATCCAACTTTTTGTTACCATATTTGAACAGAGCCTAGTCTCATTTCTGCCAAGGTTCTAACTTAAAATGAAGGGTTGGTGAGTTCTGTAGCTTGGTTTTAAGAGTAGTTTCAAATTTGTCTTTTGGAGAGAGAAATGGATGCAGTTTAGTGATGAACACAAGCCATGGAAGAACAGAGATTCGAATTATCATCCTAGGTTTACCGTTTACCACCACAGGGCAGGAGGTAGAACTCAACTGATTGTTATGTTTATTCAAAGCACGGAAGTGCCAATTGGAGATTTTTATGGAGGTTTCATCACATAGGCATAATTGAACATGAACTCAATTTCCAGTCCCTCTCCAGGGAATTGGGGAGGTGGGGCAGAGCTGGAAGTTTTAAGCTTCTAATCATGGCTTGGTCTTCCTGATGACCTGTCCCATCTAGAAAGGGCATTATGTGTAGTGAAAAAAGCCAATCTTAAAAGGTTACATACTGTACAATTCCATTTATGTAACATTCTTGAAATGATAAAACTATAGAGTTGAAGAACTGGTGAGTGGTTGCCAAAGGACAGGTATGGGAATGAGGAGGAGTGAGTGTGGCCATAAAGGGATAGCATTAGGGAGTCCCTTGGTAGAACAGTTTTGATCATGGTGGTAATTATATGGATGTTAACATGAAATCAAATTGCACAGAACACACACACACACACACACACACACACACACACACACACACACATACACATACAAGCATAATTTAGTGCATAGAGTAACTGGTAAAACAGAATATAAGTTCATAGTCCTGTTAATTGTAATGTGCAAATGTTAATTTCCTGGTTATATTGGTCAGTTATACAAGTTATAGAAGATCACCACTGGGGGAAGCCGAGTGATGGGTTCATGAGTGTTGTGGGATTCAGCAGGCCAGTGGGTGCAGTAGAAGAATTTACCAAAGACAAAGAATGAAAATAGGAAAGGAGTCTATTAGGTATGTTGTCATAGACAACAGTGGGCCACACAGATGAGAAGTGCCTGCGTGTGCACCCAGGGTTGGTTGCTGAGGTCTTTTATAAGGGGGAGTTACATTAGGTACCAAGGGGTCACAGGGTGCATGATCAGCTCGTGCACAGGTCTCCGATTGGTTGGTATTGAAATAATAGGGAAGGGAAGGGGTTGGAAAGGTAGGTCTACATGACTCTGGTAGGGGGCTGAGACTGGTTCTGGTGGTCTGGCTTCAGGGCATTGTATAGTTGATCATTATCTAAGGCAGTTAGTTCGGCTAAGGCAGGTATGTACCAGGAAAGGAATGTTTCTTGTTATCTTTAAAGGGTAGCAACCGGATGCCTGAGGGGCCTTGGGGTAGGAATCTGCCAGATGTCGGTGGACCCTACAATGAGACTCTTTTACTGTATTTGCAACTTCCTGTTAGTCTGTAAATAACTCAAAATAAAAAGTTGTTTGTTTTGATATTACTGTTGTTTCGTTTTTTAAAGACAATACAGCTTTCACTTGTCCTCTTGGGATGCTTGCTTTTGGAGCTCAGCTGCAATGCTCTGGATGTCCAGCCCACATGGAGAACTCACTGTGGGGCTCTGCAGGAAAGCCCCACCCGGAGTCCCAGCTAACAGACACATCAGTAAGGAAACAGTCACAGCTACCCTCCAACTGCAACTGCATGAGAGACCCCAGGTGAGACTCGTAAGTAAGAACCACCCAGTTGAGCCCAGTCAACCTCTAGAGAGGTAACAATAAAGTAGTTATTATTGTCTTAAGCCACTAAGTTTTGAGATAATTCATTAAACAACAAAAGATGACTGGAATACCATCAATGTGATCTGTGCACCTCTATGCACCAGGTTTTTAATTTATTTATGGAAAAAAAATAGTGCCTGCACCATAGTTTATTGCAAGCATGAAATAAGTAAAAATGAGGAATCTAGGTCAGTGCTTATATGAGGTTAATAATAAATGTTAGTTAGCTCCAGTTATTATTACTGTGTATCCAAACTATAACAAAAGGACAAGCAAGATATGGGACTAGCTCATTTAGCTCTGGGTCAATTCCATAATGACACTAAATGACTCTTCCCCTCTTATCCCCAGAGACTGAGGGTGAGCTGCAAGGGCTTGGCAACAGAGTGGCTTCTATCTTGAGCACATCCTTAGATGACCTCTAGCCTCTGGTTTTCCTGTGAGGTAAATGTACAGTCTAAATATAAATGAGGGTTCTACTAAGTTACCCCTTCTCCCTCAATCCCAGAGGGAGCCACTTTTTTCTTCTGTAAGGTAGAAGTATTTGTGGGTGCTAGTCTGCTCCTTGCGACAAAGAACATTCTTTTATGGAAAGTGTCTGTTGCTTGAACAACATTTGAGCTATTTGGAAGCCCATTTCGTTTTGTAATACACAGCATTATAAAAGGACTTACTTGTCTCTTTTCCCAATTTGAGCATAGAGCGTGCTAAATCAAAGTATCTTTAAAGTCCTTTTTCCTTGCACTATTTAAAAAAAATTACCATATAATTCCCACCGTACTCCCACCTCCTGACCACATAGTTACTTTCAGCATCCCTGTAGGTCAGGCAAGCAGATAACCTTTGGGAGGAAGATTTGGCAGAAGGGGAGGCAGAATTGATTAGAAGTGTGGGGTCCTGAGATCACCCCCAGGGAGTCTGAATTTCCCTTGAGGGTTAGTGCCTGGTTGGAAACCAAGGAAGGGTCATTTCACCCAAAAGTGCTGACTGCAGCTGTGTGGCAAGTCAGGGATGCGCTGCGTAGGGGCCCTCAGGAAGCACTGGGAAAATACTTAGGACTTCAGACTTTGGAAAATGCCAAATCATTAACCCTTAGGTTTTAGTCGTTGCCTGAGATCTGTGTTTTTTTGGAGGTTGTCCTGGAATTGGGATTCACTATGACTAACTCAGCCCTGTCAACTTTGTCTCTAATACTTAATCCCTAGACAGAAATTAAAAAATGAGAGAGGAAAAAAATTGATGTGGTGGGACAGGGAGAGGTGGAGAGCGATGCAGGGGAAAGTAGTCTAGACACACACACACACACACACACACACAGACACACACACACACACACATACATACAGATGATGGAACAATTTCTTCATCATCAATTTGCACTGTTTATCTGAGTTATCACAAAACACTATTAAAATATAACCTGTTACATTTCCCTGCTGCAGCTGTTAACAGTATTGCCATAGCATATTTCCTGACGTCTCTATGATTAATGGCCTTTTCACATCCAAGGTGGCTTTGAATGCACATGTGCATTTTGTCCAGGAGATTCTGGGGAAAATATAGAGTTGCATGAAAACTGGGACAAATAGCTCAATAGCTAGAGAATCAAGACCTGCTTTACAAATGACCTGTTTTACAAAGCACCACAGCTGGCCCTACCACTCTCCTGACCCCCACCGCTAGAGTTCTTAAAGCAATGGCAGTGACACCAAAGCCATGAGAAAAGCTTGAGAAAGTCTGTGGGTTCCAAAGTGAAAAAAGGAAGTTGAAAACAATGGGTTGGATAGTGATCCTCAGAGAAAGTCTCCTACAAAGGAAAATTGCCAATGGGGCATAAAGTAGCTAATACAATGCCGTAAGTAATACAAGAGGCATGAAGTAAATAATAAACCTTAAATTATACCTGTTAGGGATTACTTGCAATTCATTACCATCATCCTCTTTAGTAAATAGTTGTTATTAGCCAATCAAAACTTCATGTAAATTTACTACACCTGGTAGCTTTTTCCTAACCCCTCCGCTCCCTTCCATGGCTCTCAAACTTAAGCATTCAGAAGAATAAACTGGGAAGCTTGTTTAAACTGGAGACTCCTGGAATCCTGCCTTCAGAGTCGAATTCGATAAATGGAGCCCGGGAATCTGCATTTGAATATCCAGTCAGGGGTTTCCAACTTAATTTTCCAGCTGGGGGATCTACACACCCCTGGAGAGTCTCAGGTTCATGAGGCCTATGGTTCATGTTTTTAGAAACATTCTGTTTCACAGACAGAAAACGACAGTACTTTGACCTCTATTCTGCTATTTACTGGCCAACCCCAGGCAAATCATTTTTATTCTCTGGGCCTCAGTTTACCCCTGTAAAATGCAATGATAGATTGTGGTGGTAATTAAATGCAAATGCATGTAAAGGACCACATGCACAAATGTGAGTTCTCTCAACTTTTACCCTAGTTAGAAACTGAACACTTACTACATTGCTTCTGTAGGAAATTGTGTTCTAGTGCCAAACAACTGAATTATCCAAACTTTTGAAACATGGTCTATTGGCAAACTTGCAACTTCAACCTTGTATAGGTTAACCTTATTTACAATAAACTATGTGTCCAGAAAACAATTTACTTTCTTTTTCTTTTAATTTTACATTTGTTTGTTTGCTTGTTTGTTTATTTATTTATTTATTTATTTATAAACTTACTTTCTAATGCTATAGACTATCAGTGTTAAATGCTAAGGTTATTAATTTTGCATAGAACTCAGTCTACAATCTACTTTTCCATAACTCCAGTTTATGTGGGACAATTCTTATGTATACCAACCACTCTAACTTATGTCTAGATTTGGTCACCCTTTCACCATCTAGGACTCTGCAGGTGTTCATTCTTCTCTTTTCTTTGTATTTCTTTTCCTAGTCCACCCTCCCCACCAACAAAATGTTAACTAATTTTTTTCCCCATAAGGTTAACACAGATCAGAAAGAGAAAACTATGTTTAAGATATAATTATGCCAATTGAGACTAAAACTTCAAAAGTGCCTACTTACTTTGTATTTGAATAAACAACAAAACTGGATCCTCCATGAAGAATTGATGTAATTATTGAAATCATAAATGGATTTACATTTGTTTTACAAAAGTTGCCTGTATAATTTATAAATGTGGGTCCTAAATGCCGACTTAAAACTTAAAATATATCATCTTGCCAGCCCCTCTCTCTTTTGGTATTATGTAACTGGTGTAATATTAAGCTTCAAGAGGGCAGAGGTCAAGTGTAAGTCACCACAGTGTGCCCATTGCCTAGGCCAGTTTCTGGCATGCAGTGGATCCTCAAAAAATATTTGCTGGATGAATGCACAGGTTTGGAGTTTCAGGAGAGTTAAATTTCTCAGAATTTTATTCAGTTGTTCAGATATAGAGAACAAATTAGTGGTTACCACTGGGGAGAAGGAGCGGGGAAGGGCAAGTTAGGGATGGGGATTAAGAGATACAAACTACTATGTATAAAATAAATAAGCAAAAAGGATATATTGCACAGCAATATAGGAAAATGTAACTTATTTTGCAGTAACTTTTAATGGAATATAATCTATAAAAATATTGAATCACTATGTTATACGCCTGAAACTAATATAATATTATAAACTATACTTCAATACTTCAGTTAAAAACGAGAACTTTATTCAGTTGCTTATGTGATGTCCTCTATTTTGTTCCCTTACTGACAATGATTTTATTGCCTTTGTTCCAAGTGAGTCTTAATCACAGATGGCAAAGTGTATCAGTTCAGAAGATGGGAATCTGATAAGCCTTATATAAATGAATATGACATTTATTTAAATATTTTAAACTGTTAGGAGGCTTTTAGAGTATGATTGTCAAGAGTTGCTAGTGATAGTTTTTCAGTTTTTGTTCACCTTGATCTGTTTTCCTAAGATCTTTCTCTCATATCTACCTGAATGCTTGCCCTTTCTACATGAATTAGCTTTTCCTCTGACTTTCCTTGACATTGACCTCCCCTGTGTTTCAGACTGTTCCTTCTTTGTCCTTTCTGCTTCCTAAATGTGGCAATCATTGACCATCTATTGTTCTCATTTTTCTACTCTTTCTTAGAGCTTTACAAGCTTTATTTTTCAAGACTTCAGCTACTGCCCACATCGCTAGCCCTGACTTCAACCCTTCATCCTCAAATGCTGTGAGGAATTCTCCAGTTGGGTTTGCTGCCTATCTCAAATTCATTGTGTCTATAACTAAACTCATCTTTAGTTTGGAACCAGCAGTCTTCATGGGACTTCTCTATTTTTGACAGTGGCTCCTTACTGATTCACTCATCCAGACTCAAAAAGAAAGATCTTTAAAATGTATTTTCTTCTTTTATTTTGAAGTTAATCAGTGAAATCTCTTGACTGCTGAGTAGATAATGTGAAAGCTAATGCACTACCATTCCAAAGACAGGTAAAATAGCTTCTACCAAGACAGAAGATCTACTGAATACTGTATCATTTAACCCTCAAAAACATGTTGATAAGGAGATTAAACAAAATAGACAGTACAGAACTCTAGACTATACAATGCTTACTTGTATTTCTTCCTAATATGTTTGCCATAGATATAAACTGAGTCTGATATATATAAATACAGAGAGCTAATAGTTGTTAGGCTTTTTAGAAGTTGTTAGAAATCCAAACTTTTTTTATACAACAGATCAGGAAAATAATGTTTGGCTGACACCAATAAGATGTTGGATGTTAGCCTGGGACACATTCATTGACATATCTTTAGGTTGAACAGATCCTGGTAGTAAGAAAGGGAATTCAAAAGTGATCTAAATATCATCAGAAATCATTCCAGTGCTAGGCCATTCTTACACCTGGCTTCAACTATTCTCAGGTGTGTCTGGGCTATTTTTTCATCCCCAGCACTTTAAGTATATCATTCCATCACCTTTTGGATTCCATGGTTACTGATGAGAAATTAGCTGTTAATTTTATAGAGGATCATTTATATGTAAGTGGCTTCTTGCTGCTTTCAAGATTTTCTCCTTGCCATTGGCTGTTGACAGATCCTTCTTAATGGGGTATGATAACACTTATTGCAAGATCAGATTACTTCCCAGTTATAGCAGGCTTTATATTTTTGATCAGTGACTTTGAACACGACATTTATATTAAAGAAACACATGGTATTAACTACATAAAAGATAAACCATTGACTTGATCTCTATTTTGCTATTTATAGGCCAAATAGTTAGTGGCCTGCTATTCCTCAAGGGTGACTGACACTTTCTATTATTACAATAACCACCTGCAAACTGTTTCAAGTGGAAAGGCTTATTATGTCTTCTTGATTCTGAGAAGGCATCACATTCTGTCTTGTTTCTTACAGGAAGCAATGAAAGCATTCCATATGTAGTTAAGAATCCAAACGGGTTAATGCCTCATGCACAATGCAAATGATAAGACTTGAATACCACTTCTACATACAAAATCACTAATGAATCCATTGCTGAAGACTCTGAGAAAGGTGTGAGCTCAAACCACTTCTCAAAACAGAGAATTAGGGTGAGCAGGAAAATTCCATCCTCTGATGTGTCTTAAATCTCCTCTTGTGCTCAGCTGGGAGTTTGTGAATCAGCCTGATACTTTTCCAGTAATTGTCTGAGGAAATAGAACCCATATCACTGAACCAGTTAAGTTAGTCACAACTGTGCAAAAGGGCAAGGATTAAAGCGCTTATTGTACAGATAAAGATGTTGCTTAAGTTGCCATAGTTTAGGACATTTGAAGAATGTCTTCATGGAGAATAGACCCAAGTTAACTCCAAATAGGTTCTGAAAGTCATTCCCAGTATACCAGTAAAGAAACTTACCAAAATACTGTCTTTAAATTACTTTGAAATGGTTCAAAAAAAAAAAAGTGTGTGTATATGGAGAGAGGAAAAGAGAGAATGAAGTAAAAAATGGTACGAAAGTAAAAATTTGGTAAAGGATTATGGGATTTCCTCATGCTACTCTCATAATTTTTCTGTAAATTTGCAATATCAAGATTAAAAGTTACAAAGAGTGTTACGATGTCTGCAAAATTCACCTATTTCCAAGTCTGAGAAACCAACCAAATTCTGAGTTGTTCAAATTTCTTGTCCCAGAAGAATTAGCAGTTTGGATGCTATATTCTCCCTAATATTAAAAATGAGGACCATGAAACAAAATATTAGAGAGGTGATAAAAGTACAGCACTTTTATCAGTATTTATATAAATATTGTCTTCCTTAATATTTTTTATATTGCTTTCTAATCTTATCTCCTTCTTAACAGGAAGTGACAAGACCCTTAATTTGGGGGAAATACTCAAATGGAGGATGGGAAATCAATTGTCAGAAGTGTCTCAAAAAGATTGGATCAGGCAAGAATACAGGGAGCTGTGATTCTAATTGTTAAGATTAAATTTTAAGTATTTTCAGTTAAAAATCACACTTAAGAAACAGTATTTGCAGTTTAGAGAACTTTGAACTCCCATCTTCTCTGTACTGCTGCCTTCAATGTTATGCTAAGCAGCATTTTCCAGATAAATAATTCCGATCCTCTAGCTGTTACAAAATAAACCATTAGCTGCTGGTTGTATTAGTCAACATCTGTTCATTTGCTGATTATTTTAGACCATTAACTGGTTCTTGGCCAAATGCTGATCCTGATAAGACATTGTTCTGAGTGGGGTTTGGTGCCACAAAAACTCATCTGATGGACTCCCAGGACGTATGAGTGCTGGAGGGACTGTGCAAGGTCAACCAATCCAATGCCATCATTTTGTTTCATGGGATGCTTTCTCCTTCCACCCAAACTGGAACATGTGCAGGTATAGTAGAAGGAGCGCTAACTCAGCTATACGGATTCCCGGACTCCAGGCCAAAATGGCCGCTGATGTGATGTGTCAGCTTGATCAAATCTCCTCTCAAGCCTCAATTTCCTTCCCCCAAATACACTGATGATGCTGGGATGTGGATCAGCCTTTCTCTAGGTGTGGAGTCAGAAATTTGGGGAAGCACTTCAACCCCACATCTCCTGGGCCCCACCAGTCCCCATCCATTCAACTTTCTTTCCTCAGGATCCATCCTGTTTTCTCCACTCGCAGTGTCATCGTCGCAGTGGAGATCATCATTTCCCACCCTCAGGACAATACTCTTGTAATTTGTCTTCCTCAACTGTGCTCACCACTCCCTGCCTCACTCTACTACTACCTATTCTTCCTAAAAGCTGCTCAGGGTGCAATCTTTTTAAATGAAAATATGATCATGTGCCCCTTCCCTTCTTACATCTTCACTGGCTCCCTATTAACTTATATGCCAATACCTAAACTCCTTAGCATATGCACAGTCGATCCCCTAATATTTCATAATCACCCCTTTTGTTCTATCTTTGGTCCTCTTTCCCTTTCTCTGTAGAACCTCTATCTCACTGTTTACTTATCCATTTTCCCCACAGAAACTGCCTGAGGGCAGACTTTTTACTAGGACCTAGGATGGTGCCTGGCAACTGAAGTACACTCCATAAATAAAAACTCAGAAGACTAGTCATTAGCACTTAATTTTAATTAAAACTGAGTTTAGATGAAGAACAGGACTAGAATAGTGTTTACAATCAACTTCTGAAAAATCCCATTTATATAAAAGAAATAAAACAGGACAGCAGAAGTGCAAAAAAGGTGCGGCTTGTAGTATTGCACTTGGATGAAATGTGCTGTTCAGCGGAGCATCATACTCAGGCCACACAAGGCCAGGAGGAGGAGGCAAACACAGAGGACAAACTCCTAGGTAGTTTCTATTCTGGCTTCTTCAGTGAGCTCGAAAATATTTAGTATTTTTGAAACATTCAACTAGAGCTCTTTATAGAAATGACTGTGTCTTCAAGACATTTTAGTTACAGCCATGCTTTTCATTCCAAATCACGTGCAAGTTTAACATACAGCTTTAACCTTCCGTAGTGAGACATCTGTTACATCAAACCCACCCAGTTGCACAGGCCATGGGAAGTGGGGAAGGGAATGAATTTCTACTTTACACAATTTTCGGGAATCATACCATGGCTATAGTTTACCCTTTCAAGCACTCCTCATTTTGGTCATTTATATCAGAACATGAGAAAAAGTGACAGTGAGTACAAATGGACACTAAAAGTAATTCCTAGACTACTAGTAGAAAAGAAAATCAAATTAAAAAAAAGTTCCCTGCCACATTCACAAAGGTGGCATAACTGTACGGATAAGAAAAAGGCTGTAAACTTATAGAAAAGATAAACTCTGGCTTCTAAAGAAATTACAAAATTGATTTTGCCTTTGCCCTTGAGTGTTATACAGAGAAATGTAAACCAGTGGAACTAGTTACCAAAAAAAACCCCACTTAGCCTCCCAAGCCTAGGAATGCCCTTACAGTTTGGCCTGAGCTAGTTTTATCTTCAAGTTTTCTCCGAGTTTGTCCAGGAACTCAAATGTATTCAAGTAGTCAGAACGCTGCACACTAATAGGCGAAAAAGAAAAGAAGGAAATTTAGTTTGTCTCTGATCTGATAGGAAAAGTCCTAGAGATGCTACCTCAAGTAGTGTTCTACTTATTTCTAGAAGAAAACTGATGAATGTTAACAAGCTACAAGCTGATGGCCGATGACTGTGCTCCAGGTCCTCGGGGCTGACCCAGGCTACGGGCAGTCTGCAGTAGAGGCTGGGCACACACACATTCACAGGAGGTTCCTGGCCTTGTAGCTTTGAGGGTGAAACGACCCCAGAGCTTCAGTTCAGACTAATGCCTGGGAGACTGAAATCAGCCCATTTCTTGTACCTCCTTAAAAATAACAAAACCTATCCAGGGTATGGTCATGCTTTACATACATCCCCACAAACTGTCACATGTCTTCAAAAAAAGTTGTAGTGCTCTTATTTCTACCTTTGTCTTACTTAAAAAACAAAAGACAATGGATAGGCCTTCATAATCCTGCCGACAGGCTCCTATTCAAATAGGCTTAAAGGTAACACCCCAATAGGAACATTTCAAACACTGTATTCTTGCTGGAAATTTAAGATAAGAAAGATGTAGTAACTGAGTATATCCCTATTACTGAGGTGTACTGACCCTAATGGAGGTTTCTGAGGACACACGGTTGGGACATGGGATTGATGTTAGATTTTAGTATTGTTCCTTGAGTCATAGTAGCCAACTCTAACTTTGAGGGAGGAATCCCTGATCAGCAGCTAATCCAGCTGGGATGTGGGCCACCATGTTCTTAGAAAAGTCCGGGCCAATACATGTGTCCTCGAGTATCTGACTACTGGCTATAGATACTAAGGAAGGGACTATGAGCAACAGGACATCTCATACTTGTACTGCTTACTTTTCTTATCCGTAAATTAAAGAAAATAAAAGGGTGGAATAAAATAGCCTTGGGGGTCCATTTGTTTCTGTCTATAATTTTCTTGTTAAATTAAGCAGAACCTTGTCTCTCCAATTGATTGCCAGTTAGATCAGGGGTGAGCAAATTATACCTTGGCCCCTGAACCCAGTCCAGGCTGCAGCCTGGGTCTGTACATAAGAGTTCGACTGGAACGCTGCCACACACATTAGCTTCTGTATCACCTAAGACTGCTTTCCGGCTACAGAGGAAAAGTTCCATAGTTGCTGTATGTTCCACAAAACCTGAAATGTTTATTATCTGACAATTCACAGATAATATCTGCTGAGCCCTGGACCAGATGACAAATAACAATTCATGTAACTCCAAAAAGCACTTGATGTTCTGAGCCCAGTGAGGATAAATGGTAATTTGACCACAGAGCTTAGGGCATTTTAGACTTACTTGGGTAAACCTTTAATACAAGCAGCCAAGTCCTTGGTCATGAAGCCAGCCTCAATGGTCTCAATACAGACTTCTTCCAAAGCCTTTGCAAAGAAGCTGAGCTCTTTATTGTTATCAAGCTTAGCTCTGTGGGCTAAGCCTCTGGTCCAGGCAAAAATGGAAGCTAAACGAGAGGGATTAAAAAAGAAAGCACACTTTAGTCATACTGGTTAGAAATACTCCTGTTTCAGTTCCCAAAAATAGAACAGTTTTGTTTGTTTGTTTGTTTAGGCGACTGACTACACTGGATGCTATCCATATGGGCTATAAGTTTTAGAAGAGTTGGAAATATTTTACCAAATAGAAACTTTAAAAAAAAAAATCTGCATTTTTGTAGAGGAAATGTTTTGGATTTTGTTAGAGCTTTAAAAAAGCACATATTCACATAGTAGTATGTGAAGCTTAAGGCGTTTACTAATTTGGGAAAGGTCAAAATTTCTTCTGTTTCTTGCCTGTATTGGTCTCTCCTCTTTCTAGGCTGTGATCTGTTTCTAAAGTGCTATCCTTGAACCCTGGTTAGAAGAATCCATCAATGGGGCTTCAGAGTCTTAGCCACATATGACATTTCACTGCAACGGAGGAAAAGCATGATTGTTGATAACATCCTTCTCTGTAATGTATATTCTCCCACAAAATGAAGAAGCATATATTCTGTGTTTTAAAAAACATATTAACATAGCTTTTATGAGTACAACAAATCTGTTGTTTGGTGATGATTTTATACACAATGGATTAGGCAGCCAAAGGAACACGTCTGAATCCCTTTGGAGATCTCTACCCTCTGGTTGGAAATCAATGTAGCAGTAAACATTATCTTACCAATGGGATTGGTGGATGTCTCCTGTCCTTTCTGGTACATACGGTAGTGACGTGTTACAGTCCCATGGGCAGCTTCTGCTTCCACTGTCTTGCCATCTGGACAAACCAGCACACTGGTCATCATGCCAAGAGAACCATAACCTGTAGGCGGCAGAACACGAAGCATTGAAGCCCACTGCACGAGGAGCACTGGGTCTCAGGGATGAGAGAAAATGACTTAATCTTGTCAGATCTCGGGGACAAAATACACAGGAGCATAAGGAGGCACCAATAATAATTCTGCCTTTCAGAAAACACTGTGCATTTTCCTCACTTATCTACCTCAGAGGCACCCGCTCCATGAAGAGGGGCCCATGGTCTGACCACCTGCATTCCACCCTAGTCCCATGACTCCCTTGCTAGTGTGGCTCAGTTCTCTTACCTGTAAAATGGGAATAATAAAAACACTTCCTTCATAGGGCTGTTATGAGAATTAGATGACTATGCATATATCCAAGAATATATATGAAAAAATGCATATTCATATTCTTTAGAATAGTAACCACTGAGTAAGAGTTCAATATGTTACTGTTATTCTCATGTGCAGATGCTCTCCTGTACTGCGAAAATAAAGATTAATGAGTTGCCATCAAGCTGCACCTGGGCTCTCTTGGGACTGGGAAGAAAAAGCCAGTTAAAAACAGAATGGGATGGATCAAAGAACCCCCCACTCACCCCTGCTCACTCTCACAGTCCCGCCAGAACCATTCTATTCTGTGGTTTCCTAGTCAGAGAACCACATTACAACTTTTAAGTCACATTAAAACTTTTAAGTTTTAATTCATTTTTCTTCTTTCATTCATTCTTTTACACTCAAATGCAAAGAACACTTTTCTCCATTTTTGCTATCTCCCGTGAGCAGCTATGGAGTTAATAATGCAAATTTATAATAGGCTGCTCTTTTTTTTTTTTTTTTGATTTGAAAGTAAATAAACACTTTTTTGGACTCATTTTTGAGTATAGTTAGAAATTTCTACGCTGAATTAGTCGCTCCTTTCATATCATCATGTTGGTATGAGGCTTTAGTAGTGTCTAAAATATTTATTGATTGGAGACATTCAGGGCCACATCCGTAGTGAATCTATCTATTAATATTAGGAGACACTAGTTGGTACCACTGTCAAAATAGAGGACATAAATTAAATGTTTAGTGTGAGTCCAAAGTAGTTTGTGCTTCTGGAGAAGGACGAATGTAAGGACAGCTCTGGTGCTTTTTAGTTTGCTTAACTACTTTGAGGTCACATTTATCTACAGGCGCTGCCCAGACACAGAGCCAGGTATCTTATCAGTGCACCACTGAACTCTGCGCTTGAGAACTCCTTCTCTGAAGTCCTTTAAGCCTCTATAACTTGACAATTACATTTGAGATGACTCTCTTGCTGTTGCATAGCAACATTTAGAAACAACGGAATGAATGATTTGGGTCCCTTTCCATGAACTCTGATTACAAGGAATAGTTTTCCTTACCCACCACGGAATCACCACAAAGCAACACTCTTTCCTCTACTGCATTCAGTCCAAATGACTGTGAGGATTTAGAGAAACAGGAGGAGGGTAAAGGGAGTTGTAACTCATTTATCTGACATGAAAGTTATCTTTAACCGGTTTAGCTACTGATTTCCGGACAAATAGGAGATGATTAACTTTCATAAGAGAAAGAAAAAGTACTACTCCCTGGGGAAAAGCAAGCATAATTAAAGAGAACACAAACAGTCACTGAAGAGATTCACGTGTACATAGCTGCCCTGGGTAACTGAAGCTGAAGAGCAACTTGGTGTGAGGAAAGCAGGGAGGGGAGCATTTCTCTGGCATGAAGCCCAGGGTTCCTGGAATTTCTGTGAACAGCACAGGGCTTCTTTGCCCAGTTCCTTGTATTTAAAGCTAAGCGGTAAACACATGTGTTCTAAATGGTACTACCAAGAACAGCCGTCAAGGCTGGCAGAAGGGGCATGATTAGTAGCTGTCACCAGATGAATGGGCTCTTGGAGGAAGCCCCCTTGGTTACAAGACAACCCTGGCCCCTCCTTGCCCGAGTCTGCAGGGAAAAGAGAGCGATTTTCAGATCAGGCAGTTGGCCTGCCTGTTGGAGGCAGTGAAACTTCAACTGGGGAAAAGGTCTGAGACATAAACTATGTTAACATCTGACACTGCAGCCAGTAGTCTCAACCCACTGCGGGACCCTGAGAGAAGCCTCTTGACTTCTTGAGAGAAGTGACCCAGTCTGAGCTCAATTTTCTTATTTGCCAGCTGAGCAGATGCACCTGGATGCCTTGTGGTGCTAGCATTTCATGTTTTTACAAACAAAGGGCCACAGAATCCCCCTTCCCACAAGGAGAGCTAGCGAGGTGTGACCTGTCTGCTGCAGGCCAAGCCCCCCTCCTTGGTCCTCCGGCTCCTCACCTTGGGCCACCGAGTCGGACTGCACGTCACCATCATAGTTCTTACAGGCCCAGATGAAGCCGCCCTCCGATTTTAGGGCTTGGGCCACCATGTCATCGATGAGCCGGTGCTCATACCAGATACTCTGAGCTTCAAATCGGGATTTGTACTGCCTAAGAAACAAGAAAGAAAGGAGAACAATAAACAAAGAAAACTGGTTTTGCTGGGACATCATCTGCCCTCCAGAGGGGCGGGGGTGGGGCTGGAAGCAGCACTTTTTAATAGAAGCAACACAAATTCAGCGATCTGACAGGCAGGGGCTCAAATCCCTGCTCAATCAGCTTTTAGTTGTGAAACCCCAATTTCCCATCTGTAGCGCGATTTCACCCACTCTGCAGACATGTGAGGATTAAGCAAGATAGAAGAGTGTTCCAAATACTACTTTTACAGTTTTTAATACACTATTGATCAGATTCTTGAGATTAAGCTTACTTTAGGAAGGTAATAGGGCAAAGACCGTTTTACTGCTCGATATCATTTAGGAAACTGGGACAACTTCTAGGTTTGGTATAGACAGGTAGTGGAAAGAGGAATTAAAACACCCGAGGAAAGATACCTAAAATCCGAGCCCTGGCACCTCAAAGGGAGGGGTGCCATCTTAAAGGTTCACAAGTGCTCATGTGACGTTGATCCCAAGGTTGTTATAAGCATAGACTTAAGTTCAAATGACTCCACTAAAGCAGAGCTTTAAATTGTAACAATGGACTTCAGAAAGAATGGAAATGGGCCCAACCCAGAAACACACGTTTGAAAAATTGGAACTTCCCATCACTAACAGGGTACCTTTACTCAAATATTAAACTCTGGCTCTGAAAAAAAAATGCAGGACCCTCATCTGAGAACACATTTCCCATCTAAAAGCAACTCAAGAGCTTTGTTTCACTCCTGTTAAATCTCAGTTTTGCCCCTACCTTAATGGGACAGCAATCGTTTTCACTCAATTTGTCCCAGAATCAAAGAGATAAGGATGGAAATTCTTTACTATATATAAAGGCCAGCTTACATGAGAAAAAAGAAAAAGAAAAAATAGTAAGAAAAATAAGAAAAAGAAAAAGAACTGTAATTACTTGTCATATATCTCCTGAAAGATATCTTTAAAGCGTCCATCGTATTTCTTCAGAATAGTATTTTTGGTGCTCAGATACAAAGGCCAGCCCTTAGACAGAGCCATCTGGAAAGAACTGTGTGCAAAATCTTCGATTGACTTATCTTGATTGTACATCCCCATGGCAACACCACCACTCTCTGTGATGGGGGAACATCGATAAGACAAAATAGGAAGAAGATAAATAGGGTATACTAGTAACCGGTCTAAATCCATCCGCCACCACCAGAACACCCAATTCCCAGCTCTCAGGTCTGAGTCCAGGCTTCAAAAAGTCCCAGCCAGGCCTCCAACTTGAATACTCCATGAGTTCCCAAGAGACATAATTGGAGGAAAGTCAGTTCTAGGTAAGGATATTCTAACTTGTTTTGAAAGGGCAATATAAATGAGAAAAACATGGTATTTAGGATCCTGAAGATACTGAAATACCAAAAACTACTGATATGAACGAGAAATACACTCAAGAAGGGGTGAATCATTTTTAAACTCTCTTGTCATATTATAAAAATTTCAAACATGTATTTTAAACTCTAAGCGTGCACTCAATCCTCAGCCATTGAGAAAACTTTGCTTTTCAAATATTAAATGAAAATTCTTGTGATTTCCTAGAGGATACTGAAAGTTCGGTCTGTCATTGGTAGAAATAATTATGGTATATGTAATCACTGGTGTTTCACAACTCCTAATTGCTTGAACTTTGTTATTACTACAAGATAGGACTTAAATCTGTGCCACTGCCCAGGGTCAGCCTGGGCTCAGGATGTGAAAGGCGCTGAAACTGGCAGAACGAAATTCCATTAAGGTGATTATTATTTAGAAGAGGTAAGGAAAACAAAACCTAGGTGAGTTTTGAGTTTTTGTTTGTTTGAGTGCTTTTAACAACTTTACTAACAGTGGAGAAAGAGGGTCCTCTGTTCTTTCAACAACTGTTGGGTGAGATTTGCCACAAAGGACCTTAGAAGTAGCAGGATGGTGGGAAGGAAAAGGCAGAAAACAAACATTCAACTTTCACAGACTAAATCCTCAGAAGAACAAGGAAACTTCAGCAAATACACAGCATAGTCATTTTCAAATACGAACCCTGCCAGAGCAAAGGGCAGGATTACCTGACAGGTGATTTGGGGTTATTAATGTTTAATTTATATAATTCGCACAAAACAGATTCCTGGCAATCTTCCCTCTATGTTTTAAGAGAGATGAATAATTATCTACTTGTATTTCCAATTATCTATATGCACTTCCAATTAAGTAGCTAATTCCTTTTGTGCCTTTATCAATAACACAGGACGCCAGGTACTTTTTTATGTTAGATTTTGAGTCCTATGGAAATGTTGTAGGTTCAGGTTGTATTTCTAGGCAGTCACACAACTAACCTTAAAAAACCAGTAATAATGTTGTCTAAATGATCCGTTAAAAAAAAAAAGAAAGACATAGCTCATGGTGGATGTATACATACCTGTGAAGTTATGTACCAGGTATGTCATTTTGGGGGACCCATCGCTTGGCGTGTAGGATATCTCTACTTTTCCAGGCCCAGGAACAACAAAATCGGTTGCTCTGTACTGTGTAGAAGGAAAAAAAGGTATAAAGAAAAAAATTTTAAAACCTGTCCAAACAAGAATTACAAGGAAGGAATAAAAATCATGGAATATAGAGCTGGAAGACATAGAGAAAACAGGGTACTGTAGCTCAACCTTCTTTTATTTTAGAGATGGAAATAGAGATCCAGAGAGTTCCCAGAGCTCGCTAGTGGCAGTACACATTAGAAATCAGTATTTACTAGGCATCTACCTGGTATGGGGCAGTTTTCTGAACAGAGATAGAGGATGAGAGAGAATAATATAAAGTATTTCCCCTGACAAAGCTTACAACCTAGGAAAGACGTAGAAAAGTAAGAAGCACCGTTAAGAGCCATCAGTCGTCAAAGGAGGCGTAGATAAAAAACGCTATCGGAAAACGGAGGAAGAGAAATGACCACAAACTGGAGGTCAAGGAAGTCTTCCTGGAGGGGGATGATAACATGCTAGTTGTAGCTCTGAAGACGATGATGACAGCCCTGCTGCCTAGTCCTCGCTAGATGACAGACACTTTAAATGATTAACTTGTATCCCTCAGTACCTCATTTGATCCTTACATCAATCTTACAAGGAAGGAACTGTGATGTAGTGGAGATAACCCATCTAGGGTGAAAAGAATCGGGAACTGGACCTTAGCTCTGTCTTCAGAGCACAGACTCCTCACGGTTATCATCGCTACTAATGCTCAGCCCATGCTAGGCATTGGTATATCTTCACTGCCTTGTACCTTCTTCAATGGCTTAGATTAGAATTCTTTCAGAGCCAGGCACCAGCAGATGCCAGCCATACAATCTGTTTATGTTTGTGTAGAATAATACTAATGGCAGCTGGTAAAAGAGCTGACAGATAACCATACAGATTAAGTATCTACTTTATGCAGAACACTTCTGACATATAAAGTCCTTTACTGTGGGTGGTAATTTCTTCTCATTTCTCAAAAGGAAGAAACTGAGGCACCAAAACACCATAAATGCTTTCCAGAGGTTTGTACACACGTAAGTCATTAGTGAGTCCACCTGAGGTTTGAGATTTTCAATCTGGACTTTAATAAATAGGATGACCATTCTTCCAAGTGACTGATGCCAAAATAGTAAAAAAGGAAAAGGACAAGAAAAGACACCAAGTCAAGCAGAGTCCCCAGGATTAGCGAGTCTGTAGCTCTCCTGTCTACATTCTCTCTCCTGGGGCTCTTGGGAGGTATCTGAAGGGACTGGCCACAGTTTGAGCCCCACGAGAGAACAAAGGGAGCCACCCCTCAGGACTGACCCAATGACCCTGTGCCCGAGACAGAGTCATCTGCCCCGGCCACACTTTTTTTAAGGATGGCTACATCAAAGCCTCTGGGTGTCAGCATCAGGGACTCTTATTTTCAAAGCTTTTTAAAGACAGAAGAAGCAGCTTTCTATGAAAGTCTGAAACTTAAGTTTCAACACAGAATTTTTATTTTGTTTAGTTGGTGGCTCTTCTGTTTAAATTGGCAATGAGCCCACTTGTACAGAAACTCTGCTTTTTTTTTCCCCAAGGAGGGAAGAAATGTTTTAAAAGAGACTGTTTTCAACTACTGAATCAGTTTTCCCTTTTATGCAGGAAATGATCATGTGTAATATAATCTTTGGTAGTTCTCAACTCTGGCTGTACATTGGAATCACCCGGGGAGCTTTAGGATGCCTGAACCCATGGAATTCAGATTTAGCTGTTGTAGGGTGGGGCTTGGGCACTGGAATGAAGATGAACTTTTTTTTAAAGCAAAACAAAACAAAACACCAAAAAAACCTGTAAAGAGATCCTATTATATAGCCAGGGTTGAGAACCACTGATTTGTTTGAACCACAAGAAATTATCTATATGAAAATGTCTATATCATATGGTTTAACCTAATAAAAAGATAAAGGAAGAAAAAACATGTCTGAAAAAGAATCATTTGTGTTGAGGCAGGTACCTACCTATGAGTTTATCTGTATTTACTTCTATCTAAATGTATATATATTCATTGCTCAATTTTGTACCTCGCTTAATGGCAGTAGACACCATTACGCATAAAACACATATAAATCAGAACTGCTGGGCAGTCAAGGGCCATGAAAGAAGAATATGAAAATCAAGTTATGCCAACATCACTTACTTGATCCCCATAAGCATGACGACCTATGATGATTGGTTTTACCCACCCGCTTACAAGCCGGGGGATATTTTTACAGATAATAGCTTCCCTGAAGACAGTGCCACCCAGGATATTTCGGATGGTGCCGTTTGGAGATTTCCACATTTGTTTCAACTTGAACTCCTCCACCCTCTTCTCATCAGGGGTGATGGTGGCACACTTGACACCAACGTTGTACTTCTTTATAGCTTCTGCAGCGTCCCTGGTGACCTGGTCATTGGTGGCATCACGATTCTCTATACTTAAATCGTAGCTGGGAGGAAAAAATTGTAAGCGTAACTCTTTAGACAAACTGACAGGTGACTGAGGGTGTCCCCGGTCTATCACCATGTACCGGTCTATGCATGGTGATGGCATGCAGGCCCTTCGCTGTGGAAAGTGGAGGCTCCAAATACACCCAAATCTGCCAACTTTCAGCATGAGTATACCGGACACACAGAAGGTGGCTGCCATCAGAAAAAGAGCACCAAGGAAGTCTGGACTGCAGGGCCACGCCTCCCTGTGTTGGGAGACCTGCTGAACCATTAAGCCTCTTGGGAAGCAGTCCCGAAGGAACCTCAGTGAAAACCACTACGCTCTGCCCCCTTTGCCTGCTCTTCACCAGAGAGGCAGTAACAGCACACCAGCATTCTTTCTGCAGACTTCCTTCTACCTAGTTAGTGTAAAAATGCAAGCCGAAGCGTTATTTTTCCCGTAGTGAATATTGTGCTCTAAAAATAAAGGCGTCAAAGAGTTTACAGCATTTCTTGTATTTTGGCATTAAAGTGGTGGGAGTTACAGGTAAGACAGTGCAGAAATGCTAATGACTCATTTATTAATGCCAGTTAGTCGACTGATGAACCTTTCCCTAAATCTTGGGCAAGTCTTCTTCCTCTGGAAACAAGCCTGCATAAGAAATGAAATCCAGCAACGGTTTTATATACCCCAGTGAGTTAGAGCTTACTATACACCAATACCCAGACTGTGGCTTATTCAGAGCAGGAAAGAATGCTGGTTGCCCACAGAGCATAGAAAAGGACTGTAAAGCTTCACTTAAAGCATGTGATAGTTAAAAGCAGGAAAAACAAAACAGTAGTGAAACAGTTTATTTTGTTCTCCAAGGCTTTAAAAGCTTTTCAAATTTTTTCAGCTTTCAAAACTTGCTGAACTCATTAAGCCTCTAGATTTCTCTTTTCAGTTCTTGTATTTTCCTTCCCTTAGATTTCCCAACTCGTGATGGAAAGTAGAAGGGAATATGATCTCATGATGTATTTCCAAATAAAAATAATTCCAAATTGCTTTGACCGTTTGGGCCTCCTTCCTCCCCTGGAGAGTGTACTGTGCATCTGCGTTAACCAGACCTCCTTAGGAGATAACCTTCCTTCTTCATCTTATAAGGGGTCATGAGGACCCACTACTCGCTTTGTACGTTAAGATGTGGACCATGTACACTGTCAATATGTCGTCTCAAAAACTTGTAAGTTTTTGTTGTGCACTTTGACCTCTTGAGCTTTCTGAGACTGTCTCCCTGGGTTATAATCCTCAGGTTGGGATGAATAAAATTTTCCATTTCTTTCTTAGATAACTACTGATTAATTTTTTCATTGACATTAACAAAGCCAGCAACTCTCTTATCTTATGGCTTAGGAAGTGCTGAATATCTACAAATGTCTACTCCTAACTCAGACAAGCAGTGTGGTCCGCAGTATTCATGTTCATAGGAAACATTCTTCATCAGAAGAAACCTGCCAGCAAATTAG
This sequence comes from Camelus dromedarius, assembly GCF_036321535.1. Taxonomy (NCBI): domain Eukaryota; kingdom Metazoa; phylum Chordata; class Mammalia; order Artiodactyla; family Camelidae; genus Camelus; species Camelus dromedarius. The sequence continues at coordinate 65,979,668 of NC_087439.1, read as the reverse complement.
TGAATTTTTTGCTTCTCTTCTTAACATTTCTAGGAGAAAAGGATGGATAAATGGCCTGGATCACTGTCTAGCTAACAGGAAATAAAGCAAATGAATCGCTCCACTCCCCTCAAAAAGAACCAATCAAGTAATAATAACAGCAATTTTGGAACAACTTAAACTTGTTTAAGTCTCCAAAAATTCTTTAGTCTCTAGCCAGTGACTCTTTGCCTTCTAGGTGTGATGACTGTTTAGAATAAATTAAAAAGGGTGTCTAATGACAACATGTGAATTAAATGTCTCCACCCAAACAAGTTATAGGTCCCCAGTACACAGTCTGAGGAATAACTCTGGGTCAAGGCAAACACACTTACAGTTGCCAATAGTTTAGCTAAAATGTGTTGTTGAAGATTTTACCATGCCAGTCTTCAGCCACAACACCCTTGTGAAAATTCTGGCTTTACCTAGTTCAAGTGTACAAAGAGCATGAGCAAATTTCTGAAAAACACAGGGGAAAAAAATAAAAGAATTCCATAGAGACTTTCGTATCTGTCTCCAAATACTTTTCACACAGGACAGAGGATCCAATCTCTAGGACACAAATGGTTTAAGGAACTTCTCCTGAAAGGTGGGCATTGTATTACATAACTTCAAGAATCCTTTCTGTGCTACAATTGTGTGAAAAGGGCAAAAGGCAAGGAATGAAAAGGTAAAAAGGTTCACTGAGTGACAGAAAATACTCTATCCTTTTGAAGGTACAAAACTGTGTTAACTACATTCACTTTACCGACTAATAGAGGGTATATTCTTATTATTTCCCCTTCCACAAATAATACCTTGTGCTATTCTTGGCCACAGATAAAACCTTCACAGGAAATAGAGGCTTGGAAAGACCTGAGAATCTTGCCATCATAATTCTTTTCTTCTGAACAATGACAAGCTCAGTGTTTCTAGTATTATGTTAAAATTAAAGATTCATTTGCACATATATTTGAAACCCAGTCCCCCTAAAATGGAGTTCCCTTACTGAGTTTATGATTAATCAGTCCATCCAAAACTTTATTCCTTGCTTGTCTCCTCTGCCCTCAGTCCTGTGCTAATCAACCAGAATCAGGTGGCTAAATTGTTATTGTAGACAACACTGGTAATGACTAAAACTGCTGTTGTTGATAACATCATTAACCACAAACTCAGGTTGTTTCTCCAGGGCAAGATAAGCCAACAGGCCCCAGAGTCATGGACCACCTGCCCAGAGGGTGTAAACCAGAGACAACCTGCCCACCCTCTGAAATGTCACAGAAAGTTCACGAGAGGAGGGTTAACCCCAGCTTCTTGGTTCTTCTCCTTTAAAAACACCCCTAACTGAAAGACCAAGTTGGAGTGGATCTGAGACTTGTCTCCCACTCCCTTGCTTGGCGCCCTGCAGATAAACCCTTACTTTCCTATAAATACATGCTGTCAGAATTTGGCTTTCTGCACCACGGGCACATGAGTTTGGTTACATATTTATTTGCATATAAGCTCACCCCAAAGCTTTATTCACAATATACAGCTGTGTCTATGTAAAAAAGCCACTTATACCCTGAAATCACATAGATGATGCTTTCTGAGTTTGCTACTTGGAAAAGTGAGTTATTTACCTGTGCAGGTCCAATTCCACATAGGGAAAGAGGAGTTTCTCTTTAATCAGCTCCCAAATGATTCGTGTCATTTCATCCCCCTGCATCTCTACCACAGAACCGCCTTGGATTTTTTGAGACATTTTGATTTCAATAAACCTTTAAGAAGAAAATAACATAAGACACATATCTTGTCATTTGTTTCATTATAGTGTAAAAACAAAATACAACTTGGTGACTTCTAAAAGAACAATTCATAATAGCACGATTACATAAAAAGCTAAGAATAACGATTACATTAACCATTAGAACTGAACACATTCTCTGTATAAAGCATGGTGTTACGTGCTTCTTGTGTGATTTCACCCTGATAAGATGGAAATTATTTTTCCATTCTACTTTTTCCCCCAATTCTACTTTGCTAAAAGAAAAAAAAAGCTTTCCCAAGGCCATCCAGCTAGACTGTGAGGGAGCCTGAGCCTGTAAACATGCCCTTGATAATGTAATCATCAGTCTTGAATGTTGGTTTCTTATAAAGTGAGATTATTTCCACAACATCATGTTTATTTGAACACTTCTATCTAACTCCTCCTTTTACTGGGCCCTCAAGATGAGCAGAATGTATGCTATTACTTCCCCTTTTTAAGAGGCTGTTTTGGTTAAAATAACTATCTTTGAGGAGATTCAACAAGTTCTAGTGACCCACTTTAAGAAAACTTTAAGTCTTTTTAAAAGTGAAAGATGAAAGTGGAACTATATATTCCTAGAGGCAATAGTGGATACTGGGAATGTCACACGGAATAAAAACTGATTTCTGAGTTAGATATGCCCAGGGCATATCCCTGTCCTGTCCTTGGTATCACAACTCCTAAACTGTTCTTCTGGCTGTCAGTGGGTAGGACAGGGAACTGGGATTATCCTAGGAAAAGGTATCTTCCTGGAACGTGGGGGTAGTGAATACAAATCAGTCTGATTCCCAGAAAGGGAAGGGGTGCAGCCTTTGGGTGAGGTTTAAAGAAAGGCCATGTCAGGGGAGGGAAATAGCTCAGTGGTAGAGTGCATGCTTAGCATGCTGGAGGTTCTGGGTTCAATCCCCAGTACCTCCATTAAGAAGAGGTGGGGGAGAAATAAAGAATGCCTTTTTTAGAAAAAAAAGTGCTTTAAGAAAGGCCATGTCCTATGCACGATCCCTGCGAGGCAGAGGAGGCCCTGAGCCTGCTACAGGTTATCTGTTCCCTTTCACGATGCTCTGATGGAAACTTTTTTCCCCCTAGCAACGTAACTGCAGATTGCTTTTGTTCTTTTAAGATATATGGAAAAGTCAGGAGAACTGACTAAAAAAAACTATTATGTAAGAGGCTTGTGAACAGTATCTCTTGAAAAGTTGAGCTAAAGTAATTTGGCCTTTAAATTTTAAAAGTAGGCTGTAAGCTTCAGTTCCCTGTGAGAAGCCAGGATATACTCCTAACCCCCAGGCCCATTTTCACTTCCCAATTTGCAGCTCTAGGATCCTACGTATTAGTATTTTGGAGGGTCCTTAGACCATTACTGGAACCATCTGGAACTCAACTAGAATAAAAAAGTGAACAAACTGGTGTGAATGAGTCAGTGACTTCCCATTTGTAATTTCAAGTCTAATTTAAAGTACAGCTTAAAGTACATGATTTAGTCATGCTGATTCCACTGTCACATCTGTCCTTGTATTTAAAACAAAACAAAATGAGGCTGCAAACTTATCTTAGTTTTGATACACTTCCAAGGCTGTATTCCTACTATTCCTACACAGTATTATGCAAGAGTTATGACTTGGCTTTTTTTTTTTTGCTGGCAAATACAGTTAATAGTCATACATCATACTTGAAATTTCAACACTGAGTGATCATTTTTTAAATTATTTTCTTCTCAATTGACACATTTTCGGCAGGAATTTTTTTTATATCTCATAATGCATAACTGAAACATTTCAGGTTTTCTCTACAGTACTCATCCATTACATGTCCACCACTTTTAACTAAAAAAATGGGAAGCTTTACTGTAGATCCCGGCTTACTACAATGTAGAATACTATTTCATTTCTTCTAGATTTGAATTCCATGGGGTGGGCTTTAGCCCCCATTGAATTCACTTTCTACACTAGTCCCTCAGATTTTCTGACTCCATCCAAACGACTTCAAAAGGGAGGATTTTTCCAGTGGGCCAGTTTGTTTATTCTGAAAGCAGCAATTGGTTCCAATCTCCTGACACACTTGTGTAATGCTAGAAAATAAACTTGGACTAAGACAGAGCAGTTTAAGAAACATGAGCTTCTCACCTTGTTTTATTTTCATCAACCCTAAATTTTTAGCTACATTTTCCTTTTTGGCTGAGTTTCATGAACTACATTAATTCCTGAGCAAAAACAAACAGACCAACAAACAAACAAACAAAAATCAGGCCCTTGCAGAGAAGACTCTAGACTGAAAGAAACAAGGAAACAGTTGCAATTTATTGCTGGAAATATTCCTGCCTAGTTCTCTTACAACAACCTCCAAGACCAATTAAACGCCGCATTGCCGTATCAAAGTAGCCACATCAAAGGAGAGAAATGGCCAAATCTCACCTTTATAACTTCTAACCACCCCAACGCCTTGCAATCTTGCTGACTCAGCTGAGTCCGGTTTAACTCCTAAAATAAAACAAAAAGAGAAGAGAAAAATAAAACATACAAAGCACTCCTTTTAGCTGCTTTTACTACTGGCCAGGCAGCCAGGTTTATCTATCTGGTTTAAAGTACAGTGCTGAGTGTATCCAGAGGTGCAAAGGTCCGCAGGCACCTTCCAAATAAAGTATCTGCTTGCACACGCTGGAGGGCGCGTCCCAAGCTCGTCGTGCGTTAGCTAGTCTTGGGGTGTGCACGTCCTTAGGGGACACTGTGACCAGCGAGCTCCTCCTGGCCTGGACAAGTCCTTGTGGCCGTTGTGCAAGAGATCTGCAACCAAAGCTGGTTCAGTTCCTCCTTCCAGGTCTTCCCGCCCGCCCTTCCCTCTCCCGCGGAGATCTTTAAACCCTCGGGCGCCGGGAGCCGGCGGGAGAACGCCTCCCCCAGAACTCAGGCTGCCGGCGGCGTCTGGGTCTCCTCCACCCCCACTCCGCCCCGAACCCCCACCGGACGGCATAGCGAACGCCCCTCTTCATGCCCCCAAGTGCGGACGCACCCAGCCTGCCGCACCGCCAGTCCCAGCCGCCTGAGTTCGATGCACAGGCCCAAGTCCTCCAGTTCCAGAGGCCGCACGTTATCTTCCCCCTAAACCCAAGACTGTCTTGCACGCGTCCCTGCATCCTCCGACCGCCCGATTTTTCTCTGTTGCAGACCTGGCCTTCCATTTGTCACCGCATGCACCCTCCCGTGCCCAGGAGCGGGCCTTCAACAAATCCAGGCACCTAGCACCTTCTTCATCCCCATTTTCTTTTCCCATGCCCAATACCTGGATTATTTTCCCTGCCTTACGACCAGGACTCGCCACTAAGTTCTCCCTACCATACCCAAGATCCTTCTTTTTTCCCACTTCAGCCACTGACAAGACTCAGAGCCTCTACTTAAAAACCAGGGCCTGGGGCCTCCCCTCGAAGCCTGCGGTTACCTGCAGGACAAGGTAGGCTGGCGATGACCCGGGAACGCCACAGTCACGCTCACGCGCACACACTGGCAATCCCAGCTGGGACCCAGATGTTTTGGCTTCTGACACCGCCTCTGCAGAAACCCAGAGAGGGCCGGCAGGGCAGGGTTTTACCCCTTCCCGGCTTTTGTCCTGTCCCGGGCCCGGCCCCCTCAGTCCACCTCCCGGAGCCCCGCCCCCTCCATGCCGCCAATCGCCGCACGCTGACCTCCCCGAGATGGGCGTGGCCAGGGTCAGGGGCGGGTCCCGGAGCCTCGGGGCGAATCCGCCTATCAGCCTTCCCCGCGCTGGCGGTGGGGGAAGGGGCTGCGGCGCAACTAGATTCGGCGGCCGCTCCCCGGCGGCGGAAGGACGTGAATGCCACCTGCAGGCTGGCGAGCGGGGCGCGCCGGGACTGGGATTCCGAGTCCTACACCGCGAAGGGGCGCCTCCGGCCCCGCAGAGTGAGTTTCCAGGTTCGCAGTAAAGCAAACCGGGGACAGAGCGACCCCCCCCCCCCGATCCGCTTCTCGGTGCGCCCCGGATATGTCTAGACCGGAACGCGCCTTGGAAAGGAGGAGTGCCCCCGGCAAGCGTGGGGTCGCTGTCGGGGCTTCTCCGCGCAGCACGAACGCAAGGATTGAACAGTTGCACACGCAGGCATCCTGCAGTAAATTTCCGCCACAACCGATTGACGGTCTTTAGAACTTCTGTACCTATACTTTCAATTACTACAGCGTACTATAAATAAACACGGTCGTCATTTGCGTTAGAAGATAAGGTCAATGAGATTATTATCTGGGTTCGAGTGAAGCTCAACTAAAGATCTGAAGTCTTAGAATAACTCTTGAAAACATGGAGGGCGGGGGAGAAGCATTTTAGATTGTCATTTGTAGGATAATCGCATGCTTGGTCCAGGATTCGATGCCCCCAAATTTATTTTAAACAATGATCTCTAGTATCAGTTTACTATTATTACTTTTTGAGGAATATGGAGGGCACTACGTAGGGTGAATTTTGGACGCTAGAGGGCACTGGTATTTTTCCCAAAAGAGAAGGAAGGAAAGAATCCACACCCTCGAGCTTGTTGATTTTTGAGGTTGATCATCTGAAAGTAGCAGTCAGCTCCAATTATTCCTGTAGAACTGATTATAGAGGTATATGGTCTTGTATTTTCATTCCAAATATGAGACCCCAAATCACCCGAGATTGTAAATTTACTCCATGTTATGTCAGGTTCACGGCGTTTCTTACCCCTTGCCTACTAACTGAAATTATTTGTATTCATTCTTGTTCCAGAAAGGATTTAGGGCAGCTTTCAAGATATATACAGTATAGCATGACAAAAACACTGAATATAGATAAGGAAAAGAGAGTCAATACAGGAAATTACACAGAACCAAAGTGAGTTTAATCACAGAATGTATTCCATCAAATCCTGAACACTGCCAAAAAGTGGCTACAAATTTGGCTCTAAGCCAATGTGGGAGGAAAGATACACTTAAGGGAGTCTCAGCATTTAAAACAGTCTTTCCTAAGCCAGTAACGTAGGAGGTACTTCACAATTGAAAAAAAAATGTTGTAGATCCCGAGAATTGACATATTAATATATAGATATATGCTCCTTATGCTGATCTCTTGTACAACTATAAAATAACAAATTTGTAGACAAAATGACTAGAAACAAACTGTTAGAAAATACGTTACCATTAACAACATTAATTAAATGTAACAAATAATGTTTGGCTGAAATTAAATCGCTCCTTGCAATGCAAATGTGAAATCACTGCTTACAGTCTGGTTCTTTTGAATTTAGCTTGGCTCTCCAACTGGATGCCACATGAGGTTTCATTCAGAACACCCATATTCTCTGTTTGGTTAATATTGCATGCCTTGACATCATTTGGCTCTCACCTAACCAGTAAAAAATCTGAATATTTTAATATTTTCTAGCCCCAGATACTGTGGTAACCACAAGTAGAATCATGACCCATGAAATTTCTGTCAGTATTTTGTTATGAGACACCTATCCAGGTAACGGGGTCCTCATAAATATTCTAAGGCATTTGCCTTTTCATTTTGATGATCTAAAAAAACAAAAAAATGAAAGTCGAATGAACCGTTCCTTCTACCTCATGGAAATTCACTTCACTGAAATTCATTGGCCATAAAGATGATGGGAGAGAGAAAAACTAAGTGATTTCAGGATTGGGGTCAGGGTGACAGGGTGCTCTTCACAAGGAAGGGATTTAGATAGAGTCACAGACTTGTTGGCCGAGATGATGAGTTAAGTTTCAGGTTTGTTAAGTTGGAGATGTCTGTGGGGACAGCAAGATAGAGATATCCCTGAGGAAGTTAACCACACCAATCTAAAGTTCAGGAAGGGTGTCTGGGCTAGGGAGAGAAATCTGGGAATCTTCAGCATTGTTATGGCTATTGTGTACCCCCCAAATTCATATAGTGAAGCTCAGACCCCCAGTAACTCAGAATGTGATTGTGTTTGGAGGTAGGACATTTAAAGAGGTAATTTGGGTTAGATGAGGTCATATGGGTGGGCCTTAATCAAATCGGACCAGTGTCCTTATAAGAAGAGGAAGTTTGTACACATAGGGTGTGTGTACACAGAAGGATGAACCTGTGAAGAGGCAGCAAGAGGGTGGCCATCTGTAGGCCAAGAAGAGAGCCCTCAGGAAAAACTAGCCTTACTGGTACATCGATCTTGGACTTCCAACCTCCAGACCTGTGAGAGTCTGTGGCATTTTATGGGAGCTCTAGCAAACTAATACAAGCATGTATTGATAGCAGTTGAAGGCACTGAATGTATGAGATCATCTAGAAGTACAGAGTGAGAACAAAGTCTCCCTCAGCAAGAACTCTGTGTAACACTTGACATCTCTAAGAGCTACGTGGAGAAAGAGGAGTCCCCAAAAGAGAATGAGAAGGGCTGTCTGTGGAGTAGTAGAAGAATCAGCAGAGACTGATGGGAGCCAAAGGGAGAGAAAGTTTTCAAGATGGAGGAAGTACTACAGAGAGATCAAGAAAGACAAAGTCTGAATATAATTTTGGCAAGAAGGAGGACCTCATGGATGTACTTTAAGAGTGAAAGTTCTGGGAGGAGGATATAGTTCAGTGGTAGAGTGCGTGCTTAGCATGCACAAGGTCCTGGGTTCAATCCCCAGTACTTCCATCAAAAGTAAGTAAGTAAATCTGATTACCTCCCCCCACAAAAAGATTAAAAAAAAAGAAGAAGAAGAAGAAAAAATTTATCAGAATGATTCTGACAGAAATCATACTATAGGAGGTTGGAGCGTGAATGGAAGATTGGGAAAGAGACAAAACTTTTTCAAGGAGGTCGATTTGACAAATAGCATATGATATCACTTATATGTAGAATTTTTTTAAAAAGATATAGATGAACTTATTTACAAACCAGAAATAGACTCACAGGCATAAAAAACAAACTTATGGTTATGAAAGGGGAAAGGTGGTGAGGGATAAATTAAGAGGTTTGGAAACATTGCGAAATATTTCAGAGAAAGGAACCCTCCTACACTGTTAACGGAAATGTTATTTGGTGCAGCCACTATGGAGGGCAATATGGAAGTTCCTTGAAAAACTAAAAATAAACTTACCACATGATCCAGCAATTCCACTCCTGGGCATCTATCTGGAGAAAAATATAATTCAAAAAGGCACATGCACCTCAATGTTCACAACAGCACTATTTACAATAGCCAAGACATGGAAACAACCTAAATGTCCATTGACAGATGACTGGATAAAGAAGTTGTGGGAGATATATATATATTTATATATATATATCATATATAATATATACATAAATACTACTCAGCCATGAAAAAGAATAAAATAATACTGTTTGCAGCAACATGGATGGACCTGGAGATCGTCATTCTAAGTGAAGTAAGCCAGAAAGAGAAAGAAAAATACCATATGATTTCATTCATATGTGGAATTAAAAAAAAAAAGGAACAAATGAACTTATTTAGAAAACAGGAACAGACTCACAGACATAGAAAACAAACTTATGCAGGGGGATGGGGGTGGGAAGGGACTGGGATTTCAAACTGTAGAATAGATAAACAAGATTATACTGTGTAGCACAGGGAAATATATACAGGATCTTGTGGTGGCTCACAGCAAAAGAGAATGTGACAATGAATGTATGCATGTTCATATATAACTGAAAAATTGTGCTGTACACTGGAATTTGACACAACATTTTAAAATGACTATAACTCAATAAAAAATATTTAAAAAACATTTTAAGAACTTTAAACATTAAAGGAACAACAACAACAAAAAAAGAAAACAAACTTATGGTTACTAGGGGGTAAAAGGGGTAGGAAGGGATAAATTGGGAGTTCAAGATTTTCAGGTACTAACTACTATATATAAAATAGATTTTTAAAAGTTTATACTGTATAACACAGGGAACTATAGTCAATATTTTGTAGTAACCTATAATGAAAATGAATATATATGTGTATATGTATGACTGAAACATATGCTGTACACCAGAAATTGACACAACTACACGCCAATAAAAAAAGTACCAAAAAAAAAAGAGTTTTGGATTGACATACACATTACTATATATAAAATAGATAAACAACACGGATGTACTGTATATTACAGGGAACTATATTCAATATCTTGTAATAAGCTATAATGGAAAAGAATCTGAAAAGGAATTTGTATTTATCCATTTTTTGCTGTTTTAAATAACTGTGACAAAAAAAAAGATATTTAGACATACTTTACACTCAAATCAGTTCCTTAGGCTAGATTACTAGAATTAAAATTGTTGGATCAAGGAGTATAAACATTTTTAAAGTGCTTGTTAGATCCACGAAAATATTTTTTAGGAGGAATATACCAATTTGTGTCTTCACATGCAGTGTAAGAGAGAGCCAACTTCCTTACATCCTAGGCAGAAGTGAATTTTGTGATTTTTCAAAACATCTTTCTTCCCTATGGAAGGGAACTATGAGTCCCTAGATAGCTGGCTGATTTTAGGCCTGGGGCAAGGAAAGTTCAAGAGGAGCCTGGTATATTTGTGTTGGTAAGTAAGGAAAGGCTCAAAAAGTGTTGGAAGCCTGTTAAATGGATGCAGGAGCTAGCTGGAAGGGGCTCTTACTGGCAAATCGGGTACAACTTGAGCATCAAGACGAGTGGTGGCAGTAATAAACTATAACATATTGGGGAAAAAACCCCACAAGTTCATACTGATACTGTTAAAAGATGAACTGAGGCATATTGAAATTTTTAAGAGTTTATTTGATCAAGAACTGGGCATCACCAAATGGGAAGTGGTTAGAAGTTCTCCACTGAAAGGGGCCAGGGAAAGAGTTTCTTACAGAGAGGAGGCCAAGGTAATGCAAGGAAATTATTTGATTGGCTCTAGCTTGAGCTGCTGGCTTATTTGGGAAAGCCTACGTGGCTGTTTGTGATTGGTTGTCCCTAGGTTTCAAATTCCTAACCTTGAAACATTATAGGCTTAGGTTTTGGTTTGCTTATGTAGAATAAGGCATTAGAGCCACCTCAGTTTAATGGCTTCTTTATTTAACTAATTTAATAATGCTAATCAATATTTTAAAAAAGAGTAGGAGAAGCTATTTATTTTCAGTACAAATAAAACTAATACATATAAAAGAATATAAACATAGTACTGTCATAACAATAACCTACTCAGCGAGAATCATAAATATGTGTTCCAAGTAAAGTTTTTGAGGAGGATACTTAAACAAAGTATCTCTTTACAGATAAAATTCATCTGGAGTTAATTTTGATGGCTGAAGTGAGGTGAGAATCTAAACTGATTACCCCTCGCCAAGTGGTAGCCAGTTTTCCATCTCTTTTTCACAGAAATTAAAAAGTAAGCCAATACATAGATTAGACTGTAAGCTTCTTGAGGACATGGACTGTCCTGTTCACAGTTTTATCCCATCCAATTTCTCACACAAAAAATGTTTGTCAGACGACTGTTTTGTTTACTACGGTTAAGTTAATCAGGAGGTCCTTAGACGGAGGTGGCTCTAAAGTCTTAGTAGCCTGTGTAAGCAAACCAAAACTCAAGCCTGTAATACTTCTGGGTTAGGAATTTGAAACCTAGGGACAACCAATCACGGACAGCCACCTAGGCTTTCCCAAATAGAGCAACAGCTTAATCTATAGCCAATCAAATAATTTGCTTGCTCTGCCTTTCCTCTTTGTCTTTCCCCTAGTTCCTGTCGCTGGAGTGCCTCTAACTTTGCTTTTGGCAGTGTCTGATTCTTGCTCAAATAAACCCTTAAAAGTTTTAATATGCCTCAGATTATCTTCTAACACCATATATGGAGTTTCTATATACACTAGGGCTTTGACGGGGCTATCTGTTCTGTTCATATGCTCTCTTGGTCTTTATTTATACTTTATTGTAGGTTTATGAAATATTAACATCCTAATTACAAGGGGGGAATTTTTTTTGCTTGTGTTTTTGTTTGTTTTTGGAAGGCATAGACTTGAGCATGTTTATGGGCTTGAGGAGGAAGAGTCATTGGAAAAAGAGAGGTTGACGATATGGTGCAGACTCCCAGGGGAGATAGGAGAGGGTGGACTGAGGGCTGGTAGGACTGAGCTGGGGAAGAAGATGCTCCTTTCTCCCAGAGGTGAGGGCAAGAGTCAGGCCAGGGTACATGTGGATGCAGGCAAATGTGGTGCTGTTTCTCTCAGGTAGATGAGATTCTCTTGCTGAGAATGATAGTCAAGGTAGTGGGGGTGGGGCAGGACAGTGCAGAATAGCAGTAATGAGGAGTGGAAGGGGAAGATGACTTCAGACTCCTAGGACGATTGCTGAGGGGCCCAGCTGAGAATGGTAACCGGAATTTACACTGGTATCAGCCGTCAGGCTTCAGGAAACTGGGTAGGAATTTGCAACAACCCTTGGAAAAAAGGGCCTGCAGAATTTATTTAAAATAGTACCTCTCTTTGGGTTTCATTTCCTTTCTGACTGTCCCTGCCAAGTCTCACAATTGTGATCAGCAGGTTTTGGCATGTTCTTTTCAGCTAACTGCATAATACTCATAGCAGGACAAAATGATGGATAATGCTGGCCAGGCTGAGCTAGACGGGACTTGGTAACTATTTGCGCCTGTCTTTGCAATACAACACTTGAAAAATTAGCTATAGAACTAATGTCACTTATTCTGGAGTAGACACTGTCAAATGCTTCCTTACGTACAATGTTTACCTTTAATCTTCAAAAAACTATCTGTGAAGTGTGTACTAGTATTGGCCCCGTTTTACAGGTAAGAGGTCTAGAGCCTAAAGAAGTCGATCTTCTGTTTAAGGTCACACGGCTAGTCACTCAAGTCTGGTAACAGTCTTCACTCTGAACACAAACGCTCCATATTACGCCAGAGAATGTCAGACCGTTAGAACGCTGAGCGCGGTAACACATTATATGTGCCCACATCATCGAACACATACGGTAACCGCGGTCTAGCGGGCACCCATCCGGTGACCCGCACGCGTGATGCTCACGCGCGCAGCCGCCGTGGCTTCCTCTAGCAAGGCTGAGGCGGCCTAATCACCGTCAAGGTGTCGAGCACGACTCTATCTGGGCTGGACTTCTTCTGCCTGAGCTTCTGATCCGAACGTCGTGCGGGAGGGGAGGGAGGGCGGAGCCTGCGCCGGGCGGAATTGCGGATTGGAGGGGAGGAGGAACTGGGGGCGGAGCGTTGGGTGGGGGGAAGCGAGAGGCCGCAGCAACCATGTAAGCAGCCTTGCTTCCTGCCGCAACCGCCGGCGTCCAGGCTACCGCGGCGCCGCGCTCCCGAGCCCCATTGCTGCGCCTGAACCGGGCGAAGCGGAGGCTGGGGTGGAGGGTGGGCCGGCGGGGCCGGGCAGGAGGCGCAGGTAAGGAAGGCGGTCTGGCGCGCGGCCCCGCTGGGGCTGAGGGCCGGGAAGGCGGCCAGTTTGGGAAGCTCCGGGGCCGGAGCGGAGGGGAAGTCTGAAGTGAAGGCGAGAGCTGGGGCTTCTCCACCGCGGCTGAGGCCGGGCTGCGGCCGAGGGTGGGCAAGGAAGGGCAGAGAGCCTGGGCCCGCAGTCAGTCGGCCCCCCTGATTCTCCGGCTGCCCCTTGCCTGGCTAGTGGGGAAGGGAGCCGGGTGGGGCTGTTCTTGAAGAGATTTCCTTGGAAACATTTGAAGTTCCCTCGCCCCTCTCTTGTCCCGTGTACTTGAGTTTATTTCAGAGGTGCAGAGTCCAGTTCTCCTCCCGCTGATGGATAAGCTCTGAGCCTGTGTTTCGAAGGTGCATCCGTAGACAGGACGAGAAAGTTTCTAATTCACAGAAACGACACCAGTAGTAGGGTTTCAGATGTATACATACCTCCTTCAGTGCTTGCCTTTGCTCCTTGTAGGTTTAACATTTGTACCTGTGTTTCACAGGCTCTTGAGGAAGGAGACTTGATTTCCCAGTTTGTATTTTCTTCTTGTTTAGAACGTTCCTAACAGGATGAGAATGGAGTATTTTTAGGAATTAGCACTCTTCTGTTCAATATAGAAATTACAAGTAAGACATTAAAGAAATACGAGAAATGCTGGAATTCTGTGTGAGTCAAGTTATGGTTTATCTGATGAGTGCATTTATTAAATTATCCTGTCCAGATTCAGCGCATCCTCTTGTAAAATTACTCCTATGTTGACAGCAGAAGTTGCCTCTTGGTATTTTGTGCTTATTTCTGACTTATTTGAATCTTATTTCTGATTTATTTGAGTCTTGTTTTCTGGCACATCCAAACTCCCACTATCAGAGTTCTTACAAAAGATATTCTTAGTTTCTTTCGGTTGGATTCGAGTTTGTGACAAAGATGGGCAGGTTAAGTTTCTTCTGCAGAGCAAGACTACCGTCCGTGTCCTCCCTTTTTCTTTTTTATGGGGAGAGTAATATGGATCATGTGGTTTTCCTTTAGAAAACCTTGATCTGTTGGTATGTCGATCAAAAATTGAACAAAAACATCTTTGTAGATGGGAACTAACATTTCTAGTATTCAGCTGTCTTGCATTGTTAAATGTTTTTTTGTTTGTTTTTCTATTTCCTTTTTTATTTTAGTGCATCTGTATGTTCATTCATAGCATTGAAATAATTCTCTTCCGACTATAAAAGCATGTTGCAAGTAGACTAAATCACTTTCTTTAGAACATTAGAACCTTGTTGTAAAATCATGGGTTTCAATAATATTCTTAACGATCCAGTCTTCAACAATCCTTATTACAGACGTAAAAATTCTCATTTTTGTGCTCTTGTTATTCTATAGAGTTATAGGTCATGGAGCCATATATAGTGCCTCATGTTGGAAGTAAGGCTGGGTAGGAAATCAGAAAACTAGAACTTTGTCCCACATGGGCGATAAATATGTTTTAAATATTAAAAAACAGTACTTAGAAATGACTGAACTGATGCTTGGATTTTTCCATCTGCTAAGATTTTGGTTTGCCTGATAGAGCAGGCTGATTTTCTAAATTTCATTACCTGATTAGCCTCTTGATAGAGCGCAGTGGGTCTGCATAGACTAGTAGCCTTCAACTGAGAAGAGGCAAAGTGCTGGTAATATGAGAGGGCTTTGAATGAGTCAGTTGATACTTCTAATTACTCCTCAGATAGGAAAGAGTCCTAGTTTTTTATCACAGGCAGTTATTAAGCTGCTGGAGAATAAGAGCTGTAAGGTAGTTTTCTCAGGATTGTGGTATCGTTAATGTTGTTACTAAGATTAACTCTGTGATTGTATTTGTTTCAGAAACTACACTTGGTGTGTGTTTTCATGGTAATTTTTATCCCCACATCTCCAAAGCCTAATGATAGTCTGTAGTGGGTGACCCTGTGGTGTGATGCCAAGACTCTTTAGGAGGGTTGCTAACTCTGCTTCTCATGTTGCTTGTGTCAAAGTAGAATGTAGGCTGTTCTCTGAGGTCTTCAGATTGTTGTTGCCCTCACATTATCCTTTCTCTCCAGTGCCCTCTTCCCCCACCACACCCCGCTTTTATACCTTTTTGAATTTACACTTGATCAATCACCAGCTGGTTTTCCAACCCTTTGTGCTGGAATACGGATTGTCATGACACTTTCAAAGGGGAGTTCTTCTTTCCCTCTTTGCTTCCTCCTCTTTTGTCCCCCTTCCCACCCTTCCCCCCGCCCCTTCCTCTTCTTCCTCCTTTTCTTCCTCCTTTCCTTACCCCCGCCCTCCGTTCCATTAAATGTTTGTTGCCAAAGTTCTGTTCGTCAGTGGTTTCATTTTTGCTTTGTTTAATTAATAATTAATTAAATTATTAATCAGGCAACGTCCCGAGTAGTTAGAATTCAGGTAGACCAGAATTGGAAGTCTGAAGAGTTACAAAACTAATTTTGCTCTAAAGAATAATTCTGGGGTAAAACTTGACATCCATTTATGGCTCTACCACCGACTAGCTGTGTGACCCTCGAGGAACTTGTTTTCGGTTCAGTGTACGTTGGTTGCCTCAAAGGTAAAAATGTAGTAATAAGGCCAGCTCTGTATCTTCCAGGATTTTGTAAAAATGAAATGAGATGGCCGATAGGACTTTGAAAGTGAAAAGCATTTTATGAGTGTAATGTCCTCTTTGTAAAGTGTAAATTAGATTATAAACTGCAGCATTTTAATGATGAGTTTATAAATAGTTCATGGTTCTTCTCTTTTATTTGAAGTATTCGATATGGCAGGAAATAGCTTTTCTGTAACCTTCATCTGGTGATGTGGTTCACTTTACTGCTTTGGTTGAATTATGAGTTTGGGTTATTACCAAAAAAGCCCTTTTTAAGATCTTTATTGTAATGCCTATACAAGTTTAGGCTTAAAAAGAGGAAAACCAGGTGCCTGTGCCTAGGAGACAAGGTGATGGGGAACAGCTTTTTGATCTGGATACTTCTCAGAGGTGATGAAGCATAACCTGAGGTAGTTTTGAGGCTGAACAGAAATGTCACTAAGGGATGACGATTTCATTTCCTTTTTGTGGAAATTTATATAATTTTTTTATAAAGGAAAAGACAGAAATAAGCAGAATAAAACTTTGAGGAATTTGTATGCTTGTGTAAAAAAAATCTTTTAAATTCTTTTTACCTGCTAATATTTGTACCTTACCTCCAAATTTTTGATAATTTTGGTATTTTCTATAATTGAATGGTAATGTTGAAAATTAAATTGATTACATACAATCCTGGTTTTAGATGATTGAGGCTCTTCCTTTTCAAATCTTAATTTGAAATATGTACTAACCTAGTTTTATTTAGTCTTTGGTTTTCATCTGTCTGAATTTTTGAAGTCAGATGTCTAGATATTTGGATGCTATTTGCAATCAACTGTTGGGCTTCCTGAGGAACTTACATCTTTTGTTTATTTCTTTTGTTTTAGACTCATGAAATGGCCACAGATGATAAGACTTCCCCAACATTGGACTCTGCTAGTGATTTGCCTCGATCTCCTACTAGTCCTTCTCATCTCACACACTTTAAACCTTTGACTCCTGATCAGGACGAGCCTCCTTTTAAATCAGCGTATAGTTCTTTTGTAAATCTCTTTCGATTTAACAAAGGTAAGACTTGACTTATTCTTAAAGATCAGAGAACCTACAGTCTTGATTCTCTGTAATTCTCTTGTTCAACTTTCATGCTGTGTCTTTGCAAGAAAGTGAAATATTAACAAGGAGGCAGCTTTAATCATAGGTCACTGGGGTTAACTACATAAGAAGAGAAATACAAAAATTTTTTATATTATTGGCAACTGAAGATCTGAATTGAAAACTAAATGTTGAAAGGAGGTCTCTTTTTAAAGAGAAGTTAGCATTTTTTTTTCCTTAATATATTTCAGTTTTCTTAAGTTCATAGAATAGACTTTACTCTTTTAAGGGTTAATAGCCAAAAGATTTTAATTATAGCAGTGAATCTAAAGAACCAGCACATGGGAGGAAAGATTCTTATTTTTCAAAAATTGAAAGGTGTCAGCAAGGCCTTGTTGGCTTAAACCCATTAGGTTAAGGTGTACATTTAATGACACCAAATGAAAAGGTATGTTAAAAATGAGCTCTTTTTAAGTGACATATTTTTTACTCATTGGAAGAATTAAAAAAAAATATGGTCTACATCTTTTGCTTTATATTTGGCTGTGTTGTTTGAAATGTGTTAGAAAGTAATCCCTCTAGTTGTAAGGGATTTGGGAGTTAATAGTTTAATTAACTCAGTAGAAATTTTAATGATATCAACTGACTTATTAGCAGTCACGTTTAAAGCTCTATAAAACCTCCATTACACCATTTTGAAGACAATGATCTTTAAAAAAAACAAAAAAACCCTCAAGAATCTTACTTTTTAGAATAGGTTTAGATTTGTGGAAAAATTGGGAAAATAATACAAGGAGTTCTCATATACCCCTACACTCAGGCTCCCCGGTTAATTAACACCTTAGATTGATATAGTACATTTATTACAGTTAATGAACCATTATTGATGTATTATTACCAACTTAAGTATGCATTATTTTCATAGCTTTTCAGTGTCTACCTAATGTCCTTTTTTTGTTCCAGTATCCCACCTAGGTTACCATATTCAATTGAACCATAATATGACAGTAATCTTTTTATTTAGCAAATGTTTATTGAGCACCTGCTCTTCACTGGGCACTGTTTAAATAGCACAAGGGGTATGTCTATCCCATCAATAAAACAGAACAACAACAACAAAATATCTCTGCCTTCATGTGATGCTTGCATTGTTTCCTTTAATATTTCTAATGAAAAGTAAAACAAACTGAAGGTCACATATCCCAAAGATGTAATTATTGGCCTGTAATTTTGCCACCTTCTTTGAATTAAAAAACAAAACAAAACAATTTTTATTTAGGTGCAGAATACAAGTATACACTCTTTCCTTAAAATCTCATCTATTTCCTTCTCTTTGCTGAACTCTGAGTCTCAATTTTCCGATAATTCCAAGCTTTCCTTTGCCACAGAGAGAGCAGAAGGGGGCCAGGGAGAGCAGCAGTCTCTGAGTGGAGGTTGGACCAGCCCTCAGCTGCCTTCGAGGACACAATCTGTGAGATCACCCACACCTTATAAAAAACAGCTTAATGAGGAGCTCCAGCGGCGATCTTCAGTGTTAGGTAGGGCAGTGTTCTTCTTTCATTTCTCTCTGTGTGTTAGATTTTCCCACAGTCACTGTGTTTCCCAGGTTGTTTATTGACTTAACTTTTTTGCTGTTTAGAATAGTCAGTCACTCTTCAGAATTAATGAGACTGTTACCTTGATAGTGAAAGAATTTGCTGATACCTAAGAAAGATTTCTTAAACATTTTATTAAACTTTAATTTAGGCAAGGCAGAGATAGATCTCGTGACTGTTTTTTGATTAATTACTTGCTTGGGTTTCAGCAGAGAACAGTTTGCAGCAGCCCCAGGAGAACACAGGTTAGTTTCAACTTTGTGACTGAATGCTGCATCTGTTCTTGGGGTGGCCAGTGTAATGTGATGTGCATGCCTCTGGCTGCGGAAGTCTCTCAGCTCCATTAGTGGGCTGCCACTTGCTCTTGGCCTTCTGTCCTTGTTGGGGTGCAAACTGTCAGTGTGGCTGGATAAGCTGAGCTCCTCTCGCCTGTTTGTTCTCCATCCTGGTCTGCTACGCGGTCATCTTCATTTTCATGCCGTTCTGTTGAGCACAGGCTGAGATCAGTGCCTGAATCGAGAAACTAGATAAAGGGAGTTGTTTTATGTCTTATTTCTGTTAGATTATTAAACTCAGTGCAATCATTTGCCCAACTCAGGGTGACAGGAGAAAGGCAGTGAGAGAGAGCATAATCGAGGGGGAGGTGTGTAGCCTTGGAAATCAGGTGTCCCTGAATGTCAGATCCTGTCTTCTCTGGCCAGTTTTCCGCATGAGATCTTTGGGTGAAAGATAGGCAGGCGCAGGTAACAGTGGTTCGCAGAAGGATACTTCATTGCTTGTTGAGGCTTGGCTCAGAACCCTCTTCTGGTGGGTCAGAGGAGGAGCAGAAACCGACCAGAAGAGTTTCTCCCTGAGGACTGGAGTAGAGCTGGCACTCTGCAGGTTCAGGGCAGAGGGCCTCAGCCTGGGTTATGTCGGCCATTTGAAAGGAAGAACCAGAAGGTGGGAAGAGGGAGATGAAGAAAGTGAGCTCTTTACTCCAAATGGATGGAAGAGAGAGACCATTCCCACGTTAACCTTTAACCTTAAAC
This sequence comes from Camelus dromedarius, assembly GCF_036321535.1. Classification (NCBI taxonomy): domain Eukaryota; kingdom Metazoa; phylum Chordata; class Mammalia; order Artiodactyla; family Camelidae; genus Camelus; species Camelus dromedarius. The sequence continues at coordinate 65,960,177 of NC_087439.1, read as the reverse complement.
TCTCCTTTTCTCTTGAACCTGACCTGTGGTAACACTCCTATTTTTGTTAAGGGAGCTCTTTTGACTAAATCCTGTGCTGAACGAAGCATAGGATTTCTTCATTTGTAAAATTGAGGAGTTGGACTAGAATATAATCTTTTAGAAGTTACAGACTGACAGCCTACCAGTCCTTGCCTTGGTGTTTTGATAAACTTGATCTTAAATATCACTAGGTGGAGTTTGTATGTCTAGTTTGCTGCAGTCCCCACCTTTCCTTATTGTCTTTATAAGTCCACGTGATTCTTTGATTGTTTGATTCTACCTTAGCTGCTCTAGGCATTTAAAAAAAATTTTTTTTAACTTTTTTATTGAGTTATAGTCAGTTTACAATGTTGTGTCAATTTCCAGTGTAGAGCAGTTTTTCAGTTATACGTGAACATACATATATTCATTGTCACATTCCTTTTCACTGTGAGCTACTGCTCTAGGCATTTGAGCTTCACAAGCCTGGGTCTGTTTGATCGGTCCAGTTCTAGTTTTCTAGTTTTCCTACTCAAAAGCTGTGATTTCACTATTTACTAGCTCTGTGACATTAGAAAGTCATCTAATTTTGTAATATTTATTTTATAATAGCAGCAACTAAGATGATTTGCTTGAAGGCAGAGTACTTGACAGATTTTCTCTTAGTCTCTTTCATCTTCATCCATGATCTGTGATCTGTGATTCTGCTGGCTCTAGGAACAGTCTTGCTCCTTCTTTTTCAATGGACAGTGCTATTTCTACTCGCTTATATTCCAAAGTGGCTAAGCGCAAGGGGCTTCACAGTTAATTGTTGTCCATGCATGGAAACACAGCCTTACTGTTGTAACAGCTTTATCTGCCTCCTTTTCAATTCATAAATCATGGAGAGTTGGTTTATCATGGAGACTCAAGAACAATTTGGTCTTCTAATACCTATACATTTTTGTTCTAGAAACACATCTGATGTGTCTGCTGGAATTAAGATATTATTTATAGAAAGATAAAGTTTTCAAAGTTTTCTAACATAGGTACAGTTTATATGATTATTTCCATGATTAATATCTTGGAAAGTTCTTTGTCAGTTTAGATTTAGATACCAACCTTTCATTTCTTAGTAATCCTTTCTTTCCCACCTGACCAAAGTAAAGAATACCTTAAGCAAACCTAGCAAATAAATGAGTTTGGGGAAGATTTAGGGTGGGGTATTTTCCAACTTGCTTTGCCATAGGTTGTTAGGTTAATGAGTTTAAGCTGATAGGGATGTTCATCCTTTTTGTTGAGCCACCTCTACTTCATCCTTAGGTTTAATAACTGCTGGAGCCAGGAATAGGTAGAAACTGTAGTTGTAATCTTGCTCTAACAATAAGGAAGTAATATATGACAGCTTTGTGTGCACACCACATTCTGGAATGTAGGCTTGTCTTACTAGTGACAGGACTGGCTCCAGTATTGCTATCTCAAGAGCAAGTGATCCTTTCCAGCTTAAAGCTGCAGGGATGGGGAGGTGGCAGGGAAGGGCAGAATTGGAGTTCTAGCAGTTCTTTGGTGAAGAGAAACCTGCTTGGACATTGATGAAGGGAAGTCTGTGGATAACTTACCATCCTGGATGCTCTGAAGTCTGTCAGATTCTGTGGGGACTGGCCATTCAATTCCTTTCTGATGACCTACTCCGTAAGCCTTTGGGTTTCTGGTCTACAGACTGAACTGAACTGTTCAACCCTGTTGCTGACCTGTTTAAGTGTAGAGACTAGGCTAGGATAACTCACTGGGATTGCTTTCCCTTCTGCTAAATCTCTAGCAGCTATTTATTATGTCTTGAGACCAAAGAACCCAAGAAGTCATTAATGAATTTTGGACCACGTTAAGTGATGTTCCCATCCCGGTCTCAAAATCATCGGTGGTCTCAGACAGTGCTTGTCTCAGGTAGCCTTTATTTTCTTGTGAAGCAGTGTTTTACATGGTAATAAACACTTTCACTAGCCTTTTACTCTTACCAAGACTAGTTTTACCTCTCAGTTCATATCACTGGCTGGGAGAACATAAGTATATACTAAAATAAGAGGCACTTTGCATCAATAGTACGGACTATTAAGGTTTTTTGTTTTTGTTTTTTTTTTTTTTTTTGTAAATCTGACTTAGACGCCAGAAGGAAAGCAGAACCTGCCTTTGGAGGTCATGACCCTCGTACAGCTGTTCAGCTCCGAAGCCTCAGTACAGTATTAAAACGCCTCAAGGAAATCATGGAGGGGAAGAGCCAGGTACTGTCTAAAGGCTTTAGGAGATTGCTTATAATGTAGGCATCATGCTGTACTCAGGAGAGTGGTATGATGCCACTTGAAAGAAAGGTCAGTTAATACTAACTCCAGCTGTGACCACCATATTTTTACACATAAATTCTTAACTTTAATTTATCAATTTTTTTTTCCTTTTATGGGTTGTGCTTTTTGTGTTTAAGAAGTGTTTTTCTAGCCCAGGGGCAGTAACTATTCTCCCATGGTTTCTTTAGGAAGGTTTATTATTTGTGTGAAGTATAGGCAGTCAGGATTCATTTTTTTCTTGTGGATGTCCAATTTGACCCAGCACCATTTTTTTTAAAGACCACCCTTCACTGATTGTGTTATAGTCTTGTCATAAGTCCATATGTATATGTGAGGGTGTGCCTGGGTGCCCTTCCACAGCTCCATATTTTTCTATCATTGTACTAATACTCTGTCTAGAACTTTGTAGCTTTAGAATAAGTCTTAATGGCTGATATTACAAGTCCTTCATCTTATTCTTCAAAATCGTCTTGATCATTTTGGCCCTTTGCATTCTCATATTAATTTTAGAAACAGCTTGTTAATTTCTGCAAAAGAAACCTAGGATTTTGATTAGCACCGCATTTGCATTGCATCTAAATAATCAATATTTTCAAGAAGCCTCACATTTTTTTCTTGTTACAGGATAGTGACCTGAAGCAATACTGGATGCCAGATAGCCAGTGTAAAGAGTGCTATGACTGTAATGAGAAATTTACCACTTTTAGGCGCAGACATCACTGCCGACTGTGTGGGCAGATTTTTTGCAGTCGTTGCTGCAATCAAGAAATCCCTGGAAAATTTATGGGTTATACAGGTAAATGCATTTATTGACAGTTTTACAGTTTTCAAAGGTCATTGTAAAATAGTTATAACACAGGATCCATATTAAGTCATTTTTTATTTTGGAGTTTACATGTGAGACACATGAGGGGATGTAAACCTGAGGGAGACACGGCTTTGCTTTTCAGGACCTTTAGTCGAATAATAAAGCAGATACGGATGCTCATAAATAAGAAGAGTAAAAGACAGTGTATCACAAATGTGAGCAAACAGCCATGGGATGGTTAACTTTTATTACTAGACAGGGTGGGTAGAGTAGATCATTGCTTTACATTACTGTGAGAGTTTTTATTTTACAAAACACAGATATTCCTTAGGTTATATGACACGCTGCTTTAGCAAATTGCATTTACTCATATTCTTCCCTAAATTTTAGTAATGTAGAAATTTAAAATTATTTTTTGAAGCAGAAAAAACTAAACCATGGTGTATGGATTTATACAGTGATTAGGGAGTGGAAGGTTGACAGAGATACCAAAAAGAGAACACCCTTAGCATCTCTCTCCTGTTATTTTTATCATACAGATCTTTCTTTTGGCCTTATTCACTTTTTTCCTCCCTAAACTGCTTCAGACCCAAATTATCTTCCATGCAGCTTATGGCTACAGCCTTTAAAAGATTTTTTTTTTACTTTTAGTTTTTCCGTACTTGTAACTCATTTTTCATACTTTAATCAATATCCTATAAAATGCTTATTTGATCATGTCAAGATATTCCCCTGTCTAAAACCCTCTCAGAGCTCCCATTACCATTAGGATTTAACCCTGTCTTGTTAATATGGTTGGTGTATTGGTTCCTTAGGGCTTTCCTAACAAAATACCACAAACTGAGTGGCTTACAACAAACAGAAATTTGTTGTCTCACAATTCTGGAGGCCAGAACTACCATAATAGCCCTCACCCCACAGGTCAGGGAACAATTATAGGTAGTCTGCCATTTGCTGAGTATGTCTATTCCAGTTATATATTCTAGGACTAGGGGATAACCACAAATGGATGCAGGGACCCACTGAACTCCCTGTAAGATGGACCTTTGCTGAAACTCCACCGATTGCCTCACCTCTATAAGCCCCTGCCCTGAGTGGTAAACCACAGTAATGTTTTAGGCCTCTTTGAATTGGTGTTAGTTCCGAGCCAAAGTCCAGTAATCCCCGCAAGTTTGACTATTACCTTTTTCTCAAAGCACAGTCACCCTGGTAAAAGGCTGTAGTCCCTTGGGGAGGCTAGTAGGAAGATTAGCAGTGCACGTTTTTTGGCAGTGTGGTGGGGTTCTTCCTCAGGGTGACCCAGCCTCCCTTCATTCAGGGAATTCTCGGTCTGTAAATGGCTCAAGTCTGAGAATTGGCTGAGGGGTAATGACTCTTTTTTGATTCAAGCTAGACTTCTGTTCACTTGATCTACAACTCTTTTTCTTATACAAATCGTGTAAGAATTTAGTAGACTACCCATTTACTTTTTTTTCCAATTTTTAAAATTTATTTATTGAAGTATAGTCAGTTTAGTGTTGTGTCAGTTTCTGGTGTACAGCATAATGCTTCAGTCATACATATACATACATATATTTCTTTTCATATTCTTTTTCATTATAGGTTATTATAAGCTATTGAAAATAATTACCTGTGCTATACAGTATAAACTTGTTGTTTATTTTATATTATAGTAGTTATTATCCGCAAATCTTGAACTCCCAGTCTATCCTTTCCCACTCCCTTTTCCCCCCTGGTAACCATAAGTTTGTTTTCTATGTGTTACTTTTAGGAACACTGTAATCAGTGCCATGGATCTTTATTATGTCACTATTCTAATTACACTTTTAACTGCTATCTGTTATGGTGACATGCACACCTTGTTTTTGGTGATTAAATGCCGCCACTTTGCCCCTGTCACCCTGGGGTCCAGTGGTCCCCATTGCACTTAGGTTTCCCAGTTCAGTGCCAGCAGTTCCCTCTATGATTTCTGACCTGCAAGGAAGAGTGACCTCTACAAGGATGCAGGGGCTTCCCTCATAGATTTTTTTTTTTTCTTGTAGTCTTTTTTTTTTTTTAGAAAGTATTTCAATCATTACTTCATACATTTATTTATTTATTTTTTATTGAAGTATAGTTAGTTTACAGTGTTGTGTCAATTTCTGGTGTACAGCATAATAGTTTAGTCATACATGAATATATATATATTTGTTTTCATATTCTTTTTCATTATAGGTTATTACAAGATATTGAATATAGTTCCCTGTGGTATACAGTGTATTTCTTATAGCGTTGGTGAAAGGTATGTCTGGTGGATTTCCCTGGGGCGAGTGAGCAGATCTTACTTGGTAAATCTGCTCTTAACATTACAGTCTCCCTGTGCCTTTGGATCCCTTCTTTTATAGCATTCCAGGATGATTCTGCCATTGCACTTTCATTTAGGGTTGGCCAACCAGATTAACCAGACTGATTAACCAGACTGGTAGAGACCCTTTTAACACCTTGAGCTGCAACATCCAGAATCTCTGCTTAATGGGCCTATGTCAATAAATTCAGTTTGATCCAATTTTATATTCTTTCCATTGTTATCCTATACCCTTGATATCCATTCCCACACATATTCCCTGGGTTTCTGTTTGAGTTGGGAAAAAAATGTAGTTCTTCTGAAGTGTAGTGTATCTGTCTACTCATGGGTCTCACTTTATAACTCACGTTTCAGGGTCTGCTGGGACTTGAGTCTTGTTATAGGCCTAGAAGCAGAGGATAGTGGAATGGGTCCTGAGGGAAATAAGCAGTGTCTTCTTGCAAGGCAGCTAACTCATGGGAGGCCATTGTGAATTTCTCAGGCAAAGAAGGGTTAATCTCAGACAGAGTGGAAAGGCTACTTCTAACTCGCAAAGAAGACTAAGCAGAAATTGGGAGTTCAGTGTTCTCGGCTTCATTGGGATCTTCCCAGATATCCCCATTCCAGTTTTCAGGATCTCATTCCTTTATAAACAGTTTCCCTACTTCAGTAGCAGACATATTGCAAGGTTAAGTGATACAGCATGTGTTGTGATTCACTCACTTGCAGGATGAGACTCTTGGTTTGATTTTCAGCAATCTTAGTTCTGCAGCTATATTTGGTTTCTTTCAGGGAAGACACAGAAACTCAGGTACATTGTACAATTCTTAATCTGAGAATCTGAATTCCTGAGGTCATTCTTTTCTCTGTTCATTGCAGTTAGGAGCAGTTAATCTCATTACACCCATTAGTGTGACAAAAAATGTCCTAAGATATGACAGACATGGTCGCCCAGATCTTTGCCTCTGCAAGTATTTGATTAGGAGTATCTGTAGGTGATATTTTACGTTATTCTGTGGCCACATCACACCGTGGACTGTCAGCATTCTCTTTACTACTAGGAATAGAGCCCTCATTACTTTTAATCAGAGAACCAGTTCCAGAAACTGAAGAACCAATTTAGAAAACTCATCCTTCAAGTTTTGTTACTCTAGAACTGCTCTTGGGTGCTTGCTTCGGCAGCACATACACTAGAACTACTCTTGGTACCAAAATTTATCTTAAGTCAGGGTTCTCCAGAGAAACAGAACTAATAGGATATTTACATCCTCAATACATGCGCACAGATGTTTATATATAAAAAGAAGTTTGTTTTGAAGAATTGTTTCAAATGATTATTGGAGCCAGCAAGTCTGAATTCTTAGGAGGCTGGAAACTCAGGCAGGATTTCTATCTTGAAGACTGGAATTAGAATTCTTTTTTTCCTCCTGGTATCCTCAGTGTTTGACCTTAAGGCCATCAAATGACTGGTTGAGGCCCACCCACATTATGGAGGTTAATCTAACTAACGTCAGCAGATTGTAAATGTTAACCATATCTTAAAAGAAAAAAAAAGTTTGCAGCAACAACTAGACTACAACTAGACATTGTTGGACCAAACAATGACTCAGCCAAGTTGACACATGAAATTAATCACTGCACATGGGGTAATAGATTTTGGACACAATTGTACATCGTGGCCTGGAATAAATACCTAGACTGCATGGGCATTTGAAAGGGGTCAATTCATGTTGAGCTATTATTGGTGGTAGTAGCAGTGGTATCTCTGCATCTGTCATGCAACTTTTTAATTAAATGTGTCTGTGGTCTCCAGTGGACTGAGTTCTTTGATAGCAGGGTGGCATCCCATCAACCTTTTAACTCCATCACTTAATATAGGCATGTGCTTAGTAGGCCCTTGCTGGTGAAGATTCTTCATGAAGTAGAAACTGGTCAAGCTTGGCTCCCTTTATTGATCTGATAATTTTCGTTCTAATAGCTGACTGGTTGAGGGAGACTTCCTTTACAGTGCAAGAACGAGTTTTTGTTGTGTCAACTTAAAGACCTATTTGCGAATAGTAATTTCATCTCCTTACTGAATTCTGTTTTGGTCAGCTGGTACTTTGGCCTAGTGCTCTTGTTTATCCTGGACTGGGTAATTTTTTTCAATTTTTTTTGTTGTTCCTGATTGAAGTGGCAATGTTTTTCTTTAGATTCATCTGTTGAATCATAGTGTTAGAAATGAGTAACATAACATAAGTGATAATTTAATTTTGCTTAAAGTACATGTATAATTTAATAAAACTGAGTACTACATGATAGTTGTCTTAAAATGAAAAATGAAAGACCCTTTATTATACTTGGTAGTAATTGTGGTAAAAAACACAGTACGGTTGACTTTTAGAAGTCTTTTGCTCCATGTCACTTCAGTTTTCTAATGTTAATGATAAAAAGGATTAAGGTAGAATTGTTAAGTAATGTGTTACTAATAAAATTTACTTATCACCTCCTTTTTTAGTACACTAAAATGTCACAGAATCACATAAAAATTGTTAGAGACAAACAGGATGGTAATGAAAACTTATATTTGGACTACATCCTGAAAAAAAAGTACAGCATTTAAAGTTATTAAATAACCTTTTTGTTTGTCCTCCCAAGAATGTTTCAGTTCCATCTAAACTTTCATTATAAGAATTTCCTTTATCATTTCCCCCTCATATTTCAAGTTGTGTATAAGACAATTTTGTTTATTTTTAAAACTATGCCCCCTCGTGGAGGCCGCTCTTCATGACTTCACAGAGAGAACTAAATAACTTTTTTTCCTCCTTGCTTGTTACCTGGGGAAAATGTGTTTCTATTTGTGGTTTATGTACTCAATTAAAAAAAAATTTTTTTTCCTTAAACCTACTGTTTCTGATAGATCTGTTACTTCACTTTTAGAACCTTGAGAAATATTCTTTTAAGCAGAATTTTCTAGTGCATTAAGTCAAATTTTTTAACTTGCTATAAATATTTCAGATATTTCTTCTGTATAACACAGGGAACTATTCAATATCTTGTAATAACCTTTAATGAAAAAGAATATGAAAATGAATATATATATGTATATGCATGACTGGGGCATTGTGCTGTGCACCAGAAATTGGCAAATTGTAACTGACTGTACTTCAATTAAAAAAATATATATATTTCAGATATTTTGGATACCTGGATGAATTGATCATAATAATGATTTTAAAAATATATCAGAGCTAACAAAGTTACTTCACTTTTAAAAAATGTCTTTTTTGGTACTCTGTGCTTGAAGACATTTCCCTGTTACTAGGTAAACTATTAATCCAAAGGTTTAATGTATTCTGTTAAGTAATATATTAATTATCTTTTGCTTAATTTCCTTTTTTTTTTTTTCCCTCCTAGGGGACCTCCGAGCTTGTACATACTGTAGGAAAATAGCCTTAAGTTATGCTCATTCCACGGACAGTAATTCCATTGGCGAAGACTTGAATGCCCTTTCAGATTCCGCTTCCTCTGTCTCTGTACTTGATCCGAGTGAACCCCGAACACCTGTAGGGAGTAGAAAAGCCAGCCGCAACATATTTTTAGAGGATGATTTTGCCTGGCAAAGGTACTGTCACTTAAATAGAAATTTATTTGTATTTGATAAATACTGAGAGTCTTATGACCTATGAGTGCTTTAACATTTAACTTCTTTGAATTGTTTCTTGCGAATAAACCATTTTCTTCTTTTTTCTCAGCTTGCCTCAGAAAGGATCACAGAAAATGTTTATGGATAGTGATAATATTGACTAATTAGAATGTTAGCTCCACAAGAGGAGAGACTTTATGTCTGTCTTGTTCATTGTTCTATGCCTGGCACCAAGAACAGTGTACGGCATATATATGGTCTTGATTATGTTTATTGAATAAGCAACAGAAGTGATTCAAATTAATAATTTCTAAAGTAGGCTTCTTTGAGAAGGATTCTCAGTCCTCAGAGGAGGCTTAAAATTTGTACTCATGATATTTGTAAATGAAATGAAGGTTTCAATGTAAATGAAATTAGTTTTTTTTTCCTTCCTAAGGGACATTTCATGTTTTTTCATATGTCTAAATATGCTACGTTGTCTGGTAGTAGAAGATGTTACTAACTCTTTCTTGGAAGTGACTTGGAATTGTTTGAATTAGAATCCTAGGTTCATCAGTTTCTGATTTTTTTTTTTTTCTATAGCTAAATAGTTTTCTCATGTGTGGTATGAAATCTGGCCATGTCAAAGTGCTTGAAGTTTTAACTAGCATCTTACTGATAAGTTATTTTCTGATAATCCTTAATGGAGTGAGGAATTAGTATGTAACCAATGATTTTAGACAAAAGTAAAAAATGAATTATAACTACATTCAACATGTATGAATCTCAGGTATATAATGTGGAGGAGAAAAGGAAGTCACATATATGTCCATATTTATAGAAAGTTCAGAAATGTACAAAATGAATGCACTCTCTTGGGATTTATACTTGGTTAACTGAAAGAAAAGGAAGAGAATGATAAGTATAAAATTTACAACAGTGGTTTCATTGAGAGCAGGGAAGGGAGTGGGATTGGGTGGGAGGAACACAAGCACTTTAAAGTCGGTGGTAATGCTTTTTTTTCCTTAAATTGCTCGATGGATACACTGGTGTTTGTGGCATCATGATTCTTTATAGTTTATGTATATTTTATGAATTTTAAAGATTGATTCTACATTTAGTGAACAACAAAAAAACAAGTAGAGGGATTGTTCAATTCTTAGTTTAGTAAGCAGTGCCACGTGAATGCCTGGCCCTGTTGTGTAAGCCTAGAATTGGCAAGTGTGACTTAATAAAATAAACCATATTTGAAAGCTTTCTGGGAGATGCAGGATAAATGTCAAAGGCAGAATAATTTTTAGGTTCTATGCTAATTGTTTAATGTTCGTTCTCTTCTAGCCATCATATCCCTGTGGTAGGAACTACTTTCCCTTTTTGACAGATGTGGATGCTGAAGTTCAGACAGATTAAGTAATGTGCCCAAGGTCACACAGCTAGTAAGAGGTAGAGCCTGCCCCTGGACCTGCCTTTGTCTGACTCTGCAGTGCTTTTCCAGTTAGTTATGGGGACTGAGAGTAAAACACTTGAGCTCAGTATTTCCGCCTCTAGGCACTGCAGTCTTGTGTATGTGATGTGAGAAGGAGCTCTGTAAGTCACTCATCTGGCCGATTTGATTATTTTATTGGCACTCCATATACTTAATAAACTCTCCGTGATCAGTCCTTCAGTGTTTGATATACTTAAGACGAAAACCATCCTGGTTCCACCTCAATTAAAGGGAGACAACAAAAATGGCCTGTAAGCTCATTTTTGTAGGGAAAAACAGTCTTTTGAATGTTAAAGCACTGCATTGAAATTGGATTTGCCTGTAACGCTCTTAAATTGTCTCAGTATTTTCCTGTTTTCCTTACAGTTTGATTCATCCAGACTCCTCAAATACTGCTCTTTCAACGAGACTTGTATCTGTTCAAGAAGACGCTGGGAAGTCTCCTGCTCGAAATAGGTAAACTGCCAAATGAAAACACTGTATTCTGCATCTGATTTTTCTTCTTTTTATAGTAATGAGAAAAACAAACCTAAAAAGAATGGGATTGATTGTTATACACTTTCTTAGTTTTGAAAGCTGAATTAAACTATCATTTCCTTTTTGCTCGTCAGTTGCCACTTGCATTCTCTCAGTGGTCCCTTCCCATTGTTCTCTACTGGCTTCAGATCTCAGAACCCTCACCTCACTTTCTTTCTGGCTTGGCAGGGGGCTTCACTTTCTAATGCATAGCAAAGAGGGGAGAGAACTGAAGGGGACTTCCCCAACTCTGAGCACCACTTACCAACTTGATTACACTTGGAGCTCATCCTTTTTCTCTTCTCCACCCCTGGTTCTCCATTTGTGTTCTGGTTTTCATCCCTTACTGTTTTTTATTAGTTATCCTATTAGTGTTCCTTATCTTCCACTTCTCTCTGCTGACTCCTTACCGTCTGCATTTGAACAGACTTAGGTCTTGCTTATTAAAAACAAACAAACAAATAAACAAAAACCCCTCCTTTGTATCTTCCCTCTAGTTCTCTGTATTTTCAGTTTATTTTCTTCTTTGCCAAATGCCTTGAAATAGTGGCCTATAATTGTTCTGTACCTGCACACTTCTCTTCAACCTGCTAGAATATTGCTAACATCCATACCTCCCACTGAGTATGCTTTCATTATTAGAAAATGAATGAGTAAGTGGTTATAAACCTGAAGAACTAGACTCTGACTCACCATGGTTTAGCATACTTTCAGTTTATTCTTTCAACAATTAATAAGTACCTACAAACTAGGGACTTGTCATACAGCAGAAGTTCAGACAGACAAAAATTTAAAGCACAGAAAAGCATGAGTAGGAGAGGAGACTGGAATTTTAAATAGTGTGGTCAGTGAAGAGCTCATGGGGAAGGTGACGTTTGGACAAAGACTTGAGGATGTGAGGGAGTAAGCCATGTGGACATTTCGTAGGAGAATGTACCACACAAACAGTGAATAGCTAATTCCTGAGTGGGAACATGCCTGGCAGGGAGTAGCAATGAGTCCTGTGTACCAGGAGTAGAACTTTCTTACAGTTCATTGTGAGGGCTTGTTGCGTACTCAGTGAGATGGGAAGCTGTTGGAGAGTTTCACTTTTTATATGTATTTTGAAAACATTTTATATTTGCAGCAAAGTTGCAAGAAAAGGGATAAAATAAATTTTCATGTGTACTTCATTAAGATCACTAAGTTACATTTTGTACATTTGCTTTGTTATTGTATATAATACTGTATTTTTGTTTGTTTCCTGGACTATTTGAGAGTAAGTGCAGACATTATCGTCCTTTACTTTTCTTAAAAAAGATTAATAAACTTCATTTTGTAGAGCAGTTTTAGATTCACAGCAGAATTGACCGTTAAGTACAGAGAGTTCCTTCCCATACACCTCGTGTCCTCCCTAGCCTCCCCCACTATAAACCTCCCACACTGGAGAGGGATGTTGTTACAATTGATGAACCTGCAGTGACACATCTTTACCACCCCAAATGTATAGTTTATGTTAGGATTCACTCTTGATGTACGTTCTGTGGGTTTGAACATGTGTACTGACGTGTATTCACCATTGTAGTAAAGTGCAGAATAGTTTCACTGTGTTAAAGATCTTCTGTGCTCTGCTTATTGTTTCCTCCCTCCTCTGAACCCATGGCACTGGTCTTTTTATTATCTTCATAGTTTTTCCTTTTCCAGAGTGTTACATAGTTGGAATCATATGGAATATAGTCTTTCCAGATGGGTTTCTTTCACTTAGTAATATGCATTTAATTTCTTCTGTGCCTTTCTATGGCTTGATAGGTCATTTCTATTTAGCACTGAATAATATTCCATTGTCTGGAAGTACTGTAGTTTATTTTTCCACTCACCTACTGAGGGACATCTTGGTTGCTTCCAAGTGTTTGCAGTTATGAATAAAGCTACTGTAAACAACCATGTGCAAGTTTTTGTGTGGGTATATTTTCCATTTATTTGGGTAAATACCAAGGAGTGTGATCACTGGATCCTATGGTTAAGAGTATGTTTAGTTTTGTAAGAAACTGCCAAACTGTCTTCCAAAATGGCCATAGCATTTTGTATTCCTATCAGCAATGAATGGGAGATCTGTTGTTTCACATCCTTGCTGGTATTTGGTGTTATCTATATTCTGAATTTTGGCCATTCTGATAGATCTATAATGGTATCTCATTGTTTTAACTTGCGATTTCCTAATGGCTTGTTATGTTGAACATCTTTTCATTTGCTTTCTAGCCATCTGTATACCTTCTTTGGTGAGGTGTCTGTCTAGGTCTTTGGCCCATTTTTTAACTGAGTTGTTTTCTTATTGTTGAGTTTTGAGAGTTCTTTTTATATTTATTTTGGATAATCATCCTTTATCGAATGAGTCTTTTGCAAATATTTTCTTTCAGTCTGTGGAAGACGTCTTACGCACAGCGTAAGTTTTTTATTTTAATGAAGTCCAGCTTATCAATTTTTTCTTTCATGGATGGTGCTTTGGTATTGTAGCTAAAAAGTCATCTCCATAACTAAGATCATCTAAATTTTCTCCAATGTTATTTTCTGGGAGTCTTATAGTTTTACATTTTACTTTTAGGTCTGTTATTCATTTTGAGTTCATTTTTGTGAAAAGTACAAGGTCTGTGTCTAGATTAATTTTTGTGTGTGTGGATGTTCAGTTATTCCAGCACCATTTGTTGAAAAGACTTTTTGCTCCATTGCATTTCCTATGTTCCTTCATCAAAGATTAGTGATTATATTTGTGTGGATCTGTTTCTGGGCTTTCTGTTTTATTCCACTGATCTATTTGTCTGTTCTTTCACCAATACCACATTGTCTTGGTTACTGTAGCTTTATGGTAAGTCTTAAAGTTGGATGATTGTGTTAGTCCTCTGACATTGTTCTTCTCTTTCAACAGTATTCTGGCTATTCTGGGTCTTTTGCCTCAACACATAAAACTTTAGAATCAGTTTGTCAATATCCACAGAATAACTTGCTAGGATTTTGAATAAGATTGTACTGGATCCATAGATCAAGTTGAGAAGAACTGACATCTTGATGATATTGAGTCTTCCTATTCATGAACAATGACTATTTCTCCATTTATTTAGTTCTTTGATATCTTTCATCCACATTTTGTAGTTATCCTCATTCAGATCTTACACCTATTTTGTTTGAGGTAGTATTTCATTTTTGGGGGTGCTAATGTAAATAGGAATTTGTTTTAATTTGCCTTGTTCATTGCTGGTATATCAGAATGTGATTGACTTTTGTATATTAACCTTGCATCTTGCAACCTTGCTATGTTCTAAGCTTTTTTTTTTTTGTTGATTCTTTCAGATTTTTACATAGATGTTCATGTCATCTATGAACAAAAACCATTTTAATTCTTCTTTCCTATTCTGTATTCCTTTTATTTCCTTTTGTCTTACTACTTTAGCTAATGCTTCCAGGATGATTTTAAAAATAAGTTGTAAGAGAGGACATCCTTGCCTGAGCAGTTGAAAGGACAGAGTTGCCACTTGTTGAGATAGGGAAGACTGGGAGGAATATTTTGGTTTTAGACATGTTGAATTTGAGATACCGTCTGGACATCCAGCTGAGATATCAAACCGTTAGATGTATAAATCTAGAGTTCAGGCAAGAGGTACAAGCTGGAGATGTAAACTTGGGTGTTGTTACCATGTGGATGGTATTTGATGCTATGAACCTGTGTGGAGATCATCAAAAGAGTGAGTGGAAATTGAGGAAATAAGGACCGAGGACTAAGACTGAGGAAATGAAGAAGAATCAGAAAAGGAGACTGAGATGGAGAGAGGAAGCCAGGAGAGCATGTTATCTTTTTTTTTTTTTTTCAGTTTATTTTTATTTTTTGATTTACAGTGTATTAATTTCTGGTGTATAGCACAATGGTTCAGTTATATACATATATATACACACATACTCTTTTTCAGAGTGTGTTGTCTTAGTAGCCAAATGAAGAAAATAACTCAAGGAAAATGGGTTATCCTGCCATACATCAAATAAGATGAGGAGTAAAAACTGACTATTGGGTTTAACAATAACATTGGTATAGGCAATTTCAATGGGTTGTTTGGGGCTCTGGAGAGAATGGAAGAATAATTAGAGACAGTTTTGCTATAGTGAGGGAGGGAAAAGCAGCAGAGGAATTTGAAATCAAGATAATTTTTAAAAGATGGGACAAATTACTATATTCCTGTTGTCATGTGTACAAATGTAGAGATAACTGTGCTAATTTACAATCTCTCTCTTTCTCTCTTTTGTGGTCTCTCACCTTAATCAGCTTCTTCAACTCTGCTGAAAATGTGGCAGTGGCTTCTTTGTGGGCCGACTTGTCTCTCAGTTTTTGTTTGTTTTTTTCGTTTTTTTGGTGGATTCCACAGTGATAGTTACTTTTTTTTTCCTCCAGTTTTTTAATTTATTTTTAATAGAAGTACTGGGGATTGAACCCTAGACCTCGCTTTGTGATGCTAAGCATATGCTCTACCACTGAGCTGTACTCCACCCCCCATCTTGGTGTGTTTTGAATTAATGCTGAGAGTGATATATGTCTTTAGGAAAGATGTAACTTAGTCAGTGAGTACTGTCTCTAAATAAAATTTTACTTAGCATTCCTTAGCACTGCTTATTTAAATATTTGACAACAAAATTGACTAATTTTCTTTTATTCTTGTTGCCGCATATCAGAGTATGTGTAAGGATGGTGCAGTGTTAGAGAAGCAGAATGCATGGATAATGCACACAGTGGACAGGAGATTATAATTGGTTGAATAGGTCACAGGGGCAACTTTTCACTGCAGGAGTATGCCAAGAAATGATTAATTGGTTATTTAAAAGATCTTGTTTATAGACTATATTTATTTGACATCAAGGTTTCTCAGTAACCATTAAGAATGATTTTTTTTTGCTGAGCCTGTTACAGCAAAAAATTTTTCTATGTAATTTCTTAAGTTATTTTAAAGTATCTATCTTTTTGCTGGAAGAGCATAGTTTTTCAATTGAGGCCTGGTTTTGAATGGCAGTCCTGTTACTTTTTTGGCTGAGTTAGATAAATTTCTTAATTTCTTATTCTTGATTTCTTTATCTGTAGAATGGATCTAGTTGTATCTACTCTGTAGGATGCCGTGAGACCCAATGAGGGAAGATACAACTTAAGAGTGACTTTAACACATTTAGATGCTTCTGCCTTTTATCCTTTATATAAAAGCTAAAATTGGGTTTCATTTTTTCTAGGTAGACGCTAACTAAATTTCCAGCTAAAATTATTTTTTATAAATAAATGCTTGCTTGCTGCTATTGGTAGTCCACTTACAAATCATTTATTTGGTAACTTTGCCAAGAGGCAAAATTAAGGATATTATGTAAGTACTTATATAATGAGAGGAATTAAATTTTCACTAACTTTTTCATTGATCAAATTCAAGGATAATAATCGAGGACAGTATTTTTAATATAGGCCTACTAAGGAAAAGAAAGGAATTCTTTTTGGGGGAATAACATTTTGCTTAGTTGAATTGGAGTTCAAAGTTATTGTTTCCTGTCACTGGAACATTATAGATATCCAATTTAAAAAAAAAATTCTTAGTTCACTGGTTCTGGAAAAACTGTTCGGCCTTAGGCCATAGTTTACTAGCCCTGATCTGCAAGATTATTTCTGCATTTAGACTGTAATACTTTATATTCGTTAATTAAAAAATACAAAAACAAATTTTCAGCATTTTAGAGTCTATATCTACTTCCTTTGAAATATTACTGAGATATGAACTACATCTATAATTTTTTCCTATAATCTTTTCATAATGACTTTGTTTTAAACTTATTTTGAAATAACTTTAGACAGCATGAAGTTGGAAATATAGTGTAGAGAATTTCTGGATACTTTTCTCCCAGCTTCCCCACTGATAGTATCATACATACTCATCATAACTGCTTTTAAAAGTGCCATTAACATTGGCAAGTAAGCATTTACTTGCTTTCACTGTAATTCTGTTTATTGATGAAGAATTTACAACTGTGTTTTCACTTTCTGTTTTTATTTCCAGATCAGCTAGCATTACTAATCTGTCACTGGATCGATCTGGGTCTCCCATGGTACCATCATATGAGACATCCGTCAGTCCCCAGGCTAACCGAACATATGTCAGGACAGAGACCACTGAGGATGAACGCAAAATTCTTCTGGTACCGGTCCAGTATCTTTGACCCATTGCCAGTTTTGAGCAGACAGAATGTTTATCTCATTGATTCCTTTTTTTTAAGGCAAATATAAATGAAATATCCAATTAGCAGATAAATAGAGCAAGTAATTAGCTTAAGTTTTTATTAGAATCATCTGAAATTGGTCAAGCAGTCCACGCTAATATGCTACATTAATATTTTCTTGACCTCTTTCGTCTGGCAAAATCAGAATTCAAGTGCCTACATAATACTAGAGCTTAACTTTTAGTTAGGTCCCAGATTGCTGTTTAAACTTTGGAACATGTTTCGCGTACATGTGGAATGCTTTTCAGACATTTAATATTACATGTTTAAGTGGATAATAATCAGCTGTGTATTGAATTTGTCTCAGTAAAATACTGTGTTTAATCATAAGAGTGACTCAGAGAGATGGAAGATACAGCTTCTGTCCTCCAGCTTACAATTCAAAAAGTAGAAATAAAGTTGATGGGCAGGTCCTTAATAGTAAAAGAAATAATACTTTAATGGTGAAAAATAGAGTGTTGGTAGTGAGGGAGTCAGGAAAGGCCTTAAATTGAAAAGCTTGGACTGGACCTTGAAGGATGGGATGGATTTGGGTGTGCAGTGAAGAAAGAAAATCTTAATTAAGGTGGGGAAAGGTACAGAGGTGAGAATGAGTACGGCATTTTCCATGGACCAAAGTAGGATTTCTTAATTAGGAGAAGCTGAGAGGCATAGTAAGTTTGATTCTGTGGGCAGTGAGAATAGAGTTATTTGGGGCTGCTTGGTAGAAGGTGGTGAATTCAGTCTTTATAAGTTTTAGATTTGAACCTGTAGGTGCTGAAGAGTGTTGAAGTTTTTTTGAACAGGGAGTAATTTTCACTGCTGGCCTTTCTCTTGGAAATTCACCTGGCAGTTGGGTATAGGTGAGAATGGTGAAAATCTGATGGAGTGAAGGCAGAAACAGTTACTTCAGTGTGATTGACTGTTCCTCCCTTGTTCCATCTCTAAGAGGGGTGTGAAATTTTGTGCTTAGATAATCAGGAGACTGATAGTATGTGCCACCAAGTGAAAAAAAAATTATTTGTGACAGTTGTATTTCAAGAGAAAAAACTATGTTTGGAATGAGATGAGTTGAGTTCAAATTGTTCCCCATGCACGTGTCATTTCTATTAAATCATGTAAGTTAGCTATGACAAAGAAATATGAATTGAGTTTCCTTTATGAAACTAGAAATCACAGGAATGAGTTTGACAAGGAATATTGCATCTCTCTCAGGGGTGATTACTTGCTCATAATATGATTTCAGGACAGTGTTCAGTTAAAAGACCTGTGGAAAAAAATCTGCCATCACAGTAGTGGAATGGAGTTTCAGGATCACCGCTACTGGCTGAGAACGCATCCCAACTGCATTGTAGGAAAGGAATTGGTCAACTGGTTAATCCGAAATGGACACATTGCTACAAGGTAATGGGATCTTAAGAATGACTTTTTGATGTTATTCATGAATTTATTTTTAATGATACATCATTGTAGATATAAGAGGAGCAGTGTTTTTTTTTGTGTATGTGTGTGAGTTGGGGCTATTTGTTTTCTGCATTTGGTGTTGGGGGTGCTAATTACTCCATCCTCCTCCCTTCTGGGTTGTAGTCAGTTGAGGGTAGATGCAAGGAGCCGAATGGGGTCACAGTTTACCTTATTTATTAAAAGCAGCAGAGAGCAGTAATTTCTGAAGCACAGAGCTCTCTAGTTAAGCAGGGTAGGGGTGCTAGAGCCTCAGACCATGGTGGGTTCTCCTGCTGCTGCTCCGTAATCTGGACATTCAACCTGTCTTGAGAACTGGGTCCAATAGCCATGCCTGGAGTGTCCTAGCCTGCCTCACAAATCATTTGTGAAAAAGCAACAGACAGGTCCTGTTGCCTTTCAGGGTAATGTGTCCCCTAGCTTTTCTACTTGCTTAGATTAGTTCTTCCTCTCTTGGGAGGAAGAAAGTGTGTAGGAAGAGGAGAAACAGCAGTAAGCAATGAAGTCCTGGGTTCCAGTTTTGATGGTATCTCTTTTTAACTTTGTGTTCTCAGTCAAGTTATTCAGTCTCTTTGAGACTTGACCTCTTAGCTCTAAAATAAGGAAAATTTATGATCTGGTGAAGAAGCTGTGAGAATGAAATGAAATATTATGGGCTAAGGTACTTTATAAATTGTGAAATGCCATATAAATGCAATGCATCAATAAGTGTCTAGTTTATGTGTATATATAGATAATACATTTTATACCTATATCTGTAATACTTGGTATTGTCATCTTAACAAATACTGTAAGCTTCTTCAAGACAGGAGCCATGCTATTCTCAACATTTTTTTACTCCTCTAGTAAGTACAGGGTATGCATGTGCTGAGTACTTGATTGTGTAAGTAAGATGAGGTTTTGTTGGGACGGCATTATCAGTAGGTACTCCTTTACTGTGGTAGCTGGGAAAATCTGTTAATTAGCTTCAAGTCTTTCTTGTTTTATCCCTCACCTATCCAAGGAACATTTGAAATTCCAACTCCTGAGTAGAATGGAAAAAAAAAATTTTGTGTCTCATCTTGTAAAATTATTCTGACTGACTTTTAAAAGTTTTCATTTTTGTTGGTCTTGATTTAGGGCGCAAGCTATAGCAATTGGACAGGCAATGGTCGATGGACGTTGGCTGGATTGTGTCAGTCATCACGATCAGCTCTTCAGGGATGAGTATGCTCTGTACAGACCGCTGCAGGTAGTGTTCGGTGGTACCGCTGATGAGAATATAGCGAGCTTTGTCGCCAAGTCTTCTACATCAGTGGAAATGAAAAGTAGTTGAATTACCCAAAGATACACGTTCTTAACGTGTTTCCCCTGCTGTCTGAGGAGAGTTAAAACGTTTTTACTTGGAAGATAGTAGTGATGAAAAATCCATTGGAAGCAAACACTTTTCATCTGGTGTGGCTTTTCTTAAGCTTGGCTTTATAAAGTATCATTTACCTTCAGTGGTTTTTAGTTTTACTTTGTGTTTTCAGGATTAAGAGGGAATATATTTAATAAAATAATTGAAAAAATTTAATGTCACCATTGCAACTGATTTTAACTCTATAGCAGTATTAAATTGTACAGCAATGGTAAAACAATGAATATGCTATTTTTTTAATTAAGAAAGTGGAAATTAAAGATAGAACTTTTTAAAAAGATACACTTTCACTTTTACTTTATGTTAATTTTGATATAAATAATATTCAGTAATACCTTTTTGAACTAAATTTGGAAAGTCAATGGTTAGAAGACAAATTACACAAAAGTGGTGTTATGTGTTAAAATGTAATAACTGTTTTCCAGGGTGTGTCTTAGCATTGGCACAGGGTTAGGATATATTCTCAGCCATATCCACTCTCAGGACTAAAAGAAGAATCACTGTAAAATCTGTATATTATGTTTTGTTGATAATACGCTGCCTCTAAGCCCACCGATTCATGAATATTACAATTTTAAGAGTGGAATTGCCAGCATGATGCTTGTTTACAACTTAGTTTCTGTTAATTTGCTTGTTTTTACATAAATTTATTCAGTGGTTAGCTTTGTAGAAATGTTGTGTGACAGCCTCAACATCACTGCCATTGAGGGTCAATTACTTGGATCCTGTCTTGACCCTTTCAGAGTACAGAATTTTCTGAGACCCCTTCTCCGGACAGTGACTCAGTGAACTCTGTGGAAGGACACTCCGAGCCATCCTGGTTTAAAGACATAAAATTTGATGACAGCGACACAGAACAGATAGCTGAAGAAGGTGACGATAATTTGACCAGTGAGTTTCACTTTCTGACATGTTAGTTTTTTATGAATTATTACTGTGTATGTATGATAAAATGACTGTTTTTGTTTATTTAGTTGAAACAATCCTACTTTTAAGATTTATGGCTCCAACTAAATGTGAACAACATCTGATAGCAATCCTTGTCCTAGATACAGTATTTTCTTAAGAAACCCATGTGTTAGGCTACTGGTGTTTTCAGATTTTGCCATTCTCTTTAGTTTGCAGCAGCTTAAAAATAACTCTGAGCTAATAATGTCGCAGTAGATAACTTTCTCACCTCCTCACTGTGGTATCAGACCTTCTCTCTGCAGAACCTCCAATACCTTTCTTCATTTTAAAAATTCATTTTATGTTTAACATGTTTAAATTTTATTAAGTCTACACAGAAGTACATGAAAATACTGTATCCATTTTGGTATTGCACATTGGGCTTGTATATTAAAAAAACATCTTTCTCCTTTCCTCCAATACCCTGATGAAACCCGTTTTTACTCCCTTCCCCTCCCTGTATTTCTTTCCCCTCCCTGACACTAAAAGATTCTGCCAGTCCTAGCAAGCGCACATCAGTCAGCAGTTTCCAGTCCACAGTGGACAGTGACTCAGCCGCTTCTATCAGCCTGAACGTGGAGCTGGACAACGTGAACTTCCATATCAAGAAGCCCTCCAAGTACCCACATGTGCCCCCTCACCCTGCTGACCAAAAAGGTAGGAGGTAGTCACCGTCTGGATCCAAACACAGGCTGGATTGCTGGCTATAGAACTTGTGCCAGCCTGTCCTCTGGCTTCCTCTGTCCTGTAGGGCTGAGGGGATCTGGTGTGGGTTTTGGTCCACCCTTTCTCATATTCCCCACACCTCCTCCCCACATGTTTTTTTTTTGGTTGGCTCCAGTTCCTTTTATTTCTTGTTTTCTCCCTCAGTATCACCACACCCAGTGTAAAGCTTGTCGTCTTTAAAATTAGGAGCTACATCTGACTGCCTTTCCCTTAGCATAATGTGCAACTTCCAAGGTGGCATTTCTTTGCATTTATAACATGGATGTTCTGCTCTCTTCATTTCTCTTTCTTCATTTAACATTTTAAAGCCTGTTTGCTTATGCTGTTACCCAGAAGCATAGTATTTCACTGAATTTTTCAGATGCTTGAACTATGCTGGGGAAAAACATTTACACGTTCCAAAATGTTTTTCTGCTATAATTTAAAATGCTTATTGTGTATGTGCTATGTTTGTAAAAAAGTTTTCTTCTGTATTTAATACAAAACAAATTATTTTTAGCTATCTTATTTGAGGCTTTAGTTTACTGACTTAAAAATAATAAAGGCCATATTCAAAAGATATTTGATATAAAAAGAAAAATAATATAACCATTACTAAACTCCAACATAGCAGTACATAGGAATGAAATGCCTTTTTTTTTTTAAGTGGATGATGAAGTTTACTTTGTTAGATGTAATTAAAAGCCAATTTAAATTTTAACTCTAAGGTGACATTAGTAAAAGTAAATAAATAAAAATACATAAGTAAATAAGTAACTCTGTTATAATATATGTCATTATGTTATAGTAACTGAAAAAAATCACTATTCTAAAGATGAAGCAGTTTATTCCATGATTTCACCAGGAGTTTGAATTTTTAATATTTAATAGTGCTATAAATTTGAATTATCTCCTTACTTAGATCAGAAATGCTTGCCTAATTCTTCACTGCTCCCTATTTTGAGCCTAAAAATAGGATCAGAAGAGAGAAGCTTTTGAACTTACACATCTGTGCTTAAGTAATTGGCAACAAATTCACATTTCTACAACAAATTTCTTGTAATTGTCAATATTAGCCATTATCAAGTTGTGGTAAAATGTCATTTAAGAGATATCTAATAAAAAGGTATATCTTATTTAAGAATAGACATTTAAAAAGGGTGTGGGAAAAGAGGAGACCTGACTAGCAGTGAATATGAGTAAGATACATATCTTTATGGGAATCCTCAAAACAGAAATTGGAAAAATAGTAGGGAACATTCGGGTGAGTATGAAAGGACAGTGAAGCAGGAGTGACACTTTTGTGAGAACTAACGTAGACTTTTGTCGCATGGAAGATGTTGGATTTTTGTTATATAAATTACAGATGTGATTCAGAGGTGGGATGACCTTTTGTGAGAGGGTATCTGTTCTCTGGACACATCTGTTGGCAATTTCATTGTTCTGAAAGTAGAGTGTGAAAAGCATTCTTGACTTGCTGATGATTTCATTTCCTGAGAAATTAAGGAACTTTTTGAAAACTGTGAAGAAAGAGACCTGTCATCGTGGAATTCGTAATAGTGAGAGGTGAACCGCTGAGCAGAGGCAGACATTTACTCTATGAAACCTGACTTCGTAATGTTGGGAGAAGAATGGAATAGAAGGCTCCAGGATGACACTGTGACAGTACAACCTCAAATTGTGTCTCTAAGGAAAATTAAAGGGGACGCATCTGCAGTTGGAAAAACCATCATGACTCCTCTGGAAACTCTCTGGTCTCAACCCTTTAAAAAGATTTTCTACAAAATTTGTGAGAGGCAACTTTCATTTGAGGATCAGTCTGAAAGAGGAGCCAGCACTATTAGAAAAGTGGCAGGTTAGCAGAAGTCCAGATTGCACTGAAGGTTGGAGGAAATGCCAAGGGTATCTTGGAAAAGACTTAAAACTGTGATGCAGAGAAAGAAAAATTAGGCCAGTTATTTGGGGAACTTGATAATAATATTAATTGAAGCTTTTTAAAAAAAATCTCTGTCAAGATAATCTTACCAGGAAAAGACACTCACTTTCAAGAGGAGGTGAAGTCCAAGACAATGAAGAGTTAGAGAATGCCCGGTTGTTGCTATTGTTTTTCTTTCAGTTTTTTTGAGCTATAATTAGCATAAAGCACTGTATACATTTAAATTGTACAGCATAAGTTTAATGAACATTGATCATCTCACATAGATACAAAATTAAATAGAAAAAATATTTTTCCTTGTGATGAGAACTGTTAGAATTTACTTTCTTAACAACTTTCACAAATGACATATAGCAGTGTTAATTATATTTATTGTGCTGTGCATTACATCCCTGGTACTTACTTATCTTATAACTGGAAGTTTGTACCTTTTGACTACCTTCATCCAATTCCCTGTCCCCCAACTCTTCCTCTAGTAACCACCAGTCTTCTCTCTTTCCCTGTGTCTTTGTTTTTGAAGTATAATTGATCTATAACATTAGTTGCTAACTACACAACATAGTGATTCCGTGTTTCTATACGTTTTGAAATGATCACCAGTTAAGTCTAGTTACCATGTGTCACCATACAAAGATATTACTGTATTCCCCACACCGTACATTTCATATCCATGACGTATTTATTTTGCAACTGGAAGTTTATTGTCCCTTAGTCTCCATCACCTGTTTTTTCCCTCCTTCCACCCTCTTCCCCTCTGGCAACCACCTGTTTGTTCTTTGTATCTATAGCTCTGTTTCTGTTTTGTTATGTTTGTTCATTTGTTTTATTTTTTAGATTCTACGTATGAGTAAAATCATATAGTTTTTGTCTTTCAGAGACTTATTTCACCTAGCATAATGCCAAGTCCACCCATATTTTCACAAATAGCAAGACTTCATTCTTTTTTGTGACTGAGTTATAATTCCATTGTATATATGTGTACACACACACACACAGAAAGAAGATAATTATTAGACTGACCTTTTAGGTCATTTGCAACCTTGAGAGTCTATAATCTGAGGACTTTACAAATCCCTTAATAAATGTTTCTGGCTTTCACAGTTCTCTCTTAGTTTTTAGCATACTACCAAAAATTATTCTTTTTTCTGTTTTTCTTGTGAAGTTGAAATACAATAAGTTATTTTTTATGCACTCCAGTTAAGAGGAACACCGGTTACCAGAAAATAAAGGTCATCAGAGTGGTCTAGTGAGGGAAGTCTTCCCTAGCTTCCCTAACCAGCAGACTACCCTGCTTCTGGTTTTCATTCCTCTTAAATATAAATGAGAATAGGTGCTTTTTATCTTTCTGTTAAAGTTACAGGTAGTACTTCTTAACTCTTAAGGATCATTCTCTATCTTTTAAGGTTGAGGAAATTTGAATTTATAAAATTGAAAATACATACTTAAAAAAAAACTGCTCATGTGTTTTATATTACATAAGTAAACCCCCCCATTTTCAGAAACTTGTAAAACTGAGACAACGAGATCTTCTGGTTTAATTTTTCACTATTGGTCTTGGAGAGTTATGCAGTTAAAATACGTTATGTGTTGGAAGCAGGATTCTGAATGGTTCTTGGAAAGTTAGCAAGTAGAACCTAGAGAAGAAAGTGAGAATCATGGCTTCCACAAACCTCTAGACGTAACTTCCTATTTATTGGGAAGCATGGGGGTATAGGAGCAAGGTGAACAGCACCATGAGGAAACAGTGCATCAAATCCAGAATGGGGCATGTTTCCCAGGACATTTGGCCTGGGTCTTTCAAAATTCAGTATCATAAAAAAGAAAAAACAGGAGAGGTCTGCTTTTGATTAAAAGAGAATGAAGAGAATGCAGTGCATGAACCTTAATGGATCCAGGTTTGAGGGGAAGAAAAGCGTTTCGGGACAGTTAGATAAATTTGAATATGGCCTGATTTGATGGTATTAAGAAAGTGTCAGTTTTCTTAAGTGTATAAACGGTATGGTCATCAAGAAGAATGACCTTATTTTTAAGAGATGCATGCTGAAGTATTAGTGGTAAAGTGTCATGATGTGTGTAATTTCAAATGGCCTGGGAAAAAAGTATGCGTATATGGAGAGAGAAATCAGATATGGCAAGTTAACAATTGTTGAATCTAAGTGGACGGTATACAGGATTTTTTGTTTGTTTGAAATTTTTTCATAATGGGAAAAATCCGTCACTTTTGGAATTATGTATGTGTGTATATATCTTTTAGTATGAAAAGTAAAGCTTGTAAAGCCACTGCATCAGTTGAATGAACAGGGGTTGACGTCATTAATTACTGTGAGGGAGGTGTAGAAGTAAAGGGTAACATCTATTTTCACTTGTCCACATACTTGATTTTACTGTGTTTGGCATGGCATCCTTGAATTTTTGAAATAATGCCTTTTCTCTACTTTCTTGTTTGAAGGATGAGCATATTGGCTTATAAACATTGACTTTTTAAGCCTATTTATAAATGAAATCTGCTCGGAAAGAATTTTGTGAAGCACCTTCGTCTTAAAGGACTTAAAATGCGTTATGGTTAAATTTTCATGGTAGAAAGAACCTCATTTGAGCTGTGCTTGGTCACAGACCCAGAGAAAAGGTCATGGGGAAGTAAAAGTAAAGAATAAGTTTCACTTAAAAGAAAACTATTCAATATTCTAAAAGTTCTGGAAGAACATGCTCAGAGTGTGTTCAGCGGCTGTTTTTTGGCAAATATTTGGAAGTATTTGATTAGAATTTTTGAAAAACTATAACTAATTCAAAACCTAAGAAAAATCCTGATGAGTTATAACTTTATTCCCTGCCATTGTCACTTTTGTATTCATTTGTTTTATAGCTTATATTCTGAAATTTAAAAAAACCCACCTTATGTTTTATGAGGTGGATTCTCTATCTGAAACTACCTTGTTTATAGGTGGACTCATCATTTGTTAAATAATACAGTTATATATGAGAAAGAGTATAACTTTTTAGGCTTGTCATGCAAATTACTAATGATCATAATTTTCATAAATCAGTTCACTTTTGGTAAGGGAAAAATGATCTGTTAAAGATTTTCTGTCGCTACTGTCTGAAGGTTCTGTTGAGTTATTAATTTAAGCCTTATCAAGTTTAGTGTGATGTGTGCAGAGCAAGTTATAAACAGACATTTTAGCCTAAAGTTTTCTTGAATTGGCCGGGCAGTGATGGGTTTAGTATGAGTAATACTTTGTGTGTGGGTGTGTTTTCTGTATAATTACGCTGCTGTGTTATAGTCATAAGCCTCTTCTTTCCTTCCTCCTCTCTCTGCTCTCTCCCTGGTATGCAGAGTATTTGATTTCTGACAATGGAGGACAACAGCTCTCAATAAGTGACGCCTTCATCAAAGGTAATTTTATCAAAAGCTATACATGGGGTGGTGTCTCTTTTGTTTGTGAGGATATACTTGGGGCCTAGCACATTGACTGGCGCAGAGTAGGTTCTGACAATATATTTGATTATTTTAGTATCACAGGAACACAGATTTTAATATGTGTAGTAACATACCTGTTGAGAACCGAAAATTTAAACTTGAATTTGGTTTGAAGAAGGTCTCTGGTCTGAAAAGTAGTTGTTTAAGAGCTTTTTAAAATAGAATTTGAATTTTATTCATTTAAAGACATAAATAGTTAATGCTTTCCTATGTCATGAATATAGTATTAAGTATTGATACTCATACCGTCAGGAATTGTCAAGCTTATCAGAAACCCCACAGGCACACCTCATCCAGTTGAGGATGCTGCCTGCCCTTTGGAGCTGACAAGAGAAGTAGACAGAAGAAGATAAATAACTAGTTATGCTGATCATTTCTTTGGGGACAAAAGGAAGTACAGAAGAATACAAGCCTTTTCTAACCCCTTCCCTACTTAGCTTGCCGTGGAGTGAAGACGTACTTAATCGGTCCATAACACTCTACAGATTAGGCCTCAGATAATGGGAGAGTTTCACACAAAAGAAGGTGGGGCAAGCTGGTACAAGGGCAGCCACTTGCAGCTGGTGTCATAACTTAGCAATGTTTCTAAATTCACCTCCAGGCATCTCGTTTAATGAGATGTTTGTAGACCAAGGATTTACATAATTGAAATGTGCAGTTCTTGTACCTCACTTGGGATGGACTCATGCTTTACTGTGTGGTCTGCTGGACTGTTCCAAAGTGTTTTTGTTTACTTTGCTTTAGGATAGGAAAGATTAGAGAATTTTTTAAGCATTTTTCACCTATTTCCATTTATTCAGTCACATTTTTCAACAGTTATTTAGTGAGCATCTTTTTTGCAAAGCATTTAATACTATCTTAATGTTTTTTGTCTTGATCCATTTACAGAAGTTTACATAAATTGTTTTTTTGTCATGTTTTAATTTCTTTGTAGTTAATTTTTAGGTCTGACTTGTAGAAGTTTTGCCAGTAAAAAAGAAAGCCTTTGTTCCAGTATTGAAAAAGAAACACTAAAAGGATTGTCTGAATATGCTTTCTATGCTGCCGTGTACCAATTCAGATGTATCCGAGCTGAGCTTTTCTCTTTAAAGTTCAGCACCCCCATGATCACATGTTGTTCTGCTTGCATTCAGATTTCTGTTGAATGCAGTTTTCAGTTTGTGATTTTATAGAGAAAATTAACCACCTTGTTTTTTAATGTCCCCAAATAAATAAAAGGACTGTAAAAAAACATTTTATTTGTTTTCCAGAGGCTGTATTTATAGTTATTTTCTTTAGAGTGTTAGTTGGCTTATGTAAATTTGCTTTTCACAGTTCTGTCTGTTTTTGACTGTTGAGAATATTGATGATCTAACTCAGATTTCATTCTTTTCTTTATGTATGTAAATGTCCTTGTGTTTTTTACACCAACATTTTGAATTGGATAAGTTAAAAATTTTTTTAAAATAAGGCGGCAATTTCTATTTCTAGGAGTAGATGGTGCAAAACATGACAATGAAGTATAATTTTTTATTTTACACTTAGAATCCTTATTTAATCGTCGAGTTGAGGAAAAATCCAAAGAGCTGCCTTTCACACCTTTGGGTTGGCATCATAACAACCTGGAGCTGCTAAGGGAAGAGAATGGAGAGAAACAAGCCATGGAGAGGTTGCTGTAAGGCTTTTCAGTTTTAATTCTGCATTTTTATACTCTTCAGTGACATGATAGGCACATATATAGTTCTTCCTTATAAAGTCAAAAATACTAACATTACTTAGGAAATAAAGCCTATTCTGTTGAAATTTTTTATAAAACATGAGTCCTAAATTGTGCTTGTCTGTCCCTTTTGTCATTTATGTGTTAAAAATTTCATCAGATTGAATGGGTCATCTTAATTGAAGATAATCACAGATTTCATTTATGTACAAAATCATTAAGGCGCAGATTTGCTGAAAGAATAAAATTGACTAAGAAGATCTTATCTGTGAGCCATAATTCATTTGTTCCTTTCTTTGTAGACTGTTTGTTGCATTTTCAGAATTATTGTCTCTGGCAGTATTAACTATGCAAACTTCTTTCCTGTAACATTTTTGTAGTTCAGCTAACCATAACCACATGATGGCACTACTCCAACAGTTGCTCCATAATGAATCATTGTCACCATCTTGGAGGGACATCATTGTGTCACTAGTCTGCCAGGTTGTTCAGACAGTCCGACCTGATGTCAAGAACCGGGATGATGACATGGACATCCGTCAGTTTGTCCACATCAAAAAAGTGAGCTCTGCTAAATGCTTCCCTAATGCTGGGAACTAATGAGATGGGCCTGAGAATAATTTGTCTCTTAATGGTGCTCTGAAAGGCTCATACCATGAGGGGTGCTAGGCGACGAAGGGGAGGTTTTTCTGTTTGCTGTGTTTGTTAGCAGTGCACTTGGGGGTCATGGAAGCCACTCATAGGAAGTGAGAGCTGAACTGGGGGCAAGGGTGAGTTGGACTTGTAGAGAGTTGGGAGCCCAAACTTTCTTACTTCCTCTTCCTGATGTGTCATCTATGAGAACGCCGGGTCCCACAGATTACTGTCACTGTTCTGAGGAAAAGCAGGGGGTAGTTGCTTTATTTAGATAGTAATGGAGTCTCTTCTGTATTTGTTGCCTATAATATTTAACTTAATAATGGTCTTAATTGACATCTGGCATCAATTTTTTTGGTCAAGTGATATTTTAGAGTACCAGATAGTATGTCAGAGAGTAGGAAGTGGGAAAATTGATGATGTGCTAAGATGCCATTAATTATTGGTTGAAAGAAAGAAATACATATTGGAATTTTTTGTGCTTATTTGGTTACATAATAGTTAAAAAGTAGAAATAAATAATAGCATTGATTTGACTAGATTCTAAGGATGTATAATTGAATTTTATTGTTTTCTTAATTGTTTCATTAGATCCCCGGTGGAAAGAAGTTTGATTCTGTGGTTGTCAATGGATTTGTTTGTACCAAGAATATTGCACATAAAAAGGTAATTGATTCAGTTCAGCAGTGAAGTTCAGCAAACTATGATTATGTGCCAAGCTATCAAGTTGGAGGTGCCCTAATCATGGACGAAAAGGAGAATGGACATTGAGAGGTGACGAGTGGTGTCTGCTGTGAGGGTGAAATTTTGGATGTTCAGGGAGAGTCTCCCAGAGCCAATGATGACTATGACTTGGATAGTGGGAATTCATCAGACAGAAGAAGGTTTCTGGACCAGCAGGGTGATAGGACAGTGATAACATTTCTCCCTTGACCCCACCGCATCTTAGGGGGACAAGATTTTCTAACAGACTGGAGTCCTTCCAGAGGCCTACCATTTGAAAACTTTGTTCTTCTTCATAGGGCTCAGCTCAGAATTATCACTGGATTTCAGTTATCCTTGTCATCTTTCCTGTCTGCTTTTAGCCCTGAGGCCTCTTTCTAGCACTAGCACAAAGAAGTAGGGTGAAGTAACCAGGTGTATTAAGGAAACTCTGAGGTCCTAAGGTGCAAGATGGGAAATGGCAGGAGATGAGGCTGGAGGAAGCAGCCAAGGAAGGGTTTGTATCTCACTAAAGGTCTTGAACTTTATTCTGGAGGCTCCTGATTCACAGAGTGTAGTGTGCATCAGGGTCACCTGTGGACCTTGTTTCAAAAAATGTAGACTCCTGAGCCCAAACCCTAGCCATTCTCCTTCATTATGTTTAGGGGACGGGGAGGCTGGGTCGGGGAAGGGTGGGGCCTCTTAATGGAGGCACAACGGGTATTTCCAGTGTTGTTTATTGGTTCCCACGTTATGAGAAACCACTGATCTTTAACAGTGTTCTCAGACCTTGCTGTGCTTCAGAATCATTTAGGGGAACTTATTAAAAATGGAGATACCCTAGCCCCACCTCAGGATGCTGATTTGGTTACAGTGAGAGTTCAGGCAGATGCTACCCTGAGCAACTGGATGGACGAACTGTGGTCCTGTTTTCACTCTTCTCTAGGCAGAGACTAATAATTTATTTTTTGTAAGGCATTAAGCCTCCTGAAAATTGTTAGTGACTATAGATAAATAAAAGTATGTTTTGATTTAATATTATTTCATAGCAATGATCCAGAGTCCATATTTCTATATAGAGTCTTATTAAAACAGCGCTTCAACCATCAAGAGTAGTGCTTTAAATCAAATTAAATGGTCTTTGTTGAATTCAGGGGTAAATATGTTGTGCTCATCTCCAGAACTAAAAACTGTATGTGGGTTTGGTAGAAACGTATGCATGAATGGCTGTCTTGCTCCACTGACTATATTTAGAGATAGTCTTTAATTTGTAGTAGCTTTAGGAGCCCTGAATGTAGTTTCCCAGCTGATGAGTCACTGCTTTCAGGACCATTTGCCGGTTTGGCCTCCGTAAGCTCGGAAATTTCGATTGTAGGACTCAGGCTGTTCTGCCTGTGGCTTTAGTTGTGTGGTTAGAGTCTATTTTTTGAGTCTTTGCTTCTGGATATGCTTTGAGGTTTTCTGTTTTAACTTCTTGTTATCCAATTTGGCTTGCAAATTTGTGACTGCTTGGAAATTTATTCTATTAAAAATACATTCAGGAAGTATTTTCTTTTCTCCTATCCTTCTCGAATTTCAGAAGAGTTAAGTTCTGCTTTTCGAAGAGTTGTCGATCTCTGGGAGTTTGTGAAATAGCTCATCCTTAAGCCCCTCTCCCCTCTACTCAGGGCTTGATATCTTTTCTTGCAACATTAGAAATTTTTTATAAGTTGCTTAGAGTATAGAGGATTAGGCAAAACAACATTAGAGAAAAATAAAAAGCCAATTTGAAGAATTTTGCATTGCTCTGAACTAATTATTTGCTTTGAAAAAATATAAAAGATCACCACAAAATAGCAAAATGAGAGTATTTTAATATGAGTATAATGAGATAATCTAAGGAATTATGAACAGTGTGAATTTAAAGTTATTATTAAAAGAAGTCTATAAAGTGCAAACTTTCAAAGTTTTAACAAAGTATCCATTTTTTTAGATGAATTCGTCTATTAAAAACCCCAAAATTCTTCTGTTGAAGTGTTCCATTGAGTATCTCTACAGGGAAGAAACTAAATTTACTTGCATTGATCCTATTGTGCTTCAGGTAAGAACTTCTTACTGCAACAAGTGATCTGGAGGGACATTTATGTACTATGTTGCTTGCAAACTCTTGTAACACGTTCCAGTTGATTAAATTTGGCAAAGAAACGTCATTGCTTTTGTTTCATTTAAAAATTTTATAAAAACACATTTGTATGTATTATACTTTAGAAACTTACCAATACCTCTGTCACTCCTTATTTTTAGTTTCAAAGTGTTAAATGCAATATACAACTTTTTGGGAATATATGGAAGGAAAAGTGAAAACAGGAATACTGTTTTCTTGTCCCACCTGGGTCATTGATTTACTTTAAGGATTTCTCTAACTTATCAGATTTCCAATGGTAATACCTGGTTTTTAATATAGTTCTGCTAAAACATGTGTTTCTGGAACACCAGGTAGCTCACACACAGTTGGTAGAGGGGAAAAATGTCAGGTGGAAGTTGTGTTGGTTTCTTTGTGGTTTTTAAGTAAAGAGGCCCAGAATAGCTGCAGTAGGATTATAACCCTCAGCTGGAAAGAAAAACAGAGCAACTCCTATACAAGCAGGGATGCTTTTGGCTCCATTTTAAGAAATTAAAAGTGAGCTCCTGCTCAAAGAGTTCTCTCTGTAGAGAGACGCACCGCCCCTACCCCCTTCCCAATCCTGGATGGCTCTTACGAGCTCACTGCTCAGAGCTCTGTCTCCATTTGTACTGTTGCTTTTGTACATTTTAATTTTCCCTTGAGGTACCCTCCAGCTATATTGAGCTGCCTGTCTGGGCTGTCCAAGTTCTTTGTCAAGGTACCAATTATTCTTGTTGTGCTCTGGACATGAAGGTGCATAGATTTTAAACATTATCTGCCCCAACCTCTTTTCTCCCATAAATGCTATTAATTAATTTGAACTTGTTCAAAATGGGAGGCCTTCAGGAATGTGTATATTCTATTATAGCAGAAACACTTATATTTGGTTCCAGAAACATTTAGGAAAAGCATTACTTGAAAATTCATAGGTGATAGGTGCATTTTTCCAAGAGTGGTAGGAGCAATCACTTTTGTTCTGAATTCGTAGACACCAACGGAATAAACTTAGTTGTGGTGAAAGGCATCCTGGTTTATGAAACTCTGCTCTATTACTTAGTGAACTCTGTTACCTGGGGCTGTTGCCTCTTTGGAATTCAGCTATGTATCAGTGAAAATGAGGAATTTCAACGAGATTTATACCATTCCTTCTAGCTCTGATTTACTGTGACTTTTCAGTGAGAACTGAAAGAATAAGGGGACACATAATTATTGTTCATGGAACTAAGACACTTTGATGCTGAGAGTTTTCTTGATCTCACCAGAGCTGTCAGAGAAAGACTTTTCTAGGCTTAAATCAGCCACATTGATTGCAAGATGGATCCTGATTGCAAAGATGTTAAAATGCTTAAAATTGTTATGTCTTAGAATCGATGAACTAGAAATTGAAATCCACAGGTATTTAGTTACAAAAAAGTTATACTTAAATTCATCCTCTTTATTTTAACTTCACTCTTATAATCAGGTTAATAAAGTCTTCATATTAGAGCAGAGAAGTATGCTCTGGACAAATACATACTTAATAAACAAGATTTAAATCGTATAACTTAAAGCATCATGATCATTAGGGCTTTAAAACATAGTTTATTATATCTTTAACTCCTGCCCTATTCAAGTTCAAAAAAATTTTTTTGAGGCGGTGATTAGGTATGCATGTATGTATTTATTTATTTATTATTTTTTTAACTGAGATACTGGGGATTGAACCCAGGACCTTGTGCGTGCTAAGCATGCACTCTACCATTGAGCTATACCCTCCCCTCTCCTTTTAAGATTTTTAGTTTGAATTGCCAGAAAGTATCAACTGATTTGACTTTTTGTTTCCTTGTTTTGGTCCACTCAGTGTGGAATCACCAATCAAAGAAGCTGAAAGATAGAAAAAGGAGGATGAGAAACAAAGGGCAAGGAGATAAGTAGCCTATAACTTAATCCCGTCCTCACAAGACCAGTCCGGCTCGGTCTGTTGGTCTGCCACTGCTCCCTTCTGTGTTCCTGGCCTGCCTCCTGGTGCTCTTTATTTTCTGAACCTGGCCCAGGCCCCCTTTCTTAACATGATGCTTCGTGTATAATCATAATAGTTGACTGGAGCTGAAACTGAGAATAAATGTATTTGCTATCCCTGTACCAGAGGCCAGAAACTTAAAAAAAAAAATCAGCTTATTCTAGTTATTCTTTATTGGAGCTGCACAAATAAAATCTTTTTAAATGTTATTAAATTACAATTTAATAAGCACAGTAGGATATGAACACATTGCAGGGAAAAAAAATCCATTTTGTTAGTAATGGGAGAATTTGAAAATGTACAATTTCTATGAATAAAATGGAGAAGGGTGAGAAGAAATATACTTCATAACAGAGCAGGTTCATTGCAGGGAATAGGTTCGTCCGGTGCTGATGCCACTGACCGTGAATACGGTTCTGCACAGAAACGCTTTGGGCATATGGAGCAGAAGTGACAGACATGCTCCCACGTTCAGTTGTCTCCTGTCTGAGCCCAGAAATTTTATGAAACAATGAATTTTGTTATTTTAACTCTGGTTGTTATTTACAGTATTCATTTGCTTTGAAAATAAGTTTTTGTCTTGAAATTGTATTAAGCATTATATTTTAGTTTTTAACTGTAGCTGTTCTAGGTAGAGTATGATCTATTGGGAGATTGAAATTAGGAAGTAGCTGAAATAGCATCTGTTGGAGAGCTATTTATTCAGGTACCTGAAACAGGAGATACTCTGGTTAGTTTCAGAACGTACAAGACGGAAGCCATAGCTATATTAAAAACGCTTAGAAATTGCTTTCATTTGGGGAGTTGTGAGGTTGGTTTTTTTTTTTTCTTTTAACTTTTGAGAGCTTGCTAATTGGATTCTTGGCTTTTATATGATAGGCTATTAAGAATTCAGAATCCTTCAAAGTAAAATTAGTGAGTTGGAGAATGGAATTTCTCCTTGACACTCTTTTAAGCATAATCAACAGTTTAGAATGATGAATAACATTCCTGGTTGTGTTTGAGTTAATTCGCTTATAGCAGTGGTAAGTGATCTTCAGCATAGTTTCACCTGAGATTAGGGGCCTGAGAGATGAGTTAATTCATCAGTACTTAGAATGTTTACTTAGTAAGAAATATCTACTAGCTATGGTTTGTGAATGAGGAAAACTTAGGCTGAGTTTGATTTTAATAGTCAGACTGTCCTAATATTTTTATATGTCTAGATCCTGAATTATACCAGGTATAATATTTTCGATTTTCCTTACTTAGGAAAGGGAATTCTTGAAGAATTATGTTCAGCGAATAGTTGATGTTCGACCTACATTGGTTCTAGTTGAGAAAACAGTATCTCGAATTGCCCAGGACATGTTACTGGAACACGGCATTACTTTGGTGATTAATGTAAAATCAGTGAGTGCTTTTATTTTTCTATTTTTATATCATTTAAAAAAATCACAGCTTTAAAATTTATATGCATGTGTGGTAAATGTACAGGGATCTTTGATTATTTATTTCTTGGCTGTGTCATATATACTGAAAGTGGAACAGGCATGGCGGTGATTCCATTATGTAAGACTGGAGAATCTCAGGCTGGAAGAAGTGGAATTAACGTAAAGTTCATACATAATGAGTATGTAACACTCATTATAGGTGTCTGCAAGACCAAAGGTGTGATAGACATTAGTTAATAAGTTGTATTTGGGGAGACTTCATTTTGTTTGGGGACTCATACAAGCAGAAAATGTTCTCTCCTTTGAAAAGCTACTCTCTTCAGAATAGAGACCAATTCTAGAAGTTCCCCACCCCTCATCAGTATCTTGTGCCAGTGCATGATGCTTAAATGCCTTTGGTGATGTTATTAATATAAGTATGGTTTAGTTTAGTGGATGCATATTGATTACTAAGTAACTGTGTAGATCACTTGAAGTCATGATTATTAAAATTGAGGAAATTCATTGTGAGGGCATTTTCAAATGTTCTTATTATTTTTCCAGATTAAATTTACTAACAATTTTATTCTTCTCTAATTTGTAATATAATGTTCTGTGTTCCAGCAAGTTTTAGAACGAATCAGTCGGATGACCCAAGGTGATTTGGTAATGTCGATGGACCAGCTGCTTACAAAACCCCACCTGGGCACCTGTCACAAATTTTATATGCAGATGTTCCAATTGCCTAATGGTGAGTAATCTTCAGCATAGATTCACCTGAAACTGGGGAGCTGAGGAAATGAATAAACTCATCAGTGCTACGACATTTATTTAGTAGGACATGTCTATTAGCAGTGGTTAAATGAGGGCAGGCAACCATGGTCTTGCTTAAGGGTTTTTCTCTTGTAGATGTTAAGATGGTGAATTAATTCTGCCTGGACTTCTGGATCCCCACCTAAGCCTTCTTAACTTTGTGTTTGTTTATTTGTAGAACAAACCAAAACACTGATGTTTTTTGAAGGCTGTCCACAACACCTGGGCTGTACAATCAAGCTTAGAGGAGGCTCTGATTATGAGCTGGCTCGAGTTAAGGAGATCCTAATATTTATGATCTGTGTAGCTTATCATTCTCAACTAGAAATCTCCTTCCTCATGGATGAATTTGCTATGCCTCCTACATTAACACAAAACCCTTCCTTCCATTCTCTGATTGAGGGACAGGAGGATGAAGGGGCTGTACAAGAGCCGTTCAGCGGAAGTCCCCTCCCCCGGGAGCCTGACTTCCCTCCTGACTTTCTGCCCTCTGATGATAGTGGTTTGCTAGAATCAAGGATTCTGTTTGAGAAGGGTGACCAGGAAAATAAAAGCGTTCCACAGGATGTCGCCTCTTCGAAGCATCAAGAGTATGCTACAGCAGCTTGCCTGGCAGGTGCACCCTGTGCCCTCTTTCCTTCGGTACCAGAATCATTGTTGCCGCTCCACGTGGACGACCAACAAGATGCCATAGGCGGTGAACAGCCAGAGACTTTGCAGCAGACAGAGGAGCTCCAGGATCCCAAGAGCCAGATGAGAGCCTTCAGAGACCCTCTGCAGGATGACACTGGACTGTACATCACTGAGGAAGTTACCTCTTCTGAAGATAAACGAAAGACTTACTCTTTGACCTTCAAACAGGAATTGAAAGATGTGATCCTGTGTATCTCCCCAGTAATCACATTCCGGGAACCTTTCCTTTTAACTGAAAAGGGGATGAGATGCTCTACCCGGGATTATTTTGCAGAGCAGGTGTACTGGTCTCCTCTCCTCAACAAGGAGTTCAAAGAAATGGAGAGCAGGCGGAAGAAACAGCTGCTCAGGGATCTCCCCGGCCTTCAGGGCATGAATGGAAGTGTTCAGGCCAAGTCTATTCAAGTCCTGCCCTCCCATGAGCTAGTGAGCACCAGAATTGCCGAGCATCTGGGTGATAGCCAGAGCCTGGGGAGAATGCTGGCTGACTATCGGGCCAGAGGAGGAAGAATTCAGCAAAAAAATTCAGACCCTTTTGTCCATTCGAAGGAGGCATCAGGTACTTCAAGTGGCAAATCAGGAAGCAAAACTGAGGGTGATGAAGAGAAAGGGTTGATTACAAGTGATGCAGTGTGGTCCACAAAGGTGAGCAAGACCACTTTGGGTGCTTGTGTAAATTTAGAATGTGTTAAAAAACTGCTATGGCAGGGTAAAAAAATCAAACATGACAAATTGTGTGCAGATTTATTAAATAGTTCCTTTTTTTTTTTCAGTCTTAGATCTTTCGGTTTATATGTTGCTTTAAAATGTATGAAATAGGAGTTTAGTGTAATGAAACTGGGTTTTGAGGGTTTCAGGCTGAGCTCACAGTAAACTAGGAAGAGCTCTGAGGGTAGGGCATAGTGGGGAGCTACTTAAAATTTCTGGCAGGATGACTTGAGTGTAGTGTGATGATCCTCGATCCTTTTAATGGTAGTGAGCAGGAGAGTAAGAATTGGAAGCTTATTGTAGGAAATGGATGTGTTTTTAAGAAATGTTAGATGTATTTGTTTTTTTAACATAAAAACACTTTACATTATTATTTAACTATGACTGCCTTTTTACTTTTTAAACAGAAATTGAAGGCAAATTAAAGATTCATTCATGGATACATTATTGATAATGATGGTAATAAAACTAATGAATAAATCCGTCTCTAGATGAAGAAATGCAGTTGTTTAATAAAATAAGTAAGAAGATGTTCAGTTTCACTGGTAGGGAAGGATTAAATAATAATGGTGTACCGTTTTTTATTTACGAGATTGGCAAAAAGGAATGTGATAAGAGCTATGGTTAATGAGGCATGGAAAAATACTTCTAATAAAATTTACATAAACTTATATACATTTATCCAAGCTTATTAAAAGTGACGGGGAAGTCTTATAATTTCCATGAGTATGTGTATATTTTTGATTTAGGATTCCTATCTTTTATAATCTATTCCTGCAGAAATAAGTAAGCGTTTTGTTTAAGGATACTTATATTTTATGTAGGTACAAGGATGTTTACCAAAGCGTTATTTCTAATTGTTTGCTGTAAAAGGGATGACTTGGATCTCGTTTAATGACCTAGAGAGAGCCCATGATACACTTTCTAGTTTTAAAGAGCAAATTGTATTTTCATAGACGTAGCATCATCCCATTTTTATAAAAAGCAAAAATCACCTGTATATACTCCTGTGGGTGTTTTTGTGTGTGTATGTGTGTGAGCTAACGAAAGAAGTGCATGGTTTTTAACCATACAGTCAAATTTGTCAATTTGAGCGGTGGGGCAGCACCGAAGGAAGAGAAGCTTTATGTACTTCATGAACTTCTTCATATACCTCTGTACTATTTGAATTTCAGTAGAAACAGGTGTAACCTTTCTCGTGATCAAAAAAGGTAAAAAGTACAAATCAATAAATGCCTTAGAATTTAGATTTCTAGGTGTCTCAGATTGGTGTTATATCTAGCTATCAGTTCCGACTGTTTCATATTAAAGTAACTATTTACTTCCAGAATAATTTAATGCAGTTTCCTAAAAATAAAGCATATTTAAGAAAACAAGCTATTTGGACATCTGTTTGTATTTTTTAGTGTACTTAACTTTTTGGATTGCTTTACCCCAAACACTAACTGCTCTTCTTCCTTACATTTAGTTTCTTACAGTTTTAAGCCTTCCCTGGAACCCCTGTAGTGATGATAGGGGCTCTAATGATTGAGTGGAATGTGTTGGATGTTGGAGGCGGGCCTTGGGGTTGGAGTGCGTTACACCTTCCAGGTGCTCATCCGGGTGTTCCTTCTCTTCCAGGTGGACTGTCTGAACCCTGTCAACCACCAGAGACTGTGCGTGCTCTTCAGCAGCTCTTCTGCCCAGTCCAGCAATGCTCCCAGTGCCTGTGTCAGTCCCTGGTAGGATTCCTGCCCAGCACCCTCCCCGACCCTCCCACCCCCTACTGTTGTACTTAAGAACAGAATTCCAGCAACTTCGAAAGTTCAGCCACTAGGATCTGTTTTCTAGTTCATGGCATGCTGCTGGTCATATATAAATTGATGGAACTTTTAAACTTGTGAAATAAATATGAAATTTGTATTTATTCCCAGGTAGAAGTAAATGAGAGTACCTTAAGCAACAGTGAAAAGGATATGAGGGATGGAAGAGAAATTCGTAATAAAAAAAGTGAGAAAGTTGATACATAAGAGCTAGTTTTAAGCGTTTTGATGAGAACATGTGCAAAGTAGGCAGATTTTCTTTAGGTATCGTTTTTTTATAAAAGCAGCCTTTTACCTTTGAGTTTTAAAAGTACTGTAGAACATAACTGTTGTTTTTGGAGTACTTTCTAAGACAAAATGTATTCCATAGTGTAATTTTGGACACCAGAAACACTTCTGCCAGTGAGCTCAGGGATTCTTGAGCATCAGTTTGGCTCTAGCAGCTGGCTTGGGGCTGGGCCAGCCCTTAGGAATTTTCTCCGGGAGTTTAGATCAAGGCTTGAATAAGATGTGGGTTTCAACAGGGTATGTATAGCCGAAGTCTCTTATTTGTGGACATTTATAAGTTGGGTGTAAAGTTAGGAACTGGCTCTCCTGGAAGAGTATGAGCTGCTGTTCTTCGTGCTCAGTCACAGTGTGGACTGGAGAGCAGAGATGGGGTCCCATTTTATACTGACAGGGCTTAACGCTTTGTAGAGGAAACTTTTACTTCTTCCTAATTCAAATCAGTTTTACTCATTTAATACTAGAGTTTATGCATCTTGATTAAATAGTTTCATGAGATACTAATAGATTGGGAGTGGATACAGTGTGGTAGTGTGGCTAGTCCAAACCTGTTTTATCAGATGAGATAAAACCTGTTCTTTAACAATAAGAGAATATCAGCTGTTTTAATACTATATTATAAGCACATCTAACAGGTATCAGTGTGTAATCTTGTGAAATGTCTTGCTGGGTGGTAATTCTTAAGAGATGTTTCTAAGAAACAACCCTCTCTTTTAGGATTGTAACAATGGAATTTTATGGGAAAAATGACCTTACATTAGGAATATTTTTAGAGAGATACTGTTTCAGGTAAGAACCAAATTTCTCCTTGTGTTCCATTTATGCTGTTTTAATGCCCAGAAATTCAACCTAAAATATAAACATGAGTTAAAGCATTGTTGTGTGACCTGGATGTTCATGCCACATGTCAGGGTGTACCATACAATGAGTAATCTATTTCATATTCAACCCAGGATGTCTTCTCCAAGTCATTATTCACATCTTTGCCCATTTAATTACCCTGTAATCCCTAAGACTTTTTCAGGATGTTTGTATTTACAGTGATTCAAAGAGAAGCTAAGGAACCTCGATTTAAGCTTAGTGCTATCACCTGCCATGTACATGACAAAGAGCAAGTAATTTAATCTGTACCTGCTCCCTTTATAGGGAATAACAAGTTGCACAAATGTTAGGAGTTTTAATAGATAAAATGAGATGATGTTTTAGAAATGCTCTGTGAATAGAAGGTGCTTAACAAGTGGAAACTATCCCTGTGATTTGGTTGAAGGCAGATGTTCAGCTGCAGGCTCAGAGCAGGACAAGTGGTACCCTGTGGAGATTGTCCATTGGCCATCCTTACTCTAGAGAGAGATTGCTGCACTTTCTTGACAGTGGTTCTGATTAGCCAGTATTCACTATACGTGCTTCTTTGTTTTGTGGTTAATGTGAGGACTTTTTTTTTTTTTTGTCAAAGGCCTTCCTATCAGTGTCCTAGCATGTTCTGTGATACCCCCATGGTGCATCACATTCGACGCTTTGTCCATGGCCAAGGCTGTGTGCAGATAATCCTGAAGGAGTTGGATTCTCCAGTACCTGGATACCAGCATACAATTCTTACCTATTCTTGGTGCAGAATCTGCAAACAGGTAAGTATACCGTGTTGTTGTGATATTTCAAATAAAATAGCACCTATGTCTTTGTTTGTATAGTTCTTTTTGGGGGATGAGGGTGGTGTCAATTAGTTTGGATTTGTTATTGGTCATTGGGCTCTTATTTATTTTACCTCCTAGTGCTGTATGTTCCATTTAATGTTTGTTTCTTGAAGATTTCATTTTAGGATTTATCATCCATTATATAAAACATAAGTACCTTGTCCAATAAAATATATGGAGATTGTATTTTGACAGTTCTCAGTTATGTTTGTTTGCTCATTCAGTAAGCACTGGTATAGCACCACCTAGGTGCCAGGTACTGTACTAGACCCTGGGAATGAGAAAAGAACAAGGTATGGCTCCTCTCATCAGGAGACAGACTTGTAACAATAATTACAGTATGCAAGGGTGTTTGTGCAAGTTTGAGTCTATAGCAACATTTCTGTCTTAAGAGATACAGAGGAAACTATGTTTACTTGATCTCTTTTGGTTTACATATACATTCTTGAGGAAAGGACCATGTATTTTATTTCTTCTGTGTGCTTTTCTAACTCTGGAGGAAATTTTTGTGCCAATATTATGTTTTTTATATACACTTTTTATCCAGATTGTTTGCAGTGAGCAAGCGCCAAATTTAAC
Organism: Camelus dromedarius; assembly: GCF_036321535.1. Classification (NCBI taxonomy): domain Eukaryota; kingdom Metazoa; phylum Chordata; class Mammalia; order Artiodactyla; family Camelidae; genus Camelus; species Camelus dromedarius. The sequence goes on along the minus strand of NC_087439.1, from coordinate 65,917,790 downwards.
TTCATTGTTATTTTAATTAGCTTGTTTTAAAGTGTGCTTTTGGAAGCACAAATGGGAATTACATATGAAATAACAGTGCAGTCTGTCAATATCTGTGGTTGAGGAGTGCAGAGTCAAAGGTGGTTCTTTCTGTGCTAGTAAACATACAGCCATGAAATCATTTCTTGTAATGATCGGTGTTTCTTTTTATACTTGGTCTTATAGGCCCTTAGTTCCTGGTAAATAGTTGGCGATATTTTGTTGTGGAATATGTGAATTTCTGTAGATTGACCAGTGAACTAGATGAATAATTAAAATTTGACCTGTATATCTTGCATGCTTGGTATATGCACTTTATTTTAAAACAAAAACTTCCACCTTTGAGCTTATGTTAGAAAGGAAAAGGTAAACAGTTATTGTTACACAGAAATGAAAACTTTCATGTGTCAAAAACATTCCATCTGTGACCAAACATTGATATACTTACCATTAAATTTCTATAAGCCATGATAATAGAAAAATGGGCAAAGGTCATGTTAAAGCACTTTAATACAAATGGCCAGTAGGCATGTGCAAATAAATTTTACTTGTTAGTAGTCAAAGAAGTACAAATAAAATAAGTGGAGTGTTTTTACTTATTTATTTTTAAAGAAGTCACATTTCAGATATTTATAATTCTGGAGATTGGTAGGGAAGTGGGGAAATTGATATTTTCAGATACTGTTGGAGATTGTGTAAACCAGTATACCTGTTTTGGGATACAGTATGGCAAAAAGTGTCAAAGATTGTATAAATGTTCATGTCCTTTGACCTACCAGTTTCCACTTTTATTGATTTATTCCAAGAAAATAATAATGGATATTTATAAGAGTATATATTTGTATGTATACACACATACCCACCCACCCCACACACATACAAGAAGTTCATCAAAATAAAGAAAAATTTGTAGTGTCTTAAATGTATCTCAGTAGGGATTGGTTAAATATGGACATACAATGGGGTACTCTGCAGCCATTAAAATCAAGTCGTAGAAGAATATTCTGTGCAGGAAAATATTTATGATATGTTGCTAAGTGAAAGAAAAAAAGGTTATGAAACTACTTACATAGAGCTTTTATTTATAAATGTACTAGCTATGCATATGTGGATTCATCATCTATGGAAAGAAAGCAGACAGTGTGTTGGTGGTGGTGGGATTATTGGCGATACAGCGCTCCTCAGCCATCCCTAACTCCACTCACCTCTAAACATTTTTCTCTTCCGGTTTTCTGCAGTCAGTATATACTAGATTTGTACTAAAAAAGAAAACACATTGTTTTTTAAAAAAGAGATTTTCAATACGTGATTAGAGATAACAATTTATGCTGACTTTCAGGTAACACCAGTTGTTGCTCTTTCCAATGAGTCCTGGTCCATGTCATTTGCAAAGTACCTTGAACTTAGGTTTTATGGGCACCAGTACACTCGTAGAGCGAATGCTGAGCCATGTGGTCATTCCATCCACCATGATTATCACCAGTATTTCTCCTATAACCAGATGGTGGCATCTTTCAGGTAAGAAGTCCGAGCGACCCTGTGCACGATCACATACTCCTGGGAAGGCGTTACAACATTTCTGCTATTACTAATTTGTGGTGTGTGTTGTTCTCCACCTTCACCTTTTCAAATGCAGAGGGTCATACTCTCTGCAAAAAGCTTTCAGTGTTATTGTTTTATTGACTCCTTTAAGAAATAAGTATTGTTATTACCCTCACTTAGAGAGCTTATAGCTCACAAATAGAGCTAGCAAGGAATGAGTCCTCATATGAACTAGTAGATTTGCTACTACAAGTGTTGCACTTAACCAATGTTTTTGCTTCTAAGAGTTTGTCAGAATTTTTGCTAAGACATTACTTAGTGTAAGGATAATCAGATATTATAGAGCTAAAATCACTCGTTCAAAGATTGGGTAGTTACACTAGTATTAAATGATTTGAGAAAGCCTTCAGGCTCTTTCTTCAAAATACATCCAGAATCTGGACACATCTCACCACCTCTCCCACTACCACTCTGGACTGAGTCTCTCTTATCTTTCACTGGATCATTGCAGTAACCTTGACCCTTTTCCCTTTGGCCTTGCCCCCTGCAGCCTGTTCTCCACACAGCAGTCAGAGTGATCCTGTTATATGCAGATCAGCTCAGGCCACTCTTCTACTGTAGACCCTTCCATGGGTGTCTGTTTCACCCCGAGTGAAAGCCAGAGTCTGTTGACAAGCCTCTAAGCCCCTACGTGCTCTGGCTGCTTACCTTCTGCTGCTCTGCCCTCGCTCACCGGGCTGCAGCCTCGCTGGCCTCCTGGCTGGGCCTCACTTCTGCCACGTGGGCTCCTACCTGGGAGCCTTGCACTTGCTCTTGCCCCTCTGAGCTGTCTGCTCCCACACATCCGCCTGCTTTTCCTTACTTCCTGTGGATCTTTGTTCAAATTTCTCCTAGCAGTCTTTGCCTCATTTTCCTGCTTTGTTTTCCCCTGTAGCACTTACTGTCTGATGTAAAATGTATTTTAAGTATTTATTTGTTTTTATTTATTGCCCAAATCTTGTTATTCCTGAATCATGAGGGCAAGAATTTTGTCCGTTATTCAGTGCTGTATCCTCAGCACCTAAAATAGCATCTGACACATAATAGGTCCTCAGATATTTGTAATCGAACCCTGTTACCTATTTTAAGCAAGAGCTGTTAATCATGAACCTAGGGCCTAAGTGGGATATAGCATTTAGTAGACAACATAAACTTCAGGTGGGAAAGAAACTCAGGAAGAATCCTTGGGAGCTGAGAAGGTAGTGAATACCAGCGTCTGAGCTAATTGTAGGAAGGAGTCCCTCTCCTCGTTCATAGAGGTTTATATCCCAGTCATTTTTGTTTTTAAAGCACAGAAGGGTGGCCTTGAGGGATAAATGATGACATCACAGTGCGGGGATAAAACAAACAAAATAACATCTATTTAAAACTGGGGAGAATATTTATAATGGTTGATGAAGTTGTCTTCAATATTTTTATGATTGTTTTAAGATGCCATTTTATAGAAACTTCATGATATCTTATACCTCATAGGATTTAGTTGACCATCGTGATACACTTCTACTCAAAATACTAAACTATTTTCCACTTTTCTACTATTACTTGTATTTTCTCTTTCAGTTATTCTCCCATTCGGCTTCTTGAAGTATGTGTTCCGCTTCCCAAAATATTCATTAAACGTCAAGTCCCATTAAAAGTGTCCCTTCTTCAGGATCTGAAGGACTTCTTTCAAAAGTAAGTTTTATATTCTTTGATCATCTTTTTTTGTTTGTTTAGTACTGCCTGCAATCTAAACTATTTTAAATATCAGATTTGTTTATTTAGCTTTCTTTGAAAACAGAAATAACCATATTTTTCTAATTGTATGTTATACATACCTGATGTAAAAAAGCAAAAATGTAGATAGTGCATAAAAGTATTTAAAAAAAAGGTCAAACCCTCTCAGGCATAACAACTATTAAAATTTTGATGTACGTCCTTTCAGGTCTTTTTTGTTCTACAAAATTGAATGTGATTCTTAACTAGAGAAGACATAGTTAAATTTTGTGTGTGACACTTTTGTGAGATTAGAAACTTTGATTCCAAACTTTGATTTTCTAAAGTGTTTAGTATTTTTTATGTTTATATTGTTAGAGTTTCACAGGTATATCTTGCTGTTGATGAAAGACTTGCATCTCTGAAAACTGATACATTTAGCAAAACAAGAGAGGAAAAAATGGAAGATATCTTTGCACAAAAAGAGGTAATTCATTTCTCTGACAGGAACCCCAGAGTTGTGAACTCGTTGGAAGTTCCTTTCGAGGGCTTCTTAGATTGCTGGCGTGGTTTCTGTTCCTCTGTAGATGGAGGAAGGCGAGTTCAAGAGTTGGACTGAGAAGATGCAGGCGCGGCTCCTGTCCTCCTCCATGGAGACCCCTCAGCAGCTGCAGTCGGTCTTTGAGTCGCTCATCGCCAAGAAGCAAAGCCTCTGCGAAGTGCTGCAAGCCTGGAATAACAGGTGTGACTTGGCAGCCTGGTATTTCTTTCATATGATTGCAAAATTTGCTCTCCTGTGAGGTTTTTGATATGAGTGTCCTTATTAATTACGGATTTTTCATTTTACTCTCAAGTGGTAGGAATTTTTATTTTTATCACCACTACCACCCCCCATCTCTTTTCATCCTTTAAGGTGTATATGCTAATATTTGAGTAACTTGTGAAGGTTAAAAAACAAAGCTGAGAGTAGCTTTCAGTGCTGCTTCGAATACCTACAATGTGTGTGCTTACTGAGATTAGTATGCCGTGGAGGGATCATTGTTTTTTAGGCCAGGACTTTGAACTCCACTATTTTGTGTATCTTACACCTTTATTTAAATATTTTATGTTAGGAAATATTTCCCTTTAATGCTTATTTAAAAGTTCAGTTAGATCATCGTAACTTTTTTATTGAACACTTGGATTATGCTAGGCACTAAGTAAGGCACTAGACAGACATTCACTCTTTTATTTCATTTCGAGTCCTCCAATGTATGTATACTGATTCCACGTTACAAAGGAGGAAACTGTGGCTCTAGGAGACTAAAGGATTTGCCCAAGTTACACAGCTGTTAATTCCAGAGCTGGACTTTGAGCCCAGGCCCATTGGTCTTTAACAAGCGTGTTTTTTAATGTTATGTTGTGCTGACTCATAATAACTTGCTATTTTTTAATAACTATAGTCATGTCAGTAACAACTGACTGATTAGAAATAAGACAGAAATTTAGTCTTACTTACGTACAGTTTTTAACATCTGTGACAATTCAAAGAGGAAAATCTAATTATTGTGGTTTCAAAGCTATAAGGAGAAAATTTATAAACATTATTTGGGATATTAGAAACAAAACCGTATTCTTCTTCACCCCCCAACCCCTTTTCTTTAACTGTAGGTTGCAGGACCTTTTCCAGCAGGAAAAGGGTAGAAAGCGGCCTTCAGTTCCTCCAAGTCCTGGAAGACTGAGACAAGGGGAAGAAAGCAAGGTACTAAAATGCAGTTTTGTCTTGGGGCCTTCACTGATATAAATAAAATAAATTTCTCTTATGACATTCAGAAGTGGTAGTTTGACACATACTCTATTAATAATATGAGAGTTTTTCATTTTGAGGTTATAAGATTTCAAAGTGATGTGACTTGGATTAATTTTTTTATATTAGCCTGAAATAAAATATAATTCATTTGTTTGAAACATTTATCAAAAACTACTGTCTACTGGCATCACTGAGGACAGCATCACAGTGGCAGTGAGTGCAATAAAGGAGAAGTTGTGATGCTAAGGGAGTGGATGATGGAGGGAGGTCTCTCTAGTATGGTGAGCAAATCACAGAACATTCTAAGCAGTGATCTAAGAAATGCCTTTATAATGAAATTGTACACAAGGCTGATAGTCATTTTAAATATATCTTATCTATGGATAATGGGACTTGAGAAAGTCCAGTGGATAATAGAAGATTACTAGGCTTAATGGATAATCATAAGTAGTTCTTAGATGCTTTAAAGGGTCTGGGAGCTGCTGTTCAGAGCAATATTCTCCAAGTGTAGTTCAAAGACCCCCAGGGTTCCAAGACCATTTCAAGGGCTTTGCAAGATACCCTTTTTTCAACTATATATCTGTGTGAGGCTGGACTTTCTTTATATACTTCGATCATAATAATATAGCTCAACAGATTAAAAACAGAAGTTAGAGAGAAATTTAAGCTAGGTATTAAAGTATTTGTACAAGTATAAAACATTTCAATGTCACTCTTACCAATTGTTTTTTAGAAAATATTTTAAATTAAAATATGTTATGTATGTTAATATGTGGTGGTTTTATTATTATTTTTAAGTGAATTAGTGCATGTTCTAACATTTTTTTCAGTTTTAGTTCTAATAAGGTAAAAATTAAAAGGTATAATCCACATAAACGAACGCTATTTGTGTCTTAATAATTCTTAAAAGGTTGAAAGAACTGTCCTGAGACCAAAATGTTTAAGATTCACTGGGTTAAAAAAATTTTTTAGTGTTATTTTAATGCTTCCTTAAGAACAAAGTATTTACTCTTCTACAGATAAGTGCAATGGATGCATCTCCACGGAATGTTTCTCCAGGGCTTCAAAATGGAGAAAAAGGTTGGTACTTGAGTCTGGTCATCACTTGTCATTGAATTTAAAGACATTTCTTAGTCTATAAGTTGTTTTTAACTGCTAATTTTGAGAACTTTTTTCTGATGCAATTGTTCACATACTTTTTTTCCTTTCCTGTAGGGCATTTGTAGCACTGTCAGTTTAAGACTATCATAAAGTACATTGCATAAGATAAGTTAGGATGTAGAAATACACAATAGAGAAGTCCGCTTTTAGAGGAAGAACAAAAAGACAAAAGAAAACTGAATTCCTGTTTCGCTTGTTCCAAAGTCAACTCTTAGGTTTCATAGCAAAAATCTTACGGAGTTTAAATAATATTTTTATATCACTAAAATATTTTCTACACTTAAGATATTTTTTTCCTTAGTATTTTATTGAATAACTTGGTGCCATCCTAGAAAATGTGTAAGAAAATTTACTTATCTTTGTAGAGAAAGAACTCAACTCATCATTCTTGAAATTTTTCTTTTATAATTAAGTGAATTTCCCCCCTGAGAATAAGCATGAGTTTTTTTTTCCCCAGTAGTGTCATAATTTCATTCCCTATTAATTTGAATGAACTAATATTTAGGTAGGCATTGTGGTCGAGTGCAAAGATTGGATAGGAGCCGGAATTGGTTGCCAGTCACAGTGCAAGATCTAATTGTGGTCAGGTCATATACCCTGCCTGGATTTTTGTATCCATTTTTAAAATATGCACTAAAATAATCTACATAACTTTTAAGAAGCTAAAATTCTTTGGTGTCTGAAGTAGAAATATGAGTTGGCATTTAAAAAACATTACTATTAGGTAGAAATGGACATAATGTTTTTAAGTGACTCATTTAAGGCTGTGTTTTTCTTTAGAGGACCGCTTCCTAGCCACCCTCTCCAGTCAGGGGTCCACCAGTTCCCCCCACCTCCAGCTGCCCACTCCTCCCGACACCGCACCTGAGCAGGCGGTGGGAGGGCCCCCCGACCTTGATACTGCCAGCAGTTCCGAAGGTACGGTTCCAGTCACTTTCACTGCACTTCATGCAGAAGAGACAAGCACTCTGAGTGCTTTGACACAATGCTTTCTTATCCCTTAGGATTTAAAATTTTTACGTATTGAAAGTGCTCTTTTAGTTTTAGCTTTTTATTATATCCCTTCTTCAGTTGCATTACTTGACGTGTAAATATTTCAGTAAAATAAAATGTTACTCAGCTTCATCTACTTTCTGGGGATATTACTTCTTAAGTCCCCTAAAGCACATGATTACTGCCTTGTAAGAAAGTAAGAGAAATTGCAGCCATTTCTCCAACAATAAATATTTGTTTCACTCATAGCAAATTTATGCCTTGCTTCTCTCTTGCTTTCTGTTTAAGCAGCAACTACCTAATTGTAGTGTAAACTTTAAAATTGCAGTTAAACTCAGATGTAATAGCCACAGTGCACATAATTGAGTTGAAGTGGCAACATGAACAGCTGTGACTAAGTTCACGCATGCTTGAGCAGTGGTCTCACCATGGCTGCTGCCTGGCCCTGCGATGGTAAGAGTCCATCGACTGCAGGATGATCTCAACTTCGAAGATGTTGAAATGCAAAAAAAAAAAAAAGAACCCCTTGGGGTTAGTGCTGTGTATGTTTGTTTATTGCTTCCTGTTTCAACCTATAATAGTCATTATTCCTAGATCAGAAATCTTATACCCTAATTGGTAATTACAGTGTGCATATGTCCATGTTCCATAAAGGAAAAGAAATATAGTTGACACTATATACTTTTTTTAGTTCCTCCTGAATATTAACATGTAAGTAGAATATTTTTCATCCCAGATGTGTTTGATGGTCATTTGCTGGGATCTACAGACAGCCAGGTGAAGGAAAAATCAACCATGAAAGCCATCTTTGCAAATTTGCTTCCAGGAAATAGCTATAACCCTATTCCATTTCCTTTGTAAGTATTATAAAAGCCAGTGGCTGTTCGGTGGTTTTATTTTCACTTTATTAAAAAAATCTCTATAGCACAGGGAACTATATACAGTATCTTGTAATAACCTATAATGGAGCAGAATAAAAAAAAAGAATGAAAACCTTTTTGGATAGATTTACTCTCTTCATATTTAAATGTGTTTGTTTAACTGTATATATGTATTTCTCAATCCTAAATTATGCTTCATCATAGTAAAAAAATGTCTTTTGGTATAATATAATTTGTAGAACATGTAATCATTGTATAGTAGATGAGTGGATGAAAAAAGCATTAACTAATATTGCTTAATGCTTAAGATTACTGGTTCTGAAAAGAACTACTTATATATGTTTTTTGAAGATAGACTGCTACATCTATTCACCTCATCATCTTAAAAACATATTGATGATTGTATATGAGGATATTACCCAAAAATTTACTGAGACATGGTGCTTTTAATTTTAACAGTGGTAATGAAATATAATGACCCATGTAAGTTTTCATGTGATTTTGTTTGTACTGGGCTCACTCAGAGTAGGAGAAAACAGGCTGGCTGTGAGAGTTTATTTTTCTTCCGCTGGTTGACCTGTTTGGCTGTCAGATGCTGTACTTGTTACAGTGGTACAAGTGTATCCAAAAGGTGGACAGTTGTTAATAAGGATTTTGTTCTCTTGACTTATGTCTTTATTTATTCAGTCAACGTTTAAACTTATCGAGCACCAGCTCTGGTACCCCAGGATATAGAACACGACTAGAAAGGAAAGATCCCTGCTGTCAAGAGCTCACAGTTCTGGGGAGGAGACAGATAGAAACTCACACTATAGTATATGATGCATTCTGTGACAGCAGACTATAAAAGTTTCCTGTTTTCTATGCTTCAGACTTGAATATCTTGTTGCTTGACTGGGTTTTTGTCCCTCTTGTCTGTGGCCTTTGCACATGGCCTTCACTTTCTTCTTAGTCATTAAGCCCTCTGCATTCTTTCTCAGGAAAACTTTACCAGACCCTTCCCCAAGTTCTCTGCCCCAAACAGATTAGGACTCTTTATTATGTGCTCTCAGGATTTTCTCAGGACACTTGTCACAGAAGGTCATTTAATTTATTTGTAGGATTATGTGTTTCCTTACCTCACTGTACTGTAAACTGTACCATGCCTATTTTTCACCACTGTATTGTTAACAACTTACACGTATTAGATGCTTAGTAATAGTTTTCTTGACATTGTGTTTCTGGCACATTATGGGCAGTAAATGGCTGTTGCTCAAATGAATGAATGCTTCCATAGAGGGTTTAGGATGGAAGTCAGGGAAGCAAGATTTGGGCTGAAATGAAACACCATTGAGTTTTCATGTGGTGATAGGAGAGCAGCTATTGGTCTAGAAGTACATTTCCACAATTTCTAGAAGACTTTTCAAGCTTATAGTAGAACAAAGTGTTTTACACTTCTGCTGTTCATTGTATATGTTTTTTGAGATGAATATGGCCCAAAATCTTGCTGGTGTGAAAAGCTTTGTTTGGAGTGATGAATCCAGAACCATCTGCTTTAAAAAACAATTCTGATAATTTTCAGTTACCTTCAAAAACTTTCTGTTGATATATTCTCCTTGGCTGTTTGTTGGAGTTCTGCATACATTTTGGCTTAATTATATTCCTGTAATTGTGCATTATTTAGTTAACTTAAAATTGTCCTGAGACTTACTTGTAATAGTGCTGTGTGGTGTGTATACGTGATTTTCTGCTAATTTTGTTCTTATTTATGTACTTAAACATTTGAACAGTGATCCAGATAAGCACTACTTAATGTATGAACATGAACGAGTGCCCATTGCAGTCTGCGAGAAGGAGCCCAGCTCTATCATTGCTTTTGCTCTCAGGTATTATTCGTGGGACTTTTCTACCTATGGTTGTATCTTTATGTTTTATGTGCATTTGTTAATTGCCATTTTCTTGAGATCTGTCGCATAGAGTAGAACAAAATACAAGTAAACACAAAGTATTAAATGTAAGTTAAAAAAATATTCTTTGGGCTTGACAGCTTATTCTCTTTGTATCTGAAAATATACTCTTTACCCAAATAATAACAAGATGACTCTTAAGCAAGCTCCTAATGATTCCATTTTCTAGGCAAGCTATTTGCTAATCCTTGTATTCCCTAGCCATTCTCTGTGTTGTATTGTGTATCCATTGTATCCCTTCCTTTGATTTACTTATTAACATAATACTTGGAACGTATTTGCCTTATGTCATCTGAATATCTTTTTTGTATTCTTCATTCATTTCCTTCCTGCTTCCCACACATAGCAGGTAAAGTTTCCTCACTGAAAGAAATGCTGTTTCTATGCCTCGACCTATTTACATGCCCACAGTTACCATGTGTCTTAAAGAAGGACCCCTCTTTAAAAATATTTATGTATCATGTCTAAAAGGACAAAGTTCTGTAATCTTAATGGTGTCTTGGCAGTGGTAGAAGCTAGTTTAAGTAAAATCTAAGATGTTTAATTAAAAAACATTTTTTTTCCTGTTGGAAGAGATTGAAATTTTATACTTTTTAAAATATTGGTTACAAGTTGTCCATTTATTCAACAAATATTTGAATGTCCACAATATGTGCTATGCTAGGTATTGGATATACAGACATAAACAAGATAGATTTTTAGGCCTCAGCATTTATGGAGTTTAGAGTAACTTACTATTTGGATAATGAGGAATGATTTTCCTTTAGAAGGTTCCATATGATAAACTTGTAATCTTTGTCTTTTGGTGTTTATGAAGCTAGTATTTGCTTCTCAGTCTATCGCTTAGTCACATCACAATTTAATAGGCAAGAAAGGCAGGAAAGTCAACCAAGTCAAACATATTTTGTAAAACTAAGAAGGAAGTTTTCTAGTTGAGGTCACCTTTTTCTAGTATCTTGGAAAAATGGTACACCCTAGGATGCTTCTCTTACTCCATAACATCTGATTTACCTAAATCAGAGCTCCCAGACTGCTAGTCCAAAAGTTGGAGTTTTTTAGTCAGTGCAACATAAAAAAAAATTTTTTTTCTTGAAGTTCAGTACCTTGAAGTTGAAAAGCATGCTCAAGTTCCTTTCCTCTCCATTATACTCAACCCTGAAATGTCACGCTTTTAAGTTAGCTGTTTAACCCCTGAAGGCATTTGAACTAAATGTGAGTCTGTAGGCCTTCACAGTCATTGTTTAGGATATTAAACCCTAGTTGGTGTGTTCGGTTGTGTTTTGTATTATTTTCTGTGAGGACACAGACCTTCTTCATGAAGCTTCTAACTTGATAACTTTTGTTACTTAACTCAAATGTATTTAATTGTTGACACTTACAATGATTGCATTTCTATAATACAAAGCTTATTCTAAAGCATATGATTTATTTTAAAAGAAGACCTTAACGTTTAACATATTTCAACCTGTTCTACCCTAAGTTGTAAAGAATACCGAAATGCCTTAGAGGAATTGTCCAAAGCCACTCTGCGGAGCAGTGCTGAAGAAGGGCTTCCACCAAACAGGTGATCCGTGATTAAGTAGCATCTATTTCAGTTGAGCCATGTCAGCATTTTCTAAGTCCTTCTACTTCAGTTTTATTGTAGCTTATTATAAATGTAAAAGTTTCTAGAATATAGTCAATGGCACTCATGTTTTAGCCAATAATAGATAGAACAAAATTCAGGTATAATAGAAAGACCTTAAAAAGCCCCTCAGGATACAGTTTTCTGGTAATTGTCTTAGAGTTTCAGTGTCTATTGCAGATTTAAACTTGAACATTCTAAATTCTCTTTACTGTTTTCACTTTAAAAATAGTGACTTGTGAAATTAGTAAACTACTACTTGACCTTGTAAAGTATTTGTGAATTTTGCTTAATAAAGATCCTAATAGTTAAGAAACAAAACAACCCCCCTCACCAGTTTTTAAGGATGTTCAGTATTTCAGATGTTTTGACACATTATCATAATTGTTGGACTTATGGGTACTAATGTAGCTCTGATGGACTTGAGAAAATTTTAAGAGCCTATACTTTTGTATATTTTTTCATACATTTTCATAGCTTTAACATTTTGTTTTTCTTAAGTCCAGTAGACATTTCAGGACCTTTTCTTCCACGCTGCCCTGTGTTTATATAAATTATGAATCAATGTCTGCCATTGTGGGTGGGGTTAGGAGGGGAGTAGATTAATGGAGGAATGGGAGGACTTGCTATTTTGTGTCTGGATCATATAAAGCCAACTTTTTTTTGTTTTGTTTTTCATTTTAGTACTTTAGACAGCAGACCAAAGAGTAGCAGCCCTATTAGATTACCTGAGATCAGTGGAGGACAGACAAATCGTACAGCAGAAGCAGAACAACAACCAAGTAAGATTACAAATGGAGAAATAGTTACTAGTTTTGTTCATAATTGTGGTTTGAAGAAGAAAACACATTAAATAAGAAATGCCATTTGCCAAGAGTTTACTATTACTTCTGGTCTTTGAAATATAGTATGGATGTCAAATTTTTGTCTGTGTTCTTTTATACATATTTTGCTGTCCTTTGATTCTTACCTTAAGTTTATAGAGTTTGAAACTCATAGGTCCTTGCAAAAAGAAGCAGGATCTGCCTTCCTGGCTAGAGCTTTCAGTTTAAAGCACACAAGCTAAGAAATATGAACAGCAACTTTTTGGCTTGTTTGTTTCTGCAATATTGTTGGCACTGCGAAAAGAACTTTTCATGTAACATCTCCTTTAATCCCTCCAATGACCCCATAAGAGTTATTTGACTTATCTCCAGTTTTCAGAGAGCAAGTTCAGACTTTGGTTAAGCGGTGTGCTCAAGGTTACACAGGTACTGGGGAGCTGGCATTTGAACTTGGGTCTTTTTGACCTTGTTGGTTAGGAATATTCCCTCCAAGTAACAGAAGACTCAAGTGACTCTTGGGCCTTAAACAAATGACAGCTTATTTTTCTAAAATAGCAATGTCTGCAGGTGGGCAGTTGTTGGCATTGGTTCAGCTACTCAGTGTTGCCATGACAACATATGAGTAGTTTCTCTGTAATTCTCTTAAGTTTCACTCATGGTTAAAAATGTCCCACTTAATGTTTGCATTTGAGGCAGAAGGCAGGGACAAGCTGCAGCTGTGCCCTTTTATTAGGAAACGCCCGTCCTCCTTCATTCTCATTGGTTAGAACTGAGTCTCATGGTCACGCTTTCCTGCAAAGCAGACTGAGAATGTGGTGAGCAGATTGTCCTGGCTGGCTTATACAAATCATGATTCTTTTCCTGGGGCTCTACACGTTGCTGCCCCAGGAAAACACAGTGGGAGTTCTGTTAGCAAGGAACAAGGTGGGATTGGATAGTAAGGAGGCCATAATGGTGTCTGCCACCCTAAGTAAGCACTCGATGATTGACAGTTGATGTGGATTTTGTAAACTGTAAATGTACAAGGTTAGACTTATACATACTAATGACATGATGAAGCTCAAAGCTAAGAAGAAAATATAGAGCATGCTTTAGTAATATTTTTGGTCATCCTGTACTACTTATTTTTTAAAAAGTGCTAAAACTGAAATTGTATATTTTACTGTGTTAAAATATTGAAACACAGATGATATAAATATATTACCTTTAAACCCTTACAGCTTATTAAACTGTTTTGTGTTAGTTTAATTAACTGTAGTGTAATACTGTAAGAACCCAGCCCTAGCTTAATCTTGTTGCTTAACATATTATGACAGCCTTGGAAAGATATTTTTTAAAGGCTTTCTATATAATTTCTCACATTTTGATATATAGCTAATCTGAGCATTGCTCTTCTTCTATGTTTCTGATAATAAAAGTGCTTGACTGCCCTGCCCTCAACCCCATAAAACATGTGGAATGATAGTCTATGCAAATGAAAGTATCATTGTTACTCATATTTATTACCCTCATATAATGGTTACTGCTAACAAAGGGATGAGTTGAAAATTTTTATTTTTCCACCTGCAGTGACCTGCACTTAATATGTTACCTCTTATTTTTAGCCAAAAAGGCTTCTGGAATGTTGTCCTTCTTCCGAGGGACAGCAGGGAAAAGCCCTGATCTCTCTTCCCAGAAGAGAGAGACCTTACGTGGAGCAGATAGTGCTTACTACCAGGTTGGGCAGACGGGCAAGGAGGGGACGGAGAATCAAGGCATTGAGCCTCAAGGTGTGTTAAAGGAGACCAAATGTGCTTATTCTAGGCTTTGATTTACCTCTTTTAGTTGCCTGTGTTCCTCATGGCTTTAAGTAGTTGCTTCTACTGCTGAAACCAGAACATTCCCTCTCTTCTCACACCTCAGTGGGGTAGAGCGGAAAAAGCATGGCGCTTGGAGAATCCAACTGGTTTCAGATGTCATTGCCGTCACTTACTGTGTAGTGGTATTAGAAATCCTTACTTTTGGTACCTGTAAAGTGGCAAAAGCAATGTCTTCCTAGGTTTACTGAGGACTGAGTGATGTTACACATGTGAAACATCTCGCTGTGTAGCTCACAGGATATTCAGATGTTTTCATTTCACTACCTCCTCAGACGGTTCCTTTCTTTACCAGTCTTGGTAAGGTTGAGGCTATTGAAACCCAACTTCATTTTTATATTTAAAAAATGTATCTACCTGACTGTATTTGAACGCAGGGTTAGACCAGGAGTCAGCAAACTATGCTGACCTGTTTCTATGAAGCTGTGCTGGAGCACAGGCACACCCATTCACTTACTTATTGTCTGGCTGCTTTTGCTCTATATTGGCAAGTTGAGTAGTTTCAACTGGGCAAAATACTTAACCACCTGGCCTTTTACAGAAATAGTTTGACAACCCCAGGGTTAGATCATGAATTAGTAGTTTAAAAAATAGGAACTGCATGAAAAGTTTTCATTAGTAGTTATGTGTTTAGTATTCTACAGGCTGCCATTGGACTGTGATCCTTAGGAGGCATTGGTGCTTCAAAACAATTTTTTTTGAAATGTGAAACTTAGAGAATGACTTGTTCTTCTTTCTAGATGTTAAAATATATTACAAATCTACAGTAATTAGAGTGGATCTGGCAGAAGATCTGCCAGACAAATCAAATAAAAAAAAAGCTCTGAAGTAGACAGTAATGTATTTTATATGTTGTACAGATATCTTAGTATATGATAAAGAAAGCATCTCAAACTGTTGGGGAAGCATTATTCCATACACAGGGAAAACTGGTCATAAACTCTGGCAAAGGAGTGATGGGAAGCTGTGATGTAAGAGCTGAGTTAGTCTATTGCTATCATAAGGATTACTTAAATATAAGAAAAACTATTCTTCAATCTGAATTCTCTGATTGTTAATCTAAAAATTGATCTTTCAAAAGGTACATACATTTTTATTATAATAGTTGACACAGTTAGTTGTGTCCCAGTGCTTGCTTGAGAGTGACTTGACTAGGCTAATAGGGGTTGACTTGTTAGTTTTTATTGTTGTATTAGGGGAAAAAAGAACAGAAAAAATGAACTGATAACTATCTAAAACTTTGGCTTTACTAACAATTTTAAACCTTTTTTAGATGAAGTAGATGGAGGAGATACACAGAAGAAACAACTCACAAATCCTCACGTGGAGCTTCGTAAGTATGAGATCAGTACCTTTGGTTTGTGGATCGGGGCTATAATTGAACAGACTCCATTATTTGAAGCTTTAGCTTCATACTAGATAAATATCCTGTTTCTTGAAATGAATTTTAAATCTGTGTGCTGATGAAGTTTTGTTTCATCTAGATTTAGTTTATAAATTACATTATACATTATTTAATTTAGAAAGGAATTTATAAATTGAAATTATAATATAATTTATACATTACAATTTGAGTAAATGTCTAATGTTCAAATAATTACTTAGTGTAATTTAGAGTCACAGAGTCTTGACAAAAGCATTTATAATTGTGTCTGTGCATGTGAGTGCCAAAAATTTACCATCTAGAATAATATCACATACGGTAAAATTTAAGATGTAAAAGTACAATGATGAAAATACAGTAATCAGCATAAAATTAGAGATGAGTCTATTTTATGTTTGATTTTTCTGTAAATATGTAAGGGTGGCCATAAGGATGCTGTCTAATCCTCCCTGAGGATAACTTTAACAGATACGATTAACAGGGAGGTGGTAGACTTCACCTGAGAAATGCTATCATGGAGAAAATAAAATGGTTGCATTTGGTGGGTGTGGTGAGCAGGCAAGAAGGAAAAGGAAAAGGTATTTCTGATTCATAAAAGCTTTTATTTATTCATTTATTTATTTAAAACCCTTTTGTTTATAGAATTTTCTGATGCCAATGCCAAGTTTTACTGTCGGCTGTACTACGCGGGAGAGTTTCATAAGATGCGAGAAGTGATTCTGGGCAGCAGCGAGGAAGATTTCATTCGTTCCCTGTCTCACTCTTCGCCATGGCAGGCCCGGGGAGGCAAATCAGGAGCTGCCTTTTATGCAACTGAAGGTGAGTCTTTTTAATCTTCTACTCCTTTAAGCAGTATCCATCTTTTTCCCTCAGATAATTTGTGAATCCCTTGAAGTGAGGTAATATGGTACTGACAATTGGGAAACAAACTTTTCTGTTTTTCTTTGTGTGCTTGAGAGGATGAAATAAGAATATTTAAAAGCGTATACATGTATATGGTGTGTAATTAGAGACAAACACTGATCAAATCCTTACTAAATTCTTTCAAGTCCTGAGTTTTCCAAATGTAAATAGTAACAGAGAACTCCTGGAAAGCCCCAAAGGGTTACCTCAGAGCTAATGATTTTAAATAGAAATATTTAACCTAAAAATAGGAAGGCCAAGTTCTTAACCTACAAAGGTTTACGTGACCATTTGTACTTCATATTCCATTCTCCATACGTGCTGAAAGCGAAAATATTTGAGAAAATACAGCAGAAAAGATGTTGCTTGATAAGAACTTTTATAACCTTTGCTTACTGGATTGTTCACAAAGAAGTTTTAAAAAGTAGCTCATCTAGCTATGGATTTAGATGTGGTACTGTCAAAAGTTTCTTAACTGTATAAATCCTCAGAAGCCCTTTCAGACCTTCAATTACTTGAGAACTGTGTTCTGATCACAGTTTTTTCAGTGATATCAGAAAATATCCCTTGAAAACATGAAGCAAACTAATCTCTTGGGATCTTTGGAATGATTTATTGTAGATTACCTTAGTAAATATTGCCATTGAATAAACATGAACTTTTTGCCTTTTAGATGATAGATTCATTTTGAAGCAAATGCCTCGTCTGGAAGTCCAGTCTTTCCTCGACTTTGCACCACACTACTTCAATTATATTACAAATGCTGTTCAGCAAAAGGTAGAAATCCAAAACTGTGGTCTGTGATTAATTTACTGGGCTCTTTCACATCCAGAGAGTCCTAATGGCAGTTTTCTCTGTGGTAATATGTGAACAGGACAGGACTAGACCTCTGCTGTGCTACTGACATGTGACAGAATGCAGGGATTTCAGACTCTTTTTTTCCTCCCTTTACCAGTGAGAAGCCAAGAGATCTCAAGCAAGTTGCATTTAATTAAGAACATTAAGACCAGATGCAAATAGATGCACATAACAATTGATAATTTGTAAGTTTTGTTGAGAAATGAGGGCATGGATCCCTTAAGTTGAAAGAGAGGGAGCCAGTGGCCCAAGTGGCCCAAGTAACCCTCCCCATAAGAGTATGAAGGAACCACATAGATTTTTCCCCCCTCCATTTATGGGATTATTGCCTATTATTGGAGAATTTATGTCATAATAAAATTTATGAATTTGAGAAATTATGAAGGATTACCCTTTGGCAGAATGTTAAAGATATAATATTTTTATTTACATTGCTGCTTTACTTGCTTCTGAGATTCAAAGGTTTGAGTTTCTTTAGGGTTCTCTGACTCATAATATTAATAGAAAATCATTTTTGGATATTACAAGAATAATCCACATATTGATATTAAATTATAAATAATTCTTTTTTTAATAATCCTTTAAAAAATTGAAGTATGGTTGATTTACAATATTATATTAGTTTCAGGTGTATAGCATAGTGACTTAGTATTTTTGCAGGTTATACTCCATTATAAGTGATTACAAGATGCTGGCTATTATTCTCTGTGTGTACAGTGTATCCTTATTGCTTATCTATTTTATACAGAGTATTTTGTTAATCTCATACCCTAATTTGTCCCTCTCCCACTCCCTCTCCCCTTTGGTAACCACAAGCTTGTTTTCTGTATCTGAGTCTATTTCTCTTCTGCATATACATTCATTTGTATTACTTTTTAGATTCCACATATAAATGATATACACAGTGTTTCTCTTCCTCTAATTTTTTTTCACTAGGCATAATATTCATTAATAATCCTTTTCGATAAGAGTTTACTTTTATCTTTTCTTGATTAGAGGCCCACTGCATTGGCCAAGATTCTTGGAGTTTACAGAATTGGTTACAAGAATTCTCAGAACAACACTGAGAAGAAGTTAGATCTCCTTGTCATGGAAAATCTTTTCTATGGGAGAAAGATGGCACAGGTCAGTATGCTGGACTACGCAAAGCACTTAGCTCTGGAATGCTTTGTACTTCTGGTTCCTGAAATATGAATCAGAGAATAACATGTTATTTGTTGGTGAATATTAAACTTTGGTTACTAGGCAAAATTTAACTTTTGAGTTAGTGAACCCTGTAGAAAAGAAGAAAGAGGAATATTTTAGACTGGTCCTAGAATTTCACATATCCAATATCCTAGAAACCCAGAATTGTAGAATAAGAAGGCAGATTCAACATACCAAGTTTTAGAGATGAAGAAACTGAGGCTCAGAGAAATTGAGTACTTTATCAAAGTTACACAGCTATTCCTAGAGCTCAGGTTGGTCTAGATTCTGGAACAGTACTCTTCAGTGTGCTGGTCCTTGAACTGTTTTTTCTGTGGTGAGATAAGGAGCTTGTACTAGAATGTAATTTAATGCACTGCTTTCTTCATCGAGTATGTCTTGCTATGGGGAAAACATCTGCTGAAGTAAACTGCCTTTTTAATGATGTAATTGATTTCCATTCTGACACCAGCCTCTTCTGTCATCGTGACTGGCAGTGGTCTGTCAAATACACTTCAGGCCGCACTGGTCTGGTACCCAAGTCCCCTGACCTTTGAGTGCATTGCTTTTCCTACTGCCCAGAAATTCCTAGAGATATGCTGTTGCTTCTACATTGTTCTAAGTAATTGTACAGTTTTGATATCAAAATTTGAAGTTTCTAAGGCTGTTTGCATCTGTTTTTTAAACTGCTTTATGATTTAACAATATATTTTTGGAGTTACTTGTTATTGTTTCTTAGAGTTGATTAAATGGGTCAGTGTATTTCCAAAATGTTTCAGTAATTGTGGAGCTAGGTGTTAATTTCATATGGTACGATTTTGTCACCATGTGTTTTATGCTTTATACAATTGTAATGCTTGAATTTAATGACTTATGTTATATAAGTTATGATTAAGTTTTTAAATTTCAAAGTCTTTATAAGGGTAGTGGCTACAAGGAAGCTTTCTGTCCTTTAAATTTAATTACATTCATTAACCACTTGTAGCAACTCAGAAATGAATGACAGAGCACTTTTTTTCTGCCAGGTTTTTGATTTGAAGGGTTCACTTAGGAATCGAAATGTAAAAACTGACACCGGGAAAGAGAGTTGTGATGTAGTCCTGCTGGATGAAAATCTCTTAAAGATGGTTCGAGACAACCCTCTGTATATCCGTTCTCATTCCAAAGCTGTGCTGAGAGCCTCGATCCGTAGCGACTCCCACTTCCTTTCTAGCCACCTCATTATAGACTATTCTTTGCTAGTTGGGCGAGATGATACCAGCAATGAGCTGGTAGTTGGAATTATAGGTAAGTCGACCTTATGTATAGTTCATGATTGAAGCAAGAGTAAAATTTGAAGATTATACTGAATCTGGTCTAGTAATACCTTATTGAATATTTTCACAGACTTTGATTTAAAATTTAAAAAAAAGTAGTTTTTATATTCTGATACCTTCTATTCAGTTTCCTCATTTCCATTTTCATAATCTTTACCAAAAATGTCTATATTCAAAAGTCATTTAAAGATGGAGCCCTGTGAGGTTGTTATGAAGATGAAATGAATTAACATGGTAAAAACCTTAGGCCAGCACGTGACATACTGTCAGCATCTGCAGTATTGTTAACTGTTGTAGAAATAATAGTGACTGTGTTGTCATCTGATTTTATTAATTAAGACAGCTTTTACTACTAATCTCGCCCCCTGCAACAGATTATATCCGAACATTTACGTGGGACAAAAAGCTTGAGATGGTTGTGAAATCAACAGGAATTTTAGGAGGACAAGGTGAGCAGAATTTTTGTTCTGTTTACTCTTTAAACTGTTCTTATATCTTCCTCATCAGTTAACATATAGCAAATGGATACCTTTTTAAAAATTGTAAAATGTAAGTGGCTGTCTTTGATTTTATCAGCATTTCCAAGATGATCAAATAATAAAAGGAATTGTTTAGGTAGGGAAATACGGAGTTTTAAATTTGTGTTAAGATGCTAGAGGTGCTCAAAATGAAAAGGTTAAAAAAAAAAAAAAAAAAAAGCCAGAGGTTCTGAGTAAGAGGTTGTCTCGAGTTAACACTTGAAATCTAAGTTCTCTGAGCACTGCTAGTGCCATTTGTGCTTTCAGACATTTCTCATCTGTAGGCAGGAGCGTCTTTTGAAGGAAAAAACTCCTACCAGGAAGGACCTGTCCCTTGTCGTGTGGCACAGTGAACACCCTTCTTCCTTCTTGAGGCCACTGTGGTGTATGTGTTTGTTTACAGGGAGAACAGCCATTGAAGTCAGCTATCTGATCAGTTATGTAACAGCTTCCTTTTCCCTTTTCTCTTTCATAATCTTAGGTAAAATGCCGACTGTGGTCTCTCCAGAGTTGTACAGGACTAGATTTTGTGAAGCAATGGACAAGTATTTCCTGATGGTACCAGACCACTGGACAGGCTTGGGTCTGAACTGCTGAAATGAAGCACGTGTTTTGAAATGGACCATGAAGAAAAGGGGCCTGGAACTAAGGACCAAAATAAGCTACATGTTTTATTTCTTCACCACATTCACCACTGTTCACCGAGGCCTTCAGTTCTGCGGCTGTGTAGGCTGTCTGTAGCCGAAGGGTTAAGACTCCATGGATTTGTATTTTGGGTTTTGATACCTACAGATTAGCTATCCGTAGGCTGGGAAGTTGCATGAACATTTTTTTTTTCCACTTAAGTGGAGATCTAGACACATTTCAAAGGACTAAGGACAAATGTATGGATGGAGATGAGATAGGGTGAAAACGGGGGTGTCATATTTCTTAACAAGCATGTTAAGAAAACAGTGTCTCCTAGATTGTGACTCTCCTGGCATCACATTGGACATGTTCTTACCTAGAAAGCATTTGTAGAGCTGGTCAATTTGTTTTGTGTCTCATGTAGCAATTTAACGTTGCCTATTACCAGAATTTCTGAAACCTTAAAAAAATTCTGAATTATTCTATTAATGGCCAGTTAAACAGATTGACACAATCTGTTCTTTTTTATTGAGGACTTGGGACTTACATTGGGAATCCCACCCTGTGCTTTGTCTTGCCCTGTTCTTGACTATGTTTTGATGTTTTTCAAGTTCTGTCTCTACTTGTCTGTGGGTGACAGGAGGCTACCGCCACTAACGTTAAGCCTTTTCGTGGAGTTGTTTTTTAAGCTTGTTTACAACTTTTGTGCAAATAATATGTTAAACTGCACTTGTCTGCACATGCTCAGTTTCTAGGTTTTTCTCCCACTTTCAGGGTAACATTAAAACGAGTCTACAATGACTAAATCCCCAAAGGGATAATTATTAATGGTTTTTTTTTTTTAATATAAAAAATAAATTAGGCCTGAGCCAAGAAGCTGGGTGAGGGAAGTGCTTGCTTGTTTTTTGTTGAGGTAAAGTGTCTTTTTCAATATAATAGCAATTTATGTGGCATCTGTAAAATGAAGACGTTCCCAGTATGGACATCCCTGTTTTCTAACTTTCTGTACCAGTTTCTAGGCCAGTTCTGACTACTGAGAAATGTTAAGATATAAGCTATTCTTAGTAAGAAACTTGTTTAATAGAATTTTTGTTTGTTTAAAAGGTGATCGGAAGTACTAAACTGTCTTTGAGGAAACAACGTAACCCTGAATATTTTCTGTTGGCTTGTTTCCATAATAAGGGTAGTTTGGGGATTTATAAAGTTTTAAGGGTTCCACTCTTTCCAGGCCTCCTATAGTAGCATATATCTATTGCAGTTTTCACTTAATAAGAAAAAAATCTGGATACATTCTAGTTACAGAGATTAAGTATGTGAAATAGGAACATTTGGGGAAGTTTGCTTGAGAAAGTGAAAGTATTAGTTTGGTATTTGGTGCTTATTCAAAACATTGTTTTTTGCTAGAAACAAGTTGACCAAGGACTCATAACCGATCTGATGATAAGCACTTCCCCTGACATGTGGTGTGCCTTTTGAAAACACCCAAAACACTGATAATTTTAGTTTTGACATCAAAGACCAGAAAGGAGTTGTACCAGGCTGAACGATGTGGAACATTATTCACTTCTCCTGTGTCCAGGAACAGTGGCTTTTGCATCTCATTTTGGATACAAACATGCTTTGCGTCTCTTTTATTTTTTCTGTCATGATGCTTAGGGTCATTTATCCTGTCCATTTCCCGCACCCTTAGTCAGGAGCACTTCCAAGAGCTAGTGTCTTCCACTTGCTGTAATCAGGTTGTTTCTTGGTTTTAATCTCAGTACCATGAGTATAGCTTGAATGCTCCGCTGGAATAGCTGTTGACAATAATGTGTCATGTTAATTTTGTTTTCCCCACCCATGACTTGAAGAACCACTTTTTTTTTTTTTTAAAGTACTGCTGCTGCTTAGGTAATTTTGTGGCTGAAAAAATTCCAATTTGATATAATCTGAAGCAATACTTGTTGCCTTGCAAGGGTAATCTGTCCTTTTAAAACTGTCTTAATGAAGGGGAAATACAAAATTTAACTTGTTGTGACTGGTAGAACTCTGTCCTTGGCCCCTTGCTGCTCTTGTTGAGGCCATGACCATGTATATAATACGGCTTTTCAAATATTTTGTTCAGTGCTGAGCACTGAATGACTGTTTACCTCTCTTGAATTCCCCTTTGAGGCCTGGAGGACCTTGATGCTGAAAAGAATGGGGAAGAAATCTTAATACTTTCTTCCTTAGAATAAAAAATGAACTCTGAGAATAATTGATAGTAGCACAAGAAAGCTATAGTGAACCTGTTGCATTGTATAAAAATCTTTATAAATGAGAAGCGTTTGATGCCATCAGAACTTTATCTCAAAATAAAAAGGATTTACTTTTTTCTTACCCAAGCCTAAGAAAATAAGGGAATAAGCTGTTGCAAGCCCTTTTGTAGTCTACTGAATATTTTTAATTTATAGATATTCAAGTTTTCCTACAGAATGTCCTGCGTACAAGTTTTTCCTTGATCCAGCAGTGAGTGGTTTTCTAACTTTGGCTTCTATTGGGTATTGTAAATAGTAAGGTTGGATTGGTTTTTGTGGCATCAGCTTCTCCTTGGCTTTTTAACCCATTAGCAGTGGGGTTGTATAAAACTGCCGAGGAAAGTAATCTACCTGTAGTAAGTTTGTTTAGCTAGCGGAGTGAAAACCCTTGTGAATGAGCCTGGTGGTAAAACAGACCAGGCCATTCATCATTCCTCAAGTGTTAACATACTGACTTAAGCAGTATTCAAACCATCTAGTGCAAGGCCTTTTTTGTTCGTTTTTGTAACACAGGTGCAGTTGTATAATAGAAAAATAAAAATTACAATCATGAGCAGTTTTATTATTGCTGCTGTGCTGGTTTTGTAAAAAAAAAATAATGTACATTATGTCTTTGACAGGTTTAATTTCCACTAGAGAAATAACATTGTAAATCAGGATAGCCTCTTTTAATTTAATATGGAAAATGCAATTAACAATATGGGAAATACCTAATGTATTATATTGTATATATTTCTCTACTTTGGTTCCAGCCGTTTTGTATGATTGACATGTTATTTAAGAGATAAAGCTGCCCTGACCTTTTGGAGACTTATACTGTAAAAAGAAGACTTACAATAAACTGAGAATCAACTTCATTTTGTCTTGAATCTGCTTGAGGAAGTTAACAACAAGGGGAGATGGGAGTTTGGTGCGCAAGCCTGGCCCCTCGCCCAGCAGTGTTGCCTACTGTTGGTTCTCTCCCACTGCTTTTTCCGTCTGGAGAATTTAAGTCTTTCTCTAGTAAATAACTCTTCTCTTTAAGTCTCAGAAAGTGGGTGCTACATCTGTTGGTTCGCTTTGGCCAGTCTGGGCCTGGCGTTTTCTGTCCTCAGTACATCTCCAGAACTTTTTCATGTGGCAAAACCTGATACCATACCCTGTAAACAACAACTCTTTCCCTGCCTCACCCCAGTCCCTGGTAACCAACCACCAGTCTACTTTGCATTACCATGTGTTTGACTACTGGAGATGCTTCATTATAAGTGGAGTGATGCAGTATTTGTCCTTTTGTGACTGGCTTATGTCACTTAGCATAATGTCCTTGAGGTTCATCCATGTTGTAGCATTTTCTTCCTTTTTTTAGGGCTGAATGATATTCCACCGTATATATGTACCACATTTTCTCTTTGTCATTCTTCATCAGTGGACATTTGGATTGCTTTCACCTCCCGGCTATTATTAATAATGCCTCTATGAACATGGGAGTATAAATATGTCTTCATATTTAAAAATTCTTTTGAGTGAATACAGAGAAGGGGGATTGCTGGATCATATGGTGATTCTATTTTTTTTAATATTCTGAGGAAACGCCATACTGTTTTCCATAGTAGTTATTTGTGATTTTACCTGTTTGAGTCTTCTCTCTTTTTTCCCTTAGTTAATCTAGCTAAAGCGTTGTTAATTTTGTTGATCTTTCCAAAAAACCAACTTTTAGTTTCATTGGATTTTTTTTTCTATTGTTGATCTATTCTCTATTTTGTTTATCTCCGCTCTAATCTTTATTACTTCGTTCTATCTCCTAACTTGGGGTTTGGTTTGCTCTTCTTTTTTAGTTCCTTGAGGTATAATGTTATTAATTTGAGATCTTTTTTAATGTACACATTTACATCTATGAACTTCCCTCTAGTTCTGGTTCCACTGTAGCCCACAAGTTTTGGTATGTTGTGTTTACATTTTCATTGGTCTCAAGATTTTTTCTAATCTCTTGTGATTTCTTCTTTGATCTTTTGCTTGTTCAAGAGTGTGTTGTTTAATTTTCACATATTTGTAAATTACTAGTTTCCTACCGCTATTGATTTGTAGTTTCATTCCATTGTGGTTGGTAAAGATACTTGGTATGATTTCAATCTTCTTAACAAGTTATGCCCCCAAAGAAAACTTTTGTTCTGCACATGTATTCTGATGTCTTAGGCTAAAACAAAAGAGAAGAAAGATGAGGCAGAGATCACAGTAAAGTGTTTTGAAACTGACAGTCATGAGTGAGATGTATGAATACATCACCAGTTGCTGTCCTGGGAATTTTATCTGATGTCTTCACCTATTGAAAGAAGTTAAAATTTTTAATTAAAAATTATATCTTTTCCTGATTTGTTAGATTGAAAATAAAATCTGTAAAGAGATCATTTTACTATAGTAAATGTACTTTAAAACATCCTTGGAGTTAAGTGTCTCAAATTTGGCCCTGTTGGTTGTTTGCTGGTTATTACTTAAAAATTTTCAAATTTGCCAGAATTTGTGTGACAGGGTAGACAACTTTTAACCATATAAATTCTCACCTTTAGGACATTGTTTGCACTTAAACGACTCTTAGCAAGGTGCCCTAAAAGCTGATCCCATTCTTGTTGTTGTTGGAGGAAGATTCTTTCAGGGAGATTGCTGGGGTCAAGAATGGACCAAAATGATGCAGCCATTAAGGAAAATAGTATGGAGATCCCCTAAAAAACTGGAAATAGACTTACCTATGATCCAGCAATCCCACTGCTGGGCATATATCCAGAGAGAACTCTAATTCGAAATATGCACCCCAAAGTTCACAGCAGCACTATTTACAACAGTCAAGACATGGAAACAACCTAAATGTCCATCAACAGATGACTGGATAAATAAGTTGCAGTGTACACACACACACACACACACACACACACACACACACACACAATGCCATACTACTGAGCCATAAAAAAGAATAAAATAATGCCATTTGCAGCAACATGGATGGACCTGGAGATCATCATACTGAGAGAAGTAAGCCAGAAAAAGAAAAATACCATATGATATCACTTACATGTGGAATCTAAAAAAAAGACACAAATGAACTTACTTACAAAACAGAAACAGACTCACAGAAAACAAACTTACAATTACTGGGGTTGGGGGTCGGGGGGGGAAGAGGATGGGGATGGATAAACTGGGAGTTAGGAATTTGCAGATACTAACTATTATATATTAATTAGATAAACAAAAAGGTCCTAGTGTATAGCACAGGGAAATACAGTATCTTATAAAGGCCTATAATGAAAAAATATGAAAAGGAATGTATATATACACACATACATATATATAAAACTGAATCATTATGCTGTACACCAGAAATTATCACAACATTGTAAATCATTGTAAATACCTAAAAAAAAAAAAAAAAAAAAAAAAAAGGCCCCAAATGAGGTTGCAGTGGTGATCTGTAGCCAGAAGAGGGCTCTGAAGCACTCGATCCTAAAATTTCAAAATCTGCTTGGCAGAGCAGTATAAAGCTCTAGAAGTCCCAGTGGGTCTAGGGGAACCCAAGTCCCAAAAATCTTTGCCAGAGTCCTAAGTGTCTAATAAGCTGTTCTTTGACAAGAGTCTATTAGAGTATGTAGTTTTCAGATGGAGGTTTAAGTTGGAAATAATTTAATATTTTCTACTCAGAATGTCATTCTTTTTTCAAATGAAGGCAGCACTAAAAGCTTTTCATTTGAAGGAGCACATGCTTGATATGTTTGCTACCCTTACACACTGAAACAGTAGAGTCAAGGCTGTACAAGTGAGTGACTGTTGGAAGGACATTAGGAAAAACTAGAGAAATCTCAATGAAGTGTGGACTTTAATTAATAATGTTCCAATATTGGTTCATTAATTGTGACAACTGCACCTTACTAAATATAAGATAAGCAATAGTAGGAGAATAGTAGCAATTGTGGGCTATCTGGAAACTATATTATCTTTTAAATTCTTCTGAAACAAACTAACAAAAAACAAAAAGTGGGTGGTTATACTGTAGATAGGAAGAGCCCTACCTTAAAGTTACTGACTTTAGTGAGATTAAGCTGGAGTAGGTCTTCTTTTGATCTCACTGTCCTAGTGAAATATTTTTCTCTTTACCCAATTGCTCTACATTTAGAAGCTAAACAAGTGAAATGATGCACAGCTGGGTTCTGCAGCCATGGATCTGGCTGGCCAACTGCAAGGGATTTGAGCAGCTGTGGATTTTGGCATCCGTGGGGGCCCTGGAACCAAGTCCTCACAGATGACAAGGGACGACTGTACCGCCATTTCTGATGACTCCTTTCCTGGCCTTGGATAGTTTCTTCCCCTCTGTCAGATCAGCGCTCTGCTGGATACCCAGCCTCTGCGGGTCTCTATCTGTACAGCTCTCTCCTGGCCAGTACTCTGTCCTTCACACTCGGCCGTGGCCTCCCTGGATTCTCAGCTCTGTCTCCTCACCCCAAGGAGTAGAACAGGATCCTCCCCGGTTCTCCCTCCCACCTTGGCCTAGAAACCTTCCAGGTGTAACTTGGGACAAATAGGACTCACCTGGTTTGTTTCCTGTCTCTCCAGGAATACTGTCCTTTATTGACTGATACTTCCTATCTTGAAAACTGCAGTTTTGTGTATTTTCCCTGGTTCTCTTGATTGTTTCAGGCCCGAGGGAAAATCTAGTCCCTATTATCTCACCTTGCCCAGAAGCAGAAATGCAAGTCAGATGAAATTTTATAAAGATTATATTTAAATGCTGTATTAGATTATTGATAGTGTTTTCTCTGTCCAAGTACAAGGTAGTTCTCTATTCATGACTGTTTTAAAAGTGATTTTTTAAAAATCCAATCTCGTCTCCTAATGGAAGTCCTGTCATCTGCAACAAATTAGAAAAGACAAGCACAACAGGGACGAGAAACTTTTTGTTAGTTCAATATGCAAAAATATGCCTTGAGGTACCCCCAGCTAGTTGTGGCCCTAAACACAGGTGCATATTGTCTCCTGAACAGAGCACGCTTTGGGGACAAAAGAGCCCAGGGCCAGACCCCTGGTGTTGCTACCACCATCTTTGCCTTTTAGCTTCTCGTGTTGAAAGAGCAGCCAAGTGTCAGGACTGTTAAGAATGTCTGGGTATAACTGGTTGCCCTGTAGCTTACTGGCAGCAGAACTTGGTAGGTACTTCTAGATTTTTCCACATAGAATTTGATGGTCATTTCTGCTACTACCTTGCCACTTCATCTAGGAGTAACCTATCTGGCAGCTCCAGCCCCCTAGACTCTCATGGTCTTTGTCCTCTCCAGCGATGCCACTTAGAGCACCAAACTACAGCCTTGTATTGCTAAAGAGCTACTCCTTCGGTGAGTGCAGCTCAGGCTGCTTACAGAAAAGCACGCCTCGGGGTTCTAGAAGTGATTCCTTTAGTAACCTCTGTTGTGACTGGGCTCATCTCTGTTGTACTGGACTCCTGTTGTTTCTTTTCCATGTTCAGCTCTAAATGCCCAGAAGCAAAAATTACAAGGATTACTCTTAATTTCAGAAGACTGCTTTTTCCCTCTGCCCATTAGAAGTGAATACAGTTGTCGGTGACATTGAAGAAACTGGATGAGAGGACTCTGAGAAATCCAAGCCCTCTGACTATGATGGAAGGTAGACAGACCTTCACTGCCTGAATCCACGCTGGGAAGCTGCTGTTTGGCACATTCTGTCCGGCTGCCACAGGAGTGCGCTTTTTGCCTGCTACTTCTCAGCAACGTGGTGTGTGCTGTTCTCCATACTGTATCAGCAACACGTTATGCTCCATCCTGGTGGTAATAAACCATCTAGCGAACAGAGGGTTTTCCTGAAATAAATCAACCCATGGTTGTTTTGCTTCATGTGATTTTGATTCTCAATTCCTGTTTGATTTAGTAACATTTCCCAAGCTGCTGTGTCTATGGTACACAAATTCACAGGGAAAATTATCATAGCTGGGTGATTGTAAAACAGTTTTTCTTTTGTTTTGCTTCCAATCAAGTTTAATTAACCAGAGAACCTAGGTTGTGTATACCTGAAGCTGTTTTTGAATAATTAATCTATGTAGCAACACATGAATAAACTGATGATTTTTGAAACTTTTGTGCTTAAATAATCATAAAAATTAGATTTACAAGTTTTAATTTTGATAATTATATTTGCTACAACTTACTAATTCAAAAAATCGCAAACTAAAAGCTATTATTCCAGAACAATATGTACATATATGTATGAATGAAGAATTTTATTATTTTCAGGGCAGCAACAAAATATCGTTTTTAGAATAGGATGAATTCAGAATTCACGCAAATATTAGTTTTACAGTTCATGTGAAGCTTCATGGCTCCTCAGATTACTCAGTATTACAATCTCATCTATTTACATTTATATAATATTTCCAGTCTTGTGTGAACTAGATGAATTTATCTCTCATCTCATCTGTATTACTCTCAACCTCATCCTGAAGGAGGAGTGCCTTCTCCTCTCTAAGATTATCTCCTCTCTTCTTTTTTATTCTTGATTCCTTATTCTCCTGCCTCCTGCTGGATCTTTCTCCCAAAAGTTGCCTGTATTTTTCCTCTGCTATTAGCTTCTTCTGTTATTTACTCTTTCCTTTCCACATGCTGGTTATTTGAAGTTCCAAACACAATCACAGCTTTCTCTTTCAACCTTCCCTAATGCTGTGATCCTCTCCTCCCTCTTCCTTCTGCAGCAGAATTTGACAAGGCCTATGCCACATTCATCCCTACCTCCCACTAACCTGACTAACCTCACCCAATGCAATTTGCTTTCTGCACCCCCCCACCCCCTCATCGCTCCTTTGATGGTCACTTGTGGTTTAGCATACTTGTGAAATCTAATGGTCTAAATACAAGTTGGTTACTAATTAAATTGAAAAGACATTTATTTTTAAAAACAACTGAATCCAGGCAATACCTTCACTCATTCAATCAACAAACATGTCTGGAACATGAACTCTTGGCTAGGTCTTGGTGCTGCAGAGGTGAAAGACACAACTCCCAGCTTCAAGGAGCTGACAGTTCAGTGGTGGCAATGGCTATAAGACAAATAACCATAAGATGTGAGTAAAGACTGATAAACATCTATTTTAGTTGATGAAAGTAAACATTATTTTCTGACTGAGAATGCTTATTCAATTAGCACCATGACAAATATGCCAATTGGAAGAATGCTGTTTAAGGAAATTTAGAAATTTGGTTTTTTACGTTTTTAATTTTAGAGAATCATGCTAGTGACAAAAATATTTTCTTCTTTTATTTTTAAGATGTAAACTTGATACAGTCTTCTTGGTAGAGTGATGCATCCTCCCCTGTGAACATCAAGAAAGTTTAACTTAAGAACCTAATTTTAAGCATCCCTGTCGGAACGTGCTGAATGGCTCTGGGAGGGGGTTTCTCTCAGTTAAGGCAGAAGGATAACTCTAAACCCTTGTGAGACAATCACGTGAAATCCCACCTAAAACCATATTCTTAATAGTTTGAAATTGCTCTACGAAGGCAGAGACCTCTCCTTACTCACTTTTGTGTCCTCCGTAACAGTTCTTTGCAGACAAAGCCATGGCACTCTAGGGACAGAGTGCTACTTATTTTAGCGACGGTTTCTTCCGTGTTTCGTCATGTGACTTGGTTATCAGGAAGCTTACTGATTGATCCAACCCCTCTCTATGCCCAAAGCAACTATCCGCATAGGCCAGATGCAGAGAGCCCACCAGCCAGTCAGGTGATCTGATTTGAGTCCAGTAGAAATGCTCCACATTGGATGGTGCCTGTTTGGTCCAGGCAGATTCTCCTTCTGGGTTATTTTGATTTCCAGGAAAGGCAGTAGATGCTGGGACTGTGTGTCAGTCAGTCAGCAGACACACAGCAGGAGGAGAGGCTGAGAGGGGAGCTGAGTCATGAGTGTGGGGGCTCATTAGAGTAAGGGGTAAGAGAGAGCTGGCTTCTGAGGGGTTGACTAGATGCCCGCATCTTCAGCATGTCTTTAAGTTGCCTGAGTTGACACTTTCTCATTTAATAGGAATGACTTTTCTAGCTCTCCATGAAGCCTAGATAAGTTCTAAGGTTTCCTTTGTTTCCTGCACATATATAACAAGTGCCCATTGGGTGACCTTGTGAGAATCTAACATGATATTTAGGTGCTAATAATTCTAAAAGGAATCATTAATGCTTCGTCATATCACACATTGTAACAGTATGCCAAATTTACCAGACTATTAACGTTTAGTCTTATGTTGTCTTATGTTTTTCAATCACTAATGCTTGCATTTTTGCCGAGATAACGTAGGATTCAATGATATTGCTTAAAACGCTATGCTTTTCAATGTAAACCAGCACATTAAAAAGTATTATAAAGGCAACCAACCAAGGAAGCTTGAGAAGAAATTTTATAATCCGTATTAGTTTAGAATAGTTCTTATTTAAATCAAAATACCTGCTGTTGTATTTTAATGTCTTTTGTATGTATAAATAAAATTAGGACTGGCAAGTATGTGATTTTCATCAAGTAGGCTTTGTTTGATTGGAGACTAAATATTTTTGTAATACTTGTCCTTGTTTGAAGTTGAAATTTCATGTTGCCACAGGAATTGATCAGCAGAAGCTCATTTACAATCTGTAAATTGATTTGGAAGAGGACCCAGGGGGTTTGAGGTATTATTTTTACTTGCTCCCCAGCCCACACAGGCAATTAAGTAAAAATAAGAAAAAAGAAAACACTCATCTGAATCATCTACTAAAATCTAGGTTCCACTTGATGACATAGCATTTTATTTCTTGATTCATAATATCTAGTAAGTGCCTTGGTCGTAGTCACGTATGTGAGCTCTTTCCCCTGCAGTACCCAGTGCCCCTGCCACGTTCGCCTGTTAAGGCTCGCACTCCCCCTCCTTTAATGCAAAATGCCTCTTTCACGTATCTAAAGGACATTTGATAGATGACTGCCTTTAGCACCTAGTGCCTCCCCCTTCCCTCAGGGATTTGAGAACATATGCTTTTTTTTCTTTGTTTCCCCAATGTGCTGTCTATGCATATAAAACCAGAATTCAGATTCAAATGGGGGAGAATCTCAGTTTCTCAGACATGTTTGATCTTATAGACAGAGCTGGTATCCTTCCTTAGTACCTAAGACTGACTTGAGCTCTAATGGAATCCAGATCTGTTTTAGTTTAATTTAATTTAGTTATAAAGCCAACTCAGTGGCCATGCCATTCAATGGTTTCCAGGTGGCACTGAATTTACAGGGCATCTGACAATGTGTGTGCTTTTCCTAGTTCCCACTGCTCTGTGCGTTTAAAGCATTTAGCAAATATTTAAAAATGATCAATCCAGACCTTTCATTGAAATGTCATTATGAGTAAAAAAGTATAAGTATACATATAGAAAATATAATGGCCTCTTCATGAAAGTTCAAGAATTTCATAAGGACATGGAAAAATACAGGAAGGCAAGAAAGTAGTTAAATTATTTAAGGATTGTTGTGGATTTGTATTAGGTGCCTAGGAATTTAAGCCTGAATTCACAGGCAAGCATCTATTGCTAAATTAAGATTATGGAAGTTCTAAACAGCCTAATCTATGATTCTGTAAATTTTATGATTTTTATTTGTTTGTTTGTTTTCTTTTTTGACCCATTTTTTTTGGCAGATTTTCACTTACTGAAAATAATGACTCATATAAAGAAGACTCTTTATTCCAGCGAAAAATTATGTCTGTTTCAATAAAATTCAGTAGCTACTTCCTCTCAAACAGGAGTAATGCCAGAAGTACGTTACAGAGATACCTGCTTTCAGCTATGCCCTTTGGATTCTAATTAGTTGTTACTCGTACAAAGGATGTAAAAAGCTTCTTTGATACAGTTGTGAATTTTGTTCTGACAAACTGTCAGCCCTCACAAGCCCTGCGTTGTTTCTGTCTTAAATTAGAGGTAAAATCCTGGCCTATTCATATTAATCAAAGTGTAGAATCATTTTGTTTTTCCCCCCATGGAAAACGATTTTACATTCATTTCCAGTTTGTTTGCTAACATAACATTATAGACCCGTAGAACCTGTCTCTAGTGATTTCTTCATTTTCTAATCAGGTGTGTGTTTATATCCAGACAAAAGAGAAATTACTAAAGACAAATTCTGCGGATCTATAATTCTATGCTAGCAAACATGTTGGAAGTGAATGTAAAATTGTTTTCCAGGAAAAAAAAAAGTCTTGTTTAACTCATGACATCTAACTGAAGACCATATTTCACTCTGTCTCAGCCCAATCTTGAAATGAGAGTTTGGTCTCCATAGACGCTCTCTCAAAATATGTTTAGTAATAATCATACAGCCCCCAGTTTTACAAAGTCAGCACCATAGACAATTGATTGCACATATTAAATATTCAAGTATTTTAGTAACATAAGACATACATGAATGGTATTATTAAGATCACTGTGATGAAAATATTCAGAAAAATGTGGTTTGCTTAATAGTGAGTTACTTAAAAAAGATATTTCTGTGCAGGGAGGGTATAGCACAGTGGTAGAGTGCATGCCTAGCATGCACAAGGTCCTAGGTTCAATTCCCAGTACCTCTGTTAAAAATAAATGAATAATTAAAATAAATATTACCTCCCCCAGTAAAAATTAATAATTAAAACAAAGATATTTTATTTTTTGACTACTTTTTCCCTAAGCTAAACTTGGGATAAAATCCTTCCCTTTGTTTCCTTCTTACCTTCCTTCCTTCTTTTTTCTTTCTTTCCTTAATTTTTAATTTTTTGGGGGGAATAGCTCTTTTGATGCCGTATATCTGTAACCTTAGAGAATCAAATAGCTTCCCCATCAATGTAGGAATTGTCCAGGTAACACATGGAGGGTGCGGATGGAGCAGCTACATGGGAAACTTGGGTTGGAAAATTGCCCATCCCACCTCACTGCTGAGTCTGAGCTCCTCCACCCCTCACCAAATAGATGCCTTCTTCAGGCTTTAGGTCCTTTTCTGCTGTAGTTATTGAACTAGACAGAGGCACAAAGAATTTAAGCTATTTCTGGGAAGTTTCAATGTTCCTCTGTACTTACAGATCCCTGGATGGCCATACAGGTCACCCCCCGCTGCCAACTCAACTTGGTGTTTATCAGGCCAGCATTGACCAGTACGTTCTATTATTCTCTGAGGTTTATTTTGTGCTGTTAGTGGACCCTGGGCCATAAAGCTGGGCCTTCATTGATTCCACTCCAAGCTCCTTGCTCTGCCTTCCCATTACTGCCCCGCTGGGAGACCTGGGGCTCTGCCTTATCATTATTACTGGTCCGTTCTGCCTAGGAATCGCACCTGGGCACCAACTCTTTCTGTTTCATCCTAATGGGCAGATCTAGGGCTGGCTCAAACCCTCAGTTTTGGTGCCAAGCCTTTTTACAGTAAAACTGTTATGTTCTCTAGAAATCATCAGTGAGAAAGCTACTCCAAGGGAAGTAATTAGAGATTGTAAGGTGCTAAATATTTTTCTTTCTTTGGCTGTGTGATTTGGCTGTAAAGCAAGGAAGATTTTCCTTTTATTATTTGTTCAACGTATACCAATTGATTCTTAGGCTTTGTGGAGAAATTTTTTAAAGAGCGTGGATATGACATAGAGTGTATTTGTGTTGGTTCAAAACCTGGGGAGCTCCCTAGGTAAAATCTGAAACTGGTCCATGGACATGGAGGGAAAGAAGAAACTGAAGAGACAGACCACTCCAGATTGGTAGGTGGCAGCTTTAATAAGCAAAGGAACTTACATACGAGGCTTGTCCCTGGGCAGCCACAGGACAAGTAGATCTCTGCCCGTGCCTGCCAGAATCTTAAAAGTTGATTTAGAGGCTTTACCTAAGTTCAGTGTCCCACTGGTCTCAACAACACATTACTCTGTCAAGGCTGTGTCCTTAAAAATGACTCCTGCTATGGTAACAGGGAGCAGAACGCACGTTCCAAGGACAGGGATGGGGTGGGAGCCTCTCACTGTTCAGGTGCAGCTTATATGTCAACTGGCAGTTGCACCCTCTTGATGCCCTCCTCCGGCAATTTTGCGCGTGGCTGCTAGGCTGAGATTTAGGGGAGTGGTGATATAGCCAAGGAGCAGTAATAACTTTGTCAGGGACCCCAAGGCACTTTAGAAAATGTAAAGAATTCCTTAATTTTTCTGATAGAATTGTTGCAAAATGTAGAATTGCTTAAATGTTGAAATAAGATGCTTGTGAAACTCATACACCATTCAGTGACAACTCAAATGGCTCTCTGAAGTTTGATTTATTCTGGCCATATTGTGCAGCATAGAAAAACATGGTTATTTTTAGCCTCTTTATCTAATTTCTTCAGGCTTATAAACAATCCCAGGAAAACAATCTAGAAATACAACATCCACTGAAGTAATGAATGGGGACCATTTTGATTGCTAATAGCTGAACTTAAAGTCTGAGTGTGAGGGATGGGGTTGATGTCCCACAGTGAAAACAGTTTACCGTCACTCTCCTGCTGAGACTGGGGGGACCATCCCCATCCCACAGTGAGCATCAGTGGGGATCTACATGGTCTGGTCAGCACAGATCTCCATGCTGAGGGTCTAGTGGCCAAAATAACAGTCTGCAAGGAGCCCTTGGAGGGTGGGACATGGGGAAAGATCAGGATTTTTGCTCTAGTTAGGACTCTCCATGTGGAAGCCAGGAGTAGGGGATAAATGTTTCCACTTAACATTTATTTTGGAAAAGAAGATATCTATGCAAAAAATAGCTAAGTACCCAAACAAGAGAACACACGTAGCACAGAAGACAAGGACGATAGCAGTTTAGCAAAGTGGGAGGTCATTGTAGACCAGACTGGTTAGAGCAGGTTTCTTGGGGTGGGGGCAGGTATTGACCAGGCCTTTAAGGATTTGATTTAGTGGAAAGAGACAGGGTGAACATCTCAAGCCCCAAACAGGCTGTGCCAGTGGATTTGAGGAGATTCAAGTATTTGTGTCAGAAAACCCAGAAAGAATAGGGCATGGTAATATGGAGACATCCAGGACCGCATGGAGGCTGACTGGGGATTCTGGAGATTTGGAAAGAGATGTAATTAAAGCTTTTAAAATCTGAACTTTGGTTAGCGGGATGCGTAAATCTTAAACATCCTACTGTTGTATTCTCTCTCCCACAAGGAATAGCACCCCTGGTGGTAATTTGGTGTAAAAATGAATGTTGATTCAGTGCTGCTGCTGAATGATAGTTTCTTTTAACAAACACACAAATACACACACGTACACATATGTACACACACACACACACACACATTTTTCTTTTGATAATTTTTGTATCAGATAGATGAATTATAATTTAAACTAAAAAATTATATAGTCCCATAGAACAATGAAGCATGTTGGTAATAACCCCCAAAAGGAGAGATTATTGTTATATATTTATAGCAAACTGATTCCATTTCAGTGCTTTGGATTGAAATAAGAGACCATAAGCAAAAATAACACGAATGTTTGGGAAGCACTCATCCCCCTTCCACTGCTCCCTTCTTGGAACAGAAATAAAAGTCTTGTGCTCTAAAATATTGGCTAGACTTTTCCATTTGCATGGAATACCATTTCCATCCTTTCACTCTCAATCTATATGTGTCTTTCTCCCTACAGTGGGTCTCTTGTATGTAGCATATTGAAGATTCTTGCTTTATTATCCAATCTGACACTCTATGTCTTTTGATTGGAGCATTTAGTCCATTTACAGTAATTAATGATAGATGTGTGTTTATTGCCATTTTCCTCTTTGTTCCTTTCTTCTTCCTTTTGTGGTTTGGTAATTTTCCTTTGTATTATCATGGATTTTATTTAGTTTTTTGTGACTCTTTTGTAAGTTTTTGGCTTGTGGTTACCCTTTTCTGTAAGTCTATTAGCCCATTACTATATCTCGAACCCATCCTACCGAAAACAAAAAATTTAAAAAAGAAAGAAAAAAAAAAAAACCTCTATATTTTCTTGCTTCCCTCTCCCACTCTTAATGATTTAGATGTCTTCTTTTACAATTTTGTGTTTCAGTACCGATTTCAGACAAAATAGACTTTAGAACAAAGGCCATAAAGAAAAAGGACATTTTATAATGATTAAAGGAGTGATACAAGTTGAGGATATTACACTTGTTAATATATATGCAGCCAGTATAGGAGCACCTAAATATATAAAACAATTACTAACAGAGATAAAGGGGGATATTGATGGGAATACAATCATAGTTGGAGATTTTAACACCACATTAACATCATTAGACATCTTCCAGACAGAAAATAAATAAGGCAACAGAGAAACTAAATAATACAATAGAAAAATTAGATTTGGTGGATATTTTCAGAGCATTACAGTCCCCCAAAATAGGATATACATTCTTTTCAAGTGCACATGGAACATTTTCTAGGATTGATCATGTACTTGGGCACAAATGGAGACAGCCTAAATGTCCAGCAACGGATGACTGGATAAAGAAGATGTGGTATATTTATACAATGGAATACTACTCAGCCATAAAAACTGACAACATAACTCAATTTGCAGCAACATGGATGCTCCTGGAGAATGTCATTCTAAGTGAAGTAAGCCAGAAGGAGAAAGAAAAATACCGTATGAGATCGCTCATATGTGGAATCTAAAACAAACAAACAAACAAACAAATAAAGCATAAATACAAAACAGAAACAGACTCATAGACATAGAATACAAACTTGTGGTTGATAAGGGGGTGGAGGGTGGGAAGGGATAGATGGGATTTCAAAATTGTAGAATAGATAAACAAGATTTTACTGTATAGCACAGGGAAATATACACAAGATCTTATGGTAGCTCACAGAAAAAAATGTGACAATGAATATATATATGTTCATGTATAACTGAAAAATTGTGCTCTACACTAGAATTTGACACAACATTGTAAAATGATTATAAATCAATAAAAAAATGTTAAAAAAATATTGGCTAGAGAAGTTGTACTTGTCATTCTCCAAGTTACAGTTGTTACCTGATAGGGGTAATAAAACTTTTGTTTAGTACTTTAAAAAAAATACAGGAATATGATCTGTTCCAAGAAACTGTGTCCTTCAATTTAATTGTACACAAGCTATGATCATTTTTAAATATTGAGTAAAGGATATGAATAGGTCATTTAAAAAACAAGCAGTAAAAGTGGTTAATAAACACCTAAGAAAATGTTCCCTCACTAATATTCAAAGAAATGCAGATGAAAATAACAAGATGCAATTTTGCCTCTCAAATTAGCATTTGTAAAATTGTTGCATAAATTTTATGGATAGGATTGCAAATCAACACAATTTGGGGAGAGGCAGTTGATGCACATAATAGAAACTCTAAAAATGTTCCTGTTTTTGACCCAGCATTTCCACTTGTAGATTTTGCTGCATGAAGCTCTGTGGTCATTGGAAGAAACCCTGATGAGGTGTAGAGGTAGGTGTCAGAGCAATGTAAAGTCAGGGACACACTGTAAGTCTCTCCTGGACTATAATCTTTTTTGCATTGGTTCATTCTCTAGTTTTCAACCACATGTTACCAGTCATGTGGTTGATTTGTAGGGCTCTGGATTTGAAATGGAATCAGGCTATCAGCTTTGATGTGACTTCTCCCAACTTTATAGTACAAGATCTATGAAGATCTAGACCTAAAAAAAACCAAATTTGACAGATAACTTATTGTCAAAATTACCATCTTCCAGGTCAATAGAGTTAAACTGAATAAAAACTTCTTTTTCTTATTAAACCAAGCAGCTCTAATCAGCTGAAACACATATGAAGAAACTGACCACCCCTACGCTCAGAGACTCAGAAATCTGGACTTTCATTTTCACCATATTCTGGGAGTAATCATTTTAAGAAGCTGGAATACTGTTCCCTACTCTTGATTTTCCTATTTCTCTACAGATACAGAAAGTCCTGGCAAACATTTGAATCATCACAATATCTTTAATTTCTTCCATATATCTGGCACAAGAAGTTGTCCCAGTTACCTTATTTCGGAGAAAGTGAGATTTAGACTTATGTCCATCGGATTCATCTTCGGGACATCACAGATTCAGCCCTGATGAGTTGTACTCACATAACTCACATGAATATTTGTATACATTGTATATGTGTATCACATTGTGTTTGTGTTATGATCAATGGATTTAGATGTAGATACACTCAGATGATACAGATGGCTGTAGAAACAGTATTAACATAGATACAGTACAGCTGTATAACTGCATTTGTATTTCATATACATCTGTACTGTTTCTACATCAATTCCTTATTGAATTGTGATGCTTAAATAAATTGATATTTGTGAAGCCCTTAGCAACTGGCACATTGCCACCAATCAATAATAATTAATGAGAGAGAGACAGACAGAGAGAGACAGATGCAAAAAGAAAACCTGCTAAAAAGCATAGTAATTTATTTGCATGATGTTTTAGTTCAGGCTGTTGTAACAAAATACCATAAACTAGGTGGTTTACACAACAGACATTTATTTCTCACAGTTCTGGATGCTGGAAAGCTCAAGATAAGGGGGCTGGCAGATTTGGGTGCTAGTGAAGGCTCTCTTCCTGGTTGGCAGACGACCACCTTCTTGCTATATCCTCACATGGTAGAGAAAGAAAGCTCAACTCTCTTATGCCTCTTTTTCTAAGCGCTAACCCCATCAAGAGGGCTCCCCCATCATGACCTAATTATCTCCTCAACTTCCACCATCACATTGGGAGGTAGGGCTTCAACACATGAATCTTGAGGGGTACACAAACATTCAGCTCATAACAGGTAAGGTACAAAATTTCAAGAATTTATATTCTTTATTTAAGAGAGAATTTGTGATTGGTAGAACTTTAAGCTTTAATAGTAACTTGTAGTCTGTGTTCTCTAATTTCTAAAAAAATTCTTTTTTTACTTTTCAGTTCTTGAAATTGAATCCATAAAGGAACAACAATTTGACTAAACATTCTGATTTTTGAGATCTGGATTGTTATTTGCTTTATTATCATCATGATCACCTTAGAATCTTATGTTTGTAGAGATAGCACTTTATGTAATTTGAAACAGTTTCATATGCAGTATCAAATTTGGTCTTTCAAAAAACATGCTATGAAGTAGAAAGGATATATATATATGTGTGTGTGTGTGTATATATATATATATATATATATTTTTTTTTTTTTTTAATTTTACTGCTTAGTTCCAGGGAGAGTCTGGGCTAACTTAGGTTATACAACTGCAACATGGTGGTGTTAAATCCTAAATAAACAACCCTGTTTTTTCAAGTGCACATTCAGGTATCCA
The DNA here is from genome assembly GCF_036321535.1 of Camelus dromedarius. Lineage (NCBI taxonomy): Eukaryota > Metazoa > Chordata > Mammalia > Artiodactyla > Camelidae > Camelus > Camelus dromedarius. The sequence goes on along the minus strand of NC_087439.1, from coordinate 65,877,027 downwards.
CATTAAATCAAATCACATTTCATCACGTTAATCCAACAGGCAGTTCCTGACTGGCAACACTACACAGTCTCCTAGAAGTCTCCCCATGCAGTACACTTTCTGTCCCCATCTTCTCAAACGCTGGATCTCCTGACTCTGCTGCTTTGATTCCTATAGGGAAAAATTCCTGGGGTGTCAGGAGTGAAGAGCCACTAAATCACATGAGAATTTTATCCTGTCTTAAATATTGGCTCTGTTCTTTGCAATTGGATTATTTTCTGTAGTGAAAATGACTGAGTCAAAATGACATTTGGAAAATTCTCCTTTTTTGTTCTACCATCATACGGGTGTACCTAAAGGTAGTGTAATCTTTTTACTTGACTGTTCTCTGAAGGGGAGTGACCACGTCTGTCTCAGTCATTGATTCCATCGTAGTAGCAAACCTCGGATACAGGTATCTTTCTCCTGCTTTGTTTAACAGAAAGCAGGAAACTGGTGCTTAAGGGTTAAATAACTTATTCTAGGATCACAGATGATCCTGGCAGTGGCAGAACCTGGTTTTGGGTGCAGGGCTCTCCCACTCAGAACGAATTCATAAACTCAGCACTATGCTTTCTTGGGAAAATAGGCTGCATAGTAGTGCATGAAGTCACTGATGAACTTGCAACAGCTTAAGACTATAATTCAGTTGCATTGGTCTCAACACCATTAAAGCTAGAATTCCACACATACTTTCAGGAAGGTCTCATCTCCGGTGACATTTCTTGCCATCCCTCAACACTGCACTGAGGGCTCTTTCTTCAGTTGTGTCTCCTCATGAGTCCCAATCCATCAAGACTTGGGTAACCTGCTACATCATATTTATCTCTCATCTGCCTGTGTTGGTATATAGATATTATAACTCCTGAAGTCCTCTATCTTTGCATGAAATACATGTTTATGAATTGTGTGATTTGAGATACCAAGTAAATGTAATTGCTCTGGAATAGACAAAACAGAAGTGGTGAAATAAACATGACGTAAGAAAGAAAACTGTCAAAGACCAATGGCCAAACTATTAGGGTATGAGACATACCAATTCACTGCCCAAACCCCTGAAGTTCTGCTTCTTCTGGAGTTTGGTTATAGTTCGACTCACTCAGGGTGTGATACCTAGTAAGCACTCAAGGATGTAAGCAGCCAATATCCTGTAGCCTAGATTCCTTGGAGCATAACACATAAGAAAGCAATGAATGATTATTTGAACTTTTCATGAATATGCTGAGTTGAATAAAGTAATAGCATCAACATCTTTGCCCTCTTTGTCTTAGAATCAAGAGATTACGGTTAATAATAAAAAGGTAGTCAGAATGTGAAATTCATTATTATATCTGTATTTAAAAATCAGAGAGTACTACACAGTAAAGTTATTAGAAAAGACTGAATTTCTAAAAATTTATTTTCTATTCCTCTGAATGCTAGGAATACACTATACTTTAGAGGATGATACACAAAAAACAAGTGTGCACTCCCACATGCATGTGCACACACACATAATTTATTAGGGAAAATCTCCAGATAGGCTGTCTACAGTGTTTGGTGCAGCTCTATAACATTATGCACTGTTCTATTAAAATTCTTTCCTCGTATTATTTGTAGCTCTTAACAATTGTTCTGCTTAATTAACTCAATCAGTTGTGAATTACTGCCAGTTATATTGCAGAAACCATGGTAATTTATTAACTCTCATAAATGCCAAAAGATAAAATAAGCACCAGAGGGTTGATAATTAAATACATCTTTTAATTTCTAGCTTATAAATGGGATTTAGCTCATGTTAGTTTGCCAGTTGCTGCCAGTGTGTAGAGCTGGAATAGCACCTTCCTGCCAAGTCTAGGCCACAAGGGGAAGTCGTGAGTCATGGTTAAACTGACTTGCCCATTACCTCTAATACACTGTGCCAAACACTGATGTTTCATTACAAACTATCAATGAGCAAAAATTTAAGATCCTTGAAGAAAGGTTTTTTTTAAAAACTATGATATTGCCACAGCCTAAAAAAGTATCTGGCATACAGTATACGTCTGATAAATATTTTATGGAAAGATAAACAAGTTGCTTTTAGTCCTGACTTTGAGAGGGAACTCATACTTTTCTTGGTCTCCAAATACCACATATCAGAAGATATTTATTCAAAGTAAATATTTATTTTATCCAGTGAATAATAGCAGTAATAATACATGTAATGTATTACTAGAAAGCAATTTATCATTAAGCCTAAAAATAAAATCAAACAATAGAAAATTATTTTTCTGGATTTGTAATATTGAAGCCACAGAAATCATGGAAAAAAAATTTTCTACTGTAGGCATTTTGTTAAAAAATATTAGTTTCTTTTTCTGTCACAATGAAGTATTTTAAGTCCCAGAACAGCGATACCTTCATTACCTTTAATGAAATAGTGATGTTTCTTAATTTTCAATATACAGAGTCCATGTCATATTTAGTACTCCCTGGAATTCTTTGCAAGGATGCTATAAAGGCCATGAAAGTCAAGCACATGTTTTGTGCAAGAAATTGAGCAGCAAACTCACAATGGGTTATAGTAATCGTTGGTTGGAAATGTTTATTTTTTGTAGCAGCCGCCATCAGGATTGCATCCATTTCCAGTTACAATAGTGACTCAGTGGGTGAGTTAAATGTGTGTCCTTAGACAGAAAGAGGCAGAAGAAAGACAGTCACACTCGGGTTCAAAAGGAAAAGCTTCTTTAGGGATATTATATTTTTATTTAGAGACTCATTTTAGAGCCTATATATCGGGTGTATGGGTGTGATTTGGGAATGTAGTTAGAACATTCTGCTAAAAATATTTAGAGGGACTTCTCTCTTTCCCAGAGTTGTTATATTACCAATTTATTTTCTCGATCTTTTGCCATTTGATACACGCCTAGAACCATGTGTCTTAGAGCAGGGCAATTGTTTCATCGACCTATGTCCCTTGTGATAAACACAACAAAGGCTTGAATTGTCAAATTGGACTCTCCTGAATTCCAGCTTTTAACCAGCATCAAACTTGACTAATGCTTCAAAAGATTAGGCAAACACCAGGCACAAATAAATAGTCTTTTATTGGAGCTGTCAGCACAGTTTCCTAAAACGCCCCCCCCCCTTCTCCTGCGGTAGGATGAGCTTTGGTTTCAGATTAAACAGAAGAGTTTAATTTCTTTCTAAGCAATGTATTCAGAGACATTGTTCAAACAAAGGGAGTAACTTTGGTTATGAAACATCTCTTCTTCATACCCTGTTGATTAACTGTTTGCACGATCATCTCTCATTTTGTGGCAAGTCATATCACCCATGAATCTGTAAATTCTAAGTTTATTTATAATAAACAGCCTACATAGTCAAGATATATTCTCCTCACAACATTTTACACATATAGACTCCCTGTTATCTTTCCACTTCTAGTAAGTACCGTTACTATGCTTACTGGGAAGTCTGGTCACGAACGTGTGTGCAGGCAGGGGTTAGCTCAGCAGGGTTATCTCTGAGCATTCTTCAAGACTGGCCCTTGGCTGGCTCCTGGGAGGGCAGCTCTGAGTCCTGGCAATATTCTGCTGGATGAAAGTATTTTTGTATGCCTGAGACCTTGCTGACTTGACCAGATTGTTTATGCTAACAAAGGGATCTATGTTTGAATATCTATTTTTGCTTGAGGTAGGGGGAGGCTGGAGCAGGTGAGGTCAGTAAAACCCTGGATGCCAACGCTTGGGTGCTTTGCACGCATCGTGGCTGGGAGAATGAAACATGTGTGTGAAACTCCAGTGGGAGAAGACACCTGGAAGCTTGTGCTTGGTTTCTTCTACATTTTGTCCCATGTGCCTTTTCCCTATGTTGAATTTAACCTGTAGCCTTTCATTGTAATGAACTGTAACCATGCATGTAATAGTTTCTGCCTCCTAGGAGTCCTTCTAGAAAATCATCCAGAATGAAGATGGTGGGCTTGGTGACCCCCAATACAGCATGTTCACAGAGAGATTTGAGGTGTTTTCTCTCTCTGACAGAGGAAAGTCTGCAGGCTTGCTGCTTACCTTTTCCTGTCCAGCATCTAGAGTAGAGATACAAACCTTACGTTAATATCCCTCCAGGCCTTTATACTGACGCTCACTTCCTCCGGTGACTTAAACCTTCAAGAATTATCCCACAGACAATAAAACTTTATTTCAATCGGTCTTAAGTTAAATCCCCTGGAAAATTAATCTCTTTCGAAATCTTAAACTACTTCCTTGAGTTATTTGACCTATTTTATTCTTGCAGATAATGCTGCTGTTTATAGCTTACTAAAATAAATATTATGTTATAGTGGTTATATGTTCAGAGGCCAGTACAGTGCTTGCTTGTTGCAAACAAACAAACAAACAAACAAAAATGAGTTCTAACTAGTAATGTCCAAATTCCTCAAAACATAAGTGGTAGAATTGACTTTAGTAGACATTTCTCTTTTGTAATATTATAATATTTTGAGAAGTACCTGTCAAAAAAAATCTGCCCAGTTATTAATCTAGTTATCAGTACCTATCCTTGGGACCACCTAAAATGAGAGTCTATTTCTATTTACTTGTGAAGGGATATTCTTTTATTTTCAGGAATGGCAAGAGCTATTTGAATTTCTCATTAGAGTCTCTCTTTTTTTAAAGATGTCTAGTTTTCCCTGATAATCTAGTAAAAATAGCAACATTACCTAGGTCACTGGTTACTGTGGTATTAGGTTTATTACATTATCTATAACTTTTTATACAGATCCCATTGATTTATTTTGATTTAGGGAAAATTATTTTAGACTTGAATAAATCAGACACTGAGTTTTATTTAAAAACTTTTCAAATCAGGTCAGTGAGAGTTCAATATATAATCGCTATATAAGTTTCTTTAATTTCTAAAGTCTATTTGTGGTTTATTGGAAATACGGTGCATGGGTGTTACAGTCAATTAACCAAGATATCCTTTTATCAAAAGACTTTTGCTGTCTAGACAAATATTTCGCCGAATATATCTGTATCTCTTGAACTTAAGCCAAAAAGTTTTGTGGAACGAATAAATGCAAATTTCATAGTAGATCTTAAAAAAATATCTGACAAGTGTTGACTTTATAGTTCCAGAAGAGAAACCAACTGGAAACGGTACACCAGAGTCAGTAGATCTGGTTTATCAGCGTCATGCCCATTTGTTAATTGTACTCCAAACGTCTGAAGGAGGCAAACAGTACGATTGTGCCATATGCTGATATATTAGATGTGTGTGTACGAGTTCTACAAGAAAATCATTTATATTCTCATATACATTGAGTTTCTTCAGGTAATTCACCCACAGATGGTCTCAGCTTCCATCGTATCTGGACTAATCCTAAATGTCTTCAGCACTCATCTTAGCCCCAGGATCTCATTCTTTTCCATCCCCAAATTCTTCCCCACCTGCCACCTGTATGTTCTAACGTTACCTGCAATTTAATCTGAGGAGAGTTAACATCAGCTTCTCCTCCCTCCCAAGACAGTACCCTTCCCTGCCTTCCCGTTACAGCCAACGTTATTCCTATGCTTTTGGTTTCCAAGACTTGCAAAACCTGGGACTTAAAAAAACCCCACCATCCCTTTTATCTTCCAGTGCCAGTCAGTGACCAAGCTCTGTTAATATTTTCTTTCACATTTTCTCTCAGCTCTATCCTTTCCTATGTGTTTCCCTGCTTATCATTTTCACCCTGGGGGTGTGCAGCTGCACCCCTCTCCCTTCTAACACCGGTGATCCATCATGCTCTCCCCCAGCTCCTTCCGTGGCGCAGGCGCTGACTTTGCCCTCTGCCTTGAAAGTCCTTTCAGCGTCTCTCCCCCGTTGCTGACTCACACGTAGCCCCTCTTCACACTCAGTTCCCATGTTCCCTCTAGAAATTTTCTCTCGCCCACACAGGGCGAAGTGGCTTCACGGCGTCCACTGCTCCCCGTTGAGCACACCTTGGAGACAGGATGAGATTGTTCCTCCTGAAGCCCTAACGCCTAGCCTAGCGCGGTGTCTGGTGTGCTGTCGTTATTGTTACACGGTGTCCTCTTAGAAAAGGTTCCTCCTCCCTGCTTCTGCATAGAGCAAACAGAACTCTTTTTCCTATAAAAACATTTTCATGTCTCAGCTTTCCAGTGGTGTATGACTGGCTACCGCACCATTCTAAATGCCACACCTCAGCCAGTAATGAGGGACTCCCAGCCCCCTGCTACTTCTCACCTTCCCATTCTTACCAACAAGGCAGTTTCCTTCCCGTTTTCCTATGCACATTAGATAAATATTATATAATACTTACATTTAGCTTCTTGGAAAACTCATGCTATACAAAACATATAAAATGACTTCTCCCTTTCTTCTATCACTTAAGGAGCTTTGTAAATCTTCCCACCTCCTGGACACCTAGTAACCTCAGCCCCAGAAGTGATCATTCCCTCACTCTGCAGACTGGGGCAATTTTTATAATATATTATTTTGTCAATGTTGATGTTTTGCTTTGTCATATAAATTCTTTAAGGGACAAACAATATGTTCTCTGTCTTTATTTTTATCAATATTTACTTCTTACAGTGAGCTTCTGTGTCTAGAGGGTACAAGTATAAATTTCTAACAAATTGTTATGCTCCCTAAGTCTTAATCAAGTTATCTTTTTCAAGGTTTCTTGCATTTTTTTTAAGAAATAGAGGAACAACAAATTTGAAATTTTCACTGTTCTTTCCTAATCCATCTGCAAGTTAAAAGATCATTCCTTTTCTTATCTAGGTTAAATTTCTCTTTTTGTTGTTATTTGGTACATTCTTGGGAGCATATGGTGCCCTGTGTTGAAAGACTCAAAATAAATCAACCATAGATATGTTATACTGCCTGTAATGTGACTAATCCTTTAGTTTAAGAAGAACCTCTTTTAAAAATATGATTCTACTAGGAAATTATTTTTGTGGGGAAAATGAGAACATGAATGAGAAGGCACTTAGTAGATCTGTGAAAATACTAAACTACATCGTATGAGGGTAGAAGAGGAGCGTAGCAAACGTGATAGACGTGGAAACAGAAGAACCAAGCTGAAGCAGCTGAAGCCTCTACTTTTGCTGTGTGTCCTTCTGCCGGTCACTTAGCTTCTCTCTGAAAAGCAGTTCCTTCGTCTAAATGGGTACCATCATTGAAATGGGTAACTTAGTTTACCTATTTCTTATGGTTGTTTGAAGGACCAGGATATTCTGCTGGCACAAACATTTTGCAGGATATGAATTTATGAAGGGAATTTGTAAAATTTGTGAAAAGTTTACACACCACTATAAAATATGAGTTATTGTTATAGTCAGCCAATTGTAGTCATTTAACCCGTGGTTTTGGCTAGTCCAATCAACTGTTTCCCATGTAAATCCTATTACCTACTAAATCAGTGTGACTTTCATCACTAGAATTATTTTTATTGAGGAAATATAGCTCTAGATTTGCAGGGGCAATTTAAGTATTGGGAAGAAGTTGAGAGATTTTTCAAATACCAATATTCTATGTCATTTCTCGAGAAGCATCATAGTTCACAGAAATTATGGACAGAAGAATGAGTCAACTCTGAGAAAGCCAGATGATTTTGGAAAAATAAAATGGAGTTATATGGGTAGAGAGGGTCACCTGTCCAGTCAACATTTGGTCAGGATTGAATCCTGGTCACAAGTCATCTAACAATGAAACCAAATTATCCTCATATCCTATGCTATCAGCTCGATAAGATGTTTTTCAAGACTTTTTTTTTTTACAGAGATTTCTCTTATGTCCCTCCCCCACCAACATGCCTGGCCTGAGTTTTGTCAGTGTTCCAGATTTTGGCCACTCTAATAGGTATGTAGTCATATCTCATTGTTGCTTTAATTTGCATTTCCTTAATGACATATGGTGTGGAGCATCTTTTCATATGCTTATTTACCATTTGTATATCTCTGGTGAGGTAACTGTCAAGGTCTTTGGCCCATTTTTTAAAATTGGGTTTTTTGTTCTTATTGTTGAGTTTTAAGAGTTCTTTGTATATTTTGCATAGCAGCCCTTGGTCAAATGTGTCTTTTAAAAAAATTAAATGGAGTTACTAGGAATTGAACCTAGGACCTCGTATATGCTAAGCACACGCTCTACACTGAGCTATTACCCTCCCCTATCAAATGTGTCTTTTGAAATATTTTTTCCCACTCTTCTAATTCTCTTGATATTTCCTTTTGCAGAACAGAATTCAAAATTTTTAATGAGGTCCAGCTTATCAATTTTTTTCTTTCATGGATGTTTGGTGTCATATCTAAAAAGACATTACCAAACCCAAGGTCATCTCAGTTTTCTCTTTTGTTACCTTCTAGGAGTTTTTTATTTTTAATTTTAAATTATTTAAGTTCCTTGTTTTTTTATTTTATTAAAATTTTTTTTTTTAAATGGAGGTACTGGGGATTGAGCCTAGGACATCATGTGTGCTAAGTATGCGTTTTACCCCTGAGCTATACCACCTTCCTCACCTTCTAGTAGTTTTATAGTTTTGCACTTTACATTTAGGTCTGTGATCCATTTTGGGTTAATTTTTGTAAAGGGTATAAGGTCTGTGTCCAGATTCCCTTAATTTATTTATTTATATATTGGCATGTGGATGTCTTGCTGTTTCAGCACCATTTGTTGAAGATGCTACCTTTGCTCCATTCTATTGCCTTTACTCCTTTGTCAAAGATCAGTTGACTGTATTTGTGTGAGTCTATTTCTGGGTTCTCCGATTTGTTCCATTGATCTATTTGTCTACTTGTTCACCATCACCACACTGTCTTGATTACTAGAGTTTTTAGTAAGTGTTAAAGTTGGGTCACATCAGTCCTCCAGCCTTTTTTCTCCTTCAATATGGTGGAGGCTATTCTGGGTCTTTTGCCTTCCACACAAACTTCAGTAGGTGAGATCCTGAGGCCACAGGAATAGTAGTTAGATAGCAAGATAGTGTTCAGCTATTATTGCTGTATAACCAGCTAACCCCAAACTTAAAGATGTAAAGTAATTACAACCATTCATTAGCTCAGAAATCTGTAATTTGGGCGGTGATCATCTCTGCTCCATGTCGCATCAGCTGGGGCAGCTCAGCTTGAGCTGGAGGACCTGTTTCTGACTTGGCTCACTTGTATGGTTGCTGCACTGACACTGGTTGTTGCCTGGGATATCAGTTAGGTTGAGAGCTAAGATCCTCAGCTGTCTCTACGTGAGTTTCTCTATGGGCTTCTTGGACTTCTGCAGAGTATGATGGCTAAATTCCAAGACTGAAATTGAGTCCCTAGAAATGGAAGCTGCCAGTGTCTTAAAGCTACGATTTACTTCCAGTGTATTTTACAGGCTGAGCAGTCACAGAGACCAGAATCAAGGGGAAGAGACATGGACTGTCCCCCACCTCCCTTAAGAAATGGAAGAGTTTCAAAGAATTTTGGGGACAAGTTTTAAAACCTCTATAGATAGAGAATACAAAGAAGGAACAGAGGGCAGAGGTCTTGGAGGGCAAGGTTGAGTTGGGCTGTTAGGCAGCTATTGGGGAAGAAGTCCTCATTTAATTATTCAAGAAACAAATGAAAAACATTGGGTATTTAATAAGCCAAGACAAACGTAGATTTAAGAGAGAGAAAGTGGGATCGTGCCAAACACATAATTGTCCAAATTCTTAATTTTCTTAAGGCTTTATCTTGACTGAGGTGGGCTCTGAATTTATTACTTATTTTCTTTAATCCTCAGTAGGAAAATTTTAAGATTTGCTGTTGCTTCCCTTTCTAAGCTACCAGTTAATTACTGAGTAATGTATAATAGGCTTTGCATATTAACAGTTATACGTTGAGTGTGATAGTGTGTATGAAAGTATGCTGTAAATACCAAAGTTGTTTGTCTAATTCTGTACAGCTAGTAAAAGCTTTTTTAACATTGTCGTTATCTCATTTAATTCTCCCACAAACATTGTTACTAATAACAACCTTCCTAGATTAAACAGACAGGAAACCACTTTCATATGAGCCACTGAATGTTAGTCTGGGGTCCAGACAGAAGCCCTTTTCTTGTGGAGCACATTTTCCCTTTGTAGTACCTGACCAATAACTGTGTTTAAATGGCCAGGCTTTTCCCTGCTGTGATCTGCCTGCTTCCTGAGTTCCAGCCAGAAAGCCCTCAGGACTAAGCTTCAGAAGTCTAATTTTTTACAGCTTTCCAAACCCCAGACACTCAGAAGAAACACTGCCAGCTGTTTGGTAGGGGCTTTTGACATCTGGGTTTGATGAATGGGATCCTGCCTTGGATAAAACCAAGAGATGCTCTATTAAAGCATCTGCAAAACCTACTATAATTTCTAAACTTCTAAACTTCTAGTACAGCAGCTTTATGTGGAGCTGAAGTTGTGATTTTAGAGCCATCAGCAAACTTTCATCCTCCACCTTCCTTCAAAATATCTTTGTCATTAAAAAGATGGATTCTTTATTAAATGATGCTGTATTAACTAGTTAGATACTTGGGAAAATTATTAAATTGCCACTTAAAAAAGAGTCAATACTTTAAAATGTTCAATGTAAAATTATGAAATAGTAGAAAAGAGCTAGATAAAGATCTGATGAAAGATATTCTAACTTTTAGAATGCAATTTCTTTCTTGGTTTAAAAGCTAAGGAAGAAACTATTAAAGATTGGTAGATTTAGGTCCATAAAAGTTAAAAAAAAACTTCTGCAGTGATTAATATATTTCAAATTAAGCCAAAAATAAAGTTGAAAAACATTTTGGTGTTTATAGTAGAAAAAGACTTAATGTTCTAAACAGAGATAGTGCTTTTTTACATCAATAGGAATCACTCAGACTCACCACAGTGCTTTGCCCATTCACATGCTATGGTGACGAGACTTAAGTCATTAATAATAGTAATAATAAAATAATACTATTCATGATAGCTGACATCTATTGAGCATTTTCCTCGACCAGCTATCTTCTTAGTGCTTATGTCTGTTAACTCACTTAACTTTTCCAACAAACTTTCAAGGGAGGCACTCTTATTTTCTCCATTTTGCAATTGAGGAGATTAAGACAAAGGAAGGCCATCCTAGAATTGTCCCAGGGTTACACAGCTAGGAAGGGGCAGAGCCAGAGTTCAAACCCAGGCTATCTGCCTTCATACTGAGAGCCGCTTCATTTCTTCCCTCAAGAGGAAAGAACGTGATACAACTGGGGGTGGTGGAGGGTATAGCTCAGTGGTAGAGCTACTTAGCAAGCACAAAGTCCTGGGTTCATTCCCCCAGCATCTCCATTAAATAAATAAATGAACTTAATCACCACTCCCGGCTAGAAGAATGTGATACAATTGGCCAATAAATGTATACTATAGTCAACCTTATTAATATATAACAAAATAAAATTAAAACAATAATGATGTCATCTTTGCTAAATAGGATTCTAACACAAAAATGTAAGGAAATGTTTCATCAAGACTATAAACAGGTTTAATTTATGAATATCTACAATAAGCCTTAAATTTGAACATAACTTTTTAACAAAAATTTTTATTTAAAAATGTATTTTAAGACAATATTCAATGATTTACATAAAAATACACGTTCAAGGATCGTCATCCCAGTGTTTTTGTTTCTGGAATATTTAGTAACTTTTTGTTTCCAGAATGTTTTATCACATAACATGAAGAATGTATAGAAAATTAACTAATAAAACCCACCCAACCTAACATTCTTAGTGAGTCTGTTTGTTTCTCATCCTTCTAAAAATGTTATGTACAGTACAAGGCCAATATTATTTTAAAATAGTTATGAGTAGACAAAAGATCAGGTAAAGGAATTTTGGTTGATTTTTATTCTCCTCTTTGTGATTTTTTCCTGCATTTGCAAAATTTTCTCTTAGAGTATGCATCATCATAAAAAAAAGTATGACTAAGAATTTTTAAATATGTCTTTTCCCTTGGGTGTTCAGAAAAAGTGAATGGGAACATACATTTATGTCTATCGTCTGTTTAAATTTCTATTGAAATGAGAGAAAATGCATATACTTTTTTTAGCAAAGACTTTTTTATTAAAGTATACTTGATGTACAATATTATATAAGTCACAGGTGTACAATATAGTGATTCACAATTTTTAAAGGTGATACTCTGTTTATAGTTATTATAAAATACTGGCTATATTCCCTGTGTTGTACAATATATAGCTTATTTTATACACAATAGTTTATACCTGTTAATCCCCTACCTCTATGTTACCCTTCTTTCCTTCCTTCTCCCCACTGGTAACCATTAGTTTGTTCTCTATACCTGTGAGTCTGTTTCTTTCTTCTTTTTTTAATTGGAGTGTAGTTGATTTAAAATGCCTTGGTTTCTGGTGTACAGCATATTGATTTAATTATATATGTATATATATATACATATATATATCATATCCTTTTTAAAAAAAGAATCAAACTGCATCACACTAGAAAACATCAAAGAATGGGACTGGTACACTAAAATTTTTGAGAAATTTTTGGAGTGTTAAAAGCGATACAATTGTAAATGCACACAGACAGCCACACAGACACAGACACACACTCGCAGACACACATAGCAACAGCACGACCACCATACCCAAGCTTGGGATCAAAAAGCTGGAAAGAACTTAGAGACATAGTCAAAGCAATTAAATTATATTGATGATTAATTAATTAACCTCATATCAATTGCTTGATTTTGGGGCTTTAGTGCCCTTCCACCAGATACAGAGCAGCTAAGAGCAGCCATCTTTGCTCCCAGAAGAAAGCCCTCCAAATTCATCCCTAGAAACAGAAGATGTTCTGCTCCAGAGAAGCTCACCAGGAGAGGACTGGAGCCTGAGGAAGAAGCAGAGCAGAGCTTCCAGACCTCCGGTCTTCCCAACAAAAACAAAAAAAGAAGAACAACATTAAAACAAGAAAGATGAATACATTCAGAGATAGAGAAATGACAACAAAAACAAAAATAGTCTTCCTCAAAATCAGGCTGTCCAATCTGCGATGTGGGGGACGTCAGGCCAATAGCCCGCTTGTGGCCATGGCTCCCTGTTACAAAGTAGGCTGACTCTTGACCCCCCACCCCTGGCCCCTCCTTGCAGAGGGTAATGCACTGTTCAAGGAAGGGAAGTATTGTGCTAACAGACCTTACAACTGCCCGTGAAGCCCATACCAGCTGTGTGTACCAATTGGTCCAGACAGCGGTGTCCAAACTTTATCTTGTATGAGAATCACCCAGGAGCTTGTTAAAAATGGAGATTCCTGAACCCCAGTCCTGGAGTTTGGGATTCAGCAGGTCTCAAGTAAAGTCTAAGAATGTACATTTTAGCAGGCGTGCCAGCTAATTCTGATGCAGATGGCTAGTGTATGACATAGAGCACCTATAAATGACAAAAACTAACAAGTGAGTAAACAACAGCAAAACAGAAAACAAAACTTTGCCAGAAATAACCAGATGATTTCTCTGGGACCAGAACTGACTTGAAACTGAGTTCCTTTGTCATCAGGCTCCTGTTTTTTATTTGTGAATGTGGATGATCAGAACTGTCACCTATCTTTCATTGATTTTTAAGGATTGACAGGATGTTATTTGCAAAGAGATTTGGTGGATAAGCCATTTCATCGACTTTGCACAAAATTTTTTTTTCAGTTATCAATTTGTAAATGATTTTAACTAATTATCCCACGCTTACCTATAATACAAGCAATTATAATATTTTATGGCAAGAGTAGCAAATATCCTGATTCTATCACAGCGATTTGTGTAATTATTTTTTTATTCTACCTAACATGCCAGAAACATGTAGTGTGATACACCAAAAGTGTGACACAACCAAAACTGTCTCCAGACATTGCCAGATATCCCCTGGGGGACAAAACTGCCCCTGGCTCAGAAATACTGTTGTAATGCACAGTGAATTATTCTCAGGTTTTGGGAGGGGGCACAAATAAAGAATGGGAAAGAAAAATTGGCTGGAAAAGTGTTTGTGGTTTTGTGAGGCCTAAGGAATATGAAACAAAATTGTGATAATACTATTGCACAAATAGGAGAACAGATGGTCAGTAGTGCCACTGGACCTTGGGCAAGTGATTGTCTATTTTCTCATCTATATAAAGGAGAACAATACTGCTATCTCATAGGGTTAATTGTAGAGATTAGTCATTTTATGTACTTAGAAGAATAACTGGTGTAATAAAGCACTTTATAAATGTTTTTATTTATCAGTATTATTATTACCATTATTTTCTTGCTTGAGTAGGGTATTGTAACAGGTAATAATTGTAAGTAACTTATTCAAAGTGAAGATTTTAAATAATAGTGACCACAGAGAACTCTGTTTTGAAAAAGAACACACACACAAAAAAATCCCACTTAAATCTTTGACAGAATAAATAGAAAGTGAACTTTACTTGGTAATTTTGCAGGTGTGTACCTATGTGTGTTGTTGGATAATTTAGGTCTTGCTACTTTCGAAAAGCACATAGAATTGTAATACAGATACATAATATAAACAATAAAAACAGAGATAGGAACATTTTCAGACACATAGAATTAGAAATATAAAAGTCAGCTCTTCCTGGTGCTTCAGAGCTGGCCAGTCATTAGTAATCTGTGAGTTTTAAAAGCAACCCAGTTTTCACTTGGCACTCAAATGAAAGCTGGTGGTGACAAATCTCAGGTCTTTATTGTCAAGAGGAGGTATGGAAGGGTTGTGTTTCTTCTATGAGAGTCGTTCCTTCCCAATTGTATCAGATTCTAGGAGGCTCAATATTCAACTCAAATGTCTGTGAAGCAAGGTCTTTAACATCTTGATGATTCTGCCTCTGAGAAAAATAAAGGAAAAGGCTTGTCTCAAACGAAGATGTTTACGCACACACACACACACACACACAATTATTAAAGAATATTTGTTGTCCTTTTTAAATGCTTAGATCCAAAACACAAAACGATCCAAAAAAATTCAACCCATAAATAGATTTCTGCTGGCAAAGAATCTCTCTCCCTCCCTCCCTCCCTCCCTCTCTCCCTCCCTCCCTCCCTCCCTCTCTCCCTCTCTCTCTCTCTCTCTCTCTCTCTCTCTCTCTCTCTCTCTCTCTCTCACACACACACACACACACACACACACACACACACACACACACACACACACACACACACAGCACTATGATAGTGGTGAAGGAAAAAGCAATCAGAACTTCAGACGACTGTTCGGCCCACAGCCGCGGATGGAGAATGCGCCTGGGCCGGGAACCTTTAACCACACTGTCCAGGTGGCTGGTGGTCAGTGCGGGAGGGAACTTCCCTGACCACTCCCCAGGGATCTAGGGCGCCCCTAGAGACCGGGCGTTGGGATCTGGAACAGAGTGGAGGGAGGCAGAGACCGTGCGAGTCGAGGGTGGCGGCAGCAGCGCTCTGGGTCTGTTGCCCCCGGGCCCCTGGGCTGCGGCACTCAGCGACTGAGAGGAAGAGCGCGAACACCTCCCCGCCGCGCCCGCAGCCGCGCAGGGCGCGCACGGATCCACGGGGAGCGGGGGCCGCGAGTCGAGGCCGGGACTCGAGCAGCTCTCCCCGGAAGCACGGACCGAGCCGCCAGGCTCCGCGGCAGGACCAAACCTGAAACGCGCGGGACGCCGGCCGCCCGGCCCTGGGCGTCCCCAGACGGTGGCCCTGACCTGACCCCCGAGCTGCGCCGCACTCCCGGCCACAAGTTTGCCTCGCGCCGGCCAACTTGCGGGTGTGGAGCTTCCCTCGGGCTCCGGGAAGAGCGACCCCGCTCCTTGCTCGGGCTGGTCCGGGATGGCCGGGCCGGGGACCTCGCCTCACCTCTGGGGATGGCTGCTGCTGGGCGGCTGTCTCCTCGCCAGAGCCCAGGTAAGACCCCGTGTCCCGCGGCACCTGCTTTCCAGAACCTGCGGCCGGGACTCGGCGTTAGGGCGGCAGAGACCAAGGCGCGCGCGGGCGCAGACTCTGGCACATCAGCGCACTAACACACACACAGCCCCACCGACAGACAGACAGACACACATGAAGTGCAGCCGGCAAGGTTTGACAAGCATTTGGTGGAGCTGCAAAGATATGCTTTAGATAAATGATGTCTTAGGCTGAGCGCTATTCCGACCAGCATCTTGGCATCTGCAAAGTAAGTGTATTTACGAACCACAGGGTTCTGGATCAGGAGGGTGAGGCTGGAAGGTGAAGAGAACTTTTCTTACTCTTAGACTCCTTGATCCTTGTTTAATCCAAATTATTTTTGTCTACTGGCAATTTACCGTCAGTTTTGAGAACTTAAATTTCTGGGATTGTTTGTGACCACTGTCTGAAAGGAAAATTGGCTCTCCCTGATACGGAATCACGTATCATTAAAGCGAGGAGACTAGATAGAAAAAATACATGTATAACTTGTTAAAACTCAGCTGTTAATGTTTAGAATAGTGGTAGTTGTCATTTTCTTACTGGGTGATCTTTCACAAAGGAGCCTCTCTAATGTGCAAGTTACAATTCATCCTCACTGTTTTTTGAGTCAAATAAAATGTAGGATTTGCCCTCAGCTTTTCGGATGAGTTAGAAAGAGATGCGTGTAGTGTTGGGTGTAATCCAGTTTAAGAACCGACTTTAAACTGAACCAATGTTATTTCTCTCTTCTGTTCGAAAGGGGGCGCACTTTGACCGTCAAATAAAGCCCCAAGTTAGGGTTTTTTTTTTTCTTTTTCTTTTAATTCTTTACTCCTAAGAAAATTAAGGCATTCGTTTATATACTGTTATATCTAAACTTAATACTATGTTCTTGACTTTCAGATGGCCAGTTTAAATTTCAGTTATTCTAAAAGTGCGGTTGCTTTTGTTTAAATCACATAGCCACATCCATTAAAGAAAATAAGTGCCTTGCTAAATACTGGGCTTTACCTAACATGACCAGGATATTTCATGTAAACTTAATTGTTTAAAAAAAAAAGACGATATGTTATACATTGACTAATAAGAGTATCAGTGAATGCTCAAAAGTAGAGTATGCTCAAACCTGAAAAATTTCACCAAGGTGACAGTAGGAATATGAATGAATGGAAAAGCTCTAAGAGTTTGGTGACAGTTATAGAACTCTGGTGATCTCTAATGTACTTCCTGGATTTTTGTCTTACAAGCTATTTGGATAATATGCTTGAAAACCCTGCTTCCTTGTACAAGGGGCAAATGAGCCTAAGCATTTATTTCATTCAGTGTTCTAGATTACTTTTTTCTAAGGAAATGGGGAAGTATTGCTTAGCACAAGAAAGAAAAAAAATCACTATGGGATTATGGGCAGAATATGTTCTTTTAATTTTCAATAAAACAATCATAGCATTGAAGTCTTGTTTCTGTAAGGCTTCTCAGCGTTTTGGGCCATATAGTTCTTTGTTGTGGGGGCTGTCTTGTACATTGTGGGCTATTTAGCAGCATCCCTGTCCTCTTTCCACTAGATACCAGTAGCAACCCCCTGCCCCTTCCTGGTTGTGACAACCAAAAATATCTCCAGGTATTGCTAGAGGTCCCTTGGGAGGCAGAATCGCCTCTGGTTGAGACCCATTGCTTTGAACTAATTTTCATTTATGTCTATAGATTAAGGATTGTGTAAAGTGACAGTTTGTGATAATATAATACATTTTTGGAACTTAAAACGATCTGAAGGTTACATTAAAGTGATTTACATTGACATGTTGACACCTTCTCTGATCTTCAGTTTCTTCATCCATAACTAAGACATGTATTAAATATTTTAATATATTGATAGGACAACAAAGGGGACTCATCCAAGCAGAGTTAGCTTGTGTAGAATAAATGTTTAATATCCAGCAAACAGTGACTCGCATCACAGAATAGATAACATAGGCTAGTACTTGTCAGTTGTTTTAAATATCTCTGTGGTTTTTGGTTGGTAAAGATGCTGCCTTTGCCTCATTGTGCAGTTCAAGGGCAATGAGTTCATGTGTCAGGTGCCATTGCAGAGTCCAGCAGTGCACTTCCTAAGTCAGATTATCCCATGGTAATGAGTTTAGCTGTATAAATATGTGCAATATTCTTGTTCCTGTCAGTGGGTCCTCCTGGAGACAGACTGTGAGCTGGAATTAGAGGTGCAGTAGGTTGATTGAGGGGTAATACCTGAGAAGGATAACAGGCTGGGGAAGACAAGGAGATTGGACAAGGGGAGCCTCACACCAGGATGCAGATCTGACAGAGTCTTGGCCAACCCCATGCAGGGCTCTGGGGCAAAGGTTGCCCATCACAGGAGTCCCATGTGGTAATAAAATGGCCAGGTCCTTGTACTCCCACTGTGCCCAGTCATCGGGTGGGGTTGTTTGTAAGATTGTTGACTTGGCTCCAAAGCTGAGACAGATGCTTGAAAGCACTGCAGCTGGAAGCTATCAGTCAGTTGCACTCCTTCCAGACAAATGGCAGAGTTTTCTAGAAGAATGGTCTTAGTGGTGTACCTCCATGGCTGTTGCCTCCCTTACAAAATTATCAAGGAACAACACCGGTTTTGCTGGGTTTGAGAATGAGCTGACCCTGCGTGACTCAGTCACCTTCTCTGGGCTCCAAGGCTGCAGATCAGTGTGGCTCTCAGACAGCGTGTGCGAGGAAGTGGGTACAAATCCATCATCACAGCTGGAAAAAATTCCTGGGAGCTCATAACATACTGAGTGGAAGTACATTAGCTCCATAGGGTACCAGGTGTGAGCAGATACCAACGGGCACTGGCCTGGGAGCCTGGAAAGCTGCATTCAGATCTCTCCTCAGATAATATGCGGCCTCTGTGGGCGTGAAACTTGATCTGTTTTCCCTCTTTGCAGTGAGGAGGATGCACCTTACTGACCTTCCAGTGTGGTGATTCAAAATCTGGAAAATCAGAAATGTCTTACTGAGTGGGAAGAAAATGATTATCATTGATATTTGTTTGCTTACCACATGCCAAATACCATGCTAAGCTCTTTAATCTGTTATTATCTCATCTAATTCTCACAGTAATTTTATGAGATAGGTACCTTATTGTTTGTGCTTTATAAATGAGAAAATGGGGCTAAGAGATGTTAGGTACTATTCTCAGGTCATACAGCAACAGGTAGAGTAGCCACGACTTACACTTTTGCTTCTGCTCTGGAGCCCACCCCTCAGATTGGTGCCTTCATCATGGAGACCAGTTGGACACCACTTAGCTAGATTACATACACACAGTCTCTGTCTCTGCAAGATCCACCCCTGGTATATTTCCCAAAGAATTTCTCACACAAGTCCGTAATGGTTATTGCAGTAATTCTGTGCTGTTGGAGAGTTGGGGACCATGTGGGTGTTCAGTGGGGTTTTTTGCAGCAATTAAAAAGTAATGGAGTGAGGAGGGTAGAGCTCAGGTAGTAGAGTGCATGCTTAACATGCATGAGGTTCAATCCTGGGTTCAATCCCCAGTAACTCCTCTAAAAATAAACAAACCTAGTTACCCCCCCCGACCAAAATAGAATAATTAAATAATCCAATAAGAAATAAAATATTAAAAAAGCAATGGATTCAATGTACACAAAGAGGCATGAATGAGATCTTTAAAACAGGCAAAAATATGGCACAGAAACAGAAAATTTTATTTACATTAAAATACATGCACAGAAAAAGGATACATATTGTATCAATGTATTCAGGTAATATGTGTATATATATATTTCTGGTTGCATATGGGAAGGCAGAGAAGTAGGAGTGAGGTATAGAGATAAAAGGAGATAGATAATCAGTTAATCAGTCAAATACGCCTACACTCTGTATTGGAAATTGTGGTGATAATAGGTGGAATTACCCATGAGCCATTGTTGGTTGATTTAAGAATGAGGACATAACTGGCTCATAGGCAGCTTCTCCAAGATGGTAAGCCAAGGGACCACCCTTAGCCAAATCAAACTGGAACTTGACTGCTGATAATCCTTATATTGTGGATTCCACAAGCATTGTTTTTATTAAAGCTCCAGTGGTTGGTTGGGTCTTCTTTCTTATTGACACCTGGGACTTCTTCCATTTGTCTTCTAGTTTTGGGAAGCCTTGTGTCCCTGAAGGGGTGGACTTCTTGGTGACTGCACTGATTCTGGGTAGTGTCTCCAGCCCCCAAACCTAGAAGCAGCAAGATGGATGGGGCTTTTTCTTGGCAATGTACTGAGAGTAGGTCTCATTTCCTCAGAGCTTCCTCAATTCTTTATGAATGAAAATAGAACATTTTCAACTAATGTTCATACATTCCGTTTATTTTCCTGCCTCGAGCGTCGATTGGTTTTGTCATCTGCTAGAATCCATCTTCTTTCTTTCCCTCTAATTAGTTTTTGCCTTTTCTGAGTTATTCTTTATATCTGTTAATAACAGGGTGACTTCAGACCACCCATTTCACCTATTTGAGGTTCCATTTCCTCCATTCTAAAATGGGGGCAATAATGGCATTTATCTCATAAAATGTGAGAGTATTAAATTTAAAAAGATACAGATAAACAAAAGCCTTAAGGTGTCTGATAATGAAAATATCAGCTCTTTTTTTCCATTATCCAATTAGTAAAGAGCTTTTTAATGGAATGGTTATGAGATTGAGATTATTTCTGAACATGATCGAGGGGCCACTGAAAGCTTTAAAAAAGGGTGTGTGTGTGTGTGAGTGAATTCTGCAAAGCTGTTCCCTCTGCCTGCAACACTCTTCTATTCCTTATAGTTTCTCTGTCAGAACCCAACTCCATTCTGAAAGTAATTGGACATTTTATTCATATTGCTGATAGATGTTATGGTGACATTTGTTAATATGAGTACTTGATTAATATCTGTCTCCTCCTTTAAAGAAGTCATTCTGAAGACAGTGCAGCCAGTTAGAAGGCAGTTGCAGCAGTCTTGATAAGTTCACTGGTGTGAACTTTTAGAAGTGGAGATGCAAGGAGGCAGGTGGACTCGAGAGACAGAAGGTACATTCAACTGAAGGAAGAGCAGGTTGGGGCAGGTATCATCAATGAGTTAGGTTTTTAGATAAGCTGAGTATGAGGAACTTGTGAGGTATTTAGTGAATGAATAGGAGCTTAAGGAGCTTAAGGAGCTTAAGAAAAGCTCTGGATTTGGCATCATCACTTTTTTAATAGAGAGAATTTGAAACCACATATGTGAATGATATTTTCAATGAGGGTGTAGTGGAATTAAAAGGGCTGACTGACTATATAGAAGAAGGGTATGCAGATTGGTTTTCTATAAGATTGCCCCTGAATTGTAAATTCACAGGGAGAATGGGGCTAATAAACAGTTTGGAACCTCCTGTGACAGTTAACATGTTGCCTTTGGGTGGTGGATTCTTTATAAATAATGTTTGACTAAGGTAATTTGTGTTTCTTTCATTCCAAGAAAATCCATTCTCTTTGATCCTGCTTGGAACTGAAGTCTCTAATCATTTGCTCCAGTTTTAATTTTAAAAATGTCATTCTATTTTAAGGGGCAGGGGTGGCTGCCCTGGTACAAATGATGCAATGGAACCTATGTCTGGTCACAAAGATGCAGAAGAGAGAGTCGCTGGTAAAACGTGTCTCTGAGAGAGTAGGGTGTTTCCAGAGCTCCCTTGTCTTAGTAACTGACAAACAAGCAGGCTAAAGGTTGAGCTTGGCAACTACTTCTTTGGCTAATAGAATTTTATAGACTCTCAAAGAAAGCAAATCTTGGCTTTCTAGAGGAAGAGGAAACTATGCAAAATGGTCAAGGTTATGGGCTTTTATCAGAAATGAATTTGGAATGTGTGTTTCCTACTCTCATGCTGTCACTTATCTCAAAACTCAGTTTCTTCATTTAAAAAATGGGATGACCTCGTGCCAAGTTACTTTTTTTTGACATGTTGATTACATGAAAACCTCAGGAAAAGCATTTAATGTAGTGCCTGTCACAGAGTTTGCTCAATAGAAGTGTTAGCCATCGTTGTTGTCATCATCATCATCATCCCCATGATTTCTGTTGCATTTTAAATTAGTTATTGCTGGTATAGAGAATTTCCATTATTTTTATTTATTGAGTCTCACCTACAATGTTTATTCCTGACCAGTAACAGTTTTTTTTTCCAATATCTATATGTTATTTCTTTTTCTCTTTTGTCTTGTCATATTTCATTAGCTAGAACTTTCCTATAATGTTAAATGGTAATAGTAATTATTGTGGGCATCTTATCTTGTTTGTTACTTCAGTGGGATGCTTCTAAAGATTTATCATTAAGTATGATATTTGCTCTAGGTTATTTTTTTATTGAAGTATAGTCAGTTACAATGCTCTAGGTTCTTAATAGAAGTAACATCATTGCTAATTTTAAGTTGTCAACTGTAAGGCTAGTATAGAAGTTTTGAATGACAACATTCAAATTTTTATTTTGAAGTCACAAATGATATGTTATTTCTTTAAAAAATGTCATATTGGTTGTATTGAGCTCCTGCCACAGATATTGGACTAATTGAGGGCAAGAACTGATTCTTAATCATTTTTCTAAAGTGAATAGTACCCAGTAGAGGCTCATTAAATATTGATAAGTGTTTGCATGATTATAGGTAGAAGGACTATTATGTATTGCTATTTGAATTAGCGTCCAAGTCAAATACTCTTGTTATTATAAGATACAGATTGATAACATATTAAAGTGTCTAGCAAACAAATAAAAATGTTGTTTAATACTATTTGGCCAAATATTTATATGATAAAATTGGAACAGACTGATATGGGTAATTAAGGTAATTAAGGTAAACTGCTTCTCTTTTATGAAACCATTGTATCAAATCACAAACTGGCTGTAATTTCCTAAATGAGAATAGTTTATACTGCTTGTCACTTTCCTTACATAATCAGGCTAGCTCTGTTTTCTACAAGAAAAAGTCTTTTAGTTATTTTTTAAAATATATTTTTCTGACAGCAAAGATTGTGCTTAATGACTCATTTAAACCAGTTTTGTGGGCATGAACTATGTCTAACGCGAATATTCCTCTGCTTACACCATGAGAGAATCTGCCTTTAGATGGCACTCATGCATGTGGTGCGTGCCAAGGTGGAACTTCTCTTAACGTCTATTCTGGCATCTTATTTCTTAGATGAATAAAGTCTGTAAGATACAATATCCAGGAGCTTTTGATAGTTATGTAAACTCAAAACTTGAGCTCAATTTCATGTTGATTAATTGAGCTTAGAGATATCTAAAAACTGGAAAAAAACCTGGAGTAGATACATGGGGCTTTCCTGCATCCACAAGAATACCTTTTAAAACCAGTATAAAAGACACAACATCCTTCTCTTTCCCACCAGATTGGTATTATATTAGTAATGACATTTTGTTTGTGAGCCTGTTGCATTTTTACTGCTCATGGTACTAGTGTGGTTTAAGAGCCGTATTGTACCTCCTGACCTTCCCCTGGGCAAGACGCACGGCTTGAATTTGCTTTACGTCTATCTTTTGCCATAGTGTCTTGTCCATGGGAGGACTCGACAAATACTGGTAAAAAAAAAATACGCTCGAAACTCCTCACTACTAACCCAGCACAAGCAGTGTAGAATGGGTAGATGACTGGCTGCAGGCTTTTCTGTGAACATAAGGAGGTGCCCCCCCCCCCGATGAAAATTCTCCTTCCTTAAGTCTTCTCGTTTGTAATTCAATAAAATCGCATCAGACCCCTATGTATTATATTTATTGTGCAGGCCCTGAAAGTGATTAATACATGGCTCTGCCCTCCAAGGAGCTTTCACCCTAGACGAGGGGACAAGATTGCCAGTAACGCGAAAAGGAGCTCTTTGCC
Source organism: Camelus dromedarius (assembly GCF_036321535.1). NCBI lineage: Eukaryota > Metazoa > Chordata > Mammalia > Artiodactyla > Camelidae > Camelus > Camelus dromedarius. Next base: position 65,853,234 of record NC_087439.1, on the reverse strand, counting down.
TCTGCTCTTGACGTAGTCTCCCCTCCCTGCAACCTCTGTTCCTGTCCCTTTGTCCTAGCATATCTTGTCTGTCTTTGGCTTCCATGTTTTTGCAGTGTGAATGGCAGCTACTCAGCTAGAGATGGGGAAACCCTGTCTGATCTCTGCCAGAGGTTTCTCATGTTCAGCACTTTTTTTCTTTTTGCTTCACTAAGTTTATTTTGGTCAAATAAACTTAGCATGTGACAAAAGTATAGGTTTGGTGATAATAGCAGTAATAATAGTTAACATTTAAACAGTGTTCACTATATAAAGGCATTTGACGAGGCACATACAATGCATTATTTTCTTTAGTCCTCACAACAGTCTTATGAGGAAGGTAATAAGCATTTTTATTGTCTTCCAAACATCCGCTCCATTTCTCACCAACTTGGTGGTAAACAAGGACAAGTGGGAGAATAAGGATACACTGTGGAAAAAAAAGCAAAATGGAAGATCCCTGCCCCTCAGAAATTTTATGTTCTCTCATTCTTCTGCAGCCTGCTCTGACTGTGGGTTCAGATACATGTGCCAAGAAATTTCCTTATGTTACTGAGTTAAACATATCACTGGCACAATTTTACATCGAAATCAAAGAAAGTTTGTGCTTTAATTGTATAGATACGGGAAAACAAAGACTACCTTACTTATTGAACATCTTCTCATTAAAGTTTAAGCTATGCTAGATGAGTACATTCTAGAGATCGGCTCTTCAGCACCATAATTAGCAGCACGGTATTGTGCACTGCGAATTTAAGAGGGTAGATCTTGTAACTGTCCTTACTACAACACCCCCCCCCCCAAAACTAACAGGGTCACAAGGACACTTTGGGAGATGTTGGCTACATCTGTTGTTCTGATTGTGGCGATGGTACTGTGAGTGTTTGCATATGCCCAAGCTCATCACATTGCACACATTAAATATGTGCAGTTCTTGGTATATCAATTATACCTCAAGAAAAGCTGCTTAAGAAAATAGAGTGCCTTATCTAACTTAAAAAGAAGCCCAAACAAAAAAAAACTTCATAACCTTTTATTCATGACAATTCCATTCAGCAAGTACTTTGAGAGCCTTTCATGTGACAGGCAATGTGAGAATCACTAGAAATATAAATACAGTGAAATACATGCCCACGTTTTCAAGTGGATCATGTTTAGCATTTTTATAAGCATTTCTAAATTTGAATTAATGTTTGAAACAGCCTTTGAGTGATGATGGTTCCTTTAGAGAGGAAATCAACTTGACAAGGCACCTTATTGTTGAATTGCAGCCTCTTATGTCTTCTCCCTCTTCTCTGTCCAAAGTTTATATCACAAATTACACTGATATCTCACAATCTTGTCAAATACAGCATTCTTTCCCCCTTTTTTCACCCTCACTGGGTTAAGTTTTGTTGGTTCAAAACCTTGAGAGCTCCCTGGGTGAAATTTGAAACTGGCACCTGTACACAGAGGTCAAAGAGAGGCTTAAGAAAGAGGCAGACACTCCAGATTGGTAGGTGGCAGGTTTAATAAGCAAAGGAACATATGTATGAAGCTTGTCTTGGGCAGCTGCAGGATAATAGATCTCTACACTCACCTCCAGAATCTTATAAGTTGACATAGAGGCCTTACCTGGGTTCATTCCTGTGTACCATCTAGATGGTCTCCATAGCACAGCTCTCTCAAGACTGTGTCCTGAAAAGAGCTCCCACCATGGGAACAGTCGGCAGAACATACATTCCAAGGACAGGGGAGGGGGCGAGGAACCTCTGATCACCTGGGGCCAGCTCTCAGCTCTACCTGCATCAGGTCCTGTCTGTGACCTCCCCCAGCAGTTTTACTTTACATCCAGTAAGACCATGTAGACTTTCACTACTTATTCATTTAGAACCTTTTTATTATTCTCCAGCCTGTTAACTAAACTGCTCAATACAGCCTACCTTCTCCTACTTTTTTTTCTAATATTCACTCAGCTATCTAAGAACAGTTATGTCTTGGCCTTCCATCTTTCATCCATAAAGCTAGCTGTTGTCTGATGGATGGCCGTGTCATTACAGCAGAAATTAGGGAAACCAAAATTTAGTTCCAGTATTCACACCTGTTTTGAGAGGCCTTAGGACATTGTTTACTTTACAAATTCTCATAGAAATTTTTCTTCATTCTTTTAATATATGTGCACAATTGTTATAGCAGAGTTTCTTCTCTGAAACTTTACCTTACAGTTTGTTGACCTTATAATCAGTGGTGATTTTACCTCATTGCTTTTGCTCGAAATTAGCCTCTTCATTGCCAATGATATGATATCAGCCATGTTAATTTTCTAAGCCACTACTCTTTCCCAGGATCCCACAGCTGCGCCGCATGACAGATTTGTTGCCTGGGGGCAATGACACTAGTTACAAATGGATGGAATGTTGGCCACTGCAATTTGGCCTGCAACCTGATTTTCCATAAGTTGGATTCTGGTTGCCAGCTACCCAAAGAAAGTGATCTTCTTGCTGATTTGTTATGTCCCCAAACAGGTCAACACTGTGTGTGTGGGAGGAATGGCTTTCTGATTTGGATGTATTTTGTTTCTTCTTCTTGCATAATCTCTCTAGCTAGGAATTCCAGTATCATATTGAATAAAAGTGGCAAGAATGACCATCCTTGTCTTTTTCTTGATCTTAGAGGAAAAGTTTTCAGCTTTTCACCTTTGGGTATAATGTAAGCTGTATTGAGGTACATTCCCTCTATATCCATTTTGTTTAGAGTTTTTAATCATGAATGGGTGTTTTGTGAAATGCTTTTTCTGTATCTATTGAGATGATCATATTATCTTTGTCCTTCATTTTGTTAATGTGGTGTATCGCACTGATTGATTTGCAGATATTGAACTATCCTTGCATTCCTAGAATAAATCTCTTGATCATGATGTATGATACTTTTAATGTATCATCTAACTCAGTTTGCTAATATTTTGTTGGAGATTTTTGCATCTACATTCATCAGGGATATTGGCCTGTAATTTTCTTGCAATGTCTTGTCTGATTTTGGAATCAGGGTAATGCTGGCCTTGTAAAATGACTTTGGAGGTGTTTCCTCCATTACTGTGTTTTTGGAAGAGTTTGAGAAGGTTTGCTATTAATTCTGTAAATGTTTGGTAGAATTTACCAGTGAAACTATCTGGTCCTGGACTTTTGTTTGTTGAGAGGTTTTTAATAACTGATTCAATCTCCTTACTAGTGCATTGGTCTTTTGAGCTTTTCTATTTCTTCCTAATTCAGTCTTGGTAGGTTGTTTGTTTCTAGGAATTTATCCATTTCTTCTAGGTTGTTTAATTTGTTGGCATGTAATTGTTCATCATTTAACGTAGTTTCAGTCAATACCAACAGAATTTTTTTTTTTTACTAATTTGACTAAAATTTAATCTGTAGTAATCATATAGAAAAGTTGCTTAATTAAGGGACTCTTACTCAACTAGTTATTAAAGCTTACATATAGCTCAAATAAATACAAATATGTAGGAAAAGACACGAATCTACAGATCAGGAGGTTGAACCATGTCCTGGGAAAAGTAAATAAATAAACCCATCCATGTAATATGTAATATGTAAAAATATTGAATATCAAGTGTACAGAACTTAAATCCTGCAGAGAGAATAAAAAAATTTCTTCTAACAGTCTTCTGTTTTCTTACCCTGAAATGTTGAAGGCAATGGAGAAAGACCTTTAGAGTTTTCAGGCAGACATTATGATTACTTCCATATGCAGCAATGTGTGAAAGCAATAGAATGGGTAAATCATTGAATAAAAAGATTAAAAAGTGGCAATTTAACCATAAATCTGTAAGTTTCAATGCAGTGGCAAGTAAAAGAACTACTCTTTATTAAATAATTTTGTTTTCTATTGAAATGTAGTTGATTTACAATGTTAGTTTCAGATGTACAGCAAAGTGATTTAATTATATATACATAGATATATATTTCAGATTGTTTTCCATTATATGTTATTACAAGAAATTGAATATAGTTCCCTGTGCTATACAATAGGTCCTTGTTATTTATCTATTTTATATATAGTAATACGTGTCTGTTAATCCCAAACTCATAATTTATCCCTCCCCTGCCCTTTTCCCTTTGGTAACCATAGTTTGTTTTCTATGTTCATGAGTCTGTTTTTGGTTTATAAATAAGATTTGCATCATTTTTTTTAGATTCTACATATAAGTGATATCATATATTTGTCTTTCTCTGTCTGACTTACTTCCCTTAATATGATAATCTCTAGGTTCATTCTTATTACTGCAAAAGGCATTATTTCATTTTTTGTTATGGCTGAGTAATATTCATATTTATATACATACATACACATACACATACATGCATACTGTATCTTCTTTATCCATTTGTCTGTTGATGGACATTTAGGTTGTTTCCATGTCTTGGCTATTGTAAATAGTGCTGCTATGAACACTGAGGTGCATGTGTCTTTTCAAATTATAGTTTTCTCCAGATATATGCCCAGGAGTGGGATTGCTGGATCATATGGTAAATCTGTTTTTAGTTTTTTAGGGAACCTTCATACTCTCCTCCATAGTGGTTGCACCAACTTACATTCCCACCAACAGTGTAGGAGGAAAAGAACTACTCTTGAAGGATAAGCAAAGGAATGTAAAATTGTGAATTTAAAGCTAATAAACTGAAGTATATATTTGTATAAGTGTGGAAAAGTTGTGAACAGATATAGAACAGTTATCTTAGAATACTTGGGTGTAGATAAAACTTGAAAAAAGGTAAAATCATACTAATTTCCTCATTTTTCATAAAGGTTAAGGTCAAAGGGCTAACTAAATATGTACCCTGGGAACTTAATCAGGAAGAAAGTTAAATGTTAGAATTGTATAGTGATAAATCTAAGATTAAATAACACCAAAGAGAAAGATATAATCTATAATAAATATGCAACTGATACACAATTTTATCTGACCAGTAACATAGTACTAATAGAAATTAAAATCACAGTAAGGTACTGTTCATATCCTTTAGAATGGCTATAATAAAAAAATCTAACAGCATCAAATACTGGAGATTAGAGAGTATGTGAAGTCTTGTACATTTCTAGTGGGGGTGTAAAATGGCATAGTCACTTTTAAAAAATTTTGGCAAGATTGAACAAAGTTAAATGTATACCTTCACTATTCCCTATAAATGCCACTTCTAAATTTTCCAAAGAGAAATGAAAACTATGTCTAACCAAATATACAAGATAGTTTCCTTATTTCTAGTAGCCAGCAACTGTAGTTGCAGTGTATTCACAGAATAGAATCCGGCTCAGAAATAAACATCAACCATCCATGCAATGACGTGGATAAATCTCAAAAACAATCTTATACAAAAGAAGATAGATGTTAAAATAATAATAAAATACATACTGTATGATTCCATTTATATAAAATCCAAGAATGGGTAAAAATGATCTGTGGTGACAGATAAAAGTAGTTGCCTTGGGCTGGGGATGGGAGGGGAAGTGGGTGAGCAAGGAACTGAATTGACGGGGCATGAGAGAACTTCCTGGAGTGATGGAAATGTGTATACAGTTGTGAAAACTCAAACTGAGACCCAAGGATTTTATTATTAATTAATACTTTGATATGTTATTTGTATCTCAGTAAGAAGTTCAAAAGGTGGCTGCAAGTTAACTGAGAATTGTTTATCTCACATACATTATCTCATTCATTTAATCCATAGAACAATATTTGGAATAATTATTTCCCAGTTTTACAGATGCAATAACTCAAGATCAGAAAAGTGAATAAATGCTCCCAAAGTTTACATCTAATAAGAAGTCACATCCAGACCTGCTTGATATCAAAGCACATGTTCTTAGTTATAATGTCATTCTGTTTTCCAAAACCTGGAAAAGGAAGTCTGCCAATCTTTTTCACAGAACCTGGCACTGCACTAAATAAAGCTGGACTATTTTGCTTCAGCTTCTTCCAGTATCTCCTACAGAAAAGGTAAATTGAATCTTAGAATCTTGATCCAATCCTCTATCTATCATGTGTGGAATGACCCTTGTAATGTGGAATGGAAGTTGGCCACACCAGCCTCAATGTTACTTTAATAATATTTGCAACCATGTATTTCCTCATAATTGCTGGAACCTCATTCAAAACAAATTGTCAGCTTTTCTAAGTTCACAGCAAACTTCTCAAGTTCTTACTGGGAGGTGGTTTGGAAAGCCATTTCAGATGTACTAGCTAATTAGGTTTTTAATGCAGCTTTTTTTAGTAACTAAAAATCTCAGGCCAGCTTCACTGAGATATGAAAATGGAGCTTTTAACTCGAGGATTGAGTGTTGCACAAACCTATTTGATCCTATCTGCATAATTCTTAACTTGGCTAATTTTCTGTTGAGTGTTTTGATGTCAACGTTTTGTAAAATGAGTAATTTACTTTTGGGGAAGGTACACACAGTTACCTCATTTAACTGCCAAGGGGGTTGTTTCAAATTAGTTGAGGATTAGTAGAGCTTGCTCAGGAGATATGGTAATAGGTGGGAATTTAAAAATTCTCAGTTCTAATTGGTTTTCTTGTGTTTTGAGAACATGGTAAATCTTTCGTACTTACAGAAGCCTATAAATTATGGGGAACAACCTAATGCATGATTTGTTTTGCACTCAAATTCTTTGCCAAATAGTCTTAATATACTTGAGTTTAATTTGCTCAAATTAGATTATATTTTACTTAATTTATGCTGATTTAAAACTTAGTTGGTCTTTCTCTCATGGTGATAGTCATTAAACAATTCACTAAAAACTATTATATGAATTTAAAAACTCCATTTTGAGAAAATTATAGATTCACGTGCAGTGTAAGAAGTAACACAGATACTGTGTACATTTTACCCAGCTTCTCCCAATGGTAACATCTTTCGTGAGTATAGTCCAATATCCCAAGCAGGAAACTGATAATGCTATAATCCACCTATTTTATTTCGATCTCACTGGTTTGACATGCACTCAGTTGTGTTTGTGCGTATTTAGGTTTATGCAGTTTTAGCACGTGTTGATGCACGTGACCACCACCATAGCCAAGATACAGAGCAGTCTGAGCACAGGAATCCCTGCTGTGACCCTTTTATAGCCACAGCCACTTCCTTCTCCTTTCTTGCCTGCCCCCAATACCTGGCAACCACTAATCTGTTCTCTGTCTCTGTAATCATTATATGACTCTTAAAAAAATTAACTGTGTTTTGTTTCTGAGTCATTGGAGAGCTCTAAATACTAACAATAGATTTGTGTGGCTAAAAGTAAGGAGAAAGGATGAATACGCGTGAAGAATGACAGCTCTGTGTGGTCACCTTCCTAATGCTGTCATCTTAACTGTTTCTAAGCCGTGCCGTAGATAGGCACATTTTATTCTTAAATCGTTTTTGATTTGCTTCTTGTATGAAAGGGTCATGGGGAGTTTTATAGTTTATAGTCAAATGTGCAAAATGGCCTGGTTGTCAGATTTAGTTCTGAGTTAGAGGTCATGTTGTAAAAGGATTAAACAACTTGAGAAGTATAGACACTTTGTATTTTGTGTATGTGTGTGTATTTATGCTTGTATTTTATATGTATTGCTTGTTTTTCTTTGAATAAAAAAAAGGACAAACGGTGGAGTGGGGAACACATTCATAGTTGGTGATTTAATTAAAGGTGGGTGGTTCAATAATATTTTCCCCAAAGCTGTCAGTTTATTATAGCAGATTCCTTTCTGTCTTCTAACTGAATATTACAGACAATGAATTCTAAACAATTAGAAACATGTTTCATTTTCAGACTCTCTTTTCAATATAAAAACTCTGGCCACTCTCAAGGGAGTCATACTGTCTTGTAAAATAAAATATTAATAGGTCTTTATAAACTTTTCTAAGACCTGTGTGAAAACATGATGTAGGCAGTTAATAAAACTTATTTATTATATAGTTCTTCAATACTAGAGTATATAAGAAACCTTAAACTCCAAGCAAAATACCTTATCATAGACCAGCTCATCCTTCTGTTGGACTACGGAAAATAGAATGTCTAACCTCAAAGGGAATTCATTCTCTTTAAACATACTATTATTTTTTTTTCTTTACATCCTGTGAGCTGGCTACGAGCCCTGCTTTGAGGGTCAGGAGCTACCCAGACCCCATTCTTCAGCAGAATTCAATAAACATACTCTTTTGCTCCTTTCCAAATTACAGTCATATTTGATGTATGAATATTATATTAACTTTCTCAGAGGACATTACATACAATTAAAGAAAATTCACTTTATGGAAGAAATATTTTTGAAAAATTATAAAATAATCTCATTTTAACAATTCTCTTTTACCTTTGTTTTTTTACAACCACCTTGTGGCAAATCATCATTTACTTGAATAAGGCAATGATTTTTACATAAACTGTGTCTTTTAAAGTTAGGATAAAATAGTTATTTTTTGAAAGATTAACTTAATTGAGATGTAGATTTACATGCAGTTATAAAAGAAAAGTACAGAGAGAACCGTGTATCCTTTACCCCGCTATCTCCCGTGGTAACATCTTACAAAACTATAGCACAATATCACCGCCAGCACATTAACGTCGATTCAGTCAAGATACAGAACATTTCTATCCCCACAAGGACCCCTCCTATTGCCCTTTTACAGAACACTTACTTCCTTTCCCCGCTTGACTCCTCCTCAACCCCTGCCTGGGAACCACTACTCTGTTCTCCGTTTCTGTAATTTAATTTGTCTTCTTTCTTTTTCTTTGTCTGCTTACTAGAAGTTTGTCAGTTTTATTGTCTTCTCCAAGAACCGGCTCTCTGTTTCACTGATACTCTATATTTTTTTGTCTCAATTTCACTGATTTCTATTCTTACCTTTATTAAGTCCTTCCTTCTCTTTGCTTTGGATTTATTATATTCAGTTCTTGAGATCGGAGATTATATTGTTGATGTAAGACTTTTCTTCTTTTCTAATGTAGGTATTCAGTGCTATACATTCCTCTTAACATTGCTTATTTGTGTCCTACACATTTTGATAGGTTGTATTTTCATATTCATTCAGTTCAATGTATTTTTTAAAAAATTTCCCTTGAGACTTCCTTTTTCACCCAAAGATTATTTAAAAGTGTGTTGTTTAGTCTCCAGTGTTTGGAGGTTTTCCTCTTATCTTTCTGTTGCTGATTTCTAGTTTGATTGCACTGTGGTCTGAGAGCATATTCTGTATGATTTCAATTTTAAACTTGCTGAGATCTGTTTTATGGCCCAGGATATGGTCCACCGTGGTTTGTGTTCTGTAAGCATGTGGGAAGAATGTGTATTCTGTATTGCTGAGTGCCGTATTCTATAAATGTCCACTAGATCCTCTTGGTTGATGGTGTTGTTGAGTTCTTTTCTATCTTTGTTGATTTTCTGTCTAGTTCTATCAGTTGAGAGAGGAGTGTTGAAATTTCCAGCTCTCATTATGGTTTTGTCTGTTTCTTCTTTAAGTTCTATCAGTTTTTGCTTTACATATTTTTCTGTTTTTCTGATGTGTATGCATTTAAGATAGCTATATCTTCTTGGTGGAATGACACTTTGTCATTATATAACGTCCGTCTTGGTCTCTAGTAATTTTTCGCTCTGAAGTCTACTTTATCTTGTATTAACATAGCTGGGGAAATAGGGCATCACACTGTTACTGCTCATGGAGGTAGAAGTTGAGGTTCCCCAGCCAGCTGCTGCTGCATTCAAGGTGGAAAGTTCCTTGTTACTGTGGCAGGGGGGTGGGTATGAATTCTGCTCCCCACATGTCTCTACCAACTCCACAGTGAGGTGGCCTCATTTTTGCTAGACTGACACTCCTCTAGGTCTTTTCTGATACTACCCCAATGCGGGGGATGGAGGGACATCTTGTCACTGCCAGCTTGGGGTGAAAGTGTAGGCTCCCCACATAATCTCCATTGATACCTGGAGGGGACCATGAGAGGCCTTGTTGCAGACCACTGTGGGTAGAAGTCCCGACTCTCTACTTTGCCCTGAAACCACTCTGGGGAGGATGTAGGGGCACCTCCTTACAGTGTGGCTAGGGTGGTAGTCTAGGCTCTCCACTTGGCCTTGGTGAGTGTGGGTTGGGGTGGAACTGTAGTTTTTCTGTGGTGTTTGGCTTGGGTTGGGCTGTTATTGTCTACAAGTTTTCTGTCTTCTCATGCTGCTCCTTTCCTTTTTTTGCTGTAGACAGCAGGGTTTTCTTGAGGGTTTTTTATTTTTTATTTTTCTCTTTTTGGTCAGCCCCTGTTGGTGTTTCAGAGTTGCCAGCTTCTCCGACTCCAAGTTGGGAGTGTATGAGATAAAAAGAAAACGCAGAGAATTTACCACAGTAGTATTCTTTAGGATCTGAGGTCTCCAGCGGATCTGTTTTCTGCTCTCCACTTTTCAGAATCATCTTATGTTTATTTGATATACAGTGCCCAGAGTTTTTAGGTGTACTTACTGGGAGGAATAGAGGGAAATACATATACTCCATCAACACCAGAAGTAGAAGTTCCAGAATGCTTCTTTCAAAATATACTTCTAATTTCTGGATTCATGTTTGCTTAGAAATGAAACAAATGTGAATATTGTAATTAAGAACATTCACATATCCTGACATTAATTAATATCTATAAGGATAATTTTAGTTACTTTCAATTAAATATACATGATCAAATTAGGGCTTCTTTTGGCCTTCAAATATGTGACAGACTGAAATTCAGTATTTTATTTCAAATTGTGAATGATCACTTGCCCAGGATAAATTGCTATCATCTGTTTTTCTAAGTGTTCTACTTTGTTCTGGATGTTAATTGTTGCATTTAGAGTAACAGACATTGACTCTGAAAACCACTCTTCTGTATTAAGTACACTATGATTTTAATGTCCCTCTATGGTAAAGAGCACTTGTTTCTGTAACAAAGATAGAAGGGAAAGAAAGCAGTATAAAAGACAAACATTTCCCCACTCTCACTTGAAATGACTAAAGATCAATTTAACAGATCATCAATTAGCACATGCTAATCAAACTTACTCCTTGTTAAACTGGCCACATTTTTTTAAGAACAGAATTATCTTTAGAAGCTGTAGGTTACATGATAATTATGTTCCTGAAAAGATTATCCCAGTAAAAAGGCTGCATTTGCACAAAAGGAAACAAAAATGAATTTGTTCAGGTAAAAATGGTACAAGGGATGAATTGAAATGTTGATGTTGAATAATTGAGGTCAGATTTCTCTGTATCAAATTTATAGTTCTGAAACTTGGTCACAGATTACCCAGTTTTTTCTGGGATTGAGGTGAAAGAAAGTAACTATGGAACTGAAAACACAGCCAGAAAAAAACCCCAAAATAAAAATAAAAAACCCAAACAACTTGAATGGTGCCTGACTTTCTTCCATGCCCACTCAGATGACTCACCTCTTTCCATTTCATTCTCCCTTTTTGATAAGTGAGAGTTTGTGTCTCACTGTTAGAGTAGCTACTTTTAACTCAGAATCTGCATTGTGTTAGCTTGATAGCTAAATTATAGTGTGTGTTCCAATCCAAAACTTTAGCTTTTGATTGTTTTCTCCTTTCACATTAAAATAAGTGTAGGCATTGAACTATGAATTGTCTCCAGAAACCGCTAAAAATGCACACCCATTTATGGATCTACTCTTTGTATTATACATTAATATATAATGTATAATAATATATTATAAAATAATAAATTCATAATTTTCAGGATTAAAACCATTTTTGATGCTAACACTGGTCCTTATGATAGATATTCTTTCTGTATCTTCCATTTCAGTTTAACCTGCAAGTCTATAATTTTATGTCATTTAAAATCGTAATTATTAATAATCTCTAGGTATATTTCCCATGGCTAATAATGTAAACATCTTTCTATTTCTAACATTCTATACATAATGTATGGACAACAGTGTTGCACAGCATAAAAAGATTTGTTTTTCCACTTTCCTTAAAGAACAATTCTAGAAAATAAGTTTGTTTGCAGCCTGAAATTAAAGATTTGGATTTGCAAAGGGCTTTACTATTGGGAGTTTGTCAGTTAGGTAAATTGATATGTTTTATCATCACGTTTGATTTAAGAATCTCCAAGTCTCTAAAAGAAAACAGAAATGCAAAACTCTGGACCCTACTATTGTTAATAAATCCACAGAAAACACCGTTTTCACTAGTCACATTCTAGAAAATAGATGACCACTTACAGAAAATTGTGATTATTTAAAAATATATTTATAAATTTTTGATACCTTTCTTTAAGAGAGAGATTAATTCCTCTCCTGATGAGTGAAAGTTGGTGACTTGCTTTTAATAAATAGGATATGATGGAACTGACTGTGAGTGATATCTGAGACTCAATTATAAAAGGCATTGTGTTGGGAGGAGGGTATAACTCAGTGGTAGAGCATGTGCTTAGCATGCAACACGTCCTGGGTTCAATCCCCAGAACCTCTGTAAAAAAAAAAGGGATTATGGCTTTCTCCTTGCTTTCTTTCTGGAATCACTTACTCTGTGGGAAGCCCTTTGTGATGTTGTAAAGACACTCAAGCACCCACATGGAGAGAACCGTCAGCTACTGAGGAACTAGGCCCCCTGCCAATAGCCCTGTGAGCATACCATCTTGGAAGTGGATCCTCTAGTCCTAGGCATCTATGGCTGAAATCTTGACTGAAACCTCATAAGAGACTCTAAGCTAGAATCACCTACCTAAGCCTCTCCTAAGCTGTGAGATAAGTAATGTTTGGTATTTTATGCTACAAAGTTTTGGGTTAATTTGTTACACAGCTATAGATGACCAATACAGATCTTCCCCTCCTTAAAATTCTGTCCCTCTGGAATCTCTCTTGGTACCAAATGAATTGTATCATGTTAGATGGAAGCATGACTTTGTTATTAAATTTTCTGGAAATTAAGTGTGATTTGAAGAGATGTATATGTGTGCCATGTTGTCAGAGGTGGATTTTGGTGGCTTTGTAATGTGTCAGCTTGGCTATGTTAAACTATTTCCCAGAATCCCTTCCCTTTGTGTTTCTGATTAGGATGAGCCAAAACAGACATTTTTTTCATGACTGTTTGAGGGCAGAAGTGAAGCAGCAGGCATTTTGTTTTTCACACTGAGATGGTCCCTTATGTATCTCACAGATGTTTCTCATCTGCTGGTTTATCTCATTGGAGAGGGATAGCAGCGAGGCCTGCAACTGCCTCATCTTTCCCTGGGTCCTCCTTTAACTTCTCTGCTTCCTGGATCAAGTGTGTATTTAGGTTCCATGATGAGAGTGCCAGCTGCTTCAGCTGGATACCTGTATCCTGAAGGTTGGAGGAGCTGAGAATTCATATGGTGTGAACTCACAGTGTGTCCTTATGGTTTCTAGCTCATGCTCATGGGTCCAGCTTATTTTTCTCTCTCTTTCCTTACACTCATATTCTCTTTTTGACTGTCTGACCTGCAGATTTCTAGCTCCAGCATCAGATAAGAAAAATTAGCCTTCTGGAAAGTGTTTAACCAGCTCCCACAACTGTATATAGGTCAAATCTCTGTAGCAAATACTTTATTCTGTTTCTATCACTGTTTAATCTGTCTCAGTCTCTTAATAGGTCTGCTTCTCTGATTGAACCTTAACTAATAGAATGATCTTCATTATCAACTTGTACCTTCAAATACGTTGGTTCTCAAATCCATTAAATTAAGTACAAGAATCACCAGGGGTTCCTGTGAAACATGAGGATTACCAGTACCCACCTTCAGAAATAAATTCTGATTCACTAGGTGTGATGTGCAGCCTAAGAATCTGCATTTTACATAGACATCAGATTCAGATGGTCCAAGCACCATACTTTGAGCAAATACTTACAAATGTTTTATCATATTTAAAATATATATCCTTGAAATGAACATTTTCCAATAATAGAATTTCCTTTCAGTGCTGGTGGTATTAAAGCCAAATCTAGGTGAATTCATCCAACAAACATTTGTTAGTCACTTGTTGTATAATAGAAACATGCTCCAAGTTGGGAATTAGTATCAAGGTATCTATTGAAAGATATCCAGTAGAAAGACATTGTGTTGGAGTCATTTAAAATGATGGTATATGTCTTTATATTTCTATTAATAATGATCTTTTTGACAACGCTGTGGTTTTTCAGAGCAAGCTCAGGTATAATGGAAGGTTCAGATTTGTGAGAGAGAGTGATTCTGCAATTGCCTTCCCCTTGGCTTCAGCCAGTGAAGTTCTGTTATTTTATATATATATATATGTATACACACACACACACACACACACGCACGCACACACATACATATATTTTAATAGATGAGGTTTTCTCATGAGGTATTTTACCTGAAGAAAATGTACTACATAAGAATAATTGAAAATAAAAATCTTTGCTATAAAATATTGAACATGTTATTTTTCACATAAAAAGTATTTAACAAGTATCAGTTGAATGGAGAATGGATATGTTGGTGCATATCTTACCATTATAGAGCCACAGTATTAAGGGAAGAAGGACAAACCCAGTTAACATCATACACAATGAAGAAAAGTTGAAAGTTTTCCCTCTAAGAGCAGGAACAAGACAAGAGTGCACAGTATCACCACTCCTATTCAACATAGTATTAGAAGTTCTAGCCAGAGCAGTTAGTTAAGAAAAAGAAGTAAAAGTCATCTAAATCAGAAAGGAAGAAGTAAATTGTCTCTGATGGCAGATGCTATAATATCATATATAGAAAACCCTGAAGATGCCATCAAAACTAATAAAATTCAGTAAAGTTTCAGAATACAAAATCAGCATACAAAAATCAGTTGTGTTTTATACACTAACAACAAACTTCTGAAAAAGAATTAAGGAAAACAATTCCATTTATAGTAGACTTAAAAATAATAAAAATACTTAGGAATAACTAGAGCTAAAAAAGGTGAAATATCTGTATACTAAAAATTACAAGACATTGATGAAAGAAATTGAAGGAAACACAAATAAAGGGAAAGATATCCCATATCCATGGATCAGAAAAATTAATGTTGTTAAAATGTCCATAATACTAAAATCCATCTACAGATTAAGTGCAATCCCTATAAAAATTCCAATGGTATTTTGACAGAAATAGAACAAACAACCCTAAAATTCATGTGAAATCACAAAAGGCCCTAAACAGCCAAAGAAACCCTGAGAAACAGCCAAATCACAAGTCCTGATGTCAGACTTTATTATGAAACTATAGTAATCAGAACAGTACAGTTCTGGTATAAAAAGAGACACACAGACCAATGGAATAGAATCAAGAGCCCAGAAATAAACCCAAGCGTACATGGTCAACTAATCTTTGATAAGGGAGCCTTGAATACCTACTGGGGAAAGGACAGTGTCTTCAATAAATCGTGTTAGGAAAACTGGGTATTCACATACAGATGAATGAAATTGGACCCCTATTTTACACCACTCACAAAAATTAACTCGAAATGGATTAAAGACTTAAATATAAGACTTAAAACTATAAAACTACTGGAAGAAAACATAAGGAATTTTTGACATTGGTCTTGGCAGTGATTTTTTGGGTGTTACACCAAAAGCACAAGCAGCAGCAAAAATAAATAATTGAGACTACATAAATCTAAAAAGCTTTTTCATAGCGAAAGAAACAGTCAGCAAGATGAGAAGGCAATCTGTGGAATGGGAGAAAATATTTGCAAACCATTTATCTAATGAAGGGTTAATATCCAAAATATATAAGGAACTCGTATAACCCAATAGCAAAAATAAACAATCCTATTAAAAAATTAGAAAAGGACTTGGAAAGATATTTTTCCAGGGTAGACATACAAATGGTCAATGAGTACATGAAAAGATTCTCAACATCTGTAATCTTCAGAGAAATGCAAATCAAAACCACAGTGAGTTGTTACCTCATACCTGAAAGAATGGCCATCATCGAAAGATGAAACAAGTGTTGGTGAGCTGTGGAGAAAAGGAAACCCTTGTGCACTGTTGGTGGGAATGTAAATTGGTACGGTCACTCTGGAATAAAGTATGGAGATTCCTCAAAAAATTAAAAATAGAACTACCCTATGATCCAGCATTTTCACTCATGGATAATATCCAAAAGAAATGAAGTCATCATCTCAAAGATTAGGTATCTGCACCCCCTTGTTTATTGCAGCATTATTTACAAAGCCAAGACAGGGAAACAACCTAAGTGTCCAAGGATGGGTGAGTGGATAAAGAAAATGTGAGACACACAGACACAGAGAGAAATATGATTCATTCATAAAAAAGAAGGAAATCCTGCCCTTTGTGACAGCATGGATTAACCTGGAGGGCTTTATGCTAAGTGAACTAAGTGAGACAGAGAAAGACAAGTACTGTATGTTCTCACTTGTACAGAACCTAAAAAAGCTAAACTCATAGAAATAGAAGAGTGGTGGCTGCCAGAGGCTGGAGGTGGGGGAAATGGGAAGATGTTGGTCAAAGTTTACAAACTTGTAGTTATAAGATGAGTAAGTTCTGGGAATCTAATGTGTAGCATGGTTACTTTATTATATACTTGAAATTTGTTAAGAGAGTAGATCTTAAATGTTATCACACACACACAAAATGGAATTTGAGGGGAAGCAGGTGTTAACTAACCTTATGTGCTAGTCATTTCACATGTCTCAAATTATTAACATTGTACCTCTTAACCTCACTTATGTTTATCTGTCAATAATATCTCAATAAAGCTGGAGGAAAAAAGACAAAATGGTAACGAGAGACCATTTATTTCATAGATGAGTAAACGAAGCCTCTAACCATGGAATGATTTGCCTGTGGTTTCACTGGTAAAGCTAAAGTTTCTTTCTCTTTTCTGTGTACCATAACTGACATATTGCAAGATAATTAACAAAATATTGGGTCTTCATAACATTACAGGAAATTTTCAATATGTTTATTATTTTTTCTAATTATATTACATCTAATATAGTTACTTAATAACATGAAAAATTTCTGGCATGGGATTTTTTTTTTAGGCTAATCAGGTAAAAGAATGATTATTCTAAAATCTTATACATTGATGGATTTTGATAAATAACTATTTCAGATAGCTTAATATCAAAACTGAGTTTTCATTGTATTAGAAGGTAAAATAATGAAAGATTGTATCATGGTTTTTAAAAATAGTCATAAGCATGTTTTTCCTTGTTTGTATTTGGTTCATGTCTACAGCTGGATTCTGATGGCACCGTTACAATAGAGGAGCAGATTGTCCTTGTGCTGAAAGCTAAAGTGGAGTGTGAACTCAACATCACAGCCCAGCTCCAGGAAGGAGGTAAAGATGCTGAGGAAACTGTGTCCTCCATGCGCCTGCCCTAGTCCTCACAAAGATTGCAAATTTCCTCCTTAGCGAGTACTAGGGGTTTCTTCATCCGTCATTCCGTGTTTCCGTGTAGAGAGGTGGGTAGCAGAATAATGCTCTTTTCATCTCTTTAACCCAGGAGCTCTTCCCTCCCTGTGGAAGGAGTGACTTGCCTGATTTGTGAGTTTGGGAATAGCGAGCAGGCCTGTGCACATCGGCCTCTTCCTGACACCTCTCTTTGGGATTTTTCTGCCTGCAGAGCATGTGTACTGGTTTGCCCCTGACCATGCAGTAAGCTTGGAGGGGCAGGCTCTGTACTGGTGTCACCTGCAGTTTTAGGTAGTATGTAAAATTCAAAGGAGCAAATAAGCCCATTTATACATACGTAGACCATGTTCTCCAAAAAACTTTCTTCTTAATAAAATGATGATTTTATCTCCATCTGCCAGATTCCTTATGTAATTTCTCAATTAGTTCCAAATTCAAGTGGGAAACTACAAAAACAAAATTACAGAACTACAGTCGAGCTGGTGGTGGTGTTGGCGCTCTTGGGTGCTTCTACCGGTGCAGCTTCACAGAGACCTTGTGTTCCCCAGGGTCTGGTGTAGCTTGTGTTCCGCAGGGTCTGGTGGTCACCTGCACTGCTCATCAGGGCCACTGAATAAAGTTATTTATTAGATTGGAGTAGTGGGAAAATTATAATATTTTATATAAGGAAATGCCTTGCTTTGATAGTTGAATATATTCGAAGAAATTTTTAAAAAGAGGAGGTGCTATTTACTCAGCTCCCTAAATTCTCAGCAGTCTGAATGCAGTGGATGATGTCCTTAAAGCTACATCTGAAAATAAAATATATAGTTTGATATCTTCTTCATTCTAGTCTCCCTAATATTAAAAAAAATTGTGGTTGATTTCTCAGCTGGTTATGATCAGAGAATGTGGTCTGCATGATACCGATTTTTAAAAGCATGTTGAGACTTAATTGCTTATATTGGTGTCAATTTTGATAATCCATGTGGTCTTCAAAGGAATATGTACTGTCCAGTTTCTAAGGACAGTGTTTTATAGTGCCCACTAGATTAAGCTTATTGGTTGCATAGTTCATATATCTTGTATCCATATGATTTTTCATCTACTTGACCTGTTCTTCTCTTAAAATATCTCACTATGATGATTCATTTTTTGCTTCACACATTTTGAAAATATGTTATTGCGTATATACAAGTTTAGAAATGTTGTATTTCCTGGTAAAATCAAACCTTTCATTGATATGAAATAGCCCTCTTTATTTCTGGTTTTCTTTGGCTTTAAATATTAAATAACATATACTATAAATTTATTGTATTAAAATAAAATATTTAATAAACAACATTAGTTTATTTCTCTCTTGGTTGGTATTTGCCTTGAACATCTTCTCCCATCAAAAATTTTTTAATTATGGTATAATACATGTAACATTAAACTAATCATCTTAAATGCTTTTAAGTGTACGGTTCAGTGGTGATAAGTGTATTCACATGTTGTGAAATCAATCTCCAGAAATTTTTTATCTTGCAAAATTGACATTTTAAATCCATTAAACAACAATTTATTTAAATCCACTAAACAACAATCATTTTATTTGGGCTTTTCATTTCATCAGCTCTTCCTATGTGTCCCTTATACTGCCCACCTCCACCCACTGTTGGCTTCTTTTGAATTGACTGAGACTTTTTTTCTTATTTCATCCTCCCTCCTCCTACTAGTTTAGAAGATATATAGTATATTTAATTCTTTAGTGATTAACCCAGAATTTTTAAATATAGATTTAATTTAAGAAAGTTTAAAGTTATCAATAACTTCCCTCTCTCAAGTAATGTAAGTAGCTTTTGAAATACTTTGCTTCCAAATTATGTTACTGTCATATAGTTTTAATGTATGTTTTTATAATTTTTCTTCTTCCTGAAATACATCCTTTTTAAGGATTTCTTTACATTAGAATTTGCTTATAGTAAACTCTCTCAGTTTTTATTTGTCTGAAAAGGTATTTATTTCAGTCTCAATCTTCAAAGATACTTTTTCTAGACATATGATCCTTGGGTGAGAATTATTTACTTTCGGCACCTAAAGATATTATTTCCTCCTCCCCCTGCCCTTGTTATTGTTGACAAATCAGTTCTCAGTCTCTGTTGGTGATTAGTTTTTATCTTTGGCTCCTTTTAAGAGCTGCTTTTTATTTTGATGTTCTGCAACTTCATTCTGTATCTAGGTATGGAGTCATCTGATTTCCGGAGTCTGAGGATATGTGTCTTTATTCAATGGTGGGAATGTTTTGCTATTTTTTTTTTTTTTTTTTTTTGTCTTTGAAAAATTTACTCTCCCTCATTCCCCTGTTCTCTTCTGGAACTTTAAGTAGACAAATGTGGGAATTTCTCACATACTTTGTGTCTTTATGTCTTATATGTTTTTCTTTTCTTTGATTTTCTGCTGCTATTTTGGTAATTTGTTCAAATATTGGTTTTTAATTGACCAGCTCTTTGTTCAGCTTTGTCTAATGACTATTTCATCCATCCATTAAGTTAATTTTGATTATTCTATTTTTCTCTTTTTGGAATCTTCATAATTTTTGACAGCCTTTTTGTACCTTAAATATTTTAATCTCTTCCCTTTTTTCCTTAAACATATTTTATATTCTGAATTTGATAAATAAAATAACCACATTCTTTGTTTGTCAATACTGACTAGCATACATAGGGCTTATTTCCTTGTGTGTTTGATGATTTATGATAAAGAACTTGTGAGGTCCTCATTTAAAGTACATTCTGTTTTCTGCAAGGTGCTTAGTGGAACTATTGAACTAAGTCCACTTTAAACTAAGCCCACATATTAGACCACACATGAGTGTGAATTTGTGGTTAGAAATTTTCAGAGAAGAATCTTTTTCTCCGTTGTTTCCTAGTCCAACTCTAATGCAACCAAGAATGAAACAAGCCAATCTCTTTTTGAAGGATACTTTTATTTCCTGTTCACTCACTAAAGGTTTCATCTTTTGGGAATCTTGACCTTATACAGGAGTTTCCAGCCCAATTTACCAACTTCATCAGGTCTCAGGCTCATCTTTTGTTACCTGAACACAATCAAAATCCAAGCTGTTAGCCAGTAAGACAGTAGAGGCCTCCAGTGTAAGCCCCAGTTGCAGTGCCTGCTGATCCCATGGAATAATTTCTGGCCTCAGATTTATTCCTTTAATTTGTAGCAAGCTAAGCCATGTTTGAGAAGGAAGGTCTGTATATTAATTTAGCCTTTGTAAGTGTTTTGTACCAGGAAAGAGTTCTCTGAATGGCTAGACAATAAATAGTGTCAGTAAAGGGAATCGCTCAGGTTACCTCTAAAGAAAGCTGACCCTGATACCTCAACCATGCAGGTCTACTAACAACTAAGACCATTGCCGTGAAGGAATTTATAACCATTGTTATCTATGAGGGCCAAATGAACTGTTTTCTATGAAGTGAGCTGGAAGATCTCTTAGAGATTATCCAGTCCAACGTTATCATCTTTAGTGCCCCTTTAACAGTTCAACAAATATATCATGTGCCTACAGTGTGTTGCTTGTGTAGTGAGCACTGGAAAAAAATGGATCAAATTCTGTCCTTACTCCATGGAGATGCTGATCTAGTAAGCGAAGTAGACACCTTTCAGATGGTGTGTAATTTTAACAATAGAGGTATCCCAACTGTGGAACCATGGGAAAGGCATCTTAATTCATCAGGGAGGAATCAGAAAAATCTTCCTGAAGGAGGAATTTTAAAATTAAAGGACAAGTAATTAGATGTGTAGAGGAGGAAGTAAAAAGACATTCTAGGCAGAGGGAAGAGGGTGGGCAAAGACAAGCAACTGTGAATCAGTCACACGCCACAAGAGTTAAACATAAAAAAGGCAAATGATCTGGATGTAAACTTATATAACATCTAAAATTTGTGAAGGCGCAAGTCATATGAAACATGTGGTTGAGTAAATATTAAAAAAGAAAAGATACTTTCTTTGAGATCTTTCTTCATACAATAGGATAGAATTAAATCTGGTTGAACTTCAGTCTTAAGTTCAATGAAAAATGTCTAGTTATATGTAAATTGACTCAAGATTTCTTCACTTTACAAGTGTAAAAAACTAAGTGACATTTTGAATTCATTAGCTAATTTAAGAAGTTTTTATTTTTAAATTCTTCTAAAGTTGAGGGATGCATATCAAAGTATTTAGGAGTGAACTGTTATGCTGTCTGCAACTTACTTTAAATACCACAGCAAGAAATAACTTAGATGAAATAAATATGGTAAAATATTACCAACTGTAAATTCTAGATGATGGATATATAATATTCTGTTTTATTTCTGAAAAAATTTTGTAATAAAATTTTTCTGTCATGTCTATGAAAGAAAGAACAGAAAATGTAAATGCAAATACCCAGTTATAAAACTATTTAAATATTTAAAAACAAAACCCAAAATATTATTGATCCCAGTTTTATTAAGAGCTTTATGGTTGTATTATGTTACGGGTAACTGTAGAATTGAAAAGAATCAAGTTAGATTCTTCAAATTTTAGATTGCTCTGTGTAAGTACCATGGTTTGACAAGTTTCACTAATGAGTTTGTCCTGGCACACACGAAAGATTTCAAAGAATGTAATTAATGGTATGAATTTATAAAGGGAGATTGGTGACTCATTCAGCAATTAATTAGTTTCTTGCTAAATAATGAAAGTATTTATTCACATAGAATGTGAAATGATGATCAAAGAGAAGAAGTTAATTAAGATCACCGCATTATCTGTATGAGGGCATGACTTTCCCAATCTTTTCAACCTTTTGTGAATATTTATATTTATTATTCTGTTTGTCAGAGAGCCATGAGACACATGATTACAACCTACAGAAATATTATTTCGAGGGACTGTTGGTTTTCTGAATTTGGGGGTATGTCTGTGTGTGTATGTGGATGGGGTGGTATCTTTTAGGGAACAAAAAAAGATAACCTTTTAAAGTGTGAGGAAAGTATCAGCAGGTTTTTCTCTACGGCAGTTTAAAAACTACATGGCTATAGAATAAACATCATTCATTGGCTTTTAGACTTCTATGAAGACCTTACTCTGTCATGTGACCAACCCGTGTCAAAAAGTCTCATGTGACATTGCAGCACACATTTTAGAGGGACAACTAGTTGGAAGAACCCAAGAATATGTGTCCAGGTACCATTTACGTAGATTGCATAGTAGATATCTAGTAAGGGATCAGATCCAGGGAAATAAGGATGCATGACTTGTTAAAGACGAAGCAAATGGGTGGGAAGCCATATGGAATGCTGTCAAGACAGAAGAGATTATCTAGGGCAGAACTGATGGAAGAGGTTGATTTATTGCACTCTATTTAAACAAGAAGGAAAACAAACTAAAAGCAGGCAATGGTGGAGAAAAGCAGGTGAAACCGTGTGCCAGAAGCAGGAGCCAGCGTAATGAGTTCCTGAGTTGCCTGCAGTGTGTAAAGCCCAGGCT
The DNA here is from genome assembly GCF_036321535.1 of Camelus dromedarius. NCBI lineage: Eukaryota > Metazoa > Chordata > Mammalia > Artiodactyla > Camelidae > Camelus > Camelus dromedarius. Next base: position 65,830,353 of record NC_087439.1, on the reverse strand, counting down.
TTCATTATGAGAGCAAAGTGAGGCTGCTTCCAAGAAAACATTCTCTTCTATGAGAACAGTGTGGGTGACGGTTATTGCTTCAACAGTCCACAAAGCAGATCAAGTATTTGTTTCCCTGTGGTATGATGGACTCTAGCGTGCTAATTTCAGTTTATGCTGAATTCTTTTTTGCAGAAATCAGTGTTTGCTTGAGGTTCTATTATGCTGACTATTCAAAACGGAACAAACATCTTGGCATAATAAACATTAGCTAGAACGAAAATTCTCAGCTGCAATTAGTGTCACTGGTAACTAAAAATTGAGAGAGCTATAGTGAGTAGTACTTGTGATAGCAGAATACTGTCCCCTCTAAGATGTCCAAACCCGAATATCTGGTGTTATGCCTGTGTTTGTTATAGCACATGGCACAGGGGCACTGCAGATGGAATTAAGGTTATGGACCTTAAAGTAGGAGGATTATCTTGGATTCTTTGGGTGAGACTGATGTAATCACACAGGTTCTTAAAAGTAGAAGAGAAGGATGGAAGAGTCAGTCAGGGAGAAAAAGAGTGGAGTAGAGATTAAAAATGTCAGGAGGACCTGACCTCCCTTGCTGACTTTGAAAATGGAGGAAGGAGGCCATGAGCAAAAGAATGCAGGTGTCTTCCAAAAGTTGGGGGCAGCCCTCAGCTGACAGCCAGGAAGGAAATGGGAGCCTCAGTCTTATCACAGCAAGGAACTGAATTCTGCCAACAACTGGAATGAGTAAAGAAATGGATTTCCCCCTAGAGTCTCAGAGAGCATCACAGCCCCGGCCAGACCTTGATTCAGCCTTGTGCGTCCATAAGCCGAAATCCGGCTGAGCTCGTTGGACTTCTGACCTACAGAAATAGTGAGGTAATAAATTTGGGATATTTGAAGCCACTACGTTTGTGCTAATTTGTTAACGGTAGCAATGGAAAATGAATACAATACCTGCTAAAAGTAGTCTCTTTGGGGGAAGCTGGAACATGATATGACTGATAGGGTCTCTTCTTGGAAGTTTCGTACTCAGCTAATGGAGGGGAGTCCTGGAAAACACAGAGTGACCAATGCATGAAGCAAAACAGACAAGATGCCCCACCCTCATGGTCCTTAAATCCTGTGGTTTGAGAAAACAGTAATAGAATAACACAATAATAGAAGGTGATGAGAGCTCAGGTGAAAAACATAGCAGGAAAGGGGTGGGTGGGTGAGGGATAAGCCAGGGGAGGGAGCAGATCGTGTAGGGTCTCAGGCACTGCAAAGACTTGGCTTTTGCTCAGAGTGAGTTGGGAAGCTTTTGGAGGATTTTGGGCTATTGTGTGAAGAATAAAAAAGAATGAAACTTTGCCATTTGTAGCAACGTGGGTGGACTTGGAAGGCATTATGCTAAGTGAAATACGTCAGGCGAAGACAAATACTATATGATATCACTTACATGTGGAATCTAAAAAATACAACAAACTAGTGAATATAACAAAAAAGAAGCAGACTCACAGACATAGAGAACAAACCAGTGGTTACCGGTGGGGAGAGAGGGACAACCAAGGGGTGGGGTGGTGGGAGGGACAAACTATTGGCTGTAAGATGGGTGCAGGGATGTATTGTACAACACAGGGAATTATAGCCAATATTTTGTAATAACTGTAAATAGGAAGTAACCTTTAAAAATTGCATGAAAATTAAAAAATTTTAAAAAGGCTAAATTTGAAGAAAAAGAAGAGTAAACAAGAGGAGAGCAAGACTGGAATCAGGAAGACCAGCTGGAGGCCATTGCAGCAATTCAGGCTGGAAGTGTGGTAGCTTGGACCAGGCGTGTGGTGGTGGAGATCATGAGAAGTGACAGGGTTCTGGATTCATCTTGAGGAGAGTAGACTTTATGAGAATTTTGTTTGAGATGAGTGTTAGAGTCAAGGAAATTACTAATTGTCAGCAGAAAGGCAAGCCAAAAGCTTGGAGTTTACCTGTGAAGCTCAATTTATTTCATGTGTCATACCTGTTAACAGGAATTTTTAAAAATTTAGGGTAAAAAAATGTAGTTACAACTATGATAAAAGAATTTTACTAACAGAAGTTGTTCTCAGTGAGTTCCAATGTTTCTTACATATTAATTGCTATAACTCATATGTAATGGAATCACTAAAATACTTTTAATTTATGCAAATCAAGTGTTCCTATTCATGGGCCTTTGATGTGGCTAGTTGGATAAATTCTGGGATGTTTGCATCATATCTACCCCATTCTAGTTTCCAAAACTACCAATTTGTTTTACGTTTTGTTATAGGCAGTGACATGAAATTATGCATTTTTAATGCATTAACTTTCTGGTTCCAACTGCATTTTTGTTTATTTGCTTTTTAATTTTTTTCCTTACCAGAAGGAAATTGTTTCCCAGAATGGGATGGACTCATTTGTTGGCCTAGAGGAACAGTGGGCAAAATATCGGCTGTCCCATGCCCTCCTTATATTTATGACTTCAATCATAAAGGTATTGAACTTTTCTGAAATGATTCATTTGGAATAGAAATTTACTTTATTTTTAAAATAATGGACTGTGTGAGAATGGAGCAATCTCAGTGTTTTTCTTCTTATCTTTACAGGAGTTGCTTTCCGACACTGTAACCCGAATGGAACATGGGATTTTATGCACAGTTTAAATAAAACATGGGCTAATTATTCAGACTGCCTTCGCTTTCTGCAGCCAGATATCAGCATAGGAAAGGTAATGATATTTTTGTATTTGTGAACCCCTACGGGAAAACAAAATAAGTTTTTATGCAATTCTTGATTGTCAGCCATTATATATATAAAACCCCTTTGACACAAAGATCATAAAAGATAAAAACAAAGATGGAATCTTTTCAGATACCTGGTTAAGAAAAGGTCTAGGACCTGAAACATCCTGATATTTTCTTTAGTTTAGAATTACCTGGCTGAGATATATGCATATCTACTTATAAATATGTGTCTATTACATTATATTTACATTACATGATATGATGCTATATTATATTATGTATAAAAATCAAACTAGGTAGTCAGCAGCATGATTCATCATTTTTTCTTGGTTACCTATTAATGGCCAAACTTATCTCACTCTATATTCCTGGAGGAGCTTTGTGTTTTAGAGATGTCTTTCCCATCTCATAAGATTTGCCAGGAGGTGATTTCATTAGTATATGAAAGTTTAGAGTTGTGGAATTAACGAAGAGCAAGGGGTGTCCTATAGGTGTCCTCACACAAAACCTTAATCTTATACATGTAAGTCAACTCAGAACCAGAGATTAAGTGTTGGTCAAAGTGACTCAGCTCGATTGTGGCACAGTCCAAAGCAAAGCCCTGATCTCCAAATTCTTTATCAGTGCTGTTCCAGTGTGGTAAGCATATATAAACTTCAAAAACTTCTAGACTGTTACTTTTAAGTTATATGTGGTGGTTTAAAAGTCATGCTTAATTTTGTATCATGCAAACCTCATGAGTAAAATGCATGATGTTTCTAGGAGTAAACATGATAAATTAATGTATAAATGATTTTGAGAACAGTCATAATATAAACTCTGCCAGCATTAGACATTTTTCTTAATGTTTGGTGATATTTTTTGGTAGGAGGAGGGAGAACAGTGGTAGGAGAAGTGGTGAGTTAGAGATTTCTTTGTTTGGTTTTGCATTAATAGTCCGAACTTTCTTTCTTAACATTTTTTTCTGATGCAGAGCACTACCACCTTAATGACTTTTTAGTAAGTTACTGAAAGACCTCAGTTTTGTATTTCATTGTTGACATGCTTCTTGGATAAAACTAGTCAATGTGAGGGGATTATTATGTATTCTTTAATGGGACTAAAGCCAACAATGAGTTAATATAAAATACTTCAAAATAATTTCAATTTCATTGACATTAATAAACATTCCCAATATTTCGTGTTCTCTCTTACGAATTTGTGCACTAAATGATGACAAATGCAAGCCTTTCAGAGGTTTTAGATGACCATTAATTTAAATCATGGTTTTATTGTACTGAACTCTAATTTTATAACCATTCTTTTCGATTATTATGTATTCCGAGAATCAGAATAGCTAAGGATGGTAAAAATACCCAAGGTGTGGACTATTTTATATAAACGTGGTTTAAAAGTTAACTGAAAAATCTGGTTCATTTTGTTAGCATAAGTAATTTTATCTCCTTAATTAAAAACATAAAGACTGTTTTCTATTGTTTACAACCCTTAAGCAGTAATTTGAGAAAACTGAGGAAAAGTAAATATCCTCTAATAAGAAAACTGGGTATCTCCTGATGTTTTGATAGACTGTAGGGAAAAATGATACTACTTATTTATGAGATATTAATTATTAATTTTTTTGTATAAGAAACAAAAGGTAAAAGTTAAAAAGTGTGCATTTAGGATAAATTCCACATCTTCATAGGGGAAATAAGACTAAGACCTTTAGAACATTTATTGTTTCGCTCTTTAAATGATTTCCGTATCATTGACTTGACAAAATGAGATAATTACTATTTTTTATTAATAGTAAGGGGAAGGAACTCTTATGTTAGGCTGTGAGGTTGTTAAATTCTTTAAAGTATGATATTTAAAACAGTAGCGTACTGTGGAAATTACCATCTATCTCATGTCTAAAGGCTATATGAACTTTTGGACAGCAATTTAACAATACATATTAAGAAACTTCAAAGGGAATCCTATCCCTTGATCTTACAATTTTACTTCTAATATTCACGCATAAAGATTTGAAGTGGGAGGAACTGAATGGAAAAAAAATGTTCATTAAACCATTAATTATTATAGTGAATATTCTGAAGAGTTTAAATTTCCAATGAAGAACTGGCTAAATAAGCTCAAATATATATTTTGTGTAGACTGTGGTCTTGGGAAGTTCTTTTGTTATACAGTCATCTGGAAAAAAAATGAGGTAATAAACTTGTATATAAATTGGGGATGCAAATGCTCAAAACAATAAGAAATTATACATAGAAATAAGATAAAAACAAATACTCAAAATACAGTGGTTCTTTTTGGCTGGTGGGAATTAGGGAGTGTTTTTCCTTTTCTCTTTTGTATTTTACACATTTATCCAAATATTTTCTATAAAAAAGTTTAACATTTTATTAACAGAAAAAAATGTAATAAATATTTTTTAAAAAAGGAACAAGAGACAAAGTCTTCTGCTTCTAATCAGGATGTAGGAAGTTGCAACAATAAGGATGAACTAAGTAAGATGCAAAATTAGTAATTTGTAAAAATCTGTCAGTGAGCTGAGGATGCCAGAAATCTAAATGAACCTAATTCCAAACATGGGAAAGCCCTTCTTATGAGAAAAGAGACCCATGGCTGCATTCATCCCTGGCTCTGCACCAGAAGAGGAGCAACCAGGCTATATATAGAAGAGGATAAAAAGAAAAGTGCCAGACTTTTAAAACAGTTTTCCACAGATATGGGCTGGAATAAGGGCTTAGAATTCCAAGGAATGAACCGCAGTCACAGTGCTGTCACCCATCAGCCGATTCTCTCCCGTGGGGCCTTCACTGAGTGTCAGGAGGCAGTGTGCCAAAGGCTGCGGGCAGTGCAGGTGGGCTGAGAGGTTTCCCGAGATGTGCCTGGGGCCTCTTAGAGTGAGAGGTAGCTGTTAGCTGAAGGCATGGGACAGAACAGAGGCGCTGGGGGACGTCTCTTGGGGGACCTGGGGCCCTCACTAAGTGCATGACCACGGCAGCTCAGAGGCCAGGGAAGGGCAGGAAAGCTGAGAGAAACTCCCAACATGACAAATCTCATTGCGTAAAAGGCAGCAGCCTGACAAAATAGAGCTGAGAAAAATCTTTCCCAGGCATATGAGGTCTTCATCTAAAGCAAGGCACTGGCTAGCTGAGAACCAGAGCAGAGCAGCAGAGGGGAGTGACATCTTCTGAGATGCAGAAAGCCCAGGGCAGAGCTGAAGAGCAAAGTGAGATCCTCAGCAGCTCCAAAGCTGATGGATGGGTCTAAAAGCAGAAGTAGTCCTTTTGTGGCTTGAGAAACTGTAGATGGACTAAAACCCACATAATGGCCACTAGAGGCTGCTGGTGCTCAGTTCCCAAGGTCCGCTGAAAGAAAAGTCTTGATTCTGCTCTCAAAACCTAAAACCAGGATAAGAGGAATCATAAAAACAAAAACAATATTAAAAAAACTATAGCAAACCCAACCCCAGTTTAACAACAAGATGATCCAGCCTCCCCACCCAAGAAGCCTAACAGAGGTAGAGGCCTGCCCTTTTCAGGCTGTTAGTATTATATACTTCAGTCCCTACTGTCCTTTCACTTACAATGTCTGTAGTGTAATAAAAAATTGCAAGATAGAGACCCAAAACCTAGAGTAAAAAGAAAAGCAGAAAAAAAGGTGGTCCAGATATTGGAAATTGCAAATGAGGACTTGCTAATAACTATTATACATATGTTAGATGCTTTAGTGAAAAGGTGCATAAAACAGATGGGAAAATCAGCAGAGAAAGATAAACCTAAAAAAAATAATTAAATGGAAATTCTAGAATTGAAATGTTCAATTCAGGAATGAAGAATTCATTTGATATGAAGTTAGATGTAAAGAGAGAGAAAGAATGGGGCAAAATAAATATCTGAGAAGACAGTGGCCAATTTTCTAAAATGGATGAAATAAATCAATCCACAGGTCCCAGATATTCAGCAAACCCTAGGCAGGATAAATAAAGAGAAAATCACACTTAGACACATCATAGTTAAACTGCTGTAAATCAAGGTGAATAGAAAACCTCAAAAGCAGTGAGAGAAAAGTGTCCCATTATATTCAGGGGAACAACGAAAGAGATGCTTGACTTTTAGTAATGAACTGTGGAGGCCAGAATGCAATGGAATGGCATCTTTCAAATGATAATATGCATTAAGATGAAGGCAAAATAATGATATATTTTGGACAAAAATCTGAGAGAATTTATCAGACTTTTGGTATAGGAAATTCTCAAAAAATTATCTAGGTGTAAGAGAAATATACCAGATGGAAGCATAAATTGGCAGAAAAGAATGAGGGGTACCAGAATAGGTGTATATGTGGATAAAAAGACAGACTCTAAAGTTATAAAGAGAACTAGATACCTATCCTTACTTCTTGCTATGCTTTTATCTATCTTTTTATCTATATCTGTAATCTAATTCTTTAAAAGTCTATTGACTGCTTAAAAACATAATAGCTGCTTATTAGGTTTTATGAATTGTGTAGAACAAAATCTAAAAACGGATAAAGGCTGGGGGAGCAAAATTGAGTACACAACTAAAGTTCTTACATAGTGAAGTAGCTCATTATTATTTAAATGTAGTCTGTGATAAGTTCAAGATACAGAATCAAGTTTCTATAGTAACTACTAAAAAATAACACAAGTGAGATACTAAGAAATGCTTGATTGACTTTCCCCATCCCTACCCCCCAATGAAAGGTAAGGAAGTAGGTATAGAGGAGCAAGGAACAAATAGGACATACAGAATGCAAATAACTGTATGTTAGATTTAAACTCAGCCAGAGCAAGAATAGTATTCAAGGTAGATAAACTAAACACTTCACTGAAAAGGCAGAAGTTGTCAGGATGGATAATAAAAGTATGACTCAGTTGTATGCTGTCTTTGAGAAATGTACTCTAAATATAAAGATACAGATCAATGTGAAGATAACAGTTATGTTGAAATTAAAGGGTGGAAAAAGGTACATGCTGTGCATTCTCTAAGCAGAAAGTTGGTGCGGCTAAGTAGACATCAAGACAAAGGGTATTACCAAGATGAAGGGACATTACAAAGTTTTTAAAGACTCAGTTACCAAGAGGGAATAATCCTAAATATACATGCATTTAGGAGTTACAAATTACATTAAGCAAAAATTGTCAGAGCTAAAGGAGGAAATAACCAAATCCCAGGATGTTGAAACTTTTAAAAATGCCATTCTCTTGGTAATTGATAGAACAATTGGACAAAAACATCTGTAAAATATCTTTCAAACAATTTCATTAAATTGACATTTATGGAATACTATACACAACAACTGCAAAATTCACATTCTTTTAAAGTAGTCAACAAAATTTTTCAAGATAGAACATATGCTGGGCTGTAAAACAATTTTCACTAAATCTCAAGATTAAAATATACGGAGTATATTCTCTGATCACAAAAGAATTAATTGAAAATCAACTAAAATAAAATATATAGACAATTCATAAATAGTTGGAAATTATGTGACCAATGGCAAAAGTTTGAAATGAATAAATACGAAAGCTCAATATTTATCAAAAATTGTGGGAAACAGCAAAAACAAAGCATAGAGGAAGATTTATAGCTTTCAATGCTTAATTAGAAAAGAAGAAAGGTGAAAATTCGATGATCAAGTCTTCCACGTTAAGCTGTATAATGTAATACCTAGAGCAACCACTGAAAGCACTGTACAAAAATATGTATCAAAATGGAATTCTACAAAATCCTCAACCCACAAATGGCAGGAAAAGTAAAACAGAGAAATGAAAAATATAACAACAGAAAATAAAAAAATAAAATGATGGACTTACCCTTAACATATCAATATTATATTAAAAACAAATGGTCAAAATATACTTATTAACAGAGACTAAAAGAGTCTATGAAAAACACGACCCAACTGTATGTTATCTACCAAGTTTGAAACTCATTTCAAATACGATGATATACACAGGTTACATACATACCATGCAGTACTATTCAGCAATAAAAGAGAGCAAACCTGATGTGTTCAGCAGCTTGAATGGATCTTGAGGACATTACTCTGAGTGAAAAAAGCCAGCCTGGAAGGTCATATACTGTATGATTCCATTTCTGTAACATCTATGAAATGACAGAATTATCAAAGTAGAAAACAGATTAACAGTTGGCAGATGATAGGGATAGTGGGGAGGAACAGGGTAGGTATGACTGTAAAGGAACAGCACAAGGAAGATCTCTGTGGTGATGGAATAATTCTGTATCTTGATTGCAGAGATAGTTACAAAAATTTACGTATATGATAAAATGATATAGAACTGTAAACACACGAACTAGACCAATACCAAATTCCTGGTTTGATATTTTAGTATAATTATGTAAGATACAAGCATTGGAGGATACTGGGTGAAGGGTACATGGGACCTTTCTTACTATCTTTTCCACCTCTTTTTAATCTATAATAATTTTAAAATAGAAAAATGAAAAGGAATGAACCGTTGACTCATGCAACAATATCAGTGAATATCAAAACAGTATGTTGACAAAAGAGCGTATACTGTACAATTCTAAGTCTGAGAACGGTCGAGAAGTATATGAAGTACATGAACAGATAAAGCCAGTTGTGGTGATAGAAATTGGAACAGTAGTATCCACCTGGGGGTGGATAGTGGGTGGATTTTTGACTAGCAAGTGGCACAATTAACTCGGGTTTGTCAAAACCCATCAAGCTGCTCATTTAAAATCTGTACATTTTGTTTCATGTAAGCCACGGCTCAGTAAAAAAGCTAAAGAAAACTAGAAATAATATTCCAAAATTGACATGTTCTTTTTACCAGTTTTCTCTTAAAATTATCCTGTAACATGTGTTTTATTTACTCCAAATATCACATGTCAGATATACACTTCCAATTAATTAAAATGAACATTGAAAAATACATGGAGTAAATATTGCAACACTTAACTTGGCCTCACTTAAGCAATAAGAAATGCCAGATATTTTCATTCCACCTTTAACCCTGACTTGAATTTAGGGAGTAAAAGGAAGGCCAGAAAATAATCTATCTTATATGAATGTGGTAACACATTGCCTAAGAAGTAAAAGTATGATTTTTAAGTTTATCTACATCAAAATATTTGTTCAGACCTGCTTTTCTGATTAAATCTGTGTTTCTTCAGCAAGAATTCTTTGAGCGCCTCTATGTCATGTACACTACTGGATACTCTGTCTCCTTTGGGTCCCTGGCCGTGGCTATTCTCATCATTGGTTACTTCAGGTGAGTGACTCCTAATCACTTTCTCTGTGAAGGGGCAGCTCTGTTTCCTACCCATCAAGGCACAGATGTCTCACAATCTGTGCCTCCAAATATTTTCCCAAACACAAGTGTTTGAATTCAACCTAGTGTCATATTATTTGACTTTGACAATTTATTTTTCATGAGAAATTCAGTTTTTTGGTTGCTTGTTTGTTTAAAAAGTTAAAGCATCAAAGCAGTATGAGATAATTTAGCCAACAGATCTACCCTATAGTATATTCTGTTTGCAGAGGAATGCTGAGGATAGTCACGTGAGTTACAGAAATTCTCACTCATGAAGTAAAGACTTATTTCACTTTTCCCAAATGATTTTGGTGCCACTGGACATAAATTTATTTTACATAATCTCTAATTTATTTGATGTTGTATATAATGAAATAGTATTTATTGATTTTGCTGCAATTTATTTTGTTATCCACTTAAACTTTTGTCCAATTCATTTCACCTTAATTTAATCAAGACAGAATTTCAGACATCACTATGGAGATAAAACAGTGAACAATGTATATAGAATGATACTTGCAGCTGGCCTGTGACACAAATAGCGGAGAAAACAGTTTATAGTTTGAAAAGTGCTATGATCCAGGTGAGGAGAGGGGAGGGATATGAGGGAAGACCTCCCAGATGAAGTGAAACGACAAGTGATACATGAGTATAAATAATAGTTAACCGAAAGAGGAGACTGGGGAGAGAGTTTAAACCTAAGCTTAGATCAAGAAAAAGCATGGAATATTTGAGAATTCAGAATTTTGGTGTAGGCAAGTGATGGGCTTTGAGGCTAGAGGGGTAAGCAGGGTTGAGAATGTATTGAGACCTGTAGGTTATGTGGAGTCTGGACTTCACCCTGGGAGCCAATGAGAAACCACAAAGGATTTTAAGTGGAGGAGTGACAGGTAACATGACTTGTATTGCAAGGTGGAGCATGAGCTACTGGGATGCAAAATAGGAAGCCCGTTTGGAAGATGCTGGTAGAGTCATCAGGACAAGAAGATGGTGGCCTGGCCTGGGCCAGTGGCCTTGGGGATGGAATAAAAATGGGCAGCTTTGAGCTATATTAATTAAGACTGTACCATTTAAAATTTTAGTGCTAAATTATGTGTGAGAAAAGGAGTGAGGTTAGATGATACATTAGAAAACTGAAATGGAGGATTTAGAAATTAACAGACACTACAACTAAAAAAGCCTTTTAAGTTTTGGTTCCTATTATCTTATAGTCCTCTCTTCCTTGAAACCGCTCCTGCCTATTTCCTGGTTTGTTTTTCTCCTTTGATTTATTGCTATCCAATGTATTATCTCATGTTTTACTTATTTATCTTTTTATTTTTTGTCTCTCCCTCTACAGTGTAAAGCCACACGAGAGTAGGTGTTTATTTTTTTCTGTTTGCTCACTGCTGCACTCTCAGTAGCTACAGTGTACTTGATATATCCTGGTCCTCAATAATGTTGTTGAATTAATAAGTAAATGACTAGTTCTAATATTCCAACCACTTCTTCTAACATAATTACCCATATAGTAGTGGTCTAGTGATTTAGTTTATATTTCCAAAGTTTTTTGCTTTATTGATTTACTAGTCCCATTATTCAACAAGCATTTTTCTCTACCTTGTGTTAGACCCTTCTTTGTATTGGCAGAGGCCAAGTTAAGATACGCTGCAGACCAGGAAAGTAGTATGTACACCACTGAGAGAAACTGACATGTTAAATGATTGTTAGTATTGTAATGCAGTTTTCTAAAAAAGGGAATACCAAGGAGCTAGCCCCAAAACTGACAAGGTAAGGGAGAGAGATTTCCTATAACAGCTGATATTGGAGCTGGTTTGAATGATCAGAAGGAATCCAGCATATTCCAAATGGGAACAGAATATGCAGAGATCAGAGGCATGACGGAGCAGAGTGCTCTCAGGGAATATAGAAGGGTCCCGTGTGAACCCAGCATTAGATGTGTAGAGAGGAGCGGCCATATGGGAACGGGCCAGGGGTAGAAACTTGAATTTGTGGCACTAGGTTCTGCAGACCCTTGTCAAGGGCTTTGAATTTTGTCTTATAAACTAGTGTACAGGGAGCCAAAGAAGTGTTTAAGTACAAGGGTAACACAATCACATTTGTGATGTTATAGAGGGGTTCCTCAAAATAGCCTTGTGAAGTTGGCTTGGCTGGTGTCATCTCATTTGAGAGACAAGAAACTGAAGCTCAGTGTCCAAAGTCACAAGGTGGTCCAGCTGGAAACAGAACCTTCATCTTCTGCCTACTATCCAGAGCTCCTTCCATTACACTGAGCTTAGCTGTGGTTGTTCAGAATAATAGACAAATATCTATGAGAATAAAAACTACACGAAATTTCAGGAGGATACAAATGATGAAGTAATAATTCTTCAGTTTACGTAACAGTTTATCAAAGTATTTAACAGTGGATACAATTACTTTCTACCCAGTTGCTGTACTATTTTGCTGTACAGCAAAATGATACAAAAATTTTAGAAACTCTTCAGTTGCACAGAACAAAATATTCCTTTATTGTAGTAAGTAGTGTTGACTCTCTTAAAAATCAAAACTTATTTATATACTATGATGAAACTCTTCACAGTAAATAATTACTATGTGCACTTGATGAGTTATCTGAACAAATACTGCTCACCTCTGAAGACATTCCCAGTGAAGACTTAATCAGTGGGTGGACCGTCGGGGCAGAGTGGGCATGAATACATGTCCCTAACATGTTAACAAGGCAACACTTTCAAAATGTCTAAATTTATCTCATTCTCATTTAATCTTTCCCTCATATAGTATGAAATATAAAAATATATTTTTGGATTAAAACATTTCTTACTCCCTTACAGTTGAGTGCTTTGTCTTTTCTGGAAGAGTAGTATTAGTGTGTTCGTTGTACAGGAAGGCTGTGCTTTCTCTCAGTCAAGCAATGGTAGAGCTGAGTCTTTTGATCAGATTATGCATCCCATTTTTTAAAAATCAAACTTAAAAAAAACCTTTTTTGGAGTTAGTTTTCTGTCCTAGTTGGTGGTGTTATATCTATTCCTGAGTATGTTACTGACTTAACTTGTGTCTAAGATCCTTTTTATAGTTCCAAAGCTTTTTATGTTAAAGGAAGCTTGTTTTCTCTCTAATATTCCTAGGAAATGAAACTGTATAATGCTATCAAAATATCTTAGTTCTTATAGTGAATGTATTAAAAGTGTGAACATTTCAGTTTTTAATAAGTTTTATTCCCATCCAAGGTAGTTCTCCATTAATTATTACTCTAATGTATAGTATAATATAATGCTATAGGGTAATATAGTATAATATGTAACACTGTAAAATATGGATAAACGTGATAGCAGATCAGGATAAATTTGAAATTAATTCTCAAAAAGTTACATTTTAATTTTTGACCCTAATTGTTTCTGTTGGAAATATATAATAGCGAGCTTCTGTCTTTGTTCAGGTTTACTGTATTTCTTCTTTTGGGGGATGAATTTGGGCTCATTTGTGTACTGTATTCCTCCGTTTCTAAATTTATTCAAATCTAAATACTGAATTTTTTCTCTCTATAGACGATTGCATTGTACGAGGAACTATATCCACATGCACTTATTTGTGTCTTTCATGCTGAGAGCTGCGAGCATCTTTGTCAAGGACAGAGTGGTCCATGCTCACATAGGAGTAAAGGAACTGCAGTCCCTGATGATGCAAGATGACCTACGAAGTTCCATAGAAGTGCCTTCTGTGGACAAATCACAATATGTGAGTGTTTTCACCATGAGTTCCTGTCATGGCTCACCACTTTCAAAAGTAAAAAGCCTACCTACAAAACCGGAAGCTTGGGGTTGAAAACCCTATGGCATTTAGTTCCTTTAATGTAGAGTCAAAGACTTGTTCCCATAAAAGATTCCATTGTACTTGATTCTGCTCCTAAAATGTCATGGTATTATTTAGTTAAGTAGAATCACCCAATAACTCAGTTAGTTAGAAGGATTATCACCATTGAAGCAATATATCTAGAAATTAGGTAGAGTAGATTGATCGTCTTGATGGTGTGAATTAATGCCATCGGTATCTGTGCCCTTTGCCCTGTAACTTTGTCGTCCCTGCTGATTCTGATTCTGGATTGGCTTTGTGACTTGTTTTACCTGATAGAATGAAGTGGGTGTGGTGGTGTGCCAGTTGAGAGTAGACCTTTATGAGTGAGCCTAGCCAAGATTAGCTAAGCATCACCCAGAGCAGCAGAATCACCTAGCCAATCCATAGATTCTTAAGACTTACCAAGCATTTATTGCTTTAAGCCATTAACTTTTGGTGCATATAAAAGACCAGAATAAAATAAATTCATGATAGGGTGATAGATAATATTTCTTCTTTATTCTTTTCTGTACTTTCCTCATTTTCTCTAATGATCAAGAATTATTTTTATAAACAGGAAAAATTAAGAAGTGAATTCTTGTAACTTCTAAAGGAAAAAAATTCTCATTTTAAAAGTAGAATCAAGACAGCAGTTTTAGAAATGCTGTGTTAAAATAACTTTGTTCTGGTCTCTTTCAAAAGTCTTGGCCTTTTTATGTACAAGTGACATTAGACTATAAAAAAGAAATGGAAGAACTTCTTTTCAGTGGTCTAATGTTGGCATCCAGTACAATTAGGAATTCTAATATAGTGCAATGTTGGTTTATTTGTAACAGATTGGGTGCAAGATTGCTGTTGTGATGTTTATTTACTTCTTGGCTACAAACTACTATTGGATCTTGGTGGAAGGTCTCTATCTGCATAGTTTAATCTTTGTGGAGTTCTTTTCGGACACCAAGTACCTGTGGGGCTTCACCTTGATAGGCTGGGGTAAGGCTTTTCTGTCTTCGTTTCTTTTCAACTGGATTATAGATTTTAGGGCTTTCTGTCTTGCCTATCATTAGCATTCTTTCAGCCATTTTCTTGAAATAACCCCCTCCCAACCCTATCTTTAGCTTTCCTTTCTTTTTCATTGTTCATTGGGGACATTATTAAAATTAAATCTGTAATCCTCCCAGTGGTAAACAGACTTTTCACATTTAACTTAACGGTTAGTGTTCTTAGGCCAGATTTTTGAGAGGATTCTTTGGGGGAAATACTGTGTTAACCACACACATTTAGAACTGCTGTGCTCATGTCATTTCAGTGTCCTGATTTAACAATGATTACATTCTAAAAATTTTGAGTTTTGAATTTCTAAGCTATAACCACACATCTTTGATTTGTAATTCTAGGTCATATGATGAAAATGCCAGAGAGAAATTTATAGGACCATCTTGACTGGATTTAACAATACAAATTACAAACAATTATGAGATTTACCATGTCTTTTGGAAGGAAATAATCCACATTACTTTTGGCATAAGTGATTTAAAAAAAAGGATATTTAGCTCACATTCCAAAAATGCCTTGTCAGTACTAGAGGGATTACTGAAGGAAGCACTAACTCAACATGATATGGAGAAAAGATGTTGTTATAATTTAAGACAAATTAAAACTCATATATGGTTAAAATTAAGAAGTCTTAAGGTTAACAATTGCAAATCTCAATTGTTATTTTAATATCCAAATTATCAAGTGCTTAGCACAGGAAAAAAATTAACTAAGTGGCTCAAGATGAAATTTGAAGTTTTTTTCCCCTTCCAAAATAAAAATATTTCTTTGCCTGATTGGCCTTAATATTGTTTTAACATTTGCAGATGTGAAATAGGGAACATTTAATTTCCTGCTAGTTAGTTAATAACCTTTAAGAAGACAAAGGGCTAATTTACTGTAACACTTTATTTATTATGAAACAATAATTGTCATGAATAAAATTTTATTTCTGAAAACAGCTTGTCTGCTTTAAGGTGTTCCCTTATCTTTGACTAGCAGTTACTAAAATAAAAAGACATTTTTTTTTAGGGTACTTCAGAAATTTTCTCAACAGCTTTTGGTAGTTTGCCTTCAAATTAAAACTTTATCTAATATTCAAATCATAACTAGAAGTTGGTAAAGGTGTTGATAGAAAATTCAACAATGAAATTGTCTGAGTTCCATTTTATTTTTTGGATTTCTGTGACATTGGTCACACTAGTAATAAACTTGTTTTTCTTTGTTTACGTATTGGTTTGGTAGCTAATTCCCCATCAACTCTTATTTGGTTATATCAGTCAGTCTGTCGCTCCTTAAAGTCAGGAGTTTGTCTCACTGAAACCCAGGAAATCTGTTTTCAAATCTTTTTATGGAAAAGAGAATTCAAAAAATAGTCAGGGTTCCAACGAGCTTCTATGCAAGTATGAGGTTCTTACCTTCCTTTACAACTTTCATTAATTTGTCTGCAAAATTTTTGGCACAGGAATGACAGCTACAGTAGATAAGCATCACCACTTGAAATCTTAATTTCATCAACTGGTTTTAGAACATGCATGAAAGCAAGTAATATTTACGTGGAAACTCACTTTAAAAAAGCATTTTGTATGCAATATTATGTTCACTTAATTAACCACAATTTGAAACAGTAACAACCAATCTTTACAGAGTTATAGTTCTATAGTTGGCCTGTCTTCTAACTTCTTTCTTTGCAGCTCTTTTTTTTTTTTAAATAAATGGTATAGGCTAGGACATCTATAATTTAAAAAATAGTAATATTCTTTTAAGAATCTCTCTCTTCTACTAAGACACAGCTACCATTTAATGAAGTAAATATCTAAGTCTATTTGATTAATAGACTATTTTTCTCTTAGCTCAACACTGAGAGTCTGATTTTAAAATATCATTTTTATTTCAGACTAATTTTTCCAAATTTCTATAAGAAAGATAGTGATCCAAACATTGTAGCTGCTTTGCAGGATCCTTTGCTAGAATAATCCATAGAGGATCCAATTTCATATTTTCTTCCAATGATTTATTGGCCTGATTGGAGAAGAGAATTTACTTGAGTTCCTTTGTTACTCATTGGACCCCGTCATTGTAACTTTAAGCTTTCTTTAGCTAGGTAAATACCCAGAACTTTATTACTCACATTGTAATGATGTGTGGAGTTACATTAGTTACATTGATCTTGCTGATTCTTAACAATAAATTGGTGAGGAAGGAAATTACAACCTAAAGAGGAACATACGCTGTATCTGTTTTGGTAGCTTGAAGGCAGATATTTAAAATGACTGTTTTTATACATCTGAATCGCAAAACAAGATGTATAGAGGAGTAAAGGCAAATTCTAATGATGACCATGTTCCTTTTCTTTCAACCAGCCACATTCTTAATTTTTCCTATCTCTGCCTCAGTTTTCTCATAAATAAGGCACTTTACTCTTGGTTCCAAATACACATTGTGAAAATACATTTAATTCTATATTTAACAGATGTCAGTCAAGAAGTACAAACTTCTAGTTAGAAGATAAATAAGTACTATAGATGTAACAATGTACAGCATAATAGAAACAAGATGTCAGTCTTGCTTCTTTATGCTTAATGAATGTGGTAATTTACCTTTATATTAGCAGCCATTCTTAATTTTCAGCTGTCAAGTGAGATGCCAGAATGTACCTAATATCATATAAAAGCACCTATCTTGGTTATATCATGCAGTTGTTTCCCTGTTGCTAAGCTTTCATGGAGAGTATTTTCATATTTTGTATTATCTGAGAATATCTGGAGAAGGTACTACATTTCCAGTTTTATTATCTATGTATAAAATGATTTGAGTCCAGCAAACATTTTTTGATCATCCATTTGGCAGTAAATATAATTAAGATGCAGAGCTATGTGTTAAAGTCCCAGCACACAAGAAGCATGCAGTCTGATCCTTTATGTTATTTTTTTAATGCTTATTCTGATCATATGTATTATATTCAAAATATTTAATTTATAAAATCAGTTCTTCTTAAAATTATTTATGAGCCTCAATATAACACCTTTACACATTTAAAAATCTTGTTTGCTTCAGGCACAATTTAAAAATCTAGAAAAACTATTTTTCCTTTTCCATATGATTTTTAATGCCATTATTAATTCTACCTTAAAGTTATTTTAAAGTTAAAATTATATTTAACCATTAGAGTCAATAAAAGATCTATATTTTAACTCTACGTTATGAAAGATAAGGAACTTGGTTCTCTCTGCTTATGACTTTTTCCAGACTTTTAAGATGTAATTTGGAGTTCTACTACTTATTATTAAAAATTATATGGATTATTATTTATTTAAAAGAAAATAAATTATGATCAAATTTAGATTTATTTGTGACAATTATGTAGATTTATCACTGTAGGTTCACCTGGTTTCAAGATTCCATCCCTTCTTCAATTTGATTTTCTACAGTTTTTGCCCACTGGCAGTACTTAATTCAGTAAGCATATTTTATTTTCCATTGTAGTGCTTCTGTTTCAGATAGATCCTTTTTCATAATGCCTTATTCTAGTCTTCTAGAGCATTTTTTTAAGACTATGAATTAGATATATTTTGTAAAGATTTCTTCTGTTTCCTGTGGTAATTCCATGTCAGGAGAAGGTAGCTCTTTTAAAGTTTCATAGGTAAACATTCTCCTTCGTAACAATGGAAGACTTTTCAAAGGCTCTGCAGTTTTCCTGTCAGAGAGATGTGCTCATTCAGTATTGGCTTTAGCATCCTGTGAGCATTAAGGACACTTCTATCAAAATCATATAGAGCAACTTCTAGGTTCCTTAAAGGATGAATCAGCAAGTGATGGATACTGAAGTCCAGCACCCTGCAGTAAGTAGAGAGGGAACTGGAGATATAGCTTGGAGCTTCGTGTCAGGGCAGTCAACACAGCCTGGATTTCCAGGGGAATCAGTGTTCCTGGTTAGTAAGACATTATGTGTCTATAGCAAATCAAGGAATCCCCGTGTCATGATGGGTTTCTAATTTTCAGGACTGACTCTACACTTTATGATCAAGCTATGACTTTACAATACTATAGCAGCATCATAGGAGGAGGGTAAGGCTGAGGTTGGGTTCTATGAAGTCTCTGAATTATCCAATCCAAGATAAAATTACATAGACCAACACAGGGAGACCGTTTTACCCCATTTTGGCCTCAGGGCATCTCTGGTTTATGCAGTGGGCTGTTGCATGTTTTTATTTGAAGAAAGAGTTTATTTGCTAAAAATTTTTGACTACTGTTAGCCCAAACCATTGTTTTAAAGGAGAAGAGTAATGAAGCCACACCAAAACCCAATTCTACTTATTCTTTGACCAGAGATTGCCTCCTTCTTAGAATCACTCATTTGCAGGAATGTGGGTATAGTTCAGTGGTAGAGTGTGTGCTTAGCATGGTCCTGGGTTCAATCCCCAGTAGCTCTGCCAAAAAATAAAAATAAAAATAAAAATAAATGATAAATAAATAAAAACCTAATTACCTCCCCCCAAACCAAACCAAACCAAACCAAAACAAAATCAGTTGTTTATACTGACATTTCATGAAAATAACCCAGTTCTTACAAGATGAATGCAAATATAGGGTAATATTCAAATTTACATTAAATCTACTTAAAATAACATTTAAATTTAAAGTAACATCTAAATTTAAAACATTCTTCCTGTATTTATGTGTTCTCAATTATGTAATAATGTGATACTAAGGTTGGTGATCAAAAATCCTTAAAAAGCCCAAAAGTAGTTTCAATTCTTTATTCCTCCATGTTTGTCTCTGTGCTAATCCTGTGAATGAGGGTTTTTCCAAGAGGGTAAGAAAAGCAATTTCACTAAGACATGGTGCCTGATATAAGATATTTGTTATAATTGTCATTTAAAATATAATTCCAACTCCAACATCGTTGATCAATGAGTAAAGAACATCATTCAGGAAATTCCTGATTGGGAGATTGTAAAGGAAGCAGAAGATAAAGCCCTGCAAATGAGGGAATGTGGACATTTTGATCAAAGGCAGACAAACACTTTTTAAAGATAACCAAGCCAACAGAACAGCAAGGAGATTTATGTCAGACCTTTTTGACCCATTCTGTCAGAAGGAGCCATGCTCTCTCCATTACATAGTATGTTTTGTTTTTTCTTCATAGTGCTAATTGATAAGTGAAGTTGTTATTAACTTTGCCTCCCCTGCCAGATATAAGTTTCAGGAAAACTCTTTATCTGTTAATTTTTTTAATCTTTGGAGACAATAACAGTTCTTGACACATGAGTAGGCATTTAATAAGTGCTTAATAGGTATATGTTTATATGGATGGATGGATGGATAGTTTAGATAGATAGATAGAATATGCAAACTCAACCTAAGAACTGACCAGAATTGGGTAGATCTATTTTGGCAAAAATTTCCCAGAACATAGAATTTGAGCAAATTAAAAAAAAAAATAAAGAAGTTATATACAACAATAAATAAAATTGGAATATGGAATCATAAAATTAAATTGCTACACAGACAGGCTGAGGCTAAATTCAATTAGATCACTGAAGAGATCAAAGAAATTATTTTTTGTGGGATATCATCTTATTTTTATTTCTTTCTGAAAATTTTCTTCATCAGAATCTATTTTTACGTTCACTTTTTTTTTTGCCAAGAAAAGGTATGTGAAGAATTACAAATGTGTTTTTTACAAGGTAAAGAATATTGTGTTTAATAAAAAATGTTCTAAATTAGTTAAAAAATTTTTTCTCCCTTTGTAAGGTGCTTCCTAGCTTCTGTAGTGTTTTCATTATGGTTTCTCTTTCCTTTTTTTAAACCTCTTTCAAAAAGGCCACATAATGAAAAGTTATCCATTAAATCCTATGGTCTTCTATTGCAGTGTCCCATAAAAGTTATGGTTTGTGACTTTTTTGTGATGTCAGAGTCTAATCAGGTATAGCATGAACGGAACAGTCGCCTTTTACTGGGGGCGAAGGACTCGTGGAAAGTCAGTATAATAGATTTGACATTGCAAGCTCACAAGTGTTTATTAATTTATGAAGGACAAATATGTCATGCTCAAATCATCAAACTAACATAGTGCCACCCTTTGCTAGGTGATTAATGCTTGTAAATGCTTCTGTCTTGAGCCAGTATGAACCAGAAAAGAAGAGGCTAAACTGATCAGAACTTTCTAATTTTGTAACTTTCAGTTTAGCCTCTCTGTGCCTTCCACTTTTAGGATGAGAAAGTTTGAATGTTTTTAAAACAGCAGACTTCCTCCTCCTTGAAAGCATGTGGCTGTCAGCGTGGCAAGATTAAAAGTTGGATGCACCAACCTCTGCCTGCTTTTGACCCCAGGGATTTCAGTCTGCTCCAAATATAGCTTGACTCCTGCATCCCTCGAATGAAAACAGGGCCAGTCTTCATCTTCAGGCTTTTGGGAACAAATAACATCAGCGTACCAGTTCATTTCTCAAAGGGACAAGATGAAAATTAAGTGGACTTTTCTGGTTCACATATTAACATTTTCATGTCTGTTTTTCTCTCTCACTTTTAATGGTATATTTTTATGTATGATGAATATAAGGAAAAAAAATCCCTTAATCTTGAAAGAAATATGGTCTCTGAATCCTTTTCTGATTGCAGGGTTCCCAGCGGCATTTGTTACAGCCTGGGCTGTGGCACGAGCAACTCTGGCTGATGCAAGGTGAGTGAAAAAGAAAAGGTTAAAGTTTTGCCAGATACTAACAGCTATGTACAAAATAGATAACCAGTTTCTACTGTATAGCACAAGGAACTATATATTCAATATCTTGTAGTAACCTATAATGAAAAAGAATATGAAAAGGAATATATGTATGTATATGTATGACGGAAACATTATGTTGTACACCAGAAATCAACACAACATTGTAAACGACTATACGTCAATAAAAAAAATTTAAAAACAACCCCAAAAACAAAACAAAACAAAACAAAAAAGAGCTTCGGATTTTCTCAAGTCCAGCTTCCTCCTTGGAATTCACTTGCTGCTGTTCGTGACGACATTGCCCTGTAGAGATGTCATGTGGGAAATTACCTTGATGTAACAATAGTCTCTGATACATTACCAGCAAGCTGTCCATCCCAGAGTCACGGAACAGAAAGACTCATAGACCCAGTTAGGATGCTTGAACTCCATGGCTTACGAAGTCAAAACACGTGGTGAGAAGCAAGGGGAAAGAGATGGGTAAGTTCACACACAGGATATGGTGCAGGTGCGCGCAGCTGAAAGGACCGCGCCACCTGAGTCCTGGGATAGGCAGCATTCATACCGCCTCTCTCTCTCTCTGCCACATCAGCCTTCCGCACTGAGAGTGTGGTTATGAGGACCAGAGATGAGGTAGCAGCAAGGAGACCCACAGACGGAAGTACACACTTGCTGTCTCAGAGAGACCCGTGGCAAGTTCGCCGGGCCATGGCTGTAGCTTGCCAGGTAGCCTGCTGAGCAGCTGTGGGTTTTATTTGCATCCTTTGGGCAAAGGGTATGAGGCCATGGGACTTACCAATCAGTGGCTGAATTAAGATGTCAAGAATTTTGAGCACTTCCTGTATCTCAGGGCTATTTTCTGCCTTTTATCTATTTGGTGTATCATGAATATTTAGTGTCTGTGCTCAACACACGTGCTCTCCTTACTAACTACTTACCTATATTTAAAGCAAACTATAGGTTTAACCCATCCCATTTGCTTTCTTGTCTTCTATAATATAAGTATTTTTAAACAACGGAACAAATGCACAGTAGAGGTGGAATCCATCCTAGTGTATCACTAGCCCGCCGGTTGTTTCTCTTTAGGCTCTTCATAATGAGTGGACACTGAAACATTCATTTTTTTCCATATTATTTCTATTTTTAGTAATGATGAGTCGAAGAAAGAACAGGAGAAAGTGGAGAAGCATTCAGTGCCTGCTCTTTGCTCTCATGATCAAACTCATTGCTTGGACTGAATTGTGTCTCCCCAAAATTCATACATGGAAGTCCCCATCCAGAATGTGACTGTATGTGGAGATAGGGCCTTGAAGGAGCTAATTAAGGTTAAATGAGGTCCTAAGGGTGGGGCTTTTATATGATAGGATTAGTGTTTTCATACGAAGAGACACGAGAGAGCTCCCTCTCTCAGTGCACACACAGAGTGAGGGTCTCAGCACACAGCACAATGACAGTGCTTTGCATTTCCTTTTTTAAAATTGGTCATTCATGTATCTTCTTTTTCAAGAAATTTTAAATTTTTTATACAATTTTTAAAGGTTACACTCCATTTAAAGTTATTACAAAATATTGGCTATATTCCCCATGTTGTACAATAATACATCCTAGTAGCCTGTCTTACACCCAGTCGTTTGTACCTCCCACTCCCCCACCCCATGTTGCCCCTCCTCACCCCCACTGGTACCTACTAGTTTGTTCTCTGTACCTGCGAGTCTGTTCCTTGTTTGTTATAGTCATTAGTTTGTTGTATTTTTTAGATTCCACATACAAGTGGTATCATACAGTATTTGCCTTTCTCTGCCTTATTTCAGGCAGTGCCTTGCATTTGCATCTCAGACTTTAGCTTCCAGACGGTGAGAAGATAAATGTCTGTTGTTCAAGCCCCCAGTCTACAGTATATCATTATGGCAACCTGAGCAGGCTACTGCACTTACAGCAAGCACATGGAGAAGCAATTTAAAGAGAGACAGCTTTAACTTACAGATGTAGTAATGCTGCGCGTTCTTTTATGTTAACAGAGTACAAACTAATATCCACAGGTTGTGTACATTTCATGACAGCAATTCCTTTTTGTTGGCTCCTTTCTTTAGTTGAGCCCATGTGTTTGTTTTGAGTTATTGGGTACTTTCTTCAGAAATCATTTTGTCTGCTATGTGGTGAAAAAAATGCCACACTACATGAGCACCCGAATTCTACAAGAAACCTGCCACTGTTCCCCCAAATCTGAAGTCTACAGATCATTATCTTCCAGGGAGACCCTCCCACTACTGGTGCCAGAACTCCCCACTCATCAGCTTTCTCTCAGTTCTAGAACTTAACTGGCTTTGCATTTTCATCACTGAACTGAACTTAGGTTCACTCATTGGATGTGCAGCAAAGCCAATCTGCTGACACTGGGTTGTGATGAAGGGAAATACAGTGTTATTTGCAGGGTGCAAAGCAAAGAGAATGGGTACCTAATGCCTAGAAGACCTGATGGCTTTTGGGCAGGGTTTTTAAAGGCAACATTAGGGATGCGGGTGGCAGGGTGCAAGGTCAGCTCGTGGACATTCTTCTGATTGGCTGGTGGTAAGGTAACAGGTGATGTTTCAGGAATCTTCATCATCAGTCTTCTGGTTCCAGCCAGTCTGAGGTCTCCAACTGGGTGGGGGAGGGGTCTTAGTTTCTGCAGAACAACTCAGAGATATGAGTCAGATTGTTATCTCTGTCCCTTCCTGTGACTCTGTTGTCCAAGCTGTTGTTACTTTTCTTGCTTGATTGCTTTTCCTTTGTTTCTGCATTTTCTCATTTCTCTAATCATTAACTGTTTGAGTCTGCTCTCTGGAACTTGGGGTAGCCCTAGGAGACTAAAGCTTTTTTCCTACAAACAAGAAGCAGAGACACAGGTCTTGTATCCAGCAGGGCCACGCAGGGTCCTGCTTAGTTTCATTTTTACTTACCTTTTTCTCTTCATGCTACTTGGATTTGTTGACAATCGAGGGTTAATGTCAGCTACGTTATTATCATTGTTATATTTTCACAGAGATACTGGAAATTTCAAAGAAAACTTGCAGCCCTGCTATTTGATCTCTTGAAGGAGGGTGGGAGGGGTTGAGTCAGAAAGAGGTACTAAGTAATGCAGAATAATTTAACCCTGAGATACGTAACCGTATCTCTTTGATTTGGAATTTTAGAGAAGGTAGAACCAAAGGCGTTTTTTGATTCAATCCCCACTTTTTAGAGTTGAATAGAATGAGACCCAGAGATATCAGTTTACATCTTCCAAGCCTACAGCTAGCCTGGAGCAATTATGACTCATTCATCCATTCAACAGCTGTTTGAGGCCTTGAGCATGGAAAGAAAGAAAATGTATTCATAGCCCATTTTATATGGAATTAGATGATTAGTTTTCTTAGTTATTTTGCATTTTTCTTAAAAGTCATAAACTAAATAATAAACTAAATAATCATGTCTCTTTGCTGAAAAAATAAATACAGAAGTAAATAAAAGTTTATTACTTTTGAGAAAGAATCCATTAGGTACATGATATTTTGAAAAATACAACTAATACTAAATATTGCTCTAAAACAGATGAATTAATGTAAAAA
Source organism: Camelus dromedarius (assembly GCF_036321535.1). NCBI lineage: Eukaryota > Metazoa > Chordata > Mammalia > Artiodactyla > Camelidae > Camelus > Camelus dromedarius. The sequence goes on along the minus strand of NC_087439.1, from coordinate 65,805,123 downwards.
ATTAAATATTATTTAATTTTCTTGAGTGTGATCTGACCTATGTATAGTGCCAGGTCACAAAGTTCAGGTGGAGAGAGCAGACGCAGAGCATCTCCAAAGGACAGATGGGACTTCTATTCATGTCTCTTACTTTTGAGATTTATCTTTTTTTGATCCAGTCTTTCAAAGCTAGACATCTTGGACATTTAGAGATAAGCAGATCAGACCCAGTTTTAGAAGTGCTCTAAACTCTACTGAATATACAAAATAAGTCTCTTCCAGTTCTAAAATTCTGTCAAAGTGTTATTTGACTGAGTAGTTTAGATTGGACAAATGACTTAAAAACTATTTTTGTTTCTCTTTTTCGTACTTCCAAAAACACTTTACAAGATACCTTATTACCTTCTCCCTGCTCTTTCAAAGGAGATAAGAGATGCCAGCAGGAAGGTTGGGGCTTGCAATGGAAAAGAACAAGAAAAGATACACTCTGCCATTCTTAGGAAATATGTTGGCCCTCAGGGGACTTCCTGTACTCTAAGAGTGTGAGCTGTGGAGACAACGCAGTATGCAGTCAACACAATGCCCTGGATCCCTCTGGTGGAAAAATGCGTTTCCTGTTTCCAGTCCTGGCTGCATGAAGTCCTACTTTTTAGTCAGACTTCTGTGTCTCGTGTTCCACTATTCAGAACTGCGTTTTTACTAACATTTATTCCTGTATTTCCTGGAGTATTAAAATTTATTTAAAAAATCTGAACAGAGGGTAGTTTCTGGGCCATGTTTACAAATACTCTGTGAGCTGGGACACTGAAGAATTAATGAAAAACAGGGATTAATAGCATTACCTTGAAAAAACTGTAAAATCTATCAAAGGGCAAATTTGAAACTTCGACATTGAAAACTCAAAAGTCAAGTTTTTTCCTGTTTTTAAAGGTAGCTGGTTTTGACCTACTTCAAAATACAAGTATTTGGTAGAGCTAGAATTGTGTAATTGAATTCCAGTGACACCATGATGAAATGTCATTGAGGCAAAGAAAGAAGATTATAAAGATATTGCCAAATGTCGAAACTGAAAAGAAAATTTATGAAATCCAAGAGTTTTGTGGCTAGTGAATCAGTGTTCAATTTATATTCATACAATATATGCCACTTAAAGTAGGAAGCCTTTTTAGGGTAGTGTGGTAGATGTTCTGCACGACTCAGTATCACTGTCTTTTATCTTTTTTCATCTGGCTGAACAATGTGAAAAATAGATGCATACAAATAATATGCATTGATGTTCAAGTGTAAAATGTCTCAGTGTTTGATTTCCATTCTTATTCAGACTTCAAGCCCATTGACTTTGCAGATTTCAGTGTGGCTGGACCAGGATGACACTGGTCTAGGGGTCTGGTTGATCTAACTGTGGTACCTCCTCCCAGTGAAATGCTGTGCTACTGAGCTCTCTTGGTACCAATATAGAAAGAAATTTAAAAAAAAATACTGTTAAAAGGAAAGAACAAGTTGCAGAACAGTGTACCTTGAATTTTTTTGTAAGATAAGGGAAAATAAGATTATAATATGTGTATTTGTACATCTATAAGGAAATGCTGGAAGAATAAATAATAAAGTAATAAAAGACGTTATCTGTAAGGAGAGAGGCGGAGGTTGAGGTAGACAGGAACATGGAGAGGACTGAGATGTCTCAATGTCTGTCTTTTTATATCATTTGACTTTTGAAGCAAGAATGTATTGCCTATAAAAAACTAAAATTTAAAAATATGTAGCTATTATATGCACATGTTTGAGGAATTGACAGTACTTATCCGATATTGCCCAGTATTTGGGGGCACTAGTCAATTACATTCCACTGAACATAGCTACTTTTTTTTTAATTGAAGTATTGTCAATTACAATGTGTCAGTCTCTGGTGTACAGTATAATGAACACAACCTTTTATTTCTATGGACAGAAATAATTTGCATTCAAGTTTCTTTTATATTCCTATTGAGAAGAATCATTTGCATTATTGCAGAAATAGCTTTTAATTATCCATAACTTGTTAATTAATTTAAAGATAACTTCTTAATATGTTTATCATCTAGAATTTAAAAGATTATCATGATGTCCCTAAAATTTATTTATTTATAAGATTTCATTTACTGTTGCCACAATCAATGCTAGGTTTTGTATAAGGAGAAAGAAGGTAAAGTTTTTTTTTTAATTTATGTATCTTTATTAAAAAATATTGTTTAAAGTGCTACATTAAAGTTATAAGTGGAACTAGTTTTCTCAACTCTGTTCCATTTTATTCTAGTGTAAGGCCTTGACTACAAACCAAAATTGGGTGAGGTTGAGTTGGACTTAACTTCGAATTAAATTCAGTAAATGTTTATTGACTACCTACTTGCTATGTACTGTTTTAGGCACTTATAATTCAACAGAAAACAAGAACAAGAATGATCCCTGCCCATATAAAGTTAAATTTTAGTTGAGGTGGGTGGGAAGCAAGAAATAAATATAACAAGTAGGTAAATTATATAGTGTTAATTTATTAAGTACTGTTAAAAACTAACTTTTTAAAATTGAAGATAAAATAAGATCTTCTGCACATATAAAGTGAGCATCTGTCAAAGATTTTTTAACTCACTGATTGATGAGGAAACCAGTAAGATGGCATAACTGGTTCAAAGGAGAAATAAAAGTATCACATGTTTATATTTAGCAAAACGTACACTGAAATAAATTTACAAATAAGTAGAAAAACTAGTTAGTATTTACAGGGCACTAGTCAATTACAGTCCACTGAACACAGCTACTTTTTATTTCTATAGACAAAAATCATCTGCATTCAATTTTCTTTTATACTCTTATCAACAAAAATCGTTTTCATTATTGTTAGGTTTTTATTGCATTTCTATGGATAAGAATGCATTATTTCAGTGTTCTGTAGTCAAAGGAGTTATAAAATAGAGTTGCTGTAACTTCTGAAAGTAAAAGGACTTTATCAACAAGTTTTAATTGTTACGGCTCATTCCAGTGATAACAAAAATAAAGTATCAATGGCACCACATTTAGAAGATTAGTTTCTTTGTTGCCTTGGAAACAGTTTTGACTAGTTACTGTGAAAATAATGTACCACTATTTATAATATTCTACTTATCCTGGGGAAGTAGCTAGCTAATAAATCTTTTTTTTTTCCACTGGTTTGAGTGTTTTAAAATTTTTCTTTCTTTTTTTTTTTTTTTGTCTACTTGTTTTGTAATCAAAAGTCTGGATCTGGAGTTTTTGGTAAAACTTAAAATGCTTAATTCTCTTTGCTTATTTGCTTTGCCAATTTATTCATGAAAGTTCTTTTTTATGTCTCAGATGCTGGGAACTTAGTGCTGGAGACAAGTGGATTTATCAAGCCCCAATCTTAGCAGCTATCGGGGTAAGTTTAAAAGCCTGTATAGTTTTTTTAGAAAAAGAAAAAAGGATGCATAATTAAATTGCTGCTAAAGCCCAGAGAAAGTATACTTGTCACTTTGTTCTACAAAGGTTTAGGAATGCTCACATTACAGCAGTAGCTGTTGGGAGACCCTTATTTGTGGCTGACTCTAAGACCCTTTAAGAAAGCACATACCTTCCCTTTAATCAGATAGCGTGTGGAGGCAATACTGGGACTTCAAAATGTCTTTGAATGTTTACAGGTTCAAGCAGTTTGGAGGTCCTGAAACTCGTTCCCCTTTTCAGCCATTGTTTTATAATATTCTGATCACCAGATAGTAGATCAGGAGGAGGAGACAAAGATGGAATACCAGGAGAACTGAGGAGTTACTGAGAGAGAAAAATGATAGTCTGATTTATTATACAGCACTGCCTAAAGCTTTTATTTGGCGTACTTTCGTTACTGAGTCCAAACTCGTTCTGCTTGTTGCATGACAGGCCATGTATCTAACAAAACTCACCAAAATGTTTACTCTTGACCTTCCTTGAAGACTTTATGACATTAGCTTCTCTATAGTTTGATGAAGAAATTATACCACTTATGTTTTCCTGGTTTCCATGTATTAACACAAGATTACAAACATCTTACAAAAAAGGACTGATGTCCCAATATTAAGTGTTACATCATATGAAAATAATTCAGCTGCCTGATTTTTAACCAGGTTTGTTCATTTGTCTTTGTTTGTCCTCCAGTTTCTTACTTTTCTCATTTGGTTTCTTTCGGACAAAGTGTCACCCAGTGTGTCAGCAGGTTGGCATGCCGGATCCAGGAGGACAGCTCCGACGTGGTTGAGGTTGTGTTGAGGCTCCATCGAAACAGTCAGATGACAGCTTATTTACCTCATAGGAAAAATGCAGAAAGCAAAATGGAAGAGATCAGAAAGGAGCCTTCATTCCAGAAGCTCACTGATGTAAATGTTTAGAGGGGAAAATAAAATACAGGCATTTTTAGAGAAGCCAGTTTGTACCCTTGCTAAAACAGCCTGTTACCGAATTAGACCGGACTCTCTTAGGAGAAGCCCCAAAATGGATTGTGGTTAAATGAATGACTTCACTGTAGAAACTCTTACCATTTTAATTTTGATGAAGGGCTGCTGTATTAATCTAGTGAGAGATCATTCCATCAAACCTGGTGATAAACGGTCTCCCTGAGAGAATATCAATCAACTTAAAGATGAAAATTAGCTTTATAAATTAACTGATGTTTGCTACTCTGATTTCCCTTTTATCCACTGATTCTCTATCCTTTTCTACATTTCCAAGCCTTTAATTTTCCTTTCTCTTTGTTCCTCCTCTATTATGTTTGCTTATCCATCTCTTACCACCATCTTTTAAAAAGGATAACCCACATATTACTACTTTTTGTGTCTTTAGTGCCTTGTACCGGAATTAATAAATAAAAGATACTCAAATATTATAAAAATGTATGCAAATTTAAGAACATTAAATTAGAGTTAGTAACAGTAGAGTTATGTGATTGTAGAGGTTCTGCAAGAGTCTCCATTGGTGAAGAGCCAGAAATGATGGTTCAATAAACTGAGGGAAACTTAGGTGGGATGCCATTTTCATTTTTTAGAACTAAGATTAGGAGCGCTGCAAAGCAAGACTTCTTAAGTATTTTTCCAATATTACAACATCCATTTAACCTCAAAAAGCAAAGAAAAGATTCAAGAGCACCTTTCTGTTCACTTAAAGTTACCTTTTTGTTTCTTTGTTACAATTCAGGATCATCCCCGTTCCTATGAAAGTTTCCTCATTTTATCGTAGAACCAGCCTGCATGGGAAGAGGGGCACCGGAACCCCAGTTTCAAGCGCTCTGGGCGTGGTGCTCCTTCCTCTGAGCTGTACTGTGTCCTGAAGCCAGGAAGAATGAAATTAATACTGACGACATACACAGCAAAGTGCCTACTATGACTGGGCACTGTTATAAACACTTTATTTACATTGATTTATTAAATCCTCCAGATAACTCGAAATGAGGAAACTGCCCAAGGTCACTCAGCTAGGAAGTGGTGGAGCTGGAATTCTAACTTCAGAGTTAGAGTTCCTTCCTAATGAGCTCCCGGCACTTACAGTAAAAGCCAACATCCCTGGTAGTCCAGAGGAGACAGTCACTCATGCCCACATCCCTTTATATGCCATGCCTTAGCCTCATTGTTTCCCTTTCAGTTCCTTGAACTTGTCCATGTCCGCCTCTCTCAGGACTGTTCTTCATTTTCCACTAGACCCCTGGAAGGCTAGGATATGCTACCTTCTACTCATTACTGAAAAAAAATTGTTTAGTTGAAATATGGTTGATATACAATGTTGTGTTAGTTTCAGGTGTACAGCAAAGTGATTCAGTTATACATACATATATATATATATTTTTTCAGATTCCTTTTCATTACAGGTAATTACAAGATATTGAATATAGTTCTCTGTGCTATACAGTAGGTCCTTGTTGTTTATCTGTTTTATATATAGTAGTGTTTATCTGCTAATCCAAAACTCCTAATTTATCCACTCCTTCCCCTTTGTTAATCATAGTTTGTTTTCTATGTCTGTGAGTCTATTTCTGTTTTATAAATAAGTTTATTTGTAGTGTTTTTTTTTAGATTCCACATATAAGTGATACAATATGATATTTGCCTTTTCCTGTCTAACTTACTTCACTTAATAAAATAATCTCTAGGTCCATCCATTTCTACTCTTCATTTTTTTCCCCATTCTCAAATGTTATTTTATTTATTTATTTTTATTATTGTATTTTTATTGAAGTATACTTGATTTACAATATTATGTTAGTTTCTGGTGTACAACATAGTTAGTCAGTTATACACACATATATATTCTTTTCCAGATTCTTTTTCATTACAGGTTATTACAAGTTATTGAATATAGTTCCCTGTGCTATACAGTAGGACCTTGTTGTTTACCTATTTTGTATATAGTAGTTTGTATCTGCTAATTCCAACTCCTAATCTATCCTTCCCCCTGCCTTTCCCCTTTGGTAACCATAAGTTTGTTTTCTATGCCTGTGAATCTGTTTCTATTTTGTAAATAAGGTCATTTGTGTCATTTTCTTAGATTCCACATAAAAGCGATAACATATGAGGTTTGTCTTTCTCTGTCTTTCTTCCCTTAGGATGACAGTCTCTAGGTCCTTCCACTTCTACCTCTCACTCTACATGTCACTTCTTGGTGGCTTCCTTGATGCCCCCTATCTAAATTAGGTCACCTATTGTAACCCACAGAGCACAGTGACTTTTCTTCCTTCTCACGATCATCATAAAGTATAATGTTTCTGATTGTTGAATGTCCATCTTGCCCACTAAACTGCCAGGTGTATGTGAATAAGAGCCATATTTCCCCTAAATTTCCATATTCTAGTGCCTACCAATTTTCCTGGCACATAGTGTCCACTCAACAAACCCTTGCTGTAAAAATAAAACATGTATATAAAGTAAATATTCTGGGGATTGCTAAGAGGGAGAAAGTGAAATGAGAGCATAAAGCAAGTATAATTATAAAAATTTTTAGTCCATTTCGTGCAACCTTTTTATTTTCTAGACAAGGAAACTAAAGCCCACACTGATAAAGGCCACATAGCCAGGGCAACAAAACAAAGACTATAACCTGCATTTTTGACTGTGTTCTTTTCATTTGCATTCAGAACATGTCAAAATTGTTTCTTGAAGTTATGGGAAAATAATCTTTCCATTTTTATGATGACATTTATAGTTTTTTTGTATATTAACTTTAGGATAAAAGGTTTGTTTTCTAGTCCTGCACTGCTTTTAGTATGGATGAACATTCATAGGTTCTAGCTTGAAGAAGTCACATCAACAGAATTGAATTTTAGAGATAATCACAGACTTCAGGGCAAATTTGGAAGGAACCACTTGATTTTGGAATCATAGACTTGTAGCACTGTTGTTTTCTGTGTTTTGTTTGTGTGTGATAAAACTATATTTAAGGGAACTAGAGTGATTAGAAAACATTAATTTTTGTTCTGAAAACAGATATCTCCAAATATAACAATTAATTATTCACCTGCAACACTTTGATGTTGATTTGACAATGATTTAAAAATTTTTCTATATAGTATTAAAATATGAGAGGGATGTTTCCTAACTGACAACAGAGCATAAAGCATCGTTTGGTCCTGGGCCTCCTAGAGCATCATTAGAGGGAACAGTGTGCTTGGCCCGCAGAGCAGGAAAAGCAGCAGGTAGGGCAGCATTTAATAGAAGTGGTAAAGGTGAAGCTGGCAGATGTGATAAATCTCGACCAAGTAGAGCACTGCCCCTCAAGGGCCCACATTTGCACTGGTGTCAACCGAGAGAGACTGTAATAGCTGAAGAGAAATAAAACCACAGACATAAAAATACAGATTGTTCAATTGAGCAGACTTGCTCATGAGCACTTAGAAGATGTCCTTGAAGATGCCAATAACATGGGATGGAGAGAGGTTTGGTACTAGCATAAATCTGAGATCTTAAATTTACAGATTAGGGATTGTCTTTACCTGTTTCCTTCATCCTGTCTTAGCCTGCTCCATCCATTCATCCATCCTTCATTCATCATCCACTGATGTGTGATCAGATGGTCTTTCTAGTCCCTGCTCAATTTCATTTGAAAAGGAAAAATTTTAAATTTATTTTTTGGGGCAGGGGAAGGTAATTAGGTTTATTTATTTATATTTATTATTTTTTCAAATAGAAGTACTGGGGATTGAACCCAGCACCTTGTGCATGCTAAACACATACTCCACCACTGAGCTATACCCTCCCCCTCAATTTCATTTTTTACCAGAAAGTCTTTTCTTTTGTCCCATGACAGAAATAAATATCTTACTTTCTACTTATCATTTGATGAATAAATATTTTTGAGGGCTTTTTTTTTTTTTTTTTTGCTTTAGGTTTTATCTCAAAACCTTTTCTTCATTAACTCTCAAACAACTTTGAAATTGGTATTTTCAGTATTCTCAGTTTGAGTCCAAGAGAAGTTATGTATCTAACTTGCTCAGGTTTATACATTTAGCAAATGCTGAAGCCGGAGTCAGATTTAGGCAGTGTGGTTTCAGAAACCACAGTTTTCCCTGTCTGTGGTAATTAAATTTAAGTTAGGGCAGCCTTTGCCACGGTGAGAGCACATATACCGCTGTATGAGAAGACTGATTTAGGCAGTGCATACAAGGTTACTTAGTAACATTTAGTCATATATTGAGAATATTGGTCCCCTTCCAACCCTTCTGAATACATCAAGGAGAAGGTCTCATTTTGGTACTGGTCTTCAACACCAGTCTAAAATGTGTGGTGTGTTTCTTTGGGGGATGGGGATGGAGGGCAGGCAACCCAGTCTAGATAAAATTTCATATGGCTTGTTTCCATTGTACTTATTTTTACAGTTGCTTCTTATTTCTATAGCAGCTTCTACTGGTTTTCCATTTATGGTAGTGATAGGATATTTAATTTTTAATAATTTAATAAAGGTGGATTGTTTGAAGGAGAGTATTAAGTAAATAATGGTAGGTGAATCATACTGATATGGTAAAATCGTGGTGGTGGTGCACCCTAAGCCATTTGGAAAACGCTGAACTAGACACATTCCTTTGACAATGAAATTGGAAATTACTGCAAAAGGCCTGAATAATCAGTGAGTGTCCACATGGTTGTGGGAGGCTAGCTGTGTTTCATGTGATCAGGCACTTTAAAAGTATAAATGGGCAGGCCATGTGTTCTGTGGAAAACGCAAGAGATCAGACTGGAAAGTGGATAGGAGTTGAATAATGATTGGACTCGTAGTCTGTACTAAAGGACGTTGGACTTTTCCTTAAACTTATGGTGAGACACTGAAAGATTTTAAGCAGGATAGTGATCTGATTAGATCTGGGAGTTGGTCTTACGGGGATAGTATCCAGGCATAGGATGCTGAGGTCAGGCTTCCCCGGAGATGTTTTAGAGAAGGTCTGCTCCCGGCAAGCTCCCAGCATAAAGAAGGCTGGGCTGAGTCGAGCAAACTCAGTATTCTTCCCACATTTACTCATCAAATACTTCAATCCGTCTTCTCCAGGGATGGAGAGAGTAAGTGGGAGTGGGGCGAACAGAAGTACATGTCAGTTCAGCTGCCTCCCCAGAAGGAAAAATCAGGAATGAGGATTAAATGAACTAGTCTGGAGGTGTGGACATCTGTTTAAGAAAGCTATTAACCATTCATTTGTAAATGTGCAGTCCTTTCTGACTGACTTTGGTGTTAATTGTGATATTTTGAAGGTCCTCAGATTTCTGTATGAGAGGGCTGCTCTTGATGCAGGCCTCCACAGAAAGATGCAGGAATTAAAGAGTTGCATTTAAATTGGAACGACCATAAACAATGTTAAACTAAGGTAAGCAAGAGAGGGACATCAGTGCTGCAGCAGCTGGTGACCATGAGCAGTGTGACAGCAATCCATGGCTTTTTCTTCGTTTGATAGGAGTCAGTCCCACATATTCCATTCATGTAAATCCGTTCCTTTGGAGATACCACAAACTCTCAAAGTATTTCTCTGTATGATGTGTTGCTTCATTCTAGCTGAGCTAAAATGTAAATGTGCAATAAGAAATATTTTTTTAAGGAACCAAGAAAAGGTGAATGTCCTCAATAAAAATGTAAATGTGTTACTAATTTAAAGATATATTGTTTATACTTGGAGGGTAGAAATTTCTTCCAGACTTACTTTTTTTATAGTACATACAACTAAGCAATGTTTATACAGTGGGAATGATGAGACAGAGAATCCAAGATTCAGCCTCAAAGCAACTGAAAGCTTTTATTTAAAGAGACTGAAATTGGAAATCAGGGCCAATCACTCACTGAGACATTAGAATTTATGTGCTTGTTTTTCTACAGGCAGTAAGTAGTTTGTTTCCCAGTAACTCCTCAGAAATAACCTACAGAATCAAAAAAATGTCCAGGCTGGGGAGCGTTTTGGAGGTCTCTTGCCTGATGCTAATCTGACAACACTATTGCAGAGATTGTGATATTTAAATAACCCTGCAGACACCTGATGTAACTGTGGGCTCTTATAGTTTGCATAATATATGTTGACAGATTTTAGAAAAATACAGGGTAGTAGTGGTTCTTTCTTTTTCTTTCTTTCCCTATCTCCCTTTCTCCCTTCCTCCCTCCCTCCCGTCTTTCCTCCCTCCCTCCCTTCTTTCCTTCCTTCCTTCCTTCTTTCCTTACTATTGGTATGTTTGCTTGTTTGCAGGTGTTTGCCATGGCTTATGGCACCATGTGTACCCAAGCTGAGAACTAATCTCTGTGGTTAGCAAGTGGTTTGGGGTGTTTGTCATGGGCTTGCTCATCCTGTGAGTAAAGATCCAATCTGAATGACTAAGTAGTGACCCTTGAGGAGACTGCATGCTGCTTAGAGTGCATTAAATGGAGAGCTCCAGGTTTTCAAATTTTTTTCTTATACATGTTTTGTTGCATGTACCGGTCAAAGGATGTCTCAGGGATTTCCGGTGGATGGAAGATGATGCTTCTAACCAATTTCTTCAAGAAAAATTTGAAAGTGATAAGTTAAAAAAATCACAGCTAGTGCACTTTATAAAATATGACCAGAAGGGGAAAAACAGGATATAGGCATCTCAGCTGCTGTTGAGTCAGCGATTCATTTCCACCCAGTTGTTATTAAAGGAGGCTTGTTCATGAAAAACAAGAGATGAGGGCGAGAGAGATGCCTGGTAAGGGAGGAATTTTAAGTCAAGTGGATAAAATTTAATCTGTAATCTTTGATGGAATTGCAAATACAAAATTAACTTTTTCCTCAGAGGAAAGATCTCCATTCCATAATCCCTTTCCTCTTCTAAATCAGTTAGAAACAGAACTTCGGGTGAAATTAAATTTCTGCAGTACACCCCTAAGTTCTAAATTGAATTCCAGCTGATAAGAAGTGAACTACGTATTTTATCTTCATACCTGTACACATCATCAAATGATCATGTTTGATATAGATTAAGGAGTTTATTATCTATGAAATATTCAGTATTTAAAATTGATACACATATAAACAAAGCAAATCATTTCTTATGTTCACGATATTGAAAAATAAGCCAAAATATGGGGTGGGATGTGATGTATTCAGAGGGTCTCTAGGCAGCTAGTATATAGCATCTTTCTTTTATGCTCAGACTCTAAACAAGTTGGGATGTAAAACAAAGGGGGAAAGAGATAACCAAAACAAAAGCCTTACAGCTGCTGGAGTCTGGGTTGGAGGGTGTGATCTTTGGTTGGTTTGCCACATGGGCCTGTTGAAGAGCCCCATCATTGAGCAGGATCTGCCCACCTAGACACAGGATGCTGAGGTCAGGCTCCTAACCCTGGAGATGCTGCAGAGAAGGTCTGCTCACCACAGGCTCCCAGCGTAAAGAAGGATGGGCTGAGTGGAGCAAACTCAGTATTCTCCCCACATTTACTCATCAAATGCTTCAATCCATCTTCTCCAGGGAATGGAGAGAGTCAGGGGGAGGAAGGAGAACAGAAGTGCATATTGGTTGAGCTGTCTCCCCTGGAAGGAAAAATCAGGAACGGGAGAAAGTAAACCCTCCGCATCATGTATCCACAGGCATAGATGAAAACTGTGAGTGTAAAGAGATAGCTTTAAAGACATTTTAAAACAGGGGACTTTCTTATACATAAATCTTGACTTCTTTTTCTACTGACATCTTTTGGGATAGACACCTAGAAATGACGATTCTGCATCGAGGGGGGATATGCGGGTTTACTTCAATATAAGTAGTATGCATATCTCATTAACTCACTTACTCATTCATTCACTCAGTTAACAAATCCTGATGAAACATCAAGAACATTGCAGGCACTGTGTGAGGCAACGGGGGTGAGTTGGTGGGGAGATAGACGCCAGTTTCTCTTTCAACTTAAGCACAGTGGATGGGACAAACACTTAAACATGACAAGCACTATGATGGGGCTGGGGTGGCAGGAACAGCTTTTGAGAAAATGTGACATTCAGCCTGGAACCTGAGAATGAGCTGACTTAGTAAAAGTGAGAGTGGAGGGAGTGGAGAGAGTGATTCAGGCAAAGGCGATTCTAGGAACAGTCTCAGAGTCAGCCTGAGGGGCCAGAGAGGCTGAAATTTTGAGTTTATTGTTTCAACTCATCTGTGGTTCACTTTGAATAAATCTTTAAAGATTTAATTGAGAGAGAATTTAGTGTTTATATTTGCATTATTTTAAAATCATATTTGCATAAAATTTATCTTATGTGTTACTGGCTTATTAATGGCCTTAAGCAAAATTTTCCCTCCAAGATTACTTGAAATATGCAAGGACGCTCTGAATGATTTTCTCTTAGAATTTTTTCTTCATTTAAAATAAAAAAACTAAAACAATGTCACCAGAATGTGAGTTGCTTTTTTTCATTCCATTTGTCCAGTATATAGAGTCATTTTTCCTTCTGCAGACTCAGGTCTCTCTTTAGAGCAGAATTGTTTTCTCTTTTATATCTTTATTGATTTGTTCTACTTCTCATTTTCTTTTCTTTAGAAAGAGAAATACTCTTTATGATGACTCTCAATTTCATGCCCTCTAAATAAGCATCTATCCCTCATCACATAAGTCTTTGTCCTTTATCCCTCCATTCAGGAAGTTTCTTTAAGTGTCTTCTAAATTGCTAAATCCATTTTCCTGCTGTGTTAGACCTAATGTTTGCTGTTTCTAATATTGATTTTAAAACTTGTTTATAATTTAGATTCTTTATAGTCTTTTCTTAATCCATCTTACTCTTTAAAAAATTTCTCTCCATCTCAATCTACCATTAACTCTGTTTTATGGGCAGTATGGTGCAGTGGTTAAGAGTCCATGCTGTGCATCTGGGCCGCATGGGCTTCATTAAAGCTCCCACTTACTAGCTGTGTGATCATGTATAGTTTATGTAAGATGTTGGTCATTCCTCATCTGTAAAATGGGGACAACAATATGCCTCTCATGGAGCTGTTGTGAAGACTGAGTCAATTCACCTACAACACTTAGAATAGTAAGTAGTCAATAGCTTAGTTTCTAATTAACCCATATTCTATACCTTCCTAAGTTATTTAGAATTATTTGGAGTTTCATTCAACTGTTACTGCCTGTATCAATATGTGTGTGTGTGTGTGTGTGCATCTGTGTATTTTGTTTACCTGTATTTTAAGACAGCAAGTTCTATTAATCTTAGTTTTTCTTAATTCTTATATTCTTTCCATAATCCACTTGGTTGTCCTTAAATGTATCCTTTTAGGTTTTAAACTGATTGACTGATCAGTGTGTATCTTATTTAGTCAAGTTTCTGGCAGTTTGCAGTATTTACGTAGTGTGGTCTACTGACTTGAGTACAGGGTCCCTAGTCATGGGCATTTCAATATGGTTGGAGCTTAAGGCTGGCCTATCTGAAGCCATTTATAATTCTTCCTTTTCCAGGAAGAGGGAATGGCAAACGACAATACATGGCTCGCATTGCTTCCACAGCTCTGCCAGCTTCAGCCGCTAGCCCTTTGTCCTTCACACGGTAGTTACACAGCATCACTTCCCACTGGTTTCACTCTCAGCTGTATTGTATTGCCAGGACTGTAGTCATAGGGAGAGAGGAATTAATGAAGCGTGAAATAAGTTTGGCCATTCAGAAAGTAGCACCCACGTAACAGACAAGCAGTAGTGTCTCACCTTCTTGCTGAAGAAGATTCTGCAGACCTGAACCAGGTGGGTGAGGATGATTGAAACTCCTCAGCTCTCATGTTCTGCATATTTATATCCTCCTGAAGAGAAGGTATAAGATAGTGGTTAAGAGAGATGTCAGCATCATGGTGGTATGTGACTCTCTCTTTGACTTTCCCCTTCAACCTACAACCAGTAAAAGCATCCGTAACTCAACAAACAAGCCTCTGCCCAGCACAGTGGGGTGCCAGAGAGCTCTGCACATCTGGACATCTAAAGGTGGGTGGGCTAGAACACACAGAGGAGGCAGAACCAGGGGAACAGCAGAGGCAGAGGTGGTGCCTGTGATCCTGGATCCCCAGCCACAGTAGCCTTTGAGAACCTGGTAGCATCAGGGGAGGCAGAACATAAGACTCTGGCCTCCCAGTCAAAGTGGTTCCCTCAACCACAGGGGTCCAAGTAGCAGTCGCAGTGGGCCAGTGATCCTGTCCGTCCATTCATGGAGGTGCCTATGACTATGGCCCTTCCCTGCCTCCCCCTACCCACAGTGGCGGTGCCTGTGAACCTGATAACCCTGGATGTGGCAGAGGCACCTACAACCCTTGCTCCCTCCCAACCTCCCAGGGTGGAGCCTGAGACCTAGGAGACCCTGGATGTGTGGAGGTGCCCACCATCCCAGTGTCCCAGGTAGTGATGCCAGTAGCACCAAGGCTCCAATGATCCTGAAGGCACAAGCAGCAACAACCAGGGCAACGGGTGACACTTCTGACAGAGGTGTGGAGGGTTAAAAAGTGCTGATTCTCAAATATAACAGAGGCAGAGCAGGTAAGAGACCAGAAACTAGTGCTATAGCACCACTTACTGGAAAACAAAAGAGAGCCTCTAATTACTAATGTGTTGAATTCTTGGAATCAAGTGAAAAAAAAAAAAGCTTTACCTAAAGAAGAAAGGTGTTTGCTACTTCAGATGTGCTGGCAGACGAACAACTCATCAAGCTCCACGAAGAACCATGTTAACACTGTATCACAAAGAGAAAATGACAGTTCTCCAGAAACCAAGCTCAAAGTCATGAAACAGTGCGACCTAATTGAGAATTCAGAATAGCTGTTATGAGGAAACTCAATGAACTGCAAGAAAATATAGAAAGGCAATTCAACAAGCTCAGGAATAAAATTGATGAACAGAAGGAAAATTTTACCGAAGAGATTAAAACTCTAGAAAAGAACCAAGCAGAAATTCTTGACCTGAAGAACTCAACAAATGAGATGAAGAACACATTAGAAAGTACTGAAAATAGAGCAGATAATGTGGAAGAGAGAGTTAGTGAGCTTGAAGATAGAAATCTAGAAATGATACAGATTAGAAGGAAAGAGAGAATTAAGATCTTAAAATAATGAATAGATTCTATGAGAACTATTTGACTCCATTAGGAAGAGCAACATTAGGTTAATGGATATCCCAGAAGAACAAGAGTGGTGAAAGGGGGCAGAGAGTTTATTTAAAGAAATAATAGCTTCCTTCCTGGGTAGCCTAGGTCAAATCAGTTAATTTCTTTGAGCTAGAGTTTCTTCATTCTTAGAGGCATAATAAAAATGCCTGTCCCACATTTACGTGAATATTTAAACTAGAGAGTG
This sequence comes from Camelus dromedarius, assembly GCF_036321535.1. Taxonomy (NCBI): domain Eukaryota; kingdom Metazoa; phylum Chordata; class Mammalia; order Artiodactyla; family Camelidae; genus Camelus; species Camelus dromedarius. The sequence continues at coordinate 65,789,365 of NC_087439.1, read as the reverse complement.
CTGAATAAATAGCAGCTTATTAGCCTCAACACATCCTTCCACCGGTTCACAGCACAGTTCTGTCTTTCCTCTAGGGTATGGGGCTCAAGACCCAGCCCTCAGTTCTTGTAGGAAGCTGTGAAATTGGTGACAGTGGTAGGATGGCAAAGAAGGTGGTGGGGGTTAAGGGCTGATGCAGGTGATCAGCCAGACTGGGGAGCAGGGCACATGAATCACCCAATAACCCAAATTCTCCAGATTCCAGAAATGATCGAAGACTCTGCAAGACAAGTTATCCCCAGGGATGCAGAGTTGATGGGTCCTGATTTCCAGCTGTTGCTCTGGCGTTAACACAGACCCACCCATCCATATTTGCATTATTCCTATGTATTAGCACTTTCTGGACCATAGACATTTCTCTGAATGAAGGGACCCAAGGTGTTCAGGCTTCTACCTCCTTATGACTCCTGACCTGGAGATCTTTTCTTCTTCTTCACTTGGACCTCTTCACTGATCCTTGGGGCCCTTGGACATAAAATGGCTCATCTCTTCCCCTCCTTTTTTTTAAAGCCATAAAGTTGATTGTCTCTGGTGGTGCCCACACCTATAACATTTTTAATTCAATTTAATTGCCTACAATGGGGCCTTTTCTTATACAGCATCTTCCCTGGCTTTTTTTTTTTTTTTAATCATTATATACTTCACCCAGTACTTTTCATACATCATGAGAGACAGCATCCCCAAAGCAACTCTATTATTTCTCTCCCTAAAATAGATACAGAAGCTGGGAATTCATTTCAAAGAGGGCAGTCAGTTACATTTATGTAATACCTGTTATCCTTTATCCTGCCAGTCTGCCCCAGAGCTTCACCTGAACTTTGGTTTGGAAATTCTGTGGATTCTGGCAGATTATCCTCTGGTATTTCTACTCTCTAGTGCTGTTACAAATTTTTTAAATCTCTTTGTGTTTTCATGAGGGCAAATCAAGAATCAGTATTCTTTCCTGTAACTTATCCCAGATTTTCTCATTCACATTTATGGAATGGTAATTTCAGTCTTTAAATACAAAGAAGTTCAATTTATGTATTTTGAAAAATAACTTGAAGACTAACTTAATAATTCTTTGTAATATTATCTTCTCTTTCAGCTGAATTTTATTCTGTTTCTGAATACAGTTAGAGTTCTGGCTACCAAAATTTGGGAGACCAATGCAGTTGGGCATGATACAAGAAAACAATACAGGTAATTCCAGGATAGACATCCATCAGAGGAAATATTTGGTATTTAGAGCAAAGAACAGATATCAATTGATCTGAAATGTCTCTAAGAGATTAAATTTGTGAATGTGTATTTTTGTTTGGTTTAATTGTGCCATGTTATCAGAAAAGCGTATATATATGTAAAATATAAATAATAATAAACCTTCCCAATGTGCTTAAATCCTAAATTTTTAAATCTGTTCTTAGCAATTAGGGTTTTACCATAAATTGTGTAACCTCCTAGAAAATCTCTTACTGATGATCTTGGTAGACAGTTTTTTCTATATTCTTTAATACATCATAACTGAAAAAAAATCAAGAAAATGGATTTGCTGTATTTTTCCAGTCTTTACATCAAATTGGCACCTCTCATACATTAATTTTTAAAAACTTTCAAATGTACTGGTTAAAAGAGGTCTATTATTCAGTCTGTGTTGAAGAAAAGGACAAATTGAGTATTTATAATCATTATCAAACTATTTTAAGAGTGTGTCCATTTCTTCCAATGATCATTTTGGAAGTTCTGAATCATTTTGGAAGAGGCTTGTATCCAACTGGACACACACATCCACTAGTCAGGTGGATGTGTGTTAGTTTGCTTCATTGAACCAAGCAAGGGAGAGAGTCTGCTAGTAAAATGAATGTAACAATCTTATGCAACATAGTCACAGAAGTGACACCCCACCATCTTGGCCACAATGGATTGGTTAGAAGTAAGCCCAAAGTCCTGCTCACACTCAAGTGAAGGGAATTAACAAGGATGGTTTAACAAAGATGGTTTAACAAGGTGAGGACCACTGGGCACCGTGTAAGAGTCAGCCCACTAAATTGGAAACTGGGATTCCTCTAAATACATGAGAAAATGTGTATGAAGACGTAGTTAAAGGAAATAAAATCAAATTGCTTAGTTCGTGAAAAACCAACCAACCAACCCAACCTAGAACTATAGATAACCTGAGATAGAATATTTGACAGAGAATATTTAGGGAAGGCAAGAAGTATTGACCACATGTAGCTCATAAGAAAATATGAAATGACAGATGAAGATCTAAGTGTAAGAAGAGACTAGGGAGCAGTTGATTCTAAAATGAACAAAACAAGCCAAAATGCTGCCTCTGAAAGTAAAGACAATTAATGAGGATGGACAGTACTTCTTAAAGTCTCAAACACAGACGTTAAAGAAGACTTAGGACAGAAAAAAAAGGCATTTCACAATTTTATGAAAATAGAATCCTTTCAGCAAGAAGAGTGGAGATGAGATTAGAGGATTTAGGAGATAATAATCATGAAACAGAATGAACTACCCGATTTAGTATAAAAGTGACGAAGAGGAGGGAGAGAAGGAAAAACTACCAGAAGCAATGGGGTCCAAAGATGAGGAAACATCAGTCCCTGTTAGTTCTGCTAAGCTTTATTTTTTCTGGCAAGTTGTCTCTCCTGAAAGGCCCTCTATGTTGATTAGTTAAAAGGCTGCTGTTCTCTCCCAGGAAGCTCGCCAAATCGACACTGGTGCTGGTGCTGGTCTTCGGGGTGCATTACATCGTGTTCGTGTGCCTGCCCCACTCCTTCGCCGGGCTCTGGTGGGAGATCCGGATGCACTGTGAGCTCTTTTTCAACTCCTTTCAGGTAGAGAGTGCCAGCTAGTCACTCGATGCCTGTGTTTTGCTCTTCCACCCCCTCACCACCTGCTTCTCTGTCCCTCTCTCTGGCTTTCACACACTTGTCTCCCGAGGGCCATGGAAGGGGCTGTTTTCTGGCACCTGCGCTTCCCCATCCTGCGGAGATCAGGTTAACCTCTCACCGCAGCAGAAGCTGCCTGGGCCCTGAGACAAGAAAGCGTGTTACTGTAAACGACGGGACGCCAACTGAGCAGGAATCTCCATGTGTCTGTATGGAAAGTAAATGAAAGCAAAAGAAGGGGAAGGCAGGCGAGAGAAAGAAAGGGAAAGGGAAACAAAAAGGAGGAGGTTGCTTCCACACATTTGGTCTCATTTGAAAACATGATTACCGTCATCCCTCACATGCTTGGTTACAGACGCTTCCTAACTCTTCTTCCTGCTCCTCATTTGCTGCCTTAGATCTATTTGCTATACAATAGTGGGAAGAAGCTTAAAAGGAAATCTGATCGTGTCAGTAATCTGCCAGAAGTATCCAGAGCCTTTCCACTGCACTCAGAAGAAAATCCAAACCCCGTTTCCTGGTGTGCAGAGCCCTGTGGGGCAGGGACCCTGCCCGACGGTGACCTCACCTCACACCCTGCTCTCCGTGGCCCGCGAAGTTTGAGCTACGCTAGTGCTTCCACACTTTCTGTTCTTCAAGCACATTCCTGCCTCAGGGGCTCAAACTTGCTGTTCCTTCTGCCTGTAATGCTCTTCTCTCTAATATTCATGTGGCCTGGCTTCTTCTCACTCAGACCAGCTTAAATGTCACGCCCTCTCAGAGAGGTCTTTATTGAGTTCTCCCTTTGACAGATGTTCCCCGTTTTCCTCTTTCAGCACCAGTTGTTTTGCCTGATAGTCCTTATCATCTTACATGTTTCTCCTGTGGCTATTTGTTTATATTTTATCCTTTGTATTTCCTTCTAGAATGTAAGCTCTCACACAACAGGGACCTTGTGTGTCTCAATTAAATTGTTCCTCTCATGCTGAGCATTTCACATTGTATCAGCTCAATAAATATTTTGCAAGGAGTGAAAAAAAGTCTCTTTGTATTTTCACCATACAATACCCTATGTCTGTAGTTTCTATCACTCACAGTGTATAAATTTCACCAACCAGGGCATGGTCTGTAATCCCTGAGTAGCAACACATGAAACGAATATAATAGAAATCAGGTCTTTGTGTATCTTGGAGTGTTTTATGAAGTTGTTTGGTTCAGCTGACACCAAGGGAAGATTTCAGACAAATTTCATGTATACTTAAGGATTTCATACATTAGGAGAGAATCATTTGTATAATTTTCTGAAGGAATCATTAAAAAAAAAAAAAAACCCACAGTCTTTCAGCTTACGCACTTAGACACAAGACACTTCATAATTGTGGTCTTCATAATTAAAATTACTTAATTAAAACATTCTATTTTCTTCTCCAGGGTTTCTTTGTGTCTATCATCTACTGCTACTGCAATGGAGAGGTGAGTCTGAAAGACCTCAGACCTCCTGCATGTCTTAACTGTAAGTAAGCTTGTAAATGGCCTTCAGGATAAGACCTGAATCTCTTTAGGGAACCTCATGGGTTATACAGGACAGAAGGGACAGGGAGAAAGGAGATAATCTAGTCATAAATTATTTTGAGAAAGCAAGAATTGGTGTAAATAAGCTAAAAGTTTTAAATGTCAATTCAGTTGCAAACCTTGATATCAAAAATCAAAAAAAAAACAAAAAACAAAACAAAACAAAAGTGCTGGAATGCAAATTAATACCTGGAAGGCAAGTGAACTTCATATTCCAGTCAGTGCTTCAACTTATATTTAATTTCAAGTTATATCTGAAACTCAGATGCAAGTTTCCCTGGGAGTAATGGATTCATTAGAACTTGCTGACATCTTTTAAACTACGAGATGGTGATGGGACAATTTCAGTTCATTTAGGAGTTGGCTGGAGAGAAATAAGCATGTTCTTTTAGATGACATCTGCTTACCTGGTTTCCACTGCTTCCTATGGACATTTCAAATAAGCTTGTGGAAAACTGCGATAGCGGTAGAACTGAATCTTCAGCGGCAAGAATGGAAACAAGAGCCCCACCTTATCAAGAATGCACTTGCAGTGCCTCCTTATCACGGTCCAATCCTCTTCCCACTTTCCCTCCTGCAGTGTGCCTTGCAAAGCAATGGTGTTTCAGTTACATTTCAAGCTGAGTATCTTCCATGCCATTCCCCAAACTTATCCTTTTTCTCCTCCAACCTGGAGTCCTCTTTTTCCTCTCCCATGAGTCAGGTATTTGCATTGGCTTTATTTCAGCTTCTATTAAAATATGAACCTTGGACACACCCCTTTGCCTCTCTCTAAGCCTCAGTTTGCTCCTCTCCAGTAGTAGCACCTCTCAGGAAGGTTTTTGGAGGTTGAGAGGGAAAAGCACAGGTTTAAACTTTACAGGTCCACTTATACGCAGACTTTTTTCACTAACTGTGTCCTACAGTACTACACAATCTGGGGTTGGTTGGATCCACGGATGCGGAGCAGTTCAGTTGGAACCCCAGGTACAGCAGGCCACCTGTGAAGTCATAGGGGATTTTCTGCCACATGCGGTGGGCACCCCTCACCCCCACGTTGTGCAAGGGTCCACTGTATGTGTAAAGTCCCTGGCACACAGTGGAACCTTGTTAGTGATGAGCATTGTGTTTGAAATCAGGGCAAACACCCATCGGACATGGCTGCAGTCTCTGATGGTTTCTGATGCACAATCTGGTGCTTGCGGTTTAGGTTCAGTCCGAGGTGAAGAAGCTGTGGAGTCGGTGGAATCTCTCCGTGGACTGGAAAAGGACTCCCCCATGCGGCGGCCACAGATGCGGCTCCGTGCTCACCACCGTGACTCACAGCACCAGCAGCCAGTCGCAGGTGGCGGCCAGCACGCGCATGGTGCTCATCTCTGGCAAAGCCGCCAAGACAGCCGGCCGGCAGCCCGACAGCCACGTGACTTTACCCGGCTATGTCTGGAGTAACTCGGAGCAGGACTGCCTGCCACACTTGATCCACGAGGAGACCAAGGAAAGTAACGGGAGGCAGGGAGATGAGATAACAACGGAGGAGTCCTCCAGGCAACTAGAATTTCACCCAGACCATGAAGGGAGGAAAGGAGAAACTGAGGATGCTCTGTAAATGGAGAGCCGTGTCTTTGAAGAACTGGTCCATCGGGTAGTGTCAGAGGAGCTTGGTCGGCATTCTTCTACTTGAGCCCCAGAGCTGAACATTCAGGGTTGAAGTGTTCACAGAAATTTTCAGGCTCCATGAATTGGCTCCTGTAAATACTAAAGCCACAAAAGAAGTGTCAGTGGAGTCGTTTATTACCTTATTTTGGCATTAAATTTTCTTCTGAATTGATGTGTGGTGCTTGCTCTGTGATTGCTCATTTTTCTGCTACTTTGGGGTAGAAAACGTTTCAGTTGCTTAGCTCCAGTTTTCTCTCATAATATTACTCTGAATATGACAGAGATCAGTTAGTATGTGTCATTTTCCATTTCACAAATTAGTACTCTTTCTCCTTCTCACTTTAAAGTACGTCTATCTTTGCATTCATTTTGCCTGTGCATCAGAGCAATGACGGTCTGAAAATGTACATTGAAAGATTAAAGATCTCGGAAGAAATACACACTGGAAAATAAGTTGGCTAGACTTTGATAAACTAATAAATCTGTGAGGACCTTGCTTCTAAGAAAATTACTCAAAAAATAAATATTGTACATATTCCTCGTTTTGAATGTCCCCTCTGTGACCAGCCAAATCTCGAGCCTTTGCTCTTTTGTAAACCTTGATGTGTTATGAGGTTTTCTTAATCAGTGAGCTTGTGTCTGCAAACTGATTTTGTTTATAATCATTTATATTGAGAGCAAATCACACTGCATCTGTGCCTTTTTCTTCTTTGTTCTGTTGCTGTATTCCAAATGGCATGTGGGATAAATTAAAAATTCATTTCAGAAACACATTTTGGGCCACTTTTTAAAATTTACTCTTAGCATCTAACTTTTGTTTTTGAAAATCAACCAAATAGCCCTTCTCCAAATCTACAGAGATCAGCGTGTAGCTCTGGAACTCTGCTAAACTTGAAATTTCAGTATGTTGTGGTAGTGAATCAGGGTTGAATGCATGTTAGGTACCCAGCATCCTGCTGGGTTTTTACAAGCATTAACTCATTTACTCCTCAGCACAGACTTATGGAGTAAGTCTTACCAATGTCCCTTTTTACAGATGACAGCGTGACTCACAGAAGTGGAGTAACTTGCCCAAAGTCGCACATCTAGTCACTGAGAGAACGTGATTTCAGACACAGACCTTCAGACTTCAAGTCCCAGGTTCTTAACCATTATGCTATACCGTTGTCAATATATATATATATGGCGTTCATTCACCCAACAATTCAATGAATTCCTTCTGGGTAGAGAGTGCTTTAGGAACTCTTACTGTAATGTTGTCTAACCTCTGACCCTCAAGAAGTTTCCACTCTAATGGGGGAGCCAAATACAGACAGGAAATGAAAACATCATGCAGTGTGTTTTTTGGTGAAATGACACAGGTCAATCTGATCCACCTCATTTTGAGGAATGATTTAAATATGCAACTAGTATCATGATGAAAAAGGTACTCTGATGTCTGCACACCCTCTTGAAAAATATTGCACTTTCTTCCCATGTTCATCCTTTCCTTCCTCCTCTGTACCATACAGAGGTCATTTCCTTCCCATCCTGTTTACGAAGCTGCCATTGTGCATACTTAATTCATTTGATTCAATGCTATCCTGTCACATACTAATACTGCCTCCCTATTAGGAGAACCATCATGGGCTGAGCCAGTGATTAAGTTCAGTTTCATTGTTAATTCTGTGCAGGGCTTTACAAGTCACTTACCTTCCTTTGTAGCTCAAGTCCTCTATCTTCAAAATGAATATCATATCTGCCTACCTTAGAGAAATGCTCTGATGATAAGAGAAATCACATATTGAAAACACTTGGTAAAATAAAAATCCCATACAAATACTTGGTTTAAGTTGTCATTACATTATTGTTTAAGTTAAATTTCATTTTACCCCATAATATTATAAAAGGCTTCATTGGTCATTGCAACATAATAATTATTAGACTATACATATTTTGGTAATATGGAAAACATGCATGGTTCTTACCTTCTAAGCCACCCCCCAATTCTAAGGCTAGACCACTATTTCTTTACATTAACAAATATGACTAAAGTCCTCAGACTTACCAAGGTTTTCTTTAAAGTTTAATCATTCATTAATTGAACAAACCTTTACTTAGAGCCTATTATGTGACAGATACTACGCTACGTGATGGGGCCATAACAAAAAGTAAGGCATAATCTACTCCTTCAAGAAACAAAGAGCACCTTAGTTGCTAGGACTCTATCTCGAGTGTACACACATTTTTTTCTTCCGGGTTTTGATAATGTTTGCATCCAATTAGACAGTTAGGGCTGCAAGTTATACTCGTGTGTTGATTTTATCAAGTAAACTATTGAACAGTTACCAAGGATTGTCATTGAACTAGCACTCGTTTTCTTACCAGCAACTGTTTCATTTTAGAAATGTAAATATTTAAACAGTTGAGTTTATTCAAAATTTGTAGAGGACAGGCTGATCTTTTCTAAAGAGTTATTAAATATTTTGGTTCATGAGTTGGATTCCAGTCTTTTTCTCTCTTTAGGCCTGCTTTGCCCATGTCCTCCACTCTTTGTCCCTCTCCCTGAGACACACAGGGAAACATTTGCTCAGTAAATCTTGTACCTGCTCTTCCCAGAAAGTTCTAGGCTGAACAGATGGGCTGTTTAGGAATGATATGGATAAGCAATTAAGATACACCGGCTTTGTTTAAGGAATTGAGCTCAGTATTTTCACTATATGTAACATACTCAGTGTATATAGTACATATAATATATATTCTATAATCTTCATAACACACTATGCAACATTTCAAAAATGTCATAATAATCAAAAGTTAAATGATTTGCTCCAGATCAAAGTGGCTGAGTCAGGATTTGAACCTAGTTCAGTTTGCCTCCAAGGCCTCTGATTGTTCTCTTACCCATGTGGCCCTTTTTTACTTTTTTATCAAGAGCCTAATAGTATGCCAAGTCAAAGAGGGAATAAAAAAGAATTAGTTTCAACTGTTTTGATGGTAGAATTACCAATAGTTAGGGGACTGCAAAAGGAAATAATAACATGACTATAGTTTTTGATAAAAGCATTTTTATTGCCCAGTGTTTCATGACTATCAGAATAAACAGTAACTTTTTAATCTAAGCTCTTTTAAAATTTCACCCAAAATATCTAACTAGAGATATAAAGGTCTAAATCCTGGTCTTAAGTTGCCTTGTGAGACCATGGAAAATTTGCCCACGTATTGTTGCAAAAATAACTTTGAATAACCTTCGATTACTCATCTTGATGGCTTTTAAAGATAACTTTTATGTAGGCTTCCATTTATTCACTATTATAAAAATCACTCAGAGCAATGGAAGTATCCATAATGGTGCAGAACCAGGCAAAATGGCAAACGTCTTTATCTCTCACTGACTCTTAGTTTAATGCTGTTAGCATTTAAATTCAGCCCCTACTTCAGCCCCTAATCTCTTGCCAAACCACATTTCATTTTGGGAACTTATGTGGCTCATTTGATTGGTGATTCAAATTGCTAAACAGGAAAACAAATTTAGTAGATGAAGCTCTGAGTTTGTGTAACATTTTTTTCCCATCTCTAGCACATACAGCAGATTCTTGCTGACCAAAGACATTTCCAGAGTCTGGCCTTGACGTCCCCAGAGAATGGTAACAGAGATCTGTGCCTCAGAAAAATGCCCACCTGAGAGGCAAAAGGCAGGCACCCCCAGTTCAGCTTAATTCAGGGGCACTGGAGGCACTTCCATCCCATTCCAGTTAGGCCAAAATGTCTAACATTTTCAAAGCTGCTGTAACTTGGAAAGAATACCTCAGTAAATCACAACAATGCTTTAAAATCGGCACAGGTATCAGACATGGCAATGCGTGATTTAATCTTGCTGGATCTTGTTTTGGGGTCTGATGATGGGCAGAGTAAACCCAGGAAGTTTTCACAGGATTGTCTTTTTTTTTTTTTTTTGCACTCAAAGAAAAGGGCTCTTTAAAATAAGACTACTTAAGCAAGTCCTATTTCCTTGAAAAATCTCGTTTTAACATGCGAAAAACAACAGACAAACCCAAATTGGGGACATTTTACAGCATACTTGGACAGTACTCAAGACTGTCAAGGTCATGAAAGAAGAGAGAATATAGACTGAGAAACTGTCACGGTCAGAGAGGATGGAGAGACGTGACAACTAAATGCAGTGTGTCACGCTGAATAGGGTCATGGGACAGGCAGAGGAGAGTAATGTCAAAACTGGTAAAATCCAAATAAAGTCTGGAGTTTAGTTAATAGTAAACGTGCCAGTGTTGTTTTCTGAGTTTTGACAAGTGTACAATGGTAACATAAAACATTAACAAAGGGGGGAACCCCTTTTTTGGTGAGGGGTGTCCTGGAACTCTCTGTACTATCTCCACAACTTTTCTATAAATATAAAACTATTCCAAAATTTTAAAGTCTTTAAAAGCCTCATTTTAGCAAATTAGGAATAAATTTAGGAAATCAGTATAAATACTATAGTCTAACTCCACTAGAATTTTTCCAAGTCAAATATTTGATATGATTTAATATAAGCTGACATATACCAAAAATCACACACCAGGATCCTTTGGCTTATAAATATATCTAATATTAAACCCACTTTTGTGAATACTTAATAATTACTGAATACTTTTAATCTGAAAGTATTAAATCTTTGTTTTAGCTATTCCCATAGCAAACTTTCTTCCTCTTTCACATTAAGTAATTACAATGTAAATTTTCTAGTTACAGTCTAACCTTAAGGTTTTTTAAAGGTTTTGAAAAAAATAGTAAATGCTGAAAGTGTGGGCTGGAGGCCTTAGCTTTGGAAGTTTCCATCTTGTCACTATCCCTTCTCTGGTAAAGCCTCTCCTCTCATCTTTTGAATGCTATTTTTATTCTAGTTGAATTTCTGTTACACTGAAGAGAGCTGGAAAAAGGTCAGACTTGGAGCTTACATCCTGTAGTTCTATTATATTGGTTGTGACATCATCAAGCATATAACATGTCCTCTTCGGCATGTTTCCTTTTGGCAATTTCCCTTTTGTGAAGGTATCAGCTTCTATAATGCAATCAAGATTACATATTCCCCTTCATAATGAAGTAGTCACAAAAATTCCATTATTTTCCTTTCATCATTTATAATGAAGTAGTCACAATAATTCCATTATTTTCCTTTCATCATCATTTTTCTACCTATATACATTCACAGATTACAGTCAGAGTTAAGTAATGTGTGGAATTTCTTCTTTGTTGAGTTTTAGACTGTGCCCTGCAATCTTGGAAATTTCCAGCTGAGCAATGGTGATAAGTCCACTCTTTTGTTTAAGCAACACCTACTGAACTCTGATTAATAACCATACGTTTAAGATGCAGAAGTAACACTCTATCCCTCCTCTCAAGAAGCTCACAGTCCAGTATAAGGGCTCCTGTGAGAGAAGACAGTTACGGAGTCCCAGAGAGAGGCACTTGGTTCAGACAGAATGAAAAGAAGGAACAGCAAAAGGAATAACATAGGTGAAATTGCCTTTTAAATCATGCATGCCCAGTAAATAGCTGCATCAGCTTATAAGTATAAAGCACACTTGGTTTTCTAAAAAGAAAATGTGTATTCTTGCTCCTGATGAACATCTTATTGGCATTTATAACAAATGCCTCATACAATTAGCACCAATTCTCATAGCTTATAAACACTACACCTCCCTTACAGGGAGGCAAGGGAGGTAACGCAGAATCTCTAAAGAAGAGAAGTGAGCAGGCAGACAAGGAAGGAAGGTGTTTTGGGTAGTTGAAAACACAGGTGAAAAGCTACAAAAGTGTGTGAGAGTGGGGCACATTCAGGGAAATTCCAGGGTTTCATGCTGAAGTATGAGCTGTGAAGAAGATGACGTCAGTGCTGAGCTGGAGAGGGAGGCAGGGAACTTACTGGGAAGGACTTTTATCCATTGCTAGAATTTAAAGGGAGTAAGGCATCCTTAACAGATGTAAGCAGGTGTGTATTTTTGAAATAACCCTCAACCTGTATGAGAGTGAGCTAGAAAAAGTTCAAAAGGAGCAAAGAAAGCAGTTAGGAGGTGACTGCAATGATACAGGTGAGATACAACAGGATTCTGAAGGATGACATGGGCAGTAAAAATGGAGAGGAGGTACCCCGTGGAAATTTCGGTATAGGCCATTTCGCTTTTACGACAGACCTACATTAGTATGCACCTGTTTTCGTTAACTGAAAGAAATTTGAAGAGAATATTCACTTTTATGCAAAAAAGACGAAAAGCAAAAATAGCGGGCAGCGTTTGTTTTGCAGCCAGAGGCGGAGCGCACCCGGAGCAGTGAAGGTGGGACCGCCAAGCTCTTTCCCTGGGAACTACACTCAGCATCGCGGCATCAGGTCGCCAGAGCTTTGAACTGTGTGTGAGCATCTGTGTTTTATCTCAGTTTTTGCGCATCCCTCAGCAAGATGTGTCCTAAGGTAAGTGCTTCCTTGCTTTACACCATTTCACCTTATGAAAGGTTTCATGAGAACGGTCTTCTTTTGGATGGGGAGTGGGGTGAACACCTGTATTTAGGAGATAGAAGGCAGTTCCAGTGTTGGGCATGCTGAATTTGAGACTTCTTTAAGTCAAGGTAGCCTGAGGATGGGAGCAGAAGGAAAGACAGAGGAAATTTCCTCTGAGGCAGAGAAATTGCTCTCTGCCATGCCTCCCACAACCGTTGCTCCAGAGCTCTGCTGGCTATACCACTGAGACCTTCCTAAGTATTGCCTATCAGGTTTCAGCTCCAAGAAAAGAGTCCTAGTCCAATACTTCAAGGCTGTTAAAGGATGAAATGAGCCTCGATGGAAGGTGGTAATCTCCCTCCCTGTGGAGGCATTCCCGCAAAGTGGTAACCAGCTGTAAGGAGCTGGTGAAGTTTCATGAACAGTGAAAGGAATATTAAGTACCAAAGCCTCTGAACTCCTTTCTGTTTTCCTAATCCTGATCAGAAATAGCAGAACTGTGTAAATCTAAAAAACATTCAAGTAAAATGGTAGGTTCGAATCCAGCCACGATTGATGGCAATAAAGGGAAATTAGGGATTCAAACAGTGATACTGTGCAGAGCGTCTTGGGGCTGCTGCTCAGCCTCTGCTCTCTTTCACTCTGGTTATAATGCTCCAGATCTGCTTTGGGAAACCATCCCTCCGCCATTCTCTGGCATGTGACTTGAGGTGGGACTGATGCCCCTTCTAACTCCAGGAGGCACCTGTTAAGGCTTCAGTTAAGCAACTTATTTCTTCTGGCTGGTTATTGGTTTTGGTGATGGGGGCATAACCAAGAAGAAATAGGTTTGGGCTCCTGTGGAAAAGCAGCTCTCTCCCTTCCTGAAGCTGCCATCACACAGAGCTTGACAGTGGAGCTGGCCCCGAAGAGGCCACGCCGATGCGTGCATCTTGGCGATACAGTTTGTGGTGAGAATCCTTTCACTTCATGTATGAACTCTTGAATGACGAAACCCATAAATTTTGGTTTTTTGGTTTTTTTTTTTTTGCCAGTTGAGGTTTTTCTGCCATTTTCAGCCCAAAGTATATTGATATAAAAAGTCACACTTTATTCACAAGTTTATTTTATTCATTCAGCATGTGCCAATCTGTGTTCAAGGTCCTGGGATTAAAACAATGAATAAGATAGACAGGCTCTTTATTCTCAAGATGATTATATTCTTTGGGAAAAGAGCACAGACAGTAAACATATGAAGTCCTACACAGATGAGATCATTTCAGATTAAATCAGCTGATATGAAGAAAATTAATAGAGTGATGGGACAGAGAGTGATGTTGGAGGAGATGCTTAAGATGCAGGAGGGCAGGGAAGGCCTTTGTCTGAGGAGGTGACTTCTGAGTTGAGACAAAAAAGCCAGTTTATCAATTGTAGCAAATGCATCACTCTGGTGGGGGACATTGATAAAGGAGGCCATGCTAGCTTGGGAGCAGGGAGCATACAGAATGTGTATACACCTACACCTTCCTCTTATTTAGTTCTTTGACTTTTTTCATCAGAGTTTTGTAGTTTTCCTTATGCATGCAAGTTTACCTTGAATATATGTTGTTAGATTTATACCAAAGTATTCCGTTTTTGGGACTGCTAATGTAATGCTAATGTAGATGACAATGTGTTTTCAATTTTAAATTCCACTTTTCACCACTGGTGTATAGGAAAGTGATTGACTTTTGTATGTTAACTTTATATCCTTCAACCTTGCTATAATTGTTTATTAGTTCAAGAAGTGTTTTGGGTTGACTCAGATTTTCTACACAGATAATCATGTCATCTGTGAACAAAGACAGTTTTATGTCTTCTTTCCAGTCGTTATATTTTTTATCTCCTTTCCTTGTCTTATGGCATTAGCTAGAAATTCCATTATAGTGTTAAAATGGAATGATGAGAGGGGACATCCTTGCCTTGTTCCTCATCTTGGTAGGGAAACTTCTAGTTTCTCACCATTAAATATGCTGTTAGTTGTAGGGGTTTTTTTTTTTTTGTAAGTTATTTGTTTGTAATTGTTTACATGTTGAGGAAATTCCCCTCTATTCCTAGTTTCCTGAGAGTTTCCATCATAAGTGAGTGTTAGATTTTTGTCAAATGCTTTTTCTGCATCTCTTAATATGACCATGTGATTTTTCTTCTTTAGCTTGTTGATGTGATGGATTACATAAGACAATTTTTGAATGTTGAACCAGCCTTGAATACCTGAGATAAATCCCACTTGGTTTATAATTTCTTTTGCATACTGTTGGATTTGATTTACTAATATCTTGCTGGGGATTGTTACATGTATGCTGATGAGAGATATTAGCTGTTGGCATAATTAGCTACCACACCAAGTGCTTCTTATGAGAAAATGACTCACACTTTGAGAAACAGTGGGTGGAAAAAATTCCAAAGACAGTTCCAGGGAGAGACATGTTAGGTTCCTAGTAGTTGAAAAGAACTTTCCGAGTGACATAGAACTTAAGATACACATTGTAGCATAGGAATAGTTGAGGAAACAGCAAGCAGTCACATCCATCTTGTAGAAAAACAGTCATTGCCCGAAAATTCTAAGATGTAAGCATCCATCCACTTTGTAAATTTCAGTCCTGTTTGGTTTATAGCAAATTAAAAAAAAAACAAGCTGGCTACTGGCCCATGTGTAACCATGGTAACGTTTTTAAAAGCACAGTTTTCCTGAAAAGAAAGTAGCAAAAATGGCTATGTAAACAATAAAATATCTCTTTCAAACATCCAAATGAAAACTAGTCTTGAAGAGAGGAATCAAATGTCGTGAGGTGTGGAACTGTGAATCAAAGAAATACATTCTAACGTGGTTTGTCTGTACTGATCTCTCACACAACCTTCACTCTGAGATAATAGGCAAGAAAAAGCATGTTTTCTTTTTTTTCTTTAAATTTACTGTCATGGTGATTGAGTAGTAGTAAGTTAGAAGGTGTCCTGAGCTATATTAAAGTGAAGAATTAAACTTTGTACCTGTACATTTAGAATTTGAGGGTGAACATGGATATATGATTCACATACAAATGACATATAATTCATGTTAAAGTAGGTACATCTTTTATTACAACTGAATGGTGATTTCAATATCATTAGGAACCTGGGTGATTGAGAATTTTTTGTGAAATATCAAGGAGCATCACTTAACTCTCCACATCTAGTGATATCACATATTCAAAATCCATGTACTTATTTACGAGTAATATAAAAAGAACACAAAATCATTATAGTGATAGAAATAAGCCATGACCATAAATTAATAAGAACTAAATTCAGACTTTAAGAAAACAAGCATCAACCATTTCCCTCTTCCTCATTTTCACTCTGTGTGTGTGTGTGTGTTTGTGTGCGTGTAGGGAATCAATGTGTGTGTCTGTATTTATATGCTTTTGAGTACAGTTGGTGGGAGAGCCATAGGTACAGATGAAAGAGTTGACATAATTTATTAAACTCAGTGTCAATTAGATAAACATGGTAAATAAGTAGTGATTTTATTAAAAGTTGAACATTGAAAACTAACCAAAGAAAGCTTACTTAACACAGAAAGACATTCAAATTAAATAATTTAAGAGTTGTCACATCTGGCAAGAATATTTTCACAGTGAGTGAGGTTTGTTTTAAAATTTCTGCTTAGATTTAAAAATCTGAAGTGCCTGGAACATGCTACAATGACACTACGTTGGAAAATGACAAGTCCTCATCAAATAATGTGCATAATGTTACATTAATGGCTTGTTGCAAGATGCTGTTAAAATAGAGGATATTAAATTAGAATACTGGAATACATGTGCACATTCACACACAGCTGCATTAAGAATCTATAAAAAATGGAATCGTCATCCCCAAGTAAGAGATATGGTTTAATTAAGACATTTCAAAATGATGCGGATACAATGAGAGCTGGTCCGTTACTTCTTTTCATGTTGTGCTTTCACTCAAGAAAATGATGAAACTTTGGTGAGCTGAAATGCCTGAACATGAATGGGAATAACATATGAAATACATTTAAATAGAAGAGATAGGACTAATGAGTGCCCAATACAGAAAGTTCCTAAATTAGACAGCTTGTCTATATGGAAAGGGAAAATATTTTTATCATCTTGCTTTAATGTGTCCTTATTGGATTCTCAGTGGATTTAGAGTTCTACACTAGACATAAAAACTCAAGGCTTTAAGGAGGAGCTGCTAAGACAGGAAATACTGCCTTCTTTTACATCATTGTTTATATCAGTACCATCGGATCCTATCTACAGCTTGAATAAAATATTTCTTTTTAAGCAATAAATAATACCACTTATTGAGAAATTACCTTGTGCCAGGTGCTTTGTGCTTTCCTTGTGTCAGTTGTCACCACAACTCAGCTTTACCATAATGAAATGAGTGCCCACGATGTGACCAGGCAGGATTTAAAGTTCATTACCCACAGGTTATTAATAATTAATGTTCATATTGATCATTGATTTACTCTAATTGCTAATTCTTTTTTAATGGACATTAAACCAGAAAATGAAGGAACTGCACTCATTTCAGTGGAAGCTGTTCAGGGCTGGGAGTCACAGGACTTGTTCTAATTCAGCCCTGCAGCAAGCTGGCCATGCAACCCCCATAAGCTTGCAAGGTACTCTATTTTAAAACAGGTGTGCCAGTATTCAAATTTTCCATCTGAAGTCTTCTTGTCTAAAAATATTCTATCTGGATAATACTTCTTTCCATTTAGAAAACAATTTGAGAAAATATAGAATTTAGCAGTGTATATATATATATATATATTTTATAAAATATTATATAAAATAAATATATATATGTATTTTAATTGAAGTACAGTCAATTGCAATGTGTCAATTTCTGATGTACAGCACAATGTCCCAGTCATGCATATACATACATGTATTCATTTTCATATTCTTTTTCATTAAAGTCTATTACAAGATGTTGAACATAGTTCCTTGTGCTATACAGAAGAAACTTTTTAAAAAAAAATCTATTTTTATATATAGTGGCTAACATTTGAAAATCTCAAACTCCCAGATTTATCCCTTCCACCCACTTTGCCTGGTAACCATAAGATTGTTTACTATGTCTGTGAGTCTGTTTCTGTTTTGTAGATGAGTTCATAGCAGTGTATATTTTTGTTAAGCTTTATTATCTTGTTATGTCATGACTCCGAGGAGACTATTCCTAGTCCCTGCCCTGATTTTGTACTACTGGTTACCATGACGGGGAGCTGCTGGGTGGACGAAGGTTCCTCCGTGAGCCCAGAGCTGAAGTCCCTGTGCAGCACACCTGGGCAGCAACCAAGGGCACATTGACTCTGTCAGGCAGTAACGATCACTCAGTAGCACTGGAGGTTGTAAACATTTTGTTTGCTCTCCTGTAGTCGTTTGTCTTGTTTTTAGATTACCCCCATGCTCCATAGGTAAGCAATCATTAAACAGCTTTTTAAGACGTAGTTGGTTGCCTTAAATCAAAAATAAATAAAACAGAAATTTAATGAGAACATTTCTTGATAAAAAGATCAATGATACTGTTTAAGGTGTGCATGTGATATTATTAGTACATATAATTGATACACTTTCTATTGAAGCAGTGAATCTATTCTTTTGATACTGACATGTTAAAAATGATTTCCTTTTGAAAATTCACTGAAAGAGCTCTGGCACTACTCCCTAGAATATGGGACCATCAAGATTCCATTTTGAAGCAAAATGGTCATGTTTAATACGAGGTTCAAGAGGGTGAAGATAAGCTTGTATCTGTAGGTAATCTTATCTTTGTTGTCCAGTTGAGTAATACCGCAATTAGCTCTTTATTTGGTCCTTGGCAAAAAAAAAAAAAAAAAAAAAAAAGCTTAGTATTTTGTAAATGGATTAATAAGACCAAGTTATATATATGTATAATTATGTGTTCTCTGTTATAAATAAAGCCATTTCTATTTTGGTGTTGCTCTCCTCAGTAATGTTTTATTGTAAAAAGGAAGGAGGCTAAATGTATTCTCTATCTTTTAAAAGCCTCACATCTTAAATGTTTGTTAAATCGAGGAAGAAGGTAATTTTGGAATGTGAGGGAAAATGGAAAGTCTCTCATGAAATTAGGGCAAGTGGATGTAGGCTTTTAATACTTATTTTCCTAAACATTTGTCAATGTTTTAACTTTTTTTTCTTACTATGAATCAGCTAAAGAATGCAGGGCTGGTGCTATTCATTAAATCACTCTCAGCAGAAATTGCCATATCAAAGAGAAAGCTGTGGTATTATGCGGGCTGAAATATCAATGTTTCGGCGTATGCCTACTACAGTATTTTATCATGCTCCCAAATGCAGTTTCCCTAATGAGTAAAATTTCCCAGTAACTCAATTTTTAGATTTTCTGGGGTTTGTTCTGTTTCTGTGCACTTTCTCTTCACCAATTTCTCTTCATACGAATACAACGACGTTGCTTCCCATTACTGTGAGTGTCAGTGAAACTAGAAAGCATGTTTTAGTCAGCTACTCCCCTTTCCAGCAGGCACTTTACTAAAAGGGCAGGAATTATGCAAACATCGCTCCCAACTAACACTTTAAAGTGGGCAAACACAAGCCTTCTAATTTTGCTGTCAGTAACACAGTTTGCCACTCAAGCAAGAATTTGGAATGGTTAGTCAGAACTCCAGGTACAGAAAACGTTAATTTATTTTGTATAACGGGGATAGCTCCTCCATTCACCTGGTTGCTCTGCTTTAGAATGACTATTCTCAAGGAGTGGTTCTCAGGACCCAGGAGCATCCCTAAGACTTTTCTCAGGGTCCATAAGGCTCTTCTTTTTCCAACTACGTATCTGAATGAGGCCATATTTTTTTCATATACTTTAGCCAAAAACAACACATCACAACAAACTGGATGTAAAAAGATATGAAAATCCAGTTGTCTTCTGTTAAACCAGACATTGAATATATTTTACCAAAATGTAAATCAATACTATTCTCACTCTGTTTGTTTTTTTTTTTTTTCTTTTTTGGTTTTGGAAAATATAGGACTGAACCCAGGACCTAGTGCATGCTAAGCATGCACTCTACCACTGGACTATACCCACTCCTCCGAAAATCTAAATGTTTTTCATAAAAATGTTTACTATTATGCATATTATAGAGAATATGTATACTATTGTTATTTTCAATGAGTTTATAAATAAATATTTTAGATGATACAGAATTAGTTTCTAATATGGTAAACATTGATGGAAATAACTGACACAAACAAAAGCTCCTTCGGGTTCTCCATTTTTAATATTGTAAAGGGGTCCCAAGACCAAAGTTTTGAGAACTGAATCTTTAGAGCATGTCTCCTACCAATTAAAGCAGAAGCAAAAAAAATTTTCTCTTTAAAATAAAAATCTGTGTAAATATAATTCTTGGTTTATTGTCTCAAGCATATATTTTAAAGTAGTCCTCAGGCACTAAATGATATGAAGTTCTGAGAATATGATTGCTAAAAACCAACAAATGAAAATATTTTGAACCTAAAGGGTATTTTTTTTAATCCTAGTTGTCTAACTTAAACTTCTAATAAGTCAAATTAACAATAACATTTCCAAATAATTCCCTTGGTGTTATGTAAATTGAACAGTGAAATGTCATGAATATTCAAAATTATGGCCCCAAACATATTTTAACATGCTCTTACTTCCACACCACTTTTACTCCTCATTTGCAGTTGCTGTTTGTTATTTCTTTAGTGTGTTAAGCACCCAACTTTTTTTCTTTTTGTATTTCTAACTTAAAAAAAATTTTTTTTTAATTGAAGTATAGTTGATTTACAATGTTAGTTTTAGGTGTACAGCAAAGTGATTCAGTTATATATATACATACACATGTATAATTTTTCTTTTCAGATTCTTTTCCATTATATCCAACTTTTTTCTAATCAAATTGTCTTTTAAAAAATTGATTAGTGCTAGTCAGATTTACTCCTTCCAAGGACTGAAAAAGTGTTATGCTCAAATTTGTTGTCCCTAAAAATACAAAATACAGTAATTACACAGCAGGTGCAAAACAAACGTTTATTAAATGAATTAGCAGGTGTTATAAAACTTGTTTGGTACAATTAGCATTACATTTAATAAATTAATCATTTTCTTTTGGGGAAGTTGCATAAACAGTGATGACTTACGTGACTAGATTGTTTCTGCAGTTCTCTTGCTTTCTATATTTAATGGAAATTTATCTCTTCAGAATTTTTTATTACTTCCCCCAAATTAAGGGTTACAACTTCAAATCAGATGTTTGTATATATGTGTGTGTGTGTGTGTGTGTGTGTGTATTTTGCTTACTGTGTTCCCTTTCTCCAGATACAGTAAAAATGTAAAACATATCTGCGAAATATTTATTTTATGAATTTTAAATAGGGTTATTATGATACCAAAGAGATTGGATGGCTCACTGAAATCAAGGAGTTAGCAAAACTGTTTTTTGCTTAAAATCTTGGTAAAACTGGCTGGGTCTAGACCATTATAAAATCACCCGCTTTTTTAATTCATTCAAGGGGAAAAATTATTCTGGTTTAAGAAAAGCTGATTTTTCTTTCTTTTGGAAGTATTTTCCAAAAATAACTTAATTTTTCAAAAGCATTTCAACAGTGGATGTAGCCTACGTAGAATTAAGAATAAAATGGTTGGGAGTGAAATGTCAGCGAGTAGCAGTCGGCGAGGCTGGTCTAAGAGGTGGCAGAGAAGGTTCACAGCATCCGAAGCTCTGCCTGATGGCAAGTGTTTTTTAAGCAAATGCAAGTTTGAAACCACAAGACTGTGGTTCAAAAAAGCAAAGCTAGTCATTAAAAGGAGAGAGAGGGAGGAAGAGAAACATGCCACAGGGAGGCACAAAGAGAAAAGCCATTCCTATCTGTTTAAAGTTATGTAAATCAGAAACTTAAAGCAGTTTCATAAGCAGAAACCAAGACTTTTTTCTGTCATTAAGAAGTTCTCTGATAAAAGGTAGCAATGATTTTAGCATGGATGATCAAGGAACATGAGACTTTAAAAAGAAGATCAGCAAAATTATCCACTAGTAAAAGATTATTGGGACAAATTCTTCAGCCAGGAAATTCTTAGTGATGCAGGATTTAAAGCCAGTATCATTTGGAAGTATTCATGTATTGTTGACTGATGTGTACAAATTAATTATATTGTATTCCATGAAAAATTACCAGTATTTCTCAGTCAGTTTTTCATTATCAGCCCCACAGAGAGAAAAATTCAATTAAAATTAAATTTGTCCCTAGTGAGAGAAATTGAAAACTAAAGAATAAGATTTTGTTGGGTAAATTGACCTTGGGAAGGTTATGAATCACTGTAATATGTAAGAGAACCTCCCTCCCACCGCTCACCAACTTTAATTCCTTGGGGGCAATATTGCTGCAGTTGACAAGGCACGTTCTCTGTGGATTCAGTTATTCTCAAGTATTTTCTGGTATCAATCATTTCCAAATCCCTCCAATTACAGATAAAAGAAATTAGGAAAACAGTGAGATGACTTACCCTTTACAAACCTATTTCATCACTAGTTAAATGGAGTTAATTGCCTACACTTGCTCTTCTCTGGGTATGAGCTGAGCAATGGGTAGCTATGTCTGGAAGGAAACCCAAGGAAGGAGAAGTGGACCTCTTCCCATGGATGTCATGTGGGGGGAAGCCAACCGGTGGGTCCCAAGAAGGAAGTGCTGATGGGTACAGTGTCTAGGTTGGGAAACAGGAGGAAAACTAGATGATCAAATCAAAGTGGTCATCTGAGATGTGGAGCTAAGTGCAGCAAATCCTCACTCATTCTAGAGACATTAACCACATACGGGGTTGGAAGTCCTTCAGCACATCACATATTTTAACACATGAGTATGACTGGCTTCTCTTTCAGGTTTTGTGTGTGTGTGTGTGTGTGTGTGTGTGTGTGTGGCTTGATAGCTCATTTACTTATTTATTTATTTTTGTGCATATTTTAGATTTATTGTTTATTGAGGTCACACCAGTTTATAATATTATGTAAGTTTCATGTGTACAACATTATATTTCTACTTCTATGTGACGGTATAGTGTGCTCACCACCAAAAATTTAGTTTCCATCTGTCACCATACAGTTGGCTCCCTTGACCCATTTAGCGCTCCTGCCTCGCTCTCTTCCTGTTTGGTAACCATTACTCTGTTCTCTGTATCTGTGTGTTTGTTTTTGTTTGGTTTGGTTTGTTCATCTGTTTTGTTTGTCACACATGAGTAAAATTATGTGATATTTGTCTCTCTCCATTTGCCTTACTTCACTTAACATAATACTCTCAAGGTCCATCCATTTTGCATATTGCATCCATGTTGCAAATGGCCAGATTTCATCTTTTTTTTTAATAGCTGAGTAGTATTTCATTGTATATAGATACCATATCTCCTCTATCCATTCGTCACTCGATAGGCACTTAGGTTGTGTCCATATCTTGGCTATTGTAAATAACGCTGTAAGGAACATGAGGGTGCGTATCTTTTCAAATCAGTGTTTTTGAATTCTTTAGATGAATACCCAGAGGTGGAATTGCTGGATCATGTAGTAGTTTTATTTTTAATCCTTTGAGGAATCTTCATACTGTTTTCCATAGGGGTTGTGTCAATTTACATTCCCACCAACAGTGTACAGGGGTTCTCTTTTCTCCACTTCCATGCCAATACTTGTTACTTCTTTGCCTTTTTGATGATAGCCATTTTAACGGGCATGAGGTGATATCTCATTGTGATTCTCTTTCAGGTCTTGTAGCTTCTTGAAGCCTGGGATAGTCATATTTGGGGTCCCATTTTCTTTTAGAAACATTCTCAGGACTCTTCTCATTTGCCTCCTTTCTTGTTTTCCTGAAGTCTTTACATTGAAATCTGATGTTAGAGGGTCTGGAAGTATTGCTGGTCCACAGGAAAATTTGCATTGGGAACCTGCTCTGGAGGATATGATCTTCGACATTATTCAAAAGCTATGCTTGTGAAGCTTTGAGTATGTTTCTAAATGTTCTCTGCCATCTGAGATTCAGTCGCTATCCCCATAGCAACAGGAAGATTTCATTCACCATGAAAATCATTTCTTGTCAGACTCATCATCATCCTAAGTCAAAGAAAATGTTGAAGCAATGCTGTTATTATCAAAGAACAAACTTCGATCCCTATGCTAATTCTAAATAGATTTAATCCCCTCATGTAAGAAGCAGAGGGACACTTTCTGGTGTGTTAACTGAATTTATGCTTTTGATGAAAAACACAGTTGATAGCTTACTTCTCCAAAGCAAATGTCTAAACTACATTAATAATTTCTGGATTACTAAAGATCTGATGAAAAAAAATATGTTCTTAGAAATTTGTTTGAATTGCTATGATTTCTTCTATGAATAATTTCTCACAAAGAGATTGTAATCCATCCCCGTGGGTAGTTTCTTGCAACGCAGACATGTAGTGGTAGCCTAATTCTTTATGTTTGCTTATTTTTCTGTGTATTTTTCTACTTACTAGCACAGAAAAAACACTTTTAAAGGAAAAGGCATAATTTAATTCAAACCTACCTTTTAAATTCCATGGGAGGTGGTTGTCCAGAAAAAGAACTTGGAAAAAGATGAACTTTGTAGAGAAAGTGGAACCAACATGAGGATCTCAGTAGGGAACCCCTCACTCTACCTTTACTGGAAGATGAAATTAAGAACTCCACTTTCTCCCTCTCTCCTTCTTTCCCCCCCACCCCTTTCTCTCATTCTCTCTCTCTGGTCTGATGAAGTTATTTAGGGATTTTATTTGTGTTATCACATGGGCCAAAGTGGTTTAATTTCCTCATAAAGTCTTCTTCTATAGGGTGAGAGGAGAAATGGTGAACAAAATTGGTCTCAAAGTGGAATTAAAAAGAGGATCATCCCAGAATTTCAAACCATGAACTTAACATGGAGGTGAAATGTCCGAGAAACAATGCTCAGGGGAATTCATAGAGTTAACGTCTAGATATGAGAACTGTGGGGGCAGTAACACTGGAGGAAGTAGTAATGAAGCTTTCTCATTGGTAGGAGGCAAGTGATAACTCAGGACACATACAGTTTGGTTGGTGTAAGAGGTGCTTTCATTCAAACATTAGCTATGCCAACTTCAGAGAAATGTGTGAGACTCAGTTCTGTCTGAGACAGAGGAATCAGTTATATCTGGCAGAATTCCAGGAGATAATGGGTTTTGTTTTACTGCATCTACTATTGATTTTAATATTTTCTAATGTATTTTTAAACTGTTATGAAAAAGTATAAATCATATTATCTCATATAGACATCAATTTTCTCTTGATCAGTTTTGTGTGACCCTAATTTTCAAACATTTTACAATAATACCCCCAAACTATCTTTCTTTCTTTGCCCAAGTGACATTTCATCATTCATGAATAAACATTTCAAACTATAACACAAGTAACATGTCTGCCAGGGAACTTTCAGTTGTGGCAACATTTTCTCCTTAGTGTTTAGTGAAAATGAAAGATTGGAAAATGGAAAAAAATGACTACTATTTCTAATCATTGAGACAAAGATGAGAGTCATTCAAGGTTTGAAAATAGGATATATTTAGTCCTGTTACTTTTAGGATGAGTAATTATAGATTTAACTGTGAAATAAAGAATAAAAATTTAAAATTCTGAGCCTAGAAAATAATAAAAACATAGGACTCCTACCTCATGTGAGTTCCTACCTCATATGTTACACCAGGATAAATTCAAAATTGATAAAATATTTTTTAAAATTGAAGTGTAAAAATTATAAAAATCATGAGAAAATTTCTTTTATTACTCCAGAGTGAGAAAACTTTTTCGGACACAAAAGCGAGACACCTCAAAGAAAAGATTGATTATTACAGAAACTGCATTGCAGAATTAACTATAAGCAAAGTAAAAAATGAACAATACTTATAATTCTTATCAAAGAAAAATAAGTGATTTATCTAACTAGTTTTGTATATTCCCTAATATGTGTTAAAAAAAAAAAAAAAACTCCAACAGTTGACAAGGAAAAAATAAAAGAAGCAATAGGAAAATAGGCAAAGAGTAAGAGGGACCAGCTCTACTACTTCCTAAGAGTGAGGAAATATTTTTCAGAAGCCTCCTACAGACTTTCCTTCACCTTAGCCCTGATTGGATCATGTGCTTATGCTGTCAGTAACGAGGGAAAAGGCTGTGTCATTATGGATTTAGCTTGATCGTCTCATGGATGTTGGGCAGTCAACCATAATGAGCACTGCAGAGGCTCACGCTTAAACATAGAGATGAAAAATAAACAAACAGTGATGTACATTTTGTCTCCCTTCTTGTTTAGATAAAGAAAAAGAATCTATCTTGATGGAAAAGAAGCTAAAGGGCCATGATTTCATGCTCTTTCTCAGAGTGGTTTGCATTGAAACTCAGAATCCTAGAATTCCTTCATTGGGAGCTGGAGCCGTGGGTGTTTTGCAAAGTAGATTATTTAATGAAAATTAAATATTGGAGATAAAATGCTAAGACTAAAATGCTGAGACTGCAGTGGCTTTGGCAGAGACAAGTTTTCTGATTAAAAGTAGCATTCTTTCAAAGACTAAGCACAGGAGTCACACAAACAATAGAAATACAACTAAAGATACTAATCCCTTTGGTACAGATTTTTACCTTAATTTTGTGTATAAATCATGAATAATTAGATATCCTCCTTCTGACCGGCATATGGTAATTGGACATTCCCAGCCGCCACATGTAAAGGATAGATCAATAGTTTAAAAGTTTAAAAACATATTGGTAAGAATCACATACCGCACGTTTCCAATTTAGTGTTTATTATCCTGAAGGTTAGTTATAGCAGCCCTGGCTGCCTAGAAGTTATGGGGAAATAAACATAATGCAAGCATGAAAGAAGTCTGGGAGCTGTTTATTTTGTAATGTAGATAATATTTAGTGTTTATTTCAAGTCGAAAGTTTACAATTTTTTTTCATGCATCTTGCTTTAATCTTCACATTAACTGGAAGGCAGGTACATCCAACAATAGCATCACTACTTTACAGGGGAGAAGACTTAGACGACAGAAGTGGAACACCTGTAGCAAAAGCTGCTATTTGTCTGTGTGTGTCTCCTCAGGAGTGAGCATTCCTCTGCACACTGATCTATGGCTTCTTACTGAAAGCACCCATGATTCTGTGCGTTCAGACTTCCTCTGGCTGCTGGAAGTGCTGGGGAGTAAACTCACCCAGGAAGCAGCACTTAACTAAAGATAGACAGGAGCTGGTGGATACATACCCAGCTCCTTCACCCTCTACCATGTTCCACAGTCCCACAGTTTCCCAGAATTCCTTGGGAGGATTGAGCTCAGGTGACCGAAGTTGTATCTTGCTTAATAACACCCCCTCTATTGGCTTCCTCCCTGTGTCTGTCCACGTCCTCACATCTGGAGAGGTACTTTCTGGAGTCACTTCTAATAAACTGTTTGCTCTCAAATATTTTTCTGAGGGTTTGCTTCTGGGGGAAACCCACTTTAAAGGTGACTCATCCAAGAGCACACATCTTCCATGCAACCATGACAGAATAAATTCCCTAGGTCTCTTGTTTACCAATATAGGGATTCTTTTGTATCACCCTTAGTCTTTTCGTAAAGCGAAGTATATTTTGAAGGACTAAGACACTAGTGCTTTTTACAAAAATAAGTTCTTATCAGTAATCAAAGATCCAGCTTTTTGGCATTTCATTATTAGGAGATATCCTATGTTTTCAGCTCTCTCAAAGATTTTCAGATCAAAGTCTTTCTACCATTACTGTCATTGACCTCTCTTGTTAAGAAAGTACCTCACTATTTCAGATGTTGTGTGCATTAGATAAAATTGCAATTATGCACTGACAAAATTACTTGTTCTCCAACTACAATAATTTAGAAACCCTGTTATTTTAATTTTGTGTTGATCAAACACAATTTGTCTACCCACTAGCATATGTGACATTGTAGAATGTTTCCTCTTGATTTTTGCTACTAATTATTTTTGTGACATACGAAGTCAAAATTACATAAAATTGGAAAGATAAATTTTTAGTTGGATGCATCCCCAAAAGAGACAGGAAAGGTATAGCCCTGAATTTTAAGAGAATCTGAATCATTATAAGGCATGTTTACATGATACTTTGAGTAGTGCAGACACTTATATTTAACTGTTTTGTATTTCTTAAATTGTTTTTTGTGTTAGCATAATATATTGAATTGTCAAAGTAGGTTCATATGAAACTTGAACTTACCCAACATCAAACCATTAACTAGATACAACAAGCAAAGGGCACAGATGAAATTCTTTTCCTCTAGAGGAGCCTGGAAAAATCAGATTCAGTTCCCCCAAAATGTCCCTTTCTCTACATTAATATCTCTTTGGTTTCAGAATTTTGGAGCTGTGTATGTAGAAACATTGTTCCCCAATGGAGCCATCATGATTTTGGAGCATCTCCATTTTATGCTTCGTTAATCATATAGCTTACGTAACTAGCACATTCTCCAACCAGACATGTTCCCTGAATCCATAAATTCCAGATTTATTTACATGAAGAAATTTAGGAATACTGTGTTTAAAAAAATTTTTATAGATAGAGCCTTTCCACTAGTAATATCATTAGCGGTTTATAAAGGGCGTTGGTCAAGGTCATTCAGTAACAATGGAGTGCAGGTAGGGAAGGACAATAATGGCCAGTTAATAGGCCAATTTTGAAATTAAAGTAAGGCTATCATTTCCATCAATGAGTTTTTAGAAATGACTTTTTCTGGTACATTTGCTTTACTTTTTTCCTTTATATTTTCTAACAAAGTAGAGATGCAGCCATTACTTATCTTCTTCTAAGAAAGGAAGCCAGGCTATATGTCTCAAGACATTAATATCCACTTTACCTCTTGAGAATTTTATACCAGTGAGTTTTTATGCCAAAGAGATAATTTCGTATTGATTGATTCCACTGTTTCATTTAAAATTTCTTTCAAAGTTCTCTATGCTCTTTTTTTCCTTCAGAGAAAAAAAAAAAAAGAAAGGAAAATAGATCATTCCTAGAGTCCAAAGAAAGTTTCATACTGTATAATATAATAGATTCTTGAAGTTAAGTGCTTTAGAATCTTTGTATTTTTGATTAACATAAAAAATCAAAGTCTAGAATAACAAGTTGATTGACTCAATATTTAGTTATGAGTATAGTCAAATATGAGTAGACAAAATCACTCTCTGGATATGAAGAATTGGGACCATTATTGCAATATACTAGAGTCCCTATGAATGTTTTTCCTTATTTGGTAGTTATTCTTTATAATCCTTTATAATTTATAATTCTGTATCATTCTTTATAATATGTGATTTATACATTCTTTATAATTAAAAAATCCTTTTTATCAGATCTAGCTTACTTTTTCAGTTTGCCTCTCACTGTTTTCTTCCCTCCCCTATGTACAAACTAATTTGAATCCTGAATTAGGTGAAAGAGTGCTTTCATATAAATTATCTCCAGACAGGTGGCATTGCCATTTTGAAATTGAGAAAACAAGGTCCATTAAGGTTATGCAAGCTGTCCAGGGTGAGGCAGTGAGTAAGTGGGAATGGGCTCTAGGTCCAGGCCAGGGCTCATGTCATTGTACCATAGTGTCCCTCCAAAGGAGCATTAACATTTTAATTCATGTGTTTGGTATCTAAGCTCCAGGAAGGAAGAGTTGGGACATTTTAGGGCTCATGGTAGACAAACTTGACTACTCATTTCTGGAAGATGATGATCTTAGACAGCAGTTAAATTTCCCATGCCATTAGCTGATTTTGCCTAGATCAGGTATTGTCTCTGTTTTTATATTTCTAGAGAATTAGAGTTCAGGCTAATGGGGAGTTATTATATATCTGCATCGTTCTTTTGCTCTTTTCTTGTCATTATCATTCAGTATATGCTGATCAATAGCCTAATGCTGTCTCAGATATCTCAAAACAAGATTAATCAGCGTGCTTCCATGTCTTGGCTATTGTATATGGTGCTGCTATGAACATTGGGGTACAGGTGTCTTTTCGAATTAGTGTTCCCTTCGGGTGTATGCCCAGGAGTGGGATTGCTGGATCATATGGTAAGTCTATTTTTAGTTTTTTGGAATCTCCATACTGTTTTTTATAATGACTGCACCAAACTACATTCCTACCAGCAGTGTAGGAGGGTTCCCTTTTCTTCACACCCTCTCTAGCATTTATCATTTGTGGACTTTTTAATAATGGACATTCTGACTGGGGTGATGTGGTACCTCACTATAATTATATTCAACATGTTGTAATAACCTTTAATGAAAAAGAATATGAAAACAAATATATATATGTGCATGACTGGGACATTATGCTGTACACCAGAAATTGACACATTGTAACTGACTATGCTTCAATTAAAAAAAAGATTAATCACAGTGGACTTGAAACTGATGACTTATTCTTATTTATAAGCAGTTCTGAAACAAATGTTATGTCAGTGTGGTGAGGTTAACACGTTGGAGGGAAAGTCTGTGAAAAAGTTCAAAAAGATCTCTTCTCTCCTGCACATAATGCCATTTTCGGTTTCCTTGGAGAGATACTGCAACTACGTGTTTTTTTCCTGCTATAATAAATTATCTTCGCAATGGGTAAAGTGGTTCAAGTTATGATTCCCCGCCTTTCCTCTTCCAGTGGGAAACAATGGAATTCTTATGCATCATAATTGCATAACCTCATGTATGAACTATTTTCTATCTCAGCATCACTAAAATTAATACATTTTATGCCATATTATCCTCGTCTCATGGTGGATGGTTCTGAGTCTGAAACTGTCAATAGCGTGCTGTGAAAAGACATTCCCAGATCTCAGGCCAGTGCCAAGTTCTCTATGCTGATGTCCTTAGGCTTTGAAATAAAACCCATCCTCAAGATTAATCCAGAAGTTACCTAGTGATTTCTGTTTCAGGTAGGGGTACAAATAAGGAGGGTAGAAGTAGTAGTAATTAAGCATAAACCAATTACTGGACCAATGGTAATTAGCAATGTCATCAGAATCTCAGTCATCTGACCCATGCATGGCCCCTTCCCACTACTTGTCATTTAGAGTCCTTTGAGGTGTCTCTTCTGTGCTGTTGAGTAGAACCTTCCTCCTGACCACCTGAGGGGCATTCTTTATTGCAGTCACTGAAAGGCTAGTGTGTGCTTCCTGGTACTGACTCAGTACCTTCCTCTTATTGCTATGGCAACTGTCCTCCTTATGCTGTGCTTCAACTGTCATTGCATTGGAGTGGATGGGAACCAATCCCCCGATCTGCATCTGAATAGAACTCACTGCTTCACAGCGTCAGAGTTGAATTGTGTGTTTTCAGTTTATTCTCATCTATTTCTTATGATGCTGTTCTCTTTGATCACTGATTGATCTAATATATTATCATTTTCCCTCTCCATATTGTTTCCACCTCCACTCTCCTCCAGAACCTTGACCAAAGTTTCCTAGGGATTGGGTCAGATGACATTATTACTCTATCCTTAAACCCAACCAGAATTCCAAGAGTAAACTAAATCTGAGCACTCAGACTCCATAATGACCTCTCTCCTCTTCTATCATACAACTAAGGAGGGTGAGAGTAGCCACTGTTTTCTCCTGGGGCAATTATCAACTGAAATACTCTAAACCACTGTTTCCCTTCTAAGGATTACTATGTCCTCCTTCTGCTCAGCAGAGGCACTCCAAACTGTTCAAAAAAGATGCAGTGGTAGGAGCTCAGACTCATTAGATTCATTCTGAACAAACTCTGTGTAGACTCTTCCTTTCCTGATTATATGATCTTTTGCTTTGTTAAACTGTCATCTGTAATTCCCTGTCATTAGCATATGAATGTAACTAAATTCCCAGATATGCAGTGATCAAATCACTGTCATTTTCTGACAGCTGGATCGGGAAATATTCAACCTTTGTCCAGCAGACCTTCCCCGGATAAATAACAGATGGGTGGATTGAGCTGAAAGCTGTATAAATCATGATGCCCTTTGGACCCAGATTTCAGAAGGGAATAGATTTCAGCCCATAAATTGATGATGAAGAGAACTGAGAACAATGTGCTTAGCCTTTCTAGTCCCAAATTCTGACTCTGGATAGGGCTCTCCTCGCACAAGAATGTAGAAATGGATGGAATCATCTAGAGAATCTCTATCTCTGAGAGTTCTTTCCTATCATAGACAAAAGAAAATTTTAGGAAATGTTTTTGAGTCCTTACAAACACACAATATAGATGGCTTAAGTGGAATAGGGGCAGGAACCTCAAAATAGAAGATACAGAATGTGACTTTCCCCACATAAGAAAGAAATACAGTAGCTTCTTTTTATGGCAATGATGTAGATTGGATAAGCTATCAGTCATCCAGAAATGCTGGCAAATAAACCTAAGATCCTTTAAATACTTAGCTGATTCACGAGAGAGAAAAGGAAACACCAGAAGACAAAAATGATTAAGGAATTCATACTATGTCATCTGCTTTATTCTTCCCACTTATCATTTAGCACTATGACTTATTTTTAAAGAATAAGTAATTTAGGAAATAATTTGGGAAATGGAAGACTGACAAGGGAAGAGCAAAAGAAACTGGAAACAGCTTGTGATTAATTACACAAATGTTTTAATTTTTAATTGGATGTGTTGATTCTGCATTCAATAAAATTATATCTTTTAGTATTTTTCAAATTATTACATGCTATCATAAAATGGTAGTCTGTTGTTGGGTTGATTAGATTTTCTTTATAAAATATTTCATTCTTGCTAGAAAATATGTAGTGTTTTGTGTTTTTTAATCCCCTTCAGATATGCTTCTTTAAAGTTCTTCAAAGAAATGTTTACTTCCAAGCTAATCCAACAGTTAGCTTTATTGTAGGATATTTTACCAATGTGGTAAACTTTGTTAGCTCTGGCCACTAAGCATTTTGTGAACACCTCTCACAAAATATTTGGAAGTATGTCCCACATGGTTAGTGTTGTCATCTGAAGCTAGAAGCCAGAACTCAGTGTCCCCAAATCACTTGAGTGTGGGCAGAGGCATTCAATCTGAGGTCCATCAATCAGACAAAGTCACAAGGCTTCCATCAGCAGTGCATACGCTGAGGGAGCAGGGTCTTCACAGAGCAGATCTTTTAGGTTCCTGCCAAGATGGTGCTTCTGGCTTGCATAGGCTTCTTGTTCCTCTCCCCCGAAATCAGCCCTGAAGAAACTACAGAGGTAAAAGAGAAGTAAAAAATGTGGGCACTAAAAAGCAACACTAACTGAGGAATCCTTGGGGGAACCTAGAGAGGAGTAGAAGGTAGACATGGTAGCTGGGGACAGAGGCTTCCAGAAGGGCAGTCAGGGGACAAGTTGGAGACATTGTTGAGTTTTCCTCTTGTCTGCCAATGGCATTGTTTTGGTGCAGTTATTGCCTGCATCGTCACTGTGGAGACTGGGCTGTGCTGGCCAGTACAGAAAATATGGGCAGTGCTAGGCTTTGCTGGAGTGAGTAGTAGATAAAAGCAGGAGTAAGTTGACCAGGAACCCATGAACACTCATTCTTGCCTGTACTCCCACACTGTCCAACCCTTAAGGCTGATGGATACATTTTGAGGATGTGATATCCTCAAAATAATGCACCTTTCAAAGAGTTCAGAGATAAAACTTGACCAGGGGAGATGCTTGGTGGAAGGAATGCAAAGAAGATGGGGTGTTTACCAATGGTTCTGTGGTTCCTGGGGCTCTCCTCACACTAAAGCTCATACCCTCACTCTCCTTAAATTTCCCAAGGCTGACTTGGGCTCAGGCTGGACCTTAGGGCTCAGGCTGGATTCTTAGGAAACAGCACTGGGCTCCATTCTAGGAACTGGTGATATGCCCATCTAGATTTCAGTATTGTTATGAATTAATATGCCCCCTGTTCCATGTTTTGGAGACTGACTCTCTATTGACTCCTGTTAATTAAGCACTGTGTAATCCCCTTCACCAAAATCTGAGTTGGCTGTGTGATTCCCTTTTGACCAACGTCACTCACTTCCCCCAAGTTTTTTTTTTTTTCCTTCCAGTCAGACCCAGAGTCTGCAGCTAATTTTCTTCTTACCAAATGTCACCCAATCAAAAATTATTTTGAACTGTACTTTGATATAGATAGTATTTCATTTATGACTCAGTAAAATACAAAATTTTAAAGTAATTTTGTGATGCCTTTCAAAACAAAACTAAATGGAACAATTTAAATATCAGTAATTCACCTAAAAATTATTATTCTCAAAAGCAGTGACACATAGTCTCTCATCAAAAGTTCTTACAGCAATTGAATGGAGCTAATCAGGGCTCCAATCACTGACAGCTGATGGGCTGCTTGTGCTGTGGGACAGGTAGAAGCTGCAGAACTTCATTGCTTGGAACTGCTGCATTCTGACTGCAGGTCATCATCAAATCAGAATTCTTTTGCGTAGCAGTTATCCACTGCTACATTACAAATAACCACACAACCTCAATGAGTATTTTTCTCCTTAACTGTAGGCTGACAAGGGAGTCGACTGATCTAGGGTGAGATTGGTTGGTAGCTCTGCTAGTTTTGGCTGGTCTTTTACACTTTTTTGGGAGTCAGCAGATCTAGGCTGGGGTTGGCTGGATTAAGATGGCTCTGCTCCACGTGTCTCCCGTCCTCCTCTTAAGAGCAGCTGGCTAGACCAGTCATATTTTTTCTAATAGCAATGGCAGAAGGGCCAGTGTGCAGGCCTGGTCACCCAGGTGCTTTTCAAGGCTCTGCCTTGTCATATCTGGTGACATTCCATTAGCTAAATCAAGTCATACAGCTCAGCAGAAATCAAGGTTTGGGAGAGGGATGCCCCATCCACCATCGGAAGGCGCTGCATACTTGGGGTGGAAAAGGCATGGAGGAAGAGGAATTGAAACAATTGTCTAGCCTATTACATTGAGCCTGGGAGATAGAACTTGTTAACAGCCACCTCAGCTGATTCCATGCACACTCAAATTTGGGAACTACAGGCTCAGTGATGTGTTTCTCAGTATTGACTGAATCATCTGGGGGCTTAAAAATCTCTGATGCTTAAACTCCAACCCTCACAGATTTTAATTTAACGGGACCCGAGCATTGGCTTTTTTCTTTTTTACATTTTTTAAAAACTTTTTTTTAATTGAGTTATAGTAATTTTACAAAGTTGTGTCAAATTCCAGTGTAGAGCACAATTTTTCAGTTATACATGAGCATACATATATTCATCGCCACATTTTTGTTTTTGTTTTTGCTGTGAGCTACCACAAGATCTTGTATGTATTTCCCTGTGCTATACAGTATAATTTTGTTTGTCTATTCTACATATGCTTGTCAGTATCTACAAATTTTGAAATCCCAGTCTGTCCCTTCCCACCCCCCACCCCTGATCATTGGCTTTTAAAGACAATGATTTCTGGTTAAGAATCGCTTTCCTGAAAGATTTTGAGTACTAGAGGAAATCATTGTTATGTTTATTCCAGCTGTTGAAATTTTTATAGAGGTGAAATCAAGGAAATATGAACAGAAAACTAAATCAGAGGCAGCTCTTAAAGACTAGTCCATAAACAAGTCTTTACTGAATATCCCCTCTCTGCTGGGTGTTTGGCTAGGCCCTGGGGAAATTGTGGCAGCCACCAGAGATGCAGACTTGCCTACATGAAGCTGAGAGAGTCCTCCAGAAGATGGATAAGTAAATATTTACAAAATATTAATTAAATAATAAGACATATACAAAATGCTGCAAAAGACAAGCACAGGCTGGTGTGAGGACAAATAGATCTGTTTTCCCATGCAGATCCATCAGTCACCAGTAGGAAGACAAAAAGCTGCTGGGAAACAAGCCGCACCTAAATTTCCATGAGCTTAAAATATTATATTCACACTTGCTTGCTTAAAATGAACATGCTTGCTTTGTTTTAATGTTTTCCGCAGTAGATGACCTATAGCACCTATTATGCTAAAGAAAATTTGTGAGGGGCAATCCTGAGATTGACCATAAGGGCACGAAGGAGGGCAGATGTTTCCCTGGGGTAAAACAATGGACGGTCCTGGAAAGCCAGATCATCCATTCACAGAAATTTGTTCTGGCATGAAAGCATGTGGTTTAACCCAGGGGAAATATTTGCTATCTCGAGATGTCCTGGAGGCAGTAACAGGATAGATTTAGAAATTTTGCATACCCTGAGGAGGGTGATTGTTCCTGGAAGGGATGGACCTGAAATTAATCAGTTAATCAGCAAGCAGAACTTAGTGCTTACCGCATGGAATATCTAAAGCCCCACCTCTTTGATTGCATTTTTTCCTGAGCTGTATATTCCTAATAAATATGATGTTGACCAGGCTTTCTGCACTCTAGATCCACGAGATCCTGAGTCCCCTGGTCCCATCTTTGCTCTTTACTTTGTCTCTTTGTTTCTTAAGTCTTGCGTTGCCTGTCCTCAGACACAGTCCCGAGCTGCACTGGATGCAGCAAAAAGCAGCCAAGGTAGGAAGGGAGATTTTGTATTAAAAAGTCAGAATCACAGCTTTACTTTATAACTAGTCTGTCCTCTCAAATTTTATTTTGCGTGTGTGTCATTACTAGTCAGTCTGTCTTAAATTGAATGGATTCAGCAGGAGTCATTTCTTAGAACTTTTCTAAGAAATGTGAGAACTGGGTCTTTAATAACACCTTCAACTGGGTCCTGAGCTGGAATCTGGGAGGCCTGTCAAATTTAGCTTTCTTGTTGATCTTAATTGACTCCAGCCTTCTAGGAAGTGTGAATGAAAAATACTGCAAACCCTATCAGTAAACAAAGAATGCTGAAGCCATCAAGTCATCAGTGGCTGCCACCACCCCCCAGTGAAGACAAGCCTGCAGCCCAGCCTCTGCAGCCTCTCACAGTGGTACACTCTGAGGGGACTCAGAATAAGAAAGGACAAGATACTGGCCCTAGATAGCTAGATGCTTGTCAAAGGAATGAATTCAATGAGCCCAAATGTTTGCTCCCTCCCATACATAGAAAAGCACTAAATTATTTAACTTGAGATGCCTGGTTTTCTTCAGTTAGCAAGTAATCTTTTAATGGTCCGACTACCTGGTCTTTGTTGTAAAGCTCCTATATATCCTAGCTCCTGACTTATCTCTTCGGAGCAGTCCCTCAGAGCTATCTGAGAGGCTATCATCCCGGCTCGAGTCCTCCCGCCAAATAAAACATAACTCCCAACTTTTAGGCTGTGCATTTATTTCAGTCGACAGGAGTAAAGGCTTTTATATAGTATAATGTCCATCACGTGAACTGCATTGTAGCTTATGATATGTGTTTCTAAAACTGACTCTGTTTAACAAGGGAGGCTTGTTAAAATTTATCATCTTTAAATTAGAAGTAGGATTGTAATTCATTCGATGGGGCAAACTCACTGTTTTGGGTTGACTTTCCGCCAGGTAAGAATCCTAACATAAATTCTGCCAAAAGAAGTTACTACTAGTAAAAATAGCTGGTTTTTTTTTTTTTTAAATCCTAGAATAATGCATCTCCTCTGTCACCTGGTTTCACAAAGTTTTTATAAGACTTTTGTATAGTTACTCAGTATTCAATCAAATCTATAATATTTTTGAATTCACTAGAAATATGTTGCCATACTGATTCATCACAGGCAATTGTGTGTGATTTTCTAACTGAGTTTTTGATATTTTACCTGCTGTGAGCATTTAAAAATTATTTAATGGTTTTAAATTAAAAGATGCCAGTGTTTTCAGTTTTGCCTAATCAATATTCAGAAAATATATAGACTGCCATTCAATAGTTGATCTAGACTTTCAATTAATTTTGCCACAATAGTTGTTATTTTTCCCTCATAGAATCGTAGCCTTTTAAAAATTTCAACTGTTTTTAGGTTGCTGCACTTATCAAATTTAGCATTTAAATTTGATATGTGTATTAGATTTCTATTGCTGAGTTAACAAATTACCACAAATTTAGGGGATTAAAACAACACACATCAGTAACATCATAATTTCAGTGGATCAGGGGTCCAGTTATAGCTTGGTTGGGTCCTCTGTTTCAGGACCTCTCGGAAGATTACAATCAAGGTGTTGCCCAAGCACTGAGTTCCCATCAGGAGGCTAGGTCCTCATCCATGTTCAGGTGGAAAAATGTATTTCTTGCAGTAGAAATCAAGGAATTTTACTTCTTCTTCAAGGCCATCAGGGGAGCATTTTTCCTGACACTTCATCTTCTTTGAAAGGCTCCTCCAGTTAGATCAGGGCTACTCAGGAGGATCTCCCAGTTAATTAACTGAAAGTCAACTGATTAGTAACCTAGTCACAGGAGTGAAATCATACAGTGGTCACAGTTTCTGCCCACACTTGAGGAGAGAGGTGGGTGGGAATTTGGGGGGCTGTTGTGGTCTATACGTGTCCCCCTAAATTCATATGTTGAAATTCTAACCCCCACAAAGATGATAGTATTAGGAGGTGGGACCTTTGGGAAGATCCCTTGCCCCTTTTATTAAGTGAGGACATGGAGAAAAGTCTTTGCAGCTTAGAAGAGAGCCCTCACCCAACCATGCTGACCCCCCGATCCAGCCTCCAGAACTGTGAGCGATAAATTTCTGTTGTTTATAAACAACCCAGTCTATGATATTTAGTTATAGCATCTGAATGGACTAAGGGACCATCTTAAAATTCTGCCTACCACAAAGTGTAACTGAGATCTAACATAGTTCTAAAATATCTTTGAAAGAAAAGAAATTTAATTAGGCATTTTCTTAAAAATTTTTATTAAAAAATTCACATTCATTATATACTTAATAGAGTCATTATGTTTTACTTTGCAGTTCACACACACACACACACATTCACTCAGGAGTGCAATTTTATACTATGGTGCAGACAGTGATCATTTGCTGCTCTCGTGACGTTTACATTCTATTGCAAGGCAACAAATAATAAGTTAAAAAATTATATGTAGCAAATGGAAATGAAGCACTATGAAGAATACGATGAAGGCAGATAAATGTTAGAGAGGAGGGTGGGCAGATGAGGAAGTGGGGTTAAGAAAACTTCTATCATTATATAAAAGGTTTTGAACCCATATGTGAAAACATGAGGGATTGATCCATGTGGGTTTTGGACAAATCTTTCCAGGTGGAGGTGAAAGTAGGTACAAAGGCCATAAGGTGGAAGCACACTTGATGTGCTTTATGAAAAACAAAAAGACTAGTGAGGCTAGAAGAAAGGAAAGATTTTGTTCTTAGTGAGATAGGAAGCCATTTGGAAGGTTTAGGTTAGTAAATGACATGATCTAATATATTTGGAAGCTTTAGATTAGTAAATAACACTATCTAATATATTTTTAAGTGTCACCTTGGCTGCTGTATTGAGATTAGACTGTGGAGAGCAAATGGAAGCAGGAAGATCAGTTAGGGTTCTATCAAGATAATCTGACAAGAGGTGATGATGGCTTAGATTAAGGAGGTAGCAGTGAAGGTGGAGAAAAGTGGTTAGATTCTGAATATACTGAGAATAAAATAGACGCAATTAATTAATTGTGGAGTATCAGAAAAAAGGAAAAGTCAGAGATGACCCAAGGGTTTCGTCTGAGTCTCTAGAAGAATGGAGATAGGGAAAGCTGGAAAGGGTAGACTTAAAGGTTTGGGATGGTAAATTCTAAATGCCAATTAGACATCTAAGTGAACATATGAAGGAGATGTGTGATAATACATGACTGAAGATCAGGAGAGAGATCAAAGTGATTATGTAAATTTGGGACTCACCAGTATATGCATTCAGTGACCTCATTTGATAAATAGAGTGATTAATTCTTAGTTCTGAGCTTGCTCAACCATTGATCACTTCCTCCAAACGTTGAATTGCGACAGTCTCAATCTTGGATCCCTTCCCCCTTACTGTTCACACTCACTAAGTGATTTCATTTGCTCCCATACTTTAAGTAGAATGTGCTATTTGCACAGGGCTGGTCAATCCAGGAATAGGTGTTAGAGTATCTAGAGGAATTAATGCATGAATGAAAATCCTCCAGGAAATCCTACCTACACTATTCGTTCTTTCTCAGCTGAGCCTTTGATAAGTTGTGAGAGATAATGAGTTCAAAGTTATGCTCAGTGTCCTCCAGGATCTTCCAGTATACTCATGGGGCTTATCACATCACTTCAGTGCCCCAGACAGCTGAGGTGAGTGTGACTGGCTGAGTTTTTCTAAAGCCACCCACCTAACCTTTGTTCCTCAAATTTACCAGGGAAGTCCTCCCATTACAACTGAAGAGAAGGCAGAGTTTATAGGAACACAATAAGGAGATTGCTAAATTTGGTTTAGGAGATAACATAGTTTTTATTTGAGCGCTATTTTTCTTTTTAGTGAAATTAGAAGCAAGGCATCTAATTTCACTGAATAAGCTAAGAGTGAGACAGAAAGTAGAGAGAGAAGGTTTCAAACCATCATCTCAGAAAGAAGGAAAGTCAACCAACTTGGGCCATGTACCGGGCTTGCTAAAGCAGTGCCACATGTCTGCTTGTGGTCTGTGGTCATGTATTAAAAGCACGACCAGAAAGTATAATTACGTGTTTTTCTCCAGCCATGTTCAGCTGCTCAGGTACAGTTACGATGGCCTGGGCAGCTATTTGGATTTAACCGAAGTGTTTTTTGCCCCTTTCATTCAAGCATGACAGAGAAGGACAAGAGAATTAAAAGTAAGAGGAGAGTATAGTGTTGAACCATAGAATCTATGGGTAGGGAAGAAACTAGAAACAAGAATCAAATGGTGTTAATGGCTAGAACTTTGGGTAACAATGAGGTTAAAAAGTTGCAGGGATAGAGGTCACTGGAGAAAGTAATAACAAAAATTAGAGGAATGGTACCGTGGAAAAGACTGCAAGACCAGAATCTAGGAACAGGATTTTGTCATTGCTAAGAACTTCACTGTAGCAGCAAAAGAGGGGCATGCTCGTCACCTCTGGATGATGACCACACACCTATCTTTCCTTTGTATGTGGTGTAATCCATGATTCCCTCTGAGACTTGGTTTGCGGTCCGAAAGGGAGGAGTCTAGGAGGCTGGTGATTCTCAGCAGAAAAGGAGGGAGTGGAAGTTGGTTATCAATTTGCAAAATGCAAAACAGCTCTTTTGAAAGAAGTGCTGATAAATTACACTTTAAAGAAGTCACAGTGATTGTCCAGGAAAACATCTGTTGAGCCTCTAACTTTCTTTTGATAACTTCGGAACCACAATATGCAGCTGGAGGGGCTAGTTTTTGTCATTCACTGGATTTTCTCAAATTCACATGAAGATTTGAGAGGACATTTAGCCCCAAGTATGACCTAGATTTGAGAAGAGGTTTAGGTATAACCACAAATGGGTGAATAAGCTTGGAAAGCATTGGTGGAGCCTGGAGATCTCAGAGTGTCGGAGGGAACCTCCCTAAAAATAATCGAGACTTAAAAAGATTAACAGAAGAATGGGAAAGTGAAAGCCATTGAGACAAGTGAGGTAAAGTAGCTACAAAGTCGGGGGATCTGGTGGCATATTGTTAAATAGAGCTGGATTTTTGAGCAAAGGAAAGAGAAACGATTTAGAAGCAGGATTGAAGTCCAAGAAAGACATCCTCTTCACCTCCAGCCCACAGTAACTGGGGTGTGAGAGGAACCAGGCTTCCTTTGTGAGAGCTGCAAGGTACACATTGTTATTCAAAGAATGTCAGATTTCAGAGAAAGAAAGACAAAGAAACACTGAGGGAAGAGGATGCTAATTAAGAAACTGCTGGTGACAGGCTTGAGTTCCAGCGGGCAGAAAGGATTGGGGGCTAAAGGGCCCCAGTTCTCCCTGCTGTGAGTTAGTTGTGTGCCAGCTGGACTGCTGGAGGCTGCCCAACCCCTCTGAAGCACCAGGAAAGGAGACTCATTCCTGTAGATTAAGCTGCTTTTCTCTTGCACCTGTGCCTAGAATGAATGAGAAGACTAAGTTCTGCTGCCTGCTCAATCCAATGCAGTGTTTAATGGAAGTACAGTGTTGGTCACCTTATATTCTGAGCAATGAGAAAATAAGCCATCTTTGACTAGAACTATGTCCTGGCTTCATGTGGCCTTTCTCAGAGCAGTGATGCATTTAAGGAAATGCAGCATGACTTGCCTCTCTCGAAGCACATCAATGGGTGTCTTATTCATGCCTCTCAGCAACACCTCCCGAACCTCCCTGGTCTCATTTTTTACTTCCTCAAGCTGCTTTGGGGCTGCTTCTACCTCAACCCCCCTCCTCTTAACTCTTCTCTCTACTCTAGGGAACCCAAGTGTGACTCTTTTCACTTGTCTCCCTCTTTCTCTGTTCTTGCACTCTCCAGTCCTGACCCCTTCTGCATCTTTCTCATATTCTGCACTACAAAAGCCTTAGCCGGGGGAGAACATAACAGGATGAGACATATAAGAAACTGAGCAGAGACAAAATTCCCGTAGTGGTTGCCTCTTTGCACAAGTAATTGCCAGCATCTCTGTCAAGCCTAATGCAGAGCCTCACCCTGGCAGAAGCATAAGTCAGTGTCAAAAATGAAATAGCAACTCCGGAGGGTAGCTCTATGGAGGCAAAATTCGAGAAGTGCTTTTTCATGGCATCTCACACCGCAGACTCTAGACCTTGAGGTATTGTTAGTCTGGCCGGAAAAGCTCTTGACAGTTCCTAAGTAAGAAGGAGTAAATGTCACTGCCCAAACAGGTCTTTGGTCTTCAGGAAAAGAACATGGACGTGCTTGTGGGTCTTGCTTACTAGATTCTGAGCCTTTTGTTGGCTCTTCTCTTGACAGTGCCCTGGAGTGCCTGTAAAATCTCACCTGGTAGCAGGGGGTTCCAGGCATGTAGACAACAGTTCCCAGGTGCATTATGATTAATTGGGTCCCACTTGCTAGGAACAAATTAGTTATAAACTCTTGGTGTCTTCTGATTCCTGGGTCAACTCCTATAGTCATAATCACAGGGAATTTTGTATTTATTCCAAAGAACTAATTTTCCACACACATGATTTCAGATTGTAAATCTCAAACTTGATTGTGCCATTATCTCTTCCATCCCCTGCTAATTCTTTTTTTAAGCAATGCAACTCTTTTCAAAAGGGTTATTATTAGTAATCCTGAAATATAAAACAGGGTAGAGCAAATGAATGTGACCCCACAGTTTAGGACCCCACATCCTAATTTGGATGAAAGTGTGTCACTGTTTAAAGAAATGTAGGAGAGAAGAAGCGTGCCCTGGAACATGTCTACTTCATGTGTATGTGTGTCTGTGATATTTTTGTGATCTGAATTCTGTTTTCTACATTTTTTGAACAGCTCTTAAATTTATGCAACAAATTATAAGAAAGACATAGAAGGATTTTGGTTTTTGGCCAGAGTAGATATGCAGTCAAAAAACTTGGGGTCCAAGTCCCAGGTCTGCCACTTACTGGTTGTGAGTGATTCACTGGGTGACTGGACCAGCTGTCTAGCTGGAGAGGACCTGGTCACAGTCTGGAGTTTTGGAGCTATGCTACTTCTGTTGCCCTCATTGCTGCTGCCTGTTCAAGAAGCCAGTCCACCATATCTATACCCTGAGACAAAGGTAGGATTCCAAAGGTGGAGATGAAATGTAAGGAGACAGACATTTGAAATGGGGGTGTAAGATGGCAGAATATGTTGCCCTCAAATACACCACTTTGCTGTAAGGATTATCTTGAGAAACATCAGACACAGGAGATGCTCTGAAAAGAAAGTCGAAGTTATTCTTCTGAAAGAGAAATTTACATTTATAAAGGAAATCTCCATTTCTAAGGGTGTTTCTCTCTCTG
This sequence comes from Camelus dromedarius, assembly GCF_036321535.1. Taxonomy (NCBI): domain Eukaryota; kingdom Metazoa; phylum Chordata; class Mammalia; order Artiodactyla; family Camelidae; genus Camelus; species Camelus dromedarius. The sequence continues at coordinate 65,745,935 of NC_087439.1, read as the reverse complement.
AGCCAGGAAGAGTAGAATGACTCTAAGTCACAAGAGAATAGCAGTGGAGGAGCTGACCACTTAAATCTGGGTGATGCTACTCCTTATCCCTAACCTTGGAAAACAAGAACAAAACTGAACAAACCTTGAATAGCTTCAGATCTCAGCCTTTGAAGAAATCACTCTCTCTTGTGTGTTCTTTGTATCGTAAGGGATCTAGGTTGTCTCAAAAAAAAAGTGCATTATTATTAACAAATATAATACTAATAATTATAAGCATTGCTTCTCAATCATTAATGTGCATGAAAATCTCCTGGGGAACTAGTTCACATGCTGGTTCTGATTCAGCACGTCTGCATTGGGACCCAAATTGATGCCAATAATGCTGAGTCCCTGGACCACACTTTGGGTATCAAAGATACGAAGAATGAAAACAACACCAAATTTCTTTCCCAGCAGGAGAAAATAGAGTGTCAGTCTCATTAGTACCTACAATTAGCAAGAAGCTATTATCTCTGCTACTTACTGTTTCTCTGGCAAAAGAACTTTGCAGTGAGTATTATGGCTTTACTGAGACCACATGAGTAGGATGTGCAGGTTAATTTGTACAACAATTCTGCAGGGCAACCGAAAAACAAATGGACATGTCTGCTTTAGATTCAAAATTAGAAATCACTTGTGATTAATGATAGAATAATTAAGCTTCTATCCTAAGATGTAGAAGTTTAAATTCTCAAGCCAGCTTTAATCCAGCAATTCTTTAGAACTCTTGCAGAAGTAATCTGCTCGTCAAAGTTGTGGGACAGCAATTAAAGGGGCCATTGTATACTGGAAAGCAGTAAGACATGATACTTTGCAAACATCTGGGAAATTGGGTCAGTACCATCAAACTTAGCATGGCCACCAGACCAGAAGTCCTGATTGCCAACTGGGATCTAATTTGATGCTTACTAGCTATGGATAATTAGCTGAAATAAAGCTGAAGGTGAATGTAGTGCGATGAGTAGATGAAGAGCCTCTAAACGTTGAGTGGCTAACCCTGTTCTTGCATGCTGATGGGATATTATCCATTTGCCTTTCAGGGGCTGTGACAGCCAAATCAAATTTTCTCCTTTTGAACTGTATCTAAGACTTCACTTATGATGCAAGACATGATTCTAGAGTTACATCAACAGGGTAAAGATCAATTGAAATAATTTCCTTTTTACTGCTTCATACTTGACTCAAAATTACAGTCTATTTGCCAAACAAGTAAATATTGACCTTATTTTACAGAGAGAGCACTGTCCTAATGTCACAAATTTGTATGATATTCACTGAATCAAAATTTAGAGTGAGAAGCTTCCAGTGTTGTGCAAAGAAAGCACTCTGCTGCTCTTACTGGGAAAAGAAGATGGCTTAGAAAAGGAGTAAGAAGACTAACCAGTCATGAAAGCCACAGATATATTGATTTAGTAAGTAATTATTCGCCATAGCTAAACTTCAGTAGAGGTTTTTTTTTTTAAAAAAATTTACTTTATTATCTGAAAATGTTGTCGTCATTTACTCTCTTGGTTCTCAGTTGTACATAGATCTACTTGTGGAAGTTGTGAGTGGGGTGAGGCCAGAGCACTTGTAGGGGGCATAATTTTAAGTTGGTCCCAGAGATTCCTGCCCCTGAGGGTAATTGCCCTGGATAATCCCCTTCCTTTCTGTGTGGGCAGGACCTGTGAATAGGATGGAATTTCACTCCTCTGACTAGGTTACTAATCAGTCTTACTAGTGGAAGGTATTACATGGAAAGGAGTTTAAATAAACTCTCCAATAGAAGAAACCAGAAATCCTTGGACAAATGGCTAATTTCAGGGCTGGAATAGGGAAAATACAAGATTAGTCTGAAATGTGTTGTGCTGCCATGAAATAAGAAAGTGGCCAAAAATGATGGGAACGTATTAAAGGACATAGACACTAAATTTATGCAATCTCCAATGGCCAAATCAGTAATAAAATCAAGAGTAATAAGAATGGATTATAATCCATTGAATATGAGTCCATAGTGATAGAAATAATTTTTAAAAAAATCAATGGGAGAGAAGATAAAGCCCTTTTTTAAATAATAGAATTCCCAAAATTAAGTGTAGAGAATGATGAAAATAGAAAACTCCATTTTGCAAATACAGTAATAATTGCTTCAGGCAGGAATCATTAATGGATGCTGAAATTAGTGGCTGAAAGTGGGATAGAGAGTAAAATGCTGAGACTATGCAGTCTCCCCATAAGATAAACATTGATTACAAAGGGAAAGAGCAATTTTATGGTGGAGAAATCAGACAGACATCACCTGTTGTGGGTTGAAATGCATTCCCTCTCCTCAAATTCATATATTGAAGTCTTCATCACCAGTACCTCAAAATATGACCTTATTTGGAAATAAGGTCATTACAGATGTAATAAATTAAAATGATGGTCATTCTGGAGTAGGATGGGCCCCTCGTTCAGTATAACTGGTGTTCTGATATAATGGAGAAAGTTAGACATAGATGTACAGAGGGAGAATGCCCTGGGAAGAGGAGAGTGGAGATTGGGGTGTTGTCTCTATGTCATCAGGGAACACCAAGCATTGCCAACAGACTGCCAGAAGCTAGGGAAGAGGCATTGGACAGGTTCTTTCCCATAGCCCTCGGAAGAAACAAACCCTGCCAACACCTTGATCTCAGACTGTAGCTTTCAGAACTGTGAGACAATCAATTTCTGTTGTTTAAGCCAATCAGTTTGGCATATTTTGTCATTAGCAGCCCTAGCAAACTAATACACAATGCTTAGTGATCATAGTTAACATCACTAGTAATAGAACAAACAGACATTATGTCCTCCTGATAGAATGTGCCAGGAAAGACACAATATCATTTCTGTAGGAGTTTGCCAAAAATATAAAAACCTGAATTTTATAATGATGGAATGGCAGATAAATTCGTATTGAGGCACATTCTATTAAAAAAAAACCTGGCTAATATCCTTCATATATGAGAAAGACAAGGAAAGACTGAGGAATTGCTCCAGATTAAAAGAGACAAATGAGACACGACACATAAATACAATGGTGGACCTAGATTAGATCTTTGGCCAGAAATAGGACATTAGCAGGACTATTGGAAAACTTTGAAGTCTCTAGATCAGCTAATATTATTGAGTCAATATTAATTTCCTCATTTGGATAATTATACTATGGTTATATAAAATACTAATATTCGAGTAATCTTGATGGAGGGTATATAGAAAGTCTTTGTACTATTTGTTCAACTTTTTTGTGTCTGAAATTTTTTCAAAGTGAAAGTTAAAAACATTAAAACAAAACCAAAAACAAAAATAAAGTCATGCTATAGATGTAAGCCTCCAGAGGAAAATTTTTTCCTTCTCAATCTGCAAATTAAACCCTTCCAATTCTGTGAGGGAGTAGATTAGAGGCAATTTTGAAAAATTATATGTTACCCTCATGGCCTTAGGCAGTATTGTAACCAACCCATTATAGCCCAGTAATTTGGCAGTAAGATTCAAATATTAATTCCTGCTTCTCATGCCATTTAAAATTCTTTCTCTGGGTATTTTTTTTTTCTGATTTATAAATTATTTTAAACTCCTTAAAGATAGGAATGGACTCTTCTGATTATTCACAATTACATTTAAATATGGTGACATTGAAGGTACTTTTCACAATCCTGGAAAGGACTTCATTATATCATATTGATTGGTCAGAGATCTTTGAGATAATGAGGCTACACTGTGGTAGACAGAACAGATGGTCTCCTGATGAAACCAAATGATTTCTCATCACATGTAGTCTTTCCAGCCATATTCCTGATGAAGAAAATTTAAATCTCTTTTCAGAGATCAGTAACACATTTGGATAGAAAGATTGGTGGTATGTACAGTGTGCACACAAGAGAAGAATTTTCATCCTCTTAAAATGACAATTTCCAGACTTCTACCTATGCTGGACTTCTCAGTCCTTAGTAGTGTGTTTTGTTGTTGCTGGTGGTGGTGATGGTGGCCGATGGGGTTAGGAAAATGTTTCAAACTATAAATGAAGTCTACCTATCATAGAGAGAAATGGTTTCTCATAGTGCAGTTGGGTATTCGGTATTGCTGCAACAGTACAACAGCAGCCGGTAGGGAGCACCTACCACCTGGCACAATTAATTTACAGTTAAGCTTCTGAGTTATTGCAATTTAGAGCAAGAAAGAAGCTGTATACAGACTTTCGATGGGTAAAGTGTTAGAAGAAACATGATTGGGGTTGTCATACCTCTAAAAGGTCAAAGAGTTACCATATCCATGTGTCCATTCACTTTCCATGTGAGCAGATTTCTTATGGAGTAAAGAAATCAAGTACTCTTATTATATTATTCCATTGCTATGGCCCTCCATGCAACATGAATGCAAAAGAAAAATCCTGACTTTCTAAATTAGCTGATGACTTCCATAGTACCTGCGTTGTCTCCTGGAGGAATTCTAAGTGTGTTTATTTGCTATCTGGTCCAGTGCTAGTTCTACCATAGACTTACCCATATCAGTGGCACAGTTTCCCCAGCCTCTTCTCTCTAACCTAGAATTCTGACTTCACTATCTATCCTTTCTGTGTTACTGTTGAAAGAAGTAAGTCCCTTTCCTAATCGTTCAGTTTTTCTTAGAGAATATCCAATCTTGAACAGAAGGTCTATGTTGTAAAAATAAATGAAAATTGGAAGTGTTTGGCAGAACTCAAAATAATACTCTACTTATGTTCCATATAAACATTTTAGTTAACTAGACCCACTGGCAGTTGAAAACACAGAAATTGATGGGAATTTTGACATAGTGGACTGCTCTCAGGTTCAATATTTCAATAGTTAAAATGGAGTGGAGAATGTGGCACCGGCTATTCTTTTCATTAGTTACTGACTTCATTTTGTTGTTAAAATGGGAACAATATAAAGACACAATGCTATTCCATTAAAGTTAAAATAAGTTCTATGAAACTCAGTTCTAGCAGAGGTGGACAAACAGGACATTTAAAAAGTTAGCTAGATATTCTTGCCTGCAGGGCCAGAGCAAATATTTTAAGAGCTTTTTGGTTCTTCTTTGAGGAAGGAAATGCTTTTCCCCAAAGACCCATTTTGTTCCCTTTTTATTTGCACTGATTGTGTTTACATTGTTTACCCACAAATAAACTCATGAGCACAGAGGTTTCTGCCAATATGAAGGTTTTATGACCTGGTGGAGAGAGATAATTGATGACGTACCTTGGAACTATCAAGGGGGCTGTGGATAGTTGGGTCAGCTGTGTTCCTGGTGTGCTAATCCCACAAGATGTAGAATCAATAGTGTAGGCTGTTCTCACATCCGTTCTCTGATTGACGTATCCTATCTACCAAATAGGCAGCAAAATAGTGCCTCATAAATGAGATGCATTATTCAGTGGGTGCCCTCCATTCACAGACAGATTCAAAGTTTATGAGATATGAGGTTTATACATACCTTTCATTGAAATCCCCGTTGCACACTGTGAAAGAAGGAAGGGTTGTTTTGATAGCCTTCTAACTCAGATTCTTTGAATCCATACTCACCTGGAACCTGTGCATATTAATCCAGAACCTCAGGGCACATGTCCAACATTGATATTTTTTTGTGTGCACCAGGTAATTCTAGTGTCAGGCAGGTTTGAGAACCATTGCACTGAATAATGCCCACAGAAGGAGAACTATAAGCTGACCCAGTGCTCAACAGTGCCTGGGTGGATGAGCCCTCCAGACACTGGGGGCAGTAGAGGCACCCAGCTTTCCAGGTTCCACAGCAAAGACTAGGCAGTACCAGGAATAGTGGGCACCAGCATGGCTTTAGAGATGTTGGAGAGCAGTGCCCTTGGCTTGGCCATCTGGGTTCTGGACATAAGCAAGCACCAGGAGTAGTGGCCATGAGGGGCTGGCTCTGTTGCAGGCATGGCTGGGGAGATAGATCCCCATCAGGGGAGGAAAAGAGGCAAACGTCGTATCTGTGAACACATGTGACACATGCCCTGGAGATACCAAAAAATAACTTATGGAAGCTAGAGGGCTTGAAATAATCAGCAGCCACACGAAACATAAATTTTATTTATTATGGCTAATACGATCACATTTTCCCTCAGGCTGCAGGGCCTATGGATACAGGGGTAATCTACCCAAAGACAAGTTTTAAAATAGTAAGCAAACTTTTCCCAGTGACTGATTAGGCAGATAATGAGAGTTGTCAAACACCATATGGTTTTACATGGGCAATACATTTGTTTTCTTTCTTGAAAAAAAATGTTGTGTAGATGTAGGAATCAGCACATCATGGTGATTAAAAGTACATGGTCTGAAATGAAACTAGGTCTGAATTCTGGCTCTCTGAGTAATTAGATATGTAACCTCGCTACTTCAGTTTTTTCATTATAGAGTTGTGGAAATTAACTGAGATAGTACACTAGGTGTTCAGTTCGTACCTGAAACGTAGTAAATTTTCAATGAATGATTAGATTGTCTCATATACTTTAATATATTCATGAACAAAGACTGATTTAGAATCATAATTGATACCTGGATTTGGCTTCTTCTGCCTGGGTTTTGTCATATTTCTAAAGTATACATTATGAAATATAGATTCTAAACTTTGAGTCATTTTTAGTGCTTGTAATAATAAAATATGCACCTTTAACTTATCATGATATGTGTTCAGCTAATATTAAAGGGCTTTACAATGTCAGAACTTTATACCAGCATGATTTCATTTCCCTTTCTCCCTGTCTTTTGTGTTCTTGTTTTCCTATATTTTACTTTTATATGTAATAAACTTCACAATATACTGTCATGACATATATTTGAAATTAGGAAGTAGCCTTTAAAATACATATGTACATATATTCTGAATATATATATATTGAATACAGATTAGAACATAGATATATATCCTGAATGTGTATATTGACTACATATTAAAATTATAGATCTATATATATTTATATTCTGCTTTAGTTTTGCTGATTTTCTAGGATCCATTGGTTGATATCTTTCATAAATCTTGGGAAATTCTTGGCTATTATCTCTTTAAATCTTTATTTTGCCCTGTTGTCTGTTTCTTTTCCTTCTGTGCCTCCAGTTGCCCATCTTTTACGCCATTTGATATTGTCTCAAAGATCTTGACATTTCCATCTTTTTCACTCACATTTTTCTTTTGAAATTAGTTTCTGTATTTACTATCAATGTCTTTTCAAGTTCACTGAGTCTTTTTTCTGGCTGTACCCAATCTATTTATATACCCTTAAATGAGTTAACTTTTTATTCAAAAGTTGTACTTTTCATATCTAGCGTTTTCACTTGTTTATTTTTCATAGTTTTCTTTCTCTGCTGAAATTCTTGATCTATCCTTTACTATCACATACAATATACAGAACATTTCTATCTCCCTGAACTCCCTTTGTGCTCCTTTGCAGTTGATCTTGCCCCTAAGTACTGGGCCTCAGGTATCAATTACTCTGCTTTCTTTAACTATAGTTTATCTCCTCTATAATTTCGTATAGATTTAGATTCATTCTTTAGTATTTTATGTTTGACTTTTTTTCATTTATCATATTGTTTTTGAGATTCATTCATAGTGTTTTCTATGTTAGTATTTCATTTATTTTTATTGCTGTGAGACATTCCACTGTATGGCTATATCATAATTCGTTTATCCATTCACCAATGGCTGGACATTTGTATTCCTTCCAGTTTGAGGCATTTATAAACAATACTGCTATGAACAGCTGTGTGTACATCTTTGTGTGGACATAGGTTTTCATGTCTCATAAGTAAATACATAAGAGCAAGAATGCTGAATCATATGATAAGTATGTTTAACTTTATAAGATACTTTCAAAGTGTTTTCTAAAGTAGTATTCCAACCAGCAAAATATGTGATTACCAGTTGCTCACTAACATTTGATATATTCAGTCTTCATATATTCATTCTAGTGGATAGGTAGATAAATCAAATTAAGATTTTAACATGCATTTTCCTAATGACTAATGATGTTGAACATCTTTTCTTGAGCTTATTAGCCATTTATTTATCTTTTTTTGGTCTGTCCATTTTTAAAATTGAGTTGTTTTTCTCCTTATACTTGAGTTATAATAGTTCTTTATATACTGTAGACACAAGCCTTTTCTCAGATGTATATTTTGCAAATATTTTCTCTCAGTGGCTTACATTTTCATTTTCTAAGCTGTGTTTTTCAAAGGGTAAAATTTTTAAATATTGAAATTAAAAAATTTCACGTTATTGAGGTTTAAGTTACATACAGTAAAATTCATACTTTTTAGGCGTAAGTTCTATGAATTTTGAAAAACATACATTTCTGTAACTGTCACCACAGTGAAGACATAGCATATTTCTCAATGTCATCATCCAAGTCTTTGATAAAAACCAGTCCTTATGACATCAATGAAATGTGACATGTCACTTGTCTGCTGAATTCAGATACATTCAGTTCCATTTGGACAATATCTGGTCATTGAATATATGATTCCTGAAATAAACTAAAAACCTTACATAAATCTAGAATTAAATTCAAGAAGAAAGTCACCATTATTTTAAAAATATTATTGATACTTCCTTGGACACTGGGAAAGTATTCTTTAACAGGGAATATCAGATAATTAAAGGTTTAAATAGTAATCCACTTAAAAGATAGCATTTTCAGGAGATGTTATTGATTAAAACTGAGGTTTTTTTTTTTTTTTTAATGAAGCTAACATACTGTGATTGTACTTATAATCATTTCAAATAGAAAGAATAGGGTTACTGTTCCATTGGTTGTTGTAGTTCAAAACTTTAAAATATATGTTAATCCTTTAACCATATCTGAACAAAATGCCTCTTTCTAAAATGTGAATTCTTTATTCCATAGAAAGAGATACTCTGTTGTTTTTATCCTTTCTGAGTATGTATATTTAAATTCATCTTCAGCCGTCAATGCCTACAACACTGTGATAAAGCGTTTTGAGGGGAAATCATATTTTTGATAACTTATCAAGTCAGAGAAATTCTGAAGAATGTTATCTTATTTTCAAAAGTCAGTGTTACCAAAAGACAAAGATTTATGTGTTTTAAACTTCAGCTTTGTTTGTCTCTCAGCTAAAATGATACAAAAAGAAAAAAATGACTATTTCAATGATGCAGAAGAGCAATGTATGGAACTAAGCTATAAAAACCATAAATATGGATGGAAAATAACATCAAGACTGGACATCACACACAGACACACAGATTCCTGAGATAGCCTGATGTGTGATTTTGCTGAATTATATGTGGTTATTGACAGTAATCATTGAGGGAAACGTTTTCACTTCCTATATCTGAGCTGCCTCTTTTAAAAGTCTATAGACTTCCAGTTATAGAAAGTTTTAGAGTTTATCTAGTTCAGCTACCTCATTTACCAGGTAAAATTATTGAAACTCAAAAGATTAAGTGATTTCCCTATGGTTACATAATTGTTTAGAAACAGCTGGGCATAAACTTCTGACCTCCAGTTTCTTTAAAGTTAATTATGTCTTAACTCTTTTTCTCAAGTGTATTTAATCGTGTTCTTTCTAAGTGTTCTATTTGATGCTTTTGGATTTCTCTCATTTAAGAAACAAATTATACTTTTCCAAGGATCAAACCCTCTTTCTCCTTAGGGATATAGTTAGTGTCCAATGTTGGTTAAGTATGAACTTTGCAGTGAAACAGACCTGAATTAACATCAATTCAGACATGATTATCTTTGTGATTTAGGGAAATTGTTTAAGCTTTATAAGCTTTAGCTTATCCAAAAATAGTAAGGTCAAATGATTGCCTTTATTTTTGTGGTAAAATATCAAATTATGTGAGCTATTATATCATTCAATCAGTATGGATAGTGTAAACTCTTGATATATACAAAGGTGGTTTTCAGGTAGTTTGGTGAAAAAGCCAGAAAATCAAATAACTTGCTTTTAGATGATGTCATTCAATACCGTTTTTGCAAGTATATGTGGTTGCTATGATAGAATTAAAAACCAAAGTAATAAATTTGCACCTTGCTTGAGGAGTTTATTATTTATTGAAGAAGACAGCTAAATGAAGAGAGAAGATAGCAGTATGGTGTTGGAATTCAGGAGTTGGATGATCTGGCAAAGTATTAGAATGAGGATTTACAAGTGGTGGGCTTGGAGTGCATATGGATAGAGATTGCTCAGTGTCTGAGCATAAAATGATAGGTTGTATGGCTGTTTTGTGTCTTCTTGCTCATAAACGTTTCTAAGTTTCATCAGACTTTGCTCTGACATTTACTTTCACTATAATACTGCAGAAAGGTTATTGAAGAAGGAAATGCATAGATTTCTCTTCCAGTCACCAGAGGCCACTGACATTCACAATAAATAAATGCTGGAGAGGGTGTGGAGAAAAGGGAACCATCCTACACTGTTGGTAGGAATGTAAATTGGTACAACCATCATGGAAAACAGTGTGGTAATTCCTCCAAAAACTAAAAATATACTTACTACATGATCCAGCAATCCCACTCCTGGGCATATATCCAGAGGGAACTCTAATTTGAAAAAATACATGCAACCTAGTGTTCATGGCAGCACTATTTACAATAGCCAAGACATAGAAACAACCTAAATGCCCATCAACAGATGACTGGATAAAGAAGTTGTGATATATTTCTACAATAGAATACTACTCAGCCATGAAAAAGAATAAAATAATGCCATTTGCAGCAACATGGATGGACCTGGAGCTCGTCATTCTAAGTGAATAAAAAAAATCTAAGAAAGAAAAAAAAATACCGTATGATATCATCATATTTGGAATCTAAAAAAAGAAAAAAGAAGACACTAAAGAACTCATCCACAAAACAGACTCACAGATGCAGTAAACAATCTTACAATTAGCAGGGAAAGAGGGTGGGAAAGGATAAATTGGGAGTTCAAGATTTGCAGGTATTAACTACATAAAAATAGATGAAAAACAATTTCTTCTATATAGCACAGGGAACTATATTCAGTATCTTGTAATGACTTTTAATGAAAAAGAATATGAAAACTAATATGTATGCATATGTACAACTGGGACATTATGCTATACCCCAGAAATTGATACATTGTAACTGACTATACTTCAGTTTAAAAAAAAAAAGGAGAGGAAGAAAAAAAAAAAAAGAACTTGGTATTACTACCTACCAAATTGGTTGAGATAAATGCATAACAGATAGTCCCCCACTGCTTAAAAAAATCATCTTCGAAAAAATACAAGAATATATTCAGCATTTTTTCCTAAAACCTGAAGCTGCTCTGTTAATGACCTGATTCAATGCCTTGAATACTCACAACATGTGATGTCAACTACAAAACAACTGTATCATATACTTACTTTTAGGCATATTTTAATAAAAACCAAACTATGGAACTGAAATAGAATTGTACTTTTTAAAAACACAGATGTACTAGAATCTAATAAGAGAAATGAAGGAGATCAAAGTGTCAAACATGGAAATTTTTGAGGTTTTCTTGGACAGCAGGATGAGAATAGGAAGAGACAAAGAGACATCATAACTCAATGGAATGAAGATCATCATCTTGAACAATAGAATTTTTGGAGTCCCTACAATATGGAAAACATTGGCAAAGAAGTCAAAGATCTAAAATAAAACTTTGTGCCTTTAAGGGGTGATAATAGAAATATAAGTAGAAGAGAATGAGGATGTCTAAGATGAGAAACCAGTGTGTGCTCTTAGATGAAGACTAAACAGAGCATTTTCTTTTCCTTTTCTTTGTTCAGCCAAAGAAAGCTTCATCTTCTCTCCAGGAGAGAGAACACATTAAGAAACTTATTTGGAATTGAGGTATTAAAAAGTATAAGGACCGAATGAAATGACTATGAATGGGACAAGGATCTCTCCAGAAAAATCTCCTCTACTTTGAGCTCCTATTGTCTGTTTTGAGAGCACTCTGGCTTTTTGACTTTTATTTCAGACCAGTATTTCTTGAGCCCCAAAGTGCACTCAACACCCAACTATAATTTTAATATCAAAGAGTAGAAGCCAGAGAAAAATTAGCTGTCACCCAACTGCTTTCTCTGCTTCCAAGAAATCATCCTTTCATGAAAGAGCAAATAAGACATTTTTAAATTAAAAAACCGGGGTGACGAGTTATTCTTTTCACTTTGGGTTGAATAAGCTGTGACCTTTATAGTGTGTTATCTAAAGATATGGTGTCATAATTCACATATTGTATTCTTAATAACACAACCCTCTGACTATATTTCCTAGCTTTTTAATGAGGTCTAAAAATGCCCTTTGGTCTTCTCCTTGTTCCCAATACAAAGACACATTTTTTCAGTTGTTGAAGACATGAAATCTTATAAAATCTATCTTTTCCATTGTAAGCCTTGCTTAAGGCAATTAAGACTTTAAAAAATAATATATCAAATGAGATAAAATTACAGCAGTAATCTAAAAGAGAGGGGATCTGTAATGTTACTCCTAGATTAGTCCAGGATACGTTGTCGGACAAATTTAAAATAGCTTTTCATGCCTAAATCATCAATAAAATAAACATTGCTTGAATATTAATTATGTGCCCATTTTTCTTTTCTGTAATTTAATGGTAGGAAATGAAGACTAAGAAGTAGTCTGGGCATTATCCTCCAGCCCTTCTGACCTACTGGAATTTTCTCCCTCTCTCTCTCTCTTTTCTTGCTCTGAACTTTTCGTATATATTTTCTTCAAATCCCAAAGCAACCAAACATCCTTCTTGAGCCCCCATGAATCAAATTACAAGTCTGTTTTATTTTAACCAAATAAGCAATTTAACTCTTTTTTTTTTTTTCAATTCATTCTCTTAGATCCATATTTGTCCTGGGATTTTACTCTCAAACAGAATGCCCATGGGCAGACCTTTCCAAACTAAAAGCATTATTTACTGAAATGAGGAAATCAATTTGAAGATAGGTTCCATTTTAAATGGTGCCTTTTTGTTTTTACCTCCTATTGTATTTACAATCGTAAATTACAGTTTATATATACTGTTTACTAAATCATTACAAGAACGCTGTAGACAAGGTAATTGTAACACTTTTGCTGGAAAATGTACACAGGCTGTCCACATTTGTTCCCAGACTCTTCTAGTGCTTATTGTGTAAAGACTAAAAGTCCAGCAACTGATTTTCCTAACTCCTTTGTGAGAAGGGTTGTGCCGTTGGAAAGTAGAAGATTTGGAAAGAAGGCAGGTGGCAGTCATTTTTCCTCCAACACTGGTGAGTTTTAGCAGACATGGATTTTACATAGCAACAAAACTCCCTCATTTCCCTAAGAGTTACTAGTTTGGGGCACTGTGGAGAAGTGATTTCCTAAAGTTTTCTGACATCTGGATATTTGTACAAGTTTCATAATCTTCAGATTGCATCTTCTCTGAGCATTCCTTAAACGTTTAGTGATTTCCCAGTTCTTCCAAGTTCGTAAGTATTTACTTTCTACACTCCAACATGTACCAGTTAGCTGTTTCTTCACAAATGCTGTTTAATATGGCCAGCCCAAAGTTCAGGGGTTTAACACAACAATCACCTATTCTCATGAATCTGCAGATTTGGGGGGTTGGCTGACCTAATCTGTGTGTAATTAAGCAGTATGGTTCTGCTTCAAGCTGTCTGTCTGTCTGGGCTTGGCTTGGGCAGCTCCATTCCACGTATGTTAAATCTCAGGTCCATGTGGAAGAGGCAGCAGCTACCTACCTTCAGGGGGAGTCTTCTTATGGCAGTAGTACAAGGAGGCAAACAGAAACATGAAAAGACTCTTAGATCTTTGGTTCAGAACTGGTGCCTTATTACTTTTGTCTATATTCTACTGGCCAATGTAATTTAAGTGGCCACCCTTAAAACCAAGAACTTGTGGAGCATACTTGTGGAGAAATTATACCAATGGTGTTAATCACAGGTGTTAAATTATTGAAAAGACAAGACTCTGCAGAATCTATTCATGCAGAGCTTTAATAATGGTAAAGGGTGTGGTGAAGCAGGAGAAAGAAGGCACAGTAGAGAGAGCCAAGTTGCCCAGGATAAACTTTGTCTTTGGATCATAAACCACCAAGAGGTGTGTGAGATACCTTGATTTCAAAGAAGCCAATCTCTTTGGTTAAGCAATTATGGGAAACAGTATGGAGATTCCTTAAAAAATGAAAAATAGACTTACCCTATGATGCAGCAATCCCACTCCTGGGCATATATTTGGAGGAAAGTATAATTCAAAAAAACATATACACCTTAGTGTTCACAGCAGCACTGTTTACAATAACCAAGACATGGAAACAACCTAAATGTCCACCAAAAACCTAGAGATCATCATTCTAAGTGACATAAGCCAAAAAGAGAAAGAAAAATACCACATGATGTCACTTATATGTGGAATCTAAGAAAATGAAACAAATAAACTTATTTATAAAAGAGAAATAGACTCACAGACTTAGAAAACAAACTTATGGTTATCAAGGGTTGGGGGGAAGAGAGGAGTGGAGGGATAAATTGGGAGTTCGGGATTTGCAGATACTAACTACTATATATAAAACAGACAAAACAACAAGGTCCTACTGTACAGCACAGGGAACTCTATTCAATACCTTGTAATAGCCTACAGTGAAAAAAAAGAAGAGGAATATATAAAAAATATATATATATAAATGTATAATTGAATCACTTTGCTGTACACTAGAAATTAACACAACATTGTAAACCAACTATACTTCAATTAAAAAAAAACCAAAAGAACAAAGAAGTCAGTCCTATCTGGGGAGGAAAGGTCTTTTATACTTCATTGGTCATATAGCTAAAATCAAGTTGCGTGATCAAGTTTAATAAGAGAAACTCAAATAACATAAGCAAAACCAGGTGTAAATCACCAATATATGTATTTCTATAAATAATACTGGGAAGTTCATACAGGCTTCCCTCTGGCATGTTTTGAACTCTAGCTCAGGACTACACTAGTCATTTGTTTGTGTATTTTATTCAGGTTTGGTTAAGGGTCAGTGTCATGACTCTTGGAATCCCTGGAGAAAAGCACAAGCTTGCAGTGCACACATTCTGCTAATGATGAGGTCATGACAAAGGTGTAGAGAGTTGAAGCCAGTCATTCTACCTTCTACAAGCCTAGTTGTACTTGGGAACATAGAGGCTGCTCTGTTTCTTTTCAGGGAATTCTGATGTTCACAGCCCCAATGTTGAAATGAAGACTGAAGATAAAGTTAATCTAATTAGTAAGCTACACAACTGGAATTTGGAACAAGATCTTCTGATGGTAGAAACAATGCCATTTTCACTCTACCAAGTAGCTAAGTCAGCGTGTAACTAAGATGTGGTATGATCAAGAGTCAGTGAGAATTGCTAAGTAAAGCTATGTAATAGGCGGTTTGGCATTGGCATCCCACTGACTTTCCTTCTGGTAGCTTTATAGCCACATGTCCATCTCTCTCTCTTACACCCCCCCCCCACACACACAAGTCTTGGAACCCTTTTGGTACACTGCAGATTCTGAAATATCTAGTTAGCTATCCCATAAGATCTGTGCTTTTCAAACTTTAATGTACGGATAAATTACTTGGTTATCAGGTTGAAGTGCAGATTTTGATTCAGGAGGTCTGGGGTAGACCTGAGCTTCTGCATTTCTAGTATATGTCCAAGTATTGTGATGCTTTTATTCTGATGGACTGCTCTTTAAGGATCAATGCACTAGAATAACATTTCCCTACATCCCTGATCTGTTCCTCCTAGTTCAAGACCTTCTCTTTCTGTAGCACATTCCTTCCAGATTCTTTTTGAGGTGACAATAAAAAAAGGTTCCAAATGTTTCAAGTGTTTCTCTTATGACAAATGAAACAAAGGTTTTCTTCTAGATATGGCTTTATTTATAGCCTTTAAATCTTCTTCAAACATGCCAAGGAAGACTGTATTTAGGGCGAGTTAGGCCCTTCAGTTGTTGTGTCTCTGGATTAGGTCAACTCAAGATGCAGACAAGACTTGTCTAGACTAGACTGTCCTACTCTCTGCTCTTTATCTATAGGTAACTAAACAATCTTTTCTTTTAACACCTGCTCTAGTAATAGGAGTGACTGCATCTTCTTTTGAGCATGAGTTTTTGTTCCATTCTGATAAATTGGGATATTTCTTTATATTGTGTTATTTCTTTATACTCTTTGCAAGCAGGAGTCTTGACTTCGAAGCTTAGTCCAAGAGGTGGGTAGAGCCAAACTATCAGATCCTGGGTCTCACCTGCTAGGAGGTGCATATTTTCCGGGCCCTGACTCTTGGTAATCATTGTCTGTCTGTCAGGGTAGCCCCTCTTCTTTCTTGCCAGAATTCACAAACATCAGTCACTTGGTCAGTCTATCACTGTGCACACCGAACAATATTCTGATGTGAGCATCCAGTTCAAAGTTTCTCACTGGCTCCCTGTTATCTTAAGAACAAAGTTCATGCTCCTTACTATTGCTACTAAAACCCTTGTGACTTGCCTTCTACATGTCTATCCAGCTTCATCCCTCCCTGTGACCTCATTCTACCATCCTGAAGTAATGAAACACCTGTATTTCTGTGATTGCCTCTGCTGTGTTCTGCTTGCCCACGTTTGTTCATGCTACCGCCTCTTCCTGGAACACCTATTTCCCTTTCCTTTATCTGTTCAGCCTCTGCTCACAATTTATTTCTCAGATGGTTTAGATACCCCCAAATTACCCTGCTCTTAGTTCTTGCATAGAAATGTCAAAGCTTGTAATAATGTTCTTGTCAAGATGTGTGCTTGGAGACTGAATTTAAAGGCAATAAAATACTCTTCTATAGCCTAATTCCCAGTGCTTAGCATTGCAATTGATACTTATTTTTTTTAACAAATATTTATTGAGCAAGTACAATGTGCCTGTAGCTGGGCTAGGTCCCTGAAATACACAATGAACAAGATGCTCAAGGAACGCCCAACAGCTGAGATAGGCCATAAACACAGAATTTAGAATATCAATTGAGAAGTAAAGGAGACCTGCTATAGGATTAAAGAAGCAAAGATGTGGGTTGCCTCCTCTGGTTCCAGGAGGAGTCTGGCAGGCATATAGGGGGAGCTTAAGTTCATGCTACACTTGTGGGTTGAATGAACTGTTGAATGAATTACTTAGATGAATGAATGAATTACTTAAATGAATGAATGAATGAAGATGCAGTTTTTTCTTCTTGAATAAATTTTTCCCCCCTATGAACCAGTGAAAATGACAGCTAGGCTTCAAAAATAAGCAATTCAATTTGTGGGACTCTGAAAACCATTTTCTTTAGTGGCTTTTCAACACAGGTAGTGTTGGATCGTAATGACAACATTTGACAGCCTGCCTCTTACAAGTTAATTCGAATTACTATGACTAAATAAGGGTGTCTGGGTATATCTCTGTATCAGTGGAGGCTCCTGTGAAATAGGTAGGAATCAGAACCAGAGAAAGGAATTCAAAGGCTACAAAATACATTACTGAATACTTGTGTGGAGGATGTTAGATAATGTCAGCAATGTGGTTCAAGCACTTTCCTAGAGCAAGGCATTCCATATACAGATTCACATTTTGTCAACTATTAAAATGTGATGCTTGATAAGGTTCAAATTCTCCAGATCTGTAAGATCTGAACTTTCATCTAATTAGCTCGTTTTCCTCTCTAAGTTTCAAGTTCTCTATTAATTATTTGTGTTCCGTCACAGAATAATTTCTTCTTGGGTTCTAAAATTCTGTGTCTCAGAGAGAGTAGGTGTATTAATTTTCTCTTTCTACATGAAAAATCACCACAAGCTAGTGGCTTAAAACAGTACATTTTTGTTAACTCTGTACAAAATATCTTCAGTTCTGTAGGTCAGCATTCAGGTGGACTTGGCTGGGTTCTCTGCTTAGGGTAATGTAAAGCTGAAATCAAGATGTTGGCCAAGCTACATTCTCATCTAGAGAAGAATTAACTTCTGAACTCATTTGGGTTGTTGGCAGAATTGAGTTTCTTGTTCCTTTAACTGAGATTCCTGTTTTGTTTGTTTGTTTGTTTTTGTTTTTGTTTTTGATAGAATATTGGCCAGTGTTTGCTCTCAGTTCCTAGAGACTGATCTTAGGTCCTTTCGAGGTAGCCCCCTCCATCTTTAAAACCAGAAAAGTTATGCCACATCCTTCTTGTTTTTCCAATCTTTCCCACTTCCTCTGCCACCAGCCAGAGAAAATGCTCTGCTTTTAAGGGGCTCATGCGATTAGGTCAGGCCCACTGAGTTAAGGTCAACTGTGCCACCTAATAGAATCACATGTTCTGCCTACACTCAAGGAGATGAAGTTATTTGAGGACACGGGTCATTTTGGGGTCATTTTAGAATTCTGCCTATCACAGTGGGGGTGGAGAAAAGTCATTGGTAAAACTTGTTTCTTCCTAGAAGAATGTTACAACCAGTCTGTGTCCTCTGAATTTCTTTCTCATGTTAAAAAGGAAAAAAAACCCAGTCTTTCCCTTATGTTGTAGGGAAAAACCTCAGTTCGTCCATCTCCTGTGTGTTTCTTCCCCTTTACTTTTACACTGAAAACTTTACTTTTGACATTTCTGGTTACCAAATGTGGAGGTTTTCCCACAGCCAAGCAATTTTCAGACCCCCTGCTGGTATCAGAGAACTGAACTCAATTCTGACACTGTCTACCTGGAGATAGCATCAGGTTCTACAGATTAAAGGCTCAGTCCCCCAAGACTGCCTACCCCTCATTCCCCACACAATTCAGATTTCATTTGCAAGCCCAGGTTGTCACTTGGGCTTCTGATCAACCGACTGTAGCTCAGAGGTTCTTATGACTCCCCCTCAGGTTTGATTAATTTTCTAGAGTGGCTTATAGAACTCAGAAACATTCATGAATGTTTTACTAGTTTATTGTAATGGGATATCATAAAGAATACAGTTGAACATTCAGATGGAAGAGATGCGTAGGACAAGGTATGTAGGAAGGGATGCTGAGTTCCCGTGCCCTCTCCAGGCTCGCCGCGCTCCCAGCACCTCCATATATTCACCAATCTGGAAGCTCTCCAAACCCTGTCTTTTTGGTTTTTTATGAAGACATCATTACATAGGCACGAATGATTAAATCATTGGCCTTTGGCAACTGATTCAGCCTCCAGCCTCTCTCTCCTCCCCGAGGTCTGAGTGGGACTGAAAGTTTCAGCCCTCTTACTTCAGGGTTGGTTTCCTGGCAACCAGCCCCCATTCTTAGATTCAAAATTTACTTAATTTAACAAAAGACACTTTTTATTGCTCTCATCATTTAAGAAATTCCTAGGGTTTTAGGAGCTCTGTGTCAAGAAGGGGGGGCCGAGATCAATTTATTTTTCCATCTTGTGCATCTGAAAAGGCCACCTAGTGAATTCACCAGCTGAGAAGTGCTAATTTTACAGAGTGAACTGTTTCTGTGGAAGTAATTCCATTTTTGACATAGCACTTGAGTTTCTGTAATAACATCCAAAAGGAAAGTGTTGCCAGACACCAAATTCTAGGATAGAAATCAGAAAAATCTGTACTCTGTTCTCACATCTATTACAAATCAAGTAAGATCTTATATGTGTAAGCAGCATATATATTCTGTCCTCTGTTCAAAAAGTAGATTTTCTTGGCATTATCAAGAGGCTGAAGGATTAAATTTAAGAATCAACTTGGAGAGTAGGAAATGAAAGTGTTGACTTGGGGAAACAAAAAGAGAAAGGAAAAAAAAAAAAAGAAAAAACAAATTGCCAACTATTTCTCCAGCAAAGATGGATTTGCTCAGGATCAGCAGAGAAGTGTAGTTCAGGGTCTGCAACCATGGTGAGCCACGTGCAGGCCCCCACACAGCAAGGGAAGGAGACTGCTTATACAGGGGAAAGAGGAAGTGGGAGGGCTGAAGTAGACAGTTCAGGGCTTTCATTGGCTGAGTCCTTGTCAGGAAAGAAGAGTCTTCTTCCTTTCGGACTCTGCTATCATCTTGGGGTGTGAGAGCTCCCCGTTCTGGTCTCCCAAATCTGTTTAACTGAGACTTCTGTTTATTAATTTTTTTTTAAAAAGAAAGTGATTATCTAGAATAAGTTTATATAGAATGATAAAGTGTGAAAATCTCAAACTCTTTTTTACTTTAGAAATGTAATAAATATACTTAGAATCAGTCTTTGATTTTGATCAAGGTACTGTTTTGGAACTTTGAGTTACTGCACAGAATTTTCTTTCTTTAACTAAGGAAAGCATCCAGCTAATTTCCAGATCCTACATGCTCCTGGCTAGTCATACAAAGCTCCAAGTTCTTTAGTTTATAAACACAAATTTCTCTTCTGAAAAATGGAAGCCTTACTGGAAACATTATTTAGCCACCTAGGAGGACTGGTTGAAAAGCCAGTATGCATATTTTTAATTAACTTATTTAAACACTGAGATGTACACAATATAAGGAATACACTGATATGAGTTTTTGTTATTTTTCTAATGTAGTACATGAATTCTTGATGCCTGACCACATAATAAATGAAAAAACACACTGAAAATCTCTTACCTTCTGTAGATTGACTCATGACCTTTGGAGAGTTCAGTGAGGAATTCACATCTGTCTCTGACCAGCCCTCTCCTTTACTGGTGTGAGCTGTGCAATGAAGGGATTCCAGACTCTTCTTGACTCTGACTTAAGCCTTTTAAAGGAAGAAGAGTTTTGTCTATTTTCTTGCATTATTTTTGGTAAAGCCACTAATATTTCCCTGTGTAAAAGTTTATTTTCATAATGTAATTGTTTCTGATCTTTCAGGATTTGTAAAGACAATTCAAAACCTAGTTGCTATCAGGATGTTGATCACATACACGATGAAAACTCACATGGAAATGAATGTTTAGAGATATAATTGTATCATTTAGAAGGCTTTCATTTGCAAGTTACAGAAAACGTAGTCTACTTAGTTTAAGAAAACAATGTGGAATTTATTGACTTATGTAACTCAACAGTTCAAGGCTAGATATGACTTTAGGAGAATCTTTATCCAGGATTTAATCAATCTAACCAGTTCCACCTTCTTTATTATCTCAATTTCTTGGCTCAGTCTGAACAGATAGAGCCTGTTCTGTTTAGACAGAGCCAAGATTTTTTTAGATGCTGACTCTGAGACATGATTAAATGTGCAAAGATGTTATTAGGGGAAGTGACTATGTGAATGGAAATAGAGAGCAGGCTGAAAGTCTGGAGAGCCATCAGACCGTGGTGCAGTGAAGGAGAGAGAGAGGGAGAGAGAAACAGAGACAGAGACCACGTAGAAGTGTCCTAGACCTCTGTGCAGTGTAAGAAAGGCTCACTAAGCTTTCTGGGAGTCCTTGAGCTAACGTCAAGGAGCAAAGACCTCTGTGTCTTCTAGCAGTTCAGTCATTCGTAGGGAGCTGCCCTTGGTAGGCAAGACCTTGGTTCAAGCCCAGTAATGGATTTTAAAGTGCAGCACCTGGGACACTCTGTCAGTTGCGTTCCTAGAGCAGGAGATCTGTATGCTCATTCTCATGGTTGCCGTGGGCATGTTGTCCCATCACAGTTCCCAGAGAGCTGTCAGTAGAGTCTAGGAGATGTGGATCCTTCCTTGCACTCACTGGGAAATAAAGTTCACATCCCCACACTTTCAAATTCAGATTCAAATCTCTTTAATCATAATTGGCTAGACCTGGTGGTGTGCTCAATCCTGACCTACTCATTGTGGCTGGGATTTAAATACACTATTGACTTAATTCTAAGAGGACCTGCTGAGGAACTGGGAGAAACATGAGTCCTTCCCTATACCTATTAGGTTGCTTTTGACTGCATATGAGGAAAACTCCAACTCGAATTAGCTTAAATGATGAAGATGTTTATAATCTCATATAATAGAAAGTCAGGGAGGAGGTAGATTCCAGGCATGGTTCAAATAAAATACTGCTCCATCTCTTTACAATTCTTCAAGGGTTAGCTTTATCATCAGACTGACTTCCTATGAGGTTCCAAGATGTCTGTCACCAGCAACTGAGGCAAAATATCTCTTTTGTTTATAACCAGCATGAGAAAGAGAAAACTCCACTGACCATGGTGAGATTAGTTTCCTTAACCCATATGGACAGTGTGATGATCAATTGTATGTGTCAACTTGGTTAGACTATGGTGCCCAGTTGTTTGATTGACATCAGTCTGGATATTGTTGTGAGGATAGCTTTTATGTATGACTAACATATCTAGTCGGTAGACTTTGTAAAGCAGATTACCCTCCGTAATGTGGGTGGGCCTCATCCAAACAGTTAAAGGCCTTAAGAGCAGAGACGGAGGTTTCCTAAAGAAGGAATTCTGCTTCAAGACTGCAGCATAGAAATCTTGTCTGAGTTTCCAGTTGCTGGTCTGCCTCTCAGATTTCATATGCAAGACTACATCAAGTCTTATGTGAATTTCCAGCCTGCCTGCTTCCCCGTTTCTAACTTGCCAACCCTCACAATGGTGTGAACCAATTCCTTAAAATAAATCTCTCCCTCTCTCTCCCCTATTGGTTTTGTTTCTCTGGAGAATGGCTAATAAGGGCCACATGGGGGTAGATTAAATATTAGAACAGAATTTGAGTTCTGTGAGAAACAAGATGAGGAAAAGGATGTGGAGTTGGCAACAGTAACATTTATTACACTGCTAGTAACTGCAATCAGGAAATTCAGAGGAAGGTGGAATGGCTATTGAGAAGACTGACAATGAATAATCCTACAACCATATAGGTTTGTCACATCAGATTTGGTTAAGAATATAAATAAAATTTTACCTTAATAAATTTTGATAACTCAAGACTAGTCACTCTAAAAAAAATTAAAGATTTCAATTTCAAGCGAGCGATACAGGCAGCCACCAGCTCACCTAGTTTTGGTTTGAGTCTTAGGATTTGCAAGGACTGGATGTGACACATCATTTGTCAGGGAAAGAAGAAGGAAAATGTATCTAGGACTTGAACTGATAACTAATAAGCTACACATATAATAAACTGTGAGGGTTATATTTTTACAATTATTGTATTTATTGCTATTATTATCTGATTTTATGATGACTAAATCACGTTCTCACACTGGATCATCTTTTTAGTCTTGGCTCCTGTGATGGAGTGGGCACAAACACGTAAGACAAAAAGCATGCTTTTGGTACCATACCATCACTCTCCAACTTGCCACTACTTCCCTATGGTCTCTGTGATTCCCAGGAGGGGTCATTGAAATAGCATTTGGCAAAGTCCCTGATGAAATGAAATGAATTTTTTAATATGCAACTCAAGTAATCACCAGCTCCTCTATTCAGTCACACTTTTTGTCCTGAAAGAGGTAATTTCTTTCTGCTAAATGTAGTCATTGCTTCAGTATTTATTCCCTGATCCCCAAAAGAGACACTACCATTTCACTCTAGCACTTGTTTCACATTGCATCACACTGACTGGCAATAGTGGCTGTGGCTAAAAGACAAAACAAACTAGAATTTTGTTTCTCAGATCAGACCAGGTATCAGTTCGAATGCTCACTGTCATCTCCCTGCAGAACCCCTCAAGGAGGGCTTGCTTTTCCTTCCCTTTCTTCCCCAGAGTACTACCTTGGCATTACTATGTAAATGACACTTATATGTGAATGTCTTTTAAACACTTAAATGTATTTGAATTGAAAGTCTTGTTTTGATAACAGGATCTGAAAGTTATGTGACTGTATTTCTCTACTGATAGCTACTATTAAATTGGATAACTTACATTATGCTCAAATTACAGTTTAGTTCAGCTTAACAAATATTTGTTGGAAAGCTGTCATGTTTCAGGTGCTGGATTAATGGCTGGGGTTGTTTAGCTGAACAAAACTATGCCTGTCCAGCTGCTCTAAAATAACAGATGAATAAACAGATGGTTCCTACTTCCTGGGATAAGAGATAAGATAGAGGAGGGCGCTGAAAGGTGGGGATGTACAGGTGGTAGACTTCCCTGGGAGCAGATGGCCCAGATTCCCAATTCATAGATTTGCTCATGGTCCATCCTTTCTGTGGCTATTAGCTCTTAGAATAGGAGGTCACAGCATGATAAACTCTGCTTCCCTGTGTACATTATTTGCATGCTTGTGTCTTTCCTGCATAACTTGGTAAGTTAACTTAGAAGGAGGAAGATTTGGTTTTTAATTTGGGTTACTGTGGACATTAGAATAAGATGGATTTTTAACATTATTTGGGGATGATCATAACCACTGAATGTGTACCTTCTGTATGATGTGGATATTGCATTATATTTGAGCTGGAGACTTCTGATTTGATCCTCTAAAGATGTTTTTCAGATTACTACTTTTGCTTGGAGAATGAACCATTTTGAATTCTCTCATTCCTATTATTCAATAAATAAGCCATTCAGGTCTTAAATTAGAGCAAAGAATTTTCATGAAACTAATAGAATCCATTAGCTCTTGCAAAGCAATTCATTAAGAGGGTGAAGATATAAGGAACTTAATAAATAGGTCAAAATTTGGGGAAGCTTACCTTAAATCAGGATTTTAAATTATTTTTATTCCTTTTTTTGGATATGCCCAAGTGCTCTGATAAACATGCTAAAAGTGCACAGGAAATTAAAGGTTTTGATGAAATCACAAATTGGGTGATACTTGATCATCTGAAAAGACATTCAACCTCATTCATAATAAGAGAGATGCAAATAAAGCAAGACCGGTAGGTTGTTTTTTATCCTTTAGATGGAAAATGTCGAAAATTTCAACAATGTACTCTATGACAAGAAGGAAATAGATACTCTCACATATTGTTGTTCGGATTACAAATTGGTAAAATACCAGTGGAGGAGAATTTGGCAGTTAAATAGTGTATAAATTAATTATTGCTGGGTAACAAACTACACCGTAACTTAGTAGCTTAAAGTAACCACCACTCATTCAGTTTACCATTCTGTGGGTTGGAAATTTAGGCTGCGCTCAGCTGAGCAGTTCTTGAAATCTTCTCTTAGCTCTCATGCATCTGTCGTCTGTTGAGGATCAGCTTGGCCGATCATGACTGGGCCATCTCATATATGTGGGGCATGGGCTGAGAAAGGCACGTTGACTTGGCTCTTCCCTAGGTGGTGTTTTATCCTTCAGTAGACTTGACTGAGCTTGTTCACCTGGTGCAGGTAATGATCCCAAGAGAGTGAACAGAGCAAGGCCTTTTGAGACCTGGGATCAGAATTGCACACGATCGCTTTTGCCATATTCCACTGACCAAAACAAGTCACCAGGCCAGCTGATTCAACAAGTGGGGAAATAGACTCTATTTTTTGATGGGAAGCATCACTGAGTCTCAAGGTAAGGGCATGTAAATATAGCTAGGAGCACAGCTGAGGACATATTTGCAAATAATCTACCACATCTATTAAAAAGAGAATTGCTTTTACCCTGTCACAAAGAAATCCCAAGTCTAGGCATCTACCTACAGAAAACGTGAAAAAGTCATGTGTATAAAATTATTTGTTGGAGCACTATTTATGGTCTTCTAGCAAAAGACAGAAAACAACACAGCAGTCCATCTACAGTTGATCGGTTCAATAAAGTATGGTGCATACAAGCGATGGCATATTGAGAAGTGGTACACGTGAAAGAAACATGCCTAGGAGTTGAAAATTGTTGAAGCTGGGTCTCAGCTCACTGCTTTCCTCTCTACTTTCATACATGTATCAAATTTTTCATAATAAATAAGAAAAAAAAAAGACCTGATTCCCCTTTTCATGACCCATATACATCAAACTAAGGAATAAGATGAAATAGAAAATGAAACTCACTCCCTAGTTTTTGTCAGTGAGTAATGCTATGTCTCCAAAAGGTAAACTATTTACCTCTAAGTGCTGTTAACAATTTAGCAGCATTCAAAAGATATTCATCGAAATTCCAATTTTCTTGGCTAGGGGAGAGTTCTCCATCAACAAACCTGATAGCATCTCCCCAGGGGCACAAATGTTATGGGGAGAAAATAATTGCATATTCACAGTAAACAGTCTCAAGCTTTCTACAACCCTCATCTTGTTAAATAACTACTTGAACTGAGTTTTAGAAACCAGCAGCTGATGTAAAAAATGTTTGACATGTCTTTTTTCTTTGCCTTTGCTATATCAGCACTTTGTTTAAAACATGAATAACTGGGACTGTTTAAGACCTCATGCACCCCAAAGTTCAGGTTTTACTCTGAACACATTAACAAATTGTCCATAGATTTCTCAAAAATAGTCCTGATTCTCATATCTCAAGTTTTATAAAGAGCTTCTCTCATGCAGTTCTCTGACAAATATCTCCAACCACATGAGTCACTGGAAAATATCAGAAGTGTTGTATCTTTAAGGGAATAAAATCTCTCCCTTTGAATCTCTCTCTACTGGGAGTTGAGGAGCAGGGTTCTGTGGTCATCCCATATTTGGAATAGAACTTTATTCTGAGGACTGGGCAAAGGCTTACAGATGTGTTAGACCAATCAATAGAGCAAGAAGCATTTTTATGTTCCCAGTGTGTCAAATTATTCTTCTGGTCTCACAAACTGCAAATTATAACATTTCCAGGGAGTCTTTAATTGGACTCTACAGTATCTGACTTGTTTTGATAGGTAGATAAGTACAATGACCAGATAGCAAGGAGACGGCACATTAAAGTCACATTGAGCTATTCTAACATTTTGCAAGTGATTTTTGACTCACTATACTATTGAAAATTTTAATGATTGCTGGATTATATAGCTTCTTCTCCATGCTTATTTTCAACTGATTTGTGTTTTAATTTTTTTTCATCAATTTATTTTCATTAAATCACCAGGACCCTCTCTTATCTGTTTTGTAGACTTTCCCCATCTCCAGTCGCCATCACTCATCCCGCACTCTCCTTGGACGTCTCTGAAGGGTTTATGGGTCAGCCATCAAACTCTTGCTTGAGTCTGTTTATTATAAACATTATGAAGTATATAGTATCCAAAAAATATATAAAATAGTATAAAATATGTTCTTTGAAAACATAGCATCTACTCGCAAATTATTGAAAAACAGATTTTAGATTGAGGGCATTGGATCACATGGGTCTCTAGTCTTTGAAAACACAAACTGCATCTCTGATGAAAATGTATTAGTCAAAAAGAAATTCTGACGTTCAGAAAGTTGGAGGTGAGGGGAGAGACTAATAAAAGATGAAAAAATACAGTATATGAATTTTCATTCTATTTTATAATTACTGGGCTATTTAATCAAAGACCAAAATGTAAAAATTTTTTTTCTATCAACATACTTATTCTACTGGACTTGATTCTTAAAGAAGTTGATCAGGCCCAAGAGAAATAAAAATGTGAGTAAAAAGGAGTTTCAGTAGGTCTTATTCTTATCTGGTACTGCGCTTTTTTGAATTACCAGCATTCATGTCTTTAGAAACATCATCCCTATGACATGGACATCAGCAAGAACATCAAAGTATTTTTGAAACCTGGAGAAAATGTGTGCCAATTAATTAACCTGTTTTTATCTGTGACTCTCTTACATGGTAAATTAAATAGGTAATTATATAAAGCAAACTCCTCAAAAAAAAATAGAAGCCTATTTTTTGAAGAAAGAAAATAAAAATTCTGAATTCAGCTCAAGGCATAGCATTCAAAGAAAAGACAAGAGAATTTATCATATAAAAGTGAGAAAATAATTAGTATTATTTTTCTAAGGATATTGTGGCAGAGAATATTTAAACTGAGTCAGAGTTATGTTGTTAATTAGGTGAAGGACCCTAGGTAGCTCGCATAATCTCTTTGGTTTCCCTCTTATAAATTGAAGGGTTCAAGCTATTTAAATTCAGGGAACATCCTTGAGATATTATTTTATTTCACAGAGGGGAAGATTTAAAGCCAGGCTTCATTATGAATACACAGCAGGAGTGGTTGTACTGAGCTCTTTTTTAACATAGAGTAAGGCTAAAAATCAAATATACTAGCCTTGCTCATGTTTTCCAGATTACCTCTCATTTTAACAGACAAATTAACAGGTCACTCTGATGAAGATCACATTAACAGAAAATTAATATTCCTTAGAAAAATGTGTTTCAAAGCCTTGCATCATTTTAATGGATCTCAAAATAATTAACTTACCTACTCTATCAAATGAATGAAATAACTCCAATGTTTTACTCTTTATGAATACTTCCTTTTCAAATTCCACCACACTTCATCTCTAGTGTCCAAAATTCTTCTCAAAAGTTGCCTTCCTGTTTTTCTTAAATAGTTTCCTTCTGAAAACATGTGACTCACTTATCTGTATCAGTGTTTAATCACCATGGTTACAAGTTCCTTAATAGTGACAGGCAAAAGAGGAGTTAAAATATTTTCCTTGTTATTAAAATGCAGAAAGAATAGCAATTCTCCATAAGGAACAGGAATGTGATGGAAAATAAAATTTTATTTCCACTTTATTCAGTAATTTGGTTAGTCAGTTTGTCAACAAATCTCTACTGAGTGTCTTCCATGGGCAGGGCACTGATCTATGTACCTGTGACAGAAAGAAATTTCTTGTGCTTGAGGAGATTATTACTTTCTAATAGAAGGAGACAGGCAATGAACAACCAGCAAAATAAATGGGTATATTAAATAGTATGCTAAAGGTGATTAGTGGTATAGAAAAAAGATGGTAAGCAGGAAATGGTGATAAGGAATGCTGAGGGGAAGAGTGAAAGGAGTCAATTGCAGACTTAACTAGATGCTCAGGGAAGGTCTCATTGGGGAGATATCTGAAAAGACTGTAAAGATGTTAAAGAGTTAGTCATGAAGGCATCTCAGGGGAGGAGTGTTCCTGGTGGGGAGAGCAGTCTTTGCAAAGGTCCTAAAATAACATGTGCCTGGTTTGTTGGAGGAAGAGCAAAGAGGAACTTCAGGGCTAATGGGCAAAGTGGAAAGTGGTCAGAGAAAGGATCAGATAGATGACAGGGAGCAGGAGGCTTTGAAAGTTATTGTAAAAACCTTAGCTTTGGTTCTGAGTGAAATGTAGAGACTTTGGGAAATTTTGAGTAGAGAAATGATAAGATCTGACTTACATT
Organism: Camelus dromedarius; assembly: GCF_036321535.1. Taxonomy (NCBI): domain Eukaryota; kingdom Metazoa; phylum Chordata; class Mammalia; order Artiodactyla; family Camelidae; genus Camelus; species Camelus dromedarius. The sequence continues at coordinate 65,716,858 of NC_087439.1, read as the reverse complement.
TTAAAAGGATCAGATCACTCTGCTGGTTGTGTTGATAATAGACTGATTGAGGAGGCAAGGGTAGAGGCAGGGAGACCAGTTAGGAGGCAATTGCAGGAATCCACGACGTGATGATGGTGGCTCACGCCAACATGGTAGCCCAGAAGTGATGAGAAATGTTCACATTCTAAACATGCTTTGAAAGTAGAACAAAAAGACAGTTGTATTTACTTCCTTGGAAGGTTGAGCTTACACCAAGGGTCCTGACTCTGAACTGAATTCTGCTGATGGAGTTGAAACTCCACGTGCTCAGGCTTCCTCCCCTCTTCTGCTGATGAAGGTAGAAGGCCCAGGAGAGCCATGGTATTAGTCCAGCATAGGTTATTCCTGACCCCTGTTAGGGATGGAATGAATTTACTCCAAGTGTGTGGGCTTCATCTCGTACCCTGTTGACGGATGTTCTTTTACCAAAACAACAAATGTGTGTTTCATGTTGACATGAAATCTAAAGTTCATTCAGGAGGGGAAGTCAGTCATAGTCCTTTAAACATAATGTTTGTAGAAGTTTGTTCACTAAAGCATTTAGAGGCAGTGTAGAACAGGGGTTAATGGTATGATTTCTGGAGCCAGACTTGCCATTTGCAAATCCCAATGAGGCTGTTTTGCTACTCTATCTTACTTTACTAACCCTATCTTAAAGGTTTGTGGGCATTAAATGAAATTATATACATAAAGAATTTAGAACATTTTCTGTACATAACAATAAGCACTATATAAGTATATGTGAATACTGTTTCCTTTTGATACAGAGTGAATGTAATATCATGTTACATTGCTGTGGCTGTCTTTGAACACCTCTCATCAGTCCTCTAAACTTTTCATTAGATTCTCAGTTAATTCCTCACCTGTGAAGAAAGTTAACCACCATCTTCTGCTCTCCTTTGTGTATATGTACACAGAAAAACCTGGTTACTCTATAATGTCAAGTAGTTCCTTCACAAGAATGACTCGTAGGACCTATTCTACGTTACCCAACAGCCTCCAACTACCTATTTATGTTCCAGTTAGAGGTCCTACAATTATCTGAAATATATTTTAAACTAAACTTAGAGATTTTTGTTGTTGGCAATATGGCACACTAAACATTACGATGAGTTCCTGTTACATAACGTCAAAAAATGCTCAATGGAAAATATTTTTAAACTGTCATTTTAAATGAATCGATGAGCTTGCAAGAAAATCTGCTGAATGTGAAGTAAAGCTCTTATAAATGGAATAATTTTACCCCACCCCCAGTGAGGGTCGAGAATGCTATGAGCTATTCAAGAAAAAAATTATTTTACTCTTACATGATCTCTTCTGGAGGACAGAAAAAGAAAACATATGCTTTAACTTATATTTTTATTATTAGAATCTTTTATTTATTTTAAAATTCAGGGACAATTATTTTGACTACGTATAGTCTTATAAACAAAATCACATCATAGGACATAAGTTTTAAAGTAAAAATTCAGTCAAAAAAGCCATTGTCTGAATATACTCATAATGAACATGTTATTGAATATTCTTCCAGATGTAGAAATAGATAAATAGCTATGATTTCATGTACGCATGCTTGTACACACACATACAACACACTGCGGTATCTAAATAAAGTTGTATATTTTTACATAAATTTCAATAAATAATATATGATGTCTAACTTATTTATTAGCCTGGAAAACCATGATATCAAGGCTTGATAAAGAAGATTGAGAAAGGAATGATAAAATTCAATATTATTCAAGAATAAAGATAGGAAGACCCTAAGCAAACAATGAACTGGATCCAGCACTGAATTCAAACAAATGATCATATACTATCATGAAATGGGGTTAATTCCAGGAATGAAGACTGGATTTAATATTGTACAAACAATGCAATTTTCATAGAAACAGATAAATGGAGTAAACTACATGATCATTTTATTAGATGCAAAAGTATTTAATAAAACTAACATCCATCCATGATGAAAACCCTTAGGAAACTAGAAGTAGAAAGGAAATTCATTAATATGATGAAGACAATTTACAAAAAAAAACAAAATTCAGTGGTGAAACTTTGAAAGCTCTCCCTCTGAGATCAGAGCAAGACAAGGAAGTCCGATACCTCCAACCCACTTCCACTCCTGTTCGGCGTGGCACTGATACCCTCAGCCACGCATTAAGGCTAAGGAAAAGTGTAAGGATTCGAAAAGAAGGCACAAAGCCATCATAATTCCAAGATAACATGCTTCCGTATGTGAAAAAATATCCGAAAGAATCTGAAGATAGAATATTGGAATCAGTAAGAGGGTTTTGCAGAGCAGTTGGATACAAATCAATTGATGAATATTTGTTGCATATGACATATTTCTCCAAGCTAGCAAAAAAGTATTAGGAAACACATTTTTTTAAAAATTAGCATTTTAAATGTTACCCAGAGTAAATATAGAGACAGATAGGCAAGGTCAACAATAACCTAGAATAAAATCAATACAAAGTGACAGTAAGAAATAGGCAAAGTCTTGAGCAAATCTTTCACGAAAGAGGAAATCCAAATGACTGGTAAACATATAGAAAGATTGCTCAACTTTATTAATGATTGGAGAAATTCAAATTAAAATCATCTACCAGTTACACAAACATTTTAAATCTGACAAGACCGTCTATGTGAAGATGCTCAGCAAAGGGACCTCTCACAGTGCTGGTACGACTGTGTTTGATGTAAGCACAGTGCAAAGAGTTCATCATCTCTGTGTAAGTTGAAAAATATCCATATTATATAACCCAGCAATTCCAACCTTAGATAAAAATGTGTGCATGTGCACCAAGAAAATGAAAATAATGTTTATAGTAGTCCCAAACTGAAACAACCCATTTATCTATTGATGGCACATCAGGTAAATAGTTTACAGTATGTTCATACAGCAGAACACCATATGACAGTGGAAATAAAACTACAGTTGCACATTAACACAGATTAATCTCAGGAACAACATATTGGCTTAAAGTACAGAGGAAAATATGTAGAAGGAATACGTTTGTGAACAAGTTTTAAAATCAGACAAAATTCAATTATATGGTTTAGTGATGCATGTAGTGGTGATAAAGCTATAAAGAAAAGTAAGGAATTTATTATAATAAAAGCCAGTATAGCAGTTACTACTACAGGATAGAAAATGGCATATGACCTAGGAGAGGTGGGAAGTGGGGATGACATTTACAGTATTGGTGATGTTCTATTTCTTGACATAGGTAGTGACGGTGAGGAATTCCATTAATGACTGTTATCTCTCTATCCGTCTATCATCTCTCCATCTGGATATATTTCACAATTAGAAAAGTTAATTCTATGACAAAAATGCCTGTGTGCCAACAAGCTCATTAGGAAAAACTCCTTTGAATGTCAGCTTATTTGCCACTGTCTTCTGAGGTATTTCGTATCAATTAGCACCCACCTGAATGACTAAATCATTCTGAAGACAAGATTTGTTTAAAGAGATGTAATATAGTATTTGAAAAGATAATCTTGAAAGATGAGGCTAATACCAAAATTCTAATTAATATTTTGCTTTAAAAATAATTATAGTCGTCTATCATTACTCTTTTCTCACATAAACTAAAGGCAAATTAGAAAATACATTTATAATTTAAAATAATTGATTCTTTATTAATAAAGTATTCCTTCATATGTCTTTATCACTTTTCCCAGATATTAAAGGCAAAACATGTTATTTTGTTTGTTTGTTTTGCTACCTATGCTGTTAGTATTTAATTAAATAAATGTCAACAGTAAACAAACTGTCTCCAAAGGCCATCATGAAGGCCCCCTAATTGCAGGAAAACCTCAAAGACACTTGATTTGAATTTCCTCAAGCACAAAAATAATAAATTTAATTCCACAAATGTAAGTGAATAAGTCATTTAAAAAAAAAAGTGGCAGAGTTTCAGTTTATCCATGGAGGATAATAACTATTTTTTCCCCACGCATCTCTCTTAAGCTGGCCTATGTAGATGCTTATGGAAAGATCATTCCCACAAGACGTGTACATTTCTAATGAAATGTAAAACTTTGGCTTCTTTAAATTACATTTAAAAGTCCAGGAGTGTGTATGACATCTCTTAACAATGACTGTCAGTGATTTTAGGACTTAATTCTTCAGTTGGAAGTTTAGTGAAACCTTGTTCTTTGTTTATTTGTTTTGTAAAATTAATTTTTTTTAAATTAATTATTTAAAAATATTAATGTATTGTGGAGGAAACTAGACACATCCAAGGAAAGTGTGATGTAGATTTTTATGTATTATACATATGATGCATTTTGAGTGATCAGTTGTAGACCACTAGAGCCCAGGGCATTAGGGGAAAAAAATCCGAATGGAATTAGTAGTTGTATCAACTGTTTACAAGTAACTCCCAATGGAAAGGAGAAGGCATTGACCTTTCAAAGTACAAAATAGATGTGGTGACGGACACAGGACCCCACAGCAGGAGTGAGTCTAGGAGAATCCGCCAGAGACTCCCATAGAGGACAGTGTACGGCCCAACGCTTGTAGGACTTTATACCGTTTGATGTGAGGCTTTGACAGTGCACCTAGTTTCAGCACTTCCCTGTTTGTACTTCCCGACACAAACATTTGTGCGTCCTCAGAGAAAACTACATTGTCTTTCTTCATTTGGGGAATAGAACCTATATCCTTGGCTAAAAGCAACATTTTCATTTTAACTAAAAAGTTGTATCACCTGTTAATTTGGCAAATAGTGATGCAACAAAGAAGACATGTTTGCTGGCTAAGAGTGTGTGAAAGAGAGATTTGGTAAGCAGGAAGTGGGTTCCATTAATGCAGCACCTCTCATTCAATTTGTAATTAAAAAATATAAATGTCAAATACTAAAGAGAAATCAATTTGTTGGGAAGAAGATAGTTATGAATTGGAAGCTAGCATATCCAATACTGACTGGGATCCTAAGAGTGATGCCAAAACCAAAGTGACTCAGGATGCATCTTATGAATTTTTATAATAGATTCTTAAAGAATATGGCATTTTTAAGACCCTGTGGCTGTTGTTAAAACTATGGAGTAAAATAAAACATGTTAAAAAAAAAAGACCCTGTGGCTGTTGTTAAAACTATATATAAGCACAAATATTATGGTTGAAATTACATACTCACTCTCACTGTCAAATTTCAGATTTATATTTTAGATAAATATTGTGAGATTCAAGATTCTGAACCAGATACAGGATAGAGAAAAATTTTTTTTTCTTAATTTTTTTGACATTTAATTTATATACTCTGAAATGCACAAAATATATTTCATGGATTTTGGCAAATGTATACACTCATTTCAAACAACAACAATCAATTTATAGAACATTTCTGCCACTATAGAAAGTCCCCTGTGCCTTTTCCAGTTAATCTTCCCTCTCTTCTGCCCTCAGAAATCATTTTTTTTCTGATTTCTATCACCATAGATCAATTTTGCCTATTCTAAAATGTCATACAAATGAAGTCATACACTGTGCATTATTTTGTTTAAGCTTCTTTTGTTTAACATAATGCTTAGAGATTCATCCATGTTGTGTATTTCAGTGATTCATTCCTTTTTATTGCCAAGAAACATTTCAGAAATGTGGGATATAGGAATATACCACAATTTGTTTATTCATTTTCCTGTTGTAGGACATTTTAGGTTGTTTCTGTTTTTAGCTATTGTGAATATGGTGGTGGTGTGAATTTGTTAAACATTTATTAAGTAGAGATCCACAGTGTCAGAGGGCGAAGAGCCAAGATTCAACAAAAAACTGAAAGGAAAAGTGAAATAGAGAATTTTATTACAGGTATTGGAGGGTGTACAGGGCAATGCCTTGAGGGGCCACTTGGGGAAGTCAAGTCCAGGTGTACACTGAAGGAATATTTGTATAGAATTGATATTATTTCTTTCTTAATTATTTGATAGAATTCACCAGTGGAACTATCTGGGTTTGGCATTCTCTTTGTGTGAAGGCTATAATTATGAATTCAGGTTCCTGCAGATAAAAAGCTGTTTAGATTTTCTATTTCTTCTTTTTAGTGACTTGTGTTTATCAAGAACTTTGTCCATTTCTTCTATTTGTTAAATGTATTGGCAACAATTTGTTTATAAAATTCTTTACTATCCTTTAAGTATTTGCAAGATCTATGGTGATGCTTGCTTCTCTTTCTTTATATTGGTAATTTTCTGTAAGACTTGGTGTCAGGGCCTCCTGATGTGCTTAACCTTTAAGAGAGCATTCCCCTCTAGGCTTTTCCTTTGCAAAGCATCAGGAGGCCCCTTGAGGTTATGCCCCTACCTAGATGGGCCTGATAAGGGGAAAAAAAGGAGCCATAATACAATGAGCTGCAAGTGTTAGCCAGCATGTTCTGACACAAGCTAAGAGAGTACCTGTGGGACTGGACATTTTTGTTGAATCATTAAGGAGGGCTGGAATATAAGCCTGAAAAGAGGATAGTGTGTGGGCTTGAGGGTACTTTCTCAGGATATAGTATTGAACACTTAGAAAACACCCCAGTAGATGGTTCCAACTTGCTGGTGGGTGGCTCCTGGAAGTCTAGAGAAATTGAGAGCTTATAGAGAGAGATGTTGCAATACTTAAATTGCTGTAGGAGAAAGTGATGGAGAGAATAAAAGGGTCAGGGAAGTCAGCATGCTGAAGTGGATGTGTTGTGTGAGAACAAAGGACATGTTCAAGTGCTACCTTCCATAGGAAGTCCTGGAGGACATACCATTCACAAGGCCATCAAGAATGCACTGGGAAGAGAAGCACCAGCATCATCAGTGGTGGCTTTTCAGGCCAGTACCGGTGGTATGAGAGGACTCTCAGAGGTTGGTTTGCTAATGGCAATGGGTACCAAGGGGGCTCAAACCAAGAGAATCCAGTTAGTGGTTCTTAACTGCTCCAATCCAAAGTGTTTCAATCATTGTAGTGACCAGCAGGGTCAGTATCTAAGGGGGCTTGACCTTCAGACAAATGTGAAGATGGTTAATGGAGCACAGCTTCCCTAGAAGAAATAGATGGACAGTTAACGAGTACTGCTTAACTTACATGACGAGAAGAAAATCAGAATGGAGCTGTGAACATTAACAGATGAAATGGAAAGGATGGTCAAGACCTTTACAACGTGCCTTTTCCATGCCTTCATAAGATTACTAAAAGCACTGTGAACCCCTTCATGATATTTCATTAGCTGTCTATGCTTTTATTCATCTAGATTTTCCCCATTTCATCAGCCAGTCAGCTCTTCAGCGTGCTAGAATTCAATAAACAATTCATTTCAGCTTTTTTCTGTGGAACTATGTAGTCAAGTCTTTGATCACAGAGCTCTGATGTTTATTAACTTAAATTTTCATTGACCTTAAAATAGACATGCAACCACAGTTTTCAATTCTGCACCTGCATACCTGGCAGTATTTGACTCCTGTCTCCCACTGGTAATAGAGTGGTAATGGACATTTCCAAGTCTGCTGAGGATTTTATGCATGACTCTTACCACTGTCTGTCTCATTTTTTTATATTTATTTATTATAAAGAAAATTGTAATATCCATGTCCAGACAGCAAGAATTGTTCTGTCCATAATAAGGACTATTTTTATTTCACTTTACTTCACTTTTCAAAATCTCTGGGATAGCAGGACAATAACAGGAATGATTTTCTCCTTATTATCTCTTTGATCCTTCTTTATTTGCCGTGGCACTTGGATACTTTTTGCTTTGTCAGTTTAAGCATTGCATAACTTTGGCTTATGGCCCTGGATAATAATTTTTTATATATTGATGACTTAATTTATTGGATTTAATGTTTAACAAGCTTCTATTTTATAGCTAACACTTAATTGAGTGCTCAAGGTAGAAAGAACTGTTAAACCTTCTTTCAAGACCGTTTCTAGAGACATAAGGGATTTCCTTTGCTCACATTTCATTATTAAAGCACACCAAGGTATTTGTTTCAATACGTTTGCTTTCCCCAGCACAGAAAGTATTTGCATTTACAAGTATCCATCAATATGAGGCACTTTTTATGCTAAGGAAGCTATGTCATTTATGACAGAATAATTCTGCTTAAAACTCCATGAAACCAAATTCTATTTCTATCTTCAGTTTCCCAAATCCGTGTGTGTGTATCCAACAGTATAAAATCATGATTCTCCTCCCCTCCCCCTGCCCAGCCAACTCAAAGATGGGAAGTAAGACACCAAGTTGAACAGGTAGCCTGTGTGCTGGAGAGAGAGTCAGTCTTGTCAACACTGACTAGAACAGGATTTTCTGCCTTCTGCTTATAGAACCAAAAACAAGCTCACTTTGCTATAGGGTGCATATAGGAGATGGACAACAAGAAGAAAGTGACTGTGTTAAGTCATAATGTAAAACTAGTAATGACTTTTACATTGAATGGCTAACTTACAGTTTATCACAGACACACTGCAGAGCAGGACCGTTTCAGCCTTCTCTGTAGTCTAACTTTCTGGAAGGAGAAAATAATGGGAGATTCACAGCTACCTTTCAGATTGTATTAGTAACATTCATTTGTAAGTGATCAAAACCTAATTTAAATCAGCTAAAGTAAAGAAGGAAATTTATTAACTCATACAAGTAGAAAGCCCAAAGGATGCACCAATTCAGGTGTGGCTGAATCTTAGGGTTCAGACAATGTCATCAAGCTGGTGTGACCTCATCTTTCAGCTCCGCTTTGTGTGTGTTGATGTCATTCTCTGACAGGCACCCCTGGTAGCCGAGGAGACCCTCTTGGCTCCAGGCTCATACATTAACCATTTAGTAACTTCAGGGAAGAAAGAGCTTGTACTCTGGTAGCTCTGGTGGAAAACACGAAACAAGATTCTGCTTTGTCTGGACTGAATCGTGTGCCCACTGCTGTGGTGGAGGACAGGGTCAGACCACCCTGACGGCTTAAAATGCCCTCATGAAGGAGGGAATCTGTTACCAAAAGAATGGGAAAGGAATGCTGGGTTGGCAAAACTAATGAATGTCTTTAAAAATCCCAAGTTCTGCTACTCTTAAACTATGCCTTCTTCCTTGGTGGATGAAATTTTACTCCAAATTGGGAAAGCACAGTGTCTCCAAGTTGGAAAGTCCACGTCACAGCCAACCAGCTCTAGCCTTGAGGAAAGGTAGAGAAAGAAAGGGCTGATGCAGTGGGCCAATGAACTTTAGGCTGGAGTCTCCTTGCAACTCTGTGCACCTATATACTTCTGTTCTACTGTTTTGTAATTTCTGCTAGCCCATGTGTCTTCTTCACTGGGCAAAGAAAATCTTCAAAGTGGGGAATCTGGCTATTTATCTCTGTATTATAAATGTTTAGCCCAGTGTTTGACACTTAGCAGGTACTTACACTTCTGTTGAATAAATATATAAATGCCAAAATAATCTTTAAAAGGCAAAGTTATTTTAATTATCATCATTATCATAATCAAAATCAGAGGAAGAGGCCCTATCAGTCTTGTTCCAGAATTTATGAGCCAAATATTTTAGTATCAAAGATTTTATTATTATCGTTGTTGTTGTAAATAACAATAGGAAGCCCTTAAATTTCAGTGTTTTTTTTAAGAGCTTTTACTACCATTGTATTTTTACTCAACAGTAAGTTTTTTTTATGTTTGATTTTATGTTTGTAGTTTTTAAAAATAATATGTTGTGTAGTTTTTTGGCATTTCTCCTGCTGAGTTTTCTTTGAGCTTCTTCGATCTGTAGTTTGGTGTCTGACATTAATTTGGGGAAGTTCCTTGTCATTATTGTTTTAAATATTTCTTCTGTTCCGTTCTTTCTTTCTTCTTCTTCTGGTATTTCTATTGCATGCATATTATACCTTTTGTAGTTGTCCCACAGCCCTTGAATATTTTTTTCTATTTTTTTTTTTACATCTTTGTCTTCTTTGCTTTTTGTTTATAAGGATTTCATTGAGAAATCGTCAAACTCAAGAGAGTCTTTCTTCAGCCATATCCAGTCCAAAATAAGCCCATCAACAGCAGTCTTCATTTCTCTTACAGTGTTGTTTTGTTTTTTTTTTTAATCCCGAGCATTTTTTTTTTTTTTTGGTTCTTTTTTAGGATTTCCATCTCTCTGCTTACATTGTCCATCTGTCTTGCATGCTGTCTACTTTGTCTGTTAGAGCCTTTAGTGTATTAATGATAGTTGTTTTAAATTCCTAGTCTGATAATTCCTACATGCCTGCTATGTCTGGTTCTAATGCTTGCTCTGTCTCTTCAGATTGTGTTTTTTGCCTTTTGTATGCCTTGGAATTTTTTCTTGATAGTGAGACATGATATACTTGGTAAAAGGAACTGATATAAATAGTCCTTAGTGAGGTGTGGGGGGAGAGAAAGTGTTCTAAGGTTCTGTGATTAAGTCTTGGTCTTTTTTGTGAGCCTATGCCTCTGGATGTGGATTTCACAAGTATTTCTCATCTTTTTTCTCCCTCCTTTGATGGGACAGGATGACTAGAGCCAGCTGGAGAGTTGAGTATTTCTCTTCCTCCGGGTCAGTTAGGCTCTGATGATTCCCCAACAGGTTAGGCTCTGGTTAACTAGTTTCTCCTGAATGCAGACCCTGTTTAGGAGAATGGAGTCCTCTGGCATATTTTAGAATTGTTTCTTAAGTCCGTCCCCTGGAGGAAGCCCAGGGGATTTTTCTCCAGTATTTACTGTGGGAATCTGATGAGACTTCTGGAAATAAGTCTTACAGTATTTTGGGGCCCCCTCTAGGTCTGGGCTCCCCTGGAGTTTTTAACTCTCAGAATTGTCTACACCAGGCCCTCAGCAATTCACCAAGTATGGGTCAAGTTTTTCTCCTCCGTTACTGTGGCAGCTTCCACTAGTGAGTTTCTGCTCCAGTAAGCTGTGACTTGCTGTATGCATCTCTCTGCCTCTCTAGTTCGGGAGCCCTGTGTCTTTCCCTCTTTTATGGATCCAAGAAGAATTGTTGATTTTTCAGTCTGTTCAGCTTTTCACTTGTTAGGATAGATTGATTACTTCCAAGCTCCTTATGTGCAGAACCAAGAAACAGAAGTATAGCAATAAATTTCCCAGAGGAGTTATTATAACCCATATATTGAAGATGAGTGAGTTTACAACAGATTGCTATGGGTGTACAGCTAGTAAGTATTTAAGCTATTAAAAAAAGTTAAATTTCTTATTCTACAGTGGGTTGGGTTTATCCCATTGTTCTTCTTCATTATGGGTAGTTTATTGCAACATGAGATCCCAAGACATCTGAAAATAAAGAAGGCCCCAAAAGGGAGGAAGACATGGAAAGGGGGATGGGTGGGGTCAGCAAAGTCACGATGCCATCAATTCATGCTCTGTGTTAAGAAAAAAAATCACCCAATTTTCTAGACTGAAGACAAGGTATAATCAGTCAATCACAGAAATCTAGGTGCAAGATCCTTCACGGGCAAGTACATTGAGAGCTTTTCACATTGTTGTGATCTGAAAACCAAGTGGCCATAATAAAGAAAAGAAAATACAAACAGAAAGATAAATAGAAAGCAGAAACCCTACCTACTCCAGAACATATGCCAAGTAGAGTTGTTATTAACAATCTAAAGACTCAGTATGGGTTTGGTCAGCCCTGAAATTAAGGTTATTCAAATAAAATAGCTTGATCTGAGCATTATACTCACATTAATAATAAGAATATAAGGGTCCAATACTGTTCATCTCAAGGTATCCTCTTTGATGGTTACTGAAGATTTAAATAATCACAGAAATGAGTGTAAACTACCATAAGTAAATTTGGGCATCAGAAATGAAAGCACAGCTCAAGGATGGCAGAGCTGAACATTTTTAGTGGTGCTGCCTGAGAAGCATTTCTCCTCTCTTCTTTAGAAGATAAGATAAATCTGTGAAGAGCTTAACAATACAGCCTTTTATAGATAAACTCTGACCAAATTGTCCAGGACCTGTCCCACCCCTAGTCCCTCATTTTGTGAAGCAGGACTCTTGTATCAGAATTACTCTAAATCTCACATACTTCAACTCTAACATTATTACTATTAATCATCTCTGATCTCTCATTTCTCCAATGCTGTGTCTAATATTTCATACATTAATTTCAACATTGACTATTGGATTTCTAAAACTGTTATTTTCTATGTGAATGAGTTTCCATTTATGTAGTCTGATATGCATTGTAATATTTTCTGGACTATTTGAATAATGTCTAGTTTTCATAAAACTTCTTGCTCTTTTCCTGGGCTAAAACTGGCAATAACTTTGAAATGTACTTAGGTGTCCTAGATATCCAGGAAAAAGACTAAGCAAAGACAATCACTGTAGTTTTTCTTTCAATGTCTTCTTACTTGGGATACATGCATTCTCAACATTGACAGACAACCAGCTGCCATGTATACATGAGATACTTTCTCTGATCACCCCTCGCCTGAAGCCCTCTCTCTCTCTCTGAAGCACTTAAATCCTTGACAGTTGGTAACTGATCACTTTCTGCCATTCCCTAAGACATATGTTTTCTTTCATTACCATCTATTTTATTTTGTCCTATTTTCTGCATAAGTTTTCACAGCTCTATATATTTTTCTCTCCTCACAGTTTACACACTATTAAAATGAATGATTCATCCTACTTTGTATCTTTCCTAATTCTTATTATAATGGATACTGGGCATTGATCTTTGCTGATTTACTGAGTAAAATTTATCAGGGTTCTCATGTTCCCAATCTTTGCATTCTTTAGATTGAACACTTCTATCTCAACTTTTCCTAAGAGAAGAATATTCGCTGTTAGCTAGAATTTGGTTCCATATTTACCATGATTGATAGGTCAAAAAGTACAGGTTAGCAATTTCCCATCTCTTTCTCATTACTATCTTTTAAATATTCTCAAATTCAAATGCTTACAGAGGCCAAGCAGATGACATATCTGTGTATCTATGATGAAGCTTTTAATTCCCAGGACACTCAATGCTATCACAAAGCAAAGAAGTTAGAAAAATGAACCTCTCTGATGCTGTACTCTGTATGTGTAGAAATTGGACAAAATGTTCTTTCAAGAGAGAAGAATAGCTCATTAGTGGCTTCAATTAGGTCAGCCCATTAATCTCACACAGTGTCAGCTCCATAGCAGAAGCCAAATGAAAGAACCTTCAGAGACATTCACAGGAATCCAGGAGTCCAGAGGTCCTGTGTTATTATCAGATGTTTTCTGATCCATTAAACAATCACTGTGACTTCAGGAGTGCATCAGGGGGAAAAGTAATAGCAGGAAGACAATAAACATGGCCTAATTGGGTACTCACCATGACAGGTGGAATCCTCCTCCAGACACAAAACACAGTATGGTTGAATCAATCAGTAACAAAGGGAGAGAAAACAGAAGGGTAAATGCTCTACACTTAGGTAGGGTAAGAGAGGAAAATCCCAAAGGAGAATGGATTGGCATACAAAAACTGAAGGAAAATTTGGAACATTTGGAAAACCTTGCAAATCTTCATAGCTCTCAGGGAATATATTCTATACTCTGAAGGACTGAGATATAAAATCAAAGGATGATTCTAGCAAATGGCAAGCACAGTATGAAAAGTAAAACATTGATATTTTCCTCTTTATATTTTTCTGTACAAGCACGTAAAAACACTGATCTATAAAACATTAGTTTTGTGTTTTTATATTGTTATGTGATGTACAAGCATAGAGAAGGTGTTCTCTCCAGCTTTCTGAGAGACAGTTCTCCACAGGCCTCTTGAGTTTCTGTATAGCGTCTGAGCGGTTGTCCTGTTCTAGACTGTCTTTCAAAGGTGTCTCTGTAGTGAAGAGTCTTGGATGATGGAGATGGTTTCTTCCCTAGAGCCATGAGTATGCTTACACAGCCGTGGAAAACAGAGCATATATCTCTCTCTGGAGCGAAGGGAAGGCATGCTTACTGTCCACTTTAACCAGTTTGGGTTCCTTAAGCTCTAGGTTCCTCTCACATAATGTAATCTATTGTGGGTACAGGTGCCATCTGGCATCCTTCATTTTGCTATGTGGGAATTAGACTTTAGGAATCAGTGCAAAAACATTGCTCATCATTTGGCTCCTATTATAGCTAATAAACTTCTTTTTTTCTGACCGAGGAGTCTCATGTCTTATTATCAATATCCATAAAATTGTAACTCATACCATTCACAGTTCTTTTTTTTAAATTGAAGTATAGTCAGTTATAATGGGTCAATTTCTGGTGTACAGCACAATGTCCCAGTCATGCATGTACATACATATATTCGTTTTCATATTTTTTTCATTGCTTTTATTACAAGGTATTGAATACAGTTCCCTGTGCTATACAGAAGAAATTTGTTTTTTTAAATCTATTTTTAGTTTTTGATAAAGTTTAATTACTCCTTAAAATGTACATTAGTACCTTCATTTAATGAGTCAACAAAAAGCACATGCCCACAGTGCATAGCTCTGTACTCTTTGGCTAAATATATGGCTTCCTCTTTTTTTTTTTTAAATCATAATCTACTCTTATTTGCTTTGTATGATTTTTACTGAATTATATCTTCGGTCCTTTCTCAGTAATAGAGAATCATTTATCCAAGTCACCATTTTATCAGAAAAAAACATTATCCTGGAATATTAGCACAGTTTAATTGTATGTCAACATGTCTTACTTATCTAGACTGTAACAGCTTTATACTTACTTTCAAGTTGAAAGTTGAGACCATGTGTACCACTTTTGCATGTGATTTGTGTAGCACATATTCCATTAAAAATTTATTTAATCACTTCAAATTTACAAGGAAAAGAATTGGTTTTTTGCTTGCTCATATTTCTTTAAACAAATTTGGATCATATCTGCAAGAATTACCATTATGCAATTGAAAAGTTAAAAGTAAAGATGAAAAGGAAAGATTACCTGACAAAATTAAATAAATATCCTTTTTATTGGTAGTCCCAATTAGCTGACAAAAAAAAAAAAAAAAAAAAAAAAAAAGGAGGGAAAACATGCCAGTTTGAGGAAAGGATAAAATGTCTACTTAATATTTAGTTACAGATGAGCCAGTCATCTATGCTTTGTGTTTGTCTGTGTGGATTAACTATAGCAGCACATAAGAATGAATCTCAGGTGCTTCACAAACAAATGGCAAGTCATTGTATTCTGGTCCAATGCTGGCTGACACGTAGGCTCAGGCTCCAGGGAACCCTTTGACCAAGGATTCATCATTTGACTCCTCCACATTCTAAGGTCTCCAGTGAAATCTTCCACATAAGATTGTCCTTCCGGAGAAGAGAAAGGGTGAGAAGAGATCAGATCCACTTTCCATCATTATGGCAGAGTGGGATTCTTGGGAAGCACTCTCTGAGATGAAGGTTTGTGTTCAGGAAGATTTTGGGGGAGGACTCTTAGAATCAAACCTATGAAAGAGCAAAAGAAGCAGGACTGGGCAGAGAGAGAAGCTGAGCTGTGATGTAGTCAAAACAAAAGCCTCAGCTGACCTACAGGGAGCCCCGGAGCTGGGATGGCCCCTCGGAATTGTCCAAAATTTAGCCTAAAGGCCAGGACTCTCCATTCATAAGTTGATAAGTCATTGAATGTAAATGTAACCAAAGAAGTAAATGTGACCCTGCGGGAGGAGAGGAGCAGGGAAAGGATCTCTCTTTAGGCTAAAGCAGCCACTGGGAGTGGGTATTTAGCTGTGAGTTGTCAACACCCGCTGACAGTGGCTGGGGGAATGAGTGCTTCCATCCTGAAGAGGGAGATCTGGGTGGCTCAACACCGGATCCGCTATAAATAATCCTGCTTGGGAGTTGACTCATATTATTTCTGCTCACATTACATTGGTGAGAGCTTGTCAGCTGTCTTCAGCAAGCTCTGAGGAGTTTGGGGAGTGCTGCTCAAAGTAACTCTTCTACTAAACCCTCTGTACTTAAATGAAAATATAAATCTACATATTACTTACTACATTAAAAAAGTTTTTCTGGGGAAAAAATATTAGCTGAACTTAACTGTGTACTTAGTGATGCACTTGCTTTACATTCTAGTCTTAGCTCCTTATAGCATGACAGATTAATAACAGTTTACAGAGCAGCACCTTGTCCGGGCACCACACTCTGAGGAGCATGGGTCTAGCGGTGTGCCTGGGTAGAGGAGGCTGCAAGGATGTGGTGGGCACTGAAGATCTCTGCCGCTACCTGGGGTTCCAGCCAGCCGTCTCCTGCCTGGACCATTCTGGTTGTCCCCATCTTGATTTAGTCTCCCTACATCTCAAGTACTTTTACAGTCTGAGATCACCAGTTGCTTTTTTTCTTTCCCTTTTGTTGATGTTACATCAAATTTTAGCTGCTGGGGATTATTGCTGTTTCTGCTGCTTATTTCCCTAACTCTCGTAGCTCACAGAGAATGCTATAAACTTTGGCAAAATGGCTTGTGGAAACTGTTTAAAAGAGCACTGGGACAATGATGTTGGAGGCAGATACAGTTTAGGAGATCCTGGAAAAACCAGAGGAAGGTAGTATATATGTATAAAGATTTTGTTTTAACTGTTTATTCTTTTGAAAAAGACAGTTGCTCCTTGGTCTGCTTTTTCATCTATTTTTGGAAAAGAATTATAATGTTGACTGGGCTGATCTCAGAAATTGAAATCAAACAAAGTCAGGATGATTTTCATATATAAAATCGATTTATATCTTTTAACTATTTGATAGACTCTACTAAGGAGAAAATTATATAGTAGTTTGAATAATTTCATAAGGATAGAGAAAATATAAGAAGAGAATAATTTAGGATTTGGATAAAGAAACTATTTACAGAAGAATGAACAGAATGACACTGAATGGTGTAAGTAAATTCTACCAGGAAGACAGCACACTTATATCAATCTTTATACTACAGAATAAAAAACTCTGTGGTGGTCTGATGAGCTGTTATTCAACAGAGGTAAGAAAGTTTTGTGCACCAAATGAGAACAAAATGGAAAAGATCTGGGTCCTTAAGAGTCAGCCTGGGGCAGTGGTGGCCCGCCATCGACACTCAACTGGGTCCTACACCATGAGAGAAAAAAAATATGTTTTTTAGTTACACTCAGGTGACCTCTGGCAAAGTACTCTTAGCCTAACTACCAAACATTCAGTGTATTTCGTGGTAAGATTTCCAAAAGTGCTCAATTTCTCTCAACTTACTCCATTCATCTTCATTTCCTTTTTTAAAAAAAAATTTTTTATTTTTATTGACATATTGTCGCTTTTACAATGTTGTGTTAATTTCTAGTGTACAGCATAGTGGCTCAGTTATACAGACACACATATATATATTTTTTTCATTTCCTAAATAAAAGGTGAATTGACTTATCTGACTAAATGATGTCTTCCACACTTCCACTCAAATTTATAGAATTTCATGATAGGAAATATAAGGAGCCTTTTCAGAATTGTTTAGGGTCCCTTTAATCTTAACTCTTCTTTCATCTCATAATAAAAATTGTTTTATTTTTCTGATATGCAGTGATGAATAGTGATTAAAATTTTGCTGCACTGGTGAATTGCATTATGAAATTGGTGCCCCCAAACCTATTACTATTAATAGCTTTTTTTTAAAACAAAGGACAAAAGTCTTGCCATCATTTAGTTATGCCATTGCTAATAGCTGCTTATCATCCATAAGTTCTTTGCAGAAATGAATTCACTGAGGCAATTACATTACGATGGTTGCTAAAGACTGGACATTTAGAGATGACATTTTAACCTAATGTGGAATAGCTTCTGTTAGCAAAAATCTAAAGCAAAAATTGTAAATGTGTTTTGATTCAGTTAATGTTGGCATACTAGGTTCTGATCAAATTTGATGAATTTCAAAAGCTGAAGATTTTCAAACATAAATTCAGATTGTAATTATACATTTTTACAACTCATCATCCAAAATAACTCCATGAAAATAGCAACACTTCTGTTGCCAGTCAGTTCATTGCCAGTCAACGGAAAAAGACCGAGTAGCCTCAGAATTAACTGTGCCAATTTAGATTAAAAATTCCTCAGCAAGTATCCTCAGAGTTGAATCAGATGACCACATCAATAAAAGCAACATATCTTTTTCAGTTTCAGGATGACTTTATTAATTTTTTTAAAACTTTTAATTGAAGTACCGTCAGTTATAGTGTGTCAGTTTCTGGTGCACAGCACAATGTCCCAGTCATGCATATACATACATGTATTCGTTTTCATATTCTTTTCAGGATGACTTTATACTCTTAAAGATTATTGAGAAGACCAGAGATATTTTGCTTATGTGGGTTATATCTATAACTATTTACTGTATGAGAAATAAAAACTGAGAAGCTTTAAAACTGAGTTGCATTTCAACAAATTTTCAGATAATTGTGGATATTTGTTTTTGATACTACACCAAATCTGAACAAGAAGTAGTTTCCTAAGGATTAGTTTCAATGTGAAATCTGAAGCCATATCATTGGACTATGGTACATTAAAATATACTGTTTTTTCTTTTACTTGAATGGATCTTTAGGCCATACAAGATTTTGAAACATCCAGACATTGGTAATTTTGGAAAATACTGGTTTTCTGAGTTATGCATATCTTCCAGATGTCAAATTTTATTATCAATATCAAAAAATTACATTTGTTTAATATTAACACCCATCTCAAGATTTCTTTCAGGACTGGGAAGCTATCGAACTTATGGTGGTAGATGAAATTTTCCTGAATTTCTAATTTTTGCTTCAATGTTGTAATTTTATTATTGGCAGCAAATATTATGTTTTCCTTGAAGTGACTGGCTCACACCATTCATTTTTAAGAAAGTGGCAAATACTAAAATCTGAATAATCATAGCTTGTAAGTCATCTATTCTTTCTAAAAATGTTGTCCCATTAGGTAACATAACTTTGATGACTTGTTGATGTAGTCTAGCTTTCTGTGCAGTAAATCACTTCCCCACGCCCATAATTACTAATTAACTTGTAGGGGGTTATTTTGAGACTGCTATGTAGCCATCCTGTTCGTTGTCAAATATCCACTTATTACCTTCACTCCTTATTCATTTTTCTCTTTCTTAACCTCTTAGTGTCACCCACTCTCACCTTGCATGCCTCCCTCCCTGCACACTGCTTTTTTTCTAAGATTAACTGTGACCTCTTTCCTGCCAAATCCAAGGGATTCGTTATCTTCATTTGCTAAATACCCTGACATCTCTTGATACTATTGACTTTGCAAGCTCTGAAACTCTTCATTCAATCATTTATGCAATTCTCACATTAAAAAAATTTTTTGTCCATCTCTTTGATCATTTCTTCACTGTGGATATTTCCCAATGCTTCACTGTGATTTCTTCTCTTAATAGTTTTGCCTCCTCTGAATGTTTTGGCTTCCATTTACCCAGATAAAAGTCTCCAGGTGGATTGGTGGAGCAGTAGTATAGAACAGGGAAAACAATGTTGTTGCTCAAAAGAGAGTCTTTGGGGAGAGATGTCCTGCCTTTGAATTCTGGTTCTTCAAGCTTCTAGCTCTCTAGCCTTGATATTTAATTTAAATTTGCAAGACTTAGTTCTCTGAGTTCTTCGTGGTATCCCTGTTCTATGTCGTGTTACTCAAAATATGGAAAAGAGCCCTTTTCAATCACACATATGCAAACACATACATTTTCTACTGAAAATTAGAGGCAATAGAATATTAGGAAAAAAAGCAAACCCAAATGCACATATACATGTCCTTGAAAGTCCTTCAGTCTTCCTTTGATCTGTAAAATTCTCTACTTCTCTATTTTGGGGTAAACACTTTCTTAAGCTCCCTGGTCAAATTCAATTCCTCTCACTTTATGATACAAAGCAGATTAAAGCTCTGGAACCAATTTTGCCTATGTAAACACTCCACTGCTCCCTGCAGAACAGTGTGCCTTCCATCCCCAGACCTTCCATGGCACAGAACTAGCAGAGATGCAGATATTTTCATCTTTCCCTACTCCCACCTCACCAGTCTCTGTAATCGAGAGACCCACCCCTCTTACAGCTAACGTGACTCATGGGGCACCTTTTAGAAGTCAGAGTCACCATCAGACTTTGCATACCATTCTTTTTTGCATACACAAATATATATTTCTATGAAGAGCCTTAGGAAGTATTAACAGCTTATACCTCTAGGCTGTGAGACTGTAAGATTTTTATGTTTTTTATACCTTGAAAAATTGTCTGAAAATTTTGCAGTGAATGCCTGTTACTTTTATAATAAAAAAATAAGAGCAAGAAAAGCTCTTCAGTTCTCACCTCTCATCACCTTCAGTACTGTATTTCCAAGAGACAAAGATGTCTCCACCAAGCTGATTAGAATTCATAAACACATCTATTTTCTCAAATTAGCTTTCTTTCCCACCTACTTCATTAAGCTTCATCTTTATTTTTCTGTAAAAGGCCCCGGGCTCAGTAGTTGGCCAGTCTGTGAAAGCTTACATTTCTCTCTTTTTATGTGTTCCCATAATAAGTAACAAGAGAGGTATCATGACATTAAAAAAAAATAGTAAGAGTTTGGAATTATAAAACTCTTCTAAGCACCAGGTGAGGTAACACATACGAACTGTGTTTCAACTTTAGAGTACTGTTGTATATGTTGGTATATATTAGTTTTTATTTCCAAGAGCTTTGAAACTCTTTCAAAGTTTTGCTTGAAGTATTACATTTTGGGAAATATGTCCCAAAATAGTTTTTAAAAAATGATATTCACAAAGGGCTAGAAATGATAAAACAGATCTCGGCATGTGGTAGGCAACCTCTAACATGGCCCTCAGTGATCCTCACCTCCTGGTATTCGGGCCTTTCTGATGATTCCCCTCCTCTTGAGGGTTGGCTGAACTAAGTGAGTGACTTCTATACATAGAATACGGTAAAAGTGATGTATATGTCACCTTTGAGATTAGGTCTTAAAAAGACTGTGGCCTCTCTCTCCTTCTGAGAAGAGCAAGCAGCCAATTCGTGAGCACTCCTACGGGGAGACCCAAATGGCAAGGAACTGGTGTCTCTAACAGTTAGTGAGGACCTAAAGCCACTCAACAGCCACGTGAGAGAGCTTAAAAACAGATCCTCCTTACATGGAGCCTTGAGATGACAGAAACCCTAGTCAGTAATTTGCTTGCAATGTTGTGAAAAGCCCAGAGCCAGAGAACTCAGATGAGTTAGGTTAAGATTCTCCATCCACAGAAACTATAAGCTGATAAATGTTTGCTGTTAAAAACTGCTAAATTTTCAACAATTTCTTACACAAAGATAGCTAATATGGTCTTTTGAAAGACTACTGTTTAAACATAATGCATAAAACAGATGTTAAATATTTTATATTTATTGTAGCATACAACTGAACGAATTATTTAATAGCTTTGAATTGGTATGTAATATTTTCCATACACATTTATTGGTATATTCTACATGTTTATAATTTTTATGTATATTACTATGTGGTAATATTATCATCATGATACATCCTAACTTCCCTGATGAGTAAGAGTTCATTCTCTGGAACCAGAGTGCCTGAGTCAGAATCCAGAGACCTTGCGTAAGTTACTTAACGCCTCTGTGAAACTGAGAGAAGAATAATGGTTACCCCATAGATTTGTTATAAGGATTAAATAAATTAGAACAGATAAAGTGTCTAAATAGAGCCTAGCACATAGTAAAAAGTTCAACAAATGTTAACTTACTTTTATTTGTCATTGTTCACCTATTGTTGGGTGTTTCAGTTGCATCCAACCCGTGCTGGCTCCTGACTGTGTCTCTGATACCAGCTGCTTGGTTGCCTCTGAATTTCCTGCTGTTATGTTTTGTCAAACCCTCTTGTTGAAATACTCTGCAAATCTGTATCAAATGCCCAGTGCCTGCCACTTCTGTGAATGACAGCAGTGTGGAAAGAATAGGCGAATCTGAGAGAGATCCGACTTCAAACTCATCTCTTCCGTTTACTAGCTTTGCAGTGTTGTACACATCACTTACCTTTTCAGTGTCTCAGTTTCCACGTCTAAAAATAGGGCTAATAGTAATTATCCTTTAGGGTTGTTGAAAGTATTAGAGAAAATGTTTATTAAGGTAATGTTGATTGAGCCTCTGGCATATGGTAGTTACTGAATAGTACTGCTTTCAAGATGTGGTTAAATCCTCCAGATGCTGCATCTGTTCCTCTAGATTAGGCTCCTTCCCAGTGCTTTCATCTGGGACTTCTCTTTCTCCATGCAGTATTATCCATGAGGTATAAAAAAGGAATTTATTTATTCAAAAATGGTTGATTACTCTCTCAAGTGGTTATGGTAGACCAGATGTCTTCATGTTAAAAATACTCACCCATCAAAAGATGTCAAGGATAGAATTTGCAATGTCCGTTATATGGTTCATAAGATGTGTTCAGTGGGATCATATGAGGATGTTTTTACTGATACACTACCTTGGGCCCTAACAGCAAAGATTCTGATTCAGCAGGTCTAGGATGGCCTTTGTACTTAAAAAACTAAAGCACGACACTCAGAGCAAATCAATTCTCCAATCCTGTGAGTAGATTTCTCTAATCTGAATGAGAAGACCAAGACTGATGTGTCTGAAATCCTTCTCAGCAATGGCTGCATTTGAAAATGCTCTCTCCTCCCCAGAGTAAGTCTGAACATGTGACACTAAAATATTCTGGCACTTACTAAAAGAAATATTTCAGGAGAGCAAGAGTAGCCAATAACACCAAACATACAGTTTAAAGTAAACCCTATACACTGATTAGGACAGAAAATTGAATTGTTTTCGCTTAAATTGTATTGGCTGGCAATATAGCCTCCTTAGTGAAGACTAATGGTTCTCAAGCTCGAGGGAGCTTCAGAATCTCCTGGAAGCTTGTTAAAACAAGACTCACTCCCAGAGTTTTTGATATACTAGGTCTGGTCTTGGGCCTTAGGATGTGTATTTCTAACAAGTTCCCAGGTGATGCTGATGCTGCTGGTCCAGGGACCCCATTCTGAGAACAACTGCCGTAGATAAAACCTGAGGATCGTTTCCTGTTGGAGGATGCTGACAAGAGTCTATCTCATCTGTCAGAAACACAGAGGTCTGCTGACAGTCTTGAGACAATCTATTTTTGACTCATCCATATTTTGTAAAATGTTCAGGATTTTCTTCTTGAAGTAAGAACTGAAACAACAGAAGAACATAGATTTTTTTTCCCCAAAAAAAGTTCTAAAAAAGTAAGACCCTGAAAATAAATATTTTTGTGCCCCTTTCAGCAGTTTTTATGATTCAGTGCAGAGGCCTCAAAGACTCAAATCAGTTTCCAAGCTATATTGGTCTCCCGGGATTCTGCTGAACTCATCAGGCTACGTAACACGCCTGCTCTCTGTGTTGGGATTTGTGGTCTCTAATTGCTCACAGTCCTCTATGATGCCACTGCCTGCAGAGAAACTGTCAGCTTACAAGTCTGTAAGCAAGTGCAGAGAAGAACACAGGCCCCCTTGATAATCAAATGCTGAAGAGTTCTCTATTGCAAAGACTTCTTGTCCCTCTGGGCTCTCTCCCTGACCATCTGAAGGTCTGCTAAAAGATTCATTAATAATAAATTAATTAAATTAGCAAATCGGTTGGCTCTTAGAGTGACTGTTTCCCTATAAATGAACAATAGTACATCTTCTTGGTTGAATTATGTTCTCTCAAAGACATTGGAGTCCTAACCCTCAGTACCTGTGAAGGTACTCATTTGGAAATAGGGGCTTTGCAGACTATCAGGTTAAGATGAGGTCATTAGAGTGAGTTCTAAGGTAACATGACTGGTGTCCTTATTAAAGGGGGAATTTGGACACAGAGACAGAACACCATGTGAAAACAGAGGCGGAGGTAGGAGTGTAGAGTGTGCTTGTCAAGGAATGCCAAAGCTTACCAGCAAATCACCAGAGACCAGGAGAGAGGCATGGCGCAGTTTCACCCTCATCGCCTTCAGGCCTGCCGGTCCCTTGATCTTGGGCTTCCAGTTTCAAGAACTGTGAGGCAGTAACTTGCTGCTGTTTAAGTCACTTAGTTTGTAGCATCCTGTGTTAGTCCTAAAAGCTAATGCATTATCTATTGGTGAAAACAAAGTACTGTTGTAACCTGTGCTATTGTCCTATTTTCATCTTACTTAAACTTTTCTAATTTTCTCTTCCCTGGTTAATTTTATTTGTTATTAACTGTCAGGGAAAATAAAATGTATTTCAACTAGTAACTGTTAGTGTGATTTTTCTCTGTTCTCTGATTGGAGGAAACAGATTCTGAGTGTATTTTTATTCCTGCACTTTCTTTTCCTATATGCACTTGAGGCCTTAGATAACACTGCTTATGCATGCTTTTGCCTGAGCTAAAACTCACTGGTCATCACATTTAGGCAGATTCAAACTTTACAGATCTTTTTCCTCAGATCAAAAGGCACTTTTTTTTTTTTTTTGGTCAGGCAGGCAGGCAGGCAGGCATATAATTTATTTTTTCAAATGGTGAGTCAGTTGTTCCAAATCACTGAGAGGTTAATTAATATTTCCCTACAAGAGGTATTTTTTTAAAGGAAGCAAATTTTATTTTCAGTAAGTTAATCAAGGGAAGGGATGGTTTTTGTTTTTGCTTTGTATTTTCATGTTCAAAAGGAGAGAAAGTCAGACAAGGAAAAAAGAGGAGATTTTCATCAGATGAAAATGTCAGACAATTCTTCTGTATTTTACCCACCAAGATACGTCCCTCTTTCTCCCTAATTCATTCTCTCATTCCTCTCCCCCACTCTCACACTATAATAGCACGATGAACTAAACTATAGTGAAAACAACCTTATAAGGAACAATATCTCAAATTTCTCTAATAAAGATCCAAATTATAAAAACAAAGTTTCCATTGTTTTTTGAAATGCTGAAACCCTCCAAAATAATTTTATAGATAGTTCTATGTGGTGGGTAAGTATTCAGAGGTCTTGGGCACTGAGATGAATAAAGTATATTTGCAACAACCCCATTTTTGTGCAGGAAGTCCTAGAAAATTTTCACCCAAAGTGGCAATCCCTTTGGGACTCTTTGGGATCCACTGGTATAATAGTACCATTCTCCAAAGAGTAATTTTGCCTATGTTCCTAATTAATTCCTACAGGTGAAGATGATGGATTTTCTGATCTACCAGTGAGGTGAAAGGCATTCAGTAGTTTACTGCCTCAAACACCAGCAACTGGTATCACTAAGGGAGAGCTGACTTTCTGTTCCCTAGATCTACACATCCGTCTCAAATATCTGTGTGGTTCTGAGGTTCTGACCAAAGTGCCACGTCTAAAATTAATTAACTCCAACAACTAGTGTTTGTAAAACTAAATGACTAAGGCCCTATTGAGATAAGACATTCCTGCTTCTGTTCGCACTATTGCCAGCCCCTTGTGATTGTTTTTACATCTCCGTCACTTCACTCCTAAATCACTTGGCCCTTGTAGGCATTATTACTCCTCCTGTAATTTTCGCTTCCCAAGCACTGCAATTTCCTTGAGATTCTTTTATTTCAGCATTTTAAGTCTGCTGGATAATTTCTACCAATTTAAAAATTTCACTTAAATATGGGCCCCAGATTTTAAATATTTAAAACTGTTTTTTTCCTATAGAAGTAAAATGATAAAATTGCATTGTAATTACTTGAAGTTTTAGGCTCTAATTTTATATTTGAGTATGAAGCCTGATAAACATAACTCTCATTTTAAATTCATAGAATTTACTCATGAAGCCAGAGCTTGTTTTCAGGAGACTTTTTTCATCTGTATTTGTTTCTATGTCATATTTATATCTGTCCTCATCTACAGCTAATCTATGTCATCTATATCCATACTTACCTAAAGGGAAGACAATTTCTGCAGAATTCTGAAGTCATCTGTAGTTACCAGATAGTGAGGAATTACAGTGTCCTCTTTTCTAGTTACTCCTTTGAAGGAAGAATGTTTTTTAAGTCAAGACATGACAGTATTTTTTAGTTCTAAATTTTTAAGTTAGCAATGCACTCCAAAACACAGATGTGTGCTTTTCAAATCTGGACTCCTCTCATTTCCTTCTGATTGCTAATGTGTTACTAACCAAAAGAATCATTAAGTATGCAAGTTAAATAAAGATCAAATAATAATTTAGAATTCCTCTTCTTGATCATAATATACCCCAGAAACAGTATGATTTTGTCTGAAACTCAGAGGGATAGGAAATACTTGTGTTAAATGTTGTAAGTTGAAGACAAGTCCTTTTGTACTTGTGTGCTATTTTGACAACAATCTTCACTAATGGTTTTTTATTTAAACATATATTTTTCTTGATTTTGTTATCTTCAAAGCTGGTAATATTGAAGACGATAAATTTTTTGTACATCTGGATTTGAATATGATAAAAATTGAAAATAATTTTTAAACATACAAACATGATAGTTGAAAGGCATTTGGTAGATCATTTGTACTTGCTTTTTCAGCTACTGTTCTTAAAATAAGCTGATTTTAAAAGGAGCCGGTCCTTTCAAGCTTTGCCGTACTGTGATTTCCTTGTCCTTCAGTCAAAATCAGTGATTTGTTCAGGAGAAATAAGTACTTTTGATTTAATAAGACACAAAACTTCATGGTGATAAAGTACTTTGTAACAAAAATCTTTCAACAGGTGATGACTTTCCATATAAAACTATTTAAGGAATATGTGTCTTGAAAAAACTGTTTTGTTCGATGAAAGACATGATTCAAACCAGTTTGAAGGTATGTTTTATTTTTATTTGCACTAGCCCACCACTTTACCTTTCCAGGAAGCACAAATTTCTCATCCTTTAGAAAATTATGGTAGGAAAAAATGAGTCAAAGTTATATAAATGCTCTTTAAGCCTGGATCAAAGTGGCATTTCTCACTAAAAAAATTAAGAAACCAAACTATTTGTGGCTTTTAATAATTTTATTCTCTTTACTAAGCTACTTCTTTACAGCTCCTCTTGAAATCTCCCTCCATACAACAGTCTTAAAAATGATTAGAGCATTTTTAAGTGAAATTTATGGAAGTCTGGTTATCATAGAAGAAAGCATACTGATTTCACATGTACATTTTGATGTACATTTTGATGAATTTTGACAAATTTATACACTCAGGTAACTATCAGCACAATCAAGACACAGGCCATTTCCATCACTGAAAGATTTCCCTCGTTTGCCATTCTTGTAATTACTAATAAAGCTGTTACAGACATTCATGTGCATATTTTCCTGTAGACGAATAAACACCTAGCAATGAGATTGCTGGATCTTATGGTAAGTGTGTAGTTAAATCCTTTCCCAGAGTGGCTGTACCATTTTGCATTCATGCTAGTAATGTGCGAGAATTCTAATTATTCTACATCCTCACCAGCACCTTAGTTTTGTCAGTTTTTTTACCCTAAAATTAGCCTTTCTAATAGGTGAGGAGTGGAATCATGTTGTGGTTTAATTTGCATTTCCCTAATGACTAATCATGTTCACAATCTTTTTGTGTGCTTATTTACCATCTGTATGTATTTTTTGGTGAACTGCTAAAATAATTTGCCCATTTTTTAAACTGAAGTATAGTTTAGTTTGTTTTAGTTTCAAGTTCAGCAAAGTGATTCAGGTTTATATATTTGTATTTTCATATTATTTTCATTATAGTTTATTATAAGATATTGGATATAATTCCCTGTGTTATATGGTAAATCCTTGTTGCTTATCTATTTTAGGTATAGTGTGTGTATCTGTTAATCTCATACTCCTAATTTATCCCCCTACCTTCCCCTTTGGTAACCTTAAGTTTGTTTTCTATGTCTGTGGGTCTTTTTCTATTTTGTATACAGTCACTCATATTATTTTTAAAATTCCACATATAAGAGGCGTTGTATATTTGTCTTTCTCTCTCTGACTTACTTCATTTAGTATGATATTCTCTAGGTCCATGCATGTTGCTGCAAATGGCAATATTTCATTCTTTTTGATGGCTGTATGTACATGTCATGTCTTTATCCATTTATCTCTTTATGGGCACTTTGGTTGTTTTCATATCTTGTGGCTATGAAGGGATTCATTTATCATTTTGCAAGTACAAAATGACAATAATGTTTTTATTTAAAAATTGTTTTTAATTATGTGGAACCCTGCATGATATCTAACGAATATCATGCACTGTTGGTTGATTATTTTGTATAAAATTCACAAATTTCACAGATGCTTTTATTTTGAGTAAGCAGATATAGAACTTCCTATGTGACATAATTTAGCTTTGTTTCTCAGTTCCTAATGCTGCATATTTTGCATCTCTGACCGAATTAGGCAAATTGCTTTATGCCTATTTAAGACAGTGAAATACCCCCTGGGTTAAGTCTTTCTTATGTTCTGTCATCTTGGGTACCACTGACAGCACTTATTTTTCATTGCTATCCTTCATACTTTTCATAAACATTTCAAGAAAATTTATTTCTCTGAATTCCTTCTATTAACATTGTACAGGGGGAGGACGGTATAACTCAAATGGTAGAGCGCATGCTTAACATGCTCAAGGTCCTGGGTTCAATCCCCAGGACCACCTCTAGGAATAAGTAAATAAACCTGATTACCCCTTCACCCCCCAAAAAGAAAAAAGTAAATAAAAAGTAAAAATTAAAAAAAAAAAACCAACACTATACACTGCTCTGCAGACACTGTAGAATCACACCCTCATCATCTTCATCAATGCTGTCAAGTAAGAGTGAATGGAATGATAGTAAAAAAAAGTCTCAAATTAATTATGATTTACAGTTATCCAGAGAGATAGCAGGTAGTATTTGTATCTAAATATTATAAAATAATCAAAGACTTTGGTTAAATAAATATATTATTATCATCAAATATAAAAGAATACAACTAATAAAGTCTGCCTAAACTATAACTAACCTCTCTAGCTCCATTTTGAAAAAAAAAAAAAGGTCATATAATCTATATCTTCCTTTAGATGGATTGCGTTTGTTAGCAAATTAGATTGATTTGTATAATTCCATTTAATTATAGCTAAACGTGTATGCTGAATATTTAATTAAAAAGTTTCTTTACAGAAACAAAAGCCAGTCTTTTAAAAAATTTTATTGTTTATTGCAGTGTAGTTGATTTACAATGTTAGTTTCAAGTGTACAGCGAGGGGATTCAGTTATACATATACATGCATGTATATTTTTTCTTTTCAGATTCTTTTCCATTATATGTTATTACAAGAAATTGTGTATAGTTCCTTGTGCTATACAGTGGGTTCTTGCTGCTTATCTATTTTATATATAGTAATATGTATCTGTTAAACCCAAACTCCTAATCTATCCTTCTTATACTTTATGGAAATAAAAGCCAGTCATTTCCCTGCCCCTTTTTCCCTTAAAAGGATTTAAAGCAAATAGCTAACAACAACTTCCACTCCAAATGGAAGTTCTGTTAAATGCCATAAACAGAATTGCTGGGAATATGACCAGAAACATGTCTTGTAGGTTTTAGTAAGTTCAACATGTAAAAACAAACAAACAAAAAGTTCCAAGATGGAACTTCATGTAGTCATGATCCTCTAGGCCCATATGAAGCATCATCTTTTGAAGCAGAAAACATTCCTAGGAGCTAAGAAATCTGAAGCAAAGTCTTGGATTTTCTATAGTCTTTAAATATCAGCCTTACAAATTGATGGAAGTGCTGTTGAATGTATGTCTGGAGTTGTTCAAAATTGGGTCTGACTATAATTACTGCTCTTTTGTTATTGGCTGCAGGACCTGTGGGTCTCTTCATTGCAAAGGGTGTGGGCGACTTCTGGTCCCAACATATAACCCCATTTAAGAGAAGTCCATTTGGCCCCTTCGTTTGCTGACATTGGCTTCCTGTCCCAACAATTTGAAAGTCATCATCACCTCCAGCAATATTGCTCCACATGCCAAAAGAAGGTCTTCCTCTCTGGAGTCTCTTGGACATGCGGCAGAAAGAAGGGCACACCTTGGTCTCTTGGTAACTTTGTTATTCACATACTGCTTTGGGTAGCCACCCACTCTTACGCTGTGGCCCTGCTGCATTTTTCCTGTGCTCCTGTCTGAGCTCTGTAGGCAAAAATTACACGAAGCCTATGCTAATACTAATGGATTTACTATGGAGCAAAACGTCATGGTTACTGTATCTCGTCATGCATTTAAAATCACAATACCTTGAACTCAGGCATCCTGCTGTAATGTACTCACTGCTTAGTTGAAGCAATATTCATAAATGTATATGACTGTTTAACAGAAAAGAAAAATAAAGTTGAATGCAAGTATAGGTGACATGAAGAAGCTGGATGAAATATCTCTGAGAAATCTGAGCTCGGCAGCCACCGTGGACATGTTAGGTAGTTAGATAAATGGGGGTGCTGGACAGACAGGTGGAGGAGAGGGAGGATGGCCCAAAGACAGTGTTATGCCCACCTCCAGCAGAAAGGGACTTTACTTCCTCTAAATGAGTGCCAGCAAGAGACTGGTTAAAACCCGACAGCCACGACTGCGCAGTAGCAGGAAGGACTCAACCAGACACAACCCAATGCTCAATATATTATAATTAACAGTGCGGTTTAGCCCCCCAACCCTGCCCCATGGGTTTTTCTGTGCACACGATGGATAAGGACAAGTGCAAAGGGGTCAAACATGACTAACCATTCCAGAGACAAGAGCTGTCAATCAATCAAGAGGCCATCTCTAAGGGAGGGTATAAGAGAAAGGGGAGCAAAACCCACCACTTTCCTCCCTT
The DNA here is from genome assembly GCF_036321535.1 of Camelus dromedarius. Lineage (NCBI taxonomy): Eukaryota > Metazoa > Chordata > Mammalia > Artiodactyla > Camelidae > Camelus > Camelus dromedarius. Next base: position 65,686,123 of record NC_087439.1, on the reverse strand, counting down.
GGATCAGCCTGCCTCTCATTCTTGGAGATGTGCTTTCCCTTTTTTAAAATAAATCTTCTAAAATCTCTTGCTATACAACGCACTGTCTCCCGACTGTAAACTTGTCTTTGGGGTATGACAAAAAAGGGGATCTTTACCTTTTGGGGTAACAGACACGCTCAGAGCTTTCTGGGCTAATCAAGGGCTGAATGTGGCTTTTGGCGGCATGCCTTGCCTCCCCGAGGAGTACAGTTTGGTTTGCTGCTTCTCTTTAGTATAATGTGTGTTTTTCATTCTATTTCAGCAACAGCTTTCTCCACTAGCTTGCCAGTGAAAACCACTGAGTGAATATAAAGTTTCTCTAGAAGAAATCAACTATGGCTTATCTGCTTAGTGTCAAAGCCTGTCCTCATCTTTTGAAAACAGCGTCCTCAAAATCACCTGTAATGGCTGTGTGTGTGTATGTGTGTGTATGTGCGTGTGTTTATGTGAGTAAACGTGTATATTCAGCATATATTCATTAGTGTATTCCTGGATGATTCATGCCAGGATGCTTTTTTATTTGTTTGCCTTGTCTTCACTAAGATCCATTAAGCAAAAGGGAATGTAAAATTGTGTATAAAGGAAGCTATTTCTGTTTTTGAGCTCATTCACTTACATAACAGTGTGAGTAGGCTGCTGACTCAGAAGCTTTCTTGCTTAAGTGATCTCGTAGAAAGATTTACAACGTTTACTTTTAATTCTGTTAACTGCTAAGTTCACTGATTTTTAGTATTTTTCCAGAGAAAATCTTTATATATACAAACATATGTTATATATACATAACCTATACATACATATAATATATAATAATTTACATATAAGTATATAAGTATGTATAGATAACATGTTTATACATATATATGTAAGAATTAAGAATTTGGTGGTTTTCAGGGAGAAAAATCAAATATTTTCAAAATGATATTTTCATTCTTACTTTTCACATTAGCCAATGAAAGAAGACAGAATATAATTAGGGAGTTTTATTTACATAATATTTTACTCAGTAGGCTCACTGCATGCATTTGTTCTAGACCCTTATTATCTTCACTCCCAGTCCAAAGAAGGAAGAATCCATTCTTATGTTCTCTTTTGCCCTGATCGTTTTTCTTCTGCCTCCTGCTGCATTCATCTTTTTCCCAAAAGAATAAGCCCTGTTTTTCTCAGCTTCAAGTTCTCCTGCTTTAACTCTATATTCACAGATTGCAGTTTCATTATCCTCAAGCAAAGTCTTCCTGCCCCCTCTGGCACTAATTCAGCTCTCTCTCTATTTATTTCTCTTCATCACAGAACTTTGTGAAGGTCTAAAGTACTTCTACTATCCTTGCTTCATCCACTGTATCCTGGTTTCTAACTAAACCCCATCAATTGCTTTTTCTAAGGTCATCCACTTAAAACAACTTTGCCTAATAACCTAAATGAGTATGACTCTGCTTATTGTTGATGTCATTTATTTTTCAAAGCAATTAAATTCAGAAAAGAGCATGTATTAATTAAGTATTCCAGGTGCTGTTGCTTTAGAGATTAACGATGTCGTCTCAAGGAACTTAGAGTTCAGTGAGGGCGATGGAACATGAATTAGGCAACAACTCATAAAGTTTAGTTTTTTGATAGAGATGTGATACTCATTATAGGCTAATCAAGAATGTTCATTTATCTAGAAATAAAAAATTTTTTCTAATTTAAAGAATTTCATGATTGACTAGACCTTGAGAAAGGGTTTGTTAAATTTGGGGAATGACGTAGCTTACAAAAATCTTTGATTTTTTGGATGTAAAACATGAATTTTCAACTCAGTAATAGTGTTTAACATAAGCAAATAAAGAATAATCACACTTCTAAAAAATTAAGGAAAGTGGTTTAACTCCCCAAATAACTCCTTTCATATGCTATGGAAATGCCTCAGTCATACCTGCTAGATTCTCTCGTATTTGATAAAAACCTGAAAATTATTTTTATACCGTTTAATACATATAACACATAATCTAGATTTCTGTAGTATTTAATGTATATATGTGTTTATATACAGATATAGAAAGAAGATAGATAAATAAAAATAGGTAGGTAGATAAAACAGTCTCCTTGATAAAATGGTACATGACATTTTAAGAAGTAAGTTAATTACTCATTTTCAAATATTTTTTGTGATCCGTGATAGGTCAAACACTGAATCTTTCAAGGAGAAAATGCATAAGCCTACAGAGGAAAAAAAAAAAAGCTAGAACCTTTATGAAGACACGTTAAATAAGATCCTACCTAAAAACCACCAAAAATGAGTTGACACTGAAACCTCTTTAAAAAACAGGATTTTCCTTAATGGTGCTTATAATGTGTATAATACACAACCTTGCATAACTGCACAGAAGACCAGCCCGTGAAGCACTAGGTACTGCTGGGGCTGGGCTCCCATGTCCATAATGTGGCCACAAGCAGTTTCTTCTTATAATTCCCCAAGAACTTTGTCACATGTTTTGGTTTTCATGGACACAGCCCAGTGCTTCAGCCAACAGACATTTTCTACAGGCTAGATATGCAGGGGCCACAGTCTTGGAGGTGACCTGGTTTGAGAGCTCTGCTCCATGTGGGATAGTGACTAATGATCTTCACTCATACCTTCCTTTTTGGAACATTTTGATTTCAAGTGAGGTGTTGAATCAGGGACTGTATTACACATAAAGAAAAGGTAAAATCAGTGAAGAAGCTTGGTTATAATTGTTGAGAAATCAATAGAGTGGGAGGAAACAAAATATGGCTTCTAAAGAATGACATGCAAGTGTCGTGTACTTACTTTAGATCACAAAAGTAGTGATAGTAACTGGACCAATTTCTACTGTTGTTTTGGTTCTTCAAAGCCCAAAAAAAGTCTGCGTTTTCTTCATTTCTTGTGTTCGGATAATAAATGCCAGTTTACCTGGCCATGTTCTTTTCCTTATAATCTGAAAATGCCTAGTGCAGTATTTATGAATTATTAAGAATTGATTGAATGCTCTGTTTAAGTATCACACATTCAAACAGCAAGCCAAGCTTACACCATATTATTAACGTAGAGCTTTATGCTTTTTCTAGTATTTTTTCATCAGCAGTGATAGTACTTTTGCCAAATAATGTGAATAGCATTATGTGCTATTGGTTATCATTCTGGGCTTCTGTATGTATGCTGGTATGGTAAAAATATATTACAAAGAAAATGAACCAGTTACGCTGAGAAAGATTGTTATAATGTGCATGCTTTGGAAAGGTATAGTTTAAGTGGATGCATCTGCTCTGATTTTAATGTGTTTATTATAAATCTAAATAAAATTATGGAGATTAGTATATGATTTTCACTAGATGGAGTCTAAGTAATTGGAGATTAAATATTTTTGCAAAACTTATTTTTGTGCATTTAAAATTTTATGTTATCACATGAATTAATCAGCAGAAGCAAATTTATAATATATACTTTTATTTTGAGAGAACTTATGAGGTTTTAGCTATCATTTTTGTACTTGTTGGCCAACCCATAAAGATAATTAAGTAGTGAGAATATAAAAAGGAAACCTTTCTCTGAATCATTTCTTTATATTGACATTCCATTTGGTGGTGGAGCACGCAATTTTGGCAGTCCATATTACCTAGCACAGTGCCTTGACCATAGTAATGTCTAATAAATATGGACTGTATTCTTTTGAGTGATTTTAGACTCTATTCCAATTTCCCTTTATGATGTGCTCCTGCACCCACCATTAGTCTTTGCCAATATCCTTTATTGGAAAAAATACATCTTTCAATTTATGGAGGCACACAGTGTTGGACTTCTGCTTTCAACACCTAATGACGTCCCAGGAACTTGAGACAATCATTATTTGTATAGTAAGATTAGAATCAAAATTAAAATGGAAAAAATTCACTCAGTTTCTGAGATATATTTGATTTCATAGAGCTAATATCCATTTATGATATTAAAGATGACTAGGGCTCTACTATAAACTATTCTATGTCTTTAACTTAGATTAATTGAATTTAATTATTAGCCTGGATCAGGGGTGTTAGCATTTTATTGTTCCTGGATGGAACTGGCTTTTTCAGCATAAAAAATAATGTAAATTATCTAATTTTTACTGTCCTGTGCATTTCAAAGCCTTGAGCAAATGTGACTTCAACTCCCAATCACAACTCCGTTATACATATGCTATACTGAGAAAAATAACTGAAGCATAAATGTGAGAAATATTCTGACATTTTCATTATAAGTTAAAAATTTTATGAGAAAATTGGAATACATAAAATGTAGGAAGTTGAGGAAAAGGCAATTAAATTGTTTTAGGATTCTTGCAATTGTAATATTTGTAATTTCTAGGTCCTGAAAATACAGTCTAGTTCATATGGTTATGTTATTATGAGGTTCCTTGACTGTTGAACTCTTGATAGTTTTCCTTTTTTGACTCGTGGTTGGTAGATCTTCATTTATTCAAAATAATGTTTCCCATATTAAGAAGAGTTTTTCAGGGAAAAGTTACTTTAATTTCAATACAATTCAACAACAGCAATGCCCTATCAAATAGAAATAATACCCACAGTACATTCCAGAGATATATGTTCCCAGTTATTCTGTTGGAATTTTATCCAGTTGTTACTGAAAAGTTGGAATTTGAAATAAAAAGGGATATCATTGTCTGAATTAATTAACCATTCATTACCCTTTATATTGAAATAGTGTTTATTGAAGAACTGGTGAAAAAATCCTTTAGGATATCAATATATTTATTCTGACATTTTATAGGCTCTCAAGTGTTGCAGCCTTCTCTCAAACGATAAAATCCTGGGGTTTCCATCCATATTAATCAAAGGATATATTTATTTTTAGTGAAACTATATGTTTAGTGTAGCTTTATGAGAAAAATAAAAATTCCCCATAGGTGCAAGATTATGTTCTATAAAATACTCAATTATAATATTCTGCTAATTAAGACAGAAAAATAAAAAATAAAAAATTTTTTTTAAAAGACAGAAAAATACATATAATTGCTTTCTGAAAAGGAAGTTATATTCACCTTATATAAGATAGAACAGACATATATCATGCTTTTATCATTTTTTCCTAAGACTTCCCTTGGAAATGAGCATTTTTTGCTCTCATGATTTCTAGTAAAAGATTTTCAGTAAAGAAGTAAAGCTTTTATTTTATGAATTCAGCATGATAGAAAAAGGATGAGTGCATTAAGCAGCAAAATATTTCAATTGAATAAGCAAAATATACATGGTGATAGAATCATTAAAATTACATTTCGAATAATGCAGCTAATTCATATTGAAGTGTTTAAAGGAAGATTTTTCCTTTGTTCTTAACGTTTTGGATTTTATTTTTTAAGAAGTTCTCATGAGTTAGTGCAAGGACCAAAACTTTTCTAATCTCAGCTCCGTCACTCACAGCTCTATGGCTTTGCCCAGATCATGAAACATCTTGATGTCTCAGTTTACTTAAATATAAAATGGGCATAGTAGCTCACATTTCATGATGGTTTTGTCAGGAGTAGAGATAATACATGCAAACTGACTAGCTGTGTGCTTGCCACATTAATACATAATGATTCAAGTGATGTAACTACAGAAACATTAAAAAAGAAAAAAGACAACTAGTGAAACACATTGAATCTCCCTACACATTATGAAATTCCATTTGAAGTTTCCCAAGTGTGATCATTGCAGCTCAATACAATCATTATTACTCAACACTTTTATAAGTGTGTCTGACAGCACTCATTAAAACAGCTGCCTCCTTCTGGGACCTTTAATTGCCATGCAATTCATATGAAACCAAGGGCAGTATTAATGTGCTTCTTTTCCCCCTAGAATGATTGCCATTTATTGTGTGAAAACAAAGGAAAGGTCAAGGAAAAGACAAACGCACACAATAGAAACCCAAAGTGTCATCGGCAGGTTTCAAATGATCTAGGACATCCTGGAGTAAGAGAAATAATCAGTAATTAATCAGGCCTTCATACTATGCTTTTCTGTAGGTAATAAACCTATGGGATCAAAAAATAAAAATGGCATTATCTTTTGCCTAATGGGAAGATATTTGGTATACCAAAAATCAGTAAAATACAGAACAGTGAAGTCAAATGTTTATACAAGTAAATAGCAAATGTTTATAAACACTATTTCTGTAATTTGCAAATGTTACTCAAATTCTCTGAGCTCTTGTTTACTCATCTGTAAAGCAAGGGTGTAATACCTCACTAGGTTATTGTAAGAGTTAGTAAAAACATGTGTGGGATGCTTATCTTCATGCCTGACACCTACCAGGCTCTTCAAAAGCCTTGTTTCCACTTTCTTCTCTCTTCTCTCATTTGTATAACACCTTGGGGAAAAATTCACCCTGTGCTTTTCAATCATTTGATTGAAATATGTTTCCATATGAAATTTTGTCTGGAGTGTTACTTGGTTCTCCTGAACTCTTATTAGGAAGGACTCATTTCTCTTCCCGATTCTTACTAGTAGGACATATAATTTCTTTCATCAATTTTTCAGTCACATTTTTCTATTTCAAAATGATAATTCTGAAATTTGAATTAAACACCTTAAGTGTTCTTATGCTACCATTTTAAAAAGAAAAATGTAGCATTAGAACTCTCTTCAAGAAATTGCTACATACAAAATCCCTGGCAGGTAAATGTCACAAAAAGCACTTCTGACATTCTAGCTTCAAAAAAATCATAAAAATACCTTTGAAGTAAAAATGAGGGGGAAATTCAGCAAAAGAAATAGACAAAGACAGGAAAACTGGACAAATAGAAAAAATAAAACATATTATACATAATATAATATTTTAAAATATTATATTTTGCTTTTTTTTTTAAATTTGAAGGAAGAATTTATATGTCTGACAAATGAAAGGGAAAATGAATTTTGGAGATGCATACAACATATAGCTCAACTAGAAGAAAATTAGTTGCAAGATTTAAAGATATGACATCAGATGGAAACAAAATTTAGTCATTTACAAACTTCTTTCTTGAGACTGTGTGGTACTAGTTCTTAAGTAATAAAATTAGTTGTATGAGTGTACATTCATACTTAAACTACAAAGGCCCATTCAGAGTTTTCAATCTAAAAAAAAGTGACATTGACTATTCTAAAAATTTTTAATTGTGTAAATTGAATTATAAATGAAAGTGCAAATTGCTTTGCTAGATAGTAGAAATGCTGTTAACCATAGCAAAATAACCGTTTAACCTTAGGAAAGACATTAAGTTGAAATTCTGTCCCCTGTTATAAAAGTAAGTGAGAACTACTTGAAGGCTAATTGATCATCTTGGGGAAGACACTTTGATAAGAAATAAAATCACATGAAATCTAAATAGCAATGCTAGAGTTGCCCCAAATCTCCGTTTTACTAAATGAGATCCAGAAGAGTGTTTGAAAGCTCATTTTTAAAATTCAAGGACAGATTGGTATTTAATATGGGTAAGATATTGCTAAAAGATACAGAAGAAGGGTGGTTTGTTTTAGCATCAGTCAGTGTCCCAGGAAGTAAAAGAATCAAGTAGTTTGTTTAAATGGACAGAGTTTAACGAAGGGAATACGTATGTAAGAGTTGACAGGGCTAAGGAAAAAGAAAAAAGAGGTATTCATATAAATAGGAATTAGCAACCTTGGCCTCTGTTAGTACCCCTGGACAAAGCCATCAAGGTGAGGATATAAAGTTACCATTTCTCTGGTGAAATCAAGAACCATGGTAGAAGGACTACCCTTCAGGGGCTAAATCATAGAAGAAGGTGGATGTCCAGAGCAGCTCCACCAGACAAGGCAGGAAACAAAGAAATGCCCTGAGCCCTGCCCCCTCTTACTATCCGGCAGGTACCTTGCATGGGAGGAACCCAGTCTAAAGCCAGCCAGCGAGGGAGCCCACATACACAGCCTCCAGAGCACAGAGAAGGGAGAATACAAGTGGAAACTTGGTCAGAGGAGAGAAAAAGGAGGGAAAGAAGCATTACAGCATCAGTATTGAAAACAGGATTGAACATTGGATTATGAAATTGTTTGCATGCATCTTTCTCATTCATACATTCAGTCAAATCTTGGTAAAGTTTATTGAGTACCCAAAGAATGAAAAGCACTTTCATTCATGTCATAGCAAAGAGTTTACGTTAGCAGTGAAAGGTCTGGGTTTGTTAAACATGGACACTGTGTTTGATCATATCAGTAGCAGTGTTTGCACACAGGGTAAGGGATTATCCAGTCAACAAGCATTTTGCTGGATTTTGTGGGGATTTTTAGAACATGAATAATGACAATAACAAAATGTAGAATTTATTTCTATAGTAGATACTTATAGTCTATGTGACTTTTTTTTTTTGCACATGTATTAGAATTAAGTATCAACACTTTTTTTGTTCTAAGAAATAGAAAAAATGAAAAGGAGTGCAAGTTTTAGGATGAGAGTTGCATATTTGAGACCAGAAATGAGACTAGACATTCTTAGTAACTTTAGTGCAATAGGTATGGTGTACAAGCACCATTTAAAGATTTTACGTCAAGGATGGGACTTGAACTGGGGTCTTTAAAGACAGGAAGCATCTATGTAGACAGAAATGAACAAAGAAATATCAGTACACTAAAATTAATAAAATTATTAATAATATTAGCCAAGTCCATTCTAACATTTTCCTTATAGTACATATTTTCAAGTTACAGCCAAATGGCTGTCTGTGAGGTAAAAGTTAGTAGTTGATGCTAAAGGTCAGATCAGAAAAAGAGTGAAATAAGTAATTGTTAAAATTAAAAAAATAATTTTGACTACTGAGATTTTTATTGAATTAACAAATTTCATCAGCTAGTTTTTGAAAATATACCTAATTGAAATTTTAACTATAGCATCTCCTTTTCCTATATACTCTTCCCTCAATATGCTACATTCCCCACCATTTATATACACTTTTACTAAAATAAATATTCTTTTGCATAACCTTCACCTACAAGAACAACGACAAGAAATAAGTTAGCATATTGTATGGTACTTAAAATGACTGAATTACCTATGGATGTGGCCATGAGGAATCATTCAGGATATACTGATGGATAACAGATTTAGGCAAGTCTCATTCTTAATAATCACTTGTTTTTATTCTAGCTGGACTCACAGTCTTTTGTGCTTTTTAAACCAATTATTGGTATTTATAAAGGGTGAAAGCAGTGTTCTTTTCATTTCTGTTTTTGCAACTTTCAAAGAATATTATGACCGATGACCAATTTCAGGTAAACCACCAGGCAAACATTGCATTAATGGTTAAGAATGGAACAGAAACATCAGGTCTCAAGGCACGATGTCACAATCCTCAGATCACTCAACACTACGCATATTAAATCTGAAGTTTTAACCCACTTTTCCTGTGGGATATTTGGTTTCTGTTTAGTTATTTTGCTGCCTGAAATGTTTTCTAGGCATTTTGCCCAGTTGGTTTTATTTCTGAAAATTTATTTGTACTAAGTATCAGACTGAATTTCTGAGATAGATATTGGGGTTATGATTTTTACATTTATAATCACTATCAGTGATATAATTTTAAAATTTTCTGAAAAAAATGAATTGTAAATTACACGGTTTGCTCTCCACTAGAGTACTATTTTCAAATGCCAAATCACTGTAAATAAAGCGAGAGAAACAATATATTGAAGTAATCAACTGCTGAATTTAGATGAAAATAGGATCTAGAATTCAAAAATGTCATAGTAAAATTTTATTAACAAATACAAAACAAAGTTATACAGAAACTAGATACATTGATGTTTATGTATTTATTAATATATTGTTCACATTTGTGTATTTTATTAATTTAAGTCTAAAGCTATATAATTGAGACTGGCTTCCTATTCTTCAGTATTTTCAGGAACCCAGAATTCACTTGTAGCTATTGCCAACATGAAGTCTTTGTTATCTGCTTTGTCTTAGTCTTCCAGAAAGAGGACCATGAGACAAAGATTTGAGTGCAAGTATTCCTTTTTAGAAAGTGTATGGAACACTGGTGTGATTAATTTTATCTATCAAATTGGCTATGTTATAATGCTGATGTTATTTGGTCAAATACAGTCTGGACATTTCTGAGAAAGTATTTTTAAGATGTGATTAACATTTAAATCAGTAGACTTTGAATAAAGCAGATTGTTCTCCATAATGTGGGTGGATTTTGTCCAATCAGTTGAAGGCCTTAAGAAAAAAGACTGAGAACCACTAAAGAAGAAGAAATTCTGTCTCTAGACTACAATAGAAGTTCTGCCTGAGTTTGCAGCCTTTGGACTCAAGACTTCAGCATCAACGCTTGCCAGAATTTCCAGCCTGCTGGCCTGCTCTGCAAATTTTGGACTTACTAGCCCCCACAATTATGGAAGTCAATTCCTTAAAATAAATCTCCATCTATCTATCTACTATATATCTATCTGTCTACGGAATCCTGACTAATACAACCATAAGGAAGTTGAAAAGTATTAACAAGAAGAGAAGGCAGCCAATAAAGAGCATGTTATTTTGGCAATAACCACAGTAGGCAAGTACAATGTGATTTCTGCAGAAAACCTCAGGGACATTATTTAAATACATACCTCAGAATTATTTTCCCCAAGACGTGAGAAAGTTGAGACACTTAGACATAATTTGCTAAAGGTCATTGGTTGGGGGTTGCTTCTGGAGTTTTTCATTCCTCAGCACTTCCATCCTTCCACTTCTCTGAGCAAAGCAGTCCTCCACAGTCCTGAAGAAAAGCCTTGGGCAGGAAGATGCAGATGCTGGCAGTTGGAAACAAACCAAGGATGCACAGAAAGCATAAGTTCTGAGGGTTGTGCTCACAGCACTGTGACAGCCATGGGGTATGCTGCTCAAACCTTCCTTCAAGACAGAACTTGCCCAGAAGAGTGTCGTCACGGACACTCTCCAGCTGCAGCACCATTGGTGTGTGCTGTGGCATTCCTGCCAAGGACACACTCTCCTTGAGCAACTCAAGCATGAAAACCATCGTTGTAGTAGGGCCTGGCAATTTCTGCCCCACACCAGGCTTACTAATGGAAAGTCTTTGCTCTGAACCTCTCTCACGGGCTGCCTGAGACTTTCTCAAGTGTTGTGCTGTGTTTGAGTCTCTTCCTTTCCAATTTTATTTTCTTCTTCTTCTCCTTTCACAGATGGACCTACATCATGGTCCAAAATCTTTATTCCCAATTCCTGCCAATTTCCCCCCTTACCTTTAGCAGGCATTAGCCCTAATAAACCTATTGCACTTCTATTCTGTCTTGGCCTCTGCTTCCTGGAAAAAGTGTGAAGCAATTTCGACTGTCTTGACCTCTTGCAAGTATCAGCTTGAGAAAAACTGAAACAATAAGGCCTTTACTTTTCCTCACTCATCTTCATTTCCCAAGTTCCTCTCCAGAGGAGAGGCTCACAGGAGTTGCTACCCAATGATTATGAAGAAGTGAATTTGCACAGCCATGGAGTGCAGCTCTCAGACTCCGATTACACTGTTAGACTGTTTGACATTGTCCTACAATGTACTGGGCCTTTATATTTTCAGTATTTTCTTCCTCTTTGCTTATTAGATTGGATCATTTCTCTTTTCTCCCTTTCTTTTCTCTCTCTCTCATCCATTTCACATTGACACTGTCATCTCACATCTCTCATGATCTTTGAGTGTGTTTCATATTTCAGATAGTTTTTTTTTCATTTCTGTAAGATTTATTTGGCTTTTTAAAATAGTTCCCATTTTTTTCTGCTGAAATTTGCCAGTTATTCTATCACTTTGACCATCTTTTACATTAAATCCCTAGACCCTCAAACTGTCTTTGTTTTAAGGGCTTGCTTGCTGAGTTCCTCATAGGGGTCATCTTGTGGTTAGTTTTCTCAGTTTTTTTTTTTTTTTAAATATTGGTCATATTGCTTTTCATGCCTAAAAACTTTTGACTGTCTGTGTAACGCATATGACAGGTTCTAGAAACTCCAGATTTCCTTGTTCTCTACATAGTTCTGTTCTTTCTGGCAGTTAATGTGGCTCAATTCAAACACTCTCCCTCTGGTGAGCTGGGAGACCGTGGGGAGATCTCAACTCGGTTCCTTTATGCTTTCATTTGTTACTTTTTGGTTGTAAGTCTACCCTATGCAAGCATAATTCAGGAATCAACCAAGGGTTTCGATATAGTTTATGAATAGACTTTGTGGTTCCTTTTTCTGTGGCCACCTTCCCTTAGTTTGCTTGCATTTGTTTTGGCAATCCCGTTTTATTACCTGACATCCAAAGTCATTAAATCTTTAGCTTTCTGAGTGTGTCCACAGTATGTAGTTTAAAGAGTGTCTTTCCAGTGAAAAGTTGTAGAAATCTGAGTCTCATAAAGTGCCATTTACTTTTTTAAAGGGTCAGATTCCCTTCAGTTTTTATCTCTATTATTTTCTGCGTATCTGTGGGTGGTTGTACTTAATTGCTTCTTAGTTAAAAATAAAATATATCAGTATGTAGATGATGCTTGAAACCCTTCTAGAATATTTGAAGAGGCAGTGGTAAAGTGAGAAATGGAGAAAACTGAGGATAGAAGCCTGGAGAAGACCTGACGAGACTCACAAAGGGGATTAAAAGGAGAAGGCTGATTAGTAGAAAGGTGGGTTAGTTGTGTTAATAAACCCAACATGGAGAAAATTATAAGGAAAAAGACAAAGGTTAAAATGTTTTAAATCAGAGTGAAACTGAGTAAGAGAAATAAGTGCAATTACATCGATGTCTGGAGTCAGAGCCCAAATCAGAGCATATCAAGAGAAAATTAAAAGGAGTGGAAAAGAGTGTACTGATCACATGTTTTAGAAATGAATTCATGTACGAGTTTAAAAAGTGTCTCAACTTTTTGGTGCAGTAAGTGCTTATTTTTCCTATATAACAGGAAGCATGATTTCAAGCAACTGCCAATGTCAGATCAGAAGTACAAATATGGGGCTGAAATTTGTACCAAACTTCTTTTGTTTCCCATTAAAGATGGAAAGAAAGATCCACTTCTTTTGCTTTTTATCTGACTGCCCACTCCAAAGGAGGCTGGGGCAGTGTGTTGTTTAAGTAGGCACTTCGCTGCCCCACGCAAAATCAGAGTTCTCTTAGCAAAGACGTGGGGATTAAAGATGAGAAGACTCAGTAGCCTGGCTCCTCTCATACACAGGCTTACCTTTCATACTCCAAATTCTCCCCCAGGTGCTGCACCCACCTTGAAGTCCTAAATCTGCTTGTGAGTTACAGTCCTTTTCATCATTCATCGAAATAATGTCTGTCAGGCATCTGTTATGTGCCAGGTGCTGCTCTAAATTTCTCCCCATATATTAGAGACAAAAAAAGACAGAGTCCTGCCATCACGGAGCTTAATTCCAACAAGAGGTCAGGTTATGTGCTCTAAATAGAAGTCAAATTACGTACCCTTAACACACTGGTGGTGAAGGAATAGATGTGTGAAATCCCCATTTGGAAAAGGAGAGGACAGAAGTGGAAGTCACTTTTGCAAAGCACACATTAACCCTTGCTGGCTAGTGCACTAATTCTTTAGAAAGCAGTAGTGAGTGAAAGTTTGGGAATCAGTGATGGCTGGGTACTTTCCCACTGAAATTGTTACATTCTGACCAATTTCTGCTGGGTGATACATCCTGTCTTTCAATATGTTAATACAAAATAGCTTCTCTAATTAGTGAGTTTATATGTAAATTATATACTTAAGCCAGAAAGAAAAATTACAACTGCTGTCCTAGTGTGAATACTAACGTAATGAGACACCAGTTCCTAAGAGCACCTGGAATAGGTTTTTGGCTCATGGAGTCGCTCCTGAATGACACATAGAGGACTCCCAGAGGACATCCTTGGTCTAGGCAGGAACACTTAGGCAGCTGCTGTCTTTGTTCGGCAGCACGTGCTCTTTTGTATCCTGAGTAAATGTTACATGAAAATCTATCAAAAAGCAACAAACAGAGGAAAAAAGGTAGGAAAGTGTGGGTCCAAGTGCCCAAATGGCTCTTGATTAGCACATAGAATGCTCTCATCTCTAAATGAGGATAATGCAGTGCTATGAATAATCTAGGTAGTTATTAATGTGTTTTCAATGATATCCCCATGCTGCTGTAGCCACTGATGGAAATTGCCTTGTTCTTAACAGCTCAGCAATTTAAAACGCAGGGGCTACAGTTCAGAGGTAGTTCAGTAAAGTGCCTCAAATTGCCCCATCATAGCATTCATGTTTCTAAGCAACTATTTCTATAGCAGTGTTCCACTAACCTATGATTATAGAAATTAGCACCCTCTACATACGGGGTTGAGTCATAGCCTTTTCGGAAATTTGAAATTCATCAAAATTTTGCATCCTGATTATTTTGGCATCTCTCACTAGTTTTATCCATTTCACATTTAAGACATAAAAAATTCAGGTGTGTTACATGGAGGGGGAAAATACATGAATTTCAATGAAAAAATACTAATGAAAGGTTGAGAAAAATCTCCACCTACAGATGCCATGGGTCTAGGCAGAAAGCTGTTTCACCAGCTCCCCTTGAGGTGTGGCATTAAGGCTATTAGAGTGCAGAAATGTGAATTACATCCTCAGGTCAGTGGCCTTCATGGCCTTCTCAGAAAGGAAAGCTTGAAAGAGTATGCTTTGAAGATGACACAGTCGATAATCATATAAGAGCTGACAATGCAATGAGGGAAGAAAAAAAAATTTAACTGTAACAAGAATAATCAGCTTCTGGGGAGAGTTCTATCCCTGGCATGGAGATGACTGTCTTCTCGTTGTATCCTCAGTTGGCAGAGAGACTAAGCAAGTTCTCTGATATCCCTTCTTATAAAGGCACTAAACCCATCATGAGGGTCCTACTCTCAAGACCTCATCTAAACCTGATTATCTCCCAAAGGCTCCATCTCCAAGTATCATCACCCTGGGTTAGAGCTTGAACATATGATTTTGGGGATGAAGGGAGAAGGAAACACAATTCAGTTCATAGCAAATCTTTCCTGATTATGTGTTAAAGATGTTCAAAACATAAGGTGGAAGAAAGTTCACAATCTTTACCCATTCTGCTCTCACATCACATCATGAACCAAGCTGAAAAAGTAAAGTACTTTGTGAGTGTTGGAATGAAAATTGCTCCAACCACCTCATTCATTGCTCGATAGCACTCGTAATTTCAGGAACCCAGTTCAAAGGAAGAGAACTCAATTTTTCCGTATCTCCATTGGCGCTATAATAAATTTTTAGAGCTGAGTAATTAGGAGACACTATTTCAGATGCACTTATTAGACAAGTTTAGAATGTTATTTTTTTCTATAACGTTCTCAGGATAACTACACTCAAAGACAAATGCAAATTTTGATCTTAAGATTACATATTCTACAAATGCTTTTGCCCCATAGTTTAACCTTTAAATATTTACCTTTTGAATTCTACTTTTTGCATTGTAATTAAATTACTTTACAGAAAGATACACAACATTTGCTGGTCAATTATTGAGTAAATCATTACTTTTTTGATGAGTAATGGAGCTTCACTTCATAAATAAAATGATAACTGGAAAGTTTAAAATTCTATATTGTATTTGGTTATTCAACCTTTTGAATATAATGAGACTTTCTCATATTATTTATAAACGTCTATAAATTATGGATATTCTCTAATCAAAATTCTCAAAATCTTCACCATATAAAACATAGAGTATCAAATATAAATATGGAATATAATCCATTTTGGTCACGGTATTTAATTTTTAAAATTTGGTTGCCATTTTTAACCCATAGTTATAGTTATAATGATCAACTTTTATGACATCCCATGACATTGGTTTTTGTTTAACCATGATTTGTTTCAATGTAGTAATCAAACCATCTAGCAATACTCCCAATAAAATACTGTGTGGCTAAAATGGGAAAGAAAAAAATGCCTAGTAGACAAAAGGATGGCGTATCTCTGTTGTTGCTTTTCTGATGAAGTCAGCATAACTGATTATGAGCCACACCCACACAGTGAATGAGATCTAATTCAACAAAATTGTTCTTTGAGAAAGCTTTTACAACCTTCTCCTCACCATCAGTGGCCCATAGACTTTCAGAGCTTACAGCCAAGCAAGATATTTAAAAAAACAAAACAAAACAAAACCCTTTTTACCCTTATTGCTCAATTTGTTTTGAGGTTAAAAAGAGGTCAGATTTGGGGGTTCCAGGTAGCGGATGTGAACAGCCAAAGTTCCCATTCCAACAACTAAAAATAAGCTGGGTGAATTACAGAAATATTTTTAAAGTCATAAAAGAATAAAGTAGAAGCAGTGAAGACAAGATGAACTAAAATTCCAGAGAGGGGAGAATCCTTTCAGACTGAGTTGACAACAGTAGACATTTTTCCTGAGGCCACATACTGATTCTGGGGCAACCTGCGGCTTGGAATCTGCAGATTAAGGGGCCCCGTAGTGCATCATTTTGACTTCCCTTATCTGTTTCCCTCGCACAAAACCTAAGGTGTTGCTAAGTTTAAGAGAGTCTACCTATCCTGAGTTGGTCAAATCTGTCCATTACTTCCATGTTCCCTGTCACTATCATACTCACATCTTTATATAGATGTACTTCTGTGTTTGTATCATTTTGTTTGGATAACTTTTACCAAATAGGAAAATGTCCTATCTGTTTTAAGTAAGCTATCATTTTAACGTCACTTTACAGATATATAAAATAATACAAAATACATTGTGTTGAAAGATGAATGCATTATAATTATAAATTATCACAGTCCAATGAAACTTCCTTATGATTTACTGTCCATATTCTTTAGGGGAAAATATATTTAAAGCCGAAGTTAATGGAAAGCTTTTGCTCCTGAAAGACTTATTCAGTAAAGGAAACAGAGATGAGTGCGTTATGATAGAAAATATGATAGAAGTTGTGAACTGAAGTGTTTCTGTTGACTAGCCTCAAATTTCTTTTTTAATCTGTAATTCCTGAATTTGGAGCTGTCAGTCTCCACCTCCAGAAATTCTGACTCACCTGGTCTAGGCTGCAGCTTGATTTTACCAGGTGACCCATGTTATTCTGAAAGAGTGGCATACTTTGAGAAAATGTTATTTATGTATTATCACTTAAAACACTTTCAGCTGAATGTAAAGTATTTCAATAGTAGAATTTTCTTCTGACAACAAGTGGTGTTAAAACCGAGCCCAAATAATTATATCCAAATATATATATATGTATATATGTATATATATGTATGTATATATATACATAAGTGTATATATATATATTTTTTCTTAAACACTTGTATTTCAAGCACTGTGATACAGGAGTAGAAATGAGTAGCAAGTTCTACAAAATAAAATAATTGCCTAAGGAAGTTCAAGGCCAAGTATGGGAGAAAGACAAGCAGACAATAATGTCAATGCCACAGGAAAAAAATTATGAGGTGTTATGAATAATATATACTAGAAATAAAAATGTGAATGTGATATACGCTGTCCATAATGGATGAGGGAGTACTAAATGAAGGAAGGAGACACCATGAGGGTAGGTATGCAAGTCTTAAAAATAACTTCACTGAGAAGGTAAACTCTTTCAAAGCAAGTTCCTTTAGGAAAGATAGTGGTTTTTGTTAGCCAAAGTGTATTATTTCATTATTATAAATAATTCATACTTCTTTACATATGGAGGCATGATGGATGGATTTATACTAGGAAAATAGCAGTTTGGGGCATTTCTGTTCGTGGTAGACTTTATTCTTCTTGGGAAGAATATTTCTATTGGGATCTTAAAAAGTGCTATTATACTCTCAATTGATTTTTCAATTAATTACTCTTTTAATTGAGGTACAATTGATTTATAATATTATATGTTACATGTGTACGATATAGTGATGCACAATTTTTAAAGGTTATGCTTCATTCATAGTTATTATATATTGGCTGTATTCCCTATGCTGTACAATATACCCTTGTAGTTTATTTTATACCTAATAGTTTGTACCTTTCAATCCCTACCCCTATATTGCCCTCCTCCTCTTCACTAGTAACCACTAGTTTGTTCTCTACATCTGTGAGTTCACTTCTTTTTTGTTATATTCATTAGTTTGTTCTATTTTTCAGGTTCCATGTATAAGTGAGGTGATATCTCACTGTAGTTTGGATCTGTATTTTCCTGATGATTAGTGATGTTGAGCATCTTTTCATGAGCCTGTTGGTCATCTACATTTCCTCTTCGGAAAAAATGTCTGTTCCATTCTTCTGCCCATTTTTTTAATCGAGTTGCTTGTTTTTTTGATGCTTAGTTGTATGAGCTGTTTAAATATGCTGGACCCTTAGTTGAGGAATCAGTGTAATCTACTGAGGAAAGGAAATCTTTCAACAAATGTTGCTGGCATAACTGAATACACGTAAGGAAAAAAAAATGATCCCTATCCTCTACCTCCCAAAAACAAATTTGGGATGGATCAGAGACATACATTTAAAGCTAAACCTATAAACTTTTCAGGAAAAAATGCAATAAAATATCTTTATGACCTGAGAGGGTAGGCGAAGTTTTCTTAAAACACAGAAATAACCATAACCATTTATAAAATACTATAAATTAGATGTCTTTAAAACCTTTTGTGAAATTCCAGTGGCCTCCTGAACCAATATTTGTCTCTTAGTTCTTATTTTTCAACATAGTTTATAATCTTATTAAACAATTTCAATATCTACTTAGCTTTGCTGGTCCCATGCTTCTATGAATATGGTGCCTTATATCTTTGTGCGGTTGGCGACTTTTTATTGGGAGCTTAAGAAGCTTGGGTTTAAAGTGCCTTCCTCCAGAGAACATTTGCTTTCACTTCTACAAGGTGCTTAGAGGGAATAATATCCTGAGTCTACAGGAAACTTGGGACACACATGGACATGTGGCTAGAAATATCAGGAGCATTTTGTCCCCATTCCTGCACTCCACACGCTGAAACACACACACACACACAAACACTCCACACAGAGCCAAGGCGGAGACAGGTGATCTACCTTCCAATGGGTAGTTCACACACTTAGGCACTAAAGGTGTTATTATTTGGGTGACCTGTCCTTACATGTCCAGCCTAATTCTCCACCCTTCTTGGACCCTTGGTTCCTCCAGTGGTACCTTATTTATTATCGGAACCAAAGCTCTGAGTCAACGGTGGCAGCACAGACACTCAGAAAACATTTCTGAGGAATTTTTCTGAGGAAATATTCTAAGTAATTGTTGAAGAAATTTCTAAGAAAACCCTCGGGAAACATTTCTGGCCTCAAATTGTTCCCTTTATTTTACAGCCAGTTACGTCAAGCTTTTTTTTAAGTCTATGTTACTCTAGCCTCTAGTCAAGACCGACATTCTCTTCAGGGCTAGTCGCACATATTTGTCAGGGGAGGGGTTCATCAGCCTCATGTTAGCCTATGAAGAACATCAATGGTATTGAAGGTGTGAGGTCAGCTAATAAAAAGAAAATTCATTATAAGGAATTTTGTAGGAGTTTTTTTTTTTCTTTTCAGGTTTGGATTAATGATATTTTGAGCTGAAAGAGACCTCAAGATTATCTGCTCCAACATTGTCCCTTCAGAGTCCCTTTAAAAGTTTAACCATATGTATTATATGCCTACAGTGTGTTTGACAGACTAGTAGGAAATGGAAAAAATTTAAGATCTAGTCTTTACTTGGTGGAGCCTATGGCCTAGTAAGGGATGTAGACACATTTCAATGTATTGTGTAAGACTAACAACAGAAGTACTCACCATGTATTATAAAATCACGGATAAGGAAAGTTACTTTGTCCTGTGGGTCATGGATGACTTTCTGGAGGAAGAATTGTCTAGTCTTGAACAAGGGTGGGTAAAATTGAGATAGGTATGATGGGTAGAGAAGGAAGTAGAAAGCATTGGTCAGAGACAACAGCATGGACAAAGTAAGTGAGAATTAGCTGCACACCACACTGAGTCACACACAGAATAAATAAACTAGGTATTGAAAATTGTGAAGATGTGAATATTCTGAAACATAAAATGTGAAAATGGATAAAATATTAAAAGAGAAAACAATTTTTTAGTGATCTTTTTACATGAAAATATGATGGAATTAAGCCTGGTAAAGCTGCCTATATTTAAGTAAAAACTTCCAATCATATTACTAATGAACTAAAAAATGAATTTGGAAGTTTTATCACATTATTTTAAACAAATAGAATAAAATTTCAAATTTACAACTTAAATTTAAAAATTATTTGGACATTTTATACTTCCAGAAGCCAGATGTTTATTTTAATGTTTATAAAGTCCCAAGGAAAATAAAAGTAATATTTTCATGTATTTTTTGGTCACCATCTTACTCTCTATAAAATACATTCTATGTTATATTATATAAGAGAAATAATTAAAACAGAGTTGAGATCAGAATATTCACTTAACTAGGCATTTGAGAAATTGTGGTATTACCTTTAGGTTGGAGTTATTGTGTGTGTGTATGTATGTGAGTGTGTTTACATAAATATAAAATCAAGTGGGTGGTCAGAGCATGACTTTTTTTTCTTGGTTCATTTGATTGCCTACATTTTGACTGATCTACAGTATTCCTGGTGGATCTTTTTTGTCTTGTTTTAGAGTTGTGATTAACATTCCATAAGATTAGGTAGCTGATGATTTTATTAGAATATGGAAATTTAGAACTATAGAATTATCAAGATGTAGGGCTTGATATAGGTCTTCTAGCAGAAACTTACAACCAGAGAGATTAACTGAGTTGCCCAAAGGATCACAACTTATTGATGATCGGCTGTAAACTAAAGTCACGATCTCCTGTCTCCATGTTAGGGCAGTTACCATTATTAACCATCTATTAAGCTTCCGAACTTCCAAAAAGTTACTTGTAAAGTTACACATGGTGGTGTGAAGTCATTTAAAAAAATTCTTGGCAGCTAGATTTCTTGAAGAAAAATGTATAGTGATATATACATAAGGTGCTAGGAGTTGTGATTGCCACTTAATCATTAACTGATATTCTGGAGGATGAAGAATGCCCTCCAACATACAGAAGTTGAATCTGAATCAAAATTTTCTGTGTGCCTACTTTTTTGAGGGAGAGGGATGGACTGGTAGAAAGTTGTACTTAGCATTAGTGAGTAAAATTTTACTTCTTGATGTTACCATTTTATATCACAAATAATTAGCAATTTAATTGGTTTAATTTAGTAAAGTCATGAAAGATCTTCACTTTAGTATTTTATTGATCATCATAATTCATCAGTCTCTCGAGTATTTTATATAAGCTACAAGAAAACCAACTCCACAATGAGTTCATATGAAATATCTCAAAAAGCATTACACTGTTGTTAGAGAAAGAAGCATTTCTTAAATATTTACTATGTTATGTGATGAATCATATCTGTTCTAAATGATGACAAACTCAGCTTTTAAATTACTAATAAAGTATGTTCTTAATTACTTTGAACTACTAATTATGCTTCTGGATTTTACTCTTTTTTGGCCATGTATCATAAGCACAATAAGTGAAGGTAATTGATGTAACACGTAAAATACTTCAGATAAAAGTGAAAAAAAAATTTGAAGACCAACAATTTTAGTATAAATAACTTAATTTTATTTTCTTATTTTACAATTTAAAGAGTGTTTTCTCCTACTTTCAGTAATTTGAAAAAATTTAAGAATTATAAATTATGTCTCCACAGAGCTATTGATACGCCCTAGGGCAAAATGATATTACTTATTTAAAATATTGTATTTAGTTACATTATTATAGTTTGTAATTGTTTGTGTTACAAAAATCTTATAAACAAAGATTAGGGGAAAACAATAGTAATATATTTACATAGAATAAAATAAGCTTCTTCACTGGGGAAAGATGACTGGGAAATTTTGAGCACATACTATGTTATGGTCTGAATAATTAACAAAGTAACCATTTTTAAAAAGAAGTGAAATATTGTTAAAATAGACCCTAAGACGACCAAAATTACTTATAATGTAATAATGTAACACTGTAATCAGAAGAAAATATAGCTCCTTACAATAAAATATATTTTATTTTCAAAGGATAGGTTCCTCTTGGGAAAGCATTTTAACAAAATATGTCAGAAGCTTTTAAAGGACTTATATTCTTTGACACTGTGATTTTACTTCTAACAGTTCAGCCTAAGGAAATATCTTAAAACATGGGGCATTAAAATAAAGGAAATATGTGAAGAGATTTAAATTTCTAAGAAAATAATTGGTAAAGGAGAAGATAGTCACTCAGAACAATAGTATGTGGCCATGAAAAATTATGAGTCTAAAGAGTTTATAGTAGCATGTGAACTTTGTTTTTGTTAGAGTTAACTGGAAAAAAAAGTAGCACACAAACTTGAATATAATTTGTAAACCCAACTACTTGAAACCAAGAGAAACTATTAATAGAAGAAAGTTAAAAAGAGATAAACAAAATGTTAAAAGATTTTTGTTGTTTGTGAGAATTTGGGAAATTATCCTTTTCTTTACGCCTTCACATTAAAAGAATTTCTATAAAGAGTTTTTATTTTTTATAATTCAAATCAACTTGTAAAAATAATTATTTAATAAAATAACGAAATAATATTCCAAATGTAGCATGTCTCTCTGTCCTTTCTTTTCCCAGTGTTACAGGGGGAAATTACAATAAAACAGCCCTTTCAACTTCTAAGTCAATTTCTTTTCCTTTAGCAGGAGTGTTTTGAATGTCTCTCCCTCACGTGCTCTGTTGGATATGCCATTTATTTCAGTTTTGATGCTGTGGATATTTTCGTCATTAGTGTTTTGGGTAAGCAATTGCCCAGCAATGTCTTTTCATAATGGGACAGGCTTCAAGTTCTCAGAACTTGCTGTGCAACAAACCATTTCACCAAATCATTATTTCAATATTCAGTGTATTATTATTCTATTATTTCATTTTGAAAAACAAAATCTTACTGCATAGACGTCCATGTTTGGCCAAGATGGTGTAATAGGGACCCGATGACTCTCCTGCCTGAAACGACCACAAAACTAACAGATCAGTGTGTGTGTATATGTGTGTCACTGGTTTTCAACACTGGAGATCAGGCAACAAAGGACAGTGATCTCTGGGAGATGAGATTCAGCTTTCTCAAAAGAGATTGTACCACTGGACAGAAATTTGACTTGACATACGAAAGAGAAACATATAAACCTGCCCCTAAGTAATATAGTGTCCTACAGTGTTAATTGTGGTGTTTTTTTAAGGCATTTAAACTGTTCAATGTATAACAATACAGAGGACAAATTGGGAAAGGAAAGTATTAGTGAATGTCTATGACTATGAAAGTTCTTTACTAGAAATACAAAATAAACTATTTCTGTTTTATAATTTTATCTTTCTAAACACTTGAGTAATTGTCCCTTCAATACTGGGAATGTCATGTTAGTGAGGTCACTGGACAGAAAAGAAATGTACGTAAGCCCTGCTTTTCTGAGTCAAGCACTGGTAGTGTTGGACCTATTTGCTGGATTATTAGAGATTATATATAAAATTTCTTTTAAAAAACAAACTTAGAATTCTCTTTTCTTTACAAAGTTAGATCTCTGTACTAAAAATTAGTGGCTCTGAACCACTCTTGACTTTGCTAACATTTAACTTGTGTAAGGTCCTTTAAATTCCAAAGATGTTTATGCTAACTCTAAGCTTTTTCTCTTGATTCTGTTTGCTCTTGAATACACCAAAGAAAACACATCTCAACAGCCTATTAAAAAAGAAATCAATAAAACTTCTCATTTTTCTTTAAGGAGAATGGATGGGAAGTGTGAAAGACCCTGGTTTTAATGATGTTTAGCTCCTTTCCCTGATGGTTCTGTTTTGATCATTATTAACTGAAACTGAACAACTCTGAGGGACTTTATACTGTTTTACTTTAGATCAAGGTCAAAAGAAAAATAGAGTAGGATCAAGTTGAATTAGGCTGCAAATAATCACCTTGTAGTTTTTAGCCTAGTTGTTTTCATTGGAAACATAGAACTACATTTTTTCCCCTTTAATCAGATTTACTAAATTTCTACTTTTTTTATGGAGGTGGAGGTCTCGTGTGTACTTTTTCTCTTTCCATTACTGATTTCATCTGAAACTATTAATTTAATATGTTCTCTACTTACGTTGTAGGAAGAACCATGTTCACATGCTCTTATCTGTGACTTTCATGAAGACAGCTGAAGGACAGAGTGGCCACAGTGACAGGAGAGTGCAGGAGCTGGAGTCTGTGCTGATGATCAATGGCATTAAAAAGGAGGCCTCCAGGAGGCCAGGAGCTTCCATATGGCCTACAGTAGCCAGAGCAGGTCCCCCTGCTCATTATCAGTGCAACTGCCATGCTACATGGGGGGTGCTCCTCTAGAGCACTGGCTGGGGGAATAGACCAGGCAGCTGGCAGGTGCAAGGGAGAGCTAGAGATTAAATCTCAGCTAATAAACCTTATTAGATCTATATGAACCATAATGAGAGTACTGTTGATAAGAGCAAACTCCACTGAAATTGTGTTCCTTGTATCATCTAGGTGAAGACTTAGAAGAGATGTCAAGTCAAAGTTCTTACTTCAGTCATGACTGGATTGTACTTATTTAATTGAATAAACTCATAGGTGACCATTTCATACTGTATTCACTTCCCTGGAAAATGACACCAGGGCATTCAAGAACAGAATCCAAACACTGCACAATCTTTGTAAAGAAAATTCTTGGATCCATAATAAAGAAAGTAGAGCCCCATGAACCTTAAAGTCCAGTCCTCTGATTCTGCAGATTTTCTGCTTTTGTAGATGATGAACCGTAACAACCACTCAGCGTCACACCTAAGGGAGTCGTGCTCCTAAGTTCTACTCTATTCAGTGCCTTGTGCCATTTTCACCCTAGGCTTTTCTTAAACAGCACAAACACTTTTAATGATCAAGATAATGGGTGATCAGGCATAAGCGTGAGGCACAGAAGTGAAGTAAAAAAGTAATTTGCCAAACTTTTCCATATTGCACTGAGAAGTTATTACAGAGGTCAAGCCAAGCAGAGCTATGTTAACTCATCTTTACTGAGATGTTTAATTCATTAATTTGTGTTTAATGTTAGGCCTGTCAGTAATGTGAATACAATGATGGAAATGGCTTATATACTGTGATTTGTCCAGAGAAGAAAACTCCATAAAATTTTTCTTGACTTGGAAATTCAGCATTATTCTGAATGTTCTCCTATAAGTGAAGATGCAATTCCACCCCAATAAAATACTATAACTGATCATTTTCACAAAAGCCATTTACATAGTTTTAAACTTTTTGCATGAAACTGTACTATGCAGTGAGCAAAGAACCTCACAAGGAAGCCTAAGACATAACATTTTTTCAGAGTAAAAAACATAAGTACTCTATTCTTAGAATAAAAAGTTAGGAAACACATGCCTTAATGTGCCATTCCATCAAGAAATGGAAACATGTAGTAACTATTTTTGGAGTGACATCCTCCACAATAAATATACTCCTATTAATTGTGATTGTTTAGGATTGTTACTATAGGCTAAATATTTAAATTGATGATATTAAAAAATTATTATTATGAAAAAGGTACAGAATTTTCTACACAGATTTTTTTTTATTCATTAAAATATATAGACACTGGTCTGGTCTTCTCATTGAGGCAAATTATTATGATAAAAACACAAATACATTAAAAAACTTAAATAAAACAAAACAAAAGTCAAGTAATGATTAACTCATAAAATTAGGATTCTCCCCAAAATAAGGGAGTATTTTTTCCTTAATACTTGCTGTAAGTTTAATTTTTTATAGCTGAGACAATATACAGCAAAAATATTTAACTAAGGAGTTCAAAATAAAATTATACAAATTATTGATTTATCATGTTGCATGCAGTCATTGCATTAAAAAAAAAAAACCCTTAAAATTTTAGCTAAGGGAAAAATCACTCATAGTCTAGCTAAGTTGTTAGGATCTCATAACTTGAAAAAAATTTATCCCTGGGAAGTGAGACAGAAAAAATCTCTATGAATATAAAAGGTACAATAAACTAAGTATACTTACAATAAACTAAGGTAATTTTCCTGATTCCAAACTTTAAATTAGAATGTGTTCAAACATAAATTCTGATTATAGTCAAGAAAAGGCTTTTTTTTTTTTCTGTGCATAAATTATCTCAGATCAGATTTATTCAGCTGAATTTACTTGAAATTAAGTGTGGTGACCTCTGTTTTTTTTTTTGAAGATGGAGTAAGCTCGTCCTCCTGCTTATGATACTCAAAATCATGGTAAAGAGAAATGAAACAAACTGCAGAAGCCTCGAGAAGGGAGAAATAAGAAAGTAGACTGTCAAGAAACTTTGGGTGTTCAAGGAGAAACTTGGTGGTGAGCACCCTGTTTTTTGTTTTTGTTTTTCTTTTGTCTTCTATGTGTCCTGCTCTGGGCACAGTGCAGCCCTGAAACACCAACAGACACAGACAGAAACAAAATGGAAACAAGCAGGATAAGCCTGCTGTCTCTGGGCAGGCGACCAGGAGAGAAGGAGGCCCTGCAGGACAGACATTTTGATGACACAGGCTTTGGTCCAGCTGAACACCACAGAAAACACTGCATCCTTCCACCACCCTGCTGCACGTGGCTGCAGACCCTGGGAATGGATGAACACAGCTCTGTCTTCTGTCTGGAAGGAATCTCAAGGTTGTGTGGCTCCATGCATCCTTAGACACGATAGACTGGCTTTATCTAATGGTTGTTGGAAATCTGCAGGAGCTGTGGGCACGAACAGAGCCTATTAAGTGTCTTGCCCAGACAATGAGGCAGCTTCGTTTGAAGTCCTGAGGTCCCTCGCTAATCTGCCTTTCTACCTTTCAGAGTAATTTAATGATTATCCATTGTATTATGCCCGATGTTTTTGGTTGTACTTGTCATAGAGAAATGAGGCTACATCATTTTACAAAAAATTGGAACTCCCAGAAAGCACTTTTGGTCTATTTTTTTAAACTGTAGCTAGCCAATTATAAAATTTGTCTGACAGTGCCAAAGACCCAGAGTAATCAAAATAATTTTTAAAAGGAAAAAGAAAACTGAAGAACTTACATTGCTTGATTTCAAAGGTACAATGTATTGGCATAGGAATACTGACGAGTGGAAGAGAATTACAAGTAGAAACAGACCACTTACACTTGGCCAGTTTATTTTCCAAAGCTGTGCTAATGTAATTATGAGATATGAGAAAAGATAATCTTTTCAATAAATGGTACTAGAAAAACTGGATAGCCATGTTACCTCTCACCACTGATAAAAATTAACTCAAATAGATCATTGGCCTATATTTAAAAACTAAAATAAAGCTTTTGGAAAAAGTAAAGCTTTGGATGTAAAAATTGGCCAGTGAAGATAAAATCTTTTGGACGGCAGGAAGAAAGGGACTGAGAGAGAAAGGCTAGGAAATTCTCGTATGTTGTCCTATTACTGAGATGGAGCCTAAGGAGTGTCAGGAATAAAACAGCAGCTCCAGAGAGTGGTTCTAACAGAGGAAAAGTCAAGCATTCCTGTCTGGTATCTCTGTGCAGTCCTGTGCCGCATACTCGAGCCCTTAGTGGGTTGGTTATTAGTCTGAGAAGATGAGCTCCTGTTAAGTAAATGAGTGAGCCTGACTGCCCCAACACAATTTTGGTCTTTAGGAAGAGCTCTGAAGTAGCTATTGTGAACCAAGCCTTAATCATTACTTTCTAAGTCTCATTGATTCTTATCTTGGCGGTGTCCTAGGTACCTGTAATAACTACCCTCTACTCCATCCATGAGTAGCAAAGAGCTCTGACTGTTTCCACAACTATCCCCAGGTGTCCCTAGGTGCATTATGATTCATACTCAGATTGCATCCTATTGCTATGTAAATGCTATAATCAGAAGTTGAAGGAACATAAATTAGCTATAAACTCTGAATGTATTCTGAGCCCCCTATGGTTTAATGAACAGAGACGTTTCCTAATGATTCCAAAGTGCCAATTATCCACACACATGATTTCAGTTGGTAAAAAACAGACTTACTTTTGATGGTGTCTTCACTTCTGTTCTTCCCTAAACCCTTTTTTTAAAGCAGTGAAACGTGTTTAAAAAGAAATCATGGCAATACATGAGACAGATAAAAGCAAATGAACACGATTCCTCAGATTAAATTTTAATTGTTTCTCTGAAGATACATTACTGATTAATGAATCTGAGAAGAACTTCTGAGAAAAGGCAGAGTTCAAAAAACACTGATCTCAACATATGAGTGTGTGTGCGTGTGTGTACTTAACAGGACTTCAATTCTACTTTCTCCTTTTTTTACAAAGTTCCCTCTTCATTTAAATTTGCATACTTGAAATTGGAAGTAGATGAAGAGAAGACCTGATGTGTAACAAGGTAGGTATGTAATCAAAACACCTAAGGTTCAAGTCCTGGTTGAATTCCTTGCAGAATGCTTGGACTGAGATTTGGATTACTAGTAGTAGCAAACTCAGTTTATGCTCATCCTAGACATGTACACTTGCCCAGTTTTCTGGATGGAGACATTTGAGAAATAGCTTGTGTTTCACCTAAGATCTGCAGCCAGGGTACCACTGCTGCTACCCGCGCAGAGCCCACTGGCAAAGAGTAATCACCACCCCTGTGCACTGGCTGGATTGGGTCTTCAGAACCATTGCTTCTCAAGCAGCTCTTTGGAGAGGTCAGTTAACTCAACAAGAAAGTGTGGAAGATTTAACTTGGATAAATGAGAGAGATAGGGGATTGGAAGACGTCAGTGGACTAATTCTTCTTCCTTTTCCCCAAAGATATCTTGGAAAGATGTCTCCTGACACTGAAAACCAAATGCACTGTTAGGAAGATGTAACCTGCTCATTAAGATTGCCCTCATATTTACTTTTCTTGACTCATTCCTTCTTTCCCCTCACCCTTCCATCCTGGAAATTGGATTTTCCATTTAAGTATTATCAAATAAGCTTCCTTCTCAGGATGTGCTCTCTTGGTCATCCAGAGTAAAACATTCCTATATGAAATTCATTTATAAAATCAGAGTAACTATCTAAATCACTAAATACCTGTCAGTATCCACAAAGATTAATTAATGAATTAAAGAATGAATGGATGGATAAATTTATTTATTTATTGAGGAAATATTTATGGAACACCTACCTTGCACTAGGCACCATTATGGGCAATGGGGATTCGGCAGTAAACAAACTGAACGTGTGTTCTGCCTTCACAGAGTTCCCATTCCAGTGACAGAGCCACTGTGTGTTGCCCAAGCCTCTTTGCCCATGTGGAGGAGTTCGTCTCATCCTTGTACTTTCTCTTGCCCTCGTGAATGGGGGAGGGGACAACACCTGTAAGATGACTGAGTTGTATGAAGAAAATTGTCTGTGTCTCTGAATTCCTGCTGTTGACTTAGAACCCTGGGAAGGGACAACAAAATCAGATTCCTAAGTCTTGAGATTTGGGTCTTTGAAAAAACAACACTTCCACTGGTTTCAAACTAGGGCTAGGGTTAGATTTTCAATCTTTAGAGAATGTCTGAGAAATATACCACATTCCTTTCTAGCAGAAATCAATAGAGAATTGTCAATCTCATTATTTCCCAGCAAAAATAAGGGGCTGTTATCCCTCCTCTCCAGACATTTCTCTGGCAAGAAAGTGTTATGCTAAATACTGTAGCCTTAGAGATCACATTCATAAGATGCTCAGAACATATTATGAGTACGCTGCAAGGGCAACTGGGGAACACATATGTCCCTTTCGGAATTTACAGGAGCCGTAGTTATGAAGCCAGCCCCTTTGCTGCGGTGTTTTCACAGAAGCCATTCTCCAGGCAAAGCGGTGATTGCAGAGGAAGGGAGCCACTTCAGTTTGTGTTCAGGAAAAAGCAACAAGATTATAATACTTCCCAAATGATCTATAAAATAGAGCATTTTCAGATTTCATTCAACAGGGCCTGCCCGGCCAGCAGCTCTAAAAAGCCAATTACGGTATAAAGCTAATGTTCAGAGCTGTTGAGAATTAGAGATGGAGAACATCTACAAAGGAATTGTTCAAGCTCTTCCTGTGTCTGAATGGGAGACTGTGTTGCTTTTTAGTGGCTATGATTGTCAATTCAATTTTTTTTCTTTTTTATTAGAGTTAAAAGTCTTACTAATCCAAAACAATAGTTCTAGATTTATTTAAACAAAGTAAAAAATCAATCAAGAAAATTTCCTTTTTAATGATGCATATTTTACTTGTGATCACAATACATATTTGCAGAATGGCTAAGGAAATAATTTGCTTGATTTCAAGAGGAAAATATTGTTCCAATGTCATTGTTAATGTAAAATTCACAGTGTGTAGCTTCCATTATTGAGCAATAATGTGCTATATTTCACACCAGGGACACAATAAGTAGATTTTTAAAGGAGTTGAAAAGAGTACTGTAGTAATAATGAAATAATGAATTTCATATTCATGGATGGTATAACTGTATTGATAAAGTAAATAATTCTTTCAACATGGTTTAACTTTCATAGAGTAACTTTAGAGGAACAAAATGTTTGTTATTTAGCAAACAAACAAACAAACAAACATGTTTTCTCCTTACCTTGTTTTCCTGTCCTTCATTTTTCTGTCTTTGGTTCTCTGTTCAGGTTCTGAGCTATTTAGGGAGGTTCCCTGCTGAGGTGGTTGGCGGGTGAGGACAGATACCACACTCTCTGCCTAAGATGGGAGTTCCACTCTAGTTCTTCTACTACCACACTTCTTTTATAATTAGGGGGAAAATAAACCTCTTCGTGTGCTCTTCCAAGAGCCAAACAAGGTAAAACAGGATATACTCTATTTCTGTCTGAGCCTCTGAGAGAAGTACGGAATAATGGGAATGCAGCCGCACCTATAGCCAAGATTTTTCTCCTAGGAGATGAAAATGTTTGGGAATGGGGTGGGAAGAGGCTGAACGTGGAAGAAAGCACGATCAGTAAAATTGATTTTTTTCAACTTTAAAGATGTAACTAAGATGGCGAATGAATGAACAAAGCTACACCAAAATGTCGCTCTACTTTTTTTGTCTGTGAGCTATTTACAATATAGAAAAATAAGCTGGGGAATAGGACCTAATTGCAGGATAGTGATGAACATGAGATGTAAGAAATGGAAAGAAGAAGAGGGAAAAAGATATGAGATTTCCTACTCAAAATGAGCTTTCAAGTGAAAATTCTAAATCATATAAGTGAAAAAATATTCTAGTAATAACAACAACAACAAGAAATTTATATACAGAATATGTACTTTGTCTGACTGAAATTAAAACATGAAGAATGTTTGAAAAATTTCTTTTAGATTCTGGAAGAGACAAATTAAAAAATGACATTAATAAAAAAGAATGATAATGTTGCCAACCCTTATGTGGAGACCATTATGCTCCAGATATTGTTCTAAAAGCTTTCATTTAACAACTCAATATTTTTTACAAAAACCTTAAGAGAAAAATTTCTATTTTGCAGATGACGAAACTAAGAGAGGGAAGTTTAAGTGATTTTCCCAGTCTAACATAGTAAGTGGCGGGGCTCAAATTCGAAACCCATGCAATCTGACTTCAGAAACTGGGCTCTTAACTACTGTTGCCAATTTTTTTTTTAAAATAAAAGAAAATAGCGAGAAAAATTTGAATAAGTACTAATAAATGTAAAAATAATCAAAAAGAAAATTTGGCAATAAAAGTTTAGTCATTTAAATGTCAAGTTGAGGAATTTCCCCTCTTTTTATTTCTCTGAAAGTTTTTGTCATAATGAGTTTTTAACTTTGTCAAAGTATTTTTAAAATATTAACTGATATGATCATGTAATTTTTCTTCTTTAGTCTGTCAGTGTGATGAATTCCATTGATTGATTTCTGAATATTGAAAGGCTTGCATCATTTCAATGAACACTACCAGGCCATCATGTATAATTTTTTATATAAATTCCAAATTCAATTTGCTAACATATTTTTAAAATTTTTGCATCTATATTCATGAGGAATATTAGTCTGCAATTTCCTTTGTGGAAATTTTGTAGAATTGGTAGTGAATTTTCACATGTGTGGCATAACTTTCTACCAGAACCATCTGTACCTAAAGATTTCTTTTGGGAGAGAGTTTTTTCAAATTATAAATTAAATTTCCTCAATAGTTATTCAGTTATTCAAATTATTTCATGTTGAGTGTGTTTATTTATGTTTTCAAAGAAATTATCCATTTTGTCTAACTTATAAAATATGTGTATATAGTTATTTGTAGAATTCCCTTATCCTTTTGATGTCTGCAGGATCTATAGTGATATTCCCACTTTCATTCCTGAAATTACAGACTTTTGTCTTCTCTCTTTTCTGTGGCAGTCCTGCTAGAGGTTTGCTCCCCCTTTCCTAATTCTTCGGCTAGAGAAAGCAGGATTTTGTTGGGGCATTTTTGTCTGTGCTTGTCGGTGTTTCTAGGTTGCTGTCTTCTTCAGCTAGCTTCAGCCTCAGATGTAAAGGAGAAAAACAAAAACCTTGTGAACTCCCCACCATATCTTCCCCAGCCTTTCTGCCTTTTTCTCTTTACTTTTCAAAGGCTTATGTTAGTTTTACTTCCTGAGAGGAACAGGGAAAATGATGTCTACTTTATCTTCCTGGAAGTGGGAATCTTCGCCTTGTTGTTTAAACAAGAAAACTTGGAGCTTTTTGTTTGTTTGTTTAGATGCAGCAATAAATAACTGAAACACTTACCAACTCATTCTATGAGTTTTTTAAACTTCATAGGCAAGAACAGTATGAAAATGGAAAAGAAGCATTACCCAGGCTTCCTTGGCCTGAGAAGACCAATATGTGACAGAGTCTCTGTGGTCTCCACAATTCACAAGCACATGAGAACTATCAGACCCTCACTGTTCCATTGCAATGCCCTGAGCTACATCGCCTATGTGTCTACTCCAACAGCCAGCTGTACTGTGTCCCATCACGAACAAGAGGCCAACTGAAACTTGGGAGGAGTTCATGTTTCAGGTGCTCAGTGGAGCTCAGTATGCTCAGGAATTGGTGGATAGAGTGGCCAAGAGGATACACTTCCACAGAGGGAACTTGAATCCCTGTCTTGACGTATTTCTGATACTTCTGCCCTTTTGAGACATCTAGACTAGCTGCATCATGACCAGTCTAACAGACATATACATTCTGCTAGTGAGAGTGTTATCCTTTTTTTTTTAAATACTTAATTTGAAAAAATTTTGATTTGATTATAATTTGATTTGAATTCTTACCAACTCAAAGCATGTATTTCACTTCCTTCTCACTCCATGCTGTTCTTCTGGTTCATCAATAGGACAGCCTGAAGTGTGGCTCCTGCACACACATACAATGCTGAGTGGGTCTGGTACAGGAGAGGAGAAGGCAATGAAGACCAAGAGAGAAGACGGGCTACCAAAGATGAAATGCTCCTTTGGCACAAAGTCTCATGATTCTGAGAAGTCCTAGAGAGGTATGAACTGTGGCCTGTTAAGTCATTCTGCAAAGGCAGCAAATGAAG
Organism: Camelus dromedarius; assembly: GCF_036321535.1. Lineage (NCBI taxonomy): Eukaryota > Metazoa > Chordata > Mammalia > Artiodactyla > Camelidae > Camelus > Camelus dromedarius. The sequence goes on along the minus strand of NC_087439.1, from coordinate 65,652,561 downwards.
TCCATCTAACAAAGTTATTATATTGGTTGTGCTGGACTAGAAGCCATCTTGAAAAGTTATATAGATCAAAAGTTATATAGGTCATCACAGCCCAATAACATGAAAATGAATCAATTATTAAATCTATCTTCCACTTTCACTTTACCTTCCATAAACTCTTCTTCTCTGATGTCTGGTTACCAGAGAGAATGACATTTTCTGATTATCCAAAATTGTATTTAAACATGGAGAAACTAAGAGCACTTTTAAGGAAGCTGAAAGGGAATTTCACAGAGGTGTTTACTGACCTTTCAGGTAATGAGGCTACATAGGTGAGCAGAAGGATACAGACTATCCTTAGGCTAAATAAAAAGAAATCCCTCTGGGAGCATGGCCTGTTCAGCCCCATTTCTGATAGAAAGGAAGTTATATCTCTGGCAGAGACACGCTTAGTAAGAAAGATGCCCTGGTCTGTACAATTTTTAGAGACTGGGCTCTTTCCTACTACATCATAGTAATCTCATAAAATCTATGATTATGATCACCAATTCAGTACATTGAAGAGATAATATGCAGTAATAAGAATTCATCACCAAATGCATTCTTTGTAAAATTCTGATTCCTAATTAGTATTCTAAGAAAAGTGACTATAATATATTTTACAGGCAAATAAACACATTGAGAGATATCTTATTTTGTTTTATGTGAACTATGTGTGCACAGCTTACCTCAAAGTCAAATCTATTTCCTATATCCTGGAAATAATGTACGAAAATGTGACTCTTTCAATATATGGCTATTTTTCTATATTATTTTAATGTTCTACTCAAACATTAATGTTGCTTTAAAGATAAATCTAGCATACCTGAAAGAATGAAATAAATTTGATGCCATAAAAGTGAAACTAGTTTAAGGACACAATCCTATCAAATATTGTCAATTTGGTTGTTTATTTACTTGCCTGTTTGTTTGTGGTGGGTCACAGACTCTAATGTACCAAAATTTCAAGCTTTTCAAACATATAGAAAAGCATAGAGACTTTTATTGGAATTTTTCCAAGAAGTAATATCATATCAAATCATGAATAAAATTAATCCAAACATTAGACAGCAAATACTGCAGAAAATATGCAAAGAATAAAATAGGTTGATTTAAAAGCAATATCACATAAATGAAAATTCTAGATCCTTGCCCTTCAAAGGCTTACCCTCAATGAGCTCCTTTCAATGAAACTGAATTTTTCAAAGTTTGTTCTTTATTCTTCATTTCTGAAAAGCTCAATTTCTTTATTTTCATGTTTATATGCTAGTTTGTTAGGGACAACCAGTTTGAGCTCAAGAATCGACATCTTGCAGGGCCTTCAAGATGGCAGAATAGAAGGATGTGGAGCTCATCTTCTTTCTCTAAGAATCTACATCTTCATCTCTGATTAAATCTGCACCAGAAAACTGCTAATAAAAACAAGTGCTATTACAGCACCAAATAAGTCTTCCTTGTTATTATGCAGTAAAATGTAGTTCTCCCAACTCTACCACAGTCCTAGATCCACTTTGATGACTCAGATACTCATTAGTGTGCGTGGATAAAGAGTTGATACCTTTTCTATGGCCTTTTCTTCAGCAGTGCAAGAGCACTAACAAACATTTTGATTAAAAGTTTTGTTTTTGTTTGCTAAAGGAGAAGGGAGCAGAATATTTAATATTAAAGATATTTAATTTCCCGTTGATATAAAGAGTTCCATTGGAAAGCAGGGTTAGAGTTAATTTGATATCAGAAATAATCGCAGGACTTTCTTTTTCCCATTATGTTGATATGCTATGCACAAATATAAATATCTTATATATGTAAACATGCAACATATGTTAGTTATGCTTTGCCCTGGGACTCCCTGCCCATTGAGTGAGAAACCCTGTACACATATGCAGACACTTCCAGAGTATCAACACCCTATTTGTTTGGTTCTTTTGACGTAATGCTCCATTTTTTTCCAGCTACCTCTCCTGTCAGTGATTTTACAACTTTGATTATATTTACAATTATGATTATAAACTCACCTTCTTCAGTGTCCTGAATACTTGAAATAGGGGTTGTTGATTTCTCCAAGGAATCCTTGGCTAAATAAAAAATAAAAAATATTTAATAACCAAATTAGTCCATAAACATAGCACATAGTTTTAGTCATTTAGAAAATTTTGGCAGATAAATAAAATTGTAATACTCATCCAGTCTCTTATCTTGGAAACATCTTAACCACCAAACAGAGCTGTATGTGGGAATTATGTCAAAGGCATTTTTAAAAGCACTATTAAAACATCTAGATTGGAACTCCAAATTTCTCAGAGGTGTGTCTGAGTGTACTGAACGTCTGGTACAAGGGAAATGTGCTCAGTAATATAATTGAAAATGTTAAGTTCTCTTAGAGATCTTCACCTTGTTCAGGCATGGCCTTGCATTCTGTTCCTAATTATCTACAACAGCATTTCTCAAAATGTTTCACAAAATTCTGGTTCCACAAATGTAAGATGGTTTTTGGAAAGAAAAAGAAGTTGCATCTGTGATAAATTAAATTTTAAAATTTCTTGACTAGGAAGGCTTATCAAACATTTAAGATACATTTTGACTCTACTCAAAGGAGGAGACTGAGTATATGATGTTCACCAAAAGCAATTGCACCTTTTTTCTTGTGAAGCACGTCGCTGGGCTCGCTCCTCATCACACACAGGTGCGTGCCGATCCATGGTTTCCCATCAGAACAACCTGTTTTGCTGTGTAAAACCGTATAGGTTTATCTTGAACCTTTATTCTGTGACCTGCTTTATATTCCAGATGTAATCCTCAGGACTGAGATCCTAATTCTCCATGTTGGTCTTATGTTTTGCTGGTCTCAGTGGTCCTCGAAAAACATATGAGCCTGGTAAATTCTGTAGCTCTTGTGTGTGAGTTTAATGATCAGAGTGGAAGCATCCTCCTCATCCTCTTCAGTAAAGAAAATCCTGTGTGAGTTTGGTTGGATAAGGTCGGGTATGATAAAATGAGCCAGTGGGAAATGGCTTCCCTCCCTCGGTGTCCACAGGAAATAGATGTCTCTTTTAGATGTCAGCGAGGGAGAAGAAAAGGTTTAAACTCACACTTCTTTTTTTTCTGAATCTGCCCTGCCTGGGAGGCCTGTTTCTTCCAGTCTGAGCTAAACTCACAGACTCAGTGGCTCTATTTCAGTTTCATGTTGCAATTAGATATTTTTGTGTGTGTGTGATGAAAGGTCGGCTGTAAAGGGAAAAGTCTTGCTCGTGAAGCGTAACATTGCTACACAACAGAACTGATTTTCCAACATTCAAGAGAATTCAGACCAGAAATGTATTCCTATGAGAGGGTATTAGGGGGTGGGGGGAGGGAACAGCCAAGGGAAAACATGTGAAGTATTATGAGTACGTAGTGGCAGTTTCAACTGCCAGCAAACACCTTCACTTTGGAGTACTCTAATACCCTTGCATAAATTAGAGCACCCCCAGACCCATTTCCTTGTTCCATGTTTGAAATAATAGCGACATAGAATTATTTAGTGCATCGGCATGGGTTTTGAGTCACCCCTTTACCCTCCACACACACAGCCTCTTCATGACCACACACACACACACATACACCTTATGGGTAAGAAAACTCAGGACCATTGGGTGTCAGAGCAGGTGACCATCTTTATTCCATGGGAATTTAATGAGAACTCCTCTATTGTACAGTCGATCATATAGTTATGCAATTTGTTTCAGAAGGTCAGCTTTTTCTTTAGATAGTCTCTGTTTCAATAGCAGCTAATATGCAAACTTTAAGATGAGACTGTCCTATTTTAGCCTGACCTTAACTACCTCTGATGGACTCTAAGTGTACACTTATTTGTTGCATAAAGTGTAACAAATCATAAAAGTCTAATATGTTCTTTTCAAATACATGCACATTCTATGACATTTATAGCATATGCTATTTTGATATTTTAGTTCAAAAGCTAAGTTGATAAGGAATCAAATGCTGCAGTGCTTATCAGGTCATTTACCCTCAGGCCTAACAGATTTGATGGAAAATGTTGATGTTACTATGAAATCTATTGCATACTTAGGAAATCACTCTTATTGCTCTTTTCCTTTGATACCATGAGGGCTATGCCCCTACCTGCAATGCTAAGGCAGAAGGAAGGCTCCAAGTCTAAATAATTCTATGACTGTCACAACATAGAGCTCTTTCCCGGGTAGTCCTCTGACATCTGGCAGAGTGCCTATCCAGGGTGGTTGTAGGTTTCACTCACCTATTCTAACTAATAAAAGCAAAATTTTGCTTGCCTTTGTTTTCTCTGCAGCCTGGAGTCCTGCCTTCATCAGATACACTGCTTGTATGTGCTGGCATAAAATGACCCAGTCGATACTTAAATTGCCAATAATTACAGGAGGATTTCAAACTTAAAGAGGGAGTTCATATAGTAGAAAAAAATTAAAGAGAAAATGGAAGTGCTCAGCTAAACTGATAAAGGATTTATTTGTTTATGTTTTCCCCTTTGTTTAGTTCAGAAAGCTAGACTAAGGGCATCGTCGTACGAGATGGCTCATTAGTGAAGCGAATCCTTGCGTCAGCTGGAAAGGCAGCCGTATGTGGGAACTCTGACCCGATCGGATGCCATCTGCATTTCAGTCATCAGGACTGTGTGGTGAGGGAGGCACGGGCTAGTCTTTCTCACTAATTGGTAACTGCTATTATTTTTTAAAAGGAAGATCAAATAAAGATATTCATTCTATTATATGAGAATCAAATTAAACTCTAACAAACTTGAATTCAGCAAATGTTTGCCTCTGCTTTTAGTGTTACAAGCAAGAAACTGGTTGTCCAAAGGATCAAAACCAAGTCTTAATAAATGTTTTTTGTTCTTCTGTGAGAAGACTAATAATAATAAACCATTTGAGATAAATGAACTCTTCCCAAGTCCCAGAATATCACCAGAAATTCTCTTTTTTAAAGTGGTTGATCCATGTTAATTTACTCTGACCAGTGTCTGTGAAAACATGTCTGACAGCTATGTACAGATATACTCCACGTGCGTACTTCTTAAATGTTTCAACCAAGGCCAGCTCCTAGACTTACTCTCCTGAGATGCTGAAACTTTGAAATGAATATAGAAAACAGCAGATGATCTGTTTAGGTTCTGGTGTTCTGACCTCAGGGTTCAGAGGGCCTTCTAGGTTAGAAGAGTGTATTCTTAATGATGTCCGAACTTTGCTCTCTAGTAAAGAAAGGCCAACATTATCCCAAAAGACTGGGACAGGAAAGCAGTACAGTAGTATATTGCAAGTTAGATTTTTAGTTTTTAGTGGATCAGTACTTTATGGAAAATCCCTAAGGTATCATTCTTTCATGTTTGAACGAGATTGTATTGTTTCCTCACAACAAATCCTAGTATCCCAGAGAAACTGCAGAGGTCAAGAATCTACCACCTGGAAATAGAGACCATCTTTCACCAAGGGGTCTGTGAGAAGCCGTGCTGATGTGTCCAATGTGCGTCCGTACTGTAATACGTGGCATCAGGGAACAGTAGGCTGTAGAACACGGGTTTGTTCTGATTTCACACATCCTGCCTGATATCAGCCGGCAATGCCATGCCCGAACAAGGACAGTTAATGTACTCCAGGAGGGGTAGATCCAGGTTTTGTGGGTCCAGAAAATGATATACTCTGGGTAAACTCCTTTAAGAAAAAGAATCTAAAATCACAACTACAGAATCAGATACAAGATGAAATTTCGTTTATAATGAAAAAATGAATCACTATAAACTAGATATTATAAGAAACTGACACAATACCACAAATATAAAATCCAGACAAATAACATAAGATTCTTATTAACCACTTAGCACTCTTTTGTATCTTTTTTTCTCATCATCTTTTGATTGCATATTTTTATGCATTCTTAATATGTCAGTGGTTTTATATAATTATTTTCCAATGGAGAAAGAGAATTCTGTCTTTAATGTGGCAGTTCTGACACCTTCATCTCCAACCTTGCTTCTTCCATCGCGTACAAGACTGGGTGCTGGAGGACATGCTCATACTGCAAGGTGTCCCGCAGGTGAGCTGCACAGATGATGGAGGCATTGCCCCAGAAGCCTTTCCTGCTTTGAGACTGCCAGCATCAACTTCACTTCTATAGAAAGGAACAAACACAGAAGGATATCTTACCTAATCCAAACCAGATGTAGTCACAAGTCTCCTTTCCCTTTAGCCAAATGTCAGAAATTATATTTCAGTCCATCAACATAAGGTTAAAACCAAATGCATATAAAATAACATTTTAAAAAGTTTTTACAAAAACAAATGAGCACATGAAAACTTCATTAGTTGCATTAATTCCATGCTAAATATTCTTTGGTGTCTCTACAGTTTTGTTTTTGGCTTCTAGGAGTACAATTTTGTTAGAAATGTTTTTGCCAAGACAGAACTGCAATGCCACTTTTTTAAAAAGTATTTTTCCTTCTTAATCCATTTGCACACTTTATAAGTCATTTAAAATATAAAAATATAATTTTGGAAAAATTTTTACATTTTTATTCCTGTCAAAATCAATTACTGAAAATGTTCCTATTATCAACAGAATTTATGCTATAATGAATTGACTAGAGAGTCAGTGTGGACCAGCAGTCCCAGTTCCTTTCATTTAACCTGGGACATTTGAAGCAGTTGGCTTGGGTTAATCTGGATATTTATGAATGTTATGGATTCTATGCTTTTCCTTAGATGAGAAGAAATCCAATTCACCAAAAAAAATTAAGGTGTTAATTTTCACTTTTCTGCCCTTTTGACAATGTAAAATGATGCCTAATACTTCACTTTTTATGATTTTAACCTCCTGTTGATGATGAGCAGGATCTTACATTGCAGGGCTGAGAAGGGACCAAGAAGGTAGTAGGAAAAGCAGAAGATGCAAGATAAGACTGTCTCGTAACCTGTGGCTTAAGACCATGCAACAAACATCCACCCCACCACCAATCAAAAGAAATACAATTGTCTCAAACCTGTCCACTGGGATGATTTCCTCTTTGTGTTAAGGAAACTAAGATATTATTTTTAACATTTTGAGCATTTTAAAAAGACTTTGACCTTGCCATCAACCTCATAAAAGCTCATCTTTAATTTGAAGGATGTAAGAAAAAAGAAAATTAATTAAAACTTTAAAGAAGCTTCTTAAGGAATCCATACTAATTTAGATATCTGAAGTTTATAAAATCTTTATGCAGTTTATACAAACTTTGTAGTACATTGGTGTCTGTTGTTTAATCATTCTCCATAAATATTTAGACAATGAAAGATAAATCTTGGAACAAAATTATATTTTATAAGTGAAAGTAAATTTTAAAATTGGTGTATTTTCTTTTATAGCACATCTGTGATTTATTAGTTATTGATTTTATATATTTTCAAGAAAGCAATCATTATGTGATTATTGTGGAAAATGTGGTCTTTTTAAATATTGATTTTCTATGTTTTTGTTGAGGTTTCTATAAATACATTGTTATTTGCTAAGGACAAGTGAGACATCTTTAAGCATCCCTGGCAAGGTCATGCTATGGTTTTTCAAAACTATTTTCTGCATTGTAGTTATGGTTTGTAGGCTTAAAGTAAAAATAAAAAAATAAAAAAGAGTAAAATTAAACCAAAGAAGTCATGTCTTTGACTTTATCAAGCAGAAAGTTGTTTCTGTAAGCTCAATGTAAGCTCAATAAATACACAGAACTGTAGAGGGAGAACTGACTCTTTCCAGACCAAAAGAAAAAAGAAAAAATCCACACAGTATCTACTCACAAAATAAGAGGTACATGGATAATAGATAAAGCAAAAGAAAAAATTTAAAAAGTGACTGATTTTCCATACAAACAAAAGAGGAGTTTGCTATTATTTGCCAGCACTATCTTTTCAACCATGTCATCTGAAATAACACGGTCCAAGCTCCATTCTCCCTAATGATTTAAGTATGACTGGGCACACTGTTGAGCTAGCTGCTGTGAATTCAGTAAAGTTCTTCCAAGGAAAAACTTTTTTTCCCCTTTTTTTAAGTATTGAAAGAGTTAGGCAAGAAGCTTGTCTATTAGCTCTTCAGCTGTCAGAGAGCTGAGGTGATTCTGAGAGCAGCATGGGAGCTCGGGGATTTTTCCTGGGATCCTGGGAGATGCAAGTAAAACACACAAAAGAAGTGTATCCCGTGGCAACCCGGTGGCACACTGGCAGATCAGGTAACGTTCTTTGATGTCCTTCTGACTCTGGAGTTTTTTGTGTATGAAAATCTATGATTTTTTCCTTTCAGGGGAAAAAAAGCTTTACCACACCTTTGTTATTAAAGAAGACACTAGACCTAATGCGGCTGAGAATCACTAAGGTATAACATGAAATAGTCTAAAATAATAGAAAAGTTATAAGTTCAGTAAGCATTCAATAAAAATTCAGATACAATATGTCAGTGGAAGTGTGGAAAAACAAAGAACAAAACCAATCAACAAAAAGCAGAGGGTCCAGCATTAGCAAAGTTGGGTTATACTCCATGTTATATTAACATGATAAAATATCAAGTCACCATTAAAGGTTATATGTGGAAGATCTAGAAATGTGTTTTTAATCTCATAAGAACATAATGAAATTAATACAGTATGTTCTTATGATTGTATCTATAAAAGTTAAGCATCCAGGTAGGAAGTAAAAGGTAGAACCATGAAATACATGGGTTAGGATGATGAAAATATGTCATTTTAGTATGTTGTCATTTTTCAACACATTGTCTTTTAAATGCAAAAAAATGAGAAATATGAAGGTATTGTTTGTAGAATAGAGCAATGAATGAAGGTAAATTAATACAATTAAAGTTTCATGGAGATGACGATCAGACAAAAATTTGCCTTGAAGAGCAATACAAATCAAATAAGCAAAATAATTGGAAGAAACAGAGAGAAAAAGAAAGATATTCTATGAAGAACAATAGCCTGAGGCAGGTGACCTCTGCACTGGGTTACCAGACTGGAACGGGAAGTTGCTCCCAATTTCCCAATTTCCACCAGGAAATAAGATCAGAATTCAGTCATCTTGCAAAAGCCATGAGTTATCCTCCGAGTGGGTAGTGGAATTGATAATGAAGGCATTATTGTAGTCTTGGATGAAGGGATGTCAGAGTGACAGCAGTGTTTGGAGGGTACGTCATAGACCATACACATTCTTTAATAAACTTCATTATCACTCAACATATGTTTCAGAACCAAACAACAAAATCCGTAATTTGTTAATGAAATTGAAACACTTCAAATGACAAACTATTTCCTAAGTGTGTTCTTGGGTAATTAATTTGAATGATTACTGCTAAATAATGATGACAAAATGTTAAATCACAAAAGTTTAGTTTTAAGTAGTGTTTTCTGTGAACACACATCACTTGAAATTTATTAAAGAGGTAAATAAAATTAAAAAGTCAAAATTTTGTTATTGCTTTGAATTGCTTTTAAATTCCCTGTAATACTCTATGAGCACATTGTGAGAGAAATACTGATAATACATATAACTACAAAGAACTCTAACTTAACCAAGAACACATACATAACTGCTACAATTCTATTAATAAAAAGAACCCTATAAAAATAACTAGTATATCTTAGGGTCTGATACAGACATTTCACAATAGTAATCGAAATGTTCTATGAATTTATAAAAGCTTGTGCACCTTTTCTCAGTCGCCAAAGAAAAGCAAATATCACAAGTTCCAACTATATACTCATCTGAATGGCAAAAATGAAAAATATTTTTAAAAAACCAAGTGCTGGAAAGGATGTGTAAGCAGCAACCTTAACCCTCATATCTTCTCCTAGGATTGCAAATGGATGCAATTTGCAGTTTGGCTGTATTTACTATACGCTTTTATATGATAAGCTTGTGCTTAACCTATGGTTCAGAAATTCCACTCCTAGGGATATCAACAGAAATGTATGTATGTATTTTCACAAAACACATTTACTAGAACATTCATGGTAGTATTTTGTACAAGATCCCTAAACTGGAAATAATCCCAGTGCTCACCATTGTAGAATGAATGCGTAAATTGTGGTGTATTCACACAATGAAATGCTGTATAGTTATACCGTAGCATTTGTTGCTATACATCACTGACAAAGAACGATCTACAAATAAGCACAAAAATATGGAATTAATCTCAAAATCATTGTGTTGAGTAAAAGAAGCCAGATATGAAGTAATTTAATACACTATGATCAAACTAATATAAATTGCAAAAACAGACGTAACTAATCTATGGTTTTAAAACCAGGAGAGTGTTTACACTGAGGGGGCAAGTTAGTAGTTAGAAGGGAACATGTGAGGAACCTGGGATGTTGTTCTATTTGATGCTCTGAATGATGTTTGTATGGGTGTAAGAGATTTGGACAAGTTTGTTTTATGATGTAAATGCAATTTTGTGTGTATGTTATGCACTTAAGTCTCTTCTAAAATGCCCATCAGAGTACATTTGAGATTGCAAAGCCAATGTCTGATGTGAGTATAAATGCTTCCACCATATTTATTAAACATTATAAAATCTAATGAGTAGCTTTAAAACTTTGAAGATTCTTGTATGATTTCTACATTGAGTGATTTGTGTATGTGCTAATCTTTTTAAGTGTTTTAATATTAAAATTGGAGCAGTTTTCTGAAAAAAGTGTGTGATAAAAAGATGTTATTTAAACAATGAACACAACTGAGCTGTAAAGAAAGAGGAATTTTTCTTCTCTATTTATCTTACTTCTGTTGTTCAAGGAAATGGAAAATCATGAATGCCAAGGTCAACTGAAATATTCTGAAGGTGCAATTGGAGAGTAATTTGTGGGAGGAAGCAAGGCAAGAACTACAGACTGAGGCTCCAGATATCAAATATTCTCCAAATAGGCTTTTCCTTTTCTATTCTTTCCTTTCCTCTCTCTCCCTCCCCTTTCAAATTACCTCCTCTCTTCTTCTTTCACTTTCCCTACAGATGGAACTGAGACATTTTAGTCTCTTCTCTAAAAAAAATTCCATGCAATTTTTTCATCATTTCAAAAATTTTAATAATTATTTTAAATGTATTTAAGTATTAACTTGAAGGCTGTGTGATATTAACTATACATGTTCAAGTGAGATCCGTACGGCAGAAGTCCTCTCTGTGGGAACAACTCAATGTTTAAAGTGCAAAAACATCTGAAGCAAAAAACCTTTATAGAAAGCCTGAAGATTTTCTAAAACTATCAAAAAAGGAACTTTACCTAAAAACCAAAAATTCACTTGAGGTTAAATGTTAAGAAAATTTTAAGAAAAGACTCTGCTCTCTTAATTTTCATAACTTTAGTCTCACAATAATTTCAATGATACAGATCTACATTTCACCTAGGAAAACTGCTTCTGCTGAGACTTCTGAGCTATCTGATATCTCAGAAGAAAACTTCTGAATCCTCTAAAAGTCCTACTTCTGGAAACTTACCATGATATTGAGCCTGAAAGAAGAATCATCTGTCTCCACTGTGTTACGTAAATTAAATCTGTTGATGGGCCTTTAGTCTGTCTCCATGTCTTGGCTATTGTAAATAGTGCTGCTATGAACATTGGGGTGCATGTGTCTTTTCCAGTTAACAGTTTTCTCAGGATACATGCCCAGGAGTGGGATTGCTGGATCATATGGTAAGTCTATTTTTATTTGTTTGAGGAATCTCCATACTGCTTTCCATAATGGCTGCACCAAACTACATTCCCACCAATGGTGCAGGAGGGTTCCCTTTTCTCCACACCCTCTCCAGCAGTTATTATTTGTGAATTTTTTAATGATGGCCATTCTGACTCGTGTGAGGTGATACCTCATTATAATTTTAATTTGCATTTCTCTGATAATTAGCAATATTAAGCATTTTTTTCATGTGCCTATTGGCCATTTGTATGTCTTCATTGGAGAATTGCTTGTTTAGGTCTTCTGCTCATTTTCAGATTGGGTTGTTTTTTTTTGTCATTAAGCTGTATGAGCTGTTTATATATTCTGGAAATTAAACCTTTGTCAGTCACATCATTTACAAATATTTTCTCCCATTCCGTAGGTTGCCTTTTTGTTTTGCTTATGTTTTCCTTTGCTGTGCAGAAGCTTATAAGTTTAATTACATCCCATTTGTTTATTTTTGCTTTTATTTCTATTGCCTGGGTAGACTGCCCTAGGAGAACACTGCTAAGATTTATGTCAGAAAATGTTTTGCTTATGTTTTCTTCTAGGAGGTTTATAGTATCCTAAATTATATTTAAGTCTTCAAACCATTTTGAGCTTATTTTTGTGTATGGTGTGAGGGTATGTTCTAACTTCATTGATTTAGATGCTGCTGTCCAGTTTTCCCAGCACCACTTGCTGGAGAGACTGTTTTGATTCCATTGTATGTTCTTGCTTCCTTTGTCGAAGATTAATTGACCTTAAGTCTATGAGTTTATTTCTGGGGTCTCTATTTTGTTCCAGTGGATCCATATGTCTGTTTTTATGCCAATACCACACTCTTTTGATTACTGTGGCTCTGTCATATTGTCTGAAGTCTGTAAAGGTTATTCCTCCAACTTTGTTCTTTTTCATCAGTATTGCTTTAGCAATTCTGGGTTATTTGTTGTAGTTCTGTGAAAAATGTCCTGGGTAATTTGATAGGGATTGCATTAAATCTGTAGATTGCTTTGGGTAGCATGGACATTTTAACAGCATTAATTATTCCAATTCAAGAGTATGGGATTTCTTTCCATTTCTTTAAGTAATCTTTAATTTCCTTAATGTTTTGTAGTTCTCCACATATAAGTCTTTCACTTTCCTTGGTCAGATTTATTCCTAAGTATTTTATTGTTTCGGATGTGATTTTAAAAGGGATTGTTTCTTTACTTTCTTTTTCTGGTATTTCATTGTTAGTGTAAAGAAATCCAACTGATTTCTGTATGTTAAACTTATATCCTGCTACCCTTGTCTTTGTTTTTTTAAACTGTTACATCAGGCCCAAATCCTCCCAAGCTATTGGGTCTATGCTTTTCACTAATTAGTCTCCCTCTCTCAATCTCTAGTTCTCTCTTACATATTTAATTGGTTTCCATTCCTGAAAAATCTTTGGGGTCTACAACGCCACACTTTTGATAGGGTAGGGGTTGGGAGGAGAAAAGAGATTGATAATCCTTGCTTCTTTGTCAAGGAATTTCAAAATCAGTTTTTTGTTTTTCAGTCTCTTTTGCATCTGATGAGGGGATCTTGTAAAACTTATACTTGACAAATCTTAATTTGGTAGTGAGGACTGTGCTTCTAAAAGTAATATTATTACCAGTAAAGGAACTGGATATTCGAACCAGTACCCAGAAAAGAAGTGTTGCTAAGGGACAAAGTCTTACACTGGAAATTAGAAAATCTGGCTTTGCTCTTATCTAACAATGAGTGATCCATGTGTAAGCCACTTTTATGTTGTATATCTCATCCATTAGTAATGAAGATCTTCTTTTCAGCCTCATGAGCAAATTATCAAATTTAAGAACCAATCAGAACAAAGAATATGACAAAGTGACTAGCTATAAAAATGTGTTTGATTAACAACCCTAAAAACCCAAGCTCTTTATGTGTTAACAATGAAATCAAAATACACAGACATATTCTTTTGTGTTTGAATCAAGTTTCTTAGTACTTTAAGTCACTGCATAGTGTTTTATTTACTTGCCTAACTCTTTGTTCCGTGTTCACCAGACTATTTATACATAACTCAGTGTTCTTCCTTTGTAAAGAAGGAACTCACCTTAAAGTTCTGCTAGAGATTTATATTTAAAAAAGTCTATTTCTAGGTAGGAATGTATCGGTTATTTTTGACTGAAAATAAAAGCTATATAGCCCATTTTGTTTCTCTTATTTGTAGTAACTACCAGAAAGCTTGAAGTTAAACTCAGCACCAACTACCTTAAATCTCCTCAACCCACATGCATTTTGATTCATTTATTTGGGCTCTGGTCTGCTTTAGCTTTAAATATCTTCTTTCACACTTTTTTTTTTCCCTAAGCCACCTCTAGTCCTATCAGAATAAGAAATGGCATAAGTCCCTGGGGAAAGAACACGAAGTAGAGTTGGACATTTTTCTTACAGAAAAATCACTCTTTGTTCTTCCTATTCCGTAAAAAACATTCAGCTTTCTGAGGAGGGAAAAATTGAAAGATACCTTTAATGTTCTTTTTTAATTGGGAAGATATATGTCATTTCCACCAAAGAGCTAGCAAAAGGAAATTACGAAGTTTTTGATTGCTAAGGCCAAAGGGAGTTTATGAATCACTGAAGTAAGGGAAAAACAATTGTACCACTTGTAGGGACTGAGTTTGCTTTTCTCCCCATTGGTGAGCCAGACAGACAGTGATGGCTGTTCATTAGGTGAAACCAACCACAGTATTTAGTTTTCATTTGTCTTTTCTTCTTCTATAACTTTCAAGTACATTATTTTAAATAAGGAGGATAAAATAAAATAACATTTATTGAGCACTTATGCTATGCCAGAAAATGCTCATCATATTTTGACATTTCTCATTATCTCCATATTAATAAGAGAAGGTTATCAGGCTCAAGATGCTTAAGGAAATTCTTAAGGTTAAATAGGTATTTGTCTTTATATCCAGTGTGTGTGTGTGTTTTTGTTTTTTGGGGTTTTTTTGGCACTACAGCAAGCCAAGCTAAATATTCTAATGTTTTTACTACAGTAAGGTATAGAGCTTTAAATTAACAGGCTAATAAGTGATGGAAGAAAAAGAATCCCTCTGCATTACTGAACATATATTTGGAACTAGTTTCAAGCAGGCATACAATAGCTCTCCCTCCCTGTCTTATGGATGAGGAAGCTAAGATTTTGGGGGAGTTAAACAATACAGTCACGATACGTGGTTGTGAGAAAAGACAGGTTTCCAACCCAGCTCTTCATGAACTAAATTTTCAATAAACTGGGGAAAATTGCAAAAAATTGACTTAATCAAAACTACAGTTTACATATTGCTAGTGGACCTCAACTATTACTAACTTGGTTATCCATTTTATTATTTATGCAAAAGCAGAAAAGCCATCAAAACAATTAATGAGATGCATGTGGGACAGGCATACGTGAGTACACAGAAGCCTGATGTCTTTCCTTCTCTACCAACAAGTGCAGAGAGAGCAGCGTGGGTCTGGAAATTTTTCACAGCTTTCATCAGCCCAGATGTAAATAAAGTAATGATCCTGCTGGTGAATCCATTCTCCTCTCAGTTTTCTTCTTCTTTATGCTTTAATTGTTAACCACATCAGGTCAGTTTTTAGGATCAGATCAATTTAAAAAGAACTGCTCAGATTTCATTTTCTTACGATGTGTTAATTTGCTCTGCTTTAAGAGCCTGTTGGTTTGCTATTGCCACTGCAACAAATGACCACAGACTCAGTGGTTTAAAAAAAAAATTTAATATCTTACCGTCTGGAGTTCAGAGTCCTAAAATCAAGGTGTTCTCCAGCCTATGTGACTTCCGGAGGCTCTAGGGGAGAATCCATTTCCTTGCCTTTTCCAGTTTGTGGAAGACAACTGCATTCCTTGGCCTGTGACCCTCCTCCCTGCATCACCCTGAACTTTGCTTCCATCGTCCCACCTCCTTCTTTGACCTGCCTGCCTCCCCCTCCTCTTATAAGGACACTTGTGGTTACAGTGAAACCACCCAGATAATCCAGGATAATTCCCCCCCATCTCAAGAACTGTAATCCTCTCTTCATGCATGTAAGTAACATAGTCACAGGTCTCAGAGATTAGGATGTGAACATCTTTGGGTGGCCATTTTTCCATCACACCATGTAATACAAGAAAGAAAATGTTCTTTAATTTCATAAGTACTCGTGAATTGGACATCTTGTTTTTGACAGCAATATTCAACATTTGTGTGGGTGTTTTTCTATTAACATCTGTTTTAAGGTAGACTGTATTAATTATGCTAACAATGAAACAATCCCTCAGTTTATTTCAATTCAACACACAATGACTGAATCCATTCAGCTGTCCTCTAGGAGTCAGGCAGGTAACCGGGGGTTCCTACGTGGCATGACAAGAGATAAGACGATTTTGGAACATTTGGGTACTTGTTAACAATATATGCTCCAGAGGTGATATTTTGGGAGCAAGTGATTCAGAATATTCATTTATGGATTTGCCAATGATCAACACCCTCTACCAACGATTAGGCCTTAGTAAAGCCAGACCAATAGTTAACACACAGTACTTACATTTGTTGATTATTCTCATTACTTTATCTTTCTAGAAACTTTGGCAAATTTAAAAAATAGCACCTAAGTAGTTGTTCATCCGTTTGGTTCATTTTAAACAGTAGAAACATTCTAGGATGATTCCTTACATTATTTTGTGAGTGAGCATAACTAGCATTTGTGTACCACAAACTACACACTTTTATGAAACATGTGCTATGTTAAATTTAAGCTGAAGATGGCACATTATACCTGGAAGGCTGCTTTTCAGAATACTACATCTGAAGAGTCAATCCAGTTAGATAAATCTCATTCCAATCACTTAATTTTGCCATTCAACTCCTCAATTAGCTAGAACAAAGATTTTTTTAATTAAATTAATCAGTATCTATTAACTTACTTATGTTTTTGTTTTTGTTTTTGTTTGGGGGGAAAGTAATTAGGTTTATATATTTACTTATTTATTTTAATGGAGGTACTGGGGCTGAACCCAGGACTTCATGCATGCTAAGCACGCTCTACCACTGAGCTATACCCTCCCCTTTAGTATCCATAAACTCTCAGTAAAGCAGTTCAGTGAATGGCAGAGCAAAATCTGAAGGAATTTGCTGGATAGATCAAATTTGTGCAAGTTAACTAAGTCAGTGTAATACAATATTGACTTTATATTTGTTGGGGATTCCCATATACTAATTGCAGATAAATGTAGCACGAAGTCAAAGTTGCAGAGAAAATTAAAGAAAAGAAAAGAAGAGTAATATCAGCATCATGGAGACATAACATGTGCCCTCTGTCTCTCCCCTTCAGCCTATAACCAGTGAAACGTCTGTAACTCATCAAAGGTTCCTCTGTTCAGTACGCCAGGATGCTAGAGAGTTCCACACACCTGGGGGGGGGGGGGGGAGATGGGAACATACAGAGGAGGTGAAACCGGAGCAACAGTGCTTGCAGTCCTGGCCTCCCTGCCTTGATGGCTGAGACCACAGACCCAGAAAATCCGTAGCAGCTGGGGAGGCAGTGATTATGAATCTGGCCTCCTGGCCACAGCAGTGCTGGTGGCCATAGAGAACTAAGCAGCAGCAGCAGTGGGGCCTGGGATGTTGGCCCCTCCAGTTGCAAAGGCTCATGTGACTCCAGACCCCAACCCCATCTGCAGCAGCAGTTCCCATGAACTCGACAACTCTGAACAAAGTGAAGGTGCCTGCAACCCTGGCTCCTCTCAACACCCCACCCCACCCCACACATACAAAGTGGTGGTGTCAGCAAACAAGGCGACCCCAGATGCAGCAGAGGTGCCTACCATCCTGATGCTCCATGAGGCAACGCCAAATGCAACAGTGACACCGACAGCAAAGGCATCAGCAACCCCAGAGGCACAAGCAGCGACAAGGAGGGCACCAGGAGGACTTTTCCAGGAGAGGTGGTGGAGGATGGAAAGTGCAGGGTCTCAAATATAGCCAGAGGCAGCACAAGTAAGGGAAACCTAAAATTTGTGCTGTAGCGCCACCTACTGTAAAACAACAGAAAGACCTCTAATTACCAACCTGCTGAATTGTTAGAATAAAGTGCCAAAAAAAAAAAAAAAAAAAAAGATTTACCTAAAAAGAAAGGTGTTCGCTACTTCAAATGCACTAGCAGAGGAAAAACTCATCAACCACCATTAAAAAAAACATGGTAACGCAATATGACAAAAAGAAAATGACTATTCTCCAGAAACTAAATGTAAAGTCAAGAACATTGTGATCTAACTGATAGAGAATTCAAAACAGCTGTCTGAAGAAATGCAATGAGCTATAACAAAATGCAGAAAGGTAGTTCAATGAGCTCAGGAATAAAACTAATGAACAGAAGGAATATTTTACCCAAAATATTGAGACTCTGAAAAAGAACCAAAGAGGAACTCTGGAGCTGCAGAATTCAATAAATGAGATAAAGCATGCAATAGAAAGCACTGGCTATATAGCAGATCATATGGAAGACAGAATTACTAAGCTCATAGATAGAAATCCAAAAATGATACAGGTAAAAGAGGAGAGAAAACTAAACCCAAAAAAAAGAAGAAATTCTAAGAGAATTATTGAATTCCATTAAGAAAAGCAACATAAAGATATTAGGTATCTCAGAAGGAAAAGAAAGAGAGAAGGGAGCAGAGAGTTTATTTAAAGAAATAATAGATGAAAATTTCCCAAACTTGGGGAAAGAAATGGTTATGCATGTCTGTGAAGCTAAGATAACATATAACTATCTCAATTCAAAAGACCTTCTCTAAGACACACTATATTAAAACTGTCAAATTCAATGACAAAGAATTTTAAAGGTAGCAGGGAAAAAGGACGGTAACTTACAAACAGACCTCCATTAGCCCATCAGCAGATTTCTCAGCAGAAATTATACAGGCCAGGAGAGAGTGGAATGATGTACTCAAATATTGAAAGATAAAAACTGTCAGCCAAAAATACTCTACCCAGCAAACTTATCCTTCTGATATGAAGAAATACAAAGGCTTTCTGGGACAAAGGCTGAGGGTGTCCATCATTAATAGGCCTGCCTTACAAGAAATGTTGAAAGGAGATCTTCTACCTGAAACCAAAAGGCCAAACTCCACAAAACTTTGAGTAAGGTGATAAATACAGAATCAGAAAATTGCAACTTTATATAAGTTGTTAAACCCTTGATTTCAGTTGTTAAACACTTAATTATATCATAAAGATTAAAGAGCAAAAAAGCAGGAAAAATAACTATAGATATTTGGTAACAAATTCAAAATAAAGGGATAATTTGAGACAACAAAAACAAAAATGGAAGAGGGAGAAGACAGAACCCACAAAGGCAGATGAAGATACGATGCTGTCAGCATCGTAAATAATTAATTTATCTGTGAGCTATTTTACACAAATCTCGTGGTAACCACAAAATGTAAATCTGGAACAGAGACATGAAATACAAAAAAAGAGAGAAAACTGAGAAAAACCTCAGAGAAAACCACCAAACTAAAATGCAGACAGAAACAGAAGGAAAAAGAAACCATGGTGACGTAGGGCAACCAGAAAACAAAAGATAAAATGGCAGTACCAAGTCCTCATTTATCAATAAACCCCCAAATGAAAGCGGGTTGAATTCAGCATCCAAAAGTCACAAAGCAGCTGGATAGATTAAAAAACAAGACTTGATTGTATGTTGCCTCCAGGAAACTCATCTCAGCTCTAACTTTAAACTGGAATCTTAAATTTGAACTGGAAATACCAATATGAATACATGATTTTTTTTTCTTAAAAATTCGTATATTTAAATTTTATCCATTAAAAAGTTGAAGAAACCAATGAACATTGATAAGAAATTTGCTTAAAAATAATTGAATCTGAATCAGATCAATTCTTCAGCATTTAAATGTCAGGTTATAAAACAGAAATGGCAGAGAGGAATTTATATAACAATATAAGAATGCAGAAAGCAAAACCAGACCAAATTTTCCAGACAGATTACTTAATATCTTCAACACGTTAATTGAAAAAAAAAAAAAAAAAAGAAAGAGGAATTAGTCTATAGAATAAAATGCATTCAAACAAATGTAATGTGGGAAATGTATTTGGATCCTAACACAAAGAAATGAACTATAGAGAGCGACTACAAAACTATCAGGGAAATTCAAATAGGGGCTAGAAATTTAATAATATTAAGAAATTATTATTAACTTTTAGATGTAATAGTATCATTGTAGTTTATGTTTACATATAGACATATACATACATGTATTTATATATGACATATTATGCATACAAGTGTATAGTGTATAGAATTTGTATTAAAATATCCCAGTGAGGGGTAGGTAGCCATGAGTTAAAAATTTCTGAAGTTGGGTGGAGACCTTAGAAGTTCATCACAGTATTCTCTTTACTTTTGTACATGCTTGATATTTTCAATAATAAAAATATTATTTAAATGCAGAACTCGTTTCTCTTCCTCTCTTCTTTCTCTAGAAGATGGAGAAATAAAATTAAATGCAGAATAAGCCCTGCCACCACTTCAGCTCGGCACTAGCTATGAGCATTCCATAGGCAAAATAACAGACAGCGAAAGGCATCCTTCTGGTAACACAGATCCAGGGACTACCCCTTTGTCCAAGACACCTATCATTAGAATTCATCCTTAGCATGATGAAGCAGCCTGCCTTCAGATTTAGCTAGAGGTTTTACATATATTTAAAATTAAAAAAAAATTTTTGAACTACAATGCTCTTAGCTGGTGTGTGTCACGAGCCCCAATACTCCGTGTGGATTTTACACATTCTCATTATCTTCTGAGCTCAGAAAGCATATGCTAACACCCTCAACCTCGATCTCAATTAGGTCAAGGCATTGTCTGCAGAAAAGGCTAATCTAAATGTAACTCTCCTGTCCCAACCCACTCCTCCTCTCCCTCCCTTATTCAGTCACTATTCATTCATCACACTCATTCACTCATTCAGTCACTATCCAGTCACCACACTTTCACAGAGCCCTTTCTGCAGCAGACACACTGCTAATTCCTTCAGAGGCTACAGATGTGTTTAAAACATGATCTCCATTATCAGGGAGTTAAAAATACTAGAAGGGACAAACATGTGAATGCTTATGTTCGTGTCCAGAATATGACTGCTCCGAGAGAGGGAGAATCATTGGATGGGAAGAGGCACACGGGAGGCCGGTGCCGGTGCTCGCAGCATGCAGGGGCCTCACTTGGTGTGGCTGAGAGGGCTGACATTCAGTGCAGCGGCTTGGGTACCCACTCCTCCTCCACGGCACTAGTGGTCTCTGGGGAACGTGCCAATTTAATTGACTCCTCCTCAAGATCCAAGCTGCAATTACATGGTCTCGTTATGTTGTTTGAAACAGATACTTGAAGGAAGGGTGGCGATGAGTAATAGGAATGGAAACTTAATAATTACAAGCGTAACTATACAAAAGCTACTCAAGCATGTTCCTTGCCACTAATTTTCTGAGTCTGATATGAGTCACTTTTCCCCCTGAAGAATTTGGAATCACAATGCTGGCAGGCTGCACTGCATCTAAAAAATGAATTTGTATTCTGCTTTCAAACAAATATTTTCGGAGTCCCTCTGCACTTCTTGAAGTATGTGTAGAGGTTGTAGGTTATTTGCATTGTGTAAGGAGATTTGTAAGCATAAACAGTTTTTTTTTAAATGCCTTTAGGTTTGCAGTCTTTTAAGCAATTATTTTTTCCACCCAATCAATATTTAGAAGAAAAATAGTTCACAATAGCCCCATTTAGTCACGGCCATTCAGCTCACCAAATCCTTATTCTGTCTTCCCCAAAAAGACATTAAATTCAAATAATGCTCTACCCCCTATTTTTCCTTCCTCTGTACTGTGATCTTCATCTGACATTGATTACTGCACTACCTACTGTATAAGTCAATTTTTATCCTAGTGAGTGACAATTGTAGGACTTCCAATAATAAGCTGACAACTCAGCATTTTTGCATTTTTCTCTTCGTGTGTCTTTTTTCTTTATAATTATATTCATTTTTATCAGTATACAATACCTGATTGCTATGTAACTCTCAACCTGAAAGATATCTGGGGACCTCTTTATGTTATACTTGCTTTCATAGCCCTGATCTTTGGAAAACACATATATTAACATATTATTCAGTCAGTTAACACAACTTACCAGGCCCTACCATGTGGTAAGCACTGTATTCGAAACCATTGGTATCAACATTATCTTGTGATTCAATTTCACGTGGAAGTTCCACTTAATACAATTTCTAAAAGAAAGTTTACTAAAAAAATATATCCCAAGAGTTTGACTGCTTTACTGCCTCTACAATACAATGGTGAATACCAGCATGCATACACTTAGATACGTTTGTTCTTGGAAAAGTCACCTTAGAACAAACAGATTTTTGTCTCAATTCAGGGTATTTGTGTTGGGAAGCATGTCTGAACCTGAGTGTGTGATTATATAGCTTCATTTGTATTTAATAGAAAGGAAACAGAACATACGGGCTGAGAAGTCAGAAAGGCCACAATTCTAGATGTTGTTCTGCCACTTTGACAAGTAACAGATTCCTCTGGGCCTCAGTTTCTCATCTGTAAATGGAGCTGCTACCAACACCTTGCCACTAATTTTCTGGGTCTGATATGAGTCACTTTTCCCCCTGAAGAATTTGGAACTACAGTGCTGGCAGGCTGCACTGCATCTAAAAAATGAATTTGTATTCTGCTTTCAAACAAATATTTTCGGAGTCCCTCTGCACTTCTTGAAGTATGTGTAGAGGTTGTAGGTTATTTGCATTGTGTGAGGAGATTTGTAAGCATAAACCTTATTGAATTCCCTTTAGTATGTTTTTCCCAGTTAGTATGTTTTTCTCAAGCTTGAATTTTAGAACTTTCCCAAAGCATTTCCATTAGGTATTGTATAATTTACTAAAAATATGGTATATAAACATGATCACATTTTCAAAGCTTAACTGATTATAGATGCTAAAAATATTCTTGAATCATTGGTTTCACAAATATTGCTGAAGATGAAGACTGTGCATTGATTTGATGTTTCTCATACACTGATGATACTTCCAAACTTTGATAGCAGTTGGCCACGTTTGGGTGTAATCTATGTCTGTGATATTTAGCAAAACAAACAGGCCTTTTCATGATGTAAATCTGTTCTCTCATAGTTACGAGTTTTTAGTAAACTATCCACGTGTGTGTGTGTGTTTCTGTGTTTCTGTGTGCTTAGGAATGATTCTAATTTATTTCAGAATCACAGACTTTTGACTCCAAACATCAAAAAAACTACAAGTGGATGCTGAATTAAATATAATGTTGATTTAATAAAAGCAATGTGTTCACTTGTATAACTACTTTGTACAATCCTAAGGAACTACTGAAGCAAACACATTGTTCCAGAAGCAGCAATGGAGTCAAATTTATTCAAATATTTCAGTAGTACTAAGAAGGAATTTTTCACACATGCCATGCTGACTTTACAGTTTTTTTCCTTTACAGTACCAGTTTGGCATTTCATAGCACTCAAAACAATAGCAAAAGTTGAAATAAACCCTGTCTTTATTGTAATAACTTTTTGAAAGCCAGTGATACATACTTTAGCTGTAGGGAATTCTGGCATCTGACACACAGAGCAAAAGGAAAAAAAAAAAAAAAAAAAAGCAAAGAAAGTAGAGAGAGGGAAAGAAAAAAGGGTCACGTTCCTGAATTGCATGTTGTCCAGTGTCTGAAAATAAGTGTTACATGGTTTTTACCTAGTTTTCTAGTTGTTTATGGGAGGAGGGTAAGTCAGTCTGGTCCTTGTTATTTTACGATGGTTAGAAGGCAAAGTTACCATTTTATTTAATTTTAATTTTCAAACTAGAAATGTTTGAAAATTTTAGTGTTCATACTATAATTGCTCTGAAGATGTGCAATAGTTTGTTTTATCCCTGCGGCGATCCACTTAAAACTTACATGGCTTTGCATGGTATAAAACTTCTATCTTGTGATAATTCTATAGAACTGATAAATTTATGACAATAAAAAGAGTCCCCAACTTTACCTTTTAGTATGCCTTGTAATTTTTTCATGGTAGCCAAGCATGACATACTGAGAAAAGGGGATTGCTGTGAATGGGCCTTTGGGTGATGTGGTGAAGTGTAAGAGGAGGGAAGCATTCTGCAGCACTATAATTAGGCCTCCGTCTTTCAGTGAGCCTGTGCCTCTGGACTGTGAAGTCCACCAGTGCTTCTCAGCCATGGATGCCAGCCCTTAGGTGGGACAGAGTGGCTGCAATGCCTGGAGCTGGGTTTTTCCCTTCCCCCCAGGTCAGTTAGGCTAAGATAATACCCAGCAAGTTGGGCTCTCAAAGAGATTTTTCAGGCATATTTCAACATGACTGCTTTGCTCTTCCCCCTGCAGGAAGCACAAGGGGACCTTTCTCCAATATTCACTATTAAAATCTGTGCAAGCTCTGAAGGTAAAATTCACAAAAGTGCAGGGAGTCCCCTAAGACTGGGTATCCTGGAGCTTTTACATCTCAGACTCATCCACACTGAGTATCCAGAGATTCATCAGTTACAGTTCAGGCTCTCCTACCCTGGTATCTGTTCATGTGGAAATCTTTGCTCCTGGGTTTCTGCTCTGGTAACTGCATTGGAAGTCTCCTTGTCTGTCTGTCTCAATTTGGGGGGCAATTGTTTGCCCTATTACCTCATTTCACTTACACATCTAAAAGGAGTTACTAATTTTTCAATTTGTTCAGCATTTTAATTGTAGTTAGGACAGTGTGGTAACTTCCAAGCTCCTTTCATGCTGGACCAGAAACCAGAAGTCATAATCCCCAATTTTAAATAGTATTATTCTTGTTTCCCTCTCAATGTAAACATACTGTCTGACACGGAGACTTTTAGAAATAGACTGTAATTGTTACGTCCTCTTTATTTGAAAATACATTTTCCCCACATTCAATTCTTAAACTTTCATTTCACCAAATGCTCTTCATATCCCTTAGTAAAGAGATAGCATAAGAAGACACAACTTACTACTCCATTTGGTTCTCATCATTTTGCAGTGCCTCTGTTAAATTCTCTCTCTTTTACCCCAGAACATTAGCCCAGTGATCTGTGGATTCTTAGCATGTATGTCTGTGTATGTATCTTGGTGCGTACCAATACTGAACATCTCTATTCTTATTTTAGAGGCATTACTGTACAAGTTATGATTCCAATATAATGTACATTTCCATGATGATGTCATATCATTTCCAACATAATATCTTTGTATTATGTTACAGGTGATTTATTTTGATAAGTTGGATATTTTAAATATACATAGCAATTTAGAAACTAATATTCTCAGTGGATGTGGCATTTGTGCAATCAAATTTATCTCTGCATTTTAAAGCTTCTTTTGCTTAATTTTGAATTAAATGTACTATTAATTTTTAATTAGTTTCTTAATGACAGATAATTTGGGGAATGGCTTAAATCTTTTAGCTTTAACTTTCATTACACACAAACACATACATATAAGTAAATGTGAAATGAGAGAAAAATATATAAAGCACTTTATACTTTTTCACATTTACAGTGTGTCTTACAAGTTATCTTCTTCTTTCCTTTTATAATGAATTATATACTCATTTAATATTACTCATGTATAACAAGCCAGATCTTGAACATTATCCCTCATTGAAGAGTATATGAGAGATTAGCATGGAAACTAGTGGTTCAGACATAACACATTTTAATTTGTTTTCTTGAGTTACAGTTCCATGCCTCATTGACCTTCTATTTTTCTAGTTCATTATTTAGATATCAAACCTTTATTATTGATTATAGCACTCAATGTTGTTAATTTCATTGTGCAAAATTATGGTTTTAAAATATTATCATGGTCACATGTAGGTCAGAAGCAGTTTTTTTGCACACATACCATACCACTTAATAATGACAGGCTTAAACTTCACAAGTGGATAGATCCCTACATGCTAGAATTTTCTGGCAGTGAACAGCTCTATAAAGAGGTTTGTAAGACTACTGCTTATTTCACTTTCTTTAGCAGGATTTTATATAATGCAAAGCTAAAGCTACAATCAAACCTTCCATGCTGTGCAATCAATATCTTAAGTCACATTTTCTTCAGAAAATCTTTATCAACTGCTGCAAACCCAACAGGTCTTTCTATTGGATTTTTGTGTTACTCTTTTTCAAAGTGTAAACATTGGACCACCTACATGAAATCACTTGGGGTAACTGTTAAACATGTGCATTCTTAGGTTTCACATCACAGACTTCAGTGGATTAGAATATTTGGAGTTAGAACCTGAGAAACCCAGATAATTCATAAGCTCCCTAAAGTTTGAAAAATGTCACAAACTTGATTTTACTTGTATATACTGTTTTCTAATTATTTCGAATATGTCAGTCTTCATTCTTCAGATGGATTGCCAGCTGTTTGAATAGTATTCACATTCTTCTGTGACTGTCTCGTGCTTAGCTAAATGTCTAGCATACAGCAGGTGTCAAATGAACACTTGAGGTTTATTATTTGAATAAACATCAAAACTTGTCCAGCTGTCATTTGATTTTTTGACCACAAATTATTTGATGAAAGAAAATTTATCTGCTCCAGCAACATGAAGTACCTTTCAACATAATGGTATAGAATCTTGCCAGAGCTTTAAAATATTATCTCTCTGATCTATTTTGGATCAAATATCACTTGAGACAATTCTTTTGGCTCTTGTGTCCAAGTACATGTTACCTACTCTTTACTTGTAGAAAATGTAGTTTCTATTCTTCCTAAAAGCTGAGGTAAGACCCTAATTAGTGGATGTGATAAATCACAATCACATTAAGTAGGACTAAACTCTTTAAAATTTCTATGACAACAGCTCTTTTACCTTTGCTGAGGTAAAATAACACTACTGAAGCAGAAACAAAACATTGGGATTAAAAACCATCTATTTAAAAGGCCCCTAACTCCCAATAGCAGTGCTAATCACCTTTGCCTCATTGGGTTATACAATGCTCTATTAAATTCAGCACTGATATAACCTGCTCTTGCTATATTACCTTTTTCAACTGATGCCCAGAAAAAGCTGATTTTCCCCAATTGCCACTCTATATTTGCCCAACCCAAGGAAGAGACATGTCTCTATAAGGATTTTTTTAAATTTGGGTATGTATTATTGGAACACTTTCCTGGGTGTGAAGACTTTCTTACGGAGAACAAATGAGGATGATTTCCCCCTTTACATACATCTTCTACAAAACAAAACAAACCAACAACAACAGCAAAGTTTCTAGAAGTCGAGGGAAGCCGAAGTCACTTGCATTTGTAGAGACCTGAGACTTCTTTTGTTTCCTATTGTCTTCAGATAGCCTCTTTGACATGGTGCTAGGTTAGCTGACTTGGGAGTCAGCTCCTACTTGGAAACGTCCCACCTCTGTCTTTCTATTTCCTAAAAGCCGCTGGAAAGTGGACTAGCCAAGCTCTCAACCAAAATGAAATACGTTTAACAAAAGAAAAATCAAATAATAATAGCTGATACTTGTCAGGCTTGCTGTGAGCCAGGCACCATTCCAAGCGATACTCAAATATTAGCTCATTTATTTTATCCTCAATACGTATCACGATTTCCATCTTAAAAATGAGAGAACTCAAGTCTGAGAGTTTAAGTACCTTGCTTCAAGTCACTCCAAAAGTGTGAGACCTGAGATAATACGTATTTAAAAAATAATTGCTCTCTAATTGTGAAGTAAAATATTTTTTATAAGTTAGACAGTACTAAAAAGTATTACTAGCAGAAATAGTAACAGTAAAATAACCAGTCTTAGTGTTAACACATAACCACAATATCATGTTAATAGATAACAAAAAAGGAAAAAAAATGGCTTACTTAGCTTTATTGATACAAAAAGAGACATGAAATGAGAGTGTTTGGGAAGGTTTTTGTTGCAACCTGTAGAGCCCTGGTCACATCTGCATGGGTTTTCTTATTGTTGGCTTATTTTATTAACACTGTTGTGCATTCTTCCCTTCAGATATTTTTGTGTACAGGAGATCTTCACAGTTTTTGGAAAATCATTATTTCTCTCAGTTGTAATAGTAGAAGCTGAGCATATTGGGATTTATCTTGGCACTAAATTCCCAGGTCCTATGACATGATAAAGTGATTTTGTGAGTATTGCAAATAAACAGTAAATATTCAATAGCATTTTAAGACTTCTTAAATACTCCATGTCATTGTTCCCAAGATACTGATTAATGAACAAATAGGAAAAAAAAAATCTGATTTAAAACATTCTAGCTAATAAAACACTGTCATGGGGCCTGGTTTTCATTCTTTTAGCTAGCTTGTAGGGACAAGTGTACTGTTTTAATTATTGGTGAAATGATTTTTACATTGACAAGAGTTAAAACAAAAGTTCCCAGAGCCACAGGGGAAATTATACAGTCTTCTAAATCCAGTGCTGTTGTAAATCTATTTATTTTCACTGGAATGAGCAATATCTTAGAAATTTTTGATAAGTTCTCACACTCAAGAAGCTACAATTTTTCTCAGAAGTTGATATGAAATGTCATAGACTCAGTCATGAATAAAATTGAAGTTGTGCTATCAGCCTGAAACTATTTCAGTATCACTGTCACAGAAATTTATGGAAATGCCCTGCATTTAGTAAAACAAAATATTTTAATTACCCCACATATGGACACACCTGGGAATAAGCAGAGTGTCCAGAAGTGACTCCAGGAGCTTGCTCTGAACAATGAAGCAGGAGGGGCTGGAGCCGGTATCAAAGGCCAGGGACTTTGGTAGGCTGGCCTGTATGTCTTCAGGAGCTGGGCATCGAGCTAGAGTCCAAGGCAACTCCTGTTAAAAGCTGTCACCCCAAATCTAGACTGCCTGGCACCAAGAAGCGTACGTATTCCTTCACAGACAAGGCTACTTTCCCATGGATGCCCTTTATAGACTTGATCTTTATAGATGGAAACCCAAGGTTGAAGGGGGTCCCTCCAGCTGAAATATGGACCCAGCAGCGCCCATCTCTGACACGTGTCCCTGTGGGACGATTGGAGAAGAGGGAAGCTGTGCCTTCACTCCTTTTATGACTGATCCTGGTCTTAGGAGTTTTCTTTTTTCTAATAAAATCTGTTCTTCAATCCACGTTAATGTTGTAAACTACTCCTAAACTCTAGTATGCCACAGGGGACACCCAGAGGGCACCATGTGGACATGATATTATATTTTTAAAAAGTCAGTAAGTCACCTTTAGTGGAAGAAATTTTAAATGCAAGATTTCTCTACTATATTGCTATGTTTAAATAAAATTGTACCCTGATTTTCATATACAAATCACAGATTCACAATGAAGACATACGTCTTTACCAAAATAAGTACAAAATAATTAAAAGTCTGTTCCTGGAATTGGGTGTTTCCCCCATAACAAGATTATCTCTGTCTCGTATACTTGAATACTTTTGGTATTAGCAATATTCCATTCTCAACTTTCATGATTGTAGAGAGATAATTATTTTCTCTATTTAATTGTCGATAATGTATCTATCAAGAAAGACTTGGCATTTTTAAAAACTTTTTTTATTGATTTATAGTCATTTTACAATGTTGGGTCAATTTCCAGTGTTCAGCACAATTTTTCAGTTATACATGAACATATATATATATTCACTGTCACATTTTTTTCTCTGTGAGCTACCATAAGATTTTGTGTATATTTCCCTGTGCTTTACAGTATAATCTTATTTATCTGTTCAAGAAAGACTTGGCATTAATGGTGATAAAAGAGTATTTCATCTTTTCCCCTAAAATGGGTCACACATTTTTGGTAATTACCTAGTCACTATTTTAAAATATAATTTAAAAATCAGTGATACTTTTGCACGTTTTCAAAATAAAAATTGTGTGCAAAGGCACACTTTGAGAAGTCTCAATCTCTTTGTGTTCCTGTCACCTATATCACCCCTTAGAGAAATGTATCAGTTCCTCATATATCGTCTGATATTTCTCCATGCCATTAATAAGCAAATAAAAATACAGATTCTCAATTGTCCCTTCCCTACATATACAACGTTTTACAGCTTGTTTTTCTCATTTAACAAGATATTCTGAGTTTCTGTGTATTAGTACATAAGGAAACCTAACTGCCTAGTACACTGTGGAGACTAACCAAAGTTATATCAAGCAGTCTTCTGTGCTAAAGTATTAAGTTTTGTCAAGCCAAAATAAAATTCACATTTTAAGTTACTGATTTTGACTGTCAAGTCAATGAACATGAGAACAAAAATCATGGAAATTGGAAACTTGATTATTATTATTATACATTGCCTAGAATTATATATAGGTACATTTTTTTCATGTTATTCAAGGGTATACAAGTGAAACAGATGACAGTGTTATGACAATTATGCAGAGCATGTATTACCCTTCTCTGGAAGGGCTTCTGTTCTAAGGAAGGTGGCTTACACTGTGTGATAATAAATTGAACATTGATTCATTAGCTACAAAGCTCTTGGGTTTCATAACTTTCCTTCTCAGTTTTTGGCATTTTTGTACAGCTTAGCTATATTCTTCTTTTGGAGAAATACAGTAGATCTGTAAATTGCTCTATAGACATTTTGACATACTGATAATATTTTTTAAATTACTGGATTCAGTTCTACAATTCTAACACTGCAAAACAGTTGTTTTTAGCAGAGGGTCAAAGCTAGTTATACCTTAAAACATGTGAAATGGATTTACTTAGTGTTACGTGTCAAAATTTCAAATTGGCCCTTTGATAGAAAAGGGTCAACTAAGATTTCAGACTTCTAAAGGAGACAATATTGATCTTTGTTCTTTAATTCTTCAGCTGCCCTAGCCGAAGCTATTTTAATCAACACTGCAGTTAGCAACACAACTCAGAAACCACCCTCATTCATACTTTCAGAACAGGCAGTTTGACCTCCATAAGAAATGTAAACGTGAATGTCAGCAAAGATGTAGCTCTGGATGGTGGGCGTGTGGGACAGTAGTCTCACTAGTAGAGAGAGGTTCCCATTACAAGATGGAGCAAGGAAGATGCATTCTTTCTGCGGTGGATTTATGGAACTTCTGAGGAGGGAACTCTTTTCTGTCTCCTCAATTCACCAGTCGATAGAAGTGTGTGGGAGGTAACAAGGGCATGGTCCTGGTATCCAGGCAGACATGCTCCATGAATTTTAGAGGTTGCCTTTTTATGATTTTATATTAAAATTGTAGGTCTACTGTTACTGCCTGATGGTGAGGGAAAAAAGCATAGTGCAACTTTACAGAGCTTCTCCCTACACCCTACACCCCCCATTCCCTGCCATTCATCAGAATCTCCATAATACATCCTGTTTAAAAGAGGGAAGGGGGACAATAATTAGCTAGCTTGTGCTTTGGCTTTTGTAAATAAAGAAGAAAGAGGAACAAAATGACCATGTTTGAGGTTTATTTATCTAACCTAAACTACCAGTTTATTTTATCCTATCTTGATCATATAACATTTTTTGAAGAATCTTAGAGATGAAAGTATTGACTGAAATAAAATCACACAACCTGTGAGTTGTGGATTAAGTTTTATTTGGGGCAAAATCAGGACTATAGTTGGGAGACAGCATCCCAGAAAGCTCTGAGAAACTGTTCCAAAGAGGCAGGGGGAAATTCGGTATATACATGATTTCAGTCAAGAGGGGATGTGCAGTCAAGCACACATTTAGGCAGAGGCTTGCTGCTAGTCATAAGGAGCAGATGTCACCGTTAATGATTTTAGTGCTTTTCTAGATATGAGACGACTCAAGAATTTGGACTCATAAAATCTTCATCTGAAAATAAATAACTATCTGAAGGCCTCTTCAGCCCGTTTTCTCAGAGCACAGAGCACCTCATTCTTGATCTCCACCTTGAACTCCTCTCAGGGAGTGTTGGAGGTCAGTGGCTGCAGCGGCTCGTGATTTCATCCAAGCAGCAGTAGTTGGTAAGTGCCAACATGATCCAATCCTTGTAGAGGAGGGTGGCAAGTGCCAATTTTTAGTTAGCAGAAGCAACTTCATTTATATTTTTAGTGGAGTTTTAATTATCTTCCCAAATTGTAACTGGCCTACTTTTTTTCTGAAGTGCTAAGAAGATGCAGAGAAAAATCTTAATTTTTACTGGAAATTCAGGTCAAAGCAGCTGGGTTTTCAACATAAGACATGCATAGTAATGTCATTATTTAGAAATATGGAATGCTAGTTTTTAAAAGGCAAATCTCTCCCTCTCAGTTTTTAAAAGACAAACCTTTAAGTCAGTCTATATCCAAGAAAGCTACCAATAGCTTTTGGATCACAGAAGGTTGACTTTTATGAGACATCACATTAGCAAAATTTGAAAGAGTGCCATATAAACAGTAATACATTTATACTTTACAAGCAAAATCCAAAATAAAATAAATCCAGTTCCTTATTATGCCCCTTAAATAATATAGGGCACAGTACATTTTATTTTGAGTTGGGTAGGAAGAGACTAAAGTATTTAAAAGAGAGGCATGATCTAATTTATATCAGTATTTTACAAAAAAAATCAATTGCTGCAGGAGTGATAATAAGCATCTACTAGAGATTTAAAACACTTTATGCCCAATAGATTATTTACTTCAACATGATAAACTAATTGACCAAAATCCTGTAAGAGCCCCAGATCTGTTTTTTAATCCTTATTTATTCATGATTGCCTCCTATTATAACTTTGTGACTAGAGGCATACTAAGAAGATGAGTGACATCACAGCTGGTTACAAAAAAGGCAGTTTCTTTATTGAGGTGCTCTCTTGTGATAAAATTGTTCATTTTAATAAATAAAATTATCATTTAAAAATATCACTAAATCAGATAACATTTGTTAAATGAAATTACTGTTTAAACATACATCACAGAAAGAATTGCCTGATCAAGGAATCACAAAACAAAAAGAAGAGTCCTGCAAATGGGAAAAGTGTGTAGCCTGTTCAGAAGACAGAATAAACTCTTAAGCAAAAAGACACCTAAAATACCTATAAAACAACAAATGAAACTTTGGTAGGACTATTCTGAACACCATGTTATATGGAAATGTACACATTCCTCTGGTCATTCTCTATGTCATTCTCTTAATCAGTTATCATTCTGGTTTACTTTCTTCAATGCACTTATTGCTACTGGAAATTAATGTATTAACTTTCTTTCCAACTACTAGAATATGAGTTTCATGAGAACTGGAAAACTTTATTTAGCACACCTGTGACTTGGCAGTCCAGAACATTTCTTGACATATAATAAACATTTATAAATGCTTAGTTGATGTTTAGATGTGTTGATGTGTGAGCAGAATATATAAAAGCTGATGTCACCTGGGGCTTCTGGAATGGCTGAATGAGAAGCTAAGCAAATTCCCTGCCTTCTTGCAGAGCATGGAGAAAGAGGTTCCAACAGGCACATTAGTGGATAAGCAGAAAGCACAGGAAGTGAGTACATGGCTAGAGGTCAAGTGTGGGCTTCTGTGACATTAGAAAATAGGACCCCTGGGTAACCCAAACAAGAGATAAATCTCGGTCACTTAAGGACCATTTCCCATGGTCCACCAGGTACTAATGAGTAAGACTGGGGCTGGGAGGAACCAACCCACCTCTTCCCCTCTTTTCTCTCCTACAGAGTTAAAGCCTAAGCCACTGGGCAGAATCAGGAAACAGTTAAAGAGATTGATTAAAAAGGGGAAAGAGGGAACTGTTTGTAGTGATGGAAGCATTTTATATCTTGATTTTGGTAGTCGCTACACAACTATATGCGTTTACCAAAATTCATATAATGATACCCCTAAAGAGTAGGTATTTTACTATTGGTTAAATATTCCTCTAAATCTGACTTTAGAAAAATTACTTTTCTACTCTACAAAGTAATTGTTATGCATTTAGACTATTAAATTGCACAGCTGTTCTAAACTAAACATCCTGTTGAAAGTAGGAATGAATGGTTTAGGGGTAGATTGAGGAGGAAGGTTTTCTCTTTGTTTTGTTGTGTTTTGTTTGTGAGTTTCTTTTAGGATGATGGAACTTAAACATGCGTGTACGTTGAGGAAGAAGGGCAGATAAAGCTGGAGAAGCTGAAGGTGAAAAAAAGATAGTTGCTACTATCTAAGCAAATACAAATTAAAAATAAGAGACTTAATTCTCCCTGTCACAAACAAGGACAGACTTTGCTCACTCCGTTTTCCTAGTGCATTAGTTTTAGAAAACCTGGTCATTGTAAGTTCTTTCTCTTACTCTGAAAAGAATATGAGTCATTTTAAAAATTAAATAAGCCTCTTAGCAGCTTTACAATCCAAGGATATCTTTCTCAAGATCTGGAAGCCATCTCTTTGAAATGTAATCATCAGGGAAGACAGCACCGTTGTGTCCCAGTCTCGTGGGAAGGTGGGGGCCTCACTTCAGTTGACACTTTGCTCCAAGTTGCAAAACTGCTCCCTCTCATAAAGATGTGACAAGTTGGTTTTTCCCATGGATAAAGCCAATTAACTAACACAGATGGTCATCCCAAACTCTAGGTGAATTTAGGAAGAACTATGCATGAATGCTGTCAAGCCCTGTTCCTTGAGGATTATCTGTGATTTTTCCTGAGAACACATGTGTAAGGAGTTGTAACTGCTTGGCTTATAAAAAGGTGAGATTTCTTTCTCTGCAATCTCTTTTGTGGGTTGCCTGTGATGTGCCCCACATTCTGGTTTAACGCTTTTTCAATAATGAAACTTTTTCTCTCTTCCACATTTGTAGAGAGGTTTTCAGGGTTGAACAAAGATTTATTTTTAATTATACTTCCTAAACATTACCTTTTAGAGAAATATGCATCCAGAGGCAGAAAGGAGAGGGATAAACAGCACACAGGAGGGAATAGTTTATTTACAAAACAAGCAAGAAAAAAATCAGTGGACACGAGATTAATGATAAATGTCTTAGTCAGCTTGGGATGCTCTGACAAAATAGCACAGGCTGCTTGGCTTAAATAACAGGAATTTATCTTCTCAGCGTCTTGGGGAGACAATTCAGCTCCTGGTAAGAGCTCTCTTCCTGGATTGGAGTGAGAGGGAGAAATAGAGATAGAGGGAGAAAGAGAGAGAGAGAGAGAGAGAGAGAGAGCACTCTGGTGTCTCCAGTGTCACTAATCCCATTAAGAGGGCCCCATCCTCACGACCTCATCTAAACTTAATCATCTCCCAAGGAGCCCACCTCCTAATACCATCACACTGGGGATTAGGGCTTTCACATATGAACTTTAGAGGGGTACAATTCAGTCCATAGCTGTCATAAATACTTATTATGGACAAAACTTAAGCAGTTATTACAATGGATCTATATTGCATTATATTACATATTCAATATTAGAAAGAATCATGAAAATTCTCATTAAATTGCACAATTACATTTATAAAAATCTGACAAGAATCATCTTATTCTGAACATATTTTTTGTCTCCCTAAAAACCACCAGATCAACAGAAGGTAAAATTTAGATGTAGAATGTTTTTGACCAATAGTATGGGACAGAATTTATACCACATAAAAATCAGAGAATGCTATAGTAACATGTATAAATTTGACTAGATAATTAAAGTATGAAATTTTCAAATTAGTAGTTTGTTCATATTCATACATAAATGAATATGTTTTGGTCAGAAATAACTTCTTCTATACACAATTTTTCCTTTCTGCTTAATGAATCTTGATTAGAAAAATCAGCAGAATGTGTGCCTCATATTTATAATTTTTTTTCTTTGAATTTGCATACACGTGTATCCACTGTCCCTCACACACACATCATTAAGGATCATTTTTTAGAGTCAGAAAATCTCTGAAGGCCAGCAGTGAAGCTAAAAAATTAAGCTGTGGCTGGTATATTCTAGAGAAACTCTATATTCATTCAGTTCTACCTGTTTTCTATCTTCCTTCCTTCCTTTCTTTCTTTGTTTTTCTTTCTTTCTCTTCTTTTCTTTTTTTCCCTTCCTTCCTTCCTTTGATGCCATGGGAGTCAGGGAGGCCTGCTTACCACCTGGCCTTCCGCTTGACCTTCTCTGACGCCATGTTGGTGGGGGATGGAGATACTTCATCAAAGTCTGGCGAGGGTGGATGTCTAGTCTCTCCCCTCAGCCTTTGCTGGTGGGAGTGGGGCTGCAGTTTTTCTCTGAGTTCGGAAGTTTTCTGTCTCTCTAAGCTGCCCCCTTTTCCTAGTGAAAGCAGACTTTTCTTGAGACTTTTTTCTGTCTAAGCCCAGTGGCAAGTCGATGCTGCCCACTTCTTTAGTACTTGGGCTGGGACACACAAGGCAGAAAGAAAATCCAAGGGACTCAGCAGCATATCATTCAGGTTCTGAGGTCCCTAGATGGTCTGTCTTTTTGTTTTTTACCTTTCAGAGTCTTATGCTTGTTTTATGTAGAATGTCCAGGTTTGTTAGTTGTATTTAGCTGGAAGAATAGGGAAAATTATGTCTGTTCCATCTTCTCTGATGCTGAGCCCAGAAACTGAGTTTTTGTTTAGGTTTACTTGTATTTTCATATTTTCAAGTAATAATACTTTATTCCTATCTGGGAACAAGATCTGCAAGTCTCATAAAAATGCCATGTGAAAAATCAAGTTATATAGGCAAATTACCATGAAAAGAAATAAAAATATTGCCATTAAGAGCAAAGTGCATTTTATATATTAAAAAAAGACAATGAGAAAATGAAATAAGTGATTTTCACCATGAGAAGTCAGTTCTTTAAGGCTTATGTGATTGATCTCTCAGAATGCAATTATTTTTTCTTATTGAAAGTTATTACGACAGTATTCAAGTATAACTTTTATGTGTTAAGCTAACTATATAAAGATTTAAAAGCGAACACTCTGAAATTGCATTTTCTTTTCAGTCCTATGTTAATGCAGTAGCACTATATCAAGTTCTCTGCCAAGCCTTTTAGAAAACGGATTCTTGCAGATAGAGAGGGGCCCAGGAAAATGAGACAGTTAAGCAATGACATCATCAATCAGGAAGATGGGATTCTGATGCTATAAACTTTTCCACCAGAGGTGGAATGCCTTATCATTTATTACAATAGCAACTGCTGTCAGGATGTAGGAGTATCTGAGCACTTAGGTTCGAACAGTGGAGAAACAGCAGCACAGAAGAGAAGGAAGATGGGTAGGCGGTAAGATGGCACAATGGTCAGTGCGGTTGCTGGATGGAAATTTCCCATGTTTGAATCCCAGGTCTTGTCACTGACTCTGAGTTCATCTGTGTTACTCAACCACTAAGAACCCTGAGTTCTTTATTTATAAAATAAGATTATTATAGTACCTGCCTCAGAGTTATCTTCAAGTGTAAACTAAATAATCTGAAGTTTTTAGTTTACCTGATATTACTACTTTTCCTACCAAGGGGTGGGAGGAGGTTATTCTTTATGATGGAAATAAACTAATATTTTTTAAATGCTTATCGTGAGAACCAACATTCTAGGCATGCCAGCTTTGTTGCTGATCTCTCATATAAGGGCAAAAACACCACAGAATGAATGTTATAATTGAAATAGTGAAGGCTCAGAACGGCTGAGCTATTTCTCTTGATCTCTACAGTTAGTATGCAACAAAAACAAAGAAAGAGGAAGAGGGAGAAAAGAAAAAGAATAAAATAGAATCAGATATGTTTATTCTATTTAATATGTGTCAGGCATGTTTCTAGACCCTAGAAATAAAAGAGTGAACAAGCACAATTTCTTCCCTGGAGGGTTTTAGATTATAGTGGGGAAAGAGACAATGGACCACACGATTTCACAACAAGGAACCAAGGTCAAAGTTAGTGCTGGCCTGCGACTTTATGCATATGAGATTGTATTTATATCAGCTTAATGGAGGACGCCCAAGGGGCTTCCAAGGAGAGGCCTAGGGTGGGATCTGAAATAAAGCAGAAATTTGTTGTCCTTTACCCACTATGTCATGCTGCCTGGGGCACTGTTTAGATTTCAGGCTCTAGTTGGGATCTGCAGCGTAGTTTCTGGGCAGCCCTCAAATTCTAACTGGCACGACAGAAGCGTGTTTAGGACATTTTGGGACTGGTCAGAATGAAAGGCTCTGCAGGGAAGAATGGATGACCCCGAAAGACCACAAGAACAATGATAAGTTTGGCTTTTTTAGATTCCTCCTATAGGTGAGATCATTTGGTATTTGTCTTTCTCTGCCTGACTTATTTCACTTAGCATAATGCCCTCAGGGTCCACACATGTTGTCACAAATGGCAGGATTTCCTTCTTTTTTCTCCAGTTGAGTGATAATCCCATTATATATATATATGGTAGTCATTTCACAGTACATACATATATCAGATCACTGTGTTGTATGCCTTAGACTTACACAGTGTTATATGTCAATTGCATCTCAATAAACCTAAGGGGGAAAAGAACAATGATAGGTTAATAAACAGGTGGGCAATGGGTGGGGAGTTAATAGGAGGCAAGAGCAGAATCCGAATAGACACGATCAAGGACATTTGGTAAATCTCTTTGTATATCTCAAAAATGATACCATGGACTCCTGCATTTTTTGTATACAATTTTCCAGAAGAAATGATCTCTTTGCTCTGACTTATGCTTGCATTTCAGTCGAGATTGCCATCTGTAGTCCACATTTCAAGGGTCAAATCTGCAGTCTCTATTATAATAATGGAAATCTCCATGTTCTTATCACGATTTCGCCCTTTGGCAAAACAGTGCAACCACATCCCTGCTTAAACACAGGCCCATCTGGGTCCCAAGGCAGTTTCTAAATGGACAGGAATTATATTATGGGCCAAATAGCCTTAATTTAGGAGTTTTGGATAAATGATTAGTCTGGAAGGATGCCAGACCTCCAACTTCTTCAAATCCTTCCTGTTTTCGTTCCTGCTCTCTTGTTTATTTCTGATCTTTTATACCTGCCTGTTTCTCCAGTCCTTGCCTGGGTAATACAGCTTATTCAATAGCATGAAAAAATAAGAAACAAAAAAAGAAAGGTCACGTATTACCCATATTCTCATCATTCAAACACACCTGCTAATTAACTTACTAATTAATTTATTCTAGTTTGTGTTTTTTCTATGGATACAAATTCACTGGATGCATAATTTTGTGTGTTGGTTGGCTGAGCATTTGTCATCTTGAAGTTTCCATGTGACTCCTGACTACCATCCGTCTTCTACTTGAGTGTTAATGCCCGTTTCACAGTATATAGGAATCGACTTGCAAACCCTGTCCAATGGACAATGTGAAGCAAGTGGATTGGCTTCAGCTTTTCTTAATGGAAGCTGGAAATTCAGAAACTCATTCAGTGTTCTTTTATAAAAATAAACATAAAACAGATTTTAAGATTTTTTTTTAAATATAAAGGTTAAAGATGGAAAAGAAGTATAAAGTCTGGGGCTGGATGATTTGTTTCCTTATCAGCCTGTATTTAAAATCACAAAGCTAAGCATATTATAACATGTCAATCAAAAACATAAATAGCTGTACACCATTATTCCTTGACACAACTAAGTTTTTAAAGTTTCTTCAATAAAAATGGAGCTGGGTAAAATGTAGCATTTATTAAAAACAAACAGATAAAAGCGATATCAGCCTAGTTTTCTATGTGTTTGGGTGGTTTTAGCTATAACTGTTTGTAAATCAAAAGTGTTGAGGGAAACATTAAAAATATAAATAGCATATTTTAATAACAGAAGTAAAAATATAGCCAAACCTCCAGTTT
Organism: Camelus dromedarius; assembly: GCF_036321535.1. Taxonomy (NCBI): domain Eukaryota; kingdom Metazoa; phylum Chordata; class Mammalia; order Artiodactyla; family Camelidae; genus Camelus; species Camelus dromedarius. The sequence continues at coordinate 65,613,040 of NC_087439.1, read as the reverse complement.
GTGCCTTTCCTTCTCTCCTTCAGACACTCAAGATGTATCAGTACGTTTTAGGGTCAAGAATGGCAGCTGCCGACAGTATTTGGGTCGGCAGTTTGTGGTGGAATTCTTAGACGATGCTCTTAAAACAACGTCTGCTGAAGCTCATTGTTGACCTGCCACAGGTGGAAGAGAAAAAAAGCCTCTGTGTCCTTTCAACTTTCTAAATTTTGTGTAGTGCCTCCTTGTTAGAATGTAAGCAGAACTCTGCTGGAAAGGGATTCTGGAAAATATAGTTCCCAAACGTCCATCCCTTGTGATAAACGGGAGAACCTAGAAGAGGGAAAAGATGCATCTGGGCGCAAACAGCACTTCAGCCACGATTACACAGTCAAAACACGTAACTGGGAATTTCTTCCATATAAAAATGGAAGTTGCATATTAGTCAAAGAATGGCTTACCACTAATTAAATTCAAAATTCTCTGAAAGGTATGACTTATCAAAACATTGTCGAAACAAATATTATCAAAAATATAGTTAAATTAAGAGGATATTGTGGGGAGGGAGTCCGACCTTCAGACAGCAGTTGGGAAACTCAGGATGTTAGATTTGCAGCCCAGTCCCTCAGAGGGACGGGGCAGCCCTGAGAGCTGGGAGTTTTTGCTTATTCACTCTATGCTGAGTCAAAGGGAAGAGTTGCTCACAGTGCTCATGGACCCAAATAGAAGCACCCTCCCATTTTGTGTGGTCCCTGGGGACCCATGAATGCCAAGCCCCATCAGCAACCAGAACTAGGCGAATTGGGAGCTACTCCCTCCAGTGGCAGCCGTAACAGTTGTGGCGCTAGATGTGTGGTCCAGACCTTCGGCTCCTCAGGGAGAAGCTGTGAGTCGGGTTCCCTCCAGATCGCAAGACTCTGTTCCCCGGGTGAGGTTTCCCTCAAGAGCGGAGTTGCTGGATTTCTCTCAGAGGGCGTTGGCCTGTGCATAGCTGTGTATTCAGTGCGTCTGTGGGAGGAGGGAAACTCAGTAGCCTCCTGTGTCAACTATCTTGGTGACTTTATCTAATTTCTTTTTAATTTCACAAAAACGGAATATAAAACCACAAATTAAAAGCCAAGACTATTTTTCACTGAGAACTTGCCAAGTTAGTTTTATAAGTGCAGATGGCCTGTTTCCCCTGCACTGGGTTAATGAGAATGTTATCAATTATTAAATGATATAAAGGCAAACACCTTTGTTTTAAGAGGCAATTTCGTTTCCAACCTTGTTGGTATTTAACGAAACTTTCTTAAGTGAAGCACTGACAAAAAGACACTTTTGTATTTTATAAATCTTTTGTATCAAAATTTTCATCTTATATCTTCTCTTAAATTGAAGTTGAGCAGTCATGAATGTAATAAAAGTGTTCTCATCAACAAAGTCAAAATACAACTGTCTCCAAAATAAGATAACTCAGGTTATATTTTTAACTTTATTACCCATATACTATGGTTAAATTGAAGTGAATTATTGAATAATTAAATGAATTGTGCATTTATCTCTGAAATAAAATTTGCAATTACTTCTGTTTAAATTTTGTAGTTCAAATTTCTTTCAGAAATATAATTTTCTTATGACAAATTTATGACAAAGTATGCCAAACTTAAGCCGATAAGAACACATTTGTTTATTTTTCCAAGAGAGTGAACCCAAACATTTAAAAATTAAAAAAAAAAAAAAACAGCTTTCAATGTGCCTTTTGCCTGCTAAAGAAATTAGGGAGATACAGAATGGTCATCATTCAAACAAAAAGGCAAAGGAAGAATTAATTATAAAAAATAAATTACTTAAATTTTCTTCCTTAAATTAGATTATTTTCCTCTGAAAGGGTTTCTGAAATCATACCAATTTATTCTCATTTTTTCTTTGAAGACTAATCATCCAGACTTTATCTTTTACTCACATACTTAGAAATCCAATTCACCTCAAAATGATACATTAACATGTTTTTCAAAGACACATTCACAGGTGTGCATAATGTGGCTCATTAGCATAATCCACCTGCTTATGACATTTGGCAGTTCAGTAACAAGTGATAAACATCTATTTAGGGTTAAAAGAAATTCATGATCCATAAACAATATTCAAAAGCATTTGAATCTGTGTATCAAGCTTGTTACATGCTTATTAGTCTTGATGATTAATTTATTCTCAGATTTTTGGAGCATATATCACTGTCTACAAATGTGTAAACATATTTATTATTAGGCATCACTTTGAATTATTTGTCATGTGAACCTCCGTCTTCTGGTATCATTCTTCACACACTGCCCATTGCCAGTGTTGCCACAAACATGATCGCCACCTGCAAGTGCAGAAAGGGTTCTCACCCCAGAGACATCTTTTCACACCGTATTCGAAGTGACTTGGTTTTTAACAAGACTATCAAACTCTAGTCACAGTCTGTGAGCAATTTATTGAATACAAGGGGATGGACAGTGTTTTCTGATGAGTAAGTTCATAAATATTACTTTTTCTCAAAAATTCTTTAATCAGAAAACTGCTGGGAACTAAGCTGCTGGAAAATAAGCTGCTGGACAACAAGCAGCTAGAAAACAAGCCGCACCCAAATTCCCATGAGCTTGAAACATTGTATTCACACTTGCTTGCTTAAAATGCACATGCTTGCTTTGTTTTAATATTTTATGCAGCAGATGACCTAGAGCACATATTATGCTAAAGAAAATTTGTGGTGAGCAACCCTGAGACTGACCATAAGGGCACAAAGGAGGGCATATGTTTTCCTTAGGGTAAACAATGGACAGTCCTGGAAAGCCAGGTAATCCATTAACAGAACTTTGTTCTGGCATGAAAGCATGCTGTTTAACCAGAGAGAAATATTTGCTATCTCAAAATGTCCTGGAGGCAATCACAGACTCATAAATCTTATATACCCCAGGACGGTGATTGTTCCTGGAGGGGATAGGCTTGGATTTAATCAATCACTTAGCAAGCAGAGTTTAGTGCTTACCGCATGGAATATCTAAAGCCTTACCTCTTTGATCACAAGTTTTTCTGAAGCTGTATACTCCTAATAAATATGATGTCGACCAGGCTTTCGGCACTCTCGATCCACGAGATCTTGAGTCCCCTGGTCCCATCTTTGCTCTTTACTTTGTCTCTTTGTTTGTTAAGTCTTGCTTCGTCTGTCCTCAGACATGGTCCTGAGCTGCGCTGGATGCAGCAGAAAACCATGAATCTTCTCCTTGTATGCTTATCAGCAATAAAATACCAAGCACGTTAATTAGCCTAAAGATGTGGTTTCCCAACTAGTCTCACTAAGTCCCTCTTCTCTGAGGCTCTTTCCACCTAATGTTTACTTCTGTTAGACTAACATCCGTGGCAACTTGTCTTCAGTTCCTGGGTTCTGGGGACACAGGTGCAGTGTCACGTTTTGCTTCTCTTTACCTGGGAAGCTGCTCTTGAAGTTACTTACTATGGATTCAATCCAGGGTCTATGGTAAAACAAAGTGTTGTAGGGTATCTGGTCCCTTCTGCTCTTACAGTTAATTGTGATCCTTTGTCATATAACATTTTATATAATCTTTTAAAATAAATGGAAACAATTGACTTAAAAAAGAAAACCCTTGTCTTCAAAGAGGAGCAGAAAGCCAGATGTTTTGAGGATACCATATGTGATCAGGGGGAAGAAACATTACAAGTAAAGGAATCATAGAAAGAAAGATGAGGTTGTAAAAGCTATAAGCTACTAAAGTTGGAGGCCTGGGATGTGACGAAGGGAGAGGATGGAGCCTATGGGGACTGAAACTGTACGGGAGTGTGCAAGTGGTCCCTGATTAGCAGGGATCATGAAAAACATCCCTCCCTCAGGGACTTGGGATGGGGGAACAAGAGCTGCAGCAAAAGTGTCGTAAAATTCGACCAAGAATCTCCCCTCTTTTCCTCCCTCAAACCACAAAAATGATTCTTTGTCGATGGACAATTTTGTTGCTTCTGGGGTCTCTGAAAGTGTGGAATTTATTAATCTCTAAACCAAGTAATCTAAAGTGTCATATTAATTTTTATGTGAAGAGAAATTATAAAATTTAAAATTTATATTTGAATATAATGAATAGGAACAAAATATTTTTCTTCTAGTTCCTCTGAAATTTGTGGTTGTGTCTTGTGCTAATAGTTTAACAAACAGCATGGCATTAACGTGTTGACTCCATTATTCTTCTAACTGAAGCCTTGCTGGAAACTTCCTGAGGGTAGTCTTACCCTTGTCAAGAGGCATTCTGTACCAGGAGGGAATGCTGGTTAATTCAGACTAGTGTAAGTCTAAGGAAAATCTGTCTTGTAATGATATTTGCCAATTATTAATTTGTGTGTTCTCTCATCAAATATTTATTTAGTGCCACTTACATGTCAGTCACTCTCCTATTTAACGGGATTCATGGAATTTATATATTTATTGAGGGGCAGAGAATTTATCGAATAATGAAAAGACTAAATTCATTGTACCTGAAATGAGTGTTACAGAGGAGAGACTAGTCATTCTCCGAGAGCTTCTACAAAAGACTGATCTGGACTCAAATGTCACAGAGGGTTTCCCTGAGAAATGGTGTCAGCTGGGATCAAAAGGAAAAACAGAGGAGAATGAGGAATAGGATTGTGTGGGGCATGTTCTATATAGGGGATGCCAAAGGGCAGTGAAAACATATATGCAACAGCCCTGCAGCAGGTGGGCCATCGTATGGAGATGCTGAAGAAGGCATGTGACTAGAACCCACAACGCAGAGTTGAGAAGCCTGCAGAAAGCCAAGAAGAGAGAGGGAGCCTGATCTACAGAAACCTAGTGGCTCTCTGAAAGAACTTGGCCTTTGTCCTAAAGGAAATGGGAAGCTAACTACTGAAGAGTTAGGCACAGCTGGGAACAGCTAGCTCCTCCTAGCGGCCATACCGGAAATAGTCCTGAGGAAGCCGAAGAGAAGACAACCCTTAGGAGACCTGTGCATCCACCTACGCATGACGTCACCTCGCATTGCAGCGTGAGCCCTTGGGGTTGTGGCTGTGGCTACTGTTTTTCATTGGCTTGTTTGTTTGATTGAAATTCTCAGCTGACTCAAAAACTATGTTCACTTTTTTTTTTACTTTCAAGAACAATAAATATGCAAAAAAAAAAAAAAAAAAACCAAGGTGATGTACAAGAGAAGTGTGAGCTTGGCTGTGGGCAGCTATCCAGTGCTTCCAGTTGTGAAAATCTCCAAGAACAGTCATTTTAATAAACAAAACCATTGCTTTTCCTTAAGGGAACTTGTATTCATTTTATTGTCACAGCAGAGATATTTGACTCTTTAAAACTGAAATAGAGTCAAGAGGTGTGTTTTGTAAGTTCTTTAGAACTGGGGAACTTATCACGGCTTTTCTACACTGGTAAGTCGTCTACACTGTGATAGCCTAGCCTAGGCAATGTCTTTGTAATTGAATTGTTGACCTTTGTTCCTACATTCAAGGGAAAAAGCCACAATTCTCAATCCATAATCTCTTCTGTGTGGTAAAGCAATATCACTGTGAACCTTTGACCCATTTTTGGAAAGGCTTATTAAATATACACATCAAAGAAATAGCTGCTTGTTAAGGTTTGCAATGTTTCTCTTTTTTTAGAGGTTTGACATAATTTGGATTACTTAAAAAGGACTTCATGTTATGCTTATTTCATAATGGCCAGAAGATTTGGAAAATAGATCACTGACTCGTCAAAACACTTAATTTCATATTAAAATTTTAATAAACAGGCCATGGCCTATGCTGCTGGGAGGTAAGAGCCTGGGTGACCTTGGAGAGTTCATTACCCACGTTCCAACATTAGGGTAAATGTTGGCCTCTCCTTTTCTTTCTAAACAGCGCAGAATATGCAATGAGAATCACTGCACTCAGGGGGATGGTGTGGTCATCTGGGGTTACCAACAGGGCAGAGGTCCTTAACATTGTTGTCAATCTATGTTTTCTTGAAATAAACAAAATATATTTTAAAGCATTTACTGCATCATATTCTTCTTGCCACCAAGAAAGCTTCTTTTTCACCGATCAGGAAAACAGACATTACAATTGCAAAAATAAAAATAAACGGTCTCCTAAATGAGGGATCCACTTATGTGCCCGCAGAGAATAGCCAGAGGCTGAAAAGACAGGAGAGAACTCACTTCCTGAAAGTCACAGAGCCACAGGCAAGGGCTGCTGTTACGGGCCTGTGAGGTCAGTGGGGAGAGAGGGCAGGATGGACAGGAAGCTGAAACAAGGGCCTTGAGAAAAACATGATTTCCAGGTCAGAGTTCTTGAAATCACAGTGCGGGGAACAGCCCAGGAAATAAACAGAGATTAACTTTTCTCCTGGCATCACTTTCTTTTCTCCTTGTTATACTTTATTTAGAAGCAAAGTAGAATCAATAAAATATATTTTCAGGCAATCTGTACATTTCAGAAAACTTGTCATATTCATTCCAGTTTAAAATTTCTCTTAGGCTTGGTAGGAAGACTGGGATTTCATAATCACACTGATTTTCGAGAAGCCTGTGTAGGTAGGTCTCTGTTGATCTCAAACCAACTCTACTACTACGTATCAGGCACATGTGCTCCAGCAACGGATGTTGTCATGCCCTTTGCCTCGTCTTCTTCCTTACCCATCAGTGATGAGGTGGGAATCAACTTGATAAGAAAAGAGAAAGGATTCTTTGGTGAATGCCTTTATATCAGTAGATTTTTAAGAATTTCTAAGAGAGCTTCTGAACAGGAAATATGATCAAGGGAAAGGAGGTTTAATTTTTCTCTTTGCTCCCAATATCCCAATGTGGTCATGCCTGCATATAAGGTATCCTGATTTAAAAGCATGCAGAGTAACTGTGGAGCATTATAGACATTCAAAATTGTTTGGAAACTTGTTTTTTTCATTAATTAGCTATTTATTAGAGAAAACTGTAATGTGGCTTTTTTTTTTTTTTTTACTGTAATTGTGTCTTTAATCGTTGTTCCTAGAGAGCGCTGAGAGAACAGAAGAGTGATGGAGCCCTAGGGAGTGTGTGTGCATGTGTGTGTGTGTGTGTGTGTTGTGTGTGTGTGTGCATGTGAGAGAGATTTTGGTGGATAACATGATGGAAAGTTTCTTCACATTTTCACAGGATGGGCTATTTTCTCCTTTCCCTTTTTTATCTTATTCTTCTCTGTTTATTGAACATGAGTTAAACAAACAATAAAAAATGTTTTTTGAATTAACCTTTTGATGCTAAATTTTTATTAAACTAACTTTAAGGTGAAAATATATTAGGAATGATCAGGTCTGTCTACCCGTGGAGATAGATACGTTTGATCAGGTGTAGAACCAGAAATCCATGAATCAGCAGTGGCCACTAAAGGCAGAAAATGGCCTCATATGAAAACAGGCCAGATGCAAAAATCAAAGTACTCTAAGAGCAGTTCTTTCTTCCATTGTGGGGTGACAGCAACTTAGGTTAGCAAATGCTTACTGTAACACATTTTGTTTTCAGGATTGTTAGTGCCAAATAAAAATATTCAGTGAGGAGATCATTTGAATAGTTTTAATAAAGTGACAGTGTGAAAAGTGGGTTGAAATTATATTTAATTTGCACCAAAAAGTATCATTTGCTTATTCATACCAAAGCATTTCCTCTAAAAGCCAAGCAGTTTGCTAACTGGATTAAAAGATCATTATCTTCGAGCAGACTTTCAGAGGTTCTGTGAAAGCACCCTAGAGATAAGGAAATTTTGCTGTAGAAAATCTCCTCGATGTTTGCATATTGAGGGGCACGTGTGTTCTCAGTGACGAGGGCTGTGAGCTCTGGAAGTCTCAAGCCTGAGCCCAGGTAACAGGCGCGCCGTGTGGCTGGAGGTGCTGAGTAGAGCAGTCGGGTACTTCGCAACCCCGTATATGGGGAAATGAGTCGATCAAGCCATTTGCTGGATCTGAATTTTTATTAAACACAATCCATCCTCAATTCTCTGTTTTTATTTTTCTTTAGAAAATTGGAGAGAAAAAGAGCTAACAAAACACCTCCGGCTAGGCTATTAATAGATATTTTCTAAAGACTGATTGTCAGGCTTCTATTGGCATCTACCTGAAAGTCAAAATTGGCTTCTCTTACCATCCTCCAGCAAGAAACCCTCCTTAAGATTTTACCTCTTCTGTGGCTCAGGTTTTGTCTACACTTTAGGGAACGTGGATAATCAACATAATTTAAACTAAAACTATCCCACTGCCCTTACTCAGTCTTTATAAAGTTTGTGGATGAGCTGGGATTTGAGCATGGAGAGAATCTTATTTTTTAGACCCTTAAAAAAGGAGGAAATAATTAAGATTTTACAGACTGGCTAGACAGCACAGAGCCCAGTGTTTGTTGTAACAAACGAAGTTCAGTAAATCCCTGTTGAATGGATGAATGGATGGATGCATGAATGAAAGAAGATAAAAGGGAGAAATACTTTAAAAATGAAAGGAGACCACAGTGAAGTAGAAGGAAAGGGGAGCTGATCTGGGAGGTCGGGGGTGTTGATGAATTCTGATCAGTCTAGTGGAAGTACCTGCAGTAATTTGGAAACAGAGAAATGAAGGGCAGTTGAAAAAATAGGACTAGAATATTTTTCACAGTCATGGTTTTTCTGGTTGTAAAATTTATACACATTCATTGTAAACCATTCAGAAAATATGTGAAAATGTAGTAAAGCGTGAAAATCCATACTCCCTTACCTAGAGATAAACATTGTTAACATTTTCTATATTTGTAATTAAAAATGAATCTTTGTGAGTTGGAGGAAAATTAGTTTTTTAAACCAGAATTGATTGTGACACTTTTTATATTTTAAAGAGCATCACATAATTTGCATTACTAGACAACATAAGTCTGTTTCTTTGCTTTGTGTCTTTTTAAATTTATTTTTTATTGAAGTATAGTCAGTTTACAATGTTTTGTCAATTTCTAGTGTGCAGTACAATGTTACAGTCATACAGATACATACATATATTGGTTTTCATATTCTTTTTTGTCATAGGTTACTACAAGATACTGAATAGAGTTTCCTGTGCTATACAGAAGAAATTTGTTGTTTATCTATTTTTTAAAAATATAAGTCTGTTTCTTACAAGTGCTGGTGGGAGAATATGAACATTTCCAACCTCTTCTAACTTTTTGTTGTTGTTGTTCTACTGTGTCAGGGCATGGTAGAATCACCCAGTATGCAAAGCTAGGGTTGTAGCTCAGGAGAGATTTCAGAGCTAAATTGCCCAGTAAAATAAAGTGGGAAAGACAGTATTTAGATGAAGCTAAAGGAAGGAGGGTCCCAAAAGAAATAAGCGAAAGTTTTTAGAAAGTAATCAAACACAGTTATAGTATGGGCTGAAAGATAGTTCGTGATCTGATATTTTATCTAACATTCTCTAATTGTTTCTACTGGGCATTGCAAACCACACCCACCTCCTCTAATTTTCAGGAAAGCATATATTTTGGAGTCTATGTCCATGGAAATCAAGTAAAGAGATGATTCTTCCTATCTCTGGTAACATGATATACAAGAGGGCCACTGCTCATTGGATGGTGTTATAATCTATTTACTGAACTAAAATAGTGAATGTTGTAGCTTGCACGTGGAAAGAAGCTTTTAAAACAGGATCTGTTGCCTCCCACAGAAGCTCTTTCTTCCTATGTCCTACTGCTGGTTATAATAAATGACCATACTATAAATTACATATGACTTTTTCCCTTAACAATAATACTTATATAAAGTCTAAAGAAGTAGACCTTTGTCACTGTCTCTCAACCGTGCCTGTACATTACAATCACTTGGGTAACTTTTAAAATATATGCTGCTCAGTCCTTACCCAAAGTTTCTGATTTAATTGCTTTGTAACTGATTTAGTTATACCTTGTGGAGACATAGATTTGGGGAAGATCAGGTCAGAAGAGCATGCAGAGAAAGTGAAACTAGAGAGATAGCTACCCAGACAAAGGATAGAGCATTTGAAATTACCCACAGCGAGAGCACGGAAAAGGAAACAGAGAAACTAAAATTAAAATGAAAGAAAACAAATGTAGGAGAGGATGGTTTATGCTATAACCTCTGGCTGAAGGGTCAAGAGTAATGAGGAGGGCATAACGTCAACTGCTGTTGGGAGTTAACTCAAGGACAAATCCCAGGATTTGGTTAGCAGGTCACAGAAGAGACTATTTAGGTGTGGGTGGGGAGATTCACGGAGAGAGGGGGCAGGATCTGTTAAGAAAGAGATGGCATGGGGGAGGGGCCACGAGTGGACATAGCAGATGAAGAGGACGTCTTCAGTGAGTTGTACAGCACTTGAAAAGGGAGTAGAAAAATAATTTAGAGCAAACGGATATTTTGGGAAGTGATGATGCTGAGAAAGCATGGACTTTATGGTCCCAGAGGAAAGAGTGCAAAATTCGGAATCAGACTGCTCAGTTTGACTCCCCTTTGTCAGTGCCACGTGAGATGCCATTTTGTGTGATCAAAATGTGTGATCTGGATTAAATTCCTTCACCTCCCTAAGTGTCAATTTTTTTGCTTCTATAAAATGGACATAATAACACTATCTTCAAGGGTTACTGTGAAGAACACAAGGGTAAATACAAATAAATGCTTTAAAGCAGCCTCCAGCTGTGTCAATTTATTAGTTTATATCTTTGACCCCAACTCACTTTTATTTTCATAGAAAATCACACCTAAAAACATTCCCACTTTTTCTAAGAAAATTTTTTCTGAAGAGAAAACTGGTGTTGCTGGAGCTCCCATGAGTTGAATCTGGTCATTGAGTGAATGAGGGTCAAAGCCAGGCCAGTGGAAAATCCAAGTGCCTATGGAAAGGTAAAATATCCTTCTTTTCACAGTAAAGCTGAATAGGTTTCAGAATTGATGACTGCATGGAATCCTTTCCTTCCCTTGGTAATGGCTTTGCTTCCTTTAATTCAGATTGAATCATTATCCTGTGGCTAAAATGATCCTTAAAAACCAGAGCCTCGCACACAACATCGCACACAAAAGGCAGTGCGGAGGGACCTGATGTGTCCATGTTTTCAGTATGCGGCAGGAAGCCGGGGTTACAGAGGGTGATTTCCCCCATGTTCTGAGAGCAGGCTATTAACATCATGTACCTCCCTTAATCTCTCAGACGGGCCTTTCATCTTCTCTTTTCCAAGTAATAACTTAGGGTGTTAGATGTGAGTGCTCTTATTTTCCCTCAGTGGTTATTCTGATGCTGCACAGCCTGCTCATTACCGCTCACTTCTCTTTTTCGCTGGACCCCAGTGATGCTGCTTCCCATGGCCGTCTCGAAGTAGTCACTAAACTCTCCCCAACTGTAAAACATTTCCTACTCTGAGAGACGCATTCAGTAACTAATAGAGCTTTGTATGCAAATAATATTTTTAATGCTTCTGAGCTCCTTACACTGTACTCTGCTTGTATCATTTGACTTTCAAGGTTTTTATTATAATTTCAAATCCAAAGTTCTGTGGAGATGGATCTGTTTAAAGCTCCTATTTAGCAAATGTTGTTTTTTTTCCCCTAAATTATGGCTAAAGGTAGCTGCTAGTTTAGAACATATTGAAAGTGTTTCCTTCTTTTGCCATTAAGAGCCTTCTCATCCTTCCCTAGAGGCAGATGGACAGCCTACCAAGGACCCACTAGGTGCACAGATCTGTGCAGCAAAATTGAGATCTAGTGATGTATATGTTACAGATGTAGGTTAGGTGTGGACAGGAAGGCCTTTGGGCAAGGACACTAAGCAGGTGCTTTGAAGTGCAGGCAGCTGCCCTCCTCCTGTATTGATGTTCCATGCCTTCATGGTCATCTTTTTCCTTATGGTCCAGTTTGCTTGGAATTAGAACTTCATTAGGTCGATTGATAACAGGACCAAGACAGATAAGAACCAGGTGACAATTTTGGTAAATGCCAGTAGACTGATGCACAGAATATTTTTTAATTGTTTAAAAATAATTAGTACTTTTCTCTTCTCTCCTGAAACCTCATGGAATCATAGTGTCGAGGGAAGCTGCTAAGAAGGGACACACAAACACACACAAATAATTCAATTTTGATGAAGTTATACAAAGTTTTACAGTTTGAAAAATCTAAAAAGAATCTCAATTTTTTGCACATAATGTATGTTTTTGTCATTTTGATAAACAAAATCATATTTGAACTTTACATACAAAGATGGGGAGATGGGATGGGGACTGTTAATTGAGGGAGAACAAAATCTTTTCAAAGCTTCAAAGTCACCAAAGTCACTCTCTGGCCCTGCACTCGTAACATTGTGTTCTTCACTGAGCAGAAGTGGAGTCATGGCTCTCTTTAGTGTCACTCCCCAGTTTTCAACCTTCACTCCCCAGTTTTCAACCTTCACTCCCACTTCAAAGCTTTCAAAGTATTCTGTTCACAGAGAACGTTGTTCTATGAAATGAATTACTCCAAATTCTGCACACAGTGGAGCTGCCTTAGTTCCTTGACTTGGCTCCCAATTCTTCACTATAGGCTTACAACTGTGCAGATTTCTGGGTTGAGATGTCGTTAGGGATTCATGTCCTCCTTTCTGTGGAACCAGCATAGAGCAGTTCAGATGTTTCCTTGCGATAATTAACTATTTTTTGGAATCCTAGCATCTCAGAGAGGAAAGAGTTCTTAAAAGGTCATGGAGTCTAACATTCATCAGACACTTATATCCCAGTTGTTCTCTCATGCTGGTTGTTAAAACATAACATGTTGATTTATCTCTACTGGACAAGAACTCACTCTCTCATAAAGTAGGCCATGCCAGCTCTGGGCAGTCTTGTGAGCTGACATCACTCTCCTAGCTGTCTAATGTCCGTTCTACCCTTGGGAATGTACATCACTTAACACATTTCAACATTTCAATACAGCTATGATGTCCTTGCATTGCTGTCTTTTTCTGCATTTTAGATGTACCTAATACCTTCAATCATTACTTCACTAGCCTGATAATTATTTAGTAAATTTGGTCCAACCAATTTTTGCTGAAGGGTAATGCCCAGCTCAGAACAGAAGACTTTCTACTGCTTCTTTAGTTCCTGGGCAGAACTTCCAGCTCAGTCCTGGATATACCAGTATCTGAAGCAACTTTCTGGGCAATGATCCATCCTTATAACTGTTCTGTGAAACAGCAAAGTTGGCTTTACTGGAGGGATTAATGAAGCAGGACACAGTTGTTAAGTAATCTTCCTGGAGACACTTACCTGAGATTTATATCTTTGTTTCCCAACTCTTAAAAACTGAGTAAGACTACTGACAAAAAGAAAATGAAAACTTGGTTCATTTATGTTCTAAGATTAATATATTTTTACTCAATTGTGTTATATTTGAAATTTCTTTGTCAATCTTTAATTTAAATTTGCATAATATTTTCAGTTGTGTGTTGTTGCAGATATTTTTATATACTAAAATGTTTTGATTATCATTATCTATTCTTATTACAGTATTTTGTATGAATGTCGTCTCCCTTTTCCACTCATTTTATCCCTATCCTCCCAGACTAGCCCAGAGCACTTGCACGCAGAGACAGCTAAGTTTTTTCCAGGTTAACTTTGTTTCTTATTCAGAGCAAAGTTTTCCAGTTCATGCCCACGGCCAGGTTGCAGTAGAAGCCAGTGGACTGCAGGGTGGGCTGCACTAAGCAGATGTGAGAGAGTCATGCTCTGTAGGTTCACACTGCTCACAAGAAAAAAATTCGTAACTATGTATGGTAAGAGATGTTAACCAGACAATGTGGTGATCATTTCCTAATAATATATATAAGTATATTCCTTAATTTAAAATAATAATAATGATAACCCAGGAAACCTGGAATTCTGAGAAAGCAGAGAAATCTGCTCCCATATGATCTTAAATGCATCACCTTATTAATCAGGTTAGGCCCTGAAGAAATAACTTCTCCCCGACACCTGCTCCCACCACCTCCCCAAACATTCCCAGAACTGCTAGGACTCAAAAAGCTCCCCTTCCCCCATCAGCTTATTAGGACCTGTCAGCCACGAGGTGGGAAAGGATCATCTCTGTGTCACCAGTGTTGCCTTAGAAATTGTCAAAATTTAAAAATTCACAGGAAAAAAAACCCTGTATCATCAAAAAAAAAAACAAAGATTGGAGTCTGGGGCCCTTTGATGCATCTGGAACAGGTGGTGGGATTCCTTCAACTAAGAAGAGGGGTTAACACGTGTTCACCCGCAATGAGGCTCTGTTCCAGCACTATTCACAAACTATCTCATTTCATCTTCACAGAAGACCTGCAAAGCAGTTATTGTTAATCTCATTTTGCAGATCAGGTAACTGAGGTTCAGAGAGGCTAAAAAAATTACCCAGAATATTATAGCTACTAAGGCTGTTAAGAATGGTATTCTCGTGGGGTCGTGTTCCGCCTACCTGAAAAGCTATGCTTTTTTTAAAATTGCACTAAATTACCATGAATCCTATTTTTCTAAGAATAGGCACTTTATGTAACAAAAAAACAAAGCGTTATGGCAGGTCCCAGGGGAAAAACAAAAATAAAAACCAAAACAAAAAACTGAAATTTCTCAGCGATATCAAGGGTCTTCAGACTTTTTCTCTGAAGGGCCAGATAATAAATATTTTAGGCCTTGCTGGCCACATGATCTCTGTTGCAACTGTAGCCATAGACAACATGGAAACAAATCGAAGTACTTGTACAACTTTAGTCATAAAAACGTATTTACAAAAATTATTTACAAATCCAAGTCTGAATCTAGCCCTACTCGGAGGAATCCATATGACCCTGAAGTACTGGGCTGCCCACTAAGACCTCTCCCCTCCCTGTCACTTTGCTACTAGTCCACCCACGTGCCCAAGAAGGTCACCATTTGTAGGTGAGTCAAGATAACCTAGGAGTCTAATCTATTTTACATAAGTCAAGATGAGCAAAACAGAATTTGCTTATTCAGCTGCTAAGTATGTGCTTTCCATAGGTGGCAAACATAATTTTCTGAACTTCCATGGATAATGTTTTAGATAGTTTTTCAAGGAAAACAACTAAATCAAGAATGAACATAAAGGGGAGGAAAAAAAAAAAGAATGAGCATAATGTATTCTAACTGATTTCAGCAGTACCCTACCCTAGTCAGAAATTATATGCATAACTGCAGTAATCTGAAGGCTTTCCTTCCTAGTATTTTGTCCCTGCCTTTTAGATAACTTTTATCTTACCTTATTTTTATTAGATTTTTAGTTAAGCTTGACAAGGAGAAACAACTTTGAGAAAAAACAAAAATCATGAATTCTCCTTTTTTATTTTTAGTTTAAAAATTATAGGCTATGATCTGTGCAATGTTTTCACCCAGAACAAGTAGATTTTAAAAATAATTAACTAATACTAAGAGAAAACACAATGAAACAATTGCCAAATTGTCATCGTGTGGGAGGTTGACATTTAAAGGATTTAAATGTAAAATTATATTTTTGAAAGGATATTATTTCTTTAATGTGTTAATTGAGCTATCTACAAGGAACAGCTCAAGGAAGAGTCAAATTAAATTTATCAATTTTTAAAAACTGTCCATGAATGTTATTAACTCTCTCTCCTTGTAACAGGCATTACCACGCATAGAATGGACATAAGCCAGCAACTGTTCAAACTTGTGCTTTCTCAACAGAGCAATGATGAAGTTTAGATACTTACCCCTCCCTAATAAAATTGATATGACCAAGGAGAAAATGATTCTCATCTCCAGACGAGTTCCACAATAATTTCATTCTCCTATGCCTCAGCACCTAAGCTAATATTAATCAGAGAATACTTCCTTAGGGTACCATTTTTTAACTGCTCTACATTTATGTAAAGATAAATGTCAATATTTATGCTGGTTTGAGTCAGATTTCCATTACTTGGGATCAAATGCATTCTATCTACAATCTATTTTGCTAACAATTGTTTGATACACTATTACCATTATCTATTTTACAGTTGATGAAACTAAGGTATTCAAAGGGCATATGATGACACTTAAAATTCTGGAACTTTATTCAAAACATAAGATCTGCTTCTGGTGGAGGTTTTCTTCTGTTCTGAGGAATACCCAATAATGTTGTATTTATTTTCTTCCTGTTGTGGGCTTTTATATATATATATATACTGGAGGACCCATCTAAGATATAGTGATTGTTTTCTAGACTAGAAATATTAATAATAATATAGTGCTCCCAGAACTTGAGATTCCCATGATAATTATGAATGAAGCGTGTTTATTTGGTCTCTTGTATGGAGTAGAACATCCATGACGTTAATGGGCTGACTTAATTGAAACACTAGCAGGCTACTCTTTTCCTTTTAGAAAACATTTTATTTATTTTCTTAGATGTATGCAAATATGTGTCAGGGTGATTCATTTCTCCAGCATTTTTTAAATAGTAACATTTTTGAGCAGTAACGTTAAGTATTCTGGGAACTTATTGAAAGTACCATAGTAGAAATACAAATGTGCCTTTGCATTTTACCTTTCATAGTGTGAATAGAAGTACACTGGCAGTTGTGGGGCTCTGTTTAGCTATAAGGAGAAAGATAACATGATGGAAAGAGCATTGAGCTAAAACTGAAGAAAACTGAATTCAAGTCTAGATTCTGATTAATTCTCTGGACCTAGTCTACACAATGAGAATGTTTGTCTAAATGACTTCCAAAACCTTTCCAATTCTGAGATGGCATATATTAACATGCTTTTTTTTCCTACTGAACATGCAAAAGATGAGTTTGAATCTCAAGAAAATGTTCCTGACCTAAACTCTTATGGGACAGCAAATGTTTTGCTGAGGGAAGTTGAAAATGCTACTTCACAAGAATTTAAAAGGGAAACTCATCTGCTTAGACTAAGACATGTGCAACTTCCAAAAGAGTCTGATGGTGACTCTAGAGGAACTTTCAAGGTCCTTGACTATAAGACTCAATTTCACTTGCAACTGTTCGTGGTAACAAATGGGTGGACTCTCCTCTGCCTAATGCTCTTCAGGCAATGGTGTCAATATCTGGATATTCACTCAACCCATGGAAGACAGTTTTCTGAATTTGCTACGTGATTATTAAGTTGGATAATATATAACACATATCATTCTGAGCCCTACACAAATTCAAGTCTTTATCAAGGAACTTTGTATCTAAGCCCAGGATTCCCAGGGCCCACATGGGGATAATTATAATTTCTGTTCTCATTGGCCAAAGCAAATAAAAGGCATTGTAATGCAAGGGGTATTGTCCTCAGAAGACTTAAAAGTTTCTTTAAAGGTTCTAACTTCCTTGACTTACGTAACATAACTGGGCATTAACAATCATGTTATGAAGCAGAAAAATATGATTTACAATCATAATAAAAATTAATAAGTAGACACAGACCCAGAAAAGATAGCACTGATAGAATTACAGATACACATACTAAAACAGCTGTTATAAATATGCCCCATAAGTTAAAAATAGTAGGAAAAAAACCATGAACATAAAGAGTAGCAAATGTAAGTTATAAAAAAGATTCAAGGGAAATTCTAGAGATAAAACGTATTGTATCTGAAATGGAGACACTGGATGTGACAGATAGGATATTAGATACATTGAAAGAAAAGATTAATGACCTTAAAGACATAGAAATATAAAATATGCTAAGATAAGACACAGGAAAGCCTAAAACTGAAAAAAAAAAAATCCTCAGTAATTGAAGGAGACAAATAGCAAGGTCTATCTGAGTATAGTTGGAATTCCAAAAAGGGATGAGAGATATTTTAGAATATTTGAAAAAATAGTGACCTAGATCTTTCAATTTAATGAAAACTATTAACATACAGATCCAAAATCAATGATCCTGAAGCTGAATAAACATACAATGACTCCAAGGCATAAAAGAATCAATTGCTGAAACCAAATAATAAAGAGATAATTTTAAAAAGCCGTTGTAGAAAAGAGACACATTTTATACAAAGGCACAAACAGAATGACAGCAGCCTTGTCATCAGAAACTAGGCAAGTGAAAAGACAAAGAGTGGCATTTTTAAGGCACATTTTTAAAAGCCTGTCAGCCTGGAAATGTTCTATATCATGACTGCAGTAGTGAGTATAAGACCGTGCACTTTTTTCAGAAATTATGTCATTGTGCCCTTAAAAGTACTAAAAGTTATTATGTGCAGATTAAACTTTAATAAAATGAATTTAAACCAAAATATTTAATGATTATGCACAGCGATAGAAAGCTAATGGTCTATTGCTTATTAGTTATTAAAAATTGAGAACACTATTGTTTCTGTAGGCAATTGCTGAGTCTAAGCATGTGGCTGGCCTGAAGTTTACAGTAAAGGTATATTACTTGAATCACAGTTAATTTTTATTATCTGTGTTTCATAAGTTTTCTTTCAAAGACTCTGAGGAAAGCCTCTCCATATAAAAATAATTCTAAACGCATATGATAAAATTTTCTTTCTATCTTGGGGGATTTTTGGTTGCCTGCCATCCATGTAGGTACTCAAGTAAAAAAATCCCTTGTCTATGTGTGAAACGTAACCATTCTACACCAGGCTATATGCCATGAAGGTAGCTGGACATCTTGATCATCTTCAGATTGTGTAGGGCTTACTGGGATGCACTTTACAGTGCACACTGCAGGGGGCTGCGCAGTCAACTGATAATGCATTACACATGCCCGGCTCTTCCTACCACCCTTGCACTATGATCTCTTTACAGGTGACCAATATCTTCTTATTGTTTGTTCCACTGATTTTGGCAATTATTTTAACTGTCGATAACGGCCAGAAAAGGTACCTGAAGGGGGAGGGTATAACTCAAGTGATAGAGCGCATGCTTAGCATACATGAGGTCCTGGGTTCAATCCGGTACCTCCTCTAAAAATAAATAAACCTAGACACCTCCCCCCACCAAAACAAGATGATTAAATAATAAATGAAACATAAAGCTATTTAAAGAAATTGTTTTTGAGAAACTTAAAAAAAAGGTACCTGAGATAAACAAATTGCTTTTTTTATTTTCACTATTGGAAGTGCATCCAAAGCTTACACTTTCCTATTCTGTTTGAATGATCTTGGTTTCTGTGATGACCAATCACAAGAGGATTTTTGTAGTCAGTCATAGATGATGAATCTATTGGCATGTGTACTTGAGCTTGTGGGTCTCTGTATTTTCATTCTTGGCCCCTGTTTGTGTAGTAGTCATATGAATATAACAAAATTTATTTATTTATTCTTCTGTTGAGGGACAGTTATATTGTTTTCAGCTTTGGGGTATTAAGAAGAAAACAGCTACGAATCTTTTGTGGATATGTGTTTTCATTCATTTTATATATATATATACATCTAGAAATGAAATAGCTTGCGTCATAGGACAGGAATAAAATTAACTCTGTGAGAAACTTACAAATTATTTTCCAAGTTGGTTATAAATACTACCCTCCCACCAGAAATGTTCAGATTTTCAGAAAACGTTCCCTCTAATAGAGCATTTTAAGAGGTGACATTCTATTGGTTTGTATTTCCCTGAGAATTGATATTTTAAGCACATTTTAATTTGATTATCGGATCTTAACACATCTTTTGTGAAGACACTGTTCATGTTTTATGCCTATATTTTTAATTGGTTTGTTTGACTTCTGATTATTTATTTGTAGGAGTTTTTTGAATATTTTTGATACAAGTTTCTTTTTTTAGATACACAAAATGCAAATTTCAGTACTACCTTGTTCCCCTACCCACTTCCTTAACTTTCTCTTCTTTTGGGGATAATTTCTACAAAATAAATTAAAAATAGAACATCTGATTTATGTTGAGGTTTAGAACAAAACACATACCCAAGATGAAATCTGCTTTGTTTAAATAGAATCAATTTCTCCCTCTCAAATGTCAATGCTGCTCCTGTTCTATCAAATTAATGATTAAAGTTAAATATTTCAAATATATCTGTCAAAATCCTTTTCATATTTTATCTTCCAATGTCTATTATATCTAATGTATGTACTGAAAAGCCCTAAAAGTGAAATCAGTTATAGATATATAGATGTTTAATTGAAAAGTTACAGCAAATAGTATAAAATATGGAATTTCTAAGATTGGGTGGGGTTTTTACTCCAGCTTTCCCTAATTTCATGCCATAAATTAGATGCTTATAAGTGAAAAGTAATTGATATAAATAATATACATAAATATAATGTATATATAATAAATATAATAATATAAATAATAATAATTCTCAATTGGAGAAGGCTTTAAATCATTCTTCCGAGATGAAAAATGACTAGATACAGAATCTTCTACATGGAAGGTGAATTCTAATTATTTGCTTCTTAAAAACTTGAAAAGAAACTTTAGTTTTCTGTGAATATAACATTAAAAATAATTTTCGATGATGTATCACCATGTGATTTTTGAAATGTAACCTAGACAAATTTTTAAAAATTAAATGAGGTCATTATAAAAGACAATTTTCTTCATTCCCACCAATCTGTTTACGTGACCACTCACTCTCAACCTTTACAGTCTAAAAAAAATAAAGAAAAAACAATTTTTTGACTGAATTCAAATCTGGTTTGCTTTTCACTTATCGAATGCTAGCCTTTACCCCACAATCAGAACACACTTTGTTTTGTCTAATCCACTTTTGTCCTCAACTTCCAGACAAGACATTCCAGACCATGAGCTCCATAAGGGCAAATATGTTGTATGATTTGGTTTAACAATATTTTAAGTCTGTATTTAAATTTGTATTCTTTTTCTAATCGAGATATAACAACCATGGTCTTTCTACTTTAGCTTCTTGTCTTTGTGTTTTTAAATATATGTTAAAAGTCCCAGAGTGCATGAATTACTAGACTTCTATGATAAATTTTACAAATGCAATTTGCATCTTTTCCTGTCTTAATAAAATCACTAAATAAATTAATAGAATAAGTTTTAAGCATTCCCTTAGTCTATCTTAAAAAGCCAAGGTTTCTTTAAAAAATTTGTTTTAATTTATTCATTTCTTTTATGTTTAGCTATAGATTGTTCCACTTTACTTACAGTATTAACCAGGTAAAATATGGATAGATCTTCACTCCCCCCATGCCCATCACTACTGCTTTGCCAAAAGAAAATCCTTTATAATTACCAAAGGGCTGCAAACTAATTTATTGTGTCCACTGTTGATGGGATGTGTTATTTTTTTTATATCAGACAAGATAGGGAATCTTTTCCACCAGGAAGGATATATCCCTTCATACTATTTGGCAGGAAATATCCACAAAGGACATTTGAGAGTCACACATATGGAATAGTCTATTGACTATTAATATCCCAAAGTGTATCCAAGAATTATTCAAATTAGTTGCCCTACCAACAAATTGACAGAGCTGACTTATGGACAGGGATTGCCCTTAGGAAGGGACAAATTTAGAGAAGATATATTTTCATCAGTAAAAAGAAAAATAATAGGTTAAATCAGGAAAATTAAAATAGTAATGAAGAGAATAATGACAAAAGGGATAATGAACAAACTACGCAAAGGAAAAATGTGACAATGAGGGGATAAAATACGTAGGAGAATGTAATTCTGATGACTCTGTATGGAAGCAATTTTGTGCAACTGTCCTCTTGTTCTGAGGATCGTGAGTTAGCTGGCACTCTACTTCTAGAGTTTCTCTAGAAAACCTCAGTTAAGATCTTCAATGGGATTAGTAATATAATAGTATGTCAGTATGCCCAGAAAAATAACCTCTGGTTGAATATCACTGTGTACTTTCTTTATAATTGCTTAGGCTTTAATTAGCAATCAGGTTTAGTAAAGTGCATTCGAAATTTTTTCAAAAAGACATTAGATATTTAAAATAATTATGCTTTATCCCTTTTTAAAAAAATAGTTTAGCAATTTCAAAATGTTTATTAAAAATTATACTTTAAATGTAACTTTATTTTCTCCTCTGCCATTTTGGGAAGGATTTTTTTCTGGTAAATATATATTATTTGTATTCAGAATTTGAATAACTTAAAATCCATACAATGCAATGTAGTCCCTGTTTCCTCTTTTTCTTATTGCCTTGAAGTTTGAAATTTCCTTTCATTTTTAGCATCTATTTTAGCTGACATAAAGGGCAGATGTTTTATACATGTTTTGTACAGTCTGTATTTCACAACTGCTATCACAAAATTGATCAAGCATGAATTTACTTTAAATTATCTTCTGCTCTTAGCATGAATACTACAAATTTATTAAAAGCAAATCGTTCTCATGTTAAATATGCAAATAATTTGTAAGACCTTGATAGAAGACAATTGTGATGGATAAATTTGCCCTTGCCTCAACTGATTAATATTCAGGCTAATAATATTTTGTATTTATATACCTAGCTCCCTTGAGAACCTTGGTACTTTTCTGTGACCAGTGTTAGGGAATTGCAACTGCCTCTTATTGAAACAAACTCAATTACAGAAATTCATGGTAGGTATAGCATATGATTTAGACTAAAAATATAATATGTTGGCTTTAAACAACTTATTCTCAGGATGCCTTAAAAATACATCAGGAAAGAATATAATTAAGAAATTTATTATTTGATGCTTATTTTAGAAAAATAAACATTGCTCAAAAGGTTCAAATAATAAAACAGTCAATTGGAAGAAAGTTTGCCACATCCTCTTGGGAAAACCTGTTGTAAGCCTTTGGAAGAAAGACCCCAGTGATTCAAGATTTTGCATTTTCTTGCCAGTGTACTGAGTTTTACATGCTTTATTTGATGGTGCTCAGTTCCCCCACTTTACCTGCATTATTTTCTAAAGGACAGTTGTTGTTGCTGTTTTCCCCCAAGAGCTTGGAGGAAAAGCTTAATTGCCTTGGTAGCACATTTAGGGTAGTCAGGATAAAACAGATTTATATCCTTGCTAACTTCTGGGCCCAATGTCTCTATACTATTTGTGTTTTTCTGTTCATACAGTAATAAAGTACTTCCCCATGATTTTCTAACTAATAAAAATTGATGCTATCCATTTCCAGTCTCCTGGAAAGTTTTACTTAAAAAGAAATCTACTCAGCACTAAGCTTTGCAGGTTAGAAGACTGAGGGTAATGTTGAAATTAAAAAAGTATTATGAACAACTGAACTATCCTTGATGATTTTTTAAAAAGTCAGATCAATAGATCCCTAAGTTAATCTTCTAATGGAATCATATCATCTTCAAAGAACCATTCAGAAACTGTCAAAACACAGCCCCAAACTGAAATCAGCTTCTAGACCAGACTGTGAATTTGTCAAAGCCCAGTTTTAGTGCATTCTCTCTGCCAGCTCTTCACAGCCCCTTTTCACTAGCTCACTGTTCATGGGCTAATCTCTGGTTGTCCAGAACTTTCCATGTGATATCCACCTCATTCTTGCTCTCTTTGGCACAGTGCCATGATCCAGTGTTTCCAGACTTTATCACATCAAAATTTAGCCAGCCTGTGTTTCATGCTCTCGAGATCTTTGCATGAGAAATTAACAAGCTCTCTAGAGAAACTCATCTACACTGATCTGTAAAAGGATAACAATTCCATTATGTACTGGGGTTAGTAAGTAAAATATTTGTATTTTAAAGGGCATTATGAGAATCACAATTCCTTAAACCAAAGGTCTTCAAATATTTATTTTTTAAAACTTATCATCATCTAGTAATAAAACCCTGTTTTCAAATAAGTTTTTCTATAAAACAGATACAAGTGAAAATGCTCTGGCTGAAGTAGAAGAATAGGAGAGGCACACACACACCCCACCCCCTTTCCCTCCTACTTGCTCTCTGAGTGGCTCCAGAGCATCTCTGAGGAATTTCTGCAATTCCACACAGTCGGCAAATGATCTCATTAATGCAGTGGGGTAAGTGCTGGTGAGAATGTTAGGCACATAGTTTTCAAGAAAGGCTGATTTTGTTCCCCATGGGGACTTTTGAAAATACCTGAACACATTTCAGGTTGCCATAACTTGGGGAGGAAGGAAGGGGGTGCTACCGGCCTCTAGTGGATAGTGGTAAGAGTGTTGCTAAATATCCTCAATGTACAGGACAGTCTCCCACAAGAGTTTCCAGTCTAAAATGTCACAGTAGTGCTGAGGTTGAGAAAGCTTGCTCTAAAGAGAGTAGGGCACCAGGAGCTGCTAGGGGCCGGAGGAGGAGACAGAGCCTTGACGGGATGAAGGAAGACTCCAGCCTCTAGAGTCAGAGTGTGACCAGGGCTTAACCAGAGAGTGACCAGGGCTTGCCCAGGGCTGGGAAAGGTAGAGAAGGCAGACGCTTTGTAAAATGGTGGGATTTAAAATCTTGTTATATTTGCAGGTTAACTTGCATTTGTCAGCAGCTAGATCCAAACAAATAAGCCTAGCACTTAGTTAGTAAAAATATTAAATAGAAAGTTACGGTGTGACTAATAACCACCAGAGAGCCACCTCATGAACTCCAAAGGTGAGGGTTTCCTGGCCTGTGGGGTGGCAGGCACCGGGCTGAGTCTGGAGGTGTCCCTGGTCCGCCGGGTCTCCAGGGAGCAGAGCAGAGCCAGAAGCCTAAACAGGGCTTTCTGAGGATCCAACTCCATCCCCTCCTTTCCTCAGGTGTAGTATCTGCTGCACCCGCTCATCCGCGGGGAGGATCTCAGAGGTTCTCTTAGAGGAAACCCCAATCCTCCTCTAAACGTCCTGCGGAGAAGGCAGGTGCGTCCCTACGCCCCCCAGCCTCACACCAGGGAAATGCTCTCCGATCTAAACGCCTCCTGCTGTAGCCCACCCTGACCTCAGACTCGTTCACTACCTGCTGTTGTTACCTAAAAGAGATCATTTTGACATTTTAAAAAGTGAAAAAATATTGAATTACAATTATTAACTCGGTTAAGCGCTTTTGCTCGGTTCCAATTTCCTGAATAGGCTTCATCTAAAGGCCCCAGAGGCACCAAGTGACAGTTTTACGCGGGTCATCAGTTCGAAAGCTCTGGAGAGTCTAAGAGAAAACATACAATAAGTCCCCCACCCCACCCCCGTCGTCATTATATAGAAAAGAGAGAGAGAGGAAATCCTCCTCCCCCGGGGGCCCTTTTGTGTTGTTCCTGCCAACGCAGCAGCCCTCCTGCTATATAGACCCGCCGCGCCGGCCCCGCCGCACTGAGCTCGCGCCGCACGTGTGCTCCAGCCATGGGGAAGGTGAGCCCGGCGCCCGGGCCGCGAGGGGCCCCGCACACGGGGGCTGCGAGCCTGGCCTCTGAGCCCTCTCCTCCCCTTCCTTGCAGATCACCTTCTACGAGGACCGGGGCTTCCAGGGCCGCCACTACGAGTGCAGCAGCGACCACGCCAACCTGCAGCCCTACTTGGGCCGCTGCAACTCCATCCGCGTGGACAGCGGCTGCTGGATGCTGTACGAGCAGCCCAACTTCTCGGGCTGCCAGTACTTCCTGCGGCGCGGGGACTACCCCGACTACCAGCAGTGGATGGGCCTCAGCGACTCCATCCGCTCCTGCCGCCTCATCCCCCACGTGAGTCCCGTTCCCCTGGTTCCGCGGGCCCTCGAGTCACCCCAGCGCTCCAGGCACGGGAGTCATTCTCTAGGGCGGTGGCCTTCTTTTGCTGGCCCTCACTGGGTTCTCTTTCCCTTTATTAATAATACCTCGAAGGTTTCACTGAAAAAGTATGCGATGCAATGCTTTTAAGTGAAATTTTCTTTTCCTTTTCTAAAATTGAACTCACCTCTACTCGGAAAAAGTAGTGCACGGCCTTAGCTCACAGCGTCTACGGCAGAGGTGGTGAACAAGCAGCAGGTGGACTCACACTCAGGCGGCCTGAGACTGGTCACTGGGACCGGTTCTCTCTGTCCTCATCAGTGAGACAGCGCTAGTAAGAGCAGCTAGTTCATAGAGCTGTGATAAGGTCCAAAGGAGACTGCCTGGCACGGACAAGCCACCCACTCCTCCAATATCAAGCGTCTACAAGTCCTGCTTTTTGATTAGGCAAAACAAATAACTAACAATGTGATTCCAGTAGCTCCTGCAAAGCCCACTGCTACCCAAATAAAGCCCCAGCAGCCTGGAATTCCACAGCTAGAGATGCTCTAATTTAACTATGACAGTGTCCTGTGGATAATGTACCACTTCGGGGAAGTTTGAAACCCCGCAGAGGCTTTAAGGCCTCAACAGGACCCAGACTGGCATTAGGAGCCTGGAAATCTAGGCTTCCGCTTTCCCATCCTGCCTCTTCTGATTATAGACCGAGAGCCCTAGTCAGTAGTTTCTCATAAAAAAAGACTTAGAATAGTTGCTGCACATGTGTTGGGCTGTTGTGAAGATCAAATTAGGTAACATACATGTGAGTCCTTTGCGAACCGTGGAAGGTGCCTTGTTAGCAGTTTTTTATACCTCAGAATGAATTGCTTATGACAGCCTTCCTAAAGAGGATTTAATGGTGGAAGAAGGAAGACATGGAATGGATACCCACTCAGAAGGAACAAGCAGATAAAAGAAGAAGTGCTCAAGAAAAGACAGACAGGATTTGCTCAGGACCAACAGCCTGCCTTCCATTTTTCTCAAGGTTTTATAATCTCTTGATCTAGACAGGCCTCCTTCATCATCTTGAACTTCTGTTTTTATTAATTACCTAAAACTGCTTTTCTGGAGCATATACTAGAGCTGAGAACTGAACCCTCTAATGGCTCTTACTCTTTAGGATTTTGGAGCAGCAGGACTTAAAAAGAAAGGAAAGGATTAAGGATTTGCCTGGGCTGAATTACCACCAATCTGTACCTCACTTTGGGGAAAGCAATTCGACTTCCTCTCTCCCCAGCCTCTTCTAATGTTACTGAGATTCAAAATCATGCCTTTTGCCAGGGATATATTTGTCTTTTTATGAAAATATCTAATTATTTTTATATCTTCCAAGGAGAGCTCCTGACTACCATAAGTCTATAAAGGAAAGAGCAAAACAAATACAGAAAAATTGTTACTTAAGAATGGTACTAAATAGAGCCAGCATGTATGGTTCATATTGGTGGTGACCCAGAAAAACTCTAGGGAATACCATTCATGTCACTGTCTATGTGGATGGTGCCCTTTTGTGTTTTTAAAAATTTCTTAAATTTATTTTTGAGGGCGTAATTAGGCTTACTTATTTATTTATTTTTAGAGGAGATACTGGCGATTGAACCCAGGACCTTGTGTATGCTGAGCATATGCTTTACCACTTGAGCTATACTCTCCCTCTCCTTTTTGCATTTTGCAGTGTACAACCTATCCAACCATACAAAGCAGCCCTAGTGTTGGCAGTCTCTTTAATTTTGTCACCTTTGATACAAGAAAGATAAAGCAATGCCCATCCCCCCAGGGGTGTGAGTGAGTGGTTGCTAAAGGCTAGGTGTTCTGACTTTTCCCCACCTGCTGATCGCTGAACCCACAGACCAGCTCCCACCGGCTGAGGATCTATGAGCGAGAGGACTACAGGGGCCAGATGGTGGAGATCACCGAGGACTGTTCCTCACTCCACGACCGCTTCCACTTCAGTGAGATCCACTCCTTCAATGTGCTGGAGGGCTGGTGGGTCCTCTACGAGATGCCCAACTACCGGGGGCGGCAGTACCTGCTGCGGCCGGGGGACTACAGGCACTACCACGACTGGGGGGCCACGAGTGCCCGAGTGGGCTCCTTGAGGAGGGCCGTGGATTTCTACTGAAACATTTTTACTCTACCCTTTTCTCCATCTAGAAGCTAATAAAATATTTCCTGTGTGTTTCATGCAGTAAAGTGGTCCTCTTTTCCTTTCAGGCTCATTGGAAAGGTCCATCAAAAATAAAGCTGAGAATAAAGTAGACTTGCTTACACAGGTTGGAGTGGGGTAGTAGTTAAGAGGACAGGCTCTGGAACCAGAACGCCTGGGTCCAAACCCATTTAATAGCTCGAGGCAATTGGCAAGTTACTTAGCATTTCTGTGCCTCAGTTTCCTAATTTGTAAAATTCGGTGTAATAATACTCTTCATTTCATAAGGTTGTAGTGTGGACTAAATGAGGTATTATTTTAAAATAACTTACACATTTTAGCTTTGCAGATAGTAGTTTCTAGGAAACTGTTCTGTAAGCTTGCTGTTGACACATCTCGTCACCTACTTAGTAGAATTCCCTTTTGGAGACGGCATTAAGTAGGATGGCTAAGTGATATTGCAGTACAGGGAGAAAAAGTCAGAGATAGAGAGATGTTAAGATATCTGTGCCAGACACAACTTCAGTGTAAATATATTTGACTGCCTGAATAAATTTATTAATATATATGTATCCAGAGCACAAATGTAAGAACCAAGTGCCAACTTAATGAACAGTCCAAAGGACCCTTCCAAAAATGTTTCTGCTTAGGGGGGTTACAAAACATTCAGGTAGTGTGCACTGATAAAAATGAGCACAGAGTGACAGAAGTAAAGGTAGAAGGTACATGATCAGGAAACTAACATGCAGTTGTGCAAAGTTCTTAAATCTGTTATTGGCTAGGCTGTTATTTCTCCCATACTGGGATCAATTTTTTATTACTTTTAGTTCATGAATCAGCATTTGATAATGATCATAGCACTAAGAAAGAAAAAGGCAACATAGGAACCGACCATTTAATTGAATTCAAAATTTCTTTGCAGAACGATGAAATTCATCAAATGAAATCTAAGCAGGTATTCTGTTACCCCATAAGATTTTCTTTAATTAAAAATACTACTGGGTTCAATCCCCAATACCTTCTCTAAAAATAAATAAACCAAATTACCCAACCCCTGCCCTGCCAAAATAAAAATAAATAATAAAAAAATCAATCCATCAACAAAATATTAAAAAAAAAAGAAAATACTAGACTTCTCAATTTCAGATGCTTACCTGTAATTGAGAAAAGAAAAATTACTTTCCAGCTCAGGGGTTTGTCTTAATTGTAAAAATGGCAACCTCTTTTTAAAATAAGTTCTTGGTGAGCTGAATGCTGTGATTAAGGAAGAACCACTGCATTATTTTCTACTTGAAAAAATATATACATCTGGGAGCTAGGAAAAATGTTGTTCCCCAAACCCCAAATGTTAAAGGAATAAAGTGGTCAAATGATTTATGCCTAACATCTTACTTCCCTAACACACATGCATGTTCCAAGATATTTGGAGAAGGTCTAAGGACATTTAGATCTATGCTAATGCAGTAGCCACCATCACATGACTCTGTTTGGCTAGACTTCATTTGGTTAAGTCTGAAGATGTGTCATCAGTGTAAAATACACACCAGATTTCAAAGACTTAGTATGAAAACTAGAATGCAAAATACCTCAATATTTTTCCAATTAATTTAATATTGAAATGATATTATTGTGAACATACTAGGTTTAATAAAATCTATTATTAAAGTTGATTTTGCCTGTCTCTTTTAACTGTTTTAATGTGGCTACTAAGAAAATTTAAGATTACCTTTATGCCTCTTATTATAATTTATTTCCCAGGCCCCTAGGCTAAAAAGATGAGTTTTAATTTATATTCAGATACATCTTAGCTTGAAAATTGAGTTGTATAAAATCCTGAAAGTTAGGAGACAGAAGAGAACATGCTTAAGTTTTACAGTCATTGAACATCCATTCCCTTATGAGGAAAGACTCAATTAAATTATAATTTTCACCTCTTATGGGTTTGAGGCAGTGGGGGATGGACCCCCCATCCTGTCTCATCAGGTGGTGGTTCCATTAACTACGCTGAATTGAAGTTTCCACAACAAATGTGAAGCGTCCTGCATTCTATGGATTCAGATCCCTTCTCTCCTCAGCTAATTTTCCCTACTCTCCCTCTCCCTGTCCTGTGACAGCCCTTCAGTGACAGGATTTTCATTCTGGAAGCTGACATGTTTGCCTCCCTTAACTTTTCAAACACTATTGACATTGTTATAGATTTCATAAAAAGTATGAAAAATAACTGGCTGAAAATATTCATCTTTGACTCTGGCCAAATCAATACATTATTTTTGAGCAGACTCACATGCTCGTATTTAGGGAAACAACCAGATTTTTTATGAGATGAAAGGACAGCAAACTGCTAAAGAGATAAAAATGGTAAACACAGTAGAAACTGAGAAAGAACAGTTGAATGTTCTGGAAGACACTGTTATCCAATGCTGGAACGTCAGGAGGCATGAGGGCTGAATATAAGCTCTGCAATCATGCTTTTAAAAGATTATGTAGGGTATTGTGCACAGAACTCAGATTGCCAAGGTTCAACAAGAGGACACCAGATCTCATTCATACACAGGGGTTTTCTTTACCATCTATTATTCATTCTACTTTTCAACTATTGAAAAAAAAAATCCAATAAAATGGAGTTTAACTTGATAATCCCTGAAGTTTAAAGGATGTATATATGGTCCTGGAGGAAGGATAATTAAAGAGGGATCCTAAATGCTTCCTGCCTTATTAACAGTCCTGACAATCCATAGGCTTTTGCTGGTTACAAAGAATAAATTACTGTTCCAAATATGGGACGGCAGTAGAATCCTGCAT
This sequence comes from Camelus dromedarius, assembly GCF_036321535.1. Classification (NCBI taxonomy): domain Eukaryota; kingdom Metazoa; phylum Chordata; class Mammalia; order Artiodactyla; family Camelidae; genus Camelus; species Camelus dromedarius. Next base: position 65,582,532 of record NC_087439.1, on the reverse strand, counting down.
TTCCATTACAGAGGAATTCAAACGGAAAATTTTTCCCTTCAAGATTCATGCCTCGATATTTTGCAAAAACACTTGAAAATGTTTGTCAAATAGCTGGATGAGAGTAGCTTTTTATGGTATTTGAAAAATAAAACCTAGAGAACTTGAGTAATCCTTGAACTATATATTAATCTGTCCAACAAAACCTGAATATTGCATGCTGTTCTTTGTGGACAAAATGCTAATAGATCAAAGGCAAAGAAGAAGACAACAAAAAAGGAAAATTTTTCTTTTCTAAGTCAGGTGCTAGTTTTCAAAACTCAGTTCAAGTACTGTTTTTTTAACAAGGTGAGGCCAATGGAATGTTTTCAGGATATTTGTTCTGACATGCAATTATTTTTACCCTGCGAATTTGTAGCCATAGAGAAAGATGCTGTCAGGCTGACTGACTAAAGGAATTCTCCACAGTCGAGGACACTAGAATGTTGATAAAAGACTGAATGAGGAGGTAATAAATTGTTTATGGCACTTGAGAGATAAAGAGTTACTTTTCTAAGAGTCATGTGTACTGATTGGTTTCATGAAAGACCTTTGCCCTAGACAGAAGAGCTAAATGTCAAACTTCGTAATTAAATAGAAAAAGAAAAACTGAAATATTTGATTTATAACAAATATACATTACTAATAGCTCAACCTCACACAAGAGGATCATTTGTGAGACCTAGGTACCGATGTGTTCACTCACAAGTTTATGTCAAGTGTTAGCCCAATCAATTATAGTATCAACGGGAGAGGGAAAGCAGCATGCAGGAAGACTAGATTTGTCTGCAGGATTCAAAGCTTAGTTACTATTTTGTAGTTTACATATCAACTTTGTGAAAAACAAAGGCAGTGAAGCATTTTCAAAACTACCTTTTCAGAAACTCTCAGGCTACAGGTGCACTGTCCTCAGAACAGCCATTAGTGAAGGAGAGGACAACATACATTCCTCGATTTATGTAAAAAGCCATGCCTTTCCCATGTCCCTGTCTTTAATTGGGCCAATGGGCTTTGTATTTGTTAAAAATCGTATTCCTGATTCCCCATAGCTCAGCTCCCATATGAATACCTCCATGTTAGTCTGCTGTGCTTCAGGGCAAGTTGTCAGTGGTACAGAGAAGTGAGAATGGTCTTGGGGTTGGAAACCCCTGACTCCTTGCTTCTCCATGCACATTATCACATTTGGGCATATTATCAAATCTTTCAAAGTCATGATTTTTTTGTCTGTTAGATGAGGAGAGTGAGATATTGTAAGTATTTGCCTTGCATAGTGCCGGGTGCAGACTAGGTATTTAGTAACTGTGGTGTCTTTTCCTTTCCTCATTGAAGCTCATTGCTCTGTTTTCCTGGTGATTCACAGTGGGACATTCGCTATGTTGAAAGCATTAGGAAAATCATGGATTTCAGAGCCTCACATTTACTCATCAGCCAAATAAAGATATTGAGAAAAGTGAGACTAACCACCCAGTAGAGTAGTTAGCATATAATAAATGCTAGTTTGATTCTTTCTTTTCTTAATTGAAAGGGATTGTGTTCGAGATTAATAGTTGACTATATTAGATTTACAAAATATAGTCTAATCTAACCTTTCCACTATTGGATTGGTTTTACCTAATGAGTTGCCATCACTAAATAACAAAATATTAGAAAAATAACTTAGAACAGAAAATCTTGGTTCTGTGAATTCCAAATCGTCTCTACTACATATTGATAAGATTACACCCAATGCCTTCCTATTTTAACTCCATCAGTAAATTACTTCAACCTGTAAAATATTCTCAAAGTGCAATCAAGGTGTGTGATCCATTGTGAGCCTGTGCTTTGTTTGTCAGAAAGGAAGCTGATCAGTGGAGAAAAGGAGGGGTCCAGGAAGAGGATGGTAACATCAGAACTGAAATCTGCTCTGATCTGAGAAATAAATTTCTGGGTGGTTTTGTCTCCTTTGCTGCAGGTGCTATTATTGCCAGTCATGCATCGTGATAGGAAACAAGTGCTAATGTGAAATGAAAATTTCTCTTTTAGGAACCATAAAACATGTTTACGTAAAATAATGCAGTGAAAGGAGGTGGTCTCTCCCTGGGCATCGGTGTTGACTGAATGCAGAGAAACTGGAAATTTATTCAGGAGTTTTTGGCAATTGATACCAAAAAATCTCTGAATATCATCAGGATTCTCAAATTCTGTCCAGAACTGAAACCAGGTAAGTGGTGGCTCCTTTTAATATTTTTTGAAATTGAAATCCACTTATTTCTAGAGTCGTGCTCCTGAGTTGCCATATTTTATTCAGGCAAGTTTTTATGCATATTATTTGTCAAATGTTAGAAGAAGAAAACAGCATTGTCACATTGTCACAAAAATCATTCGTCTCCGTATTCCTCATCAACTTCTCTCTTCTCCTTTCTGAATTTCCTAACAGTCAGATGTGGACATGTCCTGACCAGTGATGGCTGAGTATCCACCATCTATTATCTCCTTCCTCCTTCGTACAAAATGCGAACTATGTTCAAGTCTCCAGCCTTCTCCATGTGCTCTGTGATTCTCGGGGAAGGCAAGCACATCTCCAGCTCCAAAGTGGTCAGTAATCCTAAACCAACTGCATTAATCCTGCCTGCCTAGCCAATAAAGGAACCCAGCTTTCAGCCAGACAGAGCATGGCATTCTCCTGGTGACTGATACCAGATGAGAGTTGACACATGACCTAAACCAGCTCAACCACAAAAAATGTTATTTCATTTTTGGGGTAAAAGCTTTTTCTTTGTCCTGCTGTGTCATCTGGGTTGCTATTTCTGCCATCTTGAAACCTCGTGGGTAGGCTTATAATACAAGTCCAGAAACCACACTATGTTAACAAAGCCAATGCATGGAGGAAGACAGCACTGAGGAAACTGCAGAGAAGCCAGAGTCTTATTTTAAATATACTTGGAGACAACACCTCTCTCTGAACTTCCTTCCGTGTGAGGTGCTAAGTATCTTTATAGTTTAAGCTAATTTGAGATGGAGTTTCTATTACATGTAGCCCAAAGCATTAACGATATTTGAGAAAAGGAAAAACTGATTCTATCTTGAGCTCCTGAGAATGTCCTCATGAGTTTAATCCAATTGTACTTTTCCAAATCCCAGACACTAGGTGGTTGAGATTTGGGTACATGATCAAGTTTGGCCCATGATGGTCAAAGAGCTTCAGATCTGCAAACTGAAAACTTGGGGGAACGGAACTTTCTTTTGATTCCCCACTGGATCAGAATAAGAATGAACTCAGTTCTGGTGACTACCTGAAACCAGTGAGTCCCGTTTCTCTTATGCCATTTTAGATTGGATTTTTTATTCCTTGCAACTGAAAGCATCTTACATGAATCTTAAACTCTAAGAAATACTAATTTTGATATATTTCTCGTTGAATTTCATTTATCTTGTCTGTGATCAACTGCAGTCATTTTTCCAAAAGTTTGAAGGATTTATAAAGGCCAGAAACTCGTTCATTAAAAAAAAAATTTTTTTTTAATCGGGAAATTAACATGAAGAAATAGGCAACATATTCTTTCCTGTTTACAGTTTACAGCCAGTGGAGAACGTTCCGAGAGCTCCTCCTTGACTCAATTCGAGCAAAGGAAGCAGCAGATTGGTCAGGCGCTCACTCTGTTTTCCACAAGGCCATGAGGCAGCCTGGGGAAAGTGAGAGGTCACCTTGATCATACTGCCGTGAGGTGTTTTCTCTTGTCTCAGGTCAGGCACAAACAACCCCTGTTCTACATTAGGAAAATTACAAAATTGATACCCGCAAAACTTACTTGTCTAATAACATGACATATTTTTATGTTTTTAATGCTGATTTCAAACCATCCTGCTGGCACCAGAGAACTCAAAGCCAAGAAACTCTCCGAATGGGAAAAGAAACACAGCCCCACAAGGGCCTTCAGTGCTTCAGTCTTTGCTCCCAGCACCACTCATCCTGCTCCCACTTCTCATGGGAAACAAACATGGATTCAAGTTTGTTGGCATGGAATCTCTGCGTTAGTCACTGTCACACATCCCACTTTATCTAACAATATGCTAAACAGCAACTTTCTCACTTAGAGTCACTTTGATCCAAGATACCCAGATAAGCCCTGAGGACTATTAAAAAAAAAAAGATGAATAAATTCTGGAAATCGAATGTGCATCATGGAGACAATAGTTAACAATACTATATTATACACCTGGAAGTTGCTAAGAGAGTAGATCTCAAATGTTCTTCCCCCCAAAAATGGTAGCTGAGGTGATCGATATGTTAACTCACCTTATTGTAGTAATCATTTTCTGATATGTACATGTATCAAATCATGATGTTGTACACCTGGAAGTTAAAGTTCTGTGTCAATTATGTCTCAATAAAGCTGAGGGGGAAAAGAAAAAAGAAAGAAAGAAAAAAAAAGACCTGCTGGGAGGTTTTTTATATTTCTATCATTCAGAAATATTTTTGGAATTATTTTCTTTTTGAAACCCTCCTATGATATTTGACGTATTCTTTTGACAATTGCTCATAACAAATTTCCTACTGAATGTAGAACAGGCTTATTCATCAGCACCCATGATTAAGGAGAACAAATTAGGTGAGTGATTTAACTGAGCAATACGGTTTTTGATCAAAAAAAAAATTAAGTGAGGCTCTGAAAAACCTTTGTAGACAAGCAAATGCAGATTATTTTTTCCTCTGATTTGAGTAGGACCATGAAAAATACTTGCTATCATCTTCAGAAAAAAATAAAAATGTCCAATAAAGCAACAAAAATTTTCCTGGAAGAATGCTAGTCTACAATCCCTTTGTACTCCTTTGGTTATGAAAACTTTTTCCCCTTTAAGATTATTCTTGGGCGGAGGATATAGCTTAAGTGGTAGAGTGCTTACTTAGCATGGATGAGGTCCTGGGTTCAATCCCCAGCACCTCCCCTAAAAATAAATAAACCTAGTTACCTCCCCCCACCAAAATAAAAAATAATTAAATAATACAATAATAAAAAATAGAACATAAGCTCTTTAAAAAAAAAAGAATATTCTTTAAAAACGAATTTGTGTTTGAGTGGGAGAGTTGGAGTATAACCTGCTAAACTAATAATAAAATATAACTTGGTGAGGGGAATTGGGACCTGGAAGAGATGGTATTAAATACATGATTGTTGAAAGGAAAGGGGGCGTGTCTATCCAAGAAAAAAATCTGTATCTTATCTGAAATCTTGCTTAGGTGTTACCTATGAAGCAGGGAAAGAGTGAATACTGTGCAATACTACCACATAACAAAAGGCTCTCTCAGGTGATGGGGAGAGATGCAGCCCCAGGTCACTATAAATGGTAGAACTTACTGTATCTCACTTTGATCAATTCAAAAGCTCCCTCTACTCCAGACCTTCTCACATTCAGAAAGATTTTATGGCTTCCTTTTTGCTGGTGAAGACACTTAGACCTTTACAATTTAATACATCACAGGTAGCTTTTGATTTCATTCTCGGGGATACTGCTCATTTTCTGTGGCATGCAGGGAACAAAAAGTGACTTTTTTTCTTCTGTAATAGATAAAGAATTTTAAGTACATTTTCCACATCTCCCAGTATTTTTATTTCAAAGATTTGTCAGGTCTGTCTCTGAAAGGGACTGAGATGACTTTGAGATTAAAATATACAGGGAAAGAGGCACTTAAGTCTAAAACATACCAGATTCCATTTCAAATAAGCAAAATGCACTTTAGTTACTAGTTTACTCAGATCTAAACACTTGGGGCAATGAAATAATTGTCTCCAAGCTCCGTGGCATCTACTGCGAATAAAGGAAACAGAGTGGGCTACAAAATGGGCTTTCATTTTCTCCAGATGCACGATTTTTGTTTAGAATTAAACGCCAGCTTAAATTTACCATGAAAATCCTTATTTACAAATGGAAGAACTTTCTACTGGAAAAAATCATAGCAGGAGATAGTGGCTTCCTGGGAGCAAGTGGATATATCCTTCATCAAGTGAAATCAATTGTACCAGGAGTAACAGGACTTGGACACTTGGAAAAAACACTGAGTAACTGTTACAAGTCAACAATTAAAAGACATGTAAGTGAATTTAAAATGGGCAAGAGGATCTGAATAAATATTTCTCCAAAGACAAATGAAAAGATGCTCCACATTATTAGCCATCAGGGAAATGCAAACCAAAACTGTTGTAAGATGATACTTCACACTCACTAGAGTGGCTGTAATAAAATAAAATTAAAAACAGGTAATGGGGGGGGGAGGGTGTATAGCTCAGAGGTCCAGTGCATGCTTAGCATGTGTAAGGTCCTGGGTTCAATCCCCAGTACTTCCATTAAATAAATAAATAAACCTAATTATCTCCTCACCCCCAAAAATTAAAAAATTAAAAAAAGAAAAAGAAAAAATATTTTAAAAACAGGTAATAACAAGTGTTGGAGAGGATGTGGAGAAACTGGAACCCTCATACACTGCTGGTAGTAATGGCAATGGTACAGCCGCTTTGGAAAACAGTCTGTCAGTTCCTCTCATAGTCAAACTTAGATCTAACATGTTACCCAGCAATTCCAATGCTAGATATTTACTCAAGAGAAATGAAGGCATATGTGAACATGAAAACTTGCAAAAAAGTTCATAACAGCATTATTCATCATCACCTAAGATGGAAACAGCCCAAATGTCCATCTACTGTTGAATGGATAGACAAAAATATGACATATTCATACAATGGAATATTATTCAACAATAAAAATAAATGAAGTACATGTTACAACATGGATGAAACTTGAAAATGTTATGCTAAGCAAAAGAAGCCAGTCACGAGGGCTCATGCATTCTATGATTTAATTAATAGGAAATGTCCAGAATAGAAAAATCTATAAAGATAGAAAAATCTATAAAGATAGAAAGTAACTTGGTGGTTGCCCAGGGGTCAGTGAGTTATTAGGTATATTGGAATTCTATCTTAATAATAAGATTATTATTAATCAAAAACACAAAGGAAGCCTTCAGGGTAGGTGGCTTACAATGGCCACAGACAAAATAATCTTATACTTTTTTAAACTATTTTTTTTCTCTTATTACTAATAACTTTCTATAATTTCCTGCTCTACAATAGGATTTTATATTTGATCCTTTAGCATAGTTGATAAAAAGATAATTTTTTGAACACATGGATGTGCATAACATGTTAAGTCATTTCCACAGTACCCCATGCAATTAGTAACAGATGTGCAAAGAGAAGCCTGGTTTTCTGATTTTCACCCAATGACATGGTCTCTTAGCAACACAACCCTTCAAGTGTCTGGTTCCAAATACTCGAGTCCAGAAAATGAAATTGTATTTAGAAAGCAAGGAAATATAGTCACAAGGATGTGCTATTAAAATTAAAATGTATGGATTTTAGAATCCAGACCTTTAGAAAATACAGTACCAAGAAGTCAGAGCTCGTTCAAGCCAAAGTTGAATGGAATCATTTCTTATCTCAAATTGTGATGTTTTAAAAGGTCCTTTCTTTTGTTCTTCCTTGCAAGAGTGACATCTCAGGGGGAAGACACAATCTGTTGGTTGACAGCTTTTCTCCCCTTGACCTCTCACTCATTGACTTTAAAATTATATTTAGAGCTCAGCGTATTATCAGGATGAAGACATACTGGTGGAAAATAAGATAACAGAAAGAACAGAGTGCTCTAAAACAGTAGGAGGACGTGCTGAAGGTTGAAGAGATCTTTCTGGCAACTCAAACTCTCATTTGCATCAGCTCTGCCCTTTTTAATAGCTCAAATCAAATGAAGTCTTTAATGTCATCTCTGTTCCGCAGAGGAAGAGCAATGCTCTCTGGTTGAAAGGGATAAAGAAAGGCAAAGATGTTCCTAAAAGTTTCCTCTGTTTGGTCTTTCAGATCTTTAACTTCTTGTTTTCGTGTGTTCCTATTAACATTTGTGTTACCTTAAAGTCTCTGGGCTATGTTGCAGATGTTCTGTCTCACTGGTATCTAGATGCGTTCCTTCTTACAGAATAGGGACTCAAGAATGTTGTTGAAGGTTTGGTTTTTATTTTAGTAGGTAGTGGGTTTTTATTCCCTTGCTTTTATACTGTCAGCACCTAACAATCCCAACTTTCAGAGACGTACATCTTTGTCTTCCTCCTGTCTCTTCACAAAATGAATTACATTTCTAGGAAAGAGGACCTATGCCTAGTTTTAGACCATGGTTTGTTTTTTATTAAAATCAGTTGGGAGTTTGGGATTAACAGATACACAGTTCTATGAATAAAATAGATAAACAACAGGAAACTACTGTATAGCACAGGGAATTATATTCAATTCCTTGTAATAACATATAATGGAAAGGACTCTGAAAGAAAATTATATATATAACTGAATCACTTCATTGTACACCAGAAACTAGCATTGTAAATCAATTACACTACAATAAAAAATTTAAAAATCAACTTGAGAGGTGTAGAGGTTGCTTTGCAGTTGTTGTGTGATGCTGTGACTAATGACAGGAAGAAGCAGACAAATCTGATGGGAAATTAATAGAACGAGCAGCCACTAAGGCTTCAGAAGAAGACGTTGAACTTGTAATGCATTTGTTTGTGTGTTGTTTCAGTTGGCTGTGTCTTTGTTGGGGACTCACTTCACACTTCGGCAGATTAACAGTGTCCAGGTAAGTATTGCTGGCCTCTGGTGATTCGAATTAAAAGGACGCTATGTATAGCTCTTCCCAATCTCATCTCCACTATGTGGAAAGGAGATAAGACTTAGCTAAACATAAATGTTTACTAGCAAGCAGGCAAAAAAAGGGGGAGGCGGGTGACAAAACTTGAGCCAGAGAAAGCACATGGCAAAGCTACCCACAGCAGCAATCCTTGTACAACTTAAATGTTTTGTGGCAGAAGGTTTGGTCATAGAGCTCCATTTCTGACTCTCCTTTTTCAGAACTTGATTCTTGTCTTCTTCATTGTTTTCATAATGTCTGTTTTTCTGATAGTCACAGTGTCACTTCAATTTTGAAAGTAGAGTATAAATAAATTTAAAAGTGGATATTGTGTGAGCTTCAAAGCCAGGCAGTAACAAATTACTCCTTTAAAGAAGACTGCCGTGCCCACCTACGCCTCACCTAATGCCCTGCTCACTGTTTTGAGCTATTTCACTTGTTTTTACTACCTAAAGTAGCCTTCTCCTTCTAGGCTGTCAAATCATGCCATTCTTTCCTTCAAAGCCTGGTTTTCAATTTATATTGCTCATCCTTCCTGTTACTCCAGTGTTTTCAAAAAACCAAAGACAACAACTCTTGGGCTGTGTTTGATTTTTCTTCTTTTTTTCTTTCTTGGTTATTTTTTAGCAGAGGTACTGAGGATTGAACCTAGGACCTCATGAATGCTAAGTGTGTGCTCTACCATTGAGCTATACCACCCTGCCCTGATTCTTCTTGTACTATTCCATATCTAGCTCACCTTTCAGCTTTTTCCTTAACATATATCCAATAATTGCTCACTTCTCATTAGCTCTGATACCTGCATGCTGGACTGAACTCACCATCCCCTCTTGCCTAGATTATTATAATAGTTTCATAATAAAGCTCTTTCTTCCATCCTTTCCTTCTACAGTCTATTTTCTACACAGCAGCCAACGTGATCCTTTTATAACATAAGTCATATTATGTTACTTTTCTGCTAAAACTCTGCCAAGTATTTCCATTCCACCAAAGTAAAAGTGTTAAGTCCTTCCTGTGACTGACATGTCATTACATAACCTGTTATCTTGCTAGCCCCCTTATCTACTATTCTGCTGTTATTTTACTCTGAATCACTTATACTGAGCAAGCCAGCATGCTCTTTCTTTAGAGCTTTTTCTCTAGCTATGCCTTCTGATTGGTCAGTTCTTCTCCAGATTTCTTGCAATTTCTAGCAATTTCATAACCTTCACATCTACTGAGATACCACTTTCTGATCATCCCATTTGATACTGCAACCTAAATTTCACACTCAACTCACCTCCTGCCCCAGCATGACTAGTCACCATCACTTTACTTCTTTTTAACCCATAGAAATTGCTTCCCTCTGACATATTCTGAGTCATTTATTTATTGTAGCCTGTCTTCACCCACTAAAATTAAGTTTCTTAAGAACATAAGCCTTTGTTTTGTTCATTAAAGATTCCCTTGTTCATTGAACAGTGCCTGGTATATGAAAAATAAATCAGTGAATCAGTGTATTCATGTTAAGATACTCAGCCACTGAAAAGGAGTCTTGCGCTGTGGTGGTTCATTAGTCGGTTTTGTTAGAACATTTGTCCTTCATGGAACCACACGGACAGCAGGATGCTGATGCTGACACATATATTTACCATCCCCGTTATCTCAAACAGACTGCCTGATAGAGGCTCATTTATGGACCAGTGGGTTTTTAAATAAAAAGGCCTAACTCATGACAACTGTTTGTCATCTGCTTTACCAAATCCTGTTGCAAAACAAGAGAAATGGATGAGTAAGCTCCATGATTCATCTATATTTTTCCCTCATCTGCGAACACATTCCTTTGACTCTTTCTATTCCATGAGTCATTCAACTTTTTATAGTTTCCCCATTTCTCTCCCTTCTTTTCCTATAATCAGCCTTCAATAAAAATAATAAAAAACATTGTAAATAAAATGAAGACATAGGTAAAACAAATCAAACCAAAACAAACAGAAACATTTGATGCTGTGGTTTGAATTTTATGTGAAATTTTTTTTACATCATTTTTTTTTTTGTATATATCTAACATGTAGGGATCTTTACCATCTGGGCTAGTGCTTTTGAGTTGGTTTTATGTATGTGTGTATATATGTGTATGTGTTTGAAGGTAACTTATTTAATTTTATTATATGAATTTCAATTTCAAATATCATACATCTGTTCTAGAAATTGGGGGAAACAAAGGGAAGCATAAATAAGAAATTAAAATTACAAAATCCCACAACTGAGAGGTAATCACTGCTTACATTTTGTTAGAGATAATCACTGTTTACATATCTGTGTCTTTAAAAAATGTAAGTTATTTCCTCTTAAATTTTTTCCAAAAGTAAAATTATAGTTTTAACTAGAGCTGTTTATAGTTTTTGAGTTTTAAATTTTTTGAACATATGATACACATGTTATATAAAACTGTATAACAACAAACAATATAGAAAAGGGCAAAAGAAAAAGTCTGAAATTCCTCAATTAAGGGTAATCATTTTTTAATTCATTAGAATTTTTTTCAAACAAGTCTCTTTACTCTGAAAATAGGATAAATGAACAGAAATAAGTTTTTTATCTGACGTCATTTTTTCATTATATTTTTGGTGAAAATATGAGAGAAAATGTTCTTGAATTTTGGATGAGGAGTAAAAGGAAGCTTTGTGCACTATTGGTGGGAATATAAATCGGTGTAGCCATTGTGGAAAACAGTATGGGGGTTCCTCAAAAAAACTAAACATTGAACTTCCATATGATCCAGCAATTCCACTTCTGGATATTTATCCAAAGAAAATGAAAACATTAACTCAAAATAATCCAGATACCTCCATGTTCATTACAGCAATCTTTACAATAGCTAAGATATGGAAACAAACTAGTCATCTGCCAATGGATGAATGGATATGGAAACTGTGATATATATGTGAAGTAAGTCAGCCAGAGAAAGACAAATACTGTATGCTTTCACTTATATGTGGACAAAAACAAAACCAAAAAACAAGTTCATAGACACAGAGAACAAATGGTAGTTGCCAGAGGAGGGGCATGGAGAGGTGGGAGAAATGGGTGAAGGGGGTCAAAAGGTACAAACTTCCAGCTACAAGATAAATAAATCCTAGGGATGTGATGTACAGCATGGTGACTAGTTAATGCTATTCTATTGCATATTTGAAAATTACTTAGAGACTAGACCTTAAAAGTTCTTATCATAAGAAAAAAATGTATAAATACATAAGGTGACATGTTTATTAGACTTATTGTGGTGCTCATTTTACAATATATATAAACATCAGATCATTATGTTGTACATCCTTGTTGAGGTTTTTCTAGATGGCTAATATGGTCACTATTATATTTGGGACTACAGAGAATAACTTGTCCAATGTCTTCCCCTTTTTATTCAGCAATTCTTACTATACTTTGTCTTCACTCACCTTTGCTCAGGTTTCTTCAGAGATGTTTTCGTAGATCCCATGTATTTCTTTTGACTGCTGCTTTTCTTTGAATGGGAAGATTTGTCTGTGAGGTGTGAGCTTGGGTGGTTGGCAGTTTGATTTTTAAAGCACTGTCTTTCATCTGAGGAGCATACTTTCTTTCAGTTTTCAGTGTTCAGGGGTTTATATGGGCCACAGAAAAAACCCTGAGGCCACAGGTCCTCCAAGGGTCCATCAGTTAATCATTACTTACTGCCTTCTCCACCAGACTCACTCTACCAATCTCTCCCTCAGACACACATCTAAGTAGGATGCACTAAATATTGTGAGTCAGCATAGTTGTCCCTTCAAACCCACATATTTTACAATATAAACATCACTCAAAAAACATTGCCCACTTCTCTAGTCAAATCACACCCCTCGTATTTTTGTACACTATCTAAAATTCTCTCTCTTTTTTCACTTCTAATATTACTTATCCCAACAGAATGTAAACACCTGAATTTTGCTGGCCTTGCTTACTGTTATGCTACAGTGTCTAAAACAGTCCCTGGCACATAGTAAATGCCTAAAATCTATTAAATAGTTTCATTAGTTGACAGATTTGGTCTCTTTTCAATATTTAATTAACCAAAGATAAGAATAGTTTTAGTTGTTTAAAATACAAAGTTGTTTAAGGTCAGTGGGTTTTCTTTTATGTATTAAGGCAAGTATAATATGCAAATAGTTGTACATTTGTACAAATACAGGTGTGCATTGTATCATCTCTAGCGCATGGGGGAGGATTTTAAATCTCAACCCAAGGGTAAGAAACGATTTCTCACTAATTTGATCTCTGGACTAGATGTAAAATATACCTATGCCTCTATGTATAATTTTAAATCTTCTACTAGGCATTTTTGTACCTTGTTAATATAAAAATACTTAATGAAATTAAAGTAGGTCACTGGAGATGAACTTGTTACTAAGCTCCAGTACTAATCAGTAGATACTAATTGGGACCTATTGGGTTTTCTGATATTATTAAATTTCTCAGATACATTCAGCCAGCAAATATCTATTTAACATTTATTATATGTCAGTCTCTATTGTGGGCATTTTGGATGTGTCAGCCAACAAGTGAATAAAAATCCCTGCCTTCACCAAAACAAGGCAGGGACAGGGTGAGCCTACACTTGCATGAACCTGAGAGTGAGCGTCTCCTTAAATTTTGCAAACTAGATCTCTTGCTTTCTTCATTCTAGGCCAGCTCTGTGACATGAACTGTACATTCTACAGGGGAAAACTGGCAACAAAGAAGATTAGTAAGTAAAATATATGGTATTTTAGATTATGATAAATGCTGCAGGATAAGGTAAAGTAGGAAAATGGGATAGCAAAATTTTTGTTTGTTTTGGGGTGGGGGAAATTTGCAGTTAAAGATGTTTGGGGGTGGTCTCCTTGAGAAGGTGGCACTTGGATAAGCCTGAAGAAGCAGAGGTAGTGACTCCTGTGGAGGCCTGGGGGAGGCATTGCAGTCAAAGGAACAGAGTGTACAAGAACTGGGGCAAAAACTTACCTAGTGTTCTAGAACAGAAGGGAGGCTAGTGGTTGGAGTGCAGTGAGCAAGCAATAGAGTCATGAGAAATCAATGACAAGAGTCAGGGGGTGGAGATTAGACCACTCTGAGGACTCTGGTTTCTATTCTGCATGACAGGGAAAGCACTGGTGAGTTTTTAGATAAGGATTGTCATGGTCTCATGTATTTTAACATTAGTCCTCTGTTGTTGTCCAGAGAAAAGACATTAGGATTACAAGGACCAAGCAGTGAGATCAGATAGAAGTCTACTGCAACAGTACAGGAGGTGAATCTATTCCAGATCTATTCTGAATGTAAAGCTACAGGATCTACTGTAGGTTGAGATGGTGGAGAAACAGAAACAGAGACCTCAAGGGTGACTCGTGGTTTTAGCCTTAGCAACTAGAAGAATAACATCATCATTAATTGACAGGAGAAGGCTGCTCAGTTTGGGAGATGTTAGGTTCAAGATGTGTATTAAACACCTAAGTGGAGATGTTAGGTGGTCAATTTCCTCTAAGAATCTCGAGTTCAGGGGGCAAGTTCATGTTGCACACGTAAGTTTGACAGTCATCAGCACATAGATAAAATTTAAAGTCATGACATGGGGAAGGTGAGGGCAAATATGAAAGAGAAGGTATTCTGGACTACCTCCTTGTCTTCTCCAAGGCATAGAGGAAAGGAAATGAGAGGAAGCCGGCGAAGGAAACAGAAAGCATGTGTGTTGGGCAGGGGTGGGTTGTGGAGGAAGAAGAGGAAAGAAAACCAAATGAGGGGTGTTGTCTTGAAAGGTGACATGAAGGAAGCATTTCAAGTGCGTGTCGAATACTATTGTTATGTTGGATGTGCCCAAATCATATGAAGATACCATGGACCTTATCAAAACCCAATCTCACTGGAAAAATGAAGAACATTGCTAAATATTACACGTGTTTGCTTTTTTTAGTACTCTCTGTACTTCTTGGATTTTTAAAAACATTTTATTTAGAACTTTATTGGTACAAGCTGAGGGGATACAAGTATAATGACGCGTGGTCCCTACTGAGATCTGCAGTCTGATGAACATCTTCTCCATCCTACCACTTTGTGTGAGAACAGAGGGAGGCAGAGAGAGAAAAAACAGGCTTCTTGGCAGGACTAACGTACTGTAAGTACCCTCATCTTACTCAGAGGACATTTCGGTGACTTTTTATTGATCAGTTGAGTCCAGAGAATTCCATTAGAACTGGATACTACAGTAAACTCCTAGGGATGAAATTTCAGATATTTCCAGCATTCTGGTTTCTAAAAAGGCAGGCTTCCTCTATAGTTGAAATTCAAATTTATACCAAGAGGATTAGAAAGAGACTAAACTACTACATTCTAATATTGCAAAGAGTCATTTTCTAAAACGATTGATATTTAACATCAAGTGATTTTTTTTTAGCTTTTAATTAAACCTGAATTTGGTCATGACATTTTGATAGATTTAGACAATTTTCAGCCTTCCCACAGTGATTCGTCATTCTCCCCTTTTGACAGTGAGTTCTTCCCACACAAAGAATCTCAGGCTTAGGGGCCTCAGTTGAACAAATATAATGAATGCCACACAGCCTTCAGTTTCATGTTTAAACACATTTAAAGGAATTATTAATGACTTTGAAATAATGAAAGAAGCGGAAAGAAATTGCTTTTCATTATGAAGAAGAGAAGATCAAAATACTTCAGTCAAGTCTTCAGGAAAAGTGAAACAAGGGGAAAGATGTAGGGAAGGAAGAGAGTGGAAGAGCAGCCGAAAGGAGAAACCACAAAAAGAGGGAAATTTCTGATCCTCTGCGCATTTCTCAAAGAGCCATTCCCCCAGCCAGCAGGTTTTAAGCTACTCCTAAGTGGCAGGCGTGGTGGGGTGCATCCTCAAAGTGATAAATGAAATGCATGAAAGGGCAGATATTAATAGATCAGTTTTCACACTGCAAAGTTTAAAAACAAGTCAAAGCAACAACAAAGGCATAAATACATTTTATTGTATTCTTTCTCTTAACTAGATACAAATTCGGAGTTATCTTTTTTCCTAGGGAACATTATTTAAAATTAAGCTTGGGTTAATTTACTTATTACTCAAACAAATGGCACAAAAAGCAAACAAAGGAAATAGCTTGTCGTCTGAAATATTTTTATGTCAAAAACAAGCTTATACATTTTGAGGCGTAGGGTTATTATCTCAGAAAGTCATGGTCCTTGATGGCTAATTTTGTTGCAGCAAAAATGTTATGGTGTAATTTCCAGTTTTTGCTTGGGAATTTAGAGAACTAGAAAGAATATTGCTCCTTGTCCTTACAGCAAAGATAAATTCAGACTAATTACAAGTTCATGAGTTTACTTAAACCCATCAGAGAGCTGAGGAAGCCAGAGACAGGGGCCTGCAGAGAAAGGCAGGGTACTTGCTCGCCTGTGGCCCCACCAGCCAAACATGGTAAAAACATTATTCAGCTAGAACAGTGGATGGATGAGTGGAGGCTGAATGCAGGCTGACAAGAAAATGTGAAGCCCTTGAGGCTAGAGATGCGGAGGAGGTCCGTCACTATAGCAAGCTTCGTTTTCCCCACTCTCCACCTGCAGTGGCACAGCTCTGGAGCAGCAGGTGCTACAGAATGATAAGAAACACTATTTGGAACCTTCACCTTAGTCTCCTTTAGAGACCAACAGCCTTAATCTAAGGGAGAAGAAGATGAGAAGAAAAAACAAACCACAATAATAAAGCTATGGCCCTTAAGGGGCTGGCGAAAACCTGCTGCTGCTGGGGGAAGGGAGCAGAAGTAAACAAACATAAAAATCCCTCTACCCCTAGGAAAGTTTCTTGGTTTTGTCATTATTTGGAAATAAGTGGAGGGGATAGCTCAGTGGTAGAGTGCCTACCTAGCATGCACAAGGTCCTGGGTTCAATCCCCTGTACCCCCACTTAAAAAATAAGTAATTACCTCCTCCCCGAAAGAAAGAAAGAAATGGAGGTAGACTAACCTTTGTTGTGGGGGCTGTACTCTGTACTGAAGGACACTTAACGGCATCTCTGGCCTCTATTCACCAGAAACCAGGAGCACCACCCAGTTGTGATAAATAAAAATGTCTCCAGAAACTGCTAAATATTCCCTGCACTGAGGATGAGCTCACAGTGCAAGTAGATTAATGTAATCTCACACTGAATGCCTAGCAGGAAGAAAGGCATGCCCATGTCCAAGCAAAATGTTTACCTTACTCCTCAGTTCCACATGACATATGAAAAAGGAAAGCAAACCAGTTCTTTGCCAAGAGAAAATTAATCAAGAGACCAGACTCAGGTAAGACACAGATGTTGGAGTTATCTGCAGAAGAATTTAAATAATTATTATTTATATGGTAAAGGTTCTAACAAAAAGGGTATATAACATGCCAGATCAGATGGGTAATTTCAGCAGAGAGCTGGAACAAAAAGGATGAATCAAGTGGAGATGCCAGAAATTTAAAAATGGAAAAAAAAACAAAAACAAAAGAAAGAAAACAGAGAGATGAAAGATGCCTGCAATGGGCTCATCAACAGAACCAGCAGAGCCAAGGAAAGACTGAACTTCAAGACAGGTCAAAAGAAATAGCTCACACTCAAATACGAAGACTGAAAAAAAAATGACCGAAACAGAATGAAACAATCAAGAGCTGTAGGAAAATACCAAATATTCTAACACACACAGAATTGAAATCCCAGGAGATGAGAGAACAGGACAGAAGAAACATTTGAAGAAATAACACATTTGAGTTGGCCAGAAATAACAATAGACATTGAAACACACATGTAAGAACCTCAGAGAACAATCAGCAGAGTGAATGCAAACACACACACACACACGGGTGTGTCATATTCAAGTTGCTGAAAAGACAAAGAAAAAATTAATAAATTAATAAAATTAATAGGATCGGGCAAAAGTAGGAAATTATCTTCTTGGAATTAGAGTATGACTGCTATTAAAAAAGAAATTGTCTTAATAAACACCATTAAAACTCCCCAAATGAATATGAAACATAAAGATTGATGTATATGAAAATCTATTGTGATCCTACAAACTAGAAACAGACAATCAGAAATTGAAATTTTGGAAAAGCAAAATCACTCATAGGAACACTGAAAACAAGAAGTGCTTTGGGATAAATCTGAATAGTATGTTCAAGGCCTGTATGATGTCTGAACACTTAAAATGAGAAACCATTGCAGAGAGAAATTAAAGAAGACCGAAATAAATGGAGAGATACACCTTGTTCATGGCTTGTGCCACTAAATATTTTTAAGATGTCTACTTTACTTAAATTGATCTGTAGATTCAGTGCAATCTGAATCACAATCTCAGGAAGCTAGTTTGTAGAAATTGACAAGCTGATTTTAAAATTCAAATGCAAATTCAAGGGATCTAGAATAGTCAAAATAACTTGGAAAAAGAACTAAGTTGAGGGCTAACAACACCTGATTTCAAAAGCTACTGTAATCAGAGACAGCATGGTATTGGTGTTACTGAACCTGGGTCCCGCTGCTCGCTGCTCAAAAATCAGTACCTGAGAGAGGCAAACGGTGGTAGAAAGGAAAGTTGCTTTTAATCAGAATGCCGGCAATCTGGGAAGATAGTGGACTCAGTGTCCCCCAAAACCATCTCTGAAGGTTCTGCCCAGCCATGAAAGTTTTAAAAGGAAAAAGGGAAGTAATCTCTGTTGACCATTGAGACAGAGAGTCAGAGTCATCGCTGTCCCCCAGTGCGCTCAGATTTGTTGACTTCTTGTGATTTTTTTTTGGGGGGGGGATGCTATCTTGTTCACACAGTTTGTTAGCAAGATTACTGAAGAGGAAGCTAGGGAAGAGAGCTGCTCATCTGTTTATTACTTATTCTTCATTCCTACTTTGTTGATCTATGGAGAGAACCAACAGGTTAGGCAAAGTATCGTATTATTTATCAAGATTTGAAAAGTGTGCTTGGGCCAGAGATGAGAGAGCATGGGGGTGCCTGGTTTAAGGTTAGTGACAAGACAAAAGGGACCAACTGTAGAGAGCTCTTTCCTGCAAAGAGCTCTTTCCTGCCAAAAGCTGCCTACATTGTCATGAAGGTATCTCAGTAGAACAGAACAGAGAGTCCCAAAATAAACCATAGTCTACAAAAAGAAAAATATTTGATGCCTTGGGTTAGACCAAGATTTCTTACCTATGACACCAAAAGCAGGGTCCATAAAATAAAAATGCTGATGAACTGGACTTAAATTTTTAAACTAACATTTCAAAATAAAAAGTTAAACATAGTTAGCTTAACTAGATTGCAGGATGGGAAGAGAGGAAAAATCAGAAGTGAGGCCAGCCTTGCTTCTTTCCCTTTCTGAGGGCCAAGGGAGGGCATTTCCAGTGAACACTAGACCATGTAAGTTAGTAAGAACTAAACCATGTTTTGCCAACTTGTGTCCTGATAACCCTCCAAGCCAACTTAAACCCACACAGCATTTCTTGGTGAGAAGCTTGGGATATCAGCTTTTCTATGAGGTTTTGTTTGTTTGTTTGTTTCTGGCCGTTGTCATCAACAGAATAAAATCCATATTAAGGGTCAAAAGGTTCAATTCATGAAGCATATATTCAGGAAGTAGTACAAATCCTAAAAACAAACTTAAGATAAGATCCCTTTTATTTGATTCAGGTGGGAAAATGTCAAAATGTCAAAATGTTTCCTGGAGAGAGCCTCAGATAAATATTTTTCTGTTTATACAGGCCAGCAAAGTGTTTCATGAAAAAAATAATGCATTGTATATATTAGGAAAGATTCCATTACAGTGAACCAAGTACACATAGGATAATTCTTTGAAGGGCAATGATAAAGTAACTTGATATTTGTATGATTTTGATCTAAATCTCAATCAAGTTCATACTTTTTATGCCTACTGACTTTATTATTTGTCTGATGTTTTATTAATGCTATTTTTCTTGGGAAAACACGCACATAGAAAACATTATGCTTTTGCTGCATATTTTGAAAAGTAAAGATCTATATTTATTATCATTTCATTCATACTAAGACAAGGGAAAAACAAGCCATGTGTAGGAATTTCTGCATTCAATTCAATTCAATGACACTGTATTGTGAGATTCACTCAAATTTGTTTTGAATGTGTTTTCTCATTAAAATAGTTTTTGAGATTAGAAAGGAACATCACAATTATAGGGAAAAATAGTTGAAAAGTAAAACTAAAACATTCGCTTACTATCATGCCAGGACATTTAAACAAATGATGACCTTGAAGGCTCATGCCTCAAATCCAGGTGGTTTAAAGATCTCAGTGAGAAGGGGAAAGTTGTAAAGCCTTTAAATAATAATATAGGAGAAAAATCTCCCTGATCTCCTTTTCTCTTGAAAGAAGGGAAGAACTTATTAAACAAGATGCAGAAAAACATCAATCATAAAGTCTAAAATTCGTATTTATAAATTCTTTTCATCAAAAGACATCATAAAAGTTTCTTTAAAAGTTAAACACATATTTACTCTATGACCCAGCAATTCCAATTCTGTTTAAACTAGAGAATTGAAGACATCTTCATATAACCTGTGTGTGAATATAGGATCATTATTTACAATTGTCAGTAATTAGAAACAATCTAAATGTCCTTCAGCGAATGACTAGATCAACACACTGTGATATATCCAGTCAATGGAATACTACTCAGCAATAAAAAGAGGAAAGAACTATTGATACAACACTGATGAATCTCAAATGTATTACAGTGAATGAAAGAAAACAGTCTCAAGAAAGTTACATTCAGGGTGATTCCATTTATATGACATTCTGGAAAAGGCAAAATATAGAAGAGAAAACAAATCAGTTGCTACCAAGGTTCAGAGGTGGGAGAAGTGTCTGAATATGAAAGTACAGCACATGGGAATTCTTTGGGATGTTAAAATTGTTCTGTAATGAGGTGGTAGTTATAAAAAAAATGCATATTTAAAACTCATAGAACTGTATGCCTAAAAAAGTGAATTCTGTTGACAGCAATTTTCTAATTAAAAATAAATTTAAAAGATAGCATAAGGAGATGTACAAAAGAAAGTATAAGGGTGTATCTAGAACCCAGAAAATATAAATGAACTCACAAATAAAGGAGAAAAAAAATCTCAGTGGAAGAATGGATTTGAAGAGGTACAGCACAGAATTAAAACAAAGAAACAAAGAGCCATAAAGGAAATGATATGCTTGTACTCATAACTAACCAGGAAAATAAAATCATGGTAAGATATCATTAGTCACACCACAAATAGCTAAAAGTCTTGTTTTAACAAGTGTTGGTGAAAATAAGAGCCAACAGTGCCCAGAGACATGCACAGAAATGTTTATTACACCCCCAAACTGGAAATGTCCCTGGTATCATGAAGAATTCATCCTGCTACACAGTGACTTTATGATTATTTTCAATTAGGGCTCATAAGTAAGGGATACTTTTAGGGATAATCTGTCAGTCCTCACTCCTCTCTTAGACTGATTCAGGAAAAGCAATAAGATGTGAGAGAGCTTTCTGACCACTTTGTAGAAAGTCTGCTCCATGCCCGAGAGAGCCACAAGAAGACCTGGACAACACGGTGCCTTTAGAGCTCGTCCCATCAGCTGTCACGCCTGCAACCAGGGCAGTCAGTCTACAGTTGGCCTGAGGAAGAAGCTCACATTAAGGATAGCACAGCCTAGGGACAGAGAAAACCTGAGTCCCTGATGCTCTTACTCATCCATTTTAATCAATGAACTCCTAAGTCTACCCTGCTGCGTGATGTGTTCTATTTCTTCAGCCACGTTGGATCAAGGCTTCTGCTACTTTGGATGAAACTATCCAAACTGCTACAAGAAGCAAGCCTATGGACACCAGTGCTTGTTTACATGCATAACGTCCTGTGCCATGGATCTAACCAAAACATCAGGATACGCTCTTTAGGCTAGATCTTGCCACAGGCCACACAATGATGTGATGTATTTAAATGCATCATAGTTTATCCTCCTGACTGTTTGTAATCTTTCCAAGTAACTGGAGAGTCTTCCTGTTGTTAATTTTGAAGGCATAAATCACAATGCCATCCTGTGTATGTGGCGCTAAGCTAATATACGTCTTGCCTTTTATTTTCTGAAAAGGAAATTTTAACATTTTTAAATTTAAAAATGTATACAAATAATCTAGGTTTTACTAGAGAAAAAGTTACAAATTATATACTATTAAAAAACTATCCAGACATAACCACTCTTAGCATTTTGTTTTATATATTTCCCAAAGTTTTAAGAATGCATAAGCACATATTTTTACAAAAATGGGACTAAATCATGCACGTTGGTCTGAAATTTGCTTTTTAAAGCTCATCACTACATTAGGAGGCTCTTTCCAACCATGTTTTAATTCATCTGTCTGATTTATCTGGAACTACATCAAAAATGTCCTTGGATAATTTTAACAAGTATTCAATGTAGAAGAAGTAAATCACTGACCCAGAAACATTATCAAGTTCTCTTCATTTACACTAGGCACCTCCAAAATCAGCGCTGAAGAAGTCTTGAATTAGAATAACAGAAAACTATCAGTTAGACAAACTTTAAAGAAAATAATTCTAGAAATACCATCCATTACTCAAACCAGGAAGTCGTGATTATATTAAGTCATTCTCTGATTATATCTTTATAACTAATTTAAAACATATATTATGTTTATGCTTTTCTCTTTAATTTGGTCAGTTCTTGGCCAGGAGACACAAAAAGATCATTTTTCTTATGTACATTATATGATATTAGCTTTGCCTTTAATCTTTTCTCTCCCATATAACAGTGAAAATCTACTTTTCTGAGCTCTGCCATTAAGTGCTGCCAAGAAGTACCAGTAATTTTACTGTCTTGAGGTCAAGATCTATAAAAATTTACCTATCTGAAGTGTTACTATGGAGACAGGCAGATACTGCCTTGCAATATTACCAAAGACCATCTAAATGCTGCTCTCACTCATGTACTTGGAGAAGCCCTAGAGGTTGGTGGGCTAAGAAGAGAGCTGTTGAATCCCAGGAAATGGAAGTTACCCTGATATACCGGAGTGGTTTGGACCCAGTGTAGTTTCTTTGCCCAGAGAGCTATTACATTGTATGCCACAGAATTGGTTGGGTTTTACTTTGCTCTCCAGTTCTCTCTCTCACTGCAAAGTTCATCCTGGTCCTTAGTTCAAGGCCCACTAATGTCATCAGTCTGCAAGATCCCCCATTTCTCAATCCCATCCAACTCCACTCACCCACACTTAGTAGCTAGGAATAAGGCATCTATTTGAGGACATAATCATTCTTAATGTGGCCTAATACCTCCACACCACTCTGCAAGTGGGCTGCACAGTCCACACGTCCACCAGAACTGAGTCTCTTCCAGTAGCCAACGTCCAGATGCTATGTATTATTTTTATTACACATACACTTGACCATACATATCTTGATTAAAAAATCTTTTAATTATTGCCATAACCTGCCTCTGAAATAGACCGTCTCCTGCAAAGCCCCCTTTCATTTGCTCTGATTTTGCACTACTCATCCCGCGTATACCCTGTGTCTTACAGTTACCCCAGGGCTCTGTAAAGTAGTGGACTTTTAAAGCTTGCCCCTCTCTGAGCACTATTGCTATGATCTGGATTTTCTCTGCCTCTTCTCTTCCAACAGAAATGTGACTACTTCCATAGTCTTTTTTCCCTTCCTGAGAAATGGCAAAAGAATGTAATGAATTAGTCCATGCTGGTATCTTAAAGACCTTCAGTCTCTCTGCTGATTGTCTTGGCGGCTTCGCAGGAGGTGAGCACTATTATCTCAGCCTAGTTGCTGGTGCTGTGAGTCGCGGTGGGGAGCACCACGGGGGGGCGTCCTTTTCCAGTCTACCGAGAGATTCCTTTCACTCCACATCTTCACCTCAAACTGAACCTAAACCATAAGAACTAAACCCAGTATCAGAAGCCATCAGGAAGACCCTGCAGCCTCGTTAGACAGATGTTTGTCCCAGCTCTAGAACAATTGTAATGTGTAAAAAACAACACTAACAATAAAATAACAAAGGATCTTTTTGAAGCCCTACTATGTTCCAAGGATTTTATCTATATTTTTTCTACTCCACACAAACACCTTACAAAGTAGGTAATATTACACACATTTTAAAGATGACAATATTGATATTAAAACTAGTTGGAAAAGTGATGAACTGTGAATAAAGTCTGTAGTTTAATAGTTTTGTTCCAATGTTAATGTCTTGCTTTGGATAGATGATCCATGATTTTATAAGATATTAATTTTGGGGGAAGCTGGGCAAAAGGCATATGGGGATTTTGCACTATATTTCCAACACTTCTGTAAATCTAAAATTAATTCAAAGTTAGAAGTATTTTAAATGATATTAAGGAATTTGTTCAAGGTCAGTTTTCCACTCTAACTTGAAACAGTAGAAATACTAGACTTGTAGGCAGAGAAACAGGAGGACTCCTGGGTTTAGAAGGAATAGGGCTAAGTCCTGCTCAGGCTAGAGGAAGAGTGTGGAAAGGACACAGCTAGAAAGGTAGACTACCCTACTTGTAATCTGCGTGGAGGATGGGAGGACAAAAGGAAGGGACCGAAGGAAAGAAGAGGCACTAGGAAGGCATTTGTTGGGACAAGACTCACATGTGAATTCCTGCTGCTGTCACTGCTCCTGCTACAATTATTTCTCAAGGGGAGGCTGATTTGGGAGTTCCACTGAACGCAGTGGAAAAATCAGTCAGCTAATGTCCCCTGAAAAAACAAATTTTATATATTCTTTTCCCCCCATATAGTTCCCGCTCCCCAATTGGCAAAATCACACACACATGCACACGCACACGCACACAGATGCAACGAGACACCATTTCTCAAGGTCTTTCTATGGGGAAGGAGTAGGATGCTGTAACTTTCAATCCTTTTATCAGGCCAGAAACAGCAGGGGGTCCACTGGAACAGTTCTCATTATAGTTCAAAGACTTATGAAATATTTAACGTAAGAAATAATGAAGTGTGAAGCACATCCAAAAGTGCCAGTGAGCATTAAATGAATATCCAAAAAAGGTATAAAGTAAAATTCTCTGAGCTATTTAAGCTTGTCAGATCACCAAATTCCAGTTTTACAAGGTAATGGCAAGTTTTCATGGATTTTAGCCAAAAAAACACATCTAAATGACATTGCAGAATTTTAAATTGAATGCAATTTTAAGGAAGAGCTAGAAAATGAAATTTGCTGTGTTGTCTTTCCAAATATCAGTGTGTTCTATCATTTTTTTATTTTTGTAAACAACACGTAATATAAATACAGCAATTTTGAAGTATACAGTACATTATTGTTAACTGTATATGCATTGGTATCCCACAGATCTCTAGAATTTTTTCATCTTGCACCACTAAACTCTGTACCTGTTGAACAACTCCCCATTTCCCCTTCCCTCCCACCCTGGCAACCACCATTCAATTTTCTGTTCCTGTGTCTGACTGCTTGAGTATCTCATACAAGTATAATCATGTATTCCTGTGAATCACTTTTGTCACTTAACATAATGTCCCCAAGGTTCATCCAAGTACAATGTTCTGAGGCAGGGATGTGCTTGGTATGTTAGAGTCATAGAAAGAAAGATGACACGTTTAGAACTTGGTGGGCAACAGCCAACATGGTTTGAGGTGAGGTAGGAAGGTTAAGTAGGTTTGGTGCTTCGTGTTTATACATCAGGGTGTTTGGATTTTATTCTGTGTTAATAAGAAGCGATGAGGTAACTTTCAGCAGGTAAGAGGGCTGACCCAATTTATGTTTCGGGGATTACACTGACTGCTGTGCGAGGAATGGGCGGGGAGATGCATGCAGGCAAACACAGAAGCAGCGAGGCTCCTTAAGAGACTATCACAGTGACCCAGGGGTGAGATTAGGATGATAATCTTATTCTCAATGGAGAGAAAATGTATGGAAACAAGGTGTTCCTTTTCTTTTTCCTTTTGCCTCCCTTTTCCTCTTCTCTCTTTGCTCCTTTTCCATTCTTTTACTTTCGTTCCTTTTCCATATGCAAAGGGAGATGTCCCTACACTACAGTACATTCCTCCCTCCCTATGGAGGCTATGCTTTGTTATTTGGGCAGGAAAGGCTCCTAGAACTCCTGTGGTCAAGAAGCGAAGGGGAAAAAAAGGCTAATATCAGCAGAAAGCAAAAGCTGAGCAGTCGGGAAAACCACACTGATGGACTGGGGGTGCTTTACCATCAGAGAGGGCGCAGGGGAGGAGGTTGTGAAGCAAATCCAAGAACAAGATGACCAGAAGGTGCTCTTTACTTAAAGGAGTTGAAGAAGACTCATAGAGCGTCCAGATCTTGGGTCGGGGCTTAGTGGAGGAGCGAGGCAGGCACAGGAATCCATCCAACATACTGCACTCTAAAGGCCAGGACCAGGACCAGAATCAATCTGGCGAGTTTCCAGGAAAAAAAATGACAAGCCATTTTATTAATCAAATAAAGTGCCTTTTTATAAAGCCAGCTTGCTTTGGTGGAGGGGAAAACTTGACCAGAACTAACAGAGTTTTACTTCGCTTTTCGTTTGTATCTGTTTCTTCTAGAAACAGTTATTTTTCTTCCTCCTCTTCCTGTCACATCCACTCATATGAGGTCATTTGCTTTTACTTCCTGTAATTATGAGTACAATTACGAGTATAACTATGAGTAACAGTAAACAGTCACTAACACCGTCAGTACAAATTAACTACCTACGTATTCATAGGCAGTTTTTTGGCTTTTTTGTTTGCTTTTCTTGGGGACAAATTCTATGCTTCTTTTCTTTTCTTGGTTCTCCAATTATTTTTGATGAGTATTTATTATCTAGGAAATTTATGTTATCAATCCTCCATTTGCTTGTTTTCTCTACATATTCTCTAACCAGCAAGCATTGTTGTAATAAATCCCCAAAGCTGACAACTTACACGTCTCATACGTTGTATATATATATTCTTGTGTTTTGGAGGACCTTCGATTCTCTTTCCCACCTCATAAACCCAACATATGTTGGTTATTTGGTCAGTTTTATTTTTTGGCTAATACACTGCTAAATACAGATCCCTCTTTCTTACTCCATTTCTCAGATATCTCCCTTTTTCCCTGAATTATTGAGGTTGGTCCTGATAACCTGGGTTTCTCAACTGGGACTATTTCAATATCCTTCTCTCTAGCCTTCCTTCTAGACATTTATTTTCTTCCTTTCTGAAACAAGAAATGTGAGTAAGAAGAAAACACAAGAGACTGAGAATAAGAAACAGATCTGGCTTCCCATTTTACATTATCTGGCTGGCAAGTCTAGAGAAAATACTTTGAATTGGTTTATTTATCGCTACATGTGAATATTGCATGCAAAAAAAGAAAGTCTGTAAGAATTATACTTCTACCTAAATAGACATTTCTCTAAAGAAGACATCCAGATGACCAACAGGCACATGAAAAGGCAATCAACATTGCTAACTATTAGAGAAATGCAAATCAAAACTACAATGAGGTATCACCTCACATCAGTCAGAATGGCCATCATTCAAAAGTCCACAAAAAATAAATGCTGGAGAGGGTGTGGAGAAAAGGGAACCCTCCTACACTGTTGGTGGGAATGTAAATTGGTGTAGCCACTGTGGAGGACATTATGGAGGTGCCTTAAAAAACTAAAAATAGACTTAACATATAGTCCAACAATCCCACTCCTGGGCATATCCCCAGAGAAAACTCTAATTTGAAAAGACACATGCACTCCAACGTTCATAATAGCACTACTTACAATAGCCAGCACATGGGAACAACCTAAATGTCCATTGACATATGAATGGATAAAGAAGATGTGGTATATTTATATAGTGGAATATTACTCGGCCATGAAAAATGAAATGATGCCATTTGCAGCAACATGGATGGACCTAGAGATTATCATACTAAGTAACTTAGAGAAAGACAAATATAATATGGTATCATTTATATATGGAATTTTTTTAAAATGATACAAATTTTATTAACAAATCAGAAAAAGACTCACAGACAGAACACAAGCTATGGTTACCAAAGGGGATAGAGTAGAGGAGGGATAAATTAGGAGTTTGGTATTAACAAATGCACATTACTATATATAAAATAGATAAACAACAAGGTCCTACTGTATAGCACAGGGAACCACATTCAATTTCTTGAAATAAGCTATAATGGAAAAGATTCTGAAATATATATATGTAAATATGTATGTATATATATGTATAACTGAATCACTTTGATGTACGCTTGAAACTAACATTGTAAATCAACTACACTTCATTAAAAAAATAATAAATAAATTGGAAGCATAAATTAAAAAAAAAAACGAACTACACTTCGACTATAAGTTTTTAATGGGCACACATCCTTCACTTTCCTGATCACATCACTATCTTCTAATCCTACCAAAGCTCCAGAGAAGCACAAATCATTGGCGGGGTCGACTTTGGGTGTTTGCTGTTGCATGTTTGCTCCACCTCTTCATCCTTTGCTTCTCTCATCTCTCCTCACCGCCTTGACCAGGAACTCGTCTTGGTTCCAGGCCCCACCTCACATTCACAGATCCCCAACAGCCCTACTGTGACCTTTGTTCTCACTGCCCCTTGTCCTCTTATCTCTCAGGCTGGGTTACCCACAGCCCACGCAGAAAACTCAGTTTTAGGTTCTGTCAAAGCAAAAAACTTCACCAAAGTCAAACAGGTATGGAAATTTTTATTCAACATCCTGCAACATGTTTGTGCTTGATTCTGCTGAAACAAAAGACAATTTTAAGAGCTGGGGTGATCATAGAAAAGTCATAAGCCCTATGTGCTTGCCAATTTGGCTTTTCTCAAAGGAAAAGAAAAAGAAAGCTTTCTCTTATCTTCATGACAGCCTGGAGTTTTACAGCCTCCAGGAAAGGGCCCCACCTAAGCTCGGCTCCTGCCTTCCCACAGAGACGGGGAGATAGGGCTGCTTGCCTCCTTGACGATCACATTTCAAAGAGGAGGCTTCTAGGGTTTCAGAAAGACAGTCCTGGGTTATAAAAGTGACAAGAGATTTTTAAAAAAACATTTATATCTCAAAAGGGAAAAGAAAGAATTACAAGTTGTCTAAAATAAATGCTCTAAAGAAAGGCAGGTCCGGGCCCACAGGCAGGAAGACCTTCATCTAAAGTTTGGTCAAGCTGAGGGGAATTTTAAGGCAGTCCCTGTCAGTTCATTTTACTCACAACAGCATCCATGAATAAATATCTACACAGTGAAAGGTACTGGACGGTCCCAATCGACATCACCTTAGCTTTAACTGTAATATTCTCCCAATTGATTTGTCATGTGTTCCCTGGGATAAGCTCCTTTTTCTCCTAAACCATGACTACTTGGCTACCTCCTGTATCACTGCCTGGGCTGGGCTGGGCCCCTGGAGGATACGTACCACATCAAAATTCAATTCAATCCAGTCGAAGGAAAACAGGATTAATTTTCCTTGCAAAAGAACTTCAAGTCCTGTTTCATATTACCCTAAACAGAAAATTGTCAACTCTTCTCTTTTGTGAATTTCTAAAACCCCCTGGAGGCTCTTCTCTAAATAAAACTCGACTTTGATTGCTCCTACTGCATGATACAAGTACCTGAACTCGGTTAAAATGGAACGTAGGGTCATATGGAATGGAAGGCTCACAGATGTACAAGTGCGGAGCCAGTCTGGTTCAATGCAGTGGAATAGTGAATATAGTCACTTGTGCCAGGCTTTAAATATATGCATTGGTCGCTGCCTGTCCATTCACTCTTTGAGACAGACCTTTATGCTGACATCATCACCTGGCTCTCTGGGGCACTGATTTGGTTGACATACATCTGGTCCCCCATCCACCCTGTTTGCACAACCACCCACATCTTGGTGGCCTAGCTCTCTGAAAAGACACAGCTGCCTGATGGGATGACTCAGGACTGTGCTGACCGAAAACAGCCTCTGGCTTCAGTTGGCGAGTGGCTCTGTGTTCAAGGACAGTGTTCAAAGTCAAAAAGTTTTATGCCTAGGTCTTGTTAAGAAAAATGTTACCTTGGAACTATCTATTCCCCGAACATACGACATGTGTCCTGACTTCATGTCTTTCTAAATTCATGCCTGTTTGACCGGCAGTACTGTGAATCTCTCTTGCTGTTCTGCTGAAATTTTTTCCACCTGGCAAATTCCAACTATCAATTTTGCTCAGAAATCATCACTCCTATAAAACCTCCTTTGATTTCTTGTGAGGCTGAAACAACCTGCACTCCCATATGCCCACAGCACTTTGTAGACACAGCTCTCCTGGTGCTTACCTCATTGGCTCTTACTGCTCTGATTGGTTTTCTGACTCTTCTGCCAGAGTGTGGGTTTTCAAAGCTGGGGGTGTGTCTTACTCATCCTTCTCCATTTTTGCCAGAGCATCTAGAACAGCATGGGTCACAAGGAAGATTCTCCCCAAGTGAAGCAGTTCCCCATTTAGCACAGGTGCTTTATAGCTTCAATAGTTGTTATCTCTTCAGGACCCCATCCTTACAAGGTTCCCATTTTGGATGAAGAAAGAGGCTCAGGGATGGTAAGTTTTTGCCCAAAAAGTAAGTGGTGGAGTCAGACTTAAAATATATGATTATTATGATTATATTATACAGTAAATAAAGGATGAATTTATACTAAAAAACTCCAAATTACATTTTCCATTTAATGCTTATTGGGTATCTGAATAAATGAAAAAAAAATTAGGAAGGTTACTTTTCTATTAAATTTAAAATTTTTCTTTTATATATTCATCTACTCCACCAATTACTCTTGCCTTTCCTTGCAAAGAAACTGAGATGTGAGATTTAAGAAAAAAAAAATTTTATGACGTTCAGTCTGAAGCATTAATTTTCTTCACATCAATCTTGTTTGAAAATAACTACTTGAATTAATTCATTCTGCCAGGCTCAATTTTACAATACTGGACTAACTGAGAATTACATTTGTCATGCAGAAGTCCTTGTATGTCAGTGTGTGTGTGTGTGTGTTTAAGTGTTCAAACACAGCTTGGCCATGTATCTTTTATTTTCAACTTGACTCAAGAAATTAATGGATCATCTGCCTTTCAGAAGAAGGTAATATCCTTTCAGCAAATGGGCATAACTGCCTTACATGTCTCATGTTCATTATTTTATTTTAGTATTTTTTGATATGTCTTGATATATAAGGATAACAGAAGCTAAGAATTTAAATACTCAATTGTGGTCAAAATAAAAATTACACTCCACAGAATTCCCACTTCTAAGTCTTTACTTATAAAGTAAAATCCAGCTTTTCATAACATGCCTATAAGGCTTCCAACTGAATAGCTGAATTCCCAAATTGAGGCAAAGCAGAGGAACTTAAATCATGCTACCCCCATTTGAATATGCATAAGGTATCATCCTGGAAAAAAAGATACTGTAACAAATAGAATGTATTAGTTTTCTATTGCTGCTGTGAAAAGTCATCACAAGTTTAGTGGTTCAAAATAATGCAAATTGATTATCTCACAGTTCTGTAGGTCAGAAGAATGGGTGGGCCCAGCTGGTTCCTCTGCTCCAGACCTCACAAGGTCACAATAAAGTGCTGGTCAGCCTGGCTTCTTATCTGGAAAATCTAGGGAAGGATCCACTTCCAAGCTACTTCAGATTGTTGCTGAATTCAGTCCCTTTGATTGTAGGATTGAAGTCCACATTTTCTTGCTGGCTGTCTTTGCTCCTAAAAGCTGCCTCAACACTTTGAATCTCTGACTTTCCCTTCTGCCACATGTCCTCTGCCTCCAGCCAGAGAATATGATCATCTCTTAGGCTCATGCAAGTACTTCAGGCCACCCAGATAATCCCACTGTTGGAAGGTCTGTAGCCTTGATTATCTCTGCGAAGTCTCTTTTGCCATATTCCCAGGTGTCAGGGATGTGTGCATGAACATCTTTAAGGTTGGAGGTGGGGCAGCATTCTGTCTACCACACAGAGCACATAAATAAAGGCAAACATGTAGAACAATTTCCTGATGATAGAAATCCAAGTCTGCAAATGGAAAAATTAAATTTATATACTACAAAAATCTATGAAAAAGGATGAGATATATTATTTTTGTTGATTGCATATCTGATTCATATTTTTTGAAAAAAATTACTGAGCAATATGTACCATACCAACTCTAAGTAGATAGTAATTTTAAAAACCTTGGAAACAGAAGGAGTGCTATAAGATTTGATCATTAACATTAAGTCCAGTTAAACATAAAAATGACTTTTGTTAGAAAAGAATCTGTATGTATATATGTATGTATATGTATAACTGAATCACTTTGCTGAACACATGAAACTAACATTGTAAACTGACCACACATCAATAAAACTTTTCTAAAATGAATTCAGTAAAATAGTTTTTGAAGAAAACCCAAATCTGTGCTTTACTAGCAGTGATTGTTGTTCATGGACATAGCTAGATATCAGGGGATGAGATGTTAGTCACTGGGGTGACCCCAGCGTATCATTCAAATTAAAAAGCAAAATATCACTTATACCTTTATCTAGAATCTGTTTGTGAGTCTTCCAAAGGCCCTGGTCTAGTCTGATAAGAGAGTACTTTAGCAAATATACAATTTGGTTTCTCTAAATTGCTCTGTTTTATTTCCCATTTTTAACAGGGCAAGTCAACGAGCTTTTGAAGTGAGGATTCCTTTTCAGTTTACATTTTTCACCCTGGATTCTTGCAGAAATGACCCAAGATGGAGTTCTATCTTCTTCAGATTAATCTTATAGGTACTGTAACAGCTGCCCCTTCTTATGTGTCCTGCAAGCCCAAATCCTAAAACTTAAAACTGATGACAATTTACCCTAAGAAAAAAATCAGAAAAGCAAACATGCAGATCAAGGAATTACCAAATAAACTAATTTAAAATAAAGTTAAAAAAACAAAGATGGACAGGTATATTCAAAGATATATCATTTAATAGTATGAAATCAGTCTTATTCTCAAGGTATTTAATATTTTAAAAAAGACTTCCATACACAAAAGTTGGCATAATTTCCAATTTAAATAATACGGACCAATCAAGGAAAATCAAGTGAAAATATCTGGGAAGTCAGGGGACAGAAAAGAATTAATTTTTATTTTCCTTTGAACTACAGATATGCAGTGATTTAAAAATACGAAAAGATAAGGTCAAATGCAGCAAATATCAATTGTCCATCTCTTTTCTCATAAGCACACGTCTAGTAGAGTGGTTCTGCAGAATCTCTCTTGGTGACAAATCCATTTAACTCTTTAATGAAAATATACCAAATGGAAGCCCTAGCAATGCTTTACGCCGAATCTCGCCATCAGTCTTCATTCTCATTTATTTTTCTGTTCCCCTGTATATGTGTGTCTTTCCCATCCGTTCCTCACAAGGTGCTCAGCCCTGAAGTAGGTAACAGAGATACAATATGAAAAGAAGGAGGAAAAGAAAAAGAAAGAGGAAAAGGAGGGGGAAAAAAAAGAAAAGGGTAAGAGCTTTGGAAACTCCCATTTTTTTTCACATGAAAATGCAGTGAAAGTACTCAAATAAGATGTATTGTTACTTTAAAGCCTTAGAACTAGCTACCTTAGGCTAATATATTAAAATAGAGGGTATGCCCATTGTGTTTTAGTGTGGGTCATGTACTAAGAGGCTGATGGCTGAACTCAATTATCCTCTTACAGCTATTTTTATACATGAATGTTCTTCAAACTTGGGGAATAAAATGTGAGACTTACCTTTCCTCTAGTTTTTAATACTCCTTTCAAATATTCTTCTTTACATATACACTCAAGCTATTAAACTTACCCTGATAGCTGCTAGGATAAGGGCTTGAATGAATTCACCTGGTATCTGACACTACGTTCCTAGCATCTGTAACATAAACTTTAATGGATAAATCGGCACAGTAGAGACAATGAGAATTAAGTAATGTTTTAAGTCTTCCAAAACTATTCTATGCAATTAGTTCTAGGCTGACAATTAAAGGAAAAAATAGAGGAAGAAAAATAAAACAACCAAAATAATGAAAGAATTTTAATGAGTTCTGAGTTCTATATTATCAGTTGACCCATGACTTACATGCCTTCTGTTTTTCATATTAGGTAGGGGAAGCAATCCCCAGCTGGACATAAATTCCATCCCAGTTATATGGTTAGGCTAGTCAAGATGGCTGTTCCCTTGCTGTCTGTAATCCCCTGCTCCACGGGCCCTGCTCCACTCACATGGCCATCCAATCCTCTTAATTACAGGACTTGTTAGTCCCTGGAAACTGATAAGCACTGCTGACATCAATTTTCCCTATAAATGGTGGCCTCCTCCCCGGAGTAGAGAAGACTACTGCCATGTCCTGCCCATCGTCTGTCGCACAGGGTGGGGTATCCCTCTAGGATCTTTTGTGTACCATCCCCCATCCAGTAAGTCACTGACGTCTCTGTCACTGTCTCTGTGCTCTTTCTTCTGCCTCGACGCTGGGCAACTGCAAGGCTTGCAGGCCTGCAGGAGGCCGCTCAACACCAATGATTCAGGTAAAGGAGATGCGACCACCTCAAAGTCTGTTCAAAAATTCCAATTTTCATCTAAACTTTTATCTTAATTCCACCAGCAGTGGCATCTCCATATCTTCCCAGTCTAATCTTAGCCCTGTTAAGACTTCACCAACAGGCTGAATCACAATGCATTGGGTTCTTATGTCAACGAGCACCAGGGAGGTTTCTTCCCCTACGCTGGCATTTTACCTACACAGGTGCTTTGGGGTCCCGGCTGGGGGTGGGACCTAAGTCCCTGTCCTCTTTGTTGTCAGTCTATACCTTGAGTAATCTGCCTGACCATCACCCCAGGGGTTTCCTAGTCAGGGACCTCATTATAATATTTGCCTTCCAACTTTTTTTTTGACCCCAGGACCTCATGCATGCTAAGCATACACTCTACCACTGAGCTATTACCCTCCCCCCACCTTCTAACATTTTAAATTCCTCCAAACTGGGGTAAACTATTTCTGAACTGTTCTAATTATTCCTGAAATTTATTTCTTAAAATAGAATTTTAATCCTAGAGCAACAGAGCAAAGTATAAGACTTTTCAAATTACAATGCAAACAAAAAGTTACATTTATTGTCATTAAAATGAAGTCTAGCAACCAAGTTATGTTGATAGAGAAAGCCCTCTCACACTCAGGACTCACCTGTGACTCCCTGACAAAAAAGGTGGAATTTATAACAAATACTTTTCACCCTTTCAGCCTAAAATCACAACAATTATTGCCCCAAGAATTGATAGAAATAGCCCTTTTAGGACAGAAGACTCACTCCCTTAACTTGTGGGAGTCTCGATGCCTAACAGCTCACAGCTGAGTCTCTGTTCCTGGCAATTATTCTCTGCCCAAGAGAGTTGTCTAAACGGAGCAATGAACAAGGCAAGGTTATGGCTGCCAGGTGACTTAGGAGACATTTGTGATACAAGTAACTATATAACGAAGTCCATGTATGGTCTCAAAGGCAACAGGCCTAAAAACAGGATGCCATGACGCAGATTACCGATCTGCTGGGTAACGGTGTGATCCGATGCCCTTAGAACTGATTTAGTAGACATTTTTTTAGCCTGCAGAAAAAGTAGAGAATTTTGCAAGCACTGTTTTCACTTGAGATTTCTTTTGGCTTTCAGATAGCTCTAGGCCATGTTATTCAATATTAAAAGAAATGCGCTGAAGTTTTGCGTACATGACAACCACAGGCTATTAAGGACTTTGGTCTCTTGCAGATTTTACTCATCCAGGAAATGAACTGCCAGAGTATGTGATGAGACTGGAATTTCCATTTTGAAACTCATAATATGTGTGAGTATCTTTCTGAAACTGTAGAAAATACATCTGCTTTCAGGGTAGACAGAAAAATATGCAAACTCATATATATATAATATTATATATATCCTGCCCATTCATTGGGTCCAAATAGATGGTAAATACAAGTAATTTAAAGACTCTGTCTTATAGGAACCAGAGCCAATCTAACCACATAAATAACGCAAGTGGCGTATTTGTATCTTATGTTTATCAAAAATGTCTGACCCGTTGGCTATAAACTGTCAAGTTGAAGTGTATAATGGCTTTTATAGCAATAGACAGACATCATCTAATATCTGACGAGCATCTACTGGGTGCCAGTCAGTGAGCGAGTTATGAAGAATCCATTCTTGCCCTCAGCCCAAAATCTGGAGTAGGATCCCCATATAATTTACATATGTTCCAAATAAATGGTACATTCTTTGGCATTTTAAGTTAAATTTTGTAAATTTTGAATTCGAAATTATATTGCTTGTGATAATTCAAAACTTCTCTTACATTTAGTCAAGACATCAAGCTTATAAGTGATATTAAACCTACCAAAAACTTAAGGAAAATTATATATACAATAATACTTTAGAAATCTTATGATTAAAATAAGACTTGATACTTGTGGCAGCCACTACCTTTCAACGTTGTACTGGAATCCCACCAATGCAGTAAGATTGGGGGAAAAAGAGAAATAAGCAATGTACCTATTGAGAAGAAAGATGTCTTTTCTTCTTTTCTAACAGAAAAATGCTGGATGCCACATCAATGCTGGTATAAGAACGAGAGAATTCTACACTGGTTATAAACAAACAGTACCTAAAACAGAAATGAAACGGTGGTGATTAATGGTGCCTAACACTTTCTATACGATTACTATGTATCAAGCACTGACTAGGGTAAATGCTTTTCTTAGGTTGTCTCATGTAATCCTCACAACAGTCCGATAAAGTTTTCTCTTGCCATTATCACTTTACAGAATAAGAACTAAGTTTCTGAGATGTTAAATAACACACTGCTAATACTAATTCACCACTAGTCTGTAGCTTAAGCACACTCTAATTCAATTGTCTAACATTCCAGGTCATAACCTTGGCCATTGTGTTTGCTGTCTTTCTTCCCCTGAAAAATAATTTTCTTTATTTGGCCCTGTTATACCCCATCAGCCAACAGTACAATTGTTAAGCCCAACACAGCCTGCTGTGAATATCAGTTAAAAGATAAGAACAGCATTTTTGAATGTTGTGGAAAAATACTGTACCAGAAACACATGACTATTGGTCTTGTGTGTCTTTATCCATGTGAATTCCACCATCTGTACTTGGCTTTAGACATCTCTTTTCCTTGGAACACAATTATCTGTTTAAAGACTGAAAGGGAATAGAAACAAATTTCAAGTGGGATGAGTTTCTTCTGAAAGATGAAGTAAAAATTTTATCCTTCAAAAATGTATTGAGCATCCATCACAGGTGATACAAAACTGTTCTAATCTACCATGGATCTAATAGAATTTTAGTCTGCATGTTTCTCCAAAAGAACTAATTTAGTTCATCAGCTTCCCTCTAAGTTCTTCTTAAATAATTTCATTTACATCTGGGGTTTCAACTACTCTCATTGAATTTAAACCTTAAATCCACACCTTGACTCTAATTCTCTTTCTAAAATTCTAGATCAATATATCCAATTACATGCTTGGATTTCTTCAACAAGGCTACTCAAACATCTACAAGTGAATGTATTTTCTTCCTCTTCACCCAACCTCACCTCACTCTTTCCTAAATTATATCTATTTTGTGTTATAACTCACTATTTATTGTACATTAAACATTTGTTATGCACTAGAACAAAGTGGATGACTTCCTTTTGGACTTTTAAAATAGTGTGTCCATTAACTCTGAGGCTACTTAATTAGCAGTACTAACTATATATTGTAATAAACCGAGTTTATTTTTCAAAAATATTATCATACTTGTACTAATAAAATTAGAAACTGTCTTGAATATAAGGAATACCCTTGTATTATTCAAATGACATAATAGCTTCAGATAAATCAATTAAATATCAGAATAACCATAACTTAAAATTGTAGCCTGAGAATGGTGGAGTTGAGGAAAGATTGGTCTAAAGACAATGTTTTAAAATGAAGAAACTGATGGTCAAGGAAAGTGTTACATGTAAACATCAATTTAATTTAGCATTCAGATTTTCTTGAGGCACCAAACACTTGGTCACATTTCATATAACACCATAAATTATCATTTTTATAAAATTCACAAGCCACAGCCATAAATACAATCAATTATTTGTTATTTAAAGCTAGAAGCAAATTGTGATTATAAATACAAAATATTGTACATATAATCCTGTAGTGATTTCTCTCGTTGCTCAAAAAAAACAGCAACTCTCCATTACTATTAATTTCATTACAAGCAGCTTTCCATTGAAACACTTTTGATGGAGAACATATGTTGTTATAGTTCACTTGTACCATGTATAAGTAAGAAATGTTCTTAAGCATTTTATCTAAGTATCCCATGGGATAGAAAGAAAGGGCTTAAGGACCATCTGTTTTGTATCAATGTCATGTAAATTTAGTACCGAAGTATTTAAAGATAGTTACTTACATTCCTCCTACTAACTCAGTAGCAAAATTCAGGGTAAATTATGAGATTAGATTACATTCAACAGTCCCTTGCTCATATAGCTATCTAAAGCATGAAACACAAGTGGCTTGGGTTTACAATTAATTTTAAACCTCTGACCATATTGGTTAGCGCCAAAGAACTTAGAAACGCTTTTCTTTGGTAAAAATGACTGACAGGTAGTTTAAAGGGGAATCGTATTTGGGAACAACGAAACTTTTACCTAGTCATCTGAAAGCCAAGTATACTGTGTTATTTCATAGCATACCAGTATATGAATCAGTGATTTAACATGCTCTGATTTCCTTTGGACGGTCTCAGCGCGCCCCCTACCATTATGAGATTAAAATAAAAAGTAACTAAAACGAAACACAGAGCTCTCTTTTAGCATCCCTTACTACACATACCTCCTTTTCACTCACCGAAAAAGCTGAGTGCAAATCTGACATTTGATTTGGTTTAATGGATCTGCGGATGAACATTTATTTTCAAATTGGAGAGGTTCCATTTTGTTCCATTGTGAAATAATCCTACACGCATTGTCTAAACTGTTTGTTTTACTGTGAAACCAACAGTCCCCACTACCATCACTAACAATTCCCTCTGTCTCCTTCCCCTCGTCTGCGTGTCTCTCTGTATGTGTGAATGCGTGGATGTGTTAGGTTGAGAGCCCGCGCGCGCCTGGGTCCCGGCCTCCGGAGGCTCCAGGAAGCTGGTTGCAAGGGGCACGGGCGCGAACCTGGATTTTAGAGCAATTTGCACCAGCCTGAGTGAGGAGCAGGGACGCTCTTCCAGGGACCCGGGGGAAGCTTCACGTTCGCAATTTGGCCGGTTCGCGGCCAACTTGTGGCCCGGTGCGCGGCGCAGTCGGAGTCCGTGCCGCCGGGCGCAGAGACTGGCGGCTCGGTCCGGTCTTGCCGGGAGAGCTGCTCGCTTCCCGACCTTGACTCGCGGATCCTTGCGGCTCCTCGAGGCTGCAGGAGCGGCGGGGAGGCGCTCGCGCTCCTCTTTCGAGTCACTCTTTTCCCACCGCCAAGAGACCTGAGAGCAGCCTCTACCTCCCTCCACTCTGTCTCAAGTTCCAGCGCCCTGTCTGGGGCGCCCTGGGTGCGTGGGGGAATGGTCGGAAATTTCCCTCCAGTCCGGTGCTGACCACCAGTCACCGAGACTTGAACGGTGCGGTTAACGGTCTCCGAGACTAATGCAATCTCAATCAAAATCCCAGAAATTTATTCTGTGGATATCCACAAACTAATTCTAAAGTTTACATGGAGAGGCAAAAGACCCAGAATAACCAACACAGTACTGAAAGAGAGCAAAGTTGGACGACGGAAGTTACCTGATTTTTAAGGCATGCTATGAAACTATAGTGTAATCAAGACAGTGCACAGTGTTGTTTTGGAGAAAGAATAAACAAATAGATCAGTGGAATAGACTGGAGAGCCCAGAAATAGAACTTCATATATTTAGTCAACTGATTTTTTGAAAAAGGAGCACAGGCAATACAACAGCA
Source organism: Camelus dromedarius (assembly GCF_036321535.1). Taxonomy (NCBI): domain Eukaryota; kingdom Metazoa; phylum Chordata; class Mammalia; order Artiodactyla; family Camelidae; genus Camelus; species Camelus dromedarius. The sequence continues at coordinate 65,542,772 of NC_087439.1, read as the reverse complement.
AAGATAGTATTTTTCAACAAATTGTACTAGAACAACTGAACATCCACATGGCGGGAGGTGGTCGGGGGTGTGTGGGAGGGGGCATGAATCTAGATGCAGACCTTACACATCTCATAAAAATTTATTCAAAGTGGATCTCTAACATGGATGTAAAACACAACACTATAAAATTCCTAGAAGATAATGCAGGAGAAAATCTAGATGAGGTTGGCATTAGTAATACCTTTTGGGATCTGGCATCAAAGATATAATCCATGAAAGCAAGAATTGATAAACTGGACTTCACCAAAATATATATATATATATATATAGCTCTGTGAAAGATAAAGTCAAGAGAATGAAAAGACAAGTCACTGTCAAGTAGAAAACTTTTGCAACAGACATAACAGCACTGTTATTCAAAATATACAAAAACTGTTTACAACTCAACAGTAAAAAAACAAACAACCCAACTAAGAAAATGAGCCAAAGAACTTAACATATCCCCACCAAACAAGATACATAGATGGCAAATAAGCATATGAGAAGATGCTCCACTTCATATGTCATCAAGGAAATACGAATTAAAACAACGATGAGATACCACTACATACCCAGTAGAATGGCCAAAACCCAAAATATTGACAACACCAAAAGCTGATGATAACAGAGCAACAGGAATTCTCATTCATTGTTAGTGGGGTACAAAATACAAGCCACTTTGGAAGACAAGGAAGACATTTCTTATGAAACTAAATATACTTTTATCATATGCTCCAGCAATCACATTCCTGAGTATTTATTTACCCAAAGGAGCTGAAAACTATGTCCACACAAAAACTTGCACACAAATGTTTTTAGCAGCTTTATTCATAATGCCAAAACTTGGAAACAACCAAGATGACCTTCAGTAGGTGAATGAATAAACTGTGGTACATTCAGACAATGGAATATTATTCAGTGCTAAAAAGAAATGAGCTCTCAACCCATGGAAAGACAAGGAGGAAACCTACATGCATGTTACTAAGTAAAAGAAGCCAATCTGAGAAGGTTACATACTATATGATTCTAACAAATAACATGCTGGAAAAGGCAAAACCGTGAAGACAGTGAAAACATCAGGGATTGCCAGGGGTTGGGGGTGGGGGGTGGATTAAATAGTTGGAGCATAGAGGGTTTTGAGGGCATTGAAACTCCTCTGTATGAAAATGTTAGACTACTCATAATTCTTGGAGCCTTAGTTAATTTGTGCAGGTTCATAGAAGAAATCAGTGCAGCACATTGGGACAAGGATGCTTGTGATTTAAAAATAAGTTAGAAGGTGAAGGCTATGACAGACATGTGGGCATGTCTGTATGGAAGGGTCAGATACTATAAACTGGAATCAGCTTCCCATGAATCTGTGTGCTTTGATCTTCAAAAGTTATACTTCCCAGTTATTAGGTAATTCTGAAGTATAGACTCTCAAAATATCTGAATATAAAGGACACTGGCCAGCTTCAGAAGAATAATTAAGAATTGCCACTATGTCACTATAGGAACTATCAAGATTCATTTTGCCTAGGAGGTTATCAATCAAAAATTCTCAGCATTTATTTGACATGCAGTTTATTTCTGTATAAATAAAAAAGAATACCATTTTCGTTTTGCATAGATAATACAGAAAATGGTATGTGACCTCTTTTCAGATAAGTTCCACTTCATTAAATGTGTGGTGCCTCAGAACTTCAGTCTGCTGTTTTTCTTGTAAAGTGAAAATATATCGATTCACCACTGAAAGCAATTTGTATCTTTCTTGTCACTGAGAGAGCATTTTTATTCCTTTAGCAAAGATTAGTTCCATTATTGCATCTCATTAAAGATTCAAAGCAATTATTTCATGGAAGGATATGTAAGTATCTCAGAAAAAAGGCCACAAGGCCAAACATACTTCAAGTTCAAAGAGACTTAAGCAGTTTATACATTAATAAACTAACTTAGAAGGTAATATTTTATTCTCTGTAATCCTCTAGCCAGTGTCCTAGGATGAATTCTATTTTTTTTTTTTTTCACTTTAAGAATATGTAATGGGAATGGAAGAATACAGTGGCTCAGGGGGTGGGTGCTGGCTTGCCCTTTTTACAATGTGTACAATTGGATTAAGATTTATAAAAATAAAAAAAGGTTTTATAACAAGTGTGGCATTCATGTTTATTTTTTTTCCTTTTTCAGTTTTATTAGGTAGAATTATTGCAGTTTGATTGCACATACACATTATATTGCATGTAAATACATATATACAATATACTGCACATTTTTAAAGTTTTCTTATTGAGCACTGTTATGAATTCAAACATCCCAAGATATAAAAGTGATTATCTTAAGAAGGAAGCAGTAAATACTGAGGAAAAAAAGGAATTGTGGCCTTTAAACCAGAGGCATAATACCATTTCAATAAAATGTAAATATTTTTCTTATTGTTTTTATCTACCTAGTGATTTTTCTTTGACATAAAAAATGTTGCATGAGGAATAAAATCTTTACAAGAATGACAGGCCACTTTTTCTTTACACTTATTTACATTTTTTCAATATTTCAGCCAAAATATATAATGCTTGAGATAAGCTGAAAAAACTGTTTATATCATGCTTCCAAATTCTCAGGAACTTGCTCTAGATAGTTAATATGTTTTATTCCGCAACTTTGTCATTCAGCGTGTTGAAGGTTCTTAAGTTTCCCCTTGCTCTACCCCAGTGTGAACATCTCTACAATGATTTAAGACAATGATATAGTTATTTACACTTTACTTATTTTAAAAAGGAAATGAGGTAGCTGATCTGGTGCTGTAAGTAAAAACTGGACTCTGGCTTAGTGCCCAGGGAAAATCACTTTACTCAAAGTTAAATGACCTAAAGTTTAAACTAATAAATGCACATTCATTATAAACTGTAGAGAATGTGCTATGGTAGGTACATCTGAAAATAATGTTCTGGTTAACAACAAACCATTCAACTTTTATAGATATTTCACATGTGTGATTTTCTTTTTCAAAGAATTTTAACATCACCACCATGCAGTGATTACAGATATAAAAATCATGAGTTCCAATCTCCAAAACCAAATTGGACCCTTAGTTAAAATGCGTATATAACATGAACCCGAGTGAGCAGCAGGCCCAGAAAGTAGGTCAGGTGGCAACCATGCCTAAACAGAAACAGATTCTTCAAATGAAAAGCTAGGGAAACTACGGTTTGAAATGCTCAGAATTACAGACGGTGGCACTGTGCCTTCTGGCCTCATGCTGTACATGCCATTTAGCAATGAACAGCACTGGAGAGATGGGTGGCCTGAACTTGGTCACATTGCCCTTGGTGTTGCAAGCCCAGTTCAGCTGAAAATGAGAAAACTACATTTAAGAAAAGGATATTCCAAAGCCTAATCTTTCAAAATTTTCTGAATAATTTTTGTAGCCTTTTATAAAACAAAGATCAATCCTGGAAATGACTCCATGATATATTAACTCATTCCTTGCAACATTTTGGTAAAAGACATGGCTGTTTGGTTTTTCTAGTCTCATAAATGTAGTTTCCTTTCAAATCACAGTATCTTATTCTCTTACAAAATATTCATGTATCCACACACTGACGGTATGTTATACAGATTACCATCATCATCTAGCCAGGGAAAATGAATAGATGATAGATATTTTCTGCAAGGGACATTCTATACCAATTATCTCTAAACTATATATTTTGAATCCATTTTAAATATTGAAACCTTTTAAAGTTTAAAATTCATTTAAAAATACTAAACCAAATACATGTCTTCTATTATTATTTTATCTCTTCAATGACTTTAAAGAAAGTAAATATGTTTTTAAAAGGCAGGTGATCATTTCATACTTGTTTTTAAGTCCTGAAATTGATTAACTAAAGAACAGGCTAAGTTAACTGGGCCTTCTATGACTAATTAGAGAAGTCACAATGCATTGTCGTTCAACTGTATAAATGTGACTTTCTTGTGGTTCTTCTTCTGTGCCCTCATATAACAGCAGTATGTCTGTATGCGCAAAGAACATATATACTTGGTTCACATATTAAAATATATGTCTATATATACACACATATACTTGGTTTAATATAAACTGCTCTCTATGAGAGCCCATGCAAGGCATTAACTGTTTCAATAAATGTTATTTAAAAGAATACAGATTGGCTTCAGGGTTATTTATTAGAAATTTAATAAAGGTGATGGTTAACTGCAGGGTCACACGTGGGAAACTCCCTGAGGAATTGCATGCTGTATAGGGAGGAACAATGGGTTTCACTCATCTCCAGTTTTCAACTGCACCTTCAGGTACACCACTTGAAGTACTATGTATGGAGGTGTCAGGTACTAGTCAGTAATGTATTTTATCTCTAATCCTCACAACAACTCTGCAAGGTAGCTATTACTATCCTAGTGTTATCGACAAAGAAGCTGAACCTTCTAAGTGTTTAATGAACAGCCCAAGGCTCAGAGCTAGAGAGCTGTAGTGCTGGTGGTAGTCTCAGTGCTTTGCCCTGGCCCCGACCCCTGCCATGACATTACATCATGGTACCTCCTTTGAAAATGAAATTTCAACCACATTTTTAGTTAAGAGGAAGTCTGAAGGAACATTGAAAAATATTTTAACATCTTAGTACTAAGTAGACTATATTTTTCCTAAATATGATTCTACAGAATAATTTTTACCACCGTTTATTCTCCTCATATAATTGAAATTATTTACTATTTCATATGCTCAATCTCTTTTTATTGAGCGGATGCCATGAAAAAGGGGGATGATTTTTAATTGAAAATGTTTCACTTGGAGAGATCTTCAGAGACCAAAACATTCATCTCCAAGGCTGTCCTAGGAGGGAACGATAAGAGCACAGATGGGTACATGGCCATTATTGCACATGTAATAAGTTACACATGATGTTTACTTTGGAAAATATTTATGGAAGTTAATTTTCCATTTAATTAGCTAGCATAATGTAACTGGATGTTTCAGAAAATATACCCTTAATTATATCTCAAGTTTATGATGATCTATGTTTTCTCTCTAATCATACATATCCAGAAGAAGTAGACAATTTGATTAACTCTGATGCAAAGGTCAATATTTTACCTCGGGTTGAAGATGGAATATACTTTACATCTTTAGAGCTGACAGCATTTCAGAATAAATGTTCTAAAGGAATTTTTTTCAATCCTTATGTGTAAAATTTCAGTAGACAAAATAGCAATCTCTTAGTGCAATAAGGCAATGCTTTCTGTTTGATATCAAGTTCCAACTTTCAATAACTGCTGGACAGAATCCAAAAAGCATAGCTGAGAACATATATCTCAAGAATGCACTGCAGGCTTTACAAATATTGAAAAGGAAGTAGAAACATTTTTTAATATTATTGGAGCAAATAAAATTTCCCCCTGGTAAATGAACTTCATGTGTGAGATATTATTTTTTTATTGAGTAAACATTTGAAAACTACTTGGGTCAATAAAAAGAAATCTACAAATAGTGAAGCAGTCAGAATTACCATCATGCATATCATTTCCAGGATTTTAACCTAGCTAAATATACTAGTCCATATGTTTAGGACTTAAAAATTGATACTTTATTAACTGTTTTCTCACTTTCCTGCATTTTTAACTTTTCTCAAAGCTTTTATGAAATTCTTGAACTTACAGTGAAAATGTCAGCATATTTCTAACTTTTATATATTTGTAGGGTTTTTGTTGTTTTATTTTTGCCCAGTAAAACATGTGTGTAACTGAATGAATGAATTAAAGTTATATTTGCAAAATGCTTTGAAATCCACACAGTAGTAGAAAGTAGGAAAAGTATACACATTTTCATATGACCTGTATTAACCAGTTATATCTAAAAACAATAGAGTTCTCTATCCCTTATGCTGAATGTCTACACAAACTAAATCAAATTAAACGATCAAAAATAGATCTACGTTCTACTAGAGCTCAAGTCAATCTTAGGAACCTAAGAGAGGTGTCAGTTTTGTCCAGGAGACAAAAATGCATCTGCATAATTTAGTGAGTTCATCTATTTTATTCTGAATTTTTGCTTCTCTGTGCACAGAGACAGTGATTTTCTTAAGTCCCTACGGTGCCCTCAGGGCACTAAAAACAGTTTGTGATCATATTCTACATTCAATACATAAAAGACATTTTCCCAGAAAGAGGATGAAGATGGGAGCATATGGTATAGGGAAGATGGGAAAGGGAATAAAATGCAGACAAGGGAACCACAGCTAAGGCATCCTCCTAATTAATATGAGCTACAGAAACTGCACACGGGATCACTGAGAATAGTAACAATATATATAGATGATTCAAATGAGGATTTTATTTTTTCACTTCTGTTACTTAATTGCCTGAGTGGGCTGAAATGTCAGTCCCAAAACAACAGCTAAAACTCAGAGGTACTTTCAGAACCAATTTGACTGTTCTGTATGTTTCTACTCATCAATTTGTGGTGACATGAAATTTTAACTGCAAATACGCCAAAGGTTTGTAAAAGTATTTAATCTTCAGTTAGCTAGCGCCTATGGAGAAAATGACGTATTTGTCTATCTTGAGTTTATCTAAATTTCCAAGAAAGAATTTAAAAAGTATATATTTCAATTTAAATAACTATTTAATATAATGTAGATAATAAAACCCCTTCTCTAGATTTCCTAGTTAGTTTTCTTTATAGTATTTTTTTTTAAATCTGCTGTTATAAAGAAGCCTGATATTTCAACAGAAAGCATTCAACTCTATTCATATAATTTTGGCAAAAACATACAATCATTGGAATTATACACCATTAGAAACAGCATAAAGCTAAATGTTAATAGTATGGTGTGAATAGTATGCTGTTAGAGTGTGTGCTATATAATAAGATACAGTAGCATTGATTTACTTCTTTCATTTTTATCATTGCATAAACTTTGTATTAAGATTTTTTTACCTTACAAGGAACAGGGTATACCAAGGTCACCTGATAGAGAGTTATTACCTGAATGTCAGAAATGCCTACAGAGAATTGGAAGACCAGTGGTAACCATTCAAGATACAATCAAAACTTATATGAACCAAAAGAAGTACCAGCAATATGAGCATCTCATCATCCCCTCAGAAGCCAGCTGTCCCATCTCCCTGCTGTAGTGACTCTACCTTACTTATAAACCAGGTCCTTGTCAGTTTCCCCCTCAATAACTTGTGCTTATACTTTCAGTTCTTACTTCTACTGCCCTCTCTAGAACTCAAAATGGCCCAAGAAACAGGATCAGAATAGATTCTTTAATCACTGTACAACACAGAGCATCCTTACTGGGCAGTTATCTCCTAGGTTGCTGGGCTCTGGTACATCTAGCCATGCAGCTAATAATTAAAGAGTCATCCTTGACCAACTCGGAGGTTACAAGTATATATTCATGAGCACATTCATCAAGTTGAGAGTCCAGCAGGCAAAGATGGAGGCAACTCCAGCGTTGTGGTTCAGGGTGACATGCTGCCAGGAAGGCGCTCTGTCCTAAAGATGGTACTGCATCTGGATATGTGTGTCACTACAACTGGTGGCCCCCCAAAACATGACCCTCATCGCCTGTTCTTGTAGGCTAAATTAACAAAAATGGCTAGAAGTTCTGCAATTTGTGTTACTTCAGTTTTAAGGAGGGAAGTTGTGGTTGGATTTTTCAAAATGATTTGAAGTAACAATAGATTAAGAGCTACTTTTTATTCCCATAGGGAACCAACATAAGTGCCTAACCTGGTTACAACTCCAATCCATCTAACTTGAGTGATATTTTTGGTTTAATCTTATTTTCTTTATAAATAGAACAATAAATTAATTCATTGTGTCTTGCTACTATTTGGAAAAATATACTTCTATAGTCTATTAAAGGGCTTGGCTATTACCTAACATTTACAAATATAGGTATTGTTTGTTACCACAGTGGAAAACAATGAAATTACAATTAAGTTTGAAATTCACATTTACTAGTCTTCCACTCTTTTTTAAAGAAAATTTAACTTTTAGAGCAGTTTTAGGTTGACAGCAGAATTGAGCAGAAGGGACAGAGCTTTTGCATATATTCCTTGCTCACTTACATGTATAGTCTCTCTTATTAACGATATTCCCCACAAGAGTGGTATGTTTTTTACAACTGATGAACCTACAGTGAAGCATCATTATTGTCCATAATCCAGAATTCATTTTAGAGTTCACTATTGGTGTTGTACATACTATGCATTTGGACAAATGTATAATGACATATATCCACCACTATAGCATTATACAGAATATTATCACTGCCCTAAAACTCCTAAGAATTGTTTATTCATCCCTCCTTTACACTGCCCCCCAGGAAACACTAATCTTTTAACTTTCTCTATAGTTTTGTCTTTTCCAGAACGGCATATAGTTGGAATTATACAGTGTGTAGCCTTTTCAGATTGACTTCTTCCACTTAGCATTATACATTTAAATTGGTTTTGAAATCTGACTGTGAAAAATAAAATATCTCTAGTGATATACAAACTGATCAACCAACTATGTATGATATTCATGTAATTAAAAATTTCAACACATTTACTTTCTTTTCTAAAATAGCACTGCTTTTTCTTTTTTTGATTAAATTTTACGTAGCATCACTTTTTCTTTCTTTTTTTTTTTAGAGGGGGGAAGTAATTAGATTCATTATTTTCTTAATGGAGTTACTGGAGATTGAACCCAGGACTTCATGCATGCTAAAAATACACTTTACCACTGAGCTATACCCTCCTCCACATTTCTTTACATCAGTGTTGTTTTGTAACTCCAAAAGGTAAAATTAATACCTTCATGCTTTAATGACAATCACCAGAACATTTTCCTACTGATGACGTAGATTGCTTTCGGCTTATGCTACAATCTATTTACATTTCCTTCTTTTCTTATAGTAATTATTTATTTTTATAGAGAAATAAGACATGTCTCTTACTTACAAAAATCTTATGTGAAAAAAATTAAGTATATATATGAAGTGTCTTAGAACTTAGAATAAAATGTAACATTGGGTATGAGGTGAATGGATGGTAAGTGCTATTATCCATGACAAGTTAATTCTGTGAAGCTTGAACTCTCACAATTTTCATTACTAAAAGTCGTAAGAACAATGTCTAAATGTATATCCTTAACTGCTATAAAAAGATTTGACAAAATAGAACTCTAAAATCTCACATTCCTTTTCACTTGTATGTCAAGGCAATAAAGCCATATAAAGTTTCTCACCGTGCCATTCAGGGAACTGCTCCATGCAGAGAGATCCTGATCATGACAAGGACTCAGGAAAAAAGGAAACAATGTAGTACAGACGTCATTGATTATGGATATAGGAATCTGATGCTGAAAAGTAGGCTTAATTTGCAAATCTTTAATTTTTATGACAATAGAAATTGCTGTCAATACGTGGGATCCTTGGACTTTTTGTTTCAAACACTGGAGTAATTAAATGCAGCAGAATGATATATACAGTCAGCACTTTGTGACAAGTGTGAAGCAGGGAGAATGCTTCAACATTTCTTTCAGTCATGGGTTAGTGTGACTTCCATATGGGCAAAAGGAATCTTAATCTCTCTACTTCACCCTCTATGCAGTGATTCTCAAATCTGGAAATATTTTTTTGTTAAATAAAGATTCCTGGACCTCCATCCCAAATGAAATTCAAGATGTGAGATGTGAGGTACAGAAATATCTGCATATATTTTTTTAATGTCCTGGTCCTATTTTCATGAAGTTGGTACGATAGTAAGAAGAATGAGTGAACTTGAGAGACAAATTTATTTTAGCACCTAGAAATTAAATCTACCTCTTCCTAGAGACTTGCATTCATTTGAAGTAGCCACGTGGTATCACACCAGTTTCTCTTCTCTGCTGAGCTTTCTCTTAATTATTTCTGTGTGACCATTTCCAACCTGGAAAGTATTCCTCTTAATAGCAAAGATGGAAAGATTAATCAGTTCATTTATTTTTATTTTGTCTGTTGAAAAATGCCTACCTGGCAGCTCTTGTGTTCCAGGCACTCATGTGCTGGGGTAAATGGGCACAGGCATACGAATGATAAACAAGCACATTTTCAAATCCATAAACCACAACTGTGTTAAATGCTAAATGGGAAAATGCAGCAAGCACTACCTTAGTTAAGGGTCAGAGAATGCTTCCTCTTCCACTCACAACAAACCTCTCCACTAAGGCATAAGAGAGATATGTCTCTTATGCCTCAATGTCATACTTGTTGGTTTTTATCTGAGCTAAACAATTCCAATCAGCCTGAACTTATTCTAAGGTTAGGCTTCCTGAAAATGGCAAGCTTTACGTGTTAAATTAATCTGTAGTTAATTAGACTAAACACTAATGATTTTTAAGATTTTTAGTACGTGGTTTCATTATCTTAGACTTTATTATAAAGGGTAACTTATTCATTAGTCATTTGGAATTTGTCGTTTTATGACGTTAGTGGTTAAAATACAATAGCAGAGCATGAATATAAATCCAGAGGAATGAGTCTGCAATTAATTAGTTTTAGGATTTACAGTATTGAGTGTCAAATTTGGAGACTTAGGGCTATCCTAGTTTTTCTTAAACAATTCTGTAAACTTCTTGTTTCACCTACAGGTATAAAATCTTGCTAGAATATAAAGATTGCCTTATTGGTTAATTTAAAAGATATTAGAAGTACAGGGCTGTGTTCTTACATAACATTAACAATTTAAACTACTAACAATAGATACACTCTCTCAAGCAAATGTTAAGGAGAGTTGTTTTTCCAGAAATTTTAACCTGGCAGGAAATACCACTTAACATGTCATATGCTTACTTAATAAAATGCCACCAAAGAAAGAAAAATAATGCAAAAGCAAAAAGTAAATTTTGAGTGAATTTGGGGGAATAAGTAACAGCTTAATTAGATATCTTAGAATATCCCACATTCAAGCCCAAGCTGTTTAATTGCTTAGAATAACCTGAAAAGGGAAATCAAGGCTAAACATGTTGATATTTCATTTCTCATTTCATTTATTGTAGCATAAAAAGTAATAACATAGAAACTGGCGCTAAATTGTTTGGGTTTAAATTCTGGCTCCATCTATTCCTAGCTGTGTGACTTAGGGCAAGTTACTTCACCTCTGTGCCTCCTAATTTGAGGTCATGATAGTTCGTTTTTATAAACAACTTTCTAGGTAAAATTTTCATGTGTTTTTCATTCGTTTAATTGTAGTAGGACATTTTTGTCAAACCAGGGTGAAAAACAGCTTCAGCTTCATCTGTCACAGAGTTCAAGGGTCTGAGTCCCCCACCCAATTTGTTAAATGGTCTTAGGTCTATTCCTAGCTATTCAATTTTTACAATAAAAAAGATCATAGGATGTTTGTTAATATGCAGAATTATGGATAACTAAATATTTTCTCTAACACTAAAAATCTAGATATTTAGAAATATTTGAAAGCATACCCAAATTTTAAACTGTTGTATGAAAGTATTTTCTGTCCTTCTTCTCCCATCACACAACTTATTATTCCCCTTTAGAGAATTAAAATTTTCCTTGACTGATTAGTGAGGCTGGGGAAAAAAGTGAGTTTTGCCTGGCTCAGACCCTTTGGGAGATATCTGCTTCGAGAACATATGGGCTCTGCCCTGCTCTGCATTTAGCCAAGCAATTTTAGCGAGAGAAGACCCAAGTGTTTTCCATCAGGCAGTTCTGAAGACCTGTCATTCTCTGACTGGTTTAATGGACCAAGCAGATATGAGGTAGTGTGGTAATTCCTGGCATGGTTTTCTGGTATATTGGCTCTGCAATTGAGTTTTGGATGGAATTTCTCAAAAAACAACTGTGAGTGAAGTTATTAGGGCCTGCAGGGTGGCCTTAGCCCCAAGCCAAATTCCATTTGTCTAAGTAGTTCTCAGGTGACCTTAAACACAAAGAAGAAATAATACCATTATCACATCTACAAACTCCAACATAAATATTTGTTGTTACGCAGTCTTGTCTCATATAACTGCTTTTTTAAATAATTCACTGCTCTACTCAAAATATTTATTTAAAATCTTTTCAGTATCTCTTGTGTAAAATGCCACTACATTTTAGAGTAGGACAGACTGTCGAGAGAGTTTGCTGCCTACTTTCATGCCATTTAATATTAACTAACATTTCCAAGGAAACATGCTTCTTAGCATTTTCTGTCCTGGTGAAAATTGCATAGATTTAAAATGTACAAAGATTCAAAGTTTGCATTAGCAATCTGGAATATTTTAAGAATCTGAGAGAGGAGCATATTCTAAGGTATTTGTGATGGAAGGCCAATGATGAAAGGTACAGAAATAGATACATATATAGTTTCCCCACTTCTGGGATTCACAGTACAGCCAGCTGACTTCATTTAATTCATCATTTCCTAAACTTACTTGACTATTAAACATACCAGCTCTCAATGTTTATAAACAAAAAATTAACAGCCCTTTGAACTTTTATTTCAGTGAATATGTCTGGAAAATATTTGATGGATTGAGCCTATATAAGAATAGTCTACTTGTTTATTGAATTTCTATATAGGTTGAAAGATCTAAAGTAGTTTTGTAGAAGTAAAAGAACTATTTTAAGCTATAAGCCCTTTAGTTTCCTTTGTTCACTTGAAGGAAACATACCACTTTGACAGAGGCTTCAAGAACTTGTACACAACTGTGAATCTGACTTTTCCCCATAGTAATTTTATGTTCACATTTTCTAACAGTAATTGTCCACCTTCCTGGGGAGGTGGTGAAGTGAGCTACTAAGAAGTAGCATAGGACGCCACTCCACACTGGGCTGAGTCATGTCTTGGTTAAATGGGTACTGGGGGGAGTTATTACCTATTAAAATTTTTCTTCCTTTTCCACCAGACCCTTAACATTATGAAATATGTTATTTTATTCAAATCATAAGTCATTCTTTCTGAACAAGATGTTGCATTTGATTACAGGACAGGGAAAAGCACAGAACTAAAAAATATGGAAAATGTTCACCTTTTGTGAAATCATCTTGCTTTAAAGACCTTTAAAGGCTGTTGGCTGAAGAAGCAATTGCAATCGCAAATTATTTTTGAATGTCTTTGGGTGAGCACTTTTGCAACTATAAATAGAAATTATGTTAAACTTTCTACCATAGCTTTGATCCACAATGGATTACAAAAAAAAAAAAAAAAAAAAAACCTAATGATTAAGTAATGTCAACTGCAAAGATGACATAATAGGGAAAACGTTTCATTTAAAGTAAAAGAAAATTTCAAATGATCATGCTAATAGACTATTATTAGTTTACCATAAGCCTAAGTCACAGATAAATATAAAAGTCTTACGTATGATGAGCTGTATATATCTTTCAGACTACTTCAGGTTTCAGACTTCATAGTTGTGTCCAAGATGTAATATACCTATTAAGAGAAATTACAAGCAATTTTTAATTTATTTGAATTACTTGGCCACTTATTCTTTATACTAGATATGAAGTAGGAATAGCATGATAAGGTAAGAGACACAAATTTGTAAATCATGTGAATATTTTATAGTGCACTGCTGAATAAAGAAACCAGAAATTAGAAACAGTCACAACAAGCATATGTCAGGACATGATATGTGTGTGTTTAATTAAAATGCTGATATATAGATATATATATATCAGGAAATATATATATATTAGGAATATAAATATATATATCAGGAAAAAAGTCTAAATGTGGATATTAAAAATCACAAATTTCACATAAGATTATTATGTTGTGATCATGATTTTGGAATGTAACGTATTTCTATGAAATAACGTCTTGGAGAAAATTATTATCATTTATATCTTCACCTTAAAAACCCAAGAACGAAAACATGAAAATGAACTTATAGTGCCATTTATAAAAAAAGATTACTATATTCCAGTGTTGATTGTTGAAAATTTATTTAAATGTAAGGTTATAGGACTAATGAGAAAAAGTACCACTTCAGTAGAGGAAAAAAATTCTGGTTGTCCATTTGACAACCATTCTGGGAAGCAGACCAATGGCCCTTACCAAGGATCTGCACATCCTAAATCCTAGAACTCTGAATAAGTTCATTTATAATGACAAAAAATTTTTGATTATAATTAAAGATCTTAAAATAGAAAGATTGCCCTGGATTATCTGGGTGCATGTAATCTAATCGGTGAAACTTAAAGTGGCTATGGTCAGAGAGGGAGATGTGACTCCTGAGGAATGGTCAGAGAGATATGAAGTTGCTAACTCTGAAGGTGGAAGCAGGGGCCACAAGCCAAGGAATGTGGACAGACTACTGAAGATGGAAAAGGCAAGGAAGCAGATTCTCCCCCAGAGTCTGCACCCCAGAAGGAGTGCAGTTCAGCTGACATTTTGATTTTAGGCCAGGAAGATACATATCAAATCTCTATGAAATTATAAGATAATAAATGTGAGTTGTTTTAAACCATTAAGTTTGTGGTAATTTTTTCAACAGCAATTGAAAACTAAAGCAACCATTTTATTAAACTTTTATTTGAGAAAAGGAGAAAATTTAAGACATCATCAAACAGATACAAATGCTGTAGAGAAATTTATTCAAGGACTGTTTTATGTGCATCTGTTACACAATACAAAATTACCACGTAACGCCCACCTATCTTTAGACCTAGTGACAATCACCTGCTATTTGCTGTGTTCTATAAATTAAAGTGATGGCACTTAGGCTCATTAAATGTTCTATATTTATAAAATCCTGACTAAATTACTCAAATGCTAATGGAGTCTTTTTTCCAGCTTTATTGTGGCATAATTGACAAACAAAATTGTAGTATACTTACAAGTGTACAACATGATGATTTGATATACATATACATTGTGAAATGACTCCCACAATCAAGTTAATTAACACATTCATTTCCTCACATAGTTTCTCTCTCTCTCTCTTTTTTTTTTTTTTTTTTTGGTAAAAACACTTAAGATCTACTCTCAGCAAATTGCAAGTATATAGTGCAGTATTATTTACTATAGTCACTATAGTCATATATCAGAGCCTCAGAACTTATTCATCTTTGTAAAATGACTATGACTCAATAAAAAAAGTTAAAAAAAAAAAGAACTTACTCATCTTATAATTAAAATTTGTACCCTTTGACTAACTTTTGCCCATTTCCACCCACAACCCAGCCCCTGACAGTTACTTTTCTACTCTCTGTTTTTATGAGTTCCTTTTCTTTTTTCTTTTTTTTTAAGACTCCACATGAAAGTGATACCAGACAGTATTTGTCTTTCTCTAACTGGCTTATTTCACTTAGCATAATGTCCTCCTGATTCACGTGCACCTGAATTGTTGCAAATGGTAAGATCTTCTTTTTAAGACTGCATCATACTGCATCATATACATATATATGGAATGAAAAGGATCATCTACTGCTTCCTATCCCAAATTATACATGGCACAGTGTCGGGGAAGAATGTCCTTCCCTGAGGTCCTACACCGCTCTACCGAAAGGTACCCATTAGAATTTCTGTGGACATGAGAATGCCTGAATAATGGCGAGATAAAAATTGGTTAAATGGCTGTCATTCAAAATGCTTCTCAAGTGACTTTGGTTTGGAACAACACCATGAAATAATGCTTTTCATTTTATTTTATCACTAGTTGCAAAATAATAAATGTTCATTGCAGATATATAGAAAATGCCAGATGAATAATAAAATTAAAATCACCTGAAATCTCATTACTAAGTGTGGTGTTTAGTATTTTTCCTGCTACATAGGTATTTAGAACATGTGATTTTTTACAGGATCAAAATGGTATAGTATATATAATTACTTACTTTTTTCCTCTTTTGTCATATTTTATTAAGTTTTCAGAACTGTACACATTTTTCATTTAAAATCTAATGAGGTTGTTACTCATTTCTCATTTCCAATTTAGAATGCCTGTGTTTTTGTTGTCATTATTTCTATAGGATTTTTTTTTAAAAGATCTAACTACAAAATGTATTTACTAATTCTATTATTTTACTGTTTTACAATTATTATTAATATAGTTGGATTAAAGAAAAACTTTTTTCTCTTTCTTTCCATAAGCCTACTTTATGAAAATAATTTGAGTAGACCAAATACATCATTTATTTTATTTTTAAATAATTTCAAATTTTGAATTTTCCTATTATTCATGCTTTGGTAGTGTAACAAAAAGATTTGTTCTTTAACATGTTTGGTTTTTCAGTGTTTTGTCTAATTTTAAATAATCTGATAAAATAGATTTATTTTCTCCCCAACCCAAGAAATAGTCAATTACAAATTCTGAAATAATTAGCTGGTGGTTATTCAGACCCTTTATGTACTTACTTCTTTATTGCCAACTTCCTCTGGGAAAGATGGAAAGGCATGTTGACTCTTGCATGACTATTATGTTCATCATTTTCTTTTTTAAAATATGCAACAATATTTGCAGTGTAGTTCAGCTCAAAAAGATTCACAATGATTATTGCTTCATTATTGTATAATCTCTTTGTGGAAGTAAAATAGTTTTCTAGTGAGAGGCATTATAGTGTAGTGATTAAGGGCTCAGACAAACTTGATTCAATCCTAGTTTCACCAACAGCTTCGGCAAGTTAATTACTCCCTTATTTCCTTAAATTCCTTCCCTGTGAAAAGTAGGATAAGCATAATATCTACCCCACTGTGCTCCTGTGAGAATGTCAGTGAATTTTAATATGGCAAGTTTTGAGAGGTATTATTTTGGTTTCCATTCAGTTTTAATTAATTTGTAATTTCCATAATGATTACTAAGATGGGTATTCATTTCCAAATATAGGGGGGTTTCAAGTCTAATAGCATCGTAGTCAGAGAAGTAAGCATTATAGCTGGTTTCAGTTAAATGTGTCCTAAAAAAAATCCACTGTTTATGTGAATCTCTCAATTTTCTTCCAGTCACTCAGTCATAAGTTGCCTCATATTTTGTGAGACTATATTGTTAGGTCCTTATAAACTTAGGATTATTATATAATGGCTTTTTTCTAGACAAAACTATCTAATTAATAAGACTTTAAGATTTCAAAGTGATGGCAGGTGCATCTGTGTAAAAATATATTTTATCTTGAGGTTCATGTCTTAAGAAATTTGGAGAAAGACTAAACTTGAGTACTGAGTAATCCATATAAGGAATTTTTGACAGAAATTCAGAAACTATATTTACTTCAGCATCTAAGGGAGAGAAATGAAACAGAGTTGGAGCCATCACAGAAGCTGGAGGATGGTGATGTTTGAAGGACAAGAAGAGTCAAGGAAGAAAGTTTCCAAAAAGAGGACGTGATTTTTCTTAAGATTGTCAATGCAATGAGAATATTAAATGACCATGGAATTTATTGATTAGCAGTGTAATTTAGTAGTGATTTTATAGAATAAAAATGTAAGAGGTAATTCTAATATAGCAAATAAAGACTTTTTTAACATTGATGAAAGAGACTAGGAAGATTTATAGCTTAGCCATCAGGATGAATGAGCTTCAGAGGTCAGACAATGGAGAGACATAGGGAAGTAAAAGGGTAGTACCATAGCCCACAGATCTGAGGGCTAAACAGGGCAGAAAGGGGGTCTCAGCTGGATGTTCCTGAGTTGGTAACACAAGCATATGGGATAACCAGACCATGAAGTAAACAAATTAAAGACCAGGTTCTGCCATATATTGAAGAACATTAACTATGAATTAATGTTTTAAAGTTATTAGGAAAGTTTAGTTTAAAATGAGTTTCTAACCTTTATCTCTTTATTAGATGAGACATAGTTTCTAATCAGAGAATTATAAACCTAAGATAATCTGTAATATGTGTGAATCAATTGGATTGTAATTAAATTTAAAAAATCAATTTTCAATATTTCCACATAAAATTGGTTTGGATAGTCCATGCCAACAAATAATTGAAATTCTTTAAATAGAATAAAAATTTTAGTAATGAAATTATGGGGCCTTCTCTTTGGAAATTCTCCTGGTAAAGTTTGTCTAAATCATGTGATAAATAAGAATTTTAAAAGCTTCAAAGTCTGCAAAATCAAAAATTGTAAGAAATCTGTTGTTTCCAGATTGGTTGTACAAAATGGACTGTGGCAAAAACAATAAACTATTGCCAGGAATTACAGAGAAGCTTTATGAACACATCTCCTTTTGTATTTCAGATAATGTTTCCTGTGTCTACAAAACACACTCAATGACTTGGAGCTAATGGTGTACAAGCAAAAGTAAAAGAAGCAAAAGCAATTTTACAGCAGGCCCAGAACTAATGGTATCCATATTTTTCAAGGATAGGTTACTATAATCTATCATAATATTATCTATAGAAATAGAATATATATCAATATATGAATACATATCAATCAAGGTCCTGTCAGAATACAGGAAAACATGCCTGTTATTTTAACAGAGAGAGAATTTAATAAAAGGAATTGTTGAATGGGTATTATTAGAAAACAGAAAAGGCAAAAGAAAAAGATGATGGTATTGCTGACAAGAGGTAGTGGTAGTCAGTGCAGAAAGAATAAACCACCCCTAAGTCTGGGGGAATGAAAGGGAGAGTTTGCTATTTTAGAACAAAGATCCTTGGATGAGGGGCTACACAAAGCTGGGACTCAGACCTCTGTGCAGGGGTGCTGTTCAGCTCCTGCTGGTGCCTAGGAAACTTATGGACGAGGTCCCCCAAGCTAGAACCAGACATTGGAATGAAGATTTTTGTCACTTTTGAGCAGTTTACTTCTAAATATGTAATGAATTTACTTCTAAATATGTAAGAATCTGATTGCTGACCCAATATGTACATTTTAAATTTCAATTGCCATTATCAAAAATTATGTGTTGATTTATAATCCCATCAACAGTGTATGAGAGTAACTTTCCCCACAGTGTCAAAATAAGATATTTGCCAGCACTTGGATATATTTAGTCTGTAGGGAAAATAGAATGTTTTATATTTTTTGTATTCTTGGTTTAATTTGTATGTCTAACTGGCAGTGAATATCTCTATATGATTGTTGGCCATTTATGTTTCTTCTATTTAGAAGACCAACATTCAAATGTAATTTTGTGTTTACATTAATAATTAGTATATATTCAGAATAGTAATCATTTGTCTATTATATACTATGCAACTAATTTTGTTTACTCTAATAATTATCTTTTTTTATTGAGGTATAGTCAGTTTACAATGTTGTGTCAATTTCTGGTGTGTAGCACAATTCTTCAGTCATACATGAATATACACATATTCATTTTCATATTCTTTATCTTTTAGCTTTGAACAGGGACTCTATGTGAACCAAGATTTTAATTATTTGTCATCTATGTCCATATGAATTCCTCTTTTTTCTGTTTGTTTAACAAATATATTTTCCTATACTCATCTCTAATCAACTTTTTCTGTGCTTAATGTTTATTGGATAGTCTGACCTATTATGACTGATTGCTATGTATTACATTTCCATATGTGCATTTGTCAGCTTTTTTTGTTCTTTTATTTTTAATTCTTCATTGCTTTCTTTTTTTTCTGCATTCATAAAACAATGATGTATTTATACAGATCTATGGAATTTTTTTGGTATATGTAGGCATCCATAAATTTTTAAAAATTATGGTTATTATTACCTATCTTTTTCATTTGATATGTTTTAGAATAAACATCAAATTTTAGAAGACTTGTCTAAATGTCATAAATCTAATAAAAATTCTGTTAAGTTATTCATTACGATTGCATTAGACTAGAGACTAGTTTGAGGAAAAACAGAGTATTAATACTCCAGGAATATGTAATGAATCTTCATTCATTCATTTTCTTTCATGCTTTTGAGTAAAGTTCTTATAAATTTCTTGTTATGCATTTTAACTAAGTATTTTGTAGCTCTGAGATTTTTTGGTTTTTCTTTTTTTTTTCTCTTTTTTTTTTTTTTTTTTTGCTATTATAAGCATCTTTTCCCCCTTATACTTCTAAATTGTATTTTGCAAGTGTTATAAAACTAAACTATTTTTTTATTTGTCGGTATTCTACTTTATCATCTTGAGTTTTAATCAGTTTGAATTTTAAGTTATTTTCTTAATTTTCTAGGGAAATGATCTTATGGTCTGTAAAGTGTGCTATTCTTCTCTTTTTCAATATTTATGTCTCTTATTTAATTTCTTTTGCTTACTGCATTAGGACCTCCAGCTAAATAATACTGTTGTCAGAATTTCTTATTTATCTCTGAATTTAATTAAACTTCTTCTGCATGTTCATGTTAATTTTTTTTTCATAGATTTCTCTCAAATGCTATGGTGGATTAAAGACTGCCTCACATTCCTTCATACTGTTCCCATTGAGAGACGGGTTCTGTGTCCCCTCCTGCTGAATTTGGATGGCTTTGAGGAACTTTGAAAGGAGGAAGACATCAGGTTCCTTGGCCTAGACTCTTACAGATTAGCAGCTTCTACGTCTTGTCTCCTGGAACGTTCATTCATTCTTAGACTCCTGAGCAGCCATGTAAGAATGGCAGCAACCCTAAGAGCACCACACTGTGAGGAACCCAAGATACAGAGGCCAAGTGTATGCTCTGTAGGTAAAAGCCTTGGGAAACTCTTAGTCAGCATCAGCACCGACGGCCAGCCTACGTGTGAGCCGTCTTGGATGACTGTGCAGTTGACTTCTACAATGACAAAACTCCAAGTGAGAACTTTCCAACTGGTCTCAGTCAACCCACAGTAACATGAGAGATAACAATAAACTGTTTTTAAAGCCACTAAGTTTTGAGGTGGTTTGTTTACACAAAAATTGATTACAGGAATGGATACTCTTTATTAATTTAAGGAAGTTTTCCTTCCATTTCTAGTTTGCTAAGTTTTAGGGCAAAATACTCCTTTTAAGGTATAAACCACATGGACTACATGGATAAATCTAACAAATAAGTTAAAATGGCTTCACAAATGGCTATCATGAAGATAGAAGGAAAGGATACATGAATTTCTCAAGAATTTTTATGACTATAAGAGAAACTAATTTATATTAATATTTTAATTTATCTGTATTTATTTTTATTCACTTCAGGCAAAAATACAAGTTTAAAACTATCAACACATACAGAGACTTTCAAAATAGCTCTGTATGACTGAACATGTCAAAAAAATTTTGTCATTTTAGTAATTAGGTGAGAGAATTGATCAACAAAAGCTATAAGTGGAAAGAGAGTAGATGTGATTATTGGAACAAGTCCATTTAAATATGAATGACCTAATGGGTCCTTATAAATCTATATGCCAATACTAAAGATTTTCTACTAATTATAAAATGAATAAAATTAATCCAATAAAGTGTATAACACTTGAAAATAATCTTTCAAAATTGTTATTAAAGTATTAAATTGCCAGAGGAATTGTGTGGGGAGGTAGGCTGAGGAATTGGCTTCACTGTCTCATAAAAAAGGCTGCAAAATACCTTGATTCTTTTGAGATAGTCTAGATAACTAAGGAAAGATAAGAATTCTTACTTGAACAGAAGTAATATCATTCAGGACAGGAATACAATGAATATAAACTCCATAAAAGCAGTTTGGAGGTTCTTCATAATGGGATAGCACATTCTGATGGAGGAATGGTAAGGGAGTCCCCATCAAAATAATATGACTTCAAAAGCTATCTTTTCTATTTGGTGTCAGTCTTCAATGTGTCTCCATTGTCAAAACAAACAAACAAACAAACAAACAAACAAACAAATCTGTAGAGCTTGTGCATTGACTTGGGCAGAATTTCATTTGGTTTAATATCTTGCTTAAGCAATCCAATCACATTTTTGATACAGATGAAAATGTGCTTCTGGTTTTAATGTAATCTTTCTATTGTGGTTAAGAGAGACTTCAGTGACTCTGAAGTTGTATTTTAGCTTTTGAGTTTTTTTTTTTTTCTTCTTCTTAACAGGAATGGAGGGATAATAAATTGATCTCAGACAAAATTTGATTTCATCCTTGTCAAATTATTATATTAGTAGAAGTTTATAACAGGTAACAGGATGACAACCTTGGAAGAGTAAGATTTTCACTCAACAAATAAATATGGACAATGGTGTTTTCACTGCTTTGTATTTTATGTTTGTATTTTTTAAATTTAGTATGTCTTTTGGAACTATGGTCTTATTGAAAGCTCAGGAAATTGAGAAAATATGAATGCTGCTTCGTCAAATAAAACATCTTGTATTCCAAATGAAAGACAAGAGTTTATTTACTAATCCCCAAGCTTTGACCACAGGACTCAAAATTCCTAGTTCAGAGTCACTGGCTTTGATGAATAAAGCAGAGTTACACTGGACAGTCTCTGGACTATCACATTCAAATCATCCTTGCCCTCAGCTTGGTTTAAATGGTGACATCCAGCATTTTAACAAGAGAAAAAGGAAAACAGTGAGGAACTACATGAGGTTCTGTGGACAAGGAAATCATCCAAGTGGCACCAAGTGCTCTTTCCCATTTTCACACCCAGCAGAGGACACTTGCTTGGCACAGGCAACTCTCTGAAGATGAATACGGCTGCTGACATTTGTGATACTTCTGACCTTTCTTGGATTATGGAATAAGCTGTTTTAGAGGATCACACTGGGGTCTTGTTTAGTCTCAAGTCATAACCTGCATAAGCAGGATCTGCACCACAGAAGCCTCCGTTCCCAGGTCAGGGTTGGGTCCTCACTCTGCTGTCTTGTGCTTCCCACTGCAGTCATGTCTGCTAGAAACAGGCCTCTGCATGCGCCTTCCCCCGAGGCTGCTATGGCAAAAGTGGGGGCTTGCCTTTTAAACCTCCTTCTCTCTTAACATCCAGTAAGAAGAGGACCAGTGACGCAATCACTTTATATAACATGGGAATCATATTTCTCTAGCCTGGCCTCCTTATTTTAAATAAAATAAACTCAATGCCTAACTTTTAACATATTCAGTACATGTAGGCATTTCTCCGAGATATTGCGGATTCAGCTCCAGACCACTACCATAAAGCAAAATCATAATAAATTGAGTCACGCAATTCTTTTAGTTTCCCAGTGTGTATAAAAGCTATGTTTATACTATAGTGTAGTCTATTAAGTATGCAATAACATTATGTCTAAACAATAGTACATACCTTAATTTAAAAATACTTTCTTGTTAAAGAAGGCTAAGCATCATCGGAGCCTTCAGCAAGTCATAATCCTTTTGCTGGTAGAACGTCTTGCCTCAGTGCTGACTGATCAGGGTGGTGGCTGCTGAAGGTTAGGGCAGCTGTGGCAATTTCTTAAAATGAGACAACAACAAAGTTTGCCGCATAAATTGACTCATCTTTCACAAAGAACTCCTTTGTAGCATGCAGTGCTGTTTGACTGCAATATACCCACAGTAGAACTTCTTTCAATTTTGTAGTCAATCCTCTTAAACCCCGCTGCTGCTTTATCAACTAACTTTATGTAATATTCTAAATCTCCTGTTGTCATTTCAACAATCTTCACAGCATCTTCACCAGGAGTAGATTCTATCTCAAGAAATCACTTTCTTCATTCATCCAGAAAAAACAACTCCTCATCCATTTCAGCTTCATCATGAGAATGCAGGAATTCAGTCACATCTTCAGGCTCCACTTCTAATTCTAGTTCTCTTGCTATTTTCACCACATCTGCTGTTACTTCCTCCACTGATGTCTTGAATTTCTCCAAGCCGTCCTGGAGGGTTGGAATCAACTTCTTCCTGTTACTGTTGATATTTTGACCCCTTCCCGTGAATCATGAGTGTTTTTAATGGCATTTAGAATGGTGAATCTTTTCCAAAAGGTTTTCAATTTCCTTTACTTAGATTCATCAGAGGAGTCACTATTTATGGCAGCTATGACCTTATGACATGGATTTCTTAGATAATAAAACTTGAAAGTCAAAATTACTCCTTGATCCATGGGTTGCAGAGTGGACGTTGTGTCAGCAGCTTGAAAATAACATTAATCTCATCATTCATTTCCATTAGAGCTCTTGAGTAATACGGTGCATTGTCAATGAGCAGTAATACTAAGAAAATAATCTTTTTTTTCTGAGCAGTAGTTCTCAGTAGTGAGCTTAAAATATTCAGTAAACCATACTGTAAACAGATATGTTGTCATCCAGGCTTTGTTGTTCCATTTATAGAGCACAGAAAGAGTAGATTTAGCATAGTTCTTAAGGAGCCTAGGATTTTCTAAATAGTGAATGAGCATTGGCTTCAACTTAAAGTCATCAGCTGAATTAGCCCCTACCAAAACAGTTATCCTGTTCCTTTGAAGCTTTGCAGCCAGGCATCAACTTCTCTTTAGCTACAAAAGTCCTATGTGGCATCTTCTTCCAACACAAGGCTTGTTTCATCTACTCTGAAAATCTGTTGTTCAATGGCGCCACCTTCATTAATCTCTTAGCTAAATTTTCTAGATAACTTGCCTGCAGCTTCTACATCAGCATTTGCTGCTTCACTTTGCAATTCTTTGTTATGGAGATGACTTCTTTCCTTAAACCTCATGAACCAGCCTCTGCTAGCTTCAAACTTTTCTTCAGCAGCTTCTTCACCTCCTTCAGCCTTTATAGAATTGAGGAGTTAGGGCCTTGTTCTGTTAAGGCTTTGACTTAAGGGAATGTTATGGCTGGTTTGATCTTCTATCCAGACCACTCAGACTTTTTCCATGTCAGCAATAAGGCTGATTTGCATTCTTATCATTCATGTGTTCCCTGGAGTAGCACTTTTAATTTCCTTTAAGAACTCTTCATTTTCATTTGATGCTGTTTTATACAAGATACTTAGCTTTTGGCCTTTCTCTGCTTTCGACATGCCTTCCTCACTAATCTTAAATATTTCTAGCTTTTTATGTAAAATGAGAATTTAAAGTGAGAGACATGAGTGCTTAATTGGCCTAATTTCAACATTATTGTGTGTGTCTCAGGGAATTAGGAAGCCCTGAGGAGAGGGGGAGAGTTGGTCAGTGAAACAGAACACACACAATATTTATTAAGCTCCCCGTCTTATATGGGCATCTTTCATGGTGCCCCAAAACAATGACAATAGTAACATCAAAGATCACTGATCACAGATAACTATAACATATATATTCATAATGAAAAAGTTTGAAATATTGCCAGAATTACCACCAAAATGTGACACAGGGACACGAAGTGAGCAAATGCTGTTGGAAAAATGGCACCAATAGACTTGCTCAACTCAAGGTTGCCACAAAGCTTCAATTTTTTAAAAATAAAACATAGTATCTTTAAAGCACAATAAAGGTGAAGCACAAAATAATGAGGTATGCCTATACTGGGTTTTAACTCCTCTTTTTCCAAGAGTACATAATTACAGAAATATTCTGCTGCGAACTTCCCACATTTTTAGGCTGCTGCTGTTTCCTTTTTCTTCATTATACCAACTGGAGATAATTACAGGTAGAACTTTAGAGATGTTCTGTGCAATACATCTTCAGAACTAATAAATTTAGAAACATATTGCACTCAGGATTAACTAGATTTCCTACATTCTGCAAAATGTTCTCTAAAAATTCCTGCCAGTTTCTTTTTGTGGGAAAGAAGAGACAGTCAATCTTATAAGTTTATTTAAAAATTAAATTACTTCATAAAATGGTGGATAGCTAATAAAGTACATGTATAATTCTTGGACATTTCCTTTGTGATCACTTGGTTTCATCCCTAAAGCCAGCACTTTCCTTTTAATGATTAATTTAAATTAAATTAAGTGCACTTTCAGATCTTTAGCTTGAAGGGATGAATAAGAACCTGTTTACTGCTCCAGCAGATCTATAGATCTAGCAGATGTCAACATCGGCATTCATTCGTCACAACAGGAAACACTGCCTCCTTCACATGCGTGGGCTCATTTAATTCTTACAGCATCTCCATACAGTAGACATCACTGCACATTTGCATCCCATAGGGGAGAACAATTTGATGTTAATTAACCTGCCCAAAGCTACATAATTCCTTAATAACTGAGCCAGGATTTTAAAAAAATCTTTCTTACTCCAAAGTGAATGTCTATAAAATCCACTTAATCTGACCCCTTCAAATGGGTATTTCTCAGAGCTCAAGGCTGATCTTACAAAGCAGCCATCTCAGTAGAATGTCCTAAGACCACCATCCAAAAATACCTCCACCAAGTATCTGTACAGAAATCTAAAATTTATCTCTTTCAAATTGTACTGTTTAATGTAAAGGATTGGTCCTTATTTCATATACCCCTTAGAGGCAACGTATTAAATCTTACCTGCTAATTTGCTCTCTATTCTCACATCTTCTCTTTCTTTCCTCTTCTCTCAAGAAAACATTCTTTCTCCTTGCCTTGGACTGCTGCCATCCTTTCCTACTTCCTCTAGGATAGTGGATCTTGAATAGTGTTCCAAGTCCTCACAGCTGGGCTCTGTCTTCTAAGCCTCTCCTCAGCCAGAGAAACTAGGTCTTCGCTTTATGCTTCTCATATCGCATCTATTTAAATTACAGCTCTCAAGGCTAAACAATGATACAAAACACTTCTCTAGCATTTTTTTCTCTCAAATATTCACCCTTTCTCTTGCATCTCAAGTCTCTAACTTTT
Organism: Camelus dromedarius; assembly: GCF_036321535.1. Taxonomy (NCBI): domain Eukaryota; kingdom Metazoa; phylum Chordata; class Mammalia; order Artiodactyla; family Camelidae; genus Camelus; species Camelus dromedarius. The sequence continues at coordinate 65,516,180 of NC_087439.1, read as the reverse complement.
TATGCTGTTTCCCTCCTACACACTTAGTGAGCTACCTTGCTTTAAACTTGGGGATGATGAATAAGATCACTGAGCATTTTTCTTTTATTCTGAAATAATGAGCATTTTATTTTATTTTATGTGCTAGAGTTGCCATAACAAAGTATCACAGACCAGCTGGTTTAAACAACAAAAATTTATTTTCTCAGAGTCTTGGAGGCTAAATGTCTAAGTTCAAGGTGTCAGCAGAGTTGGTTTCTTCCAAAGCGTCTCTCCTTGGTTTGTAGATGGCTTTATATTTGGCCATGGACTATATGTGGAGATAGGATTTTTACACAGGTAATTTAGTTAAAATGAGATCATTTGGTGAGACTTAATGTAATTCAATATGACTGGTGTCCTTATAAAAAGAGGAAATGTGGACACAAACATACACTAAGGGGAGAACATGTGAAGACAAATGGAGAAGATGACCAGCTTCAAACCAAGGAAAGAGGCTGCAGAAGGAACTCAGCCTACCAACACCTTGAACTTGGTCATTTAGTCTCCAGAGCTGTGAGAAAATGAATTTCTGTTGTTTAACAGCCTGTCTGTGGTTTTGGCAGTCCTAGCAAGTTAATATGTTGGTAATTTTTTAAAAATGGCTTCATTAAAGTGATGGAAGGAGAAAACAGATCTGACTGAGAGGAAGAACCAATAGGAAGCAAGAAAATAAGAAACACAAGTCATACTTATATGAAGAACCCAAAAAGAACAGTATACTTCTTGAATCACTCTTATACATTCAAGAACCCTATTTTTAAATGAAATTTTAATATATTATCATCTACAAATTGCTACAAAAGATAAACTCTATTTTATTTTGTCTTTGGAAGCTGTTTTATATCAATAGATATTCAAATATGAGAGTCTTTAGTGTACAAATAATTAGCATTTCCTTAAGACACTAATTTGGAATTCGTGACCATTCAGTCTGAGGCTAATATGACATTCTTCTCACTTTCTACGAGGAATCTAGCAGTTGATTATGACCAAACTCACTCTATTTTCTAAATCAAAAGTAGGCAAACATTTTCTGCCATCTGGACTGATAATAAAACATCAAGTGCAAATCAAATGATTCTCAAAAATCTGTGCCAAGTGGTAATTTCAGTCACAGTTGAGAGAGGGTCGTGGAGATCATGAACAGGTGAGAGCAAGAGAGAATAAAGCATCTGGCCAATGTAAAAGCTACTGATTATGATAAAGTGATAATTCTTTTAGAAATAGAATATGTCACTACTACACAAAGTCAGAGACCCAGATGTCAGACAAATGTAAGGACATGGTCAAGTTCAGACCACACCAGGGAAGCAAGAGAAAGGACATGCATGACAGGCTTATGCATTCAATTTCCCAGGTCAATCAGAAGGGGCCCAAGGAAGCTGACAGGTTAAGTGCATGGTTAAAGCTAAAGATATGTGTGAAAAATATGAATGCAGTTTGAACAACATACTGGGCTCATCTTTAACACTTGGGACATGCATCCTAAGGTTCAGCGTGTGTGCAACTAGCCCATGAGTTTTAATTCCAGGGAAGAAGTCAGCTTTATGGGCTGTAGTCATTTTCCTGGGAGGGTAAATGACAGCTGGCTGATAGTAATGCCTCCAAGAATACAGCCGCCTTCTAAGGTCCCTGCAATGACAAGAGAGGGCTAAGAAGCTGGGATTAACTAGTTATGTGAGCAAAGAATAATGTCTGTGTCCAACATTACCATCCTCTAGAAGCCAACCCCCATGCACTTCATAAATGCAGGAGAATGACAGAAGAATTTAGGGGGATCATAATTAGGAGTACAAGTTCCCTGTCCATTTCCAACTTCTATCTGCAAATTTTTGAGGCAAATATTAAAAAGGAAAGGGTCATTTGTAACGGGTAACAGGATCTATATTTCTCTTAGAGAAGTGTCTCATTGTTACCAAGCATCTCAAGTCAGTTTCATAAGAATGATAATGACAGATGGCCAACTCCTCCAATGTGTTCGTGATGTCACCAAGTTTTAAACAATAAAGCAAAAAAAAAAAATCCAATTTGTTTTAAGAAGTGATTTCATTTCTAATAGTTAGCATTTTGTAAGCCTTAGCAGATAACAGTTCAACATAACATTGAAAAAATTAGCTCACAAATTTCATGTATCTTTTCAGTGAACTGAACGCCCAAAATAACATCACATAATTTCTCAAAAATTATACTTATATAATGACGAAAATAATCAAATTGTCATCTGAAGATAGAGCCTTTAAGTTCCCAATACCTGGTAAGTTTAAATACTTAAAGTAAGATAAATTATGATATAATGCTACTCAATCTGCTAAGACTACTTAAAATTTTTGTTTTGAAGGGCATTTAGATAAATTAACTTTGCATTTTCCTCTGATGTTATATCCTCAATTTGTGTCTTTAGAATCTATAACTCATTTTTTCTCATATGGTAAAATTACTTGATTGAATAAAATAAATCTCAAAATTCAGAAATCAACACCACCTTTTCTTTGCAATTTTGACTGTTGAATGATTCCCATCATTACCTAAACACAAAGCTAAAGAAACAAGAAATTACATATTTTAAGTGCCAGTTAAATCTTTTCCTTTAAACTACTCTTTTTAGTTGAATAGGTTTCTAAGAGAAGAACTATCAAATTCTTCTTTTTTCTCTGAAAAGACTTATCACTTGGATTTTACCATTTACTTACACATTAGGAATCCAAGTTACTAATGCATTAAAATCTTTAAAAGGGCAAATACCACCATCAGGTTAGCATGAGAAGGTAGCATACTCTGCTTGTGACATGAAGCAGTTCCGAAGTGTGTGATGACTCACGTGGGGTTAAAACAAACATGTTCAGACATGGCACCTCTTGAGCACTGGAATGACGGTGCCATTTGTTCCACACTTGCCCCAGTGATAAATTTATTCGCAGGTCACTAGAAATGTACATCAATGTATAAAAATATTCAAACACATTTCTTCAGTGAAATTTCTCAACATTCTTTGTTGTAGTAACCATCTGTCTCCTAACATCATCCAAACCACAGGTCTCTTTGTAAAGAACCAGGATGCTGTATAAGCACACACCGAATTGCGGACATCATGGAAATACTTGCTCTCACCTTCAGCAATACATCAATTCCTTATAAGAATCTGTTAGCAACTTATTGATTATAAGCAAATGGACAGTTCTTTCCTCTAAGTCCACAAATACTGGTTTTGTTCAAGGAAAGTCTGAACCTAGAACTGTTAGGCTTTCACAATTGCCAAAAATAAAATTTTAAGTGTATTGTCTAGCTTAATTCTGAGGCCTGTCTTATCACTTCATCTCTGTCTGTCAACAGCCCCACCAGTTCACCTCCAGCTACCTGTGCCGGGACACAGGTTTGGCTCAGTATTTTTAACTCTTGTCAACTCTTACTGTTGCATATTGTAATTATTTAATGTGGGATTAGCTGCATGATGTCTGTCATAAAAAAGTACTGTTGCAGAAATGCTGTTGTCTCCTGCCGCCTTCAGTTTCCTGCTCTTCAATATCATACAACACTTAAATTTTCCATAGAAAGGAGTAAGTAACAATTTATGTCAACCATGATAACTCAAACTGCTGAGAGGAACAGAAATGAGGACGATTTTTGGCAACGCGTGAAAACCATGTGGGAGCAAGTGGGAAATAGAAATTCCCAAGAAGCGGAGTTTAGAAAAGTTTACAGAGAGATGGTTAAGTGAGAAAATGATACTACTTATTGTGGTTTTAAAAAAAAAATTAAAAGAAACCTAATTTTGATGCATTCAAAAATAATATTTCGATTCAGTTAGATAGCTCAGTAAATGGGGAAAGCCTGTATCTGCAGGTCCCCCAGATAACTCTTAGGTGTATATGAGACATTCATATACCCAAACAATAAAGCTAAATTTTTGTTTTCTACATCAACTTAATATCAAATATTTCTTACTGCTAGTTAACATCAACTTAATATCAAATAAACTAGCAGTAAGAAATATTTCACTGTGACAACGCTAACATATATGGTTGAGAAAAGATTTTTGATTAAGATGTGTGATTTAGTTTCCCAGCGTTAAGAGTAAAATAAGAGAAAAGTAGATCCCTGTTCTTAGTTCTCTGTCTGAGATTAACCTTTAATTCTACGGATATATTTTTGGGTGTTAACGAAGTTCCCAGCTTTATATTACTACAAGTCATACTCTGCTCTCAAAGAGTTCACCATCTAATGCAAAGAGAAATACAGAGGCAGTTAATAAACAATAGAGTAGCTGATAGAAAGGAAAGCAGCGTGGCAAACCATTTACGTCTGTGTGGGGCTGCTAGAGGTTTCACAAAAATAGTTACACTACTTCTTAAGAGAAGACTTACATGATGAGGTCTTGAGGAACTCCTGCAAAAAGAGCAACCAGAATCTGTATTAAGTAGAGGAGGATAAAGCATTCATGAGTCATTTCAGCATTTTCAGTTGAGAACAACCCCATTTAGAGTGGTTTTTATCTCTTTCTTTCATTCAGTCCCACTTAGGATTACTTGCCTTATTGTTTTATTACTCCTATGAGTAAACACTAAGTTGTTTTAGGACAACCAAAGAACTGTCAAAGTCAGACTGGTTTGTAGAGACTTGAGGGACACTGAGGTATCCTACAGATCTGAGATAGTAACCAAATTTCAATGTGATGCAAAGCTTGTAAATGGGAATCTGTATCGTTCTTGGGAAAGAGTTAGGTCTCATATTTTGTGATCCAAAAAATTACCTTGCAAACCCTTTAACATTGTGGTCTTGCTCTTATTACTTAGAATTCAATTTGTGTGTGCTGAAACCACCCCATGATAGCAAAGTAGCTATGTTCTAATAATTCTTGAGGTTATTATGATACTATTTCTCAGAAGATAATGCACTGAAGTACTCATTTTCAGGATCAAAAATACTCAAGGTGCAATAGTGTGCACCATGAGTTTCAGACTGCTGTACAGTCATTAAAATAAATTCCAAGAATACACCTGCTTGGAAAATTCTAATTGGTGTGATTACTCTGGAACTGGAAATAATTCTTTTAAAAATATAAAGACTTATTTTAGAAAATAATCAATGGTAGAACACAAAATTGCCAAATGAGTCATTCAGTATAGTAAAATATCTTTCCCTTGAATTCTGCTAAATATGTTATCAGATTCAAAGACAGCACATTGAAAATTATTTTTCAGAATTTTTCTAAGAAGATCATAACATGCACAGGTCAACATCAACAGAAGAGAGGGAAAAAAATCTAAGAAATAAAGACAAGTGAACCACTTTGGAACCAATAAGAACAGATTAGGAATTTACTTAGAATTATATTTCCTAAGTTTCCATCTTGAAGTTTTGAATAGTAATACAGAATAAAGAAAGTTATTTTATTATCAGTTATTTTAAAACCAGTAAATACTAACAAATTATTTCTAGACTTGTGTATTAATAAGCTGTTTCCACAAAAATGTGCACCTCAAACAATGCCAAAACTCAGCAGCATATGGCAGGAAGTGTTCATTTCTCATTCACCTGACAAGTTCTGAAAGCTCAGCTAATTTCAGAGAAAGATCAAGGGGGCTTGTATTCAGACTACAGATCAGTTTGTGTCTACTCTATGTGCCTTGCATTTTTCAGACTCCCACAGGCTACCCATGATGTTTGTCTCTTGGCAATGGCAGAAATGCAAGAGACCAAGAACTTTTCAATGTTCTGTTTGTGTCCTATCCCTGACAATGCATTGGCCAAAGTAAGTCATGTGACCAAGATCTACATTAATAGGATGGGAAAGATCTACCTCACGTTTGCCATGAGGCTATGGTAAGGGTGAAGATGCCATATATGGCTACCAAGAAATAAAGAATGAAGACAGGTAACTAAATCTGCCACAACCTTAACATGCTTTTATCCTTGAGAAGGAAAAATTTTATACATATTGCTAAGAGTCTGGATCTTAAAAACAGTGTTCCTAAGAATTAATATATGTGGGTAGCAGTAAAATATCCAAAATTAAAAACAGAAATGCTTGGTAATGCATATATATATTCATATAATACTATTAACATCAAACGAGTATACAATTTGTCACCTTTAGAAAAAAGGAGAAAATTATATAGCTAAACAGATGAGATGACAGAAGTGAAAAATATTAAAATGCTTAAAATAGGAAAAGAGATGAGACGAAATAGGACAAAATTGAGATAAGTGAGAATTATTAAAAACCAACAGCAATAAAATTAACATGGGTAGTGCAGAAAATCAAATCTCTGGAGCACAAAATAGAGTAGAATGTCAGAAGAACTCATTTCCTTGTGGTGGTAGGACTAAGTGCTCCAGTTTCTTACTGACTGTCTGCTGGGAGAGACCTCCAGCTTCTTTCTATGTGGACTTGCCCAGCATGGTCATTTAATTGTCCAGCAAGGAGAGCCTCCAGAGCAAGTCTTCTATCAAGATGGAGTCTTATATAATAAAACATAATTATAAGAGTGACAGCCCATCACCTTTGCAATATCCTATGGGTTAAAAGGAAGTCTCAGGTCCTGATCACACTCAAGGAGAGGGAATCACAAAAAAAGCATAAATACCAGAAGGCAAGGATCATGCAGGGGCCACCCTGGAGTCTGTCCACCTCTAGAAGTACCAATTTTGGCTCAGTAAACATGGTCACTAATAAATTGTTGGGGAGGTCATCTAGAGGGCACGTCTGCTGGTTCATCTTAGCGCTGGACTTGGGCAATCAGGGCATCCTCACTCAGTCCTTGGAATGTATATTCTGCTCACCATCCCACCGTGGGAGCTGTTCCATGGACATAGCCTTGAGTGGGTAAGGTGTTGTTGAGACCATCTGGACTGAATACATGACTGAACCCAGTTACAGTCTCTCCATAAACTTATTTAAGATTCTGGTAGGCAGGCAGGAGTCCTGTTAGTCCTGTGGCCACCCAAGACAAGCCTCGTATGTAAGTTCCCTTGCTTATTAAGCCTGCTGCCAACCAATCTGGAGTGGTCCGCCTCTTTTTCCAGTCTCTCCTTGCCCTCCATGTATGGGAGCCAGTTTGCTAACCAATATAAATGGAGGCTCAATTTCACCTGTAATTTATATCAGGAGTTATCAAACTACAGCCCATGAGCCAGCCACTTGCTTTTGTAAATAAAGTTTTATTGGCACAAAGTCACACACATTTATTCATGAATTGTCTATGGCTGCTTTGCTGATACAATGGTGTATCTGAGTAATTGCAAGAGAGACTACAATATAGCACTTCCTAATATCTGGACCTTTCAGAAAGTTTGCCAACCTCTGATTTAAATAGTGGTTTTAGCATAGGTTAATTTCTTTGTTAGTTAGATTGATTAACTATGTACTTTTCCATAGTTTTTGAAAAAATAAATGCAACCTAACAGATGAAAGATGAGATGATTAGTGCCAAGCTTTATGAAATTGGAAATTTGAATATTTTCTTGTAGTAACATAGCACCATCACGTGGAATGTTATGGAAACTGTGGGAAAAGTTAATTGAAGTACTATTAAGTTACATTTTAACATCTAGAATGCTTTGATGTAACTTCTAAATTCTACTGAAAATAATGTGTAAAAAAAAGTCCCACTTATTAAATTAAAAATATTTATAGAAGTTAGAAAATACATAATCCAAAATATTATTTTCTGGACAAGGAAACTGGTCTTCTGAAATTAAATGACTTATTAAACTTACACAGTAAGTTTAAGTGGGATTTTAGAATTTTTCTACAAAAAAAATGAAGGTGCATTTATGTATATGAGTGTACATATTAATTAATACTTTGAATTAAATATTTAAGTAATATTTTTATTTAAAAATCAATTCAGTAAATTTCAATGGAACTTTTTATTTAGAACAGTTTTAGATTTACAGAAAAATTGCAGAGAAAGTAAGCAGAGCTAATTTTCATGGACAGAAATACTAAATGGCTTACATCAATACCAAAATTGTGGTGAGCAGGGCAGATGCTGCTTTAGGTGTCTGAATGGCTGTCCTGGGAAAGATGGATTACACTATGTTTCCTGTGACCCTGAGGTATAGAATGAGTTCTGATGGACCAAAGATACAGGGTGACAGTTTTGTTCCAAGGGAAACAACAACAACAAAATCACCCAAAACATTCTAACTGAAAACAGAATGGGCAATCTGGTGAGTAATAAGTTTTCTGTCTTAAGGGCTATGCAATCAGAAAAATCAGACTCTTTTGGGGAGTTTGGTAGAGCAAGGGATGTTATTCAATAGTAGGATGAAAGATGACAGTTCGTCCTGAAACCACTATCATGTATTTGAATTTGTATATTTGAGATGTAGAAGTGCAGGGAGGATGTAAGTGACTGCAAACCATGAATAGTTAAGGGTGCCCATTTAAAGATTAGGTTAAGTGCATTCTGGTATATCGTGTTAGGGAGGCAAATGCCACCTATGTCTCACAGACCAGGAAGGGAAAACAGGCGGAAATCTGTGGGATGTATCCGAACTTTCAGACATACCCAGACCTAATGAGGATGGACTCTGCTGGTGGAAGATGCTGATCACTGTTTATCTAAGAAACCAGGGAGACCTGGACAACTATTCCAAAACACCCCTTGCTTTCTCATTGACACATTCTCAGTTGAGAAAACTGTAAAATGTGGAGCTTCATAAAATCCAAGGACTGAAAACAGTTATTAACATCATATGATGACTTTATATCCTAATCATAAGAGCAAGAATTTTGTCCTAGAGTACAAATTTGATATTTTAGTACTTTCAGCCTACTGTTTTAAATCCACATGTGTGACCCATTTTGATGCCCACCACCCTTCCAAAGACTGCTTCAGATGCTCAGAAATGTGCTTTGCAGACTATGACTCTGCACACCAGTCCATCTCCCACTGCCACGTCCATGCTCTCCTCACCTGCCTTGGGCTAGGAACTCAAGGTCGTGCTACCCCACTGTGGGGACGCTATTCACCACAGTCCTTAGCTCAGACACTCCACTCTGGGTACATATGGGCACCCTCCTCAGTCCATTCAGACTTCTATTCTGTGCCTCCTTCCCACCATTTGTAACCCAGCATGGGCTCCGATTCCCCGCATCAGGTCTGTTCCCTACAAGGATGCCCTCCTCACCCTCCTCTGCCACCACTGGTGCCCTCTCATGCCAGCTTCCTCTGTCCTTGCTCAGGCTCTGCCCTGAGCCATCCTTCAAGGCACAGACGTCCTCTGCATTCCTCAGACTCTCTCTCCTTCCCTACATTTCTCTGCTCTACCTAAAGTTTCAGGACTAAGTTGCTCTGGAGAGGTATTTAGTAATGAAAGAAAAGGGAAGGGAAGAGGAAGGAAGAGGGAGAGAAAGCACACATTTGGAAAAGGTTTGGTTACTGTTTCTGTAAACAAAGAAATATTTCTTGCTTTCTCATGGATAAATGTTAATGTTAAAATGTTAAAAATATCAGTTATTCTTAGGATATATTTTAAACTATATTGCATCACCTTATACATTTGGCCTCTAAGTTTATTCCATTTCTCTTATTTAAAAAATGGAAAGCTCAGGTTTTGAAGCTGACGGGGCTAAATCTGTTTTTTTTAAAAAGAGCACACTCCATGATTACCACACTACACTAATTATTAAAGCACATGATAGTATAATAATTTTTAGGCATATTTCAAATGTACATTTCAGCTTTCTGAAATACGCATTTTCTCCTCTGCTCTTCTTAATTTTGTATTAACTGACATTAAAGAAATTATAGAAACTCGAAGTGGGTTTAGCATTTCTCAATATTGCTGTAACAAAGCAAAAATGGAATGAGATCTCATAGCAGAAAATAAAGACAGAAGCCAGTCCAGAGATACGGGAAGATGAAGTAATCCTCTTTGGGAATGACAAATCAATTTCATTTGAAGGAACATCTTCAGATCTTAAAAAAACAATTTACAAAAATAATTAAGGTTTTAAACAACCTAGGAAAGGAAACCACTTAGATTACTTTCTTTCAAATAATGATGGCTTGATATTTGGGCTCTAAAACACACACATATATACCTATGACTCTAAATATTTAAATTAGTTATTGCTTGGGGTGGAGGTGGGTATAGCTCAGTGGTAGAGTGCATGTTTAGCATGCACAAGGTCCTGGGTTCAATCCCCAGTATCTCTATTTAAAAAAAAAAAAGATCAGTATTTAAATTAGTTATTGCTCAAAAAATTACAAACTATTTAGAATTCAGAAAATGTCCTTATACTAACTCTGTTGTAAATGGTTATTGGTTTCCATTCAGTGCAGACTATTTTTTGAGAATACATGTATACTCATATGTAAATTTGGCAAATGTGGTTATGACTGGATGTGATTATGTTGTCATAATACTTTATAGATTTTTTTCCCTTTCCTTTTCAGTAGCGTATAGGCCATACAGAAGAGTACATGGTTCTATAGATTCAGAAATGGAGGAACAAAAGGTATTCTAGAATGCAGTGACACCTCAAAGGACTTCACTGTGGGGCAGATTCCCACCTTCCACCCTCAGGAGTCTTCATTTTTAAGAAGCATCACACATAATTCTGTTACATAGGTTACACCAAGAAAAGCAGATCTAACAGTTTGGTTTGGTTTCACAGTGCTCACAGAAACAGTAACAGATTCCAGTGGAAATGAAGTATTGGAGAGTTTTATGCATAAAGGTTATTTACATACAAATTGAACATTTGTCCACTGGAGGACAAATAATAAAATATATTCCACTGAAAACCCTCCCAAAATAACTAGGACAGTGCTGTCAAAAAGAATACTGTATCACAGTATACTAAAGAGAACAGGTTTCTACAAAATCTTGAAAGTCAAAGCTTACACTCTACTTTTAGCATACAAATGATATGTACTCTCCAAAGCAAAATGATATTCCGTTTCCTAATATGAGAAACTATATATTTTGAGTAAAATAGAAAACTAGTATTCAATAAAGCATTGATCATTGAAGTATTTAAGCTGATGAACGTTTACATTTGATTACTTCTCAGTTTCATTCTTACTTCCTTTCAGTGGTAAAACATGTCCAATTCCTAGCTTTAGCACATGTCCAGCTCTCATCTTCAGCATAATCAATTGACTATTTACCCTTTGTGAAAACTCTAGGCAACACTGATTTCCATTTTGACAACTGAATTGCGTCTATTATACTAAAACTCACATTTTTTATTATATAAATATATTGGAGAAAGTTCTTTCCAATGCTCCATTTCACCATGCCATCCACTTTCCTGACATCACTTGCCATAAATTAATTCAACAAAGGTATTGTGAGTGATTTTTAGTATTATCCATCAATTTTACTTTTTTTAAATACTAACTGAGGAACTCAGAATTAAGAACTTACCAACAGCTGGCAGAATGTGTACTGCTCCAAAAGCTTCACTGTTTGCATTTTTTCCTATTTGCGTTTTTATCGTTCTGTGAACATGTGCCTGGTTTGTCAAATAAGACTTAAATTTTAAGTATTTTTGTAAATTGCTTAAATATACATTGTATTCTATAATTTTAAAGGTATATAACAGTTATATAAAGGGAAATCAAAATGTTGTTAAGCTTGCTGGAAAAAATTAAAATAGAAGGCATATAGCACCACCTACTGATAAATCCATTTATTTATAACACAGCTTAGTTTTATTTCATTGAAAATTAAAAATGAAAATTACAGGAAATATCATGATTCTACTTATTTGTGGATATTCCAAGGATTTTAATTCCTAGTCTATTTGGTGTTGATGATGATTGTTATTGATATAATGCAACAAGGAAAACAAGATATTTTAATACAAGTTAGCAAGAGTCATGTTTTAAGTGTGCCAGATGTCAACCTACTGCCTCTCAGCTCCAAATCCCCTCTTCATTGTCTTGCTTGTGAAATTGGAGCTGAAACATTGTCTCCTCCCGGCTGGCAAGATGGTAAGCTTCTCCAGTAGAGGGACCCTGAGGGGCACAACAGGAGGAGGAAAGGGTTCCTCTTTCCTGTTCCAGCGTACTTATTTTTCCTTCTTGCTCCTAGAGTATTCAGACAGCGAGTGGGACACCCAGTTGAGCTCACTTCCAGTGAGTTTCCATGTAACACACATGGACAAAGACGTCCAGAAAGTCCTGCAGGCAGCACAGCAGCTTCCCAGCAAGTTCAGCATCACCCACAGGGGGTGACTTCCAACACGGGCAAAAAATATGTTCCTCTGAAGAGTACACAGAACTCTTACTACAATAGACTATATCCTGTGCCATAAATAAACTCCTGATATATGCGAAAGAAAGAAAATCCTGTAAAGTATATCCTCTGACCAAAGCAGAATTAAATCATAAATCAACAAAGGAAAGGTATCTGAAAAATTCCCAAATGTGTAGAAATTAAATATTTCTAAATAACCAGGAATCAAAGAAGTTATAAGAAAAAAATTAAATATTTTGAACGAAAATGAAACTACAACATATTAAAAATGTGCTGAGTTATCACCAAGGCTACAGGAATTAGTTGTGTGCCTATTTGAGGAAGCCATTTAAAATCTCAGTGCCTTCATTTACCTGACTGTAAGGTTAGCAAGTTGAGTTTGGGTCTTTTTCCAGCTTTTAGTTTTTATGAATTTAAAATGTGAAAGCATTAAATCTGAAAATGCAACCTCAAAAAGATTATAGATAATAATATTGGAGAAGAATTATGAAGGATCTGGAATTTTAATTTCCTTATAAAATACTGATTGAAAAGAAGCATTAGTCTAGACTTGCAGTTTTTACTTTACTTCTCAAAATCTAAATCCCATCATGTTGGCAGACTAACAAGGTACTCCTTGTCATATAACCTCAGGTGGATTAATGAAGTAACATATTGTATGATGTCCTTTGCAATTCTACAGCTGAAAAAATGTGTCCAAGCACACTGAAATATCTCACTGTACCCTTGTTACTTATTGACATGAATAGAAAACTATGATTTTATATGTTTAAATTATTTTATACTTTCTCTTGGGTAAATTGGCTCAAACTTATATTTTAAGTTTTGAAAAATAAAAATAAAAAGGACAACTTAGAATTGTCATTAGCGCTGGCTCAAATTTAACTGCAATATGATTAAATAAAATATTGCTCCATAAATTATTCTTTAAAAGGGAGTTTAAAAGAGACCTTTTTTTTTCAGATGGAATCTCTGGTTGAAAAAGAAAAACTGCATTAGCCATAAGCTTGCTCTAATATTTTGAGATTTGCTTAGTAAAAAGTCTGCAGCTCTCCCTGCTCTGGGTATGAAGAGTATGAAAAGCTTAAAGTATAGCAAGCACAGAGCAAGAGTCAGGCCAACTAACAATAAAATATCTTAAGTCTTTATTGATTTGAGTCACGTATAGGTGCCAGGTGCACCATGTTCTAAGCAAAAACCATCATCAGGGACCTTTAAGATCAACTGTCATCAAGTAAGAAGTAAAGAATCACCTCAGCTAGAATTGCCACTCATTCTAGACTGATACTAACAATTGTGTGATTTTAGACAATTTATTTTACCTTGTTTTGTAAAAACTGATTTGTAAAATAAAGGAAACACTTCTAGCCCTCAAATTCACTGGTCCTATGACGATAGGCATTCTCTTCCTTTTAAAAGCTCCTCCTTACATCATCTCTGGCTTAAGCATTATGTAGCTTACACTGCTATTTGATAACCATTTTATTTGTATATCCCTCCTCCAAACCGAGATTTCATTAAAATAATGGTAAACACAGTTTTTAAAGATCTAAATGACAGTGAAAATGAGAAGTGGGAGACATGAGCAGAATATCAATCAAGCACATTATAAAATCTTGAAGATAAGATTCAAAAATGGTTTCTGCATAAAACAGAACAGTCCATTTGTACCTGATGCTGGGAACATTTTCCATCTAATGGCACAGTTTGTGACACTGCACTGGCAGAAAAGGGGGGTTGTTAGATCATGAGATTAATTCCCTTAGAAAAGAGATGACAAGGAGTTCCGTCCCCACTTCCTACACGTGAAGCCACAGTGAGAAGACAGCTGCCTATGAACCAGGAAGCCACCCTCATCAGACACCAAATCTGCCAGCACTTTGATCTAGAACTTCCCAGCCTCCGAATGGTGAGAAATAAATTTCTGATGTTTACAAGCCACCTAGTCTATGGTGTTTTGTTATAGCAGCCTAAACAGACTCAGATAGTTAAATTATTTAATTATTTATTTAATTCTTCCAAATATGTACACACACCCTGTTTGTTTTTTAAGTACTAGATCTTGGAAAGACCTTTAATCAAAGTTCAACTTCAAAAAATCACTTTAGTTGAATCCTATTTCCTGCCCTAAACATCATAACTCAAGGTACCACTGCCATCAGGAGGTACAATTGTGGCATAAAGTTACAGAAAAACTTAAGCAACCAAAGAAAATGAAATCTATTTAAGAGAAGAGAAATATCACATCCTGTTCTGATTTTAATGGTGCCAAAATTATGGTATCCAGACGAAAATTAAGAATAATACTTAATTTTGATCACCCTAAATGGTCCCCTGCTGTTCACATTAACTTTGTTAATACATGAAGTAGTTTAGCTGAGTGTGAAAAATAATGACCTGATTAATATTAATCCTAATAATGATACCTTAATTTAAACAGCACTTAATCAAAATTTTTCAAGGTTTAATATGCAGTAAAGCATACAGATACTGGAATCAGAATGCCCAAGATGGATTTGGGTCCAACACCTATAAACTGGGTCAACTTTGGCAATTTGTTAAAATTCTTTCTACTTTGGTTTCCTCTTTTGAAAAATGAAGAAACTAATAGTCCATTCATTGAAAGATTGTTGTGCCAAGTAGTTATTATATGTGAAGAACTTATAACCATGTCCAAGATAATGTCTTAGGTGTTTTTATATGAATTTCTTATTTAGCCTTAAAAAAGCAAAACCAAAACTTTACTGGGGTTAGAATGCTGTTAATTCTCCATACGACACATAAGAAAACAAAGCTAGAGGCTGTCTCTTTACCATAGTTAGGGAGTTTCAAATTAGTCTTTGTCAGAAAATCAGAAAAAGGTTGTAAATAAACCTAACCAATAGTTAGTCTGACCCTGAACAAAGACTGCAAAATTAAGTTTCTAATTTAGAAAAAAATATGCATAACATTGACCTTACATGGCTTTTGTTTAATTGTACTTGAAACATGCATTTATATTTTGTGTCCTTTTTATCCATTTTTATACATGACACAGATATATTTAATACACTTTACTGAGATAGATTTTCAATGAAGATTGTGTAGGACCTTCCTCCTTTTTGCCTACTTTCTTCCAAAAACCCCAACCCTTCCATCCTCACCCTAGCTTGCTCACATAAAATTTTAAAACTTAATTGACCAGTAATAATAAATACTTTCAGAAGTCCTGTATACCATGCGCTTTACATCACTTATTTTAGTTAATTCTTACAATAAACCCATAAGGAAGACATTAACTCCATTTCACATATAAGAACACTGAGGCTTAGAGATGTTTAATAACACATTCAAAGTCATAAGCTAGCCAATGAGAATGCCAGGATCTGATCCCTGTGCTCTCATTTCGGAACGTGTTCTTTGCAGTATGCCATGCTGCCTCTCAAAGACTTGGATTTACATAAAGAAAAATCTACTCGTGCCATCTCCAGCTCTGTGTCTCCACTCCCTTTTTAAAAAAATCATCCTGACTTAACTGAACAACTTAAAAAGTTGTTATAGGAGTGTTGCATTATAGTTATATAACTCCTATATACAGAAAAAAATAAAAAACCAATTGAGGGGCATTCGGAAAACATATTCTCTGAAATTTTCCATTCTCCCTGTGACCACTACCATGTGAATAGCCCAGGCTAGCCTGCTGAAGGATGAGAGACACGTCATCACCATCACCCCAGCTAATACCCAGTCAAAGGCCAGACAGACAATGCCACTCACTATGAGGCAATTTGACTCAATGCTTCCATTGCATTAAGAGAGCGACTTTTTAAGGCTGTAGAGCATTCATCTGACCTGCAGAGGGCACCAGTGGCCCAAACAGCAGAACTTCGTGCCTCTCATTAGACTCAGCCTTGGAAAAACTCCCCTTGCCCTGTGCACCCGCTGTCGATTAAGGGGATCACTGAAAGCCAGCGCTACCACTCTTAGAGATTTGAGCATCATCTAAGACTTTCATGGCAGAGTTTTCAGACTGGCCCAAAAATGGTATATTTGCATAATGTAGTTACACTGAAAACTTTGCAAATTGTTTACATCATTGTTTTTTATTTTTAGATAAAATCAGTGTTTTTTAGATCAGGATATAATTCAAGCTCTAAAATCATTCAATCCTCAATAATGTTATAATAAAAAATTCTAATAGTGAAACCTTAAATTTACCCTAGCCAAAAGACCTGTCTACCTGACCTAACAAAAACCCCAAATCATATACTTGAATAATATTATGTTGTTTTCTGTAAACATATTTCTCCTTATTAAGCTAACAGCCTTTTATTCACTCAAGTTGTCGCCTAGGAAGGGTATATCAAATGCAGGGGCCAAGCTGATGAAGGGCGTGCTCTTTAGCATCAAACCGACCTGGGTTCAAACCCTACTTCTGCCACTTATTAGTTGAGTCACCTTGAGACTTTACGTCTCTGAGCCTCAATTCTCTCATCTATAAATAAAAATAAAAAATACTTGCTTCATGTATCATTGTGAGAATTAAGTTAGATAATTGGCAGAAATGCTTAACACAATGTTAAGTGCACAGAATAAGGGCTGAGCAAATAATGGTTATATTATTGAATAGATACTATTGATTTGTAACTAGTATATTCACAGTTCTTGTGTGGTGCTTGTTGTAAGGAGGACAAAAATCTTTGATAAGTGTCACTATTCTAATATTTGAATTATTTTATATAGTTTCTAGCAAAATCTTTAGCCACATTTCTGTCTTTAAGATTCACCTTAAGTCAAAGAAGAAAATGTTCTTAGGGCAAGTGGAAAGTGTAGCTGTTTAAACATCCATTTGCAAATCAAATATAATTTTCAAGATACTAGAAAAATTTATTCTCTTCAAATTTTAGAAGATTAATCCTTGTAATTTGATAAGCAATTTAATAAATTTATAATTTGGTAAATAATTTAAATGGTCTATGAAAATATGTCATTAACTAAATATAAAGTTAGCTTAATTTTTTTGTCTGAATTATGAAAAAGTATGAATTACCAAACTTTCACCAAGTTTGAAGAAACCTATAAAAATAACAATGTAAGCAGGGAACTATAAGCTTGAGTTCAAGGCAACAATCCTGAAATAAGAAAAATAAAAATATTTTATAATCATAAATGAGAGTAAATCACATAAGCTACCTGTCAGTAATATTTATACATCAAATTACAGATCATTAAAATAAAACTGTAAAAAATGTAAGTGGGAATAGATAGAAACATAATAGTTGGTGACAATCTAATCTCTATGCACTTAGCACTAAAGTAGATCCAAAACATGAGAATCTAAATAAAAATAACTAAGCAGGTCTTACAGATATGTATCAAATTCAATAAAGTGAAAATTAAATGATGCATTTTATTTTTTATAATCACGTATGATATTTTTAATATTGACTATTTATTCCAAAATAAACTGCTAATAAATATCAAAAAGTAAATGTTAACTTCATCATTATGTTATTGTTGATAGTAACTAACAAAAATGTAAATAACTGAGGAATAAAATTGCAATTAACATATAAAACCTATACAAAGAAAAAATTTTAAAGTAATTAAGGGGCATAAGGAAAACTTACTCTTGGAAATTTTCAGTTCTCCCTGTGACCCCTACCACATGAACAGTGCTGGCTAGCCTGCTAAAAGATGAGCGATATTATCACCATCACCCTAGCTAACATCTAGCCAATGACCAGACATGTGAATGAAGCTATTCTAGGCAATCCAGCCCCAGCCAAATTGCCAGCTGACCACAGAATAATCATGTGGCTGACCCACGAAAATAATAAACATTTTCTATTTTAAGCCACTGACATTTTGATTGGTGTGTTACACAGCAAAGTCTAACTGATACAAGATTTAGGCAAGAACAAAGACAAGTTCACACTTTCTTCTGACATGGCCTCTATCAGTGATGGCATAAAAGAAATACAGAGCTTTGCTTTGCTGAACTTGAGAGTGTAGGATGACTCTGAAGCAACAGCAACCTCCTTCCTACCATCACCAAAAAGCCAGCCCAGGACTTGCTCTTTGAGTTTCTCAGGCATGACACAGCCATAGTGAAGGCAATGTATTAAATTCTCCACGTCATTTCCTTACAACCTCTTTTTCTTATCTGAAAGAAAAGGAAAGCACCTTGTCTTTTGTTGTTTAGAAGAACCATAGAACACCAATACTCTATGCAAAAATTCCCTTTAAATTTCCAATCATCTATTTTCTTAGCCTATTCAAGATCCGTTAGAGGTAGGCAATCAACCAATGATAAAAACAAATATTCTGCTACAACCTTCTTTACGTCTCACATTTCACTGTGGATTGTACATCTACCATTATAGTGCCTCAGCCAAAATTTAGTCTAAAATAGTTCTGTTGCAATGTCCTTTATCATGAATTTATAGAATCTTTGCATAGAGAAGCCCTTTTGCCATTTGACTGAAATGCAGATGCTTTAAAGAGAAGTAATGATGTGTTATTTCCCCTTCCCACTTTAATCTGGCTATTGTTCCTAGTGCTTTTCTTTTCAAGATCTTAGTAACCTCCATGGTGCTCAATCCACTGTTCCATTTCAATTCTCATATTACTCAACCTCTCAGGAAGATTGTACACAGCAGAAATATTTTCCACACTTGGTTTGCAGGACACAATATGATCCTGGTTTTCCTCCCACTTTGAAGTTGACTTTGCTCATCTTTCTTTGTTGTATTTACTTCCTCTTCTTAATCTCTAAATGCTGGGGTTCCCTAGGTCTTCATCTCCCACCAACATTAAACCCTAAGTGATCTATTCAGTAACATCACTTTAAATGCCATCCTCATTACAACTAATGATCCTCACAGTTATATGCCCTGCTCTGTCCTCCTCCTCTGACTTCCATGCTTATCTACTTGACATCTCTACTTGGCTACCTCATAGCCATATATAATATGTCAAACACAACCAGATCTCATTCCATACATAAATCAATTCATCACTTTTTCTTCTATATCTTAATAATAAATAATAATAATAATAAAATAATACTGCCATTCACCTAGTTGCTCAAGCCAAAATCTTTGACATCACCCCTGAGTCTCCCTTTTCTCTCTACCCCATTGTTTTCTTAGTAAATTCTAAAAAATTTCTACTTTCAACCTAACCAAATACAACTCCTTCTTACCAATTTCCCACCTACTACCTTAGTCCAGGTCACTACATCTCACACCCAGATGATTGCAATAGCCTCCTATCTGGTTTCCCCACTACTCCTCTTCAAGTCAGACCGTGTCACTTCCTGGCTGAAAATCTTCCAAAACTTCCCTTAATATATCAGAAAACCCCACAAATCTCTCTACAGCCTTTAAGACCACATGTGATTTGATCAGTGGCTATCTACTCACGTCCATGTGCTTCTTCTTCCCATTTGCTATTCAAGCCACACTGGCCCTTTCTGGTTCCAGAACATATCAAACCCGTGCCTGATTGAGGACTTTGCATCTGCTGTTCCTGCTGCCTAGAACTCTATTAACACAGGCATTTCCATGGAGGGATCTCTCACTGGGTTATGATCTTCATTTAAATATCACCATTTTAGAGCAGCTTTCACTCCTCTCCCTTCTATATCTTTACCCTGGTTGGTCCTTCAAGTACTTGGCATTTCCAAGACACAACTGACATGATATGCTATGTCTATTTGTAAATTTTCCATCTCCTCACTAGAATGTAAATTTATGAAGAATGTTTTCTATGACTATGCCACACGTCTATGTCTTAAATGAAACAACACATTTGCCCACAGGCAAAAATTCAAATGCCATAAACAGAGTCAAAAGAAAACAGACAAGCTGTGAAAAAAAATGTTCGCATATATGTGAAATACATAAGGCTCATTAATGACATCAAGAAAATGTATAGGTCAATAAAAATGCATAGGTCAATAAAAAGAAGAATCGAGTAGAAAAATGAAATCAGGACATGAAAGGGCAATTTACAAGAAGAGAAGTACAAATGTCCAATAAACATTTGAAGACATGGAGGGGTTACTGGCATTTCACAAGTGTTACCTCACACCATCCTCAGGATAACCCAGTGTGGTATGTCTCATTGTGACTGTCACTGTAGGAAAAAAAAGTAAATCGAAGATGAAGAGAAGTTAAGCAATTTGCCCAAGGTCAGAATACTAGGTCAGATGTCTGTATTATGATATTAAAAGATACAAATTTTATCTCTCAGTGGGAAAAGCAAGGAGAGCATTTTGCAAAGTACGACTCCACCCACATATTCAAACATAAACAAGGCTGTGATGTCTATAGATGCACAAATGTATAAATGTACAGGAAAAGTGCCTGCAAGGGTAAAGACAAAACTGATGGCAGGGGTTCCCTCTGGGGATGGAATTTGTAGAGGCTGGAAAAGTCACCACATTGTCACTTGGCTTTTTATGTATCACTGATTTTTTTTAACAATAAGAATATACTAATGTATCACTTTTACAACTTAATAATTCCTAGTTAAAAATAAAAATTACTTTTAAGAGAGATTAAAAAAGAATATTTGCTTTCTTCAAAAATTAATGTTCTATGTAGGCTTCAAAGACAAAGCCTAAGGGGCCATGCATGAGACACTTCTGCTTCCCCTTCATGTTAATTTGCCTCTCTTCTTTTGGTTTAGAAAAAGAAGTTTGGCTCAGGTACAGAGTACACTCGAGTCTTAATAATTGACACCACAAAATACACAGTGAAAACTGACCTGTGGAATTGAAAGCTCAGTGTCATACATCAGGAAATGATAACTGGACATGCTGATTCACAGGATTCATCTTAATTCTTTGCCATCAGAATTAAATGGAAAGCTAATATTCAATATGTGTCCCCTAGAAAATTGAAACGATGCCCATACAATTACTCCTCTGTTGTTACTACTGCAAGGGAGGAACTTGATCAGGAAGATGAAGTTGAGGTCTAAAGAATTCTCAGCATCTGGATCAGTACTCTTGGAACAGCCATCTCTATAACCTCGTAGCAACAACTATTCACAGCTTGCCACCCATTCTTACTCCGATGTTATCATCTTTTCAGCTATCAAGTATATAAGGTGAAGGAAAAATTTAGTTAGATGGGGGCTGCACCTGGAAAATATAGGTCAATATCTGGGCACCAGAGCACTAGAAAGGATAAGAAATCATATTTATATCTGCTTATATCTACACAAAGAAACTCTAGTAGAAGAATATGTAGAATACTGGTAATAGCAATTATCTATGGGAATGGAGGTAGGGCCCAGGCCAATGATAACAGAAATGTGAATCATACAAATATATCTGTTCAAAAATATTTTAATTATAAACAATGTACCAGAGAAAACTAAATTGGATATAATGAAGCTTGATGACAGCTTCCGAGGTCAATAAAAAAGCAGATTTGGAAATCCTTTTGCCTCTGGCAAAGTTTTGGTAAGAGAAACCATATGCCTGCTGGGTCAGTTAAGAATAATTCATATCTTTATAATGATTTGCCTACAGTTTATAGGTTTAATTATTTTCCTAGGTGTAATGAAGGATTGGCATCCACTTTAAAATATTCCATTAATTATCTAAAATTTTAAAAGTTCTAAGAGACAGTCTCTTCCACTACAGAATTGCTTTATCATATCCATTTCTCCTAATTAGCTCTTTGCTCTTTGGTCATGTTTATCCTGGGATGAACTGAAAGAGAAACCCCATTTTCAGAATTTAAAAAAAAATTACAAATGGGTTTGCTGTATTTCTTAAAATTTCTAAACATGCTTTCTTTTTAACCCTGGAAAACTGGCTCCTCGATTCTGAAAAACAAGTAGAGTTGAGATATACCTGACTTTTATTGTCCTGTTTCAGCTACAAGAAAGAAGGCTTAAGAGTCTTACTAGAGTTCCTCAACTATGGTGCTACATTGGGTTTCCCAGAAGCTGATCTTCTGGAGACGATCTGTGTGCAAGTAATCTGTTCAGGATGTGCTCCCCAAGACTATGAGTCATACTAGAGATAAAGGTGAGGTATCTGGCAAAAGTCCCATCGAGGGGAGCTCCCACCTGATCCTCCAGGGGAACTCTGGAGTATGTGGTACACCTCATAGTTGTCCCCAGCAGGAATGAGGAAACTGAAATTGAATATTCCCACATGGGAGTGGTGCGCCACATAAATTAGGCTGAAGAAGAGCCTGAGGTCTGGCCATGGAAAACATACTGAAAGCCAACAAGTGAAAGGTGTTTGGGGAAGCAGGCAGGGGAGGAAGGTTCAGAAATGTACAAAGGAATCACGGGCTGGAAATGAGGTGCCAACATTACCTGATGCAATTATTCACCAGATCTTAATCCCAGACTCAAAATGCATTTACGCACAATCTGTGTGTAGAGCCGAGGCTATTATGTTTTTTCTAATAGTTGCCATATCTAACATGATAGACAGAATTCATGTGGATAATTTGACAGATAAAATTCCAATCCTAAATAGCATAAAAGAAGCTATCTTAGCACCTCTATTTTTAATATATTTAAACAACTTGGCAAATTCATTAAATTAATGAGTTGTGAGTATTATAAAAAGAAATGTTCTTCTCTATGGTGATGTCTTCATTGAGTAGCTGCAAATTAAGAAATCTTAAGAAACTTAACCTGCTAATTAAGTGTTTCCAAAAATGTCATATTTGGTTAAACTATTATAGAGCTAAAATTTCTGGATCTATTTTTTAATGTTAAGTGGAACACTTTAACAATGAATTTATGTAACAACTACTGTACCAGGGACGTTCTGGGCATTAGATATAAAATGAAGAACAAACTGAAAAAGCTCTTTACCATGGAGCTCACTTTCCAGAATGGGAATACAGACCAAAAATAAAGAAAGGAATATGTGACATTATTCCTAATATTGGCATGTCCAATAAATAATATAAAATAAAATGGTGTGATAGAAAATTAATAGGAGTCCAAAACCATACATGAAAATAAAACTAAAATGTTAACATAAGAAAATATAGACGGTTATTTTTGGAACTTTGAGGTAAAAAAGGACTTCTTGCTACCCCCAAAACAAACCATAAGGCAAAAATAATTGTATTTTAACACACCAATATTAAGAATGTCTGATCAATAAACTGAACCATGGACAAAGTTAACTAATGACAGACTGGGAAAAGATATTTGTAACCTCTAAAACTCAGTGAGGATTAGTATATAGACTATACCAGGAATTCTTAAAAATCAACAAGAAATAAATTGCTAGAAAAAATGATCAAAGGATATAAAAAAAGGACAAAACGGGAAATCTGATTGCTAACAAGAATGTGAAGTAATATTCAGCATCATCGGTAATCAGAAAAATGCATATTAAAACAAAGTATCACTCTAAACATATTAAATCAGCATAAGTTTAAAATCAGAACATACCAAACATTGGAAAAGATGTAGAGAAATGGAAACCATCCTGCCCAGCAGGTAGAAGTAAAGCAGTTACTTAAAGAACAATCTGGCAGATGGATGATGCCAAACCCAGACAGACTATGACTCAGCGATCAGCCTTTGGGAATATATCCCAGAGAAAAATTGTTCAGGCTGACATGAGTTCATTTTTGAGGCAACAGGGGGTCAGGGGCAATCTTGGTATCCAGTAAGGAAATGTATAAACAAAATGTGATGATTAAGCATCATGAAATACTCTGCAATTAAAACCAATTAACATTCATATAGCAATTTGCCTAGTGTCAAGTGAAAACACTGAGAATAATAAGCTCTATAGTAATATACTAGTTATATATATTGAAAATATACAAATGCAAAAAATACACTGCATATTGTATGAGGATATTTACATATCCAAGATAAATCAGCAAATAGTATAGTAGGACTAGGGAAAGGAACAAAGTCGAAAACAGAATTAAACTAAGAATAGCCTTGCACAGAAAAATTTCTACAAGGATTAGCCTCCAATTTTATATTTAGAATCTCTTGCAAAACTTTGACTTCATTTTTATCATGTTTCATATTTACCATGATCCATGTAATAAATTAACTCATTTTACAAACTCTCATGAGGGTCTCCTAAGAACCAGACTTTGTGTTGAGTGTTAGGCTTGAAAGATAAATGACACAAGGAGCATGTGGTCCTACTGGAGGACAGAATGCATATTTAGTAGTTTTGTGTCTTCAGGTAAGTTTGGATATTTTATTGTCATGTGAGGAATGTGACAGCTATTTCATTGAAAGTGAATATTTTCTGCTTTTGGATTCTGGAACTCAGATTTAAATTTTGAATGCATTAAGAGTAGCTACCTAATCCCAAATCTCTGATTCAGCAGTCACTGTCTTTTCCCATGGGTCTTGGTCTGAGTTTAAAATTATTTCAAGTGTCTGTCTTGGAAGTGTATCAATACCATTAGTTACCCTGAATCCTTTTAGAAAACAGATGAACTACAAAACACAAAACAGTTAAACAATTAGAAAACTATATTTAAACGCAAGCATTTGAATGCTTTTTATCCTGCGTTTTCCATTGTTATCCAACACTGATATTGTACATCAACTTGGCAAAGTGAACCATACGTGTATTACAAAATATTTCTGGGAAACCTCAAAAGTTCCAATACAAGAGTAGCTTCAAGGAAATCAAAGCATGAAAGTTTGGGGAGGAGCGAGAGCATCCACCAATGACTGGACTCATAAAGTACAAACAAGACTGGAGTAAGCAGCAGCTGGAGACAATAAATGTTTCAGTGGTTTTCTCTGTAATATATCTCAGAAGTGTAGCAAATGACATTTTACTCATGCCCTAGGGCTCCTTCTGACTAAAAGCTCATTTCCTCTGTTTGAGTCGTGGAGAGTCTGCAGGCTCACCCCAACTTGGCCATTTTCAGGTAGAAGCCTGACTCAACCACCAGCTAAGCTTCCTTTTGTCTCTTTAACCTTTATCAATGCAAAGAACCAGCACCTCTCCAAGTCAGTGTGAGAATTACCGGCATCGTAGTGACTCTCAGAGGCATTTGACAAAAACAGAACAAAACAACGACAACAACAACAAAAACCAATATGGAAAAGAGGAAGTAATATCCTAACAGTCTTACTATGAAATGTAAATATATGACTGACAGTAGCATTTCTGGGTTTTGGACTTGTCTTTTCTGCTTTATCTTCATATTTAATTAACTGAGCACCTTCTAAGCATATGAACATGTTTAGTCTTGAAGCAACCCTGAGTGACAGATATAATTTTCCTCATTTTATTTTAATAGATCATTGAAGCTCTGGAATATTAATGGCTTGTACAAGATAACATGGCGTTAAAGTGAAGCTATTTATAAAGAATGTTATTAGACTTGCTATTTAGGCCACGGAGGATCTCAAGAAATTAAAATCCCAGCTTATCTGTAATTACGTATATTTATTGCAAGGAGGATGGTGCATGAGGTAGGAGCATAAATCAGTTTATGCAACACATCGACTCGAGTTCAGTTATCCAAATTCCATGATATAGAGGAATCTTCATTAATACAAAGAAAATCTGCTTGACAGTTCTCGAGACAGAAAATCTGGCCACATTAACCACTCATTTTCCAAAGGGAAGAGTTTGCTTGGCATGGCTTCGATATCCCTTGGTGTGCTGTAGTTGTATTAGGCAGTACTGGCCATCTATCTCTGTGGGATCAGCCAAAAAAACCTACTGTCCTTAAACCCAAGCAAGAGGGACTTCTACACCAAGCCACTCTATTTAGAGGGCTCCGCATAGCATGCTTTTGCAAAATGGAAAGTGTACTGAAGACACGAGAACATCCTGTTGGGGCAGAACCCATAACCTGAGTGTCCTCTCTTTTGATGAAGACCCTTCAAGCTCCAGTAAAGCTTCTGAACATCTTTTACTCTATGTTATCAAAAGAAAAACATGCAGACAAATGTCATGAAGGTTTATGGGTCTGACTATGTTGCCTATGTTGGAAAAAGATAATGCTTCAGAGTGTGGGAGAAATTTGAGCAGTTTAAGCCCTTAAGTAACTGAAAAGACCAAGTAATATGGCAATATTCTCACATATCATGTTTCTAATTCTTACATTATTAAATATTGTTTCGCAGGAAAAATGATGGTCCATTTTATTGTCTCCTTTTATATAACCATTTGCAGAAATTCACAAATTAGTGGGGTATTTGCAACCACTGCAAAAGGCTACCAAAGAATATTTTGTGATATTAAATAACTTGTATATATATATTTAATAATGAGAGAAAGAGAGAGATGAAGTGTAATACTAGTTTTTTCATTGGCAACTGGGAAAATACCAAACTCTAGAACTGTAGATAATTTTTTCTTTATAAAAGAAATTTTTAACTGTAGTTAAATTTTAAAAATTAACCTAAAACTTTGAGATTTATCAAAATAATGCTTACTTTAAGTTTCAATTTATAAGTTTGAATAATTTAGAGATAATGGTATGTTGGCCTCCATTTGTTTCCTTGATGCAAGATGCCAAACGTTAGGAACTAGCCTGCTTCAGGGTCAGGCAACAGTCAATATAAAATTGACTATGATCAGGGCAGCTGCTGGGTCCTCCCCCTCACAAAGTAGATGGCACTGGCAACAGCCACCGCGATGGGGAGAGACCTGGCTGGGATGACTTCTTCCCAAAAATGTCTGTGTATGAGGCAAGCACTGAGGATATTCGGTCTCTTCTTTCGGCTCATCTAGAACACGACAATAACTCATGATAGATATTTTTTGAGCTTTAAATCAAAGATCAGGAATCTTTCTGGGACAGTAAACTTCTTACTTCCTCATGCACAATAGAGGAAGTGGGTCTAGGGTCTGCCACAGAGACAAGCATTTGATCATAGGAGTGAATCATCGCTCTTCCGTCTAATCCTAGTGTGGATGACAGGGTGTGGATGCCTTATCCCAAGTCCGGTCACAGTCCAGAGACAACTGAGAACAGAGGTGAGCTAAAGGCCATTTTGACTATGCCCTTCCCTGACCAACAGCCTCTTAAAATCTCCTTTTGAAAGGAAAGCACAGAAAGAGATGGAGAGATTAATCTCTAGGTGATAAATTAGCTAGACTTATCCCTTAGCTACCATGAGCTAAGGAGGGAAATTCAGGGTTGTAAAGATGATAGGAATAGTAGCAATAATTACATCTACCAGTTATTAAGCCTCAAATATGTGTCAGAGACTTGACAAACATTAATTAACACATAAAACATGTGACAAACGCGTGCACTATTGAAGATCAGAAAACTGTGATTAAGTAAAGTGAAGTCAGTTACACAGAGTCACAAAGTAACTAACTGCTGAGCCAGGATTCCAACTCAAGCTTGACTCCCAAACTCAAGAAAACATTGACCTTTTCCCAAAGCCATTGCCTCCCTTGCGGAAGGGAGAACGTGCAAAGAAGAGAGAGCCTTAAAGAAAAGTACAGCAAGGGGTAACGTACAGACCATCTAGGACAGTGCTTTTCAAACTTGATGGACATTGGAAGCACCCATAGCTCTTGTTAAATACTAATTCTGTTTCAGTAGATCTGGGTGGAACCCAGCATTCTGCATTTTCAAAGCTTCCGATAACAAGTATCTGGTCCAATTCCATTAATAACGCAGATGAATAAAGTGAGGTCCAGAGAAGTTAGGTGATTGTTTAAAAGCCAAGCAATTTGTTCAATGTGGACAGATTGCTCTGGTACTTTTTCCAGTTCCCTGCACAAGTTGTTCAAAATGGGCGCACCCACATTGCTGGAGCAGTTCAGTCTACCCACATATCTGCTCAGGATAAATCCTGGTCCCGCATCCCTGCAACTTCATACTATTATAATATGTGGATCTGACATTCTCATTGTCTCCTTCATGTCTGCTACCATGTTAAAGATCACCTTGCTTTATGAAGCAGACTCCTAGAAATTATGGAGAAATTGATTTTTTGGTTAAATCATGTTTTAAATGCTTTGAAAAATCTTGTTCCTTTTTTTTCAGTAAAGAGTCATACATTCTATCAAATATGCAGAAATTTTTAGAAATTCTCAAAAGCTGAGATTTTGTTTCCCATAATATCTTAAAGCAGAGGAACACTAGGTAATTAATGGAGCTTACAAGCAAAATTAACTTATTCTAGACTCTAATTTGATCACATGGCACAGATCTATCAGTTATTAATAATTATATTAATAATTTTAATATGTAAGATTGTGTTATCTCCAGAGATATTGTCTTACACAAAGAATTAGCAACTCAAATTTATCTTTATTTCTCAGAGCTCATTATCTCAATTTAGAGAAAACTTTCTTCTGATCAAAGCATTGTAAGTAGATTTCTCTAGAACCGACTGCAATGCAGCCTAATCTTGGCAAAAGGAAAAGTAATTCATTTTCTAATTTCAGAAATCCTTTAAAAAATAGTGTCAAAAAATCAAAAATACAAGTGATGTGTCATAAGTAAAGTTCTTATTAGAGATGGGGCATCCTGTGGAATAAACATGTATGGGAAGTAATAAATTCCTTCAGGCAAACTGATTTTTATTTCTGTGAGTCATTCTAACTGGGAGCAAAGTATTGCCCTTGAACATAATTTGGCCTATTATCGCAAACAGAAATGATGTTTATATATACTATTTTTTTGGCAAATCACATATTACACTTGCTTGAGTATACTGAGTAATTTCTGGAGAGCTATTTGAGCTGACTGTGTTTTAAACTCAGGTCTAGCTCCTCTTTTGCCTTCCTCTGCGTGGTTGCCAGCTCCTAAGCAGCTTTTTTATGCCAGCCTTAATCAGACAGGATCACAGCAACCCTAGTGACCGACCGGGCACCGTTCTTTCCTTCCCAGCGCACTGCAGCCAGCTAGCCCTCGTTCTGTTCTGCTCCTCTCCCTTCTCCTCCCTCCCTCCTTCTGTCTGCCTTTACGTAATTTTAGTTCCTTGTCTTTCACTAAAGGATCAACCTGAGGATTAAATATGGTTAAATTGTACCGAGTTTATTACAGTTATTATCAGGAGAAATAATGTAAGTTGTTTTTGCCTCTCTCCTTTAACACATACGCACAAAATTATTCCCTTTAAAATTTTTAGACTGCAAACAAGTCATTTAGAAAACTGTCACGTCATCACAGTCTAGTCAACCTGCCTCATTTGCCATCTCCTCACATAACAGACAATTGCACATCTCTCTGCCTAGGCCCGGATCCGTACTGTCCCCAGTGAGAATGAATTTGATCCATTCAGACACCTGTAAAATGCTACTCCTCCCTCAAGACCCAGCCAAATGCCACCTCCTGGCATCTACTTCTGTCTTGTACGTGGTCTGCCTGGCTTTACTCCCTTGAAAGACTATAAAGTTCTTGAAGTCGGTGCCAATGTCTTGTTTATCTTGTCTCTTCACAGGGGCTATATTAGTTTCTTGTTCATGGTGAAATTCACTACCAGTTTGATGGAGTTCAGAGGATAGCAAATGTCAGTGATTCCATAGAGAATCAGTACTATAAAAACACCCAACTTCCATGGAGCGCCACTCTGGATGGGACCCAGCCAGTCTCCTCGTCACTCATTGTAGGTTTTGAAAAAAATACTTGAATGGATCGATCTATGTTGATCACAACAGTGACTCTCAAAGGGTGGTATTCAGATTCTGATATCAGAACCAATAGGCGCTCCAGTTTGGAGATTGCTAAATCCTGTCTGAAATTTTCTGAATCAGTATCTTTAGAGAGATCATCCAGGAATAAGGATTTTTTTTAAACAACCACTCTACTTGGATCTTAAGCATACAGACCTTCGAGAATCACTGATTTAGAGGAAGGACATTTCACCTTCTTGATAGCCAAGGACATGTAAGAGCTGAAGGAAAATAAAACTGGCTAGTAAAGAGACAAACATTATACAGAATGCGACTTTAGAACATATCTGACTTAGTCTGTTCTAGGGTAGATTTCTCAAAAGCAGAGAGAAGTGTAAAACAGAATCTAATATCCCTTCCAGCTAAATGTTCCCCTAATTTTTGTCACAGCAGTATGCGGGCCATGGTTTTCATCAACAAGACTGGAAACTGTTAAATTTCCAAAGACTGATTAATATGCCTAACTATAAAAACGATGGAGAAGTGTAGTTTAGGCAAAATTGTTCAAAATTAATCTCCTGTTGTTCTGTTTTAAATAATATTCTGCCATTTCCCACACATTTTTTTCTCTTTCCTAATATGTTTTCCTTATTTTTTTAAACCCAAGCAGCCTGTGATCTACGAAGAGTCTGTTGAAATGTCGTATGGAGTTTATCTTTTCTTCTAAGAGGAAGCTCTCAAAAGGGCAAAAGCTCTGTTTTGCTATATATACTGTGCAGGGTTGTAAACTCTCTGGAACCTGGGTGATAAATGCTCATATAATGAGTGTTTTCCCTTTTCCAGTCAGTTTTACATTGATTTCTTTTCTTCTAGTGAATGGATGAAGGCAGACAGATTTGCTAAAAGATTTAAGTTTCTCGGTTTATAGTGAATATTTTTGCTGAAAGTTGATAATTTTCTGATCACATAATTTTTCCTTTTTTTCTTACAAAAACATTTACACATCAATAAAAAGGTAAAATGAAATGCTTTTTGGTGCCTGGTCTGGGTAGTAGGTGTTAACTGCTGTGTATGCATGTGTAAATACTTCTCTAATTCTGGAGAATTGTGCCCTGTCCTCTGATAGTTAGGTATTGCCACTGGACTTGTTTGGTGAATGGAGTGGGAGGAAAAGGGACGTGCCATTTCTGGGCGGCAGCATTTAGTTGCTAGTGGTTGATGCAGCTGGGGCAATCACGGGAGCACGCGTCAGTATAAAGGTGCTTCTCCTGAGAGTTAAGATCTAGGAACTTGTTTTAAGGTTGCAGAGCTTTGTTTTCATTTCTTTCCTTTCATTAGTTGTCAGCTTCTCCTCAAAACACTTGTTCTTAATTACCAGGCTAGACTGCCCTAGAAAACTGAGGAAGACATTGAAAAATCTTCCTACTTCGCAGAAATCTCCAGGATGAAACTCTACCTGACATTACCTCATGCCATTTGACCAGTTCCTCTAGGAGGTCAGTCTCTGGGATGTTTTCATTCAATGTTCCCATCTATGTGTGCCTAATCTCTTAGGGATTTCTCAAGGTCAGGGTGCGTCATTAGTCTGTTGTATGAGTCTGCAACTAGTATATTCAGCTAACAAAATAGTTTCTCTTTCTAAAATTACAGAAAAATGGGTTATTTCCCTGGAAATGGCAGTAAAGTTGGTTTCTGGCTCCAGAATCTAGTACTTCTCTCAACCCTGTTACTTTAGTCACCTCTGAGATGTACTGAACCATAGTCCCCAAACATAATCCAAAACAACTTGCTTCAAAAACTAAAACCAATCTCAGAATTATACTAGTACAGCAGAAGAGTTTTTAGTTTTTATCTTAGAATATATTGAGATAGTGAATATATACAAAATGTTTATAACTTCACGTAAGGCATAAAGAGTAATGCTGCAGGGGCAGGAGGATAGCTCAGTGGTAGAGCACATGCTTAGCATGCATGAGGTCCTGGGTTCAATCCCCAGCACCTCCATTAAAAATAAGTAAATAAATAAACCTAATTACTTCCCCAACCAATAAAATAAAATAATGTTTTAAAAGAATAAGGATGCAAAAACCTTTGCACGATTCCCATCCAGTTTAATGTTTAATCTCCCCAATCCTATCTACTTACCTCCTTTTAGAGGTAAACAGTATCCTGAATTTAGGGGGTTTCATCTTCTACTTTTACTTATAGGCTTACCATCAATATTTGTAATGTTTTATGTTTTTGGTTTGAACTTGTGTGCTTTTGACCTTCATAAAAATAGAATTAGACTATCAGTATTCATATATAAGGTGTGCTCCATTCAGTAGTTTTATCATGAGATTTATTCAGGTGGCTGCATATAGCTCTCAATCACTTATTCTTTATTGCTATATAGTATCCCACTGCATATTCCAAGGTATATGAAATACACATATATTTATTCCAGTATTGATTGACATTGGTTTTGGTCCAGGATCCTTTCTTTGCAATTGTAGATGATGCTCATCTGAAGAGTCCTCTGCATATACTTTCAAATCAAAGATGATACCCATGAGCCACACAAGCAGGTGTTACTGAATTCAGTTTTAAAAATCTGGTATGGTTGTGGTAAGTCACTGCAGAAGCAATTTGGTACAGGCTATTTTGGGAAAGCACACAGTGTCTAACAACCCTGGATGTCTCCATAAATTATCATAGGACATGGAGATAATTTGGGATGAGGAAGACAGGAAACTGACTTCAGAATTCCCCACAGAGCAAAACTGAATTGACTGGAAGCAACTGGGGAACTAGAGTTCATGTAAGTGTGACTCAGACCAGATGCAGAAATAATGAGAAGAAAAGCCCTTTCCTGAACCAGCTGGAGTGGAGAGAAGTGTGGTGAGTAAGAATCTTGGAGAAGAAGGTGAAAGGTACTCCCTGTGTTAGGTAGAAAGTACCAGGCAAGGAAACTCCAAGCACAAGGAAAGAGAAGAAGCCTTGAATCAGAAACAGTTTAAGAATCACAAATATTTTATTTTCGTTTGAGGAAGGAAAGTGTATAATGTAACAGATACCAATAATTGGCACCCATGGCAATAACTTCTCTCCACAGTCATTGCTCTGTTGTCTCGGGCACATTGAAATGTTTACGTGTGAAAATTGGCAATAGGAGCTAAATAACTGAGGCAAATAGAAGGATAAAAATTGAAACTTTAGAAGGGAGACAGAGAATCCCAGGAGCCTCAGAGCTGTGTGGAAGGAGAAAGGAGAAAAGGTAAATTGGATCAGGAGAGCAGCAAAAGCATCCTTGGGAAAAAGACCTGTAAGTAAGCATTTTAAGATTGTGTGGTGTCTAGTCCTCCCTCACTTCCCCCATAGAGTATTCATAAAGGTCTGCATTGCCCTCATAGCTTTCATATAAATGGACCTTTAAGGGGGAACCTAGGGATTGTCAGGCTATATGTCTCAGCCCACCTACTACAAGACATACAGCACAGAAGGACAGAGGAAGAAGCACAAAGGACGACGAAAGAGTAAATTCCTGCAGTCTGGAGATTAGCAATTCTTTAAGCCATAGAATTGGAGTTTTAGCTTTGTGGCAATCCTACCTAGATTTCACTGGGCAAGAATGACTCAGCTAACATCTTGATAATATTAGTCTATATCCTTATAGAATTGTTAATCAATATTTTAGCTACGCCAGAGATTGCATGCATTCTTTTTCGTTGTTAAAAAAAAACACACAAAGAGGAACTAAGTAAGAAAAAAGTGAAGGTCTCCAATCAAACCTTCCAATCTTTCCCTGATCTTGGAATCATCCCCAGATGTCTACACTGCTATTTATTTGATAGATTTCCTTCTGGAGCAGTTTCTTTCCATTTCCATATATATATTCTGCAGACTTTTTCATATCTATGAAAAGCTCCTTTTTTCCAATACTGTCATTTCACCAAGAGATTATAAATGTGAAGTTCTGTACTTTCTGTATTAGGAGGTTGTCTGAGTTAAGAAGGGCAGCTCTCTTAGGGATGCTGATCCCAAATTAGACTCATAGTTGTGTCTCCAAAGGAGGGGAAATACTCTTTCCGTATTCCTAAAAGAACGATGTTTGTTAATACCACTTAATGGAATACTGCCACAATATAAGCCTTTTCTAATCGAATGATCGAAAACATGGGTGAAAAGAGCAGAGAAATTTTTGCCCCTTCCCCAACTTGGGTGGAATCTTATTTTCAAGTGATAGTTTCTAGATAGAGTGGTGTGCCTTCTAATTTCCCTTGACGCTGCTATCCACATTCTCAGAACATGAATTAGGGAATTTGTCATTGCCTCTATTTCCCTATTAACAATTAGAAATGTCTTAAGGGAGGATGAGTCCTTCATTCAAGTTTTAGAATTGCTTAACCAAATCTTTCTGCCTATAATTTCCTTTTTATGTATGCATAAGAACATGCAATACAAATCTATCTAAATGAATTTAAAATAATTCCCTTTTCAATAATCATAAAATAAAAATTCTAAGTGAAACTATTATGTCAGAGTTTAATGGTCAGTGTTATGTTTTTATTAGTGGTTCATAAAATAATCCTGTATCTTACAATTGATAGAATCTTAGACTTAATGAAATCTGGTACTTTTAGTCTCTGTTGGAGCTAGAGGACCGGCATGTGGGCCAACTTCTAGCAGTAAAACACGTCTCTGGGAGAATTAGTATCAGATATGACCTATGTGAATAAATGGCCTTCCATTTTTGGTGGCTTGAGTGGCAGATGATGTGGTTGGTTGTGGCTGCTGTCTGGGCTGACTGTGCCCTGACAGTGATTCAAAAAGCATCCTAAAAGCTTGACTCTAATCTGTTTCTTCAGCAACTTGATGATTCTGTGAACTGTATAACATCCTGAAACAAATTTCTTTTATGCAGAGATGAGTCCATGGAGATTTGCTGTTTGCAGCTAAGAACCTTAACCAATATATTGATTACACTTGAGAATACAGTTCATAATAAAGTTACTAGAGTAAGGATATATAATGCATAAATGATTTGGGGTCTGGATATTCATTCAGGAGATAGCTATGTTTGAGGCCCATCTCACACTATACATGAAATAAATTCCAAGGATATAATATCTAAATGTACAAAATAAGATTAAAAGAAATATAATGACAATAATTAGTATTTATAAACGTATTGAGAATCTTGCATAATTTGGTGGAGGCATCAAAGAACATAATCTCATTTTTGTAAACAATTTGGTATTATCTATCAAGATATTAAATACACAACTTTTTGAAGCAATGATTTTACTTCTAAGAATCCGACAAAAATAAAATACACATTTGTAACGATTTCTACATAGAAGTGTTTATGACAGCACAGTTTGTTACAGAAAATAAAAAATGAATCAACCTATGGCACTGACAATAAGGGAATCATGGAACAAATAATGGTATGTCTCATAATGAGATATTCTGCAGCATCGTTGAAGAATGGGGCAGATCTCTATGTGATAAGCTTGATGGTTACACATGATACAGTCGAGTTAATGTGTGTGGGAATGTATACATGTTGAGAAAATGTTTGCTTACATTAAAATCTTGAAAGATACCCAACAATGATCATCCTTGGGGCCGCGGAGACAGGTAGGAAGGGGATGAAGCTTTAACATTTTATTCTGTATTGTTGGTATTTATTATAATGAACACCATTGCTTTCATAATTTAAAAAGCAATAAAGTTTGAAAAATAGAAATAGTCTCTTGCAAGGCAATATAAGTATCTTTTCTGCTTCTAAGGAAAAAAAAAGAAGTTCCTCCTGAGACACTTAGCTATAGATTCACTGGAAGTGATTAAGATTCTATGGGACTTTTTTTCTGGGAGAATGAACACACCAGTCCAGAGCAGGTAGCTATTGTTCAGAGCACTGTTGCCAAATCTGCTTATATAATTTAGGGTCTTCATTGGGATTCACATACCCATCTGGCTGGAGTAACAAGTTTACCTGTGTTTTCATAGATTAAGCCACATCATTCTTTAAAAATACATGTATGTGATAGATATAAACAATGGGAAGCAATACATGTTCCTCATTTTTGTTTCATTTTTCTGAAATTCATTTTAACCCAAATCTGGCATTTTTGTGACAAAAAGATTTGGTATAAGCAGAAGAAATGGACCTAGATTAAAGAGATGTATATTGACTATAAATGAAGTAAATAGTCATCGTTGGAGGAATATTTAGATATCTTCTTGTAAAGTAATAGCCAACTGCATTACAGAATCAACTAAAGAAAAGTAAACCTACAAGTAGATAAAGCTGAATTTTGCTTTGACATTGAGAAATCTCAAGCAATTAAAACTGACAATTATCTCAGATTAGAGAATTTTTGAAACAAGGGATTAAAATGTATCTGTCGAAAGCTTCTGTCTGACTCTTAAGCTGTTAAACTTCCAACATTGTGAAAGTCAATTAAAGGAAAAACAAATCTATATATTCAGCTAAATAAGAAATGCAAACAATATCTTGATGTTCTTTGCTGTGCTTTGAAATTATATTAACAGCCTTAAAGGTACTCAAGTGATTAAAATCATGTTATGAAATCCCATTCTGTCCAAAATGTAGAATAGATAAACAAGATTATACTGTATAGCACAGGGAAATATGTACAAGATCTTATGGTAGCTCGCAGAGAAAAACTGTAACAATGAATATATATATACGTTCATGTATAACTGAAAAATTGTGCTCTACACTGGAATTTTGACACAACATTGTAAAATGATTATAACTCAATAAAAAAGTGTTAAAAAATCATGTTATGAAAAGCAATATGTATTGGTGATATTAAATATGCATATTTGCCTATAACTTACAGTTAACTGAACCTTTATACTTTAAATGTGAAGAAACTTTGTGATGCTAAATAAAGGAAATATATGATAATATAAAAAAAATCGAGTTGTTATTGGTTAGAAAATAAAATATGTGTTTGTATTTACCTTAATGTTTTCTAGCTACATCTCCTCCAGAACATGCTGATATTAAAATGACCATGCTTTGACATAACAATGACATCTTAGGCAGGAGTAAGTCCTTTTCCTTGCACATTATTAACCCTTCTTTGTTGCTGATTTTTCTGCCACTTAACATAATTTTAATATTGACTCCCATTTATATACTTCCAAAATGTTAATCAGGTCCCTTCCAATTTCAACCTTGTATTATAATTCTGTGTGTACACAAATAGGATGTCTTATTGGTCTTTATATTCTCCCAATGCATAGCCCAGTACATTGACCAGAATGCCTCACCAATAAAAGCTTTATGATTAAATGATTGACAGCTAGTGTGTAGCTTCACTAAAGATATTCTATCTTCTTGGCTATAACACAATAATGCAGCTTTTATTTTTCAGCAATTGAATGTTCCTGCTTCCACAGAAACCTAAGCTTTTGGTTACTGTGACATGTTAGCGAAAATACAAGTATTCCACCTCTTTCTCTAGGAAGAATTCCACCTCAATTCAGAGATGTAGAATCCTATAAACTTTGTACTGTTTGAGAATCTACAAAGGTGTACTAATGCATATGAATCTGACCTCAGAAAGTTTTTATGGAAAATGGGGGAAAATCAGTGTCATGTTACCTACCAATCTTATCTTTTCTTTTCTGAAAATTATATTTTGAAAATTTCCCAGATACCAGAAATTATATTACTTGTTTTGGTTAAATAATATGTTTTAGATAAATTAAATTCCCTCTTTAATTGTTAGCTACTTAAACATTGTCAAATGCTATTGCTAAAGCATAAAATTAATGGTTCTATAAGTATTTATTTATTTGTTTTATATTAATTTTGCCCTATAATTCTAAATTATCATATTCAGGGTAATGAAGATTGCTTGCTGATTCTCTAAAACATGATTTCTCCGTCTCCTTGGAAGTTTAATAAAAGAATATGAAACTTTTGTGTTTCTTTCACTGATAGCTAATATTTATCTAGAATAAAGAGTTCCCAATTATAAATTCAAAATAAAGACAGATAAAATACCTCCTATGTCTCTGTAAGGCTTTTCCATGCAAAATACTTACGGGAATTAAAGGAAACACAACAACCAGAACAGATTACTGCCAGAAGAATAAGATTTGTCATAATGAAAGAGGATGTCATATCCTTCCTCTAAAAAGAAATAATCATTTAATATTTACAGTTTAATCTTCGCTAAATATTCATCCTTGTTTCTGAGTAATGGCAATACTCTTGTTCTTACCTTCACAACCCTGGATTCCTCTTCCTTTTATGCAACCTTTGAGATAGATAAAAGAGATCTCATTAGCTCTTATGATAGATTATGTTGGATTTTCCCTCCCAAGTATTTTAAATAAACTACTAACCCAAAGGACAGCTGAAACAGAGAATTTTAGACATCATTCTTTAAGTTTAAAGAGAGATATGCGATATGTGGATAGATCCTTTCTCAAGAACAATTATGTCAAAACACAAACTTGTGACTAGGAAAAGATAATATTGAGCAATTATCACTTATTAGCACGTTAACATGCATTTACTATTTCACACTGTTTTATTTTTATTAATATTTAGCATGTGCCTACTACTTAATAAAATCAGCAAATGTCTTTTGAGAACTTATCATGCAAGACACCCGTGTATAGAAAGAAAACAGACCTAACTCATATTCTCAAAAAGTTTGCAACCTAAATAGACTGACAAAAATAAATTATAATCACAATTATATGTGTAATAATTGCAAGTAAATTTATTGCCTTGATAATGACTAATGGGCAATGACAGTAGCAACTCCTTATCTAATATTTATTACGTGTCAAGCATCTACTCACAATCAAGAATGTCCTTACCATTATTCTCCCCATTTTACAGATGATAAAACTGAGACAAAGAGGTCAGGTAATTTTTTGTGTCCTAGAGCTAGTATGTAGCATAGCTGTGATTGACAGTGGTGTTGTGGGAAGAAGTTGACTAAAGAAATTTAGTAGTAGTGTTTTGACTTGATACTCTAGTTATAAAGACCAAAAAAAAGAATCATATAAACTGCTAGCTCTCAATGGTAAATCTGTTTCTCACAGGCGTATATGTTAGCAATCTGAAATTATTTTATATGTGTACTAGAATTAAACAAATTGGTAAATATATTGTAAATGATGAGAGCCACATCCCTCACTGTCAGAGAACACTACTCAGCAATGTAAAGTTACAAATACGCACGAGGTGCATGCTAGAATGAACCCTGTGATAGTGGATTAGAATTGGAATACCTGTAAGAATTCATTTTATGTTAAGGTATATATTTTAGTACATATATATTTTAAAATATGCAGATAGACAAATAGATGAATAAATGACACAGAGTATAGAAAGAGAAATATACTGACTTTATTGTGGAGAAATCTGACAGGTAACACCTAAACTGATGCTCAAGATTAATGTAACCAGTCATAACACATACTGGTATCACTTAACTCTAAAACACTAAGAAGGGCACACCTCCTCTGTAAATTTCTTCTTCAAAATTCATATTCTCAGTCTAATTGTTGGAAAACATCAAACAAACCCAACTGAAGAACATTCTACAAAACACCTGATCACTACTCTTCAAAAATGTCAAGGTCATAAAGGTAAGGAAGGACAGAGAAACTGTCATAAGTTGAAGAAAACTAAGGAGACATGACAGCTGAATGCAGTGCAGTGTCCTGGATTGAGTCCTGGAACATGAAAAGGGCATTAGTAGAAAAACTGGGGAACTTTGAACAAAGTCTCTAGCTTCAT
The DNA here is from genome assembly GCF_036321535.1 of Camelus dromedarius. Taxonomy (NCBI): domain Eukaryota; kingdom Metazoa; phylum Chordata; class Mammalia; order Artiodactyla; family Camelidae; genus Camelus; species Camelus dromedarius. The sequence continues at coordinate 65,476,602 of NC_087439.1, read as the reverse complement.
TAGTAGTATTGTACCAATATTTACTTGTTAGTTTTGATAATTTTACCATGGTTATGTAAGATGTTACTATTAGGGGAATTAGAGTGAAGAGTAAATGAAAACTCTACATATTATTGCAATTCTTCTGTAAGTGTAAATTTTTTTTTTGTTAAAGTTAAAATGAAATCCAAAAACATATATAAAATGTGCCTGCACAAAGGTTTATAAACAAATATCTATAGCAGCATTGCTCTTAATTTAAAAAAGAAAAACCTAGAAATAACCCTAATGTCCATCAACAGTTGAGTGAACAAATATATTGTGACATTTCTATAATGGAATATTACTCACCATCGAAAAAAGCTACAACATGGACCATTGCCATAAACTTTACACTGAGCGAATGAGACAGGCATCCAAAAGTAACTATTGAATAATCCATTAATATGAAATTGTAGAGTAAATAAAACTAATCTGTGATGATAGAAAGGACATAAGAGGTTGCCTGGGGCTTGTGGTAGTGGGAGTAGAATACTGACTGAAAAGAGAGATAATGTAACTTTGGGAGGATGATGAAAATATTCTATAATTTGATCAGGGGTGGGTTCCATGGATAATTATATTTGTCAAAACTTATCAAACCATACACTTAAAATGGGTTCATTTTATTGTATGCAAATTATATCTCAATAAAGTTGGCTGAAAATTAAGAAAAAATGATCACCAAAAGATTTAATTTATATACTTTGCTAATTTCTCATGGTAGTATCACCTGGCCATGATTTCTGGGGCCCATTTGGCCTTGGTTGGCATGGCCCCAGAACTATTTTCTAAGGAGAACTCCTCTGCCACCTCTGTGCTGAGATGGAGGAGACATCTCTCCAGACAACTGTCTTCATTGGCTTCTTCAGTTTCAGTGAAAATTTTGATTCATCTCCTCAGTCTGGCACAGTATCAAAGCCTGTGGTTCTGTCCTTCATTCTCAACACAAAATAGCTGCCTTTCAGGTCTCACCAAAAATTAAACCCTGAAGCACCTTGTTGCTAATTCTCATTTAAATTTTGACTATGATAAATAATTTTACTTGGAGGATTGCCAGTATAAGTAGTTATTCTGTTCATCCAGAAGTATAAATTCTTTGGTCCTCTTGGGTTTTCTTTTAATAAATTGTACTTTGGGATTAGACCATCAGCTTGAGTTCAGAAAACTATCAGGAAAAACATAAAACTCAATATTGTAGCTATTCATTTATTCAACTTCTTAAAACTTGATTTATGACATATTAATTTTGAGGAACCTGTAAGAAATCCAAGTGGCTATGCAATGTGGGAATGGAGTTTCTAAGTCCCCAGAGGTGTATTATTTTCATTGAGGAAAGATAGTCAACAACATTTTTAACAATAACAAATGAGGCATGAACACTGACCCACCAGGAGGAACACCTCCAGAATGTTAGAGTAGTTCTTAAAGCATCTCTGCTTTTCCAAATTTCACCCCTGGTTACTAGATGGTGAGGATGAGCAGAGAACACTGGGGGATGGAGAAAAGGCATTCAGGGAAAAGGCTGTTCACCCATCAGTAAGGAAGTGTTTCAGCATTTTAATAACCAGGATGGCCATAATAATGCATACTCACTGAACAGCCATCCTGAGTGCAGTTGAAAATACTTGTTAGTATATAAGCCAATAGTTTATCAATGAAGACCATTGGGAGAAATTTCTTTCAGACAGATGTAAAGTGATACAGTTCTTAACTATCTGGTTTTTAAAAAACGTATCCCATGGAAATACTGAATCTCAAAAATCCCTTTCTCTCTCTGGTTATTTAGAAGCTTAGAACTGCATCTGCAGCCAACTTTAGTTATTATATTAAATATTTTAAAACTTGATACCTTGTATTCCTGCATGTGGCTGTGTTTTACTTTCATTCTAATTTCTTATTTATCTTTTGAATGCTCCTGCCCATCAATTTATGTGTATCATATTGTACACATTTCTTAAAGAAACCACAAAACTTTTAACATTTTAATATATTTTAAATTTTATATATATATATATATATATAAAATTTAAAATATATATATATATATATTTTAAAATTTAAAATATATATATATATATATATATATATATATATATATATATATATATATAAAATACACACACACAAAGGATAGGTTAACTTATGTGAGTTGGAGAAAAGGGTAATATCTGAACTAGGAATTGAAGACAAAAGTGTTTACTTGGTAGACACAGGGACAAGGACATTCCAGAGAGCAGTCACAGTATATTTAAAGGCATAAATCTGTGAAAACAGCATGGCATGTTGTTGAATTACAAGTAGTTTATTTTTTATTAGAACAAATGGATGGGGAGAGGAGAGATTTGCAGAGGCCAGCTCACCAAACAAAAACAATGAGCTTGGACTTTTCCTGTACCCAACAAAAATATAATGAATAATTTTAAGCATGAAAGAAATGTGAATTGATTTGCAATTTAGAAAGAAATACTTTAGAAGCAATATAGGAAATCACTTTGAGGTTGGAAGAGGTTAGGATCTGGGATATAAATTAAATGGCTCTTGAAATATTTCAAGCGAAGGATGACAAAGAAAAAAAGTATGTTCACTAAATTTTTGAGATTATACAAAATCTACAAACACTATTAAACATTTCAACATTGCTTCATGTGTTTATATCCACAGCAAGAGCGTAAGCTCCCTTAGTAGCAGAATCATGTATGTATTTCTTATGAGTTCTCTCCCCACTGTGGTTAGCACTAAGAGTACATCGAAAAAAAAAATGTTTTCTTTGATCTAAAAAATTTTTAAATGTTTTGAATCATTAATCAATTACTAATGTCATCTGCTAGTAGGAGACTAGAGATTAGTAGCTTTAATATGGTAGAAATTCATATCTCTGCATTTAAAAATATATTGTCAAGGTAAAGCAACAGTGGTGGGAGTGGCAGCTCTATTTGTTATCAAGGATCCATTGTCTTACTGTTCTGGGTCCCTAGCCTTAGCAAATGGCTTATATTCTCAAAGATTCTTTGTGGGCCGAGGTGGCAGCTGGAGCTCCAGCCATCATATCCAGGAAGGAAACAGAATGGGCAGAAGGGACATCACAGGCCGACTATCTGTATTCTCCCTCCAAGAGCTTTTCTTCCCACCGAACACTTCCCCGCCTAACTTCCCACCTAACACTTTCTGTTAACATTCTTTTATTCTCAGTGGTTGGGAAATGTAGTCTTTCCACAGGGCTCTGTAAATCCCCAAATAAAATCATAAGTCAAACTAAGAAAGAAAAGTTGAGTGACTATTAGGTGGGCATTTCACAGTCTCTGTCACAAATGGCTGTAGAGCTCTCAGTATTTTAATACTGTTTTTTTTCATTTAACCCAAAGAACGTTGTGCAGAGAGTAACAAGACTCCCTGAATCCATACCCAGCTCCAGCAGCTACTAGCTATGTGAACATGGGCAAATATCTTATCCACTCTGTGTCTCAGTTTCTCCATCTCTAAAATGGGGATAAAAATGATATCGACATCATGGATGGTTTTAAGGATTAAATGAGTTAATGCATGAATTCACTTAAAAGAGTATTTGACTGACTATATAAGGGTTTTCTATTTTTGTTATGTATATTCTACCAGGGAAGGTCTAATTGTTATTTTGGGTGGCGACATGCAAACTTAACTCCTCTAACTCCAAGCTCAGTGATCTTTCTACCCCCCAGCACTGAGTCCCAAGAGAGGGATGGAAGGAAAAGATCACAGAAAAAGAGACAATAAAGCCCAAACACTAGCGTCATCCCTTTGCAATTTTGCTTAGGGCAAGTGCATGGCTAGGTAGTCCGTGGATTTTAATATCTAATAAAGCTTCATGCAGCCCCAGGATCTTGCATACCTAAGAGAAAGGAATATCTCAATCTGTCATTTAAAAAAGCATTTGTCAAGATGAGACCAGCTTATGTATTTGAAACTGTATTTCAAGCATTTAACAGTAAAAAAATTTTGTTCTTCTTGCTGCCTAAAAGCAAATTTCAAACCTTCAAGTGGTTTTATATGCTAATCATAATAAAGTGGTTGTAATTCTAGACAACAGCTGTATTCTCTGTTCCATTTCAGGGTGACCTGGCATCACTAGTTGGTTAGATTGTTTCTTATCTGATTGGAGTTTTGTCAGGAATTCTCAGTTCTTACACCTGTTGGCTGAGGCAATACCACCTCAGCTCATTGATTCAAAGCACTGGAATGAAACCAACAATTGGGACTAAAACTGTAAGTCTTATTGACAACAATGGCATCATAGATTCGTGAACCACAGCTATGACTTTGTGTTGATAACAAGTTGTGGCTAGAACATTTTCCTTGCAATCAAATGTCTGAAACACTTCTTTCTTAAATCAGAGCAGTAACCCACAATTAAAGCATGTTTCTAAACTTCCTCTAGCCTCATTTATGAGTATAACATTATATTAAACACATTAGAACTGGGTATTCCAGACAAGTGTTGCAACTACTATAGGGTGTGCTTCTTTTAAAGTGAAATTATCTGAGTCTATTGTGAAGACAAAGCAATTATCTCAGTCTATTGTGAAGACAAAGAATCCATAGAGTAAAGTGAAATCCATGGACCTGTCTGTTACCCTTAAGAAGGAAAACAGTCATGCTATGAAGAAATACAAGCATTTGGCAGAGAAGGCTGCTAGTCCATCTTCCATCTCAAGACATAGCCATCTAACAAGGGCAGCTATGAACAATCTAACACAATCCCTTTTTTGTTTTCTTATTTGTTTGAAAGTCTGGGCAAGATGCATCCCAACTTTGTATTCCTTTTTCCTTTACTACATCATGAAGATGATAAAAAAAAAAGTATTAGTACTTGAGACTAATTAATTTTTAATTGACCTGACTGGTAATAAAATGCTGTAAAAAATGCCAAGTACAATATAAATTATGGATGAAAAGCAGTCATCTGGCAGCTTGCATTACTATGGAAGCATTTATAGTCTTTTTCAAAACATTTGGAGTAGGGTATGTCAGGACAGAGGGTGCCAAAGGGCGGAATGGGTGGAGATGCTTTTCATTCAGAAGTCAGAGGCACAAGAGTCCAGGCTGATGGTTCAAGGCTGAAGTACTTTCACAGGTGCTCATTGATTGGACCTCTCCCTCCCATGTTTACACACACATGAATAAGCATCTTTATATTTAGCGTCTACCTATTCAATTCTACTCACTTGAATCTGCCCCTTTGCATTCTTTGTCAGACTTGTAAGTCCATCAGCCATAGGGTGCGAGAGCTTCTTGGGGTTCTCCATGGCCTAGACCGTGACAGCTATGAAAGGAACACATATTGATTAATTTTATAACAAATGTCACATGTAATATGAGAAGCAAATATTGTTAAGGAAACATATAGTGCATAGCATCTGGCACTAGTAAATGTTTAAGAGAAATATTTGTACTTAGTGAATGAAAAGTTCTGAACAAGGACTTAATAGAATATGGAATTAGGTGTTTACGACTTAGGTATGATAACTACATACTTAAATTATAACTATATAAATTAATGGAAATATGCATGCAAAGAGAGTAATTTCTATCACAAATATCTTTAAATTCTCACTCCTCTTTAAGGAAATCAAATCTGGAAATGATATATGATGAGTTTTAGACATGGATTAGGCAAGAAGATGAAATTCAAAGCAGGGAGTCCAGAATAAAGGAAAAGCACAATATAAAAATATTGACAAATTGATATTAATTTTAGAACCACTTAAATAAAAATAAAGTTAAGCATGTATTGTTTCAAATCTTCCTCAATGAAATAATTTTTTTCAACTAACCAACCAATCATGGAACCCGATAATGTCAGAAAACAAGGCTTTGTCTCAAATACATATGAAAGAATTTTACAGATCTTCAAGCTTTAGAGAAATTTTAGTTATGTGCACTCTTCTCTGTTTTTACCAATAATTCACAAAGTCAGTAAAAGAAGGTTTCCCTGAGAACCAAATAACTGACTGTTGTGTAGTTGGTTCTGAAGCCATGAGGATATATACTGTGGCTTGAAAGGAGAGAACACAAAATCCAATGATCATCAATTGGAAGTATAACTCAAAGAGCCTTCCTTAAACTCAGTGGCTTTACCAGGAATAACTAACTAACTAACTAACTAACTAGCTAACAAACTCACTCACTCACTCCCTCTTTCTCATCTCAAACTGTGCATGCGTGTGTTTAAAATATTTAGATATACATGCACTGTGATTTTATATACTATACCATGTATCTTGTGCACATATGGTACACATACAACATGTATATGCCTATAAATACACAGTCACACATTTGTCCACATAACACTGAACGCTCCACTTCCCCCTTAAACCTATTCTTATAAACTCAATTTCCAGCCAACAATGTGACGTTTCAGAACCAAAATTACTTAAAAGAAACTTCACACCTAACTTCTGCCTTCTTACAGATTTTCTGTGGCAGCGGGTTTTCAAACTTTACTCCTGACATTTAGAAAGCCTTACTGCTGATCTCAGATAATGGAAATTAACACCTAAATAATATGTCCTACATTTTTGAACACTGAGTCTACTAATTAATCTACAATATATCCTTGTGAAGTGAATAATTATAATTTTCACAGATTTTTTTTCCATGACACAACTGAGACTTGGTTAAATAAAGTATCTAATAAAACAGGACATTAATGAAACTTAATTCAATATTATCATTTACAGAGAGGGAAGGACATAGGAAAGATGAAATGATAGTTCAACAAACAATTACTGGGCCCTTATTATGTGCATTACAAGTGAAGAAGAAAAAGAAATCATTTCTGCTTTTAGTGTGATTACAGTACAATGTGATACATGTGAAGAGAGATTTGTTTAAAGCACATTGGAAGCACAGGGGTAGGAGTGACTACCTGTTGTTTATAGGGGAAAGGTAGGAAATATGTCCTTCAAATAACTTAATGAAGTATCTTGAAAAGTAAGATTTCACTTAGCAGACAAAGAGGACATTCCTACAAGAGAATCATGACATATCAAGTTATACACCTTTTTCAGCCAAATAAAATCACAGCTGTAGAGTAGGTCGGAAACAACCCCAAGGTTTCAGTAGGAAATTGCAGAACATATAGAAACCACATGATGAACAGTCTTTATTCCTCCTGTGGAATATAAATCTATTTTTGGCCCCCAGGAGCTACTAAAGTTTACATAGGGGAGTGAAGGACACGATCTATTACATTCCAGAAGACTTTCTCTGTAAGTAAGTACTGGTTCAATTCATTAATTTGAACAATAAGGAGAATAAATTGAAGAAAAGAAGATCAACATTAAGTTGTTGAACTGGGTATGAAGAGATGGTGGTAGTTTCCATTCTCATTTTAGAAACAGAATTAACAACACTCAGTGACTTTAAATATAATTGATGACTTTCCTTCACTATTGGCTTCCCAAAGTATGCCAAGCTTTTCCCTCCCAAGTCATTCATAGATTTATTTGGGGGACAGGGTGGTATAGAGTAGCATATGACCCAGCTCACTGGATTACTGCACCAAATGGACTATGTATAGATTTAGAAATCATACAACTTAGTGTTTCATTTCAAGACATTCTTATATGAAGTTACAGTAGTGCCAACCTCCTAACTTAGAGTCTAGAGTTAAGTCAAATTTACGCAATCAATATCTACTTATCTCCCAAATGAAACCCAGACTAAGACTGATTGACTAATGGAGCTACAGAGGGAACCAGTCAGATCCAGTACATGGCTTCTCATTTCTGCCTTGCGTCAGAGAGAAGGGAAGAGTATGAAGAGTCAGGAAGGGTATTTAATTGCTCTTAACTCTGTGGTTCCATAAAAGCAATTAGAGAGGTCAGTTAATTACTCCATGATTTTCTAAAAACCTTTCCACTTTTAGTTTCAAATGAACAGTTCTTGCTTTGGGGGCAAAAATTTGGAGAAAACTAATGTATAATTTTTATTTTATCTTTTCATATAAAATAGCAGAATGTTAAAAATAAGTTACCAAATAATGAAAAATTGAATGCTTTTAAAAAATTATGTCTCTGATAACTGAGCAAATATTAAAGCATTTGTACATACAAAATGGCAACCCCCAAGTCTTATCAATAAAATGTTAGCTTAAAAATGAGGCTTGGCATGAGAGATATTCATTGTTATTGTGATTACACCCAAACCTTATGCATCATATGGGAAGCAATTAACTCATAGATTAGCCCTATGCTTTTGAAATATTCTATTTTAAATACTCTTGTATTAAAATCCATTATAGTTTGAGTTTTGATATAGAAATGTATCACAGTGATTTTTTTTTTCCTCCCTAGTGCTATATTAGAGTCTGAGGTAGGAGTCATGGAGAAGAGTAATGTTCACCAAGCCATTAGGTGCAATGATGAAAACAGAAAGAGGGATGGTTGACTAGCATCATATGTGCCTTCAGTGCATGTTACATGTCTTCATAGGGGAACCTCACATTTCCCCTAGAGTTCTCCATGAGGAAAACTCATGCTCGTTTTCAAGTCTGAGGTCTCAGAAAATTTCCCTACTTCCCAAGGTCTCCACTATAAGAATCAAGACAAGATTCTTCAGCCATCCAAGAGACTGTGGAGTGCAATGCTATAATCAGAGTGGTAGACAGATTGCTCACTGGTGTCAGGCATAGAGAAGCTATCGTGCACCTCAGGTCCTGGTCTATTCTTCGCCTTCTTTATGCATGAACTTAGGCATATGACTTAACCCAGCTGTGTCTCAGTTCCTCCCCTGTCAAAAGTGTGAGAATTGTAATTATCTACCTCTTAGGGATGTTATGACAGTAATTAATGCCTCAGATCTCTATGACTAAAAATCATTCTGCACAGATGTTAATTACTATTATTCAAAGAACAGCCATAAGGCCAGATGCAGTAGAAGAAGGTGTTGGGCAGGTTTTCAATCTCTTTAATGAAGGCCAAATAGCAGTTAGTAGGAAAAATAGTGGAGAAAAATAAAACAATTAACAAAGGACTTAAAATGAAAGCATTATATTAGCAGCGCTTAAGCAACCAGGCATTTACTGAAAATGAATGTGCAGTGCATGTTCCATAACTGAAAAATAACTGGAAACTTTAAGGCCTGGAGCAATATGTCACAAAAGAGAAGATGCTTTTAACAATTCCTGAATCCTAGTGGAATGAACAAATCGTGAAGGATACTGCTATACTCTATATAATCAAAATGACTAATTCACTTAGAAGGCACCATGTGAGTTCACCTGCCACTGACCTTTAATTATGTATAGTATTTCAAGATGTCAAAACTAATAAATCAAAAAAAAAAAAACTAATAAATCCTTAGGGCTTACAGAGGGGGACAATGGTCAAATTTGAGAATTTCAGAATCTCCCTTATTTGTTACTTTATAATTGAGTAAAGTAAGATATTCTCTCTTAATGATGTTTGAAAGGCTGATATTTTAAAATATATTATGGTGATTTTCTTGTGATTTCTATAATTGTATCCTGACTTCTGCCCACAATTCACTGTCCAGCTATGCCCGAGGAAACTTGAGGAAGTCAGGTACTCAGTTCTCTCTGACAGATCTTGTATACATACCATGATGTGGTAACTCTTGTGGGGTGATTCCTTAAGTTTTCTGGATCAAGAAAAATAGTCTGAGCAGAAAGGTAGGGAATTCTAAAGTCTTTTCCATTCTAAGATTACAGACTTCTTAGCACCCACATACTGCCAATTATTTACTTCACATTTTGCCCTTTCTACTAAGACTTCTCCAAGATGACGTAAGTGTTCTCAGCGTTACAAGCTGCTGCAATATTCTAAGGGCAGATACGTCATGACAATGACTGCAGTTGTGTGGGAGTGAGCCAAGCAATAAGCGGCCCGGCTGAAAGACTGGGGAATTTGCTCTGGGGGTCAGGTTGTTATCCAACGTGTCTAAACTGTGTCTGACAAGTGCTTGTATTTGTGTTTGTGGAGATCAGATTTAACATGAATTGAACGTGTGCTGTATGCAAAGCATAGCCACGACTGTTTTTCCATTTCAGATTAAAAAAATAAAACAAACAGAAAGACAAGTATAATGGGTGTTTTATTCCATTTCTTTCCAAGGAGGAAACTGAAGTGAGAAATTAAAAAACATCCTAAGATAGCTTAGCAGAATAAGATGCCTTTGGCTCCCAGTCTAGTGATCTGCCATCTCTACCCATGGCATCCTCTGATGTCATAAGTATGTAAGTATCTAAAGAGGCTCTATGAAGCGTGAGTTTGCCACTTCCTGATGGACCCTGCCCTAGATCACAAGGCTACACCTAGACATATTCAAGAAGTAAAAGTAGTAGCCAGCTTGAATTACATTAAATAGCAGTGGCAGAAAAGATGAGACAAGAGGCTAAAAGATTGGCTGTCACCAAATCACCATGGCTGGGAAAACTACAGATTCGTCCATGTCTACAACCATAACTATGGAGAATCTATTATGTATCATCTCTCCTAAGTCCAGGGATGGAAGGACATTCAAGAGACACTAGATCCTTTCCTTGAAGGGGTTAACCATCTATGAAGGAGACAGTCATGAAACAAATAAGTTCCCAAACAAACATTTAATTACAAGTGTGAGTTGTGCTAAAATGAACGTAAACATTTAGTTACTATAATACCCAGTACGTATAAAACAGCTGATATTTGTTCAAAGTAGTTGTATTTTATTTACCATAAAAATATAATTTCAATTAATGTTCTATATCCCTATACCCAAATAGGATTGCCCGCTGCCTTTCTTCTGGATTTTCACAGTTCCCAGGACTTCCAGTGAACTTTAAGGCTCTGCATTGAAGGAAGATAGAGTTGGGGGTATAGTTACCATGAGGAAGTAATAAACCAGATGTCAGGAAAGCAGCCTGAGAGGTTGAGTCTGGAATAAGAAAACTGTGGACCCTGCCATGTGGCCTGGATCAATCCCCCAGGGGATTAAGAAGTCTGGTGCCAGGTCCTAGACAACCCTGACCAAGAACAAAGGGACTTCTTCTCCTGAATCTATAGGTGAAATGAAATTTGCAGGTTGATCTCAATGACAACTGTTCTTTGAAGTGGTCACTGTGACCACAAGTGTCTCATTACCACTCACTCAGCATCTGAACTTGTATAAGACTTGGAACTGTCAGTATTTGTAGATAGCAAGTGTGTAGGAGCTGAGACTTTTACATCTGTTTGTATATGAGCCTTGATTTCTAGAATATTCTCCCTCTTAAAGTTCTGTTTTAAAAAAAGTTCTGCTAAAGCTGTTACAGGTCTCTGAATTATGCTGTCTCTTCCTGTACTGCAGAACAGCATTATACCTAGTGCACTGCCCTTTGCCAGCTCAAATAATGGGGCAGAACAGCAATATAATGGGCTATGATAGAAATTCCTAACCCATTCCACACCTGACTGACCCCAGGAATGAGTCAATAAGGCATGTAGCTCTGTAATGAGAGCTTTGTAGCTCAACAGTGGAACACTGAGGCAGGACATTGCAAAAGAAAACCTAGGAGATGTACTAGAGCAGTTACAGTGGCTACTAATGTTTATAAAAGCCCAATTCATTCTGTAATCTGATCTCTGTGTGGTACCCGAAGCTTCCCTTGCTTCCTTTTCTGAATCACTTCTCCTTTTCAAGTTCCCTATGCCAAAATAATTGAGGCCTTCTTGCTAAAATGAGACATACGAGATTTGTAACTTTGAGTTCTCAAAAGGAGGAAGTTGAATGAATGAAAATAAGACTCATCATTTAAAATTAACTCTCTCCTGCTGACCCCTCATTCTAAGCTCAGATTCTAACATGTGTATCTGGAAGGGAGATGTCAGTCAGGATTATGATTCCACAAATAATTTTAATTATTTTAATTCTTCAACAGTTTCTGATGGTATTCAACTTTTTAACCCTAAAAATCATGTGAGGTAACTTAAAGTTGGATGCTTTGAACACCTGCCACATGATCTCAAGGTGACTAACTGTGAAAAGTTCAGCATGTACCTCTTAAGGCCTAAGTGATATTGCAATCTGATGGAGGATAGTACTGCTGTGAGCTGAACTGTGTACTCCACCCCAGACTCATATGTTGAAGCCCTAACCCCCAGTGTGACTGTATCTGAAGATAGGGATTTTAGGAAGTAATTAATGTTAAATAAGGTCATGAGAATGGAGTCCTAATCTGATAAAATTGGTGGCCTTCTTAGAAGAGGAAGGGAGAGCACTCTCTCTCTTTCCAAGCACACACACCAAGGAAAGACCATGTGAACACTCAGAGAGAAGGTGGCCATCTGCAAGCCAGGAAGAGGCCCTCACCAGAACTTGACCATGCTGGCACCCTGATCTAGGACTTCTAGCCTCCAGAACTGTAACATAAAAAATTCCTGTTGTTTAAGTCTCCCAGTGAGCTGGGAGAGGTTGAGGTTGTGAGGATTGGGTCTATATACCACCACATTCTTTCCACTCTGCCTGCTTCTCAGCCAGGTGTCCAGGATGACCAGCTGTGGACAGAGGTAAAGACCTATGGGAGTCTGAAGTTCCAGTTTGTCAACCATTTGATAATCTTTGGATGCCTACTTACAACCATCTAACTCACAAACTGTTGAAGGGTATTCTTATATGACTGAGCAATTTCTTGGGGGAACTGGTAATCTGACTCATGATAAAATTAATTTCTCTGGCCTGCCCTCAGCCTATATGAGAAACTCAGAAATGACTGTCACATGGAGATGGCCTCTACCCTCTCTTAGAAATGCTACTCTAACCATCTTCCTTCTCTGCCAAAGAATTCTGCTGCTCCACAACTCTAGTCAAAAAATAGTCACCACATGGAAGCAATCTAAATGTCCATCAACAGATGACTAGATAAAGAAGTTGTGGTATATTTATACAATGGAACACTAGTCAGCCATCAAAAAGAATAAAATAATGCCATTTGCAGCAACATGGATGGACCTAGAGACTGTCATTCTAAGTGAAGTAAGCCAGAAAGAGAAAAACACCCTATGATATCACTAATACGTGGGGAAAAAAAGAGGGCACTATGAACTCAGCTACAAAACAGAAACAGACTTGTAGACACAGTAAACAATCTTATGGTTACCAGGGAAAGGGGGTGGAAAGAGATAAATTTGGGAGTTTGAGATTTACAAATGTTAGCCACCATATATAAAAATAGATTAAAAAATTCTTCTGTATAGCACAGGGAACTATGTTTAATATCTTGTAATAACTTTTAATGAAAAAATATGAAAACAAATATATGTATGTATATGCATGACTGGGACATTGTGCTGTACACCAGAAATTGACATACTGTAATTGACTGTACTTCAATAAAAAGAAAAGAAATAGTCACCAGTTCCCTAATTAAAGACTCACTCAAAAATCTTCATGGACAAGTAATTTAGGGGCATGTAACTGCACGAGAAGATGAGTTTAGAGCCCCCAACCTCCTTATTGAGGAAGGTGGACTCCTGTACTCCTTTCTCTAAATCTCTTCCCTCTGATGCTCTTCTCACACTCACACCCTTTTGCTCCACCTCACCAGTGGAGAGACAAACCAGTTCTTCTAGTTCTCATAATTTCTTCCCCAAAGGCTTTATTCTGACACCTAGCCAGTCTCCACTGAAATGTCAACCTTCTGTCTTTTTCCCCTCCCACACTCCCTACCTCCGTGGGTGTGCGCACATGCATGCACGCATGTGTTTCGTGACTTTTTTTTTTTTACATTCATATATCGAGACTGGAGAAGTAAGAAAGAAAATAAAACTCATTGCTCCTTTTTCATAGGTAAATACTTCACAGCTCACCCTCTTCTATGTAATTTCTATTGCCCTGCTGCAGATAAAGGAGCTTCTATAGATACCCAAGACAGGTGCACAACTGAGTTCCTGATGAAACATCTTCTGCTCAGCTTTGTAAATAGATTTGACAACAGCTTCCAGGAAATTGCATCTGATGTTTCAAAGCTAGACCTGGCTGTCAAGCATGCTGAGTCATAAGCATTGAGTCAGAGAGTTCCACGCTGTAAGGGAATTTTTGTAAGATTAGCCAACCTCTCTGCACTGGGATGAGGAAAGCAGCAGAGTTCCCTAGCAAATGATCCTGAAGAGGTAGGAAAGCCCTCCCTTTGTAAAGGGTTTGTCATTTGTTTTTTTCTTCAACGTCCTATCATTATTGTCCCAAGAGTCAAACTCAACTCTGAGCTTAACCTGGGAACTAGAAGCTTATAACTCAGATTGCTGTTTTTCTCGTAAACATAAATATAGAAGAAAGTAAGAGATGTGACATGAATAGTTCAATTAAGCTTTTGTAGGATTAAAATAAACACATAGTTAAGGCCATGAGACTAATGTTAGAGATCTCAGTATTGCAAAAATAAAATATTAGCCATAGAGCCATATTCTTCTTTGCCTTTAATCCTTAGATGATCACAAATAACCAAAAGTCTACTGATTTATTAGAAATGGTGGCCTAGATATGACAAATTCAAACATTATCAGGACCCACAGGTCTTAAATTAATTGGAACTCACAGAACAAGGTGAGCTGGCTTTCATCGTTCAAAAAGGCCATCATTTCAAAGAGTTGAGTATAATATTTCAATGTAATTTAGAGTTAAAATATATATAAACAGAAAAATTAGTTACCCTTTCTTAAGTGGCAAATATCCAACCTAAAATCATTACACTAATGCTGATCACACTTCAGAAACCCAGGGACCTCCTGTAATAAGTCTATGGTCTCTATAAACTGATCTCAAAGGGGAAGGGACCAAAGAACTTGCAGGTATGTTTAAAATGACTGAGAATACTACAAATCAAATAATCAAAAAACTTAGGCCCACATTTTCACATTATATTCATGCATTTCTCAATATGTGATGCCAAGGTAAGGTCTTACATTAAATCATTATTTCTTTTTTTGGTTTCTATTAATTATTGAACATAAACAAATAAAACTTGATTATATCCCAATAATGTGACATTAAAAAAACAGTCTACAGACTTGTCATTTTTTCCCAGAAATGGAAAAAGTTTTCCTAACAAAAGTATTACTGGATGAGGATGAATATAGGGTAAAATTATTTCTACTATCTTTACCTTCAAATTTTTCATCAAAATTCCATAATTAAACTACTTTTCATTTTTATGAACACTATGTTATTCATATAAGGAAATACTGAAAGGTTTTATGAATGCTATAAAATAATTTTTATATATTTTTGTGTTGGCTCCTAAAGTACCACTAAAACATCTTTTTCCCAAATAAAATGTACTTGAGGCAGAGACTAAATACAGCTTACATTTTTTAAAATCCGAGCTACTTACTGCTTCTTCCCTCAGTTCCTTCTGATCCATTTGAATAAGAAGGAATGTATAGAAGGGTGAAAAATTCTTTACTATTAAAGACTAAATGAGGGACATTCACAATTAGTGGTAAAATAACAGTTGCCCTAAGAGGCAGAGGTACAGAATGTTGGTAGCTCAGCTCTACTATCCATAAGGTGTAGCCCTCAGATCTGACAAAGAATTTAAGGAGTTTCAGGCAAGGTTTGGATCCCCCAAACCTTCCCCATCATCTACCGAAGCTATCAAAATTCATTATCCTGGATCTTGAGACATTTTGGTGATTTAGTCATCCATTAAAGTGCACAAAGCTGAACAAGAGTATATGCTTTGGTAGCAAACAGTTTTGGGGAAGAGTAAATAAAGGTGCAGGTAGATGCTGGTTGGAAGAGGCAGAGTGAGACAGAAAGGGCTCTGTGATTGAGGAAGCGGCTGAAGAGAGGGAAAGCAAGGGAGCAAGAAAGCGATACTTTGACATCTAGAAGTCCTCCTGTGCATGCCATGCACTAGGTGTGATATCTTGAATTACAAGTCCTGATTTTTCACCCTTCCTTATATCCACCCTCTTTTCCACATGCCATTGAAGTTCCTTTTCCTAAGTCAGTGTGCCCTTTTCTGCCATTGACTTTGAGCTTGGTCATGTGGCTATCCCAAAGGATACTAGCAAACGTGATGCAAGTATGCTTGCACATTCCATTGTCTTTCTATGATAGCTATGAGTAAAGTATAATGGAGCTAGTGCAAAGGTACAGGGAAGAGTAGAGAGACATGTGGAGCACAGGTGAATTCAGTCTGCATCTTGGCGCCAAACCCCTGCAGACCTGAAAATGCATGAGCAAAAATAAACGATTGCTTCTTTGAGCTACTAAGTTTTGAAGTGCTTTTTTTGCAGTCTCATTGTGGCAATAGCCAATAGATACATTGATCTGGGAGCTGGAAACAAGACAGTAAACAAGACATAACCCTTGCTGTCAAGGTATTTACCACGTGGTAGATGATACAAATTAGTAACCAGAAAGTAAATTGCTGCCAAGGATACTATGAGATATCCAACCTGATCCTGGGGACTCAGGTGCCCTGGCTCAAGTAACATCTAAGTTCAAACCTGAAAGATGAAGAAGAATGAGCAAACATAGAGGGTTGGAGGGGAGTTGTGATTTGATAGAGCACTACAAGCTAAGGAAATGTGCAAAGATGTGCAAAGGCATGGGCATGTGAGAGAGCACAAGGTTTTAAAGGAATTGTGAGCAACAGGAACATGGAGTTTGAGGTAAGGAACAACAGCCAAATGATTCTAACCAAAGAGTATACCATGTAAGAAGGACAGCAGGAATGGGTGTGAGGTTTGTGTACAGTACAGTAGAAAGATTCTCAACCTAAGTCACAAGACCAGAGTTACACTTTATTCCTTTTCTAACTCTGTTTCCTTGTATATGTCACATCTGAGCCTCTATTATTTGGTTGTGATTCAGAAATAATGAAACTCATCTAAACTGTTGCGAACATTCTTCATAAATTATAGAATTCTATGTAAATGCTATTATATTTGATAATAACAATATTATCCATCTATAATGTTGAGAAAGATAAAAATAATGAGTAAGATAATATGATTGCATATAAATTCCTATTTTTCAATTTTTATTATTTTAACAGGAATTTTAAGAGTGTGTATAAAGATAGGCATAGATCAAATTTTTCTAAAAGTAATAGAACATTCTCGGTACTCATGTTATTCTCCCAACCAAAACGTTTCTCTGCCCCCTCTAAACATAAACACAATGCTGGATTTTGTGTTAATTACCTTATTCTTCTTTATAATTGTATTGTTTGTGTATGCTTCCTTAAGTGATATCCTGTTCAGTTTTGAAAAATTTACTTTCTTACTGAATTTATCCCTGTATGACTTGCTTCTCCACTCAGCACTAGGTTGTGAGAATCATCCATGCTAATGTGAACAGACTCCAGCATTTTTGCTATGACACCCAGGGATGCCAGGCACATTCTTCACCATGTGTTCTGCTGCACATGTGCAAGGATGCTTTGAGACTCTGTTCCAAGGAGGGCAATTGCTGGGTCATAGATTATGTACATTTTCAAATCTAATAAGAGTATTAATTTTTTTCAAAAAGGTTACCGCAAGCAGTGCTTATGAATTCACACTGATTCTTTCCTTGCTTGCATTTATCGTGCATTTCAATTTTGCAAGTCATCCTGGACCCATCTCTCCTTTCTGCCTCTCCTTCCTTGCCTCCCTCCCTCTTTCATGTACTTTCTTCTTTACCCTCCATTACCAACATGGAAAAAAGGTACTCATGGCTAAAGTTTCTAGTGGGGAGAGTGCAGGCAGGGGAGTGGGGAGCTAGAGATGCTTTGCAAGCTTTTTAGCACAGGCATTGCTACTTCAAGTTCCATGATGAGACTATCGTCAGCTTGGCAAACCTTATGGTATTTTTCTCCAGACTGCTTTAGCATCATTGATTGCAGAAGGACATTTAAAAGGTGACTGCCTGAATCAGAGTTAGTGGTCAGTGTCAAATGCTCTAGAAGCAAAGCTGCTGTTTTGAAAATCTGCACCAACCATGTTTTGGAAGGTACGCAAATAGATGAAATCTTTTTCTGAGGACTGCAATCACTGACTGCACTGTTTCCATGGCAACCCATCCCTGGCAAGGTATTCCAAAGACTCTTTATTTAAGAAATATCACATAGCCCCAGGGAGTCACTAGTCATGTCAGACCACCATAACCATGATGGCAAAGATTATCCCTTGCCCATCAGAAGAGGATAATCCTTCCCCAGATTTCATGAGTTTCTGACACATCTTGAGAGGAATAAAATTCCATCCCGAAGCTTTTCTCTTCATTTTGCTTTCTTGGAGCTAATAGAGTATTCAGAGTACAAAGCAGGAGGAAATGGGGGTTGGGGAATGGATTCATTCTGCCTCCAGTGATTCTATTTATGTGAGCTATCTGGAAATATTCAACACAAGGATTCAGAAGGCCTAGGTTTTAATCACTCCTGCTGACTGCTTGATCACTCCTGCTGACTGCTTGATATTAATGCTTGAGTTCGGGGCTCTTCTTTAAAAATGACAGGATTGACCTGGTTTACTTCAAAGGATCTTCAAGTTATCATCTGAATAGTATGATGCCATGTACTATCTGTCATACAAGACTTCCATACAAACTTATAACTCCCTTAGAAAAAGATCAGTAAGAGCAAAGTGGAAGTCCTAAGAATCTGGTCATCAATGCACCACTTTTTTTTTTTTTTTTGCATTGTATAAGATTTGCATTTTGAAACAAGTTAAAAGATATGTTTTTATCCTGTACAGTCTCTTCCGTTGGAATTTAGGAGGATCGACTTTTGTAATTCATCATGTCACAAAATGTAGCTCTTTTCAGTGTTAATCACTGCATATTCATAATCTCCTCTGACGAATGTGAGAAAGTTAGAGTGCCCTGGTCATCCTCTAACTTTACACAGCAGAAATGACATTAAATCTGAACTTCTCTGCTCATTTGCTCACATCACTGACTCCTGCTTTGGGCCTCACTATTTGTGAAGGTGTTGCCCAGTGGATAACAGGATGGGGTTCTGGGAGTGGACAATCTGGTCTCTATTCCTGGACCAGTCCCTTCCTGGCTCTTTGATTTCAGGCAACTTCTATACCTTCTCTGACCTCAGTTTCCACACAAGTAATATAGGAATAAGAATGGTACTTCCATCCCAGAGTTATAAGAAATAAGCCAATTCTTGTAAAGCACTTAATAGTGCCTGGCATATCATAAGCATTCAATAAATATTAGCTATTATTACTTCATCATTTCAGAAGCATTCCTTAGGGTACCATTCAGTGCACTAAAGTGCTCATTTAATTGATAGCAGTGAATTTGCCCAAATGCTTATTTGCCTTCAAAGTAAGCAGTTCATTGCTTACTTAATTGCCTAATGCACTCTACCATATTTCAGTCTGCTTGAATAATAGCACAAGTCTATTATGAAGAATTATTACTATCATTTTAGAAATTATTAGGAAAATTAATGCACATAATAAATATAGAAAGTTTATTAAATTTAATTCTTTGGAAATATTGGCAAACTATTGTTAACATTTATGGTGTTTAATATTTAAGAAGCAGTAAAAATAAGACAGTCTCACGTTTTCTTTAAACAAATCTATTTTTCAGTCTATCCACAGTCAGTTTCTCTGTATATCTCACAGTAATTCAGACACAAGATTTTTCCCATTTCAGTTTGCAAGCAAATTTCAATTTTACAAGCTCTTCTGGTCCCCTCCTTTTCTTCCTTCTTTCTCCCCCTTGTTCTCTTCTTGTGGTTCCTCCCTTCTAAAGTCTCCACTTACTAAGGCTAATCAAAATTGTTCAAAAGTGACTTCAGCAACTGGTAACTACAAGTGTCAGGAATCCAAAGGAGAACTGTCTCCCATAAAACCATTGCCCACAACAGCATCTGCATTTTTATTTAATCATTTTTATTATCTGTTTAATTTTAATACCTGATTATTTTCTAAACAGATCAAAGGTGGTATTTTGTTTAACAATACATTTTCTATGTAAAAACATTTTTTAAGTTTTTGCAAAGTGAATAATCAGTGTCATCTTTTCTTTCTTTTTTTGTGTGTGTATGTGTGTGTGTGTATATATATATATATGTATATATATATATATATATGGATTATATATCACTTAATGGATTTCTTTTAAGCAAGTCCCATCTGTATTTTTCCATCTCCAACAAGGGCACAACCAGGCCAACTGCAGCAGGAATGTAGTGAGATATTTGGAAGGATTTCTACATTGTTGTGGCTGGCAAATCCTGGGGTGCTTTACTTAAGGCAGAAAGCTCTTTCTCTAAAGTTTTTAGGAACAGGATGAGTAACTTGTCTGGGAACAATGCCATCTTGAATTCTGAAGGACAGGCTGGAATTTCCAGATCATTTAATATAGTTCCATCTTATCACATGCTTATCAAATGTTCAGTGCATTCATTGATGGCCAACCTCCTCCAAAATACTGAAGTAATCGAAATGTGGCTTGCTTGACTTTCTCTGCAGTGTAGTGTTACTCATATTACCTGAATTCTTACCAGGCAACTGGTGTGCTTATCTCCCAAAGCCCATGAGCCATCCAGTGTGGGAAAAACTAAGACAATGAGCATCACCCTATAAAGCAATCACTCGTACATAAATACTTATGTAATTATATTGACTTCTCACAAAACAACTCTTTGAGGAAGATATTCTTCTTCCCATTTTGCAAACCAGCTTATTCAAAGCAAACCAGCTGACTCCAAATCTGCTGCTTTTTCCAACAAACTAAGTTTTTCTATATCGCCCAGTAACTCCCATAAATTGACCACAAAGGATGGTTAATTGGGATGTTTCAGAGACTGTGGAAAAGCAGACCGGGAAGTATAGTTGTGGGATAGGAAGAACTTCTTCCAGCACTCCTCAAATGGTGGTAAATAGCCATGTTCATAGTTTGACCATGCCTGTGCTCAGGATTTCAGATTTCTCTGAAACACAGTAGTTTCCACTCTCCATGGAGGGGTATGCTCCAAGACCCCCACTGGATGCCTGAAACTGCAGATTGTACTGAACCCAATATTTACAGTCAGCCCTTGAACTCAGAGATTTGGAGCACTAACCCCTACACAATTGAAAATCCACCTATAAATTTATAAATTTACAGTTGGGCATCTCCATATCCATGGTTCCACATCCACTGATTCAACCAAGCATAGATTCAGCCAACCATGTAGCACTGCAGCACATATTTACTGGAAAAAAGAAAAACGAGTCTAAGTGGACAAGCGGAGTTCAAACCCGTGCTGTTCAAGGGCCCACTGTGCCATTTTTTCCCATACACAACTACCCATGGTAGTTAATTTGTAACTTAGGCACAGTAAGAAACTAACGCTAGCTAGTAATAAAACAGAACTATTATAACAATATATTATAATAAAAGTTACGTGACTGTGGTCTCTCAGTCTCAAAATATGTATTATACAAGTTTAATGCTTTTTCCATCTTAACTAAGCACTAGATGCACTGTGGCTGTAACTTCTGTAGTTTGAGGTGTGACCACAAAACAAGTGTGAATTTCCCTTTTCCTTCTTCATAATTTCACAGTTAGAAGATTCATTCTTATTGTAGATCTTAGCAACCTCAGCATACGATATTTTTCTTTCCTTACTAAGTTGAGAACTTTCACCGTTTCACTTTAAGGAAGCACTTAATAGCTTCTCTTTGGCAGATCTGAATTGCCAGCAGCCTTACTCTTGTGCTCTGGGGCCCTTGTTAAGTAAAATAAGGGTTACAGTGAACATAACCATCATGATACCAGGACAGTTGATCTGACCTCTGCTAAGTGATTAACGGGGATTATACTGGACAAAGGGATGATTCACATCCCATGCAGGATGGCGCCAGATTTCATGAAGCTACCCATAACGACATGCAATTTAAACTTAACAAGTTGTTTATTTCTGGAATTTTCCATTTGACATTTTCCGACCACGGTTGACTGTGGGTAACTGAAATCGCAGAAAGTGAAACAAAGGATAAGGGGGAACTACTGCAACGCCATTTGTCCTTAGGCCATCACTTGCATGGCTGTGTGAATCTTGGAGGAAAACAACAGCTATTCTTAATTCAGTAAGTTACTCCACCAGTTATTTTGCTCATGGCCAAGATAGATCATTCCTTAAATCTTTTTATTCATTTACTCCACAAATATTAAGAAATGCCAGAAAAGGAAGAGTAACACTATTCTACTTAGACATATTAATTATTTTGAAATTTTGGCCTCAGCATCTTTGCTACACTTGTAAATAAATGGAAATCCTTTAATGTTACAAAAGTAAATGAGTGGAGTAAAGTTTCATCAACTGTTGAGTCATGCCTGTATGTTTGCCTAATGATTCAAAGACTTAATTATTTTGGGATGAAACTCTTCATAATTATGTATCAATATACCCTTGGACAACTTCACTGATAAAAAATTAGCATTTGTTAAAGTAAACATTTTTGCTTAGAATTTAAATTGT
Organism: Camelus dromedarius; assembly: GCF_036321535.1. Lineage (NCBI taxonomy): Eukaryota > Metazoa > Chordata > Mammalia > Artiodactyla > Camelidae > Camelus > Camelus dromedarius. Next base: position 65,454,146 of record NC_087439.1, on the reverse strand, counting down.
ATATTTAAAACAGTTCAAATTAGTCATCAGTGTTTAAGTGATGTGTTATTTATTTATTAAATATCATTATTAAGTGTTAACATGTTTATTATGTGCTTTGCTCAGAGTCTGACACTGAGTAACAGTAAAATAAAAGTTATTATTTTTATAAATCTAAAGAGCATAGTCCTATGTATTCTTTCATTTTGTTAACTTTTATATTTCTCTTCTCATGGTAATTTGATCCATCACTATTTTTTTAAAAGACACTTTGCAACAGTAAAACAACTGAAGTTAAAATATATATGTTACACTGCAGTATTGCTGTATATGCTTACTATATATTTCACTCTCAGTTCCCATCTATTGTAACTCCTTTGTAGAATCTTCATATTGATCTATATTTTAACATGAAAAAATGATTTATTAATCTTTACAAAAGAATATGGGGATTAATGTATTGAGTGAAACCTTTTACTCATTCAGTTCAAGATTCACTCAATGAAAATAAATTTTTTAAAAATTCTGATTATAATTGTGTGTATGTGTCATCACAATTAGATTTTGTGCTACCAGAGGGTAAATATTTTATTTTCAGTTAAGTTTTACATTCACTTACTCATTTATTCATGTAAGAATTATTTATTGCAAACTTATCATGTGCTAGCCTCCAACCACACTGGAATCCACGCATTTATCTCCATTTTCACCACTACCACAAGGGTCCTATTCAGCAACATCTCTCACATGGACTCTCACAACAGCCTCCTGAATATTCTTCCTACCCACAAGAAAGCTCTGGGTTAATTTATGACTGTCTTTACCAGGAGATATGTAGGATGTTGATTCATTAATTTCCTCATCCACCTTCCTTGTTAGAAATCAGTTTGTTAATTTCTTTGGATATCGATACAGATATATGTGTATATATATATAGAGAGAGAGAGAGAGAGAAAGAGAGAGAGAAGTATATGCAGATATTTACATATGGAGAGAGGGGAGACAGACAGACAGAAACAATAAGAGACAAGAATTAACGGAAAGGAGGATCACAAAAATTATTTGAGTGAATAAAATATTTAAGTATACTGAAGGAAGAAATATAATACAGTTCTAGGTTATTTCTATTCACTTTTATAGGAAAGATCTCAAACAAATACATATAGGCATGTTCAGTAAAAATATCACCATCCTTTAAAAATTGGTTAGAGTGTACCTACAAAATGTACCTGAAGGATAATTACAGCGGATTTTGAAAAGAAAGAGTGGTTATGATGTCCACTTATAGTTAAGAGAAAATAACACTGGAGGAGGCATTTTACTTTGTTGGCTTTAAAGCAGAAAGTGTACTTGATGTACATCCAAAGAGGTGTCTAATTGGTTGTTATAAAATGGGGGACACAGTCAATAAGAATAATAAATATTTATAGTGTTGAACAGAAATGAAGTGGAAAACTACATTCATGGCACTGAGCCCTTTGACCATGTTACAAAGAATAGCCATTTTGAAAAGAATTTTAAAACATCATGACTTTAAAGAAAAGTAGTTAGGGGAAGTATTTTATATTTACATATACATTTGTATTAAACAATGTCTTTTGTGTATTTTCTCATACTTTTATTTCAGCATGTATTATTTTATTTTACAGTAATTTATATAACATGTGGGCATAGAAAATGTAAATAATTTAAATAAAAATTAAATAAATAAAAGACCCATTTTATTTCATATTACATGCAGTAAATCTTATATATCATGAGTATTTTTCCCTCTATTACAAATTCAAGACAGACTACAGATCAAGATCCTGAGCTCTGAAGTCAGAAATTCTAGAATTATATTTTGCTACTTACTACTTTTGTGCTTTTGCTTACTTAATTTCTCTAAGATTTAATTGCCTTATAAATATAACGAGCGTAATAAAAGCACCTACCTCTTAGCACTGATGTACAAACTAATGGGATTATGCATAAAGTACTTAGCTTAGCACCTAGCACATACTAATGCTCATTATATTATTTTTATCATTTTAATGGCTGCATATTATCCCATTATAATGTTAATACTTGAATTTATTTAACAAATCCATCTGGATGGTTACTTAGGCTGCTTCCAAATTTTGTCATTATTACCAAAGCTACAATGAACATTTCTATCATAAAATCTCTATCATTTTTATTTTAATGTACTCCTATGTGTTGATGGAATTGCTGGTCAAAAAGCATGTCCATTTGTAGAGCTCTTTAGTCATTTATATTTGGTTCAGGAAAGAAAAAACAAGACAAAAAATTAAATAAATAAAGGTGCCTCAGTTGTAGAAAGATATATATGCCTGATAAAATTTCAACTCCACCCTGAAGATGGAAGTAAGAGTAAAAAAATCAAATTCACAACATTACACCCATAACTAATGCAACTTCAATTAAAACAAATAATGTAGATTACATGTAGGTTATTGGAATAAGACTTACAAAAGCCATGTATAATACAAAGGCTAAGCATTCCAGAGCATTCCAGCCTTGGGACAGCAACCTGAAATAACTCTGCACCAGTTCTTTCAAGAGAACACTGACAGACATTATTCAATGAAGAGAGAAGAAAACAGAAATATAAAACATGTCAGTACCAAAGGAATGGGTGGGTTGAAATCCTGTGAAATCTACACATAGAGCACAAAGTTATATATTTATTTGTAACTGGGAGAAAAAATAACACAGATTATGATGTATTCTTTCATAGGACTGAAACTTCAAAACAATGGATCCATCAGTTTCTGAAGAAAACAACGTAAGTCTAACATAAAATTAAACCTGATAGTATTTCAGCTATGTTTAACTCAGCAAGAAAACAAAGAGATGAGTTAGAGGTTTACTGAAGAAGTGTGGGCAATCAGTAGCTAGACAAGACTCAGGGGACTGGGGATATGTCCTCCCCATTCACACAGACTCCTTCATGTTATGATGTTTCTATTCCGTAACTGTGAAGTATTAGTGTCATGGAAAGTTCCAAGGCCCAGTGAAGTTAATAGTTACAACTATAGCAAACCCATGACTGCAGAAAGCAAAACAGTACATGATATCACATATGCAAAGTTTGCAACATAATGCATGTTCTAGGGCTGTGTGAAAATTGCAAAATTTTCAACACAAGAGGAACTGAAGACAAACAAATGAAAAACAATACAATGAAAGATGTATTTCTATGTTCTTACTTTCAGATGATACTGCATATTTCTTTTCTCTCTTTAGGTAAAATATTCAAATATTAAATACTTAGTAAAGCTAGTTTTTAGAGCCACAAAAAGGGTAATAAAAACATACATTTACGGTTTATTGAATCCGTGTTGGGCAGAAGAAAGTAGTTTAAAATACTACCTTGGTTTTTCTATAAGGTGCTCTAAGATGGAGTTAGAAAATCAACTGTTAACTGGATGTGGGCTAAATATACTCAAAACAGAGGCCTCAAATTATCCTATGAATAAGGAAGCCTTATTCATTAAAAGCTACTACGTCTTAAGCTCTTAACTACTTGCTGTATATAACATTATTTCCATTAATCCTTCCAACTACTCAGTGAGGAAGGAGAATACTATTTTCCTACTTTAGGTAAGAGAGTCTGTGTATTTTGCCCAACATCACACAGCTGGTAGGAGGTAGAGCCAGGATTCAAACTTAGCAATTTTTTGTGATTTCAAAGCCTCTTATTTTAAACACTCTACTATCTAACTTTTGGTTAGAAATAGCAACTCACTTTCAGTGTAGAGCAGACCCATAAAACCTGGTTGCCTGTCTAAATCTCAGATTTGTATATGGGATCAAAATAGGTTATAATCTTGATATGGGAAAATCAGGCATCACCCTCATTAACCAAACTTCTAGTTCAACTGGAAATTGTAAAGACTAATAATTCAGCAAAAGGGATTGTAGGAGAGATTTGTCTATCTATAGCTTAAATAGATCTGATCCTTGTCTCATTAAAAAAATTAATTTATTAATTAATGCCATTAAAAGACTAGGATGCAGAATACGCCTGAGAATGTGGCTAACTAAAATGGAGGATATAAAAACAAAGATAAGGACTGGGTGAAGACATTTCAAGGATTAATGATTAGAAAGAAAAAGTGAAATGAGATGAGTGGGAGTGAAATAGGATACTGAGAAATGTTAAGACCATGTGGTTGCCAAGGAGACACCAAATCGTGCTGTGAATGACCTAGCTAGGAGAAATATTCATAACGGAGAAAATGGTTTTGAGAGAGATATAAGGACAATCACATTTTAAAGCAGCATATGGGGAAAAAAGACACACTAGAACATTTGGTTTTTGAAAGCCTAGTAACAAAGAAATGTTGTGGGGAAAAATAGCAATAGATTAAAGAATGCCAAGGTTGGAGAACTGTCTGTGTAAAGGAAGACATACCAGAGAACAATAAATGCATTTTCAGAAAAGGGCACTAGAGGATAATTATCTAGTGGAGAATACAGAGTGACTTTACTGGTGTCACTGAGCATCAGCAACCAGAAAAATAACTTTTATGCTCACTTGCCCATAACAAAATTACTTTAAGCTCTGAATAACTTCCTTTCTGATTCACAAGACCAGATCTGTAGAATCCATTTATTTATCCCTATCATTTAATGCATTCTGCATTGTCAGCCACCAGGTGACTGCTGATGTTGCATGTTTATAAAGCAAGACCCAGTCACTATGTATGAGGAAGTATGAGCAAAGCACACAGTACACAAAAATGCATTTTTCTAAAAATTCGAATATTTCATTTGGTTTATCTTTACATATTACATGGCAGCCAGCACAATGCCCTATATATACTAATTGCTTACGAATTGCGTTGAACAAAGCACTAATACTAACTATTCACTAATCATTATCATTGGTAAAATGGGGCACTTTTAGAGCATGATCTAAAGAAATAAAAACTGTGAGGAACAGTTGGGTTTTTTAAAATAAATGAACTATTTGGCATTGTTTATATTTTCTCATTTTTTGTTAGATTGGTTGATAAAACTCAATCTTTAATGGAGCAAATTTTAGCCATTCCTTTCTCTTAGTCTTCAAATAATAAGAAGCTGTAAGCCTTTACACAGCTCAGAAATTCTTCGAAAAAATGATGAAACTTTACTTGGTAGAGATTGAGAATATTTTTGATGGTATCACCTTCTACACACGACTAACACCTCACCAAATTGTATCAACATAAGAAAGAATTGCTTTTTGCTTAACTTGACTGTATTACTTGGTAAATGTAAGAGGAATGTGTACATGCTTACGTACAAGGAAGACAATGCTCCAATAGAGGACCCTGTACTTCTCAGAAAGAATCACACACACACAAAGGGAATAAATGGAAATTCAATTGGTCAAAAAAAGAAAATTATACTAGGTAAAGATATCAGTATGTTCAAACGGAAAGAACTTTATCGAGAACAATATCCAATTTTCACTTTAACAATTGTAAACTTTCACATTTCTTCCCCAAATATCATTGTTATGTATATTCTCACACTGGAAGTAGTATTATAGCTGCTTCATTTCCATCTTTAGGAACTGCCATGATATTCTCTGTTAAACTTGGTACTCAAAATGCCTCATGAAATGTTCGAGCTCTTCTGTCTTTAAGACCTTTCCTAGCAAAAGCATTCTTTGTAAAAATAATCATATTTAACTCATTATAATAATGATGATGTTCCTTTTTTCTCAACCTTTATTTTTAAATAGTAGATGCAATATTAGATGCAATGCAATGCAAAAATCATATTTCAATGAAACTGGTGATTAGAAGGCATCCAACTTATTTTATTAGCTCAATTTAGAGCAGAATCAGAAACACTATTTTGACTTTCTGTGAATACTTTTATTTAAGGATAAAGTTTAAAGACTTGTGTAATAAAAAGTGATTAAAACATATAATATAAATTTTTTAATGCAGCTTGGTCAAGATTTCACATGTTAGCCTGGATTTTAGTTTGATTTAAATAATAAAAGTTACTGCATGGTAAAATATGTGTATATTCTATTTTATTTAAAATAAAATAAATTCCTTGGCTTTTAAGCTGACATGTGTTCTGGATTCTTCATGTGAAAGAGCTAAATTAAAACAGATGATAAACAAGTATTTTGGGACTTGTGTTATAGCTTACCTCTTTAATTTGAGAAATAATATATCTTCAAATGTCCAATATAGCTTAGGTCACAGCATAGTTAACTGTTTTGGTTTTTTTTTTCCTCTTTTTTCTTAGTAATTTCACAATAAAATGGCAATGGACTGGTTGGGGCAGCATATATGACTAGGAGGCTTCTGATACTCTTCAATTTATGTCAAACTACATTTATCTCTGCATTTTTCAATCCTATTGATTAAAACACAAAGACTTATTCAGAGTGCCACAACAGTCAGTGCAAAATTATTTGGCCTCTAGATATTTGAAGACCTTGTCTTATGACCTTGCCAAGTATAATGATTTTTGAAAAAATTACACTCAAACCAGAAATGCTTTTCATAATTATATTGGCTACTCTAAGTATGAGGTCATCATTTAAATACGTGTTGTTGTTTTGAGTGGGGGTGTGTGTGTGTATGGTTAGGTGGGCTTGCAAGGATGAGAATCTGAGACACTAGGAAGAGAGTATAAATGATCTATAATTGTTAAAATCATATTTGTATTTTGTACTTATCATTTCTTTTACTCTCAAGTATTGCCAATATTACTTTTGCATAAGTATAGTGAATAGGCAGCTGCTGCAGTGCTGAAATCGTTTTTCTGCAGAATTGGAGGTGGGTTGGAATTTCACACTGCCCAAGGTCTGAGCATGCTCAGTAGCAATCATCATAACTCAGGGCCGGTTAAATGCAGCACAAAAGTACTGTTGTTTGTTGACGGAAAAATACAAAACCTCTGAATTATCCCCATTGGCCTTGGGGCAAACTGACTTGTGTGTCAGGAGCAGTTTGACCCTGTGCCTTTTCCAGCACAATTGTACTCAGCTCGTAAGAGCAGCTTAACTGATCAGTGTTATTATAGTTGGCTTCTAAGCACCTGACAAGATACGGAGGGGTAACCTTGCTTCTCTTGGCAGCTAGAGTTTATGGTATCCTGTGCTATAATCTTCATCCTATATCTCTTCAGAGCATTGTCACTTCACAAGAATAAATATCCTCATTTTATGTTGACTAGAACATTGCCCTGCAAAACTGGAGGTGCAGCCAAAATATCCTTGATCAGTGAGAGAGTATCATTCACACAGAACAGGAAAAGTGCTATTTTGCACCAGAGACGGTTTATTAATTCTCTATAGCAATGTCTCATTTTCAAATGGCTTCTTTTGAAGTGCTGAGTTGTACATAGCATTGAGAAGAACTAAATCATAATGACTCATGTTTGAAGAACAGCTTGTTTTCATATTACAGCATAATCAATTTGGATATGATACATGGGCACACAGCATTTATTTCAACCTCATCGCATTGCAGAAGTTAGAACACCAAAACATGCACATGCCCCATGCTCTTGTAGATAAGGCTGTGGAAATCATGTTCATTACTTTCTGCCATTTAGAAAGAAGAATTAAGGCTGGTGATTTGGCTATTGCTGTTGACAAGTGGAAGTGAGGAGATGTTGGATTTTCTGTCTGTCACTAGCTGCATGATTGGCAAGAGGCAGCTGTGGTGTGAACAGGAGTGGTTCCCTGATAATACAATCTCATTTAGGGCGCTGTTCTTAAACTTGTTAGTTACAAACAGTGGCTTCACCATTTGTAGCTTTCTGGTTGTGACAGAAGTAAGAGCTCCCCTGATTGGCCAACCCAGAAGTGACCTTCCCATTCTCATTTGAAGGCCAGGCCCGAGCCCCATATTCTACTTGTTCTAAAAGTGTGTACATATTTTATTTACTGTATTAAATCCCTTTCTGCCTAAAGTATTCTGAGTGGGCTTTGTTTACTGCAAGGTAATTCAGACAGAAATACTCTTGTTTTCCATAGGAAAACTCAAAATTGAATAATGTAAAGAGATGCTAGAAATTTCAGCCTCTTTAATTTAATTTCAGCCATCTGTATGAAAGTAGCTCCAAATGAATATTGATAATATAAACCAACAGTAATAATAAGGTATTTTTGTGTTTTTAAATATCCAGAGAAGTAAAATATATGACAATTCCACAAATGAGTCAGGAGGGGATAAAAGTGGAATTAAAGAATTCTAAGTTTCTTGCATTTCCAGGAAGTGGTGGAAGTATGTACACAGGTTGTAATCACTAGTATAACCACAAACAGGCCAATAAAAGAATGTATAACAATATAATAGAGGTAATATGAAATTTAAAAATAGTTGATTAACCCAAGTAAAGGTAAAAAAGAAAAGAAAAAAGAACATAAAGTAGTTTGGACAAATATAAAGCAAATAATAAGATGGTAGATTTAGCCTTCAAAGTAAGTAAATTATAGTAAATAGAAACAGACAAAACAGATTAAAATTGTCAGACTGGAAAAAGAACAAAACTCAATTCAATGTTGCATACAAATTGTTCATGACTTAAGCAAACACAAAAGGACTAAAAGGAAAGAGAGTGGAAAAAGACAATGCCATGTGAACACTAGCCAAAAGAAAGCTGATGGAGGTATTCTAATATAAGACAAAGGAGACTTTAAGATATAACCACCAAAAAGAGGAATATTTCATAATTACAAAATAGCCAATCAATCAAGAACATATAATCATTCTGAATGTGTTTAGCATAGCCTCAAATATTTAAAGCAAAAATTGGTTGAATTAGGGGTGGGAAGGGATAAATTTGGGAGTTTGAGATTTGCAAATATTAACTACTATATATAAAAATAGATAAAAACAAATTTCTTTTGTATAGCACAGGGAACTATATTCAATATCTTGTAATAACCTTTCATGAAAAAGAATATGATAGTGAATATATGTATATGTATGTATGACTGGGACATTATGCTTTACACCAGAAATGACACATTGTAACTGACTACACTTCAATTTTTTAAAAAGCTAATGAAAAATATTTCTCCCATGAGAATGAATAAATGTTCAAAAATGTTTAAAAAATTAGTAGAATTAAAAGAAGAATTAAGTAATCACAATTGGAAGTTTCAACACATAGCCCTCAAAAACTAACAGAAAAAGCTAATGAAAAATCAGTAGGAAAGAAAATATTTAAAAACATAAATTAAAGGTTGATCTAGTAGATATATATATATATAAGAAACAGTGACTTGTACAACTGCAGATTACACATTAACTTTAAGTGCAAATGACATAGTTGACAAAATTAACCACATGCTGCATCATGAAAGACTAGTCTCTGACTACAGTAGACAAATTTTTTTTTAAAAAGCTAGAAATCGGTAACAAAACTGTAATGTAAAGATGTTAAAATTTTTTGGAAATGAAACAATACTAAATAACCCATGGGACAAGAAGGAAATTACAAAGGAAAATAGAAATTATGCCTAACTAAATGACAGTTAAAATATGACAAATATTTATCAGGTGGAGCTGAAACCATGCTTGGATAGAAAATTATTGTTTTAAATGTATATATTAGAAAAGAATCTCACCTTCTATATCAGGAAGCTAGGAAAAGAATGCCATATGAAACTCAAAGAAAGTAGTACAACGTAAATAAGAAAAGTAATAGAAAAAATCAATATGATAGGAAAAAATTATTTTCTATTTCAACAAAGACAAAAATTGGTTTTTCAAAATGACTTTAAAAATAATAGAGTCTTGCTCCTGGGTATACAGTTGAAAAAAGTAAAAACACTAATTCAAAAAGATACATGCACCCCAATGTTCATAGAAGCAATATTTACAATTGCCAAGATATGGAAGCAACCTAAGTGTCCATTAGCAGATGAATGATTAAAGAAGATGTGGTATATAGTACAACAGACTACTACTCAGCCATCAAAAAGAAGGCCATTATGCCATTTGTGGCAACATGGTTGGACTTGGAGGGTATTATGCTGAGTGAAATAAGTCAGACAGAGAAAGACAAATACTGTATGATATGACTTATATGTGGAATCTAAAAAAAACAACAAACTAGTGAATATAACAAAAAAGAAGCAGACTCACAGATATCGAGAACAAACTAGTGGTTACCAGTGGGAAGAAGGAAGGAGAAGGGTAATATAGGGATAGGGGATTAAGGCACAAACTATTATGTATAAAATACACCAAATGGATATACTATACAACACAGGGAATATAACCAATATTTTATACTCCATAAATGGAGTATAACCTTTAAAATTATGAATCACTATATTATACTATCTGTAACATATAATATTGTACATCAACTATACTTCAATAAAATAAAATAACCAGCCCAGAGAACCAATGTTCACTAATGTTATAGGAGGTATTTATCAGCAACTATAAATTATAAACTATTATAATTATTGCTTTTTAGAGTTAATGAAGAAGTGTTTTCCTTTTTCTCTTATATTAGAATTACAAAAGCTGAGTTAGAAAAGGATATCAGCTCTTTAGTCTATGTACAGTCAGAAAATCAAGAAGATAATGTTGTGTGCTTTGTTCACCCAGATAAAAGGACATACACAATCTGCAGTGTAGTCACCAAAACTCTGCCCTGCTGAAGCCAAGAGAAGGCCTTTGTTATGCCAGTGGAGTAGAATAATTTTTTGAATCTTTGGTTTGTGTTTTGCCCTAGGCACACCTCAATAGTTCCAAGAAGCCAGCCAAGCCCTTAATATCTTAAAAGGCACAGAGTGGAAGTTGCTTGCATTCTACAGCTCTTCCTGACTCTTGTCAATGCCTACACTCACTAAAGAAGCCTGTCCATGTGGCATGGAGGCAGATGGGATAGCTGGAGTACCTTCCAGGGCAGCAAAAGGGAAGAGGAAAAGTATTCTCAATATTGGAAAGAGGTCAGGATTCAGAAGGCCCAGTGAGACATAGAATAGGGCAAGACAAGGGGGCATCTGTGTGGTACACCGAGAGAGTTGGATGCTTAGCTCCCAGTCCTTTCAAAGACTCTTGAACACCAAGCATGGACTAGAAGCAACAGAGAAGCAGAGCCTAAAAGGACCAAGCTAGCTGGACAATGGCCACATTATCCAGTGAGATCCACTGATCAATGACCACAGCTATGATCTTCACTATGCTTGGCCACCATTTAAGATCCTGAAACTTTGGACAATGTTTGGGACGGGAGAGCACCAATAATAATTATTTTTAATTCCTATCCACCCCAAAGTATGAGATTTTACTTATATTTGTGTTTAGTGAATTTATAAAGATGTGCAAAAGTTTTTACACAAAATTTTTTAAAAAAATGACACGGCCTTGGAAAGCTTATGAAAAAGAAACATAAAAGGTACAAATCATGAATATTATCAATAAAAATTACATGCAAAATAATTAAGATATCATAAACAACTTAATACCAATAAATCCGGAAATTTAGAAGAGCAAGACAACAATCTGCAAAAATACAGCATATTAAAAATATATCCAAGTGGAAATAAAAATCTAAATACATTTAATAAATACATTTAATTTCTAATTTAACAACTTGCCACAAAGGAAATATCAGGCCTAGGTGGCATCAATGGCAAATTCTTCCAATCATTTATGAAAAAAAGAATCCAAACCTATGCAGATTCATCCAGAGATAGAAAAGAAGGAAAATTTCCAAAATGGTCTTATAGGACCAAATAAACTTGGCACTAATGCTTGGTAAGAACATTACAACAAAGAAAAGTTATAGATCAAGTCCTCTCATAAACATAGGTGTAGGACAGTGAACACAGAACATGAACATAAAGTATTAACAAACCAAGTCCAACAACATATAACAGAGGTGATACACATAATCCAGCTGAATATATTTCAGGAATTTAAGATTGGTATAACATTTAAAAATAAATAAACCTCCTCACCATATTAACATAATAAAAAAAGAAAAATTATATAATTATCTCAATAGTTGTAGCAGACAGAATAATGTTCCCCTCCCCTAAGGATGTCCACACCCAATCTTCAAAATCTGTGTATATGTTACTTTACGTGGCAAGACAACTTTGCAGGTATAATTAGCTTATGGACCTTGAGATGGGAAGATTAACCTGCAATACCCAGGTGGGTCCATCCAAATAACATGAGTCCTTAAAAGTGAAGAACCTATCCCAGCTGTGGTCAGAGAGACGTAATGTAAGAAAGATTGAACTTGCCCCTACCACCACCTGCCGCCACCCATATAAGCTTTAAAGATTGAGATAGAAGGCAAAAAAAATGCAGTAGTATCTAGAAGCTAGAAATAGTACTCAGTTTGCAACCAACCTGGGGAGGTGGGAGTGAGAGAATTTGGTTATACAATCACAAAGAACTAAATTCTGACCACACCTGAAATGAGGAAGGAAACTGATTCTCCCCTACAACCTCTCGTAATGAAGGCAGATCTGCAGACACTGATTTTAACCCTAAAAGACTCATGCCAGACTTCTGACCTATGAAAGTGCAAGATAATACATTTGTCTTGTTTTAATGTACTAAATTTGTGGCAACTTGTTATTGCAGTAATAGAAAACTAATACAAATATATAAAAAGCATTTGATAAATTTCAATACCCATTCATAATTTTAAAAATTATTTTCAAAATAGTAAGTAGTATTTTTAATCTGATGATGGATGTCTACAAAAATATTTATACATATTTATATAAACATCATACTTAATGGTAAAATATTAAAAAGTATTCTCTCTGGGATAAGGAATGAGAGAAAGGTATGTAATATCATGACATATCCAACAGTGTGCTGGAGGTCCTTGCCGGTAACAAAGTCAAGTAAAAAAAGTAAAATTTATAGGGATTGGAAATAAGGAATAAAACAGATAAAATGATTGTGAATACAAAATTCCAAAAGAATTTCTAGGGGAAATTATTAGAATTAAAAAGTGAAGGTTATTTTTTATGTTAATCATTTCACTGGATGAAAATTTATATAAAAATTAATTACATTTTTAAATATCAGCAACAAAATATTAAAAAACAATTTTTAAAATAATATCATTTATGAGAAGAAAACATCAATCTCTACAAATTATGCAAAATATGCAATATCTCTTCACATAAAATGATATAAAATTACTGAAATGTATCAAATAAGACCTAGTTCAAGTTGTTGATTTTTTTTAAGTGATCTACAGACTCAGCATAATGTACGATTTAGTATACTAATTCCAAATAGTATATGAATATGTATAGGTTCAAGGGTAAAAAATATAATTTTAAAGAAGAACCAACTGTTTTGAGTGTGTATTCTACTAATGGTCAAAACTGAAAATAAAGCTATATTAACTAAGACAGTGTGCTCTTGTCACGGAATAAATAGACCAGAACAAAATAGAGAATACAGAAACAGAATCACAGATATTAGATCCCTGAATTTTGATGGAAGTGACACTCATTGAAAAGGGAGAGTGTTTTCAATAAATGGTGCTGAGTGAAGAGGAAATTCATGGTTTAAAAAAAGACTTTTATATCATACCATCAACATTAATTTCAGGTATATTATTCATCTACAAATAAAACCTAATAAAAAAGCTTCTGGAAATTAAATGGAAAAATGCCTTATGACCTCAGGTTGGGGACAGCCAGGCTGAAGAAATGTCCTTCAGAATATGCTCTCTGACTACAGTGAAAATAAATTAGAAATCAATAAAAAAATAAGATATCTAGGATAATAAACAACACATTATTTTGAATTTAAATGATACAATTTTAATCACAAGAGAAATCAGAAAATGTTTTGGATTTAAAGATAATAAAAATGCAACATAAAAATGATGAGAAGCAACTAAAGCAATATTTAGAGAGGATTTTAATTTAATTGCTTATATTAGAAATAAATATCCAACAGCCAATCAAAAATTACTAGTTAGGCTAAGAAGCAAGAAAATAAGACTTATAACAAAAAGAAATATTACCCAAAAGTAAAAGAAATCAGAAATAAGAGAGATGATGAAACTAGGAATGACTGGGTCTTAAAAAGGCAAAAATATTAATGTTCTAGTGTTTAAAGAAAAATATGAACACAGTGAAGATAAAATCGGAAAAGTCAAAAACAATGGAACTTCTAGATGCATCCAAAATGTAAATTATCAGTAATATAAATGTAAACTATAATTATCAGTAATTATACTAAATATAATGGATTTTTACAGTGTAGATATTGGCAAATGGATTTTAAAAATTGTTTCAAATATACGCTGTCTATATGAGAAAGATTTTATATTCAAAGATACAAAAGGGTTGAAATATAAATCTATAAATAAAATCCTCTACAAACTTCTATCAATTCAAATTTATCAACATATAAAAAGGACTATACACTAGGATCAAGTGTGACTAATCTCAGAAAATGCAGGATTTGTTCAACATATGAAAATCAATCAATATAATAAACCATTTTAATATAATTAAGGACAAAAACCACATGATCATCTCAACTGATGCAGAAAAAGCATTTGACATCATCTAACACCCTTTTACGAGAAAAACACTCAACAAACTAAGGATGGGAATTTTCTGAACCTGATAAAGGACATTCATGAAAAACCCACAGCTAACATCACACTTACTAGTAAAAGACTGAAATATTTACTTCTAAAATTAGGAACATGAAAAGGATGTGTGCTTTCACTGATATTCAGCATTGTAATGAGGTTTCTAGTTAGGGAAACTGAAAAGAAAAAAAACAATGACATACATATTAAAAAGGAAGAGCTAAAACTGTATCTATTAGCAGATGACATGGTTTTGAATATAGAAAGTCCTAGGAATTAACAAAAAACTACTAGAGCTAATAAATGAGTTCAGCAACTCTGGAGAAAACAAGATCCATTATATTTCTATAAAGTATCAACAAATAATCTAAAAATAAAATTAAGAAAATAGTTCCATTTGTAATAACATCAAAAATAATAAGATACTTAGAAATAAATTTAACAAAAGAAGTATAAAACTTGTACACTAAAAATACCACTGAAAAAGTAATAAAAACTTAAACAAATGTACATACATCCTGTGTCCATGGATTAGAAGACAATATTGTTACAATAGCAATATTCCCAATCTAATAGATAGATTCAATGCAGTCCCTATCATTGAGACTCGTATTTACCAGTTTCAAAAATTATTACAAAGTTATAGTAATTAAGACAGTGTTGTGTTGGCATAAGAATGGACATATAGATTAATGGAACAGAAATGAGATTCCAGAAATAAACCCTCACATTTTTGGTCAACTGATTTTCAAAGAATATGCAAAGACAATTCAATGGCAAAGGAATGGTTTTCAGGAAATGGTACTGGGGCAACTGGTTACTGATATGCAAAAGAATGAACTTGGAGCTGCACCACACACAATGTACAAAATTAACTCTAAATGAATCAAACACCTAAATGTGTCCGGCTGCTTTAACTCAGCAAAATGTCCTTGAGGTTTATCTTGGTTTTTGCTTTTATCAGTATTCTGTCCCATTAATTGTGTAATAGCATTCTAGTGTAGAACTATGTCACATTTGTTTATCTGTTCACTAGTTTATTAACATATGGGTGGTTTCCAATTTTCAGCTATTATGAATTATGCTTCTATGTACATAAAGATAAACATCTTTGTGTTGATATGTTTTAATTTTTCTTGGAGAGATAGCTGACAGTGTAATACCTAGGTTATATATAAGTGCACATCAAATTTTTTAAAAGCTGACAAACTCTTTTCCAAAGTAGGTGTACAATTTAAACTTTTACCAACAATGTATGAGAATTCCATTTTCTCCACATCCACCCTGACACTTGGTATTTCCAGTCTTTGTGATTATATCCTTTCTAGTGTGTAAGTACTGATATTTCATGTTTTGAATTTGTATTTTCCTAATGGCTAATGATATTAAGCATCTTTTTTATGTTCTTAGTAGACATTACTATATAATCTTTGGTAAAGTATCTATTCAAATATTTAGTCTTTTGAGGGCGTAAGATAGGTTGTCTATCTTATTATTGAGTTCTGAGAATTCTTTTAATTTCTGTATACAAGAACCTTTATAGGACATATAATTGTTGTTTTGTAAACTCAGGAGCTTCCCAGGTGAAATCTGAAACTGGCCCTTGGAGGAAGAGACTGGAAAAAGAGGCAGAATACTCCAGATTGCTAGATGGCAGGACTAATAAGCAAAGAAACTTACATACAAGGTTTGTCTTGGGCACATGCTTGTCAGAATTTTAGAAGTTTATATAAAGGCCTTAACTTGGTTCAGTCACATATACCAACCAGAGAGTCTCAACAACACTTCGCTCTCTCAAGGCTGTGTCCTTGAAAATGGCTCCCACGGTGCAAACGGTGGGCAGAAAGTACATCCCAATGACAGGTGCAGGGATGAGGAGCCTCTGATTGCCTGTTTGGCACAAAGGGCAACTGGGTGTCATGCCCTCTTGATGATCACCTCCAACAATGATTTAGAAATATTTCCTCCCAGTCTTTGGCTTGTCTTTTTTTGCTTTTTTTTCTTAATGAAATTTTTCAAGAGTAAAAGCTTTCAATTTTGGTGATATCAATTTTTGTTTTCATTTTGTATCACAGTTTTGGTGATATGCCTAAGAATTTTTTGCCTAGTCTGAAGTCAAAAAGATTTTCTTTTTTTTTTTCCTACTTTTGTAATTTTATCTCTTATATTTATGTCTCTAATCCATTTTGAGTCAACTTTTGATACACATTTTTTAGGGTCACATAGAACATTAAGTGTAGAGACTCTACACTTGGCCATAAAACAAAATAGTTAACAAAATAGCCTCAAAATAGTTAAGAGGATTAAAATCATACAAAGTATTTTTTCTACCACAATAGAATTAAATTATAAGTTGATTATCAATTAGTATCTTTCAAATACATTCCTATGTGCAAATGAGACAGTCACAAAGGAAATAACAATATATTTTGATAAATGACAATGAAAACACTTCATGCCAAAATTTGTGGAATGAAGGTAATGCTATGTCTAGAGAGACATTTACAGTTCTAATATTTATTTTAGGAGATAATAAAGCCTAGACTTTATGATATAAACTTTTATCCCAGGAAGCTAACAAAAAGTAGCAAATTTAAAACCATAAAAGAAAAAAAGAAAATCATCAAGATAAATACAGAAATGAATGAAATGGAAAAGACAAAATGATTGAGAAAAGCAATGGAACTAAAAGCTAGCTCTCTGAAAATCATTGAAATTTATAAGCCTCTATGCAGACTTATAAAGAAAAAAATAAAAGACATATCAATTATAAGAATAAAAGCAGGGGCTCACTAAATGATACAAAATGATCCTAAAAGTATAAAAGGATAATAAATAACTTGATGAATGCAAATTTGACAATAATTTATAAAAAATGGGTAATTTCTTAAAAGGACATAAATTATCCCTGACTCAAGAAAAAATAGGAAAGTTGAATAGCACTATATCTATTAGGAAAATTGAATTCATTACAAAAAACTTCCCCACACAGAAAGTTTCAGATTTACATCACTTCAGTGGTAAATTTTATGAAACACTTAAGGAAGAAATAACACTAATTTTAAATATAGATGAGGAGAAAAGAAAAAAAACCTCCCCAATTATTATAAGTCCAGCAATACCTGATGAAAAAAAAGGAAAGATTTCACAAAAGAGAAAACTACTAAGAACATAGATGCAAAAATTCGTTAAGATATATTTGCAGAACAATCCTAACATATATATGTATATAATTAACAAATCAAAATTTATGACAGGATTCTACATTGGTCTAACATACAAAACTTTATGTAATTTATCATACATTTAGAATAATGGATAATAATGGAAAAAAACAATATTTTCATCTCAGTAGAGAGTATTCAAATACAAATTAATGATAAAAACTCTCAGCAAAGTAGTAATACAGGAGAACATCTTCAATCTTATAAAAGGTATGTATAAAAAATTACAGCTAATGTGATAGGCAAAGATTAAAATCCGAATGTTATCCCCCTAAGATCAGAAAAAGTGCAAAGACATCCTCTTTTCATCAGTTCTGTTTAACACTGTACTGGAGGGGCCAGCCATTGCAGCAAGAAGAGAAAAGAAAAAGAAAAAATAGGCATACAGTTTAGAAAAAATACTGTTTTTGCAGACAACATTGTGTATACAGAATACCCTATTAAATATTTACCCGAACAGCTTCTGGAAATTCTGAGTTTAGAAAATTCATAGAATGCCAGACTACTCTAAAAAATTAAATGTATTTCTATGTACAAGCAATGAATAATTAGAAATTAAAATAAAAAACCAGTACCATTTATAATAGCTCCAGGAAACATGAATTATTTAGAGATAAATTTAAAGATGTGTGTAAAACTTGCCCACTAAAAACAAAACATTGCAGATAAATATTCAGTAAGATAGCTTAACAAATTTAAGAGTAGACATAGTAAGAAGTATGCTATCAGACTACAGTGGAATTAAGCCAGAAATTTGTAACAGAAAGATTACTCCAGAAATATTTGGAAATATCTCCAAATGGTTACAGATTAAACAACAGACCAAATAACTCATGGGTCAAAGAACAGCCTTGGGAGAAATTTTAAAATATTTTGAAGTAAATGAAAATGAAAATACAGCCTATCAAATTTTGTGGGAAACAACAAAAGCAGTGCTTAGAGGAAAATTTATAGAACTAAATGCGTATATTAATAATAAAACTATTATTAACAATAAAAACCAGTGCAGAAATCAATGAAATTGAAAAAAGGAAAATAATTGAGAAAATCAACATAATCAAAAGTTGGTTCTTTGAAACGATAGATGAAATTGACAAACCCTAGCCATAATAACCAAGGAAAAGAGAGAAGATACAAATTATGAATATTAGAAATGAAAGAGGTGTCATCACTACTGATCCCATGGACATTAAAAGGAAATAAAGAAATATTATTAACAACTCTGTGCCCACATATTTGATAACATAGATGAAATGGACCAATTCTTTGAAAGATACAGTCTATCAAAACTCATTCAAAGAGAACAGAATCTGAATAGGCCTATATCTATTTAATATATAATAATTAACAATCTTTTAAACATAAAGCAACATGCTCAAAGTGTTTCACTGGTGAATTCTACCAAATATATATATTTTTAAATGGCACCAATTTTATACAATCTGTTCCAGAAAATAGAAGCAGAGGGAATACTTCTTAACTCATTCTATGAGGCCAGCATAACTTTAATACCAAAATGAGACAAAGAAATTACAAAAAATGAAAACCATCTTTCATGAACATAGACATGAAACTCCTCAGCAAAATATTAGCAAATTAAATCCACAATGTATTAAAATAATTATACCATGACCAAGTGTAATTTATTCTAGGTATGCAATACTATTCTAATATTAACAGATCAATCAATTTTACCTGTCACATCAAGAGGATAAAAAAGAAAAGTCCAAGAGGTATAAACTATCAGGTATAAAATAAGCTACAAGGATGTATTGTAAAATTTGGGAAATACAGATAATATTTTATAATTACTATAAATGGAGTATAACCTTTAAAAATTATGAATCACCGTATTGTATACCTGTAACATTAATACTGTACATCAACTATAATTCAATTTAAAAAATATGATATTGTAAAATAAATACATAAATAAGTAAAGTTTAAAAAAAGGTCATATGATCTTATCAATAGTTGCAGGAAAATCATTTGATAAAATCAAATCCTCTCACAATTAAAACTCTCCGAAAACTAAGAATAGAGGGGAACTTCCTCAACTTGATAATGAACATCTACAATCTATAGCTAACATCATATTTAATAGTGAGAAACTAGACGCTTTCCCCCTAAGATTGGGAACAAGGTAAGAGTGTCCCCTCTCACCTCTCCTGTTCAACATCATACTGGAAAGCCAAGCTAATGCAAATAAGACAATAAAACCAAATAAAAAGTATACAGATTGGGAAAGTGGAAATAAAATTTTTTATTTACAGGTGACATGTTTGTACACCTAGAAAATTCCAAAGGATGTACTAAAAAAAATTGCCTGGAACTAATAAGAGACTGTAACTAGGTTGCAGGATACATGGTTAATATACAAAAGTCAGTATCTCCTATACACAGCAATAAGCAATTGAAATTAAAAACATAATACCATTTACATTAGCAACAAAAAATGAAATACTTCGGTATAAATCTAACAAACTTTGTGTAAGACCTGTATGAGAAAACTTAAAAAAAAATCTCATGAAGGAAATCAAAGAAAATATAAATAAATGAATGGGAAGATTCAGTATTGTCAAGATACTTTTTACCAACTTGATCCATAGACTCAACACAATCTCAATCGAGGTTGTAGTAAGTTACTTTGTCGATACGAATAAAGTTATCCTAAAGTTTATATGAAAAGGAAAGAGACCCAGAATAGCCAACACAGGTTTTAAGAAGAACAAAGTTGGAGGACTGACACTAACTCACATCAAGACTTACTATAAAGCTACAGTAATAAAGACAGCGTAGTATTGCCAAAAGAACGACAAATAGACCAATGGGAAAGTAAACAGCTCAAAATAGACTCACACAGATATTTTTAATTGATCTTTGATGAAGAAGGAAAGGCAATCAAATGGAGAAAAGATAATCTTTTCAACAAACGGTGGAAAACTATGGCAATCCACATGCAAAAAATAAATCTAGACACAGACCTTGCACCTTTCACAATAATTAACTCAAAACAAATCACAGACCTTGCTATAAACTGAATTATTTGTGTCCCCATCAGAATTCATATGTTGAAACCTAATGCCCCATGTGATGATTTTGGGAGGTGGGGTTTTAGGAGGTGCTTAGGTCATGAAGGGGGAAACCTCATGAGTGGGATTGGTGTTTTATAAAAGAGGCCCTGGAAAGCTCCCATGCCCCTTTCACCACGTTAAGACACAATAAGAAGGTGCTGTTTATGAAGAAGTGGGCCCTCACCAGACACTGAATCTGCTGGTATCATGCTCTTAAGATTTTCTAGCCTCCTGATCAGAGAAATAAGTGTTGTTTATAAGCAACCCAGTTTATAGTATTTTTATTTGAGCAGTCTGAATGGACTAAGAACCAAATGTAAAACAAAGCTATTAAATCTTAAAAGTTAATGTAGGAGAAAATCCTAGTAACCTTGGGTTTGACAAAGAGTTTTTAAATACAACAACAAAAGCATAATTCATGAAAGAAAAATTGATAAGTTAGACTTCATTAAAATTAAAAAAAAACCCTGCTATTAAAAGAATAAAAAGACAAGGCGCAGGCTGGGAGAAAATATTTCCAAAACACATATCTGATAAAGAACTGTATCCAAAATATATAAAGAACACTTAAATCTTGACAATAAGTAAATAAACAACTCAGCCTAAAAAAAAATGGGCCAAAGATATAAATAGACATTTCATCAAAGAAGATACACAGATGGCAAATAAGCATATGAAAAGATGTTCAAAATCGTATCTTATGAGGGAACTGCAAATTAAAACAGCAATGAGGTACAAATATCCACCTATTAGCAAGGTCAAAATCCAGAACACTAACACCAAATGATGTTGAGGATGTAGAGCAACAGGATTTTCATTTATTGCTGGTGAAAGGTATAACCACTTTGGAAGATAGTTTGGCACCGTCTTACATAGTTATACATAGTCTACTATCCAACCCATCAATCAAGCTCCTAGGTATTTACCTAAATGAGTTGAAAATACACAAAATACACAAAAACCTAATCTTGAATGTTTACAGCAGCTTTATTCATAACTGCCTCAAATTAGAAGCAATTAATATGTCCTTCAATAGGTGAATGTCAACTGCTAACACTCTAGCAGGATTCTTACTTCTTCCTTCCAACCATATCCTATGCATTTATCTTTTTGTTTTGGAGGGAGGTAATTAGGTTTATTTAGTTACTTACTTATATTTAATGGAGGTGCTGGGGATAGAACCTAGGACCTCATGCATGCTAATCTACCACTGAGCTATATCCTTCCCCCTCATCCATATCCTATGTATCATTTCATAGTGCCGTAAGACTCCCTTCTTCTCAATCAAGGCCACCTTCTGAGGAGGAATCCTAAGTCCTTCAACCTCCCTGCTACTTGGTATGCGCTGATACTTCCAACCTCACCACAGGTTTTGCTGGGACATGGGATGAAGCTGGACAGAAGGAAACGATACACAAAGCATGGGGTGTGATTTTAGAGGCCAGGATTTCAGATTTTGCTGTATTAGGGCTTCTAATTTTTACAGCCTCCCATCATTCGATCTCCTTTTCCATCTGAAAATTGAGGGAATTGGACTCTATGGATAATTTAAATGACATAATCAAATTATAATTACTGTTGATACTGCACAGACCACACCTCACTATCCTGACTAACCTTAAAAACACTTTGTTAGTACTCCATATAGAATCTTGAAACAATTCTAAGTTGTGTCTTACCTGTCGTACTTATGATGAAGTGCTATTCTCTTAAGAATATTCCATTGTAAAGAAATCATCTGTTTTCTCAGTTGGTCATATCTCTTTCAGAAGTATTTAAGTGGTGATTCTTTTAAATGATGACATTTCAAGGTCAATATTTTCTGTGCTCTCTAACTCATTGTTCTTGTATTATTCTTCATGTTCTTCAGAATTTTCTTATTCATTATCTAATTACATCCTCATATTAAACATGCCAGAGGCTAGGACTGACATTTTTAAATCCTCATTTGACACATTCATACACTGAGATTTAGATTAAATGAACTGAGTCTGCATCAAACACTCAGATATCCAGAATGTAACATCCATGAAGGCAGGGATTTTTTTTTTTTAAGGCAGAGGGCTGCAGGTTCTGTTTTATTCACTGTTGTTTCCACACTGCCTAGAATGGCGCCTGACACACAGCAGGTTTCAAGAAACATTTGTTGAATGAATGAATGAATCTAATTAGTGACAGAGTTCGGTCTAGAATTCTCTAAACCTTCAACCATTGTTCCTTCAGTACCGACTTAAGTTGTTCTCTGTACTCATGCTCTCCCAAATTTTCCTCTTTTCTGGATGCAGCTGTCCTTAGGTTTGTGGAAGAGGCAAGGCCAGTGAGCCTCCTCCCCTGAGGGGCAACCAGCAGGGAGAGGGGGGCGTCTAGGGTGGGGGACTCCTCCCTGAGAGACTAAAGCTGACACTCCCCTTGAGTTCCTCAAGGACGTCAGAAAAGAAGGTGCGCCGGGTTCCTCTGTCCCGAGGGCGCTGGTCTCACTTTGTTGCTGGTAGCGGTTGTGGAGGGGGATTCTCTGGACAAGGACCCGCAGCCGCAGGCCCGCCTGTGGCCTGCGCTTGGCCGGCGCGCTGAGGCTGCCACCGTCGCGGTCCCCGCCGGGAGGCTGGCGGGCTGCGGCGGGAGGCGGGCTGCAGCGGGAGGCGGGGCGGCGGGGCGGCCTCGCTCCCCCTCCCGGACAGTGCGGCTGTGCCCGCGGTTCGGGTCGCGGGTTTGGGCGGGGCCTGCGGGGGGCAGGAGGCGGGGCCTGCTGGGGGCGGGGCGGCAGCACGGGGAGCCGGTGGCCGGGGCGGCGCTCAGACTGGGCCGGGCGCTCCGGCTGCGCGGGCTCTCGGCGGCCGCGAGGACAGCAGCAGCATCCTCCTCTTCCTCCTCTTTTTCTTTTTTCCCCTTCCGCTTTTTTAA
Organism: Camelus dromedarius; assembly: GCF_036321535.1. Taxonomy (NCBI): domain Eukaryota; kingdom Metazoa; phylum Chordata; class Mammalia; order Artiodactyla; family Camelidae; genus Camelus; species Camelus dromedarius. Next base: position 65,430,391 of record NC_087439.1, on the reverse strand, counting down.
TTTTCCTTCTCCTTATTTTTCTCCTTCTTCCCCTGTCCCGTCTCCCCCTCTGCTGCTTCTCTAGAAGGTCCTCAGGTCCCTGAGCGGTGGCAGCGGCGACTGACCGCGTGTGCATCCAGTTCTGCGTCCAGGTAAGAGAGCCGTCCCGACTTCTGGTTCCACAGAGGGTGCTTCTCCTCCTGCCTCGCCCACGGCGTAGAAGGAGCCCAGGAAAGGAGCGGGAATGGGAAGTGGCTGTCTCGTCCTCAGGCCTTGGAAGCAGGCGCAGATTGACCGAACTGTCCAGCCTCTCACCTGGCGGAAGCCTCAGGCCCAGCCTCTCTGGGTGTCACTACCATAGAGCAGGGGATCAGGGCAGCTACCTGGCCTCTAGATTTGTAGACGAGTGTGTGACCTTGGTAGGTACCACTTTGAAACGCCCAGTCGGGTTGGGTTACCTGTCTTGAGAGCTAGTATTACCTGAGCTTTAAAAAGACAGGGAGTGAATTATACAAAAATAATGGGGAAAAAGGGATTTCGAGGTAGAGGATTTTTTTTTCTTTTTGGTCCATCTAACTGTAGAGAACTGCACACTGACGAATGAGTAAGTTAGGGAAGCTTTGTCAGTTTGTAATCATTTTCCCTATAATTCTCCCAGAAACAGCTGGAAGAGCAAGATTGATGAATATTTATAATTTTAGAAAAATGAAAAATTAATATCTGGTCTTGTTGGAGGGCTGGACGCGAAAAAATGAGTCTGGATGAGCTTGGACATCCACATAGTCATTCTTTATAAACGATAGGGGTGGAAAGCAGCATCTACAGTCCATTTATTCTTTTCTTTTCTTTTTTTTTTTTTTTCTTAAAAGGCGTTTTGGGGGCTGCAGTGCCAGCTGCCTTTCTTCCCCAACCTCCTCTTTTGTCTAAGGATGGGAATTTAAAGAAAGAGTGTGTGAGAGGAGCCAGGAGTGGGGATGTGTATGTTTGGGTTTTTGTAGGGGGGTGGGGGTAGTAAAACAAATCAGGTCAGGAAAAAAACATCCTTGCAAACTGAAAATTGATGTTATACTGCCTGGCATCAGGGTTTTGGGATTTTGTCAGAAAATAAAAAAGCTTGCATTAGCAACAAGCCTGTTCCTAACAGTTGCTGTGTGCTATCAGCTGTAAGCACTTAGCATAATGCTTCCAGGACATAGACCCTTTAAACTGACTCAGTGTGAAAGGTTTTTGTTTAAATGTGCACACACACACACAAGCATGCACACACGTGTGGTGGTATACACCACACATGCATAAACATGCATATATAATACACTATATACCTAATATTGCAATAGGGAATGAATACTTAAAAGATGAATCTTCAAATGTTTATCTTTGAAGGTTTGGGGATTATGGTGTGAATAAACAAATATATGTTTTGGGGTATAATTTTGGATATGAGGCAGAGGGATTGATGAATATTGGTAAGGTGCTAACTTAAATGTTAAAAATATTATTTATTTTAAAATGATTCGTCTGGAAGAGGAAATGACTGCAAACTGAAATTGAGGTTTGCAGCCGCAGTGAGGCGATGGAGAACAAAGCCTTTTATGTGAAGCACATTATGCAAAATATCCCATGCTGAAGCTGCAGGTACCAGCCCAGTATAAAACATAGTTCTGTAACCCTGTCATTTCATTGTGGGCAATTTTAATTTTTTTAGGCAATGAAAATACATTAAATAAATAAAAGCTCTTTAGAATGCCCAAGAGGAAGATTATAGTCTTTGACCTGAATGTGACACAAAACAAACATTTAACTGGACAGTTGGTGTCTATGTATGTATTTTGGTAGAAATCTTTATGAATTTGCAAATAATCATAGGTGCTTCAGTCACTCCCTCTTCATCCACAAAAGCATTTCCCCCGTGAGAAAAGGTGAAAAGCATAAAGACTTTAAATAAAGAGTATTATATTTGTGTGTGTATTTTAACATTGATTTCCTGGTAATTTTATATTATTATCGCAGATTTACATCTGGATTCACGATTTGCATATTATCAGAGCTATTGTGCTTTTAGGATAAGTGGTACATGATGTTTGTCTGTGGTGTATTTAAATTTAATTTTTAGTATTTCACAATATGCTATAATTTAATTTTTAAAAGTTTTTTATTTTTATTTTACCCATAAGTAGAAAATTGCTTAATTGGAGATATAAGCAATTTAAAAATTGAACTTTCTTTTTTAAAAAATATAATATTTTGAATGAACACATTCATTTTCATTTTCTTTGTTTCTCTCCTCTTTCATCTGCCCCGCCATCCCTCAATAAGCTGTTTCTTTGTGACTCGTGACTCTGTCTATGCTGCTTTAGGCTTCCAGTTTTGTCTAGACTATCAAAAGCAGAGCCAGTGTTCTCAGGAATTTCGAATTTAGGATTTATTATTTCTCTGTAGCAACTCTCCCAGGATGACTTGTTTACAGCACCTTCTCAGGGAGGAGAAGGAGAAAGAATGTGCTGAGAGAGCATGACCCAGTGAAACTGGCACAGCCATTACCTCATCATAGTAGCTACTTGAGATTCATTGACAGAGCAGGCATCCTCTCAGTGGAAACCAAGCACCAGGAGCACACCCATCTCAAGGCAGAAGGCCTTCTCTTCCCATAGCAGCCTTTACTAATGTTGCTCTGCTGAGGTTAAAGGGGTATTTTCTCTTTTATGTATTTGTTTTCAGGGATCTTGAACTTGGTCAAAAATATGCAGCCAGAAATGAAACTTGGCACAGCATCCTCTAAACCCGAAGGAATAATTTCATTCCTTTACCACTTTTGGCTTAAATCAATTTGCAAATTTTCTAAACATCAGAAGGGAGAAGGAAGAAAAATGCTTATTGGTGTATTTTTGCATATTTTCTTATGACACATTTTTGGGGGTTGAATTTTACTAGCAACTAGATAACAGACTGGACTGCTATGCCTCTGAGAAATGTAGTTGCACTGTTGGACTTTAAAATAAAATAATTGCAGCATTTGCTTAGATGTACACGTGACAACATGTGGATCCTTAAAATAGCCATTGATGTCCCCTGTGAGACTGATCATATGAAGCCAACTTGGGGATTTTAGCATTCAAGTTGATCACTTTGATTAATGAATTCCTTTCAATGCTTAATTTCCTTTTAACGGAATAAGATAAAGAATTTGAAATAACGTTACAGTGGATGATAACACCATCCCTAGGTCAATACCATATTCCTTAATGCAAAAAGTAGGCATTTAGGTAAGTTGTTAGTAATGCATTAGTAAGTGTTATCCAAAGATAACGTTCTAAAACAGTCGTAAACTCTTTTGTCTCTGATATATCAGTTAAAAAATACTTTTAAGCTCTTTGAATCTTGTCTGATTCCCTCAGATACATTAGTTCTTCTCCTTTAATTCTCCCTATGCCTTTCTTGTTGCCAGTGCCTTGATCTACTCAATCTAGACCTTATGTGCGGGCAGTATTTTGATCATTTCACCAATTTTTCCCCTCCCTTCACACCATTCTTTCTAATCTCATATTTGAATGTTAGTCTTCTTTAGGCATTTTGGCTTTAATACTAACTCTCAATACAAATTTAGCCTTTACTTTTGTTTAGGAGAGCATTCATTCCGATTTACTTGTTTGCTTTATTTAGATCTACTAAGTTTCTACTAGATGGAGAATATCATACTGGGGACTATGTCAAAAGAGACAAAAAGTATGATGGGCATGGCTCCTGGGTTTAAGAAATTTACAAATAGAGTTGGAGGGATTTATTTTCTTTTATAACGGGGAATAACTAAGAAGTAGCATTCAAATGAACAGCTATTGTGAGATATGACACACATGTGCGAGGGACCCAGAGGTAATGTTCCAGTGCCTGAAAGACAAGCTTTTATGTATCAGTTATGTAAATGTCCTAATGTATATACCTTGTATACCTATCTTCTTTTTTCCATATAAATTCTCTCTATATGATTATATAAATATTTATATGTATATAAACTAGAGAATTATAAAATGTAACGATCTTTGAGTGTGTACGTATATATAAACACACACATAAGGAAGGAGCTAACAGTCTCTCAAATGCTTCAGCCAGTCAGCTGAATCAGCTGTAGAAGGTTAGATCATTAAATGCTGGACAGCATATGAACATTTTAATTCAGAGTATTTTGAGAAACAACTTTTGATGTTCTCAAGAAATAATCAATCCCAGGAATTGATACTAGGCACCAAAGCAGTTAAAGATCTACAGAATAAGAAGCGGTACACAAAGGGCCAAAATCAAGGGAAAGGGTCTGTGAAAAAGTTTGCATGAGTAGGTGGAGGTAGAGGAAGATGAGGAACAAAAGCAAGTTCTCAGCTGTGGTCCCTTTAGGATGGAGTTGAGCCTTTGTCTAGGTGGGTGGAGAGGGAAGAAATCTGTTTTGTTTTTCTACCTCAACATAATATTTTGTGCAAATCCCTCCCCTGTCATTACTTTGAGCTAAGGCCATAAGTATGTCCTTGTAAAATTTATTAAAGATGCTTATTGGAAGCCATTCTATAGTGAATTAAAAAATTTAAAACAATGTGAGCGCAATTAGTTGGCTTTTATGAGAAACACTTTGAATATAATCTTTGAACTTGAATCTTTCCTTTGAGTGGTAGTGTTTTACCTGTGATACTTTTTACTTACTCATTTTAGTGAAATTCTGTGGAAATTAAGACAAAATAAAGATCTCAAGATTTCCTTTTTCAGTTGGTTATTAAATTTATATTGTGGATATTGGGGAATGTTTTAAACAATTTGTTTTCCATTAATACACACCAGAGGGGACCACTCTATTTTTTTTTGCTTTTTGTTATGTTAATAAGCCTTTTAGAGAAAATAATTTGACTTCTAAGATAACACAGCTTGACTTTTCCCTTCCTTTCTTTCTTCTTTTCTTTTGTTCCTTTCTTCTCTCTCAGTCTTTCCCTTCCTTCCTTCCTTCTTTCTTTCCTTTGCTCCTTCCTTTCAGTTTGTATTGGCAAAATAAAAACACTGATCATTAGAAAATGCAAATATAGCCTACTATTTTTATTGCAATTCATTTTCTGTTATATCTGTATTTCTTATTTAACATGCAGTTTTATACCAACTTCTCCTTTTCAGGGCTCCATCCCTATCTTGGCCCCTTATTTTGACCTTGACTTTTATATCCTCTAGCCTTGAATAATCTTTTTCTTATATACCAGTCTTTGATCATGCTTCCTCCCTCTAGAAGGCCTTTCCGAATCAGGAAGAAAAGTTACTGCCTTGTTTCTTTCCATTATTTGTGCCCAAGTTTACCCCAACTCCTTTATCATATAGACAATTACTCAACCCAACTGTGTCCCTACCAGCCTTCTTCAAATTAGTTAAAAAAGAAAAATCCTGCCGGTGAAAACGGTACATCTATAAAACTTACTGCTTTTAAAATGAAAAATTTGGTTAACCAACTGCATTTTGTTATTGTATTCACCTGACATCAAATAAAATGGTTTCACTGCTTTCTTTAAAATTAAATTGACTGGTAAAGTCATTATGTGTCAGATAGTCCATTGTCTTTATTTTATGCTAGCTAATTACACCATGTTCAGCTAAGTTGAACTAAATTAATTTTAAGTAAAATATTCCCAGTTATATTGCTTTGTACAGCATCATCATTAGCCATCATGAATCTATCCCAAAATGATCATAAAACCCAGTACTTGAATATCGTGAGTGTATTTCATTGCTGAATTTCTTACATTTAAAGCAAACTTGTATGTAAGTATACAAACAAGCTCTTTTAGTTTGAGATAGAATAATCATGCCACTATGAACCCTTTACATTGCATTGCTTTAAGTATTAATGAATTTATAGTTGGTCACATCGTATTGTAACATTCGCAACAATGCTGTATTGTGTTGTTAATGGGCAGCAGTGAAATTATATAGTGAATTCGTATGAGAAAATGTTTCTCAATTTTATTGACTAGAAAGCAGCACAATTAAATGATGCTCAGCTTTGAAATTTTATTATTTTGTTTGGGTATCATGCCTCTCAAAACTGTAATTTAATCTTTCCTTTAGAGCATACATTTTTGAAGAGAACAATATTTTTAACAGTATGCTGCCTATTTTTTTCCTGGTGTTTATGAGAGCATATTCCTCTGGCCAACTTTGAAAACAAGTAAAAAAAGTTTTTAGGATTCAGTTATGCATTCTTTTTATGTTAATGTCGTCTAGTATAGCTAGGAATAGATTTGATTCTGTAATTTACTACACATACTTATATTATTTGAACAGGAATATGCAGTGTGTAGCATACAGTTTCTTTGCTCAGTGGACAAGCGTATGGAGTCATAGAATCTGTAACAACTTATTCGACCAAATTTGTCTACCTTGTGTTTCACAAAGGGCTAGCATGGTGGTATTTGTGTGTGTGCATGTGTTTGTGTGTGTGTATGTGTGTGTATATAATAATTAGAGCTAGCCTTATATTTATATGTGCCATTTTTTATAGTTGAGATAAATTGTTAAATACTCAGTTGATTTATAGAAAATTAAAAATTACACTATGGTGTTCTACATGAGAAAATTTGGTATGAAATACAATTTTATAGGAAAAACAATGGCGTAAGTATTCTTTAATGCAATCAAATTAGATGAATTTAACTTTTACTGTATTTTTCTCCTTGGAGAGAAATAACCAAATTCCATTGTCCATTATTTAAATCAGATGATGAAGTTAAATCTTGTGCTCAAAATAAAAGCATCTCGATGTTGATCAAATGTCCTAAATTGAAATACTGGTCACTTAAATTTATCTTTTAAGAAGTGCAGTGGTACTGCTTTTGTATGGAAAATGCATTTATCGTCATTTAAACAGCAGAAGCCAGGACTGATGGAACTTAAGAAATTTAGCTTCCAAGAAAGCATTAAGAAAGCACTAAGCATCCTACTGGAAGCTAAATCGCTTATGAAACAACAAAGTGAGTATGATCTTGGGTTTATTTAAATGGGTTTGGCCATTGTGTCTCAAACTAAAACTTGCCTCATTTATAGATTACATGATGAAAATTATTATAGACCATTCAGTGGTCTTCAGTGAAACAGGTTTTGTATGTTTTTTAGAGTTCTTATCATTTTCAGATTCAGTCACTAGTTCCATGATTTTTGTTTTGTTTTGTTTTGAGTAGGACCACATTAAATGAGGGTAGTCCATATCAAATTTGTAAATTATGAAAACTTTGTACAATCCTGGACAGTCTCACGGCCCTGTTTCAGCCCCTTCTAAATATTCTCATCAGGTTTTGTGATAAGAATCCAGAGTTTTCTATTAAAAAACTGATATTGAAAATGAGTAAACTGATTTTTAATAAGATCTTTCCCTTTTGCTCCCTAATGTATTTATAGTCTGTATAACAGAGTAGCTCTTTGTGACCCTATTAATTAGTGTGTTAGAAAGATTATGTACTTATACATCTGGAAACATAAAATGTCATAAAATGTACTCTTTACTTCTGTGCCTCTGCCCCATGACAGAAGGGACATCAGTTCCTAAGACTTGCTAATTGTATATGAATTAGATGACGTTTGAAGAGGAAGAGGGCCTGTCAAGAGCAAATGGTGTGAACCTCTGATGTACATACAAGTAAACTGGCTCAGGGAGGGGTTAAGTGACTTTCCTGAGGTTCTGAGTAGTGGAACCAGGCCTAAGACTTATTCAGGTCAAACTCAGCTCTTGGTAAAGTATGCCAGTGAAGAACCATCCCACTCTGACTCTCTGCTTCCACCTCTGGTTATATTTCTGTTCTCTGAGCTAAGGGTGGGGTGATGTGACAGCCATACCTGTCCCACTTTGTGACTCAACTGTGACTTTCATATGGATATAAAAGAGGGAGGGACTCAGAATTCTGTGCCATTCCAACCAGCTCCATGCCAGCTACACAACTGAAAATGGTGAAATGAAATCTGGGCCAGGAAACACTGACAAGGTTGCTGCTCCAGGGCCATTCCTGCGGTTTGGATCTGTTAGGAAAGAAGTTTAAACTCTCTGGGGAAGTGTGCCCAGATTCAGGGCACTTGAAATGCCAAGGAGCTTTTCTCTGAACTTGAACTATCCATATTGATACCTCCAGATTGATTGAGATTGTGTTTAAACTTGGCTCTGTATGCAAGGGGAATCCAACAAAAATAGCCAGGTTGAAACTTTTTTTCTGACCTGTAGCACTGTGAAATTTGCTCAAAAATAGCTTTCATTTTGTGTCTCCCTAGCTTTAACAGTTTTAGCTAAAAGGAAGTGAGCTAGAAAGTCTGTGGGCCTCTGTGTCTGGGCCTGTTTCCCTCTTTTCAACTCTCATATGTCTTCCTGTTTCTCTGACTTCAGTGCTCCATTCCTCTTGTTTTTTTTGCTTCATCCAAGGAGACAGCAAATTAAATAAGAATTAGGTGTTTCCATGGTTACTGTGTTCAGTAGAACTTCACCTGTACCCATGTTGCTTAGGCATTATAGAGTCTAAAGTTGACAAATATTTGAAAGGCATGAAAAACATCTTGGAGGAAAGAAATTAAGCAGAAATCATGCTTAAATATTTAAGAGGAAACATATTCGTAATTATTGAAAACTGAAACTATACCACTATCTAGGAAGTGAAGGAATTCTAATGTCATCCTTCTGTTAGGGAATGTCATATGTCCTTCTTCTCTACGAGAACGTGTTTAATCACCAGTCAGAATTGGAGTGATTTTTTTAAGTCACTGAATAAATGAAACACAATTCCTTAAAATACATTTCATGCACATTTGTGAAAGAATAGGCTGTACATACTGTCTTCCTCTAAAGTTCCTTTATTTTGAGCCATAAATACAGGAAAAAAGCCATTTTAATAGCACATCAGGAATCTACACCTTTGAAGGCAAATCTTTTAAAATAAATTCTATGCTCATCTTAGACGTGGTTTATTGAATTTGATATTCTGAAAATCTAAATGTTCTGTAAAGAATTAAAGTACTGTCTTTTTAGTAAATGATGCTCTTACTTGGGAAGAACATTTTAATCCTAAACATTTCAGGGCAAATACATACTCTGTTTTTCTTCCACTTAAATATCAAACTAGTGTGCCCTAAGTATTTCTAATATCATGGTCCATAAATTGATCATGTGTTTATTCAACAAATGGTTATTGGATCTTTAATACATAGCAGGAACTTTTCTGAATGTGTAGAATATTGGAAAAACTATTCAAATCCCTGCTCTCATGGAGTTTTTATTCTACTAGTAGGAGACAGAAATTAACAGGTAAACTAATAAATGAATGAACATTTCGACATGAAAAATGCTCTAAGAACTATAAAACAAAAACATAACAACAGAGCTTGTCTGAGATGGGGTGAGCTGCCCTTGGAGATATGAGTAATGAGAAGCAGCCAGGCATATGAATGTCTGGGGGAAGAGTTTTCAGGCAGAGAGAACAGAAGAAGCAACAGCCTTGAAGCAAGAAGAAACCTGGCATATCTGAGAGACAAATACAAGGCCAGTGGCACTGGAGTCTAATGAACATGTTAGAGGGTAATGGGGAAGAAATCAGAGCAGAAGGCAGGTATCAGGCCACATATGTCCTCTTGACCATCATAAGGGGTTGACTTTTATTCAACTTGCAGTGCATTCTAATTTTTAAGGTAGTAGTAGAAGCAAAAATTTTTTGAGATCTCATAGAAGCTTTCACAGATTAATTATATCTTCTAAGTCCCTGTAGATATATCTGTATCTTATTCACTAATGTGTTAAATCACAAGAGAGAAATCATTTAGAAAATTAGAAATCAATGGCAGAGACAAGATTAGACTTTGTTGATCTGATCTAATAAATTCTCTAAACATAGGTAGCCCAAATTGTGTCATCTTCTTGAGATAGCGGAGAATTACATGTCTGAGTAATTTTAACCCCTTGGAGCCTTTTTGTACCTGAAACTACATTAAAAAAAAAAATCTAAGCAGGAAAGTACAAGTCCATGTTTGAGAAAAGTGATCAGAACAATCACTGTAGTTTCAATATAAATGTTTTCCTGGCTATTTCCTCACAGCAGCTTTAGTTGTAAACAAAACCAGGTGCCAAGCAACAACTAACATGGTACTGAAACTTATAAATAAGTTAGATAACAGAGTTGTACGTATCTTACTTCTTACAGGCAATGGCCTAAATGTCCTGAGAATTTAGTAAATGAGCTGATCCAATTTCACGATGGTCTTGAATCACCTCTGCGGTTAATGATTAGTGTACCTCTTCATATATATTACCTACACTAAAATTTCGGATGCATTTATTCAGATATTTGTAGACATAATGTAATGCTTTATTCAACTTCGTGCTAAATACAGTTTGCCAGACACTTGATTGATTGTACTTTTGACATAACTCCTGGCTGTTTACTTTATTCTTAGGTATTTCCTCAGTAGAAAACAGAACTTAATTTTTTATTCCTTTATATAATGTTATTTATAGGACATTTTCAAAAAATCACATAACTTATGAGAAAATAGCATTTTTATTTTACAGTAAAGAATTGAATTACTGTTGATTTTTCTTCAGGTTTTCTTTTTTGACTTCCATTTTGTTTTGTTTTTAGGATTAATTAATTATATGATGTAAACAGCTTTAATATGGTACCATTAGATAGACTGATATATTTATCTCCCAGACTTGCAATTACTCAAATTAAATATTAAAAACATGAATAACAAACCAACAAATAATTCAAATACATATTAAACAGTACATAGTGTTCTTGGAATTGTGTTTAAGCCTTTTAATATTGAGATATCAATAAATATCAAATATAAATATCAAATATAAAACAAATATAAACATATTAATGAAAAGGTTTTAAAAAAACAAGAAAGTAATTGATTTTCTTCTATGTCTACAACCATGCTTATGCTGTGGAATGTAAAATAGACAATATATTGTTCTCCTCTGGTTGCCACTCACTAGAGACACAAGACATAAAACTAATCCTAAAAAGAATGTAATACACAGTAAGATAAAGGGTAAAGAACCCTAGTCTGTGTTGTAAGTGCTATGCTTATTCAGAGAGGGGGGATCTATCACCACATGCAGAAGCTAAAGATTTCGTATAGAAGCAGGACTGGAGTGGGGCTGCATGCATAGTTGGGTTTGGAAAAGCACTCAGGATGATAGCAAAAGCAAAGGCATCGAGGTGACAAAGAACAAGGGAAACCAGATTGCCTGCTCTGGGGGGTTCATTTTGGAGAAGAGTAGAATGGGTAGGTGGTCTTGGATTTTAGAGGTCCATAAATGCTGGGTTCAGTAGGAGTTTCGGTTTTATCATAAGGCCATTGGAATCAGTGAAGGATTATGACTTGGGCAGTAAGGTGAGGAATGTGATGTTTTAAGATCAGCAAGACAATTTGAGAGGTCTCGAATTTCTACATATGGTGTGACAGAGACATCAACCTATTTAGAGGAAGACACTAAGGGACTTGTTTGGGAGCTATAGTTGCAGATATTTTTACAAACAACTGAGAAAATATCAATACCAAAGAAGGGAGGTGGGTGACGCTGATTGAGATGGGGTGAGGAATGCCACCTCTGTCAAAGGGTTCAGAAAGAGACCTGAGGAAGCCCCAAAGAGTTAGAAGCCACACAGAACTGCAGTCAGTGAGTAATATGAGCTCCTATTTGGATTATGTCATGTGCATGCAAAGTATGTATTTTTAAAAGGACATCGGCGTTGGAAAACAAAGCAAAGAAATAAGGACCCATTTCAATATAACTCCTTCTCTGATTTCTAGGCCATATTGGAAAGGGACTGCATGACTTCACAGATAACTTTAGTAAACAGTCATTGAAAATCAATGATAAGTGTGTGTATTAGTAAGTGAACATAGATTTTCTTGCAAAAATTACAAACACATCTCGCCTTTCCCATGTTATTATGCCCCTCAGAGGTTCGTAGACCTGCAGAGAAGGTTATATATTTGGAGAATATACTCCCACCAGTGAGCTGAGGAGCTCTGGTTCAGGCCGAGCCATGTCTGGAAAATGCTCCTACTCAGAAAAGTGCTGTTGACTTAGACACCGTGGCGCTTATTCAGGCCATTTCTGGACGCAAGTCAGAGTCCTCCAGTGAAAACTCACCTTACAGTGAAACAGCTCTCTGGTGGTCAGATTCACTGTTACCATCTTCATAAAATCTAGATGTGCATGTATCCACAACACAGGATGTAGTTGACATAAAAACAGTAGTTCAAATTTGGGATAACTATGTTATACAATTATTTATAATATAATCTAATAATAGAATAAATATGGACCCCATGTTGGAAAAATCTATAGCAACTCTAAGAAAAATTTTATTTCATTTCATTTTGCACTTTAGTATAATTTACTGACTTTTATTCTGTCACTAAAATTAATAACATTGAAAAGTTAAACATTTGAAATTGTACACAAACATGATGACTCATCACTGAAGGTCTGTAAAAATTTCTTCTCCATTTTGGAGGTTAGAGAGGTTAAAATAGAGAACAGAGAGGAGAATCATGGTGATGACTTTGTGTAACTCCAGCTTTACTTTGCGTTGTTATTTATGTGAGCCCACATTGATGCTCTGTTTTATTTGTCATTTATAAGACTACACGCACTTGACAACATAGTTCCACAACTACCTGTGTTTATTTTTTCCAAAATTAAAATAGCTTTATTGAGTCTTTTATGGGAAAAATGGATCTGTTCACACAGTTCAAATTATCTACTTCATTTTAGATGTAGATGTAGATGTAGAATGAAGACTACATTGAGGAAGTGAGAACTACTTTTTAGCCACTTAAATATGAATTATCTGTTTATATCTATTTAGTGACAGTAATGGGTACATTTCTCATCTTTCATTCTGCAAGGAAGTTGAGAAGTGTTTCTCAGAGCTTGCAGAGGCCTTGCTCATCTCCACAACTGCTTGTGATTGCTACAGTCCACATTCATTAATCCCTATACTCCTTTGAATAAGGTGTTTTGTGTGTGTATGTGTGTGTGTGTGAGAGAGAGAGAGAGAAAGATAGAGAGACAGAGACAGAGAGAGACAGAGACAGAGAGAGAGATTTACATAGGGCAGCTGTCTGCATAGACTCAGAAAGGTAGTACCCCCAACAAATCTAAGTCCAAACCAAACTACAGCCTTCTTGGCCCTTGTTTCATTATCTTTAAAATGAGGATAGTTGCCAAACATCTCTCAGGTTTTGTGTGTGTGTGTGTGAGTGTGTGTGTGTGTTGTTTGTATGTTGTCTGTTTTAGAGCTATGAATCTGGAAGTCAGATTAAGGCTATCTCTCAGGACAAGGATATGTTGTTCCTCAGGAAGTGAAACAGAATGAACAAAATGGTCTACATGCCAAAGTTGCAACTTCAATGCGAAAGGCAATGTGGACAAATTTACCATCTACAAGAAATGTCTAACCCTATGGGTCATATAGTCATTCTAGAACAGCTGGAAAATAAGCCCTTTGGGACATAAAGCTAAGCAGTTCACAAAATTTTAAGTCAATGTTAAGTCATCCCACTAGTTAATACTGGATTATACAGCATGAGTAGACATGGGCAGTGCACTCAATTTATTTGGAAGATGTAAATGAAAATAATATCTTACAGACTCTTATTTATTTTATTGTTTGTTATAGTCTATATAGTGACTTTATCATGATGAATTAAACACTATTACATTCTGTTTAGATTCTCTTTCTAGATCATTGTATGTAGGCTGTATACATTTTCATAGAGTCAGTTCACTTTTTAAATATCTTTGGAAAGTTCAGTCTTATTTTAAGGTAGATAATATGATACCTTAGTCACTACATAATGTTTATTTGCTTGTTTGCACAGTACCTGCAAGATATCCCTACTATCAAGAAAGTTGTGTGGATGAGGGGAATGATCAATAAATATTTTTCAATGAGTGAATGGTTTTAGAGAAATTAGTTTAGAACACTGAAGAATTTAACACAACTTGTTTAATAGTATACCAAAAGGAAAATGGTCACTCTTTTTTGAGGAGTAGTAAGATTGGAGGTAATCAACATTTTCTTTTTCTCTGAAAATAACAATTCCATTTGTCTAAAATACCCAATCTTTGCCTTTCTTTATGACATATGAAACAATATCACTCTACCCTCTTATTGAGTTCTTGGGAAAGTCATTTGACTTCCTGGGCCTGAGTTGTCTAATATACAAAGTGAGGGGATAAATTTGTCTCCAAGACCACTTCACATTCTATGGTTAATTGAAAGGACATTGTATTAATTCACACCTTTGCACAAATCAGTTTGTTATGTTAAATAGCTTTTTGCCCACCAAAGATTTGAGTGATTAGAATACTGGACAGATAAGTTTTTTAATTAAGGGTAACAGTGTCACAAAAGAAGGTTGGAATTACGAGGTGCCTTTCAGAGGAACAAATCTATACATTGTGAGCATCTACTTTATATTCAGCAAATGTTTATTAAGAATCAATTATGAGCCCCTGACTGTGATGAGCCATGTTAACAATAGGAAGAAACAAACAAGACTGCATCCTTACCTTCTCGGAGCTTGTTCTCAAATTGAAGAAGACAGAGCTTCACATCCTTTGGATAATTAAACAGGCTTTACATGAACACTTAACCAAATCACATCACTGCTTTACTTGTTTAAAAGTACTTAGGGGAGGAAACATATATGTAATAGCCTTAAATAAGAGCCAGGTCCTAATACAGTAATGTGTACAAATGAGTGGTACCAATAATCAGAGCTGTTAGAAAGGTGAGACTGAGACAAAGTTTTAGGAAAAGAGGGGTACAACTTTCTATACTTGGCAGATGTTTGCCCTTCTCTTAGTTGGTGTGGATTTTAAAAAGAAAAAGGATTGTTCTTGAAAGGATTATTTTGCAATAGAAAGGCAATATAATGTTTTATTCACTAATGTATGTGATACCGTATTTTATTTCTTGTGTGGTAAGTTTTAAAACAACCCATCAGACTTACTATGGGTAAGACTTAAATCCTTTAAATTTCTTGCTAGCTCTAGATGATGTTCATATATCCATTTAAATTCTCTGAGAACATCTTCCACTTCAAATGTAAGCACTTTAGAAGACATGATGTTTGGAAAGCAAGGGAAGAAGAAGGAGGCGCGCCCAAAGGGTTTATTGTACCAGTTTTCAAAGCAGAGGCCAGCTGTTTGGGAGCTAGAATTAAGCTGTAAATTATCAGAGGGGAATAATGAGAGCCATTCCTTTCAGACAATGCCCAGTGTAATCACAGTGAGAAAATGATGCAAGATTTTCTGCTATGCACAAGTCGGGAATGATGAATTGAAAGGCTGGAAGGAAAAGTGATTTACAAGGAAGTAAGTGGACACAACCTACAGATTGTCTAGTACTCTGGGCAGTTGAATTAATTGAGGAACAGTCTTTCAACTCTGCTGGGACTGAACCCAAATTAGAAAATGCCGTACACAGAGCTGAGGAAGTCACTGCTAACGCAGTTAGTACCATAGCTGGACTGTAAGTATAGTGCTGGCATGAGCTGCATTTCAACTCATGTGGTTTCATGAATCAAAACAGAAGTCTCTGAATACAATATAGACAGTGCCACATGGGAACAAAATAGAAAGATTATGCATGACCTTGTTTAGAATTTTCTGTATTAACCATAGGTCAAAAATCCATGGAAGTTTTCAAATCCAAGGATTTTCACAAACAAATTAGTTTTTTTATTACATTTTTATACAAATTTAAGTGCTTCAGAAAAAGTCCAAAAGGCTATATAACTCATATAGGCATATGTTCATTTCAACTGACCTAATTCTAGTATTTAGTGTCAATCAGACATCATGGTCTGTAATGAAGAAATCTAATATCAACAAAGAAAGAAAACTATAAATATATTGATTTATAATTGGGTTTTATACAAACTATGAAAGTGAGAGGAAAAAAGAACTTTAAACTCTAAAATTTGGAGGTGTGGGGGTCTCATATACATTTTTATGGAACATTCATACATGATTTTGTGTTTTACAAACCAGAAAGTTTATATGGGCTAATTAATAATTTCTGTAGTGTTGAAACAGCTAAAGGCCAGATTTCAGTTAGTACATGAAATAATAAGGGATTTGATTAGCAAATAAATGTTTAATTACAAACTTAAATTTTGGTATCTCCCCCACCATCTACACACACAGACTCAGACACAGACACACACCCACAGTTGTTATTTACATCCATCACTCTAACTGGCTGATCTGTTTCATTTTCAAAGCTTTACAACCACCTGAATTCTAATAACTCTAATCTGTATCTGAAACTTGGGCTTCTTCCTGAGAGTCAGACTCATAATCCCCACTGTCTACCAGGTGGCTCTGCTTGGGTTCTGTAGGCACCTGAAACTCATCATGTTTATAATGAAACTTACTTCAACATCCATCCTACATTTCTTTTGCAGTCCCTATTTTAGGTCATGAAATTATTCCAAATAAAAAACGAAAAGTTATCCTAGGCTCGTAATATATTTCTTAAATATGTATTTCTTTCACATTTTTCTTCTTTTCCTCTCTACTCTCACTGAATTGATTCTCCAATTAGCCAATTAGTTTTTCTGCCTCCAATCTTTTCACACTCTATTCAGTCTTTAGGTGAACCAGAATGATCTTTCTAAACTGTATGTCTAGTCAGATCACTCTTCTGTTTAAAATCTTTAACTGTCTTTGTAATAATGTAACCAGTAAAGCCATGCAAATCTATAAGCATGCTATCGCTTGCATCTTACTTTCAGCTAGTCCCTGCCTATTTTTTGGTCTCGGAACTATCAAACTGCTGTAGTTCTCCACACATTGCTTGCTCTATTCTTCCCATTATAGTTTTTTTCCCCATGGCTAATTACTTTTCATCTTTCAAAACCAGATCAGTTTTTGTAGTTCTCTCCTCCTAGATGTTTATGCCTCTTGAGGGAAGGAGCTATGTATTCGTTATTGTAAATCCAGAACCTAGCAGAGTGCCTGGCAAACACTACATTATATAATTACTAGTTGAACTGAACGATGCTGGTTTATGGTTCTGTTTAGCTTTTGCTACTGATTGCATTGATTGAATGGGTTCTTGTCTACTGCATTGAGTTTCCATCCAGGGAGCTAACTTCAGTCAAATTCTTTGGTATACCAGGTGCTTTTCTCACAGTTCTTGCCCTGTACTCCCAAACTCTTCCCCATCCGCTCTCAAAGAGCAGTTAATTCATTTTTACACCCAACCTTGAGTAAATTAAAGACTTCTTCACCTTAGATAATTCCTTACTTAAAGGCTTCTTGTGAGAGTTAATATGAAAATGGTAGCCCAATGTCAGACTTTGCGCTGGAAGTCAAGTATTCAGTGAGTTTTCAGGAAAAAAAAAAAAAGACTTAATGTTTTCTAAAATGTTTCAGCACTGCTATTGGAAAATAAGAATGTTTAACTGCTATTAGGAAAGAGGTGAGCTGAAACAGTCAGCTATCAAAGGACCAGGTTATCGGTCTCACTTTCCTCACTTGGCATGACTTTGAATTCTTTACGCTAAACAAACCTCCAAGCAAAACTAGTTCTAAGATTATACTATTCAACTACTAAGGAAGAATTATTTAAGAATTTTCTATTTATAATAGTTAAATATTTTGCTTAAATGACAATGATATTAGCATTTCACAAGGTCAACAAGGTTGCTAGTGTACTTGAAACCTATATTGTTTTGCTTAGGTTAACTTAATTTAATAGCAATAAATGATTTGCCAAGTAGATTAACCATTAAAACCAGCAAACTGATCAGAAGTTTAGCGTATTTGTCTCAAATCGGTGAGGGAAATTAGGACCTCCCTCCAACTTTAAGTCTTTCGTGGGGACTAAAATATGAAATTTATATGTCTATTGTATTCAATATTTGTCTTTGCTCAGGGATTAATTATATTGTTCAGTCTCAGTGAATAAGTAAATTAATAATTTATGTCTAAATAATATAAGTGGACATATTTGCAGTAACAATTAGTATCCTGTAACTAAAAGTTTTGAATTACATTTACATAGGGCTGTCAGGTCAAGTATAAACATACATTGCAATTAAATCCAACCAGTTTTATTTTTTTATTTATTAAAAATTTTTAAAATTGAAGTACATTCAATTACAATGTATCAATGGTGCACAGCACAATGTCCCAGTCATGCACATACATACATATATTCACTTTCATGTATTTTTTCATGAAAGGTTATTACAAGATATTGAATATAGTTCTCTCTTCTATACAGAAGAATATATTTTTTTTGAAATCTGTTTTTATATATAGTTGCTAACATTTGCAAATCTCAAACTTCCAAATTTATCCCTTTCCCTGGTAACCATGAAATTGTTTACTATGTCTGCAAGTCTGTTTCTGCTTTGTAGATGAGTTCATAGTATCCTTTTTTCCTTTTTTTTAGATTCCACATGTGAGTGATATATGGTATTTTTCTTTTTCTTTCTTGTTTACTTCACTTAGGATGACAATCTCTAGGTCCATCCATGTTACAGCAAGTGATATTATTTTATTATTTTTTATAGCTAAGTAGTATTCCATTGTATAAATATACCACAACTTCTTTATCCAGTCATCTGTCAGTGGTCATTTAGGTTGCTTCCATGTCTTGACTATTGTATATAGTGCTGCTATGAACATTGGGATGCATATCTTTTTGAATTAGAGTTCCTTCCAGACAACCAATCAGTTTTATGTGTGAGGAGGCAGGGCTATTGGTCTAAAATTTGAATTTGAACTGGGTTGATACTTTGAAACAAGATCTTTAGTAAGTTTTTGGTTGCAACTTAATAAAATTAATTTAAAATAATTTGTTAGTGGGAAAATTAAAATTAAAATATCACTTAGATCCCATTACAGTAACTTCTACAGGGATGTGTGCATTGTTTATATAACCTGGAATTTAATTATGATGAATATTTTTCAAATTGAGTCATCATTGAGCCTTAGTTTGTTGTTCAGATATCCTCAGAAGAAATGTGGAAAACACTTGGTTTCTGCATTAAAATTTTTTGATTGGGAGCAATTTTTAAATAGTGCATTTTTAAGTTCTAAAACATTTTATAAAATGCCACACTTTCGAAAGTATTTTGTTGTTACATTTTTAAAAGCATTAATCAAGGAGCTACGATCATGGATAGATTACTAACATTACCCTGAAGAAGACATGGTTTATCATCTTAGTGTGAATGCAACCTTGCTTTTGCCTGATTCTATAATCAGTAAATTTCCAAGAATGACATGGTTTTAAAGCCTTTGGAATTGGGGCATAATATATCTGGATCATTCATATTTGGGTTTATAATCTATGAGAATATTCAGATTGTGATACCTAGTCACATGGTACCTAGTTAGCTCTACTTAAAAATGGCTCCCTCTTTAAGAAATTTTAAAAATCACTAATAAAGCATGATCTTATTCTAACACATCTAATGGGCAATATGGATACTAATATCATTGTTGTCTTTTTGCTCTCTCAAAAGGAATTTATGTTTGCATTTTAAAAAAACCAAACCAACCAAACTGACTGTGAGATGCACCTTATGTAAATTTCTGCTTGGGCAGTGGTGATAATGACTATCACATGAAAGTGAAACCTACAACATATTCATTGTTCAGAATAGATTGACAGAGTGTGGTTTCAGTGTTTGGGTTTTCTTAAAACCCTAAAGCTATATGAGACTGGCTTTTCAGCAGAGAAATTGCAACATATTTACAGCATGTAGCCAAAAATATGGGTGGAGCCAAGAGAAAAGTTAGTGCTCTTGTTTCCTATGGAAAAGCAAAAAAATCACTCAGAACACAAGATCCCGCTGGGCACATAGATAGTCTGCACTGAGAATAAAATGTTGTTTTTATGTAACATCTTAACTATGATGGCTTAAGATCAAGAAAATCGTGTTCTACCAACAGGACTAAACTTGGAAATAATAATCAGAAGCACTGGCAGATCATTCAGACACCCACATCTTCCTAGAAAATTACTCATAATAGCAATGTTGCATTGAGATTTTAAGCAGCATGTTTAAATAATATGTGGGTTTAAACTCAACCAGACAACATAGGAGTTCTTTTCTTTTTGTCTACAGACCATAAAACATACCATAAACTGAACAAAATGCCACATGGCTTTTTGACAATCATAATGTAAGTACCTCTGCTTCCTGCCCACTCTAGAATGCCATAAAAGATATTAGTATTCCACCACAAGATGCATCAGAACCAAAAATTTAAGAATACTCGGATTTGGGAGATATGTAGTTATTTACAATTATTAAATTTAATGCTATACTATAGCTATAAGCTTGACATGTTGTTAGAAGAAGTGAAATTACTTAAGAAAAGTGTCACTTTTCATATAGTTCCTCAGAGTTCTATTCATTGACTAACAAACCTCAAATACAGAAGTAAAGGAGACCTTAATAGATTGCTGAATGTGGTCCTGGCAGACCGTACCTGACTCCTTTAGATTCATGTTGGCCTTTAGTCAGTTTGATGGTAATTGTGTCCAGAGATCTGCCTTGGATTTTTTACCTTCTTTCACTTAGCTTTAATGTTACACTGTAATATTTTTCCTTTGTGTTGCAAAAGAAAAATCCCAATGATATCTTGGATATACTTACCTTCCCTGCCACCATTGCCAAACTCAGTTTTTTTTTTTTTTTAAATAGAGCTTCTACATTAAGTTATTTTGAAAATGTTGGATAAAAATGAAACTCACTTTAGAGGGTAGGTGTAGTTCAGTGGTAAGAGTGCATGCTGAGTATGCATGAGGTCCTGAGTTCAATCCCCAGTGCTTCTATTAACCACCCATCTCCCCCCCGACACACACACAAAATAAATTTAAAAAAAATGAAACTCACTTTAAATTTATCATGGTGGAAAGTTTTTTTATGTTGACAGTCAATCTAGAACTACCCAGACATGAATGAACCAAGGGAAACAATTTTTAATAGTAACAACAAAAGCATCTAAAATTACATTATTAAAATGGGCAGATGAAAGAGGAGGTCCCAGCTATCTTATCTCTCCACTCAAGTCTGAATAAAAATACCTTGCCTTTTTTCAGATCACAGTAATTGTTTTCTTCTTCATGGAACTAACAACAGAGAGAGTCAAACAGCCTGCCCCCTCACACCATCCTGTTATTCTATTTAAGTAGAGTAAATTCTGCAGAATTTGAAGTGTTTGACCCTCTATTAAAATTTAATTAGTCCATGCCAGGTTAAAATACAGAGAGCTGTATACATTTTCCAAGACTTCAAAGGTTTGACAGTGTCGATTTGATTACAGGTATTTTCCCAAATCTTACCTCTCTAGGTCTTCTAGGTAGTTTAAGACTACATAGGTCCCTTAAGGCCAACAATTCTTTTCTTCTAGCAGAGCTCCAGCTTGCCACTGGCCACAGGGTGCTTTCCCTTTCTGAAACTAACATCTAGGAAAACAACTGGAGGAATGCAGGGAGACATCAAAGTAGCAGCCCAACTTCTCCCAGACCTGTGTTCTACATGGACTGAGACTGTGGCCTGGCTACTGCCTAGCCTAAGACATCCTTTGTGTTCAGCTCCAAGTGACATTCTGTTCAGTTGATCATTAACTTTCTATCTGGTAAAAATGTGACTTTTTAATGGCTCATAAGCCTTCACATTTGATCATAGGCAAGAGACCACCTTCATGGAATGACTGAATACTAGCCCACCAGTATACCTTGAACCACTGAAGTTTTGGTAACCATGTCGCCTTAAACTCCTGGTTGTGCTCCTTGGGCTCAGGATTCCACCTTTTCCACTTTGCTCAGGCTAAAATATGTTGCAGTACTTAACAGCAAGCTACAGAAATCTCCCTTACTAGCATCTTAGTAAAACTTTCTCATTCATAGGGAGAAATTCTTGCTAAAAATCCAAGCGGTTAGTGAAAGAAGGAATATCACAGAGTCTGGAGAGTCTCAAGGGACACTCTCACTTGCTGTTGCAGAAGGCAGCCGTGTATGTCTTGATGCTCTCTTTAGTGATTTTGTTGACTCCCAAGGGTCACGTAGCACATGACTATTTAAGTCAATGTCAGGTTGTTTCTGACCCTCTAGATTTGAGGGACCTGTACTATCAGAGACAATACCAGTCATGTCCTGATCATTCAGAGTGTAGTGGATAGTATTCCATGCCCTAGCTCAGAGAGATGCAAGCCATTCTCTCGCATGTCTGGCAAACCAGAATTCTTAATGATGCCGAGGATTAATAGGACAACATCCCAGGACCATATACTGGGACTCCAGAGTCTTCACTGCTTGTATTAATTTCTTGTGGCTGCTGTGACAAATTACCACCAATTTGATGCCTTAATAGAAATTTTCTCTCGCAGTTCTGGAGGCCAGAATTCTGAAATTAAGATGTAGAGTCTCTAGGATAGATTCCACTCCTTGCCTCTTTCAGCGGTTGGTGTTCTTTGGCTTGTGACTACATCACTCTGCCTCCGTTATCACGTGGCCTTCTCTTGTCTCTCCAGTCTCCTCTGTGTGTCTCTTATAAGGATACTTGCCATACGGATCTGATGATATAAGATGATCTTTTCATCTCAAGATCTTTAACTTAGTTACATCTTCAAAGATCCTTTTTCCAAATAAGGTAACATTCACAAGTTCTGGTGATTATGGTGTGGACTTATCTTTTGAGGGATCATCATTCAACCCATTATACTGTTTTTTTTTTTTTTTTCTGGAAAATGTGGTTGCCACTGCATACCATTTGTGCTAATAGTTGTGGTTTTTGGACTAAAGGAATACAAAGACATGGTATCTAAATCCCATATTCATAATGTCATTATTAGAGTCCCACAACTGACTCTGATAGGTCTTGAACCTACTTCCATTAGGTCCACTTTTATTTAATGCCTGATTTTCTAGGAATTAGATACGGAGCTGCCCAAGTTCAGCGTCTTGGCCTAAAGAGGCAATTGGAATCCCAACTATTAGGCTGTAAATTCCTTGAGTCTTATTTACCAATGTATCATCTAGCACATTGGGTGGGTCATAGTAGGTGCATAGCATACATTTTCTTAAATGAAAGAAGGAACAATAAGGTCAGAAAGCTGTTTCAGGTCCAGCAGACACACTTAGCAGGGAACAACCTGTCATGCTCCTTATTCCAGGACTACAGAAATACTTTTGAGAAGGACTGATTAAGAAAACCAGATGTTCAGAGAATGTCCTTCCTTCTCCTCTTTATAACCCAACTCTGAGTTTTCATTTCAGGTCCCACCTCGTCCATCAAGCCTTCCCACCTTCTTAATCTATACCAGTGACCTCAAAATATTTTGCTAGCATACGTATTACTAAAAGAGCAGTGAACATACTACTTAATACAAAAAAGGCAAAAGATTTATGCGATCTGAAGAGAAACTAGACTATACTACCTAATACATATAAATTTATTGTATTTTAAAAAGTTCTATAGATACAACTATGTTATAAATATAAAAATAGAAATTAAAAAGTGAGATAAGCATGAAATAAAGAATTTATTTTTCTTGCAAATCACAATTGTATTAACATCTTAAAGGAAACTATAACTTGAGTGAGTTTTATCACTAATGCTATTGGATTTAATCCATATTGTAAACTTCTTGATGATTGCTTGTTTCTTTGGCTGACTTCTTGTCAGATGTGTATAGGCTTTCATTGTCTTTGAAAAGATTTTGTACTGAAGGCTAGAGACATTCTGTTTTTATTGTTTTTTTCCCCCCATGTATTGTTTTGTTTCCAGTATTACTTTCCATTTGCTGTTGCTGCATGGAGACATTTTAAATTTACTTATCCATTTTGTGTTAGAGCATATAAATAAAAAACCTCATATCCACTGACCTGGGTGCACACAAACAGTTATACACATTTTCATAAGCCAAGAGCATTGAACAAAAGGAAAATTCTCTTACTCTCTTTATTAGGGACTATGCAGTCATCTTCTGGGTAGGTCACTTAATCTTGGTAACATGTGGCATCTGACGTATAGCCCAAGTGAAGACTCTAGGTCAACTTACATATTAAATATTAGTAACATTTCATTGCATTTTTCCCCTTAAAAAAAATTATAAATGGACTTTCTAATATTTACTTCCTATACTGTAATAGAGACCAAATATTTTTACAGTATCACTTAGTACTTGAATGCCTAAGACTTTTTATTATTTGCTTTTGTTCAAGTATATTTATATACTTCTCAGAATATCTGTAAAAAAGATCATATCTTACACTTCAGTATCCTATGTATCATCTAAAAGCATCTTGTAAATAGTTGATGTTCAACAATACTGTTTAATTAAAGACTGTAGCTAACTGGAAAATCCTATTTCTCTATGATTTTTTGATTCATTATAAGTAAAAAAAATCAGAATCTAATAAGAATCACCTTAATGTAGCTTATTAAAATGGGCAGTAGATTAGATCGTATGAAAAAGTATTTGCCTTGTATGGCAAACTACAGGCTACTATACAATAGTTATAATTATTAGAATTTCTAAGCTCTCTTGTGAAAGGGTTTTCTTTTCTTCAAAGCTATTAGCAAGTTTGAGTTTTACCTTTTATTTCCCCTGCTGAGTATATAAGACAATATCCATTGGGCTAGTAACATGAGGGGTATAATCTAAATCCTCATCATTTGAATCTAAACAATTGAGTTACTTATTCACTGTTACTGCCATGTTATATCTTTTGATACTGAGGGGTCTTCAGAATGAAGTTGGGCCATGTTAAGGGGAGAAAAAGTTCACAAAAGATTCATCATTTACTCCTCACCCCTAGTGACTCTTTCCCCCTGGTGCGGGGAAAGAGTGTAACCCTCAGGGTCTACCCCATCCAGGTTCCTGTTCCCTGTGGCTTCTTGTTGGTTCAGCAAGTGGGAAACAAGAATAGGTGTTCAGCAGGTGGGAGGGGAAGAAGACAGTCAAGGTGTTTATCAACCCTCCTCTGCCTCCTTGCCTCTTGCTGCTAAGTTCCTAGGATACCTGTGTTTCTTGGGTAGGGAGGATGCTCCTTCCCACCCTCCCACACCCTCCTCCTCAAGGGCGCTAGCTTTCATGGAGTCTGGTTACACTGTTCCTTCTTGCTCTCACGTCCCAGGGATGATAATAGCTTCCTACTTTTCAAGTCTCTGGTCAAGCAACATCCTTCGCTGGTTTCCTTAACTTTATCCACACCTCTGTAAAGGATGCTTCATCACAACCCCACTTTTCTAATTGAACCATGACAGATACACATGCTGAACAAGGTTAGAGTGTTTAATACAGATTGGCAGCAAACCAGTGTCTGTAGGCACAGCTGCAGGAGGCTAAGAATCTTTGTTTTTTCTCAGAATATTTGCAGTTCTAAGCTCCATTTGGGGGGCTCAGTTTGGACTTCAGGTGCCAGCTTTTTTCTTGCAAACTAATTCTCTCTCTACTTTCAAGAAGAGCTTGATACTGGTCAGAAGTTACCCTTGTTACTTGAGTACACAGTGTTTTAGAATCAGTGAATTTTAAAGAAGTGCAAGTCGCCTAGCATTCACCTTTTCAACCTTCTCTCTCTAATTCTATGTAGGAAACTGTATTGACTGTTAAAGGGATTTTAGGCAGCACTGAGTTGATGTGGAAGTAATTCAGGACCCAAAAGAACACTCTTGAAATCAAAATAGGTCTATTTGCAAGTCTTGCTTTCAGAGTAAACTTGATCAAGGCTTTGGGGTTAGGAGTAGGGAAGGGTATGAAGTGACAGATAGGTATTTTTTTCCTCTAGGGTTGGATCTGTGATCTCTCAGAGTAGACAGAGCTGGGGGAGGGTTGACCTATATGCAGATGTTAAAGCCCTGTTTCTAGGAGCTGTTTGGTTTCCGCACCTTCTTCAAGGAGATAAAGCCCACTTTCATCTCGTCCCCTGGCAGCTTCTTCTCTCTAGAAAGGCGTTCTGTTTCTGTCGGGAACTCTCCTGTCTCTTTTGGAGCATAGCTCAGTTTTCTTTCTTTTTTTAATCTAAGGATCTCCTTATACATTTTGTATTTTCTCACACACCTAAAATAAAACACAGTATTTTAGGACCCCTTTATGATATCCTGGGGCACCTCCCTAGGCATCCCATTTTCTTTCTACCTTTGATGATGACATTTCTGACAAAGTACATCTTCAGAATGAAACTTTGTCAGTTGGATCAGAATAAAAGTATATTAAAGGTTGGATCCAAATTTTTGCATCCTCAATAGCAGTATGTGCGGTACCTGCAGCACACGGTCCCATCCGTCATGATGTTCCTCTTCCTTCAGTTCTTAGCCTGTAGACACACCTCAGTACCAGCTAACAGTTCTCAATATAAATTGAAACATGGAGGGAGGCAGAGGGGAATGTTTTTAATGTCTTGCCAAAACACCTTTGCTGCAACCTTATAGCATTCTTTTGTTTTATAGTCAAAGGGAATACACTTAGTTGGTCATCATCCTCTACAAACACTATTGATCTTTTTCGACTATAATTAATAATTTACACCCATCCATTTTTTCCTCTTTACTATAAAAGAAATTGAAAATATTTAGCCTTAGCCTTTGTTTCCTCATAATTCTTGTATTCCAGTCCTACAGTTGTTTTCTTTGTCCCCCTCTGTTTTCTCCTGCTTATCTATATTTTGAAGATAGAATACCAGAAAGTGAATTCTGTAGCTTATATAAAAACGTGTTTTAGACAGTGGAAATGTGCCTTATGGTCTTTGTGTTTTATACTCTGTTATTACATCTCAGAATGACAGTATAATTGTAGAGATGTTATTGTTTCTTTTGTAAACTATCTGAACATCTGGATATTTCTCTGCTTTAATGACGCATAATCAGCCATTATCCATCTTATATTTATGCTTTGGTTTAAGAAATTAATGACAGACTGGCAACGGTAATAATAATTTGGCACTTTTCTTAGCACATTCAATCCTGAATTAGTCAGATTTCATATATCAAAAAGGAAACGTTTTCCCCCTAAAAAATAAAATGTCAGAGTCTAGTCATTTAATATAAAAATATTTTAAAATTGAAATGTACAGTTTTAATAAACAACAACGTGACATAACAATTTAAGATGGACCGGAAGAAAGTTAGGATTACATATAAATACCCACGACTGGCAATGATTGTATTTGTTTTCCGAAAGGATAAATCTGAATCATCCCAAACGTTTTTGTGCTCATCTGACATCAGAAGTCTTCCAGAGAAAGATTCTCTTAGTAACCAAATACTAATTTAGAATTTTTTATATTAATAAATTATTTTTCCAACCAAGAGCTCCCTGGTTCTGTATTTCATGTCATGAAAAGCAGTGTTTCTCATATGAGTCATGTTGTGGGCATTAGTAGCGTGCACAGATGGGACTAGGTAGAGTCACCTTTCTACTGGAATTTTTTAAAAATAGGGAGCAAATTTTAATGCCATTAGCTCAGCCCCATAGTAAGTGAAAAACCTTAATCCTAAAATCAGAAAAAAGGGATTCTGTATTCTTCATGGTGTGAGGCAGGATTTTGTTCATCTAAAACTAATATGTTAGAAAATCTTCAGTGTATTCACTGAGTGATAAATATCTTAATAAATTTCATGTGTGGCAAACTAAAACCACCTATTTTAAAATATGGAGCATATAATAATATGTGACAATAGCTAATTTTTACATACTACATGAGGTTTAAACATGTGCCTTGCACTTTTTCCAGTGTGTGTATGATCATTTACTCCTTACAAGAACCTTATTAAGTACTATGATTAACCTTATCATACAAATGAGGAAACTGAGGTGAAGGAGATGTTAAGTACTTTGTCTAAGGTCACACATGTAGTCAGTGGTAAGGTTACAATTTCATTTCATAATCTTAACAACTAGAATCAACTTTCTTCTCTAAAATCACATTTGTTTTCTTTCATGTTGGTTTGAGTTCAGGATGTCCATGTGCTCGTTGGTTGATTTCTTGATGTGATTCTGTTAATAGATTTCTATATTTATATGATTCAAAGAAATATTTAGATTAGGTGACTTAGGTAACACTCTCCCTTTTATGAAGTTATTCTACATTGTGTGGGTATTTAGTCTTTATCAACTGTCACATTTTAAAGGTGCATTAAAGTATAAGGATGAACAAGTTGTCTTATCTTTGAAATTGCTCAAGCTCTGTTCTCAGTTATGTGAGGTCTGTACTCATGATAACTACAGTTAAGGGCAAATTTGTTTACTGTTGTTCTGTATTCACATTCCTTCCAGTCATCTCCGAATGTTCAAAATATAGATGCATCTTTAGGAAGATTTCCTGACAAAGTGCAAAAATGTTTAGTGTTAACATGTAGAGCATTAATAAACATAGCTGCTTTTATTTCTAATATATTTAGAGCTGGATAACCCTGGCATATGAATATTTTAAAGAAAACTTCTAGTATTATTTAGAAAATCTACTTAGGAATCTTCGGGCTGAGGAATGGACTTCATGGCCATGGTGATTCAGAATAACTGGATTTTTATTCTTACCTGTTAATCATTCACCTGGCTCTAAATTTGATTGACTGACTACCACTCTAGTACTACTACTACAACTACAACTACTATAATTCTAATAATGATCTTGTTAGGTTGGTTTACCCCAGTTTTACTGTCAGCTTCTTAGCACCAGGGTCAAAACCTGAGCAGCTTTAATCTAAAGCAGCAATAAAAAGAAGCAACTGTCACTCAAGCTCCTGGACATCTTGTCCCTCTCATGCCTCTGAGTACCCCTCAAATGGACTCCTTCATGTGGTAAGGCATATCTGAGATGCTAAATGGTGACTCTTGCCACTTTGAAAGGGGGAGTTGAAAGGGTTTGTAAAACCTTTCAGTGCAGCCTAGCAATTTTATTCTCAGGCTGAGGGGATTGGTTCCCTGCATTGAATTAAAGGATGGCAGGGCTGTAAAGGACTTTATTTTACTAAAGGAAGTTATTCAGAATAGAAAAATGGTCACATTGTAGGAATTTTAGGAGAAGAAAATTAGTAGTCTCCCTTATCCCAGCACACAGATAGAGACACACACACACCCACAAAGATTTTTAAAAAACCCAAACAGATGGATCATTTTAATGAGAATCCTATCCCCACCAAAAAGTGACCATCTTATTTACAATTAATATTTATTTAGTGTTTTATTGTGTAAAAGTGTATTTTACATGCATCATTTCATTGAATCATTACAACCTGTTTTGAAGTGGTAGTTATTACTTTCTTGGTTTTACAGATGAAGACACTGAGTCTTAAAGAGAAAGAATCGTTGTTTATGCCAGCTGCCCAGAATAGCTTGTGCGTGGGTATTGGCTTATCTGTTCTACACTTCCCTGGGTCTTGTAAAATCCTCTTAAATGATCCACCACCTAGTTTGGAGAGGTACCTGTTGACTGAAGTATCTCAACTAGAGAGCAGAGAACCAGCCAGCAGGAAATTACTACATATATGCACGAGAGAACCTTGTCATCACCCATCTTTGGAAGCAAGAATGATAAAACACTACAAATTAATGGTGTCTACAGAAATTCTTTCAGTTTAGATTTTTTGAATGAGTGGGCTACTTATAAGTGTAGTGAAAAAAGTGCTGAATTCATGGTCAAAATAGGAAGGTTTCAACTCCAGTTTTTCTAATTGTGAGTTCTGTGACCTGAACATGTAACTTATTCTCTCAAAGCATTAATTTCTCATCCATTAAAAGGATGAGAATATCTATTCTGTAACCTTCATAGTATCATCAAGAAGACCAAATTCAATGCAACATATGAAGATTCTTTGAAAACTGCAAGATAGCTGAGAAGTGTTCTAAGGTGAGGAATGGAGGCAGGGGTAGAGGTTGGGTCAGGATGTATCCTAAGCATGTAGAGACCTGAGTTTCCTTGCCACTTTGGCACTTCTTTCTAGAGTTAGGATGGTCCAAAGTGAATTAGGAACTGTGTGCCACAATATTCCAATGTCCTTATCAACCATTCAAATAAATTGCAGCTGCAAAGGACGTTGTCTTCATGGCATGTTTTTCCTTGATTTTGCTAGGACTGGTAAATATGTCTTTTTGTTAAATTAAAAAAGGTCACACTGTGTGACCACTATTGGTTATTAGTGTGTCCTAAGCATCAGGATAATAAAACAAATAAGGGGGTAAAATTTTTACCTCTGACAGAAGTCCCTGCTGTTAAGATGCCAGGAATCCCATTTGATAAAGTAAAGTCATTATAAAGGGCTTGTCTTGTCTCCCAGAACAGGAGGTTCCCCAGTGAGAATCCACCTGTTAGCAAAGTCTTCATCTCTCTGTTTGGAGTCACAGAAGAATGTACATTATCCAGAGGAAGA
Source organism: Camelus dromedarius (assembly GCF_036321535.1). Classification (NCBI taxonomy): domain Eukaryota; kingdom Metazoa; phylum Chordata; class Mammalia; order Artiodactyla; family Camelidae; genus Camelus; species Camelus dromedarius. Next base: position 65,399,992 of record NC_087439.1, on the reverse strand, counting down.
AACAGAGGATCTGGAGGGATATTACTTCCCAACACAATTCAAAGACTGTAGAGTTATACCTCTATTAGAAGATAGGATGTATTCCAACTATACCCTCTGTTGTTTGAAACTTTTTTTAAAAGGTAGAAATAATATTGGAAGCAAAGGAAACAGGGAGACAGAGATACAGATTAATACCTACCAAAATATGGTCCATGCACAATCATTCAGTAACTAGAATTTTCTCATGCTGAGGAGTTAAAATGCCCATTGAGAAATGGTTGGAATTGGCTAAGAGGATGTGTGACTGACTTTGAATAATAAAGCAAGTGGGAGTTTGGGAATGCTGAAAGATACTCTGAATCACGAATTTCACACCAAGTCAGTCTTGTGTATTACTAATCACAATAATAATTCATATAGGTAGAGCTCTGTAGTCCCAAACCTGGAAACTTTAGGCCCCAAATCACACCGGCTAACTCCTGCATATTGGAAGTCTTACAAAGGTGTATAATGTATACAGTGCTCCCTCTACCTTCCTGATAAGCAGTAGAGGGCACTGGCTAAGAGCACAGGATCTAGGGCGGCTTTGGGTCAGTTACTGAACCTTTCTATACTTCATTTCCTCACATGTCAAGCAGGGGTAATAACTACACCTATCACATAGGGCTATTGGGAAGATCACATGATTTCTTGTATATAAAAGCCTTAGAATAGCTAACAGTAATGTTATCTGATGAATAATTATTGAACAGGTTTGAATGACAAGCAAATTTAAATCTATTGCTACTTGTGAAATTAAGTTTACCTCCATTAGACATTTTTCTTTTCCAGTACTTGGGCCCTTTCATGCCCAATCTGTGTGATGTGGTGACTAAAGGCATGAGTTATGAAGTCAAATTGTTTGTGTTGAAATTATGACTCTACTCTTTATTAGCTGTAATCTTGGGTGAATTACATAACTTATGCCTATGTTTCCTCATCTGTAACATGGGGATGATAAAAATCATGAAGTCATTTTTTTATGGTTAAGTAACGAGTAAATGAGATAAGACATGGAAAGCTCTAGAATAGGATCTGGCATGTGCTAAGTGCTCATTCAGCATCAGCTGTTATTATCACTATTTTCCTCTGAAACTTTCTGTCTGTAACTGAGAAGACTATATACTCCCTGAGTATCTGCTCTTTCCCAGTGTTCAAGACCAACCTGGCCTACGTTGAAAGATACAGGTAATCTGTAAGTCATCACTCCATATCACAGTGAAACATCATCTTGTCCTCCAGGCAAACCCTGACCTTGTTGTCCAGCTTTCATGCGTGGCTTTCTAATATGGTCCTAGTGTCCTGGTTTCCGCTGTAAACCAGCTGACCCTCCCTTAGGACTCTCTTGCACCCCTGGGGTCCTTTATTTCTGTCCTTCAGGACAGTCAGTACCTGAGATTCATTGGCAGACCTCTGATATTCACTTCCTGCCAGGCCACCATGCATTTTGACTGGTAGAAACCGGGGACTTCCAAGCCCTAATCCTTGTGCCTACGAGATTGTGCTGAATGTCCCATGGGTCTTGGGCCCATTATGTTTGACTATTCAGAGGGGCCTCTATTCCTTCTTGAAACCCTCCCATCTGCATAAAGAGTCTATCCAGGTCTCAGCCCCTCCTGCTCTGTCCTGCCCACTAACCACAGCCTCAGTGAACAAGCAAGACCCATTGCTAGATTAATTGATATTCTACGTTTCCAACTCATCTCATAAAAATAAATACTTGGAGATACAAATAAGTAGATGGGATTTTCTCAACTCAGCATCTAATTCTCCTTTTTTAGAAATTATATCAGTGTTTGTAGTAGGACATATTTTTACTTGTGATTACAAGTATATTACATTGGTGTGTCTCTGTGTGTGTGCGTATGGATGTGCATAGTTTTCTCAATAAATTCTGGAATTATATCATTAATAAAAGGAGAGATACATAGAAGAGAGAAATTGGTCATTATAATGTATGGAGATTACTAATATATGACTAATTTTGTTCTAAGTGACAGTCTATGTCAGGCTATACCTATTCAAGGGAAAACAACATGAGTGGTTTGACAAAGAACAAACTGGTTCTTTGGGGTGTGGATACTGGTTTCATAATGGAGGTGCTGGTTTGCTCCAGAAAATCATCACAGTGCAATAAATTGTGTGACTCAGGTATCTTAGATCTCAAGGAGAAAAAGTTCTCTTAGTAGCTGGGATCTGGGTGAACTTGGAAGGTTTTTTTTTCTCTTTCTGTTTATTATTTTCATTTTTTAACTCATTAAAAGCAAATTTCTTTGGCCATGGTAAATAGAGTTGTTCAAGTCAGTCATTAAAAAATGAGAAATGTAAAGATATAAACTAGTTCTACTGGAAAGTGAAAACAAACAACTTACTATAATACTCCAGAAAGCCTGATAAATAAATAAATGTAATTATTGTTACTAGACAACCATTCATAATAATTCAAAGTAAAAGTAAAGCAGTTGTTTAAAAATCTATGCTGTCCAAAATTAACCTCGAGTGAGTACTTAAATTTGAATTAATTCAAATTAAGTGAAATTTAAAATTTAGTTCCTCAGTTCCCTCTAAGACTCCCTATGGCAGTGGCTACCATGTTTAACAGCTCAGAAAATTCTGTGGGCCATCACTGATTCACATAGTTTCATATTAGATCATTGAAGAAGGTTCAGTTGGCACAGCACTGCTTTAAATAACTCCTGTGCTTAAGATGTTCAGTTTAATAGAGCCTTAGTTTAATGTTTTTATTGTTTGATTCCTTGGTTCCTGATTCTCTGGTTTTCCAGTTTCTTCTTGTGCCACTTTTCAGCGCATAGAACCTCCTCATGCAATCAGTGTTCTTTTTCATTCTGGTACATCTCAGCACTCTTAGACGTGTTATTCCCCAGGATTGTTCTTTTTCCTCTGGTTGATGCCCATCTTTTAAAATTTAGTGCCACTATCACCTGGCAGATAACCTTGCCTACACTTCTCTCTTTGTGTTAGGTGTCCTTAGACTCTCAGAGTCCCAGTGGCACCTTGGGCTTATTTATTTTATGACTCATCACACAGATCAAAACTGTCCTGTAACTCCCTTCCTATCTTAAGTTACTTTATAGAAAATCCTAGTTATGTATATGAATTTTACTTATGTTCATTGTTGGGCAACCATGAAACTTTTGATTCCAGTTTTCATTTTAAGAATAAATGGGAAAAAAAGAGGAAACTGGTGTTTGGGTGTAGAAAAATAAGTAAAGTGAATGGCAGGTGGTAGAATTATCAAGGAGTCCTTAGCAGGAGAGATCAAAAAGAATACAAGAAGCAAAGACAGGTTTCAGAACTGCACCCCAGAGGGATCCTTGAAGAGGGGGTCCAGTGTGTGTAGACAGTGCTTTGTAATGGACATAGCATTGAAGAGTTAATGCCACAGAACCCATGTTTTGGGCCAGGGGTTTGAAAAAAATTGATTCCAATTAGGTTATGTACAGGTAGCCACAAACTTTTTCAAGCATGTACGGTATTTTGTAACTCTAAGAACTTGGTAGAACCAAGGAACTGGGATTTAGTATACAGAAGAAGTCAACTGCTGGTCATTAAATCACACAAGCATTGGCCAATTAGAAGAACACAGCATACCTCTTACTTTGGATGTCCTCATCCACAATATTTTGTCAGTTATTGCTAATTACTAATTATTACTAATTTGAGATGTATGAAATATCATTGATTTAGTATTTTGCTAGAGTTATGTCCCTAGTTGCTTGGGTTTAGTACACATGTATATATTTTAAAGAGATTACTGAAATTTTTTCTGGCACTATTTCTCTCAACTTAGTTTTAAAATCTTCAGCTGTAGATCACCTTACATAGTGGCTTTCAGGAGTCCAACCTCTTTAAATGAGGAAGAACTTGTGTGTAATTAACTGTTTATTTGACAACTTTTTTATCAACCCCCAGCAGAATGACACATGTGCGTGAGCCCATGCACACGTACCCACACACGCGTGCACACACGCTCGTGAGCAACTTGAAGACAAGGATCCATCTTTTCTCTCTATATTTTCAGTATCTGTCTCATAATGATTTTTTGATCAATGATGAAAAAGAGGAAAGGCAGGGAGATTTGGAAGAAAGGGTGAAGATAACTTTTTATACCGAATCATTATACAATCTTTCTATAATTTGGTTCTCATCACCTCACACTTACTCTTCACTTAGTAATATGGCCTTTTAAAATTCGTTCTGAGAAGTCATGCTATGTCTAATTTGCTTTATTTTACAGCAACTAATAAAACCCAGCTTGCTACCATTTCTTAACTTTTATTGCCTCACAAAAAGTGTCCTTTTAATGATACATCCCTTTAGCACTTTATGGCCCCCTTCTAAGTAAGGTCCCCTTCCCAAGCCAGGAGATACCTGAGAACGTTTTTCTCCTTTTTTCTGATCTCTCTCTGAGGAGACAGCAGCTTTTAACTTATTCTTTCCTTTTGGATTTTTAAAAATTAAAAGCAAGACATGCTAGTTAATTAGTAATCATCATCATAACATACATCAGTGAGATACAGTAATGACACATTTAAAGTAAAACATCATAAAAAGGTGTGCACCAAAAGACTAATGCCTATATTTGACATATCAGGAAACCGAAATCCAGAAACACAAGCTCAGCTGCACAGGATCAGAGAGAAAACTGGGGTTATATCAGAGACACTATAGGAAAAATCAGAAATAGATTTAGTTCCTGTTACGTCATAGGTCACCTACTACAACACCATTTTTAAACTGTTGCTAAAAGAAATAATTGACATAATCTATGGTAGTTGTCTAGTCCCTTTTCCTTATCTCTGTAGATACCTCTTTATTGAAGATTGGACAGTCTGTAAAATACTATTATTTGCCTAAGTCAGATTAGAGACTGTAGATTCAGTGAAGTAAATAAAATTGTCAATGTTAGGGATCACTTGCTTCTGAACTATCTCTTGGTCCCTAGATTTAGGATGGTTTACAAGGTTTCGGGCAGAAAAAAATTTCTCCCTCATTCAGGAACATCCAGTTCTCAGCATGATGAATGTTACAGGTGCTTAAATCACAGCATTTGGGAATGTTTAATGAATGACTAGGGCAGATGGACTATATTATTTTTTTTTATCATGAGTAGATCTGTCTACAATTGCAAGTCTGAAATTTGAGAGTGTACTCTGTGCCATTCCAAATTTCATGCATGATTGACATGGTCCACTAAAATAGATTAATCCTTGCATCTCAGAACCAAAATAGGACCAGCTTTCTCCTTGTTGACATGGCTATAATTTTAATCTAATTTCTGAGGAGGAAATGGCATGGGTACGTTGAATAAAAATAATATAGATTTCATTAGTTATTCATAACCATCTATCCCCTACCCTTGAATTAATGTGCTAAAAATCCCTACATGTGATTACTTAAAATAATTTCAATGGAAATAACTTAGACTTATTCAAATTATGTTGTTTAAGAAAGAAAAATGATTGTAGACAGACTCATTTTGTAATATTATTAGGAAATATTTTTTGTTTGGGTAGAGTTTGAGAAAGCTTGAAGGAGGAGACCTTTCCATTTTCCTGAAAGAATGAACTGGTAAACGGAGGTAACTACAGATAGTAAGTTGTAGACTTTTGGTTGATTTCAGTAGTGATTGATTTATTCTAATCTAGAATTCAGTTAACTACCCCACATTCAGTATTTATCACAAATATTTTAATAATAAAAATGTCCAGCTATTAAAGGTTACAAAGACATAGATTTAATCTGCTAGTATCATAAGTTCATTATGAACAACTAATAAAATTTTTAAAATACAGAGACATAAATTTAAATTGCCTGTATTATTCCCCTAACTGAAATAATTTTGTAACATTTTCTTTAAAAAGTGTTCTTTTTTTAAATTAGTGTGAGCACTTGGCTGTGTGTGTATATGTGTGTACACTGGCCCACACAGATTATTATAATTGTGTGTGTGAATAATTGTACACTGTTCTAGACCCCACCTTGTTCATGTCATGTCATAATATGATGTGTGCATTTTATCGTAAGAGTGGACTGACCATTCTCTTGCTGTTGGGCACTTTAGTTGTTTCCAAAGATCATTTATTAATATAAGCATAGAGCTAGAAGGGGGCTTAGAGAGGATTTAATCCAGTCTCTTTCCTTTATAATTAGATTTTATAGTTAGGACTAAAGTTTAGAAAGGTTAATTGACTTAGAGATTTTTTTTCTTTAGAAAATAAATGTGAGTTATGTAATTCCAGAAATACTTTTTTCTTTAAAAAATAGAAATGAAAGAAAAATAAACTCAATCGTCAAGGCACATTCAAAATAGAATAAAAAATGTGGATGAGTAATCTATCATTGGGGTGACTAATATATCATTCGCTATAAATATTTTCTTCCCATTTTAAAAGGCAAATGCATTCATGTAACAACTTTTATAGTCTCTATCACTGTAAGAGAGAGGCACACAAAATATGGCATTGTATGAAAATCAGAAAATGAATCTAGTCTATTTCTTCAAGCTAAGTTAATTGCATGGGTATAAAGTGAGCACATGTTGAAAAGTAAACAGTTTTTAGAATTCTTTCCATTCTAATAATCTAAGTTATTGCAATGAACAATAATACTTTTTCCACTCTAGGATGTGGAAAAAGTATTATGCTTCATTTCCTTATATAGTGTTGTGAACACTATAATTTATGGCTTCTACATCAGTCTATATGATAGTTTAGACGGTAAATGCCCTTAGGTTTAAGACACATGCAGTTCTTGAGAGTTTTGCCTTTTCTGTTCTAACCAATGCCCAATAGTGTCCAGGGGTGTGATTTTTTAAATGGAAGTATGGCAATGGGCTATACTTCATTCTCCAAGAGCAGTGTGATGGTGGAACCAAGCCTCTTCAATGATAAAGGCCTAAGTCTGCTGATGTCTAGACTCAGTTAAGACTACTGGATAAGGAGTCAAAAGTATCAGAAATGCTGGCACTTACTCTAGGCTATGGGGAACATTTCCTTGCCAGATTACCTAAAGCTATCATTTAATGTATAGATTCAAATATCATCAAACTTTAAACAGGCTGGTTCCTATAAAAGTCCCTTAACACTTATGAAGAAATAGTTTTTAGTGCAAAAAATACTATTACAGATTTTGTCTCCGTGTCGGTAGAGTAAAATTTGAGAATAAAATTAGATTTTATTAGCTATTCATGCCTGCCTTTGCCACCCAATGAAATGGAGTCTCTAGTATTAGCTTTCTCTCATTCTTTTTCTATCTTTATTTTTATCTCTGTCTCTGTCTCTCTATCTCTATCTCTGTCCCTCTCTCTCTCTTTCTCTCCTGGATTCCTTACTAACATTTCCAGCCTCCAGTTCACATTTTCCCCTGAATGTTCCACTGGTACTTCAAACTCAGTATGTCCCAATCAGAACTCGTCTCCTCCCCCTAGTCCTATCTCTGTGACTTGTCATGTTTGTATTTGCACATAATGGGGTTCAGTACTTGGGCCTTGAAAGAGTGAACTTCTTTCTTGGTAGTTGAATAGTCCATTCTCAATAGAACTGGTCTAAACTTGGGCTAGCCTTACCTGGTTATTAATGGTGTCATATCTCTCAGAGCAAAGTAGTTGAGTTTTTAAGAAAACTCAGAAATTCCATGGAGGATTTTTTTTTCCTGTTCAGTGTTTTTAAGCACACGAAGCCTTAGATTCAATTGATTGGGAGTTCATCTTTTCAACTCTCAACCTCACATGTTTTATGGCTCTTGTGTTTTCGCAAACTATACCAACAGATATAATGATATGGTATCCTTGCCAGAGGGTTTTATGGATTGTATCCAATTATCCCATGTAGATGTCTTTGATCTGAGTACATATCACCCTTACTTAGTAGGTGTGGAAACAGGAAGCAGAGGCACAGGGAGCCAAGCAATGTGTATGGGATTTAGAGCCATTCTGACAACTCCAGTGCCTGGGGCTGCCAACATGTGGGAGCATTTCTCTGTTGCTTTGAACTTCCAGGATATGTTGCTTCTGAATGTTCTAGCATAACATCCAAGATGATACTATCAGGACCACACTGTGAGCCCCAGACTGAACCAGATCATGGAATTTGATTAATAAGAATCAGATCGTTAGAAGAGATCTTGGATATCATCTTGTTCAGTTACTTATGCATGAATCCCCTTTAAACAAATTTATGACCTGAGTTCACTCAGCCCTTATTTGAATTCCTCCAGTGTTATAGGGAACTGGTTATCTCTTAAGCTAGCTTACCACATTTTCCTCATTGCTAGAAGGAGCGTCTTAGGCCAAACCATCGCTTGTGTTCTTGTAGTTTTCATTCATTTATGCAAATTCTTCCCTTAAGCTACCCATGTATGTCTGTATGTCTCATAGTCTTCCATCAATGGTTGTTCCAGGACGAGAAGACAGATACCATGCCCCTTCTCTCAGCTCAATATCCTTAGTTCTCTCAGATGTTTCTAATGTGACACAAATTTTTATATTTCATTTTTTCAAACCTCCTTTTCTGACCATACTCAAGTCTCAAGTAAATGTATGTACAGTATACTTTTTTCAGTGTTGACTAATGGGCCCTTCCTTCTCCATCATCTTAGGAAGAGAAAAAGCAGTGATAGGCTACTTCCTCCCTTCACACCCAACCAATCTCTCCTTTTATCTTTTTCTGTTTCCATCTTTCTATCTTCCTCTCTTTTATACACACACACACACACACACACACACACACACACACACACACACAAACTTCCATGCCTTGCTTCCTACTCAGACTAGGAATTGCCTAGGCAAGTGTAGCTCATGCTTGCAGACTAGTATTATAAAAATAATTTGGCTTTCAGCTGCACACAGGAAGATTTGAATTCCAGCATTGCCTCTTACTAGCTAACTCAGTTCACTTCTGTTTCTTCACCTGCAAAATGGAAAATTAAATTCTTTTCACATTGGCAAGTAATGACGTGACAATTAAATGAAGTAGTAAATGGGAGAGTGCCTGTTCATAATAAAAGCTCATAAACTATGAGTTTCCGTTCTACTGTGGGTCTACATTCGCAAGAGCCCACCTACCAGTTTTATTATGGTTTGCTGCATCAAACACATATGTTTTCTTTCAGAATTTAGTCATCCCATATTTTTTTAATATTACAAATCTTCAGTATTCAAAATTAGTATAGCATGTTTGAATTTAAACACTTGTAATTGAAAGAAGTGAAAATCCAAACAATGCTTTGGGTGAGGCAAATGCTGTGCAGGAGATGATCACTGGAAGCAGCTTGTAATGTAGATGAACAGTGCCCCTTGGAGCTGTTTTAAAAGCAAAAAAAAAAAAAAAAAAAAAAAGATTTTACATATGGCAAAGTGCTTGTGTATATTTATCTAGCCCGGCATATTATCAATGTGTCTTCTTTAGCAGTTATGAGCTTGTGCTATTCTATAATTACACATACATTTTTTTTTCTTCCCCCTTGCAGACTTCTGCCCTATTTAGGGGAAAAAAAATCATTAACCCTTTTTTTCTTTAATAATTCCCTTTCCCCTTCCTGTGTTTCAAAAGAGATAAAGTCACTGAACCATAGTGGGCAATAACAAAACCTAATTAGGGGGAAGCCCGGTCTTTCTCACCAACAGTTTCTCAGCCTGACCCCCATTGACACCCTGACTGTTCTGTCTCCATCTTGGCTCCCATTCACAATATGCTTTCAACTCCAGGGTTAGCTAGGGGGACCGAATGTGGCCACACTGACTCTATTCTCCCCAGGCTAAGACACCAGGATTCCAAAAGTAAATACTGAAAGGGAACACCTTCCTGAGGGCCAACTGTTTAAGATCTTTCTCCATTTATTTTATCTAATGAACACAAAGGCTTGCTTTAATAATCTTTTACTAACTGACTTCACTACATCCACTCAGCATCAGAGACTTATTTTCCCTGTAATAGGATGCAAGATTAGGGGAAATGGGTTGCTTCTTGTCTCAAGTATTGTCTTTATTTTTGAGACAATTGTCATACACAAGGCATATATATATACATATATATATATTTGTGAATTAAAATCTGTAGCTGAGTCTACGTTGTTATGAGTCACCATTTCCATACAATATTGTGAATCTTCACTGTTTGTTAGTACTTTCACATAGAATTGGGTAGAAGAAAGGATTAATTTTGTGTAGATGTTTAATGTTACTTTACAATGATATATCATTGAAAATAAAATAGGGGGGTGATATAGCTCAGTGGTAGAGTGCATGCTTAGCATACACGAAGTTCTGGGTTCAATCCCCAGTACTTCCATTAAAAATAAACAAATAAATTAATTAATTATCTCGCCCTAAACAAAAAATAAATAAATAAATAAATGAAAATTTTTTAAAAAGAAAGAAAACAAAATAATTGGGGGTGTTAACCCCTAATTCAGATGGAAAGCGCAGGAAGCTACACATTCATTAATATGCAACAAATGCTCTATTTATCTGTTACTGAATATTACTTGCAGATTAAAAGAGAAAAAACTTATTATTTCCGTTTCTTGGAAATTTTAAAAACAGGTTCACCAGCTAGTAGAGAATGTAGATACATAGATGGTTGTGTTATGATTATAATTTCTCTGTGTATTTTGTTTTGTTTTTATAAAGAAAAGAGTGTTTGTACCCATGTGTTCAGCAACAACAACAACAAAAAGGAGGACAGGTCTACTCGTCCTCCATATTGGCGTAGACTAATCTTGTAAAAACACAAATCTACCAGTTTCCGTGTCCTTGAATAAAGGTCTTTAGTAATTGACCACTAATTGTTCTAAAATTGTAGGTTAATTCAGTAGAGAATATTAGTAGTTTAAAATTATTTACTAAAAGTTTTTAAGATTAGTGGGAGCATTGTATCCAAATACTTACGTAATTGGTGTCACACCCCTGCCCCCCACCCATTTAATAATAGAATAAAGAGGGGAAAGAAGGATATTCTACAAGGAAGCTCACTTTCTTCATGGGATATATATTATTATCTCAAAAAGGTTTTCCATCCTTTGAGAATAAGGGGTTGTTACTTTTAAAAATACCAAATAAGGAAACATTTTAATGATAAACTTAGAAGTACATAAGCCTGATCTCTAGCATTTTCTGGCTTTAAAAAGTCCTAACAGAAGGTCATGTAAATGAGGTATTTTTATTTTGCTGCTATGATAAAGAGGAATAAGTCAAATTTTATGGATAAAAGGGGTTTCAAAGTCATCTGTGTCACTGTTTACCCCCCCCACTTTATTGTAAAGATTTTTCCATTGGGGTTAATATACTAGATATGTTATGAAAAAGAGGGCAAATACATATTATGTAGCTATTGATTTTTAATTTTCATTTGGAGCCCCTCTGGGATATTATTGCTGATGAGCTCAGAGCAAATGTGCGTCTGGGCCTTTAGCCAGGGATTTAAGTCGGCAACGAGGTTTATTAAGGAGAAAATGGGTCCCTTAGGATCACTGCAAGTATACAGCACCAAGCTAAAAAGTACAGTCAGGCTTTCTGCTTCCTTTTGTCCATAGTTCTGAGGGGCAGAGCCAGCCCTGAGTTTTGTGGGCCTTGTAAAGTGACCCTCCTCAGGCTGAGGGCTAGGTGACTCTCAGGAAAAGGGAAAGCTTTCAGTCCACAATCTTTTCGTTTCTAAAAGATTGAAAGCAAACTCCATCAAATTACTGACAGAGGAATCAGCATTAAAATGCCTCTTTGAAAGAGAAGTTAAACACCAATTACTAATGAGTATTTGCCTCCTAAAATGGGTTTGAGGGAGGTGGGGAAAAAGTAGAGGATTGTGTAACACGGGAATGAATAGTTAGGACGACTCAAAAGAAAGTTATTGCCACTGCTGAAATTGCTTTGTCATTGTTTTGCATCTAAGAACAGATAACTGTAAAGTTGTATAAGATAGACCATTGAATAGAATCCTAGCATTGAGTTAGAAGGGTGTTTAGAGGTCTAGTCTAGACTTGTTTTATGGAAAAGAAAATTAGTGGATTGGCAATTGTCAAGCAATATGAAGGGGTTCCAGGTGATGTTTATATACGTATTTATTGTTTTTATATTCTTCTGATTCTCCCAACTTCAGACTAAGACTTTTGAGGTCTAGGAGTGCAGTCTGAGTTCCAGAACCAAGCTACTGCACCCTGGCCTATCTCAGGCCAGACCCTTCTCAAGGTGTCACAGAACATTGTCCCCACCTCAGCAATTCTTGGACTTTCCACCTAGTTTGGTCTGGTCTGTCTCCACCACCTAATATCATCAGTGGAGCTGGTTTTATCCTCTGTAAATCCCACATATTTTACACAGTAATTGGCAAGCTGTGGTCTTACTAATTACTCTATGCTGAGAAAATAAATGACCAAAAACTGAAAATAAATGACCAAAAACTGATTTATAGCTTTCTACTCAGTGATGTTTAGAAGATTTATTTACAAATAGAAATGTTTTTTTCCTATATTTTTCTGAATATTTTTATGTAGAATAATTAGTTGATGAAAATCCATTTCTTACAGAGTCGGGAACTTGAGGGTGAAGAGACTATAGTATGTCCTAGGAGGCAGAAGAACCATAGAACATATTGGAAAATAAAACTAAAATTATAAAATATTCTCTTAAAAGCATCTTGTCAAATAATGACAACACATTTATACCTTGTTAATAGCATATATTTTTTAAAAGCAGTTTCAGTATTGCATGTTTCCTCTTAGGATTTCACTAGGGGAAATTATTAATATTTCCGGCTTCTGTATTTATTTACTGTATGCAATCCTTGCTCTACTGTTTCTCTTTGGTTTCACCCCTTGAGGGTCTTCCTCCCGGTGCTTTGCTCACATTTCACAAACCTGATTCATGGTGTTTTCTGACACTGAACCAATCCAGTGTCAGATTTAGAAATCAGTACTCATTATCTTAAATGCACCCTATGGTGGTTAACCCAAGGGGAGCTTGAGATACGGGCATTCCACCAGGAGGTGAACCAGAGCAATTTTGGTTACAGCTGATTTGTGGTTTGATCTTTGCAGATATACCTAACTTTGATCTCAGTTTTAGGAAGTCATCGCAGTTCAGTGAAGCCAAATGTGGTAAGTGCCTAAAGACAGTGACTTCAATGCATATGTTTTATCAGCTGGATATTTTTTCTTAGCCAAAAAGAAAATTATGACTCCTTTATATAACTTACATGATGGTAGAAAGGTAGTCATATAGCTTTAAAATAATTAATAATTGATTATTCATTAGCTCAGGAACAACGCATAACCTATAGGAAAAGGATTCTCAATATTGGTTTCTGACAAATGGTTCCCCATTACATTCAGAATTCCCCAATTTAGAGATCAGTATTGTTATGAGAAAGAGAGAGGGGGAAGCTGTATATTTTATATATGTTTTTATAAAAATATTACAAAATTTTAATGTTACATATATATTACAAATATGTTATTACAAAAATTAAATGTGCATATAAGTAACAAGTAGAAACTTCACTGAATCACAAAATAATAGGACAAAGGGGTGCTGCTTAAACTTTGAAATAGCTGACTTTCAGATAAATAAGATTAGTATTTTATTACATAGTGAGTAAAATGCACAGAAATTGTTACTTCAAGCTTACATACATACATAATACACTTTAAACCTATAAATAGGTACAAAGAAAGCATCAATCATTTTCTCAAATCAGGCAGTAGCATTTCTGAATACAACTTAGCCATGATTTATCCTTTCCCTTCTAACCAGGATAATTTCAACTGTGATGTAAGAGAGACTTTTGTAAGTGATAGCGTTTCACTATGTTATCCTTCCTTGAGTTGAAAGCATATTTTATCTACCTAATAATTTTCTGTGAGTGTGGAGAGGAGTGAGTTTTTAGCAGTATTCCTTATCTTGGTTCAGCAGGCTGAAAAACTGACTTGTAGTTATGTATTCTTAAACACAATCTATTGTAGTGAAGTAATTTGCTTATGTCATGAAGTGTTTGTAAAGGAAGTAACATACTACTATATATTTATACACATACATGTCATAGACAAATCACGTCAGTGATTATAAAACCACCTTCTAATCAGTTCTTTGGGTTTTTGTCGTCTTAAACTGTCTTCCTTTATTTGTTTATATTTGCAATATGAAACAGAAGCTCGGCACAAACATTCACACACTCACACCAACCTGGGGAGAGGGAGCTGGGACAATGTCGCTTGGCAGCTGGGCTGGGACAAGGTCACTTGGCAGCTGGGCTGGACCCCAGACCCTAAGGAGTGGGAGGGGGACCCCAGCCAGACCCCCCGCCAGAACCCCACCCCAGCGTCCATGGGAAATGGGAGGGTGGTCTCGGTGACTGCATCAGGGCTAATCAGTTCTTAAAGATACATATTTATAAGATTTTGTCTTTTGTTTATTTATTGCAAAAAATATAGGTTATGGATGGAATTTTCTTCTTACCCTTTTTATTTAAACCACTGTATTTAACTCAACTGAAAAAGCCAAGTCCTTCCTTTTCACTTCTACTCCAATGCAGTTGTCTCGAAAGCACAATCTTTTATATTAAGGCAAAGCAATTTTTTTTATTTAGTAAGAAATGTTTAATTGATATATTCTTATTTTAAATAAGAATATATATGATAGGAAGGGCCTTACAAAACTTATAACCAGAAATTATGTCAAATAGTGAAGTGCAATTTAGAGGTCAAATTAATTATTGCTCTGTTTAAATGGGAGCAACCACTTTTCCGGTTTCACGCCTATCCATTAAAAAGACAAACTTTTATGAACTACAGTTTTTTGCTTCTATGTATGTATCAATTTTAAATAAGTGTCAATCTTTGTGTCCATGCATTTTTCTGTTTTTAACACATTTTATACTTTAACCCTACGCAATTATCTCAGCTTCTGTTACATATAATAGGATATATTTATATCTCCTAAGTAAAAGGGACATGAATGGAGGTAGGTCGCTGTCATATTCCAGAGCCTTCTTATGAAGAGTGTCTAGGAACACTGTAGGAGAGAACTAATGTGAAGTCAGTTAGGACATGCTGGGTTTTTATCAAACAAAGCTTTGTGTTTCTCTCCTACAGAGTGGAAGAAACATTCAACAGTGAAATAATTTTATCCTTTTAGACAGAATGTATTTTACTATAGTGAGAACTTCTTGTCTCGAGAAACAAGTCCTTTATCTTCCAAGACAGAGGAAAGAGCCTCTAGAAGAAACAAACATTTAAAAAAAGTCCTGTAAAAACTGTTATGAATTTTAAGCTGAGGCCCTCTCCAGGGACACGATTGTGGATCCTAATTTTGGAAATAAGAGTTCCGTCCATCTAAAAGAGGTAACAGTCAGAAATCTGAGTCATTGACTTCTGACGTGAGATGGTCTCCCATACTTTGGAATGAAGCATTTCAGTAAACAGATGCTGAAGGAAGAGGTTCATCTACAGAAGAAGGTAAAATAGCCGAGCCTACACCAGTCCTCCCCACAATTTTTTTTTCCTCATTCTGCTATACTTAAAATTCAGGCCGTAATTTAGGAAATATATCACTGCTCACCACTGGCTATCTTGAAAGTGAAACATACTATTCTGGTCAAAGCCCCACTTCCCTGATGGTGATTAAAACTGGGCAGAGAGCCCAAGGTAATAAAAACAGTCTCAGAGCTTTTCCACTAACCTTCGTCTGGGAAAAGCAACACTGGAGGTTTTATTTCGTGAAAAAATACACAACGTCCATATGATTAAATGCTCTTCAGTTTCTTTTCAACCACAGGCTGCACATCCAGGCCTTAATCGTGCCAGCTGTTCTCTTAACCCATCGCCTAAATATTGATCTTGAATGTAATCTGTCTTGATACAAATCCTTTTAAGTTTTCTTTTTTACAATTCATCTCTCTTATAAACCAATCGAAACATCTTGTCTCTTTAGAGAAAAGTGAGCTCTTGGAAGAAAAAATAAAAACAAAGATTTTTTTTTATTCTGCATGTATTAAGGCAAATCCTTTATTCCCGTCTAAATTGAATTCAGTTAAGTGTCCACAGACTTCACCACGAAGATTGGCTGAGCTATTTTTCTTTTTAAATGAGGCCAAGTCTTGTTGGCACCCATGACGAAGACCATCCTGTGGGAGGGCAGGTTGCCAGCAGGTTTAACATTCACGGCCAGGGCTAACGACGTCTGCTCAGCTGCTTCTACGGTCAGCAGTGAAGCCACCTGGCAGGCCAGGGGCGCACCTCCTGCATGGGTATTACTGCCTCTGCTTTTCAGATGCTAGATATGGAAACAAAGAAAGAGATC
Organism: Camelus dromedarius; assembly: GCF_036321535.1. Classification (NCBI taxonomy): domain Eukaryota; kingdom Metazoa; phylum Chordata; class Mammalia; order Artiodactyla; family Camelidae; genus Camelus; species Camelus dromedarius. Next base: position 65,383,659 of record NC_087439.1, on the reverse strand, counting down.
CATTCACTGTCTCGTATACAAAAAAAAAAAAAAAAAAAAAAAGAATGATGGAATTGGGGAAGCCGGGTGAAAGGCACACAATAACCCAGGCCAATTTTGCAACCTCTTATGATGCTTAAATGATTTCAAAATAGTAGTGTGGGGAAAAAAAATAGGATAACTAGAACAAGTAAAAATGAAGAAACCAAATTATAATGCAAAAGCATGGCTTTATATTAAAAAAATCAATTAAAAATTAGGGACAGAATAAAAATAAAACACAAGTATTTTTTCTTTCTTCTGCTTTAGCTACATACACGCGAGGCTTGCTCTATGCCTTAAATCCTTTATAATTACACTTAGTGGGGTAAAAAGAGCATTATTTTTAACCAAAGCAAAGAGGATTGTAAATGGATATTTGTCTGTCTCTGTCTCTATCTATGCCTCCGTCTCTTCCCCCACCTCTCTTTTCTCCTTCTCTCCCTCCACCGGGACAGTTCTGACATTAAAAATACTGCTAAATCACTCTGATTCTGTTGCATTAGGAAAGTACCACTCAGGCCAAGTTTTCTAGAACCTGGTTCAGATCAGTTAGGTGTGGGGAGAAGAAAAAGGAAAAACAAAGAAATCATAAAAAACATGCTATTATTGCTTTAGTTACTTGTAAGGGAAGGATGTCAGTTATCATGGTTAAGAGCCCGGCTTCTGAAATCAAACAACTCAGATTCAAATTCTAATCATGCCTCTTACCTTTAGTGCCTAATATCTTTATTTTTAAAACAGAGGTGATCATAATATTATCTACAGTGTAAGTTTATTGAAAGGAATATATGAATTAATATATTCAAAGTACATAGAAGAGTACCCAGCAATGAATACTCAGTGAGTATTAACATACTTAGCGAATAAAGGCAAATATTCAGTACTGCCAAATCCTCAGAATGTTTCTGGATATTTGAAATACAGCTTACAAAACCTCACTTGAGAAGATCCTGCCATATGAACAGTAGGAGACTTGTGTTGTGGACACCGAGCACATCACAGCTTGTGACTCTCTGGTTGCACGGTCCACTTTCCAAATGTATGTCAGGCCAGCACATGTAAATAATTTAGTTTCTGCTGGTGTTTATCATACATTATTAAAATACCAACTTGCAGTGACTGCTATCTTCAAGTCACTCTAAGGTTCTGCATTTTTACTTTGCTGGTAGGTTTCCCACTTCTACAGATTTAGTTATACAAATACGCATTTTAAAAATTGATGTCCTGAGATATTTGTCTTAAATTTGAGGGAGGATGCCCACTGGACATCCTCACTGTAACTGGACCAGCTGAAATTCAATAGGCTGAATAGACTCTTCCAGGGTTTAAGACAACTTTGTAAACAAGTATCTAGCATTTACCCAGTCACACGGTTTTAGTGGCTTGCCTTCACTTAAGCAGTTTTATTTATTGAGAAGTAATTAGCAAAATGTTCTGGAGCATGAATAAAATGAATATTAATCTCTGATGTCCTAGCATATGCTGATTTATTTTCAGGTTACAAAAGCGAGTGGTTATTTTCCTTAAAGTAGTTTTTTCAAAGGACACATATCTCTCATTTATGTAAGGCTCTATATTTAGTTAGAATTAACAAAAGAAAGAATTCTGTGGGCTTTCACTGAAATTGTCATCAGAATCTGCTGAAATAATGTTACTAACACTATAGATAATTTATATAATACTTCATTACAGCAACTACATTGACATTTACACTACTCTGACAGTGGTCGATATAATTATATCTTGAGTCATGTTGCTATTTGCTAAATGTGTAGGAACTATGTCAGTAAAGATATTTGATCAATTGTCTAAGACTAGACACTCAATAAAGAAAGAGCTTAAAATTTGATGCTCAAATGATATGGTAGTTAGATTTGTTTTGTTATTGTCCCTATCTTTTAAGGTCACAATGCTGATTTCAGAGAGTTCTCCAAGCCAAAGGCATGATACATCAATGAGTAATAAGAGTTTGGAGGCAACAAATTATAGAAAAATTCAGAGATTCTGGTAATTAAATGGAATATATCTGATTTCTAGCTTGAGATGGAAAAATAGCATAACTTTGCACTATATAAACCAATAAATATGTTAGTTCTCAAAGTTCTATAACCAAAAAAAAGAAAGAAAAATGCAGCCAAATAAATTTTTAAAGTTTGTTAATTAAATCTTTAAGGAAGACTGTCAGTTACAACTTCTCTCAGCCTCAGTAGATGTAATCATCAGCAGGTGTAATCACTGAACATTACAACCTTTTTCAAATTCTACATCGAAATAAAATTGAGTTACTAGTAGGAAGCCCAAATGATTTTTATATGATTGAACTCATGAACTTTTTAAAATTAATGTTGCTGTTTCCTCTGTTTAACTTGAATAAGTCATACCAATTTAATTAAGGTGTGACAGTTGAAGCTGCCTTTGACATTTTCACAATTTTTCTCACCATTCCTTACTTAGTAATATACATACTGAAATAGCTGCTAGGCTTTTAATGAAGTATGCACATTGACTAAGAGTAGTTAATTAAAACATAAAATCAGTAGGCAGTCACATATATCAAAGGGAAAGCATGATAATATTTGGCCAAAGATGAGAGACTTCCTTAGGAGAAGGAACTTTAGAATGTAATAATGTAATCTAGATTAGTCGACTCCACTTAGTACTAAAAATAATTGGTTTTATTAACTAGAATCTTTTATTCCATTTGGGGGTAAATGACTAAATTCTAGTTTACACAGGGAACAATAGGACTACTGTATGCTTTTTGTACATTACTTTGGAATAGTGTGGAATTGTTGGCTAAGTCTATGGATACCTGGCAAAATATTCAGATGTGATTACAGGCTAGTGTTGCTTTGTTGCTGGAATCACATGTTTTTTACTTTAAAAGTAACTTGCATTGAGATGACCTAAAGCTTTTTTTTTTTTTTTTAATGTACTCTATGTTATAGTCCATTGGTAGGCATTGGCCAAACATGACCCTCCTTCTTGTATCAGGCAAACATATTACTTGAAGTTAATTATAAGATTTGCTATCAGTGTTTACCCATAATAATCATTATCTTTCATGTATAAATAGCAAAAAATCTTAAATGAGTTTAAACTAAACTAAAAATAACCAGAAGTTCTACTGGTACAGGGATGGCAGGATCCAGGTTCTCCAATGAAATCATTACATCAGTCTCGTTCTTACTCTTGTTCTCACTTACTTGTATTCTCTCTCCCTCTCCCTGAACCTGTCTATTTCCCCCTTCCTCTTTCTCTCACCTTTCCTGCCTCTCTGCCTTCCCATCTTATTCTCTCTCCATTCCCCTCTGCTCTGCTTCCTCTTAAAGTACTGAGCTCCTTCTGAGGCTTTCTCTCCATAGTGAAAAGATAGAGAACAGTAGCCTCAGGCTGATATGATTGTAACATAGTTAACCCAGTGGAAAAGAAACTGTCTCCCATGCAGTGTTCATTCTCTGATGGGGAAGACTCCCTTTGGCTTGTGTCACAAACTGGGTTTCTGTGAGGCCGACTCTGAGACAGAGTTTGGCGTACACAATATTTGTTGGTGTCAGTGCCCGTGAAAGAGAGACGGGAACTGGAGTGGAGAGAGGGAGAAGTTGAGCTGCTATGCCGGCCCAGTTGCAGCCTTCCCAAATGAGAGAATGTTTTTCAGAGTTGCCTCTCATTGGTGAAGATGGCTGGGTCTTTATATCCCTGTGTGGATCCATCATTGGGTGTGGGTGGCCCGGGGAAAGAGGGCAGTCTCTGAAGGGGCTCAGTACTGAGTATCCTCTACCAACAGCACTTCCCGCAGCTGGGACATTGCATTAAGGCTTTTGGCAGTGCCTCACAGTGTCCACCCAAGCTTGGTTTGTCCTGAATTCCCAGCTCTCAACCAATCAGTTTGCCCAGAGAATGACATCCGTGAATCGATCTGTAGTTTCCTAGGGCTGAGACTGGGATGGGATGGGATTGGATTTTGTGTTGTCAACCCTATCTAAAGCATATAAAATTGGTTCCCCTCAAAAAAGGTGAATTCAACTCCATGTATACCATTATATGCATGAAAATCCCTAACTTAGGCGTCTTAATGATGAAGCCAAGTTGTCTTTAGGTTTCTAAAATAAAGGAAAATGTAATGATAGATTTTTATTCAGAACATAGAATTTGGATATGTTTTAGTTCTAAATCTATCCTCTCCTTTGTTATAAAGCGTTTGTTAGCTCACAATATAATATAAATAAAAGCACAGCTGGCTTGCATGAACTTCTTATTCATATAAAGTTTATGATATTATAGTTTTTTTTGAGTTAAGGTATGTAAGAATCCTATTCATTTATTTTTTCAAAATAATGCATTTGTATGTATGTGAATAAATCTTATAAGGGAACACACGTAGGAAAGGCTGAGGCTAAGTTATTTGACCAAAATCTCAAAAACAGTAGTGGAATCAGTGTTGACACCCCGTCTATTCATACTAATATTTGTAGTACCATGGTAAAGACTGACCATATGTCTTAGATCTTACTAAATTGTAACCCCCGAAGGTGGAGTGTTATGCATACCTGTGTCTCTTAGATCACATAGCGTCCAACCCTGCATGTTGTAGACACAGAATATTTGCATAAGTGAATGTACAAGTTTATGCTGATAAAAAAGATGATAATCATGGGTGATTAAGCCCTATATTAAGTAAAATCATTAATGTCACCATCAGAAATCCAACATCAGATTCATTGACTTCTGTGTTAGTACATTTAGCCTGTAAGAGTCTGGCTTATGAAAAACCAGGTCAACCCTATGTCATCTGACATACGTGGCAATATGTGTTCAGGTTAATATATTATTAGTGAGGATAAGTATCAGTCACAAGATGTAAGCAGATTTGCACAGGCATGTTATAGAATGAAGAAAATTTATTTATGGAGCCCCTATTTTATGCCAAACCTTCTGATTTGCCCTGAACATACATTATCTCATTTAATCTTCAAAGAACTCTGGGAAATAGGTATTGTTATCCCCATTCTGAAAATGAGGAAACTGAGGCTCAGACATATTAGCTTCTAAGATAATTGTAGGATTCAAACACATAGAGCCTAGGCTCTCAGCATACCAGCAGCTGCCTTGAATTTTTGTTTCTTTCTAGAAGGTTCAAAAATATTTGTAGTAATAAAATTTGAATACTAATTACCACAAGATAATAGTCTGATTAAAATGAGCTATCTACCTATTCAGAATCATAGCCTATTTTTAAGGAAATAGTACCATCTGAAACAGGTTGTAATTATCTTGTTTTCCTATAATTTTTATCTTGCTATTGCTACAATTGCCCTATCAATTAAATAGGAGTGGATTTTTAATATCCTTATTTTAGAACTTAGAAGCGCAAAGTTGCACATTAACAAAGCAGTGCATTTAGAAATAAAGTCATGAAGGTGTCTTTAAAACTTTGTTAAATCTAAATTATTGATATCACACTAATGACTATAAACGTGATCTGAAATTCTGTTTTTAGAATATATTTCTTAATGCAGGACTTTTGTATTGTAACAACAGGAAAAATATTTTATAAAAATTATTTTTGTTTATATTTTTATTACTAGAATAATGTGTGTTCATTAAAAAAAAAAAACCTAAAAATACGGAAAAGTGAGCTAAATCTAAAAGAAGGAAAAAAATCCCAGCATTGAAAAGTGTACCTTGTTTTAATGTTGATTTTTAAGCTGGTACTGGTACCATAATTCAATAGCACATTTACCCTTTGTTGAAAAAAAGTTGTTCTTGAAATTACTATATATTTTGTTGGTATATTCTGCCTATTATAGTTCCTGTTTATAGGAAGAAGATGCATTTTGAAAGTTGAAGCCAAAATGTCATCAGCCACTGCTCAGTTTCCCTTATGGCAATGCCAGAGTTTGTAGTAATCTTTTGAAAAATTTCCAAGTCACATCAGTGTGCTTTGCCTTAAGAGCACACACCATTTACTTTTAACCATCCTTTCATCGTGGGAAGATTAAATAGAAGGCATGGAGCCTGGAAGGTGGGTAGAAGCCTCAGAGCCCTTCCAGAAGATTGATTATGCAGCATTTTCTGCCAGTCCCCTTAGCTTTACCCAGGTTATCATCCCATCAGAAAACTTGGTGCTGGACCTCATCGTATTTCTGACAATTTAGATGACCTTAGGACATTCCTTTAATCTTCCTAAGCTTGGTTCTCTTTTCCAAAAATAGAAGTAAGGACCTTTAGACCCTCTAATCCATCTAAGGATGTTATAAAGAAAAATTCATTTGTGTTTGTTAATAAAAATGATTTTAACTCTTATGGAGGCCATTTGTATTGACTGTGAAGACAGTAAACTGACTTCCCCTGAGTGCAGGAGGAAGCCCAGGCTGCCTTCTTACAGCAACAAGTGTTTACTGAAATGTTGTTGGTACTTTTCATTTCAGTACCAGGAAGTCAAGGTGGTTTCTTTGATGCACCACTACACTGACTCTTATCTTTCTCAATACCTTTGCTTGGGAATGAATTACTGCAAGTCAGGACATACTTATTTTGTGTTTTCACTCTTCTGTTAGCAACTTGGCCTTCTTGATTTGGGATTGGCCAGAAAATATTGCCTCTTCAATTATTTAAATATCTCTTTTCCACTGTTAGTAATAGTTAAAAAAATAAAATTTATGTATGAAAGAATTTAAATCTTCTAGCTCTGTTTCTGAAGCTCACTGAAACTCGCAGATGAAAACACAATAGCATTTGTGCAGCATGACTGCAACCCTGACACACACGTAATTGGGTTCCTTAGTACCAACAGGGAGAGGCCTGTTGACTTTCTCCAGTGCTCAAGAGTGTATATAGTTACTCTGCTGTTGCCCTAGGTCCATCAAGCACTGAGGGCTCTGAGAAGTGACAGGGTGACCTGCTGTACAAGCTAGTGCCGCTGTCTTCATGTGAGTCACATGGGACCATGTTTTGGTGTTGCCTGATGGCTGTCAGAGCTCATTTCCCTCTCTGCTAACTGGCTGAAGATGTGTGTGCCGAAAGGAATTTTATCAGTGGTGTATTGTAAATGATTTTGTCTCTGGCCCAAACAAGAAGAGTTAATCTGGATCCCACCTTCTGTAACTTCTTTTTATAAAAAAATATTATGTCAAAGATTTGGAAATGAATCACATGTTATTATTTGGAGACATTTCATTTCATAAAGGTATCAAAAATTAGGTCATTTGTTTTCTTTTGTCTCTCAGTTATCTTTTTTTTCTTGCATTACATTTGACACTTTGGCAGGCTGACAATTGAGGATAGCCCATTACTAGAGATTACCTTTTTTTTCATTGGGAAGCAGGTGTCATGCCTGGTAATGAGTCAGAGCCAACTAAATTTAGGTCAATAGGCATACCTTTGTTTACAGGATTAAGCACAAGTATACATGTGGCAACACTTAAAGTCCTACATATAAGATGTTAGTTTTAGAGTTGGCACCAACACTACTAGTAAAACCCACACTAGTTCCCAAATAGTATTTTTTTGTGCACTTTCAGACTTCACATGTATTTGTTACATTTACTCTTTCCAACTTAAGGACACTTATATCTGCCAGTTAAAATGTTCTCCTCTGAAAAAGCAGAGGGTGAAGGTCTAGCTTTCTTGCTATGATAAGTGTTATTTCAGCTTCTGCCTCTTTCTGGCTGCTGAAATTGGGGATGGAGAAGATTCTCAAGTACCATTCACTCACTCACCCCATTCCCTGCTTTCTTTTCCTCCTATAGATGACCATTCTCCTATGTACTTATGTTCACTAGAGGAATCAAGCTCCCAAAGAACAGGAAACTTTTCATAACTTATTGGCCACCATTATAGCCCAGTCCTTTGAAAAGTGCCTACCATGAAGCAGATACTCAAAAATCATTAGTTAAAAGAGTGAATAAGCCCCAGTGTAGTTCATTTGTTTGGGAACACATTCTTACAGTAAAATAATGGTGAAGCTGTGTCTTGGATCACAGTTCTGTTTAGCAGCATAGACGTTCTATTTAGCAGGACTACTTCAGTTATGCTCAGGATTAAATAGACCAGATTGGAAATTTAACTGCTGTTTGTAATATTTCCCATAGTTTTAAATAATTGGTTAACAGAAGTATAAGTATAGGACTACCGATATGGGAATTATAGTGAAAAGACGTACAGTTAATTTAAGCTATTTTTATTCTACTATAATGATTTTTGATCCACTGTTACTTTGGGGGAAATTTAAAGCTTTAACTCTTGATTAGTACAGTTGAGGGATGACAGAGTCTGAGAAACTATTTAATGTTTAGTGTGTGGTAACAGCAGATGTTTTCTACATGGATGCTTTTAGACTTAATAGGAAATCCTAACTTTTGCTATAGCTGTATTTGTTCCAGACATAGGATGTTTGAATGTAATGTATAAATTCTGACCTCATTTTTGGTTCCTTGTATCTAACATGTAATGCAACAGGAATATTAAAACTGATGAAAGTGTTCTTTATAATAAACGACTTTTTTTTTTTTGAAAAGGGAACAAAAGACAATAAAGTTTTCTTTGTGATCACACTACGGAAAAAAAAAAAACCTTCTGTTCTTTGCAAAAAAAAAAAAAAAAAAAAATTGTGAAGGCCAAATCTGTGTTTTTCTTTTCTTAAAAGAAAAGAAGGATGTTGCATGAATTACAATGCAACCAGTATCTTTTTTTCATTTGTTTGTTTTCTGCACCTGTTAAAAAAAAAGACTTTTTTTTTTTTTTTTTTTTTTTTTAAGTACAACACAGTCAGTATGAAGCCACAAAAGAGTAGCTGTTTTGGGGAAGAAGTCCAGGCTGTGGACCTCTGTCACCTTTGGCCCAACTCAATCTGTCTTATGAAGTGGATGTTGTTGGCGCTTCAGAACTACTCTGAAGTCAGTCCTTTTACACCTCTTTTGGGGATTTGAAAATTTTTATTAAGTGAATTCAATTATTCTGGAAATTATTTATAACAGCAACATATGTAGGAATTCAGTACACCTGAATTCACCCTGGAGAAAGCCTCTGACTTAAAGAAGTGGGTCCAGAAATGTGTGGAATGCTCCAGTTTGGCTTTTTAGTTGCCTTACTAGAGTTTTCAGGAAATTAGAGTTTTGAGGAACAGATTAACTGTATTGTTTAAGGATTGCCTATAGCTGTACATTCCTTTGAAATTCAAGCTTTACTGAGACGACAAAATAACCTTTTGATAATCTTAGAAAAATGTGTACTTTTTGAATTGGAAAAAAAAATCTAGGTTGTAGTATTAATCTTAAATAAACATCCTGATGTTAGACCCAAGGTACATACTGCCTGCTCAGTGAGGGCCTCACAAATATCCCACATCTTTTCAGATCTCAGCTGTAAATCCAAGTATTACTGAGAAGGTGCTCCATTAAAGATTTTGAACAGTTAATTAATAATGCATTCACTTTACGATAAAGCTATTTCAAAGATAACCGTGGATTTTGAAGACTAACGATCTGAGTGAGCAGATAGGTTTTTGTACTGAGAAAAAAAATAAGCTCATTGGCTTTTGCAGATTCCATCTTCACTCAACTGTACTATCTCATCAAAATAAATACAGCCTTATTCAGACCCATTTTAGCCCTCAAATAAAGCATACTTCTTCCTGCTGTTTTTCATCATAAGCCTTGAACAGATCAACTTCTTAAACCATTTATATGCCTAACATTGATAGCACAAAAATTACACGGAAGGAACAATAAAAGGACGTGGGATGAGGATATATTAGGCCTTTTTGCCATAAGCTTCTGAAAAAATAAATGCTGCCATCTTCCAAAATTTTTGTTCCATGAAAAAACTTAGAGAAAGAACTACAGGAGTCTGGGTGCTTCCTATTTCAAAATTTTGTCATTTGTTTTCTTATGGTGTTTCCAAAGCATGCTTACCCTTATTGTTTCTGCCTGAATTTGAATATGCTAGAATTCCTTAAGGAATCACACAGGAAAAACTACCAGTGCCTTCTCTTCAAAACAAAAGATGAAAAAAATATATAAAAATACACAGGCCAGGTACCACATATATGTATATATTTCACCTTATCTCGGAGTACAGTTGTCATTTTTTGCCTTCATAAATGGCATTTCTGTAATATCAGTTAATTATCAGTTTTAATCCATAGGTGCCAGATATTTAATCTTTCTAAGCTTAGTTTCCTCCTGTGAGTAATAATGGTATTTGCTTTATTTGTTCTTGTGACGATTAAATCAACAATGCTCATGACATAGTTTATACAATGCCTGGTTTATATGAAACAAAGATTATTTCCTATTATTGTTATTTTTGTATTAGAGATAGTACTGTAGTTTTCATAAAGCAAATTCCATGACTGAGGCATTTAAAACTTCTTCCATTTTAAATGGATATTTATTATTATTTTTAGTTGCTACATCACCTGGTCGTTTTTTTCCTGTTTTGTGACAGTAGATGGGTGAATTAGATACAAAATCTCAGCATGGAACTGATCCTCTGTAGCCTTCACCTCTATTTCCAAGCATTGTCACAGCAGCTGCGACGAACCTGTCAGAGTACATGTTCCGAACATTCCATTAAGCACCATACCTAGTGCCTCGCTTCCTGGTTTGCTGTTTTATGTGAATAATACGAAGTCTAGAGGTGAGATTAGTTGGAGTGCCCATGACTCAGCCTCTTTTTCCGGGGAGTGACTCATTCCCATTTATAGATCCCCAACTTTGTACCTACCATATACCACACTAAGTGCTTGAGATACAAACATGAATTTGCTGGGTCACTGACCCACAGCCACCCACAGTCTGGGCAGGCAGAATGTGGCGTTCATCACGAACAGTATGGGCTTCCACAGAGCCAGTACTCTGTTATACCTATCTGCAAGGCCAAGTGTGATTAAATATACAATAATGGTAGGCTGGCTAGACAACCTAATTCTATGATTTGGAACACACATACACTTCTGATCCTATATTGATGTATTTTAGCCTCATTATATCACTGCAGTGTTCATTTCTTTCTGTTTTAATGTTAAGTAAGGTTTCACACTTCTGCGTATCACATAAAATCATAGCCTCCATGAATAAGTTAGTTGTCTGATGCATACCTTCCTTTGATTATCCTGCAGGAAATTCAAACTTAATGGGTCTCAAAAAGCCTATCACCTTCTTACTTTCTCTCAGCAACCTGTTCTCCCTCTAGCCTTCCCTGTTTATAAGAATGACACCATCTTTCTGGGAATCTGTTTGTCCCCAACTCTTAGAATTCTCTTGGTTCCTTTTCCCTGTCCCATGCCTGTCATATCCAACCAATCCCTAAGTCCCACAGGTTATACACCAACTCAGAATTCATATGTTGAAGCCCTGAACCAATCATGTGACTGTATTTAGAGATAAGGTTTTAGGATGCTAATGTTAAACAAGGTCACAAAGGCAGAGCCCATATTTGAAGTGACCCAGTAAGGATGTAGAAGGTGGCTATCTCCAAGCCAACAAGGGGGCTCTTACCAAAACCTGATCAAACTGGCATCCTAATCTCGGACTTCCAACCCCCAGGATTGTGAGAAATAGATTTCTATTGTTTACATCACTCAGTCTATGGTATTTTGTTCTGTAGCCTGAGCGGATTAAGACAGTCTCCTATGCAGTGGTTGGGGCACTCTTCTTTGTTTGCGTTGGCACTGTCTCTACCCGAGCTGACTCTTCATTACCCATTACTTGGACTTCTGAAAGAGTCACCTAAAGGGTCTATTCTTTAATCTCTCTTCATCTCTGATTCAGTCTGCACAATGTTGCCATGTAAATGTCCCAATTATGTCATTCCTGAATAGAAAACTTTCAGCAGTTCGCTTTTGCACACAGAATTAATATTTAAGTCTACATCGTCCTCAGATTGTCGTTTAAGGTCATTACTGCCTAACTTTGGCTCAGTTATTGCTTTTCTAGTATATCATAATTCAGCCAGGTAGGACTGCAGGCGTTTTCCAAATATCCCTTGAGTCTTGCTTCTTTCATTACTTGTTTCTGCTGAGTCCATTGTTTAAGTTGGTCTCATTCCCTCCCATTATATCTCCACCTATTGAAATCCTTTGCCTCCTTCAAGGCCTGCCTCAAATGCACCTTCTCTGTGAATCCTTGTCTATATAACAGGATTTCATTTTCTCTCTTCTTTGATCTCTCATCTCCATAGCTCTTTGTCAGTATTTCTTTGTGACAGTGGCATATTCTGCTTTGTATCATGGCCTTTTGTCTTTTGCCTTTCATAACCACCCCTATCCCACTAGGTTCCAAGTAAGCTCTTTGATGGTAAAGAACACTGGATCCTCGAAATACTAAACTACTATTTTTTTAAAAAATGTTCTGTATTTTAACAATATGAGGATTGTATTTATTAACATACAAAAAAGCACTTAAATATATTTTAAAAACAGAATCAAGTTGTAATTCTAATTTACAACTGTAGTAGTCCCTACATTTGTATCTGTAAATTGAAACTCAAGCAACAACTTTTCTATTACTCAGGCAGTCACAGTTTCTGTAAATTGAGACTCCTGTGCAACTTTAAGAAGAGAGAAACACAGGAAGTGTGAAAGGTGGTTTTTCAATTGACAATTGAGCTTGATAATCTAATAGCAAAAATATGTCTGCTATTTTCAATTTTTATTCCGTGTGAGATGTAAACAGGAATATTTCAGCCTGATACAGGGTTTATAATTCAATCTCACCATCACGAAATGATTTGTAGTAGATATAAGATTATTTTTCATTGGAAAAAGAGGGGGGAAAAGCTTTAGCAATTAACTCTCAAGATTATTTTCCAACATTTTCCCTACCTTTTTGGTGTGGAGAAGGAGACTTAGAGGATGAAGAAGCGGTGCTTTTAATATGCTAAGTTAAGCTGCCTGGAAGCAGATGCTATTGAAAAGAATTTCATTTGAGTTATGCTGTGGGCATTGTTTAGCAAAATACTACACAGAAAGTCTTGACCTCTGTGTTTGAAACGGCAGATGTTCACAGTGAGGGCTGAGCCTTAGGGCAACATAAATCTTCACTATTCTGTGCCTATTTGCTCAATAACTGGGTTGGGTGGGGAAAAAAAGGGTTCAGAGAGTTTTTGACAAAGCAGCTGCTCTAGGCACTGCAAATGGATGTGTTCCCCTTAAGATAAGAAAAACAAACAAGCAAGCAAAAATCCCTAGACAGTGTGAGTTCACCAGGTCAAAAATGAACACCTCTTCTCCCTTCAAACTGTTTCTATTGTGTATTTTCAATGCAAATCAAGTGGGTCAAGGATGGGATTTTTTTCTTATTTCTGCCACAAAGGGAATTTTCAACTATTTCTTTAAATTTGACAATAGCGTCAGAAAAGTACAACACTAAGCACTTTCATTCATTCAACAAATATTTATTCTTCTGTGTGCTGAACACCTTGCTAAGCCTGTGGGTTCAAATACTAGGTTCACATAATTAAAATAGCATTAATATCTTAAACAAAGTTTGTATCTGAAGCATGCCGTATTGAAAAGAAAGTGAAGAAAATGTCTTGGAGATGGGTTTGGGTTGGGGAAACAGTGATGGGAGCAGGTTGGAATGTCCTCCCAATCACATTATGGAACACATCAAACAGCCAGGTTCCAGCATCATAAAGTCTCCACAAGTTTCAATTTGCGTTTTCTGTGACAGTATATATTTGAAAGCTCATGCAAAAAAAGATAAGATCCAATCTATTTAAAAGAATATTAAGATGTTAGGGTATCGATCTAGTATGCCAAAGAGCTCTTGGCAAGAAGTGGCTGTGATCAAACAGTAAATCAAGACTTAAAACTGCACGCAAACATGCAGTTCTATGGAGTCTTTCCTTGACTCCAGGCAACTCGGGAACCACGTTTTCTTAGTGAATGAAGACTGATAATCATCATGATTAAAAATGTACACATACACAGTATGCCCATTCCTTCTTCTTTGCCTTTCATCCCCAGTGTTCATGCATACTCTGGTACACATGGCGCACATGAACATGCACACCTACGTGTCCGTGCACACCGTCACATGTTCAGTCACTCACTGTGTGGAATCACTGTCCTTTCCAGTCTGCTAGTATTTTCCCTCTGATTTTAGGGAAAATTTTTTCATCCTCTCCTTTTATATCTCTTTTTACTAGTCTTTTTTTTTTTTAATAATCTCTCCTGCTTTCTCTCTTTTCTTTAAATTTGTGGAGCAAAAAAATAAATAAATAAGCAAAATAAAACAAAAAGCCGTGCTTAATAGAAAATGTCCCAGACTTTCTCAGTTTATGACATTCTGAGTTTCTCAGTAATTTTTTTCATGGTACCCCTAGACTAAAAGAAGTACCTCACAGTTTCATTTAATTAGCTTAGTAAGTAATTAGGTCTTAACTTCTTCATCTTTTGAAAAAAATAATACACATAAATTGAAAGGAAAAAACTGTTTATTTTATACTTAGAAATAGTTACTTACTAGTGGGATACGAATGCCTGTTGGGTACTGCCCAGCCCTCCAACCTAAGAGCCAGATTGAATATTGTCATCCTCATTCTTACTCCACACTGCTTTTCATGCAGTATTTGCTTTTGTATCACAAATGCCATCAAAACCCCAACTTTGCAAAGCTATGGCATCATTGAAAGGAATGTAGCATCATCCAATATTGAAACTCTGAACTCATCTAAGATAGTAGTTTGTGTGGTCCCTGATGGATATTACTGTTTTTTTTCAAATATTGAAAATATGTCACCCTTCTCTGAATTTACTGTGGCATCCTAGGGTGCCATGGCACACAATTTGGGAATGTTGGCTTTATAGCAAAAGAATATTTGTATCAAAGTAAAATGAAGTCAGATATTTTCAGTGGAAGTAGCCATATCAAAGCCATTAATCTTCAGTCCCTCAAAATGCCTGCAAATCCTTATTTTTTATCTAAATTGTATGGATACAGTTTCATTCTTATATGATAAGGGCATTTAAGCACCTGCCCTTAAGATTACAAATCAAGAATTTCATTTTCAGTCGCACTTCTTTGTTTACTAGTATTCCCTTTATATTATTTTTCAGTAAGAATTGTGTATATTTAAGGTGTACAACATGATTTGATATACATATGCATAGTAAAATGACTACTACAGTCAAGCTAATTAACATATCTCAAAATATGTGAATATTATTTTAGGCTATTTGTTTCACTAAGTAATTATGATTTTAGGTTAATTAGCCTTTGGACTTAATCTAGGAGTCTAATAATGAACCACTTACAACAATACTGTATGGAACATATTTTAACTTCCAACCAGTTACTCACAAACATACTTCTAAAACCTAATGTGGTTTTTTCACATTGGAGCTTTAGCCGTGGATGTACCCTGCAGCAAGCCAAGAATCCCACTCTATCATTTTAAAGTTATTTTCTTTACTAACTGTCCAAAAGACAGGCTGACTTTCGGCACAGAAGTTTGGGGTTTGCTTTTGCCCTTTGTAAACTTTCTGGTTACTTCCAGTTGACAATGCCTTCTCAGCATGATTTAGTAGGAAGACTTAGGTGTAAGAAAATAATGGAAAGATTGCTAGGTTGCCATTGGAATTGTCTTACATGACTTTTGTTACCTTTAAGCAGATTGTTGATCCTGCTACTTTTAATATGCAGACTGTCTGTGGATGTTAAATCCGATTAAGGATCCAAATGCATCTGCTTTATTATTTTTAGTTAAACATCTTTCAAGATAAATGGTAGTACATTTCAGTACAGAATTTGTTTAAAAAACATATTTTGGTTGATGTGATAGAACATGAGCATAAGAATTGTTCCACTTCAAGTAAATAGAAACTGCTAAAAATAAAAATAGGACCCAATTTGAACATCTAATATTGTTTTTAAATGAAATCTAGAAAACATGAAATTTAAAGTTTTGTAACTATATAACCGCTGCTTGTAAATGGATGTGGATGTATTGTCAGCAGTACATTTTCTGCGCAAGGGTGCAAGTAACTTCGTCTTCCTCACTAGTAAAATAACACTAAAGCATTCCATTAATTTAACTTATGGGATATTTTTCTGGTTGTCTTTCAGATTTATTGATCTGACCCCAAGTATCTTGTGACTGCTGGCTGGAATTAAGGTTGGTGTTGTGTTTATATTGATTATAAACAAACTGTGAAATAAAATAGAGGCATCTTGGGCCTTTGGACAACTGGGTCAGAGTACTCTTGTAAGTTGTGTTAGAATGCTGAAACTTGGTGAGAACTGGATATATGACAGACTTGGGGCACTTAAAACATGTTTTCCTGAACAGTGTTTGTTTTTATAGTTAGTATTTTTTTGTTTATCAAGTTTCATTTCTTTTACCTGTCTTACTTGCTGAATTTTGATGAAATAAAAAGATCCAGTTCTAATTCATTAATTTAATAAGTACACAGCAAAAGAATGAGTTCTTTGTAGAGCCTGCTAACATTTTAAAGAATGGTCATCTTTCTGAATTCACAGCAAAATAATTTTGAAGCCCACAGTTTGGTAGCCACATTTCAATAAGGATGGTAGAGTTGAAAAATTGCTCATCAATTGCAAATTTCAACTAATTAGCCGAGTTTTAAGATGCATTCCTTTTGTTCTGTTTTCTCATCAGTTGGTTCTGGGAGACTCAAAACTAGCTTAGCTGAGTTCAGAGTAGTAACAGAGCCTTAGAGGGCACTCATATCAGCAGGCTTAGAAGTTCATTTGTCCCTCCTATTTTCTTCTCTAGAACACGTATTCAGACTTAAAACAAAATAAAAAACTAAACCCTGAAAGAAATAAGGGCTTTTGTTGCTCAAGTAAGAAGAAAATGCCAGGTGTTGCTAAACTTTTTGTATAGACTTTTGATTAATAATTAACAGAAAGAAAAACATTGGCTTTCCCTTTATGCTTACATTAATCAGGAATTGAGCCTTGTAAAGCCCACATTTATCCTTCAGGTTGCAGTGTCTAGCAGGCACACGGTAAATATATATCTTTTTTGGCCTCAATTCTGACCTTGCTCCTCCACCCCTAATTCATCTCTCTCTCTCTCTCTCTCACACACACACACACACACACACACTGCATGTGCATGTGTACCCAAGACTACTGTTATTTCTCTTTTTCATATACAACCTGTGCTTTCTTATTCTTGAAATAGGAAGGGATTGTAGAAAATAGGATATGTTGGAATCATACCTACTGATAATTGGCAACTTACTAAGGAAAAAAAGCAACATGTCTATAAAAGTGATAGACGTCTATTTGTAACCTGCGTTGTTTCATTATGTGTTCATATAGTTTAGAGTTGAATTTACTGAAGACACTAACATTGGCTTCCTTTTATATTAATTTCTCAGTATATTCTATGTAAACTTGCATTCATTTAAACATGGAATTTCTTGTAAGATGTTTTGGACTTTTTGCTAATTTTCTTTCCCTGACAGCTTCTACCCATCTGCCAACTAGAAATTACAAGGAAAATGAGATTTTTGGCAAAGTGTAAATCTTTGAATCAGGAATATTTTTAATATTTTGTATTGTTACTTTTAAATTTTAATTAAAAGTAAATTGTATTTGTCCTTTTCCATTTTGGATTTTTGTTTTGTGGTTGATATGATCAACATGACAACTTGAAGTCTTATCTCATTTTGGCCACTTTTCAGAAAGGAAAAAAAAACTAAAAAGAAACATGTAAAAAGAAAGGAAATAAAAGATTTTGATTAAAAAAACTATAAAAGTAATAGACAAAAACTTTTCTCTCTCTAGTTATCTACTCATCTTCCATACGAAGAGTTTCTTTTGTGGGAATGTGAGCATACTTTAAGTGTGGTCTAATTGTGAAAAGTCAGAATGACTTACATATTCCAAAATAAATATATTGACCAAAATATATAAAATATACATAGAAATGGAAACATGTTTAAGTGTCTCATATTACCAGGTCTTCCCATTTGGATATGTGTGGTTCAGTATAATCCATATTGTTTCTCTTTCCAACTGAGAATGAAAAGATACTTATTTGGTAATCAGTTATCTAAATTATATTTTGGAAAAGCAGCTAGATGTTACAAGGCTTTTAAAAAATATATTAATTCACCAGAAACAGCCAGATTCTCAACACAAAATGTGATATATAATGAGAATTACTATTCTTTTCTTAACTGGAGCTAAGTTCTTTTGCTTCAGGAAAATAAAAAAAGAGATTTCCCTCATAGAAAAGCTTCTTTTTCTATAATATTAGCTGAAAAAAAATAACTAGTGTTGCTAGATAAAAGCAAGTTGTTAATAGGGATATATAAAATAGAGTATCAGAAATGTGCTTGCACCTCTGCACAGCAAAGGAAACCACCAACAGAATGAAAAGGCAGCCTTCTGAAAGGGAGAAAGTAATTGCTAATCATATATCTGATAAGGGGCTAATACCCAAAATATATTTAAAAAAAAAACACGTATAACTCAAGAGTGAAAACCAAACAATTCAATTAAAAAATAGACAGAGGATATGATAGACATTTTTTTCCAAAGAAGACATATAGATGGACAACAGGTACATGAAAAGATGCTCAACATCACTAATCTTCAGGGAAATGCAAATCAAAACCACAATGAAATATCCCCTCACACCTGTTAAAATGACTGTTATCAAAAAGATAAGAAACAAGTGTTGAAGAGGATGCGGAGAAAAGAGAATTCTTGTGCACTGTTGGTGGGAATATAAATTGGTGCAACCACTGTGGAAAACACTATGGAGGTTTCTCAAAAAATTAAAAATAGAACTACCATATGATCCATCAGTTCCACTTCTGAATATTTATCAGAAGAAAGTAAAAACACTAATTTGAAAGGATATATGCACCCCCATGTTCATTGCAACATTATTTACAATAGCCAAGATATGGGAAAAACCTAAGTGTCTGTCTATGGCTAAATAGATAAAGATGTCATATATTTGTGAAATGTGTGAAGGGAGTCAAAATTTATAATCTTCAAGTTATAAAATAAGTAAGTCATGGGATATAATGTACAGTATGGATACTGTTGTTAATAATACTGTATTGCACCTTTGAAAGTTGCTAAGAGGCTAAATCTTAAAAGTTCTCATCACACACACAAAAATTCTATAACTATGTATGGTGATGAATGTTAACTAGGCTTGTTGTGGTCATCATTTCACAATATATACAAACATCAAATCATGTACACCTGAAATTAATATAATGTTATATGTCAACTATACCTTAATAAACATTTTTCAAAATATCCTTGCAATATTTCATCTACTCTAAAATGTGCATTTTTCACATTAAACTCTATAAAATCAAAAAATGCCATAGTTAAATTGGCAAATTTTTTTCTTCTTTCTTGGTGGCAAATAAAGTGTGTGTTACAATGGATTGTATGTTAGATTCTATGAAATCCAATATTACTGAATGTAGATTGGAAAAAAAGTTAAATTTCCTAAAGTTATTACAAAAGGGATCCAGAGTAAAGTCCAGAAACTAGGAAGTCAAGCTTGATACTGATTCTTACACTACACTTTTTACCTTTTAAAAAAATGTGTATTGATTTTTCTGATTTTTTTATTATTAATACAGCTACCAGTATTTTGTATTTCCCTCCAACTTTTGTCTTGCTTTGTTTTCACAAAATTGAAGTTAATCTTTGTATCATGCAACTTCTGATTTCTTGAAAATGTGATTTTAATGACTGTGTAATATTTTATCCTATAGATATTCCATAATTCTTTTCACCATTTACTCATTGTTGGACATTCAGACTATTTGCAATATCTCATTATTTTTACCTGGACTTGGGTCTCTCTCCTAATTCTAGTCTATCCTTCTGCCTTGAATTCTGATGCCTTCTATGCTTCCTGACTTCTGAGCTGCTTATAGACAAGTTGTCTGATTTTATTATCTTATCTGAAAAATGGGAGCAAAAATAACATACTTCATTTAAAGATTACATGAGATAATATATACTTACAGATCTTAACTAGGGAGGATTTCAATTCGTTTATTAAATCTCTATCAAAGACTTTTTTTTCCCATAGTTTTCACATAAGTAATACATTGTGGTGTTTCTCCCAAGACAGGGAATAAAACTAATGAATATCTTTAAATTATTGTCATAAAATACGTAAATGAAAGAAGCCAGAATCATCTTTCTATCTGTCTATCTATACACACACCCATATAGTAGCTTTAAACTGAGCAGAAAGTGATTTCTCTCTACTCTGCTGAGTGCTGTTATTATCTTTTATTAAAGATACTGTTAACAAACTAAGCAACATATTGCACAATTAAGCAGACTTTCACTTAAAAAAATATAGAAAATGCTAATACTCTAATACTCTGATATAATCAGAAGTGGGAGAAGGATATTCTTATGTCTTACCAGTAAGCTGCAATGGTTTGAGAACTCCAGAGTCAAGACAAACAAGTCTTTGACCGGCTAGTCGACCTTCAGTTACCACCTCAAGGAGAAGCTCTATTTCCCCCTAACTTGCTTCGTGTTGCTTCACACATCTCTCATAGCATTCATTCATGCTTCTTTCTATTATGATTATTTACAGATTAGCCTTATCTCCCCTAGCAACTCATAGCAACTGGGGACATCACCCTGTGCCTGTGTCCTAAGTAGGACTTCATAGGAGTGGTCACCCCAAAAATGCTTATTGAATGAATTATAAAGATTAGAGGCAACAATGAACAATTTTATTACATATTTGTAAACTAAATATATAGCTAAATAATATATATGTATACATATGTGTAATAATTACTAATCACTGTGTTCTCTCCCTTGGTGATGGAAAAAGTTGAGCAAAACAGCAAGGATTTTCAAAAAATTACCCAAAAGACATCTGAAACAGTAAGAATCATTCAGTTTAATTTGGGGAATTTAAAAAAGTAAAGGTATAAGAGGGATGATTGTTTTGTCATTCTACTTTACTCCTACATCTATAATATAAAAATATACTCGTGGATGAAAACATATCCAGAATTGTAATTATCGTAATGAAATGGGATAAAGTGACTTGGAGATTCTGGAAAGGTTTGTGAAATGCCTGATCATTTGTTTACCACTTTAAGGCGAGCTATAGAGCTGCTAGAATCAGATTTCAAACTGGAAAGACCAGTTAGTCCTGGGAGAATTTGTGTGCAGCTTTCTGAACTCTGAAGCATCATAAATACTTATTTTCTTCGTTTTGTAAGCAGTAATCCTTTCCCGTTACAAACATATACGGTCAAGAAATAGGCCACATGATTTGGAATGGGAGAGGCGGAGAGGAGGTTGGAGTGGGGGTGAAGGCAAACTTGCTGTCACTCCTCAGTCTCTTCATATAACCTAAACGAAGTGCCTCAGAAACCTATGTTTCCAGAATTGCTCCTTCATTTTGACAAGTCTTAACATCCTGAGGAAATAGGCTTGTTGATGCCACAGAGGATAAATAGGAAAACGCAGCCTGCTGGAAATATCTTAAATAGCGAGTAACAGATCCATTTTTTTCCACATGAGAAAAAAGAAAATTCTAGCTGATTCTTTTTGTCTTAAGTAAATGTTTACAGTATCAAATAGCTACAAGAGACAACCCCTTGGATATGTTTTCATACAAACCCCATGCTTATGAGATCAATCCTGTGGATTTAATGCACTGACCAACTAATTTTTATTCTTTTCCTGAATTCATCTGAAAGAAAGAATGCCATTCCAAAGAATAGCACAGCTGGTCTTTTTGCAGACCATTTACATCATTAAAGAATACCATGACTTTAATTTGGGCCTGTATCTTAGTAAGGCAGTTTGGAGGATTTAATAACAGAAGAAGTACATTTTCTTCTTATGTAAGAAAGAGTCCATTCATATAGAAAGTCTTTATTTCTTTTATGGCCTACTTATTGCAAGTAAGAACTTTATATTATTAAAAAGGGATATGCTTTCTTGTTCCTCAGCTTCTATAAATCCATATGAGACTGACTAAGTTTCATCAGTTATTCATCTAATATTAGAAAATCATCAGTTGAATAGCAGAAAAAGGAATATTACATATAATGCAAACCAAAATGGATTTGGTTTCACTCCATATCATTCAGTGTCTTATGACCATCAACTTCTGTTGATTCAGTCTTTGCTTTGTTTACTTTTCTTTCCACTATTTTAAATCTCATTAATGAAGAGCTGAATTTTTAAAAGATACTTAATACATTACACAAACATCTTGTCTATATATCTCCTCATGTGTCCCTCTTTTTCTCCCTCTCTCTCCTTTCTGTCTTAGGGTAAAAGTTGTATGTCTGTCAAGTAAAGTTCATAGTTTAAAAGTAGAAGAAGTATACTAGCTAGTTTTTAGAAGGCAAATAGATATCTGGAACTTTAAGTATTACCATCCTCATTTTATGAATAGAGAAACTTAGTCATTAAACTGGACACAATTCTTATAATAGACTATTTCTCTGTGAAATGTAATAGTTCTTAAAAATATAAAGTCTTTTTTGGGATAATATTAAATAGAAAAATACACATGTACCCAAGTGTAATTACTTGCTTATAATATGCATATATACACCGTTCAATGATGGCTTCATTTATAAGATATTAATCTTAAGAATGATAAATGAATGCACTTGATGTCTTTTGCCTGAAGATATTTTACTTATAGAGTGGAAATACTTTTTCAGTCTTGTCCGTAAATATGTTGTCATGTATTAGGGCCTTGACAGAAGTGCTCTGTAAGTATGAGGTGAAGGTACAAGAATGAGTTTGCCCATTTTAAAAAAAACACCCATGCTGGCATCTGTAAGGGGTGTTAAGCCAGCCTTAAAGAATATCAGCCCCTTAGAGGTGACTAAATTAAACAACAGGGATAGAAAACATGTATGTATCCATGGAGGAATGGAGGGCCTCATTTCTGAAACCATTAGGGAAAGGAAAATTACAAGAATTCTCTTCTCTAGTTATGATTCTTATTTTTATTTCCAAGTTTCTTTTTTCATTGTATAAGTATTTTAGATAAGTTTGGAAATATGGAAAAAATGAGTCATTGAATAGGATGTTTAATTTGATAGACAACTTTATAGATCCAAAGACTTAAATTTCACTTTGACTTTCCATTTCTCTTAGGGACTCAGAGATCTAACAGACCATTTGGCATTAGTATCACAAATAATAATAATTGCCCTTTGGGGTTTTCTACCTGTTTTAACTATTTGGAAATGAAAATTTAAATCTTTTCCTATTCATAGTATGTTTGAGGTGAAATGAATTAAAGAAATTGTACTTATATATTCAGGCTAGGATATTATATAAATGTTTCAGTGGCATGTAATCACCTCTTCATCTATTTCATACAAGTATTGCACAACATACAAAGTCCATGTTACTAAATAAGTACTTTGGTACTTGAATAATCGTGCATCAACTATAAATATAACCTCCCTGCTCCCAGGAGTTGCCTAAATAGTTTTTATTTACCTCTATCACACATCATTCTACCCTATGTGAAATTGCTGTTTTTCTTTTATATTATATAGAGGATGAGCAAATATTTGTTAGTTTTCTAATTTTCCTCTACCTGGGTAGTTTTAGTAAACTTTCTTGTTGGTTACTACTAAGGTGCTCAGTTGCAGAAGAAGAATGAGACCAAGTCGCGTAACTTCTTTTAACTTTGTGTTTAGAAAATATAGAAGCCATTGACCTTTACGTAAATATAAAAGAAGATGCAGATGTCGATTACATTGTTCAACAAAGCAGCATAGAAAACCTTCAGAAATGTAATGTGTTTTGTCACCACAGTGTATGGCAAAATACCAGTTTGAGACCTTGAAAGTGTTTGAAATGTGATTTGATTTGGTTTTGCTTTCAGAACATTTTCTAAGGTAAATGGTTTCTCTTTCGATTAAACACAGTATCTTCTCTACTTCAATGCCATGATTTGATCAGAGATTTTTTTACCAATTCATCATGTATCTCATGAAGACACATCGATATTGTTCTTAATACTTACCTCTTTATTTCGCATTTGACACTGTCGTAAATGGTGTTCCACCCAGCTAGCCAAACAATGTACCATCTTCTTGGATGTAGAAGTCATTAGCTAAGGTGACCCCACATCAAAGAACACAACTTCACAGGGCGGGAGGATGAGGAGGGTTGGGGGAAGGAAGAAATGTGCCCAAGGAAGATAATCGTTTATGTAGAAAAAAGTCTAGTCATAGATACATGCCTGAGAGCCAAACAGAAATTTTTTGAAAGGAAAGAAAAAAAGAAAAAGTAAAACAGCCCGGGTGATAACCCTCTTTTGCCTGATCTAGACTTTGGGAAATCAGATTGTTTTCCTCATTTTCATAGTTTCATGAGAGTCATAAATGATAGTATTACTAAACCATGGGTTGCTACCTGTACCTTCATATTAAAATCTTTGCGTATATGAAGTAAGCCTACATGAGAAGGTGCAGTTCCAATGAAACAGAGCAGTTATTACTAAAGCAGGTGTTGAGAATACACTTGTAGTTCATTTGAGTGCTAGGGTCTGGGGATGCTTTAGAAGTATTAAAAATGGTTCCTTTGCTCTCCAATAGCTTGTAGTCAAGTTAAGGGAAAGGAAAGTGAATGCGTATAAATAGCAACAAATACATGGCAGTATAATCAAATACTAAGTACAGACATAACTTTCTAGAGAGATCCGGAAAAGATATAATTTGTTGTGATTTACAAGGACTTCATGAACAAAAAAGGAATTTTAGCTAGGTTTAAAGGTGACTAGAATTTAAATAGAGAAGTGAGAGGTAGAAAAAGGGCATTTCTTAAAAGGATTCTATAGAACAGAGACAAAGGACAGAGGACTGGGAAACCTGAAACAGAGGATATAGAGCAAGTTTACTTTGGACCTGAATTTTACCTCTTCCATCTCTCCTTCGGTCTCAGTCTTCCATTTTTTCTCTTTCAACAAATATT
The DNA here is from genome assembly GCF_036321535.1 of Camelus dromedarius. NCBI lineage: Eukaryota > Metazoa > Chordata > Mammalia > Artiodactyla > Camelidae > Camelus > Camelus dromedarius. The sequence goes on along the minus strand of NC_087439.1, from coordinate 65,358,682 downwards.
TGTTGACCGACTTTTATGTGTATCTTTTTTTTTTTTTAACTATGAGCAGGAATCCAATCCATCATGAGATTTTTTCCTGCTCTTTTTGTATATGATGAATAGTTACATAGAGAAATATTAGCATGGAGGTCTGTTCCAAGAGCTTCCATTAACAAAATTATGTTTTGAGTTAGATTTTGTGAAAAGAAAAAAAAATAAACACTAATATCTTGACACATGGGAACTAAATGTTCCAACTGACATTTGTGCTATCTGGATTTATTTTATTTTGGTATTAATATAACCAAGCTTGTTTGTAATTAGAGGTAAATGAAATAGTAAAGTTAAATGCTATATCTCTTTATTAAATTTCACATGGGAAATTTGGAATTTCACCATTTAAATTGTTAAATTATCTAAAAAGACTCCATTCCTGGGAGAAGGGTTCATTGGAATTGAATTTGTTGGGGAAATATAATTAGGAACAAAAACTTCTCCCAACCCAGAACTCCTTTCCACAAAGTTGGTAGAGAAAGAAAACACTTTTTAAAAAATTTAAAAATAAAAATAAAATTCTCTGTGGTAGAGCACACGCTTAGCATGCATGAAGTCCTAGGTTAAATCCCCAGTACATCCATTAAAAACAAAAACAAAAACAACAACAAAAAAACACTTCAGTAATGAATAAGCTTTACATTAGAATGTGATGGGTATCAGTGGGAATCCACTAAGAGACTGCAAAGATCAAAAGAAATTTCACCCTTTTATATAGCCCAGCAGATACAACCCATTACGTACATGCTTTCAAGAGAAACAATAACTGGTCCTCAAGTAAGAGGACTAAATTTTCCTAGCGTTTGGGATGGCCATCTGTGTTAGCTAATTGGCTTTCTTCAGTGGTGAGGGAGACTATCTAGTACCTTTATAACAGGAAGTAGTTTTACAACTTGGAGCCAGAAGCCAACCTAAATTAGGCTCTAATCCTCTCCAGCAAAAACTGGGAAATGGAGGAGCTATTCCCCCTCGATGTTTGCATTTCAAAATGATGGCTCCCCAGTCTTTGTAAAAACATTTCTGAATGTGAGAGTGACCAAAGACTTAATTAGCCATTATAAAGATTCCCATGCATTTGAAAGGGACTGTGCAAGAAATTCTAAAAGAAAAAGGAAAGGGGGAAGGCCCTAACCTTATTTTTCAACAGGGAGAATTAAGCCCCTTATTTTTAATTTGTACTTGCCCTTACTATGAATATTATTGTTTCTTAAGAAAAGTAGTCAATGGATGGTTTCAGTTCTTCAGTACTGCTAATACATTCTAAAAAAAGAAGAAATAGGATTTACAGTGGAAAGATTTAAATAAAATCTCTTTTCCTTACTCTCATAGTAGCCTGGTTGCTAGATAAATAAGTGGGAAAGGACTGCTCAGATTTGACCTTTATAAGGGAAGGTGGGCCTCTGCAGAGAGCAGAATGACAATATAAAAAGAATTATTCCTTTAAGTGTGTTTGAGATTGGACATTCACAGATTTCTGGTGCATTTAACTTAAACTCTCCTCAACTAAAGGACTTCTGGTGCTCATTCAAATGCTAATATTTATCCATCTGCTTCCCCCCCCCCCCCCAAGCAAGACAAGCTGGAGGTCATGTGACCCTAATTACAGCAATTATGAGCTTTCTGGGAGTAATCACTCAGTTTACACCCAGAGTGAGCATCTGCTGAGGATAAATAGATCAGGAGATTACTAAGGCCAGGCTTCCCTATAAGATAGCCAATGATTCATTTCTTAATATGTATACAGATACAGAGCTAAACCCCATATGCTCTAATCACAGCATACTTTTTCCATACTTGTTGCTTGTTTTCTTAAAATTTCTCTTTAAATTTAGTAGAAACAGTTTAAAATGCATATCTGTGTGTGTGAATATAATAAGCATTGCAAAGAAGGACATGGAGAAAACTATAATAATGACTAATAATGAAGCAGCAGCCTTCGCCTAGACACATTTTATTTCTCTGTGCAGGGAGAAAAGAAATAACAAGGGCTCAGCCTTTCCAACAGAAGTATTATTTCATAGTATTTTATTTTGTTTGCTTCTATTAATTTGGGGATGAAGATCTGACTTCTAATTATAAGGGTGTATATTTAAGGGAAAATTCTTAAGACAACCTAAGGCCTTCTGGGAGTCATTTTTTAACAAGACGAAATATTTTCCCTTTCACAAGGCCATTTACTTCTCAAGGAGTTATAGTGTCATAGATAGTTTTTAGCTGTATTTTTACTTTGCTCTTTATTACACTTTTCAGACTCACAGTTTTAAATTTCTGTGTGTGTCATTGGATTTATGTCGAACCTGGCCCGTATCACTCAATACCCTTCGAACAAAACTGCTGATTACATGTTGGGATATGTGACAGTATCCTGTCACTACTGTCTGGTTGCAGTAGTGCTGATTAATGACAGAGATGAAGGATCACACATGGCACCTTTGGAAAATCCCTCATTATGCCAACCTGCCTCCAAAGTCAGGGTTAGAGCTTTTTGTAATTTCCTATTTTAGTACTGAGTCAGGCTAAACTTATTTCCAGTCTCTGTAAACTGACACCTAGTAAATTATTTATTCATTAAACAAATGCTTTTGTGAGCACCACAGTGTGCCAACAAGTGTGCTGGGAGGGAACACGTCAGGCACAATCCTGTTCGTTCTTACTCAGGCGGTAACTCAGGCTTTGAAGTACATCCATGAACCGCACAGCTCATTTGTGTGATGCCCCTGAATATAATGTGCAGTTTGCAAAATGATTTGTCCCCACCTATTTACAAATTAAAAATGCATCAGTTGATGGCTTTTAAAAGCCTTTGTGTGCCAGCGCCTGTCAAGTCCCCAAATCCCTTCTTCCTTTTTTCCTCTTGACAAAGAAACCACACAATTTATCCTTCAGGAATAAAAGGTGTCTGATTGGATCATAACCTTTTCCTCCCACCTTCATCTGTCTGTCTTTATGCTTCTGCCTTGCTTCTTGTAAATTCTTTAATCTTCTTCTTCAAAAAAAAAAGAAGCTGCTTCAGCTGTTAAGAGCTGTAAGGAGTGATATCTCTCCCTTCTAACTTCCCAGAGTAGGAGGAGTAGAGAGGCTTTGACGTACTAGAATTCTGTCAGCTGGGACTCTGCCGCTTTTAAAGATAACACTAGAAGCATCTATGATCCGTCTGATCTGATTAAGCCAAGAAATTGGGATTTTGAGATCAGTATTTTAAGCTTCACATAATCCATTCCCTAGCATATTTTAAAGGAGAAGCTTCACATGCTAAATTCAGTTATTTTCATAAGTACCAGCTTCTTTCTGATATTATTTTCAATAAATGATAGATTAAATATTTGATAACGTAATTTGGTTGTTCAGCTTTACAAGACATCATAGGAATAAAATCATACATCACACATAAAAATCTTTTGGCAGATCATATATTTAAAGTTTGAGTTCAGAAAATGTTGTCTTCATAAACATAATTCAAATGAGGAGAGTTTGTCCGGTCACGTTTAGAGAAGTAGCAAAACTGGTGAGCCACGCCTCACACTGGATACAAAACCGGACAGTGCATTTCAGCAACTTTCCTACCAGTGCTGTCGTACAAAGAACGGGGCTCCTTGTGTTTCACCACTGGATCTCATCTGTGATGTGAGAGAACATATTAAGGAAAGAGAAACTTAGACACCAAGAGCTAATCAGAGCAGAAAGGCATGGCCATGCACTTGTGAATCAAGGCAGAAGTCACAACATTGTAAACATGGCCAGAGCAAAAATGATGGCATTGGCCATAAAGGAGCATTTTGAACTCTGAAACAGAGGAGGAGAAGTGAGCTGGAAGAAGTGTTACAGATGACTGTAAGTGATACTAAATCATGTCACTGAAGTAGGTTGACGAACCTTAAATCTCAGATTGTGGAAAATATTGCCCCCATCTTATATGATGTTTCAAGAAATGTTTGGGACAAATACTTTTCAAAATAGCTAGAAAGTGCTATGAATATCATCAGTATTTTATGAAGTAGAATCACTGATTGAGGGTTCAAATCAGAACATAAAATAAGTTTCAGAGTTATTAATATATGTAAGAGTCTTGCTGTTGTAGAGCTCTCCCAGGAAATTGTTATTAGCAGAGGCATTAATTAGGGTCTTTTTTACGTGCTATTAAGTGGAAGTTTGTCTTTGTCTTTGTCTGTTTTCCTTTGATCAAGTCTTATGTCTTCCTCATTCAGGGAAAGTAATCATTGATGCTGCTCCTTCAGAAATCCAGGTGTTCCATTCAAACCTATTACAACTTATAGACAGGAAGCACAGACCAATAAATCAATGAGGCATCAACTCCGTCAGCTCAGTACAGCCCACAGTTGTGGGTCATGAAATAAGAGTCGTTGTGACTCTCAGGAATTTACAGTTGTCTTTGCCTGTTTATCTATGGTTGCCTGAATCCCATCTTTAGATATGATATATTGTGTGCCTATGCGTAAGGCACAAATTAAATTCTGGTATTTGTATTCACCTTAAGCTAGTTAGCACCAGTAAATAGTTCTCCAGCCTCTTCTCTTGCCACTGCCTCTCCCTTTTATTGTCATTTTTTTTTTCTTCTGTTGAGATGAGTGCCCAGTCATCAGTTTCTCAGGGGAGCCTACACTCCACTGGGCTAGATGTCTTGGCTATGTACTCCCGTGACTCTCCAAAACCGATCTCTCACTGCATTTTACTTTATTCACATTCCTTAGCATTTATTTTTCTTATTAATTATATTTGTAGTTCTTTGAAGGCAGAGACCATTATGCCTTGTCATCACTGTCTTTCTGAAACCGTGCACCCTGCCTGATATAATTTTCGTACTCAGTAAGTGTCGATTACTCTCACTGTCACTCACTCCTCTTGTTGGGTTGCTGTTGTTATTATTCCCACTGCCTTGTGTGCCCCTCTCTATTGCTGCTCTGAACATCCCCTTTCTAACCGCCCTGTCTGGGCTGCCATCAGCCTGTGTCTTCTGGCTGTTGGAGGTTGGACCTACATGCCAGGTCCCTGTCTCCTCCACTCTTGACCCACAGGAGTCCCTTCTCCTTCACCAGTAGAGGCCCCTATCATACATAGCATTCAATGAAACTACAGTTATTTGCCCTTAAGGGGCACAGTAAATAAAAAGAAATCTCATCAAACTGCATAAGAGGAATAAGCAGACGTGTTCAGCTCCCTTTGACTTTTTCTTTCTTTCTGTTTCCTTTGTCAGGTGGTCTGAGTCAAGGATACAAGTGCCCTAGATTTCCAGATTTGTCTTCTCCAGATTCAATGCTAAGCACTAGTGCCGTTTGTATTTTAAGCTTAACTTTTATAAAACTCTATTTTCAAAGGCTATGACTAACTATGGATATACATAAAAAGAAAGTTAACGGAAATAAAAAGTCCCCTTGAAATCTATTTTTTAAGGCTTCTCTCATTTAGAAAAACAAAAGCTACATTGCCTGCCTCACCAATGACTTGTGCCAGTGTTATGTCTTCCCGTTTGCTAAATATTCAAAATTTAATTGGGCTTATTAAAAAAAATACAGTGAAAGAGTTTAATGTATCAAAAGCCTACATAATGCAGTGTGAGTAAATGTTATTTGACAGCTTATTTTAGCATTCTAGAAAGGTTGGCATGGAAACCTTGAGAAGGCATTTTAAATGCTCGATACATAAATATTTTCAATTGAACATCCTGGTTATTTTATTTATTTCTATTTAGAATCAATTTTAATATTTGTTTCTGTCTAATTCTAGGAATATAATTTTTTTTCCATGGGCAGAGGCAGCTTGTTTAGTCTAATTGTTTAAAAGAAATATATTTTATTAGAAAATGATAAGGTGGTAGGCAGAGTCAGGGGGATAACTTTTAAGAGTTAAGCAATTTTTTTCACTGAATACAAATAAAGACTGTGGAATAATATGGGTTCAAGTGCTTGTTCCGTCACTTAATGGCTATGTGACAATGACTATGTTAATAATCTCAAAAAATTGAGATTAAAAATTGATTCAATAGTAGTCAAGGAAATAAATGAGGTAATATATGCGGTGCACTTAGGAGAGCATCTTGCATAAAGGACACATTCATCAATTTTTATTCTTATATTTGTGAAATATGAAGAGAATGAGTAAAAAAATCCACAAAATACTTTGACTCAGAGTCCGTTTCATCAGCCATCCTCTTTTTAATCCTTATGTCTTTTCCCTGAATATTGTGAAATGGTGACTATAAAATGTCTCAAGAACTTCACTGATTTATATATGAATAAGCTTCTGTGGGTGAAAATAAGAGTGTGAAAAAGGCTCATATTAATTTTTTTCTATTCATTACCTGTTGTGCTATTCTGTTAGTGACTGGGGCTCTCTTACCCCATGATAACTAGTGACCATCAGCGTCCCTTGGCATCTGGAGACCTGGGTTCAATTCTTGCCTCTTTTGCTAAGAAGATGTGTGATCTTGCATAATGAATTTTAACTCCTGAGACCTGGGTTTTCTTACATATAAACAGAATAGAGATAAGTCATATGGTTTCTAATGTATATAGTTTTTAAATACTGTTACTGTATCAGCCCAGGGTTTCAGGACAAGGTCTGAGTTTCTGGGCACCATTTTTACTTGACACCACACACTAAAGTCAAGCATGATACTGAAAATTATATAAAGATTATTTTCCATTTTTTATAGCCGTGAATCTGCCATCTCTGCACGTATGTCCAGAGGCTGTCAAGCCTGTCAAAGACTTTGTTAAGTAAATTAGCTTCTAATTTAAAAAAAAATCTTTAATCACAAAATATTTTGCAAGTTTGATGACACTGGTTTTCCCCAAAAGCCCTAGGAAATAAATAACAATTATTTCTAAATCTATTTAAAAATATACAGAGATCAGTTTCCTTTATCCATATTTAGAAATGACATTTCTTAGGCATAAAGCAATTAAAAAATAATTGGGATATTTTATACCAAAATAACCAAACGATATGAGTAAGCTATGAGGAGAGAGTAACCGGAAGGGGCAACTTCGATATCACAAAATTTGCCAATGTGGAGATGACTATCAATTCAAGGAAGGATAATCTGTAGGCAATGACTGTGGCTGAGCTGAAGGGAGATTCTGTCAAAGCAAGCCTGGTCCTCAATGAGCTGATCCTTGAAGTGACTTCAGTTAGGAACAAAGATAGTCACGCCTTTGGAAAGAGTGTCATGGCATCATTATATAGACCTTACTCTTCAAAAGCTCCAACCCCTAACTAAAGTTTCACTAAGATATTAGAAGAATCTCAAGGAGATTAACTTGGGAAATTTCACTGGATAGAAACCTCTGTTGTCCTTTCAGAAAATAAATATTCACATGGAATTCTTCAACGCTATATACATACGTAGCTTTGTCCAAACTCTTAGTTTCTACATCAATTTACAAATTATTTTTTCCCCTCAAGAAAGTCTGGGAAAAAAATCTTCACTATAGTAACTGATTAGTTCCATTTCCTGCAGTACTTCTTTTCTTGTGGTTGCTGGTTTTCAGCCAATTCTATTTTTGCATTTATTTTCTCCATCACATTCCTTTTTTTCTGAGTAGAAGAATTTCTGTTTTTCATTTTGTCAAAATAGAATTCTTCTCATGTCGTGTCATGACTTTGATATTTTCAAAGCTTACAAAGCAATGCAGAGGAGATAGGTCTACAAAATTAAACATACCATGGGCTTTTAAAAAAGAGCTGATAACTCAGAAAGTATTTTCAACCATCAGTGGATTGGGAATGCCCAATCACTTTTTCACAAGTCCTGTGCACTTGCGTGTTGAGTGTAGCAGTCAGCTTGATGCAGCTGTGGTTTAAAAGAGGAAACTAGGAAAGAGTCTAGGAGGTGACCTCATGAGAATGCAGGAAATCAAGAGATTAAATAATAATAATAAACACTTTATTTCACTGTCTGAAAGTGGAGAATTCTCAAAATGGAGGGAAATGCAATTCAAATATGCAAACTAACGTCCACATAGGAGCACACGAAAAGAGGTACTGGAGTTTTTGATACTTTTCCACCTTTTTGTTTTTGGTTTTTTTCTTCTTCCTTCCTTTTTTTGGTATGTTTAGAGCATACTAGACTTATTTGGTTACATGAGCATTTGCATTTCATGATGTAAGCATTTGACAAATTTAAAAAGGCTAGGACTCTGCCTGGAGGGAATCCTCTATCCTTCTGCCTCTTATACTATATGAGAAAAAATAACCAAGGAATTACCTTAGAATTCATAGAATTTTCCTCCTAGTTGAATTATCTGTGCCAGATCCTTTCAGAAGTATTGGCTGACCTAAGTCTTGATTATATTCTGCCATACTGAAAGTGAAAGAAGGAAGTGTTGCTTTAATTGGAGCTATAACTAAGCCAAACAGTATTACTCTTTTCTGACCATGATCATTGCGTCTTAGAAAAATTTCATTTCTGACCTGAAGTACGAAATATGCAAACCTCTTTCCTAAGCCTGATCCCCCACAGCACATCTGTGAATGGAGTATAGTTCAGAATCTATAAAGCTCACCGACCACAAAACGAACAAATACTTTGTCTTCTCTCCCAGGCCTACTTAAACTGGATCTGTGACTATATAAATACGGTAGACCTCTAAGCTGGAGGGCTCTCATGAACTCTACACCCTCACTATCTAGAGTTCTTTATCCTAATCTGGGCATCTGGAGGATGCTAAAGTTACCGGTTGGAATGGTCTCAGTTTTTTACGGCGGCTCTTATGTCTGGTATCTGGTGGGCATCCTTCCCACTTAACCCTGTGTGGAAAATGAACACTTAAATGCAACCTACCCTGTCTGTTCTTTTTCTCCACAGCACTTATACATTGTAGGTATATCTGATGTGCTTTATATTTATTTGTGTAATTGTTTACTGTTTATTTTCCCCTAGCCATGGAGTTCAAGAAAGCAGGAGCACGTCCTGTTTTGGTGAGACACTGATGAGTCCCTCACCCCAGCCCAGTTTTGGGGCACACAGTTTGTGCTCAATGAATCTTTATTGAATGAGTAAATCTAGTTACTATCTTCATGCATTCACTGATGTCCACTGGGCTTTGGTTTCCCCTCTCAGACACATCACTCTGCCTGTCTTCTCTCTCCACTTCCCATAGTTCATGTCCTCAGAGGTGGCTTTCTTCACTGCAGTGAGTTTACACAATTGATTAAGGAACCATGTCCGTAGCTTTTTCTCAGGTGCTTAGTATAACACCGCACGTGGCTGTGCTCTCCCAGGGGTGAGGGGTGAGCCCCTTCGTTGGCTTCCTTGTGTTCTTCCTTAATGTAGGACAGTGGTTCTCAGAATGTGGTCCCTGGACCAGCAGCATCAGCAACACCTGGGGACATGTTAGAGATGTAAATTCTTGGGCCCTGCCCCAGACTTAGGGAATCAGAAACCTGTGAATTACAGGTTTTTATCAGCCCTCTAAGTTGATTCTGATGCTAAAACTGGAGAACCAGTGACAGGACACAGGCTACATCCCTGACTTTGTTTTTAGGTTTTCAAAAACTCTAATTTCTCTGAGTTCATTTCTTCAGGGGATCCAGTAAGGACTTATTATACTAAACTCTTTATCTGGGTTAATGCAGGGGCTTAAATTTTATTTAGTAAGTTGTGGACATGCTGGATAGAATCTATTAAATTATGTGCTTTTGTAGAATTTTGCAGTGCAGAAGCTGTCATTTCTTTTTCCGGAAAATATCCACAGTCAATTTTCTAGAAGACTCGACTCTGCTTCCCAACCCACTGTTATATGGCTGCCTCCATCATCCTCATGGCACATGTAATTTCAACCCCAGAACCTTCTAGAAGTGATCCATTGTTCTTCAGAGAAAATATTCAAAATAATTAATTGGGTCTAAGGCTAAAAAATAAAATATTTTAGAACAGGGTATATTATACAGGTATTGTTTTTCCCTGGACGTTCTATGTAATTCTGTTTTAGAAAAAGAGGAATGATTGTCCCTCTTTTGATTTTTTTATACTAAATCTGCTTTAATTTACAAAATAATACAATGTTGCATTTATTTTTAAAATTAAAACCATTTCTATCATTTATGGGAAGCTCTTTCAGATGCCACATTTCACTCTTGATTATAATTTCGTTAACATATTAACAATTCAGTCTTTTGCAGACTTGACTTGCAGACCTTTTACTGTGGCTAAAAGAGCACTAGGATTAGGGTCCTCCCTCAGTATTTACACATATTCTCCTTAGTCATTTTCTTTGTACACTTTTAAAAGCAAAATCGCATCTCTAGAGTCTCTTTATGGAAAAGACCAATGAATTACGGTTTCTTAAGTATCTTTGTGTCCAAACTAAGAGTAACAAGGTCCTGTTTGTCCCTCAAAATGAAGTTTGCCTGGTCTAGGTGAAAACTAAGGATTGTTGGTAAGAAAGCGGGGATGCGGATGAAGCAGCGGCAGGTGTCAAAGATGCAATATTGGAGCAACAAGGGCATTGCATTTTGAAGAGAAATAAGCAACTTTTGGAAGACTGGAATTCTGTTATGGTCAGGGTTATATTTAATTAGCAGAGTATTCAGTCCAAATCAGCATGTAGTCAATGCACTGCACATTGACTAAACTGAATAAGTAAATTCAGCAAACAATTGAGTGTGCACTCTGATAAAGAGGTAGCAGTTGAACTCATGGGACGAGGGACATTGATTGGTGTGAGGGAGAAAAACATACATCTCCTATGAAAATCATGGATATTACTGTTAAGTCCGTTTAAATAGCTCTTCAAGAAAAAACATGGGTCTGATAATTAGAAATGCTACTAGTGTATCCAGTCTTATAAAGACAAAGTGTCCCCTAAAATCCTTTTTAAATTGTTTTTAAAAGTAGAATTCCATTTAAAATGAGTAAAAGGCAAGCAAATTCATCAAATTCCTAAAGGATATTAGCAGGATAAAAAAATGCTCCAGAGGGAAACAATAAATACTTTGAGCAAATACATATGTCACTAAGTACCTCTAAGATATTTATTTCTCATTTTAACTATAAATTTTAATTATACTCCTATCTATTTTAGACCAGTCACTCACATCTGGGCAGCTGAAGTAATTTCTTAGGATTATATATGGCCTGACAATTTTTTTTTCTTTTCCATTAGTAACTATGGAAGGAAAATAAATCTAATAATTCTGTGAGTGTTGAGAGCAGTGTGTTTCTTAGATATATTTAATTTTGACTACATCCATGAGAGAATGATGAAAAAACCTGAAATAACAGTAAATTTAAGTCAAGCGTAGTTTGGCACAGTGCACCATTATTCAAGGACCCAGACGCCCTGTAGATTTTTGCCCTGCTGTCCTCAACCTGCAACTTCCATTTTATGTTCAAGATGACTGCTTCAGCGCCTGCTGTCTCATCACATACACATTCCTGGAGAGCAGAGAGAGGAAAGAGCAGGAGAAGGGCACCATCCTACCCTATGCTCAGACATACCTCTTGTTCTCAATCCCACTGACCAGAACTTAGTTATTTGGTCATACTTTGCTCTCAAAGTGAAATGGGACTTTATTCAGAATAAACATATGCCCAACTAACATTTGAGGATTCCTTTGATGAAGAAAAAGGGGAGAATGGATAGTAGAGGACAATTTGCAGCCTCATTAGAATTTGGTCTCTTTTCTTTGTTAATCAGAGGAGGAAGTGCAGATTTTTGGGGCAGCAGTGAATGTTCACTGTTTAGTTACATGTTTAGAGGACAAATATAGACAGGAAATTAAATATCTCTTGCAAATTGGGTAATTTGAGTTCTTAAAGTTGTCTATTATGTATGAGGCTCAGTATTTTTCTCAGCTTGAAATAAATCATAAATCTTAGTGATTTGTGTTGATAAGAGGACAAACATTTATGAAGTTCCAGGTAGCATGCTAGGTTCCTGACATGTATTAACTTTTTTTCTTTATAATCATGCAATAATATAAGTATTTACCTTCTTTTATAGTTGAAGAATCTGAGCATTAGAAGAATTAACTTACTCAGGATCACATAGATAATAAGAAATGCAGTTGAATTTTAACGCATGTCTGTATGATTATGAAATATGTGTTCCCCCCACATTTTTGTGTATCCCAGTAGCTTCTCAGTATCACTGGCACCGTAGTCGATATGTTTTATCCATCTTTAGATTCTACTTGTTAAGAATAGCACCTGTAGCTACTACTGAATGCATGTTATGCAGAATCTTATTTTTGCTGATGCTATGAAATACATATTTTTCTTTAATTTGTAGACTATCCAAAGTCATATAGTACCTTTGATATGTTTAATTTCTGACCAAATCCAGGTAAATGGCTAAAATTTTATTGAGCAAATTAGGTAACATGGTAAGTAGGAAATTCCAAACCGTTTTTTCTTCATAAGAAAAACAGAGAACCTAAATGCCCATCGACAGATGACTGGAATAAAAGAATAAAACAATGCTATTTGCTGCAACATGGATGGACCTGGAGATCGTCACACTAAGTGAAGTAAGCCAAAAAGAGAAAGAAAAATACCATATGATATTCCACCATATTCCACTTACATGGCATCTAAAAAAAAAAAGACACAAATGAACTTATTTACAAAACAGAAACAGACTCACTGACATAGAAAACAGACTGACTGTTACCAGTGGGGAAAGGGGGTTGGGAAGGGATAAATTAGGAGTTTGAGATTTGCAGATACTAACTGCCATATATAATAGATAAACAAGTTTCCTCTGGATAGCACAAGGAACTATATTCAATATCTTGTAGTGACCTATAATGAAAAGGAATATATATGTATGTATATGAGTGACTGAAACATTATGCTGTACACCAGAAATTAACACAACATCGTAAACTGACTATACGTCAATAAAAAAAAAAGAAAGAAAAACAGAGGAAGGGGAAAAAAAACAGATTAATAGGAAAGAAAAGACAATTTTCTTCTCTTTGTTTCTGAGTTCTTATTGCACCTGAGTCTCCTTATGATGTGGGCTCATTTTGTCCCCGTTCTGTGTCCCCAAACATCTGCTACTCCTCTTTCAAGATGTTTTCCTCATCATTTCATAGCATGGCTTTTAAAGCTATTTAATGTGAGAAATCATACCAGTGCCACTGAGTTCTTATTACATTTAAGTACCATTATAAAGAAAATGCAGACAGTACATTTATAAGCCTAAAAGAGACTTCCATGAAATAAGTTATAACATAATTAAATGTGCATTTGCCACATTTATGCACATTAACTCTGAGAATACTGATACAGAAGTTGAATAAAATTTGCCTTCAATATTGTTGAGATGTTTATTGGTTGACTAATATGACTCATTTTTCAGTGTAGTTTAAATGGTTTTTAAAATTTAAGTAAATGCTGAAATTTGAATGATAAAGTTTGCAGTATATGGATCACTGGTTTAAACTATTTTTGCAGATATTTATTCTGTTTGTAATGCTAAATTTAAGTGAGTTTAATTATCCAGGAACAAACAGTTTTGGTCATTAACCAAAATAGGGCACTCTTATGCAACTAATCTTAGGCTCCTCAGGGAAGAGTCTTATTGAGAATTGAGTGTCTTTAAACAACGTCATTTCTTTTTAAAATACACATGTTGATTATTTCCTTCCTTCAGCTAATTAGAAAATAAGCCCTTGGTATGGCTTAAACTCTCATATGATCTAGGTTTTACTTGTTTCAGATAAGCTTTTCATCATCATAATCATCATCTTCATCATCATGCCTGATTTTTAATGAGCGCTAAAGCCCAACCATGTGTTATTTCATCGAATTCTTCTAACAGTTCTAAGAACTAGGTAATATCATTATTCCCATTTTAAGGATGATGTTCAACAATTTCTCCATGGTCTCACGGCTTATAACTAACTGCACCTGGATTTAAGTGGAGACTTTTCTGAAATCCGGAGCCTGCCATCTACACCTGACTGTGACGCCCATATATATCAGCTCACGGATTCTTTTGTTGTTGTTATTATTATTATTATTGAAGTGTAATCAGTTTACAATGTTGTGTCAATTTCTGGTGTACAGCATAATGTTTCAGTTATATAGATACACACATATATTTCTTTTCATACTCTTTTTCATTATAGGTTACTACAAGATATTGAATATAGGTTCTTCATTCTCAGAAGCTACCATCACCCTGATATCAAAACCAGACAAAGACACTACCAAAACAGATTCTTAAATCTGGAACTGTCCACGTTTACGTGACCCTCTTTTAGTGCTTTCTCACTAAATCGTCTGTCTCCATGTTTAGCTGGCCCCCTGGAATTCAGAGTCACAAAGTGACATCCTACACCAAAGTAGAAGTGGACTAGATCTATAGGCTTCTTGCATCTGCCACTTTTGACTCATTGGTTGATTGTTTAGTTGACCAATAAGCTTGATGAATTTTTCACCAATGAATTCAGTGGTGAATTTTTAATGTACCAGAAAAACTAGGCTTACCTTGCTCTCTGGTGAAACAGCTGCAGTTTGGGGACCTCTCACCCTTCCCCACACACCACTTTCCCTTTCAGACTTCTTTTCTCTCAAGGATTCTGTGCTTCATTCTGTGCTCATTGCTCCCTTTTCACAACTTCAAAACCAAGTCTTGTCAAATAAGATTTACTTTCACATTATTCTTCCCTGCTGCTGCCGCTTCCTCAGTGAAGATATCTTTTAAAATCTTTTTTCTGGTTTCCTAGTTGTTGTTTTTTTTCACTGTGGAAATTCTGTAAAGTACAGAACAGTATAAAGAAGCAGAAAGAAATATAGACCCCCGCTTCTGCCACCCAGGTGCTGCCACGGTGCACATTTTGGCAGATTTCCTTCTGACTTTCTGTTGTATGAGAAAATTCTAAGGTGTGAGGGATTATTTTATTAATAGAATACAGCCCTTTAAAACAAAGACCTGATTGTCTGGGTTTACTTCCAGTTCAGATTAAACAGAAGTTTCTGGGGGTTCTGGGGGTTCACTGAGGAACTAGATTGGTTTGTTAGGGAAACTGTTGTAATGCCACCCTCCAGGGGAAGACAGCAGAGCTGTTCACAGGTCAAGGCCATTTCTGAGAGAATGAGGGTAAAACAGAGTGAGAGTAGCTGGTCCAGGTGAGAGATTTTTCTAGGAATTCTCTCACACAAGGAGGGTAGCAGCAGGGACCTGGTTCAGCTGGAGGGAATGGGAGTTGAGTGCTGGTGGAAGGGACCAGGGCTCCATGGAGCCAGCTCGCTGCCTGGCTGCCCCAAGGGGCTATGCAAAATACTGAGATAACCTGCCAAAATGTGTGGGACCTCCACCTTAAAACATAGGGCAACTTGATTGTTTCTGAGCCCTGTTAAGTAACTAATGTGAGACCTTTTGTTAGTTTGCCATTAGTAACAGATAACATTTCTTGAGTGTGCCTCCAGCAATGCCTAATCTGTTTGCTGGCGCTATCTCCTTTAGCCCTTAAAACAGGCCGGTTACTGTTAGGATCTCCCTTTTACAGATAAGGTGTCAGAGGCCTTGAGAATTGATGGCTTTGCCCAAGGCCACTTGGATAAATAGAAGAATAGGAATTCCAACCTGGGGATTGTCCCATCACATGGGCTATGATTTACACTTTGTCTGGGGCTTATGGTGAGATGCTAATCTACTAGAAGAAATTGGTGTGTGTGTGTGTTGACGGGGTTGGGGGGGACTTTCTGAATGTCCTCAAATTAGTGTGCAAAAGTAACATTGCTTAGCCCTTCTAAATTACTTTATAAAATGATTTATAAGTACATCAGATACCCAAACTGTCTCCTGACTTTGAAGTATTCTGGGCGTTTGGGTCTGTCAGGAACTTTTTTTTTTTTTTTTTGAGATGAACCTCAATTTTGTTCAGAGAGAACATAGAATTATTTAACAGGAATATTTTTCTCAATTGCCACAAATGCCACAAGAGTTATAATTCAGTATTTAAGTGAATCACTGCTCTGCAATAGCAGTAGTTTTCAAGATAACCTGTAGTGACATGAAGAAATAGGAGATTACAACTTCTCGTACCCTGACTTGCATGTTATTGAATAGAATACTTGCATATTCTATTAAATGGAGTATTTGCATTTAACTTTTTTTAAAAAAGCTTTTTTTGAGATATAATTTACATACCATTCATTTCTCTCATTTAAAGTATACAATTCAGTTGTTTTTAGTTTATTCAGAGATATGTGCAACCATCACCACAGTCAGCTTTAGAACCTTCTTATCCTGTAAAAAAGAAGTCTTGAGCCCTTTAGCTGTCACCTTCCCAAACTACACCCCGTGCCCTCAACCCTAGTCCTAACCAACTATTAATCAACTTTCTGTCTCAATAAAGATTTCCCTGTTCTGGATTTTCATATGAATAGAATCAAGTAATTTGTGGATTTTTGTGACTGACTTCTGCTTAAAGTACTATTTCCTAAATTCATCCAGATTTTAACAGCTACTCAATTGTTCTTTGTTTATTTTTTATATAAGTGTTCTCACCCTTGATGGCACTAAAATTTATTTATCCTTTGTATCTGAATGAGGTTTGTGTGTCCAATGTACAGTGAGGCCAAACAAACCAAAATGTTGGAGTTTGGAGCAGAGAAAGGTTTATTGCAGAGCCAAGCAAGGGTGGGTTAAGCTCAGAAACCCTGAACTCCCCAGTGGTTTTCAGGGAAGAGATTTTATAGGCAAAATTGGTAGGGGTAGGGGAAGTTCTGCAGGGCATGTAACCCTCCTCTGATTGGTTGGTGGTGAGGTAATTGGGTGGTGTTCCCGGAATCTCAGTCATCAGCCTTATGGTTCCAACCAGTCTGGTTTCCTCGTGCTTGTGCTCAGCCTGAAGTTACTGACCTCCATCTGGGTGGGCCCTTAGTGTCTGTAGAAGAACTCAGTGATGTATCATTATGTAAATCCCTTGAGGAGGAAACAGGACCCTGCTTTATTGCTGCACTATTGTTTCTTGACTGCTTCTCCTTTGTTTCTGTGTTCCCCATCTTCCCTAATTAGTAACTGTTTGAAACTGCCCTTGGGAACTCAGGGAGGGTCTGGAAGGCTGAAGCCTTTTTCCTACAATGAGAAATGTGGGACACAGAAAGGCTTTTGTACCTGGGAGGACCCCTACAGAGTTCTGCTCTGTTTCAGTCCCCCCTTTTTCTTTGATACTCCTCAGTCTTGGAGGGAACAGGTGTTAGGCAACAAAGCGAATAATGATTTGGGTAGAGAAGTTAATTATAAACTCAGCCGAGGAACTGTTTTATGGGGACTCTGTCTCAGGAGCACTCAGAATCCTAAATTTTGCAGTGTTACAGGCAGGTCTGGTTCTTTCAGAGCCTCAAGAACACTCTGTATTACTTTAGAGATGGTCACGTCCTCCTCAGCACGTTTTCATCCATCATAAACATGTTTTTCAGCATGCTTGGTTCAGTGCAATCTTCATCTATAGTAAGACTAATCAAAGGCTTTGAACTGGAGTAAAAGAAAGCTGTGAAGCAAATAATGAAAATGCAAAATGGTCAGTACATTTTGGGGATGTTTATAGTTTTAACCTCCATTAATAAAATTGCACAGCCAGAGTAAAATTGGTGATAAATAATGTATTACTTTTGTATTACTTCTTAGGTTTTCTTAGTTATACGATGCTGTTTGTGTTCTGCTATGTATTTACTATGTTGTGTATATTAATATGTGATATTTAGTGCTTTCAATTTCAAATTTTACTTACTCTCTCTTCCTGTGTCTTTCTTGTAAACTGACCTGTTACACAGCAAAAACTGAACTGAGATTAAATGTTTAGGTCTTTGCTCCATTCATTGTACCTTAGCGATTATTTATACAAATATTTAGTAATACATTGGTAAACCTAGAATGAAGTTTATTTAAAAAAAAAGAAACTAGCTTTTTCAAAACTTTCTTAGAATAAGAGAAATTATTGATAAAAGTAAATTATAATAAATTGGCATTTTAATTTTATGCTTTTTTATTTCAGCACTGTCTCAGATTGAGATAGCTGAATTTTGAAATTATTCAATTATTTGTTAATCACCGAGTGGATACCATAAGTTGGACTAGGTGTTTTCACGTATGTCTGAATTCTTTATGACATATGCAAACAACAAAATACACAGGCAAAATGATGTCACATTTTCATAGTTTTATTGTTCCAGCTGTCTGAGTAGTGCCTGCCAAAAACTTTAATGGATTTATCATTATGCTTCATTTTGAGTTTGAGTTGGCAATCAGGAAAATCAGGCAATTAAAAATGCTGATCTTCCAGGCAAAGTCGGAATCTGATACAGAGTTACAGGGTCAATCATGGATTCAGCTACACTGCAAATCAAAATAGGTACCTGTAAATAAATAAATAAATATAGGTGATATGAGCTTGTACTGGGAAAGTATTAGACCTATCAGTAAACACCAGCTCATTAAATGCGTCTGCACTAACTATAAATGATCTCTTAGAAACTGATTATTTAGAAGGGAGTCAAAGCTTCTAAAATAATAAAGACCACACACTTGAAAGCTTTGGCTGAGTCACAGGTGGTTTTAATTCCAATATACTTGGGTTCACAGTAGTAACTCTGGAGATTATTTCATGTTTTCTAGACCTTCAAAATTATTGACCTCCTCTTTTCTGATAGCTCTGGAATCGTGTTTTGATATCTGTTCAAAGAATATGAAGCCTCATTAAGACTCAATATTATTGATATGTTAATTTAAAAATAATTGCATTCCTCTCAGGCGCTTTTTATAAGGAAAAAAAATTTTTTTAATTGAGTTGTAGTCAGTTTACAATGTTGTGTCAATTTCCAGTGTAGAGCACAATTTTCAGTTATACATGAACATATATATATTCATTGTCGCATTCTTTTTCACTGTGAGCTACCACAAGGTCTTGTATATATTTCCCTGTGCTGTACAGTATAATCTTGTTTATCTGTTCTACATAATGCCTATCAGTATCTACAAAATTTCAAACTCCCAGTCTGTCCCTTCCCACCTGGAAAATATTTAACTATTAGAATAGGAAGCTATTTCAGAGTGTCACTTTGCAGCATGAACTTAGTTCTTTGTTAATCTAAAGAAATTTTAAAATGTGATTATAACTGTGTTTTATAAACTCATGAAAAGTCTAAGCAGTTAACTGGGCAGAAGGAACACGTATTTGTGTCTATCCAGGATGGAAGTTTCTGCATTCACCCTTTGTTTCCATTTCTACTCTACTGAGGTGCACCCAACCTGCATTGGATTTGTTTATCAGTTTTGTGTGCCGATACTCTGAGGCAGCTTGCAACCGTGGGGACATACGTTTTGTAGGATTTTTTTTTTTTTTCTAAGTGATCAAACCACGCTGACCCAAGAGTAAATAGTGAGTGCAGTAAACTGATGATATTAAGGTTAAACATATTTTGAAAATCCTTGGTATATCCCTGAAATGAACATATTAGGTTTTTCACTTTATTTAGGACTCTCATACAGCCCTAGGCATCAATTCCAACAACGACATGTACATAAAGATATACTTTGCTGGGATGTTATGAGAATTAAAAAGGCTTAGTTAATGTTGAGGTCTTGACCTTATAAAGTACCATAGCTTTTTATTAAATTTTTAATGGAGAAAATACCCAGGACTGTATTATATAAATGCTAAACTTCAAAATTTAGCTTTTTCTCTTTCCTTAAAATTTTCTCTAACTTTGTTCAAGCCAGTAATCACAGAAGGTGGTTACTGCATATTTCTGGTGTCCTCTAAGCTCACTGTTAGTGACAGATTTGGGGCTAAATCTACTATTCAGAAACCAACATGGCTTTTGTGTAGTTTGGACAAGTAAAAAAATATGTCTTTCTTGGGTTTGTCAATAACAAATTTGCACTATTCTCTCATTACAGACATAAAAAAGCACATGACATTTCAGAAATTATAGTTAAATTTTGATGTTGATTATTAAATGTGAGTATAATTAGATTGCAATATTCATTTAAATGATATTAATGAGTTCTTTTCAGAACAAGTCAACAGCAATGATGAGGATCACAAAATCTTAGAAAAAGATGACCAATGAAATCTTCAGTTGTAAAATTAAGTCCCAGTTTTGGGGTATTCTTTAGGAAAAGAAATCCTTTAGAAACAGTAAGATCACGAAATCGCTTTTATATTTAATATTCAAATGAGCATCTCAGCATAAAGGCCAATAAATTGTTTTCCTTAGATACTCTTGAAAATATTTTTTTCTGCAGAAAATATTAGCTGCTTTAAATGTCTTGTCTGAATATTCTGATTTGTGTCATGAATAGGTCTCTGTGAGTGGCTGAATCATGAAAGAGTGGAGATGAATACAGAATGAATTAGACCCAACAGGTTATTACATACAGGGTACATTCACATAGATTATAGAAACATTGTTCAATTAATGTTATGTAGTCTTTATATTTGGCATTCTGTAGGAACAGAAAAAATCCATACATTTTAAGGAAACTCTCAAAGTGATAACAAACCTTGACAATTATAGGGTGAGCAGGTCGAATGAACAAAAAGTTTAAATAAAAATTTAAGTTTTTAAGTTAATCTGGAATATCATCACTTACCAAAATGATAATGCTTTCTGTCTTAAACATCATGATGGATCACACAGAAAAGATGTTTTAATATTTTGTTGAAAACCAGTTGTACAGGTATAGTCTGGAATTAAAAGTTGTTAGTAAAATGTGCTTGATTCTTACAGAAGGAACCACTGATTATTTTTCCATAACTAACTTAGTAACAACAATGATGTTCTTTGTTAGGTGTTCTAAGATGTATCTATTTAGGAGTTAGTTAACTTCCTTCTCAATGAGCAAACATTAGGTTATTCAGCAATAATTTGATGGAATCAATGTGATCCATGCTGGGAAAGAAGTACCTGCTTGTTTTTGTCAGCATCTCGGGTTCATAGTGTGTTTTTATTAATGGCAGAGGCAGGGGGGATAATACGGAAATTTAATATAAATTTTAGTCCAAAGTATATCAGGCATTTGCATTCACCTTTCCAATGTGTGTGGCATTTCTCCACAACCAATCTATAACCAGTTCCGTCCGTCCCCAAAGTCACATGCAGAGACAAAGACAGATATCTTCTGCCCTTTAGCTCTGACTCACTGATTTATCTTCTTTTTGAATAAGAAAATAGCAAAGATTAAATAAAGCACACTTCATTATTATTACTATTTTGCTGAAAAAGATTTGACGAACTTGTTGGCATGTGAGCCAATGATATAAAATAGCAAAAATGTCAAAGTAATGATGGGAAACTCACTAACAGCTCTTTCAGTCTTAACATCTATCACCACAAAGGTCATGAATCCAAAATATCAACCTACTCCCCCTGCCTTCTTCCCTTCCTCCTCTAAACATTACTTTCAACATGCAGTTTACTTATCTCATCATGTCATAAACTGTCTTAACCACCTGTAAAGTATCCCACAGAGACAGTATTCACAGGCACATATCCAAAAAGTCCAAGTCCCTTCAGCAAAAATTAACCAACAGGTTTGTAATGTGACACTCTGACAGAGATGACCTGTGCTCACGATCAAAATATTCTACACTGATGCTCAAGTGAGGTGGATTGGTTGAGTCCACCTGACTGTGACCTTGAGCGAGTTACTTAATCTTGGTGAGCCCGATACTGTTTTCCACCTGAGGATTAGAGAGAAAAATCATATGCGGCGTGTTTGGCCCAGGTGCCAAACATTAAATATGATCAGTATTATCATTTCAGTGCTTCTTGAGCAGCAGAAGGGAAAGTAAATTATGCTCATATTGGTCAGTTAAACAGCTTCCTGATAAAATGCATTGAAGGCTGAATCAGAGGCAGGTGAAGGAAATAAGTAATATATTTAAGAATATTAACTAGCCTTCATTGTGAGTCGAGGGTTATTTCAGGCCTTTAAAAGGACTAGGCTTAATTACAGATCAGTCAATACTAATGGAATGACTACTAACTTCATACTGTGATATGACAGTGTGATAGATAGTAATCGGGCTGTAGTCCAGGCACATAACAGTGTCATTGCCCTCAAAGCCCTTGAACTACAAGGAGACAAGACTAATAAGCGTGCAGAAATCATACACAATAGACACATACCTGTAGTTAGTTTCTAAAGTGCATCATCTAGAAAGTCATGCAATTTGTCTTTTGTCAAATTGGATGAGAGATTTTGTTTCATTTAACCATTTTATCTAAATGTAGTCTTAGTACAGAAACAACCAGAATTTGTTTTTCTTCATTATGCTTCTAATTGCCTTATTAATTTACACATGAGCCTTCCCAGGTATAAATTAATTCAAATTATGTTGAAAATTTTATTGTGTTGTTCCTTTTAGTGACTCATTTTTTAGTTAAACTTGGTTATGCATTAGTTTTCAGCTTTAAAATTTAGCATGGAGGATATGAATTTATCTTGGGGAAAATCATTTCACTTGATCATCATTTTAATTCAGAATGTATTAGGGAATTTTTGAATAAAGATTTTCCTATAATTTAAGAAACTTAATTAGGATAAGGGGTACAATAAGCAGAAATCTGTGCTTTACTGAAGTTATGAAGTCTTAATTATTCATCTTAACTACCACTTATTGGGTGGAGATTCTGTTTGTGCTTTTACAAGTAGACTCTCTTCTCTGTAGTTCTGCAAAGTAGGTGTTAATAGTTTCCCGATGAGACACTTGAAGGTCAGAGAGATTAAACAACTTGTCCAAGAATATACAGTTTATATCATGAGGCCTGGATACCTGTCCAGGTTTGTACGATTCCAATGTCTGAGATATTTTCACTTCACCCTTCTTTAATATAATTCACTTTATTTACTCTATCTTTCACTTAAATGTGGACCTGGAACTCACAACATATGGTAGATTGGTTCAAATGGATTGTTTTGCAATAGAATAATTTGAGGTTTTTGCCATATTTTTTGGAGGAAAATCTCAATGTCTATAAATCATAGATATAACAAAATATGTTCAATAGAAAATAAAGATGCAATGTAATATATTTATCATCATCTAATGAAATAAAACTGTAACAAGTCCTATTTGGTGGTAGATATAACATACGTACATATTAAGTATGTAATGGGATGTAGTATTCACAAATATCCTTTGATCCCAACTCTGCTCTACATAATCAAGGCTACCTGAACTAACATGGTGGGTAAAATCACATTTGGAAAACATTTAAAACTATTTTGCATCTATTTCTCTATTTTAGGATTGTTTCAGGTTTCTTTAGATGCCACACGTTTTGAAGATTTTAAGGGTGGTTTAGAATGATACTTTTTTTTCTTCTCTCATTACATCTCTGTGTCCAAAACAGATGATTGAAATCTTGGCTTTAAAACTGCATACAAATTTGGTGTCAGGTTTTATTTTGTAATTGTTTAAAAATAATAATTGTGTCATAAATATATAAGGCCTCCCTCTCTAAGAGATTTCATTCTGTTTATATCTCTTTTTTAAACCTTCCTTTTCTTTTTTCTTTCTTTTCCTTCCTTTCCTTTTCTTTTCTTTTCTATTCTTTTCTTTTTTCTTTTCTTTTCTTTTTCTCTTCCTTCCTTCCTTTTCTTTCTCTTTCTTTCTCTTTCTTTTCTTCCTCTTGTCTTCCTGCCTTCCTACCTTCCTTTCTTCTCCTCTACCCAACAATCTTGAAAATTACAAGAAAAACAAAATGACAATGAGAGGTGTCTTTATGGCAGTGGAGAAGGAAAAGGAATGCTTTTTCACTTTTACTGTGGAGGGGAGGGATGATTTTACTTATAGAGCCCAAGAGCTTTAAAATAGTTACTGTTTTATGTATAGCTCTTGAAGCTGGTTCCTTCTTCCATCTTCTGTTGATGTTTTCTGTCTTCCTGTATCACTACTTAAGCCAGCATAGGAGGATGGAACCTTGAGCAAGTGATATACCTCTGAAGCCAACAGCACCTCTTCTATAAAATGGAGCTGCCTCATCATAGATTTTTTTTCCTGTCTGAGAATTTAGAGATAATCTATATAAAGTACTGACATTCAGTAAACACTAATATATAATAACTATTATTTGCTTGTAAACCATTGACTTATTGGGTAAAGGCAGAAGTGTGAAATCATGATCATGGACTGCTCACCCTAGATTCCTCATACATTTTCCAAAAATGTACTAACCCAATTATGTGATTTAATTCTGTGTGTGGTCAGCATTGCAAACCACCAATATTTGTATGGCGATCAAAGCAGGTATTATATGTACCTTAAAATACAATTGCAGCAAGTACTTGAGTTTTCAGAGCTTGAATATGCAGCATCTAGACTGCATCAGCCTTTGTTAAACTGAAATGTTCTTCTGCCATTTCACTGCTCATTAAACTGTCAATTAGAACAGGAGCAGTGGGAAGGGAAGCAAATAAAATAAAATCCAAACTATTTTTGCCACCTTTTAAAGAAAAACACTGCTGTTAATTTTTTAGGGGATTTCATCTATGGGATGATGTAAGATTTCCTTTTTCAGGTGGGTGGGAGAAATCTAGCAGGGATTGCATTATTTTACACATTTAAATTAGGTTATTTATACTCTACCAGTTACTGAAGGTAGTTGTGAGTTTCCTGCAAAGTGCTGAACCTTAATTTACACTTTACCATCTGTCTATGTCTTATGGATTTAATAGATTCTACCCCATAGGATCCTCTTGTAGATGAAATGGACCTTTGGAAAGGCATCCACTTTTGTAAATTTACCTACCCTTCTCTACTGGGTCTCTAAATCAGAGACAGAAGTCCTAGTAAAATACAAGAGGCAAGTAATTATTATTTTTAATGCTGCTTTATTTTTTTCTTATTTTCAGAGTATAGAGCTTTGAATAAATATTAATAGTTGACCTAGTGAGAACAGTATTATGGTAACAATGCACCTGAGAGTATTGTAACATTATTAGTCAAGTCACATGGCTAACAGGCTATTAACCTGAGAGTTTGTTTTCTATATAAATTAATCATGGGTTTTGTCCTACAGGAGTAAAAGATGATAAAAAAAATGAAATTAAAATTGATCTTATTACTTGTTTATAGTACACAACTTGCTGCATTTGTGTTTTATTTTTGTTACAATTTTAACTGCTAATTTAAAAAAAAGGTGAAGTTCAGGATTTTTGATGACATCAGAACTGCATAATTATGTTAATTGTGGGTTGAATGTGAGAATTAAATCCACATATAACACTAGATGATATTTAACAAGCTTAATTTAAGAAATGGAGCTTTTTATAATTAATAGTCATGTTCATTTCACATGTGTAAGTATGTTAGTATATATACATATATATTTGGATGTATATGCATGTAGGTACACACTACATATATACATATATACTCAATTATACAACTAAATATATCTATATCTATATATGCATATGTATCTATGTGTGTGGGAGAGGATCTTTAATGCTACATCTAAAAAAAAGGCAAATGATTATGTAATACGTAATGATAATATTACGTATTATCAATATATGGAGAAAAACGCTTGGTCTGTGGAGTCAGAAAAAACTGAATTTCAATTGAATCTGCCCCTTACTGCTTATATAATTTTTTCATCTATTTGAGCCCCAGTTGCCTCACCTGTAAGTTAATACATATCAAAAAAAATATATTTGTGTGTAGTGAACAAGACAGTATGAAATGTGTCAGGCACAAAACTAGCCTCTGCATGTTAGCTGACCTTCCCCTAAGAATGAAGAAATACAGAATTTGTTAGAATCTCAGAAAGCCATTCTTGTTAAAAATGAGATAAAGAATATGATATGCTATGGCTTCCAAAACCATGTAGTTTTGTTATGTAACAATTCTCCAGATAATCCAGGTTGTAGAAAAATGAAGTAACCAAAACTCTCTTTTCATTCTTTACTGGTTTTTGTCTTTGAGTAAGACAGGAAGATTGTCAAAAATATGAAATTGTGGGTTTAAACAGTCCACTGGCCAGGAAAATGCATCAAGCACGGAGCATGCGTTATGTCCTTCCAGTGAGTAAATAAATAGAAAAAAATTTTTAACAAGATACATTTTTAAAAAGAAATTAAATAAAATGCTCACATTATGTTCAACTAGGGAAAAAAATTACTCCAATTATATGTATCCTAAGTTGTATTTTTATTTTAGTTTACTATAAACTGGTGTAAACATATCCTCACTTTCTAAAATACTCATGCTGGCTGGTGCAGGGCTTGTGTGGAGAGAGATGCTCCCAGAATCATGACCCTTGAGCAGAGGTGGCTTTGGAGTGACTGCTTGGAAGGTGTTGGCATTTTCCTGCTCTTCATCCGATCTTCTCACAAAGCCACTCCCCTCAAAAAGAAAACCAAAAAAAAAAAAAAAAAATACTCACTTAAATTAAAACGATATGTTTGCTCTGCTGTTGTAATGTCCCCAGACCATCTCCTTCTACTCAGTCCTTAAGTTCCTCACACTTTATAATTTTATAGTCATCACCAATTTCAAGGTAAGTGAGCTCCAAATAATCAGGCATTCAAGTGATAGCAATGGTTAAAATACCAGCAGATTTTAGATCTTAAAAGACCCAAAGAAGAAAAAATTATGCTGGTAATAAAAATAGCTGTATTTCACATTAACATTGAGGGTTCTGGAATCACATCACTTGGGTTCAAATTCCTGCTGTATCACTGTCTTGCTGTGTGTCTTTGAACATATTGCCTAACCTCCATGTGCCTGAGTTCCCTCTCTCAAGTAGGAAAAATAAAACCACTGAGCTCATAGTGATTGTAAAAATGTTGTAAGGATTACATGAGAAATTCTATTATATCTCAATAACAGCAACAAAAAAAGAAATCCATGTTATTTAGCACAGTGATGTTAAAATAAGGATTAGTTGTTGCTGTAATTTACATTATTACTATTATTAAATGTTTGTCATATTGCATAGAAACAAATTTGTGATTGTGCTTGAAGGCTAGAATTCTTTTACATTTTTAATACTAGAATATGGTCAGTCTCTACCAAAAATGATATTCATTGTGCAACAACCTTTAAATAGAAGAAAGGAAGAAAGGAAAGAAATAAGAACACAAGGCTTCTCCTTTTCCCATTTTTTCCACTCAAACAGTGGAGCTTTATATAGTGCTTTTCTCAATAAAGCACCAGAAATAAATTGACTGCTGTTCATTATCTGGACACAAAGTGTCCTGATTGCTTCAGTTCATCTAGGCATGTAAATTATTCCACACTAAATTAGGCTTTAGGATTCAAGCATCAGTAGGAAAATATTTCCTGAGTGACTTAACCAAATTTGCATTATTGTAACAAAAACTTCTAAGGCAGTCCTACAAGGAACTTTGGTGGGGACAATAAGGAGTTCCACAAACCTTGCATTTTTATCTAGGTACAATTAACTTGTGCTCAGAAGGGCAATTAAGATGATGACCTGCCACAAATTAATTGCATTTTAAATTTGTTCTCTTCCTGCTACTTACTAGACCTTCTAGCCTCTTTCTGTATTTTTTCCTTTGCTAAACGAATAGCAGAACGTATGCCCTTGGCTGGATCTACATAAGAATTTATGATGCATTTTGGCAAATCTGAATGGAGAAGCTTTTTCAGATGTCATAGAAACTATGACACAAGTATAAAATGTCAGAAATATATTAGTCAAAAATGAAATCCATTGTTCAGTGATAACATTAGCTATCTAGAGTCCTTGTATCTTTTTACATCTTTCTATATTTTTAGAATGTTGACTTTTTTCCCATCCAACTCTTAGCCTCATGGTCACAAGATGGCTGCTACACCTTCAGGCGTCATATTTGTATTCCAGGAAGGGAAAAAAGAATGGTAAAGGCATTCTCTTTCCAAAGATTTGTGTTTTAATTTGGGAGAAAAGGCTTTCTCTAAGAGATTTTCCCTTATGTTTTATTAGCCAGAACTGAACCATTTCCTCAACCCAACCAATCATTGGCTGAGGGAAATGGCTGTTGAGTAGACAGTGGACAGTCTCTGCTGCACCTCTATTCAGTCAATGAGAAAACCAATCTGTTGCCTAGAACAGACTTGCACAAGCCTCACAATTAGCTGCAGAGAAATGTTAACTGGCCCCTAGTGGCTTCCACCTTACCAAGCTGCACCCTTCCATTAGTCAGTCACTTGTTCATTGAAATTCTCTCTAGAACTGTGTTATTATTCTTGAAAGTCAATTTCAATTACCTTTAAGGGATAATTAAAAATATTTAGTATATTGACAAATAAATCACCATACTGAATGTCTGGAAAAAAACACTCTTTGTCAAGAAATATTTCTATTTCTTAGACCTTTAGAGAAACTGATGTAGATTTAAATCTGTCAGAAAACTTCTTGAAGCATATTGTTTTCTTGTCTGCAGCTACTGTATATTCTGCTGCCTGCTTATCTTCATAGTAACAATCACAAGTTGGATGCTCTTTTTAGCTGTAACAGGACGATGCTGAATAGACCAGCTGAGAGCTATTTTACAAGAAAATTTAGCAATCACTTTGTGGTAATGGATATTGGTTTGTGGCACATCCGTTCCAGTTTCTGCCTTGTTAAACACTTTAAAAGCAGCTTCAGTTTACTCAGCTTCTCCTTCTGACCCTCTGGGAACTAAAGGTTTTATGCATCTTTGCAACTGGTAGTGAAGAAAGCCGAGCTAATCTTAATTGCATATTTTGTCCATTGACATTATGTAGAGAAGGCTACCTGGACACCTTTTAATAACTTTCGATTTTATGCTGCTTCAAATGCTGGGAAATATGCTGATTCTTTATAACACAAAGTTCCAACATAATCTGTTGATAGATCTTCCCAGAATATGTTAAAAGGGACTTTCGATGGTTTAGAGAAAGGAAGCAAACATTTAGTTAATTTCATTGCTGTCAGTGCTGGTGGAAGCTGTAGCTGTTAATTAGTCATCTTTGCATTTTACATCAGAAATAAAGTATGATTGCTGTTGGAATAAGATACTTAATAAAATGCCAAATTTAAAAATAACAGCCCCTGTCTCCTGCTCCTCCTCTGAGATTATCAAACCGTACTCAGAACATTGAAACTGTTCACAGTATCTATTTGATGGAAAAAGGAATGTTCAGGGAGTCCATGTGTTTGTGATTATAGCAATAAAATACATCCTGCTTTATAAAGTAATGTTTATTCTAAATTTCAGCAGTAGACTGTCATGAGTGCCTTATTAAAAACATTACTAGGTCAAGTTAGAAAAGTTAATTGAAAGATTCAAAGAAATCAGAAGCTGTTACATATTCTGTCACAAAAATATTTGATCTTTCTGATACTAATTCCTGCACTTGACATTTTCTCTGAATCTGAAGCAATACTTCTGAAATACTGATGATGAATATGAAACAGACTCCTGGATAGTATTTCTTAATTTCCAAGCCAGAGCTAACCAGATATACCTAGAACCTTTAGGAAATGTTGCAAGATACACTTTTTAGATGATTAATAAATAATCAAGATTAGTTATTGCAGTTAACTAAAGGCTGTAACAGTTTCAACATTCAGGAGACCCAAGAATAGAACTGGTTTTGTCATGGATAAAATATTTCTGGAAACACTTCCTACTTGTCACAGTTCTCATAATGTACTTTTGCTTGATTTAATATAATTAATAAAACTTGTTAAGTTTAGTCAACTCAGTTCCCTCAAAATGAATGCTAAATTGTGTACATAACTTGCATCAAGGATTTTCATGTAGGTAGGATCTCCTAGTCACAATGAGGTCACCCTGATCCCTTCTCATATTTCTTCTTGTAGCATATTCATTTCAGTTTTGTTCTAAGCAAAACATAATCAGAAGATACACGATGCTGATGCTTTCTAGTTTCAAACACCATAACGGACATCCTATAAAGATTTCATGTTATTATGCCACTAACTCTCTCGGCAAAGAGAATAAAATTTAGGTACAAAGTTAAAGGGCTATGCAGGAAAAAATACAACCCGTCTTTTTTTATTAATGGAAAATTGAGGCCTGCAAAAAGAGGGCCTTGCCTAGGATTAGATAGAAATGGACTGTGAATGAGTATCTGTTAGACAACATCATTCGAGTAAGAAAAAGTGTTCTGATGGTCCATCAGTCTCTTCCTGAGTCTTTATTTTGGATCGGTTGCTTTTACCAGTTTCATCTATCAATTTTCATTTCATTCCTTTTAAAATTAGCATACATGAAATATTGTCTTTTAAAAAACATTCTCTTATATTGCATTATTCACTCTGGAAAGATGACTGTATTTACTTGCTAAGGTAAACTTCATAATCATCCAGGTGTTTTAGTTTTGAATGTGCTTATCGCGTCCTTGCATGGAGCCCAAAGAGCTCTAAAGTACCTGTGCTGTTTTAGAAAACGTTTCGATAATTCCATTATATGTAGAGTTAATGTAAGTGAAATGCATAATGCTATTTATTTTCAAGATTTTGTTTTCTGATTTAAGTAAGAATTTCCATTTGAAAGACTAGTGTTCTGGTGGAGAAAGTACCTATGTTTTGAGCAAGTTACATGCACTGAAAGGCTCTCTCTGTGAAAGTCGTAAATGATTTCCTTTTTAGGGAAGCCAGAGTGTGATGTGGACTATTACAAAAGAAAGAAAACTAACATTATTGGGAGGGTATGATGTGCTGTTACTTTGTACGCATCAAATTATTTATTTCACATAATGATCTTGTGAAGTAGCGGTTTACTGAATCTAGGCTGCTTAATTTCCCCAAGGCTTTAAGAGCTAGCAAATAACAAAACTCAGTTTTAGATTTAAGCCTTCTCCCAAAACCACGCACCACTCAGTACACCATAATGCCAGTAAGATTAAACGGCTCGAACTGAACAAATACACTTTACGATACAATGAATTATTTCTGTTATGGAATCATGGCACAGGAAGTTTTTGCCAAGCAGGAAGGTTGCATAAGTGTTTACTGAGAGCATATATTCTAATTTCTTTCTCTACTGTGAAAGTGGTGAATAGGAACTTTTGTAAATAAAAATACCTACAATAAAGTAAGACTTAACTATAGACAGCCTTAGCTCTTTTCACTGTTTCTAAGTTACTGTAAAGTTGTTAAGCCCTTGCCTGTTATGAGCAAAAACGTCTTTCCAGCCATTTGGAACCTTGGCTTATAACGACTTCCTGCATCCATTCCATCTACTTCTATTTTTAACTGGGGTTTAGAGACAGACTTAGCACAGTGCCAGGAGCACAATATATTTAAATAATGCTGAATTTATGCTCTTAATAACATCAGTCCAGTGGCTCTAACCATTTCTGCAGTTGTGTCACTGCCATCATTTCCTTTCCCTAGATAATGTCTTCTTTTAAAAGTTCATACCTACTTTTAAAATTAACTAAAATTAAGATTAATTTCACTTGGAGGAATTTTTTGAGAATCCAACAAACAGTATTTGAGAGAACTGAATGTCACAAAACAGAGTTAAAGTATTAATAAAACATAACACATTTATTTTTTTATGGAAGAATCTGAAACTTTCGAAGGATAGTAGTTTGCTGGTAACCTGGCTCTCAAAGGGAGGGAGACTGAGCAGGACAAAAACAAGCTCTGACTGTAGAGTTAGCCAGTTTCTGTGTGTAAAGACTACCTCTGGAGCCAATTTCAAGCTGCCATCGTGATACTACTGACCACAGAGTTGGGAAGAGACTCACGTAACTGACTCTCTGGAGCAGGTAGGAGTGCACACACACCACGGTCCTGGGTCAGATGGGTGTGTTCAAGGTGACAGCATCAAGGTACCTGTTCACAGAGGAATCTGCTGAGGTCAAAGGCATGGACAGAAATGTACAGTTCTACTTCAGTTAATGATCTTTTGGCTCTTTGACTCTCACCACGATATCTATTTAGATCTCTAATACAGCATTTAAATTCAGTCTTCTGGGTGTTAATTCTAAACTCTCCCCACCCGATCCTGGCTTTTCTCAGACTTGGAGCCCATGGCAGCCAGTTGTCTCCAAGAAGAATCCTCTGCTTTTATTCTGCCCTGCCCCAATGAAACTCACCCCTCTGGCTGCAAATGTCTCACATTCTAGCCATGTGGGCCGTGCTCCCCTACACTCCCCTCTCCCCAAGGATACAAGTTCAGACAAGTATAATCATGGTTCATTGTGAGTTAATATAAGTGCTGTTACACTAGGCTGCTGAGGAGCAGCGTGGAGAAGAATGAAGGTCTAATAGGTTATCCTGGGGCTAAAATTTTAGAATCATTTCAATAACAGGTAAACTGAGTCATCAGAATTTAAACAAACAATTACTGGTTGAAACACACACACACACACACACACACACACGCAATCCAGAAATGTACTTAATATTTTCTCAACACATTTTATATAGAAGATCAGGACTGTTTGCTTTGTATGCCCTTGTAAATCCTTTGGAGACACTGAACTACAAAGGGGTGCCAGTCTGTGTACACACACACACACACACACACACACAAGCACACTTGTTTATTTACTTAGTTACTTATTCTTTGCCTAGTTTCAGAAAGGACTTAAAGTGTCAGAAAGAATTTAAGGTTAGCCATTGAATAGGAAAATATAATTATATAGTCTTGGTTCACAGGGTTCATAACTAAATAGAAAATCACAGGTGATTTGTATAGAAAGACAGCAACAGGGTGTTCATGCCCATCATAATTATGATCTTATGTCTGGTTTTTTTTTGATTCTATGTTACTGCCTAGAACCCTAGGGATGGGGGAGTCATTTGATAGAAAACATTTGATAAACAAGGATTTATTTCCCTTTAAAATGCATATATTCTGAGAAAGCTAATATACTAGCAAATGTCTATTCAGTTCAGTTACTGATTTAATTTTTCAGCATTCCAGGTAGAATCTGCTGTGGGGTGAGTTTTAATGGAGTTTGAAAGCTAAACAACTTTGTATTACGGAAAATTCTGGGAGAGTGGAAAGACATGAATATGGTTCTTTATTGATGTCAGGGCTTATGGTTGGGCTGGAGGTAAGATGAATTAGCATTGAGAACAGAGAGAACTACAGGAAAGGTTCTAATCTTCTGATAAAGAAGATGCTTATCTATAAATATTCAACATGAAGGAGTCAAAACAGAAACTCAACTTTATTTCATCACTTTACAACTCAAGTTCCTTTCATTCATCCATTCAGCATTTGTGAAGCCATTAGAGTGTTCCAGGCATAGTGTTCCCCAAAGACACTTTCATCTTAGATTTGTACTATGATTCAACCACATTATGAGTTAAATGGATTTCTGTGGGCTAGCCAGGAAGCCCGAGTAATATCTAATATTCTTCATAAACTGGGGAATGCTGATATTCCACCCCCATCCTTCACTCAAGAATGAATTAAAAACTCTAGTCACATTCTCAACTTCCGCAGTTTGTTAAGTATGTCAGTCGTAAGCAGACAGGGTTAGCAGTTGTGTTCTAACTACCCTGTTAACAGTACTAGTTCTGGGAAAGCTAGATTTTCTGTTTGAGAAGAAAATTATAAGAGAAAATTGTTTCAAAGCATTCTTCCTTGTGATGATTTGTGGTTTTACTATTTATTGTTTCTTGGGGCAAGCTACTTACTTCCTCTGCTTCAGTTTCAATATTTATAAAATGGAGATCATAATAGTACCTGCCTCCTAAATTTGTACGTATTACGTGAGCCTTGTAAAGTGCTGAGCACAGTGTCTGGCACATAGTAAGTACAGCAATTCTGCCCTCTACTGCTTAGAGAAAAACATGGGGACCAAAAAAGTAATGCCAGATCTCAGCCTGATACATCTTACACACACACACACACACACACACCACACACACACGGCAACATAATCTGGTTTATTAGTTTATTATTAAAAAAAGAGAAACATATAATGGAAGAAATAATCAAAATGGAAAGAAATATTTCAGCTGGAGATAACCCAGCATATAACCACTGCAGCCTATGTTGACATATTAAACCTACAAGTTTTCTAACCTGCTTTCTAAAAGCTCTTAAATGTAAATGCATTATAAACCACATGGAAAAAATTATGCCTCTAGTGCTGATTTTTTCAATTATTAAGAAATGAAAAAGAAATAAAGTAGCAATATAAGTGTAATGCTTATTATTCTTCTAAGAGAAATACAAAGTTAGTCATTGTATTAGTCATTAGATTAGAATTACAGATTATTCAGATCAGTAAAGGAGCTGTTGGGCATTGTTGAGGTCTTCCAGATGAGGAAATCAATGTCTTTTAAATATTCTAGTTTGGTAGAAGGCATTTTCTTTTCTTTTGAACTTTCCTGTACACCAGAAATAATTGACACATTGTAAACTGACTATACAGAAAGAAAGAAAGAAAGAAAGAAAGAAAGAAAGAAAGAAAGAAAGAAAGAAAGAAAGAAAGAAAGAAAGAGAAAGGAAGGAAGAAAAAGAAAGAAAGGAAGGAAGAAAGAAACTGAAGCTACAAAAAATATATATAATAATTTAACATCCTCAACTTGATAAAGAATATCTAAAAAGACATACAGCTGACTTAGTTAATGGTGAGAAACATGAAGCCTTGTCACTAAGATCAGGTACAGGACAAAGATGTTTCCCCTCACTACTCCTTTTAAACATAGCACTGAAAGTTCTAGCTAATGCAGTGAGACAAAAACATAAAATAAAAGGTAAACAGATTAAGAAGGGAAAAATAAAACTGCCTTTGCTTGCAGATGATATTGTCATCTACGTAGAGAAGCCAAAAGAATTGACAGAAAACTCTTGACTAGTAAGTGATTATATGTTCATAGTGGCACTGTTTATAATAGCCAAGACATGGAAACAACCTTAATGTTCATCGACAGATGACTGGATAAACAAGTTGTGGTATATTATACAATGGAATACTACTCAGCCGTAAAAATGACAACATAATACCGTTTGCAGCAACATGGATGTCCCTGGAGAATGTCATTCTAAGTGAAGTAAGCCATAAAGAGAAAGAAAAATACCATATGATATCACTCATATCTAGAATCTAAAAAAAAAAAAGAAAAAGAAGACAAATGAACCTATATATAAAACAGAAACAGACTCACAAACATGGAATACAGACTTGTGGTTGCCAGGCTGTAGGCAGGTGGGAAGGGATAAACTGGGGGTTTGAGATTTGTAGATACTGACAGGTATATATAAAATAGATAAACAAGTTTATACTGTATAGCACAGGGAAATATGTGCAATATCTTGTAGTAGCTCACAGTGAAAAAAATATGAAAATGAATATATGTATATTTATGTATGACTGAAGAATTGTGCTGTGAGCCAGAAATTGGCATAACATTGTAACGTGACTATAACTCAATTAAAAAATAAAATTAAAAAATAAGTGATTATAGCAAGATTGCAAGATACAAGATTAATATACAAAAGTCAGTTGAATAAGTCGGATTTGAAATTAAAAACACAATACTGTTTATATTATCATCATGAAAAAAATGAAATAATTAGGTATACACCCCACAAAATATGCATAAGGTCTACATGAGGAAAACTACAAAGCTCTAATCAAAGATATCAAAAAACTAACTAAATAAATAAATTCCATGTTTTTGAATAGGAGGACTTAATATTGTCAAGTTGTCAGTTCTTTCCAACTTGATCTATAGATTCAGTGCAAGCCCAATAAAAATTCCAGCAAGTTATTTTTATGGATATTGATGAACTGACTCCAAAGTTTATATGGAGAAGCAAAAAAAAAAAAAAATAGCCAATACAATATTGAAGAAGAATAACAAAGTTAGAGAATGGACACTTCTCAATTTTAAGAATTATGATAAAGTTATAGTAATTAAGACAGTGTGGTAGTGGCAGAAGAATACACAAGCAGATCAATGAGAACAGAACTGAAAGCCTAGAAATAGACTTACATAAAGATAGTCAATGATCTTTGACAGAGAAGCCAAGGCAATACCATGGGCAAAGATAATCTTTTCAAAAATGGTGCCGGAGCAACTGAACATCCACATGCCAAAAAAAGAATCTGGGAGACAAACCTGCACAGCCCAAGTCCAATGCAGTCTTCGCTTTGGAAACAAAGCATTGGCGAGACATTCTAGCGCTGACCTAATGTCCTCTTGTCTGCAGGGTTCAGACACGTGCCAAATGCTGGATAGTCAGACAGGGCTCTTGTTAGAATCTGGCTTAGCTCAGGAGACTGTACAGGTTGGAGGATAGGACAAGGCTTTATCCCTGTGTAGATCAAGCATCACAGTGATGCCCCAGTGTCTCATCACCAATCATCAGGAATTCAGCTGCCTCCCAGGCCGAATACAGCTCTTTCGTTTTGCAGTGGTTTTCCTGGGGAGGGAGGCAGCAGCCCAGCAAGCATCACAGTTGGTTCTTGGTGAGGGGGTGCTCCTCCCTCACTCATGTGTCACTGTCAGATGACTTGAATTGATAATGCTGATCCTCTGTGAGGTTGACCTGATGGTGATATATTCATCTTACCTTAACAGTGCCTGTTAATCTGCTCAGGGTCAAATTCCTGGAAAGAGTTGAGTGGAGCAGCTTGTTCCTATATACTCCTGGAAAGCCTCCAGAGTTGAAAGGTACCATTGCCAGCAACCTGCTTTTTTGCTCAAAGGTCCAGCACCTTGTTTGGAGCCTGATAATGATTTGAAGGGAAAGGTGTAAGCCATATTTCTGCTCAACTCGTCTGAAGTTAAGAGGTCTGAAAAAAGAACAAAGCACACATAATGGAATCCAACTCTTAGAGAATGTCAAAAATGGAATTTTCAAGCCAGTTCTTAGAACCTAGCTGTTCAAGTTAGCGTGCAATCTTTTAGCCTTTCTAAATAAAGATTGTGGTTAAAAGAAGGTTTATAAACCTTCACTAAAAAAAAAAAAAAAAGAATCCAGACACAGACTTTACACTCTTTTTAAAAATTAACTTAAAATAGATCACAAACCTAAATGTAAAATGCAAAACTATAAAACTCCTATTAGATAACAGAGGAGAGAACCTGGATGATCTTGGTTATGGTGATCCTTTTTAGATACAACGCCAAAGGCTTGAATTGTAAAAGAAATAATGGGTATGCTGGAGTTCATTAAAATTAGAAACTTCTGTTCTAAAAGGGACAATGTCAAGAGAATGAGAAGACAAGTTATAAACTTGGAGAAAATATTTGCAAAAGACACATCTAATAAAGGACTGTGATACAAAATACTCAAAGAACTCTTAAAACTCAGCAATAAGAAAACAAACAACCTGATTAAAAAATGGTCCACAGACCTGAACAGCCACCTCACCAAAAAAGATATACAGATGGTAAATAAGCCTTTGAAAAGATGCTCCATATCATATGTCATTAGATAAATGCAAATTAAAACAAGATTTCACTACATACCTATTAGCACGGTCAAAATCTGGAACATTGACAACACCAAATGCTGGTCAGGCTATGGAGCAGTAGAAACTCCCTTTCATTGCTGATGTGAATCCAAAATGGCATAGCCACTTAGGAAGGCAGTTTGGAGGTTTCTTATGTAGCTAAACATACTCTTACTAAGTAATCCAGTAATCATACTCCTTGCTGTTTACCCTAAGAATCTGAAAACTTTCGTCCACATAAAAACTTGCATATGGATGTTTAAGCTGCCATGTTCTAACTCAGTCATGGAGTATAATCACGCTCAAGAGTGTATCTGGAGTGAGGACTCTTGTCCGGTACAGTTACTATCCAACTTCAGTCTCAAGCATCGTTGGAAGCCCCACCTAGTCTTCCTCAAAGTGGGTCTACAAACATCAAAATTAGTCTGTAAAATGAGTTCCTTGTCCTAGAATCTTCAGAAAGCCTGGATCAAAAGGGGCCTGGAGACTGAGAATGAGTCAGGTATTCTTCAGCTTAGATTAGGGCCCCTTTTATTAGGCATGTAAAGGTAAGAGGTTGAAGTGATGTGGAGGTGAGAGTAGAGGTGGGAGAAGCAATGCAGGAGGGTGGAAGAAGCCCAGAATATGGTTTCAGGAGCCCAGAGTTAGAATCCAGCTCATCCTGCTCTGTGATCTCCTGGCTATGAGAAACCCTACTGAACAGCTTGTAACATTGAACTCTAAACAATTTTACCTACCTTTCTCCACCATTTTATTGTGAGCCTTTTGCAACTTAAACAATATCTTTATCCATCCAACTTTTAATTTTGAATAATTTTACAGCTACAGAAAAGTTGAAAGAATAGTACAATAAATGTCTGTGTATTCTTCATTAAATTTACAAATTAACATAGTACCATGTTAATGTTATCCCTCTCATACTGTATATTCTCTATACACTCAATTTTCTTCTCAAGCATTTGAAAGTAAGCCGCAGACATCATGGTACTTCACCATTAAATATTCATTCTGTTTTCTCTAAAGACCCAGACATTCTCAGATCCATAATACCATTATCAGAAACAAGAAATTAACATATATTCAACAATGTCATCTGATATACAACCCCTATTTAGATTTCCTCAATTGTCCCAAAAATGTACCTTATTGCTTTTATTTTAATCTAAGAATCAGTACAGGTTGCCATGTTTTTTTAGTCTCATTTAATCTAGTGGAGAGCTCCTACTTTTTATTTTTTCTTCCATGACATTAATGTTTCTGGAAATTTCAGGCCAGGTGTCTTGTAGAATATTCCACATAATGGAATTTTTTGTTAGCTTCCTTATGATTAGTTTCAGAGTATATACGTTGAGGGGAAAATCGGTGATCTTGGAACTTTTTGGCAGTTAGGTCAGTACTTTCTTCCCTCTATAATGAAGAAAGAATCTGTATGAGATGCTTTGAGGCCATGGGACTGTTTTTTCCTAACAACCTTTCACCCAGTAGTTTTAGCGTAATTCATGAGTCTTGCCTGTGTTCATTATTATATTGGGAGTGCAATGGTGATTTGAAAAATATCTATATATCTATATATCTATATATCTATATATATCTCATTCTTTCTACCCCTGTTAATTAGCACTCTTCTTTAGAGGAGATTTTGCCACTGCTCTCCTTCTTTAGGTTCCTCTCTCTTCCTCTTTCTCTCTCTGTCTTCCCTCCCTCCCTCCATCTGTTCTGCCAACCCCACCTCCGCCACCTCTGATAGAATATCTCTGTAGATTCATGGGTTTTCTCGTAACAGTGTCTTATAATCCACTGCCATCATTATTGTACTTGATGCCTAAATTATCTCCAGTTCGGCCAGTGGGAGCCCTACCAAGGCAACAGAGGTGTCCTGACAAGCCCCATTAGTCCTTCAGCACTTCCCTGTTTTGTGGTACAGAAGATGTCCAGGGACTCTTTGTACTTTCCCTGCCCCAGACCTGGAGTCCCCTAACGTTTTCCAGGAAGTTCTAGTTCATTTTAGTGGTAAATGGTATTTAGAAACCAAGACTGAGATGTCATTGCTTTGGGGGTAAAATGAAGTAATTGATGGGAGACTACTTAGTAAAAAAAATATAAGGCGCCACCCTGTCGCGATTGTTACCAGGGTCATCAATCAAGCACTCACTTTTTTGGAGCAGTGCTAAATAGCAGCACCAAAATGAGTCTCCCTGTGTTTAGAAGATAATTAGGAGACACAGGACACGTGTGAAGCAGGGAGGGAAACATAAGCCAGCTTTGTCAGATACAGTGTGGATTCTTATCTGAGGGCTTGAAGAGAGTAAATAGAGCAGAAGAAAAAACCGTTGACTGTATTCTCACCTTTTCCTGAAGTTGCTTTGTTACTCAATTCTTCAGATAGAAAAGTATAAAGTATTTTATGAATCAGCTGTAATTTTTTTTTTTAAAAACCTGAAATGGTCACCTGAAAAGTTATGAGACATAAACGTGTGATTTCTTCTATTTTTACCTTTGCATTTGTTTAATAGGTACAAAAGAACAGTGTAATTTAAAGAATTCTGAAATTTTTTAAAAATTTGCAAATATGTAACTTTTAAAAACTTTTCCTGGTGGAAATAGTACCTGTGTCACATTTGAGGAGTTAGTGTGGTGACATCTTTGAGTTTCATTGTGGGCAAATAGATTATTGTGGGTTTTGCTTCCTGTAACTTTATTACAAATAAAAAAAACATAGTTGTCTATAATTTAATTTTTAAGATTCATGCTAGAAATATCATTTGATTTAATTTCCAGGCTTTCCTGCTTGTTCTGCATCTCTTTATACTCTCAAATTAAACCGTTTTTTAATGACAATCTCCTATGAGAGCATAGATTATGGTAAATTGTCAGAGGACAGAGATCAGTGAACAGGGGGATGCTTAGCAGCTCATTATTTCTAGGGAAGGAATGCAAAATAGCCAGGATATCCAGGAAATAGCAATTCTTTTGTTTTTAACTTTGCCAGGACTATTTCTTTTGACCATGATGGTAAAGGGAGGGATGAGGATGGAGTAAGGAAGACATACATAGAGACCCAATGGTTTTACAAGTCCTCTCTTCAGAGGAAGCCAGGCTGAAAATGGAAAAGAACAAAGGAGATGTGATTGTATGCTCTATGTTGGAATGTCCTTTACTTCTATATTTTTGGTTTTGCATAAAATTCAGATGGAGGGATGTTGAATGCCTGTGTGTTTGTTGGGCACGCTGAGCTAAGTGAGGAAAGTGATTGGGTTTGAGAGTGCTCTGTTTGACCTGTTTCAAGAATTCCTCATTTTCCAATACTGAGCAGAATGAGCTACTCTTAAAAAGAATTCAAAACATATGCAGAAAAATTGGGGCTCATGGTAAAACTCATCCTAGGTCGGTTCATGAAACCGCTTCAGTTTACTAGCAGTTTGTCCTTGGGGAAGTTATCTAGTCTTTCTGTGTCTCAGCTTGACCCTTACAAAATGGAAATAATAAAAAGAGTTTCATGATAAGGTCCCATTAATATGTGTAAAGTGAAGGCAAATGCTACAGTGAAGGCAAATGCTAAGTACCCAACAAATATTAGCTCTTACTTTTATTATTTATATTTTCCTAAGTAGAAATATTTTTAAAAAATAATTTCTCATCAATATGGGATCATTTCTAAACAATCCAGTCAACACGTGAATAAAATACTCAGTCCTCAAACAATCCTCCTTCAGAGGCCATCTGAATCCAGTTTAGGATTAAGGACACCCCTACCCTCTGTCTACCCCCATGCCAACCTCTCCATCCCAACCCAGAATAGTTCTCTAGCTCACAGTGGAATTTCTTGGCCTCTCTTAAACTAACTCAACAGTAAGTATGGAACTCCGAAGCTCGGAAATCAGTCCCAAGCTCTGTAGACCAAGTTCATGTTAACATATATATATAAGCATATTTGTCTGTGGGTGCTGGCTGTGCTGTCTCCAAATCCCTGATGGAGGTCTGATCCTTAAGATAAAACTGTGAGAGCTAAAGTAATGTTGTACTTTCATCTGACATAAATAGGTTTTTTATTCATCTTATAGTTGCTTTGCACTTGAAAGAGCCAGCTTTTTTCTGTGGCTGCCAGTTCATAAACATCAAGTACAAAACTCGCAGGAGATGATAGAAATATAGCAAGAATGATGAAGACAACATTATAATTTTATCAGCAATATTTGTAGATTATATTTAAAGTAAATATCATAAATCCAATCTTGGGATCTTTTTTGTATCTTCATTTGACTCTTAGCAGTGTGAAGTGAAAGTTAATTTTTCCTTAAAATATCCTTGATTAGAGCAATTTTTTTCTGGATGTGACCTGTCATTACTGGCTGTAGCTAGTAAAGAAGGGGTGACAGGAAAGAAAACATCAGCAAAAAAAAGAAAAGAAAAAAGGGAAAACAATAAAGTAAGTCATTCTTAAAAAAATGAATTTCTAATCTTAATATAATCTTTAATTATAGAAGACGTTGTGGTAATTCATTATGCTTATTCTTGACACAAATTCAAATTCACACATAGTTTGGCCCCTCACCCCTCTTTTTATAGAATCCCTGTTGTTTTCATTGGCATAAGAAACAAAATAACTTTGCATTTGGTGAAAATTATCTAATTTTTTCCCCAATCCTCTGTTACAATGTTTTTTCAAAGTGTATTCCATGAACCAGTGGCACCAGAATCACCTGTGGTGCTTAATAAATACACACTAGACTCACAGGCCACCTCTGAACTGCCAAGTCCAGTCTCACAGAGGTGACATCCAGGATGCTGGGTGGAGCCCAGCATTTTACCACAGCCCTGTGGAGTCCAGAAGAAACAGTGTGAGCCACAGCCGTGCTCTCCGCTTCACAGTCTTTCCCCCATCAATGGACCTGCAGGGAGTGATGGTGGATTTCATGTCATAACCTTGCAGGGCCTCGTTGCGTAACCTGTTGTAGCTGTGGCTGGTATTGGTGGTGGTGGTGCTGGTTAGAACCACTGGTTCTAAGAATAGAGTTCTTCAGAGTCTTCATTTTGGGGGGCACCTGATCATCAGAACATGAAAGTCCCTGTTCTTGCTTCATATTATTTTAATTTCTCCCTCTTATCTCTGACCCCCACTTCCATTCCCCCTCACCATGTGCCGTCATTGCAATATGCTTGATGGACATCTGTCCTTGGTGGAGATGCTATTCTGTTTATGCCTTTTCCATTCAATACTGTCGTACATTCACCTAGTTCAGAGCTTCTAACAGCTGTGCAGGACCCTGAGACTCCTTCTGCCACCTTTGACTTGTCCTTGCCCCTCATGTAACCACCTCAGGTGCCTTCAACTCCCAGCATCATAAACACTGGGTTCAGCCACCTCACACAGGTTCAGTCCGCTTGTAATCAGGCCTCAAGAGCACTCTCACTGTTTGCTTTCATCTGTTATTAAATTCAGACTTTAAAATTATTTTCCATTGATGGTGTCCTAGGAATCTGGCTGGATAATAGGGATTGAGAAGAGTTGCAAAATCAACGGCAAATGTCTTTAAATTTCACTGTAAAATGAGTTGGATGTGGTTCTCCTTCTATCAGCTATTTCCAGGCATGATTTATAAACTCTTAAAAATATCAGTCATAGTTGGTGCTTCCTAACCCGAAGGGGTTTTTTTCTTATATT
Source organism: Camelus dromedarius (assembly GCF_036321535.1). Taxonomy (NCBI): domain Eukaryota; kingdom Metazoa; phylum Chordata; class Mammalia; order Artiodactyla; family Camelidae; genus Camelus; species Camelus dromedarius. The sequence goes on along the minus strand of NC_087439.1, from coordinate 65,315,622 downwards.
TGTCATACAAGTTTGTGATCTTTCTCTTTAAGGCCTTTAGCTCTTTGTTTGCTAACTCTGAGTTACTTAGAATGTGTAACAGAAGTTGTAAATCCATCCTCGCTGGTACAAAACATGTGTCCTATACTAAGGGCACCATTTTTTTTTTTTTTGAGGGCACCATTTCTTAATGAAATAGACACTCTTCATACAGAGGTCAGAACTGAAGATTGTGTTCTCCTGTCATTTGCCTGTGTGTAGTATCAGGGACTCTAGATCAAAATGCTACCATTGAATCTCTTGTCTCGCTGCACAGATGTTAAAAAGAAAATTATTCCGAGCAAAGATATTTTATGTAAGTAGTCAAGCATTTAACATAAAGGAATGCAGGCAGCCAGTCAGCAGTGAGGAAATGCTCTGTGTTGTTCACTGTCCCTCACTGGAGACGCACCATTCACCTCCAGGTGACATTTATTGAAGGTGACATTCTCTCTTTCCGAGATAATCCTCATGATAGGGTGCACTTAATTTATGCTGTTGATGAGACTGAAGTGAGCTCATCTGCATATCATCACTACATGTAAATCCTGAGTAGAGGGCCAGCCATCCAAATTAAAATATTCCCTGTCAAGGACCTGCTGTGTCCAGCAAATTCTGGAGTAATGCTGATTGCAGGTGGTTGGTGAAGATTGATGCTGTTCAAGATTTATAAGGCTGCTTTGGAGGGCACATGAAACTTAAGATTTCTTTAGAACAGTGTCCCTGTTTAAAACTACTCTTGTTCAGACCCAGCTGGGCATTCAGTAATGCCAGCCATTGAATAAGGTCTTTCAAGTGCCTCAGGCTGCCTCACCTGTCAGACTGGCTCACTGGTTTACAAATGAAACCCTGTTTGCCTCCAAAGCGCTTGTTCCTCTAACTCTTCTCTGCCCTTCTCCCACATTCTTTCTTTTCCCCTTTTTGATTTGAGTGTCTTAAGCCTCCTAACACACATCATCAGTTTTCATTTCCTTCTTTTCTTCAGGTGATGCACATAGCACTGCATCAGTCTTAGCATTTCTATGCTTTTTTTTTTTATCATCTTCACTTCACTCTCTCTCTTTTTTTTTTAGTTTTCCTCTATTGTAAAACAAGTTTCTCTTTCATTGCACTTGACATTTTGGGGGGAGGAGGGAGGAGAGGGTAATTAGATTTATTTATTTATTATTATTTTTTAATGAAGGTACTGGAGATTGAAGCCAGAACCTCGTGCATGCTAAGCACACACTCTACCACCGAGCTATACCCTCCTACCCGTTGCACTTGACTTTTAATGGAATGTCTTGACTGCCAATTTCTTGAGCTTTCCTTTTGTGCATTTTTGGTGCATTTAACACAGGTTCCACTTCTCCTTCTCTCATCAGCTAATTGATCAATCGTACATTTTAGTAAGCAGCTCCGAATTAAAAGAGGAAATTATAAGAAAGTTATAATCAGCCTTTGCTGTCAAGAAACCTGTCATGTGAGGTACCTTCTTCTTTTTTCTCATATGGCATCTGTGTGCCCATAGGTGCTCCAGAGGAAGGTATCTATGAGTTGGGCATTCTGTTCCCTTTTCTTTACATCTTTGATTCTGTTGGGTTCAAAATAAATAGGTACCATGCTGTGGTACAACGCCCAGTAACCATAATAACCATACACTTTTCCCCCCATCTCCAATTCCATTTTTTTCTAAGCCAACATTCACAAAACAAATTAACGTTATTTTTTGTGCACCAATGCAAAAAGAGTCTACTAGAGATCACAGAAAGAAACTGGTGTGAAACACATAGAGTCGGCCCTCAACTAACATGAAACCGTAGGACCTTGGTAGAGGAAAGTTTGTCTAAATAATTCCTTAGATATTTTCCTGTTTCCTTGACCATGCTCCCCCTGACTGTGGGGTAAAAGGAGAAGGAAGAGTTGAAAAATGGTAGGCAAGGCATAAAGAATGGGAGAGGAAGGGAAAAAATCACAAGAATGTGGTGGTTTAAGAGAAAAGTTAGTGGTCTCAGGGATGTGGAAATTTCTTTCCAGACAGATTCATTTGTCCTGATGTTACAATGACTACCTTTGCAAAGAGCATATTTTCACAATCCATTTGAAAAATGTCACAATAGATGCACAATGTCTACAATAAAAATCTTGAGTAATTTTTTTTCCAGAGTATTAAATAAAACACTCTTATTTCTTCAAATATATGTTAGCTATTAGAAGCGAAAGGGGGAAAAACCACAAAACTATGGAAAATGATATTATAAATACACTATAATTTCAAACATTGCCATATAGAATCCTTCCCACATGAACTCTTTCTAACCAACTGGATGGTACTGTTGAGAAAGAATATTCATTTATAAGCATTGATCATGTGTAATATTTCCTTGTAATTTAAAAGTCAGTATACCTTTTATCTAGTGTCTTTTGCAGCTTAGAAATCTAAAGATAGGATGAAACATAAAAATGCCCCTACTCTTTCATCATTATAGTTCCCCTTTCTTTGCACATAAGGGATTTGCTCTCCATCATTATATTCTTTGGCCCCAATCAATAAGAGGGTTTAGGACCTGAGTGCACATTTAGATATACCATTGAATGTATTCTAAAAACAAAATTTAAAGTGTGTGTAGTTCTGACACACTGTTTTATTTAAACTGTGTAAAGACCTGTATCACAGTTCTTAGTACTATGGTCCATTATTTCTCTCCTGCCATCTGTAATGACCCCTGCCACAAGGACTGAAGGAAGAGGAATGATAGGGACTAAGAAACTTCCTATGTTTTTCTTGGTGGATGTCACCCTGGAGTCTTCTCTCCCTTAAACAGCAGATCAAATAAACATGGATTTCATGAATTTTCAGAATGTGGGTTTTAGCTACTCACAAAATAAATTTTTGTAATATATACATTTTCAGAAATCATTTCAATTATAACATTGCATTTATTAAACCATCACAGCAGATGTTTTATGATTTGAACTGTGAATATTAAACACTGAGAGGAAATGCTGTAGGAGCTTGCAGAATTTAAGCCTTTTCAGAATAATCTAGTCATGTCAATGTTAAAGATTGCCGAATTCAAATGGATTGGCACTAGCTGACCTCTCAATTACTGCGAGCTTTCCAGTTCTGCAAAGTTGCCGAGTATTGAAGGAGTGACAAAGATTTAGAATATTGAAGTAACTCAATCTTCAGAGCTTGGAGAACAGTAAACAAAATAACTCCTTTTAGCAGCTTTCAGAAAGAAATCAGGACTTAAGCTGTAATGTCACGCAACACAGCACTTGATTTTGCGGCATTTGATTTGTGTTATCCAGTCTTCCATTAAACTGTAGTGTTCCCACTTGTGGAGACATTAGGTAAAATGCAGGTTCACTTCCTACTTCCAGGAAGGTCAGTCAAGAAATTCATAACTCCTGAAGATGATTCCGCTTGACTGACTGTTAAACAAAAATTGTATTAAGTGAGAATTCCGCAGCACTGATTCTTGTAATTTTCTTTTATGGCTTGCCCATTTCTCCTGTAAATACGGCTTCCCCATGGGCTGGTTGTGTCTCTGGTGGTGAAAGGAAGCAGTCTGTGTCAACTGCTAGGTGACTGGAAAGATGAAGCTAAATATGCAAATTATAACTAGGGATTAGCAAGCAAGTGAAAAAAAAATACTAGAATTTCACATAGATAACTATTTTTAAAAATCTGAAAAGAAATGATGTACTCAAAATAGCTATGAATATGCCAAAGATGAAAAACCTAAACCTTGTATATTAACCAAGGCATAAACTAAATCAAACACTTATACCATGTGTTTAATCTAGTGATTTCTGAAACTTAAGTGTAGTCAATTGATGGGCTCAGAATTCAGGTTTTTTAGGAGATAATTCATGCTTTTTGTATGAGTTTTAGTCCTACAATTTCAGTTATTTATTCCTGCAGGTGTGAGCTCAAAGAATACTTACTGTGTGCCAGTTACATACCAGGCCCAGTTCCAGGCACCTGGGATACATCAGTGAACAAAATAGGCAAAGAGTTTTGCCTTCATGGAACTTACAAATGAATAAGGAGAGATAGACAATAAAGAATATACATAAATAAATTATATAGTGTATTAGAAAATGACAAGTATTATGCAACGTAGGATAAAGGAAATTAAGACAGGGAATTGCAGATTGCAGTATTAAATAGGGTGGTCAGGTTCAGCCTCCTTGAGAAGGTAATATTTAAGGAAAGACTTGGTGGATGGAATGGAGTTATTTGGAAGAAAATTACCCACACCCAAAATTTGACTATAAATAAATTTAGATAAGACATGCATTACATAATATGATAGTGATATGATGATCCCTGATGTAACCTTTAAGATTCACCATGGTATTTGATTATTTCTAATTTGATATAATAAAATGAGCTAGTGACTGACTATGTGAGACGTATTTTATTCTTATAACCTATACTCCTAAGACATAGGTTAATTGTAACAAGGTGTTTAAAAACATACACAATAAACTCAAATTGTCAAACAATGAAGTTTTTAAAAAGCAACATAAGCATATATCTCATGCATGTGACTCTATATATGCTACCAAGAAGAGACCAGAGAGTAAATAAAAAATTACAGTGTCTTCCTCAACTATAGGAATGCTTGTGTTCACAGATGTACATCATTTAAATATGAACTGATGGAATCTGAAATAATTCTGAATGTAAAAATTCTTGTTTCTCATACTATCTCTTTTATGCTCAGCTAGAGTAATCCATAGTCTACCTTAAGAACTTGTCTTAGAAAAATGGAAAATTCTTAATTGTCTGTTTATTTTCTCTCTCCTCTTCTGATACCTTAGAAGTGTTAAGCTGAATTACAAACTAGTAAGCTCAGACGTCCAGGACTGAATTGCCGTTCTACTGCTAACCAGCTGTGTGTCCTTGGCATATTACTAAACCTAACTGGGCCTATTTCCTCAACTGTAAAATGGAGGTTCCTAACTCTCAGAGTTGTTGAATAAAATAATGTGGTCAAAGAGGTTGACACATTATAGGAACTTAATCATTTATGTTAGAATCATATCTCGTGCTTTTTTATTTGGTCAATATTAGAATAACCGAGCATAAACAGCTGAAGACCAGACAGAGGCCATGTGTAATATTAAGCATTATATTATCACAGTGATTTTTTTTTGATATTATGATGATTTTTAAGAAAGGAAAGAGCTTTGTGGCGCTGTGTGCTGGGAGAGTTCACGGAAGCCAAAAGAGGACAGAACTTCAAATGGACCAAAAAGGAAATGTAAGATTTGGATTGAAAGAAAAGAAGTAGACTGTTCTTGAAATAAACTGGTGATTATGGTAGGCGTCAGTGGGCAAGGGGTTTGTGTGAAAGGAACAGCGTAGGAAGCACCTTCACTGCCTGTGTTGTTGTCACAGCAGTGCAGTTCAGTGTGTATTGCTACAGACATGCAGTTGCTTGACTGGTTGATGTATTCCTAAGATACACGTTTTACTGCACAGCTTTTCACTTCACTGTTTTTCACTTCACAGTCGCCTATTAATTTAAAGTCCATGTAAAATATCTTCTCCCTTTAAGGAAAATATCCCCTTACAACTAATTAACCTTACACATAACCATCTTAGGGCCTTCATTATGCAGCCATGGTTACATGTCACATTTGTAAAATATGTTCATACCAGAACCCTTTTGCATAATGTTCACTATAGATTAAAATTTGTTGCAAACAAAGTTTCTAAGCCAATGGCACCGTAATATTCTATTACTATTATTATTATTATTATTATTATTATTATTATTATTATTATTATTATTAAAAAGAATTGCTAGTTCAGTTCATCAAGTCATAATCTTATTACTCTTGAAGAACTACACTGGGAATAAATGTAGTTTATAAACATCTTCAGATGTTGAAAATTATAATGATAGGACAATTGAAACTGTGATACATTGCTGGTGGGAGTGTAAATTAGTATGAGCACCTTTGAAAAGTGTTTGGCAGCATCTAGTAAAGCTAAATATATGTCTACTTTGTGACCCACTAATTCCATTTCTAGGTGTACACCTGAGAGAAAGAAATACATTTAGAATAAGAAATTTAAGAGTACTAGATAATGGTATAGTTATTATTTCTATTATTAATGTTTTAAAGTACAAATTATAGTAATTATAGTCAATTTTAAAAAAGCCATTTCAAAGCATTTTGGCCATGAGACAGTATTTATTAATTATTCTAACTTAATTTAAAGTTATTAATTAATAATTAAATTAATTAATAATCAAAAAATAAAATTTAGCATATTTAACACCAATAGGTGTATGATTTATCAAACAAGCTCTTTCTCAGAATTTAAGAGCTGATAGCCCCATGCTAGATACTTTGCTGAATTCAAAGAAAGTAGAAGGCAAGTGCCTGTTTTAATTTTATTTATTTAGTTTTTTACTAAAGTATACTTGATTTAAAATGTTATGTTACTTTCTGGTATACAGCATAGTGATTCAGTTATACATATATATTCTTTTTCATTATAAGTTATTACAAGATATTGAATATAGTTCCCTGTGCTATACAGTAGGACTTTGTTGTTTATCTGTTTTATATATAGTAGTTTATATCTGCTAATCCCAAACTCCTAATTTATCCTTCCCTGCCCTTTCCCCTTTGGTAAGTTTGTTTTCTATGTCTGTGAGTCTGTTTCTGTTTTGTAAATAAGTTCATTTGTGTCATTTTTTTTAGATGTAAGTGATACCGTATGGTATCTGTCTCTGTCTGACTTACTTCATTTAGTATGATAATCTCTAGGTCCATCTATGTTGCTGCAAATGGCATTGTTTCATTTTTTATGACTAAGTTATATATATATATACACCACATCTTCTTTATCCATTCATCCGTCAGTAGACATTTGGATTGCTTCCATATCTTGACTATTGTAATTAGTGTTGCTATGAACATTGGGGTGCATGTATCTTTTTGAATTATATTTTTCTCTGGACATATGCTCAGGAGTGGGATTGCTGGATCATATGGTAAGTCTATTTTTAGTTTTTTAAGGAATCTCCATACTGTTTTCCATAGTCGCTGCACCAAATTACATTCCCACCAAAAGTGTAGGAGGGTTCCCTTTCTCCCACACCTTATCTAGGATTTATTGTTTGTGGACTTTTTAATGATGACCATTCTGACTGGTGTAAGGTAATACCTCATTGTAGTTTTTGTTTGCATTTCTCTACTAATTAGCAATATTGAGCATTTTGTCATGTGCCTGTTGGGCATCTGCATATCTTCTTTGCAGAAATGTCTTTTTAGATCTTCTGCCCATTTTTTGATTGGCTTTTTGGGTTTTTTTGCTATTGAGTTGTGTTAACTGTTTGTATTTTCTGGAAATTAAGCCCTTGTCAGCCATATCATTTGCAAATATTTTCTCCCAGCCCATAGTTTGGTCTTCTTGTTTTGTTTATGGTTTTCTTTGCTGTGCAAGAGCTAATAAGTTTGATTAGGTCCCATATGTTTATTTTTGCTTTTATTTCTATTGCCTTAGGAGACTGACCTAGGAAAATATTGCTACACTTTATGTCAGAGGATGTTTTGACTATGCTCTCTTCTAGGAGATTTATGGTGTCCTGTCTTATGTTTGAGTCTTTAAGCCATTTTGAGTTTATTTTTGTATGTGCTGTGATGGAGTGTTCTAACGTCATTTATTTACATGCAACTGTCCAGCTTTCCCAATACCAGACAAGTCCCTGTTTTAAATAAATGTATATCCTTTCATGAAAATTACAAAAAATATTGATTCCATGGGAAAGGATGATTTATAGTACAAATGAAAGACAATATTCATAAGGAAGACTGAATATATAGAACAAGGAAATCAATATAGACTCCAAAGATTTTTCTTATGCTTAAATACTCCTACTCATCCACTAATGTGATTTTCACATTTACTTGCTCAAAAAATATTTTTGAGTGCAACTGTGTTTCAGGCACTGTCTTAGAGGTGCTTTGGGTAGATCTGTGCTCCAAACATATAGAAATGACTTCCTTCGTGGAACAGGAGAGTGAGGGAGGTAATACATAGTAAACATAATAAGTAAAAGTTTATGGTATGGCAGAAAGTGATAAGTGCTATGGAAAAAGGGGAAAATGGAGCAGGGGATGAAGGGCTGTGAGAAGGACATGGCTGCAATTTTCATAATGGTGGTTAAGAAAGCCCTGGTTGGGAAAATGATATATGACCAAAGGCTTCAAGGAAGTAAGGAAGAAATACCTCCATTATTCATAATCCTAAAAAGCTTTAAGAAGGGGGAGGGTATAGCTCTAGTGGTAGAGTGCATGCTTAGCATTCACAAGGTCCTGGGTTCAATCCCTAATACCTTGTTTAAAAATAAATAAACCTGACTACCTCCCCCACCCCCACCAAAGTCAAATAATTAAGTAATATAATAATAAATAAATATAATATTAAAAAATTTAAAAACTTAAAGAGTGAAACAGAAATACATAGACCAATATACTTAAGAAATGAAACCAAGAGTTTTCCAGAAGACCCACAGGGGTAAGCTAACTGAATTTGGAGATATAATTAAATCAGATTCATAAGGATCAGGATCTGAAGTAAAGCAGATGTAACAGAGGGACAGAGACATGATGTCTCATCAGAGTGAGAAAAAGGAGTGTGAACTTGGACTTCTGTTTACTTCTGTGTTCCCCTCACTATGATTGAAGTTCCTTGAGGAGGAAATGTTGTTCCCTTGTTTCCCATACCTAGAACCTATCAAGTGTCTGAAATATGTGTGTGTGTGTGATTAAAATTGGTTAACTGACAAATCGTGCTAGACTACAGTTGTGGTTCATAAGCATAAACATAAAAAATCATGAAAGTCCCAATCATCTTGAATTCTCAGATTATAACATACTTAAAGGCAAGAATTATACTTTACATACAGTGCTTATTCTACAACTGACATGTTAAAAGTAAAAGCTCCTCCCACTAAACAAATGGAAAAAAAGAAAAGAAAAAGAATATACCTACCCCTTCTCATTGACTGCACCAGGTATCCTCAAATATTAAATGACTCCCAAAGACTATTACATATCTTTGGAAGCTGAGCTGTTTTTTTAAACTGACCAAGACCATTATATGTGCTTTGTGAGATCTTGATAAAATTGTGACTCATGTTTCAAGAAATGACAGTCTTGTGCATCATTTTTATGCTCAGAAGTGAACAATAGAGGACAGCATATTAAAACAAAATATTTGCTTTGAAAAATAACCTTAATGTCCAAAAATCACTGAAGACAAAATAGACATTTAATAGAAAGATCACATTTAAAGGGACACTTTTTGGAAAAGAAGCTTAACCACTACATAGGATTCACTGAAACCTGAAGAAACCTGAAATTTCTTGTAATTATTACCGAGGGTGGTGATTTTTTTTTTTAACTGTGATTAATTTATAGCCGGCACACTGGGCACAGGGCAGTAGTGGTGGTATGTTAGACATCAAAAAAGGCAATATGACTCTCCTTATCAATGAGTTAACCTAAAAGCAATGAATCATAAGAACTGAATATTGAAAGAACATTTTAGAAAGGAAATAACTGGTAAAACATCAAGGTCAAAATCCTACTCATTTTTTACTAAGTAACTCACAAAGATTTTTAACAAATCTTGCGCCCCCCAGTGGTTATTCTGAGTGGGTTTTTTCTGTTTGGTTGTTTTGTGTGTGTGTGTGTGTGTTTTGTTTTTGGTTTTGGTTTTGGTTTTTTTGGTTTTTGGTTTTAATTTTACATGCGCTCCTAATTTTTCAGCTTCATTATTTTGGGTAACCCCAGGAAGGTTCTCATAACTAGGAGGAAACTTGGGAGGCTGATTCAATTCGATTGCCCAATTTCATGCTCACAGAAAGAATGATGCCAGGGATGCTAGAGTGCCTAGTATATGATGATTAAGTTCAGGCTCGACAAGATAGGTTCACAAAAGGGCAATCATGCTTGATTCCTCTGCTTGACAGACTAGAAATGAAAGAAAAGCAGTGACATAATTACCCCAGATTCTGCAGACCTCCAGTACAGCACAGCACGGATATTAAGCAACGCTAGTCCTCAGAATGATTGCAGTGCATAATTTTAAAGAGGAAGGTCGCTGCTTTAGCAAGTAAAAGAAGGCTTACAAAATCAAAGACAAAAGATGTTTCTGGAATCTGTTTTGCTTGCAAACAGAATGGAAGAGAGCACAGAAAGAAAGTCAGTTGGTGAAAGAAGAGAAACAGGGGACCTGAACCAGGAAACTGGGATGGTGTCTCTCTGTTGGACCTCCAGTCAGCTCTGTGACCTTGGTCAGATTCCCTGGGACTCAGCTTTCTCCTCTGTGAAACAAAGGGTGTGGACTAGGGTGGGTGGTGTTCATGAATCTAGGAAATGATCAGAGGCAAGGTGTAGCAGGATCCATCTTACACAAAAGAACCAAAATTATGAAAGTGAAATTAGCTGGTGATAAAAAAAAATGGAGAAGAAAGGTGACTGACAGAGAATGCAAATTCATCCAGATACATTCAAAATCTAATATAAAGCTTAAAAGAGATGATTCTTTCCAGAAGGAGAATAATGAAGCATATCATTGCCTCTAAATTTCCTCCACTGTAGTCTCCTTCCATCTCTGTCATCACCTTGTTTTTTTTCCTACTTTCTGTTTCCGGTAACTATGGTGATACTCCCTCCCAGCAACCTTCTTCACAGCTGGCCCTTTTGGTACACATGGAATCTTGCTCCAGTCACTGATGCAGGGAGCTGACAATACTGCCAGAATTTATTTATTTATTAACATTTTCCCCATCCTTTCTGTCCAGGAAATAAATGTAGGGAATTATTCCACACGTAACTTCCCTACATAAAGGGCGCTGTAAAACAAGGATACTCAACTGTTAATTTCAGTTGCTAACATAAAGGGGCTACTGATTACGCCAGAGATTCAATTCCCTGCCTTGGTCCTCAGGGACTGCAAAGTCCCAATACTCAAGCTGGTTGTCACCTCCATTTGCTTTTGTATGTAAATGGAATAAAATAGATGGCCCCCAGAAATCACAATCAACCCTGGTTTCCAAATCCTCTTTGTTTTTTTGCTGCATTCTCCCTCATAAGGAATCCATTGCCAAGTGCGTAATTATCACAGTTACAAGGGTATCGAATTTTCCACAGGAAAATATATATAAATATACACATTTCTCTCGTGAACACAGTTATTTATTTTGGAATCTAAATAAGCAATATATGATACTCAGCTTTAAAAATATGTCATTATCTGTCGATGACAAAACATCAAAGAATCTCTGATGTCACGAATGCAGATAATAAAAATTCCCATAAACTGTCGTTTAGTTTAGTCATGTCCAGTTTGGGTAGCCCAACTTATTTGTAATCCTATATGCCAGAAAAGAGTTTCTCTGTTTAAACATGGTGTGTGTGTGTGTGTGTGTGTGTGTGTGTGTGTGTCTGGCGTTAACACAAAGGAGAACAGATGATGACATTCATAGGCTTATAGACTCGACTCCTGGGGACACACTTGGATGGAGGCAATTAAGATGCCTGTCAGGCATTTGATACCAGAAGCCCCTGTGCAAACTGCTAAATCATACGCCAGGGCTACATCTTATTGTCAGTGAATGATGGCGGAACTGGGTGGCTTGTCATCATTCTGGAAAATTCTGAGGCTAGTGAGCTCTCTCTCCCTCTCCCACTCGCCTTATTTTCCTTTTCGCCACTGCGGGGACTTTTTCTAATTTGCAGCTTCCCTTTCCCCGACACACACAGACAGGAGCTGGTGGCTTGCAGACTGCGTCTGTCTGGAGCTAGAGAGTCACAGCCAGCCCGCGGAGATAATACTCAGGGAGAGGGCTTCTGCAGCAGTTCTCAAAGGCTAGACTTGGGTGGTATCGCTGCATATGCGCTGGTAATGGTTTGGGTTTTTTAAATTTTTATTTTGTTTTATGCTTAATCCGTTTTTCAAAGGATCTGCTTTATATTCTTTCAAAGTAAAATGCTTTAAAATTCCTTCTTGGGCTTCCTAAAAATTCAAGTACTGCGTTTTTTTGTGCTACAGATTTCAAGACTTAGATTTATTATCTGGATATAAAGAATGAATTTGCTTACTGGTGAGTTACAGTTTTCAATATTTAGCTACTAAATTTATGTGTGAATTTTTTTTCTTTTGTTTCGGTAGACTCTTCAGCTTGTCTCTAACCGAAGAAACATTGATTGGGGACTACTCATTCAGAAAATTAAAAGGTACCACATGTTTTGTTTGGATGTTTAAATGAGGGAAAATCAGAGAAGATTTGGAATGTTCTATTTAAATTAATCTCTCTATGGTTGGTCTTTTATCCTTAAGCCTACGTTGGTCATTGTCTATAGCATGTATAACTTGCTACGCAGAGAATGCCATTATCCAAGGCTGTTTTGTTCCTAAACTGTCTAAAGAATTGTGTTTTTTTTTTGTCTGTATTGAAAGTTGTTCGCAAATATCAACAGTCTGGCTTATTGGGGGATTTTTATTATTGCAACAGTTTTTTTTTTAATGTCCAAAATTCTCTATCTTAATGAAAAATTTAATCATTTTAATTTAAGAGAAATACACTGAGTCATGATTTTATCTGAGAGAATCCTGCTAGTAAGTGATATTTTTTAAATGGCTAAATTCAAATGGCTTGCCCTTCCCAGGTAGAATGAGCCCTGGAGAGGAAAGCCCAGGGATGACTCAGTATTGTTGGGTTTTGCGAATAAAACATGGTAACTTCTTCACCGATGCTTCAGTCTTCGGTACTGTATATATTTAAAGGCCAAGGTTATTAGTTACTAAAGGACCCGATTTTACATATGCTTCATTCGGCATTGACAGCGTAAGAAAGTAATCTGTCATCTCACCGTGAAAGGAGTTGAATCATTGATTCTGGGCCTTATGCCTTACATGAAAAATATTAATCCTTAAATTCAGCATCGGGATGTGTATTGATTGGAGGCGCTGATTATGAGTATTACTTTTTCTTTAATTCTTGAAGATTGTCTTTGACTTTAACATATACTCATGTCAATAAAAACCAGTATTTGTAATTAGCCTTTTGAAAAATGGAAGACATTTTTCTGCCTTGCTGAGAAGAAGATCAATGCATCTTTTAAATCTTTCCTTGGCATTCACATAGTATTTCCCCTGAAGATTATCAGTCCAAAATACTTTATGCAGAAAGGTTAGGTTTTTAATGTACTCAAAAAATGGTTAACGTTTAACTCCTGATCTGGAAATACTAGAAGTATGCAAGTGTACACCTGTAAGGGTGAATATTTGTAGCAGTTGAAGGAGACAAATACATTGTCCTTGTTTAATTTTCTCTGCAATGTGTAATTATGAGAAGCTTAATTTATTCATTCCACAAGCACTTATCAAGGGCTTGGCTGCTGTGGGTAGTTATTGTGGGAGAGAGGGAAGGGGCAGGTGCCATTGTCACCCCACTTCCAGAGTGGAGGCAGCATCACATAATGTTTTTGCATAGGAGAATGAATTCATTAAAATAATTCAGTGTGTCCTAAAAGGGGAAATTGCATTATTTCAGATACTGAACAAAATCTAATAGGCTTGTCTCAGAGATATAGGAAATATATTGCATTTTTTCCCTCAGAAATTACTCAGTGGAATCATGTATGAAATCCCCAAATAGGACTTACTATTCCTCCAGGATATTTTAAAACCCTAGGGACTATTCTTTCTTTTTAGATTTCACTCAGAATAAATGAAAACATTTCATATTTGGTGAAAAAGTCTATTTGGTATTTTCCCATCAAACTAAATTTGTACAGTATATATTTCAGGTGAGACTGTTTGCTAATCTTCTGACTCATTTAGCAACTCATTGTATTAACTAAATACATGAATTGGAAAAGGATGAAGTGATTATTTAACCACTAAAAAATGTATTCTGTCTATCGTCAATAGGAATTAATCAACACTGTTGCAATTTGTCTGGGTATTGGAAAAATGACATATTATCTCACCAAAAGCATCTTGTTTTCTAAATTTTCTGGGACCATTTTAAAATTCATCTTAGGGTATGTTGACAGATTTAGTGTCATAAACTACAGAATTCAAATAGTCCGTTACATTGTCAAATCAGAAAAGAATTTGACTATTAGACTCTAAGAGAGTCAGTGATCTATATCACGGTTTTTCTAATCAACATCGTCTTGACTTTAGGTAATTCCTTTACTGATTTTTTTTTTACTCATATCTTCAGCACATAGAATAGTGCCTGGACCACAGCAGTTCAGTAAATATTTGTTTAATTATTTGATGGATAAACGAGTTTGCCAGTATTTTCCGTTACGTTTCCATTTTGTTCTTGTTTTTCATGAGATTGCACACTGTTAAACAGACATTTGGTACATTTTTTAGCTACCCAAAATATTCATTAGATGTCTCTAATTAATCAAAATTGATTAGATAATTAATACTGAGTAGAAAATCAGAGGAACCGTGTGTAGAAGTTTTTTCAGTCTATATGGAAAAAGATTTTTCTGGTTTTAGGTTAAGATGGAAAGAATTTTTGAAATGTCCCCTTTCACTGTCACCAGCTAGGGGAAAGACGCCAAACTGCAGCATGAGTTTTGCTTTATGGACGCTTCCTAAATACTACTCCTAGGCTTGGCATTGTTTATTGCTCTTCGTGCCTTCAGCCAAAATTTTGCTGCAGCAGATGGGGGTGGGGGGGACGCCCGCCCTCTCTCTCTCAATGTAATACTAGGAATGATGTCATAATCTTCTTAAACGCTTGGTTGCTTATTATAGACTACCGAGTATGACATCATTATATATATATATATACATGCATACATATGTATGTATAATCTGTAAGGAAACTTCTAGAATTATAATAGCTTAATGGAATGCTGTTCTTTCTTGTCATTTATTTTCATCAGTAAAACTATGTATTTTTTTATTATTAACTATGTGCTAGATAATATCCTAAGCCCTCAACGTATGTTAATGCATTTCTAACTCTCCCTATAATTCTGGGTATGGCCTCCATTTTATGAATGAACTGAGATTCTAACTGGGCAGTCAACATAAGTCTGGCCTGAAGTCCTTCATATTAACCACAGATAACTACATTTTTTTTCTAGTAGATTTTTTGGCTCATAATCATTATTTTAATGTTTTATTATGCACGTGATATACATGTTATGGAAATAAGGTTAAAACTATGTTCGTAGATTCTTGTTTTTGTGTGTATAAGGTAGGAGTAAATACATCTTCAAATACTTAACTGTAATATTCAAGCTCTGGTATGTTTTATATTTTTAATACATATTTTATATTTAACATGAGAATTTTTATTCTTTACGGAGGAATGTTAGAGATAAAATAGAAAGTTTTTCATAAAGCATCTCCTATGTCGTTACAAAGAAATCGTGTTACTGAATTGCATCATCTATACGAGAAAATTAGCCAGAGAATTCAAGTGCTGAATAGTATAACTTGCAAAGGTTTGATTTTTTTTTAATTGGGATAATGGCAGAAGTTTCAAATGGCCAAAATAGATAAACAAGCAGGGAACAGTGTCTATACAACATGAAAATACCACATTCAACCTTAAAGTACAACTAACTAACCCAGAAAAATAACTGAGGGCACTGACAATTACAAATACGTGTTAGGATGCTCTACTTGGAAAGGAATATATATGGCAAAACATTTTCCCAGCTCAGCTGGGTGCAGCAGAATAAAACTGGGAAGTACCACACCAAGGCTCATTGGTACCATAAGAGACACATGAATGATTTTTTAAGGAATTTTATTGCAGAACAGAATTACTAACAATTGAGAAGAGACTCAGCTGTGGAGGATGACTCTTTTGAGGTGGAACCTAGGGATGAATAGAAGTATTCAAAGGCGAGATAATGCATGGAGGAGCTCCAGGAGGAATAAACAACATTAGCAAATGAACCAAAGGAAGTGAACATGGTTGGAAAGTGTAGACTGCTCTCATTTATACCTTAGAATGCAGGGTGGAAGAAGGGTGTTCTTAGAAGATAAGGATGGAAAAGTACGTGAATCCTGTTAGGTTGGACCAAATGAAATGCCTCATATTTTATCCTTTCAGAACTACAAAATTAAAATTTCATTCAGTTCAACCTAATACACTAGAAGAGGACCTTAATGCCAAGTTGGGGAAATATTTTCTTATTGAATGAAAAGTTTTTGACTGTGTTTTGATTAGGAGACCACAATGACCTGAACTGTGTTTTCAGATTACTTATTTTATAGCTCTGTATGAGACAGGGTTGTGTATGAGAGTATACTGAAGAAAGAATACTTGGAAGCAGTCACAGGATAATCCAGGAAAAAATAAAGGCTCAAAGAGGGTGTTGATGGTGGGACATTAAAAAAGAGGTCATGAAAACAAAAGATGTTTCTGAGCTCAAATTCATACACTGATAATCGCAACTGCTTGATTGGTAGGTAGGAGGGAGGAAGAGCAAAAGGACTCGTGGTAACTCTAACATTTGAATTTGATAGCTAGAAAATTAAGCGGAGGAAGGTAGGTAAAATCTGCTTGAGGAAAGAGGCCTTTTTTCATTTTTATTATACCCCTAGCCTCTAGAAGACTGTGTGGTACATAGTAGACAGCCAGTACATGCTGACTGAATGAGTGAGAGAGTGAATAGAAAATGAAGAGGCAGGTGTAGACCGTGTTGGCTGGGTGTAGGTGGACTGGTCTGGTAGATTGCAGAGAAGAGAAATTAGGGAGATAAAGTGTGGACGATATTATCAAGAAAGATGAGAAGAGGACCAGAGAGAAAACTCTTGACAGCACTCTCATTTAGAATGCAGAATCAGGGACAGGTTGACAAAGTTAAAGGAAGATTTAAAAAAAAAAAAAAAAAAGGCAAAGAAAAGAGAGAACAGTTGAAGTAATAGAAAACAAGGCTAAAATTCAAATTCTCCAGAAAAACTGAAGAATGAGATTAAATAAAAGACTGCTGGATTTATTGTCTATTTTGGTAATGTTTTCTGTTATAAAAATAATAAATTCACATTTTGTAAAATTCAGAAGAGTGTTAGGGAGGAAATATTAGCCATCCATAATTACACAATCCAGAGACTGTGGTTAACACTTTCTAAACTTTTTGGCTTCTTTTCATCTGTTGCATTTAAATTTACATAATCAGGATCAGAACAATACAATTTGAATTCTGCCTTTTTTCCACCAGAGTGTCTTCCGCATCTCTTACAACATTTTGTCACCTGCATAATGTTCTGTTGTGTAGACATCGGACATGTTTATTCCCTGTTGGTCCTAATTTTTCACTATCGTCATAATGCTGCAATGGAATACTGTGTGCATTACTCTTATACGATATTTCAAATTATTTCCAATGGATATTTCCTAACAGCAGAGTCACTAAATTTGATATTGTCAAATTCCTAGTAAGATATAATTTGCTAGTTTTGAAATTAGCCTCAGCTTTCCTCCAAGATAGGGAATCTGAGATCACGTTAGCACCTGCGTGTGCCAGCCTCTGTGACAGGCACTTTAATAATCACAATGACTCTGATGTGGGGTCTGTTATTGCCATTTAAAAAATGAAGGACCAGAGACTGAGAGAATTGCACAAGTTTCAGGACCAGATTTGAATCTGGGTCTGACTCAAACCAGTTAGATTGTGGGGACAGAAGCAAGATCTCGGGAAGTGAGTAAGTCAATAAGGGTATGAAACCAGTAGGAAAACAAGCTTAAGAAGGCCGGGATTCAAAGGAAAGAGAGACAGAATACGTAAGGTAAGGAAAGCAGTGACTACAGTGGGGCTCTGCTCTCATTAACGTGGGAAGTCCTAAACTGAAGGGTGGGGAGCAGATAGAGACTGGAGGGGGCGGGGTGGGGGGCGTGCATTGTATGGAAGCAGAAGGACAAACTTACAGAGCAAGATCCTAATGGAAAGGAGATCTAGACAAGGATTTGGGCTTAGCAAGCAAAATTCACCTTCCCTACAGATAAAAGCGAGAGAAAAAAGAATGAGATTTTTCTAGTGGTAAAGAAAAGATATTGGGACCTTACTTATCATCCAGACTTTATCTTAGACTGGAGAAAAATTCACCTAGTCATTTAGTGAATATTTATTGAACACCAATTCCATGCCCTTTTCCTGCCTTAATGAAACTTTCTTTCTAGACAAGGGGGTAAATAACCAGTGCATCAACAAAATTGATAGATTACTGAGTCAGCTATGCAGAGAACGGATGATAAGATATTAGAGTAGATACTGGGAGATAAGCTTCTCAAACTTCACAGCAAAGATGGATCAGCTGGGGATCTTATTAAAATGCAGATTCGAAATCAGTGGGTCTGAGGAGGAGCCTGAGGCTCTGTATTTTAACAAGCTCCCAGGTGATGTTGATGCTGCTGGACCACGGACCAGGCTTTGACTAGCAAGAGGTTAGAAGCCAGATGACTAGACCAAAAACATCAGAAATGATTGGAGCCCTTGTTAGGAGCAAGTCAAATGTGAGCTCTTCTCTTAGTGTAGCAGCACTACGTGCTTTTAAACCTCTTTGATGGTGTGGGAGAGAATCGTCCCTCTTTACTTCTGAGCTTTTGCAGTTCCAGCCAGTTGTTTTGGGAAAGATCCATTAAACCAGCTCTAATGAGCTACTAACATTTCATTCTTTCTGCCCAAGCTCAATGCTTATTATACTGGGTAATGAATTCTTGTGGCTCAAGTTTGGGGATGTGATTGCATATAACCCTTGGGCCAGTTTCTTAACTCCAGTTCTGTTCCCTGCTTCATAATTTTTTTTTGGACTTTTAACCTCTTCTTTGCCTCGATGTTCCGCACACCACCGCCCTGCTAAATTCTCTGGCCCCCGAGCTCTCAACACCCCTTGTGTTCCTCTGTGCTTAACGTGAGGTTTCCACATCCCATCTTCTTGCCACCCACATCTGAATACAAGCCGTGGGAGACGCTTCTTAAAGTCACAGGAGGCTGTTGAGGATAGATTCTGATTTAATGAATGCATTTTTTTTTTTCCAACAAAATCATTTCCCTTTAAAGGACTGTATTGGCTGGTGACCGCAACCTGCATTCCTCTGAATAAAGGATGTAAGTGTTTATAGATGATTAGAGTATTCAGAGGGGCTAAGTGTTCCCTGGAAGCCCTGATAGACTCCGTCTGTAGAGGTGTTATCTTTCTGCCTCCATTGCTAGGCTGTAACTCTCAATCCTCTCTTATTGCTACAGGAGCATGGGAGTCTTTGTTTACTTCCTTCCACACCACACTTTTCAGCTATGAAATGTCTAAGAAAATAACAGATCGAGTAAATACGACATACTCATCATCCAGAAAAAATGACTTAAGTGCATATTAAACATCTCTAATGTCCTCCTAGTTATTAACATTTATCCTTTGTTGAAAGGCTTGTTCTATCTGTAGACCATGTCATGACCAGATCTTTACACCGTGTCACAGTCGTTTTGTGATTTGGTGTTCAGCAGCCAAGGAGGCATGAGCAGTGTCATTAGAAACTTTAAATTGAAACTTCCAGTGAAGTTTCAAATTAGTTTTCATATGAACAGAAGTCAACTTAAATTGGAAACGACATTTCTTCAAGGAGAACACTTAGGAAAAACCCCTGTGGAAAGAGACCGTGTCTTAGGCATCTTAGTACTTGCTTGCTGACTACACAGAAAGTGCCCTTGATGCATATGCCAAGTCAAAGCTAAGAAAATGAGGGTCGTGCATGAGTGTGTGTGTGAAACTCTAGTCTTTCTATAATGGGCAGTACTGGTCTTCTTTGCATAGTCAAACTGGGCTTGATAAAATTTCCGGAATTTGAATACCATGCCTGTGCTCTTTTGCCATTCATTCAATTGTTCAGAGTCTCAGACTAGACAGGGAAATCTCTGGTGTTTCTGATGCAAACTCTCCCACTCTCAAAAAAAAGAAAAAAAAGTGGTGAATCAATCCTCAATTTTTGTGGATTCCATTTGGGTCTGCCTCAGATGGTTTGAATTAACCTTTCTTCAGATTCTCTCTGGTGTTAATGACTCTGGATTATGACCATTTAAAGCAGCGGAAGTACACTGATCCACATCTGGCAATTGTTAAAACAAAGCTACTCCATTTAACAAATTACAACCAAAATATATTTTCTTGCATTGTATAGGAACTTAGGAAATGCTCCTCTTTAGGAAGATCTTATGTTTTATTTCCAAAATAATCAGTGTTTGTACTTAGTTTTCTTTAAAAATATTTTCTTGCTCACTGTAGGATTTTCTCATGCTAAGAGTTCATGTTATATATGTAGAATAAGATGCAACACGTAGGCATTTGGGCTTCTTCTCACATAGTGCCTAAGAGCGGCTAGTTAGCTCAATTTTGAGCAAAGATGCAGGTGAATTTCTGATATTATAGACTCTTTAAAAACAAATAACTACACAGCCAATACTTTAAATGGTTGGGGAGAGGGATCCTTAAAATGACTGATTTTCCAAGATTATATTGGTGTTTGAGGAATACGAGACGTAACAGTGAAAAAAATACTTAAATCATACAAGCACTCATGGTCCTGAGTAATTTATATAACTCTGATCACACCACTCTACTTTTCCTCTGCAAGATGGTGGAAGGCCCAATAAATCAAAGGGCTATAATAAATGTAATGTGTAGCTTAATGTGTGCATGCATTTTTAGTTCTACTCCGTAACATTATGCTCACAGAAAGAACCAGGATGTAGACTTTGGGTTATAAAATTGTTAAAATAATGTGACCAGCTAAGAAGTTGCATTTAGATTTTTTTTATTTGCTTTTCTTTCTTTCTTTCTCCCTTTATTTCTATGAAAGTACAGTCAGTTAGTGTGTCAATTTCTGGTGTACAGCACAATATCCCAGTCATGTATATACATACTAGATTTAAAAAAAAAATCTGTACCAATTTTTTAAGTGATACAAAGCATTTTGTAATATGTCACATCCCAAAGCTCACAATAATCTCTGGAATAGGAGTGTCAGATCTTGTTATATTTATTACAAATGAGAAGACTGATGTTTGAAGAATGCAATGACCTGCCCAAGTCACTCCACTAGAAAATGGTAAACCTGGGTGCATATCCTTGTTCTGGCCCTGAAGTCTTTACTTTTTAGTGCTGTGCAGCCAGAACCGATAAATGAATGTATTGTCCTAAATCTAGACTATTTTAATAATGCACTGACTTGACTGCTGAAATAAAGAACCCGCTTCAAGGTAGCTGTGACCTCCACTAAATGGATTATTCTACTCTCCCAAAAGGCCTCTGCTCTTTGGAGTCCTGGATGAGCATGGCATGGAGCTCAGTAAATACTAGTAAAAATAACAGTTCTCACTGAAATGGTTTTAAACTTTTCAATATGAAAAGGAGATGAGTCTAAATAAATCACAGAAAAAGTAGTTTTATTGATTTAAAGAGCACTTGATGGAGGGATAGTTTAATAAGAATTTGTCAGTTAGTTCTAAGTTTTACAGAATTTTAAGGAAGTGGTAGATAACTCAGCCAGAACCCAGGCTCACAAAAAATGTGATTAAAACTTCAGAAAATCTGATCTATGGAGAAACATTTTTAAAAGCAGGCATTATGATTTGCCTATTATTAGGATAATTATAAGAGCTTATGAAGAATTTTGAGCTGGAAGCCATGGATCTCGGTTATGATCTCAGAGGTAGACATGGAAGTGTATCATATGTAAGGAAAAACAATAATATCAGAGGTCACTGAGTTGGGTCGCAATTGAAGTCAGCGTCTCGAGGCAGACAGCAACAGGAATGAAAGCACTGAGGACATTCTCGTTGTGGTGGCCCACCTCTTCCCCAAATTCTTCTTTCCCCCACCCTCATCCAGGCTCTCATTACAGCATGCCCGGGATACTGAAATGCTTTTATCTGCTTTCCCTGCCGCAAACACCATCACCCAATTAATCTCACTTTAAGTATAAACTGTAATATAAGCTCTTTGTGTTCCCATTTTTTCCCCTCCACTGGTTCTTGTTCGCTCTCTTGAGCTGTGCTGGTCAATATATATGGTAGCCACTAGCCACAGGCAACTATTTAAATCTAAATTAGTTAAAACAAAAAGTAATTAAAAGTTTACTTCCTTAGTCATACTGTCTGTGTTTCGAGTGCTCCAGAGCCATGTTATTTTTCTAGAACATGGCATCTCATAGCACAATTCCATCATCACAATGTTTCATTGGAGACAGCATGACCAGCCCAAGCATCCCAGGCCTACACGGACTTCTCGTCATCTCTCACCACCCTTAGCTCGCTCACACTCCACTCCTCACGCTCCTCTTCTCCTCTTCCTCGTCATCATTACTACAATTATAGTTAAAATAATAATAGCTTGTATTTATTTAATGTATACTATGTGCCACGTACATACATTTTCAGAAGAAAAAGAAGAGGAAGAGGAGGAGGAGAACAGACAGGAGAAGTAGCATCAGCAGCAGAAACCACCTGCAGAGTATTTTTTTTAATCCTCATTCCACAGAAGAGGAAAATGAGATTTAGTGATGTTAAGTATATTTATTTCACAAAGATTAATAGCTAACAATTAGTGGAGGTTGAAGTAAAACCTTGATCTGCTGGCCCCAAAGCTAAACCTTTTTACCCTGTACCAGTGGTTCTTAACCAAATACAATCCCTCCCCCCAACCCCCAGCCAGAGGTCATTTGAAAATATCTAGAGGCATTTTTGATTGTCATAACTGGACAGGAGCTACTGATAACTAATGTGTAAGGGCAGGGGATGCTGCTAAATATCCTACAGTGGACAAACTCCCTACAACAAAGAACTGTCTGGCTCAAAATGTCAGGAGTGCTAAGATTGTTTATTTTCTATCTCCTTTCACCAGAGTTTAAAGTCTAAAAGTATGGGGACTTTGCTTTGTCCACCGCTCTTTCCCCAGAGCATTGAAAACTGCTTACCATAGAGTAGGCATGCAATGCATGTTTTTGAATGAGTGATGAGTTTATTATTTTTTAATTAACCAAATACCTACACCTGGTAAAAAACAATCAAGCCAAACAAAGGGACCAAAATAAAATCAGAGTCTTCCTCCCTAAACCCATCCCCAACCTCATATCCCAATGAAAGGCATTTTAATGACTGCTGTTCTCTTAAGATTTCTTCTGATTCAGATTCAGTGACTCTAATCTCTTGCAACCTAATTTCTTTCTTGTAGACTGAGGTCACCATACTCTTTCCATAAAGGGGCAGATAGTAAATACTCTCAGTTTTTAAAGGCCATACAATCTCCATTACAGCTAATCATACAATCTCTGTCACAACTACAATGTGTTCTGTTATGTAACACAGAAGAAACAGATAGTCATAGCAGCACTATTTACAATAACCAAGACATGGGAGCAACCCAGAAATCCATCAACAGATGAACAGATAAAGAAGTTGTGTGTGTGTGTGTGTGTGTGTGTGTGTGTGTGTGTGTGTGTGTGTGTGTGTGATGGAATATTACTCAGCCATAAAAAAGAGTGAAATAATGCCATTTACAGCAACATGCTTGGACCTAGAGATTATCATACTAAGTGAAGTAAGTCAGACAGAGAAAGACAAGTATTACATGATATCAATTATATGTGGAATCTAAAAAAAAAAGATATAAATAAACTTACTTATAAAACAGAAATAGACTCACCAGCATAGAAAACAAACTTATGATTACCAAAGGGGGAAGCAGTGGGAATGGAGCAGGGGGGTTTGAGGAGGGATAAATTAGGAGTTTGGGATTAATATATACACACTACTGTTTATAAAATAAATAAACAATAAGGACCTACTGTATAGCACAGGGAACTATATTTACTATCTTGTAAAAACCTATTATGTAAAAGAACATATATATATAAATATGTATAACTGAATCTCTTTGCTGTACAGCTGAAATATTGTAAATTAACTATACTTCAATAAAAAGTTTAAAAAAGAAAAATAGTAAGTAAATGAATAGGCATGGCTGAGTTCCAATGAAACTTTATTTACAAAAACAGGTAGTATCTGTATTTGACCCATGGGCCATAATTTGCCAGCCTTTCTTCTAGGCCATATTCTTCTCTCCCTGTAGTTTCTATCTCATGTTATCTTTTTTTGTATTCCATTTCTGTTTTATTGGAGTTTCTCCTAAAGGCATTTATTCATATATGGCAGGTTACTGATAAATTTGAGTCCTTACATGTTTCAAATCATGTCTTCATATAGTACTCACATTTGATTGATAATTTGGCTAGATATGCAGTTTTGCTCTATTTTATTTTAGCATCCAGCATTATTGATAAGAATTCTTATGTCAGTCAGGTTCTCATTCTTCTGTGAATAACCTTGATTTTTTTTCTTTATAGTAGGTTTTAGGGGTTTTGTGCAATTTCAGAAGGATGTGTCTAGATGAAGGTCTTTTATCATTTATCTAATTTGGCAATGAGATTATTTCTCTTTTTCTTTTTCTGGTTATCTCTGCCTCTGTTTCACATTTAGGGGATTCCTATTGACAAATGTTAGATTTACTGTATTGATCTGTTTCATCTCCTTTTCCACATAGTTTTAAAATCCCTTTTTCACCTTTTCTACATTCAAGGAGTTTTCTTTCTTCTTATCAGCTGAATTATTATTTGCCTTTAACCCTGCCGATTCTGTTTTTAAATTAGTTTGGTGAGTTACTTATTTGAGTAATCGTATGTTAATTCCCACGAATTTTTTCTTATTCTCTGATTGATACTTTTCTATAACTCATTTCTGGAAGGAAGTTCATTTTTAAAGTATGGAATATTCTTTCACATCTCTCTGACAAAGATACCTGTAATTGTTAAGTTCTCTTTTGTTCCCCTGAATCATCTCTGTTTCTCCAGGAGTCATTTTTTAAAGTATTCTTCCTATTTATGCTCCTGGTTTTTCTGAAATGTCTTGATTTGAAGAGTCTTCTTGTTTGTTTTAGTGAAGGAAGAACTGGGCTGAGAACCATAGGTAGCTGTTGTAAGTTTCCTCAGCAGTTGCACAGATCTGTATTCTCACTCCCCGTGAGGGCTGACTGTTAGTTCTGGGTACATGAGCAGAGTCTGTCAGGGAGCAGACGTTGCTGGAGGAGCATGGAGGTGAAACTGGCCAGTGAGCAGGTTAGGATCCCCACCGTTCCACGATGTGTTTCAGTTCTGCATGGATTTATCCACATCAGACCTGTTTCCAAAACTGACCACTTGCTTTTCTTAAAGACTTGTCCTTATCTGCACTGCTGGGGGCAAAAGCTTCTTCTGTCAGCTAACAATGTCGTGCAAAGGAGGAGAAGAGAAAGGGTCTCAATGACTCTGATCACGTTTCTTAGTGCATTACCACGATACTAGTCTCACAGCCCCCCTGGACTCTGTATTAGAAGACTTTAAGTTTGGAGTTTCTCCAGGTTTCCTTGGGATAGACCTGCTGTCAACTCAGGTGCTCCCAGCAGTAGCTGCCCTAGTGTTTCTTCTCTAGAGTCTCTCTCAGCCCATCTGCATTCTGACTTATGGAATATCTTCAAAATTTTTGTGAGAGTTACATTATTTTTCAACATTTTTATCGTTTTAATGATAATTAGGAGAATGGAGAAGTGTGGTGACTCTTCCTTCATGGTTCAGTTCATATTTAATTTTCCTTACTCTGAATTTATATAGCATCAATATATGTTTAAGCGGCACTTTTTTGTACTAGTTACACTGTTCTACCTTTACTGTTCACTAGCTAGTGGAAAAATCATTTCCCTTTTCAGAGCCTTTTTTTCTGTATAATAGATATGGTATCTGATTTTAAGGGTTGAGATGGAACATAAATGTATGTTGAAAGCTGTAAAGTAGAAAATAAATATAAGCTATCTTTTTCTTTTTTTTTTAATGGAGGTACTGGGGATTGACCTCATGCATGCTAAGCACGTACTCTACTGCTGAGCTTAAACCCTCCCCGCTAAGTTATCTTCACCTGTAAGACTTTATCATGGATCCAGAGTAACAAGTAAATTCAAACCTGGAGATTAGCCAGTTACAAGAAAACTCCTTCCCTACCCAACAGAAATTACAAGGTGTTGCCAAGTTGAGACTAGAACCAAAACACTGTGTGAAATGCAAAAGAACAAAAAATTATGCATTAGTAGCAATACTAAAATAAGCAGTTGTTCATGGATGTATTTTTTTAACATTTTTTATTGAGTTCTAGTCATTTTACAATGTTGTGTCAAATTCCAGTGTAGAGCACAATTTTTCAGTTATACATGATCATACGTATATTCATTGTCACTCATGGATGTATTTTTCACCTGATAGAAAGGCAAAGATAAAAGCAGACTAAGAATGTAGTTGATACACTGTAGTTAAAATAAATGTGAATTTTCCGGTTTAGCATAGAATATATGTTCTAATGTTGTGTGACCCTTTTGCTGGGCAAAATTAAGAATGTGAATATTTATGTAATAGTGAGTGTAATTTAGTCCTGCTAATTAGCTGTCACTATTCCATATGGCTTCTGCTCTCTCAGTGAGGTCGGGACCTGAAGGACCCAGTAAAAGGAAAATAAAGAATATGAGAACAGTAGAGTAGCTTAATTGTAAAAGTTGAAAAAATGTTAAGAAAAAAATTAAATGTAGAAAGAAAGTTAAGAGTCACTGCAGTCTTTGACTTCAACGTCCTGCGGACCATTTGTGGATAATTGATAAAAGGAGTATTTTCCCTAAATTATTAACAGCTAGCCTCCTATTGATAGCCTTTATTCTTGGAAACAAACGGAGAACACATCAAACAGACAGAACATAAACTAAATCAATGTGAATGCATGCTGAGTGATGCACAGACGATGTGCTATCTGAGTGCTATTAATTCTCATTTTATGCATGCGGTTATTATTCTAAAATCGAATGTCTGTAGAGGGTAAGTCACCAGCCACAGTTAAATGTTAATGGATCCAGTGACATAATTTAAATTCAAGGCTTTATTCAAAGGAATGTGAATAAAATGCATTTGTTTGGCTTTTTATGGCCACTGTTAAAAGTAAAGGAAATGAAACCATAAACAACTATGCTCAAATATTGGCATAGCTGAGGCCGCTTTGTAGCAGTACAAAACCATATTTATTGACGGGGAGGCTCTGTTTAACTTAGCCAGCCCATCTAGGTTGTAATTGAGGTTAAAAAATGTACTTGGCAACTCAGGCAAAATGCAGAGTGCTAATTCAAAGTGAGCTCATTTTGATGTGGTTTAATTTTCTGCTGTTTTAAAAGGCTGGTACAATTTATAAGTTTTGTTTTTTTCTAATCCATGCCTATGGCCTTGGCTCATAATTAATGTGGCACAGATTACCCGCAGTATCGATGCTCTCTCTCTTCCTCAGTAATAATGACTCCAGCTTTTCAGAGGTTCATGATCACACGGCCATTCAGAGTGAGATCCAGAATTCCAGCCTTCCTTGCGTGTAGGTGTAACCATATGACTAATTTCTGGACAGTAAGAAATGAACAGAAGTTGTTTGTGAAACTTAAGCCAACGGCTCAAAAGGAAGGAGTGTGCTTCTCATCACTCCGTCCTCCTTTCTACTGGTGGAAATTCAGATGTTATGGCCAGAGCCTCAGCAGCCAGTTTGAATATGAGATAATCTTGTAAGGAATTTCCATTTTGTTGAAGCCACAGTTACTTGGAGTTTTCCCAGTACTTACAGCCTACCCTAGTCATCATTGGTACAACAACTCTGCAACCTTGTATTTATTTTCAAAGGCTCTGAAATGTCATTTTAGCAAATATTGTTGTTTATATGAACAATGTTTTTTATTAAAATTGTTATTTAAAATTTACCAATTCAGTCTGTTGCCAAGTCCTATCCATTCTATTTCCGAAACATTTTTGAAACCCATCCATTTCTCTATCCCCATCTGTATCTGTGTTAGTTGGTCTCCCATCACCTCTGATCTTGACAACTGTGACCGCTTCCTGATCAACTCTTGCTCCATTCAAGCCATTATACGCATAGTAGCTGGACCTATCTTTTAAAAATACAGTATAACCATGATATGCCTGTCTTTAAAGCCATAGTATTCATAATGACTCTACAAACTGCTACGAGGCCATCCTTGATCTGGCTTCTTCCTGACTTTGCAGGCCCGTCCTGAGTTTATTGCCTCGGGGCTATTGCCTGTTCGTGTTGTTTTGTTTTTTTTTTTTTTTTGCTCTTTGCCTAAAGCATCCTCTCTAAGCTCCTCACCTCCCACTCCACTCCCATTTCCCCTGCCCCTCCAATCACTTAAGTCCTGCTCATTGGTTAGGTCTCAGATTTCACGGTTAAGCCACATGCCGCGTCCCAGCCTGTGGTCTAATATAGGTGTGCGTAGCACGTGCTCCCGTAGCCCTCTGTGTCTCTCACTTACATTTATCAGTTTAATGCCTCTCTCCCCAACAAAACTAAAACGACCATGAGTGTCTGTCCCATTCCTGATCCCCAGAATCTACTGAAAGAACTAGGACAGAGTCGGTGGTCAAAGAACAATGCTGACTGACAGACTGATCTATTATTTTTTTCTTTTTCCTTAAAAAGCATAGCTAACTGACATCTCAGTCAAGTTCCACTTATCAAAATGTCATCCACCCTCTGGGTCTCCCAAACCATGCATGTGCTCTCCTTTTAAGTAGATATTTACTTTATTTTTCTCTCTCTCCTCTTTTTCAAAAGACTATTTTTTAGAGCAGTTTTAGGTTTACAACAAAATTGAGAGGGAGGTACAGAGATTCCCCATCTAACTCTTGCCCCCACACATGCACAGCTCCCCCAGTATCAGTGTCACTTATGAAAAAATGGTTCATTTTTCACCAAGGATAAACATCGACACATCATAATCACCCCAAGTCCATAGTTTTTACCTTGTCTCCCTCACTGTGTTGTACATTCAGTGGGTTTGACAAATATATAATGGTGTATCTGTATCAGTATAATATAATACAGAGTATCATCACTGCCCTAAAAAATCCTCTGTGCCCCACCTATTCATCTCTGCTTCCTACCAGTAATTACTTTTCTTGTGATCATTTCCTAGACTTTAATTACAGTTATTTGTTTACAGAATTCTAAATTACTATTTGGGAACACATTCTAGAAAATATGAAGTCTTAAAAAAAGTTTTTTTTTAAATAATAACAGCTTCTATTTAAAAAACTATTTATTATAATTGCCTTCATCCCAACAGAGCAGAAATTTCTGGAGGCTATAGCTATTATTGTCTTTTGCAAGCAGAATGTCTGGCACATAAAAGGCATTTAACAAATGCTAGGTTATAATGTAGTCGAATAAGTAAGACTTTGAAGTTAGATACCCTTGAGTTCAAATCCAGGATCTGGCCCTCATCAACTATGAGAAACCGGAAATTTATCAAGCCTCTGTTGTATAAAACAGGAATGATAATAACAATGTCATTAGTATAGTGCAGGAATTAATGAAGATAATTTACATAGCAGAAGCTCTGTAACTGGTAGTGGATATTATGACTTTCCAAGTTTGTATTTCTCCACCTTCTTCTTCACAGGCAAGGTAGACGCTCAGTTCTTTCTTTATGTTGTTTTGATGTTGAGTGATGTAAATTTGATAAAGACATAACCTAACACTAAATAAAAGATAAGACCTATAAAACAAGTGTGGAAGGTACTGCACAGTTCTGCTTACTGTGCCCCTCTCCTCCTTTCTGCCCACCCTACCCCACCAAAACAGGAAAGACATTGACAGGTGAAAAGCAGCAAGACAAAAGGTGAAATTGTGCTAGATCACCCAAGGTCACCAGAAAAGCCTGGAAATTATACGGTTTCTAAATTACACCACCTGAGGCCACTCTGCTCTCAGGGGAGAAGCTGGCTTGAGGAGATGTTAAGAGTTCAGCTGTCTCCCATGGGGCTTATCTGCAATGCAGATCTTTCTGAGCCTTTCCTAGCCATTGCAGCCTCCGGACCCGCCAGCTGCTCTCACTCCTCTCGGCTGGCTTAACAGGATTTGTCTTCTCTACAGCCTGCTTCCAGGGTCATCCACCACCAGAAGCTATTCTCAATAGATGTTTTTTCCCTCCATACTTGTATCAAAATCCCTACCAATCCCCAAAGCTGCAAGGGTCCATGGGTACCTGAGTCAAAGAAAGGTAAATTATTGAGCAATTGTTTTCACTCTCTGCCTCTTGCCTCACAGATGTGATCTTTTGCAGGAGCTCTGACTGTCCCTGTTGCAGAGTAAAGAGTGGCACAACAACCTGTGG
Source organism: Camelus dromedarius (assembly GCF_036321535.1). NCBI lineage: Eukaryota > Metazoa > Chordata > Mammalia > Artiodactyla > Camelidae > Camelus > Camelus dromedarius. The sequence goes on along the minus strand of NC_087439.1, from coordinate 65,285,306 downwards.
GGCTGGTGGAGCCAAGACACTGTGAGTGAGCTTGGAGGCAGCTGCCTGGAATTTGCAGGCTCCCCCAGGTGCTCATGCTGCTCTGTGCTACCTGATTTCAAATGCTCTGCTGTTATTTCTCTGCCCAACTCCATCAGTTGAGCTAGGATTGTGACTGTGCAGCTTCTCCTGCAGGTTAAGGTTATGATGAATTTGCATGCACAGATTCATGCTCAGTTTTTTATGACTAGTAAACCTAGTGCTGAGGGGCTAATAGCTCAGGTCCGTTCAGGTTTCTGCTTCCCCCCTAGACAGATGTGTGCTCTTGGCCAGTTACTCTGAGGGGATAGGTTTCTCACCAGTTTCAATCACACTTGCCTCAGAGTTGTGAGAAGTACAAGTCACTCTGATTGCGAAGTACCTCGTAAGATTGTGAAGTACTTAACAAATTTTAATTTTTAAAGACTTAGATTTTGTATCTGCAAATTAAAACTGGGTTGTAATTCAGACTCTCTACCTAATGACATTTCAACTACAAATCAGTATCAGTACTTAGATACAGTCGATAAATGGTGACTGGTATTCCAATTATTTGTGTTTATATTAATTTATATTTAGTGTCAAACACTAGTTATAGTTAATTAATCTTTTCCAGTTTTCCCTCTTTTTTTCCTCTCTTTTATTTTTTAATCAAAATAAGGTAGGATTTTATTTTTGGAACATTTTCATCTTATTCCTTATTCTTTTTAGGCTTAACTTTAGGTTTCATACTTCAGGAAAATAAATTTTTGAATCTAGAGGGAAAAGTGCTGTTTGTTTTCATAAGATATTTAATAACCTTTGACATGTAAAACATTGCTTTTAAAAGAAGATAAATAGCTGTTCATTATTTATAATGAGAACTTTTATGAATTATGTCCGCAATGCAAAGAGCTTGGAAATCAATATGCTCTAAAGGTATGCTCCTGAGAGTTTTTTTGGTTTTTGGTTTTTGTTTATGTTCATTCCCCCTTGTGTTGCTAATGATTTACCAAGTGTGTAAATGAGAAAAATGCTGATAGATTCTGGGTTCCATCAATAATGTTCTTGAGTTTACTACGAATCAGTTCTGAAAGGTCAGATAACATTTGGTTGGCAATGTATGTATTTTGCTAGGACTTGCAGATAAAAGATAAGGGGAATTCAACATCTTAGTCTTCTTTGAAGGAGTACTAATATTTTTTAAAATAAGTCTTAATTTTCAAAGACTTACACTTTGTACCCACAAACTAAAATTAAATTGCAAAACACTCTCTCTACTTAATGACGTTTAAGGATGAGAGGGGTTGTTTGCTTATGTGACGTGCATTAACTCTTCCAAGCTAAGGTTGAGCTTCATAAATTCCTCTTTTCACAGACATTTTGTGGTGAAAAATCTCCCAAACTAATTTATACACCTGATTCAGCCGTATAATTTTGTTGTTGTTTTTCTAGACTACTTGTTCATCTTTTGAACTTTAATCTGTTAAGAAATTGCCCAATATGCCTAGCCTTCAGTTTTCAGCTCAAATAAGGCTCAGCTGTTTGCTTTTTGTATACTCCCCTAAAATGAAACAAATTACCTCTCAGTTAAAAAGAAAAAGTTGGCAGCTTACATTCACTGTTGATGTTAAAAATATTGGATCTTAGCACTTTGAAGAGCTAGTGTAAATAGGTCAATGAACACAGAAATAAATCCTAAACTTCTTTTACTAGTATTGATAATTAATACCTACCAATGATGAAAGTGCATAGTCACACTGACAGTCTCTTTTAATGAGCTCACAGAACAGGAACCAACTCTCCTGACAAGCGCGAGAGACCGAGAAGTCTCAGGTTCTTGTAGCAACCTTGGTGGATTCTGGGCTTGCCAAACCTGGGCTAGCTCTCCACTGGGGTTTTCGTCAACGTGAAGAGCGACCTACAGGGCTTGGTGCCACTTCTCTAAAGTAACTATTGCAGATGGGAAATTTACTACCAAAGCCTAAAATGGCTTCACAACTTGCCCCATTTCTGGAAATAGGATGCAGACTGGCAAGAGATACTTTGGTGACAACATCGCCCCAGCAGCCCTAGGAGGGAGACTGATGATTCAGGCCGACATCTCAAGTTCAAAAATTAGTAGTCTGAACCGAGACCATTTACAGCAGAAACTGCTCAGCCTTAAATATCAAAGAAAGAGAAGACATCCTTAACAAAGAGGACAGCTGGCTGTGCACAGTCAGTCTTTTATTAACTCACCGGGACTCAAACTGGCTTCAAGCATGGGGCCAGTAATAGCTGGATAGGATTGCCTATTCAGACCTTGGCTTCAGACCTGAAGTTAAGAAGTTTCTGGAAAAAATAAACCCCTTCTTTTAATCAAGGCTATAAAAAGTACAATATGGCATAGCTCGTAGCTATTATTGTTTTTTCAGCCTCACATGTTGCCCATGACAGCTGCCCAGGAAGACCATGACACTAATGGATAATCACCAGAGAGAACTTGATCACCTCCAATGTGCCTTCATAGTTATTGTCTCATTGTCTCATTTAAGGAAAGTGGGGCTTAGCACAATCAATGGAATGTACACGAACATTTAAATCCTCACTAATGATGTTCCATTGACCCTGTAATGTAAAAGAGGGAAATAGACACAGAGGAAGCATTTAAGGGCACAATTTCAAAGCTTCTCTGCTTGGTAATGGGCAGCTCCTTTTGCTCAGTGTTAGGAACTAAGTGGGGAGAGGAGTCACCCCACCCCCCCATCTGGTTCCTCTGTAACCATTTCTCATCTCTGTGCATCATCCTTTTTTGACTACATAACAGAAAAGCCACAGTTTTACGTATTTTTGACAGAATCTCTCTCTCTCAATTTTGGGGATAAATTTAATACTGTGAAAGAACCCTTCTTGTTAGTAACCATCCCAGTCTTTTCATCTGTGGAACAACCCACAACTGCTGCTGCTGGTTTCAAAACTGATCTAACAATCGAAGGGCTCTGTGTACTCAGGTGGCAAAAAAAAAAAAAAAAAAAAATTTGGAACCATTTGTATAATGTCAAGGTAAAGCCACAGATGTCCTTTTGCTGGACAGAGGAATGTGCAGTTGCCTGGGGGGATATGTTACACATTCCAGTGAACTCGGAGTTCTGCCTTGCTGAGACTTGGCAGGTCCCGTGGTCTGCTGGAGGATTTTGTTTTATATACTGCATGCATTCACGAGTTTGCATTAATTTTCCTGTGGGATTCACTGGATCTCTCTAGCATTCAGGAGAGGAACCTGGAGATCAGGGTCTGGGCCAAGAAAGATGAACAGACTTAGACTCTTAGAATGATAGCCTTTGTTTAATCATAGCTTCAATTTAGTATTCCCAGAAGATACTGAGCTTCATTAAGTCTGTGCCCAGTGCCCTTGAAACAGGAATGCTGAACAAATCCTTGTCTTAATCTGCCCTAATCCAGATGAGCTAATTTGGTAGTTTGGCCCTTGAGTTAACTAAAATGACTGTCACACGGGGCATTCAGTGCCTTATCCACATAATCACAAATTGTAGCAAAAAGAATTTTGCTCTTGGTCTTAAGAATCTTTCCAACATTCATTTTGGTGATAAATTTATTCTCTGGTATGAACATGAGCAGTTAAAATATAATTGGACTAAGGAAAGGGAGATCTTCTAAAATGTGACTATCTTGCTTTGTCTCGGAAGCTTTTTGTAAAGGATTCCCATAAAATTGTCTTTGATATTTCACTGGACTAACTTAACAATGGCAGTCTGTTTGGTGGAGAGCAGCTGGGATCTTCCATATTGTGCAGGCAGGCAAGCCTATAACCCTTTGTGCATGAGTCTTATTTGTGGGGAGAACATTGTTAAATTCTTTTATTGCTTCAGCAAAAATAACAAATAATTATCCTGCTTTAAAAAAAAAATACTGATAATTATAGTTTGCCAGGCATGTTGTAGAAGGGGACAGGAAAGACAAAGTGTTGCTGTCGGCAAATCCCAAAACAGAATACTTCTGCTATTGAAATAAACTCCCACATGTAATGGCCTCCCCAGAGAAATGCTGAGAACTTCAGGGGCTGTTGAATAAGGCTATTTGGTTATGGTATATTATGCGTAATCAAAGAGATGGGGATTTTAAACATAGTAAAGAATTTCTCACTGTATGAGTCCAGTAGAAATATACTGAGAGGGGGAGAAAGAGAGAGAGAAAGTGAGTAATAAATAAGCTCTGAAAGAAGAAAAATGTACATAGAAATACCTAGACTGTTTTAGAAAACAGTTTTTAAAATACAGTTTCTTCTAGCTGCTATTGGTAAGCACTCTTCTCCACTAAAATATTTTTATATCAATTCAATATCTTAGACAGTTTTATATGACTTTTAGACAGCACTTATGGAAGTAGATTTACTCGAAATTAGGTCTTTAGCATTAAACCCCTATCTCAAAGGTACGTGTTTAAAGAGGACCTCAGTAACTGATAATAATTGGTATCAGATAAGAGGACATTTAATGAAACTCTTCCTCAAGCACAGGTCAAACTCACATAGTGAAAAAAGTGAGACAATCTTTAGTTTGAAAAAGTAAAGTTAGGTATTATGAAATAGGTTTATTATAATTCTTCATAGAAATATTTATATTATAATTACAACAATATGGTGATTCTAAGAAAAAGGAATAAATCAAATGTTTGGTTTTGTTGAGAATAATTTCCCCACAGATTTTAGAAGAGTACAGTTCAACATCCTTCGTGTCCCATTTGATTTTTTCAGTGTCTCTTTAAAAAAACTGTTTTTGTAAAAATATCAAGAGCTTAACCAATTTTCCCTAGTTTCTTTATAGTAGCTGGAACATACAAACAATTATCTGCTGAAGTGAATATTATGTCCTCATTTTTGTGGATTTTCTCCCCTACCCCTACTGGGAAACTGGTCTAACCATACCAGATCTTCATTTTTCCATGATTTGTCTGTTACTTGAGCATTTCTCCAACATTGTCTTCATGCTCTTCAAGAAATCCTGCATCTTTTGCAAGATCTGCAATTTGAATTTGCAGCTGAATAGTATCAAATTCAGATTGTATTGTCAGCTATTAAAGTCTTCAGACAGTCGTCTGGGAATCAGCTAAAGAGCAGAGACCTTGACCTTCTGAGAAGGGATAGAAGCTAGTGTTAACCAGAGAATAGATGGGTGTTCAAATGCATACTCATCTTATAAATGCTCAGTTCATTGATCAGTGACCTATGTTCGTGTTATGATGAGAGGATCCAATTGAAAAGAAATTTTTTCCAGATTTGTAAAATGGTCTTCCTCACTTAAAATCATATATCAAGCCTTTTCATTAAGAAAGTATCCTTTTGCTTGACAGTGCAACAGTGAGTTTTAGTAGAAAGTTCAGTCTTTCTGATTTCTGGCTCTTTCAGAAGGATTACTTGAAGACTGTTTCTAAATATATGTCCATGGGTAAAAATATAAAAGAAATGCAGAGTTGCCAGGTATGACTACACATATTTAGTTTTGGGGTACATTTAAAGGGCAGGTTTCCCCTTTGTATTAACATGTGAAGAAGGAACAAGGGAATTGAAAAAGTGTTAAAAAATATAGTAGATTCACTTTGCAGACCCACTCTAATCAGAAACTATTTAATTAGCATCTGTCTTTATTAAATTGGGCATATAGAGAAGCTTTAGAAAATTCTGGACAAATCGCTCTTATTTTGATGACATCATTTTGAACCTAATACATAATTGACATTTAATAGTTGAGATCATGTCTGTGAGTCATTTATTTTTGCATCTGTGAGACTGCCTTTCCTTTTTGAAGTTAAGTAATTGTGTAATTAAATTGTCACTTAAAGAAACAATAACCACAGCAGAAAGTCAAATGCTCAAGTGACTCAGAATGACACAATGTAATGCAGATCTGTTATTTGTATTTTAAGAGGACTCCACAGTAAACTTACAGCATTAATGATATGAAATATATCAGTTATTGATGTGTTCCTATTAAACTCCAGCAGAGACATTTATTAACCTTAAATGTATTTTGAAGTTGTTCTGTTTTTAATGATCAGATAAACTGATAGCATCTGCCAGTTAGTATAATGAAATGATAACAAAACTCATCTAATCGCCAACATTTTTTTTATGTTACACTGTACGTATTCAAAGTGCGTTTCCAGGAGGTGGCATTCTGCGTTCAAATTGAGTTGGAAACTATATAAACATTGGATATAATTTAACATTTAAAACATTTTCAAAAGTTGAGAGATGTTCTGAATATTTATTTTTCCCTTCCACTCTCTTAAGAGATATATACTTAAAAACAAGGAGAAACAACTATTCCATTGACAAAGATGAATTAATGAAAAGATACTGTAAAATTTGATCTTAGGGTCAGTCCATATCAAATAAATTTTTGATATATAAGTTATTCCTTTCATTTCCTTTTTTTTTTGATATCTTCTTTTTTTTTTCTTCAAACTTTTTTTTTGAGTTATAGTCGTTTTACAATGTTGTGTCAAATTCCAGAGTACAGCACAATTTTTCAGTTATACATGAACATACATACATTCATTGTCACATTCTCTTTCGCTGTGAGCCACTATTCCTTTCATTTCAATGGTGTTTGATGTAATACCATAGGGCTGCCTTACCCCTGTGAGTATGCTGCACTGCTGGATCCTGACCAGTCATACCTTTTTACTCCAGCATTCTCCAGAATCCTCCTTCTGAAAGTCCCAGGCTAAAAGCTTACTGCTTAAACCTGCTCATATTTCTGGATACTGTCTTCTTACTCCCTTTGCTATCCAAACTCCTGTAACATGTCCTCTCCACTTACTGCCTTATTTTTCTGTCCCATTGTCTTCTAAGCGTTTTGCTAGGTGTTTCTTTTTTCACTCTACTACTTGGTAAAAATGTTTTTTGAGCGATCTTCTGTGCTGCTCTTGTTAAAATATTGAATGATTGCCTTAGCCTTTATGCTGAATGACTTCTCTTTGTCACAGCAGTGATGCAGTAGAAAGAATGAAGACTTGATTTCAGTCTTGACTCTACCACCCACAGTCTCTCTGACTGTGAGAGCTCAGACAAGTAATAAAACATCTGAAGACTGTCAAAGATTAAATACTGTACATGTACATGAAAGACATTATTCATGGCCACCCATTTCTCCTTGAAATCTCTTTTTCATTAGAGTCTGCAGTGCTGACTTGTTCCTTCATTATTGTCTTTACTAGCTTTCCTCACCCTGCCACCCTACCATTGGTCCATCCCAAGACTGTTGGGCCATCCCAGGACACTTGTTCCAGAGATAGTTGATTTCAGTTTAAGATTAATCTTCCCAAAGAACAACTGATTTATAACATCGTACCTAAAATGTCCAATAAATCCCTCTTACTACAGAATTAAATACACAGTCTTCCAACCAGGGTTCCAAGTTCCCTGTTATATGGCCTCAACCTCCATTTCCAATTCTGTCTCCCCCAATTCCTTGTGTATCAACCATTTGTAGTTCTAATGAGAACTTCTTTCTCTCCTCATTCTCTCCTCTTTCTCTCTTTTGCTTCTGCCCTCTTCTCAGTTTCTTCTTCAATCCCCCATCCTCTGCTTGCCCAAATCATATGTGACTTTATAAAGCTCATCTTAAATACCGTGCTCTCCTGAGTAATGGAAATTCAACAAAATCTTTCCTTTGACTCAGCAGAGTTCCTGGTTTGTACTTTTCTTTCTATACTGTCACCCAGTGTTTTGTGTTATAGTTAATTACTGTCTCCAGATATGATTATATAAGCTCCTTGAAATCAGGGAGGGTGTTTCATGCATTTTTTGACAGGATCTAAGTAGACAGGGTATAATTCAGTGTCTAATATACAGTAACAAATGAAGAAATATTCAGAATGAATAATCTGAATGCTTTGCTCCATTATAGGAAGATTTTCCCACTGCTTAGGCTTAACTCTTTGAAAACTTACTTTTTAAAAAAATAATATTTACCTAATTATTTAGATTTTAATATTAAAACTAGGAATTCATATAATAACCACTAGGTCATTGGTTTTCTTTTTAATAGCTGTATTGAGATATAATCACATATAAAATTCAGCCTTTTAAGTGACACAGTTTAGTGATTTTAGTGTATTCAGAATCATGCAACCATCCCCACTATCTAATTTTAGAATATTTTCATCACCCCCAAAGGAGCCCCATACCTATTAGCAGTCATTCCCCATTTCTACCTCACATGTGCTCTAGGCAATTGCTAATCTAGTTTCTGTCTCTAGGGCTTTACCTCTTCTTCTGGACATATATAAATGAAATAATACAGTAGGGTCTTTTGTGAGAGGCTTGTTTCACTCAGCGTAGTATTTCTGGGGCTCATCCACATTGTAGCAAGTATCAGTACTTATTGCTTTTCATGACCAGACAATATTCCACTAAATGGATATACCACATTTTGTTAATTTGTTCATTGGTTGATGAACCTTTGGTTGTTGAATCACTGATTTTTAAAACTGAAAAGGGTCCCAGTGATTATTTACTCAAATGTTCTCCTTTTATGCATGTGAAGCTGAAGCCCAAAGAGGTCCTCCTAGACCTCTGTCTAGGTAGTTACTGAGTTTCTTCTTATTTTAGATGCTAGGTCAATGCCATATGATGCAAGTATTCATTCATTCTTTTATTCATTCTTTCATATGGTTAATAAATAGTCATAGAGCACCAAGTCCTTATAGTCTGGATAGCAAAAACAAGTAAGGACCATGTCTTGCCCATGAAGCTTACAGCCTAATGGGGAATAAGCTTATAATCAAGTAATCACATAAATAAATGCAAAATTAGAACTATGACAAGGGCTATGAATGAGAGATTCAGGATTGACTTTGTCGGGGATAATAATTTAGCTGTGATCTCTGAATAACTGATAACTAACTAGGCAAAGAGGGCAGAAAACAGCATTCCAAGTGGAGCAAGAGCACATGCAAAGGCCTCATGGCTATGAGAGCATGGCCTGTGCAGGGGAATGCCAGGAAGCCAGTGTAACAGGACACCTGAGGGTAAGGAGAGCATGGTGTAGAATGAGGCTGGAGAGATAAATAAGACCAGGTAAGGCAGAGTACTCCAGGACAAGGAGATAGTTTTGGTCTTTTTCCTAAGAGCACTGGACTGTTAAAGTATTTTAATCCCAGGTGTGATGCAAGCAAAATGAAACTGGGCATTGCCTAAACATTTTTCTTGTAGGGCTTAGACACATTACAAAAGGTCAGACTTGCTGCATAGTATATATCTATTTTGGCAAGACTTGTGGTAGAATTTAATGTGGAAGCATATAAAGTTTGTTCCTACCGAATTCATTGTTATCTGAAGTAGAAATTTTTGTTCTTTTCATAGAATAAACAGCCTCCTCATTAGAATTTTCCAATTCAATTTTGTAAAGAACTATTCTTTCCTAGCCTCCTACAGAATAAGCAATCAAAGCTACTTGAGAAGCAATAAATAGGTATATAAAGGTCACATGTATTTTTCCATTGCATGATAACCATGTAGACCTGTAAAATCTAAAGAGTACAGAAATAGTTCTCTAAACAGTAAATGGTTAACACACTAAACCTAAACGCTTTTAACTTGAAGTCCACTGTCTCCCAGGCAGTACATGAATGGGACCCAGGAAGCTTTTGTACAAATAAAGTTCATGCCTACAAGGCTGTGAATCCAAAACTTTCATTAAATTTTATAGGGTCTGTCACACACAAAGCTAAAAGCCAGGGTTTTTGAGAAGAGAAACAATCCATAAATTATTAGGAAAAAAATACTGGGGCTTATTTTGTATCAGTTATAGAAGTTAAAAACAATAATAGCAATAACATTTAAACTAACAGCTCTATGTAGATATATCTGGAGAACAATATCCTTCTTTTTTTAAAAACTGATACAGTGACAGTTAAAATAATCATGATTATAGCAATAGGATTATCTATGAAATAGCAGTTAGTCAGTTAGTCTCAAACTGTGATCCCCAGATCACCCTCTTAGGGATCATATTGAGTACTTGTGAGGGGTATAGATTCCTGGACCCACTCCAGACCTCTGGAATCAGAATCCCTGGAATGGGAGAAAGGAGTCTGAACTTTTAACTAGAATCCCAGGAGATTTTGATGTTCACCTATGTTCACAAAGTGCTATAATAAATAGCAACATAATAAATAGCAACACCTTTTCTCTGTTGGATGTTTTGATAAAACCAGCCTTCCCCAGTTCGCTGAGTGGTATGATAATACCAGTGCCATGTAACAAACACTGAATGGACATCAGACCCTGTGCAAGAAACCCTCCCTAACCTACCCCTAGTTCTTAAAACCATTCTGTCGGCAAGTAGATATTATCATCCACAATGTATAGATGACAAAATTGAACAACTTGCTCCATAGAGGTCTGGCTGTCCCCCAAGCCTTTTTTTCCACTCTATCAAGCAGCCTTTTGCTATAACAGCTATACTAGTGACCCACTGCAAGAAGTATCCAGAAAAAAATAAAATGAAAGGAGTTATGTATGAGTCTTACAGCCCCTGTTAACACCCACTGAAATCCACAGTCATCAACAAAATTACAGATTTATAATGAACATAGCATAACACGTGAGCCTTTTTTGCTAAGTACAGCTGTCTGACACGTTTCTAAAAGAAGCTTCTAGAGGTAATACTTTATAGGCAGAAACAGTGTAAATATAAGAAAATTGCTTCCAGTTGTTATAATTTAACAAGCAGAGAATATAAAGGAAGACCAAACATTACATTATATAAAGTGACCCTAAAATCTGCCAGCGTGTATCACTACTGAACAAAAATAAACAAACCAACCAAAACAAAAAAAAAGAACAGAAAAATAAGAAAGCTCTGTGTAGCCCCGTAAAGGTGCTGGAAGACAGGTCTGTGGGGTTTCTTTAAAACATGAACTTTTACAAGATGTTTGCCTAAGGTTGATTAGTCTGTGATATTATGTGTGTACCCTCTTGCCTAAATTGTGTTTTATTTCATTTAATACCTTTATTGGGCACTAATAATGAAATTTATCCAAATTTTAAAATCCTGACAATCTTCTCTTTATTTATAGGCTTTTACTTGAGAAGAGTTCAAATCTCTTTGTTAATATAGTAAATATAATTTAATCAATTCTTGCAATTTTGAGTCACAAAAACAAATTTTCTAGTTATTATTCTGGTCATTATTTTAAAAACATGTTTGCACTTCAAGTTATGAAATCATCAGATTAAAAAATTAAATAAAGGAGGCTTTATTATGATGGCAATGATTTATTTTAAGATATCTCCACAGATTATTTCATTTGGGGGAAAAGAATTTTAATTATTTAATTAATTATTTAAGAGAAATGACTGTTGGTTTGTATAATGTTCAAAACCAATTCTCTGGGAAAACTGGAAACCAGAGATTTCCCCTGGGTCTGTTATGACTGTGTTTGTTACCGGCCATGTAATGGCATGGTCCCCACTGGAAACGGCTGTTCTATAGCCATCTGTAGCAAGTAATTTGTTAAATGAATGAGAGGACTATTAAATACACAGTTATATTTACACTGAAACTTTAGAAACTGTTAGGTGGTGCTGCACTCAGTCAATACCATATTCAAGAACATGGTGAGAAATGAAAGGTCTTTTGTGAGAGTGTGTGGGCTCTTTTAAGTCATAAAAACATTAGAATAAGTTCCGAAGGGAATCTTCAGGACAGTGAAGCTTATAACTTCCTTCTGACACTTAAAGTTATTTATCTTTTGTTCTTGCCTTGGAGGTATATGTGTTGTTTTCTTACAAACGATTTAATAGGAATCTATATTCCAGATTTTGGTATTATTTATATTTATATCGGGATTAACGTGTCCTCACCCCTTCATATCTGTGCTCTACTGTGATGGCTGTCAGTGAATTTCTGGAGGCTATTGTTAAGATTACCTTTTATTAGATCAGGGCCACATTCCCCTCTGTGGCCACCAGGAGATCTGCAAAGAACCAGTGAGAGTAGTTGGAGAGCTTGGAGCAGACTTCCTGTGTGTGGGAAAAGCATATTGAGTCCATGCTAACCAGATAGAGCATCCAAAACACAAGGCAAAGAGGAGGTTACAAATGGCTTCCTGTCTTTTTATAAACTGTTTTTGGGTTGGTTTGTTTGTTTTTTCATTTTTCTTTAGCTGAATGACTTTCAGCTTTGCATTGCATTAAAAATAAGGTGGATATGAGATAGGAAATGTAAAATCATAAATAAATTAAACAAAACAAAACAAAACCGCTGTACTGTAGGATCTGTTCTCCTTCACAAAGAAGATACTTCTGAAGTCCTTAACGTGAAGCCTCTGCTAAAGGTGACATAATGCCAGTCTCTCGGCGCAGGGCACACTCAGGACAGGCTGTTGGAAGATCCTGGAGAGATGGAGGTGGTCAGTGGGAGTCGGGGAGAGCAGCCCAGCACATGGCGTTAGACCACCCTAAGACTCCAAGTCTTTTGTAGTGTAATTATGAGAAGCCACAATTTTAAAAAGACTACATTTTTTAAGTTGCAGTAATTTTATTTAAAGACTATTGCCTCTTCATTGACCTAGAGTTCCTCTAGAAACCATTCTCAGAGTGTGAGGGTGAAGCCCTACCTCTGAAGCAAACTTTTGTGCCTGCAGATACCAAAGATGGCTGATACAATCCCAGGGGAGCCCAGGAGACCGCCCCCCCGAACCAGGGTATCGGCAACCCTCACATTTCCGTTAGGAAAAAACAGTAATTAGAGCAGCTGAAATATTTGCAATCTCATTGGCTCACTTGCTGTTTTTTTTTAAAGCTTAGAATTGACTCTTATTTTTATGTGTTTTTGTATAAATCAGACACAAGTAGCTTGATTATAGATGTTGAGTGGCCACTAGGAGCTTCAGATAAAAGCCTTGCATGTACATGCAATGCTTGGGTCCTCTGGTATCTGCCTCCAGCCCCACAGTCCCTATCTCTCTGTGCCTCTCCTCCTGTGTTGATATCTGCCCTCTCTCCAATCCAACTGCCCTTCATCTCAGTGGTGTCTATATATTTACTTAAGCCTAAACAAAATAAATAAAGCATAATAATAGAACACCCTTCTGAAAAGAGCAGAAAGGAAGGGAACTGCATGGCCACCAACAGAATAATAAAACAGGGAGGGAAAAAACGTTTTAAAGAGCTCCCTAGCAGACAATCTGCCTCCTCCTTTGCCTCCTATTTATAGGGAGGCAATTTTTTTGTTGTTACCCAGCGTCTTCGTGCCAAGTCCTCCCCTTTTGTTCAGTGAAACCCTAATGATCTATCCTTGTGTGTTTTAATATTTCTAAGAATATCAATGGGGGAATTATTGTATCATGCATGCATAAATATTGCTATAGAATTTCCAGAACACCTATGAGTTTTAATATAGTAGATTCAGATATATTTCAAGACTAGCACTTATTTTGATATATTTTCTCAGCCAGGAAGTAATATTCTCACTCCATTAAGAAATCTTCACTTTTTAAAATGGGTCATTACTGGCAATTTTTTAGTAATAAACTGTTGGCTGCCACTGTTAAGAGAATAACTTGGGGAGGAAAAGAAGGTATTTCAAGTTAGCATTACAGAAGGGGGAAGGGTGGGTGCCAACTCGGGCCCCACTGTGCTAAGTAAGTTATCACGCGTTGCCTCTTGAACAACATGCAACAAAAAATGAGGGGCCTGAATCAGCTTCACTGTAAGCTCCTCCCTAAGACTCCAGTGAGTTGATGAAATCCCTCTGCTTCCAGAGCTTTTAGCTCTTTGGGCAGAAATTAGATTTGCCAGAATTTCATTTTTCCAGTCAGATGGCTGTGGCACAGCGTGTATTTTCCTTTCTCTGGTGGAGTCCTCTTTTCTAAATGCACGCCTTTTCAAATGATCCAGCAGTCAGGAATGTCAACCTCAGGGAGTGCAGAACTCAGGCGAAAAACAACATCAGTCAGTTGAATTCTTACTTCTTTGGGCCACAGCTGGAGTTTCAGTGTTCACATTGACCTCAAAAACAGCCTGGTGCTGTCGCCCGGGTTCAGCCAAATGCCTTCCTGGTGAAATCTCTGTTTGCTGCTGCAGGTTGACAGATGGCTCGCAGCAGGTGAACTTGGGGCTATTAGTGAATGAGATGCTTTTTCTATCTGGCACAGTCCTTCCCAAAGACACTCTGTGTCCTCAAAACTTACAGAAGGCGTTTGGCAGCTAAGCAGAACTGAAGAGTTGAAGCTAAGAAATCTTGTATTGGCATGAACTTTGTTCATGTTAATTCATAATCTCCTCACAAGTGTGTGGAGTCATGCAAAGTGGTAAAGAAACACTATTTGAAGACTGATATTGACCCATCACGATTTCCCATAATTGCCAGAGCACTTTCAACAGATGATTTTATTTAGTTCTTGCAGCAACTCAGTAAGGGAAGTCTCACTGACAATCTCCATTTTACTGTTAATAAAACTAAAGATCCAAAAAGTCAGAAGGTCTGCCCAGTATTCCACAACCGGTTGGTGAATTCCAGGCCGGGGTTCCAATACAGCTTCCATATCCAAAATGTGTGTTATTTTCGTTTCTAAGACCTAATTTAATCACATTCTAGTCAGAATGGTTGGGAAAATAAATTGCTAGCACTCTTTCGTTTATCTACTCATTCAGCCTTTACTAATCACTTAATTTCAAATCAGGAAAACAGTAAGCCAGGTAGATAAGGAGATTTCATTGCTGGAACAGAGGAGTTTATGTACAAAAAATTAAAGTATCAGCATACTTTTCCATTTTGGGGGGTACAGACCTCAATTTTTCATTCATTGGATGAATAGTTATTGCATAAGTGCTTGGTCCCAGACAGGGAGGATAGTAGTACAAAGAGAGTGTGCACAAAAGAAAATTGCCTCTGCCCTCTTGAGCTTGCACATTAGTTGGGGTGTGATGGGTAGACATTAACCAAGTAAATAATGCCCGGGGCTCCTGAGGGTGTGAGGAAATAGACAGCGGGAGGAGTACAAATTGCCAGCACCTCCTGAGACAATTTGATAATATGGCGGCCTTACTGGAAGTGCATTTTACATTTTTATATGGCTTAATGTTTTTTGTCCTTCGTCTGTATGTGTTTTGAATTCAAAATACTATGAAGAAAAGAATTCATATATTTGGTAGAAATTAATGACCTCTAGGATTGAAATCAAGCAGGAAAAAAAAGGGTGGGGATATGAATTTGTTTCCATTTCAACAAGCCTTAATTAATAATACAAGATAGTTCATATCAATGCCAAATAAGTGATCAAAACCAAGAACCATGAACCAGCAGACAGATGTAGGTGACTGGGGAGGCTTCATAGAGAAGGGAGCTTCAGTTCAATAAGGAGTGACTGAACCTGGGGGAAGTAAGGAAGAAGGGAGTAGGGGGAGAGAAAAGAGAAGAGGGCTTTGCAGCAGGAAGGAGGAAAAATAGGAAGCTAGAATGAAAAGGGGAATTAATAGGTTTTGTAAAACAAGTAGTCTAAGAAGATATGAAGGCTTGTGATGGTAGAAAGTTGGGGGTGAACTTGAAGAAGTATAGTCTCAGCATAGGAGCCCTTGAGGCCAGGCCTGGAAACGTAGTTTTTATCATTTTGACAGAAGAGTTTTGAGTAAGAGAGTGAAGTCATTAAGTGACATCTGGCGTGATCAATTTTGTAGCAACCCTGTTTCCTTTGCGCCCCCCACCCCCAGTCCCTTCTCCTCACACCACGTGAACCGGCACATCTGCATTAACTTATTGCACCATTTTAAAAACGGTTAGTGTTGCCATAAAAATTAGAAGCAAATGAACAGATGGCTTTCTGTCAAGCAAAGAAGTGTTATTTCTTCAGAGATATTCTGAGCAAAAAGGAGCAGTGCCATATATCAAAACGTGAGAACACTGACACATGTGCCCTCTTGCTGTCCAAGGTTCTCTATATTGCAGTGCCGATTTATATTATATTTATTAAATAAAATATTTATTTATATATATTCAATCAGAGTCAGCGTGTGTTAACAATTTAGAAACAAACGTTTTTGGCTGATACTATGGAGCATTACTTATTTTCAAGGAGGGGGGAATCTAAATACAGCCCTAAAATAGCCACTGGACATCTCACCACACCTCTTCCGCTCTTGTGATGGAAATTTTTACTACTCACCACATCTCCACTTACCCTCCATGTTTCTCTGCCCCTTGTCCTGAGGCAGAGCCGTAGGCTGTGGGAGCAAGTGATGTGTGTCACTGCCATGTCAAAGCGTTAAAGAAGCCAAAGCGCAGCCGTCCGGATGCCTTGCTCCCTGCTGCAGTAGTCTCGGAGGCCATGAGTTAAGCCACAAGAACAATGTACCCAGATTGCTCTGTCACTGCCTGGGGGAGAGGTGGCCTGGAGAGTCACCCTACTCACAGTAGGATTTGTAAGAATAAAGGATATAAGCTTTTATTCTGTAAAGACTCTGAGACTTAAGCCTGACTTTTCTGACTAATCCAGCCCTTTATCCTTCACCTATTTGTATCCTATTTTTACTGCCCTGAATTATGTTGAGATTTTTTGGACAAGACTAGATAATTTCTACTAAATCATCTTAATCCAGTCTGCTAGTCCTTGGCAATAGCCTGGAGTAGGAGGTTTGGGGATTAGAAGGGAAAATTCTTACCATCTACCTTACCTAGATTCTCTGGTCAACTGGAGACACTATGCCCTGAAGAGGGCTTTTGTTAATTGTCCTTAGTTATTTCACGTGCATATGTTGAAGTATGTTTCCTTTGCAAGAAACATAATGTTCTCCTAAAAGGAACTTTGGCAAAAAGCACCAAGGAAAGAAGATCCTTCTCTGATCTGTTCAACTATCTGTGAGTTCGGTTCACTGACTTTCAGCTACCCACAAGTAACTAGTGATAATGAACTGCTTCTAAACCTTTAGAGAATTGAAATAGTTTAGGAGCATGTTAGACTAAATGGTTTACATTGGTAGCCACTCTCCTATTTAAACTACTTGGATTGTGGGTATTTTCCCAGCAGTATTGGCAATTTAGTTGAAATCTTGTTATCCTGGACAAGTGAACTGAATTACGTGAACTGTTCAAAACCTCATAAAGCAGACTGATAGAAGAGGTAAGGAACAGTGTTATTATTGTTTCTTTGAGAGCTAACTGAGTAGTCAACTCTAGCCAGTGAGGTTAAGTTTAGCCTTCAGAAGTGCTATTCAGGATTCCAGCAACTTCAGGCATCTCCGTGTTTAGGTTTTCTGACATGTTTCTGTCAAAACATGAAAAATAACCAAATGATAGTTTTGCTAGAATGTGTTTCAAAGATTAATGAAAAGAATATCGTGGTTTAACAATGTAGGGAAGATTTCATCAGTATTTTGTTGCTTAATGAAACATAAATTCTTAGTATCAGTTAGGAAAAACACACCTTGATAATATCTTTATGAGAGTCTGAAAGTCTGCATGAATTTATCATTCTAATGTCAACCCCATCGGTGTCACATAACTTGCACATAAGTATACCACAGTCAAACATGTATTATATGCAGCTAAGTGCGTGCACATCCTGTTTATCTGAGTAACCAGCTGATAAAGCTGATTTTGTTTATGGCTGAACGAGTGTTTATCTTGGGTTCCTCCTTAAATGGTTTACTCACCTTACTTGGTGATGCCAACATTCAGCCTATTCTGTATCGTGAATAGCATTGTTAACCAGTTGACTTTGTCAGGTGTCAGTCATGACTGTCAACAATGCTCTAACCCAGCTCTAAGAGGTTCTGGCAAGCAGCGTAAGCAAACCTGATAGAAATAATGGTGTAGAGAACAGAGGCGGAACTGTAGCTGAGTAAATTTCAATTTGTTCAAGAAGCAGAATATGTTGAATAAGTGCTAAGTATTTCCAGTAAATTGCAAGTTGCTGTTGGTGAACTACTACTTCTCAGAGAAACCACAAAGCCCTTATATTTGAAGTTGTCTTTAGTCAGAGTTGAAGACCTAAAACCAAAACTCTCAAGGTCTATAAAGAGCTGGTATTGGGCTAGAAGGCTTGGCCACTTTCTGGCTGTGTCGTGCTGGGAATGGCAATTCAAGTCTCTTGGCCTCAGTTTTCTCATCTGTAAAACAGAGATAATAAGAGTTACCTGTCTTAGAGGGTGATGGGGGGAATGAGTGAATTGATACCTATGAAGTGCTTAAAACATTGGGATATAAATAAATGCTGTATAAATATTTGTTAATACTATTTTAGGGATGTTGCAGCCATTCTATAGAATGTATCCAATGCTAAAACTGTGCCAAATAATATTCTTAACAAAAACTGTGTTAAAGTAAATTAATCATTTTGATGTGGAATAAAATGTTGACTTCTAACTGTGCTATGTTCATTTAAAATGACTATTCAATTTTATGTGCCTTATGGAATAGGCCATGAGTCACTTCTTAAAAATAATTCCCAGATGACATTTGTCTTTTTCTCATAAAATAAAGCCTAGAAAAAAAGACATTCATTTTCATTTTATAATAAACAAAAAACACAAAGCAGCATCTTCCTTGAGAATATGACAGGGTCCATTCTACCAGGAGTGAAATCACACAGACCTTGATGAAAACACACAGAGATGCATAGATTTAAACACCTGTTGTAAGAGAGCAGGCCTTAAAAATGGGCCCCAGCTCTCCCCCTTAAGGACACTCACTTATGTGTGAGGTCAAAACATGCCTACTAGCTGTATTTATTTCTAGGTACCATTTCAGCAAGAACTATTCTGTATTGATCTAGTGGATTAGCAGAAATACTAATCCAGAATGACTTTTAGGATTCTGAATGTCAAAATAAGTTTAACACTCTCTAGAGAAAATATAATTAGTGGATAAAAAATTCCTCTGCATCCTGTGCTGGAGAAAATCAATGCAAACTGGGCTAGAGGCCCAGTCCTTTAAAGCACACTGGATATAATTAATGATTTACTAAGACTAATGTATTCTCTTGGGAGAGAATACAATTGCCTGCTATTTATTAACTGAAAACAATCTTAACAATTTAAAATATTAGTTTTCCTTGGATATAATACTTATGAAGCTTCACTGGAGTGAAGCTAAAAACTGAGGAAAAATCTGCAACAGTTAGCATTTTTACTTCTATTCCAAACACTAGGAAGAGTACCTAGCTGGCTGCTCAGTGTTTGACTATAAAGACCATCCTGGAATACCTCTGATAGTCTCAGTTTCCTAATAAAAAAAGAAAGCCACAAGTTGAAGTTGGTATTGATCTACAGGATATAAGTGATGTACATGGATCATAGATTAAATTAATGATTTTCCTAAGTTCTTTTTTTTTTTTTTAACAGAGAGAAGCCAGAACCTATTAGCAACCCTTTGAGAACACAACATAACGAACTTGACCATTTTACTACTTCTTTGACTAGGTAAGACCCCTATCCTCTCTGCAGTAAGAGTTACACGCTGTTGTGAAAAACAACTCTTCGTTGACCGTATTTTTTTTAATCTTAATTAAATAAATATCAATTCACTTTGATAGTGGAGAAATATGCATGCATTCTACAGCTAATTTAAGGAAGAAAAAATACATAATGCATTTACTGAAAGAGTCATAGGCAACATTTATTTTATGTTTGTACTTGCCCCTTTACAGTGGTTGCATGAGTAAATAAAGGAATGTATGCACTTTAGCTCAGTTTACAAATAGAAAGAATATTATCCTTTATTTTACATCTTTCTTTAAACTCAAAATTCCTATGGTAATCAAATGTCATCACTATTCAGCCCCAGCACCACAAATTTACTTCACCAACCACAAGGACATTCAGTACTGAATATTCAAAGCTTTTCCATCACTACCCTGCTAAAAGCAGTCCTCACTATACACATTAAAGGATACATCTGCACACCTACTACTGGGGGACTATAAATGAGCAGTAATAATATTAGTAGCCACCCCTGTCTTCCTTACACCATAATGACTGAAATAAAATGCACATCCTAAAAAAAAATTTCTATGATAAAAGCAGAATAATGTTACAGAAAGAATACCCATGAGTGATTTCTTATTCTGGGAAATGAAGAATGCATTTTCATTGACTTTCTTGTTATGAGAAGTTCTGAATATCCAATCTCAAATTGGCCATAGCACTGTACACTTTACTGTTTTATTATTTCTTTATTATTTTATTTTTAATCAAGAAAATTTACAAAATTTTCAAAGTGAAATATAGAAAGTATTTATATATTAAGATAATAAATACCTAAGTATCAGCCACATAAATTTTTTAAATGTTAATATTCAGTTTTTTTGAAATCTTTTCTACAGAAATAAACCTTTCCTTTCTTCCTAAAGTTGCACAGTCCTTAAGATGATATAACCTTCCTATGTTTAACGATTTCCTAACCTTAATGACATGTGTATAAACAATATGCCATGCAGTCATTTATGTTTTAAAAGTTTACATATGTGACATCATTCTGTAGATATTCTTTTGCAACTTGCCTCTACTCAACATTATATTTAGAGATTCATCCATATTGATACATAAAGAGTTGGTTAACTCATTCTAACAGTCATAAAATTGACTCATTTTAATGTTTCAATCACCTGGTGCTTAGTATTATTGATTATTATTTCTAAATAACTTATAGCATTTTGAAGATTTAATGCTACAATGGTTAAAGCATGGCTTTCAAAGCATCTTTCAGATTTGTGTATAAGAAATATGAAGACCTTAATATGTGTTATCGTACCAATTCTGTTTATGTTTCACTTTTTCCTATTAGAAAAGCTTTTTTTGGCTGTAAGGATTTTGCTAACTAGTGGTACTCATTTCTTACTGCTTTTGCCATAACACAATAATTGAAATCTGTTTTATTTCCCCATGGATGAAATACTGACTATTCCCAAATACAATGTAAATACTACCCTTGAAATTTAAAAGATACTTAAAAGAAAAACAGTCATGTTTGGCGCATGTTAATTGTTCATATTCCCTTTAAAACTCATGAGAGAAATATAAAAAAAGGATTTTTTTTCTAATTTTCTCTAACACTACATTTATTTTACAATTTAATCTAAGGTAAATGAAATATCAGTATATAGTAGTAAGATTCATAGACATAGACTCTTCTCATAACTATTTTTTATTTTCTGAAGGGAGTAAATTTCTACTCTGACAGAGTCAGGAGAGAAAACAGATAAACTAACTTTTGCTGGACAAATATGAGTACAGATAAGACTTTATGTAAGCCTCGCAGGTCACAAGTGCAATACAATTTTGCATATGGGAAATCAAGGCCCATATATATCAGGAAACTTAGAAGATCATACAGTGATTACAGAATCTGGATTCAAACTCATCTCTCTTCAGACTTCAAAACTATACCACTTACCAGAAAAAGATTTGGGAAAACCTAACCTGTTTGATACATAAATAGCAGTTTCATTTATTCCACCAACATTTATTAGGATTCTTTTATGAGAGTTGAGGGGACTAATGTTAGAAAAAAAGGAAGACATGATATCTACCCAGAGCAAGAAAACAGGCTATTGGGAGTAGCAGAGATTCCTTCCATGATACTATGCGTGTGACTGCTTAGTTAGGTATCTCCATGTTGCTATGTCCTCTTAACATTGAATGGGATAATAGGGGTGAAAATGCTTTGTAAATGACAAAATCTTTGCAATTACATCCTAATATTACTAATTATTCTGTAAAATTTAGAATTGAACATTTCAAACCTAATACGTGTATTTCTAAATGTAAAGTTTGGTATATGTCTCTGACATTTAAGCCTTACTACTTTATATCATAGCGACTTTTGTAAGCCCCATGTAAACATGAAAGTGTAGTAGTTAAACAAGCCTGACAATTGCTTATTTTTGGCCTCTGCTACATATGAGAGGCATATTATTTAACCTTCTTAATCCTCATAGCAAATAATGACAGTAACACGCTCATCACTGCCCAGAATCTGATCATTTCTCATTGTCTTTACCTGGATCATTGAAATCCACTCTCTGTCACCTTGACCACTGCAACAGCTGCCTGTGCTCAGTCTTGCTCTCCTATAATTGATTGTTCACATAGTCTGATCCTTTATAAATCAATTGATACAAATCTTCTATTCAGAATCCACCAATGGCTGCCCATGATAGTCAGAATAAAGCCCATATCCTACTGTGGCCAGCAAGGTGCTATGTAAGTTGACATCTTCTACCTCCCTGATATCATTTCAACATCTTCTCTTCCCACTGGGGTCAGAGATGTGATATTCTGAGCTGTGTTTGGAATGGTGTCTCTATCTTACTTGTTGAGGGACTAGAGAGGTATTCAAGGGTTATTGTATATATTGTATATATTGTACATGCCACACACAGGATCTGTAATGGACATCAGTGATGGCTGTTGTCCTTTTAAAGATTCTTTCAGTTTGTCTTATTAGAGTCTGTCATTTCTGAAATGCTGAGGAGTTTTCATACATCTTTGTGACATGTAATTTTATAGCATTATGACAAAGCTTGATTCTGCTATATAATCTTAAATCTTAATTACAGTACCAAGAACACAGAGACAAAGTAGCTGAGTGGACATGAGAAAACCATTTTA
This sequence comes from Camelus dromedarius, assembly GCF_036321535.1. Lineage (NCBI taxonomy): Eukaryota > Metazoa > Chordata > Mammalia > Artiodactyla > Camelidae > Camelus > Camelus dromedarius. The sequence continues at coordinate 65,262,691 of NC_087439.1, read as the reverse complement.
AGAGCAGAAAATGTTTACTTTATTATTCCATGACGTCTTTTATCTAAATAATATTAAGACTTGCCACAACGTGACATTGCTTAGATTTTGCTTTATCTTCGGAATAGATTTACATCTTTTCATCATCCATAAATGGGTGAAGTTTATCCTTTAAGACAACATTCTGTAAAATAGGCTGATTTTTTTTTTGTTTTATTTTTACGTTAGTCCTTAGGAGCAGCACTTGATGAGTGTTTACATTGTTGAGAACATTTGGCAAGAGAAAGACAAGCAGTAGGACCACAGTACCCTGACAGTGAGGGAAAAGAGGAAAAAAACCTGGTACTTTCACCGTCTTCTCCGAAAATAAGTACCTCGACTTGTTCTGATTACTATCTCATCAGCATTCAGCTCTGGTCCGTGGCACTCTATGTGAATCATTTTAAAGGCAGATTAAACATTCTAAAAATAAAGTCTACTGGTAAATTAGGATATCAGATGTTCCCTTTATGAAAGCCTTTTCTAATCTGTACTATCAGCTGGCAGCCATACCCAGGCCCCAGACTGTTCAGGCTCCTACTGAGCAAGAACCTATTCCAGGGGTGAGGTTTTGAAGAGGGATGTCTCATGGTTAACTGGAGACAGAAAGAGGGAGCATTGCCCACATACTCTGGCAGGAGTTAAAATAACAATAACAGTCCTCCTACTTAACAGGCTGAGTCATAAGCACATCCTACTGAGTTCTCTGCGATTCCAAGCAGATTGTTTGGGCTGCAATTCTGTGGGCAGAGGTGGGCACCACCTGCCACAAAAGGCTCTAGTTCTTGTTAGGAGGGAGCTGTTATTAAGTCTTGCCTTTTAGCAGCTTGGCCAGATGGAGACAGGGAAAGACCAAAATTTGGTGCTGATGAGCACTTTTTCTAATGCTTAGACTGAAAGAATGATTATTATGCATTGAGTTCTTTCACTGGCCATGACTGCCAGTAGCTTAATAAGGGAGGGTTATTGTGGGAGTTCTTAAAAGCCAAATGTTGTTGGATGTTGGCTTTCAGAAAATTCTGTAGACTGGCTGCAGTAGCCTTGTCTCAGTCAATTTGGGGAAGGGGTCAGAGCCCATACAAGGCTACTTTCTGTTTAAGCAGAAGAGGGAAAGTGATTATGTGGTTACTAAGGTACCTGATGATGCAGGTGCCAGACACTTACTCCCTCATCGCAGGCCTTCAGTACACATACCCGCATCTTTCAGTGGCCTTTGATGAGTCCCCCTTTTCCTGACTCTCGTATAACTGGACTCTCAGGCAGTCTGGCACCATTTGACTTTTTCATATGGATCAATCATTTCTTTTACATACTTAAAAGTTTTGTATAATATAAAGGCCCAAACTCACTAAAGACCCATCAAATCAGACTTCAAGGAGCCACTTCTGGGCAATCTCCAATCCCTCTCTCTTACTCAGTTGCCTTTCCTTCATTCTAACCACAGCAGACCACCTGCTGCTTCTTCAACTGAATTATTTCTCTTTGTACATCACATTTTTCTCTGTTATTTATTGCCTTTGTGATTTCTGCAACTCCTGCCTGAATACCCATTTTCCCCTTGTCTGACTTACAGAAGCCTATGCCTCTTCAAGTGTCACTCCTTCTGTGAAACTTTCTTCTCCAGCCCAAAAAGTGAATTGCACCTTTTGAGGGAGGAGGCACTTCCATAGACCTTTATGTGTATCGAAACTACAGGAAAATCATCTTGCTGTGTAATTATTTTCATCTATGTCTTTCTCCCCCAGTCCTCAGAGGCAAAAGTTTTGTCCTCTTCATAGTTGTGCTTCCAGAGCCATGTTATTATATTCAAAACAAAATGATATTTAGTAAGTTATTGTTACTAGTTAATAACAACAATAAATAATGAGGAAACAATGATTGAAAGAGTGAGTAGATGGTATGTGAATGAGGGATTAAAGGGGTGGAAAAGAAATGAGCTGTAGCCTAAGGTAGCAGATTTACAAAACAGGTTTATGGTGGTGGTGGTTTTTGAATTGTCATTTCTTTTGTGTGTCTGATTGTTTATTGTGGATAAAAGAAAAGAGTATGTTTATAGTCAGAACGTAGGGGAAAGAGGATGTGGACACTGTGATTTCACAAGGGAAGATTTATGGAAACAAAGCTTTGGAGGAGGCAGGAAAAGATACATCAAAGAACAGGTAGAGATATTAACATTAACGAAAGCAAGGGCCACCTACTCCTTTAAGGCAAGGTGGAGACAGTGAGGGAGGACGAAGAGGACTGCGGAGACAGGAAGTAAACCAGGTGTAAAGGCTTCTGTCTTCTACCGTCTCAGAAAAGGTAGTGCTTTCACTTTGTCCTTGGCAGACATCAGACTGTCCTAAGATTCTCTGAAAATGATTGCAAATTCTGTCTCCACCTTGGCCACAAGACAGCATTAGAATAGGACCACATGAAGGCTGGGCCAACTTTGCTCCATCCATACCAGAAAAGAGGGGCTTGAAGAAAGTAATTTAGGAGGAGCAGCAGGAAACACTCTGTCCTCATGCTGGCTCTCTCGCTTTCCTCCTCCAACACCCAGGGGCTGTTCTAGCTGCTGTCAGAATTTGCTGTGCAGGCAGTAAAAGGGGATCGTTTCTGAAATTTGTTTCGTTTAACCCTATTACTTCTATTCATCTTACCCTTTCTTTCCCTAATCTCATTATACATTTCTTCAAACTTTTCTCCAAGTATATTAGCTAGGATTGGCTAATGGTTAAAACAAGTAGACTCAGAAATGTTTTATAACTTTATTTCTTGCTCATGTAGCAGTTCTGGGTGAGCATTTGGGTTGGGAGGCTGTCTTTCCTCTTCATAGTCAACCAGGCATCCAGACTCCTTTTATTTGTGGCTTTACTTTGTTGTTGTCTCCATCCAGCTGGTAGAAGGGCAGAGACCAAGGAAGAACAAATAGAAGTTGTATAGGAGCAAAACCCAGAAGTGAACATATGTCTGCTCACATTCCATTGGTTAGAGCTGAGTCATGTGACCACATCTAACTGCAAGGGAGGTTAGGAAATGTCATCCTGTGAGGGGCTGAGAAAAAAGAAGAAAGGGGTTTTGATACACTATTAGCAGTCTCTATTATACCAAAGGAAAATCTGTCTATAGAATTAATATATTTGCACTTTGGGATCAAATAGCTCAAGCCCTGGCAAGAGTAGATGCCATTCTTACCATAGAGATAAAACTATAAATCATAATTTCAATATCATGTTAAAGTAGTAAATGTATTAGGTACATCAGTTTATCAAAGTTAATTCTTACAATGCTACACAAATAATATATTTTTAAAAACCTTCCTTATAGAAATAAATGTTGTGCCCAAAAGGATAATGGCTCAAAAAGCATGGTGCCTGGTATTGCTGTTGGTTTTCTTCAATAACTGCTTGGCAAAAGAATCAAATGATTAATTCCTAGATGTAGAAAGCATCATTGTAGAACAAAGTAAATATTTTACTGTGATGAGTTTCTAAAATTCATTATAAAAAGACATGAATTGGGATGGTCAAATAAAAACTAATTTGAACTGAAAGAAAGATATGCCCTTTTAAAGAAAAATAAGTAAAGGTAAAATATTGAGGAAAAAACCCATAGATAGTACTTTTGCAAAAACATTTTCAGGAATTTTGATTTTTGGATGAACTCACAAATAATCATATATAGGCTTGTATTACATTTTTTATTTGTTCTATCAGTGCTGTTTATTTGGACAATAGTAAATATTGCTGTTTACATGGAGGGTAGCAGTGCATCTGATTATTTTATATGAATGGAATATTGTGTCACAGTGTCACATAAAAGCCATTCTATCAGCTAAACATTCTACAAAATCAACTTACCTACTAATAACTCTGTCACAAAGCTTCAGTTTCCTGTGACTGTGGAACCTGGATTTTCATGAACATACTGCATTGCAGTAAGTGTATGATCACTGTTTTTTCCTGGAAGGTTAAAACTCCTTTTTCCTTTGAGAATGGGAGGCAATCTAATCAAGTTCTCATGGCATCAGAGAGCATTTTAAAATGAGGAAGCCCTAATAAAAACGGTCCTTCCTACAAGTATAGAAGGAAAAACAGTGTGATGCGTCAGCCTGTGTGAGAAGGAGGAGACGTAAGAAGCAACGGTCCAGGATGGCTGAGCCTGGAGGCTGATTCCTTCTGAGTGTCTTGTCCAATCCTTCTTTCTGAGAAGTATAATGATTTACTTAAAGCTGCTCATTTCTTCTGATTAATTTTTTTTAACTCTTTTTCCTTTCTTGCCCACCCCCTGCACTTTTTTTAATGAACGTCAAAGACACCAGTCATACCGTGTGTTCAGTAACTACTGTAGGAAGCAGTTCGATTCTGAGACAGTTGTGGTCTGTGTAAGAGAAATTTAGAATTCACTAAAGCAAATACTTCAGTGAGGAAGTGCCAAAGCTTGAGTCATTTAAAAGCATTGTGAAAAGAGCTCTAGGAAAGATCTGGTAGTAATCAATCTTGAATAAAGAGCAAAGGGCCAAAACAATCAGAAAGACCTTTTTCTAAGACAGACCGCTGTGGTACTAGACAGTTCTTGCTGCTGGGAAGCAGTGTGTAAGCTTTTTTGTTTTTGGCTTTTGTGTTCCTTTTTGGCATATGTTTACAACTGGAGTGGTTGCTTTTGAAACCTTAGAATTCTAAAGGAAAATTTGTTTTAAAAGCAAGAGGTATTGAAAGATATAGTAACTTAAGATAATATAATATACATGCACACTAAAATAGAACATACCTATACACACACGTATATCTATGGATTATTTAAATATACACTGCAAAAGTGTTACTTGAATGGAACACAAGGGCAGGGAAATTCTTCAGTGAAGCTCTGTAGGGAAGTAACGTATTGATGTATAATTTTCATAAACATTTCTCATTGCAGAGCTGAGTAACTATATTACATAGTTTAATTGGGTCTCATTTGTTTATTTTTGCTTTTATTTCCTTTGCTTTTGGAGACAGATCCAAAAGAATATTGTTGCAATTTATGTCAAGGAGCGTTCTGCCTTTTTTTCCCTCTCGGAGTTTTGTAGCATGTGGTCTTACAGTTAGGTCTTTAATCCATTTTGAGTTTATTTTTGTATACAGTGTTAGAGAATGTTCTAATTTCATTCTTTTATGTAGCTGTCCAGTTTTCCCAGAACCACTTACTGAAGAGACTGTCTTTTCTCCACTGTACATTCCTGCCTCCTTTGTTAAAAATTAATTGACTGTAAGCCTGTGGATTTATTTCTGGGCTCTCTGTTCTGTTCCATTGATCCATATGTCTGTTTTTGTGCCAGTACCACGCTGTTTTGATTACTGTAGCTGTGTGATATTGACTGAAATCTGGGAGGGTTATTCCTCCAGCTTCATTCTTTTTCTTCAGTATTACTTTGGCAGTTCTGGGTCTTTTGTGATTCCATATAAATTTTAGGATTATTTGTTCTATTTCTGTGAAAAATATCCTGGGCAATTTGATAGGGATAGCATTTTATCTGTAGATTGCTTTGGGTGGTATAGTCAATCGACCATAAATGCATGGGTTTATTTCTAGGCTCTCTGTCCTGTTCCACTGATGTATGGGTCTGTGTTTGTGCCAGTACCATACTGTTTTGATTACTGTAGCTTTCTAGTTTAGTCTGAAGTTAGGAAACATGATTCCTCCAGCTCTGTTCTTCTTTCTCAAGATTGTTCTGGCTCTTGGGGAAATTTGTGTTTCCATACAAATTTTAAAATTATTTGTTCTAGTTCTGTGAAAAATGCCTTGGGTAATATGGTCATTTTAACAATATTGAGTCTTCCAATCCAAGAACACTGTACATCTTTCCATTTAAAATATTTGTACATAGATAATACACTGAAAACCCTCCTTTTATTTTTCAAGAGTTTAAATTATGACAAGTCTAGCTTGCAACTATTGTCCCTGGCATCCAGAATCTACTGACTTCTTATCCTCTTAGCACCCTTGTGCCCAGAGCTGTCATCATCTCTCAGCTGACGACTGCAGCTCTCTGTCTGCAGATTTGCCCCTCTGTCTCCGCTCTTGTCCTGCTGTGTTTTGCTTTCCACATAGCAGCCATAAGGTACTTGAAACTGTTATTACCACCCTTCTCAAGATTCTGCAAAGACTTTTCATCATACTTCTTCCCCCAGCTTTATTGAGATATAATTGACATATAACATGTAAATTTAAGGTGTACAAAGTGATTGGATACATTTACATACTGCAAAATAATTACCACCATAACATTAACTAATACCTCCATCACCCCACATAATTATCATTTCTTTCCTGTGGTGAGAGCATTTAGGAGCCACTCTGTTAGAAAGAAAAATACCCTATGCTATCACTCATATGTGGAATCAAAAAAAAAAAAAAACAAAAGAAAGAAAAAAAGAGGACACTAATGAGCTCATCTACAAAACAGGAGCAGACTTGCAGACACAATAAATAATCTTATAGTAACCGGGGAAAGAGGGTGGGAAGGGATAAATTTGGGAATTTGAGATTTGCAAATGTTAACCACTATATATAAAAATAGATTAAAAAAACAAATTTCCCCTGTATAGCACAGGGAACTATATTCAGTATCTTGTAATAATCTTTAATGAAAATAATATGAAAATGAATATATGTACATACATGCATGACTGGGACATTATGCTGTACACCAGAAATTGACACATTGTAACCAACTAAACTTCAAGAAAAAAAGAAAAAAAAGATCTACTCTGTTAGCAAACTTTGAAGTATATAATATACAGTATTATTAACATAGTCACCGTGCTGTACTTTGGATCCCCAAGCCTTATTGGTCTTATACCTGGAAGTTTGCACCCTTTGACCAACATCTCCCCATTTCCTCCCTTTCCGTCCTACTTAGAAATAAATTCAAACTCTGGGCCAAGTTCTACAGGATCCTACATGACCTTGCTCTGCTTAGCTCTCATAGCACTCTTCCTGCGTCTTACTCCAAGTCAGCCTCAAACACAAGAGTCCCATTGCCACCTCAGAGCCTCTGTACTTCAGTGCCACCTCCTTCCTGGAGCATCCTTACCTGGTTCTTTGTGTAGCTAGCACCCTTCACATCTTTTGGGTTTCTCCCCCAACCTCACCTCCTCAGAGATGCTTCCTTGACCACCCTCTGAAAAATATTGCCTTCCTCTCTTCTCATCTTAAATTTTGTATTAAATTATTAAATGCTAAATTTAATATTTAAATATAAGTTAATATTTAATCAGATTAAATATTAAATTTAATATTTTATTTAGGTATTTGATCACTGTATGATTACCTCATTAAAATGCAACTTTCATAGGATGGGAATTTTGCATGTCCTGTGGGGCACTGATTGGCCTACCTGTGTCTCAAAATAAATACCTTCTATTGTACCCCCATCTGCAGTCCCACTGCTGCGACTTTAATTCAAACTCATATATGCCCTCTCATTGATTATCACATTATTGACCTTCTGTATACTTTTCCTGTGTCTGATTCATAACTTTCTACAACCCTTTCTCTGACTTATCTTATCATTCATTTGCTTGAAGTTTCTCAGTGATGTGCCATTAATAATGTTAAAGTTTATACTACACAGCCTGACAAACAGGATGTTTCATCATCTGAACACATGCTTTTCTGCAGCATGTCCACTACTCCTGTTTCTGGCATTCTGAAACATCCCTGATGTTTCCCAGCATACTTCCAGTTCTCGTCTACCCTTCTGTCTAAGTGTTGCTTTATGTGCATAGAATTATGCCCTTGTCCACCATGAACACCTTTCAAGATCAAAAGCATGCTTTGCCACTATGAAGTCTCCCGTAAATATTTTATTTCATAAGAACTTCCACAGAATCCTTTATCCCTCTACTAAAGCATTTATCATACTGTCACCTAACTGTGTGTTGACATGTTGGTTTCTCTCAATAGCTTCTTAAGACCAAAAGCTGAGTCTTGCTAGTATTTGCATATCCTCAACATCTAGGAACCATGTCTGTGATATAATAGGTGTTCAATGAATATTGTTAAATTTCACCATCAGAAGAGAACATTTTCTAACCTCGTATGTCTCTCTCCTACTGTTCATGATTAAGGCACTTGTGTCACTTTTTTTTTTCTTTTTAATTAAGCATGAGTGAGGCAGTCTCTTTTCTTACTTATGAATTATTCCTAAAAGACTTTTATTTTTTCCTAAGAGATTTTGGTTTCCTTTACATTTAAGGTCTGTGGTGCCCTGAAGGAGATAAAGCTATGCATTATAATTTGCATTATCCTGAATTTACTGAGAAAATATTCGTGTTTAAATGAAATGTCTTTTCCCATTTGCCTCTACAATTAAAATGCCAGACATGGAATATAGTGTTAGTGTTAACATTTCATTCTAGTTTATTTTTTTTTTAAAGATAAAACAAAGAGAGGGAAAAAGTAAGAATGATGAAATTAAATCTTGCTGCCTAGAAATTCTCAACCAAAATGCCCACTGGAAATATAGATCTCATGTGAAGTTGTTCATAGCCATTTTCTTGGAGTAATGCAATTATCTTATATCACTAAGTTGCTTGATCCCATCTTGAGTTTATATTTTTTACATAGCTTAAGGCTGACTTCCTAACCTAAATTTGGAGTATTTCCTCACCTTGACTTACCTACTAGTTTAGCTGAAGTGAAAGATTTTGAAAAAATAAGAGAGGCAAATTCTTGGGCGAAGTTGTTGCTTTTCCCATCTATTTCTGTCAGATACTTTTCAGTAGTCTCATCAGTATCAAGAGAACCGCCAAGTGGAAATGACTAGTCTACGAGCACTTGACTTGGCAAAATGGAGATCTGTGAGCCATGCTCTGAAAGTACCATCACCCACGCCCTGATGCCATAGTCTGGTATTTCTCTTTTATGATAGTGTATCACTTTCTTTATAGGCTTCTAGAAATAATGAAAACGTTTCTCATTGTAATTATCAATGTCTAAGGGTTTTGAGAAACCTTATTAAGTAGATTTTGTGAACTCTGTTTTGAAACAAAAGTCTATTGTATTGAAACAATAGATTTTAATAACAGCCTTTAAAAAGAAGACCATGTAGTAACAGTCCATATATTTGCCTGTTGCTGAGTAGCCATTTCTTAATCTATGGATTTACTTTTGGTACCCAAATTCTTCAGCATGGAATTAAAAAGAATTTCGAAACATGTTTTAGAGGTGAACAGTGGCAGAGACAGGAAGATTCTCCAAATTTGCTTACTTATTGCTTCTATAAAAAAACGTTAAGGTGAATTCTTGGGTTTATAGATTAGAAATCTAAAAATCAAAGAGTGCCAACCAAAATCTCAGAGATAACTTATCTGAATGAAACAGGGTTAGTGCTGCCATGTTCCTCTTGCCTTAGTTCATCGGGAATCCCAGGCAGGTGAGGCAGAGTCCACGGTGGCCCTCTCTCTCTTTTCTCTTCAGGGATGTTATCACCAGCAACACCTCTAACCTACCCAGAGCTTTATCATCAGCTGTCACCTTCTCTCCCCTTCTCCTACTGCCATTACAAAAGCATAAAGTTGCTCTCGTTTATCAATACAGTGGTTATAATGAAGTGTTAAAAATGTATTGTGTTTAATAAAAATTAAGCACTGCACCATGAATATATTTTAAAAATTAATGTGCCTCAACTTTTTTTATGATTTTCACAGAAGTGTGTTTCATTTAAAAATTATCCTAGGGTTTTTTACATTCCAAATCATGTTTTTATGTGCTTTTGGACAGGTCCTATTTGCTTACTTGCCTATGCTGGGTCTATTTTTATAACAAAACGTTTTTACCTATGAGCTCACTGTATGATATTGCCACATCTGTGCTATATGTACACTAAGACTTTTACGTGTATAATTGGAATATTTGTCTTTGGAGAAAAATTAGTCATTCTAGATATTTGTTTACTTGAATATTTCTTTCCAGCTCAGTTTTCAATCATCTCAAACATAGACTAATTACATATATTTCAGGCCTGGAGGATTTAGCAAATTTATGTCACATCATACCACTCCAGAAGCTTAGAACACAAGTCACAAGTCATGAAAGTTCAACTGTTTTCTAGAATTCACTTCGGGTTATGCAAAGATATGTCAATTCAAAGAGATAAGTCAGACAGTATATGAGGACTGACTGACCCAATTCAATCAGACATGAGTTGTGAGGGAATTCCAAATGATAAGGATTCTGCAAGGGTTTTTTTTTCTTTTTTTTTGGAGCCCAACTCAACTGATGGAGTGAACAAGGCTACTTTCAACTTAACCCAGAATTGTCCTGAGTCACAATTACAGTCAGCAGATGCGCAGCACAATATGGCACATGGCCTGCCCTAAATCCAAAAAGGAAGAAAAGAGAAAGAAAAAGGAATTTGATCTGCTTTCTGTGACTCATACTTTACTTTTATATGACTCAGATTTTACCTTTCCCTAGAAGAAAATTAATATTTAATATAATTAACTAGATTTTGGACTATCCCTGGATGTAGTGGTTTAGTATATTTAAAAATGCATGTAATACCAATATTTTATAACCATGTACTTTTTTAAATATATGTGACTCAGAAGGTTTATATTCATGTAGCACCTGTCGTGTCCTCTATCACTGCATTAACCATGTTATCTTGTAATGTATACATTTCAAACACTTCCGCCCTCCTCAGTATAGTGTGAGCTGTTTGTGGCCCGAATCCAATTTAATCATTGCTGTATTCCTAGTACCTAACAGAATTCTCATGTAAAGCTAATATTTAAGAGACATTTATTGAATAAGATTCTAGAAAGCATAATAAATAAGTTGATAATCAGTAAGAATCTGAAAGTTAAATGAAGGCTCAGTACATGCTTTGTTAAAGCAATTTATAAATAGTGCCTCTTCAAGTCCATGCGAGCTCTCTGCCTTTATCTCAACATTCTCCATTTTCTTGTTCCCGTGTCTCATCAGATGAATGCAGGCCTGACCAAGTTCATGTATCTGTAACCTGCTGTCACATTTCAAATAACAAATAAATAAGTAAAATTTAAGAAGTGGTGCTTAAAAGAACCTCATAAGGCTCATACTGAACCAAAAAAAAAAAAAAAAAACACGAAGAATTCTGTCTTACGGTGTTTAGCAAAAATCAAGTAAAATATTCCTAAACACAGTACAGCTTAATGAAAGAGTGCGCTTCAGAACATGGGGTGTGACTGACCTCAAGAAATCTGAACTCGAGTTACAAACTGAACTCAAGAAAATAATAAGGTAAATACCTGTCAAAGTATTATAAAGTGTGATACTTTATCCGCCCCCTCCTCACAGCAGATGGATAGTAAAATTTATAAGAAAGCAAATGTTAGGTAGGTAGGTAGATAGATAAAATAGAGAAACTTTAATTTATAAGCAGTCTGTTAAAAGAAGAAAGTTAGGTTTTGTTTTAATTAATTAAGTTTTGAACATAGACTCTAGCCTTCCATTTTAATCCCAATCTCACTACCACAGTCCAGGACTATACGCTCCTGTTCTAAAGCGACTATCTCTGAGAGTTCCTTCTATATTCAATCATGCATTCTTCCAATTCACTTTAATACCATTGCTGGATCAATCATTCTAAAAAATAAACGTGGTTATGCCACATCTTTCGTGGGTGCCCCCTGGCCTTTGGGGCAGAGCCTAAGTATGGCTTACTTGCACCCCGTTACGATTCCACCATTGCCTGCCTGTCAGCCTCATTTCCCTGTCTCCCTCTTCACTTCTGGACCGTGGTGAACAATCTTGCGCTCTACACGTGTTCCTCATTCATTTCTGTAGTAAATATTTGTTGTTGTGCATACTCCGTGCCACACACAGTACCAGGTGCCCGTGGTGCAGAGATGAAACGCTGTCCCTCCTAGAGCTCACAGTCTGTTCAGGAAGGCAGAATAGGGAGGGACAGCTAACAGAGTGAAAACTGGAGTTTGGGATGCCAAAAGAGTACTCATTGTGGTATTTTTTGGAAGGTGTTGCCTAGCCCAAGTCAAAAATAACATAGGACGTGGTTATCCAGACTCTTTCTTCCTAGAAACTTTCCCTTGCTTTCCTTGGCTAATTCCTACTTGTCCTTTAAACTCAACGCAGATGTTACCTCCTCTGGGAAGTATTGATTGACCTCCCAGTGTGGCAGGAGCTGTCCTTGTGCCTCCACAACTTCCTATCCTAATCTGCATAACAGCATGGACCACACTGTGCTTTTGTCGTTGATTTGTCTATAAGCTCCATCAGCTAAGTGCTGTATGTTTTTTCTTGTATCCCCAGTGCATTCCCTATGACACATAGGGCCTTTCCATTAATCTTTAGGAGACATTTTTCAAACAATCAATTGTTTAATGAATTAACATTTGTAATCTCAGTTGCAAGGCATTTTAGCAGCCATAGAGGCCAACATCCCCTTGATTCTATAACATTCATGACAGGATGAGCATTCAACGTGTGCCTAACACATCCACTGAAAAGGAGTGCATTCAGTTCAAAGAAATGCAGAAAACAAATGCTATGACTAATTATCCTGTAAGTCTATATATACTTCCTATATTTGGAAGGAGATTTTACTCTGAACATGTTAAAAGGCAGAGCTTCAGTCACATGGCTTGTGTGTGTGGAAGGAGAATTGTTTATGGAAAGTTAAAGGGACTGAGCAGATCGGGTATCGTGGCAGGAACGCTACAAGTGGGATCTTGCTCATAACTCCCCAGGACCTCATCTTTCTTTCTGCCTTAAATGGCTAAAAGCAGATCCCATTCATGGAAAACTATAATGTATTTAGTTTTTAAATAAATCCTTTACTTCCAATTCTCCATCCTTTTTTTTTCTTTTCGTGATTCAGTTTTCTTCTCCAACTTTTCAGGGTTTGTTTGTTTTTTGTTTTTAATTCTAGCGTCTTATTTCTTGATATTTAGCACAGCCTCTAGGTTCACCTGGGTTATGACCCTGCTCCCACCTCCTGTAAAGAAATCTCTGAAACATCTTGTCCTCAAGTACTGATTGTTGTTTTTAGATTGTAGCCTCTTTCACACACAACCAGTGCCTTCCCTACAGGGTGGTTCTCAGGTGTCTGGAACTAAAGGATCTTCAGTGGTGGTGGTGCCTGTATATACTTAGGACCTAATTTTTTCTTTGAAATCTGTAGTTCCAATGAAATGGGTTGATGAAGTTAGTGTCCTTATCTGGACTGGATTCTCTTCCTAGTTCCTGCCCCATTCCACCAGTCTCACTGCTTGGTGAGAGTGTGAGCAATGGAATGGGTATTAGTAGATCTGGCTTCTCATTCCAGATCTCCCTAGAAGTGTCTAACTTGGCCAAATAATTTACCCTCTCTGGCCTCAACTAGTTTTTCAATATGAGGCAAACCATGTACCAAATCCTATTGCTAAAAATACTCAAATAAAAGCCACAAGATAATAACAAATAATGAGTAACATTTGTTGAGCACTTCCAACTTGCCTGGAAGTACACTTTATTTGTACAGCCTTACCTAGTTCTACCACTAATTTAACACTGGCTTGCTGTGTACTCTGTGTCCATCATCATCAGAAAGAATGATGCACCCACCCACTCTCTTCGTGTGAATTGCTTGTTACTCATGGTGCATGATGAAGAATGAATCATCTTTACTGGTATTTTATAATCAGCCTGTAAAGAGCAGAGAAGATGTGAAAGAAATATCTGGATCTTCAGCCTTTTCATGTCGTTGAGAACTTTTCCCTCAATTTTTGCAGAGAAGACAAAGAGGAAAAATTCAGGGTGACAGTGAGTTAGTCAACATCTATTTAAGCTTAAAACTTCTCAGCATTTGTAACTAAAGCCATGGAGTCTGCAGAAACTTCTATTATTGTTAGGGACCAAAACAAAAGTTTCTGTTTTGTAATACTGAGATGGTAGTTAATAGGAAAAGGCATAATTGAGCCTACATGGAAAAGGGAAACAATATTCATATGCTTAATTGTATTATACAACTGGTTGTTTTATTCTTTTGTTCATCCTTGGATATATATCAGTACAAAATTATATTCCCAGTGTTTTTATTGAACTGGCACATTACATGATGACAGGGCAGAACATATCACAGAAAACATTCTAGAACTGTTCATGCCAAGTGCATTATGAAAATGGAGACATGCCTATCTGGCACACAGTGTATTTTTCCTTTAGATTTTCCAAGCTTTCATTGTTTCTCCTTTTGCCAATTTTTGAGAGTATTTAATGTTGCCTGGTAATAACTATAATCAGTGACTATTTCTGTGCTTTGTGATCTTTCTAATGTTATAATCCAAAGAAAAACAGTGAGGTTTGTGGTTTTATGGGAATCCCAAGAGAAAAAGTTCTACCCTACTAAGTGGCATTTTCAGCACACATTTCAACTATGTCAATATAAATCATTCAGTTACTTCTTTGAAGGCTGTGCTAGTTCAGAATGTCACATGGTCACACCATGCCTGTTACCCTACATCCATCTTCCACGGGATCTACCAGGTAAAGATTATAACTGGATTTGAGATATTTTAGGCAGGTGTACTTTTGTCCTAAACCATTAATAAGTGCCGAGAAGTATCTAAAATAAATATTCTAAAGACATCTTGAAGATATTAATAAACTGATCAAGGACCAGTCACTATTTTCACAATATGCAGTAGGGTTTTCCAGTGGGTATTTCAAACATTTGTCTGAGATATTTCTGCTTCCCTCAAGTAGGATTAGACACAACAGAGAACTGGCGTATTCCCAGGAAGCTGACTAAAAGCAGTGATTAGACTCCATCACATCATTATAAATGTCCTGGACTAAGGCAGTGAGAGATTCAGCTTCTAGTTGTGAGAATGATCACATGACCTGTCAAGATAATTAATGCCTTAACCCTTAGCTCCAGTTACTCTACAGGGGTGTTTCGTGTGTGCATTTCTATCACTCCCTGTTCTTTTCTGAAGTCCTGTGCAGCAGGCCTGCCTGAAAGCACCAGTCTTCAAACTTCAGTGTCTCCGAGTTGAACCTGTTAAAATGCCAATTTCCAAGCCCTATACCCAGAAATTCTAATTTATTGGCTGAAAACACTTCAAGTTACATTGGAAGGGATGATCATCAAAGAGCATTTCAGTTTCATGATTTTAAAGCCTTTTCTGAGAAGGGATGAAATGATTTATCTGAAAGATACCTCTAAACCTGTATGCCCATGGTCTGTACTGTGTGTACCAGGTCTTATTCAGGTCTAGTAGTTTGTTCCACTTGGTGTTATTTTTCATATGCTCTCCGTGGAGTTAGAACTTGAGTCCCAGTTCTCCTACCATGCCTGAAAATTAGGTGTCAAAGCCATTCTTCTCTCACTGATAGAGCTGCTGTTGGCCAAATATGCATGACTAACAGAATCTTTTTCCCCCATCTTTCTCTGGAGGTAGGAGGTTGACAATTCATTCATTCAACATTTGACAGATATTTGAAACCCAACTTATGACCAAATGACATTTACCATCATGGTTTGCTTGTGTGCATCTTACTTTTACATAACCCTTTGTGTACTTTTAAGGAAAATTATGAAAACTTTCAACCAAGAAGGTAGAAAATTAGAAAATTTTTTTCAGTTTAGATAGATAGATAGATAGAGATATAGATATAGATACATATATATCTCTATATATATAGATAGATATCTTCTATTTGCATTCTTAGCCCTGCATTTGCCCTGAGAAATGAAATGCATTAGTAGCTCAGGAAGACAGCAGAGCTGTCAGGGCCTTTTTTTTCTGAGTGTTTCTGTTTACTTCTTCTTTCTTCCATTTATGGTGGAGAAAATGTGACAGCTGTACCTTGTTTTCTTATATCTGCAAGCCCTCAGGACAGATGTACCCAGGAACTACTGTTTGGTACCCTTAAGTAAATATATCTATTTGCCACTCGCTTTAAAGAACAGAAAATACAGGATCAGCAAATACTAGCAGCATATCAAATTGTTTTATGTACAATATGCAAGCAAGTCCAATGATAGATCAAGGTCCAAGTGAAAATGCTTCTCTTTTTAAACTAGCCTTTAAATAGATTCAGTTCTAATGTATGTATATGGTTTTATAACCTTTAGTACCAACAAAAGTGTGCTATTTGGCCACCTTAAGAATGATAAGTCATTTGTCATTCTAAAGTTACCTTTCACTTATTGCCAACATTTTTGCTTGGATGGTAATTAAAAGAATATTCTAGGCAAAATGGATAAAGGGGAAATATTTAAGTAATGTTATTTTTTTCTAAGAAATTGTACTTTCATTATCTAGAACATTAAGTAAGGTTTTAGAAAACATTTTGTGTGGAAAAGATTGATGTCTTTTTTGTATTTTATTCCCTTTATGTACATGAAGGATAGCATGAGAGCTGTTGTGTGCTGAACGTTATTATATAATTTGCTCAAAAGAATGATGCCCTAAAGTGAAATGTCAGAAAGTGACAGATACAGTTATGGTGTATTTAGAATATATATCCTTCCTGACTTGAGGAACCATTTGATAAGTTTTATAATGAAATTATATATAAAATAAGAAACAGAACACAGTACCAAAACCTTAGAATGAGGTAAATACTTCTGTTAAGCATTAAAGAAGTTCCTGGTGATTAAGGGGAAATGTGGGAACACATATAATGCCTGATTGTCTAAGAAATACTAGAAATCAGCAAAATAATATTATCTTATTTCTAAATTCCAATATAAATTAACTTATTGTCTATATCCTTACACAAGGGGCAATCATACCACAAAAGATAATGTTTTTAAGAGTGGTTTTACAGATTTGGAGGTAGACTTTCAGGTTGCCTGTGAGCAAATCCAAATTTTTTCTCATGCACACATGCAAATATGAATTCATATAAATATCTGGACAGATAAGTAAAGTCTCAGAGTTTTGAAACACAGAGCTTTATAGTCTTAGGCCTGGAAGATTTTTAAGGCAGATGCACTTAAATGTAAGTGAATCTCAATATAGTAGAAATCTGTAGTAGAAATTATTCATGTTGTAATCAATATTCAAGAAATCTAAGTGAAAGCAGTGCTGACTAACAGACCTACACATAAATGGATCTCCAGGATCCAACATTAATTATCATATAAGATAAAATTTTTTCTATTAAGTAATTGAAAATTGTAATGTATCTGTCCCAAACCATGAACTGAGTTTTGCTGTGATAGCCATGTTTTATGTGGAGTTGGTTATTTCCTTTTTTTCTGTTCTTTATTGTGCTATTTCTGTTCTTTATCTGCTCTTTGTGGTGTTATTCCTTCCACTCTTTTACTTGCATTCTCTCTCTCTTTTCTCTTTCTTGGTATTTCTTAATTAGAATTACCTAAGAGGTTTGGCTGATTGTAAGGCTCCTGCTCCATGGTTCCAAGCCTTCTAATCAGTATGAGGGAAAGTACTTACTTTATTCTGCAGCATTAAACATGTGTGCATTAAATCTACCTAAAAACAAAACTGAAGAAATTGACATATGTTAAATAGATAAGAAATTGATCCATATACCATCCCAACTTGGAATTTAATCTGTAGAAAGACTTTTCATTCTGGTTACAGCAGTTTTATTATGATGATATAAAATGTTACAGGTTGAATCATCAGCAAGTTAGAAATCTGATCAATGCCATGTCACAATGTCTGTCATTGTAACCAAAGGTTAAGGACAGGTTGCCAAACGCTGAAGAATCTTACATTCTTTTTTTTCATAATTATCCATCTGTGAAATGAATCAGAGTGTAGCCATAATCAGTGGGTTCAACAGCTGGGATGCAAAAAACATGTATGCTCTTACCAAGAAGCATTAGATTGAGAGAACCAGGTCTAAGGCTTATTAAGGGGAAAAACTAGACGAACTAGGAATTTTAAAAGCTGGGATTTTGATGAAGGAGGAAACAAGTCTGTCCTTACAGAATTTTCATGTATCAAGAGGAAGTTGTTTAACAAGAAAGGGTAGCAAGGATTGAAGCTCACCGCTCAAGTCTATAACTAACATTGCTGATGGCACAAGCTCTTCCCTTAGGTTTTTTGTTCCCAACTGTCTATCTTATTTGGAAAGAAGACTTGGGTCCTGTTATATGTAGCATAATAGCCATGACATATTAGAGTCGAGTGAAAACCTCATTCTCATGTAAATAGAAATTTGAACTTCTTGGATTTTTTTTAAATACATATTGCAGGTGACTGTATCCTGATTTGCGTTGGCATTTGTGTTTAGCCTTAGAACAGCTAAGATTTCATTGCAATTTATTATAAACTGTAGGTCAGTGTCTTGAACTTAGTACTTTTTTTTTTTTAACTCACTCAGGAATTTCCTCACTCACGTTATCAAGCTCGGCTTTTGGCAGGAGGTAAAGGAGAAGAGTTCAGGCAGCTTCCCAGCTCGCTCAGCCAGTCCCGAGGACTGTGTGCCCAGTAGGTCAGTGGTTAAGAGCAGCTAGGATTTGTGGTCTTTTGCAATATGGAGAGAGGAGAGTCTTTCCCATTCCACATTAGGAATGGAATATTACAATTCCTGGTACCTCATAAGTTTCCTTTTATAGATTTGGATGGGATTTGCCTTTCTCTCAGCTATCTTGTCTTCTTTAATTCCGCAAGCACAGTTTTCAGAGAGATTCAGGTAAAAGTTACATTATACATCAGGATGAAGAAATTAAAGGAAGCTACGACCACTTTTAAGGATGTTGTAACACCATTTTGAAGAGTAGAGATCATTTGTGACCCCAAAAGATTGATTAGGAATTTAAGTGAAATTACCATGAATGAGTGGTATTTTAATAATATTATGTTGTGATTGTAAGGGTGGAGGGCAAACGGTGTCTCCTCCAATTCCAGCTGCTTTTCAGTAAAACTGAAGAAGTCATTCCAAATCATTTTCTGTCAAAGTAGTTTTGGCAGAGCAATGCCATTTCTAGCTTGAAATCTCCTAAAATGATTGTCACTTAGTAGATAGTTAGACTATGTACATTTCAAAAGCTCAACAAATTAGAAAGTGATATCTGATTAATCTGCATACATTTTAGGGAGTATTATCTGAATAGTCTTATCAGTAAGCCAGATGATGCCGTTTAGAAAATAAATTCACTTTATTTGTGCCTCTGATATTAATTGAAATCAACATAGCCAGCCCGCCCCTTCTTCTTCCACCATTAGTTTTTACTGATTAATTAGAAAGAAAGAATCCAAAACTCTGAAGTATTAAATACTAGGGAATTCATTTTTTGAATGCCTAGTCTCTTGAAAACAAATTATCTTCACATTTTAAGTGGATGGTTGCCAAGTAACACACTCCTCATTTAGCGTTGGTTTTTCAGGTTCAAGACGAAGAATTTTAGTCACTGACAAGTCTTTTCCAGATAGCCCTGGGGGAAGAATGGCCAATTTTAGCTGCAAGTTGTGGGTGCTCGTATTATTTTATTTCCTTTGAATATCTGTGACTAGAACTCCCAGAGTTAAATGTGGGCTAAAGTGTAAATCTACGTACTTTCCAGGTCCTTTTGGAGATGTTAATAACATGGCATCAGATAAAAGTTCCTGTAGACAGTTGGTTGGGATGCTTTGCACGCCACTGCCCTTCCCTGAGATTCCCATGTGCAGTAGGAGAGCAGAAGCTCTCAGGAAGCTTGTATTATACCTGCTCATGTAACTTAGCAATTCTCAAGTTTATTTGAGCACTTCACTGCTGGTGGTCTTCCTTCCAAAAACACAGAATTAAAGACTAATCATGAAAAAACAGACAAATTTCAATAGAGAGGCATCTATAATTTACCTGACCAGTACTTCTCAAGGTCATCAAAAAGAAGGAAAGGCTGAGAAACTCTCACAGCTAAGAAGAACCTAAAGAGACATGGAAATTAAATGTCATGTAGGATCCTGGATGGGATTCTGGGACAAAAAAAAAATACACTAGGTAAAAACTAAGGTAATCTAAATAAACTATAGACTTTAGTTAATAATAACATATCGGTGTTGCTTCATTAATTATAACAAATGTATCATACTAATATATTAATAACAGGGGAAATTGGGGGGGGGACATGCAAAATCTCTTACTATCTGTTCAATTTTTCTGTAAATCTAAAACTGTCCTAAAAATATAAAACCTAGTAACTTTTGAAAAAACAGTATTAACATGGCATGTACTTGTTTATGGGAAACTTTTTCTATTTACAAGTGTTCACTCTGCACAAAAAATAATTTGAACCATATAAGAATATGGAAATTTTAATTAAGCTGCTCTGGTAAAGGAAAAGTAAAAAAAAAAAAAAAAAGGCCTGTAAAGATGAGAATGCTGAGCCAACAGTCTTACTATCAGTAAATTATTGTGATCAAGGTCAGAATTTGAATGTAGATAACTTATTCAGTTCATTAGACATATGTAGATGTTACAGCAACTCAGAAGAAACGCAATCATTAGGCTCTCAAATTAGGTCCTTTGATATTTGACTAGAAGACAATGGCAGAATGGAGTCTAGAACCTTGCAGGACCATCTTTATAAAAGACGGAGCGAAGTTTCCAGATGTACACGTGGAGGGGTTAGTTCTGAGGATGCACTCCTCCCAGCAGGCTCTCATGTCTCAGACATTTGTCATATTGGGCTTGGAACATTCATTCAGTTCTCTATGATATCTGGGGACAGATTTGCAAGTAAGTCTTATTATTGGACTTCGCAAGTTTTCAGGCTCCCCTTCCTAGGCCAACAATTCCAGAAAAACAACTTAAAATATTGTATAGCTAATGACTGAGTGTGATGACTGTTTGTCTAATTATAACAACAGTAACAAAGGTAGTAACTACTGTTTACTGAGCGTGCCTGCCAGGGGCTGTGCTGAGCCCTTCATTTTATTCTGTGTAAACTTTGCAACAAATCAATAAACTAAGCATCGTTGTCCTCATTTTGCAGGCACAGAAACTCTTCTGTGCATGCAGTTCTTTGCACACCGTCAGTGGTGTAGTTTATTTGGTTTATTCACGAGCCCTTCAATCAGTGTTTTAAAAGTTAAACTTCTTATATCCTGTCTAAATATGCTCATAAGGGCGATAAATAGAACCTTATGGAAAGTAATTTGCCCGGGGGAGGTTTGGTGTTGTCGTCAAATTATTTTAAATACATTGAATCATCTAGTTCTTCCTGGTATGAACAGAAAATTAGAATAGGGACCTGAGGATAGCATCAAAATTCAGTAAAAAAGAAAAAAACCAGAGAGATGCTTGTTAGGAATCTGGTAAGAAAACTTACTTTCTTTAAAGCTTAATTTATTTGTAGTGTTACTAAGCAGAGCTTGGTAGCTAGAAGTAGATTTGTTTTAATACAATTTTGGTTTGCTTGTTTGAAGTTTTTGCTTGAGTTACTGTTTCTGAAAAAAGGAAAATATTCTTAGTTTCCATCATAGACCGTCATTGACTATGTCATCATCAGTGTGGAGACAATAGACCATCAGTGAAGATACATTTCTGGCAACAGCTTTTCAAAACTGAGTGACGTATCACCTCCCGTCAGCTACATCTCTAACTTTAGTGGCATCGGCATATAAGTGAAGGCCGGGCAGTATCGCTTGCTTAACGTGTACAGAACACCTACTCCATGATTTATTCAAACTGTACTATAATTTAAAGCCACTGAATATATGTTAGTGATCTAACTTAATTGACTTAATTGTGAAATAATACTGTAAGTTATGACATAAGCCTAAAGTTATAATTTTTGTTTTCCACATAAGATTTACACTAAGAGAAAATGCCATTCCCTTTAAATCTATAGATAAAGTTTGGGAAAGTTTGCTGAACAATTAAGACAAAACTATCTTTCTTTTAATACACAGTATCCAGATAACATATCTACCTCTGGTTTGAATTGAACATCTTAGAAACTGGAAGGGATAATATATTGGCCATTGTCTTTTCTAGGTTTCAGAGAGTTGTAAGTTAAGAGTACTTGGAGTAATTCTCTGTAATCCAGCATTTCCCCTCAGTCAGTCTTTCCCCCACCATTTTCTATCCAGTGTTCTCATACTACAGATTTTCTCTATACTAGAGAATTCTGTTGCTGTAGAGTCAACGTTATATGTCAGTGAAAGTTAGCTCAGATATGTTTTTAAAGGCCAAACACGAGTTTAAAACAAAAAGAATATATGTGAACTGATAGTGAGCTTATACTAAAAGAATAGATATTTCAGAAAAGATCTATAAAAACCAAGGTGTTCACAATGGCTACCTCTTGATAGTAAAAGTATTGAACATATTTTTTGGACCATAGCTAACCACTGAGTTTGTAACTTTTCTCTATCTTAGTGCTGCTAATACCAGATAAGTTCTCCCCAGAGTGACGGCTGCCATTTTTCCTCTTCCAACCCCAGGAGAGGTCACAGGGCATTGAAGAATGGCAGATGATCGGAAAGATGAAGCAAAGGCACCTCACTGGACCTCAGCTCAACTAACAGAGGCATCTGCACACCCACACCCACCTGAGATCAAGGATCAAGGTGGGGCAGGGGAAGGACTTGTCAGAAGCGCCAATGGATTCCCGTACAGGGAGGATGAAGAGGGCGCCTTTGGAGAACATGAGTCACAGGGCACCTACTCAGATACCAAAGAAAATGGGATCAACGGAGAGCTGACCTCAGCTGACAGAGAAACAGCAGGTAACTACAGGTTCTGTTGCCAGTGCTTGTTTTGTGCTTTTGAAGTCTGTTTAAGTGAAAGTGAATTAATTTACAGCCCTGATCTTCTTTCCCTACTGGTAGAACTGAAATTCTAGTCGGTCAGGGGAAATAGACACCAAAAGAAGAGAAGAATTGTGGGAATTAGCCTGACACTCCCCCAAATTAGTTGTATTCTCAATCTCATCTCCCTAGTTTTTACCACTTAAATTTTAGTAGACAAATGGCTCAGTGTATGTGTGTTTTGCTAGTAGCCATCAGCATTTTAACTCACTGAAAGAAAACTTCACAGTTTCTTATTGATTCCCTTGAGTGGTATTGGACTTAAATCTGATTGATTCCTCAGAAACGTGTTTATTTTCTAGGGCGGAAAGGAATATAGGGTCCATCTCCCCAACTTTAAGAAGAGAAAAAAAGAAAAGAAAACAAACACACATAGAGACACAGGAACCATTTCATACTTCCTCAGATAGCTTTTTAAGAACTAATATACAGATGCTTGAAGAACAAAATATAATTTAATCTTAAGTACTTCCTTTCAAAGTGTAATCTCTACCAATAGTCCTCTTTACTGTTGATAATATTGTCATTAATGGCATAGGGAAACACTAGCCTGCCCTATAATATTCTTCTCCATTCTTTTCCTTTTTTCTGTGATTCAGAATTTAATGCATTTGAACACAGGAACTTGCAGACATGCTACTCAAAAAGGAGAAGAAAGGCGATGCCCCCTTATCATCCTTTACTTATTCAAAGATCTGTTTTTTTACACTCAATTAGTTACCAACACTTATCTACTCTACACTCAGTTCAAAAAATATATTTAAATTTTAATGGGGAAATAGGAAAGGTATTTCAAAGGAGGAAAAATTACATAAGTACATAATGTGATTTTTTTTTAATCTATTCATTCAGCAAACTACTGTTGCACATTTTCTGCATGCATGCTGTGTTAGTTTCTGTGCTGGGGCATGTGCAAGACATAGTCTCTGAACTTCATGGAGCAACTGATCTAGTAGCAGACGTGAGACCTGTGCATAGAAGTAATTCAAACACAAAATACAGTGTGTTAAGTGCCAAACAGAAAGGCAGAATTGAAGAGGGATTGTTTCCAAAAAAAGTTTCCATATTGTGCAGAGTAGCGTCTTGAGGTGCCACAGCACACGCACAGGAGTGTGGCAGGAGGGTTTCAAATACTCAGAGGAAACAGTGATACTCATTGGCTGTCAAATACTGTGTGAACTTTACTTCAGGATAGTTTAGTTTCAACATTAGATCGCACCACATTTCTTTTCAGGATGTCCTATCTTTGTGAAGCTGGTTTTTGGCAGTTGCAGTGATAAAAAGCAAATACCCTGCAGAAAGAAATTTATGTGGAATAGGAAAAAGAAGGTGACAGAGTCCAATCTTATTCAAGAATCTGAAATGCTGTGCAGTGCCCAACAGACACATATATCCCATTAGGATAGAGTACATAAAGTGAATGACTCAAGAAATCATGTCTTTAATAATAACAATATTATTAATTATTATCCATGGTGGTGGTGGTGTCAACATGGACCACAAGGGCACTCTTGATCAAGGAATATTTTTCTTCAGCCGAGTGTGATATAGTTTGAAGAGGGTGGGACTTGGGTGTCAGGAGGACTAACTAGGAAAGTGTTGACGGGACTGAGGCATAAAGAGTTGAGGACGTGTTGAAACAAAATGGTTGTGGGAAGGAAGGAGATAATGTGACAGACCAGGATTTTTCTCATCATTATATCCAGCAGCACTTGACATTATGCCTCAAGGACTCAATAAATGTGTGTTGAATGAGTGGTTGAATGAATGCATGCAAAAAGAAAAAACAGTTCTTTTCAAATTAATGGTGAAAGCAATTGAAAGGTCTCATTTTGTCTCTTGAACTCTCACCAGTTGACTCTCACTGACTATTACGGAGGCTTGTGATATACTCGAGGGAAAAATCACTGCAACGTACTTGGTCAAGCAATAGAGAACCAACATCACTCACTATTTCATTTTTTCAATGGTCTTAATTAAGTATTTAAGAGCATCAGAAAAATCTGTTTGCCAGGTCAGTGTGTCCTCGCCAGCTTGAGAAAGTAACATAAATTAAAAAGAGACTAACAGATGTTTCTTTTAAATTATGGGTTCGGGACCATCCAGACATAATTTCTGATTCAGCTTAACATATATCAAATGAATTTTACATTACCTTTGGAAGACGAATTACATAAGTTTTATATGTTTGTTAAGAGTGACAAAAGTTGTAAACAGCGAGCTGTGGGTTACCAGAATGATGTTTTTCAGTCCAAACTCTGATGTGATTTTAAACCAGTCTCCCTCCAGAAATAATAGGCCAAGTATTGAATCCATCAATTATCCACATGTGGAAAGTGGTAGGAGAGGAAGAATGTAAAATATTATCTCCTCATACCTACAGAGGATGTTTCAGTGATAAGTTAATGTGCAATTAAACTTCTCTCCAAAGTTTAGCTTAATAAAATAATAAATTGTATCACTGATGGTGTATATGTAACTGTTTCGCAAATTACAAACAAAAATCATCCCCAGGAAAAAGTAACGTTCTCAAATCTCAGGTATGGTCTTTAAAAATGCTATCCTTTGTTGATAGAAGTCACTGATACAAGCTGGCATTGTATTTTGAGGTGATTGTTTTAAAGAGGACCAGGCCATGTACTAGCCCACTCATATCATTCCATATGATCTATTGGGATATTGCAATATCCCCTGTAACAGATATTTCTCAGGACATTGTTAACATGAAACATTTCTCAGTGACATCAGGTCCTCGGCTATGTTATAGTGTCCAGGCCATTGCCAGCTGAATCCAAAGATCTTTCTTCTATTTTCCTTCTTTTCTGTAGTCTTCTCTTCATTTTTAGAAATGTCTTTTCCTTAAAGTTACCTATTTTTATTAATCTCTATAAACAATATCACATAATTAATGAATCGCAATCATCACATCTCCCTCCAACTTCATCTCTTCATCCGAGTGGGCTTTCTTCAACCAAAGGTCTACTTCATTCTCTCTCATTTAGGCTTTTCACCTTCATTTCTGGGCCATAATAATTTTTTGTTTTTGAAAATGCAAGCCTACAGTCAGCTTAACTTTGATCTTATGCACTGGGACAGTGGCGGGGAGACAGGGGAGAGGGTAGGTGTTGGGCAGGACATTCTGGAAGGAAATAACACTTTGAATTACATTTCTTTATAGCTTACCCTTCTAGATTTTGTCTCTTTCCTTGTAATTTAAAGCTAATCCATAGAAAAGCAGATAGAATTATATGCTCACCTATTATAGCATAACTGTTTTACTTTAAGGATTTTCCTTTCATTTACTTATTAAAGGGCCCTTTTTAGAAGCCATGCCACAGAAGCCTAAAAAAAGAAATGAGGAACCATTGAGAAATCAGGCCACTTTGGAAAGTTATTATTACTGATAAGTGAATAAAACATAAGACTAAAGTAGCCATTTTAAAATTGGTTTGCAAACATGAATAAGTAATTATAAAGGCTCGCAATAAACCCTTTCTCTCTTTCCCATCCACTTATCTTTATTTGCTCAAGCAAGAGGAATGCATGTTGGTCCACACAGAGTTTCAACTCTGAGCAAAAATTAGAAGCCTCATCTCTTTAGTTTCTCATTCGTGGGTGGGGCCCAGAGTCACACTACAATTTATATCAAGGTAACATCAAGAAAACTGGAAGGACGTTATCTTGTAGGACGACTTGTAGGAAAGTCCTCCTCTTTCCAAGTCTAGTGACCTGTCCAAGACCACGTGGCTACTCAGCCCCTCTCTGTAGCCCAGTGCCCTTTCCACTGCTGTGCACTGTCCGATTCAGAGCCGCACAGCCAGCTGCAGCGGTTCTCAGTCACAGCCACCAAAGACAGTTCTTCCACTGCAGAACCATCACATCCACACACCTCTAAGCATGGCAGAAAATCAGGCCTTTCTTCCCAGTTTTCAGAATAAATCCAGATAGAAAGGAAGCAATTCTGAGAAGTTAATAGATGTCAAAACTTTGAAGTATTTAAACTCATGCTTTCGTGATTTTGACTATTCTAAGGTACAGTGCTTTAAGTACCAGTAGGACACACCAGTCACGGTAGAAAGTGCCGTCATGATCGTCAAAAGCCAGCACAGCTATCTCTTTGAGTGAATGTAAAGGTTAAAGGGCACTTCCTCAGTAACCGCCCCTTGACTTCCCTGGGCTGCTCTGTTTCCCCAGCATTTCCGGGGATTCTTTCCTGGCAGGTCCAAGCGGTAAGATCTATAAAAGGTCTTCCGCGTTATCCATGGTCCCTTTTTCAGAGCTTTTCAATGGAGATGCACCTTCTAGAGCCTTGCCTGCCCTTTCTCATCCCCTTGACTCAAGCAGCCAAGTGATAAATATACTCATATAGCTAAGTTTATTGTTGCCGGAATTGTAAACTTAAGCTTGAAAACAGACGATGGAGGAAAAGGTTGTCATCGCTCACAAGCAAAAATCTGAATATACCTTTGAAAGCTTCTATGCTTTCCCTTTTCAATCTTAGAAAATTCAAACCTGCCTTTCCTTACCTCCTTGTTCCCCTCTGCCTCCTGCCTCCTGCCTCCATTCCCAGATTTGAGATTTACTGGTAGGAGTCATCATTCCATTTAAGCTATGGCATGTTGTATATAATATACAGGAATGTACGCAGAGCCAAATAGGACAGAACTATTTCTCCTGGGAAACGACTGAGCCATCCACACCACCCCCCAAGGCAAATAAACAAGCTGGCCTAACAATGCAAGAGGTTGCAGATTTTCCTTTCCTTGTTGCCATGCCAACCACTCATTGCTCGAGCTGCCATTTCCCTGAGCTCCACAGAGAGAGGAGAGTTATTTAGCATTCAGGGTGGATCTGCAGAAAAGCACACGGCCTCACTGTGAAGCGTCTGGGTCTGGCGGCGCCGATGGATGAGGAGAGAAAATGGGGATCTTTTCAGTGTTTTCCTTCGAAAGGTTAGGCATCTGGGGCTAGAAAGAGTGAAGAAGACCAGGATTGACAGAAAAGGCCATTCCGTGAGGTTCGTATGTGTCACGTTTGCTTTGTCCTCTGTGGTTTCTCTACCATTTGAAACAGTTTTGGGGTATTAGCTTCAATCATGTGTGGCTTGTCTTACCGGTAAATAGAAGGACCTGAATCTAACTGGGGGCTGGCCTACGTGGACATCATAATACAGAACTGCCTCTCTTACTCTCGGTGAGATGTGAGCTTGTTTATAGCAGGCATTGCTAACTAGAGCTTATAATCTTATACAAATTGGAGGAAAAGACAGGCACCAGACACAATTGTTTGTTTAAATGTGCAGTTATAGGATAGTTCTTCCTATAAAAATCTACCTCGTATCTATCTTTGCTCTTCAGCCAGAGTCCTAGAGTTGAGATGCGATTGTCTAAAGCCGGTAATTTTGAATCAAAATTTAAGGAAAACCTGGTTTCTCTCAACTCCTTTTAATTAAACCCAGTGACTCAACAAATAAAATATGATTTTATTCCTCTGAATTTTAACTACCTACAAACACTTCAAGTTGTGAAGAGCAAGGTTCTTATCTAACACAATATAATTTGATGTTTAAAAATTAAGATTAATTTGCATACACATGTACTTCCATGTATGTTCCTCCAGAAAATTCCTCCCGTACACTTGTAAAAATATTCTTGTTTCTTTATTGTCTTGTTTTGCGTTAAATGCCAGAATCACATCACAAATGCTAAAGAAAAGAAAGTATTTTATCATTCTCTTTGGTCCACTGACACTTTTTGAAGAATTACTGGGTTGAATTTGAATCTTAATCAGCACAACAGATTTCAGCTAAGAACAATTCAGACCTACTTGTAAAAATTGTGTCTCACTGGTGTCTAGATGTAAGTATAATTTAATACTATTGTATTTTTTACTTGATCCTTTCCCCTAATTCTGTATTTTCTAAGACGTTATCAAATGTTTAATTTGCTGTCATGTTGTGTTATCATATTTTCCTTCTAATGTATCGCAATTATTTGAGGGTTTTAAAATCTCCACTTAGAAAAGAATTCTAGACAGTTCATAACATCTTTTTATTTGTAGTGGGTAGATGACAATAATCAGTCATGGAAGCAAGTCTTCCTGGATTCGTTTTTGGACCATCTAAGCCTGTCTTTTGGTTAGGATTACGCACGGCCTTTATCTGTCCCTTGTTCAATTTCTAAGAATTCTCTCCTCCCAAAAGAGAAAAGACCAAAAAAAATTTTTAATAGTAATTTGGAACAAATTAATCACCCAAATATCTAGAGAATATATTTATCATCAATCAATAATATATTTTGGGGTCAAGTGTGATGTATATATGAATTGATTATATTGCTTGTATGTGTCAGAGAAAAATATCTGTCACTGTGTACCACATACCACCTTGAGGGTTGGCTTTAGGTCTGGTTTCATTGCTTGTGGGAGATTAGTAGACCAGGAAGTACCTAGCAGTCATCCCTCCTCCCTGTTTCCTCCCCAAGCTGCTTGAGATGAACCGACTTTCCGCTTCAGTGTGTCAAGCCCTCTCGCTCCCTCACACTTCACTGCTCCTTAGCACATTACATCAAGCGCTGCTTTGACTGTCAGGGGAGTCTGGAAATTCATACCCGGAGCAGATGAACAGAACAACTGGTGCTGCATTGCAAACCTGGTCGTTTAAGCATGATCCGACTTGGCATCATGAGTCCCGAGGGGGAAAGGACACTGAACCACTGGCTGCCCGCTCACTGTGTGGCTCCCCTTGCAGAATGAGTCACCACCCAGCAACCCTCACAGAAAGTACAGCTCTAAACCCAGCCATGCTGATGAGCAGAGAATGAGGAAAGCATATGTCCTAAGCTCTTGTGGCAACTTTTAACAAATACGCAAATGCTAGGTGATTATTAGAACACGGAAATGAGAGTGCAACGTCTGTCTGCTTTTACAGTTGATTTCAGCAATGCTCAAACTTTAGAAGACATTAGGCAAAACTGCACAATAAGGGGGCAATCAAGATTCAGAAAAATCGTGTATAATAGAGATGATTCAGTCTCAGCAGCCTGAAAATTAGACTCAATAATTTTTTCAGTCCAAATTTTCTATTTGGAAACACAGGTCAAGGCAGTGCCAGGATGTGAGCACCACTGATTCTTGCATAAGTGACCAGTGTGAATGGTCAGTCCTCTGATTGAACTGACAGTCTTCTCTTTTGCAAAACAAGTTAATTTGCCCAAGCAATCTGCTATGTTTTCATTCGCATGCAGCTTTGTGAAACAAGCGATGGAAAAGTATTTTGAAAGGATATATATAGCAAAAGAGATGATCAGAAATCCATGATCAAAGGTCCAGAGCTGATTCATTTTATTTTCTCAAATGAATCTTCCTCTTTCAAACATTCCCATGTCCCATGTTTATATCTTGCTAATAATGTTCGATTATATCGAACATTTTACTGAGGTTACCTGTTCCTTGTTTTAATCCCCATCACTAGGTGGTAAGTGTTTTGAGGTAGAAGTTGTACTTCATTCCTCTTCTTGTTCCTTCTGGTATATGAAGCAGTGTTTATGTTCTATAGTAGGTGCTAATAAACGTTTTTGAATTGAGATAAAGAAGAGAAAGAGTTAGTATCCATGTTCGGTTTTGAGAATGAAAATTACATAAACAAAATGTGGCTACAAAAATTATGCCACAGTGTAAGCAGTACATTTGTGGGAAAGACTATGTTAGAAAGGAACATTGAAACCAAAAAAGCAAACAGAAAAACAATGAACAGAGGCTAGATTCAAAGGAAAACTATAAAACTGTTGACTAGGACAGAAAGGAATTAAGTAGGAACTCTGAAATGCTATAGTTGAAAGCAGTGTCGTGGAAGGATACAGCAGATGGCTTCATGTATTCTGAAAATGAATGTGAAGTTTCAGTGTGAAGAAAATACATCTTTGACTTAAGATAGCAGTAAGACATCTGATTAGAAGTATTTTCTTGATGATGGAAATAACTGAACTGGGAAGAATATGAAAAATCAGGATAAATGACCTTTCTAAGGACGTCTATAGTCTAACAGCTAAGACATACATACACGGATATTGAACAACTTTTCATGCTCGTTCTTGCAAAATTGAGCCCAGTGTAATATTTGTTGGCCTCGATAGAAAATGAACTGAAATATCCTGCAAAGAGAAATGTACAATGCACATTCTTGTTGATCCTCTGGCTATAATGTAAGGATTGCCTCACTTCTGTAGGTCAGGAGCACACATAAATTTCCTTTCTGACAAATGGAAAAACTGAATCTTAAAGCAAATGGATGTTCTAAGTCATAGACTTAATTATTACCTCTTTCTTAAGGAAAATGCCAGTATTGTCTTGGAGAGGTGTTACCCTGTTTTTGAAGGTCAACCTGAATAAAATATCACCAATGTCCTTTTATTCTCTACGTCATCTTTAAGTCTATAAAATGACTTGAAAATGATGAGTTCTTAGGTAGTAAACAGCATTTCCCGGTTGAATAACGGGAATATTTATTCATTAACTTTAGGAAAAAAAGTTTCAATTTCAATTAGATATATTTATCTAGGTTTGTTATTTAAAAAAAAGATAAGAGCTTTTCTTTTTGACATATTAAAACGAAAGATTCTCCCATTTACATTTTCTAATTCTAATCATTAATTATTTCATTATTTAAAAGACTTTATTCATCTCCAAGGAGAAAATAATAAAATAAAATAACAAGGAAAACAATAAAAACAACTCCAATTACTTTTATAAGCAATTTTTAAAACGAATCAATTCATTGGATACTTTTTCTTCCTGTTGCATTTTACATGTTACTATCCTTTATCTCAAAGCCCAAGTTTATTTTTCTCTTCCTTTAAAAATTAGGTATCAGTTGTTTTTCTGATTAGGTCGAAAAACCGAGATTTGTGACTAAAGCGTTGAAAAGATTGGAATAAACCAGCTCTCTTGCGAGCTTTTACCAGAACACAAAAGCTATATAGGGAAACCTACCTTTTCTCAAAAAAATTACACTTACTTAGCCTAAGTCACAAAGCATCTAAGATAGTTCCTCTAGGCCAGTTCTTACCTAATTCTTATGTCTTGATTGTAATAAAAAAGAAACAGAATTGAGTTCGAAGCAAGTACACATGTCACTTTCCAGAGTCACATTCCAGGAGGTGAAGTTCAGTTGGGATAATAGTGATCTTTGTCCTCACGGAAATATCTGCCATCAGCCTAAGAAAAATTTAGTACTTGAAATGCATTGTGGGCCATCTTGAACTTGCACATACGATCTGAATGCAACATTGAAAACACTGCTCAGGAACTTGGCTGTTTTGGTGACACAGGTTTCCTTTTTAGCTGGATTTCATTGTTTACAGGTGAATTGAAGCTACTCTAGCTGATAATTCAGCATCTTAGGCCTGGAATCACCAGAGAAGGTTAATTTAATTTTTTTTTAAGTGAAGGAATAAAAACCTCCCAAATTATGTTCAATTTTTTAAAGTAAATTTTAAAAGAAAGAGCATTACTTTAATTCTAACTAGAAATGCTTGAATCTCCTGTGCTTAAGTAATGGTGTTTCAATTTTCCCTACGTTCTCTGATGCAACTGGATTTGAAAAAACTTATAAATACAAAATGCTTTTTCTTCACTAGGTCTGTAGAAAAATAAAAATTACCAAATATGCTTGCTAGAAAATATTTTGAAAAATCTATCTGATTAAAATGTTGAGATGTTTCTTTTATTTTATTCTATAAAATTTTGAGTACAGTGCTTCAACTAATAGAATGATTATATTAAAACTTTAAAACTGTACTTTTCTTCCTATAGCTTTTGATCACCTTGTTACTGTCAAACCAAATCATTCCCACCTTTCTGTTTCATGTTGCATTTCAGAATTATCCAAAAAAAAGTCGGGGGGAGCAGAAACCACAAAGTTCCCTGGTTTCATAAGAGTTTTTCCTTTACAGCAAACTTCTCTTTAGGAAAACAGACCCAAATACAAGCTTAAATAAAACATTTTTGAAGGGTGGAGGATCTCTGTAAAAGTTGGGAAGGAGTGATTGATAAACTAGTAGGGGGATGATAATGAATCACGAAAACCAAGCTATTTTCAGTCATATTCTTAGAACCAAAAATTGGTCACCTCTTCATGATCAAGGCTACTATATATGAAATATTGAAATTGTAAGTTCATTTTGAAGAAAAAAAGATAAAAGTCCTGACTTAGAAATGTTCTTTAAGTGTCAGGAAGAAAATAATATCTATTTTCATAGTAAATTGATTTTTCATTGCCATATTTTACTAAGAAAAATACAGGACCTTTTTATGAAACTTGATTTTCCATACCATCAGGAAACCCCATATATCTCTTCCATAGGATTGTGTTTTTCATGCCAAATGAAACTGTGTTTTTGAGCATAGTATAGCATATGATTATGGTAACGTCTGCCTATTGGGGAGGCTAAATAATGAAGTAAATAGAACTTGCCTTGAGCACCTTTCCATTTGCTTCCTGAATCCTGGTTCTTTGTTTTCTTCAGGTTGTCAGCAGTCACCAGCAGATACCTCATATGTTCAGGATCTGCAACCCCACTGCAAAGCCTAATTGCCTTTCCCCATGTCAGCCTGCCTACCCAGATAGCATCCATTCCTGCATTTTTTTTCCAGCTTTGCTGCTCCATCAAAATTGATCTACCTTTCTCTTTCTGCTGAGCTCCTGCAATAGAACAATCAGAGCTATTGCCATAATGAGTTACAGTTTTAAACTTCCTAAATATCATTTGCTTTCTGCTATAAAGCTTCAGTGTCTTCAAATAAAGAATGGGTACTTTGACAGATTTAAGTATGATATAGATGGCACTCACAATTTGCAGTTATGTCTTGAGGTGTGCTTGGTAACAACGAAACCCAGTACACAGAGAAGAGACATAGACTGAAATAAGTAAATAGCAATGAAGTAAAATCATTAATGTAAAATTTTATTTCAGCAAATCCCTAAGGGGTATTTTCTAAAATAGGATTTGTGTGTTATTTGCAAATTTCTGAAGATAAAAAATTACTTGCCCTTTTTTGTCTTAACACAATGAACACCTATTGTATCCCATGATTAGAGAGAAATTCATTTAATAGTATTTTCCATGGGATGGATTAATCAATCCAGAACATAAAAGAAATTTTTATTTTAGCATAATTTTTGGCATAAAGAAATTTTAAAATTCTATTAAAGTCTTTGCTTTTTGCTAATCATAATAGCACCAAAGACAAATATAACATTGGACTTAACACTTATTTTCTTACTTAAAAAAATTATTTTCTTACTTTCAAAATCTCTTGATTTTGCTACTTAGAGACCCTGGGAAAAAAAGTCTTTAACTATTGGTAATTTTAGTTCTTTAGACTTTTTATTTAACAAACATTATTAAAGGACAAAAGGAGGATGGCTCAAAATTATCTTTCTTCTTTATTTTTTGTTTTGTTTTCTTTTTCACCATAGCATTTTAGTTGTCAGAATTTCATGATGTAATTAATTCCATTGTACTTTACCCACAGGATAATTGAAACATGGTTCTCAGGTTATGTATATTTAGTTATAATTTGAAAAGTATAAAGAATTACCATGTGCACTTAGCGACATAGTCTGTCAAGTCTTTCAGGACTGATATAAAGAGAATATTTGCAGACAGTATTTTATATAGCTCCAAAGGCAAAAAAAATAAATAAATAAAACAGGCAGTTGTAGAAGATGGAGAATCACTTATTTAAAACATTTACAGTTCCTGAGAGACTTGCTAAGAAGAAAGCACACAGGCGGCTGTTGTATGTATGTTGCTATTTGCACAATCATTCTTAGAACCACATCAGGCCTGGAGGTTTAAGCAAACTGTACTTACACAAAAGTCATGTTGGTCTGTCTGTTTGTTGATTGAGTGTACCCTGTGATGTATTGTGAACAAAGTGATTTTCCCATCAGCTGGTTCCTAAATTCCATATGCTTCCAGGTCAGGAGGCCTCCAGAGATTGACTTAAGTCATCATGCTGGGGATGAGTTAGAACTACCAAACCAAAGGCAGCTAAGCTGGTGATTTTTACTATTTTATTGTAACAGTTTTTCCTGGATTAACTATGTAAGTTTATAGAGGTAAATAGTAAAGACTTTCCCTGGTGTCTAGAGCACTTATATATACTTTAAAAATTCACTCCAATAATTTTTTTTTTTTATAATCCAGAACTTTTTCTCATCTTTCCATCATATCCTCTAGGTTTTCGTAGGTTTTCCTAGGTTTTACAACTATAGAAGCAGTGATTTGCCCATGTGAAATCTTAGACTCGCACCCGGTACCCAAGTCCTTTGAGGTACCCAAATACTGATGAAACTTTTGACGACATTGAGAGACCTTTACGTGCTTGAATGCTGACACGTGCACACATTCACACACACACCCATGCACACTTGTGTGCACTAGTGGTGTTCTACACACACACTACGTTTTGTATTATTTATCTCACAGTTACTCTAAGGATGAATTTATTCAGGCTTTCTTAGTTTTATTGATATTTCATCTTTTCATTAATGTTATTAATAATGCTCATGCTACATTCCTTTGACTGTGTGTTCAAGACTTAATGCAGAAAATAATCCAATTTCTCACAAGTCTACAAGGAATAGTTCAGTGGTAATGGTTTTGACAAAATGCAAAACTGAGCATTTCAAAGCTCTAAAAGCATTATCAATTCCCTCAGTGCATTAATTATCGTATTCAATTCATTCATATTAAAGCAATTTGAAAATTTCAGAGGGACAAATTCCCCAAGAAATTTTTCTCAAATTGAGATCAATAAAATATTACATGATTTAATTAGTAAATGTTTATTATATGGGCTACAAGCAACAATATAAATATGCACACATGATTACACTGAGATCCCCCAGCACCACCAACAGCATAGACTTTTAACTAGAATATGTAAGTATAAAGCTAGACTATATTTATTTGCTCACTATATTTCTTCTGCTTAAATGTTCTTCAAATTTTCTTTCTTCCTATTTCCTGCTGGACCCTTAAAATTAGAAGCAAAATTATCCAGTAAGTACTATTTCTGATCTGTACTTTGCTTTTCTAATTACTTTTGATTCCATACTATAATACCCTTAACCTGCAGTAAACCATCCTTTCACTAAAACAGTCTTAATTTACTACGCCTTCCCCCTTGACTAAATTTAAACGTTAGGCCGATTCTGTTCAAGTTCTGAAAACTTCATCTGAGTAAGTTAAATTGTCAGTCTAAACAAGATTGTGGATTTAAACACATGGGCTGAAACAGAAAAAAATGGAGAGAGAGGGAACATTCTCCTATAATCACAGGCTGTACTCCCAGTACTAGCCCAACCAGGTTGCAGATGCACTTCAGAAGAGGACCATATAAGTGACTGTGGATAAATCAGCTAAAATCTATGGCCATTACTAAAAAAAATCTTACAAAAAACAAATAACATGTCCGGCAAGGAGATTGCCGCACTTTCAAGCACAATTTAAATGTAGGAATACCATATCTTCTTCATCATTGTATCTCCCATAATGACTAAGCAAAATTCCATCCTCTGTAGTGGGTGCAGTATAAATTCTCTTAAATTTAAGTACCAGTCAGAACCAAACCTTGTGCAATCATGATTCTGCATCTTAAAATGCATTTATCTCCATAGACTACCTTTACTGCAAAGGCATTTCTCCCCATAAATTAAATAGATCCTAATTTTAATCAGTAAATCTTTAAAAGAAATCTTTGGAAGACGAAGCTGGTAGGCAGAGATCTACAGCTGCAGTGTTGGCCAAGGTGACCCTTTGGGATCAATCGGAGTCTGACGAAGGAGGGATATGCCAGTGCTGGTCTCTAATTAGTGCTGAGGTGCCAGGGAAACAAACGCAACAACAACAACAAAATACAATCTGCTCTTTTAGTTTCCTTCATCACCACTTGATTATAGGAAATAGCTTCAGAGAGACCATTTACTCTCCAGATTAAGCACCGAGTAGGAGCAAAGAGCTTTCCTTCTTTCCCTGTTTCTGTGAATGTATCCAGGGTGTTTGTTTAGCAGAGTGCTTCAAACACAGTGCTTTCCTTGTTGACTAGCTTCCATCAGCAGTAGCAATTAGCACCGGTTTCCTAGGCAACCATTCTGTACCCTACTGAGAAAAACGCTTTCTTGACAGGAGCACTCTGTCTAAAACTGTTTTGTTTTCCTTTTTTCACAAGCATACGGTAGGCTTACTTGTCATTTCTTTTAACACGGCACTATTACGCCCGTTATTCTTAAAAGCAAAAACACTTACTGGCTTTTGGATCCCATGTGGTTGAATTCATTGTCTGCGGCTCTTACTTCTCTCTTAAACAACCTGAAAGAAATCAACAAAAATATGTTCTCAGGCATATGCCTACTTGCTAGGATTCTTTTGTTCACAGTCTGATTGGTGAGCCTGTGCAGGTTCAAGTAATCACAGCTGGTCCTGATGAAAACCCAAAAGGTACACATTCAAAATCAGACTTCTGTGTACACCAACGATGTCGTATGTTGCTCAGAACCAAGATGGTATTGTCAGGGCCACTGAGAAAGTTTCAACTCCATTGTTTTTTGTTATAAATTAACCAAACAATATTGATTGATTAATACAGCAAAATAACACAACTAAAAATACACGCTAAAACAAGGCCTGAGACTGTCAACAAAATTTTAAGTGGTAAAATACTGTGAACAGAGGAGCGTAGTGGTGGTGCGGCATGAATCACATCACGGAAAAAACCAGAGAGCTGCAACCCAACTGTAAATGCTGAATAGTATGGTACACGGATAGAGTGAAATGCACTGTAGCATAGTAGTCCGAATAAGAAGTGGCAGGAGACTGATACACTGTCTCTTAGGCAGTGACCCAAAATTGAGGCAAGGAGGTACTCGCTGGGAAAAGTGACAGAATAGTCCCAATGTATGACAAAAACTCTCAGCTCTTTACAAATGATGATAGTAGACTTGATGATAACAAGACAGTAAGAGTGATTAAAAGTGATATATAATTTAAATAAGCACTTGAGATTATATATATATATTTCAGTTAATTGTCACAACACACTGAAAGATGAATGGTACTGCTGTTCCCCTTTACACATAGGGTGGGCATCTGAAGGTTAGAGAGATTGTCATTTACTTGTAGCTAAGAGATAAAGGGAATTTGATTCCAGGTTTTCTGACACCAGAACTTACTATGATATAATATATTTGTGCTACACTGATACAAATCAAAGTGATATCCAAATGGGACAGGACGTTGCCTTTATCTATTATTTTGCCAATTTTCCAACCTGAAAAATGTGTTACTATGTGAAATAGATGATATTGACAGGAAATACAGGTGCCTAGTGTAACAGCTTGTTCAGTAACCTTGGATCACAGGTTTATTCATTATTTGGGAGAGTGTATGTAGCTTAGCATGATATCTTTGGGGTATTATCAAGTAGGTTTCTGTGGATGAGAGAGTATCTCAATTAGTTTCTTATACCTGTTTACTCCGATTGGTGGTATATGTTTCCACCAACATTTCCCCAATAACAAGAAAAAGACCTTGTTTCTTTCCAGAATTCAATTCAATCTAGTGAAGATTACTTTGATCTTCTTATGAATACTGATCCTATCTCTGTCACCCAGAATACATTTATCAGACAGACTTCACTTCTTACCTTTAGATGTTTCTCTGTATAGTGATGACATGATGTCACTACAGAAATTTAAAAAGTATTATTCATTATACTTATTCTGCTCTGTTCCCTGGGTTGGATCTTTAAATCTCTTATTTTTTATCAGCCTCTAATCAATAACATTATTTAGAGATTATAAGATTAATTTGTTTTAAAGAAGTTGCTTTTAATGTTTTCACTCTGATTTACAGGCAGATCATTTATCAGATTAATTCCAAGTTGCCATTCATTTCATTTAGGCATGACATGACTTACAGCCACACCATGAGATATTTTTGTATTTCTTATAGAAACTGTCTCATTACCATAACAACACGGCTGATAAAATAATACCAAGTTAATATTCAAACACTGATCATAAGTATTCTCACTGAAATGTGAAATCCTTACATTAACAAAGTAGAATAAAATACATATTTCACACACTCCTTAACTAAGACAATTTCTAACATAGACTAAAAACGTCCACTTCCAGAAATTTTAAGTGTTCAAAAGACAGATAATTGGGCCTTTCAAAATTTCAGATTATAGTAAGAAGTGTCATATTTTCAGCTGTGAAGATCAGTGTTACCTTTCAGTAAGTATAATGAATCATACTTTTTCAATTTCTATGTAATTTATATTCATCTTTATTCTTCTGAACAGCTGAGTCTTATTCAGAATTTTATTCATGTTATGTTTGGAATAAAAAATAAACTAGATTAGAAAGTAGGAAAGGGGTAAGGAGATAGAAAAAGTAAGCAATGAAAAATTAAAATGCAGTCTAACTTCTTGTCTCAAAAAGAATGTTTCACGTTGCTAATTGTTCTCAGCAGTAGATGGGGGCCATTGTGCCTTTAGGAGTATTGTCTAGGAGACAGCCCTAAATTGGGACTTACTGGCAGGAATCTAGAGCAGATGGTAGCCCAGGGCCTCCAGAGCCAGGGGAGCGGGTATGAAGCCAGAGAATAAATAACAACATCCCTCTAGCTTTGTCTAGAAAAAAACAAAACAAAACAAAAAAAGACCACTGCCCTCGGCCATCAACATCGATGCTCACAGATTAACCATATTATCCGATATTCATCATAGGGCTAGCCTAGTTGGATGGGACCCTTCCTGCATATTTCTGTTGCTCTTTCTTTAAAGTAGGGATGTGTGGCTAGGAGAAAATAAACACATCTTGGTGAAGAACCTTTTGGATGTCTTTTTATTTTAGTTGCTTGATGTGCCAGGCCTGTTACGTATTTTTATACTTGAGTCCCCACAACAACTTGTGAGATGGTTACCATTGTTATTTTCATCTTATGGTCAAGGAATTGGAACTCAATGAGTTTGAGTAATTTTCTTAGTATGAAGTAACTAGGAACTAGAAATGCTGGAGTTTTTAGCCCCATTTCTCTGAATTAAAGTTCATGTGACTTCCTCTAATGTCCACTATAAAAGACAGTAATCCCCTAGATAGGTAGAAAGATATAATGGATGGATGGATGGAGGCATTTAATAAATACTTGTGGAATGAATAAATTATATATATAATATTATATAGCTAATTATATATAGTATAATTATGTGTATAACACATACACAGTGTACCTTTTATGTTATCATTTTTATAGGTCTGATTTTGTGACTGTCTTCCTTTGCCTTTTGTATGTGTTTGACACATTTACCATTAATCTTCTCTGAACTTTACCTGAACTCTGAGTGAATTTGCTCCCTTTCCAGTAGCCAGGCTACAAGAGTGAAGCTTACTCTGGAGCTCTGCTGATTAGGCCTTCATTGGGAAAAGGCCATCCTTCGCAGGGGAAGCTGTCCTCTCTGCGTTGATGACAGCCCTTACTTAGAGGAAGATTTTTAATTGACTAGACCAATTGAAACCCCCAGAACAATCCTATACTCATGTTTTCCTAAATTCACTGTAAAATTAATATTTAAAAATATGTTACTTCCTGTTTTTAAAGTTTTAACAATATTATTTTTCCCCAGAAATGGAAGATAATGTGTCATGAACTTGGAACCCACACAGCCTGTTCGATTATCCTAAAGGAGCATTTCTTATGATCTGTTAAAATCTTTTAAAGAAAAAAAAATTAGTCAATTCTCCCAAGATTAAGCTAAATTATTTTCTTAACTAGTTTTGATTAGATGCATACAAATATAAAATCAACTTAGTCAACTATGAAACTCAAACACATTTATAAGTTAATGTTCTCTGAAACAACAAAAGCAATAAAATTCAAATATCCTGCTACTTCCTATCTAAAATTGGTACAACTAAGTTATCACTTACAAGTCTGTGGTACCAGCGGATACAGTCTATTTTATTTAGGTTAAACATGTCCTTACTGCCTGGAGACAAGTAATGATTCAATTTTCTCTTCACTTATCTCTGTTTTAGAATATTTTGAAAGTTTGTACAGTGCATAATGTCCTTTGACCTACATCCTGTGTGAATACATCTTTTACTGTGTTAAGTTCACCTCTGTTCTATTTAGCCAACAACATGTAAACTGATTCTCCATGATGTCAAAATTATTCTAAATACATTCTCAAACAAAGACTGAAATAACGTAGTAGAGTTGTAATTTGCTCACATAAACCAGGAGATACTTGTAATATTTGGGGGATTATTTTCTCAATTTAATCAAATTTAATTTATGTTAACTACTCTCAGACCCTGGAAAATTAATCAATAGGTACAGAAGAATCTGGGACCCACATTTAAGAAAGACTGTTCTAACATGCATCAAAAACTTAAACAAGAATATAGTAAATGACATAAATGGGGGGGTGCTTAAGTTAGTAAATACAGTAACAAGCAGGGATTATTTCTGAATTTGTGTAAATATCATGAACAAGCCTTTCATGTTCATTATTCATCCTTTCAAAATGTTCTGTTAAGCATCCAGCCTGGGTAAAGAGCAATGAGAGAATCTTTGAGAATTATAACAATGACAGAGAGAGAGTCCCAGACTTGAGAAACTTTACATAGTAGAGGAGATAAGGCTTGTGTGCCAGCACAGTTGCGCACAAGATGTACCTGTGAGGTGCTATGGAGAGGTGCCAGATTTCACATACACGCATGCTGACAGAGATGTGCAGGAGTGACCCAGAAGGTACAGCGGCTCTAGGTGTGTCCCAGTTTCTGCAGTGCTTGCTCCACCTCTCCGTTACACCCAGTTTTCCATAAAACACCTAGCTTCTAAAAGTTCTAAAAATCACTCTACTGATTTTTAAATATCTGAGTTTCATTGAAAATGAATATATGCAAGTGGCAATTCTCAGAACCTAATTCTTTTTATAATAATATCGTTCAGTGATGTAGACATCTAAGAGCTGTCTCAAAGTGGACTTAATTTTCTGTAGCCCTTTTTGCAATATTCTTTCCCATTGAAAATGTCACTGTGGGAGACCAGCCTTTCAGAGACTGTTCAGAGAAGCCCTACCCAGCAGCCTGGCTTCATGAAAACACCCAGCCCTGTCTGTCTCCCGCTCTGCCCTGTCTCCCGCTCTGCGCCCCCCTCACTAGCGTGGTAGTTAGTATTCCTTACAGTGCTTTGGGGATCATTACTGTTACTTATGTACCTGGAATAACTGTGAAAACTTCTGCTCAAACACAAAAATGGAACAAAAATGCTAATAAATCAGTACTGTCCCTTAGAAATAAAACATCTTCTTGAGGTAAATTATCTATTACAGTATCTAACTTGGTCTACAAGATATATAGGTAGGTAGGAAGGTAAGTAGGTAGGTAGCTAGGTAGGTAGATAGATAGATGATATTGCTCAGTCGTGGTCAATCACTTGTTACGTAGTCTCAAAATATAATCAGGAGGAGCAATAGTGCAGGTTAGACAGACAAATAGACAAGCATGTCTGAGAGTATGTTTCCTTGGTTCTTACCTTTAAAAGAGTTCGTATATTTCCATTGATCATTCACACGTGACTGTTAGAGAATTTTCTGCTTATTTTCCCATTATTCCTTCTGTTCTTCTGCTTAGGAGAAAGAATAGCATAATAGTTAGGAAACCTGTGTGCTAATAAATAATGTCAGTTGCCTCCATCAGCTGTGTGAACTGCAGCAAATCTCAAAACTATACCCAGCCTTTATTTCCTCATCTACAAAATGAGAGGATTTAGGCAAAATCTTCTCTGAAAGCTATTTTAGCTCTAAAATTGTGTGATGCTATAAATTAAATTGTATAGGATAAGACATCCTTTTAAGGGTGAACTGAATCATTACTATTTGATATTGTAATTATCCCATACATTTTTGCAGGAGTTGAAAACAAAATCCTTCCTAGTTTAAACTAAATTAAGAATGCAAAGTGTATTGTCTTAAAAATTGCTTTATGAAAAATACTTGGTATATAAGTATATGAAGAGAATTTGCTGGAGCCTTGCTTAGAAATTAAAGCTTTTTCAGAAATTTTAATTAGCCTATCAGTACTTGCTCTCTGGATACTTGAAGTTTGAATTAGGGCTCCAGCTTCTTAAAATTGTACTTCAAACGTGAAAGAAATATTAAATCACAGTTAGTTTAGTTTCAGTATCTAAAGCATTTGTTTTTTAAATTCTGTGTTTATTTTGCTTAACTCTCAGAATGCCAGCTCCTTTTCTCTCTCTTTTTTTGTAGTGGGGTGTATGTATGTGTTTTATCTGCCGCTTAAATTCTATTGTACTTTTGGAGGGGGGAAGACAGTAAAAATGAAATTCTAACTGATTATATTGTTTGATTATTTTTCTTCTTTGCTATCTGTTTTGGATGTCTCATCATTGTATTTTATTTTGTCACTGTTTATTACAGAGGAGGTGTCTGCAAGGATAGTTCAAGTAGTCACGGCGGAGGCCGTAGCGGTCCTGAAAGGTGAACAAGAAAAAGAAGCCCAGCATAAAGATCAGCCTGCAGCTCTGCCTTTAGGTAAATGAGAAAGAGCCTCAGGTCAGGGCCTGTGTCTGCTGTACCCTAATCACAGGATCAGGTCTCCATGTTCAAAGATACTCCATATATCATATTTCACCCCAAATGGTGACACTCATCAAACACCTGTTACAATGCCCTGGGACCTGATTTCACGACAGGCTCATTGTGGTGTTTGGGTAACCTTTAGGACAATAAATTTATAATTAGATATTGCCCCTAAATTGCCCTTAATTTTTTATTTTCAGACCACTAGAGAGTTATAAAAATAAAGCCAATGCATTTTGATGGCATGGCCTCTACTCATAAAGGAAATATTCTAATGCTTTAGTTAGAGGTGATTATTTACCTTTACAGAGTTTGGTTAATGATTGTCTATTCCACAGTCTCTTTTGGGTCTTCCTAAACAGGCTACATGAAACCTATAGCCAGACGTTGTTAGAATCATCAGTGTCGTTGTACCCCATATGAGGTACTGCTCTTCACTTGATTCATTAAGAGCAATGAAGTAGCATTTGCCCTTTCCCTCCATCACAAGTCAAATGCCCTACAGGGCCAAATAGGTAATGTAATGGTGCTTGCCTAGGAAAGCCCTCTCAGCTAAAATCCTGCTGCCCATACTCTCACATAGATGGATAGATAGATAGATAAATAGATAAATGGACAGACAGAGACAGATGCTAGATACAGATGTATATACCTGCAAAGACATAAAAAAGGAAACTCTCTTAGGTCAGCATATATATGTTTATTTCATAGGTACATATAACTAATCCATAGAAAGGTATGGGTTTTATTTATTTGTTTATTTTTAACACCTTTATTGTGGTATGGTTCCTGTACAGTAAACTATACATATTTCAAATGTACAATTTGATGAATTTTGATAGATGTATGCACCAATGAAACCACCACCACAATCAAGATAGCTAACATTTCCATCACTCCCCAAGAGGTGCAATTTTCAAAAAAGGTATGGTTTTTAAAGCCTAAAAATAGTACATATCTATTTTTCTCTCCTAAACT
Source organism: Camelus dromedarius (assembly GCF_036321535.1). Taxonomy (NCBI): domain Eukaryota; kingdom Metazoa; phylum Chordata; class Mammalia; order Artiodactyla; family Camelidae; genus Camelus; species Camelus dromedarius. The sequence goes on along the minus strand of NC_087439.1, from coordinate 65,218,289 downwards.
CTAATATATCCTTAATGTTTGATTTTCTGATTAGCACTCCATTGTCTATTAAAAGTCAAGCAATAAAAATTTCTCCTCTTCCAGAAATAATAAATTCTACTCTTAACAGTACTCTCATTATTTTCAATAAAATATTCTTGGATTATTTTTCTCATAAAACAGAGGAAAAATTATCTAAAACATCAACCTTCTTTCTGTGGTTTACTTCTGTTATTTGAAGTAAAGGAAACTGCCCCCAGTTTTTAATTTGAAAGTTTGAAATATGCTTTGGAAGCCCACAGGGTCAAGGAACTAAAACACTGCCTATCATCCAAAAGCTGCCTCTACTAAGTGTTTTATGAAACTAAAATCCACATCATCTTTAAAATAGATTTTACCACTGGCTTTGACTGATTAATATTTCCTTTTGAAATCCCTTAACTTCATATGAGTGGTCATAAAGAGGGTAAGTGTCTTGAAGAGGAAAACTTGGATTTAAGTGCAAATGAATTCCGTCTTTTAGAACGTTCTCTTTGGTCCTTCTTCATGTGTAATGCCAAGGCCAGAGTATTTCTCATCTCCCGCTGGTACTGGTTTCTATCTGAAGGTTGCCTGAGGCTGTGACAGTTTCATTCTTCTTTTCTGAGAATACGTACTGAAGATGGGCTTTGACTTTATACTCAGTGGACAAAATGTTGTTTAAAAAAATATAGTGCCTGAAATCACTATATAATCTAGATAGCATTCGTTTCCAGATCAAGAATGTGGACAATAGAGAGCCCTAATATTTTTCTAGTCAGTCAAGCCAAACTCAAACTAAACTGCTTGAGTGTGTGTGTTTGAATATAGTAGTTTACGACCAGAATGAAATATTGTATTAACTGAACAAGCAGACACAAATTAATGGGATTAATGATCAGATTTTAGCAGCCATGTCTAATCCATTTTTATGGAGAAGACAAAATGATCTTCTTTTTAATACTAAATGCTCTTCTTTTTTTTTAGGTTTTCAAAAATATGTGAATGAGATAATGGGGCTTAAAATAAGTCAAATGCAGCTTACTATTGATTCTTTCCCCGAATCTCATAGAGTCCTTTTCACAGATGGCAGGACAGCCTACACATCTACTGGCCTAATAGGATTCATTGTCGTATCTCATTTTTTCCATTGTTTAATGTTTAGCAGCTGAAGAGACAGCTAATCTGCCTCCTTCTCCACCCCCGTCACCAGCCTCAGAACAGACCGTCGCAGTGGAGGAAGGTAAGGCCCGTTGGACTTCTTGAGGTTTGTCTTCTAATAAAGGGTGAATAAACCTCAGTCTGTAAGCACTGGACTTCAGTGTGGATTAGTATGTGACCCAGCTTGGGAGCTGTCTCTTTCAAATAATCAAGAAGAAACAGTTTAAATAAATGTATAATCATTTCCCTATACAAAATCAAAAGATAAGTATGGTCAATAAAAAAGGAAAAATCTGCTTGATAGAGGAAAGGATAACTTTGTGTTTAAATGGCTGGAATAATTACAGAGAGTCAGTTTACTTAATGTAGAATGTTTTGACGGAGAAGATACAGTTTAATCTTAAGAGTGACTGCACAAAAATAAATTTATTGATGAAATCAACACTTTTTTTACAGAAAGGTTGGCAGGAACTGTCTCTGTTTTGCTCACTATTATATTGCCAAGGGCTTCCCCAGGGCCTGGCCCATAGCAAACTCTGAATAAATATTAATGAATAAATGAAGAAGTCAGTGAATGAATCTGATATTGAGAGCAGTGAGCCAGAAGCTGAGATCATGACTTCTTTCCTGCTGAGACCTGTTATTGTCCATGAATCTATTTATGTATTTACTCAACGTAGAATGCCATGTCAGCCTTTCAGTTCTCAATGATAAAGCAGAGGGATGCCTTTGAAGAATATTCATTTAGAATCTGAGATGAAAGGCACTGTTTAAAAGCGAACTATTATTGGTTCTCTGACTTAGATCAGTTAACTTTTGTCTGTTGTTTGAGAGCTACAGGAGAAGGCAGAGGAAAGCTTCAGCTCACTTGCTGTTTCAATATAATTTAGTTTTCATATTACTAAAATCAAAATTTTGATACTTCTCCATTTTATTCATTTATTTCTTCACTTATTTTTCCTTCTGTTGTCCCTTTTAGAGATCACTTTACTGTGTTAAAAAATAAATAACATCACAAAAGACTCACTGTCTTTTTTACAATCTGTAATTAGATCTGTTTAAAATCTTTGAATTCCTAAATACAGATTTTTCTAAATTATTAACTATAAACTATCAATAAATACAATTTATTTCTGTCACACACTTATAAACTTAAACATTTTTTAGCAAAGTCTTTCTTAAATTGAGGCCATTTTTCTAATTTTACTGCTTGAAATAATGTTAAACAAACTAAATTATTGTAAGGAATAAAAGAAAATTTAGGGGCTATGATCAGTGCATATCATTAGTGTCATTACAGACACTGATTATTATTTAGTTAATTTCCTGAAAATGTGATTTGATCTTTTAATTCATAGGTTTGAAAGATCTTTTTTGGCCTATGTTCATCCATTCATTTGGTGCATATTTATGGAGCACCTGCAGTATTTCCTGCTCTCTTCAACTTCTAGTTATACACTAGTGGACAAAACAAACACAGTCCCTGCTTGTAAGAAGCACTTAGTCTGGTAGAGAGCAGAAATCCAATACATAAACTTACAAATAATCTCAAATTGGGTTAGCACTAGGAAGGGAAAGAACAAGGAGCTTCAAGATAGAAGAAGGGAAATCTTATTTTACTGGGTGGTGAGGGGACAGTTTGGGAGCTGATCTCAGAAGCCTGAAGGAGTGTTGGCCAAGCAAAGATGGAGGGAAGGGACATTTGCGGCAGAGGGACCAGGATGTGCAAGGGCACTCAGGTGGCAGGAGCATGAAGTACTGTGGGATCTGAAGGAGTCCCACGGCCAGTGTGTGAGAAAGGGGTAGAGCAGTGAAGGAGTTTGAGAACAAGCAGTGGCTGCTTGGTTCAGGGACCCGGATTTCACTCTGAACGCAGTGGAAAGCCTTCCATGACAGCTGCACTTCCCTCAGGTCATTGAAAATGCTTCGGAACCTGAACTTAAGGCCATTAGAGTGTCAGAGAATCCTCTTAACACGGAGAGGGATATGTTGTTGACTCCAAAGTTAGCCAGATGTCACATAACTTACTCTTCTTACTCTTATGTGGGAGCTGGAGCCGAAAAGATAGTGGGGCGCTTCCATCCACCTGGGGATTCACCCGGTCTGTTTCTGGAGGATGATACAATGGATATAAGGAAAATATAAATAAAATATGATTTAGGTAACGTAGGTGTCACTTTCCAGAGTAACTATTCCCTTACGTTTCGGGATTGCTTTCCCCAAACTATTTCAGTATATTCAGGGAAAATATCAGCCTACTTCCTACTGAAAACAATTCGGAGTATATTTTACTTTTAACATTTTTCAAGCTAAACATGTATTTTTATTGAATTATTATTTTTATTTTTTCAAAAGAAAGGAGTAACCTGTATGAAGGCCTAATGATTTACTTTTAAAAGAATAACCATATTTTTGAGTTATATAGAAAAAGGTATGTATTTTACAAACTCTACTTCATTTATTTAAAAGACCAGGTAATGTTCACACCTTAAACATGTGAGAGAGATGTAATCGAGACAGTCAAATTAGCCCTTCCCTTTTATTTGAAACCACTCTTAAAGTATGTATAACAAGTTATTTTGTTTTGTTTTATGAGGAAAAGATGAATGAAAAGTCACAAGACAGAATTCAATTTTTCAGTTTTTAAAACCAATCGGTTTGTAAAGACTAAGCCTAAATTCCATTAATCGTAGCACATTTGGTAGAAAGCAAGCAGGTGGAGTTTTTCATCTAGGAGAATTTTTATCCTCATCGACACACCTTCAGAGCAACTTTAATCTATAGGCAGAGTGAATGCCACCATCCAGTCCTTTATACAAGTGTAAGAGAGCTCTTAGATTAAATTGAGTAATTCAGTGATTTTTGAGGATATGCTTACTTTTTATTAATTATCAAACATTTTAAAAGCTGTTCTTTCCCAAGAGGAAGCATGACAACTTCCACTAAAAATAATTAATATGTTAACTACTATCATGTATAAATATTCATTTATTATAATTGAAATAATACTAATAATTCCCAGAATATGTGCTTATCCTGGGAAACAAAGGGATTTTGATGGAGAAATTAAGGGGGGAGGATATAGTTCAGTGATAAAGCATGTGCTTAGCATGTACGAGGTCCTGGGTTCAATCCCCAGTACCTCCATTAAAAAATAATAAAATACATAAACCAAATTATCTCCACCCCAAAAAACAAACAAAAAAATCCAAATTGATGAAGAAATTAAGCAAGTAGCACACTTAGAAAGGAAACCCAGGTACAATGAACCAAAACTGTGCTAGTTATGTTTTTCAAATTAATCTCCTCTTTCTTTTTGGTCTGACTATAGTAGTTGTCATTTGGACTCAACTGTTAGAATTTGGAAGCCCGTGAAAGAATAATGGAATCATCTGAAAACAGAACCAGGAATCCTTCTGCCCTCTTAGGTTTGCTCCAGAATCCTAGGGTGATGATTCCCTGTGTCAGTGACATGGCCACATTATAACTGCTAGTCTGAAGCAATTTCTCTCCACATCATTGGGGCAGCACACGTAGTCAGTAAACTGGGGAGTCATCAGTCAAAAACGTGTAGAATGGAAAGGGCTTAGAGATGGTGATAAACAATGTCAGTGGAGCCAGCTGTCCCAGGCCAGGGGACAGGAGCTGTGATACCAGGACAGGCAAAATCGCCAAGTCACTGATACCCCGAGAGACTCAATTCTCTCATAAAAGTGACGACTCCCTTGTACCAAAGGGGGCTGACATTCCAAGGCTGAATTTTGTGTGGGGAACCTTACTTTAACCCAATATAAATTTTCAAATACTTTTTTAAAAAAGTTTGTATGAAAACAAATTAGGGGAATGTGTTTCTCCACTGAAGTCAGGTAAGCTTCATTTTTGAAGATTTATCATTATGCAAAAGAACTATGTAAAAGTCCAAGGTTCATAAGGCCACCCTGTCCTTTAAAATGTCACATTATTAAATGAAACATTCTATTTTGTGGCAAAAGCAGAGTCCTTCAAAATTTGTGTACTTGCAGTAAAAGGAAGCATTCAGTCCTGACCTTAAAGAGCAAAACTGTTATGAATTCATTTTTTTCATAAATCTCAAGTCTAGCTTTGATGTGTCAAATGAAAGGAAAAAGCAGAGGTACATGGCAACTTGTCTGATGTACTGAAGGCAGAGACTAGCGTGTATGGAACTGAGATACTTGGCACTTTCTCAGATCTATTCCCATTTAATCCTCTGAGCAACCCACACGGATAGATAATACTCACTTCCACTCTTGCCCAAGATGTCATAGCTAGTAAGTGGCTTACCCAGCATTCAAATACAAATCTAAGTCCCTGCAAACACAGCCTCACTGCATCCCTAAAGCTGTCTCTTATCTAGGCTCTTACTGTGGGACTATGAAAGGAACGTGATCGTCCAGGGAGAGGTTTTTTTGTTATAAGCCACACGGGACTGATTTCCTTTTTTTTTTTTTTTTCCCCCAAACCACTTCCAAGTAAATCATTCATTCATCTATAATGTATTTATTTATAATTATGTATTGCACCTCCATTTGAATATGAACCAAGACCACCCACCACACACAATTCTGTAGCAAATGAGGATCTCTTGTCTTCGATCATTATCACTGGAACCTGGTGCACTGTTTGGACTTAGCCAGTCATGATCCTCTAAGCATCACTTCCCTGGCACGTCTCTGGGACTTATGTAGATGGGCTGCTGACTTGTAGGTCCTAAACAGAGACTTAGTGCATACAGCTCATAGTACCCAGAGAAGACTGGGCTTTGCCAGATATTCTTTTTCAAGTTGCTTGGTTAAGGGCCAGAAAAATTCTACAGAGAAGCTACTTTTCCACCGAAGCACTTGAAGTTTTCGTTGTTTTTGTTGTTCTCTGATTAGGCAAAGTCTTCAGAATAGAAAGTACTGTTTCTTAGAAGTGTTACAGATGTGAAGCAAGACTCTGGGCTGTTTCCACGTTTTGGTACTTTCAAAAAGAGCAACAAGAAAGAGGAAGCCAAAGTCTTCAAAAGGTTAAAACATCCAAGGAGTATTACCTTTAAACTATCAGCTCTCAGCTTTACATTCTTTAGTTTTGTACAGTAGTCTGCTCTGTTCCCCAGAAAATGTTGAAAAGCAGAGAGGCACATATGCCATTTTCACTTATTGATTGTGCAATCTGTTGAACGTATTAGAAGTTTTAGAAGGAAGTTGCGTACCTGGGGTAGTCTACAGCCTCGGGAGTCACTAGAGGAAATATGAATGGCTGGGAGCATGTGACAAGCCCAGGGCTTCTGATTCAGCCAGTGTTGTAGGCCACATCTCAGACAGTTGTCAGCTCAGCTGAGAAATCGTGCCGAGTTGAACTAAGAATATCAAATGTAATTTTAGGTTTCTTCTATCCCTTGATATAATAAGCATCGTGGCTGAGAAAGTTCTGAACATCCATCCAGAAACAAGTTCCATGGAACCATCAGTAAATAATGTGCTCAAAAGATTAAAGTATTCTCTCCTGAAAAATGTTATTTTCGTATCCCTCTGATTTCAGGCTCGTTTCCAGTTGTCAGCACTCGGTTGGCTGAAAATAAATTAGTGCCCGAAAAATACAGTGTATTTTCAAATTAATGCTGCAATTCTGTCCACTTAAATTTTGCTTGAAATAAAAATTATACAGAGAGATACTACAAATTTTGTTCTTATTGAAAATTATAAAATTTTAAAATTATTTCTCTATGTAAGTAAATAAATAGTGATTAGCAAATTTAGTAACCTGCCATGTAGGCCTGAGATGCAGTCTCTGCACCACATCAGCAGCCAAATATTGTTCATTGTCATCATCCTCACGGCTCATTGATGTTTGCAAGACTCCAAATGTTAAGCAAACTGTTGGATATACACTCATGTATCTAAGGAAATAGATTTAAATAATGCAGATTTCTAAGCTAAGACACAGGAAAGGACAGAAATGAGAGCAGTTCCTTTAGCATTTCAATGAGCAATATGCAATGAGGGGTTTGAGATATAAAAACAGCCAAAAGCCAGTGGTGTAAATTAAACCACATCAAAGAAAATCTTAATGAATCTGAAGCCAACTCTGTAGACATTCTCCACTAAGTGTATCTCTATTAAGTTTTCAGAAGAGAAACAGAACACAAGAAAACAAGTGTGTATTACTAGGTACTTTCTTAAAACCATATACTTTCACAGCCATGCAAATAAGAGCCAGGGCTGTAAAGGACGCCTAGGATTTTGCATCCAAAGAAAAGGCTGTCCTGACTGTGCTCCCCTTAGTAAGGCAGGAAGGAAAAATAATGCCTTGTAGATTTTTCTTAACAGGATTGAAGTTAAAAATTACTTTCTGCTTAAAGTCATTAACTAAGAATTAAATTAACCAAAATGCTAACCATGTGAGATAATTAAGGTTGTACTTCAACAGGACTATTTTCCCTTGTAATTGTACAGGCATCAGATCCTAACAACTTTCCTCTATTTTAACTTACAAATATATTGATGGAAGCATGAGAAAAATGAATGTAATTGAATTTCTTCTAAAAAATGCATTTGCATACTGCTTTGTTTCTATTCCAGTGTTTCTGTGGTTATTTTGACTTGTCTGAGGGGAATATAAAGATAATGTCTATTATGCAGTCGGTGTGTCAGAGCATACGATTCATTTAAATCAAGGGGAAAATTGCTTAAGGGATAGTTGAAATTCAGTGGCTACTGAAGCATGGAACATTCACTGTCTCCCATCCTCCATCAGCTTGGTCTTGCCAGTTCCCCTCCATCCTGCTGTGCTGCTTCTGTGGTCCTGTGTCCTTGTGCAGGTGTTTGTCTTGTCTGTCTGATCTTGTCTGTCTTGTCCAGTTCTCCCTGCAGTTTCTTCCTGTGTGTCTGTTTGTAGATGAAGGGGCTGAGGATCAAGTGGGTCCTCTACACAGGTTCCCCAGCCACGAACCTGCCACCAGCGGGGAGAGGCGTAGACTCCTAGCTCCCTCCATCTCGGTGTCTGTGCCTGATGATGACCCTTGCAATTCCGATGAGGAGTACTATGAGCATCCTTTGTTCAGCTCACAATGGACTGCCTCTAGTGCGCTCCCCAGTGTCCCAGCGCAGAGTGCAGAGGCCCACTTAGGCCAGGAGAAAGGTGAACCCAGCATGGTCCCCTTTTGCTCCTCCTCCCCAGCCTGCAGCTTTGACCACATGCATCATACTAAGTGTGCCATCACATGTGGGGTGGGAGTGACAGGAGCCTGTTTTTCCATATGGAGGTGAAGTCCCTACATAGCTTATGTCCGTCCCCATACCTCAACAATTTATAGGTAGGAAGCCTTATTTGAGACATGGGAGTACTTCCTTTTTTCTGTATCACTGCTTCTGAGAGGGAAACAAAAAAAGTTCAAATGAGGTATGACTTCTTTCTGCCCCTTGCAAATAAATCACTAGGGGAAAAATATATTCTTTTACCCAAACCAAAGAAGATGACCTTGAATACAATTTTTCCCTTGGATGTATAATATTACTAGGACCAGACTTAAATAGAATTAGGCTTCTTTTTAGTGCTATGTTAATATGATAGCTTTTTAAAGGGGAAAGATTGAAGAATCTGTTTAAGGTAGAGTAAATGTTATGGAATGAATTTATTTCTCCAAATCGCTTGGTCATCTACAGAAACAATAGAGACTTCCCTGAGTGACTAAATCTTGGTCCAAATTGGTATAAATGGGATAAAAGGAAGGAAATGCTCCAACATTTTGGTCATTCCAGCCTCATGAAGTTGGAGACGCTAGGGTATAATTGGCTCTTGTGAGGATAAAATAAGTGGGCAGTGGGCTGCAATTTGCCTCATTCTAACAAGGTAGTTTTTATAAGGAAAAAATTAGAGCTAATTTTGTTCTTGTTTACTTAAGTGAAGAGGTTATTTTCAAATAGGGAAAAATAACTTGCTTAAGGAAAGAGTTTATTTTCAGACGGAACAATATTTAATGTAAGGGTAGATGGTTCCAAGGCAATGGGAAATGAACTCGTAGTTCACCAACTACATTCATGATAATAAACTCCTTCAGGAGTCCTTTGGAAGACAAGAGCTCAATGGCTCAGACACTCTGATAGAGAAATATAATCAATATTGAATAAAACTAAGTAAACATAAAACAATTCAGAAAAATATGTGAATTTGTGAATAAAGAACAGTTGTTGAAAATAAACATGATTTATACAAAGTGAGAAAATGGAAAGCTAAAAAGTTACATGGATTTGGAAAACATGTAAATTAAGTTGATTAGATTCCATCCAATAAGGTGACATTAGTAAAGCAGCTACATTAAAAGTCTCTTAGCTGTAATCAAAATCTCTAATTCTATGACATAATAAAAATGGCCTTAATAATAAATTAGAATCTGAATGTTTAAGATGTTACTGACATAATTAAATTACAAAAATGAAAATGTCTGAGTGCTAAATGTGAGGAAATAGAAGTAGTTCTCTTTTCCCCCTCTAAGAGTTTTAATATTTCTCAAAAAAATCCTTTCCTTTCCATCTGTAGTCTTTCTCATAGGACCATTTAAACAACGTATAATTGTTTCATAGGAATTTCATAAAAGTCTTCCATTTGCAGAACTATAAAACAGCTTAACTGTTTCCCTGAAATTTCTCGAGCAATAAAATGGGATTTATTTTACTGGCATTTGAAGGGTAAATGAGAAACAAATGAACACAATAATTCATGGTCTTTAGAAACTTATTTTTTTACATTGTAACTGTTAACACTTTTCTGTGTGATATACATCAACTGGGAGGATATTTTGGCAGTTTTGTTGACACTCAATTATCTTCCCTTATTGGTTTTGTTTTCAATTGCAGAAATGAGACTTTATGATAATATGCACATTTTCTTATTCATTGTCAAAGGGAACTCTACAAGAACTACGTTACTGATATTTCTGTGGTTTAAACAATATGATAACAGTTGCGTTCCAGAGGTAGATTTTTCTAAGTAGTAAGTGAAATTAAATTTTACCTGGACCTTGTTTTTTCAAAATATTTTACTTACTCCTCAAAAATTTTTATATTTTCCAATCATAAAATGCAATGAAGTTAAAACAGATTGAGCTAGCTAGTCTTTGCCTTAAAAATACTAAATAAATTACAGTTTAAATAGTTCTGATGGATTTCATAATAAAGCTGATAATAAGGTAGTTGATTGGATATTATTTTGAGGCCAGAATTTGTATTCCCAAAGATTTTTTTTTAGTGAAGTTTGTATGTTTTAAATACAGTAATCAGAAATTCGTATGTAGGGGCTTCCTGCATTGGAGAAAACAGCACATGTCTAACAAATTTGAAGGTTTTTTTCAGTACATCATCAGTGCATCTATCTTTTCACAACCATCTGTTATCCGGCAGCCCCATTTCTTATTTCCAGCAAGCTTTCCACATGTGTATAACTTACTGCCATTTGCACTGAGGGTAACAGAGCAATAAAACCCTTTCAGCTCTCACGTTTTAAAATAAATAGCCTTTTAATGAGACGTTAAAAGGCATCGTTATTAGCAGATTATACGTACTAATTTTGCGAACAATACATAATGTCCATTGTATTAGGATATTAATTTGCTCATCCAAATGGTAAAAGAGGTTCTCGTGAGGTCAATATAATGGAGCTGAAAGTGTTCATTAAATAATATTTCTGTTGTTTCGTGTGTTGTTCTGTGGTCATGATGTCAACATCTTTTTCATCCCTAAGAAGAAGAAGCGCTAGAGAGTCCAATGGCTGAGGAAGAGAAACCTGCCACTCTTCCTGGGAAAGAGTGTGGGGCTGCCAAGGCCTCAGACCAACACAAGGGCCTCAGTGAGGGCCAAGTGGAGTCTAGTACGGAGGCCCAAATAGTTCCTGAAGAGAGTGCCCCAGCAGGGGCCCCCCAGGAGGAAAGTGTAAAAGAGGTCACGGAGGTGTCTGCAGAAGTAAAAACCCCTTCCTCTGCCAGGGAAGGTGTGTCTTTCTTAGGATCTGCATGTGTTTTGTTGCAAATGATCTCTCCAGCAGCTTACCAACCTGATGCCTTTCCAATGCTGTTCCATCGCTGGGTCTTCTCATGATGCCAAGACCACTGTTTTTAGACTTAATGAGCAGACAGTGTGGCTTATGCAGGTGCTGTGTGGCAGCTTGGTTTTCCACTGCTGCAGCCGATTCCTGGTTTGACTTTGCCATGATACAATACGCTTTGCAGCCAGGCTGATGACGCTGTGTGAGCTTTTTTTCCCGCCTCCCCCGCCCCCCGCCCCCATCTCAAATGTTTGCCAGTCACATTGCTAATACATGTATATTTTTCTTTTTATTTGAGGGGGGACAGCAATTCATATGCTTTCTTTCAAATCGTAGAGTTGAATTTTGGCACATACAGGCTTCAGTGGTCGAATTGTTTTTGTTTGCAACCGCAATGTGCTGTATTTTTTTATGCTTCAATGAATACTGGTTTGGTTTCCTTAAAAGCTCCTGCTGATGCTTCTCATATCATTTCCTTTCCATGGCAGCCAACACCTTTGATCATCACCATATCTCTTGAGTTTTCATTCATCTAACCTTTGCTACAAAGTTCATAATGTATTTCCTTTCTGTTGTGACAACAGGACACACAAGTATCTAAGATAATTATGACCCATACACTTGCTCTTCGAGAGATGATTGAATTTTATTATTTTTCCCCAAATCTTTTTCAGATAACTACATTTAGCCTTAGTGACCACAATGAATAACTTTGACGTTAAGAGACAAGTGAGACTCTGAAGCCTTTTGGATTGATGATCAGATTAAAATTTAAAAGAGTCATTTAATTTCTGTGAAGCATCTCCAAAGCCAGGACTGGTCAGTGCTTCACTAACTAGTTGGTCATGTTCCAAGGAAGGAGGTCATTTCAAGGAGAGAAAGATATTTTAATGTCTTTTTAAAATCATGTTACTCACATGACTTCCCAGTATTAACAGTATATTCAGATTTTCTCACATCTACCATACACACTAAGTAATGATTAGGACTTAAGAATTTTTTGAGATGTGGTAGAAATTGACTTGTCAATATTTAGGTCATATCATATAAAGTCAATAACATTTATTTGTATTAACGACGTTTAATCTCTGATGACTTCTAAAACTTTATTCTAGTAACCTTTCAGTGCCCAGAAAATTGGTCCTGGCATTTGTTGATTAAGTTAACTGAAACTATTTAACACATATTATTATAAATTAATTGGCTTCTGCCCATGGCCTGCCGATTCACTTTTAAATGAGAAAACAAATGCTTCATTGATTTCAGTAGAAATCAATTCCTTTCCATATTTAGATCAGTATATAGATTTTTTGTACCCTAACATTGGTTATATATTCAGTATTCTTTAATTTGTAATTTTTAGAAGGCACATGAAATTTTTTTCTACTATGGTACACATCACATACTGTTTAGAGAGACCAAACAAAGAAAAAAAGATTACTCAAAATGTACTCTTATTACAATTCCTGTACACATTAATTCATGATGGCAATTCATTTTAGCAATCATACAAATAAATCTCAGTCCTGACATTTTCATATTGATTTTTAGATAAGTAGCATGCGTGCATGTTTCATAGTTTTTCTTTATACCCTACCATTCATTTGTCATTTCAAAATATGATTTTAAGCTTACTGCCTGAAAGCACTTGCCTATTATTTGTTTAAAAATCAACCCAATTACTTCAGGTTTACTTACAGCCTCGAAGATGGAGTTCCCAGATCAACAGGAATTGACTCCCTCTCCAGCCGAGCCATTAGACAAGAAGGAAGAGGAGTCAGAGAAAGAAAGTAAGCCTGGTGAAGACCTTAAACATGCTGCCTTAGTTTCTCAGCCTGAGACAACTGAAACTTCCCCCGAAAAAAAGGACGTGCAAGGCACAGGAGAAGAGCAAGCACCACCCACTCTGTTTGGGCACAGTCTCGAAGCCAGCCTAGAAGACATGAAACAGAAGACAGAACCAAGCCTAGGGGTACCTGATATTGGCCTTCCTGCAGAGCCCCCAGCTGCAAAAGAGCAAAAGGACTGGTTCATCCAAATGCCAGTGGAAGCCAAAAAGGATGAGTGGGGTTTAGTTGCTCCAGTATCTCCTGGCCCCCTCACACCCATGAAGGAAAAAGACGTACTGGAGGATATCCCAAAATGGGAAGGGAAACAATTTGATTCTCCCATGCCAAGTCCCTTTCAGGGTGGAAGCTTCACTCTTCCTTTAGGTGTTGTGAAAAATGAAGTCATTGCAGAAGCATCACCCTTTGCCCCTGCCCTATTACAGCTGGATGACAAAAAATCTCTGGAAGAAACTGGTATCCTAGGGACAACCAAAGATAGTTCTAAAGTTGAAGAGCTCCAGAAGGATCAACCTGACAAAATGACAGAAGCACCAGCCTCAGAGGCAATTACCTCACCCAAAGATGCTCACATTTCAATTGTGGAAGAATGTGTCCCAGAGAGAGTTTTAGAAGAGAAAGGGGCAATAAAGCAAGAGAGTATGCAGATAAAAGAGACTCCCACCCTCATTGGACAGGAACCTACACTTACTGAAAAGGAACCTCACCTAAAACTCGAAGAAATACCAACCGTATCTGACAAAGAAGCCACACCTAAAGAGAGCGAACCCCCAAAATTGACAGATGAAGAAACAGGTGTAATTCAGCCCTCCACAGAGCACACTTACTCAAAAGTAGACCAGAAAGGCCAGGAACCTACCACAGATATATCAAAACAGGACTCATTCCCTGTAAGTTTAGAGCAAGCAGTTACTGATTCAACCATGACCTATAAGACACTGGAGACAGTCGTGACCGAACCAGCTGCACTGAGTGAAAAGAGTGCAGCCCAGGAGCCTTTTGAAGAAAAAGTTGCTGACAAAGACAGTAAAGTTGAAGCCGTTGGAGCTGTAACATCAGCTGAGCTTGACATGCCATTTTATGAAGATAAGTCAGGAATGTCCAAGTACTTTGAAACATCTGCTTTGAAAGAAGAAGTGACAAAAAGCATCCAGCCAGGCAGTGATTACTATGAACTGAGTGACACAAGAGAAAGTGCCCAAGAGTCTTTTGATACCGTGTCTCCCACGTATAAAAATGGCGACAAGGGTCTTCCGGCAGATAGAGAATCCCAGCCCAGCGTTCCAGCACAAGAGGCAGGGTATAGCACTCTTGCACAAAGTTATCCATCTGAGTTACCTGAAGAACCCAGTTCTCCTCAAGAAAGAATGTTCACTATTGATCCAAAAGTGTATGGGGAGAAAAGGGATCTCCACAGTAAGAATAAGGACGATTTGACACTAAGCAGGAGTTTAGGACTTGGTGGTAGGTCTGCAATTGAACAAAGAAGCATGTCAATCAATTTGCCCATGTCTTGCCTGGATTCCATCGCCCTTGGATTTAACTTTGGTCGGGGGCACGATCTTTCTCCACTGGCCTCTGATATTCTAACCAACACTAGTGGAAGCATGGACGAAGGGGACGATTACCTTCCAGCCACAACACCTGCAGTGGACAAAGCCCCTTGCTTCCCAACAGAAAGCAAAGAAGAAAAAGAGCAGATAGAGGGAGAGAAAGCTCCAGGAGAGGAAAGTACCCAAGTGGAGACAACATGTGAGTCACCTTTCCTAGCCAAAGATTATTACAAAAACGGCACTGTCATGGCCCCTGACCTGCCTGAAATGCTGGATCTGGCAGGCACAAGGTCAAGATTAGCTTCTGTGAGTGCGGATGCTGAGGTTGCCAGGAGGAAGTCAGTCCCATCAGAGACTGTAGTGGAGGAGAGCAGCACTGGCTTGCCCCCTGTCACTGATGAGAACCATGTCATTGTTAAAACTGACAGTCAGCTTGAGGACCTGGGCTACTGTGTGTTCAATAAATACACAGTCCCACTCCCATCACCTGTCCAAGACAGTGAGAATTTATCTGGGGAGAGTGGATCCTTTTACGAAGGCACTGATGATAAAGTGCGGAGAGATTTGGCCACAGATCTTTCATTGATTGAAGTCAAACTGGCAGCTGCTGGAAGAGTCAAAGATGAGTTCAGTGCTGAGAAAGACACATCCCCACATATCTCTGGTGACAAATCAGGACTGGGTAGGGAGCCTGATCAGGAGAGGAAAGCTAATGATAAGCTGGATACTGTGCTGGAAAAAAGTGAAGAACATACTGATTCAAAAGAACATGACAAGGAAATGGAAGAGGCGGGGGATAAAGTTGAAACTTTTGAGTTAGGAGTAACCCTCCAGGAATTGTCAGCCAAAGAACTGACTGTATCAAAAGATGCATCACCTCTCGTGGCTGAGAAAGCAGAGAAAGTTCTTAGTTCAGTGCCAGAGGCAGCTGAGGTTGAACCACCTAAAAAAGCTGAACCGGAACTAGATTTTGCTGCAAAGAAAGCTGACCAGGGTCAATTAGATGTTAAAATCAGTGACTTTGGACAAATGGCCTCAGGGCTAAACGTAGATGCGGTAAAAGCAACAGAGCTGAAACTTGAGGCTACCCAGGACCTCACACCCTCATCTGCAGCACCTCAGGAGGCAGATGCATTTATGGGAGTTGAGTCTGGCCACGTGAAAGAAGGCACCAAAGTTAGTGAGACAGAAGTCAAGGAGAAGGTGGCCAAGCCTGACCTGGTGCACCAGGAGGCAGTAGACAAAGAAGAATCCTACGAGTCCAGCGGTGAGCATGAAAGCCTCACCATGGAGTCCTTGAAAGCTGATGAGGGCAAGAAGGAAACTTCCCCAGAATCTTCTCTAATTCAAGACGAGATTGCCATCAAATTGTCTGTGGAGATTCCCTGTGCACCTGCTGTTTCAGAAGCTGATTTAGCCCCAGATGAGAAAGCCGATGTCCAGATGGAATTTATTCAGCCGCCAAAAGAAGAAACCAAAGAGACCCCAGATATATCTGTCACACCCTCCGATGCTGCAGAGCCATTGCCAGAAGCCGCCGGAGCGGAACCAGCAGAGGCTCCGAGCGAGGAAGAAGAGATAGAAGCCCAGGGAGAATATGATAAGCTGCTCTTCCGCTCAGACACCCTTCAGATTACCGATCTGGGTGTCCCAGGTGTCAGGGAGGAGTTTGTGGAGACTTGCCCAGGTGAGCACAAAGGAGTGATTGAGTCCGTTGTAACAATCGAGGACGATTTCATCACTGTAGTGCAAACCACAACTGATGAAGGGGAGTCGGGCTCCCACAGCGTGCGTTTTGCAGCCCTGGAGCAGCCTGAGGTGGAGAGGAGGCCATCCCCCCGTGCCGAAGAAGAGCTGGAAGTCGAAGAGGCAGCTGAAGCCCAGGCTGAACCCAAGGAGGGCTCCCCAGAGGCTCCGGCTTCCCCGGAGAGAGAAGAGGTTGCACTCTCAGAATACAAGACAGAAACCTATGACGATTACAAAGACGAGACCACTATTGATGACTCCATCATGGATGCGGACAGCCTCTGGGTGGACACTCAAGGTGTGCAATCTTTTTTTAAATTTTCTACTTTCAGATAAAACCCAGTAACCTAAAGGAATTTTTTTTTTGTTTTAAATATTTTACAATGTCCCTTTGTTTCTTGATTTTGCACTTTGTTAACTAGATGAAGGATGTTGTACATTTGTTACTAATGATGTCACTGTTGTTGTTGTCATGGTTTGCTTTGATCCGCAGATGATGATCGGAGCATCATGACAGAACAGTTAGAAACTATTCCTAAAGAGGAGAAAGCTGAAAAGGAAGCTCGGAGACCATCTCTTGAGAAACATAGAAAAGAAAAGCCCTTTAAAACCGGGAGAGGCAGAATTTCCACTCCTGAAAGAAAAATAGCTAAAAAGGAACCTAGCACAGTCTCCAGAGATGAAGTGAGAAGGAAAAAAGGTTCATTTCACAATCACTTCTTTAAGAAAATGTTTTTGAAATAGTTCATTATTACTCTTTTGTAGAAGAAACTGTGTAATCGTGGTAACTAACTATTGATGAAATTTCGTTTGGTTTTGCTCCAAGTGTTCATTTTTTTCCTGATGGTATGCTTTTTGTGTTTTCTTATTCATAGCAGTTTATAAGAAGGCTGAACTTGCTAAAAAAACAGAAGTTCAGGCCCACTCTCCCTCCAGGAAATTCATTTTAAAACCTGCTATCAAATATACTAGACCAACTCATCTCTCCTGTGTTAAGCGGAAAACGACAGGTGACTGTTCAATTCTGCAATGTGGCTGGCAAACATAGACACGTGTTTTTTTTTTTACCTCATTACTGTGGCAGCTTCATTTTGTTTTTCTTCCAAGAATCTCAGCAGTCATGAACAATTTCGCTATTAAGTGTCTTGTATCATTCTTCTTTTTTTTTTCTTCCCTCCCTGCAGAAGAGGTCATGACCATCTGTTTCTTTGTCATGCTCAGACTTAACAGTGATTGTATCTTGGCATTGTGCTCTAGTGTCACGTTCTGGGGATTCCTATTTTCATTCTGTGTGTTTGGTTAGACGATGGCGATGAATATAACCGTGGTATGCATTCTCATTATTTTGCTTATTTATCTCCCTCATGCTTCAACCCATACGTACTTGTCCTATTTTCTATATTGTTACTGCCAAATCTGTTACTGATGTTGATAAATTTCCTGAGAACCACCAAGAATGCAGAGTGATTTTGAGATGGAAAATGCAAAGCAAATCTGGGGTAAAATTGTGGTTGGAAAATTATTTTGCTTTTGGATGAAAGGGGAAAAAATAAAGGAAAATGAAATTGTCTGGTAATCCCATCAGATTTTATTTTTCATATCCCAAATTAGCCAGGCTTTCAAACGATGGTACTGTATCTCTTAACTGACATTTTATCCATGGGATTCTTTAAAATATGTTGGATCCAAACTGCTATATTTCCCTATATAATTTAGTATTCAGAATTCTAGGATAAAACTCCTTCCCTCTAAATATCTTAGAATGTGGTTTATTTCTATTTTGCTACCTTCTTATTGTTCTGTCGTCTTCAAATATACCTGTTTTTTACTGTTTACAAAAGTAGTAGCATGAAGGAGTGAAACATGGTACAAACTATAATGAAAGCCCATACATAATATCTATAATGCAAACTCTATTCCTAAATTTCAGGGCAAAGCATTTATTTTAATGTACAGTTATAGTAGGATAATCTTAATTTAGAATATATTTCATTTTAGCATTGATTATGGGGCACCCTTGGAGTCTACAAAAGAAGATATTCAGATTGCTAAATCAGAAAAGAAAATTTTCCTTCTCATTATACATTAGATGTGCCTTTATGTAAATCTTTGGATGGCTTTAAAGGGTTAAGAGCAGCATTAACCCTTGGAAGAAAAAGAAAATCAAGGCAATCGATGGTTTTATGGTAGCCACTAAATATTTCAAGTATTTTTATTTGTGTTCTTCATATAGGAATCATTTCATGTACTTTTTTTCCCAAGATCTAGTGTGTTAAGGCAGGATTTGAAAGTGGAAGGCTTGTAGTTATAAACAAACTTTGATGATGAAAGTTTAGAATGAGGAGTTCATCTAAGTTAAGAGTTAAGGATTAACATGACATCTCTAAATCTTATAGCCCATCTTAGTACATTTTCCCTGAACTTGGAATGTTTCTTCTAGTTAGACAAATGATTGCACAGGCAGAATCTCTTGGTTTGGGCATAAAAATCCTATATACCACCTGAAAAGGTGAAAAATATATTAAGATTGTACAATATCAGAAGAAACATCAAATGGTTTGGTGAAGTGCCTGTGTGTCATTGGTATTCAGTTTGCCACACTGAGAGTATACTGCCTTTTTAATTCATTCATTAAAGGAAATTTAAGAGCTTTGGACTAATTAGGATCCTCGCTTTTTTCTATTCAAATATTAAGATACTCAAACAGAGAGCATGTATCAAACAAGAGTGCCATTGGCTTACAGCGAAGTATCCTTGTCACAGAAACGTGAGATGTAGTATAAAAGCAGTAAAGAGGCATCATTCGTGATACTTCTTTAAAAAAATTAGTTTCAGAATCATGAATACTCTTACTAGCCAGTCCTAAATTGCATAGAACATATCGTAGACCATTATTTTGTGTTAAACTGCATATGACCTAAGAAACCTTTTTGAAACTCATTCGGAGTGCTTATAAGGGTAAACACTTTTTTTCCTAAGGGTTTTTCTCTTGTGAAAGAAAACGAAGGTGGAGCTTATGCCTTTTATTTTCTAAGCCCAATTTTTAAATAGGGATGGTTTTCCAAAACACAAACGGTTATGTTCAATCATGAAAGATACTTAAGTCAGGTCAGGAAAGTTGTCAACAGAAATTATTGATAGAGGTGGTGGAGTTGAAAATTGAAACCAGAGGTATAAAACAGCACGAAGAGAAACAACAGTAACAGATGTGGTCATAATTTCCTCCAGGAAGTGCATGTGTAAAACATATTCTATATTACTGAACTTAAAATTCCTCTCATGTTTTCTTTTCTTGACAAGCTATTTTTCTTCCTTTACCTTCTCACATGGTGCGTTTCCCATCAAGCAAATGTGTCATTCATATTGTGAAATGAAGGGGTGCAGAGGGAAAGGGGTTGGCACATGTGACAGTTTAGAGTATAAAATGCAGAAATGTCCGTAGGTATGCCAGTGGCTACATAAAGAGAGTTTGGGAATCTCCGTGAATACTCTTTATATGATGCCAACCCCAGCAACCAATCACTCTCCTTTTCCTTAAATTTTGCAGCATTCAGATTACTGTTCTGTGATTTCCATTCCAAAGGATCTATCTGTATCTATAGTAATAAGAAGGTACATTGGTAACAGATGGAAAATGACTTGGTGTGCTTACCTGTGCTCTGGTAAACACCAGGTTATGTTAATTAGCACATGCTATAGTGGGAGCCACATGCTATTATATTATTATTCAGATTTCTTTAGTTACTGAATTTGAGTCTCAGTATAAGCAAAATCCATTTTGCATTTGTCTGTTGACACAACTAAATATCCAAAAGGTGTTATAAATGTACTTCCGTGGTCTTTAGCCACTAAGTTTGGGGTTGTTTGTTTGTATCTTCTCTTTCAACAGCAGCAGGTGGTGAATCAGCTCAGGCTCCCAGTGTATTTAAACAGGCAAAGGACAAAGTCTCTGTGAGTAAAATAACCTTTTCCTTGTTCTTCATTTGAAGTTCTCTTTGGTATTAGTGGCAATGTTTTAATAATTTTAGATATAACTTAGACTTTAGAGGTTTACTCTTTTAAATCATTTTAAATCATTCATTCACCCAGAAGGATTCTCAGTGTAATCATGTCCTAGTATCTTTTGGAATGTGATGGTGGTTGGTGAGGGCAGAGCTGGGATGTAGGCTGCCTCTTTGTTAGTAAGACAAAAACATATGAAACAATACAATGATCTGGCTAATTGGGGAGCCCAATTTATTTACTTTTCATAGAATCAAGATAAACCATTATGATCAACACAACTATATTTTACAACACTTAAGAATATGAGAAAAACAGTGTATATGAGCAAAAATAAGTTATGTATTATTTATTATCCTTATCTAAATATAACTGCAGTTACCATTTTGATGTAAAATCTTTTAATTTTTTCCTACACATTTATACGTTTAATAACAAAGATGAAAATACTGTGTATCAGTTTTTAAACTAAACAATAAAAAGATTTCCATGTCATTAAACATTCTTGTACATCATTTTAGTGACTACATAATATTGCATTTTACTGTTTTATGATGATATACTTAATCAATTTCCTTTATTTGACATTCAAACTGTTTTTCTATTATTTTAGCAATATTACTGTAGAAATCTTTTGGCTAAACCTATGAATGTATCCATATGCATTTCCTTAGGAATAATTTTCTAGTTGTGAAATCATTGTTTCAAGAAGAAAGTCCATATTTAAAGTTTTTGCTACATATTATCAAATTGTCCTCTAGAAAGGTTCTCCAGCTGCATATGAACTTATATGTCCTCTAGCTGTAAATGAACATGCCTGTGTTCATCATTATTACTAGATATTCCTATACCTTTTCTATATTTGCCAACTTATGGAGATGAAATTTTTTATTGTTTTAATTTGATTGTTTTAATGTTTAGCTTATTCTTTGTTTATAAGTCTTTTATACCTCTTGTCTTGTAAATTTTATTTTTTATATTATTAATTATGTTTTTAAAACTTTTGAAAGACCAAAGTCAGCACGAAATATGTTACTTCTTTCTCATTGAAAGAAAAAAATTAAAAGGCTACTAATGAAATCCTAAAATTACAACAAATAAATTGAGTGATGTTAATTAGTAATGTATCACAATGTTCTGGGTCTTAGCCATCATATATGTTATGTACATCATTATTATTTGTTTAGCTTTTTAAAAACTGATAAAATTTTAGACTTCTGCTTTTTATTGTGAAAAATAGGAATCCATTTTCAACGACAGCCAAACCTTTTATATCATCTTGAACCCAAGGGACTTTATATTGTTAAATATATATATGTATATTTGATCTATATATATATATTTTTTCAAACATATTCCTGAACATATGGCAAGCAATAGAATCCATTTATTGCTTTGGTAATTGTCACCTTTATTTTGACCACACTGTTATTTCAAGGTTTGTACTCTTTACCTTCTGTTTCTGATGGGGAACTAGTAGTTTGTGTTGGTTAAGAGCATGGCTGTGAAATAGACTAGGTACAAATTTTGAATATTTATTAGCTATATGATCTTTTCCTTCCTGTGTCTTAATTTTTTGAAAATAAGGGGAGGAGTAAAAATTCCTGTATCATAAGTGAGTTATGAACATTAAATATGGTAATTTTATAAAACAGTACACTCTATAGTGCTTAGAACATAGTATTTATCAATAAACGGAATAGTTGTTGTTATTGTTATTATTATTATTATTAAAATAGTGGTTAGGAAAAGAATTTTTAAGTGTACCTTGTTTGAAAAACCTTTGGGAAATTTCAAGTCCCTTGGTCTTCAAGTAACTAAAGAAGAATTAGCATTCAGTGCTTACACCTCAGACAGAAACCATATGCATCTGACACGAAACTAACTGTTTTTTTCCCCCTGTAAATGCCCATCTCATCCTTCTGGAGAGACTAGACCACCATTCTTTCCAGCTTTTTTCCTCAGTTTTCCTTGTAACCTGATCCTCCTCCTATGTTTCCTAAAACCTTGTTTATCTCTGATACTCAGTTCATCCATCAGTACAGTTCTCTCTGATTTTTTAATTGATCTTTATTGTAAACTGGATCTATAATCCTTCGTTTCATTTGGGTTTGTTTGTTTGTTCATTTTATCTTGTGTTTGTTTTATAGCGAGAGATTAGTAGTTGTCTTTCATAATTTGAAGCAATCCAATTACTCTATTTTTCTTTCCTATACCACACTTGAAATTCGCGATTTTGTGGGTAGCGTCAATCAAAAAAGAATGACCTGTGGTGACCCAGTTACATTTCCCACTCAAGGTGTTGGGTCTGTAAAACCAGAAGTGATTTGTGCAATCTGTGAATACTGATGCCTGTATTGAAGTGGCTTTGGAGATTAATAGTAGACAAAAATCTTAGATTCAATTTCTCTTTTTGTAACAACTAAATCATATTAGTTATTTGAAGGTAAAATCTCCTCAGCTTTGCCATAGTTGTCTATATTTTTAACAGTCTCCCATGAGATGTGTGGCATGCCAGCCTCGCTTTCTCCAAAAGCCGTATATATACATTCAACCCACTTACACTCGGACTTGTCAACAGTTTCCCCAGGCATTATCAACACCTGTAAAATAAGTCCTGTGGTTTTTATGGGCAATCTATTCAGTGCTAACTTTCATTTTTAGAACTTACAACACATTATACAAACTGTAGTCTATACATAAAAATGTTATTCTGTGGTATAACTTGGTCTCTGGTATGTCTCTTACTCATAAAATGAACTCATTATATATAAAATCTGCAATTTTCTAATGAAATCAGTGTAGATAATCTGAAAACACAATTTCTCAGCTTAGAAAAGTATTTTCCATTATTAGGCCTTAAATATACTTTGTTCTAAAGTTCTTGAAATGTAATCAAAATATCAATTATACATACCATTTAAGGGCTGTGTTTAGTAAAAGAATAATTCCAATAGACTCTCAAGGTATTGGTATCATTATAAGACCTATGGGTTAATCAGAGACCTTATGCATAGAATTTACAAGTAATATTTTAATCTATAGTCTCATTATATGAGTATTCTTAAGTTAGTTCTAGTTAAAAAGAGTTCAGTGAAAATCTCTTGTTCTCACATAAATATACATCTCTATCATTGGTTATAACCACTTATCATGTGTTCTGATTTAAAGTAGTCATTTAATTTCTTATATGTCTATGTGTTTTTTTTAATTTTCCTTTTGCTTCATAGTTTGGTTTATTTTGTGCTTTTGTTTGTTTTCTTTCATGGCTAGAATTCTACCTTGTCAAAGATTCCTGCCTTACAGGGTAACACAAAGTCCCCACGATGCAGCTCAGCCAGCCCTAGTACGACTAAAAGGGCTACATTTTCTGACAGTTTATTAATACAGCCCAGCTCAGCGGGCTCCACAGACCGTTTGCCATACTCAGAATCAGGGAACAAGGTAAGGCAGCAAGTCAATCAAAGGTGCAGAAAGGAACATAATTTGGGAGAAGGGTATAGGATGCAATTCAGTACTTGTATGAAAGCAGAAACTTTCAATTCTAAAGTGTTTGACATATAAACAACAGACCTTATTAAAAACAAAGACAAATTGAATATTTCAATAGTTATGAATAGTTTAATCATTAAAAAATAGAAAATGTCTTTTTCTAAAGTATACCATGCATAATTAATTTACTATTTATTTGATATTTAATAAGCATACAAATAAAATATATTATGTAATATTACATATATACAATATTGTATACTCTAATAACACTAAATTATATTATACATAATATAATAGATAATTTGGACTCAGCATCAGACACATCAGGATGTCATGCTAATTCTGCTATCCACGAACTCAGTGATCGTGAAAAAATTATGTAAACTGATGAAACCTGTTTCCTCAGCTCTAAAGTAAATATAATATTTTCTTGGTAAAGATTAAATTGTAAAAGCATGTAAAGTGCTTAGCGTTCCTGTCACAGAAGTGCACAGTACATGCGAGTAGCCACCATTAAATGTTGTGCATACAGTGCCCTACTGCCAGCCCTTTCTGATTCATATTTTATCATGCTGATGAAGGTTTTTCAGTAAGATTACTAATTACAGAAAACTTAACTGAGTACATTCATTTTACTCATGTTATCATCTAGAATTTGAATTTCACAATCAATTTTTGGCACTAACTCCAAAGTAATATATTTTTATAAAACCTCTAGGCAAATCGAAACTCCAAGTTTTGAAGCAGAAATGCTTCTAAGTATATCAAATTCAGTAGGATGTTTTAAAAGAAATTCATCTATAAGCACTGGAGGAAAAATTAGCCAGAGCAATGTAATCACTTTGTATCATTAAAACGAAGATTCACAAGAACCCAACATTGTTTCGTTTTCCCCAATCAGGATGGAGTAACCAAGAGCCCAGAAAAGCGCTCTTCTCTGCCGAGACCGTCCTCCATTCTGCCTCCTCGCCGGGGTGTATCGGGAGACAGAGATGAGAACTCCTTCTCTCTCAACAGTTCTATCTCCTCCTCAGCACGGCGAACCACTAGTAGGTTTATTTCGGTTTGGCTTCCTCTTCAATCATTTTTAAAAAATCCTTTAAGTGGAGTAGCTTATAATGTATTTATATTTTACATCTTCAAATAAAACATGCATTAAAAGTATTGGTCCTAAGAATCAGAAATCCAGACTACCAATGGATCCAAAACAATTGTTGAGTCAAAACAACTGATAGAATAAATGAATACATGCTGCCTTATTATCCATTTAATTAGTAGAGAAAACCAATACTCAGGGATTTCTTTAAATATAGATCTATTATATAAGCTAAACCTTTATTAGAATTCCCAATTCTAAAATCTAACTAGAAAATCAACAATCAAAAATCAAGGATCCTGCTCAATTTGTTAAGAATTTGCATTCTAGTGGGGCTGTAAACATAGCACATTCCGTGCAATAGCTTTGATCTCTTCTGATTTCATAATGTACTGGTTGGCGATTATCACAGTTTATGTAAAGAATATAAAAATGTTCCAGTCATTATCCACTTATGTGTCCGTTGCTACCAAAACCATCTAGTAATTCAAATTACTTTCACAAATGTGTTTCTATTACCACAAAAATAAATACCATTTACTGATCACATATAGATGCTAAAATCTTAACATACTTTTTTTAGTCAATTTAATTAACAATGCTTATGGTTAGACATTTAAAAACTCATTAAATCTACTGATGAGAGAACTGATCTTTTAAAGATAGTAACTTATCCAATACTACACAGCTAGTAAGTGGTTGAATTTGGTTTTTAGCCCACTAATAAATTCACAACCTATCCTCTTAATATTTATTTGGAAGAAATAGTGCTAGGGAACTGTTCTGTAGAATCACTTGGAGAATACTATCCCTATCATTTAAAAACTATTACAAAATGGTGGAAACATTTGGAGAATCACATCTCTGTCGTTCAAAATCCATTACAAAGTGGTGGAAATCGCTGCTGCTCACATCATCGTTGACTTCACCACTTATTTTTTAAATGTTTAATAGTAATTGCCCCACTTCAAGTGTGACTATTTTGTATGACACTTAGACAGTGTTTTGTTTTGTTTTGTTTTGTTTGCTTACAATGAAAGTGCTTACTATAATGAGAGCAATCGTGCCTTACACTGTTTGGTTTCGTGAAGCATTAACATCCTTTGAAATACGGGCTAGGAACACTTTGAAATCACTGTAACTCTTTTTCACCTTAACGCATATAAAGTATTCAAATGAACTAGCAAAGAAGACATTTCAGGGTTAGTAATCTCCAGAGAAAAGAATTTAACTCCAAATATCTGGAGTTGGAATTAGGCATCAGCAATAACACCAGGGATGCTGAGACAACATAAAGGCACCAAATGCTCCCCAAAGGCACACCTTGAATTTTGCTTGTATTTGTTGCTGTGGAAGCAAAATGGCACTTTCTCCTTAAATCCACATCTTTGAGCCACTATGCTCTGCCTTTTAAAATGTATCTGTATACAAATTACTTTTTATGTTCTGAGCCAATTCTATTTTGACCTTCTAACTTTACTTACAGTCATAAGTATGCTGCATTGTATTATTTGGTAATAAACATAACTGATACTCCGATAATCTAAGAACATGGGTCTGTTTTATTTCTATAGCTAAAAGGCATAGGGACAATTAGCAGAGCAAGCAATTTGCCTCCTCCCATTTGCCTCTCATCTTAACTGCACACCAGAATGTTCTAGCATTTTGTACAGCAGTTGAAGGTTTAAAGAAAATGCTATGCAGGAACTTCATTTAGCCCAAGAAGAGGGAAAGATATTGTCATTTAAGAGTTGACAAGATGAATAAGAAAATAGTGTAATACAGTAATCCATAAATATTTTTAATTGTTTTAGTAACTTAGATCTAACCTTTTCTATTTCAGAATAAACACTCAAATTTGTCATATTTGATGACTAGAACTAATTTGTTATAATAAAAATTGATCATATTTATGGAACAGCAGTGTTAAGACCTTCTTAATATTTGTGATTTTTTCCCCTCATTCTCCAGATCCAACACAAAACCTTCATCCTTTACTTTTTCAAAGCTTAAAGCCATTTTCTAGGGATAAAGAAAAAACTCTTACTATTAGAAAATTATATTTCTTTTAGTAAAACTTGTTATGCACATCCAGAATATTCCCTCAACTCAATCTCTATAAAGTGAAAAAACACCTCAGCACACTGAAATTCTGAATCAAACTCATACCATTAATAAAGAAAATATGTTGAACTCCTACTGTTCAGACCCCATGAAAGACACCAGCGCTAGTATAGCAGCAAGTAATACAGAGATGACCCCTCTCCCCAAAAGACCTGAGTTATCCAAAAGTGATGAAGTGATGGAGAATACATTTGAGGAAGAAATAAGGTTTCTGAAGAGATTTTTCAGGACATAGTGACTGACTCAAACCAACATCAAAACTTTGGTCCATGAACAAACTTTGTGGCCAGGAAGCTACAAAAAGCCAAGTTGAATGTGGTTGTATTATCCTGGTCTTGAAATGTCATATTTGTGGAAAGCAAGAAAAATTACTTGTTTATCACTTTACTCTTCTCATATCCAATTTTATAGTGTCAGTTGAAGAGTCTACCTATGCTTTGCCTCTGCCAAAAGATCAAAAGGACACAGGGCAACTTTCACGTGAAAACTGTTGACTGAGAGAGCAAATAAAATTGTTCTGTTTCTCCAGGAGATGTACCCTAGACCAGTGGATAGATTTACCTTGTCTGCACACTACAGTTTTCTAAGAAGTGCTCTTGAGTTTCACTCCTTGGAAATATTTAAGCAAAGATTAATTGTCCCCCATCTCAAGAAGAACTTTCTATACTGATGATGAATTACATCATCTTAAGACTCTTAAGATCCCTTTTACCTCATTGACTTTAAAAATTAATGAGTTATATCTGTATCCTCTACAAAATTTCTTGAAGACTCGTTGATTTTACGAAGTAAACATAATCTGTAGTAAAAAAAAAAAATCATGCCCCTATATAAAATACTTTTAAAAGTGAAAGAATTTGTATAATAAGTGTAAACAACATAAATTGGTATTCTATTATTGGTATTATTTTAAGAGAAAAGATTTTTAGAGTTAAGAGAAAGTTCAACAAATGTTAAGCTAAATATCATATCTGGCTTAGAGTTTAGTATCTGGGTAAATGAGCCTCAATGTCCCCATTGTTAAATTAGAAATAGTAAGAGCTGTCTCTATTGCATGTGTGTATGTTTGGTTATCAAATATTTGGTATTCACAAAAGTGCTTTGTAAGATAATATGAGAGGAATATGGCATAGGAAAACGGGGAAAGGAATTAAATGATAAAATGAGGTTAATGCCAAGTTGAGGCAAAGAAATGCATCTTGCAGTATCTTGAATACTTGACAGTGAGGGATTATTGATTTGACTCCAAACTGCAAACCAGTAATGAAAAGTATAGAAGAAAACACAGTCTGGTGCAAGATTCTTTGTGAATAAGGTGCAAAAATAGCCTACTTTTTTTTTTTTTTTTTTTTTGGTAAATAAGAGCTAAGACAAGTTTCCTTATAAAGGAAATACATGCAAACACAATCTGGGACAAGATTCACTGTGAATAAATTGTGACAACATCCCACTTTTCTAAGGAGAGAACTGATTTTTTTTTTATTAAGAGCTGAATACTTTTCTACACAGGCCAAAAGTATATGATCTAAATACACAGTTTTATATTGTATATCAACCTGGATCTTGGAATAAACTTACTACACAAAAGAACAAACGGTCTGCATATCAATCAAGGAACCCTCAGTAAATTTGAGCCCACAAAGAACATTCAGTGCAGGCTCTTTTTCCAACTAAAGGCTGACTTAATGGTCACATAAATAGAAAATACTTTTTGACACACTCCTAATGAGAATTAAGACTAAATTCCAGGTATGATCTTCGCATTGATAGCAATGCATGTTCAATCGAATGTCACCAAGTTTATGAATCTAAACATAGGAGGTTCTCACTTTTTGAGCATTGCTGTAATTCTTAAATATTCTGAACACTTTAGAAATGTAATGAATATGGATTCTAACAATCGACGGGAAGACCAGTGTCTTGAGGGGGAACTTTCTGACACTGTGGTTTTGTTTGTTAATTTAGGGTCAGAGCCAATTCGCAGAGCTGGAAAAAGTGGTACTTCAACACCCACTACGCCTGGATCCACCGCCATCACTCCTGGCACCCCACCAAGCTATTCTTCACGCACACCAGGCACTCCTGGAACCCCTAGCTATCCCCGGACCCCTCACACACCAGGAACCCCCAAGTCTGCCATCTTGGTGCCCAGTGAGAAGAAAGTTGCCATTATACGTACGCCTCCAAAATCTCCCGCGACTCCCAAGCAGCTTCGACTTATTAACCAACCACTGCCAGACCTGAAGAATGTCAAATCCAAAATTGGATCGACTGACAACATCAAATACCAGCCTAAAGGGGGACAGGTAAGAATCACATGAACATCCATATTTGCTGTAGAAGTAAAATCCCATTAATCATCATGGGGCCCATCCTCGTATAATAGGCTAACGGTTCTTAAAACAAAAGGGAGATGGAAGCTTTAAAGAGTTACTGGTTATGATTTATTGCTAAGAGTTTGGAGCTTATCTGAGAAAGCTAGCTTATAACATATGGTGGAAATCATATGATATATCCATCCCTTCTGGTTATTTTTAGATAAAAATTGATTTAACCATGTAGAAGCCTCTTTCAATTGATCTAACAGATCTTTTCTGAGTGTCCCTCTATTGCTTTGTGGATTTGAACTTAAGAGATTAAAGTTACATCTCTGGTATGAATTTGAGTGATCTATTTTGGATCCTGACTGTGAGCTCATTTGACTATTAGCGATTGGATTTTTATCTCCTTCCTTTTCTCCGAGGATTTCCTAGGACATCTTCTACCATTTCCCCAGGTTCACTCCAGATCAGAGCATGGTTCACCAAGTTTCTTTTCTGGCTGCTATCGCCTAAGCATCGCAAACAGCAGATATTTGTGTTGATAATTAACAGACAGTTATGTGTGGTTCTGTTAGAACTTCTATGTAAGATTAATTGTATTGAATACAGTTATTAGTAAAACTCTACCTATTAACTCTTAACTTCAGCTTCAGAGCAAACATTCCCATTTTTTTTCCAACCAGGGGACTTTGAGTTCTACTTTAACCTGAACCTTGCTTATACTCTTATGTGTTTGGACAAAGCAATTAGCCTGGAAGGAGACAATACAAGTATCATTTAATATTTCCCTTGTGATATTGATATATCCACCGTTTGACTTTTATCATCAATGAAGAGATAAAACACTCATCCTTGCGTGAAAGAAGAGAGAAAGCAGTAATTTCCTTTATACATTAACAAATTTGTGATGCCTTTTCAATATCTCAAGAAAGGCTTTCTTTTTAGCCTCAGTATTCTCTTCTTCTGCCCTTTTTCTTGTGTCTTATATTTTCTGCCACTGATTTCTGGTTCCCTCTTTCATGCCAAAAAAAAAAAAAATGTATTTTCAGCAGGTTTAGAAGAAATATCTTGCCAAAACGTGAAGCTATCAAGGACTCCTACTCACTGTTGAAACCAAAATTTAATATTGCTTTTTCCTTTAGCAACAAACTTCTCTGCTTTCTCCTTATGATTCTGCTTAAGAAAGTCCAAAGAGTTAAGAAAAATTTTCCTCAAAGAAGGGAGGAAGGACTCACTATGCCCTTTTCAGAACAACTGTAACATTCTATAATAATATAGTCACAAAAAGATGATTTTTCATAGAAAAATGTTATTAAAAATATGAGCTACAAGAAACACTTTTTAAGCAAAATTTAAAAAAAAAGAAAGAAAAAGAAACAAAAACAAATTCTACCACATTTAAGCCTATGATTCCAAACATCTCCTACTCTTGCATTTACGCATAGTTCTGCATTTCCAGAAGGAAGTATTTTGAGGCTTTTGAAAACATCCAAGTATCACGTTATTTTTATATTTATACATAATTCATTGAAAAGAGTAAGTTGAATAAAATTGATTTAGTACCAATTTGAAAGTTTATCATTTTAGCTTTTTTGAGCTACCCCTTAAAATAGAGTAATTATCATATGTGTTTAAAAGTGATTCTCTTTTTATACATATCCCAATATTCTAGTATTTAACTAAATGTGAGATTTACTTGCTTATCTTCTGGAAAATATTGATGCTTAAAAGAATCTGTTTTTTCTTAGAATCACAAGGAAATATTAATTATCTCAAAGATATTTTATTGAAACTAAAAAGAAAATCTAATAGAAAGGGAATAATCATTGATATAATTTGACAATATATGAGTTTATTTTTAAAAACTCTTTAAGGTAGAAAGATAAAAAAGTGATTTTAGCCTCAGCTTTGCTAGAATCATGAAGTTAAACCAACCAAAAATGTAAAGACTTATTTGTTTTCTCTTTCTGCTTCTTTATGATATCTGGCTGTGAATAATTCTATGTCTAATTTTAATTGACTTCTACTATATTTGGTAATTCATAAAAGAGGTATCAAGATGTTCTTTTGAGCGGAACTAATGCTGCCCTAGAGATTATGGTAATTAAGGGCTAGTGAAGACATATGACATAAAAATTATAGAAAGAACAAAAATAGCCTCAAAATCACTATGTCATTTGAAGAAAATCTCTTGCTCCATAATGCAAGTGTTAACCTGATGCAAAAGTGTCCTGTCACAGCTTCAGATGACTTGGGAGAAATCTAGAACATTGGAGTTAGTTACAAAGTGACTTTTGTTGGAGAAGCAGAAGGTAATTCCTCACCAAGATAAGAAAAAGATGGAAGGAAGGTACTTGCCTTCTATTTTGCGATAGATGGTATCAATGCATTTAAATTAGAGAGGAAGTGAATTGGGAAGTTGAGATGCACTACAGCTGAACTGCCTTGGTAGGAAAAATATCTCATTCAACATTTTTAACACCATTCCCCAAAAAGCCTCCTTATACTGTATGATCTTCTCAAATACAGGGCATGAGGAAAGGGTCTTTTTCTGTATATGTTAAACTGGGGATTTTGACTGGGCTATAAAGGTTCAACTTTATAAAATGACTATGAAAAATGTTTATGCTAAAGCTTCTTAGAAATTATCAAGATGATATGCTAAAGACTCTTGTTATCTGATTGAGAATTCATAAATACACCCTGTTGGGGAAATTGAAGCCAGTAGCATGTTGTCCCCAGTTGTAAATTGTATATACTAGGATATTTGAATGGACAGTGGCCAACCCAGAATCATTGAAGAGGACAGGACAATAACAATACTTTCTATAGGAGCCAAGTTTTGTCATGGACATGTCATCTATAGTTATAATGAAAAACAGTCACATAACTCTTGTTAATGAAGATGGGAGTAAATTGGTAGATGTAACCTTAATGCAGTTAATTCAGTTCATCTGTACAGGCTCTATTGTCATAATATTCAGACTGGTTTGATTGCGTGTGTATGATTTAATTTTAAATGCTTTATTATTGTTGTTTTAAAGTTTGTGCAATCACTAAGAATAGGCAGAGGAGATGTATAATAAAAGATATATGTGTCTTGGGAATTCAGCAGCTTTCCAAGTAGAGAAGCTTTATTATTTGCCTCAGTTTGAACATTTACCGCTCTAGCATATGTACACGTTTTGTGCTTATGGCCGTTATCTCTTCTGTTAAAGTCCAATTTTCTATTGTCAAAGAAGCTTGGCTCAGGACTCAGTTCAGCGAGGCAAATCAATGCCTAATGGAATAGATAAGTTAGCTGAAGATATAAGGAGCTTTCCAGAAAGCAACAAAGTTAATCTTTTTAGCTAAAATGTAAATTCATTCTATTGGAAAGAACATATGCAATCTTGGATTCACTATAGATAGTGAGCCTGGTTAATTTAACTCAAGGCATAGGTAAGACTATCTTATTAAGTACATTAGTTTGAAACAATCTCAGTGTACTTAGCTCCCTAATCTATAGTAAATCAAAATCCAAAATTTTAGAATACACGGTGTTAGCTTTTTAAGAACTCAGCTGCTTGGTTTAAACAAAGGTACGAAAATAAACGTGTTTATCTAAATGTGTGGTATAAAAAGATTTCAGCAACAACTCAATGAACGGTACTTTTTCTATCTATGAGTCAGGGTTTTTTTATAGGCACTTTGATTTATATGGAGTACTCCTACATGTTTTGACAGGTTTCTTGTTTTTCCCCCACCAGCTTTAGGAAGATACAAAGCAAGAGTTTTTGTATTCTTGTGATAGTCGAAAGTTACTAATAAGGTGCTTTCACAGAGGCTGTTTTTTCACTTAGCTTGTTGGAGAGCATGGTCAGGTAGGTCATGATCTCTTTGAAGCCATGTCTATGGATCTGATTGATTGCCTTGTGAATTATGGACTTCTGCTTTATTCATGGAGCTGTCAGTCATTTTTAGGTCAGCAGGACTAAAGATGGTGGCATCTTCAAGCAAGTCGTTCCTGTTCAAGGAAAGAATAGTACTTAGCTTTCATGTAAAGAATCTTGTAGAATTTATCAGCCTGTTACTTTCCCAGTCGGTGTTGCCATAGCATTTCTTAAAAATTTATTTAGATAAATCCATTAGACTAGAACCTATGAAGCATATCCTTACATTCTAGGGAAAAAGCAATCTTCATTTCTATTTCTCAGGTCTGTATGGGTCCACTGAATTAAGAAAAATTGGCACTCAGAGATATTCAGCTCCTTATAACCTAACTTTCACATTTTCACAGAAAAGAAATAAAAGTCCTCACATCTTGGACATAGGGTTTCCAGTATCATCCTTTAATGGCAGAGCTATAAAATTAGGTTCTGTAATTTTGTATTTAATGAATATCACTTGTCTACAAATACACAACTTTATATACCTTAGTCTTTTTTTTTGTTTGCTTCAACTTTTGTGGCACAACACTAAAATGGTAATTGTATCTAACACTCCATTTCATGCCAGGTTTATCATATCAGGACTGAAATTTGAAGTCTCTGAACTTTTAAATATTTATATGAAACAATTTGATGTAAATAATATGTCACATTAATATACCATTGAGAAGTTAAGACCATTAAATTTGAAAAGTTATGTTGCATTTTTTCATATTTTTTGTGTTTTCCAACAGATTATTTTTAAAATAATTCTAAAAATCAAGGTTTTAAAATATTAATGAAATATTAATTCTAAAATCAACTTGTCATCTTTAAAGTAACGTGGTGAGCTGTCTTCTATTTCCTCAATAATTCCAGAAACTCAGAGTTGTACATTTATTTACTCAATCATTTATTCAACAGGTATTTATTGAGTACTTATTATATTCCATGAGATGTTCTAGGTACTGAGAATATAAAAGTGAACAAAACAGACAAAAATTCCTGAAATTCTTACCTTCATGGAATTTACATTTCTGGAAGGAAAAGTAAGCCCCCTAAAAAGTTATATAAGAAAAACATGTAAGAAAGTATGAAGGAGAGAAACAAAGCCAAGGAAGAGACTTTGTATATGTTCAGGAGAAATTGCATTTCTGGTAGTGATGAGGAAATGCCTGAAGAAGTAATATTTGAATAAAGATTTTAAGGAAGTGAAGGAGTAAGCTACATGGATAACTGGGGAAAAATATTTCAGGCAGAGAAAACCACACATAAAATTGCCCTGAGGTGGAAGCAGGCCTGGCAGGTTCTAAAATCAGTGTGATTAATGCCATATTGATGTTTGAGAGTAGAAAGTTCACATTCAATTATCATTTTTAAATATTATTATACCTATTCAAATAATAGAACTTTAATATTGCCAAATCAAAAATCTAAGAGGCTTCTTTTTTTAATCTCCCTTTCCCTTATCCCATATCCTGGCCATCTTTAAGTGGTAATAATTTTGTGCCCCAAACAGCTCTTAAATCTGCCCATTTCTCTTAGTCTCCTCTGCACCACTATAGCACAGGATACATTATCTCTTGCAGATGTGGCTGAGATAGTTGTTAACTGGTCTCCATGCATCTGTTCTTTTCTCTATCTGATGTCTCTCAATACTGTAGCCAGTGCCTCTCAATACACTGTACATTCCACTGTATAGCTGGGTTATTTAATGTCTGTCTTGTCTCACCTACTAGACCGTAAGCTCTGTAAAATCAGGGGTGGTTTTTATTTGTCCTCAGGATCCAGTACATATGAGTTTCATCTTGTCCTCAGGGTCCAGTACATGGTAGGTATTCTGTGTATTTGTTGAGTGAAAGTTGAATGAAGGTCGTATTCCATATGCATGGAGAGATGCATTCTTTCTAGTGACTTGCTGAGTGAGTATGAATACCTAATGCCAATACAGTTATTACCCAAAGAAATTTCCCATGTTTGGGCCACAGTGAATTTTGGCCAAAAGAGTATTAGATCAAAGTGTAAGAGCTGAGTTCTTGGTACAGGTTTTCTACTAAATTACTGTGTGACCTTAGATACTGGCCTCTCTGGTCCTTAGCTTTCTTATTTGTAGAATAGAAGCAACAAAATAATACTTGTTTTTGTACATAGTACCTCCTCATTTATATAGACTATGGGGTTACCTTTAAGCTCTCAAATCCATGGTTCTACTTAGAATGTGACAGTATTTTGCATTGCAGCTCATCAAAAAAATTCATGTAGCTACTCTAATAGATTCTATAAATATTTGTGCCACAAGGGCAAGCTGAAGTTGAGTGAAAAAATAGTGTTTCTGAAATAGGAGTGTAATTGGGGAAGAGAGAGCAACGGAGAGAGGAAGGAAAGAATGAAATGAGTGAACTATGGGGTGGAATCTTTTTTATATTTTCTTATAAAGTTTTAGGCATTATCCTGAGACCTTTTTGGCTTTTCCATGATCATTTGAATGGTTACTTTCAATTTTATATTCAAGAAATAACAGAATTAATTCTGGAGACAGCTAGTAAATTGTA
Source organism: Camelus dromedarius (assembly GCF_036321535.1). NCBI lineage: Eukaryota > Metazoa > Chordata > Mammalia > Artiodactyla > Camelidae > Camelus > Camelus dromedarius. The sequence continues at coordinate 65,182,449 of NC_087439.1, read as the reverse complement.
GCAAAATAGGATTTTTTTTTTCTCATATGAAATTATGATTGTCACCACTGTGAAGGTTGACCAAGTGCTCTTAACATATAGGCAAATTTATAAAGTTATAAATTTTATAAACAAAAAGAGAACAATTAAAGCGTATTTAGTTTTTCCTCATTTGCATATTTATTCTTTCATCATCTGCTAAGACTCTGCTGGGAACTCTATGACAAAAGGGAAATAGATGACAGTAACACATGGTCTCCACAGTCTTGGCAGAAAAGAAGTGTTTGTTTGTTTTCTTTTCTTGTCCTCCCTGAGTGTCTTGCCTTTATTTAAAATTCTTTTCAAGTCATTTCTTTCTGTCTCCTTCAGATTAGAAATAAGTGCTAAATAAGACAAATAATAAAATACCCTGTTAACTTTAAAATACTGTCAGTCAACCCAGCATGAAAAAAAAAGAAACTTCACCAGTATACATTACTTTCTATTGACAAGGCATTTTTTGCTGTTAAAGTTATCATTATCTCAAAATGAAGTCTCCTTGAGATCGGGGACCCAGTCTTTATGTAATAGCACTTTTATAACTATAATTCGAGTTTCTTTTGTAAGGTAATGCAAAGTTCTCAAGCTCGACTTCATAAATACTAATTATTAAAAACTAAGGGAAAATTATTACTTTAGGCTTACAAAGTTGAGACCTGTAGAGTCTTTTTGTTTATTATTCTTTTACAAACCAAGTAAAGGCATGGGAACAGCCTTGACTCTCAGGTACCTGTTTTCAAACAACTAAACAGACTCTTGAAAAGTTACTTTCTTACCATTTTGGTCCAGTATTCCTTAAAATATCTTAAAAAACGAAACTAAAGAAAAAAATGCAATGTCAAGAAATTATGGCTATGAACTTGATAAAACTCATTATCTGTTAGTTTCATGAATCACAGTAACTGTTGTGTCTGTAACTTTCCTTCCAGCGTCCATTGACAGACCACTTAAAATATTTAACAGTGGGTCTAATGACTAAACTCAGTATCTGTTTCACCAGAAAGTTCTTTCCAAATGTTTCAGCATTATCCACTCACCCTAGGGTTTTCTCACTGTGGTGCTACTTTCTGTGCTTTGTGACCCAGCCTACACAGGAGAATTGAGCTGATACCTTCATGGGTCCTCTACCCTATCCTTTTCCTTTAGAGTTCTGTGGAACTGTTATGTTTTGACATAAAATATTATGTCTCTTTAAATGTGCTTGAAATATATTTATTGTTTATATTTGATACACTTAGTTTTAAAGAAGTTATTGGTCAGTGTAGGTAGAGTTCATTAAAATTTGGAAAGGACTGTAAGGTTTGTGTACCTGTATGCATTTTGCCCAGAGCACAGAGCTGTTAATGGGTGAATCTTTGAAGAACATTATCAGTTCCAGGGAACATTTAATCTTCAGGAATAGCTGATGTGGTCATATTTCTGTTTTAATGTATGATGCCTCTGGACTCTATAGAGGCTGGATGGTTTTCATTAAGATCGAATGTTATGGAATAGGAAACACTTTTGAGAAAGAAAAGTGTTTTGATAATGCAAGGCTTCATAAGCATTCCTGAGAAATGATGCAAACCCAAAGGAAAAGCTTAATCCCCTATAAAACTGAAATTGAGTGTCACTGTCCACCACCTTTCTAAAAAAAAAAAATTCTTTCTAAGACAACCTTGGATGGAGAAAGAAAGAAATGATGTTGTAATTGAGGTTCATAGCTAGAGGATGCCTGAGGGGCCTGGCACCAGATTGTGATGTTCCTAAGAACAGAATCCAAACTTTTGGACTCCTAGTTACTTTTCATATCTTGCTGTCTTGAGCTGACATGTGAATATTTTTATTTTAAAAAAGCAGCAGGCAGAGAGTGTCCAAAAAAATCAAATTCCTATTTGCTCAAGAAATTCAAGTTGACATTGTGATTAATGCCCCTGGTTTATAAACTGTTTTACTGAAAGTATAAGGTAGGATTATATTTTCTTTCATTTTACATCTTTCATATTTCCAACTAACCTCTAGTTAGAAAGATTTACTCTTGCCTGCAGGCTTATGTCCTGCATTTTATCTGCCTGTCCTTTCTTAGATGGGGGCGGGGTGGGGAAGCTAAGTTCTCTAAAAGAGCAATTAAATTTTCATACAGAGAGAATACAGTGGCAGATCGTTTCAACCAAACCATCATGATAAAATTCAGCTAGAGTCACACCAAGAATATCCACAAAGTAGCTACTCTGTTCTTTCTTGGCATAGTGGAGGAATAGACAGAATTATTAACAAACAAAAAGTAAAATAAAATAATTTGGATTAATTATTCAATTACATCATCCTATTCTTTATAACTCTTCTTTCTTACATGACCCTTATGTAAATGAAAAATCAATGACATATGCAAGTAAGTCACCAATATTTGCCCATGAGAATGAAATCCTTTTTTGCCAGCCTCCTGCTACAGGCACTGATTTGGCTGAGCATTGAAGGTTGATCTGTTAACAGACTCAGCTTGGAATGAGGGCATTCTGGCAAGAGAGAATAACATAAAGAAAACATAGGGATGAACTTGAAGATGTAAACAAGACTCTTAAAGTAAGGACTGTAACACAGTCTGGACAAAATGTGAAATATTAAGAGAGGACTGAAAAATCAGAATTGCTGAGAATTCTGATTGCCTGGCTAAAAGTTTTGGTTGATGGAATAGGAAATAGGGAGTTTGGGAGAATCTTGAACAAGGCAGAGCTTTAAGAAGATGATCCAGTTGACATTTAACTTTCACTGGAAAGTATGCAAAAGGAAAAATTGTCACATTCTTTGCATTAACTGTAGAAGTAAAAATTTTTCTTGAAAGAAACTAATAAAGATTAAAATGTGGTTTAGAGTTAATCTTGGATAATGATTATTCAAATTTTTTCTCCTTCATATCACGAGTATAGGAAATTAGTTCATTTGTCAGATATAAGTTGGTTATATTTTTTCTAGGCAGTCTCTCAGATGTTAAAATAATTTTCCTTTGACATAGGTTTTAGGAAAACAAAAGCTCAATGAAAATTCCTCCCCAAAGAGAGTAATTTTTATTTTGATTTATCCATAGAGAACAGAGAGCTAAAATTCAACTTTGATAAAATTAAAAATCAAAAAATTTTAAAAACTAATCTGAAATAAAGCGTTATCCTTCACAGCACCCATCTCTTTTTCTATTTTATGGAATGACTTCTGAGAACTTCTGGTATTTGTGGATTTAACTAAGGCGTTATTTGTAAATGATCCGAGAGATGTTTGGAATGAAGTATTTTGTAATTTTGCTGAGGCATGAGCCACACAGACTGGGTGGGGGCTCAGATACGAGTTGTCAAGCTAGAGCATAAATCTTAAAGAACATCAAACATTCACTGCCCAAAGTGGTTTTGTTTCTGTCCACTCAACCATCATGCAAGATGGTGAACGTTATACCTTGCATTATTTTGGACCAAAGCAATATACTGTAAAGTTATTGCAAATATGGAACTATGTAAAGAATGTGCCATTAATGCATGTCAGAAGTCTGCTTCACATTATAGATTGAGCATACATGAGTTGAGGTCTACCACTGAAGAAGACCAGCTAGGGGTTTCACTAGAAAATCTATGGTTCTCTAGAAACTCTGGGGGAAGTCAACAGAAGCTGGCCTTTAAGTTTTAGGATTTTAAGATTTAAATATCTTTAAATAATGCTGGCATTGCATGTGTCCTTTTTGGGTTTGAATCATTTGTTTTGGAAATCATAAAAATTGTCAAACAGTTGATTAAATGTGAAGAGTCAAATTTATGCAACTGAATTTGGAATTTCCGTTTTTGCAACAAGTGAGTCAGATTTAACATTTGGCTTTTGATCACTTGGTAATGAGTCACTTGACTGGAACTCTAATGATCTCTAAACTAAAATTTCTAAATGAAATATGAGACCCAGTCTATCCCTGAGTATTAGAAAAATGACTTAGATGAATTCATTGCCAAAATAATTATTAGATCCTTATGGAGAATCATTTAGAGTATTATTATGAGAAATAAGAAGTAAAAAATATTTGCTTCCTAAAAATAACTTACCTGGGAGGTTTGAAATGTAGTGACCCTTATTGACTTTAGCTATCTGTTTATGTAAAACTCTCACAGTGCCACTACACTTACTGTTAGATACAGAATCTGTGATATCCCCCATTTTTTTAAATTGGAATTTTTATTATGCCCTAAAGAGTGGCCCAATCATCAAATATTCTGAATTCAGATTTTGACAGAAGGCACTTCCCTGGGGCTGCTGATGGGAGCTGTCGGTGATACTTCCCTGTAAGGAGCAAGCCATCTTGTCAGTGTTAGGCAGACGCTGCAATTTAAGTTTTATCTAGTTAAAAATAGCCAGGATTTACTGTCCTCTTGAATTTTATACTCTTTTTTGCAAATATCAAGAGAAGTGATACCATTCTTGGAGACAGCTTTATATTTAGGGTAAATTTATTTTTCTTTTTTTTTTTTTTCTAATGAGGATAAACTGCCCCCTAAAGCACTGAAAACATTTCTCTTTAGCTACTGGGGGGTAGTTGTAGCCGAAGTGAAATAAAACAAACAAAAAAATAACAACAAAGGTAAACCTTTCCTTCCATGCTTACACTGATTATCTGCCCTCCAAGACGTGCAAAATTCAGAAGACACGTGAAAGAAGTCACAAGCGTTAGTACTTCACGCATGACATTGCACCAGAGTAATACTTTCCTAGATCTGGTTTTGCTAGTGTCTGGATTTGCTGTTGTCTTCAAGATGAATGCTGAAAACAGAAATAAACCCTAACCTCAAATCTGCTGGGCCCAACCAAGGCCTGGACCACTTCTACCTGACCTAGTACAAGTCAGCTAACTAATGGTCCTTGGTCTTCTCCCTCTCAAAATGGGAAGAGTGCTTCCACACTGAATCCAAGGCTAATGGCAGTCGTCAGAGAGAGGCCTCTCAGAAGGCATCCGACCCACATCTGCAAGGGAATCATAAAGCCCTTTCAATAAAGGAGGCCCAGAGCCTCCTTGGTGACCCTCTTGGGAAACCAAGACTCCTTCCCTTGAATGAGTGAGAACCCTTTCCTGTAGCATCCAGACAGGCCAGTTGTGAACCTCACCTGTGCTACGTGGACCAATCATCCAGTCACGTCAGGTGTAGCAGGTGATTCCTCATTGTGACGGCTAACGCTGCAGGGGGTAAGGGAAATGGGGCACTGGCGTATCCTTCAGGACCCCGGGCTGAACTAGACTACTGGACCTTCCAGAGAGTGGCCCTGAGTCTCAGTGTGGCCCACAGTATTGGAAGCCTCCTCCACCCAGATAATTCAGTTTTACTTTTCTATTTCTCTCCTTGTCTCCAGATTACACCTGCCTGCAGCTGGGATACCTAAGATCTCATACATTTGGCCTTTGGGTGTAGGGACGGCAAACGGCTCATGTTTATATGCTAGATCTGCTCTTCTGTTTTGGTGTTAGTTTTTTCTCTTAAATGATGACGTAGGTGGAAGAGTGTTGGGAGCCTCTTCGGCACCACACATTTTGCTTCCCTCCATCCAGCGTGTTGAGAGAAAAATGTACAGTGAAGTTACCTCCAATTCCTTTTAGGTTAGGATTTTAAACAAGAAGATCGATTTTAGCAAGGTTCAGTCCAGATGTGGTTCAAAGGATAACATCAAACATTCTGCTGGGGGCGGAAATGTAAGTAGAAGCTTCTGTCGGAAGCTGTCCTGAGTGTGTGGAAACACGTGCACAGCCAGCACTTCATCTCCTTTCCTGCCTCCCCCCCCCCCAGCACACTCCCCCTTTCTCGTTGCTGCTCCACAGGTCCCCCGGGCGTGGGAGCTTGTCACCCTCGCACTCTCGGTAATGGGCTTCCCATCCTTCCCTGTAAGATCATCAGTGGGTTTCTTGCTTTTGCAAGGTGGTACACCATGGGATTCAGGGAGATGGAAAACCCTCTTCACTTGCCGATTTTGTTTGCTGGCCTTTGGCTTCAAGGTATTTTCTCACGCTGTTTCTACTGCCCTGCGAACGTCAGCTGGACACACACTTTTCTTGCTCCGTTTAAATTACTCTTGAGGCAAAGACTGTTGTGCCTGAAAGTACCCAAAGTATATAATGTCAATCTTTTGTGCTTTATTATTCATGAGAGTTGGGATATCATTTGGAATAATACACAGCTGGTGAAGCAGGGCTCATCTGTAATTCAACGTGAAAGGATTCAAGTCCCAGTACACCCTTCGTCTTGATGGGATTTTTTTTTCCTGTCTCTTAAATTGAGTGGAAATAATATCCTATGAGAGGAAGGAAAAGATGAATCCACGTTTCTCAAATGTGGTTGAGGAAGAGTTGAAACAGGCAAACTCCAGCTAAAGTAAGCGTGGTTCTCTGTAAAATTAGAACAGTGAAACAGGTGAACAGGCTGACTCTCTGTACTACAGATCCTGTCACCTAAACTTCAGATTTTGGCCATCTGTGACTCAAGTAATTTACAGAGTATCCAACCCAGAATTCTCATCTGTCCAGTAAGTCTTGGCTCCTTGTTCTTCAGCTGGGCAGAGGTGAAGTCAAGCAGTGAACGGAGAGACAAGCCAGTGCCTCCTAGCAGGAGCTGTCACCTGATGTTCAGAGTAGCTCCACGGAGCATGAAAGTGTCACATGTGGGAAGACCACACAGCAAGGTTTGCTGGGCTCCTTCTAGGGTACAGGGCTTAGTATTTACAGGGACGTGGTTGCCCTCCTCCCTGTGGCCCTGACTGTACGTGCACACCACGTGGTGCTCTCACAGGAGCAATCTCAGTCCTGGTAAATAACTTGAGGGTATAGCAGGGTGGACCCAGCTGCTCTCTGCTATAGGTGCTGCTGGTCAAAACACCCACATAGAAAAGGATAAATTGAGACAACTGATGATCTTAAAGTAAGTGGGGGAGCTTCCAACCTCTAAAACAGTAGTCCTAAACTTTCCCCTAAAGAAGAATCACTTGTTCAAGTCTGCCAGTTCCCTGGCCTCATTTCCACAGTGTCCGATTCAGTAATACCCATGTGCTCTGATGCAAATGAACCAGGAGCCACACTTGGGAACCAAGATAAAATCATTTAAGTAAAACAGAAGAAAAAATGTTGCAATCACTTTATAAATTGGTGTGCAAGAAAAATTCCATTCAGCCAAGACATGACGATAATATTTTAGAAAAGCACGTTTAGAGCTTTCTTGTTGTTTCTTAAAACAATGTTGGGCTTTTTTTATTTATGAGCAGTGTTGGTCACCTTTAAGTAAAAAAATCACTTTTTAAAGAATAATTTCTCTGTTCATGTGGCTCTTTGCTTATGGAAAGGTTAACACGGTGTGGCTTCATTCTCTGAGGGGAAGCTTGCCTTATTAATCCAGGTGTTTCTGTCCCCTTGTGGCATGATCTGTTTTCTACTAATAAAATCTTCTATTCTAGGACTTTCTTTCACTTGGGTTTTCCTTTCCAACCAAACATATGGGAGGCCATATGGAAGACTGTATTTTCCTGTGTATGTCTATGTTGTTTTATGTTGTGAGTTTGGATATGTCTCTAGATTTTATGTATGAGCTTGGGGGCTTGTTCATGTCTAAACTATTTTAAGCGTATTTTTTGTGGCTCACACAGGTGCAGATTGTTACCAAGAAGATAGACCTGAGTCATGTGACCTCCAAATGCGGCTCCCTGAAGAACATCCGCCACAGGCCAGGTAAATGGTGCTTTTCAGTAGTTTGAGAGATACTGATTGGATTCAAGAAATCGACAAACAAAATATTTGTTGCTGTGAAGTATCTAATTGGAAGGACATTTCCAAACCTGATACTTCATGCTTTTATTAATAGAAACTTAAATTAGATATTTCAAGCCATCTCCATTTGGACAAGTAAACTCAAGTTACCACGAACAGGCCACAAACCATAGGACATGTTAAAAACTAAAAGGTACATGAGATGCATTTATCTCTATACACTTGGCATGCTTGTTGGGGCTCTTCTGAAATACATAGCCGATAAAATACATCGGGCCATGTAGTCATACATAACACATGGGCTGAAAGGAGCATTTCCAAAGATTTTTCAAGAAATTGTTTTTCTACATTATGTGAAAAAGGAACTGGACTTATGCAAAGCTGAAAAAATGTATTTTTCAGCTGAATTTCCCAGATCCTTTAGTAGCTCAATAAGCATTGTGAATCCTTAGTACAAGGCAGTGTTTCTCCAACTCATTTGACTGTGGACTTCTTGTTTTTCTAGAACATCTCATAGGACTAGTGCTCTGAAGTAGAATTGTATTCGTACTTTCTGCGGTTTTTTTCCCTCTTTAATTTGTGAATCTAACATATTGAGCCTTTTTTTCTTATCATGTAATATGTTTTTGCTAAATTCCACCTCCATGCGTGTGTAAATAATGGACAACTATCAAATTTGTAATTTTCTTCAGAATATTTTGACACAATTGATAAATACAATTGAAGGACAAGAGGAAGCAATCAGTTTTAACCACCTATGCTTGGCATCTTAATTAAACCAGATAATAGGTTATTCCCATTCATCGCTGTCTCAGATGTTATCAGAACAAGGTAAAAGAATGGTTAAGCCCAGTGAGATTTCTAACCAGATTATTAAGAAGAATTTATTAGTTAAAAAACAAAGGTAGATAGGTAAGTTTCAAAACAGATACATGCATTGGGAACATGTCTAGAGATTGGGTTTCACTTTGGCAGAGTATTCATAAAGCAGATCAAGGAGTTAGAAACTCTGTATAAAGAATCTCCATTACTAGTTTCAGAGCTGCTACCCTGGAATCAGCTTCTCTGTCATTCATGAGACAGCAAGGACACGCTCCCACATGGAGCCCGTCTGTAACTTAAGACCACAAACACTTAATTTACTTTGTACTATGCCAACAGTGTGATGGAAGTATTTGGCCACACTGCCTCTTTTCTTCCAGAACACAAAAGAAAATACTGGATTCTTTAATTCAAGACAGTAAGTATACAATTAGTTAAATTCACCTGGGATCTGGAGAAAAATCTTACATAGATAAGGAAATATTCTGTGTAAGACTTGCTGGTTAGAAAAGGCTACTGTCACGGGCTCTCACATATTTCTAAATCTAGCTCTTGCTTCATAATAAATCAATCAGATGACTAAATCCATAAAGAAGTGTTAGCACAACGATCCTTGACAATAGCAAGCTTTTCACAAAGTTACTTTGGAATGTGGAATGTCTCAGGGGAAAATAAAGGAAACAATTCAACACCCGGAGGCACAGATTGACATATCTGGTCTTATCAGCTTCACCTCAGGACATAGGAAGCTTGATGAGAATTATAGTCTTTCACAGTGTCTATTTCTGATGCAGCCAGAATTCTTCAGAACTCAAGGCGAAGATCTCTGAACTCAAATGGGCTTCTCTAATAGTTACATAAAAATACCTAATAGGGCTTCAACAAAAATAGACATCTCCAGCTTCCTTTTAGAATATATTTTGGGTCAATATTACATTGTTATTTTCTTCTCTCTCGCAAAATACAATTCAACAAAAATGTTAACTGGGTTACCTTGTCACAATATATCATCATAAAAGAAAACTTGAAAAGATCATTTCTATCAGAGGCTACCAAAAAATAGAAAAACAAGATCCCAAAAAAGTTAATCTCACCTAGTTGAAAGCTCAACATCCTCCAGCCTCTAACCAAGACAAGTATGTTTTATGAATCACACTAATCCTGTTATAACCAACAAGTGAGACCCACGGCGCCCGGTAAAATGTAGGAAGGATAGCAGCCCCGTACCCTGTGAGGGGAGGACCACTGCATGTCTCCTGTAAGCACGAGTTAAATGACATCATGCACATCCTAAGCCTTTGGGAGAAGAATGAGTGACTCTTCAAAATGTAATCCAGTAACACCATACGGTTTCAAGGTGCCCCTGGCTAGGTAACTGGATGTTAATATAAATGTCTAGGTATCACATGAGAAAAATACCACAAGGCCAAAGAGACCTGTGAAGCTTTAGCTGACCTTTCTCTTTGATCTACAGAGATAAATAAGCATCAAGAGTCCAAAACTGGAAAGCCTTTTCCACGTTTCCATAGAGTCAGTCCCTCAGGTATTTTTCCCAAACCGAAATCCCAAGACAGATGCGATGAGAGTAGAGGATCACATGGCTCACCACTGGCCTTCCCCAAAATGCACACAGACAAAACCAAGACAGGCAAAGGCATCTAATCCAGCTTCATTTTCCAGGTGAAAGACATCAGCAGACAGACTCAAGAACAGGCAAAAAAAACAACAAATTCCTCCTCAGTGTAGAACTCCTTGCAGTCACGAGCCTGAGAAAGGCGTGCAGAGATGGGGAGTGTCACTGAAGGCTGGCTCGTGGCACTCGCATCTGTCAGCACGTCCTCGAGTGTCAGACTCATTAGCATGTAAGGAAATGGCACGATCAAATCTCTGTCTCAATATCATCAGATCAGAGTCAGTGTCGGATTGGTCCTCTGGCATCTGTACAAGAATGGGTTCGCCTAAAATTCTCTTCCTTTCACTCCATCTAATTAAAACGGAAGTTCTTAAACAACCTAGCTCTCGACTCCAGTTTCCTCAGTCAAACTATCAATGCTGAAAACTTACAAATGAGTATCTCACCCACGTATGCACGTATATGCTAGCCTAATTGTTCTTTGGACAAGTGACCTAGTACCATGAAAAAAGATAGCAAGCTTCGTTTCAATTTAATTTGCTCCCATAGGAACAAGAGACTAAATGTTCCAAGTTTTAGGAAGCATACATATGATACTTCCATTACAATCTTAAGAAAAACCGCCTCTGATATCTTAGGCTAGACACGAGTCGAGGAGAAAAGTATTACTGTGTGAAGCAATCCATATAATGGTACCAAAAAGGATGGTACAAGATACCATCACTCTCTTGGATGGTATGGAGAAAATGGTATGAGCTAGAAATTCTAAAAGATTCCTTTCACACCCATGGTCAGAAGGATAGTAGAGTTAAGTTTGTGGTTTGCAGATGGTCTGTCTACTATAATCATTTTGGGGAGATAGTTACCACAAATATAAGGTTTAATTTTAGCAAGGCATGTAAAAAGCCTTTCTCCTCTCATACACAGGTGGTGGGCGTGTGAAAATTGAGAGCGTGAAACTGGATTTCAAAGAAAAGGCCCAAGCTAAAGTCGGTTCGCTTGACAACGCTCACCACGTACCTGGAGGTGGAAACGTCAAGGTAAGAAACAAGATCTTAAGCCAAGAGCTGATCTTGTCTTTTTTCTTAAATCCTTCTGAAATACTCTTCATCATAACGGCTCCCAAGAAGCAGGGACAGCAGAGCTGCATAGAAGTGACATATCAGCTCTGGGATACAGAGAGAGAGAGCGTGGGGACAGTTAAGACGCTTGAGTTGATGAGGACTGATGCTTGTCTTGAACAGATTGACAGCCAAAAGCTGAACTTCAGAGAGCACGCGAAGGCCCGTGTGGACCATGGGGCCGAGATCATCACGCAGTCCCCGGGCAGGTCCAGCGTGGCATCCCCCCGGCGGCTCAGCAACGTCTCCTCTTCCGGAAGCATCAACCTGCTCGAGTCCCCTCAGCTTGCAACCTTGGCCGAGGACGTCACTGCCGCACTCGCTAAGCAGGGCTTGTGAGATACTTCTCACTTAGCATTGAAGTAATACTATTTAGGCATGAGCGCTTGGCAGGAGTGGGCTCTGAGCAGGTGTTATATTCATTCTTTACAAACCATGAAATAAATAATCTCATTTCCAAACTGTAGTAATTGTTACCATTTTATAAAAAAAAATTGAATAGTATATGCAGAAATTGACTTGATTTCCATTTGCAACAGGAAGACACTGGCTTTACATAAGTACGATTGGACAATTATTTTTGCTCTGCTCTGTTTTGCATGGAGTATTATTATTTTAAAAATTGCATTTCTACCTTTCATGTGCCTGAAGGCTGTCCACTACATTCTGAAAAGCCTTGTTAAAAATCCAAGCTGCTCATTTCACTATTCTGTTGCTGGGTCAAAAGATAAAAGCTGCCCGTTGTAACTTATTACAGGTTAAATTAAATCAAGGAGGCTGATTGCAGAAAGGGAAGAGTGTGTAAGAAATAAGGTTTTTTTTTTTAAGCGTTATTTTGTATAAATGGGAAGAAAGATTCAATTAAGTTATTAACATTTGGGACCTGGATAGTTATATCAGAGTATAAGTCAATCCAATAAATTATTTAACTAATTACAAAATAGTTACAAAGCATCTGAGCTGTGGTTGAGGAAGCGATGTAAAGTGCATCTCTTAGGAACGAAGCACTTCCGTTAGGATGGACTCGTGTCTGATTAGAATGTCAGTTGATCAGCTAGATGTGTGTCCACACTACCAGTTTCACATTCCCTTTCCATCTGTTTGATACAGTATTATAGATATAAATATATATATATATATTTCTCTGTGGCCATTTGTGATACTTCCTCATATACTTGAATATTATACTTCCTTATTCACAGTATCTGTGTCTCCTGCACCCTTTGGTGTTGCAATTTTAGGTATGTGAAAGTAGATGTTAGCAAGGTTCTTTCCCTATTTTAAAAAAAAAAAAAAAGTTAAAAAAGACAAAAAGTTTTAGCATGAAGTTGCTTCCTGTAACAACTCAAAGCTATTACCCTGTTTTAGTGCCAGATACAAGTCTCTCCCGTGATGCTAGAAAAATGTATTTTTCTTTACTTTCACCAACATGGAATTTGTGGGGGTGGGTCCAGTTATACATAAAAGGGTTTACAGATTGTTGGTTTAGGATTATGGATTTATCTTATTTTGAATCATGGAATAGTTTGGGTTTTATTCCTGTAATCATTCATGAAACAGACTTCTTAAGAGTTCTTTTCCTTTTTTTTTTTCCATTTGCTAAAGTTGAAACTTATAGTGGGAGTTTGGGGCACGTTACCCCATTCTTCCAAATAGTACCTGTTTACTAAATTATCTAACAGAAGTATTTGGCTTTCTTACCCAAAGTCGAGATCCCTTGACCTGAAGAGAAATAGATGGTATTTTGAGAAGCTGTAGGTACACAGCATTGGAGATGCAGATATCTAAATCCGTTTTTCAGGACTCCAACATTGCACTCTATAAAGCAACACTGTATTACTTACTATTATTTATCAGTAAATAATACTATTCTGACTTTATATATAGTCCAGAAATCGCAAATCAGTTATTTCTTCTCACAAATCATTCATCTTAGATTTATGAATAAGCAATGAAATAGTCAATAGCCTGAATAAGGCAATGAGTTACCAGGATGGATGGATGCTTTTAAGTAGTTTATCTGTTTGTTTTTTTTTTTTTTTTTTTCCTTGCTCAGGGCTGGTAGGCTGGATCTAAACAGTTAAAGGCAAATGGTCCAGTAGTTGTTTGGTCCCTTTGAGCCAAGTCAGTTCTCATATATAAAGGAGGAAATGATGAACATGGACTGAGGCAACAAGCTAGGATATAGTAGCATCTTAAAAAGAAGCCAAGGGATGCAAAGACAGAGACACACGGATCCCATTTTGTGACCCATTGGACACTGCAACCAATGTGACTTCCATAAAAGAAAACTAAGAGTAAAAGTGCACCATTCATTCTCAGCTAAGAGGTTTTACGTAGGCAAATGTTTCTGAAGCGATTTATAGGTCAGTTATTTTATAGCACAGTCAAAAACTTAGAGATGACTAATCAGGCCTATGGATGTGTCTATTTTCTGCCTGATAATTGCTGTGAGTTTTGATTTGACCAATCTGGGCATTTTATTTTATTCATCAGCTTCCCTTGAAATGCACCAGAAAATAGGAGAAGGAAGAATAGCTGTGTGGAGGCTTATAGTATTTTCTTATGTGTTTGATAGTGTTAGATAGTGATTAAAAGTCTAGAAAGAAGTTAACAGCTGATTAGAACAGTTTTAAACTGTGAAACAAGTATTTTTTTTCAAACTGGTTTAAAATGTTTATGAACACTAAGAATGAGTAAACATGCTCTACATATTAAAATATTTCTTACAAATACATGTCTAAAATAAAGATTTTTTGAAGTACCAACAAATTAGATTTGGCATTAAAATAAATATTTGCTTCAAATCACAGCAAAATGATAATGATTTATAAAAATATAAATGCCCTTGCTTTATATAGAAATGCAGTTCTTTATAAAAAGTTAACAAAATGAAACTGATCATTTTGTAAAAGAGGGAAACACAGGCTCAACGTCTTCTTATGGGAAGAAAGGGTGGAACCCATCTTGCCTTCACTCTCAAGATTAACGACACAAATTAAGCTTTTTGAACACCACTCTTGTGGGGACATCCATACGCTGATCTAGAAATCAAAGCTTCATAGTTCCACTTCTAGATCTATTAATGCCAGTTTCTCTCTGGCTTTAGCCTTTGAGAACCTGTTTAAAGATACATAAGTAATCCAGAGCTGTGAAGAGTTAAAAGGCCAACTCTCTCTCTGGGTCACCTGCAGCCAATAATTGGGTACCTTACAACGATGCAGGAGAGATCCGAGTTCATGATGAGTTTCAAAGGCCATGTTCATTTAGGAACCAACTCTCTCTGGATTCTCCTGCTGAGTTCCAGCAGGGTGATGGGCTGAAATCCCACCCACAAGCGAGACACCTGTGTAACACCAACTAGGTATAGCTGAAGAAGGCTGAAGCGGGCCCTTGGTTAAATGGAAACATGGACTAATGGTAGCTGGCCTTCTCCACACACTCAGAGTCATACAGAAGGAAATGGGACTATCAGCCAAAATATAACATCACGTCAATAGTATTAAATGAATAATCTCAATGTGGTTGATTCTGACATAGTTGCAACTATAGTATTTTCTCCTATTTTTTCATGCCACACAAAGGAGGAAAGTAAACTATTCATGGTCTAAGTAGCCAGAAAAGATAGATTTATGGCTTGCAAAGGCAAATTCTAGGCATTCCTTCAAAGACTGATGCACTAAAATCAGCACTGATGTTTGGTTTTTCACACCTAGGATTTTTAGCCTGGGTATGTAGGTTGAGGCCAAGTCCCTCTGCAGGAAAAAGCTTATTTTTAAACTCAGAAAATGTCAATCATGGAAATCTACTTCAACTTTAGCAAAAAGAAAAAAAATCAACAAAAAGTATACTCTGTATGCTGGGATTCCAAGGTTCCAACATGCCGCTACAAATCTGTGGGGGGTTTCTTTCTTCTGATAATTCTAGAGCCTGTTACCATAGAAAGGCATTTCTTCAATGGCTGGTTGTAGTTAGTTCATGTTTTTCAATCAAAATTTGCAAATGTATTTGTTGCTGTATAGTGATTGTTTTGCAAAATAAAATTGCTTGTCACCTAACTGATAGTTTGGGATTGTTTCTTCTTCTTCTCTGGGAAAAAAAGAATAAAATAAAATAAAATAAAATAAAATATAATATAATATAATATAATATAATATAATATAATATAATATAATATAATATAATATATATAATATTATATAATATAATTAATATAATATAATATAATGTAACATAACATAATATAATATAATATATATTGCTTGATCCAACCAAAGAAAAATTTTGAAGAGATGGCTACAGTTATATGCTGAATTTTCTACTGTGTCAGGCCCTATCCCCACTGTATTAGCAGGATGCTATCTGTTGCAGATGAAAGAAACTCAAGTTGGGCTAAGTATAAAGGCAAATTTTGAGGCTCAAGTAACCAACTAGGCAGATCTAGCCAGGCACTCAAAAAAGGTCATTAAGAATCTTTCTTTTTTTAACTCTGAATCCGGGCTCTCAAAAGATGTCACCAGGAATTTTTCTTTTTCCAAATTTTAATTCTGCTTCCTCTGTGTTGAATTCATTCTCAGGCAGGCACCCCTCTCATAATGATCACTGGAAACTCTAGGTTTCACAACCTCCCCCCAAAAGCCTCTTTCCGAAAAACACTAGCCAAAATGCAGGGTCTGAAAATCATTGAACTATTTAGTTCACCTGCTCAATTGTGCTGATCGGCCAGGGTTGGGTCACATTCCTACCTCCATCACAGCTGATTGGGGTGGGTGGAGAGGAAAGCGAGAATGGCATCATCTGAGCTACATAAACTAATCATGGACTGGAATGCTTTCCTCCAATTCAAGTCAGGCTGCTACCACCAGAAAAGAGAGAAATTGTTGCTGTGCAGGCCATGGAAACACATCCCCTCCATCCACACGCCCTGTTCTCTATCTTTATTCATCCTCAGCTCCTTGCTGCTCAGATTGTGCCCAGGCTTCACCTGGGAGCTTGTTCTGAGCAATCCTCAGGCCACACCCAGACCAATTTACAGCATTCCCCTAGGTGATTCCTCTGCACATTAAAGTCTGAGAAGCACTCAGCTCATCCAGTTGCTATGAATATGCTTGAGGAGAAAGCTTCATTGCCACCTACTCACAGGTAAAAATGACCCCTAAGACTATTTGAGAGGACAGCATCAACTCTGATGTAAGAGTTTAGTCACCAAGTGGTAGAAATGTGTGACAGGTGGAAGAATCACTTTTGAATTGGAGGTTTTCTAGACATGTGTCATTCTCACTTGGCTGAAACCTACCTCTTCTACCAATAATGCAGATTTGGTACAATCTAGCCAAAATCATGAGTAGGATTTGCATCTTGAACAAGTCAAATTATTATTTAATAATTTTTTAATATTAGCATCTGTGTTATCCTTCCTAAAGGAAGCCTTTAAACCACAGGGGAGTAAGACATTTATTTGTCTGTTAGCATGAATTACAAGAAGTCTTTTTTTTTAAATGATGTATAGTTGATTTGCAATATTGTGTTAGTTTCAGGTGTACAGCATAGTGATTCAGTATTTTTGCAGATTGTATTTCATTATAGGTTATTACAAGATATTGGATATAATTCCCTGTGTTATGCAGTAAATTCTTGTTGCTTATGTATTTTATATATCGTAGTTTGTATCTCTTAATCCCATACTCCTAATTTGTTCCTCCCCACCTCCCTCTCCCCTTTGGCAACCATAAGTTTGTTTCCTACATCAGTTTCTGTTTTGTATAAACATTCATTTGTGTTATTTTTTAGATTCTACGTGTAAGTGATATCATGTAGTATTAGTCTTTCTCTGTCCAACTTATTTCCCTAAGCATAATACTCTAGATCTAATCATGTTGCTGCAAATGGCACCATTTTATTCTTTTTTATGGCTATTATGATTAATATCCATTATATGTATGACAGATTCTTAATCCAATCATCTGTTGATGGGCACTTGTGTTGCTTCCATGCTTGGCTATTGTAAATAGTGCTGTTATGAACATTGGAGTGCATGTATCTCTTTTAATTAGTATTTTGGGTGGTTTTTTTTTTTTTTTTTTTTTGATATATACCCAGGAGTAGAATTGCTGGATCATATGGTAGTTCTATTTTTTAGTTTTTTAAGGAACCTCCTCCATACTGTTCTTATAGTAGCTGTACCAATTTACATTCCAGCCAACAGTGGAGGGTTTCCTTTTCTCCATATCCTCTCCAACATTTGTTATTTGTAGACATTTTAATGACGACCATTCTAACAGGTATGAGCTGATACCTTGTGGTTTTCATTTGCATTTCTCTAATAATTAGCCATGTGCCATAATAAAAGTTGATTTGTTGTTGTTGTTGTTAACAAGGCAAAGAAGAATATCCTTGCCTTGAGAAGAGACCAGTAATTCAGAAATAGTGTAGGATGGCAGGATAACTCTCTACATAGTGTATTTTTGGGGGTGGGGGGGAATGTTTCTCTTTCATGATATGGCACCTATGATGTAGAACTATGACCCAAACAGTTCAAGGCTAGAATGTTGTCCCTGTCAAAAGTACACTTTTCAGAAACCTAAAAATTATTTCAAAATACTGTCTTCTAGATTTTCTTAAATACCTTGAAGAAACATCATAGACACAGCCCTAAAGGCTCCTTTTTTCCTCTCATGCCTTTGCATCACAAACACACCACAGCTGTTCCCACTTTGCCCTCAAATTCTATTAAAATCTCCTGCCCCAGGCCTAGTTGAGGTTAATAGACCTGAGGCCTCCAGATGTGTGTTTGACCTTCACAGTGTTTTCAAACTCAAGAAGGTTCACACCCACACACACTCCTAGATTTGGATCTTTGAAAAGTTAAAAGGTTTGGCAACAGTGGGCCTGTGCTGGTTCATAACAACTGGCTAGAGCTGGACCATGAATGATGAGATGGGTCCATTCCCTGCACTTGTCCACAACGCCCACGTTGTTCCCTTTCACTTATTACTGTGGCATTTCGCGTTTGTAACGTCTGGCCTAGACCCACTTGTCTTTCCCTCTTTCCCATTTTCTTCCTCATTCTGTGAAACAAAAACCCAAAAGTTCAAGCCCCAATCCTAGAGTGGAGGAGGGAAAAGGTCAGGTTGGGCAGATCAGATCAGAATCTGCAGGGAGCCTGGGAGCCTGGGAAATCAATTTTTAAGACTTTGGCCCTGTCTCAAGGAAAAAAGAAAAAAAACTTTAAGAAGTTTGTTGATTTAACAGTAGCAACTGGTAATTTTTATGTCCATGATAAACACATTTAAAATTCTGCTCCCACCTTTAATATTTCTCAATAAAGCAGAGAAAAAAGAAAAATACAGTGGGGTTTGGTTCCTTGCTTCCCCACCCTATGATAAATAAAAATCTCATTGTCAAGTGAGAAATGGCAAAAAAAACCAAAACAAACAAAAATCTATCATCTTATTATGGGCTACTTACCTATTACTTTTAGAAGCAGAAGAAAGGCACAGAGGAAAGATGTTAGTACCTAGTCAAGCAAGTGACAGGTTCTTAAACGCAGGGCAGATCTGCATCAACATACACCACATTCAGTTGAGTAAGTTGTTATAATATTGAAAGACTTGCTGCCAAACCTATTCCTCACCAATGCCCGCCTTTCATCACCCAGACCTATCCCCAGGCCAACCTCCTCTGGTTTTAGCACCTAAGAGGTTACTGCTCATACAGCAGAGAGCCTCCAAGATCCTGCTCCAGGGACCCCAAAAGTCCAGCCTTCCAGGCCTCACCAGTTGCTATGATCCCCTCAGGGTCCCTGGAGGACTGGCTTGTGCATCACCAGCTATTCCAGGAAGCTCAGATTGTCTATACTGGCTTCTAGCAGCCTGCTGGTCCACCAGCCAGCCTGCCCAGCTGGACCCCCACAAAAAAGACAGCACTTTCTGGGCTCCTGGTGGGCAGGTACCTGGTGCTTATATAACCATACCTTGCTGTGGTCACCTGCTACCAGTCTTCATTTTCCCCAGAACGTCCCTCCTATGGTTGCTGGTAGGAATTGAAGTCACCACAAGACTTTAACTCTTACCAAAGCATAGAGATGGGCAACAGGCACTGAGGAGGTAATGGGGGCTCCTGAGGCCAACAATAGAAGGAGGTTGTGAGCAATGATAGGCCCCATGGGGCCATGTGAGATTAGCATTGTCTACGGTAAAGCCTTTTTATGGTCCCTGTTGAAATTCACTTCCATCTAAAACCCATCAAAAAGCCCAGATGAAGTGGGCATTAACATTAATTTTATAATTATTTAGTGATTGTCTCTTATAGGCATCCTTATAAACATATGTTAACTCCTTTGAGTACTGTAATTATCAGTCTCCCCATTTTACAGATGATAAAACTGAGGCATAGAGAGACATTGTTTAAAACTTAACAGACAGAGATGGAATTTGAATCCAAGCAGCCCAAGATGTCTTATCTGGTCTAACGGATTAGTTGTGACCCAATTAAATATTCAAATAAACAGTTTTCCTGACAATCAAGAATAAAGATACCAAATATATATTATGTAAAAATATCAGCATTATAAGGGCTAGAAGAATGTTCATGTTTTGCTGTTAATGCAGTAAATGGTTAAAGATGATTATGGATCATAAACAATGTCATTTATGTAAAGAGAAATTCTCTCTTTAAAAAAATATAAATACAAGTCATCCAGTGACAATTAAATAGGAAGTCATTAGAACAACTTTCTGCCATTCTCTGTGTCAAGTCAGGGCTCATACAAAAGGCATTATTTAGCGAGTAACATGTATGTCAAGCAAATATCAACCAGCCATTTCTAAAATTCAGCAATGTATTTGGAAACTATTAGGAAAATTGGATGAACTATTTGTGCTACAATACACATTACTTGACAAGCAATTTCGTAATTCATATTGTTTAGAGAATAGGAGCATTTTTTTCTAATGTATGTGTTAACATGATAATGTGCCAGTTGCTAAATACAGTTGGCCCTCCTTATCCATGGGTCCCGCATCCCCAGATTCAACCAACTGCTGAATCCACATATGTAAAACCTGTAAGTACAGGGGACCAACTGTACCACGCTGTTTTACATAAAGCATTTAAGCCTCCGCAGATTTTGGTGTCTGCAGGCGAGGCGGGCCCTGGAACAGTCCCCAGAAGATACTGAGGAATGACTGTGTTTTAACATCACCTTTGCTTCCAGCACTGTGCAGCTTTCTTAAAGGCTGTTTTTCTTTCTCTAGTATGACACTAATAACTGAATTAAATCCCTTGCTTTCATTATAAGCATGGCATGTCACTTAGATTCTCCTTATAAAACAAGGGTCGACAATTCACAGCATAAAATGTGAGAACACCTGATCAAGCTTTTGATGTGGAATGCACACTTCTGTTAGTCTTATTTGATTTTTAACATTAGTAAACAAACAAACAAACAAAAGATGATTTCCATTAACATCGGAAAACTAAGATACAAATAGATACCAAGAGGACTTCTCAGTCTTTTTTTTGCTTCAATTGTAGACAAATCAGAAAGCACTCATGTGGACACCTGAGTATTAATTTTTCCCTTTTCCTGTGTAACCAATGTGTTGAGCAAGTGTGACTCATACAAATTGCGATCAAAACAGATTTATTTTTGTCTCTCACAGTTCCTCTAAACATTATGCAGTGGAAGAAAGATCCCCCTGCCTCAAGCTGAAGACTTGGGCAGACTCCTGACTTCTTAGTCACTCTCGGATAATAAGTCTTTTGGCTATAAAAAGATTCTCAATTATAAAAAAAAAAGTCTCAATTCAGAAATGAACTATCCGACCCAAGGAACAGTCAACACTCCAAGGCTGATGGGGGCGATCTCTCTACTCCTGCCCAGCTCAGGTCTCCCTTAGGCAGCAAGCCTGCTTTCTCCTTGTGGACTTGCTTTCTCTTTTTCCTGCCAGTTGCTGCTTTGGCTCCCTCTGGGGAGAAAGCTGGGAGAATAAGGGGAAATAAGGGAAGAGGAGATGCCTTACTTGGTTGGAGACTGGGCATCTGTGTCTTGCAGGTGACTGAAGAGGATTTTTCCTCTTTCTCTGTGGGCTTCCAGGGGTACACCTCCAGCCTCTTCCTGCCGAGGCTTCTCTCCCATCCAGGCAGGCTTACTGGATAGGACACAAGACAACTTTCTCCAGCTCCCTCTCCTGCATGGCCCTCCCTGGGCCCTCTTGGATTACCTGCCCTTCTTATTCCAGGAGTGGAGGCAGATCCCAACTCAGCAGTGCCCCTGCAGCCCCACAACCAGGGCCGTCAGCCCTGCTCTGGCTGCTAGATTTCTCCAGCCTGTGTGAATCTGATGCCTGCCAACATCAGGGAATGTATTTCAACGTGCTCCAACCATTAGAATCCTCTTTGTATTAAGCTTAGGGTTAGAGGCAACATCTCCCCACAGCTCCCCCAAAAGAAAAGAGTGAATTATAGACAGCCTGCCATCTCTGCCCAAAGAAACCCCTCATCAACCTTCTCTCGTCAAATCCCTCTCTGTGTCCCCCTTTGATGCCCTTAATCTGACAAAAACAAAGCCCTGGAGATTATTTCCTTTGGAAATGTCCACATGGAAAGGAACAATATTTCACTCTCGCTTTTTTTTTTTTTTTGCATCCTGATGTATCCTGATGTCAGTCAGGCCAGCCCCACAGTAGATTCTCAGGCCAAAAAATAACCATTTCTAACATCCTGCTGTCTTGTCTCTTCTAGAGTGCTTTTGGCTAGAGTAGTCTCATAATGTGTACATCTTTTTAAATAGGAAATGAATAAATGCCACAAATACTTTTTGAGTGGTACATCCTCATCTGGTACAGTGGCCTCAAGGCCTTCAGAGTCAAGTGAGGGAAACAGATCACACACAACACACCACAGCCCAGGATAAACAGTAATAAATGGTGGGAATCAAGTTCACATAAAACCTATGGGGAAAAGGAATCCAGGAAGGACAGGGGAAATAGAGGGGGAGTTTCTAAAGCAGTGCATAAAGGCATGAGTGAAGGACACATTCTGAGAACATGAAACCATTTTGTGTATCTGGAGCAGGGGTGGGTTGGAGAAAATGAGGCCAAGGGAGAAAAAAAAGCTTGGAGATAAATATTGGGTCTCCTCTCATATTCACAAATTTGGGTTCTGTTGTAGAAGCTAGAGCAGTCATTAAAGATTTTTGAGGAAGAGAAATGACGTGATCAGATTGGAGTTTTAGAAGAATAATTTTGGCAACAATGTGGAGATTGAACTGGAAAGAAGAGGCTAGAGCTGGGGAGACAGAGGAGAGGTGACTAAGAACCTGAGCCTGGAGAGTAGCAGCAAAGATCTGGAGGAAGAAAGATGCTTGAGATACTCTTGAAATAAAAGGGACAGAACTTAGAGACCACAGGATGTGAACTGGTTAATGGAGAAGGAGAAATAAACTTGAGGTTAATAACTTGAGTGGTCAAGTGGATGATAATGCCATTATCAAAGATGAAGTATGAGGTGGGGGGAGAGTATAGTTCAAGTGGTAGAGCGCATGCTTAGCATGCACAGGGTCCTGGGATCAATCCCCAGTACCTCCTCTAATAATAAATAAATAAACCTAATTACCAACCTCCTCCAAAAAAAGATGTATGCAGGTGGAGAAGATGAGGTGTCAGTGGAGTATTCATAAGGACATCTCAGAAATTTGTTAATTCATATCTGGATCTTAGAAGTGGAAGATGGATAAATGAGTATCAGCCCAGATTCTGGATGGTCCCAAGCCAGAGAGAGTAAATAAAAGGAAGAGGATTGGCTTGCCCCAACTGAGTCTAACCCAACTATACTGATCATTTATGAGCAATGCTCTTGCCATTCACCCCATAGCATGGCTCTCTCTGAGTTCAGGCATTATCCCTTAGGATGAATGAATCTAGTTGACAGGAATGCAGTGTTGGTGATGACCCCAGGTCTGTGACTTCCCTGTGGTAGATCTCTGGACATGCTGCTTGTTTTAGGGAAAGTTAGAAGAGCTAAGTTTCAAAACGTCATGAAGAATGGTCCCTCCTTCTCAGTTCTTCCTATGTCATCATCAGCACTGCTTCTCAGTTTGTCCATTGCCCCTAAAACTGTTTTTATCTCAAGCTGGGAAAAGGTCTTTTTTTCCTTATATTTTTATTTGTTCTTGAAATCCACTCATTAGACACCAGGTAACTTAGCTCTGTTTATTTTGTTTAGGGATGAAACATCAAGTCATCTAGAAATAGCACTCTTAAAATCAAGTCAACAAGGACCAGTACAAAGTGATTAATTTTTCCATGTTACCATAATACTTGGCATTTGTTCTCCCTTCATAACCTGAAACAGAGCTTTGAAAAATGCCTCACATACAAATGATATTAGTTCTGGAGAATGGATGAGCTCATGCACGCTGGACTCACAAAAAAGAAAAGAGTTAAAAACCACAAAATGAAACTTGTGTAATTCCTATATTTAAGGGGCAAGCAGAGATAGGGAAAGAAAGGGGAGGGGGTGATTGTAAAAACTAAGGGACAGCCATTTGAGGGATCATACTGAGAAAAAAATGTCACAGAAGCCCCAAGAGTAGATGTTACATAAGGTTAAAATCTGCAGGGAATCTGCCAAACATGAGAAATGAGAAGCTGTTGAATTCTAGAATAGATCATTCAGTGACTTTGCAGCACAATGGTGGATGCTGAAGATAGAACAGGCTTTTTGGGCTGCACCTCTTCATTTCACTTATATATGACCTGGGGCAAATTGTATAACTGAGCCACTGGCAAAGAAATACCTTCTCTAGGTCTGAAAGGGCAATCTGAAATGAATTCTCCACTCATAGCTTGGGGAACTTTGAATATAAGTGTTTTCTTCTTGAAATGTCTTTCTTCCAGGGCACACAGTATCTGTCAACATTGTCAGATTGGTGAGAAGGCAATCTCCCTACACTTTGACAACTCACCCTGTCAGTCCGATGGCTATTTTTGAAAACCCATTTCTCTTTCCATGGGTTCACAAATACTTGCATTTGCTATCTTACTGGAACATGGTGGCTAACTCTCATACTGGCTTTGAAATGAATATAAGCAGATTTATTTCTTATATAATAAAAAGCATGAATAAAAATTTTCAAAAGAGTAAACAGACTTTGATAAGCATATTAAGCAGTGCAATAGGATCTCAGGGGTTAAAAGAAAGTGACTAGTGTCTGTTTTACTACTGATTCCTTTGTTGGTCTTAAATCTTTTAACCAAACCTTTCAGCCACAAAAATGAAGATAATTCTTCCTTACGTCCTTGTGTTTTAGCCAATTCGATTTACAGAGTGATTTATGATTCTTAGATGAAGATTACTGAGATTTCTCATTTAAACATTTTAAGAGTGGTACGTGATGAGCTGATGAATTTAAATCCCTCTGCCTTCTGGGCCAGTTGGGAAAACCACAGTAGATTAATTTTGGTTATATGATTTACTGTGATTTCTTCTGTAGATAGATTTGAATGCATTATACAATCATGCAATCATTTGTACATAATCGCCTTTGAATTATATTCTATTTTAATCTCATTCCTGCTTTTGCACACACATGCCTGTGAACACACTTTAAATATTCTATAACATACCCATTCTAAAATTAAGTTAGTTTTCAATTTCTTGGGAAATGAGAAGTGTTTCTAATGACTCTAGAATACAAGGGGGGCTAAGTTTGCAGCTAGCTCTTACAGCAGGCTCGTAGCTCTTCCTAATTATGTTGACTGTGCTTTCATTCCTGATGCCAGACGAATCATCTTGATGCAAGCAGGATGGTGCCTGATTAGAGAAGCACATTAGCAGCAATACAAAGTGCTGCAAAACAAGAAAAATCCCAGAGGAGATGGGGCATTTATCTATGCTTTATAAGGGAACTTTTCACCAATGAAAAAAGCTGAAACCATATTCAATATCAGAGCACAAATGAATGGCTTCCACTCTTTTTAGAACATGGATTAAATATAGGAGAGCAAGTAGAATACTTCCTCCTGAATCTTACAGCCACATCCAATGTCATTCCATTTTTATAGCAAATTTTCTCACCAATTTTCTAGAGAGACATCAAAGTTTCACAGAATCAATCTCATGCTTTGGAGAGGAAGATCCTAGCTGTTTTTATCAGTAAAAGAAATAAACATTGAGAGAAGTCTGTTTGGCTTGTTAAAAAAAAACACGCTAGAAAATCAGAGATGAAAATTACCAAATGTGGCTCAGCACAAAGCATGGGACAAGATGAAACTCCCTTGTTTCAAAGGTATGTCCATCACAGGTGCCATTATTCTCTATTCAAGACACTTGACCGCATCAGTTTTCTTGTGTTTGAACCAATGGCTAGGGCTTTACTCAGCTATTCCTGGTACCCCAGCCATGACACCTATAGGAGGAACCCACAGCAACCATTCCTCATTCCTGGGTTGGTGGTATTTTTCTACCTCACTAGGCTATAGCCCTCGCACTATCAGAAAGGACATTTCCCAAATCATTCTTCTGAAGAGTTCAATCTTTTTCTTGCCAGCGAACATACTTTTTTCAGCAGACAAATGTCGTCCTTAGATAGACTGGGTAATATCTCTCGATGTAAAGTGTGCTTGTCTGTAATGGAGGGGCTGTATACATTTTATATCAAGGGCTCAGAGAATGATCGCTGTGTGTGTGATGTCAGTCTTTTAGCATCATTTCCTTGAAAAAGACAAATTAATGATCTCTAATATAAATTAGTAGCCATAAACTGATGACAACCCGTCTTGAAATACAAAATGAAATTGCATAGTCACTGCTTAGTATTTCAGCAATCTGTATGCAGACACACAGGGGTCAATTATGGTTCTCATTGCTGATTACATTTTTAAGGGAATCAAAGTTATTGCCCTTCAAGATGTCTCCCATGCTTTTTTTTTTTTACATGCTTACATTGCTTCTTTTAATCTTCACAATAACTCTATAAGTATCATTATGTCCATTTTATGTTAAGGAAAGAGGGACTTACAGAGCCAAATAGCTTGTCCAGTATCACACGGACAATAAATGGTGACACAGTGAATTACTTGGATCTCTCTGATTGGAAACCCCAGTTTTCTTATTAAACTCTGCTGTATCCCAGGGAAGGCGTCTGCTATTTATAGTAAAAGAACATACTAAGGTTTACTGTTTTATTTTTATTAAAATAAAACATTCAACCTGATGTTGGAAGGAATCTGTGGCATAGAATATAAAGAACTTACTGGTTAAGTAACTTTGGGCAATTTACTTGAATTTTCTGTGCCTCGGTTTCAACACTCATAAAACGGAAACACTTTTAAGTGTATTA
The DNA here is from genome assembly GCF_036321535.1 of Camelus dromedarius. NCBI lineage: Eukaryota > Metazoa > Chordata > Mammalia > Artiodactyla > Camelidae > Camelus > Camelus dromedarius. Next base: position 65,155,765 of record NC_087439.1, on the reverse strand, counting down.
AAGTGTAATTAAATAAAAAATGAGTGAATAGCTCACAGGATGTTTGGGAATTTTAAATGAAATAATGTGTAGGGTTGTCTAAGAGAGTACTTGAAACTCAGTAAGTGCTAAATTTTCTGCTGTTCCAACCTTATATTTTTAAATTGCATTTAATAGAATACCACAACATGTAATTTTTTTCAAAAGAACCTACTATACATGTTCTTGTGTACCAAGCTGTTCTCCTCTAAACATGTATTATGAACATCTTTCAGTTCAATACAGGTTTGCATTATTCTTTTTAATGACTTTATTGCATTCCATTTGCTGGGTATACTATAACTTACCTAGCTAATTATATGTGTTTGGACACTTGATCTGTTTGCAAATTTTCACTATTATAAATGATTGTCCTTTCTTATATCTCTGCACAGACGTCTAGTTATTTCCTTAGCAAAAATTTCCAGAAATGGAATTATTGGGTTAAAGGGTATTCAGATGTATAAGAGCTTTTTAAATGTGTAGCAAAACTGTCTCCAGGAATCATGTACTTTTTATTCCCACAATAGAGGGATATTCCCCCACATCATTTTTTATCTTTGCCGATTTGTTGTGCATATGTTAGTTTTTCACGTTTAATGCTTTTGATAACAATTGATGAGACATTTTCTTACTAACAAGAAAATACATTAAAAGCAACCAATAATTAAGATCAGAAGTTTGTAAACTTGTTCTACAAAGAGCCAGATAATAAATTTTTTAGGTTTTGCAAGCCATGCCTTCTCTGTCCCCTCAACTCTACTTGGTAATGTGAAAATAGCCACAAACAACACATAAACAAATGACTGAAACTGAAATTTAAATTTCATATAATTTTTGCATCTCATAATTTTATTCATCTTTCAATTTTTTTTTCATTTAAAAATGTAAAAACCATTACTAGCCTCTGCAGACAGAGAACTGAATTTGGCCTCGGTTGTGTTTTGCTGACACCAATTTGGATAGATGTCATGTGATTATACGTGACTCCTGCTGTCTGATTTTCCTGTAACAAAGGCAGGGGAGGAGATAGGGGGTCAACTGTTTGAAGAGATTGGTGCCCTTTAGTCTTAAGGAAAGAGTTGCACCTTTCCACAATCCAAAATGACTACAAATCCTGCTCTCTAATTTACAACCAGTGAGGACTTGAGCAACTTAACCTCTCTGAACGTCAGCTTTCCCTCACTTAGAATGAAGTTGGAATCATCCACAGGGTGCCCTTAATTCATGTGAAAGCAGTTAAGCAATGGCCAATATTCTTCAGTGTTCTGGAAAATTCACACAGGGCGTGTTTCATTAATATATTGGATACATGAGTTACAGTGGACAGCTAAATTGATATTTATTCATAAACAGTCACATTGCACTGCCTTCCTTACAGCAGGAATTAACCTTATATTCTTGTCCATTAAAGTAATTATTCCTTTGCATTTGTCTGGTCCTTTTAGATTTACTACGCATTTTCAACCTTTCATTTATTTAATCCTTAAAACAATCCTATGGGGTATATGTTCCTGCCACATTTTCTATAGTGAAAAATATGATATGATGTAATGATGCAAGATTATACAGAAGACAGCTAGTTAATGAAAGAGCTATAACTGAACACAGGTCTTCTAATCCCAAGTCCAGGCTTCTCTTCACTACACGCAGATGGATCCTTTCATATTTGAAAAGACAAGGTAGCTGCCTCTTTGCTGTCCTCTTATGCTGAAGCTCTCACTCCTGGCCTGACTCTTGGAAATTGTTATGGAGTCGAAACTCGTTCTGTTCACCACACAACAAGCCAATAAATTGGGAGATGAGGTGTCAAGGCAAGGAATAAGGACTTTATTTGGAAAGCCATCAGACCAAGAGGATAACAGTCCTAGAGAACCATCTTACCCAAGTCAGAATGCAGGCTCCTTTTATACGGAAAGGGGAGGGGGTGTGATTGGTTGTTGCACATTTCTTGGTGTCAGAATCATTTGTTCTTGCAGCTGTCCACGAAGGTCAGGTCATGATGTTCCTGTAAACCTTCAACAAGACAAATATTATTCTCTATTCTGCAACTTTTTATCTCTCTGTGAATGGAAAAGTGTTATACCTTTAAAAGTCAGAGCCTTGAGAATGAGCTACCCTGTATATTTCAGGCTATAGGCAACTTTCTTTTACAAAAGGTGCAGAACCAGCACGACTAAGCCCAGGAAACAGAGCACAGGGTTAGAGCTAAAGGAACAGATCTAACATGGAGTCAAATTCGCGATTCCCTATTACAATCTGCTCCTTATTCCCATTTTTCCTGCTGTCATAAATAATCACAGTTTAGAACGTGACCTTTCTCCTCATAACTCCATCACACTTTATGGAACCACTAAGGGGGGGTCAAAGACAGCTAAGCCCTAGGCCGAGGGGCATAGAGGAACAGACCAACTGAGCGTAGATGAGTTACACCAAGTAGTACAGCCTGAACTGATGAGGTGGCCCTTGTGGCACCCTTGTCCATCCACTAGTTCCCGCTCACTGAGGCTTCAGCACAACTTCTATGTCTGTGAGATTCCCCTTATAATATCCCCTTCTGTTTAAGCTAGTCTGGAGAGATCTGTTTCCTCCAACCAAGTAAACTCAAAATAAAACACACTGGTTGATCCGTAGAGCATTTTTTATTTTCTTCCTACAATATGTGAAGACCTATATAGATCCATAGGATTTTCAATCAAAACCCACATTAAAAGCTACATGTCTATGTAATGTTGGGCACATTTAAAAAACATGATCAAAGTAGGCAAACTGGGTTTTGAATTATTTCTCATGGAAGGCAAAGAACATTAATTATTACTAACCATGAAATTTATTTTAGATGAGGCCTATTCCATGACCAAATGTTGATGAAATGCTTGAAGGTAGAAATTAGAGGATTGTGTTTTCTTTTGTGGCAATTGTTTCTGGTTTTCCTGATGATAAAACTATAGTTTCTTGGCTAATCCTATTTTTGTGGCAGTTGGAGTTGTTTACTTCTGTTTTTTAGTATTTTGTGTAGTTGCCTTTTATATATTAAAATAATGAAAGTCAAATAATTGTCAATTTGTGCCTTTAATGTGTTCAGTTTTCTCCTCCGGCCTGAGCTACTTACCTGCTTTTTTCTAATATTCCTGCATTTTGACTTCAGTTGGATTAGAGCACAGTGGTTCTTTGCTCAGTTTGCACACTGGACACAAGCAAAGCTTTGTAAAAATATTTGGAAACTTTCCCTTCCCCATTGATTCTGACTTCATTGATCAGGGATATTAATATTTTTAAGCTCCTCTGGTAAGATTCGAATCACCAGGATTAAAAACCAATGGTTTTGAGAAATCTATCAACCTCTTCTAGAATCCAATTAGTCACTAGGGTTGATAAATGAGCAGTTTATTTCTCGATCAGATAAAAGGATATTGACCCAGATGCACAACACTTTGGATCAGGAAACAGAAGAGGTGAATTTTAATACACCTGTAGCTCAGCTGTGCAGTGTGAAATGAACCCTGCACAGAGGGTCTCGGGCAGGCTTGCTTGGTCTCGGTTCCCTCCAATGGGAATGATTATGCTGAAAACAAAAAACGAAGTATTCTATCAATGGTTACTGCTTGCCTTTTTAAAAGAGAAAACTGCGAGCTTTCAGAGTTTGATGATATTTTAAATCAAGTTCCAAATGTTTCTGCAGATCAAATTCCCCTCCACTGGGGTGAAAGCTCTGCCCAAGGTCGCAATGCTACGTTCTCTGGAAGCAGACTCCGAGATGCAGTTCAGTGCAAGATATAAACTGTATTTGCTGTGGAACAGAGAAAGCTGTCTCTGCTGGGGCAGATCAGGGTCTGGGGTTTGTGCTGTGGCCACGCGACTGAGTCATGGACAGACTCCCACCCTGGCAGCGGGCACGTGCACCAGAGAACAGAAGGAGTGAGGAGTCAAAGCAGCGACACGGCAGGAGGGAGAAGTTGCAGAGACTGTTTCTTCCTGGCTACTTCCTGAGGAGCCCAGCATCCTCGGTTCTCCTCTCACATCAACACTCATCATTACATTTGCAGGGCACACAAAGTAAGGTATATTCAAAATTTCAGCCAATCACAGACAAGCAAACCTTTCATTAATAAGAAAATGTCAATAAAATATTAAGTGCAGATATTGCATTTTCCATGCAAACTTTCTAAAATAAACAATTTTATTTTTTAAATTGGCCCCTCTGCAGAAATGGTCTACTCTAGGAAAACATGAATCTCTTGTTCTCTTAATAGTGGTGGTATAAAAGAGGATTTTTAAAAATATTGTTTTTCCTAAACTTCAGAAGGAAAATTAAATTGAGGTATAGTTTTTTAAGGGGCAAGGGACTGTTCAGCATTCCCACCTTAGCAAAATAAAGCTCCCTTCATTACAACGGTCTAATATAAAATGGGAATGTATACATCATCATCCTAATGTGACAAACAGTGCATAAAAATGAAGCCTGAGAAATAAAAATATTTAAAGCCACACCAACGTTAAGTGAAAATTAATACATAATGACTCAGCAAATATGGCTTCCAGCATCAGGAAGCTTTCCTGCTCTTTCAACAAAAAACCTGTGATTGTTTTTAAAGCTAGAAACAAACAAAAATAGGCTTAAAGATATCAAAGTCTACCTGAAGTATAATATTTATATTTCTTCCTGTCTTCTTAAATCTCTGTTACTGAAAGCACGTTTGTGTGCCCAATGCATTGTGAGGCCAAACAAACTGAAACGCTGGAGTTTGGAGCAGAGAAAGGTTTATTGCAGGGCCAAGCAAGGAGGGCAGGGTGACTCATGCCTAAGAAAACCCCAAACTCCCCAAAGGGTTTCAGCAAATATATTTAAAGGTCAGGAAGGGGAGGGGGTCACAGGCTACGTGATCAGCTTGTGCAAAATCCTCTGATTGGTTGATGTTGTGTAACAGGGCGGTCAGCACTATCAACCCCTAGGTGCCAGAAGGTCTGGGGGCCATGTACTATTGATCATCAAGTAGTTAATTTCTTCCTTTGGTGGTGCTTTTTAGCATCTGAAAAACTCAGGAAATAAACATGAGATACTATTCTCTGGGTGCTTCAGAAAGGAGCTGCAGCAGAGGGTATGGGGGAGGGATCTGACCCTGGAAGGCCCTGCAGGGTCCTGCTCTGTTACATCTATAGAAGAAAAAGGGTTTTGTACTCCTGAAACAGAGCTGTCAGACAATTAATAGGAATCAGAGGGCTGGCATGAATTAAAGTTGAAACAGAGATTTGACCTAGTAAAAGACAGACCATTCATGTGTTATGATTTCAAATAAGCTCCTGACATTCCTAAAGCAATGTCAGGAGCTAGCATCCACCCCCATCCTCCACAGGCATCAGTGAGTGACAATGTGTCACTTCACCCTGTGCTTCGGGGATACGTTGACTAACAAGCCCTAACAAGATTCCAAGTGGAAAAGAAAAAATTTAAATGCAAATACTGTAGCCATCTTCTCCACATAATTACAAGGTTTATATAACATCAGCTCTGAGAATTATCAGAACTGTTGTCTGTCCATCTTCCCCAGTGTCACTCCATAAAGAAATATTGTGGATTGTAACATTGAGACAAAATGAAAAAGAGGACTAAGCTACACAAAAAAGTTCATTTAAAAAGCTAAAAGGCTATGACATCATATCCAAATAATAACACTAATGATACAGTAGAACAGGCACTGCTCCAAGGGCTTTACTTATATTGTAGTTACTCTAAAAGATGTCTGAAAATTCTTTGACACTCCTCCCTTTGAGAGGTGGGATCTATGTTGCTACCTCTTGACTCTGGAGGAAACTTAGTGACTTATTTATAACCAATAGACTGCAGCAGAAGTGTTGCTACATGGCTTCTGAGGCTAGATCAGAAAAGACTAGGCAGCTTCCACCTGGTTCTCTTGGGATGCTCTCTTTGGGTGAAGTGAGCTGTGAAAAGTCCAACTACCTAGAGACTGACACTCGGGAGAGGCTGTGTAGATTTGCTCTGGTGGACAGCCTGAGCTGAACTCCCAGCTGTCAAGCAGCATCAACTCTCAGCCATGTAAGTGAGCCGTCTTGGGCATACAGACCATTCAAGTCTTCAGATAACTGCAGTCCCAACTCACCACTAACTGTAAATGCATGAGAGACTCTAAATGGGAGCTACCCTGCTGAGACTTCCCAAATTCCTGACTCGTGAGTCATGAGCACAATAAAATGGTTGTTTTATGCCATGAAGACTGAGACTGATCATTTGTTATGCAACAGTTGGAACCAGAAAATATATTGACTCATTTAATTTAATCCTCACAACAGCCTTACAAATCAGCTACTCTTGTTATTCTCATTTTTCAGATGAGGATACTGACTCCTAGCGATGTTAAAGGGGGCAATTTTCAATGTTACATGGCTTGTGAGCCACGATGCTGGTATTTGAACCCAGGAAGTCAGGTTTCAGGGTCCTTGCTTTTAAGGATGAATGTTTGTTATCATATCTGTTTAACCAAGCAGGATCCTATTGTCATTGGTGACCATATGGCATTTGTAACTGCTTATTTGTATGATAGTCTGCATGGTTTTTCTCAGGCTGTTGGGCTGAATTGGGGGGCCTGGGTGGTCTGCCCAACCCGCTAGTGGTGCTGTGTGCAGGGGTCACGTACAGTGCCCTGCTGTTTCTCCTGACAACCCAGAAATGGCAGTTGGGTTTCTGTTTTTGTATCTTGTAGTTCATAGCTTGTCCCAACTGTGCATGCATGCAGTTATTTTTAGTCCCTTATAGTTTCTTTGTATTTTGTTGCTCAAGTTGCAGGTCCCAGCCTATGCAAGCACTGCAGCAAGAGGTCCCAAGTCTCAACGCACCTCAATACCAGAAACATATATCAACCTGACTTTAAACTGCACAATTTTTTCTTTAGAGCCCTTTCCCACAGTTCTACTTCCTAAATACCCATTGTTCTAAGCACATCTAGGAGATATGGGTCATTGATTTCCAAGGCTGGCAATAAAAAAATATGCCCAGCCCAAAGAAGGGACAGCTGCATCTGCAAAAACAAGGACAACATTGCAACAATTTGTTATCCTGTGTGTGATCTCTATGGAAACCATCACCACCCCTTGATCTTTTACTATAAAACCCTATACCTTATCTCCTCAGGAAGCTCACATTCTTGGAGGCCTCCTTTACCTCGCAAAGAAATAAAGTTGCCTCTTCTGCTTTATCCAAAACTCTGTCCTCAAGTCTCAGTTCAGTAATCAGGACATAGAGGGCCCAGTTTCGACAACATTTGAACTTCTTATGTGCCATTTCAAATCCTCTTGGCCTCACCTACTACTGGGGCCAGTGACCACTTGTTCCAGCTCCAGCCACTTCTGCAGAGACCAGTGCTATGTGGATTCTTGCCAACTTCATCTTGCCCCTGCCACATAAGCTACGAGTGACCCAGAAACCGCTTTTAATGCTGAGGCATGAGATGCTGAGGACCCTCTCTGTGCCCACACGTGTGTGTCCAGGGAGTGTGTGAAGAAACTAATAATCCACAGAGCAAACCAAACCCACAGATAAACTTTTCCCCTTCCCTCTATAAATGTACTCTCTTGAGAAGCGGTTATTCTGAGTAACAGATTCTCAGAGAACAATTTCCAGGTCAAGCAATCAATTGCTTTTGATACAAAGTTGTACTCAGCTTGGTAATGCACCATCCTATTAGCTTTGCCTCCTTTTCTCCCTCGTCTATTTTCAGTTCACTTCTACCCCCTTGAACTGTACTCTAATAGGAAGTAACACATAAACCAGTTGCTTCAAGCCCTGTTTTCTAGGAAGCTCAGATTAGGATGTTAGCCAAATGTATGACCATTAAATTATTATGCCTAAATGTAATATATAACATCGGCTTTTTTAATTTTTAACTTTTTAAATAAATGGTATTATACCATAAAATGATTCTACAAGTTGTTTTGTTCACTTAACACTGCTCTTTGGAAAATTTCCCATGTTGATACATGGAGGTCTAATTCATACATGTTAAATGCTATCTATTATTCCATTGTGTGACTATGTCATAGATGATTTATCCATTCTCATGAATGTGAAAATGCATAGGATGCTTAGAATTCACTACTAAAATGTTGTTGTGGTGAGGAATTATTGTTCTTATCTTTTTGTTTGCATATGTGATAAATCCTCCAAAGTCTACTATGGGAATTGTTGGATTGAAGTGTACACATACTCAATTTTCCTAGGTATTGTGAAATTAATCTCCAAAATTATTTTATAAATTAAGTCCTTGTTTTCAGCTCTACATATTCTTGACAAACCTTGGTATTATCTGAGTTTTTAAGAAGAATTTATTCTTAGCACAGTTTTAGGTTTACAACAAAGTTGAGAGAAATGTACAGAGATTTCTTATTTATCCTCTGCTCCCACCCATGCATTGCTTTTCCCATCACCCCTATCCCCCATATCCCACTAGAGTGGTACATTTGTTAAACTGATGAGTCTACACTGACACATCATAATCACCCAAAATCTATAGTTTACCATACAGTTCACTCTGGATGTTGTACATTTAATGGGTTTGGACAAATGTATAATGACATGTGTTGAGTTGATCATTATAGTATCATATGGAGTATTTTCACTGCCCTGAAAATCCCGTGTTCTGCCTATTCATCTCTCCTCCCTCACCAGCCTCTTGCAGCAGCTGATCTTTTTACTGTCTCCATAGTTTTACCTTTTCCAGAATATCATGTAGTTGGAATCATACATACAACCTTTTCAGATTGGCTTCTTTCAATTAGTAATATGTATTTAAGCTCCTCCATGTCTTTTCATGGCTTGGTAACTCATTTCTTTTTAATGCTGAATAACATTCCATTTTCAGGATATACCACAGTTTATGTATCCATTCACCTATTGAAAAATAACTCAGTTGCTTCCAGGTTTTGGAAATTATGAACAGAACTGCCAAAAATATCTGCACGCAGACATAAATTTTCAGTTTATTTGTGTAAATACCAAGGAGTGCAATCGCTGAATCTTATGGTAAGATTGTGTTTTGTTTTCTAAGAAATTGCCAATCTGTCTTTCAAAGTGGCAGTATCATTTTGCAGTCCCACCAGCAGTGTATGAGTTTCTGTTCCTCCACATCCTCTCCAGTATTTGGTGTTGTTAGTGTTCCAGATCAGGGCCTACTAAGGTGTATAGTGGTATCTCATTGTTTTAATTTGCATTTCCATGGTGACATATGATGTGAAGCATCTTTCAATACGTTATTTGACATCTGTCTATCTTTTTGGTGAGATGTCTGTTAAAGTCTTTGGCATATTCTTAAATGGGCTTGTTTGTTGTCTAACTGTTGAATTTTAAGAGATCTTTGTGTGTTTTGGATAACAGTCCTCTATCAGCTTTGTCTTTCGCAAATACTTTTTTCCAGTTTGTGGCTTGTCTTCTCATTCTTTTGACATGGTCTTTCACAGAGCAGAAGTTTTTAATTTTGGTGAAGTCCAGCTTATTTCTTTCATGGACTGTGCTTTTGGTGTTTAGCTAGAACATTATTTTATTGCCACAAAAATGGATTTTATTGCCATATCCAAGGTTATCAAGGTTTTCCTCTGTTACTTTCTAGGAGTTGTATATTTTTGTGTTTTACATTTAGATCTTTGATCCATTTTGAGCTAATTTTTGTGAAAGATATAAGATCCGTGTCTAGATTCATTTATTTGCATGTGGATATCCAGTTGTTCCAACACCATTTGCTGAAGAAATTATCTTTGATTCTTGTAGTGTCTTTACTCTTTTTCAAAGATCACTGACTATATTTATGTGGGTCTATTTGTAGGATCTTCGTTCTGTTCCATTGATCTATTTGTTTGTTATTTCTCCAGTATCATGTTGTCTTGATTACTATAATTTTAGGGTAAGTTTTAAAGTTGGGTAGTGTCAGTCCTCCAATTTTATTCTTCTTTAATATTTTGTTGGCTATTCTGGGTCTTTTGCCTCTCCATATGTATAGTTGGTAGAGTTTAGGTAGAAATATCAATTTAATTTTTTCTTAATAGACACAACACATTCCGCTATGTCACATGTGATTTCCTCATATTTCATTATTTAAACTTTTTATTCTGTTCTACTAGTAAATTTTTCTATCCTTATGTTATTATCTATCACATTGTCTTAATTATTATATAGTCTTATGACTCCTCAATACTTTCCTTTTTCTGAATCTCCTAATTCCTTTCTATGAATTTTAGGAATGACTTTTTTAAGGGTTTTATGAAAAATCCTGGAATAACATTGAATTTAAATAATAACAATATATCTTTATGAAAATGACTCTTCCTACCTAGGAACATGGTATGTTTGCAGTCTCTATGCTTTTAAACAATTTATAGTATTTTTCCACAAAGGTACTAAGTATTTTTGTTAGGGGAGTAGGGTATAGCTCAAGTGGTAGAGTGCATGCTTAGCATACACAAGGTCCTGGGTTCAAGTCCCACTACCTTCTCTAAAACTAAATAAGTAAACCTAATTACCTCCCCCTAAAAATTTTTTTAAAATATTTTTGTTAGATTTATTCCTGAATACCTTATAGATTCTCTTGCTATTCTCTACACTAAATAGATCAACCTTAAAACACATAAATATGATATTTACAGAATAATGAGTTTTATGAAAAACGGGAAAATAATAGCACTTATGGAATAGAATAGGGAAGAGTATTATTTCAGGCAGGTTAACTAACATTCTTATATGATGAGATTACATTTGGGCTGAGATCTGAATGGTAAAAAGGTGCCAGCCTGTAAAGATATGGAGGAAGATAGACCTGCAATACAAGGTCCTTGAGGTGGGCAATGTATCCAGAGCAAAGTGAAGTAATAAGAATTGTTTGTAATGCAATCAATCATGAAGAACCTTGCAAACCAAAGTAAGGAGCTCAGATGAGTATGGACTTGGGCTTTAGAGCTTTGTTCTGCCCACTGAGGGATCACTGGGACTGCTCTCCTTGGAGATATCAGCTCTTTGGGCTAAGGATGCACAAGACACATGGGGCACATCCACTCTTACGTAATAAGTATGAGCTTGAGGTATATGTGGCCTCTCCCTTCAAACTCCAAAACTACAGTATCAATGTATTCATTTGTACACTTCAACTGACGGACACATGACAACAGTAATCATGCTTTATCTTCAAATTTTAGTGGGTTGCTGTAGAGTAACAGTGGACTCTCGTCAAAATGGTTTTTATTAATTATTATGAGAGTTAATATTACTACTAGCTCTCATGTACTTACACAACGTTCTGGATTCTGCTTACTAAAACAATCTTTTCCAAAATCCAGGCAGAGTTCTCTTCTGCTCAGTTTATTTCCAAAGAATGTTTATTTATATACTCATCTGGCAACTTGGAACCTGGCCATTATCAAAATTTGTCCTTCCATTTAAAAGAGAGGATAACCTTCAAGGCTGACATACATTTAGCTGCATCTGTCTGGATCTTCTTGGAATTTCCTTTCACATGCTTCCTAAAGCCCAGTAGCCAGTCCCTTCTTCTGATCCAAAGCCACTTCATCACTGAGCATTGTCTTTAGGAAACCTCCACATCCAATTCAATGTCTTGCACAGTGAGATGATAATATGATGCAGTGATTACCATGGAGCTGGTTCATTAACTGTGATGGTGTGATTGACCAGATTAACTCAGTTATTAGCTTTCCTCCAACAGTGTTCATCTGAATTGAAAAAGAAATATATTAAGGAAGGTAGTGTAGAGGAAAGCATTTAGGGAGGGCAAGTTTCTTCCCTAAAACCAGAAAATATTTGGAGGTTTTCAGTGGGGTATGAGAAGTAAACCATCAGGGTAATCTTAATTCTCCACTAAAATGTTATTTTGAAAACAGGTCTTGACAGTGCTCATTGTAGATCTTTTTTCCACCCCATATGACTCACTGCCTTAAGGGCATTTGGGAATGGATAGGGTCATTAGCTCTTCTTCATCTTCCACTGTCAACAGACAAATTCTTTCATACGTCCTTAAACAGCTCTCATTTACATGATTCATCACACTTCTTCCAAACCCTCACAACTTCACAAAATTCAGTATTATAGTAGAAATTTGTGGGGGTAGAACTTTGAAGCCAGATCTCACAGTTTCTTTTAACACTTACTGTGTAACCTCAGGCAGGTTATGTAATATTTGAGTGTCTCAATTTTCCCTTCTATAAATGTTGATAGCAGACTTTTTGGGGTCAACTGTTGGATATACTTTAAACAGACCTTGACATATAACAAGTATTCGGTATATATTATCTGCTATTAATATTTTTTGACAGATACCCTACTTTTTTCTATTAAATATCATTCTTAAAAAAATGACCTTATTGATTACTTCACAGCTTACCTAGGTCATCAAGCCTGAACTCTCTCATATTCTCATTCTTCCTCTTTCCCTTCTAATTGTGCCTCAAATATTTTTCCTTTTTATCTCCCATCTTAGGAATTATGCCTCCACCAAAAAAGGATGAATCCAGCTATGCTCCAGAACCTTGCTAATTATTCTCTCTCTTAAGTATACTCAACATTTCCTTCTAACATGACCCTTTAATTCTGGCTCATAAATGTGTCCAAATCTCATATGTTTAAAAAATTCCATGGTACAGACACTTTGGAAGACAGTTTGACATTTTCTTACAAAGCTAATCATAGTCTTAAAATACAGTCCAGCAATTGCACTCCTAGGTATTTTACCAAATGAATTGTAGCATCTTTATTTGTAATTGCCAAAGATTGGAAGCAACCAAGATGCCCTTCAATAAGTGAATGGATAAATAAACTGTAGTATATCCATACAAATGGACTATTACTCAGCCATAAAAAGTAATGAGCTATCAAGTTACAAAAAGACATGAAGGAAACTTAAATGCTAAGAGAAAGAAATCAGTCTGAAAAAAACTGCATACTATATGATCTCAACTATATGACATTCTGGGAAAGGTAAAACTATAGAGACAGTGAAAAGATTAGGGGTTGGCAAGGGTTGGGGAGGAGTAGGGAAGGATGGGTAGATGAAGCAGAGAGAGGTTTTAGAGCATGAAACTACTCTGTATGATATAAAAATGATGGATAAATTACATTATTTGGAAAAACCCATACAATTCTACAATATAAAGAGTGAACTCTAATGTAAACTATGGATTTAGTTAATAATAACGTATAAATTGGCTCATCAATAATAGCAAATGTACCACAGCAATACAAGTTGTTAGTAGGAGAAACTGTGAGCTGGATAAGAGAGAATATAGGTTCTTTCTGTGTAAATTTTCTTTAAACCAAAAATACCCCAAGAAATAAATGTTTTAAAAACCTGAAGAAAGTTTATATAAGTTGTTTCACAGCAGCACTTAGGTTAGTTTTTTAATGACTAGCTTGAAGAAGATGTGTATGTTCACCTTGGGAGCTGTCTTAGAATTCTGCCTACCCCACTATCCTATTCTATGCTCTCACCTCTCAAAAATATCTTTTGTGACAATAGACAATAGTTGATGTCCCTTATACTTCCAAATTGGTTTTTTTTTTTCTCTTTCCAGATGTTCACCTGAATTACTTTACCTACTTCCATGGTTTCAACTACATTTTATACAGTATTAATCAATCTATCCTACCTCATTAACTCTTCTGAACTCTATATCCATATTTCCAGCTGCCTCTTCATGATATCCATTGGAATTTCCAAAAGATGCTCAAGGAAAACTCATTAATGCTCCCATACACACATATAAAATAAGAACACGATTCTCCTTGCCAACTTTTTCTCTCTTTGAATGAGATCATCATTACTCAGTTGCTCAAAATAGAAAATTTAGAGCTTTGGTGGATATGTACTGAAGGCTTAGTATAGAACAGGGACTCTCTTAAATTCTTTGCAAGTATTAATATTAATCTTTACAACATCTCTATGGGGAAGGTGCTATTATTTGAAAACCTTAGTGAAGAACCTTTTCCAGGGTATTATACATAATAAGAGGTAGAGTTAGAGTTAAAACTGTCTGGCTCAAGACCTAAGCTTTTAACCACTGTGCTACCTATTTTTAATTTTTCCATGCCCACTTTGTAATCAAGGCCTATTTATTCTGCTTCTGCAAGATCACTCAAACTCAACTCCAAATCTCTAGCTCTGCTCTCATATTCAGGATCTCATACGATATTTTTCTAATCTCTAGACTGGTGTTCCCACCTACAGCCCTTGCCTATTTAAAATGACTTCTACATTCTAGTCATATCAATCACTTTTAAATGGAAATGAAGTTTTTCCTGCTCCACTTAAATTCTTCCTATCCAAACTTTGTAGCCTGCCATACAATACCTTTCTCCCTCTGATTCCTGCCCCTATTTTCTGATCTGCCCCTTTGTTCATAAGTGAATTCATATCATGGTACCTTTTTCTTTACCTGTCTGTCTCTCCTTCAATACTGTGAGTTCCTCATGAGCAGGAATCTATATAGATTAATGGTTGGCATACAAAATGAACGAAATAAATTTGCATTGAATAAGTGGTTTAGAATCTATATTTTCCTTGTTTCAAGATTCCTATTAAAAGATGACTTTAAGAGGAGCAAAACTGGAGCTAGCCTGTACTCAGAGCTTTAGGCCTGCCCTGGCAGCTTTGAAAACCTACTCAGACAGGTTACATTATACTAATGCAGAAGCTTAAGACATTTAGCAACACAAGAAGTAAAAAACAGCTCAAGAAAACTCAGTGAAGATCCAAACACTGAGAATGACATGCTTCCTAGTGATCAAATTCAAGTTTGATTCACTGAGACATACGACTTCTCTTAGAGTAGAATACCTTTGACAACATTAAGTAGCATTGTGAGTGATTGCAGTTACAAACAAGGCAGAAGAAATATTGAGTTTAGCCTCAAGGAATGTGTATAAAGAATAGCTTCGAGAAATAGCAAACATATATGTTATTCCCCTATTCTCGTCACATAGCAGACAACACTAATCAGTAACTGTAGTCCTTTCTTGCAGTACCTGTGCCTTAGTTGCACCATCTTTCTCAAGGGGCAGGTCTTATCAATTGATTTGAGTTGGCATGAGAAAGAAAACCTATTTACTGTCTATCCTATAAAAGAGAAGACCTCTGTGCTAAGACTCATGAGGACCTGCTTCTCCTTTGGGCTCTGCCATTAACCAGTTAGGCAAGTTGCTTCCTAACTCTAGGCCTCAACACCCTAATAGTTAAAACTTGAAACTAGGGGCAGACCACCTCTAAGTTTCCTTTGTGTGTCCTAGCCGTAGATATTTATAATCTTAAAGCAATGAAGAGTGTCTATGAATGATTGAAAAATGCATGACTATTACATAATTCTAAGAAATGAAGTTACTATTAAACTTACAAAATATCATTGTTATTTTTTTCCTCCTGACAGAACTGCTGATATGAATTATAAGATTCTTTGTCCAATAGTGGTTTTAAAAAATGACTTTAAGATATTAAATAAACTTATTTCTGTGACTGAAAATATCAATACACATCTTGTAGTTCTCTCTATACGGAGTAGACACACAAGCAGTTAATTATACATAAAATATTTCTGTTTGTTGAGATCAGGGTCTAATTCTCCATTGCATGGGTCACACCAATACCTTTGTTCAAAAAGGCATATGACTATGTTTGTTTTGCAAGTATTTGGATCCACAGCAATTGTTTTTTACTCAGACTGCTTCACTTAATCCCACCCCTACTTGTTTCACTGCCAGGTAAAACATCTAACAATAATCCACTTATAAACTATAGTATGGGCTTTGACTACAACTGAAATAAGATGGCAAGTATCAATGCGATGAGCAGGATCATCCAAGGGCACTAATGGACTATAATAAACTGCATATCCTAACAGCATGATTCAAATGTTCTTTCTCAGGTTCTAATTAACTGATACTCACAACTGGGTAGTTTGGGAATATTTCTGCTTTTGCAAAACATGCATGGTTACTTTCTTATGGTTACCATTTTAAAATAAATTTGTACATCAGAGAACTTTCAGGCTTTCTCTGTCTCACCAAGCCAGTTTCCTTCCTGGTTTACACTTCTAATAATTTTCATGTGCTCCTTCTGCTAAGCCCCGAGGGTGGACTCCTGACCTCCTTGCTAGAGGTGCGAATGATGCCAGGGTTAGTGACTGCTCTGCGGTTCCCCAAAGCTCCTCCTCCCCAGACCGTGACAGTTCTTCAGATGCTGAGGTTGGGAAGCAGGACAGGGGACACTCCTGGGGTGCAGATCCGAGGGGAGGAAGCCGAATCCTGGGGGCTAAAGAGGCCAAACAGGGGACCTGCGTGCGATGCGGAGGGTGGACCCTTTTGGCCATCCCGCCGCTTCTCAACCTGACCCCCTGGTCTTGTTTCCCGCCGGTCCGTCCGGCGCTGGCCGCTGTCCACAGTGGGAGGTGCTGAAAGCAAGGAGCGGGCACGGGGGCGGCGAGGCGGACAGCTCCTCCGAGCGCCCCCCTCCTCGCTCCGCGGCTCCTCCAGCCCTCCCCTCCTCCCGCAGCCATGTTCCACGCACGGGGAGGGGCGGGGGAAGGGGAGAGGGACGGGGGATCAGGGCGGAGAGAGCCTGCTCTGCCTCGGGGAAGGAGGGGATGAGAGTTGGGGAGAGCAGCGGGAGGAGGAGGTGGCGGCGGCGGCGGCTAGCGAGGAGCCGGCGCTGGGTCCTGCAGTAGGACTCCCGGGAGCCACCATCATGGTGAAGAGGAAGAGCTCCGAGGGCCAGGAGCAAGACAGCGGCCGCGGCATTCCCTTGCCTATCCAGACCTTCCTGTGGCGGCAAACCAGGTGAGGGGCGCAGAGGGCGCACCGCGGGCCGCCCTGGGCTGGGGGCGCTCCCGGGGCCGCCTGGGTCGTCGCCACCACCGCCACTGCCGCTGCCGCTGAGGCCGCGCCACAGCCTGCAACTCCCTCTCTGGGGCTGGAAAGCAAGCCCTCTGCACCCGCTTAAAACCACGCATTTAAAAATATTTCAGTGAAGTTTGACGGCAAGTAGATCGGCAACTGTAGAATAAATATATACATTATTTAGGGGGTAGGAGGGCAGAGAGCCTAGGAAGAGGGGGCGGGGAACTAGGGAAGATAATTATGACTGGTTGTGCTCCTGTGTCCAATTCCCCCTCCATCTCCTGCTGTAATTCCAGCCCGGTGACCTGTTGTTTTTCCAGCTCCTGTTTGTCGAATATCTGCTATGCCCACTTGTTAACCATTTTTGCTCGGATTCAGCCGGTGTAATCTTCCTGATTAAACCCTCTGAGAAGAATTTTTGATAAGAATTTTTTTCCCGAAAAATCCTGAAGCCTATTCCAATAAACAGGAAACAAGATTCCGTTATTGCTACTATTATTATTCTAGAGATTTATCAGCTAAGAAATTAGATCCTGAAAATCATAACCCACAAGCTGTGTTCATTTTTCAGTTTTTAATATGACTGTACACATGAGTAATGCAACACTTCTGACCATTGGCGATTTAGAATCCAATTAGGTAAAAAGTCTTCAGAATAAGAGTGGCTGCATAAACTGTAGAGATCACAGCTTTTTCATATATGTAATTACACGTGTAAAAGCAAACGTCGTCAGCTATTCAACACCTGCTCATTAACAAGCCATAGGAAGGCATGAAATTTGAGTTTCATAGCACTGTCTTATTTGTTGAAAAATATGTCATAAGGGTGCTCTAATAATAATTGTACTTATGTTTATTACAATTATCTCTATTAATTTTTCAGTGCATTTTTGAGGCCTAAACTGGGGAAGCAATATGAAGCCTCTTGTGTGGTATGTGATATTTACCGTTTAACCACTATTTCTATATTCTGTATGGTAATTTGTAAGAAAGACATTAGATCATACTGTGTATATTAATTCACTTGGCAAATATTATTGAGCACCTACTACGTGTCAGGCAGAGTTCCAGATAATGAGATAGAGCAATAATCTAAACAAATATGGGGTTTGCATTCTAAAGGGAGAGGGACAGTCTACTTACAAATAAGTAAAAGCCATAACAAGCCAGATGGTGATATACGCTATGGAGAAAAGTTAAGCAGAAAAGGAAATTAGAGAGCATTAGGGTGAAGGTTTTATGTTAGATGCATTGGATAGATAAGGTTTGCGTGCTAATGTGACCCTTGGACAAAGCTTTAAGGAAGGGAGGGAAAAATAGCTGAGGGAAGAGCAGAGGAAAAGCAAGACTAAAGGCCCTTAGCCCAGAGCCGAGGGTAGGGGGTTGGTAGACCTGTAGAAGAGAGGGGGAGAGATAGCAGAGAACCAGGTGGTAGAGGGCTTGCAGGGCAAGTATGATAAGTGAAATCCTTAATTAACAAAATCAAGACTCAAGGGGGAGGGTATAGCTCTAGTGGTAGAGCACATGCTTAGCATGCACTCAGTCCTGGGTTCAGTCCCCAGCACCTTGATAAAAAATAGATGAATAAATAAATAAAGCTAATTACCCCCCCCAAAAAAAAACAAAATCAAGATTTATATAGTGGAAGTTCACAAGATGACAGCCTGTGAACTACTCAAAATAATATGCATTTTTTAATTTGATGTCTTCCATTTTTGTGCAAGTCTGAAATGGACGATATGAAATAACTATGAAAATAATGCTATTAATGTTTATGCAAAATATTGTGTACTTGTCCCGAGATTATAAGGGAATCCCATGCATGTCTTACAAATTGAGAACAAAGGACATGAAACAATGAAGCAAAGTTGAAATGCACTTTTCACAGACTTCATTAAAATTTGGAGCTCAGGTAAAGGTCTTACATTGCATATATTATAACCTATAAGTGGAAATCTACCCATGTGGATATTGCCATGATTTTTCCAAATGCCTAGATAGGTGATAGATGACCTCCTAGTAAGGAGCTCTGAAATGTGTTAGGGCCACAAACTATTATGGAAGCCAGTGGAGAATTAAACACCCCCCTCCCACACACACATGCACACTTAAATAGGAATTTGCTTTGTTGCATCTCTTAACCTTCAAAATTGTCACAGTTTTTTTTTTTTAATCTAACTAACTTTCTAGTAAGTCTCTTTTAATGTAATTTGTTGTACTTAGCTCAGGTTAAAGTAATTTGACACTTGAAATCTCTGAGCCTTCATCAAACCATGGTTACAATTACACTAGCTTAAAATAACCCTGACTTTTCTCTGTTCTTGGCAAAGATGTGCTTGACATTTTTAATATAGTCACACAATATCAAAAAAGTAAGTCACATTCATAGATAGATATAAGTATAAAAACCAATTTCCTGCATTGAAAATTATAGAAAGTTATATTAGTAACACTTAAGAAGAAAATGATATTAAGTATCTAAAGCTTCTTGAGATTATGAAATATATAACTCATCCTCTAAAGGTATATTCATCAAGACTGTATAAATTCTTATAGTCTTCTAATGTCTAATATACTCACCCTTTACCTAATGAATACTTAGATATCGGAGGGCTGAGGAATTTAAAAGTGTTTGGATCTGTCTTTATCTTGTTTTTTTAAAAAAACAAAACACAACACAAAACAAAACCCAAAAGACTGTATCTCTGATTGCACTCCTTGCCAAACCTCAGCATGCCTTTCATTATGAAGATGAATTTATTTTCCTTCCTTGAGTCTAAAGTAGATGGTTTTCTTTGGAGAATCTCTGTATTAAGTCATGTTGTTTTCTCAGGTATCCTAATAATTCCAATACTACAGCTTGAGCACCTGGGACTTGTATTATGATTCTAGAGAACACAATTCTTTAGACCATCTGGGACATCAAGTACCAATCAGGTTCTGTTCATCCAAGTCAAATGTCTATTAAACTTATTCTAATATTTGATAGCTACACTTTCCCCAACATCTTATAGTGATATCCTCCTATACCTTCAAAAAAAATTGAGTAGGTCAAACCTATTCAGTGGGGATGCTTCACTCTCTGAAAGAATCTCCAACCAGGATAGAAGATTTAGTAAACTAGCAAAGCAAAAATGGCTTATTTCCTTCCTCCCTCCCTCTTTCTCCCTGTCCTTTTCTTTCTTTATTGAAAAGATATATTAAATATCTTTATGGTTGCAGGCATTAGGTGAGGAGTGTCATGTGCCAACTCTTTGCTAGGAACATAGAATAACTCAGGAACCCTAAAGTCAGATCTCTTGAAAGATTGCACATTCTCATAAATTCTGTACCTCAAGATACTTTCACAAGAGACATTTCAATTTGGTCTGCAGTTGTGATAACCCTTTAGATGACCCAAAAACATTTTTATAAAATATTACATCCAAAAACTTTATAAGGTTAAATGTGTTGTTGCACTTTTTCTTTTGATAGGAACTTATTTTGGTGGAAATAAAAATCATTTAATAATTCAAACCATAGACTTTGGCTCAAAAACTTGAAAATGGGTAGATAATAGGAAATTATCACTGACTCACTGCATGTCAACATACAGAATGAAATGCAACTTGAGCACACTCTAAACAATTTAATGTAATTATTTGTGTCTTTTCGGATATGTAGTACATTGTCTAGTTTTTCACCCATCAGAGTTCAATTTCTTATTTCACTTTTTTTGTTGTCTACAGTCCTTTGAACGAGTATTGGTAGAAAACAAGCTTCATGGCCTCTCTCCGGCCCTCTCTGAGGCCATCCAGAGCATTTCCAGATGGGAACTGGTACAAGCTGCTTTGCCTCATGTCCTCCACTGCACCGCCACCCTGCTGTCGAACAGGAACAAACTAGGTTGGTGCTCCTGCTTCCCTTCTTCATGGTGAATCATTGTCCTCACTCAGAGCAACTCCTAATAACACTCATAAGAACTGTCCTTCTTCCTTATTATTTATTTTCCCAGGCACTGTGCACACATTCTCTCATTTAATTTTCACAAAGTCTCCGTCACTCTGGCATCACTATTATCTCCATATTACCAACGAGAGGACTAGCTCTGTTTGTTTTAAGGTTTTAATTTTACAAGTATTATGTGAATATATTCTCCATTCAAACATTAAAATGTTATAGGAAAACTAAAGACTCTCACCTGTTCAAGATGAGTTCTAATCAGAGCTGTCCCTTTGTTCTACCAATGCCTAAAGCAACCGCCTTCGTGAATTTGGCATAGTGCCCTCCAGACCTTTCCCAACTTTGTAGCGCTATGTGTATGTGTACATGCATGCACATAAATATTATTTGTCTTATTTAGATTATTTGCAGATTGCTTTTCCCACATAGCATTATGTCCTAGCTGTCTATCCCAAGCTCTTCTCCATCCTGTTCCTTCCCCTTATTTGGGTCTTTGCTCACATGTTACCTTTCTCAAGAGGTCTTTCCTAGTCACACTTTCTAAAATGGAGTAGTTGTTATCTTCAGAGCCAATACCCTTAACCATTGTGCTGCTTATTTGGAAACATATATGGGGATCTTACTGAAGAGCTGTGATCCATGCAGTTTCTCTCCCTGTGACAGCATATCATTCTGCAGAGATTACAGCCAGTTAGAAAGTCCCCAGAACAAGAATGAGCCCTCCCAGCAGTGACTGTAAGTGGTACAGAGAAATGCTGGTGTCTCCCAGGAAATCAAGTCACAGAACAAAGCAAGGATGTGCTCTCAAGACCTAAGGTTGACATCCATTGTTCTGGTCATAGAGTTTGCCTTAACCTGACTGTGGGGTTGTCCCATGCAGGCCACCAGGATAAACTGGGTGTCGCTGAGACAAAGCTCCTTCACACCCTGCACTGGATGCTCCTGGAAGCCCCCCAGGACTGCAGCAGTGAGCGTTTTGGGGGCACAGACCGAGGCTCCAGCTGGGGTGGCGGCAGCAGCGCTTTCATCCATCAGGTTGAAAACCAAGGTTCTCCAGGGCAGCCTTGCCAGAGCACCTCCAACGATGAAGAAGAAAACAACCGAAGGAAGATCTTCCAGAACTCCATGGCTACCGTGGAGCTCTTTGTGTTTCTGTTTGCTCCTCTGGTGCACAGGATCAAGGTAAGCAGAAAGCTGGTTAGGGCTGAAGGGGGCTGGAGGTCAGGTGAGGGTGGGCTTCAAATGATATTTCCATACTTGGTGTCCATGTCTTTGTCTGATCTTATGGCAAGCCAAGACATGGAGAGCTTTGCTGCTATATTAAACTACCAAACATTATTTTAAAACCAAAGTTCTTCTTTAAGAACTTTCAGTGGTTCTCCATCTGCCCCAAGATCATGCCCAGCATATGAAACATGCCATATAAGGTCAAGCATGATCTGGAGCTTAAGTCCCTCTCGTAATCAACTGCCAGTCCCTACTGACCACCTCATGATCCAGCTCTGGGAGCCATGTGAACCATTCCCTCAATATGCCCTTGCAGTCTGCTCTGCCCTCCTTTCCCTCCATTGTTCCTTTGTATTTCTATAGCATTTTGTAATAATAATATTATATCTGTTATAATAGAGCAGAAGTTTTTACGTTTTATGTGCTGTGGACCTTTTAACAATTTGGTGTACAATCTAAGAATTGCTTTTCAAAATATTTTTAAATGCATAAAGTACAAAACATGGTATTACATAGAAATAAACTGTATTAAAATACAATTATATGCATGTACTCCTTGGATCTGAAAGAGACAAAATCATTTGAAGTCATTGTGCCAACCCTTTCTAGCTATGTGATCTTGGTGATATTATTTAACCTCTTGGGTCCTCCACTGCATACAATTTTGGATATTTTGAACACACGGTGAGTATATGTGAAGATAGAGTGCATAGAAAGTCCATGGAAAGACATCAAGTACATGGAAAGAAATCAAGAATTATTTGTTACTTCTATGAATGAATGAATGAGAGTGTTCCATCTAAGTGCTCTGATAAGAGATAAGGAATTATTACACTCAACTGTTCTTTAATAGAATATCAGGATCCTAATAAATCAATGTTTCATTATATATATATGTAAAATAAATATATAAATACATATATATATATGTATATATGATGGTTGTGAGACCATTGAGGGGGCATGGACTAGTAAGACTTTTCATCCATTTAATTTAATTTTAGATAAATTCACTTTCAGTGGACTTTGTCCCATTGCTGAATTGAAATTACCTGTATATTCCCAAAATGTTTCACAGGCACTGGCCACATCATCTATGAAAATTATCAAAAAATTCTGTGTTATTAAATTAAATTAAATTGCTGCTTTAAAAGCATTATGCTTTCCATCTTTCAAAGTCTTTTATAAAGGTTACACTTAATGGAAAGCATCACTTTATCTGAGACCCTCTCCCAGACCCATGGGGCCTGCAGGACCTGCTTCTGCCCACCTCCCCAGCCTCGTCTCCCTCCATCTCACTGGCGTCTCTCTTGTTCACTAACTTGCAGACTCACCACAGGTTCACCCTCCAACTCAACAAGCGTATTCTTGCTTTCAGGTCTTTTCACTGATTTTTCCTTCTATTTGAAGCGTTACTCCCATCCTCTACCCCTAGATTTTCACATGGCCATGTCCTTTCTGTCACTTTACTCACAACTCAAATGTTACCACCTCGGGAAGTATTTCCCTGGCTACTTTAGTGCCACTAGTATATAAATCTACTTCTTTCATTGTTTCCTTCTTAGCACTTATCAGTACCTGAAATTATTTTATGGGTTTGTTTACATTTGTTGCCTATCACTCTCCCTAAAACAGAGGTTCTTGAGCAAAAGGATGCTGCCTGTCCAGGTCCCAGCTGTATCTCTAGCGCCTAGAAGAGTGTCTGACATATATGGAGCAATCAATAATCACTTAATGACTGACTCACTAAATAAAACCAAGTTATTATCAGAAGCTGATTCTGGTGCTAAGAGTATCAGTTACATGTAGGTACATAGTCCCTAAAATGGAGAGAGCAGGAAAGAAAGTTCCTTTAAAAAGATAGCCCAGTAAGATGTCTATTTGTAGAGAAATATCCTCTGGATTAAAAAATGTGAAAGTATAGGAGTGACCCGAATGGCAGTAATTTTATTTGAAGACATGCTGAGAGTCCAAGTTAAGGACACAGGCCTGCTTTAGAATCCAGTGCTTGCTGCATCCTACTCTAAGTAGGAAGGACATTGAGCAACTAACTTCTTTAAGCCTGAAGTATCAATTGAATGTAAGAATAATTTTATGAGGCACTGTGAGGATTAAACAAATTATAGTGCTCAACCTGACACACAAAAAGAAGTCATTAACAAATGGTAGTTACTTGCAGTGTTGGCATTTTATTGCTGCTGGCGTTGTGCATTATTAGTGGGAGGGGAACCAGATCTTCTTTCAGGGGAGACTGTAGCTAGTTGAGAAGAGCTGGCTCAAGGTCCCCAGGTTTTACCTATGGCCTGGGACTGGAGCATTTATAAGGGAGTAAGAAAGTGCCTCTGATACACTGCACAGTGATTAATACATAGTATTGTAACAATTATTGCTGGGTGTTATTACTAGCACTATTGTTTTATCATTTTACTATTGCTATAAGGGAAGTATTGTTCTAGATGCCATAGGGGATAAAACATTGTAATAATGTGATAAATATCCCCACGAGGCTTTTTTCATCTGAGCGCGTTATGTAACGGGCAGTTTTCAAGTATCATTTCTGGTTTTTACAAACACCCACAGGAAGGTGAATATCTTTGTCTTCATTTTACCAAAGAGGAAACTGAGGTCCAGAGAGGCAATAATCAAGCTCATTAAGTAACCAAGGTGGGATTCAAACCCAATTCCATCTGACTTTCTACAAAACTACGCAGTTTTTTATGTTTCTGTGCTGGAAATCTCTTCACTAAAGTCATGAACAGCCTCTGAGCTATTGACCTAATCTTTCTTTTGCTGTCTTCATCTCACTAAAACTCAGCTGTGTTTGAAATTACCATCATCTCTTCTTCTTCTATTTTTTTTTAACATTTCTTTATTGAGTTGCAGTCATTTTACAATGTTGTGTCAAATTCCAGTGTAGAGCACAATTTTTCAATTATATATGAACATACATATATTCATTATCACATTTTTTTTTTTTGCTGTGAGCCACCACAAGGTCTTGTATATATTTCCCTGTGCTATACAGTATAATCTTGCTTATCTCTTCTGCCTATGCCTGTCAGTATCTACAAATTTTGAAATCCCAGCCATCATTTCTTCTTGAAGATTTCCATTCCTTTGGTGACGATACACTCTGCCAGCTCTCCATGCATCCCTGGCTAATTCTGCTCTATCTTCTTTGAGAGCTCATCTTCTTTGCCTGCCCCTTTAACTCTGGGAGTTCTCCAGAGATACAAACTAGACCCTTTGCTATTGTCGCTGTATCTTCTCTCTGACCTCTTCTCCTGCTTCATTTACCATTTGTGTCCCAATAGGCTGAAGTCACCTAATTTTATATCTCTTAACTATTCTCCTCTCCTGGCCTCTAGACCAACTTGTCAACTAGCTTCTTCAAATAGATAATCCATGAGCATTCAGATTTCCCCCGGAATGAGCCCTTCTCCTGATGTTCTATATTTCAGTGGATCCATTCACATAAACTCAAAACCTAGGAGCTTCCTATGATTACTCCTTCATTCTTACCTGCATATTCCACTAATCACAGAGTTCTACTCATTTTGTTTCCTAAATATTTCTCAAATTGACCACATCTTCTTCATCCCTATCTACTGCCTTAACTTAAGCTTTCATCATCTCTCACTTGGACCTCTGACTTGGTCACTTTCTAACTGGATTGTCTCCTGGCTTGTCTCATAAAATCCAACCTCAACACCAAAGCACTCTCTCTAAAATGCAGATCTGACCAAATAACCAACATGCTTAAAATAATTTGTGGATTTTTCATTATACAGAGAGTGAAACTCCAGCTCCTTAGTGGTATCTGGGAGCTGCCTGGCTTCTTCTCCTGCCTATGAGCTCCAAGTGCTTGGAATCTCCCTAAGAACATAACATGTTTTTTTCCCAGTCCTATTCTCATGCTGGTCATGCCCGTAAAATGCCCTTGTACACCATCTTTCTGCCTAGAAAACCCCTACTCATTCTTTATGACTTCAATCAAGATCTGCCCCCCTCCTTAGACTTATTTTATTGTCACTTTTAGCTTGTTTATTATCATTATCTCTTTATGTGTCCATCTCTCCCACTAGATTCTGAGTGGTTTGAGACTAGAAATTATCATTGTATCTTGGATAGCTAATGTAGTCTCTGTTTTGTAGGTATGCAATTAATATTTATTGAATGAATTAGTTTACTAATTAGCAAATAAATATAAGTGACTCATCCTTTTGTAAGACAGTATATAATTCAATGCATTTATAACTAGCTCAAATATTTTACATGAAATCAATAACCTAAACATTCTATAAATATATTATTCAGGGCAAATTTAATTTTATCAGTGAAAAATGATGAATGTTCATTACGACTAAGGAATCTGCTTTAAATGTGCTATCAATATTTTTTTAATTTCATCATATTCACTTATTCTTTCAATAAATATTTATTGAGTACCTCCTATATGCTAGGCACGGTTCAGAGCACTGGAGAAACAGCAGGGAATTAAACAAAATCCAAGCCCTGAAGGAAATTTTTGTAAAATCCGTATGTGTGAAGTAAACAACTTTAAAATGGAATTTAAAATAATAGTTGTTTAAGTAGATCTCTCTAAGCTACTAGTAAACATATTTAGAATGGCTTCACATCATCGTGAAAACAGGCTTTCAGTGCAGGCAAGAAAGAACCTGTAATATGGAAATGTTGATTCTATGAATGTTTATACCTTCTGGTTTTTCTCAGGACCTTTCTAGACCACCCACTGCACAGCTGTTTGAATGATAAACAGCATTTTCTCCAGCTGCAGAGTTTCTGCTCATGTGTGCAGAGATAGCATTGGGTGACCCATTAAAGGGGGCTCTAGAAGAGGAATTAGTATCCCAGAGTTTATACATTCAGCCAACTCAAGAGGACATACCGACATAAGAGTTGGCTGTAGGGACTGCAAGTATTCAGTTCTAAAGGATAATTAGATTTAGTTGGTGTTATTTGGGATATGTAAAATATGCTCAATTAATCAACAAATATGTGTTGATGTTCGAGGAAAAATGCACAGGAGATCTGGTCTTTAAGAAAGATACAATCTAGTTGGGGGTATATCAAATACAATAAAATGATGGCAGTAACTGTCAATGAGTGCTAAGTGTCGCATTGACAAAGCAGATGTCAGAGGCCAGGATGTCAATATAAGAGAGCTCACTTCCTGCTGCAGTGTTCACTGGAGCTTTATCGGTATCAAGATTACTTAGAAGAAATATGGAAAAAGACAATCTCAGAAACTAATAAGATATGATCAAATTCAGGTCAATTGAGATTTAGCATCCTGCATTTCTGGGGACAAATCTGATATATTTTGCACACTGTTAATTCCCTGCTTGTTGGATCTAATGCCACATGTAATACCATGCAAACTTCCCCACATCCACTTCAAGGGAAGAGGGAGGTTACTTTCCCCTTAACTTCAGACCTGTCCATCTAGCTGTTTACTCAGTATGTCTAGTTGAATGTCTAACAGGCATCTCAAACTTAACATGTCTAAACCAGGCTCCTGATACCCCCAAAACTTTCCTCCTTCATCTTGCCCATCTTTATCTATGGAAAAGCCTAGTCTTTGATATCTCTTTCTCCTACACTCCACCTCTACTCAATTAGCAAATTTTGTAAACTATCTTCAAAATGTAGGCAGAAGCTACCGCTTCTCATTTTGCCCTCTGCTAATACCTAATCATCTTTCACCTACATGATAATAATAGCTTCCTAAATAGTCTCTATTTCCACGCTTACTCTTTCTCAAACTATACTCAATAATCTGAGTGATCCTATCCAAACATACATCCAGTCATGTCATTCGACTTCTCAAAACCCTCTGCTGGCTTCCCATGTTATTTGGTAATTACTGAAGTTCTTACTATAGCCTGTAATATTTGGAATTTGATAACTTCTCAGATCTTTTTTTTTTTTCTTCCTACTCTTCTGTCATTCACTTGACTCCAGGTTCACAGTCTCTTGGCTATTTCTTGACACACAAGATATACTTAGGACCTTTGCACTTGCTGATCCCTTTGCACAAAATGCTTTTTCTGGAAATATCTATCTGGCAGCTCCTTCATTTCATTCAGATACTTGCTCAAAAGTCACCGCACAAGAAGGCCTTCCCTGGCCATTCTGTCTAAAACATCAGCACCCTGCCTGACACTTCCCTCTACCTGCTCTGCTTCTCCCCTTGCACTGGGGGGCAGGGATTTTTATGCGCTTTGTTCATTGTTGTATCCCAGAACCTAGAACAGGACCAGGTACACAGTTGGTGGCCTATAAATATTTGTAGAATGAATGTTGAAGGAATTTGATCAAATGCTTTATGGGCTTTTCTAATACTTCCTGTAGGAGTCTTGGGTGCTTTTCCATCGTAGGTACTGCTGTGGTGCCAGGATCTCAGTCTACAGTGTACAGAAGGGTCCCCTCTGTCCCAACGTGGAGATTTCTTTAGGGGTTTCATCCATTCTTTCCATTAAAGCTTCCTTTGATACTGAGCTCCATTGATTCACCATTTGAGGAATCAATTTCTTTCTAGCTCTTATCCTTCTAGATCGGTGGTTTTCAATCATGGCTACGCATGAGAGTCACCAGGGGGAACTTACGAAAACCTCACAGCGATTCTAATTTAATCAATCTGGGTAGGGGAGAAAGCGAGACCTGGGCATCCTAGGTTTTAAAAGCTCCCCAGGTGATTATAATATATAACCCAGGGTTGCAAATCACCACCCTAAGTGAATTCCTGGATCTCAGTTGTGTTCATTAATCTGCAATCATATTCTCAGCTTCCATCTCTACGTTGTTTTGAGAGGCTGCGTTGTTTAAAATGTAACCTCAGAAGGTCATGTATTTGTACTTATACAATAAATATAAGTTGCATTTTAAACATCTCAGCCACTCAAAATGAGGTAATGATGAAGCAGAGAATGTACTCCCTGGGAGAGACCTTCAACTGTAGATAAATTGAAGGAGTATGGGTTGTAAAGTCAGTGCAATTCAGCAAGTAATTATCGAGCACCTATTGTGCACCCAGCTTCTAATGCTGTATTTAGCATTGTGATGGTGACAGGGGCTATGGAGGAGGGAGGATGCTGGATACCTCTCTGCCCTCAGAGAATTAGCGATTGTTGAGAAGGCAGCATTACAAAAGGATACACTAAGAAGAGTCTAAATAATGTTTCCAATTCCATGAAATGCAAGAACAAGAGATGGAGTGCACGATAGAAAGTCAAAATAGCCAGCCTCCAAGGATACTGCCTTATGAGGGGAAAAGGGGACAATTAAATCATTAAGAGGAATAATAATAATAATCACGGGTAAAAAGATCTGCCAAGACCCTTGAAATAGAAAGTACTCAATCACTGCTAACACAGAACAATGATTTGTGTGTTTCATGCTCTGCCCAAAGCTGCATTCTTATTATTAATTTTGCCTAAAGCAGACCACCGTGATTTCCATAGTAATTATGAAGATGACTTAGGGCCATTGGTTTACCCTAGAAACACTCATCTGAGTGAGGAAAGGTCTTGAAGATCAGGCTTCTTTGAAAATAATCTGGTGAATGATGTTAATTGTTGCATTGCCTGGTCCCTTCAGCCAGTTCTTGGACATAGATCTTCTCTTCTCCCAGGAATCTGACCTCACGTTCCGATTGGCCAGTGGGCTCGTTATATGGCAGCCCATGTGGGAGCACAGACAGCCCGAAGTCTCTGGCTTCACAGCCCTGGTGAAGCCCATCAGGAACATCATTACAGGTGCGTGACTCAGACACCCAGTGGGTCAGTCTCAACAGACTCCCTCATATGCAGGAGTGAGGGTGATGGGTGATTTGCTCTTCAGAAACCAAGAGGAAGAAAATTTCTCCAGGGAGTTATCTAGGTGCCCAAGGTACAGGGCTCATTTACATGATGAGAAACTCCAAACCAGGAGCACATGCTGTTGAGTTGTGTGACTTTGGGGTAAAACATTTAAACTTCCTGAGCCTCTGTTTCCTCATCTGTGAAATGGGAATTATAGTATTACAATACTATCAAGGTTGTTATGAGGAATAAATGAGTTAATATATGTAAAACTGCTTAGAAAGATGCCAGGTACATAGTAAGTGAATAAGTGGTAGCTATAATTATCATTATATCATCATTATGGTAAATGGAATAGCAACTCCTTAACAATCTTGCCATAGTGTGTTTTGGCTGTCAAAGCATTTCACTACAGGAATTGCCTATGAAATAGCCCTATTGTTGAACTGTAGAAAGAGTACAACATTATAGCCTGAAAAGTCAGAAAAGCCTGGAAGGTTCCTGCTTCACTCCAGCTCTATCTCTTACTATGTATGTAACCTAACCTCTCTGTTTCTATTTATTTAAAATGTAGTTGATACCACCTTGAAGTGATCCCTCCTTCATAGTGAGGGATAAATAAGAAAATGAATAAGGTGCCCACTTTATAGTGAGTGCTTAATTCCATCTTTATTCCCAGCCCAACTTTAGCATTGAAAACAAAATCTAAAAAGAGAGAAATCATGTGAGAAGTCTACAGAAACATATATGTAGTTTGTTTACTTTGTAAATTTTCTCTGCAGACAATGGAGGATTATGCATGTAAAAGAGCTTTCTTTGTAAGGGGAAGGAAACCATAAACAAGTTCTTGCATACTCTTATTTCCCCCTATAACTTAATACAAACTTGCAAGGTACATAGTATGTTAAGGAATTTTGTAAAGTGAAGAGTGATAATATGCTTATAGTGACAAATCATGCTTATAATAGCAATTCAAAAGGAAGATGAAATTTTTCACATGGTAAAACTAGATAATCTCACAACTTACCCATATATAATCCATTAACTATTGAAGTAAATTATAAATTCAAGAGCAACAGTCTGTCATAGGTTCAAATATCAAGGAACTAAATAAGTAAAGATGTCATAGCCACAAACGATCTACTTCAGAATCTGTGGCTGGAATAAGGTTAATTTCACTGGATTAAAACAATCTGAAAGTGAAGACAGATGTACCAGGTTAAAAAACTGAAAACAATATAAATAAGACAGAAGAAAATAAAATCTGCTACAGTAAAACAAAACTATTACAGAAAAAGCCGTATCTTGATGTTAATTAAAGAAATTTAATTAAAAAAATGTTTTTAAAGTCCTATCACTTTCTATAAATGGAGAGGTGAGTTTAAAGTTAGATCTCTCTCTCTGATTAAGACGTAAATAATCATTTAACACATGAATAAAAATTAAGGAATCATGTCCGTCCAGGGAAGCACCCAGGCTATTCTGATTAAGACGTAAATAATCATTTAACACATGAATAAAAATTAAGGAATCATGTCCGTCCAGGGAAGCACCCAGGCTATTCACTTCACCCTCCCTCTCTTCACAGTAATATTCACAGTGGGTTCCTTTCCCTCTGCCCAATACCTGTGGACTTGAAATGGTGCCCAAAATCTGAGGGGGAGTTAAACTCAGTTTAGTATGGTCAGAAGGAAAACAGTGAACGTAGGTGACGTGCACTTGGTCTCTCATTTTGTGATTTGGTAAATCACTTTCCCTCTCAGCACCAGTTTACTCCAGTTCAAATGGG
Organism: Camelus dromedarius; assembly: GCF_036321535.1. Lineage (NCBI taxonomy): Eukaryota > Metazoa > Chordata > Mammalia > Artiodactyla > Camelidae > Camelus > Camelus dromedarius. The sequence goes on along the minus strand of NC_087439.1, from coordinate 65,124,075 downwards.
ACATTGTCATTTTTGCTTCCCATTGTCCCTGACCAGATGTGATTAATTTGAATCTTACTCCAGGGGCAGCTTTATGCGGTCAATAAAGCACAGAGCCTGGAGCCTGATAGCCTGGGCTGGAAACTTCATGTAAGGGGCAGTGACCTTGGGCAAGTTAAATTCCCTGTGCTTTAGTGTCTTTATCTGTAAAATGGGTGTAATAGTATACCATAAGTTATTATAGGGTTATTATAAGTATTAAATGAGTTGACATTTTAAAAACAGAACAGGACTTGACAGATATTAGGGACTATGTAGATGTTAACTTTTATAATCTTTAGTACTGCCAATTTTTTAGCAACCTATTGAGTTGGACTGAATAGGTAAAGAAATCTATATTGATAACCTAGAAATGCTAAGATTTTTGAATTGGTTATTTGATTTCTCTTACAACATATACTATTAAATGTCTTCCTTCAAGGTTTTAGCACTCTATTGAGATGGGTTTTTTATTTGAAAATAAAATGAACTTATAAAATAAATTTATATATAACATATCATCTTATAAAATCTTTGCAGCTAAGAGAAGCTCTCCTATCAACAGCCAGAACCAGACCTGTGAATCACCAAATCAAGACCCAAGACACCGAGAGGTGAGTTTAATGTATTTGAGAGAAGAAAGGAGATGGTCATTCCTTGGACACAGCGTAATGTCAAGGGTAAGACATGACTAGTGCTTTATCTCAATGGCTAGCATGTAACACTCAATAAATGATAGCTATCACTATTTGATAGCTATTCCACATTAAATTATCATCTTGTTTCAATTATTGACTCTCCTAATATTTTCTAGGCAACCCTAATGTAGGTACAATAGTGCTATTGCAAGTGGAGAGGAGGGAGTAGAAAGGAGGCTTAAGATGCAGTCCTACCCCTTAAGGAATCTAAAGTTTAATGAGGAATCAAGACTAATCCACATAAAGCCAAGGATGCATAATAAAACAGAACATAACTTACTGTAAATTCATCATGCACTCTTTGATTCAGAAAAGAAAGAAATGAAGGCCAGGGTAGTTCAAAGCCACACAGAAATGTATACTGTCATTAACTTAACACATCGCTGGATGACCTGCTTTTACTTCCAGTTCAAAACGTGCAAAATACAATTTGCTGCTTTCCATCAAAATTGTATCCTCTTTCTAACTCATGCATTACTGCCAGGAGTATCATCATCCTTTTTACCCTCAAAACTAGAAATTTTGGAATCCTAATATATTTCTCTTATTTATGGAGCAATCGCTAAGTACAGACACTGTGATTTATATGCTGTATTTCATCTATTCTAAGATGAATATTTTTTCCACTTTTAACGTTTGAAGTCTAGTGTATTCCATGATCTTCGGCCTCTTCCAATCTCTCTACTTTTAATATGATTGTCATTCTTGTGCAGCATAAATTTGATCATTTTCGGCATCTAAGGTTGCATAATCAGGGTCAGTGGCTTAGAAGAATATGTCAGAGGGAACAGTGAAAGACTCTTTAAAGAAATAACCCAATTTGATTAGATTTACTCCTAGGTATTTTATTACTTTGGGTGCTATTTTAAAGGGGATTGTTTCTTTACTTTCTTTTTCTGTTGATTCATCATTAGTGTAAAGAAATGCCACTGATTTTTGAACGTTAATCTTGTAACCTGCTACCTTGCTGAATTCTTTGATCAGCTCTAGTAGTTTTTGTGCAGAACTTTTAGGGTTTTCTATATATAGTAACATGTCATCAGCATATAGTGACACTTTTACCTCTTCTTTTCCAATTTGGATCCCTTTGATTTCTCTCTCTTGTCTGATTGCTGTGGCTAGAACTTCCAAGACTATGTTGAATAGGAGTGGTGATAGTGGGCATCCTTACCTTGTGGGACCCCTATTATGTGTAGGTTGGCATGTTTTATATTATCCCACAGGTCCCTGATACTGTTTTCATTGGTTTTTATTTGTTTTCCTGTCAGCTATTCTGATTGGGTGACTTCTGTTGTCCTGTCTTCTAAGTCACTATTCATTCCTCTGCATTATCTAGCCTACTTTTTACAGCCTTTAGCTCAGCTCTTATCTCAGCAAATGAGTTTTCCAATTTTAACTGGCTCCTCTTTATAGTTTCAATTTCCTTTTTGACATATTTTCTGTCTCTATTCACAATCTCTTTTAGTTCCTTCAGTACTTTGATCACTCCTTTTTTGAAATCATGATCTAGTAGACTATCATGGTCTCTTTCATGATGGTTCTTTAAGGGGATTTCTCTTGTTCTTTAATTGGCAGTGGTTCCTCTGCTTCTTCATTTCAGTTACATCTCTCTGGCACTATGGATTATGGAGTATCAGTTATCTACTGTGGTCCTGAAGGGGTTTGTTTATTTACTTATCTAAAGAGGATGCAAAAATAAAACTAAAAAAAAAAAAAAAAAAAAAAAAAAAAAAAAAAAATTTAAAAGAAGAAAAAAAGACTTGAAAACAGAGTATAAACAATAACAGAACAAAATGAAGAGAAATAAAAACCAAATTGAGACAAATTTTTTCAATTAATAAAATGTTTTAAAAGAAAAATTTTAAAGGGATTAAAAAATAAAAATTAAGAGAAAATTAAAAACTAAAAAAGAAAAAAAGAAAAGAAAAAAAGTGAATGTGTTCCCATGGAGACTGTGCACTCAATAATTCTGTCAAGAGGTCCTTCTTAAGTGTGGGTGGTTGCCAACTCTTCCTTCCGTGTCTTTGTCTGTTGTCCCTTTGGTTGGGGGTGTGGCTGGTGTTGTGGTGGCCAGAGCCTGCCCTGTCTATTGAGCAGAGCCTCTTTTTTGTCCTGTGGTTGTCGCAGCTCCTGCCCTTGCCCTGCTTCGCAAACCCCGCTCGCTGGTTCCAGAGGCCCTTGGGTCGCATCCGCGGTCTGTGCCAGTAGGCCAGCGGGTCGCGCCTCCTCCCAAAGCCGCATCTCAGCGCCGTACGCGGTGGGTGGGCGGGTCGCTCCCCGGTCAGTGCTGCTCCCTGCGCCTGCGTAGGGCCCCTGCTCAGTAGGCAGCCTCAGAGAAAACGGCCGCACCAACATTTGCCCTCGCTGTGTGCCAGAACTCCGCTCCTTGTTCTTTTGTCTTAGAGGCGCGAGTTCACAGAGGCTCCGGGGCAGAATGGTCCTCTCTGCCTGGGGCTGTCAACAAGCCTCAGTTCCGTCTATGAGGTTGCGGAGCCCCCAGGTAAGGATTCAGGTTTCCACCCCACCTCTGCCTGGAACCCACGCACCGGAGAGTATGGCGGCTGTGGCTGCGCCCCGCCCCTCTTCCCCTGAGAACGCGCCAGTAATGGTGCCGCGGGTCTGTGGAGACAAAGGCCATGGCGCCCCTCCCCCCCAGGGCCCCTCAGCATTGTAGCTTTGCTTTTTGTGTGTGTGTGTCTTATGGGGGACCCAGACTGTTCTGCTCCGTGTCCCCTTCCAGTAACGGCGCACAGCACGCTGCAGTCCCCCAGGGTTGCCTCTGTACAGCCGGCCTGAGTCCTCCTCCTGGCTCAGGCAGCCTGTCCCGTCCCCCACCTGCCGGCTCGCGTCTAGGGCTGGCGGTCGCGGGGACCCTTTGAGCCCATTTATCTTAGTTCTGATGGTCAAGGGCTATTCCATACAGAACCGAGCCTCGGAGGTTCCCCTCCATCCTACTGAGCTCTCCGTTGGAGAGGGGGAGACCCAGAGATCGAGCGCTGTTCCTCTTTGCCTCTGTCCCTGTGGGACCGGTCCCGCACTATTTTCCTTTTTCTTCCTTCTTTTTTCCTTGTCTCCTACCAGATTTGTGGCTTATTTTGTCTTTTGAAGTAGGTGATAGTCTGTCAGAGTTCAGCAGGTGTTCTGATTGGCTGGGTGGGTCTGTGGATGTCACTCTTGATGTATTTGTGGGAGAGGGTGAGCTATGAGCGTCCTTCTACTCTGCCATCTTGTGCCTTCTGTGAGCAATACTTTTATTTTACAAGAAATTGTAAGGGCTAAAATGCTATGATTGGTCTTTGAGGGTCTTTATCCTTTAGCAAAGTATTTTATCTGTAATACTAATGGAAAATATCTCACGTTACCTGGGCAGAATTACAGTTACTAGCTAAATGTAATTAAAATAAGCTACTCTAAGAAATAGGCTGAATTTGTGCTTCTAAATAAAGGTCATTGTACCCAATTGCAAAAAAATGTCTTTCATCCCCTCTTCTGATGAGTGATGGAAAATCCTGCACCTTGCACTTTCATTCTGATGTTTTGGCTTTGATTTAATTAGCTCTATCTAACTCGGCACTTGTTTTCTGCCTCATGTCTCTCTTCAGGTCACCTCAGTACTGGCGTATCTTTGCTGAATTGCCTGTAACTCTTCTGTAGATACTCGAGATGCACATGAAAAAGAAAAGAATCAAGGACAAAATGAAATACAGTACATGAAAGAGCTTAGCCTAGTGCTTAGAATGACACAGGTTCTTTCTAGAAGCCTGTTTTCAATCCCTTTTTGATGAAGCCAGATCCCTTTGTCTATGACGTATTTTACTATGCTGCAAAATTTTTTTAAATTTAGAAAACAATGTATGTAATATGATAGATAACTCTAGAGGATATGCCTGAAAGGAAAAAAAAACAAAACCTAATCTGCTGTCTCCACCTCCAAAAGGGGCTTCAGGTGGTCTGTGAAACATTCCAGTCGGATTCCATCTCACCCAAGGCCACCATGTCAGGCTGCCACCGAGGAAACTCCTTTGATGGAAGTCTGTCCTCCCAAACTTCCCAGGAAAGAGGACCATCACATTCCAGGTGTGTGATTGTGATGTTAGGGACAGAAATGTATTCCCAGTTCTCAAAAGTTAAATATGCATTTCTAGCTACTTGTGTAGCCTCTCTTCCTTAAAATGTGAAAGTACACGGTATATGTAGACATACTCTTGGTCAAAGTATCATTAGATTAATAATTCCGGAAATGAGCTATGAATAGCTCTCAGTTAAACATACTTGGTTGGAAGTGGGAAGACATGTCTGATTTAATGAGATGTCTGAATTAGATAATATTTTAAGTATTTAAATGCAGAAACTCAAATGATGCTGCAGGGATGTGAAAGGATCTGCTTTGATATATAAAAATACATTATACCAGCCAATCCTTGTATTAAAAAAATGGGTGCTTCTAAATTACTCATAGCGAATTCAGAAGTCTGTTCTTTGTAAACGTTCCAAGGCTGCCTGTCTTAGTTGGTACACAGTGAATTTGCTTACCAGTGCTTTCCCTAGGGGCAAACTCTACCTCAGAGGGGAGACACCCTAACACCATTTGTATAGTCCTGTTTTCAAGTGAAGTTTCTGTCTAGTATTTTAAAAGCAGGTATTTTAAAAATGCTCTTTACATATCATAAAATTCACCCATATTAAGTGTACAATTAAGCAATTTTTAACAAATTTACAAAATTACACAACTACCACCACAGTCCAATTTAGAACATTTCTATCACCCAAAAACATCCCTGTGCCCATTTCAGTCACTCCTGTTCCCACACCCTGATCCAGGTGATCACTTAATATGCTTTGTGTCTCTCTATAGTTGCATTTCTGGACAGTTCAAGTAAATGGAATCATGCCATATGTGGTCTTTGGCATCTGGCTTCTTTCCTTTAGCATAATGTTTTAGAGATTCATCTGTATCATAGCATGCACAAGTAGCTCATTCCTTTTTATTGCTGAACAGTGTTCTGTTGCATGACTGTATCACATTTTGTTAATCCATTCGTCAGTTGTTGGATGTTTGGGTTATTTCTACTTTTTGTCTATTATGAGTAATGCTGTTATGGACATTCCCATACAAGTTTTTGGATGGATGGACGTTTTTAATTGCTGGATTGTATGGTACATTTATGTTTAATTTTTAAGAGCTGCCAAACTGTTTTCCATGATGGCTGCACCATTTTGCATTTCTATTGGAAATGTGTGAGAGTCCATTTTTCTCTGTATCCTTGGCAGAACTTGTTATTGTCTTTTTATTACAGCCACTCTAGTGGGTGTGATGTGGGATCTCATAGTGGTTTTAATTTGCATTTTCCTAATGACAAATGATGCTAAGTGTACTTTCATGTCCTTATTAGCTATTTAAATATCTTCTTGTGAAATATCTATTCACATTTTTGCCCAAGATTTAACTAGGTTGTTTGTCTTCTTATAACTGAATTGCAAGAGTTTTTAAATATATATAGTGGCTATGTCTTTATCCCTCCCTGCCCCCCAAGCCTAAAAAAGATTCACAGATATTCCCTGTTAGTATTAGCTTGCTTGCTTTTTCATTTGGTAGTTTTAAAATGATGTAACGCCTTCTGGCACCAGGACCGCTACGTGGCTACATGGGTGTAGTTTTTTTTTTTTTTAAGATTTCTTAGAATTATTGAAAGTTTAGAGCTAAATGAATATAATTGCTTTTTAACCAAAATACTACTCTATTGTGCTTTAAAAGAAACAACATGTAAAAAGTTTATTTTTGTATCTTTATTTTGGACTTTAAAACCAAGCAACCCAGTTGAATGATCTTTTGCTGTTTGGGAATATGAAATTTTGACGGCAACTTTACTTGTATAAGCAGGGATTGTTTGTATTTATCCACATGATTTACTGTGTTGGGTCAGTGATGATGCGTGCTTAAAATTGTATCATTTTCTTTTTCTTTTCGAGGGGGAGGTAATGAGATTTATTTATCTGTTTGTTTACTTATTTATTTATTTTCATTGAGGTCCTGGAGATTGAACCCAGGACCTTGTGCATGCTAAGCAGGCACTCTACTACTGAGCTATACCCTCCCCACAAAATCATATCCTTTTTAATGTGAAAGGAAGGGTAACCAATCCAACTCCTGTCTCCTTGCCGACACACTAATCATTTTAACTATGTGAACACTTTCAGCAATGAGGAAATTAGTACTCTCAGATGAAACTCATTTCATTCTTAGATAGCTCTATTTAATGGCTTATCCTTTTTATATTTGACCAAATTTTGCTTTTCTTTAATTTCTGTCTATTGTTCTTGTATTAGTTTTCTACTGCTATGTAACAAATTACAACAAACTTAGTGGCTGAAAGCAACACACATCTACTACTTCACAATTTCTGTATATCAGAAATTCAGGCACAATTTAGCTGGACTCTGCCTCAGGGTCTTGCCAGACTGAATTCCAGATGTCAGGAAGGATGACAGTCTCATCACAGGCTGGACCAGGGAGAGATCCACTTACAAGCTTTTTCAGGCTGTTGGCACAATTTCTCCCTGTGGGTGCAGGACCGAGGCCCCTGTTTCCTTGCTAGCTGTTGTTTGGCGGCTGCTCTTAGTTCCTAGGGGCCACCCACAATTCATGGCTGCGTGGTCCTAACCACAGGCTGCCTCACGTGGTGGCTTCCTTCTTCAGAACCAGCAAGGGAGAGAAGCCCTCTCTAATTCCAGTCCGTTGATACAATCTTTATAATATAACATAATCACAGGAGTGACATCTCATCATCTTTGTCATATAATATAACCTAATCACAGGAATGGCATCCCGCCACTTTTGCCCTAAACTACAGGTTATAAGAAAGTCACAGGTCCAGAGGGGGAGGGTATAGCTCAGTGGCAGAGTGCATGCTTAGCATGTCCGAGGTCCTGGATTCAATCCCCAGTAAGTCCTTTAAAAGTAAATTAAATAATAAGTAAATAAACCTAATTACTAGCCTCTCCAACAAAAAAAGAAAGTCCTAGGTCCTGCCCACACAAAAAAGAAGAGGATTATAAAGGGTGTGACCACCATCAGGTAGGAAGCAGGAATGGATCCCCTAAGTGCACTCACCACAATCCTTTGAGTACGTACAGAATCTTCTCATATTACTGTCCGCTTATTCAAAGGGAACCACCATAATGACCCCTCCACACATGAAAGCTCCCATTTTATTTGGTGACAATCACTAACAAAGTTATTAAGGGTATAATTTAATCATATTTGAAGAAAAGGTAGTTCCTTATGACACAGACACAGACTAATAAGGACTACCTTTTTGGAGACATCTTTACATTCATAGAATTTTCTAGAATCTTTACATTCATAGTATTTTCTAAATTTTCATTTATTCATGTCTATATCTTTTAAGTGTATTCTAGACATTAGGGTTGTATCAATATCAAAGTTCTTGTCCTCAAAGAGCTCATTTTCTAAAAAGATAGATAAAAGAGAGTAAATGCATAAATAAATAAAATTATTTTCAGGTTACTCTAAGGCCATGAAGGCAAAAGCAATGCAAAGGGGTGGGATGTGGGCCCTTTTTCATAGAGACCTGAGTAATATGAAGGATGTAGCCTTACGAGGACCTGGGGAGAGCAATCCAGGCAGATGGAACAAGTCTAAAGGCTCCAAGGTGGAAGTAAGTCCAGGATGTTTTGGGAACAGCAAGAAGGACAGTGTAATGTGGGGCCAGTGGTAAGCAAGAGGGTAATAATATAATCACCATTTTACATATGATAATTATTATGACTATATATGTACATTTTCTCATGTTAATTATTGAGTATCCTCATATTCCTTCTTTACTAATTCTGTTCTACACAAATTCTAAGGAGTTTAGTTTAATTTAAGTGGTTTCTTAACTCAAATACTATGCTTCTGCCTGACTTTAAAAAATTGTGAAAAACAATACTAGGGTAAAATATTGAGGTCATAAAATACCCAGGAACTTGTATTTCTTACATAATTTTTCTTAACTGTAGTAAGCATTGGAAATTTTCAAATATAAATAACAAATGATCTTTTATTCCTCTGACAAAATTCAGTGTTAATGGCTTTATTCTGATTTGCATGTAAAGACAAAGCCAGCTATAGTGTTCGATGTTCCTTTGTGGAAAGACATTGTTTTTCCATCCTCTGATGTGGCCACACTCAATCATCTATGTATATATTCATTCATTGAGACATATATGCACGCAGTCGCCCATAGCACACATACATCTTCATGTTTGAATTAGGTATGAGTTAGTGGCACTTCAGAAAAATGAATTCTGTATTCTCTCTGCCTAGCTACAGTGGCTGGTTGCCATGGAAATGATGCACAAGGTAGGCCTTTCAAAAATGCTAATGTTAATATGTCTTCATTGGAGAAGTTCATGTATTAATCAGAAATAAAGAGAAATTTAATAACAAAACGATGCAAATATCCTAGGAAAAAAAGGTGTCTGCTTATACCAAAGAAGTCCAATTCACCATCTTTTTTGCCCTAACCTTGACTGAACTGAACATTACTCTTCCCTGAAGTCTGCAACCAGTGAACAGGTAGCCAGTTTCTTTAAATTGATGTCAGATTTCATCTTTAATTACTGTATGCATAGACTTAATTTCTGCTTCGTTAAATACTCCATAGGGTCAGGACTGATTTCCACAGTTTTTTGCCTCCACAGAGTGTCTGTTATTCCCTTCCAAAGTGTTTTTCTGCTTCAGATGCTCTCTACAAGCATCTCCCAACCCTAATTAATAATAACTTGATTTCCTTAAAGCCATAGTTGCTTGGAAAATGTATTAAAGGAATTCTTACCCCTTTTTGATAGTCTTTGTCATAATGTATTCTATGCATATTAAAGAAGTGTATGTAAATTATAGAAAAAAATTAAAGGCATAAAGTATTTTTAAAAAATTGAAAGTCATGAGCTAATCAGGTAGATATAAGCATCATTAATTTTTTGTATATGTACTTCTCTTCATTATATTTACATACACCATTTATAAAATATAAATCTCTTAGGAATTTTGGTTGGAATTTATGATATTGTGATTTAAAATAAGAAATATATAGTATACTTGGTCTTTGTCCCCATTTCTGGCACAAACTTCCTACAACGTTTAGCGTTTCCTAAGTGATGAGAGCAACAAAGGTGTCTTTTGTTATGTTAATGAGGTGACTTTTGTCCAGCATCTAAGGTTGCCAGGAGAACAAACCATTTGCCTAGAGGGTTGGAAATTTCAACCCCACCCCTGACCTCCCTGGAGAGAAGAGGGACTGAGGTTGAATCAGTTGCTGTGGGCAATGATTTAATCAATCATGCCTGTGTAATGAAGCCTCTATAAAACCCCAAGAGTGTTCTGGGAGCTTCCAGGCTGGTGAGCGCATTGAGGTGCTGGGATAGTGGTCAGCCTGGAGAGGACATGGAAGCTTCATTCTCTTTCCCTAGACCTTGCCCTTTGTATCTCCTCTGTTTGACTGTTCCTGAGTCATATCCTTTTATACTAAACTGGTAATCTAGTGAGTACACGGGTTTTCTGAGTTCTGTTAGCCTCTTTTGCTAACGAATCAAACCCAAGCTGGGGGTCATGGGAACCTCTGATTTGTAGCCAGTCATTCAGAAATATATGTAACCTGAACTTGCAACTGGCAGCTGGAGTCCTAGGGACGGGGTTTGTGAGACCCTCCAATTTGTAACCAATGAGTCAGAAGCCCTGGTGACAACCTGGACTTGTGACCTGTGTCTGGAGTAGGGGAAGTCTTGTCTCTAAACTCTTAACTTGTAAAATCTGATACTGTCTCTGGGGAGGAAGTGTCAGAATTGAGTAGGACATGCAGTTGGTGTCCACAGAATTGTTGGTGGTATGGAAAATACTCCCTCCCTATCTCCACACATTGAAACTGGTTGCAGAACACAGAAGAGAATCACATTAAACTTACGGATTATTTGGAGGAGAGTAGAAATCTTTATAACGTTGAATATTGCAATAATTATAGTTTGTCTCTTTGTTTAATTAAGATTTTTTTTTAATGTTCTGCAGTATTATTTATAGTGGTTTCCAAGTGCCTTCAACTTCTTGTATTACCATTCTGTTTTAGCATGGGAGTTGATGTTCTAGGTTAACTTGTTTAGTGTCTTTGCAATCTTTCCTAGCACTCCTTGATACTGGTTATTTTTTCCAAGTGTTTGTAAACTATAATATAAGACAATGTTCAAATCTATGTTGAGTATTAGATATTCCCCACTTAAACTGTCACCAGTTGATGTTAAATTCACCTTTCTTTCCACTTCTTTTTGGAGTTGATGTTTATCTTCAGCTTGTTAGGTCAAATATTCTTTAGATTTGAACATACTAATAAGTTACATTGCCAATTTTATTTCCCATCATTTTACTCCCCAACCCATGGCATTTTACATATTTGTTGTTATTTTGAATAGGCCATTTTCATTTACATTTTCAAAATGTTTATTGCTTGTATGTACAAAAGCCTTAGATTTCACTGTCTTTATTTTGAATCTGTTTTTGAAATTTATCAGTTTATTCAAATAAATGAAGACAGGCAATAAGCAGGTAAACTAAGTAGAATATAATTTCAAGTCATGCCACGCTCTGTGAAGAAAATGAGAACAAGGTGAAGAGATGGATAGTGGGAGAGTGAAGCCTTTCTACACAGTGGTTAGGAAAGGCCTCTCTAAGGGGATGACATTGAAACAGAGCCCAGATAAAGCCTAGGGCATGAGGATAGAAATTTCCACACAGAGAAGAACTCTGAAGCTGGCAAAAACTTAATGTATTCAAGGGTAGTAAGAAGGTCAGTGTTGCTGAAGCATAACTACCAGATATCTGGATGGGTCCAATCAGGAGGGAGAAACCACACAGGAATCTGAACTGGGCAAGTTTAATATAATGAATTATTAAGTATAACCTAGGACTGGGGTATTGGAGTAATGATAGACCAGCTAGTAAGAGGTAAAGGGAATTCTAAAAAATACAGAAACAGTAGATATCATGGAGCAAGCACCAACTTTGAAGCTTGGACACAACACCCAAGGAAGAACCCCCTCTCCCCAGGGCTGAGATTCGATCCTGTTAGAGACGACAAAGTCACCTCTCACTGAAGGGCAGAAAGGTCACTGTGATGCTGTATCAGGGGAACTTGCTGGAAATCTGCCTTCTAGAATTTGTCTGAAGTTCACCCTCTAGGGTGCTAGGGAAAGCTCTTTATGGGGAGGTGTCGTAGAGGTGCCTGGCTACAAAACTTCCTAAAATGGGGTGTGCCAAGGGAGCTGTTGGCTACAGGGTGCTGCTGGCCACTGTGAACGCTAGGAGGGCACAGGAGAAGGTGTGAGTGCAGCAGGAGCCTGGTGCTAGAAAAAACACCCATGCTGCAGAAGCTGCACACTGGGGAAGCCATGTGCATGGCAGGACCTCAGCACTGGACAAACATGAACACTATTGGAACTGGTACTGGAGAAGCTGCACACATTGCATGAACATGTCAAGAAAGTGCACCAGATCCAGGAAGCAAAATACTTTCCTCTTGTAGTACGTCTCCCATTCTCTCTACTGACCAAGCTGAACACCGTGCCAACTGTCAATGGAAAAACATTTAAAGGACCCAAATCCCTTTTCACAGAGTAAGCAAAAAAGATGAATTTGGAACTAAGAGGCAAAAATAAATAACTGACACAGCAGTGCAAGCATGGCAGAGAATGAGATTGGAGGGGGAGACAAGCCAAATCATGCAGGCCATGTTGGCCACTGTAGAGAGCTTGCATTTCATTCTAAGGGTGATTAAAAAATCTACTGGAAGGTTTGAGCAAAGGAATAGAGAGATGAGAGAAGCACCAATGAGACCATAAGGAAGTAATTACAAAAGCCTAAAGAGAGATGCTGGGGTCTGTGGAGCTAATGCAAAGTGGTTAGAAGGAGAATCTATGGAACTTTCTGATGGATAGAAAGTTGCCATGCAATTGATGTCCGAAGTGTATTCTAACTCCCTGGAAGGGGGGTAAACTCTAGGATTACATATACAGGAACTTCACTGATAGTAGAAAGCTTCTCTTCATATGACTGCTCATTTATTTAAATAATTAGTAACATAGCATCTTATATGGTTGAAATTTAACTTATACTTAATTTGCTACTTCAATTAAAATATTCAAGAATATTAGACTACAGGGTAGCATTGACAGTCAAAACCATCGTATACATAGGCAATTGCCTCTCAACACATTAGGGAGTACTAATAAGAGTAGAAAAAGTGAGGGGCAACACGTGCTTTGGTGGAGGGGTAGTGAAAAGCCTTTGAAAATGATTCACGGAACCTGGTCCAGGTTTGTATATCTGAACTTTTTACTGAGCCCACAGTAAAAAATATATTTGACTCATGACTCATGGCAAGTATGTAAAATGTAACAGAAATGACACCAACCATCCAAATCCTTACTCCATTTATTGCATTTTGATAGTTTTTATTCTAGTTAACATTTTAATCATAGTCATATCCTTTGGAGTTAATTTCCTGAACCAATAATGAGTCATAACCTTCAATTCAAAAAATATGAGTCTGGGAGGCTAAGGAAAACCTATCCTCCTTCCCAGTGGCTGCATTTAAAAATTTCTTTCTTTCTTTTGCTGAAGCCCTTCATGTGTGGGTGGCACCATTTGATTGTTGATAGAATAATATAAAAATTTATTTTTTGCATCATTTAACTCAGGAAGAAACTGTGCTTGTGATTAATTTTAGATTCTAGATTTAAGTTTCCCTCTTAGATTCCAGAAGTTCTAAGTTTATAACTTGTCATTTATTGTCTGTCATTCTCACTTGACCGTATATGCCTCAAGTTGAGGAAGTTTATATACTTTCATATCTCCTAAAATACCTAAGATGGTGTAAGATACCTAATTTGCTGAGTAATTGCCTAAAACTAATTTATAGTAATTTTAAATTGAGCACTGAATAATGAATATATTATGTATTTAAATTGAGTAATAGAATTCCAGAATTTTGAGATTTTTTTGGGGGGGAGGAATGAATTAGGAGTCTCAGATTAACATAAACATACTGCTATACATAAAACAGATAAACAAGAAGGACCTACTGTATAGCACAGGGAACTATATTCAATATCATATAATACCTATAATGGAAAGGAATCTGAAAAGGAAAACATATATATATGTATATGTATAACTGAATCACTTTGCTGTACACCTGAAACTAACACAACATTGTAAATCACCTATACTGCAAAAAATTTTTAAAACTATATATGACTTTAGAATTTTCAAAATGATTTCATTTTCCTTATAGTATAACTTTTGTTTGTTTAGTACTTTATAGTTTCCTTGGCCCTTTTACATAATATTATGAAATTGAAATTAAAATGTCCTAGTGAAGCACACAAATATTATTTCCATTTCTATCAAGGTGCAGGTCAACCTGATAGCTTAGTATAAAAGAAACATCGTGATCTGAACCTCATGTATTTCTATGACTCATCATTGTCCATCACACAAATTACTCACCAACTATACCAATGGAATTATTCTCCCCCTCTCACTTAAAACATACAATTTTTTAAAAACTCCATGCCTTTGTAGGCATTGTTCCCACTCACTGAAATGCTGATCCACCCTCCTGCCCCATCCTCAACTTTGCCTGGATAATTGCTACCTATCTTTCAATTCTTTCCCATGTCTCCTCTGCCAGAGAGTGTCTAGCAAAAGTGAAATGAGTGAGACCAGTTAGAAGGATGGTAAAGTAAACCAAATAAGAGAGAAGTGAATGAATAAATGAACAAATGAGGAAAGCAGAGCTCTAAGCCATGCTGCGCCACCTCGCGGAATCTGTGACTGTCAATATAATCATGTTCTTTCTGCCATTGGGAACAGGGCATCTCTCGTGATACCTCCATGCCAAAGGTCCCGCTACGCCACCTACTTTGACGTTGCTGTTCTTCGCTGCCTACTGCAGCCCCACTGGTCTGAGGAAGGCACTCAGTGGTCACTGATGTACTATCTACAAAGGCTGAGACACATGTTGGAAGAGAAGCCAGAAAAGCCCCCAGAGCCAGATGTTCCTGTCCTGCCCAGACCTAGGAGTAGCTCGATGGTGGCAGCAACTCCCTCGCTAGTGAACACACACAAAACGCAAGTAAGAGATGCTCAATCCATCATCACTTGAACCCACAACTTTGAGCATAACAGATTCTTTTTTTCTTCTGTGTATCCAGCTCTTCTTTATCCCAGTGCTGACTCTTTGATTGGTAGGTTACTCTGATGCTATTATCCTTTCTTTCCATCTTTTACTCCTGGACCCTTAGCATTTAATTGACCATTCAGAGAAGTGCTGTCTAAATGCCTCTTGCATACACTAATCTAAAGTAAGCCTCTGCTGATCCAGAAAATGGAAAATGGGTTTTCTGGCTAATCAAAGTACTAGTTAATAGAGAGTTCTCACATATAACTGTCAAGTACCAATATTATAAAATGCATGACACTAGCATTCTGCTGAACTTGATTCAACCTCCTTTTCGAAGCTCAAAATTTTCCAGTGCCTCAAGGTCATCATTAGCAATATTGTTTTTTGATATATAGATTACCATGTATTCTTTAGATGTTTGGAGGAATAAACTAAATGTGTGCATATGTGATAACATCCCCCAGAAATATCACTTTTTGATAAATGAAAGTCCTGTTACCAGCTTGAACATTTGTTCTTCTTCTCTTCCTCATGAATACCACATGTTGAATATGCAGAGAAAAATATGATTTTGCGTGTGTTCCAGTTGTTTGGGTTTACTTACGTGTGAATTGGCTGTGCCTGGAAAAACATCTGCATGTTCTGAAAATAAAGAGGAGGAATCTCAGAATGAAAAGGAATTATGCTCTGTTTTAGTAATAGATTATTCTGCACACGGTGAATATCTCCTTTGGAGAATCATTAAATGGAAAAACATTTTTTTTAAAATAAAAAGTGAAGAGATACCTACTCCCTCCTGATTTTCTTAGCTTTCCTAAATCTGGAACTTTGTGGTCTCACTGTTGAAAAGTCCAAATAAAAGTTGCAATTAATATGAAATACACCTCCTCAGTAGTAGCTTTTGGGTTCTGAAAGTTTGGACACACAAGTTAACTTCATAGATATCAAAACAGTATGCATATCCCTATTAAAAATATGAGATCTCAATAAGAAAAGTATTTAGATATAAAGCCCCAAGTCCTTGATCATGAATCTACCTTCGTTGTCTGTTAAGGATCTCACTATGAAGTGTAATGAAGAGGAAAAATCTCTCAGCCCCGAGGCTTTTTCCAAGGTTTCGTTGACCAATCTGCGTAGGCCTGCAGTCCCAGATCTTTCTTCAGACCTTGGCATGAACATTTTTAAGAAGGTGAGTAGAACCACTTATGTCCTTTGACGTGCTGGTAATTGAAAAAAACAAAACAAAGCAGTGGGGCATGAGATGCTTCTGATCGTGCTGCAGAGTGGGGTGGGATGGGAAAGAGACCTCGGAAGAGGTCTGCTCCCAATTACAACACTGGCTTGCAGTATGACCTTGTGCAGATGTTTAAATGAGGGCTTAACATTCTACACGTTATACAGAGTTGTTACACAGCTCAGTCCTGATGATATGTGTAAAATGCTTTTAGTAATGCGATAATGGAGATGGTTGTGGTAGCAGTGATGGTAACTTATATTTGTATAATTCATCTCGTTTTACCAAGCCCTTTATAGAAATAATTCTTATTTAATCCAACGAGATTTTTATTCTTCACCATTTGGACCTAAGAAACTGTATCTTACTGAAGTTCTTAGAGTGATGGGATCATCATAGAGCATTTATTCTTGAAGTCATCTGTGTTTTAAAGACAACAAGCAAACCAAGCTTTGTTAATAAAGTAGTAGCTCCTTATAACTGACCACTAGGTTTACTCCCATCTCTTCTTTTTGTGAGTGGCAATGTAGGTTTCCATTCAACAAACATTTATTGAGCATTCATAAGGGGCTAGAACACTAAAGGTAGGAAATTAAAAGGTGTAGTCTTCGTGCAAATAAAACTGAGGTGGGAGTCAGTTGATCAGGGTTCAAATTCCAGCCCTGCCACTTTCTACCCATGTGATACCGGCCAAATGATACAATTTTCTTCATCTATAAATGAGTGCGTAATACACTTAATCTTGAAAGGTTAAGAGATTAAGTGAGATAATATATGTAAAGTCTTTACTGTGCCTGGCACTTGGCAAGTACTCAATAAATGTTATTATTCTTTAAAAAAAAAAAAAAAGGAAGGAAGAAAAGAAAAGAAATGAAACTGAACCTTGGAAACTTTAGGTAGTTTTCAAAAGGTTGAGTCCAAACTCAAAACTAGGCCTTCTAACTAGATAGTCCATGTTCTAAGACTCTACATTTCACCTGTCCTTTTTATAAGTAATTAGAGCTGATCAAATAGAAAATAACATGTGTAGAATAATATATATGTGGTAGCCTATTTTTCTCTTTTCAAAATGACTGGTTAATTTCAGTGAAGAACACAGAATTATGACCCCATCTATGAGCTCGGAGTGTTGCTACCTTTGTTGATGATGCAGTAATGGGCAATGGCCATAGTTCTTCTAAAAACGTCAATCAGTAGGGGTAAAAGAGGCTTTCAGTACTGACTGCACATGAGAATCTCTGCAGAACTTTCAAAAATTCAGATGCCCAGGTCTGACCCCAGACCCATTAAGTCAGAATTGCTAAAGGCTAGGCCCAGACATTGATATATTATAAAAGCTTTCCAAGCAATTTCTAAACTCTTAGTTATACTGGATTTGAACTTATTTAACTGGTAGGAATAATAGATTTGTACCAATGCATGCTCTGTATCTTCTTTGCCTCCCCTTATGAACAGAGGCACACATTGGTTTTTGTCTGACTGAAACAATGGATCTTAGTCTTGAAAAAATGGAACAGAGAAAGATTGGCTGGTCCAAGCGGTGACTTTGGAATTCTAGACTCTAACTCAGGGGCTCTCATGTTTTACCATGCATCAGAATCACCTGCAGGGCTTGTTAAAACACACATTGCTGGGCCTCCCCCTTCTGAGTTTCTGATCCAGTGTGGCTGGGGATGAATCTGAGAATCTGCATCTCTGACAATTTCCCAGGCACTGCTGCTGCTGGTCCAGGGACCACACTTTGAGAATCACTCCTCAAACCCAACCCAGCAGAAAAAGCCAGGAAATACATTAGCTTTTGCTCAGTTTCTTTCATTCTTTTGACACACTGTGGAAATTGGATGATATTTGGTGACTTTCTGGCTCTCCCTTTCCTGGAACGTTTCCTGTGTTTTACTCCAGATCATGGAGCCCTTTGGGAAGCAAACTGTAACCTTGCCTCTGCCCTGTGCCCGACCCCTCATCTCTCATCCTTGTAGTTCAAGAGCCGCAAAGAAGACAGAGAGAGAAAAGGCTCCATCCCGTTCCACCACACGGGGAAGAGGCGGCCCCGCAGAATGGGAGTGCCATTCCTGCTCCACGAGGACCACCTGGATGTGTCCCCCACCCGCAGCACATTCTCCTTTGGAAGTTTCTCTGGGCTCGGAGAAGACAGGCGAGGCATTGAAAAAGGAGGCTGGCAAACCACCATTTTAGGTGACCACCAGGACTTCCCAAAATAGGGCAGAGCTTCAGTGACCTGTTTGGAACTCTGGATCTAGGTCTCCCGGGGAAATCTGGGTCTTTCTTAAACAGTTTAGTCAAGAAGTTTGGGCCCACATGTAGGCTCCCCAGACCCAAAATTATGCTGTCTCTTTCATAGCAAAAGAAATGCAGGTAATTGAATTATGCAAGAATCCTGTGTAATTAGACAGGTCATGGACCTATTTCTTGGATCATCCTAGATGTGGAAACATGGCCTCAGAGGGTTCTGTGCATTAACTTTCATTGTGAATCCAAGGGCAGACTTTTCTAACTTAGATATTAAAAAAGGAAGATGTAAAGAAAAGAAAAAGGAGCTTTTTTCTTTCTTTCTTTCTGAATGTCACATTAAGAAGGCCAGCTTGAAGTCAAGAGCTGACAGCTGGCCAGGGCCTAACAGATGGTTTCTGACATTTGGCTTAGATTAGGGCTGACCTTATCACAGGCAGCTTCATCCATCATCTTGACCCAGAACATTCCCAAGGCGAGTTCAATTCCTGCTAGTCGGCTGTACCTCACGTACTTCCTGACATCCCCTCACTCTCATGGCTGTCCTTTGGACTGACAAGACCTCATCAGAGCATCTTTCAGATTTTCAAACCCTCTTGTGGTGCTCTTGTCCATCTCAGGGAAGTTCACCCGGCGGGGCAGTTCGGACGCGGCCACTGAGATGGAGAGCCTGAGCGCCAGGCACTCCCACTCTCATCACACGCTGGTGAGTGACGTGCCAGACCACTCCAACAGCCACGGAGAAAACACCGTCAAGGAAGGTGGGTCGGAGGCGGCCCTGGCAGGCGGGAGTTCAGGTTCCTTTTCCTGTTTCCTGTTTTTACTCCATGTTCCATTTTCATTGTAACCTGGCTCCTGTGCTTTTTGAAAACTCCATCTGTGTATTATGTTGCTTTGTAATCTCCTTGTGAGCCATTCTTAAGATTTCCTTAGTAGCAAGAGCTGTTGGATAGCACACTATGAACACCATAGCTTTTAGAGAGAAAGCCAGGGCAAGCCATTCATATTTGTTTTTGTTTTAATGGAGGTACTGGGGATTGAACCCAGGACTTCATGCTGCTAAGCATGCACTCTACCATGGGGCTATACCCCCCATCCCATATTTGTTTCCAAAAGAGCATAGACCTACAGGGCTAGGAGCGACTTAGAGGACCTCTATGACATACCTCTGAAGGGCTTGTCCACCTTGTCTCTGCCTTCTAAAACCACCGATCTCCTTTTCAGACAGCTGATATTTGGTGCTTTATGTGGAGCAAATGTGTTTCTGGATGGAATCCAAGATGGGTTCTTACTCTGTGCTCTTAACCTATGAGCATGAATTTAGTCCCTCTTTTCCCTGGATTGTATTTCAAGTATTTGATAACGTCTGTTAGTTACCACCACAAATTTATGTTCCATTACTCTTAAGCAAAGGAGAAAAAGAACCTTTCTTGTTTGCTGTTGCCTAAACATACTAGATAAAACCAAATATTTTAGCAGTTACAAACTTGTGAGGAAATACTTTAGCTAAACTAGTTTAACTATATCAGTAGGGTCTGTCATCTAACAGTGGGTAAAGTGCACCTGTTAGACAAAAAATGTTAGCCTGTGTCTTAAGGAAGTTGGTTAAGTATTCATGTTTTCTATAACTGTCATTATTTATCATGTATTACATGACTTAACACCTTAATCATTTCCATCAAAGTTGAGAATAGCTCTGAGACTATCAGTCAAATATCTGTTAATGCTACAGTGGTGATTTGGTCATGATTTAAATGATAGTATAACTGTCTGACATGATGTCTTAGGTTAATATGGGGAAAACCAAGACATTGCTTTCCTTTTTTAGTACGATCCCAGATCTCCACCATCACAGTTGCAACCTTCAATACCACATTGGCGTCATTCAACGTAGGCTATGCAGACTTTTTCAGTGAGCATATGAGGAAGCTCTGCAACCAGGTGCCTATCCCGGAGATGCCACACGAACCCCTGGCATGTGCAAACCTGCCTCGAAGCCTCACAGACTCCTGCATAAACTACAGCTACTTGGAAGACACAGAACACATTGATGGGACCAATAACTTTGTCCACAAGAATGGCATGCTCGATCTTTCTGTAAGGAGCAAGATTTTGTCTTACTGAAGCTTGGAAGATATTGAATCTCTGGGCCAGTTTTTACAATGTTGGGTAAAATGGGCATATAAATTCTTAGAAATGTTGAGCAGTTAAATGAAAAATCTACTCATGTAAAAAAATTTCATAAATGTACCCACATCTTAGATTCATCTTTTCTTTTTTTCTGATCTCAATATTTTTATATCCTGATAGTAGATATATACAAGTGTGTGTGTGTGCTTGCTAAGTCCCTTTTTTCTATCTAGAATGGGAGTAAAAAATTCTGTTTATTTTCTTTTGTTATAAAAGCAGCAGGACTCTAAACCCACGGTATAGCAGGAGGAAATGAATAGAAGTCCAATAAAACATTTAAACCTGCATTCTCAAGAATGCCTGTCTTGATTATGGTTATTAGCAAATGAAAGGGTTGTTATATTTTACAATTATATTTCACAAAGTTTTGTAATTTCACCTCAGGGAAGTTGGCTCAGCAAATAATTTAAACTACTAGAATCAATAAAAGACATAATTTAAACATGCAAATATTTTGCATTTAAAATTGAAATGTAAATAATGATGCAATTGCTCATGCGTAAATGTTCTTCTATTATGTGTGTCCATAAGGAGGTCATTTTTCTTCATCATGTGTTGGTGGAAAGTGAAAGGCAGAGCATTAAAACACTTTGATTTTAAAAATCAGTTGAGCAAGTTTCCATTTGGGCAAATAATTTCTTTCCTATTAATTTGTTAAGCTTTATTGTCCCCATAAAGTGTCTATATCATGGCAAGTTTTAGAGTACTTAAGTGAGATAACACACATACATTTTTAATTCTTCTATATTAAGCACATACACATGATTCCAATGCAACTTAATAAAATATCTGAAAATTACCTGAATTATTTATGTTTAAGTGCCTAGAACAGCCTAAAGGAAATGCATTAAACAGAATAACTGAATCTATTTAGGAAGAGGTTAATTCAAGTCCCTTAATCACCCCCGGTTTATTTTTGTCTTCTCCCAGGTGGTTCTGAAGGCTGTTTATCTCGTCCTGAACCATGATATCAGTTCTCGCATCTGTGATGTGGCGCTAAACATTGTGGAATGCTTGCTTCAACTTGGCGTGGTGCCCTGTGTAGAAAAGAACAGAAAGAAGAGTGAAAATAAGGAAAATGGGACTGTGGAAAAAAGACCAAGTGAGGGAACTTTCCAGTTCAAAGGAGTATCTGGAAGTTCTGCTTGTGGATTTGGGGGCCCTTCAGTTAGTGGAGCTGGAGATGGTGGAGGAGAAGAAGGAGGAGGTGGTGATGGAGGAGGTGGAGGAGGTGACGGAGGAGGAGGTGGAGGAGGTGGAGGTGGCCCCTATGAGAAGAGTGATAAGAACCAAGAGAAGGTATGACAACCATGTTTTGTGTCCTCATGAAATGTTACTCCTGATTTCTTTCCAATTCTTGCTTGCTGGCAATTTGTTGACTCAGAATAGCAATTAGTCAGTAGAGTGAAAAAGTCTAGAAATCTCTTCATTAGGTTCTCAGCAGGCATGAGTGAAAAACAGATGAAACTGTATCCTGAATTCAAAAGCCATGGCCGTCCAAGTAATGTTAGAATTAATTCCCTGGCTTTGTTAATTCTGCAGGAGAATATCTCAGATACAGTACATGGCCATAATTCTTAGTCTGCCACCAAGAACAGCCTCATTCTCAAGACTTTCGGGGTCTGACCCAGTTGAGCAGTGTTGTAGCCTTCTCAGGCTGCCAGCACAAAATACCATAGATTGGGTGGCTTAAGCTACAGAAATTTATTTCTCACAGTTATGGAGGCTGAGAAGTCCAATATCAAGGTGCCAGAAAGGTAGATTTCATTCTGAGGCCTCTTCTCTTGGCTTGTAGGTGGCTGCCATTTTGCTGTGTGCTCATGTGACCTCTTTTTGCTTTGTGCACAGAGAAAGAGAACAGACTCCCCAGTGTCTCCTCTCATAAGGGCACAAATCATCTTGTAGGGCTCCCCTCTCATGACCTCATCTAACCATAATTTTTTCTCTGAAGGCCATGTCTCCAAATACCATCGCACTAGATGTTAGGGCTTCAACATGTGAATTTGGAGGCGGCAAACATTTAGTCCATAATAAGCAGTATAATTTTTCCACAAAGAAAATTAAATAAAGTCCTTTCTCTTGACTTAAGGAACGCATGTTTAGGCAGCCTACTTTAATCACAGTTAAGGGGAAAGAAGGGAAGATGTTCTGTGTAGTTGGTTGGTTTGTTGGTCTTGGTTTGGAAGATGAGCCTTGCTCCTCTATGTCACAGTATGTCACATCCAGGTGTCTTTAGCTTTCTTGTTACTGACTGTTCTTGAATTTAATTTCCTTTGACTTGAAAACCTGATTTATGATCTCAGCACTTAACATCAAGAATCAGTTTTCTCTTTTAATTTGAATTTTAAATAAGAATTAACACAGCTTAAATTCATATAATTTATGCTGATTTCAGTTTGGGGTTTGAGTTGGAAAATGCTATTAAGAAATTGAAATCAACAAGAGATTTGAATCTTGAACAGGTGACAATCTACACATCAAGTCAAGTGTTTATAAGCATAAGATTTCACCGTGCAGAGTTCTACCACCTACATACTATCTAAAGAGTAAATTGTTATTTTCTTGCAGGATATCAGGTTTTTTACATCTGAATAAGTGTTGCAGTGCTCCTTCCTCTTTTATATATTTTTTCTCTATCTCTTTCCAGTTCTACTTGATGCATGTTTAATGTGCATTTATCATCTGTGTGTCTGCCTCTCATTGTCTACTCTTATTTTTTCTTAGTATTGTGGACTCTGATCTAGTTATTCCTGCCCCAATATTCTTGCATTCCTAAACCTACCCTCTTTTTTAGGATTTCTTCTCCTGCCTTGATCATATATATGTTTTTCAATTCTAACAGAATCTTCTGGTTCTTAAGGTTCCCAACTTCTTACCTTCCTAAACATCACTGAGGACAATCCAAGGATCCTCAGATCTCACCGTAGATTAAAATTATCTAAATGATGATATAGATCACAATGGATTTGATCTTGGATCCTAAGATCTAATAAATTATTCCTTCAGCAGTTATGTAGGAATTAGCAAACAAATACAAGTTTTAAGGACCAAATTTGTAAACACAACAAATCATGAGATTCTTAACGTTCAATTTTTCTTACCTGTCAATCTAGCCTGGCCACTCAAAGAGAAAATAGATACTGCTATGTCATCATGTCATAATATTCAAGGAAAAATAGACAAGAATAAAAGTTGTGAAATTTTGATAAGCTTTTATCCCTAAGTTGATGAGGGATTTTTTGTTTATACTGAGAATCTCTGAAGTTCATTATTAGTATTTTATTTTACTTTGTTTCTGTTTTGCTTTTGTTTTTAGTTCTAAAATTTCACCCAAGTAGTATTTTTATCTAATTTCTTATTAAAGAACTGCAAGTCCCTTGCCTATTTAAAATCTAGATATTATACTAGAAACTTGGTAATATAAGTTTGACCAAAACTATCACTTTTAATTAGGATGGGATTTCTAAAAAGTCAGATTATATGTTATCCAAAACAGCCACCAAGATATAAATGTTTTTTGGTTAGTTCTGCAGAATATTACTCTTTGTAATACAGAGAATTTATAAAATCATACCTTACCGTAGGTCAAGTACATTGTGCTTGTGATTCACACAAGTCTGTTTTGCCTCAAACCCATCTGTCTTTTCAGTGAAATCAGAAGGTTTATCTAATTTTGTAATCTAGTAATACCAGAAGCATGGGGGATTGATTAGTTCAGAAGGGAAGATCTAATTTCTGTTTCTATATTTGCCACTCACTGGTACTGAGAGCTTGAAATGTTATTTAATAGCTCTCCCGATTTCCGTCTGTAGCTTGATACATCTTTCTGAATGTCTGCTATGAGACATAAATCCAAAGGACATCTGAAGGTCCAAAGAAATACAAATAGATATTTACAAAAACTTATTGGAGTGGGGAGGGTATAGCTCAGTGGTAGAGTGTGTGCTTAGCATGCATGAGGTCCTGGTTTCAATCCCCAGTTAATAAATAAATAAATAAACCTAATCCCCCTTCCCCTCAAAAGACCTGATGAAATTTTAAAAAAAAAGAAAGATAAGAAAAGAAAAGAAAGAAAGAAAAGCTTTTGAAGCTAGGAATTTTTTTTCAAAGTAACATGTAATAACTTCTAATTGTATGTAAACCAATCTTCTAAATCAGCCCTTAGTCAGGGTGACTTTCCGAGGCAGTACTCCCTTGGCTGTGTGTGCTCTGCTCTGCCAAGGGCTTGTGCTAAGGGGGTCAGTCAGGACTAAGCTCCAGGCCAAGCCCTGCTCACCGAGCTCTTCACCCAAGTGCTGCCTCTGCTAAGAGGGCTCACCTCCTAATTTATCCACCTGGAGGAGTGCCTCTTCTCATATGCACAAAGTTGCCCCAAATGTTAGCAGTGTCCTACACCTAGAAATAATTAACATTGTTTTTGTTATTATTACACGTGCCTTACATGTGTTGCCTCACAAACTCTATGAAATGGGTATTTTTTATGATTCTTATTGTGTAGGGCACAGAGTGATTAAATAATTTGCCCAAGGTTGTGGAGCTAAGATTTGAATTTAAACTAAAACATTTCTGAATTGGTATGTATGTATATGTGTGTGTGTGTGTGTGTGTGTGTGTATGTTCGAGTCTTCAATTTTCAACCATCAGAGCTGTCAAATTCCCAAGAAACAGACTCAGACAGGAGAGGTGTGGCAGGAGGTTTCCTAGGGTGTCCACTCAGGATCAGTATCTGCGAAGTATAAAAGGGGCAGAGAAGTCGAACTGCAATGTCGTTGTAACAGAGACTTTAGTCCATCACATGGGGAGCTCCGGAGCTGGGTTGTCTCTTCAGAGAAATCCCCAGGTAAAGTAAGGGAGCCCACCTTTATACCACACCCCCCCATCCTTTTTATGCCCTTGACCTGCCATTGGAGGCAGACTGTTTCTAGGAAGAGAGCATACCCTGGGGCAAGGCAGGTCTCATGAGGTAAGGCAGTGCCTGGAGAGAACTATCAGCCGAGAGCTATCAGCCATCAGTACTTCTAGCAGCTCAGAGAATGAATATTCAGTTCTAAAGAGGGCATCTCTGGAGTCCAACATTACATCCACTACATGCGCTTTTGGTTAGAAAAGGAGGACCAATTACATAACATTAGGGGAGCAGAGAGCCTACCCTATCACATAGTGAACAGCACACAATGTCTAGATAACTCCCGTCCCTTTCACGCCCTACCCACATCTGGATACTCTTTCTATGTGGGTAGCCCCAAAGTTTGTGTATCCACCTGAGCGTGGAAAAGCCCCTCACAATTTACAGAGCAATTCTTACTCATTATTTCATTTGTTTGGCACTGTAAATCGATAAAGAAAGAAGGGAAGCTATTAGGCGCCTCAGTTCACAGGTGAGAAAACGAAAGCATAAAGAGATTAGTTAATTTATCTAACATCATGTGCAATTAAGGAACAGCTGGAATCTCAGGTCCATGGTGCCTGTGCAGAAAGTAGCTAGAAGGACTGAGGAAGGCTGAAGCTTCTCGAAGTTAGTAGGACTTCCACACTGGGATCTGCGTCATTCCTTAGCAACAGCTTCCTTCTTCGTTGGAAATAATTCAAGGAAGCTCATTTTTCTGGAAGCTGTGTTCTCCACAAAGACCAAGGATTAAATGAGGCAAGAGAGAGGATGGTAGCAGTTTTCATAATTCATCTCAGGAGGCTTCCTATTTAGCCTCAAAGGAAGAATCGTGCTTAATATTTACAAGTTTTTTTTTTTAATATTCTCACCTTGCTGCTGCATGAGTATTACAATATAGTGAAAGTGTAAAATTAGAAAAATCTTTTGAAAATGTCAGAAATTTCAAAGTTTCTGACTTGGATCAGTTCCACAAATTTAACAGTAATCCTTGGCTGGTGTGTTATCAGAAGCCTGCTGATGAGGATAGTTTCTGGAAAAAGCCATTTGCCTTCATCACCAATAGTCTGCCCTGCCTCCCTCTAGGCAGTTATTCTGATAGTCTGTCAAGGATGTGAAAGCATGTCTTCTAATAAAGACGACTACGTTTGTTTCCTTTAGCACTAGAGGGTGTTCAGAATGCATAAACGTTTTTCTTTCTTGTAAGTCTCATTCTAGATTTTTGAAAAGTTAGCTTGCTTGTTGGACCCTTGACAGTTCTCCTTCACAAATTGCAGGGGCTCACTCTACAACATATGTACTTGGTTTAATAATAAAATAGAATCTTAGTAGCAAAAGAACCTTAGTGACTTAAGTAAACAGAATCCTCTTTGTTTCTCGTTTGTGGATACTAGGATGAAAGTACACCTGTAAGCAACCATAGGCTTGCCCTAACCATGCTCATCAAAATAGTGAAGTCTTTGGGATGTGCCTATGGTTGCGGAGAAGGACACCGAGGGCTCTCTGGGGATCGTCTGAGACACCAGGTATTCCGGGAGAATGTAAGAGAATTAAAGTAGATTCCATTTCCTCTTCCTCTTCCCTCCCTCCAAATTAGGAATGAGTCCTTTGACAATGAGGGTCAGTGTTCCCGGAAAAATATTGTATTTTGTAGGGGTACTTAATGCATCATAAGGTGGGAGGATTCCCACAAATATCTCAAGATATCTAAAACCCAGGCCTGGGAAAATTTAATTGGGAAACCACTTCTACCTCCTGCTCAGGGCAGGCCAACGCCCAGTTGGTAAAAGGGTGTATAATTGGAACATGTGAATTATAGTTTGAAAGAACATTGCAAAGATGAGTGCATTTAGCAAGCTTCTGATGGTCTGTGACAGATGACTTTTTAATCACCTGTCTGGGGTACTATAGAAGAATATCTTATATTAGAAAAGGGGAATCAAATTTTAGGACTTAGTTTGTTGTTTTTAGATATGGAAAATGGCCCTTATTGGGACAAAACAGGACTGCAAAAGTAGCCAGTCATTTTCTGGCTACTTTGTTTGACAATGAACCTTAACTACTAACTATCTGAGATCATATGCCTTTGAACTGTGTGAAACTTGAAACTCTGCGCTTAGCCTAATTCTGTGATGGAACATGGAAATGTAATTCCATCTCATTTTCATATGCCTCCACTCCCGACTGCTTTTCCCTACAAACCTGAGCAATAACCCACCTC
This sequence comes from Camelus dromedarius, assembly GCF_036321535.1. Taxonomy (NCBI): domain Eukaryota; kingdom Metazoa; phylum Chordata; class Mammalia; order Artiodactyla; family Camelidae; genus Camelus; species Camelus dromedarius. The sequence continues at coordinate 65,096,345 of NC_087439.1, read as the reverse complement.
CACAACAAGTCCGAGCTGGAACAGTTGCCTCATGCATACATTTGAACTGAAATCATAAGAAAATATTTTCTTAAAAGTAAGGGTTTGATGCAAATTTAAGACCAGGAAGCCCTTTGACATATCTTAGCAGAGTTTTAGGATCATGTCAAAATCTAACCCCAGCCTGTTTTTCCTTGGTATTAGGTTTTGTCATGAAATGTTCACACAGTATTAGCATGTTGAGTTTCTTTCTTAATCTATCATCTACCTACCTATCTATATATCACTCACTCTTTTGTATTCTGTTATATTGTATTGTATTTGTTTATTATATATATGGGGGTTATTTTCACAGTAATTAACATCTAAATTCTGAAACTTGACATTTTGGCCAAGGTCTAGATTTTGAGGCCAAAAATTTTAAATAATCAAGGTAATCATGAGTAAGGCAATAAAAGCTGATGTTGCCCCCATCTTTGCACTTGTGTATGTGATTTTTGACCTTTGATTTTTAATTCTAGCACAGTATGAATAATTCCCTTCAAGGCTAAAACCACATCACTCCTCATGCAGAAGACTGATTCCATGAAATGAAACATCAGAATATAAAAAGAAGTGTCATGCTTTAGCTGGAGGTGTAAACTGGCTCTGACATCAGAACTTGTCTTTCTAGACTTGGAGAAAGTAGGGCTAATTGGATCAGAAGCCACTTGAGGGGCTGTTGCTACCGCTTTGTCACCATACTGTCTTCTCTCAAGAGTACTGAACATTACTCACTCAGAACGTCCAGTTTTCTACCTGCCTTCTCAACTTTGTTGCTTTACATGGCAATACCTCCATTCTCCAGTAGCCCAGTTTAGCACTCATTATAGGGACTATATTTACTTATCCACGCTTAGTAGACGCATTGTCCAAGAGGTATAAATTTGAGAAGTTTTCCCTGGGAAAGTCTAATTCAAGAAGCTAGATGTTTCCAGATTTCTCTGGCATTGGATTTTCAGAAATGACTTCACTTTTAAAATATTAAGAATATTTCTTACCTCCATCAGATCAGGTACTCTGTACTTTTATTTTTTTTTTTAGAAATCAATTATTATTTATTGTAATGATATTCATCAAAGTGCCTAGCAATACCGGCATGTGTTTCTTAGAATAAACTAATCATTAGCTGGTAGTCCCAAATTACTGAAAGGAATTCTCTCTTTATATCTCTTGAAGAAGTTTATAATATTCATTCAAAATCAAAATACTTATGGTTTGATTTTCTGCTTCTTGCTTAAACTTCCCATTGAACTCATTCAGACATTCTAATAGCCTCTAAAGAGTAGATCTGAAACTCTGCCTTTTTGGTGTATTTTATAGAGAAGAATAAGTACTTTACAAACTTCATTTTATAGCAAGTAGCATTTATTTTATAAGGGAAGGGGGAAGCTTGCTTGAAACATAGCAACCAGAAACCTCTCTGGAATAAAAACACCTAATTTCCCAATCTTCCAGGACCCCGTAAAGGGAAAATGAGGGAGAAAAAAAAAATCAGTCCACCTGACTGTGATACAGATGGAGAGACTAAAGCAAGGTCACACTGAGAAGTCCATTGCTCATTACAAGTTTCAGACTTTTATAACCTTTCTCTTCCTCTCAAAATTCCTAAGACTCTTTCTCTGGGCTTTGACTTGTCAAAATGGTGATATAATTTAAATTTTCTTCTGGGCCACCCAGTTCTCAGGGATTGCTTTCCCTGACCTGACTCCCATGCTTATACCTGGTTGCTCCAAATTCCTTGGTTAAGATTGTCCTCATCCAGCCACTTCGCCCTTCTTGATCTTTTGCTTTTTTCCCCTCAATCCAGAGTCCTCTCTTATCATTTCCCCAGTTCATTCCATTGTTAAGGATTTTCTTTTTTAGGCAGATCTTATCTTCTGTACATACCAACTAATCTCAGTATCTGCCATCTTAAATCCTTTTTGGAAGTGGATGGTCTCTAAACACATTTTCCCCAGCAAACATTATTTGACTCTATCATAGGAGAAATAACCACTGTGAGGAAGCAAGACCTTGACTTCTACTTTTGGCTCTGCTGTGAAATGTGGTGTATCAACTTGGACAAAGTCCTTAACGTCTTTGAGCCTCAGTTTCCTCCACTGATAGAAGGATACTCTTCAAATCACAGAGGTGTGGAAGTTGAATGTTGCTATGCACTTACACACAAAAAATATGTTTTAAACAGCAAAGCACTGCACAAATTTTATTTTTCTCTCAGTGGTAAGAGAGGACCCATAAGCCTCCCTAACAGTATCAGGGCATTTTGTATGTGGCCATCTGCAGTCAATGACTGTGATTTTATTTGTTCTGATGGTGGGGATTATTCCCTTTCTCTTTGCCAGATTGTTTCCCAAAAACTGGGTTTGCCTCTTGGTAGGTATAGAGCCAAAAGATACAACCAAGCCAAAGCACAGGAAACAGAAGGATTTATTACTTGTAGCAAGTAAGGAGAACACTGGGGATCTTTCCCAAAGCAGTGTCTCCCTAACAGCAAAATTAGGGAAGTTTTAAACTAAAGGTACATGCGTATTCATGAAAGGGCTTAGGCAGTGGACAGAGTTCAAACTTTAGTTGATTGAAGTCATTAGGGTCAGTAAAGGTCTACGTCATCATCCCTCAGGTTCCTGATGATCTGGTGGTGAGCGCTTCAGGCTAATCTTTGCTATCAAACCAAATGGGGAGTCTTTACAACTGATATACTGTCTTTCCTATTGTTACTTCTCTTGCCTGGTAACAGTCCTTTGTTTCTGCATTCTTTTGTTCCCTTAAGGTCATTAATTACTGAGGCCTATTCCAGGGCAAGCTTTGTGGCCAGGCTTAAATCACAGAATGGCTTAGGCCAAAAATGACTTCTCTTAGGTCAAGAAAGCCATGCCTAGCTCTCTTTCTCCAGGGACACCCTACCCTATCTGGTTACAAGATGGCAAAATTATTTGGTGGATCCTAAGAAGTATTTTTTTGAGTATCAGGGCCTAGACAATGGTCAATTGTTTTTCATATTCTTGAGGCCAACTTCTATTTAAATACCAAACTTCCACGTTCAAATGCAGACACATAAATAAACAAGCTAGACTTGCCTTTATTTTATACCTCTTTCACGTTTCAAGAGTCTTTCCCTCCTGGCCACGTAGGAGGACTCCGGATAAGCACTTCCTACTTACTCCCCACAACATCCATAAAATCTACTTCAATTCAGAATAGCCGAGCAAGGGAGTGGCTTGCTTCTTCCCTTGACACAGAGCCTTTGAGGTTTTCTAAACTTTGTTAACCAGTCCTGTCAGCTACCTAAATTTTACACTTGGAGTTTTTTCATTGAGGTCTTAAAATCTTGATCTTGGCGAAAATACTGAGCTAATTCTGGGACAGTGTTAGACCTTAGCTTTGGGTTTTTCCTGAGGAACAGCCCTTCTCAAAGTAATCTCCCTCATACTGCTCAGCCCCCTCTGCTACTTCATCCTCAGATAAGAGGGGCTGGCAGGGGTGGCGGGCACCATTCGGCAGGGATAGACTGAAGCCTTTGTCTTCTGAAGGCTTTGGTCTCATACCAGTGGTATCCCTAGCTTAAGCTGGTACCTGTGACTTCTTCACTTTTCTTCCTTCCTTGCAGGCCCAGAACTGCCTCACTAAGTTATACAAGCTAGATAAGATGCAGTTCCGACAAACCATGAGGGACTATGTGAACAAGGACTCTCTCAATAATGTAGTGGACTTCTTGCATGCTTTGCTAGGATTTTGTATGGAACCAGTCACTGACAGTAAGTAAAACTGCACTGAGTTTAGGAGGAGTTGCTGTGAGAAGTGAAGCAGGTAGCGTTTCAGAGACACCCGAAATTTGTGGAGATAGAGTTGAGAGGAAAAGCTATTTCTGTGTTTGTGTGTGCACTTGTGTGTAATAAAATATAAACATGAAAAGCTTGCACATCATCTTTGATGACACATTTTGGAGTCTTTCTAAGGACAGCTTAGCTCAGCAGAGGGGAATTTGGTAAAGCTCTGGCATCCTCACCTGCAGCCCCTTGGTCCTTACACTCCTCTCTCTCACGTGACCTCTGTACGACTACTGAGGCAGAGATGAAGGAACAAGGGAATATGCTGATTAGTTCAACAAATATGAAATGAGGACCTTCTATGAGCCAGAAATCGTGCTTGGTGACTTTTTTCACAAAATAAAACAGGAAAGGGGAAAAAAAGACTAAACATAGTAGTAATATAATTTTGATATATATATATATATATATATATATATATATACACACACATACACATGTACTGAATTTTTTTTTAGTTGGGCAAAGGAATCTAGAGATAGGCTCATAAACTGTTTTATAGCTTTTTAGCTTTTATGACTTTAAGAAAACTCTAGTGAAAAGACCTATATTATAGGGGGAGACCAGTGAACACAAATTACATCCACAATAAATTATCACCTTCAATATCACTTAAATGTAAATGCAGTAATGAAATTAAGCTGATGCCTGAAGCCTGAGTTAAGTAAAATATGTATTTTTGTTGAGAGTCTGGGATAAAATAACTTTTTTGTATAGGTGTTTATTATTTATTTAGTATGTGTGATAGTAGTTGATTAATTTTTAATGGAGGGGGGAAGGTATAGCTCAGTGGTAGAGGGCATGCTTAGCATGCATGAGGTGCTGGGTTCAATCCCTAGTACCTCCATTAAAAATAATAATAATAAACAAAATAAATTTTTAATGGAGACTTATTTCATGGATTTAGAAACAGCTTTTCTGTTTGTATCCCAGGCTTTATTGTCCCCCTCTAGAATCCCTGAAATAATCTATGTTATTAAAGTTGTTTTCAGCCAAGCATATAGCAAATTTAAAAAACAATGAAGTAAGTAAGCATGTAGTTCAGATGCTGCAAGAGCAATTTTTTATTACAAACTATTTCTTTCTGTTTTTTAACCTATTTGATATAGAAACTATGAACAGAGGCTAAAAGATTTCTTTCTGTAATGTTAATCTAAAGATAACCTCTGACCCACTGAAACAGACAGTGAGAGGTTGGTAATAAAGTATGTTTCCTCCTTCTTCGTCGTCGTCGTTGTCGTCGTCGTCTTCTCCTTCCCCTTCCTCTTCTCCTTCCTCTTCTTCTCCTTCCTCTTCTCCTTCTTCCTTCTCCTCATCTTACCCCTCTTCCTCTTCTTCCTCTTCTTCTCCTTCTTCTCCTCCTCTTCCTTCTTCTTCCTTTTATTATTGAAGTAGTTGATTTACAATGTTGTGTTATTTTCTGGTGTACAACATAGTGATTGAGTCATACTTATATAAAGTATGTTACTTTAAAGTGATGAATTCCTCCTGGGATTTTTGAGAAGTTAAAATGGTTCACAGTGTATCAGCCAGGCAGACACATGTCCCTGACTGATCAGTCTTGGAGCTGCACATACCCCACCTCTACAGTCTACAGGTGGCTCGCAAGCTATGAGAAATACTCTGGCGAGGCCACAAAATACCTAATGTACCCGTTGAAATGTGAAAAACTGGTATAAAATGCCACATAGGGTGATGACCTCAATTCACTGGCATTTCACATGTGGATGAGTTAGAAGGTAGTAGCTCCAAGGGAGTTGTAGATTTTTTCCTATCCATATGCCCGTGGAGTCTCTGGAAGCAAGAAGCTGCTGGAAGTCCTGTGCAGCTCTTGGCCAGACTCAGTCTTCTTTTTGTTTCTGGTGGTGCTGGTGTGAATTCCCCTGCAGGGTCCCTCCCCATCTCTTCCCTCCCACTGCCCATCTCACCTGGTCCATCCCACCTTATTCTACTTCCCACCGACTGAACAATTTGCGCTAAGAAATCATCATTCTTCACCACCGAAAAGGTTGTATCAAATTAAGTCTGTCTCCACTGAGAGACCACTTAGTAGATCTTTTTTTTTTAAGTGATCACCTATTTAAAAACTACTTAGGTTTAAAAGACTTTCTTAGGGTCAACAGTTGATTCTCTTTTTGTTGCTAAGATATATCAATTAAAACACTCCACAAAGTGATGAAATATGTCATAGTAAAGACTCTGATGGAGACAATGAGTTATCTCCAAGTCTTCATAGAGATTATCAAACCAGGGGTATCTGGTTCTGTATCCTCTGCTTCTGTATTTTGTGTAGCCCTTCACTAATTCCTGAGTGACCAGTACTTTAAACTGTGTAGCTGAATGGAAATACTGCCTTTCATTGATGCCTTTGCATTCCAGACAAGGCTGGGTTTGGAAACAACTTCACCACAGTGGACAACAAATCCACAGCCCAAAATGTGGAAGGCATTATTGTCAGTGCCATGTTTAAATCCCTCATCACACGCTGCGCTTCAACGACACATGAATTGCACAGCCCTGAGAATCTGGTGAGAAGCTCCCCTCTTCTTCCCACAGGAGTTCTTGCTCTCATTCCATGGCCCGGAGAAGGACAAGTTGAAGTCTAAAACTTTAAAGTTAAAATATCAATTTTCCCAGTGTCACCAGTAACTCACAGTGGAAACTCAGCAACACGTTTCTCCTCCCTGTTACTTGTTATGTTACCTGCAAATTGGCTTATGTCTTCCATCTCAGAGGTTTTGTGGTCATTGGTAAAAATAGCTGCAAGGTTCTTTGAGCCTTTCAGAAAGAAGGTGCTAGAGCCCAGCTTGTTGGCTCATGAAATAGTAAAGGATGTTATGCCAAGCTTTTTTTCTAAAACCATATACTTACTTTAAAAATTAATGCAAATATGCTGCTAAAATTGATTTTGTCTTTTTTAAATTGAACAATGTACTTTTTTAGCTACTCTTCACAAAAGATTATGTTAATTAAACCACTGAAGCCACAAGCGGAGAGAGCCAGCCTGTAAAAAGTTAGCGCTTAATTGCTACCAAGGAGATTGTGATTTGGGATACTAAAACATAAATTGAGACTGATATATCTGACATGACTAGATGAATTCAGGTCTCTTCAGTGAGTAAAGCAACATTTCCCTATCTTACCACTCTGTTAGATATTATGAGTCCTATGCAGAAATCAGCCCATTTACACATATGGTCACTATCTGCCAAGCTACTTAAGTCAGAGAAATTATTTTAAGCTATTCTAAACCAATGAAACTATGTATTCACTTAACTTGAGATAAATAGAACAAACACCCAAACTGAAAGTAATTTTGCTAATTGTTGAAGCCATCCCAGCAAGGTTCTTGGAGCTTGAGAATAACTTGAGTACCATCCATGGGTTCAATTTGCTCCTGGCAGGAAGTAATTTGACAAGTTGACTGTAGTATACACGAGCTCACGTAAGTCTTAGCCTACAAATTCATGTATAGAAGAAATAATTTATTTCTTAGTTTTCTTTAAATCAACTTAAATTTGACTTCGAACCCGCATTCCACCAGAATGGCTGGAGGTTGAAGCTCAGTCATTCTTGGGTCTCCCCTACTTCATGGAGTGATGCAAAGATCCCCAAGTCTTAGGTAGGACCCAGGGCCTGGTGAGGCTTCATGGGTTTCAGTCATCAGCCCACTCATGTTAGTTCACGTAATACTCTCTGCTGCTGAGGGATGGACACTCCGGTGCATTTGGAACCCTTGCTTTTTGGGGCCTTGCCTTCCACGGAGGAGCTACTGAATAGCAGAGTGAGGGCATAGGGCCTTGCTTCCCACAGGACCCAAAGGACAGTCTCTGTGCTTTCCTTACTGACCCTTCCTTCTGCTTTTCTGAAGGTCATGGGCATAATTGTCTCTGTGGTCTTCAGTTTTGAAACCCAAAGCTGTAAGGTAAATGTTTCTTAGGTTTCTGTGTTCTGCTTTGTCATGAACTTTTTTAAGACAAAGAATATAGTATCTGCCTTCTTAAAGAGAGAAGAGAGAGGGGAATATGCTGAGTGAAAAGTTTAATATCTTTTTAGAAAGTCCTGCATATATTATTAAATGTTGAATCACCAATGTAATTGTTTTAATAGCACTGTATCATCTTAAGTCCATAGTCAAGTTCATGTTCAAGTGGGCTGCAACATACATATTATTTGTTAAATCTGTGCAGCAAAATGCATCATCCTTGAATATCAGGCTCTGTTAGGAGTGTCTAGAGGAGTTAGCATATTTTATCACAAAGATAGAGAAATTGTGGAGAAGCTCAACAGCAACTGAAATCTCTAGTCTAATTGCCTTTTTTTTTTTGCAGGCATCTCTTTAGAAGTCACAGTTAAGAGAGAAATTAAAAACTTGGGAATTCAGTGGTTAAAAGTGTAAATTGATATCTATCTAATGATACAGCCAACTTTCTGAATATGAAGCTTGGTAACCATTCTTTTTGATACTGAGGATGACAGGCAAGGGTCTTGGTAATGTTACTATAGGTACAGAGGGGCAGTATACCATCAGTTTCACTGTAGTACTTTGTCTTCTTTTTACGACTCCAATGCTCATCTAAGTCCAAGGAATTATCTTCTCCCCTTCTTCCTGTGAAAACTATTTAATCACATAACGATCTTCCTTTTCCCACACTTTCCGTCTTGCTTCCAAACAGGGACTGTATTGTGATATCCGTCAGCTGGTCCAGTTCATCAAAGAGGCACATGGGAATGTCTTCAGGAGAGTGGCCCTCAGTGCTCTGCTTGACAGTGCCGAGAAGTTGGCACCAGGGAAGAAGGTGGAGGAGAATGAAGTGGAATCTAAGCCTGTAGGCGGTAAAAGGTTGGAAGCTTGAGCTCTCTGAATATTAGGGTTTGCCTGTGTCTGTAGAATATAATCTTCTGTTGCACTGTCCGTGGAGTTCCCAACATGGTGTGTAACTCCAGTGCAGGGATGGTGCAACTCTCTTGTATAAGCAGTATTGCTGCTGGTGGTGGCTCAGCTGCAGCTTAGAAAAGGAATGAGTTTGCTATCAAATAAATTCTGCCTCTGTATGAATCCAAGCTCAGTTGATTTCAAACTTTTATACACTTGAACCTCACTTCATAGCTCTTAATTATATGGTAAAATGTTACCTGTGTTTTGACCCTTCTCTAGATAACTTACATTCTTGCCCGGAAAGGAAAATCAATTACTGTTACCCTATCATCCTGTTCAGTAAGTAATATTTTAACATGACAAAAGACAAATTGCTGAGCAGTGTCCAATTATTTTTTCTTCTAGTAAATAGGAGTTTATTGTATGCCCATTCTATAAGAAATGCCACTTACAAAGATCAAAAGAAACTCCTAAACTCAAAATCCTGCCTGCAGCTAGTGACTTTCTGCAATAATGTAGCTAGCTTCTGAGTCAAATGGTAAGATGTAAATTCCATCCCAACATAGACTCATGGTGGTATAGGGTTTGCAAGCTATCTAGGTTGTCTGGAACAGAGTGTTTTTCCCTTATGAAGTGTATGAAGTATTGAGAGGCAGTGGCCTGCTCTGTTGTGATTGGTGGAATGCACCATTTGCTTAGGTCGGAGGCGGGAAGCATTGTGGATAAAGGCCAGGTGACCCCTGCACCTGAGGAATGTCGCAGCTTCATGTCCGGTCGCCCCTCCCAGACTCCAGAGCAGTAAGTAGCATTGGGTTTTGTCTCCAATGCAGTGGGCTGAGCACTTCCCACTGGAAGAAATTCTATTTTCCAGGCTGCTGTTTGTTTTTCATTTCTGTTGAACTTCTCCTTGCTTCTGCCCTTTACTTTTCATTCCCAAAGCCACTCACCTCTACAGGCCCAAACCATAAATAGCCAACCTTGTGCTTACAGGAAGCCTCCCTCACTGCCTTTCCCATTTCCAGTTTCTCCCCCTCTTCCGCCTTTCATGCACAATCCTGCAGATAAATCTTGAAAAATAGCATGTGTGGTAGGTGGGGTGGGGGTGTCATCCACTTTCTTGCTTAAAATCACTTGCAAGTTGTCAATGTAATCAATGAAGCTTTTCCAAAAATAACTAAGATAATTTTTCTCATGTCCAGCTTTAGCTGGACTCTACTCCATTTCACCTGGGTCCTCTCCTGAGATTCATTCCAAAGTCCTCTGACATCAGTTTATCTCCATTTTTCATAACAGCAAAATCAAAAGCGTCTTGATAATAGTGCCCCCAGAAAATGTGCGTATTACTATAGACTCTAAATATATAGTCTAGTTCTGTGCAAGGCTCATTTGTATTCATTCTTCTTTTGATAACTATTTGCTCACAGGTACGATCAATATTTAAAATATGAACATCATTTTAAGTATGCCATTTTACTTCCCAAAACCCTGATCTTGTATTGTGATTATCCTTCTAGAAATCCTGCAGGGTATTCTAGGTTTTATGGTATCCCCTCTCTCTAGTCAGGGAAATCAGTCATCAAATAGAACCTTGGTAATCCACAACAAGCAACAAAACCTTCAAAGAAAAATAGTCTGCACAATTCTTGTAGCCCTTCAAAATCTTAGAAACTGCCCCTAAATGGGTAGAGAAAAGGAAGGAGAAGATAAATCATCTCCATGGGTCCAGGGACCAAGTGAGTTTTTACTTACGTTACAGCTCTAACTCTTAGATGGGGATTGGCCCATAGTAGGCACTTAATATGTTTTTCAAGAATGAATGAATGACAGTCAATCAGTGAAAGGATGGACTTGTCGAATTTTACCATTAAGCCTTTGTCTTCTTTAATTTCCATTCTCAAAATTGAAGTTTAGTTTTTCCTTTAAGTCTTTAAGGACATAATAAAAATCTAAACAAACAAACACAAAAATTAATGTGAAAGGCAAAGGTCTGTAGCTGAATAACCAATGACAAGACTAGTAAGAAGTCCTTACGTACAGAATTTGTCCAAAATAAGAGAGAGGGGCTTTTTTTTCACCCAAAATAACGCTAACCAACTACTGAGCTAATCTGAACAATGAGAATGATTTAATAGGTAAATCGAATTTAAAACATAAAACCACCCACCTTGATAGTTGATTCTGTTTCCCAGATTGCAAAATATTCTTTCTTCAGTGTTCTGTAAATACCACCCCATTTCTCAGCACTTAGCACGTGCCTGTTCTTTCCCTTGAATGATGATACATATTTTAACATGTGTCTACATAAAAATCTCCACTTGGTGGGATATCATAGAATTTCAAATGTGGGACTTTTCCCTGATCTGAGTGGGCCCCGGGGATGTGCCTGCCATATGTCCTCTATTTAGCACTGGGGAAAGGTGGGTGGGCAATCCTGGCTCCTCTTCTATCTTCTCTTTCTCTTGCCTTTCCCTCCCCTTCATTCCCTTCACTTCTCCTTCTTCCCCCTTAAATAAAAATCACATTAACTGAGTAGTATTAAAAGCAGTTTTATATGCCCATTTCTCTGAAACTCATTACTGATACACATTCACTGGACAAAGTTGATGTGGCACTTTATTGTACAGCTGGTCAACTATAGCCTCCCTGGACGTTTCTCCTCTCAGACCACGTAGTCCTATACTCATCACTGTGCCTTGCATTTCCCAAAGGTAAGAAAAGCTTCATACACTGTGATCATCTGATAAAAATAATGGAGAAGTCTAAAACACTGATTTAAATTCACACCATGTTTGATAAGCAGTGTCCTGAATTAAAATAATAATTGAAGGTATTTAATACTCTGGTACTAAAATCTGCATCTCCATATAAATATCTTCAGAAAATGATTACACAATACTGTCAAATTTTAGACAGATCCCAGGTTTAACCTCAAAGCTTATAAGCAAATCATTACCTAGAACCCCTGAAAAGAAATTTCACCATATGTTACTAGAGTATTTTCTATAACCTATTCTTTCCAAATTACTGAAGTATATATGTTGTTCAAGCTGAAACGTGGAAAACACAGAAAAGCATGGAGAAAAATAATTTTTAAAAAACATTTTTTTATTGAATTATAGTCATTTTACAATGTTGTGTCAAATTCCAATGCAGAGCACAATTTTTCAGTTATACATGGAGAAAAATAATTTTTAAATCCAGATATCTTCAAATACAGATGACCACTCCAGATCTGATACATTATATTGAGTGACTATTTGAACATATGTGCACACAAGCTCACACACAGAGACACACTTACATGTGTACTTTTCTTTTTATTACCTTGGTGTTAATCCCGTTAACCCATTTGATCACTGCCTTTTAACTTTGCAATACATCATCAACGTACCTCAAATCACTAGTCTTCTGAAAATAGAATTTTAATAACTACAGAGGATGCCATCCTACAGAAGCCCTACAGTTTATTCAGCTGTTTCCCTGGAGTTGAACATTTAGATTGTTTCCATTTTTTTTTTTAACGTTGACCCACAAACCTCAGTGAGCATTTGACTTTCTCGTATCTACATGTTAGTTTATTGTCCCATTGTTTCCTTGGGTTAACTTCCTAGAAATTGAATTTCTCTGTTGAAGGTGTAGACAGAGGCTTTGGATAACATATTATCAAAGTATCTTCCAGAAAGGTTGACTCATTCTGTCTCATCGTGGTAGTGTGATAGTACCATTGCTTTTTCTCCCTCTCCCCTCAATCTTTCTTAATCATTAAATAATTTTACTTAATGAGTGAAAATGAGGATCTCATTTCAACTGGCTTTTTTTTTTTTAAGTCCTGGTGAGATTAAACTCTGCATGCTATTGGCCACTTGTCTTTTTCCTCTTGTGGAATGCCCTAGTCAGAAATCCCTTTGGAGAGGTTCCCATTTGTCTTACTGAGTCAGGCTAATTCTTGTAACTCTTAAATTTTAAGCTTCTTTGACTTAAGAAAGCTAAATAATCAGGAACTATAAAAATAACTTGGTGAAAAATTGTGGGATGAAGCATCCCCTGGGTATGGTGATTGCATTTTATTTATTTATTCAAGCATTTTTGTAAGTTTGTTTAGTGCCAAGAATTATAGGTGGGGAATGGGGTTGGGAGCAGGGTTGGGGTGGGGAGTAAGTTACGGTACTTCAGGAAACTTCAAAAAAGTTAAATATTTACTGACACGGTAACTGCTTCTGTGATTATGACTCATACTTGCAGACAATTACCTGCAATAATATTTAGTCTTTTTATTATGGTTGAAAAAAATGATCACCTCAATTTGACAGCTGAGACATGACTATTCTCAATAACCACTCAGAGTCAACTTTGGTCTCCCTCCTTCCACTCCCACTCTGACTCTTCCTAATCCCAGCCCATCAAAGATCAGCCTGCATGATTTGCCTAAATATCATTGTCAGGCAGTTGAAAGAAATCTAGGAGAATTTCACGTGTGTTGTCAGACGTCTAACCCTATCATCTGCCTGATTTTCAGCGATGAACAAATGCAAGGGGGCAACCTGGGACGGAAAGATTTCTGGCGCAAGATGTTCAAATCTCAGAGTGCAGCGAGTGACACCAGCAGCCAGTCTGAGCAGGACACTTCAGAATGCACCACTGCCCATTCGGGGAACACCTCTGACCGGCGCGCCCGCTCACGGTCCCGCAGAATTTCCCTACGGAAGAAGCTTAAACTCCCCATAGGTAAAAGTATGTCTGTATTGATTTTATGGTTTCTCTTATTCCCTGCCATATCCTCAAATCAACTCACAATCAAAACAGAGCAACGCATGGAAGGAAAAACTTTCAAATCACAAAGACTAGGCTGACTTCATTCATTCATTCATTCTTCTTTCAGTTGATATTTCTCAAACCCCTACTGTGTACTTCCATCATGTGCAAACACTGTGCTAGGCTTCAGGGATTAAATGGTGAGCAAAATTACACAGTGCTTGACTTTGCTGAATTTATAATCTATTAGAAGTGATAATCACTAAAGCGGATAGTCATACAACTAATTATAGTTGCAAACTATGAATTTTATGAAGGAAATTTATGTAGTGCTCTGAAAGCATGCAATGACAAGACCTAACCTAAATAGGGAGAGGGAGTAGGAATCAGGGAAGGCTTCCTGAAGGAAGTGGCATTAAGATCTACGGGATACTGAGGGGGAGTGGAAAGGAGAGCACCCCAGGAGGTAGCAGTACAATGTGCGAAGGTATGGGTTCTTTTTGTCCTCATCTTAGTCATGTAATTTTATAGCCCAACACTGAAGATGTTTATTCAAAGCATGTACATTTGGAAAACAATTTGCTTTCACTTTTATTTACATCAAGCCATGTAACTTTCACTGCTTGTTGGGCACATGCTGACTTTTTTGTTTAATCCATTTGGGAGAAAATGCTATCATGGTCTAATTTTTTTTTTAAATTATTAAATAGGAAACTGGCTGAAACGATCCTCCCTCTCGGGCCTGGCAGATGGTGTGGAGGACCTCCTGGACATCAGCTCTGTGGACCGCCTGTCTTTCATCAGGCAAAGCTCCAAGGTAAACAGAACATTACTTATGTAAGGGAATGTTGGAGTCACTGATAGGAAAATGTCAGGGCTGAGAAATGCTAAACACCTGGCGGGGCCAAATAAGGAAGAGCTGAAGAAATTCCCTTCAAGTTAAGTAAGTTTTAAAAACTTAAATGAGCAATGGAAACTAAGACATCTTCGTGGTAGACTATCATAGACAGGAAAAAAGTGACAAAAACTTTATGTAAAATTATAATGCAGCTGTAGAGAGGTATATAGGTATTATTTCCCAGCTACTTTTAATTTTTAATACATATGTGAAATTCTGACATCCAAGTTCCTATCCAAGGATGGATATATAATTGTATAATGATTCCTTTTACACACATGCACATCCCCCCAACCAAACCACCCACCCACACACCACTTATCTTCCTTCCCTACTTTTCATACCATATGGACCCTTCTCCCCATTGAAAAGGGTAAAACAGCTTAGAATGACTTTTCCCACTAAGTGCTTCTTCATAATACTGTTAGACATTGTAGGAGCATGCAGTTTGGAAAAGTCATGGTTCTCAGTGAAATCCGTTTCTGATAAGAGTCTTCCTTGTGGCTGATGCGTGGCCTGGTCGCTGTAATTTTCAGCATATAAGACTTTAATTTCTTTGTATACAAATTATTTGCTTACACTCTTTCTTCTTTGACTCTTACTAAAACCACTTGTCTTCTGTTTTAAAAGCAATGTTTTGAAATAATAAAAAGAATATAGAACATTATAGGACATTTATAAGATATATTTATAATTCCTCCTTCATATTCTTTTTGCTAAAATTTGGCCTAGTATCTGAGAGTCTATGAGGCCCATAGCTTCATTGCTTTGCTGAAAACAAACACATTTCAATTGTTAGAAAAAAATATTATTGCACTTTATAGTACACATTATAAATTGATTTAAACCAGTTCCTATTTGGCTATCTTTCACTTCATTTGATTCTCAGTTGTGGTATTGTTTGTAAAGATTGCATGTGAGTTGTTGTTCATAAATTTGAGTTTGGACTTTATCAGAATTGAACCTTAAGAATATCTCAATTGTTCATGAAATTGTGCCTGATTATTTCACTTTCAATCTGTGACCAACACTCTCTTCAAAATGTAGTTATTAAGTGATGTCTTTTTTGGCACATGGGAATAAACTATCCAGACTAGCTAACCAGGTGTAGAAGTCAGAAGAAATGAAGGGAACTTCATATTCTAAACAACTTATTTTTCAAGGTAAAAGTTAGTATAAACACAAAGAATTTCCTTTGAATTGAGTTATGTGATCGCTTCCCTTTTTTTCTCAGGTCAAATTCACCAGTGCTGTGAAGCTTTCTGAAGGGGGGCCAGGGAGCGGAATGGAAAATGGAAGAGAAGAGGAGGAGAACTTCTTCAAGCGTTCAATTGGTAAATGTCACTTGGCCTAAGAATTACATCCAACTTTTCATTACACAGAACAAACATTTAATGAGATAAAATGATCCATTTTTCTATTTCCATTGATTTCTTATTCATTTCTTCCTCATATGTGTGCTGTTTTTACTACTATTTATAGCTTCTCTACTTGTTATCAGTTTGGTTCAACAGACATTTATGGAAGTCCTACTGGGTTCCTCACTCCCTGGTGGGCCCTGGGTTTACCAAGAATAAGACACAGCCTCTTCTTCTGCCTTTCTATCCTTTGTTAAAATCTGAGAGTAAAGAACCTTCATATATCCTTTTATCCACCCACCTATCTACTTAGGAATTCTGCACATTTTATCCCTGACAGGTGGCCAGCCACCCTCTGAGCACTTCCACTGAGGGGGAGTTTATTACTTTACAAAGCAACTAGACAGCTGTCATTGTTAGAAAGTCTTTCCTCATGTTCTGAAAGTATACTTATCCATAAATTTGACTCACTAGTCCTAGCAGTGATATCTGTTCATGCACATACACACACACACACACACACTCACTCATACACACATAATGGTAGTTTCACCTATTATCCATTTCACCTTCTCTCTTTTCATCTCACTTCTGCTGGTTTAATATTGTTGATTCCTTTTGTTTTCCTTACATAGAAGAGTCTCTAGGTCCATCACCATTTAGATTCCATTTTACATGTATTCTAGTTAGATAATGTGCTTTACAAAATGTGGTGCCTCAGATGGAATGCAATATACCATTTTGACTTTAATCAGTGTAGTAGATAGTGTAACTGTTAAGCTCCAGGGATATAGCCAGTGGATGAACACAATTTAAGACTGCGTTATCTATTTTCACATCACATAGTTGATTTGTATTGAATTTTGGACTTACTTTTGCTAGATGTCCTTCACATGAATGAATATCATGCATCACTTTGAAATAGCCATTATTAATTCTTCATCTCAAAATACATAAAATGTATTGTTTCATTAACTTGCCGGTGGTTGTGACTTGCCCAGGGAGGAAGTTAAGAGCAAGAACCCAAAACAAGTTGAATTCTGAATCTTTTCTCCTTTACCATTGTGCTATAAAGATACATCAGCAGACATACACATTTCCCTATTTTCATCCAAGGTGTTGACATTACTACTAAACAGGGCAAATCCAAAGAAATAGCTCATAGAACACATCTAGTTGACTTTTATTGATTAACAATTTGTGGGTACAGTTTTTCAGCCAATCACACACTTAATTTACTAGTGATTGGCAAGTACTTTCCAACCTCGTTACAAAAACATCATCTGACTTTACCAAAATATTTCACTGGTATCTTTATAACTCTGTCAAAAGGAGACATGTAACTTAGTTCAACAAGATGTCTTCTTGATACTACAAGGGTTCCTATGATTACTTCTGTGTTTTTCTTTTTCTTTTTTTTTTTTTTTAATGTTCCTCTCTATGTAATTCTCTCTTATAGAATTGGGCTAGGGCACACATCAAGCTAATTAGTCTGTGGTTTCGAGAATCTTCCTAGCAATCAGGATCTTTGTCGTTTTCAGTCCTCTTGCACTCTTTTCACTCATGATATTTCAGAGAGGATACATCTAGTGTTCAAAACGGCCAGTATTCTGTGGTGGTTGAATGAAAGTATGGAACTAAAGTGTGTTCTCCAGGTGCTGTGTTAACTGGATGTCATTTGTCTAGTACTGTAATCACATCTCCAAGTTCTTTCCATGCACTGGTGTATAACTTGGTGGAACTGAAGCTTAAACTCAGAGACTAGGGTCTCTCACATTTGGTGGCTTCTTAGTGAATCTTTTCTGTACTTTCCCATTTGTGAATTTCTCTCCTTTGTAGAAAGGATGAAAGCATAATTGAGTTGTTGACTTTCCTTTTGACTTCCTTACATTCCTTTCTTCAGGTAAAAAGCCAGTATTTTTACTCTTACTCTTGTTCCAAACATGTTATCATTAGTATTTCTCACACACCTTAGTTCATTCTGGATTTTGTGTTTTTCTCACCACCATTCTTACAGATTTCAGCCACTGTTTCACATGCTCTTTATATTCCCTTCACAAATAGAAAAGACCTGATACAGAACATTCATAAAGCCTGAGTCTAGGGTGAGTTTGTATCAACAATCAGCAATACAGACAGTCTCTTCCTGTTTGTCTAGAAGCCAAAATGATAAAATCTGGGACTGATTCTGGAATATTTTATGTGCTTTTGACTTGCAAAAGAATATGACTTGACGTCATCATTCTTTGTCCTTGTTTTCTGGCTTGTTAAAAATTACAAAGAGTAGTCTGTGAGACAATTCTTTTGGAATCTCTCACAGAAGACAGGTATCCTTAGCTATTATAAAGAACAAAACAACATTATGTGCTAATCTAAGTACATTGTATTTTGCAACAACTACCATCCTTGACCATGTGAACACCTTTTTAACTTTGAGCCTAATTTTGTTTTTTCTTTCTTTCTCTCTGTTTTACTTTACAATCTGACTAAATGGTCTCTGTGCATCCATTATAGATGCATTGTCCTTTTCTTTCTTATTCAAATGATTTTCATTTAATTGCATATTGCCTGTTTCTTGATTTAAAGTTGTTAAAGAAAACAAATATCAGAGGTTTTCAATTTAAATGCAGTACCCAAACTTCATTGAATTAAGATAAAATGCAATAGCTGATAGAATTTTTAACCTAAAAGATTATTCAACAAATGAAAAATACATTTGCTGAATATTTAACAGAACTGAAATTACATTCAGAGAACAGCTATCTTTTTCTTCTATGTTTCCCCATTCATTAAGAATATTTTATTATAGAAATCATGGATGATATTTCATTAATTAAAGCGGTGGATTTCTTCTCAACTGATCAGCAAACTTTACTGAATATCTTCTTTGTGCTCAGCTCTGCCATGAGCTCTATGGGAAATGATGCTTAAAGAAATACTTCATCTTGAAATGACGCTTTGGAGATTTAACAGCTTTTTAAAAATGTATTCTATGTAAATTATGCCTCAGTAAATTTAATGTAAAAAAAAAAAAACCCAGTAAATAAATGCAACTAAACCATGCTGAGACTAAAAAATTAATGATAGCCAAGGAAGCCAAGAGGCATCCTTACATTCTTGTAAGTTTATATAAAAGATAGACTAAGAAGAGGTACATTTTATAGGCAAATTACTTTATAACATTTCTTTTAGTATTACAACACGAAATGCAAAACTGCTCAAAAAGTTAGCAAATATATTGTTATTACTGCTTTACAGGTACAATGGAAAATTTCCATTGTAAATAGCTTTTCCCTACGGCATGATCCTATGTCCTGGGCTCACAGGGTTCCACTGATCTTCTTATCTGTCATAAGGGTACATCATTCTGTGAAGGGCTCTTCATAGAATAGGTTCTTGCTGACAAAAGTTGTTTTGATCACTTCTCTCTTCACTATTTTGGTCATCATCCTTAGCTGCGTTCTTTCTGAAGTTCTTTTGATCAAAATGGCACTTTCTTTAGTGATATTGAATATATTTCTTTTAGAATTAATTATCTTGTCAAAAAATATTTTAAAAGATGTGGGACACTTATTCTTAATGCTTCTTTTAATAAAATGATGACAACTGTTTTTTAATAAATTGGTAAAATTAGAATAATTTTTTGATCATCCATCCTGTCTTATGTATTAGTTCTTTTATAAATTTGAGAGTTACCACTTGATGCATCTTAATTATAGTAGGAAATAATGAAATGAGTGGATTCACTAAAAACAAAAATCTTATTATTTGGGATCTATCAAATTCAAAGTTTAAGTTTAAAGACTTAAGGCTATAATTTTATTTAATGGATGATATTTCCTGTGATATGTATATGTATTAAAGGGCTGTATATAAATGATTAATGAAGTGATATATAGATAGGAAAAATAATAGGAAGTTGCCTGTTCTTATAGCTTTGGTAATGTCCAGTGATTAAATACTGTATTGTCCAGGAAATATTTGTTCCTAATCTATAGCTTCTATGCCTTCTTTGTATCATTTGAAATTCTGTCTTTGGAATTTTTTCCACTGTCAGATTCTTCTTGAGCTACTTCCTTTTGCGTTTGATATGAAATATGCTACACTAACTGAAAAAAAAAATACTGAGGGTGTTGAACATAGAATTTTCAATATGGAATATTTGTACCTGAAAAGAAGACATACCCATAAGGAATGAAATGTGGGAAATGTTGATAATGATATTTTAATTATATTCTGAGCCATTTTGTATTCTTATGAAAATTTTCAAACATGGACAAAAAGTAAAAAGAATTTTCCAATAGATCCCAAGTATCCATCACCCACTTGAAATAATGATAAAAAATTTTACAATTTGCTTCATCTTTTATTTTTGCAATGTGTTTTAGAACAAATTCCAGACACCATATCATTTCACACCTACATACTTCAGTACGATACTGTGACATTTTGAAAGTTGTTGACCAGGAATCGGTAATTGTGTGTCATGCCATATTTTTTTATCTTGTGGTAATAAAGTCCAAAGGAATCTGTTCCCCAAGCTTGAACTACTTCCAAAGGATGTGTTTTCTAAAAGAACAGGTGCCCACTTTTTTCCACTAGTTCATCTGTTGGCCACCATCCCTTGTGTGGGACATACTCTCTTGGTAACTCAAGCTCATAACTGTAAATATGGCCCTTTTATCTACGATGAATGCAGGTTATTAAAGGGGTAACTCCAACTCTGGATTTGATTTTTAAATGCAAATTTGCAAACATTAGTGTTAATTAACAGGGATAAATTATTCACCATACATCCTGCAACCACCAGTGGTGACACACTAGTGTGTAGGGCACCTCAGTTGAGAGCAACAGTTACAAGAGCCACCTTTGTGCTAAGTGGCAGGTGGGCAAGTGGGGCAGTGGGTGGGAGGGATCAGGGTATTCTTGATAGAAGAGGGGAGAGAGTCATTTCCTGTAATGGGATCTGTCACCTAGTGAGGACCAGGAGTTGGTAGCATTGCAAATAAATGGCATCAGCGCAGATTAAACCAAGCACTAAATCAGCACCCTGGAGGTATATTCTTAGGTAGTGGAGGTACATTTCAGAATCATGGGAAGTAATTTGAGCTTGATTTTAAAAAAACTACATTCAATATTATTACCTTATACAAATTATACACACACACACACACACACACACACACTAGAAGCACTATATATATATATATACACACACACACACACACACATTTATAAATATATATATACTAGAAGCTATAGAAAAGCCATGAGATATTTAGGCTTTCTTAAAAGTGCCTAGGGATTAAAAAAAAAGATGAAAAACAATGCTTTGTATTATTCTTCCTTAATGTGTGATCCTTAGACTTTCTGTATTAAAATCATGTGGCATGTTTGTTAAAAATATACATTGCCCCCAGACCTATGGAATCAAAATCTCTAGCAATAGGACCTGATATTCTGCATGTTAAGAAGCTCCTTCTTGAGCTAGTGACTGATTCTCATTCGTAGGTAGCTTAATATGGAAAAGTAAGTGAGGATGGGTCAGTGGTTCCCAAACCTCTGACCCCTGTGTGGGGTCAGGCTGGCGGCATCATTATCACCTGTGAAGATTTACAAAGTGCAAAATCTTACATTCCTCTTCCAGGAATGCTTCTGAAGTTCTGAATAAGATTCAGGAACTTCCCAGATAATTCTGATAAACAGCCATGTTTGGAGATCCTAGAATTAAATGAGCAACCTCTCAAGTCCTTTACAACTCTAATAGTCAGTGATTCTTTGCATTGTAGCTAAATTATCAAGATATTATCTTTGATATCAGCTTTTCTGTAACAAATCTGAAATTGCACAGTGATTTTTGCATCTTCCATAAAAACAAGTTAGTTGTTGATTACAGGAAGAATTATTTTAAATAATCCTCTTAGCAATATTAGAGAGGAGATCTGGTGGCAAAGTGATCAGACCCTATATTTAAATAGTTGTATAAAACCCCAAATTTACATATATACTATGTGTCATCAGATTCCTAAAAGTCA
This sequence comes from Camelus dromedarius, assembly GCF_036321535.1. Classification (NCBI taxonomy): domain Eukaryota; kingdom Metazoa; phylum Chordata; class Mammalia; order Artiodactyla; family Camelidae; genus Camelus; species Camelus dromedarius. The sequence goes on along the minus strand of NC_087439.1, from coordinate 65,074,575 downwards.
AGATGTGTCCAAATCAAGCATTAGCTAGAGAGGAGGGAGATGTGGTCCAGGAAAATGTTCTCAGGCCAACAGTACAGAAAATGCATTGTTAAAACTTCAAAGCTCTGTTTTTAATTTATAACCATTATACTCTCTCTCCTTCATTCCTCCACCATGGGAAAACCCCTGCAGGTTGCCACAGTTTCGATGACCATCTGTCTTCCAACCAAGACGGTGGAAAAAGCAAAAATGTGGTGAATCTTGGAGCAATTCGACAAGGCATGAAGCGCTTTCAATTTCTGTTAAACTGCTGTGAGCCGGGGACAATTCCTGATGCATCTATCTTGGCAGCCGCCTTGGATCTCGTAAGTGGTTGGAAGAATTTGCCCACCGTGTCCCCGATTCCAGTTAATTCTGCTAATGGAGAAAAGGATAAATCCCTAATCCTAATCCTAACTGTGGGGTTATGTTTTGTGTTTTTGTTTTTCTCAGCATTAGTGGCAAAAGGATAAAAAATAAAATGTAGTGAAGTGAGAGAAGAAAAGGAAGGCGGAAAAATCTTAGTAAATATATTCTGGGAAATAGAATGTATAGCATCATGATTAAAAGTATATGAGGGTTCTGGAATGACTCTGCTTGGGTTAAAATCACTCTGACATCTACCAGCTAAACTCTGTAAAAAGAGTAAAAGGAATAATGTTATGCCTACCCACTATGGCTACTGTGAGGATTAAATGAGATATTAGATAGAAAACCCTCATCATAATACCTGAAATAAAGTAATTGCTCAATAAAGTAGGCCATTATTATTATTATTATATTATTGTTAGTTTTATGTCTGTCATGTTTTAGTCCTTTAAACTCTGACTTTGTTTAATTACCTATTATTGGAAGGAAAATATGAAACAAGGATCAATTGACATTAATTGTGCAGAAACATCTCAAACATCGTATGGCATTATACACACTTAAGAGATTCAAGGGTATAAAGTAGATCTTGCTTAGAAAGTATTTTTGTCCAGTAAACAAGGCCCAGATGTCAGTTTTGAACTCAGTCTCTCAATTTCCTTTATTTACCTTCTGGTTTAATAAGCTCTTCATACATTGCATAAATACTGGGTACAAAATTCCAAGTAAATATCAAGAAATAAAAGTCTCTTATTTTCTCATTTAAAAAAGAAAAGCTAAAATTGACATTTTTACAACAAAAAAATTTAAGCCTGTCTGTAAAATGATCCTTTTTTACAAAACATGAGTATATGACCACTGGCCACTCATATTTTACCTTGTAAAATCGTCCAAACCTTGTAATATAATTCATGACATTTTTCTGTGACATTTATCATTTTTGCTGTTAGGGTATTTAGTGACCAGCAAGGGAAGTAGCTTCACTGAAGCCTGAAATACCACTGTAATCACCCAAAATGATGATTTGTGGTTATATAAGATTGTTCAGTCAGTTTCCCATTCCTGAGTATTGGCTTTTGCAAATATTTTTGTAAATTCCAAAATATTTAATGTGTATTGATATATGCTACCATGACTATAAAATGTAGAGAGTCACAAGTCTCCAGGAGAGCTGAGGCTGGTGGCAGACAGACAAAGAACAAGGAGATACCTGTCTTAAGCAAGGGAGCTGAGAGGCAAGGAGCCAATTTCTCATTTTCTAAGTGGGAAAGTGGTAACTAGCCTGTCACTCCTTTGAGTCATACGTGGCTCTTCTTAATCACATCTTGATCTATCCCAAAAGGAACAGATTAGAATAAATTAATGTAACAAATGAATAAGGAAAGGGCAAACAATTGAACATTTCAAAAATGAGTAAGTACATCAACAGTTCACTGAAAATATAAAGCCAATGAAGTATGTCCCATTGTATTTGCACTAAAGAAGTGCTCATTAAAATAACTATAAATTTCTATATTTTTACTGTCAGATTTGCAATGATTAAAAAGTGTTAGCGAGGTATGAAATATCATGTTGTTAATAGCAGTGGAAGCAGTAGACTTTGATTAGGGAACAGAAGGAAGCATTGGGATAACAGAGTGATAGTGAGAGAGCAGTAATGCTGAGCGGAGCCCCGCCTTGGTTCCCTCCCTGAGTAGTTAGTAATTTGGGACTAGGTGTAGTCATGGGGGAAGAGCAGTTCTCTACATACAAATACATCAAATGGAAAGGGTGGTAGAATTTGAAAGCCTGAAGTCAGTGAGACTTGTAAGATACTCACCGTATAATAATTGATTAATTAACTCAACCAATGTCTATGGAAGGCTTCCTGTGTGCCAGGCATGGTGCTAACTGTTAATGATAACACAACAGACCTCAAAGAGCTAGAGAGCTTCACCTGTTTTGCAACTTTCCTTGTGAAGATGATATTTGTATAGTGATCCATTTTCCAGACTTGGTGTATACAGCATTCTATGGTTGATAAACTAATGATTTAACATTTATTGTGTCCCTACTATGTTTTCAAAAAAAAGAAAAATTAAATCTCAGAAAGACCAATGGGCCAGGGCTCAAAGCTAGAAAGAATAGAGCCAGGTTAGAACCCAGGTTTGTCTTCAGAGATCCTAAGATTTGTACTTCACCATGTTGACTCACTCATGAAAAGAATTATGTGAAATCGCTATAAGAACTTTAAAACATAAAAAGTAATAAATTCTATATTTTATGCCTGTTAGTTTAAATGTGATTAAGAAAGTGTAGATGACAGAAACTAGCTGAACAACTGTTAAATACACAATAGCAGTTGTGTGTTAGATCTTTCTGGATAGTTCCAAACTTCAGTGCTATCAGGTCCATCTTTGTCTCAACCCTAAAGTCACAGATAGTTTGGAAAATTTTGAGACAAGTGAGACATTAAATTTCTCAAGCAACTGCCTGAATGTAAGGAAAACAGTAATAATGAATCATGTTATTTCAACTTATTGTTGAAAAATTCAGAGAAAGAGGTACAGCTGGCCATACAAATTGGAAAATGATAGGATAATAGTATTTGGACAATGATCAGTGAAATAAGCACCTGATGACAGAGGTGACAGATTGTCCTTCCCTCACTGGGAAGTCTCAGTCCCATTCTTTCAGAGATCCTGAGTGAAATCTCCACATCAACGCACATCATGCAATGGACTCCATCAAGCCAGTCTTTTCATTCATACTTTGCTCAAGGTCATGTAAGCCAGTCAAAGCAAAAACTGGGCTCAGAGCAGAATCGTCTGATTCTATTCAGGACTCTTTTAGCAATATCGTATACTTTTTTTCTGTAAAAAAAATTATTTAGGTAAATCAAAATATCCCTTGATACATTGAAAATGCACTTAGATGTATATGATCTCCATAATAAAGAAGACTGTGAATGATTTCTAATGGTCCAAAAGCATTTGAATCTTGAAAAACGGTCACATGAATTCATGAATTCATAATAGAAAAATACAGAGGATTTTTAATTTTGAAGATTCACACCACACATTCTCCCTCTAAAGCAGTGATTTTTAGTATTCTGGGGACATAAACTCTTTCAGAATTGAATGAAAGCTATGGAGAGAAGTGCATTTATAGACAAAATTGAGCCTTATACTATCAGAAGTTTCATGGACAACCCCCCAAAACCCATCCATGAAACTAAAAATGAAAAGAACACAATCTCAATTAATGTATTATCACTGGCAAAAGGGACTCTCTAATAAAATAATTGGAATAATTTCATTAACCTTTATTGATGATATAACAACATAAGGAAATAGAAATAGAAAACTTTAAGATTAATATAAGACATGTGGGCACGGAAGAAACAGGAGGCTTGTCATGAAATGAGAAATACATGTTTGGAGATTAAAAAAATAATCCCAGTAGAACAAATTAATACTGGTTTCTGAAAGGAGATTATTATAAAAGGAATATTGATGAATACTTTAATCAGTTTCTTGAGTGTTGAGATTTCATTCCCTCTCATCAGATGGTACCACCTATATGATTTTGAACTGCTATAATGCTTAGAGTTTCCAAGGAGATGTGATATGTGGGATTTCCTAATATAAATACACTCTATTCCTGATTGTAGCTTGACTCCTACCATTAAGTTGGGCTGAATTCCATAGAAAACTTTAAATTTGTTTTACTTCCCCAAAATAAAACTATGGCCAGATAGTTACCAGACCACTAGATTCTCCTTTCTTCCTTTCCTGTAGAACCTTCTCTGGCCCTGCTTGACCTTCTCAATCTTACTAATTTCTTTTTTTAAGATAGTTTTATTAAATTTGGGAGGGGTAAGTAGGCTTGTTTGTTTGTTTGTTTATTATTTGTTTATTTTTAGTGGAGATACTGGGGATTGAACCCAGGACCTCGTGCATGCTAAGCATACACTCTACCACTTGAGCTGTATCCTATCCCCTTCAATCTTATTAATTTCATGGGAAGATGTAAAATAAAGGAGGTTTGATGCTTATAAGCAGTGTCTTTGAGCCTTGAAGCAAAGAGGTATTTTCTGATCAATATAGATGTCCAATGATGAAGTAGATACATTGGGAAGTAATGAGTTCTTTGTTATTGCTCTGGATTCAATGGGGATAAGTATACAGGAGGACTCAAGAGGTGAGTGGTTAGTATGAGCTGCTTTCATATCTGAGCGTCTTTGATTCTAGGTTAAGGCCAAGGAGTGTCCAGAGGTCAGAATCAGTGAAGATTTAAAGGAGACAAAGAGAGAAAATCCAAGTAGACCTGGCTGGTTGAATAAAAGGGATAGGTGATGATGGTGGTGATGGTAGTCACGGTGGTGGTGATGGCAGTGGCAATGGTGGCAGGGGTGAGGGTAGAAGATAACAAAAGTAACATTTTCATTATATGTCATAGTTTATAAAGCCCCTTCATATTCATCATCTTATTTGTTGATATGAGAGAAAAGGGTCAAGCCAGAAAATGGTCCCCAAATAAGGGCACACTTAAACTTAGTTTCTCAGGTATAGAAAAGTGAAGGAACTGAAGTCATTGGTGTATGCTGGCAAGCGGACTGAGAGGAAGGAAAATGTAGCTGCACGTCCGATGTGTTTGAATCAAAGTAGCGTTCTATGTTTGCTGTCATTTGCACAGGTGTGGGAACTGCAGTTTTCCATGCCTGTGGATTTGGGTCAGGAGCTCCTCAAGAGTGCTCTCTAACTTTCACAGATCCTTCTATTAACTGTATTGTTAGCTTCTGTATCTGCTGCATTTGATTTCACTTAATGTCTGTTCTCATCTGCTTCCTGACTTTCAGACATGCTTCACTTTTAAATGTTTTATATGTTTTCCAGTGCATTTGTGGTTTTAGTCATATGTGTGTGTGTGTAAATAGAGATAGAAATATGAAAATAGAAATAGATATAGATATAGAATTAAGTATAGATATAAATGACATAGATAGATTGATGATAGGTAGATGGATATAGATGTCAGACAGATACACAAATGCAGATATTGATTCAGATATGGATGTAGATACAGATACAGACATAGGCATAGATTCTGCCATTTCATCAGATAGAATTTGGGAGACGAGGGGAGAAATGAATGTGTTCAGCTCATCATTATATTCCAGTCCAACAATTTCTTCCATCTCTCTTTTATTGTTTCTTTTGTTGGATGTCTCATTCATTTTGTAACTGCAGCTTAAATACAATGTTTGCATTATGATGTAAGTTTATTTCAGGACAGTTTTCATTGTTTTGTTGCCTTAATCATCAAATTAAAATGTGATTTTTTTTGAGTTTACAACTTTCTTCAGTATTAAAAAGTATTATTAAATGAAAGAAATACTAGAAATATCAGTGTTCAGTCTTGCCAGTCTTGTTTGTTTTAAACAATCCTCTGGTCATTTTTGCCACGATTATGAAGGGATAATTAGTTTAGTTTTCAGTTCAGCATAGCAGCTCCTCACACCCTTTCTTTTTAGTACACATTTAATAAATGTGCCCGTAAGGCATTTTTAAAAAGACATATTTTAGAAAGGACTCCTTTCATCTTTAGGTTCACATAATATACAAGCACAAAGATAGAAAAGTTAAACAATTCGAACAAAAGTCACTTCTGTTTGTTTTCTATATATTTCAGGTGAAATAATCTATCCTTTTTCATCCAATTGAATATGAAACATGTACAGACATAGTGATATCTAATTTACTGGTAATGTATTAGCATGAATAACACTTATAATGACGTCAGGTTGCTTTAGGAACAATTCTACGAGTATAAGAGAATCAGTGGGATTATAGACTTCTCCCTAGTCTGTGGATGGGGAAAACCTAATTCATGTTAAACCATGTAACTTCACAAATAGACAGCATTAGGAGAAATGGTTATATAATTTTTATCCAAACTGGGACATTTTTGAGAATCAAGGGGGGGTGCTAGCAATGGTACCAGTTAAATAGACATAAACTAGAACTCTCCTGGGGTAAAAAATGAGATACTTGGTTACCATATAGCCATACTTTCTGGTTTATTGCATCCAATTTAACCTGTATTGGGGCTTAGCATCGCAAGACTACTTGGTGATCAATGGAAATTAGCTTTTTTTTCAGGGAGATTGGAATATGTGCATACAAGGAACAATTAAAGCAAAATAATACTGTATTCTCTTTTGAATCATAAGGAAAGTTGAAATAATCCAGTAATAACCAAAACTAAATTATCAAATTATTCACTTAATTCTAGTGGTACTCCTATATTATTGAATTAAAAAATTCTAACTATTAAATGTAGCATAAAGAATATATGTCATAAATATGCAGGGTTTAAAGAAAAAAATAAATAGGACATTTCCAGTTTCTTTGCAGTCCCCTCTCTCCCCCTCCCTAGTCACTCACCCCTACCTCCCAGACGACACTACTGTCTTGAAACTTTGTTTTAATCTTTCCTGTGCTTTCTTTATTGTACTACTTGAGTTTGTGTCCCTAGGGAATATCTTGTTTGGTTTAGTTTCTTTATGCTGTATTTTAATGAAGAGAAAATTTTAATTTAAAGTAATTTAAATCATCAAAATTTTCTCTCATGTCTTTTAAAGAAATTCCAAGGTAGTAAATGCATCTTACATTTTCCTCTAAAACTTCTACTAAAGTTTGCATTTCACATTTAAGTCTTTAATTAGAGTTTACTGTGTGAATGATATAAAATAGGAATTTGTTTTCTTTATTTCCTTTCTTTATATGAGAAAAATTATCCTACCTTAATACATCGACCAATTCATACTTTATTGTCTGATGTGCAATGCCATCTTAATCATGTGTCAGGTTTCCTACATACACGGATGTGATTCTCAGTTTTTTTCTGTTCCATTCCCTGTGAACTATGAGTTAATCTACTCTGTCTTAATAGCTCAGATTTTGAACATCACCTAGGCTATTCCTGGCTTTTTGTTCTTCTATGTGAATTTTATAGTTAGCTTGTCAGTTTCCATGAAAATCCTTTGAGTTATTCTTGGAATTACATGGAGTCCACAGATAAATTTAGATATAATTAAAATTCAAATTGAAACTCAGATCTGAATTGATTATTCAAAAGTTCTGTTTCTTCCTGAGTCTAAGTAATTATAATTTTTTTAGTAATTTGTCAGTTTTACCTACATTTTCATGTTTATTAACCTAAAATTGATCATCACATTTTCTTATTAGTTCTTAATCTTTGCAGCATCTGTGGTTATTTTATCTGTTTTTATTCCTAAAATTGTTTTCTTTTTCGCCCTTGATTATGCTTGCCAGATGTCTGTCAATTTCATTAGTCTTTTTTAGTGACTTTGTTGATTCTCTCTATTGTATCTTTGTTTCTAATTCATTAATTTCTGCTCTTATTTTTATTATTTCCTTCATCTTGCTTTTAATTCATTGTACTATTCTTTAGCTTATTAGTTGATTGCTCAGTTCATAATTTTATTTTTTTGTTCAAAACTGAGCTTTTAGCTATTAATTTCCCACCAAGTACTACTTTAACTATATGCCATACATTTTGACAGGTAGTATTTTTGTTATAATTTAACTCCTTTTTAATTCCTTTAATAATTTCCTTTTCCATGAGTTATTTAAATATCTGTGTGTTTCATTTTATAAATTCCAGGGTTTTGTTAGCTATCTATTTGTTATTGAGTTCTAACTTCATTTTCAGATACTGATTCTTTGGAATTAATTTAGACTTGCTTTATGAACCAGAGCATTATTAATTTTCATAAATGTTCCATGTGTGGTTGAAAAGAATGTGCATTACCTAATTGTTGGGCACACATAGTAGCTTTTCTTTCCTTTTTTTCTTTTTTTTTGAATTGAAGTATAGTTGACCTACAATATTATATTAGTTCCATGTGTACAACAAGGTGATTAGGCATTTATATGTACTATGAACTGTTCACCATAAGTCTAGTAGCCATCTGTCACCATACAAAGTTATTACAATATTATTGACAGTATTCCTTATTTTGTACATTATATTCTTGTGACTTATTTATTTTATAACTGGAGATTTGGACCTTTTAATCCCCTTCACCTATTTCACCCAAACCCAACTCCCTATCTCCCCCATCCACCCCAGCCCCACCTCTGGCAACCACCAGTTTGTTATCTCTATCTATGAGTCTGTTTTTGTTTTGTTTTGTTTGTTCATTTTTTGGTTTGTTTTCAGGTTCCATGTATCAGTGAAATCATGCAGTATTTGTCTTTCTCTGTCTAACTTGTTTCCCTTAGCATAATAGCCTCTAGTCCATCCAGGTATAGTGCTTTATATTCACATCTTCTATATCCTTATTTTTTTTCCTTCACTGCTCAATCTGTCAATTACTATTACGTTAAAATCTCCACTATGATGACAAATTTGGCCATGTATACTTGTGGTTTCACCAATTTTTGTTTATTTATTTAGAGGTAGATAGTTTAGAAGTGTGACGTGTATCTGGTGCTATAAATCTTTTATCACTACCTAGTGACCCAGTTTATTTCTGATATATATAAGATATATTTTTCTTTATTACTAATGCAGCTGAAACAATTTTATTAGGTTAGCATTGGCCTGGTATGTCTTTTTGCCAATTCTTTCAACTTTTCTACATCTTTGTGTTTTAGGTATATCTCTTATAAAAAGTGAATATTTAAATTTTTATACTGTTTTAAACATCTTTTTCCCCTAGAAAATTTAGAACATTTACACACAGATTATGATTACTGATAAAGATTTATTTCTGTCCTCTTCTACCTATTTATCATATTTTTTCACTATTGTGTGTTCTTATTTCCACTTCATGCCTTCTTTCAAATTGTGTTGGATTGTGTTTTATTTCTCTTGCTTTAATTTTGTTTAGCTTTGTTTTACTCATTTTCCTTGGTTAGTTTGAAAATTATTATATTATTCTTATATTTTTAAAAATTACATACATATTAACTAAATGAAGTCTAAAACTAATGGTTATCTTTACTCTTCTTTCAAACATTAAAAGACTGTAGAAGGCTTTAACCCCAACTATTTTTCAAGATTGAGTTCTATTTTGTTCTTGTTTTAACATTGGCAAAGTAGACATTATTTTTATTGATTTCTTTAGGAGAACTATTTTAATATTTGCCCTAAATCTTAGCATGGTCTTTGCTAACCATTTCTCCTTGCATCTCAGACACTCCCTTCTAAGGTCTATGTCTTTCTTCTGAAAGAAACCTTTCAAATGTTTCTTTGGTGATGATCAACTGGATGTAGCTCTGTCAGCTACAGTTTACTTGAAGATGTCTTTATTTTTCTCTACTCATTGAAAGGTAACTTTGATAGAATTATAATTATAGGCTAACATTTTCTTTCTATACTTCAAAGATGTTATTCCCTTCTCGTCTGGTTTAATAGTCATTCCTTTACAGGTAATCTGTCTCCTGTAATCCCTTCTTCTAGCTGCTTTTAATATCTTTTTGTTATTGTTGATAATTTGCAATTTCACTAAAATGTTTCTAGCCTGTTTCTCTGATTTGAGGTTTATTAAGTCCCTGAATCATGTATTGGCATATTACATCCACTCTGAAAATTATTCAACTATTTTCTCTTCAAAGATTGTATCTTTTGCATTTTCTCTAATCTTTACTTCTACAAATTGAAAAGATGAATGGTAGATCTTCTCAGTTTATCCTCTGTTTTTGACAACCCCTCTTTCATATTTTTCATTTCTTTGTCTCTTCCTATGCTGTATCTTGGATAATTTTCTGAGGTATATCTTCCATTTTGCTTTTTCCCTTTTCAGTTATGTCTAATCCCATAATTCTTAACCAGAGATAATTTTGCCTACCAGGGGACATTTGGCAATGTCTGAAGGAATTTTTGATTGTCACAACCTGGGGATTACTATTTGCATCCAGTTGATGGATAACAAAGATGCTGATAAACATCTCATAATACATAGTGTACCCTTCACAAAAAAGAATTACCTGGCCAAAACAGTCAATAGTGCTGAAGTTGAAAAAACTTGATCTAATCTGTATTTTAATCTATCTATTGAGTTTTAAATTTCAAGTACTACATTTTTATTTATAAAAGTTCTATTTAATCCTTGTTTTAAAACTGCCTGGTCAACTTTAATAATCTAACTTCTTCTACTTTTAATACATTAATCTTTAAATGCATGGATATTCTGTGATTCAATAATTGCAGTCTTTGCGGGTCTGATTCTGCACTGTGTTGTTTCTGCTGACTCTTACTCATGGTGGATTTTTAAAATGTATTTTTAATGTGAGCTTAACTCCTTGAAACTTTATCTGTGTAAATTCTTTAAGACCTGTGTTAGGAGTATTATTCAGTGAATCAGCAGTATTAGCATCACCTGTGAGCTTGCTAGAGATACAAATTTTCAGGCCCTGCAGCAGATCTGAATCAGAATCTCTGAGAATGGGGCCAAAGGATCTATTTTATCCATATTCCCAAGTGACTCTTATGCATACTCAAGTTTGAAGATTTGAGAAGCCCTGATTTAAAGTATTCCTCCAGAGAGGATTTCCATTTCTTTTCTCAGGCACCTAGGAACATCACCAACCCAAGATCATTTTTAAAACATTTTTTGAGGGCAAGGAACATGGAAATAGTGCACATTCTAGTTGAAACTGATATGAGAATGTTCAATTTTGATTAGGAATTCTCATTTAAGACTTTTTTTTCTTTTTCTTTTTTCTGTTCTACCCAGAGCCAAGCCTAGTTGTGCATGCCTACTTCTGTGGGGCAGATAGTTCTGTTTTTCATGTGCTGAAGGTGGCTCTCACCTGGAATAGTAGCATTATATTAGAATGTATGGCCCGATCTCCCATTCTACTGGAACCTAGTGGTCTTGCCATAGTCAATAGAAACACTTGGAGCAAATATTCCTACACTATCTCACATCTCTCCCCCTACCTTCAACCGAGAATTGCACTTCCTTGTAATTTCTACTCTCCAATGATCTATCTCCTGTTAGAAACAAAAGCAAAAATAATGTGAAAAAATTTTGGCTATTTTATCCAGCATTTTTAGGTATCTAAACCAAAAGAAGTTTGTCTTCACACTTAATCCATCATATTGTCAGAAACAGGAGTCTTCATTTGGTTTTTAAAACACTTACCCAAAATATTAGCATGATCTGAGTAAGTGTTAAAATGACTACCCATCCAGACTGTGTACTAAATAGTAATGCCTGCCTCTAGCCTGACACTGAATCATTTCAGTTGCCCACAGCTACTGTAGAAATGGGCAGGGGTTACTTAATGATCTCAGTCAGGCAGAGAATTCAATACAAGCTAAGTAATAAATACTGACTCACAAGCACATGCCCTCTAGCAAGTGAGGTTGCACTGCACAGTAAGACCCACAATAAATGCTTATTCCCATTGGTTTTAAATAAATAGGTATCTTGCACCAGCAAGAGCTTTATATTTTATTGTAAGGCAATAAAGTATTATATAACTACCCAGGGGCCAACATAAACTATTCAGTCTTTAGAAACAGTTAGTTGCTGTCCTGTGTTGTTATGCGTTTTCAAGATCAGTCAGGGTTTCTTCTTATTAAGTTTAGATATAGTCCTTCAGGGAAAGGAATGAATTGCAATTATAACCTTCAATTAGCCATCAACAATATTTTCTAGGTCCCCAGGCAAAATAAAGCACAGCTGTTTGAATTAGTATTCTAGTTCTCTACTTTACTTTCATAAAGGAAACATTCAATATACATGACGATCTTATGAAATGCAGAAAAAAGTGACAAAGGAAGTCAAGGAAAAGTAGCCTGATGCTTGAAGTTTTCTAGCTGTAGAGTGTTAGAGAAATCCATGCTGCATAATGTATGACATTTTGTCATTTTAACTAGATGGCTCTGTAGCATTGCAGAGAATACCTTATATAAGGTTGAACCATATGAAATTGGTAATGTTCTACTCTTTTTGACCTTCAAACTTAGAGATTTCATGTGGTTCAATGTAATACTTTGTCTTCTCAGTTAAAATTGATTCTTGCCTGTCAGGGAACTATGAAGCTATGACATAGTGAAACTGAAGACGCTCTGTGGCATTATGGAACAAAAAGGTGATCGGGCAGACAGTATTAATAAGAAATAATTTAAATATGCCTGGTTTTTTATCAGGACCATCTGCAAAGTTCTCTGTGATATACCCATGGTATCAAATTTTGTTTAGAAGTTCACTTTTAACTATGCCTCTGATACTCTGTGATTCTCTTCATCCATGCAGCATTCTTCTGATTCATTTTTCTCCATTTGTGCTGTGTTTCTCTGTGACGTGAATCCATCCCTATCCATTCTGTCATGCCTCCATTTTTTGCTACTTCGTCAGGTTGCACTGAGCCTTAAGAGGTAAGCTCCATCGAAAGAGCTCCACCAACTGACTTTCCTTTATGTCCAGAAAGAATCCTTTGTCTAAGATATAACATAACCCTCCTCCTAAAATCAATACTTTCTAAACTACACTTTGACAGGAACTTATAAGGAGAATAATTCCCCTTATAGCCACACCCTCACTAGAATGCCTTGAATGCTTTTTCACACACAGTGTGATATCAGTGCTTGTTGCTAAGTATCTTCTCCTGGGATGTACAGTTGAATCCTCGACTTTGCACCACAACTCCCTCCATTGTCTGTACAGTAATATACACACCACAATACCCCAGAAATTGGTAGTACCCAGTGCCATCTTGACTGTAGGATTCCCAAGCCTGCTTTCATCTACCGGGTTCATGAGCCTTAAAATAAAAGAGCAATATTTGAGTTACTCTATATCATTGTCTCTTAATTTGGACAGTGATATTTCCAAAAGTTACTAGGTTTGGCAATTTACATGGATCAAATTTATCAAATAATAACCCACCCTCCCTTTAATGTTGTGCTGTATAGTTAATTAATGGGAATTATTTTCATATTGATCTCAATTCCATTTCCTAACTTATGTTAGGATTTCTTAGGGCCAATAGGATAATATTTGGGTTTTATCATAGGAAGTTTTTGAGAGCAGAGAATCGAAATTGCTTTTCATTCAAAACGCCTTGAGCTTCCTAAACAAATAAAAACGTATTTTCTAAAGAAGGCTAGCCAATCTACATAGGAAACCCCACATAGCACAATTTGGACTTTTCACTCATCTTCTATTAGTCCTCTCAGTGCCATCTAATAGTTAAGGGCAATAAAAAAAAAAAAAAAAGACCTATCTGCCCCATAGATTTGAGTTAGAAGTTTTACCCTTGTTCATTGTGAAGGAGCCAGGGTTCATAACATGATGCTACTCCATGTTGTTTCTGTCTTCCTGTAATTAAACAATGAATCTCATTGCTTTATATTAAAAATGTGTCAAATGTGGCAGACTAAGAAAAAATCCACAGCACTAGCCTTGCCCTCCAGACTGGCATTCATTTTTAGACATAGATGTTCCAGCCTTTTCTAGACACAAATTAACATATCTGAGATGTTTAGTAAAATATTTAATACAAGAAAAAAGTGCAAATATTTAGTTTGTATGTTATGGCACCATAATAATGGTAGTTTTGATGCAGAAAGTCATTTGATCCTTTGCAATCTGAAATCTTTCTATCCCTGTGACCTGCTACCAAGTTTTGGCGCCAGTACAGTTGATGATGGTTTCTCATCATCAGTGTCCATCTTGTATTAATGATAAATTCTCACCATTGTGTTTATCTTGTCTTCTGCCTTTTCACATAGATTAACTTTATATGTCATGGCAAGACATTATATGCTTTGTAAAATTAAGTCCCTACATAAATAAATGTATTTTGGGAGTTCTTGATGGTTTCATTTAAGTTGTAGACAATGAGAAATGTTTAATGGGCAAACTTACTTGAATAATCCAGTGTGTCTGAGATACTGTGGCACTCAACAGTAGGAAGTAACCAACTCTGCCTGAAGAGGGATGGGATTAAGGAAGGCTTCTTAGAGGAGGTAACTAAACTGAATCTTAAAAGTGGGAATTTGCCGGATAGACAAGGATCTTAAAGGCTCTGCAAGTCATGGAAACAACACATGTAAAGGTAGGAGATGCCATATTTGAGAGACTAACCAGTTTGACATAATTGGACTATAGAGCACTTGAGACAGGAATAGAAAGAGAGATGAACAAAATAACAAAGGTCAGGTATTATTATTCACTGATGACTGAGCCTATAATATATTTTAAATGGGAAAATTATGTGATTATATATTTGCACTGTAGAAAATAATATTACATGACACTAATGTCCCAATGACTTTCTACATGCATTCTAGGAACCATCTTTTACCAAGGTTTATATAAGTATAAATTAAGACCATGTAGATACCAAAGAGGAACTAGCACAGATCTGAGATTGAATCCTGTCCACTTCTTCCCAGCTATATGATAGTGGAAAATTATACCTCATTTTTAAAAATATTAAAAAGAAGATATTGTTTCACAGGGTTGTTATGATAACTAAGAATTACAATTCATAAAAACTAACTGGCAAAAAAGTACCTAATTGACACATAATTGATATTCTCTATAGATTAGCCCTTATTCTAACATTATGGATCAATGCATTGTTAAGAATGCTATTGCTTGCAATGATGAAAACCATTTTAATTTGAAAACATGTGGTTACTAAGCAACCTGTACTCTATATTTTTTTTAACTGGCATAAGTGAATTTTTGAAGTATGTATTTTTTGTGACCTGTTGACCTTCTATGGAAAACTTTATATTCCTTCCATTAATTATTTTTTTGGCTTATGAAAAGTTCAGTAGATGTTTCTGGGTATCAACTACAAGTTGCTTCTTGTATTTTTTTTTCAAATACATCTTGACATGACAAAATGGAGCCATGTTTTTATTTTCCTGAAGAAATGCTCTGTTTTTCACTTATCAATTAAGCAATTTCCTCTTTGTCAAGCATTTGCAGTTAAAACCATGCCTATTAAAGCAGAATTTGGCCTATTGTTTATGAGAAATTGAGGGAAAAGACTAATTCAACATACATACATACATATTTATTTATTTATCCATTTCAGGTCCTATTTTATTCTGTTTTCTCTCACACCTCAACCTAATTTAATAAGCTCTTCCTTCTCTTACTAGCCAAAATGAGGGAGGAGTTGCACTTCTTGGAGCTTGTGGATGGTCCTAGATAACAGATTATTGTTTGAACAAGATCCCTCCTGACACCTTTGGTTGACATAATACTAGTTTTAGAAATTGAATATGTGTTTGCATCATGTTAATTTTAGGTTTAAAAAAAGCTTCATATTTAAAGCCTTCTTATTAAAATTTATTTCACTCTCACACAGAAATCCCAGCTGCCTCTTAAATTTGCAATAGAGTCATGAAATTACTTGAGATTCTTCAAAAGGCGGAAACTAAACACAGAAACCTACTTAAAATGTCTAATTTTTCAACACCCAAATTTGCCATCGTGGATTCATTTTCCAGATTTCCCACTACTATTTTAACCATGCTAACACTACACTGGGAAA
Organism: Camelus dromedarius; assembly: GCF_036321535.1. NCBI lineage: Eukaryota > Metazoa > Chordata > Mammalia > Artiodactyla > Camelidae > Camelus > Camelus dromedarius. The sequence continues at coordinate 65,058,649 of NC_087439.1, read as the reverse complement.
TATAGCCAAACTAAATCAAAATACGGAGACTCAGATAAACTACGAGCACATGGTCATTCCCTTTAAGGTCAATTTACTGTTCATTAATCCCACATTACTCTTTCCTTAACAACCCTACTCAGGAAGCGCCTGTGGTCGCCAGAGCAGCGCTCTTCCTGGAATGTGCCCGTTTTGTTCACCGCTGCAACCGTGGCAACTGGCCAGAGTGGATGAAAGGACATCATGTGAATATCACCAAGAAAGGCCTCTCCAGGGGACGATCTCCCATTGTGGGCAACAAGCGGAACCAGAAGCTGCAGTGGAATGCTGCCAAGCTCTTCTACCAATGGGGAGACGTGAGCTTTTGATTTTCTTCTATAGAAATTAGGCTGGGTGAAGTGAAGAAATTTTGTGTTTATGTTTGTCCGTTTGTTTGCGAGACAATTTATGGAATATCTGTTATGTACCAGGAACGGAACAAAACGTTTTCGGGGCAAATAAACTTAATTTGTTTAATCTTCCCAATAAATCTACAAAGTTAGACATTATTATCTCTTCTGCCTTCTTTCCTGGTCCTCTGTCTCTTTCCTCCCTACAGATTCAGACATTTTCAGGATCGCATCATTCCTTCCCATATAATTTCCACTAGGATTACATTTATTCCTGTATTCTCAACTTTTACCTGTATGCCAGTGGCACACACTTCTCTATCCAAAGCACTTCCCAGAACTCTGACCAGCATTGCCAACTGTACTTTGGAGGCATTCACTTAATGTCCTGAAATGAATCAAAGCAAAATAAAATCTTTCTCTCCGTTTAAACACATCCCCATCTGCAACCCATCTTGAACTTCCTATTCTTATTGATGGTACCACCATTATCTAAGATGACAGCCTTTGAACACGTTCTAAACCTCCTTCCCTTATTGATTCCCCCTCTTCCATGTCACTGATGCCCTTTAGGTCAGATCTTTGTTACTTCTCATCTGTGTGACTAAAGTGTTTCCCTATTTGGTCTCCTCCCCTCAGTCTTCCCTCATCTGACCCATCCTACACACTGCCAGTAAAATGATCTCCCAATGTCATAGCCCATCAAAAACCAGAACACTCATACTTATCTCCCAGCCTCCAGACTTGCTCCCTCCAATTCATTCTCCAAACTGCTGTCACAGTAATTAGCCTAAAATGCAAATCAGACTGTGTTTCTTAATTCAGTTATAATGCTTCAGTGGCCCTCCTTTTCCCTTGGGATAAAACCCAAATTGCTTAGCCTGGCATTGCTGCTCTCTCCACAACCTTTGCTCATCACGCCAAGATTATGGATGATGAGGTCAAATGAGCTAATATATCTAAAGAACATTTATCTCAAATCTTTTGCATTTAAGAGATACTCAGTAATAATAAGTTACTACATTAATTTTTGAAAGCAGGATATATGGTTTGCGTATTTCTAGCAGCTAGTACAGTTTCCCTCAGAAGAGTGATGAGGGTTCTCCGCACTCAAAAGCTACCTTCCATCCTTCTTCAGAATGCAAAGTGAAGTCCAACTTCAAGAACTGTTGGATGTGGTCCCAATCTACCTTTCCAAGCCCTCAGCCACGTTATTTCCTCTCACAAAATGTTGCTTCAACTGAGTGGCTTATTTGTCAGTGTCTGGACACATCAGTGCATTTCCCTGAAGACAGATCTTTTGGAATTCTCCATCTGGAATATCCTCTCTTCCCCTTCCCTGTTAGAGCAAACACTGATTCTTCAATCTGCAGCCATGAGACTTTATATGATTCTCTGAAGTGAATCTAATCTCTCCTTCTTCTAGACCAAGAAAGTGCTTTCAGTTTCTTTTACCACTTAATGTGTTATTTTGATACGTCATTACCTCTCCAGTCAGATTGTAAGCTCGTTTAGGGAAACAGCAAAAGACAGAGACAGACGTCCAGTGTTTGAACCCCAGTTCAAGGTTGCTGATCAATCTCGAGCGAGTCTTCCAAAGTTTCTAACTTTCATAATTGCCAAACAGTGATCCTTCTTTATGAGGGTTTATAATCTACTAGGGCACATTAAACAAAGATACTGATGTACTATAACAATTTATTCAACTTTATGTTTTATTTAATACCTAACAAATTACCTAATAAATATTTGATGAATGAAGGAGGAATAAACATATCCCCAAGGCATTCTTCTAGTCTTGGAAGAGATACAGAGCTCTAAATTATTATTTGGATATTTAGTATTATCCCAAACAAGTTCATTTTTTGAGCAGCCTTTTAAGCTTTACAAACTGTGGGTTTAACTTAAATTGCTTAGTATCAGCATTCTGGAAGGATCAATGTAAAATTTTTTCCCCTTTGAATCTCACTGTTAAGTTTACTGGCTCCACTCCAGACTCAGAATTTCATGTCTTCTTCTTTACAGAGGATTTTCAAAATAGTAGCATCAGGAGAAGGCTTTTTGTTAAGGTGGTGGTTTTTGTTTTTGTTTTGTTTTGTTTGCTTAAAACTTCTCAGGTAAGCAGCTAACATTTTAGGATGCTGCAATATCTTTTTACAGTGCTTTCTTTCTCATTGATGTGGTTTTTTTTTTTTTTTACCAGTTCCTCCTCTAAAAATAAATAAATAAACCTAATTACCTCCCCCCCTTAAAAAAAGAAAAAAAAAAAGAGAGAGAACTCATTGATGTGGTTTTTGTTACTCCTCCCTTAATTCTATAGTTTTAGAAGACCTCTTTGTTTTCAGATAGCCAAGACATTCAAACAACTTGTGTTTTTATTTAAAGAGTTCTGAACATATCTTTGTGAGTTTCTAGTAGTGTGTCTAATTTCTTACATGCCCAGAATTTGGTGACTTTTCCAAATATTTGGAAAGGATGATACAGGAAGAAAGAAAAAAAATTAGCTGGAACTCTGTCCTTATTAATGCAGAGTACCAAAACTTTCGAACTCCAAGTTCAGTGCTCATTTTAACTTTTTGACTCTCCTTCCTAAGAATGTGTCTCTTCTTTTGTTGCATAGAGTATGTAATTGGAACGTAAAAGGCATTAGATAGAGGTAATATATTTTGTCTCTTCTTTTGGAAAATTCCTGTTGGTGAATCAGACAACAATCCATGATGATTCAGAAAAATAGATAGCAAGTACTAGTTTTGTGAATTTCTTGTAAAAGCCTATGTTGCCCATGTGCTGAGTTATCTGAAAGTCATATTTCTAATGTGATGTCGGGTATGCTCTCAGAAGAACAGCTAGTATTTTTTTCTAATTCATAGTGTATCATGAGGGGGGAACAAAGAAAGCCATTTATCGTGTACTTAATGACAGATACAAATAAAACTGCAGTACCAGAACCCATGCTAGACTCTAAACTCATTAGCATGACAGTACCTTTCTCATAAAATAGCCTAATCAGGAACACCGAGGAGCTGACTTTTTTTTTTACTGCAACAAAATCCCTCGTTAAAAATAACTGCATACTCCTTTATTTGAGACCTATAAAATAAATGACCTTTGAGTGAATGAAAATATTTTCAGAAAAAAATTTGTATGAGAATAAAAAAATATCATTCCAGCTCCCGCAAGTCTTCAGACTAACTGACCTTGGAGACAGCATCAGCGCCTTCCCTCTCGGGGTTTCCACGTTGGGGAACGTGGTGGTGACAACACTGTGGCATACAAAGGGGGATTATCCTGGAAATGATTCCCATTAATTGGTGGCTTATGACCTCTGTAATGTGAGAGCCTATTTTACAGTCTGACATGCCTTGTGCTGTTTCATTCTTTCTCTTCCCACGGTAGGCAATTGGCGTCCGATTGAATGAGCTGTGCCATGGGGAGAGTGAGAGCCCAGCCAACCTGCTGGGTCTCATTTATGATGAGGAGACCAAGAGGAGACTGAGAAAGGAGGATGAGGAGGAAGACTTTTTAGATGACAGTAAGGAGACTCCCTTTACTACAAGAACCCCTGCTTGTAAGAACCTCTGCTTTAGGAGCACGTAATATTTCTCTTTCCTCTTTCATATTCTTACCACCTTCCCATGTCTCCCCACTGCACCTTCTCCCCTATTCCCTGTGCATGGATGTGAAGCATGTGCATAAAGCCACACAAGGAGAGAGCAAGGACCAGAAAGAGAAGACTGTAGACGGGAGCAAAGAGTTTCAGGCAATATGGAACATCCATTGTGTTGTAGTCTCTGACTCTTAATATTATGCAAAGATTAGTTTTAGGTCTCTCTGAGAAAACATAGTTATGGAAAATTACTGTCCCGGAAGAGGTTTGGTCAGGTTTTTGTGTTTTATTGTTGCTCTTAGAGATTAAAAAGGATTAGAGCAAATAAAATTGAATGAAAAGCTTCCCAAATCACTAAAATATTGAAATATTTAATCAGAGAATATTACAGTATTTAACATGGAATTGAAATATTAAGATTCAATTGTTAAAACTGTGAATGTCTGATGTACTATACTTATTTATTAGAATTATAATTGAGCCCCATCATAGAAGAATAGAGACAAGAAGATTCCTGGGCATCCTTCTCAACACCATTCTGTGCATATGTGTGTTCTATACCATACAAACTTGTGTGTATGTGTACCACTGCCTTTTGTGGAGCATCAAATTCCAACATGGTTATAGAATTAGTATCATTATCTAAGGAAGACAGTGAAACCTCTTCCTTTTACCCTTCTTTAATGGTTTGAAACTAAGACCCTGATTATGTCTTAAGGATTGTTCTTAGTTAAGTGATGCCAAACCTACTTCATCCTTATAAGCATGAAATGTAAAAGGATGTCTACAGTGTAATATTGAACAGAATTAAATAATAATCAAAGAAAATGTATTGGTTTTTTTCCACTTTCATACCAATACTTTTTTTTTTTTGCATTTTTTCATATTTTGGTTTTTCTCAGCCCTTATCATGTCAGAGAAAATCTTTTTGACTTAGCTATTGACAAAACACCAAATTCTGACATTAGCCTTTTTAATCTAATGATGGAAGTTGGCCCCAAAGATTCCCTCAAGTTCACAGGAGTCTCAGCTATCCTAGAATGACTCATAGAATTGGGTCTGATTTATAGGAAGAGTTGAGGATTATCCAGCAATCCCAGAACCTAGTGAGTGCCTGTCAGAAGAATTCCGAAGCTGCCCTGGATCTCCTGGGGTCCTTTAGAACAGAGAGGAGACAAAGCAACATTAGATGGATGTATCTTCATAGACCAGAATGGTCTCGCATCTCCATGAGACCACATAAGTATCATTGGCCAATATGGTATGCCTGTTATGTTAGCTTTTTGGTGAGATTATGTATAACTCAATCCTTGTAACAGAATATTTCAGATGATAGTAATGAGAGATCCTGGACTAAGACCAAGGACTGACAAGAAGTATCTAAATGATAACCTCAGGATTAAAAGGACAGCATTAGAAGTTTATACTGAATATCTAGTATTCAATTATTTTTTAAAAACATTTGCACACCTAGGCAATTTCTAGAGTCATGTAGCCTTCACTGAGTATAAGATTGGAATGTCTGCTTTAGTTCTCCTTTCAAGTCAATACATAGCTCACTTTGCGTTTAAAAAATAATCATGGTGTAAGCAAATTATCAGTCTGGAAATTCTTGAGGAATTAGTGTTTTCCATTCTTAATAAGTGGCAGTATCCTCAGCCACATATTACCTCTGTAGAAAACATAATGATTTTCATTGGGGAGCAATAGGCAGATATCTTCAGAAGGACTATCATTTCCACCCACTATCAATATAAACCATGAATTGTATATAATATTCAGTTAAGGAAGCCAAATACAGAGGAAACATTTTAGAAATGTTTTTAGGAATGTTAATATGCAGTGATACAGTGATTGCTTGGTAACTTGATTCATTGGAAATAGATAACTATTTTCTTTCTTTTATGAGAGGCGTGACTTTGGTTTTGTTTTCTGAACACTGATAAGTAATCAATATATTTCTCCATGATTTGGGATGTCATGTATCTGAGAACTAATTGTGAGGATTTTAAAAAGTCTCTATAGTGTCACTTTGGCCATCATCTCCCTTTAGAGCAAAACCCATTAGTTGGTCTATGGTAGATGCAACTCATTCAAAGACTGGTCTTCTTCAAAGCAAAGGAGCATATCTGCATATTCTAGTACAGCTATCCCTTAATATGACAGGCTAACTTGTATAGGCTGTATTATACAGGTGACCAAGGAAGTACCAAATCTAGTAGTTCCAAATCTAGTTGACAGCCCTGTACCTTGTCTAAATCTGATTGATCAACAATGTGAAAATCTGGCAAGACTGGTTTCTATTTCTGTTTTCATTAAAAGGCTTTCCAGTTTAGTAGAGCTGCATTTTGTTACTCTCTGATGCCTTGAGGAGAACAATTTAGTTCTTAATGACTGATATTTTAATACTGAGGCATTCCTTATAGAATTGCAAAGGAGGAAAACAGAGGGGTGTGGTAATGCATAGATTATGCTAAAGGGACCAGGTAAATTAAACATGCATAGGTAACATCCTCATATGCAATTTCATTTTGGACATGTGGAGGTAACATTCTCATATGCAATTTGATTTTACACATGTGTAGCTATGTCCATCAAACCGTGCCTCTCTCTATGTTTTATTGGTTTATTTACTTATAAAAGAACTCTTTCATTCTTTAGGCACTGTGAACCCCTCCAAATGTGGCTGCCCCTTTGCATTGAAGATGGCAGCATGCCAGCTTCTCCTGGAGATTACCACCTTCCTGCGAGAGACCTTTTCTTGCCTGCCCAGACCACGCACTGAGCCTCTGGTGGTAAGCAAAACATATTGATGATCAGCCTAACTGGAGAGTCTAGCCATGTGGCCAGGTTTTGAGGATTCACAATTTCCTCAAATCTCCAATGGCCAAATGTATCATAGAGTTTAAAAATTCAACCAAGGGATTTTCATACATAAAAAGAAAAATCTTTTTTCTCTATTAAAAAAAAACCTATAATTGACCTTGAAATCTCTAAAGATAGCACCACTGGGTAAAATGTTGGATCAATCATTGTCAGTTAGTTATCCTAAGAATGTCTAAGAACCTCTAGGTGTTTTTGCTTCACAAACTATAAGGAGTTTTATGGCCAGCATTCTCCAGAAATCACTGACAGATTTTTTTCTTCATAATAACTACTCAAAAATCCACGTAGAAATGTGCTTCCAATGAGTTTTCTCATTTCAATTATAGGTGAAAAGACTTACGTGTTTAGCATGCAAATATCTCCAAACATGTGTGTTAGTCCTGCAGCATTTCCTATGGATGCGGGTGGGCAGAAAAGAATCACATGTTCTCATGCGCATACATACACAGAAACACACACACACACACACACACAGGCGCGCACACACACACATACACACAACCCTGTATCATCAGGGCCTGATTTGTGTAACTTAGGATACAAATTCTAACAAGAGCCAGGGGTCTTCGCAGAGCGTGTGGGACAGGGGCACACCTTAGAGCCCATTCTCCTTGGCCCCTAGTTCTCCAGGGGGCACAGAGTTTCCAGTGGTTCTTCATCACAGCCAGAGCTGAGGAACCAGAGAAATTCTTTTTTTTTTTTCCAACTTGACACAAGACTTACACTGCTCTTCCAGAAAAATGTCATACCAACAATCTACATGCCTTCATTTAGGTGAATTTTACAATCCACCAGCTCTCTTGCTTTTTTAACCAAACTCTATGTGAAGAAGGCTGAACCCCCGTCCTGGGGGAACAGAAGAATCAGTGCTCTGGTATTCCTGAGAAGTGCCTCTCTAACTCCAGTTTTCCCATGTCTGGACAGCCTGTTTCCTCACACTCTAAAACATAAAATGGAAATACTTATAGGTAAAATATGTTTTCAAGAGAAACATATCCACATTTGGACTGTGAAACTATACCATTTAAATATTGGAAAGGGGAGTTCTTCCTTCTACCTTTATTTAATTTCATGTTATCCTGGGCCTTTATTTTTCTGAATTGTCACCTTCAGTATTATATTGAGACTACTGTATAAAACCAAATCAAAACCACCACTTACCAGATGGGTTTAGTTTAAAGTCAAGCATGAGAAAATGTCTGATCTGTAGGCCTCTGTCAGTGTTAACCTGTAACATTCTAATTATACTAAAGCCTTGATAAAAGCACAGAAACATACCTACTTTTAAGTGTTCAGATTTTCAATGGTCACCATTTTGGCCCATTATGATTTTTAAAAAATAGGAACCTTAAAATTTGACAGTTATTTTTGTTCTTCCTTTCAACACTATGAAACTATAGTTTAATGTCCCTTATTATTGTAACAAATTTTATTTTTAAAAAAAATCAATCAAATCTTTTAAAAATTACTGTATAACCACCTAGCAGACTAGTAGGAAATGCCAAGAAATTAAGCAAAAACAGAACCTGCAATCATTTATTCAATAAGAGGAACTTTTTCACTGTTACACTGCCTTTCACTAGGTCTCAGAAATCTTTTATTCATTACACTAGGATTTTCATTGTCAAGTGTAGATATATATTTTGTGTTGAGATGTGACCTTTATAAAGTAAATGGGGAAGACTTTTTTCTCATGTTTAATATACCTAACCGTATTTGATGGTGAAGAAAACTCAAGTCACATTTTAAACTATTGTAGAAAAAATAGTATCATAAAACTGTTTTACCAACACAGAAGCTATAAACACTTGAAGTTGTTTTTTAAGAAATTGTACTCAATAGTGACTGTAACAGACTCAGCATAAATACCACCAAGATGAAATATTTTAAAATTTTAACAAGACATTGCTACAAGGGTATTTATAGACCTTTGGAATGTTTTATTTATTCAGGAACATTTTTAATAGCAGTAAAAAAAAAGTTACTCTAATGTATAGAATAATAAAAGTAGAAGGTAGTAAAATAATCACTTCAAATTAAAAATATTCTGGGATCTGAGGCTTGAAGATGGGAGAAAATTGGGAACAGAAACTTTCCACCAACTAAAAGTCTTTCTGGTAGAAATGTCATAAGGCCATTTCCAAATAAAAGATATTTCCCTATGAAATATTTGTTTGAAAAAGTCCTAGTTATATTCCAAGTGTAGAAGAGAATGCAAAAATATCTGAAGTACGATAATTAAAATAAAAGTTAATTTGATAGGGTCAAGAAATCCCAGGAGGCCACTCATTGGTGGGGAACAGAGGTAAAAGGAAAAATGATATCAAAAGATTTTAAAATGTTGCTAAAAATGTATTTTTACTGACTTAACAAATTTTTCCCACATAGATCCCTAGATGCAACTTAGTATACTCCCCCCCTAAAAAGTAACTTCTGATAGCATTTTTATTCACTCTTTTTGTAAACCATACAAATAATATTTAAAAATGGAAAAAGCATTTTTTACAAGATTCATCATCTGAAAAGCATAATAATCAAATTTTTCTCTAAATATTAACTTCCAAACCTGAGAACAACAAAGAAATTTTTTTACAGAATTTTGTTTATAAAACTGCCAGTCTATTCAAATGTTTCCCAGTTGAATTAGTAAAACCAATAACCGATGACCAAGCAACATGGAATTAAAAGAAGTTATTTCTCATCCGATGATGATATGAGTCCATAATAATAAAGACAGTAAGGCAGTCTCCAGGCGTCTATATTCCCTCATTAGGGAAAACAACATATTGGATGCTTTTGTATAAGATTGTGCTAGAAACTGTACCAACAGGATTTAACAAATCAGTTTATAAAGAATATACTGCTGGATTCCAAATGTTCCTAAAGTTAAAAAAAATCCGAAGCAAAACACAGTTCACATATATGAAGACCAGACTGATGAATATTTGAGAGTAAGACTGAGCAAGGTGGTACGATGGTTCCAGACATGGGAGAGGACGTGACCCAGAGATGAATATATTATAACAGGAAAACCAATGCATAAACACCACACTTAAGAAAGGAGCAGAGGGCCGGGGCTGGCCAAATAAGGGACTGGAAAAATCTGAAGAACCTTCCTGGAAGAGTTCACATTTGAATGTAGCTTTGAAAGATAAGTGGGATTTTGGCAAGTAGATAAAAGTGGAAGTTGAAAGAGATTACTTTTGAGAACCAGACTTGTTTTGTATTACTTTTTGTCCCAACTAAGAAATGAGTCTAATTAAATGTGGCTACCAAAATAGAAATTAGTTGGTTATTTTTTTTCCTAAAAGGGATTAATTTCAGAGAAGCAATTATATTCCTAGAATATTTTTTGACAATGTTAAATAGACTCCATGTAGTTCCTTATTTTTCTAGATGTGATATAATTTTCTGAATACCAAAGCATAACTTCTATTCTTAATTCAAAGGGAAAAGAAGAAACAATATGTAGAGTCTAAAGTTTCATTTATTAGCAACAATTAAAAGCATAAGATTTTCATCTTAGTGCAAACTGAGTTTTTCAAACTATTTTTTGTTTTCCGTGCTATTCGAATCTGAGGGCTTACTATGTCATAATTAGGAAAAATGCTGTATAAAAATAAAGTTAGCATTTTATATATTTTTCACTTACCAGGTCTGAAAGTGTTTTAGAGGTTAATGATTAAATATGATCTTCAGCATGAGGAAGACTCCATTCACAGAACAGTTCAAATGTTCAACTTGGAGCCTCACAGGTCAAACAAACTACTAAATATTTACACTCCCCAAGGTTTACTTTAGTGTGTGGGATCATTCTGTTCATAAGCAGATAGTGATGGATCCGCTGTTATACTGAAGTCTTCCTAGAAGACAGTGAGAAATTCCCCCAGTGTATGATCCTGTTTTGAGCCTCTGGCCTCACACATCAGGTTCCTTAAGCCTGAACTGCCTTTTCCTCCTTGTTTGCCAAGCTAATCTTACTTAATCCTCAAGATTTAACTCCAACATCATCTCTGTATTTGTTTTCTATTTCTGTTGTGTGATATTGTAATGTACAATAAGAAATAATGTATTTGGTCTTCATCCTTGTTTCTGGCACAGAGCTCCTAGAACCCTTGCAATTTCTTTAATGTTGGAGTGTGATCAAAGTGTCTTTTGTTATATTAATGAGGTAACTTTTGGATTGCCTCTAAATCACCTAAGGATCCAGCTGGTCGATAGAGGAAGCAACCAAGTGATTAGAAAATTGAAACTTTCAGTCCCACCCTCTCACCTCCACAGAGAGGAAAGGGGCTAGAGGTTGAATCAACTGCCAGGAGCCGGTGATTTAATCAGTCATGCCTATGGGATGAAGCCTCCATAAAAACCCAAAGAACAGGGTGCGGAGAGCTTCTGGTTGGTGAACACATGAAGGTTGGGGAAAGGGGTGCCCTTGGAGAGGCAATGGAAGCTCCACACCCTTTCCCCATACCTGGCCCTATGGCATTACTTCCGTCTAGCTGTTACTGATTATATCCTTGTGTAGTAAACTGGTAATCTAGTAAGCAAAGTGTTTCTCTGAGTCTTGTGAGCCCCTCTAGCAAATCAGTTGAACCCAAGGTTGTTGGAACCTTCGGTTTATAGCCAGTTGGTCAGAAGCACAGCTAACAATCTGGGCTTGCAGTTGGTGGCTGAAATGGAGATAGTCCTGTGGGACTGAATCCCTAACCTATGGATTAAGGAAAATGTTTTCATGGCCACAATCTACAATTGGCATTAGATAAGAGGGAATTTGGCTGTTTAAATGCAGCTGGGTGCAATTCATGGAGGGAGGTTCTCCATAAGACCAGTGCAGTGCTGGGGAGATGCCAGCACTCACGTGCTCCCCACTGCTATTTCAGGACTTGGAAAGCTGCAGACTTCGTTTGGATCCTGAGCTAGACCGGCACAGATATGAGAGGAAGATCAGCTTTGCTGGGGTCCTGGATGAAAATGAAGACTCAAAAGATTCCCTTCACAGTAGTAGCCACACCCTCAAATCAGATGCAGGTGTTGAGGAGAAGAAAGGTATGGAAAAGCAAAAATTAATTCATCTTTCAGGGTTTCTTGTAGGGCATTTGGTCTGGGGTCTAAATGGCAGAATTGTGCACTAAAAGAAGTCCAGAATTTTTGGCTCTGTACAGCACTGTGTTTGCTCAATGAGGTAGGCAGTCACACTGGTTAGGGGTTGGACTCTGCAGTCAGGGAGGCTTGGGTTCTATTTCCAGCTCAGAAATTCTCCAAATCCCATTGGATTTAAGATGCCATCAGTTGTAAGATGAACCATTATCTTATATACTAATAAAAAAGGAAAAATACTCCCCATTCAGCTCGTAGGCAATACTTTATCACTTAATGTATGTTTCATTCTTATTGAGAGAACTTTCAGATGTAATTAGACATAGATTTTTATTATCAGTATATATAATCTTGTATCAGTATATATATGATCCAAGTTAAAGTTTTTCTAAACCATCTTCAATTCAGAGTTCAAATTCTTAATCATTTTTCAACTCAGAATTGTCCATGTCTGTGTTTTTATATGTGATAATGTCCTCTGTGCCATCTGAATATTAGTAATACATCATTTCTTAAATAAATCTATAAGAGAAGTAAAGCGATTGGTGTTAGTTACTTTAAGCCAGTGTGCAATTTTATGAAGCTAGCCACCTTCAGTTCCTGCTTCAGTAATGTTGCCAAACGCATCTGACTTACCACGTTACCCGCTCCTCCATCCAGCTATCATTTGACTCCTTGGACTTAAAAAACACTGGCACCCGTTTTTTATATTTTGTTGCCAGTGCTTTAGATATTCACATGAACACAGGCAATAGCAAATGTGTCACAAATGCTGCCTGGCACAGGTTATCCTAAGATGTCATCAATTGTAAGACAAATCTCAATTTTAGATATGTTCAAATGTAAAAAAATGTGCACCTTAAGATAATGAAATAGAGTGACTAGTTATGTGACCTTATCCAAGCTGTTTACTTTCTAAGTCAATTTTCTTCTCTGTAAAATTAGATTAATAACACCTACCACATTATAATGTTGAGGGCTTTAAATGAGACAATGCAAGTAAAACATAAACTCAGTACCAGATACATAATAAGTACACAATAAACAATTATCCTTATATATATATCTCTATATATCATGAGCATAGAAATTAGAACCTATGCAGAAAATCCTAAATATGAGTTAGAGATTGCAGAATTTTAAGTTGCTCTTTAAAGTCTCCTTTGAATTGTCAACTTCTCTACCTGATTTTTCTATTTCTCAAATTTATTTGCCCCTCAATGTTTGAATGATGAACTCCAATTGAAAGAACATCAGCACATTTGTAAAAAGAGTCAAAGACAATTTTATGCATTGGGATAATTTCTAGTGTCCTGCAGACAGTGACTCCATAAATGATAATTAAAGGAATGCATAATTCTGAAAGGAATAGCCCTAGATAGAGAAGCCACAACATATTAAAAATATTTAAAATTTTGTAAGGAATGGATATATTCTCAAAAAAAAACTTGTTAATATTTCAAGGTCATATTGTTGTCATGACATTTAAAAATGCAAGTAATCATATCATATTGTTTTGAATTTATGGTTTAATAGAAGCCATGTTGCAGGAAGGATTTAGCCAAGTTTTAGCAATTTCTGAGTATGAAGTATCAAGTCAAGGCTTTTTCAGATACTGGTACTTCTGAAAGGATAACTGCAGATGATAAGACACTTCCATGTTTTAAACATATCCCACAGGGATTTTTTTTTCCCCAAAGTATTGTGTTAGATACTATTTCTAATTGTGTCAGTATTATTGCTAATACTGACATGGTTAAATTTAAGCAGAGTAAATTCTACACCATTTAAAAAAAAAGACCTCATTAATTTTTAAGAACACTTTAATTCATGATTATCGTTCATGTAAATTGCCTTTAATATTCAATACACAAAGAGTTTTTCTCCTCATAGAATGGCTATGTGATTGTATGAAATTTGTATCATAAATGAAGAACAGGAAACTGAAACTATGAATAAAAAGAGAACATATTCATAAAATGTCCTTTACCAGTTGGCAAAAACCTTCCCAAAGATTCCTAAATATTCCTTAACCCTTTTCACAAGCTGATACCAGCTGCCAAAGCGGATGTGAAAAGGGGGACCACAGGGACCCTGCTAATGTAAATTATTAAAATTATATTTAAAATTTCATACCATCTGTTTGTATAACATCTAAAAATGTCAGTTCTTGAAATAAACAGCCTGAGGACAATTTGGATCCTGCAAAGGAAAACTAACATGAAATAATCCTTAGAACTAAAAATGTCTGCCTAAAATCTCCAAGCAAGTTCTGTTCAATCATTTTATCCATATTCCAAATACAAACTAAGATTGGCATTCTAAAATACAGACACCAAGACATGTCTGATCATTCAGCAGTCATCTATTGAACACCTAGTATATACTGGGCACTGTTACAGTTTCCTAGAATACAGTGATGAACAGGGAAAATTTCCCACATATATTTTAGTTTATCTTAGCTAATAGTTAATAATGTAATAGTGAATAACATTAATTTCAATTAGATATATATAGTATGAAGGAAAACAAATTAGAGTCAGAGAATTAGTAGTGACCTGGAGTGGGAGGGATTGTAGTCAGACGGGCCCCATAAGTGAGACTGGTCTGAGACCTGTATGATGTGAAGGAGCCAGTCATACAAAGGGCATACAAAACGCAGAGACAACAGAACAAGGCTCTGATGTAGGAATGAACTTGGAGCAAGTGAAGAAGGGCAAAAAGTTCAACATGGTTGCAACAGAATGAGTTGGAGGAAAAGTGATAGGAGATGGGGTCAGGCAAAGAGCAAATAAATAGGGCCTATAAATGTGGTTAGAAATGTAATTCTATTTTAAACGTGTCTGAGAGTTGTTAGCAGGCTTTGACTAGAAAAGTGATATAATATTTGTATTTATAATTTATGTATTTGAAAGATGAATTGAACTGCGGGAGTGAGGGTAAGAGGGAGTTTCATAGTTATATTAGTCCAGGGAGTAGGTGATGCAGCTTTCAAAATCCAATGATATTTTAAAGTGTGGCACCAGCAAGACTTGCTAATGAATATACTGTGGATATACTGAGAGAAAAGGGAAAAGAGATGTTTTATCCAATTTGGATGAATTTGTTTCACTTTCATACCAGTTCTCGTTGTCATGGAAACAAAGGCTAAAATTCGATGGTGTACAATCTCAACTGATGTCTCTTGTGTACTATGCCAAATCTGAATTCTAACTGCTGTATCCTTTGTAAATAACCAGTGCCGTAATTCTGAACATTAATTTTTCAGTGCTGTAGGATGTCTCCCATTATCTTTGGTGGTAGAAGAGGTTCTCAAAATTAAATTTGTTTCAGATCCTATTAATTTGGGGTTATTTTGCCATATTTGTAGGATGAAAAAAGATCATGAAATCAGGCAAAGAATGCCAAGTGTGCCTCTGTAAGAAAGTTTTGAAACTTATTTCTTTAATATTTTTCTCTACTTCCCAATCTACTTTGAGATGAAATTGGATTAATAGTTATTAAAAATGATAAGTATATTCTTAAGTTTCAAATACATTTCAGGTAGGTCACAAAGTCTCAATTAAACCTAGAAATAATACAGTGAAGCCTGAAAAATACAGTGGTTGAGTTTTGTGCTATAATTAACACAGAGCACTCTGGTCTATAGTCCTTGTGGAGTGTATCCAACTCTGCTGCAAGAATTTCTATCCAAATGTGAAATTCTATCCAGATGTGTTCAGGGAGCTCCATGAGGCCTTTGCCAGCTGAGTGGTGATGATTTCCATCTTTCCCAATCGCAAGAATAGGTCAGAGATGAAACATTTCACATTATTCAATAGGAATTCTTCCAGGCTTCTTTATGTGGCACTAAAATCCGTACTTAATTAACATTTTATGGAGCAATGCAAGTTCTGTCACAGTCACATACTAGCTACCCTGTGAGTAAGAAACTTTAGGCTAAAATGCAATCTCCCTGATTGGGACTTTTAAAAATATTAATAGCTATGCCTTAAATCATTAGTAAAAAATCTTGTTCCTGTCTTAAGAAATGGCCCCTTCCTGATCATCACTTTAAGCCCTGAAAACTTTCTTTATCTCACTTTTACAAAATCAATATGTGACAATATCAAATCTTCAAAGAAGAGGAAGGAGGTGTGTATATGACTATGGGAAATAAGGATGCTTTTGATTAAAAAGTAGGTTTCGAGTTGAATGTGTTTCTTTTACCCTTTTATTTTCCTCACTGATGACTGTTTCTTCCAGAACACTAAAGATGAATAATGCATGTTCTTCTTGGTACACGTAGACTGTAAGGTTGGCTCAGAGTGTTGCAACTTTTGGACTCATATCTCACCCAACCTATTGACTGAGAGGAGGATGCTATGAAATCACTAGGTGCATTGAAAATGGAACCATTTCACACTCAGGTTCACCCAAAGCACCCCACTGAAAACAGATCCTATATAGTGCCTTGGCTAAGGAACTGAGCGGAGCCCACTGCTGACTGTTGGAGAGAGAACTTGTTTTTATTTCTTAACGAGGTATTCCTAAATGAAGGGGTTTCCATAACTCACATGAGTCTGTAAGTTCCATTTCAAAAGAAAGACAAAAACAAATGGTTTGTGGTTCTACTGAATCAAGCAGTGATGCTGTGTGAACGTACTAACAGTCGTGGAGGATGCTGCGGCGGGGTGCGCTCATGCTTGTGAACCCTGGGCCAGAGAGAGAGCAGGTGTTCCCAGCACCGATGAGCTATGTGTCCGAGAGAGAAGCTGCACCAGCCCTTCCTGGTGGACCCAGCCTCCTGCCCGCCTAACAAAGCCGCCTGACGGGGGGCTTGGGAGAAGCTCCTTGTCCAGACATGCTGCTCGTCCCGGCCAACAGAGAGGAGGCTGTTCAGGGACAAGTTGGGGAGAGCTTGGATCTAACACTGGCTGGGGAGAACTAAGGGGGAAAAAGCCCTATTTTATTCTTTTAATACAGTTCCCAGCAGGAAGATCAGGATAGGAGGTTCCCGCCTGCTCCAGATTAAAGGAACCCGCAGTTTCCAGGTGAAGAAGGGGGGTTCCTTGTCCAGCATTCGCCGGGTCGGCAGCTTAAAGAGCAGCAAGTTATCACGGCAGGACTCAGAGTCTGAGGCTGAGGAGCTGCAGCTGTCCCAGAGCAGGGACACTGTCACTGACCTAGGTAACATAGAGGAGTGGGGTGTGCAGGGACGTGGGGGGCAGGAAGACAGGGCCCAAATCCTGAAACAGCTCAAGTCCATTTTCTTACACATCAGTAGATGGAGGACAGAGTCATAGGTTAGAGCGTTCATTCAGTCTGAAAACCAGGCTGCCCTCTCGAGCAGGGCTGCTCCAACCTTAACGTGCACACGGTCGGTCAGCTGGGAGCTTGCTAAAGTGCAGATTCTGATTCAGCAGCTCTGGGCTGGGAGCCAGAGAGTCTACATGAGGGAAAGAAAACATTTTAATGACAGGGACAGTTTTTGGAAATCCAGATGTTTGTGCATCCATTCTTCTGGTCAGGACCTTTCAAGCAAAAATGCAGAAATTCCCTTGGGGACAGACAGCTAGCATAAGGTCTTCTGTAAATAAAAGTTTCTATTTCCCAGTAAAAACAACCAAAATTTCAGAGGAAAAATGTCTACACCTAAGAATGAGTGACCTTCAGCGAATCACTTAACTTCTCAGGGACTGTTTTCCCCAGCTACCCAATGGGGATAATTTTGTTTACTCCCTGTTTACTCTGAAGGGATGCTCTAAATGTGTCAAACTCCTGAGTAGGAGCTCTATATACAAACAGAGCATTAGAGCTGTAGATTGTCACTTTAAGATCCACAGAACCCCAAAATGTCTTAGTCCTTTGGTTCCTGATCACTGTCTTAATAGACAAGAAAAAGGTTAAGCAGTCGTGCCAGTAGGGCTCACCAGCTGCCTGAAATTTAACTGTTAGGTAAAAAGTGAAGTACATGGTCTTTGCCATTCAGTCCCTGTATGAAAACCAAAATGGAAAGGTTTTTTTTTTTTCCCTAAGTAGGCCGCTTCAGAAGTCAGTCAGGAAATGTGGATAAATTATCAATCAAGTCTGCTGAAATAGAGACTTAGTATAGCTCATCAAAGAGAGTTTAAAATAGGAAATGTTTTACCCACCCTTGCCCTTGAAAATAGCTAATTTATGCGTTAGTTAAGATTCAGTTTATTTTTAAAGGAGACAATAGGAAAAAAAAAAACCTAATGATGTCTTTTGTTACAGGTCTTAGCTGTAACAGGATCATCAGTTAGTTTGGGGGAAAATATTATTTGAATTAATTATTAAAACTGATTAATTTAGCCTAAGCTGTTAAATCAAACTATCCAAGCTAGAAGCATAGTTTGTCATAGAAAATACCCAAAATGCCTTGTAGATTTGAGGACAGAGCTTTGTTATCTAGTATACTAAGTAGCGAATTCCTGCGAGAGACCTCCTTCGTATTTTCCTGCAGAAAGGAGTTTGGACAAAGGGTTGTCCACAACTGGGCACAACTGCTTTCAAATTCCCTTAGTTTTTCCAAGGCACCCGCCCATCTGTGAAATAGCTCTGATAGCAAAGCCAGATGGTGTTCAGAGCGGTAGCACTGGCCGTAGTCACGGCAGCAGTGGAGGTAGCAGCACCCCGTGTGGCCACTGCAGGTTGGTTGGTGTCCCTACTTAAGTACACCTGCAAGGTCTGGGCAGTCTGGAATGGACTTGGGCACGCTCAATAAATTTGGGCACACTCAGTCAGTAACTTGCTCATCTCACCAATTCAAGGACTTGACTCTGTTTTTCCCTCTGCTCCCATGTCTCAAAATGGAAGCCACCATAACAGAGGTCATAAATGTCTTTGTAATCATCAGTTTGGCTGGTGATGAAGGGAACCGCTCCTAGTCATACCTCTCCACTCAAGTCGCTGCTCTGCCCATAACCCTCTGGGCCATGGTAGTCTGCCCTAGGATTCAAAAGCATGGACAGCTATACCATAGCAGCATGCTCTCCAGGGAGACAGGACCATACAACTTTTCTTGGTATTTTTCTTTTGAAGAAGGGAGTCCTTGGAGTGCAAGTGAGCCCAGTATTGAGCCAGAGGGAATGAGCACTGTGGGCACGGAGGAAAACTACCACAGGAACATGTCCTGGCTTCACGTAAGTAGGAATCTCAGAAAGAGCCCTGAGATCAATTTCTTTTGGCTTTGGGGAAGATCTGTGGAGGGAGGGCAGGAGACTATACTGAAACCATCCATCCATTTCCACCTCCAAGAAGAACCATAGGCTTATATTTCAGCTGAACCTCTGAGTACTCACTAAGATTGATAATTTTCTGGATTGAATTCATTGTAAGCTTATCTAAGACCAAAGGTCCTTTGTTATGGTTGGCTTGTGGGTCAGTATAAGTCAGGGAAAACCCTGAGGGACCAGACCAGGTTGGTGATCAAGATAGCCTGAGTGACATAGGCAAGGCATTCACAATCAGTTTTATACAGGTCACCACAAATGCTGAGAGCAAGGTCATGGTGTCTGTCTTGAGTCTGTATTCGACCAAATTGTAAACCAGGACTTGGAGATTCTAAGGTGATGAAGGTCACAGCTCAAAAGGCTCTCCAGAAGGTCCAGGGAAGAAGGGATCCCAGGGGTACCTCAGGCACAGATCAGAGTTCAGGGTTTGAGTGGGCATGAAGAAAGGAAAAGAAAGGTAAGGAAGCATGACGTGAGAGCCACAGTTAGCAGGGCACTGCCAGCACTATTATGGATCTTAGATATGGACTATCTCCATCTCCTCTGATTTTAATCTGACTTCTTGGTAGGGTCAGATTAGGGCTGGCTGGGGTATAATGCTCAGACTTTCAGTGCTAAGCCCTCAGAACTGGCTGATTTTGAGAATCTCTGAGGCAGCTGTTTTTAAAGTAAACTTTTTGGTGAAGTTCAACTTAACATGTTGAAAAGTATACACAACCTGTGTGTACTGCACAATAAATTTTCACAAAGTAAACACATCTGTATAACCACCACCAGGTCAAGATGAACATTATCAACACCTTAGAAGCTCTACCTGGGCCCTCCACCAGCCACTAACTTCTCCTAACTACCATGCTAACACCAAAGATTGGTTTTGTCTATTTTTGAAAAGTGTATTTGTGTCATATGCTAAGTACTCTGTCGTGTCTGGTTTCTTTTTGTTTTCACAAGTGTAAATCCTCCAGCTTTGTTCTTCCTCAGGATGTCCTGGTCTATCCTTGGCTATGTTTGCTTCTATTAGTATTGCCTTGTTAATTTCCATTAAAAAAAAGCTTCCACAGCAGCCTTATATTGAATATAAAGATCATTTAAAATAGAAGAATTGAAATATTTATTGTAAATGTATAAAATCGTCAATCTTTCCATTAATTTATGTCCTACCATTTATTTAAGATCTCAAAATTTCTTCAGTAATGCTTTTTAGTTTTCTATGTAGTGTTAATACTCTGGAAGTGTTTGTGAAGATCAGTTTTATTTCTTCTTTAAATATTTAGAAGAAATCATTGGTGGAACTTTCTAGATTTAAAAATTTCTTTGTAGGAAGGTTTTTAATTACAGATTTAATTTCTGTAATATAATTAAGACCATTCAGTTTTTCTATTTCATCTGGGAACAGTGTGGGTAAATTGATTTCTTTTCTAGGAGTTTGTTAATTTAATTCAGTTATTCACATTTATTGGCAAAATAGGTGTTTATAATATTTTCTTTAGATCATTTTAAATTCTGTGGGATCTGCAGTGATGTGCCTTTATCATTTCTGATATTGGTGAGTTACTTCTCTTTTTTTGATCAGTGTTGCTAGAAATGGGTCGATTTTTATTAGGCAAAGTACAAGATTCTTTTTTGTTGTTTTGGGAATGTTTGGTTTCATTAATTTCTGCTGTGATCTTTATTACTTTATTTGACTTTAATTTGTTTTCTTTCATAATTCTTGATAATAGATACTTAGATAATTGATTTCCAACTGCTTGGCTAACATTCATTTAAAGCTATAAATCTCTAGAAATTGCTTTAGCTGTATCGCACAAGGTTTGACACATTGTATGTTCATTATCTTTCAGTTAAAATATTTTTTGATTTCTATTTTGATCAGAATTGATCATACATATTTTAAAGTCCATGGCTGATAACTTCAGTCTATGAATCTATTGTATTCTCTTGGTCCTCCTGCTCCTTAATTTGTCTGATTATTTCATTGACTCCTAGACATGGTGGATGAAAACTTATAGAAGCACAATGTTGGGTACATGTCATCAAAAAACCCATAGGATGCACCACATCAAGAGTGAACCCTAATGTAAACTATAGACTGAGTGATAATGTGTCAACATAGAGTCATCAAGTGTTAACAAATGTGCCAGTCTTGTGGGGGATGTTGATAATGAAAGAGGCTACTCATGTTTGGGGGCAGGAGGAATATGGGAACTCTGTACTTTCTACTTAATTTTGCTGTGAATTTAAAACAAAGATTATTAACTTTTAAAATGATAGAATTATAGAGGCTCTGGATAGTTTTATCTCCTTCCACAGAGGATCCACCATATACTTCAGCAGACAGCAAAGAAGATCGCCTTGGTCCTAAGCTGATTTGACCTGCAGTGTTTCTATCCCCCACCCCGTCTCCCTGACACACACACACACACACACACACCCTAGTACAAAGGCTTCCAAAGTACCCAGTGAGCATCTGGGGTACGTCTGAGAGCCTCTCTGTCTTGATGGGTCAGAAATCCCAATTCTGTTTCCCCATCACAGTGCAATTTCCAAAATCTCTGCTCTGCTTGTCAGCTGGTTTCTGCCTGGTTTCTTAGCTACTCAACCAGCAAAGGCTTAGAAAGGAAAACAGTCACAGTGTCAGTCTCACTTCTCTGAACCTCTCTTCTTGACAGGATCTTATCCACTCAATTCCTCCTTCCTTGGGCAAATCTGAACTCTAGTTTTGTCTTCCAGCCCCCATGAAATTGCCTAGAGCTCTGCCTGGCTCCTTGGCCATCTATGCCTGAGAAGTAGCAAATGCCTCAAGAGGAGTATGGTGTGCACTCAGATTGTGCTCACCCACCTCAGTGGATGCCCTCTGTCCACATCTCATTTTGTAGGTCCTGACCACCTCACTGTGTTGAATGCTATCTTATGCATTCAAATATACTTATATTTGAATGTAAGTGTAATATCAATATATTTAAATATATTTGAATGCATAATTAAATATCTTTAAATATATTCAAAGTATATATTAATATATGGTAATATATATGTATGTGTATTAAAACAGCCCATGTTTATTATCTTATACTTTCTGTGGGTCAGGAATCTTGGCACAGTTTTGCTAGGTCCTCTGCTTCAGGATTTCTCACAAGGCTGCAATCAAGGTATTGACCAGAGCTGGAGTCTTATCTGAAGACTTGACTAGGAAAGGATTTTCTTCTAAGGTCATGTGCTTGTTGGTAGAATTTCAGTTCCTCAAGGACTGTTGGACTGAGGGCCTCAGTTCCTAGCTGGCTGTTGGCCAGAGACCACCCTCATTTCCTTGCCATGTGGACCTTTCCAACATGACAGCTTGCTTCATCAAAGCCAGTAAGCGAAAGAATCTAGCAAGAGAAGTCACCATATTCTGCAACCTGATCATGGAAATGACATCTCATCACCTCTGCTGCATTCTGTTGGTTAGAAGCAAGTCACTAGGCCAGCCCACACTCAACAGGAAGAGGTTTCACAGAGGTGTAAATACCAGAATGTGTGGTCACTGGGGACATCTTAGAAATATAGCTACCAAGATGTGCTAAATGAGAATGTCCTGAGCTGAAGCCCAGCAATATATTCATTTTTGTATCTGTTTGTTTTTGTTAAGCTTTCTTGGTGTTTCTCTTGAACAGTCAGATTTGAGAATAACAAGGGAAACCTTATTGTTCTTATTTGTTCCCTACCTCTTACCAGTATAAACAGGAATATCAGGGCTCTTTGATGAGTCTTGAGAGATCTGGATATTCTGCTCTGACAACATCTATATTTTTTGAAAGCTTTGAAGAGTATGAGGTACTGTTAGCTGAGTCTGACAGGGTTATGGAGTTGATTGTTATTGTTGTTTACCTTTGTGTCAGAGGAAGCAGGGCCTCTCATTCCTGAGGAAACGTGTGGCAGCCCTGCCTAGCAGGTTTGATTGGCCTTGTCCACGCAGACTTACTTTATGTTCTCCATCGGGTATGGCACATGGTCTCTCACAGGTTAGATGCTGGGGTGGGAACTAGTTTCCTGAAGGATGGAATCATTCAGAAGGTTAATCTGTACAGATTTGACTAAACCTGCAGCTCTAGGAATACTACTGCCTTTTTAGGAAGGCAACTTTGGAAGTTATAAACTCAAGGGCCTTCATTCCTTTTTTAAACATAACCGTATCCTTTAAATCAGCCGAGTTCTTTTCTGGAATCCTACTTGGGGAGTCTAGGGGGACTTGAGCCAGTTCAAGCCACAAGTGAAGAGCTGGAATGGCCCAAAAGCTGGAAAAAAAACCTTAGTTTGTAGAAAGAGGAAATGAAGTTCTACAGTGGGGGCTCAAGGCCCACTTGAAGATTATAGGTCAGATGTGTGGGAGATGCAGAAATGTTCTCCAGGTCTGTGTAGGTGGGCTGGAGTTAAATACATCCCACAGCTGTGAAAGGCCAACCAATCCTTTGGGACAGAACTTCTCATCAGTTTCTGCTTTTCTGTCTGGCTCCTTTCACAACGTAAGAGCTGAGTAAATAATATATTTTAAGTTCAGAATCTTTATTTGGAAATATTTTGGAAATCATACATTCCCCAATAATTGTTTTATGTTTTTGAAGATCACTTAGCCTTTTATTGTTTCAAAAAGGACTTTCTAGCATGTATAAATCCAGGGAACAAAAGAAGCCAAGTACATAAAGGCTTGTAACTCTTTGTTCTCTTATGGGAATTGTTGTGGTTTTAAGACCCATTAAGGGAAGTTGACATTTTGACTTTTCATCTTCCACCCCACATAGTTGTTCACAGTCTGTCTGTACCCTGGTTGCCTGGTTGAGTCTCAGTGATGTCTGTGTTCCAGGTCATGATCTTGCTGTGCAATCAGCAAAGCTTCATCTGCACCCATGTTGACTACTGCCACCCTCACTGCTACCTGCACCACAGCCGCTCCTGTGCCCGGCTGGTCAGGGCCATCAAGCTGCTCTACGGAGACACCGTGGACTCCCTCCGTGAGAGCAGCAGCGTCAGCACTGTGGTTCTCCGGGGCAAGAAACAGAAAGAGGTGAGTGAATGATCCCGTGATAACATACCGATGATAGGGAGAATGATGTCCTAACAATCTTTTCTCTGGAAATGCAAATTTCAGCCCACTGCAGTTGTATAAACCAGGCTACAGATCTGTGTGATTTTGAGCCAAGATGGAAGATCAGTGGAAGAAAGACAAGTGCTTTGTCTTCCTGTTCATGAGCAAACATGGACTCTTTTCCCAGGTTTTGTCTTTTTTCTATGAATAAATATGAACTCATAGGGGCGATGGTGATAAGTAGGTTGTTCTGGTATGCAGAACAGTAGTCCCCCAAAAGTGTCCAAATTCTAATCTCTGCAGCCTGTGAATATGTTACCTCACGTGGCAAAAGGGATTTTGCCTGTGAGAATAAATTAAGACTCTTATAATGGGGAGATTATCCTGGATTATCCAGATGGTCCCACTGTAGTCAGAGGCAGAGGAGATGTGACAACAGAAGCAGAGGTCAGAGTGATGCAGGGCAATGAGCAAAGGCAGCCTGGAGAAGCCGGAAAGGACCAGGAAGTCAATGGATCCTTAGAGCCTCCAAAAGGAACACAGCCCTGCCAATCCACTTTAGACGTCTGACCACCAGAACTGGAAGGTAATAAATTCGTATTGTTTTTCAACAAGAAAGTTATGGGAATTTGTTACAGCACTAATAAGAAATCCATAAAGTTACGTATTAAGAAATAAGTAATAGATGGCCCAGCTGGTCAGAGATAAACAATAGAGTAACCTAGTTCAAATCAGACTAAAGGAAACTTCTTTAAGAAACGATTACATTTTCTAAGCATTCAGCTGCACTTTCCTGACAACTGACCAGCTGAGCTGGCAGGAGATGAAGACAGTAACCAGGGCTGCCTTGCTGCTGCCAGGGAAGCCCTGAGTGACCCACCTGCCCCTGAACAGGCGTGATGGCCAAGATGCTCCTCTGCGTGCTGCTGGCTGCCCCTGCAGCTGCTTCCCACAAGTGGTTTTGCAAAGAGATTTTTATATAATACCTATTCATTTCGATGAGCATTCATTGGGCACCTGCTGTTGGCACAATATGAGACCAGATATTCTTTGGAGAAATAAAAAATAAATAAGTAGGAGTAGAGGATCTTTCTACTAAGGAGTTTGTGAGCCAGGTTTGGCGGGGTAGGAGGATGGCAATAAAATACAAATCAAACTGGAGAATACGAGCCATAACAAAAAAGGCACAGTTGAGTTGTATGGCAATTTGTGATGCTTTAACAGCCAAAAAAGGGATTTTTTAATGACTTTTTTTAAAATTATGAAAGCAATACAGGTACATGGAAGAAATTCTGGCTAATGTAAGAGCTCCAAATATATATATATATATCTTGTGCATCTTGTAAGTATGCTAATTTGCCTTCTGGGATATGATCTTTTAGTTTTGGGGGTTTTTTAAGCATATGTATGAGAGTTTAAGGCAGGTATACATCATTAACAAAGCACTTTTTGATTCTTGCAAATCTTGTGCAGGAGATACTGTTCTCATTTTACAGATGAAAATGTTGAGGTTCAGAAAGGTGGAGTTGTCCACAGTTCACATCTATAATGCATTCAGTTAGACTTTCATTTAGGAACATGGAGTATTCATTTTTTCAACTAGACTTTATTGCATTTCATGGTATTCAAATTACACAAATTCTGAGAGGAAATCAAGTGGAGAAACTACTTGAACTGCTAAATAATGACATAAAAAGAAAAGTATGTATGTATATATGCATGTATACATGTATACAGATGTGTCATTTATGGTTGAGATGAGTACATGTGTATGTATGTATGTACATACATGTTTACATACATATGTATCTCAACCATAAATGACACTGCATTCAAAGGAAATCTGTTTTCTTTTAGGCAAGTACTACTTCATATAAAAACTCCCTTAGCTTTAGAAGAAAACCATAGATGTTGAAAGTTATAAAAATACAGCAGCCTAAATTAATATTCATTGTTCACCATACACCTCTGAGATTTCTTACTTCCACGACTTTGCACCAGCTGCACCTTCACCTATAATCCATATGTGGCCAAACCCAAACAGCCTTCAAGATCCAACTCAGATGCCACCTCCTCACTGAAACCTTTTCTGATCTCCCTAGCGTTCATCACAGGGCAGACTGCAGGTGGATGATTAGTTATTTTCTGTTCCTTCTTCCTCTAAACTGCAGTGGTGTTTTACTTCTGCTTTTCTCACTCTTCATTCAGTGATTCATTCATTAATTTGTCCATCCATCCATGTGTCTATTCAACAAATTTTTAAAGAACTTATGGACCAAGCTGAGTCCACACCACGTGCTGGGTATAATAATAGCAAAAGAGATATGGCCCCTGCCCTCGCATGATGCACACAGTCTAGTTGGAGAGACGGACAGTAATCAAATAAATGTTCCAAACTGACGTAAAATTGAAACAACAGTAAGCACAACAAAAGAGAAACCCCCTGTGCTGAGAGAGCTTTTGAACAAGACTTTGAACGTATTGGGGGAAATAAGACAGCCTCTCCAGTAAAGTGACAGATGAGCTTTGACTGAAGGATACATCGATGTTAGCTGAATACAGTATTCTCCTACCAGAAAGAAGACGTGAGTTCAGAGGACGATGGTGGGAACACAGAGGACTGGTACGTCAGCACGAGGCTTTGTGGGCAGATAGAGGGCAGACCAGGGTGAGCCCCTAAGGCCATGGGAAGGATTTTAGTCTTGATCCTGTGAGTAGTGGCAAGCATTGAGAGGTTTCAAGGTCGCTCTGCCTGCAAAATGGGGCCACTTACCTCCCTATTTCTCCTCTGACACTTAATTATCAAACTTCTTGAGAACCGAGGCAGTCTTATACACATATATCCTGGTGGTACCTAACAGAGTACCTCACTGTAGCAGAGGGGCAATACTATTGAATGGATGAGTGGGCTGCAAAGTTCTAGGATGTTCCATGAGTGCCCTGTACCTCTGGTCCAGCCAGGACACTGGCCTGAAGCAGGAGAAAAGGTTACCAGCCTTAGGTATTGCATACATTTCTGAAAGAGAAAATAAAACAAGAGCCTGTTCCCCCAACCTTCACGCATTTCAATTAGTCATGCAGGTGCAGAGCTGAAAAGATGTATTGAGTCTTCTGTGATATGCAGTTTATCTCCAGAATGCCAGCCTCCCATTCAAGCTTTTTCTTTTTTTTAATATTTATTCTCTCATGATGTTTCCATTTGCCTGTTCTGAATCTGTCACATAAATGAACAATGCCCACGTTTCCAGAGCCAAAATGAAAACAGAGTAGGCAATAAATCAAAAATGAAAGCAGTGATTCTGATTAAAATGGAGACTTATGAGCAATTGATATTTCATTCCTGTTTCCTTTTTAATTGGTTTTTATGGCAGAATATATTTGGAGCAGCTAGTACATTTTGTAACCCATTTAACTGATCAGTCTGCTAATCTACATTGCCCTGCTCGGAGACTCACGGTACATTCTGTTAGTCTATTTGAATGCACTTCCAAACTTGAGAGATTTTTATAAACTATCATTATATAATTATCATTATATATATATTTTTATTCATATATATGCACGTATTTATGTATGTATATATGCATATACCTCACCTTCACCAAAAGGTGAATTCACCAAAGAATTCTTTGCTTTTTCCTATGTATCTGTACCTTGTCTAATGCCATGCTCTAAATGGATTAAATGTTCAATTAGTGCCTGCTGATGAAAAAAGGAGTAGATAAAACTTTTTTTCCTTTTAGTTGAAAAGGAGAGGTAGATAAAAGGTTATATGTGTCCAAACAAGAAAGGGCACAGGGTCCGTAAATTTTGTGAAGCCAATTCAAATGGCAAGTGGTTAGCTGATTTCCTGCAGGACTAATATTTTTCTAAAGCTATGGAAAACATAGTTGTGATGCCAAGACCAGGCCCTAGGTCTTGATTTCATGGGCCAGAATGACTCCTCACCATAATATACATTCCCCATGTGTCAAAGTTATATGAGACACAAAAGGTCTGGGTTAACTTTGGAGAAATACTGCACTTCTCTTGGCATGATGTTTCTTCCCAGAAACATGAGACAGTCGCTTTCCCAAAGAGCCCAAAGGCTGACTCCGATTTTCCCAAATTTTAAATACCTCCTTATTTCCACAGTGCAACATCGTTCATGACATTCTCTCCTTTTCTGCTTATCTTGACATTGCGTTAGTGTGCTTGTTTGTTAGCTGTCTCTCCTGGTAAGACACCCTGTGTAAGAGGGCAAGTATCATGGAGGAGTTTGCTCCTCAGCGTGTCCTCAGAAGTTGGCCCAGTTCCTGCATGTGGTTAATTCTTAATAAACATACTTGAATTATTGAAGGAATAAATACAATTTTTACTCAAAGTAATTAAGTTAATACTATGCCTCTCTAGTCAATAATCTTTTGTTGTAAGGAATAGAAGCCTGTTGAAACTTGTTCAAATAATCAGAGAGTTTCTTCAAAGGATATAACAGAATCTCAGGAAACTAGGGACAGATGGAAAACACGGTCAAGCCTCAAAGGAATGAGATCCAAAGCTGCTGTCCATCTCCAGATGGACATCGTCCCTCATCTCTGCTGCTTTCTGCTTCATCTCTGTCTGCTTACTTATGACCAGTAACTCCTGCTTTATTCGTCTTGTACTTAAGCTGAAAATCTCCCGGTTGCATCATTATTTCTCAGCCCCAGCAACCATCACCAAATGTATCAGACTCGGTCCCTTAATTCCCTAGGAGAGGAATTTGATGGGACCAGTTCTTCCTCTTTTTGATCCAAACACCACAAGTGATAATTCACTGGCAGTCAATAGGCTGGTTTTATACTGTAAATTTAATCAGTAGTATCAGAATGAGGAGAGAAGATAGGGAGACAATTATAGGGAATATGTCTAAGATATGTATGTAGAAGAAAATGACAGTAGTCCAAGTTCTACCACCCATAGCAAGCATGCCCCAGTATCCCTGCCAGCTCTTGGGACTTTAGAACTGCCTCCCATTGACCATGGCTCCCTATGGTAAATCAATTCAACAGTGAACAACATCCTTTATTAGTGATACATTCTGTCCTTTAGTCTTGGGTTACTAGTCTTGGTTTTCTTTACAGGTCCCTGTTTGATGTGTATTTCCAACTACCATGTACCTCTTGCAGTCCAGTGAAATTTCCAGCTCTTCAAGAATGACTAATAACCAATAGATGCCTTCAGAACTAGCCTCCTACTCCATCCATTTCTTATTCTCTTCTAGCCAAGTTTTACACCAAGTTACCAAAGCAAAAAGCAACTGATATCTTTGTTAGCCTGAATTGGGGGTCACACCAGTGGAGGACTTTAGGACCTTCACGTAGTGTATCCAAGTGCCCATCACATATGTACCCATCTTTAATATCTACTTTTCAAGCCTGAACAAGTCACACTAGAAGAGCTACTAGCCCATCACCCTAATATAAAAGCCTTTCCAGTTCCGTTCCCCTCCCTTGCCACTAAAACAAACATCCTAATTATCTTGAGGCCAGCAGAACACATCATGCTTCTTAGGGAAGCATGCCAGGATATTAAATGTTTGATATCTGAGAAGCTTGACTTATACCTTCTGTCCCCAGAAAACAGGATTAAACAAAACCCTACATTTCCCAGAGTATAAGAAATACATAAATGTGTGTCCTTGTGCTTCTGAGTATTTTCCTGTATCTACCTTGTTAAAATTCCTATAAATTAATCAAAAGCGTTGTTCAAAAGTAACCCTGAAAAGACAAAATGTTTAGCCAAAGGAGAAACGGATAAAATATTTTAAACTTTAAAAAATCATATTTTAAAATAACTATAATGACTGTACAGCACAGGGAACTATATTCAATATCTTATAGTAGCTTACGGTGAAAAAGAATATGAAAATGAATATATTTAATATATATATTCATGTATGACTGAAGCATTGTGCCGTACACCAGCAACTGACACAATATTGTAAACTGACTATACTTCAATTAAAAAAGAAGTAATAAAATTACTGTAATGACCTGGGGAAGTATTCATCATAAAAGCATAGTGGAATGAAATGTTCAAGATTGTGTGCCACCTTCATAGCATTGTCACAGTTGTGCTAAGATGCAGAGGGGTACAAAAGGCTGAAAGGAACCAAATAATGGCCATCACTGACATGGGGATTATAGGGCTTTTGCTTTCTTCTTCATAGTTTTTCCTGTATTTTCCAGATCTTCTACAATTTACATGTATTTTTTTATAAATAGAATAAAAGCAAAAAGACTCCACTTTGTGAATACCTTAGCTTTTAAAAAAGTCAAATACACCCCTACATTTATATGTAAAATGATTGCCATGATTTTATGATTTTAGAACAGTTTTCAAATTATATAAAATAGGCACAATATTTGTGCTGTATATTACTTTTACAGTCACAGAAGGAAAAAAAAAAAAGCAATGCAGTATTTCTCTCCCCAAATGGTGTGTGTTCCCAAGTACGTGCCTCCACATTTTTTATCTTTAGAAAACACAGCAAGAGGTCTGATTCATTTGTTTCCAAGTAGATTCATTTAAAAGTTTATTCCCTCCCAGTCACATAACAGATGCATTGTGTTGGGCCTTTTTGTCAGAGTTTTGAAAGGCTTTCTTGGAACATGCATGTACTTTTAGATTTGCTTTTTCTTTTGAAATATCTCCATCTATAACACTGTAAAGCTCTGTTCAAAATTTCTTAAGGAGCTTAGTTTTTTCCCTTGGCATTGAGGGAGAAAGTGTTTCATTGACATGGCGCTGGAAAAACAAATGAACATTCATACTGTGCAAAGGGATGGATTCCCTCTTTGAATAGCCTGAAGTGCAAAAATAAGAGGAATCAGGACTCAGGATAAATAAACAAGGGCCTGTCGCCATTGGGAGCGATCATTCTCCCAGCTGCTCTGTCTACTCCATTCCTTGGCATTTAGGGAGTCAGGGAGAGATACTGTCTACTCCGTGTGTGTGCAGATGAGTCCGGCCTATTCTGGACCCTGGTCTGAGGGGACAGTTTGAAAGAGGAGCTGCCAAGTGTGATTTTTAATGAAGTCACTTCACCTGGACGATGGATACTCTGAATTCGTGTTTCCTTAATGAGAGTCTTTTATCTTTCACTTCCTAACATGTCTGTGTGAAATACTTTCTTTCCTCCAAGTGGTCAACTTACGACATCCAACCCTGTGAAAGGACTATGAGAGAGCGTGGATTTTAACTGACAACATTTTAAAAGATTTGTGATTTTAACAGCTTGATGGAATATAATTTGCCCTGAAATGGAAATCAGGAGATCCTGTCCTTTCCTTATTCTGCTGATGACCAGCTTTGCACCTTGGGTAGGCTACTACCCCCGTCTAGATCCTAGTCTCCTTGGCGGCAAAAGAGGGATTTGCTGCTAAATATTCCTAAGCTCCCTTTTCATTACAAAATTAACTGCTTTTATCACTTTCAGAAAATGTGGGCCCATAAGAAGGCGTTAAATCATCTGTTCCATTAGAAGAAGTTGGTTGTTTGGAGAATTTGGAGGGGAAACAACACTTGTTGGTTTTTGAGAGCACAACCCTCTTCATCATCTATCTCATATTTTTCTCAGTGCTCAGATAAATCATGCCTGAGGACACCTTCTCTGAAGAAGAGAGTTTCAGATGCCAACCTGGAAGGGAAAAAGGACTCTGGAATGCTGAAATACATCAGACTACAGGTATTGACACGTGGATCAGAAACATTCATGGAGCAGTAATAGAGAGGGGACTCCAGATAGCCTGTTTACTAATGTTTGGGACATAAAATGCCAATTGCCCCAGTACTGGCATAAAGTCTCCTCTAATTGATGAGCAAGAGTGCCACCAAGTGTGCAAGGAAAAAATCCCTTCTTGCTGGACAGCCAGCTTGCATAGAGACAAGGCTCGGGGAGCTTGGCTAGAACCAGTCTCTGCAGTCCAGGGATGCCAGCTTCCCACCAGCGTGTGGTAGTGATGCTCACAGGTCCTGAATGAGACAGTCTGGATTCCAATCCCATGTCTACTGCTCTGGTTCTGAGACTGTGGGCAAGTTACTTAATTTCTCTCAGTTTTAGTTGCCTAATCTCTAAAATGAGGATTATAACACTAGACCTATCCCAAAGGATTAAAAAAGACAGTACGCTTACCTGCTTATCCAGGGCTTGACATGTTGTTATACTGTTATATTACAACCTAAGTTCTAAATCATAATACATTTCCCCAGGGGAAAAGAAAAAAAAGTTTCATATTTTTGTAGAAGGTGTTTTAAATGATGGTTAAAACTTAATTTGCCCAGAACCTACATTTATCACCTAAATTATTTGAAATAATAGATTAAATAGGACTTTGTGGGCTAATCTGGGGGGCAGTAACCACAGTGTATAATGTTTTGAAGGGAAAAAGCCATCCAAGTTCACTGGTTTAGAAAAGTAACTTTCTGAATGGAACTCCTTTATAAATTAGAGGCTGCTCACAGTTTCTAGTGGAAATCAACTCCCATAGGAAGGAAAATAAGGTGCTATGAAAGTCCACCAGGACTTTTAACACAAAGATACTTTGGCTGGAGTCCTTTTTCCCTCATGGTACTATACTGATTCTACAGTTTATTCCCTAGGTGGTTGCATTAGTTTTTGTGGTGACAGCATTATAAAATTAGTATAATTTTTGGTAATCATGCATCAACTAATAAGGTTTAAGGCTTATTATACGTTATGCCAATAAATGTGCTCCCACTTTAGAAAGGACTTTAAGGTCATTTAAGGAAAGCAGAGAGAGAGGGGGTGGCACTTAATTTTCAAGAGTACAGCAATCAGTGTCTTCAAAGATTTTAAGACATCATTTCCACCTTTTCCCAGGTGATGAGCCTGTCTCCTGCTCCCTTATCTCTGCTAATCAAGGCGGCACCAATTCTGACAGAGGAGATGTATGGAGACATCCAGCCAGCTGCCTGGGAGCTCCTGCTCAGCATGGATGAGCACATGGCAGGGGCGGCAGGTAGAGAAAGACTACCCAGGACCCTGGTCCTGCTGCCGCTCATCCCCGTATTTAAATAATAGAGAAGCACATGATTCCGTTTTCACCCTTGGGTCAGATTGGTAGCAATGGCTAGGACTCTAAACAGAACCGTGCACCACGGGGAAACAGGACTGGGCTCTACGTGCACCCCTTTCAGTTCACTGTGTGGTCTGCACAAGGACAGTATGTCTCTCCCGGGATACTACCAAATTATAAAGCATAATTCCCTCAAGAATCTACATTTTCACTATATTTCACAAAAGATAAATTGTTTTTGTGTGTTGTGACTTCCTAGATCAACCATGAACTACCAGTGTTAGCTTTATTATATCTTAATGTGAGTCATATTCTGTGTCCAAATTACAATATCAAAACAGATTTGTTGAAATTTAAGTGACATGTCCATGACATAGCTTGTAAATGGTAGATGCAAAATGTGAATTCTTCACCTTTTACCACTTTTTGTACATATTTCTTTAGTTTGATATAGTTATTTTAATTGAAAAATGCACATGGTAAAAATTCAAATAGTATAAAAGTGTATGGTGTTTTAAAGTATCACCCTCTTTCCCATGATTCCCAGTCCCCTTTCTCAGATGTGACAATTTTTAAATTTCCCAGGAAACCTTCAAGGGTACCCTGTGCACATGTATATACCTAAGTATGTGTGTGTGTATTACATGTTTCCCTTTTCACACAAATAGGACATACCATAAAGACTTCTGTACTTTGCATTTTTTGTTTATATCTAGGAGACTTTTTTTTTAATTTTAAAAGTTTACTTGAACAAAAATTGATTTTAATCAGGCAGTGCCAAACCAGAAGTAGTTAGGAGCACTCTACCAAGAGTAGCTCAGAGAAAGACTTTTACAGAGAAAAGGCAGAAGCAAAGAAAGACAATCACTGATTAGCTATAACTTAAAACCTAGTTAGCTGCTTGCAATTGTTTGTCCATAGCATTTTGATTTGACGGGTTTACAGGCATAGATTTGGGTTTGCTTATGTAAGCTGCCATGTCATTAGAGCCACCTCAGTCTAATGGCTTCTTTTTTAAAATAATTTCATAATTATTGGTCATCCTCTCACATGCGAAAAATTGACAAGAGACTATAATGTTAACTATTAGAAGAATAATACCAAGAGACTGAAGTGTACTCCTTAGCCAGGGCCCCAGTGAACCAAACCAGTTAGAATCAAATAAACCAAAGAATATACCTGTTTCAGCCAAGTGGCTTGTTTGTTAACTTTCTGTATTTGCTACGATACTGTAGAGGTGTTGATCCAGGTGCAGCAGGGGGCGTTTGCTATGACACAGAGTCCTCCTTGTTCAGCCAATAAGTAATCTAAAGCAGTTCTATTATCTAAATCCACCTTAACAAGAAAATCTTAAGTCTTTTGTTATGCAGTTGTAGCCTTATATACATTCATCAACAGTTGCCAGAGTTAAGGAGCATTGTCTTCCTGTGCGTTAACAGAGAAAAGAAGCAATTAGTGAAAAGGCAGAAGGAATAAACATTTCACACTGGTGATAAAGATCTTGATCTGTGATCTTGGGAGATCTGTTCACTACAAGGTACCATATGCTTCTGGATGGGAGCCTCCTTAGTCAATTTTCATTTTAGATCTCCAGCTGGCGTGTAGTTCCAAGAGCTTGGAAGAGCCTTTTTAATTGAGGGATGTGGACCCAAGGTTCAAGTCCATTAAGTATGACTGATATCTGGGTAGTGAGGAGGGCCTACTGTGGTCCCTTCCAAGGAAGCTCAAAGGCAGTCTTTGTTCTTAGTGATTCCAAATCAGAAGGGTGGGAAACAATTAGAAACATTAGTTTGGAGAATTATAAGGAGATATTTGAGGAAAACAGAAGAAAGTGGAATTCAGTTTGGTGTACAGTTATATAACAAAACCTCAAAGATAATGTACGGGACCAGAATCTGTTATCCACAAGGCTGTGTTATCGTTTCCTACTGAAACATAATCTTTTCCTCCACAATCACCTTTATTTCTATCAGAGACAATCACAGTGAGACGAGTTTGTTTGCAAAGTAAGTCTCATCTCATTAAACTTGGCCTGATTATTTACACAAGTACAGCGAGAATAGTGATTGACCATATAGCCTCTCTTTTTATTATTATGATGTAAGGTTCAGGTGTACAGTATTACTACATCTATACACATGACAAAGTGATCACTTACCACAAGTCTAGTTGCCATCCGTCGCCATACAATTGACCTCCTTCACCCATTTTGCCTGCCTCCCAACCCACTTCCCCTCTAGTAACCATTAATCTGTTCTCTGTATCTATGAGCTTTTGTTTTATTTTGTTTTTTCATTTGTTTTGTGTTTTTAGATTCCACATATTATTGAAATTATATAGTATTTGTCTTTCTGCATCTGACTTATTTCACTTAGCATAATACTTTCAGGGTTCATCCATGTTGTCACAAATGGCAGGATTTCAACTTTCTTTACATATAGGCTCTTTTAAAATCTGTTTTACTGAAACTTTTCCTAAAGCATCTTAGTTTGGACTTTTAAAAGCCTCTCCAGGCTAAGAAGCCAACCCAAGAACGTACCATGAGACTTCACCTGGCACACCTACAGATTTGGGTGAATTCCTCTATTCTTGAGATCCCTCAAATATCTTGAGGTTCCTTGGCCTGCCAGGAAGTTACCTTCCTTACTCACCTGGTAAGGCTACAGGGAACTCTATAAGCAAGGTACCCGGCCGGTTTTTCCTTGGGCTTTTCTTGGTTCCATAAAATCAACCTTAGCCCTTTAAAACTGGTCATACCTGATTTTATGCATATTCTCAAATATGATATTCCAATTCCAATAAAGTCTTGGTAATATAACCAGTGTTCCCAACTGTGTCTTGTTATAAGGAGAACAGATTTTTATTGAATTTATGCAAATAATTATATTGCCATAAATATAAAAATATTCAATATGTTTCTGAATTCTGGAGGGATCAGATAGGGATAAAAAGTAATATACTCTACAAAATTATTTTACAGAGATATACTTTACAGAATTATTGTAAGGCATAGAAAGCTTAAGAGAAAAAAGAAAAATATTTCCTTAAGTCTGGGAAAACAAAATACTAAGGAACCAGCAATGTTTCAAAGAAAAAGTTATAAAAAAAATTATAATCACCCTCATCAGCTTATTCAATCCCATATTATTAATATTTGTTCTGCTTGAATCCAGTTTTTTCATTAGTTCTGGAAATTTTTATTCAGTTCAGTTTTATGATCTTATAGTTAACCAGAAACCTACTTTTTTAGAGTAGCTCTTAGAGTCATTTCCATGAATCTCTCTGAAGAAAAAGCACCTTTGCAAAAGCATCAGAGCAAAATAACAACTGTCTGTAAATGACAAAAAGACTTTTAAAAAATGGCCATGGTGAAAGATCTGATGAAAATTCATTTGATAAGGAAATGTAGTTATTTCTGTGGCGTACAATAATTTAGGATAATAATTGGGCAATGAGAGTACTGACAGATTTCTAGAAAGCCAGAAGTAGATAAAGCTATGTTCAGTAATTAATGTTTCAATATTTTATCTTATTTGGAAATGACCTAGATAGTCAATGAATAACCATCATTTAACTTATCTCAATATAACATAAGGTTTCAAGTTACCAAAAAGATTTCAGAAACTATTTTTAAGTAGACATACTATAAATTTTAATGTTGAAAAGTTTATACACATTCATCCTTCATCTATTTAATTTATTTGTTCTTAATAATTATGTTTAGAATACTCATGAAAATTTCATAAGACATTA
Organism: Camelus dromedarius; assembly: GCF_036321535.1. Lineage (NCBI taxonomy): Eukaryota > Metazoa > Chordata > Mammalia > Artiodactyla > Camelidae > Camelus > Camelus dromedarius. The sequence goes on along the minus strand of NC_087439.1, from coordinate 65,021,582 downwards.
AACAGCTAACTATCAACTTAAGTTATCTTTCTTGCTTACAAATGGTATAACAGATACAACATGAGCTTGTTTGACTTTTAGTAAACCTAGGTCCAATTAAAGTATTATATTTAATGCTGATAACTCTAAAGACATGCCAATTTTAATTAAACCAACAAAAACTAGCTTTTATTTTCAAAAGATTATCCTATATCACATGAACTTGAAAAACATTTGGTTTAGTTCCTATATATCTGAGGGAATACTTGATTTATATAGATGCTTGTTTGTCTTTAAGTCAATTAATAGAGCTCTTCATAAATTAATTTTGGCAATACCATCTGAAAGTAGAAAAATATCACACATCTGTAACATGCAAACATAGACACATATTAACATACAGACAGATGCAAAGATCTTAAAGCTTTAGTTTTAAAATTTCAGCCATGAGACAGGTCTGGTAATGCAAAACTGACTAGTTTATAGAAGAACAATTTGATCTAAATTGTCTTCCTGGCAAGTAAAATAAGTTAGATTTACCTGCTCAGATGGCTAAAACTTTTACTAATATTTGTGGAAAACACCTTAAGATTTTTCATTCACCTAATTTCCCAAATAGCTCCCTTTTTTTTCTGATAAAAATTACTTTCCTGAAGTTTGCATTTCAAGGGATGGATTTGGGTTCCCAGAGAAGACCAGACAGAACATTTACATCTCAAAATCACAAAGAAAAGATGTAAATTTCTCCAAGAAAGGCTTTTGTTTCCTAAATCCAGATTTTCTTTTTTAAATATCTGCAAGTCCTTTGAGATAAATAGCGGAGGTTTTGGAGTTGGTAAAAAGGATAAGTGGACTTTGAGTTGTTTCTAGAGCCACATTGTTCTTATAAAGACTTACTCTGTTAGACAAGTACAGTTGTTTTTAATTCTTCACAGAATTGGGTTGCAGCCTGACTATCAAGATGCTGACCCAACCATCCAACTACATTATTCTCAGTTTGCTTCTTTATATCAGGGAGCAGAGCTTCAACTAAGATGAAAATCAAAAGATTCCTGTGTTCTAGATTCAGCGCTGTTATTTCTTTGGAATGTTTTAGTAAACTCTTCTGCAGTGGCTTTGGAATGTGTTTCTTCCCCTCTGGGTACATAGCTTTATTTTAGCTTGGAGGAGAAGGCCTGAAAAATAGTTCCTATCAGGCTCTAAATATCTGCTTCCAATTTGGCTAACTTCTGACTGTAGAGCTACTTAAAAAAAAAAAAAAAAAAAAAAACAGTCAAATATCTTGTCAGGTTTGAGTGGGACAGACAGTAAATATTTCTGGCAATATCGAATAATCCCATGAACACAAGATCCAGAGCTATTCCCAAAGATAACCAAAAGAAAGAAAGACTTAGACAATTCCCCTGAGAGCTGGCAATAGTAGGACCCTGGCCACAAATGGAATGTAACCCACATTTCTGTCTGGCTAGATTTTGGGGACCTCCAATCTGATGACTGCCAAGCCAAGTTCTCAGGGCAAAAAGGAAAATGAAATGAACAAGAAGGCAGTAGCTGTCCCTGGGAGAGAAAGGATCAATAACAATTTTTTTTTTTCCCTGCCAATTTGGAAAGGAAGGGACAATGTGAAATTTTACTTTCTTTTCTGAACCAGGCACCAGATAAAGATCTAGGGGAGCTGACTTTAGTAAACATTCTTACCCATTGCTGGCTTCTGCCAATTTTCCCAGGATGCTGTCTGCAGGCTCCAGAGTGAGTGAGGTGTCCCAGTGGGTCTCATCCTGGTCACCAAGAGCTGTAGAGGAGGAAAAATAATTTCCCCTCTTACCTTTAAAAAATGAGTCCATTCCAGCCTTTTGCTCTTTTATACTACACTGCAATAAATGTCTTTATGAAATATCTTTGTTCACATTAAAGCTCAGATTTTTGCTTCTGTACCATATATTTCTCAGAGAGAGCTGCAGAAGTTCAGGGAAGGGCATGCTCCCTAAATATGGGATAGCCATGGAAACTCCTGTAGAAGATATAAATAGGTGAACTGGGCTTTAGGAAAAGCTAGAAGGAAGAGGAAATGGTGTGTGCAGAGCTACGTGGGGTGTGGAAATGCACTGGGTTTCTTTGGAAAGCCTGAGGAGGAGTTGAGACTGGGGTGGCTTTTGTCAGGAGGTCGCTAGTCCATAGTATATTAAGCAAATGAATGGGACTGAGATTGTATGAATTATTACCAAGTTTAATGTGGCAGTGGAGTAGTTCGGTTTTAGAAACAGTGATTTTTAGATGATGATGAGACATATCATTGGTGATATGACACTAAAGCTAATGACAAAGGCCAAAGCTAGGGATAAGCTTGGGGAAAACTGGATATATGTGGCAGCTGAAGCAATGAGAGTGGATAATTTCAGGGGAGAATCAGCAGAGAGGAGGGAGCTGAGTGATGAGCACAAAGCCATTGGCCTTCTCTGCCTTCAGAGGACAAGAAGAATTGCTGGCCAGCAAAACTCAGAAGAGCAGAAAAGTAGAACTTAAATAATCACAAACTATGGAAGAAAAGGAAGATAGTTTTCAAGGAGATCATTATGAAGGTGTTAAAAACTGAAAGGAAACAAATGCTAAAAAAGACCACTAGGTCTATTGATGAATGAGCATTACAAGAACACTGCTTCAGTAAAGAGATGGAGGTAGAACTCCAACTGCCATGATTTAGAGAGTGACCATGGTGTTTAAAAATTGAGACAGAATAGAGTACATTTCAAAGAAAAGTAAAGGTGGGACAAATAGTGGTGATTTGAGGAGGTGGTAGGATTAAAAAAAGGGATTACCAAAAGCTACCAATGATGGTAGCTAACATTTGTCATCAAACTATGTCACACACATTAGCTTACTTGATCCTCATAACAGTGATTTTGTAAATGAGCAGACTGCAGCTCAGAAGGTTGAAAAGGACTTTTAACCAAGTGCACACAGCTCAGAATTAGCAGAGCCAGGAAACCAAACCCAGATCTTTTGACTATAAATAGGTGCCCTTTCCATACACCACATTCCCTCTAAAAAATAAAATACACTTTAGAATTCTGTAGTAATTTTCATGTTACAAAGCACCTTTTTATACATTATCTTATTTTATTCTAACAACAGATTTGGAGGCAGCAATGATCATCATCATCATCATCATCATTGACATTTTCAATAGAGAAACAAAGGCTAAGAAGTAGAGAGACTTGGCCAAGGTTGATAGCAGAGAAGTTTCAGCTGGGTTTCAACCCCAGTGATTCTAACACCATTGCCTGACAGTGTTTTGAGGATATTGAAAAAAGCACAAGAGAGATTTTAAGTTATGTTTTTATGATCGACTGGTTCCTCCTTCTACACTCTAGAGTGATTTTTTTTCCTCCTTATTCAGTGTCATTGTGACTTTTCATGGTACGCACCTTTCTCTTATTGATACTGGCTTTCCTCAGATTAAAAAACAACAATGGTATAATGGTTCATGAAACCTCTTTTAGTTTCTTAATCTCTTCTACCTCTTGGAAGGATAGAAGTTTCTAATAAGAGTCTATATAATGAATTTTATTTTTAATACAACGAATGTAACTGAGACAGTTTTTAATGGACATTTTTAGATACTGTCCTAGGGTTACTCTGAGATGACTCTAGCCATTTCCTAAAGAAAACATTTCAGTATGTAATTTCCTTTTGTCGTTTGCTTCCTCTGGCATTCACTTTTCACTGTGAGCCAAGGGAAACTTTGCTCAGAATGAGTTATTCTACTGAAATGTCATGCTGTCACTGCCCTTGCATCAGATATTGGAAGATTGTGGGTGGCACAAAGGATGATGTCTGGTTTCCAGTGGCTGAAACAAGGTTTGCTTTTGCCAATGCTGGTGGCCTGGCTCTATAGCTCAGTAGTCATTTTCAGGAGATAGGAGCAGTTCCCCGCTTTTCCCCATCCCCAGGAATCATGCAAAATTAAAAGATGTGTGCTGATGAATTGTTGATGGTCTTTAGCTGCCATGTTCCTGCTGTGTGCTGTGAAAGTCCCCGAAGCTGTGTCTGATATGCTGATGTCAGAGTTCCACCACCCAGAGACCGTGCAGAGGCTGAACGCCGTCCTTAAGTTCCACACGCTCTGGAGGTTTCGGTATCAGGTCTGGCCCCGGATGGAGGAGGGAGCACAGCAGATTTTTAAGGTAAGGGATACTTTCCACAAAAGGGGTACTACACACACACACACACACACACACACACACACACACACACACACGAATGAGATTAACAAACCTGACCCAAGGCTTGTTTCAATCCTTGAACCTCAAATCCACAGTGTATGGCCCAAGTGATGCTTCCTTTTCTTCTCTCTGATTATACAAGTAAACCTAACTCATATAATTGTGAATTCTTGTTCTTTATAAATTGAAATATAAAGAATGTAGAGTAAGAAAATCAAGTTTCTGTGAACCTCAAGTTCTCACTACCATCCCAAGAGGTAAGCACATAAAAATATGAGTATAATCTTCTAGACATTTTGCTATATACACAGATGTTTTTTGAAGGATGGGGTGATTAACACAAATAGTGATCATATAGTTGAAACCCTTCGTTTTATTAGTGAGTAAACTGAGACCCAGAGAGGTTCACACGGTGCTTTATAACATCCTGTGCTCTGTAAGATTGAGATAATTATACTTCAGACTCATTTTAGCTTATTTTCCATCTTACATCGTTCTTCTGATATCCACTGACAGATCCCGCCTCCCAGTATAAACTTCACCCTGCCCTCGCCAGTGCTTGGAATGCCATCCGTCCCGATGTTTGACCCCCCTTGGGTCCCTCAGTGCAGTGGGAGTGTCCAGGACCCCATTAATGAAGACCAGTCTGTGAGTAACAGGCACTTTCTTTCTCAAATCCTCTGACTGTGTGATGTACATGTGAGAGAGAAGAGCAATGAATGTGTGAGCCAGTTTTTTGGTCTTGTTGTAAGAAGGTAACAGCAGCACAGAAAATCAGCCACAGAAGGCCTTTAGTTCCTGTGAAACAGAATAGAAGGAACTAACACCTGGGAGTGAGCATTTGCAGACCTCCAAGCCAAGACAGTTTTGTTCTATAATCAAAGCAGCAGCCACCTTATAAAGCTATTAAGAGTACTAGGCATTGATTTCTTAGTCAAAGGTAGCACTTTTGCCTCTATTACAAAACAGTTTATTTAACCTACATAAGCTACCCAACAGTTAGTGAGATTGACCCTGGATGAATAAGTAAAAGAACTGAGTTGACAGCTCTTGTTTTTCCTCGTTTGGACCTTACTCTCTTCTTTATCTTGTTGATCATCAGTATCATCATCACAAACATCACTCTGAGGCCTCTGGTCTTATGTTATTCTAATATTTCACTGCTATATAAATACAATTCATAAACAGTTGAGTTTAGAACACAGTCTATTTATAAACAAGGACCAAGGATATGTGCCTTTTAAAAAAATTAATCTTCAAAATATGCCTCTTTCATCTGGTGAATGGCATTTTTCTAAATTACAAGAGGAATGTAGAAATTTTAGAAAATAAAAAATAGAAAAAGAATACATCTCTTTGCACAAATCCATGATTATTTCATTGCATAAATTCCCATGGGATATAGGGCAACTGGTATATAATTATTAAGGATTTTTGATACATCTCACAAAGTATTCCCAGGATGATTGCACCATTTTACCCTATACAACAGAATAGGAAATGTCTTCTTTATTCAAATTAACCAGTGTTACTTTTAAATGCCACTCTGAATGGCAAAAAACAAAGTTATTGGCTTTTTTATTCACACTTCTTTAAAAAGTTGGATGAATATATCAAGTTAGGTTGAATATTTTTGCATATCAACATTTATTTTCTAGACTTTTATAGTTTTCTTTGGAGAACTGTTTGACCTCTCTACTTATCAAAATATTTTATTTTAATTCTTTTGCATACAGTACCGTCATATCTGATAGTTTGTGCCAAAGAGAAAGGCACACTTGGTTCCTCCCTCATACATGCAGTAATTCTAGCATCTGGACCACTGGCATAAATACCTTTGGTTTTTCCTCCCATACATGTGATAGATTCATCTGAGCCAAGTACATTTTCTCTCACAAGTTCACAGTGAATTTCAAACCAAGTTCCCTGCTTCTATATCCAGTTTTTTCTTATTCTATAATTCTTCCCTTATATTATAATGAATCAACTTAACCCCTGGCTCTAAAAGTGAATTGCCATGTGGCTCATCAGATGCCCTTAACTGCTGTGTGTCATTCATTATAGGAAATCTTTAGTCTTATGTTAAGATTCTGCATAAAGGGAGCTTCTTTGACTATAGTCCTTTAAAAGAGTCATCACCACCTCTGGTCTGTCTCTAAAATCCTATGTGACCACTGGCCAACAAGGAGATGTAGAATTGCTGTTGTACACAGACATCACTTCACATTGGTAGTCAGGAACTTCAGTGATCACTTCCCTGCTCTGGGACCAATGACTTCACTCCCCAAGCTCTTGGAATTTGTCTTAGCATAAACATCATGATTAAGGCACAAATAGAATGGCAACTCACAGAGTGAATCTTCTCTCCTTTAGTGTTCCTCATCTGTTATGCTTTTGCTGCTGGTAAACAGAGTCAGATTTCACATTCAAACTTAGCAACACTATCAACTCTCATGATTTCCGCTCAATAGCTTTGTTTCCACAAATATTGATAAGTATTTACAGTGTGCCACTGTATTTTCTATTATTAGTATTTATTATTCAATATTATTAATATTATTTGATATGAATATTTTTTCAATATTAAATACTTACAATGTGGTAGGTATTTAGGATACAAAAATAAATCACATAATTAATTGTTTCATATGAGAGATAGATCTCTTTCTTCCTCCTTCCCATGGTTCTGACTTTCTCTTTTATTAACCTTACAAAATAAATGTCCTTCATTTAAAACCAGTTTAAGAAATTTTGGAAAGAAACAGAATATTAAAAATTTGTATTTGTTGTCAGTGTTTAAAGAGTGGATCATTGATATTTTATTCTAAAGGTAAAATAGGATTCTTTCCAGAAATTACAGTCTTGAAGAATTATTCAGATTGCATGAAAAAAAAATAGCTTAGTTGGAGACAACCTAGAAACTTGGTAGAAAAAGAAGCAAACAAATAAATTTCCATGAAACTATATCATGGATACTCTAACATTTCCTGAGGACAAAGTACTACATTTGTGTTATTCATTGGAACACTCTTTTTGCCTGTGACCAGGTAGAAGAATTGCTAGTAAATAAACTTGCCTTCATGTCTCCAAAGAAATCCTTTTCAGCCCGGGCTGTGTCCCGCTCCCATCAAAGGGCAGAACACATCTTAAAGAATTTACAACAGGAAGAGGAGAAGAAACGTCTTGGTCGAGAAGCCAGCCTCATCACCGCCATCCCCATCACCCAGGAGGCTTGCTATGAGCCCACCTGCACACCCAACTCAGAGCCAGAAGAAGAAGGTGCCCTTTACACACTGGACTTCTTGGGGGGCTGAGTCATAGGAGAGGGAAAGGACTTGCTTTGAAATACACATTGATGATTTTACGTGACATGAGGTGATATGCTCCCTCTATCTCTCTCTCACCTCCTGACACTATCTAAAGAAAGAGAAAAGTTGTCTTTTTCTGAATGTTTGAGTTGGCCTCTTTACAGAGGGGAACATTAGCTATACTGAATGAACCAATATGATAATGGACCAAGCAGTGAGTGACTATGACTCAGGCAACAGCTGAATCCAGAGTGTGTGCTAAAGTAAATGCAATTAAACTTTCATCATTAAAAATGGGGTTAGTCTGGGGGAGGGTATAGTTCAGTGATAGAGTGCGTGCTTAGCATGCACAAGGTCCTGGGTTCAATCCCCAGTACCTCCATTAAAAAATAAATACATAAATAAACCTAATTACCACATACCCCCCAAAATGGGGTTAGTCCATTAACTGCTTTCTACCTTAAGTGCAGACAGTTCGCTGGTTGGTATCAGAAAATGATTTATGAACCATTCTAAACTCAGTGATTCTCTGCCCTGCTTTTGTGAAATCTTTGGGAGGAATTTTCTGTCTTTCTTTCTGTAAGTTTTTTTTTTTTTTCATTTCTCAAATACTCTCTAAGTTACTTAATAAGCCTTATGCTCTGAGAGCAATATACTTTGATTTAAGTACAACTGTAGTTGTGATGATGGTAGCTTTGTTGTTACAAAACCAAAGTTCACATTCCCCATTTTCTTTGCCAGTAGAAGAAGTCACCAATCTGGCATCCCGTCGATTGTCTGTGAGTCCATCCTGTACCTCCAGCACTTCCCACAGGAATTACTCCTTCCGCCGAGGCTCAGTCTGGTCAGTGCGTTCGGCCGTCAGTGCGGAAGGTGTGTCCTCTCACAAATGTGTTTTTTACTTCTCATCACTGATGCATTTTGAAACAATTTTAATTGATATTATCTCACCTTATTATACTGTCTTCATTAAATAACTTGCCTCATGATTTTGAAGTTCTGAAAAATAAATATTCGATTGTGTGGTATTCTTTAAAAAAAAAAAGTTATTGTTGATGCAATCCAGCAAACGCCCTTGCTAAGTTGGTTCTATTTTAACTGCATTACATATAATCATATTGCTGAGGGTCCAGTAAACATTATTCTCAGAAGTTAACAGTTTTTAACCCTAGCTTCACATTACAGTCAACCAAGGAGCTTTCAAAAAGGGTCCAGGTCACATCCAAGACCAAATCAGAACCTCTAAGGGTGGGACCCATCACATCAATATTTTAAAAATCTGCTCAGGTGATTCCAGTGTGAGCTAAGACTCAGTAGGATGTTTTAGGATGCTATTCTGGAGTAATTTAACAATCAAAGGAAGAACGAAGCTGTTGCTACTCCTGTAATAAAATCTGATTCCAGGGGAAAATGTGATCCTCTTCAGTTCCAGGAATTTTTAAATTGTTCTTCTCTAATGATAAATAACTGACTGGGACTTGCTGCTTCATGATTATACGAATTTTGTCACTGCTTTGTAAAGTCATCCAAAAGTCATACAGAAACCAGTGGTTCTCAACCCTTCACTGCACTGGGGAACTTCAAAAATGACCAATGCTAATCACAGCTTATGGGGATGGGCCCACGGCACATCTATATTTTTTTTATAACACCTTTGTTGAGATATATTTCGCATACCATAAAATTCACCCTTTTGAAGTATATAATGCTGTAGTTGTTAGTATATTGGTAGAGTGTACAACTGTCACCACTACCTAATTTTAGAATGTTTTCGTTATCCCAAAAGAGGTCCTATACCCATTTGTAGTCAGTCTTCATCCACTACTTCCCCCAACCCCTGACAAGAAGTAATCTACTTTCTATTTCTATGGATTTGCCTGTTCTTCACATTTCATATAAGTGGAATCATACCATACATGACCTTTTGTGACTGGATTCTTTCACTCAGCATAATATTTTCAAAATTAATCCATGTTGTCACAGATATCAGTTCTTCATTCCTTCTCATTTCCAGATAATGTTCCATTATATGGATACACCACATTTTATCAGTTCATCATTAGTAGAAATGTGGGTTGTTTCCACTTTTTTGATTATTATGAATTACACTGCTGTGAACAGTTATGTATAGATTTTGTGAGGAAAACTGCCAAGCTATTTTCAAAAAGTGTCTGTATCATTTTACATTCCTACCAAAAGGTATGAGGGTTCTGATTGCTCCATGCCCTTGAGTAGCCACAATGATCTTGGAAATGAAGAACAAGGTTGGAAAACTCACATTTCCTAATTTCAAAACTTACTACAAAGCTGCAGTAATCAAGATTGTGTGGTATTGGTATATGGATTGACAAACAGATCAATGGAATAGAATTGAGCAACCAGAGGTTGACCGTCACATGTGTCTTGATTCCGTGTTTGAAAAGGGTGCTGAGAAAATTCAGTGGGGAAAGACAACTAGATATCTATACAGAAAAGAATGTTAAATAGGTAGGTCTTGAACTGGGAAGTGTTGTTGCATTAGAACTACAATATTGAGGAAAAGCACCCCAATTATGTCTCCCTCTTCAGATGAGGAGCACACCACCGAACACACCCCCAACCACCATGTGCCTCAGCCCCCACAGGCAGTGTTCCCAGCATGCATCTGTGCAGCAGTGCTCCCCATTGTTCATCTGATGGAGGATGGTGAGGTGCGGGAAGATGGAGTAGCAGGTACAGTTTTGACCAGTAAAACTATCCATAAGTCTAATAAATACTTAAGGTGTTCGTCTGATAAAGGACAGTAGGGTGCTCTTGAAGACATGAACCACTAGCATATGTGGAGTTGTTTTATGCATGTATTATAATTATAGATCTGTAGTACATGGGACTAACACTATCACTTTCTCTACCCCTTCCTCCCACAAACTTTATGACCAAGAAATTCCATTCAAAATATGGAATCCAGTCCAGGAGCACTGTTTGTGAACAGAGAACAGAACAACACTTATTTGGCAATATAGAAATCACATAGTCATTTGGGCCACCTTAGAAATCTTAGCTATTGGCTTGACATCATTAATGCCACCTTTCTCACTTGATTACCTTCCCAGAGGTACTATCTAAAGAGAAGAATTGAAAAATAAAATGATACCGGGTTAATATTCTTAATGTTAGTTTTAAAAAGCCTTTATAACTCAATAATGACTTTTTTAAACCCCAGTAGAAAAATGGACAAAGGATATAAACAATCCAATGGCTAATAATATCTGTAAATAACGTTGTTTAAAGTGCATCCTCACACCTTGCTGATGGCAGTATAATATTCAGTGCAAACCTTCTGAAACAGTTTCTCAGTATGCATCAAAAACCTTGAAAGTGTGAACACCCTTTGACATAGATTTGACTTCTAGCAATTTCCTAAGGCAATAATGAGGACTGAATAAAGGTTTATGACAATAATAAGTATTTGGAAAGAGTTTAAATATCCAACAATATGTAATTAGTTAATCATGGTACTTCCATAAGACAGCATTCTGTGCACATCAGAAACAATATTCTAGAATATTAACATAAAAGTGTTCAGTTTATTGCTAAATAAAAAACTAAATACCGGAGAATATTTTCTACATGGTATTATTTTAAACGACATGTAAATATGTATTTCATGTACATGAAAGGACATACTCCAAAGTGTTAATGGTTGTTTTGATGGTTGGTAGACTTACCAGTCTTACTTTTCTCTTTGTCTTTTTCTGTATTTTTCATATTTTCATGTTTTAAGCATTAAACTGCCTTACCTCATCAATTAGAATAAAAATTGTATTATATAGATAGTCTTGCAACCAGTTTCAACCTAACGAAAACCCACATCTATTTTAATTATTTATAAAGATACATGAAAGCTAAATCTTACATTTAGACATCTCTTGTTAATATTATTTATTTATATAGCTCAATTTTAATTGGATGGTTAGCATCTGAAGCAAAAGCAAAGAAAAGGTAGCATTTATTTAAAATATCAGGTGAAAGATAAATTCATGCTAAATTCTATATTCCGTTTAGAAAACTAAGCTAATTAAACCATTTAAACTGAAGATCATCCAGTGCTTCCCCACCACTCACTTTTACCCACCTGCTTTCTTAGCCTGGTCACTTCTAGGCAATCTTAGCCTGACCACCTTCCCCAAAGAAAGGGCACTTTCTTTCACATTTATTCCTAAGACATTTTCATTAGAAGTGGGAGCCATAACTACTACTGGCTCAACTATGTTATCTTGCTGAAGGAATTACTATTTAAAGTATTCATGTGAACAATAAAAGGTCATCTCTAATTCATATGCATTTTAAACTGAGACATATTTTCTAAAAACCAAATAATTAGAAATTTCTCCATGCAACAAACAATAAATGGTATTTAAATAAATAGGACTTTAATGTAATAAATACTTACCACTGCTAATAGGAGGGTGATTTCCAAAACAAAGATTCATAAATGTATTTTTAAGATATAATTAACATATATCATTGTACTAGTTTTAGGTATACTACATAAAGATTTGATGTATGTATATATTGCAAAATGATCACCACAGTAAGTTTAGTTAACATCCATCACCATACATAGTCACAGTTTTTTTCTTAGGAGGAGAATTTTTAAAATCTATTCTCTTAACAGCATTCAAATATGCAATACAGTATTGTTAAGTTTAGTTACCATGCTGTAATTACATCTCCAGGATTTATTATCTTATAACTGGAAGTTTGTAACTTGACTGCCTTCACCCATCCCCTCCACCCTGACCCCATGCCTCTAGCAACCAGTCTGCTCTCTGTGTCTATGAGTTTGGGTTTTTCTTAGATTCCACATGTAAGTGAGATTATACAGTATTTGTCTTTTTCTGTCTAATTCATTTCACTTTGGATAACACCCTCAAAGTCCATCCATGTTTTTGCAAATGGCAGGATTACCTTCTTTTTTATGGCTGAATGATATTCCATTGTATATCACAAATGCATTCTTTACAAAAACAATGCTCATATTTAAAGACCGTCCTATACTCTTTTGTCACCTTTCCTTTATTGGCTAAAATGTTCCGAAACAACAAAGGGTTTCTACCTTTCAATAGAAAAAAAGAATTCACAGAACCTTTTTAAGGCAAAACTTTCAGAGAGACTAATCAAAGCTTTGTAAATTGTTTGAATACTTTATCTTATAGGTTTATTTCCATTTAAGACAAGTGTTCAATTTCCTTTCTCTCCTAAAGTGAGTGCTGTGGCCCAACAAGTCTTATGGAATTGTCTAATTGAAGATCCATCAACAGTCCTTCGGCATTTTCTGGAGAAATTGACCATCAGCAATAGACAAGTAAATTCCTCTTTCTTTATAGGGTAGCCATGTAGCTCTGTGTGTGAACACGGTTAAAAGTGAGTGATGGACTTTATAGTGCTATTCATGCAACGTCAGTATCCCCTGACACATAGCCAAGAAGTACTTTGGATAACGATAATGATGAACAAATTAAACTTTGCTGTTTTCTTTCGAATTTCTCCATTATCTGAAGTCTCCATATGTTCATGGTACATGGCTAGTAATGACCCTAAGATACTGAAAGATTCTCAATCTTGTAAACAAAGATTAAATTTCAGTTTAATGTTATTTAATGTTTTTATTGTTGGGTATGTTTACTGAACTCTGATTTATTGGTAGTCTGTGATGCAGGTAGCGTTATCAGAGTATGTTGAAACTCTCCATTAGTCAAAAAATCGAATTTACCAGGCCCCTCTGTAAGAAGATTATGCCAAACAAAAGTGGTTTTCTGAGCAATGGTAAAATACACTGATTGCAAATTATTTCTTCATTTCTATGTTATGATCTTGTTCACTGGAAGATTAAGTTTAGTTTCTGAAAAGAAGGTTAATTATAAACATCTCCATTTATCCTCTCTTGGCCTAGCACATTATCTCTTTGACTCAAAACTAAGGAAACAGAACTATGATGTTCAATAATCCTAGTTTGTTTAATGGTGTCTTATGATAGGTCCTCCTCACATCTCCATTACACCTGGCAGCCGTAGCAAGTAGAGCTGACTAAATATCCAGCTTTCCTGCGATTTGCCTGTGACCTACAGACATAATCTAAATTTCTATTTTAAAAAAAGTTGTCTGACTACTGCTCAGCAAGTTCACATATTAGCTTCTAGGAAAAGGCATTACAGTTAGTTTAAATTCTGTTTAACAAGCATCATGTATCCAACATTAAAATGCTGGACATAATGGAAGTCAGCAAGTGGGCAAAAGTAAGAGGAATCCTCCCCTTGCTCCTCAAGAAGTTAATTTTATTTCCTACGTGGTGGCCAAGTGAGACATGGAGGTTATGTTGTTCTTTCAGGACGAGTTAATGTACATGCTGCGCAAACTTCTCCTGAATATCGGAGACTTTCCTGCTCAGACGTCTCACATCCTCTTCAACTACTTGGTGAGTTTCGCCTCTAGCGGGTTATAAATGTTCATTTCCAAGTAGGAAGCAGCAGCATGAGAAAAATGTTTTAGGAGATTTCTTTTTCAATGAAATCCCATTAGTTACATGACTGACGGTGAATCGTGGTCCCCACTGTGTGTATGGGGAAGCCCCTCCTGGCACAATCCTTGGCCTGTGGGAGGTAATCAATAACTGTCAGTTTTGTCTCTGTCTTCCTTTGGCATTATACACCTTCCTCATGTTGGTTCTGTTGTAAAAAAAAGGAATGTGTCATTTTTAGTCATTTTTTCCCTTTTCCTACCTTGCTGCTTAAAACGCACACACACAAACACACACACACACATACACACACAGAGAAGAAAATGTTGCCCTAGATGGAAAGTATTTGCAAGTGTATTTTTCCATAGCAACTGTCTGTGCTTTAAACTATCCTGACAGCTCCTTCCTGAACACTCCAGAATTTACCAGTTTCTTTATATTCTCCTCCTTACACCCTAAATGAATATGCAGTTTGGAGATTGTTGGCATGATGACCATTCTTTTAAACTGCACCTTAATCTAGGCAGACAGATGGCCAAATGAATTTCTATATTGAGAGAACTTCTTTCTCCTTTACTATCATTGGTCTTCTAGCAAGTGGGAAAATTAAAGAGTTATCCATATGTATCTGTAGCAGGATGATAAATTTAACTCACACTACAACTCTGATATGCACAGAGAATTTGTAATTCCTTTCTCATGTCGGTGACTGATCTGCTTTTTATCATGAGTGCCCACTTGGTGGTTGGCAAGGGGAAAAATATAAATAAGTGTCCAATCCAGTTTTAAGTTCAGACTGAGAGAAATATATAAATAGTACCTTTGGCTAGTGTTCAGTCTCTCTTGGCTAAAAATACTTAGTCTCTAGGAATTCTCCTCCCTTCCAACTTCTTTCAGCTCTAAATGCTATGTGGAGTTGGGGAGAAAAAAGACCTTTGTTCAGCATTCTGTCCCTTGCTCTGACTCCTCCCTTTGCAAGACAATGCTCTTTTTCTGGCTAGTTGCTGGAGGCCTGGCTGGCAGAAGCTGAAGCTCTTGGCTCTTGTAATTTGCAAACCCTGTCTGCTCCCAACAGTGTTTACTGGGAAACTCCACCTTGCCTCCTTTCCTACTGGTACCCTGCATCCCTCTGAGTTCTGGTTGAGGGTCCTATATGGCTTTAGCTTAGGAAGTCCCCTGTCCAGAGCATCCTGCCCAGTGAACCAGCCTATGGCAGTTCTAACCAGAAAGCTCTCCAGCCAAGCTTTCTGCTGCTTCTTGGTCCTGTCCACACCACACAAAAACCCAAAGTAGATTAGCAAAGCCAAATATCAATGCCTCCCTAGTTTAAGTACATACCCTGCCAAGTTAAAGTTGCATCCAGTTGTTATAAAAGGCTCTGTGGTGAACTCTTGTCAGAGACCCAAACAGAGACCAGAAGCAAGAGGCCCTTCGAGCGTACCTGCTCCTTCCCCCAGGTCACTGGACAGGGGAGATGCTTATGTAGACCACTGCTCCCCTCCATCCTTTAGTCCTGGGACAGAAAGATGGATGTTTCATTTCCCTTCTGCCATACTCTCTTGTCAACTCCAAATTAGCCTACATGGTAGCCAAAAGTCCTCCCAACTAGATCACTGATAAGCTAATAAAGAAAGAGACTGGCAACACTTTGGCTACATGCTGCATAATCTTATTTCATATGAATATAAATTCCTGTTTTTGCATTTCTGTCTAAACTCTAATCTTTCTCTGAATCCCAAGCACATGGATGCTTTAGGTGAACTGGGGAAAGGGGTCTTGCACTCAGAACGGCAGTATAGTGAAGGCAGAGTCATTCTTTAAACCATTACCTTTATGATACATTTCCTTTTTCTAATGACTCTTATAGAGCATGTATATTATAGATGTGTACGGTGGGGATATTGAGAACAATGACCCATCTCTTCTGGACGTTGTTAGGGACATTTAAATCTACTGCTTAACTTGACCCACTGATCTTCATCCTGGGGTCTGAGTAGGTGTGGCAGTGTGTAAAGACTTTGAAAGTGGTTTGCTTCCCAGATAGTTTTAAGGGAATAAATCTCCAAATCCTCATTTTGCAGACATGCACTGACACTCCCTGAGCATGACTGCCATCTCAACCCCTGTTCCCCTGCTGGACACCAGGAGGGCCCTCTCTGACCATCTCAGATATCACCAGACTGCATTGACAGACATGTAATACTGTCATGAGCATTAAGGAAGCCTCATTTCTGATTGATCCAGGCACTTTAAGCCAATAGGACTTCTCACCTTTTCCTGTCCTTTATAGCTGTCTACTAGGGATGAGGTTTGGCCATCGTGAGAGTATTCAGCCTTCAGTACCACCAAAGCAGACTGGGTTAGTGACACTGATTCTTCCAGTGCAACTGGAAAGTTTTTTAAGTTTAACAAATTTGTCAAGAAAAAAAATGGATAAAAAGCCTTGGGGACTGGCTTTTATATTATTTCTTTCTGATTTTGTTGTACATTATTGAATAAGGTAGTTAAAACTTATTTCATCCAATTTGATGAAGTGCACATTCCAATTACAGTCAGTCCTCTTATTTCACTGTACAGACTATTTGACATACTCTATTCATGTTAACAAAAAGTAAACGTATGATGAGATATTTTTAAGTGTTATCTTAAAAATGGACAGAACGGCATGCAGTTTTTCAAAATTATTTCAGAGGACACAAACAAAAACTTCTATGCTCACTGACTTAGCTAAGCAGAGTGTTCTTAGGTCAAACTTTTTAGACATCATCCAGGCTGCAGATAGTACTTGGGCAAACATCATATAGAAATGCATTTTGGGTGGCCCAAGTACCTGAGCTCCCAAGTGACTTGGAGCTGGAAAAATGATCTGCTTTCCCCTTAAGAAGTGAGTATTTTGGTGATAATGTAAAAAGGTAAGATGACCCATTCTGGCCAGTTTTCCAGTCATACCTCCCGCTTACTGCACAGAAAGGGTTAGAGGAGCATTTGAACAGAGACTATGAAGGCACAAAAAGAATATTTAATTAAGGAAAGAAAAGCCCAGGAAATTAGAACACGAGCTCAGGATTACCGTGGCTCTGTGACCGCATCCTCTTCTGGCTTCCAGGTGGGATTAATCATGTACTTTGTGCGGACCCCCTGCGAGTGGGGGATGGACGCCATTTCAGCCACTCTGACTTTCCTGTGGGAGGTGGTGGGTTATGTGGAAGGCCTGTTCTTCAAGGATCTGAAGCAGACCATGAAGAAGGAGCAGTGTGAGGTAAAGCTCCTGGTGACCGCTTCAATGCCAGGTAAGAGTACAAATAATCCTTTAACAGACTAAGCATCTCTTTCATTCATGAGAAAATTTTCAGGGTTGTGACCCTGGTGTTGAGGGCATCAAAGAATTTTTGTTGACTGCCATCTAAAGAAATACAATAGACCCTTTAAAAGTCAGCAATTGCCAGATGAAAAGGGAGACATCAGAACTGAGATCCGTGTGAATAGACCTTCAAGGGCTGCCAAGGTTAAAGATGTATTTAAGTCTATCACAGAGGGCCAGCTGAACTGAGAGCCTTTCTGAATGAGTTTTTGGCACTGCAAGGAGAATAAGATTGTTTGCATGGCATGGGCCCAGGCTTTTGTAAACTCACTGAGAGATGGCTTTATGAAAAGTTGGAACAGGGAAAAGCAGGAAGGAGAATTAAAAAAGAACATGCAATGTGATGTAAACTTTAGATCCCGTTCCTTTTCACTTTGGATAGCTTGTCTTTCTTTGAGATAAAAATTTTGCCAAGCCTTTATCCCTGTGCAATGACTAAGAAAATGTAAGATGATACATGTATTGAAATAAAGAGAAAGACAAAATTACACATAAATGAGAACACAGGTTCTAGCAGCAAAGAGGCCAATGTTAAAATTAGAGCACTGCCATTTGTTGTCTGGACAATTAGTGTTAGCTGTGAAAAAGTACATCATTTTGTAAAATTGAAGTATAGTTGATTTTGTAATGTGTTAGTTTCTGGTGTACAGCATAGTGATTCAGTTATACATACATATATTCTTTTTCATTATATGTTATTACAAGATATTGAGTATAGTTCCCTGTTCTCTACAGTAGGATCTTGTTGTTTATCTACTTTATATATAGTAGTTTGTATCTGCTAATCCTAAGCTCCTAATTTAACCCTCCCCCCATTTCCCCTTTGGTAACCATGAGTTTGTTTTCTGTTTGTTTCTGTTTTGTAAGTAAGTTCATTTGTTTCATATTTTAGATTACACATACAAGAGATATCATATGTTATTTGTCTTTCTCTGTCTGACTTACTTCACTCAGTATGATCGTCTCAAGGTCCATCCATGTTGCTGCCATACACCATTTTTTAAGCTTTCTTTATTCATGTGTAAAATGGGGTATAATTCATACTTCACAGTCATGAGGGATAAGAGAGGTTAGGTTTGTAAAATACTTGCTGTCATACCTGACACCTGTTAAACATTTAGTAAATGGTGCTTGTGTATTTCTGTGTTCTGCAGATTACTCAACACAGTGATCAGTTTTCAGTACAGCAGAGAAACTCATATTGTCAATCATATACTTAAAAACAACTCATTAAAAATCAAGGTATATCATAATGTTCACAAAGATTTATAATTAAGGAATGAAGTAAAAATAAGTACTATCTCACCAGCCAAAGTAGAATACAGAAAATGTAAATTTAAACTAAATTTCAATTACATGTTTTGCTTTTGCTAATATCTCCATTTATGTTTTCTCAACCATTCTTACCTTGTCATCTCATTTAAAATATAGGAGTATATTATTTGTTGCAGTGCTTAAGTTTGGAATTCTGACTCTTCCCCTAAATAAATGTGTGTCTTTGACTAAATTACTTACAAGTTCTTATTTATAAGAATGAATTCTCTGTTTTCCTCATTTGTAAGGTGAAAATAATAATACATGTATCATAGGGGTGCTTTGAGATTTAAATACAATTATGCACTAAAAACCGTTTAAAGTATTGGGAACTCCATAAATGGTAGCTGTCGCTCTTAATAAGTAAATATACTGAACGTATATATTTAACTATTAACAAAGGAATGCAGTTAGTACAATACCCAACTCACATTAAACACTATTAGTAATAATCATAATAATAACAATTAAAATATCAGCTTATTGATAATATTTCAATATTCTATGCCTTATATACAAACTTCCTTATAGTAGAAGTCAGTTTATTGTGATTTTTACCTTCTGTAGGTACCAAAACCTTGGTAGTTCATGGACAGAATGAGTGTGATATCCCAACCCAGTTACCAGTCCATGAAGACACTCAATTTGAAGCCCTGTTAAAGGTAAGGATGACTTTTAACAGAAGTGATTTTTTTTATGCACGATGTCGATGGCCATTTCACTGATCATCCAGTTTAGAATTTAATGGCATTTATCCATCTTCCAATCAATATGCGCATTTATCCACCTTTTACAGAATCCTCGCCCTTCTGTCCTTCCTCTATTTCCTTGCATAATTTTCCCCGCAATCACTGACATTTTAGCTCTGCGTTGAAGTGGGCAAAATCATGCCGGCTACCTCTCAGCCACACTCCTCTCCAGATACCGTGAGTCCTGCTTAGGAGCTTCCCAGCATCCCCCGTGGTAGCTCTGGAGCTGCCCTGGGTCCACATGCTGAGAGCATGGGGCAGACTCTAGCAGTCAGCCGATGATCCATGCCAGAGACCCTTTTTTGTTGAGCGATGCAGTCTTAACTTGCCCCTGACAGAAATGATTGGAGAAGCAGAAAATATACACCTTAGAATAAATCAGGTGAATCAAGGAAGTATTTTTAATGGTTGTGGCAATTATGCCCCCTCAAAAGAAATGCAATCCACAATGACTCTGGCCGATAAGGTTTTTAAGGTAAAGTAATAAGTACCCTAAGTGCAGTGATTTCCCATTTATCCAGAGTCCAGACTTTTGGCCCAGACATAAGTTGAAAAGACCTCTGAGAAATTCAGCTTTGCCAAACCTGTGTATTCTATTTCAGTAAAAATAAAATTTCCCGGTTGTTAAGCCTCCTCCCGGCCTTATCCATTTATCTCCAGAGAACTTCTCAGACTCAATGAAGGAAACTTCAACAAGCACTCCATTTTCTTGCTCACTTTGAATGGCAGGATAGCGTGAAGGCAGACAGTTAGTTCAAAGCCAGGCTCCCCGACAACCAGAGTCACCTAAATCAAAGCCAGGTCCTCTCTAGTCCCGAGTTCTCTTTCAACAGTGCCGGGATCCCAGTGCAGGTTGTGCAAGTTCTCTACGTGGGAAGCGTTGAACTTAGAACATAGTAGGTAATAAGTGCTCAATCACTGTAGTTCATATTCTTAACGCAGCTGCTAAACTTGCTTTATTCCTGATGTTGAGACCAGTAGATGCCACTGTGCCTCCACAGTTCATCACTGAAGTCTACTTTATAGTTGTACCTTTCAGCACCACAAGAGCAGACAGTTTATATTACACTACCTGTCTTTATGCGCTCATTCTTCGGATATATGGATATACATACACACACATGCACGTATGTACGTATGTATGTTTCCTTGTAAGAAGTTACCTTGTTCTTATGATGCTTTTATCTTTCAGCTTGCTGCTTGGCTCATAATAAGTTCTCAATAAGTGTTTATTATTGTTCTAGGAGTGTCTGGAGTTTTTTAATATCCCAGAATCCCAGTCAACACATTATTTTCTCATGGATAAACGGTGGAACCTTATCCACTACAATAAGGTGAGACTTTGCAGTAATGCCACTCATGGAGAGTTGTGTCAAAAGCTCATCATGTCTTTCCTGAGGCAGCTTGCACTTGGGGAGGCATCGCTGTTTAGAGGTGAGGAGTACATCCACTTGGGTGGCACTACCTCGCTGTCTGTGTCACTTTGGACTGGCCACTCTACCTTTGTACCCTCCGGCTTCCTGGTCTGGAAGGTAAAGGTGGTGATAGCATCCTCTGTAGAGTCGTAATAATTAAAGGAGGTAAATTCAAGTAAAGCACTTAGTTGCTCATTATTATTACATCTAGATGAAAAATTAGGTTCCCTATATCATAACTAGGTTTTCTATTTGGAATTTTAATATTGTTCTTGTTCCTCTTTCTATTATGTTAAGCATGAATGTGGTAATGATCTAATGAGCAAAAATAACCCAGAAGACCACTGACATCACTTTCCAGTGATTCTCTTCTTCTGGAATGTCCTTTAGTAAATTGCCTCTGGCTCCTTTGCCCTTGACCGAGCACCCTGGTGTTTGGAAAGGGTACTGAGAAGTTTGATGCTATCCTGAAGGGGAGGGGAGTTTATCTTCCCTGGGATTTTGTAGAACTGGGGAGCATAAAGTAGTAAGAATCTAAACACTAGAAAATACACAACTTGTGTTTGTCTGACCTTTGGGTAAAGAGGAAGTGAGAGTCCAAGTTAATCACTTGAATTCTTTTTTATCTTTGTATGATCCCACCACAGACCTACGTTCGAGATATTTATCCTTTCAGGAGATCAGTGTCTCCACAACTGAACCTTGTACATATGCATCCAGAGAAAGGACAGGAGCTGATTCAGAAACAGGTGACTGACCACCACAGTTTTATTCTATGATTTTGTCATGTCATTGGGACAGATGATCTGAAAATGGTTGCCAGCCCTGAGATTCTGTGATTCTGTCATGATCCTCTCTAGAGAGAGTAGATGGATGGGCCCTTGGTCAATAGATAATACCCCAAAATAGTGTGTGAGCTAAGTTTTATAAATTAGATCATAATGCGAAGGTATTAAGGAACACTCTCTTGGAGTAATGCTAGGATGAATCACTGGGTATAAATAATAAAAATCTAATTTATTTACCTATTAGTGTCTAAGTATGGATTTTCATTACACATTTTTGTAAAGCAGGATTGGAAGTACACATAATATAGCTATTAGAAAGTTGTCCCAGAAATTTATGCTAGCTGGAAAAAAAATAAAAGGGATCAATGTAATATGCCTGAAAAAGGGCACTGAACCAAGGTCCAGAGATTTGGACTCAGTCCCAGCTCTGCCACTGACCGGAGATCTGACCTTGGGTATGTTACTAACTTCTCCTGAAACAGGAGGAGACAGAGTCAAGCAGCTGTATTTAGATTTAAGATCGAAGAGCAGAATAATGTTCACACATCTCATCACAAATCAGACTTCGAGCTTAAGGAAATTCACAGTATTTTGCATGTGAAATATAGCTGTAGTACATGATTCTAATGATATAATTTTAATGTGGTCTGTGTGTTACATTCATTTATTTTTAATAAAATGTCTAAGCATGAAACTTTATCATTTCAATTTTTCTGCACATAGCAAGAATGCTAATTTGGCATCAAATTATTCAAAAATATCTTCATGAGATGAATGAGATAGCCTAGAATTTGACCACTTAAGTAATTAAAAACACAGTTAGTACTATGACCTAAACTGCATTTGAAAGAAAGAAAATAGTGAATGGGTTACAAAGGGTGAGGTGCTAGGCAAAACTAAGATCGTAAATGCAAAGAACTTCTAAAACAATTCCACCAAAAGATCCCAGCCTCTGATATAGCAGCAAAATAATTAAAACCATAATCAACAGCAGCACTTCACAACTGTGGTTTTTTAAATCATGTTTAAGAACATGTTTCTAAAAAACATAGCATAAAATGGGATTCCCGCTCTCTGTATTCTCCAAATTGGAATCTTAAGGCTTCTTTCTGAGTTCCTCAGGGACGTAGTCATTTGCAGACCTGTGGTTCTGGCTCTGAAGTTCCTCAACAGCAGCTCGCTGCTTATCATCCTCCTCATCTCACCCCCCTGCCCCCTCAGCAGCAACAGAAGAGGCATTAAGAGAAGGGCCACAAGCCCCGTGTCCGAGGCATCTGAACTCAGGGCCAAAGGGGTACAAATCTAAGTCCCATCAGCTTTTGTCCCAAGGTAGGTTTTTCCTGGATCCCATTTCAGTCTTTAAGAGGCAAACCCAGAACTGATAGGAAACAGCTTAAGGCATCAGTGGAAAAGATAGAAGCAACTGGAACTGACTGGCTCCTGTCGCAGAAGGTCATCCAACAAACAGGCTCTGTTTAACATTGAATGGTTCTTGACAATGCTCGCCTTGTGCTCCGCCCCCAGCCTGCAAACTCGGCAGGACACTTCCTTCTGTGGAGCAGACAGATGCAGGAAGTTGGGGTCAATTATGCATTGTTTGCTCTCTCTATGTGTAAAGAAAAAAAGAAATTTCTTCCTCATTTCACTTCCTCCACCCCTTAATTTTTAATCAGCCTGGTTTGCCATTAAAGATTTTGCTTCAATTTCTTCAAATTAGTGATTCCTCGGTTGCCAGTTCTACTTGTCATCTGCCCTGCTCTTGTCTGCTGCTAGGTGTTCACCCGGAAGCTGGAGGAAGTCGGGCGGGTTTTGTTTCTCATCTCCCTTACCCAGAAGATCCCCACAGCCCACAAGCAGTCCCACGTCTCCATGCTCCAGGAAGACCTCCTCCGACTGCCCTCCTTCCCTCGAAGTGCTATCGATGCGGAGTTTTCACTCTTCAGTGATCCTCAAGGTATCAGCAAAGAAGCACTTCCTCTCTTGGGCTTCTCATGCCCTTGTTTTGTCCTCAGCTGGAGAGCGTCTTAATCAGCAGACAGTTCCCTAAGCCAATGGCTCTCAGCCCTGAGTGGGCATCAGAATCACCTGGAGAACTTGATAAACCACAGATCGCCGGGCCCTACTCTTCATCCCTGAGTTTCTGATGCAGTATCTCTGGAATGGGGCCTAGGAGCCTGCATTTCTAACAAGCTGTCAGGTGATACTGATGCTGCTCTCCCAAGGACCAAACTCCGAGACCACTGCTCTAAGCTAATCATGAGGAGTTGAATGAAGTAGTATGGTGGTGTTAGAGGAGTTCCTGACTAAGTGAAGAACAGGTATTTATACAAAGTTTAAGAGGCGGAAAAATGAATCTACTGTAACAGAAATCAGAACAGTGGTGGCCTCTGGTTTGGGGGGAATAGATTTCCTGGAAGGGGGCAGGAGGGATCTTTCTAAGGTGATGAAAATGGTCTATATATTGATGGAAATTTGATTGCATGAGTGGGTATTTTTGTCAAAACTCATTGAATTCTACATTTACAATCTGTGTATTTTACTCTATCTAAATTATACCCGATTTGAGAGAGCGAGACAGGGGTCAGGGGAAAGGAGCCTGAAACAGAAATAGAAAGAGACCTATTCTGAAACCTCACTCTGCTACTCAGTTTTAAATCTGGGACAATTTACTTAAATCAACATCGCTATGCTCTGTATCCTCATCCAGAAGCTCCAGAGCAGTAGTAGACAGAGCTCTAGTCTGACCAGGATTTTAAAGACCAAGAATTAGCCATAACCCTGCCATTTTCTTTCTGTAATGACTTATTATCTCTCAAAGCCATGGCTTATGCAGCAGCAACACACTGCGCATGCCTACCCCGTCTTGCCCACAGAGCTGAATCAAAGAGGTGATGAAGAAAGTCCCTGGAGGACTAGGAGGTATTACAGCTGTGCCAGCAGTGTTGTGCTGGGAAGTGGGTCAGCAGTCGATCTCCACACTCCCCAAGTTGGAACGAATGGGAAACAGCGGTGCCCTGGGCTTTGGTGGTCATACCACGCTGACCAGATTGGCATGGGGCTCATTCTGTCTCTGCTGTTTCATGTTCTCGCAGCTGGCAAGGAGCTGTTTGGCCTTGACACACTTCAGAAGAGCTTGTGGATCCAGCTCCTAGAGGAGATGTTCCTGGGCATGCCGAGCGAGTTTCCCTGGGGAGATGAAATCATGCTTTTCCTCAACGTGTTTAACGGGGCTCTGATCCTCCACCCGGAAGACAGCGCCCTGCTCAGGCAGTATGCAGCCACCGTCATCAACAGCGCTGTGCACTTCAATCACCTGTTCTCTCTCAGTGGCTACCAGTGGATTCTGCCCACCATGCTGCAGGTGCGCTGGCTCGCCTCTCCTAACTGGGAGATTAACTGCCCATCTCGCACTTCCACAGGATCTATTAAGGAAACTTTTGAATGATGGAATTATCTTCTTTTGTGACCCCAGAAGGCACCAGGTGAAACCCTCCCTCCATTAGAAATTTCCAAAAGGTCACGATATTCCATTTTATCCTGAGATCTCCCAGATCTGGGCTGTGCTTTCCTGTTTCTTCTAGGCCAGTTATCCTCCAAGTGTAATCTCTGCACCGGTAGCATCAGTATCACCTGGGACTTTGTTAGAAATGCCCATTCTTGGGTGGGCCCCATCCCAGACCTACTTGATCAGAAACTCTGGGGGCAGGGCCCAGTAATCTGTTTTTACAAGCCTCCAGGTGATACTGATGCCCTCGGAAATGTGAGAACCATTATTCAAATGTATGGCAAGTGGATGTTTCTCCCAAGAGAGTCTCTGCCCTCTCTCTGAATAGAGATTTTCATTGCCATTAAACTTGGAATATGACGGGGTTGGAGGAGGTGAATGGAGCAGGAACAGTTTCCACTTACACAAGTCTGATGTGTATGTGGGTGCATTTAGGAGTGCTGAGTAAATTTCAGACAGGGCCGGGGGGATCACCCTAGTTCTCTACCTTTATGGAAATTTTCATAAAAATTTTGGAAGTAATACACACTTGTGTAAAGTGGGCTTTGCTCAACCTGCAGGGGCAAGAAATTGACTTTTAATGTCATCAGGGCTCTCTGTCTGATTTTTAAATAGTTGGAGTTTTCCCCTTTTTATAACTTTTTTGACTGATTATCAAAAACAGTAAATGCTCATTATGAAATTCAGAAGATAAAAGTTTAAAACAAGAAAATAAAGATCACCTGTAATCTTCCCTCCTAGATAGCCTTGGTTTAAATCTTCAAAATCCTGATACTCTTTCCTACTTTTCTTAAAAACAGAAGTTGGGTCATACCATATATTCAAAAATGTAATACTAGGAATATGTGGGCATTTTCTCATGTAGCTCTATTTAGCACTATGGCATCTTTTAAAAAAAATAATTGTCTAGTATTCTGTTGTATGCATATACCATAATTCACTTAAACAACCCCAATTTACAAATAGCGAAAGTTGTTTCAAATTTTCTACTATTTTAAGCAACCTTGCAGCAGGCGTTCTCGTATATACATCTTTGTATATTTGTCCAATTGTTTTCTTAAGATAAATTCCTAAGTCACAAATTTCCCAGGGAAAAAAGTATATTGGTATTTTTAGGATTCTTACATATATTGCCAAATTTCCCTCAAGAAAGGATATACCATTTTACCCTCCCATCTACCAGTTTATGAAATTCGCCATTGCCCTCCTTGCTTCCCATAATAGGCTGTTTAGGCATTTTCTGACTATGCGGCATTTTCCCACAGGTGTACTCTGACTACGAAAGTAACCCCCAGCTGCGTCAAGCCATTGAATTTGCCTGCCACCAGTTCTACATTCTACACCGGAAGCCCTTTGTGCTCCAGCTGTTTGCAAGTGTGGCCCCTCTCCTGGAGTTTCCTGTGAGTAAGCTCTGTGGAAATAAAGACCAACCAAACGAGAAAACTAAAGGTTCTTTATTCGGAGCTCACTGGAGCAAGGGAGTTAGCCACCATCACCTGTGTTTGGGAAAAAATTCGAATGCAGACAGTATAGTGGAGAAAAGGGGAGGCTTCAGGGATACCCTGATTGGAGGCCATTGGCGTGGGGAGGCTGTACACAGGCTAACAAGAAGTGAGGTCTCTCTTTGCCGTTGGTTATGGGCGCATATTTGGCTTTCTCTGGTTGGTCCTAAGTTGGACATGGGGATAAGGATTAGGGAAGCTGGGAGTAATTAATCAGGTCCTGGCCATTAGGGGGCTAATTGTTCCAGGGGTTATTTTGTTTACACTAGAGCTAGTAGTTTGACTTCTACAAGTCTACTTATAGCAGGTTGGTTTCCTGGGCTGGTTACCACAGGCTGAAGATCAGAGTTCTGTTTTTACGTTGGCCTTGTCATTGTCCCATTGTGTGACCAGTCTCTCAGCTCTCTTCCTTCAGCCACTGGACCATGAGCACCGTAAATCATTTCTCTTTCAACAAGTGAATAATTTCTCTTCAACATTTATCTTCAGTTCTCATCTCAGCCCCTAGGATGTAGATAGACCAACTCTCCAGGTTTTTTATACTCAATTAATAAAAGGATGGAAATAAAAAATGATAAAAGGAGAAGTCCCTGATTCTCATTTCTTTCTATCACTCTCTAGCACTTACTCTGCTTAATTTTTCTTTTTCTGCAGGGCATTTATACCATATCACATGTCACACATGTATTTGTCTCACCAATAGGTTTCTCTGCCACACCCCACAACAGAATTTAAGCTCCATTTACCTAGGTTTCATTTGCCAGACCTTTACCTAGGTTTCATTTGCCTTTTGTTGTCTTTAGTTGTTAAATTTTTATGGAGTTGTTTTGTTTTTGGTTTTGTTTTGCTATAACCTCAGTGCACAAAATGGAACCTGGTACATAGGAGGCATTTAATGAAGATTTGTTGTTTTAATGAATGAATTAAAGCCATTTTAAAGAGATTTGAGGTGGCAAGTATTTCCATTCTGGAGATATATTATCATATAGGACCTATAAAATTCCCAGAGTTGTCAAAATAAGCATCTGTTCTCCAAACATTTTGGAAGTACTCAGCTAATCCACCATGGGCATTTCCTTCGGGAATGCTGAGTCCTACTAGCATAGACCAGAGGAACAAGTGGCATGAGCTCTTCTTGCAGTTCACATATTGCTGCATTTTAATGAGTTTCCACAAATATCTTTTTTGTACTAGATTAACATTTAATAGATTTCTTAAAAGATCAGGCATTCCAAAGTCACATAGCAGCATGGTTGGATGCAGAATTCTGTAAACTGAAGATATTGTAATTGTTATTGGTGGCAAAGTTTATGAAACTTGAATT
Source organism: Camelus dromedarius (assembly GCF_036321535.1). Classification (NCBI taxonomy): domain Eukaryota; kingdom Metazoa; phylum Chordata; class Mammalia; order Artiodactyla; family Camelidae; genus Camelus; species Camelus dromedarius. The sequence continues at coordinate 64,993,615 of NC_087439.1, read as the reverse complement.
CTTGATCAAACGACATCAGTACTCAGGTAGGAATTAATCATCTAAAATGGCTTTTCTTTATACAGGATGCTGCCAACACCGGGTCCAGCAAAGGTGTGTCAGCTCAGTGCCTGTTTGACTTGCTACAGTCACTGGAAGGAGAGACCACAGACATCCTAGACATCTTAGAGCTGGTCAAAGCTGAGAAGCCTCTGAAGTCACTAGGTAAAAGCAAAATTTGTCTTGACATTCTTGTTCTCTTGGTAATCTTTCTGAATGACTCTATACTGAATATTTTGAACTAAATCAGAACAGCAAAAACAAATAGAATAATGGTGAGAACATTTTCCTAGCTCCTATTTTTCTTAAATTTCTTGTAAATCTTGAAGTGTAAAGAATTCTCTGCCATGAAGATTGTATTAAAAAAGGGGGCTCAGTAGACCACTGCAGTTTTCAGAAAATTGGGTTTTCATGGGCGATTCGAAGTGGGTAATACTTTAAGATAGTTTTTTATTGTCATGGACTGTGTATAAGTAGAGTTATTCAAAGATTCAGAGAAGTCTCATGTCTTACCTTAGACCATCCAAATGCCCTTCTATTCGGTAAGATTCTTTTAAGCTACCCCAGAAAAAGCACTTTTATTTAATCATCCAGTTTATTCAAAAGTAGAACAGAGTTTTCAGTCCCTTTAGATGAGGAAATTGATAGTGCTCACAGTTTAGGAATAAAGTCTAAGAAAGAAATGGCTACAAAATATAACTGGAAAGTCAGTATTAACAGTGACAAATTCTTCTCCCTGGCTTTGACCGTCTGTCCCTTCAGATTTCTGCTATGGAAATGAAGACCTGACTTTCTCTATAAGCGAAGCCATTAAGCTTTGCGTTACCGTGGTGGCCTACGCTCCTGAGTCATTCAGAAGGTAACTGCAGCCTTTTCTTCTGTGCCTTGAAATAAGTAAATATGGTGAAGAAAATAAAATTGACCACAAAGGGTTATGTGTGCTAACATTAACCTGTAACGTTCTGGCAAGTATGTTTGCAAAAACTAAATCTGGGAAATCTGTCATAGCAGGGATTATGAAAAATATAGTTTATCTTCATTAATTTGAAATCCCCTGATTTGGAATTTGTGCAGCAGCTAAGATGTTTAGTCTTGTTTAGAAAATATCATCCTCACATGTGATATAAATTAATAGCAAATAAAATTTTAGGACAGACATTTAAACTATTCGAGAAAACTCCTTTCAAGGAGCAGTAAGAACTTCTGCCAAAGAGCAGGAAGATAAGTCATGTCTGTCATTTTGCCAAGTGCAAGGAATCCAAAGGTCTCACATAGAGAGTGTCATTCCAGTTCTAGGACGTTGGCTCTCATCTGATATATGTGTACAGTGATATGCAGAATGAAAATCAGTCTCATCTCTCTATGAAAATAGGTCTTCTAAAGGCAGAGACAATAATTCAAATGAATTGTGAATAGCCCCCTTTTATGTAATGTACATGCTTAAAAATAAGAGTTGTATTCCTTCGAAATGTTCCATAATTCTGGCCTAACTAACCCTTTGGCCTTCCCTTCTTTTCTCCAATTATATCAACAATAGACAATCTCTCTCTTACAACTTCTTAATCTAGTCTGATTTTTTTCTCATAATACATAACCTAGAAACAAAGCACTACATTGTGCCATATTCTTGGTATATCTGTATATATCTTCCAATGTCCAATATAATGCTGTAGTCCATAGAAGATATAACAGTAAAAATGTATAGAATGAACAAATCAGATAACAGCCAACTGTTTCCATTTTCCTATTTCTCTCATTTGTTATTTCTTTATGCATAGTCCTTTGTGGTCAGAAAATGTTTTGAAAGAAAATAAGGATTAGTCATAAACATCTCACAGCTTTTGCCTCAACTTTCTCACTTTACAGAGAAACATGGGCTGATAAATTGTTCCAGAGTATTGCTCCCTATTAAGACTGCCTTATCTAAGCAGGTTAGCATCTTCCTGATATAAATTCAAGAAATTGAGACTACAGACTCCTGTCACATAAAGAATAAGAATATAAATCTTGTCTGAGTATTATGTCAGTTCCAGGATGCTGACCCTGGTCTAACCCTGAAAATAAGATATAGTGACATACTTGGGGTGTAAAGATTGGGCTTACAGATTTACACATTACTTAGAATTCTTAATTCTCTTTCTGATCAAATCTCATCATCAATTTTTCACATTCCTCCTTAATTCTACTTTTGGTTTTCAATTAGTGTAGAAAAACATTGACCCATATTGCAACTATACTATTTTAACCCAGTGGGTATTTTAACTCTAAGGATATGTTGACTATGACTTTATAAATATAAAAACCTTAATCATAATTATGCCTACAGTGATCAATGTTCATTAAGGGATAATTGTCTAATTTCTCTATGCCACTTTAATTCCTTCATCAGTTATTTTATGTTGCAAATAAGCCATTTTCAACTTTTTATTTTCATTTTATCAAAATTCTTTTCATTGATAGTTAACCTGACAGGGGAGACACCATGATCATGAAGGTGGCTTTCCCAGGGTAAGGCTTATCCATTGCACTCTGGGTGTACTGACCCCTGCGATTTCCCCAAATGCAGGAAACTTGACTGCATGACTTGTGCTAGTGGGGGACTACTTTTGCACTTTCCCCTAATCTAAAAACAAACAAACAAACAAACAAAAAACTAAAAAAAAACCAAAAAACAAAAAACCAAAGTTCTTTTCACTGAGATTATTTTCTTTCCATGTAAAATTTATAATAAAGATTAAAGTCATCAATTAGGTTTTGGGGAAGGACTGATTTTGTTTTGGTCTATATCAAACTTTGCCAATTAGAGTTTCTGTCATTTTGAGCTTTTGTGTTTTGGGTTTTGATCATTATACCTGCCTGGTTCCCCAAGTCATATTTCAGTGTTGCCTGCAAGATGTAGTTTCTCTATTAGATCAGTTTATTCAGTAACAAATTCTCCTCAGTGATGTTTTAACCATTGTCAGTTTTATTTGATGCTGAAAATTCTCTTAGTTATTATGAATTGAATAAAAGACTGGGATTTTGTATTTTTTAAAGTAATCTATGAAAAAAGCAATGGACAGCCTATTAGATATTCCCAGACTGCTTCATTATTAAGGATCAATCTTATTCTGTAATGCCGTTGTTTAATAGTCTTCCATCAGTTTGCATATAATGTACCATCTCCGCACACACCACTGGGAGATAGCAAATGGTAGGGTCAGAACGTCCTGATCTTGAGTAGAGTGACCTCTGCACCATCTTCATAGTACATTTCCCCATCTGCCCATGACAAATAATCTCTCCTGCCTCTGCTTCTATAGCAATTAATTTTTGTAGTTTTTCCTTCTGAAATTTTGTTGTTTAGCTGTCTTGAGGTGCTCGGTCAAGTCACCTTACCTCATCCTGCCTCTTACCACCATGTGTGTAAACAGAAGGAGTCACCTGAAGAAGATACATAATGTTTCTTTTGGCCTCAACCTCTGGTGCAATTCCCTGCTCTCCTTCCTGAGCTGCACACCGCAGCCTTCTTGAGGATTTTATTTATTCTTTCTCAGAAACTCCTGAGATGGTTTTAATCTTAAGTGTTGAGGTTTCTGAGAGGAGCCAATGATGAGTCCCCTCTCTCTTGCCCATGTTCTAAAAAAATGAAGGAAGACAAGGAGTGAGGCAAAAGGGAGGTTGATCATATCACCTTTATTACTGAGAAAGACTAAGTAGCAGAATCAAGCTTGAAACAGGACCTCCCTGAAAACTCACAGCATGGCGAAGGAAAGCCCTGTTGGCAAGCCTTTCCAGGAAAAAGGAAAGGGCTGAGCTGATTGTATATATCTTTATCAATTTGCCCCTCAGATAAGTCCTTCCCACTCCTCCAGAGCAGAATGAGTAAAAGGGCAAACAGGAACCAGGATTTATATGAACTGAACTCTCTCTCCTGGAAGGAAACATGAGGAATGAGTAAAAAATGCCACGTGCACCCCCAACGTTTCCAGTTCTTTTCGTCTTAAACAATGAGGATTAAACGTTATGCCTGTGGTCAACCAGGAGTGTGACTTCAGCCCTCAGGAGACCAAATCTACCTTCTATCATGATGTTCCTCGTCCCACTTTCCCTAGGCTCCTCCTACTATATCACAGCTCATAAAAGACTCAAAAATGGATTGAAACTCTGCATTAACTCCATGTCCACTCAATTCCTGAGTATAAAAATAGTCCCTAGGCAGGGGGTGGGAAGGGACAGACTGGGATTTTAAAGTGTAGAATAGATAAACAATACTGTGTAGCACAGGGAAATACATACAAGATCTTGTGGTAGCTCACAGAGAAAAAAAATGTGACAATGAATATATGTATGTTCATGTATAACTGAAAAATTGTGCTCTACATTGGAATTTGACACAACATTGTAAAATGACTACTACTCAATAAAAAAAAGTTAAAATTAAAAAATAAAATAAAACACACACACATACAAAATAGTCCCTATCCTATTTTCCCTTCCAAGTGTGTCAAGTGCCACGTTAATAGGGTGTATCAGAGATTCTGCAGTGAGATTAAGGGGTAATACTAAGATGATGCAATAATAAAATGCATAAAGATTCTCTAATATTAAAATGCTAATGACACAGAACCCCCAAATTTGACTAAAAAGTCCTCCCATTATCAAATTCCCAATGAGACACAAAAGACTCAAGTGAAAATCAAACACATTGGAATCAAAAGGAATTAGAGTTCACGACGAAATTCCCCTGTCGTCGTGAGTTAAAAGCCAAAGTCAACACTGTTAAATTGAAATTTTTGAAGAATCTTCCCTAATGCCCTATTCTGCTGTAAGCCAGAGGCGTTCTTAATTCCCGGGTGGAGTCGGAGTCTCTTAAACAGTTGTTCCCTGATAGCTCTTACAGGAATAAGTTCAACTCTTACAAGATTCAATATTTGTAACACCAAGTCTCTGTTGTACCCCTAAATGTGATACGATCCACAAAAGTAGGATGTAAAACGCCACCTTGGTTTTCTTTCTGTTGATTAAAGTCTTCAGATGCTGATGGTCTTGGAAGCTTTAGTGCCATGTTACCTCCAAAAGCTAAAGAGGCAGACGTCACAAGTGGAGACGGTACCTGCTGCCCGGGAGGAGATCGCGGCCACGGCTGCCCTTGCGACATCCCTGCAGGCCCTTTTATACAGTGTGGAGGTCCTCACCAGGTAATCCCACTGGCAGAAATATCCACAGCTAGAAACTGTATGTACCCACCAAAAAGCAGAAAAAAATGGGGTGGCAAAAAAAATTTCTAAAACCCAGTTTTTATTTACAGATAACTTACCCAAACTCAGCCCTTTATAGTTTAAAACTACAAACATTCCTTATGTTATTTACATAAATAGTGCTAAGTACTCTGAGTAATAATAATAATAATAATAATAATAATAATAATAATAATAATAATAGTAACTATTATTATTTTTCTACCATGATTACTAATCACACATTTGCATGTAATTTGCTGAGCTTCTGTGGCAGCTTCTGTGGCAACTTCTGTGCCAGCAGTGAGCAGATCTTTTGTAAAAAGGCCAATTTAGTGAATATGAAAATGTGATCCAGATTTTAATAAAATAAGCTCTTTTATGAGACATGAAATGTCTGCAATTCCAACTCAGCATTCTTTTGTTATTTTACTGTCTGTAAGGAGTTAGGGTTTCTTACTTTCATTTCAGAAGCTACGTAACAAAGATAAACTACAGAATTTTGTTCTAATGCTCTAATTAACAGATTCTCCTTGGGACCAGGCTCAGGAGTGCTGAGACAGAAGGCTGAGGGATTTGGGAATGGAAAGGTCACTTGACACCAGGGTTCAGCCCTGAACAAAGTTCCAGGAATTTAGTTAGTCCCGTCACAAGATTCTTGGGTGGAGAAGTGGGGGAATTAAACTGCCAGGGAAGGCATGTACAGGGGGCATGTACAAAAGATGGAGTGAGAGGAGTCGGGACAGTAGATGCAGGAAACTATGTAAATGGTTGCCTTTCCTTCTCTGTTCTCACCTAAAATTAGCTGGAAGGTGACATTCCTCCGCAGGGGTGGACGTGGGGAAGCCTTCTTTCTGCCCTGGTGTCCATCGTGTTTGGCCATATCCTTAGCCTACAATTCCAAGATTTACTCCCAAAAAGGTGCCCACTTCCCCAGCCCCATCTTGCTCTGCCGGTGAGGGGGCTAGGTGAAATCCGTTGGTTCAGGGAGGACTATTTCAGCATGCAGCAGCAAGTTAGACAGGGAGTGAGACTGTTGCTCATTAAATTCAATGTATGTTTAGTTTCTAATCTTGAGCTACATTGTCAACCTCGGCAAGTAGAATACAGCCCCAAAGCCTTGGGTCAGCTATCTTTTGAAGTGCCCGAGTGCATCTAAACTGAAGAAATGGGAAGCAGTGGGACAGGGAGCCGTGATGAATTGCCTCATCCAATGGGAAACAGTCCCTAGTGCATTGACGATGATTTCCTGAGAGTCCGAGGTAGGAGAAGATCCTAAAGAGAAACACGTGACTTTCACTCTTTCTACTCATCCACCTGGTTACATCACTAGTGCCTTCCTGTGACCAGAGGAGAGAAGAGCAGACCATTCTCCTAAATGTCACTTGATATTTCTATTTATAGACACAATATTGATGCTTTCTACTCCCTTGTACAGTAAGTCAATTAGCTTATCCAAAATTGACTTACCCAAAATTCCACAAAGAGTTATGGAGGGAGCTCTGACATTTAAAATTCTGTAGCCTTAAGTATTCCAGCCTATTTAACACTCTTTCGATGGAGGGGAAGACTAGTCTCATTATTTGGTTATAATTATTCACACAAATTTGGCTTCGTTGTTTTTACAAAAAGAAGAGAATACCACTTCACTTTCACAGCCCTAATTTATGTAGCTCACGGGAAAAAAAAAACCTACCTATAAATAAATAATTATATTTCAAGTGTCTCATATGAGTTTCTATTGTTGCATAACACATTCCCATAAACTGAGAGACTCAAAACAGAACACATTTATTATCTCAGAGGTCTGTAGGCCAGAAATCGAGCAAGCTCAGCTGGTTCCTCTGACAGGGTCTCACAAGGTCAAAGTCAAGATGTCATTCAGTCTGGGCTCTTATCTGAAGTTCCTGGGGAAAAATCCACTTCCGAGATCATTCAGGTTTGGGGCAGAATCCAACACCAGTCAGATTCAGGTCTGAGGTTCCCTTTCCTTCCTGGCAGTCAGCCAGGGGCCACTCTGCTGTCAGAAGACACCTGTTTCCCTTCTCACACGGCTCCAGATCTACCAGCAGTGGTGCCCTGAGTCCCTCTCAGATTTCACATCTGTCTGCCCCTAGTGAGAGTCAGCTCTGTGCTTTTTAAGGGTTGGAGATGAGATGAGGTCTGCCCAGATCATCTCCTTTCTGCCAATATAATGTAGCTTTATCACGGGAGCAACGCCAGGGTGGGAAGTTCTCAGGGCCATCTTTAAATGCCGCCTACCACCACGAAGGCACAGGAAGGGAAGGTCTGGTGTGATTTTTTTTTTTAATTGATACTTTTCAACACCTTTATTGTGGAATGGTTCCTGTACAGTGAACTACACATATTTCAGGTGTACAATTTGATGAGTTTTGACAGAAGTATGTACCCATGAAACCACTACCACAATCAAGATAGCTAACATGGTGTGATTTTTAAAGGCTTTCTCCCTTTCCAGCCACAACCAGCATCCAGAAGATGAGCACAACAAAAGCAAGCCTTAAAGAGCTCACACAAGCAATGGCTTTGAAAAGCTTTATCATCCCTACCATGTTGCAGACACTGATGCAGAGGCTAAGTTTGCCTAATATTTAAAGTGAACCCTGCAGATATAAAATGAGATGGTTCAAATCTATTTCTTAGTGTGTCAATTACTGACTTATAATAGATACTAATTTACTCCCTTCCCTGGGCAGTTTTAGGTATAATTTTGTCTAGAAAAATTCTTTTACTCTTTGATAGTTTCTCAGAAAAACAGAGTGGCTGGTTATGGAGAAGGTTACCTGAATGGTATGCACCCCTATCTTTCTCTTACTGTCTGGAGTGGCTAACTTCCTGGTAACTGTAGAATTTGAAAAATGAACTCTTAACTCTCAATTACTACAGACTTAGAAGTCTGATTTCATAAATGTCTGGTTTGAAGAGTCATAGTTTATTCCTATGAATAAACCAAGAAATGGGAGGACTTAAATCATGGTGAGCTTATAAACCCTTAGGAATCAGTGTTCCCTTAAAAGTGCTTCCCAGAACAGAGACAGCAGAAAAGTGTGACAGAAAAACCCAAAGTCTATCTTTATAAGACTCTAAGACTAACTTAAAACTCGTGTGAGCTGCAGTAGCTTGAGGATTTCATCAGTGTTTCCACTTGTGTTGTTGTTTTGTTACTGTCATTGTCACAGGCCCATGACAGCACCACAGATGAGCAGGTGTGACCAAGGCCATAAAGGGGCCACCGCAGCCAACCACACCATGTCATCTGGGGTGAACACCAGGTAATTCACTGGCCTTGTTCTTCCGTGGTCTCTCAGTTTCATGCAGCCTGAATCTCAGCTGTTGGGAATGAAACGAATCCTGAAAATAGTCAACACTGAGTGTGAAAATCTCCAAGGGAAAGAAAAGAAGGGGAGAGTTTAGAGTGACAGGAAATACTGAGGCTTCTTTGAAATTCTCACCTTCATAAATGAAGAGAACTAAGCCACCTTCAAAAACTGGCATTTGTGTCCGTTTGTTTGCACAAACATGCAAGATGTTCTCTGCCTCCTGGGTGGTCTTTGAACCATTCCAGTGTTGTTTCACTGGCCTCCAAGAAAAAGCCAAATGAAACAGTAATAATCAGGAGGTGGTTTCTCATTCCAGGGCAGCTGTGCCAAGTCAGCTTTCTTTCATCTGGACAGATTTTTTGCAGACATTTCATCCACATTTTGACTTAAGTCCTTAAATGATGCTTTCACGGTCATTGACTTCATCGCCTTCCCTGTTTTGGTGTAACTCAGACACCAGCTATACTAGTTAATACTTCACCTGCTTTCTTCTGCCTGGGTTAACTCCTAAACACTCTAAGACAAAACAAACAAAAAGTTTAATTAGCTTCTTCCTCCAAGGAAGATTTAGGGCAAACCCAAGATCAGCTTGAGAGAAAGTTCTCCTTTCCCGGTATGGAGTAGTTAGCAGGGAGATGATAAGAAAAAACTAAGTAATTTTCTACTCTCTCTGAAGCATACTTTTAAGTGTGTATCGTTAATTGTGTAAAGTAAATTCACTGCTTATCACATACCTATATAATAAAATAAATTCCTGACTATAAATTATCTGGTACGATAGTGTTAACTCAGGCCTCAATTTCTCACGTTAAGGAAAAATGACTATGTGGGTCTTAAATAATGAATGTAAGTGATATTTACGGGCTTCTCTAAGCACATGGGGCCAGGTTCAACTACGAGATGAAAGGTGCAGAGAGAAAGAGGGCTTCTAAAGTCCTGTTATCAAATCAATCATAAAGCAGCCAGTCTCTAGAACTAAAAGGAAGTCAGCCATAGTTCTTCCTCTGATCACCCAAAATGTAGGACATGATGTAAAAACTATAACTTAGATTCACTTTGCCTTTGAAGTTTTCAAAAATTTCCCTCATTTGACCACATCCCATGGGTTTGTGGATGTTTTTACAATGCCTGTCTTTCTACAAATTAAGTGGCAATGGAACAGCGTTCATGGCAGCTATAATTTCAGCATATGTGGTTGCCAAATGAAAGAGTAAGATTTTGTATTTCAGGATTAGCATGTGTGGATTGGTAAGCTTATCAAAATGTGTAGCTTCAAAGGCTTTTGCTAGGAAAAATCTTTAAGAGGCCCCACCACAAGGCCCCTGTTCTCGCTCTGATAGTCACGCAGACTTTTTTCTGACTCCCAGGTACCAGGAACAGGGCGCCAAACTGCACTTTATCAGGTACTGAAAGACAGCCCTAATTTCATACTAATTCTGCTATCTTGTGACGATTTGCCTTGTGAGCTGGGTTATGGTTCCATTAGATTGCATTTCATCCCCACATGTCGTTCTACTTCTGGGTACATCCTCAAGAAATAGCTAATGTAAAGCCACTACCATTTGGGGTGACCATCTCTTCTAGGGTGATGCACTTTCTTTAGCTTTCCAATGAGGTTCTCCTAGGCCCCACCCAGTGCTGATTTGCTGACTTATATATAATATAAGGAATCATATTTCTCTGCCATGTGGTACTTCCCTCTCACAGTTGCCCCCCCATGCACCTTTCCAGACCCCCAGTTAACCTTCTGTAAATCCCCAGAGAAAACCTGCACTTACTGGAGGAAGGGCAGGGCCTTCCCAGAGAGGAACTGGATGAAAGGATTGCTCGGGAGGAGTTCCGAAGACCCCGGGAGTCGCTGCTGAACATCTGCACGGAGTTCTACAAGCACTGCGGGCCCAGGCTGAAGATCTTGCAAAACTTGGCCGGGGAGCCACGGGTCACTGCCCTGGAGTTGCTGGATGTGAAGTCCCACATGAGGTACTGGCCTCATTTTCTCTGCCTCTAAGTGTGGACACAGCTTGGGCTGGATGTCTGAAGGAGGTTGGGGTGTGGTGGGAGGCAGTGGAGTAGAGATGGGGCAGAATAAGAACATGGAGTTGGTTGAAATGGACTGGTTTCCTGTGGCTTGGATGCAGGGCCCTCTGGGAAAGTATGTTAAGTCTGTGAAAAAGGATCTCAGCATGGACAGGGGGCAATGTTCTTAAAGACGGAAAAGCCCAGGCAATGTATTTGCTCCTCAATAAAAGAGAGTGAAAGGGAAATTCCATCACCTAATTCTTCGGGAAGTAGCCTTCTTCCAAGTTCTATTTTCTGCCCAGATTCTAATTTTTCAAAAGAATCCAATGTCTCCTTTCTCTTATTTTACACTAAAAATGCACTGCTACTTTCTGCTTGAGGGCTTCCCCTGCCTCTACATGACCCAAGGACGCACTAATTAAGTCGGCAGGGAAGGAACAGTTTTAACTCGGAGCCACATTTTGCTTGAGTCTGAGATCCCTTTTACATGCACTGGATGTAACAGCCTTCCAACGTCTCAAAACAGTGTCCTGGTAAAAATTCTGCCCTAGATGAGGCCAGTCATGAATTTAAAATTTTTCACTCCTGGTGTGTCAGGGAGAGGCCCCAGAATTACATCTCTGTGCACTCATATTTCCTTCTTCCTATGGAGACGTTATTTCACTTGTTATTCCAACTATAAAGTCTGTGTCTGTATTTTCAGATTCCTAAAAGGAACATGATTCCAGAGGATCTTCTATTTAGCTTTGTAACCGTCTGTAAAAGGTCATAAAAATTCCTTGAAAGGAAAATTCCATGGGCATCAAAATGTTCACTTGGAGAGTTTAGTGTAACTGTAAAGCTAAAGGTAGGCTTAGGTTCTAGCCTTTCAGAAATTACATTGCAATTTAAAGACATCAATTTCCTAATTATTAACTCCCTTTTTTTTTCCCTTAAAATTATCTCTTGAAAAATTTAGAAAATACTAAGTGAGGGAGAATGTGTGGAAAACACAGGCTTTTTCTCTTCCAGACTGATTTCACATCCTCTGAGTTGTTGGCACACAGCCAGAGCTCCAGGGCTTCGCATGTGTTCACACTCCCTGCTGTGCTGTGATGGGGGAGAGCTTATTTTACCCTGAGAATCTCAGTTCCTACACTGGGGAAGGGGAGGAAAGTTTGGAGTATTACGCTCCTGTTGCCATAGTAACTCAGCGCTCTGTTCAGGCCATCTCCTCTCCTTTCCTACTGATGATCATGGCTAGCTGACCTAAGTCGCCCAGAGTCAGAGAATCACTACTACCAACAGACATTTTGTAGGAGAAAGGGGGAGAGATTTCTAAAAGATGGGAGAGAGAGAGAAGGAGAGTCAGAGAGAGAGAGAGAGATCATGATCATGGGTTAGTAACTGTCCTACAACTTGTCCATCTGTATCTACCATCCTTAAGGCATTTGGAGGGAGGGGAGAGCATGTCAGAGGGGCCTGGAGGTCCCTCTAGAGGTCAAACCCTATTAAAGGTTAAATGAGCTCTAGTAGTTTAAATGATTGAGCTCTGTGCCTGGCACTGGTCTAGGGCTCAATATATACTAATGCTAATGAGAAATACCCAAATACTATGATAGACACTGGGGATGTAAAATAAAACTCTGGTCCTCAACATGATCACAGCCCAATACAAGAAGCATGCATGAGAATATAACTATAACTTACAGACATAGAAAACAAACTGTGGTAAAAAACAAAGGGCCAGGAAGGATACATTAGGGGTTGGGGATTAACAGGCACACATTACTATACATAAAATAGATAAACAACGAGGACCTAATGTATAGTACAGGGAACTATATTCAATTTCTTCTAATAACATAGAATGGAAAAGAATCTGAAAATATATATGTATGTGTATGTATAACTGAATCACTTTGCTGTACACCTGAAACTAACATTGAAAATCAGCTCACTCAGTAAAAAAAAATTTTTGAAGAATATAATGCCGTGTTGCAAGTACTATATATCACATGTGTGTATATATGTATTTATTATTTCACCAAGTTACTTGAGGCAACTTAGAAAATTGTATGATACAAAGGAATGCAATTTACAAATTAGAGAGTCAGAACAATGTGAAAAAACTTAGCAGGAAAATAATTTTGTTTGTGGTGAGAGGACAGGAAATCTATATGATTTAATCATTATGGATGCTATTCATGAACTATAAATTTTACTTTGAGCTTTTGAGTTATCAAAGCAATGAGGGGGAAAGGACCAATAACAAAATCATAGTATTGAGAAGATAAAAACAACTAGTTTTTTGGTAAACCATTACCGTTTTTAAATATGAAGAAAAAGAAATATCTCCTAGTTGGCATTGGTTAAAAGAAAAGAGGAGTGTGACAAACAGCACCCTCAACAACGTCCCCATAGAGATCAAGGGCCAGTGTCACATGGCTGATGCCTGTCACTGCTGAGAGTTCCAGATGTCATAATGCAATTCAGCAAGAGGAGCCTCTACAGAGCCAGGATAATGTCTTTCTATAGAACAGTTATTTCATGGCCTGGAGCTATAGGGAGGTAGGCAAAATTTTTACTGCCAGGGATATTAAGACTAAATGCCCTCTATTCATGCAATTTCTTACAATAAGCTTTCAATAAAAATAGACCTGCCATGTTCTCTTTCCAAACAGTTTGCTGAGTGCGGACAGTTCCAAATGCTTTTATCCTATGCCAAGCAAAGGGTATAATTAAGGTTTTCTTTTATAAATTAAGTACACATTGGATATATGTAGAAGTCAGAGCTAAATATATAAATTTTAGAACTGTGGGCATATGGGTGGTATTTAAAGCCATAGGAATGGACAATATTAATCAAGGAGAGAGGACTGATTTAAAAAAAAAAAGAAATGGGATGATATAAAAGATAGAAGAGATATTTGCAAGAAGTACTTGATTTGAGTCAAAGAACCAAGAAGGAGTGTTGAAGAAATCTGTACCCCTGCATTTGCAGAATATATGGTTGACTGCAAGGCTCTCAAGGAAGATATTCTTGATTAGATAGTTTCTACCCTAAGGGAATTTATTGGCACATTTGCCCCACCCAGAGCTGCCAAAGCAGCAGTATAGCAGGGCAGCAAGATCTGCAAATTTATTTTCTTTCTCCCTCTCCTTCTCAGTGGGAAAAATCCCTGTGTTCTCACGATTATTCATGTGCTAGTACAGCAAAGACTGTATTAAAGGAACTTTTTGTTTTATGCCCAAAGCAAATTCATTTTGTAACATGACCAGGGATGAGAGAAATTCAGTTAGTAATCCATAAAATGACTCTTAAGTATTGTTTTCAAGCTTAAAATGGATCAGTCATTTCTCCAGCATTTCTTAAGGTTACCTACAAACTAATAAGCGAAAAGAAATACGTGTGTGTAGATTTATCTGTCAAGCAGCCTGAGAAGTGAAGAATTATTTTCTGCAGGGCACATTTGTGAGAAAGAGATAAACAAAAGACTGTGAAACACACACACACACACACACACACACAATTTCCAGAAGGACAATGTGAACGTTGGGTCTGGAGGGAGGATAAGGGGGGATGAGGAGACAACAAGTGTTACTTGATAATGAAGGGTTGCCAGGGAGAAGACGGATTGAATTCAGGCTTCCAGATGAAGCCTTGTAGGAAAAAACTCAGGGAATTGGGGGACCTAATACAAGGAGAGCTTTTCACAGTGTGGACCCCCATAGATGGAATGAGCCACCTTGTGCAGTGGTGAATTCTCCATCCGTGGTGCTGGTCAGATGGAGCAATTGTGGAGCAATCTAAGTATTAGAGAGTAGGGGGCTTGGCTCTGATTCCTAAACCAGAGTGCCTGTCAGAATCACCCAGGCAGCTCTTAAACTGAAGATCTTTTCAAGCATTTATCCTGTCTCTTTTGGAATAATCAAAAGAAAATTTCTCCTTATTGAAATGCTATAGTTAATAGTTAATACATGAAAAAAGGAATGATACACTATTTCCACTGTACTACTTCCCAGTGAGTTAATGAATCTGCCACAGTGATCACTAGTGGTGGCTGACATCCTAAAAAGAGTGACAACTAGGAATCACGTGCCTGCTGATGAAAGTACGTATCACCTATGAAGTGCACGTGCCAGAAAATCAGATCTAATCTGATCGAACCCCTGAACATGACTACCAGCTGAATTAGATATAGGGGCAATGGGATAAATAAATAAAAGACACCATGGAGATCCAATCAGCAAAATCCAGAATGTAGGAAATGCTACACAGCAAACAGCTAAATTTCTCCAACAAATAAATTACTAGATGTCAAAAAAGAAAAAAACCAAAAACAGAAGAGGGGGAGGGGGGAAACTACCAATTGAAAAGACTTAAGAGAGATATCAGTCAATTGGAATCTGTGGGACTTATTTTGTCCTAATTTGCTTTTTTTTTTAAACATTTATTTTAAAATTATGAGATAATGTGTCAGAATGTTTGTAGTTCAGGGAGTTGGTGTGTTGGAAGGAGAGTGATTAGCATGATGCTGTGTGGGACAATTCCCATGGTGGCATTCTAAGCTTATTCTTTAAAAACCAAACAAAATGTTTTAGGTTGGCGGAAATAGCCCACTCCCTTCTGAAGCTGGCACCATACGACACCCAGACCATGGAGAGCCGGGGGCTGCGGCGCTACATCATGGAGATGCTGCCCATTACTGACTGGACGGCCGAGGCAGTGAGGCCGGCCCTCATCCTCATTCTAAAGAGATTGGATAGAATGTTCAACAAAATTCATAAGATGCCTACTTTGAGGTGAGGAGGCCTCCTAGTCAGCTGTTGATATTACAAGCCTCAGACTTAAAGTTGGTCATTTTTTAAGGTGGTGGATCAATCTGGAGTTGAATGAATGACTTGCGAGTGTTCTGTTACGTATGCATAGATAGGTGTACAAATGCATAAGCAGCAGCGTCTATATTTTGAGGAAATAACATATTCTTTAAAAATATGTATCTTGAAAAATCTGTTCATTTCTTAGCTATCATATTTCTTATCTGACACACATCAGAAATTCAGTGTGAACCCTTCAATTCCAGGACATACCTTCTACATTACACAAATAAGGAGAGAAGAAAAATTAATTTCATGTTCAGAAAACAGGTATTTAACATAGTATTTTAGGTACCAGTTTAGAGAAATGCCAGGCTTTACAATAATCAGCCAAGCAGCAGCTAAAGAGATCTCAGGGTTGATAACAGATGACTCATTTTCACCTTTTTACTTAATTCAAGTGGTACTAAATGAATGTTATTACCACTTGATCTCCACTCAGTGGCCTGAAATACCCATTAGTAACCTTTCTATGAGCAGATGCCTCTGAACCAGTCTACCTGGAGATCTGAGCCCAGTTTGGAAACCTATAGGCACCATGAGCAGATAGTTTAATTGATAAATGCTAATAAACGCACATACTTGGAAATTTCAATTTTGGGTTAGGGAGGGCACTTCCTGTCCTTTTAAACAAAACCTAAAGTCAGTGCAGCTCTTGCCCAAGAATTTGTAGAGCTTACTGTTCGATTTGTTAGAACTTTTGCAAGTTTCATCCTGTGCCTGTCTTTATTTATGTAGTCGTCAGGGGAAAAAAAAGAAATTCAAAGATTTCATTCTAATAATTGATGGTTTGATGCTATATTCTTTTATATTGTGAGGACGAATGCCTATACACTATTTCAAGGTTATTTATTTCATGGGCATGGAAATGTCTGTCCTTAAAGGACTCCTGTTTTCTTTAGTGGTCCCAATGGAACACTCGTGCCTATTGGCAAACGGCCATGAGCTTATAAATCTTACAGGGATGTGTCAGAATAACTCCGTATCTAAAGATGTTAAGCATCTTCACAGGCTGACTCATTTGTCATATAACTAAGCCCATTTTTAAAGAACAGCATGCTTCCTAAAAGTAGACTTCTGGATTAATGCATCGACTTGGTCAGTGGTAGGCAGTTTTCTTGGGATGCAGGCTGTGAATTTAGAGTAGCCGTGGATTTAATTTCTTCAGGTGATCTCAATTCCACAAGAGAAATGTGGACTGAACCTGTCCTGTGAGTTCCTTGGGCATCAGGGATGTCACTGTGTCCTCATTTATGAGCATTTCCACTTTGTCACTATAGAAATTTCAATTAGGTAGGCAATATAAGCTTAGAAATTATTTCCAGGATAATATTTGGAAATAGTGTTGATCTCAGTAAAGCCCAACCTGTTTATTTAGGGGGCCACAGAAATGACCCTTTCACTACTGAGACAAATACATACTAAACTGTCTTTTATTACAGAAAATCCTATGTTCATCTAGTTGGTTAGGTATACCACCATTTATACTACCATAGAAAGCAGCCCCCAAATATCACTGTTTAGGAAGACAAGAAAGAACACTTTTTAAATAGACTATTTTCAAAAATAAATAGATAGACTATTTTCCTCTAATGCCATCTTTTTGGCAGGAGTTAAGCCATATAAATCTAATTAGTTGTAATCTGGTGTAAACGCTGATGGGATCAACTGTAGTCTGATTGGAAGATTTCAGAAACACAGCCTGTAGTCAGATTAGTTCTGTTGGGGGTGGTGACCCCGACGATGGCGTCCCTACAATCGTAGCCTCATGCTCCCTCTCAGAGCTAAACCCAGGAAACATGAAATGCCACCCATTCATCGTCTCTGTTTTTTCTTCAATAGATTTTGTCTCATTAGTCGAGTGGGGCAGGAGTGCCTATGCTACGTTTTCAGTATCCTCTTCCCTCCCCACTGTGCTCTGTACTTTTGGAAAAACATGGTAAACTTCATCCTCTGTGAAGCACTTTGTTGTCTCAGACATCCATCCTGTCTTAGATGGCGTCAGAATCACCGTCTCATTCACTCTTTTCAGACACTCTCCGGAAGGGAGCCATGCCGCTAATGGCTCCTATATTGTATTCCAGGCGACAGGTTGAGTGGGAGCCTGCCAGCAATTTGATTGAAGGGGTTTGTTTGACACTTCAGAGGCAGCCAATCATATCCTTCCTGCCTCACCTTAGGTCACTGATCAATGTCTGTGTCAATCTGGTGAGTAGCCAAGTGGCAATCTTCTGAAACTTTGCAAAATGTAACTCTGCTATTGACTTCTCTGAATTGAAGATTTACAGGTCAACCTACATACCTACCTACCCATGAAAACAGACGGCTCAGGTGACACTGAAAATAGTGAGGCACATTTCAAGGTGGTGCGTGGGGAGATCCAGGGGCCCATCCCTGCACAGATGGGATTTTGGTGCGCTGCTTCCCACACACTACTTTGACAGTCGACCTCTTCAAGTTGCGCTGAGAGTTGAGGGCTGCCAGTTGGAGAGTGGGGTGGTGGAGACTGCACAATTGGCTAGATGTTGAGGTAGTCTCGGGTGGGGGAGTTTAAAATACAAAGAGAATTTTTTTTCTTTTTTAGTGCAAAAAGGCACTGAGTTGGCCAGTCTAGGATTTATGGGAAGAAAGAAAAAAAATTTTTAATCATTTATGTAATCTCTAGAGTCTGGTCTCCGCAAGGTTTTGTACAATGTGGAAACCATGGTAGAGCATTTCATTGACTAGAATCTGCTGCTTAACTAGTTGGGCAATTAACCTGTAGTTGGAATGCCTAGTGCAAATAGAGCTCTTGCCATCATCATTGTCCTCAGTATTTGCTCCATCAAAGAATGTTGACTGCATTCCTTTGAGTCCACAAGTAAGTATATCCAGTCTCCTGATTAGAGCAATTTTTGGTTCATCTCTCATTATTTACATAGTTAGTTATAAACAACATTATACAAAACCTTGCCTGAATCCAGTGTAAACATTTGATCTGACTCCAGACATTACACGCCTTCAAGAGGAGGCAGCACGGATAGATTAAAAGTAACATGCCCAACCTTCAAATTATTATTATTATTATTATTATTATTATTATTATTATTATTATTATTATTATTACTGAATGAGACTCCCTTACTACAGTTGCATGAAATTGCAATAGTCAAGGCTGGTCATGTGCTCTGTTTGTATTTCAGGTGATGGGAGTGGTAGGACCCTCCAGTGTTGCTGATGGATTACCCCTTCTTCATCTCAGCCCTTATCTCTCACCACCTCTGCCCTTCAGCACAGCTGTTGTCCGGCTTGTAGCGTTGCAGATACAGGTGTGACTGCCTTACCTGTTTGTCACGCTCTTTTAAGTTGCTGGTTGAGGCACCAGATCATGGTGTCCTCTTTTCTTTTTTCCTGCAATGGCTGGGCAAAATCTGTGAAACAAAAGTGTAAACATCTCCAAACTTTTACCGGTTTGGAGCTTCAGCACTGAGCTTGGTCCTAAAGTTGTGCTTCTGTAATTCTTCTTGAGATCTCAAAAATAGCAGAGTCATTTAGTCCTGCCACGACCTCAGCAACCACTTCAGTCATTTAAAATGTATGCAAATTTGTTAGGGAAATAATGGTTCACAGATAATCAGCCCACAATTGTTAATTAAAAGAGGCAGTAATATTCAAAGTCTGGCTTTAAATTATTTGCAGAAAGAATTGCCATAAAAAATTCTTTCAAATGGTATCACTAGACTTTGAATATCTTAATTTTCTTTAATGATTGTGGGTTGAATATTGCAGGTGCTTTTAAAATTATTACTCTCCCCCTTCTTTTATGTCTTAAAATTAAAATAATCATTCCCAGGGCAAAAATGTGCAGAATGCCAATTTCCCTGCTTATTTCTGTGTGTCACTAATGTTAAGAGTTGTAAATCACCAGGAAGCTCTGTGACCAATGGGAGGTATATAACTGACCCATCTATTCTCTGACAACCAAGCTCGATGGTCCATCATCCAGAGAACGGGTAAGATGATGGAAAAGAGATTAAGCAAGTACTGTGGGTACCACACAAAAAAGAAACAATGACATCCCTAAAGTGATAACATTTTAGTAACACGTGTACAGAGATCATTTATCTCTTTCTTTATTGTCTGTTGCTTTCTGGCTTGGAGAAGGCCTTATTCAGGGGTCCGAGGACTTTTAAATAATTTTCAAATGGAGCAGGTGGCAAGTTCTTCCTTTTTTTTTGGTTGCTAAAATATTTATTAGTGGACATATGGAGAAACTGAAAATGGGGAAATGTGGCTATTTTAATACCAGACTATAAGTATAATAAATTTTTATTTTATATTCAAGATGTTACTGTTTTTTTTAGGTATATAGCACTCAATTATGTCAAGCAAATGGTAAAGTATCAGTTTGGGGTGAATCTTGTATGCTGCAGAGATGACAACTGAACTCCCAGTTTGCAGGTGCAGCCAGCAGGGAGTCCCGCCATGCTGTGTAAAAACAAACAGGCTGAATGGGTGAGGGGGGTCAATTAATCTTTTTTTCTATTATTGCTGCACAGGCTTTAAAAGAAGATTTCCCCTTAAGCCATGTGATCTCCCCATTCACCAATCAAGAGCGAAGGGAAGGGATGCTTTTAAATCTGCTCATCCCATTTGTGCTCACAGTAGGATCTGGAAGCAAAGGTCTGATTAATTTAACTAAAGGAAACTTATCATTGTTGTTGTGTTTTCTTAAATGTCAAGCTATTATTTCTCCTTTTCCCATGAAGGTCATCACTGAAATCGATCTGAATGATGTAAACAGGGTTATCTTAGAAAATAGAGTTTTTCTTTCTTTTCAGTTTAGCTACCCTGGGGCAAAGCTTTCCTCTGCTCTGCTTCTTAGAAGATACATCCTATTTAAAATCATTTCAGTACATTAAAAACCAGGAGATCATTTTTTTGATTAAGAAAATGGTATTAACTGAAGTACAGTATGATGTGCATTGACAGGTGAATGAACTTTATAACCTACTGACACTAGGTTTAGCAGAAATCCTTCCACTGTTATTAAATTCCAGTGTGTTTTCATTCCTCTTCCTTCTTGGGGGATTTTTCTTTTAGAAAAAGTTTATCTCAAATGTAAAGAGAGTGCATTATGAGTATTTGAGCAGACAAAAAGAAAGGAGATTGAAGTGGTAAAGCAGAGATTTGGCTGAGAACAGGGACCCTTGGGTGTTGACCACGGAGGAGACACCCAGGACCAGAAGCACGGCTTCCACTCATAGGAGGAGCTCTACGTGGTGGGGAAGACACTCGAATTTCTAGGGTGTTCTAGTTTGGAATTGGAAAGAGAGCTGAATTCTTCTGTGTCTAATGTGGAAAGTCTACCTTGTGACTTGTTTTTCTTTCCACTTCCCTCTTCCAAACTCTGCCCCTCAGATAGCCCGTGGCTGGAGCAGCCTGAGGTGCAGCTGCTGCTACAGACGGTCATTAATGTGCTCTTGCCTCCACGGATCATCAGCACGTCCAGGAGCAAGAACTTCATGTTGGAGAGCTCCCCCGCCCACTGCTCCACCCCCGGGGATGCAGGGAAAGACTTGCGCAGGGAAGGGCTGGCAGAGTCCACCAGCCAAGCAGCATACTTGGGTGGGTACTTCTTCCTTTCTCTCTCTCTCTCTCTCTTTTTCTCTCTCTCTTCATACATGTATAAATGTATGTATATACACACACATATATGTATATATACACCTTTATATATGTGTGTGTATATGTATATGCATATGTATTTATTTAGTTATGTTCCACCTAGACTCAAAAATTATTTTTTAAGACCTCAACTCAGAGAGTATTTAAAGAAGCCACTTGAGCAAGGATGAAGCATCACCCTCCACCTCTCCTTTCCTGTTACCCTATCCCTGCTGTAGCTGGGTTCTGACCTATGTAATGGTTGAAGTTGCTCCTTGGCCAGAAAGAACTCAGCCAGGGAGAAAAGACCACCCCCGCCACAGCACTGAGACTCAGGAGCACTATAACAGAAAATCTCAAAAGGAGGAAGTTGAAAAAATCTTGTAGGACATTGTTCAATTCACCAAAGCAGACCTTGGTATGGGGAGTATACACAATGGTAAAAAAACAGGTCCTTGGGGTTTGGAGTGTAGTGGGGTGTTTGGACTGCATTATAAGGGATGCATCTGAAAATGATGTGATTGGCAAGGAGAATGAAAAATGGAAAAAAAGAAACAAGGCCACTTGTGCACAGGACCTACCCACGTGGGGTTTGGTTGCCAGAGTCATGAGAATGTAGGGTTCAAATAAAATCTAGACTCTAGCACAGAGCCCTGCATGAGGTTTGAGACTACAGAAAGGATGACAGAGAAAGAGGTCTTAGCATGTAAGACAGGGATTGGAGGAAACACTAGGGAGTAACTATCTTCAGTTCTCTACATGCTCTGCCTTTCTAATGAAGGCGGATCCTTTGGTTACTTGGCCAGGCTATTTTAAATTTATTTCTACATTCATTTTGAGCATTTAGTGTGCAGAAAGCAGTGTTTTCTAGACTTTACACTATCATCACTTGGAATCCTCACAACTCTACGAAGTAAATGTTCTCATTTTAGAAGGGACAAGGCCAAGGCCCAGAAAGGTTGAGTAACTTGCCTAAGGTCACACAGTTAGTAAGTGGCAGAGCCGAATTTCAGATCTTAACCATCCAGCACCAGAAGCCCTGCTCATGAGCCCTTTGCTATCCTACTTATGATGGAGAGGAAGGTGGAAAGCAGAAAGGCAGACACCCAAAGAAGGCAAACAGGCACATAACAGTAGAAACGTCACCAGGGTCAGGGTAGGGATAGAGGAATGTTGCTTTTTGTTCATCTGTTTGTTTGTTTCATTGAGGGAGAGGAATTGAGACTAGCGACTGCTGAGAAAGTGAGATTTTGAGGAGGAAGATGGGGAAGGAAGAATCTTACAACATCTCTGTCTGTGTGATATGGCATGGTTTTCCCTAGAGATGCCTTAAATTAATGGTAAACGTGTATGTGATTCCTCAGGGCTTTAGGGAGCTGGATTTCTGTGTGTCTTCTAGATGCTGAGATGGGCCTTCAGGCAGGATGAAGAAGCTCCAGGTTCCCCTGACTGCCCCATGGGAGACCCTGTGGGCACAGCTGGTGGGGTTGGGGGCAGAGGAAGCCCCCACCACAATCTTCCACATCTTTACAATATTCTGGTTTGTTCCTGACACACTGTTGGGAAATTTTGCTTCCTGAAAATAAACACATAAATGTAGATTGTGACGTGGCTGCTGAATCTGGGAGGAAAGAGATGTTGTAAAAGAAATCCAGCAGGTTTGGTAATAGACATGATGTGCAACATGGAGGCGGGGGAGGCAGGGACGATGGAGTCTTTTCTGGAAGGATGCACACACACACATTTACCGCTTACTTGGGGAGCAGTTTAGGTTGGAGTCAGAAAGGGTGTGGGAAGGTGAAGGACTTTTTTTTAAACTTTATGCATTTCTGCATGGTTTGATTTTATATATATTTCGATAACAAGAATATATTGTGTCTAAGTTTAAAAGTAAAAAGAAAAATATTTTAAAATGCCCATGTTTTCGCTTAGGATATGAGTGGTATGTTAGTATAACCATAAAGCCACTATGACAGAATTTTTAGAAAGCAAAACTTTAGCCACACATCGTGTTTATAACACCTTCCCCTTTCAATTCTGCGAACTGCTTGGGTCTGTATTTTCCAAAATACTATTTAAAGGCACTTAAGAAAGATCTATGTGCTGTCTTAATCAGAATCAAAACATGTTACCACACAAATGTCTGTCTTGATGTCAGAACAGTCTCACTGAAGAGTGCATGAAAGTTTATGGAAACATGGAGAGAGTTCAGAAATGTCGAAAATTGATGCGTTAAAGGGCTGTGGATGCGGGCGGCAGGATGTGGGCGGGGTTCCTCCCAAGCACCAGTCGGGCGGCTCATCTGTCTCTTTTCCTGGTATGAAGCCCTCAAGGTGATTCTCGTCTGCTTTGAGAGGCAGCTTGGAAGCCAGTGGTACTGGCTGAGCCTCCAGGTGAAGGAGATGGCCCTGCGGAAGGTGGGAGGCCTGGCCCTGTGGGACTTCCTCGACTTCATCGTGCGGACCCGAATCCCCATCTTCGTGCTCCTGCGCCCTTTTATCCAGTGCAAGGTGTGGTGTGTGCTTCTCCTCCGGGGAGTGACACACCCCGGGAACGTGCTGCTGTCCAGATTAAGGCAGGATTACAGCAGCGTTGCTGGGGGGAACGTGTTACAGCTAGTCAGTAGGACCAGCTAATACCATGCTTGATGAAAAAGACAGCCCAAACAAGTGTCCCAGGGGATAAAACTTCATGTTAGAAGAACTTTCACTTAGGGAGGTAGGTATAGCTCAGTGGTAGAGCACATGCTTAGCATGCACAAGATCCTGGGTTCAATCACCAGTACCTCCATTTAAAAAACAAACAAAAAGACAAAAAAAACCCTCACAGTAAGAGCTTAACTAAAGTCTATGAAACTTTGCCCTCTTCCCATTTTTCCCCCAACCCAGAAAAAGAGATTGACCCAATGGAATGATCTGAAGAATGGTCTCCTTTCTTTAGTGGTATGACTGAGATCGGATTTTAAATAAACTTGAAAAAAATGGGATAGTTAAAGCATGTTTTTCCCTGGGACTCTAAGTATTCATCTACTTTCATTCTTTCCATGCCCTGATTTCCTGGGGCAGTGATTCAAAACAGTGTATTGGGTAAGCACTTTCTAAGCACTGTTCTAAGAACTTCATAAGCACTACCTTATCAAATCCTCACAACCAACTATGAAATAGATGCAATAATCAGCCCATTTTACAGACAGGAAAACTGAGGACCTGAGAATCTATGCTTTCCTTTCAGCTTCTGGCCCAACCAGCAGAAAATCATGAAGAGCTTTCTGCCCGACAACATATTGCTGACCAGCTGGAGCGGCGTTTCATCCCACGCCCTCTGTGTAAGAGCTCCCTCATTGCTGAGTTCAACAATGAACTCAAAATTCTAAAAGAGGCAGTTCACAGTGGGTCAGGTGAGTATGCGTGGGGTATTTTGAATCTGTTTGACTAATAGAACTTACAACCTACCAAGAATGTTTCTGTCCAGGTCACTGCTCTCTTTGGAACCAACTGTGAGTTAGCCACTTCAGTACAACTGGTAGATTTCATCGCTGTCAACAACAAAACACATCAAAGGAGTATCATAAGAGTTTAATTTACTCCTTTTCTAAACATTTTTTAATCTTCATGTCAGTGGTTAAGCTTTTTCTCAAATATTTAACTGTAAAAAAATACTTAAATTCTTACTTCATTTCCTTTTTGAAAAGGGGACTCACATTCAGTGAACATCTATTACAGGATAGATTATTTCATAGATGTTATTTAATTTAACCCACACTAATACCTGCAAGATGCATAACTGAATGTCTGCTTATAGAATGAGGAAATTGAGGCTCAATAGAGGATTAATAACTTACACACATAGACTGGCACCAGTGATAGGACTTAAAACCAGGTCTGTATGACTGATTATAAAGTCCTTGACTTCACACAAATTGGAGGGAGAGAGGGTTGAATCAAAACTGGCAAGCTAGGAGGTACTTTCTTTACACTGTTCAAAAAATTTTCTTTGGGAGTGCATTGTTTACTTTTATAATTAACACTAACTGCAGGCTACTGAGGAAAAAAAATAAATCATTATCTGCCATTAGAGGGCAGTCATTACCCATAAGTAGAATATTATTATCTGATGGCTTTTTTTTTTTTTTTTTGTCTAAAACTTTTACTGTTGTTTGCAATGAAGTAAAGACAAAGAAATTGACAAGTATAATCTTGGTGTAGTCTATACAGTGCCATTCAAGTACTCTGCCTTATAATAAAATTATCTAACATAGAACCAAGGGGGTATTTTATAAGTTGTAATTTCCAGAAAAGGGAATAAGAACTCAGTTTGAAGTATGTATTCTGATTCTGATTGTGAGGTTCATTTCAGACAATGAATTTATTACTTCTTTACGCTTGTGTCAGGTAAAGTATATTTCTCAGTGAAATTGACCAAGTTGGAAGCTACAGTTCAGGTCAAAATTAATTTGCATTTCGCCAGCCTTGGAAAATGAAATTGAAAACAGAGAAGGAGCAACATCCAAGCATTTTACATTGTTAGAGATACGCTCCTTGCAATAAAACTATTCAATTATAAGTACATTAGTGGCCAATTTTTTTTTTAACGTTTTCACTTCTATCTGCTATTTTGTTCTGAAGATCATCTATGTGGGACACACTGTTTTGCTGACCTTTCCTTAAAAAAAATACAAGTCAGAGAGAAGTTTGAAGTTTGCACTTGTTTTCTGTCAAGATCCTCACCATAGATTTCCTTTGGCCTCTCCATCCTGCTAGCCTACCAAGGGAAGACATCCATCAGCACTGTGGGCACCTCCACCTCCGCTTACCGCCTGAGCCTGGCCACCATGTCCCGCTCCAACACGGGCACCGGCACTGTCTGGGAGCAGGACAGTGAGCCGTCCCAGCAGGCTTCACAGGACACCCTGAGTCGAACTGATGAAGAAGATGAGGAAAGTAGGTCATCCTGCAGAATTTGGCGGGGGCAGGGAGGGATGGTTAGGGGCTGGGGAGGTCGTGTGTGATACAGCCTGGCCATGTGAATGAGGACTTGGGAAGGATTTCTGCTTTTGTGACCTTTTTCAGTTCTGATCCCCCCCGGTCATTTTTACAAAAAGGATTTAAAATGGAATTGTGACAGATCCCATGATTTCTAATGCCTGCTTTTCTATAAATTCTTTGATATCCTTGGTCATTTGGTAGGAGTTGGGTAGACCATCTTGCTTAGGTCAGTCAACACTTAATGACCCAGTTGGGCAAGAAAAGTGAGCAATGCGTATGCTCATGACTCGGAAAAGACTAGTCAGCTGTATTATCTAGAATGTAAGCCAGAAGACTGTCTCAGGGGCATATAACCCAGTTTGAGTTTAAAATGTCCCCAGTAACAGCCCAGGAGCTTCTAATGCATATGCTTAAGATTTGGTGTAATGAAATGAGGGGAAATCCTGTCAAGAACACACTTCCATATATATGCATAATAGTTTTAAAAGAAAGTGTCCATTAAACACCACTCTCGTAGAATGTTTTCTTAACTGTATCAATTATTTTCCAATTGTGTTTTTAAAATATTTTATTTAAAAAAATTTTTAAAGACCTAATTAAGGACACTCTGGTATAAGATTTATAGCAAAGTGTGCTGTCAATGCCTTATGAAAACAAAATCTGGATCTTCACTCAGAGCTTCTCCATATGAAATAACAACAAAAAGCCCCACTCTGAACTAAATTAAATAGAGTTGAGGTTAGAATTTTAATTAACTAGGATGAATGAAAGTATTTTAACACCCTACTGCAGTTGGATGTGTAGGAGAGGGAAAGAAATAACTGCTTTGTCAAAATGCACATCAGTTATATTTCCGGATTTAGCTTCAGAACTAAGTAGATAACAAAGTGATAATCATATTGTTCTGCACCTGACTTACAGACACACTTGTTTCTAAATCACCCTGGTCATTGCTCTTGGAAATAATCCTAAAATTGTAATTTGGAAAATCTTGAAAAATCTTGACCAAAAGAAAAACAAAATGAGAGAGACAAGGATCAGCAGTTAGAATATTTATTAAGTCCTCGTAATAATCTAGAACTTAAAGTAATATCCATTTTCCTTTAATGCTTCAAGTAATCTCTCCTAGCAATTTTTTTAAATGATGACAAATGATAACAACCTCTCTTTAATAGAGCTAAATATATTTTGCAGGTAACTTTATAAATACGTAGATGACCTAGCCAGTAGAAAGAGCTAGGGAAGAAAAGTGCAGAAGAAATAAACAGAGATATCATTGACCAAATGCCAACACACACACATGCACACACACACTGACACATGCAAGTTTTTGCTCTTATCTCTGCTCTCAGACATTACAACCGTCCCAATGAACGAAAGGTTGCTAACACATGGTGTGGTGTGATTGTGATGTGGGTGTGTATTCATTTACTAGGTGGGGTATGAAAGCTAGAAGGTTGACATCTTTGAATTAAACAATCTTCCTATTCAGTCGTCAAACCTGTATCAAGACCTAGCAGGAACAAGAAAGTATGAGAAAGATATGTTCTGTGCTCTCTAAAATCTTCGATATAGTCCTGCAGAGGAGATGACGGACATTTATGATAAAGAACACTTAACAAAAGAATGAATGGAAGGCAACACACAATTAATCACCAAACAAACATTGAAGGAGTAAGTGTTCAGTGATATACGAGTTTGAACAGAGTGAAAAAAATTAGTGGAATCCCAGAAAGTTCTCAGTAGGAATAGCTCAATCTACCTGACCGTGTTTTCATGTTTTTTAAGGCACATCTGGTTATTCTCTTCTCTATGAACACACCTAAAAAGAAAATACCATTCTATACCAAGAATCAACTTCCAGCCAGTCATTATATAGCAAATTAAAATGTTTAGCACTTTTTCTCTTCACCTGTTTGGTTTGAAATAAATTTCACTCGAAATAGGACTACTTGGAGATATTTAAATAAATGCTGTCAGATGACCTTATATGGTAACGTTTCACCAAAACTCTAATGTTAATCAGAATATGTTTCCTGTTCAGTAAGAAACAATACTAGCTCACTTAGAATGAGGTCACTTCATCATAAATATTGTACTAATGTTAATTTTCATATGCATTTGGATACATTCATTTCTGCTTCTATGAAGAAAACAAGACTGCATGCATCAAACTTTAACTTTAGGTTAAAATAAGCATTTGTTAACGAATTTATAGGTTTTTAAATATTTTTCCAAAAAATGCTTGAAATAATCTTTCCCTCAGCAGTCTAAAAATCATTAATAAAATGTACTGAATGTAGTGTTTGAATGTCAAACAAACATGCTTGACTTGTTTAATAACAAAGTCCCTTATTGGACTACTGCTGGAAGGTTTAAAAGTGTATAGTCCAGCTTTTCTGAAATCTTTAATTTGCAGATGCCCCTTGACTTCTACAAATAACCTACTTGTAGTAATGGACAAGGAGTTTACATTTATTTCATGAAGGCTGTTCAAGGGTGGGAGATGTGTAGATGTGAAGAATTATCCTTCATCCCTTTGTTTACAGATTAAAAACTAAGCCCCCAAAGGTCTTTTTTTTTTTTTCCAAGATGGAGTTACAGTCATGAAGATTTATTGAGGCTGTTTCCCTCACCCAAATGATGTAACTGGTCACTTTAACTCGAAGTTCTGTTCATATTCTCAAAATGACAATGTTCATTAACTCTGGCTCAGCTGTCAAATTCTCCATTTTTGTACAAATAGTGAAGATGTTTCTTCAGACCCCAGAGGTCTTAGTTTTGAATCTGTACAAAGTGATAAATGATAATTTAGCTTTAGAGACTGCCCTAAGATTGTATTTAAGCCAAGGACGGAACCCAAGCACAAAGTTGGTTTGGGTTTTCTGATCCACGTCATAGTTGGGTAACGCTCCCTTCTCTGGCCCTTTCAGATGACTCTGTCAGCATGCCCAGTGTGGTAAGTGAACAGGAAGCTTACCTCCTGAGCGCCATTGGAAGGAGACGGTTCTCCAGCCACGTCTCCAGCATGTCTGCACCTCAGGCTGAGGTGGGCATGTTACCCAGCCAAAGGTAAAGAGCCCCGGGTATGTTATACTCTGTACTTGAGGGCAAAGGCAGAAATTCTGAGAATTCACTCCTGTTATTCTAAAAAGCTAAAAAGAAGCAAACAATGTTTTGAAGTAGACCATTCAAGCGATTTTTCAACCAGGGTTCCACAGGCAACAATTTGCAGAGAGTTTTCTAAGCCAGGCCAGTAGAAGGGATCTCAGTTTCTGATCCTAGCATTATTTCTCTTCAGAATTTTTCTATAAATATATATAGGATCTTTGTTCATGGTCTTCTTTCAAATGATATTCTTGAATTTCAGATACATCATCAGCTAAGCTAATAATTAGTGTCTCGCAAGTGTATAAGACTTGCTTGATATATTTGGTAAAGTTTAGACCTCTGGTATGTGATCAGTATTTAGTGGTCAGTAGTGATACTGAACCAAGCAGAAAAGGACCTATGCCACTATGTCTGACCTTGGGCAATCATTTAACAAGAGCCCACAGTTTTCTCCTCTGTGAAATGAGAAGATTAGCTAAAGTTGGTCTTCAAGGTAACTTCTCAATCTATAGTTCTATGATTCCATAACTAAATCCTTTAAGACATTTTCTTTGATGTTCTCTGCCCTCTCAGAATATTGATTAAAAACTTTATATACATATAGTTTGCCATATATATGGTAGTATAGAAAATGGTCTGACATAAGAGAATTAACACATTGTAAATCAACTATACTTTAATAAAAATTTTTTCTTTTCCAGAGTCAATAAAATTTTTACTTCAGGAACTGAATTATTTCAAAGAATATGGCCTTTTTTACTTTTATTACCTATAGAACCATTGTGTTATAATTTACACATGGAAAATAATAACGATCAGAGCACATTCTAATGTTCAGATAAAATTAATTTACATGCAGAAATAATTACCTTGTACCCAAATCCTTTAGCAAATCATTCCTGACCTGCATGGATGAAATAAAATTTGTGAAATAAAGCCAAACTTTGGAGAATATTTTTAAAAGGGGGAGATTATAAAAGATTAATAAGTAAATTACATGCTTATACAGAAAGCAGTATTTATGTACTATTTAGTTATTACAAAAATTGATAATATATAAGGGTAACTATCATTGTAAGAAATTGTTTTACCCACCATTTGATAATTTTTATCTTTGAAAAGGAAGTCTTATAAATAAAATATATGAACAAAATCAGGGCCAAACTATAAAATGTCCAAAAAATATGTAAAATCATACAAGCAGTTAACATTGGCAACTAGTGATTTTTTTAGTGATTTATTTTTAATTGCTAGTAATGTGTAAACTTCTCTCAAGAATGAATAAAAACTATCTAGCCATCTACTTGAAAGTTTTATTTAAATTAGAGAATTTTAGGAATTTTAAATGGAGGATCTTTTTGTTATTTACCTAAAACAACTTGGCCATCAATTCCCCTTGTCCATATCCTTTCAGAGGTTATCTCATTTCTGGGGAGAAAATTTGTTCTATTATGGATATACTAGAAACCCAGAAAAATAATATAGGTGACCCCTTTGGGCTTAAGTCATACTTTGGAAGGCTAGCGAAGATAATGATGTCTATGTGTGTAGGGAAAGCCTCCTGAGGACAGACGCTATTTTTACAGTAAACAGGTGAACCACAATTCTTTGGGGGCAGGCACTCCAGTTTTCTGAATAGTTTAATTCCATCCAATTTAGCAACTATTTATTGAGTGCCTTGTAGGTACTTTGCTCAATGCTGGGCACTGAGGGAAAGAGAAAAAGTGTGACATTTTCTGTTCACAAATCCCCAAATCAGCAGCATCCAAATATATCAATAAACTATTTAATTATTCTCTCACCAACCTGATAGGCTTTTTTTCTTTTGGCATTTACAATTCAGTCACTAGAGGATGGAGTGAGGAGGTAAATGCGAGTTCTGGGTGAATTTCCCAGGGTTATCTTCCTTCCATTCGTGTACTTGCATTTTCATTGCAAAATTAGCAAGTGAAGTTGGGTTCTTTCTTTGCTTTTCTTAATGGCATCTGTTCCAAGAGTTGGGTTGTAGCAGTTCATGGTAAGTGGTTTCTGTGTGATAATGTCACAATACACCAGAAAGAAGCAGGATCCTGGTCAGTGAAGCGTCATGTCCATGAAATAGGTGAAAATCATCACCACCCAACCAAATAGTTACCAGAGGAATGACAGTTTCGTCTTCTCCAGATTCATTCTGCGATGCGTTTCAGAGCTCATGTGTCCATTCAGAGCTCATTTTAAGTCCCAACTCTTGACCAATAAATAGATCACTCCACTGAGAGTCGTGTCCCCCCAGAGTCACTCCTCCCCCATTGCCTTGAGTCCTATGTCTTGACAGACCCAGCACAAGGTGAAATGGTTGACTGTCTCCTTTTCCTTCCTTGTTCTGTTAAATTGATTTTTTTTTTTTTTTTGGCTCTTGGAAGCAGAAAATCGCATGCCTTTTTTCTTTTTCTTTTATTTGTTTGCATTTTCTTTCCCTAAATGCTTCATCTCCCTACCCCTCCTGCAGTGAACCTAATGTCCTCGATGACTCCCAGGGCCTGGCCGCCGAGGGCAGCCTCTCTAGGTACAGTGTCAACGCTACCTGTCTATTGGTGTCTGTGCTGAGGAACTAGCTGTTCCCTGTCTCCTCTGTCTCTCTGTCTCTCTGTCTCCTCTCGTCCCGTCGCAATAACGATTTTCATTCCTTGCCCTTTGTTGCTCATGAACACACGACCCTGGAAGTCAAAGGTGTAGCCTCCTTCATTTTCAGCTTCAGAGCTCAATCAAAAATGGCCTAAAAAGCTTACTTTAAAAAAAAAAAATCCCTGGAGTTCTTTTAGGGCTTATCCCATGGACCATCTAAAGAGTTTAACATGCCAAATGTTAAATTTATCCCATCTAATCATTTCCCCCCCAATATCCCTTGATATTCCTTAAGAAATGTTCTTTCAGAAGCCTTTTAATACAACTCTCCATCATCGGGAAGCCCCTTACTAATTCCAGACAGGCCTTTTAGCTAATTGCATGGATGGTAAGAAAACAAATAGTGATGCTGTAATAAGTGTTGATACAATTTATGTCATCCCCTCTCTAATGCATGCTTTGTGGCAGGCTATCGTAGTAGCCTGTTCAAACGACACTTGTATAAAGAATGCCTGTCCCAGTTCAAAGAGGACTCCCAAATTTGCCATGAAATATCAGACACAAACCTTTCTTGTTAAGAGAAGCCTTATGCTGCAAACAATATAATGGTTTGGCTTCTGGCTTAAGGCTTCAGAAAGGGGGACTGCACCTTTAACACTCAGATAAACCACGTCAAACATTCCTAATCTTGTGCTGTTGATTCACACCTCTCAACTAATCCTCATTAGGGGCAATGCTTCTTGTTCATTCTAAGAGTGCCTTTGTTCCATCTCAAGAGAAAACATTCCCTTTCAGGTTTGCATTATAGAGTGAGTGCCATACACCCATGTTTATTGCTCTATCACAAAGATGAGGAAATGTTGAGAGGCCGCTCCTGTGAAAGGCTGTCCTTTGTTTTCTTTGCATCTCGTTCAGATTTCACATTTTCTTCTGCCATTGAAAATGGGAAACTTATTCCATCATCAGGTGTATCTTTTTTTTTTTCACTGGCCTCATAATTCATGACATTCATTTGTGTTTGCGAGCCCTTGCCATGACAGACCAGTCTCTTACTGGTGGTAAATGTGGAAGTGCCGTAGAGTGAAGGCTTTAGTACCATTACTGAGGGTTTTGGGGACAGAAGTACAAAACAGTCCTCTAGATGTTTTCCCTTCATTGTTCGTAGTATTTGAAGAGCTTTGAACCAAGTTTAGCACTGTGACCACTGGCTTTAAGGCATGCATTTGTTTAAAGTTTAATATTAACATACGAAACAGGAGAAGCTGGATCAGAAAGATAATTTCAATGTCCTACTGAGGGTAGAAACTATTAAATCAGACTTTCATTTGGCCAGCTCTTCTAATTAGGCCATGTTCTACTCTTGCTGAGTAAATACCAGTCTGGGGTTGGTGGGAGAAGGAAGGAGTTTGTGTTGATTTTTATAAATTCTCCCAGGGACTTGGCCTTCTCTGGCAGGCTTAGGGTTCAGATGACTCTGATCTGGAGTTATCTAAGCCAATTCAGTCTGCCCTGGGTCCAGTGTCAATGGGAATAAACCCAAAATTCTTGCTGTATTACAGTAGTTCAGAGCCAAACCTGTAGGTTTTATCTGCAGTTGAACTAGTCATTCCTGTGAGGGCTTTGATGACTGTTTTAAATCAACTGTTGTTGGTTTGTTGTTCCTGTAACTGGGGTGTTTCAGTTCTGGGTGTCAGTCACCCAGATTCAGTTATGGTCATTAAGAAACCAGAAGGTGAGGTGTTTACTTTGGATTCTAAATAATTCTAGTAATGCAGAGGCATTCCACCGGCCAGTAGCACATCCACCTTTGCCATACACTGCAAATCATATCTCTTGAACTCCATCATGTCACCAAGTTCTCTTTGGAGGAGAGGAACTTTTGGCATTTACTAAGAGGTGGGTTTATAAAATAGGCTATATACTTTTTATATTTGGTTTCTGGGCTTTCTTCTTTGGGGCATGAAACTTCTTTATGCTGCAGGCTCTTAAAATCCTCAAGAAAGCAGTAAGGCATGAACCATGTAAGTTACATTTAGCACACACCCGAGTACTCAGGACCTCAAATCCATCCAAAGGAGTCGTAAGGAAAATCTGGCACCAAAGCTTAAAGAATATCAGGAAGCATGCCTAATGGAAAGTAATAAACTTGACTCCTCCAGCCAACCCCATATTTTGATAAACTTTCTGAGAATTTGCTTTTGAAAAAGCACTTGTTTTAGGCAAAGTGGGCAAGTTGGTCTGAGGGCTAAAAAAAGAAAGGAAAAAACTAGGATAATCGGATAATCTGATGAATAGATGGAAATTAACACAATTCTTGCAGACCTTTAGAAAATTTCTTCCAGGATTTTTTTTAACCTGTGCTAACTGGTTTCTTATAAACATTCATGACAAGGAATATAAGCTTGTTGGAAGCACTATGCTATGGAGAAAAGATTCTTTCTTTTGGAAATTAATAAATTACAATAATGTTCCATGGAAGAATTCTCTGCTTTGAGATTGTTGCCCTTAGAAGTACAGAAACTCATTGTAAATGTTCCCTCCCAGTGCCCGCCCCCAAATACACACACTAGGGACCATATTTTCTCTCCAGAAGAATATAGACACAGAAAGTTATCCAAGCACATAAGCCTGGAAGTTTATACTTGAGGATTAAATTTTCTTTGGACATGTTAGGACATTTTGAAAGGAAGGAATTGACAATCAACTCTAACCTTAAAAAGAAGAGAGTGATTACAATGTTATTTGATTCTGCAAGGGTAATTTTAATCACCTGGCAAATAAAAATGTGGCTCAAGTTTGAACAAGACATGCAGTCTGGGTAAGACAAAATAAAAATAACCTGTCCATCTCATGATCATCCAAATTTTCCAAGTATGAAAACTTGGCAAGTACTCTAAAGTACAAGAGAAAAGTTAAAGCAAGCTTTTTGTGTAGCTGAGAATTAATAGTTAAGAAAACGTGTGTTGTGATACAGGATAAGGATATTCTGCCCATGCTGTCAGTTCTTCCAGGAGAGCAAAGATCCAGATTATCCCCACCCCCGCCAGCTTTTAAATCTGATTCCAGCCTCTAATATCAAAATTCCGTGGCATTTGAAAGATACATTTTCTTCGTTGTTGTGGAGGCTAAGTAAATTTTAAACAGTAATCTTCTACTGGGAAAGGGAAGAGTAGGATTTTGTCTGTTTATATCCCTATATCCCTCTTCTCTATAAATGCTTTATGGCTCCTTTAGTGCTGGCTTCATGCACTCCCAGCACAAGGCCATCCCTCAGGGAAAGTGGCTCTGCTCGTGGTCTGGCACTACACCTCGAGATTCTCTAACTATATTAAAATTGAAACTAAAACTACAGATAAAAGCAATGAAAATACAAATTCATTTTCTGTGTGCTAGTCTCACCCAGTGCTTCTACTCATAATTTTTATTTATGAAATCTATTTCTAGATTGAAATCTTTTTTTTTTTTGGTAATTGAAATGAATGATACAAATTTTTATTGCGTTACTGAATGGCCCTTTGTTCCCCTATCCTATAAGAAATACCATTAAACATATATTCCATCAGGAGATACATACGTATTTATACTCTACAAAACAGGCCTTCATGCTGAAGTAAGGGAAAAGAGGTAATTTGTGCCAGAATTGTCTTCTAAAGTTGTCTAAGTTTCTCTAGCTTATCAATGACTTCCTTGTATTTTGAGATAGGTGTTTTTGGTTTTTGCATACAGTTGAGTCACAGTGGTTCTGCCAAGACGCAAGTACATTTACTTCCCTAAAATCTAGATCATTTGCCATAGTAATGTTGTTCAGTGATGTAAAAATACAAAGGATGATTTTAGCTTCAATTCAGAAAGTTGTATTGCTTTTATACTTATTGTATACTCTTTTATTTGGCAAAACAGTGGAAATCAGTCATTTCTCATCCCCAAGATTAAATTTTTAGGAAATCAGTTTTTCTGAGAGGTGCTTAGGGCAAGCACCATGGTCTTCTGGTTGGTGTTAGTATTGCACACCTGATGGTCACACATCACAAATCCTACACGTGATGGAAATATTACATGACATGGGGAGAAGCTAAATTGAAATCACTTTTTATACGCAACTCCAGTTTAATACAGACCTGAGAAAAAGAAACACGTTCTGTGTGTTACTTCCATTTTTAATTTCTCTGTTTTTTATTAACATGTCTTCTGCACACAGTAAAGCTAGACTTTGATGTTCCAAATATAAGCAAGTTAGCATCACATTTTTAGGGAGAATATAATATATTAGCTGGACTGTATTTCCAAGGACATGTTCTAGAATTTCATCGCTGATATGTGCATTCCATTGGTGAAATGCTATATCACTTACATAGAACAGATAATTACTAAGGCTGTAAACTTGATCCATTTCTTAGAGATAAGCCTCTCTATCCATAGAGAAAATTTTGATGCTTATGATCCTCCCTTGGAATAATCATCGTGAAATTACCATTATGTTTTGACATTTAACTCCCTGAGTGACGTGTATTTCTTTTCGTTTCTTGCACCATTTTTTTTCCTCACAATCTCTGATTACTGAATAAAAATGAGACAAATGGACTGCCTCTATTTCATTTTCTCTGCCCAATTATTCTTAAGACATTTTATTGCCTACTTCCTTCTAGTGTTCTAGAAGCAGTAAACTCATTACAAAGTAAAACAAGGAAGCATGCTATATTACATCACTCTTCATGTTCAAACCATTTTACATCAACTAACTTCTTTTCTCTACCTTAATGGGAGGTAGGTGGTAAGTATTAACCTCCCTTTACAGCCAAGGGAACTGAGGTAACACTTAGATGTCAATGAAGAATCTGTTCTAGTGAAAGCTTTGCTAAGTATTTGGGAGAAACTTGTTTCTACTTTTGTGCATATGATAATTGAACATCTTTCCAATTTAAGACACATGTTAAAATGTATAATTAATAAGGAGATGTCATTTCAAACATGCCAGCAACTTAGTTTGGATTGCTTATCAGAATTTATTGCATTGTTCCTTTGGGATATTTTTCCGTCTTCATAGAAAAGTCGTATATGGAACAAGGTCATATATGTATAAAAATAATGAACATCGATTTTTTTGAACTTGATATTCAGGAGGACAAGAAAGTGTAAAAACATCTGTTTTTGAGACTCTGTCTGGAATTTTGTATCGTGCATCCCAAATGGTGTAATACATTATGGTATAATTCCATCTTTATTTCAGAAAAACTGTGATGAACTCCATTTGGGAATCATTCATTTTCTTCTAGTGGAAATAGAAGTAAGACTTTTAAAACTAAAAAAAATGACAGATGTGGTTGTGCCAGCCATGGCGATGATAGACTAGTTGTTAATACAACAGGGGAACCATTTGATTGTCTTGCCACCAATTTCTCTCCCTACAACTGCAGGGAGACTGTATTTAGGTAGCTCTTTTTTCTAAAAATGGCAATGAATGAATACAGTCTTTCCTTTTCATGGACAGTTGCTGACTCTGCATTCCTCTGTGGAATGTTTTACTGTAAAAACTATTTGTAGATGACTCTCCTTTTGCAAAGGCAAAGCAGAAAATAATTACCCATTAACCAAATAATCACATTGGCATCATCCACAGGATTACAGTGTTCTCTGGGGCACAATACATTTCCTTTTTTCACCTCCACTCCCATTATAAATACCTGTTACACATGCATGCAGAATGAAAAAGGATCATGGGGCCCATGACCGTGTTTTCAGCTTCACCCAACACTAAAATAGGGACCACTGCCCGTAGTCATTTTTGCATATAAAAGACACACATACACAGTAAATTTGGGGGGAGCAGGTTGTTGCTTTTATAAATTACGTACTATGTTTGGGTGCAGCAATTCGATATTAATTAATTAAACTTCTAAGTTGTAATGATAGCTTAATTACTTTGCCAGCCTTTTAAGTCTAAAATCACTCTCCCATGACATTTAATTGTCTACCCGTGTGACTATTCATGTACTCAGTAGTCACAGAGACTTCCGGCTGCAAACATGTGTTGAATGTGACCCTTCACCCAAATGGATTCTGTGTCTGATGTGTTTGATATTCGTCCATCTTATTTTCATTTAAATTGAAATTTTAAAAGAGGTGTTCCCATCCATGTGATAGAGTTGTTCGTGTTTGTTCGTCACCACCTTTTCCCTTACCCTCGGGAAAAAAAAATTGAGATTAGAACATGAAGTCTTAAGCCTTTTTGGTGGCTTCCAATCCAGGGGTGTGATCAAATTGATGTTTTGCTGAATAGTAGATCCAGCATCAGTCATTGAAAACAGAATCTCAATTTTGGCAGCTTGGGGCTACAAAGCCTCGTCCTTCCTCCCAAACCTTTGAAAAGTCCCATCCCAGGGATTCTTTCTCAACCTTCCTTCAAAGATTATGGCATCTTTGAAGTGACTGTTGGACATACGTGGTTTTGGCTAACGCCCACCAGAGGAAGGTCTTCTGTACTCCCTCCTGGGGACACTAACACTGTTGATGCTTGGCAGGGTGGCAAGTGTACAGAGTGAACCTGGCCAGCAGAACCTCCTCATTCAGCAGCCGCTGGGGAGAAAGAGGGGCCTGAGGCAGGTAAGCCGACCCTGCAAGGGCAGGAGAGTCCTCTTAGGAAATGGAAGCTGTATTCAATTTTGAATTCAGATGTATATTAAGGCTATAATTTGCCTTCTCCCCACCTGAAATAAGCAGGACAGAACAACTTTAAAACATGGTAAGTGCTTAGGTAAGCTGAGAGTTTGGGGCTTCTATTTTAGCTCTGAAGTTTCTTATTAACCAAGCTGATTGCTTAGTAGAATAAATGAGCCTATGCTTTTATTTGCCCCCTATCCGGAAACCTTTGCCAGCCAAACCACTGACTGTGCAAGATTTGTTATAAAGTTGATTTAAAGTCTATTTCTGCATAGAGGCAGAGGTACAGTTATCCCTTCCAGAAGCAGAGACACAGTCATCCTTTCTTCCTCATTTCAAGATTAATGATTCAATTTCAAAGATCACCTGTACAAATTTCCTTGGGTGCGATTCCTTTACATTACTGTCTAAATAAAAATCTAAATGAGGCCTTGCATTGCTGCTTTGATGGGAGTGTCCCAACACTGATTTGGAGACCAGACATTTTCCCAGCATCTGAGTTTTTTTTTCATCAGCCTCCCCCTGAGAGTTAGCTTAAGCTCAGTGACAGCTTTTAGATGAGCAAAGGCTGATTGCTAAGCAAGAATTACTAGTTTTGTATCCTAAAATTCACTGAAATTCTCACATTGACTGTTTTAAATTATGGTTAATGTTCTTAGGATATATAAAGGAGTAATAATCAGAAGACAGGATTGGTTAAAGGGGATGCCAAATACGTACTTGCATTTAGATGTGCAGAAAGAAGTTTATTTCATTAGCGATCAATGTGAGGAACAACCATAGGACTCTACAGAAACCCACAAAGAAAGGGACAAACCACAGGCAGAATCCTCTGAGCTCAGCTTTTCCTCCCAGGTAGTTGGATTGTTCGCGCTACCCTTCTTCTGTCTCTTCTCTTTAGCTAAGACGTCCTCTACTGTCACGTCAGAAGACTCAAACTGAACCCAGAAACCGCCACGGGGCTCGGCTGTCCACCACTCGCAGGAGCATTCAACCTAAAACGAAGCCATCTGGTGAGGCCTCCTGTGTCCCTTCTGACGCACCATTGACACGCTGACATGCCACACAGCCGAGACTGAGCTCATGCAAATAAGCACAACTTTGGAGAGCCACTAGGAAAAGGGAAGAAGTTTCCCAGGAAACTGGAGTGCCTTTATTTTTCTCACCTTCCCCAACCCCATCCCTCCCCTCCTGAACCTAGGAAAATGGAAAGCGCAAATGCTATGAAATTTGAATGTAAGGGTTGTGTTTTCCTTACCCAGGCCAGGAACTAGGATTGTCATATGTCTCACTGAAGAAAGAGGAACGATGAAGAGTAGGGACTTTTAAATGCTGTTGGCAGTCATTCTGAGCGATGACCAAGTTCACTTAATGCTCTTTGCCAATCTTGTTTTTATGTAAAAACTACTTAGGTGAAAAGGCTATTTATGTAAAAATGATTTTTCTACCCAAGTCGTACTGTTTGTAAGAAGGTAAAATCAAAACATGTACATAATAGTCAAATATGCTCTCATTTATTGATAAACTAGCAATGTCTTTACTAAGAAGAGTCAGGAGACACTGATGAAAGCTAATTAAGCACCAACAACATACTTCCCCCCACTATTCCTATTTACTGCTTTATTTCTGACCTACAGCGGATCAGAAACGATCTGTGACCTTCACTGAGGCTCAGCCGGAGCCAGCAGGTGCCCCAGCAGACACACTTCCTGCTACAGTCCAGCCACAGGGCTGCAGCCCAGCCCCGTCCAGGAAACCAGAAGGGATGGACAAACCGGTCCTCACGTCTTCCCCCACCACTGTCATCGCTGATCTTCACAGCCTGTCTCCCAAACAGGTGAGGGCGCTAGAGAAACAGGCATGCCTTGCTCCCGGCGCACCTTTGTCTGGAAACCAGTAGGGTATGCATATGTATCCCATATAAATTAAGTCTGAGTTTGTAAAGCTTTGTTAGCCAGACAGACCCTGGAAAAAGAAAATCTATATAAAGTACATGGCCAAGACTACATCTACTTAAGAAGGAATGAGAGAAGTCTTCATGCTCTTTGTTATGAAAAACCGGAGGAAACATTTCATAGCTAAAATAACCATTGAAAACTAATATATAATACATAGTTGAAAGACAGTTCAATTGAAAAAAATGTTATCAATTTAGATGAAGCCTTTAAACATAGAGCCTTCTGTATCCTGTGAGAGGAACGTTTGGTTCTTTTTCCTTATGGTTTTAATATTTTTCTTGTTTTGATTTTTTTTTCTGCTATTGATTTTTAGAAATAAGTTCCTATAGGCCCCACATTCTTCTCGTGGTATTTAAAGAAAGCTAAGGGACAATATGCTGTATACATTTATAAAATCTTTAATGGTTAAAAAGCATTGTAATACCATTATCTCATTTGTATACTCACAGTCTACAAGGTAAGCGGGGCAAAAACTGATGCTCATGCTACAGGTTAGAAAACTGAGGCTTAGAAAGTTGGAAGGGCCAATATAAGATCTCATATATAACAGAGGCTAAAACTGGGTCCAGCCTTGTGATTCCTTGTCTAGTTACAGCTAGACAACAACACTGATGCTACTCCCTGTCTTTCCATGCTGTTACAATCCTTTCAATCTCAGGGTGAGACCCTCCCAGCTGAAGAAGGAGAAAAGAAGGAGGACACAGAAGTACAAGGTGCTGCAGCGCACAGCCCCCTCTCTACTCAACTCTCAGACCCTGATGACTTCACAGGCCTTGAGACATCCATCCTCCTTCAGCACGGAGACACTGTCCTTCACATCAGTGAGGAAAATGGCATGGAGAACCCCCTGCTGGCCAGCCAGTTCCCTTTTGCACCCACTGGGCTGGGGCTGGGGGAGACTGATGTAGACCTAGATGAGTCTCACGTTTAACTCTGCACCTTTTAAGAGTTGAAGGTGTAGACAGGATGTGCAAGGGCTCATGTGGCTAAAAGTTGAAAAACCTTTGCTTGGAAAAGATGAAAACACAGCACTTTACACCCAGTGGGTAGCACAGATCCCAGTAGATTTTGCTGCCAGTGTGCATATTGTTTCATAAACATCTTTAAAAATCAATGGCTAAGATGGTCTGGTTGTGTGAAGACTATAAAAACCAGGGAGGAATAAAGGGAAAGAGCCATTTCACTGCACATTGTTTATGATTCAAGAAGCCTTGAGCAGTTAAAAATATATACTATTACAGAGCTGCTTACTTAGAAATATTAACGGATAATGTCTTTTAAAAGGAGAATGCAATTTTTGAGGTTACATTATACATCTCATGCAAATGTTTATTTTTATAATTTCAAGAATATTAAATCAGGTGGCTATACAAGTAGAAATTTACATAAAAATAATAAGGAAATATTAGTTTGGGGAAACTAAATAGTAAGTAAGCTTGCAGCCATTTTTGTTTTGATCAACAATGCAGCTATTTAGAAAAAGAAAAAAATACTATTTTTAGAGCTGTGGACTTTTCAATATTTATTTTTTAATTGTTATTTTCATTGCATATTGTAAATCAAAATGCTCATACCATATAAGATAATTCCATTTCATAATTAGTCACAGTAGAGAATATTCTAGAAATTATCAGACATAATTCTGAATTAAGAAGAACCTAAACAGCCTATACTATGACAAAAATTAAATGTAAATATAATAGCTAGAAAGAGATGGCATTCCTCCTTCTAGCCCTGACTACATCAATGCCAAGACTGGGAGATATTGGGAACTGTGACTACGTTCCCTCACTGCATCCTGTGCCTGCCCTTGAGGGCGTATTTTCAGATATTAAGGTTAGTGTTACTAGAATTGGTTCGATAAAATAACTTTTTCTTAGTGTTAAGAATATTCATATGATCCTTTAGTCATCAAAGTTTATGAGGAGAAAATACAAAGTGAGCAATTTCTTTATAGACACAGTCAGCTTGTTTATTTTACTTTAACTTGAAGTTCAATTACTTCAAGAAAAGTATGAAACTTAGAAGGTTTGTGAGGCCATATCTAGTGTTATTGATCCTATAGTGGGGCTTGGCCTCATACAGTTCAAAATTAAATTTCAAAACTTTAACAGTTTATATTCGAAACCTGTTACATAACTTCTAAGCATACAAAAACGCATACACATACCAAAATTGGAATGGTGGTGGTGGTGTGTGTGGTTTCTAGTCCTCAAGTTGAAGTTCAGACATTGATTACATTGCAGTGAATTTAAAACCTATACATTTAAACTCTGACTACATTGGCTATGAAATGTATATGTACATATAAAGGAGACCTATTAAACCCACCCAAATCACAAAGGAAAATGATTTTTCTGTTAGAATTGCTTATTAAGTAGGCCTTGTTTTTACTGTGATCTACACGTTCAAATATAAGTTGAGGTTTTGGTCTCATTCACTGATAGAATGAAAGTTATCTCTGTGTTAAAGATTAAAGGACAAAACTAAAAATTTCAAATCTAAAACTTCAGAAAATAGAGGTGGTAAATGACCTCTTCTATGTTTCACAATATTTTCAGGACATTTACACTTAATGCTGAATTAATTCTCAAGTGCAAAAATACACATATATGAGTGGTTTTGTGATTTTTTTCTAAGCTATATATTTCGCCTGTTAAAAATTATGCTGCTCCATTAGTGCTTAGAGGCCTTATGTTTGGTAATTACCAGTGTCTGGGCTATATGAGTCTCTATATATGTGTGTGCTTTGTTCCAGTTTCTTGATTCTTGATTCAGATTCTCTGTGTATAGTCGTATCAAATATTTTAAAATAAAAGGGTCGAAGAAGATTGTTAAATATCCAATCAGAATCCTATATACCTTTCTATGTGTTTTAAAAGTATTGGGCTGTTTTGAACGTGACTATGCTGGCCCATTTGCCTTTTAGCCTGACTCCTTCACTCTAGTGTTATGTAATTCTGTTGGAAACTTTTTCAATAAGCTAATAAGTAATGTTGTACCTTGCAAAAAAGCCTCCACTCTGACAAACAGGGCCTTATAGAGTGGAAATGTTTTCATACTGGGACTGTGGAGATTTTGCAGATGTGTGCATCTGTTCCATTTAAGGTGCCCTTAAATGTGTTGAATGTAATGTGTTAAATGTTTATGTGTAATTGATAAAATACATGTATGTGCATAAGATTGTTACAAGATGTATTCTCAGGAATACTGTTACCTGGAGTTTGAAGGAATAATTATTAAAAAAAAAAAAGTCGGGGAAGATTAGAAAAAGTTCAAGATAAGTTACAATTTTTTGTAATTCAAATATTATTGCATAGATAACTGAAAGTTAATTATCACATATGATAAATACAGTACTGGTAATACTAGATCATTTCTTAAGCTATGATATTTAATAATATTTATCTTGTTCAGAGGAAAATTAAAACAGACACTCACTTCCCATATATAAAAAATTGAGCTCCACCAAGAGGCTGCTTCTTCTGAAATTAACTTTTGAGAGATCTTAGAATAAGCGTGTATATCCATGATAGTGGGTGGAGATTTATGCTACTCAGATCCAATTCAAGCAGTTCAAATTCTGGATACAGTACTTTATATAGCAAAACATTTTACTTTCATTTTTCAGTATTTGCTGCTTTCTATAATTCTATTAGATTAATTATGGTTTTTTTTTTCCCCAAAAAGGACACTGAGTTATTGAGTGCATTGCGACAAGGCACTGAGAACTATAGTGTCAAAAGGCATAAATGGGCTTAGCAATGCTGGGGGAAAAAAATCTGTGGAGTTTAGGGGTCTGGCTGGGAGTAGCTGGTTTGCTATTTCAAGCCTCCAAGCTTACCTTAGGCAGGATATCTCCTTCCTTCTTTAGTAGCTGTCCCTTTAGTCAGTTAAAAACATTCTCACTCTGCTGTCTGGCTCCGAGAGTATCTGAGACAGGAAAAGAGTGTATACAGGGACCTACAGGGAAGAAAGGGTCATAAACAGAATGACAGTCCAAAACAGAAATTAAATACCCTTCCTCAAATTGAACAGGAGACTTGAATAGTCTCCGGAATTTGCTGCTATCACACTGAGTCATGCCCCGTGACCTCACACTTCCAATTCCATGGCCTTGTCTTGGCAGTGAATAGAAAGTCCCACCTCCTCATTTATTTTAGTGGGTCTCAACTGCAGCATTTCAGAAACAACGTTTGGTTTGACACTCAGGAGAATAAAAACAACTTTAGGGCAGAATGTGTTTGGAAAAACTTAAGACAAATTTACTTATGTTGTTTTAGGATCTTTTAGGATTACAGATCAATGTACCTCCATATTTTTCAATAGTCACTGTGACTGCAGGATGAAAATCCTTTATTAGCCATTTTATAGGTTAAAAACAAAAGATTGACTACACAGCCAACTTCCCTCAGATGACTATGAAGTTTGTTATGAATACTGAATGACCAAAGAGC
Source organism: Camelus dromedarius (assembly GCF_036321535.1). NCBI lineage: Eukaryota > Metazoa > Chordata > Mammalia > Artiodactyla > Camelidae > Camelus > Camelus dromedarius. Next base: position 64,948,719 of record NC_087439.1, on the reverse strand, counting down.
ATGGAAAAAATGCATATGAATAAATACTGAAACGTTTATGAAAGATATTTATGAAAGATTAGACTTCTGTGTTTGAATATGCACATATAATAAAATAAATCTAAAAACATTAAGATGCCTGATTGACTTTCAGTTCTCATTTTTCTTCACAGGGAATAGTTTTCACTCATTCAGGAACATGTTCATTTTAGATCCTTGGGGTCTGCTCTTGTTTTGGGTCCTTGGATCATGCCTTGATATCTGTCCACAACCTTCATAGTCTGGCGTGAGGTTACCCTTTAGTTGGACACCCCCAATTCCTCCCTCCAACCCCAGATGAGCTCCATTCTACTCATGCTCTCCACACCTAACTTGGAAAATAAAGTAGAATGGGCCTATTGGGAGACAAGTACCCCAGTTTGACTTCTCCGCTCAGGTTATGACCTACTGGAATTGTTACTGGGAAAAGGAAAATAAGAATTACCTCGGTTCTTAGTCACCCAAATAAAAAGAATTTTTGATGAGAGACAGAAAGTGTGATATAAGGAAGATTTTTATTAGTGAAGTAAAAAAATAGTAAAAGATAGTACACTCCCGAGAATTGGGAGCTGGCCAATCCCAGAGAGGAAAAATGGCACTGTTCCTTTGTTTTTCCTGTTTTTATATCCTGGTTTCGTGATTGATTGATTGATTGATTGACAACTCAGGTTCCCTGCGCTCTAGAATGCCCATCCCCTTTTGGGCAGGTTCATTGGGTCAAGTTATACCAGGGCCCCCTCTCATACGCAGCTGCATCACTTTGATTTTAACTGGCTTCTTTTACTGGCCCTCATTTAGAGAAAGTAAAAAATTTCTGGAGTCCCTTTTCCTGAATGCGGACACACTGCCATTTTCTGGGTTGTTCCTTTCCCCCTGCCCAGTGTTCATTTCTATCTAAACTACCTAACATTATGACTGGTAGGTTTCCTAGGAGGAATGTTAAGGACCCAGTTATTCTCTGAATGTAACCAGGATCACCATGGGATCCAAGTTACCACCAGTCCTATCTTTTATGCAAAGTGTCCCATCCTTACCCTGTAAGGTATGCTCCTGCTAAATCCATTTTTTTCCTCATGTGAATTTGTTACCTGAAAAATTAGGTTTGCCTCTTGATGGGTGTCAAGCCAAAAGATACAACAAAGCCAAAGATCAGGAGAAGGAAGGAGTTATTATTTGCAGCAAGTAAGGAGAACACAAGGGATCTTTCCAAAAGCAGTGTGTCCCCAAATAGCAAAACTGGGGAAGTTTTAAGTTAGGGGGCTTGGGTGGAGGACAGAGTCCAAGCTTTAGTTGACTGAAGTCACGAGGGTCAGAAAAGGTCAACATCATTATCCCTCAGGTTCCTGTCGATGTAGTGGTTGAGCACTTCAGGCTAATCTGAAATACTGAGATAGAACTGGGAGCTGACAACTGATACATTATCTTTGCTATATTTACTTCTCTTGCCCAACTGGTAACAGTCATTTTTTCCCCTGCATTCTTGTGTCCCCTTAAGATCATTAATTACTAAGACCTGTTGAAGTGAAAGCATTATGGCCAGGCTTAGATTACAAAATGGCTTAGGCTTATCTTATATTAAGAAAGCCATACTTGGTTTTCTTTCTCCAGAGAACCCCCTACCTTATCTGATTAGTTTTACTACCTTTCTTTTCCTGACCCAACAACCCTAGACACATTTGGCAGATGAACAGCCACTCTTAGATCGTTTCGGATTTTGTCTGAACAGTAAATATACGTGTAACTTGTCAATAAGCATTCCTGTGAGAGCAGAAACAAAGAGAAGAGGGATGCGGGCCAGAACAGAGCAGAGTAATAATAATGACAACCAGCATTCTAGACTGAGCACCAGGCGTCATCTGCTGGACACAACCTTGGATTCCCAAAACCCAAACACTGGCCACTGTCTTAACAGGTGAGAAAACTGGAGGCAATGAGAAGTGACTTGTAGGTCACCCAGCTAGTATCTGGTATGGCCAGGACTCGTCCTAAATCTGACTCCCACGGCTCTTAAGAATTCAAAGAGTGAAATAAGAACAAAGAATTTTTTAATAGACAAGTCCAGGAGTGAAGAGGGAAGGATCGCACATGCAAACAATGGAGAAACAAAAAAGTAAAGAGCTGGCAAGAGTCTCAAGGGAACGGCAGAAGTAAAGCTAAAAAGAGATTAAGAAACTCCTCGGAGGGGCCCGGAGCCTTGAAAGGCCTCTTTTAACAACCAAGGTCAGAGGAAGGAGGAAGGGGCCTCTCTGTGAGGCCCCGCCCCTAGGCTCTCGGAGTGGCGGTCCCTCTCCTCAGGGGAAGGCGGGACTTCCTCCCCTCAGGGAAGCAGCTTCCGGCGGAGTCCGGAAGATGCTACGGGGAAGAGGCGGGGCCAAAACTGGACGACCAATCGGGAGGAAGCCTTCGTTTGCCAGGGCTCTCGTGGGGTAACTTGCTCTAGAGAACCAGCACCATGGCGTCCGGCTGCAAGATTGGCCCATCCATCCTCAACAGTGACCTGGCCAATTTAGGGGCCGAGTGCCTCCGGATGCTGGACTCTGGGGCCGATTATCTGCACCTGGATGTAATGGACGGGTAACTCCGCGGGGCACGGGTCAGGGTTGCCGCGCGCGCGGGGCGGGATGGGCGCACCTTCACTGAGAGCCTGTTGGGTGCACGGCGTCTCAGTACCGCGGAGCGCCTCATTCCGAACGCGGTTCTCAGGAGGGGCCTGGGGTGGGAGCCCTGGGGTGGGAGCTCTGCAAGCCCTGCCTGGAGCCGACCTGAGGCGGCACCCGGGGCTGCGGCCGCGTCCCAAACCTCCCCCTCCCCCCACGTAACGAGTGGTCTTCTAGCACTTAGAGCCCGGAAGCGACCTTAAATCTCTAGGACTCGTCTCTCATTTTCAGTTAGAGAAACTGAGGCCCAAGGGGATAGGCATGACTTGCCCAAGCTCATATAGCTAGTTAGTGGCAAAGCTGGGGAGACAGACGTGTGTAACGATGACGAGCTTGGCACCTGGCATGAAAACGCCGAGTTCTGCCACTTGCTGGATTACTTGGGACAAGCCATTTAACCTCATTGAGCTTCAGTTTCATTCTGTGAGAAATGGGAGTAATAACAGGCCCTACCGCTTCGGCATTTCTGGAAAATAAAATGAGCTAGTACGCGTGAAGTTTACAGTGCCTGGCATATAATAAACGCTATAGTTGTTAGTTGTTGTATCATTGTTCGAATTTTGATTTTCCTGTCTATTTTCTCTTCAGGCACCCTGCTCTTCAGGGAGGTCAGTTTTTTGTAAGTAATTTTTAAGCACTGTAGTTATCGCCCGTAATTAATATTGTTTGAAGTAAGAGTGGTGCTAGTTTCTTAAATTGGTTATAAAATGAGGAAACAAACCTAGAGAAAACAGTTGACTCCTTCAAGGTTACACACATTGTGACGGTGTTGCAACGTGTGTCTCTTGGGTTTGCCAAGTGGTTCTCTGAGCCCCACTGATAACAGGTCATAAAATCGTAAGAGCCATTACCTTGGTTCAGGGTAGAAAAATACATTTATTTTAAATAGGTTTGATCTCTGTGTGCTCTTAAGCAAGTTTGCAAGTTTTTTTGTTTGTTTGTTGTTTTACAAAAGATGATTGGTCACTTCCCTTTCTTTTTAATGTCACTCCTCTTATGAGAGTTTTGTCTTCCTTTGTTCTGTCTGGTTAAATCTGTTGTTTCTCTTTTGCATTCCACTCAACACTGCCCAACCGATAATGGCAAAATCTTGACCTTAGAGTGCTATGAACTCTAGTCTAAGTGTGGAAGAAGGTTGGTAAATATGACCTCTTACAAAAACTTGGTGGGGGGATGATGGGTTTTTTTGTTTGTTTAGTTTGCTGTCATATGTAATTCTGCTTACATACTGTTTTATGACATCTTTACTTGAAAGCCCTAAACTTTCGGATAATATTACTGGAACGTGTTTCTCAGAGATGAGTAGCTACATTTTTGTGTCTGAGACACAAAGTGGGAAAATTTTGTGTCTGAAACACTTGGCGTTTCAGGATAGAATGGACTATGTATATGTGTGTAGCCTGTTTGACCCAGAGAGTAATTTGGTTTTGTGCCACATTTAAGTGAATGAATGGAGAAAGCAATTGTTTCAGTTCACCAATCAGAAATACCAGTAACAACAACAACAGGTAGTATTTATGAGCACTTAACTACTTTTGTTCTGATACTTTTTATGAAGTATCTCACACAACCTTATGAGCTCAGTGCTGTTGTCAGCACTAGCTTTTGACAGTAAGGAGCCAGACATAAAGAGAGGTTCCGCGAGTCACCTCATAGCTAGGAAATGGTGGAGTCCAGGTTGGAAGTATGCAAAGCCTGTTTTGTCTCAGAAATTAATGTTTTCTCTTGGTACCCGGCTTACAGAGAATGATCAAGACATTCTCTGTCTTCAAAGAGTAACTAATTTACATTTTAAATTTATTTCCTGTCTCTTCTGCTGCACTGTAAGCTTCCTGAAAGCTGGGTGTATCTCTTTGGCTCGTCTCTGAATTATCTGCAGGAAAAGCACGATGGCAAGCTTAGTTACTATTGGTTGGATGAATGGCTTTATCACAGTGGAGGGATCTCTGAGGAATCCCTTTTGCCCCTCCCAGCCCTGTGGCAGACTCTGAGCTTATTAAGATATAAGTATTAGTTTTAAAATGACTTCTCTCCCCCGTGCCAGGAACATTTTGCTTTGAAAAAAACTAAATTCTGCATACACCATTTTAAAACCTTTCCCTTTTAGGCTTCACAGTTTTCTAACCTAAGAGCCATTTTCATTCCCCTTTTGCAAAGGAGGAAACCATTTTAGGGAGGTTCAGCCCTTTCCCCAGTGTCCCACTGGAAGAGGCAGAGCCTGGCTGAGCTGCAGTGTCTCCTAGGCCGGGGTTTGAAAGAGGGGCTATGAACACCCTTTCCCAAGGCGGCCAGCCACAACTGACCTTCCCTCCAGGTACTGCCTCCACACTTCTCCTTTTCCTGGCCCCCTTCAGAATTCCACTGTCACACTGAGTGTGGATACACTTGTCATTTTCTAGTCTCCCTGTCCCCCACTGAGGCCCCCACTATGATTAAAACTGACCGTCTTCATCTTGTAAGTCAGGACCGAGTTCTGGGAACACTGCAGGGGGGCGGGTAGGGGGGCACTAGTATGGTTGGATATTTGAAATAAAGGACAAGTGGATTTTCTGGAAAAGAAAAACTGAAAGCATGTGAACATAAACACGTCATGACAGGCTGTTGACTGGCAACGTGTTGGTCCTAAGTGTAGGAACAGAGCAAATAAGCAAATTCTAAATTAGTTACAAGGATTTAAAAACCAGGGAGATTTCACGTTAGCGCTAGATTTGAACTTCCAAAGATTTCCAGTACTGGTCCCACAGTCTCACAGGCCACAATGGGGGAGGAGCTAAATGACAGCCACCATCAGCCTGGCCACGTGCTCCCCTTTTGTTTCCTGTCTCCATCTGGCCTGGTTCGCTCCTCCATGTTATCTGCCAACCCCTGTATAGGCTTATGAGGGTGTGACTCCTGGTTCACAGGAAGTGTGTTCTAGTTACATATCAGCCTTGATCCTCCTTTTAACTGTCTTTGCCCTGTTGGGAGATGTAATAAAGGTTTGCTTTGTATGACAATTATAAACAAAGCTTGGGATTGATGGTGGAATGTGATAGGAGATCAAAATAATTGTATCCCTTATCCCTGTGTTCTAGACAACTATAGTTTAATCTTGAGAAGTTCTTTGGGAGCATTTTTATTGTGTTTTATTTTTGGCAATCTACTGCAAAATGCCATTATAGCTTCTATTTCCCAATGAAGTAGAAGTGTATTTGTTTTATTCTCATATGTTCTCAAGATGTGGTTATTATGTTTATTTTCATGATAAATGAAATGTAAGACAACAAAAGTACTTCCAAGGCTACCAGCAAATTGAAAGAACAGTGAATGAAATCCCAGAGTTGTGGAATACCCAGTAGGCCTTACTGCCTGCTTATGTGACTCTTACCTCAGGTTCTGAGTAAACATAGTAAACATCTTATCCATAACCCTGGCAATTAGTCACTGCTTTTAGGCAAATGATAGAATGGTTTCCAAGATACTGGAAATCCAGCCTCCAAGGACCACGGTGCTGGAGAGTAAATGTGTTTGAACCCATCCACCTCACCCATCCCTCTCACGTGTGTCCTGAATCCTGACCTCTCTCTCTTAAGGCTCTCCTCCCCACTTCGACTTCTGTTAGTTATTAGTTGTTGGTGGAGGGGAAGATAAGCATAGTAGTTAAGAGCTTGAACTTTGGAACTAGATTGCCTGTGTTTAACTCCTGCCTCCAGCCCTTACCTCCTGTGTGATCTTGGGCCTCTTTTCTCACCTGTAAAATACAGATAATAGTGGTACCTATCTCACTGGATTTTTGTGAGATTTTAATAAGTTAATATATTGGAAGTGTTCAGAATGGTGCCTGGCCTGTTTTATTTTTTTTTACTAACATTCATTCTGCCTGTCATCTAAGCTCAAGACTTTAGTCATGGTTTGTTCTTTCTCTTCCATCCCCCCCATCTCATCAGTTAGCAGATCCTGTCACTTGCCTGTCTGCCTGTCCTTGTTTCCATTCTTATTGCTTCTTCCCATTAACAACACCTCTTACCTTCCTCCTTCCAGTTTACAGTCCATCTTCCTACTTTATTACTTACATCTTGTTTCTTATTTGCTTCTTTCTTTAAAACCTCACTTAATATTTACAATAGGATAAAGTCCTGGCATTTGATACCCTTAATGTGACACAGTCTACCTCCTGCCTTTCCACATTAGCTAAGGTGGGCCATACCATCTCCCCTCTTCTTTGGGCATAACTTAGTTTTTTCTGCCTTTTCTTCATTTCGTTTGTGTTTGTTCTGTAAATTCATGATCTTCCCCTCTTTTAAAGCTATACTACTTGCCCCTAGACTGTTTTCCCTTGTTCTTGTTTAGCTTTTCTTACAATCCTCATATATGGTCATACCTACTACTTCAATAAATAAAGCCCAGATTTCAGTGGCTTAATGTTATCAAGTTTATTTCTCATTCATGTGATAGTTCGGTGTGACTGTCCTCCCGTGCAGAAATGCAGGGACATGGCCTCCTTCCATCCCGTGGCTCTGCCATTCCTTAAGGGCTTCTTTCCTGGCAGAGGGGTGAAGTGAGAGCAGAACAGGCATACTGCTTAACCTCCTGGGCTCTGCAGTGGCCCACCTCACCTACATTCACTGTCCACTAGTGAGAACGAGTCACCTGAGCCACCTGGATGTGAAGGCAGTTGGGATATGTGCTTCCTGGCTGAGCTGACTTCCTGCCAACAACTCTGCTGTAACAGTAGGTCGTGAATTCTGGTGAGTCGTTAGCCATCTCTTGCCCGTGAGATTGTAAACTTTTCTGGGGTGAGCAGGAACTCTCACATATTTCTTTATAAAATACAGTATTCTCTGAAACACCCAGCCTGGTACTTACATAGAGGAGGTTTTGTTAAATATTGAAGTGAGGTGGTAATAGAACAAAAGGACTGGCTGGAGTGGGATAATGGTTGACTGCTTTGGCTCTGATATCAGGAAGACTTCATTTGAATCCTGCGCCAACAAATCATGAACTGAGTGACTTAAGGAAGTTTTATATCCTGAGATCATAAAATGGAGGTAATAACAGCATCTACTTCTTAGGGCTGTTGTGAAGATGAAATGAAGTAACCAACAATACCTGGTATGTTGTAAAGCCTCAGTAAGTGGTGGTGATTAATACACATCAGATTATTGATGATCTTTTAAAAAGTTTAAATAAATTGTCATTTCGTGCCCTGTAGTAGAGGTGGATTAGAAGTAGGCACAAGTGGCCTGTGATAGGCTAAGATTTGAAAGACCCGTATCAGAGTCCTGAACTTCCTAACTAGTGTGTGACTTGGGCAAGTCATATAACTTTTGGGGTTTTGATTTTTTCATATTCCCATTTCTACCTGTCAGGGATTATGAATTACAGAGTAAATCACATGACATTATTATGATTTGTTGAAATATCAAGGAGACACAGCTTTGTAAGACCAAAATTACCCAGATATTTTGAGTATTGAACTTATGATGTTAAATAGTAAACTGAACAACTTGCAGTCACAGGCAATCTCCTCCACCCGCATCAGAATACATATTGAGAAAAATACAGAAACTGAATTGAAAACATTTTCAGAGTAAGATTTTGTTTGTCTTGTAGGCATTTTGTTCCCAACATCACCTTTGGTCACCCTGTGGTAGAAAGCCTCCGAAAGCAGCTAGGCCAGGACCCTTTCTTTGGTAAGTGGGTGTGATGCCATCTGAAGCTGGGTGTGTTGCTCAAGCAAAGGAAAAGTGGCTGGTTGATTTCTCAACCTCCAGTTTCATCTCTACCCTTTTTCCCTCCTCACTGTGCTGGGGCTTCATTGGCTGCCTGTAAGAAGCCAGACTCTTTCCACTTCAGGACCTGGGCACTTTGGCTAATCTCTGCCTGGAAGGCTGGTCACCCGGCCAGTGCTGCCTCATCTCTCTGCCTCAGATCATTTGTCATTTTTTCAGAGAGCCTCTCTAAGCACCCTCCCCTGAATTAACCTTCTTCCAGTTCTCATATCGCCTTGTTCATGTTCTTAGAGCTTCCTTCAATCTGAGTTTTACTTTTACCAGACTCTAAACTCCTTAGGGGTAGGATTTCATCCACTTTGTTTACTGAGGTTTTCCTAGATTTGAGCATAGACACACAGTTGGAGCTCAGTGTAATTGTTAAATGAATCAATGAATAGGTTGGTTTATAGTCTAGATGCAAAGCCAATTATTTCATGGAAATTGGAGCTTTCTACAGATGGGCCTCTGTGTGCTCCACTCCAATGTTGTAGGATAATACGGATTAAGATTTCTAAGATCACACAATGACCTAGTTAATTCTTATGGAACATAGATTCAGCCCACAAGTTGTTGCTGCTGCTGTTTTAAACTAAGTTAACGATGCCTCGTTTGCCACGTCTCTGGTATTTGAGAAATTTAATGAGTTTTTATAAATATGTGTTTTTATATGACTCTTGGAATTTAGTAAAATTTAGATTTTTTTTATTGGCATATTGTGAACTAGTTTTTATGAAGGACTCTAGCTGTGCTGTTCAGTATGGTAGCCATGTGTAGCTATTCAAACTAGTAAAAATTACATAAAATTAAAAATTGTTTCTTAGAGGCATTAACCACGTCACAAGGTCTTGATAGCCATGTGCAGCCATGTGGCATGGTGCAGCTAAGGACCACAGCTGTCATTGCAGGAGGTTCTGGTAGAGCCTCTGTGTAGCTCCATCCACTTAGAATGCACCAAAGAACATGTACATTATTACCTGATTTATGTGACATAAGGGAAGCTGTTCCGGGAATGACATGGTTGCCATTTTGAAATTTGCAAATAATGAAATATAATCCTCTGATTATCTGAACTTTTTTTAAAACTACATTTTGGAAAATGAACTTTCCAGGCTATATTTGTTCTTACGGCTATCAGAAATGGATGAAATAAATAGTGTTGTTGCCCCTGCTTGTACAATGGCCAGAGTCCTCCACTCTGGCTTTGTGTGGATTAAAAAAAAATTTTTTTTTTCTTTTCTTCTAACTGAGCCTCTTTACCAGTTCTGCTGCACCTGTCTGCACTCTACCCCACAGTCTGCCTATTTTCTTTTTTCCTGTTTTTAGTTTGTTTTTTACTGTTCAGCATGCTAATCAGTCTTTCTAGACATGAGTCTTGGGTAAAGATGAATGGACTCCATATGCTTTAACGTTTGGGTTTTGTGACCTTTTATTTTTATATTAAGAGACATGTTTTTGTTTGTTTAATTCTTGGGTATTGGTTGTTGAATACTTGATACATGACTGTTTCCTAGGAGTTAGATCACAAGTTGTATGTCTGACTGCTAAAGTTCTTAACTATCCAGTCTCAGTATTGGGTAGAGGTAACCACCTAAGAAGTAAAGTGGCAGGAAAAGTTGTTTTTACTAAATCAGTGGTCTTCAAGTAGTGTCTGAGGACCCATGGGAATCTTTTTCAGACGGTCCCTGACGTCAAAACTGATTTTTTTTTTTGGTGGGGGGAGGTAATTGTGTTTGTTTATTTTTAGAGGAGGTACAGGGGATTGAACCCAGGACCTTGTGTATGCTTTACCACTGAGCTATACCCTCCCCTCCTTGAAAACTGATGATGGTTTTATTTGTAAGGACATTGCCCTTATTTGTCCTGATGGTGCACAAGCAATGGTCAGTTAGTCTGTTGGTGCCTTAGCCTGGTGACACAGGTGGCTGTCATGTTCTTCATCACCTTGCATCCATAGCAAGTGTCCTCGATGAGTCGGTATAGATGATTGATTTAGTGGACCTTGACCTCCAGTGCGTGTCTTTTTAGTATTTTGCACGTCAAAGTGGGAAGTACACACAAATGCTTCTGCCTTGTACTGGAGGGTGATGGTCTTGTCAAAGAAAACCTCTTGCGCTGTTTGGGTTGAGCTGTGAGTGCTGCTGCTCTTTTCATGAACTCTATTTTCCCTTGAAAATGACAGATGGGCTGTGGTCATCAGGCTTGGATATTTTACTGGCGTTTTCTTTAAAATTAACTAATAGACAAGCCCGTCACTTTAAGGAAAATAACTCATTAGTTTTCATTGCCCTAATAAAGTTGGAGCTTACATGTGAAAATTAGAATTTTGGAAAACTTGTGTCTGCTACTATGAGCTTGACAGCTTCCCAGTACTTACAACTTTTCTGATAAGATCTGTAGCGACATTAACAAATGTGAGTTTGGGGTGCTACATAATGAAATGTGTCAGTATTTGGAAGATCTGTGTAGCTGAGTGAACCAACAGTACTTAAAAGATCCATTCAAAGTGTAAGATAGGCTAATGGTTTTAGTGTAACAAAGTACAAAAAGGTCACTGGTAGGGATTACAGATTCCACGTTGCCATTAACCTAATGAAAGCACCACTTGTCGAGATTTGGGAAGAAATAAAAATATCCACACTTGTGTGAAAAGACTGTGAATGTAGGTACTCTTCCCTTTTCTATGCACTTTTTCTTTCCCCTCCATCTAAAACAACAGGTTGAATGCAGAGCAGATGTGAGAATACAGATGTCTTTTGTTAAGCCAGACATTAGAGACTTACAACAATGTAAAATAATGCCACTCTTACATTAACATGTAATAATTATTATTTTTAACAAGTAGACACTTTAAATTTTTTTCAGCTTGAGTTTCTATTATATTAAATATTGATACATATAACCCACATCAACAGTGGTTTTGGGGATCTTAGTAATTTTTAAGAGCATAAAGGGAGTCTGATAATAGAACGCTGGAGACCTGCTGATCTTGGTGTTTTACTTAGAGACAGATTTGCTGAACCACTGACTCTCTGAGCACAGGAGATCATCTAGCCAGGGCTGCCAGTGGTGACTGCGTGCTGGAGATTGAATAGGGATGACTTAGCAGACTAGTAACTTAAGGAATGAGTAAACTTGATCTTTTAAACCGGATTGAATTTTCCTTGTTTATAATACAAAGGAGAGAAAACCCCCCACCAAATTGAGTTTATCTTTGCAAAACAAAGTTTTGCCTGTTAAAATATGTTCTATTTTTGCTACTTTTATTAGTTTAGCAATATAAATATTAATCCTGGCTTCATTAGTCAGGCTTAATACCTTCTTGATCCTGCTTCTTTTAAGCTACCCACTCATGAAATGCTATTATGTTTCAGATCAAGATCTTTAAGAAGGCCATGCCCATTTCTTCCCAAACATATTTCTGTGATTCAATCTTTAGAATTGGGACGCAAGTCAGGCTTCCTCTGGTTAACACGCCCTTCCCTCTGAGTCTGTTCCTCCTCTGCAGTTGCCTGCCTCTCAGTTGATGGCAGTTCTGTTCCAGCCCCTGAGGCCCGAGTCCTTGCCCCATCCTGACTCTACTGTCACTCTCCACACCTGACCCACAGCAGCCCCGTTGGCTCTGCCTTCCAAACATCGGGACACCCTCAGATTCCCCACGCTGCTCGCCATCCTCAGTTGCTGCCATTGTCACTTTTCACCCAGGTCATTGCCTTAGCCTTTTGAGTCCGATCTTGTCACATCTCTGCTTGAAATCCTGCAGTGTTGGCCCCGTGTTGTGCGGAGAGACCTGACGGCCTGCAACCCTGCTGTCTCCTCCCGCCCCAGCCACGCTGGCCTCCCTCCCTCCCAGCCTAATTTACTCATTTTCTCTATGGTTCGTCTCCCCTGCTACGAATGTAATCGCTGTGACAGCAGAGATTTTTGTCTGGCTGCTTTTTGCTTTGTCCCTAGGGCCTAGAGTGGTTAATGGTGCGGCACGTGCTCAATTAAATACTGGTGGAGAGAATTGCTTAATTTAGCTTCCTTATTTTTTAAATGAGGAAGCAAATCCACATAGATACTATGACTTCTGTAAGTTTTTTAGAATGGCATTTCCTGGACCTGGGCTTAGGTTTCCTGGTTTCTGGCTATTTTCATAAACAGCACTGTAGGCTTTTTGTGGGAAAATGTTTTTTTGGTAAATGAGTTTAACCAAAACCTTATCTTAGGGATAAAGGGAGGCTAGCTATACCCAAGTGTAGCTGTTAACAATTATTGTGATGCCGAAAGAGTTCATATCTGACATAGCAAAAACTACAAGCTGGCTTCGATAATATGAGCCAGCTGTTTCCTTTCTAGTAATACTTAGGACATCTGTGTTTTCTTTCTAGACATGCACATGATGGTGTCCAGGCCGGAACAGTGGGTAAAGCCGATGGCTGTAGCAGGAGCCAATCAGTATACCTTTCATCTTGAGGCCACTGAGAACCCAGGGGCTTTGATTAAAGACATCCGGGAGAATGGAATGAAGGTGAGAGGTCAGCAGTGACACGTAGTGTTTTACACTATTCATTTTCAGAGTTGGGGAAGATTTGGTGGAAAATGGGAAATGATAGGTAGAGAAGACAGACTTAGGTAGCTATTCTTCAGCTTTGAAGCTAGAGTTTAAGTGTGACTTGTTTGTCAGATAAGATAATATAGTTTGAGACTTTTCTGAGAGTTACTTCCTTTTAGAAACATTTACTTTTGGTGGCCTTGTTGACTTTTAAAAAAATAATTATAGTCTAAACAGTTTATGTATTCTGTTTACATCTAAGATCTTTAAGAATAGACCTTTCTCCTGGGCCTGATTTGCCATGATAATATAATATGGAAATAATTATTGATGTGATATAGCAAATCTGTCTCTTGTTACAGGTTGGCCTTGCTATCAAACCAGGAACTACAGTTGAGTATTTGGCACCATGGGCTAATCAGATAGATATGGCCTTGGTTATGACAGTGGAACCTGGGTTTGGAGGGCAGAAATTCATGGAAGATATGATGCCAAAGGTAAAAGGAGTATTTGGTTCTGGGGTGAGGCTTTTATTGTGTGTGTTCCTTCAGTAAGCATATATTGAATTACTTGTATGTTTAGACACATCCTGTCTGAAGGGAAGAAGCGGGTGCTTATACATCATTGGAACCCGGCGTGAGAAGTGCCATGAGACATTTACATTTGGAAGTCAGAAAAGATGCTATACCTTAGTCCTGAAATTTTCTTTCAAAACCATTATCTCTAACTTCTAGATCTCTTGGGAGTTTTCATTGAATATTGAGAGTTTTGTCTTTGTCTTGTTTCCATGAAGTGTATTTTCTGCAGAGCCATGATTTAAAAGGTTTTCTGCAGTCATAATTTGTATTGGTATAAAGTTATGTGTGAGACATTTGGAGTCCTGTTTTAGTGGCTAACACTAGCTCTGATTTTTTTGTCTGTTTGGTGTTTTCCCCTCACACATCCACTTTAGTAGTCACTTATTCCTTGTATATGTCTAGGTTCACTGGTTGAGGACCCAGTTCCCGTCTTTGGACATAGAGGTTGATGGTGGAGTAGGTCCTGACACCATCCATAAATGTGCAGAGGTGAGACTGCTCCTTGTATGTGACCTAGACCGGTTTCCTATCAAATGTAATACCAGGGCAGGACTTGTCTGCTGGAGACTTTTCCTACCTTTCCTAAATAGCCTTTCTTTCTTGGAAAAGTACTTTTTGGTTCAAATGTAAAACTAGGAGAATAAAGAGCAGTAAGTAAATACTCTAAAATCACATAATCATTAAATAGTAATGATGAAAAAATTCTTTGAAAAAGAATGCCAGCCTGTGGAAGATCATTAAGTTCCCAGGCCGTGGAGTGAGAGATAGGGAAAGAAAACATACCTGCTCATAAAGGGAAAACATTGTTATTCTGTAGAATTTAGGTGTATTAGCTACCAATCTGTGCCTTGCAAAAACTGACTAGAGCCACTTCTGATGAAAATCTAGATCTGACCTCTGGCCCTCCCTGTAGAGGTGGGGTGTTTTTTTTTCCACGTAGCTAGCCAAGCTGAGTTAGGCTCCTGAGCATCATAAGAGGATGCCAGCCCTCCCTGCGGCAGCCCTGCAGGTGATTCAAGTTTATGTGGCCTGCTTTAATTAAGTAGCATGGTCTAATTTGCCCTTCCAGTGTTTCGTGTAGATGCCACACTGCTTGATAATCATCAAAAGCTTGATGATTATCAAAAGCTTGGCTGTGATCAAAATGGAAGAGTTGCTGGCCAGATGGTTAGTGAGCATATATCCTTTGACTCCTTGTGGAATTCCTTTTTACTGAACTGTGCTTTGTCATCAGTGCTCTTCCTGCTTACATTATGAGACATGTTAAGTTGTAACCCTATAAAACCAATTTTTTCTTCTTTTGTTTTGTGGGGGACTGTTAGAGTGTGGTACTCTGCCTCCTAGAGTGACAGTGTCTCAGGGAGGGGTTTTCCTCAGCTTCAGCAGTTCTCCCAATAGTCCACCCTTTCTTCTAGCCATGTATCACATAACAGGCTGGAGTCACATCCTAGGACGCTCAGAGATAAATTTGGCTTCATCTCACTTGCTTTTCTCTTGCATTTCTTTGCTTTCACATTGAAAAAAATCTTAAAAATCTTTTTTTAAGCCACCTCAGAACTATCTGGAATGCAGTGAAGTATACATAAAAAGGTGCTTCTGGCTTCAAAATGAGAAATTAGTTAAATTTAATGTTGCCTTGCTTTATGAGTCCTTGCACATTTTAGCAATAATTGTCCTTTTAAACTCCCTACTAATTCCTATACATAAGTCAAAGATGAAGAGAATCTTTTAGGAGTTGTATAGGAAAAGCCTTAATAGAGTTGAAGATGAAAGGTTTTTAAACCTTATCTAAGTATTAGCAGAGATGCAGTCTAGCTTTTTTTAGAGGTGGTTACCAAAAAGTCAGTGATTTTTCAGACATATTTAAAAATAATTTTATATCCTCATTTAAGCATTTTAACTTCTTTCTTCGTTGAAGTTGCTTTTGTACAATTACAGTGCTACCTACCAGCTGCAAAGGTAAAAAATAAACTCTAGTCCAGGAATTCTGTTTTAGGCTTTTCTGCATCTTCCTTTGAGGCATAATCTAAGTGTTTACTTCTTCCAGGCAGGAGCTAACATGATTGTGTCTGGCAGTGCCATTATGAGGAGTGAAGACCCCAGATCTGTGATCAACCTGTTAAGAAACGTTTGCTCAGAAGCTGCTCAGAAACGTTCTCTTGATCGATGAAACCACAAGGAGTCCAGTCTTTCTGCTCATGAGATCTCCTTTTTACTGGAAAACAAGCTATTAACTACCAAATCGTACCATAATTCAGGCAGTGCTGCTTTTCTGAGCAATTATTCATTCCAGTGACTAAAATCCACTGTGCAGAATGTTCCAAGACGTTAGAAATTGGTGTGTATAAACTACATTTTTTAGTGATGGAATTTAAAGATTAGTGTGGTAAAATACCATTTTTACAGGGAGACTTGATTTTTATAGAGTAAAAATATGGCTGTATTAAGGTTATGAACAGAAATGTTTTAATGCCCAAGGAAGGCATACTAGCTACTATGAAAAAAAGTTTTTTTCTGAATTTCTAAAAAAGAATTTTCTGTTGTGTCCTGGCTGTTTCCCAAAAGCAAAGGAAGTCCCTATGTTTTTCCTGTTTCATGTCATTTTTGATTTGTGTGTGTGCGTGACAACTAAGTTTGGATCTGGCTGGGTTGGCATACCTTATTCTTCTAAATCCTAAAACATCTATTTTTTACTTTGCACCTTATGTTTGATATATAAAAACAAAGTGTGAAGCCCAGGGATTCTCACGTGGTCTGTTCTGAAATACAAGCACAAGCCTTCCCAGGGTTGTTAGCTTTGCTGGAGGGGCAGGTTATGCAGTGGTTCCATCCTCTTCCTTGACTCACCTCCACCCCATTCCCACTTTCTCTTAATCACACCCAGTATTCTAAGGGACATAAAATGTTTTGCTACTCTGGACTGAAAAGAATGGAAGCCTTTTTGGAGGTAATAGTAAGTTGAATCCTGACTCTTTCCCCTTTCCAATTATTTGACCTTCGCACATCAAACTAATCAACCTCTTTGAGTTTCTCTTAACTGATTTATAGATTGAATATAATTACAATAACAATGTAGGGTTGTATTGAGGATTAAGAGAGCATTTTATATGTAAAGCTTCCACTACTAGTCCTAGAATTGTAGGCTAGTAGACTTGAGAATGTGCAATATGAAGTATAGCTATCATTATATGAATTTGTTTTGTAGATCATAAAGTACATTGATACAATCTCATCAGTCCTACAAATCTGTCCTATGAGTGGTAGGACAGGTATTTTTGTCCCCATTTTAAAAATGAAGATGTTAAAGCTTGTCAGCAGGCTGGTACCATGGAAAGGACCCAGTAGAGCATAGAATTTCTGGTCTGTACTCTTTACAGATGGAGCCCTTGTGAGGTGGATTACACAAGGAAGCTTCTTGTACTTAACATTGTCTTATTTTCAGTCTAACTTTACCCTGTAGCAGAACCAGATGACTGAGAATATTCTGCAACTATGGATTTTGACCCCAAGGATATATATTTCATTAATCCAAGAAGGACCAGGTAGGCTAAGGTATAACAAGGTACAGAGTTAATCCATAAACTAAATATTTATAATTGTGTCCCAGATTACATTTTGACAGTGGATATATATTAGCCACTTTATTGTTGTAAATGCTCTTGCTGTGTAAAACACATGGCAGGAAATAACAGGCGCACTGTCATTAAGCTTTTTCAGGCTGCTACGAGTTTTGGAAAATAAGGTTTGAAAAATAAGAATGTTAGCACTTAAAGCACAGAACAGAGCTTGCTTGGTTTCTTCTATGTTGTGAGGTAAAAATTTGTTTCTTACTTTTTTTATTTTGGCTTAGGAAAAGCTTGTGCCATAGATGGATGGCATTTAATCAAATCAGACAACACAAGGCATATAGAAATAACTTTAATTAAAAAACTTACATAGACGATTATAATATCAGACATGACAAAAAGATATGAGTTTATTTGCCTGGACAACTTGGATCTGTTCTGGCTTTTGTTTTCTTTTTTAAAAAATAAATGTACAGTAAAACTACAAGCAAAAATTTGTCAGTATTGAACCGGAAATTCTTTTTTCTTCTTTACAGGGACCAATATAATTTCTAATCCCTAACAAAAACTTGGTGTCAAATACCCCAGATTAGGCCAAATGGCTAGGATTGTCAGTTATATGGGTACTACAACTTGAATAACCTTTTATTACATGAGCAAAAGCAATTCATATAAATTGTTCTCAACTTTTACATAGAAAAAATGATGTAATAGCTTCAAAAGGAATTTTACTTAATGGATACTCCAATATCCAGTATTGAAGCGTTATCCTTTTAAAAATTTTAATCCTCTTTCTAGGATACAAGTAAGAATAGATGCTTATTTGGATAAACTATGGTAAGGAATGACCAAATTAACTAGAAGTACAACAGTATACTAACTAACAGGAATTTCCTGTTTGTTGCTCATTTTAAGTTGGTGTCTTCTCTTCATGAGATACAGAAAATAGATAAACTCATGGTGAGTTTTAAAAGATATGATAGTATTTAAAATACACCAATATTTAACTCTACTTTGCTTGTCTTATTCTGTTAGGAGTGAATAGAAAATAACTTTTATATTTAATCCAATAGGTATCATCAGTGATTTCAGATTTGTTATTTGGTAAAGAAATTTCCATAAATAACTTCTATTGGTTAAACATGTTTTTTTTTTTTTAAAGAATTCTTTTCCTTAGTCAGGACTTTTAGATGTCCATTACCATTGGAAACTTGTGCTTCCTTATTTATAGTGCAGTTTATATTTCATGGGGTAGTTCATACATGCATTTTCAAGTAGAGTGGTCACTGCCAGTGTTTTTTAAAACTACATATGTGTGTATATGTATGCATGTATAGTCTATACACATGCATTTGTATATTCTTAATATACTTCTGAGACAGTTTAAAGAATTACCATGTGTATAGAAAAAAGATCTGTCAGTGATGCACAGGTATGTGTGGGTATAAGGTCGTTTTAAAAAGTATTATTTACCCAGTAATGTGATCTGATAACAAATTGCAGCAGTTAATTTTTTGGTGCTTGTGATTTGTATCATAAACACAAATGACTAGCACTTGTCTGTGGGTGAGAAGCTAGATATTCCTATGGTTCAAGAAGGAAAATGAGACATAACTTGCCTGTTTCACGGACAGCATAAAAGCTAATACATGCACTACATGCTCTTACTCTGGAATTGTGGCTGTGGTGGGGTGGAGGGTGAAGAACAGGGCTCATTTTTTTCTCCTGTTTTCCATTCAGTTACATAGTTTTCTTAACCTGTTCCCTGTCACCTATTTTTTTTAACATGAGTAAGTCCTAGACCAAAGGTTTTGTACACTTCCATTCCATCCGCCTGCCTTTTCGGATGATGGCCATTCTCTGCTGCACTAGTACAGAAGGCTACACCATGGAAAGCTGGGCTCGATCTTTCAATCTGATCGTTTTTTTCATCTTGGCATAATAAGGCTTGTGTGTCTTCATCCTTCAGTGGAAAAGCCCGTC
This sequence comes from Camelus dromedarius, assembly GCF_036321535.1. Lineage (NCBI taxonomy): Eukaryota > Metazoa > Chordata > Mammalia > Artiodactyla > Camelidae > Camelus > Camelus dromedarius. The sequence continues at coordinate 64,929,630 of NC_087439.1, read as the reverse complement.
GTTCCCACCACAAAGACTGAAAGACAAAACATTTTCAAGTTAAGTTTTAACTAATTTATTTTTAAATTCCTGTCTCAAGTAATCTATAGATGTTAATTTTGTCATGACCATTGTTCTATTCTTTAGCACATAAATGTACACATTTTCATTTGGTCATATGTATTTAGCAACTCAAAATGGTACATACTGAGGATTACTTAGGGACCTTTGGGAGTTAAGTTTTTCACTTTGCCTCTGCCACGAAGAGAAGACCGCTGTCATTAGGACACTGGTCTTCATTTTCAGCCCAGGAGTACTTTGGGTAGGCCTTTTAACAGTGTTTGCATCTTCTACTTCAGCATCTCCATTTTCACCCCATCGTTATTACAGACACCTTTGACCTTTCCTTCCCCGAGCTTTCTGTGACTTGCCTATTAATATCTGTAGTCTCCGCTCTCTCTAGATGTGGTTCTTCTTTTCCAACACCTACTTATGAAGAAGAGGGCAAGAAGTACACTTTATAGGTGTAGTGTTAGAAAACACTGCCGTTGAGGTTAGAACTGGACGTATGGGGAAACAAAAATCTTTTATAAGGGGAAGAGAAATACCTAATAACATTTACAATGTGCCAGGTGCTGTTCTCTTTAATCTGATTTGGTTTGTAATGATACTTTGATAGAATCCCCGTTTTTTAACACATGAGTGAATCGGTGGAATTAGTAATGACATGTTACAAAGACAGGAAAGTGTAGTTAGTGATGGAACTAGAATGCTGGAATGCAGATCCTCTGATTCCCAGCATTCTGTACTGGATTGTCTACTGAATGTGTTACATAACGATGAATCCTTAATTAGCAACAAGCAATTCTATAAACAAGTTTGTCAAAGTTAAAAGTCAATTAAAAAGCGGTTTAGCCAGTTATGTGTATTACACTTACCTTGATTTCTTGACTTTCATTTAGTGAGGGGGAGCCATGCGCACTCGGCTCCTGGCTCTCTGACGGCGGAGGCTCGGCGGGACTCCCGGCAGCACAGTGCTGCCCACCACTGAAGTCATTAGGGTATTCTTTCAAAAGCAAGTCTTGTCCTTCAACATTTTTACTGTAAGCTCTAGCAAGAAAATCAAGATAATTTGTTGAGGTCTTAACATTTTAGAAACAACCCAAGATGACACTAAGTCAATTTAACTTGGTAGCTTGTCTTTAAACAGTTCTGCAGAAAAGATTTTTACAATTTCATCATTTAAATACCTTCACAGCTCAAAGACTTACACAGTATTTTATGAAATCTTTAGGCAAATTATAATAGTGGTTTTGTTACAAGTTTGAGGTGTTTTTTATTTTCCAGAAAGCAAAAAAAGACAGTTAATTGACCCTTACAGTCTGAGTTCCAAAGAGTATTCTATTATTATAATGTCATCCATGAAGGACTAAATTTACATTTTCTTCTATACTTCTGGAAAGTGATATCCCTGGAATGTGGAAAAAGATGAGAATGGAATCTGATGCATGTTGGGATAATATTACTGAATAAATTGGAGACACCCCACACTTAAGTGACTATCAGATTTCAATGTGCTCTTGCGTTTTGAGTTCTGGCTGTATATTAAAAAATCATCCAATGTTACAATATAAAATACCAGGGATTTTCTCAACTACATAATTACTAATCATGTTTTTAGGATTTATCCCACCTTCCCTCAAAGTCATGTTCAAAGTACTTTAGACAATTTACTTTTTAGACTGGATAGTTTTCTTGAAGTTTTTGTTTCTTTCTAAGGAAAACATTTTGAAGTGGTTACGTTATAGATTTTAACCCCTAGTGTTAGGTCCACTATTACAGTACACTGAACTGATCTGCTTTATCTAGGGGCAGTTTTCACATTATTTGCTCAGTTAACTCTATTCCTGAAGCTGACGATAAGCATGAGAAACAGTGGAATAAAATAGAAGAACTCCTCCTCATTTATGTAATTAGCCTGAATATGTTTTAAATGTAAGCTCAGTATATGCAGTGCTTCACTTCTAGTGCACAGACAGCTGATGTTATATGTTTATACATGTGTGTTTCCTGCCTTTATAATGGTCTCCCTCATTCATACAGAACTTCTGTAGAGTCCACGTGGAGCTGACGGTTTGGGTTTCAATTGACAACACCTGCCTGCTGTTTCTTCTGTGCCATTTGCTTTGCTCCCACAGTGACCATCTGGCCTGCTCTCTCTCTTCATATTTTTTGTGTCTTAAGGAGAAGACTTCATCAGAGAGATCTTCTATCTGGAATTAAAAATAAGAAATTAAAGTTTTGCTTTTATCAGGAACATTTTGAAATATGAAAACAAGTGTCAAAGTTCCTCATCAAGAGAACAATAGGAAGAAAACTAAAATAAATGCAGTATAAGTCATGAGAACAAATGTTACAAATTGAAGAGGAAGTTAAAAACTTTTTTCACTATTGGGTCACATTTGAAGACTTATCTAGAGTATGAATAGCTGCCTAGACTAAATATAGGTTCACAGTGCTTCTTCCCATTTACATAAAATATTCTTAATGCTTTGTTCAAAACTTTGATATAGTAATGTCAAAAGTAAAACGGTCTGAGATAAGTGAGAATTTGAGTTACTTATCTGGAGTTCTAAGGCGTTGGTTGTGTTTTTGAATTTGGGTTTTCTGGCTAGGATCATTCTGAACTAGGGAAGAGTGCATTAAAAGAGGGAACTGCATCAAAGAGACATAAATTTTGGTTGCTGAAAAACATCAGTTGGCACAGAAAGACTATTGGAAACAATGTCTTATATAATACTGCTTCTAAAGACTATCACTGGTTTTTGGGGGGTTTTTTTCAAGTTTTTTTTTTGTTTTTTAAGTTTTTAAAAGTTTACATGTATGTACTGTTCATTGTTTCTAAGAACAGAGCTTTAGCTTTTTAAACTTACATAGTTATCAAAGGAATAAAGCCAACTACAAAATAAGAACAGAATGCAGTAATTCAGTCAGACTACCACTTTGGAATTAGTTTGGTTCTATAGTATTTTTCCTTGTAATTTTTCTTAATTGTAAGTTTTATCCATACAGGTCCACAATCTCTTTCCTGCAGTTACAAAAATCTGAAAAAAACAAGTGTTCATAAATCATTTGGTGACAGCCTGATCTGAAAAGATGTGAAGCTATTCCATTTCCTATAAATATTTCACTATAGAAACCTGAATATTTGATTATGAGAGCTGTCTTAGACTGCCTGCATGTATTACATGATGTATGCACATTAATTTTCTAAAGTCTAAAATTTTCCAAATCCAAAAGCAGTTTGTTCCCAAGATTTTGAATATGGCATTGTAGGCTTGACTATGAAGACTAAATCTAATATTGGGAATGAATACAGATATTCATAAATTCAACGATTCATGTAAGCAGTCAAACCTGCACAAAACCATTTCTTATCACATTGATACCCTTAATGAGGCACTTTTCATAAGTGAAAATCAGTGTCTGTTAAAGGGCTTATATTTCCCTTTTCCTTAAATACTAAATTAAGGAGGCTTCATAATATTGTAAAGTGCAATTACCCCATAAGTGAAAGGCAGCTTACCTCTTCACCTAAGTTATATTCATCCAAAGGCTGAAGAACAACCATCCGCCAACTGTTGAAGAGATAGAAACCAATTTCAAATGCTTTTGTGTATCTAAATGTAGCAATTTTATTCTCTAAGCACAGCTAATGCAGTAATGTTTTCTTTCCTTGGGACTTCCATAATTCAAATGGTTTTATTTTAGTACATTTTTTAGAAAGATAAAATATTTGTGTTATGAGAAAGAAGACAGAAGATAAGGCCTTACTTTTGGCCTTACAACAGTCTCTTCTGCGTAGCTGCTTTTTATACCTTAGAATGTACTAATTTTGAAATAAGTCCGTGGTATGCTGATAAACTGGCTCAAAAAAGAGGGGAAAAGCTCTGACTTGTAGTAGTTGCCAATTTCTTTGTGTGAAGACTTCCATCATGGCCTTTGGTGGGTTGAACAACTGGATCAGATTCCTATGTAGTAAACAACCAGCTCAACCAGCTAGCTCCAGCCTGCCACTGCCATTGAAAAACACTGTTGCTACAGAACATCATAGCCACAGAAAGTATTCCTTACTTACGTGGAATATATCAGCAGGTTCTCTGTAGGAACTCTCATAATGCTTCCTAAAGTATTAAGAGTTCTCTACATACCTCAAAGTAATTATGAATAAGAGAATTAGAAATTAGCTAGAATACAGATGGGGAGGAATTAATATAGTTGTCACCCAGCTCATGTATCTCTTTCCATCCTTTTCTGTCTCTTGCTTATGGTGCCAGATTTATAAAAACTGCTTTCTTCATTGCTGGCTTAACTTCACTGCCAGCAGGAAGCATCTGTGTATGGCATTCAAGAACCTCCACGATCTGGTTCTTTTTGAGCCTGTGTTTCCTTTATCGCACTACAAAACCAGTCTCCGGCTTATCCTTCCACACTTGTCTGTCTCTGTGCCTGTGTTGTGCTCTCCCTATGTGAATACACTCTACCTTCCCCTCCTTCATGATGTCTTCCCAGTCTTCCCATTCATCTTGCTTTTTGATGTGTTTATTTCTGATCTGGAAATACATCAAAATGCTATTTTTGTTGTCACAGGTGTTTATTGTCTTACAGTGAATACCCTATGCAGATAATTGCTTTCTTTGAAAACTTTTGCAACCTTGTGCAAACCTCCATTTTAAACAGCAAGGACTATTTGTTACTATAATTATTTACACCCCTAACATAGCTTTTAGTGCTGTGTACATAATAGATAACTAAATATTGAATGAAAAAAGTGCCAAAGTAAGCCTTAGTAATTCCCAATTCTTAATAAAAAAGAAGTATACATACCTTGGAGTGAGTATTTCCTTATATTGGAGTTTCTCTAACTTAGCTGGGGCCACTAATGACATGGGAATTACAATATTATCTATGTCATAAGAGCTCTCGCTTCGCAATCTCCTCCGTGCAGTATTCTGCAAAATAGGATTACAGTAGTTTTACAGTAGTACTTGGTTACCTGTGATGATCCTTCCACAAATTATATAAGACAGTATGACAGTGCATCTGAAAACCAAGGCATACCTATTTTCTATAAACTAATAGAATCCATTTTGGCAAGTATACAGTGTACATTTGTGTGTACACACATACAAGCCTGTTTTTAAGACCATAAAAAATATGAATGCCTTAAGATGCAAAACTTATCAGAAGGGAGTACCATAAAGGACCCTAAATGTCAATGAAATGATCTTTTAACAAACTTGCTAATTAGGAAAGGCTATAAAATTAAATAGTTTAAGCCATTTAATAAAGATCATTTTTACAGTCTTCATTTATGTGTTCCTGGTCCCTGAATTTCATGCTGTTTTTTCTAAATTCTCCCACTTTTTGACCTCTACACCCTGACCAAATAACAAAACAATGTAAGAACAACACAAATGCTAGATTCTTAGTAGCAAGATTATGTTTAGCTTCATGTTAAGGAGTAAGGATGGTTATGAAGTTTTTAACACAAAAAAAGCCATAACCAAGGATTAATGAACAATTAGCTCCCTAGTAAAAAAAAAGCTTAATCAAATTTATTGCTTCCTAATAATTCTAAATATGCTAATTATGTGCTAGTAAATATGGCTGTTATAGATTAGAATACATTGTAAGTTTTTTTTAACATCAGTCAGCTGATTTTTAAAAGGCTATAACGCATCTTTTAAAGTTCACTGTACAAAAAAACCTACTTGTGATGATGAATTCTGGGTTCTTGATAGTACATTGACATTAGTAACTGCAGTAAAATTGCTATGAGATCCTGGTTCTGTGCGTTGAAAAGCATATTCTTCAAATCTAGTTCTTTCTCCTGCCATGGAAAGAACCATTGAGAATGTCATACATTAAATGTAACTGGAAGGTATTAGAATTTCTCTTTTCCTAGTTAGGTAACATGCTATTCCTTATTTTTTAAATTCATGTATCAAAAAGAAAAAAAGGAAATGAAAAGAATCTTACCCATAATCCTTGCCACAATTTACATTTTCTGGGGTCGTGACAGTTTTTATTCAATGCATCTTACATTTCTTTAACGTCATTTCCTTTTACTCTCTTCGTGTTTTCTGTAATTCTTCTGAAGTTGAACCTCTAAAACTTACCTCTTAATTTTCTTCTTTATTCTCTCATATTTTTGTTATCTTTGACCTTTTGTTCTGCTTTTTGGGAGATTTCCTTATCTGGATCTTATGACTGTTCTACTGATTTTTGAAACATTCTCCTATTGAAGTACTTATTCTAAAAGTTCTTTTTCTCTTTTATTCATTTTTTTATAGGATCCTATTTCAGGAACGAAATTTCTCTTTTCTCAGGATATTGATTAGAAGTTTACTTCCAACTTTGTTATTTTCTGTTTCTTCCATGTTCCTTTTTTCCACTTGTTCTGCTTTCCTATTTGTGAGTATAAGTTTATGTACAGCCCTTATTTGTTTTGCTTTAGCACAGATATTAATCATTTTCTGTGGAACATAAAATTTAATATACAGTCCATATTGCTTCAGTTGTTTGAAGATGTCATTTCTGGCTGGTAGTTTATTCAAATCATTATCTACATATTGAAATTGGTTGTCTCCTAGGTTTATTATAATTTAGAACTAGAGTTCATTTCTTATGACATTGACTTGTTAAAGACTAGAGCAGGTGTCCTGCACTTTCAAGAGTTGTCTAGTTCTTTGTAGTATAGCATTTGCTTTTTCTTCTATCCCTGTATTTCCATCAAACTCAAAGTTAGGTCTGTCAATTCAAGGGAAACACTTTACATTTATAATGTATTTTTATGTTAAGATACAAATTTCCCTATAGTTCAGTAAACATGAATGAAAGTTCTTCGAAAGCTAGGTGACTCTTGGCTGTCTTAAGATTAAGGTACCAAAAAGCATAATGAAATCTCTGGATGTGGGTGGGAGTTTGTTCATTTTGTGCCACACTAGTTGATCAGGTAGTGGTATCAGGTAGTGACTTGGTCTGTTATGGTGGGATTTCTAGAGGCAATAGTGATAAATATGTTAAATCCCTCATGTATAATTACAGTCCAGTACATCTTGGGTATAAATAGTTTCTAATTTATTGGGTGTACTGATGTACTACACCTAGGTAATACTTGATGAACGTATATATTGCTATTTTCACTAGGACAATGAACAAGAACTGGTAGGGTCTACAGATAACATGTTATTTAATATATATCTTTCCAGTTACATTTTAATTTTATCATTTGCAATAATTATTGACACTATCTTGTCACAAGTCCCCATAACCAACTCACTTTGCATTATTTGCAGAGTTCTGGTTTCAGAGATATCCGTAGTGACTGTAAGCTCCTCAGGGGAACTGAACTAGGTGGTTGAGTTATTTTAGATGAATCTCATCCAATTTCTCAAAATTCTGAGGGAGCATCAGTGAATCAACATCTCCACAATAGGTACCAGAAATGGTAATTAATGAATTTCTAAAAGGCAACCTGTCCTGACATATTTTGAATCTAGAATACAAGGTTGGAGACTAAGTCTTGTCCAGAAGGACAGTTAGTAGAAAATAATTAGGAAACATAGGAAGGAAATCCATAATTGCCATGAAGTGGATGGATTCCCAGTCCACAAATAATTCTGAACTGACTTCTTGAATATGCTGTTACCACGTTCATAAACCATGGATATTTTGTGTAATTAGTGACTTGGATTATGAACTCCCATGAGGCAGCATATGGAGATGAGAATTTTTTATTTTCAGTTTTTAGTGCTAGAGCTCATGTCCTCATTTTAACCTACCTAGTGCTGTTTCACTCAAGTGTCTTTTCTTTCTTCCCTGTAACAGCTGTGCAGAAGGGTCTGACCTTATTTGAGGCTTGCATATAGGAGAATATCCATTTCTCCACTGATTCAGAGAAGTATTATGGACTAAAACAAATGGAAAAGAAAGGAAATGTGAAGTTTTAGTTCCTTAACACAAACAGATAATGAACATGTTTATCTGTTTTTACTTTGTAATACTGCAGAATATTAATATACCAGTCCAAAATTACATATAATGAAATAAGTACATACCAAGATGAAATACTCCTAAACTGAAAATACCCAGAATAAGATTCATTAAAAACATCTTCAGTAAGTGCCCAGTTTCCTATAGTTGCTCCATTATTTTGAGGAGGATGAAGAGGAAAGGAGATCTCATTTTTCTAAATTACCAAATTTTGTGGAGAAGACTTGTTCAGATCTGTAAATCTTGGCTGAATAGGATCTGAATCCTTAGTTCTTAAATCCCTTAAATCTGGGAATAATTCAGGACTAAGTAACATTACAGAATCACAATAGACTGGGATCTCTTGAGAGCAAGAACCAGTTTCATCAGCCTCTTGACTGCCAACACCATTCTTTGTTTTTAAACTGAAGTATAACTGATTTCCAATATTGGGTTAATTTCAAGTGTACAGCATAGTGATTCAGATTTTTCAGATTATGGAAATTACAGATTATTATAAGATACTGAGTACAGTTCCCTGTGCTATACAGTAGATGCTTGATTATCTATTTCATATATAGTACTGTGTATCTGTTAACTCCAAACTCCTAATTTATCCCTCCCCCTCTCCCTCTTAGTATCCGTAAATTCGTTTTCTATGTTTGAGTCTATTTCTGTTTTGTAAATAAGTTCATTTGTATCATTTTTTTTAGATTCCATATATATGTGACATCATAGGATATTTGTCTTTGACTTTTTTAAAGCAATTACTTTTTTAAAACTTTAAGCCACTTAATATCTGTCCCTCAGTTGCCTTATTTATAAGATAGGAATAATAAAAGCTATTGTGGGATTATGAGGATTAAGTGAGTTAATTCCTGTAATAGTCACTAGAAGGCTATCTCACATAAGTATGCAGTACATGTTAGTTTCATTGTGATTACTGTTTCTATCTGAACCTCATATTTCCAGTACTGGATTAATAACCAAATTGGCTTCTTTTTGAAATGCTGTGCAATATGGAAAGGAACAGAGAAAGAAATAATGTAGGCTGAAGTGCCAATTTCTCACCAACACTGGAAAAAAGTATGGCCTACCAAAAGTGACCGAGATTTCAAGATGACAAAGCACCCTAGAAATGATAGGCAGCATTTGTATACATAAACCATGCACAGGTCTGCACATTTACAAACACCCTAGCAGACAAAAGAAGAAACTTGTAAGTAGAGCAGAATTTGTGAGGACTCTCTGAAAGACTAATACCTTGTGAAATTCGAAGAGCAAACTGTAAAAGCATGTGGGAAATTACTGCCACAAAAAATGTGATCAAAATCAAAGGGGCTCTAGACCTGGAAGAAAAACTGGGCAGGAATATTACCTGGAGCAACTGACAGAATGACTACGCATGCCAACACCTCAGCCAGGGTCCTGGATGAGGCCTGAGCACAGAAATGGATGAGTGGATAGTACGGCAATGTATAAATGCCCCACTTTGAAACAATGTCCTGCTCATCCTTAACTGCCTCTGAAAATAGTATAGAGTGCAAATTTCTACCTCTTCCATGAAAAGGATCCTATAAAAAGCAGTGGCAGAACAGTCTCAACAGTGAATATCAAAAAGATGAGAACACAATCAAGACTCCGAAACTCTCAATACTAACAGCATAGATCAAGGAAGTAGGAACAACAAATGGGAGAACCATCTCAAGAAATAGTTAATATATATACAGAATACAGAGTTAACGGGTCTTCAAAATAACTAATATTGCCAAGAGAAACAGGCAGAAGTCTCTGGAGAGACTTCATAAGTAGAAGGTATAATTGTTCATATTTAAAAACAAGATGATCACTCACCGCTGGAATAACAGAACAGACACAGCTAAAAATCAGAATGAGTGGGTTGGAAGAGTAATTCCACAACTCAAGGAAATAGAGTGATGGAAATACAAAAAATAAAAAAATAAAGGAGGATAAACCAAAACAGGGTAACAGAGGAGAGAGTAGAATGAATGGGAGGCAATATTTGAAGAGACAATTGTCAAAATTTTTCCACAGTCAATGTTATGAACCCTAAGATTTCAGTAATACTTGTGTCAAAAAAAAAATCATACAGCATATCACTATGAAGACATCCTAAAAGTACCAGTGAAGGTATAAAAAAAAATTACTGCAAAGGAATGAGAATCAGATTGACATAAAGCATAATCAGATGCAGGAGAAAACAGCAACTTTTTAAAGCACTCAGGGAAAAGGGTAAACAATTCTAAGATGACCCCCAAGATTTCTTACCATCATCAAAGGAAGAATGCAGAGAAAGATGTCAAAGTACAATAACATGGCAGGCATGATTCCAAACTCATTTCTAAAAAGGGGTAACTAGAATTGTGAGAGTTAGGTTTTATAACATATATGTGTCTGTCACATGTTGGTGTTCCAATTGTATCCACTCATTTCAATGGAAATATTTCTAGAGTATTTTAAAGCAAATCCCAGGCAATTCAACCCATCTGTTCTAAAAAGAACTCACCACCTTCCTTGTCTTAAAAGCACAACAAATTTTGAAGAAACTTTAACCTTCTCTAAGTTGATGCTTTTTATTGAATTCTACTTAAAAGTTTTCTTTACATGTTTCCCCTCTTACTCTTCAGTGTTTTTAAGGTTTCAGTGGACTCCTGAAATAGCAGGAAATACATGGCAATCTAGAGTCTAGCGCCACACATTCTCTTCACCTGTTCTAATTATAATAACACTCTCAGCCTTTCAGTTCTTGCTTACCCAAATCCTCCCCTAAATTCCATCCTAAAATACATCTTGATCCAAGATCTCTCCTGTCTCCTGCCTTCCCTTCCCTTTCATTTATATAATCAGTAACTCTGGAGAGCCAGTTTTGTGCCAGGCAGTGTTATACCTTGGGGATACAATGTGAGCAAAAAACAGGCATGGTCCCTGCATGTGCTGTAGCTTACAGGCACTCTGAGAGACTGCAAGTAATGTGTGATAGGAAAAAGAAGTACTACTGATAGAAGATAATGAGTGTATCTAGATAGTAAGAGAGCTCTAGCAAAGGCTTCCCCAGATAGAGTGATAAGATTTCAAATATGAACAGAAATAGCTGATGAATGTAAGGGGAAGGAAGAGAGAATGGTAGAAAGGCCCAAGGCTCCAGGAAGCAGGACAAATTTGGGAACTGAACAGCAGCCAAGTAATGCAGCATAAGGTAGCGTGGTGAAAAAGAACCACGAACAGGTTGTAGACAAGCTATCTAGGCAGGGCTTTCAGGGCCCTCTATTAAATAATATTCCCTCTTGTCATGTATTTTAAAAGATCTGCTGGGAAGCATATGTGATGTAATTAGATTGAAAATATTACTTGCTACAGTGATTGAAGGGAAGTAAACATTGATTGGGCTATTTCAACAGTAAAGAGAAGGGATCATCATTAGGTTGGACTGAAAGTGGTAGAAATAAAGATACAGAAGCAGGCTTGAAGCGTAAGACCACACTGACAGTGGGGTTGGCTATGAGGAAGTGCTGGGGGAGAAGGCTGAGCCCTAGGTGCTGGCTCGCTTGTGTGGGTTGTGATGCTGTTGGTTCCTCTCTCATCTGTCCACTCTAAAAAATAACAAACTTCCTGTTTTGACATAATTTCAGACTTTGAGAAAACTTGAAATAATACAAAGAAGTCCCATATACCTTTTCCTCAGAGTCCTCAGATGTTAACATTTTAGCACATTTGCTTTATCTTTCTGAACTCCAATGAAATTAAGTTATTGACATGATGCCTCTCTAAATATGTCAATATATTTTTTTTCAAAAACAAGAACATTCTCTTATATAGTCACACCATGGTCAAAAGCAAGAAGTTAACACTATTACCTACACAGAGACCTTATTCAAATTTCACCAATTACTCCTATAATGTTCCTTATAGAAAATACTGATGACTCTGCATTCAGTTGACAGGTCTCTTTAAAGTTCTGTCATATCTCAGATAATTCCATTGTTTTGTCTTTCATGACTTGGAACATACTGATGAGAACAGGCCCTTAAGTTGGCTTTGGTTTGTTCTCACAATTGGCAATTAACTAATCAGTTCTTCAGCTTACTTTTCCCTGCTTTATTGTTACCTGAAGTCAGCAGTTCTGTCACAGTTGCCAACTCGGATGGACAAGTACAGGGTAAATCCAAGCTCTGGAGCAAAGCTACCCTAACACAATCTACCCTACAAGAACCCCTGGCCATTTGAATATACGTGAACATAGCACATTGTTTCATTTCTCCATGATGAGGTATGGGATTGTTTCCATTTTCAAAGCCAACAGGATTTGAACTACCTGGAACCTTGTTGAAATGTTGAATCTTAGAAACCATTCGAAACTTGCTGAATCAGAATCTGCACTGTAAGATATCCACCAAGTAATCTGCACACTAAAGTCTGAGAAACAGTGATCTGGAACACTTCACTCTTCCTCCAAATTCCAGTGAAGTATTTGGCATCACCATCTTTGTGGACTTTCTCTTTTTCCCATCACCCTTAACCTCTCTTCCTCTGCCTTCCCCTAGGCAGAGTTATACACTCCCTCCTCTTTTTAGAATGTTTTTTATCATGACTGTACCCATAACATTATTTAATAGTCATGTGTGTGTCTGCTTCCCCCATTACATTATAATTTCTTTGATTTCCTATGATTCACCTTTGATTTCTCAGCACCTAATAGTCTATCTGTCCCAGAGCAGTTGCTCAATAAATGTTGGACTCCAGTTTTACTTAATTCTGTACAAAAGAAAAATTAATGACCAGCCATATAAGACAAACACATAGGATGAAACCTAATTAAGGCTTAGTTATTTGGAAGGGAATGAGGAAAACAGGGAAGGAGAGATCAGTATACAAAAGAATACATTGATTTGCCTAATGTTATTGCAGCATTCAATTCAAATGTCTTCCATTCTTAGCTTTTAATTTCCCATTACCAACATGTCATTACATTATTGATACATTACTAATAATTTTGTGCCTAACATTTACACTGCCCTATATTTAAAAGTCAGATAAATAATAAAACATAAGAAATATAACCACCTAACCTCATTTTTTGCATATTCCCTTTCAAATACATATATTTCATATTTCAAATGTAATAATTTTTATTTGCATATATGTATTACTGTATTTTTTAAATCTGATAACTTGTTATTGTTTCAGATGTCTGCCCAACATTCCTCTGATTAGAGACAGTATCACTTCACTATTAGCTAGCTGTTGATATTATTTCTATTGTGGACATTCCTTTTTTATTTTTATTGAAGTATAGTTGGTTTACAATAATGTTGTGCTAATTTCTGATGTATAGCAGAGTATTTCAGTTATACATATATATATTCCTTTTCATGTTCTTTTTCATTATAGGCTATTACAAAGTATTGAATATAGTTCCTTGTGCTATACAGGAAGACCTTGTTTATCTATTTTATATATAGTAGTTAGTATCTGCAAATCCCAAACTCTCGATCTAGCCCTCCACCCTCCCTGTCCCCCCGGGTAACCAGAAGTTTGTTTTCTATGTCTGTGAGTCTGTTTCTGTTTTGTAAATAAGTTCATTTGTGTCATTTTTTAAAATTCTACATATAAGTGATATCATATGGTATTTTTCTTTCTCTTTCTGGCTTACTTCACTTAATATGATGATCTCCAAGTATTATGGACACTCTTAAAATAATCATTTTCATCATACATTTTTTTTCTTTTTTTCATCATATATTTTTTTCAATTAAAAAATGTTAGTCTCAGGGCAAATTCCAAGAAGTAGAGTTACATCATGTAAATATAACCTGTATTTCCCTATATTTCTTTAGTCTTTTTTTCCTAAGCACAGGCAATTGTTCCTTGTTCCTAGTGCTTTTATTTTTTTTCTTCTCTAACTTTTTACTGTGGAAAAATTTCAAGAAACACATATGGGAATAAGAATAATGAACTCCCCTGTACCTAGCATTCAACATCAAGAATGCTGGTGTGGGGGAGGGTATAGTTCAGTGGTAGAGTGCAGTGCTTAGTATGCACAAGGTCCTGGGTTCAATCCCTGGTACTTCCATTAAAAATAGCAATAGTAATAAATAAACTGAATTACCTCCCCTCACCAAAACAGATTGCTTGATGTAAAGTGTGACACTGATGTGAATGTATTCTACTTCCAGCTTCACTGTTTATAAAAGGTTCATTATTTGTGTAATTATCCTTAAAAAAAAAAAAAAAAAGAATGCTGGTGACCAATCTTGTTTTAGCTCTCTCCCACCAACTTTTTTTTGCTAGAGTATTTTAAAGCACATCCCAGAGGTCATACGTACATATATGTCAGTTTGAATCTCAAATAAACTAACAGGTAAAATGTGTTCCTCAGTAAAATTTGAAGCTTTCTTCATGTAATTCCTTGTTAAGTTTAACCCTAGATATTTTATATTTTCATTGTCAATGTGTCTAGATAATTTATTCTTCTATAAATTCTAACTGGTTATTACTGGTATTTATAAAGGTTACTGATTTTTATAGGTTTATTTAAAAATCTGCTACCTTTCAGAACTCCAATTCTAATAGGCATTCAGTTGATTCTTGAGTTTTTGAGATAGATGATTATTTCATCCAGAAATAATCTAAGTTTGTGTGACTTTTTTGATGTTGAGAAGATTTTAGCTTTGTAGAGAGTCAAAACACATTGATGTGTTTTCTTCCTTTCTCTGATTGCTTCCAAGCACTGACAATGTCCCCACCCCCTATTCAGAGTTTCATTATAATTTTTCAAGTTCTATTCTGAAATTTTAGTGTTTTATTTACAATTCTTGGAACCAAATAGAATTTATTCAGATACATGGTATGAAATGAGTATATAAACAAACTTTCCCCCAAAAGACTAACAGTGCTGTTTATTGAATAGTTCCCCACTTAGTGATTTACAATCCTTCCCTTATATAATAAACTATAAGCTATGTAGTCCACTTCATGAATCTACTCTCCATTTAGTAAGCAAAATAGAATCTATGCTAATGTTTTTATATGTGGTTGGGCTAGATTCTCTCAGTATTTTTTCCAGTAATTCTTTTTATATTTTCCCATTAGTTCTTCCCAATGGGCCTTCCAATTATTTTGTTAAGTTAACCGAATTCTATTAGAACGTTGAGTTACATTGCATTAAACATAAACCAACAGGAAGAACTGATATCATCACTGTTCTTGTCACCAGCACTGCTGTTTCCCCATGTTTAAATTTCTTTTTATACTTATCAATAACATTTCATAATTTTCATTATCACACATTTCCTGTAAGGATTACTCCTGTGCATTTTCTATTTGTGTGTGTGTGATTTGTGAACAGCGAATATTAAAAATTAAGGATTTACATTTATTCCTTTGTCAAATTTTATTTCCTTAGCAAAAGTAATAAGTATATGAAAGATGTAAAAGGTATATAAAGTACAAGATTTGTAAATGACATACCAGGTGATGGAGATATGATACAGTCTCCTACAAATTTATTTTCAGCAAGATCTCCTTTTATTTCAGTCTTTTTTAACAATGTTTCAAAGTGAAAATGAAGAGGCACATCTGAAAGATAAAGGGAAAAAGAAGTATTTTCAGTGAACATCACTCTTTACAGACTCCAATATTAAAGACTGCTTTCTTCCTATGAGTAGTACATAAGGTTAGAAAAATAAGCAAAAGCTTGAAAAGTCAGAACTAACAGAAGTGGCAAAATATTCTTTCTAAGTGTATTGTTAGCAGTGTTTTGGAAATTACTGATTATATGTACTGAACAAACAAAAACACTAACGATGAACAATTTCATAAACTAAAATAGTACATTAGATAAACAAAATTTCACAGATGAAATAAATCCTCCCAAAAGATCTTTAACAAAATTTACAGCAAAACCTGGCTGACTAAGTTCATTCCACCCTACCCTTGTGAACTCTGCATTTGAAATAATGAGGTTTCCAAAAGACATAATTATACGGTATTAATTACTTGAGGGAAAACCACTATAATTCAGATGCAACCTTTTATGAAAATGTCAGGTTTCACATTGTCTTAGTTTTACTAGTATTTTGAATCACAAAATGATATCTACTTTTACAAATACCAAACATGTTGACAAACTAATTTTCTTCTTTTAAATAGTTAGGAGAGGCATTCAATTCACTAAATTTAAACTCCATATGCTCACACCCAAAAGAGAAGCTAAGTAAATAAAATAGATGTGCTTCACTAAAGTGGTTTTTCTTCAATCAATAATGCGAAAACAATCATATTAAAAAGAATTCAAGAGAGACACCTAAACTTTTTCCTAAGAAACATAAATATTTTATAAAGTGGTTGATTTACTAAGTTTTGCTACTGAAAGAAAGTATTTATTTTTAGGAAAACTAATTATGAATGCATAAATCAGGACAGACCCAGGAGAGTCTGGATTTTAACAAAAAAGTATCTCTCCGTCAAATGGTGTATTTTAATGGCAGATCCATACTCAAATGTAGAAAAATATGCACACACAAAGATGGGTTCATGAGTATCAGGGAGGCTGTCCCAAGGGGCAGAGGTAGGATGGATTACTATGACCATATGAAAACTATATGATGAAACGATAAGAAGACAGGTTAAATATGCTGCTTGAATATTTCAGGATTGTGATATTTCCAATTACTAAAACAGAAGTTTGTTTCTCTAAAGAAATACCACTTAACTTTTATAAAGGGTATCACCAATTCTACCACTGTTCTTTGTGAGTTGTGGGAAAACGTGATGCAACTAGGGAGGTGTCTGTTCTACCCATATACTTTCCTTAGCACCCACATTGTGACCTTTATTAAAATATTTCATAACATTTTATTGCACTTAGTTTACATTTCAGTTGTCAAGTTAGAATGCAAGTACCTTGAGGGATATATTTGTATTAATACTCCTGACACCTACTTAGTACCTAGCATACAGCAGATATTTAGATTTTTATTAAAAGAACACAAGAAGAAACAGATAACCCTAACTAGTAGGTGAGGAAGCCAATCTTATTAGAGGGGACATATAGAATGAAAGATATTTATGCCAGCTCTCAGATATATGTCATCGAAGAAACAGATTTACTAATAAGAATACAGAAACACATTGAAGAATATGGCTAGGAGTGTGGCTCTGGAGAAGGACTACCTCAGGTAAAATCCTGTCTCCATCATTTAATAGCTGTGTAATCTCGAATGAATAATTTAACATCTCTAAGCCTTAATTTTCTCCTATGTAAGATAAAGAAGACAACAGTACCTATTCTCATGGGGTTGCTGCAAGAATTAAACAAGGAAATGTAATGTGTTTATAGGACCCAGTGTATGCTAAGACCAAATGTTAGCTGTGTCATTATTGTTACGTGTATTATTTTTGTTTCTATTAATAAAGTTTCCTCAAAGATGGCATAAAATAGTTCCTGCCAGGAACTTACTTCAAAGTTACGGTGTAGACAAGAAACCACTGTAATACTGGGAAAAACCAAGCTAAGGTTCAGGGCAGGAATAGGTAAAAAAAATGGTGCTTTACAAAGACAAGCAGTCTCTGGGATGATTAGAACCGAAAGCTGAAGGAAAGAAAAGCCCATTTGACATATCTCCCCATAAAGAGATGAACCTGAGACAGTATGAAGAATGTTTCCTTTTTAACCCTATTCATTCAGTTCCAGTGTAGATAAGACTGGAAATAGTTGAACAGAAACCAAGAACTGTAAAGAAACTTAAAGCCACCTTAGGGATGCATGGATGTAATGCCTCATTTGTACACTTGTAGATTATAGAGATTCCTGAGGTTCAAAAGTTGACTATACCTAAAGATGGACAATTTTCTTCTCTCAGAGAAATTTAATGCTGATTATAAATGGAGGAATACTATATGGCAGAGAAAACTCCATGCAAAACAACACATTAGAAAAAGAACACTGACTTACTGAGAAACATTTCAATGGCATTGCCATGTTATCAATAAAATGCTAAAAATTTAACACTCAAAGGGAGATTAAAAGCTAGGTATTTCCCAAAGCAAATCAAAATGGTTTCCAAGGAATTAAAGAATCAACTTACAAAGACAGAAAATTAACTCAGCATGTGACTAGATTAATTCCTCTATGAAAATGCTTTAGTTCTAATATCCAGTGATAACTGATAAAAGCTTATTAGGCTCATATTTGTAAGATTAAATTTCATTAATATTTCATAAAAATATTCAGTTACTTAGAAAATTTTTATAAGGAGGCTTACCTGATGGCAATGATAGAACAGAATGGAAAGAAGAATCTAACTCTGATACATGTTCTCTCAGTATTTGAGACTTTGAATTGTGCTCACAGCTACTCCAAGTTGAAGCTGATTGCAGGCAAGGCATTTGTGTAGGATTTAAAAACCTTGTTTCTTTTGAAGGCAAAGTCTGCAAGAAAAAAAAAAAAAAAAGACTACATTTTTGTTGAAAACTGAATCAGAGAGAATGTAACATAGTACAGTATCTGATTGACACCAGCAAGAAGTCCTGCATTACTAAAGTCACCTCGGAGGGGGTGCTTTACAATGACCTGGAGTAGGTGACAGAAGTTACTGACGGCTGTGAATGTGATAAGATTTGACTAGGGTTGACGCCACTAACCCCTGCCTTGTTCAAGGGTCAGCTGTCTGTTCTCCTTACGGCCTGTTGTAACCAGTGAGTGACATTAGAGTCCGCCTTAAGTTAAAATGCCAGACAATATCTACACTGGAATAACAGTGAAGTTCTATGAAGTAATATGTATCACATATTTACATTAAGTAAAATTAAATTTACAGTAAAACATTAAAAAAGATATATATAAACATGTAATATGTTTCATGAATTTGAATTTCTTAAGACAAAAATTTCAATCCAGAAATCTCAAGAAAATCACGTTGCTAAATCAAAAAAGTTATGTTGCTACATTAAAAAATACATATTCTGTTAAATGTTAGGTCTTTAAATTATTCTTTCTGGTTATAAAATTAGCATACAACCAATGAAAAATATCCATAAAATAGAGCAAATATTTTAAAAATTAATAGAGTTCACTTGTACTCCATCTCTCATACCTCTACCTCCTATAATAACAGTTAAGACTCATTTTTTAATGGAATTGATATTTAAAATGCTTATAGTAACTGAAATATTTAGATGCCATTTAAAATTTTTTTTTATTTTATAAGCTTACATTAAGTTTGTCAACGTTCTTGAGTTTGTTTTCTGTCTAACTGGCATTTTCTGTGTTTCCATAGCATCTTGGGCATAGCATTCTCTGCCACAGCATTCAAACAGATTTCCTCTGGACTGTGAGCTCCTTGAAGGGTGGGACTACAATGGCCCTGACATATGGTTGAAACTTGAATGCTCACCATATGAATTTTATTTTATTTGCTTTAAAAAAAAAATTTAAGTGAACAGAACTTTTCAAATACATGTGTGCCTGACACTATTTCATTGGGGGAAACAACAGTCCCTGTTAATATATGCTAAGATTTATCACATAATGACTTCTGTTTATTATCCACTGGCCAAGACTTAGGTCAGCTAGTCATACCTAGCTGCAAGGAAGGCTAAGAAATGCAGTCATTATTCTGGATGGTCAAGTAAATTGTTGATTTTTATAAGAAGACAGAACATGTGGATACATGGTTATAAGGATGTGAGTCATGTCCAAGATTTATTCTAATGCTGCTATAGGTATATATCTATAGGAACAGTTCCTGTTTCTTACCTTTACAAGATGCACTGGTACTTTTGACTCACTCTAGAATTATTTGTTCTTTTATGATGTCATTCAAAAAGATACAAGAAACAATTATTTAAAATTACAAAGAGAAAATGTGCTAACCTCCCCTTTTCCATGTATGGCTAGAACATTATGAATAAAAGGTGATAAAATCTGAATATTTACCATATAATTAGTTTTCTCTTGCAATTTTTCCAAATCCAGGAAACCCATTAGCCAATTTGAAACTATCCTAAATAATTATGGAGACAAGTGAGGGGCATCTAGGAAAAGGCCTTTTTTCCCCTGCAGAGAAAGTGAAGCCCAGGAGGCTGAAAAGGAATGGTTGGAGAAATAAGAGAAAAGTCTAGAGATTCCTGCCAATAAAAATTCAAATGTCTAGAGGGTGTGATCAACAATACCATATGCTGCATAAGATTCAAGCAAAAAAAGCCTGAAAAGCATCCACTACATGTTTTAACTTTAACAATGAAACATTTCATATATACAAGAGAGCATATAATTTGTAAGGAAAGCATAAAGTAGTGTTTAAAAAACACCTTTACTCACCATCCTACTTTAAGAAACAGAACAATACCAATACCTTTGAAGACTTTTCCTCCTGTCCCACCACCATGAGTCTGTGGCAGAGATTGCTACTTTCCTCCCAATATCTGTCCTCTCCCCCTGTTCTAAAACTGATTTTCAGCTGGGCACATTTCTCAAACTTCCTTGCACTGAAAAATTACTAAATCCTAGCCAGCAGACCATGAAGAGAAGTCATGTGTGCAATCTTTAGAAACTGGCCTTACAAAGGTCCCTTAGCCCTCCATTCTCCCACCTGTGATGGCGGGCTACCATAGCCTTGTGGATGAGGGTCATGCTCAAAAGATCAAACAAAAAGGCAGGAGGAGCCTGGTTCCTAGAGAACGACATGGTTGTGATGCCTAGAATATTTTCAATCTGTTGTAAAAAGAAATAAATTTACAACTTTCTTTGTTTCACTAATTGGAATTTCTGTCAAATGGAGCTAAACCAGTATCTTAACTAATACAATGTACCTCCTTAATCATATTTTTCTCTCACATTTCCAGGAGTAACTGCTATCCTTAATTCTAATTTTATCATTTCCTTGTTTTTTTCTTTATAGTTTTTCCACACAAGTATATGTACTCCTATATAATTTACTATTTAAGTCTGTATGCTTTAAAAATGTATATAGACAGAATAATACTAATGTACTTTCCTGCTTTAGTACTCAACATAATGGGCACACAATTTATCATTCTACTGTTTACAAATATCTAGATTGTTTCCAATGTTTTACCATTAAAAAAAATGCTAGTAGGATTATCATATTTTTCTCCTGGCACATGGGTGCAAGATATTCTCTAGAGACACTGCTAGAAATGTAACTGCTGGTTCTACAAATGCATGAATGCACATGTTCAACTTCACTAGATGATATATGTTACCAAGTAGTTGTAACTAATTTATACTCCAACAGAGCACATCGTAGTTCTCACTGCTTCAGATCCATCCAGCAAGGGTATTGTCAGACTTCTTATTTTGGCCAGTCATAGAGCATACAAATAGTATCTCATGGTTGAAATTTGTATTGCTCTCTTTACTGTTTAAATTGACCACCTTTTCATACCTGTAACTGGCCAGTTAGTTTTCCTTCTTTGGGGAAATACATGTTTTGATAATTTTTTCTATTGAGATGTCTTTTTCTTGTTGTTTTTTTTAAGTTCTTAATATACTCTAGAGTTACAAATCCTCTGCAGGTTCAATATGTTGCTCCCTGTCTGAGCTTCTCTTTTCACTTTTTTGGTCTTTTAATCAACAGTTATTCTTAACTTAAATGTTTCCTTTATAAATAGTTTGTACTTTTTTGTATCTTGATGAGGAAATCTTTTGTATTTTGATGAGGAAACCTTACCCTAGTGATTCACACTTTTAAAGATTGTACTTTATCTTCTGTATAATTTTTTAAATAGCTTAATTTCCACCAAAAACCTATAGAATTTTGTTTAAAAGCACTGAATTTATAAATCAATTGGAATATTTTTAACATTTAAAGAATTTTGATATCATAATTAAAGATCATCCAATCCAATCCATAAATATGGCATATCTCTTCATTTATTTAGGTCATCTTTAATTTCTTTCAATAAAATTTTAGAAAATTTTTCTTTTAAAGTCTTCACATATTTTGTTAGATATATTCCTAGGTACTATATAATATTTACTGTTTCATGTAAAAGGGATTTTAAAATAAAATTGACATATATTGAAGATATCCCACAACTTTGCTAACCTTTCTTATTCTAAGAATATTACTTCTTGTTTCTTTTAGTTTTCTATTAACCAGACTGTCTACAAATAATGGCAATTTAGTTTCTTTCACTCAATCCTAAAACCTTTATTCATTATTATTTATAAGGTTGCAAGCATGCTAGATGGGCTCACTAGTTCAATAATAAATGGAAATTATCAAAGGAGACTATTTTTGTTCCTGATTATAAAGGAAATGCTTTTAATTTTTCAGGATTAAGAGTGATGTGGATTAAGAATGGTTGTAGAATTTTTTCTTATATTCTGTATTGGAATATATTCCCACTTTGCCAAAAGTGTTTTTTTAATATGTTAATGTTGAACTTAGTCATATACTTTTTGTGACTCTAGTGAAATGATTACATGGCTTTTCTTTTTTAATCTAATAATGTGACTATTACATTAACAGATTTTTAAGGGTCAAACCAACCTTGGATTCTTCTCAAGGAATCTTGCTAGTGGTTTATCAATTTCTTTTTAAAGAACCAGCAACTGAGTTTGTTTAATTTCTATACTGTATATGGAAATTTATTGCATATGTATGTTTGTTTTTATATTTCATTGATTCCTATCTTATTAGGATTATTAAAATATTTTGTTATATTTTTGCCCCTCTGTTAACTTAAACTTATAGATTCTTTTCTTTTAGTGGTTCTCCTGGAGATTACAGTGTGCATCCTTAACTTAATGGCTTTTAGAGTATAAAACAAATTATACCTTTTACGACTTCCCTGAAAACAATGGGACATTAGAATACTTTTTAACTCCACTTAATCTCCCCTTTCTTTGCTATTTAATTGTATATATATTTAAAACACTACAACATATTACTATTTTTGCTGTCAACATTTATATTATCCATATATTTATCCTTTCCATTGTTCTTAGCATCTTCCTACAATTCTGTTTTCACCTGGGATCATGTTCTCTCTCCCTTTGCTATAATTATAGTGTAGATTTGCTGTCAACAAATTCTCTCCATTTTTACTTATCTGACATCTTTGTATATCATCATATTTGAAGAATATTTTTGTGGATACAGAATTCTAGGTTGGCTTTTTTTTTTTCTTTTAGTATTTTAAGGATATTCTGGCTTTCATTGTTTCTGTTGAGTAGTTGTCTTATTGCTGCCCTCATTTGAAGGTAATGTGTCTTTTTTACCCTGACTGCTTTTAATATTTTTCTGTGTCTTCACTTTTTAGCAGGCTTGTAATAATATGCCTTGACATAATTTCTATGTATTTACTCTTTTGAGGCTCACAGAACTACCTGAATCTTTGGGTTGATGTTCTGTTTTAGTTTGGGGAATAGTCTCTATTATTATCTGTTCAAATGTTACTTCTGTCCTATTCTCTCTCCTTCCTTCTAGAGTTCAATAAAATATATGGGTAACTTTTCCTCACTGATTCACAGATTCCAAATATCTGATAAAATAATCTGTTTTTTCCCACTTGTTCTCTATTTTTCCAACATTAATTGTAGCTATTTTAATGTTCTTGGCTGTTAAATCTTAAGTATCAGAATCACTCGATGGTCTATCATTTTTGTCTATTTTTTCTCTTTTGAAGTTTGGTCATGTGGTCCTGTCTTCTGGGATGCCTAGTAATTTTTGATTGAATGCCAGATGATATTTTTTTTTTAAAAATCACAAAGTCTCCAAATGATATAGTTTCTCTAGAGAGGGTTCTCTTTCCCCACTTCTCATAGATAAAGTGCAGATTTCTCTCCTTTAATCATATTGCAGAGTGTGCTCCGTTAAGTCTAGGTTGCAGCCCTAGTATGTTTTATATACCTGATTTGCTCCTGGCCCTTCAAAGTTTTCAGCTAAGTGTTTTGGTATATTTTACAGAGTTTCCCCTGATCATTCAGTCCTTTAAAAAAAAAAAAATCTTAAGAGTATGCTGAAGAGTGCCACTCTGCTTTGAAGAGGCTTTTGTCATTGATGTTTTAAGCCTGCTCTCTGCAGCCCGAGTAGTTAGCAAATGTTATGAAGAGAACATTGGTCAAAAATGTTCTGAAATGAAAACTGGCCGTGTGTTTTGGATCGCCCAAAACATATCATCTATTAGCATCTGCACCAAATTTGAAAATTTTTGCCAAAGTTCCAGGGCAAGAGTGGTTGCAGGAGCCAGCTCTTCTAGGTGTTTCCCTCTCTGAAGTCATATAATAAAACTTCTCCTCTAAATTTTATATTTATTAATTTCTTCTCATGTCTTCCAATTCTCTTTTTCCTCTCTGTATTTCATTTTCCTTTCCTTCCTTCCTTTTTAATTCCGAGGATTTCCATTTTCAAGCTAGATTAGTCATGCACTGTAAAAATATTCTTCATATTTTATATTCTAATATTTTGTATCTGAAGGCTTTCCTAAGATAACTGTCACATCATATTACTGGAATCAGAAGTTCAATATTGGATCTGACAATTGAAAGGTCACTCTGACCTTTAAAAATTGTTTCAATAAAATACTTTTGTTGGACACCATACTACAGCAGGGTAAAGAGGGAAATAAAATAATGATATAGCAGTGCTTCTCAGGAAACCCAACAAACGATAGAGATAAATAGAAACACTTTCAAACTTGTTGTGGAGGAAAGAGATTAAACAATAGTTAAACGGGATGTGTTATTAAGAAATCAGTTTTCAGTGCACCAGAAACTAACACATTATAAACTGATTATATTTCAATAAAAAGTTTTTAAAATAAGAAATCAGTTTTGAAACTAGAAAAGGCAATTCCATTTCTGTCCATGAATAAACAAGTAGAACCTAATTAAATGTAAAAGCTTTTGCACAGCAAAGGAAACCACTGACAAAACGGAAAGACAACCTACTTAATAGGAGAAAACATTCACAATATGATCAATAAGTGCTTAATATCCAAAATTTATGAACAACTTATACAACTCAACAGCAAAACAAACAAACAAACAAAAAAAACATCCAATCAAAAAATAGAAGACCTAAATAGACATTTTTCTGAAGATGACCTACAGATGGCCAAGAGGCACATGAAAAAGTGCTCAACATCACTAATCAACAAAAAAAATGCAAAACAAAACCACAATGAGATATCACCTCACACCTATCAAAATGGCTATCATCAAAAATCTATACATAACAAGGGTTGGTAAGGACATGGAAAAAGGGGGACCTTGGTATACTGTTGGTGGGAATGTAAATTGGCGCAGCCACTATGGAAAACAGTATGGAGGTTCCTCAAAAAACTAAAAATAGAACTACCATATGATCCAGCAATTCCACTGCTGGATATATATCCAAAGAAAATGAGAATACTAATTTGAAAAGATAAATGCACCCCAATGTTCATAGTAGCACTATTTACAGTAACAAAGATATGGAAGCAACCTAAGTGCCTATCAATAGCTGAATGGATAAAGACAATGTTACATATATACACAATGGGATAAAAAAAGAATGAAATGCTACCATTTGCAATAACATGGTTGAACCTAGAGAGTATTATGCTTAGTGATATCAGTCAGACAGAGAAAGACAAATACTCTATGTTATCACTTACATGTGGTATCTGAAAAATAAAACAAATGTATATAGCGAAGCAGAAACAGACTCACAGATATAGAGAACAAACTAGTGGGTAGAGGGAAGGAAGTGGGGACAAGATAGGCGAAGGAGATTAAGAGATGTAAACTACTATGTATTAAGTAAATAAGCTACAAGGGTATTTTGTACAGCACAGGGAAATATAGCCATTGTTTTGTAGTAATTTTAAATGGAGTATAAGCCATACAAATATTGAATCATTATATTGTATACCTGAAACTAATACAATATTGAAAATTAACTATACTTCAATTTTAAAAAGTACAGCTATGGGGCTTATATTAAACAACTATTTTCAGAACTTGGACAACAGGCAGCATATGACTTATCCCTTAGAGAAGAAAAACAAATGAGATGATCCTATAAATCTATCAGATTTTTGCACAAGGAGGGGGATCCAAGTAGAGTATGACAGTCTAACTGACTTGAAGAGACAGATGCTAAGTTTTGGGGAGAAAAAGCTGGCTATAACTTGTAGAAGTGCTGCCATAGAAGAGGAAGCTATGCAGAGAAAGGGCTGCAGAAATCCACACTGGGTGCATTCCAACCTTTTGTCAAATAATAATCTACATGTGCAGAGAGCGAAACAAAAGAGGCCAATCTAAGAACAAGTAATTTCCAGGGAAAGAAAAAAGGCAGGGGAAAAAAAAAGAACAAACAATACATGGGAGAAAAAAAAATAACAAACTGGTCGACTTAAACCAATGTCGTGGATATAAGGTGCTATCTCATTGTTTTAATCTGTGTTTTTTCAAATTACTAATGAAGTGTCCACTTTTTATATTTGTTGGATTGGTAGAACCTCTCTTTTATTAAGTGACATGTTCAAGTCTTTTACTCATTTTTAATTTGTTGACACTTTTTCCTTCGGTAGTTTCATATTCTGACTGTGAGTTCTATGATAGTTACATGTACAGAAAATATCTTCTCTCATGGTTGTTTGTGCTTCACTGTCTTTTCAACAGAAATTCTTCATTTTTATGTAGTTACTTTCACAACTTTAAGGCTTACTAGGATATTTTCCTACTTTGAGATCATGTATTCTATAGTAGGTTCTAAAATGTCTTTTTAATATTTCCTTCTATTTTTAATTCTATAATTTACCACTGAATGACTAATACATAGTAAGGAATAAGAGATCCAATTGCATTTTCCCCATATGAATAAGCAATTTCTCCGGCACCATCAACTTAAAAAACTATCCTTTCCTGACCGCTCTCCAGTACCACCTATCTTAAGTCAAGTGTACACATACACTCAGTCTGTCTCTGAGCTCTCTGCTGTTTCGTTGTTTATCTGTCTAGCCCTGTACACATGCACCAATACCATACTGTCTTAATTCCTATAGCTTTAAAATACTATTTGTTTTCTGGTAGAGTAAGTCCTCCCACTGTGTTCTTTGAGAGTGTCATATTTATTCTTGATCTGTTGTATTGCTGTACAAATTTTAAAATAAAACTGTCAAGTTCCAAAATAAACAAACAAAATCCCATACTAAAATACATAAAACAGATGAGATTTTTGATAGCCATTGTCTTAAAACTATGAGTCAATTTTTCTGTAATGGATTTGTACATCTTTGGCTAGATAGATTACAAAGCACTTGATAATTTTCAGTATCATTATAAAATAGTACCTTTAATTTTACTCTTTGCTGGAAAATAATTTTATAAACTGATTATGAATTCAAATAGTTTGTTTATTCTTTTGGATTCTCTACAAAAACAGTCTACAAATGAACATCTTGAGTCTTCCATTCTAAATTTTGTATCTTTTACTGTTTGTTCAGCTGTGCTGGAAGATCTTTTCAGTAAAAGACAGAACACAAAAGGCAATGGTGGACATCCTGTATCCTTCCCAATCTCAGAATGAAAGGCTCCAGGTTTCATGATTAAGTATGATGTTTAGTGTACATTTCTGTAGATACCCTTTTAAACATCAGATTAAGAAAGTTACCTTCTATTCCAGAGTTTTTACCATGAAGAGACAAGTAACATTATAAAATCTTATTTTCCGTTCTATTTAGATAATCAAATAATTTCTTTTACCTAACTATTACACTATTTTCTAATGTTAAATCAATCATGAATTCCAAGTATGAAGCCAATTTTGTCAAGATGTCATTTTCTTTACATACATTGTTCGGTTTAGCTGTTAGCATTTTGTTTAGAATTTCTGCATCTCTGTCCAGAACAGAGATAAGCCTAACATTTTTCTTTTTTTAAAAACCACCCTTGTTATTTGTTCATATAGATATTATGGTAGACTCAATTTCTTTTCTTTGAGTTTATATAAGGTTGGAATTATATTTTCCTTGATTATTCAGTAGCATTTGATGTTCAGTGAAGTCACCTGAATCTCAAGTTTTCTTGTGAAAAGAATTTTAATGATGGATTCAATTTCCTTAATAGTTATAAACTATTCAGGTTTTCTATTTCTTTTTTATACAACTTTGATATGCTACATACTTTTAAGGACTTTGTCTATTTTATATAAATTTTCAAATTTAAGGACATAAAATTGTCCTTTTTTTCCTCTAGTATTATTTTTAGAAAGATGTATATTTTTAGCAGAACACACTGCCATTCTGTGTATAATTTAGGGTTCTATTTTTAAGGAAGAAAGGGAAAGTTGATATTGCATGGGCAAGGAGCTGGGAGGTATAAACAGAATCCAATAAGAACCATACTGACTGAGCAAAAGAGCTGGAAAATGACTAGCTCTAAGGTCTATCAGCCAGAGCACTGATGTAGCTTGCAGAGTACAATAGTGTCATAGCACTAGAATCATGGCAGAATACCTAACAGTCAGTCTTTCTCTAAAATGGTATAATACTATTAAAAGATTTCTGTATCTTTTTATTCTGAAGGTATTCTGTTGTTAAAGGTCAAAACTCTAAGTTGTATGGTCCCTGAAACTCAAGGTATCTGTTATTTATTAGATAATCTAAATATTTTGACCTTCATAAGAACCCAAGTATGGTCATGAAAAAGAACAATTATTTTTAACTTCAAAGAAACCTGCAGGACTGATTACAGATCCACATTCTGCATATGCATAGCCTTTCTAGAGGAAAGGCAAAAAAGAAGAGAGTAACTAATAAAGCAGACTAGGAACAATAAGAATGTGTGTTGTAGGCCAAAAACCCTTCCACTTCCAATGAAATAATGAATAAGATGTTTCATTTCTTAGAAACATCTTAAATAAGTCAAAAACAATCAGCTAACTTAAACTTTGAGGTTCTTTTGTCAAAAATTTCATAAAAGTGAACACAGCTACCACAAGATTAAACATTTTAACAAAGATGTTTTTGGATAAATATTATTAGGCAGCACACAAACTAGCACTGGCTCAGCTTCCTTATGATTTTTAAGGAACTAAAGGTACGTTATCCCCATGTACTGAGCACCTTCTGAACTGCACATGCAGGTGGCCTGTAAACAACAAAGCACTGCATTCATTTATATATTCTAAGTGATATGGCAAGTGAATTAGTCATTTTAAGATGTTAATGTTGATACGATGACAACTTGGTACAGGAATGGCAAATAATACAGCATGTCTGCCACCAGTCTGTTTGCCTAATTTGCAACAAAGATTGATAATTAATCGTGGAATCCCCTTTCCCAAGCCCAGATGCCAAAATCTTTCTCAAACAGAGCTTCAGAGAGCCAACAGCCACTCAAGTCAACTGCAGTAGGCAAGAGAAATGGAGAACATTCGGCGTTCTTTCCTTAGTGGCTTGAAATAAGTTAATACACAACGTAAAAGAGAATGGACTATAAAGAAAAAATACATAATCAAGCACTATACACGTTTAAAGCAAATGACGTCAGGTTTGTTTCTTTGTGTTCTGAAAGGTACATTTTACTCATCCGCTTCACAATGGAGTTTAGAGCATTATGAACCAGATGACATTAAATTGAGAGCCAGATTGGGCTCATGTTCTGCTGCTACTTAATCCCTGATATAAGTGTTACTATTAAGACTTACTTGGACCCTTCTACACTGCTGGTGGGAATGCAGTTTGGTGCAGCCACTGTGGAAAACAGTATGGAGATTCCTCAAAAGACTAGGAATAGACTTACCATATGACCCAGGAATCCTGCTCCTGGGCCTATATCCAGAAGGAACCCTATTTCAAAATGACACCTGCACCCCAATGTTCATAGCAGCACTATTTACAATAGCCAAGACATGGAAACAGCCTAAATGCCCATCAACAGATGACTGGATAAAGAAGATGTGGTATATTTATACAATGGAATACTATTCAGCCATAAAAATCGACAACATAACGCCATTTGCAGCAACATGGATGCTCCTGGAGAATGTCATTCTAAGTGAAGTAAGCCAGAAAGAGAAAGAAAAATACCACATGAGATCACTCATATGTGGAATCTAAAAAACAAAACAAAACAAAACATAAATACAAAACAGAAACAGACTCATAGACATAGAATACAAACTTGTGGTTGCCAAGGGGGCGGGGGATGGGAAGGGACAGACTGGGATTTCAAAACGTAGAATAGATAAACAAGATTATACTGTATAGCACAGAGAAATATATACAAGATCTTATGGTAGCTCACAGAGAAAAAAATGTGACAATGAATGTATGTACGTTCATGTATAACTGAAAAATTGTGCTCTACACTGGAATTTGACACAACATTGTAAAATGACTATAACTCAAAAAAAAGTTTAAAAAAAATTACTTACTTGGGCATTTTACAGAGTGAACTCAGCAAATACCATGATTTGCTGTAGTTCTTCTTCCTCTTTCTTTGATCACATCAAATCAGTTACGAATACTAGTCATTTCTTCCTTGAAATGTTTTTTTTAATACCTGTCCATTTCATTCCCCTCTAAAGCCTTACATCTGGACTACTGTAACAGCCTCTTTTATTAAAATAAGTAATTATTAGTTTTATTAGTGAGTCTTCACAGTCTCAAAAAGTAGATTTTATTTTTTATTTTTTGAAGTATAGTTGATTTACAATGTTTTGTTAGTTTCTGCTCTACAGCGTGGTGACTCAGGTATACCTATATTCTTTTTCATTACAGGTTATTACAAGCTACTGAACATAGCTCCCTGTGCTGTACGGTAGGACCTAGTTTGTCTGCTTTGTACCTGGTAGTTCGTATGGACTACTGCAATAGCCCTTAACTGATCTCTGTTTCTCTAATCTCTTCCTGGTGCAAACAGTACTTTTCAGAGGTACCAGGTCACTCTTTCCAAACTAATACTTGGATCATTTTGCTTTCCCACACCACAACTGTCACTGATTTCCCCAGTGTTGTCATATAATTGAATCATCATCATTGTTCACATTTGATGAGGATTTACATGCCAAGCACTGGGCTAAATATCTTTCAAATGTATTATCTTATTTTAACATCAACACAACTCTATAGGGCAACCATTATTTTTCTTTCCTTCATTGCTTGATTCAGCTGTCTTAATTTGGGGTTACCCACTCCCCTAAAACAGATCCCAAGTGGAAAACTGCTTAATGGTCACAAATTCCTCCCATCCCTGTATGTAAGTATATCCCTTTGTTGCAACTCCTATGTACAGATGGAGTCTATTTCTCCACCCTCTGGAATCTGGCCTGGCCATGCGACTTGCTCTGACCTGTAGAATGCAGCAGAAATGATGATATTGAGATCCAGGGCCTATGCCTCAAGAGGCTTGTAGTTTCCCCTTGCCATCCTGGAGCACTGTCCTGAAGTGCCATGTAAGGAAGCCATTCTAGTTACTGCAGAATGAGAGGCCACAAGGAGAACTAAGTCTCCTTAGTCAACAGCCAGCACTACCTGCTGAATGAGTAAGTGAGGCTAACTTTTTCCAGCTCAATTAACTCTTTAGCTGAATGTAGCCACATAAAGGTAGCCCTATTTTTATGCACGAGGAAAAGAAGGCAGTGAGTGATCTGCACAATGCTACACACTATTGTTAAGAAGTAGAACTAAGATTTCAACCCAGTATGTCTTCTAGAACCTATGCATGAAACCACTAAAACGTGCTGACTCCCCAGATTTACCTGTAATTACAGAAGGTATATTTTCTCAAAGAAATGTTACACATGCTATAAATTTGTCTCTACAAGTCAACCCATAAAAGTCCCTGTAGTACAGAATTGCTACAGTAATGTGAGAAAATCCTCCACCAAGATACTTCTACTCTCCAGAGCAGATGCTCCAACAGGGGGAACTGAAGTTGGTGCAGCATGGAAGAGGAAGAGTCGGCTTCCCAACAGAGCAAGCATATATATAGGCTCTAAGTCACCTCCTCCTCCTCTTTCCATCAGATGCCTCCTACACCAGGGAGCTAACCTATTTTCTGTTTCAGAGCCACTGTTTGTTACCTCAATTCAGATTTTTCTTCTCCTTTCCCTCAGTGTAGAAGGGAATATTCATCTCTTGTTTGCAATTAAATCTACATGTGCTTCTGCCTTGTTTCCCCAACAGGAATTTAAATCTCTGTAAGACCATGTCTTTATTTTTCTCTAAAATTCTTAAACTATTTGCTCACAAAAGTAGCCTGCATGCACATAAAGTTACAAAGCTAATCATTTCACATTTTAAAAAGTAAATGAAAACCTTAAAATGGAATATTTATTGTATATACCTTAACTTACATAATTAGATTATTTTGTTAAAACAGTCTTATGATTTAATAATCTATGAAATAACAATGAGATTGACTATTGAATACCAAGAAACACTACTTTCACAAATTTGTCTTGAGAGACAAAAAGAACACAGAAGAACAGAATTTAAATCAGGAATTGTTCTACTTTATTTTGTAAGGGTTATAATATTTATTCTTAATTGTAAGTTTTACTTCAATTTATAAATATGTGAGATCTACTACAACTGTTATCATAAATATATATGAAATGGCTTTTGGATTACACGCTAAAATTTATGAATAAAAAAATTTTCCTGCTCAAAATAGTTTCACACCCCTCATTCCATAGTCCTAGCTTGACTATTTTATATTTAATTTACTACTTTTGTAGGACTTTGCAAAGTACAAATAGCATTCTTCAGAGTGACAGTATCACTGGTAAATAGTTTACCAGAGATTATCAGGGTCTCCTAGAGACAATATGGGTTAGTTATGTTTACATAAAAGCAAGGAGAGGAAAAGAAAAAAAAAATAAGTTAGGGAACCTAAAAGAATCCTATGGGAAAGCAGGAAGCTTGCATAAGAACACTAGGCACCATAGGGGATGGGAGACACCATGAGGGAAGGACAGTAAAGGACAAGCAAGGGTCCCTCAAACAAAGTTTCACTTAAGTAAAATTTGGCCTGAGTCAAGTCTTGATATTTATAGCATGGTGACTTACAACTTATATTCAGGGGCTGCTTTGAAATATTAATAGGGAAGAAATAATCACCACCATGGCCACCCCCCAATATGGAGGAAGGTAGTTGGGAGCATGACCAAATGAAACTTTGGGCTTTTTCCTAATGCCTTTCCCGACTCCTAGCCAAACTGTCTATACTTTTATCAATTTCATATAAAACATTTAATATTCTGATCTTTGATCTGAATGACTGAATAAATTTCTTGGCTTATTCTTACTCACTTATCCTGTTTCTCTAGAAAACTATATCCAGAATTCTAACCTTGGGTGTCAGAAGCCTCTGTCCTCTTGTCCCAGTGGGGCAGAGACTCCCCCTGCCAGGAGGTGGTCAGGGTGGCCTCTGTTGTCTAAGCTGAAACACCAGCAGGGTAGGGCCTAAGGTTGCATAGTGACTCATACTCTTATCAAGCAAGAGCTGAAGAAGTATATTATGGCCAAATACCCACTTTTTTCTTTAATTCTTTTTTTTTTTAATTGAAGTATAGCTGATTTACAATGTATCAGTACAGGTGTACAGCAAAGTGATTCAGTTATACACACACACATTCAGATATATATATATATACTCTTTCAGGTTCTATTTTATTATATGTTATTACAAGATACTGAATATAGTTCCCTGTGCTATACAGTAGGTTCTCATTGTTTATCTATTTTATATATAGTAGTATGTGTATGTTAATTCCAAATTCCTAATTTAACCCTTCCCCATCTTTCCCCTTTGATAGCCATAGTTTGTTTTCTATGTCTGTGAATCTATTTCTGTTTTATAAATAAGTTCAT
Organism: Camelus dromedarius; assembly: GCF_036321535.1. NCBI lineage: Eukaryota > Metazoa > Chordata > Mammalia > Artiodactyla > Camelidae > Camelus > Camelus dromedarius. Next base: position 64,895,760 of record NC_087439.1, on the reverse strand, counting down.
TTGTATCATTTTTTTTAGATCTGCAAATTCTGCAAATAAGTGATATCATATGATATTTGTCTTTCTCTGACTTACTTAATATGATCTTAAATTCTTAATTGCAAATAAAATTGAACTTTAAAGAAAGCTATTAGCCACAATTTACATTTTAAGACTTAAGAGTATTATTCTGGAAAACATATTCATACTTTATCTATGCTTGCCAATGCATTTTCCTGATTCTAAAGATAACTCTATAATTCAGGTAGATTAAGCAATGTTATACCAAGTATAAAAAGACATAAGACTCTCCAGGAATAAACTAAAGTTATTTTAATAAAGAATAAGTAAGTAATGTATGTATGAATAATAATGAATATCAAAGGATATGATTCAGCTTGAAGATAAGGCAGCAAAAAAAATTAAAATAACTTTAGAAACTATGTGAAGTTTTAATAATTATTAATATTGGCTGAGATTTCATAGGGAGAAATAGTCTGAAACAACTCACACAGCATTCAAATCAGATGTTTTACTCAAGCTCATGAAAGAAGTAGTGTTAAGACTTAGCATTAACACTTAAAAGAAAACTGTAAGTTCATACTTATATTTATGTAAATAGTGCATCTTTTCATCCCACTTTGTGTTTCAGTTTCCCCACAGGAAATGTGGCATGAATATTAAATAAGAAATACATGTATTCATAAGTTGAAACAGTACCTGGCACATGATAATTGCCTAATAAATATTAGCTACTATTATTTCACAGTCTTATTAAAGATTAGTATTGTTAAAAAGGGTAAAAATAAGTAAAGATGTATACGAATTTATGCTTTTTATTAATTTTGCCCAGCAAAGGGATCATAAGCTCTGCAAATAATTATTCTAAGTAATTATTCCAATCCTTTTACTTCTATTTGTTTCATCTCATTGCTCTGGCAGAACAAGTAGTGTAACAGCTGCGTGTAGAAATATGGCGGATAAAAAGGGTACGTAGTGAACTCATAGATCTGGCTAAGGAGGTTTCTAGGCAGAATGTCTAAGGTGCCAGTTGGTTCATTTAATTGCCTGTGATGAAGTATGGATGGAGTAATGAGCTTCAAAAAAGGGTAAATAAGTTTTCAAGTAGAATTTAGAGGAAATATAGAGCCAAGACTTGCTAGGTTCAAAAGTAAGACTGTTTCTCATTTCTGGCCACTCCAGACAGCAAGACAAAGTTTAAATCCTCTGTGACCTCAGTGTCAAGATCTTGAGGGAAAGACTGGAAGACCCTTTGTTAAAACTTTAGAAAGGTCTGAGACATGTTTGTAGGTACTCACGTCTAGGCAAAAGGGCTTCTAAGAATCTTAAAGGCATGCTTCAATAATCTTCTCTATTACACAAAAGTGCTATTAAGTATCTTAAGGAAAATTGTCCCAAAGCAGCCTCACACAAAGTCTAAAATCAGGAAGGGCCTATGTTGAAGAGTTATATAGATATGACTGTTGTCCAATGGAGTTTATTTCAATGTGATACATAGATATTCCACAAAGTTTTTAGACTTGAACCTAGACTAACACAGAAATAGCTCAAAATGACAAGGCCTCTAGGCCTTCAGTCTTTTATAGGTAGGAAGCATGCTGAGAAAACAAACACATATGCAAAAAGGGCCCTTTTTTAATGAAAAATAAAAGGTGACTCGGGAATGCAGCCAAGAGCCCACAGGGCAGAGCTAACAGCTACAAAGAACCACTTCCAGAGGAACAGGCCCACATTAACAAACCTGCAACATGTGTCTAATTGTGTATTTCTCTCTCTCTCTCTCTTTTTTTTTTTTTTTTTGTGGGAAGGAGTACTTAGGTTTATTTATTTATTTACTTTTTAGAGGAGGTACTGGGAATTGAACCCAGGACCTCGTGCATGCTAAGCATGTGCTCTACCACTTTGAGCTATACCCTCCCCTCCTAACTGTGTATTTCAGAACTGCTAAACTTCTCCCATTTCTCCCTGTCTGAGCAGTGTTTATTCTCAGTATTCCTGCCTGACTATTATATGTTGGGTATGCATAGAGAAAATAATTTATAACATTAGTTCACAAATCTTTCAATTCAGAGAAACCATACTTGAGGAGCTACACCCAAAGAACCACACCTGAGAAGCCATACATAAAAAGTCTCAATTCAGGAACCTGGACATGGTTTAAAATAATGAAATTCAAGATGTTAAGCCTGAGCCTAATGAGGTAATGTGATGAGACTTTAGAGGCCTTCAGGGGAAAGGGTTAGGTAGTTTTTACATATGAAAGAGATGTCAATAACTGGGATCAGAAGATGGACTGTGGTAGGTAGTCCCCAGTAATGGCTCCCAATGAATCATGTCTCCCAGTATTCTTGCCCTTGAATAGTCCCTCCCACATTAAATCCTACACTGATTCACTTTAATCAATAAACTCAACCGAAAAGCACTGCATGAATTCTAGATCTAAGTCTGAAGAAGAACTGGCAGCTTTCATATTTGCATTTTTGACAGTGTGGGCCACCATGTAAAACAACCCTGCTAAAGAAATCATGCCCCACACAGAAAGGCTGAGGACACTACATGGAGAGAGAAAGAAACCCAAAATTCCAGCCCACCCAAGACCCCAGATGACTCCAGCCCCAGTCACCATCTTACTCCAACTGTATGAGAGAACTTAGACAAGCCTGGAAGAACTACTGAGGGTAATTCATGGACTCATGAATGATAATTATAAACTATTTTTAAACCAATAAATTTTGGGATGGTTTATTATGTAAAAATACATGACCAAAATAAGAAAGATAGGCTAACTCTGAATGTGTAGCATATACTCATGCCCACTTCTATGATGAAAAAGATATACAGCATGAACCTTTGCATATTACATACATGTGGTCATCACCATTACCATGGTCAAGATACGAAGTAGTTCCAACAACCCAGAAACCTTGGTTGTACCCCTTCCTGGTCAACTCCTACGCCTTACACTGAAGTAATCACAATTCTAATTTCTGTCACCACCAAGTTTTGTCAATAGTTATCACAGAGTATGTATTCTCTTCTTTCACTCAACATAATGTCTGCGAGATAGATCTATCTAAGTTATTGGATCAGTAGCTATCTCTTTTATTGCTGTATTAGATACTACAATGCTCCTGCTGATGGACATTTAGACTGACTTCTGATTGGAACTTTAATAAGTAAAGCTGTTATAATAATTCTTATATAAGACTTTTTATGTACAGATGTATTCATTTCTCCTGGGAAAGTTCCTAAGAGTGGAACTGCTGAATTATAAGAATGGATGTGTGCAGTGGTATTTCACTGTAGTTTTAGTTGCATTTCCTTGATGAGTAATAACTTTAAACACGTTTTCATATACTAACCGACCATTTGGATATTCTCTTTTACGAAAGATCTGTTCAAATATTATGTTTTTTTTCATTTAAAAGAAATTCTTACTGTGGTAAAATACACATAAAATTTACTATTTTAACCATTTTAAAGTGTACAACTCTGTGTTATGCCTAGTTTTAATTGGATGGTTTGTTATTGTCTCTTTTTTTTTTTAAAGAAATATATATACAGTCAGGATATGAAATCTTTGTTGGAGAAATATATATACACACGTATGTAGCAAATGTCTTCACTCAGTTTATACTTTATTGACTTTCTTAGTGCTGTCTTTAATGGAAATAGGTTTATAATTTTCTTTTATGATTAGTGTAGTTTGTATTCTGTTTAAGAAGCTACCTCAAAAGACATGAAGATATTCTCCTATATCTTCTAGCTGTTTTCTTCTAGCTTTATTATTCTCCTTCCACATTTATGTCTATAATTCACCTTCCTCTTTCTTGAGGGTTAGTACTTGTTTGTAGGTGAACAGCTCTACCAGCCCACTTCCTGCCTGTAAAATTTTTAGGGTCCAACAACGTTCTTTCATTTTGTCCAGTTTCTGTCCCTTTCAGTCTAGGCTGATAGTGTTCTGTTGATACAACATTCTCAAAAACATAGTGGGTCTCCCCGGTATGTCAAGAGGATCTGTATCATTAGACAACGAAGTTCTGCTGAGATCTTTTCCTGGTTTCAGCTAAGATCCCTGAGTCACTTGCCTAATCTCTTTGTAAAACATTTGTCCAGCCACACTCTTGGATTCTTCCCAGAGCATGCTACATAATGTTTTGGAGTAGGATGATAATTTCCCAAATTATCAAGTTCTGGTCGCTTTTTGCTTAACAATTCCTTCCTCAGTTTATCTTTTTCCTCCCATATTTTACTATAAACTAAGGAAAAACCAGACTGAAAATTCCACACTTGATAATTTCCTCAGCTAAATATCTAAGAGTTCAATGCTTACAAGTCCTATTCTCCACTCAGCAGTAGAATATGATTCAGCCAACTTTTTCTACCACTTTAAAACAAGGATCACCTTTCTTCCAGTTTCTAATAACATTTCTTTCTGAAATCTTACCAGGAGCATCTTTAACATTCATATTGCTTTCTAGTAACATTCTGTTCATGACAATATATGTATTCTCTAAAATGACAGCATCTTTGTCTTCGATCCTCCTCACTTTCTTCTGGGCTTTCACCAGAATCTAGGCTCTTTTTTTTTTTTTAATCACATACTTCAAAATTCTTCCAACTGGTAGCCTATTTCCCAATTCCAAAGTCGCTTCCACAGTTTTAGGTAACTGTTAAAATAGTACCCTACTTCCTGGTCCCAAACTCTATTAGTTTCTTAAGGCTGCCATAACAAACTGCCATAAATTGGTCGGCTTAAAAATCACAGAAATTAATTTTCTCACAGTTCTAGAGGCCCAAAATCCAAAACTGACGTGTTAGCAGGGCCAAACTCCATTTGAAGGCTCCAGGAGAGACTTACTCCTTACATCTTTCAGTTTCTGGTGGCTTCCGGTGTTCCCTGACTCATAGTACCATAACTCATCTTTGCCTCTGTCCTGTGAGGGAGACTGTGAGGAATAATCTGTCCCCCCCCCTTCCCTTAGCTCCTGGGTTTTGCTGCCAATCTTCAGTGCTCCTTGGCCTACAGAAGAGTAACTCTGATCTGAGTCTTCATCTTCACATGGCATTCACTCTGTATGTATGCAACTGTGTTCAAACTCCCCTTTTTATAAGGACACCAGCCATACTGGATTAGGGCTTACCCTAATCACCTCATCTTCACTAATTACATCAACAACAAACTTGTACCCAAATAAGCTCACGTTCTGGGGAACTAGTAGCTAGAATTTCAACATAGGAGTCCCTGGGAACACAATTCAACTCATAACAGTCACATTCATAGGTACCAGGAGTTACAACATTGACATAACTTTTTCTGCAGGGTCAAGGGGGGGACAAACAACTTTGCCCAGTATAGTTGTTTGTTTTTTTTTTTTTCTTTCAACACTTTAAATATTTCATTCTACTCTTTTTGCTTGCGTGGTTTCTGATGAGAAGTTAGCTGTAATTCTTACCCTTGTTCTTCTATAGCTGAGGTGTTTTTCTAAGATACTTTCCATCTTTGGTCTTCTGCAGTTTGACTATATTATGCCTAAGTATTTATTTATTGGTATTTATACTGCTTGATGCCCTTCTGCTTGAGTTTCCTGAATTTATGCTTTGGTGCTTGTCTAATGAGTCAATACTTTGGAAAATTCTCATGTATTATTGCCTCAAATATTTTTTTCTGCTCTGTTTTCTTTCTCCTCTTGATATTCCAATCACACATCTGATACACCATCTGAAATTGCCTCTGAAATTGTCCCCAGGTTCTTGGATGTGCTGTTCTGTTTTATTCATTCCTTTTTCTCTTGCATTTCAGTTTGTAAAATTTCTATTGACCTACCTACACTTGCTGGTTCTTTCCTCAGCCATGTCCAGTCTACTTATGAGCCCACGAAAAGCATGATTCATTTAGGTTACAGTGTTTCTGATTTCTAGCATTCACTTTTAGCTCTTCTTAAGAATTTCCGTCTCTCTGCTTACATTACCCATCTGTTCTTGCATGTTTTCTACTTTATCCATAAAAGACATTAACATATTAGTTATTTAAGAGAATTCCAACATCTTTGCCGTATTTGAGCCTGGTTCTGATGATTTCTTTGTCTCTGCAGACTTTGTTTTTCCTAACATGCCCTGTAATTTTCTGTTGAAAGCTGAACAGATGTCTTAGAACCTGAGGTAAACAGGCCTCTATTGTGAGGTGTTAAGTTAATCTAAGAGTTTGAGTGGGACTGTGTTTAATGTCAGCTGTAGTTAATAAAGGTGCCAGAGTCCAAATTCCTCCAGTGTCCTTGTTTTTGTCTCCCCTGTTAAGTACTTCTCTTCAGACAGAGTCTACATCTTGCAGCTGTAACCCACTGTTACTGGACTGGAGTCCTGCTGGCGTGGTGGTAAAGTATGGGGGAGAGAAAGTGTATTTACTGTAGTAGCATAACCTACTATAACCTTATGATTAAATCTGTTTTTTGGTGGTCTGTGTCCCTGATCTGTGACTTTAACAAGTGAGACAGAAGGCTATAGGGCAGAACTGCTTCTCTCTCAGGTGGACAAGGCTCTGGTAAAGTTATTTTTTGCTTTTGTTTTCTGAAGAGTAAGCCTTACAACAGACAATGCTCTGGGCTTATTTCATAAAGGTTACCCTTTCCCTTCTATGCCAGAGCCACTAGGGACCCTTCTTGGCTCCTCACTGTGAGGTGAGGGGTGCCTGGAGGTAAAGTCCATGAAAATGTGAAGGGGTAGGGCTTCCTAAGTCTGTGGTCTCCAGGAGTTCTCCACTCTCAGTCTCAAGCAGTTCATCAGAATTACCATTTAAATGTCCCTGCCAGTTAGTTTATAATTGCCACAGCTTCTGCTCCAGGGAAGCAGATCTTGGCTGTGACTCTCTGGATCTGCCTATCTCTCTGTATTTCAGGGTGGCAGTTTGCCCTGAAACCTCAGTTCTCTCATGGGTTCGTGAAAAGGCACTGAATTTCAGTTTGTTCACATTTTTATTGTTAGCACGGACAACTTGTAAGCTCTTTACATGATGGAGCTGAAACCGGAAGTTCTGCTAATGTCTTTAATAGTATGATGACTTTTCTTTTTTTTTTTTTGGTAATCTGTACACATGTTTGCTGCAATGAGAATGATGGTCAGTGAACTGTCTTCTGTATGCTACCTAGTAGTGGAAGACTCCCACCTCTCTCCATTGCCCTTGTACAAGCTTTTCCAAACCAGTACTCTATCAGGGACTTAAGCACTAGAGAAAATAATGGATGCTACAAAGCTAATACCATTCTAGAGGCACAGGAATTAATTTATTGCATAAAATGGATGCCTTAGCCATTTTACCACTTAATATTTCAATCTGTATTTCCTAAAATTAGGGTGTTTTCTTACATAACTGCAAAACATCACACTCAGGAAATTCAACATTGATACAGTATTTTTATATAATCTACCATCAAAAGTCCAGTTTTCTCAATTGTCCCAATAATATTTTCCCGCCAAAAGAATTGTGATCTGGATCATATATTCATTCAGTTGCCATATACCCTTTTAGTCTCTCTTTCAATCTGAAACAGTTCCTCAGCATTTCTGGGCCTTTATGACATTGAGTTTTGTTTTGTTTTGTTTTTTAAGAATACAGCCCAGTTGTCATTTTTTAACAGCATGTCTCTGATTCGGGCTTTGTCTGATGTTTCCTCATGATTAAATTCAGGTTATGCAACGCTGGTCAGAATACTACATAGTGATATTGTATCCTTCCTACGTTAGTTTTGATCACTCAGGCAAGATCATTGTAGGTTCTCCACCACATAGTTATGACAATATAAATAACCTGCTCCTCATCAAACTTTTCTTCAGTCCTGACCCCAGAGTTTTCACCCACTGATTATTCCTACCTAAACAATCTTTACTATGACTATTGCAATGATTCTCTAATTTCACTGCTCACTCGCATTTATTAATCAGTATCCTACTCTATGGAAAAGTCTTCAGCTTCCCCTTTTCATCTCTCTCTCTCTTTCTGTCTGTCTATCATCAGGATGGATTCATGGCTTCCTATTTTTTCATTCATTACTGTCCTTCGTTAGTTTGATTCTCAAAGAGCCCCAGATTTGGCCAGCGGCAGCCTCTTCAAACCAGCCCCTGGGGTTTTTTGACATGCCCCCATCATTAACACTTCCTTGCATTCTGGTAACAATAAAGTATTCCAGCCACATCTTCTACCCTCCCTCCCCCAACCCTAGAAATCAGCCATTTCTCCCAAGATCCCTGTTTGGTATTAGAAAACAAGAATAAGTGCCACATGTTCCCACTGCTATCACAGGAAGTTTGAGTCTAGATCTGTCATATTCAGTTTGGTAGCCATTATCCAAATGTGGCTATTCAAATCAAAATTAATAAAAATGAAGTAAATTAAAAATTCAGTTCCTCAGTTGCACTAGCTACACTTCATGTGCTCAATAGTTACATGTATTTAGTAGCTACCATATTGGACAGCACAGATAGTTACAGAACATATCATTCCAAGTTCTATTTGACATTACTGTTCTAGAACCTTTCATAAAGCAAATCAAGAAAACACACACAACCTCATATGTTCTCACTCTCCATTGCCTAGTATCCTCCTATATTCTACTACATTAATTTTTTCACATATTAAATAATAATTTATTGAGCATATACTATTGAACAGTTACTGTTCAAGGCCCTGTAGGTTCAGAAATACACAATTCCTGTTCTCTAATTTCTTACAATGTAATGAGAAGACAGAAAAATGAAAGGATTCTTATTATAAAATAATGGATTATTATAATACAGGGTGCTACATCAATATATACCCCATAGTGGAGATTATCAAGGATGGCTTCCTAAGAGAAATGACATTTATTAAATTTAGAAAGAAAAAAATATTATCCTAGATATCTGGGGGTTATGTTTGGGACATTTGCTGTTCTCCATCATTTTTCTATCTTAGTTTCAATTACTAAAGTGCTTTCTTTATTTCCCCCATACCCTTTCAAAAGTCTGTTTATCTTTCAAAGCTCATCTTCTACAATGCATTTCTTAATATCTAACCAGACAAAGCCCCTTCCCCGCCCCTCAAATATACTATCTTTACTGATTTTAAGTACACAAAATATTTGGGTTATTTTTGTTGTTCTCAATGTAAGAATGGGTAAAAATATGAGCTTTGGAATCAGACTTACTGCTTACCAGCTATATGACTTTGGGCAAGTTACTTAATCTAACCTCAATTTCTGCATCTAAAGGTGGGATTAATAATGCCTCATAGTTACACGTTTGAAGATTAAATAAAATAATGTACTGAAAATGCTTAGCACTATAACTAGAATATGATAAATTATATGATCCACTAGTAACAATAATATTAGACTTGTTTCTTCCCTTGTTTGCTAAAAGTCTTAAATTTTTTCACACTTTTCCAGGTCAATCTTTACATTTTCAAGGCATATATAGTATTTTAGGAACAATGAGCAAATCCCCTAAACTATTCAAGCATACTTCTTCCAGTCAGGCATATTCATTCATATGTAAAATATTTTTGATGGACAAGTTTATTTATAACTATGAAATTATAAAATCAACTTCAAAAATATTATTTATCTATTGCTTATTTAGTAAAAATCATTAAATAAAATACAATTTCACATATAAAAACTTTACATAAAATATTTTCCTATTAGGTTGATTAATTATGTAAAATTGCTTAAAATTCTAAACTAAAAGTTAATTTAACAAATTTCAAGTTGGAGGAGCATACTAATAATAGCTGAAATACTAAATGGCAAAAATCAATCTATTAATAAAAATTAATTTGTCAGAATTCACATTCCTATTTATAAAAGGATTCTATAAAACCAAATTTAAAACTGGTTTCTAAAGAAACAAAGCATTTTGACATTTATAGAAATATATTTTAAACAGTAATATAGTAATAATCAAAAACAATATTTAAACCAAGGACAATTTCTCTCCTCTGATGTATTATTTTAAAATACAATAGGGAAAAAAAGCATGTATACAAAGAGAGCTAGAGACAACTTATTCGGCCCTCCATCACAGTTTGTTTAGTTATGTACAGAAAGATGTACAGCTGACACGTTGCTAATAAGTGAAGAATATGCTTTCCAAGGTGAACACTTTTAACGAAGTATATTTTATTTGTAAAAAGTGTAAGCATGGACATCTAAAATTACATTGCTCATATTCTAGAAAAAGGAGTGCTTGCCAAGTTTAACAAATACCAGATCTAAAAGGGAGAGCAACATCATTTCCTCCAAAATAACTGAGAGCCCTACAGATTTTCTTTACTGTTTTCTTTACTAAGCAAAAGACAAATACATAATATACTTACGTTTTCCTTATTACCCTTACCAGTAAAATTTTAAAGTCAACTTGATACCTAATTTTCTTTCAAATTAGTTTAAGCATAATAATGGATTTAAAAAATGGAAATGTTAAGCTTCAGAACACACTGCTATGCTTAAAAAATTATTAAATCCCACTTATTCTAAATAACTGTGTATAATCCATAACCTCTTATTTGTGAACTATATTGGCAGTAAAATCTTTATTTATGTTTTCCCAAAGATGACCTTACCTGAGGAGTCCAATAAAAAGCAGGGCTCAGTCTGTAGAGTTTTCGTTTGTGGAAACTCTGAAGTGGCCTTGTTCGAGCTGCTGTATTCATGATAGTCAAGGATGGAGATTTCAATCTTGTCCTGTCTTTTCTCCTTTTCTTACTGTGCTTCTGGTTAAGTAACCAGCTACTGGAGGAGGAGAACTCATCTAAATTCTCTGAAGCACTGAAATGCCATGAAATAATTGGGGAGTAGAGGGGATAAGATAAAACAAAACAAACAAACAAACAAAAAGACAAAGAAAACTAAATGTAAATTGCCTTGATCTATTATCAGAAGAGTATTAATTTTAGCGAATGTTGTGGTAACAATTGGTGAAAGAAACAGTATTAGTGGGAAATTCCATTTCAAGTTATGAAAATAATTTCTTCTTCTATTTTCTCCTGCAAACCAAATATCCCATAGGTTAGAAATGCTCATATGAATTCACTAGTACAGTGTAAATGTTCGCTGTAAATTAATAATTCACAAATTCAACACTGTTGAAACTACATCAAATTCTTTTTGCATAAGGGTGACATTACACAGGACTGAAGGTTTTAAAAGGGCTGAAGTCTTATGACTGCATCATTAGTTGCTCTTTTATAAGTATTACATATCATTTCAGTAAATTTTGACACAAAGATGCCATCCTATTATATTTTAAGAATGTTTTTCAAACTTCTGACAACATGGAAGCCACAATTATAAAATAATAAAACAGGTCACACAAACTACACATGAAAATAAGCATAAGTTTATAATTATTCTTCATATTAATTTTTAAGCATATTTAAGTATTTTAAAACTTCAGAGCATCAGGAAGAAGTTAATGCTTATTGCCACATAAATTTAATCTTCATTTATGCCAGTATATTATATACAAAATAATTCAGGTTTTTGGGCACTATAACATACCAATTTCAACTTTATTAATATAGACAAAAGCTAGTCAGCTTAGCATTCTAAGATCAACAAGTGAATCTGCTGTACGTGTTATTACTATTCAACATATAAATACCAAATGTGCTATTTGGTTCAATTAGAATTAGTGTTTAATGGTAAACATATGGTTTTTCCATAGGAGTATTATTTGTTTTGAATATTTATGGCTGCTATAAAATGTTCTATCATTTTGTAGATAAAGCAAGTAATTCAAGAATGCTTTAGATAGTAATAAGAAACCAGAAATAAAAGTACCTGAATGGCTTATGTTGGTGAGACCAAGAGAATAATAAAATATGGAATTTGGTGACTACAAATACCTAATTGAGTATGTAATATTGGCCAGATCAGTATAGGGAAAGGAACTGATGACAACTATTCCACTTTTAAAATACAAACTTTAGTCTCCAGAGAGCTCTAGCCCCGATGTTTTAATTCTCAGTTAATAAACGTTCTAAAGATAGTCTATCTGAGAAATGTTTAAGATATACTGATACTTTCAAATTAACAGGTCCAATCTCATATCCTGATGTTACTTTCTGTGACATATCATATATATTACTATGAAAAACCTGAAGTGTATGAGTGCTAAATAACAGTCTACGCTTGAGAAACAAACGATGGACCTGGGCTGTCATGTCAAGGGTGAGCAGAAGGCACAGACAATAGCCAATATCAAATTAGGTAGTAAGCAGGTCAGGTGGCTGGCACAGAAGTGAACCAAGGTCAGGAGGAAGACAGGTTTCTGTAGGTAGTTAGTGTTAGAGCAGATCACATCAGGAGGGCTAGGATCCAGGAAGGTAGGAGTATATCCAGCACAAAAGGAGGCCCTTCTAGCAAGTTAGAAACAACTTTAGGCAGACCATACTGGCTCTTTAAAAGAGATGATGCTTGGGTAAGGTCTAGGGAAAACAAAGAGTTTTTATTCCAGTAGCCTGAAGCACAGTTAACTAGCTCTTCCCTCTATTCAGGACTCTAATTGTTAATGGCCCTTAGTTTCCCCTTCCCCACAGGAAGTTCAGCCATAAAGAAGGTGAGCCGCCATCTGCCCACTGAATAACAACACATAGCTTTTGAACCAATGAGAGGCTCACAGGAGGGCTTAAAGATAACTGAAAAGCTTGTCATTTGTCTCACTAAATCTAATATTTTCAAGTTTCAAAGGTGACTGACACATTATCATAGGATAAAGCTAACCAAGGTTAATTTGGCACATAAATCACTTTTATAAGTAACTGATGAGGCTATTGTAAAGGGTTATTGCAAATCACTGATAAGTTCGCTTATTCTGCACAAGGTTTTACACTAAACAGAGGGTCAACCAATGAAACTTATTGAAAAGCAGAACAAGAGGAAAATTATGAAGAAATTCCTTGGAAGACAACACAACCCTGCTCATAAGACCCTATAATCTAAGACTTTTTTTCCCCAGGAGATAATAATACAGTATCTAGGTAACTAACTATTAAGTAAAACAGGAATAAAGATATCATTGCTAAACCAATATAAGATACCATCATTACATGACACTCTTTTAAAAAAAAATCTTAATAGAAGCAAGACGAAGAGGAGGAGGAGAAAATGCAGGAGAGAAAACATTTCAGTAAGAGATAAGGCTTAGTTTTCCCACTGAGTTGTGGGTTCACCTAGGAGACCCCAGAAATTAAGGACGCAATGGGCCATTGTCAAGTACTGTCACCTTATAATTATCAAGACAATTATCAATAAGTATCAAAACACAATTATCATTGGACTTTTGAAATAGCATGCTTAGAAGTGGGACAGTACCAGGTGAGGCAACAAATTATACTTCTTTAGATTTCTAACTGGAAGCTTTTGCTCAGAGAACAATAAAAATCCAATAGGATAGCCTAGATCGTTCATGTTATAGGCACATGGCACAACTTAGCTTTAAATAAATTAAATAATAGAGGAGGGGGAAGCAATGAGTGTGGGGTTTTAAGTTTATACCTTTCTCCATTTCCAGTATCACTCCCCTAATCCAAGTTATTTTGTGCCAGGATTACTCCAATAGCCTTGTAACTGGTCTCCCCTCATCCATACTTTTTTCCTGCCAGTCCGTCCTGCACCAGTCTTTTGGGAAAACAAATCTGGTCTGTCTTACCCTTTCCGTGCATCCCCACACTGTTTAAAATCTCTCAAAGCCTTCCCACTGCTCTTAAGAAAAAGACTTAAATCCTTAATGTGAAAGACCCTGGTTGGTCTGCCCCGCCCCACTGTTGCTCTCCGGCCTCATCTTGCATCACTCTCCCTCTTGTTCCCTAAGCGCCAGCCATGCTGCCTCCTTTCATTTCACATAACTCACACTCACTGCAGTGCAAGACCTGTTTATACCACTTCTGCTTCCTGGAATTTTCTCACACACATAATTCCCAATAATTATTTGGCTCTCAGTTCAAAAGTCAGCTCCTCAGATAAGCATCTGAGCTCTTACAAAGTCTCTCCAAAGCCCATGTCAAATCCCTTTACAAGCTCTGAGAGCACCATTCATCTTTCCTTCAAGCATTTTTCATGGAGATGATTTTACACTGATTTGTACAAACATTGACTGTTTTCCTCCTTTTCTAGACTACAGGCAGTGCAGAGACTGTGTCTGCTTTATTTCCCTGTGTCAGAAGTTCTTGATACTATACCTTGCATACAGCAGATGCTCAACAAATACTCACTGAATGGAGAAATATATACATGTACGTTGTCAGATTTATCATTCCAGTCTACGCTTTGTACAGTGCATGCACAACATACACTGCAACTAAAGAACTAGTTTAGTGAATGAGTAAACACTGAACATTTTAGCATAAGAGCCAAAAGAAGATCTAAACAGAAGGCTACAAGAGAGTTTTTAGAAAAATAAGTTATACATTTACACTGCCTTGAGCTCCATTCTAAATCTCTAACTTTGGTTTACAAAAGTTAGTTTCTGTTAAGATATGGTGTGTCATATTTTATCTTATAATCAAATATGTCCATCATAAATTTTTAAAAATAATAAACAGATGAGCTATAAGGTGTTTTGATTTGTAAAAGAGAAGTCATGGATAAAGTTTAAAATTTTTCTTCTAATCTAAAAAGTGCAAAATGACGAGTTTTATCTAAGACACTAATCCAAAAGTCATGCGCTCACATTTTATTCACACTGTTTAATTTCCCTAATAGTTACTTAATGACTTTCTGAAATAATTGGTTTTCTATTACAATCCTAGAAAATCTTAGCAGTTAAGATATTTATGGATGATAACAATAGGCATTCAATTTGCTTTTATAGGGTATAATGGAGAACTTCAAGTGAATCTTTTAAATAATATATTCAATATACTCTGATTCCTATGCTCTGATTAACTGCCCAGAAATGAGGCAATTATCTTTTACCTGATATTTTATTATAAATCACTACCAAAGTCAATTTTTGCAAATATTATGTACTTGTATCATAATTAATAAACAAAACAACCTAAAGATATCAGTATATGGGGACATATATTAGCTAATTTCTTGGTGCCATCTTGGTGGTGGTGGTAATGGTGAATGGATATGGAAGAACAGTCTCATTTCAATCTAGTTTTTAATAAACCCAGTGAAAGATAGTCTAGGATTTTTCACAGTAAATTATTCAAGTATTTCATAACCTTTTGCCTAACAAATTGTGTTCTTAGAAGACTGGAATAATCGTTATAACACTCTGCTCAAATGTATTTAGTAAATAAGAAACTTTTGGGCCTGGTTATAAATTAAGAATGCTAAAACCATAAAAGACTCAATGAAGTTGTTCTTCTCTTTTATTCTCAAGGAATAGCAGCAGAGAATAAGTAAGTAACAGAATTTAAAAACATTGTTTTAGGCCAGTAGTTTTCAACATTTCTATCACATTAACCCACTGTTATACCGAACACACTTAAGAAAAAGTAGAAATCAACAATGGAGAAGACAATTAAATTAAGTATTCTGTAAGAGATTATACGCATACACAAATACCCACACTTGCTGTACTGGGTTGAACAGGGTCTTCACAAAATTTATATCCACCAGGAACCTCAAATTGTCACCTTACTTGGAAATACTGTCTTTGCTGATGTAATTAGGTAAAAGAGGTCATACTGGGTTAGGGTGGACTATAAATTCAATCACTGATGTCCTTATAAGAAGAGAATTAAGGAGACCCACCCAGGGAATAATGCCATGTGAAGACAGAGGAGAAAAGGTCTACAAGACAAAATGCCAAGGACTGCCAGGAACTCTCAGAAGCTAGGAAAAGGGAAGGAAGGATTCTTCCCTAGAACCTTCAGAGGGCAATGGTCCTGCCGGACACCTCGATTTTAAACAGCTAGCATCCAGAACTGTGAAAGAATCAACATCTGTTATTTTAAGCCACACAGTTAGTGGTGATTTGCTACAATAGCCCTAGAAAACTGACACACCCATAAAAACACACACCTAAGAATCACTGTTCTTGTATAACTTATAATTTCTATTTCAAGTGTACTTTTCACCAGTTGGAGTTCTTTGATGACTTTCATCCTATAGCAGCTAAGGTAGGTGGCCACATTCTCCAAACTTTCCCTAATGCCCAAAGTCCCGCCTTTAGCTGAATTTAGTATCTTTCTTTCCCTTGATAATATTTGGAGAAATGAATGCATCATGTACTCCGGTAACTCAATGATACTTAGGATGGCAGTCACCAATTTTGAGGAAATTATGTAAAATAGGACTTTATATAAAAATACTAAAATCGCCCCCAGGGGCATTACTTGTCCTCTAAATGGCAAAGGTAAACATCTCCTTCAAATGACCAATGGATCACGATCCAGGCACTATCTGGTAGGTATAGAGAAAACAGTGCCTTTACAAGGCTATTTCTATTCTGGACATTAAGTAGGAAAATGATACCCCTTAGTCAAAAATATAAGTTTCTTCAGCTGTAGCAACAAGGAAATGTGTTGAAGTATGCCGTAAAACGGCAGTCTAAATTAGATGCGGCCTCTAAAAAAAAATTAAGGTACAAACCTATTCTTAAAAATTATGATATATCAATGTAGCCATTAAAATGAAAAAGACATATTTTAAGTATAAAAAACCTCCAATATATTATTGAAATAAGATATAAAACTGCTTTCAATAGATCTCAACTATGAAAATAATGTATAAAAATGAAAGGAAAAAAACATACTCTGAGCAATGTAAGCGATTTCCACTGTCTTCTTAGTATTTTGTGAATTTTTCAATCTTCCTACAATGAACTTGTAGTACAATTTTATATGTCGTCTAAAATTGCAGTCCTTTTTTTTTTTTTGTATTAGGGACTTCTAATATATTTAAAAGTGGCTATCTGAGAATAAAGAGACTTAGGAAACATAACAACCAAATGTAATACGGCCTTTGTTTGTGTCCTGATTCTAACACATTATCCATAAAAAGATGATTTAGAGACAACTGGGGAAATATGAATAGGAATAGAGAACTTCATGATAATGATAAATTATGACTAACATAAAAATAATAAGCAGATGATAACAACATGGTGAGTATGTTGAAAAATAGCTTATCAAGGAAATATACAGATATATTTACAGTTAAACAATCAATAGAATTTGCTTTTTAAAAGTACATAGAAAAAAAAACTGTCAGGAAGTGAAACAGCTGGAATGAGTAGCAAAATCTTGAGACCTATTAAAGCTGGGAATAAGTGGATTCACTTCACTATGCTTTCTATATGTTAAAGTTTTTCATAATAAAGGCAGAGAGAAAAAGGGACTGACTACTGCAGTACTATCTGCCATTCTTATCTCTGGCTCTTAGTTTCAAGTGGGATTTTTTAAAAGTATAAAGGCAAAAAGATCAGGAAGCCAGCGTGACAGCTCTATTTTTCTGCGTACTGTCAAACATGTCTAGCTGATCTATAGTTTGGGAGTACAGTTCAGATTCTTCAGTATAAGCTCTGGGCTATTTTTCTGACATATGGGATACAGTCTGAAATTAAGAATTTCTATTTTACTAATTACTATTTTTCATTTTAAAGGAAACTTTGCAAATAAACAGTTGGAAAAAAAAAGCTAAAATGTTTTTCAAAATTCCACCATATAAACACAAATACAGCTTTAATAAAAATGTTGACTCTCAGCCTTCAGGTCTTTTTTCCCTATGGAATCCTGCGGTACAGTTATTTTGATATTCTGATTTTTCTAATATTCCAAAATAAGCATGTTCCTAAATGACTATATACTTTCTATACACATAATTTTTTAAGTTACATGATATTCCTTCCAGTAGTTGTATCACAATTTATTTAAACATTCCCCACAACATTAGGTTTTAGACTTATGTTAATAGAGGCAAAAAGGGAAAAGTGAAGTTTTTACAAAAGAAAATAATTCTTACTGGCATTAATTTAAAAACACAGCAGGAGAAGTTTTATTTCCTTATTGATGCCATACATCTAAGCTAATCCAATAATTAATGTCATTCACAGAAACCCAAAATTATGTTGAAAACTTCAGCTTTGAATTTGCTCTAACAATGTTTTCTCATAACTGAGAAGTGACTACTGAAAATATGATGAGGTTAAAAGAATTACTTTATATGTGATTAGTCTGCCAGTTTAACTGCAGTTTTTCAATTATGATACCCAATTAGTTAGAATTGTTGCTTTTCACAAGATAATTATCATTAGTGAAAAGAAAGGTGACAATGATTCATTGGAATTTAGTTTCATATCATATTCTGGGACTCATTAAAGCAAAAACAACAACAACAAAAATCTAGACATTATTTCAAGTAGGAACTCACTTTCTCAGAGACAATACTCCATGGGATAAACAAAGATTCATTTACAACATTTTATCTCATTTTACAGTATGAGATCTAAAGACTAATAACTATCTCTATGATGATAAAATGCAATGCTTCATTTGTTTCAATCCTCAGTCTTTTCAGTTGCTCAGTTCCTGTTGACTCATCTTGGACCCTGCTGCCAAGACTAATAAAACTAAGAAAGTAATTCTGACTCCTGGGAGATTCTGCCATTAAATAAGAGATGGGGGTTGGGAATCAATGAATAAAAAGTGGGCAAAACAGCTGCTCTGGAAAATAATTAAGCAGGTGAATTTACTTAAGTCATTATAAGAAAAGATCATTAGGATATTATACAAATTACCTTAAATATTTTAAAAAATTATATAAAAATAAGTTCTATGTGGTCCACTAAAAATTAATATGGAGAATAGGTAGCCAAACTTTAAAAATTCAAAATTTATATTTCTTCTAATATAACTAGATACGAAAACTATGACATAATGTGATATAAGGCTAGAAGAATGCTTTATCAGAAGCACTTATGCGATTACTTATCTGAAAAGCCCAAGCATACAGAATACAGCTGAAATCGCGAAAGCCTTTTAAATAACCAAGAAAAAAAAAAGATCAGTAAGTCCAGGCACCAAAGCTCACTCCTGTTACAGTTAAGAGAGGACTTCTCTCGTACTACAGAACATCTCTTACTCTAGTACAGATACTTCTACTGCTCTAGCCTTGGTCATCTGATTTTCCAGTCCAGAGCTGAATTAGATGAGAGGAGGCAGAACTGTAGGAGACAACAAAAATATCAATCTGACTGTAGGGGAGAAAGCGCAAATAAGTATAAATTGTTTTTTTTTTTTTTGAATGCTTATTACCTGCAAGAAATCTTAAAAGACATTTCATTCATTCAACAAATATTTATTTGTGTCCATGTTATGACTCACTGATCTAGATGCTAGGAAAATAGTATTATTAAAAAGACAGATCAAACAAATTCCTACTCTCACAGAGCTTACATTCTCATCCAGGAAGACAGATTATAAGTAAAAAAAAAAAAAAAAAAAAAAAATTGTATCACACTTGTCATCTCATTTGGTCTTCATAAGAATCCAAGAAACAAGCGATTTTCATTTTAACTGTGATTTAGAAAGTTGCCCAAGATCACAATGATACATCTGATTCCAAAATGATTTTCTTAACAATGCAATGAATTTCTTCATAGCACTTGATCAGGATTTAAAATTATACATTTATTTGTGTGATTTTTTTGGTTGGTGTCATTTTTTTCCTGCATCTAGACTCTATTATACCCTAAGATAAGAAACCACATCTGTTTTTGTTCAACATCACACCCCAATCCAATGCAATGCCTGGCACACGGTCATCACTTAGTACGTATTTGCTGACTATTAAGTGAATTCTTTTACAGATATAGAACTATTACTCTCAGTAGTCCCTGAAGATGTGGTCACAGTGGTGAGCCTGAATTATCAAAGAAAAACTGAATTAGGTTCATCCAAGAAAGGCAATGTGTAATAAACTTGATTTAAACAGTTCTTCCTACTTGTTTATTTAAAAGTTTTTTTCACTTGGATAGAATTATCACTCCTCCTACTGGCATGGGTACTTCTTTACATAATAACTTGTAGATTATGTTTAAAGTTACTAAGATATGTTGAGTAATTTCTCTCTACTCACTGAATCTCTTGATTTAAGCTAACATAAAATTATTGCAAGCAAAGCAAAGCACAATAGTGTAGTGATGTTACAAAAACACATGCATTTTAGGCTGTATTGAGCCCTGTTTGTTTTTATTTTTCCTTGTTTGAAAAAAATGTAATTCCTTAAAAATAAACACTTAAATGGAGCATATTAGCACTACTGAGAACTGCTTGAGAAAATATTTGTGTCCTAGTATTTTTAACGAATGAGATGTAAAGAGATTAACTGGCTTGCCCAAGGTCACAAAATGTCTGTAACAAAAAGAATATGCAAAAAGTGTCTACTCCCATAACCTTAAGTTACCCCAAACCACTAAATTACAAAATCATTATAATTAAGAACAAACAAAAGTTAAAACCTTAATTTTTTTTGGCTGGGGAAGGAGATTAATATCCCAAGATGGTCTTTTGAGAAGGTATGTTTTATGTAATACAAGAATAAAATCCAGCAATGTGTTTACCCTGAATTTAAGAGCACTTAATTTAATTACAGGGTTGCAAACAAATTGTGTAGACCAAAGGCAAGTCAGCAACTTTCTATCTTCCCACGAGATATGATGGAAAAATAAATGGTGCCTCAGTGACTCCTAGTACCTGTGTGAAAAATGTCTTGAGTAATAACTGGTCTATAAGGCTTTGTATATGCCCTCAAATCCTTACCTAACTCAGGCCACTCTGAAATACTTTTTTAAAAGAGTAAGAATAGTTCTAAATCAATGATCAGTACACTGCCCAGGATATGAAAGAAATAACAGACCAACCCACAATTTTAATATATGTTATGTCCTTACAAGAAAATACCAATGACTAACATTATTAGGCTATTTCTTGCGTGCCAGGCATTGTTATAAGAGTTTTATATATACTACCTCATTTACTTCTAACACAACTGTATACTGTCTCCCAGCATCTGGCATGTTTATTGCAAGACATACATTAAACTCTTCGTCAATGATCTATTGAGTGGTATACTACATTTTAATAAACCAAATGTACTTTTAAAGATAATACAATTGTAGAAATCAGGTTAGAGTGGAAAATTAATGATGGCCAAATGTTGGTTAAGACTTCATAAAATTTTTAGAAGAGAATATAAATATTTAGATACCATAATGAGTTTTAAGGAAATGTAAGGCAAAAACACATTTATCATAGTAAGTCATCAAGTTTCCTGTTACTTTTAAATGTAATTTTGCCACTATCTACAAATATTCTGCAACTTCCTTTCATTGTACTGCTATTATTAGGCCTGACATTTGTATTAATTTACACTTTTCAGCTGAGTATGCACCTCACAATTCACAACTGAATATAAGAATACTTTTCAGGTTATAGGGGACAACTGAAAATACACTACAGTGACTGGTCCTTTTCTTCAGCCATTCTTCATTTGCTTTCCACAAATATGTATAAATGCTGTCATTGGAGAACACAGAACAGATATCCTAGATTAAGACAGATTCAACAGATAAAGAAAAGGGCAAAGTTTATAAATTCAGTAACTGGATAGGGGTTCAGAAACTGTTGCACGAAAATGTGAACGTACTTAATGCCATTAAACTTAAAAATGGTTAAAATGGTAAATTGTACAGTATGTACATTTTACTAGAATTTAAAAAATTCTTAAATAATGAATTTTCTTACCTTCACATCTACATAAAGGCATAAAATAAATGGTATTTATATGCCTAATATTATTTTCAGAAAGCGCTTTGTGGTTAAGTGTCAAGTTTGAGTAAGATTAAATAGACTAAGCCCTAATTCTTGAAAAGCTTTGAGTCCGAAAGATATTTTCTTAATATAAAACTATATGAAGAAAAAAATAAGAATATTCAAAAAACAGAAAGATACAAGAAATAGAACCAGTCTTCATTTGACATTTTACTCCCAGAGTCAAAAGGCTCATAAATAAATTTCACATTGCTTCAGTACAGATATCTCTAAATCAAAACTTTTTCATATATTACTATAAGATTGTATATTCAATTAATTTTCAAAATCTATGATAATATTCTTAAATGTGAATGATGTAAAATAATCTGTTACATTTTTAGAATTTCACTACTACACAATTGTTTATTTTATAAAAAGTTCAATTACTAATACTTTTAAAGTAAATCCTTAACTGGTTTTACAAGTATCAATTAAGTACTTTAAACAATATAGTTAAGGAGCCAAAAAAAAAAAAAAAAAAAAAACCTTAGAAACCACATAACATGCTTCTCCAACGGTGGGTAGCTCTGCTACAGAAAAAGGAGGGGAATGGAGGAAAAACAAAGGGAAGGCGCCATCTTTTATAAAGTCTATCCAAACTTTAACTCCTCCAGCCCCTCTTCCCACCCTAAATTTGGCTACAGTCACTTTACAAATAACTGCAGCTACACCCATCTTAATCTCTTTCATTCCACTCTCAAAGAACAAGTGTATTTTCTCCTGTCATAAGGCCCCTCCATAACTCTATTGTATTTCTACATTTCCCATCTCTAGCTCTTTTCCTTCTCTTTATTTTAATAAAGATGCTTACATTTCTTCCATCTTAAAAACAAACAAAAACCCTTCTTTGATCTTATACATCCATTTCATTATACAGTCAGCAGACTTGAAAATATAATCCTGACTCCTCTCTTCCATCTCCCACTTCCTTATTAACCGGCTCTGAATCTCTGTGTCCATCAAGCCTCTGCAATGTTCTTGCTAAGGCCTCAGCTTATAACTGACCAAATCAAGAGACATTTTTCAGTTCCTCTCTTTGACATCTGACACAACAACCACGTAGTCTCAAAATTTTCTGTGTTTCCTTCAATGTTATTATTTTCTTATCTGTAATATATTCTAATTTCTATGTTCCTGGTAAAATACATTTGTATATTATGATATATACTATCATAAATAGTAGAATGTTGCAAAAATTTTAATGAGACCTGGAGTATCTCCCAAATCTTTTGTTTCACACAGCAGTTTGCTTATTAACGGTGACAAAGCATTTTAAAAGAGTTATTAAACTTAAAGATCAATTATACATTTTAAACAAAAATTCTAACATTCTAAATTTGCTCACCTTGAGGGTTGATGAAAACTAGTTGTATTACATTTTCTACCAAATGTTAAAAAATAAGTCTTCCCTTCAAGGGAAATACAATATTTTGATAACAAATATGAAAATAAGTGCTTTTTGAAAGAAACTCATGTTATACAGAAAGTATTTGGGAAAAATGTTGTTTGTTGCCAAAAATAAATTAATAAACAAATAAAATTGATAAAATTAACTAAAACATTTACGTATATCAGCACACTTCAAAAAGCTGGAGAACAAATTTTTATCTGCTTTTAAATTTATCAAAGAATTTTAGTAGATTTTGAACCTATTATAAACCTTCAAAAATAAACTTTCCAATTAGTTTGTAAGAACAACTACTTAACATCAGGAAAGATGATAATTTTTAGCTAATTTCAACAAGAACCTTTGAACTACATTTCAGATGGAATTGAAAAACTATGATTTAGTAAACACAGCCAACATTACATTTCTTTCATTTGGATTTACGTATCTATTTCAACTAAGACAGCTATTAAATCCAAATATCCAAACAACTGCACACAATTCCATTATTGTTATATGATATTTTAAACAATTACATGTTTCACCTGCTAGACTGCAAGTTACTGAAAAGTGGAGATGTTGTCTCCTTCACAACTGTATCCCTAGAACTTTGTCTCTATGGCACACAGCAAATAGTTACGCATTAAATACTTTGTGAATGAATGACCAAAAATACAGGAGGTACATTAAAATGAAAATATGTACACACACATGCATAAGTATATGTATAATAGTGTAATGCCTTGTTAGGTAAACAAAACATTACCTAAAATGGACTTAGCCCCAAATCACAATGTTCATATGCCAATCTGATGGTGTTTAATGGCTCAACTTATAATTATGACTTTCTTAATGAGGGTATGTTCTCATATATGAAGATATCAGAGTATTTTTATACATGAGAGAATATTTATTTTCAAAGTTTATCATCAGTGATATAAGGAATGAATATAAAGTCAACAAAAAATAAAGCAAAACCAATAGAACTGTCTCTATAACAGAACAATGGACAAATGACTCTGCACAAACAAAAGTATTAAAAATTAGACTTTCAAAATAACAAATTAGAAATAAAAATAAAATAACGGCATTTTTATTTTAAGACTTAAGTTTTTATCCATTAAGTCCATTAAGAAAGTGACGGCTATTTAGCATAATTTCCCCCATGGTATAAATTTTCCTTTCATGCTATATTTTTAAAATGTTAATAAATCATATAATTATGAATATAAATATTTTCCAACACTAAATTACACTTAGCCCTTTTTGGTACTTAAAACAAAGACGCCTACATTACAATTTTATTTAGAAAAAAATTAGATGAACACACAAAATAATGTTCTATTAGCACTTTAATTCTAACTGCATCTTTAAAAGGAAAGATTCAAAGAGAAAAGCAAGTAAATAAACAAACCTAATTACCTCCTCCCTCAAAAAAACAAACAAACAAAGAGAAAAGTAAGCAAAATAAAGAAAACAAATGCTGATCCCCAAAAAAGGATTAGGATTCAATATATATATATTGCTGACATGATATAATTAATTGCTAAGGATTACAGGAATTATTGTATTAATTACATTCAGGAAAAAGTTTTCCTTATAAAAGCTGAGATACAAAATGATTGAGTAAAACTTTACTTAAACTTTATGGATGGTATTTACCAATCTTCCATGCCCAAACTATACATAGGGTCTTTTTCCCTTAACGTGTATTGCAAGGGCAGTATGGAGCTAAAGAATATAAAATGCACAAAATGGAAGTTATATTAAATAAGGCAGTATTTTTGTAGCAAGTGGTATCACTGTTTTTCTTTTTTAGAAACATTATAAAACTTCCTGGAAAGCTTTCTCCCTCATTCTCAGGCTTATATAGCTCCCTTAGTTATAAAAGTCTGATATTATCTAAAATGTATCCATGGTTTATTGACTGTACTCTAATAATGCTTCAATAAAAAGAAAAAAGCAGCTACTTTACAAAACTTAAAAGATCAAATTTAGAGGCACAACTATCCCATTGATACCTACCTCCTGGAAATGCCATTAGCCAGACATTTATGGCTGCAGGATTTAGAGGAGAGGGGTGATGAAGCTGGGGACAAGTTGAGAGGGGCGATCAAACTGTTGATGATCTCAGTCAACTGTGCACTCTGCAAGAAAAGTATAAAGCTTTTACTACTGCTAAGCAAGAAATGTGAGTTAAATCTTAGAAGTGTAGTGCCTATTACAGCTTAAATTCTCGTGAAACAAGTACATTTTAGTAAATATTTTAATCTACAGAGACAATTTACACCACTACTGATTTTTCCATTTATTATAAGTAATTTACATCTTAGTACTCTTTTTCCACATCTTTTTGTTTCAGTTCCTTTATCTACTCATCCTATCCTCTAAAACATTTAAACTCAGCTAATAGCATCTACATAATATATCCTTTGAGATAGCCAAATTAATAATAACAAGACCATTGCTGCAATTTATTAAGTGCCTACTATGTGCCAGGCACTTTACTAAGCACAAAACAGAATATTTCTAATGTTTACAACTAACCTGCGAAGTAGATACTAGAACTACTGATATTACTATTATTAAAATCAATTACAGACGAAGAAATTGAAGCAAAGACAGATAAAGCAGCTCAAAAAATGATTAAAAAGTTGGTAAGAAATGGAGCAAAGGTGTTCAAATTCAGGCTTGAATCCAATGCCACACTGTTTCTCAGTATTTTTCTAATTCAAATATATCAGTTTTTTTTTAGGTGCCCAAAATTTTCATTGACCTTTAACCCAAACTTAGATATATTTGTAATATGTAATAAATAGTATATCTCAAAACAATCACCTACAACAATTATAACAAGCATAGGCCACATTAATGGAAATAGTACATTGCTACAAAACAATGACAGCTTTTTTCACTACACATGTAATCCATGTTCATTGTAGAAAAAAGGGAAAGTATGAAGAGGTTTAAAAAAATAATAATCTGTAATTATACTTTATGGAGAAAACTATTGCTAATATCTTGGTATATATCTACCCCTCCAGAAATTTTCTGAATACATGTGAGCATGAGTATATACACAACACACACATATGCAAGTGTGCACGTGCACACACACACACACACCCTTTCAATTAAATCATGACACATCAATTTCTTAAAACCTGGTTTTCTTACTTAATACAGTGTGACTATATTTAAAAAATATATAGATCTATTTTATAATTTTCTTAACTAAAAGATATTCTAGTATAAAATAGAAGTGTATATGAAATATTTTGAAACTCTTCATTTGTATGAAACAAATGTTATTAGAAATAAGACTAAAGAATATGACAAAACTAAATATATTTGATTTCTTCAAGAAGTCTTTCATGTAAAAGACCCTGAAAGGTTTTCACCATTTATTTTCTTGAAAAATAATACTTTATTTTTTTTAGATAATTACACATTTTCAGATTAAAGCTAGTTTTCAAAATCACCAATACAGATTATTTATCCTTCTATCAAGTATTCATTAGCTTGGTCATATAAAGCAATTTACAGAGTATCTCATATTTTCCAGTCTAAAACACTGACACTCTCTTCTCACTGTTTCACCTCCAAAAATACCTAGAATCTTCTTAGCCACTGGAGGTTACTAGTCAGATATGTGTAAATAATTGGCCCAGAAGGAAAGCATTGCAACTAACCCCTAGCTTTACCCTAATAACCATCCCACTCCAGCCCAATAAAATCTCATACTTGAGTCCATATTTGGGATGGAAATTCATAATAAAAATGAGGGCAAAAGTAAAATTAGGAGATGCATAATTTGAATTCTGAAAACAAAACTTAATCAACTTTAAAAGTCAAAACACTTACTAGCTATTTATAACAAGGTTTCTATGCAAATATACCAATATGAAATTTATGTTAAATTACCTGAATTTCTAAAATAAAGTCACCTTTCAATTTGTGAAAATACATTATCTAATAATGCAAGTATGCATTAATACCATGAATCAATGTTATTTTTTTAAACTGATGTCAGTCCACAAGTCAAAAGTCCTTTGAAACTGCTAATTCTTTAGTTGCTTTTGAGAAATATTAATAAGTTTGGTAAGCAAAACATTCCTTAACAAAGTTAATTTAATCACATCAACGGATTACCTGATCTATCTATATGCAAATTCCTCTGTGGTTGGTGAACAGTTATATACCAATAGATAATGTTAAGAAAAATATGTGTAATATCAGGATTGCCACCCCTTCCATTTAACTTACCCTTAGACTGTCTTCTTCAACAAGTATTTGAAAACAACTTAATTTTCAGTTGGCCTATAAAAACATTATTAGCATATGTTTCAAGAGCACATTACCTGTACATAGGCAATTTATCAATGACCTCTACAAGTGACTGCTGCTGCTCCTTGCTGCATCCTTCTCCTACGTCTAGAGCCATTGCTACTGTTCTCACAACTCCTGGTTCCCTTCCTTCCCAAAGTCTCTGACACTCCTGACAGCAGTGGGACCCAAAATGAACATGATACCAGGGCCACCTTCATGGGTGAGCAACTTGCCCAGTAAGTAGCAAGGGGCTGCACTCAGAAGGATCCCACGTTTGGTTAATGCTCTGTTGTCACCAGCTTAAAACTTAAAAATTATTTTTAACAAAGGGCTATGTAATTTCATTTTGTACTGGGCCCCACAAATTAGCCAGTTCTATGTTAACCCAGGTCCAACCAAACAAACTGGTGCTATGCAAGGAGAAGGAAAAAAAAATACAAGAAATCTCTTTCTGAAGGATTAATAGTGACCTACAGGTAAAGAAAGCAGAAGAGCTGACTGATCAGGTAAATACATTATTCTGGGGTATGAAATGACTAGGGTCAAACTGAAATGGTACTGATCCTACGGGATGGAGGGAGGGGAAAAAAAAGAGGGAAGAGAAATATAATCAACACTAGTTCAAAATGCCACTTATATGGTAAAGAACATTCCAACTTAACAACAGATAATTTAAAAATAACTTTCTGAATTATAAAATAGTCATAATAGTATTTTGATTATGCATTCCAATTAACAAAAACTCTAGACAATTGTAAATTTAACAAATATGGGGCGGGAGGAGTTACCTCATATTCTGAATTACCAGGAGTAAGACAGTAGTAACCTGGTACCAAACTATTTCACAACGAATGTCTTAAAAAAAAAAAAAAAAAAAAACAGAAAAATCAAATGTAGGAAGACATGAAAATCTATGTTACCCACTAGAACAATGTAGTCATGCAGCTGTGTCCCAACTGAGTATATTCCAGAAGATTCAGTCTGGTTGTAAATTAACAAACTCCTATAAAGCCAGGTTTATTCAAAAGCCACCAAAGTCTAAATTAAAATAAATGGTTTAATTTTGAAAGATAAATATAGGACAGAATAATTAAACTTCTGGAGTCATCCATGAAAGGATTTAAATACCAGGGAAAGTTCTGGAATCAAAGTAATTTATTAACAGTTTATTAGACTTTCTATTTTCATGATCATTTTAAAGAAAGAATCCATATTCTAATATTATCGTTCACTAAAAATCTGTATCAGTAAGTTAATCAAACAACCATTCAGATCTATTAAGTGGTACCACTGTTCTTTCTCCATGAAAAAAGTCCAATGATAAGTAATTTTATTAGAAAGTAAGATTTTCTATCCCTAATATAAATGAGTTATCACCCTATAAGCTACGTACCAATACTTAACAAATTATATTTAAATAATTTCAATTATATCAATATTATAACAGGTTAGTCATACATTCAATATTTTAATTTTATTTAATGTCAAATGGCCAACTTTAATAACCAACCTCTCAAGCAGACACTACATTTATTTGAATAGTTTACAAAATCAATTTAAAGCCATTTCATGCCACTCGCACCTTACTTTTACTTAACATTACCTGTTTTTCTATATTGCGAAGAAGTAGTGTAGGGCTGCTTGGTGACATTTCAAAATCTTGTTCTGGTAAAGGATCTTGACTCTCTTGAGAAATCTGGGGCTTCCCTGTAGTGTTTAATGAAGCTGCTTGGTCTGCAAATTGTATTTGTTTTTTCAAAATGTCTTTTGGAAGTTGACATTCTTCTAGGACCACTATCCCCTAAGCAAACAGCAATTAAAGAGTTGCAATGAAACAAACTGACTGCTAAATCAGCTTTAATGTTACAATGCACTTGAACCATGCTTTTTAGTATCCCTTGGAAACCAGACAATAGACATTTGAAAGTACAGTTTAACTCTGTAAAAAAGCTGCTGATTTAAAACATGAACTAAAATAACATATATTTGATGGATCAGGCTTCTAAAATGCTGTTATAAATTATATGCATGCAGTTATTTTTCATATTGCTTTTAGTTATTAGCATAAAGCATGATACATTTAGAATGAAGTAAAAGGCTTATATATAAAATATGAACATTTATGACTAAAATGTAGAACATTTCCAGACATACATCTTTCGATATTTTGGTCACTAGCATTTCCATTCAAGATTGTATTTGAGTACTCCTAATTTCATTAATTAAAGTACCAAACTTACAAACATCCAAACAACAATTACTTCATACTAACTCTTTTCAGAGCACTCTGAGGAGCCCCAGCCCTGCTGGTTGCTGCAGGACTGCACTTTGAGGAAAAGCGTTCTCTAGGCCAACCAAAATTCTCATTTCCTTACAGGGTAGACAAGTTAATAATAAAGACACAAGTTTTCAAATTTGATGGGGTACCTTCTGAAATGTAAAGAGCTGGAGAAATGAGTAGGTATCTAGCTGCCTCTGTACTCCCTGCCTGCCTGCCGTTCATGCACACTTCTCAGCTGGCTTGCTGAACTTGCCCCACATTCCCTAGCTGCTTCACTCCAACTGCCCTGAACCTTAGGTCCCTCAGTGGCTGAAGAGAAAGAGGAAAAAGGAATGTACAGACATGATTTTAATGGTTTCATAGTTCTCACCATAAAACTTCTTCCCTTCCTACCCCTCCTGTTACACTTTCCCCTGCAAAGAATAATATATATTTATATGTGTATGTATGTGTATATACATTTTTTTTGCAAAATATCAATAAGCTCCAATAGGCTAGTTGGAAAGGTATTAAATGTCTAATGTGGCTAAAATATTATATTCTTATAGTGAAAATAGACTATAACATTAATACTAGTATAGTATTTAAAGATGGAACAAATTAAATGATTGCTGTGGGCCAGCTGACATCATGTATAAGTGCTATACACAAGATGGAAATTACCTATCGATTATGTTATATATAAGTTGCCTTAGTTTACACTATAAGTTAGAGAATATATCAGTTTAGAATGAACATATTCAGGAATAGTATAAAACATACATTTTATAGTTGTATAATAATATATTACCACTGATAAAAGTAAAAAATTTGCTTGGTAAAAGTAAAAAAAAAATTTTTTTTAAACTACACTTTTAACAGTGCTAGTAACATTTACAAAGAGTAGGGGATCAAATTGTTGATCCCATCTCACTGACTATTTTCTTAGAATGCATAAATATGGCTGTCAAGAAACCTTAAGAAATACATTAAAAAATTTTTCTTTCATTTGATATTTTAAAAATTATATTAGACTTAATAGACATAGTGTCATCAATCTCAAAAGCTCTTAAAAGTATCTGAAACATCTATCCAAAATTTGAACAAGTCTCTCATAGGTTTTTCAAAAGTACCTAAACACAAAAGAAACACAAGTTTTCACTATATTAATTACAATTCTCTTTGGTTTGATTACAGTTTATATTATGTGCCAGGCTGCTGTGAGTTGGCTTGATTTCATAATCCTTACTTATAACATTATTTATATAGAAAAACCAATTTTGAATCTCAGAAGCCCAATTTCCAAATCTTTAGATTACTATCTTTTTATAAGTAAGAGGCCTGCAGTAGTTAATTCAATGAGAATAATATTAAAAATTCAACAGGGAAGACATTCATAGTCACTTCGTAATCTATTTTTTTCTCTTAAACTGTTGCCTTTGATAAAACTCTCACAGTGTAAGAATGGCCCATGATTTTTCTATGCCACAGCCAAAAATAGAGAAGAAAGAAAAAAAGATTGAATCCTTTGGAGACATTGCAGAAATAGCTCCTGTTCTTAAAAATCAGGAAAAGAATATACGTGTGTTGGATCACTATGATGTATACTTTAAGTATCTTACAATTTTGTTTGTTAGTTATAACTCAATAAAGCTGAATTTTAAAAAATCAGGAAAAGAACAGTCTAACAACAGATGAAATAAGGTAAATAACAAAGACATAACAATTTTTCAGAAGGATGAGTCATGATAACTGAGACAAGTGAAAACTCTAACATGAGATAAAAGCGAATTGGCTGCTCAGAGAAGACAGCTATTCCTGACAATAACATGAGAGCTCTCCAGCCCCACTCTCAGGGTCCTCGTAGAGAAGACACAGTGTGAAATAATAAACAGTTGCCTCAGCAACATACTTATTATTTATATAAAGTCATCAAAACCAACTGTAAGCAAAAATTTAAATGAAAATTTCAAAGCACTGTAAATTTAAGATATGGAAGACTCTACTATAGGATAAAAAGAGAAATCATTAAATATGGGATAGCCAGCCTCTCAACCAAGATAAACTATTTTAATTTTTTTTTTTCTGAGAGTGAGAAGAAGCTGCTGTCTTAGTGAAAGCTGGAAGGAGAGAGAGAGAAGGAGAAATATGGAAGCTATAATGTGTTGATAAAGCTGTTGCAAGAGCAAAGGAGGGATGTTGCTAATCTCTGCTTTCTTCTCTCTAAAACTTTAAGCAAAATTTAGACCACTGACTGGGATTGTGTCAAAAAAGGGGCAAACAAAACTTTAGGTTATCTGCCCCTTCTTCAACACTACATAAACTTGTAGATCTACTCAGTGTATGTTTCCTGACCAAAGACACAAACCAGCACTTATTTAAACAGGCTATTTATAGAAGAGCATCTCAATTTCTTTTCATTCTAATTTAACTGAGAACGGCTTTTACTTTTCCTTTCAAGATACATGAAATTAAAAGTTCCGTTTCACTCAAGATACATTAAACGACTCTTCTCAATTTTTTAATTACAATAATTCAAGGAGGTATTCAAGAACAAAGTGCTCTTTTCCCTATTCAGTACAATAATAACTCAACTAAACGGCATATAAATAAATAATTAAACATTTTGATTAAATCAGAAGAAACATGTGGAAAAACTACCAAAATAAAAGAAATATTATATTTTGATAGCATAACTGTAATGACATTTTCCATAAAATAAACATAATGTGATTCTTAAGGGAACAAAGGGCCAGACACACATTTAGCCTGAACCAAGAAAAAATATAAAGGCCATATAAAAGTTATTACTGGAAATGTTGATTTATTTCTTTAAAATAATTTATTACAAATACATGTTATAGAAACATATAATCAAACTTCTAAAAACATTTAAACAAGTATAAAGCACTGCTAAGAACACAAAGAATATGTAAAAAAAAAAAAAAAACCCTTTCTCAAGTCAAAGTAAAATGAACTAGACTATCTAGATTCAAACATAAAACTTAAGTTATCAGTTCAGCTAGGAACCCACTTTCTTGGAGATTTCCAAATTGTTTTAAACTTGACTTGTTCTTAGAACTCTTTGCTATAAAAAAATGTTTGTGACATTGTATCTTTCAAAGAAAATGATCAAAGGCGAGAACTGATCTAGTAATCTTGAAAAGACTGCAAGATCACTACAACTTAAGGCCCAGATGAAGACTGTTAAAAGTGAGAAAGAGTAACTGAATAGGACACGTCCATCAGAAAACTATTCCTGAACACAGTTGCTTCAAATCCAGTAGACAGAACAAGTAAGCCTTTTATGTCTATCTTTCTATCCACCTTCCTACACACATCACCATCAAATTCTCCAAGGCTTAATATTAAACAATATTCACGACTTCCTACATTCCTCTCCCATCCTTGCACAATTCATACTTTCTGATCCTTTGAATAGTGTACTACTATGTCATTCCTAAAACAGATCATGTTGTTTCATGTCTTCAAACATTTAAGGAGGGCCCTTTTCCAGTTCCACAGGTTCATTAAACAAACTACTATTTATCCTCCAAAGTCGCACTGAGGCATCACCTCTTTAATGATGTTTTCTCCAACCTGCATTCCTAAAGTCAGAGTTGAGTACTCTCTCTATGCCACATCTATATCTTGTTAAAAACACATATCACTGCACATACTGCATTACACTGCAATTAACTATTTACATGGTCTATCTCACCTACCAGAATATAGACTCATGATAGACACAGTTTAAAACTTACTAATCTTTATTGATGTGTAGACCCTAGATGGGGTTAGGCTAACTACATGATTCAAGGACTCTACTTTCTTCTCATCTCAGCTTTTTCTTTTTAGACCAATCACCATCAATTTTACAATATTACTTCCATTATGTCCACAATTTCCCACAAAAACAAAGTTACAAAGAGATATTTAGATTAAAGAGGACTCATCAAATTACATGAGAACTCTTTATATCATCGCTCCTATGGGAAAATACACTTCAAGTTCTAAACAAATAGCCTATAATTTGGGGAAAACAATATATCTTTAAGTTAAGGAAATCTCATGTTAAATTTCCCCTGATTAGAATTAAAATAGCATGTATTTCTGTAATAATTGGCTTAATTCCCCCCACCCCATTAAACTCTAAAACTAAAAATGTAAGAACTCTGTAGGTTTCATTCACCACTGTATACCCTAAGTGCTATATTAGGCTCCTAGAAAGTGTGTGACAGGAAAGAAGGGAAAAAATTAAGAAAAGGCAGAAAATAAGGAAGTAAAGAGAGAGAAATAAATTTTATTTTAAAATTGCTACCATATAACAGCATAGCTTTAACTGCTATTTCTATGAAATAACTCCAAATCTATATCTTTTTATAAACTTGCCTTCTCTAAATCTCGTATTTCTAACTCTTTCAGGAATCTCAACATGAATATCTGACAGAACTTGCAAATCAATATGTGAGAAAGTAAGCTTATTCTTGTTAAAATTTCCTATAAAACAAGCACTTTTGTCCTTTCCTGGAAACAGCAGGTCAATAACTAAGAGGGGAGATGATGGTGATGGTTACACAACTATATATTTGTCAGAATTCAGCAAACTGCACAGTTAAAAAGGTATAGTGTGAGAAAAAGATAAAGAAACAAAGATAAATCCATAAGTAGACACCTGTTAGTTAAAAAAAAAAAGCATAGAAAATCAAATAAACAAGAATTTTTAAAGTTACCAGATAGAAAAGACAGAGTAGTTACATAGGAAAAACAAGGTTGCTCATCAGAATAAAGAAAACAATGACTTAGGATTCTTTAAAGGGCAAAGGGAATATAAGTATCAAATTAGAATTTTCTCTCAACCTAAAATATCACTGAAGAGTAGGGTAAAGTAAAAGTATTTTGAAATATGCAAATACAAAGAGAGTTTAAGTGTTCAGAATTTACCATTAAAAACTACTAAAGAATTTACTTCAGCAAGAAGTAAACCAAGAGAGAAAAGGTGATGTAGAAAGATACTGCAAATTATTCCCAGTATCTATCTTCCTCTTCTCTCTTCTTTTTACCAGACCCCACCCCTACTGGAGTTTTACCTATGCATACAACTTCTCAGTGAAAGTCAGTATTATTTAGCTTTTCCTCCTATGCACCTAGTTGTAGCCATGCAGCTAAAGTTGGGTCTAAATTTAGCTAAAATGGAGTGTCAGGAAAAGTAGTGCAACTTCCAAATCACACACAACTTAAAGACTTCTCAAGAGCTCGAATAAGGAGAAGTCTACAACCCTGTTCAACAGTGCAGTCAGCACACCCTAGAGTATATCACAGAAGCAAGATAGAAGGAATCTGAGTCCCTGAATGACCCTGAGCAAACAAGATGCTCCACCAGCTTGTACTCACCCTCTCACTTTTGAAGCATTATGTACCTTTATAAAGTAACTATATTTGGAGATCTTTGTTATAGCAGCTTATGCTATAAACTAATTTTATAGGTAGAATACAAAAAAAAACAAAACAGTAAGCACATTTTAAATGAAATCTGTTAGAAATGTAATTAATTACTAACAGTAAAAAGAAAAGTAACTAGATTAGAGTAGATATGTTCAATGCACAGTTAAATAGTATTAAGATCCACATTTTAAGTAAAAAAAAAAAAGAGTATAAAAAACTGAGCACTTTTAATCATTGTAAGAATTATTTGCAGTTAAGGAAGTATGTTAAAAATTAGGAGTAATGGCAAAGAATCAAACTACAATGCATAGCTTCTAAACCAGCAGAGGGAAAAGATAAGAATAAAGCAAATTCTATCAATCCAACAAAAGACAAATGAAAAACAAAACACAAATACAAAGAGAGAAAAATAAAAACAAATAAAAATTGAACTAATCAGAGTGGATTTTTAGAATAGCTATATGTAGCTTACAAAACAAACACCTAAAACAGTAAAAAGTCTGTTAATACCAAATAGCATTAGTACTTCATAGTGTAAGAGACAGAAGCTAACAGAATTACTAGGATAAACTGAAACGTTAACAATGATTGGAAATTGAAAGATCTAGATGTATAAAGATATAACAGATATATATAACAAAGTCAACCACTTTAATAAATAGAGAATTCTAAAATCAGCAAGTAAAGAATATACATTCTTTTCTATTATACACTGAGCATTTAAAAAATTTGATTAGTAGTTGGTCACAAAGAATGAAATCCACACAGGGTAATCAACAGGCTATAATGTAATTAAATAATAAAATACTTAAAAAAAAAAGTTTTGAGTTCAGAAACATAAAGATGTACTATTAAATAACTCAAGTTAAAAAGGCAATCACATTGGAAATTTAAAAATATTAAGAGCAGAATGAACAATGAAATAGTTAAATATGTAGTATGCAAAGTAATATTTGAGTTAGAGCTGAAGATAAGAGTTATAAGGTCAATCAAAAGATACAGTGGCTGAATAGATACAAAAACAAGACCTGTATATATGTTGCCTAAAAGAGACTTACTTAATATTTAAAGACACACACAGACTGAAATTGAGGGAATAGAAAAAGGTAACCCATGCAAATAGAAATCAAAAGAAAGCCAGAGTAGCAATATTTATATCTCACAAAATAGATTTTAACATAAAGACTGTTACAAGAGACAAAGAAGGACATTACATATTGATTAAGGGATCAATCCAAGAAGATTTAACAACTAAATATATATGCAGTCAATATAGTAGCACCTAAATACATAAAGTAAATATTAACAGACATAAAGGGAGAAATCAACAGTAACACAATAATAGGAGGGAACTGTAACATCCCACTTACATCAATGGACAGATCATCCAGACAGAAAATCAATATGGAAACACCAGCCTTAAATGACACTTTATGCCAGATGAACTTAAAAGATATATATATATATTATATATTTATATATATATATATATATAATATATATATATTACTTCAGGAAAAAAGAAAAATCACAAATAACAACCCACCCTTACACCTAAAAGAGCTAGAAAAAGAACAAACAGAACCCAGTTAGTATGGAAAGAAATCACAAAGATTAGTGCAGAAATAAATGAAATAGAGACTGAAAAAGAATAGAAAAGATCAATGAAACTAAAAGCTGGTTCTTTGAAAGAATAAACAAGTTGATAAACTGTTAGCCAAACTCATCAGGAAAAAAGGAGAGAGGGCCCAAATCATTAAAATCAGAAATGAAAAAGGAAACATTACAACTGACACCACAAAAATATAAAGGATCATAAGAGACTATGATGAACAACTATGTGTCAATAAAATGGACAACCTAGAAGAAATCGACAAATTCCCAGAAATGGACAATCTCCCAAGACTGAGTCAGAAAGAAACAGAAAATATGAACAGACCAATTACTAGTAATGAGACTGAATCAATCATTTTTTAAAAAATCCCAACAAACAAAAGTCCAGGATCAGATGGCTTCACATGTGAATTCTATCAAACACTTAGAGAAGAGTTAACAGCTACACTTCTCAAACTATTTCAAAAAATTGCAGAGGAAGAAATGCTTCCGAACTCATTCTACAAGGCCAGCATCACTCTGATACCAAAACCAGACAAAGGTATCACCCAAAAAAGAAAATTACAGGCCAGTATCACTGATGAACATAGACCCAAAAATCTCAACAAAATATTAGCAAACTGACTCCAACAATACATTTAAAGGCTCATACTGCATGACCACATGGGATTTTTCTCAGGGATACAAGGATTTTTCAATATCTGCAAATCAAACAATGTGATAAACCACATTAACAAACTGAAGAATAAAAACCAAATGTCATCTCAACAGATGCAGAAAAAGCTTTTGACAAAATTCAACATCTGTTTATGATTCAAAAAAATGTTTTAAAAAATCTATTTATGATAAATACTCTCCAGAAAGTGGGCAAAGAGGGTATTTACTTCAACATAATAAAGGCCATATATAACAAGCCCATCACACTCAATGGTGAAAAGCTGAAAGCATTTCCTCTAAGATCAGGAACAAGACAAGGACACTCAATCTCACTTTTATTCAACATGATATTGTAAGTCTTAGTCACAGCAAGCAAACAAGGGGAAAAAAAGGAATCCAAATGAAAAAGAAAAAAGTAAAACTGTGATTGTTTGCAGAAGACATGATATTATACTTAGAAAATCCTAAAAATGCCACCAAAAAACTACTACAGCTCATCATGAATTCCATAAAGTTGTGGGTTACAAAATAAATGTATAGAAATCTGTTGCATTTCTCTGCACTAACAACAAACTATCAAAAAGAGAAATTAAGAAAACAATCCTATTTACAACGACTTCAAAAAGAATAAAATACCTAGGAATAAACCTAAGGACATAAAAGACATGTACTTTGAAAAGTATAAGACACTAATGAAAGAAATTGAAGACAACACAAATAGATGGAAAGATATACCGTGTTCATGGATTAGAAGCGTTAATATTGTTAAAACGACCAAACTACCCAAAGCCATCTAAGACTCAATGCAAAATATCAAGGGCATTTTTCACAGAGCCAGAAAAAATGATTTAAAAATTTGTATGGAAACACAAAAGACCCCAAATGGCCAAAACAACCTTGAGAAAGAATAGAGCTAGAGAAATCACACTCCCTGACTTCAGACTATACTACAAAGCTACAGTAACATACTACAAAGCTACAGTAAAACAATACAGCACTGACACAAAAACCGACACTTAGATCAATGGAACACAATAGAGATCCTCCAAATAAATACATGCAGTTATGGTCAATTAATCTACACCAAAGGAGGCAAGAATATACAATGGAGAAAAGACAATCTCTTCAATAAGTGGTGCTGGGAAAACCGGACAGCTACATGTAAAAGAATGAAATTAGAACATTCTCTAACACCATACACAAAAGTAAACTCAAAATGGATTAAAGACCTAAATGTAAGAACAGAAACCATAAAATTCCTAAAAGAAAACATAGGCAGAACACTCTTTGACATAAATCATAGCAATATTTTTTTGGATCTGTCTCCAAAAGCAAAGGAAATAAAAGCAAAAATAAACAAATGGGATCTAATTAAACTTAAAAGCTTTTGCAAGGCAAAGGAAATCACTGACAAAATGAAAAGACAACCTATTCAATGGAAGATAATATTTGCAAATGATAGGACCACTAAAGGGTCAATATCCAAAATTTATAAACAGCTCATACAACTCAACAGCAAAAAAAACCAAATAACCCAATCAAAAAATAGCAGAAGACCTAAACAGACATTTTTCCAAAGAAGACATACAGATGGCCAACAGGCACACGAACAGATTCTCAACATTGTTAATCATCAGAGAAATGTAAATTAAAACCACATATCACCTCACACCTGTCAGAATGACTATCATCAAAAAGAACACAAATAACAAATGTAGGCAAGGATGTGGAGAAAAAGGGAACCATAGTACACTGCTGGTGGGAATGTAAATTGCTGTAGCCACTGTAGAAAAAGTATAGAAATTTCCCAAAAAACTAAAAATAGAACTACCATATGACCGAACAATTCCACTCTTGGGTATATATCCGAAGAAAATGAAAACACTAATTTAAAAAGATACATGCAACCCAATGTTCTTAGCAGATTATTTAATAGCCAAGATATGGAAGCAACCTAAATGTCCATCAACAGATAAATTCAAGAAGCTAAAACAACAGTAAAATAGCAAACCCAATAAAAATGAAACAAAAAATTGAAAGAGCCAAAAATAATGTGTTAGAAAAGAGAAAGATCAATAAGCCCCCAAATTTTCTGGAATAAAAAAACTAGTAATACAGACACAAAATTTTTGAAAATTTAAGAAAAATAATGTGAGGGTACTTTTGCATTAAAAGCAAACTTATAAAACTATATAATCAAGATAGATGTATAGATTTGTAAGTCCAGTAACAAATTTATACACATTTGAAAACTCAATATATGACAAAAGTGATAATTTCAACTAGAAAGTAAAGATAAATTACTGTAATTTATAAAAAGGTGCTGGAATGACCATCCACATCCAAATAGAAAGTTAGATTATTACCTCACAACAAACACAGAAATAAATAGCAGGGGTAGGATCTTTTTGAAGACACAGAAAGACACAATCCATAAAGAGAAACAGCATACAATTATGTTGAAATTAAAATCTCTGTTCAAAAATTGATATATCAAAAAAACGAAAAAAGATAAGTTAATTCTTAGACAAAATTTGATAGTTAATTACACTAAGAATCAATTTCCCTATATTCATGAGCAATTAAATTAAAACAGTAATAAAATATTTCACTCCCATTATACCGTAATTAAGAGACCAAAAAATATAAAGCGTTGGCATGGGAAACCAGGAGCTCTCGTGCACTGCCAGTGAAAATACTGATTAGCCAATCTCATCACTGAGTATAGGAAAGCTGAAGTTAGTCATGCCTAACTTCCAGCACTTCCACTTTGAGGTTTATCCCCAAGAAAACCTCTCCACAGGCCCATCAAAAACACACACAAGACAGTCACTGCAGTATTGCAGTATTGTTTTTACTGGCATAAAAACTGAAATGACATACATGCCTACCAACAGAAAACAGAGCAGATAAACATCCGTTGTATTCACACAATTCCATTCCATTCATACATTTAAACATCATACAGGAAGTATAAAAATATATAAAAATTATGCTGAGTAAAAACAAGCAAGTTGCAAGAGTCTGTAGTGTAAATATCACTCGGTTGGACTTTAAAAGCAGGGAAAAATAAATTTTTTTTATAGATACAGATAAACATTTATGTGCCAATAGTATAGAATATACATAAAAGTAACAGCTATCAAAAAACGTTGGAATCACAATAGTGGTTACAGTGGCATGGGGAAGGGTATGGGATCAGGAAGGACCATACAAGTACTCCAGTAGTACAGACAATGCTTTATTAGTCTGAAAACTAAACCCAAACTAGTAAAATTTAATATTTAACCAATTTGGGGGTGGGTATATAGGTGTTCATTACAATGCTCTCTAGAACTTTTTGTGTTTATAGTTTTCCTTAAAACAACCAAAAAAACTCTAAAGAGATTCCAATAAGATACACTCAGAATTTCTCTCATATGCTCAAATAAATGCCAACAAAGTAGAGCTTTATATGTATATCATTTCTATTAACTGGAATCCAATAAAGAAGTTCTGAATTGTTCAATATGATAAAATGATAGTGGTAAATACAAAGGTATTACAAAGATAGTGTCAACTTACAGAGTATATCAAAAAGCTTAACATTAACTACACTTTTATAAAGACTTACAACAATTATTTTGTGTGAAGAGATGAGGACAAACTGAAACTAATAATTTTTTTTTAAACAGAGGACACAGACAATACCTTGGAGGCACGAATCTGCCTGTGAACATCCGTTAGTTGTTGGATTTTGTATTCTAGCTCTGAAATCTGGGCTTGAAGCCATGTCCATCGGCTGCCAACTCTTGCTCTGTCTACAAGCCACTTCCATTCAGTACTACAGTTACTGTGAACAAGACAAACACTGTTAGTCAAAGCACAAAGGCAATCAAGTTTTCACAGAGATTGTGTAATAACTTCCTTGACTTCTGTCATGCAATCTCAGATTCCTTTACAAAGCATCTAATTACATGAAAAAGAATGGCATATCAACTTCTCATCAAAAATTTGATTTCCTTATCTTTCTATCCCACAAACACCTGTTTTTATTCAATACTGTGTATCCTGTAGTAGGATAATCTCCTTGATATTTAATATTTTATTAATGCTCAAGCTCTGAAATAGGAGTGGGCCGACAAAGGAAAAGAAAGAATGACAAGACTAACACCATGCAAAAACTGTTACATGAGGCTTTCATATGTAAGTAGATATCAAGTGTCGGACAAGCCATTTGAGCTGTGCTAGATCTAAATTCACGTAACAAACCATAGAGTACTCAATTTTACTATATGTAATTTTCATTTGCTAAAACAAAAATCACTATTAGCTAATTAAATACTTACAATCAAGTTTTTTAAATGTCAAAAATTATCAAAATGAACACTTTGCTACATTTCAAATAAGCATATCAACTATACATGTGAGATGTTTATTAAGATAAACAGCTTGTTAAAAAACTGATTCCCAGAATTTACAGCTTAGAGATGACAAAGAATTTATATTAAGCCGTTCATGATTCTTTGAAAATAAGAGTAGAATCTTAGCTTCTCTATCTTTTGGCAAGGGCACTGCTCTAAACCATAGTTTGTGAGATTACAAATTAATTACGTTATGAAAATGTTCCAACCAGACCAACTGGAAAACAATCACTTGGGAGTAAGAGAAAGAGAGAGAGGGAGGGAGGGAGGGGGAGGGGGAGAGAGAGAGAGAGAGAGAGAGAGAGAGAGAGTGTGTGTGTGTGTGAGATAATTAGGAGCTTCAGATTGCCAAGGAAGAAACTGAAGAAGGTATGACTGAAGAAATTGAAGGGTAGTAACTACTTAAAGGCAAAACACAAACTTCATGAAAAACCTGTCTAAAAACCGCATTTACTGTCCCCATAGAATGTGGGGACATCAGAAGTGTACCCTAATGGAAACTATAGCCTTTGAGTGATAATGATGTTTCAATGTAGGTTCATAAATTGTTACAAATACACTACCTTTGTTCAATATATTGGTAGTGGGGTAAATCATATCTGTGTGGAGTCAGGGGGTATATGGGAACTCTGTATTTTCCACTCAATTTTGCTGTATACCTAAAATTGCTCTCAAAGATAAACTATTAAGTTTTATGCATTTAACCATAATGAAGTAACTTTCACATAAACTTTAGCCAAAAAGTTTGTTCTAAGAGGTCATTTGTTGTCAGAGAAACAGAATTATTGTAGCTTACTATATAGAATGTATTCATTATAACAGGATTTTACATTATATCAGTGTTTCCAAAAAGCTGCTTTTTAAAAAGATTCTAATTGCATGCAATGTGACTGCAGAGATCATCACAGAAATTAGGACTTTTCTTGGTATTATTAATCAGTTTATAGATATTGTGATTTTGTAAATGTGACATGTTTAAAAAACACTTTTAAACTATGGACAAAATTTAAAATGCCTATTCAAAGTAGATAAACAAGATGATACTGTATAGCACAGGGAAATATATATAAGACCTTGTGGTAGCTCACAGTGAAAAAAATGTGACAATGAATATATGTATCTTCATGTATAACTGAAAAATTGTGCTCTACACTGGAATTTGACACAACATTGTAAAATGACTATAACTCAAAAAATGTTTAAAAAAATGTCTATTCAAAATATACTATTCAGAGATAATATGAATAACATTAACTGCCAATCACAGAATTAGTGAAGAGGGCAAGGGCCACATCAGTAGTTGCACAGGTGAGGGTAAAGTATTGGATTTTATGCAAAAAGGAAGTTATTGGTGAGACAGTAACAAAAACACTTTTTGAGCAGTCTGACTGCTAGGTGGAGAAAGCATTGTAGCATTGTACTGGGACATAAGAGCAAATAAGGAAACCAATCAGGATGCAACTATAACCATCCGGGTGTGGTACAGATAATAGTGATCTCTAAATATATTTCATGTGCTGTCCTACATTTCCCAGCCCTCACTGCACTTAGGTTGGAGTCATGTGACTAGTTCTGAACAGCAGGCTGTGGGCTAAAGTGACACGGTCATTTCCAGTCTACCTGACCACCTTCAAAGCCACTAGTGCAGACAGTATAGCTACAAGATGGAAGACGATCACAGCTCAAACCACACCGCACTTTATGTAAGCCGCAGCAAACCTCTGCCGGGTTAAACTACTGAGATTAGGTGATTGTTAGTCTAGGGCCTATTCTGACTAAGATACTCAATAAAAGATGAAAATGGCCTGGACTAGAAATGGGGCAGGAGATAAAGAAGAAATAAAAATAAAAGGATGTATTCAAGGTTGATTTTAAAATTGACAGGACTTGCAGAAGTATGGTGTGGGAGTACACATGGAGAAATCAAAGATGATCTTAAACATTCTTTCATTAAATTTTGATCCAGCTGGAAAATTTTCCTATAACATGTAATTTTCCTTGGTTATCAAACTGATGATTAGCTTGTGGTCGAATATAATAGAGAAAAAGAAAAATTTATGGAGTTCATGTTACTGTACTTCTTGTAAAAATACTGTGATACTGAAACTAAGTTTACAAAAACAAGTTTTATGTTCATATCTGACATTAAATTATACTACCATAGAAAAATAGTAATATTAAATTAAACGTAAGTAAACTAAATAATGCTGGGGCTTTGTGGTATGTGAAATGAATTTTCTGTAATGGATACTTTAGCCTACATTTTAACAGGAGTGAATAAAATCTGTTTGCTATGCTTGGAAGTGGTAACCCATCTTCTCCACCAAAAATGCTCCCTTGTTTGAAAATATGTCTTTCTGAAAAATATTTATGGTGGTAAACATGTTACAGATAAGTATATGGCTATCTCATTCAAAGGAGATTAACACCTGTTGTACCGCAAAGTCAAAACATGTTTTATGTAAACAATTTACATAACCAATGATGTAATGGCTTATATAACTTACAGTGTAACCAATCAGAACACAGCTGATGCAACAACAAACCAGTAAGAATATGAGGCATAAAGTTGTCTAGACTCCCAAGTTA
Source organism: Camelus dromedarius (assembly GCF_036321535.1). Classification (NCBI taxonomy): domain Eukaryota; kingdom Metazoa; phylum Chordata; class Mammalia; order Artiodactyla; family Camelidae; genus Camelus; species Camelus dromedarius. The sequence goes on along the minus strand of NC_087439.1, from coordinate 64,851,274 downwards.
GCATGTAAGCCTGGCATGCCAGGCCACTAAGAACACTGACTCCCTGCACTCCCTCCGGAGTGCGCTGAACTGATCACAGAGTACTGCATGCCCCGATCTTCACTGGAAGCAGGGGGCTCCTACTTCCAGTGAAGGTCAGGGCAAAGGCATCTGTGAGTGGAGACCCCCTGGGCAATGAGACTAGTCAGTCTCCAGAGAGGCAGTGTGTGCCTTCAATCCCCATCCTTGTTTGTTTGCAGTCAGCACTTACCTTGTGGAAGGAAGGAAGTACAAGCTGTTTAAACCAAGTGGTTTTGAGTACAATTTTTATTGGTACTAACTTATGGTCAACATCATGAACTTACATCACTGTTTTGACCTTGAAGTGCAGTTTGTTCCTCAGAATAAGGCAGAACTTTCTAATGTTACATCTTAAGTTACCAAGACTTAGAGAAAAACTTGTATAAATTAACTTTGCTTTTAATATAAAGACCTTGTCAGCTTACTAATAACAATGAGTTAACTATGATAAAAAATCAAAAAAGAACATCTAATTATGAAAAGTGACAATCCCAAGAAAAGTAATGTCTGTTCCAGGGAAAATAACATTAAATTAGGCGAAACTTCTCCATCGGTGTTTGCTCACCTAGAGAGCTTACCCTTCCTTAAAATTTGATTCCTTTAGACCAGAGGATGGCAAACTTTTCCTGTAAAGAGGTAGACAGAAAATATTTGCTTTGTGGATCACATGGCCTCTTTATTAACTATTCAACTCTGCTGTTATAGCATGAGAGCAGCCATAAATGAATGGGTGTAACCATGTTCCAATTAAACTTTCTATATAAAATCAGCCAACAGGCCAGATTTGGTCCACGGGCCTGACATGGAGGGTATTTTCGTACGCTTCCTATGCTTCCCAAGGGATTATGACTTCCTTTAATGAAATGTCTTTTCAAATCTTTTGCTCATATTTAATCAGGTTATCTTCTTATTGATTGGTACAAGACCTATGTCAGACCACATGTATCAGAAATATTTATAGCTTCCAATCTGTAGCTTGCCTTTCATTTTCCTAATGGTGTTTTTGAGCAGCAAAAGATTCTAAGTTTTTCTAATTCATCTAATTTTGATGAAGCCCAATTTATCAAACTTTCCTTTTATGGATAGTTTTTATGTCCCAAGAAATCTTTGTTTAATACTAAGTCATAAAGATTTATTCATGTTTCTAAATTATAAAAAAAAAAACTAGAGTTTTAGCTTTTAAATTCATAACCCAATTCAAATTAAGCTGTGTATTGTATGAGGTAAGAGTCCAGATTCATTATTTTCTATAGGATACCTAGTTCCTGAACCATTTGTCAAAAACCTTCTATAATCCTTTAATAGAAAAAAAAATTGAATAGATAAAAGACTATCTATTGAATACTATATGTTGTATATACACTTACATACACACACAGACCCCTTGATATCTATCATCTATCTACCTACCTATGTCAACACCTTGACCCACCCAATACCACACTATTATCGTAGTTTAAAGTAATTCTTAAAATCCAGCAGTGTAAATTTTCCAGCTTTGGTCTTTCTCAGTATTGTTTTAACCAATACAAATCAGCTTGTCAATTTCTTTAAAATTAAAGAAAAACTAACAGCATTTTGATAAGGATTACATTGCATCTATAGATTTATTGGTGGAGAATTAACATCTTAACAACACTGAATCTTCCAATCAATATGTTATTATTTCTCTGTATTTGCATACTATTAATTTCTCTCAGCTATGTTTTGTGTATTTAAAAAATTTACCTCCATTTCATGTTTATGGATGATAGTATATAGCATTCATAAATTATTTGGATGCCAGTATATAAAATACAATTGATTTTTGTATGGAACCTTACATCCTTTGACCCTGTTAAATTCACTTACGAGTTTCAGCACCTTCTTCCTAGAGTCTTTAGGATTTTCTGTGTATATTATCATGTCAATGGCAGATATAGTTTTATTTACTTTTTAATCTGGATGCCTTTTATTATTTTTCTTATCTTACTGCACTGGCTAGGAATTCCAATATAATGTTAATTATAAGTTGTGTGAGTGGATATCCTTATCTTCTTCCTAATCTTACAGAGAAAGCATTCAGTCTTTCATAATTAAATGTAATGTTTGCTGTATACTATCTGTAAATGTCCTTTATCAGACTGAAGAAGTTTCTGTCGACTCTGGGTTTGTAGTGAGTTTTTATCATGAGGTTTGAATTCTATCAATATTTTTTGGTATCTATGGAAATTATATGTTGTTTTTCCTTTTTTTTTCTATGATTGGTTTTAAATGTTAAATCAACCTTGCTTCCTGTTACACACCCTTTTGGTCACGATGCATTTAAAAAAATATTTTGCTAGATTCTATTTGCTTTTTCATTAGAGATATTCTGCACCTACAGTCAAAGGAGTTATTGATGTGCTATTTTCCTATAATGTCTTTGTCTGGTTTTAAAATCAAGCTAATGCCAGCTTCATAAAATCAGTCAAGAAGTGTTCTATTTTTTGAAGGAGTTGTTTACTCCTTAAGTTTCAATAAAATTAATCTGGGCCTGGAGATTCCTATAGGGAAGGTTCTTAATTATTAATTTGATTTATCTTATTAACATAAGGTTTTTCAAGTTATCTATTTCTTCTTCTGTCAGTTTTAGTAATTTGTGTCTTTCAAGTACTTAGTCCATTTCATCTAAGTTGTTGACCCTAATGGCATGAAAATGCCCTACTGTTCCCTGATTATTCTACTAATGCCTGAAACATCTACAGTGATGCTTTTATTTCTTTCTTGCTATTGGTAGTTTTTTCCTAATCAATCGAGCTAGTTTATCAATTAATCTTTTCAAAGAACCAGCTTTTGGTTTCACTGATTTTTCTCTATTGCTTTTGTGTTTTATATTTCATTGATTTCATGCTATCATTTTTTCCTTCTTGCTTTGGGTTTAAGTTGCTCATGTTTTTGCAGCTTCTTAAACAGAAGGCTTAGACTATAATCTTTATACCTTTCTTCTTTTCTAATATAAGCATTTATAACCACAAATTTTCATCTAAGCACAGCTTTACTAATCTAGTAGTGGCATCCCACAAAACTAGACATGCTGCATTTTCATTATCATTACATTTGAAACACTTTATACTCTCATGATTTCTTCTTTGATCCATGCTTTATTTGGGAATGTATAATTTAATTTCCACATTCAGACCTACATATTTGCATTTCTTACCATGTCTTCTTTCCTTTGTATAGAACTAAGTTTTCACTCAGTATCATTTTCTTTCAGCCTAAAGATCATTTTAAGATTTCTCATAGTGTAGGTATACTGATAGGAAATTTTCTGCTTATTTGGAAGGATTGTTTTACCTTTATTTATGAAATAATTAAATTTCAAAAAAATGATTTTTTCTTTCCTTTCAGCACTTTAAATATATCATCTTATTGGGGTTTTTTTTTGTTTGTTTGTTTTTGTTTTTTTGGCTTGCTTACCTTCTGATGAGAAGTCAGCAGTGAGTTTTTTTTCTTTGCTTCCCTATATAAAATGGCTTTTTTTCCTTCTCTTACTGCTTTTCAGATTTTCTCTGTATCACTAGAACTTGGTGATTTGACTATAATACATGTTGGTATGGTTTTGTTTTTAATCCTGCTTGAGATCTATTGAGATTCTTAGATCTATGGTTTTATGATTTTCAGCAAATTTAGAAAAATTCTGGCCATTATCTTTCTTAATATTTTTGCCTCTCCCACACCTTAAATCTAGAATTCCAATTACATATACGTTAGAACTTTTGCGTCCAGGTCACTAACATTCAGTTCATTTTCTTTTTGGTCTTTTTACTCTATGAGCTTCAATTTGGATAATTTGTTGCTATATGTTAAATTTTATTAACCACTTCTTCTTAATGTTTAGCTTCTTGTTAAACTGAAACAATAGTTTTCAATTCAGATATTGTATTTTTCCCCCTGAAAGCTAAGTGGTTCTTTATTGTATCTTCAATTTCTCTCAGAAGTTTGTGTTTTCCTTTTAAGTCTTTGAGCATGCTTACCATATTTTAGATATTTTAAAGTCCCTGCCAACTAATCTCATCGTATCTGTCATTTCTGTGTCTGTCTCTATTGAGCATTTTTCTCCTCCTCTTTTGCATGTCTAATAGTTGGTTATATATACATGTGTATACATATATATATATGTATATAAATACACACACATTTACTATGGACACTATGAATACAATGTTAAATTTCTCGATTTTTTGGTCTGTCTTTACAGACTAATGAATTTTGTTTCAACGGGTTATTAAATTATTGTTCAACTTCATTCTTTTCAGCTTTAAGACTTGTTAGAGCAGGTATAGAGTAGCCATTAGAAAAAAGGGCAAACTCAGCCTTACTCTTGAAGTGTGACCATTTGGGGGTCTGTATTGAATGCTGTAGATGTTCAACAAAGTCTCTCCACTCTGCTTATTTAGAACTCAAACATCTCTCAACCTTGTATGAGCACTGGAAATTGTTCGGATTACAATCTCCTAACAGTTTTTTTGTGTGTCCTTATGGAGTTTCTCCTGTAGTGAATAGTGGAGTATTTAACAAAAATCTCAAGAGGACCACATGAAGATTTCACATGGTCTTTCTTTGCATACATAGGTCCTTCCTCTCTAGCATTCTAATCTTCTGATTCCAGCTAACTCAGCCTCCCCAACTCTAATCTTTATCTCATTGAAGCAAGACCACTTGACTTTCCTCTCCTTGATATCTGAAAGAACTCAGGCAGAAAACCAGGACAAACAAAGGGTTCACCACATCTGTTTCTCTTTTCTCAGGAATCACTGAATCTCTGACCTCTGCTGCCTCATATCCATTTTCTGTAAATGACTGTTCCATGTATTTTCCCCAGTTTTCTAGTAATTTACAGCCAAGGAGAAAGTGTAGTACCAGTAACCGCACTCCATTAAGACTAGAACTCAAAGAACTTTTACACATGTGTGTATGTGCTCGCTCTAAAACACTTTTACTTTGTTTCCAATATTTCATGCTCAGAATTTCATTGCCTTTAAAACAAAACAAAACAAAACTAGAGTTGCAGTTTAAGGCCAGAATCTTAAAAAAAAAAAAAAACAAACAAACCCTGAAAGTGATTTATGGATTCCTGTTTTGGGTGTTCCTCGACTATTTCACGGAAGCAGAGCTCTTTATCCACCCTGTGTCACACATGTATCTACCTTTCAACTGTTCTGTAAGAAAAAAGTTAAATTATGTTTGAGTCACTATAGTTTTAAGGCTCTTCGTTACAACTTAGTCTTTATGCTAAATGTTATACACAGAAACTTCTTATAACCAATAGAGTGGACCGTAAGACAAACCCAAAACATGTGGTACTAACTTAGAGGTAAGGCAAAAAGCAGACAGGAAAGAGACACAGGTTGGTGATCCTTTCTATATTACACTATACTATATAGACTATTCCAGCAAAACATGATCATTTAAAAGAGAGACCAAGTACCTATCAAGACTACAGTTCTAGCAGAAGCAGCTAGAAAAAATCATAATGTTGTAATGCATTGGCTGTTCCCTGTTGTTTTAAGCCTGATATAAATGAATTTAGGCAAGAATTAGTTCATTCACAAGTAGAAAAAAAAAGAATACAACTCTTCTTAGGGAGGCTCTTTCTGATTACAGCCTACCTCTAACTTAAATGGGTAATCCAATAACACAGGGCCTTGAAGGAATAGAAAAGCCAACTGCTTCTCTAGATACTGCTACCAACAACAAAAAATTGTATTTCAAGAATGTCTCTTAACCACAAATGACAAATGCTGGAGAGGCTGTGGAGAAAGGGGAACCCTCCTACACTGCTGGTGGGAATGCAGTTTGGTGCAGCCACTGTGGAAAACAGTATGGAGATTCCTCAAAAGACTAGGAATAGACTTACCATATGACCCAGGAATCCCACTCCTGGGCATATATCCAGAAGGAACCCTACTTCAGGATGACACCTGCACCCCAATGTTCATAGCAGCACTATTTACCAATAGCCAAGACACGGAAACAGACTAAATGTCCATCAACAGATGACTGGATAAAGATGTGGTATATTTATACAATGGAATACTATTCAGCCATAAAAACCAACAACATAACACCATTTGCAGCAACATGGATGTTACTGGAGAATGTCATTCTAAGTGAAGTAAGCCAGAAAGAGAAAGAAAAAAATACCATATGAGATCGCTCATATGCAGAATCTAAAAAACAAACAAACAAAAAAACATAAATACAAAACAGAAACAGACTCATAGACATAGAATACAAACTTGTGGTTGCCAGGGGGATGGGGGGTGGAAAGGGACTGGGATTTCAAAATGTAGAACAGATAAACAAGATTGTACTGTGTAGCACAGGGAAATATATACAGGATCTTGTGGTGGCTCACAGAGAAAGAGAATGTGACAATGAATCTATGTATGTTCATGTATAACTGAAAAATTGTGCTCTACACTGGAATTTGACACAACATTGTAAAATGACTATAATTCAATAAAAAAATGTTTAAAAAAAAGAAAAAGAATGTCTCTTAAGAATTCTAAGCCACATAATGGGAGACAGCCTAGGAGGAGAAGTCAGATTGACTGCTACCCAAATGTACTGTTTCAGGTGGACGCAAGGTAGCAATCATTAAATTGAAAGAGAGCTAGATGGTCTAAGGAAAATAACTAGTAAATTAGCTAGTTTGTAGGCTTAACCAACTGTGACCAGGTGAGATCTCTGGCTATGGTATTTTCACATATAGCCGACTGGAAGCAAATACAATGGAAACCTACATTTTGGAGGCAATTCTGTTAACAACAACAACAAAAATAAAGCCTAGCATGTTCTACCTGGGGAGCCCAAATCTGCTCCAACAATAAACCGGGTGAGAATCCAGCGCAGCCTCCAATAAGGGTGTACTTCCCAACACCCATTTCAGATACAAACACAAAGGATGATGGATAAGGAATAATTCCCCAAGTGTAAAGTCAGGGACTATGGAAAACAAGGGAACTTTTCTCAGAAAGCAGAATTGAGATTCTACCAAGACCTTACTCCACTTTCAAAGCAGGAAGTCTTATTAATCGTTGTAAGATCCAGGAACTATCATGTATATCCCATTCTTCTCTTTTCCCAGTGGGAGTTTTATTGTAGCTATCTCTACTCTAATATACTTATAAGAAACAAGAAGGCAAGAGGGTTAGAAAACTTGTCTATCAGTTTATAGGTTACCACAACATAAGGAACCACATCTGGATCTGAAAGACAGGACTTTACTCCACCCATTGAATGTGGCTTTGTGTCATAATCTTAATACATTGTACAATTCTGCCTAGAATTCTGGCAAAACCCACTGTGTCAACTATCTAAACTGAAATTTTCAATATTAGTTTAAAAGGATTCACACATCAGATCAGCATATTTACTCTTGTTCTCTCCTACCATCTATCACTCCCTCCACCAAGTCAAAGAAAGGAAAGGAGAAATCAAAAATGGAGAGGTCAGGGAATACTTATGTATTCTATCAATACCATCCCCTTTCTCTTATATGGGAAGAATTTTGAAAGTTAATGGTCTGTTAAATAGTCTTAATTGTGCTTTTAAAAGCCTTGCATAGTATCAAACATTGATAAATAGGGACATATACATAAAACAAATAAATGAATTTTTTAAAAACTAACCAAAACACACTTGCTAAAGGATCAGTCTGAAGTCCTGCACCTCAGCAGTTCAACAAGCACTGTCTGTGTGCGTGTGTGTGTGTGTGTGTGTGTATGCATGTGTTTATATGAGTGCATACTTCTTTTGTTCAGGAAGCTAGGGTACCGTGTAGTGTTTCCAAACTATACACTGCACAAGGGCAGCTTAAAGGACAAGCAGGACTAAAATCCAGCAAGAGTTCTGCACTCCAAGCCCTGCAATAACAAATCTAAATCTACTCAGAGGAAGGGGCATCTTTTCCTACTGCACATAAATGGGCTAGTGATGGTCCTGCTAGTTACTATGATGGGCACTGAAAAGAAATAAGATAAAACAGGATTAGACTGCCTTGTTACTCAAAAAGTTGACTACCACTAACCGAGAATTGAGTACAGGCATTTTGACTATAACAGCATATATGCATTCCTGAATAACCCCATGTCCTGTAAAATAAAAAGAGCTGAAATTATGGAAAAAAATAGAATTAGAGCCAGATGACTCAAAATCTATGGAATTTAGAACTACAAAGTCCTAACAAAACAATAAAAATCCTTATAAAAATATTGGTATAGTTAAGTTTCCACTGGCATGTGCATCAAGAATAAGTCAGCCCATCCTTTTAAAGCTTCATTTCCTGGAACTTGTGTTTCTTCCTTTGATGTAGGTCCTTGAAGACATTCATTTCTAATAGAGACCAGTTTAATAAAAATTTAAAATATCATCCAGAGATAGCCTTCTTCATCAATCAATTTCTTTTTAACACAGAAGTACTGTCTTTACAGCTTCTTCAACGAAACCTGCAACTTTCTCAGATCTTTCAGCATACTGGAATATACAGCAATTTTTGACCAATAAACCAGTAACCAATTGTAATGTAGAAAGATACTTTCACAGAATTTTCAGCGTTTTTCTTATACTACTAAAGCTTTCTCTTTAGTTGTGAAAAAGCTTGCCCTTGATCATTCCAAAACATTAACGTGTTTGAAGTGGTTTGGGAAAAAAAAAGTTTAAGCCTAATTCCGCATTGTACTGACGTCATTCCCCTATATGCCAAATGTTAAAAGTTTTTCAGGGAGAAAGAAAATTGTTTAAGTCAGAAATTCAGATATGCATAAAGAGAAAGAACACTGGAGCAAAGTGAATGTAAAGTAACAACTTTTATCTTTCTTATTCTTAATGGATCCAACAGATAATAGATCTGTTTAAAATAATAATAACAACATAATCAATTATGCATGCAAATGTCCTTGTATGCTTATATATGCCTATATATGCTCATGTATAAGTGAAATGAATGATAGGTGTGATCCAAGAGACAAAGAGAATAGGTTTTTTTAGTTATTGTAAGGTTTTTACAGTAACTGAGAAGAGATAGAGTATAATTTGAAAGTAAAGGTGATCTGTATTACATTTTAAAGTATACGTGAACATATTGAAAATAATGTTTTTTCCTGGTTTTTGTTTGTTTTTTATTTTGCTTTTAGCCTGTACGTGCTAGGATCACAGGGAGACTTTGTAAGGATGGTTTAAGTTCTCCTACAAGGTTTAATTTGTTATCATGTAAATATTCCAAAGCAGGCTGCCTTGTGCTATGCTGATAAGATTGGCCAGCCTTGTGCTATGTTGATAAGATTGATTTACTTCTTAAAATCACCTTATCCATTTTTTACTGAACTTTTTATGTAAAAACTAAAATCAATTAAAGAAAAAAAAAGAAAGTAAAGGTGGATTAGTTGAAATATATATGGCAAACTTTAGGGTAACCACTAAAAATTTTAAATAAGTTTAATTGATATGCTAAGAAAGGAAAGAAAGCAGAATTATATAAAATGTTCATTTAAAACTACAAAAGGCAGAAAATATGTGGAAGACAAAAAAAGGAGAAAGAACAAGGGCAACAAATAAAAAAGTGACAAATGTGGTAGGTATTAATCTACTACATCAATAATCATTTTAAACAACAATGGTCTAAATACACTAATTAAGACAAAAATTGTCCGAGTGGATCAAAAAATAAGGCCCAACTATATGCTGTCTACACCAAACCCATTTTAAATATAAAGACACATCTAGATTAAAACTAAAGGGATAGAGAAAGTTAGACCATGCTAACACTAATCAAAAGAAAGTGGATGTAGCTATATTAATTTCAGACAGAGCAGACTTCAAAGCAAGGAAAGTCACCATGGATAAAGAAAGGTATTACATAATAATAAAAGGGTCAACACTTCAAGAAGACAACTGTTCTTAATGTGCATGTGTCTAACAAAAGAGCATCAAATTACATGAGGCAAAACTGGTAGATGAACGTGAGAAGAAATAGATGAATCCACTATTATAGCTGGAGACTGAACACTTCCTCTATCAGAAATGCACAGATCGAACAGGCTGATTTCCTGTAAGGATAGAGCTGAACTCAACAGTACCATTAATCAACTGAATATAATTGACATCTATAGCCTACTTCATCCAACAACAACAGATTACACATTCTTCTCAAGCTAACATGGAACATTCACCAAAGAGACCACATTTTAGGTGATAAGACATAATTCAACAAGTTTTAAAAATCAGAAATCATATAATGTCCTCTCTCAGGCCACAATGGAATTAAGTTATAAATCAATAACAGAAAGATTAACTGGAAAATCCCCTAAATACCTGGAGATTAAACAACATACTTCTAATTAACACATGGGGCAAAGAAGAAATCTCAGTAGAAATTTTAAAATATTATGAACTAAATGAAAATGCAAATACAAGTCATCAAAATTTGTGGGATGCAGCAGAAACAGTGTTAATGGGGAAAAGCATAAGAGAAAAACAGAACATACAGCATTAAATTAATATATTAGACAATAAGAGATAGGTAAAAATTAATCATCTAAGCTTCCACTTTAGGAAACTAGAAAAAAAAGAGCAAATTAAATCCAAAGTAAGTTGAAGAAAAAAATAATAAAAATCAGAGCAGAAATGAATGAAACTGAAACTATGAAATCAACTAAGAAAAACTGGTTCTTTGAAAAGATCAATAAAATCAATTAAGCCTTTGGCCAGGATAACTAGAATTAAAGAGAAATGACAGAAATTACTAACAAGAGAAATAAGAGACTTCATCACAGATCCTATGGACACTAAGCAGATAATAAAGAAATATCATGAACAACTCTAAGTCCATTAATTTGATAACCTAGGGGATATGGACCAATTCCTTGAAAGGTACTATCTGGCAAAACTCACACAAGAGGAAATAAACAATCTGAATAGGCCTGTATCTATTAAAGAAATTGAATCAATAATTTATAACCTCTAAAAACAAAAAATACCAGGCCCAAGTGGGTTCACTGGTAAATTCTACCAAAATTTAAGGAAGAAATTTTATCAGTTCTCTACAATCTCTTTCAGAAGATAGTAGCAGAGTGACTACTTCCTACTATGAGGCCAGCATTACCCTAATACTAAAACCAAAGACATTAAAAGAAAACTACAATCTCATGAAGATAAGTGCAAAAATCCTCAACAAAATATTAGCAAATTCAATTTAACAATGTATAAAAGGGCTTATACACCATAACCAAGTAGGATTTGCCTCAAATATACAAAGCTGGCTCAGCATTCTAAGTCAACTAATGTAATCCATCACATCAACTTCATCATATCATTATCACATTATTACATCATCATCCCATCAAAAAGAAAGAAAATCATGTAATCATACTAATAGATGTACAAGAAGCATTTCACAAAGTACAACACCCATTCACAATAAAAACTCTCATTAAACTAGGAATAAAGGGAAATATCTACCAAAAACCTACAGCTACATTATACTTAATGGTGAGAAATCAGACACTTTTCCACTAAAATCAGGAACAAGACGAGATATCCCCTCACCTCTCTTTTTCAATACTGTATTGGAAATTGTACTAATGCAGTAAGACAAGAAAATGAAATAAAATGTATACAGGTTTATAAGGAAGAAATAAACTCTGCTTGCAGATAACATGGGAAAAATCCAAAAGAATCATTTCTAAAGCTTATAACTAATAAGCAATTATAGCAAGGCTGCAGGATACAAAGTTGATATACAAAAGTCAACTGCTTTCCCATACAGCAGCAATGAACAAGCCAAATCTGAATTAAAAACACATTACCATTTATGTTAGCATCCCCCAAAATGAAATACTTAGGTATAAATCTTACAAAATATGTACAAAATCTAGGAAGGTGAGGAAAACTACAAAACTATGATAAAAAATATCAAAGAACTAAATAAATAGAGACATATTCCATGCTTATGGATAGGAAGATGCAATATTGTCAATATGTCTTTTTCCCAACTTGACTTATAAATTCACTGCAATTCCAAGCAAAATCCCATCAAGCTATTTTGTGGATATCAACAAACTGATTCTAAAGTTTATATTGGGAGAAAAAACACCCAAGATAGCCAACACAACAATGAAGAACAGCAAAGTCAGAGCATTGACACTATCCATATTCAAGACTTAGTATAAAGCTATAGTAATCAAGATGGTGTGGTATTAGCAAAAGAATAGACAAATAGATTAATAGAACCTTACAGATAGCCCCCAAATAAACCCACATAAATATGGTCAACTGATCTTTGACAAAGAAATCAAGGCAATACAGTGGAGGAAGGATAGTGTTTTCAATATACAGTGTTGGAAAAACTAGACATCCACATGTAAAAAAATGAATCTAGACACAGACCTTACACTTTTCCCAAAAATTAACTCAAAATTGACAATAGATCTAAATGTAAAACACAACACTGTAAAATTCCAAAAAGATAACATAGGAGAAAACTGGCAGAAGAGAACTGCCAGAGAATTAACACAACCAGGAACAGCCTTCACCCAGTCACTGATAGGATTTGATGTACAAATTCTCCAGCTTTCTCACCTCTCAAATGGTTAACTCAGGCATGTATTTTACACTGGATCCCCAAGAGTCCCATGGGGTATTAAGCTCCAGTCTTCCACAACAGTAAATTGTTTTATAAGACGCTATTTACTGGCTGTTCAATCAGTGCCTTATAATGTATAGGCACTTTATATTTATTATTTCATCTACTCATCTCCAGAACTCTTTAAATTAGACCAAAGAAGAGGGATCTGATTCAGAAGGTTAAGAATAACCCTAACCTTTGCTCAGAGTCACAGAGCAAGCCATGATAGTAACACAAGCATGTCCAGAACTTGTGCTCCTTCACCAAAGGAACAAAACATGAAGGGGGAGATTCTATTCATATTACAGTATAAGGACTGTATCTCAAACCTACAAAAAACATAGTCCTATTTTTCTTTCCAACTTAACTTTAAAAAAAAAGTCTAATGTCTTATGTAGTCTTTCAATCAAAAGTTCTTTTTAAAGTATATCAGCAATGTCATTATGAATTAATCTATTATTAAATATTTAAACATATATTTAAAATAACTAGTAATGGCTAACGTGAGTACTATTCAATTTCCTAAAACAATTACATTCCTTCACAGGTAAATTTCCTGATAGGAATGTAGGAGCTAAGGAATTTGTTTTTCTTATAGGACCTATAAACTAAAAAAAAAAAAAAAAAAGGCATTTGTAGTAATATAATCTAAGATTTTTAAGATAAATATAATACATTTTACTTATCAAAGTTAAAATGTTAAATATTAGAATAAAATAATTACTTTTAAATGTCCATATTTTGGCACATTTCACTCATTTATTCATTGAACACATATTCATGCTGACTCTAAAATGTGTAAGATACATCTTTTGACCAGTTTGGTACTAGAGACCAAGAAAGAAAGGAGGGAAAAATCAAGTAAAGATAAATTATACAGTATGGAAGAGGAAAAGATAAACATATAGAGAAAATTTCACAGATCATCAATTCTAATTTTTATATCTTCACAACTACATATACAGATACAGAAAAATTCATTCATTCACTCAATGAATACCACACAACCACTAAAAAATAGACAGTGCTAGGGAGTGGATACACAATGACAGAAAAAAGAAGTATTTGCCTTTCAGTTGCTTAAAATTAAGTTGCACAGCAAAGGAAACTATCAAAAAACCAAAAGACTGCCTAATGAATGGAGAATGTATTTGTAAATTATATATCTGCTAAAGGGTTAATATCCAAAATATACAAATAACTCATACAATTCAACATCAAAAAGAAACAAACTGATTAAAAAATGAGCAGAAGACCTGAATAGACATTTTTCCAAAGAAGACATACAGATAGCCAACATGAAAAGGTTCTCAACGTCACTAATCATCAGAGAACTGCAAATCAAACCTACATCATTAGAATGATTATCAAAAAGATAAGAAATAACAAGGATTACAGAGAAAAAGGACCCTTGTGCACCACTGGTGGGTATGTAAATGTGTGCAGCCACTATGGAAAACACTATGGAGGTTCCTTAAAACATTAAAAACAGAACTACCATGTGATCCAGCAGTCTGCTTCTGGGTATTCATCTGAAGAAAATGACAACACTAACTCCAAAAGATACATGCACCCCCATGTTCACTGCAGCATTATTTACAATAGCCAAGATGTAGAAGCAACCTAAATGTTCATCAATAGGTGAATGGAGAAAGATGGTTATATATACCCACATACACATACAATGGCATTCAGCCATAAAAAATGAAATTCTGCCACTTGCAACAATATGGCTTAATCTAGAGGGTAATATCTTAAGTGAAATAAGTCAGATAAAGAAAGACACACCATATGATCTCACTCATATGTGGAATCTAAAAAAACAAAACATAAATACAGTGAATAAACAGGTGGTTGCCAGAGGGGAGGGGTGTGGGGTGGTGGGGGAAAGAACAGGATTAAGAGGTACAAACCTCCAGTTATAAAATAAATAAGGCACGAAGATGTATACAGGATAAAGAATATGGTCATTAATACTGTAGTAACTTTGCATGGGGACAGATGGTTACTAGACTTACTTGATGTGAATGTCAAATCACTATGCAGTATATCTGAAACTAACATAATATTGCACATCAACTATATTTCAATGATTAAAAAACCCCAGTTCATTAGCTCTTCTCAACAACAAAAAAATAATTTACAACATTCACCTACTAAATTTTATTAAACTGAATTACTTCAAAAGCATTATAAATATAAAACCTGATAAATTTCTGGACTTCTTTCAGAACACATGTACTTAATAATGTGTAAGCATCAATGATAAGATGTTGACAAAGTTAGATGGTCCAAAAGAAAGAGCACAGATTTAAAGTTTCACACACATGGGCAAGAATCCTAACTCCATGACTTATTTGGCTTTTTAACCATAGGCAAGTCACTTAACCATGCTGAATCTTTTTCTTAAGTGAAATAAGGATAACAGGTACATTGAACAATATATAAAATGTAAAGTAAATAGCACAATGCCAGTCAGAAAAATATGTCCTCAATAATAACTATCAGCTCCCACATTCAAACACATTTCAAATATAATGATAACAGAACACCAGAAGCCTGGAATGCTCACTTTGTTTTACATTTTATTCTTCACTATAAAGATTAATATACTGACCTTCTATTTATTAGTAAAAATTGTGTTCAGCATCTAATTTCACGATCCTCATTTATCTTTGAGAATTTGATAAAAATGATGAATTTCTCCCTTCCAAAATACCACATATATATATACACAGTATTTTGCATCAATTTGGGGGCATTAACAGGTTCTCTGAAAGCTAGATTTAAAACTATGTTCTATCTGGTTGTTTAAATACAATTAATTCAAATCAAATAAAATTTAAAATTCAGGTCCTCCGTTGTACTGGCCACATTTCAAAAGCTCAATAGCCACATAAGCCTAGTGCCTAATGGATAACACAGATACAGAACATCTCCATCATCCCAGAAACTTCTACCAGAGCTGTTTTGGAGTATTAAAACAGTATTGTAGGTAAAACCATTTTTCTCTGTGTTTTTGTTTTGTTTTGCTTTATGAACTATCTAGATACCTCTCTTTGAAGCAGATTCCCAAGAGGGTAGAGACTGTGAATATTCTGCCCACAACTGAATCCCTAGGGCCCAGCACATAATAAGCAAGCAATATGTATCTAATAGCTGACATTATCATTTTGTTTTGTTTATTTCAATCTAGCAAAAATTAACTAAGTTGGTAAAGACCAGAGTTCTAAGCTGTAAATACAAGAAGTATATAAACAGTTCAAAATTTCTGAAAGCAGCAGGTCAGCTTGTATGTACTATCAACTGATAAACTCCTGAACCCAATGGGGGCTCCCTATGCAGACTTTAAAAAAAAATCTTAGCTATACATATTGGCTAGATCGCTTAAGCAACATTTTAAGTCTTGTCCATAGCCTACTCTATTCAAGAACAGGAAAAATACTTACTTATAGCTAATTAGCTTTTATTATTCATGTATAGACTTTTTCCTAGATAGAGCAGTTGAGTAACTTATTTTTAAACAGTATGTATATATTTATACACTGTAATTTTTAACAAATGAAGCATTTAAAAAATTCACCAAAGTATCATACCTTAAAGATTATGGCATTAAGATTTTAGAAAATCTATTTCTTTTCAACATATCTTGAAATTAAGACAAAATTACTGCTATATACAGAACAGTAAAAGGTCTAATAATAATTTTGCACTTACACTGCCACATTTTTTCTAATGGTATATTCATCCAAATCGTCATCAGAACTGCTATCAGTTGCATCAGAATCCAGACCCTCTTCAACATGAGACAACAGCCCTGTAGCAGACAGTGCAAATCTTTGGATTTCTGCAGCTGTACACCGTGCAAAGCCATTTTTTGTATCATTCCACAATTTATTCTCTGAAGTCAATATGTTGACATCTGGCTTAATTTCAGTGCATTTAGATAAAGTGTTATCCAAAATTGTGGTAGGTTCATGAAAAATCTTCATTTTGGGGAGGTGATGTTTCATAGAAAATTTCATTTGCTGACCATAGTGCTTAACAACATGCTTTGCCAGGAGCATCTGCAAATGTTTCTGGGTTCTTCTAGCCTGGCTAAGTAAAATTTTCTGTTTGCTTACACAGTGGAGTAAACGAGCATTCACTTCCTCCTCCTTTTCAGCAGCTGAGGAACTAACAGGCACATTTGAGCAGCCACGCCCAATTTTGTTTTGAGCACAGTGCAGTAAACCCTTTTTAATCTCAGCATCACTAACTTTATCCAAAAGTGCTTTCTTTTGGTACCACTTACAGTTTTTCAGTTGTACTTTTTCTACATTAGTGTCTTTGGTTGTATTTGAATCCAAAATAATTTGTACATCTGTTGTGCACTGACTTGTAGTATCTGACAGAGGTTCCTTTTTGATGAATTCTTCAGAATGAGAATGACAGATTTTACTGAGCTGAATGTTGCTGCCATTACATAGTATGTTTTTCAATTTATTGCAGTTGGGTTCCCCTAATTTCTTTTGTTTATAATTTTCATTGTATTTACTTAATGTAGCATTAGATCTCATTAAAAGAACTGTCTGATAATGTTTTGAAGACTGAGGGGAGCCAAAATGTTTTAAATTCACAAAATTAGTGTTAAGAGTAGGTTCAGGAGTTGGAAATCCCAGCATCTGAGAGAAAGTGTCTCCCTTCAGCTTTTCATCTACAGTTCTTGGACTTTCCATGCATAGCATCTTGTCAGACTCCATGGTACTTGGTAAAGATGAAAAGCAGATACCCTTTGTTGCTGCCTCCCTTAGAGCTGGGGTCATGGCGAATCCTGCAGATAATTACTGGAAACCTAAAATAATGTAAAAATAAATGATCAAATATCAAGAAAAAACACTTTCGGTGTTTCCGATTAACAACTGAATGGAACAAAGTTCCTCCTTTATTTCCCAACTCCTAACATTATCTCTTCTCTTTTCTAGCTCATAAGGAATTCAGTAAGGACTAAACTACTCTTAACTCTGACTGTGGGCCTAATACCCAAAACCTTAATGAAAGTTGCACACTACCTAGCACATAAGTGTTAGACAAATACTTGTGAATGTAATTATACCTCAGGATTCCATTTTTTTTTTTTTTTTTACAATGTTTAGTGAGAGCCAAAAGAGAAAAATTCCAACCTGGAATCTGGAAATTATACTTGAAAATATGACTCAATCTCATACTTGTATCCAAAACTAAAAGTACTATTTTTATAAAATATGATAAATTGCTCAAAAATTTCATTTCTTAATTTAAACTTCACAATCTGAACACTATCAATAATTGAAATATATAAAATACTGTAAGATAATATAAGTGAACTACAAACAAAAAATTGTATAATTACACAAGTGTTAAAAAGTAATGTAGTAGTGAAAACTTGCCTAACCTGCAATGCACAAAATTTTTTTCTGAAAAAGCATCTGCAATCACTTTTTTCCTTTTCACAAATGAATAGTTATCAGTTATCATTATAGAAGCAGTCACCCCTGCCTGAAAAACAGTGTGGAATATAACAGATGACACTAGAGATTAATCCCATAATTAAACAAATTTCATTGTATTTTATCAAAAGAAAAAGTATAAAGTCATATATTCTGACTCATAAAAAAAGTTAACCCAGTACCATTAAAAATTATGAAGACTGAATAGTTAGTAAAATAAATTTTATATCATTAACAATTACAAGTTTTTTGAAGACATTATGAAACTATGACACTCCATAATTTTTGCTTCAACCTACATGACAGTTAACAGTGATTTAAATGGCCACCCTCCCATACTGTATGTGCCCAGGTGCTAGTTATAACTCTACACCTTCATTCCTATTTAAATAAAATTTCTTCAAACAAAACCAAAAGCTAATTCTTTGCAAAGACTAACAAGAATGATCAAAATGGAAAAAAAGGCACAAAAATTTCTATACAATTAAAATAAAAATCTATACAGAGTTAAAAGCAAGTAATAGACTAGGAAAAGATATCTGCAATATACACAATAGGCAAAGGATTAACATCTTGAGTATACAAAGAAAGTATATAAAGGGATACAGCAGTAAGACATTTCAGAGATGATGACACCCAAATCATCATTAAACATATACTCAGTCTTACCAGTAAAGACGGAAATGTAGATTAATAAAGCAAGAGACCAGCTTTCTAACCACCAAACTGAACAGAATGTTTGTTTTAAGTCTGAAAATATCACTTATCATGAGAATGTGGATAAATAAGATTTCTCTCATCTATTTGCACTATAAATTGATTCTATCATTGGATAATAATGTGGAAAATGTGTTTGGCACAGGTGCACAAGAAGGCAATGTTTCTATTAGCAAAACATTCTTTCAAAGCAATTAAGATGGCTAACAGTAAGAGAACAGATATTAAAACATGATAGAATACAATAGAGCAGTTAAAGGATGATTTAGATCTGTATGTGTTAATATGGACAAATCTCAAAAACTAGTATAAAAGTAAAATAAAAAAAGAAATGGTGCAGAATATATATAGTATGGTATCATATGAATAAAACACACACACAAAATCATACCTTATGTAATGTGCATATACATATGTGTGTTTATGTGATTACAAGTATAAAAGATGAACCAAAAAAATACCCACCCAACTTGTCACAGTAGTTGCATCAGTATTTTATTACTTGGGGAAAAATACTAAATGGAAAAATGAACAAATGTTAATGGTTATCAATTCTGTTATAAAAATAGATGTTTGCTTTTTTAAAATATTTTACCATATAATATCTCCAAAAATGTAGAGATTTCCTATATAATTCTCTCTCCAAATTCTGTATGTCTCAAACTTTAAACACTTTTCCTTTATCCTAAATACAAAACAAATAGAAAAACAAAAATAACTCATATCATTGGGTTTTCTTTTAAAAGTATATTTTACACTCTACTTTTACGAGAAACAGAAAAATAATTATATAAAACAAGCTAGCACAGGGGAATTTTTTTTTCAAGATTCAATCTCTCATTTGATCAACCCAACAACCTATAATTTCTAATCTATAAACATCTACAATAGTATTTAGATAACTAAATAGCTATCTAAGGGAAACTGCCCTAATCACAGTTCTGCCTGAGGTTATCATATTCAAAAGATACTATACTGTATCCTCTCCCTTCCACCTGTTCCCTTTCAAAAATTTGAACAGGGCCCTAAGGATGTAATCAAAGCGGCTAGCAGCAGGGGCAGAAGGTGGACTATAAGACCCATACGGCAAAGAACTACTGACTTCAGCCAACAGACAGCAATTACCTAGTCTGCCAATAGCCACGTGAGTGATCTGAGGAGCAGATCCTTCCCCCGTCAAGCCTTCAGATGCCCCTAGCCCCAGTCAACACCTTGACTGCAGCCTTCTGAGATGCCTTGAGCCAGAGGCACCCAGCTAAGCCATGCCTAGATTCCTGATCCACAGAAACTATGAAATAAATGCTTTAAACCACTAAATTTTGGAGCTATACAGCAATAGACAATACACTTGGATATAAAGATTTTAGGGTTTTGGACTCTGGAAGGCCTAGCCATATCACAGTTCCAATTCTATGATTTCCATAAAGTTTTTCTGTATTCTGTTCTCAAGTGTATCCTTATAAAAAACCTAGTCTGAAAGTCTATTCTGCAACCAAAAGAAACTCATGAAAATAGCTATGTCTCCCACAATTAAAAAAGGTTACATTATATTCATATAGTTTTAGCTATATGAACATAAGTACATTTATTCCAATTTTTTAAATTACTTAAATATGTAATCATTGTGTAAAACAATGTTTACTAACTGATCATACTAAACTCCACCACTTCAGACTACCCCCATATTATATAAACAACTACACTTATTACTAACATTTTTAAGGTCTACAAAGACTTGGATTTTTGTCTATTTTGTTAACTACTATATTGTCAACATGCAAAAATATCTGACATATAGCAGATAATCAATAAATATTTGGTGAAAAATAAGTGGTTGCCATTATACTCAGAATAAAATTCAAAGTTGTCCTTACCATGGCCTGCAAAGCTCTATATTATCAAGTCCCTGACTACTCTGACTTCTATAACCTTCTCCAGAAACACTGGCCTCTGTGCTATTCATGTAACACACTAAACAAGCCCTTGTTTCAGGGACTTTGTGCTTGCACTTCTCTCAGCCTGGGACAATTTTCCACAAATAAGATGGCTGGCTGCCTCACTTCATTCATGTTTCTGCTCCAGTCACCTCCTCAGAGAATCCTGCCTTGACTAATTATTTAAAATAGCTTTGGCCCCTCACTTCAGGATTCTCCATTCCCCTACACTCTTTTATTATTTCTTAGAACACTAACCACTATTTGATACTTTATTACATTCTAGGAAGGAATATAGTTTCAGGGTAGAACTCTATTTTGTTCAGTGTTCTAATCCCCAACACTTACAACAATGCCTGGCACACAAAAACTGTCAGATGCCTGTTCGCTGAATTGATTAACAAACAAACAAGTGAGTCATGATTTTTAAAGATATTCCAGGACTTAAGTAGTAAGGAGTAACAACACCTATTTCAATTATCATTTTTAAAATAAATGCTACAAGCACAGCAATATATAAAAAGAATAGTATGTCACAACCAAGTGTGGCTTATGCCATGAATGCAAAGTGGGTTCAACATAAAAAAATCAGTCATTAGGGGTAGGGTATAACTCAGTGGTAGAGTGCTGCTTAGCATGCATGAGGTCTTGGGTTCAATCCCCAGTACCACCTCTAAAAATAAAGAATTAAATAAACCTAATTACCCCCCAGAAAACCTAAAAACTAAGTAAATAAACCTAAATTACCCCCCACAAAAAACGAAAAATTAAATAAAAATGTTTTAAATCAATCATTTAAATTCACTGTACCAAAAGACTAAAGAAAAAAAACAAAAAGCATTTGACAAAATCCAGTATCTGTTCATAATTAGTGAAAAAACTCAGCAAATTAGGAAAAGGAAGGAAATTGCTTAACTGATAAAGAGCATCTATACAAATGCCTAGCTATAACTTCATAATTAATGATGAAAGACTGAATGCTTTGAGTGTAAGACCGGGAACGAGGCAAGGTGTCTGTTCTCATCACTCCTATTCATCATCACATTGGAGGTTATAGCCAGTGGAATAGAAGAAGAAAAAATTTAAAAAGTCACACAAATCTGGAAAGTAAAAGTAAAACTGTGTTTATTCATACATGATATGATTTCCTATGTAGAAAATCCAAAAGGATCTATAAAAAAAGCTCTTAGATCTAATGAGTTTCCTAAGGTAGAAGATATAAGGTCAAGACACAAAACTCATTTATATTTCCAGATACTGGAAATGAAAAAAACAGACAAAAAATTTTTAAACAATATTAATTCCAGTAGCTTAAAAACATGAAATACTTGGGTATAAATCTAACAAAATATGTGCAGGATCTACAACCAGGGGAAAAAAATAAAACACCAATGAAAAACTCAAGTAAGATAAATGGACTGATACAGTTTTCATGCATTAGTGAATATTGTTACGAAGTTAATCTATGGATTCAACACAATCCCAATGACTTTTGCTAACATCAATAAGCTGATTCAAAAATTTATATGGAAAGGGAAAGGAACGAGAATAGCTAAAACAAGAAAAGGAACAAAGCTGATGGACTCATCCTATTTACAGTAGTCAAAATAAGTGTGGATTGGCAAAAGAATGGACACATAAATCAATGGGAAAAAAACAGAAAGCTCTGAAATAGACCCACACATACATGGTCAATTGATTTCTGACAAAGATATAATATCAATTCAATGTAAAAAGACTTAGTTTTTTTAAACAAATGGTTCTGGAACAGTAAGACACCCATATGCAAAAACCCTAAGCCCCATACAATATAAAAAAATGTCGTATCTATCAGAATGGATCATAGACCTAAACGTAAAACTTAAAACCAAGAAATTTCCTTAAACAAACAAACAAGCAAACAAAAAAAACCAGAAGAAAATCTTTTTAATATTGGGTTGAGCAAAGACTTTTTAGCTATGACACAAAAGATACTGATAAGAGAAAAAAACTGATAAATTGGACTTCCTCAAAATTAAAATAAATATTAAATAAACATTTTAAAATTATTTCATACATATGATGAAGATAATATGTTCAAGAATTAGTGGAAATCAAGATGTGGATACTCCTGAAAGTCACTGAGTTTATCATTCAGGTCAACTCTGAATAACAGTTTCAACCATTACACAGTTTTAAACTATAACTATTTTCAATCGTGTCTTACTTAATTTTTATACATAATGGACAACTGGTTAGAGGCAGAATGCATACAGAATACTGATGGAGAGTATAAAATAATAATTCTGCAAATTTACCTCAAGATATCTCTGTTAGCTCCATAAAATGTACTCCATCCACATGATCAAAATTATTTTATAGCATCTAAAGGTGTCTCCAGTATTTCAGAAGCCAATTTAAAAAATAGTGAAGATAGTGAAAAAGAAATAAAAAATTAAAAACAAGATAGTGAGAATAACTACTAGTAAGACCATCTGATTTTCATCTGGGTATAAATCTATCCATATCACAGCACGTTACTTACAGAGCAGTGCTTGAGAATGGCAGCTGAAAACCTATTTCATCTTTTAAAAACAAACTTTTTCCAAAAATTACGGAAATTAACCAGTTGACTTTTAAAACCAGAAAATGAAGAAATAGCCATAAATGTAGTTTTGTCCATTTTTGGTAGAAGCTAGATTTTAACCTCCATTTAAGATATATTTGATCTGAGATCAAACATTCAACAATTCAGTTACCAGATATTTATGGAAAAATGTGTAAGAGACACTATTCTAGGTACTAGAGAGATGGCAATGAGCATGAAAAATAAGGTTTCTATTCTCTCAGAGCTTACATTCTAGCAAATGGTAGATAGAGAATACACAAATAAGGAAATAAGAACATATGAAGTAAATAAGGGTTCCACAGTGTTTTTATAAAAATTAAACAAAGTGGAGTAATAAGAGCACGACTACATTGCGGGAGGAGCCCATTTAGATTTGTAGATGATGGAAGGCTTCTGTGTTGGTAACATCTGCTCTGAGACTTGAAATGACATTAATAAGCTAACCAAGATATGGGGTAAGAGCTTTCCAAGAAAA
This sequence comes from Camelus dromedarius, assembly GCF_036321535.1. Lineage (NCBI taxonomy): Eukaryota > Metazoa > Chordata > Mammalia > Artiodactyla > Camelidae > Camelus > Camelus dromedarius. The sequence goes on along the minus strand of NC_087439.1, from coordinate 64,827,363 downwards.
AAAGACCACTAATAGAAAGCTTTAAAGCAGGAATAAAGTTGGCGTGTTTGTGGAACAAAAATTACAAACATGTCTAGAACATAATGAGTCAGAGAGAGTAATAGAAAATAAGATCAGAGAGGTAAATAGGGTCCAAACCATGAATATTTTATGTTAAGTCAAAGGAAAGCCACCGAAGATATCTGAATGAGGGGGGAAACATAATCTGATTTATATATACACACATATATATATATATACACATACATACATATATATATACACACACACATACATATATATATTTTTTTTTAATTATTCTGGTTGTTCTGTAGAGTAAAAATTTGTATTACAGAAATAATGGAAACAGCTTTCAAGAACACAAGCAGCGAGACCAACAAGGAAGCTACTGAAGTAATCTAAATGAGAGAGAGTACTGGTGGCTTGGGCTAGTAAGATAGGAGAAATGAAAATGTATGAATCTAGGCTATGTTTTAAGGTAGAGTTAATAAAACTTGTGACAGCCAAGATTTTGTGGGGCTTAACGTAAAGAAAGCAATCAAGAACAACTCCTAGATTTTTGGCTTGAGCAACTGACTGGTCAGTGGTGCTATTTTCTGAAATGAAGCAGACATGGGAAGACAGAAGATTGAAGAAGAAAAATAAAAAGTTCGGTTGGGACTTACTGACTTTGAAGTGCCTATTAGCCAGCCAACTGAGGCAGGTGGATGAATAAGTCTAGAGTTCAAGCAAGAAGTCACAGTTTGAAATATTATTTTTGGAGTCACCGGCATATAAATAGTGTATAAAGCAAAAGGACTAGAAAAGTTTATCAAGGGAGAGGGTATAGGCAAAGAAAAAAAGGAGCCTAGGGGGTTCTCTCACATTTATATGAACAAAGGAGGAGCAACTACAAACGAGGAAGAGCCCTAAAAGAAGACTTAAAATTTTTGTCTAGTCAGTGAGATGGAAATTCCAGAGTGTATGAAATCGAGATTCCAAAGTGTTTAAAAATATACTAAAAAGACATGGGCAGCTCCATCAAATGCTACAGTGAGGTCAAATAAAATGAAGATAAAGAAGTGACAGATGATGTATTACTTCTTAAGAAATCTGTTGAAAAGTCTTGCTTTTCCTTAGTTAAAAGTAAATTAAAGAAATACACAAATCCAACCTATACCAAATCCTAGCCTTCTGTGTAAGGGAAGGGAAATACCTAACCCTAGCCCCATCTAGCCTACCACTCCCACCTAAGAGGTGGAAATTCTGTGAAGCATTTGTGAAATTCACAGCCCAGGGACATAGGCTCCATAAAAGACAACCTAATCATCAGACTACAGAATACTGCTCCTGTCCCCCACATCTTACTAAAGACCTATTTACTGAGGTTCTTTTTACCAAATACATCATGTCCCATCTTTCAACAAGAAATTACAAAGCATACTAAAAGGCAAAAAACAGTTTAAAGAGACACAGCAAGCATGAGAACCAGACTTAGATATGGCAGGAAGGCTGAAATGATCGGACTGTGACTTTAAAAGAACTTAAATAACAAATTATGATTAATTTCCTAAAAGCTCTAATGGGAAAAGTAGGCAACATGCAATAACACATGCATCATGTAAGCAGAGGAATGGAAATAGATGGAAATTCTAAGAAAGAATCAAGAAGAAATGCTAGAGACCAGTAACACTGTAACAGAAATGAGAATGCCTCTGATGGGCTCACTAGTAGACTAGACATGACTGAGGAAAGAATCTCTGAGCTTGAGGATATGTCAATACAAACTTTCCAAAGTGAAAAACAAAGAAGAAAAAGACTGAAAAAATCTAGGAAAAGAACATTCCAGAACTACCAAAGATGTTAACATACGTGTAATGGGAATACTGAAGGTGAAGAGAGACAAAATATTTGAAGCAATAATGACTGAGAATTCCTCCAAATTAACGTCAGACATCAAATCACAGATCCAGCAGGAAATTCAGAGAACACAAAGCAAGATAAATGCCAAAAGTAAATTAAATAGCGTACGTTATTCAATAAATGAGGTACTGTATTAAAATTACATTACATGAAATACATATAATAATCAATAGCATGCTTACAACAAATAATAGTTCATTAAAAACTTTTTACTAAAATTTATTTATCACATATTTTCCCCACTAGAATGAAAGCTGCATGAAGGCAGGATTTGAATGCTTTCAATCACTGCTGTATTCTAAAATAACACAGTAAGCCCTTAATAAATATTTCTTCAATAAATATACAAAATAATAAAATCATTTAACATTTTTCAGGAAAAAAGGTCATAAGATATCTTATTGTGAAAGGAATCTTAAGGCTAGGAAATATTAGTATAGAACATTGCTGTCCAATATGAGCTATCTAACTTTTAAATTTGCTAATAGACATGTTTTAAAAAGTAAAAAGAAATATATGAAATTATTTTTAATCTCACTGTACCCATTATATACAAAATACTAGGACTCCCACCTGTAATCAAAATAAAAATATCTTGATGAGATATATTCTTTTTTATGTGTGCTGAAGTCTCAAAATCCAGTGTTTACATTTAGTGCAAACTCAGTTTGGACTAGTCACATTTCAAGTGCTCAACAGCCACATGTGATTAAGAATTACTGTACTGGACAGTACAAAGTATAAAGTATATGGTACCCCTAAGTAAACAGGAATCAACCATTAACTAAAATATTTCAGTTCCAAGTTCTTAGCCAAATATATTGTTTAGTATTTTTAAGCACCAATAATATTTTAGGTAATACAAAAAGAATATGGAAAACACAAATCCTCAAAGAGTTTTCCAAAAAGCATCTTGATCTTCTTATGAATACTCAGTTTCTAATTATTCTGGTTTCTAATTATTCCATTTTCAATTATGCACATATTGGGTGGAAAAAAAGTATTTGGATATTACCTAAATCTAAGAAATTTCTTTCTAGTTGCTAAAATATTGTGTTCTATTAACTCTCAGCACCACCATCATCTTTGATGATTATTTATTTTATATACCCAAGATACTTAAGCAAAATAGGTTCCTTCTCTAAAAAGAATTTAGTCTAATGATATACAACTTCAAAGAATCTGGAACAGATAAAACTGAGAAAAAAACTAAACAAATTCACTTAACCATAACATACAGAAACTAAAAGAGTAAGCTAACAGGATTTAAGGAGCAAGACTGCAAGCAACTGTATCAGTATCTTCTCAAAGAAAGCAGATTATTTTGATTATCTGTCAAGAGGCAGTACTTCTAGATAATCTAAAAATCAATTGTATTTCCTGGACATGGATTTCACCTTTATGCAACAGAGTTTTCAACTTACATACCATTTAAGCAAAAGTAAATAAACAATAATAATTCTTTAGCATATCCGCAGCCCAGAAATTTTGGGGGTGGCACAACACACACACACTCCATTGTAAAACTGTTACAGATAATCCACCAACTAAATAACCTTATAGGGGAAAGTCCAGATCTCAATATATATGCATTTTTCTTGTAAGTCTCATAAGAACTACCAAGAGTGCGGAAGTCTGAGTAAGACAAGTCAAAGTTTATGTCTTCAAATTATAAACATTTAAAAACTACAAAAAATCAAAACATTTTTTCTTATTGGTTATATTAAATTTCATTATTATAAATAAAATCAAATTAATTCAGAAAAATGTGAGGATTGTAAAGTTAAGCCTACACTATAAATTCTAATTTTTGGTCTACAATTTAATCCAAAGAACATTCATTGTGAATTAAGGAAGAAATTAGTTGTTCTGATACTATATTACTACAAATAAAAAGACTTGTCTTGTTGTCTCCAAAATACTTCCATACTTCCATTAGTGACTTAATCTTTATTTTTAAGGTTTATAAATCATATATGTTCATGAATTTAGCATTAATTAAATGCAATCTGATCCCTTGGACATCATGTCACTATCATGTTATTTCTCAAAAGCTGCATGTACATAGTGAAATAATGATGACGTCGATAACTACTGAGTTTGAGTTGATCCCTACGCTTAGTAACCAGGTCTTTACAATTACTATACAGGTCATATATGCCAAATCATTTTGGTATATGATCTAAAGAAAATCAAAAGTTTTCTAATCTACTCCATCTTCAGAGATGAAACAATCTAGACAATCTAAGAACCACCCTTCCTCCTGAGAACAAACATTAAAAGTTAGAAACCAAATCTGATTTTCCATCCCCTAAAATAAACTACTCCAGATTTTGACTGACTTATATTCTAGCATGCATATGTATATTCCGTATAGTCCATGGAAAATATCATATCCATATTTATCTCTAAACATTAAATTTACTCTTTCCATTGAAATCTGGATAATCCCAGTTCTCTTCAAAGCAGTAACACAAACTAGGAATAAAAGTATCATAAAGAAGGCAGATTCATCCTTAAGTTAAAAGAGGGTGAAGACTACCAACAGCATTTTGAGAGAAGGGAAAACCCTGAAGCAGACATAAATTATTTCCACACTTACAACTTAAATGTGTTTCAGATAACTGATCCATTTAGTAACAGAGAAAGAGAAGGAAAAAAAGACAAGTTATTTTAGCAAAATTTGAGAAGCTCTTTCAAACATAACTGAACTATAAGGGGGCTAAAAGTTTCTAATTTATAACTCACAAAGTTAAATTAAATCAATCAACAAATTAAATAAATATATGTAATGAGAAAGAGTTTATATTGGTATAATTTTATTCCTCAAAAATATAGGAATTAATGGAAGATATGAATACAAAATACACTGCTGTGTTTTCAAGATTTCTTGATGCCACAAATAGGCATTCTCAATTTACAGCAGAAAACACTGCAGTAATTGGCATGACCAAGGTTCAGTTAGCTCAGTATGTTGTACTCAGTAATGTTTACAGCCAGAACGTCTTCCACTTTGAAAACTATGCCTAAAAAGGAATTCTCTTTGAAGACTAAAGGAATTTAATTAAAGATAAAGCCACTTGGGTGGCCACATAACACATCAAACAGATCATACTTCAAACTTCAAGCAGAATTATAACTATTCAGTTATAAATGCATGACTCATAGGAATATAAATGAAGTCATTTTTTCTCTGTGTACATCAACTTAGATCCAGAAATTTACATTTAAAAGTGCACTATCACGTTTGCTCAGTCTATACATTTTGGCTCCAATTTAATTTCATGTAGCTAAACTCTGATTAATGATCTACTACCAAGTTAAAAAAAAATTTAATTGCTTTAAACAATATGCGAATTCTTGGTCTTACAGGATTGGAAATAAACAATAAATTAAAAGTTCATTAGAAATATTAACAAAGCCTCAACATTATAAATGAATGCACTTTCTCCCAATTCTGCAATACTTGAGAGTTGTCATATCCATACAGAAATAAAGTGTTTCTAAAAACCTAAAAATATCATCAAGCATTAAAAACTTTCATTATGAATTGTCTTCAGATTTTCATTACAGACTATCTACAGGCAAGTACATTACCGTTTTTATCACTATTTGCTGGTTGTTTACTTATCTCATATGGAATAAGGAGCACAGTTCAGTGAAACCTCTTCAGGACATTAAAACGGAAAAAAACAGAAATCTTTTGGAAATGAATATACCTTCCTTGCCTTTTTATATCAAACATACTGAAAGTTACACAAAATTGTACTGATGACTCAGGGTCATCATTATCTACAGTATTCCATGTCAGTACTCTAATGCAGTAAGGACTTTAAGGATAGAGATATAATAGATATGTTTTAAAGTCAGTAAACTGGTTGCTAATTCCCTTTTAGCTGTCACTTCAGTTGCAAGCAGTCTCGTACCCTGCTGTCTCCTACACACAATTCTAAACCTGAAAAAAACAGCTTTCCGCCTCCTTCAACAACTAATACTGGATGGACAAATGTAAAAGGACAGGAATAGAGATTAGTAAGATTAATAACTGAACAAACAAAAATTACATATGACAATGTAAGGTTTAGGTGGTAGGTTAAAGGCAGTAAAAGATGTTATAAGCAATTAATAGCTGTGCTATCAAAAACAATTTTAATAGTGAAACAAAGGAACTTTACAGTAGACTTTTTTTCTTTAAACACAGAAAAGGCTACAAGTGAGTCTAGAACCACCAAAATAAAATTTGTAAATGAATTCTACAGTAGATGAATGAACAAAGGAAATGAAATAGTCTTAAGTGATAATGATAAATGGAATCAAAACTGGTGGAGTTCTTGGATAATGCAGCAGTTAGACAACTGGAAGTTATTGGACCTTTCAGCAGACAACTGTGATAATACCAGTAAGGCCCCACCTGAATGGAGAAGTACTCAAAGTAATGAAGCAAACAATAATGGTGTATTGCCAACAATGCACTCCTAAATTGTGTAAGACAAAATTTCCTGACCTTTCAGAGGTCAAAAAGACAAATATTATAGCCAACTAGCAAATACTTACTGAGCACCCACTATGTGATTTGCAGCACATCAAATACAAAATATACTCTCCCTTGAGCAGCTTATAAAAAAATAAAAGATACATCACAGATACATGTGAAAAAAAATTTTAATGCAAGTTAAAGCAAGGTTTTTTGTTTTATTGCTAACACCAGATAAATTAAAGATATAATGTGAGGCATGCTCATACAGTAGATGAGTATTAAAACTACAATATTCTGGAAGGTAATTTGGTGATTTACAAGAGCCTTAAAACACAAAGACACACACAAAGACACACACACACACACACACACACACACACACTCTTCTACCTAGTAATAATTCCTTTTTTAAAAATCTAGGGGAAAATTTTTCCAAAGATTTATGTAAAATGTTATTGTCTGTAGTGCAATCTGTATCAGCAAAACATTAGAAATATCCCAAACATTGCCAATAGGAAAAATTTTAAATATGGTAGTTACATGATATAACATTAAGTTGCCAAAAATAATTTTTTCAAATACTAGTGACATGGGAATGTTTACAAGGTAAAGTTAAAACACTGCATGGTAACAGTTTAAGGTAAAATACACAAATATGCACAGGAAAATAGAAATACAAATTATTTGTATTGTTCTTATTTGCACTTGTCTTCATTTTCCCAATCATTTTGTAATAAATAAGATTATTTAACAAAATAAGCAATTGTTATTTGAAAAGGCACATATCACGCACACAAAGTAAATGTAAAAAGTCAGTGTGAAAGAAGCGGCCTGGATTAAGAAAAATTTCATGTAAAAAATTAACCCAGAAGGGCTGGGTAAGAGAATGATAATCTATCTACATTAAAACTATGAGGAAATGGTAGCGACCTTGACACTGCTCTGACTAAAGCAGGTGGAAAATGACGGAAAATTAAAGACAATAAGTTGTAACAGATTTTGAAGATATTCAAATATATCCTACATCATGATCCATTCGTTTATTATATTCTTCAAGTATGCTGGCTTTAAAAAAATAGACTTTTGTTATAAAACTGTACTACCCGGCAATTTCTGTATTTGTTGGTAAAGATTATAAATCACTCTTACTAACACAAGGTATTTGATTCTCATAACAACCTCTCAAAGCAGAGACAGTGTTATGAAACTATTTACAAGCGGAAACAGATTGGGATCGGAAAGGTTGTAACTTGCCCAAAGAAACAGCTAGTAAGAATTGGAAACAGCCGAGATCACTCACTGCTAAGCCTCTTTCTCAAGCAATCTACATTCCAGAACACCAGGTTTTTCTTATGTTGAATTATTTTTAGAGCCACTTTTTCCTAGTCGAAAACACTGCCGGTTTTGTCCGCAGTATTGGGCTCACTTAGATTGTTGCTAACAAACCTGCCCCATTCTGTATTTTAAAAACATTCCTACTGACCCAAACTGAGCACGAAGTTAAGCAAACTGGTTAAGGAAAAACGAAGGAAGCTATCCTCTTAAATCTTGCCAGCTGACTAATGTTCGAGGAATCAAAAAGTAATGTGCTTCCCACATTAAAAAAAAAAAAAAAAATCAATCCCCCCACCCAACCCCGACCGCTGAAGGGAGGGGAAGGGAGGAGAAAGGAGGGGAAGGGAGGAGTGGATCTGCCCGGGGTGAGCTGGGAACGAACCAAACACTAATTCTCTCGGAATAAGAAAACATCACACAAAGGTCCAACCAGTGCCTTCCCTCTTGGCTGTAAAGCTAGCCTCTTCCTTCCAGTCGTTTCTTTAATAACCAGAACGTAGTCATGTATTTCTTGCTACCAAACACCACGTATTCTCAAATTTTCCAGCAACATCCATCCCTTCAGCAAAGAGAAGCGACACAAACTTGGAAACACCACTGATCAATAGTTCTCTAGATTCCTCTTTATCCCACGTAATTCTAAAGGCAAATCAACGTCTGCTTGAAATAAATGGAAAATAAATAAAAGCGAGGGTCACATCTAACGCAAACGGCTCCGCCTCAAAGATGCCCCAAAACAGCCTTCACCACAACCGCACCCGGCGAGGCGCGGCCGCCGAAGCAAGGGGCGGGCGCAGGCGACCACGTGTTCCGCCATCTGCGCACGCGCCAGCCAAAACAAAAGGGAGAGCCGCCAAGCCACGCCCCTAACCCACGTGACCGCGCCTGGGGCCGCCCCTACCCCTCCCTCCACCTCTTCCCTCCCCTCCCCTCCGCTTCTGCCAAAGCTGTTAGGTTTAGCCGTTTAAATTTGGCTGCGGTCCGACCCCTGCCCTAGAGCGAGACCCTGTGCCGAGACCCATAGTCCAACAGCCCAGAGGATTCGGGGGGCGAAGGGGCTGCCGGTCGGTCGCCTGGCCCGCAAGTCCACCCGGCGGTCTTCTCCGCTTTCCCCTCCCCGCGCTGCTGCCGTCCCCGGTAGAGGAGACCCACCCCCCTCATCCCGCCGCTGAGACGCCGGCCACTCGCCTGCTGGGGCGCCCTGGCTCCCCTCCGCCGCCGCACCTTCGGTCCGGCCGTGGTGGGGGCTGCTGAAGTGATCTCTAGCTGCCCGCCCGCCTCCCCCAACCCGGGGCGCCGCTGACTCGTCTCCAGAGCGCGTCCCGCTCCCGCCCCGGCCGCCGCCGCCGCCGCGGTTTAACAGTCTGCCCGCTGCCCGCAGCTCCGGGCGGCTCGGGCGACGGAACCTTGCCGCGGTGGAGGGGCAGTGGGCGGGGCGCGGCGCCGGCCAATGGCAGCGGGGGAGGGGCAGCGCCATGCAAATGAGCGCGGGTGGCGGGGAAACCCCGGCAGGGGGCGGGGCCTGCAGAAGCGGCTCCGAGCGTTCTGGAAGTGGCTGGAGCGCGGAGCCCGAACCCTGCGGCAGAGGCGCGGCCGCTCCCTTGGGGCGAGTTCCTCGCGGCTCCCGCTTCTTCCTTACCTCTTCCCTGTGCCAGCCGGGAAACACACGCACACACAGCCCCCCCACCCAAATATGACCAGGCGACTTCCCGCCCCCGCTTTGCTATTTCTGCACCACCGTGACAGGAAAAACAAAGCGAGAGGAAAGTCAGGCTGCTTTTTCGCCCTGCCGCCTGCGTCGGCTCCTGGCGGCCAGACCATTTCCCCCCCGCTGGAGGGGCAAGTTTTAACAAAGCTTTGTCACTGTTGCCAAGTCCATACGTGTCTCTGCGTTTGCACTTATTTGGGTTCTGCGCTCAAATACAAAGTTACAATTAATTCTGTGCGATCCCCAAGAGGCCCCGAAAGAGGGTAGCAAAGCTGCCTTGTATCTGGCTGGGTCGTTTCATGGTAAAAATCAGGAGCGGTCAAGCATTTTGAAATCTATAAAGCTGGTCTGAGTGGCGTTGGAGTTAACTCTGTTCTACAGTAGCGCAGTCAAATAAATTAACGGAGTTTAGTGCGGAGATGGTTGGCCAGGGACACATAACATCTCTGAGAGTCTTGCACCTGGCTAAGCGCTCCACTCACCGCTAAACTACACTCATGCATTTCCCCAGCCACGCACTCAAGTTCTGTGTTTTTTTGTTTTTTGTTTTTTGTTTTTAATAACTGAGCACTAAATATAGCTCCTTACAGGCTGTAGATAGATTACAGGCTTTTTTAAGCACCTAATTTACACATGGAATGATTTAGGGAATGAAGCTCACTAAAATTTTGAATCCAGAAAGACAATTGCTATTATTTCTACCTTATTAATAGGATAAGATCTTGGCGGTGGGAGTGGAATCCAAGGAATTGGGGTTGTAACAAAGCATAAGACATGACACAAATGATTGGAATTGGAAAATAACCGGCTTGTTCCTTTTTTTTTTAAGTAGATGGTGACGTTACTACAGTGATTTTTATGACAAGCTGCATTTATAGAAGAGAATACTTTTTAAAAAATTGCTCCAAACAATCAATAATTGCACCTTCGTATGGGGTAAGGGTAATGTGCCGGGAAATCGATTTACATCATTGGAATAAAAAATTCTAAATAAATGATGTGTTGTGATGATAATTAAATCAGCAAATCTCTATTGGATATTTACTGTAGTCAAAGAATTGCCCTGTCCCTGGGGACAGAAATATAAAAATGGTAAGACATTAAAAAGTTATTTTAAATGCACAGTCTGAGAAGTCAAATGTTGTGTTTTGATAGTTCAAAGAAGTATTTTTTATTTGTGCTGGGTATTTTAAAGGACTTTCAAAAGAGAAGGAAGTCATCAATAGTTCAGGAGATAGTATTTTTGAGTTTGAGTAGAGGTGGTTTGAGTCATTATTGGGCTAGAAAAGTGCATTGTCATTACTAGATTGAGTAAATTTCGAATAACAGAAACTCACACTTAAATCTGAAGGAATTATAGCGCCACCAAATCACTTGAAGATACAGTTTTCTCCTATGAAATAAGTATCAATTACCAAAACAAAATATTCATATAGTTACAAAATGTTTATTGAACACATATTTTGAGATGGGTACTGGAGATATAGCAGAAAACAAAGTTCCTGTCCTGAATTTACAGCAGATGATATAGGCATTGAGCTTTGTAATTATACAAGTAATAATTCAGAAGGCATTTTTATATACATTGTTTAATTTTTTCCTTAAACAATCCTAGGAGGTAGGATGTTTCCAGTGCTCTAGGTTAGTTTTTATAGTCAGTCTGCAGTCTGCCACATTTGCAAACCTTAGATAAATATTTCAATCAAGCCATTACACGAATAAAATCTTTCTTTCATATTCAGTTTATGATACTTTAAAAATAATAGGAATAGGAAATAATTAATAATACAAATTTGATGTAAAAGTGTAGAAAAGCATGAAGAAAATCACAATGTGTAAGGCCTGCTGTATTTTGTACATACATATGTCACTGCATACTGTATGTTTTTTAACCCATTTAACCACATATTAAGCACATTGTCCCTTGAGACCAAATACTATTCTAAAGCATGATTTTAATATTTGTAGCATGTGCATGCCAGTTTTCCAGAAACTGTAGAAAACCAAAGCTCCTTAACAGAAAATTTGACCTACCTACAGAACCATTTGCCAAATTGCTTTCTGTATTTCTCATTCAGCAAAAGCCTGAAAAATGCATGTAGTTAATTTTTTTAAAATCAAAGATACATTATTATTCAGAAGATATGTTAAAAGCATTCTGATTTCCAAGAAAAAAAATAAATAACAGTGGCTAGGAGACTTACAGAACTAGCAAGACCAAGGAGAAGGGAAGGACACCATTCTTGCTGACATAATTATTGCGTATCTGGAAGCACGTAAAAAAAAGCATCCAGGTAAGCAGTATTACAATGATTTCATGAGATAAACTCTCCTCAACACAAGTTCTTATTTGGTCACTCTTTTCATTCAGGGAACATGTCTGTAACACTTAATATACAGCTGATATTATGATAAATGCTAGTGATACTGGAGAAAGATCCTACCCAGTCTCAAGCAGCTCTCAGCCAAGGAGGGGTTACAAGCATAGCCTTTTCTATCCCCCTTGCCTGCTCTGTTTTCCTCCATGGCACTTACGACTACCTAATTGAACATAGATTTGAATTATTTTCTTTTTGTTGTCTTGTCTTTCTAGGTAGAATGAAAGCTCCCTGAGGTCAGGCACTTTTGCTGTTTGGCTTACTGCTACATCCCCAGAGTCCAGAACAGGGCCTGACACGTGTAGGTTTTCAACACATATTTGTTGAATGAATACATGCATTTAATTCTCACATTCTGCAAAATGAGTGTTATATTCATTTTCCAGGTGAAAAAAGAAAAAGAACCTCAATAAGGTTAAATAATGTAATATATCCAGATTCTCATACTGAAAAAGGGCCAATATGGGATTGGAAAGACAGGTGTGCCTGGCTTGAAAGCCAGAGTCTGTTCCCCACTACCTCTCATAGAATAGAAAACTAGTTTGGACACCTGAACTAGTTACTCCTCTATATTTCTATGCCCAAGGCAACTGTCCTCCACTGTCAAATTCTAGTATATTTAATTCTTTCTTTTTATAATTATGTTTAGAAAGTGGGATAGAAGCAGCAGCAAGGCTAAAAGTGACATTTCCTACTCAGGACAGATTTAGCTTTAACTAGCCAGTATCAACAGACAAGCAGACAAAAGGTAGAGGGTATGAAACAAGAGCTATAGGATTCTTAGAATGAGGACAGAATACAGGAGTAGTCAGGACTGAGACATGAATTTAGGGGAATTGAAAATGACTCCCTGTGTATACAAATATCCACAGCACCTTTATTCACAATGGCCCCAAACTGGAAACAACTCAAGATCCATCATATTGTGAAAAACCAAATTGTGGTACATCCATATAATGGAATGCTACTCAGCAATAAAAATAAAACAAAAAATGGAGGAGGGGTTTAGCTCAGTGTTAGAGCACATGCTTAGCATGCACAAGGTCCTGGGTTCAATCCCCAGTATCTCCATTAAAAAAAAAGAAAAGAAAAAGAAAAGAAATAAAGAAGAAGTCTATTTAAAAAAAAGAGAAACAATCTATTGGTACATAGGACAACACAGATGAGTCTCAGTGTGCCCAGTGAAAGAAGCCAGACACAAAACAGAGTAAATACTGTATGATTATATTTACATAAAGCTCTACAAAAGACCAATTTAACCCATAATGACAGAAAGAAAGCAGATCAGCAGTTTCTTATGCCTAGAGTGAGGGGAATAGAGGGGGTGGGTTTAGCAGGTTCATGGTAGAAGATTTAGTTTGTAGTTGTATTATAGTAGGTATTTGTTAGTTGCCTGTTTGGTTTCTATTCCACAATTTCCCTTTCCTAACATTTTCCTGTTTTCATACTGGTGTGCTGCCGTCCACCCAGGTCATGTGCTTTGAGTGAATCTGTGAATCTGCTCCTACCACTGTGTCCCAAAGTGGGCCTAGATTGGCTCAAACCAGTTAAGGCATTCCATTTCCCTTGGCACAATCATAGGTTCAGAGGTGAGCGTGTGACTGTAACTAGCCACTTGAGAGTGGATTTCAGCTCTTACGCCCAAAATGCTGGGCAGAAGTGCATTCTCTCATTCTAGTTATGAACAAAAAGTCCATCCCATGATCATTAGAGGAGCTAGTTTCAAAATTAGGCCTACATTATAATTGACAGAACATACAGATGGAGAGAAACTGGTACAGTAGGTCTTTAGTGAAAAACTAAGCTACTCAGTCAACCAGCTTTGAGTCAGCCCTGTCTCTAAGCTTTCTAGTTTTGTGAGCCTTTTCTTCATTTTTTTAAGCCAAATTTGATTTGAATTTTGTTTCTTGCAACAGAATACATTCTATCTAATATAGCTTTCTACTGTAAAATGGAACATAAATTCGCTTGGGATATCGTAAGATAAACTTCCAGTGAGTTTAGATTTAAGAAAAAAGGCTGAATAAAAAGTACAATTTTTAGTCATCAAAATAATTTCAAGAGGGATTTTATGAAACAATGTAAAATAAACGTATTAAAAATAAATAAATTTGGTAGTAGCTTGAAACTAGAAAAATTCCACAAAAATAAACTAGGGATCTTTGGAAAAATGGTAGATTTTAACTCTAGGGCAGGAACTGTACAGGATGGGTATGAAAATTTTTGGTATGCTACAGACCAAGGACACTATCATAAAAAACATGCCATGTCAAAATGATTCGGGATTACACTATGTCTGGTGTTTGTGTTAAAATAATCTATGAGAGTAGAGGATATATAAGGATACAGATGACTGAAGATTGGTCATGAGTTGATTGTTATCAAAGCTGGGTGATGTATACGTAGTGGTTCATTATATGAGTCTCTATACTTTTGTATGTATTTGACATTTTCCATAATAAAAATTTAAAAAAAAATAAGAACAAACTTGAAGGAACTCTTACTGGCCTAAGGTGAAACAATTTAGGCACCAAAAAGAATGACTGTAATTAATTAAAATACATCAACATTTCCAAAATCCATGAATTCTTATTTGTATTAAAAAAAATCACTACCATTGGAAATTCTTAGGGCACCCATTCATTACTTTAAAAATCAATAAAAGGAAAAAAAATCAAGAATTTATTCTGCCTTTTATTTACAAATTCTGTGTCAGACGTAGCAGCCATGTAGGTGCAACTCCTAGATCTCCCTTTAAGAACTCGCCATTTTGTTGCAAGGAATACAGTTAATTGAGTCTCCAGCTGTTAGTACCTTTAGGATCCACATTAGCTTTCGAACTGAGACCACCCCCTTCCCCAGCAGTCCTTGGACAATGACTGAGCAGAGCAGAAGAACTAGGAGCTAACTGTTTCTGCCGAAGGTGGGGCTCCTCTAATGGGCAGTCTTTACTCCAGAGCTCCTCACTGAATTGGGCAAGATTTCGTCAGATCTGCTTTATGGTCTAGGGTTTTCTTTTCCGTGGCCAATATGACTTCCTTCTCTGTCCATCTTTGGCAAGTGTTACCTCTCAACAAACTTCTTGCACTTCTAACTGTGTCTCTCCTTCTGATTCCTAGAGTACCAAGCAGACACACAGACTAATCAAAAATGAATTATAGTTCTTTTTTAAGAAAGTTAATGATTGCAAAGGAGTTAGAAAATTAGAAAACCATCTTTTACAACTCCTAGTTAAATAATAGATCTTGTAAATAACTATCAATGGATTTTTAAACCATTAGATAAATGTTGATAGGGAATTTTATGGAGATATCAGACTAATACTGTCTGAATTCACTGATCAATCTTAGGATGTCTAAAAGTGAGATGACGAGACATTATGTCTCATGGTGTGATGCAACAGAATTTCACAGCATTGCTCATTAAGTTTCCAGGGCAAAAGAATTAAGCCTGAATGTAATCAAGCTCTATCAGTTTACAGGAAACATAGGAAATAGAGGATTAAATTAGAAATCACCATGAGAAATCAATCAGTCAAATAAATAATGGTGGATATTCTACAAAATACATGACCAGTTTTTGTGCAAGAAATCAATGGCATAGAGGAAAAAGGAAGTAATAATTCCTGACTTATTTTATGAGGTCAGTGTTACCATGATAACAAAACCAGGCAAACACAGTGCAAGAAAAGAAAACTGCAGGCAAATATCCCTTATAAAGTTGATGAGAAAAATTCCCAATAAACTATATTAAATAGAGCCAAGTAATAAGTAAAAATTAGAACATGTAATGACCAATCAGGGTTTATCCAGGAATGCAAGGTTGTTTCAATATTCAAAATGCAACCAATGTAATTCACTATATTAATAATTCAAAAAAGAAAAAAAACACATGATCATATCAATTAATGTAGAAACCATCTGACAGAATTCAATATCCACGAATGATAAAAACTCTCATCTCAATTAGGAATAGAATGGAATTTCTTCAATCTAATCAAGGGCATCTACTAAAAATCTACTTAAAAATCATATTTAATGTGAAAGCCTGAAAATTTTCCCTTTAAGATCAGAAACAAACAAGGATGTCCATTCTCATCATTCCTACTCAACATTGTAGTGGCAATCCTTGTAAATACAATAAGAGACAAAGAAAGGAAGGAAGGAAGAAAGAGAGGAAGAAAGAAAGAAATGGAGAAAGGGAGGGAATGAGGAAGGGAGTTAGGAAGGGAGGGAAGGAGGGAAGAAGGATGAAGTTAGGAAGACTAAAAGAAGTAAAAATAAATGAAAGGTAAATGGGTTAAAAAGAAACAGAACTTTCCCTATTCATGGATGGTATTATTGTCCATGTAGAAAATCCAAAAGCATCTACAAAAAGACTCCTAGAATTTACAAGTGAGTTTAGATAATAGGATACAAGGTCAACAAACAATAATCAATTATATTGACAATAAATAATTGTAAACCAGAATTAAATATCAATATAATTTATAGTACCTGCCCCCCAAAATGAAATACTTAATTATAAATGTAACAAAACATACAGGATCTCTAAGTTGAAAACTACAAAATATTGAAGAAATAAGTCAAAGATCTAAATAAACTGAGACATTCTCATTGATGGATTGCAGGATTCAGCATTGTAAAAATGGCAATTCCTCCAAATTTATAGATTTACTGTAATCCCAATCAAAACCCCAGCAGGATTTTTTTTGGTAGATATAGATAAGTTGATTCAAAAATTCGCATGTAAAGCTAAAGAAATTAGAATGGCCAAAATGATTTTGAAAAAGAAGAATACTGTTAGAGGGATCCCATTATCTGATTTTAAAACTTTCTATAAAGCTACTGTAACTAAGACGAAGGAGAAGATACACAGATAAATGCAACAGAACACAGTCGGAAAATAGATCCACACAAATTTGGTCAATTGATTTTTGACAAAAGTACAAAGACAATTCAATGAAAAAAAATACTCTTTTCAACAAGTGTTATTGAAAGAATTAGACATCTATACATCTGTATGCAAAAAAAAAAATGCACTTCAACATAAATGTCACCCGATTTTAAAAAAGAATTACTAAATGGAACATAGATCTAAATCAACAACATAAAATGTAAGATTCTTAAAAGAAAACATAGGAAATAGAATGGACAACATCCAAAACACTGGCAAAGAAAAAAAAAAAGAAAACATAGGAGAAAAACTTCAGGACTTGAGTTTGAGCAAAGAGTTCTTAGATATGATACCAAATGCATGATCTATAAAATTAAAAATTGATAAATTGGAAGCCATCAAAATTAGAAACGTGCTCTATGAAACTCACTGTTGAAAGAATGAAAGAAGTAGCCACAGATAGGGAGATGGTATTTACAAATCACATATCTGAGAAAAGACTTGTATCTCAAGGGAAACAGCCAGAGCCCAAACACCTTGCATATTTTCAAACAGGCCACACAGGCAAGGGTTGAACAGCAGCTGGATCTTGACAGAATGCCTTGTGGCCCTCCTGGAACAGGAGAGCATAGGAGATGTGTGAGCTGCTGCAACAGTGCTGTTTCTCACTCACTTCCCTGTCTACCCAGGAAGCTGGCATTAGACAGTTTCTCATTGTTTCCAGGTTCCGGTGGGGAATGAGGCTTTCTGCCTCCTCATCCTTAGGGCAAAACTGCAGTTATAAAACTGATTTGCAAGCATCATGGAATGGAATCCTCAGCAAGTGACCCATCCTTCTTGTTGCAGTCACCTGGCCTCTTTTGTTTGTGTCATCCTGTGCAAAGACCATAGAGGGCTGGCACCTTTGGCTATTCATCTTTGCATTCTCTACATAAGGGAAAAAAAGACAGAAAACTGAGTCTAAAAAGGGCTCATTGTTTCTTTACTGGCTGGATTTGCCTTCTGCTCGACAGTATCAGAATATATAAAGAAGCATCAAAGCTCAATATTAAGAAAACAAGCAATCCAACTAAAAAACGAGCAAAAGATCTGAACAGACAATTCACCAGAGAAGATATATGGAAGGCAAATAATCACACAAAAAGCTGTTCAGTATCATTAGACATTAGGGAAACGCCAATTAAAGCCACAATGAGATACGACTACATACCTATTTGAATGGCTAAAACAACAAAACAAAACAAAACAAAAAACAAGTACTAGAGAAGATGCAGAACTATTGGAACTCTCATAGCTAGTGAGAAGGCAAAATGGCACAGGCATTCTGGAAAAACAGCTCGGCAGTTTCTTATAACGTTAAACATACGTATACCTTTATGACCCAACAATTCCTTGCCTGGGTATTTAATCTCAGCAATCAGAATGTCCTTAAGCAGGTGAATGAATAAATAAACTGTAGTTTACCCTTACAATGGGCTACTATTTAGCACTGAAAAAGGATGGAGCTATTAATTTACACAACATGAATGAAACTAAGAGAAAGAATCCATTCTTAAAAGGTTACATACTGTATGATTTATATGACAGTCTCAAAATGACAAAAATATAACAGAGAACAGATCAGTGGTTGCCAGGGTTTAGAAGTACAGAAATGATGTGACTATAAAAGGCATGAGGTAGTTTTTTGGGGTCATGAAACTGTTCTGTATCCTGATTTTGGTGGTGGTGGTTCATGTCTATATACATGTTAAAATTTGGAGAACCAAAAAAGCAATTTTACCGTATGTATACCAAAAACAAGCAAATTTGCTGTATGTTAATTAAAAATAAAATTTTAAAAAGACAGAAGGAAAAAGAGAAAAGGGAGGATTGTTATAAAATAAGAGATGCGGGGAGATAATACAAAAAAATGCAATTTATAGACCTTGTTTGGATCTGATTTGAACAAAGCAACTACAAAATTCATTCTTGATACAGCTAAGAAAACTTTAATGTTAGTTAGGAACTAAATTAAATTTAAGGTTTTAAATGATGATAATGGCCTTGTGGTTATGTGAAACAACTTCACAGTCAGATTCATATTCTGAAAGACATGTGTGTGAAATAAGACTAAGTCTGGGGTTTGCTTCAAAATTATTGAGAAAAAAAAGCGGGGGATATACATTGGCAAAATGTTGAAGCCAGAGGTTCATTACACTATCTTCACTATTTTTGAATGTGTTTGAATTTTTCTGTAATCTTTTCTTAAAATTTCTCATGAAAATGAGACTTCAAAAATAGGGCAGAGCTTCTTGTCAACACTGATTATAAAGCAGTAGATATGACAGGCCTACAGTTGGCTTCCATCTCAATGTCAAATCTTTCCAATGACTCCAAATAAATAAATGCTGTGTGTGCCAAAAATAATACTGACATAAGAAAAAACTCAGACTCCTAGAAATCTTATATCTTGAGCAATAAACTACTAAAATTACTAGATTAGTCAAGGTTGGCAGTTACATTTTAAAACAGCAAATCTAAACAGCTTCTTTTCTATATTGTCATTTTCAACGATACCATCAAAGAAATAAAGGGCAAAAATAATTTTAAGGCAACAATTATGATTCTATAAATCTCAGCCAAAAGCCAAAATTACTCAGGCTTTTTGATTCTCATTAATTATTTACACAGTGTGGCTTTCTTGCTGTGTTGGTCCAGTCTGTTCTTTTTGCACATTATTATTATTTATCATTTCTCGATCACTTAGCCCTGCATGAGATACAGAGGATAAATTGCCTCCCTAGGGAACAATAATCAAAGCCACACAAGCAAAACATGAAGATTAACTAGTTAAGAAATGAAAAGTAAGTAAGAGGTTAAGGAACACATTCTGAATTCCCTGTTTTGTTTTCTGCTTTAAGCTCATCATACGGCACTTGCTTTTTTTGAGGAGTACAAAAGACGACTGGAGTTTGCAAGATAAACAACCAGCTTAGAAGATAGAAAACATCCCAGATATCATTCCAAGAAAATACCCTACCTTAGAAATCATTTCACTTTCTGATACATAAAAATTACAAGGACCTATTCCTAGGTCGCATGGACTGTAATAACTGTGAGCATGTGTGTGCGTGAGTGTGACTGAGGTCTGCCTAGCAGAACTCCATTCCCTCTCTTCTGATAGTATCACTCTCTCTGCTTCAGGAACGGCTTCCTGTAGTTTGTGTGTTCCTGATGGGATTGTCAATCACAGTGCACCTTTCCCCCCACCTTATAATGACATTGTGCTGAAGGATGTAGGCCTGAAGCAGCCCAAGGTCATTTTTACAGGCCCTGTAATGAAATTTCCCTGCAGCGTCCATTAGGCCAAATTGCAATGAAAAGTAGAAATAAGCAGATGTAGTGTTAAGTGCCAGCAGTTCTAAACCCCAGAATCTAGGCCCTTAAGATTCGAGTTCCCATAGTTCTTTAGATCATATGAGCTATTCCACAATCCTTTTCAGCTAGCACACTCAAGTGTTTGCTTAGGCGAAGTGGGTTTCTTTGTCATCTGCACCTGAAAGCATCCTGAGAACTTAAATAATTTGCCCAAGGTCCAATGGCTGCTGTACAGTAGTCATCACTCAACTCTAGGTCTGTCCACCTCTATGTGGTAGGCGTGTCCCACCATGTAAATTACTTTTTATCCTACAGATGTATTTCTAAAATCTAGTTTCCTTTAAGATTGGAAAAGGGGCTGGAGGTGGGAGTGGGGGATTGTTCTGTCGAATTCTCTATTGTTTCCTGGTAGTAGGAGTGAGGTGAAAGCAGCAACAAATACAGTAATATCTATTAAGAATTTATTTTAACCTATTTGCACGGTATTTAATGAGCAAGAACTCAATTGGCAATCATACAAACTTCTATCCAAGAGCAAATCAAAGGTAGGTAAGTAAGGCCACGATAGAATGGTATCAAAGTATTTTCTCTTCTCTCTGCTCTACCCAGTTGTAATGATTGCATTTAAAAACAATGTTTCATACACACAACACTAATAAAATTTTTAGGATTTCTAAGTTGAACAAGAATACATCTATTTATTTCCATTTAAAAACTACTTCATTCACCATCTCACCAATATACACAAAGAAAAACAAGTACTAAAATGATGCTAGCAGTTTACAAATCAGTGGTTTTTTGGGTGGATGATAATTACTGGAAAGTTGCAAGTCAAGTATCATTTCCTCACTTTCTTATTTTAAATGCTTACTGCCCTTGTCATGATTTGAAATTATTTTATTTACTCCTTACCTTCTTACAATTTGTTTCTTCACTTACTAGCAGGGATCTTACCAGTTTTTAAATCATATTTTCCATCATATTTTTAACAGCCTGGTTTATAGAAGACATAAACTATAAATTTGTTAAATTAATTAAAAAATTTACTCTTCTCCAAAGTAAAAGTCACTGTTTTGATACCTATAAAATACAAACTAAACTAAACCAAAAGATGATGGGTTACTATGTGTTCTCCTAGAAATTAAACTGGGATGGAAATCTGTTGAAAGGCCGGGTGTCAGTGGTCGAGAGAACCAACAGCATTCTCTAGTCAGGATTAAGCAAATGCTTAGCTGAGTCTCAGTGGTTCCAAGGCTGTAAGGTAGGAAAGCTTCCTGTTCAACCAGAGCAGCTCTTCATATGTGAGGATTTCACAAGGACTCTGCATAAGCTTTGGTTTGAAGAAAGTGTTCCATTGTTTAAAAAGAGGCTTAGGGTAGTGTGGTAGAAACCGGCGTTCTGGGCGTTCTGGGGAATTTGGAACGAAGATAGCTAAATTTATTTTGCATTGTAAATTACATTTATGTTTCCCTTTCAAAGTCAACATGCTGTGAATATTATTGTTTTATAGTATAATAACAAAATTATGTCTCCCTCAATTTCAAAGATCTAGGCAAATATACTCTTCAGAATTTTAGGGATAAATGAAACACTAAGGTTTTCAGAATTAGAAAAATCTTTGCCTTTTAGCTATATAAAAAAATTCAAAGTTAAACTTTATATTGGAAAATTTTAGAATCTTTAAATTCTCCTCCCACTGTGTTAATCGTATATTTTCATTTGAGTTCTTTCTCTATAGAGCATATCAAAACATGTTTAGTGTTCCCTCCCTTTCCAAGTTGTATTTTATCTTGAGTAGATTTAAAACCAGATTAGTTGTAATAGGATTCCAGGATGCGGGCAGATGTCTACTTGTCAAAGACGATCTCTCTTGCAATCAGCTCCTTCATTATTTCATTGGTACCACCATAGATTGGCTGAACTCGGGCATCCACATAAGCTCTGAAGATGATTGAATGAATAAACAAAAGATATTAGAAATTACAAATTTTTCTCACCAGATAATTATTAATGAAAGTATTCATTTAATGAAATCCAAACAATAAAAGTTCTTCCTAAATTACTTTTTTTCAGTATGGCATGCATCCTAGATTGGAATTATAAAATTCTATTAAGATATTGATCATCTGTATAGCTTTGTTTTAGTTCGCTTGAAGAGATTACAAATTCAAAACAGCATTTGTTTCTTTTAATTTAATTTTGTAAAATTCAGCACACATAACAGCATTCTAAAAAGGGCTAGTTTAGATTTAGAAAGGGATGGAATGTCTTAATTTTCCTGTTACCTTTAATGTTTCCCCCCAAAAGTTGAAATCTACTGGTTTTATAGAAAACAAGAAAAAAGAAAGTACATATTTTCTGATATCCTTTAGATTTCTGCCACCACTGCTGCCAGCAGGAGTATAAATTGATGCTTCAAAAAATATTATTTCACAAAGTTAATAGGTAACTTTTTTCTGGAAATGGTTAATAGTTACTCCAATAATGTATGAGGTTAAAATACTGAGTGGGTGAGTACACTGCCAGAAAAAAACAAGAAGGAATTCACTTTCAGTAGTGATGACAGCAACCATAACACTGTGTAGGTGTTTTTACCTTTTCTTATCTCATTTTATTCTCTCAGCTTTGGAATCAGGGAGGATAAATATTATTACCATCTTGCAGGTAAAGGAACTGAGTGCAGAAAAGTTAAAGCATATACCAAGTAATGATTGCTATTTTAATGCTTACATAACAGATCATTGGCAGCCT
Source organism: Camelus dromedarius (assembly GCF_036321535.1). Lineage (NCBI taxonomy): Eukaryota > Metazoa > Chordata > Mammalia > Artiodactyla > Camelidae > Camelus > Camelus dromedarius. The sequence goes on along the minus strand of NC_087439.1, from coordinate 64,804,559 downwards.
GGAATAAAAAGGCAGGTATTCTGCAACTTTGGCAAGTATTTTTTTTTAAATTATATCTCAGTATTTTCATTGACTAATTGTAGAATTAGTTATTGATCTTCAGATTTTTCTAGTAGACATATTCAAAGGTATTTTTTTTAAAGCATAAAATCTGTTTTGTTTTGTTTTTTTAATTTTTGAGACAAATTAAATGTGCCAGCTCTCTAGGAACATGACCAACTCTGGACTTATCCTTGTCCATATTCATCATGGTCATTGGCCAATAGTAAGCACTCAGTAAATATTTATTGATTTGATTTACTATATTACAAAGGAATTTTAGAGTCTCAGTACCTACTTTCTGATGAAACTTGAAATCTACAGACATTTGTGTTTTCAAATTTTTTTTTTTTTTCTTTTGAACAGAAGCCATTGTTGCCCACAAAATTCAGCACTTTCATTTAGAGAACCTACTTGGCATTGCAGCCTACTTCAGCAATCTCAGTGTTTTTAGACATTTTTGGACATATTTTTTTCACATTAAAAGGGTTCCAATGGAGTGGGTAATTGACAGAGATCAGTAGATCTTTCATAGGTTACTCATTAAATTAAGTCATCAACTAAAATTAACAGAGAAAGGCAGCAGAAGGAATGTTTAACCACACAGTGATAAAGCAGCTCTTCCTACCCCTGCAGACAAGTCTTGAAATGGCAAAACTTAAGCCTCATTGACCCCAGGCCCAAGCCTCCTAAGTAAGACCAAAATAAACTCTTACGCTTAAGACTTGTTATTTCAAAACAAACAGACAAACAAAAAACAAATAAAATGAAACAAAATAAAAAAGCAAAAAGCACCTCTTTGATCTGAGCCCAGCAACACACACACACACAATATATAGCTTAATCTAAGGATATAAAAAACACAATTAGAATGATTTTTTTCTATCACATCAAAGTCTGCACATTTCATCCACATACGGCCTAATGTGTCTAACTAGCTTTTTTGATAATTGTCTACTACTCTCTCTTGTTATCTTATGAAAAATTCCTTCCCTATGTCTTTGGGGAGAGAGATGGCAGTCTAGTTTAAAAGTTCATACAGTCGTCAAACCAACAAGCTGGCCAAGAAGGGGATTATTATTCCTGAAAGGAAATATGTCTCTTAAATTGAAACCAGGGATTTCACGTAAGCCATCAAGCTAGAATTTTTGCTTACTGTTGACCTGAAGGAATTGCCTCTGAGAAAACAGAGACCAAGATTTATGCTACACTCTAATCTTGGACCATGTAGATTGTTGACTCCTCTTCATTTAATGTGTCTTTCTTAGAAACTGAACTAAATTAAACAAGCACTGAGCCACTACATGGCTACATTCCCAGCAGCAGTTATAACAGCACAGTTAAGTAGAAAAATATAACCATCCATTATTATTTTACTTTCTTAGCATTGTGAACATTGTGAATAAGATGGATTAATATTCTGAATAAAACATGAAAACACACAGGAAAAATTCCAGCAATGATTTAATTTGTGTTAGTATAACTCAGTGTTTACTTCTGAATTCATGACTATACAAAGATAAAAAAATAAATCTGCTTTTGATTAAGGCTTGTTTGAAGTAGTTCTGAAAGGATACACCAAAATCCAACTCCAAGGATTGATAAAGAAAAGGAAATCATTGAGCTACTTCATTCTGAAGGAAAAAACTACTTGCTGAGTTTTTATAAAAAGTTATAAATTATATAACCCTGTGATTAAAGCTTTTTCAGCTGCCCATTGGCTATGGAAAATTAGTAAATTATATCTATGCTGGAGCTTCTGTTCTTAATGTAACTTGAATAAAATGTTTATTTTTCTCATTAAGGGCTATAAACATATCAAATGTTTTCAATTATGCTTGCCAAAGTTATAAATTTGAAAGTAAATTTGAATTCTAGTGTGATAACTAACTTTTCCCTTTAGATACTCGGTTTAGGTTAATATTAGAAAAAGGTTTTAGAAGCCCATAGCATTCTCATTCTTAGATCCAGAACTAAATTAGACTTCTCTCTATACAGCAAAAACTTCTTTGGGAAAATTTTATAAGCTAAAAATATTGCTAAATAAGAAGAAAAATAATGTTTATAGAGTGATGAGGAGAAATGCCATGGGGAGATTACTGAGGCAAAAGACTATAGGAAGAGGGAAAGGAGAAATTATGGAGATGGAGGAAGAAATATGGAAGAGGATGCTGGCTACTGACAAACTGGTACTGCTCTGAAACGATAACAAGAATATTCATATGTAACACAATAAAAACATTGTATTTCATTTATTTTAATTTGAAGGAAATGTAAAATCTATTTAGGAAAAAGTAGTACTTTTGATATGTTTTTAGAGCAAAGTAAATAATAAAAAATGTAAGATACGACAAGTTAGATCCTTTTCACATACAGGTTAATTTTTCTGTAATGCCTACTTTTTTTTTTTTTTTTTAGTTTAAAAAAGTGGTATTTCCAAACAAGACATACAAATGTCCAATAGGTATATGAAAAATGCTCAATGTCACTAATCATCAGGGAAATGGAAATCAGAATCACAATGAGCTATCATCTCACACCTGTCAGGATAGCTATTAAGAAAACAAAAGAAAAAACAAAGACAAGTGTTGTCCAGGATGTGGAGAAATTGGAATGTTGGCACGTTGTTGGAGGGAATGAGAACTGGGGCATAGCAGCCACTTTGAAAAACAGTATCAAGTTCCTCCAAAAATTAAATTGAACTACAGATGATCCAGAAATCCCACTTCTAAGTATTTATTCAAAAAAATTGAAAGCAGGACCTCCACGTGCTATTAGCGCTCACATGTTCACTGCAGTATTATTCATAATAGCCAAGAAGCGGAAACAACTTGTATATCCATGGATAGATGAGTGGATAAACTGCAGTATAACGTATAGTGGAATACTATTTAACCTTAAACAGAAGGAAACTCTGCAGTATGTCACAACCTGGATGAACCTTGAGGACATTCTCCTAAGTGAAATAAACCAGTTACAACAAAACAAAGATATAATTCCACCTATATGAGGTATCTAAAATAGTCAAATTCATAGAATCAAAGAGGAATAGTGGTTGCCAGGGGACAGGGGAGGGAGAAGTGGGGAGTTACTAATCAACAGGTATAAAGTTTCAGTTAAGCAAAACGAGTAAGTTCTAGAGATCTGCTGTGCAACATTATGCCTATAGTTAAAATACTGCGTGGTATGCTTAAAAAATTGTGAAGAGGATAGATCTCATGTTAAGTGCTCTTACTACAGTAAAATAAAATAAAATAATCAATAGTCAATGCAAATTAAACAAATAATAACCTATTTTTACCCATTAGAATAGCACAAAGTTTAAAAGGCAATATACATTCATAGCTTAGGAGGCTAAGTCATTCTCAGATTTGTTCTTTTGAGTATGAGTTGCTACAAACTGGAGGAAATAATCTGGAAATGCATTAAAATTTAAAATATGCATACTTTTGAGCTAGCAATACTACTTTTGCGACTCTGTCCTGTTGTAATAAAAAGATACATACATATATCTAAGATAAATGTATGAAGGTATCTGTTTCAGCATTGTTTGTCACAGTAAAAAATTAGAAACAACCTGAAATATGGTTAATCAATTGTAATAAAATACTATTCAACTAAAAAAAAGTGATATATATCCTGTATAATGAGTCAGCTAAAGCTTAATATACTGTATATTTATGTTTATTTATATTTAGTATATTTGTACTAACATATATCTTTACTTTTGTTTTTGGTTTTCTTTTTGTTTTTGTAGGGGAGAGGTAATTAGGGTTATTTATTTATTTATTTTTAGAGGAGGTACTGGGGATTGAACCCAGGACCTTGTGTATGCTAAGCATGAGCTCTACCACTTGAGTTATACCCTCCCCCACCATCTTCACTTTTTTTAAAAAAATGATAAAATCCTACTGGTGAGCTGATAACATAAAGCTGTTTCTAACTGTTTGAACACATTCCAGAGTCAATGAAGAACACCAAGATTTTGTACCTCCTTTCCCTCTGTACTCAATGTACAAAGGACGGTTAAAGAAATGTTCCTTTCTCTTCGCACCATCCAGAGGAGTGTAACACAGCAGACATACTCACTTTGCAATTGGGTACTCCCACATGTATCCCCAACCTCCATGCAGCTGCACACAGTCATAAGCTACACTGTTTTGTAACTCGGATGCCCTAGATGGCCAAAATAAAAAGCAGAAAAGGAACATTTGTCATGAATTTTCATGAGATGCTTTACAATCAGGAAACAAATTATTTTATGATTGTTTAAATGTGCACATTTATCAAACAATTAAAATTGCCAACCAGAGAAGATTGCCATCAATTACATGTGAAATAAATCTCAGGAGAATTTTCACATAATGAATACTTTCTTCATCAATTATATTTCTGTCTGAGTTTTTATTAAGATTTGAAACAAAATGTAGAAAGCTTAGACTATTTAGTTTTGGCTATTTCAAGCCTGAACATGATATAATGAAAAGTTGAATTTGGTCTAATTTATTTAGATTCTCAAAATGATCTAAATTATAAGAGACTGTATAATTATACAGCCATCCATTCTCTTTTGCCTTGTGTAATATGTGTTTTTTTCTTCAAATGTGTCACTTCCTACCAAAGGTTGCAATTCTGAATTTTAGTAACTGTGAAAAAGAAATTTTTTAGGGTTTTCAGAAATAAACTGAAAGTAAAAGTGAAATCCTAAGAGGAGAGACCACTATTAGAGTAGTATACTTTCATATAAGAAATTAATTAAAGATTATTTGGGAATTATTATTCCTGAAGTGTGTATATATATATCTATCTATTAGTATGAGGTACTTGAGAAACATTCTTTTCTGTTCTTATCACAATGATTTTAACTATTGTTAAAATCTGTAAGATAATTGGTAGGGATTTTATTCACTTTATAAATATGTTAGTTCAAAATCTTCTCAACTTATATTTCAACAGTGGGAAATATAAAGCAGAGATAAGCATAGATATATTTTCCTATACAAAATAATTTTTAACAATTTCAAACCATAGGACAGGTCAGGAAATACAGTAACAGTATAATGATTAACAGACAAGACTCAGGGGGCAATCATATTTGGAATTCTATAAATTTTTGTATTTGGCCAGTATTTTAGTGAAATATTTACTAGGTTATAACTAGTTGCTTCCTCTGCTCCAATGTGAAATACCAATATGTCTATAAACCTGTGTATTCAAAGAAAAGGAAGGCCAATAGCTATCCAAATATCTTTTTCCAAAAAGTCTTTTCAAAAAATTTTTTTTGCACTTTTTCCCAATAGTCAAAAACCTTGCTATAAATGTAAAAGTAAAATGTCTCCCTCAAAAGCGTAAGTTCTTAGTAATTCCATATGACTTTTCAACTTGGCCACTTTATTATTTCGGAATCATTATACAAAGCACTGTTCTGCAAATTTCCCCACGACTTCCGATTGAACTGAAAACAAGTTAATGAATAATGACAGGAATTTTTTTTTTCTAGGTTATTTTTGGGCTAATGAGATGTGAGAATGTTTTTAAAACCGAGGAAACCAAAGTGACTTCCAGAGTCTGATTTAAACTATGTTCTTGCATCTTAAAATACACAAAAGCCTTATGGGGGTCTTTTTTAATTTACTCATCTTTAATACCATTGCTAATCATCTTTAATATGAATGAAAATGTTTCTATAGGCCATTTTTTTCCCTTTCCCTTAATAGAGCATGTACAACTTTTGACTGGACAGTCAATTCTTCAGAAGTGTTTCTTCGATCTGGAAAACATTTTACATAGAAAAATCTTGTCCAAAATACTCATTTCACAGATATCAAAATGTTGGCCCAGAGAGAATTAAATTTAATTATAGTTATTTAATGAAAGAATTGGGATTCCATCTCAGGATTCTAAGTATTGCTCTTCTACTGTTCCTTTTTGGTCTCACTATACTGCCACTCTGCAGATAATTTGAAATTAAACTATTACTTGAATGAACTAGTCAGTCATCCTACTTCAGTCTCTTAATATTTTACTTTCAATGGCAAACTAAAAGTTAAAAACCAACTTGAGTAAGTTTTAGCACGTTATAAATAGGCCTAATGGGATCTTTCAGCATTTTTATAAAAGGTGGTTCTTACTGCTAGCTTTTATTTACTCAGCCGTCTTCCTTTAAGACCCTCAAGGCTGAGTTTCAACTTGGATGAATTCCATAACAGTCTGTGCAAACACCCATTTTAACTACTGTAGCATGCATACCAATATTTCGCCATGGAAGCAGTGGCAGAGTCCAGACGTTTCGTTTCATGCAGCTGGAGACAGCTGTCCACAAAAGCTCTCGTTACACAAATGTGTGTTTTTAATTCTGCTAGCTTATGCTGCACCGTCTTGAGTTTAAAGGAAATGAAAGGAAAAAATGAACATAGGAGAAGCGCGTATTGAGTCACCTAGCATGTCAAAAATTATATAAGAAAAGATCTTTACAGCAAAACAAAAGTGGAGTTACTGTTTTTTTCTTTTTTTCTCTAAAAAAGAGGCATATGTTAACTAAACAAATTAAACACTCAAACACTCACTATATTTCATTGCTAAGAAAACTTGTACTAAAAGAAAAGATGTAAAAATAGATAAACACATAAATAACATCTCTGCTTTGGATTAAAAAATTTAGACCATTCAGGGAACTTTCTGAAAAACAGCATGACTTTAATGAGCGAGCACCATCTTGTGGCACAGTCCTTTATGCACAGCTGTTGAAAACACCTGTTTTCCTCTGGAATCTAAATCCATGAAGAATTTTTCCCTATTAATGAAATGAAGTATATATACTTCTCTATTCTGCTTGTTTGTCTTAGAGTAAAGTAATAAAATAACAGACTGGAGGGACAATATCAAAAATATTTATTAGACAGTATTATTTTATATTGCAAAGTATTTAAACTAGATGTGTAGAATATAATGGAATAACAGAATCAGAACACTCAAGACATCAAAGTCCAGAAACCCCCCAACCTTTGCCACTTTTCTCACCCTCCCTATCTCTCTCAGTAGTGTTCTAGAACGGTCTCTAACTTGAACTGAATGGTCTGGAATTGTCGGTGTTAACATACCTATACATCTCCCCCTGATACCATAGACAATCAATAGTATTCTTGGAAATCATCTATGGAGACCCTCCTCAATTGTTCTCACTTCAAATCTCATATTCTTACACTCCCGACTCTGGGTTCTCACACCTTTTATATCTGGCCTTTTGGGTACTGATTCTTGAACCTCCTTCAAGAAACTGGCTGAGATATGAAATAACACTGGCTTTCCACGTTGGGTAAACTCTAAAAATACACCCCATTCTAGTTGACCTCTTAGATTCAAGGCTGAGCTATGATCAGCTGACTATCTTCCTTATGGAAATTCAGATAGAAACAGAGTTTTGATCATTCTGCTGTGGAATTTATGAGTGAGACCTTCACTGTGGCTAATAAAAGGCATGGAAGTTGGTGAAAAAGGTGGCACAGTGAAATGCAAACTTAGAAATTATATATGTGCCCCACCTATGCAATGGCAAGTTCAAAGCCGTGATTGTGTTCTCAAAGGAAGGCTTTAGGGACCAGACATTCAGAGGATGTTGGCTCTGCCTTTACTACTGGTTATGGAGAGTCTTAAACTACAAAACCAAACCCTTCAAAGCATCATTGTAGTAGAGACAGTTTGGGTACTTTCTATTTCTGGAAAAGAACAGAAAAGGAGTATAGTAAAACCCAGGACCAGGCAAGACCAGAATGTGTCAGCTGGAGGAGGAGCTCCGAGGGACAGATTCCTCATATATACATCAACATAACTACTGCGCTGATGAAAAACCCAACTGACTGCCTTTCCCTGGGGTTTACCCCATCTTCTTGTAGAAACAGATCATCTTCCTGGCATCTAATAATTCTAAAACCAAGCAGTGGGAAGGCTGGCACCACACTTTCCAACCTCTTATATCCTGGCTTCCAATTCAGAACATGCCAGGTTACACCAAAATTTTCTTCCTCTCTCATACTTTCTCTTACTTTTTCTATTATATTTATCTAGACCAAATCTCTAGACTTTAATCAGCATAAAGTTTCCCATTCCCACCCCACACATCCAAGTTTAGTCATAGAAAAATCTAAAGATGGAATAAGAAATGAAAAAGTGGGGAAATACCCTTCTATACACTGAAAACAATGAATTATATATTCCATGAAAATCCCTGAAACCAAGTCCTTAGCTTACCCTTGGTCTAGGTCAATGACACTATTTATGACACTTCATTTGGAAAATAAGGGAGGGGATCTGACAAATCTCAAGATACTTTTACACTGCTCCACCCACCCACCCTGTGATGGCACATTTGAGAATTTATGCACTATTTACAAAATGAGAGAATCAAGATCTGTAAGCCCAATTATCTCATATAAGAGCTGTTTCCGTGGAAATCCCAGAAGCTTCTAGAAGCTAAAGTTAAATTTCAGACCAAGATGGGCTCATTTAGAATTCTTACTTCAGTACATTCAGTGAGGTCCACAGGTTTGAAGGAATTAATGCCTCCAGAGTATATAATTTACTCTCAGGGGATAAAGAGATTAAATATTTACATACTCTTGGCATTGAGTTGGGTTAGTAAACACATTTGGTCTTTGCTCTTCACTGCAGACACAGCTTTATACTTTCAGAAATGATTCTCTAATGAATGGCAGCCAATAACTGTACCACAGATTATGAGCAAGGTGCTTTTTGTGAATATCAGAATGCTCTTGCAGTATTTTTTTTAACATTCATTAATAGTCGCTCATAGATACTACTGCATCTAGCATTTCATTAAAAAAATCCCCCTAAAGTTGCAAAGTAGATCATACAGAGTCTCTTTCTGAGTTCTGAATGACACAATTCTTAGAATCATAGAATTAAGGAATTAGAAGACATCTTGGAGTGGCTACTGAGCCCACTATTCCACTTAAACAGCGCCATTAGATGTACCCTGATATATTATGACTCAAATATAAAATATAACCATTTAGGTTTGTTACCTAATTTTATAGTTAATTAACTCAACACTCAAGGTCTTAAGAATGGAATATGCCCTTTTTGGAGGAAAGTAAGGAAAAAATGTTATTTTTTTACCTCTCCTATATTTTTCATAATAATTTGTGCCCTTAGCATCAAGAGTACATATCACATAGGAAATAACTAAAGCTTAGATTAGAAGAGAATATTGAAATTTCACTTCATTGTTCACAGGTGAAAGATATGGAAAAAGAAAAAAAAAAGTCTATCAACTTTAGATTTCCACTAGCATATGGGTTAAGGGATAGGTTCTGGAGTTAAAGTATGTTTGTAATCCTGAGCATCTTACTTAACTTCTCTACGCTTCAATATCCTTATCTGTAAAACAAGGATAAATACAGAATTTATCATACAGAGTTGTTGTGAAGAAAAAAATAATTCATTTAGCACAGTGCCTGGCATATAGGGGACATCAATAAATGACAGACATTATCATTATTAAATATCTGAGTTTTACTCTTTTATTGTCCGTTCCATGGAAAATCATAAGACTTGACAACTACCATGGAGAAAATGAAAGAAAAGAAATGAAAATCCCATAACTGTTGCAGCTTAAGTGTGGCAGGTCTCCATTCTAAAAAGAAAATAAATTTGTGAAATGTATCTGAAAGGTCAGAAAGGCCCAAAATGTTCAAAATTCAAGGGTAACAAAGAGAAAGGACACTGAACAGTTATACGGTCATAAAAATGACATTTGGCCAAGTATAATATGACATTTAAAGGTCTTCTATTTCAATTTAATACTGGAACCACTGTATACCCAGCTTTAGAATAGGAGGTGTAAGCATGTATTGGCCATTCATCTTCTCTGAATATATACCTAGATTGAATATGAAAATATTATTCAAAAATACTTATTTATATAAAACAAGGGGATTAGAAGAAGTAGCTCAGAAATCCCAGAAAATACACATTTAACTTAGAAAACAACTGCCACCTACTCTATACATGCCTGTGGTAGCAGAATTCTACTGCCACCTAGTGAAATTTTAGTAAAGTACTTTTGAAAGAAGGCAACAATTTATTGACACTTGCTTTGAAAAGGATTAAGACTTTCTTCTCTTTTTGCCATCAAAATACATACATACATATATACATATATATACACATGTTATTAAATAATGTTTAGAACTTTTTTCTCCCATGGGAAAATATTATACCAACTTTCCATTTTCTTTATGGTTAAATGTAATATTACAGTCATCTTTGCTGTGACTTAATATGAGGTCCATAAACACAGGAAGTGTAGATTTCCAAGGGGATAGAAAATATGTCTGTCTGGTTCACTTGTTATAGTATCCAGAATAGGGCAAAAGGCATGAGCATTGTGATAAATATTTTTGATGCGGAAGTGGTGGTGGTTGGATTTGAGAAGCAAATGATACTAATTCCACTTTGGATACAGCTGGGAAAGTCACTGAGTGACATCAAGTGGTATCTCTGTCTTCATATTGCTAGGAGCCCAGAGCATCTATTTCCAGCACCATACCTATCAAACTACATCTGAGCACGCGACCTTTAGAAGGTAATCAATATGTATTTGCTCAGTGAAACAAACATATGTATCAGTATTTCTCAATGGGAGACTACTGGCATTTTGAGTAAGACACTTAGTTGCTATGCAAAGCTCTCTCTAAATTACAGGACATTTAGCAACACTGGCCTCCAGGGCACTGAACATGAGTTCTACCCCCAGTCGCTTTGCACCCCTACTGCCTGACATTTCCAAATGCCTGGGGGAAGACGGCAGTCATCAAGAATCATTGATATGTGTACATCAGGGATACATAAATGAAAGGGAACATAACGTGTAACATCCTCGCTCTTCTCTTAAGGAAATCACAACGGAGGCAAATCAAGTCATCCTGTTTTTTAAAAATATTTGCTTGATTAAGTGTGTGCCTCATTTTTCTAGACACAGAACAACTGTATTTAGATCTGCTACGTCAATAAGAAAAGTTAGGGTGTAAAGAAGTTTTTTTTTTCAGAATGGAGAAAGTTAACCTGATGAATGTGTAGGCAGCAAGTTGTTCCCCAAATGACATGGAGTTAAGTCCAGATCAGGAACAAGAGGGAGAAGTTGATAAAAAGACTCCCTTTATTGGAATAAATGGAAAAAGATGTTATGTAAGAGAAAAAAAAAACACAGTTCACCCTTGAACAATGTGGGGGTTAGGGGCACTGCCACCCCGTGCAGTCAAAAATCAGAGTATAACCGTATGACTCCTCTAAAACTTAATTACTAGTAGCCTCCTGCTGATCAGAAGCCTCACCCATAACATAAATCATTGATTAGCACATAGTTTGTGTTAAACGCATTATATACTGTAATCTTGCAATAAAGTAAGCTAGAGAAAATAAAATGTTATTAAAATAATAAGAAAGAGAAAATACATAAACATCACTGTACTGTGTTTATTGATATTGTAAGCTTACAATGTCTGTCAGGGTCTATAGCAATATTATCTCACAGGATACAAAAAAGTAGATGTTATACGTATTACTAACACTAGACAGCAAAATTGAAAAGATTACATGCAAAAGAAATTCATATTTACTTATAGGTAAAGAAACAGCAACTGCTTTATGGTAGCCTAGTGTAACCAATGGTACCATGTATGGTCTGTGTATTAAGTTTTGATAAATTTTAACTTTCTATAATAAATTCATGTATATTGCATGGTAGCAAATGATAAAATAGACTAGTATTGATTATATTTTATGCATTCATGACATATGTTTTTAAATTTTTTGGATATTTTTAGGCTACACACTTCATCTACAAGTTTTAAGTTGTCCCTTATCTCCAAAAATGTTTCCAATGTATTTATTGAAAAAAATCCGTGTGTAAATAGACCTAGGCAGTTCAAACCTGTGTTGTTCAAGGGTCAACTGTTACAGCTAACTTTAATGAAAGCTTGCTTTGCCAGGCAATATTCTAAGCACTTTATGTGTATTATCTCACCTAATCCTCAGAGTAACTCTAGGAGGTAGCTACTGATATTATTTGCATCTTAACAATAAGAAAATGCTTCTGAAGAGATAATGCAACTTGCCTAGTCCACAGAGAGTTAAGTAGCTGTAATAGGATTTAAATCACACCTTTACTTAATTTCTTTAATGCTGTCCTGGAAAGCTACCAAAGCATCTCTCCCTTTTCCTTTACAAAGCCTTTCAGCTGAGACATTCCACTTAAAACTCTTCAAGTAGACTTCCAACTCCAGGTTTCTTGATGACTGCACTGTTTATAGTGTTCCTTCATTCAAGAAGAAACTAGAGGGCCCAAAACTTGATTGACATTTTATGGCTACCATATACTGCGTTCTTTTGCAAATACCTTAAACTTCCTGGCAAAACTCAAGAAGTGGAAACACAATCATCCACCTTCTCTGTGCTTGAACCTGGGTAACAAAACCCTTTTAGTAAAAGCTAATACACAAAAAAGCAGGTGTCACTAAAAATTCATGATCACTAACCTCATTTGGGTCCTCACTACCACCAGCAAGCTTACCCTGTGTCTCTAGTCAGTTCTGTCTCTCACTCTAAGATCTCAAAGCTTCCTATCTCTTCTCAGACACCTCCATGCCCTATTCACTCACATCTCCTTCTTCCCTATTGGTATGTAAAGATATGGAAGTCTTTGGAAGGGAGCTTTTGCAATTTTCCACCAACATAGCTGAACCCCTGCCCACTTTTTCCTCTTTTTTTTTTCCCCCTGTTTCAGTGGGGGAGGGGCCTCTCCTGTTGGGATGGGGAGCCCTACCTTTCCATGTGCTTTGCACCTACACCTCACACTTTCTCAAAGATCACATGCAGTTAATTATGCTCTCCATACCTACAATCTTTCCTTCTTTACTAAATCTTTTCTCTATGTATTGAAATATGCTCCAGCATTCTCATCCTAATGATAACAAAAATTTAATAATCTCCAAATATTTCATTTGATCTCCAAACACTTCCCCCTTTCCCTCCCTACCCTCCTCTTCTTGCCTCCTAGTAACTACCATCCTTTTTCTCAACTACCATTCATAGCAAAACTCAGGAAACAGTCCCCAGCCATCAGTATCTTTACTTTATTTCCATTTACTCCTCTACTCACTCTGGTCTGGCAACCACACCAGTCCATTAATGGTTCTCATGAAATAACTTCCATATCCAGTGGGCACTCTTTGACCTTCATCTCCTTTTCTCTCTAAGTAGCTCCTATCTACTTGAAATCCTCTTTTCCCTTGGCTTCTGCAACAATACTTGCCCGATTTGCTGCCTCCTTTCTGGCTCTTCATCTCAGTTGTCTTTGTAGGCTCTTCCCTTCCTATTTTACCACTAAATCTTGTAATTTTTTTTCTCAGGACTCTGTCCTAGGATCTCTTTTGTCTTACTCTCTACTGTCATCCTCAGTGATCTCACTCACTTCCATGGATTCTAATATCACCTACATGAAAATTACTCCCTGTTCATGCTGAGCCTAGATCCATTAGAGGTTGAGGACTTTGACATTATCTAATACTAAACCATAAGAATAAGCTTACCTGTATATGTGCAACTGTTTTCCCAAAAGCTTTTCTTTGTTTAACGTAGTTCCTGGTTTCTTCAAACATGAATTCACTGGCTGAAACTGCCAACTCAGCAATCAACAGCCTTTCCTAGAACCCAAAATTAGGTCTTGAACATTATTCTAATTACACAAGTGATTTTCACAGGATTTCAGTGATAATAAATCACATAAATAATCTTTATAAGACTGAAGGTTAATTTATTTCTTAACTCTTTATAGTTAAGTTATTCACACGTCCAGCCTACAAAACTCATATATGTATATTTTTACAACTTCAAGTTATACTCAAGTGATTGGCTATATCACAATTTTTATGCATGGACTTTTTATCATTCTCCATCATTCTATTCCAGTCCATTATCTAATCACAAGACAGACTCTGTAATACTTCTGACCTGTGGAAGCTCTTTCATGATGTAATAGAATCCTTTATTCTCTTCTCCAAGTAGGGCACTCGCTGGCAACCGTACATCTTCAAAGAATAATTCTGCAGTATCCTAAGGGATCATACAATTGAGTACAGAATTATCTCATTGAAATCTTCCAATAACCTGATGAGGAGCTTATTATTTCCATTGAAAAAACAAAAACAAAACCAAACCAACTGGAAGCTAGTTGGGAGTGGTTAATGAAAACAACTAGTAAGTGGTAAACCAAGGATTCAAACCTAGGTCCATCAGATTCCAAAAGTGGTTTTCCCACTGCAATGCCCTGTCATTCTAGCTCTAATACTGTCCAGCTCTGTAGGTATTAAGGACTAAGAATTTCTTTCTTTTTTAAAAACACATTCATTTTATTTATTCATTTATTTTTTTATTGGAGGTACTGGGGATTGAACCCAGGACCTCGTGAATACTAGCATGTGCTATGCCAGTAAGCTATATCCTTCTTCCCAAGGACCACAGATTTCTAATGCATATCAAGTAAAACATGTTTTTCTTTTTGGTAATGAAAAAAATTACCAGACAATGATCAAATAGTATAAAAATGTTTTCTGTTCTTATTTCATAATTTTCTTTAGTGAATCTCAGAAATAGAGGGTCTATTATCATGCAGTTAATGTTGCCATTTCTAAAGCAGATTTTTACAATACCCCGATTCACTGTCACTGCTGACCATAGCTACACAACGGTGGAATAAATCTCCATTATCATTTCTGAAATGTATATTTTAAGAATCCAGCATAGGACGGTATGATTGTGCTATACATAGTTCGATATATAAAGCGTGACTGAGTAAACTCATTTATAATAATATGAATTATATTTATAAGTGATTTATGTTATGAATACAAATTTATATTATGACTTACCTGGGCTTTCAGTCCCATTTTCTGGAGCTTTCGTCCCTTGATAAATCCTTTCATCCCATTTTCCACCAGAAAAAGGCTAATGCCATGGGCAGGGGAGCGAGCTTCACGATTTGTGACTGCCACTACGATCACCAAGTCACTCAGCCACCCATTTGAGACGAACACCTGCAGAAGTCCAAGTAAACTGCATGCTTCGCGATAACTCAGGTCCACGTATAAGTCAGGACTGGGGGACAGTATGTTCAAGAAGACTAAACCAGACAAAACATGCTTTACACCTCTCTGTGTACTCTCTCCGGATATCTACAGTATTGATTATTCATACATATCTATATATCATATTCATATCTACAGTGTTGATATTCATGAGGTTATTAAAGAGTAGGGGGAAAATTATCCAGTGGGTCAAAGAATGAACCCTACACATTTTCTTCCCACTATTAATACTGTAAATAATAATAATATAAAGTTATTATGTTATTTTCCAACTAAAACAAAAGTTCCTATAAAAATACTAAACTGTATTTTAGAAAGAAGCGTCAGACAAGAAAAAGAAATCTGCTGTAAATGGCACTATACTAGTCAAGTATTTGTATGTTCAACTTCATTAGTTTTTGAAAAGGCATACTTTTGATTTCATGATGGAAGGTCTACTTCTTTCCAAATGGCCTAAATAAGGAAGAGACTGATTAAGGAGAGATAAAACAAACTAAACAAGAGATATTAGTTTATTAGATAATATTTATTCAGAAAATAAACATACCTAGAGCAAATATTAGTAATTATCTTCTCATTCTGTATCTTTCCTGGGTCATCTCAACCACTTCTGTGGCTTTAGTTGCCATCTGTATGTTGATGACTTCAAATCTTTATGTTAGCCAGATTTCTTGCTAGTTTTGAGACCTGTATACCGGTCTGCTTCTGGATAATTCCACCTGATGACTCAAGGAACACATTCCTTCCCACCCCTACTCTTATCTAATTCTGCATAACAGTCCGTGTTCCCTTTGTGAGTGGATGCTGCCAATAAATCATGTTATCCTGCTCCATATTCAATTCAACACTTACTTCTCTCTAATCTATTCCAATACTTTTTAAGTCTACTCACCTCCTTTCACTTCGACTGCCATTACCTTTTTTCAGCCCTCCTCATTTCCTGTGTAAGTTCCTACAACTGATCTCTCTGCAGCTCTATTATCCATCACGATGTCAGAAGGATCTTTTAAAAATGCAATCTGGTCACACCGTGTTCACATTTGAAAAATCTCTGAATAGCTCCTCATAGGCTTCAGGATAAACTCTAAACTTCAGCAGGACATATAAAACTCATCACAAACTGGCACCAGCTTACCGGTCCTGCCTTACCTGTTGTCCCACTTGTCCCTCATTCCTTTTCTTTAGGTTAGTTCTACTGAATTACTTGCTGTCCTTCCCCAATATTCTAAGGTCGTCCTTACCTATGGCTCTTTAGAAATATTATTTCCTCTACTTGGGAGGCCCTTTCCCAACTCTGCTACACTGAAGCCTACTCATCCTGGACTAAGTTCAGGCGTCATCTCTTCCAGTCTTCCAAAATTCCCGCTGGGTTAAGTGCTCCCATAGCACCCTGAATTTACCGTCACCTTAGCATTTATCAAACTGTATTCAAATGACCTAATTTTGTCTCTGTCCCTTTGAAATAGTATGGGTATAAAATGGTGTTGGTTACTCTCATCACCTGCCATCTGTCCCCTTTGTAAGAAGATTTAAGCTCTAAAATCCAGGGCACTGATACTTACAAATAATGGGAAATGGGTCAATGATATTACTGTTGTCTACGTGACAGCAAATGGAGGCAACAGTGGTGCCATGGTTATAATAATAAACGACTCTCAGCATCTCTCTGCACTGGGAGCTCCTTGGGGGTGGGGACTATTTCTTATCCACATATCTACCCTTAGTGCTTAGAATAGCATTTGTCTTGTAGGAGGCCTTCAAGGATGTTTGTTGAATAAATGAGAAAAATACATTCCTCAAAAAATTTCTATACATCATGGTAGAAATATTTTTCTCTACAGCGTTTTTCCATTACACCACTCCCTTGCTCAAAAACAATTCAGGTCTCCCAACTTCCTACCTTTCTAAGATAATAACGACCTTTTGTGTAGCTGCCACAGTTGAACTGCTGAAATAGAGCCTTTGTTATTTGTTTTTAATCACACGGCATCCAGGAATTAACACCTGTATGTTACTAATACCTAATGTGAGTATTTCCACCATGACTGATCCTCTTTTCTAATAAAGTTATAAGGGAATTAATTCTCTTTGTAAGAGAAGGCTTCTTTGATTTCTTTCTTAATTATGACAGTCAAGGGCTGTTTGGAAGCTAAAACATTTTCTGTATTAGTGAGGGGGCATGCAAAACAGAACACAGAAGAGGAGCAGATCTCACATAATATAAATGTTGCACTGTTCTTACTATCTCCAAGACAAAACAGGTCAACTTGTGCCAACTCAAGCAAACTCAATTCCTGTGAGTCCCTAGATCTGACAAAATCAATGATGAGTAAGTAGTCTTTCAGGCACTGTTACCCATGGTATGACCCTGGGGAGGAGGGCTGTGGAAGCCCCTCTTTACACACCTTGCTTCCATTGAGAATCCAGTCACTTCCATCCTTTTTGGCATTTGTTCTTACTCCCTGCAAATCACTGTAATTGAAAGAAAGGATAAAAAAAAGTGTATTAATTGGTAAAAAATGAACTATGCAAGTGTTGTTATGTAAGTATGTATACATTGTGATAATTCAAACTGGTTACACCACTATAAACACTGACATCCAACTAATATTGGAAATGTTCACACAAATCCACTGAAAAATCGTGTCTAATGTATTCTAGACTATTTATGCAAGTGAATATTTGATTGATATTACATAAACCAGCCAGATTCCATAGAGCATAACAAGGCCCAATTAGCATCCAAGACCCCCAAACTGGACTCGGATGACACTTCAAGGCCTACTACATACCTCAGATTACTTGTCACCACGAACCTTCCTGCCTCTATTCCCCTTGGTTCCTTCCCTTATCTCTACCCAAAAAGCTTAGCTATTTAAAAGACTATGTCTCAAATGACACTTCCTCTAACAAGCCTGCTCTGAAAGTAGAATAGGTTATTTTTCTAAATATAAGATAAACAAATCACTACAACTTAAATATGAAAAACACAGACAACAATCTAGACAAACTAGGAAAACAATTTTAAAAACAATTTTACCTCCTGTAATGAACCTTTTAAAAATATATCCTCCCAGTATTTTTCTACGGAAACAGATACACACATATGTGTATTTTTTTATAAAACTGGAACCATACATATGATTCTGATTTCTTAATAATATCTATTGTTTTTCTATAAGATAATTTTTACTAGTGGCATAGAATTTCATAAGGCTTTGGTATGATATATATATATATTTTTACATTTTTTACTGAGTTAGTTTACAATATTGTGTCAATTTCTGGTATACAGCACAATTTTTCAGTCATACATGAATATACATATATTCATTTTCATATTTTTCAAAGTGAGCTACTACAAGATCTTGAATATATTTCCCTGTGCTATACAGTATAAACTTGTTTATCTATGCTGTATATACCTGTCAGTATCTACAAATCTCAAACTCCCAGTCTATCCCTTTCCACATCCCTCCCCTCTGGCAACCACAAGTTTGTATTCCATGTTTATGAGTCTGTTTCTGTTTTTTGCTTAAGTTTATTTGCCTTCTTTTTTTTTTTAGATTCCATATATGAGTGCTATCATATGGTATTTTTCTTTCTCTTTCTGGCTTACTTCACTTAGAATGACATTCTCCATGGACATCCAATAGTATGGATTTTTAAACACACAAGAATATGCTTTATTTCCACAAACAAGCATTCCACCTCACTTTTTGAAAACATGGCAGCCTTCTTCATTTATCTTTCATTTTCACACTTTTAAGAGAAAGAGGTTTCTTTACAGTAGGAAAGACAGCAGGTAAGATTCAGTAATAGATGGAAAATGACAACAGATCTCGGTTTCAGGGAGACAACTGAAGTAGTGGTGCATCTACAAGACTAAGTAATATTCCATCTAAAGGGCTATTCCCCTGCTAAAAAGAATAAGGAAACAGAAACAAGAACACAGTATTGGCAGATGTTCCAAAGTTTCAAGAAAAGCCAGAAATATGAATGTTTACATACACTTCTCTGGTTTTTAAAGTTGGTTCAAGGTTTATTTTTAAATTAAACAGATTAACCAAATTAAACACATTCCTGGGCTCCCACAGGTCCCATGATCTGCCCACTTGCGACTACTGCCCCGTGCTTTTCCAGATCTTGTGCCGTGATGACAGCCACTGAGAACCCAAAGGGGTGATATCTGATATCCTTCTTTTATACACTGTACAGCAATAAAGTATGATTTCTAAAACTAGCAATTAAGGAGGATATTGACAAACTCAGTGGTGACCATAGGACAGGGAAGAGACCTGAAACCAAATGCACTGGATTCATCAAGTTTTTTTTAATCTCCTATTTTTGAAGACTCAGGTAGCTTCCACTTCTAATTTTCATAGATATCCTACAATGAACAGCATCATATATAAATAGTCCATATCACTTATTGCTGTGAAATTTTTCTGATTCTTCTTTTTGTCTAAGGACTTTATGTTATATATCCCATGGCACTTTTTAAAATCACTTTCCATATCAGACTGAATAATGACCCTCACATAGAGCAGGTCCTAATCTCTGGAATCTGTGGTACCTTATACTGGAAAAGGGTCTTGCAGATGTGATTAATTTAGGACCTTGAGATGGGGAGATTATTTTGGATTATCTGAATGGACCCTAAATACAATTACAAATGTCCATGTGAGAAAGAGGCAAAGGGAAATTACACAGACAGAAGAGAAATATTACAACGTGCCCACAGATGCAGAGGCTGGAGTGATGAGGCCACAAGGGAAGGGATGTCGGTAGCCTGAGGAGATGGAAGAACCAAGGAATGGATTCTCCCTAGAACTTCTGGAGGGACTGAGGCCCAGCTGATACTTTGATTTGGAACCACTGATTCAAATTTTGGACTTCTGGCCTTCAGAACTTCGAGAGAATAAATTTCTGTTGTTTTGGGCCACCAAGTTTGTGTAATTTGTTACAGAAGCCATCAGAAACAAAAACACTTTCTTAAAATCTTACCTTGAATTTTTAATAAAAAATTCTTATCTTTCCCACTACCCCACATACCAGACTCAAGCCTTCTGAGGACACAGTGTATATCAAGATCATGTTTACATGCCCCTCGCCTAGCATATTGCTTTGCACATAACAGGCACTCAATAAGCATTTGTTGAATCACATTTTTAAAATGTTAAATATGCAGAAAAGAGCAAATAGCAGGCCTTGGGCCTGACCGCAAGGTGGGCTCTTGGCTGGCATGTCTGAGTTTGGATTTCAGGAGACACACTGGGCCTAAACTGTTGGTGCCAACAGTATGGTCAACGCTGAATGCCTGCCTTCTTTCAGGAAATCTCAACTTCTGGTACATGCGAGGCAGAGGGTGCCTCAGTGACCAGCCTCCAGTAAAACGCTGGGCACTGAGTCTCTCTAATGAGCTACCGTGGTGGACAATGTTTCTCATATATTGTCACAACTTGTTGCTGAAAGAATTAAGCAAGTTCCATGTGATCCATTGGAGAGGACTCTTAGAAGTTAGTTGCTCATGGTTTTCAATAGATTTAAATCCATGAGAACTTTCCTCTTGCTGATTTTGTTTTGTATCCTTTCACTGTAATAAATGATAGCTGTGAGTACGGTTATATGCTGCATCCTGTGATTTTCCCCAGCAGATCATTGAACCTGGGGTGGTCTTCAGGACATCAACATTTGAAACAAGGCCACCTATTTGAAAGATAGGTTAAATGACAAAAATCTGTCAATCAGTCTGAAGCCTAGTTTTCAGCAAAAGGAAGGATGCACATAGGGAACATTTTAGAGCTGCGGGCTGTTGTATTCCAACAGAATTTTCATCATATGCCAGTATGAAGTATCAACTGCTAAAATCTATGCACGGTTTATTGAAACAATTCTTCTATACAGGGACATATCAAAGGTAATGAAGGTAATGATACAGCTCAGTTTGTGGATTTTTAAAACAACTTTTGAATGGTAAATACGAAAGAGTAAAAAATGGTTTTAAAATATACCACTTAGTATTGGCAAGAAATCACACCCTTACAATAATTCCATTATCATTTTCTTGACCTCTCTGCTATAGGCACCCAGGCTCAGAGATTTTGCCCACAATCACATAGCTGATGTCAGAACACCCTGGGTCCGATGCAGTTACCAACTTGCACTATGCGTTTGATTAAAATACTTTGTTTCTCACTTTCTGCCTTCCCTTATGTAGAGATCACGATATTTCTATATTTCATATGGGTTATTATGATAGCAAATAAGAAAATCAACATGCACATAAAATGTTAAGGTATCATACAAACACATGTAACTATACATAATGGAGTATCCTATGTACATGACAGGGGAAAGGGCCAGTGAAAGCCTGCATCTTTTCCAGCAAACTCAGCCTTTTCCCGTGAAGGTCAAATCAATGCAAGAACCAAGGCCAAATCAATGGGAACCTCTGAAAGAAGGTAAAAATTAACCACATCCCATCTTCTTGATTCTTTCCCTCCCACAGGCTTTTTCTTTACTTCTCACCAACACTCTGATACTCTTCTTCATCTGCAACTTTCCTCCATTCTTGCACTCTCTTACCCATATGCCCCCACCGCTTCTCTCTCTAAGTATCTGACGGATCTGCTCTCCCTGAATTACTCTCACCAACCTACCCCTCAAACCTGCCTCCATTCCATTCTCATTCTCAGTTTCCTTCTTAATAACATGTACCTAATCACAGATGAGCACAGAGAATTTTTAAAAACACAAAACAAGCAAGCCTTTGTTTGTACGTGTGAGTTGGCAATAAATCAAGGTCTCCCACTGATTCTTTCGCCTCCAGCTGAGAGCTGAAATGCAGTGGTTTGGAACAAAAACGCTCTGATCGTGGACTAATATGATGCAATCAAAATATTGGACAGTCAGCCAGTTATCTTAGAGAATGATCTCAAAAGCAAAGGAAGGAAATTAAATTCCTACTTCTTTTAGGTCACATTTTTAGGCAAAAGAAGTAAAACCTGTTTAGTTTGGCAAAATTAAGTATCTCTGTTAGCCTTTAATCATAGATTTATAACTGGGAAAAATAAATAGAATTTAAGCAAATTGCCAAATGACACTATGACATATTAAGACATTTAAAAGTAAATACACTGTTGAAAAAATTAAAATATTAGGGCCTGATCTTGCAGAAACAAGTCTTGGATTTTAGATCACTGCTCTGCCACATCTTTAAGCTCTCCCTCCATACTGCCTGTTTCCCACTGGCCTGTAAGTCACTCCTCTCGTCAACATAAGCCATTTCCCTGGCCATGCTAGCTTGTCAAACTGCTGTTTCCTCACTGCGCTTCCTTTCATGACACAACTCTGAAAAAGTTTAGTCTGTGTTCTCTGCCTCTGTTTTCTCACTACCCATCTTACTCCCTTCCCAAAGTAACTTCTGCCTCTCCTCTCTCCTGAAATCACAATACAAAAATCCACCATTGAAAAAAAAAATCCACCATTGGTTGCCATGACTTTTTCTCAATTCTCAACAGCTCTGTGGCCTTGGCACGACTAACTCCTCACTCCTATCCTGTCACCTTTTCAAACTCACTTCACCTTGAGCTCATGACAGAGCACTTGTCTAGATTTCCTTCAGATTCAGTCTTCCTGTCTCTGTCACTACATCTTTTGGACAGTTCCAAAGGAAACAGTGATGCCCATGGCTTCCTCTCTGATCTCCTTTTCATCCTTTTACTTTACCCCATGAGGACCAGGTCCCACCACAAGGCAGATCTAACTCCCTCTTTTAAACTTCTCATTTGTCAGGTCTCAGTTCAAATAGAATCACTTTATATAGGTCTTTCCTAACACCAGCATCTAAATTCATTTTTTCCCTTCCCCATCAACCACACATGCACCATGAGTCTCTAACATAGCACCTTGTTTCCTTCATAGTACTTATCATAATTTGTAATAGCAAATATATCTGTTTATATGTTTCTTGTCATTCTCCTCAATGAGCACAGACACCACATCCACACAGATATGGATCTGTGTTGTTCCCCTCCTTATACCTGGCATGTGGAAGGCACTTACTAAGTAACTATCAAATGACTAAATACATGATCTTATTCAGTTCCATTGCTTCAGTTTTCATAGCTTTTAAAACCTGTTGCCACCCCAGCTGGTCTCCAGACTTCCAAATTCATATTTTTAATAGCCTGCTGCACATTTCCATGTAAAATATCACACCACATCTAAAATTCATCATGCTTCAAAAAAAAAAAATCATCATGCTCCAAATTCAACTCACATCTCAATATCTTATTTGTATCACACTATGTTAATATCTCAAACTCAACCTCTAATACAATCTGCTGTATTGTTAACCATTATGATAAGGCCTTATTCTTCTACTGGAATGTGAAGTTACTTGAAGCTGTGAGTGATGCTGTATTTCTTTTTGTATTCCTCTTAGCATATTGCTGAGAGTTTTACATAATTCAGGTACTCAGATTATATCTGCTGTTAAGGCATTGCTTCCAAGATTTCCAAACCAACCAAATGTTGCTTTACCTTCCTGCCCCAGGCTCTGTCATTGCTATGGCACCAATACACTTCCCTGCAGTCATCTGGGGGATAAAGTGCTTAATCTGTTCTTCTGAGCCATAGTTCGCAATATAGGGCATGATAATATCCGAATGAAGACTAAAACCTGGGCCTGTGCAATTCGAATATGCCCTTAGAAAGAAAAAAAGACAATTTAAAGCATAAAATAGATATTTCATACTTTTTAGTTTCTTTGATTCTCAATTAGAAAAAGACGAAAGGTCCTCTCACATTATGTGGAATAGCTTGTCTCCCTACAAACTTATGAAGTTCTTGAAGGTTTTCGCTCTTTGTGTTAAATAACATTTTAATTTCTGGCTCTAACATAGTAACAGTGCTCTCACAGAGCTCAATGAACATGGATTTAATGAACTGAAACATAAAACATTAAAAAATGTATCATCTACAACTGTATCACCCTAACACAGTAACTATTTTCATTTTGGCAAACAATCTTTGCCAAAAGGAAATACATGCTCCAATATAGTTGCAGTCATAGTGTAAATTGTGTACTTATAAAATTTGGCACAGTAATAATCTTAAATAGCTGCAAAATATTACAAACTGCTTATCTACTATAATTTACTTATTCATTCTTCCACTGCCAGACATTTAGATTGCTTCCAAATTTGGGGGATTATGATCTAACATGGCAATGATGTTTGTACATAGCTGCTATTTTTTTCTATTAAATTATTTCTTTGAGATAAATTCCCTAAAATGGCATCCTAGATCAAAGAGCAGAAATATTTTCGTTTTTTATACCTCTATGTTTTTAATCCCCAATGCAAGCATTGTTATAATTTATAATGCCACCAAAACTATATGATAATGTCACTTTCACCACAAGCTTGTCAGCACTGGGTATTATGATTTTTCATTTTCATTAACTTTCATAGGTACTCAGAATAATTGACTAATAAGGATAAACTTTGCATCTGCTTGGTGGTAAAAATAGACATTTTTCACCTAAAAAACCTATTTGCATTTCTTTTTTGATAAACTGTTGGTTAAATCTTTTGCCCACTTATCAACTGAAATCTATATGTGAAACACTTAGCATATTTGACAGAAATAATCTTTCCACTCTTCCACTCTCTTTCAAATACCTTTTTAAAAGAGGGAAAATAACCACATGGTCAATTAGAAATGAAGCACATATTTTAACAACTTGAAAGGGGATTTTCAGTCTTACAAGATTAGAAAGCATTTTAAAATCATCATTTCAGAAAGGTGAGTTGACAAAACTAGGCTCAGCTTCAAAGATTCCCATACTTACTGCTCCTCCCAAACAACAGCTGACGAGTACAAGTCCCCCCCAATGCCACCATGACGCTCTGCAATATTGATGCCCAGCAGTCCTTGTTTTCCAGCTTTTTCCCAAAGCTCCCTGCTCACTTCTCCAGCTTTCTCCCATCTAAAAAGACAGACATTTAAAAAATCAGAAAAACATTTTTCGTATTATTTAAATGGCCACAATATGAATTTATGAATGATTTTGTGCAGGCATGTGCCCTTAATTTAAGGTAATTGCCAACATTGGCCAGACCCTTCTACTTGCATTTGACACTTTTATAATTTCTTCTCCTTCTTGTTCTCTTCATATTTGCCACTTTCTTCCCCTCCGTCCTCCCAGCCTTGACGATTTATTGTACCTGCAAATTATATCCACTGGTATCATGGATGTGGTTCCCTCAGCTGGTACTCTAGGGAGCAAGCTTAGTTGTGCCAGACAGTCATGAGAATTTGCCCAACCTGTCCTGTAAAGGCAATTACTCTCTGCATATTTCCTTAAAATGCTAAACTTATGGAAGGAACATATGTAAAAGCTGAAAAGAGTAGGTAACCTTATCACAGTTGAAGAGAAACAATGGAACAACAGAAGAGCAGATGCATTTCACAGCAGAGCTCTGTCAAAGGAACTTCTAAAAAGATTAGATATCTGAGTAAGATTGTGCAAACTTTGCTTTTCTTCTTCAAAAATGAGAATGTATGAGGAAAGAGATGACCAGCTAAAAATAAATAATCTGAAAAAAAAAATTTAAGTGGTAATTAGATACAGCTAGTAAAGTAAGTGGTATTTGAAGATACTGATTAAAGGTAAACACAGATATTTTAAGAAATTTTAATAGAAACAGTTTGATTATCATGTGTGTTTTGATGTAGTTACTGCTTAAAGTAGCTTTGGAAATATTTTTATTATCAACCCCAAATTTGTCAACTTCTATCATTTTTACTTCAAGTCCTCACCAACAATTTTTCTGAAACAAAATTTAAAATCATAAAGAAATAAACAAAAAAAGATTCTCCTAGAGTGAAGTATACTATGCTTCTTTTATCTTTAAGAAGCTAGTTGCTTTTTACCAAAGACCAGCCATGGCATAAGACTTCAGATAATTTCAGTCATTCTTACCAAGAAAGTAATGATAAAAACTTAATGGAAGCTCTTTAAACATTTAAAAAAAATTCTAATTGTAGTAAAATACTGGTTTGAGTGAAATTTGAAAACATAGCAAAATCTTATTTTAATAGAAATAACAGCTTTTTGGTAAATAAAGTAGGTAATGAGTAATTAACCATTTAATCAATAAATGGCTCATCTAGTAATGAAAATGCTTTAAGGTAGCCAATTGCCTGCCAAGATTTGCACTATGCTGATCTTTTAAGCTTTTATGTATTTTAACTCATTCATGAAGCAGAAAAAGAAAGAATATGGAATTGACAAATATTTTGTTGCCACTTAACCTGAGTTTTCAAAGACACTATTCTTAGATTATGTTGCAAAATTTCAGATTTTCCTATTCGTAAAAAATTAATAAAGTTCAATAAAATAGACTCTCCAGGGTACCAGAGGGGAGCTCTCACACCCTGCGACAATAGCAGAGCCCAGCAGGTACTTTTCTGGCAAGGACTCAGCCACTGAAAACCCCTGGACTCTTCGTTTACTCTAGCCCTCCCCAACTTCCTTCTCCCCTCTATAAAAGCATTCTCCTTTTCTTGCTGTGCAAGGAACTTGCACGTGTCTTGCCATGGTTGCAGACCCCCAATTGCAATTCTCTGCTGATACTGAATAAACCCATTTTTTTTCTGCTGGAGAAATAACTGGCAGTCTATTTGTTTTAGGTCAACATATTTTTCACTGTATGCTTTACAATTCAAAAATCTTTGAACTAGTTTAAGAATCTCGTAATCTTACACTATTCTACTGCAGAGTGGTAAAAATGTTAATAGAACACTGAACACGGCATTTTTTTCTATAAAACAACACACAGCATTCTAGGAAATGGTCCTTATTGTACTTCTGATGTACATTACTTTAAAGGAAAATGTGCCACTTACTCTGTGTGATGAGGGCTCACTTCTTCTTGAAAAAACTTCCTTACACTTTTCCGGAAAATGTCATGCTCTGAAGAGAAGATTCTTCTAATTCCTACATCGGTTAATTTTTTAGCAGAAGGAGTTTCTAGACGTTCCTCCCCTCGGGAATGAGAACATCTTAAAAATATACATACGTTAAGAAAATTAAGTAAATTGTTGCTCTTCATATCCAAATTAATGTCACCGAACAATGTGGAAAATTAATTCTATTGAATGACATGGAAAAAATCTGATTTTTTTTTTTCCTCAGAGACACTTTGGAGGCAGGTAGAAAGAGTCTGATATTCGACAAATCTGCTCAAATTTGAGGATCACCACTTTAGGATCTACCTCACCTAGATGAGATCAAGAAATAGTTTACCCTTACTACCTCACTCTTTACTTCCAAACCTATAAAGAACACACCATGCCTGGAACTAACCACACGTTTGTGCTGAGGCAAAACAGTAATGTCAGATGATAGCAATTAAATAATGTAAGGTTCAAACACTACAAAAGAAAAATACTGGTAAGCTTTCAGGTCATGTGCAATGTTTAAAATAATGTAACCCCCCATTAATATTTTATTCAGAATCATACAATTTCAAATGGCAGGTGCTTAAGATGCAAACTGTGTTGATTTTATTGCCACAGTACAATCTGGGTGTAAATCAAAATCGTAATGCCCACCAATTTCTGTAAAGATTAGTCTAGAATTAGTCAAGATCATCAGATAATCACCTTTCCTCTCCCCGCCTGCCGCATTAAAGCTTAAAAAGAGTGTTCTGTAGTTTTTTGTTCTATGGTCTTCAGATTTATCCCCCCTAGGATACTCCTGAAAAGATTTTGAAAAATCTATGAACCACTTTGAACATATTTAAGCACATATCTAAAAAACTTTTTATCATATATTCGAATATTGCCGAAGGATGTTTTTCTGTTTTGCATGAGCTCTGTTTTGGGGTTTTCTCTTCCTTAATTGGACCCTGATCCTTCCCTTCCCTTCCCTCTCCTTTTTTCTCTTCCCTTTACTTCCCTGTCTCTTCCTCTCCTTCTTAGTCCAGAAAAGACCCAGTTTGGTTTACTGACAATTAGGTTGTTTCAATCTTTGTTTCCCCCCGAAATGGATTATTTTGCTCTAGTTTATGTATCTTAGCTTAATACTAGAGACTGAATTGTGCACACACACACCACCCCTCATTCATGTGCTGAAGCTCAAATTCCCAATGTGATGGTATTTGGAGATATGGCTTTGAGGAGGTAATTACAGTTAAATGAGGTCGTAAGGGTGGAGTTCTAAACCAAGAGGCTTGGCAAACTTGAGAGATATAGCTCTCTCTCCCCGTGTGCACACAAGGAAAGGCCATGTGAGGACCCAGGGAGAAGGTGGCCATCTACAAGCCAGGAAGAGAGCTCTCACCAGCAACTGTAATTGGCCAGCACCTTGATCTTGAACTTTCCAGCCTCTAGAATTACGAGAAACAGATTTCTGTTGTTACCGGGAGGAGGAAAATAAGAGTTACCTTAGTTCTTAGTCACCCGAAAACCATGAATTTTTAATGAGAGACGGAAGGCGTGATATAAACAAGATTTTATTAACAAAGTAAAAAGGTAGTAAAATACAGTACATCCCAAGCATGGGAAGTGGGCCAATCCAAGAGAGGAAAGACGGCAACACCCCTGTTTTTCCATCCCAGCTTAGAGGGTGTTGTTGCGATTGATGGATTGATTCACAGCTCAGGTTCTTTGAGTGCTCAGGCTGACTGATGGCTCATGTTCCTTGTGCTCAGGCAAGCCCATCATTTTTACGCATGTTTTTACCCATGGTGCACACAGAAAAACCTATGGGAGGGAGCTCAAAATGCAATGTTAACTACATTATAATGAGCATTAGGTCAAGTTAAGCCGGGTCCTTCTGGCCGGCTTCTTTGCTGGCCCTCATTTAGAGAAAGTAGACGTTTTTGGAGCCCCTTATCCTGAGCACAGGTGTGCTGTTATTTTCTGGGTTGCTCCTCTCCACTTCCTCTCCCCTGCCCGGTGCTCATTTCTATCTAACTGCCTAACAAAACCACTCAGTCTATACGGCATTTGGTTCTGGCAGTCTAAACTAATTAATACACTTACTATGTATTCTGTGTCGTTTTGCTTTAGGCTTATGTTTCCTAGGCAACTTTTGAGTTTTATTTGTTAATACAATCTGAGATGCTTTTTAAGTGGTAACCTTCAGAACCTTAAGTTATGAACATTTAACATTACAATTTTTATACTTGGTCTGCCATCTGCCTTCATAGACATTTTTCTGGTTTGCTACTCTGTCATCTGAATCATCATTTTTTAATAGCTTATTTATTCATTTAGCCCACAAATACTTTCTGAGTGCCTAATATGTACCAGGAACCATTCAGGTAAATTGGGATACAGCAGCAAGTGAAAAAAAGATGACTGTCTTCATGCTTACCTTTTAAGAGAGACTGAATTATTATAAATACTAACTACAGTAAAGAAGCATATATACACTATGTTAGAAGGTACCATGTGACAAGTACCATGGAAAAGAAACAGAGCAGGGTTCAGAGTGTGTCGGAGACGAGACAGGGACAGAGGCTGCAGTATGAAAGACAGCGCAGGTTAAATTAGAAAAATGAGATGAGTAAATGCTTAAAGGTGATCAAGTCAGCCAAGGAGGTTTCTGGAGTAAAAGATTTTTAGGACAAGAGAACAATTAGAGCAAAGGCTGTAATGTGGGATGGTGTCAAGGAAGCCAAGTGTGGATAAGCGTGGACTGAGCGAGAAGAGCAGTAGACGAGGTCAGAGGTAACAGACCAGGACGTGAGGGCCTTGCAGCCCACTGTAATGTTACAGCAAGCAGACGGACTAAAATTTACTTTATCCTATAACTGAAATGATTGGCTCCAATTTCTTTAAAATGCACACATCCATACATACTTGGGATTTTTCCTCAGGGGGAAAAGTGTGCTGAGACTATAAAACAGGCTATAAGACACTGAATCATCTGTCAGCATAATTGGTAACTAACAGAGCAGAACTTAACGTTCAAGTCTGTCTGGATTTTAAAATCCTGTATCCCATGTTACATTAAGGAAACCTGTGGAACATTTCTAAGTAAAACACCAAGACACAGGAAAGTGAAAAAAGTGCTAGAAAGAACAGAGACTTTCAGGTCAGTTAAAAATGTTCGAGAGAATATGCAGAGGGAAGAAAATAAAAACCCTTGGCAGAAAGTTTGCTAAAACATTTATTTTTTAAAGATCAAGGAACCTGTATTAAATAAACTGGCCCTTTTTCTCCCTATAAAAACCAGGAAATCTATACTGAATAAATTGGCCATTGTTTTCCTGAAACCTTAAACTGCTACCAATCTAACAGGCTGGGCTCTGATTATTATTACCATTATTTTAAAAGCCTCAATTACATTATAAAAAGGAGCTGGTCTCCACCAGCACCTTCAGGCAACACTTGGGAGCTGGTTATAAATACACAATCTCAGGCTGCATCCCAGAGTTACTAAATCAATCTGTACAGTAGACCCTTGAACAACATGGGGGTTAGGGGTACCCACCCTCCATGCAGGTGAAAATCCGCTTATAATTTATCGTTGGCCATGCACGAACCTGTTCCTTCAGAGCAAAGTTCTGTATCTTCAGAGTCAACCAAACGTGGACTGTGTAACTGCAGTATTTACTGAAAAAAATGCCTGTGTCAGTGGACCCGAGCGATTCACGTAGCGACCCGTGTAGTTCAAGGGTCAACTGTATTTTGATAACATTCATAAGTGATTCATTTGCACATTAAAGTTTAAGGAGCCTGTTAAAACAAAATTATAGTTCCTGACCTATTCATAGGGTCCCTCACATCCTCCTGTCACCAATATTCTTCCTATACTTTAATCAAATAACTTATCACAAAAGACACAATGCAGTAGATATGAGAATCAGGCTGTCTTTTATAAAACCAGACTTTAAGGAATGTGCAAAAATGTGAAACAATGTCACTATTCTCAGTGGTTTTTTGCTCAGTTATTTTTCACAAAAATGTTATTTATGTTAACATGTAATGGGTTACTTTTACATGAACTAAATATTTGTACAAATTTTCCAGTTTTGTAGACATCTATTGGTATCAATGTCCAAACTTACAACCCACTTAAACAATTTTTGTGAAACCTCTAATTTTAAGAGAACAAAGAAATCCTGAATTTAAAAAAAATTTTTTTTCTTGAGCATCCCTGTCTATGAAGTTCCAGGGAAGAGCTTAGAAAAGTTACGTGTATCCAAAGTCAAGTCACTCCTTGGTGAAGCCTTCCCAGCTCTCCTCAGAGGAGCAGGAATATTGTTTCCTGGCTCCCATAGCATCTTACAGTTATCATAATGTTGCGATGTGCTAATTCATCCGTCCTGTCACTCATATTAAATAGGAAATCCTCGGTCCTTCCACTTTGTTTATCCAATAACTGGATTTTATGTGTCAGACGGTACATGAAGCTTTTGATCTCATAAACACTTCCTTAAAAGCCACTGAGCCACTTAGAAACTCTCTGCATTTAGTTAATTAAAGAATTTTCTAAATCTCAGGTTGATTCCCTTGTCTGATGGGGATGTTACAGGTCTCTCCTGTCCCCGGCTGTCCTCCCCTGGACACTTCTCCAGGTAGGCGTCGCTGCAGGTGCCCCGTGCTTTTCTCTAGATTGGCCAGGCGGTGGGGTCCCGTTCCCAAGTCCACTGTGGGGAGGTGCCTTCTGCCACAGTTTCAACTGAACCAAAGCTCGTGGCTTCACTCAGGCAACAGCGCCCAGGGAGGGACCCCCACTACGCTCGCCTGGCAGGAACTCTACAAAATGCAGGCTCGCCGTGCCTACTGCAGGCGGTGGATCAAGACGGGCCGGATCCGCATCAGAGGGAGCATTTGGCGACCGCCCTCGCTTTAGGCTGTCCCCGCGTGGAGGCTGATGGACTGGTGCCCCGCTCCCGCCGCAGTGGGTCAGACCCAGGTTCTGGGAGCGGCGGGGCGAGGCCCAGCCCCTTCTCCCACCCTCTCTCGCCCTGAAGGCTCAGCCCGCCGCCAGCCCCTTGCGCGCGCGCCGCCGGGTTCCAGGCCCCCAACAAGGGTGTGTGGCCGGCGGCCCGGCAGCCTCCGGGCCCCGCAGCTGGAGCCGGGCCGGCACTCACCTCGCGACCCGCGGCCAGGGCGGCGCAGAGCGGCCGCCCCACAAGCGCAGGGCCCCGCGGAGGCGTGTGGCCATGGCTGGGACATCAAGGGGCGGCAGGGGCGACGGACGCGCCTTCTCGGTGACTGCAGGCGGGCAGGGCGAAGCTCTGAGCCAGCGGACTGTCCCTGGACCTTGCTCCGCGCAGTCCCGCCCGAAAAACGTCGCGCAGCCGCCCTGATATACGCGGCCCGGCGGCCCTTCCGGAGCCCAGAGCCCGGAGCTGTGACCCACCGTGGCCGCGCGGGCAGAGTGTCGGGGAGGGTTGAAACACGCCCCTTTCTGGAGTCTCACCAATCGAAAGATCTAAAAGCAAAACTGTTGCTTTTCCCTGCGGCGTTGTTAATTGCTTATCTAAGCACTTCTTTTCATTGTCCTGAACTGCTTTGAGAAACGGATGTAAGCTATGGGAGCCTCAAAATAGGCCCAAAACGCAAATCCACAGTTAAACATGAAGTTTACTGTGTAAAATTGGATCTTGATTTACTTCACATAGATGGTAATGTAAACACTATTTCCAAAGAAGTGTGTCATTATTATTGTTGTTTTTTTCCTTGCAAAAACTAGTGGCCACTTTCTGGGAAAAAAAAATTAAATTATATTCAGTACTCAAAAAACTTTAGTTCAGTTCTCCAGTAGAACTTGATTTGAATTTGTATCTTGCCATTTCCTTTCACCGCAAGTCATCGAATACTGCTTAATAATCTACATTTCAATTTAATGAAGTCTGAGCTTTTTTGGTGATAGGAAATCTCTGAAGGTTTTTGAACTTTCATGAGTTTGCAGAGTAAATGTCTAAGGAGGTAAAGCGGGACATTAAGACCATTCTGGTAGTTGAGGACAGTTATCAAGGGCCTGAAATTGTACAAGTAAAAAAGAGACACTTGTGTTAGAATACAAGAACAACTAACTGAATGGATGATATAAAGAAGTTTAAAAAAATTAATTCCAAACAGAAGCAGGTGAATATTATTAGTTGGCAGGGAAAGCATGGGGCTCCATGCAGACTTGCTAGAATTCTGGACTTGCTAGCCCAGCCTTTTTAAGCTACTTCAACCACCTGGAGTCTGTGCTTATTAGGGTATTTACTTGCTTCATGGGGCCAAATTTGTTTTTTTCAAGATGATAATTAGCTGATCAAGTAACCTGCTAATATGGAGCAATGAGACTCTACTCTGCATAGTCCCGCTGAGCCTCTGAAAAAAATGCAGATAATAATCAAGCAGTCCTTCAGCATGCCTCAGTGTGTGTGCTCTGAGAACCACCACAGCAGCAGCACTTGTTGAACTGGAAGATCTGATGATGAGGTCCAGGATCCGTATAGCTAACCTGTCTCTCAGGTGATTTTTTTTAAAAAATCAGGTTTAATTAATTCACTTTATTTTTATTGTTTAAAAACCCTCTGTGGTGGCCACAGCTGGAGCCTGGGTTCTCGTCAGCAGGACTCTACTGCAGGCTTTGCACTACCGACTGAAATAAATGCACAGCCTAAAAGTTGAGAGTTATGTTTTATTTGGCGGGAGGACAGCCTCTCAGATCGCTCTGAGGGACTGCTCCCTAGAGGTAGGGCAGGAGCTAGGATATATAGGAGCTTTACAACAAAGACCAGGTAGTTGGAACAATGAAAGATTACTTGTTATTTAAAGAAAAACAGGCATCTCAAGTTAAAGAATTTAGTGCTTTTCTATGTACAGGAGGAGGCAAACATTTGGGCTCATTGAATTCATTCCTTTGACAAGCATCTAGCTATCTAGGGCCAGTATCTTGTCCTTTCTTATTCTGAGTCCCCTCAGAGTGCACCATTGTGAGTGGCTGCAGAGGCTGGGCTGCAGGCTTGTCTTCACTGGGGGTGGTGCAGCGGCTGATGACTTGATGGCTTCGGCATTCTTTGTTTACTAATATGGCTTGCAGTATTTTTCGTTCACATCTCTAAGGTCACTGGACTTGGTGGACACAGTCTCTTTCCAGAGGTGGTGAGGTGCGATAACTGTAGATCTTGGAGATGGCATCAAAGATGGCCTTGGCAGAGTTGCTGGGGTTGCAGTGCAGACTCTGGCCCAGGTGTAGCAGGAGAACATAGCAATCTTCCTCAGCAGATTCTTGGGCCTATTACCAAACTCAGGTTCAGCTGCTCACTGCTCAAAAACCAATACTCAAGAGACCAGTGTTGGTTGGAAAAGGAAAGATTGCATTATTCAGAAGGCTGGCAGCCTGGGAAGATGGCAGAACTCATGTCCAAAAACCAACTCCTAAGATTCTGCTTGACCATGAAGGTTTTTAAAGGAAGAATCATTTGGGGAGAGGGTCAGAGTCTTCATTATTTTCTACTGTGTGCAGACTATCTTCTGATTGGCTGGTGGTGAGGTAACAGGGCCATGATCTTGTACTCAGCCTGAAGTTACTACCCTCCACGTGGATGGGAACCTCAGTTCCTACAGAAGAGCTCAAAGGTATTGTGATGTATATTTCTTCATGAGGAACCAGGACCCTGTCCCAAGACTGCACTATTGTTTCTTTTTTTTTTTTTTAATTGAAGTACAATTACATGTCTATCTCTGGTAATACAGTGCAATATCCCAGTCATGCATATACATATATATATTCATTTTCATATTTTTTTCCATTAAAGATTATTACAAGATATTGAACGTAGTTCCCTGTGCTATACAAAAGAAACTTTTTTTAAAATCTATTTTTATATATAGTGGCTAACATTTGTAAATTTCAAACTTCCAAATTTATCCCCTCCCACCCCCTTTACCCAGTAACCATAAGATTGTTTACTAAATCTGCAAGTCTGTTTCTGTTTTGTATATGAGTTCATAGTGTATCTCTTTTTTTTTTTTTTTTCCAGATAGCACATATGAGTGATATCATATGGTATTTTTCTTTCTATTTCTGGCTTCACTTAGAATAAGGATATCTAGGTCCATCTATGTTGCTGCAAATGACATTATTTTATTATTTTTTTATGGCAGAGTGGTATTCCATTGTATACATACATCACAACTTCTTTATCCAGTCATCTCTTGATGGACATTTAGGTTGCTTCCATGTCTTGGCTATTGTATATAGTGTTTGGGCATTGGAGTGCATGTGTCTTTTCAACTTAGAGTTCCCTCTGGATATATACCCAGAAGTGGCTTTCCTGGATCATATACTAAGTCTGGTTTTAGTTTTTTAAGAAATCTCTATACTGTTTTCTATAATGGCTGCATCAACCTATATTCCCACCAACAGTGTAGGAGGTTTCCCTTTTCTCCACAGCCTCTCCAGCATTTATTGTTCTTGGACTTTTGAGTGATGGCCATTCTGACTGGTGTGAGGTGATACCTCATTGTAGTTTTAGTTTATATTTCTCTGATAATTAGTGATATTGAGCATTTTTTCATATGTCTATTGGCCATTCATATGTCTTCATTGGAGAAATGCTTGTTTAGGTCTTCTGCCCATTTTTGGATTATTATTTGTTGTTGTTGTTGTTGTTGTTATTAAGTTGTATGAGCTGTTTATATATTCTGGAAATAAAGCCTTTGTCAGTTGCATCATTTGCAAATATTTTTTCCCATTCTGTAGGTTGTTGTTTTGTTTTGCTTATGGTTTCCTTTGCTGTGCAAAAGTTTATGAGTTTAATTAGGTCCATTTGTCATTTTTTTGCTCTTATTTCCATTGCCTGGGTAGGCTGCTCTAGGAGAACGTTGCTAAGATTTATGTCAGAGAATGTTTTGCCTATGTATTCTTCTAGGAAATTTATTGTGTCTTGTCTAAAGTCTTTAAGCCATTTTGAGTTTATTTTTGTGTATGGAGTGAGGAAGTGTTCTAACTTCATTGATTTACATGCTGCTATCCAGTTTTCCCAGCACCACTTGATTGCTCCTCCTTTGCTTCTACATTCCCTGCCTTCCCTGATGAGCAACTACTTGAATCTGCCCTTTGGAACTCAGGGAAGGTCAAGGAGGCTGGATGAAGCCTGTTTGAACAAAGAGGCTTCAAAAAATGGGGGACAGAAAGAATTTGTACCAGGGACGGCTCACAGAGTCCTGCTCTGTTTCAGGCCCAGATATAGAGATGAGGCCAGTGCCTCTGGGGTTGGGGAAGAGCGAAAGCCTTTATGGCTCTCTGAAAACTTAGGGTTTGTACTAGTCAGTCTGTGATGGACATACATGTGTGTATTTTGTACTTTGTGTCCGTCTTATGATTTGTAATTGTCATTCTGTCCCGAAAAATGGGAAATTCTGTTTCTGTTCTACCACGGAATTCTGTCTGACTAGAAGGATGTTAGTTATAAGCCTGTGACTAAAAACAAACAAATAAACAAACAAAAAGTATGGTATCATAACACTGTGTGGCTGCAATATTCTGTAGACTCCAAAAAAATTGGTTTAGGGAAACTTTAAAAATTTCAAAACTGGTTCTTTTTATGTACACAGTCTAGTGTGCCTGAGACTTTGGACTTGAGCTAATTAGTAGAACTTCAAACTAAAAAACAAAACAAAACTGTTAAAGGCTTTTCAAAAACTCAAGCAGAAGAACTATGAGGTCTCTGTCTATCTGGATATATGTATGTCTGTGTGCATATTTATACATATGAGATGCCTCTATCTTTAAAAATGTTATCAAAATTAAATTTTTAAAAGAGCTCTATTTAATTGGACTAAAGAAAATTAAGTAATGATATAAATTCTCTAAAATATGAAAGGAAAACTGGCCAAAATGAATTTGAGGTTTACATGAACTGGGAAATATTCAGTGTAAAATTAATACCTGGTATTAAAGTTTGCTAATTTGATTAATATAGACATGTTTTTAGAGTCACCAATGTTAGGCATAATACTTCTGTTGTACCTAGGTTTAATAAAAGTCAGATAAGATCTTGTTATATCTGCTACAAATTTGTCAATAAAAAAATTACTTGGTATGATAAAATCCTTATAAGTAAATTAAATACAAATGAAATTATAAGATACTAAAACATTAATTACTGAACACTGGCTTCCCTTTGCAGAGAAACTCAAGGTATTTAGGACTATTAATAAATATGTTTGGTGCCTCCTAGAGACATTGTTCTCTATAAGAAAGCAAATGTTTTAAAAACTTATTATTGGTATTTATGTTTGCTAATCTGCAAAATACTAATATAAAAGGCAGTTCATAATTAATTAGTTTCCACCAAAAATTATGGTTTTCAAGGGTTAAAATTACATGAAATTAAAAAAGAGGACAAAAGTTTTCTTAAAATGTTAATCTGCTTTTGGTAACAGATTATAAAGTTTCTTTGCCTCTCAAGTGATCTGTTCTGCATTTGCCTTTAAAATCTTTTATTATCACTT
This sequence comes from Camelus dromedarius, assembly GCF_036321535.1. Taxonomy (NCBI): domain Eukaryota; kingdom Metazoa; phylum Chordata; class Mammalia; order Artiodactyla; family Camelidae; genus Camelus; species Camelus dromedarius. The sequence goes on along the minus strand of NC_087439.1, from coordinate 64,766,868 downwards.
TGGTTAAGTGCATATTTTGGTTAAGTGCATAAGTTTCTCAATAAATTATGATTTTTATCTGACCAAGTGTTTTAAAACTTTTTGACAAACTTCCCAAATATCAGATTCTAACAAAGTTCTTCTGACCCACCCTAACTTTGGGATACTTCAGAGGGCTCCTGAAATATTCCAAAGAGAAATAGTAAGCTAATTAGGTTCATTTAATATATTAGATTACATGGAAAAATATTGCCAGCTAAATAATATATCTTCTTAGGTTATATTGTATGGGAAAATGTTATTAATATAAATAATCTAAAAATTATATGGAATATCTTAAAGTCTGATACGTCTAAAATGTTACCAGTCAGATTTCTGGTTATTGTAACCAGGTTCTTTATCAACTACAGCGTAACCAAGTGTTTAATCATGCTTCTTAAATCTTTTGCCGTTCATAAGCAGTTATGGTTTTACTCTGATGCCTTTGAAAAATGCTTTCTCTTGAAAAAAGTTTATTAAAAAAGGTCTTTTTGACAAGTACAGGTTCCTGATAATTTTTAAATCATACTGCTAAACTAGATAAGAAATTTTAAAAGTCTGGTGGAAACTCTGATTATATAAAACTGTTAAACAAAAAGGAATAGTTACCTAAGACTGAGTAAACTGATAATGTTGCTAAGTCCAAACTCACTCTGCTTGCTGCACAACAGGTCAATAAATCAGGAGATGAACTGTGGGGGCAAGGAATAGCGACTTTATTCAGAAAGCCAGCAGACCAAGAGGATGGCAGACTAATGTCTTGGAGAACCATCCTGCTCTAATCAGGATACAGGCTCCTTTTATACAAAAAACAAGGGAGGGGCTGTTGTTGATTGTTGCAAACTTCTTGCTGCAGGCATTCCTTGTTTTTGCAGCCATCCACATGGGCCAGGTCATGGTGTCTCTGTAAACTTCCAACAAAACAAAGGTTATTCTCCATTACAATAAATGGTTATAATTTTTATAATTTTATAATTTTTTATGGTTATAATTTTGGTTTTGTTTAAGATATTACTGGCTTTTAACCTGTGTTTTTCCAGATGTAATGAAACCCTTCTCATGCTAATTATGACATAACAATTTGGTAAACTATGCTTTTGTAAGGGAAATTAAAGGATTTATCTTTTCTCTCTATCTAATTCCTTCAGAGATTGAAAACTCTTAAATTCCCAACCACTTTGTCAGATAAATTAGGAAGGTCACCTTCTAACAAGTACAGTCCTGGCCTTGAGGACTTTTGGAAATTCAGTCTGACTCCTTCTGTGGAATTCCAACACAACCAATTTAAAAGAGCCTATATGATCAATTAGTCTTGATTTGGCTATATTTGTTTAAAATGGGGGTAATTATAGAGAAAAAAAGATTATATTTCAGTGGATATTAAATTCTAGCTTTGTTAATTGAGATCTGTATTTACTAAGACTCACTTCCCAGATGGATCCTTGCCCTTAGGTTATAAGGAAGGAGGCAGGGCACAAACCAACAAAAAGCTGTCCTGCTCCTGAAAATTGTTACAAAGCTTAATTGAATTACTGAAAGAACACTCTGTTTATTTCTGAAGCTCGGTAATCTAAATGTATTTCATAATCATATGCAGAATTAAAGTCAATCCAATTATTAGATTTATGGACAACTATCTCCAGTACTTCTAGGTTACCTTGGTGGATTTCTCCACTCTAAGGGTCTAATTTGTAGGCCCTTAGGAAATTTATTCTTAAAAAAATATATATACATACACAAATATATATATATATATATATGATGTTATATATGTGTGTGAAGGGAAAGCTGGGCTGGTCTAACAAGATAACTCACAGGTCTAGGAATGTGAAGGAGAGGCTGGGCTGGGCTAACAAGATAACTCACAAGTCTAAGTATTGGAATACTGATCTGAGTTCTGCTGGACTAACTTGTAAATCTAAGTTAATTAGTGTTGGTTTGCTGTTTATGTTTTTTTGCTAGCCAGCTGGATTTTCAAAGATACATATCTGGCTTTGGAATGTTGGTTTGCTGCCTCCCCACCTCCACTTTTGTGATGATAATGCTGCTAAAGCTGTTCCATGCCTATTGGCCGAATACCCCAAGCTTGTACTTTACCCTATAAAACCTCATGCGCACGTCTTGGAGGTGCTCAGAGCTTCAGAGCAGAAGCCCCTCTGAGCCCGCCGGCATAATACATCTGAGTACTCCAACCTTCCGAGTGGTGCTTGTTTCTTGACTGGCCTTTTGTTTCCGCAACATATATATATATAGAGAGAGAGAGAGAGTTCTGTTCAGGTCCCTAATGATATAACTAGGTGGGATTCCCTCACCTGGCTAATTAGTACCTGCTCTAACCCTGGCCATAAATACAAATTTTCTTCTAAAGTTACTCAAGCTCAATCCGAGCACAAGTGGCAACTTAAAGTAACTAAATATATAGTTCTATAGTGGATAATTGATTATAATAGTGTAATTCTAGATATGGAAAGAAGCAACGAAAGGGAATATCTTCCTGGACCACAAAAGACTAGTAAAATGGGTGGTCCAGGGGCTTTTTGCTATTGTTAATAAGGTCTAGTCCCATAATAGCATATTAAGTGGCCTATCAACAAAATCCTCCCTTGATCTAGTGATGCAGGAAAGCAAATGTGGAGCATGAAAAGGGCCAAGTCCCAGGCTTCAGTGGAGCCCCTGGGATGTGCCCTGCCAAGTGTGAGTCCTTGGCTTCATGCAGGAAAGAATTCAAGTGCAAGCCACCGTTGAGTAAAGGTAGATTTATTTAGAGAGGTACATACTGCATAGAGTGTAAGGCAAGAGAAAGGCAAGGAAAGAGGTGTGGGAATTGGGTGCTCAGGTTAAAGTAAAAGTAGGTACGCACTCCATAGACAGAGTTGTGGGCCATCTCTAAAGGGGAGAGAGAGTGCCAAGGGCCACTAGGCATGGTGTTGCCACTTTTTATGGGCTCAGTAGCTTCACACGCCTACAGGTGGGACCATTCCAACGGCCCTGGGGAAGGGGCTGGGATTCCCAGGAATTGGGCCACTGCCCATTCTTTGGCCTTTTGCAGTTAGCCTTGGGACTGTCGTGGCTCCTGCAGGCATGCTATTTGATCTCGCTGTTACAATGAGCATATAATGAAGCTCAAGTTCTACTAGAAGTCAAGCCTCTTAATCCTCAAGGCCAACTAGGAGGTGACTCTTCCACCATTTTGATTGCTGTCATTCCTTGAGTGGCTGTGTCCTGCCCCCTTCCCTCCTGTCTCATTCCCCCCTCAGAGATTTTACTCCCATAACCTCATGGGGTTGCAGAGGGGTGAAGGTACATCTTCTGAAACTACTCCCAGGCTGAGTAGGGGCGTTGACCCTACCATCAGGGAGTAAAAACCCCTGAATGCCTAATCTAGGGGCCCCAGGGGCAGGACAGCCTTATGTTTTTGCATCCAAGTGCGATATGGGCTGGACTCTTCACATAGCATTATCCTGATGTGGAACTGTTGTAACTGCTTTCATAATTTGCTTATGAATCTTCTTGACATTGGAGCACCTTTGTAAGAGCAGTTTAACTCTCTACAATGACAAAAGACTTAAAAGACATGGTTAAATACCTGCAATTGATAGAGATTTCTTCATGATTATTAAAGTCATGACTGATTACTTTTGACTTAACATATTAAAGAATCGTAGTTAACTTAATATCTAAGATGCCCCAGGTTTCCTTTAAGGCATCTCAAAGTCAGCTGGAGCTACTAAGAACCTTTAGAACTTGTCAAATACTTAAAATCCTGATTAAGCATGAAACTTTTTACTTTTCTACTGTGTATTGAAATATATTTTTTAGGAGCTTTAATTGGATATATTCAAGCAATTATGAACTGTTTTAATTACCACTACATGATATCATTTGTTTTTCTTAAACAAGTACCTGAGGTCTTTTATTGCCTCACACAATAAGCCCCTCTCCTGGCTCCTGTTGGGGCTTATAAGTTACAGGTTTTGTTCTGGACAGACGTACCCAACTAGCGATTCCTCGTAGCTTAACGGCAGTTGGGGTGCTCAGTAGTACCTGGTATGGTCCCTTCCATTTTGGCTGCAGCTGGTCTTCAGGGGGCCCCTCCTTCCAAGTTTTTAGTAAGACAAACTCCCCTGATTGGACAGGGACTTCAGCCTTTTCCTCTGTGGGAAAGGGCAACACTTTGTTTCCATATTCTTGGAGAGCCTTTTGAACTTGACTTAAACTAACAATGTGGGAAACTAATCTATGAGTTTCCTCATCAAACAGGAAATCTGAAGTTAAAAAGGGCTTCCCATAAATCATTTCAAATGGGCTAAGTTTTAAAATTCCCTTAGGCGCCGTCCTTATTCTTAGAAGGGCCGTAGGCAAGAGGAGGACCCAGGTTTCTGAAGTCTCCTGACATAGCTTAGCAAGTGTTCTCTTAACAACATGATTTGCTTTTTCTGCCTTGCCTAAGGATTGGGGCCTCCAGGAAGAGTGGAGGCGATAGTTAATACCCAGAGCGGAGGAAACCTGTTGAGTCAGCTTGGCAATGAATGAGTCCATTATCACTCTAAGCCTTCTGGTAGCCCAAATCTTGGGATTATTTTTTTGAGCAGAAATGTTGACACTTTAATTGCTTTTTCTGTTCTGGTGGGGAAAGCTTCTACCCATCCTGCAAAGGTGTCCATGAATACCAACAGGTATTTCCATCCCTTACAAGAGGGCATCTGAGTAAAGTCCATTTGCCAGTCTTCCCCTGGATAAGTTCCACGATGTTGTGTGGGCCGGAGTAGAGGTGGGGGAATAGGGGTGACTTCCTGTGTCATTGAGGGCACAAAGTTCACATGCCCTAGTGACTTCCTTAACCGTTTGGGACAGTCCCTTGCCTAGGAACATTGAGAGATTAGTCTGAGCATGGAGTCCCGCCCTAGGTGGGTGGACTCAAGGAGTTGCTGAATTATTTTCCACTGTTTGTCCCCGGGAATGAGGAGCCTATTATCTTTTGCCAGCCACCCCGAGGAATTCTTCTCTAGCCCCCTGTGTTTAGCCCGTTTGACCTCTTCAGGTGTATAGGACAGCGCCGCTGGGAGAGCCTGGTCATTAGGCAGAACTGCAGCTTGTCAGGCCGGCTGTGCTCTGGCTGCAACTTTCGCAGCCTTGTCTGGGAGGGCGTTTCCCTTCATAAGGGAAGGATCGCCCTTTTGGTGACCCCTTCAGTGTATGACTGCAACTTCTTTAGGAAGCTGGGCTGCTTCTAGGAGTTTTAGGATTTCTGCCTGGTGTTCCCTTGGCTGTCAGCAGTCCCCTTTCTTTCCATATGGCAGCATGGGCATGTAATACCAGAAATCCATATTTAGAGTCAGTACAGATACTGATTCTTAGACCTTTTCCTAACTGGAGTGCTCCGACTAAAGTGATTAGTTCAGCCTTTTGGGCAGAAGTCTGGGGGACAGAGCTCCAGACTCAACGACTGTCTGTAGGTTTACTATAGTGTAACCAGCTCTCCTTGTTCCATTGTGTATAAAGCTACTTCCATCAGTAAACCGTTCTGCATCCGGATTGGACAGGAGCTCACCCCTGAGATCTGGCCGGCTGGAGTAAACTTGTTCAATACTCTCCACACAGGAGTGAACGGGGGATTCTTGGGGTGGGGGATCCGGCACTAGAGTGGCCGGATTTAAAACCTGACAAACTTTCAGAGTTATGTCTGGGGAATCAAGTAGGAGGGCTTGACATTTAAGTACTCGCCCACCTGTCAGCCAGGGGTGTCCTTTGGTCTCTAAGACTCCTTGTACCTGGTGGGGGGTTAGGACTTCCAGTGGCTGCCCCAGGGTAAGCTTATTGGCCTCATCTACTCACAGAGCAGTGGCAGCTACTGCCCAAAGACATCCTGGCCACCCTGCGGCCACCTGATCAAGTTGTTTTGAGAAATAAGCTATTGGTCTAGGCAGGCACCCGAGCTTCTGGGTGAGGACGCCCAAAGCTATTCCTTGCCTCTCAGCTATATAGAGGGTAAAAGTGTTTTCTAAGTTTGGGAGACCCAGTGCAGGGGCAGTTCCTAGTTTCTGTTTTAAAGATAGAAATGCCTGTTGACAATTTTTGTCCCAATTTAGGGGTTCGTGGTCACCCCCTTTTAGGGCCTCATAAAGTGGCTTTGCGATAAGCCCAAATCCAGGAATCCAGGTCCTGCCAGATCCCACCATCCCCAGATAGGCCCTCAGTTGCCTCTTAGTCTGGGGGGTTGAAGGGTCCTAATAGCTTCCTTTCGGTCTTGGGCTAGAGCTCTAGTCCCAGGGCAGAGCGTATATCCCAGGTACTTAACCTGCTGCATGGAAACCTGGGCCTTGTGGGGAGAGACTCGATACCCTTGTTCCCCTAGGAAGCTGAGAACCTGAATAGTGTTTTTATCTGAGTCCTCTCTAGTGGGACTACAAATTAGGAGATCGTCCACATATTGTAAGAGAGAGCCATGGGTCAATTCTAATTCTCTCAACTCTTTTGCTAATGCATTTCCAAACAAGTGAGGGCTCTCCCTGAAGCCTTGGGGCAGCACAGTCCAGGTTAGCTGGGAAACACTATGAGTTTCTGGATCTGTCCACTCGAAGGCAAAGAGATATTGGGAATCTGGATGCAGAGGAATGCAAAAGAAAGCATCCTTTAGGTCTAGTACTGTGAACCAGGCTGCATTTTCTGGGACCTGGGTCATTAAAGTGCATGGATTAGGGTGGATTGGAACCACTGCCTCATTAACTGCCCTCAGGTCTTGAACAAACAAGTATTCTCCATTTTGCCTTTTTATGGGCAGGATGGGAGTATTACATGGAGACTGGCAGGGTTGTAACAGCCCTTACTTTAAGAACTTGGTTATCAAAGGCTGGATACCTCGTTGGGTCTCAGGCCTCAAGGGATACTGTCTCCTCCATGGGTAATCAGCATTTGGCTTTAATGAGATCTGAACTGGGGACACGTTAGTAGCCTTGTCAGGGACCTCTGTGCCCTGGACAGCAGGGTTTACTTGAGAAACAATATGAGGTGGAAGGGAGATCTCTTCTGATTTAGTACTGAGGTGGGTTCCCAAGGACAAGGGATCCGATGGCTGCTGTGTAAAACTGCAATCCTCCCCGGGCGCCAAAGGGAGTCATTTTTCTTGGTGGGTGCCTTCTTCATGGGGGTCTCCAAACTGTATTACGGTCTGGAATTAGTGAGTAAATCCCTTCCCAACAAGGGGATGGGGCACTCAGGCATGAGCAGAAACTGATGTGCAAAGGTATAATTTTCTAGCAGGCAGCTAAATAGGGGTGTGAATTGCTTGATTTGTGGCTTTCCATAAATCCCTGTTATTACACAGGATTGGGAGGACAAGGGTCCAGGGAAATCAGTCAGCACAGAGTAGATGGCTGCCGTATCTAGTAAGAAAACAACTTTTCTGCCTGCCACATCAAGGGTTACCTGAGGCTCCTCCAGAGAAATGACCGAGTATCCTGTGGGAGCCAGGGAGGGCCTTGGGCCCCATCGGTCTTCAGTCATCTCAGCCATCATTGGTTTGGGAGCCCCAGGCCCCCTTCGGGACTGGGGGCATTCCCGTTTCCAGTGGCCTTTTTGTTTGCATATCAGGCAGGGTCCCTGTGGACCTTTTTCAAATATAGGGCATTCATTCTTCCAGTGGCCCTCCTGGCCACGCTTTAAACAGGTCCCTTTTTGGCAAGACAGTGGCTCTGATCCAGGCATCCTGGATCCTATCCTCGCCATGGGTCTTTGTGGAGGGTAACCCTGAGGTGGCGCAGGGGTTAGAGCAGCTGCTAGGAATTGTGCCTTTCGCTGTTGTCCCTGGATCCTTCTTACCTCTTCAACCCTGTCTCTATAGTTAAATACTCCAAACACCAGATCCATAAGCTGATTCATGGGGGCCTGGGGTCCCTGAGCTGCCTTTTGTAATTGTCTCCTAATGTCTGGGGCCGACTGATAAAATGGGTATTTACCAGGACTTCCCTCTCAGGGGTTTCAGGGTTAATATTAGCATACTTTTTAAAGGCCTCCACTAAGCGGCCCTGGAAGAAGGCTAGAGTCTCATCTTTTCCCTGTGTTCCTCCCTGACTTTGTCATAGTTGATGGGCTTAACAATACATTTTTTCATCCCCACTTAAAGCAGTACTGGCAGGACTTTCCTCTGGTGAGGGAGATGATGGGGAAGACCTCCCCCTCAGAGTTGGGGGAAGTAGGAACTTCTGGCTGTGGACCTTGCAGAGCTGGACTCATAAGTGGGTCATCTAGAACACTGAGCTCCTGTGGGAAGAGATGCTTTAAGGGGACATGAGCCAGGAATATCCGGCAGGAGTTCCTTAGACCTGGGTTTTGGTATAGGGTCAGGAACATTTGGACATATGGGATTTCCCCCCTCACCCCTGCCATTTACCTCCTCTTTTACAAAATAGTGCTAGCTGCAAGATGGTATTGTAATTCAATGACCCATTCTTTGGCCAGACCTCTTGGTCCCCTAGTTTTTGTTGGGCCGATGCAGTATTACAAAGGAAAATTAATTCCTTTTTCTTCAAACTATCCTTTTAAAAGTTTTTCCAATTAATTAATATGCATCTTAACGGGGAGTCCTTTGGGATACTTGTAGTTGTCCCCATTTTGGTTAGGATGTCCTATCTGTGAGCCTGAGGTGGTTCATTTGAAGTAGTCAAGGAAAGGAGCAAGGACCAGAGGGAGAAAAGGTGACTAGAGTCCCAGAGTCTAAATCGTTTAGAGGGAAGGAGGAGACTGAGGTCCTGAATAAACCAAGCAAATTACGTTTTGTGAAAGAGAAATGAATAGCGTCGAAAGGTGGAAATCTAGAACGAAAAAGGAATGCTTAGCCACAGTGCTTCCCAGACCAGAGATCTGTAGGCCCACTGAGGGAGTGTCCGCCTGCGACCCCACTAAGGAGCACAAAAACCAGCGACTTGTGGAGAGCACTCACCAGTAACTCCCGCTCAGGGGTGCTTGAACCTGCAAACCCACCCAGGGGTGCTAAAACCTGTGATCCACAAGGAGAGTGCTTGCCTGTGACTCTGGCCTATTGATGCAATGGGGCCTTATGCCCCGAGGGCACTCAGGGAGGGCCAGGCTGCAAATTTTTAAAGGGGAACTCCCGGAGTCCCCTAATTTGGGCCCCCTTTCACATTTCCAGCGTCCCGGAACTGGATCAAGTCCATGTAACCTGCGACCCCACACAGGGGCGCAAAAATCTGCAACCAGTGAAGGAAGTGCTCGCCGGCAACTCCCACCCAGTGATGTGAAAACCTGCGACCCCACCAAGGGGTGTGAAAACCTGCAACCCATGAACAGAGCACTCGCCAGTGACAGCCCCTTCCCCAGGCAACGTAAGACTGATCTTTCCACTTAATAGCATATGAAGCCACCAAGCCCATAAAAACCAGCAACATGGCGACTCGCGGCCACCTCTCTCTCCCTCTTCGGAGACAGTCCACATTCTGTCTATGGAATGTGTACCTACTTTTAATCTGAGCACCCAACCCCCATACCTTGTGGCCTTTCTCTTGCCTTTCAATTTATCTCCCTGAATAAATCTACCTTCACTCAACTGTGGCTCGCTCTTGAATTCTTTCCTGCGTGAAGCCAAGGACTCAGACTTGGCGGGGCACATCCCAGGGGCTCAACCGAAGCCTGGGACTCGGCCCTTCTCATGCCCCACATCTGTTTTCCTGCATCAATTTGATATTATACTGTTACGGAAACGACAGGCCAGCCAAGAAACAAGTACCACTCGGAGGGTTGGAGTACTCAGATTTATTACACTGGCAGGCTCAGAGGGGCTTTTTCTCTGAAGCTCTGAGCACCTCCAAGATGTGTGCATGGGGTTTTATAGGGTTAATTACAAACTTTGGGTATTCGGCCAATAGGCATGGAATAGCACCATTATCACAAAAGTAGAGGCAGGGAGGCAGCAAACCAACATTTCAAGGCCAGATATGTCTCTCTGAAAATCCAGTTGACTAGCAAAAAAACATGAGGAGGGAATCAACAAACTGACACTTATTAACTTAGATTTATGAGTTAGCCCAGCCTGGCTTTTCCTTCACAATACAAAGATACACTATCTTGTATGTTTAACAGCTGCTGTCTGTCTGTGCCATGTCTCTTAATTAGAAGATAATTGTTTGAATATTGGGATGCTTATGCTTCTGATGCAGGAAAATGGGTGTGGGGCATGAGGAGCGCTGAGTCACAGGTCTCGGTTGAGCCCCTGGGACGTGCCCTGACAAGTGTGGGTCCTTGGCTTCATGCAGGAAAGAATTCAAGTGCAAGCCACCATTGAGTAAAGGTAGATTTATTTAGAGAGATACACACTGCATAGAGTGTAAGGCAAGAGAAAGGCAAGGGAAGAGGTGTCGGAATCGGGTGCTCAGGTTAAAGTAAAAGTAGGTACACACTCCATAGACAGAGTGCGGGCCATCTCCAAAGGGGAGAGATCATGCAAAGGGCCACTAGGCATGGTGGTGTCACTTTTTATGGGCTCAGTAGCTTCACACACTTTCAGGTGGGACCATTCCAACTGCCCTGGGGAAGGGGCTGGGATTCCCAGGGACTGGGCCACCGCCCATTCTTTGGCCTTTTGTGGTTAGCCTTGGGGCTGTCATGGTGCCTGGGGGCATGTTATTTGATCACACTGTTACAATGAGCATATAATGAAGCTCAAGTTCTGCTAGAAGTCAAACCTCTTAATCCTCAAGGCCAACTAGGAGGTGAATCTTCCACCATTTTGGTGTTAAATTGCTGTCATTCCCCGAGTGGCTGTGCCCTGCCCCCATCCCTCCTGTCTCACTTCTACTCTGATACCTGTGAATAAATGTCATTTACTGAAGAAATGCTGGCTTCTCTAACTGCAGTTGCTAGGTATCTGTTTATTAATGTACAAAACCTGAGTGATTAGGAACTATTATTTTATTATTTTATATTTGATTTGAAGAATATCTGATGACATATTAAGAAAACTGAACCTGGAATTTGTTTTCCTGGACTTTTGTTTTCCTTACAGAGGACAATAATTTCAAAACTAGTTGCTGTTTCATGTTTCATAACATTTTTTCTTAAAAAAAAAAAAAGCAGCAATTTAAGTATCTTTTGCCAACATAGTTTTTACAGAAAATCTAATTGTCAGAATTAAAAATGAATTTGTTTAAATGTTAAGCTTTGAACACTGACCTACTTTTAAACTGCTTCTCTCTAGGCCACACTCATAATAAAAATATTAGTTATATACTTTTTAAAACAATAAGTCATTACCCAAATGTAAAAAGAATTATAAAATTTATATTTTGAGGCTGTTGTGTTTTTTGTATTTATTTTATATAAAGCTTAGAAGTATATATGTCCTGTGGTTCAAATCAAAGTTGATCTGACCAAGTAGAGAATTTTTACATAAGTTCTAGTGCATTACAGCCTTAGAATAAAGAAATCCAAGCATATGAAATCTGTTATATGAATCCTGTACAATGTCAGAAGGATGACTGCTAAGCCATTTTGCTTGTAAAACACAGAATTATTCCTCTGCATAGCTGATTTTTTTTAGCTCTTTTTTTCCCCTCTATTTTTTTTTTTTTAACTGGAGTTTAGTGATTTACAATATTGTGTTAAACATAGCTGACTCTCATTCAGAGTGAGATAAGGCTTCATGGTAAGACTTCTCCAAGAATATGTGTCTTTTGCCATAGTAAATGGCCCTGGTTTCAATTTGACAATTTTTAAAGCTTTATTTAAAGTAGCTTTATTTTAAGTAAATAAGTTTGACATAATTTCCACAGACATCTAAATGTCAAATTTGAGGACATATCTGCTTAAGCCCCATCCTAAACTGGGAGGATTGCTCCTGTTGGCTATACCACCTGGGTGATAGGCATCCTAGTCAAAGGGAAAATATTTAGCCAAATTAGTCTCTCATTCCAAGCCAATGTCATGAGTGTCAGCTTATGGACAGAAATGATGTGGACCATGAATTATATTTTTAATTCAAGAGCACTGTTTATTTATTTTCAAATTAGCTGTCCTGCAATTATCTCCACCTGCTGAGACTTCAAATTCCCATGTCCCCTCTCAAATTTATCTATATGTCCATCTTTTCTTCCTTCAATCTAACCCTAACCCTAACCTTAACCCTAAAAAGAAAGAGGCATCTATTCTGTTTAAGAAATTATCATCCCTTTCTCTGTAAGTTTTTACTTATCTGCTGACCTTGAGCTCAGGTATACATATATGCATAAACACACACATTTCCAACAACAGACTGTACAGTGCAGTTGAAAATCTGAGTATAACTTTACAGTTGGCCCTCCATATTCACGGTTCTGCATCTGTGGATTCAACCAGTGATGGATTGGGTAGTATTGTAGCATGTACTTGGTGAAAAAAATCCAAGTAAAATTGGACCTATGTACTTCAAATCCATGTTGTTCAAGGGTCAATTGTATATGATATTCTGGAAGTGGCAAAACTATGGAGATAGTAAAGGATCAGTGGTTATCAGGGACTGGGGTAGAGGGAAAGGGATGAATAGATGGAACAGAGGGTTTTTAGGACAGTGAAATGCTCTGTATGATATTGTAATGGTGGATATATGTCATTATACCTTTGTCCAAACCCGTAGAATGTACAACATAAAGAGTGAATCCTAACGTAAACTATGGATTTTGGGTAATTATGTGTCAGTGTAAGTTTGCCAAATGTACCACTTTGGTGCAGGATGCTGATAATGTGGGAGGTTATGCAGGTGTGGGAGCAGGGGATATACGTACCTTTCTTTGTACCTTTCAATTTTGCTGTGAACCAAAAACTGCTCTAAAAAATTAAATTTTTTCTTAAGTGTCTGTATAAGAACAGGAGAAGACATACAGAGGAGACATGTGAAGACAGAAGCAGACACTGGAGTTCTGCAGCCCCAAGTTAAGGAATGCCAGGAGCCACCAAAAACTGGAAGAGGCAAAGGAATGGATTCTCTCCTGAGCTTTTGGAGGGAGCATTGCTTTGCTGACATCTTGATTTCAGACTTCTGGCCTTTAACATTTTAAGTGAATAAATTTCTGTTGGTTTAAGCCATCCAGCTTATGGTAATTTGTTACAGTAGCCCTTGGAATCTAATACTTTATTCTCTGCTTTCTACTGTAATCTGTCTGCCAGAAGCAGACATCTGTTTACTTTGCTAATCTATTCACCATTTTTTCCATTAACAGCACTTATATATATTTTTTGAGGGCCATCTCTCTTCCACTCTGCTCATGGAGATTTGGGGGGGGCGGTAATTAGGTTTATTTATTTACTTACTCTTGGAGGAGGTACTGGGGATTGAACCCAGGACCTCCTGCATGCTAAGCATGTGCTCAGTCACTTGAGCTATACCCTCTCTCCTGGCCATGGGGTTTTGATGGGTGTGGTAGACTGTTTGCATCAGTGGTTCCAGTTCTTCATCCCTCTCTGTATCACACCCGTTAGTATGTACCTTTGGGGTTTCTCCAGCTGTAAAGCTGGAATTTATTTCCCCAGCTGATGTGATTTCCTTTGGCTAATAGAATTATATGAAAGTGAATCCAGGCCTCAAGATGCTTTGCATGTTTCTGATTCCTCTTTTATGCTCCTGCTATGCCTTGGAAGTCCAGGAGACCAAAATGCTCTTCACAAAATAATGTTTATGAGTACAATTTTTATGAGTACAAAATTGTATTTTTTATGATTTTGACCTTTTTCACAACATACTATTTACAATTATTAATTTCAGTTGCTAGGGGGATTTGACAAGTTAAGAAAGTTATAAGCACCAGGATGCAGTGAAATGTAGTTTTTACCTGGAGGTTCTACCTCCTGCGTGCAATTTTAAGAGGGAGTTCTGATTTCTCATTTACCTACCAAAAACTTTTATCCAACTGTGAGTTGAATACTGGAGTCACTTGAGGAATATTTTCAAAATGACCTGCCCCCATATCAGATTTCATGAATCAATCACTGAAACATAGAGCCCTAATTGAGAACCAGTGATTTACTGTACCCACCTCCAAAAAATTCTGTCTTCCCGTATTAGCTTCCTATTGCTGGTATAAGAAATTGCTACAAATTCAGTGACTTAAAACAACACAGATTTATCTAGAAATCAGTTTCAGTGGGCTAAAATCAGAGCTGTTGTAAGTTCTGTGTCCCTTCTAGAGCCTGTAGGGAAGAATCCATTTCCTTGTCTTTTTCATCAAGAGGTGGCCTGCATTTCTTGGCTTATGGACCCTTTTTTGATCACTCCAACCTCTGCATCTGTCTTCACACCTGTTAGTGACTCTGATCCACCTACCTTATAAGGACCCTTATGATTACATTCACCTGCAATCCAGAATCCACAGTCCTTCACCACATCATCAAGGTCTCATTTTACCATGTAAATTAACATAGTCACAGGTACTGTGGATTAGGACACAGACATCGTTGGGAAGCCATTATTTAGCCCAGTACATTTTCCTCATATATTTAATTTGTAAAATATGAGGACTAATTTAGATTTGGGGGAGTAAATGGGAGATGCATGTGAGTAAAACATTTAGCATAGGCTCTGGCACGGAATCAGTAGCAAAGGAATGTTAATTATTATACTTTAAAATATCCTTTTTAATAGAATTTTGATGAATGCAGCACCATCTTGTCTTATTCACTGCCACATTTGTCTTGCATACCTAAGTGTTCAATGGATAGTTACTACGTGCGAATGAATATGGAGTGTATATAGGTACATATTAACTTTACCTTAGAGTCCATTGTTTTCTTATATTGCATAATCATGTGAGCCAATTCTTACTATATATATGTATATATATTCATTCTATTTTTTCTGTTTCTCTGGAGAACCCTAACTAATACATACTGAAAATTTTAAATTTTTTTAGAATCCTGATGGTACTGTGTTCATTTGTGGGCAACTGCAACTTAAATAATGAACTGGCCAGACTAAGAGTGTGCTCTTTTATTTCATGTTCCCCACTTGTGTGATCTTTCCTTCAACTTCAATTAAGAGTAAAGCAGCAATTAGGGCTGGAGAAAGCAAATGACACAGGTTTTTTTCTGAATATGAACCTAGATAATTCCTGTTTTGAAATCTGTCAAGCTTCTAAAGATCCAATAACTAGGGTTATGTAGTTCAATTCCCTGAAACATATTTTTTGGGAAGATGGATGCTTGTGAAGAAACCCATTCATGCATAATTCAGTTTTCCTGCTGCACTTAGAATCATTGCAATCATACCAATGGTCTAATTCTTGACATTAACAGGAAAAGGACGTTAGATATGACAGCTCTGAAACATCTAAATTTGTAAATGAGGAAGCACAGTCATATGCTGGCTAGCGCTTTAGTCCAGAGAGAAATTCCTTGTGGCTCATGGCTCTTAAGTCTCTCACAAGTGGGGAAAACAGGGGACTGGATGGGTAAAGCTTATTCTCTTCTTCCTCATCTCGCCCAGCCAACGCTAAATACATGATCATTAGGACTCTGTGATACAGTGTCACCTCCATTACTTCCCCCCATTTTCCTTTCTTACCTACCCCAGTAGTTTTGAGGAGTGTGTTCTCAATGTGTATGTTATTTCTTGGTTAAAATAAAAAGATATAACAGACCTCAAAACGCAGTACCAGATTCTTTTTGTTCTGTGGATCATCTCTACCTTCTAGGTAAGGAGAAGAGCAGGTGCAAATCTTAGAGGGAAGGCCGGGAGGGAGAACAACTGGAAAGTTCGGCTTGTTTGGAATGTAATGCAACAAGTGAGCCGGAGAGTTGTGTGAGGTGTGGGGAGGCGGCGGCAGTCTGCGGCCAGGTCATGCAGGGCACTGGAACCCAGGATAAGGATTTGGGATTTCATTTTAGCATCGAAAAGAAGCCATGAGGGGGTTTTAACCCGGGGAAGTGGGGTAGTTGTTTACATTTATGGAGAGGAGACTGGCGAGTGGTTCTATGGAGCCTAGTTAGGAGGTTACTGTGCTTTCTAGGTGAGAGATGATGGTCCCTGGAAGTAGATGTGGCAGTGGAGATGGAAGGAAATGAATAGATTCTTTATGTATATATATGGGGGGGGGATAGAATTGATAGGCCATACCAACTGTCTTAGTCCATTCATGCCACTATAACAAAATACCATGAACTGGATAGCTTATAAACAACAGGAGTTTATTTCTCACAGGTCAGGAGGCTAGAAGTCCAAAATCAGGGCCAACATGGTCAGGTGAAGTCCCTCTTCCAGGCTGCAGACTTCTCACTGTGACCTCACATCCTGGAAGGAACAAGAGATCTCTCTGAAACCCTTTTGTAAAGGCACTGATCCCATTCATGAAGGCTCCACACTCATGACATAAGCACCCCCCAAAGGCCCCACCTCCTAATACCATCACACTGGGCATTAGGACTGCAACGTATGAATTTTGGAGTGGGGGACAAAAATATTTAGACCACAGCATCAACAGATTGGATGTGGGAGAAACATTTCACTTGAATATTGATAGAAGACATGAGCTAGTTGGAAATATGGTCACTTAATAGTCATAAAATAGTTTATGGAAAAATCTGTCATTTCTTGTCACTTCAGCTCTGAACTGTTAAGCTTGTCTCTGAAGCTGCTTTCTAAGTCTGTGAGACTGGTACAGTGAGTCATTCTACTCTTTTAAATAATATGCAACATTATTTAAGCAACAGCTACTGGGATTAGTGTTCTCTTTACACAGGAAGGAACCCATTCTCTCTGGTTATAAATTCCCCAGTGATTAAATGCAGGACTGGAAGATGTAAAGGGTAGAGTAGGGAGGGAGGGAAGGTGGGGAGAGAGTGAATGGAGGTCAGCGAGTCAGGCCAGAAGTTCAGCCTTTTCATTAAGTCAGACATGCACCCAGTATAGTCAAGTGATTGCTGACTATGAACCTGGGGCTGGTGGGTGGAGGTGGTGGTCTCATTCCAGAAAAGCATATCCATCCCTAAAATATAGTCTAAATGTAAGCAATTTAAGGAATAGTTTTAAATAGAGGTGTTTAGTAGGACTTCAGAGGAATTTTAGAGGATTGTCTGAAGGAAGTTTGTGGCGGAATGCCCTTGGGATTCACACTCTGAAAGTATTCAGTGCAATTCTCCACTGGCGCTTGCTGTGAACTCCACATGGCAACTTTTCTCACAACTGAAACATCTGGTAACATTGACTCTGCTAAGTCACGCAGCCTAAGGGGCAGAGCTGCTTGCAAATCAGCCTGGACCTATTGCAGGGCCTGTTTCTCCACCTTTCTCAAAGTTGGCAGCTCTTTTGCTCACTGGAATATGAGGCAGAACAGTATTCCCAGGGATGGAGAGTTTTATCTCCCACCTTCTGGAACACGTGTTTTACTTGCCGTTTCTTGCTCTTCTGACTAACATGACGTCATTTTTGTGGCTGAATGATGTGTGGAATATCCTGACTGCCTAGGTCTCTTCAGACTCTCTTGTGACAGAGAAGGAAAGACTTAGCCTAGCCTTGAGGTAAGACCCTAAACATGTACTATCCTGTGCCAAGAGAGTAGAAACTGTTGGTAATCATCCTTGATAGGGATGAAAAACAATATATTGGCCAGATTGTTGGCTATACACCATGAACCTGAGGCCACTGAAATGTGCCAAGTTGTGGTGTTTCCCTTCGTTCTCTAGCATTCTCCTGACTTTTGTAGAGGCCAAACTGGAGAATTAAATGGAGCTATGCCTGGGAATGTCACCAGCAAAGCACATTAACAATTAAAAAATAGAACCTGGGTAATAAAGTCTAATATTACTTATTTCCTTTGTTCTTAGTCTAGTTTTACTTGCTCATAGGGTACCACATGTAGAGGCTTTGTGCCCTGCACTTCAGACCAGGGTTCCTAGTGTGAAATGGCTGCAGCAAACACTTGATGGACTACTTCTGCACATGACAGTGTGATTCAGATGGCAGCAGTGAGCTGTGTGCAGGGCTGCTGTGCCTGGAACTTCAGTCTGGAGTTGTGAGCAGCACAGACACATCTAACCTGCAAGAAATCCACCCCCCTCCTTGCTGACAAGAACCCTGTAAAGCAGCACTGTTGAGGGCCTTTTTGGGGAAAGCATGTACTCTAGAGCATGAGCTCACACCTCCCCATTCTCTGATCAAAGAATAAAGCCTTCCTTTGCCTTTGAACCGAACTCAGCCTTATTCTATTGGTTTGAATGACAACAGGCAGAAGAACCCTTGTTGGGGCCCAACTTGAAAGGGTAGGTCACAAATTTTGGTGGCCCAGATGGGACAGACCATGGTCTTTTCACCTGCACTTATCCACAGAGCTCTGGCTCTACGGGGACAGTGGTGGGGACTTTGGGAGGCTCGTGTGGCAATGATTGCCTCTGATCTCTGAGTGTACTCTGATGGGATAGAGCGGCGGCACAATGCCTGGCTATGGTTCACACAGCATAGCCCCCAGAGTAATGTGGACTGTGCCCCCTTGAGGGGATCATACTGTGGCATCACTGGGGATCAGAGACTGAAACTCACATGTGTCTGCCTCTGCCTCTGTCTGGCCTTCCCACAGAGCTGGATGGCTGGGAGCGGTGGGGACTGAGGGTGAGAAGGCGCCTCGACAGTCTTGCCTGTCTTGCCAGTAGTGCTGACCTCTTGATGCCTGTACAAGACAGTAGCAGCCACACCTGGTCTTTCTGCCCTGGCCAACATTTAGGGGTCAGCAGTTGCCTTATCCACAGTCACTTTAACTTGGGCAAAGAAAAGTGGCCAACCAAGTGAGCCAAGGGGCAAGACTGCGAAAAGGCCCAGGTGATAAGAATCACCTGGCAAATGGAAAAGAACACTTGATCTGAGTTCAGGAAAAGGCACCAAGGACACCTGACTGTGAAAGGGTCCCAAGGTAGGTATGCAACTGGTGACTTAACCTCTTCCAGTCAGCACTTGTTTTTCTGAAGTGGGCTGGGGAGCCCTGTGAGCAGCTCACAAGATCAGGAACCTCATTGTTGGGGCCGGCAAGAAAATGAAATACCCACCGCCCAGCCTGTACTGCCTCAGCTGCTTGTCTGGCAAACCTCGGGTGATTATCAACCGAGGTTCCACAGACTCTCCTCTCAGTATCAGCACAGAATAACTGCTCCAGTGGTCTGGTGAGCACCCCACGGGAGTCCCTGGTGCTTCCAGCTCTCATCTGGTGGAAAGTCCAAAAACGTCTCCTTTTCAGCCAAAAGGAGATAGAAGACCCCTGCCTCAGACAGCTGTGCCACTTCCTTAATGGGCAAAGTTAGTCAGGAGCAAATGTGGCTAAGCTGCTCTGGCCCCACGGCAGTGCCGGCTACCTTCCTGTGGGACATTCTGACCGAGGAGGGACTAACTATCTCAAGCACAGACCATTAAAAATTCAAAATGGACCCTCAGTTATGTCGGGAGTTCATGCCACTTGGACACCTCCTATTCTGGTCTTTTGAAGAATTCATTAACAGTTTGGTTCTGGTTCCAGATTTCCTGAGCTGGAAATCTTATTTGGGTCAAATCTTGTGGCATTTGTGTGCCAATAAATCACTCCAGTCACCCTCTTAGTAGTTGAAAACAAATCCAAAGCAGAACATCTAAGGTATAGGGAACCAAATGTCCACTATACCAAGGGATAGCCCATTAGGGTGCATCCTGCAGAACTGGAAGTTTTACAATTGGACAGGCTGTGCCAGGGACAAAAGAAGTCAGATGAAATTCCCTATGTCTAGTTATTTTTTTAATCAGATATAAAGTGCAGCCTTATCTCAGAATCAAGGCCTTCAAAAGGGGTGTGGGCTCTCCTCCACTGAGGTAATATTAGTTTTGAGCCTCCCTTTGAGGACTGTCTTAACCTCCTCTTTAATCCTCATCCTCAACTACAGGACTAATTACCAGGGCCCAAAATCTTGCCAGGAAAAGTATTCTCTTTGAGGGGCAGGTCCCAAAGTGCCCCTGACACTAGACTTCAGAAACTGGAAATAGAGCCAGATACCCTTACCCCTCACCTGGTCAAGGCTGCCTACAGGGTATTTAATAACTGAGCTGTAGAGGGGGAAACGTCAGAGGGGAAAAAGGCCTGGAGGCAAGACCGCCTACTGACTATCGCCCTCCAGTGTCAAATGGTCTGCACAAGAATCTGGATTGACAGCCCGTGGAGACTCTCAACTCTCAGCAGGGGATAGCAAGCCGAGGAAACTAGGACCCAGTCATTACACCATGTGTAAACAACAGGGACACTGGACGAAAGAAGCCCTTGCTGGCCACAAAGGGGGAAGGAAATGGCAGATTCCGCCACCACTGTTGAAGGCAGATGGTCCAAATAGACGAAGAATGGTGAGACCAGAGGGCTCCTAAACTGGCACTCAAATTGACTCCTGAGAACTCTTGGCTGACATTGCACATGGGGGAAGCCTGTCAAATTCTTAGTCGACACTAAGGCCACTTCTCGGTTCTGAACACCAGATCGGCAAACTCAGTCACAACAGTTGTAAAATTATGAGGGTATCAGGGAAGGCCCAAGAATGAGCATTCATAGAGCCATTAGTCTATAAATTGGATGAACACATGCTCACCCATTCCTTCTTGTATGTCCCTGAATGCTCTATACCCCCACTAGGGAGAGATATCTTACATGAATTGGGGGCTACTATCCACCTAACGGGAGACAAACTGGAGATAGGTGTCCTCTTAGACAAAGGGCACAAGATGATAATGTTACTGGCTGAGGACAAACTTCCCTGGTCAGAGCAAATTGACTTCCCTGGAGTAAATGCACCAGTCCAGGAACTGGTGGGCTGAGTTGCAGGAGCCAGTCCCGTAATAGGCCATCCAAAATCTGGCTATATGAGGCCTAATAGAAAATAGTTCCCTTTCCGTTGGGAGGTCTTGTTGGGCATTGCCCTGTTATACTGGGCCTAATTGACCGGGGCTTTATTAGACCATGACAATCTGCCTGTAATGCCACATTATACCCATAAAGAAACCCAGTGGGGAATGCTGGATGGTACAGGACCTCAGGGCAGTCGATGAAGCCATTAAGGATACACATCCAGTAGCCCCTAATCCCTACACACTGCTGGCCACTCTACCAGGACCTGGTATTCTGTGTTAACAGAAACAGACTCTCAGACATAGTAAACAATCTTATGGTTACCGGGGAAAGGGGGTGGGAAGGGACACATTTGGGATTTGAGATTTACAAATGTTAGCCACTACATATAAAAATAGATTAAAAAAAAATTTCTGCTCTATAGCACAGGGGACTATGTTCAGTATCTTATAATAACCTTAATGAAAAGGAATATGAAAACAATATATATATATATATTCATATATATGCATATGCATGACTGGGACATTGTGCTGTACATCAGAAAGTGACACTTTATAACTGATGGTACTTCAATTAAAAAAAATAAAGCCTTCTTCTGTACTCTGTTAGACCCAGAGTCACAATAAATTTTTGCTTTCGAGTGGCAAAACCCAAACATGCAACAAAAACAATACTGCTGGACGGTCCTGTCCCAAGGGTTTAAAAATTCCCCCACCGTCTTTGGGGAAACCTTAAATAAAAATCTAAAAGATTTGCATCTGGAGGAAGAAACTCTTCTCCAGCATGTAGATGAATTCCTGATTGCTAGCCCTACTAAAGAAGCTTCTGACAAAAAATACAATAACCACTCTGGACCACCTAGCCAATAAAGGATATAAAGTGACTGAGAAAAGTCTCAAATATCCCAAACTGGGTTGACCTACCTAGTCTTTATTTTTACAGAAGGTCAGAGACGCCTACCCCAGAAAAAGAAAGAAGCAGTTTGCAACCTTGCCCCTCCTAACACTGGAAGACAGTTTAGGGGTTTCCTGAGGATGGCCAGGTTTTGCTGCATCTGGATTCCTAACTATGGTCAGTAGCTAGGCCTCTAAGTGAAACGTTGAAGGAAAAGGATGAAAATCCTTTTGAATGGAGTTTAGAATGCAAAGGAGCCTTGGGATATTAACTCAAAAACTGGAACCCTAACTCTAGTAATTTTATTTTTCTCCAAACAATTTATTGCATATTTCTCCAAAGCTGCTACAACCCTGGGAAAGGAGGCTGAGAAATTAATGGTTAACTAGTCTATCAACATAAGAACTCCAAACAAGTTTCAATCATTAGAAGCTCTAAGGGAACACAATGGTCCCTGGAAGGTCAGTTCGAGTCCAGGCTATGCTGTTGGACAACTCAATGGTTATAAAAATCTGTTACACACTAAATTCTGCCACCTTGCTGCCTACAGAAACAAGGCCTTTGGAATATGATTGTGTAGGAACAATTGACACAGTTTATTTCAGTTGTCCTATCTAGGAAATGAGGCTTTCCTGAACACTGACAGGAGTAGTTTTATGAGGGAGGGAAAAAAGCTGGTGGGTGACTTCCCAGATCCAAGTCCTAGAAGCAAGAAGCCTACTCCCAGGGACCGCTGCCTAAAAGGCAAAGCTGTGGTCCTCACTTGAGCCTTAGAGCTCTGGTCAGGGATGATCTTAAATGTTTACACAAGGTCCTGGTATGTGTATACCATCTGACATGCACACGGGGCTTTTCGGAAGGAAAGAGGTACGCTTACTGTGGAGAATAAAGGAGTAGAACATGGCTGAAGCAAACTGAAGCTCTTAGAAGCAGTACAGCTTCCAAAATAAGTGGCAGTGAATCATTGTAGGAGTCACCAAAAGGGTAACGCAGAGCGAATACAGGGAAACAACAAGGCAGAGGCAGCTGCCAAAGGCGTGGCTCAGAACCAGTAACTACCCTTTATACCTTGAAGGCCAGATCCACCCAGTTATTCCCCAATTCACACAAAGGAAGAATTAGACAAAGCCCCCAAATGGGGCTTCAGCAGAGATCTAAGAGGCCATGGGTGGCTAGCTATTGAACATGGGCAATACTTCTCTCCCCAAATGCGGCTTGTCAAGCACCAGGGAACTCACTACAGGAGAGAAAACTTATATAACTGGTTAGTTGAGGTCATGGTAACTCCTGGCATGAAAAGTATACTCAGTCAGATAGTTGAGACATGCCACATCTGCACAATGAACAGCCCTATCACCAGATCCCCTAGAGGCTCCCAGGTGAGGCTCATTCAGACCAGAAGCACATATCCTGGAGAAAACTGGCAGATTGGTTTAACTGTCCTGCTGAGAGGACAGGGCAATCTCAGGTATCTCTTGGTGCTAGTAGACACATTTTCTGGGTGGATAGTAGCATTCCCTGCAAGATCTGAAGTGGAAGCTGAAGTGGCTAGAGCATGACTAAAAGAAATAATCCCCAGGTTTGGGGTCCCAGGATCCTTGGAAAGCGAAAATGGTCCAGCACTTGTGTCTCAACTGAGGAATCAGGTAACGAGTGCCCTGGGTATAGTGGACCTTGCATTTAGCCTGGAGACACCAACTGTTGGGGAAAGTAGAGATCCAACTAGACTTTGAAACGGGCCTCTAGCCAAGCTACATCAAGAAAGAAAATTGGAGCAAGTTGCTTCTGATTGCCCTGTTCTGCATGCAGTTAGCCCCAAGTGATAAGCTAAGGTTAAGTGCATTTGAACTGTATGGTAAACCTACTTCCCAATCCTGAGAGAAGAAACACCTTAACCCCCTTGAAATGGAACAACTCAAATGTGCCCTCCAGGTAGGAAAAACCGTGAAAGCTCTCACAGGATTTGGTGAGCAGGTGCTGCCCACATCCACTGACCTGGCCCCATACCCCTTCTGGCCAGGAGACTGGATGCAGCTAGAAGCCAGGAAGAATGACATCCTGCGAGATCAGCTCTCTCCGAGTGAATGGACCCCACTCGGTGATCCTAACCACCCACTCTGCCCTGAAGTTGCAGGGATCACGCCATGGGTGCATCACACTTGAGCAAAGAGGCCCCTGAGCTCCAACCTCTGGAGAAACAACCTGAGGCAACGGACCCCTTTGACTCTCCCTGTGAACCTCTCCCTGACCTGAAGCTTCTCTGCCGAAAAGCAACAAAAATGTGACCAGGGATGCTCAGGCCACGGCAGTGAGCCTCGACATCAGGACACACTTTTACTTACGGGCAAAAGACCTAGATACCTTCACTTTTAGGAATAATTTCACATGTGACCATTATTCTCTTGGTAATATCTTGGCCATGCATATGAAATTGTCTGGTGTGCTTTGTCTCCAGAAGGTTAGAATCTACGAAACTGGCAATAGTGGTCGATCAGGGATACAAACAGTCAGGGCTGAGGCCTGGGGACAATAAACGTGTCTAAAGGCAGCTGGGGAGAAGCTCTGCTCCTCTACTCGGAGTTATGATGACGCCCAAACTCAGCAGGAAGCAGTCAGAGAGGACGGACCTGCGCCCCTCAGCGCCCCTCAAGAATGAGGAGCAGGACAAGACAGAGGAGGGATTTGTCACTGGCAAGTCCATTAACAATTAAAAATAGAATCTAGGTAAAAAAAATAGTCTGACCTTTTCTTTTCCTTTGTGCTTGGTCTAGCTTCACTTGTTCATAGGCGGCTGTGTGCAGAGGCCTTGCACCAAGCACTTCATACCAGAGCTCCTAGTGGGAAATGGCTGTGCGACACCTCAGCTTGGGGACTGTGTGCCGAAGCACCATGCATGACACTTGATTCAAGATGGCGGCAGTGGGCTGATGCTGCACCCGGCGCTGCGATCTGGAGCGTGAGCAACACGCCTGCGCCAGCCCCGTGACAGCTCCGCCCCCATCCCCACTGCCAAGGACCCGATAAAGCGGCTCCACCCCCCACTTGTTGGGGAGAGTGTGTCCTCTAGGGCACCGGCTCACACCTCTCCATTCTCTGATCAAAGAACGAAGCTTTCCTTTGCTTCTGAACTGAACTTCGTCTTGTTCTATATGTTTGAAAAATACCGGGTAGGAGGACCCTTGTTGGGCGTGACTCCAAAGGTGGGTGACAGGACCAGCACTCCTGCTCCCTCTAGGTCTCTAAAGGTGGCACAAATTATTGCCCTGAGACGTATGTTGTTTTTTATTCACTGTCTTGGCTGGGACATAATGAGGCAGTTTCAGAGGCTTCTGCTTGGCTTCCCCCACTATTATAAGGTGACTTGTGTCCCTTTTCCCTCCAAATCTATATATTGAAGTCTTAACCTCTAATACCTCAAAATGCTATCTTATTTGGAAACAGGGTCAATAGGGCCCTTACAGATGTAATTAGTTAAGAAGAGGATGGGTCCCTAATCCATTAAGACTGGTGTCCTTATAAGAAGGAGAAATCTGAAGACAGACACATGTAGAAGGAACATGATACAAAGAGACATTGGGAGAAAACGGCCATCTAAACACCAAGGAGAGAGGCCCGGACCAGATCCTTTCTCATAAGGAACCAGCACTGCCGATACCTCTAGAATAGCAAGACAATAAATTTCTGTTGTTCAAGTCAATCAGTTTGTGGTGCTTTGTTAAGGCAGTTCTAGGAAACTGATATCCCCACTGTAATAGCTCTTATATTACAGACCAAGGATCAAA
Source organism: Camelus dromedarius (assembly GCF_036321535.1). Classification (NCBI taxonomy): domain Eukaryota; kingdom Metazoa; phylum Chordata; class Mammalia; order Artiodactyla; family Camelidae; genus Camelus; species Camelus dromedarius. The sequence goes on along the minus strand of NC_087439.1, from coordinate 64,741,352 downwards.
TGAGGAGGTTCTGAAAAAAAAAACTCCAAGCATATCTATTTCTATTACATATTCAAAGAATGATCACTGGGTGAGTCTGTGGACCTAGTGGATCCACTGTGAGCCAGATCTGGGCCAGGACTCAATTTATTTTCTGGACCCCGTAGAGCACAACACTAATTGAGAGCCATGGCGGTATTTTGGGTCTCCTGGTATCAATGTCAACAATCCTCAGTTATCTGAGTAAATGGCCATAGGGGCTTTGGGGAAGAATAGAGGAAGCATTAATGTACACTTTGCTGTGGTGTTTCAGAGTCATTTTTCCAGCTTGTCCTTGTCAGTGAGAACTGAATCTGAAAACCAGCTCATGTCTGAAAATTGAACAAGGGTTTACTGTGACTTTATTTTATGGCAGCTGTCCTCAAGCTCCTCACCATCCTTTCTTGATTTCTTTAGGTTTTTTAGATTGAGCAATAGATTTAGATGAGGCTGCTCATCTACCAGGCTTCTAGGGATGTTAATTTCTGGTCATCATTTCCATTGCTCTCTGCAGGTCAGATCTCCCTGGTTACCCCTCCAACCTTGCTGCTTAGTACCATATTTTTGCTCATCTTGTATCTCATGGTTAAGTGCTCCCATCTGGCCTTCATTATTCTAGGAACTTATCATCTACACTCCTATGAAGAAATCCAACTCTCTAACAGCATCTCCTGCTGTCAACCCTGGCCTCTAGTAGGTAGACACCACTGAACTTCTTAATGATGCTGATGTGCCTTTGAAAACTCTTTTTTTAAATCATTTTAGTATAAACAGAATGTCCTACAACATACTCATCTGTTGGGTATTGCAGCCTTACGTAATACGCCCAGTTTAGCGTGCTGATTTCTCTGAGTCTTTTGATCCCCTTTCCCACCGTCTGCCATGATAGTCTGGCATTCTGTCTTACTTAATGGGGGCAGATGCTTTCTCCAAGCTTTCCTGAAATAGCCTAGCAGCATATTATCCCCACTTCCTGTAGTCCTTGTAGGGTGTTAAACCTTGTATCATGAGAGTGGTCCCATATTGATAAGCTCCCCTTTATCCAACTTTCTATTCTACTCTTCTTAGTCCATCACTGTCGGAGTCCCGTCTCACACATACTCTCATAGGGCCTGTTAGCACATATTGGCTTGGGGTGTAATTCCATTCCTGTATTAGTGGACTTCGCACATCCTTCACCTGATTATGTTGTAACTTAGCCCAAGTTATTGTTTTTATGGCCAGCAGAGAGGAGGTGGGAGTTGATCTTGAGAGAGGTGCATATTGTCTTTCAAGGCAGAAGTCTCTGCATCGTCCACAAGTCATCAGAGAATGCTAGTCTTCAACAGGGAAGAGTGGGATACTTCTGTGGGCCCAGAGAATTCAGGAGGATTTGGGACTCAAGATTTTTGAGTGTATCGAGTTAAAGGTCCTCATCTTATGTATGCTTCAAGGTTCCAGTCCCTTCTGATCAGAGGACTGTCAGATTTACCAGGATTGAGAATTTAATCCTTAAAGCTCAGAACCCTTGTAATTAAGTCTAGAGCCTGGTCCTCAGTCTTTCCTCTCTCTGGTTACAGGAGATGAAAATCTCTTTATATGTTGCAAAAGATGCCCTCTGGTTTATACATTTATCCTGTAATTAAGAATTAATCACCTTCATACTAGCATCACTTTTTTGTCATGCATCTGTCCTTCACCCCTGTTATGGGATGCATTGTGCCCACCCCTGCCCCATCCATTCATATGTTGAAGTCCTAAATCCCAGTACTTCAGAATATGACTTTATTTGGAAATAGGGTCATTATTGATGTAATATTTGTTAAGGTGAGGTTACTAAACTGGCTCTAATTCAGTAACTGTTGTCCTTTTAAAAAGGGGAATTTTGGATGCAAAGACACTCACAGGGAGAACTCCACATGAGGATGAAGGCTGAGATCAAGGTGGTGCTTCCATAAGCCAAGGGCCACCAAAGATTGCTAGCAAACCACCAGAAGTTAGGCAAAGGCATAGGACAAGTTCTGTCTCACAGCCCTCAGAAGGAATCAATCCTGTTGATAACTTGATCTTCAACTTCTGTCCTCAAAAACAGATGGTAAGTTTTTACTGTTTGTGGTATTTTGTTGAAGTAGCCCTGGCAAATGGGTATATCCCCCCAACCCATCCAAGTCCATGTTTAATATTTACCACTTCCTATGGATTTCACAAATGCCTCAGATTTTGTCCCTTCCCATACACTCCCTTTAATCACTATTCCACCCTAGTTCACCACTCATGACATTTTATACAACTGCACTGGTACAGCATCAAGGGGACAGTCATACTCCTCCTACCTCTGCCGTTGAGCTCCTCATTGCCAGGTGGATGTCATGTGCTCCAGCTCCAAAATCCTGTTTTAGATTGTTTTTAAGTCTACATCTGGAAACAACAGTCCTAGGTTGAATATCTTAAAAAAGACTTTGGGATGAAGATTAGCATGTAGGAATTTTTGGGGGGGGTGATTTTAGGATCAATACTTGTGAGGAATGAAGAAAATAAAATTGGTCAGAGGTAGGAGTTAAACTGTAATGCAGTTGCAACCAAGGCCTTAGTCAATCCCACAGGGAAATCTGCAGCCCTTCAGAGTTGTTTTGAATTGAGACAAGGGTGCCAGGTCTTTACAGAGCAGCATCGACCTGGTGTTGGATGTGGGCTGTCATTGAAGTTGGGTGGAAAGCTGTCAGATCCCACCACTCTCAGAAGCTGGAGAATGAGAGCCTCCATCTGAAGGGGGGTCTCGTCAGTACACAGCATTCATTACTCTTTCTATTTTAAACCACATAAAAATACTAGATAAACTATTGCAAACATCCTTAGCATTCATAGTGAGACACTTGGTATGTACCTGGCTAAGTAAGTCAGCTTCTCTCTCTTTCTCCTCATGAAAATCATACAAAAATAACAAAGGGAACAACTACCCACAAATTCATCTCATAAATTAGGAGATGGGGATATTTTGCAGACTTTATCATAAATACAAAATTTCCATAAAGCATCTGAGATCTGATAGAAAACTCAAAAGAAGATGTAAAAAAAAAGTACATAGAGTGATAAAAGGGCTCAGTAGTGATGGATCTTAAAGCAGCTGCTTGCAGAAAGATATTCCTAAGTGGGAGGCTTAACCTGAAATGCGAAAGATGTGGTCCTTGCTTACAACTACCCAGTGCAGGATGTTATTGGGCCAAAGCCATACAAAGGTGCTCCCCGAAAGTGAGGAACTCACCCATCAGTGTGAAGACTTTCTCCTCTGTGAAAATAGAGTGGGGAATGGTGTGAGGAGGGTTGAAATCAGGTGGAATCTTACGGGAAAAAGTGGAAAAAGCATAGGAGATGGAAAGAGTACCCAGTGGCAGCAGATTTCAGAAAACCACAGGAAAAGTACACTTCCTAAAGTGAGGGATTCATTCTGAGTAGCAAAGACAATATTTCTTTCGCAAAAATGAGTTAGCAGCTGGGATGTCAGCAGAAGGCCTGCATAAAGTAATTAATTAATTAATCTATTTGCATTTTTTTAAAAAAATGGACTTTACTTTTAGAGTAGTTTTAGGTTCACAGAAAAGTTGAGCAAACAGTACAGACAGTTCCCACAGATGCCCTGCTCCTCTACATGCACAGCCTCTCCTTCTGTCAACATCCTGTATCAGAGTGTAAGTTGGGTGGAAAGCTGTAACACCTGTTACAATTGATGAATCTCCGTTAACACATCATTATCACCCAAAGTCCATAGTGTGCCTTAGGGTTCACTCTTGGTGTGGTACATTTTGTGGATTTTGACAAATGTATAATGACATATATCCATCATTAAAGTATCATATAGAATATTTTCACCACCCTAAAAATCTCTGTGCCCTGCTTATTCATTCCTCCCCACCTCCTAGTCCCTGGCAACCACTGATCTTTTATTGTTTCCATGGTTTTGCCTTTTCCAGAATGTCATATAGTTGGAAGGTCAGTTTTTAAAAATCTTATCTATTTATTTATTGTGAAGGAGGATTAGGTTTGTTTGTTTGCTTGCTTGCTTATTTATTTGTTTAATGAAGGTACTGGGGATTGAACCCAGGACCTTGTGCATGCTAAGCAGGCACTCTAGCACTGACCTATACCCTCCCCTCAGAGTGTCATATATAGTTGTAATCTTACAGTATAGGGTCTTTGCAGATTAGCTTCTTTTACTTAGTAACATACATATAAATTTCCTCCATGTCTTTCATGGTTTGATAGCTTGTTTCTTTTTAGTGCTAAATAACATTCCATTGTCTGGATGTACCACAGTTTGTTTATCTATTCACCTAATGAAGAGCATCTTGGTTGCTTGCAAGTCTTGGAAATTATGAATAAAGCTGCTATAAACCTGTGTATGCAGGTTTTTGTGTGGACATAGTTTTCAGCTCTTTTAGGTAAATACCAATGAATATAATTGCTGGATCTTATGGTAAGAGGATGGTTAGGAAGCATCAAATTGTCTTCTAAAGTGACTATTATCATTTTGCACGCCCACCAGCAATGAATGAGAGTTCCTGCTGTTCCACATCCTCACCAGCATTTGTTGTTGTCAGAGTCTCTGGATTTGCTCATTCTAATAGTTGTGCAGTGGTGTCTCATTGTCATTTTAATTTGCAATTCCCTAGTCACATACAATGTTGAACATCTTTTCATATGCTTATTTTCCTCTGCATATCTATGGTTAGGTGTCTATCCAGGTTTTTCACACACCCCCCCCTTTTTTTTAGTTGGTTTGTTTTCTTATTTTGGGGCTTTAAGGGCTCTTTTTATATTTTAGATAGCAGTCCTTTATCAGATACGTCTTTTGCAAATATATTCTCCAAGTCTGTGGCTTGTCTTCTCATTCTCTTCACAGTGTCTTTTGTAGAGCAGAAGTTTTTAACTGTAATAATGTCCAGCTTATCAGTTACTTATTTGATGACTTGTGCCTTGGTGTTGTATCTAAAAAGCCATTGTCATACCCAATGGTATGACATAGATTTTCTCCCATGTTATCTTCTAGGATTTTCAGACTTTTGCATTTTACGTTTAGGTCTGTGATTCATTTTGCGTTAATTTTTGTGATTGATGTAAAGTCTGTGTCTGGATTCATTTTTTTTGCACGTGGATGTTCAGTTGTTCCACCAGCATTTGTTGAAAGACTATCTTTTTCCATTTTATTGCCTTGTCAAAATCAGTTGACTATAGTTATGTGAGTCTATTTCTGAGCTCTCTATTCTGTTCCATTGATGTATTTGTCTATTGGTTCACCAACAGAGCATTGTCCTAATTACTGTAGCTTTATAGTAAGTCTTGAAGTTGGGTAGTGTCAGTCCTACAACTTTGTCTCCTTCAATATAGTGTTGGCTTCTTCATATGGGCTTTAGAATCTGTTTGTTGATCTCTACAAAATAATTTCCTCGGATTTTGATTGGGATTATACTGAACATATGGGCCAAGTTGGGAAAAAGTGACATCTTAAAAATATTGAGTCTTCCTATCCAAGAACATGGATTATCTCTCTATTTAATTCTTTAATTTCTCTTGTCAGAGTTTTATAGTTTCCCTCATATAGATCTAGTACATATTTTGTTAGACTTATACCTAAATATTTCATTTTTTGAGTGCTAATGTAAATGGCACTGGGTTTTTAATTTCAAATGACACTTGTTCACTGCAGTTAACTTTTGTACTTTAACCTTGTATCCTGCAACCTTGCTGCAACTGCTTATTATTTCCAAGTCATTTTTATGGTTGTTGTTGTTAATTCTTTTGGATATTGTACATAGATGATCATGGTGTCTGTGAACAAAGACAGTTTTATTTCTTCCTTACCAATCTGTATTCCCCCCCCCCCTTTTCTTTTCTTATTGCTTTAGCTAGCACTTTAAGAATAATGTTGAACAGGATTGATAAGAGGGGACACCCTTTCCTTGTTCTTGATCTTAGTGGGAATGCTTTGAGTTTCTCATCATTAAACATGATGTTAGTTGTAGATTTTTGGTAGATATTCTGTATTAAGTTGAGAAAGTTCCCTATATTTCTAGCTTGTGGAGAGTTTTCATAATGAATAGTTGTTGTACTGCATGTAGTTTTGATTGGAGAACCATATTCAATAGTAAAAAAAAAAAAAAAAGAAACAATTAGAAAGATAATATTATTGACCAAAATTGAGTAGTAAAAGAAGGTGGTTAGGGAACAGGTGGAGGGAATAGGCTAATTTTGTCATTGTAAGAGAGACTTAATAGAGGATTAATGAACTTTATGATATAGCATAATTATAATGATAGTTGTTAGAACAAAAATAGAAAATTTCCTAGGTAACAAAATAAGTATATAGAAAATTCACTTCTACATAGCAAAAGACTTAGGAAAAAATAAGATAAATTGATCCATATATTTAAATTTGTTTACCTCATCTACTAATTAGAAAAAAAAATTTCAAATCACTTTACAAAAGCAAAATTAAATCTTATAGTACCATGCATATATTCTTTAAGTGTTCATGAAACATTGATGAAATTTATTAATATTTGAGATTGTAAGAAAGCTTTATATATTCCAAAATCTTTCTTATTTTTTCTGTGTGTACTAATAAGTCTTTGACAAAATGCAACAAAAATTAATAAATTTAAAATTTCTCAATAACATAGGAATTAATAGTTATTTCCTAAAAATCATAAAACTTTCTATTTTAGCTTCCAAACCAGTATCATGATTATTGGGAAGCACTAGAGGCATTTTATTTCATGTCAAAAATAAGACAAGAAAGCTGTCAAGTAGGGTACATAAGGGCAAAATCCTTGCTTCATCTGTAATAAGAAAACTTGGATAAGCAAATGAAAAAAATAAATAATACTAATTATCTTTAGAACTCTTGAAGAGCTGTGAACCCAAAGAAGATAAATAAACTTGAACTTCAGAGAGGGATGAACCTGATAGGGGATCTGGGTGGCACATCAGTGAGAACTTCAGCCACTTCCACCCACAGGAGCAGTTGCCTTGGGAGACAGGTGGACAGAGGAGCAAGGTTGCCGTAGGCAATCTACTAAGACAAGGAGAACTTTCAATGATTGTACATAAGCTGGTATGGAGCACTGGAATCTGTAAGCTCAAACTCAAAACTAATCAGTCCTGTCCAGTTTTCCACTGTGGACTTTTACTAAGTAAGCAGCAGTACCACCAAGCCAATTATACATTGCTGGTGGCAAGTATAAATTGTTACCATTGCTAAGGAAGACAATTTAGGAAAAACTATCAAAATCACAAGTGCCTATGCCTTTTGACCCAGTGTTACAATTTGGGGGAATTTATCCTGTAGCTATACTTGCATACCTGGTAAATGATCTATATATAAAATATTCTTTGCAACATAGTTTGTAGGAGAAGAACATGTAAATATTACAAATGTAGGGAATTGATTAGCTAAGCTATGTTCAGTCATACAATATAACATGACTGTACGAAAAAGGAGAAAGCACTCTGTAAAATATGCAAAGATCTGTAAGATGTATTGTTAAGTGAAGAAAAGCAAGGTTCAGGATAATGTGTATGGCATGCTACCTTTTCACTAACAACAGGAGATAATTAGGATATATTTTATGTCTGATTATACAGGTGTAAACAAAATCTATTGAGATATGCAAAATCAATAGTTATTACATATGGGTTTTTTTGGGGGTAGTATGCTATATCAATGTATTACATTTTAAAATTTAAGTTAAAATTCATAATTGAGTTTACAAAAATGTCAGGGAAAGCCTAGCTGTCATAAATGAATAGGAAACAAACAGCAGAGAGAGTGGGAGTTGGAAATTTCATTGCCTTTGGAGGCAGGAGTGAAGCTTGGTAATTAAGGGCTTGAGTTTAAGTGATTATCCAGAAGGTGGGGAGCAGAAACTGAGCTCTTACATTAAACTGGAACTCTTAAAGGGCTACAGGCTAAGAGAGAAGACAAAGTCTGCTGTTGCTAAGAGAATAGATTTTAAAAGTTCTTATCACAAGAAAAAAGAGCTAGTTACTATGTGTGGTGAAGGATGTTAACTAGGCTTATTGTGATCATTTTGCAATATATTCATATATTGAATCATTATTTTGTACACTTGAACAAATATAATGTTACATGGTAATTATCTCTCAACTTAAAAAAAAAAAAAAAAGAGAAAGAAAGAAGTCTGCCCACAAGCAGAAGCAGGTAAGTGATAAGGAAGTTTATGTTTCTCAGCCTTGGCTCTAGGTATGGGAAAATCGCTCTTCTAAGGATTCATACCTGTTGGTCTGACCTCACTTGGATTTAAGTTTCAAATACGTACCCACAAGAATGACTCTAATTTAAAAGAATAAGACCAGGTTGTCCATGACTGCCACTATTATTTAACATTTTACTGGAGTCAAGAGAAAAAAATATACATAAAAATTGAAACTGAAGGAAAGAATAATTGCAGATAATATTATTCTATATCCAGAAACCCAAGAAATTAACTAAAAGAAACTCTTCTATAATACAATAATTTACTAAGGCAGCAGAGTAAAAAATAATGTACAGGAATGGAAATTTTCCTATATGTGAACAAGTGGTGTGAAGAAATAGAAGAAAAAATATTCTGAGCAGATGGAAAAAAGACAAAAATGAAAGTCATCCTATGGCATGTAAGTGAATTAAGCTTCTCAGTTGAAAGACAGAGATTATCTGGTTGGATTAAAACCATTAAATAGTAATAATAAGCTCCTAAAATTAAAAAAACACACCGAGAGTCAGCTATAAGCTGTTTATAAGAAACATGCTTAACATGTAAGAACCTAGAAAGTTTGGAAGTAAAAAGATACTAAAATGTGTTCAGTAAGAGTGAGCCAGTGGAAAGCCAATGTAGCTACGTCAAGATGAGATAAAGTAGATTAATGGAAAAAAATGATTAAGAATAAAAGGGCCATTTGATAGAATCTAATTCCAATCATGACAAAAAAAAACTTTTAGTAATCCAGAAGCAGAAGAGGAAATCTTCAACTCAGCAAAGGGTGTACACAATATAATCTTCAGCAAAGATTACAATAAATGTCAAAACCTCACAAGTGTTTCCTTTAATTTCCTTTCTATATCACTTCCATCTAAAATTAATTTCCAGTTATTAGAATGATAAAATATGGGAAAAGAAATAAAAGTTACAAAGATTGAATAAGAAGTACAAAAGTTACTATTATTAGCAGATAAAGGCTATCTATGTGGAAAAATCCATAAGACTACTGGGACAAATTATTAGAAAAAAGATCTCATAAAGTTTACTGTATATGAGATCACTAGTGAAAACTAACTTGTTCTCCTTTACACCAGCAATAGTTAGAAAATGTAAATGTGGCAGAGGTGACTGTGGCCCAGACCAAGCACTTGGTCATCACTGTCAAGACTGTATGTTATGTAACCTGCGATTGTTGAGTAATCGGTGTTTATGAGACGCAGTTTCACGGAAGCATGGGCGCTAGTCACGTAGCCCGGAGGCGATTTCATGACCAGAGCTGTGAAACCTGAAAGGTTCCAGTGCTGATGACTTGATGGAGCTGAGCTGTCCCTGCATACTCCATTTTGTCTTTCATGACCACGTGGCTCCCAAGCGGCGATTTCTGGAAACTAGGAAGCCAGGCTTGACACTCACCAGACCTCTCTACATTGCTGTCATGCATGCTGTATGTTGTTGACTGTTGTATATTCTTTCTTCAAGTTAAGTGAACTTGGTGCTGGATGAAGGCAATTATTTCTTGTAAATTTAATTGCCAGTCCATACCCAAGACTACTACTGCTGGTCAAGGATAATTCTCCTGTGATTATTTTATAAATTTAATAAAATTCCTATCAAAGGAAAAATCCTGTAATATATATGAAATAGCAAAGAATCAAGAAAAACCAAGATAGTTCTGAAGAAGAACAAGATGGGGAGGAGGCTTACAAAATGATATTAATAAAAAAATGAATTACTGGCGGGGAGGGTATACCTCTAGTGGAAGAGTGCATGCCTAGCATGCATGAGGCCCTAGGTTCAATCCCAAGTAGCTTCATTAAAAAAAATAATTAAATAAATACATCTAATTACCTCCCCCCTCCAAAAAATTTAAAAAAACAGAGCAGGTCTCAGCAAACATTAAGAACTAATAAGAAAATTTTAGGGAGGAGGGTGTAGTTCAAGTGGTAGAGTGCTTGCTTAGCATGCACAAGGTCCTTGGTTCAATCCCCAGTACCTCCTCCAAAAATAAATAAATAAACTTAATTACCCCAAAAAATTTTTTTAAAAAAAGAAAAAGAATTATTAATGAGGTGATAAATAAATAAGCCAATAGAACAACTTAGGGAGCTTCAAAACATACCTTCTCATTTATAGGAATCTGATGTATGACAGATATGGCATTAAAAAGTAGTGTTAAAGTGGGTGAATTATTCCATAAATAGAGCTGGGACAATTCCTTAACTATATGGAGAAATAAAGTAAATTCTGAGCACACACCATATTCCCAAATCAATTTCAGGTGTAAAAAAAAGCTATAAAACATTTAGAAGAGAAAAGAAGAGAATGCTTCCATGGTCTAAAAATAGATTCTTTTAAAACATTTTTAAAAACATTTAAAGGAAAGGACTGGTAAACTTGATTATGTTCACACTGAAATATTCTATGTATTAAAAGATGTATTATTGTCCAGAATATTAAAAATACTTCCACAAATCAGTAAAAAAAAAAATGTCCAAAACCCTCCGTAATAAACAATGGGAAATTATAGGCAATTTATAGGAGAGAGAAAACCAAATGACCAATAAATACATAAAAACATCATCAAGGTCATCAGTAACCAGAAAATGACCAATTAAAATTGTAATGTGATACTATTCAAGCACTACAAATAGGCAAATATTATACATACAACAATACCAAATACTGAACAAAGATAACTTACAAAAATTGACAGTGGGATTATCAGTGGTTACACTATCTGTGAAAGTGCAGTGTGGCAATACTGAATCAAGTTTAAAATGCATTTATCTTTTTTTTTAATTGAAGTATAGTCAGTTTACAATGTTGTGAAAATGCATGTATCTTGAAGCGATTCCACTCCTCAGTACAGATGTAGCAGAGTGACCAGCAGCATCAGCGCCGGCTAGGAACTGTTAGAAATGTGAATCATAGACCCCAACCTCTCACCTTCTGAATCAGAAAAAACCCTGGGGGTGGAGCCCATCAACAGTGTTTTAGATAAACAACAAGTTCACACGGTACAGCACAAGGAACTATATTCAGTATCTTGTAGTAACTTATGGTGAAAAAGAATATGAAAATGAATATATGTATATTCATGTATGACTGAAGCATTATGTTGTACACCAGAAATTGACACAACACTGTAAACTGACTGTACTTCAATCAAGATATATATATCAAGCAAACAAACAAACAAACACAAGGTAAGGAGGGTATAGCTCAAGTGGTAGAGTGCATGTTTAGTATGCACAAGGTCCTGGGTTCAATTCCCAGTGCCTCTTCTAAAAATCATAAATAAATAAATAAACCTAATTATCTCCCCCACCGAAAAAAAATTAAAAAACAAACAATGTTATAACCAACCCTCCATGTGATTCTGATGCACACTAATGTTTGAGATCCAGGACCCTAGAAAAAAATCAACTGTGCCTGGAAAGAGATTTTTTTATTAAGAATGTTTACTATCAAATTCTTCTAAAAACTAAAAAAAAATTTTAATTTAAACATTTTTTTTCAGAATTCTTGCTAATGGAAGAAAAATTAGAAGCATCTTAACTATTCATTAGTAAAGAATAATGTATAAATAATACAGTAATGTAAAGGATAAATAATGTAAGAATGTATAAATAAATTCTGGCAGTCTTACAATGGAATACTAAACCAGAGATGAACTAGACTTATATGTATTATATGTATTTGTATGTCTTAATATTATATTGAAGAGAGAATAATTTTACATATAAAAAGGTTCGTATGGGGAGATACGGTGGGGACTAAGGCAAACTGGGACTCCCATGCCCCATCCTCTACTAAGGGCTAGTGCAGTTATCATGCAGGAATGTGCACACAAGTGCAGATTTTCCAATTTTTCAGGCATGGTCAAAAATTAGAATTTTTATATGAAATATGATAATATTTGAGTATTTGTAAGTAATTAAAATTTATGCATACCTAAGAAAATAGGATTGTAGTTAGCTTCAGTTAAGTGGCTACTAATTTGCTTCCTCTTCTGTAGTATAGATATTAAGGCATTAAGAATTTATGATAATTCCATCTGATTTCAGATTTGTCTTGTCCAGTATATGCATTCAAGTTTATTAGATGGCATTATAGCTATAGTTTTAAGTATGTTTAAAGTTAATAATGGACAACGTTCTCCAGCTTGTGTGCAGCTGACTACAATGCTTCAATAATTCTGGGCATTAAGTTGGAGGGGAAGAATGGTGGCACATAAAAGTGGGAGGGTGTAGACAAGGGCAACATAGTGTTTTCATGTATTGCTTTTATATGACTTTTCAAAGGCTGAGGAAGTGCTTCATATAACATTAAAGAATACATATATTCTTTACACACACAGATAGTAATGTAAACGCTGTGTGTGTGATGGTAAACGCTGGCTACAGTATGTCTGTGGAACATCTGAATGACTTTGAATAAGTCTTTTACTTTCCTTCAGGCTCTAGTCTTTCCTGATAGAATGAACCATATCTTGGCTGTCCTTATCACAGAGACTCAGCTCAGTCCCAGACTCATTGCTATTTCTTTAATCATAAATGCATTACAACTAACTGAACTAATACATAAAATGAAGAGCTTATTCTAAAATTATGCTATTGCAACCTTCAGAATTCACATTCTGTGATGTAAAAGGCTATGAAAATATTTCTCACCTATATGCGCAATCAGATTAACCTTTATAAAATGTGTTTTAGAACAAAACCAGAAGATGGCAATAGAGTAACATAAATCTAAACACTAGAGGCACTTAATATAGTTTTGTGTAACCTTTGTCCTTCAATATACTTGTATTGACTATTCCTCTAACCTTTTGTCTCACAATTCCTACGAATAGCTTGTTAGGCAAGTGGGCTGAAATGCATACTTCCCAAAAAGAAAAAAAAAAAAAAAAAAGAAAGAAAGCCAATGACGGCAAAACCCCATATTGTATCAGCATTCCCTTGCTCTGTACAAAAGAATATCCAGAACTCTTTCTCAGCCAGGCAAGTTTTCATTTCAAAAAGTTTGTGGGAATACAAAAGACAAAAGACTGTCCAGAGAAAGAGTTACATCCAAGAAACATTGAGAAACTTGTGTGTAGTAATTGCTTTCAGTCTTAATTTCTGATGGGTGATATAACACCATGGTTACGTACTTGGGCTAGCTGAAAATTTGGGGTTCCATCCTGATTTTACCATTTACAGGCTCTGTGACCCTGGGCACATTTTTTTTTTTTTTTTTTACCTGTAACTTAATTTCTTCTACTGTGAAATAGGAGTGATCATAGGTGTTCTCTTGTGGTGACATTGTAAGGATTAGAAGAAATGATACTTTTAGCTCAGTGTCTGACATGTAATAAGAAGCTAAAAAATGTTAACTGTTACTCTTCCCACTAAATGTGGATGAAAGGAACTTGCTTTGTAATTAATTTTGAAAGAATACTAACCATTGAATGGTGTCAGAATATTTTTTTTATTGCTTGTTTAGTATGTAGCTGAAATCTATTTATAGTGGACATTGACTTCTGCCATTATGTCTGAGCTAAGGAGAGACTGGTGTTTTTACCCCCCCCCCTTTTTTTTTTGGCCACAGATATATTATCTTTAACATTGCATTCAATCTCCTCTAATCGGTTTGTCAAGTAAATGCAGGCTCATTTCCACCCACTGATGATGTGATTAGAGCTTTATAGAGCAGGACTATGTGATGTGATCTTATTTGTGCCAGTGATGGTAGTAAAAGAATGAATAAACCAAGATCTTTCCATTGCTCTCCCTGAGCTATCTGGTTACTCAATAGGAACATATGAAGTTTTGCATTTTAAATTGCATAAAATAACAAACTGCATTCAGGTCAGCAGAGGGGCTCCAACCTCTTTCAAGAAGAAAGAGAGAGACAGAGAGATATCATTAAGAGACTACCTCGCAGAAGTCTGGGAGCCTGTAGTGAAAAACCAGCATCATAATTGATCATTCATTTCAAAGTAGTTAAAGCAGAAATGAGAGTCAGTGAACTGTAATACATAGAATTATTCTGTTCACTGTCTTTATAGACATGGTGTTACCTACCTACTGTCATTTTTTCTCTTTCAAATCCAGACAGTACCAATAATTGATTTAATAAACACTTTCCATCTAAATACCAAAGTCAGATTTGACTGTCCTTTATGAGTGAATTACCACATTCTGTTGATTCTTATTCTTTATTTTGTGGTTGGCTTTATTCCTTTGATAACCATGTAAATTTAAGAAGCTAAAGCTCTAAACTGTTCTTAGAAACAATGATCAGTACAAACACGTAAACTAAAAAAAGTTCAATATATTGTATATATGTATTTACATGCAATATATCATATGTGTGCAGTCAAATTGTAACAATTCTACCTAATAAAACTGAAAAATGGAAAAAAAGTCAGAAGTTCTCATTTCACATTAGTATAACCTGAGGGTTTTAAAAATGCCAAAGCCAGGGCCTCATTCCAGAACTCTTAAATTAGAGTTTCTGTAAACAAGAACATAGATTACTTTAAAAAGATGTTTCCCAGGTGATTCTAATATACACCCAGAGTTGAGAACGACTGAGGTAAGTATTACGTAGTTAGCACTGCTAGCTTGGCCCTGGACAAGCTGTTTATTAATTCCCTGACCCATTTTCTCTAGCTCTCTTGCAAATGTATTCCATTCGTCTCAGCTATCCTTCCCGCACTTTTCAGCACACCTACCTCCTTCTTAACCAGATCCAGGACATCTAATGGGATTTCCCTGGCTTCCTGCCTCTCTGCACCCCAGTGTGCCTCTACTTCACAGGTCAGTTTTCTCCCCTTGTCTCAAAGGCAGAAGTGTCCTTTTTGTGTTGTTTTCAAAGCTTTCTCTTCCACCTTAAATTTGCCTCCATCCCTCAGGACCATGCTCCTTCAATGATCTTCTCTTGTCTTGAATTTTCAATTCAAGCTCTACAAACTCTTGAGTCTCTCCTAGGTGCTAGGTGCTAGGTCTCCAAAGGAGAAAGAGACAGTCAAGGAGTTCAGTCAAGGAGGGATGACAGAAACATAGACCTGATTATACTGCGGTGTGATTTGGACAACAAGAAAATATGTAAAGAATATGAAAGTAGCAAAAAGGAATATGATTGCCAGTTTTTCTGAACCCATGACAGAAACATAGACCTGATTATACTGCGGCGTGATTTGGACAACAAGAAAATATGTAAAGAATATGAAAGTAGCAAAAAGGAATATGATTGCCAGTTTTTCTGAACCCAATTCCTCCAATGCTAAAAAAAAGAAAAAAGAAAAAGTCAGTTTTGCATATCTTAAATGCCAATTGACTTTTTTTTTATTATTAAATTAATTGCCCCTTTTTACTGTCCTTTCTTTCAGTGCCAAATTTCTTCAAAGGATAACTGACATTCATGCCTTTAGTTCCCACACGTTTCTTAACCTTCTTCCACTCTAGCATCTGTTTTTACTGCTAGCATTGTCTGGCTCGCCAATACCCTGCTTTTCACTAATCTGATTTCTTAGCAGTATCACATGCACTGAAACCTTCACTTCTGCTGGCTTCTCTGACATTTCATCCCCTCCATTCTCCCCTAACCTCGCTGAGAAGTCTTTGTCTAGCTCATGTTTAGTGATTCTTCTTCTTCTCACCATTAATTAGGTGCTCTTAAATATTCTGATCTCAAACTTCTGTCTTTTTTCTGTGCACTCCCTTCTTTGAAGATCTAATCAAACTTCCACTTTCATCTAGAAGAACAATATAAATAATGAATTTCCAGTCTAATAAACCATTAGCATTAAGGGTAGGAATAATATCTTACTATTCTTTAAAAAAAAATCTCTAGTGCTAGGTATATTTAAAAAATATGATTAAGTAAATATGGAAAAATGTTAATGGTCTTGAGTATAGTGAAGAATAGATGGGAGTTATTTGCATTAGTCTTGCAACTTTTTTATAAGCTTGAAATCGTCTCATAATAAAATTCAAAAAAAATTAATCTGGAGTGTAAATATCTTCCCTTCATCTCTTTTGGGTGAAAATAATGCATAAATTCTCTTGAATGTCAATAAATGAAATTTTATTTATGCCCTTAAAATTTCTTTTAAAATCCTTTATAACTCAGAGAACAACGAAACATATTTATTAATCTTCAAAAAAAATTTAGATAGCTAACTATTATTTTTTTTTGTATGAGAAATAAATATTTCCCAAAAAATACTGAGTACCTACTTTGTGCTGGGCACTGCTCAACATGCTAAATATAGTTCCTGTCCTTATGGAGCTTATGTTCTGCAAGGGGAGAAAAGTGCTGAGACAATAAATAAGCGAATGATGGCATATCTGAAGATGATAGGTCTAAAGGGATAATGAAGCAAAAAACAAGGACAGGTGGTCAGGGGTGGTGATAGGGTTCATCTGAGCAGAGAATCAGGGAAAGTAAAGGAGTGAGCAAAGAACGTAACCAGTGGAAGAGCTGTCCCAGTCGGGGAGTAACAGGTGTAAGGGGCCTTATGTACATATCATGTTCAGGAAGCAGCAAGGGGACTGGAGTAGCTACAAGAGAATGTGAAAGAGGGAGAGTGATTAAGGGAAGAAGTGAAAGATGTAGAGGGTGTCAGATAATGTAAGACCTTA
The DNA here is from genome assembly GCF_036321535.1 of Camelus dromedarius. Classification (NCBI taxonomy): domain Eukaryota; kingdom Metazoa; phylum Chordata; class Mammalia; order Artiodactyla; family Camelidae; genus Camelus; species Camelus dromedarius. Next base: position 64,724,467 of record NC_087439.1, on the reverse strand, counting down.
CAGGACATTGTAAGTTTGTTGGTTTTTACTCCAAGTGAACTGCAAATGAATTGGAGGATTCTGAGCAGGCAGTGAGACAAACTCACTTACGGGGAGAATTGTGGCTATGTTGTAGAAAACAGATTGTAAGATGGCTAAGGTTGAAAGTTGATGTATTTGGAAGCTATTGCTATAATCCAGTTGAGTTATGGTAGCTTGAAGACCAGGGTGCTAGCAGTAGAGGTGGAATGAAGAGTGGTTTGAAGTTGGGTTTTTTTCTGAAGATGAAAAAGACAGGATTTGTAATAGATTGGATGTTGGGAGTGAAAGTGGCAGATCAAGGAACAGTCTAAGGTTTTCACTGAAGTGGGGAATACTGTGTGGGGAAGAAAGGGAAATCAGAATTTCATTTTTTGATATATTGCGTCTGAGATAACTATGAGACATACAAATGAGCAGGTTAACCAGGAACTTAGGTGTAAGAGCCTGGAGTTCAGGGGAGAGAACTATGCTAGAGAATACATTTGACAGTTATCAGTCTATAGAGGATACTGAAAGTTACGAGACCAGATGGGATCCTCTAGGAAATGAATGAAGAGAAAAACAGATGGCTAAGGTTTGGAGAACAAAAGAGCTTTCAGGAGATAGGGAAAAAAACCAAACCAAACCAAACAACAACAACAGGAGAATGTAGAGTTCTGAAGGAAGTGTTTGAAGGAGCAAAGAGTGATCGGTTTTGTCAAATACAACTGGTAGGTCAATTAATTTAAGGACTGAGAATTCAATTATGAAATGGGGGTAAATTGTTGCTTTGATCATAAAGTTTTGATGGAGTGGTGAAAATGAAAGGCCAGTGGGCTCAAGAAGAAGATTTAGAGGGGGAGGAACTGAAGACAGTGAGTGGAGACAATGCTTTCAAAGAGTGTCTTTGTAGAGGAGAGCAGAGGATTGGGAAAGAGATAGAGGTTAGGACGTTTTGAAACACAGGAGATACTACAACAAACGTGGATATTGATGGAAATGATCAAGCAGAGGGAAAATTTATAATGCTGAGGTGGAGGAATTGTAGAAGCTATGTCTATGTCCTTGAGGAGGCAGTGGGGATGGAATCCCTGCACAAATATGCAAGGTGGCCACAGCCAGGTTCCCACAGTAGCTGGAGGGAAGGCTAGTATATGAGCACAGGTGCATATAGGCTGGTAGAGAGGAAGGGAGAGCTTATGAAAGCTTGCTTCTGATTCCTCTATTCTCTCAGTGAAACAGAAAGCAAGGACATCCTCTGAGAGTCAGATGAGGTAGGAAGTGTTGGAGATTTGAGAAGAGAAGAGAAAGTGTGAAATATCAGTAGAGTGAGAAAGTAAATGTCTGAGGGAAATGTAATAAATTGGATTAAGGGTGTGTAAGGTCATGAATTTAAATTGAGACCAGGCACTGTTTTTTTCAGCCACTGTCAACTGTGCAGGTGTCACAAAGTAGACTGAACGATGGATTTCATCAAGTGAGTACTACAATGACTAAAGGGGCAAGGTATGCGGAGATGTGATTACAATGATGGACGATGAGAGCTAAACCAGATACAGTGTGAAGTGAGGACATGAAGGAATGAGAGACAATGGAGAATCAGGTGGGGGTAGGGTCAGAGGTTTGCAGAGTTTTTGGATCAAACTACTAAAGAGGGTGAGATAGAAAATTGCTATGATGTTTGAATTTGAGATTTTGGAGGGTGTGCAGTTTCTGATATCGGCAATGTGACAGGACAAGGCCATGTGAGTATGTGGCTGAGGTAAGATTAGAGGACATGAGCACTGGAGTAGAAAAGGCCATGGTACTGAGGTCAGAATGTTAGAAGGATCATTTGCATGGATATTTGAATCCTCAATACTTGTGAGAGGGAGTGATCTGGGGATCTGTAGAGGATTACAGCAAGGAGAGACAGCTGTTGACATGGCTTGATGGCAGGAACTTCAAAGCCAGAGTGTTCTAGGGCAGAGGGAGAAGAATGTTCTGGAAGTGACTGAACTCATCTCCAGACCTTGCATATAGGAGGTGTGGAAAGTAAACAGGTACCACTTGCAGGCAAAGCAGAGTTAGGAGAAGACCAAACTTCAGTTAGAGTAAGAAGATGAAGGGAACTTAAAGAGATTGAGAATATACTCTCTCTCTCTCTCTCTCTCTCTCTCTGTTCAATGCATTTTCTTTTAAGATATTAACAATCATTCCTTCTACCCCAAAATGTTTTAAGAATGTTGCCGCCCATCATTGCTATATTAACTGAAGATGAAACGTTTATGAAGTAATCTATATTTTCCTTATGAAGTATAGATTTTTGGTAATAGAAATTTCAGTTGAATGCTCTAATGAACTGTAATGTAAGACATCTGAACTAATTAATCTAGAATGCTGATGCAAGAATATGATTTTTTTTTGTAACTAGTCAGATGTTCCGAGCATAATTACCTGAACAGACAAGAAACAATATTATTTAAGATAAGACAGCAATAGTAGGATGACTTTGGACACATAGTTGCCTCAACTAAAAGTAAGTCAGTTTTTATTTTCTTCCAAATGAGGATACACACTTGTAATAACATGGATTGATTTTCAAATAAGACTAGTGAAGAATGATGACTTCATTTGGATTTTAAAAACTCAATTTGATACACATAACAACTTGGCTGAGTCTCAAGGGAATTATTTTGAGTGAAAAAAGCCGAGCCAGTTTGATACCATTTTGATGACATTCTTGAAATAACACAATTACAGAGATGGAGAACAGATTAGGGTTAGGGATTTAGGGGGCAGGGTGAGTATGGCCATACAGGGTAGCAAGGGGGAAGTTTGTGGTTATGAACTAGTTCTGTATTTGATTGTGGTGGTGGTTACATGAAGATAAAACTGACGGTGGTTACGTGTGATAAAACTGCACAGAACCACACACACACAAGTGCGCGCACACACACACACAAGTGCATGTGTAACTGGCGACATCTGAATAGGTTCTGTGGATTCCACAAATGTCAGCTTCCTGGCTTTGTTATTATGCAGTAGTTACACAAGATGTCAATATTAGGTGAGAAAGAATGACAGGTTCGTGGCACTTCCCTGTATATTTATGTGCAACTTCATGTGAATATACAAAAATGAAAAGTTTACAAAAGCCCTGCTAGCTCTCCCAAGAAACACAAAGAACAAACAAGAATATAGCAGGAATCAATGGATGCATAATTTAGAAATGAAATGCTGAGTTGTGGTGGAAGAATGGTATGAAATTGAAAAGTAACACTTAAAGAAGCCTTCCTGTTTTCATGCTTTGTTTAACACAAGCAACTGACTGGTATTCCAATTGACTTTCTGATATTTAACAGACTAGGAAACTGCTTTTAACATTTTCCATAGATTTGTCTTATGAATCCATCATTATCTAGCTTTTTTGCTACATTCGACACGATTTTCTTTGGAAATGGCTTCCATAAAATATATGTTTCTATGCAGAAGAATTATTAGCGCTTCTTTTAGCAGGTGATGACAGGGATGTGTCCATTGTTTCCATTTTTGCCTTGACTCTTTGGAAGTTCAGAGCTAATATATAAGAAATATAAAAAGATTTATATGCAAGAGCAAAAGGAATTACTTTCATACGTAAGTAAATAAATAAGATAAAGATTTTGAAAATGGCATTAGTTGTAGATGAAGACTACTCTGTCACTTACACTGACTTTGGTTCTTCCATGACCCTCCGGGTTTCAGCTCTTCGATAATTAACCTTATCTTGTTACCACTTCGAATATGCATTTGACTTCAGTTAGCTTATTTCTTGTTTCCAGAGCAGCTTGCCTCTGCTCAACTCTCTTCTAACTCAGAGTATCTCTTTTATAGAATAATTTCTGTCTCTTTAGATTCATTAAGCACCTGAAGGAGAAATGGGGAAAGATATAGACAGCAGGTCCGAGGAAAGAGGCCAACTTTTCTTAAGGTAATGCACTGCTAATATGTTGGCAAGACTATGTGCTAGTCTTTGGGTGAATCTATTTATTTAAACTCTCACAATCATAGGATTCAGAAGGGACTATTTGAAGAGACACACCCTGCTCAAAATCATACAGCTGGTCAGAAATGGATCCCGGATACCACACTCCCCCTTCAGTACTTTTTTCAAATGTCTCATGAGGTTGGGAGACGAATTGTTCATATACATACACACTGCTGACATTAGCAAGTTGTGTAACGATTTTTAAATGAAAGGAATAATTATACTTTGAAATTTAATTGTACTAAAAATACTCCTTGAAAATATACTGCAATAATGGTATTTCTAAATCTAAATCTGTTATTATCAATTTCTAACTTTTTTGTTTGTATAGTTTAAAATATCCCATTTAATTAAGCATCATTATACAAAATCTTTCATTATAAAATGTTTTCTAGGTCCTTGTGGATAGCAGATGATAACAATAATTTTCATTCATTCAGTGCTGCAACTTTAATTTTTTTTTTAAGTGGATTGAACCCAGGACCTCATGCATGCTAAGCATGTGCTCCACCACTAAGCTATTCCCCACCCCCAATCCAGCACTTTTATAGTTTCTCAAATACTTTCACACGATATTCATAACTGAGTGAAATAAGAATTGGTTTTGTCATCATTTTGTGGCTTAGAAAAGTTGCCATGGACAAAGCCAGTGGCAATTAGAACCCAAGTCTTCTGATGTTGAAGTTAGTGACTAAATTGACGTGCTTTTCAAGTCAGCAAATGTTGCTAAACTACCTGTGGAGGAACAGGCTGTATCTCCATGCTTGCTGCCACCCCGGTGTCAGGCCTGGCGCATCATTAGGGGCAGGAGAATGCAAGCCAAGATGAATGTGGACCCTGCAAGTATAATTCATATCTGGCAATGTTTATTATTTACTCTTACTTCAATTTGTGGGGCAAGGTGTTATTCAAATTATAAAATAGTATTTCAGAAAGGACTTCACAAAAAATTACGTCAAGCATTCAGATACTGCACAGGACTATTTAATGACAGTAGGATTCTAGCTTCCATCTTATCTGTAAATTTGCTGAAAGGGCTTGCCAGAAGCTTCTTTGCATGAGGACCCAGGAACTTCCGGGGTAACTCACTGAGGAAAAATGGAGTTGTGCACTGTGCCTTTGATTAAGTAAGAAAGCCTTAGTTTGGGGTTCCAGGGGTAGGGGTTGGGGTGGGGGCAGAGGTTAGAGGGAAGGGTGGTTCTGAATCCTGCTTGGTGCCTGTCCCTTGGTTTGGTTCCTCACCCTAGCCCCACTAAATGCATATGTGTGCCCTAGGCTGCTGCTCACCCCTGTAGCCCTGCTGTGCAAACTAGCACAAACTAGCACAAACCTCCTTTGTGCAGGTGCAGTCCCAGGAGCATAGGGCTTGGTGGCTCAGCAAGATGATGTAGACTTTGTGGGAAGAAAAAGCCTGCTCCTCCTTCAGGGAGATGTAGCCCCTCACCAGGGAGCTGGCTCTCAGCGCACAGACTATTAACCCCTACTCAGCTCTTCATTTAGGTACATTGTATAGTCATGCGTGCCCCACGTGCGCCCTATTTGGGGATGGTATAAAATCATACCTTAACAAAAACCCAATTTCATCTAAACAGTAAAATATTGACCATATCAGCAGCACTGTGTAGGGACCATTTAATAGCATTTAGCATAAGGCGAGAACTGGCATTGTCTACCACTTTTAAAAAGAAAACTGTTGCTTTGGCAACTTAAGAGATTTCAATGACTCAGTAGGGGCAGGAGGTAGTGGCCTCTAGCTGACATGGCCAAATGCAGCAGAAGCACAGTGGCTATTGTGGGTGTTCACTAGACATTCTGGTGCCCAGTGGGGACCTATGGAAAAGGGCAATTACCCAGCAGATTTGGTAGCATCCAGTAGGTGCCACTGAGCTAAGGTGCACGGTGGTTTGTACTGGGTGATCAGTAAAGCAGTGGTGAAGCTAGGCAGGAAGGACACGCATGCACATCTGTGAAACAGTCCTGAGGACTCTCAGAAATGCTTGCTGAGGGTCTGGTGAGGGAGGTACCCTATGTAGGAGTCTGGAGGTTGTGCCTTAAGGTGGTTGGTAGTGGAGGAAAAAACAGTAGATCTAGATTTTTGCTGTTATTGTCTGCCCATCTGTTCCTGCGATCTGGTGGGAAGCCTGGAGTAACTCAGGTTACACAAATAAAACATTAGAGATAAACCACATAATGCAGCCCATCCTTAATATGTTGCTTGAGGTCAAACATTAAAAGAATCTTAGAGAAAAATGTGACCTGGTGTTATTCCTATAAGAATGTTATAAATTTTCTTTGAGAAAGGAAAACTTGCTAGGCTTTTGTACAGAATAATCCTACAATTACATCTTAATATGAGAAGGAGCGATTTTCCACACCCCATAAATAACTCTAATAAAATCAAGCCAGCCGAACAGGTACAAATTGACAAGGAAGTGATGGAGGAGGGGTCACTGAATAAGTGATGGCCAAACAGATTTTAGAATTGAACTGGCTTGTCAAATCCAATGAAGAAGAAAATGACTTTTTGGGAGGTGAGAAAACTACTTAAAGAGTTCTTTTGGTATTCGATTTAGTTATTCATTTTGCAGAAAGATAGCATGCCACTGTACAAAGGCTGTGATATAACTGCACAGCCATGGTTGTCTTTTTATGTGAAAGAGGTAGAATGACAAGGAATTATAGGCCAAAAATAACTGTTCTGAGTGGGCTGGATTTGATGGGGTGCAAGCAGGAAGCAGCTAGATTCAGTCTCACCGCTCTCCTTTGGAGTCTCTCTGTTGAATATCTTCCGTCTTGGATCGAATCTTCTATCATTTACAATGAATTTTCCAGTCACTTTCACACAGTAAAGGCATTCTTCTTATTCTAGTCAGCATATTGAAGCATCTCTTAAAAGCGCATACATACAACACTCTTCCCAAGAAAAGTTCCACTAAACATAGTTTTCTCCACCTCATTACGTAAAACACGAGTGGTATAGTTAAATGGACAAGGAGATGGGAAGTTGTGAAAAACGACCCTTCCCTTTGTTGACTGAGTCCCCTGTCTGACAGAATATGCATTGGATTAGAAGAGTCTTCCTGACAGAGACCATCTCCAGTGATTAAGTGACTTAATGGTTGTCCTGTTCCCAAATAGCACTGCTGAAAGAGAACTACCAATGTGTTTGTGTTACACAGAGCTTGCAAGGTGAGATAATGTGCCAGTAATTAAGTAAACAGGGGCTTTTTTTTTGGAGGAGATTTTTATCCTACTTTTTGAAACAAGTTAATCCCGCTTCCACTCTCCTCTGCTTCAGAGGCTTGGGTCACTGCAGTGACATCCTCTGAGAGACGCCTGCTGCTTTCTGCATGCTCAGCTCTGATCTCTCGCTGAACCACAGGGAGTCACTAGAGACCAACTCAAATTCCTTCTTTTAGGCAAGTCATTTTCATGGCTTTGTAGGTGTTTGTTAAGAGGCCCATTCTTATATTTTCTTTTCCAAAATTATTTTAGCCCTGTCAATATAGTAGCATGCATCTTTAGCATGGCAGACGACCAGGTAAAAGATTTGGGTAAAAGCCATGGAAGTTCATTCCCTAATATCTTTTATAGTAAATTCTAAACTTTATGCAAACCTTTATGCAAAATTCACCACAAATATTTAAGGAAAAGTTAACTGAAGAAATCAGAGATGTTTGCTGGGAGATATATATATATATATAGGAGATATATATATAGGAGCTTACATGTATTATGTGTAATATAATAATATATTACAATCACAGACAATTATAAACATATTTCATATATCTCTATATAACTATATCTGTTTATCTATCTACCTTTCTATCTAACTGTCTATAGATTAACTACCACATATGCCAAATGCAGGCAAAGTCACCTAGTATACAGGCTGTTTAATCCCCACCATACCTGGGAAGATGTTTTTATTCTCATTTTTGTAGAAAAAGGAAAAGAAATTCAGCAAGATTAAGTGGCTTGCCTATAACCTCATATCTAAAACTTCCTGGCTTTTAGTCCATAACCTTCTATCACAGCAGTCTGCTCAAAGAGCAAAACAAGTGTGAATAACTTTCCTCAGTGCTTTATGAAAAGATAAGTGAGCCATCATTTATTCAATAAATATTTAACTTATAATTGTGTATTCCACCTCATTCCAAAAAGGATGAGGAAGCATATCAAAGCAAATAGAGTAAACTCAATAGGCTATAAAAGAGAAAAGAAAACTAGCCACAGGGAAATAGGTGAATTAAGAGAGAGAAAGTTACTATAAGGTGCATAGAAAAGTTGTTTTGCAAGTGTGGACCCAAAGACTTACATAATAAGGGGAATCCTCCTTGTCTTTTAGTCACGGTATTAAATTATACATTCCCCATGCTTCACAAAAGTTCTTCAATGTTGTTCTTTTCCTTCATAATCAAATATCTAGTCAACTAACACAAGTAAGAAATGAAGCTGGTTTGCTGCTTTGGTGTACTTAATAATTTCCATCTTTGTTGATTGGTTTTAAATTTGTGGAAACTATGCTTTTTATCAATATCATAACAGTTTTGAATTCATTTTTATTGAATAGGTTCAAAATGCAATAAATATTCAAATAATTTCAGAAAGACAAGTACAGGCAACCCATTGCACAAACCCAGATAATATCGCTGACGAAAGGGGAACTGTTAATTGGCAGGAAATGACACAAAAAGAGCTGGAAGTGGTCACTTGACTGGAGACCAAAAAAAAAAAAAAAAGCATAACTGAGCATAATGGTTAAAGAATGTCACTAAATAGTCTTCAAAAGAATAAGATATACAGAAATTAAAACTCACAGACTCATACACAGAAACTCATATCATAGAATCCTTCCTGTACAGATGCTAGAGGTAGGTTGCAAATGTGTCCGAAAGATCACAGTAAAGAGAAAAAAAAGTTTTGTTATAGATTTACAGTATATTGGAAAAAAAGGCCATCGTCCAAGGCAACTTTTTCTAGTTTAGAGAGAGATTTTTTTTTTGAGATGTGATATGAATATTTAATTTCTCTCTCTTTAAGAATTAAGAGGTTGCCATTTGGAAAAATGTCTTCAATGTGTGTAATTGATTTTTGTTCTCAACAACCTCTCTAATGAAGTATAGAAACTCATCAGATGACAAGATTGACCTCTAAGCCTACTCAAGATTCTGAGAACAAGTTTGTGTTAGTACAAGCTTAGTTCAGGAGAAAAATAACATACCTGAAGAAGTGATGGTGCCACAATCAGGGAAAGAAATGTCATGAGATTTTAATTTCAATTCTGGTTACATATAGTTTATTATGAAGGAATTTTCAAATGTCAGTTTGGTCTCTGAAGTAAGGAAACTCACAATAAAAGAATCCATTTTATCATTATTACTCCCTTGGGGTGCAATTCATATTTTCTATTATATTATTATGACACTTTCTCAATTTTGATCTTTTTTTTTTCAGTTGGAATGGGAAATAAATGAGAATTTTTATTATTTAGAAAATTTTAGCTAATTCTCTTTTTATCTAGGTTTAGCAAACTCAACAAATAATGTGTTAAACTCAGTCCAAAGGCATGTGAATTTCAAGGGAAATTAAACCTTTCTGATTTACTTATACATTACTCATTGAAATATTATTTGGTAGAAAATGCTTGATGTCCAGAAACCTTATGAACCATTTTATCATCTTTTTTTTAATTTGATTCAGAAAGTTGATTTTCATGTCTAGTAAATAAAGTTTTTATCTGGAAAGATGAAACCACAAAGTCTATCAATATGGTTATTATAGTTTATATCACCAGTTTTTCTGAACAGATTTGATATGGCTCACAATAAAAGCACTTTCAATAGGGCAGTTAAAAATAAAGGTAAAACTGAGATTAAAAAGATGTAAAGAAAAAATAATTTTATGGGGGGAATTGTAAAATATATTAAATTTGTTGTGAGCTTCCCAACCACCAAAGCAAAAGGGAAATCAAATGGTTTTACTTGAAAGAAGTCTGACATTTGATTCTATCTTCATCTTGGACAGCACACAGGTCATACTATGAAAGCAAAAGCTAAGCAGGGAGACCAACAAACCAGGAACACCTTGTTTAGCAATAGTTCCCCAAATAAATGAAAACCGGAGCCTTCTTGCAAAGTTCCAGAACTTTGTCTCTCTTAATCTTTTTTACCTCTTTAGCACCCCCTACACACAACTCTGGCAACCGTTTATTCACTGTATCTTTGCCTATGTTTGTTACTGACCCTTTCAGTCAGGCCTTCTGCCCCATGTCCTTTGTGCCAATAGGAGGCTGAGTTCTGTTCAGAAGCAAAGGAAACTTAAAAAAAAATTTTGTGTATGTATTTTTTTATTGAAGTATAGTCAGTTCACAATATTGTGTCGATTTCTGGTTTACAGCATAATTTTTTTAATTAAAAAAATTTTTTTTTCTTGGCAGGGGGTAACTAGTTTTACTTATTTAGTTTTAGAGGAAGTACCTGGGGATTGAAACCAGGACTTCATGGATGCTAAACATGCACTCTATCGTCTGAGCTAGCAAAGTTTTAGTCCTCAATCATTGAATGGAGAGATGAAAGCCGGTGCGTTAGAAGAGGCGCTCTCCCCAGTAGGCCGTGGGCGGGGACGCTTTATGGAGCTCTCACGGGGAGGGGGCGGAGATCTCACGGGGAGGGGGCGGAGCTCTCTCGGGTCGGGCGGGCGGGGCTGCCCTGCTCTAGCTCCTGGTCGCCGTTCCAGCGCAGAGTCTCTGCACACCGCCCGCCGCCGCCATTTTAAGTTACAGTATCCTGTCTGTACTTCGGCCGCGGTCGGCCAAGTCCGGCGCCCACGATTCTGCGTTGGGGACTCTAATCTGACGCATTAAGTGCGAGACTCTGCGTTCGGTCCCTACAGGCAAGTAAAACTGGACTAAGCAGAAAAGAAGAGGTTAGACCTTATAAAGTTGGTCTTACTTTTCCGAGAACAAATCCCTCCTCTGCCTTGTCCTGCTCCTCATTCTTGAGGGGCGCTGAGGGGCGCAGGTCCGTCCTCTCTGACTGCTTCCTGCTGAGTTTGGGCGTCATCGTAACTCCGAGTAGAGGAGCAGAGCGTCTCCTCAGCTGCCTTTAGACACGTTTATTGTTCCCAGGCCTCAGCCCTGACTGTTCGTATCCCTGAGCGATCACCACTGCAAGTTTCGTAGATTCTAACCTGGAGACAAAGGACACCAGACAATTTCATATGCATGGCCCGAATATTACCAAGAGAGTAATGGTCACATGTGAAATTTTTCCTAAAAGTGAAGCTATCTAGGTCTTTTGCCCATAAGTAAAAGTGTGCCCTGATGTCGAGGCTCACTGCCGTGGCCTGAGCATCCCTGGTCACATTTTTGTTGGCTTTGGTTCCACTTCCTGATCTTGGAGAAGTGGCCTTATGTAGGGAGTGTCCTGTGGGACCCAGCAGCATGCTTCCCTCTGGTCACCAGCGTTATACGCTCCAGGCGTGCTCCCTGTAGGGCTGCGTGCGCCCTTGTGTTGTGGTGGGGCCAACCACTGTAGGCACACTGGTTGGCAGGCCTGGCTCCCAGCCCTGTTGGCTGTGAGGCTGTGACTCTGTCGTGGCAGCAGGCCCACTAGAGGGTGAGGTGGGTTTCCCATGTGGTTGACTGAATGGCCCAGGGCGCACAGGTTGGTGCCAGCCCGCTTAAAGTTTGGTCCAGGTCCCTGTGTGACCTCGGCATGGGTGAGCATGGAGTTGATGCTGGCTCACTAGTGGGTCGAGTTGGATCCCCACATGACTGTCTGCATGGCCCAGAGTGCTGGGGGCTGGTACCCGCTTGCTGGTGGGGCAGGTAAGCCCCTGGTGCTGATAGTCTAGAGAGAGGATTCCAGAGTGGCTCTTTCCAGTCTAGTGTTATTGTCATAGAATGAGCGCCCCAGATGGGCTGCTTGCCAGCATCTCCATCCTCAGGGAGTCCCAGGTGCCTCCTGTCTCTTTGGGAGGGTCACCAAGATCAATCAACAAATGGGTCTGACTGAGGCTCCTCTGCACTGGGACTCGGAACACGTGGGATTTTGTGCGCCCCTTCGAGAGCTGTCTCTGTTTCCTATAGCTCTTCGGCTCTCCTGAACATAAGCCTCGCTGGTTTTTAAAGCCAGAAGTTCTGAGGGCTTGTCTTCATGGTGAAGGACCCCTAGGCTGGGGATCCTGATGTGGGGCTGGAGCACTTGCTCCTTGGGGAGGATCTCTGCATATTCCTCCAGCGATATTCTTCCTGTTTGTCAGTTGCCAACCAGGGTCCTGACTGTACCGCGTTTCTGCCCCTCGTACCCACCTCACTGTGACTCTTTCTTCATGTCTTTAGTTGTAGAAAATCTTTTCTGCTCGTTTTCAGGTCATTCTCAGAGATAGCTGCTCTGTAAGTAGTTGTAATTCTAGTGTGTCTGTGGGAGGAGGTGAGTTCAGGGTCTTCCTACTTTGTCATCTTGGCTGCACTATTATTTTTGAAAAGTTCAAGTGAACCAGGAGTATTTCTAGTGTTTATTGGATTATTTCTGGGCAATTTAAATATCTGTCTCTGAAAAGTCTGAGTTCTATCCTTTCTCAGCTGGTCCACCCCTATGTTTGCAGGCCTGGGGCAAGAGTTCACATCGAGACTCATCCACTCATCATAAATTTAAATACTTAAAAGTTATCAATCAAACTAACAAACTGTTATATAATATATATTCTGGTACTCTGTTGACAAATATAGCTTCATAATAACTTGGAAGGCCTGGTAAAAATTCTTGGACTTCTATTCTCACTTCCAGTTCCGTCCTGTACTGCAGGGACCTTGTGGTTAATGTGGTTAATTTTATTCTTACTTTAAACAAAACAAATAAACACTGGCTTTGGCCATCTGTTGGCGTTTGGTTTGCAGTCTTCCTTTAGGAGGATAGGAAGAATCCCACCCAGGTCCTGGAAGAGATCTTGGGGCCATTTGGGCAGGGAAGTCTGGGGTTCTGGGTATCCGGAGTGTGTAGGAGTGGGGATGTGGGCTCCCAGAGTGGCTTGTTCTATCTCTGGGTAGATTTCTTGGTTCTGAGAGTGTGTTGCTGGAGGTGAACCAGAGTGGCGCCCTCTACAGTGTGAGGTCCAGGGATAGGCCACATCTGCCCTGGCCGAAGAATGGGTTGGCTTCGCAGTTCTGTAAGGCTGTGGACTCTGGCCTGTTACACTGTAGGAACTGGCAGGTGAAGGGCAAAGCAGGGTATAGCTAGTACTTCTTACCAAATATTAATGAATAACAGAAAATTTGTCTTGGTACGAAGTTTCTGGAAAAATTCTCTGCAGGTGTTTGGAACCCTATCATCCTTCCTTTTACACCAACTCTCTTTAGCCTGTGAAATTGAGATCATTGCTTGAATTATTCCATCATTTTGCTTTTCTTTAGCTTCAGGTATCTTGATAATTCAAGACAATGTGACTCTATAGTCTGAATTCCAGGTACTTGCTGTTTAATCTCTTTTCTTTTGGGATATAAACTTGGTTTGCTGAATAAATTTTTGAATTTGTGGTTTTCTCTAGACTTAGAATTTAAAGGAAGATATTCTTTCTCCATTCTCTTAGGTTCCAAGGTATACCTGTCACTATGAAAAAAGACATGTAAATACAATTAGAGAAAAACACATCAAGAATTATTCTGGATATAATGTTACTTGAGAAATGTTACCATGAAATCCAAAAATAAAATTTTATTTCCCCAATTTAATGATTATTGTTTATTTCATTCATAGAGGAGAAAAGTTAAGTTCTTGTGTGCTATTTAAGTTTCAAATATACTTTGAGGCAAAAAAATTAATGGATACTATTATGTTATATAAATATATGTTAGGAAGGTGAGTTGAAGACAGTTTAAAAAACTTGAAAATATTTGCTTATGCAGCGTAGGCTTTTCAACAGTTATTTTTAAAGACTGAGGAATTAAGCACCTGTCATTTTTGCCAGCTGGTGTAGATGTTAAAAATTACTGTCAGTCTTCCGCCTGCTACTCGATTTTGCACCTGCTACTGCTTGAGTTATGGGCGTCTCACATATGGTAATTTAATAAGGTTAGGCCCCTTGGCAGTGCACTAGATGCCATCCCACTGGGAGTTAAAGCAGTTTTATAAGGTCTTGAGGGAAAAATACTAAATATGAAGTTTGAGACTAAAAATTTAGTCCCTTGTAGACATCACATTTTTCTAACTGAAAAATATTAAAGGAATATAGAAGATGGGAAACTTAGCTACATATTACAAAACAAAAATGAGCCTTTTATGACTGGACTATTTGTACCAGTCAATTTCTCCACATGGTGAATTTGTAATTTTTAAAAAGCATTTTTTATTTCCTGATGTAACAATCAAATATAAATACGTACTGAGAGCTGCTCTGTTCACTATGGTATCATGAGCCACATGTGGCTATTTATATTAAATAAAATGAGATACAATTAAAAATTCAATTCTGCCGTCACAGTAAGCCACATTTCAAGAGCTCAGTCGCCAAATGTGGTTAGTGGTTACATACAGGACAGTGTAGCTAGAGATTTCCATGTGTACTGAAGAGTCTAGTGGACAGTGCTGTGTGAAATTTCAAATTTCTGGTTTAGGCAAACTTAGCCTTAAAGATCTTGAGGCCATAGTGAATCTTCCTTAAAAGAATGATTGTAATAGCCCAGCATCATCTTGGGTTACAGAAACTTAGGTAAAGTTGAAGCTGTTGGCTACTGGAATCTGAGGGACCTTTGCTAAAGATAGAAGTGGCATGATGACCTGAAGTACCTACATCAGGACAAAGCTGTTTCAGCTCCTCACAATGTATAGGCAGCAGGTACTTTTCAGAGATTTTATAATCCCCGTAGATTATAGATATGTTTTTAGAGAGTGGGAGAACTATTTATCACTTCATTTCTTCCAAATATCCAACTATTAACTTGCAAATTCTGCATCTATTCTAAAGAAAAAGTGATATAGGATGGCTATGTTGTGATGAAGTAATTTAACAATTAGTCTTACCATCTGGAACATGTATTAAAAGATTGAATCAAGATTTTTGGGGCCCAGCCATGCAAAGTAGAGGAGCTCATAGCAGAGAGAGAATATTAATAGACAGGCTCTCGAGTTCTTAAGTAAGAGTCTCATCCCCAGAGAGGTTTTTTTTAAAGTAACAGCTGAAAGGTCACTTTAAACTTGATCCTTGAAGACGTTCAGTGAGACAGATCAAGGGCTTATTAGAATTTTCTAATAGGCCAGGTTGTCACTAGAACTGAAATGGATCAAGCTATGTATACAGTGATTTATACAAAACTGAAGAAACCTGCTTTCCTCTTAAATTGCCTGGATAGTTTATATTAGAACGTCTCTGATCCCATCTGAATTTCCTGTTTCTGTTTTGCTTTTTCAGTAATATATAATTATCATTATTATTCAGTTAGTTATTGTTATGTAAAGTGTAATTATTTGCTCTCTTAAAAGTTTACGATTCATCAATGCTCTGTACATTAACAAAAGAATTGGGATTTTAAGAATTAGTTTCTCTAAGCAAGAAGATAAAAACACAATGCGACTTGAACATTCCAGACTGACCAGAATTATTTATTGACTTATTATTTTAAGGATGTTCATTGACCCATGGTAGAAAATAAAGAGGGGTGCTTGGCTTTGAGACTGTCAGTATTTTATCCTTCTTGTCTAGAGCAGCAGACAGTTTGTGTGGTGTGGATATAATTCAGAGAGAAACGTAAGGTGTATAAAAATTCAGGGGGTCCTTCAGTCTAGAATGGTCCAAACTGCTTTGCTTTTCTGAGTGATGGTAAATGAATTTGGACACTTAGTCATGGGTGTTATTAAAATAAGGTTCCAGCCAGTCTTCATAAACAATGCTTGATCTGTAAAGGAAAAGGGAAAAAGAGTTAGATGTTGACTCCATCTTTTCAGAAAGAAAACCAGGAAGGAAATAATGTGAAGTAGAAAGGAAGAAAAAGCACAGAATGAACCATCACTTCCAAGGTAAGGCATTTCCTTGCTGCAAGAATCTGATTGCAAGTGCTTCACTTTGGATGTGATAACATTGTTTTCTAGAGCAGTAATTGTGAAAAATGACTTCAGTTTTTCAAGGAACTCAGGCTAATGCTTTTATTATTGTTATGTTTCAGCTAAATTAATTAATTAGTCTCTGGTTTGTTGAATCTCCACTGCATATAGTACAGACAAAGATGGGGTTTATACATTGAAGCAAAAACCTCAGAAGTTTTTGCTTATATGCTTATACAAAAATGCTCTATTTCTAAATACCCCATCTTAAGGAGTTGATGGCATGCTCTGCTTAATATAAATAACTCTTCATTAAGAACCAATGCCAATTATATATGTACATATACAGCATATAAATGAAGTTGCTACATTAAAAATACAGTATTGAGAAAGCCTTATATATTAAAGAGAACAAATAGATACCTTGGAGCTCCATTTAGATAGACATGATGTGCTTGACAAAAGCTGTAGGAATAATACAGATAGTTTAGAGTTAGAAAGCAGTCAATTTTAATAAAAGTTATAGTAAGTTAACTCAGTTTTAATTATTCTTAGTTATAACTCTAAAGTTTATTTTTTAAAGCTCTATATAGCCCACTATTCTTAATGCTGGATCTATGGCCTTTCCCCTAATTTTGAAATTTAGCTTTTTGATTGTTACATTCACATGGTTAAATTTTTTTCTTGAAAGTATGAAAGAGTTTATAACAAAAAAAAGTTCCTCGCCACTGTCTCCCTGCTATCTGGTTCCTCTCTCTATAGCTAAGTTGGTGGAGCTATTACTCATGTATAAGAAAATGTATGTTTCTAAAAATCTTCTTTTTTTTTTTTTTACAAATGTAACATGCTCTACAAACTCTTTTGCACTTGCTTTTCTCACTTAATAAGAATCTTGGAGATATTATCATAACGGTACACAAGGTTGTCCTTGCTCTTTTTTAGGGCTGTAGGGACTTTCACTGTGTAGGTGTACCAAAATCTATTTGATCCAGCCTACATTGATGGACTTTAAGTTGTTCAAATATTTGGCTGTTGTGAACAACACAATAATGAATAACCATGTATCACTCATTTCACTTGAGTGCAAGTGTGTCTGAAGACTACATCCTTCGAAGTAGATTTGCTATAATTAATAATACCCCATTGCCACACAGGGATTGTTAATGATTTACAGTCCCAGTAGGAATGCATGAGATCACCTGTTTCCATACACTCTCCTCAACCCAAAGAGTGGTCAAATTTTTAATCTTGGCAATCAGTGTATCTAAGTGTAGTGTTAATCTGCATTTCTTTTATTATTAGTGAAGTTTAGCATATTATATTTATATATATATTTATTTCCTTTTCTATGAATTGTCTGTTCATGTAACCAGTTAATTTTTCTATTGGATTGTGATCTTTTTATTAGTTTGTAGCTTTTCAAAAAAATTTTTGAAATGAACTCTTTCTGATGTTGATTGCAAATATTTGTCTTTTGACTTTGCTTCTGGTGGCTTTTGCCATTTAGGTAAAAAAAAATATGTGGTTGAATTTATCAAAATTTGTAATGCCTTCTGCGTTTTGCATCGGTGTTAGAAAGGCCTTCCCACTCCAACAGCTATAAATAATTTTCCCATGGCTTCTATGCTTTCAGCTTTTATATTTAAATGCTTGACTTGTGAAATTTATCCTAGTAGGAGATCCAGATCTGCCTTATTTTCTAGATGACTGTCCCCTTGTCCAAACAACATTTATTGAATGATTCTTCTTTTACATAATGTATTTATGACAGTAATCAAATGTGAAGCATAGGAAAAAAGTAAAGTTTAGTCAAGATTGTCAGTGAAGATATGCTTGGCTGAGTATTTTCCTTTTCTCTTGTCCTTTCCTGTCCGCTTTGCTTCTCTCTTCTCTGCTTCCTTTCCCTCCCCACTTCCCCTCTCTGCTTTTCTTTTCTTACTTTTTTCCAAGTTGTTAACTTTGTAAGTCCATATTTACATCAGAGCTATCAACATAGCTTTATTGAAATGTGCTTAGATTAGTGTTTTGGAGGGATGTATACATTTCTCAATTTCTTGCAAAATTTAAAACTTACGGAGTCATATCATGTAACTTTACTTTGTGTGGTGCATTGCTTTTCAGACCCTCTGGGTGAAGCTGCTATAAATTGGTGGCAGGAAATAGGTAATTGGTCACTGTGATATAAATTTCATTTACGCAAGAACCTAGACAATGAGAACTAAATTTTAGCACCAGCCCTGCCATCAATGATGTGACCTTCACTAGGTAACTAAACACCTTTGGCCCTCAGTTTCCTCATTTTCATAATTGCTTGCTGTAAAGGATTTTGAGATCTCTCCAATCGTAACATTAAAGAATATTAATATTTGATATTAAAATTTATTCTAACACAAACCCTGTCTGTCTTACAGAGATGTTATGAAAATCTAACAAGAAAAAATAAAAATGAGAACACACTGTAACTTATATAACAATGCACAGGAAGGTTAAAACCCACTGGAATAAATCTTATGTATATAGTCAGATCCTTACAAGATATCTTTTTAGAGTTATTGTGTAACTGATAATAAATAATGTGTATGTTAAATAAGGGAAGTAGAGAAAAAGAAGTTGTTTTAAGCTTGAAAGGAGTCCGCCATCAAGCTGATCAGTTCAGAGCTCTATAACCTTCAGAGCACGTGAGATCATACCTTCATAGTTGATGCAGCCATTAGAGTCTTCTTGACCTGCCAGCAGGGCGTCTACTTCTTCTTCTTTCATCTTTTCACCTGATGAAACAAAACTCTTTGTTCAAAAAGAAGGACAGAGAATATTTTCAAAATTCCACCATATTGGGCTCCTGGAGGCTATGGCTAAGCTCTTGGAGGATAGGAACCAAGCCCTTCTTGTTCCTCTGATACTCAGGAGGTTGTCAGTAAATTGTTTTTGAATAAATGAATGAAGTGCATTCTATACTTGATCATCCAGACTCTATCCTATAACTACAGTGCTTTACATTACTTATTCATTGCCAGTAACTTGTACCCATTCCCCCAGAACAGACTCTTTGACACTGAGACCAACTGAAATGGTCATTAACTTTTGACTATTTTTTTCATCTTTCCTGTGTGATCTTTTCCCCTACCTGTTTTGGTTATAACGCGATTCCCCTAAGTCATGCTTTTTCCTACGTATTCTGTCCTGTTAAGTCCACTGAAATAAATTTTCCTTACCCAGTGTGGCTAGAACATGGCGAAGTTCAGCACCCATGACTGTGCCGTTGCCTTCCTTGTCAAAGACACGCAGACCCTCAACAAAGTCTTCATAGGTGCCCTGGTCCTTGTTGTTGGAAATAGCTTGCAGCATGGGCAGAAATTGTTCAAACTCAATTTTCTTGGCATTCATCTCTGGAGGAAATTGCAATTTTGAGAGTCATGAAATGTCATCCCACTGAGTCACAAATTAAACTTGAAAGTTCATTCTGTGTCATCTGAAATTTCAGTTGGTAAATTGCTGATGACAAAAAATTTGTAATAGATAATTAGTGTGAGCTCTGGAGTCCCAGTGCTTGAGCTTTTACCCTCATTCCATCATTTACAACTATGTGATCGTGGGAAAAATTCTTAATCTTTGTGCCTCAGCTTTCTCACCTGTCAAAAGAGTTATCTCATAGTGTTAGTGTGAGCATTAAATGAGATAATAAATGCAAAATTTACTACCAAATCTGGGACAAACTGAATACTTAATCAGCGTTAGCTACTATTTTATTAGTATTGTCAATTTAATGTTTTCTATAAATACTATATGTTTTCTATAAATACTGGGGAAATAATATAAAAATATATTGATAACAGACCTATTAGCATATAAATGTAGTGAAACTAACCAGACTTTAACCTTTGTCCTGAGCTTTTGCAGAGCCTTCAATGTCTTTAAATTTTCAGTAATTAAAAAAAGAAGCCTATGAGGAGAGTGTTTGTGTTAAATACTTTGTGATCTCAGGACTTCTTTGCAGTTTTAGGGCCAGGAGACAATAAGAATTCCTTTAGTATCTTGTGACAAGGTAAATTGTATTTACAGCAAAAGTATAAAACAGACTGTCCAGATGTATACAAATGGATAAAGTTATGTACCCCTAAAATCAAAACTCCCAGCTTCTTGGA
Source organism: Camelus dromedarius (assembly GCF_036321535.1). Classification (NCBI taxonomy): domain Eukaryota; kingdom Metazoa; phylum Chordata; class Mammalia; order Artiodactyla; family Camelidae; genus Camelus; species Camelus dromedarius. The sequence goes on along the minus strand of NC_087439.1, from coordinate 64,704,275 downwards.
AAAACATGTGGTTACCTTCATTGCTGGGGTTCCCCAGAACCTTCTTGACCTCTGCATTGGTGGGATTTGTGCCCAGAGCCCGGAGGACATCACCAACCTGGTTTAAGGTGATCTTGCATTCACCTGTTCTGTCAAACAGGAGAAATGCCTCCTTGAATTCTGCAAGAAGCAAGAAGCAAGAAGCTTTAGGATGCTTTTTTCCACCAGAGACCTATACATTAACCCGAACTTAATCACGGGTCCAGTTTAAAATCTCCGATATTTTACAACTTTTGCCAGTCACTTAAGTTGTCTTTGGATTTTCCCTTTTCCAGGCTCAACCCCTGACAACCCCTTTTGACATTTCTTTTTGGGACTATGTTAAAGTAGCATTTCCAATTTCAAGTCATATGTTATTATTCATTGGATGTGGAAATTGGAGCTCCTAGTCATATTTATTCATATTTCCTTCATCTGCCTTGGAAACAGGACTGGGTTAAGAAATTCTGAGGCCTTGAGAAATCTTAAGAATAATCTCATAAAATTCCTTATATAATTAATAAAGTGAACAAAACTTCAAGAACATAAATTTTTAGTCAGGGTTGTTTTATGTGAGGTTAACCCAAACTTCTCAAGTTATATAGAAAAAGTGCTCTTGAGGTACGAATTTCCTAGACTCTCCCCTTAAATAGTTTTCTCCAGGGATAACTTCATTTTTCAGGAAAAATTTTAGAAAGATGAGGCAAATCTCTAAGTTCTATAGTGGCATTTAACCACTTCAGTGTATGACTCTTAATAGGCTCCTGTGTAACTGATTCAAAAGGAAGAATATTTGTTTGGATCTATTGCTATGGTGATATCTTTAAATTTTACTCTTTTTTCAGATATTACATATGGGAACATATTGCCATATTAGCTTCAGAATGTAAGCACACATTTTAAATTAAAATTGTATGGAGATAATTATAGCTTCACATGCAACTTTAAGAAAAAATACAAAGAAATGTCTTGAATGCTCTGTCTAGTTTCCCCCATTTTGCAAAATTATAGTATCCCATTGCAACCTTAATACTCACATTGATAGACTCCACCTATCTTCCTCAGATTTCCCTAGTTTTACTTGCATTTGTGTATGTATGTAAGTTAATAAAACTTTCAAAAGGGTTGTCTATTTTTATCACAATCACTCTGTTGCATACTTTCTCTAAATTTTGCCATTTTCTTTGATAGACTTGGTTTTGCCTTTCAGGATTACATTAACAAAGAATTAAGAAGTGTACACTGAAAAGACAAAGAGGTGCTACTACAGATGTAGGAGCAAGTAAAGACATTTTAACTGAACCTTAAATACTTAACTAATCAAAATTTCTGGAGAACCCAAAAGTGCTGATGGCAGCTTGTTGGAGTTAATACCAACAACACTCAAAAAACCATTTGTGAATGAACTGGTAGAGGTGAAAACATTCTTTTTAGGCCATCAGTGGTCTCAAATCAACAGATGCTATCTAGATAGATTACTAAACAAAATATCCTATTTTACTGTCCCTCCATCCCCTAATCTAAAATTGCATTAGACATTATATTCACAGTCAACTATAGATCACATTATCATTCTTTGTTAAAAATTCCCCCTCAAATCCTATGCTAATTGACATCACAGATTATTCCCTGACCTAAAAGAACCACTGCAGGCACTGTGGGGTCATTAGTCAAGCACTATTTTTCATCTTTCTAAGGGACATGTGAAACTGAATTATCCTTATTACTGCCTTCAGGCTTTCCTGCACAGATTGCTCTGAGGGCTCACTGTGACCCTGGTCAGATGCTGATATAGAAACAGGGTTTTATGGGCTGTAACAGAATCTCTTTGACATTAACCCTTTTGCTGATTTAAAGGCCAAGGCCAGAAAGATATTGCTCTTCCTTCCCAAGAGTTTTCAGGCTTAGTTACTCTCTTGATGCGTCTAGACTGCCCCGACTACCTCGGGGCTGGTCTGCTGTTTTTCTAGATAAAGTTTGATTGGAACTCAAGCATGTCCATTCATTTGTGTATTGTCTATGGCTGTTTTTATACCTCAGTGACAGACTGAGTTGTTTTTACAGCAACTGCGTGGCCAACAAAGTATAACATATTCCCTATGTGGCCTTCTAAGAAAAATCTACCAGCGCCTAGTCCAGAACAACACCATTCTAGAACTTTTCGTGATGATTGAAATGTTCTGTCTCTGTGCTACCTTAAAGAGGATAGCTACTAGCCACATGAGCACTAAAATATGACCAATGCAAGCAAGAAAATAGACTTTTAAAAGCATTTATTTTTACTTAAAGGATAAATTTAAATACCCACACGTGGCTAGTGGCAACTGTACTGGACGGCATAGGACTTAGACCTTTAGAATACCGTTATTTTCTAGTTTGTTTTTTTCTTTCCTCCAAATCTCTAATACATTTAAATAGAGCAGCCATGAACAAAATGCTTCAATCATGGAACAAGGGAGCAAATGAAGTAAGTAAGAATTCATTTTTTAAAAAGTAGGATTTCCATTTGATTGAAAATACTTACATTTGTTTTCCTGGCACAAGAGAATACCAGTCTACCACACTGATGTTTACCTAACCTTTGTATCTAAAACCTATTTCACATACGGAGTAATAGGCTTAAAGTTCAACAGCTAGCCCATCTGTCTCTGAACAGGGTTTGAAGTCTTCAATTGCTTGGTTCTACCATTGTTTGGCAGTCATAATGACACTATAAATTAGATATTTGAGAGGCCTGGGATGCAATAGCATGTAACATAGCAACATCACTAGTTAAAAATACATTAAAAAGCAAACAAATTATAGTAGAATTACCAACTGTTTTCAGTAAGAAAAAAATAGTCCTGGTAGTATAATTTCAAATGATCTCGAGTTCATTAGATTGTCTAATCTGTCTACATGAAGCCACTGACCATGATGAAAGATATATGAGAGTTCATACTACAGCAAATACCATTTTTTCTCTTGATTGATGTCCAAACATGAGATATTCCTGACAATGAAACAGACTGAAAAATGTTGAAACCTTTAGGTAGAGAACTGAGTATAATTACAATTATGTAATTTTGAGTATTATCATAATTATTGCTATATTATATATCATAACTTATGGAATATATACATACTTACTATGACTAATATTCCAATTTATGCAATATTATGTAACTAAAAATTTCTCCTCTCCCTTCTATGGATGTATTTGTGTCTTAGTTATTTAAATATGTGACACTTTGATTCCATAAAACATTTGGCCCTAGGCTTTCTAGTGGAAAAAACAAGATTCATGGGGCATAGGATCCCTTGGATACAAAGACTTGGAGAAGAAAAAGTGGAAGTCTTAGGGACTCTATTCAGATTCTCTTGAATCTCAAGAGCTCGAAGTCTTCTAGTTAGAAACTGTTTCTATGAAGGACATTTCTAGTTAATTTAAACTCGTACTAGATTCTGATCCTATCACTAATACTTTGGTTCTTTGAACAATTCTCAACATCTCTCTGGAAGTCTGTCCTACATCTCTAAAGATGGACCAGAGATGTCTAAGTTTCCTTCCTTACTTCCTTCTACAGTTTTTAAAATAAATTATTGCCCCGTTTTTGTCTCTGAATGCACTTTTATAATATATCCACTTCACCTGCTATTTCTCTCAACTCACTCTGCTGCCCACTGAAATTATGTGGATTTAGTAACTGAGCAGTTTTATAGTCAATTTTATTTTCCAAATTGATTAGTTTAGAACTACCAAATCTCCCTTTAGGGATTTGATTAACAAATTAGCCATCCAAAATCCACATCCTTTTTTTGAGGTATATATGTGGTATTACCTACTATCTCAAATTGGTCTTATTTAGAAATCATTGAATACAAGGAATTGTTTTGTGCTGTTTAGCTTTTGTTTTCTTAAACCTTTGATTGCTGATTATAAGTAAAGGGTTCACTTGAGAGAATTTATATTTATAGTGGTTGAGAGCATGTATATTTAGAGTGGCAACATCAGTGGGGATAATTACAAGGAGCTAATCTTATCTCAAGGGAGTTGGTTTTCTCACATGCCATCTTTATGAGTGTGCACATTTTAACAACTATATCATTTAAACTTACCATCCTGCTGTGCCTTAGAGAACTCGATCTGTTAAAAAGAAATTAACCACAAAGAATATTTTAACCAAACAAAAATGTCCTGGTTTTTAAATGTATCCAAGCTCATTCCCTGAGTAATCTTCAAAGTAAGTTCAAAAAGTCTGCTTACTTTTCAGAGCTCGGGAGTAGCTGGGATACTAATAAGCTGAGCCATGCAGTAACCTGCCTTGGAGATGAGTGCTATTTCTCTACCTACGTCTGGAGTAGAGAAGCTCGATTCACTTACCAGCAATCTGGTCAGCACTGAAGGACTGCGGTGGCAAGAGAGAGGAAGAAAGAAAGAAACAACTAGTACTCTTTCAAATGCATTGACAGAAGGGAGTGTTCTCTGCTCTGAGATTTCTAGGAAGCCATACAGGTGTCATAGAATAAGAAGGTTGCCTTAGGATACTTTTGAATCTAGGAAAAATAAAAAGCTATATTGCAAAAGAGTTAGGGAATATCTCTGTATCTTACTCCATGAATCAATGATTTAACAAATGCTAAATCAAGTACTTCCTGGAATAATATAATAATCTATGGTGTATTTAAGATGTATCTAATATAGATACACTGTATTAAGAAGTACAGATACTGCATTAAAAAGATCATCTTAAGTCTTCTATTTAACCAGTATATTTTTATCCAATGTATCTGAAGTAGTTTACTTAAGTTTAGTTATCGGCATCACTGGATAGTTCTTTAAGGCATAATATTTCGCTATAGTTGCAGTTTTTTTCCTAAATTTAGATACAGTAAACCTTATATGTGATACAGTAAAGTTGGTGAAGCATAAAGTACTGCTTTGGGAGTAAGACGTATTTTTCCAGTTGGCATAATAGCTTATATTAATCTTTTCTATCCTCAACCCACCTCAACAGAAAACAAAAGTAGATTCTAGAGACTCATACTGAATATGTTCTCTCCTCGATTTTATTCCTACCTGCCATCTATAAATTTGCCTATAAATTGCAAACAGTTTTCTCATAGGACCCACCATGATGGAGCTGCTGGGCTGCAAAACAGCGGCGAAGCTGAGGAGTGAGGTGAGGGCTGCTCCAGTCCCTGAGTGGGGCCTCCCTTGCTGAGGCTGCCTTTTATTTCTGGAGGAGCAGTGACCTCGCAACTAGCATCAGGTTTCAGAGAGAAGTAGCCACTCCCTTGGAGAGTTCCTTAACTTTCTTAGGGCAAAGGGAAAGAGGGATGTGTACCCCGAGGTCTATTTTTAGGAAATCGGAACCTAGGAGTGGGCAGCCATGTTGAGACCAATGCCTGTCGGTACTTTTATGGTCTTTATCCCTGAAATGTTCTCTTGGAGCGTCTTCCTTTAAGAAGCTCCTTATTTGCTCAGTGGCAGAGGAGCTTAGAGTTTCTCTCAAGACTTGGGCTGACCCCTTCTCTTGACAAATTATAGACTTTGTGAACTTCAAGTCAGCAGTTTTGGTGTAAACGGAACTTACTGGTTGGGACTGGACTGGGGTTTCAAATGGCAACTGCTATAGAAGGAACACTCTCTGAAGCTCTGCCCCTTGTGGTAGAGTTCAGAGGACGTGGAAGGGCCACACACATTCTGTGTGTTTCTTAGGGTCCACTCAGGTGAAAATCTGGTCAGTTTGTGAAATCTCCAGTTGAAGGCCATTCTTTTGCAAGTTGTATTCTCAGGAGTGTAGAGCTTATCTAAGCCAGGAATGGCTTTAATCTCCAGTTTCACCATTCTGCCATAGTTTTCTTACATTAGGGATGGGTATTTGCCTCCCTCCCTGTTACCTGTAGTGTGGCTGACAAGTCATGTATTTCGAATTTATGAAGTTTTTTTGGGAAGGAAAGCTGCTGGACTGTTTTTGTGTTCTTTCCCTCCCATTCTATACATACTCCTTTAAAATTTAAAAGTGTTGCCTGTGCTCTTACTAGAATGTGCTGATTCCCTTTCTGTCACGTCAGGCACTTCATGGCTGCGTCTCTAGACTGACAACTGAAAGAATCCAAAGCTGGGGCTGTGCAATGCAAAGCTGTACCTTAGGATTTAAAAGCTATCTAAGGGATTGGCTAGTAGGAAGCTTTCATGACAGCTTATCTGAAAATAGGGAGAGCTCCCTTCCTAGAACGGTCCCAGGAGGTGGTCAGTCTGGGATGCCCACTGAGGTTCAGACATGCTTGTCAGTTTTCTACATCTTTAAAGCAGCTCGAAGTCATAAAGAACATTAGAGATAAATTCTAATTTAAGTGCTGTTTCAGCAACTCTTTTTAAGGTAATGGTCACAGAAAGCACAGTCTCCCTCTGCTAGACAGAAGTATATTTACAGCTTTCCCTCAAGCCATTTGGAAAGAAATCAACATTTAAACGCATATCACTCTTTGTCCAGAGTTTGCAAGTAATGGAAAAAAAATCTCGTAGAGTTTGAGTCCCAAAATGAGGATTGAAAATATAATTAAAAAAATATTACTGCCCAGGAAAACGTATCTTCACGAATAGATTGACATTTTGAGAGTTTTTTGGGAAATGGAATTTAATAGAAAAAATTTAAATCCTTGGAATCATTAGGGGGAAATGAAAGGGAGGAACAAAGGTGGAAATTTGTCACCTTTGATAATTGTGTAATTTGGAGCCTCATGATTTTTGATACACAAATAAAAACCATTAGAGCAGACCTTGTTTTTTGTGTGTTTTAGTCTTGTAGTTAGTTATATTTATGTACTGTATCATTACATTTGAAATGCCTTATGATTAATATTGAGAACTAGTATATATCTTTAGTAGAATAAATAACTATATATAATACAAAACAAAGTCATCGAAGTTGCCCTACGTAATACCCATCATATGCCCTACATAATGCTCATTTTCATTTTTTTTCAGATAGAAAAATGTGTCTTTAAATACATATAAAATACAGTCAATTTGTACATAATCTGTCAAGTAAACTGGAAAGTCATTTTAATAGTTGTATTTATGTTATAAATAAGCTATTTATAACCACTTGGATATTATGTAAGGGTTTATTATTATTAAAATAGAATGGAGGCAGTTTTCAAACTATTTCACTCTACTAGTTTTTACTTATGTCTTATCACATAGAGAATGAGTGTTTAGATATTTTTTGCGCTTATTGAGAATGGAACATTTAAGCAAACTTCTGACAATAGTAGAGAAGGCTATATATAGTCTAGTCTAGTCTAGAGAATATAGTTTTAACTTTAGAAGGCTTAGATGCTGTGCTGAAAGAATAAATGGGAGATGCTACGCTTTTACACTTTTACAAATGGCAAAACCTTTCTCTTACATCTCTTCCTGGGTGTTATAATGATGAAGTAATCCGCCCTTTGAACAAAGGCATGATATGAATACAAAATATCTGATTTTGGACTCAGTTTGCTATGTCATCGTTTGGTTTATTTTGAAAATTAAGATATAAGTCTCTTCTATCTGGGGTCTTCTGTCATCTCTGCTTCCTAGAAGTTAACTATCTTCCAAAGTTCTTGAGAGAACCTTTTCTGTTTGCCTAGCTCCTTTCTCCCACTGAAAGACGTTTAACCTTCCTGACTGGTGAACTTCTGGGAAGCACAGACTGTTACTGGAGACCATTTCCATTTGTCGATGATACAAACCCAGATGTGAGCCAACGTCTCCCTCCTGGAATGCTGCCCTTGCCTTATTCTTAGATGGCGTCCCCCATGCATAACTCTATAGAGTACTTTGCCTATATGAGATGCTCTACAGAATTTTCATTAAATTAAAAACATTCGAACATACGTACAATAAGTTCCTCCTTCGAACATAGGCTTCTCCTCTAGAGTATTATCTTCCCTGAGGGAAGAGACCTTGTCCTTCCTTCAGAGAGCCTACATTCTAGAGGAGGGGCACACATTTTCCTTTGATGCTGCATCTCCAACACCTAGAACTGTCATGCACATAGTAGGCATGCTCATTTTGAATTACTGATGTATATACCTTTATATTTCTAGAACTTTCCCTTAGATTTTATATAAATACTATGATCAAGTCTTCTGATTTTCTCACCCTCAGCTTGTTTTTTTAAAGGGTTTTTCTATCATTGCCTGTGGACTTAGTTTAGACTGTTGGTAAAATAATTGTTTTCTACATTTTTATGATTCATGTACTATTTGGTATTGGATTTAGGTAAGTAGTAGTCAACAAGTTACTCTTACTAAAAAAGATTTTAATGCAGGGTTTCCAGATCATTTCTCATGTTGAGAGAAAATTTTCTAATAACAATCATGAGGCTTGGTTAACTGATTAAAGATAAGATAAAGTTTCTGGTATATAGAAGGAGTCAATTTATAGGAAAAATATTAAAATGCAACTAATCAAACAGACTCTGGAATGAATGTATGTTAAGCTTTAGTATAACAAGTAGAGCTGTAATTGAAGATGGTCTGGGAGATATGCGATATTGAATGCTGAGGGCTAATGCCCTAGGAAGGAACATAGACTACAATCTTTAAAGAACTTCATCATCACTGCTAGATACAATGGTCTAATGACTGGTGAGGCTAAGTAAAGATGTTCATCTAACCAGGGCCAATTTTCAAGCAAGAAAACATTGCTACATGTTCTTTTATTTAATACCTGGCAGTGAGAACAAAGACCTGAATGTATGCGAACCCTAACGAAAACTTAATTTTCACTCCGGCAGTTACGAGGAATCATTGTAAGAGGCAGGCAGAAGTACTATTTTGGAACTCTTGAGAGTTTTGTGCTTCAAAACAGTTCACTTAATTTAAAGGAAATAGGTATTTTTCATTGTACTTTTAATTTCAACAAAGTGTATACTTAGGCCGGTGGCTCCAACATGGTATAAAAAGGAGAAATTGAGAACAATGAGAATATGGTACCAGCCCAAGCTGTCTGATATGAGAGACAATAGATGGCTGTAGTGGATAAATTGATTTAAAGAGAAGAGGGAGTAGTTCTGGTGCTCAGGATGCCTAGATGAGTCCGCTGAATTCAGTCACATTAGATCAAAACTGAATTATTAAAATAATACAATTCAGACCTACAAGAATTAACAGAGAGGTTAAGTGAATTTCAATAAAAAATCTTAAAATGTGACCCTACTCTGTCCTTTGAATTTCTCATCAACTTTCCCATCAATAGCTGATGAATAAATTTAAGACTTCTTGAGAGTGGCACCTACTCTATTTTGTGCATTTGTTTGATGTCATTTAATTAAAAATCCAAGTTGTGTTTTTGTTCCTTCCTTCCTTTTTATTTTTAAAATGTGAGTAATAGAAACATTCTTTGTGTATGTGTTTTAAGAAATTACAGGAATCTGTTTTTTCCTACTTATGTGGAATAAAAGTTCCTTTTGTGATGAGAGGAATATGTAAATATTGGCGTTACTGCTTTAGAGATTTCAGGTCTTTTGATATTGTGGAAAGATAACTGGATGGGGATTGATGTATTCAGAATTTTGTTCTGGTTCTCTTGTAATGGATCATGTGTCTTCTGATTAAATAACTTCTCTGTATTATAGCTTTGTCAAATATTATACTGCATGATTTCTAGAGTTGCTTATGGTTCTACAGTGTTGTGAGTTTTCCATCCTTTTGTCAGTAAAATCTACTGTAACGCACCTCTTTTAATGGAAAAGGGCAGTTTGCCTAAAAATTTGATAAATGACATTACTTTAAAGTGATTCAGATAAAGAGGAGTTAAGCAAAATGAAATTTCATAACACTGTGTTCAAGTGAGTGTTTTATATCTCATTTATATATCAGGAGATGGTACATCATTGGGCACTTACTAGGTACAAAGAACCTCACTTGCCACCATGGAAGGAAGAAGATAAAGTTGAATAAGATGTGGTTTTTTCTTTAGGAAAATTTTTCTGCTCTGGTTTCAACTCACTATTATTAATTTATGACCAGAATAACAAAAATTTATCATCCATATAATTTACATTTTAACCAGTATAACTGAAGCCATTGCTACTTAATATTTTGTGGTTTTTGTCCTCCAGATTCTGATTTGGGGGGGAGAAACAAATTGTAGAAGTTGAGGCAGAGACAAACTATAAAAGATCTTATTTTCATACAAAAAGTATTTCAGTATCAAGAGAAGCAGAAGAAAGTGTAGAATCAGCAGACTAAATATAATCCTTTCCACAATTTCCATGAGTCAGATGGTGCTTAATGCTGGGTAATTATGGAAAGGCTTCTAAAGACAACTTGCCAGGGGGTTCATTTGCAGCAGTAAAATGTCAAGAGGCTAAATTTGGCACTGTCACTTTGTGGCCGCCTTGTCTTGCAAAGATTTCATTATCTTTAAAATTAAAATGCTATTCACTATTAATTGGTGAACATACCTATTCCTTTCCAAACTGCCTTTTACTTTGCAAAGACATTATCTAGTTACATATTACTCAATATATAATTTCAGAGAGATGCTCTTTCATATTTTCTCACTCCATCCCACCTATTCTCTTCTTTTGCAGTGTAGATGTTTGGAAGTGGAAACTTGATACTGATACCTACTGATAGTCTCAAATAATTTTTGGTTTGCTTCTGAGTTTACATTCATGCCACAAATGGATGAATATTGCAATTGGTTGACATTTTAGTTGTATTAAAAATTAATCTGTACTATTAAAAGGCCAAAGTAAAAGAAGACAAATTCTTAAAATTATATAAAGAAAATTTAGTAACAACTTAAGGTCTTCATCCATTCCTTCTAATTAGAAATTGACTGTTTGTCTTTTCCTTAGACTATTTAAGATTAACATTTAATCATTATACATGTGGCATTATATTTCTGTGTATCACTCCAAAGAATATTTGGTTGGGATTTCCAGTTTAAATCATGCTATTTATTTGTAAACGAAATAGAAACCCATGCCATTCTTAGAATATTAGCCTGATGGCAAAATTTGGAGGTCAGATTTGATATATGTGTATGTTTAATTAAACAAAAGCAAAATTATTTAAAAATTCAATCTGCTTCTCTACATTTAACAACATTAAAAAATATTTTGGCATAGTTTTTTTCCCCAGCTTTATTGAGATATAATTGACATATAACATTGTCTAAGTGGAAGTCATACAACATGATTTAACACATGATGATTTTGATATATGAAATAATTACCACAATAAGCTTAGTTAGTTACCATATCCATCATATTACATAATTATCTTTGTGTGTGTGTGTGTGTGGTGAAAAGGTTTAAAACTTATTCTCTAGGCAACTTTCAATTATGCAGTACAGTACTGTTAACTATAGTCACTATGCTGTGTTTTAGATCCCCAGAACATATCAATCTTATAACTGGGAGTTTGTACCCTCCGACCACCTTTACTCTTTTCTCCCATCCCCAGCCCCACCCTGGCAACTGCCAGTCTACTCTCACAGCAGTTTTTATTTCCATGTTCCATTTGCAACTGTTTCCAGGAAGCTGGAGCAAAGTGACTAGGGGGTCTTTCTAGGTCCCTAATATGCCACCTTCCATCTATAAGTGAGATCATCCAACCTGTCAGCAACAGATACTACGATGAGGGGAGCTGAGGAGAATGGAACAGTAATGAACTGCTAAGGTCAAAAAGTCCTGATGAACTTACTCTGATGTGCGCCTGTCACCCCCTCTTCTGGCTACCCAAGGGCTGTGCAGGGCAATATAAGAATCACTCATATTGCACTCTTAATCTCATATCCTTAAGAGCAAAAAGGACTCCTTTTGTCATTATTAGAAGCAGCAGCTTACTCTTTATAAACAGGAGGTAGTTTGGGATATGGTTAACACAGCTGACTTTGGATTTGGCCTGTTAGGTTAAATCCTAGCTCTGTTACATGCTTGTTATTTGATCATGAGCCTGACACTGAATCTCATTTAGGCCCAGTTTATTTTCTTACAAAATGAGGCTAAAAACAACCTCAGTGTAATGTTTTAAGGATTAAATAAGATAACAGGGCACAGGGTAAATCATAATAAATATCGATTGTTATAAGGAACGTTGTAATTTTAAAAGCCTTTCATGGGCCATGGTATCATTTGATTTTTTTCCCAACAATTCTTCTAAGTGGGATGGGGTTTGTATTAACCTTATTAGGGATGAGAAAAAATAATTTATAGAGTAACACAAATAATCCTATACCTGGACCAGAACCAGTCAGGTGTTACAACAAATATAATGATATTTACCTCTACTGAATACTCATCAGTAAATAGGTGTATTTATTGGGATGGCTATATTTTCACCTTATCCATTGAACTTAAAGTTTAAGTCTTTTCAAGCATATGGTCAATTGTTACTGTGAGATTTGTTGTTTGATGAGTTTCTGTCAACGCATTCTGTACCTTTACCACTTATTGTAATGTCGCCCGCAGTATCTGGTCAGGGATGACCTGATTGAGTGGTGAATACAATGAGAATTAAAATTTAAGCAGCACAATGACAAACATGATTCAAAATTCCATCACTCATAGCAATCCGGACAGCTAAGGCATGCATCATTCAAAAAATTAGCTTACACGTTGAAGATCTTTTAAAATCTTGGCACGTGGTCATCTCATTACCTATTTACTTTTGTCATTTCATTTGGTTGTAGTTTTCGGCAGCAGGTGTTAATTCTTGTGTTTGCACTTGCAGCTAAACTTTGGTGCATTTTAATCCCTACACTTGTGATTCTGTCAGGCAGTATTCTTTAGTCTGGCATGTGTTGGAAGTCTCAGCTCTCTGAAAGCAAAGAGCGCTTAGAACTGCCCAGGGCAGTAGCTTTGATGTTGAGTATCAAAAGTATTTGTGTTTTTAAAAAGGATACTTGTAGAAAATCCATAGGATAGGACACCAGGTAAGCAGTCCTTCAGAGAATATAAAAGGTTTTATGTCAGAATTACCAAAGAAATGTTCTAAACAAGCAGCCAGTAAGTCAGGAAATCAGGAAAGCACATTTAAGATACTGATAAAACTAATTCATATTGTTCAGAGTTTATGGAGAGTCAAATATATGGCTGGTAAGCATGGTATATTATGAATATGGAACATAGATATTAACTGGGGATAGTATTTTAAAAAAGTTTTTTTTGGCAGGGAGAGGTAATTAGGTTTATTTGTTTATTTTTTAGAGGAGGTACTGGGGATCGAACCCAGGATCTCATGCATGCTAAGTATGAGCTCTTCCACTTGAGCTATACCCTCCCCCTAACTGGGAATAGTATTGAGGGACTAAGTATTACAGTTGCTATGACTATGACACTACACAAAGACAGTTCCACTTAAACTTCAGCCCTACTCAAAGTGCACAGGACAGCTAGATTTCTAATCTTACATGATTTATGAAAGAAAGTGTAAAATCCAATTAACTTTTGTTCTTTATCGAGTTTTCAGAAAGTTAATGAACACATATAACAGCTCTATTAATTTCTTCAAAGTTCATTTTCTCTGCTTGAAAAAAGTTTATAACTTACATGAGGTAATATATCTAGAACTATCATTAAGTTATTGAAAGCATCCTAATATGAAATGTTAAATGCACGTTTTAATTAGTCTTGTTACATATTGGGATGAAATTAGATTTTATAAAGTTCTCAAGTTGCATCACATTCTTCGGCTATGTTATAATATCTGTAAACATGTACTGATTTCATATTGTAAAGTGCATATCATTACAGCCATTTAAATTCTTTTACAAAAATATGTTAGTTTCAATTCTGTTCTTTTTTTTTTGCTCTTTCTATTAGGAATGGGCTCTTTGAATGAAAGATAAAGGTTAATTTCCTCCTGTTTCATCTACATTATTTTAAGTTCTCCTTTTTGGTTTGCGTACCTTATCAAGATCCATCCCATCTCATTTTACAATGAAATAGTGAAGATGGGCATATCTCATCTTTACAGAGACTCTCTAGGAGTGTTTCCTTCTTTTGCTTCGTTGTAGTAGCTCACACTAGCATTAATTCAACGTGTAGATGAAAGGATAAACCGATTCTCAAGACGCAGAAAAGTGTCACTTCTCTGCTGACTATGAAGAAGCAATACGTTTAGTTTTTGGATTTAAAAAGTGATTTTTTTTGGTCTTAGAGACTTCTTCCCTGAAAAACTAAATTTTTATTCATTTACTTATTCTTACACAGTTCCTTAGGGAAGGAAATTAATGCCTTTTTTCATTAGTGGGATACTTCTTAAGAAGGCACATTTTTCCTTTCCAGATGCTTATAGTCTCATACAAAGAGATGATATTGTCTTATAAATCACAATAAATTTAAAGAGGAACAGCTCTGACATTGATTCATATCTCAAGCATTAATATAAAGTGGAGAGTCAAAGAACAGGGACAACTGGAATTACTGCAGTGGCTGTAGTCATGCTTATTGTATAATGTAGTCAGTGTGCATCTATAAAATATATTAACTGGTATTGCTGGAGATGAAAAATTTGATTTAATGAACTGTGTGCGTGCAGTCCTCAAGATAGAAGAACATTTATTGGAAGATATGACATTCATTTCTCCTCTTAAGTGGATATTCATTAAGAATAGTTCCTAACCAGTGTTAGATTCTATGACCAACTTCTTTCAGATAAGACTTCAGTTACCTACAAACTCAAGATAAAATATTTGTGATGATCTACTTCTATTTTGAAACATCAAATGTTATGTTTAACTGAAATATTATAAAACTTTGAACATATTTATTTAATTTCATCACAGATAGCTAAGGGTGATCTCATTCAATATTTATATCGGGAATATTTTTTAAAAATATACATTTATACTAAAATACTCAATGAATTGTTTATTTATAGGTTAGCTTGGTCGTTGCAAGTAAACAACATGTTAAGTAGTAACAAGTGTTAAGTTAGCAAAATTCAGATTTATTGAGCACAGAAATTTTGGCTTCAGTGAAATGATCACCTTATAGGCACCTTCACCCATTAGTTTTCCATATAAGGCAGGTTCCCTTCACAAAGATTTTCAAACTGGCCTTCAGACCAAACAGAGGCCAGGGAATGAGGAGAAGGTGCACACTTGATACGTTACATCACTGACGTAACAGGCACATCCATAGCATCATTTTCCCAAAAGCAGATAACCTTTGGCAAAGTGTTGACACGAAAAGCAATCACATTCTTCTTAGTCCAAAATCAGCATGCAAGAGCTCAAAGATATAAGCTAAAAGCCAGACAACCAACAACTTTTACAATGTTTTGGGGGGTGACTTTCATTTAGGAACAACTCGCATTCTGAATGAAATACTGTGTATAAATAAACAAGATGACAGTTATAGCCACTGAAACACTTGAGTGCATTGTAGTTTGCACTGGGATCTCATTTATTGTTGTATCAAATTTTATTAAGCAAAACTGAAGGGGGAATTAACTTGATTTGCAAAAATCTTCTCTTTTTCAGATGAATTAAAGTAGCTGTCATATAAATATATCCAGGACAACTGGGTTATCAGCTGTTTCTAAACTTTTGGAAACAAGTAGGGACTAAAACTTTCCTTTTGATGTACCTTTAATGAAGAGATCTAGTTTCTACAGAGATCTCATAAAAAAAAAAAACCACTGGTTTAAATATCTGTAGAAATAAAAAATCTTGCATTTTGACAATTTAGGGAAAAAAGGAAACAGAAAAAAAAGATCAAATACAGTTTCCAAATATAGTACCATACTCATAATAATTTTACTAAAATTATATGCTAGAGTTTATTAATTTTTTTTAATCAGGATTTTCTCCCCAAATCTACCAGTTTGCTTAGTAATTCTGTTCCTCTCAATGAAAAATCTGCCCCTCTGAGGGTTCCCTACTGTTGAAGGATGTTTCAGTGACCAAACAGTTCACCATTTCATTACCTTAATGGCAGAGAGGTCAATCTTTTCTTCTTTGCGTGGGGCAGGTGCAGGTGCAGGTGCAGGTGCCGGGGCAGGGGCAGGGGCAGGGGCAGGGGCTGGGGCAGCAGCGGCAGGTTTCTTCACGTCCTTCTTTGGTGCCATTTTGTTTAAAAGGGTGTGTTAAAAAAAAAAGAGAGAAGGAGCACCTCCAAGAGAACCTGTCAAAATGATTCTTGGAAGAGGAGTGGTGGTTTGGTTGATCCGCAGCCCAGTGTCTTGAAGGTGGACCCAGAGTGTTAAATGGTATAAGGGCATGCATATATATTTCACTTAGTGCCTAACAGAATGTTGACACTTGCAGCTGGATTGGACAGTTTGCTAGTCAAGGGGGATGGCATTCCGGCTCAGACTATAAATGGAATCTAAAGGGTCAGGGCTTCATCAATTTTTTTAACTCCTCTTGCTTTTTTTTTTTTTTTTTCTCCCCCTCCCCCTCCACATATAAAGGAGAAAGAAGTATGACAAAGCCAGCTTCAGATTGCTTGGTGACAGCAGATTGATACTTTTTCTTGGTTGAATTATGGTTCCACTGAAGTCGTAAATCTGTTTTTCTCCCCCATGCCTAAGAAACTTTCCTGAAGGATTTGATTTCAGCCTGGAATTTTGGCAGGGAGTACCACCAGCTTTCACTCAGCTTCTTTGCTCATGCTCCTCCTCCCTTGCCATAATTTGCAAGAAAGTGTTTGTCAGCAAAGAGGTGGTGTTTAAAAATAAAAAGCAGACGTATAAGGAAAGCCCATTAAGTCTTACAGTGACTTCCCTTCTAGGGACCACAAACTCTGGCTCTCTCTCCCTCTTTTAAGTTGTGGTGAACTGTATGCTAAAGAGAAATAATTCAAGACTTCTTCCTATCACTTAACTTTTTTCCTATAATAAAAAATATCAGATGGGAAGGAAATAACTGGAAGATTTACCCTCTTGCCAAACACTTTTTCTAAGAGTAAAGTAACTTTCAGTCAAAGTAGATACTTAGCCATTTTACGTCCTAAATGGAATCAAGTCCAATTATTTATCACCTAAATTTTGTATCCATACTATGGAGATATGATGAATTTTGAATTTTACCTAAGTGACCAGAGAGATAAAGACTTTAACTTTAAAGGTGGAAGTTCTGGTGAGTAGCCTGAAAGTTTTTCCTCTTCTGTCCTTGGCTTTCTGTTTGCAAGGCTAGACTCTCATACGAAGAAGCATTAGATTAATCAGTGTACCATCCTCACTTTGTTAACTCGTAAGATATTTAATTACTGAGTAGTTATTAATTAGTAAGAAAAAACCCAGTGGCAAGTTTGGGATTTTAAAGGAGCAAATTTATACATTACATATATGAGAACACACATATATATATATATGCACACACATATATACATACATATGTAAGTATATATATGTATAAATACACACATTTATATATTCTAATTGTTGAATATAATTGTATTTAAAAATAATAGATTTATTAGCCATTTTCTTTTGATCTGATATAAAAGTATTCCTCGATTTGGAGATGGTCACTACTCCTCTCCATATATTACAGCTAAGACAGATTAAGACTTGTATTAGCAATAATTCATTGTCACAAGTGACCACGGTATAGTCTCCCGATCTCACATGGTGGCCTAATCTACTGGATTATATTATCCACATAGGTTCAGGAGGAGCTTTTCACTCGCTCCCCTGTATTGCCCTACACCAAGGACCCAATCGTTACCTAAATTAGTTGTTGATACTCATTTCTTACATATAAGACAGTCATGAGAATCTGAATGTATTTTACCTAAGTATGTTGCTTGTCTCCAATTTAAATAATTAGAATTCAAAAGATAATGCTAAGTTTAATAATAAAAACTCTGTTTTTATACATAGCAGAAATTTGTCCACCAGTTTCTTTTCCTTTGGATTTTCAAAGGAATTACTGAGTGATGGATATGTTTTTACTTTAACTCACAGCCCATATTAATACTTTGCTCCGTGTGCAGAAATCTCTTAGAATCTGTTACAGGCTTACAATTAGAAGTGCCTTATGTGTTCTGAGCAAAACAATTTGAAATAGAAACACTTTACTTCATATTAAAGGAGAAATGGCTTGATCTCACCACATATCTAAATCCTTTTGTGTTACCAAGTATATATCATGGATTTATGAATTCACAGAGGAAAAATATGTTGGTGAGAATTTTCTGCTTAGAAAGTGGAAATCACAATGGTACAATGCCGTTCATATCTTACTGAGAGTCCACATTATCACCACGATGTTACTCTTGATATTAACTTTGACCATTAGGTTGAGGTGGCGTTTGACAGGCTTCTCCTCGAAACCCACAACCTAGTCTAATCATGTGAAAAACACAGTCAAACCCCAAGTGAAGGACATTCTACAAAATTCCTGATGAGGACTTTTAAACATGATCAAGATTACCAAAAACAAGAAAAGTCTGAGAAAACTTCACAGCCCAGAGGAGCCTAAGGAAACATGAGGAGTAAGTGTAATGTGGTGTCCTAGATGGAATCCTGGAATTAAAAAAGGGGCATTAGGTAGAAACTAAGGAAACCTGAATAAAGCATGGACTTTTATCAGTATTGTTTTACTAACTGTGATGAATGTACCAAATTAAAGTAGATTGATAACAATAGAGGAAAGTGGGTGTGGAGTACACGGGATCCGCCCTCAACTTTTCGGTAAATCTAAAACTATTCTAAAATAAGTAATTTATTTAAAAATCCCTAAGAACTAAAAAAAAAAAAAAAAAAAAGTAAAACCAATTCACACTAAAACTTCAAAGAAAAGGAGTGTAAGGTCTCATTCCTACTTAGTCAATAACCTTTGTTTGGGTCCAGCATATGATAGAAGGAAAGTCTAAATATGTACACAATTTATAGCACAGAAGCCTTTTTTGAAATGGTTAGGCCTATTGGACACAATGTTTTTGTCCCTTTGTTAGGCATGATTAGTTACACACGGAAATTATATGCAGAGAAAGAAGAATTTAGAGCCTTTCTGCAACTGTCATCCTGAGAAATTTAATCTAATAATCAGAATCAAAGTGAAGTTTCTCTCTTGACCCTTACTTTTTTATAGGACCATGTGACAAGACTTACTTGTAAGGAGAAGGAAGGGCAGGCAACAGCTGAGGAATCATGTTCTCAGTGACAGCTGATATGCTCCGTGCTCAGGTCTCCAAGTGTTCCTTGTGCTTAACTGGACCACTTGCTGTATAAATTTTTTTAGAGGCTCACCAAGCTCAGGGGAATGGCAGAGAAGGGACAAATTCACTACAAAGGATGACTTGTCACATTCTACCTCCTAATCCCTTTTTTTTTTTTTTTTTTTTTTTTACTACAGTGTCAAGATTCGACATCAGTCTGCTTCTTACATGATTGTGTAGGTTTCTAGGGTCTTTTTGGCCAAGATAAAGTATTTGCTTTCTATTTGGACACATTGGGCCTGGGAAATGAGAGTAAGCTGTATTTCCCCTTCATTTCACTGGTCCCTGTCACAGCCTAACATGCTTGCCCCCTGATGAGGCAACCACAGGGATTTGTTTATCACACATGTTGACCACCTATATAACATGCAAGATCCTGTTACAAGAGGCGTCAGGATTACTGGGTGAACAAGATGGATTTGGTTCTTGTTTTCTTGGAGTTCTGCTGGAAGCTGGGGGCTGTGAAGGACAATAATCAACTAAACAAAATGATGGCAAATTGTCTCAAGTGACAAAGAAAACAAACCTAGTACTGTGAAGATAATTACTTGAGGTCGGGTGGACACCTGCTCTGTGTAGACATCTCTGAGGAGATGCCATTAGCTTAAAGGGAGACCCTTTCCTGGAACTCAGTTTACACTTGTATATGTTCTGAGAAGATTACGTAGAGCAGAAATAATGATGTTACCTAATTTGCAGTTGTATGGAACTTAACCGTTTACAAGATGAATTCCAAGTATAAAATATATATGTCCTTCAACTCAGCAGCAATTCCAATTCTTCACAATTAGTACTGACTCTTCACCTTGGTTGCATGTTAAAATTACTTGGGGAGATTTCACTAAGTCCCGACGCCTAGTTTCCACTCCCAGAAATTCTGATCTAACTGGTCTGGTTGGGAGAGGACCCGGGAGCATGGGAAGCAGTATTTAAAAGCCCTGCAGAGGGTATAGCTCAGTGGGAGAGCCCATGCTTAGCATGCCCAGCATGCCTGAGGTCTTGGGTTCAATCCCTAGTACCTGCATAAAGAAAAATAATAAAAGTCCCACAGATGATTCTAATGTAAAGCCAGATTTGAGAAACACTAGCCATAATGAAAGACTCACACCTATGAAGCAGAATTCTGCACAATGGTGTTACTACAGTATTGTTTCTAATAGGAAAAAGATCACAACATAAATGCCTATCAGTAAAAGTTGGTTAAATTGACATGGTACGTGTAGTCTTTATCTGTGCAAACATGGAATCATGAGGTAGGTCAATATATACTGATAAAATCTCTAAGACACGAAAACAGCAAGCTGCAGAATATGATGTATAGTGTGATACCATATGTGTAAATATACCCACAAAAATCTGTGTAACTCCATGTGTATGTATGAGTGCATGTCTGGGTTGGCTACTGTTCAGACAGGTGAAAAAGGAGTTATGGGGACTTCAGCAAGATCCAAGCTGAGTGTCAACTGAGGGAGAGTGAGGAAAGATTAGGAAGACTACCTTCTACCATGCCTCAGGACAGTGAAGCATGATATCATGATTTAGGATATGAATTTGAAAGATGTTGACACGGTGCTTCTCAAGATGGTCACGGCTGTGTGTTGCAGTAGAAAAGTGGTAGTAAAGGGGCTTGGAATCTGGAAAGAGAAGCTGACGGGCTCACAGTCATAGTATCACGTGTTGTCATGCTCTCCTTTTGATGGCACTGCCCCTTCCTCTCCACTCTTTCTCATTTGCGCCCAAGCTGTGGATCTCTGGGATACATACCTAGCGCACGCACACACACATACACACACACACAGCTACAAGGACACACAGACCCACTGACACACGCACACACACATTTTTTCAGCCACCAAGTTTAACCCTGAAGAATTAGATAATGCTAAGAGCTTGCTACTGTTTATCAAAATAGATGAGTTTTGAATGCTTATAAATATATTTTCTAGGAGTGAAAGAAAGGGAGAGACTTGGGAATTCTGAAGTACTAGAGAATAAGAGATAATGAAAAATTGTACTGAGTTGTAGTGGACTAAGTTCTCAGATTTTTTTTTTTTTGATGTTTTAGAGAAAGAGAAGTGAATAAAATGTAGAGACTGCTGTCTGGGCTGGACTTAATTATGACAACACTCAGTGTTGTGCCTAATCCATATTAGATGCTCAAAGTTTACAATGAATAGATAATTTTGGATAATAACATGTAATTGTAGTAATTAAATACGTTTTATTTGAAACCACAAGGAAAAGCAAAATGATTTTTATGAAGTCAATTTAAATTAAAAATGTGTCAGTTAGCAAGTGAATAAATGGCAGCAACTTTTAATAGAGTTTTCAGATTCCTCTTTTCTATCAGGGCTGTGTGTTAATCTGGTACTCCTATTTCTTAGGTATAGGAAAAATACTGCTGAGCCCAGTCAGATCTTTCCACAAGCCATGGACAGAGAGCATAGATTTACTCTCGGTTCCTTTTTTGTTGATAATGCAGTATACAGAGCCTAGTGTACTTATTGCTATGATTGACTTAGCTAGGTTTAGAGCAAGCTTGTTCTTGTTAAAGAGGGATTGCTCACTTTAGATATGGATTAGGTAAAAAGGATATTACTTAATGATGCTTGAAAAAGTATACTAATGCAAATGTGTAGTAGTTCCTCCCGGTCAATTTATCAGAAGCCCTACAGTTAACACACACTACTTTGACCTTGCATACAGCGCTGAATAAAGATCAGGGATGCAATCAAATTAGGTGGGAAAAAAAAGAAGATAGAATCCGTGGTCTCAGGAAACTTTATTCAAGAAACATTTATTAAAAACTTACCATCTACTGTGCTGGGCAATGCAAACACACTTGTGAGCAAAAACTTGAGCTTACAGTCTGGTGAGGGAGACAAGCACTGGTAAAGCATTATCCAAATAAATCTAAAATTATACTGAGATGAGTATTTGAAAGAGTATTTAAATGGGGCTATGAAAACATGGAGTTGGAAAAACTAGAGGGCATCTGTCTTCCCTAAGGAAACGATAATTGGATTGAGAACAGGAAGAGAAGGAGGTAATAGGTGAAGGGCAGGGGATAAGGATTCTAGCCAAAGGGAGCAGCAGTGCTCAAGCCATCTTAACAAGGGTTGCCATATACAATACGACAAATATCTACATAAAAGAAATACTAAACTAAATTGGTAAAAAAAAAATTAAGTGAGCATTAAAATTAAAAAGCAGATTGCAAGTGGCTGCATCAAATGCCCTTCCTAGACATTACATGTATAAATTTAAAAAGACATTTAAAATTTAAAAATTTGCCTTCTTGGTTGAGTCCGTATCTGCAAAATAACTTAGAAATCCCATCTGTCCAACTGGCTGGAATAAAAAGTAGGTGATGGCAATCTCAGAAAAATCTTGAGGATGCAAAGTGTATAATGGATTTTAGCTATCTTTCCTCTTGTGAGGAAAGGAGGAGACAGGTAACATTATTCCCATTTCATAGCTAAGATTTTGAAAAAGACAGTCATTGACCTCGTCAGCGCCAGAAACTCAGTGTGTTTTTCTTGCCTCCTACCGATTATTTTGCCCAAATAATTGAGCTTTTTTTGTGTCTTACCTGCAGACACAAAATATACTTATTTTGTATTTCCCCACATATTGGGACCATTAAAAGTTTTTAGTAAAGTCCTGTTGAACTAGAATTGAATTTGTTGTCATAAACACTTTTTACATTCCTAAAGAAAAGAAATTGTTGATTAATTGAGTACAGTTGGCCCTTCATATCCATGAGGTTCTGAACCCTCAGATCCAACCAACCATGGATCAAAAATATTTGGAAAAAAATTCCAGAAAGTTCCAAAAAGCAACTGAATTTGCCCCATGCCAGCAACCATTTACATAGCATTTACATTGAATTAGACATTATATATAGGTCATCTAGAGATGATGGAAAGTTTACAGGAGGATGTGTGTAGATTATGTGCAAATACTGCACCATTTTATATAAGGGACTTGAACATCTGCAGATTTTGGTGTTTTTGGAGAAGGAGGGCTTCCTGAACCAATCCCTTTTGGATACTGAGGGACAACTGTATGTAGTAAACAATAATCGTGAGAATTTGAATTTCTTCACATGAAATGTCTTTTTCATTTGTGGTAATCACTCTTTTTGGTGTAACAAAGTACTACGTTAGGTTTAAAATTTTATATCAATTTCCTTTGATATATCTCTCTAGGTAAAATAAGAATTAACTTGGATATGTGAAGAATTAATATGTGTGTGTATAAAGAGCAAGATGTTAATAGTTGTTTTTGAGTGGTAAAATTATGAATGGATTTCCTTTTGCTAATCTACTTTCTTCGTTTCTTCTGTGATTGCAGATTACCTATATAATAAATAAATGATAAAATAATTTAAAAAGCCAACAATAAGGGTTGGCTGTAACTAAAATACAGAGTTCACATAAAAGTCTACTTGTTAAATTTTCACTTAAGGCTCAGGATTTTTTCCCCTTACTCTTATGTAGCGCAGTTCATGTCTGTGTGATAACTATGTGGCAACTTGCCAATGACAAGCACTTGGAATAAGTCGGCTTCGTATAATTCTGTGCTACAATAGCTACTTCTCTAGATTTTAGTCCTTAGTTGACGTATCCACCATGCCCCCTAAATTTGCTTACCAAAGCTCTTCCATCATCTGCAATTTATTTCCTTGTCTGAGCTTTGTCTATAAACTACAAGCTACGTTTGGTGGGTGAGACCTATATGGAAATCACATCTTCTCACTGACTTTTTCCACTGAACAAATTGAATAAAAAGTGGAGTTCTTGGTTCTGACTCTCTCAAGCCCTAAAAAGTAGTATTTATGTAGCCACACACCATTCCAGTCACAATTTGCCCCAATAGGAATTGTATCTGTGATTTATTCAGGTAATGATTATGTGATTTACATATGCCAACCTCAAAGCTAAAGCAAGTGGTGAGTGGTTGAATTTTTTTCTCCATTAGGACATTGACTAGGGAAATCTGGCTTACTTTTAACTAATTATGTGACCATTGACAGTTATCATAGCCTCAGAGAGGCTTAAATTAAAAATGAGAGAAATGGATGAGATCCATCATCTCTTTTTTACTGCAAAATTCTACTGTTTCCTCTCAAGAGTAGACAGATATTAAAAGCAGGCTTTCTTAGGGACAAGGGGTGGATAATAAAGAAGATTTTTTTTTTGATATTTACACTCCTTTCATCACTAAGTTTTTAACCAGTGTTATTTATTTAACACTCAGCAAATCCCATCCTTGTGTAAGCAGGAGCCGGTATTATTTTTCTCCTGCTCTTAGAGTTACCCTGTTAGAGGTCATGCCACAACCAGGGCAACCCAGGGTCAGTGCTTAGGAATTCTGTCTTCAGAGAGATGACGAACTATGTGGAAACGGAGTCAGCCTGGTTCTTCACGTTAGCGAGCTTCTTCCCTTGGAGGTGGGGTTGTAAGGTTTCTTAAGGAAGGACATTTATAGTGATTAAAATTGTTCAGTGCTTGCTTCATTGTGTAATTCTGATACTGTAGTATGTAATTTTGGCAAGAGGGGAGTGTGAAGGGGACAGAAAATCCCAGACAGTGGCATGGAAGGGCACATGGTGTAGCCGCTTACCTCAAGAAAAGGGGCTATGGCAGGAGGAGGACCCTCGCCGATTGGTCAGACCCCTGCCCCGGTCACAAATGCCTCCTGGTTATCACCGGGGAAGGGCAGCTGAGAGCGTAAGTGCCCAAGGACAATGACTGTCCGGCAGCCCCCATCACTCTGTAATATTTAGCATAGCTCCAAGAACAAACTGGCAAAAGAGGCATTTGAGAGTTGATGTTTTTCTGGGAAATAAAGTGCAAAGTATCTTCCAGGACAAAAATGTTAAGAAATTCTAATGGTGTGCATACCTTAAAAGCCAGAAATTCTGCTGCTAGGCACACTGCCCTACAACAATGTCTACATATGTGCATAAACATTTTTAGCAGCATTATTCATAATAGCACAAAGCTGAAACAATTCAAATGTCCATCAACAGTAGAAAGGACAGGTGAAATATGGTGCATTCACTTAATGATACATTACACAGCAAAATAAACTCTAGGTACATACAATAACGTGAATCAATCTCATATAGTGTTTGGTCAAAGGACTCAGATTAAAATGAAAACTATATATATATATATATATGATTCCATTTATGTAAAGTGCAAAACCAAGTGAAACCTACTGATGGCATTAGATGACAGAGTGGTGGTTAACTTTGAGAGGAGGGTGGGGTAGTGATGGTGAGTGAATGGGCCGGTGGTTATACGAATATATTCACTTTGCAATAATTTATCAAGCTGTACACAAGATTTTTGCACTGTTCCAAATGTACATTATAATTTAATAAAAATCTCAATAAGGAGAAGTAATACTGCCCTCCAAAGTAAAATGAGTGACAGTAGATGGAGTCAAAGGGACTGAGGGACCCTGTTTTCAGGTGTGTTTAGGGGGCTTCAGATGGCATGCGTGTGGCTGTCTCCAGGAGAATGGGCAGCAACTGCAGGGACAGGAATAGCCTGTGGCTGACAGTGCATTTGCTTCTTCTCGTCCTGGTCAAGGTTTTCTAATTCAGGCCCAGGAGAGTATCCATGTCTCGAGAAGGCTACACTGTGGCACGTTAGGTATTCTCTAGGGACTGGCAGCCTCAGATCGAGCATTTGGAGGAGTTCTAGGAGACGGGGGGCAGCGCCAAGGGCACGCTTGTCCCGCTGTAAACCCGCACCAGGATCTAAAAAATGTCAGACACGTGTTCCCCTGTGTAAATTTCAGCGTGCAATTTCTAGCTTATTAATTGCCACATACATTCTTGTATATCAAATAATTGTGGTTTTTCTGACACGGAGGAAGTTAGGACCATGTAAGCTGGGAAGGCGGCAAAATGGAGCTGCAAGGGCCTCTTTCTCAGCTTGTAGTGAACTATTTGTAGTCAAGACCAAGCACACATATTGATTCTCATCAAGTGAGGTTCTTTACAGAGTGAAAACGTCGCCTGCCCTGGAGAGGAGCCCCATGGGACCGTTTGTGCGGCACTCTTTCAGATGAACAGATTAAACCCCTCATAAGATGCTGCTTCTGACACATCCGCACTGTATATATTAAAATCCTCTCGGTGTCCTTTTGGCAGTTAGGATGCTTGTAGCTTCAGTGTGCCCTCAGTCTGTGTACCTGCTGGCAAGGTGATTTTTTTTCCCCTTCCCTGGAATGTGTAAGGAAGAATTAGATTGCTGTTTGTTGAAATAGACTGTGTATCTCACAAGTCCCATTTCAATAATCTTCCAGAGGCGAGAATGAATTTGGCATTGAGAAGGGCATTACAACATGGCTAAATAAATAGCACGAGGCCCCTCAGCACCTGGCCAGCCAGCAGTGTTACAACGTGACTTCCAGCCTTTACATTTCATGGTCTTTTTCTTCAGCAAACAGAGTCTGAAAGGTCTTGCACAGAGGCAGAATTTTAAGTCTGAACACTCAGGAAACTTGGTCTTGGAACTCCAAAGCTGTCACACAATCCCCTGAGAAGTGCCAGAAACTTTCCAACAAAATCTTTTTATGTCTCCAATAACTGTTAAATACAGTATGCCTTCGGTTTCCCCTCAAATTTAGTCTTTTGAGCTGTATACATATTCTTGTACATTTCTCCAGCTTTCAGACTGGACTCCACCATCACAGGGGTGTGAAAGACCATCTATAGGGCTGTCATTGATACTGCACAGAAATCCAAGATACCCTGGGAAAGGGAGAAAGCCCTTTGGTTAGGGCGTGGAGGAGTGGGAAATCTGAGTGCTCAAGTTTGGTGTGTGGTTTGGTCCCATTTCTTCCCTCAAATTATATTTCTTTAGGTGTGAAGGAGAGGGACTGTCTAAAGCAGGCCTTGTATGTGAGTGGAATTCTTTTTGTAATGTGCTGTGTTGCACATAGTGATCCTGTTTTTCCCGGAATGTTGAAGAAAAATGGATGAGCTCTCACCTCTCCTCTTGCTACTCTCTTCCTCACACTTCGAGCTCTTGTCATTCTGGCTCATCAGTTTACTCACTGTGTCTCTGTACCTCAGGACCTTTGGATATGCTATTGTTTCTCACTGGATTGACCTTCTCACCTTTCTTTCAATGGTTACCTCAGAGAAGCCTTACCTATCACACTCTCTCAGGTAGGTTTTACTTCCCCTCATTCCATATTGCAGCTCTTCATTTGAAAGACTCATGGCATTTATCAGAATTTGAATTATTTATTTACTTGATTATTGTGCATTTTACTGAATATAATGTAAATTCCATGAGGTAGCCTTCAGGGCTGTCTTGCTTGCTGTTGTAGTTCTCTGACTTAGCACACACTATCTGACATATAGTATTAGGCTCAATAAATATTTGTTGAATAAACAAATGAACAAACTCATTTTGGGTGATACATTTTTCTCTTTATTATATTGTTTTTTTCTTGAAGCTCGCGTCTTAGATGTTTTTCTCTCTGGGAGGCTATTATAACTCTTTAAATAGAAAAAAGTAAAGAGACACATTTACTACAGTTTTGGAGAAAGGAACAAAGAGAGTTGGTCTTGTTGTCCCTTTCCAGCCCTGTATTAGTTATCTACTGCTGCATAACAAGCTACCTCAAAATTTAACAGCCTAAAACAACAATAAACATTTTTTTATCTCATATAGTTTCCATGTATCAGGAACTCAGGACCAGCCTAAATGAGTGGTTTTGGCTCAGAGACTCTCACGAGGGCCACAGACATCTGCAAGAGGGGCTGGAGGATCCACTTCCGAGGTGGTCCACTCCTGTGGCTAGCTAGCAGGGGCTGGGTGTTGGCAGGAGGGCTCAGTGTCTTGCCATGTGGGTTTATCTGTGTGTCTGAATGAGTGTTTTCACAAAATGGCTGCTGGCTTCCTACAGAGCAAGTGATCCAAGACTGCAAGGTGAAACAGCAAGTCTTTTATGACTTAGCCTCAGAGCCACATGCCTTTATTCTTAATATACTACTTGCTACTCATGTCAGTCACATTTGATGTGGGAGGGGACTGCATAGCGTGTTAATACCAGGAGGCAAGAATCACTGGAGCCCACTTTGGAGGCTGGCTTCTACAAAACCCTACATGATTGTGCCTTTGGTTTCTGGAGTTTTCCATTCTGTTTTTTCTCCCTCAGTCAGCTAATAGCAATATCAACCCTCAAATGTGGAGGTATCTCAGGATGCAGAGACAACATAATAGACATCTGCATGCAAGAAAACAATATTGTTTGTGCTTGCTAAAATCAAGTTCTGCATGCACGGAGTTCTCCTTAGTCCTATCACTGTCTTAACAAATAGAAAATACACAGAAGATTTTCCACTAATACAATTTTTTTGAATGACAGATTGAAAAAAACAAAGGGGTCCATTTTTTCCCCTCATGTACCTGAGGTCTGTTTTTGTGCTGTGACTTACATACACAATTTCCAGGCTTCAGAATCACATCACTTTTAATCAAAAAGAATTAAACATGCTATTAACTTTTAACTTTCATAGTGTGTGTAGATGCTTATTGGACTTGAAACCCATTCAGCACAAACCAGGCAATTCTTTCACTTTCACTCATGGGCAGTTTTATCCCTTTCTTCTTCTCTGGTTTTTAAAAATGTATTTGCATTTGGTGGAGTTTATTCCAGTCATTAAATTTTAATGCCCAATACACATAATGGGTATTTTTAGTCCTTTACCTACTTGCCTTCGTCATAATCAATCACCAAAACTTCTATAAATATTATCCCTATAGACCCAACTACTGTCATAAAATTTACATCCTACTTATTTGTAAAATGCTTTTGGAATTAGAAAAAAAATCCATACTCCAATAATCCCTACCCAAGTTATTTTTCCTGAAAAGTTTTAAAGACTGTAAGATCCTTCTTTAGCAATGGAGCATCAAGTGACATTTTATACCATAAGAATATCATCTATTATGATTCTCATTTAAGTGATTTGGTGGCTAGGTTTTGCTAAAGGTGATTTTAGAGCACTGCCAGAAAATTAAAATTAGGAACTCTCACCCAGTGCTTGTGGGAGTATATATTTATGGGATAACTATTTCATAGATCAGTTTAACAATGTCTAGTGGAGTTGAAATTGTATATATTCTATGGACCAGTAATTCTAGTCCTGGGTATATATATTAGCAATACTCAAACACATGAGCATGAAAATGTACATTGAGGCACTGTTAGAATAAAAATTTAGAAAGCGTGAAAGGTGAAAACACAAATGGATGACAACACAAACCATTTCAAATATGAAGTATTGATATAATTCATACAGTAAAATATTCCACAGAAGCAAAAAATCAATAAAATAGTACATACATAAACTTAGCTGAATCTCACAAACATTATAATGAAATATAAAAATCAAGTTGTACAAACACACATCATGCATGATTCCATTTATATAGCCTAAAACATGCAAACCAATATTGTGTTATTTATGGTCTACAGACAGAATAAAAAATAGAACAATATTTATGAAAATTACAAACCCCAAATTTAATATAGAAATTTTCTTTGTATGAGGGAGGGGAGGATAAATAGGATCTGGGGTTTAACTGTAGTTGTAATTTTTTATTCCTTGAGCTAGTGGTAGGTATATGGATTTTTATTTTATTATTTATACTTTGCAGAATAATTCATAATTTAAAAATCTGAATGAAGTGCTGAAATCTTCTGAGAACTATAAGATTCTTGGCTTGATGGTGAAAATTGGTATAGAGATACAACAATGGTCAAATGTGTGCAAACAGCATTTTATGTGAGTTTTTAAATTGGCATTTCCATGTTTTCTATATAAAAACCTTTGCTGCTTCCAACACTGATTTTACCTTTTATCCAGATGATTATTCTGTGTAAAATCACGTACTCCTCTCTCACTTTTATCTGTAAAACTGAGTTGGTTGTGTTAGGTCACTTTTGGCTTAATGTATTGTTTAGCTGTAATGCTTGGTTTAGGTATAAAAATCTGGGCATTAAAAATAAAGATCCTTAGAAATAAATCTAGGTTCATAAAAGGGAGAATTGGCCTCTTAAAAATTTCTAAACTGCTTTCCCCAGATATTCTAAATAATCTTTAAAATATAAACATTGAACAATTATTTGCTCTTCTGCTCTTTCTGTTTGCCTTTCTAGTATTGCAAAAGGGCTCAGTAAAAGGAGGAGAGGAAAAAATGAAGGGACACTCTGAGGGTGGTTTGCTTTTTACCTGTATATAGTAGGGTTGCTGCCCTTTTATCACCAGGCAAGTGCTCAGAGATTCACAGATTAAATTTCTGTAAGTACTTTAGAAATTCCCTCAATAGTCTCTGATCATTCTATCTTTAGGTGGAAAAATACAGATTTTGACACTGGCATTGGCTATCCTGGAATGGCTACACTATTCTAAGTTCTAATAATCATATTTAAGTATCTATGATCTTAAGAAAATGACATCTCAGTATCACAGAGTGGAATTTCCAGCATCCTAGCTGTCAAAAATACAGCAAAAAAACAAACCAAACAAAAAAACCAAAAAAACCAAAAAAACCCCCCAACAAACCCAAACCCTAAAACCCCACAAACCAAAAACCTAGGGAATAAGAAAAAATAAATCCCAGATACCAAGATGTAGTTGTCCCAAAGCATTTATTCTCAAAACTTGACTGCATATTGGAATCAAACGGGGAGTTTTTAAAAAACACTCATGTTTGGACTCATTCCCAGAGATTCTGATTTATGTAGTATGGATGCCACCTGGGCATCAGGAGTTTGAAGAACCTTCCAGGTGATTCTAATGTAAAGTTTATAATCTACTGAATCAAATTTAAAAAATGTTTTTTTCCCTGTATGAAAAGGCTTGAAAGTGTGACTCAAAAACATACTGACTCTCCAAGCCTGTAGACTGTTTTTAGTAAATGACAATGGAATGGATGCATAAATGAATGAGCAAGTGAAAAAAAAATGCCTATTGACTCTCAATTCACATATATTCCTAACCACTGTTGAATCAGTTTATACAGATTAAAGGTTACTAATTAAAGGTTAATGCTGTTGAGAGCCAGGCTCAGTGTATACCCAAGGGAGAGCTGGCAGCCAGGATGCAAGGGAAGAGGACAAATGTCCACTTTCCCCTTCTCTGTGAGCAGAAGCAGAAACCTATTAGTACTCCTGGGTGTTAAGCGTCTGTGAAATGGTGTCATGAGTACTTAGCAGTGCTTTGGACATAGTGAGCATTTAATCCATATTCACTGAATAAAGGGATAAATGAATAAAAGAAGGGAATGTTGAATGGGGGGAGGGAGGTTACCCAGTGAAAGAAACATGCTGTTGAGAAGTAAAATCACCCAGCAGTTCTGTAACACCGAAAAAGAGAAGTTGAAAGTCCCGTATCTCTATTCTGTTTTATCCCCCTGGCATTTGTTGAAAGGAACTGTATCTTTGTGATGTGAATTCTCCCTAATCCGAGACAGGAATGGAGATCACTGCTCAACTCAGTTCTGGTTTGAGTCCCCCTACCATCCGATTCCTTCCCAGGACCCTAGAAGTGGGAAGCTCTTCACAGCTGTCCCAAGATCAAGAGGTTCCCCAAATAAAATTGAACACTGAACATTCAAGGACGTTTCAAGATAACACATGCTTCTTTTTTACCTTCTCAGTAATACCTTAAATATTGAAAAGAGCGTTTGATGAATGATAGGTCAGGGGCTAGTCTAAATTTCCTTACCAGCTCAGGAAGCATATTCTGCTTCCCACTCCCCCATGCTTGCGCCTCTACCCAAAACTGCTGGAAAGCAGATCACTGGAGATGTGCTTTTGCTTTGAGACAGCGGTTAGCTCTCTTCCATCAGTTCTGTTAAAGGGGCTTCAGCACAGGATATTTACACCACTTCAAGTTGAATTAAGTTCTCCTTAACCTTCCCAAGGGCGGCAGAAAATACTGACACGCCTGCTTCCCTTACTCTCTGCTAAGTCAATACTGCACTTGACTGGTTTCCACTTGACCATTATGAGAGTGTTAGAGAAAAAAAAATTCAACTAACATAGAAGAGGATCAGACCAGAAAAAGTACCTAAGTATGTCAGATTAATAAGAACAGGAGAAAAGCCAGGAAATAATTTTGGTTGACTATCTTTGCCTTTTATATGAGTCCTAACGTTTGATACCTAATGTGTGATACCAGGTCGCGGTTTCCTTGAGATCTCCAATACAGAAGAGAAGAAAGGCTTGGGAAGTGTTTTTTGTTGTTGTTTGTTTTTTTACTTTGAAAATAAAATTATTGCCACTCATTCACCTTAGGGAAAGTCTTATTTTTATGTGCTAAACAAAAGTAAAAATTTTAACATGAAAACAGTAGTAAGCAAAAGATTCCATGACTCAAGACATTTGGGGTTAATTTATTTAAAAAAAAATTATTGTTTTTCTGTTTATAAAACTAACACCTGCTCACTGTGAAATATTTAAATACCACAGAAATCTATAGTGTAGAAAGGGTAAATTTTTCATAATTTCACTTCCAGCAATAATAGTTTAATATATATTTTTCAAGTTTTTTTCTATCAGTAACTTTTTATTATTAATAATAATAGTGGTAGTTTTAATGAAAACAAGATTACATTTTACATATTGCTGTGCACCTTTGTTTTGCTTCACAATGTCTAGTCATTATCCTTTCATTTACATTGGAGTATGCTGTATTGACAGTTCTGGGTCACTTAATACAAAAAATATGTGCCGAGTTTTCATGTCTTTATTAGATTCGAAACCTTGCCCTCAGGCATTTACCTGAGAAGGGGTTTTATTGTCAGGATTGTTTATTTGCATTCATAGAAATACTAGCCTAGATCCACTTGGAAAGGCAGTGCAAGCACTTACTGAACACGTACCATATGCCATGGGTAGGAGGACACAAAAATAAGTGGACCACGTTCCTGCCCACGATCTAGTGCAGGTGACAGACAGGGGTACTTACAGTCTAAAGCCAGTGAATCTGGGTTCCACAGCGGTGATCTAAGTGAACTTTCCTGGTAGAGTACAGGAGGGAGAAACTAACTCTGACTGAGAGGAATGGGGGAAAGTTTGTGAAGGAAGAGCATTTTGCATTAGACTCCAAAGGTTGTTTTGGCCTTTAGCAAGTAGATAAGGAGAAGGCCTGGTGGGAACAGTGTGACCTAAAGTATTAAAGGATATGACGAGTTTAAGGAAGTGTACCAATAGAAAGCACTGCAGAGGGAGGGGTAGGATATAAAGCTGCAAAGGTATCTTCTGGCTGGGTCGTGGAGGCCCTTACATGGAAGGCTAGGGCATCTGGTGTTTGATGTAAAAGGAATGGAGGTCTGCTGTTGATTCTGATCTGGGTGATTATATCTTTTGAACACAGCTCTATAGCAGAATATTTCAGGTTGTGCTGTGATTGTTTATATGGTTTGTAAATATCTTCCACACACACAAAAATGAGCTCTTTTGGAACAAGAGATCATTTTTATTTCACCCTTATAGCCCCAGTACCTAGTAAAGGGACTGTCATATTAAACATTCATAATTGTTAAATTGGTTTTTAAAAGTTATTTGTTGAATAACTACTGTGAGCACGTTCTTTCACATGCCATTTCAAATACTCTTGTAAGCCAGCCGAGTCCTGTTTTTAACTTCTTTCTTTGTATTTTTGTTACTCCACATTACTTCCTAACAGAAATTCCCATGCGTAGAGCAAATTTCTGAGTTATGAGAGTAACCTTATGTTAAGATATACTTATATTAGAAAATTATTTCCCCCTTATCTGAAATTCAATCTTAACTTAGCACCCAGTATTTTTATTTGCTATATCTTGCAACCCTACTTATGTAGAGTTAGCCTTCTCCAGTTAGTCCAACTGATACCTTCTTTTCCTTTTCCTTCCTTTTTCTTTATCACCTCCAGATGCAGCCTCTAACAGTTTAGATGTGCCAGAAAAACTGTGATTCACTGTGCATTTTTTTTTTGCAGATTTAAAGGGATGTGATTGAGGCCCCTTCATTACTTGCTTGCTTTTAATGTTATCAGACTCCAATGTCTTTGGGAAAAGAGACTTTTTTTTTTAATGGATAACCACATGTAAATATTAATTCCCCCTCAGGAAATTTTGGTTAACATAAGATTCGTCCTGAACTTTGAGTTAACCTTGTTTTATTCTATTCTCTTGCCTTTCATACATATAAAATATAGGGAATTATAATGAATTATACATATACATCTGCATCTTGCTTCATACATTTAGTTTTGTTTTTGAGATTTATCCGTATTGATACATGTTGCTCTTATTTGTTCATTTTTTATGGCTGAATGACATTTCACTGTACAAATGCCACATACTTTATTTATCCATTCTCCTGTTGATGCTGAAATGAACTTTCTTATATATATATGTCTTTGTATATTTGCGAGTTTCTTTAAGGTATATTGAATGGACTTGCTAGTCCATAGGGTGCAAGTATTAATGTTGCTAGATATTGTTGCTCTCCAACGAGAGACTTTAATTGTACATCCCTCTCATGTTTGAGAGCTCTTTTTTTTCTTTAAAAAAAAATTTTTTTTTTTTTAATGGAGGTACTGGGGATTGAACCCAGCACCTCGGGCAATATTTGAGAGTTCTTGATGCTACAAGTTCTCACTAAAACTTGAAAATATCAGGCTTTTGAAATATATGTCAATCTGAGTGGGATAAATTAATATTCTTACTTTGTTTAGCATTTTAATTATTAATGAGGTAGAGCATTGCTAATAATATGCTTATTAGCGCCTGTGAATTGCCTGTGTGTAGCCTTTGCCCAGGTTTATGACTAGGTGTTTTTATGACTAGATTTTTTTTTTTGTCTCTTTTGTATTCATTTGAATGAGCTCTTTATTCTGAATATAAATAATTTTATATGGTTTGTAAATATATTCTCTTTTTTCTGTGGCATGTCTTTTTATTCATGTGTTATATACAGGTTTTTAAATTTTAAAGTGATCAATTTTATTAATCTTTTCTTTTAGAGCTTGTGCTTTTTGTTTAAGAAATCATTTTAAAGAAATCACTTCCTAATCAAAGTTCTTTAAGATATTTTCTTAAAGTTTCTTAAATTTTTCTTAGATTTTGTCTTTTATATTTCTATATTTTTGAGTATGAAGTAAATAAAATAGTGATAATTTTTTACATGTGAATAACAAAGTATCTCAAAACTATGTATTGAACAGTCTATTTTTTCCCCCTACTGGCTTGTAACAATACTTCCTATAAACAAGGGTCCATATATCTGATAATCTGTTTCTGGATTTTCTGCTGTGCCCTTTTGGAATATTTTTCTATGCTTGTGCTAAAATCTCAAGGGTCAGTCACTACAGTTGCATAGCACTCATGCTATACAGAAGGGTGATTTTCCCAATGATTCCATTTTGGAGATATATCATATTCAAATGTGTTGATAGTTATGTTTAAATTAAAATACATTTAGTACTAATTGTAAGAACCATAGAGGAAATGAAGCACCTCCTTATTCCCTCCAGTTCCCTCATTTTTATGTGGTAAACAAGAAATTAGACTCTCAGCTGTAAGATCTCTTTCTCTAATTCAAGCTTTGCAAAGAGTACTTAGCATGCTTGAAGGTCACTGCTGATGAACAGCTTGGAATCAAGCTATTAATATTCACAGAACATGCCTATGCTAAGTGACATGATTGTAAAATATTCTGGAAGCCAACTTTGTAGTGCTTTCTGGTAACATTAAGTGTTTCCAATAAAATCCCATTAAAGAAGGGAGATTGGTGTCAGTAGTATCAACTTTGTATATTTCATCTCAGTATAATTTTATTAAAAAATGAATCTGATGTATGTAAAACTTTCTGTCTTTGAGAATTGATTACATTTTCCTTATTTAATTTTTCCCTTTTTTGTTAGCTACTTAGGAGTTTTACACCCATTGTTGGATAACTTGACACTAAAGATACTTACAAATATACTTCATTCTGAACAACAATCAAGCAGTTTCTAATGGCT
This sequence comes from Camelus dromedarius, assembly GCF_036321535.1. Classification (NCBI taxonomy): domain Eukaryota; kingdom Metazoa; phylum Chordata; class Mammalia; order Artiodactyla; family Camelidae; genus Camelus; species Camelus dromedarius. Next base: position 64,668,041 of record NC_087439.1, on the reverse strand, counting down.
TCCCCCTGAGAAAGCTGAACACTTGAGTACACATTTACCTTCTCCTCATTTCCTAGAATTTGCTGATGTAATATGGAATTGTAGATCCAAAGCATTATTTTTTTATTATGAATTTTCTTCTTCAAGAATCATTTTTTACTGTTAACAATAATTATTTGCATAATTCTACAATTTATTTAAAATGTTATGTCTTCCTCAAATTATTTTTTCCGTGTTATTAATCTGATTTATTTTAGTTTACTTTTAAAACAGCTTTAATGGCTTAATTAGTACACAATAGGCTGAACATGTTTAAAGTGTGTAATTGTGAGTATGTATATGTATATATCTATCTGTGTCTATACATCTGTGAAACCATCACCACAATCAATGTAATAAACACATCCATTACCCCTAAGTTTCCTCATGCCCCCTCAAATCTCTCTTCAGATTTGGATGGCTCATGTCCTTGAATGAAAATTTCAATACAAGATTTCTAGCAATTTTACTTTACCATACAGCCTTTACATATGCTTTGTAGGAAGTTCATGGATCTCCATTCATTGTAGACTCCTGTGTCAATCTGGAGATGCAGGCAAAATTGGGATTCTTCCCACAGTTACTGCTCCATCTCCTTCTTTTTGTCTCCATTTCATTTTCTGATACAGGGGATTTTAATGGAAATGTCAAGGACAAGGGAGAGTTCATTTTTTTCCTCTAGTTGGCTTCCTGAATGACTGTGATAAATGGTGACCAGTGTTGCTTCCCCACTACTTTTTTTTTTTTCAGTTGCTGTATTTCCAGTAGAATTTACTCAAAATGTCATGGTTTTGGTGGGATTCTAACTTTCTTCAGAGGTAGTAAGGGTCATTCGTATACTCAGGAAATGTGTCTAGTGTTTCCAGGGTATAGGTAAAGCTGCTGTCAAACTGGATTGTGGGTGTCAGAGCTTGGATAGACTTGGCAGAGTGTTGAATAAATAGTGTGTGAATTCCAGTTAGAGTAGGGGCAGAGGGCTAAACCGTGCTAGGGCTTCCTACACTATGGTGAGAAATGCCTCAGTTCATCTTTGTTACTTTCCTGTTGACAGGTTTCTGATTCAGAATTTTTAGTGTTTTCTTAATTTCATAATGATTCTGTATCTGAGATTGCAAGATTTTTCTTTAATTAAAATATAAATATCAGTTTATTTAGTAAATGTTGCAAATTAAATAAGTAACTCATAATAAAGATTAATACACACCCAGAATGGTTTAAATATGTGTTTTTTTGCAGGGGGTAGGTAATTAAGTTTATTTGTTTAGTTTTTTGAAAGAGGCACTGGGGATTGAACTCAGGACCTCGTGTGTGCTAACTAAGCACTTGCTCTCCCACTGAGCTATACTCTCCCTCCTTGGTTTAAATATTTTTACAACACCCAGAAATTGCTTTTAATAACTGAATTTAATGACAAATGTTTGTAGAGATCTGAGGATCTCTTTGAAATCATTAATATTTAACATTTTGCATGGAACTCTCTGGACATGCATATTTTCTTTCCATTTGGAGGTTTTGAGGCAGTGCAAAGCTCTTTCAAATTCAGTGCCATTGCATTTAATTGAAGGCTATTGGAGAATATAATAGGGCTTAAGCTGGTATTTGTGTAATTAGTCCTAAAATATATCTTGTTGATTGTGTGAAGGATTCAAAGGGAAAGGGACAAAACTTCAGCTATGGTATTAAAATGAACTCCAGCAGAGTATTTCTGAACTCTCTTTTCTGAGTCTACTTGTTCTCCATCCTTAAGAGATTATGTGAACAATATTCTTTTCTCCTAAGCAGTTCAGAATAAAATGAATGAGAGAACAATCCAAGAAAATGATGCTGGGAAATGTTCATAGCAATAAGACATCTGGAACCAGGAAGACTTTCCAACTAGAAACCTAGATGGCTCAAAAATATAGTGTTTTATCTTTTTAAGCACACTTCAGTGTACAGGCTATTAACTGCTTGATCTCAGTGGAATATCATTTGGAAGCTGACATCACTCATTTTATCATTGGTTTAACAAATGCAGTGGTAATGTAATTGTAGAATTTGTAACATTTTGTACTTGCCCTTGCAAGTTGGAGTATGAGTTTTTTTTTTTAAAATTGTATTATTTAATTATTTTAGTGTTGGGGGGTGAATAATTAGGTTTATTTATTTTAAGAGGAGGTACTGGGGATTGAACCCAGGACCTCGTGCATGCTAAGCACATGCTCTACCACTTGAGTCATACCCTCCCACCTTGAGTATGAGCTTTATCAGCAGATATATCAGTTAGTTTTTTCCCTCTCTTCTTTGTTATGATTGTTGCTCAGACAGGTTTTAAATGGGAAGAACTCTATATCATTGACAGGGATGAATGTCTAAGGTGTGTGTGGCACAACACTAGCCTACTGGTGCAAACTTGGGTCTTGATGACACTGCGTGGCCACTTGCTAGAATCCTCAGGAATGCTCCAGGGATATGTAGAACTCGTTAGCCTCTAGGGATTTGAGTCTGAACCCCTCTGAATCCCACTGGTCTTTACTTGGTCAGATCAATGTGAGTTTTGATGACTCCTTTTACTCTTTTACTTTAAGATTTGATGCAGGTGAAAAGGACCTGCTTCTATTTCCCTTTGACCTAGATCTTTATAAGGCTTTGGAGCGTACCTTTAATTGCTAGAGAAGGAGATAAGAAATCATACAGAAAGACCAGAGCAATATCCTTAATTCCTCAAACAGAGCCAGCCTGAACCTTAGTTTTTCTTGATCTGGTTCTGCCAGCTCTTGTGTGACATCCAAAATGGGATGGGGGCCACTTCTAGGTCCCATTCACCATACCAGCCAGCAGCAAGGGAGAGGAGGAGGGTGACAGAAAGAGCACCATGTAAAGGCGGACTCCGAGGGGAACACCGTTCCACTAGAAAGTGTTTGCTCTAGTGCCTTTCCACTAAATCTTTATGATTTAGGGGTTCATGTGTCTCTTAAGGACTCCATTTTGCCTAAGGCTTATATCTAAGCTCCTGCTTCTGGGGGGAAGTGGGGAGGAGGGGAGAGTGGGAGGTCAGTATTGATCCTTGGTCACTTTTGTTGCTGTTTCAAAGTCCAAGCTGTGTACTTGAATATGTAATACAAAACACATATCAAGCACGTTGTCTGTAACTTAATTTTAAATGCATAAATGCTTTAAAACTGAGAGTATGATATGTATATGTATATGTATATAGTTTATGTGAACATATTCCCTAGGAGCAGGAGCACTCATTATGTTAGTGGTTCTTCAGCACTCAAAACTCTGATGAGTGTGACCTCCAGAGAAAATAAGTCCTTCAAATGTTGCTCTCTGAACCCACAGTAGAGAGTTCATTAGCTTGCATGAGGGAAGTTAGAGATGCTTTTTTAATGGAGAACTTAGTGGTGTTAAAGGTATAAGGCTTGGATGGAAATATAGAACAGGTACCTCTAGAAAGGGATTTATAAATATGGAAAAATCAACGATCCCACACCCTTTGGAAGGTGCTCTATTCCAAGGACCAATCTATTGCCAGTCCTTGTAACTTAATGAGGAATTCAGTTGACTGCCTTGACAGGAAAGTTGACGATCCTGCCTCTAGAACATCATCATATCTTCCCTGGGACACTGTTTTGTGCCAGATGCTCATTCCAGTGCCCACTGAGCTGGACTTGACAGAGCTTCCCAGGACAGGCTGTTTGCCTGTGTGGATGCTTTTGTGACTGCTGGTCAATTGTTGCTGTGTGTGTATTAATGACAGAATTCTGTCTGAGATTTGTTTCCTAGGTGATATGCCAACCTGGTAGCCATGTTACCGGGAGATTTGGCTCACCTGTCTCTCTCATTGTGCGAGGCTACTGATATCTACTAAAAGGACCGACTGATTGTGAAGTACGAATTGGCTTAGGTTTCTCTGCAATATCAAGAAGAGTATTGATAAAATAAGGCACAATGCTAACACTTCTTGATAGGATGACCATATAATTTATTTTCCAAACTGAGACACCTTTGATAGTGAAAAGGGGTATGATCAATAATTAAGTCAGAACAATAGGCATAGATCAGGACACTCAACTTCTTCAGACCCTGTGTGCCTGCTAATGTGTTTGCCTTTAGGGCTGACAGGGAGTGGGGGTGGGAGTCCTGGGTGAAACTGACCTATATTTACTTCATTCACCTCCCCAATTCTCATTTTCTCTATCAGATCTTTTCATGCTAGGTGGAAGGGCTGAGAAGCACTATTATCCCAGGCTCAGTTCTTTTCCAGTCCAGGTTAAATCTTTATTAATTTTTGAAATCTTTGTCCCAGTTCATTAAAAAAATTATTAGCTCTGTTAATAAATGGCAACAAAAACTAGAATCTGGAGTTTCTAAAACTATTCCATTTCTTCAGTAATTTAAAAAGGGAGATGACAGGTTTCTAGGACAAATACAAAGAAAGGAAGTTATTTTTCTAATTTTCTTTTTTTTTATTGAGGCATAATTTATATAAAGTGCATAATGAATTTTTACTGCCACCTAGGTTAAGTTACGGAATACTCTCGACATCTCGTAAGGCCCTCTTTGTCTCCTTGGAAAGCCATCTTGAATGATTTTCAGATAAAGTTGATATTTAAGATTTGTTGTCAAGTTTTCTATCTGGTTTCAAACCCTTTGAATTCAAAGGCTCATGAAACTTACATAGGAGTAGGGATTGGTAATTTCTTGCTGTGACTCCAAGGAAGGTAGAAAAGAAGTAGAACGGAAAAGGCACAGACAGAAAGATAGTGGGATAAACATAGAAGAATAAGCACTGCGCAAACTTTTCTTTCTCCTCACTCTTTCCAGAAAGGACAAATAGCTAGCTGTCTGCATCTTTAATATCCTACCCTCAAAAAGAAAGAAAGAAAGAAATATAATTTACCAAGTGCTCACTAGGAGCCTGGGGACTGGATACTTAATGTACATTATCTTGCCAACCCTCAAAACGAACCTATAAAGTGAAGAACAGTATTTTGGTCTGTTTACACTTGATGAATCTGAAGTCCCAGAAATGTTAAGCAGCTTGCCCCAAATCACACAGTTCGTAAGTGTTGGAACTAGGATTCAGATCTTTTCTGCTGTTATACCAGTCTTCTGCGAGAAATGTAGATAATGTTCCGAGGCACAGTTTCAGCTCTAAAATAAGAGATGGACTTATTGGCAAAATGACTTGATTGGCGTAAGGTTTTCTCTATTCAACAGCATGGGTTCACAGTTTACAGCTAAGTAGGCAGATAGGAAGAGGGGGAAACAAAGAAAATGACAACTAGCATTGCCTTCTTTTACCCCTTATTCACCCGCCTGCATTTTCTTTATATATTTGAGAGGTGATACATGAACTTGCAAAGAGAAGCTGTTCCGTGTCAGCACCCAATTGACTGTAACTGTAGAAGATTCCTAGTAACCCAAGAACAATGTCGTTTGCAGTTTTTTGCGATTATGGGATTTCCCTGAAGATATAAATACATACTTATGTGAACTATATAAAACTGTAGACTTTGTAGGTCAAAACCAGTAAAATACCATCAAGGTGAAGGGATTCAACTGAATATTACTGCAAAGGAGGAAAAACTGTGAGTTGAGTAGTAACTCTCTTCCAAGATGAAATCAGATGTTATTCTTGAACTCTAACCTTATGCTGTCTCTATGAACAAAGTGAGAGTCAGTCCAGTCTTGAGAAACGCCCTTCAACCCTAAAAATTCACCTCGTGTTCTCTCTCAGGAAGACTTCATTTGTTTATTTTTGAAGGGTGATGATTTTAAGCATGTCAAGACAAAGAGACGGCCTCTTTGATGTTACAGAACAGCTGCACAGTCAGTTTGCTGGACCCCCGGTGCCCCTCAGGATGGCATGGCATGTGGGGCTTCTACTTGAGGAAGCTGCTCTCAGTGGCAAGGCAGCATGAGCTTTGCCAGTGAGAAAGTGCCAGGCCTTAATATGGGAGCAAGGGGACTTGGGGACTAAAATAAAATTAAACCAAATGGTAGAAACACGCTCAACTCCTTAATTTGTCTGATTAGAGCCAACAGGCGCCACCGTGTAGAACATTTGCTCCCCTCCCAGATGCCATTAAAGCAGCAGTGGAACTATTTCTAGGCTTGGCTCCAGATTGATGGGGGGTGAACTAACAGTGGATTTGGTTTCAGCCTGGAGTCAGTGTGAGATGGTGACAGACTGCAGTCACTGCAAAAGTCTGTGGGCATCAAGTGTTCCCCAGAGCACATATCTGCCCGGAGGAGAGCCCGCAGTCCCTAAGGAACATTCCTCTCACTCCAGTCTCAAGCCAACCCCGACTCCTATCCTCTGTTACTCTGCTTCATTCTCTAAACACAGGTGCAGGATTACTTAGACTTAAGAGTTTTTAGAAGTGTTCGGTTAATGTATACCAGGCTAGCTTAATATTTAATCATTGCCCCTTAAAATTGCCCTATGCTGTGTAAAGGGTACAAAGAGGGGCAAGGCTATCTTTTGCTGTTCTGGGAGAGTAGTTACCAGTAAGAGGAAAAAGAAGTAGAAGACTCGGTTCTGGGGAATGTATAGAAATCTTGACAGCCCTCCCCTGACCTTTTCTGAAATCAGCACTCTGTTCTCCCCCACCCCCAATCAGTCTGCCACTAGCTGTGTGTCCTTGAATTGCTTAACCTCTTTGGGACTGATGGTTCACACGTTTGCAGAAGGAAACGTTCAAAGATCTCTGTGGATCTTGAAAGTGCTAACATGCTGTGAGTGTAAATGTAAAAGTACTTTTAAAGATTAGAGGTGCTGTATATCGAATTGTTATCATACAAAAATCTTCCTCAAATTCTCTTTTCCAGTTCTGCTATTAGGTCACTGATCAATACCATCAACTCTGTTTTACAGAAGTGAAGTTATTTTTCTAATAATTTAACTGAAATGTTTATTGAGCACCTGTGCTAGGCACAGAAGCATATCCAGGTTTGTTGGAACTGAATCTTCTATGATTTGGGGGACCCCCTTTACAAAAAGGCAATTACAAATACAAACTTAGGTGTAAAAGTAAATATTCATTTAGAATGAGAAAAGAAATCATAACATGTTACTGAGGCTTAGAGATTTAAGTCCCTTTCTTCTCAGCTCTCTTTAGGCAATTTATCAGAATTGCTTATGTAGAAATGCTTCTGAATGAAACCTGGCTTTCCCCCTTACCTAGACAGAACATTCTACAGAACTCAGCAACTCCTAGTGCTCAGTGGGGCCTGTGCAAGTGAGCAGCTCTGAAGTTTAAGCTTCATGAAGCTTCCAGGTCAATCTGCCTCTAGTTCTTTAGGGAATCAAGACACGTAGGATAGGATTCCAGCCTCAGAAAAATGACAGGGTTATAGCCATTAGCTAGCACTCAGCCCTCATAGCATCAGCACAGAATTGGCACTGAATAAATGTTGTTGAATGAAACACGACCTTTTCAAGGATAGTATTATGTTCTTTACACTAAAGAAGATAATAGTTTACAAGAACAAGATACACTACTGCTACATTACAGGTGAAAAGGATATTTTAAATAAGAGAATACCCTAAGACGTAGAATTAGCTACATGACTTAGGGTCTTTGACCAGTTCTTTAAATCAGGTAATTAGAATCAGCCTCGGCTGGGCCCCATGGCACAAAGTGAAACAGATTCAGCAGTTCTTCTGTGATCAAGACAGGTAATCCAGCCCTCATATCTGCCCAGGCTGTTACTCAGTCAACCAAGAAACTGCCAGTCCCCCTTTGCATCCTTTTTGCTGTCAGCATGTGCCAGTGAGCATCCTTAGTCTTAACTGCATCATACCCAACTACTTAACTACAGAGATGGAGTTCTTAACCAACCTTTGGTGGTGGTTAAGTAGATTTTGTGGTTTGCAAACATGGATGGAAAACAATCATACTGATCTTCCCTAAGTTCTAACTGAAATTAAGCATTTCTCTCAGTTGTTAATGTAGGGAAGAAACACAGTTGTTTGCGCTTCCTGAGGCTTTATCATTGATAGAAATCACCTGTATTTTTATACCACATGATAGCAGTTATTTTTGTGTATCACTACTTCAGAATTATAAAGTTTTTAGCCACATCACTAGATTTTTATTAGATGTCCTAATAAAGAAGCACATATACTACATCACATTTAAAACTACTTGGATATCTGTATTTCAGTGTAGTTGGATTTCCTTTGCAATCCTATATATTAAAATCTTATTTACATGTTTAAAACAAAAGCCCTATACATTTTATTTTATATATTTAAAACATTATTCTGAGAAGAGATCCATAGTCTTTAACAGATTGTGAAAGGCGTTCCTGACACCAGAAAGGTTAACGCCCCTATTGTAGAAGCTAAGGTTAGGACTGAATTCTGTTGACATTTACTTTGCAGCAAAATTTGGTAGAATTTTTAAATAGCAGCAGAAAAAAAATTCAAGTTCACTCTGGGTGTTCATGTTTTCATTTAAGGAGTTCATAAACGAATAGGACGGTTAATGAGTTCTAGCGGAACGTTTTCTTCTATTATTGTGTACAAACTGCAGGTAAAATACTATTTGATTTCTTGGGCCACATGCTCACAGTGCAGTAATAGTTAGATTAATTTCTAATATGTCTCATCTCATTATAGACCTATGCAATCGTCTCTTTCAATTTAAATTGAGCTTCAGGGAAGATTAAATACTTAGGTATTTATTCCAGTTTGTATAAAATTTCTAGATCCATACAAATTAAACTTCCTCTATCTAAATGACCCTAATCGTTCTAATTTAACTAGATGGAGCTTATTTCCTTTTGACAGAACTTGTCATGTTGAATCTTAGCCATGGAGATGAGCAGCATGCCAAATAGGTAATAAGGATTCCAGATGTTGCCTTGCCACTTTCCAGCAAAGTTATTAATGAAAGTCAGTTGCTTCGTGTCTTTTTTTATCCTCTAATATTGCTGAGAATATAAACTTCCTTTCTCCTTATTAAGTCATGGTAATTTAGAAGTACAGGAAATGGGCTGCTGCGGAGGAAGGTGATTTTTATGAAATTACCAATCTGTCGTACATGGTACATCTGGGAATCTTATAGTGATGTGAGGCGTGGTGGGACTGGGGTGGGAGAGAGTGAAGGAGGATATGAAAATTGTGACAGGGCTCTGAGTTTGATTCTGTGTGTGTCTGTGTGTGTACTGAAGGGGACCGAGCACTAAGAAATCCGTTTTATTTACTTCTGGCTGGGATTAGCCAATAAAATAGGAGTAGCTACCATAACAGCCACTCGATTAAACTGGACCTGCCCAAGTTAAGGTGAGGCAAGATGTCTGAAGGCCTCTTAATCTGCCTCTGAAATCTGTTCCTCTGCCCAATGCCTGCGGGAGTCCAGGGAGACATCCAGGACACCGAGGTCCTTTGGTGGGGTTTCATGTATCTGCCCTCAAGGCACTGAAAGGAAGGTACAGTTGGAATGCAGAGAGAACCCTGGGGGCTGGAGGGGGATAGGACCTTGGAAAGAAAGTTGGAGGCCAGAAGATAGAAGGCCTGGTTCCAGGACCTGCTGCTAGATAATGACACGCCCTTTAGGCTCACCAGGAAGATCTAACTTTCTTAGGTATAAACAAATTAGACATTCAGAGCTAAGAAAAGCATAATAATACAAATGATAATTATAATAATTTTTACATGTGATGGCTTCATTAGTTTCTTTTGGGTTTAGTGAATTTTAAATGAATTTTCCTTCAGTTGTTAAAAAATACAACACTCCGGGCTCCCTTTTACTTTGACCTCTCTCCTTTTAAGTAAGCCATGGAAAGACCTTTATATTTCTAGACGTGTAAAGTATGGCTTAATATTACTCTAGAGAAAGAAGTGTGATCCAAATAACTGGTGATGTGAAATAAAGTCTAACCTTTAGAAACAAGTCTCAACCAGCATCATAACCTACATTTAAATAATTTTATGTACACAGCCCTGCAGGCCTCTCATCTCTCATGATTTTGGCTCTGGTTAACAATAGTCTCATGTCTAGTTTAAACTGCTTTGAACTTTGAAGTAGAAGACATTTACCATTGAAACCATGTTTTGAAGTTAATACGTGCCTCATTTCCAGGATGCCTGAATGGTTATGTGGGTTTTTTGATGTAGACATCATTTCTTCAAATGTCTACAAAGAAATGCTATTCTGGCTTCAAGTATCTTCTCCCCACCATTACCTCCATTTATTCGTCAAGTTCGTTAACAATTGAAATTATTAAACTGAGCTCTACTGACATCTGCTGGACAAAAATCTGTTTTTCATTATATTATCAACTCAAATGTTCAGGTTACTAAATAGCTGGTTACTATTAAACAAATCAAACAAAGCTGTACTAAACAAAATAGGAAACAGAAATAAGCTAAACATAAGATCGTTAATCAGCATGTAATAAATCAAAGTAAGGGTTCCTGAGTCCATTTCTCCAGCTGGTTGAGCCATATTCGGTTTGGTGGATTAACACACATTTTCTGAGCGCCCTCTATGTGTCACCCTCTGTATATACACGGTGGGTTCAGTGCTTGGACAGGGCCCTTTGTTAAGGCACGGAGGGTCTGGTGGGGGAAGACATATATCTAAAAAGATTACTTCAGTAAGTATCCTATCCAGAGCACCTCCTCTTCCAGCAGTGGGACCACTGTGCTGTACCCATTGTTCCAAGAACATCTTTGTGGAGGAAATAAACCAGAGCAGAGCTATTTTATCCATTAGGCAATGCATAGTGCCTTGGGCCTAGGTATTTTTCATGGGCCTACAAATACGTGTGTTCTACAACAGGACAACAGCAGGTTGAAAACGATAAAGTTTAAATGTCTATAGAATGCATCATACTAGCCTCGTTATCTTTAAATTCAATGGTTCTCAAACTTGACTGTGATCAGAGTCACCTGGGGCTGTTAAAGCAGATTCTTTTATACACCAGTGTATCTTTATATACTGGTGACTTCGTTGGTCTTGATTGGGCCCTAGAATTTGCATTTCTAACAAGTTCCAGGTAAAGCTAAGCAACGTTGCTGGGCCAGAGGCTGCACTTTGAGAACCAACAGTCTGAGAATGTTAATTCACAATTTTTGGCTTGAGTGCCCAGTAGTCAGTCACATCATTAACTGAATTAGGAAATTCAGCTGAAGGAGCAACCTGGAGAAGTGACAGGTAGAAAGATGATGAATTTGGCTTCTTCAAGGAAACAGAAGAAAAGGCCATCAAGGCCAGACCCTACAGAAGGTCTGTTAATACATTTCAATAAGATATGAACAAAACTCAGGTTTTAACCTGGCAGGTAAGTACTGGTAAAAGATAAAATCTGCTGTCCATTCACTGTAATAAGTGGTAGAAAATGCGTTGGTTATGTGAATCATCTTGTCTTGGATCAGTTCTGGTATAGAACACCTGGGGAATATGCTTATGTGAGGAGGAATGTATGACCACACTCACTTGTATCAGCCTTTCAGCTTAGGAGTTGAGAACTAATTTTTTCTATTCCTAGTGATGTTTCCAAGCTTCTGGGTTCAGCCTTGTTCTTATGCACTTACATGTCTCTGGATAAATGACCTCTGAGGCGCTATGGATCCACACCACTTTATGAAATTCTCATTTAGGAAATGTGGCAAATGATAGATGATGGAAAATAAGGGTAAATAACATTTCTGGTGTACACTTACTACTCAGAACACGCTAAAAAAATTGGAGAAAGGAATGTGATTGATCTGCTTTTGTGTTTAAAACACCTTTAAAAATTGGCTGGCTAATCATAGCTCCTTGTAAATTCTAAACAAGGGGCAGAAGGCTCTAATTTTCTTCATACAAACCTTGATTCTAGGTGACGCAAATTAATTATTTACTATAGATTATCTTCCGTATGATTCTCATATTACCAGAAGCTTATGATTCCTTGGAAAGATTCCAAGTCCTTGGCAAAATTTCCATTAAAATTTTTAAAATTATAAACATATTTGTTCCAAGTCCACTTCTTTCACTTGCTGCAATCACCATCACGTGAAATTGATCACCTTTGCCTTGACATTATTTGGAATTGTGTCACATCAGAAATCAGACTTCAATTATTCCAGCTCTTTCATGCTGTCACTGCTAGAGCATGTGCTCTTTGATCATACACATCAATTGGTCCTTTCAACTCATCAGTCAGCTCCTGGCCTGCCTTCCTTCTGCACTGAGTCGGGATTCCGTGATGCATTATCTAGTCCCATGGTACCCAAAGGCTCTGTGGCCAGCAGCATGGGCATCGTCTGGGAGCTTGTTAGAAATGCAGAATCTCAGGCCCATCAGACTGGTATTTTAGAATCATTTTAATAAGATTCCCAATGATTTGTATGCACATGTGGTGGAGAAGCCCCAAACTCAATGTTTCTTTCAAGTTTCTTTGATTCTCATACACTTCTGTCTTTCCCTTTTCATTACTCACCCAAATCCAGTCCTGTTGAGGTTCCATATCTCGTTGAAATCACTTGTTTATATTTATCTTCAGATTTAAACAGTCTTTTGTGAGCAGATGTCACCTTACACTCCTAATCCTAGCTAAATGCTGTACCTATCACATTCTAGCAGCACCATTAACATTGTTTGAAGTCCTTCAAATTAATTGCTATGTAGGTCATGAGCCAATTACTAAGGTGCTCTAGCAGATTGATTGAGCTCTCTCTTCAAAAATATTTGCATTTTTACAGGATTCCTAAAGAAAATGGATTTAACCTAAACCATTCATAAATCTAATGCTGGTTTTTTGAGAAGTTGTTCACTGAGGATGAGTGACTTTTTGTCCTCAAGTTTTCTTCCACCTACTCATCACCGAAGTGATCCAAATAAAAGAACCCTGAGTGCTTCTGCACTGGCTGAGTGGCTTTAAAACATCTTCTCCCTGCAGGAGTACTGAACTCCAATATCTCCAAATATGGACAGAAACCACAGGTCACAGGAGAGGCTTGAACACACTTGAAATCTGTGGAACAGGGGAAGGACTAGCTGGGGGATTAACAGGAGTAGGAGAACAGATTTCCTTGTCACTGCTTGTCTCTTCCCCGTCTTCCTCACCAGACTCCGAGCTGACAGAGAAGGGATGTATATCTTATGTACACAGAATGCCCCGCCAGGCAACTTGCATACAACATACCCGTGTTTAAAGAATTTGGGGGATGAATGGTTTTAAAGTATTGCTCATGGCATGATTAAATAAAATGGCACCTATGCAGCATATAGTCAGACGGTGCCAGCAGTTTGGATTATATCAGCAAGGGGGTGATGTTAATTTCTGAATGCTGAATCTGGAGAGAACAATCAATATTAACCATCAACTTTCACTCTGAGCCACATCAGTATTTCTCTGGTTACAAATACCTTTCATAATATCCCAGCTCCATTAGAGAAGAGAAATTAGGCAACTGTGACACTACTTTATAAACTGATTTATCAAGAGTCCTGCCTTTGCCTGCATAATGACTAAGTGCCTCACAAATGCTTTCCCTAACGCGTATTTGTAGAGTGATAGAACATTAGCTACAGATTTAATGTCACCATGGTTATAATTTGCATGTGAATGAAAAGTTAACATAATGTAGAAATGTGAAATTAAACTGGTTGACTGTGAGCAGTAGTCCTGCTAAGATCCTTTCATCTATCCTCATTATTTCACCTCTTGCCTTATTGTGTTTGCTGCTTTCTCCCATTATTCATGAAGTTGTCAGATAAATCCCAGAGGAGGCACTAGCACATGGCTTCTGGAAAATAGTGTTTGGAGAGCTTATGTAATGGGACCAGTGACGCCAACATGTTCTCCATTGTAAAAACGGCAGCGTTCCCTTGCCTTGTTTATTGACCCTCAGCTTCAGAAGGCAGAGGGGGAATTTGGATGGGAAATAGAATAAGAAAGCAAACTATCAGGAGGCTGACTTGTAGGTTTTTCTCAGTTTAAATGATACTTATAAAAGTAGAGAATACATGAGACTTTTAGTAACACTGAATCCACAGTGGGAACTATCTTGGGAAAACAAATGACATAATGATTATTATTCTATTCAGAGACTATGAGGAGAAGCAGGGAGGCAAAGGTCTTTTCTAATGCAAAATTCAGGAAAAAATAAACCAAACTACTATGGGTAAGTCACAGGAGATGAATTATGTCTTCCAAGTTTTGTTTGCTCATGAGGTTACAATTGTGGTGCAATTTAAAGTGCTTGTCATTATTTTTCTTCCAGTAGGAAGATGAGTCAGGGAACAGTAAACCAGAAAGCAGATCTCGCTGGCTTTACCCGCTGAAATGTGATCTTGTGGAAAGTTAGGGGGGAATGCTCCAGGCATCACTTTGGAGTCTCTGGGTGGCCTCTGCAAAGCACTGTCCTCTCATACCTCCTTGCCCACATCTAAAGATGTGATGCCACCATCTATACCTTTATTCAATCAGAAGAGCAAAATAAAAATCACTGCATTTATTCTTAGTATTATGAGTCATTCTAGCAATAGGCAAGTGAAATGAAGGGCATTTTAATCATATGTACCAGGGGACAAAATGTAGTTTGGAGGTGAAAACAAGTATTTTATAGTTTGACAAGTTTTGGTGAGCTTGGTGACACTAAGCAGCTGTGTCATGAAAAGCAGCAGTACAGCCATGCCAGGTGGTTCGGCAGAACTCCTTTCCAACCTCTGCACACGCATTTTATGATTATGCCTCACTTAATCTCTCCCCCTCTTTTCAAAGTTCCTTTCAGAATTGGTCAGCTGGGAAATTAATTTCTAGAATTAGACTTTGTTACTAACTGCAGGCTGGATTCTCATATGTATGAGATAGTTAATATACTGCTCTGCTTGAAGCCTGGTAGGTTCCTCCTAGTTCTATAACAATCAGATTTTAAATATTTTCCTCTAATAAATTTTTACTTTCATAAAATTGACCCAATAATGAAGAAAAAGTCAGGAGGAAACCCTAGGGAATGAGGGTATAGAGAAAAGGCATCATTTACCATTGAAGGAAAATATTTCCTAAGCTTAAACCAGAGCAAACAAAAAGCACATGACAATAGATAGTCCTAATAAAATTTTATTGAGAACCAGTAAGTTAAATCCTTTACACAACATAGAAATACATATGATCCCAGCCCTTTCCAATAAATGGCAATGTAACATTGGCGTAGGATCCCTGAACATCCCGAACACTTTGCTTTACACCTGTAGGAGAGCAACAGCTCTTCTACAGCTTAACAATACAGAAATGGGGTGCTCTGACCTACTGCGGGGAGGCAGAACTGGAATTAGAATTCAGTATGAGTAGTGAAAGGACTACAGATGAGTTGGAGTAGCCAAAGGAGTAGATGAATAAATGTTTACTCTTCACGTTTTGTATTTCAAACTCAGATAAGAAAAGGCTGGGCATCATAAGATCAGGCACAAACTGACCTGAGGACACAGGAGCAAAGTCTATCTCTCAATTCAGTTATGCAGGGAAGTGGTAAAAAGAGAGAAAATGGCCACTTTTACCTAATACTCTACCCAACACAATGCCAAATAACTGGAACTGACATCAAAGATGAAAAGGGAGCCAAATGGCTCTAAGGATTACAGACTTCTTGATGGGACCAAAGCTCAATGGGACTGATGTAAATAATTGATCATGCTGTTCACTGAAACACATGACAGGATAAATGAATACTGCTCAGTAAGGTTTTAAAGCTTTGCTACTTATAGTCTTTGCATGGAGATGAGAGATACCTATTGGGTATTTTTTGGGAAACAATTTTGGGAAAGTTTTTTTTTTTTTTAACCAAAAAGATATCTGAGAGAAAAATGATGTAAGAGAAATAGAACCGAAATGATGCTTCTTTTCAAAACTAAGAAAGGTTCTAAGTGTAAGAAAGTGTAGAAGTTTCTTTCTGTCTCTATCATGGTGTTAGGGCATTAGTCTGAATTTTACAGCCTTTGCCTGAGTTTAAAATTCTATCCAACTTTCTTAGCTCTTAAACATAAATAAAATGAACAGCACAAATATAAAATCCTGCCAGTTTAATAACTCATAAAAAGCTAAAAAAAAAAAAAGAAACCTCAATTAGATTTGTATTAATAAATTTGTTAATGGATGACAGCAATTAAACTGCAATCCAAATATGAACAAAAATCTTACTCAAAATGTTCTTCATCCTGCCTTGATATCTTCCTAGGGTTAAATTAATCAAGATGTTTGGAGCACTGTGATCAGTTTCCCCTGGTTAAGAGAAAATGTTTTGCTCTTTTTTCTTTAGTTAGTAACTATACTAGCTAAAAGTGCAGGTACGGTAGAGTAAGACCATTTACTAAACCCAATGGTCTTTATTCTTTCAAGTTGGACCCCCAGCCAAAGGCAAATTAGCTTTACCGTGAACACTGACACCATTGATCTAAATGTTCCCGGGAAAGGCACATCGTGTACACAGCTTACCAGCAGCACTTCAGAAATCTGAGAGGCACAAGGTTATCCCCAACCAGCACAAGTCACAGAGGAATAAGGTAATCCTAGGAACTGAGCAGTGGGCTGTGTTTTAGATCCTACTGTCGGTAGCCTTTAAAGGGTCAATTTCCAATATTGGCTATTTTGGTGCTAAATGGAAAATAACAGGGGATTGCTACCCACAGGAACCAACATACACACAGTGGGGATTTGGTTCAAAGTTCCAATAAAAATAGCATTTTTTTGTGACTGAGGGAGCCATAAAATAGGCACATTTAAAATTCTTAGACCTCGTTTTTTAAAGTTGCAAAATGTTCCAAAATCAGTCAAAACACATAGACTATAAACAAGCCTGGGAAAGTCAGCATTGGCAGGAGGAGGAATGGGGGCTGATGAGCCAAAACATTTGTACAGAATTTGAAGCACCACGGATTCTTCATCTACCAGATAAATGCCCAATCCTGAAGGCTCAGAAATGGATGAATGTTAAAGCCTAGGAGATGCAAAGAGACAGGATCCATTTGTTCAAAGTGTGATCACTGGATAATACCTCCTCAAAAACAGCATTTATATCAAAACTTCAGTGTTTTTGTTGAAGTTACTGAATATATAGCACCCCTCTCCCATTTTAAACAGAAGTAGAATGCTTTACTAATTAGTGAAAAGACCGTTATCTAGATAGACAGGCAGGACATATCTTAGGGCTTGTACCAAGCAGCCAGCATTTTACAAAGCATAGTCACTGCAAAGTTAGTAACTAACGCAAGTCAAAGTTTAGAAGGTCAGTTAGACAGGGTGGGCTCAAGTCCTAGGTCACAACTTATTCACACATAGAAAACTCATTTCCTGATCTTATATTAATTCCAGAGAACAAATAAATGTATGTAAGTAGTTCCAAAACACACTAGCTTATTTTAGAGAAAACAATAACCTGCTTTTGTTAGCTTATCTTGAACTAACCTTCAAATCAGAATTTTCACAATGACCATCATATTTCAGAAGTTTTTGATAAAGATGCTGGATTACAGAGCCTGGATGCTCTGCTAAACAAAGAGAGGCAAATCTCAAAAAGTGTGTTGACTTCTAGTTTAAATAAGCATTGTGAATTTGAAAAATGGTGTTTAGGTCCCTAGCCCAGTTGGCAACTCTTCCAGTATTTGCCCTGGAAGCATAGAGTCGTATTTTTGTCCCCTTTCATAATCAACCACCTAGAGAAAAGCAAAGTCATAAACTATCATAAAAAATACTAAAGAGAAGAAGTGGAGGACAATATCCAACAATAATCATGTATTTATCTTCAATTACATTTAGTTTCTTCTAAACATTTTTAGAATAGTAACAGACGTTTATATTTATAAGCTTAAGTAAGAATACGGTTGCCTCAAAGGTCTGAAATAGATACATATATGCCCTCAAAATAGTACACATATCGCCTACCCTCTCTTTAGGAGAAGAATGAAATTAAAGTTAATTAAGCATTCCTTGGATATTTTAAAGTAAAAGTAAATGATAAAAAAGGAACTGACCTAAAGACAAATTCTGAGGAAAAAAATCAACTAAATCAAGTACACAGTTTGACTCTTGTTCCTTGAAAAGCAACGAACACTTTAGCCCAGGTCTGATACACAGAAAGGCTCATGCAGTGAGTCGCAGGGGGCGGACTTTCTTTTTACAGTTCAAATGCAGGGAACTTGGCTTTTGTGGGCACGAGCAGGTCAGCCAGGAAATATATTGTTCCAGCCATTCCTGAACAAAAAGAAACAGGCAAAAGTTATTACACAAAGTGATACATAGAGGCATGAACAATATTAATGTAAATGATTTGAATGAAGTGGGCATCTGTTTATATTTATATATGGTGCAGCTCAACATTAGAGGAGATCACTAGTGAGGTGCTCAGCCTCTTTATCCAGGAAGGAAGATAGGAGGGAGAGTGGACCCAGACAAGTTCAAGGCGCAGCCCTGCCGTTTACCATATGTGAGCTCCTTCACTGTGGCCCTACTTACCTGTCCGAGCCTAAGAAACCTCACCTGTGTGACATGAGGATAATAATGTATGTTTTTGCTAAGATGATTTATGATGACATCTGCAAAATGCCCAGCACGTCCCTGGTTCTACAAACAGTAATTACCATAATGAATCCTAGTACTGGGTCTGTGGTGGTCCATGCAGTAACAGATTGTGAATACTGAGTTATCGTATTAGGAAATAAAGAAGTAGTTTAAGAAATAACTATAAAATTAATTTGTTGATAAAACTAAAATACAAAAATACATTAATTACTAAGCAGAGAAGTAAATGTTGATACTAAAAGGCAACCAAGCAATGTGTGAAAAATACCTTCAAAGAGGGAGAAGGGGGTATCTGGTGTTCTGCATCCATGTTCTCCGTAATCTAAGCACCATTCAGCAAACTGAAAATGAGACCAAGTTAAATTACTGAAGTGATTTCTTCTACAGACCCCTAAAAATTGAGTGATTGTCCCCAAGAATTACTCTGAAAAGTAAAAAACTATCCCCACAGCAGGGAAAGGGGTTAATGCAGAGAAACAGCTGGACTAAAAGAGAGTATGAAGCATGGGAGGAATTTAATGAGCTGTCTGAGCCACGCGTCCAAGGTTGTCAAAGGAGAAAGAAAGGGACAAAACCACCCTACATCTCCATAAACGCTGTTGAGTAGAATTATATCCTTTTTTTAAAAAAAGCTAATTCAACTGAATAGCTTTGAAGGTTTGCTTAAACTGTGTTTGTTCTATAGACATGGTTTAAAAAAAAATGAATTAAATTAGATTCATTAGAGACCCTTCCACACCCTCCTGGGCGAAGGTGCCTTCTTTTGGGTGGTTCTGCCTCCTACCTTGCAGGCCCTGTACAGGTACTTGGCGTCCCGTGTGAGGTTGTACAGCGTCAGGAAGGCGTAGGCGTTCCCTGCAGCGCCATGGCACAGCCCGTACCCCTTCTTCAGCAGCCCGTGCTGCCAGATCACTTCGGCACACTGATAGGCATCGTTGAGATAGCGTTCCTCTCGGAACACCTGCAGAGTTAAGGGACACAGTTTTATTACAGGGGGTATAAAAGAAACGTCTACTGACATTCTTTCCTGATAGGAGAGGAAGAGAGACAAGGTAAGAGAGGAAGGAGGCAGGTGGCTTGGCAAGAAAGGATAAGGAGTTTAGAGCCAGAGAGATGCGTTGTATCAGTGGGGACAAACTGCAGTAATTCACTAGCTTTGCTTTATTTGTTTTTAAGTATGAAACTGGGCATGGCTTTGTCTGCACGGTCTGAGTTTTGTGTGTGCGTGCGTGCGTGTGCGCATGCGCGCGTGCTGGTGTACGTGGGTGTCATTGGTGAAGTTGCCTTATTTTACTTGCAATCTGCTGTTATTGTTAGTCACTTTCCAAAGAACACTCCACTGCCTTCTCTGTAACGTGATGCCCTTCACTATTAGGAATTTTCTTTACATACTGGAGAAGAAAGTGTTTATAAAATTGATTATAAAAACTGATTGGATTAAAAACATTATACTTTGTTGGAAAAAGAGGTACACCTTTACAATCTATTGTGAACTCCTATATTTTGATCAAAGACTTGAGAAATATTTTCTCTGAGTAGACATTTTTAATATCTCACTATAAACTAAGTGGCCTTAAAAGTAGAATAAGACAGTTTTAAGTGTTTCCAATATATAAAACTTTCTGAAAGCAAAATTTGATATACTAATAGGTTATTTAGACTATGAGATGCCTATTTACAGTCTACAGATTTAAAATTTGTGGATTTGGCATCAATGACCATAGATATCTGGTTTACTTCCATTTATTCCCCTCAAATAAAAACCTTTTCTTCTTTGATTGTGGCTTTTCCATTAGAATGCTTTTAAGAAGTGGTATTTGCATTTTTTATTATGGTAAAATATACATAATATAAAAGTTATCATTTTAATCATTTAAAGTGTACAATTCAGTAGCACTGATTAAATTTAAAGTGTTGTATAACTATCACTGTTTATTTCCAAAACTTTCCAAACATCCAGACCAGAATCTCTGTACTCATAAAGCAATAATCTACCTCCCCATCCGCCCCCAGCCTCTAGTAACTTTTATTCTACTTTCTTTCTCTATGAATTTGCCTGTTCTAGATACCTCATGCTAAACATCACATCATAGAAGTGGAATATTACAGTATTTGTCCTTTTGTATCTGGATTATTTCACTTGGTATAATATTTTTGAGGCTCATGCATATTGTAGTATGGATCAGAAGTTTGTTCTTATTCATGGCCGAATAATATTCCATTTTGCATATACACCATATTTTGTCCACTCATCTGCTGATGGACACTTGGACTGTTTCCACTTTTTGGCTACTGTGAATAACGCTGCCATGGAACACTGGTGTACAGGCATCTGTTTGAATCCTTGTTTTTACTTCTTTTGGACATATACCTAGGAGTGGAATTGCTGGATCCTATGTTAATTCAATGTTTAATTTTTTGAGGAGCTGCCAAACTGCTTTCTGTAGCACATGACCACAGCAGTGCACAAGGAGAACTCTTTCTATTTTTAATTAAGCTCCCTGGATACTTACCTTGGCTTGGCCACTGATGCTATCTATAATCTTGGCTACTCTACTTGTCAGCGAGGCAGGCTCCTGTTCTATGAAGTAATGTCTGCTATGGTGCAGATGGATACTGTCAGAGTGAGTTATAATCCATCTAGCAAAGTGATTTTAGGTCCAACAAGTGATATATATATATATGTATATCTCAATATATCAAGAATTATACAAAAATTAATTTTGAGTTACAGAATTTTATATTATGTTTTCCAACTTATTTCTAAAATGAGAAAATTCGTAGTACCTTATAGGCCTGAAGGAGCATGTAGATTACCCCAGGGGAACCATGGCACCAGTGGACTAGCAGATCTCGAGTATCGCCCACACAGGGAGGGTAATTGCCAGAAGGGAATTTCAGCTGGCAGACATAGTCTACACTGGGCTTGACCAGACTGTGTAACTTCGCATGGCTCACTTGAAGGCTGGGCTAAAAATGAGAAAGGGAATTATTAGTTCTGCTGAAGCAAACAGACCTTCCCAAGCCTCAGGGATGAGTTTTAAACCAGAAAGAGAACATGACTGAAAGGAGTTTAAAGTCATTAAGAGGTTTTGGATTCTACCCATTTTTTTCAGCTACTGGAACAAACTAAAATTAGGCTCTCAGTTAACACTTGGAGCCTTATGTATGTACTATTTTTCAGTATTTATTGTTATCTACATACATACAAATAATTTTCCTAAGCCAATATTAAGAATGTAAGAGAAGTTTCCTACGGTTTTAATACCATAAACATACTGTTGGGCATAGCATATTCAGCTATTTTTCATGTAAGTTACAAAATCCATTGAAAAAGCTCCTTAGATTTGCTATGAGTGAGCTTTAGGCAGCATATCCTCTTGAGTTTTCTATTGATTTTGTTCTTACTCCTGGAATTTGTTCATGGGTTGTGCCTTATAATGTGGAGTAATACTAACACAAGGCATCTGCTGAGAGAGCAGAGCAGAAGGGCACTTCACATGGAGGAAGAGGTCGAAAACGCCGTAGTCTGCACAAGTGGACGAGGTAGGCAAGCATGGTCATCTACGACTCAAGCATCATCTCAAAGTGCAGCGCCTTTACATGTGCACACTTTACATGCACCTCGGCAAACGTTGCTCTTGCTTGTTTAGGCCACGTAATTACCAGGGGAGTGATACAGTTGTGGACAGAATGAAAACTAGAGCTGGAGCACCTGTCTTCTCCTCCTAGCAGGCACTGTCAGGAAGCACATTTTAGTCTCACCGTCATCACCTCTTACCTGCATCAGGTAGTAATAAATTCCTGCCAGGCCATGAGCAGCCCCCACGTAATATTCTTGGTACCATTCATACATCAGTGGAGTCTTGTCCGTGAAGTTTCTCTTTCTAGCTAGGTTTTCTCCAGAGGTTAAGACTGTTTCACAAATCTAGTGGGAGAAAACCAACTGAAATAAGGAAAGAACCAGAATAGAGGTAAAGAACTTTTTGCTAAGAGGTGCTGGGGAACATGGCAAATTAGACACCATCTTATGGCCACGGATGGGCACAGTTTGATTTTGTACTCAGAAAAGCACATGTGGCTATTCTGCCTAACAGAGGGACGCTCCAGAAGATTCTGAACTCTTTTCATTGCCTCTCACAAAAATTCACCTGTCAAAGGAAAGCAAAACTCCTTCAGGCACAAAAGGGACACCTGCACCGAGGAAGGGAAATCTGGCCCTTAGCTTTGCATGGGCTCCAAATTCTCAGATGGAGCAGCTGGACTTCTTACTCTGAGTCACTCCGTTTCCAACAGCAATCTACGTGAAGCTGCTGGTTCCCGGTTCATGCCTGACCTTCAGAGGTTAAGATACACCTTACCTTCCAGGCACCTGGGATGTGCTAACTAGGAAATGAAACCATAATTGAGGCAGATAGTTAAGTGGGATCCTAGAAAGACTCCAAAAAGTACAAAAACGTGGTACCTGCTGAATATGGCTTTGAGGAATCTTTTCCACTCCAAAATTCTTATTCACAAAAAGAAGAGCATAGATATAGCCAATTCGTCCGTAAAGCATTTCATTTGGAGCATGTGGATCAATCTTATTTAGGTGAATTAGCCTTGGAATAAAAACACATGCCTAAGATAATGTGAAAGGGATCAGGCAGTGGTAAATACTTAAAGATGGTACGTTTAAAACACACACATACAAACATATGTATATGATTATATATATATACATGTATGAAGTTATTATATATTACTTTAAATATATAATAGTATAATATATAAAATAGAAATATTTTAGTATATTTACATATCATAACATTATATAATATCAAGTGGGCTGCCCCAGACCACAAAGGGTAATCAGGGTTCAAAGATTAACCCTCATCTAAATTTGTTTTCTTCAGTTCACAGTGGACCTCACAGATAAGAAATTTAGAGAAAGGAACTCATGAGAACGGCTGAGGCCACCTGCAGCCTCCCTAAGTCCCTCACGGCAGCATGCCCCAAGACCGGCAGTTGGGGTCAGAGAAGCTAAGAATTGCTGACTATTATAGCATTCAGCTTGAGGACAGGACTAAGTCAACACTCAAAAGGCCATCTGTGTCCATAAAATGAAATGCTTGCTGCACCCCAGTTGTCCCCTTGACTGGAGAGCTCCTGAATGTGTCGTCCAGCCTCGCTGAACTGAAGTGTCTGCACAGCAGCCTGGTCTGCCACTGTCGGTAACACACAGATGGCTCAAAGGCATCAGTCAGTCTCCCTGACTCCTCTGTCTCTCAGTTTCTGGTCCTTCTTGTTTAGAAATAACCATGGTTATCAATTTCTTGCATATTCCTGGAATTATTTTATGCATATATAAGCATAAAGCTAATAAGCTATTTACCAACACATCTTGACAACCACTCCTTATCAGCACACACAGAGTAGTCCATTCTTTATCACAGTTGCACAGTATTCCATTGAACGAATTTATTATAATTTATTAGCTCCCTATTGTTAGATTCAGTTCAGCTTCTCAAAAAAATTATTTGGGTTATTCTGGGTTTTGATTCCAGGTAGGATGGAGTAAGCATACTCCACCCGGCCTCTCCCAGTAAATGCAGCGCAAAACCTGGAGAGAATGCCTGAAGCAGCTATCTGTGGACTGAAAAGTGAACAGCAGCAGGCAGAATAGGGTGACCAGAATCTGAAGTGCTGCCAAACCAGTAGTGAATTTACTGTATCTTCCCTTCTGGTACTTCCTTGGCCCAAACTCAGGGCAGCCTGACCCTGGAAGTGGGCATCAGAGGGCTGACAGAGAGAGCCCAGAAGAAGCCCTTCAGCTCTTCCTCAAGGAAGGACAGGAAAGGGAACTCTCACCATCAGAGAGAGTGGGTCAAACACCTCATTTGTATTTATTTCCACTTTTCTTTTCTCTGTTCTTTCACTCCCCAGGCCACAAGCAATCTCCTGGTAGCAGCAGAAGTGAAGGCAGGAGGCGCCAACACTCTGAGTGGGGGGCCTGTCCTACAGATTGAAGGGACGGGTAGTCCCAGGAGTGGGGGAAGGCTCATGGCTTCACTTCTCTTTCGAGCCTCCCCATCACTTGGCCCCAAGATGCAGGCATTTTTGTGGGATGTATGTGGCTGAGTAGGGTCACCAAAAGCCTCAGATTTCTTTCCAGAGAAGCAAAAAGGGAATCCCCAGGAACCAGAAAGTAGGTAGAGTTCACAGAGGGATAAGAGCTCAGGGAAGTGAAGTGACTGTACTTGTAGTCTGAATTCTGAGAATGAGTTTTTTTTTGTTTTTGTTTTTGTTTTTGTTTTTTTGGTGAAGGGCAGCAAGTATGATAGATAGGGAAAATGTCTTTGCTATTTTAGATTTTTCATCACATGAAATTCTGAAAGCACATCGCAATTATCTATAAATTGTCCCTATACATTCAATGTGAGACCATTTAAATTATTAAAACAATTTAATTTTTTTGTGAAACCTGGCAAAATAATGTTAGTATACAAGAAAAGTATGAGATGAGAGAGCCATGGAATTCCAGAAAAGAGAAGTTATGAGAGGCCATTAGCCCTTCCAGAAAGTGACCTAACCTGAGATTGATTGCCTTTGGCACTAAATATGCTATTTAATCTCTAATCTCTGTACTTTAACTTTCTCATCTATAAAATGAATAGTCCCTTCTAATTTAAAAATTTATTTTTTTAAAGTAGGTAAGTATAAACAACACCTGCATATATATATGCATATATATATATATATCATCTAAGTTTATATACTAAAAATGGTTAATAAGTATTCAGAGTATCAAAAATCATACTCCTGGAGTGATTGGTTATATCTGAATTATTCTAATAAGGAATCAACATTCAGAGATACCTGTCACTTTAAAAAAACTTTATCAAAATCTACACTAGAAGATCTGATAAAAGCATAATAAGGAATGTTAGAAAATGGCTTTCATTGGTGGAACGGGGCGTGGAGATGGATGGGAGATCTGGGAGATGGTACAGGCTATACCACTGTTGGATGAGTAAGCTCTGAGAAGGGCCGAAGGACAATGTGGCTTCTCTGAGCCACAAGAACAGGGTGGAGACTAATCGTATGTATGTGTGTGTATCTTCTTCCTAAGAAATGTTTGCACATTTGGTAGAATCTGGTTAACTGCTTGTGCCTTCATTTACTCAGTGGTAAGGTTATAGCTGAGAGAATACACAGCCCCTATCGCTAATCTCTGGAAGCTGCCAATGTCTACAAACAACACAAACAAGCAAACAAACACTTAACTGTTGCTGCCACCAAGCCATACATCAATAGGTACAGAGTCTTTGCTCTGAAGGAAGGTACTTGTGAAAGAGAAAATAATCCTTTCCCAACCCCTGCCCACCACTTCTACAAGCCTGTGGTGGTAGGTGGGGAAGACTTCATTAAAAATGAAGAAGACATGTTTTAATAAGCAGAATGAGATTTTAGTGACTAAAAAGGGCTGACAGTTATGAAAAATGACTGAGAAAAAGTTATAAGGGAACCTACTCCCCAGCAGCAAAGGGGGGTTTGGACAAGCATGGTTGGTTGCAGTTACTGACAAAGTTAAGCTTTTCCATATTACACTTCAGTCGATGGACACATCTCAAACTGGTTAAATATGCAAATACTGGCTCATATATATATATTTTTCCACTACAAACACAGGCGTTAAACTCACAGTGGAACAGTGGTTATGTTAGGAAGAGAGACACAGTGGTCAGAGGTTGCTATCATCTAATACTTTTTCTGACTTTTTCTCCCCAATGTCAACAGTGTTATCTGGCTGGTTATGGGCCTTTTTTTTTCTACTTCAGTATCACATACACAGCTCCACCCCCCCAATATTTTTAAAGAACTTAAATATATTTACTAAGAAAAATTCTATTTTTTTTTCATGTCAGAACTGGCAGGTCAGTAATGTTGAAACCTTAAGAAAATAAAATGTCTACTAGATATAAACTCAACTATTATAGTAAACAGAATGGACATCTCAAGAGTTTTGATAAGAATTTATTACCAAGTTTTAATATAAATGAATCAAATTGTATAGAATTTACAGAATTCTATTGAAAAGAAAAAGCACTTTTGATTTACTTTTGTAAAGGGTATTGAAAAAGCTATTCAAAAAGGGAAAGGACTGTCAATTTTTAAACAAACACTGCTCTATGGAAGTTACTCAAAATAATTATTGCATTAGCTCCAATGATGTTCTCACCTAAATAAAATGTGCTTGAACCACTGAATTAGAAAACACCACTCCTTTATTTGCCAACTTTATGACCTGTGTTACCACTAGGTGGCGATACATAATTAGCATACCAATCATTTTGCCACCAAACTCATTTGCATCTGGAAAGCTCAAAGTAGATAGCAAGTACCTTTCAAATACTCAAAAATATTGTTCAGTGCATCTCATTAAGATAGTACTTAAGAAAGGAAGTATTTCATTTTTTTCCTTCTGGACTTGAATTCAAATCATTAAGACTGCTGGATCTAACTGGATCCAATTACTAAAGGTAGGACTTGCAGCTGCACGTTTTACGTGCTATATTCTTAAGATAAAATGAAGAAATAACAGCATTTATGAAACATAATGGTTATTTTATGTGTTTTCAGAAACTCTCAAACCTAGAAGCACATCATTGCAGCTCCATTTATTTGTTTTGCTATGTTGATATTAATAGCAACTGATCTTTAGAAGAGACAAGTCACTGAAATGTCACTGAAGGAAGAATAAAGATATAAAAACAGGATAATTCTGTTTCACTCCTAGCAATATTTCCCCAGGGTGTTACTGGGGAGAGTTTTTGCCTTTTATTATCAAAAAGAAGTCCTTTACTTACTCCTGACACAACAAAAGAGAGAGGGTATACACTTTCTGACCAGAAAGCCTGAGTTCTTCATCACTCTAAGTACTGGCCCCAAAGTAAAATATATGTGAAGTTAGTCACTTAACTGGGCACAAAACAGGCAATGCTCTTTATTCGTGTAGAGGCACCAACTATCTATGCGTAGAAGGAAGGGAGAAAACAGTATAAATCAAGCAGTACAAAGAACTAGTGCTATTCATTATCCTCCCTGCCACCTGCCTCAGCCAACTGCAGGACAATCTGAGCAGAAACACACACACACACACACACACTCACTCACTCCCTCTCTCTCTCTCACACTCACACTCCTTCTGCGGTGTCAGAGACCCTTTCCAAGAAAAGTGTAAATGTTCTCTTCATGCTGAATACAACTTGGGGGTTTTAAATATATCTCTGGAAGCCCTAAAATTCTCAAAATTCCAAAGTTAAGAATCCCTACCTTAGGGAAACTCTGATTTCTTTGGATTTCAGTTTCTCTGTCTAAGGATTAGACTTTCATTGATCACAAAGGCCCTTTTGGTTTCTAAAACTAAACATTATTATTCTTAAAGACCACTATATTAAGAAAATCCAGGAAAGGGACGCTGAAATATGATGTTGGCAGTGGATACCATACAGAGACTTTGAGTGTCTGTGACATCTCAAAATGGCTGTGTGATATGAGGAAGAAGGTTAGGTAAAAAAGTAAAATAAATAAGTAGGTTTATTAAATAAATCATGACATCAAGTATTTTTGGATTTCCTGAAATTGAATTGAAAAGACTTAGAGATTCTTCCTCTAAAAGGGAGGAGATGTGAAAGTAATTTACAAATAATTCTTTTCTTCTGTTCTTCCATGAACTCCAGAAATCTAAAAAATCAAAGATGCCCCAAAACATACACCATAAGAGAAATGCAAATTAAAACAATGAGATACCAGTACATAACTATTAAAATGGCCAAAATCTGGAACACTGACAGTACCAAATGCTGATAAGGATGTGGAGCAACAGGAATTCTCATTCGTTGCTGGTGGGAATGCAAAGTGGTGCAGCCACTTTGGGAGACTGTAACTTTTCTTACAAAACTAAACATACTTTTACCATATGATCCAGCAATCATGCTCTTTGGTATTTATCCAAAAGAGCTAGAAATTTATTTCCACATAAAAACCTGCACATGGATGTTCATAACAGCTTTGCTTACAATTGCCAAAACTTGAAAGAAACTAAAGTGTCCTTCAGCAGGTGAATGAATAAATCAACTGTGGATAGATCCAGACAATGGAATATTATTCAGCATTAAAGAATGAGCTATCAAGCCATGAAAATACATGGAGGAATCTAAACGCATTTTACTAAGTGAAAGAAGTCAATCTGAAAAGGCTACATACTATACAATTCCAACACTATGACACTCTGGAAAAGGCAAAACCATGGAGACAGACCTTTTTAAAAAGATCAATAGTTGCCGGGGTTAGGAAGGAGACAAGAGGAATTAATAGGCAGAGCCCAGAGAATTTTTAGGGCAGTGAAACTACTCTGTATGATACTATAATGATGGATGTATGTCATTATACATTTATCCAAACCCACAAAATGTACAACACCAAGAGTAAACTCTGTAGGCTGGGTGATTATGATGTGTCAATGTAGGTTCATTGATTGCAATCAGAGGACTGCCTGGTAGAAGATGCTGGTAACAGGGGAGGCTATGAGTGTGTGGGGTAGGGGGATGTTTGGGAAATACACCCATATCTGTGCCTTCCTCTCAGTTTTGCTGTGAATTGAAAACTGCTCTCAAAAGTCAAGTCTACTAAACAATGAAACAAAAAAACCCTTTGCTGGAATTGTAACTCTGCTTGTTAGCACAGTCAGTGGGAGCCTAACAGCACTGCATGCAGAGCTGCATGGCAGCAGACTTCTTAGCACAATTCTGAAAGAGTGTTCAGTAAACTCCAGTAAAGTAATAAATGTAGTTTATGAGTGCAAAAGTTTAGTAATCTTCATGAGTCACAAGCTTCTAGTGAGTTGCCCTGATTTGTATTAAAAATGAAAACCTGGATTTGCATGTCACTTGCCCGTAAGAAAAGCAGTTTTGAATCTGCTTGTGTTCCCTCAGGAGGCCTCTCCCAGCCTACTGCCTGCCGTGAACCACACTTCTTTGAATTACTGATCTTGCATAGCACTCTGGATTAGTAATCACATGATCAGGCTTTTGATCTCATTTTTGTTACTGAACTGATGTTTGATCTGGAAGGTGTCAGTGTCACTGTATCTTGCAATAAAATAGGGATTATAATGGTTGTTCCTTAACTACATCACAGGAATAATTTGAGACAAATGCCAGTACTAAGATTTACTGCTGAGAGGTAAATTCACTAAAATGTTCTTTTGCTAACACACAAAGAGTTAAAGCCTCATGACATAGATAATAATTCTCAGAAAGAAACATGATTACCGGGTGATGCAGTCTTCTGCCTGCTTCTCATTGTTCATCTTGTGGTACACCACAGCAGCCACTGCCAGGGGGCCCGCGTCCCCGCAGAGGAAGGTGATAGACCGCTTGCTCAAACAGTTGAGACTTTGCTTTACGTAGCCATGTGCCATCTGTAGGTAGGCAGGGTCCCCAAACACATCATAGAGCTGTAGGTAAAGCACAGCAATACCTGGAAAGCAAAAAGAAAATCACGTACAGATGAGGAGAGGGCATTTGATTGTATGTTTTGTGTGTGTTGCCGACCCAGCAGTGTTGATTTTCGATAAGCTATAATAAACATGTAAATTATCTGGAAGTTCAGATGACCTTAGTTCTTGACTCAGCTTTATTACTAAATAGCTCTAAGAACCAGCAGGCAACCACTTGTTCCCAGTTTCCTTACCATTACAACTCTAAATCAAAATAGGAACTGTAAGAACTCTAAACCCAAGTTTAATATTAATCCTTCCTGCACTCTGGCTATTGTGTTAATATATTCTTTTTGATGGTTAAATGATAGGCCATAAACCTATGGTTCCAAATAAATCGCCACATACTTATTTAACAAATAATAATTAATTTAATAATAAACAAGAAATGTTTGTTCTTGTGAGCTAAAGAAATTCACAGACTAGCAAAGGAAAAACTCAATTTTTCTTTGCATAGAAGATAATTTCTTCCATGACAAGACAGAGTAACCAAGTCCCCTACCCAGTATTGTTCCAGGCAGGGATTATAAGAAAAGTACTAAGTTATCTGAGATCTGAGAAAATGAACTCAATTCCTCTTTTTTTTTTTTTCTCACTGTCGAGGACCCAGCCACTTTAGGAACTGTGCTGTAGAAGCTGCCAAAAACTTCTGCTTTGAGCCTTACTTGACTTGCTTCTTATCCTGCTCTTAAAGCTGGCTATACGTAATTGAGGCCTTGTCTGCACGTCTTCGTTCCAAATGCCTGTCACAGTAGACGGATCCTTTCCTCTGAAGCCGACTGGTCTCAGGGCAGACTCAAAGATGTGGGGTAGGGAGCCTGCCTGCCTGCCTGCAGCATTTCCAGAAACTCATTTCTCCCCTTAAAGTACATTTTCCATCTCATTTACCATTTTTAGAAGATACAGAGTCTCTGTTTAAATCTAAATTAATAGAGCCAATCTCTTCATGGATTTCAATGCAGTAAAAACGCAGTTTGCAAAATTACTTTTCACTGTACTGAGGACAATTTTAAATTTAGATACTTTTCTCATTTTGCATGGGTAATCTCCAAAGCTTTGTGCTACAGACAATTCAATTTCACATGTATATTGAGGCCAAATTTTCATTTCCTGCCAAAGTTAATAACCTTGTCTGCTCTTTCAAAGTGGCTTGGTGTTAGTAATTCCACAAGCTGCTGATCAGATGTACCAGTGCTTAAGGTTTGTAGACATAAGTGTACAAAACCATGTATGTGGGTAAGGAAAAAAAAAATTCTCCTTTTCACAAATGATCAATGTCAAGAGCTTTTTCTAGAATTAGGTCCTTAATAGGCTTCATCTCCATCCACAGCAGGCATCTGCAGGCAACCCGTTTAAATTGTTACCCTTTCACTTTGCCCTCCTGTTCCCATCGCTGCCAGAACTTCCCTAATTAAGTTATGTAGGCACTGAAGCCAGATAATGACATGACTGAGACCAGAGAAAATAAAAAGTGATTAAATACAAACCCAATGATTGTCTTCCTTTTCAGACCTTTGTCTCTCATTATCAAGAATTTCTCTTGGCCTAAATAGTTACTAAACAAAACCCATTAAGGTGTGCAATTGTAAGGTCTGATGCATTTCTCATGAAAAACACAGTCATTTCTCAAAGTCTCACAATATTTCATTTATATGAAAAGTTTTTTTTTTTTTTCTTTTCGATCACCGGAGAATTGGCTCCCCATGACCTCAGTTCTATTTCTCTCATCCTTCAATTCTGGCCCTCTATGTCTGCGTATTTTGATTAAGCAAACCTTCTGCTGTTTGCAGTTTACAGTGCCTACCTTCCTCCCTGCTGCAAGACAGCCAACGGTGAAAAGGGTTTCAAGTGAGGAGTGCTATTGCCAATTAGAAAAATGTTCCTGGACAAGCTTACTATGAATCAGTCTAGGTCAGGAAAATAAGACAAAATGCAGTAAGTCAAAGACATTTAATGCCTCATCAATATTTTATACATCAGGTGGCCTAGTTTGATAATGGAAAAAATGGGGGGAATTGCCTATAACCCACTGTCTTGAACCTGATTCTTACAATCTTCTAACCTTTGACAATATTCATGCTTATAACATCAACTTTGCATAAATACTGAAGATTGAGAGGTAACTGGCAAGGTGGGAAATAAAGACACAACCGCAAGGGCTCTGCAGGGAAAACTCATCCAGCCCTCATACCTACTCACAGCCCTGCCTCAGTCCATGCTTACTCTTTTCACATGTAATTTTTATCAAAATAAATTTGTTCTTCATTGAAAAAAGTCAAACAGTACTGCAAGGCTTAATAGAGTTTTGCCGTTTCTTGCCCTACTCTATTCCTGCCTCCCAGAAGCAACCACTTTCAATAATTTTAGCCATTTCCTTAGTATCTGCCTCCACATTTCTAGTATGTTAGGTGCTTTCTGTTGATTTTTCTGTATCAGACAGTTTTGATTCACATTCCATTCTCGAAGATAAGAACTTAGCTCTTATAACAGACTGCTAAGCAGTCCTCTCAAATTTATCTCCCTTTTCTCTCAACAATAACACCCTGGGTTTTAGCTAGGTACATGCTGCCCAGAACAGTCTTCTTTACAGCTGGGTATGGCCATGTGCATGGGTAAGTTCTGACCAGTGAGACATAGTGGGGATAATGAGGGTAGCTTCAGAAAATGTTCCTGAAAGGCGGGGGACCTGCAATTTCTTTCCTCCTGGCTGGAATGCAGATGTGATGGTGTAGCTTGAGCAGCCATTTTAGACCATGAAGTGGCAGCTCTGTGATGAGGATGGTAAAGCATCAAGATCAAAGAAACTTAAAACCCAAAGGACTCTGAAGCTGCCGCCACACCAGTCCCTGACTGTCTACTGACACAAGAGAGAAGTTCTGTTGTGTTAAAGCCACTGTTATTTCAGGTGTATTCCCACATGCTAGTAAGCTTAGTCCTAAAGAATACAGCTCTCTTCAAAGCTGGAGAGGTAGGTAGAAATACATTCACTGAAACACAATAGCTGCTAAATGGTACTCCCACAGATGCCATGACAGTTTCAAGACTGATCATAAAAGGTCAAAAAGTGGGTGATGGTCCAATTCCTGGGGATCCCAGCCCCTTCCCCCAAAGTAGTTGGAGACCACATAGGGTCTTGTAAACCAGTTCAGGATTTTAAGTTTTATTTGAAAAGCACCATTTTAACACACAGGAATAGCATAATTAAATTTCTTATTTTAAAAATTCACTGTAACTGCACTATAAGGTTTGTTAAAGAGTATGGAACAGTGGATGCAGGGGGAGCAGTTAGGGAGGATATTTCAGGAATACAAGTGAGAGACAGTGGTTGCAGTAGAGATGGAGTAAGACTGAACTGTAAAGATAACTGTCTGGAAGGCAAAAATCAACAGAAAGTGGTAAGGAACGTCTGAGGGGGAGATGTCTAGATGACTCGCAGACGTCTACCTTCAATTGCTAGATGGGCGATCCTCTGAGACCCGCCGACACCTCTAGGGGATGGCCAGATTTTGGAGGGACGATTACAGTTGTACCCATTCGTAAACTCATCCCCAAACATGATTCCAGTCTCTAAAAGACATTTAATATAATGACAAAGAATGTTTCTTACTGGCTTCTAGAATAAAAGCCATCAAATATGCTTATGAGACTCAATATAGGATGATGTATGGAGTTTACACTTTTTAATGTTTTCTTTAATCACAGAATATGCTACTTAATCAAGAATATCCTTGGACTTAAATTTGAATAGCAGATAAAATTTCCTCCTTTATTGTTTATTAAACAAAAAGTAGAATAATAGAGATTTACTTTCTTCCTCTACCCTTTCACTTTTTCCTCCAGACCAGAGAAGACTGAATTGAGACTTAAAATTTGATTGCAATTAATTGTAAGAATATACTCCAAACTGTTTTAGATTTTAGAATAATTTAAAAAAAATCCCTCCCCCACCTTTTATGACTCTGGATGAATTCTGACATTTTTGTTGGTACAAAATTTAAGTTAAATCTTCTTTTTTAGCTAGTCCACTCCATGATAACTACTGTCGCTAGCTATGGAAACCAATGCTTTTTGGTCTGAATTTTACTATCTTGTTAGATTTGCTCATATATATGACTTAAACATATTGACATATTATAAAAGAGAAAATAACCCACATGAAGAGAGAGATGCTGAGAACTGAGTACAGCAAAATCTAAGCCATTATTTTCCCATTAATACTCAAGTCATTAACGGTGATCAATAATATTTCGATAATGTCCTAATTCTGTTAAGTAATGAGTACCGTCCTTCAGGAAAAGGAGATTATTCCTACTCTGGATGGTCTTCATTTCCCAAAGGGTATGGGAAAGTTGTTTTGGGGATACCACCTTTATTTTACATGCAAATCCAGGCAAATTTAAGTAACATCAGTCAAAAACAATCAATAAAGTATCATTTAGAATCATGCATGGGAAGTCACTAATTTCAGAAATAGCATGTTAGTTTTTTAGTTATTCACAGCCTTGGAAGCTGACTTGGAGAAGGAACAGAGAGAGATGGGCAGAGTATCCCCTCCATCCTGGGGGAAAAAAAACCACCTCAAGGAGAAGTAGGTATGGGTGGGGCATGGACTGAAAGGGAGGCTTCACATGTGGGAAGGCTAAAATGGAGCAAATGCAAACAGCACTCCCAGCATGTGGAATCAGCTGAGCAAATCCACGTGCACAAGAAGACCAGGGGATGACCTGGTTAGTAAGGCTGGACCTCCTTGGGGGTTCAGATTATTAAAAGCCAGACACAGAAATTTAGATTTGATGCCAATCTGCTAGTTTATATAGAGTAGCAGCATTCAAAAACAGCGTTTTTCAAAGATAAATTTGGCTACAGGTGTTAGTCCAGGACCTCCACGATGGGACTGAACATGTGGGCCTTTATTAGGGAAGCAGATCTAGACACGAGCCCCGTGGAAGAGTACCGCGGGCACACACCTGCAGCTGCATGCTTTGGCTTCCACCTGTGGCCCCTGCACCAGAACAGGTGGCCTCACCTAGCTACAATGACATCAAGAGGTGTAACCTCCCAGGAGCCCAGGAGAGGGACACCAGATAGGGTGAGCCCTGGAAGTGTCTAAAATGGGGCCTGGCAGGGAGACGGCAGAAAGAGGGAGCCAAACCTCGGACAGGTTGGGTTTGGGGTATTTATTAGTCATCCAAGCAGAGATGTCAAGCATGTAGCAGGGTGTGTGAATCTGGAGTTCAGGGAAGAGAGGTTGGATAAATGCCCTCTAAGAAATAAACAGAACCTACTTATCAGCTTCTGTGATCTGAGAAGCCAGCAGAAGCCCAGATACCTACTGCTTCCATCTTATAACTCCTGGAACCTGTTTGGTTGCTCAGAACCGCAGTGGCCAATGTGACTGAGTCTGTCACATCCCTGATGTGGCTAGTGGCTGCTGTAATGGATGGCAAAGTAGCATTTCCATCACTGCAGAAAGGTCTAAGGACAGTGCTGCTCTGAACACTAGGGACAGTGTCATTCTTTATAAGAAGTTCCGGATGTCTGGCACTGCCTCATGTCTCATCCTAGGAGTCACTTGGTTTTGAAATGTTGACAACTAATTTACTTGAAAGACAAAAAATAGACTATGAGGACCAAATAAAACTTTGCTGTAACAGGAACCCATCCTGGCTCTCAGTATGAAAGCTCTGAACTAGATTTTTTCTATTTGGTTTCCTTCTGTAGCTAGTACTCTAGGGAGGGAGGGTAAATTGTTTAGGGACACTTTAAATATGCAGTTTCCTTACTCAGCTACTTATCCTCAGTAGTACTATAAATATAGCCAGCTGCTGAGTAGTAATTAATACTAAGCCTTTGAATTTCTGAGGGATCATTAGTCCTATTCATCTTGACCAATCAAGACCCTGGTGCATCTCAAATATCTATGGAGATGATAAAAATCTCCACAGATGTATGCAGCTCTCAAAACACTTCTCTGTAATTCTGCATTTTAGAGGTTGCTTCTTAACACTATTCATTTATTTTACAAACAGCCTACACTGATGTAAAAACCTTTGCCACTTCAGCTCTGCAAGTTATTTCCTTGCAGGCCAGGTGCTTTTGAAGACTCTTCATGTACTCTGGTGGGAAAAACCATGTTCAGGTTACAGATACTGCTGGAGTCACTGGAGGTGCTCAGCTAAGGCCCAAGAATGGGTCTCAACAGTGATGTGTAGACAAGAACTTCCTAAAGGAAGGGGTATGGGTTGTTCCAACCTAAATTTCAAATAAACTGTTTCCTAGTTGAAACTTTAAAAGCTTGTCATTTTTTCCCCTTTCAGATTAATGAAAATATAAGAAACGAAAATTTTCTCTGATTAACCCCATACAGTATGATCACCTGCTTTCTAAGTAGGTTGGTACTTTGTAATGCAATGTTTTGTAACTGTGCCTCAATTTTGTGTGTGTTTGAGTGTGTGAATTTCCATTTCTTCAACAAGATGACAGTGTCTTAAGGGTAGGATTCCTGTTTTCCAGTGACTGCAGTTACTATTTGTAGCGCTCTCCACAAACCCTGGAGTAAACACTGCCCTGACTAGTACATCCATACAGTCTTCAGATTAAAGCCGGGCATGGTGCTGGCTTTCCAACTCCAGTACTTTTCATACAGGTAATCTGGGGACGAAACCAGTTGCCACTCTACACTCTTGATTTAATAATACTGCCCCACACAAAGAAGTGGAAAAGTAAATAGAGGGCAAATGAGCCCTCTGAAGATGTATCTTCTTTTCTCCTTTATTTCCAGAGCACAAGAGGAAAAGAGATTAAAATTTTAAAAAGGAGACATCATAATTTCCTCCCTCCTTCCCTCAGTTGCCCTGCAGTGTACTGCTTTGTGTAACCATCAAATTAGGAAGTGCTCCCAGTCTTTTATTCAGACTACCATTAACAGGTGATAAATCCTTCAGCACAGTCGTCGTTAAGAGCGTGGGTTCAGGAATCACTGCCTGGGATTGAAGCCTGGCTCTGCCGCTTCCCAGCTGTGTTATCTTACCCTACTTACTAAATCTCTCTGTGCCTGAGTCTTTATCTATAAAATGGAAATGACAGTAGCTACTCCAGTTACTGCGTGTGAATCATGCTGATCAATATAATCATTCCCAGGACATAGTACTCACTCAATAAATGCCCAACCCCATTAGACTGTGAATCTCTGTGTGTGCTGAATGAGTCACTTCTCATGTCTCATCTCTGATGCCAGAGAGTACAGAGGGAGCCATACTCTCCTCTTCCTTTTTCCATTCCCTGCCTTTCTCCGCCCTCACTGGCTCCTCTGGCTGGGGACAGCTGGCCAAGTGCTCCCGACACACGTGCATCTGGCCTCTCAAGCTTTCTGAAAGTCTTCTTGTCCTCAGGCTCTCTCTTCCTCTCAATCCTGTTTCTTATGTGGTAATCCATACCTTGGGCTGTCTAGGTGCTCTCTGAGTCTGGGGAAGTAAGTTCAAACTGGGGGCAAAAGGGAGGAAGCCTATTTCATGTCCAGGTCTAAACATATGCTCTTTATCCAGCTTTACCAAGTATAAAGCAGATATTATGAGACCGGCCTCATTTCTAAGTTCATTTCTCAACTGCATCTGAGGCTGAAGGGAAAGACTTGTGATTAACTGACTCTTTCACATCCTAATAGACATGACATGAGTTAGATCCCTGCCCTTTCCCGATTCCACCTGGCTTTATTTGTGACATTTAGTTTGCTAGGTGGCAGCTGCAGTGGCAATGGCAGGCCACTCTCTGTCCACTCATTCGTTTGTTCATTCATCGAATATTTATCAAGCATCAACTATGGAGCTGGCGTTGTGTAACTACTGAAGTTAATGGAATGAAAATAACAAAATGTGGTCCCGGTCTCCTTGGTACTGTCTGTAAAAATCAAGTGCCTAGATATGCCTTCTTTCTTTACCTCTGGCCATTTCTTCTGATCTACCTATCAACAGTCTCATCCCGTTCTCTGTGCTTCACCCAAGCACACTGGTGGCATCTAAACCCTAGAGCTGCTTCAAGCCTGTGTCTCAGCAATTTAAGATAACCTACAGGTACAAAGAAAGCAGGCGACATTCTTGGCACATCCATCTGTCTAGCAGTCACTGCGAAGGGCTCTAATAAACCCGGTGTAGATCCATGCTGTTGATCCCTTCCGTTTGTCCTAACAACACTGGCTGGAAGGCACAGGTGCTTCTCATGAAGGTGAAGGGCACTTGGTCACGGCTCAAATTAGACATTGAAATGCTGGCTCTGATTAAGAGCTACTTATAAGGAGATCAAATTGCAAAAAAAAAGACATCAGACCAGAGTGATTCCTTTTAAATAAGTCTGGTATCAGCAGAAACTAAGACCCACATACTAAAGCTGCAGCTCAGAAGCTATACATTTGGCAGATCAGACGAACAGCATCTTTAAACACTTTAATAACCTGCATTTGGAGTGTGAGTTAATATTACTCCAGGGATTATGCTGCATACCCTCTTATTTAAAATGTTATCTAATACTTGAAAAGAGGAAATACAGGCCAATCTTGGCCTCATTAACTTTCTGAGTTGGTTATATAAGATTGGGTCATGTCTTTTGGAACTAAATCCCCTAGAGTCCTCTGTGTATTTTTTTTTTTTTTAAGCATGAGCTGATCATCATTTCCCTTAGGAATCATCATAGTTAAGAGTGGAAAAAAATAAAATTAAATGAAGGCTAGCACATTTCCTCATTCTCTCTTGAAGACACTAGTGAGATCAGCCATCCCTTGGGTTTACTTAACTTTTCTACTATGTTATCTGCAAGGGAACCAATCTTTCCTAGTAAATGCTTATTTCTAACATGAGAATACTTCATCTGCTCATTTAATCCTTTATAGTAACAATTCCTCACCAGTGTTTCATGTTTTCCATTTTATAAGGTACTTTAAAATCCTCTCTCCCCTAGAACCTATGATCTACCTGGAATAAAACCCACAGCAGCCCAATGGCAGGTTGCATTATGCTCTCTGGTGAGTCCCCACAGACCCCTGGACACTACCCACCACCACTCAGCAGCGGGCCTTCAGATTTGATCTTAAGGGGCTTCCATGCCTGCTGTTTTCCTGCACTGCCTGCTGCTATGTGCACAGGCACATGGAACAGTTCTTGATGGAGCATCTAAAGGACCAAATGGCTTCCCTTGCCTCCCAAGCTGGGAACAGATACTTAATGAGCTCTTGTAAATCTACCGGGAAAGGATTAAGGCCAAAAAGAACAACTCAATGTTTATTGCTGGCATGTGTCATACATCAAAATCATGATGCACTATACTTCAGTGTACTAAATTTTATAAAGGAGGATTTCAGTGAAAAGAACTGAGGCTGTTCATTTCAAATATCGCTTATTAACAGTTGCAAGAGCTACTAATTGCTTTCAGACGATAGGCGATTATTTTACTCAAGAAGATCCTCCACAAGCCTTTTCAAATATGAACAATTATGAGGAAAAGGTTTGTTTTGGCCCAGTTAATTTTTCATCCTGAAACCATGCTGAATAAATTAATTCAGGATTAGGAAGGGGAAAAACAACTTTTGCAGAACAGCGCTGGAGATTTCACTTTCTAGCTGCAAATGCCCATAAATTTTTAGAGGGTTTACTCTATGTCCAATCCCAAATAATGTTATTTAGTAGACATTTTAATAGCAATTACTCCTGCCTATCTAACAAGCCATGTTTTCTTCTACCTTTCCAAATTCCTGTCATGTTTTAGCAGGGTTTATTGTGATTTTTTTTCTAAAACACTTAACACTGACTAGTCATTAGCCATGTCTAAAAAGTTCGTACAGCATGAGTGGCATCATGTTGGCATTGCTCAAATTACTCCAACTTACAGCTTACGTGTAGATCTTCTTCACTTATAAAATATATGGAGTGATCCCAGATGTAGGAGAAGTAAAAGACACATGATGCACTCATACACTCACACTTGCACTCCAAGCCAAGCTTGCTGGTTGAATCCTATCTTTGTCATTTACTAGCTGCGTTACCGTGAACAAGGTACTCAGCTTTGCTTTGCTTCAGTTTTCTCATCTACGAAATGGGGGTCTGAATGATATCCATGCCATGGAGTTATTCTGAGGTTTAGATGGGTTATTTAATACAAAGCAGTTACATCAGTGTCTGGAATATAACATTAGTTATTGGGACACACACACACACACACACACACACACTCTGACTCCTGTCACTCATTAGTTATTGGGACACACACACACACACACACACACTCTGACTCCTGTCACTCAAATGTCAATCCTGGTAACATTAACAAGAAATGTGTTTTACTTCTGTCCTTTAACAGTCAAATGATCATGAAACTACAAACTGATGATCTTCATTCCTTTAAGAGCCAAAATTCATTCAATATATTCTATTATTAAAGTACTAAATTCTTGTCTTTGAACATTAATGTACAGTAATAATTTTTTAACTCTCAATTATTGGCTGAAAAATTGATTATTCATAACCCTTCATTCCGGGATAAGTATGAGAGAGACCAGAGGGATTTATGGTAATAAGTGCCTCATTTGCCAATATGACACAGCTGCAGGGTTTAAAGAATTCCCATCAGAAAAGACTGAATCACTTGCCATTACTAAAAGAGGTTGCTAAGAGACTGCTATTAGTAAATTTCTCTCATAGGAAAGCTCTCAAAGTACACTTTAAAGCTGACTGTCTGTATCAGGACCACTGAGGCTTGCAAACTGCAGATTTCTGGGCCCTGTTCAAGACCTGCTGAAGCAGAATCTCGGCTGCGAGGTCCAGGAACCTGCATTTTTTATGATAAGCACCACTGCCTTAAAATGAAATCCAAATTTCTTATGCTGAAGACCTGCTCCTCCTTGTCTACTTTTTGAGAGTAACTGAGAAACACGGAGTCTCTAAGCTGTGCTCTCTTCAAGATTAGAAAGCTGTCTTTCTGTGTCTCTGCATTAGTAAGCTAGCTGCAGTTCTTCAACTTTCCCTCTGTGGTTCCCCCTCACCTTTTTTGACAGCCACGTACTATTTTCTCCCAAACTTTCTTGACCTCTTAATGACTGGCGAAACAGTGAATGTCAACCAACCAGCAATGACCAAATGGAAGGTTTAGTTCACAGAATCTATACTTGACCCTGGGTCCCTGTATGGATCACTAATACCTAAAGAAAAAAAAAAAAAAGACAATTCTGGACATGTTTTATTTCCATAGGTAAATTCTCCTGTTTCATGCACTGTATTATGGAACTCTTCCCACTGAATCCCATCTCCGAATGAACCATGTAATGTTGAACATAAATTTTTCTTCCAAGTATGGCAGCCATCCAAATCTGTGTCAGGCATGAATTCCATGAATATGTTTACCCTGCCCTAAATTCTAAGCACTGCTAAAGATCCAGGAGACACCCAGGTTAGGCTGAGGGCACTGTGTTCTCCCCAGAATCGTTTAAGGGTGCACCATTCAGTCACACAGCTCTGGAAGGTAATGCCTAGGCTCTCTCTCACCATGCTTGTGCCAGCTCACAGGCAGCACTCCATACCTGTCCAGCCAGTGTAAACGGTGCTGTCCCGAGGGTCTGCTGACTTCAGGCCTCTCTCCATTTGCTGAAGAAGCTCTCGAATCTTATTGTTCAAGCGTTGTGAGAACTCTGGAGTTAGCTGTAGGTATTAGAGGGAAAACAAGTATCAAAAAATAAGGGCCACTTGGTGTCACAGACCACAGGCTATCAAAAATAGTGGAGTGCTTTCTGGTGTTTCAGTCATACATGTAACTGATGCAATAGCGTAAAATGAGTATATTTCAATAAATAATAGGAGGGTCTTTCATTTCTACTTAAGCTACATTTGTTTTTTTGCCTTAGAGACTGGATAATTATTTTACTTTTAACAGCAAGAACAAATTAACTAAACTTAAAAGTACTACTCTGTTTTCTTACTCATGTGAGGAAATAATTTTGCTGTAACTTAAATATTTAATTTTGCTGTAACTTAAATAATTTTGCTGTAACTTAAATATTTATCAGACTGCCAGTGATAAACTGGATCACAGTAATTTCCACCTGACAGGAATCATCTATTATTTAAACCAATATTTTTATTATAATAAAAGTCATTTTATTAAACCAAACAGAAATCAGAAAATGTTTGCTGTTTTCAAGCCACTGGATTTTTAGTATTCAGATAGCAGCAATGTTAATTTTCTAAAGAAACACATGAATTGTTTCTGTTATTTAAAAAATGAAGATGAACATTTATCAAAATCCCTTTAGAAAAAATAGATAATCATTTAAAAAAATTGTAGAAGTAGCATAAGAAATGCAGAATAAATTCACCGATCTCAGGAGGCTGAAGCAGAGTGGAAAGAGACCTAGCATCAAAAACCCACGCCCAGTACAGCACCCAGCAGGCTTCAAAAAAGTAAATATCGCTTCATGAATGAGACTGGCTACATCCTTGTCTGCTATTAGCTGAGTGATCATGCTCACCCCTTAACTTCTTTATGACTTCCTGTGAAGTCAGGATAATACCTGCCCCACCAATTTCAAAAGGTGTACTGAGGATCGAACGAGATTGTGTGTCTCATGCCTTTTGTACTCAGGGATGTGAATGTTGACATTTTTACTATTTTAAGCAGTCCAATGGTCTATAAAAAGTAATGATTTGGATATGGATTGAAAACACACTAAGGCTGGGGTGTGGGGTTTGTGACATCTGCATGAAGGCCCGGATGCGGGGCAAATGGTGAAGTCTATCCAATAATTGTTATTTGTCCCAAAGGTAACTGAAAAATATTTTGAAAGTTCTGTATACCCTGAATCATGAAGTGTCTTTAAAGGTCACCATAATGTATCCCTCAATAATTTTAGGAATCTGCTGTGATTCCCAGACTTGGATTTCACAAAGCAGTAAAATGCTGAAACAATGGCAGGAAACATGACAGGGGTACAAACATCTTATTTCACCAAATGAGGATTGTAAAAACAAACCTGACGACTCCCTGTGTGCATTATAATGTCATTTTTTAAAAAAAGGCATCTTAACATTGACAAAAGTAAGAAAGGCAGTATCAGAATTACTGATAATAACAAAAGATTTTAAGTTTTACTGATGCTCTGAAGAGTATCTCTGATAGGCAAAACAGACAGTCAGTCACATCTGGCTTATTTATTCTGAGGCATCACCATGATCCCTTAATCCACACTCCAAAGAAGAAACCACAGTGTTTGATGGACACACTCCCATTATTTAACAATTTCTGCCAAGAGGTTAAGATTTCAACAAGCCTTAAATATACATTTAGTAAGATAAAATATACTTCAGTAT
Source organism: Camelus dromedarius (assembly GCF_036321535.1). Lineage (NCBI taxonomy): Eukaryota > Metazoa > Chordata > Mammalia > Artiodactyla > Camelidae > Camelus > Camelus dromedarius. Next base: position 64,624,634 of record NC_087439.1, on the reverse strand, counting down.
TAATATAAAAGGTCTATAAATCTCAACTAGATAGAAGAGTGCCTCTACATGACAACATGACATATCCTGTTCATATATCATGGATAATTTATCATCTTGCCTGGACTTACTGTAAGCAACCAAGAATAATGCAAATGCCTCAGCCTCAAGAATGGAAGTTACTTTCTGTGTGTCACATAATTGCATTTAATAAAGGGGAGCTGCCTAAGAACACTGATTGCTTGTGGCAGACCACGAAATTACTCAAACCTGGCAATAATTTGAAGACTCTAAAAGCCCTTTTCTCTGATACCAGAAAACAGAGCAGTTCTGTATAGAAATCTTTGTGTTAACAAGTTAAGGAGGACAGATCTCCAGGGTCTGATCCTTGGTGTTCAACATTAAACAATTTTAGAACTTGTAGGTCAATTTCTTTCTGGGATGGTTCCAAAAAACATGTGCTAGTCAATAAATCCCACTATAATTTTGGGGCCAGAGTTCAAATTTATGGATATCTTTTTTTCTCCCTTAGAAAACAGAGTTAAATTTGTAAAAAAGCATTTACTTCATAAACAGCCTAAATAGTGAGCGACATTTTATTGACAGCTTCTGACATTAGGATCCATCCTCAAGTGTTCTCTTTGCTAAGTAAGCATGAAGCAGCATGTCTTCCTCCAACAAGACAAGACAAGTGCTTCAGCTTCAGGATCTGCAGAGCTGGGCAGAACGCAGGTCCAAATGGCCAAAAGGAAGCCATCTGACTTCAAGGTAATTCTCAGAAGCTTTGTTTGTGCAGTTCAATTCTGGTCTTAAAAGAACCACATTGATTCTAGCTCCGTATACATCTTGGCACCCTTCGATCCTCCAGCTCTTCTCCATCTCTTTCATTCCTCCTTCCTGCATTACTCACCCAAGTTCACCTATAATGACAAGTGTTTTAGGGAAAGAACCAACAGAATCACTGAAAGTTAACTTGGCAGATATGAAATCTTGAAGATTTAAGAACCACATGTGAAAATGCTTTTTTGCATGACTGATGAGCTTAGAAGAAATGAACTGGTAAAAAAAAAAGTGTGTATATGTAAAGAGATCACTCTTCCAACCTAACTCCTAAGATTTCTCAACCAGGTATTCTTAACAAGAACTGTATTCCCTCTTAACAACTGAGCCACAAGAAAACACAGGCCTCTGGTATCTCATGTCCAGGTTCTCTTTCACACGGTGACTTGTGAGGTGCTAACCAGTTTAATTTACCAGTTATTTACTTATTTATTGCCAGCTGTGGGGATGTCTTGGGAAGAGTGGAAATGGTGCAAAAAAATTTCAGGCCTATGTGCCAAATTTCTCTTAGCACTTTCAGTATAAAGACGTCTTTACCACATTTTGGTTTACTTTTTGCCTTACCCTGCCTGTACTCCTGTTCAGTCATAAAACAGTAACACGGTGCATGTGAAATATCACCAAAATTTCTCACCTTTCTTTAAAATACAAACCAAAAATGGTCAAAAAAGCAAAATTACCCAGAATTTGCATAGCTGCCAACTTTTATAATTTAATTATCAAGGAAGTTATTTCAATTATTAATATTAATAATATTAACAATGTCTCCTTATAGAAAGAAGTTCAACATGTTAGAGCTCAAATTGTATATTTTACATATTTTAAATAGATTTCATACGTTTATACTGAAATTCTATATTTTTAAAAAAGGGCTGATAATGCCTTTCTTTTAGTCAAAATGAGCTCCTTTCCAAACACTTGGGCGTTTAAGGCAGGGATGCAGGCAGATAAATCCCAAACTCACCCTCCCTGTAGAATCAAAGTAGCCTTCGGCAAGGGATTTGTTATAATCGGCATAAGGATTCGGAAAGGCCCTTTGAGCCATGACGCCAGAAACGAGCCTGCAGAAAAGGGGAAAAAGAGAATCTATGTTGAGATAGGGCCCTCGGCTGAGCTGCGAGGGCGGCGGCCAGCGCCCAGGAGACACCTTCTTTCCAGCTCCTGGGCCACTGCGCGGTCCTGGTGGTCCGAGTGGACCCCGGGCCCACCGCGGCCCAGCCGCTAGGGCGTGGCACCTCCGCGAAAAGGCTGCCAGGGCCCCGAACCCACCGCGATGAAGGGGACCCGTTTTGTACCCCACTTTGGCACTCTTGTGAGCTGAAGCAACTGTCTGTCCAGCGTCCCGAAGCCCTGCGCAGCCTCGGGCCACTCACCCCGCAGCCTCCGGACAACAGAAGCGACGCTTTCACTGCCCACTTCCTGCCTAGCTCGACCAATCAGAACCTTCGCCACTCCGGAGGCCCGCCCCCTTCTCATTTCCAGTTTGTTAAAGAGACAGGAGTGTGGCTGCTGAAGGATGATGCAGGGTGACTCAATTTCTGGAGTGGGGACATATCTTAGAATAAGGAGCAACTGTGCCCAATGTGTCCTACCTTTCTTCTCTTTTAAATTCAAAAAAAAAAAAAATTAAACTAATTCAAGTTCAGATGATACCAAAAATCAGACTTTTTTTTTTTTTTTTTAAAACCTGGAGAAGAAAAAAGACTGCTCTGAGATCTGAACATTCTCATATACTTTTCAAACTTTTTCTTTCATTTCTTAAAAAATCAAAAAGCACCACTATCATTAGCAACAACAATGACAACAATCTTTGGAAATAATTTATGATAATTTAACCTCAAAGGCACTCAGTTGGTGTGAGTGGCCAAGGGCAAGATATCAAATGGCTATTGCTAAAACTTCAGGAAAAATAACACAAAAACACAAATTACAGCTCTTAAGAAACTTAATCTTCTCCTTAGCCTAAATTGGACTATAATACTATATATCAAATCCCTTAAAAAAAAAAATAACAAAGTCCAGTAGAGCAGGACATCCATATCATTCAACCTCAAAGTTTAGCAGTCTCTAGTATTTGAAAATTTTTGCTTTCATTTACATTTAAATCCCACCTGGTACACATTAGGCCCGTTCTGTTGCTCAGAGAATTTTGAAGTTCAGGTAAATAGAAAGAGTCACTGTCTCTTCTCTTTCATTCCCTCTTGTTTCAATGAAGGACCCTAGTCTCAAGCCTATTGCTGAAGCTCAGTCCCCGCCCCAGCTCCACCTTGGTCCAAACTTGTCCCTCTGTGGCTGCCATCCCAAAGTCTACTTCTGACCCCCTCTGGCTCAGTTTTTTTTTTTTTTTTTTTAAACTGCTGCCCTCCTGAGACACTTACTTGTTAGCTCCTTCACCAGATTCATGAAGGTTTGGTAGAAGCCCTCAGTGAATCTTAAATTGGACACCGTTCCTATTTTAATAGACATGTGTGTGGAGAAGCATCTCTTAAGAGATAAAAGGGAAAGAAGTGAAAGGCATTTCATCAATGATTTTTCTTAAATTATTAAAGGCTTACTATCATTTATCCATTCACAGTCTTTGAGCAGTTAGTATCAGTGTGATATTGAGTAGATTAATGACTCCTAGAGGGAGACGGCATCATAAAAGAGTAGATTGTGTTTGAACAGAAATGAAAGAAGAGTGGACGAGGAGGATGGAAGGAGATTAAGTGGAGGAGGAAGATGGGAAAGAAGAAAGGAGCATCTTGGTCTTGCATTTGGAAGGCCAGCCTCCTGAAGACCAAAGAAGTGAATGGATAATTAGTGAGGTCATGCACGGGCTCTCAGTCTCAGCACTGCTCATGTTTTGGAAGGGATGCTTCTTTGTTGCGGAAGCTGTCCTGTTCATTGTAGTGTGTACAGCAGCATCCCCCACCCCTCCTCCCACTCGATGCTGGTAGCACCCTGTCCCCAAGTGGTGACAATTAAAAATGTTTCCAGACATTGCCAAATGCCAAAAGTCCTTGAGGGGGGAGAGAGGGACAAAACTGATCCTGGTTGTGAACTAGTGAGAGACTGTAACCAAAAATGTTTAATAAGATTGCAGGGTTTTACTCCAGTGTCATTGCAAATATGGTTTGTGAGAATAACGTGCTGACAGGAACTCAGGAAGAACTTGGGGTTATAGGGGTGTGTGTGTGTGTGTGTGTGTGTGTGTGTGTGTGTGTGTGTTTTTAAATCTCAGTGCAGAAATGAATTAATTTTACTCTTTGGTTTTTAGTATCGCTCATTGGTACATGGAAGACCCTAATTCTAGTTCAACTTTTCCCTTAATTCCATTTTCCTACTCATTCCTCTCTTCCAGGAGGCAATCACCACAACATATTTAATTTGCATATTCTTTGGAAAATATGTCATGGTTTCCCTAGGTATGCATTTTTAAAAAGTGGAGTAGTGCTGTAAGTAACAATGTGTGTTCTAGATCTATTTGTGTTGCTCTGTGTACAGTTAGTTGTTTTAGTTAATTGTATACTTAATATTTTCATAGTACATCTCCACCTCATTTTACCTATTCTTTCCCCCAAGGATGGGTGTATTTTTACATTTAAGTCTTGAACCTATCTGGAGTTTAGTTTTTAACCTAGTGTGAAGCATGGATCTAAACTTATTTTGGAAGGGTATAGAATTGTTTTGAAAGGTTAACCAAGCATGGCAAGTCCTCTCTTAATCAGAAAAAACCCAAAGATTTGAATTACTAGAAATCATTTAGAACTTGTTTCTTTTGTTTTGTTTTAGAAGGAACCCAAAGAGTTTCTCCTTGGTTCTGGCTCAGAAGAAAAGTGTTTGACACTGACGTACCTGTATTAGTCTTTTAGAGTGGTCATAATGAAGTACCACAAGCCTGGGTGGCTTAAACAACAGAAATTATGGTCTCACAGTTCTGAGGTTGGAAATCCAAGATAAAGGTGCTGGCGGCATTGTTCTCTCCTGAAGCTTCTCTCCTTTGCTTGCACATGGTTGTCTTCTGTGTTTTAACATGGTCTTCTCTCCATATGTGTCTGCGTCCTGATCTCTTCTGATACAAATAACTAATCATATCAGCTTAGGCCCACCCTACTGACCTCATTTCACCTTAATTACCTCCTTGAAAAACCTGCACCTCCCAACTCAGACACATGTGGAGGTACTGGGAGTTAGGGCTTCAACACATGAATTTTGAGGGACACAATTCAGCCCATAACAGCACATACATTTTCACCTCTGGCTATAGTGGCTGCACACATTTGTGGTTAACACGGTTTTGATTATTGATTATTTTTTAAGGACCATTCCACTTTTGATAAATTTAGAATGTTATTTTTTGAAAAATATTGCCATATTCTTTCTTTTAATTTGTGAATCTATTTTGTGTAAACTCTCAGGAAATAGTCATTATACTATTGCCTTTAAAAAATACCTCTAGAAATCTGGGAACATTTATATTAAACTGAGAAAACATGTGTCATCTGTGGACTCTTTAGTTCTCTTCTAAGACTTTAATTTCAAAATGCTATAATGTGTATTAGTTACAGTGAAAGCGAACTTATAAAGAGGCTCAAAAGCATGACATGAAGAGAAATTAATTTTTCTCTTACTTGAGGTTATCTTTGCTCCATGTAGCTATTTAGGGTCACAGATTCCTTCCATCTTGTTGTTTCTCCCTCCATTAGTGTGTTATCCTTGTCTGCAAGATCCATGCTGGTCACATTTGTATTCCAGATAATCCCTGTGGGAAGGTCAGGAAAACACAGAGAAGTGCACATCTGATGCCTTCAACCTCAGACCAGGAAGTGGAATCCATCACTTTCCACATTATTCCAGTGGTGAGAGTTCAGGCACATGGTCACCTCTAGCTGCCTAGGAGGCTGTGAAAAAAAAGTCTTCTGCTGAGCTGCTGTGTGCCTACCTATAATGAAAGAAGGGAGAGACTAACTGTGATGGTCAGTTAGCAGTCTCCAGCGCATAAATTCTAGTCACTGATACTGTGTGTCTCCTATCAAAGGGGCAACATGCTTAAATTTCTGTAGTGTTCCCTTTGCTTCTGACCTCCAAGCAACCAAGTCTTCTCTGTATTCCCTTGAACTTTCTGGGTCACTGACATAAAGTAGAAGACAGATTGTAAGACTCCATAGTCTTTCTTTTCTTTTCTAGAAAAATCTCCCCTCTCAAAACAAAATAAAACAAAATGCACACAGAAAATCAGGCAAATGGCTATTTTTTTGCACTTTTCTCCTAAGTATTACATCTTTTGTGGAGAATACCCTATTTCCGTTTCAGCTCAAAGAAGTAAAAACAAGAGTTTTCTAAGTCTGAGTTTAATATCGCCGTGCTGTTGGCTTAACGTCCATCTGGGACTGTGTAATACTGAAGCAATTTTCTGTTTCATTTACAGTACAGAATCCTGGGATTGAAAGGAGGTATTGACAGTGGGGGAAACAAGGGCATGAACAGACATACCCCACGTGCACCATGGTACGCTTTTAATTTCCCGGAGATAGTATTTCCTGTGGTGCTGGTAGCACTCCCTTCCTCCCTTGTCAGGACCGTTATTAGTGTGCTGACAGATTCCTTTCTCTAAATGTACCCGCTGGCTGGGTGAGAGATGCTATTATGTGAGACAGGTGTGCTGGGGTTTTCTTGGGAGATTAAAGACTGTGAATACAGAAAGTTGGTAAAACATTGTACAAACATTTAAACTGTCTTTTCCTCTCTATGCTTAACATGTGAGAAAGGCTCTTGATCAGCAGTGTCAGTCCATGTCTTAACTAGCAAAATAAAAAAGAGGTTTTTCCCTTTATTGTTGAAAATACGTACCTATGTAGGTTGTTAAAGTTATGCAGATCCCCATCTCTTCTCTATGCTTAAAATGCATAATGAAGGTAGAAATGGGAAGTGTCCCTTACCAGAGCAGCCTTCTCACTACCGTGAAGCATTAGTCAGGCGGATTATGTTTGCTTCCATCCCTACTCAACTGTACACAGCTCACCTATGGAATGAGATGATTTATCACCAAAGCTTTGCAAAATGTCCCATTTCAAGGTGTTCTTTTGGCATATCTGGAGTCCTATTTCCTGGCAGGGGAAAGTAACCAACAGAGAGAGAATCTGGCCTATATAGTCCTTCTTTTAAGCTTCCGAATTGCCTCACAGCAGGTACTTTTCAAGTATTTAAAAGAGAAACTTCAAAATTTCCTGACTTCCCTGGTAGACACATAGCCACGTTACATGTACCTCATTTTTCCTTTCTATTTGCCTTTGGGGGCGAGAGTTCAAATGGATAGGGGAGTAACCATGTGAGTAGATCAGTTCATAACAAGAAGTGGGAGAAACTCTGACCTCAGGGGGATATAAACTTAGCCGCGTAACTCACAGACCTAGAAGGGAACTTGAAGAACTCAGCGGGTTCATCCTGCTACTGCCACGTGGGATCATCCGGGCATGACCACGTTACTGGTCAGCCAGCGGCTTTGACGCAGAGGAGAGGGGCTGCGAGACCCGGGGCTGTAGCCGCAGGGAGGAGCTGGCTCCTCGGGCATTGTCACGGCACTTGGGTTGAGCCTCAAAGCCTGGGACCAGAGCTGCTCTTGGGAGTTAACTGAGAAAGCGAGGAGCAAATTCTTGAGCTGATTTCCTGACCCCAGAGGGACAGGACTTGGAGTCCAAGGAGTTATACAAAACTTTTTTTCTAGAACAGTAATGCTGATACATTGCGTCACCTTGGTAACTTATTAAAAATATAGATTTTCTAACTTCACTGACAGAGTTTGACTTAGGAGTTTTGGGTTGAATCTGCATTTTTTTTAGAAAAAAGTTCTCCATCTCATTCTCTTGCAGACTACAATTTGAAAAATTCTGGAGAGAGAGAGAGAAAGAGAGAGAATATCTTGAATATAAAAATTATGGTGCTAAATGGTGACAAATAGACTGAAATTTTGTGAATTATCATACTGTCCAATTTTTATTTGACCCATCATAGCCCCTAAAATACTTCCTTGGGCTACTGTTAAAAAAAAAAAAAAAAAAAAAAAAAAACAGAAGCAGAAAGCCAAAAAAAAAAAAAAAAAAAAAAGGAAGAGAAAAGAAAGGAAAAATAAATGTTTGTTCACTCCAGCCTGTACTTTTAGGGAGCTATTTCACCTGAGATCCTTCCAGAAAAGGAGAGTTCATAACTTCTTTTGACAGTCATTTAGGTTTTTTGTTTTTTTTTTGACATCCTTATATTTCCAGGAGTTCTTTCTTAGATCTAACGTAAGTATGTCTCAACTAGAAGTTTAAACATGTTTTAAGCAAGGTGGAGAACTGGTCAGGACAAGTCTTTTGTAAGTTTTGAAACTTTAACTTGATTTTCTTTAGGCAAGGTAATTGCATTTTACACCTTTTTATCATGGGGCTAACTTACATCCCTTTAATAAAGAGGTCCTGTATATCTTCAAGCTGGGGACCAGGCAGAATAGTGCTGAGGGGACTGGGAGGTTGCTGTCACTTGGTGTGTAAAGGCTCATAAACATGCCAGAGCATTTGGTGTTGCTGGCGGGACTTACAAAAAGGCCGAGAAGGTAAGAGTGGTCCACAGCACCTTCCTAATAATAACGCCTTCTGTTGACAGGACCTTTGTTGTGTGCTGGGCACTTTACTTGAGTTATTTCCTTTGATCCTTGAAACAGTCTCCTGAGTAGTCACTACTATTAATGTCCTGCTTTTATAGGTGAGGAAACTGAGATTTATAAAAATAAGTCACTTTTCCAAGGCCACCATGTAGTAACCCCAGACCTTCCAACTGGAGAGCCAGTTTGCACACACGCTGTCCCCTACCCTGCACCCAGGCAGCTCCGGCCCTCAGTGCTTCCGCCCCTGCTGATACTAGGGCCTCAGTGCTGCCCTTCAGCCACCCAGACCATCGTGACCCACCCCCCCCGCCCTTATACATTCTTTTTGTTTTTTTAACATTTTTTTTTTATTGAGTTATAGTCATTTTACAATGTTGTGTCAAATTCCAGTGTAGAGCACAATTTTTCAGTTATACATGAACATACATATTTTCATTGTCACATTTTTTTTTCTCTATGAGCCACCACAAGATCTTGTATGTATTTCCCTGTGCTATACAGTATAATCTTGTTTATCTGTTCTACATTTTGAAATCCCAGTCTGCCCTTTCCCACCCCCTGTCCCCTCTTATACATTCTTATTTATTCTTCCTGGTCCAAATCTCTATTTCTCTTGCTCTATTTAAGAGTAGAGGTCAAATAAACTGATGCAGAGGTATGTGGTGGGAGCTAAAAATCACGTTTTATCTGTTTCTGTGTATTTAGTTTGTATAGAAGTTTGGCCCTGACTGGATGCATAAGGGCTAGACATCTGACATGCCTCCAAATTATACTCTCTGATTCGTTTGTTGGTTCCTTTGTTCATTCATTTACCCCTTTACTTTTCTTTTTTTTCTTCCAGTTTTATTATGTAGAATTATTACAGTTCAACTGCACATACATATTATATTGCATGTAAACACATATAAATAATATACTGCACTTTTTTAGTTATCATATATGTACTAATTATTGTTTCTAAGAACAGATTAGATCTTTAGCTTTTTGAACTTACATAGTTACCAAAGGAATAAAGCCAACTGCAAAATAAGAATCAATAGAATGTGATTTACCCCTTTCCTTTTGAAACAGGTTTATGGAGCATCCATTGTGTTCTAATCTGGGGGAATACAAAGATAAAAGGTGTGATGTTTGATCTAAAGCATCTCAGTCTAGTACTGAGTACAATCTATGTAAATGTTATCCTATAAGATGTGCAGGAAACTGTGGGAACTCATAGCAGGAGCATCACACCTCAACCTGGGGCGGTCAGGAGGTTTCCTGGCAGGTGGTATCTGAGCTGGGTCTGGAAGGAAGTGTAATAATGAGCTAAGTAAAAGTGAGTGGGATGATCATTCCAGACTAGAATGACTGTATTTTCTAGATTATATATATACTTTATATACATATATATATATGGAATTATATGGCATATACTCTGCCTTTTTTTCACTCAGCATAATTATTTTGAGATCTATCCATATGACATATATCAATAGTCCTTTTTATTGTTCAGTTTTATTCTGTTCTTTGGATATACCACAATTCTCTTCGTCATTCACCTTTTCATGAACATTTGGGTTATTTCCAGACATGTACAAGTCTTTGTAAGGGTATTCTCTTTTGTTTCTCTTGGGTGAATACCTAAGAATGGAATGGCTGGGTAGTATATAAAGTGTATGATTAGCTTTAATAAATGAAAGAACTGTTTACCAAAATGGTTGTACCATTTCACATTCCCACAATCAGTGCATGAGAGTTTCAGTTCCTCCATATGTTCACTGACACATGCTGTGTTTAGTCCTTTTAATTTTAGCCATCCTGGTGAATGTGTAGTAGTATCTTGTTACGGTTTTAATCTTCATTCCTCTAGTTACTAACACTGTTGAACATCTTTTCATATGCTTATTTGAAAACCATGTATCTTTTTCACTGATGTGTCTGTTCAAAGCCTTTGCCTCCTTTTTATTAGGGCCTTTGTTTTCTTAATAGCCTTGAGAGTTCTTTATATATTTTGAACATGAGTTCTTTGTAAGATACGTGATTTGTAAATGTTCTCTCTCATGCTGTGGCTTGTCTTTTCATTTTCTTAACCATGTCTCTGAAGAGCATCTAATGACTGGTCCTTCTTTGGAGTATAAGTGCTGAGAACCCTTGCTTCAATCTGAAATGACTCTGAAAGAACATCTTTGATCCAGAGCTCCCCATGGGATGGGCAGGGCCACTTTGTGACTGTGTTATAGGTCAGCTTCTCCATCTGCTCTATCCGCCTTCTCTTCCCTTTACAGCTCTTATTCCAGAGGATACTCTACCAAAACCTCTTACATGCAGGTTTCTCTGAGTCAGTTTCCAGGAACCACGCCTAAAACAGGACTCGAGACTATTTGCTTGCTTTAAATTCTTACTCTGTAATTGAATCCTACCCTATACATACACAAAAAATGTACGCTGAAGCACATCTTTCTTTGTCCCTTGTTACAACTTCTGGAAATTAAGTCTAACTAGGAATATTCTTGACCTTCTTCTACCCTCTCGTTTTCTTAAAGAATCGATGTGTTACTTTCTCGGAAGGATCTACTGAACAACATGCCACTCTGCTTGCCTTTCATGTGGCTCTGGCTGTAGCACCCCCACCCCTAAACGTCCTTCCTGCTGGCCTATTGTCCTCTCTCTCCTGCCCTCTGACCCTAGCCATTTATACATTCAGTAGAGGGATTTGCATTTCAGTGCCTTGTAACCAGCTGTACAAGTTATGGAGGGACCCGAATATATAACAGACTCAGTTTGCGTCATCTAAATTTTGTGGCAGCACCATAATTCATACAAGGGAGTAGCTCAGGCAGCTGTCTCATGGGGTGGGGCACAGACTGGGGTTGTCTGAACCCGCATTTGCAAAACTCTTTATGTAAGACAGAAAAAGCATCAGTTGTGTGTATTAAGGACTGAAGGATGAGGAAGTTGATGGAAATTACACTAATGTTCCTCCAAGCCACCTCTTGGCAATGGCATTCTTTGAACAACTTGCTGTGCTGATGTTTATGTTTATCTTCGGTATTGTTTAGAACATTGTGTTCCCCCAACCCCTACCCTGACACTACTTTTTTTTTCCTTAAAGCTAAGTCTGATTTCTCTCTCTTAGTTTTCTTTTCCTCCACAGTTTGTATTTCCTCATTCAAGTGTTTGGATAGTAAATTTACCTTTACACATGTTTGTGCTCCCAGCCATACATATCAATTTGTAAAAGGCCGAATAGAGAACAGTTTAGCATCAGTGAAATGTCAGGAAAATGCCCAGAAGGCACCAATGCAATACTAGAGTTTCAAAATCTGAGAATGGAATTAGGCCACTAAATCAGTTTTCCTGCCTGTGTCGGGGACCACAGGGATATGTCCCAGTTCTTTAAAAAAAAAAGGGCATCTGAACCTCATTCAGTATAACTCACGGGTCTGCGCTTGGGACCTGTGGGAAACCTTTGGACTTGAAACTAATTGAATCTGCATTGAAATGTCCTTTTTCTTCATTTATTAAATATCTGATTTGCTCGACAACTTTTTTTCTTTTTGGCTTGCTTGCCTTATTCTTTTTTAGCTGCACAAATTGACTATTCTCCAATGTTGAAAGAGAAGAAAGAAAAAGAAAAGAAAAAAACTGAGACTGAATCATACTGTCTACTAGATCACAGGTAGAACCTTCCCCTTTGAAGTTTCGTGTTGAAGGAAAAGGCACACCTCTGATTTAGATGGGAGACAAACCACTCATCAATACAAAGTGTTATTATAGTGTCCCCAGTACCATAGTTGAAGCAAAAACATCCTTTTTATTTGAAAAGTGAGGAAGGATGACAACATATGTCTGGGCCCATCATTGTCATTCAGACCCTTACCACAAAGACCCTGCTTCTGATTGCAGGCTGAAGTGCTCCTGACCACATTTCTTTTCCGGATCTTGACAGACTGTGGTTTTCCAACTGTCTCCTTATTAGCATGCTGCCTGTCCCCTCTGTCCCTGCTGCACCTGCTGTGGTAGTGATTGCTTTGTGTGCATAGGTACCATTGCCTTCAGAGATTAAGGGTGCATTTTGAGCAGAAATAAACCAATGGATCTATTAGTGACTGTACAAATTTCACCCATCTTTTGGACAGTAACTGGAAGATCTCTCCGTGGAAAGTAATGTTTGGGAATTTGAAGTTAAGAACTTGTGTTTACAATTGTCCCTATATTCCACTTTCCACTCTCTCAGCCCTTTTAATTTTTGTTTATAACTGCATTTAATCTCTGGAAAAATGGTAGAAAGTTGAATTTAATTTTAGTTTCTATAAAACAAAAAGTGAAAACATTTTGCCAAGTAGGTTTACTGAGTTTTTATTTTTTTTTTTAAGCAAATCTAAGAGAAATCTTAGTGGTCTACAGATTTGCATTTTTTATGAGTATTTCTCTAACCCTTGCTTTCATACTAATCTGGGAAACTAAAGATGCAATAAATTATTAAGAATTATTTCTATTTGTTTATTAGAGAGCTTATTAAGGAAATTATTATTTTAACATTTGAAAAATTATTTGGTCTAGACTGCAAATTTATAGATGGTGGAAAAGCTTGGAGGAGGCCTGGATCAGTGCAAGCAGCCTTATGGAAGGAAATCTTTAGTTTGATTTACCTTTTAGGACTGAAGAATATCTGTCCTATGGTTTAAAGGAGAAGAGGTCCTCCCTTCCCTTTCTGAATGGTTGCTCTATGCATCTAGGGCTGGTATGACTTGAGGGGTGAGGTATTCAACTGCTGCTGACTTTGTTTTGAATTTCTAGCTACAGAACTTTCAGAGGACAGAGCACATCTCTTGTTGGGTACCAAATAGGTGGGTATGTGTTGGCACTGCTTCCCTCCCAACATATCTCAGAAATAAATGTTCTCCTGCCAGCACACTGACTCTGCAACAGTGGAGGGACCCAGGAGGAGGACTGCTTCCCCTCATGAGAGCAGGAAAGGAGCTTCCCTCCCTGGCACTTTCCTCTGCTAGTGTTTTGACAGTTTCCAATGTGGAGGTCATAGGAGCTAGTAAATAAATACTAGGTAAGGGGCAATCAAAGATGTGGAAATCTAGTTTAAACCAAATATCATCAAATGGGGAGACAGAGCCATAAACCAGTCGCAGGACCTCAGTCACACTTGCTTTTCCCTATTATCAGAGTGAAAGAGAAGAAGGAAAGCGAGAGGGAAGGGGAAAAGGAAGGTAAGAAATGTGAAAGAGAGAGAAAGAAAGGGAAGAAAGAAAGGAAGGAAGAAAGGAAGGAAGAAAGAAAGGAAGGAAGGAGGAAGGAAGGAAGGGGAAGAGAAGGGAAAGGAAGGAAGGAAAGAAGGAATGAAGAAAAAAGAAAAAGAAAGAAAGTTTCACTCTATATATCACCTTGCTTCAGTCGGAGAATGATTCAGCTATTACCAGCATTTCTCTGTGCAGTGTTATCAGCACATAACAATGTTATCAGCATTGTTCTGCCTAGACAGCATTTAGGAAATCTCTGGAGTTGGAGCCTTATTGTGAATAATATTCTTAAAGATTATGGGGGTATATGTGTGTATATAGACTTGCCTTTGACCGACGAACTGTGTAATTGTGCATAATCCCTTCTTTCCTCTCCTGCACAGCCGTGGTGGGTTTCTCTATGTGGGTTTATGTGACTTTGGTAGATCAATCTCAGCACTGGTTGTAAGAAAGAATTTTGCATCTAATATATGCATATGAATTTAATAAATACACCAAGAATTACGTCTCAAGTAACTTTACAGTACTATTGCAGAATTGGAAATTGTGAAATGATGCGTGTTAACACTTAAATTTGCCCACTGCACCCTGAGCTTCTGTTCTGGTTGTGGAGTCAAGTGCATTTATGTCTGTAGAGGGAGAACTCCAGGATACTTGCAGGAAGTCGTGGGGATAGGAGGAAGGGCATTTACTGCCCTAACTAATGGTGACAGGGTATATCAAAAGTGAGAAGAGAGGTTCTCTTCTTTCAGGGGTGAGCCATGGCTATAATGAACAAAAGTTGGCTCCCTTGGAAGATTGATAATGCAATTGGTCAATTTTTGTACTGTGGAACTATCACCTAAAATTTGGGACACACGCTACACACATACATGATGAACTTGTGAATCAGTTAATGTAATTCTTGAAAAGCTCAGTTAATATTTTCGCCTGTGTGTGGTGAAATAAGATTTTCCACAGAGCCCGACCTTGGGAGTCCAGCTCTGTTCCTACCTCAAGAATTTCTTGTCTCAGAGAAGTCCGTTAGAACTCCATGGTCTTTGGACTCCTCAGCTGTAAGATGCAGAATGTTGTAGGGGCAAAGCTGGTCGATCTCCTCGAAGGCTGTGGTGCTGTGGACTGGGACACTTTACAGCGGTTCAGGGAGCTGATTTCTAGAGGCGGTTAGTTGGTTTATAAACAAATTCTTCAGACGTGAAGGTTTGGATTGTGTATTGGCTGGAATTGTTTGAATAATTGACCTGAATGAGTTTAATTGGTTATAAGAGAGTGTTTTGTTTCTTTGGATGATGTAATTACTGCCTGTGTTGAGTTCCTGTAGGCATGATTTAAATGTTGGATGTATTTGAATTGCATTGGTTGTATAAGAGTGAATTTGATATCTATGACTTTATTTAGTTCTTCCTGGTGTTCTGAGTGTCCCAAGACAATGGGCAGTAATCATCTCACCACCATCATTCAGGCACCAAGTCTCCACCAATTTTCCCGTAAGAAGAGATGTGGGATCACCTGGAGCAGCAGTCAGCACTGAGGAATTGTGGATAGCTCTCTCCTAAGAGGAATCTTCTACTGGGGGGCCCTGTTGGAGGACTGGCCTTCCATCAAGTCTGTTAACCTGAGAAACAGTCATGCCATTTGACTGTCTCTCAGTTCTTCCTTCTTAATTTAGCAGAAGCTTCAGTGGAGATTTAAGGGAGCAGTATCAAAGCTGGTGAGCGGGCAGCAGAGCCATTGGCAGCAGTCAACACAGGGGTATCCGGAGTTGCTGGTAACCAAGAACCTTGTGGCCGGAGTTGCTGGTAACCAAGAACCTTGTGGCAACAAAGTTAACTGCTATGAGTTTAGGTTGAAGCCAACCCAGTATACCAATGGACAAGAGTTAGGCTTCATGATCTTTCCAGAATCCTTTTTCTGTGCTGCTGACACTACAGTGGTTTGGTGCCTGTATTTATATTTGAATGAAATACTAAATTTCAATTAGATGGTAATGCAAATAAATGATGTAATTTAATTGAAAAAAATTCAACCTCATGAATGTTATAATTATATAACATTCATCATGTGGAATTCTCAAAATATGTTATAATAGCAACATTTGATGGCTAGAAAATCTTTAGACATAGTTGCATAATTTAATGACCTATAGCTTGTTACATATAAAGAAGTAGAAGTTCCAAAAGGTTAAGTTAATTGCTGTAGTCCTCTAGCAAGTCACTATAGAATTCAGAAATAGGATGACTACTGTGAATGGGAAGTGGACAATTTCCTTTTAAGAAATGCAAGTGAAAGCATTTCATATTATTGAAGTTTGATCATCTGCAGAAAATGACTTTAATGTGTTGTTTGGAATGAAGCATAGGGGATAATCGGCTTTCTTTACCCGACCAGGAAGCCCAGAGGGCCACTGGTGGCGAAGAATCTACTGGAGAATATTATGTTTCTTGCCTGCCTTGCTGACATGAATTTTAAGATTATACACTTGGGATACACGGTAAGAGTACACAAAAGTCTAGTTACAATGAAAGGAGGTGTTTCTTTATTTCAGGGGTTCTTAAATTTTTTTTGTGTTGTGACTGCTTTGGCAGTCTGGTGAAGCTTGCCACTCCTCCTCAGAACAGTGTTTTAAAATGCACAGTATGAAATACAAAGGATACAGAAAAAACACATCACATTGAAATACGGTTATCAAAATCATTTAAAAAGTGTGACATAGTAATATGTGTGCTTCTTACTTATGCATTAAATAACAGAATCGAATGCCTGGCCTAATAATCATCGTAAATCCAAAGTGATGACATATACAGTATTTCAATATATCTGTGAGAACTGCAATGAGAAATAAAAATAACAGTAAATTCTGTCTATGACAAAGTTACAGGTACTGCTGACACTACAGTGGTTTGGTGCCTGCATTTATATTTGAATGAAATACTAAATTTCAATTAGATGGTAATGCAAATAAATGATGTAATTTAATTGAAAAAAATTCAACCTCATGAATCCTTTGAATTCTATCCCTGGGCCCCTCTCTGTGGGTTCAAGACGAAGAACTCCTTCTCCGTTGGGTTTCTAAGTCATCTTTTATCGCTTGCTTCTCTGAGATGGTGCTCAAATAGGGGTTCCCAACAGGTTTTTAAATAGGGGGCAAACTGATGGCTTCACTGGGGGATAATTGAGTGGAGTTAGCAGAGGCTTGCAGTAAGAGCACAGGTTGGGTGAATCCTACATTAAATTATCAAGTAATAAGTTTTTTTTCCCCTCTCTCATTCACTATCCTTTCTGCGTAATCTTCCTCCAAGTCAGGTGCTCAGTGCTTCTGAGTGATATGAACCATTCAATTACATGTAATTGTTAGTGACAAGGCTTTAGGTTTTACATGGACATATTTTTACATATGTTTACATGTAGTCTGCAGGGAGAAGGCACTATTTAATCCAAAGGAATCCAGTGCCAGTGATGGTTTTTTGCTTTCTTTGGCACCCAGGTAGATGGTAGAGGGATATTTTGGGCCGTTACTGATACCTTTCAGTCACCTCCTGGTTGACTCTTTCTCTTGCCTACTCATAAGCCAGATGTAGGTTTTATTTGGCAAACAGAGTAAGTAGTTCTTCTCCAGTTTGCTCTTGGCTCTACTTATCCTGGCAGTAACATTTCCCTAGGGGCAGGCAACTACTCCTTCAAGTTGAACATCTCATTTGCAGTGCTGTCATTTGAGGTGATAGTCATTTGTAGTCTGTGGAGGAATGATTTCATTCATATGAGTGAACAGATGGGTTAATAAAGCCATCTGAGGTTGTAACCTGGTTCGCAAGCAATCTCAGGGACATCCATCGTGGTGTCATGATGCTGAGTGCTGAACTACCAATAGTCTAGTGTATTAAAAGCACCTTGAAAAACCAGCGTTAAACCTCATCTAAACAGCTCATATCAAGGTATGCTTCACTTCTAGGCTTTAAGAAGGAAAGGTGATACAGAGTATGTTGCTGTCACGTAACACAGAGAAAATATTTAAGCTCTGATGATGAATTCATTTCATAAAAAAAAAAAACTAAAATGAGTTTTGTGCCATTTTATTCTAGATGTGTTTTCTTTATTGCCTACCCTGTCTAATTCTAACAGAGCTTTGACATCTTGAAAGAAATGATCATATAAATGCATGAATACTTTTTAAACAATTGACACGAGCTTTAGGTGAAGGGATTCTTTTAAATTTGTTGCTTTAATTATGTTCTCAAGCTCTCCTCCTTTTTGTAGTGAGCTTGGTTTTGCTTTATGCTTCGCTGCAGTATGCACTGAGCTTGGTTCTGAAGCCACGTATGAAGGGAAGAGAGGGAAGACATTGGGGAAAGCTGCTGTTCTGCTGGACTTCTGCTGCGCTCAGCTGTCAGGTGTACATGCAGGCACCATTGATGCTTTAGTAGTATGAGGCAGTTGTTTTCAGCCCTGGCTGCACATTAGAATAATCTGAGGAGCTTTTGAAACATACCAGTTGAGTCAGAACCTTTGGTATGCATTAAATCACTCCAGGTGACTCTAATGTGCAGCCAGTGTTGAGAATTTTTGGTAAAATTGGACGTGAAAATCAGTCTGAATTCAAATGGGCAAGAAACGGAACACAAATGATTTTTTATTCCTAACCTCAGTTTTGCTAGTAACTTCAGTCTTTCTTATGGTTTACTGACCATCCCACCCCACCATAGTTCAAAGTTGTTACATGGTGCAAAATTTGGGGGATCCAAGGAACTTCTTTATTTGTAGGTCGTCTGTCCTCTGAGGTTACCATTGGGTGTCCCCCATCCCATTAGCAGGGCACTTTGGGGCCAGTGGTACGGCATGCCTGGAGCCCTGGCCTCTTTCTGTGTTGTGCTTCACCCAGGCACCAGGACTTGGGCTAAAGGGATGCCACACAATTGAGTTATCTCATGAATCATATTTTAATGCAAGACTCACAAAATCTAAATGAATGCCAAGAATCCATGATGAACAATATATCACAATTTTAAAGAAAGACAGGATTTGTATACCCTCCATCATCAGCCATTCTCCTTGTGGGAAATACAGCCTTTCTAGCAACACTGCGCTTCCTTCCTTCTAGTTGAGGAAAATCTCATTTAATTTTTTTTTCTGCCTTCTTGATTTCATATTTGGCTTGTATATTTGACCTCTTCAGGAGTATTTTCTCTTATCCCTGTCCCCCAAATGGGCCTAGACATTTGGAAGCAAAATATATGAAGAAAGGTATTTAGTGAGCAACTCTGAGTTTCTTTTCAACTTGCTATACCTCTCTTTGTCACTGAACAGAGAATTCACTACCTGAGGTTTGTGTGTGTGTGTGTGTGTGTGTGTGTGTGTGTGTGTGTGTGTGTATGTGGGGGAATAGGGTACTGTAAGTTTCTTCTTTCTCCCTTTCTTTCTTTCTTTCTTTCTTTCTTTCTTTCTTTCTTTCTTTCTTTCTTTCTTTCTTTCTTTCTTCCTTCCTTCCTTCCTTCCTTCCTTCCTTCCTTTCTTTCTTTCTTTCTTTTCTTTCTTCCTTTCTTTCTTTTCTTTCTTTCTTTTCTTTCTTTCTTTCTTTCTTTCTTTCTTTCTTTCTTTCTTTCTTTCTTTCTTTCTTTCTTTCTTTCTTTCTTCCTTCCTTCCTTCCTTCCTTCCTTCCTTCCTTCCTTCCTTCCTTCCTTCCTTCCTTCTTTCTTTCTTTCTTTCTTTCTTTCTTTCTTTCTTTCTTTCTTTCTTTCTTTCTTTCTTTCTTTCTTTCTTTCTTTCTTTCTTTCTTTCTTTCTTTCTTTCTTTCTTATAAAAGCAAATTGATGGGGAACACAAAGCATTTACATTATCTGTCAAAAATTCAGATCCTTATCACCAAAATGCCCTGTCTCTTATACCAAGTATTTCTTTGGGTATGTCTTATATAAGTTGCTCACCAAAAATTTCAATCCAGCAGGGCACTGCCAGTGCTCCAGAAGTGTCTGTGGCATCTGCTGCCCCCTTCGGCGCTATGATGTGCATGAGAGTATGCTCAACTTTCCCACTCTTTATTTTGCTATTTGAAGAATTTAAAAAACTGTGTATGTCTCTGTCTCCAGAGCCCTTCCTGGACACAAGTGCTGCATTCATCACTCAGAAGAACTTTGCAGTCTAGGAAGAGCCACCACCTTGTGGTCAGTATTTCCTGTCTCTGTTCTCTGGGTGTTCTTGAATAACATGTTCCTCCTCCTCTGGCCCCATGGGAATTAGGAGCCACGTGGGAATTGACTCAGGCAAACAGCCTTCTCAAGGAGGTCCTGTGCAGGAATGTCTGAAGGTCAGCAGCTCATGTATGTTGACTTTAAGTTTGACTCCTCCCATTCTTGTACACTCCACCCCTGACTCCGCAGGAAAACATACCAACTCTAACTCAGGATGTATCCAGGTCCTTTCAGTTTTCACCAGCTCGACTGCCATTGCCCTGGTCCCGTCAGCACAGTCGTTCCCCAGGGTAACTGCAGTAGCTCCCTAACTGGTTGTCGGGTTGTGGGCAGGAGCTGCTGACGCTCATCTACATGCATGTTGTTCGCTGGCACAGCGCTTGTCTACTTGGTGTCCAGGTGGAGCCATATGACTCTTCTCATGTTGGAGGGAGAGGGGCTGATACCTATCTCCTCAGGTGGAGGAGTGTGTGCCCTCCCCACACTCTTTCTCTTTCCGCAGCCTCCAGCTAAAGGAAGAGAAGAACACTGAGGACCTGGGCGAGAGCTGGGCCACAAGATGGAGAAGGCCCTGTGGCCTGAGTCTTTGTATAGATCAGAATCATCACATCGACCTGCACTGGACTTCATGTGAGTATGAAATAAACCTATTGTGCAGACAGATGCTTGGCTCGATGCCTCTTCTCCTCAGCAACACTTTTCCTAATCACCCTATTTAATTGCATACTTTTTTCTTCTGGTAAAAGGTTTTTTTTAAAGTTATGCTCCATTTATAGTTATTATAAAGTACTGGTTATATCCCCTGTGTTGTACAACATATCTTTGTAGTTTATTTTATACATAATAGTTTGTAACTTTTGATCCCCTTCCTCTAGGGTACCCCTTCCCTCTCCCCACTGGTAAGCACCAGTTTATTCTCTATGTCTGTGAGTCTGTTTCTTTTTTGTTATATTCACTAGTTTATTGTATTTTTTAGATTCCACATATAAGTGATATCACACAGTATTTGTCTTTCTCTGCCTGACTTATTTCACTTAGTATAATACCCTTCAAGTCCATCCATGTTAATGCAAATGGAAATTTTCATTCTTTTTTTTTATAGCTGTTTTTTCATAGCTAATGCTATCTACATACATCCATTGTGCGTATATGTACACCGCATCTTCTTTATCCATTCATTTGTTGATGGACACTTAGCTTGCTTCCGTATCTTGGCAATTGTAAATAATGCTGCTATGAATGTTGGGGTGCATGTATCTTTTCAAATTAGTGTTTTAATTTCTTTCATATATACACCCAGGAGTGGAATTGCTGGGTCATATTTTTAGTTTTTTAAAAAACCTCCTTACTGTTTCACAGTGGCTGCACCAATTTACATTCTCACCAAAAGTGTACAAGGGTTCCCTTTTCTCCACATCCTTGCTAACATTTGTTATTTGTATTCTTTTTGATGATAGCTATTCTGACAGGTGTGAGGTGATATCTCACTGTGGTTTTGATTTGCATTTCCCTGATGATTAGGGATGTTGAGCATCTTTTCATGTGCTGATTGGCCACCTGCGTGTCTTCTTTTCCTTTTTGAAAAGATGTCTATTCATATGTTCTGCCCATTTTTAAATTGGGCTGTTTGTTTTTTTGATGTTGAGTTGTATGAGCTGTTTATATATTTTGGACATTAACCCCTTCTTAGTCATATTATTTACAAATATTTTCTCTCATTCTGTAGGTTGTCTTTTCATTTTGTCCATGGTTTTCTTCACTGTGCAAAAGCTTTTAAGTTTAATTAGGTCCTATTTGTTGATTTTTTGCTTTTATTTCTTTTGCTTTAGGAGACAGACTCCCAAAAATATTGCTATGATTTATGTCAAAGAGTGTTCTGCCCATGTTTTCCTCTGGAATTTTATGGTTTCTGGTTTTATATTTCACTCTTTAATCCATTTTGAGTTTGCTTTCATATATGGTGTTAGAGAATGTTCTAATTTCATTCTTTCACATGCAGCTGTCCAATTTCTTCTACTTATTGAAGACTCTCTTTTTCCATTGTGTTGTCTTGCCTCCCTTGCTGTAGATTAATTGACTGTAAGTGCATGGATTTATTTCTGGGCTCTCTACTCTGTTCCATTGTCCTGTGTGTCTGTTCTTGTGCTGGTACCCTACTGTTTTGATTACTGTAGCTTTGTAGTATAATCTGAAGTGAGGGAGCATGAGTCTTCCTGCTTTGTTCTTCTTCCTCAAGATTATTTTGACTATTTGAGGTCTTTTGTGTTTGCATATAAATTCAAAAATTACTTGTTCTAGTTCTGTGAAAAATGCCTTTTGTACTTTGATAGGGATTGCATTGAATTTCTAGTTGCCTTGGGTAGTATGGTCATTTTAACAATATTACTTCTTCCAATGCGTGACATGGTGTATGTTTCCATCTGTTTGTGTTGTCTTCAATTACTTTCATAAGTGTGTTACAGGTTTCCACGTACAGGTCTTTTACCTCCTTAGGTGGTTTTATGCCTAGGTGTTTTATTCCTTTTGATCCAGTGGTAATTGGGATAGTTTCTTTAATTTCTCTTTCTGATAATTTGTTATCAGTGTATAGAAATGCAACAGATTTCTGTATATTAATTTTGTGTCCTGCAGCATTACCAAATTCATTGATGAGCCATATAGTTTTCTGGTGGTGTCTTTAGGATTTTCTATGAATAGTATCATGTCATCTGCAAACAGTGACAATTTTACTTCTTCCTCTCCAAGTTGGATTGCTTTTATTTCTTTTTCTTATCTGATTGCCATCGCTAGGACTTCCAATACTATGTTGAATAAAAGTGGTGAGAGTGGACATCTTTGTCTTATTCCTGATTTTAGAAGAAATGCTTTCAGCTTTTCATCATTGAGTATGATATTAGTTGTGGGTTTATCATATATAGCCTTTATTATGCTGAGAGATGTTCCCTCTATGTCCACTTTCTGGAGAGTTCTTATCATAAATGGATGTTGAATTTTGTCAAAAGCTTTTTTTGAATCTATTGAAATGATTATATGGTTTTTATTCAATTTGTTAATGTAATGTATTATATTAATTGATTTATAGATATTGCAAAATCCTTGCATCTCTGGGATAAATCCCACTTGATCATGGTGTATGATCCTTTTAATGTATTGTTAGATTCAGTTTGCTAATATTTTGCTGAGGACTTTTGCATCTATATTCATCAGTGGTATTGGCCTGTAATTTTCTGTTTTTTTTTTTTTTTTTTTTTGTAACATCTTTATCTGGTTTTGGTATCAGGATAATACTGGCTTCATAGGACAAGTTCGGAAGTGTTTCTTTATCTGTAATTCTTTCAAATAGTTTGAGAAGTATAGATGTTAACTCTTCTCTAAACGTTTGGCAAATTACGCCTGTGAAGCCATCTGTTCCTGGACTTTTGTTTGTTGGGAGTTTTAAAATTACTAATTCAATTTCAGTATTGGTAATTAGTCTATTCATATCTTCTATTTCTTCCTTGTTCAGTCTTGGGGGATTATAGATTTCTAGGAATTTGTCCATTTCCTCTATGCCATTTTATTGGCATACAGTTATTCGTAGTAGTCACTTATGATCCTTTGTATTTCTGTGGTGTTGATTGTAACTTATCCTTTTTTATTTCTGATTTTATTGATTTGGACCCTCTCCCTTTCTTCCTTTATTTTTCTTGATGAGTTTGGCTAAAGCTTTATCAGTATTTTTTTTTTTTTTTTAGTTTGTCAGTTTTGATTATATTTTCAAAGAACCAGCTTTTAGTTTCTCTGATCTTTTATACTTTTTTGTCTTTTTTTTTTTTGTACACTTTTTCAGCTCTTTTGGTTAGATACCTAGGAATGGACTAGGAGTGGAATTTCTGGGCCATTTTGTAATTGCTTACTTTTTGAGGAACTGCTAAACTGTTTCCCAAGGCAGCTGTACCATTTGACATTCTCAGCCTTTTAAGTCTTTATTTCATTTATTTCTGCTCTGATCTTTATGATTTCTTTTCCTCTACTAATTTTGGATTTTGTTTTTTTCTTTTTTTTCTGATTCCTTTAGGTGTAAGGTAGGCTATTTATCTGAGATATTTCTTGTTTCCTGGGGTAAGCTTGTATCACTATAAATTTCCCTCTGAGAACTGCTTTTGCTGTATCCCATAGGTTTTGGATTGTTGAGTTTTTGCTTTTATCTGTCTCTAAGTTTTTTTTTTTTTGATTTCCTCTTTGATTTCTTTAGTGATCTATTGGTTGTTTAGTAGCATATTGTTTGGTCTCCACTTGTTTGTGTGGTTTTTTTTTTTTCTTTTTCTTGTAGTTGATTTCTAGTCTCTTAATGTTGTGGTTGGAAAAGATACTTGATATAATTTAAATTTTCTTAAATTTTACTGAGGCTTGTTTTGTGGCCTTAGCATGTGATCTGTCCTGGAGAATGTTCCACATGCACTTGAAAAGAAAATGTATTCTGCCGCTTTCGGATTGCTCTATATATTTAAATTAAGTCCATCTTGTCTAATGTGTTATTTAAGGCCAGTGTTCCTTTACTGATTTTCTGTCTGGATGATCTGCCCATTGATGTAAATGGGGTACTAAAATCTCTGACTATTATTGTGTTACTTTAATTTTTATCGTTTTAATTACAATGTGTCTTGGTGTGTTTCTCTGTGGGTTAATCCTGTATGGGACTCTCGGTGCTTCCTGGACTTGGGTGACTGTTTCCTTTCCTAGGTTAGGAAAGTTTTCAGCTATTATGTCTTTAAATATGTTCTCAGCCCCTTTCTCTCTTTCTTCTTTTTCTGGGACTCCTATAATGTGAATTTTAGTGCACTTGACATTGTCCCAGAGGTCTCTTAAACTATCCTCATTTCTTCTCATTCTTTTTTTCTTTTTCTGTTCAGCTTCAGTGATTTTCAGTACTATCTTCCAGCTTCCTGATCCACTCCTCTGTATCACAGAGTCTTCTGTTGATTCCTTCTAGTGTATTTTTAAATTTTGGTTATTGTAGTCTTCATTTCTGTTTGGTTGTTCTTTATATTTTCCAACTCTTTTTAAAAACTTCCAGCTTTTCACTCTGTGTATCCATTCTTCACCCGAGTTCTTTAATCATATTTACAATCATTAACCTGAACTCTTTCTTGGATAGAATGCCTATCTCCATTTCACTTAGACCATCTTCTGGGGTTTTATTTTGTGCCTTCATCTGCAACATGTTCTTCCGCTGCCTCATTTTGTTTAAGTTGCTATTTGTGTTTTTATTGATGTAGTAGGTTAGTTATTTTTCTCGATCTTGGAGAAGTGGCCTTCTGTAGGACACATCCTATACTTTCCAGCAACACATCCCCTCATGTCACCCAAGCTGCATGTTATAGAGGTTTTTCCCATGAAGGCAGCTTGAGTCCTTCTTTTGTGGCAGGCTGACTATGTGGGCAGTTGGATAGGCTTGGTTGGCCCCTAGTCTGATTGTTTGCCAGGCCCTGCCTTGTGGGGAGGCTATCAGCTGCTGGTTGATGGGACTTGGTCATGAGGCAGGTGACTACCCAACGCTTGTGACTGATCATATCCCCTCCCCCTTCTTTTTTAAGTTAGCTCTAATGAAAAGAAGTTGTATAGGAGTTAATTAAGGAACTGTGTACTGTCCCTTTATGATTTTGTTTTACTATTTGGCCTTTACCTTTCGTTCTGATTTAAAATTTTAAAAAAAGTCTGTTTTATATCTACTTTTGTTCCAAATCTTTTTTGAAGTGAGGCCAATTGTAGATGAGGAATTTATCTTTATATTCTCTACTGCCAACAAGTTTGTGCACATAGAAGTTGTTAAAAAGAAGTTTAATGAATGTAGTAAAATATAGTTTAAAATTCCACATTCTATTTATTTCAGGAGGTTTATACTTTTTTATTGTCAAAAGCATCTTTTCAAATGAATTTAATGTTGGTTTATGTTGATTTAGTTTGAACATTTTGGGGGTATTATTTCAGGGCAGGAGAGAGAAAAAAGAAAAGAGCAAAGCAAGTCCACTGTAAAAGGAAATTTTAGTTTCAGTCTGGGTGGTGCTTCTTGACACCTCCCTTATCCCGACTCTCCTTAGTCTCATGACTTTCACTTTGGTTAAACAAGACCTCACAATTTGGGTGAGGGCCTGACTTCCCAACTCAGCTCCTCCAGCAACTAAAGGAGGAAGGGTAATTCCCCCCTCCTTTCCATACTTTAGAAAGAGAAACTGGACAAACTCAGTGGTTCTCAATGTTAGATTCAGCTTAAGTGAAATGAAGAGTTTCTAAAAATCGATTCCTTGGGCTCTACTCCTCAAAATTCAGGTACATTTTATTTGAACAAAAATAAATTATTTTATTTAAAAATTATTTTTTATTGCAACAAGTATTTGAACATGAGATCCAAACACTAAAATATTGAAAAAAAAATTCTCCATATGATTCCTTTATGTAGCCAGAGTCTAGTCCATTGATCTTGCTAATGTCTCTCCCAGCATTGCCATCCTGTGACTGGGTAGATAATTTAGATCTTTCTAACTCTATAGAAAATAAAGTTAGAATCACTAGTGACTTCCGCAGAAAATTTCTTGGGGGTTATATTACATGCTGCCACTAGATGGCATTGGCAATTCTTGGGATGGAGGAGATTCTGCTTATTTGGGATTTTTGCTTTCCCTGTGCAATATACTTGAGACACTTAGCTTAGGAAGCTTTGTGGGGACATGACACTTTAGTTCCTTTCCCTGAGCTAGAGGCCCAGAAGGTGCAGCTGTTTAGCTTGACAAGTTGATAGAGGGAGACTCATTAAATAAACGTTCTATCGTCTGAAGGGAGAAAGTGAACCCCTGCATAAATATTAGCTCACATTTTTCTTATTATTTCCAGCAGGTGTGTACTCTTTCCCTGCTCTCTGTATTTTTCACTCTCCTTTTCTGTTAGTGGCATCTCTTCTTCATTCTTTCTTGATTTCTGTCTCTAACCACTATTTATGATCTGGTTATAATAACGTAATGAGGAAATAGATTTTATTTTGCTACCTTTGTGGTTGATGAAAATTTCAGGAATCTAAAAATGATTCAGATGCAGCATTCTTAGAAGGGTGAATATATTCAGGTTACAATGGGAAAATTCTTATTCAGGGGACTTCTTCTGTAACAGCTGTGGCAGCACCAGCCAAATCCAGGAAGAAAGGAAGAATTTTTTGTGCCCTATCAGGGAAAAACAGCCAAAATCCTCTCCTTTTTTACAGCACAATTCGGGTGAAGGCCAAAGCTCTGGGTGTACATATAAGTAGGGGTTTTGCACAATAATAGGGTGTGGTTCTCTGCTGCTTTTCCTCCAGAGATCTCAAAGCACACTTGCTGCTTTATTCTATATAGCTGCCTCTTTTCCCTTGGCTGTCAAAATAGGAAGATGTGTAGTGAGGTTTTTTTCCCCCAAAGAGATTGCATTCCTTCCCTGGCTTTGTTCCAGCCCAGCTGCTTGTTGTTCGGGGAGATGCTATGCTGTTGGTGCCAGGATATACCACTGTGCTTTCTTCTTCCCTGAGTGACATATACTGATGGGTCACTGCCTGGAACAGTGGAGCAAAGCATGGTGTGTGTCCATCCATGAAGAACTCTTGTTGTTTACTCCTCTCTGATCTCCATCTGGCAGCATCAGATACCCATCTTCATTAAAAAAACAAAACAAAACAATTGACTAACCAACTAGCCAAAAAAAAAAAAAAATACCCAAACAACACACACACAAAAACAACAAAAAGCCTGTCTTTAAATTAGCAGTTAATGTTTATTGAGTGCTTACTGTATGCCAGGGACTGTTTTAAACACTTGACATATTTTCTATCATTTAATGCTCACATCAATATCATGACCTAGGTTCTATTATTGTCCCCATTTTGCAGATGAGGAAACTGAGTAAGAGCAAGGGTCAAGAAATTGCTCAGTGTCACACAGCTAAGTAGCCACGCCAAGCTCTGAGCCCAGGGAATCTGACCCCAGAGACCACACTCTCTTTAACCTACATCCAGGTTCTAGAGGGTCACGGATTGGAGTCCCACAGGAATAAAGGATAGGTTCTCCAATTGAATAGTCATTAGGAAAGGGTGTATTTCCTGTTCACGTAACTGTATTTCCTTTGGTGTAAGATTGAATCGATGCTCCAAACCCAGTTCTTCCCTGTTCTGGAGGACCTAAGTGTGTTCTCGTAGTCCCACTTCTGGTTGGTTAAGCAATCAAAAAGAGGGAAGCTTCTTTCTTCATCATGATTGGCATCACCTGGTGTGTCTACACAATCTTGAATAAGTTTGAGAAACAAACAACTGGGAGGATGATCCTCATTTGGTTTTTGTTGACTTACTTCTGTTATACCTGACAGGGGGCAGAGATAGGGACCGATACAGCTAAAACTCTAACAGACGGCATTAGGGAGCTTTCCTCACTAACCATAAACAAAATTCTTTAGCTCAACAGAAGTCTAGAGAAAAGACAACCACAGCCTAGGGGTGTGCATTCTTAGTGTGATTCATGTGATTTAGGGCACGAAGAGAGCAGACAGTAGTAGTACTCTGAATGAGCTACTTTATTATGAATGGAGAATATAGAAGGAAGAAACATAATCTTTAGGGCTTTGAAATCCCTTCAGTCAACATATCCTGAAGAAACTAGCAACAAAAAGAGAAAAAGAGCACAGTCCTTGCTATAGAAGAAAAATAATCTTAGTAGAAGAATCCACGGGCCAGAATCACTGTGCAGACATCCAAGGGAGTTGATGAAGAAAGACTCAGTAGTCAAAGCCTTTCATGAATGGTGTGTGTCCATAAGCAAAGACTGAGGCTTAGAAATAAGCTCACATCACACTGCTGGTTTAGGTGAGTGGGATGAGGGAATATGGTGCAAGCCTAGAACAACATGAGAAGGTTTTAGGTTATTACTTGAGCCACACTGGTTGAGGGTCAATACCAATTCCTTAGTGAGGAAGGATTATAGACTAAACTCAAAACTGACTGATATCTTTTACAGTTTAGGGCATATTTTTTTTATTTATACATTGCAATTTAGATGATTCTCCATTCATGTCAGGATATTTCTCTAGTTTAAAAATTTCTCTTAGTTCTATTCGAGTCATTGTACCATGCATGAGTTATGCTGAGTTTCAGATTCACAATCGGCTGCCTCCTGATATCACCTGATGACCCATAGGCAGCTCAAATTGAACATTATCAAAAATAAACTCACCGTCTTTCCCCTAGACCTCTGAATTTTGCTGGAAACCATATTCAGAGAATGACAAAACCAGCTACCTTGTTGCTCAAACCTGAAAGGTGGTTGGTATCATCTTACACTACTTTCTCACCACTTTGTCCAATCAGTGTTCCAGTCCTGCAGGTTCTGTCTCTTAATGCTGCTTGAATCTATCTTCTTTTCTTCTTTAAGTGCCTTTAAGTTCAAGATCTTGTCACTTCTCATTTGTATTATTGCCTTTCTTTCTCCTCTTTGATCACATTTTTGTGTATCTTTCTCTTTGGTTTAGTTTCTTTTTCCCCCTCTAAAACGCATGTCTGATCATGTTGCTTCTCTGCTTAAACTCCTTTAGCAGTTCCGTAGAGCTTTCAGGATAAAGTAAACTCTGTCAGTACACAGAGCCCTTGAGGATTTGAACCCTGTCCCCCTCCCTAGACCCCCACCTCACCCTTGCATGAGATTCCTCAGATAAGTTGCTGACACTTCTATCTTCACACATGCTGTCTCTCTACGAACTCCTACTTGTCCCTTCCAACTCAGCTCATGCCTCCTCCTCCAGAAAGCCTTTAAAAGATAGACCTCAGCTGTATATTTAAGACTTTGGTTTTTCTTTGTTTCTCCAATATTCTTTCATTCCTTTCTTTATCCTTTCTTCAGTATCAGGCTTTTCTTCTTCTTTATCAGTTATTAATATATTAGCTTCCTTTCTGTATGTATATGTATGGCTGAAACATTATGCTGTACACCAGAAACACAACAGTGTAACTGACTATACTCAATTAAAAAAATACTAGCTTCCTTTCTTTCTACTATTCTCTTAGTACTCTTCTTTACCTTTATGCATAGATTAATATATACTAAGTTATGGTCTTCTCTTTTCTATGTCCCTTTTTAAATTCTGTACATATTTGCCCTATAATCTGTTGTGGAAAAGGACATATTTTATAAAGGAATTTTTAGTCCTTCTTTATCAATGATATTAACCTAAGGAAAACCCAAGAGCAAACACATTGAACTTTTCTATCTAATTCCTTTAAATTAGTCTCCTTACTGTAATAATACTGTTCTCAGCAGTTAAAGGTTCATCTGTATCAAAGATTAATATAGTTTATTGATGCATAATCTTCAAAGAGAGTCTTAAGGTCTGCGAACCAGAGAGCCAGCACAGGGATGGGTCAGAAGTCCAGGGTGTGCTTGTGTGGGGCTTATGGTAAGGTAAAGTTTTCTATTTGTCAGCGATAAGGCAGGTAGGCCAAGAGCAGCCCCATTCATAAATTTGGTCTGGGTCAAATCCAATTCATAGATATTCAGCCAACAGAAGTGTGAGTTGCAATTGTTCATGGCCTTGAACTGCCCCACCTTGGATCCTGGGAAATCAACGTGGCTTTGTTCAGCAGTGACTGCCTGAAAGGACCATAAATCAGGAGCTTCCATACAAACCTTTTATTGTCAAGGTAACGGCAAAGAAAAATGATAGCAGTTATTCCACTTATACAGTTTAGCCTTTTTTCTTTCTCATTGATGTTTTTTCCAATTTTCTTTTCTTTTCTTTTCTTTTTTTTAAAATCTGACTAATAGGAGCATATAGCCTTTGAGTTTTTTCTAGAGAAATATGTGCTACAAAACAGCATACAGTTCTTAGAGGGATGTCTTAAATAATTTGATTTGTTGAAACTAATTCTGGCTATGCTGTGTTTTGAACTGGCCAACCAAATGATTATCCAAAATGAGAGTTTTGCATTTTTGATAGCTGCAAGCCATCTTTTATAATTTCATATCATAATTATATATATATAGGCCCAGAACACTATGCATGCTGTCTGTGTGACTGGGGTTTGTTCATTTGCACTATACAAAGTGATTAGTAACCTCAGATGCCTATGCTACAATAGTTTAGTTGCCATTGATGTAGCTCATGATACCCTGATACGTTGATATGTTGTGATCTGTTGTGTCTTACAAGTCACTGGTCACTAGTAATTGTTGAGCTACCAAAATGAATAGCTTTGTTTTACAGTTATATTGGATTCACAGTGATTCTTACAGTGATGCTGCCACTGCCTCTTTCTTTTGTGGGAGAAATGGTAGTGCTACAGCCATTTGTCCAAGGTTTTTATCCTAAGTGCTAGTTATTACCCAATATCTGTTCACCTCCTTTTTGTTCATCAGAGGCCATGATTTTTTAAGCTAGGTACATGAGTGGTTAGAATAAAGACGATATTTCCCAGCCATTCTTGTAGATAGGTGTAGCCACTGACTAAATTCTGGCCAGTGGTGTGAAGGTGGAAGTAGTATGTGCAGTTTATAGGAAGTGTCTCTAAAGGGGGAGAGCATTCTTTTTTGTCTTCTTTCCCTTTTCTGTTGATTGAATTATGGATACAATGGCTGATACAACCCTCTTGGACCATGAGATGACTTTGGGAAAGGAAGTCACCTAAGAAAAGGAGCTGGGTCCCTGATTCTGTGGAGCCCAACTTCTGGACTTAATGGATATGAAAGAGAATTATGTTTCTAATTTATTAAATTTCCACTATTTCTTGTATTCTGAACCTAATTCTCATTATAACAAAATCCAAACAAAATAAAGGTCGAGAATTGAGAGTAGTGGTTTCATGATTCCTAAATTCCAGACCCAAGCTTCTGACTTCTGAACCTTTCCATGTGGATGACCCACAAATCCTCCAAATTTAACTCATTAGCTTCCTCTCCAAATTTGCTCTTATTGTGTTCTTTATCTCTATTAATTCCAAACTAAAACCTTGAAGATATCTCTAGTTCTTTTCCTTCTCACACCATTATGAAAGAATCCACCACAGTCAAGAAGATTGTCTTCCTGAAATGGTGTTACAAAATCAGAATACATTCTTGACAGAGTTTCTTGATCAGTTTCAGTAGAAAATTGAATGTACTTATCAAGTTGTGCCAAGTTGTTTCTTGTGATTTGTATACCTACCCCATTTTTTTCTGCATCATCAATTAATTCTGCCTCACCAGATAAGAGTTGCTATTTAATACTTTAATTCAGTTTTTCTGGAGACCTGATTGTATTTTGCCCAAAGTGTGACCACTGCTTTCTGAAATTACAAATAACTTATGTGAACATCCCTCAAAAATATAAATAACACATGCATTTAAGTTAATCCTAGTGTATTTCATATTTTTGATGCAATTCTGAAAGTAAAACCATCTAATTCATCTCTCTAGGATCACTTATAAGATTTAAATTAAGGAAAGTGTTGTATATAAAGTTTAAAGTATTGAAGTTTACAAAATTTCCTTTCCTAGAATGTGATCTTTAAGGAAATGTTAGCAGTTTGGCTTAAGTCTAATTCTGAATAATGATTGTAATGGACATCTATTATTATTTATAGCTGCCCATTATTTTCTAAATGGACTTTCTGTCTATGGAAAAATTAATGCATCAAAGGTATTTCCTATCCCACGTGCATTTTGAACTCAAGTTCCCAGCCTTGGTTGTAGCCAGGTACCAGACATGTCACCCAGGCCTCACCACCAGGCGAACCTGAGTGAGACCACAGTTCAAAAATGGGCAGTATGAGGCACCAGTAGAGCTTGCACTTTGCTGATATAAGTTTTGGCAGAGGTATTTGGCTTTAGGAAGGGGCAGTGAGTTTTAGAAAAGTTCCTTATGAAAAAGTGGCATTGGTCACGGTGGTGGTTGTGATATCCTCCGAGAGGAGTTTCAGCGTGCAGTGTTTGGGGGCAGCAGTGACAGTTGTGGTCTTCTCACCAGCTCAAGTGTCTGTCATGTTCCTGGAAGCACATTCATATGTTTATTGTTATGTACCTCAAAATAGTTCTGAGAACTAAAAATTATTATTTATTTACTTATTTATACTTCATCAAATTTTTGGTTTATTCTTTTTTACTAGTTCATGCTAAGATGCTCAAATGATGATATATGCTTTGGTATTGATTTTGGCCAAATAGGTATAATTTTTATGTATCCGTATAAAAACACACACATATATATTTAACAGACTTATTGAGATAAAATTAACACCCAATAAACTACAATTAAAAAGTGTTTAATTTGACATATTTTTACGTATGTGTAACTGTCACTACAATCAAGATAATGAATGTATCCATCATGCCAAAGGTTCCTCATGCATATCATTATGTTGGTGAGGCTGCAAGTGGAAAAAAAGGCACCCCAAAGTTAAAACCTCTTATGATAAACCTATGATTTTTGTCTCTATGGTTCTTGTGAGAAGCTAGTGCTCTGTTTCATTGGGTACCATTTGGATTGAGAAAAACAATTCTGAGAGATAGAGGTGAATAATTAAATCAAGTGAAAAAATATTATTTAATAAAGAGTTAAGGTAGTTAATCCACTACTTTTTATTGTAGACTTCTTAAAGTCACCATGGAATCTCAATATCTGAGCAAATTTCAGTGAAATAAGATGAAAACTGCATCAGGAGATGGGGAGACCCAAGTTCCAGGCCTCTGCCTAAGACTAACTCGCTCTGAGATACTGAACAGCTCACGTTCCTTATTTGAGCCTCTGTTTTGTCATCTTCAGTGTGGACTACATATTGCAGAGGCCTTTAGGTTTGGATCTCTTATAGATAATCATCTGGAAATACCTTCTTTTCTACTTCAAACCAGCAGTCTTTATTTTAGGACAGAGTGAGTTAGATTCTTTCCACGTTAGGGCCTAGAGTAGAAGAAAGTTCCTAAAAAGGTGAGCTGATTAGTGCCCACATGTAAGGAGAGAATGCTCATGTAGGCACGTACGTAAAGTGCTTGGCATTATTTCCTGCGGTGGGTGTGCTTGAGGGTGAGGCAGAGATGGGCTGGAAAACTGTTCTTCTGACCTGTGATGTTGTGTTGATATTTTGCTTTTTATCTGAGCCAAGGGCCCCATTGTGCAAAACAAATATGTGCTTAGTGGAGGGTACCTCAGGCTAAAAGCCAGCCGTGCATACAGTTATGAAGTAAATGAAGTGGCATTTTGCAGTGGTTGTTACTGTTCGCATATTCCCTGATGTTTTCGTACACTGCATTCAGTGAGACACGTATGTAAGAATTCCTGCCACAAGAACTGTCAGAAAGTAGGCACTCAATGAATACTACTTCCCTTCTTCCATCTTTCCTATGCCTTGCAGCACAACATGTACTATGCTATGTATCTTTTATAAATACTGTTCTCTGTTCATCCATGTTTCTCAGTTAAATCTGCCTCAGGCTTTGTTTCTTTTTTAAACTTTTACTTTGACTCAAAATTTACCTATGTGTATATTTTTTTCTACTTGGACCCACTAGCTAATGGAGCCAAAGGGCAATTTATTTAGAGACAAGATATTACAGTAATTTAACACATATTTATTAAATGTTTAACATATGCTAGGTAATATTCTAGTGATGAGGATACCTTTGGGGACAATGCAAACAACAGTTTCTGTCTCTATGGAGCTTACATTCTGAATGGTTAGAAATATGAATTAGTAATAGTTACATCGTTTTTGCTGTCTTCAAATCCATTTATCTATTTTCTTATTTTCTGGTAACTGCACCCCAATGTTTTTATGGGAAACGTATCACCTTCCTTTGATTGGAGTCTTAATTGTCCTCAGTCTTTGACTGAGACTGACCCTCAAGTTACTCCAGTCTCCCTTAGCCAATTTGTGGACACATGGCTTTGCTGGACCAATCAGATGCTCCATCAGATTGAATGACAAAAGGACTGAAAATTGTTGGAGTGAATTCAGTTCAAAGGAGGCACTCTGACAAAGACCATTGATTTCCTGTTACCTAGAACTTCAGAGCTTGACTAATTCCTGTTAATGCCAAAGACCTTATGCTTTGACTGTTCCTTCTGTGCAAATCTCCTCCAATGTTTCTTGTCTAAGTTATAGAGGTTTGGGTTGGTTTGAACCCAGTAATCCTAATGATGCTAAATTAAGTGTACTTAAGTAAGAAGATCATATTTCTTTATCTATATTAACTTAAATTCAACTCTCAGTCTCATCCACTGACTTGGCAGGATATTAAATTTATTAGTGGGTCCTCCTTCCCATTAGGGCTAAAAAGAAATCAGGAAGTTCCTGTTGTTTTCAGTCACTTGTACACATGGGTCATGGCTGAAACACCCACTGTCTCAGCATTTGTGCCATACCAGGGGTGAGGAAATCTCTGCTATGGCTGGACACCCCGAGTTAAGGTTCAGTTTCTATACATGGTGCACTATGCAAAACTTAGTATGTGTAAATATATATAATTTCTCTGAAACTTTGTACTCTTCAGCTAATTAATCTGATGCAAAATCTCCCTCAGATAGTTAACTTATCTGAAAGACTGTGCAATCTTCTAAGAACAGAGGGCAAACTATCATGTTCATATTGTTTTATCCACTCACCTGTCTTCCCTAAATGACCCTGGGTTTGTGTACTGAACTCTGAGGAATGATTTATTCATTTATTTAGCAAGCTTTTATTAAGTTTCTGCTCTGTCCCAGGTCCTGTATGAAAGAAAAACTTAATATAATTTCTGCCCAGGTCGGGGGAAGTTGGTTAGTGGCATGGTGGCTAAATAATCAAATAATTATGGCAGTGATAAGTGCCACAATAGAGGTATAAAAATAGGCATAATGGGAACACGGAGGAAGCTCTTGAATCTGTTTGGAGATGTCCAAGGATGGTGTGCA
The DNA here is from genome assembly GCF_036321535.1 of Camelus dromedarius. Lineage (NCBI taxonomy): Eukaryota > Metazoa > Chordata > Mammalia > Artiodactyla > Camelidae > Camelus > Camelus dromedarius. The sequence continues at coordinate 64,588,869 of NC_087439.1, read as the reverse complement.
GCAGGAGAGGCTTCCTGGGCTGAGTGTTAGGGAGCAAACAGAAGTGTGCTTCATATACATTCCAAACAAAGTGTGTGAGAGAGAGAGAGGGAGGGAGGGAAGAGTAGAGAGAGAGAGATGGAAGAGGAGCAGAAGGAGAAGACTGAGGAGGGAAGATGGAATAAGAGAAGAGTGGCCTGTGCTAAGGAGTGCAGATTAGTCTGACATGACTAGTATGACGAGAATGAAGAGTCCATTGGGGGACTCGTGGGAAACAAGCATGGAAAGGGAAGCAGGAGACAGAGCAGAGTAGGTAAAGGACGAGTTTTGTAATTAAGTAGTCCCATGTGAGAATTCAAGTTCTGCCCCTTTGGTGCTGTTAACTTAAAATAAGTTACTTATCCCAGTGTCCTTCACTGTAAAACGAAGAAGGTAGCAGCACCTCTATTTTAACATTATTGTAAGGATTACATGGATTCATGAACATAAAGTACTTAGAACAGTGTCTGCCACAGGAGAACTCAAGAAATCTTTCTCTCTCCTCCACTCCCCACACTCCCTGAAATTTATCACAGAAGTCATAAAAGCTGAAGGTTACTGATAAAAAGTGCTTGGTGGATGCATTTGGGAAATAGGTGGAAATTGATTGAAGAGAGAGGATGAAGCTGGCTTAAAGAAGACCTTTGAAGCTGGATAGCTTTTGTGAGTTACAGTCACAAGCTTAAGCATTATTTAATTGCAAGCGTAGTATTAAAGTGAAAACAGAAACCAATGATACAAATTGCTACAATCTTGTCAACTAATCAATCAATACTGTCTTTTATCTGAGACATTTCTATTTGGTAAAGACAAAAATCTCTGCTATTTGCAACTTTTACAGATTTGCAGAAATAGTATAGATTGGATATTTATATTTAAATTTTTACTTAAAATTATATTTCAGTTATTTGACAGCCATCTTCATTTTTTCCTACATTCTTTCTTCCCCTTAGGAAATCATTGTTAACAACTTGATGTGTGTCCTTCCCACATGTTTCTCAGTGTTCGTAAAACTGAATACAAACAAAAACACCTACACTAAACTGTTGTTTATCTTCCCTAAAAATGGAGTAACCATATACATTTCTTTGTAATATACTTTTATTACATAAAAACACATCGGGGACATGCAGCTAATTGCAGGACTCCTATAATATGGAACATTATGCATATATTGAAAAATAATTATGAAATCTTTAGATCTATAACAGACCTTAGAGATCACCCAGTTTAAGAGCTCACAAAGATACGTCTCCCCAGTTTAATTGTTTTCCTGGTGGGCAGGGATTTTGAACATAGAAGTGTTGAAAGCCCTATTAGAAATTACTCTGGCAGTGGTGGGGAAAAACGGTTTGAAGGAGGAGTCCAGGGCCATCTTTCAGGTGTCAATGCTAATGTTATTTCCCCTGGGGAAGCGTTCCCTGAAACCCTTGACTAGGTAAGAGGATAAATCACCCTCTTATATGTCCAAATAGAACTTCTATTTGTTTTTTTGTTCCATTCACTGGCATAATACTAATACATAATTCGTTATCAATAAACTACTTACTGTCCATCTTTTGTGCCCATTATGTATTCATTACCTAATATTAGGGCTTGACAGATTAAGAAAAGACTCAAAAATGAATGAATGAGCTGGGGAATTTGTTTTGCAGGGGGCATTATATAGATGTTGAAATTTGATGCAGCAGGGTGGAAGTGAGGGATGAGAGTGAGTGACAAGAAGGTTGCATCCAGGACTCAGAGACTGATACTTTCCTTGTGAGTTCATGGCAGTGAAAGTTATATTCCTTAACATTTTAGGACTGCATGCTAGTCTTCGTTGGTCCACTCAGAAATAATTCTACTGTTTGTCAGCGATACACAGTAACCAATTAATTGGAAATATACCAAAGTAGCTCAAGAAGGAAATGATGGGTCAAATAATAGTGCCCTAGGGGAGGCAGGAACACGGTTTGCACTGGAGACTCAGTGGTGAGCCTTGGGAAGCCATTCCAGCCATGCCTCATACATTTTTATTCATTAAATGTCAAGTTCACGGGTGTGAGGCAAACCTCTGTCAACCGATGTACTTCTGACTATGATAAATAAAGGTCAAGGGAATCTGAAATATGGCTCAGTTAGCAGTAGGATTAACAGAAAAATATTATTATGGGGTAAATGCTTCAGGAAAATTTGAAAGGACGCAGTGTTCAATTGAATATGGGATAGGAAAGAAAAGAGTGATTTTTTAAAAAAATGTTAACTTTTACAGCCCGGGGAGATTGGGAAAATAGTGGTACCATGAGAGAAGTTGGAATGTAGAGTGGTTATTAGGGGAGGAGGATATTATTACATGTTTGGCTTTATGCATGTCTGCATTTATTATGATGGTGAGACGTCCAAGTTAAGATTTTTAAAGGGAGTTTCAGTGAAGATAAAACTGGAAACAAAGTCAGGTGTTGGTATAGCCATGAGAACAGAATAACTCTTCCTGGAGGTAAGTTTGTACATCTCTGACTCTTCTCATTTCCTTGAACATAGGCTCCATGCCTTAATCATCTTCCAGTCTCCAAAGGCTTAGCACTTAGGTGCAAGAGAAGTCATTCTGACATTAAATTGAATTGAAGTTTAGTGAGAAAAGAGTGGAGTGCTAAGAAATTTCCACTTTCTCCTGAAACTAGCTCAGAATTTCATCTTCATTTTTTAAGGCTCTGCCAGAGTAAACTGTTTTAGAGGCTACCTCTTTTGATAACCAGAGAATCCATCTACACCATTTATTTCCTCCAGAGATTTATATGACTAGAGAAGGATTTTTTCACTTGCCCTCTCTTGATTGTTGGGTTTATTGCATTACAGATGCTGAAGCCCTAAACATTAGCATCTTGTGAGAAAACAACGAGAGACATTTAAATCCAAGTTTTCCTTTGATTCTGACAAAAAAGGATAACAAATCTGGAAAGATAGCATTCCAGAATATTTTTGCTTACTCTTCACTACTTAATCAACACTTTCAGCTGCAAGAGACAGAATGTTTTCCTTCACACTGGAGGTAGGAACCAGGTTAGACACCCTGATAATAAGCGACAGTATTGTGGAGATGGATGGGATGGATAAAATACAGGTTTTATTTGGTTTCATCTTAACTGCATTTGTTCTATCCCCATTTTATTGCCCATTCATTGCTTCATGTCAGTTCAATTCTATTCTATTTCAATTTGAGATATACACACAATATAATGCTCGGTATTTTCACTCAAAAGCATTTTCAGATCTTGTCACCAGCTAAATCTTCTTTTCTTATAGATTTCCACTTTCCTGTAATGAATTTTAGTAATTTTAAGCCTTTTTTTAAAACTTGTAGACTTTTAACATTTATTAAATGCATATTACTCTAATATCTTATTTCCATGATAGTTAAAGGTAATTTAGGAATCTGCATAAGGGATGAGGTCACTTATCTAAAAGTTGGGTAAATTTTTCAAAAGTCCCCATACAAAATTAGTTGTTATATTAAAGTAAAACACAATTTTTGATGGGTGGAGTTACTGGACTCTTTAAGTATTTTAGACTCTTCTGATCTGGTGTCATGTTTGTGGAAGGTGACAACAATTTGCTTTCCTAAATGCCATTGATCCTTTATAAAATAACTTGCATCATTTTTCTTTTATCTTCACCTATTAAATAAAACTGTTTACTCTTATCCTTCAAATTCCCTTTCATATGCTGCAATTATAGCAAAATGACTGAGCATCCACTACATCTATGCTCACCATTTTACATGAGATAGGTTCTCATTATGCTGATTTTACGGAGGAAGAAACCAAGGCACATAAATGTTCATTAATTTGCTCAAACACATGGTGGCATTAGCATTCAAATTCAGGTGGTTTAACCCTAGAACTGGCCTTTTTGACCACTATTGTCTCCAATTTCTGAGATAGTTGTCTTTGGTGTACACATGAGAGACACAAAGATGAACATCACAGTTCCTGGGGTAAAGGTTTTTTTTGTTCTGGACCACTGTGAAGGGTGTGCAATTTGATTGACAGCAGCTGTCTTTTTTTTTTTTTTAGTCATCATCCCCTACTTTCTTTCTTTTTTTTTTTATTGAGGTATAGTCAGTTTACAATTTTGTGTCAATTTTTGGTGTACAGCACAATTCTTCAGTCATACATGAACATACATATATTCATTTTTATATTCTTTTTCACCATAAGCTACTATAAGATATTAAATATATTTCCCTGTGCTATACAGTATAAACTTGTTTATCTATTTTATATATACCTGTCAGTATCTACAAATCTTGAAACCCCAGTTTATCCCTTCCCACTTGCTTCCCTCCTGGCAACTACAAGTCTATACTCTATGTGAGTCTGTTTAATTTTAAGTTCATTTGTCTTTTTTTTTTGGGGGGTTCCACATATGAGTGATATCATATGGTATTTTTCTTTCTCTTTCTGGCTTACTTTTCTCAGAATGACATTCTCCAGGGCCATCCATGATGCTGCAAATGGCATTATTTTATCTTTTTTATGACTGAATAGTATTCCATTATATAAATATACCACATCTTCTTTATCCAGTCATCTATTGATGGACATTTAGGTTGTTTCCATGCCTTGGCTATTGTAAATAGTGCTGCCTTGAGCATTGGGGTGCAGGTGTCTTTTTGAAGTAAGGTTCCCTCTAGATATATGCCCAGGAGCAGGATTCCTGGGTCATATGGTAAGTCTGTTTTTAGTCTTTTAAGGAATCTACATACTGTTTTCCACAATGGCTATACCAAACTGCATTCCCACCAGCAGTGTAGGAGGGTTCCCTTTTCTCCACACCCTCTCCAGCAGTTATCATTTGTGAACTTTTGAATGATGGCCATTCTGACTGGTGTGAGGTGATACCTCATTGCAGTTTTGATTTGCATTTCTCTGATAATTAGTGATATGGAGCATTTTTTCATGTGCCTACTGGTCATTCATATGTCTTCATTGGAGAATTGCTTGTTTAGGTCTTCTGCCCATTTTTGGATTGGGTTATTTGTTTTTTTCTTATTAAGTCATATGAGATAGCAGTTGTCTTTTACTGAGTGTTTTCAGTACTGTATAGCCATCCTTACAATCATGCTGTGGGTTAGGCATTAGTGTTTTTATTCCTCAGCTGAGGAAACTGAGCCCAAGGAGGATTACATAGCTCAACCTAAGGCAGAGTTGTGACTAGTGATGATGAAGTCTGCAGATAAGCCAAGTTCCAGAATCTCCCTTCAGCATCACTGATACTATTTGTTTTGACCTCAATCTCCATCCATACTCTAGTTCTGCTGTATATGTGACTGACAACTGCCTACTTCAGACCCAACTGGGATGCTGGTTAAAAATGCAGCTCCCCAGTTCCAACTGGAGCAATTCAGATTCAGTAGATCTGGCATATGGCCCAAGAATTTGCATTTTAAACTGTTATTCTTTGCCCTTTTCATGCATAATAATCTTGGAGAACAGTTGTCTTATTTGACATCAGGAAAATGTTCATGAGAGGGATAATGACTTTTTTTAATCTTGATTCTTATTTAAGTCTTACATATGCATTTTGAAAAATAACTGGTGATATTGCACTAAAAACTCTTGTCATGTCACCAGCTGAATAAAACTACAACGCTTGAAAACTCTCTAAGACCTGACTTAAAATTTCTGGTTTCTGATAGAGGAAAAATGATGACAGAAGGAACAACTCGTATGCCAGTTGAAAGACCATGGCCTTGGGGCTGAAAGCCCCAGGGAATTAATTTTAGCCAGAGTGGGTAAAGACAGGGAAAAAAAAGTATGAACTCTGCAGAACAGATAATTCTATGTTCCATCTGTAATTTTGCACAGAACTCCTCTGCCAGCCGTTAGCTCCTGTGGTTTCTATTTAGCATCATGTAATGGTCTCTCAATTGTCCAGTGATTTACCAGTTATTTTAGGATTTGTATTTCTTTGGTACTTATCATCCATGCCTACTGAAAAAGTGAACAATAAAAGTAATCAATTGGGAACATTTTAATGAGGCAGTTCAACCCGAAGCTTTGCATTCAAGTATTTGTATAAATTTGAGGAGGTTATGCCTCCAGCTCTGTTTCACTTAGCTTAATGAATGAGGAGAGACAAAAAGATTAGAGAATTTTTGGTAACTTTGAGCTGCAAAAATGTCATTTGTGGGGAGGAGGTTATAGTAGAATGCGCTTTGAACAGATGGTTTATTTTAATTGTTTACAATCTACTACCGAAAAAGATTTGAGAATAAGATTATAATTTGGTCTTTATATGAGGTGAGACTTTAGCCATGTTGTAGAATGTCCTGAATGTTAAGATTTAAGCACAAGTGGATAGTTATAATCTGATTTTTCTGTTTTTTCTGTGTGGTACATAGCTTTCTAGACTGCATTGTTCTTGTGAAGTGGAGACACTGAATATAATTTTCCCTATTTAATTGCCAGAAAAATGTACACTTGTGCATTAAGGTAGCAGCTCCCAGTCTCTAAGTCAGTGAGGGGAACAAGGTCTTCAGATTGGTCCATGTGATGCTCTCTTCCAAGGGTGCAGCATTTTATTAACTGTGAAAACCCTACAGTCCTCTGGTGATCTTATTTAGTCAGGTCTCTGATTAACACTAAATTTCTACATCATGGTTTTTGTTGAGGGCCCCTGGAGTGAAAGTTTAAGCATTTCATTAGTCTCAACTAGATCACCAAGAACTAGGAGGCATTTTAGAGAACGTGTAATTGGTTTGGGAGGTTTGTAAGATCACTCTAAATTTTAGAGTAAGTCAACAAGGTCTGTATCATTGTCAAATTTAAAGAGAAAATGTTAATTAGTTTTGACCTTGGAGTCTTTTGGAAGAGGACTATGTTATTTGGAAAGCAGTAGATTAAGAATTATTCTGAAGAATGGAGAGAGAACCTGATAAAATGCCAAAGGAGTGGCTTTCTACTGAACAGTCCTAGATTCCGAATAACTCTCTTGTTTTGAAGTAGTGTGACATAAAACTGAAGTAGATGTAGGTTTTTCTGCCTTCCCACTGTTCTCTGTTAAAACTGGGGTGGTGACTAAAAAGGGAGAATTGTGCACAAGCAATGTGATGTCTTGGTTTTTATTATTTATTTATTTATTTAATGGAGGTACTGGGAACTGAACCCAGGAAAGAAAGAAAAAAAGAGAACCAGATACTTCAGATTTTCTTATAGTGATATATATTTTGATGTTCATAATTCTGAGTTGTTCTGTTCAATTAAATAGTTTACATTTAGTTTGAACTTATTTATTTAAAATTTTGGTTTAGGAGATAGCTATTTCTAAATAAAAATACATGTTTTTCAGTTAAAAAAAAAGGAAAAAAAATACATGTTTGCCAGGAGTTTAGTACTAAAAATTGTTCTTATATATGGGGCCTTATACCTGGTAAACAGTTCTGTGAATCAGATCCCAGATCTGACTTACAGTTCACATGGGAATATTGTGGGTTTTTGTTTTTAGTATGACATAATATTCAACCTTAAAAACCATCCTCTTTGATTGTGACTGGCTGAGTCTTCTAGGGTAAACAGGTCTTCAAGAAGATGATCCCGAAAGAACGAATCTCAGTTGTTACCAAGCTCTAGTGGGCAACCCCATGACAGGGAGTGACCACTGAAGTTGAGAGTGGTAGAGAAGAGCGATGCCAAGAAAGGAAGTAACTCTGCAGGTGAAAGATCTTCTTGAAGGGTGGCATGACCACGAAGAACAGGGAACTCACATCAGCAGGCCTGCCATCAACACCCCTGCCTTGTCCTAAATAGACAGTCTTATGGATTCAAAGACCCTAAAGATCAAAAGGATTTCTGGGTTTTGGAAGACTTAAATTTAGGTCAGAAATTTTGAAAACCAAAAACTTATCATGAGTAGAGTGTCTTGAGACTGCAAAAAATAACAGTGACAGCAATGGTAAATGGTAGCCAATACTTCTGTGGCACTTACTATAGGCTGGGCACTGTTGTAAGCGCTCCGTCTATAAAGCGCTTCATTTAATTCTATGATCCTGTGAGATAATTAATGTCTTTATTCCAATTATACAGATGGGAAATTGAAGCACAGAAAAGGCAAGTAGGCAATTTTCCTGAGTTCACACGTTCAGTGGGGGATGGAGTCAGGAACTGAACAAGGCAGTCAGGCTCCTGAGTCTGTGTTCCTACTTACAACCTGCACTAAGAACCAGATTGCTAAGACATAACCCCACCGCGTGCAGCTGCGCCTGTCTAAATTCACAGGGCTAGCAGCAGTGGGAACAGGCTCTATATGTGGCTTTCCAAAGCAGTAAAAATTCACCTATTCTCTGGAAGGGAATCATTTTGGGTAATTTGCTAGCTTTGCAATTTAGGGGTTTCTTGGATGATCTCGATATCTGTTTTTGGAAGGCACCTGAGGGATCATGTACCAGCCAGTGGCCTACCAAGGGAGATCAATCAAGTGATCATTAGTGCACACCATAGGAACAAGTTCATTTCAGAGTTATCAAAAATGATCCTTTGTTCTTCTTTCTTTTCAAAGGAAAGCCATTGGGAACCAGGGAAACCAACTGCTGGAACTCTCTCTGTCTGGTCTAATCAGACAGAGAACCGTTGCATCAAGCCAGCGTCCTTAGCTGCCCTTCGTTGGCTGCTCCTGATTAGGCCAAGTGTAATGTGAGTGACAGAGCCTGTCGGATGCTTGTGCCGCACATTATGATGAGTTAGCACTCAGCTGCTGCTGTCACACAGCTTCTTAAAAGGAGCGTTAGGGCATCCTGTGGGGAAATAAGCAATGTTTCAGATGCAGAAAGGCTGATGGGAGGGTGCTGCTGACAGTGGCACACGTTGCTCAGGCGCACAGCCAGCCCTGCAGCGACTGAGGGTTACCCTGCTCCCTTCACTTGTGCAGGACAAGGGATGAAGGGCACCTTGGAAGGAGGAGGGGCCATGCAAAATCATGTCATCTTTCTTTTGTTTAATGCAAACTCGTTATGGAAAGAAAAACGACTGTCTGCTCTTGTAACAACTACCCAAAACCACTAATACAGATTAGATTGTTGTGAGTCAGATTTGCACATTGCTAGGCTTATTCCATGGGAGCAGATTCATCTGCACTGATTACATGCTTTTGTTAACTTGAAAGTGTCTTAGAAGAAACAGGCAGTAAGTCTCCAAGAGATCTCAGTAGATCTGCTTCATATGGAAATGTGTAAGTGACAAGATACTATGTGGCGTTAAAATGTACAGTCATAACTCAGGTACGCAGAAATGATTGTTTTATTTTTCTGTTACTGAAACTGTGAACCCCTATTTGCTCTGTTGACTGAAAACTTACTCTTGCCCCTTTAGCTTACGTCAGTTATTTCCAGTATATTCAGATTCTGTGGTTATCTTTTTGGCTCCCTTCTTCGATTCTCTCTAGAGATGATCTAAGTTGCTGTGTGGCTTCTAGGTCATCCTGGCATTGGGAGAGGAGTGTCAGTCCTCACTGCTTCCACTGAGGTAGGGCAGGTCTCTTCCTGCCCTGGCCTCATTTGCAGCATGTAGTGCTGATACACTTGACTGGGCCTCTGGTCCAGACGACACCCTCTGCCCCAACTCTGTCTCTCTTCAGACCACAGGCCCTCTGAAGAGCTTTCTTGTTTTTCCTTAGGGGATGCTCAAGAATTCAGGGTGGCTTTCTGTGCAAAAATTGGACTTTGTGGCGCTCTAGCAGGCTGCCTCTGGCTCACCTTTCCCAGCCATTGTGGTGGCCCTTGCGCCATGTTGCTTCGGTGCCGAGCTGAATTCTCCTAAGAGCTTGCAGTGTTTCCTGGCTATGCTTTGAGAAACAAAACATTTGCATCCTTGCTCCGGGTGTTGTAATTGCTCTTCTGTTCTGGGCTTGTAACATAGCAGGGTGGGTGGGCAGGTAGATTGCAGGTTCTGCATCCACCCATGTCAGCACACTGCAATATGCCCAGCTTCTAAGACTCTCAGGGGCTCATCTTCTTCCCTCCCCCACCACCTACCACTGAAGGCTTTATCTACCGTTTAGTGTTGGAAAAAACCTCATGTTTTATCCCTGCTCTAAGTGTTATATTATAAACACTACGCTGAGTCACTTAAGCAGTGGCTTATTGGAATCCACAAATCCGTTTTCTCACAATAGTACTGGGAAGCCTTGCTTTTCAGACTGTTGTCTCAGCTACTGGCTTTTAAAGAGCCAGTTCTGAATACCAAAGCTGAGGAATGGCGCTTTGGTTCTCTTCTGTATTCATCCTCTCCTGGAAGTAAGGAATGCAGTGTTTTGATTCAGTGGGTAGGGTAGGAAACAGGAGAGACTCCTGGGGAAGAAAATGCATTAGTTGCTATTTCAAAAATATTATCCTAGCTATAACACTTTTTTTAAATTGTATGCACTTAAAGAAAAAAGTTCAGTTTCTCCCCTTTTTTCTTTTTCTTTCTTCATACTTTGTTGACACTGAAACTCCCTCATTATTGGTAATGTTCTGTGCAACTGCAGCTTAATACCTGCTGCCCCATATCAGATTTCTGCCTATCTATAGACCATCTAAAATGGGTGCTGACTGTGAGGGAGGAGCTAGTATGATTTTTACTTTTCAGATGAGAAAACAAATTTAGAGAGATTAGGTCCAGTTTCACTCAGCTAGTAAGGGACAAAGCTGGGATTCAAACCCAGGTCTGTAACTTCCCATCTAAAATTTCTAAAGTTGACGTTACACTGCCATTTCTAATTTGAGTCTGTTTCAAACTTATTACACAGACATTAAGCTAAATCTATCCTGAATACATTTCATTGAAATTAACTTCCTACAAAATGATTTTATATGTATACAATTAAAAATTACATACAGTTTTTAAATTTGAAAGAACATCAGCTCTCTAGTTTCTAATAATCTGAAAGTTTTTTCTGGATAGTGAAAAAAATCATTTTGGTTTTTAGTATTAGGTAGTTCTTTAGATATAAGCCCAGTTGATTGGCAATCCGAAATGAGCCAGTAGATACTCCAAGAAGATTGGAACCACAAATACCAACTTGGGTATTTCTGTCATAACACCTTTGTAGGGCATTTAATTTGCCCAGTAGATCTCATATCCATTAGGAGGGAAATGAGAGTTAGGAGAGAGAACGTAAGAACTGTTGAATGGAATCCTTGAGTAATTTTTAGATTACTTCCAAAACTAAAGTTAAATAGTACAAGATAAATAAACATGAAAAGAAAAAAGCCCATGTAGTATTAACAGGTGATTTCATTGTCTCAAATAGTAGAAATATTAGCAAGTTGAAATCTGTTGTAAGTTTATATCATATTCATGAGCACACCAGAAACCCATTCCCTTACTTAATGATACCAGATATATTTTAATAGAAATTTCTTAAACTCTTGTACTTTGAAATGCTGATAAGCTCCAGAGGTGTATCTTACATTATCTAAAGATGAATTATTGGTTTTGGATTTCTGTTTCCTCAAATCACCACCAAGTTCAGTTACAGTACATTGCTAAGGGGTTAATTTTCAAACCAATGACTGGTGAGAGGACTAGTGATAAGGGAAGGAGGAGAAAGTCATAATTGCTAAAATTCTTTCAGTGTGAATTTTTCTTTTTTGTATCTGCTCTGTATCCTGGAAGGAATGACAGTTGCCTGATTCAGTTTGGTTGGAGTCACAGGCATGGGGTTTGAGTAAAGACTTTTTGTACAGCATGGCAAGGTTGCTCCAGCTTGGACGCGCCATTCTGCTCCACGGGTGGGCCTGGCGCACGTGAATAATGTAAATAGCGCCTGCCAACCCAGCCCTCTGCAGTGCTGAGTACTGACATACCTGAGTGTGCTCTACGTGTCACAGCAGCAATACTCAACGCTGCTCAGTTATAGTCTTACTCCAGTGCGGTGCCCTGATTCCAAGGTGGACATCTTATACCATCCATTTGTGCTAAGCTACCCCGTTTCCCTGAGTAGTGTGACATTTTATATGAACACGATAAGACAGCAGTGATTCTTTTAGGATGACGTGATGTGATTCACTGGGTACTGTTGACAGATGCGCTTGCCCTTAGTCTGGTCTTGCACAGAGGCTGGAGCCAGCAAAACACACGCTGTTTCCTCTTCCACACTGCTCTCCACTACTGCTGTCTTCGCAGGCTGAAAGAATAATGCTGTAGCAATGAGTTCTCTTCCTGTAGAATACTTTCGTCCTTCTGGCCTTGGGGAGGGCAGCATAATTCACAGTCCTTTTTTCATGATCCTCTTGTATGATCCATTTTTGTTTGTGGCAGGATTTGATATAACAATAGAGTTTGTATAGTTATATATTGAAGTTATCTTCCAAAGTAATAAGATGCCATTTTCAGATTTCCTTATCTTGTCTCAATACACCGTTCAAGTTTTAGAGGCCATTATAAGTCTTACACAGGCAGAGATTTCCTACTATAGTAGTAAAGACTGTACCCTTATTTCTTTCCATATTTATGTACATATGTACATAATAGTGGCACACTTAAAATGTTCTACTTTTGTATATTAAAGATTGGTTACTACAGCCCAAGAGTGAGGGTTCATTTGGTCTTTGAAAAGAAATCAGGGAAACATAATTTCATAGTGGCTAAACTAGTTCATCATATTAAAATGAGATATCCTTATGCATGTAAGTAAGGATATGCATTTTAATTTCAACAATTTAATTCACATTCTTTTATTTTTTTAATAGAAATGATCTTGTCTGGAAAAACTATTTTTGTTTGTGCTTGTATTTTTGAGAGAATGTCATTGATCCCTGCTTAATTACTATTGTGTGATTAAAAATCAGTCCGTTGACATCTGGTGGGGATGGTAGAATGAATGTTGTGCATTTATTAACTTTCATCGTTAACCCAATACATATGCTTGCATTTTCTTATAATATGTATTATAAGCATATTGTAGATAAAGTAGAAAATAAATATTACATATCATCATATTTTCATACCTCCATTTTTAGTATTTATATATTTTATCAGCTTATCAACATGAGGAGTACATGGCTGCGTTCTCAATATGAAGAATTAAAACATAATGGCTAAGACCAAAATCCTCTTTGACAGCATTCCTCCCTATGCAAAACTCCTCCTGCTACAGAAGAGAATATTATTACCGATTTGATTATATCCCTTCAGACCTTTTTCCAGTTGTTTAATTTGATTTAATTAATTGTATGGTTGTGCCTGTGTGTGCTTTATTAATGTTATATGGTAGGTATTGCTCTGTAAATTGCCTTTCTCATTCACCAGTAGACATCTTTCTGTCTAGGCTTCGGCACTAATTAATGGGGGAACCTTGAGAAGACGACTTAATTTCTGTGCCTCAGTTTCCTCACACTTGAGTGAAAATCACAACAGAATCAGCATGACAGGTTTGCTGAAGGATGAAATGGATTAACGCACGTGAAGCTCTTAGAACAGAGCCAACACACAGAGTAAACGCTGTGTCAGTGTTTGCCCTCACTATTTGTGCATAAAGATCTACTTTCATCTTTTAACCTGCTGTGAAATAGTCCACAAAATCGGCATCCTGTGTTTTGATTAGTCATATCTCCATTGGTTACTTTGAAGCAAGGTTTGGAATTACCCACAGAAGGCTCAGCTGTGCAAAGAAAATGTAGCTTATTTATTTTTTTAATGACTGATCTGATCTACTTTGCCTGCTAAAAATTAAGCTTTAGTCTAATCTGGTAAACGTTGTCTTGTGTCCAGTGCTGCAATTCAAACAACCCTCTCAGGTAACTGTCCCTGCTTCGTTGGCCTATGTAGATGCTTGGTTTCTCCACGTTCCATCTCCTCACCCTGTTCCTCCTCAAGGTGGTATCTGGTTGTTTGGCTTACATGATTTGCTGGTGGAGACAAAGGATGCCCAGACTGATGTGGCATCTCTGGTCCTCATTGGTATCTACAGAGAGACTGAGCGAGTCTGCTTTCGGTGCTGATCCCTGCCGTGGTGGGAAGTAATCCCATTTGCTCTTTAAGTGATGCTGGCTTTAGATATCTGTCTCTTCTCTGAAAGGATCTGCCTGCAGTGGTGTTTTCATCTCAACCCCAGGCCTTGTAATTCCTGTACTCTCAGAATGTCTGTGTCGTCACAGTGAGGACTTGAGCAATTCTGGGTCCCCAGTTTCTGGGCCAGAAATGTTGTGAGTTCTGTCTCAGGTTCATGCATCTGCTGGCCTGCTGCTGTCATTTCTGCTCCATGACTTCTTCACTTCCTTGAAGAGTGGTCCTGGATGAGGGGCCAGGGGCAGGATTGGGGAAAAGAGATCTTGACCTGACCTCCTCGTTCCCCTTGTGTTTCCTTTCTTCTCCCATCACCCTTCAGCCTAAAAGGGCTGGCCGCTTTCTCTGCCATTTCCTCCAGCTTTCTGCCTCAATGCCTTCTGATTACAATAGGAAGAGTTGACCTCTTTGCAATATGTAAGAATTCTTTCTAATCTAAGTCCTCTAGTTTAGGTCTGGTACCTAATAGGAGCTTGAGGATTTTAAAATAGCCTTTCTCCTTGGACAAATCTTACTTTTTTAAGATTGTCTTACTGCAGAGTACCTTTGGAATGCCAGAAGATCAATTTTAACTTTCCTCTCTTTTTGTATTCCTGCTGTAACAATCCTAAACTAATTAATCTAAATCAAATGGAGTATGTATGTGATAAAGGTCAGTAAAAAGAATTTCAAAAGAGAAAAGAATATTAATACATTTAAATATTATTCCCACTGGTTCATTTCTGCTGCAGTGGATATCTATCTGTATATCTATGTCATTTCGTGCATGTTTTAATATTTCTCAAAGTTACACACTGAGAAATGTAATTACCGTACAGTATGCACATTTACATTATACATTTTACTAGATAATGACAAATTCTGCTACAAAGTGACTAGATCAATTTACACTCACACTATGAATGACTGAAAGTATCCTTTATTCACCATCACCAGACAGTTTACATATCCACTTACATTCTTTCAACAACCCTCCACACCAGGGACTCTTGTTACCATTTTATATATGAAAACACTAAGGTTCAAAGACTTAAAGCACCTTGTTCAAGGTCACACAGATAGTAAGAGGCTAATTCAGGAAACTTTTCAAGCAAAGCTTAAGACACCCAGTATTTTATCCCTCCATTCCAGAAATCTGTCTCTATTTTGGGTTAAACTCTATAATATTGACTACTATTGTTTTCTCATGTGTTAGTTAATAATCTAGGATAAAACAGAAAATTACATCGCAAATAATGGACAAATGATGCTGTTCCTTAATTAGCTCAGTTTGAACACCTATTTACTGGTCAAGGGAAAATAGTTGGCCTCACATCCTTTTGACTCAGTCATAAGTTACACAGGAGAAGAACACAACTCAGTTGGATGAAGGGCTGGATCTGCAAGTAGCTTTAGCTCTAGGACTTGTGAGGCCTGAGGCATAGCCCCAAGACTAATCATCAGGGGCGCACTGGTCCAAAGGGATGCACACCTTCAGAGTTTGCATCACCAGCTATTACAAGCATCTTTATTGAGACTGACGGAAGCGAAGTCCTCAGGTCAGAAAACAGAAGAACTCTCTCATCTGAGTCGTGATAGTTAGAAATCTCTCTTCTGGAGTCTATTGCCTGGCCGAATTGTCCTCGCAGAACAAATCGTTGGATAATGAAACGCATGTACTGTAGCTGGAGGGGGCTGTCCTATTTACAGCACCCGCTTCAGCCCGAGGCACAGCTCTGGCTGCTCCATTTCTATCTATAAGTTACAGCAATGGCCTCGGCAAGCAGTACACTCTGTACAGCAGCTGCAACTCGTTATCGGCTTTGTCCAGAATAACAAACAGAACAAACACATTTTGCAAGGGTTTTTTTCCCCCTCTTATGTAGAGAAGGAGGAATTAAGCAATCAGTGAAACGTTGATTGATCAGTTGTGCTGACTTAGAGAAGTCCAAGGCCACATTAGTTCTATTAACCCCCAAAAAACAGCAACAAGAAATTTCTTAGAAATTTCCTTAAACCAATATTTTTGAGCTGAGAAGTTAGATTTCCCCAAAGGGAAAAAATGGGAAAATATTTGTGCTTTACTTAGTAAAATTTACTCATCCAGATGGCTTTGTAATGTAATGATGGTTAATTATTTTTTCCAAGAGAATTCATGTTATTTGGTAGGTGTTGGCTGACCAAAGAGTACTGGAGTTGCGTGAACAGAAGGGTATGATGAAAATCAATTTTAGTCAACCATCCTACTCCTATGTGTTAACTTTGTCTTCAGCCACCAACTCCTGTGGCCATATTTAGACCTCTTTTTACCAGAAATTGAATCACCTCTAAAATTCAAGCGTCCCTCTTCTCACATACCCTTTCCTTATTCTTTGACCTCATACACTCAAGTATTTCCTCTGTTAACAGTTTTTTGAGAATCCTTTCTCATGTAGCTTAGAGTCTAGGTCTATCATTATAATAATTCCTTTGCAGATATTCTCAACTTCCACACCTCAGTTTCTCTCTGACTGGACTGGCAGAACTCAAACCTTTGGTGACCAGTCCTCCATCCCCATGCCTGCACTCATGCATTTGAACATGGCTGGAGAAAACCACATACATGGACATTCTGGTGTCATTATAAATTCATGATCACCAACCTTGAATGGGAAGCTAATACTACTGAATCTTCTGCAGTGGTTCTTTAATGAGAGCATGATCTTTCTCCTCACAGGCGTTATTTTAAATATTCCCATCCTCAGTTGAAAACCATACATTACATCCTACTTCATGGCAAGTAGGAATTGTCAGGTGGCCATGCTCGCATCTTCACACTGTCAAATCAACCAACTTTCAGCTACGGGAGGGATATTTCATGCATCCACTCCTACTGCCCTCCTGTTACAGTGGTGGCAGTGTCTCCCCTCCTATGAGTCCTTCTCCATGTTCTCTAGAAGTTCCATCTTGACTCTCCCAAGGTCTTCACTTTTTGGTTATGCTCGTTCTTTCATGCAAATTTGCTCATCACCTTCAGATAGAGCAATCTCACCAACTGTAACAACTGTAAATATGCCGTGGTCACCTTCCATTAAACACACACACACACACACAGAGCAAATAAACCCTCCTTGCTTCACAGTTTCATCCAGTTTCTATTATTTCACTTAACTGCTTTTCTTCCTGTGTTGTCTCTACTTCTTTATGTCCCATTCAATCTGGCTTCTTCCTTCACCACTAATTACGTGTGTGGTCTCAGGTAAATCCTAGCCTTGGCCTGCTCCACAGGAGCACAAATCACATGGCAGAACTGTCCGCTCTTGAGGGAAAGGAGTTTGGTCTTTCACGACCCTCAAGTGGAGCAAGGCAACACTTGTCAAGCAGGGCGGTTCTCTGGAAAAGGTGTCAGATGCGACTGATGAGCAGCCAGCTCTCTCTGTGGCTGGGGATGGATATGCTGGCCTGGTAAGGGGTCTCTGGGCAGGGCACCCAAACAGGTCTCCCACAGTCAGCTTTTTTAGCATGGACACACTTCACGGGCAATGCATTCTCCCTAAAGCAATCAAATTGTTTTTTTTATTACAGAAAGAAGATAATTTAACTTTCTATATGCTACAGACTGAAAGTTTATAGCCCCCTCTCTCCCTGCCCAAATGTGTATGTTGAAACTCGAATCCCCAGTGCAATGGTATTTGGAGATGGGGTCCTGGGAAGTAGCTATATCATGAGGGTGGAGCTCTCATGATGGGATTAGTGCCCTTGTAAGAAAAGACACAAGAGAGCTTGCTTCCTCTCTCTGCATTGTGAGAAAACTAGGAAGAGGGCCCTCACCAGAACCTGAGTGTTCTGGCACCCTGATCTCAGAATTCCTGGCTTCTAGAACAGTGAGAAATAAATGTGTATTGTTTAAGCTTCCAAGTCCATAGTATTTATTTCAAGAGCCTGGATAGACTGACACCACATTAAAATCCTTCAGGGGCTTCTTACTGTACTGTGAATGATAAATCTACGTCTTAACATGACCTACCAATCCCTGTAGGATCTGGAATCTATCTCTCAGATCACTCCGGGCCTTACTTCTCCCTTGTTCACATCCTCTTATCCCACCAGTCAGTTCCTGGAAAGTGTCATCAGTTCGCAACTCAAAGCCCTCATGAATGCTCTTCCCTCTGGCTAAAATTCCTTTCCTCCTACATTTAATTAATATGTATCATTCACATCTCAGCTTAAGTATCATTTCTGCAGGCTGTCCCTAACCATCCAATCTAAATTTTATTCCCCACTATTATTTTCTACCTAAGTACCCTGCTTTTCCCCTGCAGAGTTGTAATTAAACATTGTAATATAATTTACAATTATATATTGTGTGGTTAATTACTAAATTCTCTTAATACATGGAACGTCTTGATTCATTCGTATTTGTTAAACATCTCCTATGTGGTATCATGAGGTTGGGGGACCATGTCAATGTATTTCACCATTGCCTAGTAGAGTTTTGGGTTTGGAGTAAAACCTACTCAACCTGTTGAATGAATCAATGAATGAATGGATAGATGATGAATGAATAAGATGTACAAAATCAGAGGATCAGGAAACACTTTTTCTCTGGTTATCCCTTAACAGTTCTACTAAGGCTATCAACATAAGGTCTTTGATGCTTAATCAAATTATAGTATCTTTTGGTGTTCTCTTCTGAGTTCACAGCACTTGATAGATATTCTCTCATTAACTCTTACACATCCCTGTCATTCACGTGGCATTGACTCGCCCGGTTTTTAGAGAAACTGGGATATAAAAAAGTTAATTGACTTGGCTAAGGATGGAATAAGTTTATGGCAGAGCCAGGGGTAGAATTTGCCTCTACATCTTAAGTAGTTTATCATTTTGCACACTTGTTAGTGGTTAAAGAAAATATATTGAGAATAACTCCACATCAGTAGGTTAGTGAAACTGGAAACTTCCTTCTGAAATGTAGTACTATGAATATTCCTTCTCTGCACATAACACATTTGATGAGCTACACCTTTAGGCCAAGAACCCTTTTTTTTTTCCATGATCATTAATCTTTCTCAATTTCCTTATGAGAAAATGATAAGGACAAAGGTTGAATAACTTAGTCACTGTGTTAGAATTAATTCATGTCAAAGCTCTGTTCTGGGGTTTTGAGTTGACTTGTATAAACAGACAGCTATGTTTTCCATCCTCATTTGAGGAACAGTTTATATATTTAATATTAAAAATCCTAATTCTGCTGATTGCTAAGACTTAAAACATACAAAAGGTAGGTTGATAGGAACTAGGGTGCTTTGAGTCCTTCTAGGGAAACATTTTGTGTAACATTTTACTTAACCCTTTATGTTTCATTCATACATGTAAATATTACTTAAAATGTGTGTAAAGTCATGAATTGTTTTCCACTGGCTTTAACTAGAATTTTCCTCACATTAGTTTGAGTATAGAGATACTCCTTAGAGTGAAAAATGACATCAGGCTTAAAATATAATTGTGAGTAAAATTGCAGAGTGTTCCTCCTGGCCAAGTCAAGGTGTAGTGTGCTATTTTGAAGTGTAATGTATTAAGTATGTAAAAGAATGGTTGTCATATTTCATCTTGAAATTTATCAGGGTATTTAGGAGTATATTTATTTACTGAGGAAATATGTTAATCTGAAGATTTTTTTTAAATTGAATTAAAGTGTCTAGTACTTTTTTTTTTTTTTGCCACCATACTAAGTCAGGTTACCTGGCAAGGCCTCTAATCCTATTGGCATTAAAATACGACCTGTCTGCTGGACTTTGGACCCATGTCTTTTCTTCAGAGGAGATAAGGAAGAGTCTCTTATCTTAGGTCTGAAAGAAACACAGAGTCCAGTATCAAGTTAGTGAAGTAGTTATTTTCCCAGACATAGCACAAGGTTTTCAAGCCTGAAGAAAAAGATTAATCTCCTTACAAAAGGACTTTGCTGACTTGGATCTGGACATGGCAGTCCTGTTTCCAGCCATCCTGTGTATGAGCTTTGGCAG
Organism: Camelus dromedarius; assembly: GCF_036321535.1. Taxonomy (NCBI): domain Eukaryota; kingdom Metazoa; phylum Chordata; class Mammalia; order Artiodactyla; family Camelidae; genus Camelus; species Camelus dromedarius. Next base: position 64,568,846 of record NC_087439.1, on the reverse strand, counting down.
CCAAAAGTTTGTTTGCTTTAATGTTGATGTGGCTCATCTTTTCTTAACTGCTCATATTCAAGATTTGGAAAAGAAAGAACAGTGGTGAGCTGAGTAATTCATTGGATTCTGATGAGGAGCTCTGGAGAAATTTTTATTATTCCTGAGTTTTAAACCCTTGTAACTTTAATATAAACTGGGTATGAACCTTTACTTTTTCTTTGCCATTTAGTAATGATATTTTGGTATTCCTATTGAGTGTGATAGTAGCTATAAACTTATAATTTTATGGGTGTTTGGTGTTTTATGTATTTTAAAATTTGCTATTTTTATATTATGCTTTATACAATTCAATTATTAACCTACATTTATTTTAAAGTGCACTTTATCATAAATTTCTCTGTCTTTCATGTGTTTTTCGATAGCATTTGGTCTTTTTAAAGATATTAATGTGAGATTTCACGGTTTCTACCTTGTTCTTTGGAGTCACACATGGAGTGGATAGTTACCATTTTCTCTAGTTAACTTGTTCAGTGTTGATCATTACACCCTATAGCCAAAACTGGCTACTGAAGTGTAATTCTTTTTGCTTTTTTTTTTTTTTTTTTGAGAAGTTGTTGGATCTGAAGTGGCTTCTAGGGTATGGGTCAACTCCTTTGGGAAATAAAAGATGATATGAGGGTTTTTTACTTTGTGAAGTACATTAACAGATGATCACATTTCATCCTGGGAGCGCTGCTGGAGAGGAATATTGATTTAGCGTGTAACACTTGGGTCTTACTGGTCTTGAGTTTCTCAGATCTTCAGTTCTTTTTGTTATTCTTTATTGTTCAATCTGGAGAGTAGAAAATAAATGGCATGTCTCTTTTTAAAAATAAACCAGAAAGGGTTTTCAAGAGTGAGCTTTTGGGGGGCAAGTCTGTGTTTGAGTCTTATTTCTATTCTAGGATTTATTACCATCTTTGGCACATAAAAGTCCTTCAATAAATATTGAAAGAAAGAATTAGAGAATTAATAATCATTTATAGCCTATGAGAGGTCACAGTTACTACTATTTCCAATTTGTTGATACAAAACAGAGACAATGTAAACACTAACTTAGGATCACACAACGTAAATGAGGTATAAAAGACTGAAGTATTTTCTGAAGTATAGGAAAGAGTATTTGTTGTATTTTTAGCTTTGTACTGCAGTCAAGAAGCAGTGTGGAGCTATTTAATGATTTTAATCATGAAAGTATCAGTGTATAAAATAAGAGTATGTAAATAGCAACCTAACTGTATGGTACAAGCAGGATGTATATCAAGTTCAAAAAGTAAGATTTTACATGGCTTTGAAAGTTTGGCAGGATACAGACAAATAGAGAAAATTAATCTAACAAATGTACAGCCTCAAATTTCTTCATCAAGTAAAATATTGCATCATCTTATGTTGGTTAAATGATTTACAATCTGTTTTATCAATTATTCCTCATAGTTTTTCTTTTTTTTATTTTTATCAATTCCATTTCATAAAGAGAAAACTTCAGTAGACAGAAGTTGTGTGGTCTTTGGCACCATTGGTAGTATGTCAAGGATTTCATTTATGTATTTTAAATGTATAGTCTTGTAATCACACATTCCTTCTTTGACTCCTCTTTTCTGTTGTTCCTTGTACTCCTTCTATCATGTCCTAAATATTTTCTCTGGTGAAATTTGTGTGGCAGGATGAGGAAAAGAAGAGTCAGAGATGGGGGTTAACTGAGATGCCCTGGATTCTAGCTGGTGGCCATAGCTGAAGGTGGTCAAAGAACATCAGTGGAACTGGACCTTCCTGTTGCTGAATGGCTCTAGTCTCTGCCAGGAGTCAGTCTTGACTTTCCGTGTTAATTTTTTTTTTATTTGTATAGGTCTTTGCCTTGATTCCTTACAGTATCATTGAGAAATAGCTGTATGTCCTGCCTTCAGAGTTCAAGAGCCATCTTGGCCTTTTACATCCTTGCCCCACATTCTTGTGTCTGCCCAGAAGCTGAGCCAAAGACTCTGCTTACAAACTATGAGGACAGAAATAACACCTACAAGAAAGATGGCACTTCATAGATATATTTGCTGATTTTTTTGTCAGCATGATAAACAACTTTTATTTAAATGTAAACATTATTTTAAAAGGGCACTTTCTCTTTAAGAGATTGATTTTCATTGAAATTGATTCTGGCTTCCAAGCAGAGAATTAGCTGCAAAGACAATTTGCAAAATATGCAGATAATTTAGGAGTTTAATTTTGAATCATTAAAAAGTTTGTTCTCAGATTTGAGTCTTGTTTTCTCAGTTCACAGTGATATTTCACTTTGCTTTTAAGTATTATTAAGATATGTATTGATATATCTTTATAATAAAGAAATTTCCTATTTTTCTTATCCTGTATATGAAAATTGAAAGTAAAATGAGATTTATGTAGTCTAGTGGGTAGCAATTCTTTTCATATAATGTTCACAGAATTATCATTAGATCACAGCTGCTTTGAGTTACATGTGAGTGGGGAATTAAGTGACATTTAGTTGAAGGTTTCAGAAACTTTCTTAGGTGTTAAGCCTTCAAAACTTATATAAATAGAAAAATAAGAAAAAAATTATGCCCTAATAAAAAGTCTGTCTTTTATGTAAAGATTTATCACACAATCAGTTTATCTAGAAGATGTGCCGTTATATCTATCTGCAAATTTGGGGAAGAACTAGATACATTTTTGAGAGAATCCTTGGTTTGTGTTGGGAGTAGCAATATTTTATAACTAACCTATATCCCTGAAAACTCTGTATCTACCTTTATTTTGTTACAATAAAGAAGTGTTTATTAGTTAATTACGTACTAATTAATCCTGTAAATTAATGGTAGAAAAATAGACATTTATGGACAGTGACTTTTAAAGTCAGGGTCTTTAATAATTTGAGGAATACAGTCACCATTTTTAGTACAAATATCATTCTAACTTGACAGCCCTTTCTTTTTCCAAATTACATATTGGCGTACCATCCAGAGTAACCAACATAGTACTAATAATTCTCCCTTTATACATCTTTATTTCTTTCATGTCTTATTATTTTTTTAAACAAAATGTCTAATCATTTCTTTTGTAGGATTTTTATTATTACTGGTTGACTTCAACTTCTAATCTCAGTCAATTGCTTTTTAAAAACAAAATTTTGAAACCTTGACACACACTTCAACTTTCTAATGCTCAATCCTTTGCTTTTTCAGTCCACAAAGTTTTCAAGAAAGTTCTTTTGAAATAATCAATTCCTTAATTCAAGTTCAATTAGCAGCATTACATATTTCCCCTTTCCTATCAGCTGAAGAGTATTTTGATGAAGTCAAGTACAGGTTAAAAATAAATAACATCAAATAAACAATACCAGAATAAAACATTTAGTTCTTCAATATCCCAGGGAGTGACAGGAGTTGAAATTCAAATAGGCATTTTTGACTGTTAGCAGTTTGTCAAATTCAAGCATCAGGATGTTTTACCCTCCTCTTCTTTCTCCCCTTCTCCAAGTCCTTCTTGCTTTTCTTTTTTTCCCCTCTAGAGTATTACCTGTCTCCAAAATTTTTTAACTTCAATAAAAAAATGACCCCCACCTTTCACTGACTTAATGTAGAAATCTTCAAATCTAGAGGAAGAAACAGCTGTATGGTCTATTCATGGAAATTTGCAATAGTAGTTTAGGAAGATGAAACTTTACTGTTTGTGAGAGCAGTGGTCTAATTGTTAGAAGGACAGGTCTGATTGTTAGGAGGGCAGAATACATCTTCCGGGACCAAAGTTCCTTTGAAAAGAGGAGGTCACGGAAGAAATCAGATTTAATGTAACAAATGTTCTATGAAAGAGGGTAGAGTAGGAAAAGTGCATGCATGACCTGCTTTTAATATTTAAAAAACAGTTTTCTACGTCATTCCAAGGTAACCTATTGCCCCTTATTTCAAGACACGTTGCACAACATGCTTTTTTGTGATCCTCAAATATATTTAATTTAAAGAGGGTCCAACACTCTCCCAGCACATAACCTGGCTTACCATAGGTAGCCCCTCCTCATGGCCAGGGTTGCTCTTTAGAGTCTTGCAAAATCTTTTGTGTTTACTCTCAGCAAAAGTTAAGAATTAACAAGCCTATCAGAGCTGTTTGTTCCTTTCAGCACATTAGAAAATGATTTTGCTGCAGTAATAATCATTGTGCAAAAAAGACTGATGATGAATTAAATTTAAAATTTTTCCTTAGAAATAAATGATAATTGCCTAATGATTTAGCAATTCTATATTATGAAATTTATGTTGTAGGCATGTTTAGGCCAAAACAAGAAAATGCTAAGGCCATCATTAAGTGTAGAGTTTGATTTTTGTAACTGTTAGTTTCTTTCACTAAGTATTCCAAAATTTACAAAATTACTTCTATTTGAAATGTAGTAATTGTTCAGAAATTATGTTTCTACAGTGATATTTATTAAGGGCTTTAGATTTGGTATTAAATAACTCAAAATTAATGAGATGACTTTGGCTCATTTAGATAGATATTTCTTACATCTATAAAAACAAAGAAATTGGAAAAGATTTTAATAATCACTTTCAGCTATATAAAATTATCTGTTACATAAATTTTATATTCTCTATTTTATGAGAATTTAGGCAATACATTTTAAAAGGGATTAATTTCCTACAACGTGTCTTTACAATCCTGTTTCCTAATATACAGCATCTGATACATAAAAAGTACTCAGTAAATACTTCCTGGATTGGTTATTCTTTTAACAATTCTAGACTTTATGAACAATCATGAAAATTCAATGCCATTAAATTATTCTGATTCTGAAATGAGTAACTTCAAGTAGTAGTATGTAACATAGAAAAATATAAAATTTCCTTTGCTATTTTTGGTAAGTCAGGCTGAATCAGTTAGCCAACTTGAAGTATGACTCCCAGACCAATTAGTTCTACTAGATTACTGGAAAAAAAATTATAGTTTTATTTCTGTATTACCTTCTTCATTTTTATATTATTTTAATTTTAAACATAGTACATCAGAGAACTTATGGATACTTTCTTCTCTCTCATTATTTCATTTTTACTGAAGTTATATTTTACTCATTTCCAGGTAATGTTGTGGTATTTCTGAGCATTTCTACCTCTACAAACATATATTCTTCCTATGAAATTGATCTTAACCAGCCTAGCCTAAGTCATTTCATGTCATTGCCAAGCTATATTTGACATCCTGGAAAGAGGATGGATGTTGGCTAAGAGTTGGGTTCTGATCTTGGCTTTGTAACCTATTAGCTGTGTGATTATGGGTAAGCTACTTAGCTCTCTGGGACTCATCATCTTCGTCCGTGAAATAGGGATAGAATTAGCTATGTTTCAGAGATAGTTTTTAAGGTTAGCAAATAAGGCATTCCCAGTGCCTAGCTTAGGGGATGGCACTCAGTAGGCGATCAACAAATGCAAATGCCTCAACTTTCAGGCAGGACCATATTTATCATCACTGAACTCTTTAAAATTGATTTATTCAAATACTTATTTGTACTTACTGGCATGATAGCAAGTGGTGTTACGTACCTCATTATGTATCTCTCTATAGATACAGATATATGCTAAGATCTTGTGGTTGTAAATTCCAAGGTTTTAGCTTCTATTGTAGGATTTTGAAAATTTATTACCCAAGAATTTCTTTTCTTTTTTCTTCTTCTTTTTTTTAATTTTAGACTTTCAGGAAGATTGAAAGATTTTTGATTAAGAATCCTACATGATGTGATTTTAAGTTTATAGTCATCTCATGGTCAAAATTTCATTTTTTTGTGTTTCAGATGATTCAATATTTAACTTTCTAGTGAACTTTGAGTTTTCTTTTTAAAATTTCACTCTAAACTCTGCCTCCCATGTATGATTTATGACTTAATGATTCACAGCTTTAATAATCACAGCTTACTAGGACTAACTTTGGGCAGCTGCTTTACTTTATGACTGCTACATGTGCTTTTTTACCTATTTCTGTATCATCAGTCTTCCACAAACTTGCAGCTTTAAAAAATTTTTTTCCCCCCTTTTTGGACTAACTTACACTTGACCTCACTTTGCTTGCACTTTACCCCGTTTGTGTTTGACTATTTCTTCAGTTTGCCAAGGTCACTGTGAATTCTGAATCAGCTTCCTAAGGCATTGTCTGCTCTGTTCTTCTCATCCCACAAATACTAAAAAGGTTGGTTTACTCACTAGGTAATTCACTACATCCTCCTACATTTATATACATTCTCCAGCAAATGTATTTGCACCTAATAATAGTCTAGAATATATACCCAATGCTCTTGAATTAAAGATTATGTCTATCATTTCTACGCAGCCTAGTAATAATGTCTCCTTTTTCGAGGCAGAAATTGTTATGACAAGCTTTATCCTTTACAAATACATGCTGCTTGTACCAACTAACCTGTTCTCTTTAAGGTCTTTTTCAGATAGGGTCTTCTAAATGATAGCTTTTTTATTATCCTAGAATATAATCACACATGCCTTGCATTTTAATACGTGTAACCATTTTTACAAGGTCCCTTTTCCAGCTTCATTTTTTTACCTTCTTTTGAATCACTTCAACCTTTATGCTATCAAGTTTTAGACTGATAAACATATTCATGAAAATTGGTTCTTTACTTTCTAATCCCCAAAATGCCAATTGGATCTTAACGAATGTGTCAAACTTGACTGGGTTTCCAAAGACATCTGGTTGTTTAAAAACCCCATCATTTAACAGCCTAATATCTGTCTTTTGTCATTCTTGACAAATCTTCTTCTCCCTGGCCAAACTTTGAGAAAGCCTTCTACTAGCTGACCCTAGTTTCTGTGATGTGAGAAAGTGTATGCCTTTTTATGTAGATACAAATTCTGGTCTATGTCCTCGCTTGTGACAGTGTTCCTTGTTATATTAAACTAATAAAAATCAGAATTGAATCATAATCACTTCTACTTTTTCCAATTCTATTTTCATGCATCTCTACTCAAACACAATTAGAACTTTTTTGGCGGGAGGGGGTTCTTTATCTTCTTTATTCTGAATTATTTGCTCTCCAGACATACCTTGCTTCTTGCTTTAACTTTCTCTCTTCAAAATAACCTTTTGTAGAATTTTTAATTGATAGCTTTCTTTTCCTGTTCCGAAACATTCATATTTCCTCTTATTTTTCATCTGAAATAATTTTATTTTTTTCTGCTTAATTAAGCATCACTGATCAGGCAGGAACTCAGTATACAGAAATCCATTCATTCAGTCATTTTTCAGAAGCACTCCTTGCATGCTTGCTATATTTAAGACTTTTTGATAGATGCATCAGTGTGTATCATTACTTATCAAGACACACTTCAAGAAGGCAGTTGGCCTTCTTGTACTTTTTAAGAAGGAATGACTACTGCCATTATTGTCTCTTTATTCCAAAACCTGAGGCCTTTATTCTCCAGGATGAGCTGCTCTCATTTTTCCCAACTGCTTACATCAATGGATCATCCAAAAGAAGAGGAAACTTGAAATTAGCACAAATACAGGCTGTCATTCAGTGTTGCTTTATGTCTCCTTTTCTTGATCACTAATGAGAATGGATTAATGGGAACAAAAAGATGTCAGAGAAAAAAAAGAAATGGTATTAAACAAAAGCATATGGAAATGTTTGACTTCACTAGCAAGTTAAAATTCAAATGAAAGCAAAATATCATTTCTTGTGCTTAAATAAGCAAATAAAAGATAACACCTAAAGTTAGCAAGGAAGTATTGAAAGGAATACATACATTGTGATTGGTATGTAGATGGGTACATTCTCTTTGGAGAGAAATTTGGCAATACTGATAAAAGTATTGATATGCATTATATCAACAACATAAGCAATGAAAATGAAGTATTTTGCTGCCATTTCAATCAAGGTTTTAAAAGAACATGAAATAACATTGAATATACTTTATATTATTACCTCACAAAAGCATAATGCAAGTTGATTGCAGTTTTCAAAACTATGACTTGTGCATAGAAATAAATGTTAGAAGAAAATATTCCAAAATATTAACAGAGGTTATGTTTGGGGGGTGGGCTATTATCTATTTTTGAGTATTTTTCAAATTTCTTTGAATAACAAATGAAAATAAATACCGCTTAGTACTTGATATAGTATCATTTTCAATATCAGATATCCTAATCACAAATTTATCACATTAAATTCCTAGGAATTTGGAAGGTTGAATGCGTCCACTTTTCTTAAGAAATGATAAATATTTATATTAGTTGATACTTTTCTTTCTCTTTCTCTTTCTATTGTAATGTATACATGTATGTTTTAATCTCTATATACATATACACACACTTATTCATATATATAATATATGTAAGGCATTTTCCAATTTATGGAAGAAATAAAATACTTTATCTGTATTAGATAAAAAAGTACTAGAATATTACTTACTTCATCAAAATTGGGAAATTGTTACTTTTAATAATTTTTTGTTTTCCACATGGAAAGGAAAAGTAGCCCAATGCTGTAAACAGTGATAATAATGAAAAATATATTGATAGAAAAGAAGGGCTAAATTCATGTACACTATTTTGTTTTTGAGTGAGTGACTTAGAAGGTTAGAGGTCCTTTAATGACCTAGTTCCCCTGAAATACGTTCCAAATGCGCAGATTCCTCCAACCTTCTGCATGTACATTGCGCGGGCCTGTTACCCTGCTTAGTTGTGTGCACACAACTTATGTGAGGAGAGGGCATGTAAATGCAATCAGAGAAAACAAAATCACTCCAACCTGAAAAATGCTTTTTTGTAAAATGTGTTGAAAAAAATGGCTTTCACAAGAGTGTAGTATTTCCAATTTCCACTAAAATTTTTATGTCTGACTTTCATGTTCTTCACCAATCAACTCTTATCACCTCAACTCCCTCTCTAACAATTTTCTTTTTCAGTCTGGTTGTAGATTTCAGTCTATCTTGAACACTCAAATTTAGAACTACTCACCATTTTATTTATCAGTCTAATTCCTGAGATAATTGTAGAATCACAGTCAATGAATTTTCTGTTCATTACTCAGACTATTTAACCAAATGTTACAAATCTTCTGGCCCTCCCTTTCATTATGGTGACTAGAAACATGGACCATCGTCTACATCCAGGACCTTTTACTGACAAAATTAAAAGCTCATTACAGCCCTCAGGCCTATATTTTTCTTTAGGTTGTATAGTCTTGGAATTATATCCTAACGTTGTTGACATCACTTTGGAAAATCATGTCTAGTTCACCATGCTTTTTTGGTCAACTGTTAAGAGTAGTTATGAAACTACTTACTAATGCCTTTTCCTTGTTCAAATTCTGAACTTCTTAGTACCCCAACTGTCATATTTAATCAAAGTGCAGAGAAAAAGGGGAGGAAACATACCACAATGTTCACTGCATATGTAGCTCCAGGTAATGGGACTATGACTGATTTAAATTTATTTTGAACCTTAAACTTTTTTCATAAGTACATACCATTTTTCTAATTAGAGAAACACAAGCCTCATTATGTATTTCATGTATATACATAGACAAGGATGAGACCAAGACCTAATACAGAATTAGTCTAAGGCAATAAGTGCTATTATTTCCAAGTTCTTAGTTCTATGAGTTGAAAGTTTTTCTTCTGCCAGTTTCATCCTCCAATTAATTTTCCATGATCTTTCTTTCACACAAATTTCATCTTTGTTTAAAACACTTCCATGACTACCATGAACACGATTTATGGATTAAAATCAACTATTTTAAGGCATGCAAAGTCTTCCATGTTATGGTTCCTGTTCATTTTCCCAACCTGTCCCTGGCATCTAGGCTTCATCAGACTGTCTTAGCTTTTTTTTTTTTTTTTTGATATACGATATGATTTCATGGGTCTATGCTGTTGCTCATGCCTTTCCTCCTGCTTTTTTCACCCCTGTCTACTTGGCATACTGTCAAGATAATGGTTCAACGTAATCCCATATTTAATGTTTACTGGACATCCACAAGGGAACTTTTCTTTCTTGCCTTCCTCCTTCCTTCCTATCTTCTTTCTTTCCTCCATTGTATTTGGACATTACTGTAATATTACTATTTTATTAATTACTTATATACACTAGATTGAACCTATTTTTTCAGCTTCCTTTTTTAAAATGTATTTTCTATTGACATATAGTCAGTTTACAATGTTGTGTCAGTTTCTGGTGTATAACATAATACTTCAGCCATACATGAACATACATATATTTGTTTTCATATTTTTTCACCACAAGTTACTACAAGGTGTTGAATATAGTTCCCTGTGCTATACAGTATGAACTTGTTGTTTATTTTATGTATATTAGTTAGTATCTGCATCTCTTGAATTCCCAATTTATTCCTTCCCACTCCTTTTCCCTGGTAACCCTAAGTTTGTTTTCTATGTCTGTGAGCCTGTTTCTGTTTTGTAAATAAGTTTATCTTTCTTTTTTTAGATTCCACATATAAGTGATATCATATGGTATTTTTCTTTCTCTTTCTGGCTTAATTCTCATAGAATGATGATCTATAAACAAGCATTTCTCCAACAAAGACATACAAATGACCAATGGGCACATGAAAAAATGCTCAATATTGCTAATTATCAGAGAAATGCAAATCAAAACTATGGTGAGGTATCACCTCACGCTAGTCAGAATGGCCATCATTCAAAAGTCCACAAATGGTAAATGCTGGAGAGGATGTGGAGAAAAGGGAACCTCCTGCACTGTTGATGGGAATGTAGTTTGGTGCAGCTGTTATTTTTTTCAGTTTTCTATCTCCAGGAGCTGTAAAGTAGTCTGGCTTCACAGAATGTTTAAACATGAATACATTAAGTATTTTTTAAAAAAACCCTCACCCCATCCCTAATTCTAGCACTCATCCTGTGCAGTGGAGTTTTCAATCTCTACGCCATTCTTTGTCATCTTTTCCATTGGCATTAAAGGCTAAATGAATCAATTTCAACTCAAGTTGAGACACAAATGTTCAAGTTTTGAGAACAACAGTTTAACAACTAAAAAAAAAACTTGACTAAAGAAGAGTATTCTTATTAAAATCAATGTTTACCATTGTTTTATATATTTCTTACAAATTGAAAAATTAAGAGGGGATAGAAATATGGAAATAGGCTACTTTGCTCTAGTTGTGTTTTAGTTAATATTACTGATTGCTTTAAAATTTTGAACACAGAATAATGCAATAGTAAGAATGTAATACACTACTTTACCAACTCAAAAAAGCACAATGTAGAAAGATTTATTCTATATTTGTGGGGAAAAGCTTATTCTGGGGTCCTTTTTACTCTGTGTGATTTCCATGATCTTTTTCCAAGCAGAAATTGGCAGGTCTAGTCTTCAGTTTCTTTGAGAATTCAAAAGGTCTTTCAAGGCAAAGCAAGCATCACACTGAATACAAGCAAAAATCTTTGACCCTTTGCATTGTTAGAAAGTTGCTACCCTTTAGGGTAAGTGATATTCCTGAGATTGTCCATTCTGTCTAGGTCAGTCTATTCAGCTGCATAAGCAATTCCTTTGACAGATGAGTGGTTTTCCACAGCACTAGCATTATTTCAGCAGGAGAAGGTAGTGTTTGGTGTGTTGCAATTTGTATTACATGTCCACAGAACATCTGTGGACATTACCTTGGGGGGAGGGCTTAAGAGAAGGAGGAGTTGTGGCTGAAGACATTTAATGACAGAATGAATGGAAATTCAAAGATCACTGTGCAGTCAGCCTTAAACACCTGGCTGCACCCACCTCCCCCAGCTTTCTTCCACATTAATTAAAACATTTTATAACAAAATTCTCCTAAAAATATATGTAATTTGATTTAATTTTAGTCATAAATCAACATCTTCAAAATGACGAGGATTTTGACAGTCTGTAAAGTGGTGAAGACACTGAAGACAGGTTTCAGCTTAACCAATGTGACTGCGTATCATCAATGGAAATTCTCAAGACCTGGCATCAGGCTCCTTTCTGTCAAGGTAATATTCCCATTTTCATTGTTCCCAATAAAATTGTATGGGTGTAGTTTAGGATGAAGCAAAGGTGTCACTCACAAAGCAAAAACATAGTTCTGAACTGCTAACTTATTAATATTTGCCTTGCTAGAAAACCTGTAGATTTAGCAAATGCTCATTTTTATCTGTTCTGAGTAAAATTATGACGATTTTCACTTAATGTAAAGACAGGTCACTATCCCTGTGAATATGTAAAATGTAAATATTCTATCTAGAAAACAAATATTTTTAAAGGCATTAGGGCTCAGACTGTGCCCAGACACTGTTGTTCACAGTTTGCATTCAAACATGGACTTGCTTATATGTGCGTGACCCATATCACAGTAGATACTGTGTTAAGCCCCTGTTCTGTGTTGGCTCACTGTAAAGTCTTCTGGGAAAAAAATTTTGGAAGGAAAATCTCTCCATAATTTTGATATTTGCACATCATCATATAGACACTGCCTTTGCTTTTTCCTTTTTCCTCTTAGCCGTTCTTTGAAAAGGACAAATTTATTATTTTTAGTTTGCAGATTAAGACACTGAGGCAATTAGCAGCTGATAATTCTTTCTCTCCAAGTGTATTTATTCACTAAGGAGCAGGTCCAGGACAAGAACATTGAGTGCTCTCCCCCCTGCCCCCACCACTGAGTTATGAAATTCCAGTAGGAACTGCTGTTCCTTCTGATACCTTTATGAAGGCATTTATTACCAGAGAAGTCCAAAATTACTCCAAGAGAACTTTGCCAATGAAAATTGTCTTTAGTGAATATAAAATTTAAGTAATCACAGTAGGTTTAAATATATTGCTTCTATAGTAGTAGTAAGAGCTGCAAAAAAGTGAAGTTAAGAAAAAAAAAAAACAACCAACCAACCTCTATCCATTGATGTAATGATAGGTCCTAATAGTTTTGTGTGTTCTGCTTGTACTTTGTGTGCTCAGTGGGTTGATCAAAAATCCTTCAGATACTCTCTCCCAGCTTCTATTGCTTGGGGTGCTCAAGTGAGGATTCAGTGATTTTAGCCCGAATGATATCTGCAGGGCGAAGCAATGCCCATAGATTTTTGTGACCTCCACTGACAGGAGTGGGAAAGAAACAGGAGTTAAAAAAAAAAAAAAGGAAGAAAGAGAGAGACAGAAAGAGAAAGGAGATATGAAGGAGGAGTTAAAGTGAGGGGAGAGAGAAAAAGAAAAAAAGAGAGAGAGAGAGGAGAGATCTCTCAGGAGAAAGTATAAGAAACTATCATTTTAAGTTAAGAAGCCCAGGAACAACAATTTTCTTGGATTCAGTTGAATTGAAACAAGAGAGCCAGAAAGGAGATATGTTCTAAGCCATCATCAAAGATACAGTGACTACATCTATGAGGGTGAATATTTGGTTTCAGTTTAGTGCTAGTAATATCTCAAGGGTACTCATATGTCACTTCAGAGAGAATAGATAGCGATGAAAATAATATTACCTAACGCTAGAAGGGTCTTCTGAGGCTTCAAAGTTGTGTCCCGTGGAATAGCTTTTTCATCTCACAAAAACAGGTAGACAGGGTTAGGTGTATCCAGAGACGGAGAAACTGAGTGACTACTTAAAGTGGCATAGATGTGACGGAGATTAGAAGCCAATTCTCCACTGTCGTAGTTAGCACTCTCTACAACCACAGCTACAACAAAATGGCTTAATTATGTGGATGGACCACTGTGAAAGTAGTTCTTCCAGCTCATGGTGGCAGATCTGTTTTAAGGGTCTGCCAAAGTTCACAGCTAAGAATGACAAATTTGTAGGAGAAATAAGCCATCATTTCATAGTGTAAAAGCCATTACTCACAATCAATCATTTCTGGCCAAAGTTTTGGAGGAATGCCAGGCATGAAAAATACAAGTTCTTGAACTTCACAATAGTGAATTAAAATTCTATACAGCAGTCTGAAAGAACGTGTGTTGTTATTCACTTATTTTGATACAGCCCTCTATCTACTATTTTTCATGCCCTTTTTTTTTTCATGAAGTATAGTTGATTTATAATGTCATGTTAGTTTCTGGTGTACAGATTGGTGAGTCAGTTGTACTTATATATGTATTCTTTTTCATTATAGGTATTACAAGCTATTGAATATAGTTTCCTGTGCTACACAGTAGGACCTTGTTGTTTATCTATGTAGTATGTGTATGTAGTAGTTTGTACCTGCTAATGCCAAACTCCTAATTTATCCCTCTCCTCCTCCCCTTCTTTTTGGAAATCATAAGTTTATTTTCTATGTCTGTGAGTCTGTTTCTGTTTTATAATAAGTTCCTTTGTCTCGTTTTTTAGATTCTACATATAAGTGATATATGAGATTTGCCTTCCTCTGACTTATTTCACTTAGTATGATGATCTCTAGGTCATCCATGTTGCTGCAAATGGCATTATTTTATTCTTTTTTATGGATAAGTAGTATTCCATTCTCTGTGTATATCACATTGTCTTTATCCAGTCATCTGTCGATGGACATTTAGGCTGTTTCCATATCTTGGCTATTGTTAATTGTACTGCTATGAACATCGGGGTGCATGTATCTTTTCTAATTAGAGTTTTCGTCTTTTCCGGATATATGCCCAGGAGCAGGATTGCTGCATCACATGATAACTCTATTTTTAGTTTTTAAAGAAATCTCCATACCATGCCTTCACTTTTAAAACTCAACTCTCTTAGAAAGATATATTTAAACTTACTCTTTTTTATAAGGGCACCCTACTTTAAAGATAGTTACAGTCATGAAGATATAGATACATATGATCAGCAAAGGGCAGTGAGAACAGTCACTAAAGGTTATTAGTATTATAGCCAGTTATAGATAGTAAATGGATCATGGAAGTTACCTGTATTTGGATCTCTAAGCATTGCACTGCAGATTGGTTGACTTTTCAATGTAATTGGAGGTCACTTTCTTCTCCCCTTGGCAATGGACAAAGAGAGTGGGTTTGACGACAGCAGTGACGCACTTGAACTCTTATGTGGCCCTTCCTCAGGTATTTTGGCCCTTCCTCAGGTATTTGTTTGTAGCTAATATTTATATGGAGTGTACCTTGCCAATAGACACAGCTGTATTTAGCTTGTAAGGAAGAGAAAGAACTTCAAGGTACTTTACATGTTAAAGGAATTTGATATCAAGGGTATAATCAACCCTCATAAACTATGAAAGTTTTAGAGGCTGCAATCTTTCTTTATTAGTACTGAAAATGTTCAGTGCTCATTACTACATTCAGCCAGCTATAGTTGTGCAGTGGAAAACACACTGTACAGGAATAAAAACAGCTAGATTCTAACCTCTCTTATACATTTGTCAGTGCTCTAAACTTGGCCAAGTCACATATTCGCTTTGAATCTAAATTTTATCATCTGTAGCATGAAAACAATTCTTGATTTATGCCAAGAATTGTGTGACCATCATACATGATAAGTGCTTAAAAATCTCTAAAATACTTTAAAAGCAAAAACTGGGTGCTTGAAAAATATTCTCTTCTGTACCTTTTAGTAGAAGGACTTAATAGAGAGATCAGAGTCTCTTCATGCTTTCATGGACTACAAATTATTACAATGACAAGATATCTGATAAAAATTCTCAAATATTTATAATGATGATTTTTCAACCTTTGCTTTAATATCAAATCTATCTCTAGGAAGATATTGCTGATAATGAATTAGACTCAAGGACTATGTTGCAAAGCATCTTTTTGTTTTTTTTTTTTTACACTATGAATTCAGTTCCGAAAGTCAGAATATACATCCTAATATCTATGTATCTATGTATCTATGTATCTATCTATTTATCTATCTATCTATTTATTTAACAAATAAACATGAAGCTTCTATCCTGGGAGTGTATAGGGAGAATAATAAGTGGAAATAAATGAATAAGTGGATAGTCTGACTGCAGGAAACTTACAAATTAAAAAAAAAATTCTTGAGTGCACAAGTCTTGGAAAGTCACCAAGACTAAATAGTTTTATTTTTACTTGCAAATGAATTTAGAAATCAAAGGTATTAAGTTGAAAAGGTTAAGTTCCCTACGAATAGAAAAGGATTCAGTAAGTGCTGCTTCTAACATTAATCCATTTATTTTTAAAGATGGTGACCTGTGTTACAATTAAGCCAGGAACCTAACAGTCCAAGTGTCCTTCTCTCTGGCACTTCAGATGCGATAAGCCCCAGGAATCATTACTCCCTTTGAAGGGCTTTAATTTTGTGAGGTATTGTATTCTGATTCCAACACAGAAGTAGCTGTTAGCTCAGCCTTGAGGACTATTGTCATTTGATTAGAAATTAGCAGCTTCAAAAATTCCCACAATTAGAATCATTAGTTATATTGTAGTAGCTTTAAAGACATTCACAGGACGTAGAGTTCACTATTACGTTGAAACCTCTTTGTACATATTAGAGGTGGGGCAGGGAGAGGTTTATTACACATTCTCAAGAATAATTATTGTATTAGACTTTTACTACATATAGATGCATTTCAGAGCTGGGTTTCATCCATGATAATCCAGATCTTTGAAATGATAAATTGTGTTCCAATCCCCAATGAGTTGTTGCAGAATCAGTTTGGATTATTAACAACTTTACGTATTTTTGGTGGACGATATTTCATTAACTGGGAGGTGGTCTCTCGAGCACTTTTGTTTATGTACTCTACCTTTTATAACCCTCTTTTTTAAAAGTATAGACTTGTACGTTTGTCACCAACAATGTCTTGACGTTTTGAGCTTCTTGTCATGAAACACTTGAAAAAGTTGCAGTTGAACAGGACCTAGACTAGGGTAGGGGAGTGAGACACCTAGGGTACAACATGGAAGGAGGCTCTCACTACCAGGCCATGGCATGCTTCTTTTGACGCTGTGCCCGGGGCAGCTCACTCGCTTCACCCTAGTCCCAGCCCTGGGTCGGAAGCTAAGAATTCTGGCTGGGAAATGCCAAAGGAACTGGTGCTGGTCTTGGTCTCATGCATTCCTCTTCTGCTGGTGGCGGCTTGTGTTTCTATTTGACACTGCTTAGCTGGACTTACTTATAGTTTAAAGGTAAATTTAGATCCTACTGCTGTGGAAACAGAGAACATTTTTCTGCTCTTACATCTTCACTAGACTTTCTTCATATTCCCGACTTGTACCAAAGGTTGGAGGTTGTAGTAGAGAGTTTCTAATATCTCCTGGGCAATGGTCATACCAGAGCTCACTTCATGGCTTCAGGAATTTGCTATGCAAGACTGAATGCCCTTGATGTGACCAATATTTCCTAGGGTCTCTACAATGACTGAGGACTGAAGAAAGCTACATGGGCCAGGCTCAGACTTGGTGTTGGACTGCTCCAGGATCCTAGGAATCCCAGCTTACACCTGATTTTCTTCATCTGCTCTAAATGAATTCAAGTCATGAAACTATTTTCAAGGCTCCTCTATTCTTTCCCTTTTTTCAACTTAGTAAATACTGATCTTTTAAATTTCATAGGGAGGTCATTGGCTAACGTGAGGTTCTTACAAATGAATCAATAGAGTTGCTGTATCACTAAGAATTTTACTAAATAATTTTTTTTTCTATGATGTAAAACTAAATATAAGAACATAAAAATGTATAACCATAAAGTAAAAATTTAGCTTACAATATTAAAGATCTCTCCTAGATTCAGAACAATTTACCTCATAGCATATGCCCATTAAGTACTTGTTAATAAACCTACACTTTAGAAGTGTATCTTGGGGTGGAATTTTTCTGAAACTATATTTTATTTATAATAAGAAACATAACTAGAATAAAAATTAAGTAATCTGACTCAAACTTAGTGAATTTGGCTCATTTTTTAAAAAAAAGTCTAGAATATAGAAGTATTCAAGTAAATTAACCTTGTAATTTTTTTTCCTCCAACACTGGCTTATGTTTAACCAAAGGCAGATGACTTAATATGAACTTAGGATGTTGTAAGGCTATTAACTAAAGATGTTGTAAGGCTTAATTGATTACTGCTGTTACAGTACTTTGAAATCCTGAAGTGTTAGGCATTGTAACTTCAGAGAAGTCTCATTAAATATTATAGGCATAACAAATTGTGCTGTAATTCTGAATTTTAAGTATCCACATTTTGAAAGTATTAACTCCAAGAATGAAAAATAAGATTTCATTTACCAATAAAGAGCACTTCAAGATTTTAACTTTTTACCATGTTATCTATATAATAATAAACAAAAATAAATTCTGGCTTTAAGTGTCCTGCCTTCTAAAGCTCGGTTCAGGTTTATTTTATTTCTTAAGAGGATGAGTACCGACACGAACTAATAGCAAGGAAACCTCAGGTAAACAAGAAATCAAATATATTATATAGCTTTAGGCCTTGGTGAAAATGCAAATAGACACATGAGGCTTCTTCTTTTTCTGATGTGCAAATAATTTACGTAGACAAATGATTTAACAGCAATAAAGTCAGATTCCCAAAGTAAATAATTTTCATTTCCACTACTAGCTTAAGGGGATTATTGTAGCTATGATGTTTTATATTCAAATCTTTTATGGAACTTACTGCTAAATTAGCTTGAGGCTTTGCATCCAGAACATTTCGCTGGTGAATTCTCACACCTGGGGGAAGAAACAATGCTGTTCTTCCCATTTCACAGCTGTGTAAGTGCTGTAGTGAACACAAGGACACGTGGATATCTGTTTCTGCACACAAAGTGAATATGCATGTAGCAAATGTGGGTAGAATTTTAATTATGCCTTAAACATCATATGGATCTTTTTAATTTGGCATTTTGTTTGTGTGCTTATATGTGTATCTGAAGCCATAGTTGTTTAAATTGGCTTCCGAATGCTCTAAATAGTTTCTCCTGGTGTGATTTTATTTCTTACTTGAGTCCATTTATGTACTGTACTTTATCTCAACACAAAATAATTGGATTTTTCTTTTCTTTTTCTTTCCTACACTTTTTGATTCCATTTTGAAAACAGGTTGTTTAAATCAAAGAATCAGTGAGGATTCCTGCTTTTTATGGCTGTTAGTAATTCTACGAATACAATGTTTTAGGGCAATGCTGTTATGCCATATTTCTTCCATTTCAACCAAAATATTGTCATGTGTTTGTAACAAAACATGCTGTTTTTCAATTTTCGAAATTTTTTTTCTCATATAGTCCTGTAAGCTCCACATATACAAAAATCTAATCTGGTGGGTATTCACCATAAGCAATTTTTGATGGCAGGAAAGTCTTCTTTTGACTTATTTGAACAAAAGAATCCAAAGATAACTGGTTCAAAGTAAAGGATCAGTATTCTCAAAGTTAGTTCAGAATGATGCTGGGATGTGGAACGATAACAGAACAGGTAGATGAGTTTTAATAAGATAACACTCTGTTACTACGCAAAGGAAAACCTAACAACAATAATAAACACTTCTCTGTTTCAAAACTTTTATAGGTTAAATTATTAATTCTGTTCGTATTTGACTGTTACTTCTTAAGACTAAGCCTTCTAAATCAGCTGAGCATAGCACCAGGGACACATTTTCAAAGTTTTTGAAGGGGAGTTTAGCTGTGTGACTCCCATTAATCATTGTTGCATTGTTCTTATCCTGGAAAATGGTTTGAAACAGCTACCTTTTAAAACTTGATCTCAAACTGAGAGTATTAGAGTGTAAAATTCTGGTCATTTATGTGTCTTCCCGTAAAGCTAATTGATCATCTTATGAAATTAAAATAGACCTGTAAATGTTGGTTTACAATGAATTTCAATTTTAAGGAAAAATTAAAAACCCTGAAGAGATATGTTTAGGAAAAATTTCAGATCTACTTGCAGTATCATGTTTTTGTAACATCATTAAAAAATAAAATATTTTTTTATACGGTAAACAGCAGTAGCAACATCTGTAGCTGATAGACCAACAAGTAAATAGAGAATTTATTGGAATTTCTACTTAAATGCAATCTTCCTTACAAAAAATGCATTTTCATCAAAAATTTCTTAGAATTTGTGAAAGAATCCCAAGGCTTTACAAACATGAGAAAGTACAGTATCCAAAGATTGCCAAGTTTGTTTAAAAATTCCTAATTTTTAAGTAATATAAGAATAGGGACCATATAGATATTTATGTAATTCAGCTTAATTTAGAGAAAAATAAAATTGTAAAAGAAAAGATAAAACAGAGTAATTGCATATACACAAGAAAATTCAGTTTTAGCCCATTTAAACATTATGTGTGGAAAAAGCCTACAGTCCTATCATGTTCCTCCTATAAATTTGCAGATAAAAGTAACAGTATTGCTGGGACATAGAGGTTACTAATTTCAAACTTTAATCTTCAAACTCAGATAAAGTCATTAAGAAATGCAATTTTTGACTACTTATTTTATAACCTGATTGGCTCCCAGATCCACAATGTTTGTATGCTCGAGGCTAAACGAAGTCAAACTATGAGTATAAACTAGTTTTAATGTATTTTCCTTGCTATCCATATTGTTTATAAATCCTAGGCCTCTTTTTTTTTTTTTTTTTTTTTTTGGAGAAGTGGAGGCTGGTTTGTATGTTTTGCAAACATAACTACATGAATAGGAGAAAAATATAATTCTGAAGAGGTACAGAAAATGTCAGTAATTACAGATACAATTTAAACATTGCTTCAAGGTCAATCAAGAGGCTTTTAGAAGGTATAGAGAAATCTGTGTGTGTGTGTGTGTGTTTGTGAATTTTATTTAAGTAACTGCAAACTGAACTTGTGCTTATTGCCTCCCCACAAGGTGAATGTCTACTCTTGAACATTTAACAACTTGAGGTACCATTAGCTTTGACTAAGGACCTTGGCTAACATTTATGTGCTGTGCTAAATTCATTCAAAGTTTAGAATAGTTCCTATGTTATAGGAATACATGAAGAAAGGAAACCATCCACATGTCCTGCAATGTTCTACATGCATCTAGTAGTTTCCGAGTTAGAATCCCAATAAATAGCAAAACTTCCTTTCTTGAGGCTCTCCAAAACCTTTGGATTCTTATCCAGACTTACTTGGTTTATGTGTCTGTCTTGAGTTGAGTTCTCTAAATGTAGACACTGAGATGGTGTTTAGGGAGTTGGATATTTATTAGAGATAACTTCAGTGGAGGGAAAGTTCAGGAAGCAGGATTAGGCAGAGATGAAGTATATTGTGATGCAGGTTTGACAAAGCCTCGGTCAACCTGATAGAAAGCTCCTGTACATCAGAGTGTTGGGCCCAAATCTTTACATCCCAGCCTGGAGCAGCCACCTGGTATGGGTGTGGGCTACTCCAGGGAGGGCCGGGCAGTTCTCTGCAGCTGAGGTAGACTCTGAAGGAGTTGATAGCTTGTGGCTGTCTACTGACCTCACTCCTTGCAGCAGGGTGCAGTCCTTCCTGGAAGGGAACTGAGAAGACCATCTCCATGTCCATAGCAACTTTGGTCCTAACAGTCTGGAAAGCTTGGGAACTCAAGGGCCTGGAGCCAGTGTGGAGAGTTCTCAAAACCTTCTGGTTCTCTTTAGAGTATAGGTTATAATTAATTACTTGATATTTTGCTCTGACAATTTACAGATTTACAGATGGGTAATTCTTGTTTGACCTGGGCATGTTGGAGCTTACCTGGTGGTAGTTTTGAATTAAAGTTCTTACAAGTAAATTTAAGCGCAATTTGTGACTGAATTATCCCCATTCAAAAAAAAAAAAAAACTGGAAAGCAGAAATGGAAGTAAGCTTAGAAAAAGAAAATGGGTAGTATATAAGTCAGTTTATGCTGCAGTGTTCTACACGA
Source organism: Camelus dromedarius (assembly GCF_036321535.1). Classification (NCBI taxonomy): domain Eukaryota; kingdom Metazoa; phylum Chordata; class Mammalia; order Artiodactyla; family Camelidae; genus Camelus; species Camelus dromedarius. The sequence continues at coordinate 64,547,064 of NC_087439.1, read as the reverse complement.
CAGCTCCAAGGGAGGGGCTGTAGTAGCGTGGTGAAGCGTTGTGGGTTCCAGTCCCATTGATTAGGTTCATAAACAGCTACTTCTCCACTTATTAGTGGGATGATCTTGACTACGCTAAGCCTCCGTTAGCTTTACTCCAAAATGGAGGGCTTAATTTTACCTAATTCGGTGTTTTGTTTTGTTTTGTGAGGATTAGAGGAGAAAGTCCCTCATTAGCTTGAGAGACAGTGCCTAGCACATTCATGGTAACTATTATTGATGATGTTTTAGGGACAGAGCCAAAGTAGAGTTTTCAGTGAAAGCAATCTGCTCCCAAGGCATATTTTTCCAACATAACTTCCTAATTCCTTCTAAAATAAGATACTGTTCTCAGAACAGTAGAAATTTGTCACTTAAATCTATATACACAGTTTATTTGTGCAACTGCATGTAGACTTTCATAAGCATAGGTAATGGTATGCAATTTGGTTTATGTCTTAAAGGGTCTCATTAAAGCAATGCCAAAGGGTAGAAATAGGACAGTCACAGGTCAGTCTACTTCTATAAGGCATGCTTAAGAAATGTTAATGCTTCCCCCCCCCCCAAAATAAGGATTATTCCAGAATTTAAAAATAAAATAAAACAAAATGGCAGGTGCTTTAACATATGAAGTCAAACTAGAGAAAAAACAGAAGTATACATGCTATCTTTACTCTTCTCAAAATTAATTATATAAATATTTATTGAGTGCCAAGCATGTGTCAGCATTATATGTAAACCTCAACAACAATAACAATAGAAATATAGCAGCCTCAGTTTTGTTAGGTGGCGATAAAAATGGATAAATTATTAGTTGTAAACTATTTGGGAATTTAGTATAGAAATGGAATATTATAAGTATGAGACTGTATCAAACGAACAAATTCTCTACTAGCATGTGATGGGCATTTTAGATGAAAAATAAAGGGAAAAAAGGGAATGGTTGGGTTATATATGCTGAATACAGCTTTATTTATTTTGCCCAATGATGGAAGACTAGATTTCTATTAACATAAGATAATAGAATTTTATTTTATTGTGGTAAGAGCACTTAACATGCAATCTACCCTCTTAACAAGTTCTTAAGTGTACAATACAGTCATGTTAACTACAGGGACAATGTGGTACAGCAAATCACTAGAACTTACTTATCCTGAACAACTGAAATTTTATGTCCATTGATTAGCAGCTCCTCATTACCCCCTACTCCTAGTCCCTGGCAACTACAATTCTCTCTGATTCTATGGGTTTGACTATTTTAGATACCTCATATAGATGAAATAATGCAGTATTTGTCCTTTTGTGACTGGCTTATTTCACTTAGCATAATGTCCTCAGGGTTCATTTATGTTGTCATATATGGCAGGGTTTCCTTCCTTTTTTAAGGCTGAATAATATTCTATGGCATATATATGCCAAATTTTCTTTATCTATTCATCCACTGATAGACATTTAGGTTGTTTTCATATTTTGGCTATTTTGTGAATATTTCTGTGATGAACATTGGAGTGCTAATATCTATTTGAGATCCTGATTTCAATTCTTTGGATAAATATCCAGAGGTAAGATTGCTGGATCAAATAGTAGTTCCAATTTTAAATTTTTTGAGAAATCTACATACTGTTTTCCATCATTTTGCATTCCCATCACCATTGGAATTATTTTTAATTAGATTAATAATTATCTAAGTAACTTTATTACCTAGCCTGTAGGCCTAGATGTGATTTGAAAATTTTACTCCCAAGAGATGTTAGGAAAAGATGCCAAAGGGAGAGAAACTGAAACTAATATCTTACTATTAGAATTAATATGTTTGGATTTGAAAGATTTGTAAGACTAACCACTACTAGAAAAATATTGAATTGAAAATCTGTGTTTTAGAAAAAGAGTTCAATCAAAAATAAAATGATTAAATTATTTTTAAAATGTAGTAAAAAGTAAATATTATATCAAGTATGAAGTGAAAAAAAATGCTTAATGTTTTCAGTATTAAAAGAAATGGGGAAGAAGCATATAGGATAAGAGAGTATATATGCTTTTATTTTTTCTGTTGTAACTTTTCCTCTTTCACTGAATTCATCATTTAATAATTTAACAGTGCTCTGCTAAATAGTAGATTATCTGACTAAATTAATTTGACTAAAGTGTGAACAAAGCTTAATGATGATGTAATAGCTTTAAAAAAGGAATTGCTGTGCTCACTCACATCTCTATTTGGTGGAATGTGGAAGAGGGCATATTGTTGAACCAGGTGTTCTTTATTTCCTTAACTAGTTTCCCAGAAAATAAATCACATGGAATTAAATACAGCTATAAATTGCCCATTGCTCCTCACATTTGTGAACAAAGCCTAAGAGGAATAGTTAAAATACAACTGGACCAAAGCAGGAGTGTAATTTGCAAGCCAGCTGTGTCTCAGAGAAACAAAAGAAGAATTATGCAGCATCTTTGCCACCTAATAGCCATTCATTCATTCATTCATTCATCCATTCATTCAACCAATCAGTATTTGCTCTCTTTCTACTACTGGTAGGATTTTAAGAGTGATAATCAATCACACCCCTTCCTCAACCTCTAAATTTAGAATGAGTTGAGAAACAAGACATAGTACTCAAATAGAGAGAAATATGAATATCAGCTTTACTACCGTTCAAGCTATTTGGAAAACAGGGCCTAGATCTGTAACCAAATGGGCTTCTTAGAACTCCATTCTCTGAGTCAAATGCATTTGCTCCCAAGCTGCAGACTTCCCACTTTGATGTGCAACTGAGAACAGGTTTCTTTGGAAAGAGAGTTAAGAAGAGTTGAGACAATCTTGCTCAATTCCATTTCCCAAAGTCACCAGTCACATCTGTTAGTTACCTCTCTTTTGTGGACCCAAGGTTAAATGATCTTTCCAGAGCCCCTGAAGGTTAACTTTGTGGGCCACGGTATGAATTCAGAGAGGTGCAAAATGGTTTCCACAACCACCCACGAGGTACCAGATGCTGTGCTATGTGCTGGTGATCCTGTGTTGGACAGAGAAGGTAGGGTCTCTGTCCTTGATGCTGTCTGGTATTGACTATAATCTTATTGTCACATCATATACTTGGATATAGGGAAGTAAATTATAAGTGCCAATTTTTACCTAACCTTAACTTTAGAAGTGATAAGTCCTTCAGTGCCTATCTAGTTAATGTACAAAGATGACCAGCTTGAGTTTCTAGAAGAGAGGGTAAGATGGAAGGTTAAGGACCTGGGCATACCTGAGTCATTACGCCTAGTGGTCTTCAAGGTTTGTTTTTCTGACAGTCTCCAAAGACATTGCAGAACTGACCTTTAAAACACAACAGTTGATGAAGAGTGTACAACCCAAACACAAACTAAGCAAACAAAGAAACAAACCAAAAAATAAGTGAAATCCACATTTCAGCAGGCAAGGTATGAAAGGGAAAGAAAAGCCAGGTGGTGAAAGGTGGAAGAGATGAGCAAAATTGCTCTCTCTAGCCCAGCCTCCTCTATGCCTCATCTTTTCCCTTCCACAGAGCACAATTTCAAACAGTTCCCAGTGGATACAGCTACGTATAGATGGGAAGAACGAGCCAGGGTGGAGGAAGTGATTGGTATAGTCTATGAAGTTTTTTCCCTAAATCGTCTGCTCTTCTCACTGCTTTTCTCCAGAAGTCTGCCCTCTGTATATTTAGAAATAATTCCTCCCTTGGTTAGATGGAAAATTATACTCTACTCTTATATGAAAATGTTTTTTTCTGAATTGGTTTACAATTTAGATCATGAGTATATAAGCAAATTTGGGCAATATTTATTTAGGGAATAGTAACATATTCCCTATATATGTATGAATAGTTATTTTTATCTTTAAAAGCCTGTGATATAAGCATTTGCCAACCCCAATGCGCTTGACCTTACTGAAATGAGATTTCTGGATAGAAGCTCAATGTTTCTGCTGCTCCTTGTGGTAAGGCTTTTATTATCTTTAGTGGACTATGTATATTTGGGTTGATAAATAACATTAAGTGGAGAAAAGGACTGACTTGATTAATGAAAGCAGTTTAAATATGTCTTTACTTCTAAATAGAAGATTAGTACAGATATAAACCTGAAGTTTCTTTGTTATATTTCAGCATTTTGTTGTCAGTTTGGTTGAGTCAATATGAATAAAAAGGTCACAACATCAACAACATCTAACTAGTCTTTTGACTTTGAGGCACTTAGATCTAAAATTAGATAATGAATTAAAAGTTAATTTTTTAATTGGCTATGATCTTGAGAGTTGAAGAATATTCTTATAATTCCGTATGCACTTAAATGGTGATGAAGAATTAGACTATAATGGAAATGAGTACCCAATTAAAATTCAGCTTCTAAATGGATCCTGTCACATGCAGAATTTAATTTACATGAAGGTTTTACTAAGAAAAGTTATTGGGATGTTAGTAAGAGACCCAGAGGGGAGAAAGTAAAATGAAGAGCTGTAAGGACATAATAAAAGGATTGATACTACTTATACCAGATCAAGGAAAAAAAGTAAAAGGAAGAAAGAAAAATAAACCAAAGTGGTCATTTGCAAATAATACTTAGATAAGTACTTGTATTTTAGAAAGAGAACAGCTGTTTTCCACGCCTAGTAAGAACAAATCGAAGTCCTTCTCAATTCCACCAAGAGGGAGTCAGATTAAACTCACCTTAGAATTTGTTGCTTGCTTATATCGCTCTGTAGTGATCCACCTGGAGACAGGCAGCAGCTAGTAGACGCACATTTCACACTGAGCAAGGTGAATTACAGTACGTGTTTATTCAACTCATTTTGGTGATTAAAAAATTAATAGCTTTCAGTGTTCAAAATAACCGTTGGTCTCTTTGAATTTGACTTAGACCTTTCACTTGAATTTGCTATGGCAAAAATATGTGAGAATATGAGAAGTGTAAAATAATTTTTCTGCAAGGTTTATTTGTATAATCTATTCTAAAACTGAGTAGAAGAATACAGGATTTTCTTTCTATACTCCTATATTTTAGAATGCATTGAGTAAGGAGAGCTTTCTCATTTTTTCTGTATTTTCAAAGTGAATTAGAGTCTGAAACAGTTTGTTATGTAATTTAAGCACTGTCAGCCTCTTTTATGTGAAATCCCTAGTAAATTGATATAAATGATCCTTGTGTTTTGAGTTACCATGATATTTGTCTTAACTCTGCATAAGATGTATTTGAACACTCACATGCAGCAGACTCAACATGCGTATTCTGGTATAACCATCCACTGACCTTTCCCTTCTTTGCCCTTTCTCCCTCAGTATCATGCACATCTTCTTCCCACTATAATATCTCCACACTGACTACACTTAAGATATTGTAGAAAGGCACTGTTACTTCAACAGCAGAAAGGCAACTCAAAACATACACTTGTCTCTTTAAAAATTTATAACTAGAAGAAAATTAAAACTAACTATTTAATTATGCTTTTTTAGTATTTTTTAAATGGTATTTTTTTAGATTGTAACTTAATGATGCTTTATTCATCCAACAAAAATTAACTGATTATCTACTGTGTACTAGGCACTGATGCCCTGGAGGCAGGCACATCCGTGAACAAAGCAGACCCAGCACTCCGCCCATGTGAAGTTCACTTCCTAGTGGGATAAGGAAGCTGTTTTACACGACACTGGTTGATGTGTTAGAAGACAAGGAGAGCTGTGAAGAAGAGTAGACTAAGGAGACAGGGTGCTGGAGGCATGTTGTAATTCTAAATAGGTCTTGCCAAGAAGATGGATGACATTAGAGTAAAGACTTGAAGGAATTGTTCAACTTTAGACTTTAAATTCAAAATCTGACAAGTTTCCTTTTTAAAATTTTAATTTTTATTACTTAAAGCATGAAGGAGAAGGAAAGGGTGAATTATTTTATGAAAGAGAAATCTCTGAAAGGAAAAGATGTTTTATGTATCTTTGCATCTTCAGGTGTTTAAGAGATACTCTTCTTGAACTTTCCTTTATTTTATCATCCATGCACATATCTGGTCCTTTTACTATATGGCGGGGGTTGGTGGGGACTGGGGACATTTATCGATGTATCTCCGGAGCCTAGCAGGGTACTTTGCACATAGTGGGAGCTAAATGATGGTGTGACCTGAAGGTCTAAACTGTCCCATTGGCATATACATTTTTATTAAACACTTAGGGACTATGTCATGATAGAGTTCATTTATTTTGTAGAACTCATATAGCCTTTGGTTACTTTCCCTGACATTCTATGAGTGTACAGACTTCTCTTCACCTTAAGATTTCCTTTGCACTATCAGCTTTCGAACTACCAAAGTGCTCTGGTAGTAGGCACTAAAATTATAACAATGTTACAGTCTAATTCCTAGACTACAGATCTCTTTCTACTACGACTGAGGCTAATAAAATATCTTATGATGGTAGCAAGGTGATTTCTTTTGGACTCATTGGAATGAAATAGCATTTGGGGACCTGTTAGCTAGAAGAGGGAATTCCAAATAATAGCTCTTTGTTCAGTCTCTCCATCAATTCATAGGTAAGTCAATTGGCACTTACCATTTTAAACTCATCAGAGGCCAGTGTAGTTAAGTGGAATATAAAGGGTACTACAGGCAATAAACAGAAGCCTTGTAACAATGTAATGTGTAGTGGAAAAGAGGATTGGAAGATCCATAAAAGCTGCCAAAAGGAACAAAAAATATAATTAAAGGAGCAAAAAGACATATTGAACACAATCTCAGGGACTATTTTGGGCAACAGTAAATGTCTCCTCAAATGTATCTTTAAAAGATGGAAAGCAAAGTAGAAAACTAGTCCCATGGAGACAGGAAGAAAAATACCAGATAGAATTGTAGGAATACGCTAACAAAAGTCAGATTGATTATGCTAATTTTTACCTTTCTTTAAAATAATTAGATGGCATCTAGCCCATAGATCAGACAATATGAAATTCTTAGGTGCGAAGAGGATAGAGAAAAGCAAAAGGAAAAATATAAACAGAGGTGATATATTAGACAGGTATGGCTCAGAGTAGGGTAGATAAATTGTTACATAGAAGACAATTGAAATTTGTCATCCACATGCCAAGTTTTGCCAACTAAGTACAGTTATTTTAGGTTCTATCAAAGTTAAATATTATTTAAGAAAATGTTTCCTGCCTTCCCTCCATTTTGTGAAAGCATGTGGGTTACACATGACTTCCCCAAGAACAGAAAATAATACTTTCAGTAGAAAATATTTTTCTGACAGTGAATTTCTATTACTTGGACCAAAGGTTTTCACCTAGTGAAACATGTCAGAGATACCTAGGAAATTTTCTCAGGAAACACATCCCTACTAAGAACCATCACCATAGACGTTTGATTAGCTTATAACAATCTTTGGAAATACACTGAACATAATCACTCTTACTTCCTAAAATCATCAACCTCTGTCTTGAATTATAAATAAAGACTGGTTGACAAATTAAAATATAAAATAAGAATATTGGACTATTAGAAGCGACATGCAAACTTGATTTCCTGATACAGAAGCAGAATTCAGAACTTGTGTGTTAAGCCAATCTCTTGTCAGGGAAATCTTGTCATCACTCATTATTACATTAATTATTTATTGTGGTTTCCTCTGTGCTGAGTAATTCCAAAAGCTTTTTTAGTTTGGTGGCTGAGAAGATAAACCACGACTATTTAAAGGTAAAGTGTGAAGCTTGAGATCTTGAACACTGGTTCCAAAACTGTAGATAAAATAAAACTTTACCTCAAAGATCATTTGAAAAGCAGGTGAAGGACATCATTCTTTTGGCTAACTCTGTCCGTGGACACTCACATACACACTCATACACACAACCACACATAACATGTGCAGGACAGCACTTTCTCAGAAATATACATTGAAATCTATGCATTGCAGCTCCAATCAAAAAATAAACTTGATATTGAGCGGAATACTGTAAACATCAATTTTAATAGAAAATACTCAGATAGTTTTGTGTGTAAATAAAAGTTAATATGTATACACACTACACATAAACAATATATAGGCACATGGTGTATTGGTTTAAAGATAATCAAACACTACGTTGAAGAGCAATCATTCCAATGTCAAGGGACTTGTGTACTTTGCAACTTAAAGAGGGACCTATTTCTACAGAGACGATTACTATAGAAAAATAATGAGGCTTTACCATTTTAACACTTAAAAAGATGAGTTCATTTTATAAAGCTAGAGAAACGTAGAAACAGAGGTCTACAAATCATGTATTGTGTTCCTGCTGTATACCAAGGTTGGTGTGTGTGTGTGTGTGTGTGGTAAGACTGGAGGTGGATGGCAGAATACCAAACGATTGGACATTATGAGTCCAGAGCTAAAAATGTAAGGAAAGGAAAGTAGAGAATTAGTATGTTTCTGTCTTTAGTGGCTGCACTTAACCTTTGCAGAGAGAACAGTGCAATGATCTTTCTTACTTCAGTAATTTCAACGCAGCCAAATTTGTTTCATCTGTATCCCTATTCATTCCCCCAACCTCATTTTGAAAGAGCTCTCAGATATCATATTATTCTATGCTTAAGTATTTCAGTGTAACTCTTTAAAAAATGAGAATTCTTAAAAAGATATAACTATAATGTCATCATCAATCTTAAAAAATATTACACTAAATATAATAAAATATCAATTCATTATTCAAATTTCCTTAATTATCGCAGAGATGTTTTCTTTATAGTTTGTTTAAAACTGTGACCCAATTATTTTGTCATAGGGTTTTTCACAGAGTCCAGATTTTGTTCCCCAAAGTGTGGTTTAACACCTTCCTCTCTCCTCTGAACTTTATGGAAATTGAGAATTAGACCTAAATTCTTTCAATAATAGAATTTAGAGTATTTTTTTTGAAGAATTTGGAGTATTTTCTTTACCAAAAATTTTATAGAAGCTAGTTCAAAGATTCGTATAGTAAAATAGTCAAATTCAGAATGCCTTGTAATCTGAAGAGAGACCCAGACATGAATATAATTAACTCTACTAAAAAGCAGAAATGTGATATATTTTCAGATGTTCCATCGTCCTTGCTTTTGCATCAGTATTAACAGAGTGATAAAGTTTCCATTTCTTTATGATCAGAAGGCTTGGGGAGGGGGCAGCCCCTGAGACAACTCCATCACACACAAGAGCTCTGCGGATTGCCATTTGATAGATAACCTTGAAGATTCCTTCTAGCTCTAAGCCTCAGAGTAATGATGAGCTGTATGGTACAATTCACAATGTTTTTGCAAACTCATGAATTTCCCTTAAAGCTATATGTGAGCAAAGGTAAGGAATATTAAGAGAGAAAAGACAGACACATAGCATTTCTGCTAAATGGAAACATTTCCAGATTGTCAATAACTCTACCAGGAGACAATGTATTGACATACTTCAGTTCCTCTTTCAAGCAAAACACAATAAAACACCTGCCAGTGACAAGAGCCATACATTTGAAGAAAAGTGATAAGTAACAGGAGAACGACTCCAAATCCAGTATGGTTTCATCAAATGTGCATTTATTTAGTACATTGGTGTATACTTTTGGATTTTTTTTCTAGTAGTTGTGTTTCATATTTTGTATTCTGCTAAAATTCATGAATCTGTTTCTTTAGGCACAGACAGCACACATTGTCCTGGAAGATGGAACGAAGATGAAAGGTTACTCCTTCGGCCATCCATCCTCTGTTGCTGGTGAAGTGGTTTTTAACACTGGCCTGGCAGGGTGAGTAATGCTTCTATTCCAAAGTTTTATTCTTCCTCTGTATAGGGGAACAATGGGATGATCTTACTCACGGTGGGAAACTGAAGTCACTGCATCATCATAATGACACCACACATTGTCCTGAAGTACAAGCCTCGTGCTTGTACATAGCCTACTCCCGCCTCCCCTGAAAAAAGGCATAGACACAAACTCTTCTCTGCTGCTGTAAAGGAAAGAGAATATGGACACTGGTGTTCCCCTGATGAAAAAAAAAAAAAAAGGAACAAAATTGATTCTAGAAACTTAGGGCGCAAGTTATGTGAGATTTCCAAATAGCTTCTGCACAGCAAGGGGTGTGGATCTGATCAAGGTGAGAACCAGGAAAAGGATAGGTAGTACACTCTGGTGCCATTCCGTGAGTAACGTTAAGAGTCAACTTTGCACGTCTAATATGAGCTACTAGAGGGAGCTAAGAAGGTCCTTAGGTATTTTATCTAGTTTCACACTCTAGTAAGAAAGGTGAAACAACAGATAAATTTATTGTCTTAAAGTAATCAACGGGAGAGGACGTGCATAGGTCTGATATTTTCAAAATTAATCAACTGAGACTGAATTTGGTATTTAAGATCTGCTAATAGGTGTACAGCCACAAAGATAAGAGTTGCTACAGAAATCAGGAGGCTGTTCTTATCTGGCCAACAAATGCTCCTCTGGGAACCAGGAGGTTGAAGTTTTGGTCTCAGTTCCAGTGGTAACTGATTATGTGATATTGAGAAAATCATTTAACCTTTCTGAATCTTGGTTACCACATATAAAAAAAGTGAGGGGATTGGATTAGAAAGTAATTTAAGACTAGGGGTTAAAAAATTTTATCAAAAGTTTCCATTAAAGATTCAATAAACTATAAAATGTTTGATGAATTCTTTAGGGAAATTCAGTTAGCCTTATATAGACAAGGAGGCTTTGGGTTAACTGATACTGAAAGATATTGATTGACCAAACTTCCATTATACTATTAATGTGCATTCTCCTCTAAACTCTTAGCTCTCTGAAGTGAAGAATATTAGATGGTTTTTTAAAATGGTTCCACTGGTAAGAACATTAAATTACAGTGTATGAAACCTGTTTGCAAAGTTTTGCTTCACCAGGCAATTATTTAAGCTTTTCGACAGCACTAATTACTAGCTGTGTTAATATACCTGCCAACAAACGACTGTTTAATATACATCAGGATGATGGAGAGCACTGGGGTTTTCTTCTCTGTGATAGATTGCGGGTAATAAATCTTGTCACATCACAAAAGTCAAACAGGACCTGATGGATTAATTTGCTTCCAACACTACAGTTCTCTAGGACAAGCTGTATTTATTCATTTACTGGAGAATATATTGTAAGCGTATGTTTAAGGGAAACAGCCAGTTATTTTATGGAGAGAAAGAAGAAAGGGAAGTAAAATTAAATTAATTAATGATTTTTTTTGATGTAGAAAAAGGCATACATTAAAAAGATTAGTCCACAGATCCTATTTTCCACTGAGAAATGCTGCTTTTATTCATTGAGTGGCTCACTCAGTAAGGTGGTTAATAATTAAGGGGGTTATTTTGTTTTTCATCTTCAAGAAATGCATTTATATTGCATGTAAGCCTTGGTTAAAAAATTATTAGTTCCTGACAGGTGAGAGGCACCTGAGAAATTAGCTGACGGATGGGTGGATAAATACCACAGTGCTCCAGTCACCTTAGAGGCTGTTGAGCTGAAAGACTAAGTGTTCTGTTGACAAAGGGAGCTCTGGGAGGGGCTGGTCTGGTTGGGGGTTGAAGAGTTTATGTTGACTATGGCCTGAGCTGAACTTTATTGGTTTCGAGGTTGTCATTCTGTCCCCCTTAGCACCTAAATTCACCTTCAGTAGTAATCCACAAGAAAGATTCGGTTTAACTTTCCCTGTGGAGAGTGAAAATGCAAGAGGGTGAAAAAAATCTCATTGCAGTGTATTCCAGTGCATAGAATAGCTATAGATAGACCCAAGTATTTATGAGGATAACATTTCTTATTATTAAGAATAGGAATTCTACGTATAGTTTTATTTATATATAGAACGAAAATAAGCACACATGTATTCTTATTTTTACCTCCCCAAACATTAAAATAAAACCTTCCTGCATTTCTTCCTAATTTTACATCAGTACTTTAACAGTTATTTGGAATCTTTTAATTTAGATGTCAGAAATGCTTCAGGTCAATTTTTGTGGGATTGATTTCATTCTAAGTTGATATTAACTTTTAAACATATACCTCTTTCTATAATTAAAATATTTAAAAAATCAACTCTATTTAGTATTTCTTTCATAGAAATTAACTCACTATTTTAAATGTTTAATGAATTTTAATAAATATATAGACCCATGTACCCACTGCTGACATAATCAAGATGTTCTTCACTATCATAAAAGACATTAAAAAAAAACTTTTCAATTTTTGATAGTTAATATTTTGGTGAAATGTCAGTCCTCAATAGTAAATGTCAGTTTGGATTCATTCATATCTGGTAGGCTAGGAGAATCTTTAGGGTATCTGCAAACTTTAAATAGAGCAATATTTAAAAAACTAAGATCCTATGAAGAAATTTTTAAAGAATCAAATAATTTAAGAAAATGAAGGAATGAAAATTAAATGAGAATATGCTTTAGTACTTGAGTCCATTTTTCTTTTTTTGTTTATTTTTCAATTTTTAAAATTTTTATTGACATGTAGTTGATTTAAAATGTTAGTTTCAAGTGTGCAGCAAATTGATTCAGTTATACATGTACATCCATTTTTCTTTTCATATCAATCGTATCATGGCGTAAGTTTCCATATTCTATCATAAAACTTCCCTAGGTTTGGCAAAATCTGGAGACAGGCTTATAGGATTTTATTCTCATGTTCTCTAATTTTCAAGGTTTTAATCATTAACATTGTGTGTGTAGAATACAGTTACATACATTTTTTGCAGGTAATTTTTTGGCATCTTTATCCAGGTACCCGGAAGCTCTTACTGACCCTGCTTATAAGGGACAGATTCTCATCATGGCCAATCCTATTGTTGGGAATGGTGGAGCCCCTGACACTTCTGCGCTGGATGAACTGGGACTTAGCAAATATATGGAATCCGATGGAATTAAGGTAGTACCAGTGATGACTATTTAACAAGTATAGTTGGTTTATTTTAAGAATCTAGGCTGGACAAAGTTTCAGCCTCAATACTGTAGTACAAATCAGTAAACTTATATTCTCAGCCTCCTTCCAAGGTATATGAGAATCATCTTTAACATGACTTTATTCTGAATTTCATTTCTCAGGGCATTTTGGATTTGTTCTTAATGCTGTGGATGAAACTTGACTTCATTAGGAAAATGTTATAAGTTCAGATAACAGCTATGCTTCGGGAATTGGTATTGAATCGCCTTTTCAAAGAATTTTAAGAATCAGCTCTGTATCAACTATTTACCTTTTAATCTTACCTTCTTTAGGAGATGAATAAAAGATAACTTGTATTTCAGTCTAAAAGTAAACATAATTAAAATTTCCTATTCAAGGTAAATTTGAATAATATCTGAAGAATGTGAACCAGATAATTCAAAAATTTATACTCCAAATTCACCACTTTTTTTTTCTTTTTTATCACCACTCTATTTTTTAATGACTTGGGACTGATCATTTAATTTAGATCTGCATCTCACAATTTCCCCCCAAAATTCAGTCTCCCTTATGTAAATGTAAATTTAAAAAATTATTTCATTCTCCATGTGCATTAAGCAAGCAGTTATTAATTAGATTATTGATAATGCCATGAGGGAAAAATACAGGGTGCTGAGAGGTGAGACCTAGTTTGGCAAACCAGGTAAGACTGTCTTCCACATGATAATTAAGGTAACAATTTTATATTTTAAGAGAAAATTGTTGACCATGTTTTTTTCTTCAAGTCTCCAAAATTTTAAGCCTTGTATCAGTGGATCTAATAAATTAAGTGAGCTGACCCTTAAGACAAGTCAGAAGAATTGGATAATATTTTGTTTATTTATTTTAAAAATGATCGCCTGTCTTTCTAGGTTGCAGGTTTGCTGGTGCTGAATTATAGTAATGACTATCACCACTGGCTGGCTACCAAGAGTCTAGGGCAATGGCTACAGGAAGAAAAGGTGAGAAATATGATAGGACATCCAGCATCACTTAAGGACAATTGGTGGGGTTTGTGGAAAGTTGGGAAGGCGTATGTCATTGAAAAGGGCCAAACAGATGTGGCAGTTTGGGATCCTTTTATTTGAGAGAGCGACTCCTTCTGTTACTCAAGGGTGGGAAACATTTTAACTCCGAAGACCATATATTTTCATCTTATCCACTAGATGGCACTCATACATGCTTTGTAGCATTTCTCTTTCAGGAAAGGGGTTAGAAAAAAATTTAGAATTTTGTGTTCTTTGGAGCAACTTAACTTCCCCTCCTCTTTAACCAGGATTTAGATATGTAACTTGCATCACAGGTTCTAGTACCAGCTCCACCTTGTGTGACCTTGCTCAGGTCATGCAATCATACCATACTTTCTTCGTTTGAATTCTTATTGGATATAAGCAGATTGCCATCAAGTCTCTTTGGCTTAAAGGTTATGACTCTATGATGTATAATTAGACATCATCTCATTTGAAGAAATAAATGAAAAAAATAAGTTACTAATCTTATCTTATGTCTTCCTTACTTTGAGTACTATTTTCTAATCAGATAAGAGAGTCCTCCTGGTTTGAATGTCAGACATACTTGAAGTTAACGGACCTGATATACTAAGCATCATTTCCAGTGTAACTGTAGCTGCATTATGTTAAATTGCTGCTGGGCTTGTAACTGACAGAGTATTATTCTGGGAAAGCTCTGCCTCTCCAGCAAGCCAATTGGGGCTAAATGTTGCTTCTTTCTAACAAATCAAAAAGTTTTGATCTTGGTTTCCTGGGTCTCATTCTTGCTAAATTTTAAAAGAGAGAAGGTATCTGTATTATCTCCTAGGTCTTTGCTAGTTTCTTCACAATTATTATCTGAATTTACCTGTTTGTAACTGTCATTCAGGAAGCTCCTCCTTCCTCCCTTTAATATTTCTTTTGTGTTATTTAGGCATCTGATATTACGGTCCCTCTGTGTCAGAACTTAAAGTTTAAGTATAAGCTTAAGCCGTGGTTTGTTAGTTTGTTTTCAGAATGTGCTTTGAATCTTCTTCCATGATCAGAGACATGCAGAGTAGAAGAGGGTCTAAGATAATAGCCAGCTTGCCTCCTTCTATGCACAGGTGAGGGAAGACGGCTTGCTCAAACATCACTCAGATAGCTGGTGGAAGCAAAGAAATTAGAACCTGCCTTCTGATTCTTAACTTACTGCTCTTCCCCCTTTATCCATGGGGGATGCGTTCTGAGACCCTGAGTGGGTGCCAGAAACTGTGGGTAGTACTAAACGCTACCTATACTATGTTTTTCCTATACGTACATACCTATGATATAGCCTAACTTGTAAATCAGGCACCTATTCCTGCATCACTACTCTTGTGCTTTGGAGCCACTGTTCAGTTGGAATAAGAGGGTTACTTGAACAAAAACACATGGTACTGCCACAGTTGACCTGATAATTCACATGGCCACTAAGTAACTAACAGGTGAGATACACTAGACAAAGGAGTGGTTCACATCCTAGGTGGGACAGAGCAGGATGGCAGGAGATTTCATCACACTATTCAGAATGGCGCACAACTTGAAACTTATGAATTCTTTTATTTCTAGAGTTTTCCACTTAATATTTTTAGACTGTTGTTGATCGCAGGTAAATGAAACCACAGAAACCAAAACTGGAGATAAGAGGGGGACCAGCTATACCACATCTATCTCTATCCAGCCTAGTCAAAGAAACTAAAACAAATGGTGGTGTTGCCTGACTTACTAACAGATTGGGCAAAATTCAATACAGACTGACTATGTAACAAGCAACTTCAGGAAAAATGTGCCAGTAGCCTATTATGTGCCAGGAACATTTGGTTCACAGCATGGATTTATATATTATTTACTTATCTTTGCTTATGAAGTTCACAAATTCCATTATTTCAAAACATATATGTATATATAAAATTATATTACTTATTTAACATCCTGGATTAAAAGCAACAAAACTGTAGTGGAAGACTGATGTTCAGAATCTCTCATTTTTCATTCTGAAGAATTCTGAAGAATGGAGATTGAGTCCTGTGCCCAACCAGAACAGCAATTTACCTTGTTCTCGCCACATGGTCGCCCTGGATCAGAGAAAAGAAGGAGTAGGGAAATTATTTACTACTCAGGAAGATAGATGATGTCAAGTCAGTATCTTCAAAACACTAGACTGGATCTAATTTCCTCCAATTTTACTGTCATGACAATTTTATGTTTCTTATAGGTCCCTGCAATTTATGGAGTGGATACAAGAATGCTGACCAAAATAATTCGGGATAAGGTAAGACCATCATCATCTTCAGCCAAATCTATGTCTCTTTACATATGTATGTGTATATGTATATAAAGAGACACACACACACACATACATATATATATACATATATGTATGTGTGTGTGCGTGTATTTTTCTCAATGAGCGAGGAATCCATTGGTGTGTAAAAGAACAAATCTGGCCATTTTCTGCCATTTGGGTCTCTGTCATCCTGTTTTACTATCTCTGGTATAATTTTCAAGACTGAATACTTACTAGAGTGCCCACTATGTGTTCACTATCCCAAGTGACAAATCAAGGCCTTTGTAATTCAGCTTACATGACAGGGCTGGTGAAATAAGAGGAGGAGGTAACTAGGTGTGTAACAGTTTTGCCTGAATTGAATGCCTACCTGCTGAAAAATGAAGACCAGGAAGTATACAGCACTGGTGCTGTTACCTGTTTTGTCCTCTTGGAGGGTTTATTTTTGGAATTAGTGAGTTATAGTTCATGGGTGTACTAGGTGAGCCCTGCATACCCTGCTTGTGTTGTCTCGGTTTTGTAGTCTTTCTGGAGATTGTTCCAATGACCAAGATGATAAAAGGTAAGATTATCTTTTGCTTTCATATCTGATTGCTGAAACATTTGACCCTCCCTCTGAGAATATCTCATCACCACCTGCTCACTTCTTGTTGTTGTAAGAGGTGGACACTATTTTTCTTATGTGAAACCTTCATATCCCAGGCCAGAAAGAAATTGCACCTTACTAATGTTAACTAAATTTCCTAAATGCCACTAAAGTTTTCTCATTGAATTATATGTATTTTCTTTAAAAAAGATACAATTTCAAAGTGAAATAGATGTTTCAAGAAAATCTGCTGTAGATTCCTTGTTGGAATATGTATTGACACAGAATCTCTGCAAATGGAAAGAAAGAACAGCTTTGAAAATAAGAGCATGGCCACATAGCCATGGCCAGAAGGAAGGCAGAGAGAATGTCCAGTCCTTGCACTCTCCCTCTGACTTTATACCCTCCTCCATGATTTTCCTGAGAATAGATACTAGTGAGATTACATGTCCCAAGTAGAGTTTTGGGTTTTCTTAGCCCAGTGATGTTGTGGGAGGAGTAAACAATGATGAGGCTTCCAGAATGAGAGAGGAATGAAATCAGGAAATTCAAGCTGCAGAATTGGCAGGTTGAATAGAATATGTAATTAAGGCCTAGTAATTTGGGAAAACATTTTACAAGACCTATTGTGTTCTTCATGTGATATATTAGCTTGAGGTTAACACTGCTCTTATCAGAGGCAGTTAGGTTTTCAAATTTTGGCTGAATAGAATAGCACAGACAAAACAGTCATTTTGCCTAATATATTTGATTGTGAGTGATGTGGGTTCATACTAAAAATGTATGTTGTGGCTTTCAGTTCTATTAGTCTTAGGTTGAAAAGTAAGGCTGTTATTCATTCAGCGTGCTTTAAGAAAAAGGTAATGAGAACAGAAAGCCAAATGTCAAAATTAGGTATCCATAAATATCAAGGAATTCTGTGATTTGGATTGGGAAAGTAAGTGGAGACCATTATGAAACTTAATAATCCAATGTAGAAGTGAAAATGTTTTTTAGTATTTTTCCCAGAGTGTGAGTTAGTCCTCTGCTTTTAATAAGCACACTGAAATAACCATCTGAATGATGTACTGACACTCACTTACTTCCAAGTTACTTCTTCCCCTAAGGAATAAGTTTCACAGGGAAATAAAGGCTTTCTTCTGTTTCCTTCAAAGCAACAATTTCCTTGGATAAAAGCAAATCAGTAAGTTATCTTGACTCCCCCTCATAACGTCTTGATTAGTGAATATAATATACCATTTTCCTAATTAGATCAAGACTTACTAGACTTATTCACGGATGAGTAAATCTCAAGGCACAGCTAATAATAATAAGAAAACATTTGCCATGTTCAAACTAGCAAGGTTAATTTGTGAAAACGTCACAGGTTAACATTCTTTAAAGTTCAGGGCCTTAGGCACATCTGGACATTAATATGTCTAAAGCAGTGAATATTTTCATTACCACTTCTCCAAGTTTATAACTTATACAGCATTTCACATTTTTTTGTGAATTAATTTTACTCTTTAATCAATTTCCGTTTTTTTTTCCTAATTTTCTACAATTTTTAGATTTCCTTTTTTCTCAATAGATTGTTTTGTCCACATCTCCCATGAAATATCTTTAGGTCATAAGTACCCTAAATACTCTGATTCGCACCTACACGGAACCTGAATTCTGTTTCCTTTTGACTTTGCTTAACTCAGGTGACTGTCTCAGCCCTAAAAGAACTAATTATACTTCCCAGAGTTTCCCAAAATGTACCATGCAGACTACTTCATCTTTCCAAGCTGAGAAGATGAAGCTCTTTTGCTGATGGCTATAAGTAGTTATAAAGACATCTGAATACTGGAGCAGCTGTTAAGCCCCTATGAATTTATCCTGTCAGCACCTTCTTTGTTGCTCCCTGTTAACTGTCTAATTTTTTAATTGATAGGGTACCATGCTCGGGAAGATTGAATTTGAAGGTCAGTCTATGGATTTTGTGGATCCAAATAAGCAGAATTTGATTGCTGAGGTTTCAACCAAGGTGAGAGATTTTCCTTTGTATTGTGTAGTTTTATTTCATTTCCTTTAGACCTTCCTTTTTTGTAATATCAAGATCTTCATTTAGGCAGAGGTCATCTTCCAGAAGTACCAGAGTTGAGGGGAAAAAAAGAGGTCCCATAGCAGCTAAAGTGGATGTATCACAAAATCAGTGCATTTTAAAGTTAGTAACTTTTACCTACAAGGAAACTTTCAGGGGCTGATTTAGAGACTGTTTACTATTAGTTTAACTTTTCTTTTTTCCTTTTGTGATTTCCCAGGTCAAGGCTTTAAAAACGTCAGACAGAGGGCTGTTGAATTGCCAGAGACAGGCACAGTGACAATCAGGAGTCAGAGCTGATGGTCTGCCGGAGAGCCAGGGGCGCTTTGTAGGAATCAGACCCAGTACTCAGAGTCTGGGGCTCCTACTTGTGCAGAGTTACAAAAGTATTCCTGAAGACACTGAAGATTTAATATATTATAGCTCAGTCCAAAAATTAGTGTTCCTGATGACTGTATCACCCCAAAGTGAGATCTGTTTAGTGTATATTTATAAGAAGCTATAGAATACAGCTCATAAAGAGGTCTGTTGGTTTTGATTGAATATCTATTAATATGGTTGTGAGTATCTTGGGCTGCAGTCCCTGTCCTTCAGGACCACAGAGTTTGGTGGGGTAGGCAAACAAGTAATCACCGAGGATAGAATACTGTGGTCAATGCCATCCTGGAATTTGCAGGAGGTGCCACAAGGGCAGACGTGGGGAAACGTCAGATGAGACAGACGGATCAGGGAAGGCTCTGCAGGTTGTTGTTCTGAGGTATAAAGAACAAGTAGGCAGATGGAGACTGAGGAGAACTTCGTTTCGGGCAGAAGAAGTGGAGTGTGTCGAAAGGCACAGAGGTGTGAAACAATATGGTGGGTTTGAAGGGTTAGGCATAGTTTGATGTGTCTGACCAGAGGGTTCATACATCCAGGTTCTCACATTTGGCTGAAGATGAGGGGTGATGGACGAGGCTGGAGTTAGAGGGCTGAGTATCATTGGCCAAATAAATCAATGGAACTAGAGACCCCTGGGAACCTATTCAGCGTCATTTTGGAACAGAGTAAACTGGCTGAAAGAGCAGGTGACTAGAAGGTTATTGCAGCCAATTAGGGGAAAATCCCTGAAAGCCCAGGCTGAGCAGTCGCAGCAGGAGACGAGACAGCAAGGCGGTTTGGACAAGTAGGGGCAAGAGGTTTCCACCGCATTTCCCCATGAAGTGATTCGGTTTGGGACGCAGCATGCCAGAGGGCCATTTTTATAGAATTTTAGAGTTTAGAACTACCTTCAGAATCTAGCCTAGCATGTTCTGAATGTGAGGAACATTGGCCTGGAGAAAGTCACCTTGAACAAATTCTGCAGTCAAATAAGGCTGAAAAACACTGCCTAATATGTTCTTCTCTTAGAGAGTCCCAGTAAACCCATATATTCAACTTTCTGTGGGGCCTTGCTTACTTCAGTCATTCTATATGGAGAGTATATGATGCGTTCGTGTAGAGACCAGATTGCAAATTTCATCTTTAACAAATTTTGAAAGCGTCCTAAATTTTGAATGTGCTAGCTAACTCTCGAAGCTGGAACCAGTGTGGGCACCCAGCCCTCTAGGCTTTCTCTCTCTCTCTTTCTGTTAAATCTGTGAAAATGGATCTGACTCCAAGCAGTGCTTAAAAACGTAGGTAATGATTATGATATGCTCTGGGATCCTTTTATGAAGTCTACCATTTAAATGCAAATGATTGCATAGTAACCTAAAGGGACCGGTGTCTACACTAGCTTAGCTATCCCTCTGACTTAGACTGATTTTACCCACTAGCTCCACTGCATAAGCCTGATGCACAATAGCGTTACCCCATCCAAACTTTACTGCAAGTTGAGGATCAAGTAGTGTTTAAAGCATGATGTATCTATTACTACATATGCCAGTGCTGAGTCAGGCAGTAATACTTAAAAACTCCATTGCTACTGGTTGTTAATGAGGCAAAACATGGGAAAGATGGTTGTTAATTATGGAAGCAACCAATATCTTAGGGATAATTGTTATTGCTGTAATCAACATTTTATATAAAACAGCAAAATACTCTTTTCTCATAAAAAGGATACAGTTTGTGGCATTTGCTGTGCCTTTCTTCCCAAATTGAGTGTTAACTGCCAGTCACTTCCTAGGAGTTAGCAGTCAATCTGTTACCCAGAGCCAAGCATCCTGAGATGTGTTTATGATATTGGTGTGTTTCTTATAGCTGAAACTTCTCTCTTACTCTCTGGTTTTTAAAATGGCAGGATGTCAAGGTGTACGGCAAAGGAAATCCCACGAAAGTCGTGGCTGTAGACTGTGGGATAAAAAACAATGTAATCCGCCTACTAGTAAAGGTAAGTGATTTGTTCCATCTGAGGGATGAGGATTTGTGGTATTGATCATTAGTGTTCATCTGATTTCCTCTGTCTGTTTCAGAGAAAGCTTGTGTATTCTCTCAGGATGTCGGGGATTTACTCTCTTCTTGTTGCCTCTGATCAATGAGATAACACATTTAGCCCTGTTTAAATTAGAGATGTAGATTACTGTTAAAAAAAAAAAAACCAAAGGCCACAGAAGCACAGAAGAAAATGGTAGCTGTTTTTTTCACTTATTGGCTGATATTCTGAGACATGACACACTCAGTTTCTTTGGGTTTAGAGATCACAGAATAGCTAGTCTGTAAGAGAGCTCCCCCTTTTGGGCTACATTTATGATGTACCACATGTTTGTAGGAGTTGTGCCCTGATCAGTACAAACTTTCATTTGGTTTTATATTAACTCTTAGAGAACCAATTAAAATTTAACCTTAAAAATCCTTGAGGAGAATGTAACCAATGTTTTCTTAAATATTGTTTTGTTGAGATTTCTCCTTCTCCTCTGTCTTTCTCTCTGTCTCTGTCTCTGTCTCTCTATCTCTTTTACACATACACCAACCTTCTGGATATGTTTGCATAACACCAAATAAGTGTGGGTAGAGGGGAATTCTTCAATTCATCTTTTTTTAGAGAATCTTAGCAATACCCCAAATCATGATTTCAGATGCTGGTCAATTTTATTAACAAAAATGTGCATGGACACTAAGAGTAGATAGATTCTATTGCAAATGTCTGCATGTCACTGCCTGAGGGCTCTCTGGTAGGTTGGAGGCTGCTGGCAGGCAGGAAGCAACACAGAATTAATAATCCCTGGAGCAGCCCCAGCCAATGACTGGAGAGAGTCAGTGTATACATTCCCCAGCTCCTTTGCCCCGTGGCTAGGCTGTCTTCCAGTGGATTTTCTGCACTGGCTCTCAGAGCTCCCAGTGGGCTGAAGCTCCGTTTGCTCCCGGTGGTAACTGCCCTGATAATACATACCTTATTAGGGTCTTTCACTGTGTTGCTTTCTATCAGTATTTCTTGGAAATGCTTCCAAAGAAACTTCTTTCCCTCAAATTCTTATCTCAGGAAATGCTTCTGGGAAAACAATCAAAGACATCTTCCTGTCCACTTTTGAATAGAAAAGTTTTAATTTTTCTATTGGAATATACATATTGTATTTAATATAAGAAAACCCTAGGAAAGAAGTCTGCTTAAAATTTAGTCAAACAAAAAAGAATTAAAAAAAGTGAGAGGTAGATCAACTTAAATTTTGCAGAAAATGGATTTATATTTTTTTTTAACGTTTTTTTATTGAGTAATAGTCATTTTACAACGTTGTGTCAAATTCCGGATTTATCTTATTTTTTGCAACTCCTGCTCCCCTAGCTAGTGAAGATACCTGTATTCCTGCGTGCCCAGTCAAAGCCTTTATGCGCTGTAATCTCCTGAAGTGCAGGAAAGTGTGAGAAAGTGCATCATCTATTTTTTCAGAATCAAAATTTTAATAGTGTTTTTTCTCCGCTTTCTATTCTAGGCTCCATTTCCATGACGCAAAATACCATGAGTCACCAAAGAATTTCTTGCTCAGTGTTATTTATTTGAATCATGCACTAGGTTTCCCTTCCCTTTAAGGAGTGGGTTAGCCAAGAGAAGGTCTACCACCATGGCAAAGAAAAATGTTATTAAATTGACCATTCCTGTGTTTCTTTTCCAGCGAGGAGCCGAAGTGCATTTAGTTCCCTGGAATCATGATTTCACCAAGATGGAATATGATGGGCTTTTAATTGCTGGAGGACCTGGCAACCCAGCTCTTGCACAACCACTAATTCAGAATGTCAAAAAGGTGCAGTGAACCTGGGGTGGTGTGTATCTTGTGTATGAAGTGGAAGGAGTCTGCTCTTCAGGGCTGAAAAGACTCTAATATATTTTATTTATTCAATTTTTTAATACTCCTATTTGTGACCTCTGAGGCAATGTCAACACAGATGGCATATAGGGGAAGCCATGGAAGGGAGGGTACCCCAAGAAGAAGAGGCAAAGTCACTGGGATTCTATCCTCGAGTTAAGAGTGCTGGAGTCTGATCTCCAAATGTGTTGTCTCTACAATCGTAAAATGACAACTTGTGTTCCTCACCGTGACCTTGGGACCTATAAGATCTTCAAGATTTTAAAGAAATATTAAATTAGATTTCGTTAGTCTGAATGTTAAGTACATTTCATTGAATTGTAATGCTACAAATTGTCAATCATGTCCTTATTTATAGTGTAACTTTTTATTCGATTACTATTCTCTTCAACTTGTTAAATTAAGGGAGAAAAAACGATGCTTCATTTTATTCCTTCAGATGTAGCATTTTTTAAAATTGTTCTTACGGATTAACAAATATTCTCCCTGATTTAGGTTTTGGAGAGTGATCGCAAGGAGCCATTGTTTGGGATCAGCACAGGAAATTTAATAACAGGATTGGCCGCTGGTGCCAATGCCTACAAGATGTCCATGGCCAACAGGTAAAGTATTTATGCTTCTGTTTACATGTCCAGCTGTCTCTGAAATATTGTTAGTAACTAAACGGAAAAGACTTAGAGAACTTACATGTCATTTTCTTCAGAAAAAAATAGACAACCACACTATTACATGGTTCATAGTTGTCGGACTACCTGATACCACTTTTGTTACATTTTTGAAAGGCAGCCTTCTCCAACGATAACTTTGCCATAGTTTAAAGTTATTTTCCTTTCCTTGGCATAAATTGAGGTTAAAATACTCAGTCAAATGATATTCCAAGGGAAATTGTTCTGATTTTTAAGCTTGATTTCAAAGCACTGAGAACATTGTAAAACTCTAGTGTGACTTATGAACCGAGAAATCTTTAGACCCTCTTGGTTTTACTTCCTTGCCCCAAATGATGTTAATTTATTCAACATGGAACTTCCTCTTGAGCTCACCCTCCACATAAAGTATAATTCAAAATGATTCAGGACTGAGTAGTTTTCTTTTTATTATCCCCCAAGAACACTCCTTTGGCTTTAATATTACTATAACTCCCTTAAAATAAGTCACTTATGTTTGTCTCTGTTAAGCTGGTGAGCAAATCTTAACTTTATGTTATGAGTACAATTCCCCTTTTCTAAAACCGATTATAGAAGTTTAATAGATCTGATAGTTAACACACAACAAAGCCTCCTGAAGCGATTTTTGTTGCTAAAATTATTGGGATTACTAATCTATGCCTTTTCTCACAGAGCAATTTTCACTAAGCATTTCAAACTTCTGAATTTAGAAGGCATTTTTTGTTCACTATTTTACAACTAATGCGTTACAACTAATTCCTCTCTTCACTTTTCCTTTTCCCTACTCCTTTTCACCTTTTCTCTCCAGAGGGCAGAATCAGCCTGTTTTGAATATCACAAACAGACAGGCTTTCATTACCGCTCAGAATCATGGCTATGCCCTGGACAGCACCCTTCCTGCTGGCTGGAAACCACTTTTTGTGAATGTCAATGATCAAACAAATGAGGTAAGTGCTCTCAATAAACCTGTTGAGTCGGTGATGAGAAATGCAGGGCTTTTAACCTTTCTCTTGTTTATGCTGGCTTTTCTGGGGTGTGTATGTGGAAGAATTCATGTTATAGATGATTTCCCAGAGCCCTCTGCTTTTAAAAAAGTCTTTTCTCTCTGTCTTATTCTCTCATCTGTTAAGATCCTCTCTTTCAGTGGTTAATCAATGGCTGTCTTACACATATTTATTATAACGGGCCATTGGTGGAGTCTGCTTTGGCCCAGTCTGTGCGGGTCTCTGGGACTCACTTGGCACTGAAGTTGCCTTTGAGAAGACCCTTGGAGAAGTAATTTAGGAGGTGGAGAAAAGAAGAGGATTTGGGTTATTCTGAACAGAGCCTAGAGGAGCCTCAACAGCTGCAGACCAAATCAGGTGTTTTTAATAAGGGAGCATTGGTTGTCTTCACTGGCTTATTTTTATTAGCATTGTTTGTTTTTAGAATATTCTTAGACATTTAGCTTAATTTTTGAAATTTGAACTTTATTATCCACTGAATCATACATCACCCTGGTTGGCATTCATTGTTACAGGAGGAATTTCTTCCCATTTCTTATTCCTTTAGGGAATCATGCATGAGAGCAAACCCTTCTTTGGTGTGCAGTTCCACCCAGAGGTCAGTCCGGGGCCAACAGACACTGAGGTATGTAAGAAAAATGAGGCCTATTGTATATTAAAAAAATGTTTTTCTTAAATCAGAAATGTACTTATGTGAAACTTGGTAAACCAAAATAATCACCTAGATGGTCCTGGTACAGAATATTTTTAAAGAGTGCTTTGATAACACCCTTATTGCATGAAAACGTCCCATGAATATCATGGAGGAAATTTCTATTTTAAAAAAAAATTTAAAGTAGGAAAGCCCTTAAGAAACCAATGCAATGCTATTTTTATTTAAATGATGTTCACTCTAATATATTTAGTTCTGAAATTTACAATTGTTGTACTATGCAAATGAATTCCCTCTTGCTCTCTTGTTCTCATAACTGAAATGAAATTTTAATCTCCCATCTGTGACTTCACAAAAATCCCCATGGCAACTGGTTGTGTAGCCACAAGGGAGAATAAACAGCAGGAGGAGCGGGAGGAAGGGTAAGGTGTGCGGGAGGCAGGAGAGCATGCAGGCACATACAGATGAGTCAGATGGCTTAAGGAAAGAACCATAAGGAATGCTTAGAGGAGTTTAGTTTATAATTGAAAAATTTTCACTTTTATGTGAGCCTTTGGTTGAGTGTTCAAGAGCATTTTCCAAACAAGAGTTCGCAGTGACACTTAGAAAAGTCTGGGAAGTCTAGAATGACTCTTCCTCTTCCACACCCTAGGGCCTCCAGGGGTGATGCTGACAATTCTTCCTTGTCAGTAGAAGCTCTCAGAAAAGACACCTAGGTAAAATGAGGAGAGTAAGAATCTTCCCTCTGCAAACTCTGCTTCTTCATCCCTGAGTTGCCTTTTCATATACTTGTCTTTTGTTCTTATTTTAATATTATTTGGAAATAATGGTTCTTAACAGTCAAACTCAGAACATTACCCACCCATGATGAAACTCAAAAATAAAATTTAGTTAACATACATCTACCACCTAAAACACGCTAAATTCTTTTTTAATTTAAAATTTAAGTTATTTGCCTATATTACTACTTCAGACTAGGAACATTGAAATTAAGATATGTGATATCCAGTATCACTTAATTTTTTTTTTTGGTCTTGCCAGATAGTTGCAAAATGAATATCTTTGTTGAAATTTTTCATGTCTAGTGCAACAGCAGAAGTAAAATCATCGATAAAGTTTAAAAATAATCTTTAGAGATATCTTTACGTGTGATACAATGTTTAGAGACATTTTTAGACTTGATAGAAAATTTGAAATTACAATATTTCTAACTTTAGGGAGCATGTCATGTAGTTTCTTTTTTTTGCATACCTAGACTTTTATTTAGAAGAAGAAAATGATTCATACTTAGGCTGAAAATGACATTCTTAAAAGGCATTATCTAAAATGTTCATTGCTGAAAAATTTCTTTTGATAGGATTTGACATGAGCAGTTAGAAGTGTTTACTTGATCTAATTTTTTTAAACTTTTTTTTTGGTGGGGGTAGGAAATTGGGTTTATTTATTTATTTATTTTAATGGCGATATTGAGGATTGAACCCAGGACCTTGTGCATGCTAAGCACGCACTCTATTACTGAGCTGTGCTCTCCCTCTGATCTAATTCTAACAGTAAATATTTAGTTAGTTTTGCCAGCTTTGGCAAAAAAAGCAAAAAACAAGTATTGCACAAAAATAATTCCTAAAAAATCATTTGTTGCTTGTCTAAAGTTCAGATGTAACTGGGTACACTGTATTTTATCTGACAATTTTATGAGTTTTGAAACTTCTAACTAGTTGGTTTTATTTTTTCTAGTACCTGTTTGATTCCTTTTTCTCACTGATGAAGAAGGGGAAAGGGATGACCATTACATCGGTTCTACCAAAGCCAGCCTTAGTAGCATCTCGAGTTGAGGTCAGTGTATTTGCGCTTCTTTTTGGTTTATGTATTTTGGATTTTTCTCTATCATGTGGTGATTTCTTTTTTAAGTGAATGATATATAGCTTTTTTGATATCTATGAAAAATGATCAGTAATACTTCAATCACCCATCACTTTGCATCTAATTATTTGTTCTGTTCTTGATGATTCATTGGATGTTTATTGGCATGCTCATGTTTTGATTTGAAATCATATTTTTCAAGTTCACTTCTAGAATGTTTTTAATACAAATAATTTAATGAAGAGTAAGGTTTAATTTAGTTTCAAGTTTGATATACTTTCCATTACTCAATATGTCATAGCCCTGTGTATGCTTGAGATAACAGTTCGACTACAGAGTCATTATAGATGATAGAATTTTTGTTTCAGCTAGAAGATTTATTATTCAACATCATAAATGGAATAATATTTTACCTCTAAATAGAAGATTGATAAGGATTAATATAGAATAAGACTTGAATCTTTATTTGTTTATATGTGTATGTTAATATGAAGAGGCTTCTACCTATTTCCTTAATAGTTAAGGCACACCCACACCATTTGTTATGTAAAATTTAGAAGGATGTGTGTGTATTTTCAAGTATATATATATATATATATATATATATATATGCATACACACATGTATATCTTCTTTTTATGAACAAAAATAATTAATTTATATGTTTACATGAAATGATAGTTGAGTTAGGTGCTTCGTTTTAAGGATTTCTATGACAGCCTCCTTTCCTGAAATTAAGTGGTTGGAGGTAATCCAGCCACTCAGGGTGGAATCAAACCGTGGATTCTTGCTAGTTAAAGAAGCTATGTACTGTGTAATGTGTTTCTCAAAATACAACTCATGCTTTTCAGATGCTTTTCTTTTTTTAAATGGTCAGGGAAACAGTATAATTTGGGATTCTACATTGCATTGCATATAGTAAGCACTCAATAAATACAAACGAAGTTTCCCACGTCCTTGTCTCTTGCAGTGACCAAAAATATCTTTTTCCTCTGAAGGGCTTTGTGGTTGTGGTTAAAAAAATAAGTAGTAGTATTATTCGCCTAAAATCATATATGCAATTCGTAAGGATTTCAGTATGTTGCCAGAACATGATCTTCTTTTTAATGTATTTTCTGTAAATGTTTTTGGACTGAATTGCAAAGTAACGGTGAAATAAAAATATGAAAGTGTCTCTGTGTCCTCTTGTCTCCTATGTTTTTCTCTTCATTGACTAGGGAAGGCCCACTGTCTTGTTTATATTTATGCCCATCTTTTGTCCAGAGGAAACTCATGGAATACTAATACATTTAGTTAATTAAATTTTAAGAAGACTTTTATCTAAAAAAATTATATCTATAGGTTGTATTTATTATATATGAACATATAGATATACATTTCCATATATATTTATGTAGTTATTTTTAGATATTTATATATGTTTAAATAAAATGTAGGCCTATTTCAAAATTTTTTTACTTAAGTGGAAAAAACTTTATGATCTTTGGAAATTGCTTTTTGAAATTAGAGCTGTTTAAATTGTTGGTCTTTTTACTCAGATATTATATATATTTCAAAACATTCTATTTTAAATCACCACATAAACTCAGACAATATAGTGTATCTTCCCCATACTTAAAAATGCCTAATTTCCCCATATTAATAATAAAAGCAATGCCATTTTGTTTTTAATTCCTTACAGGTTTCCAAAGTCCTTATCCTAGGGTCGGGAGGTCTGTCCATTGGTCAGGCAGGTGAATTTGATTATTCGGGATCACAAGCTGTAAAAGCCATGAAGGTGAGAGAATATGATCTTTGTTGGAATTAATATACTCCCTTTAATGAGTCTAATTAGTATTTTATAATTTAGATTTATGATACTATCTCTTTTCAAAGTCACTATAATTAATTTCCTTCACTCTTCCTTACATGTCTTATTATATTAAAGGAAGTTTGATCACAGACAAGATTTTTAACTTTCTCAGATGTGCACACCGGCAAATTCAGAAGGTTAGATTGGTCTCCAGAATTTTCTATATCACCAATTTATATTGAAAACATGTAAATCTACACTTATAGATGTTACCCATTGAGGTGGGGAACTTTTAAAATGTACTTGTCTTTTGTGCAGAGGAGGGAATTGGGGTATCCGTGGTTCATTAACGCACTTCACATGTTCTCCAGGAGGCTTTGGGCATCTCTTTGGTTGAAATGGGGAAGCTCCAGCTGGAGGAGCAAAGGCAACAGTGTCTTCTGTTCAAACTTTAGAAGTTATAATGTGTCACTGGGGGACTTAATTCCCTCATCTGTGACTTGGACTGGATGACCTATCAGGCTGGTATGGCTGGATTTTCAAGTGGAATAGACAGTTTTATACCTAAGTTGTGAAGAATACCCTCCCTGTTTCTTTAGAGTCTCTTGAAATCTCCCCAACCATTATAGTAAAATAAATCTTTAGAAAAGTTCCACAGTATGTGTAAGATATTTCTATTGAAGAGCTAACTTGGCTTCTCTTTGGTGTCCTTATTTTCCATGATTGTCCCCATTTTGGTGCTAAGCAGGCCATCCAAAGGCAACGGGAGCACTCTGTGACCTTGCCACAGGCTTTGTGCAGTAAAGCCACTCTTACAAAGAGACCTAGCTTCCTCCCTCCCACTGAAAAAAAGAAAGAAAAAAAAAAAGAGACCTGGCTAGGTGAGAGGAACACAGGGAAGGCAGCAGGAGACTAGGACAGCCAACACGGAAAATAGTTGGCCAAAAGTTGCTTTTTTTTCTTGGTTTTATTCAGGATTCTATGTCCAGAGATTTTCACCTGACAGACGTCTGTTGAAAACAGACACAGCCCCTGATTACCTTACTCTTCTTCCCATTTGTTTTTATTTTTAATGCTCTTTTCCATACACTCATGGGTGTTCACTCATGTGTACACGTGTTTTTTTGTGTACATTTTCAAAGTGTACCTTATTTCATTGTATTAAGATTCAGTTTATCTTTAGATAGATAATTTGTGGATATCCAATGGTTCATATTGGTTAGAACACAATCTATGTGTGTTCAGGGTTTAGAACACATTTAACTAGCATACATTCATGTTTGGTAGCTTTATAAAGACAGCATTTTTATAGCTTGTATTTTTTATGTGTTTTACATCTATTATGTGGTTACATATTTTATCTGAAGAATAAGAATTATTCATTATAGTATTGTGATTAATTAGGAGGCTAACAGAGATGAATTTATGAACTAAATTTTTTTTGGTTTTATTTTGTTGTTGTTGTTACTTTATTTTATTTTTTTATTGAAGTACAGTCAGTTACAATGTGTCAAATGCTGGTGTACAACACAACATCCCAGCCATGCATATACATACATATATTCGTTTTCATATTGTTTTTCATTCATGGTTATTACAAGATATTGAATGTAGTTCCCTGTGCTATACAGAAGTTTTTTTAAAAACTATTTTTATATATAGTGGCTAACATTTGCAAATCTCAAACTCTCAAATTTATCCCTTCCCACCCCCATTCTCCTGGTAACTATAAGATTGTTTACTGTGTCTGTGAGTCTGTTTCTATTTTGTAGATGAGTTCATTGGTGTCCTCTTTTTCTCTTCTTTTTTAGATTCCACATATGAGTGATATCAAATGGTATTTTTCTTTCTCTTTCTGGCTTACTTCACTTAGAATGATGATCTCTAAACAAGCAATTCTCCATTGCAGACATACAAATGTTGAATAGGCACATGAAAAAAAATGCTCAATATCACTAATTATCAGAGAAATGCAAGTCAAAACTAAAATGAGGTATCACCTCACACCAGTCAGAATGGCCATCATTAAAAAGTCCACAAATGATAAATGCTAGAGAGGGTGTGGAGAAAAGGGAACTCTCCTACACTGTTGGTGGGAATGTAGGTTGGTGCAGCCATTATGGAAAACCAGTATGGAGATTCCTCAAAAAAACTGAAAATAGACTTACCATATGACCCAGCAATCCCACTCCTGAGCATATATCTGGAGGGAACTCTAATTTGAAAAGATTGAAGCACCCCAATGTTCATAGTGACACTATATACAATAGCCAAGACATGGAAACAACCTGTATGTCCATCGCCAGATGACTGGATAAAGAAGCTGTGGTATATTTATACAATGGAATACTACTCAGCCATAAAAAAGAATAAAATAATGCCATTTGCAGCAACATGGATGGACCTGGAGATTGTCATTCTAAGTGAAGCAAGCCAGAAAGAGAAAGAAAAATACCATATGATATGAACTAAAATTTTAAAAAGCTTAGATTTTACATGTATGATAGCTGGAACTATGTTAGAAAAAATGATGTAACATTTATTAAATTTGAAATTATGTCTAAGTTTTAAAGTGAATAGACACTCATCACATGCATTTATGTGACCTTTTCCTATATAATTTGGTTTACATAAATAGCTATATTCATTATATAGCACGTTCAAGAAAATACTTAGCAAATATATTTATCTGTTGGTATTTTTCTATAGTAGTAAGACCTATAACTTCTGGTGATGATGTTCTCAGTTTGGACTCAGTTATTTAAATTCTAGCTCATATTTTAAATGTATTTCCTTATCTGTATGTATCTATTCAATATTATGTTAATAATACTCTTTTTTAAAAAATTCCTTAGGATCTTAGAACTCATATTGAGAAATGGGCATAGGACTTGAGTCATAAGACTTGGATCAGAGTCTTAATTTTGTCACTCATCAGCTCTATGATCTTTGGCAAGTCAGTTAACCTTATTGAATCTCAATTTCTTCATCTGTAGGATGAAAATTTCTTTCATAGTCTAGCTATAAAAGTCAAGTAAATTAACAAAAAGGTACATTACAAGTTTTAAGGCACTATTTGAATTTAAAGTAGTATGAAATATATTTCATTTTTCATTCAGATCCTCCCCCAGGGATATGTAGGGCTTTCAAGGATGATTTCTATACTTTTATCTGAATATTTTGTTGACATTTTAGAAGAGTTCAAAATTGACATGCTAATAGGTAAAATAACAAGAACCATCTGGCCATGTTTCATAATAATTATTTTGCTAAGTGTCACCCTTATCTGGTTTATAAAGCTATTATCCTTAGTAGCCTACATGAAGAATTATTTTAGTGGTCTCTCCAGATGTCAGGAATGAGACAGGGCTATGAATATCTTCACCCACATACACACACATACAAATTTTTGTTTTCTTTTTTGCCATATGGTCATTTTCTTTTTATATAATATGTATAAACAGTTGTATAATTTTCTTTGTTGAAGCACTACAGCAGGCATGAAAATCTAAAAAAAAAAAAAAAAAAATGGAAACCAGCAGAAGGCTCTCAGTGCTTCCAGCAAGAAGGAACATATTATCATGCATTTTAAACATATACTTAGTGTTGTTCTTCAACAAACGTTAGAAAAGGAATCAGCTTTGATGTTGCCTCTTTTTCCATTTTATATTTTACTCATTCAAGAATTTTTGGAATATTTTATTCTTTTAAGGTCAGTTGAGCTGTAATGTTCAGTAGCATTTGTGGACCGTTAGTCAAATTCTGTAGAAGACATCTCCAGCTTCACTTGATACCTACAGTGGCAGGGAATTCAGGGTGAACCTCATGAGGCAGCCACCTCTTTTGGGATGATTTTATTTTCAAGCAATTTCTTCCTTCCTTTCACCAAATGTTTGTCTTCCTTTAACTTCCACTCAGTAGTCCTATTACTGATCTCTACAGCCTGCAGAATAACCTAAAATTTTTGTTACCTGATAATACCCTTCGCTGGAATATGATTATTCTCTTCTTTAGATCATATGCTCAGATTCCAGATCCTTTTGTTTTCTTTTAGGAAGAAAATGTCAAGACTGTCCTGATGAACCCAAACATTGCATCGGTGCAGACCAACGAGGTGGGCTTAAAGCAAGCGGATACTGTCTACTTTCTCCCCATCACCCCTCAGTTTGTCACAGAAGTCATCAAAGCGGAACGGCCAGATGGGTTAATTCTAGGCATGGGTGGCCAGACAGCTCTGAACTGTGGTGAGTTTTTTTGTTTTTTGTTTTTTTTTTTGAAGTTTAATTGCAGAGCTTTGGTTCATGCGCTTATGTATATTTTTTGTTTGAATTCATTTAGCAGTTGTGCTCTGTGTGTTCATAAAAGCTTTCCTCTGTGTAAGGAAGCTGTTAGCAAACAGCCAGAAAATGTCATACGATGAGTATTACCAGTTTATTTCACAGAACAGCTGGAGGACAGAAAGAAACCTTTCGCTTTAATGCTTGGGGGTGGCTGAGTAGGTTTCTTGGGTCCCCCTCCTCCATTCCAGGAAACTGCTTTTCTCCGTTACCAGTGAAACCCTCAGAACTACTATGAATGAAAAATGAGAATTAACATTGATTAAGTGCTCTGTGTTCTCATGTGTCAGCCCTGTAGCATATAACTTTCACATATATTTTCATAACAACATTTATCAGTGTCTCTACCATCCCTTCATGCAACTGCTGAGTCCAGCGTTCTGTCCTGTTTAAAATATTTCAAAGCTTTAGAACTAGATTATGAATGAGAATCTTGTTATCTGATTGGGGTAAGCAGTTGGTCATGTAATTTGTATGTCAACTATAAAAGACAGCCAAAGTGGAATGGCAAGTTAGTGGAAACACAAACAATTTTGATAACTTTAACCCAGATAGATACCCATAACACTGGGATTATTTAAATAAGAAAATCTCTTTATAGGAATAGATCTTAGAAGAAAAGGAGATATACTAAAATTTGAAGGCTCACTGTAATCATATGATTTTTATTAATAAAGATAATAAAAATCACTTGGAGAAGGTGATAATATACATAATAGTAACACCAGCAAAACATTTTGCTAGAATGTCTTCAGAATTTTTCTTTCAAAGTTTTTTTTTACCTGAAGTACTGTTCTGTTGTGGAGTCTGGTGGCTTTTTGGAGTTAATAATAAGATTTAAAAATGTTGTGTTCAGGTACCTGTTAAAAAAGGCATAAGAGTTTGATATTTTAAAAACTGATTTATTTTGTTTTTCTGTAGGAGTGGAACTATTCAAGAGGGGTGTGCTCAAGGAATATGGCGTGAGAGTCCTGGGGACCTCAGTTGAATCCATTATGGCCACAGAAGATAGACAGCTGTTCTCAGACAAACTAAATGAGATTAATGAAAAGATTGCTCCAAGCTTTGCAGTGGAATCAGTAAGAAATCTTTTTTTTTTTTTTTTGAGAAACAGGGCCATCATGTGTCTTGTGTTGTAGAGAGAATGGTTTATCATGCCTAAAAATAATAGTTAAAATATTACATTTGGATATATTTTCTTCCAGAAATGTGTTAGTACTTCAGAGGCATTGCATATTAATTGCAGCACTCAATGCTGAAATGTTATGAGAAGGGAAGTGTAGGCCCAAAGATGAAGTGGCTTATCAATGATTGAAGCACCACTGAGTACCAAATCTCCTGAATCGAAACAGAGAACCATATAAACTTGTACTGCTGAAGTAATTTTTACCTTCTTCCTGGGATCAGTCATACATCTTGTGAGTGTGAATGTCCTGCAAGTGGAAAATGGCTGAATTAAAATTTTCTTGTTAGAATCGAATAAACATTTTACAATAAAATTATCAAGAAAAAAGCTATTGGATCTAATCACTTAGATTTATGACTGAGAAACCTGTGGCTTTGATGTTTAAAGAAGGCAGATTGTTTTCCATTCCTGTAAATTATTTCCCATTGTATCCTATGCCTATTGATAGGATACTAATTACCAAGTACTAGGAAAAGGTTAGCTTCCTGTACACCTTTTTTTGTCTCTGACTTTATTCCTGATTTCAGGCATATAGTCAGTGGCGTGGGGGTACTGGAGGCAGTTTTTGATGCAAATTCCCCATTGTAGAAATAGGCACGTCCTCTGGGTTGAGGCATGTACTGCTGGGACAACTAAAAATGGGGTATGTATGTTTTCAGTAAAGAATGTGATCAAGTACATAGCATGTTCCAAAGCTGTCAATCAGGAATAGTCTCAGGGTAGCTCTGCTGAACATTTGGAGAGCTCCTGCCATACATTTATTTTTTCATTGCCAGATTTAATTATGTCCTTGCTTCCTTAGGATGAGAAACAGGCATATGGGAAAGGTGTAATTACATTCCCATTGGTAGTGTAATAATATTCCATGACAGGAAAATATAGCCACCATATGTTGTATTCTGTAAGTTAAAAAAAATTTTTTTTCCCAAGCTTCTGGGACTACTCTGACTGAACTTGAAAAATGAAAAATCTCTTTCTAGATAGTATTCCTAATGGCTTATTACAGTGATACCAAGTTAGGTTCTGTAGTAGAAAACCTTATTTTGTTAAGAGATGAAAACTTTTGAACTGAATTTAAAAATTCAATATGGCTCCCATTCTTAAATTAATGACAATTATTCAGCTTTGGCCATTGTTTTATTTTTTTTATATTGCAAAATAAAATTAACCATGAAAAAATTTTAATAAAACCTTCACTTTATATTAAAAAAATCCTAAGATTTTACTTAAAATTTATAAAGTAAGTTATTTCTCAGAAGGAGATGAGGGAATAATAGCACATTTCTGTAGTCGCTTTCCCCAAATCAACTGATTTACCCAGATTGCCAGACTCTTCTTGGTTGGTCTTTTCTGATAGTGTGGTCAGCTCTTAAAACTTTGAATCCTTGCTCTTGCTGACAGATTGAGGATGCACTGAAGGCAGCAGACACCATTGGCTACCCGGTGATGATCCGCTCTGCCTACGCCCTGGGCGGGTTAGGCTCAGGCATCTGTCCTAATAAGGAGACCTTACTGGACCTCAGCACAAAGGTATGTATTCTCACAGGTCGAATTCTTACCAACCAAGGAAACTCACTGATACACTCTTCCAATAAAAGAAAGTTGTGTAGATGAGAAACTGCCTTTTCTCTGTTTATAAATCACTGCCACGTTCTCTAAATGTGTTGTCCAAGAGAGGACACTTTTGAAAGAGAAGCACAGTGCAGTTATTTACACTGGAACATGGCATTAGCCCAAAGCCGTCTTTATTGTACTGTCTGTTGATTTCATTGATATGAAATCAATCCAATTCCATCTCTCTCTGCTTCAAAACACCCATCATGCTAAAAATGCGTTTTAGTGATTTAAAAAACCCAGAATATAATGTCCCATTTTGCCATTATTTTTTGAAACAATATGACATGGATGGCATCCAGTAGGAGAAACAAAACACATTGAGTAGTTTAGTTTTACCTCAAATTCAGGTGTTTAAATGTTATGATATAAACCTCTTAGTACCATAAATGAGTGATGTCTCTGCCAACTGCCACACACACATAAAAGCAAAAGTGAGATTTGAGTGCTTACAATTTATTTTCTATCAAAATCACTTTAGCATATTTCTGAATACTTCTTAAGTATTAAAGGGAAAATCTTGAGAAAATTAAGATATGCTTCAAAAAATAAATTAGAGATTAACACAGAAACTGTGCTCCACGAGAGCAGAGAGTTTTGCCCACACTCTATTCCCACAGAACTGCGCAGTGTCTCACAATACTGGGGCTCAGTAAGTAAGTCCTTGTTGAGTGGATGAATCCATGTGTGGCCCAGAGGCCCATGTGACTTTCCACGTGGCAGTCAGGGAAGTGAAGCTGCCAGATTTATTGTAAGGGCTGTTTTGGGGAGAGCTGGGTCAATATCAAGCAGAGTTTATAGCCTTATCATTATTTACTTTTTTGGAGTGGAACAAAATGTGGCCCTTGAATTATTGACATAGGATTCTGGAAACAGATAGATAAAATTAAATATGTTTAAATAACTGCAATTGCAAACTCACATGTCAACAACTTGGACTTTGTTTTTCTTAAGTTGCCAAAAGAAACTGAAAAAAGGGAAACGTATCCAACATAAATGTTTATCGTTTCCATTCTGGACTTCTGAATCATGTATGTAAAGGAAAGACATGTTTACGGAGGTATAACTTTTTTTTCCCTCTAGTTTATTGGAAGCTCCCAATGTTTTTAATATTAACAACCTCATTATTACTGTCAGTAGTGACCATGCATACTTATTCTTGATTAAAAATATTTTTACAGTATAAAAAACCATTCTTAATACTTAATTGTCTAAAAATATTTACCAGGAAGACAGTTTTGAAATGGAATACTTTTAAATTATTTATATTCCTCTAAAATAATTAATAGGTCATTGAATGGTTTTCTTTGTTGAAAACCTAGCTTTTCCTCTGAGAATAATTACTTGTATTGTTATATACTGAGCTCCCCCTTATTCTCTTGAGATTATATTTAGCATCACTAGAAACCGCATTAACTGATCTAGGTCCCTAAATTAATCTTTGTATAAAATCTAAGACTAGGAAGAAAAAAACTGAGGCAACAGACGAAGATGATCTTTATTGTTCCTGTGTCCCATCTACTCCATTAGAATGCAAAAAGCTCCCCCAAATTCATCTGCTTTGTTTCCTAGATTTCTTCTTTTAGCAGGCAATCCTAATGACAACTTAATCATTATTAAATTGTTCATACTAGATACAGAGTTTCCTAACCACTTTGAAAACTTCATCATGGATAGCTGTGGGGACCAATGTGTTACGTTTTCCGTTGCACTTGCTGGAGCCTGAGGTTAAAAAAATAATGTTGAGGCACATCATGGAATAGCTTACACTGAGTTATTATTTCATTAAACTGCCTGCTAATAATTTGGAAAAAATCAAACTACCTTTCCCTAGTTGCTTTCTCTTCTTTTCACTGTCATCGCAAATCAAATACATTATGAGACAAAGGGACATTTCTTTCTTGGGTTTTCAGCCACTAAATGTCCTGAGGTCAGAGACTGCCTCTTTCAGATTTGGGGTTCAGCGTTCTACCCACCGGTAGGCACAGAATAAATAAGAAATGATAATTATACTAATTCATATCTGCTTAATTAGGCATGCATGATATATGACTCAGAGTATTTAAGCACTTAGGCAGTGATTACCCATAATAATAGTCGCGTATGATTCTTCTAATTCCCAAGTTCTCATATGCCATCTTGGCTAACTGTTTACAACCATCATCATCTCCTTTCTTCTCCTCATCAACATCGACTGACTTTTATTGTGTATGTTCTTTACAAAGCACCCTCAGCTATTTTAGAGAAAGACAGAGTCTTTATACTTATTTTTCCATATTTATTCACACTTACCACATTTTCTGGTTTCACAGAAGCCTAGCTGCTGAAATAATTTCATTTCCCTTTGCCTGATTGCTCAATTATTTTCTCCTTTTCCTAAATTAGTTTGATTTAATGTCATATCAGCACTTTGAATGGCAAGCCTCAATAATGTAAATCAAGCATATTCACTGCACGATGCTATTCCTGGTACCTCACTGATTTCCTGGCACATTGTGCCTTCTGGAGCATAGAGGAGGATGGGAGACTAGGCCTGAGACTTCAGCACAGATTAGGATTTAGGCTGGGGCGTTTTGTCAAATATCCATGTTTCCTGACTCTTTGATATCTTTTGTCACCAATTTCCAGGCCTTTGCTATGACCAATCAGATTCTGGTGGAGAGGTCAGTGACAGGTTGGAAAGAAATAGAATTTGAAGTGGTCCGAGATGCTGATGATAACTGTGTCACTGTCTGTAGCATGGAAAATGTTGATGCCATGGGTGTTCATACAGGTAGGCAAAGAAGCTTCAAGCATTGTAGTAATGCCTTCAGCTCATGTCTCTGATGGTTCGTAGCAGTCTTTGTTACATTCTTTTCTTTAAATTACAGTCTTTAGCTGAGACATTTGTGATACAATTTTACATATATAGTATTTTATAGTATTGAAAGTACTTACATTTAATTTGATCTTCACAAAAACCCTCTGAAGTAGGGTGAGTTTTATGATACTGATTTCATTTGAGGAAAGGGCCAAATATAAACAATAGTGAAGGTAAAATCTCTTGGTGTTGAGAATTAAGGAGTGAAGTTAAGAAACCTTCAAACGAACAGAATGTTAGTCACCAAGTGGATGAGAAAACAGCCACAATAAATAGAAATAGGTGAAATAAATATGTTCCTCCGGAAAGGAAACTAGTTAGACTAGAGGGCAAGGATGATGACACAGGATTTAGAAATGCTGAACGCGAGATGTGGATGGAACTCTCAAGAAGAGGTTTGAGAATGTGGAGCTGGAATTCAAGAAAAGTGGATCGAAATAAAGAAGTTGATACAAAGTCATTGGTAGACTTGGTTTAAAGGAAATAATTGAAGCTGGAAGCATAGTCTAAGCATTCAAAGGCATAGGCATGGAAAGAAAGAGAGTTGGGTGAGAACTGAACCCTGGGAAACATTCAGATTTATAGGGCAGGAGAAAAAGGAAGGATTAGTGTTGAAGAAAAAGAAGGAAGTGATAGTTACCAAGTAAACTAATGCAGGAAATATTTTATAAAAGCTTTGGTTTTGACCGTAGCAAATGCTATGAAAGGTCAAGAATGAGGATTTAACGTTGGATGTTCAAGAGGACAGTTTTAATGCAAAGTTGGTTATGTGAGTTGTATTGGAAGAAATTACATGAGTATGAGTAATAAGCAGAACTGATAAACTTTCAAGAAGTTTAGTCGTGTAAAGGATGAGAGATGGTTCTTGAAATTGGCAGTTAGGAGAGGGGCTTCTTGAACGAGTAGAGATATGACCATGTTTATAGGCAGAAGGGATGGTGACTAAGGACTGGGAAAGGGGTTTTCAGGATTTAGTGCTCTGTCAATAAAATGTGATGCAAATGAAAAAAAGAGACTGAGGATACAGGAGGCTATGATTACAGAGGAGTGAGAAAACAGGAAGGGATGAGATATAGAAAACTGATGGATGAGTCAGTCTGGGTGAAGAGGAGCTGCTATTTTATAGAAGGAAGAACTTGAGAGATGATTTGAGATACAGAGAAGGGAAATTGAAGAAGTTAATGTCAAGTAGGTGACTAAGCCTTGATAGCTAGATGAGCTTGGGAAAGCTTAGAGAGATTTCTGTAAATAATATGTCAGAGTAATACGGGTGAAACAATCAGAGGGAATAGCACCTGATGTGCCTAGTATGTATTTCTTCAAGATAATGCTTTTCCCAGCAGACTCTTCGCCTGTTATGTGTCATGTGTCATGTGTCATGTGTCATTCACATAGATTGTTAAGTCACTAAAGTTGGTTATTTAGATATGCTACCAAATAACAAGTGTTGCTTGGATGTACAGGTGATTCGGTGGTTGTGGCCCCCGCCCAGACACTCTCTAACACGGAGTTTCAGCTGTTGAGACAGACGTCAATCAATGTCGTTCGCCACCTGGGCATTGTGGGTGAATGCAACATTCAGTTCGCTCTTCATCCGACCTCAATGGAATACTGTATCATTGAAGTGAATGCCAGACTATCCCGAAGCTCTGCCCTGGCCTCAAAGGCTACTGGGTAAGCCCAGAATGATTGACCGCTGGTTTGCAGATTCTTCACAGATTGAATTGGAAAATTGACAGCTAGTGGAAGACGGTGCTGCATTTACAAGCTGTAGTCCCTATTTCTGTATGCTGGCTCCCAGTCATGTCCTGAGGACATGGTTATTAATGAATTGGCTGCCAGATTGAGGCAAATGGTATTGCTAGCTGGCTTTGTTTGCTGGCTAATCATAAACTAATCAAAATCTGGGTGGTCAAAGCAGGCTGCGAAAAATCTGCTTCTTAATTGCACTTTGCAGATGTTGTTAGAAAGTGCAAATTAATCCTTAATTTTAGTCCTCAATTAGCTTTTCAGGTGTATAGCAAATGTTAGGCAATGATATAGTTCACTGGACACAAGCATGCGATACACATTATTTTATCTTAGCAAAACTCCACAAGACCAAACAACGTAGAGTTTTTCGATAGGTAAATCTCAAAACTAAATTAATAAATTTGTATCTATTTAACAATTGCTAGCAAGCATAATTGGAGAGAAAATTTGTAAATATCTTCTGTTTCTACTAATATATTTAGCATCTAGTATTTAAATGCCATGGCATTTAAATGAAAAAAATATTTATGCCCAAAGATATGTTTATGTAACTACCCAGTGCTGCCTGGAGTGGTGAAAGGAATGTTGACATAAACAAGAGTCAAGAGACCTGAGTTCTCCTCTGGTTCTTCTACTAAAGGTGTGACTTTGGATACATCACTGATTTCCTCTATCAGTTTCCTTATCTGTTGAATGGGGAGTTGTACTAAAGAACTCATATGTAATTCTATAGTTCTATGAATTTTCTCAAATACAGTTACCCAAACTGACATTCCAGGA
The DNA here is from genome assembly GCF_036321535.1 of Camelus dromedarius. NCBI lineage: Eukaryota > Metazoa > Chordata > Mammalia > Artiodactyla > Camelidae > Camelus > Camelus dromedarius. The sequence continues at coordinate 64,505,410 of NC_087439.1, read as the reverse complement.
GAGTATAGTCCAGTTCCCAGAATGTTAGTTGTGTAAGGCACCCAAAATTCAAAGATAACCTGGAACCAGAGCAAAAACCCAAACTTCCAATGACTGCATTTTATGACCATGACATATCCCATAGTACCAGGTAACTCCACCATCTTCCTAGGTGCAGACGTGTATATATTTTTTCAAAAGAATATTTTGCAGATTCTTATTTTAGTGGAGGTTATACACAATTGAGCACTTTATTTATCAAGGAAAGTATTGATTTTGGGTTGAAGTGGTGAAGGTTGAGAGTTGTAGCACTGCATGTCAGGCATAGAGTGTAAATACAATCCATTCCTCTCTATCATGACTTGCTTTATTTTATAAGGGACTGTTAAATCTTCATACAGAACAGAGAATCAGGTGTGCTTTATACCCTGATGTAAAATGATACCAGAATTTCTAAGAAAAACCAGTGTATGTTTTGCACTGTTTTTAATACTTTTTACTGAAAGGAAAAAAAAAATGCCTCCTCCTTTACAGGTACCCATTGGCATTCATTGCTGCAAAGATTGCCCTAGGAATTCCACTTCCAGAAATCAAGAACGTTGTGTCGGGGAAGACATCAGCCTGCTTTGAACCCAGCCTGGATTACATGGTCACCAAGATTCCTCGCTGGGACCTCGATCGTTTTCACGGAACATCTAGTCGAATTGGTAGCTCTATGAAAAGTGTAGGCGAGGTGGGTCCTTGGTTTATTCCTCTAGTTCATTCTCATTCTCAGTTATTTTGTTAAACCCTTAGTGTCATTGGAAGTCTTAAGTTTGCCTGGATACTGGGCTCTTGATTGAAGAATGTATAGAAATTTCATTCCTCCCTAGTGTTTCAACATAAGACATAGCTGTTTTAAATCTTAATTTTCCAATCATGCTTCAAGGTGCACAACAGAATTATAACTCAAATGCCATGAAAGTTTTGTTGGCAGTGTTTCCACCAGATAAACGACTGTCATTCACTTTACATTTCGTGGAAAGAGTCCCCTTTTACAATGTTCATGGTAAAGCTTGTAGGCCAAAGGATTTAAGATGTAAGATAATTTCGTAATGTGTTCACTTAAGGTTTATTATCGAAAGATTTTTATTTTCAGTGAACATTTAACACATTACATTTAGTTTAACTCAAGTTAGTAAACATTTCCTGAGTTCTTACAACATGTAAGACACTGGGAGGTTTATAAAACAGTGAAGATGTAGATAATTGTGACATATTTTCTGTAGCTGGCAGGTGCAGAATATTTAAACAGAACCAAATATGAGTTAAACGGTGGTAAAATTTAAAATACAGTATTTACATGCAGGTGCTATGACAGCATAGTAGAATAGGGTCAGGGAAAGCCGGGATAGTTGTTCCACTGAAAAATGGTGAATTCACTTAATGAATGTGAATTTTAATAATATAAAGTATTAAAAGGCACAAATTTTGAGCAAAGACAATTATGTATTCCCTTTATTATTATATATGTATGTTTACTTCTCTTTTACTGAATAGACTCCATATACCACTATATACAATGTACTTAAAAATAATAAAAATTCATGGTGAGTTACTTATGGAACTAGTTACTTTAGGGCCAACTTTTAAATATGTAATAGTTACAAGGTTTATTAAATATTCCAAAATATTTTCTTAATTTGATAGTACCATAAAATATTTTATTTCTGGTACTTTTTAAGGCTTATTTCTGCTACTTTTTGAGGCTATGAATATATGTCTAACTCTTCAAACACCAGTATGCCTCACAAATTGCATATCTGAATTAGACTAACATTTTGTTTGTCCCTGCTCTTGAGGCTCTTCCCTTATTTCTAATTAAGTTTGTAGCAGTGTGAAAAGGTTATCTGTTTGGCTTTAGTGATCTCTGAATATGTATCTTGTCACTCAGTTGACATGAAGATTTACTAAACTGACATTAATGGGAATTTGGTCTATTTGAGGCATCATGGAAGTTTACTGAAGGGAGCATTATGACTGTTATTATTTTAAATTGGAGACCAAAAATGCATAGCAATCTATTATTCCATGGAAAGAATCAAAGACAGTGTTTATGCACTGAAAATAACTGGGTAGCCTTCAAGGTTAATTTAAGTTTAGTTCTGACTTGTAACTTGTCCAAACTAAATCTCCATATGGTTTTCCTAATTGATTAGTGTATGATCAGCTGCAAAGATTGTGGGAAGACATATTGAATTTGTCATGGGGAATTTAGTCTCCACCTACATTCAAAATCTGAATCTGTCAGTATTTGTTATGATTCTCAAGGTTCTATTAATATTAATGCTTAGCTTTAGAGAAAGACAGCCTGTCTTGGATACTGATACCCAGTTAGACATAGTTCTGTTTTTGTATTAATACATGTCTAGTTTCTCTTCATTTGCTTTTTATTCTGAAGGACATCTGCACAAAAGCAAACTCTTATTAAGGAAGGGTCTATATACTCTGGCCACAAATTCTTTATTTCCGTACTATGGTCCAAAGCAAATATGGGTCATTTCCTCATTAGTCTTAGCAAATTCCCTAAGTGATAAAAGAGTGACCCAATGATGTTAAAGACTCATTACATCAAAACTATGGAGAAAAGGAGAGGAAGAAAAATACATTTCAGTAGCATTCTTCTGCTCTATGTCTTGTTCCTACTCTTTTTTGAAAAATATTCAATTTTTAGTTTTGTTACAAATTAAAAACATGCAAGCTCTTTCTATAAATATGGGTCTTAAATGTGGATTACAGGTCATGGCTATTGGTCGCACCTTTGAGGAGAGTTTCCAGAAGGCTTTACGGATGTGTCACCCGTCTATAGACGGTTTCACTTCCCGTCTCCCAATGAACAAAGAGTGGCCATCCAACATCGATCTCAGAAGAGAGCTGGCGGAGCCATCCAGCACCCGCATCTATGCCATCGCCAGGGTAATATGGGACAAGGGGCCCAGTGCTATCAGATATTCTCTGAATATGGTCAGCCTAGACTTAAATGTAAAACTGAATCACTAAGTGGTTTTGAATTCAGGGACTTTTTTTGGAAAAAAATTAGTTCTCTTTAATAGTCTTAAATTGGAAACTTCTGTGTATTTCATTAGATTATTCTATAATTAATGAAAAATTATCCCTTTTTTGACTTAAAGTCTCCCCTTAAAGGGTACATTGCAGTTTTAAAGGATGATCACATAGGCAAAATGATCTTCCCTTTTAGTACACATATTATCAATACTCTGAGGTATTTAATAATACTGATTTGTCATTTCCTATCACTCTCATTACTCACTCCTTGAAAATGTGTAAAATTCTATTTAAGAAAGGAAGATTCATAAAATAATAATACCACTTGGTATGTGCTACCTAAGAGTCTAGAATAATCTTTATTTATTTGCTCCTTTTTCTGTGTTTAAGCAACAACAAACTATAAAGAACTTCTATGATTATAGGCTTTTCTGTGTAATTATTTTATTGGTTTTCTAGAACAAAAAAGCCCCATATTTCTCACTTCCACCCACCAGTTACCTTTAATACAAATTAAATGCCATATTAATCTCCTTTCTTGTTTACTATGCTTAGAATTCTGAAGTTTCAGCTCATCTGATTTTATAAAAGGTGACTTGGGCAGCTGGGATCTGTCTGGTCAGAAATCCCCGAATTGCTTTCTGACATTTAAGGAAGCTTAGGTATTAATCCTCCAACAGTGTTAGACTACACTGGAGCTACAAAGCCCTGATGACCATTGTATGTGTGTGTATGTGCATGTAGGATGAGTTGATGAAAATATGAATTTTGTCTTTAGAAAGGGAATCTGTCTCTATAATTGGTCTTTGTAGCAACAGAAAAATGCTGTTAGTGGTCTCAAACTCACTGCAACTTTTATGTCCATGTAAAGAGAGTCCTGCAGAGAGAGAAAGAAGGGAAGGGTATGTTTCCTTCAATGCATTCAATGTATACTCTCCTTACAGTTATGATTTCTAAATGCAGGTTATTTAATTTCCACTGGAATTCTGAAGTAGTCTTGGAGATACTAGTATTTTTTGATGGACATTTCTCAATGCTGAGTTTCAAGATAATGGAGAATTAACATTTTTCCATGGTGGTGAGATGAGAGGTTATTCTAGAAAGCCATTTTACCTTCTTGTTCTTATTTCAGTCTTTTGCTTAAAAAGCAATGTACCACATTCATATATGTGTGTATGTGTGTGTGTGTATACATATAATTTTTTTCTCAAAGGGCAGTAAATAGATTTTTTTCCTTTAGTCTAGTAATCATACTTCTGCCATCTTGAGGTGGATGAAAAAAGGAAGTATTTCCGAGTTCCCAGCGAGGCTGTAAAACTCAAGCATATCTCTCATTCTTTTCTAACAGACTTATAAAGAATGAGAATTCAGGGAAAATGCGTGGAGATTCTTTCTTGCACACAGTACGAGCAAGAAGTGCAGGGTCTGAGGTATAAACTACTGCTTGCCAGAGTGCCGGGAGAAGGAACTGATTTCTGTTTGTTAGAGGTCATCATTACTGTTCATTTCCACAGCAACCAGGAACTTGGTGATTTTGACAAAGAGTTTAAGGAGTGTGGAGGGCTGAAGGGGAAAAAGAAGGAAGGGAGTGAGTAAATCTGCACTCGCTTTCGTGCTTCTTAGAAAGGGCAACTTGCTCTGAGGTCTGATTTCTGCAGCAGTCTTATTTCAGGATGACTGGTCATCACCTCTTTTGACTGGAAGAGAATGCAGGGCATTATTTTTGATTTGGGGAACATTAGAGTAACCTCAAACATGTTTGGGGTCGTTAAGAACTTCATTACTGCTGTGTGACATGGCAGGTTGCAGCGCTTGAAGACCAAGTCCTAAGACTGGCAGGATCCTGCTTCCCGCTCAGAACTGTGGATGTGATGCTGGTCATCCTTCCTCACAGTGAAATGACCACAGATTCCAGGTCCTCCCTCAACTGCAGGATAATTACTGCGTGCAGTCGTGTGAAAACATCCTTTGGTCTGCCAAAAGTGTCACTGACTTAAAGTTCTATCCCCCTCACAATGTTGATGGCCAAACAGCCAATTGTCCCTTTAATCACTTGGCAAAGAAGACAGAATATTAAGGAACCTGGCTACAGTTACAGGGAGAATTAAACAAAAGAGACATAGATAGACCTATGAAGCAAACATGCCTTTGAATATTCCCATTAGATGTCATTTCATTCTCGTCAACAGAATTATGAGCTGTATTGTCTCTCAACACTTGTAATCATGGTTTCTCAACACTTGTAATCATGGTCCCTCTGATACTAGAAATAAGTAAAAGTTTTTTTTTTAACATTTTTTATTGACTTATAATCATTTTACAATGTTGTGTCAAATTCCAGTGTTCAGCACAATTTTTCAGTTATTCATGGACATATACACACTCATTGTCACATTTTTTTCTCTGTGAGTTATCATAACATTTTGTGTATATTTCCCTGTGCTATACAGTGTAGTCTATTCTACAATTTTGAAATCCCAGTCTATCCCTTCCCACCCTCCACCCCCCTGGTAACCACAAGTCTGTATTCTCTGTCTGTGAGTCTATTTCTGTCCTTTATTTATGCTTTGTTTTTGTTTGTTTGTTTGTTTTTGTTTTTGTTTTTTAGATTCCACATATGAGCGATCTCATATGGTATTTTTCTTTCTCTTTCTGGCTTACTTCACTTAGAATGACATTCTCCAGGAGCATCCATGTTGCTGCAAATGGCATTATGTTGTCGGTTTTTATGGCTGAGTAGTATTCCATTGTATAAATATACCACCTCTTCTTTATCCAGTCACCTGTTGATGGACATTTAGGCTGTTCCCATGTTTTGGCTATTGTAAATAGTGCTGCTATGAACATTGGGGTGCAGGTGTCATCCTGAAGTAGATTTCCTTCTGGATACAAGCCCAGGAGTGGGATTCCTGGGTCATATGGTAAGTCTATTCCTAGTCTTTTGAGGAATCTCCACACTGTTTTCCATACTGGCTACACCAAACTGCATTCCCACCAGCAGTGTAGGAGGGTTCCCCTTTCTCCACAGCCTCTCCAGCATTTGTCATTTGTGGATTTTTGAATGACGGCCATTCTGACTGGTGTGAGGTGATACCTCATTGTAGTTTTGATTTGCACTTCTCTGATAATTAGTGATACTGAGCATTTTTTCATGTGCTTTTTGATCATTTGTATGTCTTCCTTGGAGAATTGCTTGTTTAGGTCTTCTGCCCATTTTTGGATTGGGTTGTTTATTTTTTTCTTATTGAGTCGTATGAGCTGCTTATATATTCTGGAGATCAAGCCTTTGTCGGTTTCACTTGCAAAAATTTTCTCCCATTCCGTAGGTTTTCTTCTTGTTTTATTTCTGGTTTCCTTTGCTGTGCAGAAGCTTGTAAGTTTCATTAGGTCCCATTTGTTTATTCTTGCTTTTATTTCTTCTAGGAGAAAATTTTTGAGATGTATGTCAGATAATGTTTTGCCTATGTTTTCCTCTAGGAGGTTTATTGTATCTTGTCTTATGTTTAAGTCTTTAATCCATTTTGAGTTGATTTTTGTATATGGTGTAAGGGAGTGTTCTAGCTTCATTGTTTTACATGCTGCTGTCCAGTTTTCCCAACACCATTTGCTGAAGAGACTGTCTTTATTCCAATGTATATTCTTGCCTCCTTTGTCAAAGATGAGTTGACCAAAAGTTTGTGGGTTCATTTCTGGGCTCTCTATTCTGTTCCATTGGTCTATATGTCTGTTTTGGTACCAATACCATGCTGTCTTGATGACTGTAGCTCTATAGTATTGTCTGAAGTCTGGGAGAGTTATTCCTCCAGCCTCTTTCTTTCTCTTCAGTAATGCTTTGGCAATTCTAGGTCTTTGATGGTTCCATATGAATTTTATTATGATTTTTTCTAGTTCTGTGAAATATGTCCTAGGTAATTGGATAGGGATTGCATTAAATCTGTAGATTGCCTTGGGCAGTGTGACCATTTTAACTATATTGATTCTTCCAATCCAAGAGCATGGAATATCTTTCCATTTTTTAAAGTCTTCTTTAATTTCCTTCATCAATGGTTTATAGTTTTCTGTGTATAATTCTTTCACCTCCTTGGTTAGATTTATTCCCAGATATTTTATTACTTTGGGTGCTATTTTAAAGGGGATTGTTTCTTTACTTTCTTTTTCTGTTGATTTATCATTAGTGTAAAATGCAACTGATTTTTGAACGTTAATTTTGTAACCTGCTACCTTGCTGAATTCTTCAATCAGCTCTAGTAGCTTTTGTGTGGACCTTTTAGGGTTTTCTATATATAGTAACATGTCATCAGCATATAATGACACTTTTACCTCTTCTTTTCCAATTTGGATCTCTTTTATTTCTTTCTCTTGCCTGACTGCTGTGGCTAGGACTTCCAGGACTATGTTGAATAGGAGTGGTGATAGTGGGCATCCTTGTCTTGTCCCAGATTTTAGTGGGAAGCTTTTGAGTTTTTCACCATTGAGTACTATGCTGGCTGTAGGTTTGTCATATATAGCTTTTATTATGTTGAGATATGTTCCCTCTATACCCACTTTGGTGAGAGTTTTTATCATAAATGGGTGTTGAATTTTATCAAATGCTTTTTCTGCATCGATTGAGATGATCATGTGGTTTTTGTCCTTTCTCTTGTTGATGTGATGTATTACACTGATTGATTTGCGTATGTGGAACCAGCCTTGTGTCCCTGGGATGAACCCCACTTGGTCATGATGTATAATCTTTTTTATGTGTTGTTGGGTTCTATTTGCTAAAATTTTGGTGAGGATTTTGGCGTCTATGTTCATCAGTGATATTGGCCTATAATTCTCTTTTTTTGTAGTGTCTTTGCCTGGTTTTGGTATCAGGGTGATGGTGGCTTCATAGAATGAGTTTGGGAGTATTCCCTCCTTTTCAATCATCTGGAAGAGTTTGAGAAGGACTGGTATGAGTTCTTCTTTGTATGTTTGGTAGAATTCCCTGGTGAAGCCGTCCGGTCCTGGACTTTTATTTGTAGGGAGGTTTTTAATTGCTATTTCTATTTCCTTTCTAGTGATCGGATTGTTCAAGTGTTCAGATTCTTCTTGATTCAGTTTTGGTGGACAGTATGTTTCCAGAAACTTGTCCATCTCCTCTAGGTTATCCAGTTTGGTTCCATATAGTTTTTCATAATATTCTCGTATGATATTCTGTATTTCTATTTTGTTTGTTGTAATTTCTCCATTTTCCTTTCTTATTTTGCTAATTTGTGCTCTCTCTTTTTTCTTCTTTGTGAGTTTGGCCAGAGGTTTGTCGATTTTATTTACTTTTTCAAAAAACCAGCTTTTGGTTTGGTTGATTTTTTCTATGGTCTTGTTAATCTCTATTGTATTTAATTCCTCTCTGATCTTTATTATTTCCTTCCTTCTGCTGCTTTTTGGGGCTTTTTGTTCTTCTTTTTCTAATTCATTCAGGTGGTGGGTTAAATTGTTTCTTTGAGATTGTTCTTCTTTTTTGAGGAAGGCCTGTATCGCTATAAACTTCCCTCTTAGCACTGCCTTTGCTGTGTCCCATAGGTTTTGAGTGGTTGTGCTTTCATTATCATTTGTCTCAAGGTATTTTTTAATTTCAGCTTTGATTTCCTCATTGATCCATTGTTTTTTCAATAACATATTGTTTAATCTCCATGCTTTCCTTTTTTTCTCCTTTGTTTCTCTGTTGTTGATTTCCAGTTTCATGGCATTGTGGTCAGTAAAGATGCTTGAGATAATTTCTATCTTCTTAAAATTGTTGAGGTTTCTTTTGTGCCCAAGTACATGATCGATCCTGGAAAATGTTCCATGTGCACTTGAAAAGAATGTATATCCTATTTTTTGGGGGTGTAATGTTCTGAAAATATCCACCAAATCTAGTTTTTCTATTGTAGTATTTAATTTCTCTGTTGCCTTGTTTATTTTCTGTCTGGAAGATCTGTCTAGTGATGTTAATGCAGTGTTAAAATCTCCAACTATGATTGTATTCCCATCAATATCCCCCTTTATCTCTGTTAGTAATTCTTGTATGTACTTAGGTGCTCCTATATTGGGTGCATATATATTAACGAGTGTAATATCCTCATCTTGTATCACTCCTTTAATCATTATAAAATGTCCTTCTTTATCTTTCTTTATGGCCTTTGTTTTAAAGTCTATTTTGTCTGAAATCAGTACTGCAACACCTGCTTTTTTGGCTTTTCCATTTGCATGGAATATCCTTTTCCATCCTTTCACTCTCAATCTATATGTGTCCTTCTCCCTAAAGTGGGTCTCTTGTATGCAGCATATTGAAGGTTCTTGCTTTATTATCCAGTCTGCCACTCTGTGTCTTTTGACTGGAGCATTTAGTCCATTAACAGTTACAGTAATTAATGATAGATGTGTGTTTATTGCCACTTTGAGCTTATCTTTGCAGTTGAATTGGTATATCCTCTTTGTTCCTTTCTTCTTCCTTTTGTGGTTTGGTAATTTTCCTTTGTATTATCATGGATTTTATTTAATTTTTGTGACTCCTTTGTAAATTTTTGGCTTGTGATTACCCTTTTTTGTAAATCTATCAACCCATTACTATAACTGTTTTTATTAAACTGATAGTAACATGATCTCAAACCCATCCTACTGTTAAAAAAATTTTAAAAAGAAAGAAAAAAATATTCTATATTTCCCTGCCTCCCTCTCCCACTCTCAGTGATTTGTATGTCTTCTTTTATAATTTCATGTTTACTTTATTTGTAATTCATGAGTTATCACCTTTCCAGTTGTGTGTTTCTCATTTCTGTAGCATCCTGCTGCTTTTCTATTTAGAATAGCCCTTTCAATATTTCTTTTAGCATGGGTTTAGTGTTGCTAAACTCCTGCAGCTTTTTTTTTGTCTGTGAAACTCTTTATTTCTCCTTCTATCCTCAAAGATAGCCTTGCTGGATAAAGGATCCTAGGCTGCATCTTTTTTTTCATTCAGGGCTTTGAATATATCTTGCCACTCCCTTCTGGCCTGTAGTGTTTGTGTAGAGAAATCAGCTGAGAGCCTTATGGGGGTTCCCTTGTAACTTACTCTTTGCTTTTCTCTTGCTGCCTTTAGAATCATTTCTTTATCCTTGACTCTGGCCATCTTGATTATGATATGTCTTGGTGTGGGTCTATTTGGGTTCTTCCTGTTTGGGACCCTCTGAGCTTCCTGTACTTGGATATCTGATTCCTTCTTTAAGTTTGGGAAGTTTTCAGTCATGATTTCTTCAAAAACCTTTTCAATCCCCTTTGATCTTTCTTCTCCTTCTGGGACCCCTATTATGCGAAGATTGGGATGCTTTATATTATCCCATAGGTCCCTTATGCTATTTTCATTATTTTTTATTTGCTTCTCTTGTAGTTCTTCTGAATGGGTGCTTTCTATTGCCCTGTCTTCTAGATCACTAATTCGTTCCTCTGCATTATCTAGTCGGCTTTGCACAGCTATTAGATCATTCCTCATCTCTGTCAATGAGTTTACCCAGTCTACTTGGCTCTTCTTTACAGCTTCAATTTCATTTTTGACATATTTTATATCTCTAAACACTATCTCTTTTAATTCCTTCAGCAATTCGATCACTCCCTTTTTGAAATCTTGATCTAGTAGGCTATCGATGTCTATTTCGTTGATCTTTCTTTCAGGGGATTTCTCTTGTTCTTTTAATCGGGAAAGGTTTTTCTGCTTCTTCATCTTGCTCATACCTCTTTGGCACTGTGGTTTATGGAGTATCAGTTGTTTATTTTGGTCCTTAAGGATTTTATCTATCTAATGCCTATTTAGGAATAGAACTTAGGAAAAAAGAAAAAAAAATAAGAGAGAGAGAAAGAATTTTAAAAGAAGGGAGAAAGAGGGTTTGAAAACAGTGTATAATGAATAATAGAAGAGTGAGTTGAAGCAGAGTATTAATCGGGTTGAGACGTCCTTATAAAACCTTTACAAAAAAAGGGGGGGGGATGAATAGATGTATTTGAAACCTGTGTCTAATCAATAGCAGGACATCAAAACCCAAGAGAAATAGAAATGAATTAAGAAGTAAAGATTAAGAGAGTAATAGAAAATAGAACAGGTAAAAACAGATTTAAAAAAAAAAGGGGGGGGTTTGTCAGTGTTCTCCTGGAGTCTGTGTGCTTTTAATGTGAAGTCTTTCTGTCTTCGTCCTGTTTTGGAAGCTCAGCTTGCTGTTTTCAGAGGCCCTCCATTGGTGCCCTCTTCTGTGCTGCTCCCAGCACCTGTCGGCAAGCAGATCGCGCCTCCTCCTAACACTGGGTCAGGTGCAGCTCTCTGCTGTGGGCGGGCGGGTCGCTGCCCCTCCGGATGCCGCAGTCAGATGTTGCAGACTGGCCGGGTAGGAGGGCGGGTCGTGCCCCCTCCCAGCACGTCAGTCAGGGGCTGTGTTCCTGCCCGAAAGACCGGGGGGCCGCTCTCCCTCTACCTGCGCCGCCTGTAGTTCCGCTCTCTGTGCGGCTGCGCGCTCCGCCCTGGTCAGCGCTCCGCAGGTGGGCTCGGGGAAGACCGAGGGACAGCCTTGTCCCTGCTCCGAGCCAAAACCCAGCTCCTTGTTTGTCTTTGTGGAACAAGTTTTCTGAGGGACTAGGATGGAAGGATCCTATCTGCCCCGGGCTGCAGGCCAGTCTCAGTCTGGCCTTTGAGGCTGCTAAGCCCTTCCGTGGGGATGCAGGTTTCGCCCCCGCCCCCCGCCCCCGCCCCCGCCCCCGCCTGAGTGCTCAGCGTGGAGGATATGGCGGCTGTGCCTGAGCCCTGCCTCTCTTCCCCCGAAAACTTTCCGCGGGTTTTCAGAGATGGGGGTGTGCACCCTTCCCCCGAGAGCACATCAACCTTGCTGTTTTATGGAGGGCCCAGGTTGTTCTGCCCTGTGCACCCACAGCCACGGCGCGCAGCCCCTTGCGTTCCCCCGGGGCTGCCTTCATGCAGCCACTTCCGTCCTCCGCCCGGCTTGTGCAGCCTGGCCCTGACGGCTGCTGCCGGCCCGCGTCTCAGGCTGGGTGTCGGGGGGACGCTCTGTGCCCGTTTAACTTAGTTCTGTTAGTCAAGGGCTGCTCTGTACAGATCCGAGCCTCGGAGGCTCCCCCTCCGTCCCGCTGGCCTCTCAGTTGGAGAGGGGAGACCCAGCGAGCGAGCGCCAGTCCTCCTTTGCCGCTCCCTCCCTGCGGGACCCGTCCCGCTCTGCTTTGCCTTTTGTTCTTTCTTTTTTCCTTTTCTCCTACCAGATTTTTGGCGTCTTTATCTTTGAAGAGGGCGATGTTCTGTCGGAGTTCCACAGGTGCTCTGGTTGGCTGAGTGGGTCTGTAGATGTGGGTCTTGGTGTATTTGTGGGAGAGGGTGACCTGCGAGCGTCCTTCTACTCCGCCATCTTCTCCCTCCTATGAAATAAGTAAAAGTTTTAAGAAAATTAAGAAATATAACAGCAGTCATTAGTTACACATATTTCTTAGTGGGATTTAAAAATGCAGCATTCCATTCTAAAATACATTGTTTTGAAATATTAATTGATTAACATTTTTTTCATCGACTATAGATATCTAAAAATAGTAAAGACTAAGAGTAGGCACCTTTTGAATATGAAGGTTTTGGTTTTGAGAGTTTCTCTCTTCTTTCAGCTGCCTTTTGTACTCAGCTTTATGACCCACAGTTGTAATTTTACTTTTGAGAAATTGTTAAAGTAAGCTTGAGGAAAAAGCCGAGCTGCCTGTCAGAACAGCAGTTATTACTACATTGTTTTAGAATATTTTAGGATTTTGTAAAATGCCCGTCTTAGCACAAAAGTCACAGTAACTGATCCAGAATAATTTTCTGAAGTCCTCTGTGGGGAAATATTCTAGAGAAATAACACCAAGCCAGAGATATGATCCATAAATTCTCACTGACTGGTTTGTGTGAATGTGGAGTGAAGTGATAAAAATACGCGAAATATGCTAAAGGGTAATTATCCAAAATACAAGTTAAAAGATCATTATATTGATTCTACATTTTCTTACCGATTTGGCGTAACTATAGTTTCAAGAGATTCTCTCTAATTCCAAAAAGATGTCTCAGATTTAGAATCTAATTGGTCACACAGTCATATAAAAAGCAGTCATATAAAGAGCCTGTTCAGGGGATTTTTCTGAGCACACACCACTCTGACTAACTCGGGGCGCCTCCTTTGCATGCCGTTTGTGGATATAGTTGGCGATGTCTGTCGGTTTATTGGGAGGAACATCAGTGATATGGTATCAGTTTCATTCTCAGTCTACAGCCTCAGGCTCTCTGAATAACATGGAGAGGAAAGGCTGCCATGTTTTCAACCAAATAAGACATTTATAAAGTGTTTGCCAAAGACAACAGCTCTTCTCCTTTTGGCAGGCGTTAGAAGACAACATGTCCCTTGACGAGATTATGCAGCTCACATCCATTGACAAGTGGTTTTTGTATAAGATGCGTGACATTTTAAACATGGAAAAGACACTAAAAGGGCTCAACAGGTAAGGCCGTAGTGCTTTGATTGACTCCAGGTATCCTCTGTGCAAGTTTGTCTTCCTCTTACCCTTCCATGTTTGGCCCAAATTCTGCTTCAGTGAAGTAAATGGTGCCAATGTTGAAAAGCAGTAGCCATAGCTGGGAGAAATGGCAGTTTTTAGATGTTTACCTTTTAAAGTCATCTATTAATATTTTTAGTTTTCTCCTACCCCTACCCTTGCCATCAAACATGGTGATATTTTTATTAGGTCTTTTGAATTTATGAAAATTAGTGTACATTTATGAATTCATGTGCTATTTAATTACCAAGCATTACTTAGATTTAGATTTTATTAATCAATAATGAAATGAATAATATTTCTGTTTTCTGTAAATGTTCCAAGTTCTGAAGTCTATATTTTGCTTTTAATATTAACCTACATGTTGCTGCGTATGGATGAGCAAACATATGCCTCTTGCATTCTACTGATATTTTTAACATTGGGACATTCAGTTTAGCATGCATATAAGCTACATTCAAATTTCTGTTCATAGACTCTTTACCTCGTGCTAATTTGCATTTTTATCTCCTTCATGGCCAATTATTTTTAAAAAGTTTATTTCATGTTTAGAATATTCTGATAATATCAGTGCTTTAAAATCTACTTTTTTTTTAATTTCATGAGAAGGTCGTTCCTCGAGGCACATGCAGTCACAGATAGGTTTTAAGCATGGATCTTTGGTAATAGGAGCATTACCAATTTCAGAAAGACAGTAAAATCCTCTTTAGCTTCTCCCCTTCAAGAGGGCTTTGAAATAGTACTGGGAAGAACTCTCACCTGCAAGCCTAGGCGTGTGTTTAGAGGGAAAAATTTTGTTTGCATAAATTATTCTCAAGTGATTTTAGTAAATGTAGAAAAGTTAATCACTTAAAATGTGGCTGAAGACGGTGGATGCTCTCAAAGCCTGGATTTCTCAACTCAAACTACTGCATCATATAATTGGGTTACTGTGTTTACCTAATCAAGATGCACACAAACTGGGCAATAAAAACACTTGCTTTTCTTTTTAAGTAAAATGAGGTTCTTTTTCATCCATTCAACAATTACCTGCAGCGATGCTTAGTTTTGAAAATCGGGGATTCCAATCTGCCAAATGTGAAACTAGCTTAGTTGCTTGTAAGTCATCCTTCGTGGTGATCACATAAAATGAACAGTAGATAGCAGATAAGTTAAGAATTGAGCCTGTACATTCATCTTAGAATTTTGCTGACTTGAGGTTTCCTTTCTTGGTTTATGATGCCAGCAGAATTTCTATGTTGAATTATAGTCTTGTTCCAGTGTTTTCAGTTTCAGACAACTGATTTCAAATGCCTCTGAAACCACTCCAATTAAACCACAGGAGGGTGCTAGAAACTTACAGTATGCTAATTGTAGCCATGGAAGAGACCTGGGGTGAAAAACAACAGATGTTATTGTGATTTAAATTTCCACTTGATATACATTCTGATTTTTGGACAAATTAGATGTTTTAATTGAATAGCTTCTGTTACAACCAGAAGGTAAGTTGAAATTCTAACTAAGCAGAAATGAGTGTACGTTGATAGTAAAATAGGTGCTTGGAGGATTATTAGAACGGCTCACTGTTACAGATCACTTATAATATCTTTCTGACTTTCACATTCTGTTGTATTTGTTGCTGATAATTTGACATTTTAAACTAAAGTCTCCATTTTCTGGCATAAATCTATATTTGTAAATGTAGATTTTTATATTGTTCATAATGATCTACACTAAAATTTTTTTGTATAAAGCTTTTAATAATTTAAAAGATTCTAAAACAGAATGCTTACAATTATCTCTTGTTTCAAGAACTCAACAGATGATCGATGATGTTAGGGTGTTAACTAAATCCTGAACTGATTATTATCTGAGGGCCACTTTACTGTTTAATTAATTTTTTTGAGTGTCATAGATGCACACATAGCAATTCGATAGTGATTGTTATTTAGAAGCGCTGGATAAATAAAATAAGAATAGATGGCCACTGAAGCTACCTTTCTTAATTGTTCTGTGTTACACTGGGGTCTGAAGTTGAAAGAATATTGCAACTAATGGTGTAGGACTTGCCTTTTTCTTGCCCTATTTTGATTATCCTCACCATTAGCCTGGATTATGACATCTGCTTTTTCTCAGCCTCTAATTACCCAGGGATGCTCAGACATCAAGGAAGATACTGCTACAACAGTAATAGGAGTTCTCTAGTAACAGTTGGCATTGTATGGCTGAATTATGTATTGCCAGTTGGGAAAAGGTTAAGATCAGCTGCTCTTCTTCATTTGTATTTACCTATAGTTAACTTTGTTTCAAAATCTCAGCTGGTCCCATGTTGGAAAGGCTGGCTTTAGATGCAGGCTTAGGAGGTAGCTATTTCTTTGGTGTGATTTGGGACGATCCCTAAATTCTCTTGCCTGAATATATTTCTGGTACCAACGTGCTCAAGTCCCTTTGAAATTTTCTTATAGGTCCATGGGAAATAGACAGTGGGAATCTTAATTAGGAGAAAAGGAGAAGCTTAAAGAGAGGATAAAGTATAGAATGCTAAATGTGGGTAAAATTTCACCTGGTTCCTTCCTTGTGGATTGGAAAGAGCACAGGCCATGGGGCCAGTCAGATGGATGGGTGTGCACCACGGAATCACGGGCACGTGACCTCCCTCACTTCTCCAACCTCACATTCTTCCAGCTAATGTCTACTATAATTTTGTTATGGAGCTTAAATGATATATGCGTAAAGGACCTCTGGCGCATAAGTGCCCAAGAAAGTTTTCTCTCATTCTCCCTGAAGATGGAAATGCTACTTGTTATAATGAAGAGTATTTTGTGATTTTAGATATTATGCATTTTAAGACCCATTTTCAGAGTCACAATTTACACTTGCTTATATATTTTGCAATGTATCATTTCTTAATTTTCTTTATGATGCATTGGCACTGATTTTAATACCAGCCCTATTTTTGTTATGAGGAAGCAATGATAGCTAGTGATACAAGTGTCATTCTTATCAAAAGATCAATAACAGTCCATTATGCTAATGGGCAAAAATCCCCACTCTACAGTTGTTAATCATGCTAAAATTCTTCTAAAATCCAATAAACACATTAACTAGCAGAAGATGAGACGAGCACTTACACTGATGGCAGTCTATGACTTATATTTACATATAGTCGTCTGAAATGAGGTCCAGAATTTGACTTCCAAATGGAATATACCCAATGTAGGCATATATGTGAATGTCTCATACTGGAGTAGAGAAACAAAACAATGATGTTAACAAGGTTGGCACTGTGGAAGTAGCTGATCAGTTTTTCATGTCTGTGAGAAAGTGGAAATTATAATTTTCTTACTTCCTTGAAGAGTGGAGAGAAACACGTATCACGCTGAGGATGAAGTATGAAAGCCCAGTCTTCTCCCGGGTGAGGGGACAAGTTAGCCAGGTGGTAGAGTGATCAGCTCAGCATCCCTCAGCATCTCAGCTCTGAGTGCTTGCTTCCATCAGAACTCAGTTTGCCATCTTCAATACATGGGCCCAGCAAGGGCAACCCTCTGGAAACTTCCAGAGCAAAATCCATTCTTACCAACTTAGATATTAATCACTATTCAGACAGCTTCAGCAAGAAAAATTCCTCTTCTCTACTTGAGTTCACTGACTTTCTCCTTTTATTCTTAAATTGTTTATTGCTGCCCAAGGGCCTGCTAGGAAAGTTGACTGTTCTAGGCAGTTCCCCAAATTTATAAGCTGGTGTAGTGGCATTAATCGACCTGGAGTGATAACATATTTCACAGTGGATTTCTTTAGGTTTTTAAAAGTTTCTCTTTACTCAGTGTGATGTGAGTTGTATCATGGAGGATTCCAATGTGTTATGCATATGCATTGGGATCTAGATGTTTGAACTTCACGTTACAAGACCACTTTGCAAGGAGTGTAAAAAATTCGAGCCTGTCAGAAGTTTCAGTGTAGCTGTAACATTTGCATGAGCTTATCCATTGGCCTTCACTGCCAAGCTACCCTGACTTTAGTATATTTTCCCCACACTCACTTATCTTACCAACACTGATTCCTTCACACATAATGCTTCTCCCATATAGCATTTTCACTAGAAGAAAAATATGCTTATTTTGATCTATTAAAAATTACAAAAATCTCACCTGTAATCCTTTCCTCCATTAGTGCTTAGACATTCAATTTTGGTCATGCAAATAAATCCGAATTGGAGGGCAGAAGTGCAGGTACCATAAGTCAAGCAGATAAATATGTCAAATGTTTTTATCAACTAGAGTCTTTTGGTAAGAATTGTTCAATAAAGTACAAAGAATGGGTTTAGAACAGAGACTTGAATTTTGATTCAGTCAAACACCTTCCAAGTGCAAGGTAATAATCACCAAATTTGTTGACTACGTATCAGACACTGCTCTAATACATTGTTTCATTTAATCATTCCCATAACCTAAGAAGTCAGTAATTATCCTGACTTTAGAGATACGAAACTGAGGCACTGAGCTATTTAGCAATTTTTTGGTATCACATGCTAGTAAATGACAGAATTAAGACCAAATCTGAGCAGGACTCTAGAACCAAGGATGTTTG
This sequence comes from Camelus dromedarius, assembly GCF_036321535.1. Taxonomy (NCBI): domain Eukaryota; kingdom Metazoa; phylum Chordata; class Mammalia; order Artiodactyla; family Camelidae; genus Camelus; species Camelus dromedarius. The sequence goes on along the minus strand of NC_087439.1, from coordinate 64,487,275 downwards.
ATATTTAACCACTGTGCTATATATAAGTGTGTATGTGTGTGAACACATATACATATGTACAGCAACACATATGTGTATGTATATATGCATAGATACATATGTATATGTGTCTATGTATATATACACGTACATATATAGATGTGTGTGTGTGTGTATATGTTTAAGGATATGGAGAAGTCAATTATGTAATGTCTGGAGAAAATAAGATTACGTATAGGAGACACTTCCAGTATAGTTACGTAGTTAATAAAGAGAGAATAGTCCCATCAATGTAGAACTAGCACATCTGATAAAGAGTTCAACTATATTAGTAATTAATAGATGAGCACAGGTACAAAAATAGCTCGGCTGAACCCCTTTTACTGTAAGTAAGTAAGGAAGTCAGCTATAGTAAAGCTGGTTTGTGGACAAGAACTATTTCAGGACATTACTCCTCAAACATTTTTATTTATAATATTAAATTGGATTATCAATTTTAGGTGAAAGACAATCATGTTACTTAAAAAAAGAACAACAATGTGAGCAGGCAGGAGAAACACTGAGTGCTAATTACCAGCTTTGAGCATCTGCCTATCCTCTGCTTAGAACTCTTTTTAAATTTTTTCATTTCCTAATTTTAATTTTTGGATTCTTCAGCTATTTCTGACTGACTGTCTAGCTCAAGAATTTTATTGTACCCACTTAAGTTCTATAATTTTGCTCTTTTACTGGCTAAAACTAAGTTGAATTAAATTTTGAATCTTTCCTTCAAGTGATTGGATTAAAGAAGATAGCCAGCCAGGGCTTGTGCTGTACCGTGTTAGATCTCCAAAGGGAAGGGTTCCACCATTTATGATAACTGCATTTCATTCAATTTGGGCAATTTTCCTAGAATGGTCCATTTTGCTTCTTGTTTTTTTGTTGTTGTTGTTTTGCACAATGCTGCTACTTATGTTGGCAACATCATGCTTAACTATTTAAAAGGAATCTGTTTTCATCCATCTTAGAGATTCAAAAGTAGGGGATATGGCCATTGTGATACAGTTCATGCCATATAAGTATATGAGGCTACAATTTGGATTTATTTCTCTACTAATTGTTGATATAAACTTAATTTTCTATGGATTAATGTGCAAATTATTCAGGAAATGCTTTTGTCCAATATATTATAGGGGTTTTTTTTTACTATTTTAATTCTGATATTAATATTCTCTTCCCCCCTCACTGCCACTTATTGCTACAATCAATGTAGTAAAAAAGAGAAGGACCCAATTTTCATATGAACATCACTAAGTTCAGTGTGATAAACTACGTCCGTTGATGAGTGCTGGAAAGTCATAGGTGTGCCTGTAACTTAGGAAAACAATCTAGGGCAAGCCTGGTGAGTTCCACTTGGGCATTCAAGTGCTAAATTGAGCTCAGTAAATTTGGTCATTTCCCTGCAGCCACAAACTTCTGGCAGATGTAATAATGCAGGTGTCACCTTAGCTGGAACACTCCCTTTGAATGTCCTCTCCTCCACATGTTAGTTTCTATTGACTTTTTATTTAACTTGCTCACAAGGCATGGCAAAACTGGACAAGAATGTTTTGTGCTTATATTTGATTGAAGTTTTCCAGGGGGAAAGTGCCCCCTAAAAGTTGTTAACCCTTAGGCATAAGACAGAGAAGGGTCAGTACTTAACTTTCTAATGATAACTTATACTTTCTGGTAGAAAAAATATATATAACAATAAACAATTAGCCTTGAAGTGTATTAAATATAGAAGCAATTTAGAGAAAGAAATAGATATATTTCATTGTATGTAACATATGAGCACATGCTATACTTTTTATGCTCCTTTACTGTGATATGTTTGTGATACCATTTGTTGTTTCCTCCACTCCAGTCTGTGGACATTTACGTATATATACTAAGTATGTGGGTATTTATTATTTTGAATGCAGAATGGAAATAGAGATGTTTGGATACTTTAATGGAACTCATTGATTTGACTTGCAGAAAATGGGTTATGTCCCCTGTATTCGCTATCAACTCACATTATAGTTCACTAAATCTCAGTTTCACTGTAGTTTAAAAAAAGTACTCTTTTATTTTACTAGGCAGTCATGCTGCTAAGATGAATATATAATATATTATGTGTAAAGTAATTGACTTTAAAGGAAAACAATTTTATCAGTTACTACATATTACTATCTTATGGTTTTAGTCTTCATACCCTAAATCATTTATCTGATAAACCTCTTTCAGAATACCAAATATTGGACCTTACATAAAAAAGTTTATTTTTCTCTGTAAAGAGGAGCATTACTGTGAGAATTTCCATACCTATGAACTAATGCCAAAAATACATTTTATTTTTAATTTGTTTTATGTTCCATGTGATAAGATGAGATATTTTAGGTGATGTCACAGATTTGACAGGCGTCTATTAATTTTTAAGTAATAATTTCTTGTATCATATATATCTTAAATAATATTTTACATCAAATATTTAATGTTTTGAGAACCCTCATTGAATTCATTATTTAAACAATGTTTTTTTTAATTGAAGTATAGTCAATTTACAATGTTACAGTGTTGTATTAGTTTCTGGTGTACAGCATAGTGATTCAGTTATACATATGTATATTCCTTTTCATATTCTTTTTCATTATAGGCTATTATAAGTTGGGAGTTCAGGATTTGCAGATACTAACTACTATATATACAGTAGATAACAAAGTCCTACTGTATAGCACAGGGAACTATATTAAACAGTGTTTTTATAATTTTGACAAATAATTGTGCATTTTGAAAGTGTGAGAGAGTACTTGAGTCCAGCATGGGCAAGATACGTGTTTTACTTAAAATGTTTTCGAGGTGATATTTAGATCATTCATAAAATAAATATTATATTATATATTTTCTGCATATTAATTCTTATAAATTTGAAAGTTCCAAAAATCTTAAGTTGATTTAAAATAACATAACACTCACGATTTGTATGTATGCATCTAGTGATAGTCAGGATTTAATAGATTACCCTATGCCAGTATCTGTGATTTCAGCATTATGGGTTATATATTTATTTGATGATAATTCTCTTAGAAGCTATAATTAGACCAAATTGTTAGCTATTAACTTGCCTTCATTGGATTTGTAATCTATTTTGAAAGACTTGTCTTCAAACTTGTATTTGAAGACTTGTGTTCTTGAAGATCTGTATACACATAGATATACAGAAGACAGGATGCTTTTAATGAACAATGAGAGGCAGAAACACAAAGCCAGAAAAGTTCAATGGAGGTTAAAAACAAAAGCTCTGAGACCTTTGTGTGTGTTACCTCACGTAAGTCTCAACTTGAGAGTTCTTAGAAGGTATGCATCCCTCCTGCATATTTTATAAACAAAACAGTGACTCACAGTGTTTAAGTACATTTTTCAAGATTTCAGGGGTAGTGCACACTGAAGCCAGGATTTGAGTTCGGGATATTCAGAATCCAAGGACAGCATCTTTGCTTCAATACATCCCAATGTCATGGGAGCCAAAGGAAGAGACAATTAAAAATAAATAAAATAAGAAGACACTTTCAGCAATATTTAGGTTTAGGGAGAGCAGAGAGGGAGTGAACTGAGCAGCAAGTCCACCAAATTTGATGATGGGGAGGTAAGAGTAGGAGCTAGACTATAAGGACCAAATGTGCAATGACAAAGAGAAAATAGGTAAATAGAGGAATTCTACTTAGGAAGTGACAAATTGTGTTTGCTCTTATTTTGTTATACTTCTCTTGTATTTCATAAAAATGAGACTCTTACTATATGGAAATTAATTCTGTGAATAGAAATTAATGTGAATATTATCTATCTATTTGCTCAGTGTATATAATAGTTGAAGCCACACAGTTTCACTCATTTTGTGATTATTACATGTATGCTAATAACATCCTCCAATTACACTGTAAATTCTGTTAGGGGAAATTTTAAATAGCGTAATGTCTTAATATGCTTTTATTATAAGAGTTTCTTAAGAGCTTTTGCTGATTTGTATGAGTAAAGAGTAGAATGTATTCACCATTCTAAAGTGTAGCATCAGTTCTGAAAAAGATAAAGATGGCTTTCAATTCTTATTTACCCTATTTTTTTGGGGAATTGGCCTTGCATATAGTAAAAATCCAATAATATTTGTTTGATAATGTGCCCATTAAATAAATGAAAAATATTCTTGGTAGAAAGTGAAAATCAGAATTTCTCAGTGATGCCAAAGAAGGGAAAAATTGGAATGGAGGAAGATGTATTACAATTCCTGGTTAGTTAAAGGGACCACAGAGCTGTTAATTGAAATGCGTAGTCTAAAATATAAACTCTGTGTTGGAAGACATTGTAAATCAGAATCTCTAGGTTTTCATTATTTAAGTGACTATATATTTACTAATTAGCTGGTAAGGCTCTGAATAAACTGTTTTCTAATAGAAGGGGATTTATCTAATTTTTATTGTCAGAGATTATATACACTGGGGACATTATAATAGTTACATGGACATTATGAAATCTCTATTGCTTGTTGAGGACAAAAAGCCAAAATTTGCGATTAACACAATTATCCAAGTTTTCAAAACTGCAAATTTTTAAAAACGTTTTTATGAAAAATATTAATAAATATGTACAAGTGTAGAGAAGGCTCTGATTTACTTAAACAGCAAAGAAGAGTAAGGTAAAAAATATAGAATTATATTTATAATACAGAGATTTATATTTCTCTAGTGACCTTAAAGTGCATTTCTATTATAATACAGGTGGAAAATAATCACTATTCTATTTTTGTAGATGGTGAAACTGAGTCACACAGAGGTGTGTGTCATACTTTATGTCATACCAGTCAGAGGAAAGCAAGAAATCTAGCCCAGGGCTTCTGCCTTCAATTCTAGTCACTAACCCTTTTCAAAAGCGTCTTTGTAGAGATATGACTTTTAAATCAGACAGCTGGAGATCAGTTCCTCCTTAGCTGTCAAGTTGTGAGCTGCGTGTTTTCCTGCCTGAATTGTTGACCCCACTTAGAGCAGAAGCGTTGTAAGAGATGTGCCCTTTTCTAGAACTCTTGTGGGGAAAACATGGGAGCCTGGCAGGGAGAAAGCTTTGGCGAGTCACCTTTAAAAGACGCAAATAGAATTTTCAAGGGCATAGAGAGCTAGGATAATAAGAATTCTCTTTTTAGGTTTTTCTGTATTTATAAGACAGTATATTATAAATATATATACATATATACATACATATACATTTATTTTTTATTTAGATAAAATGCAGATGCCTCCATCTCTCAGGTTAATGCAGGAGTGAGTTAAAAATTCCTGAAGTGTACAATGGAAATTAAATTTAGGCGGAATAGTCGACCTGAACTATTATTACAAAAGCTAGGTAATCACTCACTGACCCCAGAATATTTTCACCTGCTCGTTCATACCTTAGGTACCTTCCTTGGGGGAGAAGTCCACGAGTCCCCTGGAAGATGAAGTGGGTGATGCCTTTCCCTGGGAGTGGGAGGCAGTGGCTCTGCCTTCTGATAGCAGAGTAAATGCCTGAGTGACCACTGTCTCCAGGAGATTGTTTGCGATTTGCAGGGAGTACAAAGTATGGTGGTCCTCACCACCTCAAGGCCTGGAAACAGAATTGCTGCAGAGAGAGGGAAGAGACTTAGAAGAGCTGGGCTGCGGGGGCCAAATTTGGGCAGCTTGCCGGTTTTGTTCTGCTTAACTCCTTGCTGCTTCTCCTCCTCCTCTTCGCTTTCTCCTTGCTTGTGCGTGCTCCCTCCCTTTTCCCTCATCCTCTGGCGTTTGTGTTTATGAAGCACTCATTACCTACTTCCACTGTGCTAACCACTTGCCACGTTTATCTTTACCCGACTGATGAAATTTTTTTTTTCTGGGGGTAGTTGGAGCCTGACTCTAGATTTGGCCGTGGTATCGGCCTATCTAAGGTGGAAATAGACAGGCACTATTTGCCTTTGTAGGCATGTTACGATAATGTAATGGCCATCACATGGCTGTGTGACGTTGCACTTACTGCCTCCTTCCCTGCCTACCACTTATCTTAAGCCAACAGACCGACTTAATTGACCATCCCTTGCTCTAGGTAGCTTGAAGAGTGAGCTACTCAATTAGTTCTCGAGTATATAGTCAATAGTATGAAATAGACAAGAATTTTTGCTATCATGGATATTAATGTGCAAAATATATTCATATGTCTCAGATTAACATAGATCTAGTGTGACATGTGAGCAGGAATTTAATTCTAGAATTTTTCCACATCCTCATAGAGGTGGCTTCTTATTTTTCCCCTTTCCAGAAAAGGCTTCAATTTTCTCATTCAAGAACTAGAAAAATTTGGTCAAAAATTATTCCTATATATGTTACTTTTAGCAAGAAAAAAAATTCTATGCAGTAGTTATCAGTAGATAGGCTTCGGTTAAGAAACTCATTTTAATAATATGCTAAGTAATAGTTTCTAGAAGTCAAAGAAAGTTATATATTGAAAGTTATACATTTATTGCTTGGACAACATATGTGATATTTGGAAAACTACTCTGTGGAAACATGACTTGCTTTAAACAAAGATGATGGAGAAATTTTAAAATATAGGACTTCTAAATACACTTATTTGTGAAATAAGAAATTTTAAAACATCAAAGAATGCTCATTCGATCTCAGTTTTCTACTGAGGCCTCATGATCTATATCTATACACACACACACACACACACACATATGTACACACACATATGTATATGCATATATATATATATTTTTTTTAATCTGCTGGATTTAAATTCCAGGCATATAACAAACCTATCTTCATGAGAAAACCCAGGATTTTGCTTACTGAATCATCCTCTTAATTTTTGGAAAAGAATGCAGAGAATGTATTTAAAATTATAAATAAATTTGCTGAGTAGAAATAACAGAAGCAATATTCTATAGTATAGACTTTGCCTTTTAGCTCAATCTGGTCAGGTAAATGCTATTCAGTTAGTAGAAGCATGCTCTTTTGAATGTAACAGAACACTTTCTTATACACTAATAGACAGGACTTGCTACTGTGATTAAGTGGTTTGCGTTTGTTTTTCATTGTTACCGAATCAAGTGCAGAGAAAGTCACAGCATTCTCAACTGAGAATACTGAGATGCAAAATGTGATTTATTAAGGATCAAAAATTATGATTAACCGAACCTCTATTAGGTTATTTTCCCCAGTTTTATTACTTGGTTATTTATAGAATATAATTATGCTGTTATAATCAATAGTATATAAATGGCCTTACCATTTTGAAAGTTATACAACAGTATTTCTGGATTTTTGGGGTTACTCAAGATTGGTAAGAAATGAACATAGGATTCAGGAAGTTAAAAATTGCCTACTTAACAATAGCTACAGTGTCAATTTCTCACAAAGTTTTCTTCTTCATTTTGATTTTGTTGCTGTTAATAGCCTTTAAGGTGAAGTATAATCTTAAGTGTGTCATCCCTTGAAAATCAACACTTTGCGGCTTTATAGCATTATTGTGGTAGTGCCAGGTGGACCCACATCCTAACAGAGTCTTTTCACGCTGGCGTGGTTTCACTCAGACATCAGATCTAGGTATTGTTTGTCCTGGACATGAGAGAGAGACCGAGGTTTTCTTTAATTCCTCCAGAGACCTCATTTCTGTACAGACATAAGGCATGGTGCTCTCAAAACTTTAGAGAAAATAGTAGTATTTACCCAATTGCTTGGGTTTTATCCTTTGCTTTTCTGAATGCTGCTGCTGCTTTTGAAAATTGTCTTGCATTTCTCTCAAGGTAATAACCTGTCTCCTTGAAAAAAAAGATGTGAAGACAAATAACTTCTCCACTTGATTGCATTATTGTGATTGTGGGATGGTCTTGAACCTGTGAAATGCCAAAAGTAATCAGTGAAGCCCCGCAAAACTCAGGGGAAATGCCAGTGAGGGGTCTCAGGACAGAGAACCTACATCTTACGCGGTTCTCTTTCCTTATTAAAGCAGGTGTCATTACCAAGCATCAGGCCTAGTGTTTTTCTCAGCTTCTGCCTTCTGGGGGAGTTTTTAAAAGAAGATAATAATAAAATGGCAAGCTCATCCCGTAATTGTAGGCCAAGTGGAGTGCTCTTTTTCACATTAGAGCTTGTGCAGTCTGGAGGGAAATTTGTTTAGCATGACTTGTGAGTTGGTGGATCAGATAAAAGCCAGTCAAGTGGAAGAGAGAACTGCGAAGTGCGCGGGCTCCCCTGGTAATTGCGATGCTGCAGGCGTGCCTCTGGTCGGCTAATAGATTTCCCCAGCTCCTCTACGCCAGGTGAAAATTTCCTTATTAAGGGGAATTTATTCCATTTCCTTTTATCATTTATTATTGAGGACTAAGTATGAGTGGAGGAAGTTTCAGAGATGACAGGGTAGAATTTTAAACAACAACAACAAAATCTGCATCAGAAGTTGAAGAGAAAGAGGAGAGAGGCTTGTATTGTTTATAAAACCAGAGAACAGACGGGAGACTTCTCGCTGTAGAAGCTGAGCCATGCTGTCTAACTGTTAAAAGATAGATGATGGCAGAGCGTGTGAACGTCTGATTGTCTGATTTTAAGACGTTTTTGCCTCCTCTAAAATTTCAGACTGTCATTTTGTGCTGCTAAGTAGAGAGAAACTGAACATTATGAAAAGGCCAGCCTCACAGCTATTTGGCTTTTCTTTGTTTTATTGTTTAGAGTCTATTATGCGGTGATGCAAGTGTAACCTTTGAAGAGTCTGCCCTTGAACTCTGAAAGCAAGGAAAGCTGGTAGAGGAAGGAAAAGTTGTATATGTAGCATATTTTAGAGGACACAGTTCTGAAATATGAATTTAATGTGTGTTCAAAGGAGTAAAGAAACACAGACATACTAGTACACACAACTACATATCAAATAATGGAAGGATAAGGTATTTATTATACATATTGTGAAACTGTGTGCTTTAGTGCAGTATGCTGCTTTCAGCTGAGCACATTCCTCGCTTGGTGTAATGCTCCCTTGATTTACAATATAATATAAATACAGCATTCCCTACTGAGGCTTCAAAAAGCAGTTTTGAATTACAAATTCAGCGTTTATCTTTCTTTTGGTGGTTATTCTGTTTTGAGTTGGTTCCATATTAAGGTTTTCATTTTCCTTTGAAACAACAGACATATTATAGCCATGTCCCTAACATAAGCTTTTACCTAGTTTGATTTAAAAAAAAAAAAATCTCCCTCTGATGGAAGTCCTTTTTAGCAGACAAAGTGGAAGGCAGCCCGATATGGGCAGATAAAGATGAGGAGCATGTATTTAAATCTCCACATTGTTAAATGAGCTTTATGTCCACTTAAGATTATTCATCTTGTATTTGACTCTGTAGAGGTTTAACCTTATCTAAATCACTGGCCCAAAGCTAATGAATCGTGTCTTCAAACTATCTCTTCTTTTATTTTATTATAATGGGACTTAAAATAAAATTTTGTATCAGAACAAGTAGGGAATAAAGTGAATTTTCTTCTGTATGTAGTGACATGCCAGCCAATCTTGTGTTATGCAGAAGCAGTGGAGACAGGGATCGAGGGAAATGTAGAGACAGGCCACGTGCATCCTGTCTTGGACTTAGGGGTACTCTGCAGAATTATGACAGCACTGAATGTGGGAAGAAGGATTCTAACTTATGTCTGTAATTGCCATGGTGGGTCAGAATCAACACCTGTTTTCTAAGTGAGGAGGATTGCAAAATGCTTTGCACTATTTCATGATTATGTCTGAAGAGTTGAAATTAATAACCAAGAGGCCAAGAATGAAAGACTATAGAAGATCTATCCTTTTGAACCTCATAGGAACACACCTACCCAATATTTGCATTCAAGTTGAGATAGATGAATATGAATATAGTTATATGTCATTCCAACTTAATACACCTTATTTTTAAGATGTTTAAAATATCATATCATGCTATTGATCTAGTTATTTAAATACTGAACAAAAGTTAAAGCAGTTTTTGGCTCACCAAGAAAATATTCTGAGAATCAGCTTAAAACATGGACTCTGCAGGTCTCCCTGTAGCATCTATTGTAGAACTCCCACCTGGTATGATTTGAGGTGGTACCTATGAGAAATAGTTTTCACCCCCATTCTGAAATTGTATCATTCATTAGTCATTATTTTGTGTTACTGTTGCTTTTCTCAGGCATCCCCTTTAAATAATGAAACCTTTCTGAGGTGCAGATGCTATGGGGAGTGGTAATGATTGAGTTAGTCTTAGTGACAGAGATATTTTTGCTACCAGAGCTGAACACAAAATTAGTTCACTTTACTTTTGTATGCACAAGGCCAATTCTATCAATCAGCCTTCCTTTTTCTTTTCTTTTTTTAAATTTGTTTGTTGCTAAGAGTCCAATTTTATCTGTTGGGTGGAGGAGGAAGACATTGTGTATTTGCTGGAGATGTCTTTGTATGCTCTATTGGACTCTTTTGCTGGGAAAGAATAAGAGGAATTACGCATATTTCAGCAATAGAAAAGATTACATTGCTGAATGTGGACAAAACAAATGCAAATTTCCTGCATCCCTAATAGAAATGTGAGGAATCTAAATGGTTTCTTTTTTGTTTGTTTAGTAGCATTATTTGTAGTTTTATTTAAAGCAATATGGCAGCCTTTGAAGAATTGACTGATCACCCATATAGGAAGAAATAAAAATCATTCAAAGCAAAAAAAAAAAAAATGACAAGAGAGCTAAAGATAAGTACATTACTTCTGGTTGTCTTTGGACTTGGAGAACTTGCATGTATGCTAGTCCTTAGTCATAGTTATAGGTGTGATGGTTCTTTTCAACGCATGTTTCCTAAGTGTGTCTGGCCCATTGTTGTTCAGAGTTAGAGTTTAATCATTTTAGTTAGTGTGAGCTGTGGACACAGTAACATAACAGATTTTTTTCCGCAGATAGTTTTTTGGAATAATAAAGAAATGTTTTATTGAAGATCTATTTATTTATTGCTTTTTTTTTTTCTTTTACGACTATCACACAATGATGGGAAAAATAATCTAGCAGGTAGCTAGAAAAACCTTTGGGTAAGAATTGGCTCAATGTTATATGTGCAGTATTTCCCCACCCAACTCAAGCTTTATACCTATGTTTTTAATAAAATCGAAGTTCACAGAGAAAACGTGTAGCCTTTCCACACACAGGTAGACATCACTATGATTTGAAACCTTTTATGAAACTCATGATTACAGATACTCATGTAAAAAGAACATTATCCAGAATTTTAATTTAGGAAAATAGCTTATTTGTCAAACACTTCCACTCTGAGGGTGAATGCACGCTTGCCCATAATCAAATAAGCAATTGGTTCAGGAACATAGTCTTGGCAAGGAAGGTGGAAATGTACATTTCTAAAATCAAATAACAACAACAAAAAATCCTTCCTCTGCTTTTGTCTCCATTTTTTTTTTTTTTTTTTTTTGCAAAACTAAAGGCAAACACCATAAATTTGGGTGTTTCAAGGGCCCTCAGGAGCTCAACAGTCACCCGCTGGGTAAAGCCTTTCTAGACTTCCCTAGTGGAACTTAAACCTTCCTCTGAGCCAATCTCCTCTCATACACATTTCTCTCATAGCACCTCTCACTGTGCTATCAGAGAAATGGCTTTTGTTTGCCTTCTGATATACTCTGACCTGCTTAAATGGAGAGATTTGATATTTTCTCTCTCCATCATTAAAATATGTAGGACAGTGCTCTGACACACAGAGCTTATCCACTAAGTGTTAAAGCACTGATGTAGGAAAAACGGTGAGTGTGGCCCCACCTTCACCATCTGCAATTTCCCACTAACTCTTTCAGACAACAAATCCTCAGTATGTTTCCTGTACCTGCCATGCCCATTGCTGCCTCAAATTACTGCAAATACGGTTGTTCCTGCCTACAGTACACCTGTCAGTCCCTTTTCTGTATAAACTTGCACTTGCTTTGTGGCTCTGTTCTCACCCCTCTTCTGTTCCAATATTTCTCAAGTACAACCACTCACATGATTATCTCTTTTCTCTGACCTCACATTGTACCATGTAGCTTAGCTCTCCATAAAATGTTTGGAATCACTCTTTACCACTGCATTGTCTCAAACATTGTTTTGTGTCTTCTTGAACAGCATTGTCTAGTAGAAATTTCTGTGATGATAAAATATTCTGTAATCTGCACCATCCCGTATGTGGCTATTAAGCACTAGAAATGTGACTAGTGAAAATGTGGCTCCAAATAATTTAAAGTGTTTAAAATTAATAAACATCTAAATTTAAATAGTCACGTGTGTGGTTACCATATTGAACAGCATAGTTCTAGAGCGTGCCGCACAGTGCTTGACACACAGTAAGTGACTAATAATGCCTAACAATAAGATTGTGTTCAAGAATTTGACAGGAAGATGTGTTGCTCAGGGAGAATGCTTATCAAATCCTTGGGAAGATTAAAAAATCAAATGGGAATAGAAAAAACGAAGTTAAATTCATCAGGAGGAATAATGGATTTGAGAGACAGAAGGGAATTTAAGCACCATAGAAAAAGCAAATTGACTGGGAAGAGCTGTAGCTTCAAAAATTCAAACTAACACTGATATCAGAAAGCCAGAGAAGTAGCTATTAAATACACCAGCTTGATTCTGTCATCTGAAAACTCAGAATATGAATTAATTAAATTAAGAGATTGGAGGATAGAATTAACAAACTGCAGTAGTCTTAACTACATTCTATTAGCAGAATTTCAATGATAATATTTTATGTATTATTAGATCTTCTAACACACTGTTACATTTTAACTTCATTGTATTGACTATCAAACTGTTATAATTGAATTTTATTGCTTGCAATAGCTTGGCTACAATTATTTCATTAGAGATTTTTTACAATAGTATTTAGTTCTTCTGTGCTTTGGCTTTTGGCAAATTATTTTGTGTACATTTTGAATTCTAGTTATAAACTGGTTTCAATAACTTCTTTGTCTTTTCTATAAAATAAAAAAGCTCTAGAGTTACAGTTTTCTTCATTCATGTGGTAAATATTTATTAAGTGCTGCTTGTGGACCAGACAGTGTGCTAGGCTTTGGAAAAGATCTGGCAAATGAGCCAAATGTATTCTTTGCCCTCATGAACTTGATTCTAGAAGAAAAAAAAAAAACTGTTGAATAAAAGCTAAGAAACATTACAAATACCAGGAGATGATGATATGCTACACAGTGTGGTTCCAGTCATGCCCTTAGTTCTAAACAAAAGAGTCAGTTAAGAGCCCAGGAAGACCTGTGTGGGTTAGGGCAGACTGAGAAAGCTTCGTGGATGAAACTTGGCTTTAGCTGACCCATGAAGCATGGCTGGGAGTTGGAGAGAACCTGGGTAGGTAACAGGAATACCAAAGGCATTCCAAGTGAGGGAAGTAACATGAATAAAGTCTACACTATGGAAATGATCATGAAGAGAGTGAGGAGATAAATCTAGCTAGAGTAGAAAATATAATCATTAAACTACAAAACTATCTTCCAACATAGACAGATATGTGATACTAGTAAATAGAGGCAGTTTATGGAGGGGATACCCATTCTGACGCAATATTGGGATACCCAGGTGAAGAAATTCTCAAAGCTCATAAGGACCTGGAGCATAGGTCAGATATTGAAGAAGAGTCTATGGATTTGGAGGTCTTCAACTAGTTATCCTACTTGAGTTGATGACCTTGACTAAATTTAGGAAGGAGAGAAAGCAGCCAGATGAAAGAAGGTAGCACAAGATAGAGCTTTGGAGAAAAAAACAGTAAGTGGGTGTTGTGAGTAATAAAGTAGGGTGAGAAACAACTTACTAGAAGCCAGAGGAAAACATCTTTTTAAAGAATGGAACATCAGAATGATCATATACTGACAGGTTGAGGAGATAAAATTAAGAATGGGCTCCTGAATTTAGTAAGAGGGAGGTCCCTGATTATTTTTGAAAGAGCAAATTCATTAAGACAGTAGGTTCAGAAACTACTTTTCAGGAAATAAGAAGAGAGAGGGTGCATGGTGTGAAAGTAGACAACTACACATTTGAGAAAGTGAGCATTGCAGATAATAGACTTCATAGAGGCTAGAAATGTAGTGGGTTATTTGTGTTTTTTTAAAAGATAGGAGATCTAAACATGTTGAAGATGGAAAGTAAGGAGCCTTGTGTGACTCTGAAGTTGAATAGTTCACTGCTTATTGTGTTTGGTCTCAGTGCGAATCGCTCTTTTTCATTAAATCCTAGTGAGTCCATTGCAGAAGAAACACTGAAAAATGCAAAGGAGATTGGGTTCTCAGACAAGCAAATTTCAAAATGCCTTGGGCTGACAGAGGCCCAGACAAGAGAGCTGAGGTTAAAGAAAAACATTCATCCTTGGGTTAAACAGGTAAAGGAGTTTTTCTTTCTTCTTAGGATTTCTTGTGTGAAATGTAGGCACCAACTCATAGAACCATTTTCAATAAAAATTGGGGTGGAATTCGAAAGTGACTCTACTTGTCCGATTGACACCTATGGTGTGACCTCTTTCATTCAGCACAGGATTGGTGTATGCTGAAAGGGAAAAGGATGAAGGGGCACTGAGAAATGAAGGGAAGACTGAGAACTTGGTTTTCTTGGCCTAAATGAAAACAAAAATCAAAATGACCTCTCCTCTAGTTTTTGACCCATGTGCAAAAATATCGGTAGTAAGAGAAATCCTTAGTGTAACAGAAGGACTTGAAGAGCCCTGGTGTAGTGGCTGACCCTCTTGAAAAGCACAGTTATCTGTTTTTGGCACTAACACTTTACAGGATAATACTTTATTTTAAGTGCCCCATCATTATGGTTCATTTAGTATTCATTGTGATAAGGTTGGGCATAATGAGCTCATCTAGTATTCATGACAATCACGCAAGAACTTGCATAGGTGCACCATTGTGTTTTTTTTTTTTTTTTTTTTGGCCTTTAGTAGAAGAGATGTCTTGGCTTAAAGTACCACCAGCTGGTTTTTGTCCTTTAAAATCATTGACTTTTCCCTGTGAGCTCAGGGGGCACATGCACACCCTTTGGTCTCAGGCTTGATGCTGAATATTTTGTATTCAGCAATTATTATCTTTCTCCCTCCTCACCTGTCTTACATTAGCTTGCCCTGTTGCCCAAATTCTTGCTCACTAAGCTGAGCTCCTGGCCCTTGAGAACTGAATTGATTCACTTTTTCCAAATATGTTCAATGAGATCTCGTCCCCTACCCCTCTTCCCCATGCTTTGCGATATTTATGTCATCCTATTGCTCAGTGCCATAGGTAACTTAAATCCTACGCATTAATTTGCAAACCAAAGACATCCTTACATATAGGTCATTTTGTCGTGATTTTTAGATGTTATTTGCAACTGCTTTAGACAGCTGGCTTTGTAAGTTTTCCTGGTAGCCAGTTGACTAGGACTACTTTGTTATGTTCATGAGAGGTACTATTGCAATGATCCAGTGATGCTCTGGAATGTGTATTGTCATTCACTGCTCAAGTGACAACAAGATTGTTTCATTGTCTTCTTCTTCCCTCTCACTGTCAGAATTAGAAAGCAATGGGATTGTACATACCTTTTTCTTGTTTTTATACTTGACAGTAAGAGACATAAAGGAATATGATGCAGAACAAAAAGAAATCCACAAGCATTCTTGAAAAACAATTATAACAAAGGGAGTAAAAATCCCTATCTATCTATCTATCTATCTATCTATCTATCTATCTATCATCTACTATCTATCTATTTATTTTCTGTTGCAGATTGATACACTGGCTGCAGAGTACCCCTCCGTAACAAACTACCTCTATGTTACCTACAATGGTCAGGTAGGAATGGCCAAATTTCTGTATGCAGAAAGCTCTAGATTTAGCTTTAGATGGAGGAATATGTATATTTTTGTGTCTTTGTTTATCTAGTGACCTTGATAATAAAAATGACATCATGTGGGTTGGATGTAATGGTGTGTTTCTGAACTCAATCTTTTAAGAACTGCCTTAAGATAATAAACTCAAACAAGTAAAAAAATAAAGATAATGGTTACATGAACATATAATTATGCTGTGTTCTTATGACGATTTAATTAGAAACATTGAATAATATTTTTATAAGTAGTGCTTGTGTAAGACTTTATACTTCTGGGTTCCCAGAGACTGACAGAGGAAGCATATCAATAAGAGGAAGAATGGGAAAGACATACTCAAAGACAGGACACATAGTTTAATTAGAGGGAAGAATAACACCACAATTTCCACATCTTTCACTTTTCTTCCCCTTAGGAGCATGATATCAATTTTGATGAACATGGAATGATGGTGCTGGGCTGTGGTCCTTATCACATAGGTAAAGTGATAACTTGTGTTTACACAGGACTTTACAGTTTATATACTACCTTTCACACATGTTAATTCCATTATTCTAAGAACTATGTAAAATAAATGCTGTCGTAATAAATATTTTACAAATCAGGAAACAGAGGTTCAGAGAGATGAAGCCCACATTTATGCAACTATTAAGTGGTAGAAGTGGGACTCAAGTGTGGGTCTCAGCTACACATTCCATCCCCTTTCATTTCACCATGCCACCCCTGTAACATTTTCATCTATATTTGCTCAAGAACTTTATACATTAGCCAGAAATTGTATTTGTAGATCTGATCTCTGGCCTCCCATATGACTTCTGTTGACATCAGATGCAAAGAGCAATTCTCATTGGTGCACAGGCAGAGTATTATGTAATTTAAAGTGTTCCCACCGGAAATTGTTATATTTCTTCTCCAGTCACTTGAATTATCTAACTCAGTCATTGAATATCTAACTTGATTCAATAATGAATCAAGGTCTATTACTCTTACAAAGTATATGTTTAAATAGACAATGATATTTTTCTACACATGTATTTAGTCTCTGCAAAGTTTTCTAATATGGAAATGATGGCATATGATTGAAATGTATATAGTTTTATTTTGTTTCTTTATCATAGCTTATTTTAGTTTTTACAATTAAGTGCTTCGGGATATGGTAGCCTACCAACTTTTGGTCAAATCTTGAAGTAGGCCAGAAGTGTTTATACCTTTGCCACTTTAGTTATCTTATGGCTAAGTGACCTAGACACCTTCACCAGGATCTACCCTTCTCTTCTCTAGACCTTTCTTCCTTCCACTTCAAATTTTACCTGATTTATACAACAGTTCTGCATTACTTTAGGGCCTGGAAAAGATTAGCAGAGCTAATAATCAAGTGTGTACTTAATTGATAGTGAGATTTAACATGTTACTATATTTGGATAAGTTATTATTCTGACAAGAATTTTTAGGAGACAAAATCCTAATGCAAAGGATTAGTACAAATCCTGGAACTTTCAGTTCTATGGCATCCCAGTAGAGGTGATATTTTGAGGCAGTTAGGCTATTATTATACTTCAGATTACTTCCTAGAAGGTCACTTACTCTGCATGGGGTGGCCTTGCCAAGCTTAAAAGGATATGCTTGGAAAGGCCAGGACTTTCCAATCAATCAAGATATGTCAGAGCTGCAAGGCACCTCAGGGATCATTGGGTTTGGCCCTCAGACAGCAGGGTAAGTGGGAGGACTGAAACAAGAACTCAAGTATTCTGATCACTAACTTAACTACTTTTGTGCACTGGAGGTCAATATGTTCACTTCGAGTTCCTTTTCAGTAAATGAGATTTTTTTTTTAAATCATTACCATTGTCTTCCATTAACTTTGAGGTTCTGAATGCTTCAAATATGAAGATTACGTCTTGCAGAATTTAGCATATAAAACAAGCCAACCTGGCATTGTTGTTTAATTACTCCCTGTTTTTCCTACTAATAATACAGTGTGCATCACAGAGCTGACATTTATATTTTGGAGTTTTAACAGTTGAACTGAAAGGCTAAAGGGTGTTAGCTCCCTTAGCCTGGACTGACTGGCAATATATTTCTGCTTCTCTTTGTGTTGTAACTTTATGCTTCTCTTCCCCGTTCCCCCAATCTCATTGTCTCCGCAGGCAGCAGTGTGGAATTTGATTGGTGTGCTGTCTCCAGTATCCGCACACTGCGTCAACTTGGCAAGAAGACAGTGGTGGTGAATTGCAACCCTGAGACCGTGAGCACAGACTTTGATGAGTGTGACAAACTATACTTTGAAGAGTTGTCTTTGGAGAGAATCCTAGACATCTACCATCAAGAGGTAAAAAAAAGAAAAGAATAAAGAAGAAAAAATATATGCAGTGCACACTTTATATACATGCATTCATGTATGTAGATTTATATTGCAGTTCCCCTTAGGAGAAAGAGCTGCATTGTCTAATTTAGTGGTGAAACTCTTAAAAAAAAAAAATCACCCCAGCCTGAGATTCTTGAGGCCCTGGCACAGAGAGATTATTTTTCATATAAAATTCACTTTTTCTTTCTAAGCGTTCCCACTGAAAATTCTTCTTGGTAAAAATGTACCAGACACATATTAACTCACACAAGGAAGCCCCAGTAAGTATTTTGCAAAGCGATTTAATTGGTCATCTTGACGTAACGATAAGCAGCCTCTCTCTAGTGCAGGTGCCGTTGTGGCTTAATGATGACCAGTTCCCGGAGGAGACAAGTCAGTCCTTCACAAAGGACCAGTTAATTCTTTGTGCCATCAGATGAGACCATTAGTCTTCAACTCCAGATCAATGAGTTCATTGTGAATGACTCTCGCGGTTGCCCTTCCACCTGCATTCCAGCACTATTGACTGTCTCCACTCACGTGATCGGAGGTTACAGTGTCTGTGGAGCAGGTTATCTCACCATTGAAAAATAACTACTTGAAATGTTTACAGAGTGTTGTTCAGTGGTTGTGCCTTTTGATGTCATTATACTTAGTTTCCTACTACAGAAAATCATCTTTCTGTGCAAAATATGGTCACTTAAGTAAAAAAAAATACTGACTTGGAGCCACAAGACTAAAATTCTTGACTTGAAAGTTTATTGTCTCGTACTAGTTACTTGTGTTTTCTGTACTTCATCTTTCGTTGTTGTTGGCGAATCACATGAGTGTGAAAATGTGCTACACTGCAGGTACTCTGAAGGTAATATGAGATTTGTGGCTGAGATCACATTGCCAAGTGTAAAAGGACAGTGCCAGAACAATGTGTTGCTTTTATTATTGTGAAGAAAAATAGACAAATTTAGGACTGATGTATCGTTATGATTTTCTATTTAGGCCTGGACTACGAATCTGTCAATATAATGAAACTAAACCATTAGGTAGAATATACACAATTTTTAGTTCTCTCTGTGACATGGTTTTTCTAATGATTTCTTTATTCCTTTTAAATACATAGGTGGGGATCAAAACGAGTGCATTCTGCAAATATTTCTTGAGCACATTTAAAAAATCAGATTCAGCAGAGTAAAGAGCTATAAAACCAGATCTCTGCCTTTAAGACATTAAAACCGGGACCCATGTTGTAATATGTGAAAAATTACATAATTGTTTTAAAAATATTAACAAGCATTACAAGCAAGAGCAGCAGGTATTTTACACGTAATTAATCATTTCCCCATGAAATGGTTTAAGGAAAGATGAAGAACTCCCTTGACTG
Source organism: Camelus dromedarius (assembly GCF_036321535.1). Classification (NCBI taxonomy): domain Eukaryota; kingdom Metazoa; phylum Chordata; class Mammalia; order Artiodactyla; family Camelidae; genus Camelus; species Camelus dromedarius. Next base: position 64,467,671 of record NC_087439.1, on the reverse strand, counting down.
CCTATGGATGCAATTATACATGGATGTTACTGAGGTTCTTTTACTATGACTGAATTCAGTGTGATAGAAAGAAATCAACTGGTCCTTTTTGAAGCTAATTGGCATTTATAGTGCTACTATACATAATAATATAATTTTAAATGTTACTTGGAGAGCGTAAGAACAATATGCTGTTGACACATTCTTTAGGCTATCCCACAGGAAATGTTATATACCATATGCACAGATCATACACACGTACATACACGTGTGTGTTTCCTTGTATAAGGTTGTTATGTGTCTTCTCTCAGCGGACTCTACAGGCATTGTCTTTCATAACTGGTGTCCCACGACCTTCAGGAGGCTGCCGTTATCCGACCTTGGATGCCCCTGGTGATGCTGAAGGCACTGAGGCATTCAGTAGTAAATTTGCAGAAAATTGGAAGCACATCTAAACTTATTTAAAAGCACACATTTGAGTTACTTAGAAGGGCAAAAGGCTCCCCGAAGGATACATAGCTACATGGGATGATAGAAAGTATGATGGGTCCCTTGGTCCGGGTCTCTTGGTCTAGTTCAGGACCAAGGCTGTTTCTATGGCATCAAAGAAGCACTGCTAAAGAAAACAGTAAGGGGAAATCAGAAAAGTGACATGGCCTGTGAGTAAAAGCAGGCTGCTTTGGAGGGAGGTCTTGATCAGAGGCTGAGTGAGAGAGGACGCTAGAAATGCTGAAGTCTCCTTCCCACTTGTTATTTTGTTCTAAATAGAGAGTGTTACAGGGATGTACCTCTTTGGCTGCTGACTTATTTTTTATACTTTATAAAAAGCAATCCCTTAAACTGAAGTCTTTTATTCCTTATGAGTGTGTTCATGAGTTCTGCTCCCTGAGAGGACATTTGAATTTTTATTTTATTTTTTGTGTGTATGAGTGTGGAAAAGAGTCAAGAAAGTGAGATGTTGGTGTCTGCCATCTACAAGGCTTTCATGGATGGTATTTTGCTAGTTCACAATTTTCTTAGGACACTCCTTACAAGGAAAGAGATGTTCTCAAATTATTTTGAGGTACATGAGTTGAAAATTATTATGTTGTTTATAGAAGTTCCAACACTGTGCTTCCCTTTTATTAGACCTATTGTTAGTTCTGCTTCCTGGGCATAATTATGCAATAATCTCTATAGTTACAACAATGAATAAGAATCACCCACAGACCCTGTATTAACTTCACATTTTCCCTTTCTTTCTTTGGAGATTCATGGTTTGAAAAGTTACATAAACAAACAACATTAATTTCCATTTACTTCCAAGCCCTTTTTCAGAACTATTTCTTATTTCTTTTAGTATGTGTTTATTAAAAAGCAAATTGAATCTAAAGATACCAGGCAACATATTTGACACTTTATGATGTCCCTGTCTGATTTGAGTCTGATTATGTAATTTTTCTTGCTTTTACAGTGACTTAATTTACTAGATCATACCCATAAAGATGTACTCTGACTAGTGATTTAATTCTACTTTTAACACCTAGTACTGTATATGTAGACAATAGTACCTCTGTACCACAACTTGAGTTAAGTGAATGAAGGAGTGACAGACATTAACTGGTGATATGCAAAACCTGTCACGGAATGCATGACTCTAAACTAGAATTAGGGCTCATTCCTCACATTTAGTTTAATTGTAATTAAATATATTCTCAAGATTCTGCCTGAAATGTTAAAAATGTTTTGATAAAATGTGAATTACTAAAATATAATGCATGATGCAGCCTCACTGGCAGATGTGTAAACAGTGGACGTTTCTAAGTTAGAGATAATACATGAAATTACAAAGGCCAGGAGCTACTTTTTGATGAGGTAAATGATATTTCTGTTAGTAAGACACATTTTCTTACATTAAATTCTGTCTATAATACAGCAGTTAGTTTGTCTATAAAAATAAGGGCTGACCAAAGTGATTCGTGTCTAAGAGAAATCGAGATGTTCTCAAATAAATTTGAAATATTTTCTTTTCGTTCTTCACTCCTAAAAACAAATTTGTGTTGTGATTTCAGCTTAAAGATTATTTCAGACAACTTTTTGTGTGGTGATAGCTCTGTGATACCAAGTTCAAAAACTAGGAAACTAAGTTGGGTAAAAATGCTACAAGCAAATCTAGGGAAGATCGGTGGTACTTTGGGACCCCAGTGGAATTATTTTAGGCCTAAAGTATTTAGAAATCTGTGAAACAAATCTGAATTTTAGAATTCTTTATTTCAGTAAGTCACTTGAAACTGTTTAAGTGTAAATGATTATGAAATAAAAGTAATTTATCTGAATGAGATACCAGGTTCTTTTCCCTAAGTCCCTGCAAGTTCTGTGCTTGGAGTCGGGGCCAATTTAAGATATGATTCTTCCACAAAACTCTCCTCTATTAACTTTATCCGACAAATATGTTCTATTCTACTGAATTCCCTTTGCTGTATGGGCAAAACCTGCACTAAACCATAACACCATTACTCTAAAACATTCCTATGGACGTGATTTGTCTTCCAAGCGATGGTCTTTATTTCTGGAGGTCAATGATGAATATAAGGCTTTGCAGGGAAAGTTTTTCTATCTACCGCTTTCCCAAAAGAATGTTTTAGAAATAGCTCTTCTATCCTCTTAACCTTCACCACCTTTGAAACCAGCCAGGAAATCAGCTTTAAAGATTTGGTATATTAGTTAAGCATAGCTGCTTTACAATATGTAGAATTGACTTCAAGTAACTCTGTTTGCTAGATAAGAAAAATGGGCAAATCCTTTCACCTTCACCAAGCCTCAGTTTCTTTAGCTGCAAAGTGGGGACAGTGACGACTGCCTCAGAGTGATACCATGAAGGTCAAAACATAGTCCAGAGTGTGGAGAAGGTACTTAATACATAGTAGCAGCTTATATTATTATTTTTTTGAGTTGCTAATTTATTGAAAAATAAAATTCAATTCCATAGGGTTATTTTAGAACATACTGATATATTTATTAATTAAAGGATTTTTATTAAACTTTAAGCTCCTCTTTAGTCCAATTGACTCATATTTGCTCCTAGGTGGCTACTTCCCCCTCAGTTTTAGAATTTATTTTGAAGTCTTTCACATAAGAGATTTTTTGTATATATTTAATTCAGGAATTAGGGGGTTTTTTGCCTCTAAAATCTTAACACTGCTAATAAACTAAAGAAAATATGCAAATAACATATTATTATAGTTAAGAGAATAATTCTTAGGAAAAGGTTTGCAGAAAATGGATACTGAACATAAATAATGGTAATAAAAGTAGCTTAAGTGTACCTATAAATATGCAGAAATGTGGATAATTATTTTCCATTCTGTTTACAACGTACTTAAGTACTCAATTGCAGGGTATTTGCTTAGGCAGTACACAATTTCTCTCATCAGAGAAATTAGTTTCATCCCTTTTAGAAATATTTCAGAATAATTTCAAATAATCACAAAATACATTTGGCACATGTCTTTTATTTTGGCAATTTTAGTATTCATTAGTAGGTCATTAAGGCAAACAAATTATGCCAAGATCAATGGCCTATCAGGTATTATAATATTTTGATATTAATAATAATGTCTTACTTATACACTTACATAACACCTTTAATGTTTATTATCTTATTTGATCTACACACATAGGAACCTTATGAAGTAGGCAGGTGTTATTATCCTAATTTTGCAGACAAGGAGATTGAATCTCAGGGAGAGTTTCACGGAGGTGACCAAGAAGGGACTTACAACTCCAAATCCAATTCTCCACCATCCTGCATTGGCTCACCCCCACCTCTATAACACTAGTCTTGAGAAAATTTGAGATTTGGTGGGCTTTAAAAAAAAAATCTTGGTGTTTTGATTGCTCATAGAAGGTTAAGGTTAAAGATTCAGGGACTGCTTGTAAGGCAAATAGTAAGGAAACAGGAACTAAAATCAGTGATGGGTATAGAAGACAACTGCCAAGGCAGCAATGAAGGAGAGAGAATGTCAAAATGAGAGGTAGGATTTAAACGGGACTTTAGGTATAGTTAGAGTTTAGAAAAGTGAAAGGAGAAGGGAGAAAGGATACAAGGCAAGGAGAGGCTGAGTGATGAGAAAGCTTGCTGGTGGGAATGCATGTAAGTGGGTACAGTGAGTAGGTAGTGTCCTGGGGCTGAGTAGAGTGATCATGGATAAGATCTGAAAGTCTTAGTGGCCCTGGTGGTACTGAGTTAACACTTTATCCTTCAGGCAAAGGCAACCTCTGGAGAACTCTGAGTATAGGAGTAACTTGGTGAAGCGATCTTACAGGTGATTGGTCTGAATGTGAAGTCCAGGGGTGGAAAGGAGCAGGAGAGGTGAATGTGACAAGGAGAGATCTGCATCCATTTCGGAAATTACAACAGTAGTTCAAGAATTGGTTATTATGTAAAGTGCGGGATGGAAATATTCATTGGCTTGATTTTCTTTTTCTAATTGCCACACACGTAGATGCCACACATTTATGTTCAGTTGTATGGAAGTCGTACATGGTAATCATGTATAGTCGTATGGGAGTCTTACAAAGATTTTAGCAGGTAAGTGCCTGGACAGTCAGAACTTGCTGTTTATCTCTGTGGCATAGCTTCATGTTACCCACTGATGGGAGTGATGGAAATGTCACCATCACATTCAGCATTTTCAGGAAGGAGATGGAGGCAGTATTAGCACAGTTGTACATCATCCAGTGGCTGATATTGAGGACATATTTTTCAGGCCTGTGGTGGTTGCATCATATCCGTTGGGGGCCAGATTCCAAACAACCTGGCAGTCCCCCTCTACAAGAACGGTGTCAAGATCATGGGCACGAGCCCTCTGCAGATCGACAGGGCTGAGGACCGCTCCATCTTCTCAGCTGTCTTGGATGAGCTGAAAGTGGCTCAGGCGCCCTGGAAAGCCGTTAACACTTTGGTAAGGAGAGAGACACCTGTCTGTTTTTAATGCTCCCTTTTGAAGAGCCATAACCTGAATGTTCACTACTGCAGATGTTAACTACAGGGCAGATAGAATGCACTATGCTTGGTGAATATACTTTCAAGTCGCTGTATTTCCATGATTGCAGTTAAATGCCGGTTATAAATTGATAGGAGTATTCTCATTAAGATTCAGACAATGAAAAGAACTTCAAACTATTTTTGAACTAGATTTGATATTTAGAATTAGAAACTAGAAATTTTATGTATTTCGATGTCCAATTTACATTTTAATGGTGTCTTTTGAGAGGAAGAATAAAAGGAGTTGGCTTACTACTTGTTCTAACAGTACCATTCTGCATTTTTATTGAATATTTTAAAACTATTCATACTTTTTTGTTGTTGTTTCTGTTAATTAGAATGAGGCATTGGAATTTGCGAAGTCTGTGGGCTACCCTTGCTTGTTGAGACCTTCTTATGTTTTGAGGTAATATATTGTTTTCTAAAACAATGATTTAAAAATCCAGAGATATAGAACTGCATTCTGTATGCTAATGGCATGAGGCTTTGTTGTGTAGTAATTTGTAAATCCATCAACAATCCCCACACCAGCACAGCCAGACTGAGGACCTGTGCACAGTTCTTCAGCTTAATGCTTTTCCTTCAGGGAGTAACAGTACAAAGCGTCTACAATCCATCCTGCATCTTAGAAGGAGGGGTTAGAGTATTTCCTTGCCAAACGGAGGGAGGGTAGTTTTACACTGGAGAAAAGGACCATTTGAAAAACAAAAAAAGAGAAAACAAAACAAATTTGGGGTATCTTTCGCCACCATCCATTTTCTAATACCCAGAAATGACAGCTTATCTTCGACTGTTGTTAGCACCTTCTGATGGTGCCTCTGGTTTGAGTGTTTAAGTTTTTGAAATCAGATTTTTTAATAAAAGAATTGTGATGTTGAAGGACATGGACAGTGAGGTTCTTTTGTAATAAACTTTGAAACTAAGTTCTGTTATCAAAGGAGAAGTTGTGACTTGTCACCTAGTCTCTTCAGATGTTACCACATGTAAGGAACTACTTCACTGAACAGGGGATAATGAGAGAAACATCATTTGCTGTGCACAATTTGAAAGTGTAAATGGAATTTGAGATAGGATCTTTTAAAATAATGAAAAATTTCAAATGAGGTGGAAAACTTTCCTTTTTATTTAAATGACATTTTGTGTAAACCACAGTCTAATAATACTACTTCTTTGAGGTGTTAATGTAAGTTAAACAGCATACAGACGTTTAAGGGAGAGTCGCAGAAAGCAGCTCTGACTACCATGCTTCCTCTCATGACTGCAATCCATGTCTTTGTTTTAGTTTCCTGTGATGTGAATTATCAACGTTATTATGCTGTAGCCTTCCTGTCTTAAATAAAGGAAGAAATTGAAAGCTCCTTATGCAGAAAATTTGTAATAGAGTAGAAAAAGAAGGGAAAATGCTACTTTTTAAAAGGAAGTGGAAAGTAATATTTTTCTTTATTTCTTCTCTTCCTTCTTTTCTCCCCATCCATCCCATTCTGAAAATGCCAAAATTCAGAGTAAATTGATTTCAGATAACATTCTTTCTCAAGAATTTGAAGGGACATACTTGAATACATTTCAGTCAGATACTGTACATTATATTCACAAGTATTACTTAAAAAAAAATGATTCTTTTGTAACCCAGCTGAGGTAATAGAATGACCTGCTTTGACAGTATACCTGTGGGTTAAGATCAGCTATTGGTAATAATCACTGAAGAAATAAGTTTAGAGAAACTAGGTTCTAGAATAAATCCTTTTAAGGTTGGAGTGTTACCTGGAACCAGTAGAGAGTTAAAACAGTAAATCAGAAAGGGTGAATCTTGGGGACGTGCCATCTCTAAGAGCTACCATGATTCTTCTTAGGCATTGTCACAGGTCTCATACCTTCCTCATCCCCATCTTGGGGGATTATTTTTTTTTTACTTTGGTTGATTATCCCATTGATTACATAAAGTCTCAGTTTAGAAAAAGGCACCTCCTTTCTTAGCCCAGACTGGAATTAGAGGTTGCCTGGAATTCTTCTGAGAAACAATAATATCTAGCATGCTTTACTTCTGAAGTGGTAAAAGAAACTGACCTCTTTTTTTCCCTCTTCCTTACCCAGTGGGTCTGCCATGAATGTGGTTTTCTCCGAGGATGAGATGAAAAAATTCCTAGAGGAGGCCACTAGAGTCTCGCAGGTAGTGTCCAATTTCCTTTGGATTATTTTTACCTCTTCTGTTAATTGCTACCTTATTTTATATGCTGTATTTCTTTGTACAAGATGTTGTTAAGACAATTTTTCTTTTTTCTTCTACCCACTATTCTCCTACATATGGGAACGAGAAAACACAAATGCATTTAATTATATTTAGATCCTTAGGGTTAGTGGAAGAAGAGGAAGACCAGTGCATATTTGGTCAGAACAGAGATGTATATGATTTTCTTCTTCAGGGGCAAGGCTGGCTAAGCGTCCTTATCTGTTCATGAGTTAGATGCTGGTCAAGTTGTCCCTGAGATTCCTAGCCTCCCATTCTCATCATGAAACGGTGAAGGCTCCCCTGACTTTGAATTCTCACACCTGGAGAGACTTTCTTAGCCTTGGTCAACTCCACAACTTTAATAGTAAATCCCTTCACTCACCTATTGATTTTTTTTTCATTTTAGTACATTCTATTTGTAAGTTAATAAAAATGTTTATAATATTGTGGTCTCTCAACCACCTTCCTCCGCTGCCCCCAGCTTTTACTTTCTCCTTCGGCATTACCTCAGTGTGATCCATTTAAGATTCACCCAGTGGGGTTATTGATCTGCAAACCTTGAGCTGTAGAGGATGAAAGTAATGTTTTCTTTTAAAAAGCATTCAAAAGCTAGTTGGGGCTTAAAAAAGAAGGAGAGAGAAAGAGAAAGCACATCTCGTATAGAAGAGTTTGATGTTAGGCAAGTGGAATTCGGAGGGAGCCGAGGAGTGAAATCAGAGGCATTTCAAAGAGGATTGAAGGGTATGGATTGTCCCTGCACATATAACGCTGGACCTCCATTCTGTGTGGTAGTTGTCCCCCAAGGAAATTTGGTCAGTGAAGAAAGTGGATGAGAATAAACTCCGAGAAGAGACAGGAAGTATAAAAAAAGAAGCCAAGTGGAGTTTGAACTCACTTTTGTGTACAAGTCAGAAAATGGAGGAAGGAATCTGTCCAATGGACTAGTTTTCGTTAATGTGCTCTGGAGTGAGACACCGACTGTCCTCTTCTCTGTTTTATTTGCTGCCGGGTGTCCTGCCCACTCTCCTCCCGAGAAACCAGCAGCTGGACATAGCTGGTCTCACGTGAGGGCTGAGGCAGGTGTTCTCTCCATCCTGTTTGCAACCCTGGTTCTCACCGAGCCTCTACTTTAAATATTTTTTCTGCTATCATATGGACAAAACCTTTACAGGGCCAAAGGTTTGTAACAGAGATGTTCTGATTGAGTACTTCTGATTCAAGTCTCTCCATCAAACTGCAACAGAATCTGGGCTTCTCAATTCAGTGAACCTAGAGTAAAACCAGTCCCCATCAATCATCTATTTATGTGTTCATTCATATTTAGCACCTGCTGTATAATGGCATTTTTCTCAGGATCAGGGGTCAGTCTCACGAAAAGACAGTTTCTGCTCTGACAGAGGACCCTTTACTAGGACCATCAGACATCAAATAATTATAATATGATGAGCATTGCAATTGAGAAAATACATGAAGTTGAGGGAGAGTGTAAAAGGTTTGGAATCCAGTTCCTGAAGAAGGGACTTTTAAATTGATTCAAAATGGTTGGTTCAGAGTTAAAAGGTTTATATCCTGAGTGTGAGTAGGAAGAAAGAGCAGCATACGTGAAGGCCGGAAACTGAGAAAGACCATGGGGTTTCTAGAAACTGATAAAGCACCCACTTAACATGGCTACAGGGGGAGTGCTGATTATAATGATGGTGGAGTAGAAATAAAGTCTTTCTTTGTCAGTCATTGTACTAAGTTTGGATTTCAGTCATATTTTCTGAATACTGAATCACTATGCTGTACACCTGAAACTAACACAGTATTGTAAATCAACTATACTTCAAATTAAAAAAAAAGAGCAATTAGAAGTAAAAAAAAGGGAAAAGCTTGCTCTGCTATAATACAGAGAGTGACATCTGGGACAAGACTGAATTCATGGAAAGAGGTTACGGGGCTGTCAGGTAGCTCAAGGTAGAGATGACAGTGCCTTGAATCAGAGTAATGATAGTAACGATGGATTCTAGAAATACCGAGAACGTGCACTGAGGATGTGAATGGATGGAGACAGAGGGTGAAAGAGGATAAAGGATGATTCCTGCATTTCTGCCTTCAACTAGATGGACAGTGATACCATTTATTGAAACAAGGCACATTGAAGGGGAAGTTTTAAAGGGGAAATTATATATTATTTAATTTTTGACCTTTCAAATATGAGGTGCTTGTGAAGAGTTCAAGTAAAGATTCTTTGAAAGTAAAGGATTATATAGATTTAGAATTGAAGATCCAGATCATGGCTAAAGATAGAGATATAAATATAGATTTGGAAATCAATAGCTTATCATTTTAATTGAAGCTTTGAGAATGGAAGTAATCACCAGGAAGAGGGCGTAGAGGCAAGGTGAAGAGTTAAGACAGAGATGAGAGGAAGCCTGGCATTAAGGGCTGAGTAGAGAAGAAAGAGCCATGAAGGCGCCTAGAAAGAGGCATGAAAATGTGGTTCATGGGCCAAAGGAAGAAAATACTTTAAAAAGGCTAACCATGGACAACGTTGCTGAAAGAGGGAACTTTAGTAAGAAGTTTTCTTCCTCCACATTGTCAGGATGATTTCATAAATTTGTTCAATTGACCAGGATGGCAGATGCGGTCCTCGCCCCATTCAGATCCCTTTACCTGTGGGATTGCCCATCCCCCACCTGCTGTGGTAGCTGGTAACACCCCCCTAGCTGCACTTCTGCTCAGGATAACTGTTCTCAGTCAAAGGGGAGCCTCAACCACGAGGCAAGATCCCTCACCTCATCACCACCCTCAAAACCCTGGACAGTGACTGACCTTTGCCTCAAGATGGGACTTTCTCTGTGCTGCAACTCATGCTCCAGAGCTCCCTGTAGGGTTAGGCTGAATCCAGTCCCCACTGAGACCACGAATGTAGTAACCCGTTCCAGCTGCCCAGTCTTGCTTCTCTCACTCCCTCGATAAATCACTTGAACAAAAATATCCCTTAGGCTTGGCTAGAGAAATTGACTAAGACAGCTGATAAATTTTATCTTTTTTTTTTTCAAGTTATATCCTTATCATCATAATACAGAGAAAAATTCCTGCATAGGTCTTAACACAGCTCTATGAGGCCTGCCAATAGTAAATATCCAATATTTTTAAAAGAGGGAACAGAGATGAAAAAACTTTTTTTTTTTTTGCCTATCAAGTAGGTTTTTGAAGAAAAGGAAGTGGGGAGATTTTCCTCATTTGGTAATAAATTTTAGGAAGAGAGCAGCCTGTTTGTGGCATAAAACTGGTTATTTTGAATTTTTCACAAAATTCAGTTCTATTTAAAGCATTCTGTTAAAGGAGATGAGATATATACATTGAATACATAGGCAGAGAATGATGAGCTCCCTGATAGTGGTGAAAAGGGGCTGGTGTTTAGAAGAAAAAGAGATGTTCAGAGAAGGCTTCAGGGAGGAGGTGGCATTGGAGCTAGGCCTTGAAGGATGGGTTGAAATGTAAACGATGACGGTGAGGAGAGAGGTGGAGTGCATTTGGGAAGGAGAGGCATGGAGACAGGGAGAGGCAGCGTTTGGTAAGAGAACAGCAGTGGTGCAGGTTGCCGGTCCCTGGGGCACAGAGGAGGAGAGATGCCTCAATCCTGGAGGTCTTCGTTCAGCCTCTCCATTTAGTCTGGAAAAAGCAAGCAGTGGTCGGGTTGTGGAGGGCATTGCAGCGTGTCATGAAGGAACTGAGTGCGGGAAGAAATTAAAGAATGATAAGGGGTCTGAAATAGCTGAGAAAAGAAGACATTTTAAGATGAATAAAGAGAAGTGATTTTGCAGTTGCAAAAGTCATACTTCAGAAGTTTAAGGCATGTCGGTTCCAGGTAAAGGATTCCATCTTTGCCTAAGAAAACTGAAACAAGATGCTGCTCTCCTAAGTTCTTCCACAATCTCAAATAGAGACTGATTGAAAGGCTTGAGAAAGATAAAAATAGGAAGAGAGAAAAAGCTTGAGCTAATACTAATCTATAATTATAAATAAAACAGAGGTTTATCATTCTGGCCAGAAAAGGACCCTCATTCTGCCCTCTCCTTAGCCTCCCCCTTTCTCTAACTCACCTAGAAGTCTGTATTTAAAATTTCAACACTCATGTTCAATTCACTGAGTACTCAAATTTGGAGAAAGACCCTCTTCCTCACCGTAAGCAAAGAATGACCTTGCTCTTATGAAACAAATTGGCTAATGAGTATGTGTAGTTTGTTTAGCATTAAGTTTTTCCCCCCAAGTATTGCCCTGGTATTTACTTAAGATACACGATTTATTTGACACTATACATGTGATTTCAGCTAAAGGTTCTGCCCCTCTGTCTTCCTTGGTGACAGGAACACCCAGTGGTGCTGACGAAATTTATTGAGGGGGCTCGGGAAGTGGAAATGGACGCTGTTGGCAAAGACGGAAGAGTAAGTGCCTTATCCTCCACCTCCCCCGTCCCTGCCTTCCCATCAGAATTTTTTTTTTTCCTGGCAATTTTGAAACATAATGCAGGTCAATGTTCATGATTTCTACAAAACAGGTCTCTAATAATAGTGGGGACAAGCTGCTCAGTCCAAAAAAAATGTTCAGATTCACTGACAATTCCGTTGATGTGTCATGGGTATCATATCTTCTGTGTTTCATACTGCTAGAATTTCTCTTTGATGATATTCAAAATTAATTATCATCCTGTGCTCATTCTTTTTGAATAGATTTTCGCTCTCATTTTCTTTTGTCTGTGGGTTTCCTTTTATGTTTCAATGGATATTATAAAAACACCCAATACTTTTCTTTCTGAAGTTCCTAAATGAATCCCTACTTTTTCTTCTCTCTTGATTTTTCGTCCTCCCCCTTTTTATTTATTATTGGTTAATAAAGGTAAAATTAAACAGAGGAGGGCGGATAAGGGTAATAATAACATACAACTGGCTTACCACACCATATCTTGTATTGCTAATACAAAGAACACCTCCGCCTTCAGGGAGAAATGAAAACATGAAGAATGCTTTCCTTTAGTTTTCACGTTGTGCTAACAAGGCATTTATGATTTATCTTGAATGACAGGAAGTTGTATTTTAGGGAGTCTGCATCATTTTGTTTGCTTTAAGGTAAAATCAAAAGTTGGCCTTCCTTTTCTACTTCGTACTCTATTGAAAATGTTAAGTAATGTTTTGTTTGTTTTATTCTGTATTTATTTATTTATGTTTTTATCTTCTAGATTAACAATTTAAAGTAGAGTTTTTTAAAATATATATGTATATATACATCTGTGTATATGTATATAATAATGACAACTTCTTACCACAGAATCATATACTCTAGAGTTTAAACACCCCTAGAAATTGTTTATTTCAACCCCATACACCCCAAGGATGAGGATTTTCTTCAGCATCCCTGGAAAGCGGTCACTTGCTCTCTGTTTAACCCTTTTGGTTATACAGAACAGAGACAGTTGTAGGATTACATATATATTTGTTTATTTTTGTTCCTTGCCTTTACTTCTGGGACATCTCACATATTCCTTCTCTTGAACTAAGGTCTGCTTCCCTAGAATTTTCATCCCTGACCTCCTGGCCTCCAGAGTTATAGAGCATATGCTTAATCTTTTCCTCTTTTTTTTTTTTTTTTTTTTTTAACGTTTTGTGTATTTGAGACTGAGATACAAAATAAAAGGAATGTGATCATACCAATGTGGAATTGATGTAAGGCTGGCCTACACACATTTGTGTGTTTTAAAATACTGTGCTGGTGAAGTAATGCTGGTCTGTTGGCCTGATCTGGCTCCAGCTTGCTAGGACGTGCTCTTGCCCTAAGCATCTCTTAGGCATCAACCACTGTTTACCATCCTGGACCCCTTCTCTTGGAAGTGTTCCAGGTTATTCACAGAATTTTCAAACAGTCACACTCAGAAATGGACATAGTACTTCAGACGTATAACTTTTTCAGAGCTCAGTGGGACCGTTGTCTCCCCATTTCCAGACAGTATAAAAAAGTCTGAGTGCTTACTCTGCCCTAAATACCGTGCCGGGCACTGTATATGTGTTCTCTTTCATCTTTACAGACATTCTTTGAGGCAGATACTATTGTTGTTTCTATCCTATCAGAAACCAAGGCTGAGCAGATGAAGTACCTTGCCCAGGCCACAGAACTCTTAAGTGGCTGGTGTACTGAGACTCACATGTCACTATGCTTTAAGTCATCCATAAATCTGATAAACAATCTTCTCTGTAATTTATTTAAGTCTTTTACAGTCACCCAATTATTCTCCCCCATCTCAGCTTTATCATTTCCCAAAGACACACATACTATTAACATTCTGGTTATAGTGATTGAGGCCATAAACTTTGCAATCTGACAGGTAAGAGTTCAAAATCCTGACCTGGTCACATAGTAGTCACATGTACTTGGGTTATTTATTTCTATATTGCCTTGGTTTTCTTATCTCTAAAAGAGGACAAGAATATCTTCCTCTTGCTTCCCTCTTGTCTCAAATTTCAATTTAAAGATCTCTTGATCTTTTGAGCTTAAGTTCTCTTTCTGATCCACTTCAGTTATAACATTTATCTAGCTAAATATTCACCTCTCCATCTTTTCTTTTCCAGAGCCTAAAACTTAACCTAGAAAGGAAAGATAAAGATATCTTCAGTGCTTCCCCAATGCTTTAGTTTCCTCTTCATTCTCAAAAGTCAATATGAGTTGACTTAGTTGTCTTCTTGTCCTGTTATTTATACCTATTCTAATCAATGCAAGAGGGAGGTAAGCTCTCAAGACACTCTCAGCTGCCCCTTGAGGTGATCTGTCACTGCACAGGGCTTGGTGAGGCTCCATGGCAGCTCTTTCTAGTCCTCTCATCAGGGACTTAGCAGAGAAACTAATCAATGCTGGAGGCATCTGTTAGAATCAAGGGAGTGCACGAGGCAGTAGCTTCACTGAAGTAAGCCCCTGATGTCGACTGAAATAAATGGGCAACCTAGAAGTTGAGAGTTATGTTTTATTTGGCGGGAGGACTCGAGCCTGGATGACAGCCTCTCAGATGCTCTGAGGGACTTCTCCCAAGAGGTGGGGCAGGAGCTAGGATATATAGGAGCTTTACAACAAGGACCAGGTAGTTGGAACAATAAAAGATTACTTGTTATCTAAAGAAAACCAGGCATCTCAAGTTAAAGAATTTAGTGCTTTTCTGTGTATGGGAGGGAGCAAACATTTGGGCTCATTGAATTCATTCCTTTGACAAGCATCTAGCTATCTAGGGCTATATTGTCCTTTATTATTCTGAGTCCCCTCAGGGTGCACCATTGTGAGTGGCCACAGAGGCTGGGCTGCAGGCTAGTCTTCAATGGGGGGTGGTGGCAGCCGCTGATGACTTGATGGTTTCAGCATTCTTTGTTTACTGATATGGCTTGCAGTATTTTTCGTTCACACTGACAACTCTTTCTGAAATCTTCTTTTGACCAGGTTATCTCCCATGCCATCTCTGAACACGTGGAAGATGCAGGCGTCCACTCGGGAGATGCTACTCTGATGCTGCCCACACAAACCATCAGCCAAGGAGCTATTGAAAAGGTCATCATTTATAAATAAAAGTGAAAGGGGAAAGACAGAGATTAAAAAAATAATTTAACTAGGTAGCAGTGTAGGACATGCGCTAGGTGAAATTTAATTATGAGGGGAACTTCCTTGCTCTGAGTCTGCTGGGTATTTTAAAAGTAACAATTTCCTTCACTAATCTTTAGAGCCCATTTGGTTGCCTACTAGCGCGGTGGCTCTCTAACTTCAGTGTGCGTCATAACCATCCGAGGAACTTGTTAAAACACAGGTTTCAGACTCCATCCCCAGTTTCTGATTCTGTCGTTCTAAGTGGAGCCACAGAATTTGCCTTTTTAACAAGTCCTCATGTGATCCTGTTGCCGCCCATCTGGGGACCACATCTGGATATCTGCTGCGGCAGATGATTCTAGTGTTTGAGAGCCAATTACAGGTGAACAGCATCTAAAGCCATGCTTCTCAGTTAGAAGCAGGTGTGCAGCAGTCCCATGAGAACCTTCTGGAACAGACGCTTTCACTGTCTGCCCTTACCCTCACCTCAAACAGCACTTTATGCTTCTTTCAATCCCTCTTTTGGAACCACTGCCTTAGAGGCTTTTCCAGGAATGATGACTCTGCTTCAGTACTCAGTATGCACTGCTCGGTGTCATCTTAGAGACAATTATCTTAAATAACTCTTGGGGATGTTCCTTTAGTGTGCAGGTATATGAGGTTAGGCTTAGCTTTTTCGGTGAGACTTCGCAGTAATCCTGCCATTGGAATCTAGGCAGGCCTGTCTGACTAGCTGTGCAGTGGGCTGGATTCTGAAGTTTTAGAATGTGAAGCAGTAATCTGGTTTGTAGCACCAGCAGCATAGAAGAACAACATCCCAGAATTTCAAATGTGCTTCAGTGCTTCATATCAGGGTAAATGACCTTGAGAACTCAGATTTCTCCAGGTCTCTCAGAGCTGCGTGCCCATGGACTCTACTTCCTTTTATAACTGATTAAGTTACTGAACCACTTTTGTGAGAGTATTGTGAAAACCTCCTGATTCTAGAAGTCAGTGCCCTCTCTTTGCATGAGTACCTTCCGGCCCTGGTTGGAGGCAGGAATTCCTCTGTGTGACACGCAGAGCCTCCCCACAAGGATATATGTTTCCTTCTGACCATAATACCTACCCTTGTAGAGTCCAGGGCAAAAGCAAAGCACATAAAAGAAATCTCTCTGGTCTCTTTGCAGCACCATGTAATTTCAGGGCCTGCACTCCTCAGCAGGGGCGTCGTTAGATAGAGTTTGGACTACAGCTTTTGGTTCCGAAACAATAGACTGAAAGGATTCTATTTAGCCCTCGAAGTAAAACCAGTGTCTATAATTGTAGGTAGATAGCTACATTTGGCAGAAAGATAATCCTGTAAGATTATTTGTTCTTTTCTCTGCTATCCTGTTGTAAATATTTAGTGCATATAGTACAAATATTACTTTGTTAATAGCTTATTTTGTTAACAGAAGAATGGATTCTATTATTATTACTATTACTATTAGTATTATTATGATTAGTGGAGATGTAGCTCTCTGTAAAGAGAAATTAAAGACATCTAATTAAGGTGCTGCACTTTGTTTTTAAACTAACGAATGTTCTTTAGCTCTGTATCATTGTCCTTTTAATCTAGGTGAAGGATGCTACCCGAAAAATCGCAAAGGCTTTTGCCATCTCTGGCCCATTCAATGTCCAGTTTCTTGTCAAAGGAAACAATGTCTTGGTAAGAAATGCCACAATGTTTGAGAAGACACCACTGCTGTGTTAGGTGGTGCTGGTTTGTGTCCCTTCGGTAATCTGTGTGAACACAGTGGCAGAGCATCTGAGAGCCCTGCAGGTGACTGTGTCTGAGAATGGCGTGCTGTGCAGCATACAACACCTGCCTCGTTTGAAGCACAGGCTCTTGGTGGCACTGACATGTCGGTCTCAGCTTTGTAAAGCGCTCTGATCCACTGCACGGAAGATCACTGTCTGCCACCTACAGTATAGTATGGATGGATGCAGCGACTGTGATTAAGTAATCTGAGCATGTAGAACAGTCATAAATTATATGCACTGAAGTTTTGCTTCACTCCTTTCTCTGAAAAGAAAGCTGTTTGGATACATTTACAAAAAAAAATGTTAAGTCAATGAAGTTAGTCTTAATTAATTTAGTCTACTTAATGTAACCAATTAGTAACCAATGCTGATTCATCACCTACTAGGCAAAGTCATAAGTTGGCTAAAAGGTGTACAGAACACAGTCTCTGCTCAAGACTCTCAGCTTAGTGAGGACTAGGGAGAAGACGAGTTTGTAGATAACTATAACACAAGTCAAATAGCTGCTAGAAGGGATGGACAGATAAAGTGGTGTTGGAGTCATGGGCTACAGAGAGCTTGTTTGCTAGCATGTGTGTGTGTGTGTCTGTGCGCAGGTGTGTTCACGAGCATGTATTTGAGTGTCATATGCCGGGTTTGGGGTGCATCATAAAAGACTTCAAAGAAGACTCTGAAATTTTAGCTGTGTCTTAAAGGATAGCTAGGATTTCGATAAGACGGGAAGATAGAGAGGACAGTACACATTACAACGTCTGTGAGAAAATTTGGCACATTTTAAGAGGTAGTGACTTGTTCAGTTCAGCAAGGCCATCTTTCTAGGGAAATCATGGAAGGTGAAAGAAAGAAAGACTGGGATCAGGAAGGTAGTACAAGAGAACACAGAGGGGTTCACCGAGGCAAGAGGAGGGAAGGCTTTCAAGAACTAGACTTTCGTCTGATGTTTAGTAGAAATCTGCTGGAGGCTTTGCAGTAACGATGCGGCTTTATCTGAATTCTGTGTTGAAGTAAGTCTGTCAGCAACGTGTGGGGATGGAATTGTGAATAGGGGATGGGAGAAAAGTTAGAATTCAAAGATACTGACTGAAAGGAAACCAAGTTAGCAGGTGTCAAGCAGCGGGAAGGAAAAGAAGAGGCTGGTGACACAAGCGCTGGGACCCAGCCAGTAACAGCAGGAACCCAAGGGGCAGGGAGCATATTAATGTCGTCGCTGGCTCTCACCGTCCTTTCTCCTCTGTTGAATTTTGTTACCTCTCCAGGTGATTGAGTGTAACCTGAGAGCTTCTCGATCCTTCCCCTTTGTTTCCAAGACACTTGGGGTAGACTTCATTGATGTGGCCACCAAGGTGATGATTGGAGAGAACGTTGATGAGAAACCCCTTCCAACACTGGAGCACCCCATAATTCCTGCTGACTATGTTGCAATTAAGGTAACATTTTCAAAAATCTATTAGTCATTGTTCAAGTTCCCAAGAAATTAAAAGAAAGATTTTCATCAAAAATAATCTTGATATTTTATGAACCTTCTAACTGAAGTGCTAGACTAGAGGCTTATGATGTTTACTTTGAATAATACAATGTAGTTGCTCTACAGGCAGCTTTATGTGTACTATTGTGCATTTCAAAAAATTTTAAAAGTATTTAGAATGTAATAACTTCAAAACCAACTAGCTGAGTAAAATATAAACTACATTTATGCAGCTGATGCATAACGGTGCCAGTTTAGTTGGTAAACAGAGATTCTGGATATATTTTCTTAGGATAAGGCTTGAATTGTGCCAGGACTTCAGGAATGCATGAATCTTGTAAAAGTGTTACCCTACAGTGGTGGTTAAATTTTTACTGCCTTGGCTACTTTGCTTAGTTCCCAGTGCATATAAGTTATATTTACATTATACTGTAGTCTGTTAAGTGTGCAATAACATTATGACTAAAGAAACAATGTACATAGCTTAATTAAAAACTACTTTATTGCTAAAAATACCCATCATCATCTGAGACTTCAGCAAGTCATAATCTTTTTACAGTAGTAACATGAACGATCACTGGTCACAGATCATCATAACAAATATAATCATAATGAAAAAGTTTGAAATATTGTGAGAATGACCAAAATGTGACACAGAGACATGAAGTGAGTAAATGCTGTTGAAAGAATGGAGCCAGTACACTTGCTTGGTGCAGGGCTGCCACAAAGCTTCAATTTGTAAAAAATGCATTAGCTGTGAAGTGCAATAAAGTAAAGCATAATAAAATGAGAGATGCCTGTATATATGGATATTGCTAGTAAGAACTTAATAATAAGTCCATTGTGCTTTTCTAGGTGCCTCAGTATGCCCATGGACACAGTATTTATAATTATGACCCTTAACTACCTCACTGGACAGTATGAGGATTAGTAAAATATTATATCAGTATATTTGAATTGTTTAGATAAAGTACACAATGCAATTTATGTTGTATATGTTTCTGTGACATTTACACATTTTGTACATCTTCAGAAGATTTCCATTTCTGTATGTATTAGTTACCTCAACCATACTTGTGTTACAGCTGAGACCATGACTTTTATAGTAGAAGTTTTAAGTTGAAGCTATAAATAAAAAGTACTTAATAGTCCTGTTATGTTAATAACTTAGGATGCCCTGGATTTTATGGTCCACTGAGATGGAATGTCACTTCTTATGTTGGGGGAGGGTGGCATTTTATTCCTGGAGGCTGTGATACAACATAAACTATTAGAGCTCTCAGTGGGAAAATATATATACATAGGATTTTTGTTTGTTTGTTTGAGACCAGCAAGTAGAAGGCCCCCCCAAATATTTTTCCATTGGTTCATCTATATATGAGTTTCAAAGTCACATGTCTTTATTCTTAGACACAGGATTATACACACACACATGGGTACACACATATGGGTATGAAACAATTTCCAACTAATAACAGTACTGATAGTTAGATATGAAATTTTTCAAAATGCACTGCGTTTTCCAGTTTACTTCTTTTCTACTGATCATTGTACAGGAATCTTGATTTTTTTTGTCAAGTAACTTGTTCACAGTCAGTCTTAAAATGGTCCTACTGAGGTGGGTGGATATCAACAGGTGATGTGCAGAGAGAGCAGGAATATATAATAACTTGACTAAGATGACCCCGTTGAATAACCTCAAGCAAGAATTCCCGTGATGACATGGAGGAGTGCCAGAATCAGAGGAGGAATAGTCTAGACTGGATAAATGGATATACAGAAGAAATGAGAATTTGGTTCTTAGTGAATTGCACTGATAAAATAAAGAAAAGGAAGCACTCTTATCTTTGTTCTAGTTTGTATGAAAGTTCTGGGCAAAAGTGTTTCCAAGCAGAATGTTTTTCAAGGCTTTTTAAGAGGCGTCAACAACAGTTTAATGTCTCAGAAGTCAGCTTGCAGACAGACATTTCTGGCAAGGTGGCTTGTTTCAAGTCCAAATGATCAGAACAAGAAGAGGAATGTTTCAAAAGCCTACCAAGAAAAAAAAAATGTGTTTGAACTCTGTTTGGGAGATCCATGCCCAGCAGACTTCGATTGAAATCACTCCAGTAAGAATATGTGTAGGCCAGATTAGAAACACTGGCCTAGTCTGGTCACTGGGGTCCTATTTACAGAAATAATTTGTGATTATTTAATCCAAGTTTTTGGCCAAGAGCTCAAGAAATTTCTGGAACAGGAGTTTAAAGCTATTTTTCAAGTCAGATGCTTAGACCAAAGAAACTTTTTATGTGTCTACCAGAGCCTAAATGAATCCTATGCGAGATGATTCACTAAATGTATTTATCCTCCCTTATTCCTTTTATACCTTTTTCTCACATACTTCTCCCACCTGTTATTTTTGACAGGCTCCAATGTTCTCCTGGCCCCGGTTGAGGGACGCTGACCCCATCCTGCGCTGTGAGATGGCTTCCACCGGAGAGGTAACTAGTTCATGATCCATGGACACTTTCGACTTTGAAATCTATGGTTTTATGATGTGAATATAGTGAGTAAGTTAGTAAGTAGTAAGGAAGACACTTCTTTTGCTATCAGAGTAAGTCTGAAAGGGCTTAAGAAGTTTGAACTGAGGAAAAATCTTTTGCTTTTGCAGACCAGAGTCTAAATTTTCACTTGTATTTCAACATGTGACCATAATACGTGTGTTTGTCATTCATTTCCACATCACACATTGAGAATGTCTTTCAAATATTTCTCTTGACATCTAAGTAAATATTTTCTGGTTCTTTCTTTTTATTTTAAGTTTCTCCAGTCTTTCTGTAACAGCACAGCTCTCTACTCCCCTAACTTGCCTTGCTACAGGGAAATTAGACCGTGGAGTTTTTACTAGCAATATGGAGAGTGAATGTACAGCATGAGAAGGATAACGGGGGCTGAAACATTGTGGAATCTGCAGATACATGCAGAATCCCAGGGCCACTTTCAAAGCAACTTTAACCTCCCAGGGATTATCTAAAGACTATAATGGGACTGGCCACTGGATGTCCCTCTTCACTTGTGTTGGGGTCTCTGTCAGCTGAAGGTTTCTTTAAGAATGTGAAATGTGTTTCTTGTAGAGATCTGTCAGATTCCAGAGAGTTCCCTACATGTCAGTGTCAGGACATTTTATAAATCACCTAGCCCTTGACAGACTTACTCGATGCAACCTTCAGATTCTCATCAGTGCACCCGGGAGTGGCAGCATCAGACTGGGAAGCACCATTGTTTCCTCTTGGTATTGAGGAAAACCTGGAAGGGGAAAATACTTAATTGTAACAAATACGTGATGTTTTATATGGTTGCCTGGTTACAGGCAAGATGTGTGGTGAGAAGCCAAGTGAGACCGGAAGGGAGGCAGGGAGGAATAAATGGCTATCTCGTTTGAATTTGGACTGATGATTGCCTTCTCTTAGCAGCTTTGCTGCTTCTGTTAATTTAATAGGTGAGAAAACCTAAGTTGAAAATGAGGGACCTACGTTATATTTCTCTGCTGTTTGAGGAGACAGTCTTTCAGGTCCGTCTTGATCCCATGGTCACTCAGCAGCGGGGCTGTTTTCAGTTGGCTCAGGGTTCAGATCAGGGAGAGATCTGTTTCCTTCATGCTGTTTTCTCTAGTGTGGCAAATCTATTTTCAGCACTTAAGTCCATTCTGTTTCCAAATATACATTATTGGAGTGGTTGAAATACGAACATGTGAGAGAATTAGAAATCCAGCTCCCCCTTTCTTGTCTCTGTTTCAGAAGTATAGACAGAGAATTCTCCTTCCATTATTAGAGTCATATTTCCAGGTGTTACGTTACAAGGTCTGCTGTATAACCAAAAATCAGAATAATTCTAGCTCGGTGAAATCTTAGTTATGCTTCAGCGACATTTGCAATGTTTAAAAGGCTTGTTGTGGGATTAAATAAGCCTTCAGCATTCCTAGTGGTGAGGTGAGGTGGTAGTCCTGATCTTTGCTTACATATTTAGTTACTTCCTCTGTTTTTTGTAGAAAACTGCTGAAACTTCTGAAGTATTGTTGCATATGCACTTACTATGGGATTGCCCAGGTTCTTTCAGTAGAATTTGGCTCCTGTTAACTTAGGTTGATATTGCTTAAGTTGGTTGGTCAGTACTTGTCCAAAGAAAATATTCTCTGTGGAGTGAAAAGCAGCATGTACTGGTGGTCAACTGAAAATCACAGTCATGAGAACTTTCTTTTGACAGTAAGGGAGTCATTTGCTTCAAGAATAAATTTAGCCATCAGTGCTATTTACTGTAATGGTGGTTCTGTACCTGTGCCAAATGATGATGTGCATGGCAGAATCTACCCCCATCAGGCTTACATAGAGCACTTGTTCTGTAGTTACGGTGGTCATTTGACTTGCAGCACAGTTACCCTAGAAGAAGCCCCTGTATATCCTAACATTACGTATTAATTTGGATTTTTTTTTTACATATGGCTATAGTATTCAGGACTAGTAGCAAGGTATTTTTTGTTCATTTTTATGAAAATAATAATAATAATAAAACAAGCTTCTTTGAGATTGTCATAGATATATTGAATTTCTCAGAAGGCTTTCTCCTTAGCTGTCTGAAATGACTCCTAGCCAATTGATCAGCAGTTACGCGTTTGTGCTCCTGACCCGTGAACTCACGCACTGTTGCGTAGCATACACGGCATATACTGTTATTTAAACATTAAGTGAAATTAACATTTGGTAACCCACCTCATTATGGGCTAGAAGCTGTGATTTGCATCCAAATATCTCACAGTAGAATTCAGTTATGTTGCTCCATGGAGTGTTGTTGGATAGAGAAAGCACTGCTTATTTATTCATTATGCTTAATTAAAAACATAAGATACATCTACTTTGGTCCGACTTTTAATCCCTGGATTCAGATTGCATGGTCTTTGGGCAGCTGAATCAATAAAACCTAGCATAGGAGTCTGTGGCTTTCCATTTGTGTCTTTTTTTCGTAAGGGTGGTTGACTGTCATTTGCTTCCTTTTACTTAATTTTCTTCATTTATCCTAAACAGGTGGCTTGCTTTGGTGAAGGTATTCATACAGCTTTCCTAAAGGCGATGCTTTCCACAGGGTTTAAGATACCCCAGAAAGGCATCCTGATTGGAATCCAGGTAAGTGGTGTGTGGCTGTGTGCATGCCTGTGGGCACATGCTGACAGTGGCTGGGGGAAAGCACCTTAATTGTGGTACAGAAGAGGGGAGATTTGTTTAAAGTTCCACTGCAGAGAACAACAACCTCTACAAAGAATGGGCATTTGTTTTCTGTATGTTCTCTGATTTTTGCTTTTTTTCTACTGCAGCAGCTAATACAAGTAAGTGAATAAACAAACAAATGAAAAACAGAAAGAGAAAGTCTTTAGGGAAGGGATATTTTTCCTGAAGGGGATCTCTTCTATTTCTTGGTTACATCTTTTTTTATTTATTTTTGCTTTCAGTTCTTCCTCTTTAGCTTCTGAACACAGGCTTTCCGTAAATTTGAGTCTTACCTCTTCTTTCTTTCTGTCTCTGTCTCTATCTCTTGATTTTCCCCTTTGACAGATCAGTCATGTCTATGGTATCCACTCTCCTGTCTGAAACTATCAACTTTAAATCTTTATCCTCAGCCATTCCATATTTCTAACAATCTGCTGGGTAACTCTATCTGGATGTTTTAAATTCAACACACCCCAAACTGAAGTCATATTATCCCCTCCTGACCTCTATTCCTCCCTTCCTTATAGTCATTCATTCACATTTCAATTTCTACTAAATGTCAGTGATTCAAAGCTGAAGAAGATATAGACATTATTTGAGAAATTGTCTCAGTCTGATACACCAACACTAATTGAGAGTTCTTAAAAGGCAGTGACTTAATGGGCTTGAGAAAGTCAGCACATCCCACAGTATACTTGAAATATTACTACTTAGTAAAGTCTTCTAAGTCAATTCAGGGTGAAATAATCATAAGTGGATATCTTCATCCAATGAAAAGGGCATTATTGCCTTATTATTGCAAGTCAAATGTAAATCTTAGGGCAAAAGGGGAACCCGGAAACTCTTAATACTGTTTGGAATAATTATTGCGAGAATGTACAAACTGTTTGTTTATGCATTTCCTAAAAAATACTAGATGTTTCCCAACTGATCATTCACTTTCATTTGAGACTAGTAATTCTTGGAGACTATAAAAACAATAGATGATGTTGTATGTCACCCCTGCCATACTTTTAATAAGTTCAAACCCTGCATGGTTACATACAAATCAATAAAAATATAATTAGAGTAGTACCAGGTATTTTCAAGTCAATGGGTGGTTATCATAGATGCCGTCTCACTAGGGTGCCTTAATATCAGCAAATTAGACTCTGGAGACTGGCTGATAGTGGCTTTGAAGAAGTTTCTGCAGAGAGTAACTTGGAATTTTGCTTCATAAAGGTGCCAGAAGGGCGATGGTGAACAGTTAGAGCAGAGGCTAACAAGATGACTTGAAGTTGTGAAACTTAATGGTAGTTTAGAGACATACTGCACCATATGAGAGACTCATCACATTATAAATGGGTATTAAGTATTATTAAGTCACAAGTCTGAGAGTATTTGCCCAACTTTCAGTTATGGCTTAAAGTTTAATGTGAGACCTGGGGGCATTCAGAGGAGACCATGCCCTTAGTCTCCATCCTCACAACTAATCATAACAGTGCTAACATTTAGAAATACCAGTTTAGGAAGGCAGTGATGTATAAAATCGTGCCTTGTTTGGTTCCAGTGCTGCGGGGAAATGTAAAGCAAAAATTAATTTGATCCCTATGAAGCACTTGTGTGATTTTGGCATCAGTGAACGGGATTTTTGCTTTGTAGGGAAAAAGGGGTTTTATAGGGGGAAAAAAGAGTCTTCTTAAAGCCATGAGGTTCTGTTCATTGAACTTCTACCTTTCAGTGTATTCTTTTTTAAATAAATCAATGTTCTAGCAGCTTCCTGAATTTTTGCACAGAGCTTTCTCCCTGTGCATGAGTACATAATGTTAGAATTTAAATAGATATGTATTTTAATTACAAAAATTTAAAAAGTGCATTTAAAGAAATATTTAATAAAATTATATTTGATAAAATATTTGCACCTGTAGTAAAACTGATCATCAATACTCTAAGCCTCTAGAAATAGGCAAGAATCATTTTCTGACCTACTTTATATGGGAAGCAAAGAAAAGCTGATGTCTCCAACAGTTAATGTATAATCTCTTCATTACTATGTGGAGGATTTTCATTTACAGTGATTTTTAAAAAAATGTGTAGTCATAAATTTAGCTGAACACTACGACACAATATACTAACCAGAAAGTTAATAGTTATATAACTCACTGGGCATCTTTTTTAGTTAGAATGGGACCAAATCTAGTCTCAACTTTTTACCTAGGCTTCATAGCAACTGTGGATAAATTAGAATTCCATATTTCAGCATACATTGTCCTTTAAAAGAATCATTTTATTTAACTTGTTTCCACTGGGCCAGAAGAATTCATATAAACTTGTTCAAATATATAGAGTCAGAACTGGAGGGGACCTAAAATAGTATTGCTAATATATAAATGTGGATTATGGCCAGTAAATACAAGAGAAGGCATTTAGTTATATAATGACGTACTAAGAAAGCAAGTCCACAACTGCATTTTGATTTCTTAAAATAATCATTCATTTCATGTGGTGCTGTGGAGAGCACTGGTAGCCAGCACTGTTGCAGTAATTTGCTTTATTATCCCTTCACATATAAGTGGAGAGGATGGTCGGTCCCATTTATTTGAAGTGAAGGTTTTCTTTTCTCTTTATTGCCCCACCCTGATCCAGCTGCCTGCTATGAGTAGAAGGATTTACTTGAAGAAACCTTAACTCTAATTTTTCACAACAAGTTGCAAGAGAAAATTGGGAGGTGGGGGAGAGAAATATGGAGTAAAGGCAAAAATGACTCAGAGCCAGGAAACATTTTTTCTTATTATTGGTGGGTTAACACATATTTTAAATAGTAATTTAGTACTAGCAAGCATCCACCACTTCTCAACATTTAGTAGATCGTATGGGTGTGTTTGTGTGTGTGCACACATGCATGCATACAGGCTCATTGGTTTTATGTCAGTTTTCCTAATTTTTATTTCTCTTCTTCCCACCCTACTCCTTCACACACACACACACACACCCTGTTTCTGCCCTCTCAAAGTCAATCCTATAGTCAAATTACCGGGAAAGTCAGAAATATTCGTAACATTAATCTTGTATAACTAGGATTTAGGAAAAAAAATCAAGATTTAGATTTTTGTCAAAGGATCCTTAATTTTATTGTATGCACTGTGTCTCTATCAAGAGCTTTTGCATAGGTAGAGACCCTAAAATAAGGAAGGGGTAATTCACATTTATGTGCCAACAAAATCATCTTTGATTTTCCTGAAATATTTCAAGCCTCTTTTCGCCCCATCAGGAGTTATTTTTAGTTGCTCTGAGTAGGCAATCTGCCTTGTTGTGAAATTTTCTGGAACACCCTTTAACAATAAATGACTCACTCTAGAGCAGATCGAGAGCCCTCGCTGTTTTTTCCCCTCTGATTGGGCTATTCAGTGATGCTTGTGGAGTGGAGAGAACCATCCTGACATCTGTGCTTCAGTGTTGCTCAGAAACACAAAGCAAGCATTTTATTTGAAGAAAGACGACTCCAAGTGACATGAATAACCTTTCATCTTCAACACAGAATCATTAGAAACAACCATAGAGTTGTCAACCCAGACATCTCTGTAGAGTCCACAGACATCACACAGTCTTAACTTGGCTTTCGGTTCTGTAGCCAGAAGTTGGATTAATGTGAAAATGATAATTGGAGGAAATATACATATATATATATATATATGTATATTTCCTCGAATTATCATATATGTATATAAAGACTTTCTTTCATATAAACATTTTCCAGGAAATAAATCAGCTTGTACTTTTCACCTTTAGTAACAAATGGTTTCTTACCCAGGTATTTTCAATCAGCTATTAAATCTGGGGCTACTCAGATCCAAGCTGACAGCTGTAATTTCTTTTTGTAGAGAGGCTATTTTATGTGTCACAAGTGTTCAATACACGTTTGATAGAAGTTTATAATGTGACTGTGAAAGCCAACACCCCAGACCAGAAGGCAGAGCAGTTCCCTGGCTGGGAACTGCCAATATTGTCATGTCAGATATTTATCTTTTCCACTTGGGGGACAGCATTGAAACAGCTCCATAATGAGGTTCTGACTGGTGTCTGCAGGTCTTTAGAGGACTTGCTGACTTATTTTACTTTAAAATGGCAAAGAAAAAAAATTACATTCTAGTACTCCTCTCAAACTTTTTTTTTCATAGTGACTTTGGCCAAGGTTAATGCATCTTCACCTTGAATTACAAAATGAATGAAGGATGGTCCTCCTGTCCCCTCTTCCCTCCTGTTCATAAACTGAAGTGTGCTTCAGAATCACCTGGAGGGTTTGTTAAAATGCAGATTACTGAGACCCCACCCGGAGTCCGTGATTCCATAGATCTGGGGTGGGGCCCAAATTTTCATAATTTAAACAAACTCCCAGGTGCTGCTGATTCTCTACGGACTACATTTTGAGAACTACCATGCTGGTGAAGTAGTATGTTAGAAAACTGGTTCAAAGTTATGTTATCACATGACCATACCTTATTAGTGATTTTTTTTTTTTTTTTTTTTTTGCTAGGGGCAAATGTAAGAGATCGAGAATAGTTCATTCAGCACATGATTAGCGTATCAGTTGGTCAATATGTGTTCGTTGGTCGGCTTTATGTTGAGCCTCCTAACATGCTTGGCTTTTCCTAAAGTCTGCTCTGTATTTAGCAGAAGGTCACGATGTGATGTTCCATATTAGGTGGGGAGGTTGACAAAATTCAGAAGCTCATTCAGAATATTTCATACGTATTTGCTGTGTTTCAAGGACTCTTAAAACATGAAGAAAACCTAAAATGCCATCTCATTCAGTCCCTGGCTTTCCAGCCAGAATCAAACTTGAATAAACGATCGTCCTCTTCCTCTGCCTAACCTGTTCTTAAGGAGGCTGCCGCATACCTCATTAAACTGCCCTACTGTCACTGAGGAACTCTCTGACTTTATACTTATTTATTTTTTTATGTCTAGTCATGAGCTTCTTGCATCCAGGCCCATGTCTTCTTGTTGGGTCCTAAGTGGGGATAAAAAGCTGTTATCTTGGGCCTGGTTAGTTTGTGTTCTAGAAGACTGTCGCAAATAACCCCTTGTCTGCCTTAGTTTGGATTCATCCCGCTTCATTTATCTTTTCTATTTGTCACAGGTTTCCTCTCATAAAACAGCAGTTCTGGGATTGAGAGGGCCAGAATCTGAAAGAATTTTATATTTGAACATAGTCTTGGGGTCTTTTCCTGAGATATAGAGTTTTTCTCAAAAAGCCTCTGCAAGTAAACATTAGGAGGTTTTGTGGGCTGAACGTGATCAAAATTGTGTAAGGTTCTTGGTATGTTTTATCACAATTCTCAGTTTGTCTGAAATTCTGCAATAAGATTATATTCATGAAATAAAATATATATATATTTTTCAGATTCTTTTCCATTACAGTGCATTACAACATCTCCCTTTAATCTTTTTATTTATTATTATTTATTTATTTTGGGGGGAAGGAAATTAGGTTTACTTATTTATTTTTAGAGGAGGTACTGGGGATTGAACCCAGGACCTTGTATATGCTAAGCATGCACTTTACCACGTGAGCTATGCCCTCCCCTTGCTCATATCCATGATTTTTTTCAACCATTTCTAATATGGTTTCTAATAGATTACAAAACAATTACTAAAAGTAACCAAATTATGTCAAAGTAACAAATTATGTCATCTGTTTACAAACTTTTTACAGAGGAAAATAGCCAAAAAATGCTTATTTGGGGAAGAATGGCTATGTTTTTAACTTTGCATAATTTTGTACCCTCTGTTTAGTTAGGTTACTCAGACACTCATGTTAATGAGGTCAAGGTCAGAGACTGATCATTGGGTAGACCGCTGAGCTTTGTTTTCCTTCACCCTGACCGCTGTCTTGCAAATACTGGCTTTTGGTCACAGGAGGGACGTATGTTCAGAACTGGGGAACCCTGATGTCAACAGACAGTCCAGGGAAGGCAGGACCCAGAAACTAGATGGGTCCAGCTGGGGTTCTCTGAAGCGCACAGCAATGAACTCTAAGAAAACATCTGAACAGTGAGATTGGAAGTTAAGGAAGCCTGTCCGGAAGTAAAATGTATGTGAGGAGGAAGTTGGTTTGTATTGTTGAGTGTGATAGCCAGTAGAGGAACCCAGGCTTGGAAGCTAGGGTGCAGGGGCAGGAATCTAATCTCTGGGAGGCTGAAAAAAACAACTATCTTAATAATAATAATTAATATTTAATAAGAACTATTAATAGACGAGTAGTTGTGCTAAGGTACTGGACTAAGACCTAGGTAGGACTTACTCATCGAATACTCACAGCAACCCTATGATGTGGACACTATTACTATTCCCATTTAACAGATGAAGAAAGTACATCACAGAGGGGTCAAGTAAGTTGCTCGAGGTCACACAGGTTATCATGGAGCACCAAGAAGTAGGTGCACCATTATCCTTAATGGCTGTTTTATAAATGAAGAAATGGAGGCCCAAAGATACTAAGTTTTCATAGGAATGAATGGGAAAGCCAGGATTTGAAATGCAGCTTAGTGACCCCAGAACCCTTTCTTTCACTCTTTGCCTCAGAGTAAATGAATCTCATATGACTGACTTATTGTAGGGAGCTGTAAATGAATGAAGAGGACAGGGCCTCATTACTGAAGTGCAGTCCGAAGTTAGAATTCAGTAATTAGAACAGGTTGGACAGGCACACATCCAGCAAGGCCAGCTTGGTGTTGGGCTCCTAATCCAGGTGACTTTAAAGTCTCCCTGACCAGGAAAAGAGTCTGTCCGGAAGTGGGGTGGAGCTGATGCTACAGGCAAAGTGGATTAAATAGAAAGTGAAGAAATTTAAGGAGTAAAAAGTAAGACAGTAGAAAGCAAGATAATGTGAATGGAATTTCATCTATATTGGGAAATAACAGCTTATACTCACTATAGGAAGACAAAATGATAAAAAAAATTGTCATCTTTGAATAGAAAACACCTGGCAACACATGGCATTACCTTCTATGACATGAGAAATACCATGTCATGAGACTAAATAACTAAGATGTGTATTTGGAAAGTGAATTTTGTTAAATCCCTTTAATTTCAGCAATCATTCCGTCCAAGATTCCTTGGTGTGGCTGAACAGTTACACAATGAAGGTTTCAAGGTATGTGATATTATTTTTTTAAGTTCTCTGTCAGCATTCTATCCCCCAAAAAGAATCTTAGGGACTGAAATAGTCCAAAATAGGATCCTTCCACCTGAAAGGTGTAACTACCTTGATAGTTTCAAGATTTCAATGGAATAAAATCATTAGAAAGACTAGTTTTAAGTTTTAACAAAATTACTACAAACTCAAAAGAATTTGCCAACTAAAACCTTAGGGAGTTTGGCGTGTACAGAATTGGGAGAAAGTTTTAATGCATTCCATATATTTTTCCCTTTTTCCTTTTCATGCTTCCATATGAAGTCATAGTTTCCAGCTGTTACAGTTACAGGCAAAACTTCTTTGCCATAAATATCTCCACACAAAGCCTGGTTCTGTAAAACAGAATGATTCCCAAGGCTCCGGGTGGGTCTGTGCTCATGAGGCTTTGTTGGCATGATAACAATGAATTCTCAGCCATCAATAATTCTTTATTTTTCTCCTCTACAAAAGCAGTTACAGTTGAGGTTATTAAGTGTTTTCTTACTTCAAATATTTAAAAATTATTTAACATGCCGACGACTCCAGATACTGAGTCCAAATCTCTGTTCACGAGATGCGATTTGAATGGCATCTCCTATTCACCAGTTTTCTTCTGCTCTGTGTTTTAAATGACAGTGTGTTCCAGTAGGCTTCTTCGATCCATGAAAACTTTCCCCATGATGCAATAACCGACTTTTCCATTTTAAATGCAGCTCTTTGCCACGGAAGCCACGTCAGACTGGCTCAATGCCAACAACGTCCCTGCCACCCCAGTGGCGTGGCCATCTCAAGAAGGACAGAATCCCAGCCTGTCTTCCATCAGAAAGTAAGAACTAGGCAGAGTTTCCTGAGATAACAAAATAAATGGAGGATTAACTTTGGGAATTAGTATGATAGATCAAGTCTTCCGAAAGTTCTCTTAGTCAACCAACTTAAAAAGAGTAAATTTGTGAATGATAGTAAAGCTTTATTCTCATGAACTTCACTATTACTATAAAACACTATGCCATATGTGTACATGGTGACATGTAGCATCTTTCAAAATACTTCCTGGTAAGGATCCTTTCCTTGACTGGCACCGAGTTCTCAGGATGAGAATTACGGGCATGAAGAGTGCAATGCAGCACTTTGTATTTTGCGTCAACCTTCTGTTGTCCATATATGTGTATAGCAAGTGTAAGATTGACCAGCTGCATTTCCCTGCGGTTGTGCATCAATGAATCAATTTATGGAGGACTTGCTATATGCAGGACACTGTGGGGAGTGCTATAATAACGTCATCTGTAGAATTACCTAATTCCTATTCTTTAATCAGATTGGTTATTAAGCCTTAGTCTACATCATCATTGGGTTTTGTAAAACATTATTTCAGCACCATGTAAGCCTCAGGAACACCATTACATCAATACTTATAGAACTATGTGGCATAGGTACCTAGGAGATCATTCTCATTTGCTCCAGGATTTAACAGCCTGCTGAATGGCTAAGTCATACCAAATTCTATGTGATATACTGTCTCTTAGGGCTCTTAAGAAAGTAACCTATAAATCCTTATTAAAGTGATTTAAAAAAAAGGCCAAATTGTTCAGAACTTAGTAGACTTCCAATGATGCTATGAGCCCTTGTTTAGGGCTTTGTAAAACAATAATTAGCCTGCTTCCTGCCTCCAACATTTCAGCATCTCCTAGTGTGTGTAGCAGCCCAGCAACAGAACGTGAAATGGCTGAATTCTAAACCAGACGACTTGTATTTTCAAACCATCGGCTGAAGCCCTGGGAAGCAGGCAGTGAAGGAGTTAATCTGGGAGAGGGAGTGTGAGGGTGGACTGGCCTTCAGTGCTGGAGGAATCACCTCCTTGTAAAATAATTATCAAATCCCCAACGCTCGCTATGGACAGATAGCATTTTAAAGAGAAAACAAATGTTTCTTTCTGATTAGTTAGACATTCATCAGAATTCTTTGAAAAACACAATACAAAATTATAACCCCTAAATGTGTGCAATTTGTGCATTTACTTAGGAACAGAGGAGGGCAGGTGTCAGTCAGCTCAGTATGGCATTGTCTTGGATGGCTGAGTAATTTACGTCAGTGTTTTAAAACTAATTGTAAAATATATATAGTCCCCTATAAGCATGTGTTTATTTTGTTTATTCTTCTAGATTGATTAGGGATGGCAGCATTGACCTGGTAATTAACCTCCCGAATAACAACACTAAATTTGTCCACGACAATTACGTGATCCGCAGGACAGCTGTTGACAGTGGAATTGCCCTCCTCACAAATTTCCAGGTGTGCTCTTTTCCTCCACGGTAGCCCATGTGAGGGTTTTAATTTCTGTGCCTCCCTTAAGAGTGGCTCTCTCTCCACGTGCCTCTCTGTTCTCCCCTTCTTGTAACTTTGGGAGTGGGGATGATTTTCTAAATCGAATCTAAAATAATGGTCTATTATGGTAGGTCATGGCCCAGTTGAGACAGCTGGTGACCGAGCAGTTGAGATAATCATACGCTGTGGAAAGCCATGGTTCTCTCATTACCCCTACGATTATCCTTTAAATAAAAGGTGTGTGGCATGGAATAAAGATACAATTTTATTCCATTGTTCCTAAATGAAGGCCACTGTGTAAAAGCAACAGGTTAATGATCATTGAAGATCCAGATACAGTGCAAGCACGTGTCCAATTCGTAGGCAGTGATTGCAGGAGGTACATTCAGTTCTACCTGGACTTGACCCACCAAATTTATCACAAGGAGAAGAACCATTTGCCAAGACTCATTCCCTTTCTGCCCATCCTATTTTACCCCTCTGCCTGAGTCAGTTTTAATCCCCGTGCAGGGGGTAGGGGAAAATAAACTTATTCATGTTGAGGTCTGAGATGCAGGAGAAAGTCCCCATTAAGTAAAAATGTTTGGGTCTTTCATCCCATGCCCCTTTGAAAACTGGGAACAGAAACTTGACTTTTCATTCTGGCTGCATTAAACATTCACTTTCATATCGTATGCGTTGCTAAGATTCCTACCCTTATGTTTTCAGGTGACCAAACTTTTTGCAGAAGCTGTGAAGAAATCTCGCAGTGTGGACGCCAAGAGTCTCTTCCACTACCGGCAGCACAGTGCTGGAAAAACGGTCTAGGGAAACACATGCCCCTTCTCCATCCTCAAATCAACCCAAGCCCCTTTTTCTCTCAATGAACTGACTGCCCACTCTCTTTCCCAGAGATGAATACTGACATCAGACTTCATTGCAGTTTACTTAGTTATGCCTCCAGATTCTTTTCTTTCACAATTAAATGGTCAGTCACTTTTTGGAAACCTCACTTAGAGAGTCCTTCCTGAGAAACTCGTTCTTCACGAGAATTCCTTTATTTACTAATGCCTTGTTTTTGGTGGGCTAAGCTTCCCAAGTGCGTCTTTGCAGCTAATGTTTCATGGTGCTGATTAATGATGATCAAGGTAGAAAAAGTCGCCGCTCGGTCTTCTGAACTCTTTCTATATATATTTTACAGACACTACTGTCATTGTTTTTAAGCAGCATCTGCCATGCTCAGGACACTTTAACAAGGCAGAATACTACAAAAATTGTTAAAGTGCAGTACGGATTTAATTTATGAACTCCTTCATCGTGATGTTTGTGTATTGCTTCTTTTTAATAATCATTCTGTCTGGCTCATCCAGGAATATCATTATCCCCTCCCACAGGGCTGAATTTGAGAAGTGTGACAGAGGTCTCTAAAGTATGGATTTTTTTAAAGGACACTGGTTTGCAGTTTTGTGTTTTGCAGTATGTCAGCAGATGGTGGATACCGCTGAGATGGTTTTATTCTTGTTTTTCTTTGGATTTTTAACCTGAGCCAAGTGAACTCTTCAGATTTATGCCATCTCTGCTGCCTGCTCCCCCTTCCTGCCAACTGTGGAATAACTCGGAAGTTATGTTCATCCCTTCAGATTATAGTTTCTGTTGATCTACTGAGTCCCACACTGTAATGTGACTTTTCCGCATTTTAAGCACAAGGCACTCATTCCTTCTACATACAGAAAAGTCCTTCCTACAGGGCAGCCTTTGTCGCTTTTAAACTTTTTGTGATATAAGTGCTCTAATTGTGAACTTTTAAATAAAATACTAAGAGGCAAGACACCTGTATTCTTGCATTTCTTTACTCATTTTTGCATTGATACATAAAATCTGTTCGATTCTCTGATGCAAAGGGGTTTGAGGCTAGTATTGTATCTTTTTTTTTCTTTTTCTATACGAAGTCATATAAGGTATGAGCAAATTAAAAATAATGAAGTTTAAATTGTTACATTTTTTTCCTCCTCCTGCCCCTTGCTTGTAAATCTCATTTAAAAAATTACTATCTTGTTATATAGTTGTATGTTACCTTTGATCTGGATCTTTTCAAATACATAGTTACAATCACACCCTTACCAAAGATTGCCAAACATATATAATAAATTAACCTTCTAAAAAGTGTCCTGCATACCACAGAGAAAAGTACTTAAACCCAGTCAGAGGCTGACCCATGTTTTCTGACAGTGCTGATGGCCGTGGTGACACCATGTCCCAGAAATACCACCTAAAACGTGGCTTTGTGAAGTTTCTAAGATAATGAGGACATAATAGCTTTTTTATCCCTCCTCTTGATATGGATCTACATGAAGGCTTTTCAGATTCATTTCCTTCTTCTTTCCCCCTTGTTATCACTGTGGTTGAGACCTTTATTTCTTCTTCCCCACAATATTATATTAATGTGTTCTCGGATCATCCATTGGTTCACCTGAGCATATTTAATGAGTTTCTGTAATTTTTGGTGTAGAATATACTATGACCCCTCCTACCCGTATTATTCTAGTACTTTTCTGATATTACATTACTTTACTATATTACAGCACCACCGTACCACCAGCACCATTATAAGAAATAGCCAACATTATGGAATACCTGCTATTCCTCAAGCAGTTGTAAGTCACTTAGATGACTTAACTCATTTAACCCTCAAAATATCCCTAGGACGAGGTACTGTCATCTCCAGATTATAAAGAAAGAACCTGAAGCATACAGAAGTTAAGCAATATGCCCAGGTTAACACAAAATGCAGTTTCATTTTTTAAAATCTTGTATTCTAATGAAGACAGACATGTAAAAAAGTCATTTCTTACAGTGAAGAGAGTACTTCACTTGCTTGTGAAGATCAGGGAGAGGCTTTTCTGGGGAGCTGCCTCAGGTGTTGTCTTGCACAGTGTGTTACAGTCAGAGAGAAAGGGCTAAGGGCAGAGGTTGAGCCTGACTTCTTAGTTGTGCATGTTTAAACCCCATAGAAGTTTTAAAACTTTTAATTTGGAAATAATTGTGGACTTAAAAAATTGTAAAAATAAAAATAGTACAACCTTTACCCAGATTTACCTATTGGTAATATTTTATCCAATTTGATTTATTATTGCTCAATCTGTCCTCTATCAATCAATCTATCACCTATCTCTCTGTCTAAACACACACATATAAACACTCAGAGGAAGAGAAAAATTACACTTTGATCAAAAGTAAACTGCTAGTGACCAATTTAGAAATGTAACTCATAATTTGAAAAAAATAGAACTGCTTGCTGAGGGTGCCAAAAGTTTAAAGCAATAGTTAAGTTTTGTATTGTGGAAATTTAATAAAGGCTCTCAATATTTATATTAATTTGAACAGGATATTTGTAAAATAGAGTAAAATGATAAAAGTAATAATAATTAATCAAGCAGCATTGTTTCTAAATAATCCCTATATTTTTGTTCCTGAAATAAAAGATCTTTGGAAAACAGAAGACACTATACACTCTCTCCATGGTGCTGAAAGTGAAATTATATTAATTTTTGTTTTTGTTACCTTTGTGTTTACTAATGTTCCAAACTTTAAGAAGAATTAAACATAAGTAAATAACGCATTCAATTTTGATTGGAGGAGGGAAATGCAAGAAAATGAAAGTAAATTTGTGTTCAGATTTGGCAAGTCTTTGTCCTTTTGGAACATTTTTATTCTTTTCTGTAAACAGTTTAACACATTTTAAAATGTCTGAATCTGTTATATATCACAGGTGAAGACAACATAGGGGTTATGTCCGTAGAACTGATTAGAAATCGAAGTAGCTTTTTCCATGCTGAGGACACAATAGCATGCGAGGAAGACCAGCCCTGCTGGGTGGGGTGGAAAGGAGCTCAGGCAGCTTGTGAAATGAAGAAGAAAAAAGGGCTAAAGAATGATCCGGTTAGAAATTTAGGATTTTATGGCTTTGGAAAGGTTAGTAGAATATTTTAACTGTACTTCTGTCAAACTTTCCTCTTAAACAGCCTTCCTACGGGAAACTTTTAAAAACAGCTACTCCATTCATTTATCTCAACAGCTGCAGGTACTTGAACCTAAGTGTCTACAGTGTCCACAGCCTCCTCAACAATGAAAGTGGAAATTATCAGAGAAGCAAACCGGGGCTGAACGTGGCTGAGTGCTCTGTAATTACACACCAGCATTACCATTTGGCTGCTGGGGTGGCCCCCCCGCTGGCACAGGTGCTCACATACACCAATCAGATCCACAAGGACCTTTCATTACCTATCATTTGAGACACCCTTGGCTTGAAAAAGACTAGCGTAACTTTATTCCTTTCCCTTCTTTCTCTTACTGCTTCTTATTTTCCTTTGTTCTTATATATGAAACTTCTGTTTTTCCTAATGAATATTACTGTGCTGCTATTTTATGAGATGCTGTTGCAATTGGTGAGCATGAGGGGAATGTGGCAGGAGGAAGAATGTCTATCCTTCTCCAGAGTGGCTCCCTGGGCTCTGTGAAAAATTGGCAATAATTGTCCCTACTTTTTCTCTTGTGCATAATGTAGGGTTCATGGGTTCCAGAAAGAGACTTTAAGTACCTACAGCTGTTGAGATCAATTCAGTAATGGGAAAAAAAAAAAAAAACCTTCAGCAAGCCAAAATTAGCACCATTTGTGAGTGTTCCTTGTTGCTAAAAGATCATTTTTTGAGTCTTTACAACTTTCGTTTTATAAAGGACTTGTATTCACAAAGAAAACTATTAATTGTTGACCAAAACAAAAAACAGGCTTTTCTGGTTAAGGTTCGCTTTCTCTTTCTTGAAACTACCAGCCTAGCTAATTATTTCTTTAAGGTGTTTCCTAGAAGAAATACACAAACCCCAGAGAAGTCTTTGTTCATCAAAGGAAGCAATACCAGCAGTCTCAAAAAAAAAAAAAAAAGTCAAAGATGCTATGTTCCCAAATGACAATTTCCCACACAAAGCTTAGTGCTATTGGCAGCCACAAGGAAGACAGACAAGATATCAACATGCAGAAAAGAGAGTCCAAAAGCACACAACATGTTGTTAGAAAAGCGAAATAATTTGAAAATGTATGTATTTTATTAATAAAAATACATTCTCATATCCAGTGTCTAGATAACTATATTTTCCCTTCTGAAATTCAAGAGCATTCAGTAATCGCCTTGAGTCTCTCATCTACCTGCCTATGCACGATCCTAAAGATGAAATATGGCAGGGCTTTGAGGTCATTAGCATAACAGAAATATTCTGCTAAGTGTTTTCCATAACCCTTCACAAATTTCCACATAAAATGTTGCAAATCAAATTTATATGGAAGAATTTAATTAGACTGTAACATTTATTTTAATCTCTCTGTTCAAGAAAATTTACATATGGATCCTTTTTAAAGAATGTTTTCTAATTAAATTGAAGACGTAATGTCATATTATTTGCCAGGTTTAATATACTTTCTTTCCACTCATAATTAAAATATATAGGGAGCTACAGGGGAAAAATGGTATTGTTGCAGTTAAGATGTGAGAGAGTAGGAGGTTTAGGATTTTTTTTTTAAACCACAAGGCACAAGTATTTGATGTAAACGAGGCTCATGCTTTATTTGTTATTTCAAAATTAAGATAAAGCAATCCTGAATTGACTTTTTCAACAGTGAAGGGGCCTCCAGAGCAAAAAAATTACCTTGTGCTAAATTTATCATTACCTGCCTTGGGGTACTATGTGAAGTGCTGTTTTCCACAGAAGTATCTCATTCATGCTAGTGTCCAGTTCTCTTGTAATCTGTGCATCTCTGGGGCCCTCGGAATTTATGAGTGTAAACACCTGGTACTTTGTAGACTGAGTCATCAGGTGCCTGGCTTACCCTATTTGAGTGTTGCTATGCTCATCTCTCTGGAAACCTATTTTCAGAAGGACGTGAAGGACAGTTCTTTGGCTTCCATATTTGTACTAATGTCCATATAACAAAGATGCTTTTAATCAATGATGGTTTTCTTTGATCCAATGAGGTTACTCCACTGTAAATAACTGCAGATCATCTCAGTACCCGTTTTCTTCAACCTGAAACCTAGAGATGAGCCAATCGCAAGTCTCTGATACTTATACAGGTCTATGGAAGGTAGGGACATGTTTGTCTTATTGACTGTTACATCTGTGGTATCTAAATTATAATAGATGTTCAAAACTATTGAATCTGGAGGGAGGGTATAGCTCAGTGGTGGAGTGCATGCTTAGCATGCATGAGGTACTAGGCTCAATTCCCAGTACCTCCATTAAATAAATAAACAAATAAATAAATACATAAACCAACCTGATTACACCCACCCCCCGACAAAATAGCCCCACAAAAAACAGAAATAAAAAGAAATAAAGTTCAATAGCTATTTTAAAAAAAATAACTATTGAATCCATAGAATTTTGATTCTAAAAATGATTGTGGTAAGAAGTGTTTGACCAGAATGATCACATTCCCATCCTCCCTTTGAGTTACAGGTTCCCATCTCCTCCCTCAGCTACAAGGGACTTGATCCAGTTTACACTGGGCCTCCAGTCTTTTTTTTCACTTTTCATATATTCAGGAGGCTGGAGAATTTGTAAAGAAAATCCTATAAACGTTAATTTGCCAAAATCTTCAATCAACATTTTACTCAAAAACATCACAGATCAATAAAATTCTCTTTGATCTTACTAATTGTTTCAGTAAACTTGTGTATCTCTCCACAGCCATGGTATTAAATAAGCATGTATTTACCAACCCCCAAGAGCTGTATTTCATCTATACCTTCTTTTATTCTTTTTCCATTGTAGTTTGTTCATGACCACTTACTATTCCTTTTTCATCTTTTTAATTGCCTATTATAGAATATTTCACAAGGAATATTCATACAAATCTATTTTTGGTAGAAAATAGACAATTTAGGAGTGTGTAGTTTTTTGTATATAAGATCTCTGTATCACTTTTCTTTAGCCCTTTGTGTCTTACATTTATTCATTAATTTCACAGCATTTATTGAGTATCTATAAATAAAATAGAGTAGATTTGGACTTATGAAGCTTACAGTATACTGGTGAATGCAGAGAGTTTAAAAAAAATTATAACAGGGTTTGGTGAATGCCATAGTAAGGGAAGTTTAGGGGCTTTACGAACACATGCCTGGGGCAGATCAGGGCAGGCTTCCAGAAAGGAGTAACAGCTAAGCTGGAACCCAAGGGATAAGTAAGAATTTGCCAGGTGAAGAAGCGTGGTGTGTTCTACACTGTGTCTGCACAGTGAAAATAATGTGCATGGAGACCCCGAGGCAAGGAAAGCATACTGCTTTTGAAGAATTGAAGGAAGCTGAGTGTGACTGGAGCATCGCACATGCACGGTTGATGTATAGGGAAACAGCACAGACTAAACCCAAAGTGCCCTGTAAGCCATGTTAAGGAATTTGAACACTTTGCTAAGGATAACGGGAAGCTGTTGAAGTTTTAAGTTAGAAGGTGACGTGATTACTCTAGTATTCTGGAAAAACTCACTCTGACTGCAGAATGGAGAATGGATTGAATGAATCAGGCTTGGCATCAGAGACAAGTTAAGAGGCTAATGCAATGATCTGATCCAGGATATAGAGAGAGGGAGAGAGAGAGAAAGAAGAATCACTTGGACTAGAATAGTAAAGAGAAAGCAATCTGAAGAATGATGTCTTTGGGAGGAAAAACTGTCATGGTGTGTTTGGATGAGTGAAAGTGTTGCTCAGATCCAGAATTCCTCCTTTGCCTGCACAAATAGGTGCGAGGTCATGTGATATCTTTGGCACCAGTGAACCTAGGAGTTAGAGCAGTTTTATATTTGAAAATGACAAGTTCTGTTTTAGACACAGAAGTTTCAAGTGTCCATGAGAGGCAGAATGGAAATGGTGTATAGTCAGTGGTTAAAAGCCAAACTTTGGAGCTTTGAATCCAGGCTTGGACACTCAGTAGCTCTGTGATCCTGAGCAGATTATTTAAATTTTTCATATTTCAGTTTTTCATGTAAAATGGGAACAATAATACCTATTCCTAGAATTATTGTGATGGTAAAATTGAGAAAATGTAAATTAGGTACTTCAAATACTGCTGGGTATAGAGTAATTGCTATGCTAAGTGGTAGCCATTATTATTATTGTTGTTGTTTTGTTATGGAACATCTAAATGGAGATGTCTAGCAGGCAATTGTATACTGAGTTCTAAGATTGGATAGAGAGCGGTTATAAGTAGGTACATACCTTGTTAAATATCTATTATATTCTGGGGGGGAAAAGAGCCTTAAAAAGGGGACGTTCTAATAGCCATCACTGAGCTCTTTGTGATACAAAAGTGAAATTCATGCAATGTTAAAATGTTTAGAGACCTCTGAATAAAAATGTACTCTAGGAAGACAATATTGCAAATTGATATTTTTCTTGATTGATGAGAAAATGTATTTCAGTGTCATATTATACTGTTCAAACTAAGATGAAAAGTTTTAATATTCTGCTAATCAGATTAACCCAATTTAAAATAACTTTGATATATCCATCAGAAATAATATAATCATATTGAACAAAACCATGAAACTACAAAGAGTAGTTTAGGTGCAGGAATCTGGATTTCTGGGACCTAAGTGACAGCTGGGCAGACACTTCCTCTGTACGCTGGGGTCGGACGTTATACTCACTCACACTGTGACATGGACTGCCTGTGACTTGTGACTATAATTTGCTGGGAAGTGAGGTTACTTTAGAAGGTTTTGATTATGGTAGAATTCATCCTGAATGAGCCCAAATGGAATCTGGATTTTTATGCGCAGGAGCGATGGCATGTTGTAGTAGTTGGTGTCAGACAAGCCACACAAGGGTTTATGGGCATCAGCTGAGTGTCAGGGCCACTGCTGCTTTAGGCTGAAGGATAATAGTCATGATATTAATAAAGGTGAACGTCTTTTGAGCACTTACTCTGTATCCTGTCTATGCTGACATTTACATTACGTGACCTAATCTTTTTTAACTAGTCTTTATTTTATTATTTATTTAATTTATTGAAGTATAGTTGGTTTACAATATTGTGTTAATTTCTGGTGTACAGCATAGTGATTCAGTTATACATATATATTCCTTTACATATTCTTTTTCACTATAGGCCATTATAAGGTATTGAATATAGTTCCCTGTGCTATATAGTAGAACCTTGTTGTTTATCTAGTTTATATATAGTAGTGAGTATCTGCAAATCTCAAACTCCCAATTTATCCTATCCCACTCCCTTCCCCCTGGTAGCCAAAAGTTTGTTTTCTATGTCTGTGTGTCTGTCTCTGTTTCATGAATAAGTTCATTTATGTCTTTTTTTTTTTTTTAGATTCCACATAAAACTGATATCATATGGTATTTGTCTTTCTCTTCCTGGCTTACTTCACTTAGTATGATGATCTCCAGGTCCATCCATGTTGCTGCAAATGGCATGTTTTATTCTTTTTTATGGCTGAGTAGTATTCCATTGTATAAATGTACAACTTCTTTATCCAATATGTGATCTAATTTTAATGTTCATTGCATCCCTAATCTACAGACATGAAGAGAGGTAAAGTGACTGCCTGAGGTCACACAGAGGTGAAGGGAGAAGGCAGAGAAGAGTGGTAGGTCTGGGAAGGAGATGCAGGTAAAGTATAAACAAGAGCAAGGGGGAAGTCAAAGGAGTTGAGAGAGGAGGGCAGGAGGAATGGACAAACAGACAAAGGAAGAGTCAGATGCTGCCCAAATACTTACTTGGTCATTTGAACTTATTTTGGGGTCCAAGTGAAGATGTTAATGAAAATGTGAATTACAGTCAGAGGCTGTGGGAACTGAAGGTCTCTCAGTGGACCCAGGGAATAAAGAATTCTGCCAGGAAAGTAGCCAGCTTGCATGGACTCATTTCTGAATATGTTGGAGAAGTTCTCTGAGGGGCCAGTAACAGGGGAGGGTGAAAGGTCCATTTTTATTTTACTGGATCCCAATATGGAAGTGAAATTTACTTATCAAAATGAAATTTCTTTAAAGCCTGGGGATTTTGAGGTTATGTGATGATAGAATCAGAATGTCAGGTTTGATTCCTTTGTGGCCGAAACATATAACATTTTCTGTTATGGTTACCCATTGCTGGCTGCATAAAAAACTACCCCAAAACTCAGTGGCTTAAAACAACTGTTTTATTATATCTTCTAGTTATGTAGGTTAGATATTTGGACTAGACTTCGTTGTATGATTTGTCTGCTTTTGTGGCATTGGTTGAGGTCACTTTGTGTACTCCTCTGGTAGTTGGGCTGGCTTTGAAGCTCCAAGAGGACTTCACTCACATACACAGTGCCTTAGAAAGAATGAATGGAAGCATGAATCCAGCTGATACTGTCAACCAGAGTGCCTACATTTGGTCTCTCCAACATGGTGATCTTAGGGCAGTTGGATGTCTTACATGGCAGCTTCCCCCAGCATAAGCATTTGAAAGACCTAGTTAGAAGCTGCAAGTCTTATGACTTATCCTTGGAATTCCTAGAATGACACTTTCTCTGCATTGAAATTGGTCAAAAACACCAGTAAGGCCAACTCAGATTCAAGGAAAAAGGAATTAAACTCCTTTCACTGGGAGAAATAGCAAAGAATTTACAGTTGTATTTAATTAATTACACACCCCTAACTCCAATTAGATAACTTGTAAATAATTTCAATTGATTCATGAGTCTGAAGACGTCTGTGCATTGTTACCATCCTGGTTGTAAAGACTATTCACAGTGCAAATCTTATCATCAGTGTATGGATAGCATTTTCTTACCTGAAGACATAGCTGGGTCTCCCACAGCACAAAGTAATATTTTGCAGTTGAAGGCTACATGGTACTTTAAAGTCAACCGAGGTCAAGATCTGTAATAATAGTAATTTTGAATGACTCAAAAGGGAAACTGAATCACTGCCAGAAAGATCTATTTGGATTTAGATTTAGAAAAGAGAAAGATCTATTTGGATTAGATTTAGAAAAGAGAAAGTTCTGAAACAGTTGTGTAGCTGCAACTAGGACCAACTTGTCAGCCTGGCAATAGCTATTTCTTTGGACATGATCTACCCAAAAGGCACCTCCACACAGTACACACACACATGGGATTTCATGGTGTCGGTCACAGTGCTTTGCAACAGTAAGCACATGATAGGCTTTAGGGCACTCATGAATGTATGTGTATGTGTGCACACTCTTCTACCCTCTAATCGAGTGCAGGTACTGGAGTATGATGATTCAAATCTGGATTTCTTGGGCTTAAACTCTGTCTCCATCACTGATTGATGGGTAACTTTAGACAAGCTATCTAAACTCTTTGTGCTTCAATTTCCTCATTGGCAAAGAGGGCCAGTAGTAGTACCTGGTTTATAGAATTGTAGTTCAGCAAAATAAGATAATCCATGGAGATTGCAATAGAAAATACCTGGTGCATAGGAAAAATGTAATAAATGGTTAGTTCTTATAATTAGTTTTTTAAGAATAAGCTGCTGATTCCTGGGATCAGCTTAACCTTTTGTGCATAGAAAGTTCATTAAACCCACAATGTCCTTGTCAATGTATTTTTAAGAGATGAGCTCACTCACTCTCAACAGTTTACTCACAATAGGATCTGATCAAATCGAAATGAATTTTGAGATGTTTTGCCACGTTTGTGTTCTCAAGCACAGAGGTACCTAAAAATCAAAGTAGAGACAGCTATTCAGCTGTTCAGAGATGAGAAGAAAATACTTCTCTTAATAGATAACAAAGGCAGAAAGTCGCTAAGGTACAGAGAATGACAGTTACATAAAGACACATCCAGGAATTTAGTTCTTAACTGTTTTACAAAATACAGAAACTAAACTGAAGTTAATAGATGTATTTGATCTACCACTAAAAGCAATGT
Source organism: Camelus dromedarius (assembly GCF_036321535.1). Taxonomy (NCBI): domain Eukaryota; kingdom Metazoa; phylum Chordata; class Mammalia; order Artiodactyla; family Camelidae; genus Camelus; species Camelus dromedarius. Next base: position 64,422,970 of record NC_087439.1, on the reverse strand, counting down.
TAGACCAAAGCTACTTAACTGAAAATAACATGGTATTTTAAAAAAATTAACTGTTGGAAAAATAACCTCAACAAATTTAACTCACTAGCTACGATCAAGAAAAAGCCTATTAGCAACAATTGGCGGGGTCTTAGTTTTTAAGAATACATAATTAACTTTTATTGTTTTATAAGTGATTTGTATGAATTATGTCCCTAATAGACTGATGCTCATTCCCCACTTTAAGGGAGGAGATGGCAGTTTCACAGAATTCAGTCATTTACTGCCATCCTTAAGCATTTTGTTTCCTGCCAAGGCAAATCTGCTACAAAGCTCTGGTTCCTCTCAGGGTTTACAGAAAAGTGACAGGTGTTGATTTGCTGGTATCTTTCTCAACAGATTCGAATGAGCTAAACAAAATGACTTTCCTACCCATTTAGGCAGAAAAATAAATGCGGACACCAGCTAATGAGGAAATGTAGAGTTAGCTGGACTCAAAGCATTCCAAGCAGTTGACAGCTGGAATCAAAAGAGGGCTCATGCAGACAGGGGCTCATGTTTATCGCTGGACGTGAAATTAGCAAGATGCTTCGTCTTCCCACAGGTGCAAGAACATATAGTTATTAATTACAGCAAAACACATTTATTGACAACCCCAAGCATACAAAATCCCATATTCAGCAAACGGCTTTCAAAGTTCATCCAAAAAGTGCTTTAGAATCAATACAAAAGCATTGCATAGTTCACGAATCCACGTCTAGCAAAATTCTGTGTCCTGAAAGCATGGCATAGACTGTCTCTTAATATTTATATAGTTGAACACCATCAATATTTTCTTTGTTCTTGTAGGAAACCTATTAGACAAAAACTCCCTAACTTCCCGTTGTTTTGATTGGTTTGATTCCAGAATAATAGAAATATTGAACTGACTTTGCTTTTTTTTTAGGGGTTTTAAAAAGCAATTTTATCCCTTTATTGTGCCATGTGACATATGAAGCCATTTGTTCATTCATTAATTTACTAGAGGTCTACTGATTACCTATTATGTGGCAGGTACCATTCTAGGTGCTATGGAGAACATAAGCAGATACACCAGGACTTAAAATTTTATGGAATCTATATTGTGAAACAACTAGGACATACTATAAGAGAGTATTTGATTAAATGCTGAATTGTAACCAATGGACTTGATTGTAACTGATGGACAAGAGCAAATTTAATTCTATGAAGGGTAAGCACTTGAAGAATTTACAGAGGAGGGGGTCCTGAGCGAGGCTGCTACAGACACTGGATGGATGTGCATATTTTATATAGTTCTTTTTTTTTTTTTTTTCAAATTTTCTGTTTCCAAATAGAATTTGAGACAACTTACAGAAATGCATACAGGACAACATAAAATAAAACAAAATATAGAGATGGATAAAACGATACTATGCAATGACTCCAGGGATGAGCTCAGCACTCCAAATGTGCACCATACGTTTCTGTCTGGCTTTTGGAGATGGTCTCAGATATGATCCCGTGTTTCTTGGCAGCAAGGGATAGAAACAAGATAGGGTACAAGAGATATATGATTCCAGATAAGAACAAACAAGTTGCTAGTTGCTCTTGTATATATAAATGTACAAGATAAATATCTCCTATAAATTTTTTAGAGGAATTCTGTGGGATATAGCGGATTAAATCTTCATTTTTTTATATGATAGAGAAGTTAGATTTCATGGCTCCTTGTCCCCCAGTGTAGGGCACTACTCTGATAGCCTAGCTTATTTATTCATTCATTTATTCATTCACTCATTCAAATAGGAAATATTTAAAATATTTGTTGAGCATTTGCAATGTGCTGAACTGTGTCCTAGACACTGGAGATAGATAAATGAGTCAGATAAGGTCTCAGAGATGACCTACTTTTTGGAAAACAGACAATAAACAAACAAATTACTAAACTCATTTCAAATAGTGCTAAGTATTGTGAAAATGATACAACAGGATTATGTGATGACAAATAACTAGGAGAATAAGGAAACCTTCTCTGAAAAATGATAACTGAGGTGCATTTAAATGATGAGAAGGAAGCAATGAGACAATATTAGGAAGAAATATATTAGAGAACGATTATTGCAAGATTCCAGAGCGGGGTCAAAGCAGTTTTAGTGAGTTAGAGAGACAACAGAAAAGCTGGTGTGGCTGGACCAGAGTGAATGGAGCTGAGATGGGACTAGAAGTAAGCATAGTAACTTATGGTAAGATGTGAATTTTATCCTAAGGGCAATGGGAAACAGGTTATAGGATCTGGAATGTCTAGCGGGTAGTTGAAATCCTCTTTGAGTTTTATTTCTTGTCAAACAATTAAAAACTTGACCAGAAGATGAATTGAAAATATCTTCTCTGGAAAACCCTGGAAATCAGAAATTCCATTAAGGTCAGGGCTGTTCCTCACTCTGATCGTTACCTGAATTTGGTAGAATATGATCCCAAAGTATCTTTAGTGTCAGGTCTATTCCAACAAATGAATAGGGGCATTCAAGTTCCCTGAATTCTGTGCCAGATAACCATATAACCTGGTCATAACCATTTTATTCTGAAAAAAAGTCAACTCAGGTGTTTCCAATTGTTCACAGTGGCCATAAAAAGTATCAATAAGGCAACAACAGAATGCCTAATATTAATCAAGGACATTTCTTGGTATATCTCCAAGATAAACTGGTAGAAAAACATACCCCTAGGTAACTCAATGAATTCACCTATGATATAAAGTTGTGAACTATAAGCCAAGTAAGCTTTGGAAGTCAGGCAAAATATGACTATTAAAGCCTTGAGTAGGTGTTACTAAGCCATACTTCCTGTCAAGGATTAGGTGACAGAATCAGTTATCTATCCACTGAGGCCACTCTTAGCCGATGACAATAACACACATGATCAGCCCCTCCACCCCAGACTTCGGGTCTTCTCTTGGGGTAGGGAGAAGTCTGATGTTTCTCACCAATCAAGTCAGCCAGTAGGCAAGGCTGCTTTCTAGAACCTGGGTCCTTGGGCCTTCTTGATAGAGAGCGCTGCTTCGGAACTAAGAGCTAGATAATTATTCTCAAGCTGTTGACAGCCTCACCAAGCCAGCTGAGGGGAAGACCAGGCTGGGCAACAACAGAACTTTCGATTATGTCCCAAGAGCAATGGGAAGATACCGTTTAAACAAAATACTGTGACTGACTTACTTTTAGGATAAGAAACTTTTGTACTTGGTACAGATGATGACAAAGTGTGTCATCCTCCCATAGCTGTCCCCCAGGAGAGTCAGTGCTCTTCTCTGGAGCCGGGTAGACAAAGGCAAGAATGGATCTGGAGGAGAAAACAGACGATGACTAGTTTACACTATTATGTTTTTAATTATTGTAACTTTATGATATGATTTAACAAGAGGCTTGTCCCTTCTCATTATACTTTAGCTTTTTATAGTCTCCCAGCAAATGCTTAATGTTAGTTTTTCTATATAAAATTGACTGTATCTTTGTTCTAAGAGTTTGCTTTAGTAAGTTTGTTTTTGAAATATAACGTAAATACAGAGAAGTGCACATTTCGTAAATATACAGCTTGACGAATTTTCACAAAGTGAGCGTACCCACATGATGGTCACCCAAACCAAGAGCCAGAACATAACCAGCTCCCCAGACGCCACTTCCAGTCTCTACTTCCTCACTTGGGTAGCCATTGCCCAGTTCCTAACAACACAGATTCACTGTGCTTCCTTTTGACTTTATAGAAACAGAATTGTACACATATATTCTTTTGTGTCTGACTTCTTTGGCTAAAAATATGGTGAAAATATTCATCCACATTATTTTGCTATAGATTGTTCATTTTCACTGGTAAATCATAGTCTGTTGTGTGAATATACTGTTTCTTCTTTATTCATTCTACTGCTAGTGGGTGTTTGGGTTGTTGAATAGGTGTCTTACTGGCTGTTCTGAACATTGCTGCTGTGAACTTCCTTGTACGTGTCTTTCGGAGAAAGTGAGTTTAGTTATGTTGGGCATTTACGTAAAAGGAGAGCTGCTGAGTCAGAGAACAGCTGAGTGCATCAGCTCCAGGAGGTACTGCCAAACAATTTTTCAAAGTTGTTGAAATGGTTACACTGCTGCTAAAAGCAAATGTTTTATTTGCTCCACCCCCTCATCAAAACTTTTTTGCTTTTAATATTATTTACTTATTAAGTCCGTTAGTTTTTTCAGCTCTCCTGATTCATGTGTGATGGTATCAAAATACGGTTTCCACCTGCAATTCTTTGATGACTAATGAAGCTGAACTGCTTTCCGTGTTGGGTCATTAGGATACCCTTTATTGTAGCTGCTTGTTCAACTCTTGTGTATGTCATCTTCCTTTTTCTGACTGATTTATGGAAGTGCTTTATATATTCTAGATTTGAGCTCTCTGTTGACTATAGTTGAATGTGTGTGTGTGTGTTTGTGTGTATATTAGAAATTTCCCTCATTCTGTGGTTTGCTTTTTTTTTTCCAGAATTTAGTGATCCATTTTGATAAAGCTTCTTAAGTTCAAACTATTAAATGTAACAATGTTTTACTTTTTGATCAGGACATTTTGTATACCGTTTCAGAAATATTTTTCTAACTAAATGTCATGATGTGTTTGCCTGTGTCTTTAATCTAGGAGCTTTATATTTCTCTCTTTCACATTTACGTTTACAACCCATCTAGAATTTATTTTTGTATAGGGTATGAAGTAGGAGGTAGGATTTACTGCTTTCCCAGACTTGCTTATTGAAAAAAAACTATCCTTTCTCCACTGTAATTCTTGTTTTTTTTTTTAAGGGGGTCATCTTACATTTGTAGATTAATTCATGAGGATTTGACATTCAAGAACAGGGGTTGCTTTTCCATTTATCTAGTCTTCTTTGGGTCTTTCCCAAACCCTGAAGCAACACTACAAAATAATCATTTACTTTTCTTAAGCTTATTCCTAATTATGTTGTTTTCTCAAAACCACCTCCATAAAGAACACGTTTTCTTCCATTATACCCTCTAATAGACTTTTATTTGTACATATTGAGGCTATTATTTTCATATATTGATTTTGAATCCAGCCATCTTAACTGAAGTCTTTTTTTATTTATAGTTATTTTCAGTTTCTTCTCTTGAGTGTTTTGAAATTTCATCTGCAAATAATGATTTCTCCTCTTTCTGTTCACTTTTCACTTCTCTTTTTCACTCCTCTTTCTTCTCATTATTTCCCCAAGAGAATTATAAATAATAGTGGTGATAGCTGATGTCTTTGTTGTGTTTCTGACCTTAAGGGGAGGCTTCTAGGCTTTTTCCATTAAGCTTAGTCATGTTAGAAAAAATATCCATTTTCTCTTATTGTATTTAGAATTTTTATATCCATATTAATAAAGGAGATTAGACTGTAGTGTTCCTTTCTGTTGTATCTTATTCTGGTTTAATATCTTTGATATACTAACCCTTTACAAATGCAAGACATGGTATCAATCCAGTGTGAAGTCGTCCAAGACTGGCACTTCTTGTGGAGGAAGAGTTGACTTCTGAAAATCATTTAATCTAAAATAATTGTTCTATTTAGGTTTTCTATCTCTTTTTGGGTTATTTTGGAAACTTTATATTTTTTTCTAGAAAAGTTAATTCATTTAATTTATGCTTTAGAATCAGTTTGCTTAGAGTTAAGCAATGTGCTTCCATGTTTTAAAATATACATTAGTTGAACCCCTGTTACTATTCTTCTTTTGGGTATTTGTGCTTTCTCCCATCTTTTAATTCTTCAGTAGATTAACTAATAATTTATGTATTCCATCTTTTTTTCCTCCTCCCCTTCATTACTCACCTGCCCAGATTTATCTACAGTTCTAAATGTTCTTTTTTTCCCCTGTCATTAATTTCTGCTATTTCCTTGACTAATCACTTCCTTCAATTTTCTTAGGTTATTTTGTTGTTTTATTCATAACATCATTTGTTGATTGATCTATTAATTTATTTGTATTCTTTCTTTATAATTAATGTCTTCAATGCTAAGAATAGTATTCTAAGACGTATTTTCTCTGAATCCCATAGATTCTTATCATCATTGTTTTAACTTTAGTTATTTCCTAACTAATGTGGAATCTGAGTTTTAATCCAATGATTCTTTAATAAACAGCCCTAGATTTCCAAGTATTGGAATTTTAACTGTTTTTGAGTTTTGTTATTAATTTCTAGGCTTATTGCATCCCAAAGAAATCACATTGTTTGAGATATTTGTACTTTTTAACTTTTAATGGAATTTTTTGTGACTTTACATACGGTGAATATAATTGAATTTCCAAAAACATGTACAAACAAGGCGTATGTAGTGCTTGCTATTTATTTATTTTGTTCACTTGATATATCATGGCCAGAGACAGGGAAATTTATTTATTTTTGTGTCTAGCTCTTGTTTTCCTTGTAGACTTTATGCTTTGAATTTCAACAGTCTAGTTAGTACAAAAAAAACATCCAGGGTGATAAGAAATTTATAGCATATTGTATTTGGCATATTATACCCCTTATCATTAAAAAGTCCTACCTTTTTTCATTACTTTTGTCTCCATATTCAACTTGGTTAGCTATTATGTTTGTGACCAAATCCTGATTTTCTTACCTTTATTTATTTATTGCTTTTAAATTTGCATGTACCAGGTAAGTCTTTGTTCATCATTTTATTTTCAGTATTTCAGTCACATTTACTTAAATGCACATGCATTCATTTCATGCAATCTATAGTTAGGTTTGGTTTTGTGAGCCAATTTATGTGTCCATTCTTTTTTTTTTTTGCCTTTGGAGTCAAGAGTCACAAAAAACATCACTAAGACCTGTGTCAGTGAGGTTACTGCCTATGTTTTCTTCTAGGAATTTTATGGTTTCAGGTCTTACATTTTTGGCTTTAATAATTCATTTTGAGTTAATTTTTGTGTATGGGACACAGTGGTCTAATTTCATTCTTCTGCATGTAGCTGGTCACTTCTCCCAACACTGTCTATTGAAGAGACTATCATTTCTCTGCTGTATGTTCTTTGCTCCTTTGTTGTAAAATATTTGTTCATGTAAGTGTAGGTTTATTTCTGGGTTCTCAATTCTGTCCCATTGATCTCTGTGTCTCTTTTCCTGCCAGTACCATACAGTTTTGATTACCCTAACACCAAAAATGGCACCTACCAGTTCTGTCTTCAGCAAGTTAGATGAGATTGCAAAAATGGCACCCACCAGTGCCTCCATCCCTGGGGAAAGTCCTAGCAGGTTCCTTCCTCTCCAGCAGCAGCTGTAAGATCAGTAAGTAGATCTCCCTTGCTTATGTTCCAGGCATTTTTCAAACTGTAGCTTTTGTGCTGGATCTCGGTACAAGTGGGATTATGCACAAGCCCTTCTAGAGTGGATTCTCCATTCCCTACAGTTCTATTGTTCTCCTGGACTCAATACCCATTGACTTTTCAAAACCAGATATTTTGGGGGCTAGTCTTTCCGGTCCTGAACCCACGCGTCAGGGTGCCTGAGGTGGGGCTCAATCCTTTACTCCTTGAGGGAATGTTTTCTGTTTTTAGTATCTCTCTCAATTGTAGGTCCCTACTCCTAGGGTATCATCTGGAGCGAGACTGTATCTCTGCTTCTGCTACCTGTCTCAATGCATCTTTTTATCTTTTGTTGTACTGGTGCCATTCATCTAGTTCTCAGGTCCTTTTCAGAGGAAAATTATTCCATATGTCACTGTGTAGTTGTGTCCATGGGTGGAGGTGAGTTCAGTACCTTCTCATGCTGCCATCTTGAATCCCTCTCCCAAAAACCAAAGTATTTTATTTTATCTACATTTATCTCTTCTCTGAGTTCATGATCTAATGACCTATACCATTTTACTCCTCAGAATGAACAGTAATAAAGTTAGCATATATTTCTATCTTTTTTAGCCCCTTCTCTCTATCTAGTGATTTTTATGCATTAATTATTTTTCTTAGGTTATCTACTGTTTACCTCCTTTAAATAAACTTATACTGCTTATTCAATTTGCTGTTTAAGTATATATATTCTGTATATAAAATTTGAGAGACTCAGTCTTACACATTTTTCTCCTTCTTTTCCAATTATCGTTTCTATTATTTCCAATTCATTTTAATTCTTCTCCCTAAACCTTTTCTCTGTAACTCTTAGTGTATTTCTGAAGGCATGTTTTATTTTTGTTACTTCTCTGATGGATTTCATTTTTTGTGATTCTTTTTACTTCTTTATTTGAGCTCTGGAAGATTATGTTTCATCTCCCTCTGTTGTTTCAGTACATTTTTTTCTGAGTTTTTGTAATTCTTCTTTGAACTCCTTGATTAATTCACTTGGTTATTTTGAATTCATGGCAATCTGCTTGGCCCAGATTTTTATCTGCTTGGTGGCAATATTTTTTCTAGTTATTGTTTGTGGTCTGCCATTTTCTTTTCCTGTTTCTTTCTTCTTGAACTATTTTTAAATGATTCTTTCTGTGCTGTATGCTTTTAAAGATTATTATAGTTCATTCTTGATTGAGGTGACAGGTCACATATGAGTCAGCTATTTGCCCAAAGCCCATGTAGGGATGCGTGTGGGCAATATTGTGACTGGCAGAGATTAATTTGTATGTGGTTTGTTTAGGCTTTATTTGCCCTCCTCCCTCCTGACCTCCCATATAATCTACTGGCTTTTCAGCTGCCCAAAATGGCTGGAATTAATGCTCTCTTTAGACTCACCTGCAGAATACTGTCTGTAAAGATGGCATGTTTGTGTTATCTCCTTCTGGAGTATAAAATTTGTTCTTGGAAAGTCCAATCTCTATTCCATTTACTTTGTTCCTATTATTCTAAACAATGTAGAGCAGTCAGTATTCCAACAGGAATTAGGTGCCCGTTTACATGGAATATTTGAGGAGAATTTACTAAAGAGTTTGCTTACAGGGATGTAGTCATAGTCAAGTAAAACCACTAAAAGATGATGAAGTTTTTTAAGGCTAACAATAATAGGGATCCAAAATCTCCAAAAGCAGGAAGCTATACATGATAGAGTGATTATGGAAACACATACGGAGAGGTAGAAAGGGGAGAGAGAAAAACTGTAGTTGTAAGAGTTGGCTTGCCAACAGGATCTGTGTCCTTTGGGAATGGAATACACCACTGCTGACCTGTGGCTAAGTACGGAGGGAACTAAGAGAATAAATAACCCACCATTCTTTCTTTCCATCCTGCCATCTCCTGAGTGTTTCCCATTGGCTGTATCCAATGGGGAGCTGAAGGCAAAGGCACCTGGTTAATTCAGTCCATAAAAGTCAACTGATTGTAGGAGAGAGTAGATCAGAATGGGTGCAGAATGGATCTGAAAGAGCAAGTAGACAATTATCAGCTTACAAGTAATTTGAGTTTTGAATTTTAGGGTTTGTCATCTATTTTAGATTAGCGGGATATTTAGACATAACATGTGAACTTTGGGATAAAGAACCACATATTTCCTGTCTTGGTGTATTCTTGCCCTCTTGTTTTACATTTATTGTCTTTGACAATTTTTCTCATGTTTTGTTTTGCAGATGTCTGCAAATTTCATTAAAGATACATTTGGGGGTATTATTTTGTGTTGTATTGGGTGATTTCCAAGAGGATTAAGGGAAAAAGATGATTTTAACTTATCACTCTGGCTGTGGTTTGTCAATGGTTCGCAAGGACACAAGACTGGATATGAAGATGCCCTTTAGGAGGCTGTTGCAGTATTTCAGGTCGCAAATAATGATGACTTGTATTTGGGTGGTAATTGTAGAAATGGTAAGAAGTGCATGAATTCCAAAAAAATTTTAGCAGGTTTAGCAGGACTTGGTTGATTAACTGGACATTGTGAGTGAAGTAGAAAGGGATATGGGAGTTTCCCACATTTCTGGCCTGAGCACCAGTATGAATGTTGATTCCATTTGCTAAGAAAGTGGTTCCACAATATGAATTTGTCTTTACCCTCTTTCTCTCTTGAGTCTCATGCTCTTCACGTTTAAGAAAATAGAAAGTAATTTTTATCATTTAAAATAGAGACTTTTTTGTTTGATAAATATCTAAGTCAATAAGATGATAATCTTAGCAGTAGAACATGTCTGAAAACTTTGTATGTTTTCCTCTCAGAGTATAAACAAGTTGATGGAATCCTCCCCCACATCTTCCTGCTTTGTGACCCCAAATCCCCTTTCTTTCCTCATTTGGCCATGAAAATGGGTGAAACAGGGAATGGCTCAACCACGCTAGACTACGAGGCCAGGAGGGTATTGGGACTTTAGGAGCAAGTAGAGCTTAAAAAGGGCTGATGCCTCTGAGAGAGGGGAGGAAATATGTTCTTATGCAGATGAAGGGAAGAGGCCTTCCTGGTCACTGCTAAGAGTATGCACGTGGTGTCCTACACAATGCTTGGGCAGATGCATGAGATATAATATTCCTCCATCCTTACTTGAGCCTGAAGTGAGAAACATATTTGGAATTTGGCAACTCTATGTTTGTATGCATGTATTTTGAGTTTTCTGTGTGTGTGTGTGTGTTTGTATTTGAAAGTCTCTGGAAAAGGGTAGGCCACACATCAGAACTGTCCTCTTCCCCATCAGCAGCAGATATATGCATCTTATCAGTGGGGAGCAGTTAATTTTTCAGTAAGAATGTTTCCTGTCTCTAAGCGTCCTACTTTCTCCGTGTAAGATAAAGGACACAGCGCTCAGTTTACACAGAAAATACTTGATGAAGAACAGGTTTGGGAGTAAAACTCATAAGCTCAGTTTAAGCATAAGCTTAGTTTACCTGTGAGATAGCCAGGGGGAGACTTCAGCGGAGCTCTGGGATAGACCATCTGCAGCTTTGAAGGGACATTTGAATTAGAGAAATAATTTGGGGTGTTATTATCTATAGAAGGTAATTGAAGCTATCAGAGTGAATGAGATTGGCTGGGAATAGAGTGCAAAGTGAAAAGTGCCCTAGAGAACCCTCAGCACTGCATCTAAAGGTTGCATAGAGGAGAATGAACTATGAGAGGAAACTGAGATGGTTGGCCAGAGCAAGGTAGAAGGAAACCCTGGAGAGTCTGTGGTCACAGACCCCAAAGAAGAAAGTATTTGAAAAAGGAAAGAGAGGCCAGTTAGGTGACATGCTGTTAGGAAGCCCTATAACATGAAGAATCAAAGCTTTCTTTGAGTCATAAAGATCATTGGCTTTATTGAAATGTTATCATTAGCGGTGTAGCAGAAGCCATGCTGGGGTGAACTGAAGAGTCAAGAGAAAGAAGAGACAGTAAAGGTAGAGAACTCTTCATAAGCACTAAGGGGAGAAAAGAGATGGGAGTATAGGTTAGGAGAACATGGGGTCCAAGCACTGTTTATCTTTCTTATTTTTTAAGGGAGTGATTAAGGCATGTTTAAGCACTAAAGGGCAGGCTCTAATGGGCTCCAGGTACCAGCTTAGAGGTCAAGGAAGGTAACCTCTAGCCACAAAGTTACGAGAAGGTGGCAGGTAAGGCCCCCTTTAGGAGGAGGAACATTTCTCCCATTTTCAAAGTAGAGAAAGAGGTGAATCTGGGTGCCTGTGTGAGTAGGACCGTGTGTTGGTATTGAGAGGTGTGACCATTTCCTTATGATGTTTCTAATTTATTAGCAAAATCAGAGAAAGGATCATCTCTTGAATTTCCAGGGGATAGAGAAGGGTCAAAATTTAAGGAGCTAGCAGAAGGCTTGAGGTAATCACTGTGGAGCAAGTGGGAAAGCAAGCCAGGCAGCCTTCAGGGCCTTGATGAGCTGGAAAACTGTAAATGTGCCCCACTGTGTTATTTTTCTCCTGCAGTTTGGAGCTATCTGAGAAAGAAAGATTAAAGGTATGACCCCTGCATCTCAAACAGATAGCTGGGTAAAAGTGCCTGTGCTGTCGCTCTCCAGTGAACTTATTACCAGACCCCAGAGAGGCTAGTCTGATCTCCAGAGAAGAAACTCCCTTTGTTGCTTAATTGAGGACATTCTTGTAGTGGCTGTGCCAGATAAGGTCATTCTGTTCTCTTAAATAAAATCTCCCCTTGGAGCAGTGATTGGTAAAGCCAAGAGGTGGATTTTGAAGTAAGAAATTAAAACCTGCCTTTTAACGGATTATTCAGTCATTGGCCTCAATTCCCCACTTTAAGTTCAATTCAGAGTGCTTTTTAAATACTAACATGTATGTTGCTGCGGGACAGGTAAATAGATTAGGTAACGTGGAACATAGACTATGCTTCAAGGAATTCATGATGTTCTGAGTTTAGTTTTAAGAGACAATCTTCTTAATATTCCCATCATTAAAATGTGTTAACTTTTTAGAAATTAAATTTACATATGTAAATCTGTGTTTAGACTAAAACCAAATTATTTATGCAGCAATATGTTTTATAATATACTGTTTCTATTACACATTTGACTTAGAAATTTCTGGCTTTGCTGGTATTCCGATAACATTTTTCCTTAAAACGAGTAACCAACTGCCTTTATAGAACACAGTTAAAGGGGTTATTATATGGATTTTTTAAAAATTAGAGACTAAGTTTAATTTTCCAAAATTCTCTTTTTCCTTACCTGTATCTGAATTTAAATTACTCCACTCCCCTCTACTTCTCACACAGTGTTGAGGAATGTTAAAAAAAAAAAAAACTTTAAAAAAATTTAAAATAACATTCTCATGAGGTGGTGGGTTATAAGCCATACTTGAGTGTGTTGAAGAGTGAGTGGAGGAGATAGAAAAGATAGCAGACAATGCCTTCCAAGGGGCAAGGAAGTTCTCTTTTATTGAATCTTAAGTAACGGTATGCATGAAAAATTTTACTGTGTATATCTAAACCCAACATACAGACAGTGAAATGAAACCTGTCATTTTTAGCTTTAGGTCACCTATTCAGAATTACTAAGAAAGAGAGACACTATAAGTCTTTTTGTGCAAGAATTGTTTTTGTGAAAGGCGTATGTGGTTAGCTGTCATTTAAGACTAAAATATTTTGACAAATCAAAACTCCAACTAGAACCATGGTGACTAAATTTAAGTCCATACATTGAGATATAAAATGGCACTAATCACATATTTTGCCTGTCAAAATCCCTGGCAGAGTGGATGAGGGGGGAGGCAGGAGGCGGTGGGGAATGAAGTCATAGAAGAACTAGAAAGAAAATCTGATAGGGAGAAAAAAGATGGTTATAAATGCAGCCCACTTTCTCTGTAGATTCAAATGTTTTCACTAAACAAGTCTAAGAAGGCTAATTTAAGATCTCTACAAGAGGATTTAGAAAGTCAAAACAGACGTGAAAAAGACCATGCAAGTGACAGTTAAAAGAGTAAGGAGAAATCCCTAATAATTTTTATCTCAAGTCTTTTAATCTCATTGAATTTGAATGCAATTCTAAGTTGGAGACATTAGGAAATCTAAGGTCAGATTTGTTTTTCCTATTGATATTCAGCTGGAAAGATAAGTCATACATTATTTAAATAAAGAATAATAAATCCATTTGAAAGGGCTAGATCAAACTCATAGAGATATGTATTATTCTCCCAGAACTTTACAGACACCAAAGGCAAGGGGAAGACCCCAGAGGTCATGCAGTTCATTTTCCTGTACTTAGAGCTCTCCAGAAAGACAACTTTATTTCTTCTTAGTAATTTCGCAGAGAGGCAGTTGCTATGCTGCTCGTCCAATTTCCCCCTTAAATTTGGGTTCAGTGATTTCTTCTCTGTTGTCTTCAACATCTTATTTACTCAACCATTAGCAAACATCTAGTATGTCAGATACTGTACTAATTCCTGAAGTAATGAAGGTAAATAAGGGGACCTCTCTCCTCGGGAAACAGAGTGCTAAGTGGAATGAACTGAGTACCCTGGAAGTAGGGAAGGGAGGAATGGAATATAAACCAGATGGAGGGGCCTAAGAAAGTGCATTTGAACTGAGTCTTAAAAGTGCAGTATAAATGAGCTAGGAGAGAGAATAAAAGCAGAACAGTTCAGGACGAGAAAGAGCACATGCAAAGATAAGAAGGTGTCAAGAGTGTGATGGGTCCAGGAGTTCCACATGCACTGGGTAAAGGCCACTGCAGGCAGGGGTGGTAGGAGGTGAGGCTAGAATAACACTTACCAAAATTCTTTTTGAGGAATATTAGTGTTGCTAGAAGCATTGCCAAAAAAAAAAAAAAAAAAAGTTTCCGGGCTCAGTTGATTTAGGGAAACAAATAAATTATATCCTTCTGGAGATCTAGAACAATATGATTATATTATCATTTTAAGAAATCCTGTAGTGTTAAACTTCATTTAATAACAAACTTATTGTACCAAAGAACTTCTTATTTTAATACAAGGCTTTCAGTGCACAGAATTGTACTCCATGGTGTACACTTTGGGAAACATGAATCTAGAATGGGAGAAAAGGCCGTGATACTTTGACTTGTAAGCCAAGCAAAGAAATTTAGACTTCATTCTGAACACATTGAGAGACAGTTGAATGCTTATTTTGACATTAACCCAGCAAATTTACCAATACCTTTAGTTATCATTTTTTTTTTTTTTTTTTAGCTTTTTTGGTTGTTAAAGGAGGTACTGGGGATTGAACCCAGGACCTCAAATGTGCTAAGCATGTGCTCTACCACTGAGCTATTACCCTCCCCAACCAGTTATCATTGTTTTTTGTATATCAGTCTTTGTATGTAAAATTATATTCCTTTGATATAAAATACTTCTTTTAAGTTTTCCTTTAGAGTGATAATAAATTTCTCAAAATTTGGTTCTTAAATTTTTTTTTAATTTACTTTTTGACTCTTGAAAAATTGTACATAATTAATATTTACAACTTGATGAGTTTGGAGATAAGTATACATTCATGAAACTATCACCACAATCTATGCCATAAACCTATCCAACACCTACAAAAGGTTCCTCCTACTCTCTAATAACATTTGTGTGTGTTCATGTGCATGCATGCGTGTGTGTGTATGTGATAAGACCTGAGTTGAATGATCTTAAAGCAGGGAACAGAAATGCGCAGGGGTTCACTTTAGAGCTCTCTCTGGAAGTTTTGCATGCTGCCAACTTTGCCGGCTTTGGAGGCTACCTTGGAAAAGAGTGGAATGGGGCAGAGAGATGAGAGACTGTTGTGGCGTTTCAGAACAGCAGTGCAGGTGTGAAGTAAACCAGCAGCAATGGAATGGAGAGGAGAGGATAAACAAGAGGAATGTTGATGTTGTAGATAGAATCTGATGGGCGTTCCCAATAAAAAGAGTGGGTTCCAGAGGCTACAGAAGGTTTGGTTGAGAGGACAGGAATGGGAGGAAGCACTGGAGGTGGAAAGCTTGGAGCAGTATGGGAATAAAAGTCCAGGCAAGGAAGGAAAACAGAGGAGCTTACATTTGGAGCAATGGCTCAGGGACACGAGGCTGAGAGTAATGTCTGGAGCTTTAGTTTCTATCAGTACGAGATGGAGGCACCGGGAGATACTATCCAAGACTCTGTGATGCTTCAAGTCTGGGATGCAGTCAGGCTTTGTCTGTTCCTTTCTAATAAAATATTCTATATTTTGGTTCCTCCTCAAGTGGTATGGTTACCTACATGCTTGGCTTCCTCTATACCTTCTTTCTGCATTGAACGTCTACAGGTAGGTCACAGATGTTAGAATATTTCCTCAAAGACAGAAAATCAGATTTAATAACTCTTGTTTGGCTCTGTCACCTGTTTACTCATCTGATTTCCTTAATACCCCCTGTTTGTAATCCAATTTTTTATTCTCCCACCAGCCTCTTTAGAATCCTCTAATTCTCATGCTCACTTCCATTCAGGAAGCGGGATGCTAATTTTTGCTTCTCTTTTTGACCACTCTCTGAAACTGCAGTTCCATGCTCTGGTCATATAGTCATACAGATGCTTGCTGGCATCTAGATGTAGTCTGTTAGGTTAAGCGCTCTGGTAGGATGACCAAACTGTCCTTGTTTGCCTGTGGCTGAAGCGCTTCTGGGATGTGGGACTTTTGTTACTAAAACCAGGAAAATCCTGGACAAATTAGGATAGTTGTTGACACTAAGTCACTCTGTCTGTCTTATTCACCACTATCTCCCAGCACTGTATAGTACCTGCCCCATGATAGACCTTAAGTATTTCAAACAAATACTAACTTAATTAACCAAATACTTAGTTTACCAGAGATCCGTATGCATTATATCATGTTATCCTGATGGCAGAGAATTCTCTATTTATTTTACATATGAGACATTTGACACTCAGGAGGTTATCTGTCCTGGGTGACCGAGTTCGCAAGTGGCAGAGTCAAAATTCGAACCCAGATCCGCCTGATTTCAAATGTGTATTATTTCCAGAATGCAACCGTGCCGGTGTAAGGCCACAGAAACAGGCCTTAGTGCTGAGCTTGGGGAGCTGTCAGAAACAGGTCCTCAGGGAAGAAGAAATGTTAATAGAGTGCAGCACTTTGTAAACTCCCGGTCATAGCTACTCCCCGTCTCTCTCCAGGGCCCTTTTCCCCAGGGCCGCTTGTTATCTGTAAGAAACACAAATTTGTGAGAAAGGGAAAATTCCTAACTATCAGCATGAGTTAGAAGTCAGACACTTGCAGTTACTTTTATCTGTGTGCACATATCATAAAATGTATGGCTTTAATAAGCCCAAGCCTTCACGTACTCTTTAAATAACAACTTTTATAACTGAAGTTAAGATGCTGCACGGATAAAAGGAAATATTTCTTCTCTGTGTTTGCTTATAGGTATCTTCACAACGGAGCCTGAGCCTTAGGTCTTTTCTCTTGACCATCTCATGACAATAGTTGGCTCGTGACACCTTCTCTTTTGGAACAAAATAACTCTCCCATCACTCTAGATTCTCCGTGTGGTTTTGATTTATACTGCAGTGTCAAATGTTCTTAATAGAATATTATTGTCAGATTAGTTACTCACATGGTAGCTATTATTTTAGTATAAAAAACAAATGTAGCTCATAATTGTAAATTGTATTGTGATTAATGAAGGTGTCATCCTTACACAGCAGTAACATATTTGCTCTTTGTTTAATCAAATTTAAAAGGAAATGGAAGAAGGAATTATGAAATGACACCTACTAGAGATGAAGCTGATAAAGGAGCTCCAGGTCAGTGCTTCTCTTTCCTGTAGATGAGCAGTCTTCTTGATATAAATTATTTGTGTAGCCAGGGGTCACGGGGGGATCAAATTGTACACAGGTTCACACATCCATCATTAATTAATCTGCTCTGAAAAATTCCCCATTTTAAAAAGAGCAATGGAAATGAAAGTAACTGAATCATGAGCATACATGATGCTTTGCCTAAAATATATATTTTAAAACTCCTCCAAATTGTCACTGTTGTGCTTTCCCAGTGTGTGAAGTGAAGACAACTCTGCAATTTGTGGGTTAGTTGGTTTAGCACATTAAATTAAAAAAAAATGTGTCTATACCATAGTTGTTTGAATATTCACTAATAAAAATGGGAGCCTAATGTAGAAAGTAATAATTGATCATCAAAATGCCCTAAGAAATATTTCCATGAATAATTTAAAGGTCAATATTTTATAGTGCCAAATAAAAACAAAAATGCCCGTATCACTGGAAATTGGGCTATTTTGTAGTTCACATTTTTGAAGGAAGTGAAAATATTCTTATTTCTACCACCAAGTACAATGAAGCTTTGGACACCCAACGTGAGCACTGTGAGTGATAAACTCCGTGTATGATACTCTGAAGACCAATATGGTGGCCATTGCTTTAAAGAGTTTCAAACCACTCATTCGGCATACTTATTACAGCTTATTCTCTCTCTCTTTCTCTCTTGCTTAATTTTTTTCATGTATTTAATTCTGTTGGGGCTCAAGGCAATTCACCCCAAAATATGCCACAATGGCATAGTGATTATTTTGAATTAAAGTTACTTAAGAAACAGCCAGTGCAGGAGAGACACTGATCCTTCCTTCTATCTGCTTGAAAGCAGGAAATAAATCTCTTATGTGAAAGGTACATTTCCCGCATCTGGAGATAGAAGGATGTCCTTAATGCTAGAGGTAGAGAATTCAGGCCAAGACTCTTGTATAAAGAAACCTTTAATTTACTGCCCAAGCCCAGATTCTGTTTAGATTCTTCACTAATGGAGCACCCCAAAACCTAAATTTCTTTGTTCTGTCAATTTGTCATACATTCATTGTTTCTTTGTCTAAAAGGTATAAAAGCTGCCTGCTCTGGCCACTTCTTGGGTCTTATTTCTTTGAGACCTCCCCAGTGCATGAATTAAAATGTGTTTCTTCTTCCGTTAATCTGTTTTGTATCAACTTTATGATTAGTCCAGCCACAAGAACCCAAGAGGACTTCAGGAGGAAGTTTCCTACTCCCTGCCAGTTCAATTATCTATCTAATAGTTAAGTAACTTGGTGACAAAAGAGATTTTATCTAACCTCGTATTTCCCACAAAATCCAGCATAATAACTCACATCTTCTTGTCACTTGTAAATCTGTATTGATTGCTTGATCTATAATTTTGGAATAACTGTGTTAAGAACATGGAAAGATTGCTATCGAGACAAGCAAAATAAATTGATGTCACATAGCTCAAAGTTAAGGGATTAATCAATTACACTTCAAATTTGATAGAAGGAATAATATCCCACTAATTACCAGAATTTAATGATCCATCCTTGCCATCAATTTCTTGCTGCTGCCACGAGCTAGGAGAGGACCTGATAGCTGAATCAGATGTGGTTGGCTGAACACAGGCTTCTTACTGATGCCCAATAAGGTTCATCATTTTTGCCATTCTTGACCAGGACTAGTTCTATTTAAAAGTCTTGTTTAAGTTGTTTTCACAACATTATGCTCATTTATGGAATCTCAGTGCTTTAGAAAACTTCTACTTTTTTTTTTTTTTTTTTGATGGGGGCTTCCTTAGGTTATTTTCAAATGTAAACAGCTATCCAGCGATTAAGTGACATCTGGCATTAGGTTAGGAGTCAAATGACAAATGACTGCCAGGGTCGGGGGAGGAGTTAAAAAGGCTAATGCAAAAGACAGGACCATGCTGTCCCCGCCTCTTCAGTGGAAGCGGGCTCACCGAGTGACCATGACCAAGTGGGAGGTGTAAGGGAGGGTGTAGAAGTTTCTCTTTTCTGCTCCATGTAGGGAAGGATATAGAAGTTCCACACACGAGTAGGTTACAAATGTAAACTGATTTTTTTTTTCCTAATTAACGTGGACACTCTGATTAATAGTCCGCAACTGTGACAGAGAAGTCAAGACTCTTGGACACTCAGGTGCTGAGGATGGTTGAGAATAAACTTCTGGAGAGATTTTTAAGCACAAGCTGAGATGTATAACATGTGTTAAAAGAGAAATGTCTAAGGTCTTTTTAAAAAAAATTTTCCTTTAATTATTGAGAAATACATCCCAGGTCTTTATTTCTGAAAAAAATCGTTCTGTAAAAGAATGATGTTTCATTGGCTAATATTCCTTATATTTACTGGCTTTAATAAAAGGTTATGTTTCAGTGCCGAAAGATACATTGTGTGAACAAAAATTGCAGGTCCAGTGTCTTTGAGTGGTAAATAAGCCTAATTTTAAAGACTGGCTTTCCTAAACTAAAAACACAGCATAGAAGCACATTGTAAGCCTGAATAGAATCACTAGTAATGAATTAAGCCAACCACTGATTTAGGAACAGAAGGGACAATGTGGATTTTATTTCCTAACTTTTGAAGCAAACCCCATATCACTGAGCAATACTGAGTCTCTCAATTCCTGGCTGTTCATTTATATATGTTCATTTGTAGCAACATATACTTTATTATTGAAAAAAAAAAATCTGCAAAGAGGTTACATAATTAAAAAAAATTTCCCTCTCCACCACACAACTAAAGGAATGCTCTAAAAATTTTCGGGCAGAAGCACAAAATTTTAGATAAAACCCTAATATGAAAATAGAATATTAGTTCACTAAGGAAGGTCACTGATTATATTGCCAGTTTTTTAAAAAACAGCTATGTGGAAATATAATTTACCTACCATACAACTCACCCATTTAAAGTGTACAATTCAGTTGTATTTAGTAAATTCAGAGTGCAACCATCACCACCATCAATATTAGAAAAATTTAATGATCCCCCCAAAGCAACTCCATACCTATTAGCGATCCCTTTCCATTTTTTTAACCCCAAAACCTCAGCTTAAGGCAGCCACTCACTGACTTTCTGCCTCTCTGGACAAACATGTGGTCTTTTGTGAGAAGCTTATTTCATTAGCATAATGTTTTTCAAGGTTTATTCATGTTAGAACATGTATCAGGATTTCATTCCTTTCTTACTGCCAAATAATCTTTTATTTATATGAATACATGGACCACATTTCATTTATAAATTTACCAGTGATGGACATTTGAGTTGTTTCTACTTCTCTGGTTATTATGAATAATGCTGTGAACTCCTGTGCATGTTTTTCTGTGGCGGTAATATGCTACTACTGGCTGTATTCAGCAGACCTGCAGGCCTTTTTGCCCAGGCTCGAGAGCAAAGAAAGAACCCAGAGACAGTGAAAGAGACAAAAACAGTTCATTGGGCAGGGAGTTTTCCATGTCTGAACCAAAGGGCCTGGAGACTCACCCCACCAGGGATGGCAGACAGCAGGCAGGACACAGCAGAGATCTTTGCTACTTGGGGGAGAAGGAGGCTCCCATTTATATGGAGAATTGATGTTGGCTCATCAGTTACCAGGGAAACCAGCAGCTGGGGCAGGGGCCAACCACGTAGGTGGTTACTAATTAAGTCCTATAATTAAGAGGATTGGACAGTCATGGAGTGAAACAGGGACTGGTTGAGCAGGGGGTGTACAGACAATAAGAGAACAGCCATCCTGAATGGCCTGGCCACACACGTGCCATCTAAGGAATGTTGCTTGCTACCTGGTTCTACAAGGGTTAGTCTTACTAGCCACTGCAGTCATTGACCTGCACTACACCCTGAAAGGAACTGAGGGTGCAGGTCAGAGATGAGGCACTCTGTGCTCTGGGGAAACTGGCACAGCAGAGGCCCAGATAGTTAGAGGTTTTTCAAGAGAAGATTTCATGAACTCGGATTCTTGTATCTTCCCATACTGAGCTATCTGTTTCTCGGGACTTCTACTGAGATGTTTGATTGCATGTACCCGCTTGGCCAAAATCACATATACACTGGCCTCCCCCTCCCAGTCCTCTTCAGAGCTGTTTCTCAGAACTGTCACAGAGGCTGTCTCCTGGGCAATGGTCCTCAGAAAGTCACTGAATAAAACTGAAACTCACAGCTCTCATGTGGTGTGTGTTTATTTCAGTCTCCATATGTTTTCTTTTGTAGGGGAGGCGTATAGACCTAGGAATAGAGTCGCTAGGTTATAGGACAGCTGTCTGTTTAATCATTTGAGGAACCGCCAGACTGTTTCACCAAGTGGCTACACCGTTTTGTATTTCCACCAGTTTTCCATGTGCTTTCCAACTCTGGGTACTGAGACGCACCTCCAGGGCTCACTGTAGTTGTTGATGTTTGCTTGTTTATATTTTTAGTTGCTTGGCTGGATATTCCAGTGGAATCTGTTTCCTCACAGCATGCTGCCTCCGAGGACCCAGCCTTCGGCAGCGCACACAGTCACGTTGGGATGACAGTGGCTTCAGCAGAACTCTCTCTGGCTGTCTTTTTCCCTGATCTCTGTTAAACTGTCAGCCTCTGATGGTATCACACCCAGGCTGCCAGCCTCCTTTAATTGCTGGCTGATTGTTCTATTGTTTTCAACAATGTCCTGGGGCATAAACTGCTCCACAAGCCAATCTAATTAAACTCCATTCTCTGCAGGGCTAGTCTTTGAAGCTTGCCTTTGACGTTTGTTTTCTGACCTCAGAAGGGATCTTCTTAGCTGCCTCTTTCCCTGGTACTCTCGGTTAAACTTCTACCTGGTCTATGGTTTGGCTTGTTGTTCTCATAGAGCTATGAGCCCCCTTTTAATTGCTTCCCACCAAAATGTCTGTACCACTGCTCTGGCAGGGGTGGGGTGGGCGGCACGGACAGTAACCCACTTCTCAAGAGATAACATCCCTTCTTCACAAGTGGGCCATTGTGCGGAGCATTGGCTTCTGGTCTTGGCTTGCTGCCTCAGGTGTAGAAACTTTGCCCCACCCACAGGCGAGTGGAGATGAGGTAACGAGGAACAAGTGTGCTTGGCGGGCGGCGCCTGGAGGAAGGCTCCCAGCGTTGGAGCGCGCTTGTCTGGAACAAAGCTTCTGCAATGCTTAGCTGGAGGATGAGAGGTCCCGGCGCCCACCCTGCCAGGGGAGCCGGTGAAACCCCAGGGGAAGAGATGCCTGTGTTCCTGGCTGCACCTGCCTGGAGTGGAACTCTGGTCACGGTGAGCTGGGGGAAGGGAAAGTAAAGGCTCAAAATGCCACAGACTGTCTCTGTTCTTATCAAGATTGCATAGATTTTCTGAAGTGTTTCTCCACTTGCTGTATGCCCTTAGGACCGTATCCAGACTTTAATTTTTTTCTTTCATTAATTTTCACTGGTCATGGTGTTTTCACCAGCGATAGGGTCAGCTGAGCTCCTTATGTTGCCATTCCAGAGCTGGCCCTGCCAGCATGTGCAATCTGTATAAATGCCAACTTGGTTAAGGCACAAAGGAAATTCTAATAACTACAAGTGAACAAGGGCATGTTGCCTCCAAAGGACCTAAAATCAGTTTTACATCACACTTTTTGGAACAGAAAGTTTGTTGCAAGGAGATAATGGAATATTACTAAAGTATTGAAGGAAAAGATAAAGAAATAAACCAGCTATTTAAGTATTTATGATCTCACAGTTCCTGTGGGGCAGGACTACAGGCACAGCTTAGCTGGAGTTTCTGCTCAGGGTCTCACCGTCTGCAATCTAGGTACTAGCCAAGCTGCATTGTCATCAGAGCCGTGCCTCGGGGAGGTTCTGTGTCTAAGTTCCTTCCAGTTGTTGACAGCTCATTGCCTTGGTGCTATAAACTGAGGCTGCCGTTTTATTGCTCACTGTTGGCTGGGGCTGCTCTCAGCTACTAGGAACCCCTTCCCCCATCCCCAGTTCCTTACTATGTGCGCTTCCTCAAAGGCCGCCTCTCAACATGGCGGCCTACATCAAGGCCAGTGGGAGAATTTCTCTCTCTGGCCTTCTAAGTCAGAGTCTTATATAATGTAACACATTCATAGGAGTCACATTGCATCACCTCTGCTATATAAAGTAACTTAATCAAAGGCTTGACATCTTATCATTTTTGCCATGATATATCATTTAGAAGCACTGGCAGGTTCCATTTGCACTCAAGGGGAGGCAATTATACAAGGGTGTGGCTCGTTGGGGGTCACCTTAATGTGAGTCCACCAAATCTTTCTAAATGAGGAACATTTAAAAAGAACATTTAATACATTCCAGCATACAAAGTTTTATTTAATTTCAGAGTAGTCAGTGGTGGGTTACTAGTTGAACACTCAGTTCACAGAGAAGAGTCTGAACACCATCCTTGGAAACCTCCCCGATGCAGCATCTCTTCTCCCAGGGCAGTGCCCTGACCTTTGTGTCTTTGCTCTGGAGGCTCTGGTGGGAATCGCAACATCAGATTATCGATATACATTATTTATTTTCCATTTCTACTTTACATTCTGCAGCTTCAGCCTCCAAGGAGTAGGGTACATCCTGGCAAACGGTTAGTTCCAAACTCAATCTTTAAAAAGTAGGAACTTGGGGAGAAGAAAGATGTGAGGAGGAAGGACTGGGTTAGCCAAGGAGAAGATTTTAAGAGACAAATGTATACATGAGATGAAGAACAGGAAGGGCAAGGGAACCAAAGGGTAGACTTCATCATCTTGATTATAGTTTAGTAGCAAATCCAAAGTGGAGTAAACGCAGTTGTTTACTCACACACTTATTTTTCAATCTTCAGCTAATCAGTTAATGAAACATATAAAAATAAAAGTTTAGAAGGTGGGAGGAACATTCAAGGCTAAGGCATTACCTAAGATTAACATAATGAGTTTCATTCTATAGTCAGCAGTGACTCCAGCTAAAAAGTGTTAAGGCAGCCGGTGACTTACCAATGTGACATGAAAAGGTTATTTCTCTGTACAGATTTTTTGTTTTTTTAATCGTTCTACTTCTCTTTCCACATGGTCCTAGTATTTGGTGGACTGCAAGTATTTGTCAGCCTAGAGGCTGCGGTTGGCTTTGATTTCCAGAAGCTGATTAATGATGGTCTTCCCAAGTAAGCAGAAGTTACCAATAAAATTGACTCTAATGGGTGCTTGGGGTGTTGTTATTACACAGCTGCAGACAGTAAGCCAAGAGGGGAACAGATGATGTACATCTTGAGATCAGGAGAAGAGGTGGTGCTTGGAGTTACAGCTGAGTAGGAATTTCAGGGTATTTATAGTATTTTTATTGTATTTGTGGTACATCCGTTGATTTGGCAAGAGTGTAGTATGAAGAGAGCCATGGATCTAATGCTCAAAAACATGTTGAACAGAGGCTGACAACTGCTAAGTCTAGCCAGGCTTCTAATATGTCTATGCCAGTCACTGATGTGCAAGAGGCTTATAAGTCAGAAAGTCTGCTCATACTGTTGCCCCAAAAGGGGAAGGGAAAAGACCCAAGTTCTTGTCATAACCTGGAAGATAAGAATTCAGATGGAAGACAGAGTGTTGTGAAGCTAAAGATTTAAAAAGATTTATCATCAAAGGGAAAGTGCACCTCCAAGAATGGGAGGTGGGCTGATCCAAGGGCAGATAGGAGCAGTCTTTGTCCCCTTCTCTTATACCCTCGCTCAGGGGTGGTCTCGTGATTGACCTCTCTTGCCCCTGGAGTGCTTAGTCATGCTTGTCTTTTTTGTGCATGTCCTTATCCATGACGCACATAGAAAAACCCATGGAGGGGTGGCCAAACCACAGTGCTAATTATATCACAATGAGCATTGTGTCATGCCCGGTTAAGTCCTTGTTGCTACCTCGCAGTTTTGTCTGTCATGTTCTAACTGATTTCTCGCTGGCACTCATTTAGAGGAAGTAAAGCCCCTTTATGCTGAAGGCAGGCATACCTCCATCTTCTGGGCCAACCTCCTTCTCCTCCACCTATCTGCCAAATGCCCCCACTTATCTAACTACCTAACATTACCTTTCAACTGCTTATTCTCTTTGTTGAATTTTTGTTCTTCAGTTTTATTATTTTGGATTTTCAGAATGAATGCCCCAAACCTTACATGACCTGCAAGATTTCCTGTTATTTCTTCCTTGGCCTCTTTTCAGCTATTGCCTCTGCTGCTCCAGTCTTGCTGGATATTATTTCCTTCAAAGCATCTGACTCATTCTTGCTTGGATTTTTTCATACATGCCGCTCCCTCCACTACCAATACTCTTTCTTTCCCTTTCCCTGATTGACCCTACTCGTTGTTCATCTCTCAGGTTGCCTGCCCCTTCCTTGAGGAGGCCTCTCCCCATCCGCATAGTAAAATTAGTCTCCCTGAAATATGCTCTTAGAACTTATATCTGCTGTGGTCCACAACACTTATAATGCTGCTCAGGATATATTTTCCATCTTCCCTGCTAGACCAAAAGCTCCCTGAGGGCATGTCACTGCTGTGTCCTCAACTGCTGGTATTTTGGGGCACCCAGAAGATTCTTAAAATACAGTAGTAAACCCAGATCACCACATGGATGCATTGAGAAAAACAATTTTTTGATTGGCTTACTACTTTTATCTAGGTAATCTTAGTGTTAATAACAGCAAGAGCCAAGATTTATGTAGCCAGATGCTGTCCTAAACACTACCCATCTATTACTTGCCATAGTATTTGGGGATAAGGACTCTTAATATCCTCATTTTAGGAACAAGGTACAAAGGTAAAATGACTTGCTTAAGGTAAATCATTCCACCATATGGTGTGATGGAGCTGACATTCAAACCCTGACCACTTTGATCCTCAGCAAACAAAGACAGTTCTTGTTTCATACTCAGGAAGTAACTTTCTCAGGGTTTAGAGTGAATCATAGCCACCTGGCAGCATTAAAAAAAATAAATAACATTTCCCTGGACCTAATATGGAAGATTCTGATTTAGTAGCCTGGGTTGGGGCTTAGAAATTTGTATTTTTAACCCATAATTCTAACAGGTTAAGTGCAGGTGTTCACAGGTCATCTTGAGAAGCGTGGACCTACATATCCTTAAAGAAAACTAATTTAATCCTTTGAGTTCTTTTATATGGTAAGATGTAAGATTGAAATTCTAAATTGGTTTTCTAGGTTTAAAAGTCATTTCTATGTGCCAAACCAATCTTATCTTGATGCAATCAAAATCCAATATGAATTAACCCGATTAACTACATTCAAAATGAAGGATCGCAGGATGAATGATCATCATAAGCACATACGCTGTTTGGATAAGATTGTCCTCACATTCTAGGAATCAGAGCTCCTATCAGTGGTAGAGTGTGGTTTGGGTCCTTCAGACAAACTTGGCCATCATCAGTGTCATCAGTTTATATAGCTCTCTTTAGTTCTTCTGGGTTGCAAGTAAGAAAGAACTTGCAAAAAAAAAAAAAAAAGATGAAATACATTTGGCTAATTTAGGTGAAGGAAATCCAGAACCACCTATAAAATTAGCCTGTTGTCTTATTTTTATAATAATCGCCTCTGCTCCACTCTGAGAAATGAGCATGGGCCTGAAATGACTTGCTTGTGGTTGACTGTGCCATCCCCATAAAGAGTACGTTTTCCTCTTTAACCTCTTTTGTGTATTTCTCACTAAAAATTACATCTTCAGTCAGACAGAAATATAGCACCTGCCCTGATTTCAGGCTTTCCTTTGTCAAGTTGCACTTGGTGAATCCACGATCAGCTTCTCCTGAGGCCAATCAAACAGGGTAATAAGCCAGCCCAGACTGACCTAATTAAGTTTAATTAGTTGTTTCTTTATCTTCAAATTTCCTAGCCAGGTGGATTTTATGGTTTTTATTAAACAACGAAGAAGAGCTGAATCTCTGGAATTAGTTGGCCTCTCAGGTGCTTTCTGTTGGTCATAAAACTCCAGGAAACCTGAGGTCTCCATAAGGAAGTCAAACGATACTATAAAACAATTTGACTCTGCTTCTCTTCGGTTCTCTTTTAAATGGAAAGCCTTCCAGTCTCAGTTTGAACAAACATTAATCTTATCTCTTGTTCTTGGTCAGGATTGAGGTGGTTTGGTGGACCTTACAGGGCAGTCTCAGTCTCACCACTCCCCCAACTAATGTCTTTTTCCACTTTATTAGTTAGAAGTCAGCTGGATGAGTTGGAATAGAGACAGTGAAGAGGGTTTCAAGGAAGAGTGAAAAATCTAGAATGAAAGCAGAACTAAAGTAAGCCAAGAGGTGAGTCAGATGGAGAACAGACCTCCTAAGAGGTGTTGGCCTTGGAGAAAATAAATGAAGAGAATTGTTAATAATTAAGAGGAAAATAAGGATTAGAAAGGGGCTGCATTGAGCTAATTTCATATTAAGCTGTTTTGGGGCCAGTGATTTTATACAGATATTACCATTATTAGGCACCAGGGCCCTTGGAGAAGTGTTACTTTAATTTTCTTAAGTCTTAAAACAACAATACTGCAAGCTGATTATTATCCACTTTCAATTAATAGACACCTAATTGCTTTTTATATATCCACGTAGTTGCCCACACATACCCATCAAAGGGTGCCTAGGTGCCTCTCTCTCTCTCCCTCCCATTCCTGGCCGTTCTTCTTTCTTCTTCTCAGTCTATCCCTCACTTTCCTGATCTCAGCCCCTTCCTTGTGCCCTAATCTCTCTCCTCCCTTTCTCTTCCTTCTGTCCTTTCTTTCTCTCACTCCCACACCCCTTTCTTCCTGGTCCTCCTCTTCTGTATTCCTTCCCTTCTCCCTTCCCATCCCTGAACTCAGTGCTTATCAAACTTTTCTGTACTCTGTAATCACCTGTGGGGGGGCGGTGCTTGTTGATACACCAGTTGCTGGCCTCTGCCCTCAGACTGTGATTCAATAGGTCGGCACTGGGGCCTGAGAATTTGCATCTTTAACAATTTCCCAGGTGGCACCGCTGCTTCCGGTCCAGAGATCATACTTTAAGAACCACTTCTTTAACTGATGGGGTGAGCTGATCTCTGCTTTCAAAGTTTAATCAACAGAACTTTAGCTCAGTCTTAGAATTTGTTTGGGAAATTGCCAGTATTGTCCTAGGCAACATCTATTGTTACTCTGTGTAATGAAAATTGGTGTTATGGATACTTAAAAATGAATATTTGATAGCTTTTCTGATGCCATATTATAATATTAATGCTATCAATCAGAATCACTTTCAAAATGGGAAGAATTGAAGCTCCCAAATTGGGGTAATCCCTGAGCTGTAGGTAATGCTGCCGCAGTGAGTTGGAGAGGCAGGAAAGTTAGGAAAGCATAAAGGATTGCAAAATTTTTCACCTGATATAAACAATTTCTAAGTTAATTGCTTTTTGAGTCTGTTTTTCTTTGCTTCTGCTGTCTTGTGCACTATTAAACCATTGCCCCCGATACATATTAAATATGATTTAGTGACCCTATCTTTGGGAAGAGATGTTAAGACTTAAAAGGGCTACTTTCCTGGTTTCTGGGAGAGGACTGGTGGTTCTCAGGTGGCAGGACCACACTGCAGACAGACTAAGGCCTATGGCCGGGGACACAGAACAATAATTGAATGGTATTGCCAAAAACATTTTTTCGGCCCTAAATTTGAAAATAAAGTGCTCAGCAACATTTGATTACTCCTTCCTCCTAGACACATTCTCATGTGGTCCTTTCTGATACTTCTGGGATTTCACTGGCAACTTTCTCTTTCCGTTGCTGATCCTCCTCTCCAACCTCTGAATGTTGAAATGCCTTGGAGTCTTCATATCTCTTTTCTTCAGATGTCTTTTCCATTTATACTCATTCCCTGAGTCATTTACACAGCCTTGTATCTTGAAATAAGTTATATGTGCTAATGCAGTCTACATTTATATCTTCAATCCCGAGCACTACTCTTAGTCCAGACTTCTGCTTGAATGTCTGATTTCTACCTCTTTTATACCATGGTCACATATAATGTCCTTTTCTTCTAGAAACTGTTGCCCTCCCAGTCTTTTCCATCCTAATATATTGTACTTCCATTTCCTCAGTTGCTGAGGCCAAACATGTTGGTGCCATTCTAGTTTCTTCTCCTTTCCCTTTCTAGTCCGTTAATTAATCCTGTTACCTTCATTTTCAAAATACTTCTAATCGAATTCACTCTTATCCAGACAACATTGTTTATATCTCAGGCTCCAGAAATATCCTCCTAACTGATTGCTCGGCTTCAGTCCTTACCCCTCCGTGGTCTTCACAGCACCCAGAGGGATCTTATAAAACACAAATTTTATCACATCCATTTTTTGCTCAAACTTCTCCAATCATTTCACTCCACATCTTCTTTTACTGTAGAAAGTCTCTTCGTGTGGCAGAAAAAATGTCTAGATTATAACCATTGCTATACTTACACCATCCAGACTAACTAACAGACTCAAAGGAAGGAGGCTTAGATGCATGAAATCTCTGGGAAGGCCCTGGATTTATCCAGTTTAGAGTCTGTGTTTGTTGCTAGGCCAGCCACCAGTGTGGCGGAAGGGAGCACTGTCATGGGTCAGTCTGGGTCACAGGGTCACATGTGAATATGGGTTTGGTGATTGTATCATTAGGACCTCTGTTACTCACAGGTAGTCCTAAATACAACAGTGGCTTAAACAAGATAGAAGTCCAGGAACACTTCAGCTCTGTAGAATTTTTAGGCACTCAAGTTTTATTTTCTCTTGTTATGATGTGACGTCTCCATTCTCAAGATCACCTCATAATCCAGGGTTGCTGTTCCAGCTCTGATCTTCAAATTCTTATTCCATCTAGCAGGAAAGAAGGGTCATAGAAAAAAAAAAAGATTAAAAGCATTTGCCACAAGTCTTTCAAGAGGATTCTAGAAGATGCTTTATGAAGCTTTATCTCATCTGCCACAACTTAGACACATGACCTTTACACTATTTAAGTGTAAAAAAAAAAGATTGAGAATCATAGTATTTATTCTAGTTGGTTATTATTTTTCTGTATTATTATGGAGGTAAAGAAAATCATCTTGGAAGGCAATTAACATCTCTGCTACTATAGCTTCCTATGATTGCTAATTCTACCACTTCCTGGGAAGATAACAGCTACCTACTAAAAATAAACATGCCAGTAAAGGCTTAAAGAAAGCTAGAAAATTCCCTCAATGGTTTGTCATATTAGTAACCTCTCACTTTATAGGCTCATAGTGAATTTCGTCACCTTTCTATTACAAAATCTATGCACTTACCACCTAACCCACATTGGTCTACATAGTAAAGGTCTAAAAATGAGACTAGTGTCTACTGACAGTAAGAAACTTAAAGTTAAAATGGTGGTGTAAGATGATCTCATTTATTGAACTAGTAACTTACCTTTCCAAAGCAGATCTAACTATTTTGGACCCTAATGTTTTAGTACAATCATTAACTTATCTACATGTAAAGGTACATGAATTTTTCTTTGTTTTGATGAATGATTAACAGGTTTTTTAATGTTCAACAATGATGAAAAACAAAATTTGGTATTTATTAAATAAGAGGAGTGGTAAAATTAACATTGTTCTGATTGTCTAAAACCTGGTTCAGACTTTATAGTGTTTGCAGTGCATGTTTGTCATTTTACAATGACCTGATATTTATTTGTTCACTTAGTAATAGAATCCCAAGTTTGGGGGGAGGAATTACTTGCTGTCTCACTGTATATAATTTGGCACAATCATTACCCAAGCTGTCTTGGCCCTTCTAACCATGGGACTTAGTTAGGTTCATGAGACTCTTCTCCCTGCACTTTTGAGTTGAGTGACAAAGACGAAAAATATTTGGAGCTCATTCTTTTGACAAGAGACTAGAGAACTGCCTGGTCCCAAGACTGCCGAACATCTCTGGTTCCTGCCCATTTCTAAGCCTGATTTTTTCTAGCTTTTTATTTGATTTCTGAAGTCTTCTGATATACTTCTGTTTCCACATTTTTCTTAACGTAGCCAGTGTCGAATTTTGTTGCTTGCACTCAAACAATGATATATACACAGCGGTGGAAACTATTGGATTATATTGCTATGTTTGACCTCTCTACCTAACTCCAGAGAACTTCTGTGCTGAATTTATAAATCTAGCCTGAGGAAAAAAAGCCATATCTTAGTCTCTTCTACTATAACCTTTTCCTACTGCTAACCGTAAAATTCTCTAGATGCTAAATAAGGGAAGGATGTGCCACTCCAAGTTCATTGTGATTATCTGTAAGTGACATTTGGTCTCTTAATCTCCATAAAATTTTGCTTGGAGTGTCACCATTAGTTCTATCTTAGTTTTTCTTTTTTTTCTTTCTGTTTTAATCTTGATTTGGAGGGAATAGTATCTGTTAGCATTATAGACACATGATGAGAAATGTTTAATGAGTTACCATTTCCTCAGGCTCAAATAATTTAGTACATGAAACGAGATGGTTGATCTATTTCACCTAATCGAATTAAATTTAATTAGTTAGTGCTTTTATCTCTATTTTTTCTCATTTTCATGTAGATTTTACAATTATAAATATCAAATTTCTATTGGATGCGTCTCTACTACACAAATCACTGAAAAGTAGAAAAAAGTAAAAAATTCTTTGGTTATTATGACACAAGAAATATTCAGTCTTGGATTTTTCTGAGCTGAAATATATTCATCAACAAATAATTTTTGTGTGAGGACTATGGAAGCTCAGCACTGCAAGAAGGTTGGAAGAGGGTCTTTAAAAGAAGTATAAATCTATGATCTTTATCCTCATGGAAACTAAGAGTCTCACTAAAGACAGTGAGAATTAAATGTTGTTGGGCATCGACCACACCCTCACCTTTCTTGAAATAAAAGATAGTTTAGTTAAGTCCAGCCAGATACTTTGACTTGGCTTCCCCCCTACCCACTTTCTGACCTGAACTTCTATCCTGGTGTGTTGTTGGTTTAGTTTTACCCCTGAATGATGCTGTTGACTTGAAAGCCTATACATTTTATCCTTCCCCCATGCCTTAGACAGTATCTTGCCCTCCTTGGAAATCTTAGAAGGATCTGCGGACTTCAGGATGCACACTGGCACTAAGAAAGTATGTAATAACATTTTAAAGCATACGTCAAAGGAGTAAATTTTGACAAGTTTATTTAGACTGTATCTCTCTACATATTGGGTAAGATCATTCATGATAATCTTTTCTTTCTGATTCATTATAAGCAATAAGGTCCTTGGCATAAAAGGTAAGTCAAAGAGCAAGTCAACAAATGAAAGCTTTTGTTTTCATTTTAGAGTTATTTGTCTTGGGGTCTTTCCCAGACGTCTTATGCTCTCTTCATGGGCCTTTCAAATACCAAGGCTCACCAGCCAACCAGGACATGGCAGTCCCACGTCGATGAGGGTATCCCTGCCACCGTGCTGCTCAGAGGAGTGCTCTCCTTCTTAATGTCCAGAAGCAATTGACAGCCACCGACCCTGTGGGGATCATTTTGAGCTTGCAACAATTTTATCTTTTTTATGTTTCTTCCAAGTTTTCCCAGTTTTAGTCTCTTTGTTTTGAATCTTTCAACAATCATAACTGTGCTTACTGCTTCCAACATAGACATTTTTTCTTCTTAAACTTTTAGGCCTTCACTAAAATTTATTGATAAGAAATATGGAACTTCAGAATCTGCTTGAAGATTTAAAACTCAGCCTCCACGTTGGCCCTAGAAGCTTTGTCACAAGGAAAGCTGTTCACTGGGCATAACTTTTCCCAGTGAACCCCTGATGGTCATTAGTAACTTTGCTTTCTTTTCTATGTACTCATAATCCATTTGTTTAATAACCTGTTCTAAACTTTAGTCAGGGAACAATGCCGATGTAAACCATTGGGCTGAATAGAATTTAATAATCTGTAAATCCAGATATTTGACAGTGTTTAGTGTTCTAATACTGCTTTTAAAAGTTTTCATAATTTGAGGGGAGGGTATAGCTCAGTGGTAGAGTGCATGCTTAGCATGCACAAGGTCCTGGGTTCAATCCGCAGTACCTCCTCTAAAAATAAACATAATTACCCCCCACCCAAAAAAGAAAATAAAAGTTTTCATAATTTGAAGATTCAAAAAATAGTTAAGCCCATCTACAAGTTCTTTCTATCTCTTGGTATTTAATTTTTCCCAAAGGAAGCTAATTATCTTCTTACCTGTATTATATTTGATTTTAGTTATCACCTAATAAGGTTTATTCCTACTTTCCCCATTTTGAAAATTATTTTTATTTTTAAAAGGTAAAAGCACAATAGAATTAAGAATTTTGATAAGCTTACTTTCTCTCTCATAGGAATATTATACTATTTTCATAAGAGGTTTTAAAACCCGGGAAGCTTTTCAATGCAAGGGTTATCATGCACATATCATACAGAAGAATCTCACATGAATATTTCACAAAGAAACCTTGATTTTGAGTAATTTAGCTCATGGTACACTACTCAAATGAAAAGGGAGCAAAATATGCAAAATATGTACTCCTTAGTTACTAAATTGTTTAACGTCTTGTATGTGTGTTTTTTTAAATATATAAACCAATGGAATTAGAGGGACATTTGCTCAACTCTGTGCCACCACAGTTCTGTCTTTTAATTTCTCTTCCAATGCCATGTCTGGTATCTGCTTATAGACTTATAAAAATATTTTTCTCTCATTCCTTCAAATTTAAATTTAAAGCCATTGTGATAAGTTGGCAGATAGCCTACCTAACATGTTCTCCCCAGGTCTCTTTGACATTCTTCCTGTCACTTGCTAAAATTCTTTACTCTGTTATAAAATTGATAAGAATTGTGTGATTATTAATCCTAACAATAAATACCAGGACATTGGGCTCTGCCTCAGTCTTTCTTTTCTCCAACACACACACTCATACACACATACACACAAGTTCCATGCAACAAGCCCTCTTCTTGGGTTAGCTGACTAAATGGATGGTCACTGCTTTCTCTTCCTTTTAGTACTGTTCTACCTCCTACCGGCCTTATGGGTAGGGAATTAAATCGGTTGTTATTAACCCTTTAAGAACCACTTGAGAATTTGATGGAAGCTATCAGATGCTCAGAGCAATGTACATAGAGTCATCGGTATACTATGTGTGTGGCAGGGAGCCAGGGACGAGATTTCTGGACTTCCTGAATAGTGGTTGTGGAAGGTAGATTAAGTACCTTTGCATTAAAGTGCCAATTCAAGTTTCTTTTGGCATTATTGTTCACTCTCCTGAAAGAGAAGAACACACAGTTTGTGTGCTGGGTAAGTGTGAAACGCACTCTTTGCTCTGTCTCGCAGAACAACAGTCTTTACTGCTAATCATGGTTATCAGGACCAATACCTGTGGTTAATAGTGGCTGGTGTGAATATAATCTTTCTTTTCCTCAAAACGGTTTCACCTATGTGTATAAAGCAGAGATTCTTGCCTGCTGGAGCCTAGGGAATCTCTCTCTACAGTCAGTAGAGAGTATGTTCCTGTGACTTTTTGACTTTTTGAATTTTGAATCTTTAATAAACAGAGATGTAGATTTTCTTATTCTCCCCTTTACTCTGTGGTGGTTTATACTCTGCTTTGTCTGTTTCCGCTTCTAGGATTCCTACCACTCGCCCTTCCCTCATCTTTACCTAAAGATTCATTTAGTGCAGTCTCAGATCTGTTCACCTCCAATAAACCAGAGTAGAGAGAAGACATTCTCAAGATACCGCCTCCCTTCCTCTGAGCAAGCACGTGATGGCAGGTGTTTTTCTGTGCGTCCAGTCAGTTTGCAGACAGTTCCCTCCCTGTCGGGCCATGGAAGAGTTTCCATACATACCTCATATTTGCAGTCACAGAACTTTGTGACCGTCCCTGGGAAAATCCTCCCTAAACATCACGACAAATTGCCTATTTGCCCGGCCTTTTGGCATCTGGACCAGTCGACCCAGTGTTGATTTACTCCCTTTCCTGTTAGTTTCTGCTGATTCATTAATCATTTGCAACTGACACTCACAAGAACTAGGTGCCCCCTCCTTTCCTTCAGCAAACCCAGAGAGGCCCTTGATTTCTTTTGTAGTTAGTGTTGAACTGGACATTGAGTGATTTATTTTGGTTTGGGAAAAGATAAGCTTTGTTTCTCAGCTTTGCGTGTGATAAACAAGTGCTTCCCAGCCTGGCCAGTTAGCGTGTTGGTAGTGTGTTCTCTCACTGAGGTGGAAACTTCACTCTGGAGGGACCTATTTAAAGGAACGGAACTCAGTTCCTAGTCATCACCCTTATCAGACATAATGGGTAAAGTGTGAGGCTTTGTTAAAAAGACAAAAAGAAAAACAAACAAAAAAAAACCTGCTGCTTTTTTTTTTTAAAGTAATTGAATTCATCTCATGATTCTTAAGACTCAATCAGACAAACAATAGTCAAGTTCAAAATTTACTAGTCTTCCTTGGCTCTTATATTAAGTACTAATTTCTGTACCCTGGAAGGTGATAGTAAAAATCCTATAAAGATGGATCAGTAGGGCTATGTGACATTTGATACTGGAAAATTCCTTAATATTTAGAAAATAAGTCTTCTTACTTTTTATCTCCCTCTGTTGATTACCCTCCTAAAAATGACTTTGGCCAAATAAAACATGGAGTTTGAGATAGCGATGAGATTTCCACTTATAGATAGAAATTCTTCTCATTTTAAAAATGCCTATTGGATTATTTCACTTTATTTCTGGGCTTCTGGGCTTCAAGTAGCCATAGCTCTTGATGTATGTATGCCAACTATGAAAAATAAATGTGCTGAGAAAGAAATTACAATTGATTATAAGTGTTTTGCAGGCTGAGTATTTGGTTTTCCTTATTGATTTTAACACATGCAAAATTCATTTGTAATGAATCACTGTTGAAATTATTAATAATTTCAGCATAATTATAAAACCGTTCACCTAGACAATTAAAGCATTGTACTCATTTCTCCAATTAATCAAATACATGGAAAGTTGAGTAATTATTATAAATTCAGAGGTTTACAGAGAAAGAAAGCAACAACACAAAGTAGGGATATTGTCTTTTTGATTAAAAAAATCATTTTCTGAAGACTTTTCAAACAAATAATATATAGAAAAATTTTTGGACATAAGTTTATTACAGTCTTCAGATTATATTAATAGCATTAACAAGAATTATAGAAAACAATTAAGACAAAGTTTTTATAAAATGTTTGTTATTATAGGAGTGAACTGTGAATTGAAAAAGTTCCAGTGAAACTGGGTAGATGACAGCTTTTTTCTTTTTTCTCCTTCTCCTCACTTTCCTCCTTCTTTTTAATGAAATCCTTTTTATTTCTGTTTCTTTGTATTTTGAGAATCTGGGAAGAACTGAAGCAAAGCTACTGAATATCCTAACAAGAATCCAATCCAGACATAGAAACTATTACAGATCATCTAATGAGGCAACCTACTGGGTAATAGCCCCATTTCTTAGTCTTACCAGATCTTTTCGTCTTGAAAAGTGCACATGGTACAGCTGACTTGCTGAACTTTATGTAGGTGAAGCACACGTTTGACTCTTTGAAAAGGACAAGAATGTTTTGATGAAATATTTCTCCTATCGGGCAATCACATCCAGTTAACAGGTACATAAAAAGTTGTCTGTATGCCCAGCTCTGTTAGTAGCTATGCAAATAAAGACCCATGCTTCCTTACTCCATCATTCGGAAATTCCACGTCTCAGAACACTAGAAGCTTACTTTGAAGTCATTTGGCTGTAAAATCTGACCTCAACTGAGCTGAGGTGATTTATAATTTTTTTAGAGCTCTGCTCAATTTGAATATTCATACATTTCAGCACAGAATATTAATGTGTTTGATTATGCGGTACTGCCTCAGCCCTCACTGGAGGTATCAAATATGCAGGTTTTGCTGTGTATTATTTTTCTAAGATCTGAATGCTTCTGAATCTGAAATGTGGCCTGAGAGTTTTAGTTAAGGGACTATGGGCCTATGCTACACCATTGAAAACCATTTGGGAAAACATTTTATCCTCAGTTTTCAGTACTTTTTAAAAATAGTATATTGATTTCACATTATGTTAGATGACTTGTTTAGGAGAAAAACTTTCTAAGTAAACTACATTTTAAAAAATATCTCTCTTTTTGACTATTTATTGCATGTGTGATTCCCATTGAGATTTCTGTATATGTGTATTAAATCATTTTAACATATGTTAGAAAAAATGTATAACCCCATCCCCAGACACTTTTAATTCCAAAGGTTACCATACAATTCACGTCTTCTGTGCAAACACTGATCTATTATCTACATCCACAGATTAGAATTCCCTTTTATTGTGTCTGATTTCTTTCAAATTTTTGACATTCATCCTTGTCACTTACGTATATCAGTAATTTGCTCTAATTTATTTTTAAATTGTATTTTATATGCATAGATACTTGAAAGTTCTCTGATCTGTACTACTTTACTCATTAATTTTTGCTTTTTGTTTTCTTCCTTGTGGTTTCCTTTGGTTTACTTTGCTGTTTTAATTGGAGAATCAATTCACCTAGGTCATTTTTCTATTTTAACTGATAGTAAGTTTCCATCTGTAAATTGCCATCTGATGACTGCCTTCAATGTGGCCCAGAGGTTATGATAAGAACTTCTCAAAAGTAGTGATGATAAAAATTTTTATCATTTTGATTTGTATTTTGTCTTTCACACAAGAGTTGCTTAATATGTTTTTTTTATAATTTCTATGTAGGAAGGCCCTTGAAAAATTTGTTATTAATTTCTAGTTTTATTTTGTTTTGAACAAGGATTGTTTGTAATATTTCTATGGAATATTTTTATGGAAATCATTGGTGCTTTCTTTATGACAGAATATGTAATAAAATTTTGTGAATATTTCCTCAATTCTTGAGAAGAATTTTTCTCTGCTGTATAAGCTTAAAGTATAAAGTTTAGGTATACACACATGCACACATGCAATCTACATTATTATGTTGTTTAGGTTTTCTATATCCATGCTGATTTTTTGTGCACTTTGTTCTCCTTTTGAAAGTAATATGTTAAAATCTTCTATTATTCGTATATGTCTCCTTGTGTTTTCTGTATTTTCTACTTTTTAACAGTGCTTACTATGTTATTTGTTGCATAAATTGTCACAACTGTTTCAACTTTATTGTGAATTGTGACTTTTAGATTATAAATTGTTCTTTATTATATTTACTTTTTATCTTGGGTTGTACTTCATCTGATAAGATTTTAATCTCTCTTTTTGAAACAAATTTTTATATATAAGAAGGTTATACTTTTTCCCTAGTGGCTACCTTTATAGTTATATGTCTTTATGCCCTATTTCTCTGCTTTTTAATTTAACCTTTTAGTGTCTTCTTTGGTCTGTTTTCAAAAATATATTTTGACATCTATTTATTGCCTATATAACAATCATTGGCCTATTATAGTTTCCATTTTATGTCTGCTTGCTCAGCAGACTTTTAGTTGCATTATTTCTACTCTTCAGAACATAAAACTTACATATTATCCTTCCGTTCTCATCCCCACACTTGAAAAAGTAGACTTTATTTCTAGTAGAGTTATAAGTTCACAGCAAAATTGAGTAGCAGGTACAGAGAGGTCCCATTTACCTCTGACCCTACGTGTGCACAGCCTCCCCTACCATTAGCCCAGCGCATGAGGGTGGTGCCTTTGTTGCAATCAGTGCATCTCTGTTGACCCATCATTGTCACCCCAAGTCCATAGTTTATGTTAGGGTTCACTCTTGGGGTTTTCATCCTATGGATTTTGACAGATGTATAATGATATGTATCCTTCGTGATGATACCATGAAGAGTGGTCACTGCCTGAAAAATCCTCTGTGTACCTGCTGTTCATCCCTCCTTTCTCACTAAGCTCTGGCAACTACTGATCCTTTGACTGTTTCTATAGTTTTGCCTTTTGTAGAATGTCATGTTGTTGAGATCCTACAGTGTGAAGACTTCTAAAATTGTCTTCTTTTACATATTAATATGCATTTAAGTTTTCTCCAGGTCTTTTTATGGCTTGATGACTCATATTTTCTTTGTGCCGAATAATATTCCATTGTCTGGATGTACCCAGTTTATTTATCCATTCACTTACTGAAGGGCATCTTGGTTGCTTCCAAACTTTGGTAATCATGAATAAAGTTGCTATAGACCTCTGTATGCAGATTTTGTGTGGACCTAAGTTCGATTTATACTGGTAAATACAAATAATGGCTGGATCATGTGGTATGAGCATGCTTAGTTTTGTACTGCCAAACTGTCTTCCAAAATGACTGTATTATTGTGCACACTCACTAGTATTGAATCAGAGTCCTGGTTGCTCCACACGCTTGCTAACATTTAGTGTTGTCAGTGTTTTGAGTTTTGATCATTCTAATAGGTTTATAATGGTATTTCATTGTTGATTTTAATTTGCAGTTCTCTAATGACATATTATGTAGTGCATCTTTTCATGTGCTTATTTGTTATTTGTCTTTTTTTTAGTGATGTGTGTTCAGGTCTTTTGATCATTTTTTATTTGGGTTACTCATTTTCTCAGTCTTGAGTTTTCAGAGTTCTTTGTATAGTCTGGATAACAGTTCTTTCTCAGATAATGTGTTTTGTAAATGTTTCCTCCCAGTCCGTTCTTGTCTTCTCATTCTCTTGATGTTGTCTTATATAAAGCAGAACTTTTTAATTTTAATGATGTCTAGCTTATCAATGATTTCTTTCATGAATTGTGCCTTTGATGTTATATCTAAAAAGTCTTCACTATAATCATCTAGGTTTTCTCCTGTGTTATCTTCTAGGGGTTCTATAGTTCTGCATTTTATATTTAGACCTGTGATCCCATTTTGAGTTAATCTTTGTTAAGCATGTAAGGTCTGTGTCTAAATTAGTTTTTTTTTACATGTGAATGTTTGATTGTTTCAACATCATTTGTTGAAAAGACTATCTTTGCTTCACTGTATTGCCTTGGTCCTTTGTCAAAGATCAGTTCATTTATGTGGATTCACTTTCTATTATGTTTCACTGACCTATTTATATATTCTTTCACCAATACCGTAGCTTTTTACTATGGAGTCTTAAAGTTCTCTCTTTATTCTTTTTCTCTAAGATTATGTTGTCTGTTTGGGAATTTTGCCATTCCATAGAAACTGTAAACTCAGCTTGTTAATATCCACAAAACAACTTGCTGGTTTTTTTTTTTTTTAATTGGGATTATGTTGAATCTATATATCAAGTTGGGAAAAACTAACATCTTGCCAATATCGAATCTTTCTATCCAGGAATATGGATGTTGAAGGAGGTCATGGAGAGAAAGTGACCTCCGGTTGATCTGTGACCCAGACCCAGGCAATCAGAGGCTCCTTACCTCACCCCTGTCCTTGAAATGGACATTTTGCCCACCACTCCCATACTCTCAAGGATACAACTGTGAAAGAATAATGTGTTACCATCTGGACTGTACATGTATCTGAACCCCATTAAGGCCTCTATATAAACTTAAGATTCTGGCAGAAATGTGTGAAGATCTGCTTAAATTGCAGCTGCCCTAGACATGTGCTATCTGTAAGTTCCCTTGCTTATTAAACGTGCCGCCTATCAATCTGGAGTGGTCTGCCTCTTTCTTTGGTCTCTCCTTGCCCTGCATATTGGGGGCCAGTTTCAGATTTCACCTGGGGTACTCCCTAGATTGCAAATCAGCAGTGGAATATCTCTCCATTTATTTAGTTCTTTGATTTCATTCATCAGGGTTTTGTAATTTTATTCATATAGATCTTGTACATATTTTGTTATATTTATACTTATGCATTTCATTTTTTGGTGCTCATGTAAATAGTATTGAATTTTTTATTTCAAATTCTACTTGTTCATTACTGAAAAGTGATGACTTTTCTGTATTAACTTTGTATCCTACAACCTTGCTATAATTGCTTATTAATTTCAGGGGTGTTTTTGTCAATTCTTTTGGACTTTCTACATAGACTGTCATATCCTCTGCAAATAGATTTGTTTCTTCCTTCACAGTCTGCTTTCTCAAAGACTGTTTCTGTTAGTTTCTTCTCTGAATGGACCATACTTTCTTGTTTCTTTGCATGTTTCCTAATTTTCCTGTTAAAAACTGGATATTTTGGGATATAAT
Source organism: Camelus dromedarius (assembly GCF_036321535.1). NCBI lineage: Eukaryota > Metazoa > Chordata > Mammalia > Artiodactyla > Camelidae > Camelus > Camelus dromedarius. The sequence continues at coordinate 64,381,698 of NC_087439.1, read as the reverse complement.
CATATGTAACTCCAGAAATCAGTTTCCTCCCACTTTTCATGGTTTATGTTGCTTGCCGTGGGCTGTACATGTTTCCTTGTTTAGTGACTTTTCTAAACTGCTTTTGTAAAGTCTGTATTCTTTGTCATATGCTAGCTCTAAAGTCTGTTTTTCTGTTATTTTGACATGCGTTCAGCTAGTGTTTTGATAGAGATTTCCTTGAAAGCCAGGAGAAAAAAGAAAAAAAAGAAAATAACACTCTCCCAGTCTTTGCAAACTGGCTCTCCTTCAGTGCTTAGCGAGATCGTTTTATGACTCTGGCTTAACCTGAACTTGCTGCTCACCGTCAGCCTCCAGGATAGCTAGCTACAGGTGAGAGCTTAGGGTCGTCTCAGGTCATTCTGAGCATACTTCTTGCCTTGCACATGTACATGGCTTTCTAAATTTCTCCATATATGCGTGTGTTTTTGAATGCTCGAATTTCCAAAAGGAACTCTCCCTAGAACTCTCTCCCCAGCTTTTCCTTCCAGGCTTTCCACATGTCTGTCGTTTGCCTCAGTTATTCATTTGCCTTGCAGTGTTTTCTAGGAATGCCTTTTGCCTAGCTACTTTTCTTCCCTGAGTGCATTCTGAATGAGGCAAAACAAAAACAAATGCCTTGGACCAGCCCCTCAGGTAGGTTAGGACAAATGAACACAATTCTTTCAGAATAAGATCTGCTTTGTTTCTTGCAGAACCCGGGAACGAGGTCCTCCACGGTGAACATGGACTGAGCCTCAGGACTGCAACTGAGCTGTGGAGGTAAGTAGGGCAAGATAAATTAGAACGTTGTGAAGTTTTCCTACCATTTTTAAGGTTTTCTTATATTTTTCTTGATGAAGAGTTCACTTGGTTTCTGAAAATCTTTGACCATTTCCAGAATTCTTACAAAGTTGGTTCTTACAGTTATGCTTAATTTTTCACTAATTTTGTGGATGGATCGGCCGTTGGAGCTGCCTACTTTGCCATTTTACCGTCGCTCTATGATTTTTTTTTAAGTCATTGCTCTGATGTAGTGGGACTCTTTTTGGTTTTGCTTTGATTTTTCCTTCTTTGTGGGAGTACATTTTATCTCAATTCCCTCTTCTCTCTTTTGAACTGTCTTTCCAAATGTCACTAACTCTCTAAAAAGGTGGCGGGAGAAGCCCAAGAAATAATTCTGATGGAAATTGGTATTTATTTTTCTACTTTTAGGTAACCGGAAGTTTACTATGTTTTCTGTCTTATAGTTTTGCTGAAAACATGGAATTTGTGTGAGATTTTTTCTGTTGTTGTTGTTCTTATTATTGGTCTGTATAATTTTTGGTGGGTGCATGAAGAGATACGGACTTAGGAAGCCACCATTATCTTGGATACCTGGGAGTCCTTTTACTATATATTTTATTGGAAATGATTGTGAAGGTGATGGCATCATTTTCATTCAAATTGATTTATGACTGATATTAATAGAGAGTTGATATTTATTTAGTATTTATTGAGTATATCTTAAGTGTCAAACTGTGTTATGTTTAGTGTTAGAAGTACACAGAGACTGGCATGATCAATATTCTAAAGGATTTGTATTCTAATGAAGAGATAAACGGTCATTTTCATGTAACATGGTAATTGCTCTCAACATTTTTCACACTCTAGAGGGTGAATGTATATTTAAAGGGTGAATGTATGTATATGTCTCATCCTCATATTCTTAAGAGAGATCTTCTGCTGGGAAATGGGAAACTCAAAAGCTCTTCCATATAATTCAACAGTAAGATGATACAGATCTTATAAAATTAATGGGTGGAGCTGCAGTCACTTTTTGTTTTTTGACTGGTACCAAAAACTATCATGGAAAGGATGGTTTACATTCATATCGCCAAATCCTTCCAGGTTTTCGTATTTTAATTAGTTTGTGCATATCTACTGAGTATCTACTCTATGTAAAGCTCTCTGATGGGTTAGTGTTCTATGGATAAATGATACAAGACAAATAACACCAAATCACCACTTTCTGGGTACCTGGTACAAATCAGTGGAGAAAAACACATACACAAGTTACTTCAAAACAAGGCAAGACTTGTGATAAGAGCTACAGCAATGCTACATTTGAGGCATGGGCAAGAAAGATACAAAGGGCTATGTAAGAAGGGTAGGTGTTAGGGGTTATCTGGAGTTTAACAAGCAGGGAGTCATTTTCAGAAGCCTTGGAAAATGTTGCCCTTGGGGGAAAACGTCAATTCCTTTGTAAAATGATGCTTTTGTTTAAATACAGTTAACAGTCATGCCAGCCTGACTATGAGAGTAGATTTCATTTCCAGAGTAAAACGATGAATATGAGGGACCTCTCCAAGCGGGATACCAGCAATGGGGACAGGAAAGCTAACTGCACTACCCAAGCTTCTGAGGGTTTTCAAGGTAGGAAGCTCACAGGACTTTTGACTGGGTTGCGTCCTCTAATTGCTGTACTTGTGAAATAATTAATTGATGTTATCTCTGCCTTTTTAAGAAGGAGGCGTGTATGTAATAGAAACCTAGAAGCTATAACTTATGTGTGTGTCAACTCAAGATTTATTTCTAGATAAAAAATAGCTGGTTTTGGCAGCAAGAATTTTAACTGTTGAATCTGTTATGATCTTGGATTTAATTAGCTGTTTATTGCTTATTTAAAACAGATTGATGATGTTGATTCGAAACAGTTTGTGATCATAACAAAATTGCTTATATGGGATTTTTCCTGGTAGTTCTCTTCTTCAAATATGTTCTGCCTGTCAGAGCACTGTGTGTTTGCCTAATTGAAATCAGCCCGCCCCAATCCAACTGCACGTGTAAGGTAACTGCTCAATTAGTTTGTATAATTTTACAACAGGAATCAGACTTACTTTCTGAATTAGTTTTGTGAATCGTAGCCCACAATTTTATGTCTGAGCATCTGAAATATATAGGATTCTGTCCCCATTAGTTTAGGAAGGCTATATGATATAAACTTTATTTTAAGCATTTTAAGTCTCATTTGAACCCCAAATCACAAGCTAATGGGCAGAAGCCTGAAGATGGGGCATATCCAGGTTCCCATCACTTAACCCATTTTGCCATCCCACATAGTTTTGAATGTTAAAAATTTCATTATCAACATTTAAAAATAGTATGAAATTTGGATTTCCAGCTATCTTGAAAATTCAAGATGTCAGCAATGCTGAGCCTAAGTTCCATGTGGCAAGTCTCAATGAGAATGCAGAGTTTTCACCCCCTTTCACATGGACCACATTTCCAATTTAACAGTCTGCCTTCTGTATTTCTTTATACTTGTCTACTTCACTACCTGATCATTTTAAGCATTTGGGCTTAAATTAAAGCATACTAAAATCCACATTTCAAATATTCTCAAAATTGCCAAACTTAAAACTCTTTTATTTTATAAAACACATATACAATAAATTTTCAAGTATAGAACATTTTCCAACAGATTTATAAGTAATAGTGATAACATAAAATAATATTCCATCCAGATCAAGTAGAATTTTAAGTAATTGTCTGGATGTTTTAGCAAGACCTTAGGAGTGGCCATATGTGTTCATATCTGGAGAATACTAAAAAGCAATGAAGAAAAAAGGGAAAAAAAAAAAAAAAAGAAAGCAGTGAAGAAAAGAGACCCCAAAAAACATGCATCTATATCTATTCACTGTTCTGAAAATTACTCTTTACTACATGGGAAAGAGTCTTCGTTTGAGAGATATATATATATATATATATATATATATATGTATGTATGTGTATGTATATGTGTACATACACATACATACATATATATATTTAGTAAACACTAAAGAAATAAAATTTCAGAATGACTGGAAATCAATCACACTCATTTTTTTAATCTTGAATTTAAATAAATGTTGTTTGCATATTATGGTACATTGTAGTTTACCTCTGTATCTTATAAACTGACAATTATGTGTTTGCCAGTGTATAATTACTTTTGTAGTCAGGAAAATATAGATTACATACCTGTTTCATCTTTGCTTGTTAGAGTTAAAGATCTCACCAGTAACTTAACATGTCCCAATTATTTTTCATCATCATTGTTGTAAGAGAATTTAGTGATGTAATATCTTGATGTAATTCTGATCAACAAAAGGTACTGCCTACACCTTGGTTTTACAGAGATTAAAACAGAGTTGAGAGTCCATGGTGGGTTTTTTCCCCCCAAATTTATAAGTGGAGCAAGGATAGGAGATTTATGATCTTAAACTTTCAAGCAAGAAACTTATTTATTCTTCCTCAAAACATAACATGTAGATCAAAAGTGAGAACAGTCAGTTGGGAGAAAAATGACACCACAAGAAGCTGATCTTTTTTTAAAAAAATTGTGATTTATTTTTTCTATTTTCCTTTGTTATATTAAGAAGAGCAAAAGGTAAGCCTTATCTCTCACTTTGCACATTAACCGTCACATAGACATTAACCTTAAAATTCTTCTGTGGTGATCATGTAACATTCCTCTGCCTCCTTCTGCTTTAACTCTTTGCCAAATCAGTTTTATTAGCATCTTTAAAGACAACGATTTCATTCGTCTCTGTTTATTAGAATATTATCAGTAATATTATTTTATAATTATAATGTTAATGGAAGTCTAATATATGTTTTAAGCAGGATTTTTGGATTCTTCCTGGACATTTTTCCAACAAATTTATTGTGCAGCTCTTAAATGAAGCATTCTGCTTGGAGCTGGAGTTAAATGATTATGAATCTAGATTTGTTTCTAGATCACGGTTAAAGTCCCAGGGCGGTCGAATTCCTTAATGTATAAACTTAGACAGGTTACTTAAATTTTCTGAGCCTCAGTATCTTTATTCGTACAATAAGGGTAAGTATAAACTGCCTCACAACAAGAAAACCTTCCAGTAGTCAGAATTCTCTGGAGAACTGAGAAGCTGTGACTCTCTGCTTTTATGATTCAAGTTAGCTTCTTGCTCACTTGACCTAGAACTCCTCCACTTACACAGATGACGTAAGAATTCAGTTGGCTGCCATCTATTTTACTTCTAGGAAGACCAAGATGAACTAGCCAAGCCATAGGTCTCTGTGAGCCAGACTTGTGATTCCTGCTTTGACTCTGCTGTCCCTCATGGTAACAATACCCACCTTGCCTTTGGCAATCACGTGCTGCCAACCCCTGTCCCCACAGGAGCCAATGACTCCTATTGTATTTAGGTTTCTGATTCAGTAGCACAACCTGCACTGTAATTTCTGACCTACGGAAAAGAATAAACACAGAGCTCTTCAAAAACACTGGAACTCCTTTCACAAGTTTATTTCTCATAAGCATGGTGAAAAGTATGTTCTCTGGTCCCTTCCAGGACAGGTAAATGGGTCTTAAATGATAAATCTGCTCTAACATTCAAATCTCCCTCAGTCTTTGGCATTGTTCCTCTAGAGTGTACTAAGACAATTCTGTCATTTCATTTTATTTAGTGCAGGCCACCTTTTTGTCCATGTTACCACCAGCCAAAGTGTCAGAGCCCTTTCTCCGATGCAACGTTGAATTCAGAATGTCTGCTTAGTTGACTCGTATCAATAACTTTGGCCTGATTCAACTTTTATGTTCCTTCTACTAATATCTTACATCATTGATAGCTATTCCAATCATTCCCTAAATTTCTGTCTGGATGCATTAGAAAAATTATGTAGTGCTTTGAATTGTAGCTTATCTCTTCATGGGTCACAATTTGTATATAACCTTTTTTGGCTCTGTTGGGACTTGAGTCTAGTTTAGGTCCAGAAGCAAAGAGGAGTGGTAGAGGGTGGTTCCTAAAGTGAATTTGAAATATTTCAAGGCAGTTCTTCAGGGGAGGCCATTTCAGTTTTCTCTGGCAAATCGGGGTTAATCACCTTAGATGGGGCTTAAATGGTTTCTGGCATAGAAGCTTCTAAAGAGTTTTGGTGTTCAATGTCCTGCTCCATCAGAATCCTCTTGTGTGTCCCCATTCAAATTTTCAGAATCTTTGTGTTGTAATTCAGCCATTTGCAGAATGAGATTGGCTTTAGTTTTCAACAACCTCAGTCCAGCATCTATACAGAGGATAAAGATAGACCCAGAAACATGCAGGTCATTTACACAGTGCTTGGGTTGGGAATTTGAATTCCTGAGCTCATCCTTTTTTCATCCTCAATTTGTCCTGCACAGTTAGGGCCAATCAGCCAATTTCATACTCATTAGTTTGGCAAAAATGTTCTAAGGTATCAAATACATGGTCACCCAGAACCTTGTCTCTTGTAAGTATTTAATTAGGAATATCCAGTGGTGGTATTTTCCGTACCTCTATTGCCACTTCTCATTATGGACTATCAGTACTTGCTTTGCTACTGGAAATAGAGTCATTAGTGCCTATAAATCTAATCTGATTAGAGAACAAATCCAGAAATCCCAGAACCAATTCAGAAAACTACTACTTAAGATTCTGTTTCTTTAGAGCTACTTTCCCTACCGAAATATGTATTAGTCAGTGTCCTCAAGAGAAACGGAACCAACAGAGAATGTATGTATATCAATTTATCACAGTCATCTATCAACTTATCATCTATGCATCTATCTATAGAGAGATTTTAAGGATTTGGCTCACATAATTGTGGGGGCTGTTAAGTCTAACATTCACAGGACAGGCCAGCAGGCTGGAAGTTTTGGCAAGGGTTGAGATTGCAGTCTTGAATTCAGAAGTAGTCTGGGGGCACAATTCCTTCCTCTTTGGTGGACCTCAGTCTTTTAAGACCTTCGCCTGATTGGATGAGGCTCACCCACATTATGAAGTGTAATCTGCTTTACCTGAAGTCTATTGATTTAAATATTAATAACATAAACAGAATACTTTCAGAGCAAATTCTGGACTGGTGTTTAACAAATATCACCATAATGTAGTCAAATTGACACATAGATTTAACCATCTCAGCATTATTGTAAAGATAACGTGAACATGATATACTCTATGTAAAGTCTTGGTTTATCCCATAGTAAACACTCATCAAAAGTTACTACTAGTAATTACTTAATACATGCTAAGTACGGTGTTGTTTTTTTATATACATTTTCTCATTGAATACTTACCACACACTGTGGAGTGTGTATTACTGCTCCTATTTTACAAATAAGAACAGAGATTGGTGCAGGGTGGTTATAACCATTATACAAACTGCCAGATATGCCTAAGGTAATGCAGTTAATACATTATATTTTCCCCAGAAACTTCTTTTTTTTTTTGCCCCCTCCAGTAAGCAAAACACTATCTCTCACTCTCACTCTAGTTGTTGGACTGCAATTAATTGACTCTTGGCTCTGAGGGTGGACATGGTCACCATTCTTGCCCAGTCATGGCATGTCCCTGGCCTCAGTGATGGGCTTAGGGTGGGCATGCGGCCCAGCCAGAGTTAGTGACAGAAAAGAAACATATTCTTTTTGCTGGGCCTGCTGAGAGGATGCGAGGAGGGCTGAGGGCTTCTGGCAGTCACGACTGTACCTGCTGAGGTGAGCCTGCCTGAGAATGGACACCGCCGAGGAAGAGACACAACTGTGAGACAGAACACGAGAAGGTCTTGACCATACCTCCCAGCCTTTCAGGACAGCACCGTTCTCAGGAGCCCCAGTGATGTGTTAGGACATGAAGCCAATAAATTTTCTTAAAACTTGGTTAGTGGTATTTAATGTCAGTATTATTTAGGACATAGTGTCTTTTTTCACTCCTCTGCTAGGGCACTTGCTCTTTGGAATTCCATACCAAGGCGGGGCATTAGGATCGGGAGGATCAGTCTACCCTGGGAGTGTTGTCTGTTGAGAATATAAAAACAGTAACAACACAAACTAAAGCTCCATCTGCTTTTCATTGTCACCATGGGTAGGCAATTCTAAACAACGTCAGTGATAAATTACACCTTTCCCCAATTTTTTGACAGTCCAAGTTCTAAAGAATTGTTCCAGTTACTTTTGAGTTATAATAGTATATATGTAACTACAGTTGGCTTAAGACGTATAAACTCAGATACACACATTCATTTCAAGAATAAAGAGGTTTTCAGTTGACTCAGATTCAGCTGGGCCTGGTTTTTAAACATTGACTCTAGCCACTCTATTTTACTGTTCTAGTGTGAAACACAAAAACTTCAGAATAACAAAATGGGAGAGTTGAGGTAACTCAAATTCTCCCCCCCTTTTTTGTTTTTGTTTTTGTTTTTGTTTGTACATTACAATCACTGTGCTTTCTAGTTTATTTCAAATCTACTGCTTAGATGGAGAAATATGTGGTACCATGTGGGTTGAAAATAAGAACTATGCCCAATGCAAACTTGAACACTAATGACCCATTACAACTACACCAGGAGTTTTTCAAATGAATATCTACGTAAAATGTGTTGTTTATTAAAGGATTTGTTAATATGAAACAGCTAATTTGAAGCTTATTACCAAAATGAATTTTGTCATAAAGAGGAGGGGTGTGTTGAAAAATGATCTGCCTTGAGTGTCAATTATCCTAGATAATTGTATGAATTATCTATTGTATGATTCACCCACTTGGTATTTATCACAGACAGTTTTACGTTGCAGTAGATCTTAAGGTCCCTGAGGACAGAAGGGAGGCTTCCGTTTATCCTCTTAGTGGTCCAGTGCAAAGAGATGCCTTGCAAGTAGTTGTATGTTTTGAGTGTGTGTGTGAGACTGATGGAGGGAACATTTGGTCAAAGCACTAGTATTAAATGAATCCCAAGTACATCCTAGGTGCTTTATAAGTTGAAGATGAAGCTCATCACTGACTGGTTTGGGCACTTGGTCATAAACCACTGAGGCAGGCGGCTGGGTTTGGCTGGCTATTCTGTGTAACCATTTTTGGATGTGCTTACTTGTCCTTATTGAAGGAGGTGCCAGGTGGCCGGGCTTATATCAGATAATGCCACCTACCTCTTTTTGCATCTTGTTGGTCCAGGGATGGATTCAGAATCTAAGCCGAGAACATCAGATTCCCTTTCTCTGAAGAATAGTATAATCTTAAGGAGAAACAGAGGCTGAATCAGTTTTTGTTAAGCTTGGATACCTAGAAGCTTGGTTAAGTGGTAAATTTAGCCTCAGCATCCTGGCTTCACAAAGCCAAATCATAACCCAATGTTTAGAGGAACAAAAATTAGGGGCCTGTTAGAGATGGATAGTGGGCAGACAGAAGAGGGGATCAGATACATTGCAGAGTATGGGGCGGGGAGGGAGAGCAAGAATGAACATCTCAGTTCCTCTGGCAGCAGGCTGGCACCTGGGGTCTGTGCAAGTCTCCTGACTCCTTACAACGAATTCCCTTTTACTCAATTCAGTGTGATTGGGTTTCTGACCCTTGCTCAGATTTTGCCCTTGCCTTTCCCCTGAGTTGTTTTCTACAGATTTTATTCATCTTTTGAAGAAGAACACGGGTTTTAGGAGAGTTAGACCTTGCCTGAGACTCTGTGAGATCTGCACTTAGACCTGAAAAAAGGCTTTTAGGACAAATACTACACCAGATGTTTAAACTCTTACTTTTCTTATGATTACACTCACTTCCTCATACTGACTATACCATAGTTCTTATATTTATTGGGTAAAGGGTCTCTTTGAAACTTTGGTGAAGTCTGTGACCACTCTTCTCAGAAAAACTCGTATTATACACATCCACAAACAAACATAACTTTGTGTATAATTTCTGAGGTTTTACAGACTCCAGGAAGCTTAGTCATGAACCCTAGTAGTCCAGGTTAGAAGTCAAAGTTTTTAAATAACTACTTTTCTGTACATACATTGACATCAACATATTGATAATTTGCTGTGGGAGCTTTCTATTTTATGGAATCTTATAATTTGTTTTCTGGATTAAAAAAATTAATACTGAAACACAAAGATGTTTTAAAATTTCTTCTTGTATAATTCTGAATTTTAAGGTGTAAAACTTATTTAATGCCAATATTATAGAATTCTAGGCATGTGTCGGATTTAAATTGCTCATATTTACTTGGTTATGAGACTACTTCACCATATGTCTAGTACAGAGAATGTAGCTACATCAATTTTTCATATGAGAAAAAAATTCCACTTAGAAGGAAGAGTTTTTAAATTTAATATTAAATAATTAAAATCCATCCTCACATAGACATCTCAAATTAAGATTGTTTACATGCTCTTTAATTAGATGCAATTAAGAAGCTCTCTCAAAGCGTTTAAGCCCAGAGGGAGCCCTGGTTGTGTTGATAAAATGACTCTTAGCATCCGGAAAGTTGCCTTGGTATTCGTGGAGGAGTTTCTCATTGGAAGACAAGATGTGTACACTTCTGTTTTTGCCGCACAAGGAAACAGATGCTGAGGATTTTCATTAGAGAAGATGGATGAAAAATTCTGCCTGACAGTCCAGGATAGCAAGAAGGCTTCTTTACTCTGTCACTGTCCACTGTCCTTCCTCTTTTCTCATCACAGTAGCAGTAGTGACTCCTAAACCAGGTCATGTCATTCCTTTGTTCAGAACCTTCAATGTCATCCCACTCTGCTGAGAGTAAACCCAGAATTCCTTCCCTGGCTGGCCAGGCCCTGGTGCTGGGCACGGTCTCACGCCTCCACCCCGACCAGCACCAGGCTGTGCTGTTCTTTCTTCATGTTCGTCTCCTGATCCTCTTGTTTTGGCTCATTTGGCTCCAGACACATCTGCTGTCTCTGCCTGGAATGTTCCCAGATACTCACATGGCTTCCTCCTTCATTGCTTTTCAGTATTTGCTCACATATTCCCTTTCAGTGGGACCTTCCCTTGTTTCCTTCCTTATCCTTTCTAGCCTCTTCCCCTCCTCGACTCTGCTTTCTGAACCCATCTTCCCTATTTTATTTTATTTTATTTTTGCCCTGGCGCTGATTACCAACTGACATATTACTTATTTTATTTGGTCAGTTGATTCTTTTTCTGCTAAGATAAAAATTCCAAGAAGGCAAAGATTGTGAATATTTTTTTTTTAATCCGTATCCAGAACCTATAAGATGACCTAATGTAGGTGCTCAGGAAAGATCTATTGGGTGAATAAATTAGTGAATGATTAAATGAATGAAAAGAGCTTATTGGGATTTTTCTGATTAAATTAAGTAAAAATGTTTGGTTTGTTAAATTTTAATTTTTTTTAGTGATGTTTTTTATTTCTTGGGAGCTTGATCTTGTCTGTGCCTCAGAACTGCAAGAGAAATTCACTTTTAGCATGTACACTGGCCGATTCAACACTGCTTTATTTAGTTGTGGCTGAAACTCCTTGAGTAAAATAGGAACTTCATGAAATTTGGTAACAATAGTTACTGTAAAGTATTGTTTTATATACAAACAAGATAATTCAGTGTGAATAAACTTCATGGAAAAACCAAGACATTTGAAGTGATTAAGAATCTTAAGATTAAAATGTAGAGTTTGAGAATGATCTTGGCAAAGAAAATAGGCCTTGGGTCAGTCTCAACTCCTTTTTTGATCTGATTAGTAATCCTTAAAAGCACAAACAGAAAGTGGATGAGCTAGAAAGTAAAAGCAACTGAAAGATTCATTTCATGTTGAACAAAATTCTCAAGAGACTTGAATATGAAAGGGCAGCAATACATTCTGATTTCGGGGTGACGGTGTGTCAGTCAAGAGAGGCTCTGCTTTGTTGTCAGGAACTGTTTTGTGTTAGAACAGTGTAAGAGGAGGAAGATGAACAAGCTTTCAGAAGCAGGCCTTTTGCTGTGCAAATTACTACTCTTGGCTAATCCTCTTCCTTAACTACAGCACACAGTGAATGACGGGAGACTCCCCAAAGGGCTCAGAGTTCTAACTGAACCACAGCACGTTGTGTGTGAAACACATTCCTCTCTTTCTATACCAGGCACCCAGAACTGAACTGTATTACAGGAATTCTTTGGGTTATAAAAATGCTGTTTTTATATCCAAAAACTTAGAACATGAGGTCTGGCAAGAATATTGGAGGTCATCTGTGTGCTACTATGAATTTGAAACACAAGCCACTCCTCCAGCAGGAACTCTCAATGGACTGACTTTCCTCCACCAGTGGGTCTGTCAGATGGGATCATTCTGCGTTCTTGTTAAGGGGCTCCGAACTCCATGTCAAAAGGATGTCTCAAGGGTAGCAGCATCAGCACCTACTTTTGCTAAAAAAAGAAAAAAAAAAAGGCAGGGAATTTAGTAGTTGGATAATCCTGGCAACCTCAGGGTAGGTCAAATGACCTTGTGGAATTTAATGCAAAATTCAGGGAGAAGGGAGATTTGCTTGGTTTGATTTGGGCTATTGTGATTTATTTAATTTCCCTGTTCAGTTTTACACTCCGGGGATTTGTGAAGCTATCTCACAGTCCTAATCTGTTGGTGATTAGTCATATAAATGAGTTTATAGATCCTTCAAGGACAAGCTTTGTATTTGTTTTCTATGAGCAAATATTATCAAAGTTACTGGCGTATAAAAGAATCTAGATCGGTGGTTAAACTGGCGAGACATTAAATTAAATTCTCTTCCCGTTTTGTAAAATACAAACGGCAGATTATTAGGTCATCTAAATAAAGTAAATGTACTGATTTGTCAACACATCTCACCACTCAGAATACTTAGCAGTAGACACACGATGTTCCAAATTGTAAATGAACGTGAGAGGGAAATAATTCTTTCACTAAAGAAGTCCGCCCGCCTCCTGCCCCCTGCCATGGAATATTTAGCATGTTTGAATGTATTTTCCAAAGTAGTGGTATATTTCACTTGAGTCTTTAGCTTTTGTGTTTAGATATTCCTCCAAACTTACAATTCCACACTAGCTGTTCCCTTGGCATCCCGCAGGTTAAAGTTACCTATTGTTAAATAAATAAATCCCCGTTGATATTCAGTTTGGAATCTACAGCAGCCCATATGAGAAGCAGCCAGACAGAAAATTAGCACCTGTAATTTAAAACATCTGTCCTTGAAATTTTAGTTTGCAGACATATTTGGAGCCACTTCTTTCTTTTTTAGAATCTAAATATATATGGTTTAATTCTTCTGATTGGAAATCTGCATGATTGTCTCATGTTACCTGAGTTTCACCTTTTCTGGAGGTAGCTGGTTTTTATTTTTGAGAAACCTCCTTCCCAGGCCTCCCAGAGAGAATTTTGAGCATGCTTTGTAGCCACATCATATACTCTGAAACTGTGCAAATATGTTCGGCCACTTTTGCATAATATTAGCCCAATAGAAATTTATCTTTTTATAAAACTTAGTAAGTAAAACAAAAATCACTATGAGCAAAGAATCCTTAAAGAATGTAGACAAATTTGCTTATAGGAGATGTGGATTGACACACGCACAAAAGTTTAGGCGTCATTTTTTTAGTTGTGAAAATGTGTTGTTTCATGAGAGCAAAGAATGAAGATTTAATTGATACTTCTTATCAAGTATTATTACTTAACTCAGAATTTACTGTCTATTTGAGCCTGATATTATTGGACATATAGCACTGAAAGTTAGAGTTTTATAAAATTATTTATTATTAAAATTTTTCTTTAAAATTTTTTATTAGTGACTCCATAAGTACTCAGTATTCCTAAGTGACCCAGATGAAGTTTAGAACTTGAGGATAACCCACATGCCATTATATGAGGGATATCCTGAAGAGAAAAGGTTCATCATGCTTAGTCGCAGAGAGATGGTTTATGGGCAGTGATTACACGGATCGTTTTGCAGGGATGAGGGACAACTGCTAGCTTTCAGGAACAAATCTCTTTCCTGAAGGAATCACCAGGTAGTTTTTTTTTTTTTTTAACTTTTTTTTAATTGAGTTATAGTCATTTTACAATGTTGTGTCAAATTCCAGTGTAGAGCACAATTTTTCAGTTATATATGAACATACATACATTCATTGTCATATTCTCTTTCTCTGTGAGCCACCACACGATCCTGTATGTATTTCCCTGTGCTACACAGTACAATCTTGTTTATCTATTCTACATTTTGAAATCCCAGTCTGTCCCTTCCCACCCCCTGTCCCCCTGGCAACCACCAGTTTGTATTCTGTCTATGAGTCTGTTTCTGTTTTATGTTTGTTTTTTGTTTTTGTTTTTGTTTTTGTTTTTAGATTCTGCATATGAGCGATCTCATATGGTATTTTTCTTTCTCTTTCTGGCTTACTTCACTTAGAAAGACATTCTCCAGGAACAGCCATGTTGCTGCAAATGGTGTTATGTTGTCGGCTTTTATGGCTGAATAGTATTCCTTTGTATAAATATACCACATCTTCTTTATCCAGTCATCTGTTGATGGACATTTAGGCTGTTTCCATGTCTTGGCTATTATAAATAGTGCTGCTATGAACATTGGGTGCAGGTGTCATTTTGAAGTAGGGTTCCTTCTGGATATATGCCCAGGAGCGGGATTCCTAGGTCATATGGTAAGTCTATTCCTCGTCTTTTGAGAAATTTCCATACTGTTTTCTACAGTGGCTGCACCAAACTGCATTCCCATCAGCAGTGTAGGAGGGTTCTCTTTTCTCCACAACCTCTCCAGCATCTGTCATTTGTGGACATTTGAATGATGGTCATTCTGACTGGTGTGAGGTGATACCTCATTGTAGTTTTGATTTGCATTTCCCTGATGATTAGTGATATTGAGCATTTTTTCATGTGCCTATTGGTCATTTGTATTTCTTCCTTGGAGAATTGATTATGTAGGTCTTCTACCCATTTTTGGATTGGGTTGTTTGTTTTTTCTTATTAAGTCATATGAGCTGCTTATATATTCTGGAGATCAAGCCTTTGTCAGTTTCATTTGCAAAAATTTTCTCCCATTCCGTAGGTTGTCATTTTGCCTCAGGTAGTGTTTGTATTAGATGGTTGGTGCTATGAGTAAATGGTCAGTAAGTTACCTTAAATTTTTCCAGGGAAAGACCTATATGAATCAAATTTAGGGTAATCAAATACTACGTAACAAATCCAACCCATTTGGAAACTACATTTGTTGGCAATTTTTCCAATATGTTTTTTAAAAAATATTTTTATTGAAGTATAGTCAATTTACAATGTTGTCAATTTCTGGTGTACAGCACAATACTTCAGTCATATAGGAACATACATATATTTGTTTTTGTATTCTTTTTAACTGTAAGTTACTATAAGATATTGAATATAGTTCCCTGTGCTGTATGGTATAAACTTGTTGTTTATCTATTTTATATATAGTAGTTAGTATAACTGCAAATCTCGAGCTCCCAATTTATCCCTTCCCTCCCTCTTCCCTCCCTGGTAACCATAAGTTTGTTTTCTATGTCTGTGAGTCTGTTTCTGTTTTTATAAATAAGTTTGTTTTCTTTATAAAATGAAGAGAGGACTTAGAAAATCAGGTTTTAGGGATGTTTCCTCATATGCTAAGTATAAACTTTGTCCAGGAGTCACGATGGTCTCAGCCCCATCTGACTGACACTGACAGTAGAAGTTTCAACCAACCAAAATCAAGCATGGGAATGTTCTTGGTTGATTATTGTGAGAGTCTTCAAGTAATCATTAGGACTTTCTTATCAAACACAGCGTGTACCAACACCATGCAGTGATTTGACCTGTGTGCAAATGATAGAGCCCTCATATAATAACCTAAATATGACCCACAGCAGTTTCCTAAAATTTCTGTTTTCTTCAGTACTCTCAAAGCAAGTATGTATTGATACTGAGTGGAACCCAAGGACAGCAGAATACACCATCCCAAGATACGCTGCATAGGGATATGGATTATTTTGAGTTGTAGGCACCTGAAAATTGGCTTTCTCTGAAGCCCTTTCACCTGCCTAAAAGCAGCTCCTCCAAAAGGAACCCAATTGCTATCAATTCCCCTCCCTGTCAAGAGTTTCACCAACCAGGAAAGATTATTTTTACAGGAGAAGAGACTAGAAATCAACGCCACATTCAGTTTGTCACAAACTATCACCTCTCCCATCTGTTCTTCTAAGGCCTATTCATTTTTGCTAAAAATCATTTACTTTTCCTTAAAAGGCCTTCACTTTCCTATTAAGCCTCTCTTCCTTTCCCTAGGAAGATGGTATTTAAGCCTGAGTTCTAAAGCTGCCTCATTGGGTTATTGTTACTATTTTTCTGGGTATCTTCCATGTGTACATAAAATATACATGGTGATCAATTTCTGTTTGTTTTTCTCTTGTTAATCTGTGTGTAGTACAGGGTCTCAGCCAAGAACTGAGAAGGCTAGAGGGAAAATAATTTTTCCTCTCACAGAACTGAGACCAAAGACCTAGTCAGGAAAACATGTGAATGCTGTGTAACATGATGCAATCAGAGTGATAACAAAGGGAAACATATGGAAGGCATTTAATCCCCACTGCGTTTGTTAGGAAAGCGGGGACATGAGGAAGACTTCTTATGAAAATGCTTCTGAAGTTATTTTGGAAGGCTGGGATTCATTTGCCATGTGATTCAAATAAGGGAAGGTTAAAGGCACAGGGTTTTGAGAGACAGGGATATGTCAGGAAAACTGAAAATAATTTTGACATGATTTATCATGAAGGGGAAAAATGCAATCAACATTTAAAAGAAATAACCCCCAGACAGGACAACTCTGAGTATAAGAAAAGGAAGCATCAATAGTTTGAAGATAAATGCAGTGACAGTTTTCATTGCTACTGTATTAGGAAAATGGAACTTTTACATCATTAAGCTGGAAAGCAAAATGAGTTGTTACTGGAATACGTATGGTTCATCCCCTGAAAGTAAGGAATGGGTCAAGTGGTGATTTGAAAAGATCATCCTAAAGTAGTAGGAGACAGAACAGGGGAAAAAGAGCATCCAGCTCTAATTGGCAGAGTGATTAGTCTTGCCTCAAGTGCCCAAAATGAGAAGAAAAAGGCCCCCTATGTTAAATGCAATCAGCATGAGACATTGGCAGATATTAACCTGTGTTGTTTTTTTAAATGGATAGATGGACTTTGCTTCTTACTAATGAATCGATATTACTAACACCACGGTGTATTAATACTCCCAACTTATTTTTTTAGAAATATCAAAGTATTTTTTAAATGTGCATCTTAAGCATATTTAAAAGACATTACATCCGCAATTGTCTCTTGCTGCAGTGAAAAAGAGATGGCAGCTGGATCCCTCCAGCAGACATTCAGCTGCCTTTTCTCCTCAGTAAGTATAAAACCAAAGATAGGGATTACTTTTATAAATATGTAATTATGAGTTTTTTTTCAGATTCTGATTAATAATTCATCCCCAACTCCTGTAACATTATGTTATGAATGTTAAACAACTGGATGAATCAAAATTTGATATTTAAGGAGATTAAGGGGAATATTGTGCATATATTTTAGTTTCTGTAGCTACCTTATAGAATATTAGGAGAGTATAATTTGAAATAAATTTGTTTCTCTTAGTGGAGCCACATATTCATATATTTCACTCAAGAAAGGTCATTGTTGTCTATGACTTTAATACTCATATAGATGATATGATATAGTTCTGATTCAAAACAATGCTTATTTGAACCAGAAAGCAGCACTAGGTAGAATATATTCCACCCTCTTTTTTAAACACAGAATCTAAACTCTACTTTAAAAAATTTCTATAGTGTAACAGACCACTTAAAAGAGAGTCCCTTAATTCAAATCCTAAGCCAGGCTCTTGAAAGTTGGACAGAATTTGGGTAAAATATTACTTAATCTCTTCCTGCCTCAACTGTAAATAGGAAAAGTAAATATCTTTCCTGCACAGGGTTGTTATAAAAATGAAATGAAGTGATGTATATAAAGTATTAAGTACAGTGCCTCATGCATAATAGGAATGAACTTATTGAACCTTAGTTACTATTAGTCAAAATGGGGTGCAGTGGGATAAAAGTGTGTGCCTTTTGTTAAAGGAAAAATGTTCTGACACTTGTTAATGGTAAGAAAGACTTTATTCAATCTGCTGTAATAAGAGCATTGCAATAGGAGACAGAGATTGGGCTCAACTGCAAACACAGCAAAGATGCTGGGAAATGATAGCCAAGGAGCAGTGTGGGGTTGACTGGATGAGATATTACTATGTGGAGACATCAGGGGTTGGGGGATTCTTGCTAAACTGGCCTAATAGGATTCTTCCTAAAGACAGGCCAAGGACTCAGACAACAAGGTGAGAGACGGAGAACCTGATCAGCTATCAAGGATGAAGGATCCTCTCCCAACTGATCTATCAGGATTCTTTGCTAAGGCTGGGCTGATGGGCAGGCCAAAGACATGGAGGGTGGGGGGCTGAAGGCCTGCTTGGAAAGATGGCTCAGAGGAGCCTGACTAAAGTTTGGTGAAGGGAAGTCTTTGTCATGCACATGTGTGTGTGTGTGTGTGTGTGTGTGCAGTGGTGACGAGGCCCAGGGCAAAAGAAAATATGGATCCTTTTCTTCAAAAATTAAGAATTTGAAGATAACAACAAAAGAGCATTACACCAAGACTGGGCCCTGCTAACCCTGTGGGCTGTGTGACTGCTCAGGTTGCGTTTTTATAGAGCTGGCCCAAGGTGGGAGTGGCAGACAGCACAAAAATCTACTTTAGATACAAAGCCAGAGAAATACGATTATTTGAGTGAAGTTATAAAAATAAAAGTTACCTAAAAGGTGCCTTCATTGTGTTTCTGAATCAATTATTGCCTTAAGTGGTTATCAGGGAGAAACTAAAAGAAATCAATGTAGGAGAGACCGAAGTAGGTAAGCAAGTCTCACATAGAGCTGTGATGGTTTTATGTGAACACAGCCTTTAAAAAAGCATCTGTCTGTGTGTCAGGGCCCAGTTTTCAATCAAAATCTGTTTTGAGACTTGAAAGTTTTTAGAGAGCATCTAAGAAAAGTCAGAAAAATGCTTGGATCATTTTTTTTTTTTAAACCTTCCTATGGCTTTGCCCTGTTGTATGAAGAATAGAATTCAAACTTCTTACCAGAGTTTACAAGGGCATACTGGTTAGGGTAGTGCCAGCTGCTATAACAAACAAACCCCTCAGTGGGTAACACAGTTAAAACAATTGTAAGCTTTTCAAAAGGAGTGCTGCTGAAAAACTTGTCATTTATCTGTTTCTAACTAAATTTACCAACCTGGATTCAAGGAACAAATAAGCCTCTTCCAAAAATGTACTGGTGTGTCTCAGCCAATCAAAGCTATGGTTATTTATTTTAGTACTGCTGGCATTTGCTTTGCCCAGCCCACTCCTTGGCTGAGTACATCAGTATAATAGAGAATAGGATTTATTTGCTCATCTAACTTCAGGTGTGGTTTATCCAGACGTGTATAGCATCATAGCAGAACTAGTTACGGCAGTTCCAGATGGCAAATCTTTATACCACGTTGTCCAGAAAAAGAGTAGGACCTTCTTCAGGTAGTTCTCTCAGGTGAGGAAGGAAGATGCTCTCCCCACAAGCATCTCCTTATCCTTGTTGAGTCATGTGGAGCATGTCTCACCTCTGAACCAGTCACTGTGGTCAGGGACAAGCAAGTTGGGATCAATAAATTGAGATTTCCCCCTGCCTCTTCCCCCCAGGAAGCATCCTTCTGAAGCACATGGGCTGCTTGGCCCAAAAAGTTGACAGGATAGTGGGAGTGAAAAACAGTCAAAGATACTTCTAGTTGTATTTGCAGGAGCAACTGGAAGATGCTATCAGTGAAGAGCAGATCAAGGAACAAGTCAAAGAATTAAAAAGCCAGCATATTGGAAGCTTCTCTACGTAACTATGTGGAAATCAAAATACCAGTTATGATACAAGTTGTATTTGTGGGAGCGTCAGTGAACCAGGGTCTTAAGTTTCATGAAATAAAAAGGAGCGAGGCTCATCTCCCCCACCTTTAGGATTCTGTGGATTACTGTATGAGGGGGTGTAAGTGGGTGGTACAGGAGACGGCCTAGGTTTCTAAGGAGATTGGAGGAGCAAGAGGAGCACCTCCCCCACCTCCAAAGACAGTAATGTGCAGGGTGTGGAAGGAAAAACCATGACCACTCCAGGTTTTAGTTAGAGCAACCAATAAAGCGAGAGTTGGAGGAAAGCCTGACATATAAAGATTTGCCTATGAAGAGCCTTGGATTTCAGAGACCTCTGCTGATGCCCCATTTTTATTCCAGGCCAGCTCTATCTAGCCTACTGGTTGTCTCAGTACCTATGAGCCCAGTGCATGGTTGTTCCCCAAATATACACACGTGGATCCTTCACTACTTATCTACCTATTCCTCTGTGTTGTCCATGGCTTGGGAGACTGCGCTCAGGCACTTGCTCAGCTACCACTAGTTTGTGGAGAGTGTGTTGTGCCATGTTGGATTCAGTGTAGGCCCAAACCAAGGCTTGTCTAAGACAGTTTCCCCTGGTCTGTGTGCAGAGCAGTGGGGCCTTAGTTTCTGTGTCCGTGGCTATCCCCAGAACTACTATGCTGTATCTACCCCCTAGCTTTTCGTCCTTTACCAGCCACTCTCTTCATCCTTTGAGCTTAAAGAAGGCCTTGAAAACAGTTATATCGCACACCTCAATCTATCTGTTGTTCTTTTCCTCTCCAGGCTCCATCATCCCTTCCCCCCAAGCTCATGTAGCCACTGGTTCCAAAGGAAGGTTTCATTTTTTTTAGTTTTCATTCTTTTGAGGTGGATCACTTTCTATGCATCTTCCTTCTTCCCTCTTTTAGGCAACAAGTCTCTTAGCCCAGCCCTACTGGTACAAGGCTTAAGGAGGAGGGGAAATCTGTATTTAAAAGAAGACATATCTGGAGGATTTTCAAAATATCGTACCTATCACATATCTTTCTAGAAAGCACATCCACATGAAAAGCAAAGTAGGCTTGTTTTCAGGAATGTTGATCTGAAAGTAGCTCCATGAAACAATGTTTTATTAGCCATATTTCTGCTTTTACTTAAAAGTATATAAAATACATAAAAAGTTTACATCCAAATGGGGCTATTCCCTGCCTATCTTCCCTGTATTTTGAATAACTCAGATTTTACAAAATCTGTTTATTGCTTCCCTTTCTTTAATTTTTTTAATATAATAACTATTTTTACTTATACCATAGTGATGCCCTAACATTTTTATCTGCTTAAGTGTGCTGAATAACCAATATAAAAATAGGGAAAGAAAACATGTAGGCTTGGGAATCCAGTGATGTTTTAATTCTCTGTCTGTTACTATTCTGGTTAATTTTAAGCCAGTCAATTGATTTGCTTGTTGGAGAAGTGGTTACTCAGTGTTTCCCCTCCAGTGTGCTGGCTCTCTCAGCCCCGTACTCCCCAGAACTCTTGTTTCCCTTATTGGTAAATGGAGAAGATTAATCCAGATTATCTATAGAGTCCAGTTCAGCTCTCTGTCTATGAGCTGGACGTTTACCTTTTCTCTCTAGAAGTTTATAACCATGAGCTCATAAAATTCATTTATTGCTGCTATATAAACCATAGATGTCACAAAATATAAATACGCAAACAAGTACGTTTTTGCTTCTGTTGTTTTTCCTTCCTTTTAAATTTTGTAGGAAGGATTCCTTCATAACTCCCTTTTCCCCCTCTTCTATACAAGCAGTGATGAGGCCCAGGGCAAAAGAAAATATGGATCCTTTTCTTCAAAAATTAAGAATTTGAAGATAGCAACAAAAGAGCATTCACCAAGACTGGGCCCTGCTAACCCTGTGGCCTTCATAACTCCCTTTTCCCCCTCTTCTATGCAAGCATCCAGTGCGTATTTGTTAATTACACCTCACTGATTTACCTCCTGTGTTTCTGAGGAGAAATGACAAAACTGATAGGTTTTTTTCTGTCAGCCGCCTGCTGTAAGGTGTCCAGAGGGAAGGTGGGACAGTTGCCCTTTCTGAGCCAGCCCAGAAGGCTTTGAGTGCTGCTTGCTGAGCTGCACACTGGGGACTGTCTCTTTCTAGTTCTTAAAAGATTCATTTACAGGGAAGACTGGAAAATGCCAATATTTAAAGTTTCATAGACTGGCGTGTCTTAGGCAAACTGCCCTTGCATCCCACAAAGTGTGGCAGAGAAAAAGCACTAAGCAGGATGTGCTGTGTGTTCTATGGGAGTCTCCAAACCAGGTTCTCAGACCAGGTGGTGCCAACAGACTAGAAAGACTGACAAGGCTGGGATTTGCCACAGGACATTCAGGACTGTCACATATCGGGTGACTGGATAGCGTCTTGCAGTTTGCCGTGGGGTTTTCTTTAATGGTATGTAAATGACAGTAACACTCATTCCTTCCGGGTTCCTGCAAGTCGTCCACAGCCAGAACTCCCATTCTGGCGGCAGTTAAATACTGCAGAGAAATGACAAGGCAGGCAGCTGCCTTCCTTTATGGGAAGTCCCAGGAGACTTTGTTCCAGTAACAACTGTTTGTTAAGAAAAATCTAGAGTCAGGATTCCCTGAGAGGAGGTAGGGTTCCCGTGAGTGCTAGAGCAGCTTTCAGAGCTCCAGGCTGAATTCCGCTGGCTGCTCTTGACAGGGGCTCTGAGCCACCTTGATGGTGATTATTTGATGGCAATTTCACAGGCTGTCAGTGACCGTTGTGCCTGAGTGGTCCTGTTGAAGGGTAATAGGGTTTAATTGCTCTTTGGGGTAGAGGTTATGGGGATGCTTCGGGGTGAAGAGTCAGAGAGTATTTTAAGAAGAGGTGTTGAATAAATGGGGAGGAATCAAAATATATATTCATTTACAGTGTGAGATGGTACTGTTTAAAATAACAACCTGCAGTCCCCCAAAATATTTTAAAGCTTACCTTAAAAGAATTGTACTGGGTTTTCTTTGTGTTTGGTGGTTTTTGTTGAGGATTTTTCCCTAGTATGAGCTGGGAAAGATGCCTACATCAGCCACGCCCCCATGATTTAGCCAAAAAAGGAAGGCTGAGTGGTCCGGGATCTACTACTTCTCGGTGCCACCCCCACCCCACCACCTTTGGCATTTCTGTCTGTTTTAGCACACAAGTGCCATGAGTGTGACAGGCTCATTCGTGTCCCTAGGGAATTTCTGGCTCTGTCAGGAGAACAAATCATGCCCACCAAAGCACAAAATGAATATAGCATGTGACATTGTCAGCAATCTCTGTGCAATCCTGTATTAGAGGAAAATAAAGTGAGGCAGGCGATGTTTGCGTGGAAGTCGCTCACTGTGGGATTCTTTGCATGAGTGTGTGTTTCCTTCACTGTGAAAACTACAACATCAGTCTCCATGTTGGGTACATGGAGGCAAAGAGGCTTTTTCTAAACTGCCTGCTTCAGCATTGTCCTAGAATGGGACGAAGCCACAGTTGTTTTTTCTCTTTGTTCTTCTTCCCTGTTTCTCTGACTGGGGATGTGAGCTCTGGCAAGTCCAATTTGTTCCTTCATTTTTCATTCTTAACTGTGTATTTGAAACCTTAACTATATTGTGGGAAATGAGCCGTGCTTTCTGAGCACCAGTCCCTTTAGGACTAAACTCTAGTTGGCAGTACTGAGGGATGTGAAATCTAGATGGACACCTGGGTGGGACTTTCCAATGTCTAAAATTTTTCCTAAGCACATAACATTGGAAATCGCCTAAACGCTGTTAAAATAAGACAACAGGTCCTCATTGGAGTTACTTATATTAAGCTCCAAATCACCAAAGCAAGACTTAATTACAGTTTCAGCTCCCCCAGAAATGGAATCTGAAACCAGTCAGTCAGAAACCGCCTGGTCAGCACTAGTTAGGTTATCTACCTGACAGACCCCTGTTACCACCTAACAGAAAGAATTTTGCAACAACCAACTCACATTTCCCCCCAGTATTACTTCCTTGTTTCCACTTTCTTCTGTCTTTGAAAGTCTGTCATGTTGTACAGCAACTCGGAAATCCTTTTTATTTACTAGATTATATACTGCCCGATTTGAATCACTTTTGGCTCAAATAGACTCAAAATTATAATAAATGTATCAGTTTATCCTTTAACAATGTCAACCAAAATTGCTATTCAGTTTAAAATATAGAAAAATGCCAATTCAGCAAATATGAGAAATGTGTTTACTGTTTATTTCATGACTGTGAACAATTGCACATATTCATTAGAAAGCTAAATTTGTAAAATGTATCCTGAGCTTAAAAAGAAGCATGGCATTTATCTAATAGTCTGTGCTACACAGAAGAAATTTGTTTTTTTTTAATCTATTTTTATATATAGTGGCTAACATTTGCAAGTCTCAAACAATGCAAGTCTATCTTAAAATGTCTTAGATCGGAAAGATGCAGATTTTTTAAAGTTGGATCCCAAGGGCCTTTATCTGATTGAATTCCAGCCATTTGTTAAGCTCATTTGATTGTATATACTTGTAGTAAATTCTCTCCTATAATTCTAGAAAAAGCTCATCTTACAAGTATGTCATCTGACAAGTATGTCACTTATGAAACATAATAAAATAAACATCTATGATGTCATTCTAGGACTATCATTTCTTCTTCCTACATTCATCTAACCTCGGCCATTCTTCAAGTTTCAGGTCAAATGTTGCTTCCCCAGCAAGACATTTCCTCATCTCCTGATATAAACCAGTTCCTTCTGTTATTTTTTATAATAGCAACTTTTCCCCATACCACTTCTCAGATTTTATGATTATGGACTTTTAATATTTGTCTTCTCTTCTCAAATGTAAGCTCCCTGAGGATAGAGTCCATGTCTGTTCTGTTCATTGCTCTTTTGTTCATCTAATAGTGTGCCTGGCACATATGGATTTCCCATGTATACTTGGAAACTGATTGATAATGATTTAATTGAGAATATATAAACAAAGCTCTAAAAGTTAATAATTGCATAGAGTAAGTTCTTAGCAAAACTTGGGGATGGTGAATTATGTAATTGACAATCTAAATTTCTGCTTTTTGATGTGGAAAACCTGTTTTAATGATTATTTTAAATTGTAAAACATGAACATTAGTAGGAGATATTATACACATATACACACACATATATCTATAAAATGTGTATGTGTGAGAGAGAAACAATACATTCAATATGAAATCTTTGTGAAGATAAAAAATTATTAAAAACTAATAAAAGAACAATAAAGAAGAACCATCAGAGAAGTAGGAGGAAAAACAGAAGTATGTACCAGGTGTCATGGGAGGAGAGGTTTCCATAAACTAAATGTTGTTGGGGTCTTCTTCTACACTTAGGTTTTGAACTAATTAATAAATGAAACAAGGAACAAGTAAGGAAAGAAAATAACAGCTTTACTATTGATGAGCCAAATGGGATCCAAATGGATCTTCTACCAGAATCCTTAAATTATGCCAACTCACTGATCTGATCGCAATGAATTCTGTATCTGGGTTGGATGGTGAAGGTACCTGAACGGGTAAGACTTACATGGGAAAGCAGAGAAGAATACAAGATCTCAGCAGGCAGATTCACTCCCAGGAAGAAAATGAGCTTAACATGCCTAGTTTTCACTCTCAAATTTATGTGTCAGACAAGTTACTTCACCTCCCCCAGATTAGTTTGAGTAAAGGGACAATTCAAAGCCTAGGGTTACATTAACTGAACTCTCTTTGTAGGAGGGAGATGTCCAGAGTTCAGAAGTGTTTCCCACCTAACAAATGGTATTGGATAAGAGAGAGCGAGCGAGGGATCACTTGTATAAAGACAAATACGAGGTTATACATGGAGGGCGTAATTGATAAATATTGAGACTATTTTACTACAATGGCAATAGTTGGGACAAAGGCCAGATTTAATGGATTAAGGAGAAAAACACTGATTTAAAAAAAGTAGAAGCAGGTACTATAAACTGCATGTTCCAATTAAAGAAAAGGAAAGCTGTATCAACTATAACAGAGTAATAGGTAGGTACTGATGGGTTTTTTCACTCCCAAGAGAAGGAGAACCTTTTCATCTCTGAAGCTATAGGCAAAGTTGATACTGGAAAATGAAAGATTAAAGATGCTGGAGAGATAGACTAGTTGAAGGAGAAAGGGCTCAAAGAAATGAGGCAATATGGTCATGGATATTTCCCCATCATTTCCTCTTCTATCTAAAGCAGATTCACGATTTCACAGGAACAAAACCTTTTACTGGCCCATCAGCTTTTGTCAAATCCCACTTGTTCTCTGCTATAGGATGTAAACATCCTATCAGGGAGACAGCTTTGAAAAATAACAACACATTGACCTTATATTAGCTTATATATTCCTTTTAAGGAAGAATTCTAATTTTAGGAAAATTTCTAATTTTCAAAAAATAAACATATAAAATGTACATATCATGGAAGCAACCTAAGTGTCCATTAACAGATGAATGGATAAAGAAGCTGTGGTGTATATATATACATACACAATATACACAGTGAAATACTACTCAGCCATAAAAAAGAACAAAAATTTTGCCATTTACAGCAACATGGATGGACTTGGAGTGCATTATGCTAAGTGAAATAACGGACAGTGAAAGACAAATACTGTCTGATACCACTTAGGTGTGGAATCTAAAAAATACAACTAGTAAATATATAAAAAAGAAGCAGACTCACAGATATAGAGAACAAACTAGTTGTAATCAGTGGGGGTGAAGTGGGAGGTATAAACTTGGGTGTAAGACAGGCTCAAAGGTGTATTATGCAACATGGGGAATATGACCCATATTTTGTAATAACTGTGAAATGGAAAGTAACCTTTAAAAATTGTGTGAAAAATATACCATTTATTTTTACAATAAGTAAGGATTTCCTTATTTTAAAATATGTTTAGCATGAATGATTTGCTTTTCTTAGTATATACAGTTTACTGCCAATCTCTAAAAAATGGGACAAACTCTGTAAGTTGATCCTTTGGTGATGGAATTATATGAATTGTCTGTACTTTCACTTTTAATTCTAGTCTAACCATTTCAGTCTTGTACAGTGGTGTCGGCACCTAATAAATCAACTTGGCACACGGAGGAAGTCATTTAGCATTATTGGCCTCATTCATAGTTATTTAAGTTCTTTGAATCAAGGTTTCAACTAGCTGAGTTGCCGTCGTTGCTTCTTGTTAAAATTAAAAAAGAAAAGAAATCTGATTTGCTTTCATCCTTCATTGATTACGCCTGAGCTATAGCCTTTGAAATCTACATTTCCTATGTCAAGACTGACCGTAAGAGTTTCACTTTAAGTGTGCTAGTGAACTGAAAAGAAATGCTATGAATGGACATAGATTTGTAGGCAGAACCATGTACAGTTCTCTTCCAAACAGACTGAGAGCCCTTTAAAGAAATAGACCCATGGGTTTCCTCCAATTGGTATGGAAAACACACACAGGTAGGGCTGCTTCTATTGTTAAATTCTGTTCTTGCTAACAAAACCCATGTCTATTAGTTTCTTGAATAAGCTCTGGTATTTTACAAAGAAATGCATTCTTTGGCTTGGGTCATAAAAGGCTTTCTTGGTGTGTAGTGA
Organism: Camelus dromedarius; assembly: GCF_036321535.1. Classification (NCBI taxonomy): domain Eukaryota; kingdom Metazoa; phylum Chordata; class Mammalia; order Artiodactyla; family Camelidae; genus Camelus; species Camelus dromedarius. Next base: position 64,354,303 of record NC_087439.1, on the reverse strand, counting down.
AATAGACATTTACCGAGGTGTTTTATTACTCCACGGTTGGAATCAATCTCTCCCTGCTTTATGCTTCCTTAGCACGTTGTAAGTGCCTCTATTACAGCACTTATCACCATCTGCCTCCATTCAGACTTGTTAATGTATATTTTTAGCTTATGAGCTCCTGAAGGGCAAGGACCGTGCCTTTCTCACTTTATGTCTCCCCTAAGGCTATCTGCAGTGACTTGCATTTAGTCGGTGCTAAATAAATGTTTATTAAATTGACTGAGTAGGTGGCATATGCTTAGAAATAGACTGCTGTTCATTGAAAGGAATATTTCATTTTAAAATCTTAGTTACCAGGAATATTTGGAAAAAAGTAAGCAGGCTGATGTATTATGGGGACATTTATAGAGCAAGTGCACTCTCTTGGCCAGTTTTCTTTGATGTCACACTTTCACATGCATTAACATATGTTATTTATATGTTAGACTATTCAGGGTTCTCCAGAGAAACAGAACTAATGGAATATGTAGAGGGAGATTGATTATGGAGGGGATTGGCTTCTGTCACTATGGAGGCTGAGAAGTCCCACACTCTGCTACCATCCACAAGCTAGAGGCCCAGGAAGACTGGGGGTGGAGTTCTGCTTCAAACCCTAAGACCCAAGAACTAGCAGAACCAATGGTGTACATTTCAGTCTGAGTCCAAAGGCCTGAGAACCAGGAGTGCAGTGTCTGAGGGCAGGAGAAGATGAATATTCCAGCTCAAACAACACAGCCATTTGCCCGACTTTTTGTTCTTTTCAGGTTCTCAATGGATTGAATGATTCCCAACTGATTCTGTGAGGGAGACCTTCTTACTCAATCTGCTGACTCAGATGTTAATGTTTTCTCGAGACACCCTTACAAACATACCCAGAGACAATGTTTTATCAGCTATCTGGGCATCCTTTTTAGCCCAGTCAGGTTGACACAGAAAATTAACCATCACACCTGTAAAATGACATAAGACAGACTTTGGAGTCAGGGAACCCTGGAATCTAATCCTTTTCACTGTCTCCCTAGATATCCAATCCCGTATGATTTACTTAACTTCTGTGAGCCGTAATTTCCTAGCAGTAAAATGAGGGCAATCATATGGGTGTCAAGAGTTCTTGTGAGACTCAGGATTCTGGAAAACAGTTCCCTGTAACCAAGCCGACAGATGAACAGCGAGCACACCGGAGGTGGGGGCATACAACTCTTGATACAGATCTGATCAAAAAAGGCCTGATTCCCTAAGTGAAAGGATTTGATTTTTATCCTGAAAACACTTAATTACCATTTACAGCTTGTAATCAAGAAAATGTCATGATCGGATTTGCATTTAGACTGTGAAAGATGAACTGTCAAGGCCCGGGGTTGAAGGAGGGGAGGTCATGTCTCAAAGCAAGGAGCTGGTATGAGGCTGCTTTACTTAAGATGAGGACCCAATCTAAAGCAGGAATACAGGAAGACAGAAGAAACTGGGATGATACTCAAGCTTCTGGTTTAGGAGGTGTGTAGATTATATTACACTGGGGATTCAGTAGGAGAGGCTAGTTCATAGAGAGCAGAGTTGACAAGGTTCATTTCAGATAAAGTGAATTTGAGATATCTTGAGAACAATCATGTAGGGCTGAGTAAGTAGTAGGCAGTTTGAAATATAGGCATAGAGCTTGGAAAGAAGATATGGGCTCAAGACAGAGATTTATTAGTTGTCAACATCATGGTGGCAGTTGAAGTAATAAATGGGATTGGCCTTGGAGACTGCATAGCAGGAGAACACCCAAGGCAACACCAACATTTAAAGAGAATGCAGAGGAAGGGGAGCCAGGAGACAGGAAAGGAATAGGCGGGGAGCTAAGAATAGAAGAAGCAAGAGTCTGGTATGTTAAAAGTCAACATCATAGGATATTTCTAAGTAGAGGGAAGGTTTATTGTGTTCCACTCAACACAGATAATATAATATATATATATATATATAATATATATATAATAATATAAGAAAGATAATAAGATAAGAAAAACATTGAGAAATTCTTGTTTTTCAGTGAAGCAATGAAAACAACATGGTTTAAGGATGAAATAGGAGAAAATACAGTTGATGTAAATAACTCCGTCTTGAATTCTGGTCATGTGTTAGAAAGAGGTAAATAGTATTAAGGAAATCTGTGGTGTGTGTGTGTGTGTGTGAGTGAGTTTTCATTTCTAAATGGGAAAATTTAGTACGCATGAATGCAAAAGTAGGAAGGGTAAATCTGAAGTTGTGTTTCAGTTGCTTAAGAATATATCTTGTCACTATTACATATGTTCCTTAGTTGTGTGTTGTTTATTCCATGTGTATAATTCGTGTAACTGAACTGGGCTGGGGGAATATGGCAGTGCTGCTAACAGACTAACTGGATTAATTTTTTAAATAAGTCTGGTCATTTATTCTATTTATTTATTCTATTCTATTCTATTCTATTCTATTCTATTCTATTCTATTCTATTTATTTATTTATTTATTTATTTATTTATTTATTTATTTATTTATTTTTAATGAAGTTACTGGGGATTGAACCCAGGACCTCGTGCGTGCTGAGCGTGTGCTCTACCCCAAGCTATACCTATCCACCTACATTAAAATTTGTCACCAATGACAATCTCCTCCCACATATCGCACAGGTAAAATGAGAAGGATATTTCAGGAAGTCAAACATGATCTCTGCAATCAGTCTAACTCTTTCTTGGTACAGAAGGGTCAAATGCCAAAGTACTTTATAAACCTTTATTTTGTAGAGGCTATATTAGTATCAGATCTTTAACCTTCTGAATTTGAGCATGCTTTTTGATTTGATTCTTTTGATGATTAAAAATAATTTTATCTGAATATTACAGATATGGAACCAAATGTTTTCCCACCTGGTCTTACAGGACATGAGTTATTAACCATTTTCTAGTTGGAGATTGAAATCTCCACCCTGTGTGGACAGCGTTCAGCCCATTGGTGGGTCTACATTCTTTAAAGTCTCAAATTTGAATAGAAGTGTATTGTGCCGATGTCTCAATAAGCCCATGTACAGAAAAAAAGCTCTCTTTAATAAAGGGTGGCTTTTATTCCCACTAAGCCTGGCGGTGTTTGGTTTGATCTCTACTTTCAGCACACCAACTTAGAGATTTATCATCCGAATTGTTAGGTACAGCTCCCATGTAAAGAATCACTTACAACTATCATAAAGCCAAATTCTTCTTTCAAACATATTATGCCATGGAAGAGCCACTCAAATCCTATTACAGCCAATTCCAAGGGGATGATTCTTTTGTTGTGTTGAAAGTAGATTTAAATTTTTCCTTAAAATAGATGAACTCTTGGCTGGAGTTGAGACTTGCAGAGATTTCAGCTGACTTAGTATTTGCTGGGAGACGATTTGACCTGGTATTTTGTAAACAGATTTTGGTTCACGCAATTATATTGGAGGTTAATCCAGAAACCTAGAGATGGAGAAATTCTCAAAGAAGATGTTTTAAAAGAAAGGTCTAATAAACCGGTTCCTTCTCAAAGACATAGATAGGATTTCTTAACCTTTTCCAGACTGTTCAGGAAACAAGCTCGCTCTGCAGGAATGTACTTTCCTTTACCTGCATCCCAAATATAATGTTTATGTTTGGCCAGATGTTTGTTAATTGAAACTAATTACATTTCCAGAAAAATCCTAGCATCTGGAGTCAGTCAGGCTGTAGAGTAAAGCTAAACTGAAGCATGGTGTTTTCCCTGCATTTTTCCAGCAGCAGCTGGAAGGCAAAATCAGTGGTCTAAGTACTTTTAAGTCAAATAATCCAATTTAGCTTATTTATTTTATTTTAATTCTTTGCTGGGTAGCAAGTAACATCCTGCCTGGTTATTGCTAAGCAGGGTTACTATGTTCAGACTAAAAGGAAAAAATCTTAAACATGTATGGATGAAAAACAGCATTGAGATCATATGCTGCTTTTTACTGGGTTGAATATTTTGTTGATGCCCCGCTTGCATATACCTTAGTGCCAAGGATGCTGTCTCCTGTAATTGTAGATCCAAGCTATAACCACTACCAGTTTGCATTCCAGGAAGGAGGTTTAGGATTTTAAGTCATGAATTCTGCTTAACAATATCTTAATGGAGAGACTTAGAAAAGATTTTTTTTAATTGCCCAATTTAAAAATCACAGGTGTTTTCATTAACTTCCAAAAAGGCTAAAGAGAATTTTTAGCGGCTCTTAGTTACTGACGGTTCTCATGCGAATTCATTGTGCAGCAAAAGAACTTTGTCAGAGATACAACATCATCTTTGCTACCTTGGCAGCAGGCTGACAAGTAATAGAAAATAGCTGGCCTCCTGAAGGGACTGTGTTCATTCTCAGACTAGCTGACATGGTATTGGACTTCATGTCACTCGAAGCGTCTGGAGGATGATGTAACTAACTACTCATCCAGTAGTAAGTGAATGAACAGATGAAGTAATTATTATGGCGCCCTAGGATATATCTGAATATAATAATGCTGAGAAACTTGAGATCTCTAGAGATCTAATGACTTCTGGTATGTCTTTTTACCTACCCATTCCTATCATTGAAATTGCTAGGTTTTCATGGACAGGAGCTGACCACCAGTAAGAAGTAAGCCAAGAACTGGCAAGAAAGGCTCTGAAAAAGAAAATTGGTTTTGAGGTTTATTCCAGTAGAAGTACAACTTAGATACAAGAGAAAACTAGGATGAGATATTATCTGTGAATAGGTCCTTTTATAATGGCAGTAGGAAGTTTAAGATTGTTACCAAATCAACATCGGGTCCACTAGCCTGACATTCAGTAAACCTAACCTACTGATGCCAGGCTGTGCTGAAGGAAAGTACAGCGTTTGTTGCAAGGCCAACCAAGGAGAACAGGCAGCTCATTTTCAGATTCCCCAGTGGCTTTCAGGGAAGGGGTTTTGAAGTCAAGGGTAAGAGTGTGAGTTGCAGAGTGCCTGATCAGCTCAAGCACAATTCTCTGATTGATTGATGGTGAGGTGACAAGGTGATATTTAGGAACCTCAGTGATAAATGTTTTGACTCCAATTGGTCTGGTCTGGAGTTGATGTGCTGGTGGTCAGCATGCAGTTAACTTGTTCCACATGGTGGGGGTTTTAGTATCTGCAAAACAACTTAATATGGCGCAGGAGATTGTCTGTAGCCTTTAAAGAGGAACTAAAGGTCCTTGACTTTGTTTTATGGCTAAACTATTATTACTTGTCTTGCTTGACTGTTTTCCTTTCTTTCTACGTTTTCTCACTTCTGATTAAATTTGCTCTTTGGAATTTGGGGAAGGCCTAGGAGGCTAAAGCTTTGCTACAAACAAGAGGCAGGGGACATAAGAGGGACATCTGTCCCTGAGAAGGCCCTGCAGGGTCCTATTCTGTTTCAGTAATTGAGAGAGGGTGTTAGTGGGTGTTGGTATGGACAGGCAACTTGAAAAATGAGAATTTCTTGAGTTGTACTGGAAAACATTTTAACCACTAGAGTACCATTCAAATTGATAACTATATCTAGAAAAGGGACCAAAATCTTTGCTAATGCTTACTTTGTTATCCAGTTATATACAAAATATGTGCTGCTTATATGAATACTGTCATTTTACAACTTAGGGAGGCAGTTCAAACCGTACTTAAGCTTGATGTCGACCTTTGCAAATTAGAAAGGATGAATCCGAGATGTTTGTGTATTTCTAGCAGGCTCTTCTTGTGGAATGAGCTACAGGAGCTACTTTCAATGAACTTGTTGTGAGACCACAGGAGTCATTTGGGGGGATTTGGAGCTAAAATTTGAATGTACTCGAGGACTGGAAACCCCTGAGTCTCAGACTGACTTACCCTCCTTGTTAGGTTTTTGAAAGAGATTGATTTTACCACAGATTTCAAGCTTCCCACCAAGAGATTTCTCTGCAATATTGGCGTGGCCATTGGGAAACCATGTGTTTGTGGGGCATAGCAGTCCCACCTGTGCACCTGGGTCTGTCCATTCATTCACTCAGTGGTATTTAGGGAAGACTGTTACAGATTGTGTTCTAGGTGCTGCTGGATACAAAGACTGTGCTCCGGGAGTGATGGGAAACAGCTGGGATCACAGCGGTTCTGATTCTCTGTCCTCGGTGTTCAGCTTTGAAGCCCAACTCAGGTCAAGCCTGCACCTCAGCTATGTAGGACTTAATCTGCTGGAATGAAACAAGAGTCTTTTATACTCCTGGCTTTTTCATCATTTCAGTCCCTCGAGCTGGCGTACTTCCACCTACAAGTTCAGACCTGCTTTAGGTGTAGAGGTTCTCATGCGAAGAGAATTTTGAAAAGCCCTAGACCAGAGGCAGGGATAGCGTATGCTCATCAAGTCCGCTTTGTGGTTGACAGCCTCTGACCTGCTTCCTACATCAACCTGGTTCCTGCTTTTACTCTTCCTTCTTGCCCATCTTGTATTTTGTACTCTATTTCTGAGAATGGATACCAGCCTCTTTTTCCTGTACTTTTATCTCTACTTTGATTTCTCATTGCTAGTTTCTCTGAGATCAGCGTCCTGCCTTGCTCCTGTCAGCGTACAGCTCTTGAGTTTGACATCAGAACCCTAGGATACGGCAGTGACCCAGGCATCTACTCTCAGACTCCTTGCTGCTACCCATTTCCCTCGCTGTGGCCCCACAGATTGCCTTGGAGCTTCTCGGTTTCCAGGAACCAAACGTGACTCTCTGCTGGTACCCTCTCTGGGCCAGACCACCCCTGCTTATTTAATTGTAGCCTATGTTTATTATCAAATCCTCTCATTAGATCTTTTTCTTGTTGCTAGATGCTTACTGGCTCCCATGGCTCTATATATTTGCCAATTCTTGATATTCTTAGAGTTTTAAATCTCTGCCAATCTAGTGGCTTTAAAAAAAAATTGCACTTTGGTTTTCATTTGCATTTCTATAATTATATGAGCTTGGATTTTTTTAAGCACTGAGCATTTGCATTTGTTCATCTATGACACGCCTGTTCAAGAATTTGCTCTCCCCCCGCCCCATTTTTTGTCATTTTATTATTGATACTTTGAATTTAGTTTAATTTGGGATTTAAATGCTTTGTTGGTTACACATTTTGTGAATATCTCTTCCTGGCTTGTGATTTGTTATAGCACATTCATTATGGTGCTTTTAATAAGCAGAATTCTCAGTTTGAAAGGAATTTTTCTCTTAGTTATAAATGCTTAATTACTGTATGCCTTGGAAAGATGAAATCCTAACCAATGCAACAAAATGAAGAGCCTTTTGAGAAGTATTTCAAGGGTAACAGCGTTGTGGTTCTAGTACAAACTTATGACTCTGGGAGGGGAACAAGAGTCCATGGATGGAAGTGTGTGTATGTTTGCGTTTATGCACATGCACACACACAGGCACAGGTGCACACATGTATATGTATGGCAGTCTCCATCATTCTGAGAAATATCATGGTGTGATTGTTTATAAGAGAGTGAAAAGCTAATATGTGTGCCCTCTAATTTGTGAAACACCTCTGAAATAATGCAGTGTCCAGATTGATTTGGCCGTTTATTTTGTAAAGCCATGAGTAGTTTTGGCTGCCTAAAGATTAACATGGGCTAGCTGTTTTTGGTTGTTAGGAGAAAACTCTCACCTTTATTAACGGGAACATATGAAACTGCCTCTGTTTTTATGCCTGGTAAAATTAAAAACCATTGATTTTTAAAAGCTGCTCACTTGAGCTTCCTGAAGTCAAACCTGAAGGGTTTCTGAGGGGAAATTTTGTGTTCTTTCATTTGCTCCTCTACCTACAATTTCTCTGAAATAGCAAACTCCTCAAGTCACCTTTCTATTCAGTGGATCATTTACTTAAAACAAAAAGAAAAACAAAGCGAAAAAAACCCCTTTCCTCTCCTTCCAGAGGCACGTGAGAGTTGTGAAACCTAATTTTATTTTTAACTCATCTATCCACGTGGTAAGCATGGATTTAATTCCTCTTATAAGGGAGACACTCTGCTAGGGACCCCTGTCTGCCTGTGGCCAAGGGGAGAGCCCCAGCCTCTACGTGTGAGCTGCTTTGGCTGCTTTGTGCAGTGCTGCTCACCTTCAGCTCTATCAGACTCATCACACCTATTTATAGCAAATATTTTTGTAACATTCCTCTAATCTCCTGATGTAAAAATCATAGATAATGTAACCCATCTATTGCCTAACTTCAAAAACCTCAGTATAGTCTTTTTAGAGCAATATACAAGAGAAGTAAAGGAAAGCCATTTAAAATAAAATATTATGTCAATATTTTAGAACTCTAATGAAGGATATGGTGTAGACCTAACCAAGGGGATGGAATACTGATAACCCGTCACCAGTGCCTACCTCTGAAACTCTCAAGACTTTCTAAAGAATCCATACGTAACTGAAATTGTCTTCTTTTATATCCTAGTTATCCTATTTAAAGTCAAAGTGCTTCCATGTTAGTTTACAGGCAAAGGGCTAGCCCCAAATTTGTACACACAAGATTCACCACTCCCAGACTGCAGCCTCCCTCCTTCTATTGTAAATTTTGTTTTTGCCTTTATTACTTGATTCAACCTACAAGCTGACTTTTGCATATCTGAGAAACCAATTTTTAGTGGGCAAAATAATGATTTGAACATCTCTGAATTATTTGTTGACCCTAGAAACATGTTGAGGTACCATCACAATAGAATAAAGAATGAAATAGCTAGGTGCTTGCAAGTACTTATGGTGAACAGGGTTTAAGACTTGTAAAAAACTTTTCCTTACATTCGACAGTGAAGTAAGTAAAATGTAAGCATATTTCTTTCCATGTAGGTGTACAATTTCTGTAAGTGCAACAGCTGCAGACAAAGAATAACTCAGGTACAGTGTATTAGTAATGGAAGTGAAACATGCTGCCTTGCTGGGAGGGCCGTTATATTTGGAAAAATGAACAAGCCTGGGAGATGTTATAAACAAATTCCCAACATTTACATGATATAAAATTCAGTTTATATTAAAACGATATGAAAGTACTTTGTGTTTACATAAATAGACTCAAATAGTTATAAATAGGATCATCACCCATCCTGCGTCACTGGCCAACAGATGAGACGTATGCAGGGCATTGACTAGTCCTTTATTAGGCTTGACCTTTCTGCACACTGAAGACCATCCACGATTCCTGCCCACTAAAGCCAGCAGTGCTCCACAATCATTGTGACAACCAAAAATGCATCTTCAGGTTTCCAAAACACCCTCTACTTGTGTTGTGGCTCCCACTGAGACTTGCTGTTCTGTGCAGTAGGTCCTATCCTGTACTGAGCGTCCTGTGGATAGGTAGCTTCAATAGAACGCTTCTTGGCCTCTTTGCCACCACTGACTTGCACACTGAGGGCTTCAGATATCCTGGTCTCAGCAGTCCATCTTGGTAACTCCCTGAGGCTATCCTCTATATCCTTCCCCCAACTAGAGAAGATGGAGAACCGGCTCCCCACTGAGCTGTCCAGCATCAGCACCACTGAAATGCAAGTCTGTTGAGAGCAACTTTCCTAAAAATTCTCTCTGTATTGTTTATGATTGCTTAAAGAAACAAATCCATGGAACATACAGAATGTCACTTTCCTGACTCCCCAGGGCTTCCTTGGCTGAGTCCTAAAGCAGGGCAGGACTTCATTAATATTCCGGTAGCTCCAAGTGAGTTGCATCCTCTCTGTATTGCCAGGGAGACTCCTTGTGCTGTCGTGAGAGCATCTATACTCAGGTCTGTAGACACAGCATTAATCTCTGTTTTCTTTTAAAGTCCTCCTCCAACAAAGCCAGGTTTTGTGGTGCTTGAAGCTTATAAAATTTGGAGGTCTTCTTTAAGAAAAAGAATATAGAATTACAAAACAAAATCAATATTTGTGTAGGATGAAACAAAAAAAAATTCACAACAAAGTACACATTTTGAAAAGCCACCAAATGTTACAAAAATCACAAAATCCAGAAAAACAGCACACTGTTTTTGATTAATTATTATTTATTATTTTATTAAAGGAGGGAGCAATCACAGGAAGGCTAGACAAGCCTGTCAGGACCAGGTATATAAACATGACCTGTATGAATGTTGGCAAGTAACTGAGGCTCTTTTGTCTTGCCGTTAGATGAAGAAATCAAATGCTTATTGGTGGATCTGTAAACATATGAAGGGACATATAGTTTAGCATTCAGTTCATTAGCATTGGAGTCAGACAAAAGTCAATTTGACTCTCATCTCTTACACTCACTAGCTGGGCGATCTTGTTAATACCTTAACTCTACAGGGAAGTGACTGTAAACCATATAAATTTATCTTATCAACCCAAATTAACATATATCAAATTTAATCTACCTTTAGCCAGCTCCAAAAAGTACCAGCAGCTACATCCATGCCACCAGACACAAGAGGAAATATAATACAAGAGTAGATAGAATAGAAAAATATAGCAGTTTTTGTGGATTTTACAAAATACATGACTATGTGCAGGTACTACCCCCTTGGAAGGGGCTGGTGTAAGTGAGGGGCCCTGCAGCGCAAGCTTTAACTTTAGGTTGAATCTGCCTCCCTCGAAGGACACAGGAACATACCTGCAAATTGTATTCCAGGGACGGCATGGGTACCCCAGAGCTCCCCCAAATGATCCAAAGTAACACTAATTACAACCCTAGGCTACCTATAAATACTGACACTCTCCTCGCACAGCACCAGGCTGACCTAGAAAGCCTCAAATAGACAGTCTCTGATGGGTGTGCCAACTGGATGTCAAGGATGATTAGTGAGGAAGGAAGGAAGCTCTCTTTCCCCCACTGACTTCGGGGGCACGCAGAGCAGAGTGTGACAGAGGTCTAGAAAGCAGCTGCCACATGGTCTGGAGGGTGTGCGTCCCTGCAGAATTACAATTATCTCTTTCACTTTGAAAAGTTGTCCACCTGTGCCTTTACATACTTCTCTGCCTTCTGCTCAGTTTTCCAACTTTTACTGCATGTAGATTTGTTCCACTGGAGGGCTGGTTCTTTAGTTTTTCATTTTGCTCGTCTGCTTTGTTAAAGCTATTGCCCAGCAATCCAAGATGGCAAACAGGATACATATCCTTGCCTCTATTTATTATGCGTTGGTTTGTTTATAACCTCCTATGTCTATAACTCTGTGGAATGCATGTATTTGGACCTACAGGGTTGGGTAGAAAGCAAATTTCCAAGGAGAATGGGTAGGGAAGGGACCGAATGTCTTGGCTATGTATACCTCAGGCAACTTAGCCTCTCTGAGCCTCAATTTCTTTTTCCAACTATTGAGAAAATAAGATCATTCTGACTCTACAAAACGGGTGTGAACATTAAATAAGGTTGTATATATAAGAGTACTTTCCAAAGTGTAACTGCTAATGTGGGTAAATAGGATTAATTTACCCTCTTGCATCAGCATTTTCCTGTTCGGCCACTCAGTAGAAGAGTCTTGTGGTGATCACTGCTGAGCACCCAAAGAAACAGCTCAGTGGCCGTCTAAGTAAAAGTCCAATTAATGACTAAATTGATTATAGTGTTCTTTTCTTTAAAAAATGGGTTTTTGAGTAAGGAAAAATAATTTGGATAATAAAGTATCAAGTCAGATAACAAAGAATAAAGGGTGGCTGAGCATTACACAGTAGCATGAAGTATGGAAGGCTAAGGTGTGTTTACCACAGGTGAGGTAGGTAAACAGTAAAAAATGCAACACATGTTTACTCTGTGTCTATTATATGCTGGACACAGTACTGGGTGCTTCAAATATATCGAGCAAAACAGTCAAAGACCTCTGTCCTAGTGGAGCTTGTATGCTAATGATTCAGAGTAATCGAGAAGCACAATGTGGTGGCAGACTTGTATAGAATTTTGGAAATTTTAACAAAATATTTGGGAGAAAAATAAAATGAAAAACTTACGTATTTGGCTAAGCCATCGACTGAACTACAGTTCTAGAATTTCACTGTAAAACAGGCATGGGTTGGAGATAGTCTTCTTGGAAGGATGTGCCAATTAACTCTTCTTGAACTGAACTTTACATAGAAATATGGCAGACTGTTTTAGCTTAGATTTCATACTTGTTTGAAATGCCTTCGGGGAGAAGGTTATGGAGATATGGATTCTGAAGCTCCCTCCCCTCTGTCCCAAACTCACCTTGTTTCCACTACCAAATCAATTATGTTAGGCCAAAATGAACTCATTGAGTCACTAGACTGTTGATGTAATTCACTCATCTACTCTAATTAATTCATTTAAAAACTAGCAAACATCTACAATGTACCAGTTACTGTGCTCGATGGTAACGATCCAACAATGATATGAAAAAAAATCTGCCTTTGGAAAATGTAGATGACCCCTGTTATAATGTGAAGGTCATCAGTGGAGGGAGGCATTCTGTCTCCTATCTCGGTAGTAAAACAGAAATTGTTTTAGACGCTATTAGCGAGAATTAGTTCTCTAAGTAAATAATTCACTCCTTCGTGAAATGTTTAGACTGCACTTTCTATGCTGCTCAGGGAATTGAATTAGACTTGGAGGATATGTTCAGGTATTAAAATGTGTACACCGTTTCACTGATCACAAGATAAATATTTTTTTAAAAACTGCAGCCTCTCAGCGTAAGTCACCCATGTATGACTAAGATCTCTACAGATAGAAAATAGTAGAATAATAACTTATTGAAAGTCTCATAAAACTTATGCTGTGATAGAAGATTGACAAATTTAGTGTTTAGATCTTGCTGTCACATAAAGGAAGAATAGGAGAAAAATACCAAAGTGCCAATCCGAGAGCCACATTAATATGTATCTCACAGCAGAATGCTGGTCCTGTATGGAGGCGGACAGGTTTTAGTGCACCTGGAGTAAGCTTCAGTAAATCCAGATCTCTTCTTTGGGTTGAATATTTGGTAGCTGAAACATTTTTCCTTTTTTTCCTACCCATTTCTGGGCTTACCAAGTTCATTGTTTTCTCTTTGGAGATGCTTCTGAACTCTTGAATGAGAGGAACTCATTTGATTAGAAACATTTTTTTAATAGTCCCTCATTGTCTTGCTGTCAGTTCAACTTTTAGAATCAGTCAATAATAAAAAAAAAAAGTAGCAGTCAATAGATATTACGCTTTCAGGAAATGTTTTAAATAGATTTGTTGTATTTATTAGAGTCAGTGTACATTTGAAAAGTACATTTGTGTGCAAATGATATTTATGCATTCTTCTAACGATGCTTCCTTTGCATTGGATTGGAAGACCCTTGGTTACCCCACAGAGGCTCCTAAGGGTTCATGGCTCCTAGGTTGGGTGATAGCTCTGTGATTCCCATTGAAAGAGTCTAGAACAACAGCCATGGAGACCTCAAATGACTGTAAGAATATAAGCATGGGTATTCTGTGTTCCAATTTGCAGAACAATGTTCTCTCCATTTGTTTAGTGGGCCATGGAGACCACTTGGCCATGTATTGCCATTCACTTCCCGTCCTGACCCCTGGGGCTTCTTAGATCTCAGAGTTCCAGAAGGTTCTGTGATTTCAAAACTAGGACTTAAAGGACAGCTATGGATAGGCTCTGCTACAGTCGCACAGGTCTGCCACTGTCGTACTTGGCAAAGAAAATCCTTGGATTTTCCCGAATACAGTCTGTAAACCACTTTCTGATCTCTGACAACCTGTAGGCTAAATATGTAAATTTTAGAATCTCTAATAATGAGGAATATGCAGGTAAATAAAGCACTTGATTAGGAAAATACACAGAAAATAGATCAGGGAGTTGCTATTGTATGCCACTTATAGCTCACACAATTCAAAAAAAAAAAAGAAAATCCAATTCAAAAATGGGCAGAAGACCTAAACAAGCAATTCTCCAATGAAGACATACAAATAGCCAGTAGGCACATGAAAAAAATACTCAATATCGCTAATTATCAGAGAAATGAAAATCAAAACTACAATGAAGTATCACCTCATAGTGGTCAGAATGGCCATCATTAAAAAGTCCACAAATGATAAATGCTGAAGTGTGTGTGGAGAAAAGGGAACCCTCCTACGCTGTCAGTGGGGATGTAGTTTGATGCAGCCATTATGGAAAACAGCATGGAGATTCCTCAAAAAACTAAAAATAGAGATACAATACAATCTAGCAATCCCACTCCTGGGCATATATCTGAAGGAAATTCTAATTCAAAAAGATACATACACCCCAATATTCATAGTAGCACTAGAAACAACAGCCAGACATGAACGCAACCTAAATGTCCATTGAGAGATGACTAGATAAAGAAGATGTGGTGTATGTACACACACACACACATATATACACAATGGAATACTACTCAGCCATAAAAGGAATAAGATAATGCCATTTACTGCAACATGGATGGATCTGGAGATCGTCATTCTAAGTGGAGTAAGCCAGATAGAGAAAGAAAAATACCATATGTTTTCACTTATATGTGGAATCTTTAAAAAAAAAGAAAGAAAAAATGCAAATGAACTTATTTACAAAACAGAGACAGATTCACAGACAGAAAACAAACTTACAGTTACCAGAGGGGAAAGGGTGTGGGGAGCGATAACTATGGAGTTTGGGATTTGCAGATACTACCTACTATGTATAAAATAAACAAAAAGATCCTGCTGTATAGCACATGGAACTATATTCAATACCTTGTAATGGCCTATAATGGCAAAGAATATGGAAAGAAAAAAATATATGTATAACTGAATCACTGTGCTGTACACCAGAAATTATCACAATTATCACAACATTGTAAATGAAATATACTTCATTTAAAAAAAGACTGTAGTCATTCCAAAGACCTCTATTTATTTTATCTCATATCATGAGGATCAATGCATCAGTGGGCCCCTGAGAAAATTCAGAGGTGGGTAAGGTCTATAAGTAGCTCGGAGAGGGAGACGGTGGAGTCGTCTGCAAACACAGACATGTTTTCTAACCCTCAATGCTAGCTGCTGATCCCAGGTAGGGATATCTTGCTCTCAACTAGACTCTGGGTGTCCTCTGCCCTTGCCAAGTGTCATTTAATTAGAGGGGTTTGGTTTAGTTACTCTCCCGTTCAGAATCCTTTCTGTCTTACTGGTCATGAAATTGCTTGACTGAGCTAAAAGGCAAAGTGACAATAATTGGAGACAAAATGTCTTTGTTCCCTTTCCCTGTGAGCAACAGACTGCGTCTTACACGCAGCATGTTGGTGGAGGCGGCCTCTTTATTGAGCCTGCTGACAGAGGCATTCTGGCACATTTATACCAGCTGAGGACAGCCTGCCCTGAAGAGTGAACTTAGTTCTTAGTCTGCCAGGTAGTCTTCTGTGAATGACAGTGATTCGTCCCTTGCGATTCTTTTTCTTTCTTACTGACTATTCATAAAGCAGCATTTGACAGCCTAATTTTATATAGCTAATAACACTTAGGAGCACTGTGATTTTAGAATGTCCGTTAGAATTTTCTGTGTTAAACTGTTTTTAATAAACAGTTCTTCCCTGTTTTCTGGCTTACCAAGATTTGATTACAGTGTTTATTCTTCTTATTGAATGATCTTTCAGCGATGCAAGCTAAGGATCATGTAAACTAGTCTTGATCTTGTTTGGCAGTAAGTAAAATGTGAATTTGGGTATATTATAGGAAAGTTCTTATGTCATTTGGTGGTTGCATGAAAGGAATAATTTATTACATATTTATTCAGCAAATACTTCAGTGCTGACTCTATTAGGATTTGGCTGTATAAAGGTAAATACTTGAAATGAGACCTAGAAGAACTCATAGTTAAGAAAGGGGAAAAACGTTTTTCTTTATCATACTACTGTGACACAGGTACCAGTGCGATCCCCATTTTACAGATAAAAAAACCAAGGCCGAGAGAAGTTAAATGAATTCCCAAAGGCCACACTGTTAATATGTGATGGGTCTAGCATTCGGTCCTGGATGGTCTGATGCTAGTTCCCAGGCTCTTGTGCGCAATAGTGTATTTCCTCTCATAGTTTTGTCTAGAGATACATTATGTGTATATCCATCTTTATTTTGTTTCTACACATAATTCATTCATAGTCTTCCAATCAGTTATGACTCTCTGTGGTATTTCTATTCACTGCCGATAGGTGATATTTACACTCAAAGGTAGTCAGAACAGAAATGAGGGAGAGAAAAATCGTTTGCTGTTCTTTTCATCCCAAGCTAATAAAATGTTTCCTTAGGCTGAAGCTATGTCCATGGGCCACAGGTCATCTTCTCATCATTTCTAGCCCTCAGCTATATTTTACTTTTATGTGCTATTGGACTCCCATAGGCACCCTTTAAGGAATTTATTTCCATTACAGGACGTGGACTCGGCCAACTTTGCCGCTCAAAGTTCAAGCTTCCATGCTCGATAAATAATTTCACTTTGTCATCCTGATTTCCTCCAAAATCTCATTTTCGTTTTCATGTGGATTTCTTTTTAAAATTACATCCTCCCTTCAATTCATTTAGCCAGCACCATTACCAGTATGAGGGAGAAGCATCATCTTCACTGCTGAAGCTCCCTCTCCAAGACTAGATTTGTCCAGAGGTGGGTGGCTGCATCAGGGAGGCTACGTATTGTGGTCAGGACTGAGGATTCAGTGGGTTCCTTTAAAGTGGTGGGGTGTCACTTTTTTAAAGGATAGTTATCGCCCAGAACATCCCAAGATATAGAATTGTGTTCTCTTCCTTGGAGTTTTCAAGCTGGAAGAGAAACGTTCCCTATGACAAGAGAACTGATGCACTGCACGGCAGGGTAGACCTGTTAGAAGTAGCATTGCCCTGTCAACGTGGCTACATGTGACATATAATGAATACCCACCATGCCAAACCAAGTCACCCTATCATTAAGCTGCAGAGCTCAAGGAGATTTTCATTCCGCAGTCTCTATAATGTAAATAGAGAAATTATTTTTTGTTCTTTCATGAGTTGTAGGCATAGATCTTGGAGAAATCTGGCACAACTCTCATAACCTTTGGCAGCCAACATGTATCTTCTTTCACCCATGAGACCACTAGAGTTGTTCCCGATGGAACATACTCTGGGACAAGGTTTTATAACATCACCTTTTGTGCTTTTTAATTATGGGGTCTCCAAACACTTAAAAGAGAGTATTACAGTTATGATTTTCTTTCTATGGCACTCTAGCAAAAGATAGTAATAATGATACCGATGATAAAAATAAATGTCATAAATTAAGCATTTATCATGTGGCAGGCACTGAGCCAAGTAGTTTGCATAAATCATGTAATGTATCAGGGAAGATTCTAATCCCCACTTATCAGCTGAGGACATTGGGGCATAAAGGGGATAAAGAGCTTGCCCAAGGTCATAGAACACTGACAGTCTGATCCTAAATACAACATCCTCCTCTTCTGTACACTTTGGTATGTGAAGAATTTCCTGCTTCCTATGCTGCTTTTCTAAACATACTCCATTGCCACTCAATTTCTCCAGCCAGAATGGGTTTTAAATTGCACTCACAGACCTATTTTCTTCTTTCATACAGTATTTATAGCAGCTGATTTTGGTAGCTGAGAATAGTACCATATAAATAATGAGGTAAGACCTCAGGCAAATCACTTAACCCCTCTGAACTTCAGTTTCCTCATTTGTAAGATGATGAAATAATAATACTTGCCTCACAGGATTGTTCAAAGATCAAAAGCAATAATGCAAGCAAAGTACTCTCAATGAATAAATGTTAGCTTGACTCCCTTCCCTTCCCATTACATCCTTTCAAGACCCAGAATAAGGAAATGTGGCAAGACTCATGGCAACATCTGAATACCATAAGGATTCCTGATTGATTAAATAATTCATTTCTCATCTAATTCCCAAAGGGATTTGAAGCAGCTCGATGAACATAAAAGTAATGTAATTATTGTAAATGTGCTCCATTTCCCTCATTTGATCCTACCTGTTACACTTTTCTCTCCACTCATCTCATTCATTCATCCTGGTGATCATTCAGTCGTTTATTCCTTGAAGAAATTTTGATTGCGTACCTACTGTTTGCCAGGCATCGTTTGGCATGCTAGACTAATCCACGTCTAAATCTTCTATTGTTCAGTTGTTCTTTCTTCATCCCTCCCTCCTTGCAGTCGTCACCAGTTCTTTTTAATCTTTCATTCACTTGTCAACCATCTGTAACCTGACATCTGATTTTTTTGTTATGGTCCCCAAATGACTCCTTAAATGCTAAACCCGACAGAAACATTTTCCCTTTTTATCTTCATTGTCTCTCTGTTGCATTTTACAATGTAGACCTCTTCTTCCTTCTTAAAACTTTTTGGTCATTTCTTGGTAGGCGTTCTCCTTGTTCTTTTCATTTCTTGTACTGTATCTTCTCCGATTCTCTCATATATCCTCTTTGCATTATCAATTCCTTAGATGTTGTTGGCTATTGCGTTCAAGTCTAAATAGATCCCTCTTTCCTGTCTATTGCTTTGCTATGATTTTTGTTGCTATTTATATTTTAATGACACGAAATATAAACGTCCAAACTAAAACTGTCTTTCAAGATTCAGACTCATATATATTATTGCTGACTAACCATCTCAAGCACCCAACTTGAAAATAACTAAAACTTGTTTTTTTTTCCCCCACAAATAAACACTTGTTCCACTAACATTTTCTATACCTCCACCCAGTCATGGTGCTTGGAACCAACCTAGGATATCTTCTTGAATCCTCCTTATCCCTGAATTTCCCATGTCATATCAATCACCAAGTCTTCTCTTAATGCCTCACAAATAAGTCTCCACTTTATTCGGATGACCTCCATCCAGTTTTGGCCACTATTCTTTTTACAGACAACTGCAACAGTATCCCAGTGCTTTCCCTGCCCTCACACTCGCAAGCTCAAATCCATCTTCTTTACCCAAAGCAGAATGATGCTAAGCATCTAAGTCATAATTTGGGCATGCCATCTTTTGCTTAAAACTTTCTAATGCATTTCATTGTCTACATTAGAGGTTTTCAAATTGTTTCTCTAAAATACTTGCATTTTGTTGGAAGTAACACAGGGTCCACGTGTTGATGACAAGGCTTAATGGGGGAGTTTAAGCAGGTGGAGACAATCCAGTCCCTGCCTCCTCACTACATTCTTCTACTGTCCTTCCTTTTTCAACCTGAGTTATTCTACTTTTATGTTTTTTTTTTAATATATTATAGTTTCACACAGCATTTTATTTGAAGTAAAAGAATGAAGGAGGTGTTCTACTCTGTTGATGGGAATGTAAATTGGTACAGACACTATGGAGGACAGTGTGGAGGTTCCTTAAAAAATTAAAAATAGACTTACCATTTAATCCAGCAATCCCACTCCTGGGCATTATAATAATATAATAATACATAACTTTGAACTCTAATTTGAAAAGACACATATACCCCAATGTTCATAGCAGTACTGTTTACAATAGCCAAGACATGGAAACAACCTAAATGTCCATCAACAGATGACTGGATAAAGAAGACATATATACAATAGAATATTACTCAGCCATAAAAAATTGAAATAATGTCATTTGCAGCAACATGGAGTGGACATACAGATTATCACACTGAGTAAAGTAAGTCAGACAGAGAAAGACAAGTATCATATGATATCACTTGTATGTGGAATAAAAAAAAGATATAAAATCTATTTACAAACCAAAACCAGACTCATGGACATAGAAAACAAACTATGGTTACCAAAGGGGAAAATGTGGGGGAGGGATAAATTAGGAGTTTGGGATTAACAGATACATGTTACTATACATAAAATACATTAACAACAAGGACCTACTGTATAGTACAGGGAATTATATTCAATTTCTTGTAATAGCATAATGGAAAAGAATCCAAAAAGAAAAAATTATATATATATATATATATATATATATATATATATATATATACACACACACACACACACACACACACATATATATATATATAAAACTGAATAGCTTTGTTGTACCCCTGAAACCAAAATTGTAAAACTACATTTCAATAAAAAAAATTAAAAAAAAAAAAGAATGAAAGAAGTGATAGAAAGGAAGGGAACTGACTGTTTTTTACAGTCTGAAAGCTACCAGCCTACGTAACATCCAAGGTTGACAACCTTCGGCATGACCTAGCCTCTGATCATCCTAAAACCTCATCTCTTAAAACTCTCTTGCCTTTTAACTTATGCTCCATCACATTCATTCAGCCACTTACTTATTAGAGGAAAGATGCAGTTTTACTGTGCTACTGCCCTCAGACTATTCGGTCTGAATGGGGCCAGTTCTAATTTTGCTTCTTCTTGAACTCATGAATCTACTTTGTGTTGCACAGTTGTTTCACAGAATTGAGATGCTGAATTCTAATCTTTCTGGTTTTTCATGCTTATTTACAGGAGGCTGGCTTTTTCCCCTTACCATTCAGAGAGATCCCATCCTTTTCCTCAGCATGGCAGGTGGCCCTATAAAACTGAGCAGCTGTGAATCTTTCTAAGAGACCCTTCAGGGATGAATTGAGAGCCATGTTTGACCTGTTTATGTTTGGGGAGGGTTTTTTTGTTTTGTTTTGTTTTGTTCAAAATCCTTTTTCTAGATTCCTTTAGAAATGAACCATACAACTCTACCCACTAACTAGGCAAGTATTTCTCCGTCAGGAAACTCAGCTGAGTGGGGAGCTGACTCTAAAATTAAGGTAGTTTCCATTTGCTTAAGTGCCATTCTCAGTATAATATTCTTTTTCAGGAAGCAGTCATTAATATGCATTTTAAGACTTAATTTAGAAGCAGTCTGGCATTGATCACCTCTCTGTTTACATTTTAGCTGTCTGCTGAGAGCACACGGTTAGACTCTCTCATAAGCTGCTTTTCCTTCTCCCTTTCTCTTCATTAGCCTCGACACCTTCCTTGGAGACCTTTATTAAAAAGATCAAGAGCAGAGGTTTTAGATTTCATAAATATTGCAGCAGCTTCACAGTCTTTGGAGAGTGGCTTCTTTAGATCGAAATAGCTTCCTATGGGGGCAGAGAGCATTTGAAAAGCTAACAAACTAGAAAGAACAGAACAAAAAGCTCTCTTCAATAAACACACAAGCACATTAGTGTGGGGGCCAAAGAAGCGTCATCATGGAAGAAACACTCACTTCTTTTTAAAAACTAGGGATTTTCTGCAAAATTATGAAGCTGAACATGCTAGAGTTTCTGGCCTGCATAACTTCTGATGACTGGGATAATTTTGTTAGAAAGCTAAAGGGAGTTCTGTTAACCTTTTAAAAAAATTGATCGCCACCACCATGTCTCTGATGAGGAAATATTCCATTGTGCTGAAGTCTATGTTTCAGAAAAGCTGACTGGTATTCTGTATTCTGTTTTTTTTTTTTTTTTTTTGGTTCACTCAACCTCAAATGTTGTGTACATATTCTGGGACATGTGTTTGGGTGCCTGCTGGGAGTGTGAGACAGAGACTCAGGAATAAGAAGATATGTAGTAAACGGTGGGAAACACTACTATATTGGTACATTATAATTTTTATGTATGATTTGCAATCTGAGCAATTCAGCTAATTTTTAGTATGTTACAAAATTGAAAAATTAATTAAAGTTCAGGAAGCGGGAAGCTTGGTCAAACCTCTTTGAGGCTGGGATAACTCTTTTACAAGTACCTGAAACAAATTACTTAACTTTTCAGTCTTTAATATGATGGTTAAATCCAGGGTTTAAAGTGTGGGGTTGGTGAACGAGATGGAACATGGAGAGAAATTTCTATGGTCCTACTTCTCACCTTGTGCTGTAGAACCCTGAATTTGCAGCACATGATTTTTGAAAATAGAGAAAAGAACAGAAGCCCCCTAATGTAATTTGTCCTTGCGCCAATGTTGGGGAGAGAATTACAAACAGCAAAGCAACATTCCAGAGTATCGCTTCACTTTTATCACTTCCACCTCAACCCCTGAGTAAAAGAAGCAGAATTTTCTTGGTGTCATCACACCTGAAAGGGTGTCCTGTATCATCCTCCTCACTGGCCTTCTAGAGTATAAGACCCCCTGGTTTCCAGTTAGCTCGGTGCTTTTTGCAGTTTAATGTTATTTAGAAGTACTTACTCAGCTTTGAAAACTTATCATTGCCCAGACTCACCAGTTAAACCAGGAATCAGGGTAGAAGCGTGATTCTAGTATGCAGCCACAGTTGAGGACCACAGTCAAAATGTTTTATAAATGCTAAAGCCAGGTATTTTCCTTAAACACACTCCTTTTATCACTGACCCAATCTTTTCTGGCTCCTCCATTTTTTTTTGGTCTAATTTATACTTTCTCTAAAAATTGAAGTATAGTCAGTTTACCATGTTGCATCATTTCTGGTGTGCAGCATAATGTTTTAGTCATACATATACATACATATATTTGTTTTCATATTCTTTTTCATTATAGGTTACTACTAGATACTGAATATAGTTCCCGGTGCTATACAGTAGAAACTTGTTGTTTATCTATTTTATATATATGGTAGTTAGTATCTGCAAATCTGGAACTCCCAATGTATCCCTTCCCACCTCCTTTTCCCCCTCGTAACCATAAGTTTGTTTTCTTATGTTTCTTCTTTTTTTTTTCTATGTTCTTTCTGTTTCTGTTTTGTAAATAAGTTTATTTGTGTCCTGTTTTTTCCTCTTAAGATTCCACATATAAATGATATCATATGGTATTTTTTTTCTTTCTCTTTCTGGCTTACTTCACTTGGAATGATGATCTCTAGGTCCATATTGCTGCAAATGGCATTATTTTATTCTTTTTATGGCTGAGTAGTATTTCATTGTATAAATATACCACAACTTCTTTATCCAGTCATCTGTTGATGGACATTAGGTTGCTTCCATGTCTTGGCTATTGTAAATTGTGCTGCTGTGAACATTGGGGTGCATGTATCTTTTCGAATTAGAGTTCCCTTGGGACATATGCCCAGGAGTGGGGTTGCTGGATCATATGGTAAGTCTATTTTTAATTTTTTCAGGAATCTCCATACTGTTTTCCATAATGGCTGCACCAAACTACATCCCACCAAAAACAAATTCTATGATTAAATTGATGATTATACTCAAAATTCAAGTGGTTGTTGGTTTTTATTTTTTATTGTTCCTCAGATGTTCCAAGGTAGGAAATGAGCAGCTCATGAATGATTATGTTTAGTTCGGGGCCTCCATTACCTGGGTCTTGAGTTCCATCATTGTCAGTTATAGGTTTTAGGTACAGGAAAGGCAAGAAGAAGAGAAAATAAGAGAGTTAAAGAAAAGGCACAAAGAGCTCACATGAATATTTGTGTGTAGAGATCACATGTAATGTTTTGGCAGCTTATAAAATGTCATGAAATGTCAATTTCTACCCAATGAGATCCTACTGTTAATTTTCAAGAAAACAAACAAAATATTCTCCAGGTAGGGCTAAAACTCAGGGGCTATGCTGTTGCCTAAAGCCTTGATCTACCAAACTTTCTTGGAACATGTATTATGGGTAGGTATGGATTTTTTGCTTGCAGCCCTGACGAATCTACCTGAAAGAAGATAGAGTCAAGGAGGCACTGATTTGGTGATCTGGAGTCTTGTCAAAACTCATGATGTGACATGAACAAAGGGGTCTTAGAGTTTTCAGTTCACTTTCCCACATCCCCATTGTTGCTGCCATAGAGCCAGCTTACTATTGAACTGATGCTCTGTTGCAAGACCCCTGCTCTCAGACAGAAGGAACAACTAAGTATAGCCTGCTGTCGCAGAAGGAAGACGGTTCTTAGCTCAGACAACCTTGAATTGAATTCAGGCTTCTTCATATTTTAGCTGAGTGACATCTTAGTGAGTTTGGAGAATTTAACATCTTTGAATTTTTTTTCCCCTGTAAAATGGGAAAACAATATCAATTTTACAATAATTATTAGAGAGACAGGGATAATAAACACAAAGCACCGAGTTTAGTTCTTGGTTTATAAAAAAATTCAGTAAATAGTGTGTCTTAAAAATAGTGTAGCTTAAGAATGGGTAGAAATGTGCAGCCAATATGGAGAACAGTATGGAGGTTCATTAAAAAACTAAAAATAGAGTTACTGCATGATCCAGCAATCCCACTCCTGATCCAGAGAAAAATATAATTCAGAAAGACACATGCACCTGAATATTCATAGTAGCACTATATATAATAGCCAAGACATGGAACCAACCCAAATGTCCCTCAACAGATGACTGGATAAAGAAGATGTGGTGTGTGTATACACACACACACACACACACACACACACACACACACACACACACACACAATGGAATACTACTCAGCCATAAAAAATAAAATGTCATTTGCAACAACATGGATGGACCTGGAGATCATCATTCTAAGTGAAGTAAGCCAGAAAGAGAAAGAAAAATACCATATGATATTGCTTATATGTGGAATCTAAAAAGAAAAGGACACAAACTTATCTACAAACCAAAAACAGACTCATGGACATAGAAAACAAACTTATGGTTACCAGGGGGTAAAGCAGGTGGGAAGGGATAAATTAGGAATTCAAAAATTGCACCTTTTAGGGAGTGATAGAAATGTTAGCTATTTTGATGGCAGTGGTGGTTTATGGGTGAATACATCTATCAAAATTCATCAAATTGTACATCTGAAATATGCATAGTTTACTGTATGGGAACCATACCACAATAAAGGTGTTTTTTTTTTAAAAAAAGAGTGGGTACAAAGGGCAAGCAGTGGATGAGTAAGTTAATCCAATTTCACGTCCTGCCTATATGACACATAAATCTTTTTCCCCTTTTGAATCAATAGTTCCAAGTTTTAAAATAATTTTCTCTCTTGACTTGCCAATGAACTATTATAATATCTGAGTTAAGATTAATAGTATCAGGAACCACTAGTAAATATAACATGGTATATGAAGGCTAACATAACATTCTGAGCTAATTGGGGTTGCAAGTCTTTATGAAACATATATCAGCAATGCCTGCCATTATATTTTGATCCTTGGATGCCTGTTTTGTGTGTTTATGTATGTATGTATGTATGTCCATCTGTTTCTTATGCTTGCAGTCCATGGCACTCAGACCGCAGAATCTCCATAGCTTAACAGTAGGCAAGACATTTTGGAGTTATCTATAATAAAGTATTCAGTGACTTAATTTGGGCAAGCACTCAATTGGATCTATCATTTTTATTCATTTATTCAATGAATATATGAGTACCAGGGGCTATTTTAAGCACTTGGTAGATCTATATTTCAATGAACAAAGAAGGTAAAATCTCCTGAATGTGTGGAGATTATATTGCATTCTAGTGGGGAAAAAAGCAGACAACAGATAGTAAACATGAAAAATAAAAATATTCTGTAATAGAAGGTGATGAATGTTAAAAGAACAAAGGACAAGGAGTACAGGGCGCCTGGAGAATTGTGGTGGAGGGGACAGGCTTCAGAAGAAACTAGGGTGGTCAGGGATCATCTCATGAGAAGGGAACACTTTAGCAAGCTCCTGAAAGAAAGAGGGCTAGCCATGCAAATAGGCAGGAAAGAGAGTTCCAGACAGTGAAAACAGCCAGTGCTGGCATAGTCTCAGCATAGCGAAGGTCAGTGTGATGGGAGGGGATGGGGACGCAGTTATCAGGAGGATATGAAGTTAAGCTGGGCAAGGTGGCCAGTGATGCAGGGCTTGGTGTGAACTTGTACTTTCCCCACCTATTTACAAACAAGAAGGTAGATCACAAAAAATGAGAAGTGACAATGTGATCACAACGAAACACTCAAGGAGAGTAACTCATCTCAAAAAATTGAATATTAAAGTAGATGCCCTTTTTCATTGTAACCTACAATATGTTTAGTCTGACAGGAAAAACTTTAACATGAGAGGAACCCCTTGGTAAGGACTACACTAGCCATCAAGTGTTAGAACATTAGACTTAGTCTCTATTCTAATTCATTACACGTCTCTTGTGAAATGAACTTCATAGTCCTTAGAATTGTATTTTTAAATGTTAGTAATCACTCTTCACCTTAAGACGCATTTCCTAAGGCAATTCTGCTGCTATTATATTTAAATTCTGCTGCACTTTAAAATATATATCCTCCTAGTTAATACTCTGTGGAAATGGGGAACAGCTGGGTAGCATCTTGTATATCATAATATATCATGTATGTAATAATTAGTATTAATTTATATGGAGAATGATCTCTTTTCCCACATAAAATATACTATTCCTTTAACCTACTCTCCTAAGTCCTCCTTAATATCACTTCGATTCTTTGGGATTATAATTGCTATCTAAATTTAATTTTTCTACCTGATTAGTACTGAATTCTTTCTAATCTACAGCAAATCAGATTAAAAATTATTCTCATAAAGGATGATCTAATAAATTTTCTGTATAACTCATGCTCAAATTGCTGGCTCCTGGGGAAAGAAAAAAATTAATACGTTTTTAATTGCCCAAGTATTACAGTAGATTGGTTAATTCCTATACCTTATTTCTTTGCATTAACAAAGTCAAAGAAACACAAAATGTGTAGGTTATTCTTTGCTGCATTATTAACTAACAAGCAGTAAAATTCACAAATGTAACAAAAAATTTAAAAGCCTGTTATTTCCAAGGTAAACTGTAAATTCATTAATCTCTCATCTAATCTTTGGGACAATGAAGGTGTTAGAAATTCACGGAGAATAAATTATAATTCCTTAGGATGCCTTAGGGTGCAAGTACTTTGGGGAAAAGAGGCCTCATAAGATATATATATATCCTGCCACCAATTACTCTCCAGCAGAGTACTATGTGCTTGGTTTCCAATCCCAGGGGTGGATTGGTGTTCACACACAGAATTGTGGAGGATAGCAAAGATCATCACTGTGCCAACCACCAGGATTAGAAGTTTAAATACTTTAGACTATTGCATCTTGATGTCAGAATCACCAAAGAAAGCACAACAGGGTCAGTCACAAGGTAGAACAGCACTTAACATACACACAGAGGAGACAGGATAAAGTCAGCAACAACAGTAGTCATGAGTCCCCCATTATCAGTGGGTTTCCACGTGTGCTTCTCCTGTGCTGCAGTGGAAGGACCCTTATCCCCTCCCCATGGAGGAAGATAAAGCAGTGGGGTTGGCCAGGTGCCATATGATGCACATACTTCAAAAATAGAACAGAAGAGTTCACACTGAGTATGAAACAAGGAAAGATATCCCACATGAGGCAGTAAGCTCAGCACAGCTGTGAGAACTCTACCTCTGGTTAAAGAAATATTTCAGCCTCAAGACCCATTCTCAAGCAGCTGAGTCAAGTTGAAAGACTCTGGTCCTTCCCAATAACCATCATGGAGGACAACTAGCCAATGTTAAGAATGCAGGTTAGATTTTGACAGCATTGAGATAGAGTTTGTTTCAGTTATTGGTGTGAGACAGACCACCTTAAGTTTGGGGGTGGGGTGTAAAGCAACAATCATTCATTTGCCTGTAAGTTTTCCATTTGGACAGTGCTCAGTGGGCAACCCAGTGTCATCCTGTCTTAATACAGTGACTCAGCTTGTGGAGTTCTCAAAGGAAAAGAGAACTAACTTTAGCTTCACTGCCTTACAGCCTTTGTACTGTTTTAGGTTGTGTTGAAAATGTGTCAACCTTCAAGGCTCTACCTTATCACCTTAAAAGGGATAAATTGTTGTACCAGTTATAATTCACCATACTTCTTTCTTCCTGTGCCATTCAGTATGCTTGAGGTTCCAGTGAAGCTAGTCAGACCACAGCCACAATCTACTGAGTGACACTAAAGAAATAAACAGTTCAGATGTTGCCCCCTAAATGCTTGAGTTAGCGGTGATAATAACTAATGTTAACTAAAAATGTATCACATGTTACACTGAAGATTCACTCACCATTTCCTTTCTCATCTCAAACTATGGCCAGTTATGTTGTCTAACCAACATCGTAAGAGAGGATTATGTAAAAATCTTCATATGGTATCATGTTAAAAATACAGCTACAAAATAAAGATTGCAAACCCTCTTTTTATTATTAATTTCCAAAAGGGAAATTAAAGTCAAAACTATAAATTTTTTTTCTCTTATTGTCAAAGCTTCCAAAGTAAAATCTCTTCTCCTTTGAAGAAATTAGGACTCAGATATCATTTCTTCCTAATTGTCTTGTGTTTATTCTCAGCCAGAGAAATCCTACACAGGTGACTGATTGCTTTCTTGTTTATATCCTGCATAAGTCATTTCCACTGGAAAAGGTAGAAATCCACAAGAACCCCCCAAATTATAGTAATCCAGTCTCAAATGTCCCACATCTCCAATTTTCCAAAGAAATATGTGTCAACAGGAAAATATCAGAGCACAACTGTAACATAACTCACAATTTTAACACTTAGAAGACGTGCATATAATTTCTTGGTAATAATAACATTTTATAATCTAAGCACTAATTCCCCTATCCAATGAGAAAAATATGTTTCAAGAACCCATCTCACATAATTGAAGTCTACAATCTTGTTTCTTGCCATAGGCCAAAGTAGGGGGTTTATTGTTATTTAGGAATGGGGATAAAATGGAGAAAATAGACATAGAAAGAAGTTCTTGGTTTCAGCTTCAGTGTGTGTGTTAATTCATAGCAGTTTTCCAGAATCCATCATCTGTGGATTTGGCGACCTTTAAAGATGCTACACCACTTGCTGTGTAATACAGGTATCTCTAACAGAGCATTCCCCTCCCATTCCTTAGCCATTGCTGTCATTCCTTTTACTTATTCATATGCTAGGATCACCCAGTAAATTACTGTTTTTACTTTAAACAAAGTCTACTTTTAGCACAATTAAGAATAAGAAAAATAAAATATTTTACTTTAATTTATTCCTTCTATGACATTTTCTTCATGTAGTTCCGAATTTCTGATCTGTATGATTTTACCACTCTTTTGAAGAACTTTAACATTTCTTGTAGGGTACTTTTGCTGGCTATGAATTCCCTCAGTTTTTTTATACTTTTTTTTTTTTAAATTAAAGTGTAGTCAGTTTATAATGTTGTGTCAATTTCTGGTGCACAGCACAATGCTTCAGTCATACATGAATATACATATATTCATTTTCACGTTCTTTCTCACTGTAAGCTACTATAAGGTATTCAATATAGTTCCCTGTGCTATACAGTATAAACTTGTTTATCTATTTTATATATATCAGTCAATATCTGCTAATCTCGAACTCCCAATTTATCCCTTCCCACCCCCCACCCCCCTGGTAACCATCCTCATTTTTTTTTTTTTTGGTCTGAGAAAGTCTTTATTTCTTCTTCCCTTTTTAAGGATTGTTCTTTTACTAGATATGAAATTCTTGGTTAGTGGTATTTTGTTTTGTTTTGTTTTGTGTTTTTAACATTTTAACATTTCACCCCACTCTCTTCTTGCATGGTCTCTGATGAGAAGCCCACAGTAATTTGTATCCTTGTTCCTTTATAACCAAGGCATTTTTTTCCCTTTTTGGCTTCTTTCAGGATTTTCTCTTTGTCTTTGGTTTTCTGCAGTTTGAATCTATATTGTCTAGGTTTAGTTTTTGTTTGTTTTGTTTTGTTTTTTGTTGTTTATCCTGCTTGGTCTTCTTGGAACTTCCTGAATTTGTGGTTTGGTGTCTGTCATTAAGTTTAGAAAATTCTCAACCATTCTTACTTCAAATAACTCTCCTGTTTTGTTTTCTCTATTTTCTTTCTGATAATGCAATTACACTTATGTTCATGCATTTTAAACATTTTCCATAGCAGTTCTTGGATTATATTTTATTTTTCATTCACTTATCTTTTTTCATTTCAGTTTTAATCTCTAGTGATATATCTTCAGTCTCATCGACTCTTTTCTCAGATGTGTCTGGCCTACAAATGAGCCCATCAAAGGTACTCTTTGTTTCTATTACAGGGTTTTTGATCTCTAGCGTTTCCTTTCAGTTGTTTCTTCGAATTTCTATTTCTCTGCTTACATTACCCATCGGTTCTTGCATGTTGTTTACTTTTTTCCACTAGAGCTCTTACCTTATTAATCATAGTTATTTTAAATCCTCTGTCTGATATTTCTAACTTCTGCATTATATCTGAATCTAATTCTAATATTTGCTTTATTTCTTCAGCCTGTGTTTTTTCCTGCTGTTTTGAATATATTGTAATTATTTATTGAACACCAGACGTATTGTACTGGGTAAAAAGAACTGAGGTAAAAAAGGGCTTAAGTGTGAAGCTTTATGTTAATCTGCTAGGAGCTGGGCTTTTAAAAATGTTTTTGGTAGCTGTAGGTTTCAGCTTCTAGTGTCCTTGTTTTTGTTTCTTTTTGTGCGTCTGTGTTTGTTTTTGACTCCGGGTTTCCCTAAGTACACCTCTTCAGAGAGTCTCTGTTTCTCAACCCTTTCAGCTGTAATCCACTGTTGTTATCCTCAAACCCTGGTGTGCAGGGGTAGGGGAGGACAAATACCCTCTGATCTTATGCATTTTGTGTATCTGTGTTTCTGGGCTGTGATCTTTAATTGTTTCTAGTGGTAAAAATCTTCCCCCACCTTCAATGAGACAGAAAGCCCAGAGAGCCTGCAATGGGAAGAAGTCTCTTCCCACGGGTAGATGAAGGTATGGTGAAGTCTTGTTTCTGGAGAACAGGCCTGTGCTATGGAGAATCTTCTGGGCTTATTTCACAATGGGCCACAGGGAAATCTTTATTAAATCTTCATCATGAGAACTTTGTGAAGTCCCTGGAGGAAAACCCAGGACAGTGTGGGATCCCTCCTAAGACCGTGGACCTCAAAATAGTCTACATTAAGCCTCCATCAGTTTTTTCAAAATCACTGCGTAAGTATTCTACAGTCTGGCTCCAGCAGCTCCTCCTCCAGGGAAGCAGATTTCATCTGTTTCTCCAAATTTCAGGTTTGCCCTGAAACTTTTGTTCTCTGATGGGTCCAAGGAAAGTCACTGATTTTTACTTTGTTATTTATTTATGTTTTTGTAAAGATGACCATGACAACTTCCAAGCTCTTTACTTGAGGGAGCTGAAACCAGTCGTCTGGGCTAGGACTTAAACCATGAAAGTTCAGAGTTTTCCCTTATGCGATGCTTAGTTATTTGAAAGAAAAAAAAAATCTCATCATTAATAAGACTTGTTTTCCCAGTTAAATTTTTTTAAAAGCATTTTTTCATATTTCTAGTTTTTCTATTGATCCGTATAGCAAATAAAATGGGGACTTGGTTGTAACTGGACCAAAATGGACAAACAGAGGTGGACAAACATCACAGTCAAGGTTCTTTTCTTTGCGAACCTGAGACATTCTACAATCTATTTTACTTTGGTTTCAAGTTGCTCTAATAAACACTTCAGACACAGGCAAACAGTCAAGGGCTTAAAAGGAAAGGTGAATGGTATAAACAGAAAAAAAAAAAAAAGCATACCTGCAGTAGGACAGAGCTGGCCATTTAAATGGGTCATTAAAGGAAGATACCATTTGACTATATCACTCCCTGGAGAGCTCCTTGGTGTGGGTTTATGAACTCTGGGAGAAGGGCCAAGTTAAGTCTAATTATATTTAATTTAACCCTACAATTTACATGCCTAACCTTTCTCGGTTCTGTTTCCTTCCTTTCTCTTTTTGCTTTATTTTAAATTCTGAAGTGAATCCACCCTTATTTTCTGATCTTTCTATGTGTTTGCTAAATGTTTTAATCAGCTATAACTTCTCTGTTTCTCCTGAAAAATTAATTGAGATGAGAATCTATTCACCCATATGCTTTTAAAGATATTCATAATAAAAATTTAAAATAAAAACATGTTGCAACAAATACACTCACCATTATTTCTGCTTGTTTGTTGTCTTTGCATTTTAGATGACTGACTTTACTTTAAATACAATCCAGAAAATCTAAGAATAATATAATTTGGGCTCTGGACATTGTTGTGGGAAAGATTCTTTTCTCTGTGTCTTTTGTATTTCTCCTCTTTTGCTTTCTCCCCCAATGAATGCTTGCTTTACCATATTTTTTTCTGTGCTCTAGATGGTAAGTGAGAGAGAGAGGCTCTTTGCCTTTCAATGTTGCTTTTTAAAGCTGTACATATATGCTTTTCTTATGTGTAATACTATAGTTTAGTAGTTCCTAACCTTTTGGTGGGGGTGGTCACAGATCCCTATGAGAAGATGAAGAAAGCCGGGGAATCATTTTATAGAAAAATGTACACACAAATCCATTTTGCATATACAGTAATTTGAAGAGGTCTACAGATTCCCTAAAGGCAAAATAAAAGTTTCTGAACTCCAAGTTAGAAACAATTGACCTGTCACATCTCACGGGTGGCCTTTGTCATGTGATGCACAACCTTCTTGTCTTATGCAAGAAATGTTACGACGTACCGAGTTTGGCCCACTCTGTAAAAGAGAAGCATTTCTGCCTGGTTCAACAACAATCTGTTCAATCTTATGTGACAGTGTTCTTTACCTATGGACGTTATAAGGAAGAAGATAGGATTTGTTGAGAACAACCCGACCTACTGTGTGTAATGGAACAATGCTGCATTTACTGAGCACATTTATGTATATAATAAATTAGAAAGGATACCCACGTAGTCTCCTATCCTTTTGTCTAAAGAACTAATCATAATCCTTAATCAATGTGACTAAAGGAAGGGCTTTGCTACAATCCGGATCCTTTGTTCTCCTTTGATGTGATCTTATTTCACTGGGAGGTTGACTTTTTGCTTCACAGACTTACTACCAGGTCTTAGATTTTGCTTATGAATTTGCACAAAATACAGACTTTGATAACTGAAAATTGATTTTTACAGAAGGCTTTGCTTCCCTCTAACATGCTCTGCAATATTTTGACTATAGCACGGCAAGGGTGTGGCTCTGTATCTTTTTAACTTGAGTTCACAGAGTTGCTGTCCATGTTCTTAAATAATAATTTGGATATAGAACAAGGTGTTCAGACTCCAGGATCAGTGGGGAGAAGTGGGCCTCTATTTGCTGTTGTGAAAATAGTTAAGAAGGAGCAGTCCATTACAACAGATGAACACCACTGATGGTGTTGCTATGGGTCCTTGTGAGCTAAGACTGAGCTCACTAAATTTTCATGGTTTCTTTTCTCTGAATATGTGTGTATGCATATGTATTTGTAGTTTGTGTGTATGAATGTAGTCGATATTCTGCTTAGTTCTTTCAAGTTTATGCAAATTATGCTGCGATTTGAAAAATGGTTTAATGAAGACATCTGAAATTTACAAGAGGGATAATAATACACATGTGATTGGCATGAACTAATTAAACTGAAATGTCCCAGGCTATTGTTTGCCAGGCAGTTATTTCATGGTGTAACAGAAATGTCATCATGCTGCTTTAATGTGGAATAGGTTTTCATCAACAAAAAGAAGACATAATATTAAGCTCTCTTAGTATCATCATGTTGGTTGTAAAATTCCTCTGTACCAAAGGATGACATTAGTGATTACATAGTGCTGAGATTTCAGGGTTTGGAACTGAAAAACAAAAACTAAAAAACTAGGAGTAGGGTCCCAGGTCTGCCACTTATTTGCTGTGACACTTTTATTACCCTCAGGATAGAATTTTATGAGGAGGGAGAACAGGACTTACCTCACTGGGTTGCTGCAAATTAACTGACACAATGTGGCAGGTCGTTCTCGTCTAGGGCTACTTACTGGGTTGGAGCTCTTGAATGTAAGCGATAGTTAACCCCCATGGTCTAAACCCACTCCTGTAAACATTTCAGAACAAACATCTTCACTTTCTTATCTGTTTCTAAGAAAAGACTAAAAGCAACTACTTCTGTTCTCTTTGGAGGCTTATTTGCTAGAGCTCTCTCACCAACACGTAGGATAGTCTACTATTTTAGTAACTACCTTCTTGCTTGGCTTGTTAATCAAAGCAGTTTCCTGCTTAGCAAGGCATACTTCACCTTGAGTCTTAATCCAGAGTTCCTTGTCAGGACAGGGGCTGATGAATCGTAAGACACCCAGATGATTCAATGGTTGTATTCTTGCCCTACTCATAGCCGTGAATTAAAGCTTGTATACATTTGTCTCGTCCATTTTTATAAACTGGTATCTATATTATCCAGTGTGTTGATGCTATTATTAAAGCCCTCCAAAGAGATACCCCTAGACTAGAATAATGTAACAATTTTCTTAATTATCTTTCAGCAATCTGACTAAACTTGGTTTTGATTCAGACGTGGTACCCAGATTAAGCTTCCTTTTAAAGCACAAGTATTAATATCTCTTGTGGGGTGTACCTATGCAACTTTAGTGAAATGACCAATAAAGAGCAGAATACTTCTGACTCTTCTAAAATTTATTTTTGAGGTTAGAACATTCTCTGAACTGTTCTAGTAGGACATGAGTTTCTATGTTTATTTTTAGGGTATCTACCTTTGCTCTTGTATTTCCCAGTATACCCTTTTCATAACATCACCACCCTATCCAGTATGTGTTATCACTTTCAACTAGAAAAGTAATGTTTTTGACAATTCAGTGATTTTCCAAATTCCAGTTACCACATCTCATCTGAGTCTTCTTTTCTTTGTACCATGGAATATAAAACTCTTTTTTCTTATAGTATAATTGGGCTATATTTTTCTATTAAAATTTTATTTTACTTTATTTTATTACTTCTAAAGGAAGTTTAAACATTGCTTCAAGAAATGCAATATTTGATACTGCTCTATACATGACACCATCCTGGAATTTTATTCAGTACTCTACTCAATATCCACATGTTTCATGGGTACTGCTTTCTTGCATATTAACTAATTAATTCTCTTAAGCTTTCAAGGAAAATACCTCCCCCCTGCCTTATTTTATAGATGAAGAAATTGAGGAGCAGAGAAGTGCCATAGTTTCCCATGGTTTCAGAATGACTAAATATTGAGAATAGGGATTCACACTCAGGACTGCTGATTTGAGTAGCAGCCTTTGCTCTTTGCTCTTTCCACAAGGCCACACTGAACTCATAAAAATGACATTTATGCTGCTGGAACTAAGTCTGCAAAGTCTCAAAGGATATGATTGACTTTGAACATGCACTTCTATTAAAATCCACCCCTCTCATCACTGTCACCGAGTCCTGGGAGAATGCCTTTTGTATGCCCAGACACATAACAATATGGTTTCTAAATGACAGTAATGTTAAAAATAACATTTTTCAGCAGTGTCATTCCATGAACTAATCTATGGTATAACAGCAATCTCTTCAGTTTGATGCTTTCTCTGCTGTGAATAGAAAGTTCAGGCTTTAATATATCATGATGTCTCTTTTATTCATTTCTTTCAACCTTTGGTTTAGTGCTTATAAATTACCTATAACAGATTTGTGAGTGATGCTTTATTTAGTCATCAGATTGGGTAGCATGATCCAGGTGCCTGCTGAGTGATTTTATGCAAGCTTTACATGCTGAAGAGTTCTGGTTGTAGATGTCTTTATTCATGTATAAACCTTATAACCTGGCATTCTTACAATCCTGAGATTTCAGAGACAGGGCAAATTCATAAATTTGTGGCTATCTGTTACTAAGGTTTTATTTTATATCCCTACAAATTTTGGTTGGCATATTTTTTAACTGTGAGGACTTTTGAAGACATATGATTACACACTGAAAATAACTGGCTTACTAGTCAAGGATCTCCAGAAAAAAATGGAAACAATGATAGGTAGATATCTCTAGGTACACAGACAGATAGGGGTTGATTTTAGGGAATTGGCTTATGCGATTGTGGGGCCTGGAAAGTCCAAACTTTGTAGGGTAAGTACACAGGCTGAAGACCCAGGAAAGAGCTGATGTTGTAGTCTCCAGCCAAAAGCAGTATGGGGCAGAAACTTCTTACTTGAGAGGGCTTTATTCTTTTTCTATTAAGACCTTCAACTGATTGAATGAGACCCACTCAGATTATGGAGGATAATCTGCTTTCCTTGAAGTATGCCGATTTAAATGTTAATCACATTTAAAATTTCTTCACAGCAACATGTAGACTGATGTTTGACTAAATGTCTGTGTACTGTAGCCTAGTCAAGTAGACGCATAAAATTAAGCATCACAGCTCGATTCTAATTTCTCATGTTGATTTTCTCTGAATTTTCTCTGATTTACAGAGAAAATCAACATCATTTAATTCTAGAGATATCAAAGCCTTCTGTGATACATATTCAAGTTAATACAATTTAATATAAAATTAGTCTTTTTGATTTTGAAATTAAATCACTCTTTACAGAGGTAAAATCTATAATTGAATTCTTTGGAATTAGTGATCACTATAACATAATTAAACATTTTCTTTAATTTTTACTCTTATAACTAATTATATCAAAGTTTAAAACTTGATTGTCATTCTTCCACAATGATAAGAAAGACAAGTTAAGGATTTGTTAAGGATTACTTAATATTTCATAACATTTCTGGGAACCTTATTTTAATTTTTCAAAAATGTTATCATTTAGAGTTTATTTTAATGAAGTTACCATTGCTTTTTGTGTTGAGAACAATATTCATTATATTTTTGAATCTTTAATTTATATTTCATTGCCTTCTGGATAGCAGACAATAAATATTAGCTCCTTACTTTCCTTAGAGTAAGAATTAAAATGCTACTAACAATATATCTTGGCATATACAAGACTATTCTATTGAATAATTTTAAACTGTTCTTATGTTTCAATGCCTCTAACATTTAACACATTTTAATGAAATCAGTAGAGCAGATTGTGGAGAAAGGAAGTCTGTGTCATCAGCCTATGACCATTGATTCTATTATGTCAAAATTAGCCAAGACAGGCTAAGCTACTCATAAAACAACTACAGAATCTCAGTGGCTTGATCAATCAAGGATTTGTTTCTTGCTCATTTACATTTCCAATGTGGGTCAGTATGGGAACTCTGCTCATCATAGTCATTTGGTAACCCAAGCTAATTGAGACTTGATTTATATGCATGTGCATGGTCATTGTGCCAAGAGAAAGGACACTTACAGTGAGTTGTATAGGCTGATGCTTAAAACTTCTACCTGGAGGTGATCCACACCACTTCTGCTCACATTATGTTAACCAGCACAAGTTATATGATGCCTGACTGCAAAGTAGGTGAAAACGTGTAATTCTACTGTGAACTTGGAAGAAGGGGAACTGAAATATTTGTGAACAGTCTTGAGACCCTGGTTAGGCACTGTTTCAGCTGTGATTCTGTATCAGAAATGATTTCAGCTTTCCTTGGCTGGGAGGCTCATAAACACATTCAGTTATTTCACACAGTAAGAGTGAGCAGGTAGGCAGTCTCCGAGTTGACATGGGTGCTCAGAGATGCTATAAAGGATAAAGCTATTTTCATATTTCTATTCTACTAACCCAGAATCATGGATTTTTGTCCTTCGCCTGACCATCTTTGGTTTCAGGAAGGCTTCCATTGCTATAAAGATTACATTTTCACACATCTGCTTCCAAATCAGGAAGGAGGGAACACGGGGGATGCATTTTCTTCCTTGATCTCTTTCTCTCTTTAGTCAGAAGAAGAATCTTCCCTAAAAGAAACAATTCAGCTTTCCTATCAGACTTCCCATTATTTTTCATTAATCAGAACCATGTCACCTGACAACTCTTAACGACAAGGAAGGCTGGGAACATGAGTGTCTGAAAGGGAGCAAAGAATAGCTATAGCTGGTTAGGAGATGATCTTGGCTGGCTGTTTTTCTTCCTCCAGAGCTGAGCATGTTGCCACTTGAACAAAATTGTAGCTCTAACATTAAAAAAAAAAGAAGAGGGAATTGCTATGGAGAGAACATAAGATTACCTTTCACAGGGAAAAAAAATCTTTGAGGTGGTAGCATATGAGCAGATCCTTGGAAAACTGGTAGCATTTCAATGATAGAAATGACATTTTGGGTGGAAAACATGAAAGACAAAGAGCCAGGAAAATGATAATGCTGGAGGGTGAGTCTGGGATTAAATAATGCAGAGTTATAAAGAGTTGGACTCTTTAGGGAGCCTTATAGCTGGGGGACCCTGTGATGTGGTGGTTAAGAACAATTACTCTAGACTTAACCAATCTTGATTCAATCTGAGTTCTACCACTTGCTAGCTGTGAAACGTTGAGCAAATTCCCTAATTTCTCTACGTCTCCATTTCTGTAATAAGGCAGTAACAAATGGTACCTACTTGTATTAAGTAGGGTAGACTAAACTGCTGTGATGTATAGCTGCAAAATGTAGTGGGTGAAATACAATAGAAGCTTGTTTTTTGTTCATGTAACAAGGTAGTGGGCAGGCTCTGCTCCAGGCTGTCATTCAGGGACCTAGGCTGAAAGCAGCTTTTCCACCTTCAACATACATTTTTCATAATCATTCTGTGATTTCTCCAGAACACCTCATTGGGTTCTAGGGAATGTTTCATGGTATAAGTATAATGCATATTAAGCACTTAGCATACTGCCTGACACAGGGTAAACAATCAATGAACATTCATGGTTATTAAAGTAAGCTATAATTTTGGCTTAGAAATTAAGGGGCTCAAAAAGGGTAATTGAAAGAAATACTAGTCTTCTTAAACCCTAAAATAATATTTTATGTGTTAACTACTTATTCTGAGCACAAAAAGGAGACAATTAGAACTGAAATAAAAATTTTTCTGTCAAATGTATGTAGGATGGTTCTGCAAGAGGTGTGATGGTTATAGGCTGACAAGTCAATTAGAAGATGAGTTGTAATGGTGTAGGTAAGAACTGGTGAGACCAGGAGGAGAATGAAAAAGGTAGTAAATTCTACTATCTGAGGGTTTGGAGAACCTCAGATCTTTTATATTTCTAAATGTCCCAAATTCAATATGTTGTTGGCATCTACACCTGTCACTGGCAAAATCAAAATATTTCTTTTATAATCTCAAAATTATTTTGTGATAATATTTGGGTTTGATGGCAGAAAATAGAATTGGAAGGTACCATAGGAAATCCCCTAGACATTTGATATGTGAATATTTATTTGGAAATTGACTTAAAATAATTTTGTGTTAATTTCCTCTTGCCTGTTTAAGAATAATTCAGTTTCTTTCTTGTTTTCTCCCTGCATGCCCCAAAATGATTAATACATTTAGTCACTTCTTTGAGTTTTTTCTTTTTAAAATATTTTTCTTCTTCATTAGAATTATGAATCTCTATTTTCTCTGATTCTACTACCAAAAATGCCAAAACAGTATATTGAACTAGTTATCCAGCATTATGTCAGCCAATTTGTTTAGCTTTTGCCAAAATTAGAATTGCCAGTATTCTTATCAGAATTTCTCACTAATAGCATCACTTATGGATACATGTTTTTCTTCCTTTTCTAAAAGTGCTGGAGAGTTTGAAAGCTGGAGTGGAATGGGAATTAGAAGGTAGAATTCATAGAAATAAAGGCCCTAATATGTATGTCACAGACTGGGAGGTCGTGCTTGCAATAATTAAGAATTCACCTACCTTGCTTCTTAACTGTTACTCTCTGTGGAAGCATTAAGGATAATTTGGGGGACATAAATACTTTCATATTATTAATACAAATCCAAAATATGCCCTGTCTTTTGTCCCTGGTAGTCCATGTCCTTGAAGCCCGTGCAAGCATTCAGCCACTGAAGCTGTGTGCGGGTGAGTCTTAAGTCTCATGGTGGTCCCTCATCCCAGGGAATCAGCTCTTGTCTTGAGCTATTTCTGTGAAAAAAGGATTTTTCCAATGCACTTGAAAAGGAATGAATTAAACATCTCAAAGTGATTTGGATTCTGGAATAATTGGGGAGTATAGTGACTAAACCATACACTCCTCCTTCAAGTAAGATGAGCTCATGTCATTGTTTAGACCAGTGTTTCCCAAACTTTATGTGTTTGGGCAGGGGGTGGGGAGCAAATTGGGGTAGGGCTCATATTCTGCCTGATGACACAGCTGGTCCGTGGACCACACATAGGTAGCATGCAGCCCTGCTCTGTTGGTCCCAGGGCTATGAAGTTGTCTTATGTTCTACTGCTGAAAGCTATGCTGGGGACTCTGAAACTCAGTGCACCTTAACCAGAACATTTCTGATACAATTTTTAATGGACTCTTATTTTAGAAGTTGCCCTTTACCAGAATAAAATAAGCCAGAGCTTTATTTCACAAAAGATGATTATGCATCTAGGACTTACCTACGTAATGAACCACAAAATATATACGGATGAGAGTTAAAGTTTATTTCAAAGAATAAAATGTTTATTGGAACGCATTTCTATTTTCCCATGTAATAAAAAAAAAGTCATATATTTGTGAGATACAGGCCCAGGGCTGAGATTCAGCAGGAGCACCATCCTGGCTGGACTAATTACTTACAGTTGATATCCATGCAGGGTCAGGGTCAGGTTCAGGGTCAGTGCCTGATATGGAGGTGCTTCTGTGATATTAAATAGTTTGAATACCACCCTGAAGTGTTTCCTAAGGGTAGTACAATAGTGCAACCTCCTTTCTGTCCGCCTGTGATTGAGTGAGCTCAGCAGTTTTCACAGTTGACGCTATTCACGCAATACTATGAATATATAAAAACTACAATATTCAGATATATTGCTGTTGATTTATAGTCCTAGGTTCCCTTGAAATCACATTGCTCTGCTGTCTCTGTGCACCAGGGCTCAAGAATCCAGCATCCCTGAGTATCCTGTGTTGCCATTTCTCCCAGCGTTTTCAGCACCTCCGCAGGACACCCAGAAGTAGGGGAAGAGTGTGCCGGTATTTTCTCCTTTGGGAGTTGTGGGAACTCCACTCTTTCTTCTCCATTTCCCTTCCTCCCTCTTCTCTGGAAACCAGACTCAGTCCCCTCAACGCATTATGCTTTCCCCAGGATCGGAAGAGAGTTGCTTCAGGGAAGTCTGCTTTTGCCCTACAACAGGGAGCTCTGCTGAAAATGAAAACACAGATGGGGCTGGCAGCTGGGGAATCCAGGGGAACAAAACATCGTTCCCCAACACAATAAAGTAACCTGCCACGTCTCCTTGCTGCTGTTTCTCTTTATATACACACCTCACGCTCCTTTCATGAAGGGAGCACCTGCTACTTCTGGCCGGTAGCTTCCCTTTAAATTTCCCTCCCATTGCTCAGATCCTGAGATCTCATTAATATTCAGATTCTCTAAAAATACATTTTTAGATCTGCTCCCCTACTCCAAGTGGCTCCTGCTAACATTTATTTGATCTGTGCCGTTTTCTTGATGAAATCCCTGGCTCTCCTCCACCGTGCTGTCTAAAAGTTTCTCTGATCTCGTAGTAGAACCAGGATTATTTTTAGCCCTTCTTTCCTTGGGGGTATGCATTTGGTATTTGCCTCCTTGACACTTTATGCTCCCAAACAGCTTTTAAGGTATACAATGAGTCCTCAATGAAGACTGATGCCTGCTGGGCCTTTCACCCACGTATTACCCAGGATGGGGCCCCGAGGGTGCTCCATGACCCACTACCAGTTTCCAAGACATTCAGTATTTTGCTACATTTCTTTGCCTTGTTTAATCTGCAATTCAAAGTCCTCCTCCCTTGGCACTCACTGTGGGCCTTTCAGAAATCCGCAGCTAGAGTACCTAATAGCATCCCACTGGGCTGCATTTTTTTCTTACCTTCTGTTTGAGGCCCTAAGACCACGACTATGCTGCCGATCATGATTTCCTTGGGTCTTCTTACCAGCTCTTTTTAAATCATGATTATGGATCTTCCTTCCCTTTAAGAAAGTAGCACACATTTTGTTTAAAATCCTGTCACAAGTGATGTGGCTACCTGTCCCACCCTTCTCCATCCTCTGCTCTGAGCATCTGTCCTGGGAAATCTGCAGAAACTACCTTTGCACATTCCCATCCCAAGGCATGACCCCAGCAGTGTGGTGGAAACATCTCTTACTAGGGCACTGTTACCTGGCAGCTCTAGTGCCAGAAACCTGGCTGTCTCCAGCAGGCTCCTCTCTTCCTGTGAGGGTGTTTTAAGCACAATTACTCTTCATTCAGAGTCTTACTTTTGTCCCCAGGCAGCTGAGTTCTGTGGCCTGATTTGATGCAGGCACAGCCTCCTACCCTACGCTATAGCAATACCCTGTGAACCCCAACCTCGGTGGTTCAGCCCAGGTGCGATGCCTTAATTAGCAGATGGGAAGATTGGTACAGTCCATTACTGAACACCCTTGTCTGCCAGACAAGCATCTACACGGAGGCCAAGATAGCCATTACTGGGGGTTCAGATTGTGTCTACCTGCTCACGC
Source organism: Camelus dromedarius (assembly GCF_036321535.1). Lineage (NCBI taxonomy): Eukaryota > Metazoa > Chordata > Mammalia > Artiodactyla > Camelidae > Camelus > Camelus dromedarius. The sequence continues at coordinate 64,312,049 of NC_087439.1, read as the reverse complement.
ACACCCACGGACAGCGCTGTATGCTGCCAAGTCACCAAGATCCTCAGCTGGCGTGGGTCCTTCTCTCTCAGGTCTTGGAGGCTGGATCTGTAGTCACTTAAACAAATCCCTCCCTCTTTGAATTGATATGTTTTCTTTTCTTTTTAGCCTCTTCCCCATACACTTCCCATAGAGTCTAAGTCTTCTTTTAATCTTCCAAATTAGAAATCAGTCACCTAATTCTATCGAATTTTATTTCAGATGGGCTGGGTGGTGACAGCCCTGCAGGTTTAGCAGCTGGAATACTGCAGATCAGTCAGACCTTTTCCATGCTGAAATGGTTTCCTCTCCAAGTCTCCAGTGTTGATTATGCTAAAACATCCTCTCTGTCTTCCCTCACTTGAAATTGCATTTGAAAATGCCTCCTTTCATTAGTTAGGTTTCAACCTGTACTATGACCAAGGGAGAGAGGTGGCATATTTCCCAGGTTCTAGCAGTAAGAATAAAGACGTTCTGAAAAAGTGCCACTCTGACACATGTACATAGCACCTGGCACAGAACATGCTTAATATATTTTTAAAAATACACTTATTTTTGAAGGATAATAAACATATAGCAGACTGTGCACATCATGTTTGTATAACTCAATGAACTTTTATAAAATGAGCACATTCATGTAACCACCAACCAGATCCAAAATTAAAGATTATAGCCAGAGGGCCCATTCTTGCACCCTCCTAGGCACTGCTCCTCCAAAGTAACGACTATTCATTCAACACCAGAGATTCGTTTTGCCTTGACTTTGAACTTTACGTAAATGGAATCATAAAATATATACTCTTCGGTGCCTCATTTCTTTTGCGCAACACAGTGTCGATGGGCGTCTTCCATGTTTTTGCATGTCCTTTGTTCATTTTTATTGTTCACTGTATTATTGTGTAAAAGTAGGAAGTACACTTTATTTATTCACTTTACTGTGGATGGACATTTATTGTTTGCAGTTTTGGGCTATTAAGAATTATATTGTTATGAACGTTCTTGTATTTATATTTTAGTGAACATTTATATGTCTGTTAGAATTCAAATTGCTGGGTGACAGGGTTCATGTTTAGCGTTAGTAGATACTGATACATCCCAAAGTTATTGTATCAGTTTATACTCCCGTAAGCAGTGTTTGAGAACTCCAGTGTCTACATTTTTACAAACACTTGATAGCGTCAGCTCTTCTAGTGGGTACGTGGTGGTATTTCATTGTAATTTCACTTTACATTTTCCTGATGGTTATTGTGGTTGACCATTTCATATGTTGACTGATCATTTTGCAAAGTGCTTCTTAAGCCTCTTGTCCATTTCTTTCAGTTGGGTCCTTTGCATGTATTCAAATGTTTTCTCCTACTTAGTGGCTTATTTTTATATTCTCTGCTGGTACTTCTTGATGAACGTAAGTCCTTAATTTTAATGCATTCTCATTGATCAATTTTTTCTTTATGTTTAATGCTTTTGTGTGTATGTGCGTGTGTCCTGTTTAAGATAATTTTGGATATCTCAAGGTCACTAAGATATTCTCTTGTGTGATTTTCAAGAAACTTTATAGTATCTTTTTATATTTTTATCAGAAATTCATTAAGGATTTATTTATATATGATATGACATATAAATAATGGTCATTTATTCTCATATGTATATCCAGTTGACCCAGCACCTTTTGTTGAAAAGAGCATCCTACACACACTGCACTGCAAGGCCGCTTTTGTAATACGATCAAGTGCTTAAATAGATGTGAGTTTGCTTCTGAATTCACTATTCTAGTCCACTGGCCTAATTGTCTATAATTACCGCTTTGTCTGAATAACTATAACTATATGGTAAATCCTGATAGCTGGTTGTATAAATCAACTTTGGTTTTCAAGATTAGATCTATTATTTTGACTCATCCTACTTTCATTGAAATTTTAGAATCAGTGTGTCATTTTTCACCAAAAACCCTGCTATAACTGCTTGAATAATTGATCTGCTTAGGGAAAACTGACATCTTTACAATGTTATGTCTTACAATCCATGTGAATTACATATGCTACCATTTACTTTCTCTCTTTTTGTTAGGTCTTCAGTTTTCTCAAAAATGATTTGCAGTTGAGTATATGATTTATATTACTTGCTGGAGTTATTGAGTATTTGATGTTTCTTGATATTACTATACATTGTATCATTTATTAAACTTCATTTTTTCTGGCATATATAAATACAATTGGTGTTAATATTTTTATGTTGGAGTCATATGCAGTCATTTAGTGAATTCACTCATTAACTCCAATTGTTTTTTGAATATTATTTTTGCTCTTTATGTGTAAAATCAAGTTTATTTGCAAATCTGCACATAAGAAGAGTTTTATTGCTTTGTACTGTTCTTTCTGACCCCATATTTTCCTTTTTTCCATTGACTTATTACACTGACCAGACTTCCAAGTCAAGCATTAAACAGAAGACAAGGAAATACCATCATTACAGATGATAGAAGATTTTCAATATTTTGTCAAATATGGTATTGGTTCTAGACATTTCATAGGTAGCCTTTGTCAGATTAAGAAAGCCTTTTATTCTTAGTTTATTAAAGAGTTTTCTGTTTTTCTTGAACAGATATTCAATTTTAACAAATGCTTTCTCTGAACGTACCGGGATGGTCATAACGATTTTTCTATGCTATTCAGTTAGTGCTTTGATATTAACTGATTGATTTTATACCAATAAACCAACCTTAAATTTGTGAAACATGTTGTGATATATTCTCATTTTTATATATCTATGGATTTATTTATTGAAATTTTGATTTGGGATGTTTTGTCCATGTTCATGAAAGAGATTGGGCTACCGTTTTCCTATCTTGTAATATTCTTGTCTGGTTTTAAGAATAACTGTTATACTGACTTCATTAAATGAATTGTGAAATATCCCCTCTTTTCTATCCTTGGATGAGTTTTGTGTGAGCTTTGTATTCTCTTGGCCTAGAATTTTCTTTTGGGGAAGATTTCTAGTTATTGATTGTATTTCCTTAGGAGTTATAAGACTTTAAATTTTCTATTCCTTTCTATCCATTTATCTATCTACCATCTATTTATTTTGGGATCTTTTTTGTTAACCTTTTTTCTAGTGTATACTTGATTTATCAATTTATACAATTTATCATTTTCTTTAACTCTCTTTAAGCTTAATTTGCTCTTTTTTCAAAATTTTTGGATAGTTAATAAATTATTGATTCTCAGGCTTTTGTTTCTAATATATTTATTTAGGGCAATGAGTCTCCCACCAAGCATTACTTTAGTTCAATCCCACAGATTGTGGTATGTTATGTATTAATTATTCTACTTAAAATACTTTATTATTATCATTGTAATGACTTGTTTTATCTATGGTTGTTTAGAAGTTTATTGCTTACTTTCCAGAGAATTGGAGATTTCCCCTTTTTTTCCTATTTATTTTTAGCTTAGTTCCACAACTGTCAGAGAGCATATTCTGTTTTAATACGTTTTAAGGACCAACATATGGTCTTTTTTTTTAAATGCACCAAAATCCCTTGAAAAGAATGTGTTCTGCAATTGGTACAGTGATCATTTATGCATGTATATTCTGCTGTTAGAGTCATCTACTGAATTCTTTCACTTCTGTTTTACATACATATTATTTTTCAGTTGACAAATCTATTCGGTATCTTTTATATATTCCTGTTCTCTGGTGAAATTCTCTTGATTTCATTGAAACTATTAATCACAGTTATTTTAAAGTCCAGTTCAGATCATTCCAACATCCAAATCACCAAACTGATTGTCTTTTTTCTCTTGATTTTGCTCTTCTCTTCCTGCCTTCTGGCATGCCTGGTAATGTTCCTGAACATCAGGCACTGTATATGAAAACTCTACAAACAATGTGAGTAAGCATTGAGGATCTCTTTCAGGATTCAAACTAAAAATCTAGAGTATATTTCAGGCAGGCTCTTTCTTTGTGGGACCTACACTTTGTTGTATGTATCCCTTCCTCTGTGAGATGGTAGAAAGCCACTCTGGTCCTCCCAGCTCTTAGATGACTACTCAGATCTTACCTTCTCATTTCATATTGTAAATTACCAAATGCCTCAACGGGAAATAGCTGTGGAATGCTGGGCTTACTTTATTGCACTTTCCTTCTGCCCAATGTCTTAGTCTCTAGTCTGGGCTGTGTTAGAAGTTCCAAACTCCAGTGTTTGCCTCAATATCCCTTTCATGCCAGAAGCTTGGCTTAGGTTCCCAGATTTCAGCCACTAATCTCTGCTCCACATTTTAGCCTCTTGGTTTTATGCCACTTACCACTCAGCAAATATCATAAGATAAAACGCACCACCAAATATTGGACTCATCTCAGTGTCCTTCCTTTTTCTTAGGGATCCTTGACCCTTAAGTCCTGGCTGCTTCAGCAGCTAATTTGATGCCTTCAAACATAATTTTTTTCTTTTAAATTTAATTTTCAGCAGCTTCTCAACTTGTTCTCATAGGGATATTACAAGAAAGATAATCAATACATTTATATTTATTTCTATCATTTCTCTTTTGTAAAATCAGGTAATAATGCCTACTCACCCTAACTCAAACAATGTTATATTTTGCATATCATGAAACATGAAAATTCAAAGTCACTATCTCTTTAAATTAATATTCTTTTTTATTTTAAAAACTTTTTTCTTTTCATATTCAACCTCTTATTAGAGATGACTTTCTGAATTTAGAATTTTTAAATAATGTTTTTTTCTAAATTTATTTCTTAAGTGATATATTTTGAATATTATCCTGAAAAAAAAGATATGAGAAATTTCTAGTATTCCTTATGTCTGTATTATATTGCATTGAATAAATACAGTAGAGTTATCGGGAAATGAGAATTTCTCTCTCTCCCCTCTCTTTTTTCTTTCTTTCTTCCTTTTTTCTTTTTTTGAATATGGAAGGCTTTTGCTCTGACTCGCTTACTGCTTGCTTTCTGCGTAATGTAATAGATTTTTCCAGTGAAGCCCCCTGCATTCACAACATTTTCTAGGACCTGCGAATATGCTCTCTGCACCCTAAAAATAGCAATTTCCTCACTGTTTTCCAGACCTGGCATGTTCTAATGAAAGTGCTTGCACAGAAGCCAGCACGTTTCCTTGCTTCATGCCTTTCCTGACATTGATGCTTTTCCGCTCTATTTCCTAGGTCGTCCCATACGATTAACAGGTTTCTCTTCCTTACGTTTCTTATTTATGTGCTACCTTTTCTGTAAATTATTGTGAACATTCACTTAATCAGTTTCTGATAATCAGTGATCTGCAATTATAAGCATTTGAACTATAAATGACCTATTGGAGACATCATTATCAGCAATAGCCAAGCACTGAGTAGACTCTGACGGTGATTCGCTGTGTGTTAGGTGCTCCAGGAAACTCTCCAACCCCCAAGCAGATTTAGGTCATAGCACTGGATTTTGTGATTTGAACTTTTTTGAGAATGAGACTGTGTGATTCAGTGGGTAATCCAGAGAAAGTCTAGCTTTTGAGAACTGTGTTCATTTAATTTTGTTTATGTTGTTTTAGCTTTGTGTTTCCATCATGCTTGTTGAGTCCATCATGCTTTATATATACCCCTATTATGCTATCATTATTTAGACCGCAGTAAATTGCTGTAGTGTCCAACTCCCATCTTGAAATGTGAGTGTCCTTGAGAATTAGTATAGTGTCTTACTCGTTTTTATTTATCCTGTGAAGACTTAACATACATTTGAAAAATTTCAATAAACTGATTAAAATGGGAACTAAACAGGATATGTATTAACCTTATCATGGGGCAGTTCAGTAGAGTGCTTTGGAAAGTAATCGTAATACTACGTGGGGTTATTTGTCCCTCCTATTTGTTCACATCCAGGAACCACCTCAGATAGATGCTTTGAGGATTTAGCACATCTCCTAAATTCTGAGTGGAAGAAAGCTCTGGTTCTTGCTCTAGACTTTAGTGAGGAAAGATATTTGGTCCTTTCCCCTCTTAACGGTTTAGATATATATATTTTTAAGAACAGAATATTTTTAAGTTGTGTGATATCAGTGATGTTTCTGATTTAGTACAACCGTTCTTGCCTTATTATGACCCTGACTCAATCCTGTCCTGGTGGGTGTTTGGTCACTTCTCCAGGGATATTTATCAGTGCTAATGGCCCCACGTCATCCATTCCATTGTTTTGTTTTGTTTTGTTTCTTTTTCTTTTTCCTTTTCCTTTTCCTCAAAAGCAGATGGCCCTCACATGAGGGATGTTTTACAAGATTACTAATTTTCTGAGCCTGAGCCTAAGTTATAATCCTCACTGCTATTTTTTTCTTTTATTTAACCTCTGACTCAGGGTGAAATTTATTAAATGCAAATATTGCCCATAGTTGTTGTAGTAAATAGTAAAGTTCAATTGTAATTTATAAGGTAAGAGACATTTAAAAATTAACTACATACATAGTAAACAAAAAATTCATGGTGCTTACAAATGATAGTCAATGAATAGTAAAATTTCAATGCATAATACTGGGGAGTATATATGTTTTTGTTTTGTGTATTATTATACTCTGGTTATTTTTCCTATCAATGGAAACAATGATATAATTGCAAATAAGATGCAATGAATCACAAATGGAAAAAGTACACTTATAAATAAATAAAAAAATCATTGCTTTATTTCTTAGCCCTGACACTTATCAAGTATATGGAGTTGAGGGAATCACTTGTTTGAGCTTCTCAATCCTAAACTTTTCAAAAAAGCTGGAGATAATATTCAAGAATTTGTTCAGTTGATTTGTTAAACTAAAATTAAGAATCAGTACTCATGTCTTCATAAATGATGAAGTACCACTCATATAGTCTCACTTTCCTTATTTTGTCCCTGTTCACTTGTTTGTATTGGCATGCAAATTTATCATTTATAAGGGAAGAGACATTTAAAGATGTGATCAATGGTGTCAGAGCCTATCCTATCTCTCCAATTAGATAAATCAATATAGGAAGGTGATATAACATAAGGGGTATAGAAACAGATAATTATAAGTTGTTCCTTCAAAACTATTCCTTTTTAGAGAGTAGAGTGCATATCACCTTTTTGGAAACCTAGGGAGAAACGAATGTGGTTCCCGTTAAAATGAGCCAGTTAAGATTAGAATATTAATAGTAGCTCCATTAATTGGGTGGTATGTATAGTGGAACACAGTGTATCTCTCCTTATAAGAGCTTCTCAAAGTTGTAGTTGGGTTTTCTCTGAAAAAGGATAAATAATTATACCCTATCTCCTTTCAAAGCACTAAACCAATTGAGAAGTAGACATAGGTGTCTAAGGGGGATTAAAATACCAGGTTGTCAGTTGGAAAGCAGGAATGGATAATGTAACTACAAATAGACCCCCTGGCACAGTACTTTCCCCCCTGAATTAAGATGCATTTCCTACCTAGAGGTAGATAAAATTCTCAGAAAAGATGCCTTTTCAGCCACATGAAATAATCTCAGTCTCTCCTATAACTTTGAACTCAGAGAACCTTCAGATTCAGAATTTTGACTTATTGGGGCTTCCGAACTTGCTTCTAGAAAAAAACCTTCAGACCTGATCAGCGCCATTAACACATGAATATGGGAAAAGAATGCTTTAGTTCTGCACACAAGACACCATTGACAACAGATGGGAATAATCACTTTAATAACTTAACCCTTCCCAATAGAAAGATGTGATCAATGGTGTCAGAGCCCTCCTATCTCTCTAATCAGATAAATCAATTTCTACATCCTTCAGGAAGGTGGTATAATATAAGGGGTATAGAAACAGATACTTCCAAGTTGTTCCTTCAAAACCATTCCTTTCCAAGGAATAGAGTGGATATCACCTGAGTGGAAACCTGGGGAGAGAGGAATGTGGTTTCTCTAATACAAGTTGTTTTTCCTTCCAATTTACAGTTAAGATCACAGAGCCTCAAAGTAGTGAAGTCACTTGCACAAGGTCTCAAGAGGAATGAGTAATAGAGCAAGGATTCAAATCCAAATTTTCAGATTCCCATAGTCTATATTCTTTAAAGATAGCCAAGGAGACAGATACAATAAAACTGATGTAAAAAAAATGTAGCTGCATGTGACCGATAACCAAGCACAGATATTTATCTGATTTTGAGGGTCATTATGCAAATCAAATTAGCTAGTGCATAGTAAAGTAATTTATAAACTTGGAGTTATGAACATATTACTGATTATTATCACAGTTAACATCTCTGTACATCAACTTCTTTTTGTATAGTATAAGGTTAATTCTTCTTGCCTTGGCTACATCTTAGATTGCAGTGAGGATTAAACACAATAATGTACCTGAAAGTTCTGTGTAAGCTGGAAAGCACTATACAAATGAAGGTTACCCTTATTGATTTGTAAATTAATTGTTAGTTCTCAAACATGAGTTAGTTAATACTTTAATGTTGAAAATTTGAACTACAAAGTCTGGTAGGAAATGCTGTTGTAAAGTAAACAGAGGTTGAGAACATAATTTCAGATGAACAAAATGTGACCAAGAGACTGATTAGACTAATTGAACATTACATCTTATTGATTTTGTAGCTTCTTTCTACTTTCCAGCTCAGAATGCAGAGAAGCTGAGAAGTGTGGACATCGGAAAACATTCATGTAAATCCAGTTCATCAACTCAATAGCTTTCTTGCTATAAAAAATATGGTCCCTGGACCAGTAGCTTGGGAATCACCTGGAAGCTTATTAAAAATACAGAATCTCAGACCCACTTCAGACTTACTGAATCAGAATCTTCAGAAACACTGCTCTATTGAAAGTAAGAAACAAAAAACAAAAAACCCCACCATGACTCATTATACCGCTAAAGGTACATGTGATTACTGGATTTCTCTAACTTTGTCTTCCATAGTATTTATGATACACTTAATCAGTATCTTTAGTACTATAACTGCCATGTTGTATAATAATTATTTAGAAAAAATACTAGACATCTGTGCAGACTTTTTCTTTTATGTTTGTACTTCCTCATAATTAATATAGTTTCCAACTAATCTTCAAGTCCTCTCTGGATTCATACACTCACTCCTTTACTCAATAGTCATGTTGAATGCTGATAATGTAATGAATAGTCTGCTATATTCTGAGTATATAATGGAACTTGACATAGTTTGGGTTCTTTAACTTATGGTACCTGTAGTTTAATGGTGAAAGATGGGAACAAATAAAGAAACACAAGAGTATAAACTGAGAAAAAAGCTGTGTTGGTAACAGGATCTTTGGTGGGACAGATGCTCCTTAGATGTAGTTACCAGGGCAGGCCACCTAAGGCAGCAGCACTGTAGCAGCTTTGGAGGATGAGAAGGGGCAGCCATTCAATAACCAAGCAGGATTCTAAGGCTTTAAGGATGAAAAGAGCTCGGTGTGTTCCAGAAGCTAAAAGAGGCTAGCATCTCTGGAATGGACTGGGTGAGATGGATAGTGGTGAGAGATGAGTTTGGAAAGATAAGCAGGACCTAGATGAGGGAGTCTTATGAGTCATGATTAGGTGTTTGTAACTTGAAGTACAAGAGGAAGTCATTGATGTGCTTTAAGCAGGCAAGGAAGACATGAAGGTGAACAATTGCATTTGAAATACATCCACTTTATATTTGAGAGAGATCTGGCTTCTGTAGGAAGTGCAAATTGGACAGGGACATGTTAGAAGCCTGCAGGCATATTCCAGATGGCTTGGATGAGAGTGATAGATTTTAGCAATATTTGTTTAGGCTGAGGATTGTGCCTGCAAATCCATTGTTCATCCCTCTCCTTTTCCGTTCTGCACTTCAGACTATGTTTCCCTGATGTATGTGGCTTCCAGTGACACAAATCACTGGTTGGAAGTTGGAAGTTGAAAGGAAGAGCATTTCTGTAGGTGTGGCATTTGACCCATGGCTCCAGCTCACTCCTGATTAGTTTGCTTTTGTTCCAGCTTCTGCCAGATGCTCCTAGCCTCTAGTCCCCAGTAACACCATATTCTCCCTTGGCTCTTTTACTAATTTTAGGGTTGCATGACCAATTTCTGTTTAGCTTTCAGCTCTTCTGTCATCTATGAAACCAATTCCTTGCATCAGATTTGCTTTGTTGCTAAATGCATACATTATTTCTCCTTTACTGTTTAGACCTTAGACTAGGATGTAGAGAGCAACAGGAGGGAAAGAGTCAAGAATATGGCCCAGATTTTGACTTTGATTGGGCAGGTAGATTGAAACAGGTACAATTTGGAAAGAGATGGATCAGTAATTCACTTTTGGACACGCTGGTCTTGATACATTCAAATGCAAACATCTCTGAGGTCTAGAATTCACACCAGATTCTAAGTTATAAATCTTTTAGATCATTAGATAGTGATAGTGACTGTAGTCCTAGGAATAGATAGGTTATCCAGGGAAAAATGTAGAGAGGTAAGAGAAAAGGGATTTGGACCGAATCCTACAGAATTTAAATTTGGCTGGTGGAGAAAGGACCTGCAAAAGATATTAACGAAGAGCTGAGAATTTCTTAGATTCAAGTTAGTAAAACAACTAGAATATACAGAATCTCTCTAACATTTATATCTCCTAGTTTATAAATTATACTGCCAAATTAAACTTCAACACACAATTGGCAACACAAAACCAGTAAAACTAGCTGTGGGCCCAACAATAGGAGAAAGACAACAAGGCAAGAGTCTTTAAGATTAATTTCATTTTAATTATGAAATAATTCAGTACTCCTGGTTCTGATGCACATTTTGCTTTTGATTTGTGTGCTCTGGGATTATGGCAGGACTGCAGCCTATGTCTGGGCAACCTTTGATGAAAAGCCCAACCCAGTCCAGAGGGTCAGTATGGCTGAAATCCAGTCCATTCTCTACACAGCCAGTGCACCCTGGTTCAGAGTTCTCTCTCCTGGAGGAAAGGAGCCTTTCTTGAAATCCCTACCTACATGGGAGAAAGTTTTTCTAACACACACAAAGGTATCTGTGCATTAGCAGTGGCTTTGGGACAGGACAGGATCAAGTGGTCTGTGCCATCAATCTCAATTTTAGCCTAACCTACCAATGACGTCAAGTCTTAGGCAAAGTCCAGGCCATATGCCAAGGAGAAAAATTTTGACTAGTTTTTCTCAAGGTATAATTCTTTTTTTTTTTTTAAATTAAAGTACAGTCAGTTACAATATGTCAACTTCTGGTATACAGCGTAATATCCCATTCATGCATATAAATATACATATATTTGTTTTCATATTCTATTTCATTAAAGATTATTATAAAATATTGAATATAGTTCCCTGTGCTATACAAAAGAAATTTGTGTGTTTATCTATTTTTGTATATAGTGGTTAACGCAAATCTCAAACCCCCAAATTTATCCCTTCCCACCCCTTTTCCCCTAGTAACCATAAGATTGTTTACTATGTTTGCAAGTCTGTTTCTGTTTTGTAGGTGCATTCATTATTGTCCTTTTTTCTTTTTTCTCTTTTAGATTCCACATATAGGGTGATATCATATGGTGTTTTTCTTTCTCTTTCTGGCTTACTTCACTCAGAATGACGATTTCCAGGTCCGTCCATGTTGCTGCAAATGGCATTATTTTATTATTTTTATGGCTGAGTAGTATTCCATTGTATAAATATACCACAGCTTCTTTGTCCAATCATCTGTCAATGGACATTTAGGTTGCTTCCATGTCTTGGCTATTGTAAATAGTGCTGCTATGAACATTGGGGTGCATGTATCTTTTCGAATTAGAGTTCCCTCCAGATATATGCCCAGGAATGGGATTGCTGGATCATATGATAAGTCAATTTTTAGTTTTTTGAGGAATTTCTATACTGTTTTCCATATGGCTGCACCAAATTATATTCCCACCAGCAGTGTAGGAGGGTTCCGTTTTCTCCACACCCTCTCCAGCACTTATAGTTTGTGAGCTTTTTAACAATGTCCATTCTGACTGGTGTGAGGTGATACCTCATTGTAGTTTTGGTTTTCATTTCTCTGATAATTAGCAATATTGAGCATTTTTTTTCATGTGCCTATTGGCCATTGTATGTCTTCAATGGAGAATTCCTTGTTTAGGTCTTCTGCCCATTTTTGGATTCGGTTGTTCTTTTGTTATTAAGTTGTATGAGCTATTTATATATTCTGGAAATTAAACCTTTGTCAAAGGTATGATTCTTAGACTATCAGTATCAGAGTCACCTAAGAAGGCAATTTCTGGGACCCCACACTGAAACTCAAGAAATTCACATCTGTAGGAGTTGGATCCAGGACTTCAATCTTTTACAGGCATATCAGGACATTCTTAGGCACCTTATAAACAGAAAACAACTGCTCTAGGGACACCAGGATGTCCCTGTGATACAGACCCAATTCGGGAAACATCTGCTTAACTCTGATTTTAAAGATCTGGCGATCTCCTTTTTGAAGACTGAAGAAAAACACATATCACATTGATTTGGGACCTTCTGTGAGGATGGAGGTGGATATAGGCCTGTAAAATATCCTAAATTACTCCTTTATGCTCCCGTTAACCTGTAGGATCTCTCCTGAAAGTCGTCAGAGAGAGTGGCTTTGAAAATGCACCGATTAAACCCATATATGTAGATGAATTTAGGCTGTAATGTTTAGGCACATTTTAAAGTATAATATTCAAAAGAATAACTTATTCATCCCCAAATGATCCCACTCCAAATTCTTCCCTCCTGGACACTTCCACCCCCCACCCTCCTGCACTTGATCATGAAGGTCATCGCCTTAGAGCAGCTGGACTGGTCCTCCACGTCCCCCTGCTCATCTCCATCCCGGCCACTTCATCCAGTTTATGTCCTCCAGGGCCCCTCCTCCAGTCTGCCTTTATCTGTTATTTGTTTGTTTATTTTTATTTTTTAATTTATTCCACTGGAAGGTGCTCAACACTAGAATATAAACCTCGTCTCGCTTGTCAACCACTGAAGACCCAGTACCCGACGTGGCATAGGTGATTGAAGTATATTTGCTGTATGAATAGACACATGCAAAAAAATGGACCTCTATGGGGAGCTTTTAGGATTGGGAGATGTACCTGTCCCCTTTCAACTTTGCTTTTGAAATGCTGATACTTAATTAGAGAGATGTTGTAAATTAAGCTTGCTTCAATATTAGGGGAAAGTCTTGGGTATTTTTCGTAAGTCACTTAGAGCAGTAGTCTTAGGAATCTAAAGCCATAGAAATTGCTGGGATGAGGGCCTTCTCCAGTACGTTAATTACTAATTTGTAATGAGGACCCATGAAAGCAACCCTGATGTTTGCTTAGTTTCTCTGAAGTCCTCAGCCAGGGTATTCCTCCTGTCTTCCTAAAAAAGATGCACGTCTGGAGGGAGGTGAAACAGCCGTTAATCCTGGAAAGTATTTGTCCTCCTTTCTTTTGACATTTTATTGCCCTTTAACTCATTTGTGAAAGATACCAAAGCAGAATCAGACTAGGGAATACAAAGCCTTTTCATTAACATGGCCGATCTGAGTAGATCTCTCTTTGTTCTTCCCTGTGGCAGGATGTTTTGATTAGTACATGAGGAGAGACTTTATGAAGAAAGTTAGGAAAATTTTATGTCAGTAGATAAAGAATCAGAGCAAAAAATACACAGATTCTATTTAGGAAGATACAATTATTTTCAAGGCGGAATTATAAAGTTATTCCTGGCTGTAAGTGCGGCAAGGCGAAAAAGAAAAATTAGTGGTGTGGTTGGTTATTTTGGAACACAGGAAAAACAAAGGCAGAGATTCTCAAGTCCCATCCCATCTAGGGGAAAATGCATCACTTGTGGGGGCTTAAACCCCCGCTAGGGTACTTTGACCATTATTTATTTTAGATTTCCGCTCTGCTGAGTAGGGGAAATAATACATGCCCTTTCCCCCTCATCAGCTTTTGAATCTCTGCTTTTAGCAATGATCCTTCTTGATACAGAACTTGGTAGTCATACTGGTAAAAGAACTGTGTTTATGAAACATGGAACAGGGTTTGAGATACGGGGCGATTTTAAATATAAAACAGTTGTGACTATAATCTGCTCTCTGTTAAGTATTTTTTTTTAACTTATTAGGATGTATTTCTATAGATTCTGAATTGTATTTCTTTTAGTAGCATTCTTTTCCAGGCCAGAGTGCAAGCCTCCTTCTTTTAGTAAAATTGTTCCTCTGCGTGTCTGTCCAAAGCCAGGAAAAAATCTCTCAAAGCAGAGGAGACTCCTTTTCATGGCTTGAGGTTTATCTCCACAACTCTGGCTTCTTATACCAGGACTTGCCATTTCCTGAAACGATCTACAGTATAAATATAGTTCCTCTTTAAGAGGAATGCCTCTTGTAGACGTAGTTGGGTCTCAGTTCTCTGACCAGATAAGACAATCAAAACATTCTAACACCAGTATACGTTGAGATACGTAGTCTTAGATAAAAGCTGAATATTTGTAGAGCCCAGCACCTCATGTAAATTTTTTAGTTAGTTTTACCTTCCACATGGTATAGTTAGTCCTGCATCTCTTTATCTCCTTCCTCTGGTTTTCACAATATCAATTTCAAATTTTCTGTGAGCAACTGTTTAAACAAAGATATGTACACATATATCCACATACACACACACAACACACACATACCCACACAGACACATTTAACTCCAGGAGAATAAATAGAATACCCAGACACTGAGTATTCTAAATCTTTAAAGAGCAAAGAACTCTTTTACCAAGGAGGTAAAACAAGCATTTAGAGACAAAAGTGCTAAAAAATGTACATAATTTACATTATGTTCTTAGTGTAAATATTCCTATTCCCAGTCAGGTAAACATTGTCTTCACACATTTCTCCAACGTAATGACTGGGGACTTGTTTTACATTCATGAAAATAAAGCACTCACTCAAGTGGATTTCCTAGAAAAATATAGCATCACATTTTCAAAAAATTAAGGTTTATATTACATACACATTACATTTTATTACATATACATATATATTTTTATAACATTGATGTTATACCCTATATTGCATTTTGAATAATGAACTTTTCCCTTAATCTTATGGTACATTTTCCCATCATTAATGGTTTTTGAAAACTTCATTTTTTGTGGCTGCATCCATAATGTGAATGTGCAATAACTGATTTTTTATCACATTTCTTTTGTTTAGAGGAAATCTATTTAGTCTCCATTTTTTTCTACTACAAACAACATTAGAATGTTTATCCATACACATTTTTTTGCTTCACTGATATTCCTTGAGATAGATTCTTATGAGTGAAATTATTGTGTCATAGGATCTTCTGGTGGAATCTCAGGAAAGTTGGTCCCTATTCTGCTGGCCCTGCTACATAATAATGTTTCCTTTTTTGCAGAACTGATGAGGCTAATAACTTATGATCATTGTTAACTAAGCAATGTTTGTCAGTAGTTGCACTTGTCCATATCTGCACTGAGGACAACACAGTACTACCTTAAATTTTCTTGCTTAAAAATCTTTTTTAAGGAAAAAGTTGTTTACTTTAAATAACTGGTATTTGTTAATAATATATTTACTTTATGCATATACATTTATTCAGTGTAATCACAATGAAAATTCTCATGTTCAAGCATAATGAAAAGTGAGTTTAAACATCAAACTCTTAAAAGGGAGACATATAGTTGTCTGTAACTAAATCGAGTCTCAGAAAGTATAAGCAGATTCTGCCAGGTCTGTGCCCACTACTTATGGATAGTTATTGAAAGGGCTCATTCTCCAGGAAGCACCTTCTTTGGACTCTGAAAGGGGTATTAGCATCAGATGAAACGAAACCTGTGCTCTGGGGAGAATCCAGCCCCAATGCGCCACACTGGCAGTTGTAACCGCTGTCCTGTGCAGTGCAATTCCATCCTGATTAGGGTAAGTTGATTACCCACATCTGGGACTCGTGTTTGATTAGGCTCACGGAGTTTTGCTTCTTCCCATTTCCAGGCTTTCTCTTTCCTCCATCTTCTCTGTCTTTGTGGTCATTGAATTTCATTTTAGTCTGTGGTCAAATTGATGACTTCTCTAAAGTTTCATTAAATTTTGATTACTTTGAGTCCTTGTTCCAAGGTACTGCTATGTTTGCCTTTTCTAAAGTGTTCGGACCTTTGATTGAGTAAATAAACAATCAGAAATGCATGTAATTCTATAGTCACTGCCTGTCACAGTCAGTGAATTGTTTGTGAGTGAACAGGTACGATTTTCATTTCATCTCTGAATGCTTACTCCTTCTTAGAT
This sequence comes from Camelus dromedarius, assembly GCF_036321535.1. Classification (NCBI taxonomy): domain Eukaryota; kingdom Metazoa; phylum Chordata; class Mammalia; order Artiodactyla; family Camelidae; genus Camelus; species Camelus dromedarius. The sequence goes on along the minus strand of NC_087439.1, from coordinate 64,295,774 downwards.
CAGCAAGTGACCAGAGGAAAACTGTTTCAACCTTTGGAAAACACACTTAAGTAGGATCCTTCCCTATCTCTGTGTCTGTCTGTCTGTCTCTCTCTCTCTAAGTAGGATCCTTCCCTATCTCTGTGTCTGTCTGTCTGTCTGTCTGTCTCTCTCTCTCTAAATATGGATAAATAGATAAATAGGTAAGATGATAGATATCATTAAGAACAGAGTGCTGCACATATGGTAAACGCTAAGTATACGTGAGTTCCTTTGTATTTAAAAATGTTTACATTTTAATTTAGTAATGCAAAGTTTTACATTTTAGTTTGGATGTGTAAATTAAAACCCCCTGAAACTGCCTTATCTCTGAAATGGTTAAGTGAGAATTTTTATAGCTTACAAAACTCCATGTAAGTCAGCATCTTCATTTTACATATTTAAACACAAATGATCTAGGTCAAATTTCATAGTAAATTAACACATTTTCTGCGCTTGCCTTTGGCTAAGTGATTATAAATCCACAATTTAAAATATCCCTGCCTACCCAAGGAGTCCCAGTGGAGGCAAACAATGAAGAATTCTTACCATTATGCTGAACTGTGATGCTGGAAGTCTTCTTTTGAGGTACTAGAGGTCACCGTTTTCCCTGTATAACAAATGGCAATACAGTTTCACCCTCACAACATAAATGTTACCAATTTTCATAGTGTTAGACACAGATAGGCTACACTGTCAAGTCAGTGTTAATAGCTGGAGTTTTAGAGAGTTTGAATGCAGTTTTGAGATCCCACTTAAACACATTCAATAATGTAGACTTTGAGTGATGATTGTAGATCTCAGAGAAATAACAAACTTAGCACCAGCAGTTAGTCAACTGTCTTCCATTCAACAATTCACTCAGTAAATACTTCAAGCATCTTGCCAGTGATTATTTTAGATTTTGGGGGACACATCAATAAGTAAAACAAACATGAATTCTTATGCTTATGGAACTATTATATTCAAAGCCAATTTTATTAATGTTATCCAGCTAAAGGAATGGTTTATCTGTTACTCCTTATTTGTACATATAATGCTGGGCCCTTTCATAAAGATAATAAGATGAATAAGTTACAGGGAAGGAAATATTTTGAGATAAAAGAGCACAGCACATCACATAATCTACCATATTACACATATCCAATTAAAAATGAAAATTGCAAAAATGGCAAGACTGTTACTACTGTTAACGATTTTATGCTATATTAAAAATTACTAATATCCTGTGAATACAGAAGGTTGTTTGACTTACCCAAGAACATGCAGAATGTCAGCTTTTTGTCAGGGATATTCCACTCCAGGTGGTTCAGAGTCAACACAATTACTTTTGCTATGAGGGAGTTGTCAGGCGAACTTCACACGTTGTATTGTTTATTCTGCTACGAAGCTAAAAACCGTCACAGTCAACGTGACAGGTGCTAGTCCGTTTTGCTTAGATGGTATAGCATGATCTTCTTGGGAAATGGAAATAATGTAAAAGGTTTAGACACACACAGACCCACACACCCAAGAGATGTTTAATTAAAATGAAAGATAATGATGAAATTTATGAACTAAAATGTTATTTTTCTATTTTGAAGAATAATATATTTTTCATTGTAAGAAAGGAGTTATGCTATGAGAACTTGTGCTATTATTTTAAAAAACAAAAAATAAAAACAAACTGAAAAAGCCTATTGACTGAATTCAAACCTAACAAAGAAATAGTGGATGGGCTAAATTAAAAAAGAATACCAATAAAGCAAAACATTGCATTTGTTTATGAAAACTTATGTTTAAATGAGAACTGAAAATTTTAATTAAAATAATTGATTGTTTTAAAATGTTTCATACAAAATTCTAATTTAGAAATGTACTATTTTTCTGTCACCACCATTCTTTGAAAGCTGACTTTAGCAGCAATGAAACATCTCATTAGATTGCACAGTGTTGTTTCAAGAAATAATTATTTGGTTTATTATAATTCCTTTCAAAAAGAACAAATCTTTTCTTCAAAAAGTTCTGTGTGTACAAACACACCCACACCTTTCCCACACCTTTTATATTTCCTAATTCTCCACAGAACTTTTTCTAAAAAACAAATTAAGAATATAATTATTAAGAATAAGTATAACATTATTCTTAAACACCCTTAAATTACTTTAAAAACCTGTGGAAATGATTTGGGTTTAAAAAGTAAGGGAAAAAATCAGCACAGCATTTGTTGCTTTTTGGTATCACAAAACTCAAAACTAGAAGAGGCATTTCAATAGGTTTCCTGCTTTGGCATGAAGGCTTTGGTTTAAAGAGCTAAATAATTTTGACTATTTCAACTTTTTGATCCATACCGCATTTCACATCACACAGCTTTTCTCTTAGTCTCCGCAGCAAGATACTTTCTCTTGGTTTTAAATTCTTAAACACCTTTATGTTGCATCTCTATACCTCATCTGCTTTCCCACTTTTAAACCTTCTTTCAAGTATGGAGTGACTTTATTATTCTTGCTTGCTTGGTATCTCCCATTCTCTCCAAAGAGTCTAGTTCCAAATCTGTCTGAAATATTAGGTCATCCTTTTCCTTCCTGCCCCGTCCACATCCAAAGATCATTATTATTTCAACTATTTTTATGCCAGTAGTCTCCACTTCTTTGTCTGACCACATCTTTGAGGATTCTTATCTGCTTCTAAGTTCACTCACATGGCTGTCAGTTACAATGTGTCAATTTCCAGTATACAGCATAATGTCCCAGTCCTGCATATGTTTATATATGTGTATATATATATAATATATATATATATATATATATATATATATATATATATATACACACACACACACACACATTCTTTTTCATTAAAGGCTATTACAATATATTGAATATAGTTCCCTGTGCTATGCAGAAGAAATTTGTTTTTTAATCTGTTTTTATATATAGTGGTTATCATTTGCAAATCTCAAACTCCCAGATTTATCCCTTCCCACCCCCTTCCCCCCATAACCATAAGATCTGCTTTTAAGTGTATTCACCTGGGCCTCTGCACAGGACTGCCTCATGACACGGCAGCTGGCTTCCCAAAGGTGAATGTTCCAAAAAGGAATGAGAGAGTACTTCCAAGACAGAAACCATAGTCTTTTTACATAATCTAATCTTGGAAGTGATGTACATTACTCCTTTTGTCTTCTTTTCATTAGCAGAGAATCAAGGAGAAGTGAATTCATAAAGACATAAATACAAAACACAGAATCATCAGGGATCATCTTAGGGTCTGCCTACCACAGATGGAGAAATGAACAATACTAAAAGAAGCAAAGATAAATAAAAAATAATAACACAAAGTGAGATACTGGAAATAATTCCAATTTATCAGTAACCACAATAAAATAAACATTAAAATGAACTGTTAAATATAGGAATTATTATATTCAAAATATGAAATATGTCCAGAAAAAGAGTTGGAAAAAAGAGCTAAAACTTTTTATTTGCAGATAATGTTATTTTTAATAAAATATCCAAAACTCTTCACACTCTTTGAATTTATTAGAGAGCTGATGCTCTCTACTAAATTTTTAGGATTTAGATTTTTTTTAACATCTTTTATTGATTTATAATCATTTTACAATGTTGTGTCAAATTCCAGTGTAGAGCACAATTTTTCAGTTATACAAGAACATATATATATTCATTGTCACATTTTTTTCTCTGTGAGCTATCATAAGATCTTGTATATATTTCCCTGTGCTATACAGAATAATCTTGTTTATCTATTCTACATTTTGAAATCCCAGTCTGTCCCTTCCCACCCCCCGCCCCCTTGGCAACCACAAGTTTGTATTCTATGTCTATGAGTCTGTGTCTGTTTTTTATTTATCTTTTGTTTGTTTGTTTTTATATTCCACAAATGGGTGATCTCATATGGTATTTTTCTTTCTCTTTCTGGCTTACTTCACTTAGAAAGACATTCTCCAGGAGCATCCATGTTGCTGCAAATGGCATTATGTTGTTGATTTTTATGGCTGAGTAGTATTCCATTGTATAAATATACCACATCTTCTTTATCCAGTCATTTGTTGATGGACATTTAGTCTGTTTCCATATCTTGGCTATTGTAAATAGTGCTGTTATGAGAATGGCCATCCTTCAAAAATCCACAAATGACAAATGCTGGAGAGGCTGTGGAGAAAAGGGAACCCTTCTACACTGCTGATGGGAATGCAATTTGGTACAGCTACTGTGGAAAACAGTATGGAGATTCCTCAAAAGACTAGGAATAGACTTACCATATGACCCAGGAATCCTGCTCCTGGGCATATATCCAGAAGGAACCCTACTCCAAAATGACACCTGCACCACAATGTTCATAGATTTTAAGATCAAAATCAGTATACCCAAATCCTGTATGCCAGAATCAAAACTAATTAGAAAATATAGGGGGTAAAACTTCAGTTAATAATGACAATACAAGCAATGTTTCCCAGGAATAATCCTGACCAAAAATGTTCAAACCTGTGGGGATAAAATTACAAGATAATGGTGGAGGATATAAGAGACATACAACCGTTACTTGGTATCTACAGGGGATTGATTCCAGGACCCCCATGGACACCAAAATCCATGGAGGCTCAAGTCTCTTACATAAAATGACATAGTATTTGCAAATAACCTACATACATCCTTCCATATACATTAAATCATCTCTAGATTACTCAGAATACCTAATATAATGTAAATGCTATGTAAATAGTTGCCAGCACATGGCAAATTCAAGTTTTGCTTTTTGGAACTTTCTGAAAGTTTATTCCCCAAAACATTTTTGATCTGTGTTTGGTTGAATCTGCTGATGTGGAACCAGAGTTCTGATTGTACATAAATGGAAAAATTGGTACCTGTGCATGGGTGGGAAAATATCATTAATACTAAAATACCAGTTTTCTTCAAATTAATATATACATTCAATGTAATTGCCATTACCAACAGGTTTTTTTTTGGTAAAATTAGAAATGTCATCCACAAAATTCATATTTAAGAGGAAGCAGAATAGACACAGTAATTTTCATGAGGTACATGGGAAGAGCTTGGTCTACCAGATGCATAGACTTACTCTAGAACCATAGTATTTAGAATGGTGGAATTAGCAAAAATACACTAATAGCACAAAATAAGGGATCTGCAAAGAGACTAATACATATAAGATGGTTTTATATATAACATAGTTGGCATTACAAAAACAGAGGAGGGAAATAACAAATTGCTTTATATATAGTGACAAGGAAATGGAAAAATAAAATCAGATGTCTTCCTCACACCACATACCAAGTAGATTTTTAAGTAGATTAAGGTTCTAAATGTGTACAGCTAAATTTAATTTAAGACCTCTAAGTAAAACAAGACTTCTTAAATAAGATAAAGAAAAGTGCAGACAATAAAGGAAATACATATACATTTGATCATTTTTTTTAACATACTCCACAAAAGGTACTATAAAGGCTAAAAGAAAAAAAACTTTGGACTCAGTAATTTTTGCAACACACATAACTATAAAACTATTGGTTATAAAAGATTCCTAAAACTCAATAAGAACACAAACAACACAAACAAAATACACAAAACACATGAACAATTTCCAAAGAGGGAAGCCCAACAAGGAAACTAGATCTATACTCTTGTAATCATGGAAATGAAACTTAAAAAGGAATTAGAAACCATTCTGTGCCTATTAAGTTGTCAGAGCTTTGACACAGATATGAAAATCTACTAACACATGTAATGCAGTTGGTAAAAATAGAAAATGCAATTTTGGAGAACAAACTAGCAATAGATAATAAATATGAAGATGCTTTTACTATACAATCATCAAATTCTGTTTGTTGGTGTACAGTCAGCCCTCCGTGTTCACAAGTTTGACATCAGCAGATTTAACAAACTGCAGATTGAAAATACTAAAACTTTGCACAGTTCCAAAAAGCAAAACTTGAATTTGCTGTGCATTGGCAACTATTTACATAATATTTACATTGTATTAGATATTCTACATAATCTAGGGATGATTTAAAGTATATAGGAGAAAATGTGCAGGTCATATGAAAATACTGTGCCATTTTATATACGGGACTTGAGCATCTGTGGATTTTGGTATTCAAGGAGGTCCTGGAACCAATCCCTTGCCGATAGAGAGGGGCAGCTTTATAATAGGAGAAAATGCATAAGAACTTGTGCATAAGGAAGTGCAAGAATGTTGAGGCTTTGTTTTTAGTAGCCCAAACTAAAAACATCCTAAATGCCTATCAAGAGTATAAATATTAAATCATATTATGGTTGTAGCACAAAACTATAGTGTTTAAAAGGAACGAACATTGTTGACATGGTTAAATGTCAGATACATATTGTTTAGTGAAAAGAATAAGTTGCAGAAGAGTATATATACTGTCATTTGTGTAAAGTATAAAAACCAGTAAAAAAGATAAATTATAATACATATCTAAATATACGGTAAACATTTAGGTAGATTCATGGAATTGATAAAACTCAATTTGCAATAGTAGTTCTCTCTTGAGAAAGGCAAACAAAGAATGTCAGTTATATATGTTCTTTGAAAATTCTTTGAAAAAAAAAGTAGCGGTAAACAAAAGCTACTAGTAAGATTTGATAAAGCTGGGTAGTGGGTGCATAGATGCTCATTATCTCAATTCCGTATTCTTATCTCTTTAGTTGAAATAATTTACAATATATTTTTTAAAATAATTACCATTCCTGTCGATTTCCACTAACATTTCTGTGGTCCAGAGCAGTGTTGATTTATGCTTACAATTCTGTTACAGCCATACTGTCTGCACTCTCTGCCTTCAGTCTGACCTTCTGCCAGCCAATTCTAGACTATCACTTAACCACCATCAGTAGGAACCTTTAATTTCCTGCTATACCAGTCCGTAATAGCTACACTGTACCAAGCCCACGCCTCTGTTTCTGGCTTTCAAGATCATCCACAATCTGTCCAGACTGCTCATGCTTATAACTCCTTCTCTTCCACAGAAGCGTATCTAACTACCCACTGCCCCTTCACTCAATTTTAAAACCATTCATCAAAGCACACAGCTGAAGTGACATAATTTCCATAATGTTTCTTTTCTGACGGCTTCAGCTCATTCAGGGTTTGTATTACCCATAAAATCAGCGCTGTATCATTTACGGCTTAAATAGTCCATATTTTGTTTTTAGAATTTGGATTTAGGCATTTAACTAATTTTGTGAGGGCCAGGAAATGTCTGTTTTCTTTTGTGTTAATCACAGGGCTGAATACATTAACTTCTGCAAACTAGGTCTAATGGATGATCGAATGTCTCTTAGGTCTTCAGTGTGAAATCTGGACTATTTTTGATTTTCCCACTCTTTCACCCCTCTTCTAACAGTCACTAAGTCTTATTTTCCAGTTTCATTAATTAATTTCCATTCTGTGTGCTTCTCTCCGTTTCCACTCAGCATCCTTGTCAAAGCCACTGTTACTTTGTGCACGTAGCATATGGCTTAGAAAATTACAGTGTTGAGGCTTGTATGTCTCCACGAAGTTGCCACCTGATACCTGTACAGTGGGGGGATTTCACTGTTCTTTATTAGCAGGAACCTGTGTAATGACTCTGGCCTTCCTCTAAGTCCTGTAATGAACCTAGAGTAATCTTTATAAAATTTAATTTAGTCACCCCTCTGCTTAAAGTCTTTTAATGGCTTTCCGTTGTCCTTATTAAAGTCTCAAATACGTAACATGACCCATAGAGCATTTTGTGACCTGCCGCAGCCTACTTCTCCAGCCTCACCGAGTGCCATCCAGTGGGAGGCCCTAGACACACTGCCTTCTTTCAGCTCCTCAAGATGCCCTGTGCTTTATCCCCCCATGTATCTACACAGAGTCATCTGGAGCCCATTTCCCACCGTCTCTCTTCACATGAGCAATATCTACTTATTTTTAAAGTCTTATTTTAATTATGATTTTCTTGGTGAATCTTTCTGCCTACTCATCTCACTCAAACTTTTATAATTTCAATAGTCCTTTTTAATTTATCTTTTGTAACACTCATCAAAATGTAATTAGTTTCTGTTGTGTTTCTTTTCCATGAGTCTATAAGCTCCATAGGTAATGAGATTCTATTTTCTTACCTATTTTACCTCCAGTGGTGACATAATGTCCTGAAGAAGGTGCTGCATACATATTCATTGATTGTATTAGTTCATTCTTAAGAAATATTTATTAATTGATTTTGACTGATGAAAATACATGAAAATGTATTCTTTTACATACTTCTCTCTGGTTACCTCTTTTCCCTAGCATTTGCTGTCATTCTATTCTTAAAGATTGGGGGAAGATAAACAAAAACAAAACACTTTGGGGAATTCTGGAGGAAATCATTTTTAAGCGAACCAAAAGTCTCAGTATATACAATAACTTATTTTTCACTTTTTCTAAAGTTGAAAAATAGAATTACACCTATGATAAGTAACAATTTTTTCTCCCTTTGTAAAGTGTGATTCCACTTATCGGAGGGTCGGGGGGGTCATTGACTATTTTTTAGATAGAAATTCATGGGGATTAAGGAGGAACCAAAATGTTTATCAGAGTAGCATTTGATATTAACAAAACAAAAACGCATAACCCCCAATGGTTGACGTTTTCAAATCAAGCGCTCCTACTCAGTCTGTTTGTTGTCTAATACTTTCTTTAATTGTTTGCCCTGTTTGCATCTGTGCTCTCAGTGTTGCAATAGTCCTACATGGTGTTCGGAAAGTGTAACACCATCCCACTCTCAAAACAGAGAGAGAAAAAAGACAATCTACATTTTGTACCCTGCCATGTTCCAGCTGCTCTAGGTGACCAATGGTAATAGTCATTTGCCCAAAATAGAGACTCAGTTCACAAATGGGATTGGAAAACAACTTTCTGATAAATGTGGGAAATATATTCTTCTTCTTCTATGGTGTATACCTTTCTTTATACATAAAATGAAAGACATTCTCAAATTCTACTTGAGCATAATAACACATGAAACAGCAGCTTTTATAATGCTGGGTATTGAAAGGAACTGGATTCATCTGGTCAACCAGGGAACACAACCTAATGTCTTTGGAAATGAAATTTTTATTTATTGACACCTTACAATCTGCAGAGTCCTTCTAAAGGCAGTGTTATGTATTACACATTTATGGTTCATTTTATGGAAAGACTGTACTTGCTGTGGAAGAGAGGGGTTTAGAGTTTCCATCCTGTGCTTACCTGGCAAATACCTACTTATTTACATAAAGTTTATGGTGATGAGCTTCAGAACAGAAAGGTTAACTGGATTAGAGGGGAAATCATCAAGGAAGAATTGGGTCCCTCTGGAAGTGATACATTTCTCTTAACTCCCTTAAATTGTGTTTTCACTTCTCTTGGTGAAGAGAAGTGAAGGAATGGCTCATTTTGTAAATGATGAAATGTTCTAGGCCTTCACTGAGGTAATGGGAAAAAGTCTGTTCCCAGTGTTTATTATGCATCTGATTGTTCCTCTAATAAACTAAATGTAATTAAAAATAGAGCAGGGCCATTGCATTTTAATAGCTTGGATTCTTCCCTGTGGAAGAGTCAGCAAATAGTAAGAGAATGTGAAGATTCAGCTCCCCAGCACCTGCCAGGCAGCCTTTGTCAAGATTAACAGTATCACACCAGGTTATTAGAGGAAACATAAATACTTTTGAGGCTCTGTGGGTAGTTACGATATCACATTTTATTATCTTCTCCTAAAATGGAATTACTTACTGTAATTGCTTGCCAGTCACAGACCAGCAAACATGACAGAAGAAATCCTACGTTTTGGGGAGAGGGGTTGTAACGCAAAGGCAGCTGACCTAGAATGTTTTCAAGGACACATTATTATGTATTCATAATCATCATAATTAAAATTTTGTGGCACTTTCCAGCTTCTAATATAGGCACATGTTTGTGCAGTGCAGTTGGAAGTCGGCATAGCAGTTATTTGAATTCCTATTTGAGTAACGAAATAGGAGTGTGAATATATTGAGTGATTTGCCAAGAATCCTGCTGCTAGGAAGTGCAAAGTTGAGAATGAGTCCTTATCTCCTAACGTCACAGTCTGTTCTTTCTGCCCTTCTGCATGGCATCGTTTAAGTTCAACAACAAATACATAATATTTGCATTTTCCTTTGGACTATAACCCTTCTTGGGGAAAAGATGGTTTTGAAGAAACTGAAATTTCCCAAAGAAATGATGGAGGATAACCTAAAATAAAAGACATTTAATAGGTGGGACTTTTATAGAAGCTGACAGATTCTATGTCAGACATAGGCTATTTGAGAAAATGTAGAAAGTTGCTATTGTTGTAAGATGAGAAAAGTGATGCATTTGGAGACACACTTTTATTATTTTTGTTTTTGTTGTCTCTATTCCCAAAACAAACTTGATTATTAAAAGGTGAGACGCATCAAGGAAATAAGAAGACAAGTACAGACTGGGAGAAAGTATTTGTAAAAGGCATTACTGAGTAAAAGACTGTTATCCAACGTGTACAAAGAACTCTCAAAACTCAACAGTATGGAAATGAACAACCTGATTTAAAAATGGACAAAAGGTCTGAACAGACGTCTCAACAAAGACTCTATACAGACGACCAGTCAACATATATAAAAGGTGCTCAACAGTAAATGTCATTAGAAAGCTGTAAACTAAAACAATGAGATTCCACCGTATAGCTATCAGAATCACTAAAACCCAAAACACTGATAACACCAGATACGGACTAGGATGTGGAGCAACAGGAACGCTCATTCGCTGTCGGTAGGAATGCAAAATGATGCGGTCACTTGTGAATACGGTTTGGCAGTTTCTTACAAAACTAAAGGTAATCTGACCATATGGTCTAGAAGTTGTACTCTGATATTTACCCAAAGGAGTCGATACCTTATGTTTACACAAAAACTTGCACATGGATGTTTATAGCAGGGTTTTTTTGTTTATAATTGCTAAAACTTAGAAGCAACCAAGATGTCCTTCAGTAGGCCAACAGATCAATAAACTGGTACATCCAGACGAAGAAATAAGCTATTCTATCCTATTACAAAGGAATAGGTTTCCAAGCCATGAAAAATCATGAAGGAAACTTACATGCATAGTTCTAAGTGAAAGAAGCCAGTCTGAAAAGGCTGCGTGCTGCGTGATTCCCAGCGACAGCCCCATCTGCAGTTCTCTGATGACATAAACGGTTGAGCACCTTTTTATAACTTGACTTGTCATCTGTATAGAGTCTTTGTTGAGGCATCTGTTCAGAGCTATTGTCCATTTTTAAATTAGGTTGCTCATTTCCTTATTGTTGAGTTTTAAAAGTTCTTTGTATATTTTGGATAACAGTTCTTTACTCAATAATGTCTTTTACAAATATTTTCTCCCAGTCTGTACTTGTCTTATTTCCTTGAATCTCCCCAGTTTTTGATAATCAAGTTTGTTTTGGGAATAGAGATAACAAAAACAAAAGTAATAAAAATGTGTCTCCAAATGCATTACTTTTCTCATCTGACAAAGATAGTGACTTCCCATATATGTCATTCTGAAAAAGGCAAAAATATGGTGACAGTAAAAAAGACAGGTGGTTTCCAAAGGTTGGCAGGGAGGGAGGGATGAATAAGCAAAGTACAAAGGCCTTTTCGGGCAATGAAAAATTATTCTGTATGATACTAGAATAGTGATATATGTCATTATACACTTGTCAAAACTCATGAAGTGTACAACACCGAGAGTAAATCCTAATGTAAACTATGGACTTTGGGTGATAATGATGTGTCAGTGTAGCTTCACTATTGTAAAAAGTGCACTATTCTGTAGTGAGATGTTGAGAGTGGGGGAGGCTATGCATGTGTGGGGATGTGGGACGTATGGGAATTCTCTGTAGTTTCCTTTCAACTTTGCTGTGAACCTAAAACTGCTCTAAAAATAAGTATTGTCTTATTTTAATAACATTTTAATTGAAGAAAGTGGTATGGGGAACATCACATCTATGTGGAAGAATGGATGCTGTTACACTCAGTAAAACGATGTGTGGCCAGGAAGGAGTGAATGCAGTGTAACATGTTTTAAAATCTATTTGAGATCTGAAGGAAATAGGGAGAATTTTAAGTCAAGACTCCTGGATTCCACACTTTACTAGACTAAATGAATATTGTGCCAGAAATTCTAACCATATGTGGTAACAGAACATGGAGGAGGCTCATTCCATTTATTACCATACAAACCATCACCGCCTGGTTCCCCTGAATCCTAGGCTATCCAGAGAGGAGTGACTCAGTACAGTCCAGTTAGTCTAAGAAAAAAATACTATAGAGAACGTGTTCAGGATACAGCATCTCTAGCAGGGAAAGCAGTTCCTGCTGTCATTCAAAAGAAATAAAACATTTTGTGTGCTCCATTTCTTTATTTCCTACAGTAAATGCTAGAATCACAGATGGAATGTCCCAGCTACAGTCCCCATTGTCTTGATTGAAACTTACCTGGGGATCAAGAAGGTTTTAATTGTTCTCTTGTCTCTTATTTTCTATATTTTTTTCAATGTGAAGCTTTCTAATAATATTTGAATCATATGTTGTTGAATTCTGAGGATTTTAGGGCTTTAAGTCTTCTAATCTTTTCTTAGTAGCATTTTACCAACTACTAAGGTCTAAGTTTCCCTGATGTCCATTGCCTATTTTCTTTCTCAAGCCACAATATGAAAAGTCTCTAGTAAAGACCATTTTCCCTCAGATTTTCTAGCTGTTGAATCCTTGATCTCCAAATAATTTAATGTTAACTAATATGTCACCAATTCTGACCTCAATATGCCTGCCTATCTTTGATGGAGAGCCCTTCTCTAACTCTTGCTCTTTTATTTCTGGGAGTCCTTGAGCATATCTCTTTTGGTTTATGAAGAGTATTTCTATTATCATAGGACCCACCATGTTTCTCCACGCTAGTTCCAATTCCTGACCACAGTTAACAAATTCACTGTGGTCTGCTGATTTCTACCAATGCAGCTAGTGTTCTCTAAGCAGTCACTGAAATTTGGGGCGAGGATGTCGCATCTTGACACATCTTCTGGGCACCAAAGCCATGAGTTTCATCAACCTTTAGGGCACATTTTCACTTGGGTAGCTAAATATTGTATTCCAGGGTGAAGAGAGATTTCTGCTTGCAGCCCCATGGAGTTCAGATGGGAATCCTTGGACCTGAATCAACATACCAACTCCCAGTCAAACACTTTATCTTCCTTATTGTCTTCTCCTCCCATCATTAACCTCTGTCTGTTCTAAGTGTCACTGCCGGATTCCAGTAGAGAACAAAGCCTGGCTAGCACTAAATCTGTCACTCTCTTGGTCTGGGTATATTTTATACAAAAAGATTTCCTTTCTGAACATATTTTATCCCTAAAGATTTCCTTTCTTCAGTGAAATAGGTTTTGTACTTTAAATGACTTACTAAGCATGCATGAGCTGAAGACTGACACTAGAGGAGGAATGTTTAGAAGAAGGGAGAAAAAGTGGTAAAGACTGTAGTCCTAAGGGTACTGTACTTGAGTAGTTAAAAAAAAAATAACATTCTAGAGGGTAACATAGGAATACACATCTTCTGTTTTTGAATTGTGTTCATATTCTAACCGTTGTAATTCTTGCCATCTGTATTTCAACCACATATCTGACGTGAAATAGCAGAACATAAAGCGGGTCCAGAACTCTGCAGACATTGCTGAACAGTAAAGAACATGAATAAATATGTCACCCTTTAATCTGCTTCCTTATGATTTATTTATTCATTGTCATAGTCAACATCGAGGATTTGACGAAATAGTTATTAGTTAAGATCACTAGTTGAGGATACACTACTGGAGAACTTGCTATGTGCCAGGTAATGGGTAGTGTGCTGGAAATTAAAAATGCCACTGTCTACCATGGAAGTTTATTTCACTTGTTTTATCGTCTTAACCCTTTTCATTGTCTGTAAAAATTCGAGATACATATTTTTGGAAATTGACTTGAAGCTTTTGACATAATGATTTCATCACATAACTCGTAATTTTGAATGAAACACTGAGCTACTGCACCAAATTAGATGGTTTTAAGCACAAATCTGATTGCCTTCTAGGAACTGGCTTAGTCACTCCAGATACCATTTCTTGTGTTATTCAACTATATGCTTGTTAAGAGCTTTCATTATAAACTCAGGAGATTTCAAGCTAAACTTCACACAATTCCTTTGGATCTGAATTTTAACCTAAATGTAAAATGAATAAACAAGCCTTCAGTGTTTGTCCTCCCAAACTTAGGACTAGTTGATTAGGCTGGTTGGTTTTTCCTAGTGTTTCCTAGGCTTGGTAAGCTAGATTTTAATAATGTCTTGTTTATAAATGTCTTATTTTCCTTGTTTATATTCTGTCCTTGAATTCTTCTAATATACATTCTAAATACATACATGTAACATATATATATCTGTCTGTCTGTCTGTCTGTCTGTCATTTTTGTCTCTGTGGAGGAGGGGAGAATAAGTAGCCCCTAAGCAGAGCAAGTGGGCTGACAGATGGAGTGCACAGTATGAAATTAGAGAATAACTGACAGGGTTTGTTTTTTTTTCCAATGATCCATCTGGAAACCAAGGGTCAAGATCATCAATTCTGACACTTACACAGGGCCACAGCCTCACTTTACATTTAATTTCTAAGGTTATTTTCTTTTAAAAAATAGTCCTCATTATAAAAAAAGACAATGGACAGTAAGAACCAGTTACAAACTAGCACAGAGTACATGCTGCGTTATTATAGAATAATGGCTTCTACATAAGAAATATTATGAATTGCTGTGGTTAATCACATTAACAATTCTAAATATTCTATGACACTGCTTACAGAACTGCCAGATGGATGTATTAGGGTAGGTTAGATTGATGGTGGTCAGTCAGGACAAAGTGACCAGTGAAGAAACTTGCCTTTTAGTAGCAGTACATGATGAGTGTTCTTAGATTGGTGTGTGGCTCTGCTCCATTGGGGCATTCAGGGGTTTAGGCTGATGGTTGCTGTGGCAGGCCAAATAATGCCCACTTCTCCCCCAAAGATGTTTACATTCTGATCCCTGAAAACTGTGAATATGTTACCTTGTGTGGCAAAAAGAACTTTGCAGCTGTGATGAAGGATCTTGAGATGGGATTACCCTGATTTATCCAAGTGGACCTAATACAATTTCCAAGGTCTTTATAAGAGGGAGATGGGAAGGCCAAAGTGAAAAAAGGCAATGTGACAACAGAAGCAGAGTCAGAAGGAAGTGAAAAATGGAACCAGAGGTGAAAGTTTGAAGGAGACATTTGAGAATGATACACTGCTGGCTTTAAAGTCAAGAGCTTCCCCGGACCAAGAACCAGGGAAAGCAGGTTGCCTCCGGAATCTGGAAAAGGCAAGGAAGTGGATACTCCCTTAGAGCATCTAGACCCAGCCCTTTGGACCCCTTGGTTTAGATCACTGAGGCTGATTTAGACTTCTGACCTTAAGAATTGTAAGATGCTAAATTTATGCTGTTTTAAACCACTAAAATATGGTACTCTGTTACAGCAGTGATGGAAAATTTTCACACTGGCTTAACTCAGAACTCCCATCATTGCTACGGTGATTGCCATTCCAGGTAGGGGGAAGAGGTGACAATGGGACAGGGACCCTGCTCTTTTAAATTATCTTCCTGGAAATGCGTCGTATCACTTCCACTCATACAGAGTGAAGAGAATTTAGTTGCATGGCAACTGGGAAGCTGGAAATTGGGAGTATCTGGTCGACACGTGAGCAAATAATTCCATTACTGAATAGCGCCTGGCATCTGTTTCACCTGTTTTGCAGCAGGGAGGAAATGCAGAACCAACAATCATTAGAAATAACAGCAGCTAATATTACTGGGGGCTTCCTGTGTGCTAGTCATTCTTGGCGAGTTACAGGTGTTGAGTCACTTACTGCTCCCGTTATGAGGCAAGTACTAGTATTATTCCATGTAACAGATGAAGAAAAGGATCACAGATAGGGCAACTTGCCCACAGACACAGCTAGTAAATGAACACGCTGGAATTTAGCCCCATGTGGCCTGACTCTGGAATCTGAGTCCTTATTCTCTCTCTATGCTGTCCTTTTATTATATATTGATATATTAGAGGGCAAGATTCTCAGTGCTGAACATAGGCCAGTGGGCCAATGATTAGGTACCTCTTTAATAGTACAAAGAAATAATTTGCAAAAAGCACACTTATTTCTCTTAGAAAAATCTATTAATTCTTCCATCTATAAATTTTACTTTTCAAAAGTGAATAAAATTTAAATTTCATTATTTGTACTATTGATCAACACTCTGAATTCATTGCATGATTTTTTTCACCATATTTTGTGCAGTAATTTTAAATTTCACATAAATTTTGGAACCTTGAGATACTGAATATTTTAGCTATCAAAATACTTATTTCCAGCCTCGTATAAGGCAGACTTTCCACATTTCTGCAATTGTTGTATTCATTTATTTATTCATTCAGAAGTATTTTTTAGACACCTACTATGCACCCTTACTAAGACTACTTCGGTAAGCAAGGTCAATTTTGTTTCTGCTTTTGCAGAACTTAAAATCTAGAGTGAAAGACATTTACGTAAACAGTAACCACTAAGTGTGATAAAAATTACAATAAAGGAAATGCAGGATGTACTGAAATAAATAGCAGCAGAGCTATTTCTAAGAGTCTTTAGGCATTTACTCAAAGCAGATATTTTAAGTTTGTAAACAGCTTGCAATTCTCCCTAGAAGCATTCATTTTTCACTCTCAGAATATTTTTCATATCAAGGGAATATGGTTATGTTAATATGATTCAATTTCTTCCAGATTAACAAGAAGCTCCCATGCCCTCAGTACTCTGCCAGTTATCACCTCATTTATCTGTTGACTCTGTACAACACAACTCTAAATGAATTTTCTATTTTAAGGAAATAATCTCCTCCATTAATTTTTTTTATATAAACAAACATAATATCTAAATTTACATAAATATATATAAGTATATATAACATGCAGTTGTGTAAAACATAATATATTGCATATATAATGCATAAATATATTTCATGTATAACATATATAAACTATATATATATATATTTATGTGTGAATATACGCTTCTGAATGATGAATGTTCCCTTGACTTTTTCCTGCGTTCAGGTTTTTGTCGTAAATGGCAAAAAATCCTAAGTTGAGTTTTACCTCTCAGTACTTTGAGCACACACTCCAATTTCTCTTGTCCTCTTTTCAGCACATTCTAATCAGGCTTTTGCTAGCACCACACCACTGAAATTACTCTTTTCACAGTCCTCTGTGACCTCCAGGTTGACTCAGTTGTATTTTCAGTCTTTGTCTGACTTAGCAGCAGCAGTTCACGTAGATGAATAAGCTCTTCTCCTGAAAACACTCCCTTGTATGTGGCTTGTAGAACACCACGGTCTCCTAGACTTCTCTCATGACTCATTGTCTACTTTGGTAGTTTCATTTGCTGGTGTCTCCTCATGTCTCTTACGTCTATCTGTTTGAGCTCTCAGAGACCAGATGGCAGATTCTTTCTTTGCCTATTTATAGGCGCCACTTGGTGACTGCTTTTATCTTAATGGCTTTAGATGTGATCTATACTCTGATCTCTCTCAAGTATATGTTTTATTATTATCTATTTTGCTTCATATATTTAGGTGCTGGGATGTTGGGTACATATACATTTACAATTTTTGTATCATCTTGGTGAATTGGTCTCCTTATCATTATATAATCACTTTCTTTGTCTCTTGTTTCAGTTTTTGACTTACAGTTTATTTTGCTTGGTATAAGTTTAGCACCCTGCTGTCCTTTGGTTTTCATGTGCATAAAATATCTTCTTCTGTCCCTTCACTTTGAGCCTATATGTGTCCTTAAAGTTGAAGAGAATCTCTGGTAGGCAGCATATGGTTGGATCTTGTTATTTTATCCATTCAGCCACTCTATGCCTTATGATTAAATAATTTAATCAACGTGCATTTAAATTAATTATTGATAGACAGGAACTTACTAATGCCATCTTATTGTTTTCTGACTGTTTTGTAGCTTCCTTGTATCTATCTTCTTCTTTTGCTATTTTTCTTTGTGAATTGATGATTTTCCATAGTGGTATGCTTTGATTCCCTTCGCCTTCTCTTTTTATTTTTTTAATTTTTTTTGTGTCCACAGTAGATCCTCTACTGAGAAATTTCTTCTTTAAAGTAGCAACACTATTACTTTTATCAAAAATGATTTGATTTCTTAAACCAGGAAGTGCTAGTTCAAGGAAGGAATCCTTTGTAGAAACAGTACTAACATTAAAATGGATGAGAAAGCAACATTGCAAAGACATAAACTGGCCTGTAATTGTCAGCTTCCATTAAAAAAATAGAAAACAATTTGATAAATTATGGATGATAAGAAGAAATCTGGAGCTTAAAAAGAACCGTGATTACTATGTGAGGTGTTTATACACCAAACAGTGAGGAATAAAAACTAGGAAAAACTTGGAAACTTAATTTGTGATTATAAAAACATGTAAAGAGAACATGAGTGTTATTTGCCAAAGATCAGTGCTTCAGGAATGCCGCCGTCCTTTATTAGTCAGGGAAGGGGGCTGAGGCATTCCCAAGCCTCCAGATTGCATAAGAATTCATGAGGGTGGTATGATTACTAACAAGCAAGGAGAGCACTCTTTCACATACAGTGCATCCTACTGATAATATCTTTACTCTCCAAGCCTTTGTGGTCCCACACAGTCTAGCAACTCTGCTTCTATTCTGGCACGGGTATCTTTGCAGAAAGCCAAAGCCTTGAGACCAGAGACTAGCTAACCTAGATTCTGCATGTAGCCATCTCCTTTTCTGGTCCTGAGACTTTGTCAGGGCTGTCCCTGATGGGCCAACAAGATACCTATATTACTCTCCACCTAACTCTGTTCTTCCTCAGACTTGGGAATCTTCTTCAGTTCTATCGCTTTATTTCATCCTTTCCTTTCTGTTTTTACTTTCTGTTCTCTCCACTTATCCCTGACACACCAACCAAGCATAATCTCTTCACTGAGTTACTGCACACAGACTTCTCTAAGAGGGGCCTGATTGTCTTACAGGAGAAAGAATGGAGAAGGGATTACGGCAGAAACAACAGACAAATCAATATCTCAATAAATTGTACTTCTATGACTGTGTAATCAAGACAGTTTGGGAAATCTTATTGTCTGTGTTTCCCTAAATCATTCCCAGCAATTCTTTATTTTTTCTGAAACAAAAATGGCTGAAATTTAAAACCTCTACTGGTAAGTTATCAACTGAATACGAAAATTATTTTCTAGTTATTTCTATCAAGGATGGAGGTCATTCACACCTGTTCGGTGATTCTCAGTATATAATATTGTGATAAATTGTTTCCAGTGCTTTTCTAAAACATATTCAGAGACAGAAATACCTTTTAGGTAGAATTAAAAAGCCCTATTCCATGAATAGTTTCTTTCCTGATTGAAATATTACTGACTGCATTATAGGCATTCAGGTATATTGCCCCACCTGAAATGATGAATATCTAAAGTATTTTGTTTTTACATTTTTTTTGGTAAACAGAACTTTAATGAAGGAAGACAGCAAAGATGGTTCAGTAGAGAATTAGTAGCAGGAGACTTCAAAGGCTTTCTTTGCTAGGATGATTGGTGATTATTTTGATTATTTTTTTATTTCTCAGTGTAAGTATTCCTTTATACTTCAGCTTTCTTTGAAAATTAGTATGTGTTGCCTAGGTACATTTTCTGGTATATTTTAGGATTCCTCCATTTGGCATATGGCTAATAATAAGTGTTCACTCTGTGGCTCATCTATTAAAACTGAGCCTCAAGGAAAAGACTTTATAATAAAATACGAGAGACTTTTGTCAAATTGGAAAAACCAATTAGAGTAATAATAAAATAGAAAGATAAAATCATAAAGACGTATTTCTAGAAAGAGTGAGGATACATTGTGATCAAGGAATGGAAGTAATATTAGCAAAGTGGCCTAAACAGAAAGACATTTATGTCAACGGAAATACATTTTTCTGGAGGAAGGCTTTGACCTACCTGAGGTAGTTTATCAGAATGTGACTGGATCCAAGGTTTCAAAAGGCAATAGGTGGCCTCACAGAATAAAGGTCAATATTTAAATGGATACATTGGAATTACATCTATTTTTAACCTGTAGATATAGTGCTATATATCTTTCTCAATCTAATAAATGAGGGAATTCTGGCTTTATATATAGCGTGTTGACACTCTGTAACCAGAGGGGTCTTGTGACAGCGTAGTGTTCTATTTAACCAGAGTTGGGGGTGTCCTGGAAAATTACTCTTATTTAATTTCTGCTCTGACCTCCTACTCCACCAATCTCAGTGTATGTGTATGAATATGCACGCACGCACACACACACACACACACGACCCTCAAATAGGTCACCTCATTTAAGTGTTGGTAAGTGTTTGGTTTGGTTTGGTTTTTATAATTAGGAAGTGCATACCAAATATTTGTTTACCTGTGTGATCACTCTAATATCTAACACTATGCTTTATTCATATAAAAGTTCTGGATAACAGTAAACTCGCATGATTTCCATTTTACAGATAGATTCACATAGAGGTTCAATTTCTTGCTTAGGGTCAGTATTTTTTATATAGACAACTGCAGTTATCTCTTAACTCTCCTTCCTTCATGTTAAGGAGGTAGATTAAGATCCAGCTTTCTAACTTTCAAGACCCATTCTCCTCACATCCTGCGGGGGAGCACATTATATCAACGTGACTTATTACTGGTGGTATTGACCTTGATTAAGGTCATGTTGATGGGATTTTCCATTGCAAAATTTTAATTTTTCCTTTTCAGTACACTGTTTGTTAGAAAAGAATCACTAAGTCTAGCTTACACTTAAGGGGAGAGGAATTAAGCTTCACCATTCCGAAGGAAAGATATCAAAGAATTTGTGGTCATATGTTAAAATCACTACAGCAATGAATGTATTTTTGGAAGATACTTTGAAGCTATGCAAATCGTCCAAAATTTTTGTACTAATTTTAGCATTCATCAGTGGATCTTGCCTGCAGAAATTATTACTGTGGCATTCTAATGGTGATTTTTGATTTCCTTCATTCCTTCTACAGATATTAACTATAGTTCTTTTATAAGGAAGATGTAACCCTTCCCCCCCATTTATTTATTCAGTTATTTACTTATGCTAGTATGAACTCATGGATATTATTGTATTCTTTCAATTATAATCCAATGATACGGTTATTTATTAAAGTGTTCAAATTATCCTAGCTTTAGCCATTGGGAACTATTGGAGTTGACTCTTTTGATCTTTTGATACGCACCCCCTTCTCCTTTTGAGCACTTCTTTGCCTTCTGGCAAAACAAGGTGCTCTAGGCTCATCTTGTATTATTCCTCACTTCAATATTAGAAGTGAGCTATTTTTCCAAAGAGCCCTGGTTCCTTTAATTGAAGAATGGTATTTAGAAATCAAGATTTGACCATATTTTATGATTTTTTTATCATGAAAATATTTGATTTTTATGTAATCAAATTTATTTGCTTCTTAGTTTCTACCTTTGGCTTAACGCTTAGAAAGACCTTCCTCAACTGACTACATATAAATAATCACCAATGTATCTTTGAGTAACAGTGTTAGTAACCTTACAGAATTCTGATGTTAACAAAAAGAAATCTAAGGAAATCCTTGTTTCCCTCTTCCATTGCTAGGGAAAATGGCAAATCATGATGTTTTTGACTCACCAGCAACTTAGCACAACTGTGTTAGTTAGGCATGTCTCCAAACCTTGTGTTTAATTATAGCATCCTTGCAAAGAAAGCTTAAGGATGAAATGGAGATAGGTATGTAGTTTTTTCAAGGGGTACTATATTTAAGGTTTTGAAATTTGGCATGGGTCACTAATGAATTAGGTCATAGCCTGTTTTTAATAATAAGAAGAATAGAGCTCTTGAGCCAAAATGAAAAGCTATGGTAGCAAATTGCCTCTTGCTGGTACTGATAGATTTCTTCTCACTTTCTATTTTCTGCTACATAGTTGTTGATGAGAAAGTCATGGAATTATATTAAGGAGTTAGTGGACATAGTATGAAAGGACTGTACAAATACAAAACGTTTGCTTGGAGTAGAAAAGTGGTCCAGGGCAAGGGAGTGTACGCTGAGAGTAGGGGACAAGTGATGTACCATGCATAGGAGAGGACGTGACTCCATTGGCCAATAAACTTCTCTAAGATTCTTCTAGTCAAATGGTCTCCATTGATGACTTACATAAGTAAAGCATACACAAAATAAATCATACAAGTACTAAAGAAATACGCTACAGCTTCTAAGACCACCAATCCCGTCAGCATTGTGATACTAAGAATTATCAAGGTAATTATGTATTTAGAAACAGTTTCTAAAATAATATAAGGAAAAGTAAATAAACTAATATTTTCTTTGCTGATTTCTGGCACTATCTTCTCAGATATTCTAAATTGTACCCAAAAGAACTATTGTCACTTAAGAGAGTCTGTGTACTATTATCAGTTAAGTTTCTTCTTAAAATTGATACATATTTATATACAAAATACTATTATATGCAAATAATAACATTATTAAGCTTTTAAATAATTAAATTTAAATATATAATTAGTTATAACCCTAAAATATAAACTTAAAATATTTATATATATAAATATGTATACACATAAAAACATGTATATACTGATATATGAATCCATATACATAAAGATAACATATATGTGTGCATATATATATGGGGGGCTCATTATACTAATTTTTCTATTACTTCTTAACTGACTCAAAAGTATCGAATCTGAGAGACATTTCCCTGTTAATATCTATAGTGTAGTTCTGATTGTTTTTTAAGTGCCACAGTTAAATGTTTCTACTTTTTGACTTTAGGTTTTCTCTAAACTTTTGCTTTCAAAAACATTGCTATTGATCATATTTTGAACATGATTCTTTGTGCTTTTAGCACTGTTTCTCCAGGTTGCTCATCCAATATTGCAATTATATCATCTGAAGAAAATGTATTTAAACCTAGTAGACCCAGCAATATTACCCTCCACAGTGATTTAAAAGTTCTCCCTGCCTGGTTGCCAAAATTTGAAATTGTCAAACCTTTAAAACTTTGGCTAAGCTGAGAAGGAAGAATTATATCTCATTTGTTTTTCATTTGTAGATTCCTTCTCTGATTAAACACTTTTCATATGTATCATTTCATTTGTATCGTCTTTAAGAGTTGCCTGTCTATATATTTTTTTCTCATTATTTTCTATTGGGTTGTTTCTAAGAATTTCTAACATAAGCTAGGCATATTAATCCTTTGTTGTATATATTTAAGTTTCTGCTCTTAGTCACTTACTAGTCATCTTTATGGTACTTTTAAACACATTGGATTTCTACTTGTATAGTCTAATGCGTGAATTTTCATTTATTCCTTTCCAATTTATGATTATTCTGTTCCCATAATCTACTCATCTTTTGTTGTGCCAATACCATAATGTTTTAAATACTTAAAATTTATAGTATATTTTAATATCTAGTAGGTAGTTACATTCTCTTTGTTCTTTTTCAAAATATCCATAGCTATGCTTGTATTTTAAAATCTATTTCTGTTTTAACTGTTAATACCAATTTCATTTTTGGCTTTTTTTTTTTCCCAGGCCTTTCAGTTAAAAGCACCATTCATTGACTTTCAACTTTTCTTGGTTTGTAACGAATGCATTTCAGATAGTACCTTTCCCTGCTATAGCTACATCTCATAGGTTTGGTATGTACCGTCGCATTGTAATTCCGATTTGATTATTATCTGAAAATGGCAAGAACTACAAAATGACTCCAACTGCGATACCTACTCCATCGGCTGACCCTGCATCTCTTTCTATCCTTAGCTTCTGCCTCCTCTGACGTGAGTAGTGCTCAGCCTCTTCTACCTTCTGTGACAACACCTTCCTCTGAGTTCATAGGTGATGCTTTCCTCAGCGACTTCCTATCTGTTTCTGTCCTGTTGGGAGGATAATTCTCAGTTTATGACCCCATAACAGTTCTTTTTGTTTGTTTGATTTTTAAGCATATTTTGTATGTGTGTGTGAGTATGTGTGTGTGTGTGTATGTATGTATCTGGTGAGAGGAGGGTTTGGTGCATTGTATCCAGTCTGCCATCTGGAAACTAGAGTCCTTATTTCCTAGAAATCTGAAATAAGGCGGACATGGGATTCTGTGGACACTAAATATGAGTTTGGAGTAAGTTCCCAGACTTCTCTCATTCACTGTGAACTGTTTTCTCATATGCTTCCTAAAGTCAAGTCCTTTTGGATTAAGATTTACCATTTCATCAACTGACCCCCTGGATGAGTTTGGGTACCTTGTGTCACTGCTACTCTAAGCCAAGTGGTTGGCTTCTCTCGGGTCATTTATATTAATTTCATCAGTTGGTTTTCCATTTCTGGTGGTGAATCATTCAGTCACTTCCCAGTTTTGCCTCATCTGAAATGTATCTTGCTGTAATCCCTGGAAACCTTAGTTTTTAGAGTTGATAAAGTTGTTTCTATTTAAATGTATCTTTGAGAATTTAATGATGGAAAGGATTTAAATACATCAAATAAGATAAAAATCTAAAACTAGGAATCCCAACAGTGTTTTAGTAAAGCTAGTTTGACCTGATTAATTTCTTTGACTCCCAAAGTCATTAGTGAAACTAACAGGTATTTAAGCTAAAGAAGAAAGTAAAGAATATACTATTGAAAAATAACTGCTCAGGAGAGTTAACATAATTTCCTTCCTTGTTAGAAAAATCAACCTGAAAAATAAGGGCCTTTTTTTTTTTTTTTTTTTTTTTTACAGTTTTTGTGTTCTATGTGCCACATTGTTGAGACTGAATGATATGATCTCTCAAGTTTTAGATCTAATATTCTTCTCAAGGTCAGAATTTGGGGTGCCCCACCAGGTACAACTTGGAAATGCTAGGAGATAAACCCTCAGACAAGTAGGGGCCAGAGTTAGTAGATAAACATTTTCGCCTCACTATCTTCTTATGGGAAAATTCTTTGATCTGTTTTCTCATGGTTTCTCCAAGCTTCTCCAGTGGAATTGAATTCCAGTTGCTCAAACTATAATTGTCTTAATAACGTGCTTCATTTCGGCTCTCCCCTCTTTTCACTTTCCCTACTCTTTTCATGCGCTTCTTGGAATCATCTTGCAAAACTACTTGAACTTAAGTGCTTCACTAAGGGTCTGCTTTCTGGGGGAACAGAAGGGAAGGCAGTTGGTACTGGGTGTGACCCTTGAAAGCAGATTCTCAGCACTGGATTCTGAAAATGGACCCCTTATCAGTGAGATGGAAACAGGGGTCACTTTGTGAGTGGTAAGTGGGGTGGTGATTACATTTGGTGCCAGGTAAGCGGGGACCAGGTAGATCCGGAAGGGTAAGCGCTGGCTTATGCAAGAGTGCTAGGACTTGAAACGTACAAAGTCAAGTGTGATTACAAGGATAGCAGAGTTGGCTGGTATTAAGTGCTCTGGAATCCGTGAAGAAGGAGAAGGTGAGACTTGGATTAGCAGACTCTCTTTTCAGAGCATGCTGTGAAATCCAGAAGGCCTCTCTGCCAGCATTGAAGGGACCCTTATCTTGTGCAGCTAGAGGAGGAACCTGCGTGGCTTCATTGTCTCAACAGCTAAGGAAAGATCTCAGGGTAGCACAGGCAGGACATGTCGTCCCTGCTGCTTGGGTTTCCAGACCTGAGCCAGTTGTCAGTTTAGGGGCCATCAAGCTGACAGCTTCCTACTTTAAGAACTTGACTCTCGCTTCCTTGCTCAAGGGCTTTCTCAGACTCATCAGGAATGTGGTTCTCTGCACTTAGATAACCCAGAAGTATGTGGATGTGTGGCATGGGAAGAGTTAACCACCCAGGGGGCAACCCTCAGCAATGAGAGATGAGGGTCCTGGGTAAATGACCCAGTCAGCCACCATTCAGTGAGACTCCTGAGACCTGTTAGATGGTCCCTGTGTGATTAACACGAGGCACCTGAACAGCAAATTGCTGTTAACATCCTTTGTTTTGTTTTGTTTTGTTTTCTCTCTCTTTCTACCAGATTTCCCCCGTTGCTCATTTGAACTTCCCAAATTCTTGCTTCAGGGTCTGATTTTGAGGGGACCCAAACTTCCTTAAGGACATCAGCTTCATATTCAAGATGTCCATGTGCTTGTTGGGAAGAGGCCAAGTATGATGACCCGAGTAAAAGTTTCCTGGGCTTTCTCTTAAGGGACCTCTCAGGGAGACAGTAATTGCTCTGCTGAGTTCACTATGCTAAAAAATTCTGTTCCTTAGCCTTTTAAGCGTAGAATCCTGATTCTGTGTATTAAGTATTGTACCTGTTAAAGGTTCTTCATCAACCTTCCACCTCACTGTCTTGAACTCATAGAGTAGAGGCAACTTTGGGGAACTTTCCTTGACCATCAGGTAGCTAAATCCCCTTTTTTTCCTTGCATTCTGCATATACTTTTATCATAGGAAGAATCCCATTGAATTGCAGTTTTCTGTGTGAATGCCCTTGAAGTCAGAAACTATGTCTTATTCAGTTTTGTATCCACAAAACAAAATTCACACTCATTGTATGTTTGTGGAACTAATGATTATGTGGATTGTAAGAAGACATAGTAGCAAATACACACCTGTGACACTCCTAGCAGGACGCTGATGCTGCACTGTGGTTTGACCATTTTGAGGGTCTCCACAACATAGAAGTAGCATCCTCAAATCAGAACGGCTACCTGATCATGATTTCTTGGTGACTTCACAGAGAAATAAAAATATCAGAGAGTCTATTAGCTTGGAATGTACTATATAATTCTTGCACAACTTTTCAATAGCATACCTATCCAGGCCATAAGGGTAGCTTCCAGCTGATTCTTGCATGTGAATAATTCTTTACTTTTTGCACCTAAAATAGTCAAGATAATATGTTAAATGCTTTCTGCAATAAGAAATATTTCACTTAAAGAGCATCTAAGAATTACACAGGTAACACAGACTTATGGCTTGTCAACAGAATCTTAGAGATCCTTAAACAGTTTTCTTACCAGCACCTACACTGAGACATGGGCTCACCAAAGTGCTGTCCATTTGATCTTGTCAAAATGTCAATTGAGAAGATGAAGAAAGCACCAAAGTATATGATGAAAGTAACCATATGACCTAGGGTAGCTATATCAGATACTGATTTCTTAGACTTTTAACAGCAGTATAAGTTTTCAGAAAGTGATTCATGTTGAACAAAAAACAAAACTGATTACAGTGTCGATGTAATTAATACTCTAAGGTTTTTCTTAGGAGAGTATCATACTATAGATATCTTTTATTTTAAAGCTAAAATTACATATTAAAACTAATTTAATAACATATTAATGAGCACCCACTGTGAATCAGGTACTATAATGTGTATCCATTGTGGAAAAATTAGAGACTGCAGATAAAAGAACAACAGCAAAATATTACCGTTTTTCATAGATACCACTGTTAATGGTATGAGCTCTCTCTCTCCCTCTCTCACATACACACACTGATATTTCTCAGCACCACAAAATAAAGAGAGCCCATTTTTCTGCCTACTGCAATTGCCATAGGCAGCTACATTTATAAATAAGAGGATTTTCTTAATTTGTTTACAGAACGACGTGTCCTGACCGAAGTGGATGTGCGCATGCGTGCACGCACACACATGACAGATTTGGCAGCTCCTGTACTGGTTGGTCACCTGCTTAATGATAATCCTCCATTTTCCTTTTTAAGAAAACTCAATTTTTAAAAAAATTATGGGGGAGCCTCATGGTGTAGGGGAGGCTGGGTGCCTCCTTAGTCCTAGGAATTAAATCTTCATGAATAAAAGTAAGTCATTTATGGCTTGCCCATTTCCCTTGCTAGTATTGAAACTAAGAATGCAAATGAAGTTCATATATACTGAATGAAGCAAAAACTTTCAGGAAACTTTTGAGAAAGATTTTGTTATTTTTAACAAAAAGTATGCTCTCTGCATTAGAATTCTTATGTTTCTCCACTCACTGCCTTTTTATTCCAAACTATCTTTTAAGAAATTTGAATAGTAAACAGTCTTCAAAGATAGAAATAGTTTTAGAATAAAGGACAGGTTTGCTTACTGTCCAGAAAAATAAATATAGTATCACCTTCCAGCACAAAAGTCAAGCAGGTTTCCTTAAGGCTCATTATAAAAGACTAGAATTCCCTAATCCTAGGGTTCCTCTCCTATAAAACGATCCACAGAGTATGCAGGCACCACCAGGCCCTGGTCACATTGTCCTGTGGGAACTGTGACTTTGGGAAATAGTTCAAAAATTGATGATACTATGGCCATTGCTTTTATTATGAGTAATAAACTATCTCGGACTTACCCAGGAGTCTCATTCTTCTGGCAACATCCATGGAACTGTGGCAGAATAATTTGCTAGCCTGAAGTAGTATTAAATCTCAGACCCCCTGTAGTTCTCGACACTCTCACTTCTGGCCATTGAACAATGTCCTGTGAAATTGTGAGAGCAGAGCTGTGGCAGCCACTTTATGATCATGAGGATTCAAATCTGAGGATGAAAGTCAACACTGTGTGGCAGAGTGAAAAAAAAAATATATATATATGGAGAGAACCTGGGTTATTGAAGATAAGTCTATGATCACTTTTGGAATTATTCTACTTCTAGGTTCATTTTAGTTGAAATGATATACTTTGCCTCTTTGTAAAATCATTTGAGTCAGATTTTCTGTTAACTGTGGCAAAAGCATTTAATCTAAATCATCAAGGAATGCAAAATAGTTGTAAAGGTCTGTTTATTGCCAACAAATACAACATCAAACATTTATTTAGTACAGCTCTGCAAGCTTAGTAATAAATATTAGGGGTGCATTTAAAAATTTAATCCTTAAGCAACATTCCTGCATGGTTGTTATTTATTATTTTAAAAACAGATAATCTGAGCCTGCAAATAACCTAAGCCTAAAATTGTTCAGATAATAAGCGACAGAACTGGGATTCAAATCCAGGTCCACCTGGTAACCAAGTCTGTGGTCCTCACCCTGATATAGTGTCTTCCACATTGTTATGATGCTCAGCACTTGTCCCTTTGGTCCTGACTCTGTGCTGAGCATTTAACAGTGAATTCTTCCTACACAAATGGGGCATGAATTTGGACTAGTTATATAAGTCTCTGTGCAAATAAAAGCCAGGAAACATTCTGCCTGAAAATGAACTTTTTAATTTGTCCCCAAACAGTAATTTTAAATCAGAGGTCTGCAAGGTTTTCAGATTGAAACTGAAAATTAGATGCTGACTGGCTATTGCTGAAAGTGAATTTGTCCCACTTGTTGTGGACTAATTTTGTCAATGTATATTGTCCTTGTAATTGGAAAAGATGTTCTGTTGTACTGACAGATAACCAAAAGAGAGATCCACGCAGCTCCAATCAGCCCCTTATTCAGAAGTCCTTTATTGCCCCAAAACTGGTTTTTGAACTGTAATTGCTCATGTTTACTTATTTAATTCCCTTAAGTTCCTTGGATAATTTTCTACCGTAATTGAGTCTGACAAATTGATAACCTGTCTAGCTTCTCAGAGTGGTCGAAAAAGGTAGAAATATCCAATGAAGATTTTGAAGTGTTGGAAATATGCTCTGAAATAAAAAGATGACTAAAAAATCCTAAAAATTTCTGCTCTGTGTCTGTAGTGCCAGGAGTGCGATCAGAATATAACCTACTTCTCAAATGTAATATAGTTTTTAATATAAAAGTTATTTGTTATCATTTCCCTACCATGGCCCAGAAGAGAGGCATACTCTGAATACATTATCCATTGTAATATAGCTTTGACGTGAATTTCCCTGGTGTGGTTGTTTTGCAGGGAACCTAATCCTAATTATTGAACACTTTCAAAGTCAATAAATTATTGGAGGGAAGCAAATTTCACACCGGTCGGTGAAATTTCTCTGTGAAATGAAAGTCGTCTCATGGAGTGAGAAGTTACAACAAGGTATCATTTAATAATAGCAAGTAATATTTTTAAATTACTGTTTAGAAATGTATTGCCTGATATTAAAATGACTTTATATAAATGCTGTGTCCTCAATTTAAAAGGACATTGGTAAACCCCCTAGGACTAAACAGGCCTTTTCTCTACCTAATTAAATTAAGTGCAGTATTCAGTGTCTCTCTGCAAAGATTAACAGAATGCATTCCTTGTCAGTGTAAGTGTTGCCTGTGGCAGTATTTTTTTTTTTCCTGATTTAATTAAAAGCCGTTCTTTTATGAAGAACAAGTTTGCAGCATAATTCCTCTTATGTTTACATTTCTAAAGGCTGTTTGGAAGAAAGTGGAGAGTGAAAAGAAAGAAGAGAAAACACAGAAAGGAGAGGAGACATATTCCCCCATTGATATTGGTTAACAATTCTGATACTACCACGTGCAAATGTTAGAATTGTGCAGTGAAGTAAATGGATGGCAGGTGACGGAGTCAGGTTTTCTACTTTTGGTTACTGATAAGCCAGGGAAGGCAGACAGAATGATCCATGTGATAATGGCATAGAGTTGAAGAGATTAGTATGAATTCATAGCTTATAATAGGTAGGTCGCTATGGATAGAAATATTTATAGGTGTGTGTATACACACTGATTAGTACACACAAATATGTCCTTCTCTGTCAGGCGGGAGGATCTAGAAACAATGGCTCCTTGGTACAATCCATATCTTGTTTTCTGATCATTCTCCAATAAAGGGAACCAGCGCTCTTCAGAAAAATGTCTACTAGGACTGGGGGCAGAAAAGAGGTACAGTGTGAGCCTGGAGTATCTCGAGTAGCAAAAAGAAGAAAGTGCTATAAAGTAAATAAGACAGAAATAATGAACAAAGAAGAGTGAGACACGTCCAAGGAGAAATCTCCCAGTGGCCAGACCTGGACCAAAATGAACAACAAAACGAATGAAATTGTATTGGATTATAGTCTAAAGTGTAAAATAAATATCCACGAGCCCATGCTGATAGAAATGATTGAGTCATGAAATAAATGGAGGGGAATTGAAAAATACCTTATGCAGAAGAATTCCAAAATATTTATCCAGGTTTTCCTCCCTTGTGGAGGGGGAACAGAACACCCCACTTTTTAAATACAGGTTTTGTATGGTGACTTCTTTTCTAGGGGAAGTGTGTGAAATGAGTGACTTGTCAATGGAGAACCCGGACAAGCACTCCCTCAGAGAGGCTCAAAGTTAACCAACAGTCATGAGTTATATTAATAGTATGTGCTTTTGATAAAATGTGAGGAAAATAGTACTTTACCTTTGAGATTTTCCTCACAAAAGTGAATAACCTCAGTCTAATCATGAGAAATGTATCAGACAGTTTCCAATTTTGAGGGATGTTCTGTATAATGCCTGCCCTGGAATCCTGAAAACTGTCAAGACCATCAAAAAATAAACACAAAAATGAAACAAAACAAATTGAGAAACTCAAGAAGAGCTTAAGGAACCATGACTATTTAATATAATATGGTATCTTGGTTGAGATCCCGGAAGAGAAAACAACATTAGGGAAAAGCTAAGGAAATTTGAATAACATATGGACTTAAGAGAATCTATTAACATTGGTTCATTGACTGGAACAAATACACCATACTAACAAAAGATGTTCATGGAAGTGGAGACTGGGCGTGGGCATGTGGGAACTCTGCATGCCAACTTCATAACTTTTCTGTAAATCTAAAACTGATGAAATTGAAATTTTATGTTGAAAAATAGAGTTAAAAAAGAAAAGCAATGTAATTACAGATTAAGAAAAAATGTTTGGCAAGCAGAATTTCAGCGGTGATTACAGCTAATAAATCTTCTGCTGTTTGATAGTCAAAAAACTGCTGGTTGGGAAGATGGAAGAAGTGAGGAGAAAATAGAAGGAAAAAAGGCTTAGCGACTTGGTTTTCCTAATCCCGTTCCTCTGACCCAGCTTCTGGTTCAAGGGTGTAAATGATTAACAGATGTGCGACTCGGACGTCTTCCAGCATGAAAGAGTGTGGTGTTCAACAGGTTCCAGACAGCGGTTCCTCCAGTATGCCAAAAAACACCTCCCAGAGACAGTCCAAAAATGAGAAGATTGTTTTAACACATGACCAAAAAGGGCGATATAAGATAAAGGAAATCCATTGCAATGCCCAAACCAAGGGAGTGAAAAAGTCACCTTTTGGAAGCTAGTGTAACTACAGATAAGTCCTGTCTTTTCTTTAATGAGATCATAATGTGAGTCATCTGTCTGTTGTGTATATTTTGAACTTCACAGGTCTTGTAAATTAGCAGGGAGTGTTCATTACAGGAGGCTACTCTTTTTTTGAATTTAAAAAGTGTTATTTCCTTTTTCTGAAATAAGAAAATAGCACCCACAAAAGGAACGTTTATCTGTTTTTTTAAGATGTTGTGATGAATTCCTGCCCGATGTTATAGTTTCATAATGACTGCATTTATTGTGCTCCATAGTTGCTTGCCCTAAAAGTTTAAGAGAGGAAGGAAGTTAGTGGAGTAATTTTGCAGCAATAAAGGGCACCTTGTGGAAGGTGCATTCAATGCTTGCTTCTTGTTTCTCAGCGTAAGACCCTTTCAGCAACAACAACAAAAAAGAATATGGCTATGAAAAAGCTGGACTCGGTAGTCAGAGAACAGTCACTTCCTACATGTTATTGTACATAAAATTTGAGTAGCTTTTTGTTAAAATGGCTACTGGAGGCATATTGCTTCCAAGGACTCATATACTGTGAGTTTTTGTTCTGTCTTAAGGAAAAAACGAAACAAAACAAACAAAAAGGCCATGAAATGTGTTGGTCTCTCAACAGTTTGTATAACCCCAAAATATACTACAGTATTTTCCTTATTTGCAGAAATTTCTTTTAAGTTGTGAAGTTAATTCAAGTGCCATTCTTAATATTAGCAGAGTCACTTCAAAAAGGGTTTTCATTTTTACCAACTGAATCAACAACTTACTGGAGGTCTTGTTGCTTCTGGAAAGGTCAACTCTTGCAAAACTGCAATTCTCAAGCAAAGTACCAGAATTTATT
The DNA here is from genome assembly GCF_036321535.1 of Camelus dromedarius. Taxonomy (NCBI): domain Eukaryota; kingdom Metazoa; phylum Chordata; class Mammalia; order Artiodactyla; family Camelidae; genus Camelus; species Camelus dromedarius. The sequence continues at coordinate 64,262,572 of NC_087439.1, read as the reverse complement.
GAGTATTCTTTATGTTGCTAGTACTTTAAAAGTGTTATTTCACTTAGCTCTTAACAAAAACTTGCTGGAGTAGTCTTAATTACAGTTTACAAATGAGAACATAGAGGCCAAGAGTAATTAACATGTTCTCAGGATCACATAGCTATAAAGATACGATCTTGTGCCTGAACTTGACTCCAAAACCAAGAAGTCAAAATATATACATAAATATATGTATATACATTATATATATAAATATATATAATTTACCTATTTTATATGTTTATCTATATTTATATAAATGTATATATACTTGATTAAGGTAACAGACTAAGCTAGCATTCAAATTTAGCCCTAATTAGAAGTGTTTCTAGTTGGAAGGTCTAAATTTTTTGAGGGCATGGATCCTGCCTTGTTACGTTTCCACCCAGTCCAGTAGTGGCTAGAAGAAAGTGAACCCTCAATTATAATCATTGACTGACTGAATGGAAGATGCTTAGAAATCAAATTACTCATTGATTCACATTTTCCTGATGTTCAACCAGAGAAGGGAGTTGTGTTAAAATGTGCTGGTGGCTCAACATATTAAGATATATGCCACATGGTCTTGACCTCAATTTAGACATGGTCTTTCTAGACAAAAATATGAGTATATTCAGAGTTTGGCTTTATCTGTCCTACTCTGTTCTCCTTTTTGTCACAGGAGTTTGCTGTTGTCCCAACTGGGGACTAGATCAGGTGCCCAGAGTTCAGATGACTTAATAAATCGTATTTCTAAGTCAGGTTGTGTGTGTGTGTGTGTGTGTGTGTGGTCTTGCCTCAGCTTTTTTTTTTTGTTTTGTCTTTTGTCAAAGGATATTTTATTTTGTTTTGTTTATTTTGTAGATGACTAAGAGTAGTTAAGAATTACCCAGAATGAGTTATGAATATTTTATCATAGACACCATGGATAACTTCTGCTTCTTTTCACTTTCTCCATCTTCCCAACAAGCAGGATAACTGTAAAATGACATTCCAAATTCTTCTAAACGAATTTCTTCATCCAGAAGATTTATTTTGAGGTGAGAGACTGAAATTTCTCAATTTGAAAGGACAAATGTGAAGGGATGATCTAGGTTACCATAAAAAAAAACTGCCAATATATGGTGCTTGCAGATTAGTTATGATGTGCTGAGACTACAAAGATGTGGAAGATACAGCTTTCTGTACTTAGACTGTTGTGTTATTGTGATGTGACAAGGTAAAGCAATTTAAAAATTTTGAACCTCAATTCATTTCTGCTTTCTGGAAACCCTATATTTCTCTCTCTTTAAAATACCTCTACTGTTGCAGTTTGTAAGGGAATCACATACAATAGTGACTTGTTCAGTAGTGGCTGGTTGTGTGCTATAGAGCTTACAGAAAAAAGGAAAGGATAGTTCTGTTCCTCTTCTCTCGCCAACCAGCAGAGGAACCTGCCCAGGTCATTTTAATCTACTGAGTCTCAGGTTCTCATGTTAAATTATTTCTTTGTATGAACCAGAGGTCTGCATTTAAGTAATGCACATGATACTCTTAGCTAAGTACCTGTTACATATGTAATAAAGGAAATATCTGCTTATATTTCAACTCAGTTAACCTTCTTCACAATTAAGTGGTCTTAAGCAATCCATCTGTCTCTCTGTGTTGCACAAGGTCTGGGGGATACTGGATCCAATATACATCAGAATGGGGTCTGATTCTCAGCATCACTACTGCCAAGATCAAGGGCCTTGCAGACATTATTTCTATGAATCTTGTATGGCCTCTCTGAAGAATAATGATAAAAATATGGGTGTCTATAATAGCACTAAATACATATTTCTTCTTATGTGATGCTCTGAACATATTATTTTAAACTTTTTAAATGGAGGTCCTGGGGATTGAACCCAGGACTTTGTGCATGCTAAGCATGAGCTCTGTCTACTGCCCTTAACATATTATTTTTAAAAGCTTCCTGGTGCAGACACTTTTATTGCATGGACTTTTTGGACACAATAATTACCATTTTCCTACGTAATGGAACAAACCAGTGGTGTATTGGAGGTAACCATTGGTCCTCAAATGTTTCATACAATGTTCAATACATGCTAGTCTCAACACTTCTTCCTTTCCTTTTTCAAATGTGTTAGCCTCTCTAAAATTTATGCAACTCACACTGCAACCTTGCAGTAATGAATATCCATACAAATGAAAATATAGAGAAAAAAAGCTACTTTCCCTTTATTTCAAAACCCTAATCTGAAGTGATAATGCAGAGTATTCAGTCTTCCCTACCAAACTGAAGTTTCCTCAGCACCAATATGCTATTTATATTCCCCAAAATGTATCAAGATAAATCTGCTTTTAAAATGCCATCACTGAGCAAATTCTAGAATATTCTTCCATGCTGACTGTAACTGGACTCTGTGATGTTTGCTCTTTCCTGCCCAGACAGCATTTTTCTAGTTAGGCATCAGGGCAATGGAGATTTAAGACTCTAAGAAGTAATTTTGAAGAGACTGGTTGACATCCACTTTTCACACTGCAGAGATCACCAAAAGTCTCTTGTCTTTTAGTAGAGGTTGCAGTATCTCACACCCAGGGACACTTGAGCATCCTGTTGTGACTTGGCATTAAAACTAATTCACGGATGCTCTTCTGCAGGACTATGGGCTGGCCTTTTGTTTATTATTGTTATATTTTATTTGTATAGATATCCCGCCATGCTCTGTGCTATAAATAGTGATGTTTTTATTGTTAGTACCATACACTTAATAAAACTGCAGTTTTCCTGGCAATTAATTGTGCTGACAATCAATGCAAGGCTGCAGGCAGCGTGTTTATGTGCTGAGCTTTTGATGAGTGAAGCCCCTAAGAAGTTGGTCTGTCAAAATTAAATACACTGCTCAGACATAAAGCTGCATTCTGTTCTTGGTTTGAGCAAATGACAGTTGATTATAGGCTGAGCCCAGACCCGGCTTTGCCTGTGAAGTAGAGCCTATTTGGTCACCTTTAAACAATAAAGTTAGACATTTATTCTGGACAAAACAGCATGCTGAAGTTACACGTGTCTGCTTCTTCTCAGGGTGTAGTCTTTTTTTGATAAAATGTCCTTCTTTTGAAGTATGCTATCGGCTTTTGGAAAGCTTTTTGCTTTCCACCAGACTTTTAAGATAAAATCCATGCATGTGTTTGGTGTTTTTGGTAGATTCTTCTAATTTACTCAGATAATTCCCCTGGATTAAATATGACTAATGACGTGTTTTTCTCTTCATTTTTTTTTTTTCTTCTTCCATGGACTAAACAGCATTCTTCTGTGGCATTTGACTTTATGTCTTGACTCACTGGATGTTTAGTCTTTGTTCAATGATGATGACAGGGACAGATCAAAGACCTTTGATGATTGGAATGGGAAAAAATTCATTCAGCAAATGACATGACTTTGGGCAACTTTTTCTTTTATTATCCAGTATCAAATTTATTTCCAGACGTAAAGGTAAATTATTATTTGAACAATTCTCAGGTTATCTAGAGTTCTTATTGTTTTTCTCAAAGTATCATTTAGGCAACAGTTAATAAAACTCAAAAATCCTTGTTTCTTCACACTTCACAATTAATGAATATGTAAAACCTAGTTCATACTCAGTTCCTGTAATTTTGTTTACTGAATGTGGATTTGAATCAAATGAACCATTTGGTCATATAAGTGCATATTTTAGTAATAGAATTGATGGTGAGGTTCTTATTTCCCTGTTTTTGTTATAGCTCTTAAAATATTTCCATATACATACTCTCAGATGTACAGAAAGTTACTTACATGGCCTAGTGAGTTGTTGAGGACAAACCTTGTTCAGAACAGGCACTAAACAAATATTTGGTTACTGACTGACTCAACAAGCAAATAAGTAAACAATAATCTTATAGTAACAGTCTGTTGGTGTGTCCTGTATTATAATCTTTCCTTCATAGAGTTTGATGTAACAACTGAAAATAACAGGCATTGGACTTCTTGTTTCCATTTGGGATGTTGAGGCTTGGAAGGGACATTGCTCCAAGCCACACAACAAAAATTAACCTGACAATGTCATTGTTCATGACTTTTCTTGAATCCATGAAGTCTGAAGTCACCAGGAAATCAATTGGTTCGAAATATAAAGAGAGACAATCACTTGCAGGGAGAGGTGAAGCATAAATTCTGTTTACCTGGTCAAGATGCAGCCAGCAGCTGGTAAGCTGAGTTCAACTAGGATGACTGACAAATTGACGGAGCTCAGCCAAACATGCCCTGCAAATATAGCTGCAAAAATAATTGTCCACACCTTCTTACAGACTTTCCCTGCATGAAATCCATCAGATGATCACAACCACACACAAAAAAAGGGTGCGGCCTGAGGGTTTTCCTTATGGTGAAAACTTGAGAGAAGGGATTGGCTGTGAAAAGGGCACAGACTACACTGAGACACTTTCACTTTTATTGCCCTAAGGAATAAAATTCTTAACCTGTGGCGAGAGGGGTAAACAAATGCTGCTGTCCTAAGAGTGCTGGATTAAAGTCTGTTGCAACTAGGAAAAGAGAATATGGGAAAAAACTCCCCATCACTGGAAGACAGATAGGAATATCTGCTAGGCTAATGGAGGAAAACAGCACTGAGAAAACTAAACCCTCAAGATCCCCAGGACACAGTATCTGCCCGCGGCTCTATCAGAGCCACACAGAATGCTCTTCCATTCCCTACTGCCAGGCTAACATCAAATAACAAGTAACTTGGATGAAACAGACCATCCTGGAAGTACAGTGCAAACGATAGATTAAAGCTGCATGTAGAGCAGATATTTAAAAAACAAACAAATGAAAACAGAACAAAACAAAGAAACAAAACACCAGCCTTAAGACAATATATTGCTAAGATTAATCTGAAGTATGTAATGTGCTGAGTGTAAACAGGCAGCATACATTCTAATTAGATTAACTCAAATTCCTGCATTAAAGGCCTATCTGAAATCAAAGTGAGCCCACTTTTCAGAAAAAAAAAAGTTCTGTCTGGGTCTTTGTTGTCTTTCACAGATGTCTAGCTATCAATAATTTTTTTTTGTCATAATATGGCAATAGGGAAACAACACAATTTGAGACAAAGCAATCACTGGAACTAGACTCAGATATGAAAGATACTGAACTATCTGAAAAGGCATATAAAGTAATTATGATTCACTATGACTAATATTGTAAAGTCCCTAATCAGCAGAGAGACAAAAAAAAAATATTAAAAGAAAAACAAAGGAAAATGCTAGAAATGAGAAATATAGCAACAAAGAAGAATGCCTTTGAAGATCTCATCAATAAATTCAGCACAGCTGAGGAACAAATTAGTGACTAGGAAGACAAATCTATAGAAATGACATAAACTAAAACATAAAGAAAAAAGAGTAGGAGAAAAACAAAACAACAAAACAAAACCAGAGCATCCAAGAGCTCTGAAACAATATCAAATGATCTATAATATATATAAATAGACTCCTAGAGTGTTAGAAGAGAATAGGGTAGAGGAAATATTTGAATAACTATTGGTTAAGAATTTTTGAAGATTACAAATATATTCCAGACCACAGATAAAAGAATGCTACACAGGTTAACCACTGTAATAAAATAAGATTAAATGAAAAGGTAAAATAAAATAAAATAAATAGAAGATAAAATAAACCACACCTGGAAACAAAGAACACAGAAAATCTTGATGGCAGCCAGAGAAAAAAGACACATTACGTGCAGAGGAACACTGATGAGAATTGCAACTACTTCTCTTTAGAAATTATATGTTGGAAAACAATGGCGTGAGGTCTTTAAAGTGCTAAAGAAAAAAAAGTCAATTCAGTATTTTATACCCAGAAAAACTTTCTTTCCAAAATAAAGTAGAAATAATTTCTCAAGCAACAGTTGTGGTAATTTAAAGCCAGCAGATCTACTCTGTAAGAAGTGTTAAGAAATTATTCAGAAAGTGAAATATGTTACCAGAAAGGATCTTAGATATCTACAAAGAAATAAAAGAGTGCTGTAAATAAAATAAATGTAATAAGCAAATTTATTTTATTTTTTCCTATTTCTAATTGCTTAAAGATAAGTGAATGCCCACATGAAAAATAATAGGAATTAATTATGTGATGATACATATAAAAGTCAGATACATTGCAAAAATAGCTCAATGGTACTGGGAAGAAATTGGAAACATAGTGCTGTATGATTCTTATGCTATGCATAAAGTTTTACAATATAATTTATAGGTAGATTCTGATTAATTAAAGATATATAGTGAAATCCTGATGCATCCACTTAAAATTTTTAAAAAGAGGTATAAATATTAAGTCAATAGAGTAAGTAAAATGGAGTCACAGTAATGCTAAACTAACCTGAGAAAGGCAGCAGAAAAAGGGGTTAAAGAAACAGAATGAAACTAAGAAAAGATGTAACAAGGTTGTAGATATTAATCTTACATCAATAATCACAATAAATGTGACTGATCTCAACCCACCAGTTAAAATATAGAGACTGTTAGATCGGATGAAAACACAAGACCCAACTGCATGCTGTTGTTTAGGAAAGAGTATGGCCTCACCCAGAGAAAAGTCTGGCCTTTCCCTCAGTTTCTGAGAGGTAAAACCTGTCATTCTTGATGAGAGTGTCTAGTGGAGGCTAGCTGCATTAGAAAGACCAACCAGTATTTAGGGCAGGGGCTGTGGGTAATTTGGTATCAGGTGACCTAGAGACTAAGTTCAATCACAATGTTAGTCAATCATGATTATGTAATGAAGCCCCAGTCAAATCTCCAGACATTGTAACTTGAGTGAGCCTCCATGGTTGTCAGTACTCCATGTGAATTACACACTGATGCCAGGAGGGTGACAGAGGCTGACCCCACAGGGGAGACAATGGGTGCTCTGTGTTTGGAACCCTCCAGCCTCTGCTCTGTGTATCTATTCCTTTGGCTGATTTTGATAGATACATTTTCCCTGTAGCCACAAGCACAATAACAGTCAATGAGTTCTACAAATCATTTTAGTAAATTATTAAACTTGAAGGAGGTATTGGGAACCCCTTGAACTTGCTGTTGGTGTTGGAAGTGAGGGCTGTGTTGTGGTGGACTGTGCCCTCAGACTGTACAGTTTGGCTGATTCTGGGGAGCTCTCTACAGAAAATGCACTTTAAACATAGAGACATAAGTAAGTTCCAAGTGAAAGGATGAAAAAAGACATACCATGAAAACATTAAAAAAAAAAAAAGAAGTTTGTAGTAGCTATATTAATGTCAGACGAAGTAGACTTCAAATCAGAAATACCAGAAATAAAGAGAACATTACAAGTGACAAATGGTTCAATTATTAAAAAGTACACAATGCTCTTTAATATGTATGCACCTAACAGAAAATATTCTAAATTCATGAAGCAAAATATGAGAGAATTAAAATTAAAAATAAATAAATCCACAATTTTAGTTGAAGATTTAAATACCCTTCTCCAGGTGATTATTCACTTTTATCCAAAATATACATTCAAGCAATACAATTCTAATCAAAATACTAATACAATTTTGGGGGTTACTGAAAACATGAATCCAAAAGTCATCTACTAACATGAATAGGAAAGGATGGCAAAGGAAATCATGCAAGTAAAGAATAATAAATTTGGGAAAGAGGAGTGATTACTCTGCTAGATACTAAATAAAGGTACAGATTTCTAGCATAAAGAGAGCATGAGAAAACAGGTGTGAAGAAAGAAAGGTCATGGAAATAGAATAGACAGTCAAGAAAGGGATTAATTACATATATTGTAAGTATTTATGACCTGATAATCCTACTATCTCACATAAATGAGAACAAAGAATATTTATAATGTTAAATGATGCTGAGATAATTGGTTAACTTTTTGGAGATAATTTTTTAAAAAGATTCTAACTTCACTTATAACAAAATTAATTTTAGATGCTTTAACAACTATGAGTTCTAAAAGGTAAGTTTAAGGTTTATTTTGTCTTAAAAGGGGCTCTGACTATCTAATTATAACCCACATGGCTGAATTCTGAAAAAAAGAAATGATAGAATTGGCTAAAGAAAAAAAAATAGCACTATGTAAACAAGTACTTCCATTGATCAGAAAATGTCCCTAGTAATATGCAAAGGAAAATAAAATCTTGAAGGAGAAATATTTGTGACATATATCACAAAGGGTTTGATTTTTTTCCTATTATATCAAAAATTTTTGCAAATCAAAATGGCAGCAATAAATCTAACTCCTGTCTAATTTTTTTGTAAACATACTTAAAACAAATCTCCTGGCAAAGAAATTAATGGCAATTGCTGGTGAGTGAGTTTGTGGAATGTTTTAGCAGGATAGTCTAAGAACACTTAAAGGAACCAAGCCTGGAATCTGTGCATTTATGGGGGATAATTCTCTAGAAAATATCACCTAAGTTATGTAATTGAGTAGGTAGGGGGAGATGTTTCAGAACCAAAATAGGTTCCCATAGTGTAAGTAGTGTCCAGGTGGCATAATTTAGAGACCTCTTATTTTAATCCGGGTGAGGGCATGATGTAATACAGCCAAGAAGGACCTGGGGAGTGAATGATCAGTAAATAGTTCATGTAAAAGATTAAGATTTTCATTTGTGGAAAATGAAGAAAACACATTTATGGAAATAGAAGAACACTTGTTCACTTTCACTTAATATCAGAAGACTGGCCATATTAAAGCAACTAGTTTTTTGTAAAGAGCATTCAAATTTTTGAATAGACTGTGTCGAGACATTGAAAGCAACAAAACTGGGACAGATTCTGATTGAAAGATATTGTCAAAAGGAGGTTACACAACCTATCTGCTTGTGGTATGCTGAATCAGTTAAAGCAGACCACCTTTTTTATTAAGAAATTGTGTCAGTTTATGTCCTCTGAGAAGCAGATGCCAAGACTGGACTAGATATGCAGCATGTTTATTGGGGTAGATGCTTGTGAAACCTAAGGAAGAAGCAGCAGGAGAAAGGAGAAAGAACTCCTGACCATCTGTGGGAAAAGCGAGGTAAGAAAGCATTGAGTATAAGAAGTTTCCCAGCGAGGCACAATTCTGAGAATGTTTTAGCCAAGCTAATCCGAAAGTTGCCCAATAGAGCAATTAACATGGGGCGGGAATGGCCAGGTTCTGGTACACCCTGTGGAGCTCAGTCATTGGCTGGGGCCACCCAGGAGACGTTTGGAGTGGCATGAAGGCCATGGTGCATCCAGAGCTGTGGCAGCTGAAGGCTGTCAACCATCTGTGCTCCCACAGTGGGTTTCTTGAAGGGAGATCTGAGTGGGACACATTTCAAGTCGCCTTGAGCTGCAGAGATCCTCTTCTCCCACTAGAAGTGGGCAGTCATTCTATGGTTCCGATGGGCCATTATTCCTGGGAGGAAACTTAGACGAGGGATGTTAGTGGTTAGTGAAATGAATTACCCACCCTTCCCAACTGTAAATTCTCTTCACCTCTGCTTGTTGCTTGAGCAGGTATTGATAGCTTATCTGTAGGTGCATGACCTAAATCTTCACTCCAGGGGATTCTGAGCCTTTGGTAACTAAACATTTCCCAGTGCCAGGTTGCTTTGTGTGTCTATTTCCAGTTACTACTGGGCAAAGGAATATCAAGAGGCACTCATGTGGATTGCTGGGTTTCACATTCCTCCCTTACCCTAGTATGTTATATAAAAGCAGCCCTATCTCCTCTTGCTGCCCAGTCAATTTACCCTGACAAGTTGGTAACTCTTTTTTTTTGCCAGGGTCTCTGAGCATAAGGAGTCCAGACTTCCCTGTAGCTAATAATTCAATGAAACTCTTGCTATGTCCCATGGCAAGAGTGTACTCTTCTTGAGGACCAAGACTTCTAACCCTACAAGCTTACAGTTATGGGGATGGGATGCTCAGTGCCCCCCAGGGGATCATTGAGAGTGATAATGAGTGGGGTTGCTCCTTCTTTCACCCCAGTCCTGGAACCACCTGTTTCCAGTTGGGTCCTCCAAAAAGCAAATGCAAAGACTGAACCATATTTGCAGGAGATTTTACATCTCAACTGTAAGTGAACAAAGGAACGATTGGATAGGAAGAGCCTCAGAATTCAGTGTTGTCTTGCGAGTTTCAGGCAGGCTGATAGCAAGTTCTCTAGCTAACGTTGTGGGTTAGCTGTAGGAATTCTCGCATTCTGTAGGAATTCTCAGGCAGGTAGGGGGCTCTACTCCTCTCCTCCACCCCTGCTGTTGCTCAGTCATTGACTGGGGGCAGCAGGCTAGGCGTGGTCTGGCATGAATGCTGTGGTGGGTTCAAAGTTGTAGCATTTGGAGGCTGTCGATCACCTGTGCTTCCTAGGCAGCTTCTCTTAAAGGGAGATCTGAGCAGTCTGCTTTGATGACTGCTACAGAAAAAGTCTAGATTAATCCAGGAGGAAAAATGTCCTTAAATATACACAATTTGACTGATAGAGGGAAGGAGACAATTTGAGATACATTCGCATTGTGTGAAAGATCCTAAACTTGGAAGGTTTAATCCCTACAACACTGTGAAGGTTGTGCTTTGAAATATACTTGGCAAGCAAAAGATGTTAATGTCTCCTGCATGTCAGACACAGATATACAAAGGTGTGAGGTAGCCTGAGGGTGCTAGAGTTACCATTATTACTAGTTCTGCTCCCTTAGTGTAATGCATTTTCTTATCAAAATTGATATTTGGATATAAATATTTAGAATGAAATTTTACTCTTCAGAAGATTTTTTTTTCATGTTAAAAATATTTTAGTGATATATATGCTCTGGAGATATTCTTTAGCATTTTCATTTTTTAGTGACAGGCAACAGCTACCGAAAATACCACTAACCATATTTGTCAGTGTTTTTACAAATATGTTATCTTCTTTTGTCTTATTTTATTATTTTATTTTACTTGTCAGTAGAGAAGCTACCTAAATGTTACAAAAATTCTGTGGGAGCTTGATATATTGTATATATTGACTGACTGACTGACTGACTGATATTTACACTTGGATGTATTTATATGCGATGAGGTCAAGAATGTTTTAATATTAGTGTGCTGACACTAATCTACAGAACCACTCATAATTGAATTCTTATAGACCTAGCATCCTTAGAAATTTCACTCACTCCCAACCCTGATGAACTGTCATAATTGATTGTATTAACAGAAATAAATAGCCCAAATTTGGCTCACTCTCAAAACAACCCTGTTTCAACTGACACAGATGAGGAGTAAGGTTATTTCACATTGCCCCAGCCAGGTCAAGGCTCAGGGAAAGCCTTGGCTTGTGCCTTTAATTTGATCCTGCGGACAAGAGGATGAATCGGCTTTGTCAGTCTCTTTATTTGGCATGGGTACCAGTAACCTTGGTTCACTTTCCTGTTTCTCCTAAAGGGGAGGAATTTTGGCAGAATATTGCTTACTTTTACAGTTACAGAAGTTACATAGTTTAAGGAGGGAGCAGTAATTACATGCCATTAAACTCAGAAGGCCATCGGCATAGATGAACACTCTGAAGAGGACACAGCCTTCAATTTCAGCAGAGGATGATTACCAGAGCGTTTTAGTAGAGCACTGGTGAAGGAGAGGAAGGGATGACTCTGGAAATACGCTAAGGCAGCAAAGCCATGAAAATGCAGTTAGACACGGCAGTGACTACATTGATTATGCCAGGAATGATTTAGCAGAGGTGTTTCACACTTGCCATTAAACAAAGAGCCATAATGGGGTTTAAAATGTACTCAGTTTCCACTTGCTATATCCAGCCCAAACCACAGAGGTGTCACTTACATTATTTCTCCATGTTGGTTTGTGGGAAAATCCCTAGCTTTCTGTGACAGGGCTGTTTTTCCTCTTGGCTCTGGATTCAGCAGTTGTTGAACTTTCTGTTTTCTTCTTTGCCAGTCAATGACTCTATTTTGGGTAAAACACATCTTAAAGCTTACTCCCTCCAGGAAGCTTTCCTGATTAATTGCATTCAGGTACTTCCCTTTGGCATCTTCCCTTTGTAAGCACGGCTTTAAATTATATTTCTGATACATTGGTTTGAAAGATTTAAAATATAGAAGTACATATATATCTTAAGCCTTCAAACCAATGTGGATAGTAATCTGATATATATTAGATTACTGTAAGTATGTAGTTGCCTTCATAACTAGATCATTAGCTCTGATTAAACTAGAATTCTTTTATTTCTCTTATATACTTTCATAAACATTGTGTCCTTTTGAATACAGGTGACAAATCCTGTGGATTCAGTAGGAGGTATTTATTTCTGACACAAATGAAAAGAAAAGGAAAGACATCTGAACACCCAATGTAAGTTGGTCATTTTCCCACTGCTTTGAAAAGGAAGAGTGTTACAGCATTTCTTTTTTTCACTTATTATAAGAGTGAAAAAAAGAATGTTCTCTTTGTAGGTTTCTTTAAGAATGTTCTCTACGTATGCTCTAGAAGAAACAAAAAAGTGAAAATCTATCCTGCTGTCAAGTCAAAAGTTGCTTACATTATTGAAATTAGGTGACCAAGTGTGGTAATATATGTTAGGGCAGAATTAAATAAGATATAATTCTAAGAAGTGGAATAGAAACTGTGCTGCCCTCCACTGTGCTCTGCCCAAGCCCCTATCTTCTTCTAAGTAGCCTTCTTTTTGAGTCCAGAATAAAACCCCATTCCTAATCAGAAGGCACATATATGGAAGGGATTCAGATGACTAAATCATCCGTATGATTGCTAACTATATTATGTTCCTATTGCTTCTATAAAAAATTACCATAATCTTGGTGACTTAAAAACACACCAGTACAAATTTATTATCTTACGGTTCTAGAGATCAAAAGTCCAAAATCAGGGCTGAGCCCCCTCTAGTGGCTCTATAAGATAATCTAATTCCAGGCCTTCTCCATCCTCTAGAGCTTCATTTCTTGCATTCTTGAGCTCCTGGCCCCTCTCTCTGTCTTCAGAGTCAGAGGGTAGCATCTTGACTCAGTCACCATATTGCCTCTTCTGTCTGTAGTCCTATCTCTGTTGGTCTCCCTTTTATATGTACACTTGTGATTATATTTTGGACCCACCTAGATAATTAAGTATAATCTCCCCATCTCAAGGCTATTCATTTAATCACATCTGCGAAGTCCATTTTGCCATATAAGGTAACATTTGCAGGTTCCATGTTTTAGGGTAATACTAGACATTTCAGGCATTGTGGTAGAAAAATGAGGAAATACATTTTGTTCTTTTTGTTCTAGGGAGTGGGACTATCTTTTAGGATCCTCTGAATCACATCAGTTCAGCGGCTGCTTTACCCACCCACTGGTACTTGACCTAAACAATAGAACTCTTAGTTGGCTGTAAACTTTAACCTTTCAAATGCTCATCATGCAAAGAGCATGGGTTTTCTATTCTCAGAAGTACTGCACAATTTGGGTGTGGGCTGTTCACAGTTTCTGGGCCAGTTTTTGATCTCTCTTTCATAGGTATAAGCTTTGTTGTTGAGATACAAACATTCTTAGTTTTCAAGTCCTTCAGAATATGCAGCCAACAACTTCTTTGGGGCAAAAAAGAGAATAAAGCTCAATGTGAAAGTTATGCATACATGTTATATAAAATGTTTCTTTTAATTTTCTTACCATACCAAAAAAAGTTAAAGTTATGCTTCTTCTAACATTTTATTATATTTGTCATGGGGCTTCAAGCGAACCGTTGTCTGTTATTCTGATCATATTACTAGATAAACTTATTATGAGATTTACATAATTTAACAACATCCGTCATGCATAGGTAGTCTCATTAAACCACATGTAAACTGTAACCATTTAACGGATGAAATGAAGATTAACTCTTTTCACTTGCATAAAATATTTGCCACAAATTGCATTTTTTTCCTGGACAGCAGGATTTCTAAAATGATTTTTAAATTTTGTATGTAAGAACCATTTTATTTTCCAGAATAGATTAAAAAACAACAACAGTTATGTAGAAAAGTAATTAGGGGTGTTGACATATTTAAAGGAGATAAGGTACCCAATATACACTAAGCAGTGTAAAGAAAATATTCTCCACTTATGAAAATGGTGATCAAAGAAAATGTTACCTCTGTGATATAAAGGAAAATGGCACAGACTATAGGCTTAAAATTTACAAAGTTTCGAAGCCAAATGTAAAGAGAAAAGATAACATTTCATTCAAATACCTAGAGCATTGCTCATCTTGTAAGTGATAATTGCAAGAATACTCTCGGCAGTGCGTTCGGTGGTCCCGCGGATCTTTCTCTTGCTTCAATAGTGTTTGGATGGAACAGACCCAGGGATGCCCCTTGCTCCAGCCTCCAACCACTCTTCAACCTTTTTTCCAGCTGCATCCTTCAGAACCAGCCACTGTGCTATCTTCAGCCTCTGAGACCAGCCAACACCATTTTGTGAGCTTAACTCCTTATTACCGATCAACCATGAGCTCCCAGATTTGTCAGAATTACTCCAGCGAGGTGGAGGCCTCCGTCAACCACCTGGTCAACATGCATCTGTGGGCCTCCTACACCTCCCTCTCTCTGGGCTTCTATTTTGACCGTGACGATGTGGCTCTGGAGGGCGTGGGCCACTTTTTCCGTGAATTGGCTGAGGAGAAGCACAAGGGTGCAGAGCATCTCTTGAAAATGAAAAACCAGTTCGGGGGCCACACCCTCTTCCAGGGCATGCAGAAGCCATCTCAAGATGAGTGGGGTAAAACCCAGGATGCTATGGAAGCTGCTATTGTCCTGGAAAAGAACCTAAACCAGGCCCTTTTGGATCTGCATGCCCTGGGTTCTGCCCGCACAGACCCACATCTTTGTGACTTCCTGGAGAACCACTTCCTGGATGAGGAGGTGAAACTCATCAAGATGATAGGCGACTACCTGACTAGCCTCTGCAGGCTTTCTGGTCCGCAGGCGGGCCTGGGCGAGTATCTCTTCAAGAGGCTCACCCTCAAGCATGACTAGGAACCTCTGCAACACAGCCGCCTTTGCGGAGCCCCTCTGGTGTCAGGGCATCTGCCTGAAGCCTCTCTCTGCAGTCACCAGGCAGCTTTTTAACCATCCTGGAGCCCTCTCCCAAGCCTTGGACCAAATGGAAACAATAAAGCTTTTTGCAGCAGCAGCAACAACAAGAACAAGAACAAGAACAACAACAACAACAATAGAATATTCTCTCTATTTAAAGCAGAGCAAGCATGAACACATGTCTTTAAAGATATAAAACACAACGCTCAGAGCTGATGGACCTGGAGGGTTTAAGTACAAATCTGCACAAGATAACGGTCTGAGTTCATTGAATTGTTGAGATGCTCCCTGTTTTTGATTCATTCCTTTTAGAATAACATGGAGATTACTGGACAACTAAAGATAGCGTATGTCAATTTAATTAACTTTAATCAGCAGAAGATCTGAGTCTGATGACTTTTACATTCAAATTGAAGACTTACAGCATAGACCTTGCCTGTAAGTTACGTTTATTAAAACTACAGCATCCATAATCAAATAACTAAGAGCCACCTGAGCTAACTTTTTTGCAATTTTTTAAAAATATATATTAGGACCAGACTTGAGCTAATGCTATCAGCAAGGGAGTTGATTCATTAAGACTGTTGACCTTTTCGACAATAATCATTTGAATTCCAGTCGTCTCCCTTCATTAAAGTCATTGATGCCTCTCAGTTAATGTTAAAGGGCTTGGGTCTGTAAAACTATTTTGGCAGATGACAGGATTTTCCCTCATAATGAGGGTCAGTTTTAGTCAAAGGGTTACATGATGATTTTTATAAGTGAGACACTCTGTTTGATTGATGGCCATTCCTCCTGATATCATTGTATTCAGCTTTATAATTCACAAATTTGCAATCAGATATTGTCCAGATAGTCACAAATACAAAAATCCACTCCCCACTCTCTTTTTTTCTCATACACATTGAGAAAAAAGGGAATTTTGCATTGCTGTTATTAATATTGGCAGAAGACTATTGGTTCAAAATAATAAATATTTACCTTGTCCATTTATTAGTGTTTTTTCTTGAAATTTCAATGAGGAGTTTCTTATATAAAATGTGTATACTGATATACATCTTTTATATCAAGAAATTTTTAAAAAAACAATGATTTTAGTATTTTTGCAGTGTCTAATGAGTATATTATTTGGTTATAAACTTCCATTATTACCATACAAGATGTGGCCATCTGGTATGTTTATACTTTGAGAAACAAATATTGATTTTCAACATTTATAAAGGTTACATTCTGTTTTGAAACCATGCTTCCCACAGTTGGTTAGTCTAAATGCTATATGTAAATAGAGCAAATACCCATAGCTGCATATTTTCCACAGCAAAGTATTTTTATAGTAAGATATTTTTATTTCAGAAAGAGCTCATAGGGAAATTATCTTGTCTGTTAGTTGTGTACAAAAAGGAAAATTTAATCGGGTATTAATTTTTGAGTTTTATTTTATTTTTTCTTAATTTACAGATACTGCTTCACTGTTTTATAGCATTGAAGATTGCTGTAAAAATGTCTGATGTAGCTGAATTAATTTGCCTCTTTTTACTTTGTTCACAAGACTTTTTCTTTATTCTTATGGTTCAGTACATTTGGGGGATAGATTGTGAGGTTATGATGGTGATAGTTCAGAATCAGCTTTTTTCTCTATGGGGTATGCCATTTTGATATGTAAATTTATCTTCTTTTTCAGGGGTGACATATTTCTTTCATTACACATTTGGATATTTGCATTTTTTCAGGAACACAAATTTTGTATATCTTTATGTTTAATACTATCATCTTTTTGCATTACCATTTTAACCTTACTTCTCTGAATAACAAGATAGAGTGGGTTGAAATTGTCTCAGTTTTTAAATACCTACTAGCAAATCTTTCATGCTTTAAATTCTGAGACTATATCTTATCTCAGATGTTTGCATTCATTAGAACAATATGTTTAGATACATGAAGCTTTCTATATTAATTAGAAGCTGAGTCAAAGACCATATCAATATATATTCCTGTGGTTAGAAAATATGCATCTGTTTTATTTTATTGAATGTGGTTTAAAAGAATAGATATTAAAATTCTTCAAATACCTTTCATCACCTGTAGATATGATCCTATCTATATTTCTCCCTAGCGACCCTACTGTGAGAGATTATATTAGTGATTTTCTATTATAAACAATCCTTGGATTTCTGTAACGACCCACATTTGCTTATGATACAGCAGTCTTTTTAACTGCTGCTAGGTTTTGTTTTTTTTTTTTTGTATTGATATTCATAAATAAAGGTAGATGATTGCTTACTTTACTTTTCCAATTTTGTTAAATTTTGCCATTTTATTCTGGATTAATATAAAAATTAAAAATATTATGTCCTGAAAAGGTTTAAACAAATAGAATTGGAATTATCTTATGTCAAAATTTTGGAGAAATTTCTCTGTGAAAACATGTTGAAGATACTGAAATAGTTGAAGTGTTTCTTCTGTGAAAATTGAACTTTTTTCTTTATTTCTTTTTCTATAAAAACCAATCTTTTAAGTTGTCTTTTGCCTCTTGGGTAAGTTTTTTGGTAAAAAATTTGTAGACTATTATTTATTTCATCCAGGCTTTCAAGGGTATTAGCAGAGTTGAAAAAAAATAGTTTCATATGACTTTAAAAAAATTTCTTTCTCTGTTGACTTTTTTCTTATTTTCTGAATTTAGTTATTTTTCACTTTTTAAAAATAAGATTGGTTAATGTTTTGTTTATTCTTTTTTCAAATAACAGGTTTTAAAGTTTATCAATATTGTTGTTTTCTAATTTGGTATTTTCTGTCTTTAAATTTTTTCCCCATTATTTTAAAATTACTTTTCTAACTTTTTACATCACATATTTAATTTTTTATTTCTTTATAAATATTAATATTATTTGAATGTATACTCTAAATTCTATAGCACCTCTAAAAAAGCAAAAGCAAAAAGCAATATTTAGTAATTCAATAAAGGAAATAAAATAAAACCATAAAAACATTCAACAGAAGAATAAAAGGGGGCCAAGAATAGTAGGGACAAACAGAAAAAAATGACAATGTCTTTGATATAAACTAACCATATCAATAATTCTACTGAATATAAATATTGAAAGAACTTAAAAAAATGACCATCCTATTAGGTTAAAAAAGTAGGACTCGACTATTTGCTGCCTATAGGAAATGCACTTTAAATATAAAGATATAAATTGGTCAAAAGTAAAAGAATGGAAAAACATAAACCATGAGAACACTCATCAAAAGAAAGCAGGAATGGCTATATTACTATCTGATGAAAGAAATTTCCAGCAAGTTTTTAAGACGTCATAAATCATGTATGTACCTAATAAGATAACTTCAAAATTGATGAAGCAAAAATCAACAAAACTGAAGTAAAAAATAGACAAATACACAATTATACTCATATATTTTAATATTTTTATCTGAAGAATTTACAGGACAAGCAAACAAAATCAGTAAAAATATAGAAGACAGTCATCCCAAAATTCCTAATTTACTTTTATAGAATACTCCATCTAAAAGTAAGGCAATATTCATTCTCTTTTAGTACCCCCAAACATTTACCATGATAGACTGTATTTGGACAATAAAACAGTTTTAAAGATAGCTTAAAGATAAAGATAGTCTTTAAAAATAGCTTGAAGATAGTCTTAAAGATAGGTGGAAAATCCCTAACTTTTGAAAATTTAATAATAGGTCACTTTCCCCATAGTGACCTTAGACATGAAGATATTTCAGCAATGTGGTCTAATATCTACATCCTACTAAAGCTTAATAACTAATAACCAGGAATCAGTAACCAAAAGATGTCCAGAAAATCCCCCAATTTTTGGAAACTTAATAACTCCTCTATACTACTGTAGGTCAAGTAAAAAAATCAAAGGAAAGACTTGAAAGTACCCGAATGATTATGGAGATGGAGTCATGCCAAAATTTGATGGAGCTAACTAAATTCATATTTAGAGGGAAATTGACAGCATCTATATCCTATATTAAAAAAGAAAAAAAAAGTCTAAAATCAATTTCCCAACTTCCATACACTAGGAAATAAGAGCAATATACCCAAAGAGATCAAATGGAAGGAAAAAATGAGATAAGAGCAAAATAAGTAAAATAGAAAACAGAAAAATAATCATAAAATCCATGATCCAAATGTTAGCTCTTTGAGAAGATGAATAGAATTGATAAAATTTTGCCAGATTGATCAAGAATAAAATAAATTATTCTTATCAGGAATAAAAGAGGTGACACACTGTGGATGCTACAGATATTCAAAGAATGATAAAAGCAAAAATAAACAAATGTGACCTAATTAAACTTAAAAGTTTTTGAGCAGCAAAGGAAACCATCAACAAAATGAAAAGACAAATTATGGAATGGGAGAAAGTATTTGCAAATGATGTAACCAACGAGATTAATTTCCAAAATATATAAACAGCTTATATAGCCCAATATCAAAACAGAAAACAAATGAACAAACAAAACCCAATCAAAAAATGAGCATAGGACCTAAATAGACATTTCTTCAAAGAAGGCATACAGATGGCCAACAGGCAATTGAAAAGATGCTCAACAATTCTAATTATTAGAGAAATGCAAATCCAGCCTAAAATGAGGTATCACCTCACACTGGTCAGAGAGGCCATCAACAAAAAGTCTACAAATAATAAATGTTGGAGGGGGTGTGGAGAAAAGAGAACCTTCCTACACTGTTAGTGGGAATGTAAATTACTGCAGCCACTATAGAAAACCGTATACAGTTTCCCTGAAAAAACTAAAATTAGAGTTACCATATGATCCAGCAATCTTACTCCTGGGCATATTTCTGGAAGAGATGAAAACTCTAATTCAGAAAGATACGTGCACCCCAATGTTCATAGCAGCACTATTCACAACAGCCAAGACATGGAAGCAACCTGAATGTCCATCAACAGATGAATGGATAAAGAAGATGTGGTATATACGTACAGTGGAATACTACTCAGCCATAAGAATGAAATAATGCCATATGTAGCAACATGGTTGGACCTAGAGATTATCATACTAAGTGAAGTTAAGTCAGACAAAGACAAATATGTGATATCACTTATGTATGGAATCTAAAAAATGATGCAAGTCAACTTATTTACAAACCAGAAATAGACTCACAGACATAGAAAACAAATTTATGGTTACCAAAGGGAAAAGGAGCAAGAGGGAGGTATAAATTAGGAATTTGAGATTAACAGATCACACTAGTTTATATAAAATAGATAAACAAAAAGGACTTACTGTATAGCACAGGGAACTATATTCAATATCTTATAATAACCTATAAATGGAAAAATAATCATATATATATAAAACTGAATCATTCTGCTGTACACCTGAAACATTGTAAATCAACTACAATTTAAAAAGAGAAGAATAATGAGTGACTATTATAAACAACTTTATGTCAGAAAATTCCTTAAGGACACAAACTACACAATCTTACAAAAGAAGAAATATACAACCTGGATAGCCTAATAATTACTGAAGAGATTAAATTCATAGTTAAAACCTTCCCACAAAGAAAACTCCAGGTCTTTATGGTTTTGCTGTTGAAGTCTCCCAAAACAAAAGACATGACATCAATAATGCACAACCTTTTCCAGAAAACAGAAAAGAGAGTGAATATTTTTCAACTTATTTTATGAGGCAAGTATTACTTTGACACTAAAAGGAGACAAAGATATTACAGGAAAATAAAACTACAGACCAATATGCCTCATGAACATAGATGCAAAAGTTCTAAATTCAATTTTAGCAATTCAAATTCATTTCTCCAAAATCTGTAACTATCTGGAACTGTCTGACCAATGCAAAACAATCTTTAGGGAGAGCTGTAGCTAATGACTCCTTTAAGATACATATGTGTGTGGATGTCTGTGTGTGTGTGTGTGTGTGTGTGTGTGTGTGTGTGTATACATTTGAGAAGTGCCTTCAAATGAGTTTAGTCCATGTGGCATGGTGCGCTACTCTTTGCCCAACCTCTTATCTCTTTTCAAGGTAATATATATTATATATTTGAAGTTCGTAGACTTTCTTAGTCTACTGGCAGTCATGAGGAGAAGGGACTTCTCAAATTCAGCTTCTTTCCCTGCAGCTAGAAATTGGTATACAGTAATATTTTACTAGAGGAGATAAAATGGTAACTTTTTACTTTGTACAAGTCTTTTATTTTACTCACTGGTTAGTGTGAAGGAAGATTTTTCTATGACTGTACTCTACATTACTGCCTTCCATTAAAGTCTCTACTGAAAGCTAGTGCCTTTCAGTTTGTACAAGTGCCATTTTTTTGAAAAGGCTGGAAATCACACTTCTAACCTTGATGAAAGATGCCAGCTTTTCCCGATAGTGACCTTAGACACGAAGAATTTTCAGCAATGCGGTCTGATTTCTATATCTTACTAAAGTTCAAGTTTGCCACCAGAGATATTTTTACTGTGAAAATTTGGGGAGAAGTGAATAAAATAAAACTCTAACTCAAAGATCCCAATTCCAACGTTTGAAGGAATGGTACATTCCTTTTGGATATGTCTCTTGATACATCAGTTATAAAAGATGTAAAATTAAGTACAGGACAAGATTAAGTGAAACATAGATGCTAATATTTCTACCCTTATTATGTGGTAAAGTCTGACTTAACTACAACGAGAATCCTGAGTTTAGTATTTGCCTTAGGAACTGAAACTTCTATGCAAAATTCAGCAAGAACATAAGATGAGCAATAACTATGATTTATTTCCCACAGTAAGCATAGTTAACTGGAGGCAACACAGGAATAAACAATTTAAAGCTGAAAAAGAAAGTAAACTGTGACTGTCTACTCTAGTGTCTTCTGGCGGACCCGTTTAAAGCTCTGGTCTAAATACACAGACCCCACCACGGGACAATAGAATTTTGTGCCTTTGAAAATTCTCGTACGAAAAATTGATTTAAACTTTCCGTTTACTTTTGTCATATAAACTTCAAGGTCAATATGAATAAAATAGAAGGCCACTTTGAGAGTCCTATTTTACTGTGATACTGTGTACAGTAGTGGTCAGGGATTTCGAATGCATTTAGGGTAGAAAATAAGACTGGACCATCTTAGCATGCATAAGCTGGTGGACTCCAGCAGAAGCAGCCCTGAAATATATTCTGCACACTGAAAGGGTTTTAAAGGACTTGGGCTTCTTTCAGCATCACAAAGCTTTTCTTTTTTTCTTAAGCAGTTTGGCTTGACTCTGTAAGTTTGTGTCAAACAAACTGGGACAAAACTTTGTATCTCTGGCAGAAAGGAAAAAATCTTTACTCTTTAAAGATTTCACAGAGTACTCCTAATTCTCCAGTCACTGCAGCATCCTCCTTTACTCCCAGTGCCCATGCTTTACATCTTTATAACTATGATGAGGTGTCTAGGTAACCCGCTCGCTGTCCTCTCTCTTACAGGAATTCTTCACATTGACCAAATGGAGAAGAATCCTGCTGGTCTCAGGAAATACCAAATATTCTCCCATTTCTGCATTCTGGCTTCCTTTCTTTATCCTATCTGGAAATGGCACAGAAAAGAATGGCTATGTACATTAACAATACAAACACGAGTTCTCAAACAGCTTCAACTTGCTAGAGGGCTGATGCCAGTAATACAAACAGAATAAAAATTTTAAGTGCTCTAAGTATTTCAGAAGTGTTCATTTTTAAATAAAAAGGAGTGATCTGAGAATAATGTATTAATCTCTATTCATTAAAAGAAAATACCTGTAGAATAATAAGTTTATTTTCCTCCTGATAATGCTTATGCTCCGGAGTAATTGTACTACATCACTTTTTAATAACTACTTTACATTCTAGCATTTTATTCATTCAAACATTTTCAATAGTTAATCTGAATTGTTAATATCAAGATTCATTCTATTTTCCTTATTAGATTATAAACTCTGTAAGAGTAACTTTTGACAGAGTTTAACATAGTCCATTTACAAACAATGAATTAATGGAGTCGAGATAAACGCAATACTTCTTTAAATTTCCTTATACTAGCATCTGTAAGAAAAAAAGCTGAGCTAAAACGGAAAAAGAAGCATGCTTTAGAGAATTGTGATGATGCTTTTAACATTTCTATGAAAAGCATAAGAGCTAGGAATTTATTATCATTTGGCCAAAATATAAGTGTAAAGTTAAAAATTAAGGCAAATTGGGTTGCCCTGAAGCGTAGCTCTGTTTAACAGAGACACTTGCTGGGGTGGTTTGCTCGTCTGTGGGGCCCTCACTCATAACAGGGGCTGCTTTTCCTTTCATTTGCACATTGGATTTAATAATCGAATGGTGCTTCGGGTCCTGCATGTGGAGAAAATGACTACATTTCTCATGGGGTTTACATCTCTTGTGCTTCTATTACCCACTTGAGGCACACAATAATCATCCACAACGTGTAGCTGAATGATCGCACCAGCTGTGTTTTATGACTATAAATACCACAGGACAACCTTTCGCACACATTTTAAAGCTCAATGTGGCAAACTGAGTTCAGATTAGTCTCACAAATCATAACTGAAATGCATTTATTTCTGAAATCAAACATGAAACAAGCCTGATGTTCATTCCCAAAGACTTAATAATACTGATCCTAATTTTTCTTGAAACTTATTTATCTGGGTGATTACAAAAAATAAAATTGAAGATATTTTAAGATGACAGAGGTTAATATTTTATGACTTCTCCTTAAAAACTTGTAGTTAAGGATATTTCAGGTGTTTATTTTCAGAGAAGAGTCAGTCTCATAAATGAATAGCACCATTTAATGATCAATATAGGTGAGCTACTGGGATTAAATTGTAACATATCTTTATGTTAATGAAAGTGACAGCATTTTATGTGTAAAATAATGACAACTAGTCTCGAACTCTCACTTCTAAATCATTAAGTAAAATTTTCTATTATGTGTCTAATTCATATGTCATATCAGAATTCCTTTCTCCCCTACATATTCCTGAGGTTGGTTTAATAAATCTCTTATCTCAGGATTTAGGCTTTCAATATTGAATGACTTGCTTTCTAAATATTTGCTATACCTTTGTTTTCTTCACCATTGATTAGGCACATCAATTCTTTCCAGTTTTTGAAATACGGTACCTGGGACATACTTTTCTCTGATCACACAGTAAGAGAATTCACCCAATTTTCTCTACAAAACAATACCAAGTGCTGGGGCTTGATATATTGTTTTGTTCTGCTCTGTTGTCTAATAATATGATAAACTTCTTTCAGCCTTGAGATAAGATGGAAGAAAAATGAAAGGTCTGAAAACATGGCAACACTTGGGAATAGAAAAAGCCACATCAGAATTAGACTTTTGAGTCACAGACTGAAAAAGCTCGAACCTATTTACCATGAATTGCTCAAAGGAAATACAAAAGCACCTTGTGAAATATGTATCTCACTTTATATTGAACACATTTTCTAAATTTGAAGAACTTGACAGTTTTTACCCATATTCTTTTCTTGTCAGTAGCAACAGTGTCATCAATTGTTGTAGTGGAAGCATCCTGTCTTAGATTTTCCTGCTTTTCTACCTCATCAGTTGGCACAATCCAGACGAAACAATTAGAAATACCTAAGGGAGGTGACTTTTTGCCCATCAATCAGCATCTTTATTGAACACTTTCTAAATATTTTGCACTCTGCCGTAGAGTAGAGGCACCTCTCTCCATTCACCAGGAGTGAGTAATCTAGTCATTTCATGATGCACTTCCACCATATTTGTATTTTTTCACTTAAAATGATCAAAATCCATGGACTGTGTTCAAGTATAAAAATGATTCTAACTTTGAATCAATAATCTTTGAATATTTTAATCTTATTTTCTTTCATTCTCATTCTAGGCTTTGTCTTTTTCTGATGAAACTAGTATCTATACTCTCACTCAAACTGGCAAACTTTAACTTTGATTCCTCTCATGTCTTTATACGAAATAAATGAACAATTCTCATAAGACCTACTTCTTCTATAGTTCTTGCATCCATTCCCACGATTCACTCCTTTTTGCTTAAGCTTAGTCCTAGGCATTACTGAGTTTTCTCTTTCTAGTCAAAATTACTTCTTATCTCAAGTCTGAGCTCCCCACTCTCCCCATTCCAATAACATATTTTTTTCTAGGTTAATATTCTCATACAGGCACTATAGGTAGTCTTTGTTGTGCTTTTTATTAGATATTTTGAGAGATTTAATTTCTATATGCTTTCTAATTCATAAAACACATTCATCCATTTAATGAAAAACTACTCATTAAACTCCTACTGATTGTCAATCACTGTTCTAAGTACTGCAGTTATGACACTGAATCTCTGCTTTGCAAGCTTATTTTCCAGTAGGGGGAAGACAAATATAAAACAAGCAGAAATAAAATAAGCACAATAATTTTAGGTACCAGTAAGTTCTCCAAAGACAATGAATTAGGGTATAATGATATACCTTCTCTAGATAGTTTGGGAAATGAGAGGCTAATGCAAGAAGTTTGGATTCAGTGGTCAAGGAAGGTGTCCTGACATTCTGGGTAGGATCCAAACAGCATGAAAGTGCCATTCATGAGAAGATCTGGGGCAAAGTATTCAAGGAAGAAGAACACTGAGTATAAATGTCCTGAGGTAGGAAGGATTTCAGGAGTGTTTGATAAGAAGAAAGAGGATCAGTGTGGAGAATAATGAACAGGGCCAGAGGAGGGAAGATAGAAGTGAGCTCAGAGAGCAAGTCAAGGATCAGAGTATCGGTGGCTTTATAGGACATGGGACATTTATAAGGTGTTTGAAATGTCTACATGCAATAGAAAACACATGAATTTTAAGTAAAGCAATTAATTAATCTGGTTTATATTTATATTTATAAAAATAAGTATGATAATGCAGAATAGACTAAAAAAGCAAGAAGGAAAGGAGAAATACCTGAAAAATAATAGTGACTTGGGCTAGAATGCTATTGGTGGATATGCTGAAAAGTGAAAGGATTTAACTATTTCTGGAGGTTGATCCATCAGGACTTGCTTATATATTGGACAAGAGTATGGGAAAGAAAATGGAATTATGCATTATTTTTAGGTTAGTGACCTAAGCAACTAGGTAGATGGTGACACAATTTATGTAATTATAAAAGACGGAGGAAAAACAGGCTATAAGAGGATTTCAAGAGTTCAATTATGAACACATTAATACTGAGGTGCCTATGAAATATTCAAGTAGATTCTTGAACAAGAAGATACTTAAGCAGAAGACAGGATTCTGGTGCTCAAGAGAGTGGTCAGGACTGGTGACATAAAGGTAGAGTCATTAGAAAATATATTAGGAACCATGGTCATACAAGATATTACAGGGGTGGAGAATATGGATAGAATAGGATGTAGAATTGAGCCCTGGGGTATCCAAAATCTAGATCTTGAGAAGGCGGGCCAGCAAAGGGGACTTAGAGAATGGTTTGGGAGACTCATTGCAGCTGTAGGTTTAGTGTCTCAGATGCCAAAATAAGCGTTTTTAAAAGGAGGAGTAATCAACTCTTTTGAATGTTGCTAAGATAATAATTAAGATGAGGAAAAGAAGAGGCCATTGAATTGGATGTTTTTGGTGACATTAACAAAAGCAAGTACAGTGGAGTGTGGTATAGAATCTGAATGATTTCCCTAGGTATAACTGAAAATTTAATAATACTATGAAAATCCACAATGGATGGTGAAACCATCCTGAAGATTGCATCATATAAGAAAACATTCTTTAAAATCCTAGTAGGTTAACTTTGACTAATAGATCTAGGATAGTTTTAAGTGACAGCAAATACAGGAAAGTGTTTTGGTATATTACAATTGAGAGTCTTCTCTATCTGCATGGGAATCAAGTCCAGAATACGAACTTCAAGAAAAAGCTGAAGGCAAGAAAGCAAAGGGTGGTACTAGCATTGTTGGCAAGATTAATAAACAAAAATCTTGGAGATGCTAATACGTCAAGGCAGAAATTACATTACTGTAAATCTGTGAATTATTTGTGCAATTAGGACAATGCACAGAAATCATAGTAAAGTATTGCATTCCCCTTACTGGTTAATGGAGAGAATGCAGGTGGGGAAAGGGGATTCAAAATCCTGAAATGCTCTGAGTGTGCTTAGAAGTGCTCCAAGTTCATAAGTACATGCCATGTCCTAGTAGACAAAACACCTAGTTGAAAATTCTCAATAGAGTCATTCCCTGGTGTTCATGGGGGACTGGTTCCAGGACCCCCATGGATACCCAAATCTGTGGATGCTCAAGTCCCTTAAGAAAAATGGCATGCTACAGGCAGCTCTCCGCACCTGGGGTTCCTCCACATCTGTGGGTTCTGCATCCGTGGATATGGAGGGCCAACTGTATTGGAATTCATGTGCTGGCTTAAAAACTGCTACTCTAAAATCGTATGAAAGGAGTTACAATGCAGAGCTCATCTATTTCTCTCTGCTTGCTCTGTGCTAGCTTTGCAGTGACATTTATGTAATTTTACTTATATGCAAATTTATGTTAATGATATCACTGATGCTTGGAATCTATATTGACATGGCATGAAAACAAAGTACTATAATTAAAGCTTTGTGAATATTGGCCATTCTGAAAGGAACTTTGAAATATCAATGAAATTCCATTGTGGATCCAGTGTGTCTTGTCTATGTGTATTGAGTATTTTGAGATTTCATTACATACGCCTTTGCCAGCATCAAGCTTGAAATAGATGTGACAATGTAGGAGTTTCTCTATAAATATACTTTAAAAATAATAATGGATGGGCAGTGCCTCCCTGAGATTGTTGTCTTAAAAATATTTCCACTATTTTCTTCTTAGATAGATGTTTAGAAAATAATATATTTTGATTTTTTTAAAACCACTAATTAACTTTTGACTTCTAAGTAGCCTTTGATACAATTAACTTTAAGCCGTAAATGAAAGTGAGCTTCAGGGATATTTATTCTATAGACATTGTAATTAATATTCTTTGTAGTTTATATAATGAAATATATAACTCTCTTTAGGGACAAATTCAGTTGGGAAATAGGTGGGATTTTTAAGAATATATTAATTTAAAGGCTCTCAGACGATAGAAGAATTGTTGGTTCTAGACCGACTGGACTCCTGTTTGTTTTCTTTGTGAATATTTTTCTTACTGCACATTTGCTTTTTCTACCCATGCATCACAGCTGCGGTCTTATATATTTCATTTCCTCTTTATATTTCACTGAAGCAGCTGCATTGTTGTATCAAATGGTGGTAAGTTTTGATCACATGCAGTCTAACTGCCTGCACAATTGGATTGCTGTGAATCTCTAACATGAGTACATGCCTATCTCTACTGCTGTGTGTAACAGACTTTTTTTTTTATTCCTAGAGCACATAAGTTATTGATCAGCAAGATAAATTGATATGCAATCATTTATATTCAGTTACTATCTGCTTTTGGTGTGAATCTCAAATGGATGAATGTTTTTATATGCCTTTTGTGTTAGAAAAGTCAGCTGTTGGTAAGATCCTCTTTTGCTATACTTGTTATCGTCAACAATCATTTACTTACTTGTAAGCTGTTTAAAACTAACCTGTTCTACTGATAATTCAGTGTATGTGAATAGATAAGCAAATGTGGATTAGCACATATTTGTATAGAATTTTTCTAATGTACCATCCAGATAGTACTATTACCATGGTTATGCATACAAACAAAAACATACACAAGGAACAACAAGGTCAGAACACTGGCTTACAGTAAAGCTTACATTGAGCCAGCTCTCCTGTCAAAAACAGTTATCTACTCTGGATAAAATATAATACACACACACACACACACACACACACACACACACACACACATATAGTTATTTAGGAGCACTGAAGAGTGACCAAAATCAGGCAGAAACTGGAGGGAATTCACTTTTTGAAAGAAAAAAATCTTACTGGATGAAAGTCACATTGATACGACACGCTATGAGTGGAGCTCAGACAGAAAGCTGTAGTTTTATTACATGAGGAGTCAGTGGTTGGAGCACAGGGTTGAAAGCGGCTGGAAATTGGGAGGCAATCCCACAAAAATGTGAAAGCCTCATAAAAGGTAGACTTTGGATTTAACACCTCTTATAGTTTTGTCTGATCCCTAATCTATGCATGAATGAGACAGACTCCAAGCACTCCAGGAAAATCCAAAAACCCAAAACAGCAACAGTTGAATGGATAAAAATACTGAGCAGAAATTTTGATAGCTGCTTCCTGTAGGGGGAAGAGAATTTGCTATTGAGTTAGAGAGACTCTAGGACTACGGGGACAACTAAATAGATCATTCTTTACAATGCATAAAACCAAGCCTTCACAAGATCAAGACGATCCACTAGTAATGTAATTGACTGAGAGGACAAAACTCAATAATCATTAGAGGAAGATAACAGCATCCAGATGCACTAAAAATATTACTGCAATTACAGGATTTGTTAATAAAACAAACCCCTACCTCCAGAAAAAAAAGGTCAAGAGAAAAATGAATCAACAGAAATAGAATCACAGGTTATCTCAAGATTTAAGTTATCAGGCAAGGACTTTAAAAATTTTTTTGATAAATATATGAAATACACATGAAAAAGATGGTTTAAGAGATGGAGAATTTGAAGAAATGTATAAAAATTATTAAAAAGAACTATATGGAAAATCAACAATTAAAAAACAATAAAAAATGAAATAAAAAATTAATTGAATGGTTTAACAACATATTAAATAAAAAAGGGAAATGGATTAGTTGACTTTAAGACAAGCAAGTAGATGTAATATAAACTATAACACAGAGAAAAAAATTTGAAAAAAATATTAATAAAATCTCAGTAATATGAAGGATGGTATCAAATGTTTAACATACATGTAATTGGAAGCCCAGAAGAAAAGGAAGGAAATAAGGAAAAATAAAATGTTTGAAAAAATATCTACTGAGATGAATTCTAAATTTGATTAATCACAACATTAACAGATCCAGGAAGCTCAGTTAACCCCAAGAAGGATAAATACAAAGGAAATTTAATTTAATTATTAAAATCAAAGATAAAGAAAAGACAAGATATAAAAATCTTTATAGGCAACCAGAGAAGAAAAGTATATTACAAACAGATGACAGCAATGGTGGGCAAAAATAAAATAACAGAGTAATATCTATGAAAGGATGCAGAGAAAAAGAGGAAAAAAACCCCAAACAAACCCTGTTAACTTAAAATTCTACCTCCGGGAGGGTGGGGGGGAACTCTTAAAAGTGAAGCAGAAATAATAAAAATATTTTCAAATAAATAAGAACTGGAAAAAAGAATATTGTAAGCTATATTGATTAAAAAGAAATGATGCTAAAAAGTCCTCAATAGTTTTCCAGATAAAGATAAAAAGGGTGGACAAAGATTGAGTGGGAGAAGCGATCATGGAAAACAAATAGGAGGATGGTAGTTCTAAGTCCAATTAGGTCAATCATTACATTAAAATTAAATATACAAAAGACTATAATTAAAGATCAAATGTACCATTTACTATAGACAATTTTAAATATAAAGACAAGGACAGGCTGAGGTAAAAATCAATTAGATATATCAGGCAAATACAAAGCATATGGGAGTTGCTTTGACTATGTTAATGCCAGTTAATTTCAAGACACAGGATTTACAGAGATAAAGAGTGATATTTCATAAAGATAAAACATTTTTTAGGAATAATAACTCTAAACGTACACATACCTAGTAACAAACTAAAAAATATACAAAACAAAGATTAACAGAAGTAATGGAAAAATTAAAATAAAGAGATGAAGCCTTTAACATCTTTATCTCTGTAATTGATAGAACAAATAAACAAAAACAAACCACCATAAATATAGTAGATTTGAACACCACTGTCAATCAATTTGACCAAATTAACACTTATGAAACATTAAAATGCACCTTGTTTTCAACTCTATTTAGAACAATCACCAAAATAGACCATATGCTGGCTATAAAAGAAGTCTCAGATTTAAACATATTACGATTATATAAAGTATGTTTTCTGGTCACAATAGAAATAAATTAAAAACAAATATGATAATGTAGAATATTCTCCACACTTTTGGAAATTAAGCAGCATACTTCTAAATAATCCATGAATCAAAGAAAAAAATCACAATAAAGTTAGAAAATATTTTTATCTGAATGATAATCAAAATTTGTGCATTATGTCAAGATCTCTGGGACATAGCTAGATAGGTCTTGAAAACCTTATACTACAAACATTATTAGCATTGTATGGGAAACTACAAAACATTGCTAAGAGAAATAAAAGAAGAGTTACAAAAATGGAGAGATATACAGTCTTCAAGAACTGGAAAAATCAGTGTTGTTTTTGGGAGCCCATGATTGGGTTAACAAATTGTAACAGATCCCAGCTGCTTATCTCCTTAAAGAAGATGTGCTTAGTAACTGCCTTGAGGTTTTAGCAGTGACACAGGCCCCCGGCTATAAACGCTGGGTGGGCGTGCCTGCTGTTAATCTTCTATCCCCAAAACAGCCTTGGGCTGGAATGGTAAACAACTTATAAAAAGCTGCAGACTCAGAGGTGAGAAGGCTGGTTAGCCAATGAAGGATAAGATCCCCTGAGGGGGGCAACCTAAGACAGGCACAGCCACCTGAGTCCAAGCTGTTAAGCAGCTGATTCTCATAAATTCAGCCCTGATAAGCTGACCGGCTCAACACAAACATGATTCACCAAAAAGGGTCTTCTGGCCTTGAGCCAAACACCAACAATAAACAAAGCCTTTGTACTCATTGTGATCCCACCCTGTCCTTCCCTAAATTCCTGCATTCCTCCTTTGACTGTATTCAATAAATATGGGAGATTTGAGAGGCTCCTGGAGTTGGCTCCAGACTCCCTCTGGCTCTCTTGACTTTTTCACAGAGTCTTGAGTAGTTCATTCCATCTCGGTGGGACTTCTGCTGGCCAGAACCCACAACTGGTGACGAACCCACAATTAAGATTTAAATATTCCCTAAATGGATCTCAGATTCAATGTCATTTCAGTAAAAATTACAGGAGTTATTTTTTGGGTAGCATTTGACAATCTCATTCAGAAATGTGTAAGCAAATGTAAATGACTTACTAGAGTCAAAGCAATCTTGCAAAATAATAAACTTGGGTGATTTATACAACCTGATGACTACGGTAAATCCAGAAACTATTATTTGTTAAGCATAGACAAATAGATCAATGCAACAGTACAAGCCTGTTCGATAGCTCAGCCATTTCATTTCTTAACATTTACCCAAGAGAAGGAAATCATATGTCCACCAAAGACCTGACAAAAATCTCATAGCACTTTTTATTCATAATAGCCAAGGCCTGGAAATATCCTAAATGCCTATCAACATGATAAAGGACAAGCTAATATTGGCATATTGACTCAATTGAATTCTCCTGAGTTGTATAAAAGGCATAAAGTCCTGAAACATAGGACAACAGACAACATGAAGAGCCTCAAAACAATGAGAAAAAGTCCTACGCATAAGATTACGTGTAATATAACTCCATTTACATCAAGTCCTAAAATAGGCAAAATTAAGATAGTAGGACTCAGAACAGTGAGTATAGGGAAGGGGAGCTTGGACTAGCAAATAGTATAAAAAAACCTTCCTGAAGAAATATTTAATATTTTGATTTGTGTAGTGGTTACATAAGTTTATATACTTGCCCAAACACACAAACTCTGTATTTAAAGTCTATGCATTTTCAGTTTGAAAATAAAGAAAAATAATGAGTTTCAGAATAAAGTTATGGAATATTTTTCCTTTTTTCTCTTCAATTAAGTTATGTATTTTTAAGATTTTGGGAAAAGACACAATTGTGATCTAAAGGTTTATTGACTAAGGATTATCAATCTGAATTTGGGATCTCAGGCTTCATCAGACAGAAATTATGAAAAAATTTGCTATATATTTCTTATTTATTTTATAATAAAGAGTTGGCTTCATGAATTCTATGCTTTAAAGTTCAGTTAAATTGGGCCATACAGATGTGGTTTCTAAATATTTCCTGATTTTCTCAAGAATTGAAAAGTAGCAAAGATGGAGAAAAAGTACAGGGATCATGTTTATTCCCTTTGGAAGAAAGATTTAATAGAGGTGTCAATGCTCTGTCTACATCCCTTGGGCTTTTTAGCGTGTTCCAAACACCTTCCAACTGCCAAGATCTGTGCACCTAAGAGAGCCCTACTGCTCATGTGCACGGCAAGTTGGAAATGCCAAGGTATTAACAGCCTCTCCCAACAAAACTATTCAAATCACTTTGGGGAGTTGTTGTGTAAATATCACAACTTCCTTGTCCCTC
This sequence comes from Camelus dromedarius, assembly GCF_036321535.1. NCBI lineage: Eukaryota > Metazoa > Chordata > Mammalia > Artiodactyla > Camelidae > Camelus > Camelus dromedarius. The sequence goes on along the minus strand of NC_087439.1, from coordinate 64,229,145 downwards.
GGGTGGGGAAAGTCTGAGTCATGTTTTACACCATTTTCCAGGCTTCCCCTAAAGGATTAAGACTTTATTCACTCTAGGTAGCATCTGATTCATTAATGCATACTTTCTTGGTTGCATCCACATTACACCTCATTTATTCCAGTTTGTGGAATCACCTTCGATAAACAGTTTTGGTAGGTCCTGTAGAGCCTGTGCTCACAGAATGAAGCAACAGTCTTCTGTTATCCTGGTATGCATTTTGAAAGCAATTTCAAAGCAACCTATTAGTCAAATGAAGACATGCAAGGCATATGGAAAAATCATGCCTGATTCTCCACAATGTAATTTGTATACGAGTCCATATCTGTACAGGTGATATTGTTACATGGAATATATTATTTGATCCTGAATACTTTTTTGTATTTCTGAAGTCATCTTCTCAATGGCAGAGTAAAATATATGAAAAGTATTTTGGGCCAAAGAATTTATCATTATGACATTATATACCATCCACTGAGTTCCAAAAAGCTGATCTTGGAAGGCCCAATTCCAAGACTCTAGTGACGTGTGTGTGCACATTTTTCTTGACAATAGCACTCCCTAAAATGAAAATAAGGTTACAAAAATTCCTTTCCATAAGCTGGGTTTCTTGGAGATACCCATACCAATTTAATCATTATGGTAAACATTCCTGGGATGCCTTTAGAAGGAATTTTTTAATCTATTTTAGTTGTCATCAAGGCACAGTGCTATGTTCCCATGGTAGAAACTCTTTTTCCCCTGTTTGTTTTCATGGTAAAAGTCCCTGTACTTTGCTGTATACTTAAGAACACAAATATGTTTATTAATACCACAGAAAACCTCTCACACTAAATTCATTTTAGAGATGGTTTATAATCACCATAAACATTTCATACTTGCATATACTAGCTTTTTTAAATTGTATAAAATATAACTAAATTGATATGATTTTAATGTCAAATAAAATCTTAACTGTGTGTAGACTAATCAAAAGTATGGATGTTATTTAAATACCATTTAGTTACAAAGCTGTTCTGAAATCTGAAATCCTCTTTTTGGTAAAATCATTAAGTCAAGTAACTTTTTTTCAAAAAATGAGATACAAGTCTCTAATATTTCTCCTCTTACAGTGACTGATGCCTCAAGTATATATCGATGTTTTGTATTAAGGGTATTTTATTTCATCTTGACATCTGGTTTAATCTGAGCAGAGGGGAAGATTCTTTTTTGGTTGTGGAGTTGTTCTATGAGATTTTTATGGCTAACCTCGTGTACTGTCTTACCCTGCAATTTGATACAATGCATTCAGATATAGAAGGTCAACTGTTAGCTCCTTTATGAAGTGTGCTTGGAGTATTTAACCACATAAAGCTGATTTTACAGAATTTTTTTTTTTTAAACAGCACACCATTATGATGTTCCTGTCAATATTTTAATGTTGTTTTATCTGTTTCACTCTCTCTCACTCCCTACACTGATGGTTAATGTGTATCTAATTTCTTTAAGCCGTATTTAAAATTGAGATTTTTTTTAAAGTCACTCTGCCAGAATTGGAACTACATCTGTCCCCCATTCCATTCCAGCACTGCCCAGCTTTGCTGTTCATATCATCAATAGCGCTGTATATAAAAGCTGAGTGTCATTATGATTTAAAGACCCGCCTCTGGCATGGTGCCAAATAAGTCTAATTTAGGATCTGGGAAATGATAGACAAGAAAATTACAACTAGAAGATATGTACATTGAATTCTAATTCAAAGCATGAGATTTTGGATGTTATGCTTTTATTTTGCATTTTGTGGTTGTTTGTAGAATTTAAAAACCTTTGGTTCTGTTACAAAAAATAACACAAGTCAGGTGCGAAATGGTATATTTTGATTCATTTTCAGGGATAACAGCCTACAATGTGTTAATACTCTTTATTAATATAAATGTGAGCTAGACTTCACTCAAAGTGCTGCCTCTTTTTAATATCTATTCTCTCTAACTAAACCTGATTTAACTGACAATTATCAGTGGAATAACTAAAAATATTTTTTAAATTGACTGTTTGTCTTCTTGTAATTTCTCCATAAGCTAAGTCTGAATTCACTCACTTTGAGAATTGAAACTCTTACCTCTCAGTGAAAACTTAAAATACTTGGATATCTTATGCTACCTCAAATTTAACATGCCCATGATCAAATTCAGTTGCCCCTTACTATTCTTCAGATTGGCTTTCCTGTGGCTATGAAGATATTACAATTTTTTTGGTAGGAAATCTTAAGAGTTACTTAACATCCATTTATGAGAAATATGTTTATAGTTCCTTACTCTTATCTTCTATATGCAGTAATCTTGCAGATCTTTTTACTTCTTATGAAATACACTAGGATTCACTCACTCTTCATTCTGACCTTTCTGTTTCTACATAAATTTTACTCTAACCCATATTTCCTCTCACCCCATACTCAACCATGAGTTACTGTACTTTTCAACTGATTCCAATCTAACTCCCTTTCTGAGCCCCACTAATTTTCCTAAAACCCCTCCTTCATTACTCAAGAATATACAGTATCCCTCTATTGTCTATTTCCTAAAGCAAGTCCCAGCTTCTCTGACAATTTTTTTAAAGACTTAATTTTTAAAAACAGTTTAAATCCACAAGAAAATTGAGGATGGTGTAGAGATTTCCCATATATGCTGTGTTTCCCCCATCATAGACATCCCCATCAGAGTGGGACATTTGTTGCAATTGATGACCGTACACTGACACATCATAATCATAGTCCATAGCTTACATTAGGATTCACTCTTGGTGTTGTATAGTCTATGGGTTTGGACACATGTATAATGACATGTATTCGTCATTGTAGGATCATACAGAGTATTTTCACTTTCCTAAAAATCCTCTGTATTCTGCCTACTCATCCCTCCTCCATTCCTACCTCTGGCAACACTGGTCTTTTCATTGTCTCAAAGTTTTTGCCTTTTGCAGAAGGTCCTATAGCTGGAATCACATAATATTTAACCTTTCCAGATTGGCATTTTCAGACAAGTTTCATTTCCATTAGGTCAAAGATATGTGATGTATTCACTTTTGAACATCTCAGAGCTTTAATACATGAGTCATGAGGGGTGAACATACAGGTCCCAGATGTATTGCCAGTGAAATGCTTTCTTTGTAGAACCTCTAGTACAGTTCATTGGACTTAATTTTGAAGGAAAACTTTGAAAAGTGCTGCCTTAGATGACTGCTAATCCCTTCCCTTCCCTCTGTCTCCCACCGCCACGCTTTCCACATTGGGATTGCCTTCTTTGGCTCCCTGGTATCACCCCACCTAGTTCTCCTTGTCTCTGTATCCACCTTGTCCAAGGCATCCTCTTTTACCCATAGAGACTGTTACAAACTCACACAGCTTCATTAAATGTAGTAAAAGCTGCCAAATACAAGAAACAGGTTTTATGCATTTCTTTCTCCCCTCCTCTATTTCTCTCATTCTCTCTATCTACCTACCTACTATCTCCTTATTTAAATTAAATAGTATATAAGATATTTTCCACTTAATAATTAAATCAGAACTCATCACAGACATGAAAAACAAATTTATGGTTACCAGAGGGGAAAAGGAGGAAGGATAAATTGGGAGTCTGAAATTTGCAGAAACTAAGTATTATATATGAAATGGATAAACAACAAGATCCTACTCTATAGCACAGGGAACTATATTTGATAGCTTATAATATCATATAATGAAAAAGAATATGAAAAGAAATATATATATATATATATACCCAATTCACTCTTCTGTATACCATAAACTAGCACAACACTGTAAAACAACTATACTTCAATTTAAAAAAAGTTTTAAAAATGAATTAAGATCTGGAAAAGTCAATCAATCAATGAATCAATCAATCAGAACTCATGAATAGTGAGCCTGACTGAGAAAATGGGTTTTAGAGAGATTTGGTATGCCAAATCAGATCCACTAAACTCATATGAAATTATAAATAAGCATTTTTTTGAATGTTTAAAAATGTAGAACATTATATATAAACTTCATCTACTTTTTGGATAGTGTCTTTTATCTACTTGAGATACTTGGGCAAAGGGAATACAAGAATGGCCCACTCTCACTGATTTTATTGTTCAGTATTTGTATATAACTTGTATGTGTTTATGATTCTGTTTATAACAGAATAAGTCCTACTGTACAATACAATAATTTATTATTGAGATAGAAATCTTGAAGTGTCTCTCAGAGGTACCACCTTCTGATTTGGTGCCAAAGTATGATGGACGGCCACTCTTGTGCATTGTTTGACAATGTAAGTGAGATCACACCAATTACCAAGATTGTAACTGGTTTCCCTTGATGTTCCTTGGGTTCTCCATTTATTCAGCATCTCTTTCAGAGCCATATATTGAAGTCTAAGAAATGTTTTCACAAATTATTCATTTTCTTAAGCAATAGTATGTTTCATTTACAGGCCCAGATGTGTTGGTCATGAATAATTAATCTCTTTATGGTATTTCATAGAGTATATTTTTTATATTATTAAATATTGGATTACTTGAGACAAACCAACCATCCACATTTCCCCCAATACCAAGAAAGGAAGAAGAGTAACCTCATGTGGGTGATAGAGTGCAGGTTGCCAGAGAATCCTTGCAGTGGGGCATAGTGTTTTTCCAGATATTAGCAAAATGGTATGTGACTTTATATTTGACTGTATATAATCTCCAGTTGATCTTGAAAAGAGGAGTTGTAAGATTATCAAGACATCAGCTCAAGTCATTAGCAAGTGATACAATGAGTTATCACTTGTCATCTAATTCTATGCAAATTTATACTTGGTGTCTGGACCATTTTATACTATAAGATAAATATGCAAGAACTTACAAGAAATACATTATCTATGAGTTTATTTTATCCTGGGAGTATGACCTATGTTTTCACTGGAATCAGTCTTGAATAGTGCTTAACTAATATTACTGAGGCCTTACTAAGTGGGGAATATATATACCCATTTTGCTGATAAATATCTAGAGATCAGTTTTGCATTAGTTAGGCAATATACTTATTGATTTGTATGTATTATTGATGTAGTATCTTTTTTTTCTCCTCTGTTTAATAGTTTTGTGATCTAAGTGAACTTTCTTACAACAGGTATTAAGAAGAGTTTATCAATGTGAACAATTCAAACACAGAGACCCAATAGCAGCATTGAAAACCTGGAGCTTTAGTGTGTTTTATAGGGTTCTCCATATTTTAATGATTACAGATATACTCAGAATAAAGATGGAGACTTTGGGTGCCATGTTTGGATGAGCTCTTTAATCCACAAATTAAAATCATAGCAATTTGTTTCAAAACCCTTTAATGGAATAATGTGTAGAATGAGTTCTGATATCTATTATCAAGGTGGTCTTGAGAAAAAAAAGAGTTCTCTTTTATAAAGACTGGCATTCCAAATTCTTCATATGCATGTTATAATAATGAGATAGTAACTGGTATTCTTAATATTAATGTTGGGACTAACTTACAAAAACATATAAATTTTACACTTTCCCCCATTTCTCTATTCCTGAACATTTAACCACTCAAGCTAAACAGATTATATATGACATATAGATCTCAGTTTCTCCCAGCTGAGTGGTGCAGAGAGATGACAGAAACACGAAGCTAGGTACAAGGCTCATTTTATCAGCTCTGCTCTGGTGTGAACCCGTGAAAGATTGCCCTGACTCACCGGGCAGCTCTTCTTTTCCGTCCCGAGGAGCACCGCCAGCACCCTGTGATGGAAGATTTTCTTAGTCACGGTGGCCCACTGATGTAGAATGACCGTGCTTTCTTCGAGGTCTTATCTTCGGGTGTCTCTGTTTATCTTGGTGTCAGGAAGTTGGGTATCTAGTTAGGGAATGATTTCTCCACCTGACTGAGGAAATCTATTCACCTGGCCCTGGCCCACTGACCTTTTGATTCCATTGCCAGACTTAATAGGCTCTTTCAGCAAGGCCTGACCATCTTAATCTATAAACCATTAGCTAAAGCTCTACCAAACCTATAAGAATCAATCCCAACATATGTGGGATTTTAGTTTTATTGCCCAAGAGTCAATAATGAAGATTAGTCCTCAATGTGACGAGAGTGCAAAGGCTTCTAACTTATTGGACCCTCTGGATTATTTTGAAGTATTTACCCTTTTCCTGGCAATTTCCAAACATTAGCAAAGGGAATGACCATTTTTAATACATAATGTTGCTGATTTATTTAGCTGATTCAGCTGAGTTTTCTTTCTGTTTGCTTTGTTGCTTGAATTAAATTTTTTTTCACTCTCGCTAAGGGGGTTCGCTAAGCTATCCTTTTTCATATTAGAGAAAACAGTACGTATCTAACATTACATCTATGATATCTCCCTATTGGCCTGCACTAACTCTACCTTCTTTAGTAGATGAAGAGGTTGTCTCTTTCCACTGTAGAAGGAAACCTAGGATATTCCTGCATACAGGAGCTAATGCTGCAAAAGGCTGTTTAGCATAATCTCCATGATATCGCATTCTTGACAGAACTCCTACTCTAAAATCCAAAGAGAAACAGGTTCCCAGTGACTGTCCAAGGAAAGGGTCCTGTTTGGGGTGACAGCCAGCTCTTCAGCTCAGTAAAATCATTTTAGTTTCATTATTGGCTTTGAAATGTGTCAATTGCCCCAAATATAAGTGACATACAGTAACATTTAAATGTATTTCTAAAGAATAGAAATTATTTTTTGTGTACTCTCTTGGACCTTCTATTTATTATCTCACTGTGATACCGTGGAAACTAGCACTGCTACTTTGCATTAATTTTAGAACTGGATCAAAAATGGCAGTAATTCCTAAAGTTACATTTTCACTCTCTTATTTGCCAGCCTTCTGGCAATTTTTAGGGCCATGCATTTAGTTCTGATCAGTGGGCTGTTGGTGGAAGTGTCATCTGTCTCATGGTGACCTTTCAGTTCTGTCCTCCTCCTGTCCGTAGAAGGTGGAGACAAAATGAAAGCAATCTGGTTCCTTGAGTCATTGTGTGGAAGACAGTTACCCTGGAAAGCTGCCTAAATTCATAAAGATTTTCACATGTGTGTGAAATAAACCCTTATGATGTTAAGTGCTGATAGCGTGGTGTTGTTAGTTACCAAGTTAAAACCTGGCTAATCCCTGACTCCCTGTGAGCTCTTAATAATTTATGAAAACTGTTTGCAAGCGTTATTTCATTTGCTGTCTGAGATCTGCTGCACAGATGAAGAACTTGACACTCAGGGAAGGCCTTTTTTGTCTCCGGTCACACTCCTTGTAAGTGGCAGTGACAGATGTCACATGTAGGTCTTCCCTCACATAGTTTATAGCCACTATATTATACCGATGGTCTCTCAAAATGAAATCCTTTTTGTCTACATATAACATTTGGATCGAAAAAGTGACCTTGAAAACTCATCTAGTCTAATTTCTTTCTTCTTAGGCTGGGTGGCATCTGAGTCACTCTAATCAGGGTAGAGTCTCTTCTGTATATAAATGTCTCTTTTAGTATTCAGAATTGTGTGTACAAACAAAATCCTCTTCTTCAGTAGATACTACTGTGGGGAATTATACTTTGTCTTAAGGACATAAAGCATCTGAAATTATTATGGGAATCACAACATATTTTAAAAGTGAATTGTTTGTGTAGAAGAAGTGACATTGAGAAATCTATGAAAGAAAAATCTTTCAGAAAGCCTCTTTCATATTGTTTTTGCTGCTGTTTGATTCTTTTCTCAAATTTCATTGCCTACAGTAAAAATACCTGCTGGATAATGAGTAATGCTGTAATCAAGGCCTTCAGTTTTTTGTACAGCATTTGTTGAATGAAATGGAAGTGAATATAAATGAAAGTTAATATAGGGTTGAAAGTCCCCACCTTTTAAACTGTCTGCATGGCTTTTGTGTCCGCAGTATTTACCTTATTGTGTTTTTGTTGAAACATGCTTGATTTCTGAACCACATTTTTACCCTTGCTACCTTAAGCCTCTCAGTATAATTATTTATGCTATTCTAACCTGTTGACTAGGTTAAAATGGCATGTTGGGAAGACACTTGAAAACCATTCAGAAGCAGAAACTGTATTAAGTAGATATTTAGATTATTGTTGCATTTAAATTAAAATATCTTTCCATTTCCTCAAATTAGCATCAAACACTATGTCTCACTAGGAGAAAAAAATAGAAGAAAAATGTTATAAGCAATATTAATTATTTTGCCTGGCAAAAGAAAACTAAAGACCAATCTAGCCAAGTAGATTATGGATATATTCTCTTGTTAATGAGATATAATTGAAAACATGTTTGGGTGTTTTCACCCCAAGCTTAGGGAAAATATTAGTTATAAAAAATAGCTGCAAATAAGGATTTATTCCTCTAAAATTAGGGCTGAACACAATAGGAATTTTGAAATCATCATTGTTAAGAAATATCCCACCCACACTACAGACACACAACAATGGACAATGAACAAAGGTAACGAACTTCTAAATTCTCACTTCACGAAGAATGTGCTAGAGGAGATAGCTCTGTGATGGATTTGTGACTTTGTTATAAAAGATTAAAGATACTTTTGATACTTTGAAAGTGTTCGTATATAAATCTCTCATGAATATCTTTCGTGTGGGACTCCCAAGAATGAATAATTTTCAGAAAGCCTCCAGTTTACAAACATACACTTAAGCACACTCATAAATTCCCACACCATCTTGACTGTATTTATTTCTGGCACTTATCCTTCTCTGCTTGTATCTGTATATCCAAATCCTTATCTCAAAGATGCAAAACAGCAACTTGTGGTTAAAATAATCTTTTCTGCATAAAAATTTCCTGCTGCCTCTGCAATAATATTAAGGAGTTGCTTGGCTAAGCAGTAAAAGCATTTCTGGAGTCAGTAACCATATGGACCCAGAGTGGTCCTGGCAAGCTATTTGTGTCATGCTCAGACGGATTGTTCAAAGTGGGTTTGACTTGCCATCCTTCAGGTCTGGTTACCTGGGATTACCCAAGCCGCAGCCAATCACCATTTATTCATTTACTAATCCTTCCTCTTTGAGTCTTCCTTTCCAAGAGGAAGAGACGGTGCCATGGAATTTTGTCACAGAATCTCTCTAAGCTCTTCGTTATTAACAGACTCCAGTTTAACACAGCACAAATAATTGTGGATTACAGTTTCAATATCATTATTTGCTGTATTAGTGAAAAATATGCATGAAGAATATTTTGTCATTAAGTTTTTATACTCTGTTCATGTGTAAGATTATTTGCTTTTGTGTTCTCAACTTCTTTCAATAAATGGCATCTATTTCCTTTAGCACAGTTGTCTCTCGGTATCTGTGAAGGATTGGTTGCTGGACCCCCACGGGATACCAAAATCTGCGGATGCTCAGGTCTCTTATAATGTAGTACATTTGACTGAATCTACGGATAGAAATTCAATTCACATGGATAGGAAGGGCAACTGTATTAAAGGGTTCCACCTAGCCATGCTGAAGCATACCAACCTGTCTGAATTTATTCTTGACCTTGGAAAAATGAAAACCTTTCCTTTAGAAGAACTATTTAGGGTGATGGAACACTATGGCACTGGTAAAAAAGTGTAAATTGAGTAAGAACATCATTATTACTGACTATTGTAACTAATGTACAATTTTTAAAAGACAAATACTCTTACAGGAGTATTCAGTAAGTTAGATTCATGTAATCCACAAGGTAACTCACTCATTAAAATGACTAGAATAAACAAAAATGGAATAAACACCAATTTTGCCTTCAGATATATTATCATAACCTCCAACAAGGAAGGAGAGTAGATCAAGCAGAAGTGTGTAGGGCAGGTGTGCTAAGGAGACTGTTCAGTGCCAAAAGATTTTCTAAATGTTTTGAAGTGGTCTCTTGAAGTCTTAGTACTGCAGAGCCTTTATCAAGATGAAACACTTAATACAAAGAAGTCAATATTTATGGGCGTAGGCAACTAGTACAGAGACTACGGAAATGAACACTTACGTGCCACTCCCTAGCTCTCAGTGTAGAATTATTTTATGTTGGTGCCCGTGTGCCCCTTCCTGATTTCCTCACTCCCTCTCCCATGCAGAAGTTCCATACTTCTGATCCTTGTCTTCGATATTATTTCGTTGGCATTAGAGTTTTGTTACACTTGTACGGATCCTTAACAACCTGTGATTTACTTTCCGTTCTTTTAGCTTTCTATATGAATGATACTATATTCTAAGTAGTCTTCTTCAGTTTGCTTTCCTCATTCATCATTGTGTTTCCGACATTCACCCACACGGATCCTTACAGCAACAGCTGTGTTATTTTCACTACGTATGATTCATTTATTTATATCTTTATGCATGAATCTCATTTTGTTATTTCATTTTCTTAATTGATATTTAGATAGATATATATTTTTTTCTTTAATAGACAAAAAATGATGCTATGAGTATGTACATGATTTACCCTTTGGAATTTACCTTAGTGTGTAAACAAGAATCCCAGAGCACGTGCAACCCTAGTTTCACCTGATGATACTCAATTGCATACTTGATGGTACGAATTTGCATTTTCACAGGCTATGAAGTCTTATTGCTCCATTTCCCCCCAGTGTTAGGAATTGCCAAGCATTTTCACTTCTGCCAGTCTGGTATATGGAAAATGGTGTCTCATTGTGGTTTTAGTTTGTATTTCTCTGATAAGTTATGAGTTTGAGCATATTTTTATGTTTTTTTTTTTTTACCATTTTTCTCTGTTTTTATTCTTTTGGGGGGGAGGTAATTAGTTTTACTTATTTATTTTTACTGTATTTTTTTCTGGAGGTACTGGGGATTGAACCCAGGACCTAGTGCATGCTAAGCACACACTCTACCACTGGGCTATACCCTCCTTCATCTTTTTCTGTTTATTAGACATCTGGGCTACTTCCATGAAGTTGTCCCTTAAACTTTTGCCATTTTCTACAGTGCTATTAGCTTTTCTCTTGTTGATTCAAAAGATGCGAAGCTTTTTTGATTATACATGTTACAGATATTTTCTCTCATTTTCTGGTTTGTCTTTTACTATCTTCATGGTATCTTTTAGTAAAGAGAAGTTTTTTTTTCCCCCTTTGTTGTTTCTGCTTTTTGTATCAGGCTGAAGAAATCATTTCCTCCTATACTCTTCTAAACAGTCTAAATTTTTGAAAGTTTTGTTTTTCACATTTTCATTTTTAATAGACCCAGAATCAATTTTCATGCATAGTGTGAGATACGGATTTCTTTTTGTTTCCTAAGTAGAAAACCAGTTATCTAAGTACCATTTATTATTGATCATTAGTCCTGTGATCTGGAATGCTAACTTGGCCGTAAGTCTAGTTTCATATATATTGGTCTAATTTAGCATATATTGGGCTCTCTTCATGTGCACAATTGTTAAGCTCAGCACAGATAGTTCACAGTCTTAATTATTATAGCTTTATAAGTCAGTTATATTAACTGTTTTTACTAGTTCCTCCACAGTGCTTCTCTTCTTCAAAGGGCTGGCTTTGTCTATGTTTGGCCCTTTGATATTTCATATAATATTTAGAAGCAGCTTGTCAAAGTCCACAGAAACTCTTATTGGGATTTTGATGAGAATTGCAATAAATATATAGATTAATCTGGAGAGGAATGACCTCTAAGTTTTTTTTAATCCAGGTACAAATATGCCTCTTCATTTATTTATGTCTTCCCTAAACCTTACAATAAAACTTTATAATTTATATCAGTAAAGATCTTTCATATCTTTTGTAGATATGTTTCTAGGTGCCTTATATTTTGGATGTGGTTGTAGACAGAATCTGAAACTATTATTTATTTATATAACTTTCACTGTGCTATCCAGGACCTCCACTTTAATATTGAACAGAAACAGCTACAGTAATACAATGTGCTATAGGCTGAATATTTGTGACCCCCAAAATTCATATAATAAAATCCAAATGCCCAATGTGATGGTATTAGGAGGCCTTTGAGAGGCCTTTGGGAAGTGATATATCATTAGAGCAGAGCCCTCATAAATGAAATCATTGCCTCTGTAAAAGAGGCCTGAGAGAAATCCCTTTCCTCTTTCACCGTATGTGAGCACAACAGAAAGTCTGCGATCTGAAAGAGACTATTCACTTAATCATGACAGCACCCTGATCTTAGACTTCCAGGTCCAGAACCGTGAGAATCAATTTCTGTTGTTTATAAGCCAACCGGTCTGTGGTGTTTTGTTATAGCAGCCTGAACAGACTAAGACAGAATGGTTAGAAGTAATCTCATTATTGACCTGGCATGGAGGGAAATCCTTGCAAATAAATGGAAATAATATTTATCTCAACAAATCTAGCTAAAACAAAAGCACTCCTGGTAAATACATTTTCCACTGGCTTTATATTCTATCTGAAATTTCAGCATTTAGAAACTCTTTGGGGTTTAATTATGATTAAGTTGTTTTAGAGAGTATGGGGTATGTAACTGTTTAAGACCTTAATAGTGATTTGCACCTTAGCAAAGATTAGATTATATCAGATAATAAAAGAATGAGGATTAATTTTAACTAGGAAAAAAAAAGAACAAACAAAAAATTTTCCATCCTGAGTCATCTAGGGGAAAAACATCCAAGTACTAATTTCCCTCATCTTATTTTCTGGATGAGTCAGGATGGAGAATTTTTTGTTCTACAGATCTGGCATATGCAACTAATAGATCTTTGCAAGAAGTACATTTTCCAAGCTGCCGAGCCATGTGCAGGGCCCAATCTGTCTTTTAAGGGGGCTTTCTTTGAGCAATGGAAACAGATGTCTGCCTGAACTTTACTTTGAAAGATGTATAAACAAAACCTCTAGAATTACCAGGGAAAAGTACAGGGTGAAGTAATGTATACATCTGAATGTAGGGGCTGGTGGCAGCCTGGCATATATGTATGTGTATGTATATATATGTGTGTGTGTGTATGTGTGTGTGTGTATATATATATATATATAAATGTGTGTGTGTATATGTATATTTAGGCATTCTGTGTTATAGTTTATGATAATAAAATTGACTTGTAATTTATTGAATTGAATGGAATGTTTATATATGCTACTAACACACAAATACATTTAGACTGCATTTTGTATATATGTTTAACACTTATGAATTATATATAAATATGAGCCCCCATTAACATCAATATTAAGTTATCATTGTTAAGGGTAGAGATCTTGCAGCCAACAGCTTCCTTTATCAGGTGAAATATGTGGGTAAAGGTAAGACAGGAGATGGAGTGAGGTTAAAATGAGTGATGGTTAGGATGCTGGAAGCTCCCATATTTTAGCCCTGTGTTAGGATTTATTAACAATGAATTTAGAGTCAAGTTTGCAAATTATTGTCTCTAATACCCAATCCAATTTTCCCTTGAGGGGCCAAAAACTCCCTTAATGAGAAAAATGACTGCCTGGGAAATATCAAGGAGAAGTAACAGATGTATTTCACTAATAATTATTATTTCACATCAATTGTTGAGCATGAAAAGAGCATGGTGTTATAGTGTAATGAGTCCAAACAATGAATTTCTAAGATGACTTCTAAGAAAGCATCAGCAAGAAGAATTCTCAGAGCTCTGTGTCACCTCGGGCATCTTTCTGAACACATAAATGATTTCAACCTTCTTCCCAGATCACCACAAAGAAAAATGAGACAGGAAGTCAGGTCACCTTAGAAATCAACCCCAGGCTGCCAGAGGTTTACAACTTCACTCTGCCCCTGTGACTTCTGGAGATGAGAAGAGGACAGAGGGAGTAAGAGAGAAAATTATTTTCTAATACTTCTATCTTTTGCAATAAAGATAATAAATTGCATTGCAGACCTTTTCAAATGAATAAAAAATATGTTTCAGGAAGTGCTCTGCCACAGAATAACTGCGTATTATAAACAGCTCATTTCACAATGCATTTGTCCTCATCATGGATCGTATTAATAGACCAAGGTTGTCCCTGAATCTCAGGTACATAAAACATCAAAGAGAAAGCACAACACTAGTGCTGACCTGAGAACATAATGGGAGAGCTAAGTTTGCTCAACTCTACACCATCTATTTTTTAATCCTTCTGGCTTGATACCATAACTTAAAACATGATGTTAAATAATGAGAAAAACAATCAGCTAATATCATTGGAGTAGTCTGCGCTGTACCAGGTATGTGCACATCACTTATGTACACGTCACTAATTTGACCTTTTTAACTACCCTACAAGGTAGGTATTATTTCATTCATTTCATAGGCTAAAAGGGTTTAGTCCTCCCCAGATTGTCACCTGGTGTTATGGAGAATGGTGGGACCAAGATATTAACCTGAGTCTTCTGATTGTGGGATGAGTACTCATTCCAGTGGGGATCATTGATTTGGTTGATTATGCCATTAAAATTTTGGCTCCAAGGTAAAAATGTTTATCTGCTTTCAGTTCCATGTTATGAATTGTTAACAATCAAATTGATATGCAAGTTTGCAAATTATTTTTCTGTAATACCCAATTCTTCCTATAGAGGTAGCTGGATGGTGATTTAAATATTTGACCAAGTCCTGCATGCAGAGCAAGCATCTTTCTAATTCTAGCATTTCCTCTTCATATTTATTCGGGACACAAACTGTTGGAGTATTAGCAAATAATAAAGTACAGGATCGAGAATAAGGAATTCCATTTATGTCTTCCTGGAAGAATGTTTGCTGAAGTGGAAACACAAGCGTGAAGCACATTTTACATCATTCTTTGAAGGGTCCTGGTGGTGGGAGGGTGTCTGAGCTTCCCTTGGTGGAGACTCACAAAGAATGTGCTCTTACATTGATTTTCCTTTCTGTTTCACTCTTACCAGTTTCCCAGTACTGCTGTCTGAAAGTCACCAAATTCACTAGCTTCACAAACACCTTGTTTTAGGTTCTTTTTCAGAGGGGCTCTGATGCTAGGAAACCACCTAAAGGGGCTAGTGAAAGTTATAGAAGTTACTTGTATCCCAGTTTTATTGTTATGTTAAATAGAAGGTAAGAAAAACAATCCCAACAACAACAACAAAATGGTACTCATCAATTACTTCCATAAGAACCCTATTCTGAGCTTACTAGAGTAGGGTTGGGGCCACATCTCAAGACCTGTCTAAGATCTTCAATTTGGCACCTTTCTTTTTCTTTCTCTATATCTATCAGAGACAACTCCCAGAGTAAACATGTTATAAGGAGGGAAAGAAAAATGGGGCACTTTCAATTCTTTTCCTCTAAGGAAATATTTGTAAACGAAAGTGTAGACCAGACAAACCTGGACATGGCTTCTGTCATGGGAGGATAATCTCACATGTGTTACCCTGTCCAAATCAATTATGCAATCTGCATATGACCTACCAGTTTTTTTAAAGAGCAACTCAAGTCATCCTTGTAAATTGGCAGATAAACACTTCTCAGTTAAGGGGTTGAATTCAATTTGCTTATATTTAGTATTTTTGCCTATGTTTATATTAAGGAATATTGAATCATAGTTTTCCTTTCTTTTTTTCAGAATTTGGAAATATAATTATAGTCACTTTGCAAAATAGAATTATATTTTCTTACATATTTATTCAATATTTGGGGGCAAAGTATGTAAAATGGGCCTATGCTTGCATAAATATTTAAAATAACTAGCTCATAAAACTCCAGCTATTTGAAGGTAATACAATTAAAACTTTTAACTTTTTCCAAAACCATTTGTATATCCAAGCCCTGGCTCCATGCCTTGCTACTATCATGTGACCTGGAGCAAGTTACTCTGTGCTTCAGTGTTCTCGTTTATAACATGAGGATAAATAGTAGATCTTACCATATAGGATTGTTGTTGAGAGCTCAGTGAGGTAATATATGTAAATATTAAGATATAAAGTGCTTGTTACAGTGCCTAAGACATAGTACGCACAAAATAAATTCTAGTTATTACTATTATTATTGCATAACTGTAACAGGAAATTGGAACCTAACTAAACAGAAGAATGGGAAAACAAGTTACAGCCATCAAATCACAGGATATTACATATTCATGGGCAATCTATATTTTTTAGGGAATTTGTAATGAGATATCCCTGGAAAAACCATACAATCATTTGTTTTCCTTTTTATGAGAAGGTGAATTAATTAATAATCTATAGCTTTTTTATTCTTCTTAAGCCATAAGTGTTAAATTTCTTTACACCCTTCAATAAAAATAGGATGCATATGGAGATGACAGAGAATTTGCAACACCTGCTTGATGGTTCTTTGATTAGAAGTCTTCGTTGCTTATTCTTTTCATTTATATATTTTTATATTTAAATTGGATTAAAACTATTTTTTATCCCAACAACTTGAAGGTAAGTTGTGATTGAATGTCACATGACACACAGTCTCTTCTGTAAGGAAGACCCCGTGCCTGGCTGTCCTTGTAGGATCTTGTCCTTGGACTAAAGACAAATTCCTACAGTTCTAGTGTTGGAGGATTTGGGTTAGCTAAGAATTCCATCTTGGCCAGAGTCAGATATATTCAAGGGAAAGTTAAACTTTTGACTGGTCTCTGTCTTTTGGTCTCCTACAATTTTCCTTTTACTTTTATTTGACAATGAAAGAAAAAATTAAACTAAGATCCACCCAAAAAGGGAGTCATAGCAAAATTTGACATGATGTAAATCAGACATTTGATCAAAATGTTACTATAAAAATATTAGGTGGAAATTGTTAGATAAACAACACTATGGTGATCATATCTCAATTGTATAGTTTGTATCTGACCTTGTAGGAAAGGAAAATAGAAGTTGTACTAGAATATTAACAGCATTTTTCTGTGGATATTGAGATTACAAGTATATTTTCCTTCATTATTGATTCCCCTGTACTCCAGTATGAAAATGTGTTAATTTCATGATGAGAAAAACATATTACTTAGAAATCCATTTAGGATTCCTCCTTGAGTTGCTAGACCTAACGTCTCCTTCTCTAGACTTGAAAACATGATCTCTATTCTGGTGGCCATGGAAGAAGAGATGACACAAAGCAGAGGTTCTACTGGAATACAGGAACATAGGGGAACTAGCTCAGCTCCATAGCTGAATATGTGCCGACTGGTGCTCCCCGCTCAGTTCTGTGTCACAAGCACACAATTTTTATGACATTTTCTAATGGTATTTCATATAATACAGAGTTTCTAAAGTCAACTGAGATCAACACAGTTAAAGTATTCATTTTCTGATAATCATAGTCCTGAAGACTGAATTATTCACTGGTTTGTCATATCATTTCCTTCTCACTTTAGAGGTATTTTTTTTAATTTTATTTTTATTTATATTTTTAAGGGGGCACGTAACTAGGTTTATTCATTTATTTATTTTTAGAGGAGGTACTGGGGATTGAATCCAGAATCTTGCATGCACTCTACCACTTGAGCAAAGGTATATTTTTAACTGTGATTTGGACCACTCTTTCCAAATGTGAAGTTTTCCCTGTTGGTCCTGTTCATCTTTGGTCTAGTCTTCTGGTTCTTTTTGATGTATAAAGAAAAGTTCCATTAATACTCCTCTTCACACTGAATCCCTGTTTTCCACTATAAAGAAAAGTGAGGTGGGGGGACACACATGATATTGACATTATTGAGTCATTTGTTACAAAAAAAAATATATGACTGCAGAATCAATCATTCTAGCAGAAGACAAAAGGAAAAAAAATGAGAAACAGATAATCAAAATAACTCTGTCTGTAAAGACCCTTGTTGCAAGCAGCCAAGGATATACTCAATCAGTGAAAGAAATGGTTTTGTTATGTTTTCTAAATGAAACTCTCTCATCTTTTCTAGTCCCTAATGTCACAGTACCAACCCTACTGGTGCCATCCCTAAACTAATTTTATCACCTCTGTTCTGTTCTTCCTCTCTAGATAATGTAAAGTAAGGGAGGTCTTTGTGATGAGGAGATTCATATTGAAATATACTTCCTTTGATTCCAATATCGTATTCTTGCACTATTTTTGAATTTATAGCTCTAACTTTAGTCTTATTATAAGTCAAATACACATTTGATGTATAAAAAATAGAAATAAGAGGAAAACAAATAAAAATCACCTTTAATACCTTTACCCTGGGAGGATCACTTTTAATAGTTAGAGATACAAATCTCAGATGGGTGCACGCAGAAATCACAGTTAACCCCTGATGGAAGTGTGTAGCTCTTTAACAATTTGGGGGATTACTTTTTATGAATTCTGAGTCGGCCATAAGACATGACCACAACAAAACTCTATTTATGGAACAGCTGACTTCTTCCTGCTGCTGGCACTGGGGCTAACCTAGAATCCCTCAGGGCCACTAGGAGACTGGTTGGTAGGGCCATGACCCTCATCCAACACTCATCCAGAGGTGGTGTTGCTGGATTAAAGGTATAGAGATATTTTAATACTTTTTGATAAACTGACATCTAAGAATGTCGGGTCACTTTATACTCCCACCAGTGGAGTATTTGTCTTCTGGCTTCTTAATTCTATGTTTTCTGATTTTTTTGAAATGTCTAGTAGCTAGAAATGGCATTTCTCTCTTTTAATCAACAATTTTTTCATTATTCCTGGAGATAAACTTTGTAATTTATTTATTGACATTTTTCTTCTCTCATCAATTGTCTGTTAATGCCCTTTATGCAAGATTTCTATTTTGGTATTTATTTATTATAAATTTTAATGACTTTTTAAACCATTAAGAATGTTAATACAACAGTTAACTTTTTAATTCTTCATAGGTTTATTATTTGACTTCAAAATGAATTAAAGGCTTAAACGTAAGACAAGACACTATAAACCCCCTAGGAGAAAACATAGGCAAAATATTCTCTGACATATATCTTAGCAATGTTCTACTAGGGCAATCTACCCAGGCAATAGAAATAAAAGGAAAAATAAACAAGTGGGACTTGATTAAACTTATATGCTTTTGCACAGCAAAGGAAACTATAAACAAAACAAAAAGACAACCTACAGAATGGGAGAAAATATTTGCAAACAATGCAACTGATAAGGGCTTAATTTCCAGAATATACAAACAGCTTATACAACTCAATAACAAAAAAACAAACACCTCAATCAAAAACTGAGCCAAAGACCTAAACAAACATTTCTCCAATGAAGATATATAATTGGCCAATAGGCACATGAAAAATGATCAATATAGCTAATTATCAGAGAAATGCAAATCAAAACTACAGTGAATTATCACCTCACACCAGTCAGAATGGTCATCATTCAAAAGTACACAAACAATAAATGCTGGAGATAAAAGGGAATGCTCCTACACTGTTGGTGGGAATGTAGTTTGGTGCAGTCATTATGGAAAATAGTGTGGAAATTTCCCCCAAAAAGCTCAAAAAACAGTCTTACCATATGATCCAGCAATCCCACTCCTGGGCATATATCCTGATTTGTCTTTATATTTTGCTTAGAACGTTTGGAGGATTGGGTCAAAATTTTGAATAACCAATTTATAAGTGTTTTTAGTTATTGTTTTTGCTTTTGATCTCTTCCTTAAAATATTTTGTCACATCCAATATTGTATGTATATTAATTACTTTCTTTCAGTATTTTCATTTCTTTTTTTTAATTTAAAATTCTCATTCGTCTGAAACTTAATTTGTATTAAGTTGTAAGGTAGGGAGCTAATTGCTTTTGCTCTAGGTCAGCTGTTGCAGTCCATTCATTTATTCATTTATTCACTTATTCCACAAATAAGAATTAAGTCACTATTATCCTCCAGGCACTATTCTACGTGCTGGCATAGAGCAGTGAGAAAAAAGGGCAAAATTCCTGCCTCATGGAGTTTACATTCTAGTGAGCAGAGACCATTTATAAGTAAATATATATTTCCTACAATGATAAGTGCCAATGAAAAATAGAACAGCTTAAAGGAGATGGATATAGGACACTGTAAGAGTTGGTTAGGAAAACATATGTTGGGACTTTTGAGCAAAGAATAAGCTAGGGAGATGGGCAAGTGGTGTTCTGGGTGAAGAGCATTCTTAGTAGAACAACAATCAGTGCAGAGGCAGAAGCATGCTCCGCTGGAATATTGAGGGCAGCGCAGTGTGGCAGGAAAGGGGCCAGGTCGTGTGGGACCATGAGGACATTATGAAGACTTTTGCAGCTACTCAAAGTAGTTTAAGAAGGCATTAGAAGTTCTGAGTGGAGTAGTGATATGTTCTGGTTAGGTTTTTAAAGGATCACTTTGAATATTGCAAATATATATGCTTGGTTCCATCTCTCACGCTGTATTCTGCCCTACTGCTCTGATGTCTACCCCTATACTTTACAGTTCAGTAGTAAATGATTTATGATGTTATTTTGTTTAGCCAGACAGGTTTCCCTTCATTAGTCTTTGAAAAAAAATGTTTGCCCGGTTTTGTGCATTTTTCCCAGATAATATTTGGAAATACTTTTATGTTATATTAATTCAATTCAGTATATTATCAGAATTTTGTTTGAAATTGAATTAGATCTATTAGATACGTTTTAGGGATGTAGTCATGTAATACTATTTATTTCCATGAAGGTCATGCTAGTTTTCTGTCCTTACTCAAGTGTTACTTTGTCTTTCTTGGAAGAATTATATTGTTTACATAGTGTCTCTACACTTATTATTAAATTTAATTTTAGAATACTTATATTTGTATTGATTTTATGGAATGGTGTCATTTTGGGTTACATTTTCTCCCTAGCTCTTTCTGATTCTAAATTACTGCTAGAATTAAAATATATATAATTATATCTGATAACTTTAAAAAACTTGCTTGTATACACTAAAATTTTTAATTTGATTCTCTTCTGTTTGAGAAAAAAATCTTATTCCAGAAACAGTTTACACTTTTCTTTCCAATATTTATACCTCTTTTCCTTATGCCATGTATTGAGTCAACCAGCATGCTAGAAGAATATTAACTGCTTATGACAATTATGGGTATCTTTTTTTGTATCTGATTATTTCTGTAAATCTCTCTGATATCAATATAGCAGATATGTTTAATCTCATGTGCTAACTTCAAACAAACAGTAGTGACTGGTTTTCTGAAATTCAGTTCTGAGAAAACGGGTTGAACACAAACAGTTCCGTGTCCAATTAATATTTCGTGCCATGGACTTACAGACAGATGGATGTTACTGGTCTAGAATTTTGTCTAATGCTAGCTGTTAATCTGAGATGATTTTTGTCGTGGGGGGCCCATACTTACAGAAGTTGTTAGCAATATAAATTCTATCAGATTATATTTAACCCACACTTTCATACATGATCAAGTTCTCATGTGTTTGCTCATTTGTACTAGGAGTTGGGGGAATAGATGGCACTAAAGAAGCTGAAGACTTGTGTGAGGATCTTCCAGTTTTACCAGGGAGGACTAATCCTGTAAAAATCTAGTAAGCAAAGCATGTTGTTTTAAATTCTCCCATAGGAAATGAGGATGAAGATTAGTCTCCACTTTTTATCAAACCAGAGCATTCTGTCCTACAGAATGCAGCATTGCAAGGCAATTATCCATGCCAAATAGACAGAAATTTAACCATGTATATTTTGGTTGTCAGCACACACTGGAGGGCTTAGCCCCTCAAAGACAGGGTGAAGGAGTTTAACACAACACAACGCCACATACTCTTATAGGCAGGCTGCCAGCACAAAGAGGTGGAGAAATTTGAGACACCTGTGTCCTGGCAGTTTGGGCCCCCAAATTCCTGTTGGTCTTTTAGATTAGGGAAAGGGTGAACCTCACCAGTGATAGCTCTTCAGGCAAAATAACAGTCCTGGACGCCTGCTTGGTCACAGCCCCATCACTAGATTTCCCAGAGTAAAGAGGCACATATTAAGACATTGATGTTAATATTAAAAGTTGACTTATCTCTTAGGGCAGGTGATTCACCTGGGTCTATGGAGGTGGTAAATTAATTTTCCATTTTAAATTCTATCTTCCACAAGCAGTTGAATATATAAACTGCATCATTTGCATTTGAATCAGGAAATATAACAACAGTAATTATGAAAATTCTTAGCTCTAGCTGCACATTAAAGTGTTTTTAAAATACTGATATCTGGACCCCAGCCCTAGAAAGTCTGATTCAATTGGTATGAGGTAAGGTCTTTGAATTCATATCCCTTTAAAGAATCCTAGTCAATTCTAATTGGAGCAAAAGTTGAGACCTACTATATCACTGCTCCAACTCAAAAGATGCCCCTTTTCTAGTCAAACTCATTACATGTACCAAAATGTCAATTAAATAAAAATTGCTTAGGATTAATAAATATGCTAAGACGACCTCCAATAAAATTAGTCACCTGGAGAAAGATTACAAAATTTCTTTCCAGAATAATTGGACTCAATAAAACAATAAGAACAAATCCCCAATGTCCCCAAGACTCCCCAGTATCAGGACACATATGTGAGATAATGTAATGATATGTAAGAATTTTAGTTTATCAGATGCCTGTATACTTTAAATTTTATAATGTTTAATAAATATGTCATGAGAATATTATACAATAAGATGGATTACTTTTAAGTTAAAATAATAATGAAAAATTACTTATGTTAGTCAGAAAATATATCACAAATATTTATTGAGTTTATACTCTGCCACCTATTCTTTTAGGCAACAAGCTTTAAACACACCCATAGAAGTCTCTTCTTATCTACACTTGAGGGGAGGAGATGGACAACAAACAAATGAACAAATGAAGTAGCCTCGCTTTAAAATCATGACGTCTCTTAATAGGCTGTTAATGCCTAGCCACGATCACACTACATTTGCCTTTAACATTTACTCTCCCTTTCTCTTAAACTACTATTTCATTTTTTCTCCTTTCTCTTCAGTCTCCAACAGCCTTACCCTTCCCTTACTCTGTTGCTCTGCTTTTCACGCCATTGTGAATATGAAAGCCATCAGAAGGGATTCTCCGCATCTGCACGGGCATGTCTGCATCTGGAGCCATGATTGAATTGCCTTCCGTCCTGCTTTCATTCTCTCCGACGGTCACCATGTGCCACATTTCATCTCCTTCCCCATCTCACGGT
The DNA here is from genome assembly GCF_036321535.1 of Camelus dromedarius. Taxonomy (NCBI): domain Eukaryota; kingdom Metazoa; phylum Chordata; class Mammalia; order Artiodactyla; family Camelidae; genus Camelus; species Camelus dromedarius. The sequence continues at coordinate 64,206,050 of NC_087439.1, read as the reverse complement.
TATCACCCAAGCAGCAACAATTTCTCCCTCCCCCCTGCCTATTTCCCATCAAAGTGCGAACAATCTGTAATGTATCCAATCTCATGAAGCAAATATATTAAACAATACCTATCCTAGTGTGGCCAGCTGTCGACCACATTGAAAGTCTCATGTCCAGGAACCCCATCCGACCCACGTAAAGGGGGTGGTTGGTGAGTCTACTTGAGGCCACGTTTCTCTCTAGGCACAATCCCAGTTTTCTAATCTGTTACAGGAAAGCTCACTGACTCGCCCACTCTAATTCTTTTCCATTTACTTTCTGCAGCACAGAGGCTTTCTATCCCAGCGACTTTACCGGAAATGCTCTTATCAAAGCCGTCAACGGTGTCCGTAATGCTGAATCCGGCGGTCAATTTTCAGTCATTATCTTACTTGATCTGTCAGTTGCATTTGATGTAGTTTGATCACCCTTCCTTTTGGAACACTTTTGTCACTTGACTTCCAAAGAGCTAATTTCTGTGGTCGTCTTCGGGTCATTTTTCTACATTTTCCTTTCATGTTTCTTTATTTTAAGATCTCTAAAATTGAAGTGCCCCAAGACTCAGTCTTCAGACCTCTTCTTTTTTTCATGACCTATAATCAAAACTAACATGGACATTGGAGGGAAATAATGAGCTAGGGAAGAGCTCATAAAAGAGATTAAATGCTGTACTTCAATTGCTAAATTAAGATATGTTTATAATTCATCCTATTCCAGTTACTGTGTAAGGTTTTAGGAATATGTTGTATTCAAAATAAACACAGAAAATAGAATTTTAGTTCTGTTAAAAGGATCACAAATGAGTAATGGCATTTTAAAGATATTTTAAAATATTCCTTTGGAAAATTTGTGCAGTCTAGACTGGATCTTTGAAAGGTCTTAGGATTATTTTAAATATTTCAAAAAGCACACAATGAAGATAATATATATAGTTAAGGTGTGAATCATGTGAGTGATGAAGTAATTGACACTTTTGTCTTAAGTTAATCAGAGTGCAGAATAACACCAAGAATAACTTATTTGTATTTGATGTTTACACTTTAACTAATTTTATGAAGAGACTTTGACAGAAACTAGAAATCCAAGCATAACAGCTACTGTCAGAAGAACTTGAATAGGCAGGCTTCTCACCCAGCTGGGATGTCTGCAATTGTAGTGCTGTAGATAAACAAGTTTCTTCCGTATAGCACAGGGAAGTATACTCAATATCTTGCAGTAACCTATAATGAAAAAGAATATGAAAACAAATATGTATATGTATATGCATGACCGAGCTATTATGCTGTACACCAGAAATTGACACAATGTTGTAAACTGACTACACTTCGATTAAAAAAAAAAGCAAATTATGTAGATTTGTTCATTCAGCATCCATTCCTTCTTTCTTGCTTGCTTTCCTCTACTTAAAATTGGCAAGCTAAGTAAAACAAAATCTAAACTATGTATTTCAGTCTTATTGCAGCTGGGTGTGTCCATGGCTATAGTACATCATCTTGCTAGATGAGATGGAAGCATTTGGTATTGCTTCTTCAGCTTACTTCTTTTTGCTTAGAACAAATGCAGTACTTTGAGATGCAGAATCCAGTGCTAGGGATACCAGAGCAGGAAGCTAGAAGAAGCCGTTTTCTCAGTGGCATTGTTGAGCATCATTGCCTAAACCCATGAGCTTCTTACTCCCTGAGATAAATAAATACCTATTTGTTTACATTCCTTAGAACTCTTTTAGGTGCACCCAAGCAGAAATCCTATTAGTTACGATAGTATTTCTTTCATATCCAATAAAGTTGAAGTAAAATAAATCATTTGTACATATCTTCAGAATGGAATAGAGTTTTAAAAAATGTTCATTACTAAGTTGTTTGTTTTAAAAGTAGAATCTCTAAAACACACACACGCACAAACACATACACACACAAGTACTTAAAAATGAGAATCAAGGCAACAAAAAACCTGGGAAACAAGACAGTTACATTTTATTGCAGAAAATTGTAGGGTGAGGCTCAAAGAAAATTTCTATTAAAATTATGTGCAAAGTTTGATAAATTCTGAAGTGATGTTAAGCTTTAAGGTGAATAAATTAAGTAATATTTTACAAAATGTAATTGAAATGTCTATAGAAAAGAAATCAGATAGTGAAAAGTGAATAGTGCAAAAGCAATAAAAAACATAGCACCAGTATTTTTATAATACTCTTATAAATTAATTATATACAACTTATGGGAAGCTGATTAATGATTAATCTATGTGTGATAGGAAAAAATATAAGTTGTTCACTGGTCGAGATCATTTTAATTGCAATCATTTGTAGTCTTGTGTGTTCTCAGGAATGCTGATCTGTTTTTGTACTTATTATTTGTAATTTTAATGCTTGATGTACTTGGGTTAGGTTTCTTCTTAAGAGGCAGTACAGTCTAGTGGTTAAGATTCATGCCTTTGGAGCCAGACTAGATTTGCATCTCGGCTCTATCACTTATTTGCTGTGCAATCATGGACAAGTAACTTAACTGCACCGAAGCTCAGATTTCTTACAAGCAAAATGAGAATAATAATTTCTTCAATGGGTTATAGTCAAAGGATTAAGTAAAATACAACATACAATATGTATAGAATCCAGTGCTTGTAATGCAGTAAGTACTTAGTGAACACAGGCTGTTATATTACTGATCCAAAGAAAAAAGAATTGGAATTCACATAAATTTTTGCCATACTTCTTTTGATTCCATTACTTTCTTTCTCTCTTATACAAACTTCATTTTGATTTTTTTAAAAAAAAATTTCAACATATTAGAAGAATATATTTTTTTAAATCACAAAATTATTTGAATTTGACACTTATTAAGGACAGAAAACGTGTTTTTGCTACATCTCAGATTTTTAAGGAAATCCTTAAATGCCAAAATGTCAGTTAACTGGAGTACTGAGCCTAATGTGTATTTGTCACTTTCTGAAAATAGAGATCCTTTCTGAAGTGTCAAAATGTGGGGCAGTTTAGTGCAGAACAGGCAAGGATAGGATCTTTTTGAAGTTGTTGGCAGTGGTTACTGGCACTAAGAGGAATGGGTCTAGTCTGATACTGGAGCCCACGCAGGACTGGACCCATGAGAAAGTGTTAACTGATACCCACTGTTCTGGTTCAGTCTGTTCAGAAATTTATCAGTGAGTAGGAGTACAGAAAAGGCAGTTAGGCCAATGAACTTCTTTCCTCTCAACAACTCTGGCACAATTCATTGCTGTTATTTAAAAATGGAAGAGAAGTAATCTAATAGTGGTATTCAGTTTATAGAATATATGTGCATCAAATCATCTTGTTGTACACCTGAAACTTAAATGTTGTATGTCAATACTATCTCCATAAAACCAGAAGGAATGGAAGAGAAGAAGAAAGAAAGGAAAAAATTATTCGGTTGCCTTCTTTTATCTCTCGACAGACACAAGACCCACTGAGGATTTTGCCATCTTTTTTTTCCCCCAGATTTCCCTTTCTGGCCCAAAGTGGACTATTAATTACAAAATCAGACTTGTATAATGTGGTTACTTGGTGGAACAATCTTTTGTAGTTGAGAAAAAATAACATGTACAGTTCCAACAATTTTAATGTGTTCAGTTTATATCAACTTACATTCCTCCACACAGAAAATCCAGAAGATTTTTTGTACACGTTCACATATTTTTTTCCCTAATGGAATAATGAAAAAAATTAAACAGCAGTTCACATGTTAAGGCCTTAAGTATATACAAAAAATTTGAAATATTTTTACCAAAAAATTTCTCAGCAAGAACACTATGGTGGCCAGTATGTTCCCTTTTTTCCCCCAAGGTCAGTTTTCCAGACTAAGAAAGAGACTATAGACCTGGAAATTCATGATGTATTGTCCTTTTTATATCTTGTTGAATTCAATTTGCTATTACATGGGTGTTCATGAATTATACTGGTCTATAGTTTTCTTTTTTTATAACATCTTTGTCTGATTTTCTATCAGAGTAATACTAGCCTACAGAATTAACTGGAAAGTTTTCATTCCTCTTCTATTTCCTAAAAGACTTTATTAAAGTGTTACTTATTCTTTAAATATTCTGTTGAAACCACCAGTGAAGCCATTTGCTCCTAGCATTAATTGTCTGGGAAAGTTTTTAACAATAAATTTAATTTCTTTAAAAGATATAGAGCCATTTAAGTTATTTATTTTTTCGGTGAGATTTTAAAAAATTTGTAAATTCCAAATATTTTCAAATTTACTGGCATGAAGCTGTTCATAACATACTTTTATTATCTTTAAGATCTGTCATATCATCTCCTCTCTCATTCCTGATATTGGTAATTTGTGTTTTCTCTCCTTTTTTTCCTGATTAGCCTGGGTAGAGGTTAATCAATATATTGATCTCTCAAAAAGCAAGTTTTTAGTTTCATGATTTCCCCAATTTATTTTTATTTCTTTGATTGAATCCAAACTTCCTCCTCATAATTTTCCTTCTGCCTAAAGAATTTCCTTTAACATTTCATGTAGTTCTGATCTACTGATACTGAAAATTTCTAGTACTTTAAAGTATCTGGAAAAATCTTTAATTCACCTTTATTTTTGAGAGATATTTTCACTGGGAATAGAATTCTATATTGACTATTGTTCCCTGTTAGAGTTTTAAAGATGATACTCTACTTTCTTCTTGGCATTGTTTCCTGTTAGAAGTCCATTCATTTGTATCATCATGGACCTGTGCACTGAGACCTTATTCTCTGATTGCTTAGAGTAGTTTCTCTTTATCACTAGTTTTGCAATCTAATTATGATGCACACTTTTACCCCAGTTGGAGTTCACTGTGCTCATTTGTTTCTATGAGGATAACGTTCATCAAGTTTGAAAATTTTCCATAATTACTTCTTCATCATTTTTCTTTTCCCATGTGCCACTCTTTGTAACTCCAAATATTTTTATATGGAGCCACACAAAGTTCTCTTACAGCTAACTGATCATCAGTTTATACTTACCAGTTTTTTCCCTGTTTCATTTCAGATACTGTTGATTGTTAGATCTTTAAATTGAATAATCTTTTCTTCTACAGGATCTAATCTGTTGTCAATCCTATCCTGTATTTTTTTCACTTCAGACATTATACGTTTTCATTTCTAAAAGTTCAATTTTTGCATTTTTTATATGTCCCATGTCTCCTTAGTAAAGTCATAATTTTCTCTATATTGTTGAAATACAGAGTATTTTTATAATAGCTTAATAATGTCTTTTTCTAATAGTTTTATATCTCTGCCATTTCTGGACCTTTTCCCACTGATTGCTTTTCTATATATTACTAATCATATTTTTCTATTTGTTGCATACCTGTTAATTTTTGAATGGATCTGGGACAAATTTTGTGTCACTGGATTTTTTTCATATTCCTTTGAATATTTTTTTAGCTCTGTTCTCAGAAACAGTAAATTATCCTGAAAACAGTTTTGTCCTTCAGAGAGTCATTTTTAAGCTTTTTTAAATGGGAGAAGAACAGATTTATTTTAGGGTAAATTTAATCCTATCACTGAGGATATACCCCTTGAGTCTTTAAGCAAAAGCTCTGTTACTAAGCTTCTCCTCTCTGACCATTGAAAACACAAACCATTCCCAGTCCTGTGTGAGATGAAGAGACTGTCCTGCACGCGCCTTTGTTTACGTTTCCCAGACCTTGGTAAGGTTATTTTTATGCTTGACTTTATGAGTTGACGTTTTAGGGGGAAACCTCTGAATATCTTAAGAGCTCTTTACATTTAAAACTCTCTTTACTCCAGTACTCTATCTTGTGAATTCTAGCCGTGTTTACTTCTTCAAATTTTCAACAGTAACTGCTGGGATCTGTTTGGGTTCCCACTCTTTCATGTGTCCTGAAAATTCTCTGCATGTAGTAAACTGGTTAAGTTATATGATTCTTGAGTTTTCTCTGAGGTCACACTGCCTCTCGCTCCTTGTTGCATCATATCTAAAAGCTGTTGTTCTATAAATTTTATCTCATTTTTTAGTTCTTTAAGGCTGAAAGTAAGTATGTTCCCTGTTATTTCATTATGCCTGCAAGCTGAACTCATACGATGTAAATTTAAGTCAAGAATTGACTAATGTAAAAAGTTTATCCAATATATGTTGGTTTCAAAACATTCACGTCATTCTTTATGAGGGTTTTTCCTCCCAGAACTACTTTTACAAATTATTATTATCTCTTTATCCATATGTGTATATCAATCAATCTATATCCATCATGTGTCATCTATCAATCATCTCTATTTTTTGAGAGCCTCAGTTGTTTATATGTAATATGATTTGCCAACAAATCACAAAAAATTGAAAGCAAAATTGTTAAAGGTAACTTAGTTCATTGCCTTTTATATAATGAGGTAACATACGCACTGTGCTTATCTAACACCTAATTCATTTCATGAATTATTCATTGTTTTTGTTGCTTTACTGCTGTTGTTTCCATTTGTTACTTAAATGCCCACTTTATATCCATTAACTACATTCACTTGTAACCAATTGGTTCAGTTCATTTCCAAAAAAAAAAAAAAAAATTTATGAAGCTTCTCATCAAGTTGCTACTATGGTGAGTGTTTTATCTTAATTTAAAGAGAGTTATAATACTTAAAAATGTTTATGCAAAAAAAATGTTAATGCATATGATGTTTTGTAGTTCTATGAGAATGTTTCACAAACACTTTTAGTTTCCACTGGACAAGTAGTTGGTGACCTGTCAGAAGCATATACTGAATAAGGGTACACTTTGGTTCAGTATAGCAATACTTATGCTTTTATGGATTTATATTATGAAATTTTTGAGGTCAAAGTCCATCACGTTTTTTCCTTCCCTCAAAAGAAGAGTGCTAGGGTCACTCTATGCACTGAGTAGAATTATTTACATGGAAATAAATAAAACAAAAACATATTTGTTCCTATTTTTTCCTTTTTCAGTTTTATTATGTAGAATTATTACAATTCGACTGCACATATACATTGTATTGCATGTAAATACATATATACAGTATATTGCACTTTTTTTTAGTTTACATATATGTACTAATTATTGTTTCTAAGAACGGATGATTTGTTCCTATTTTTAAACTGAGGTCCTCCAGAAAGAAAACTAGTTCTCCTGCTTACCCTGTCTAAATAAATATATCACAATTATAAATCATGCAGTTGTTCTCAAAAACATCCAAAGAGAAAAATCACACATGAGGAGGCTAGTTTAGAACCATAGCTATGAAGACAATTGTCCCTGTGTGCATGTGTGTTCAATATATTTGTCTGTATAAGAGTGTGTATGTGAAAGAGAGAGAGAGGAAGAGAGAGAGTAGGGGTTAGGGGAAGAGGTTGAAAGCGGAAGACAGAAAAATGGACTAGTCAAGAGGTAATTTTTTAATTAAGATTGTAAGAATATAAGAAAGCATATGTGAAAGCAATTTGTAGATTATAATTTTTATGCAAATCTAAGTTGTTATTATTTTGACCATAGTTACCCACATTTTGAACATAGTTGCAATTATAGTTCAGTGACTACTGAATCCCAGTTGAATGGTTTCAAACTAACTTGGGGATGATCCTGGTAGAATCTGATTAGCTCACTGATTTTAAACTTGACACATTTGATCCCAGTGCATATTGCATACCCACTAGAACAGCTCTGAGTTTTAATCCTTAATGTCTAAATCCTATGATAGGAATTTCTAAAACCTTTCGCAAAAAAGAATTAATACTATTTCAATCTTTTCTGAAATTGTTCTGTCAGCTTCACGAATCTTTTCCATTATACGTTTAATATTTGAATTTGGGTTTATTTTTTATAAGGTAATATATTTCAGTCTACTTGATCCATCTAGAAAATCAGGTGACTTCCATGTTTATTTATTGTAAAAAGGTTTTGTGACAGTGAAATACAATACCCCTACCTAAGAGTCAAGCTTTGATTAACTTTTCTTTGTCTCACACATTAAAGAGTACCAGGAAATGTGCTGGAGGGGGATAAAAAGTTACCTACTTGGGATCGATGTCGAAAAATTCCTGTGTTTTAAAATTTTGCAGTATTTATTAACCATATATTTGATTTTGTAATCTTTTCTGTCTTATGACAAAACATGTATATATCCTACAATAATTCATTAATACACATATTGTTATAGAAATTTTCAGATACTTCTTCCTAAATTTAGGATGAACTGTGTTATACCTATTTTTTTACAAGCTTCTCTAAAAGTAGCTGAATATTTTATTTATAGCCACGCTCAGTATATTGATATTAGATTTTCAGTGTTACATTTGGCATCTACCAGGTGCCAAATCTTATTCTAGTTGTTTTCATACATACACTTTATCTCTTGTTCCATCAATTACTCAGTTTCTTCCTTGCATTTTCCCACTGCCCTGTCTCTGTATTCTTCTTTTCCTATTTCTTTTTAAAAATAGTCTTTAGAACAGTTTTACATTCCCAGAATTGAGTAGAGAGGACAAAGTTCCTAGATATCTCATCCCCACACATGCATAGCCTCCCCAACTATCAACATCACACAGCACAGTATACATTTTTTACGATCCACCCATGTCCCTGTGTTGACACATCATTATCACCTGAAGTCCATGGTTTACATTAGGGTTCACTTTCATTGTTGTACACTATATGGGTTTTGACAAATGCATAATGATATGTATCCATCATTATACTATTATAGAGAGTAATTTAACTGCCCTAAAAATCTTCTGTGCTCTGTCTCTTCATCCTGCTCCCCCTCTCAACCTCTGTCAGCCACAGATCCTGACTGGGCCCTTTCCAGCATGTTATATAGTTGGAATCATATGGTATGTAAACATTTCAGATTGGCTTCTTTTACTTAGTAATATGTATTTAATATATCTCCATGCCTGTTCATGGCTTGATAGCTCTTTCTTTTTTTTGTGCTAATAATATTCCATTGTCTGGATATACCAGTTTATTTATCCATTCACTCGCTGAAAGTCATCTTAGTTGTTTCCAAATTTTGGCAATTATGAAATGAGCATCTATGTGTGGGTGTTTGTGTGGACATGTTTCCAACTCCTTTGGGTAAATACCAAGGAGCATGATTGTTAGATCATATGGTAAGAGTATATTCAGTTTTGTTGGAAACTTCCAAACTGTCTTCCAAAGTGGTTTTAACATTTTGCATTCCCACCAGCAATGAGTTTCCATTGTTATACATCTTTGACAGCATTTGATGTTGTCAGTATTCCAGATTTTGGCCACTTTAATAGATGTGTGGTGGTATGTTATTATTGTTTTAATTCATAATTCCTTAATGACATATGAAACAGAAGTTTTTGTTATTTTAATGAAGTCCTATTTATTTATTATTTCTTTTGAATTGTTCCCTTGGTGTTGTATCTAAAAAGTCATCACCAAATTCAAGGTCATCTAGAGTTTCTCCTATGTTATTTTCTAAAGGTTTTATAATTTTACATGTAACAATTTAGGCCTATAATCTATTTTGAGTTAATGTTTTTTGAAAAATGTAAGGTCTGTGTTTAGATTCCTTTTTTTTTTTTTTTCGTACATGGATGTTCCATTGTTCCAGCACAATTTGTTGAAAAGATTCTATTTCTTTCATGCTTACAAAAACACTCAGTCCTACCTTAGCTAAACAAAACGTTTTAATTTGACCTGACCCTTTCCTATCATTGTTTCCTTTGCTGGTTCTTCTTCTTCTCTTCCACCCTAATGATAGAAGTTCTAAAAAATTTATATTTGTTTCCATTTTCTTTCTTCTCTGTATTGCATCTGTAACCACTAGCTTTCCATGAACTCAAAACTCTTTCCAATAACCGCTTTTGACTTTTCCTTTTCCCCCAAATTGTCTGTTGCCAAATCTTATAAGTCACACAGGTTTTATTTCCATGTGTCTTTTTTTCTGTCCCTTCTGTCCCACTTACATACATATCATTATAGTTCACATGTTGTCACATCTCACCTGGATATTGGTAGTAACTTCTCAGCTGGCTTCCCATCATTGGTCTAAACTCATTTCTATTCATCCTACTCTATTGCTAAACCAATTTTTCATACAGTCCAAATCATGTTACAGTTCTTAACTAAAAATTCTATTATTTGAGCTTTCAGCATTGCCCCAATCTATCTTTTAAGCTCTTTTTTTCAAGTAGATTGTTAGAAGTTTGGATAAACTTTGTATAAAATGATTATGAAGGCAGGCAGCAAGTCTCAAATATAGAATTTGTTACGAATTTGACATTTGAAAGCTTCTTCTAAGATAGATCTATAAACCCAGAAAAACAAACCAACAAAGAAAAAACTTCCTCCTTTTAAAAGAGCCATGTTGTTCCTCTCTGCATTCCCAATTAGCTATCAAAGATGGGGACAAGTAAATTGCTTGGACTCTTGTGGTACATTTGCTCTCATTTACACTATAATTCACTTGTGACTCTCCTTCAAAAAATGTCTGATCACTGAACTGTAAATATAACTATAGTTGCTGCTCTGAAATGTGACTGAAGCTGACTCCCTGTGTTGATGTGGACATATGACTTCATAACATGGTTATATGCGAGAGTAAGAATTTTAGAGAAATTCATGGCAAACCAAAATATGTTATTAACTAGTTTGTCATTATCCATTCTGAGTTGAAAGTTTTAGCCACTAGAGAAATTCTTCTGATTTGATACTAAGGTTGAAATATTCTTCGTATCAAGGAACATCTCCTTCAGGGGCGTTTAAAAGTACATTTAATATTTTATACTAAAATATTTTAAACATATTTCTTAAAATTACAAAATTTAAAGAACATGTTTGTCAATGCCCTCATACAAGAATTTTTCAGGAAACTAGTCTCAAAAAATACTATTATTGGAATAATTTCTTCCCTTTCCCACCCCTCATTCTGGGATCATTCCTATGAATATAAGAACTATGAACCAGGATGTGAAAACGACTGTTCAGCTAAAATAATCATCATTAAATCAAATATATGGATACAATTTGTAAGTGATACACTTTAATAAAAAAATAGTTTAAATAAAAAAGATGGAAAAATGTATACCACACAAAACTAGCCTAAAGAAAGCTAGAGAAATCTCCCAAGAATACACAGAAAACTATTATAATTAATAAATTTATCAAGATCTCTGGATACGAAATTAATACGAAAATTAATTATATTCTCATAAAAAGATAGAAAATATAACTTAAATGGCATAGCTTAAAGATTATCAAAAATCAAAAAGACCTGAGAATAAATCTAAGAAAATTTATCTAAGACTGCAAGATAGAAAACTATAAAACATTATTGACAAAAATTAGAGGGCACCTAATTAAGTGGAAGGATATAATATACCCATGAACAGGAAATTTCAGTACTGAAAAAAACTCTCTCCAAACTGATCTACAGATACAAGCAATCTTACCGAAAATGCCAAAAGTTTTGCAGAAAGTCAAGATTATTCTAAAATGTTTATGGAAATGACAATACCCAAGAATAGCTAAGGTAAACTTGGAGAAGAACAAAAATGGAACACTATGTTATCCTATATCAAAACATAATACAGAGTTATTTTAATTAGAGTTGTATTATTGTAGGTATAGACAAGAGACCTCATGAAGTAAATAGATATTTCACAAGGAAACCTACACTGTGCAAACACTTAATTTAGGAAAAAGGGATACTGATAAGCAAGGTCCTCTCAATAAATGGTTCTGGGTAAATTGTATATTTGCATGAAAAAAAAAATGAATCCTGACCCCTTCTTCACACAACTCACAACAGTTAATGCCAGATGTATCTAAATGTGAAAATTCTAACTGGAGACAACAGTTTCCAGTAGACTTCAAATAGACAAAGATTTTTAAATATAATGCAAAAAGTATTACCACAAATTAAAAAAATAATAAATGGCTCTATTAAAATTTCAAACTTCTGTTCATCAAATGTTTCTATCAGGAGTGAATTTCTTAGAAAATATTAGCAGCACATATAACCAACAAAAGACTCATGTTACAGAGAATTTGTAAATCAATAACAAAATGACAAAAAACCCATTTAAAAATGGGTGGAATACTTGAAAGGAACTTCACAAAACAGCATAGCCAAATGGCCAAAAAATATATGAGGACAGACTCAATGTGATTTGTCATCAGGGAAATCCAAGCTGCAATGCCAGTGTTACTACAGCGTATCTACCAAAAAAGGTAAATTGACAAACCAAATAGTGTTGATGGGCATGGTGATCAACTAGACACTCAAGCAGCACTCATAGCGATGTAATAAAAAACATTTTTTCAGTGTTTACTACAGCCAAATGCACTCAGATCTCAGAGCATTCAAAGGAAAGGAAGTGAACCTAAGGATGGTTTGAGTTCTCTTTGTAATACCATCTTTTCTTTACCTGTCTCCCTTTAGACTTTTCTTCTAACTGGGTCTTCTGACCATCCTCAGGCCTCATTCATCTCTTTATATCCATAGATTATTTTCCATATTTTCTGTCTGACAGTTCCCTGTTAAGCTTGATACATTATCTGGGGGCTCATGTCCTGCATCAACCAGTGTGGTCCAAAAGAACTTTCTGCAATGATGATAATGTTTTTCTTTGTGTTGCACCACATAGTAGCTCCTAGTCATATATTTGAGCACTTGAAATATGGCTGGTGTGACTGAGCAATCAAATTTGACTATATTTTCATCATTTTAATTAATATACTTGTTTCTTTTATTGGGCTATAAATGATATACAATAAACTTTCCATACTTAATGTGTGCAATTTGGTAAGTTTGATTGTGTGCTACATAAGTGAAACCATTACCACAATCAAGGTAACGGATAGATTTACCATCCCCCAAAAGGCTTCTTGTGCCCCATGGCGATCCTTTTCTCCTGTCTGTCTCTAGGATAGAAAAACCACTGCTTTGACTACAAAATTCTCCAATTAGCAAGGATCTACTTATGTATAGGTCAATTCATCATTGCACTGAGAGTTGACATGAACTTTCTCTTGTTCAAAGAGAAATAAGAGAAATCTCCAAAGAGAGGCAAGAAGAGTGATAGGAATCAAATATGAAGAATATTTATTTGAATATATCTTGTACCAGTAGCCATGGACTGTGAGGAATCTCATGAAAAGATTGGGTTAGGCTGATGGTTTCTATAAAATAGACATATGCTGGGGAAGGGAGGCCTTCACCAAATGTAGAGTATCAAAGACAAACCCCTCGTTTCCCTAGGACTGACTCTGACTGTGGCATTCCCTACTTTGCTGTGGTCAAAATCAGATGTGTGCCTTTCGCTCACTGTAACTGACAGCTCTTACCATTGAGAAATATCTGTCATAATTTATTTTCCATGTGATTCACTGGCTGTGTTTTAGAGCTACTAATGAGGAAGAAAACAGTCAATTTATGGACAAGTTCTTTTGCCCTCTTAACTTTCTGTGCTCTGCTTGAATCAACCACAACATAGTTAATTCCCATTAGGGATTCCCTGTCTATCAACAATGCAAGAATTTAACAGACACATGCCAAGTAAAGCTGTAAGAGTTCATAATCTTGAAGGACATTGTGAGAGCCGTTTTACATTCACATAACAGGCACTGAAGTGAGACTAAAAAGGAGTTCCATTTAACTTTTCATTATCTCAGGGAAAAGACAACCAAAACATTTTTTTTAATCCTGGCTATGAAATCCTTTGAATACCTTGAAGCAGTAGCAGCTCATTTAAAAAAAAAAAAAAAAGGTTATTTTCAGGGAGGTTGTACTCAGTATGGGTAAGTGACAAAGAGTTTGTTGTTTTCAGTATCCTCAAGCGGTCACACTGTTAGACCTTAATCATTTGTGTTTACTGTGCCTTGTCATGTTGTTAGAATATTTTTCCACCCATGACCCAAGGAATGTAATTAAACATGTCATTGCAACATTCAAAAGAAAACAAAAATCATACAGGCTACTCGTCTTTTGTTTTATTTACCTTCAATGTTTGGACCTGAATTTTCATATATTGGTTGTTATTAAATTTTAATCCTTGATCTTTCTGTTGTAATGTTAAAAGGAAAAAGTAGCAGTAAGTGTTTGGCTTAGACATTTTCAACAACAGTAAGCTTATACCTACCTAAAATGTACTTTTAGAAATGTATTATTTGAAAATATCTACAGTAGATTACTTGGTATCCTCCCAAAGATACGTCTATCCAGAACCTCAGAATGTGATCTTTGTAGATAAAATTAAGGCAAGGATCTCAAGATGAGATCATCTTGGATTAGGGTGGGTTCTAAATCCAATGACGAATCATTTTAGAAAAGACCGAAAAAGGAGAATACAGAGACACCAAGAGAAGGCATTGTGAAGATGGAGAAAGAGACTAGAGTCATGCTGTCATAAGCCAAGTAGCATCTGGAGACACCAGCGGAAAGGAAGAGGAAAGGAAAACGTTCTCTTCTAGAGCTTTCAGAGGGAGAAGTCCCTGCTACCACCTTGATTTCAGACTTCTGGCTCCAGAACTTTGAGAGAATAAATTTCTGTTGTTTTTAGCCACCACAGTGGGGTTATTTGTTACATCATCCCTGTGAAACTAATACAGATTTTGTTACTGGAAGTGGGATGATGCTGTAACAATACCTAAAAATATGAAAATGGCTTGGAATCAAGTAATGGAAAAATTTGAGGCATGAGATAGAAAAAACCTAGATAATCCTGAAGTGACTGCTGGTAGAAATATGAACATTAAAGAGTATTCTGGTATGGACTCAGAAGGATGTGAAGGGCATGGTGGAAAAGCTTCTGTCATTGGAGAGACAGGGAGAGAGTCATGAAAAGAATGTTGGTAGAAATATGTACATCAAATATGCATGCGGTGAGGTCTTAGACCAAAATGAAGAACATGTTATTGGAAACTGGAGGAAAGGCAGTCCTGGTTAAATAGTGCAGAAACTTGGCTGAATTGTATTCTACTATTGGAGGGAAGCTGACCTTGTAAATAATAAATTTGGATATTTAGCTGAGGCACTTTCCAAGCAAAGTATTGAAGGTGCAGCAAGAAGTTGCTGCTTATAGTGAAATGAGAGAGGAATGAGATAAATTGAAGAAAAAACTGTTAAGCAAAGATGAACCATCATTCGATGATTTGGAAAATTCTCAATCTATCCAGATTGCAAAGGATGCTAAAATTAGGAAATCACCATTGGAAAAGTTTACCTTAGAGAGAACACCAAGGTTGTGGCTGGATAAGCCTTTGCCGAAGAGATGAGGTATGTGACTAATGGATCCAATTATCTGTCTGAGCAGAAGCCAGGAATAGAGATAGGATTATCCAAGAAAAATCTGTAGAGACCCTTTTGTTTAACCATGTGGATTCCCATGACATACATGGAAGGCTTACAGAGTTTTTAAAAATGTTCTACCAGCAGAAATATTGCCAGCTTGGACTGAAATGGGCAGAATCTGGATGAAATGTAAGAAGATTGTCAGATTTGGGGAATTGTATGGGCAGGGAACAGGCTGATACAGCTCAGCAGCAGAAAACATACGTTAGCCTTCAAGAAACAAAAAGAAAAGACTCTGAGGCAGAGCCTTGCATGCAGAGGCCAGGGCCATGGGCCCAGGGGCAGAGGCTTGAACCTTGGATTCAGGGGTGGAGGCCAGCAGATCCCTAAGCCAGATGGCAGTGGGGTTGCTACTGTCACAAGCACTGTGAAGGGCAACAGAGTCAAGGGCATAGAATGTGAAACCAAGAGCCAAAGAAGACAGACTGGATATAATATCTATTTCTGGAAACAAGTGAGCAAATGTCTAGGGAGACTATTTCCAGGATACAGAACCTAAAATTAAAAATAAACATATGTTAAAGTTCTTTTTGTAAACAAAGCCAGATTCAGAGCAGTAAGCAAGCTGTGAAACTGGCATTTCCTTGAGGGCAGCTGCCAATACCTAGAGCCGAGATTTGAATGAGTATCTGCAGAAGAGACAGGAAAGGAACCTTGGGAGCTACTGGGGAGCCAAATCAGAGACACCCCAAATACTAGCAGGTAATATGAGTATTGAATAAACTAGGGAAAGGGGGTAAACGCTATTCTGCTGTAGGGGATGTGAAGACATCTTGCTTAATTTATTACAGAAGTAAAAATAATTCTACAAGTGTTAAGAAGCAATAAGAAGCAGATGTAAATCTAAACAAATACATGCATTTAAAAATAAAATAGAATTCATAGAAATAAAAAATATATAAATCAAAATTAAATTTTTCAATGTTGAACATAGCTAATGAATATGAAAAAAGATCTAAGAAAGTTGCACAGACAGACTAGAAGAGGCAAATATTAAAGATGGGATAAAGGAAGTTGGAAAATTAAATGAAAATATAAAATATACATTTAATGAGAGTCCTAGAAGAAGGGAATAAAGAGAGGAGGAAGGGCAATATTCAAGAGAAAATGACTTAAAATTTTCCAGAACAGAAGAAATACATGAGTCTTCACTTATAGGAAGCACAATGGATGCCAAGTGTAAAAAATTTAAAACAAATTCATACGCAGATACATCAAATAAAAATTCAAAGCATGGAATGATTGAGAAGATTTTCAAAGATGTCAGAGGGAAAGAGAGAGAGAAGAGAAAGAGAATGATTGCTTTAAAATTTAATAAAAATAAGCTCATATATAAGTAAGCATTGACAGTATAAATTGCTAGCAATTATGTGTAAATGAAAGGGCTAAAAATTAAGGTAGACACAATCTTGAACTAAAATTGCAGATTATATTGAAAGATGATAATCAGGGTTCAAATGTTTCATAATCCTTTCACAATTAACTTTAGACTTTGTATGGTTAAATAGGCAAGTTAAAATTTTTAAACCGTGCAAATTATGTAACTTCCAATTTAGTTAAGGGAGAGGGGATCATAGCACTTATAGGACATTTACTATGTGCAAAAACTGTTCTAAATGATTTATGTGGTTTAAATTGTTTAATCCTAAACACAACCTTAAGAAGACGATGCTGTTGTCATTCCTATTATCAGATAAAGTAACTGAGGCACAGAGAGACTCAAAGTTGTAGAATTGGTAAGTACCAAAGCTTGGACTTGGACCCATGCAATCTTGACTTCAAGGCATGCTCTTAATCACTAGAACATTCCTCTCTATAAAAACTAGGCAGGGTAGAAATAAATCCAAGTGAACTGTAACCATTCATTCACTCATTCATTTAACAAATATGTATTGAATACTTACTCTGTTCAAGGTACTATTCTAGGCACTGGGGGACCCCAATAAACAAAGCAACAAAACCCCATGATTCCATGGAGCTTATGCTCTAATGGAATAATGTAAATAAAATAAATAGTGCAGTTAAATGGTAAAAAGTGTCCTAGTGAAAAAAAAAGGATAGGGGCTTTTAAAAATTAGTCATATGTTTCTTAAATGAGGCATAAACATAGATAAAGATAGAAGATTTGAAATAAACCAACAAACATATATGATAGGCAAATGTGTATGGCAAACATTGATAGGTAAGTGAGAACTAAACAAATCCAATACTTCTATTTTAATATCATGCTAAATAGATTTTTGGGCAAAATAGTACTAATTTAGATAAAGAGGTCCATTCTGTTTTGATAAATAGTCAATATATCAAGATGATATTCCAATTCTAATGTTCTATGGACCTAATAATACAGTTTTACAAGGTATCAAGTGAAATTGAAGGAATTAAAAGGAGAAACTGAAAAAAATTGATTTTAACGTGCCTCTCTTACTTATTAATAGATCAAACAGACAAAAAAAATCAATGAAACTATAGATTTGAACAATGCAATTAACAAGCTTAGTCAAATAGGACAATCTAAAGAAACTTGCAACACAAAACCTTTTCAAGCACTTAAGGAATACTTATAAAATGTGATCATATTCTAAGCATAAACCAAATTTCACAAACATTTTCCAAGATGTGTATAATGCAAGCCACATTCTCTGAGCACAATGACATTAAGTTAGAAATCAACACCAAAATATTTTTTAAATTATATTTTTATATTAAAATACTTCTAAATATACAACAGATCAAAGGAAAAAAATCTCAATGGAAATCATACTTAGAATTAAATGATAATGAGGCTACTTCTTAGCTAAATTATCAAATGCAAACAATACAGATTCCTCTACTTAGAATGGGGTTATGTCCTGATAAACCCGTCCTAAGTGGAAAATACTGTAGGTCAAAAATGCATTTAATACATTTGAATTTAGCCTAGTCTACCTTAAACATGCTCAGAACATTTGTAATAGCCCACAATCACCTAACACAAAGCCTATTTTATAATAAGGTGTTGACTAACTCATGTGATTTATTGAATAATATACTGAAAGTGAAAACAATGCTTGCATGGGTACAGAATGATGTGTGTGTATGGTTTGCAGACATGACTGCGTGGTTGAGTGGGAGCTGCGGTTTGCTGCTTCTGGACAGCATCACCAGAGAGTATCCTACTGTCCATCACTTGCCTGGGAAAAGATCAACATTAAAAATTCAAAGTACGATTTCTACTGAATGCCTGTTGCTTTTGCACCATTGTAAAATCGAAAAATCATAAGTCAAACTATTGTGAGTTGGGACCTTCTATAGTTCTCAGGAGGAATTTATAGCCTTAAATCCATAAATTAGGGGGATTAAAAAAAAGGAAGTGAGCTAAGCATCCAACACAAGAAGTTAGAACAGTAATAATTGTGTAGAATCAAACAAAAGAAGACATATGAAGGTGAATAAATTAATATACAGCAATTAATAATGAGGATTGTCAAAATTAAGAATTTTTTCTTTGAAAATACTAATAATGTTGACAAACCTCCAGCAACAGAGACAAAGACCTAGGACAAGAGCATCCCTGGTGTGTGTGGAAAACACCTGAAGGCTGGCGTGGCTGCAGCAGAGAGAGAGGAAGGAGCGGGAGATATGATTCAAGAGGTAAACAAGGGCTGGATCACATAAGGCTTTATAGGCCACTGGACAGAACTTATTCTGGTCAGACTAGGAGACATTGAAATGTTTGTAATTTCTGCTATGGACGGGGCTTCTTCAGCTCTGATTCTATCTGGAGACGCTATGTAGGAGCCTGGGAGATCATTAGTTTGTACACAGTGAAATTGTGTACAAGTAGCTCCCATCATTGTGTGAAGAACATGGTAATAAATCAATGAATGTTTAATAAATAGAAGTAGGAAAAAGTATATGATTATAAATTTTAGTCTGAAATTTCAACAGACAAATATTTGAGATTGGATTGTGAAATGACCACAGAATTTTGAGTCAGAGAGACTTAAGTTTGAGTCTCTGGGTTTACCTTGCCAAAGTGACTTACTTTCTGTGAGTCTTTCTTCCTTTGTGCAATGGGAATAACACTGCGTTAGCCAGGGCTTCATTGCAATAACAAAATTTAAAAAACAATCCAAAAATCACAATGGCTTACAACAGTAAGCATGCATTTCTCACTCGTTAAGTCTGCAGGTCGCCTGGGGCAGTTCTTTGTCGGCTATGACTTACGCTCGGGACTGCTTCGTGTCTCTCATTCTGGGGTGCAGTCTTGAAGGGCATCAACTACTCAAGGCACTTTCTTCTCATAGTGGACAGAAGCTCTTCAAGGAACCAGAAGAAATAC
Source organism: Camelus dromedarius (assembly GCF_036321535.1). Taxonomy (NCBI): domain Eukaryota; kingdom Metazoa; phylum Chordata; class Mammalia; order Artiodactyla; family Camelidae; genus Camelus; species Camelus dromedarius. Next base: position 64,186,391 of record NC_087439.1, on the reverse strand, counting down.
GTGACATCTAGGCCTAAGAATTAGTAAACTGTCACTTCTGCCAACGTTCATTTGGCCGGAGGAAGTCACAATGCAAACCCACTGCAGGATGAACTCGAGTTGGAGAAAGAATAAAAAGAAAGGATAAACAGAAGGCTTTTTTGGGTAATCCAGGAGTAAACAATTAAGCCTTGAACTGAGATGGTGAGAGTGGCAGTGAGAAAATTCGGCGCCGTCTGAATGCACAAAAAATACCGAGCCTGAAAGTGCACCAGCTGCACTTACCCAGGAAATGTTAGGTTAATGTATTGTTACAGAATATGATTTTAAGGATAGGATAGTTAGCAGTGTCATCTAGAAAACAGAGGAATATAAGAGGAGACACCAACCAGTTTGTGAAGGCGTGATTATTGGTCATTGGTGATTTCTGCAAGGAAGTTTCAGTCAATTTTTGTAAACGATCTATAGGTTTACAAGTGAGTAAAAGCTTTATTGTCTAACAAAGGCACAATATTGAAAAATTCAAAGATGAACTAATTCATTTTTATACTCCTCTTTGAAAACAAGTGTATAATCTGTAAGCTTGCTTTTAGAAGCATTTGTCTTCAGTAGTTCTGATGCCTACTAAGCAGCTCCTGAAATCGCAGGTAATGGTGGTGAAACATCAATTAACTAGATTGCATGTGAAACAGGTGTTCCGATTAAGTTTATTTTCTGGTTAAATCGGAAGCCTCTTTTATTTCATCCTTTATTGTTGGCAAGCTTCATAAAATGCATCTATCTACATTCTTGTGAATGGAGGAGAATGAACATAATTTATCTTTACTTTCTCTTTGATAGAATAAGGTACACATGTGCGGTAGAAACTTGAGTGAGATGTGAATTCCACTTAGATTATCATTCAGATTGAATAGATCTGATAACCCTAATTTTGGGAGTTTATTTAGAAAAACAGAGTAAGGTCAAAGTTTCAGAAAATTGATCTGCTGAGTTGTGCTGTGGCTGTTTTTGTTTTTATGCAATGTGTGTTAAAGATAATTTTCTATTTCTTTAAAGCTCTGGATCACAGAAGAAAAGAGTTCTTAATACACACACAAAAATGACCTTATTTTCTAAAGCAAATCAGATTGGCATATTTTTCACAATATTCCCAAACGATGCCAACCTCTAAAAAACACTAAGCAATACCTTTCTTTTCACAAGCAATTTCTCTTTTGTTCTCCTTCATGCTTTATGAGTTTAAGAGAAGTTTCTGCTTGAAGGTTGTCTTTATATTTGCTCTGGTTCTAAATGTTATACTGCTATTTCCAGACAAGTTACAGGGGCTCACCCTCAGGCAAACCTTAAAGGTGGTGTGGATGGTGAGATACCTTCATCCAGATGAATGTTGTGATCTGTTCTGAGAGCCATGGAGAACCCTTTGCTTGATTGCTGCCGACGGCTCAATCAGTCCCTCGAGACCAATCGAATCCCTTCCTCATCCCTCACCACATCTGTACACCAAGCGTATGATCACCTCCTAAAGAAAATCCTGAATCAGTGTCTGAAACCCACCAGGAAATAGTAAAACGGATAGTATTTTCTTTTTTTTTTTTTTCCAACCATCCACTGGAGTCTTTGAATGTAAAACAAACCAAAAGTCAGTTTCAATGATTTAAGAGAGGCTCACAGAGGAGATACTTAGAAGAGAGTTGAAACCAGTTAAATCTAGTGAAGCAAAATAGAAGGTGAGAAGCTTTAAATGACCAAATGGTGGTTCCAAAGGAGATTAGGACTAAGAAGGGACGTGGACCGTTAAAGTCCTAGAAGACAAATTGAGATTTGTGATGCATTGCTTCCCTGGAGGCAAGTGGAGCCGGGAGACGATTTATTCTTAGTTTTTATTTATGGACTTGGAGAAGAGAGATTCATTAGGTCAATGTGATAAGTTTAAGCACAGTTTGTATTTAAGAAGAAAGACAAAAAATTTAAATATACAAACTGAACATCAAACAGAACGGAAATTAATTCTGCATCAAGTCATACAATGTTTTTTGCTGGCTGGGATTGTGTGACTGAAATTCTCCTAAAAGCTCATACAGTTTAATGAGTGTGTCTTCCTACATTCCACATGGAAAGGAAAGCAATAAACACTGAATCCACTGATAACCACAAGTGTGTGTTGGGAGCAGACCTACGCTCCTTTGTAAAATCAACTTGGCTTTCCCCCTCTGCCCTCCTCCGCTGGGTTTGTCTCACTAAGTTGCATTTGATTTCCTTCCACCTCCACTATTGTTCTCTCTACTGTATTTTCCAAACTACATGTGACCTCGCTGTTTCTACTCAGAGATCTTGCAGCCCTTTAACCTTTCTAAACTCAAATATCCCTCCTACACATCTGAAGGCAATGGAAAACGTATTTTGAAATAATATGCCAGATAGAGTGATAATTCTCAAGAATGAGAGAGAAGTTTCATTTCACAGTGATGAGTATGACATTTTAACATTAACTAGACCTGTGCAATGTCTTTGTATATCGAAAGTGATGTATTATAAATGTGTTCCCATATAGCCCTGCTTAAAAGTTAAATTTTTGTATTTGTCTTCAGAACATATTGACTTGCGGCTCTCTCACAAAGATGGAATTGAATCCACTATCTCCTGCTTATTACCAAGTGCTCTGGGTTGGTTATACAGCATGATTAGTATTGATCCTGGGGGAATAAAACTAACAGTGCTCTTGTTGGCAGAGTGAAAGAGAAATATATATTTTATATCTATAACTATCAGTCTTTAAAGGTAAACAAATCCATGGCTTCAGACTCATGTTGTACTTTCTCCCCATCAAGCCTTCTTGGTGGAAACACTGAGCAAAACGTTGTTCTAGGTAAAGTTCTGTTATGAGAGCTGCCACTCCAGTGCACTCTGGTAATTCACCATATATTCTCAAAAAATGAGAATGGTAGTAACCTATAATGAAAAAGAATATGAAAACAAATATATGTCTGTACATGTATGACTGGAACATTATGCTGTACACCAGAAATTGACACACGAAAGTACCAGGTGACAGAAACAGAGCTATTAATGTTAGAGAAGAGACAAAGTGTAGTGTGCGTTTAAAAAAAAATTAGGCAGATTAATTTAGTTCTGTACCATATGCAGATGTTTGGGATAGTTTTTGGAAGTGGTCATCTGAGAATGTCTTTGTGTTGCTGGTAAAACTGAGCAGTTTACTTTCACTGCTCTGACCTTTTCGAAATTATGCTGGTTAAAAGGTGGACTAATGTTTTAAAGAGATTCTATTTTAATGTTTCAAGTTCATGTTATAGGCTGCTTTAAATGAACTTTTTTTGTTCATTCTTTAAAAAATTTTTTTTTGAAATGTAATTGATTTACAGTGTTAGATTCAGGTGTACAGCAAAACGATTTAGTTATCACATATAAACACAGATATGTATATATATATTTTTTTTCAGATTCTTTTCCAATATATGTTATTACAAGAAATTGAATGCAGTTCCCTGTGCTATACAGTAGGTCCTTGTTTATTTTATATATAGTAAAGTGAATCTGTTAATCCCAAGCTCCTAATTTATCTCTCCCCTGCCCTTTCCCCTTTGGTAAGCATGGTTTGTTTTCTATGTCCATGAGTCTATTTTTGGTTTGTAAATTACGGAGTATTATAGGGAGTTTGAAGAAAAAGTGAGAGTATTTGAATTTCTAATAAATGAAAGGTATAGGAAATGACTCTATCAGGGTAAGATTCTGTGGTATCTCCTGTTGATTCTGTTCAAAGACAAGAAAAAACTAAGAGTGTACAATGGGAATCAAGATGATACAAACAAATCAGAAAAGCAAGCCTTCAGGACTGGAAGACTTTTTAAAATGTTCTTTCTGAAGCCCCAGAGAAGAAATCACTATGATCCTTCTAACACCTCTATAAAGAACCCATTTACTGCTTAACTTCAATTTATCTTTGGGGGTGCCACAAAGACCCAGCAGAGTTTTCTGAACTGTGCATCCCAGTAAATGTTTGGCAAAAAACAATCACCATGATTGTCTTATATCTTTAAAATGCACACAATCCCTTGCAGCCTTTGTTTCTTTCTCCAATAACATACATAAGTCACTCTACTGACCACCTCAATGCCTCTTCATTACCCAAAGGAGTCACCTTTTCTTGGGTTTTATCCTTTTTGACTCCTCTTTAGAAATATTATGCTGTTCTTGATTTATAATCATTTTACAATGAAATATTATGCTGTTCTTTTCTGAAAATCGCATTTCCTTTGGAGACTCATTCTTCCAAATTACCTCCATGAGATCCTTTTTCAACTGACTTCTCCAAACTGTAGTTTATCCCCAAGGTTCTGTTCAAGGACTACTCTCTTTCTTTTTTTCTCAGTAGTCTCTCTCTCTCTCTCTGGAGATCCTTTCTTCTCTTATTTATTTATTTATTTACTTATTTGCTTGTTTGTTTTTACTGTCTGTCTGTATCTAACCTATGACAAGATCTAGGTCATCATTTCCAAATTTTTTTTTTTTTAGATCTCAAAATGCCTGATTCACTTTTTAAAAATTATTTTTCCTTTAAAATTAGGTTATTTTCCTTACATTTCTACTTCTATTAAAAGCAGCAATATTATTCTGGTGTCTCATGCTCAGCATTTCCATCTCTCTACACCCAGAGACAACACACATCCACCACATTGGACTGGGCTCTTGAGAAGCAGAGCCTGAGAATGGGATTTCATGCTATGATGTTTTGAAGGAGAGCTCTTCAGGAAATACCTGTAAAGAAGTCAGAGAAGCAGGATAGAGAAGGGGAGGGAGTGTAGCAAAAATGAAGTCTTAGGTAAGGGTGCGGGGAGTGAGCAGGGGGCAAGACTCTGGAGCATAAGCCAAACTATAGAATTGTTTTCTCTTGAGCAAAAGAGCTGGCTTTTGTATTCCATTAGCTTCTGGAGGAGGACTATAGGCATCTCCAGAGATGGGATGGGTAACTTCCTATGCAAGTTCACGCCCATTTTGTGGAAGGCAAGCCTTCTGAGACATGAGGCAGCTCTGAGTCTTTGGGACTTAATATACATAGCAGCTGATGGATAGGTGAAAGGGATGTAGGTAAACACCACAGTGCCTACTACATCTACATACACATATCTTAGCTCTGTGATGGGTAGATGGGTGTGATATTTATCATTCCCACTGCTAGCACCATAGTAATGACCACTATCACATATCACTTGAGCTTGTGTCATAATCCACTGATTGATTTCTTTTAAACCCATTTCTATTTCTAAACACGACATCAATCACAGTTCTGTTCTGATCAAAAACTCTCAATGATTCTCCATTACCTAATAAAAAAGTGCAGATTGCTATTTTTATTAGCCAAAGTTCTCTACCTGTCTCTACTCACCCAAACTTTTCAGATTTACATATAACATGTATGTTTCTCAGACTGGATTACCTCTTTCTAAAATATTTTCAAGACCTTGTTTTATATATCTATCTATTTTCTAGCTATTTATCCATATATCTATTTTTTTTTCTTGCTTTTGTGTTTTACTCCATTGGAAATGCTTTCCTCCTCCACCCCATATTTTTCATGACCTGATTTTGTCCTAATCTCTTTAAAATATTTTTTGACATTATAATGTTTACCTGTGTACCTCTTGAGGTGCCTAGTAGTCACATGAGGCAGAGTGTATATTTATGAAACTGTTTTGCTCCATTAAAATTATAACCTATTTAAGGTATCTGTTAAGTACTGTAATGCCTCCATCAGAGTGGCACTCAATAAACATTTGTCTAATTGAATTGAGCCATTAAGTGGTCTATTTTTGACTGCTTTGTCTAATTGTTAGGATGTGGTTTAGGGTCACACAGTAGAGTGTGCCTATTTTTTTTAATTTAATATCTCCTTAAATAGTTGAAAATAAGAAACTATCTTCTATAACTTATTAGAAATATATTTAATAAATATTAATAATGTATAAAATAGGTTGGGAGGAAATCTGGCAGATAGTTCTTTAATCAAGTGATCAGAGTTATTATTAATAATAAGATAAATTAATATCATATACTCATGATACGATGGACTGAGAAAGACAGCATTACTTCTAGTGCATGCTTGCCAATCTCCAGAATAACTGCACTATACACTTCAAAACTGTCAAGGTCAAGATAGCCAAAAAAAAAAAAAAATACTGAGGAAATGTTTCCAGTAGGAAAAAAAAAAAAAAAAACCTGAAGAAACAAAACAAGTAAATTCAGTGCATCAAGTTGGAGTATTGACTAGAAATTAAAATAGAAAAAGACATTAGTAGAACAATTTAAAAAGAAATGTGGAATGTGGATTTAGATCTTTTGCATCAATCTCAAATATTCTGATTTTGATAATTGTATTCTAGTGAGGTAAAAGAATATCTAGTTTTTAAAAATACATACAAAGTGCTTAAGAATAAAAGGGCACAATATTTCCAACTTTTCCAAATGGATTAGGAAAGACAAATACATGCATCTATATGTCTCTACCTGTATATAAATAGAGAAATTAAAAGATCAAGAGAGAGGGAGAAAAAGAGAAAGAGAAGAAGGGAGAGAGACTCATAGCAAATAGGACAACAGCTAAACAATCGGTGAATCTGAGTGGTGTGGGCATGGAAGTTCTTGTATTATTCTTGCCATTTTTCTTAAGTCTGAAATTACATCAAAATGAGAATTTATTAAAACTGTTTTGTGGTGTATAGATGGAGTTATACGATAAATTTAACCTCCCTTGACCATAGCTCCCTTGACTCCCTGACTTTTGATGATTCCATATTAAGACTAGATGGAAATACTTAAATCATCTTTTGCATTTTTATTCTTTTCTCTTGAGGATTTATGTTGACTTGGGATATAGACTGAATGTTTGTGCCTCCTTTAAATTTAGGAGAGAACTAAATGTTGAAGTCCTAATCTCCAAGGTATGAAGATGGTATTTGGAAGCAGGGCCTTTGGGAAGTAATTAGATTCGGATGAGATCATGAGGCTCAATTCTCCAGGATGGGATTAGTTCTCTTTAAACAGGAGGACACCGCAGCTCGTTCTTTCTCCCTGTGCACACCGCTAAGAAAGCCCCCGTGAGCACACAGTGAGAAGGCAGCCGTCCACACTGCAGGAGGAGGATTCTCACCGAGAACGGAAGTGGCTAGCTTCTTGATCTTGGATTTCCCAGCTCCAAGATCTGTGAGAAATAAATGTCTGTTGTTGTCACCCAGTCGATGGTATTTTGTTACAGCACCTGAGCTAACTAAGATAACTTGATCAGTTTCTAACTGAAGTACGGCGCTGGTGAGAGTGTGCTGTGGTCTATAAAATAGGGTCATGTAGAAGGAATACTGCTAATTAATGAGGTGAATTAATGAAAAGCTGGTTCTAATGGCAGGAATCACTGGATATTTCCTCAAAATTTTAATCTTAGACTTCAATTTAAAACATTCTTCTATATGCAAAATTGGTATTCAAAATTCTAGGTTAATTAATTAAAATTTTTAAAAATCTAGCAATACCCATTTTCATGTAAACCATGTGTTAAGGTTTTACATTTATTTTCCTCCACAGCCTCACCACAATTGTATTAATTCCTCTTTTCCCCCTCACTTTCAATTTCTCTCTGAAATCAAAACCAGATTTTATTTCATGATACCTCTTAGAGAGGAAGTTGAAAGAGTGACTTGCTCTTTGTGGGGAGTAATGGTTGTAAGGGAATTCATTACGTATTTTTATCCAAATTGTTTTAAGTATACATTTTATGTCATATTTTTCTGTTACTCAAGTGTATACTTTGTCTTTCACTTTCTGATTCATATTTTCATCACCTGGTGTCTTACACATAAACGGGGCTCCATGTTTTCTGAACTGGTGCATGCCTGACTAAATGAATGAATGATGAATATTTTTCTAACTTCAGCTCAAATCAGCACCATTGAAAGTTAAATCCGAGATGAAGTTTAATTACATTTTGCTTGAGCTTGTTAAAATGACTATTTCTGAATACCCTACAGTGCCTTAAAATGGATTTAAAGTGGCTGTGAGGATTAGGTATATGGCCGTGACATATAGAAAAATTGTAAGGTACTCATTCACTGTCTCTCAGCACAAACGAGATTTCAATCCAGCTTTATAACATTGTGGCCAAGCATGGCTACAGAATAGCAAGGTGGACATTAATTATGAAATCTAGGAAGCCTACCTGACTTGGGTTTATGCTAATTTATGAATTTAGGTAAGAGGAAGAATAAAAACGTTTGAAACTGGAGGTGCCTGCAGGTACTCTTAGTGACTACTGTGATGGTTATGAACCTTTGCTCTACCTTTCAAGGCAGGGATGCAGATGAAAGGATTTTTTTTTTTCCTTTCGAAAATTATGCTTCTTCCTTATGAATTAGTTTTATATATCAGTGCTCAGTCATTTGGTGATTTGAAGCTGTTTCCAAAGTTTAGGTCTTTGAAAAGTTTCCTCTAAATTTTATAGTCTATTCTTTCAAAGTAATCCAACGCAGATTGAATATGTGTGATCAACTCACCCCTAAGAATGATGAGGGCCTGATTGGTGACTCCTAATAAAATGATCTTGCTGTTTGAGGTATTTCCCTTCAGGATGCAAAGATAGTGGAGGGAGGGCTGGCTGTGAGGGACTGGGCTCGCTTACAACCCCACCATCTCGTGGAAACCCGTTCTCTTTTGCTCTGCTAATTGTAGTCACTGGCATCACCCATGTGCCAAAGACAGAAAACCTTGCCATCTTGCGTTTCTCCTTTGTACTGACAACGATTAGACACTGATCCCTAAATGCTAAGTGTCCATTCTCTCCATAACTCGGATCTTTGTCCTCCTTGCCTTTACTTCTAGTACTACTTTCCTTTATGGTTTCCTTATATCTTGGCTAAATTACAGCATTAACCCCCCTTATAGGTCTTTCTGCTTCAAGTCCCACTGAACCCATCCTTTGCGATAGTGTGGGAGAAAAAGAGATTTTTTTCTAAACTATAGTTTGAACTTATCACTCAGTTCTTAGATGACTTTATTTGGCCCTACATCACCTTGAGAATGAAATCCAGACTCTGTGATGTGACGTACAAAGCCTTAGTCATTTTTGTTACTGCTTTACTAGAGTGGATAAGTATATACATAATTTTTTTCCCCTGACCAATAGTCATTTTCTCTCTTTCTCATCTCTCTGGTAACAGTCTTTTCTCTTAATTCCAAATATGTTATTTTCAATCAAGACGTTCTTTAGCCAAGTAGTGGGCACATGACCCAAGATAGATCCAATCAGATTCTTCCTAATAATTCAAATTTTAGATGACTCTGCTAAAAAGTTAGCATGTCCCTGCATTCAACATGCCTCCTTGCATTTGAACATGGTTTTACTCTAAGTGGAATAATCTCTCATCTCTGCACTTTAATTCAAATATTACCCTTTTGGAAGTTTTCTTAACTTCACCACTCTGAGATAGAGAACCTACATGTGTCCACTCACCACACTGAAATCCCTGTCCTTACACGTCCACATCCTCCTCCAGAATGTCAGCTCCTGGACAGCAGGGAGTAACAGAAGTGCAAGGAAACAGAAGAGAGAACATGAACTCAGTGGTTAATTAGGAAAAGGAGAAGAACGAAAAAAATGGTAGGCTGCAGGGAAGTACCATGTGCTAAGAGATTCTAGAAAGTGCAACAGACCACAGCAGTTGTCTTCCAGAACCGGGAGGTACTTCTGGTAAAAGCGTATTGAGGTAGTTCCTACTATTAGTCACTATTTCTAAGTTGTTCTACTCCCGGGCCCATGATAAGACTGTATTTCCCAAGGTCCCTTGTATTTTTGGCTCCTGAGTTGTAAGCAGAAGTTATACCTGTTGCTTTGAGGCCAGAGCAATTAATGGCCGGGGCAGGGGCCTCCACTACCCTCTTTCTCATGCTGGCACTGGTGCGAGAGTAAAGAAGGCTGCTCCATCAGCCTGGGTAGCTGTGATTAGAGAACACCCAATGCGCATGTGCTATGAGAGAGAAATAAGTCCTCACTGTTTTCAGCTGAGATTTTGGAGGTGTTTGTTAGCACAGCATGACTCATTCAATCCTGGTTGCTCCTGAATGAAACCAAGTGAAGAGAAATGACATGGGATGGCCAAGAAAAAGGACAAAGAAGAAGAAAGAACCAAGTCTCAGACTTGATCTAAGTTAACAAACCTTTTCATAAATTGTGACTGATTTTAATGTATTCATATTGGTCAAGTGCAAGCAGCATTATCCATTTGTCCCCCTTTAAGAAGAGGGACACTTCTCTTCCCTACTCCCCTTGCTACTGGGAGGGCCACAGACAACAACATTTACAGCCATCAGCCTGTCCCGACTGTTGTAAAGAGGAGTCATTTCATACCCAGATTGTGTGTACAAATCAAACCATACACTGTTCATGAGGAACAAGCAAAAGGAGGATGAGAACAAGAGCACACGAGAGAAGAGAGAGGGCAAGAGAGAGTGTGTATGATTTCCCCCACATCCGGCCCAGCTACTCCCCAAATACAGCACTTAAATGTCGAAGGTACATCAGGAAAATTAATGCACAATTGCGGCATTTCACTCATCAGCAAGCTGGTAGGAAAGATGTTTTATGACAGAAGCTTATAACATATAGTGTTCATGTCTCCTATAATCATATCACATAAGCAGCACCATAATGCTCTCATCGGAGGCCTTCCTTAAGGGAGGGTGGCAGAGTGCTACTAATTATACGTGTGGTATGCAAAGAAATGTAGACATTCAATTAATGTTTGAACAAATGCAGTGTCTGAAAAATAAATCTATCCCTCAAAGCAGAATTGCCCAGCTTTAACGTAGTCCAAAATATAACCAATAAATGTAGATAAATGCAGCAATTATGTAACACACTGATTTTCTCAAATTCTTTGTATTGCTAGATAAGCACAACAAAGCCGTCTGATTACAGTGAACAGAAAAGTGGAAGAGTGTTTCAGCATCTGGGGGTTGTAATTAGCTCTCCTGGTTTATTTCCAATCAGGCACTTTTATGCTAGTGGCTGGAAAAGTACAATTGCAAAATTAAAGTAGTTATGTGTAAAAATGTGTTAAAGTATCACTAAAAGAAAATAAAAGACATTATTTTAATCCAAATGCACATTCATTTTAATAAGCACTGTTACAAACATTATATATACTATCAATGTTGCTCATTGATTCAAATCTTAATCCCACATTAGTCAAGTGGCAACACCTACCACAAGAGGGCAGAGAGTGAATGCTAATGACTTCATGAGCGTTATCTTGTCCAGGGTAATTTTATTCCAGTGGCATTCTCAGACCCAAATTCAGAGTAGTATCATTAACAAGGTTTCTTATCACAGCCGCAACTACCACAGCCTCATGTATTCCTAAATTATTCTGCTCAGACAGCCTAAGTTTTCCATTTATGTCTTTAAAATGAGAGCGTGAGAGGAACAGAGAGAGAAAGCCATTTTTTTTTTTTTTTTTGATTTGCTGGACTACCCATACCCCTGGCAGACAAAGAACCTGTAAACACATACAATAAGATACTGTTAAGATAAAAATGTACATAAATAAAATGCTGTTTATTGATTCTCTAAGAAGGAAGAATAGAAAGAGGAATATTTTTGTGATTTCATTATGCCCTACTGAATTTGGAGTATAGATTAATAGATTTTTCAGTACATGTATTACTATAACCAATAAGCACTCCCTTTCCATTTGGAGGAAACCAAAGATAACCAAAACTAATCTTTCAATCCATATTCCAGCTGGTTCTGAACACTCATTTGAAGGCATGAAATAAATTTCCATTTATCATGTAACAAAACAAAAATATGTATATCCATCCATCTTGTAGATTAATAACGTATATAAACTCTGTCAGTGACTCTTCCATTAAAAATAGGAATGACATCTCATAGTGATAAAAACTTAAATTAGTTTCTTAAACTATTTTATTTGTTATTGACTATGATGATCATATAGAATACCAGTGGAAATTGGATACCTCATAAATGGTGATTTACAGTACAGTGTATGCTGGAACTCAAAAACATTTTTCATAAGTTGGCTTTATTGTTTTCTGGCCAGTGATTGTTCTTGCCAAGGATGACCTTGGGTCAGAAGATGGATTTCATCATAGAACCAGAACAAGTCTGTTTTTACCTCCTTCTATCATTCTTTGACTCAAGGAAGAGTAGGTGATGCCTGCTCTATGGGAACTGTTGAATAGCATGTCATCGTGTGAATGTTCTGCCGCATCCTGAAGCTGAAAATTACCTTGAGCAGTAGATCTGAGAGCTGATCAATTGGGATTGGTTTTAGTTTTCTACCTTATCTAAATGTTGGCCTTGGTGAACAAAGATCATTGATGTTAAAGGTAAATACTAGCTTGTATTGTTACTCAGGGATGACTCATCACGGATATCCTCATCTGGGCAATACTAGAGTACGGTGCTAGAGGATATCTGATTTTTTTTATGCTGCTATTTGCAGAATCACTAGAGACCCAGTCCACTATCCCTTCTGCCCATTTAGAGTTTCCATAATTCCCATAATGGCTGATGAGATACCCTAACTAAAACCTATTAGAGACACATCATTTGCATTAAAAATGAAGAATGGTCATGAATAATTATTATTCTGTTTATTGGCTGAATTTGTGCTTTTTTTTTTTCTAGAACACTTGGGGAATGATTATTATTCAATTATTGATATTTTAACAGCTTTTAAGCAACTGTGTTCTGAAAACTATGTTAAGCAGGTTAGCGGTATTATCTTCCATTATTTGTCCCATATTGCTGATGGGGAAATTGAGAACTAGAGAAAGTTACTGCCTTCTGTCACAGCTCTGCTTTAGAAGTGGAAAGTGCCGGTACCTCTCTCATAACACTGGGTAAAGCAGATCTGCCAACACTAAAATAGAGTCCCTCAGGAACCACGTCATCAGGGAGAGGCGGTTGGATTTAAAACCGCCTTGGTGTACGGTAAATAAAATGACAGATGAGTAAGTGCAGTTAGAGAAGATAGCAAAGGGCACAAAGTACTGCGGCTGCAGTCTGTAATATTTTCATAGAAAAGGTGATATTCATAAGGAAAAAGGAAACTTCCAGGAAATAGGAACAACAGGTAGAAAGGCGCAGTGATATGAAAACACCAGCTGTGTTTGGGGGAAAATGAGCAAATCGACGTGATTGGAGCAGAGATTTGCCTCGGAGGCAGTTATGGGAGATGTCGCTGCAAGTGCATTTTCTGCCACGCTGAGAATTTTTTACTCCATCTTTCAGGCATCGTGTGTGTGCACTCGCGCACGTGAGCTCGTTATGGGGATGCAGAGGAATCAAAAGTTTTCGCTCTAACGAGAAGGTTTGAAATAGATTTTAGAAAGATCACCTGGCAGCAATAGGAGGGAAGCTGGAAAAGGAAAGGAACAGGCAGTATCTCAGGTAACAAGCCCTCATTCGTGTTCATTGCACAGTCTGAAAAATGGCCAACGCAAATGTGAACGGGGGAAAGATGGAGAATATTCAAGGGAGTTTTAGGATCAAATAAGAAAATGTTAATAGGATTCTTCTTCTTCTAAATAGAAATACTCTAAATGTAAGGTTTGGTAAAGCAAAATGAAGATGCTTGCTAAAAAATTTGCTCTTGGAAAGTACAAACGTCATCATCCTATCAACAGTATGTTAGTTTTTTCTTCTGACACGCATTACAAAGGGATTTACACAGGTCAATTTTATGGGCGAAAGCTGAACAATGAAATAATGGTTTTGCTTATGTAACTAGTTTGACTGAACTTACCCTTATTATAGAGAACAGGGACAAAATTATACCTGATTATTATTTTTGTGGGTAGTTAAAATGAAAAGATTTTTGAAGGCTTTTTGTTCAACTACAGAAATTGAACAAAACAAACAGGAAGAAACAAAATCTCATTTTCTCAGGAATACACTAATTATTTACATTATGCCGTATCTAAGAGAAAAATACAAGCTTTGATGCTTGTTTCTCAAGGTTGTTTTGTTTGTGGATATTTTTTCTTTTTCCATGAAAATCTGAAAACCAGAGTTGTTTGTACCTCCCACCTACAAAAAAAGCTTCCACTAATATATTTAAGAAATAAATATGATTTTCCCCTTTCTCTCCTATTCCTATAGCATTTTCCCATGTTCTTTTTTTTTTTTTTTAGTACTTTATTTTTTAGACCAGTTTTAGGTTTGCTAAATTGAGAGAAGATATAGAACTTTCCTGTATTACCCCTGCCCCCGTGGATGCACAGACTTTTTTCCCCGTCATCAACATCACTCACCAGAATGGTGCATTTTTTACCAAAGTTGAACCTACACTGACACATCATAATCACCCAAAGTCCATAGTTTACCTGAGGGTTCACTCTCGGTTCCATATGTTCTATGAATTTGATCCAATCTATAATGACATGTGTCTGTAATTATAATATCATATGGAGTATTTTCACTGTACCTCAAATCCTCTGTGCTCTGCCTATTCATCTCCCATGCCCCCGACCCCTGGCAACCAGTGATCTTTTTATTATCTCCTAGTTTTGCTTTCCAGGATGTTAAACAGTTAGAATTATACATTATGTGTCCTTTTCAGATTGGCTTCTTTCACTTAACAATATGCATTTGCTTCCTCCATGTCTTTTTGTGGTTTGATAGTTCATTTCTTTTCAGCATTGAATAGGATACCATTTTCCAGGTGCACCACCAAAGTTTATTCTTCTTAAGAAATATTGGAGATGCTTCATCAGGTCCTTGATTTAGTTTCTGTAAACTTGTTTTTAATATTATAATATCTTCGGTGTGCATTCTCTATCCAATATCACAAGAGCATTGAAATAACTACTTAATCATGTATACACATATACTTGATAAGAAACCCCAAATTCCTTCTTCTTAAATTCTTGAGGGTCATTTTGTATGATAAAAAATAAATCATTTAAGTGCACCTTTTTGAATCACTCAAAGGTTCAGCTGCTCCAAATTTTCTAACCTGTACATTTTTATTTGAAGCTAAATTTTTCAATTTAGGATCTCAAGCTGTTTCCAAATCAATACCACTTTCTGGCAAACCTACACTCTGTCAACAAAATAAAAAATACATATATTCTGCTTCTTTTTCTGCGAAATTTGGTTACAATACCAGTATCATCAGCTATACGAGTAAATAATTTTTATTCTTTAATACTATATATTGAATTTAAAATATTTAAATTTTTGTAAAAACTGAGAACTTAGAGTCTTTAGAAATTAACAAAATTTGGACTCAAAGTTATACTTACTGAAGGTTCAAATTTTTGCTTATACCATATACACATTATATGTATATTTTATTTATTGTGATGATAGAACGCTTCAATGTATTTTCTGCAGATTAGTGCTGGGATTCTCTGTCCGAAGTTACAGTATGATACATATTATAGGGAAGATAAGCAGAGGAGCATAATATCAGTGTGTACTGTATGTTAAGAGTGTGATGTGTACTTCAGGAACTATAGTAATCACTTACGTGTATTGTTTTATTTAACACTGTCAACAGCCTAATGAAGTGTTATTATCATCCTCATGTTATAGATGTGTGAACTAAAGTTCTAAGGAGTCATAATTATTTCCAAGTCCACTCAACTAGCAAACAACAGAACTGGAAACAAACCCAGATACATATTATTCTTTCCAGTGCAGCAAAACTACCTGTCCTATTGCCGAGTGGTGGGAAGCACTCGCGTACTGTGCTGGTACACGCTGCTGAAATGGAGTGACCACAGAAAGCTGGAACTTTTCTCAGAGAAATTGTCCAGTGTTCTTGTCCCTCCCGAAGTCTCTCTATAAGGGTAGTGGAGCTGGAAACTGAGAAAAGAGGCCAGAGCAGAGAAGAAGCCCTGATCAAATGCTTCTTTATTAAATCTGTGGTCCCTCTTGTAAAAACTACCATGGTCAGATCAAATTACAAAGCTTCCCTTACATATATTTTGACAGATCTAAGGCAAATACACACAAGTGATGGGAACCAACAAGATCAACAGTTTAAAACTGAGGAGTAAGCCCTGAACTTGGGCTGTACTGTGAATTCAGTCACTTTTTAAGAGACTTTCTGGTAGTCGATCCAAGGATGCCTAATTTCACTTTGCTTTTTATGAAACTAACATGCACCAATGACTGTGTCAGTTATTTGCTTCATTTTTCGATGTCCTATATGTAAAAGTTAATAGATTGTAATTAGATATTTTTCATGTGCTTTTTTACATAAAAAAGTGAGACATACAGATGATCATGGAGTAGAATTAATATATTTGAATTTTATTATTATTCAAAAATAGCCAAGAAAAAATTGAAGGAAACTCATGCAAAAGGGACTTTTTTCATTAGATACCTAAATGTATTACAAAGCTTCGTAAACATGGCATTGTTCAGCATAAGGAATCATTGTTCCATCATGGAGGTGATAAAGGTGAGATTTTTTTTAATCTGTAGGGAAAGATGTACTTGTCAATAAATTTTGCTGGAGCAAGTGTCTATCTAGTCAAGGAAAAAATTAGACCATTGCCTTTCCCTTTACACGCACACACACAAAGACTAAAGTCAAGAAAGTCTAACTTTGAAAATAAATTTAATTAACTGAGAAATAATATAGGAGAACATTATTTGTAACTCTCTTCCTACTAAGCTAAACAGAAAGCTATAAAGGAAAAAATTAAATACAAATTCAAGTTATTAATATGATAAAAGATACATAAACAAAGCTTAAAAACAGATAAAAGTTTCTCACCTAAGTAAGAAAATAAAGCGTTAATAGCTTTATTTCATAAAATCTCTTACCATCAATGCCATATAGAAATAGTCAAAGAGGTGAATAGGCAATTAGCAGACTAAGGAAAAAAATCTATAACATAGGAATGGGATTCAATTTTATAAGTAATTAGAATATTTCTAATTTGTCATTAGTATTTTAAGGAAATAAATGAGATACATTTTTATCTGTCAGAGTCAAAGAATAAAAACAAATTTTAAAAAGATACATGCAGTATCAGTCTGTGGGAAGGAGGTTTATCTCATACACTATTGGAACTGGTACCACCTTTAGAAGAAGAGAACTATTCAGTTTTAAAAGTTATGTACTGTTTACCATAGTATTTCCACTTCTAAGAACCTATTTCAGGAGGCTAAATGATGGTAATAGCAGACTGCTAGAATGGTGTTTTACTAGTATAAAAGTGAGAAAATTCACTGCTACCTGTTTTCCAGCAGAAAGGAAAAAAAAGACTTAAGATAATACATCCAGGGGAATAGGAAAATGTTCGGCTGAAGTTTGTTACGTCTGTATTGTTTCTTCAGCTGCAAGCAACAGGACACCAAAAAAAGCAAAAACACAAAATAAAACAAAAGTAAAATAGATGGTACAAATTAGAAATTGATTTCTCTCTCAGAGGAATGTAGAGATTACATGGCATCACTATTTTGTGAAGCCCTTGAAGGTCCAAACTCTATCCATCATCCATGTGGGGGGACTTCACTGCCCATCATCCATGTGGGGGGACTCCTCATCCCCATAGTCCAGCTTGAAAACAACCACATTCAAGGTGTAAAATGGAGTAATGTGTGAAGAGGTAAAAGGGTAAGGAGTAGGGGCTTGCCATTTCTTAAGGAAAGACGGAAAAGACGCAGGAAAATGTGTCTGTTGACATTTTACTAATCTGAACATAGTCACGTGGTCAAGCTTAACAACAAGATGGATATTCTTGTTGGTCATTTGACCAACTAAAAAGTGTTTTACTTTAAAGGGATTACTGATGCTGGTTAAGAAAAAAAAAAAAACTAACAGTCTGTGTCAAAAAGACTAAATAAAATAGTTTTCGGTATACACTTGGAAGGATTATTTTAAAATTTAATTGGGTTAAAAAGCAATTTTCAGAAGCTTATTTATATCATGAGTTTTCTTTGTCTCCACTCACCTGTAAAGTGATAATAATAATCGTAAATACTTCATAGAATTATCATAAAGATTAAATCAAATAAAGTTATATTAAGTTCTTAGAATAGTGTTTGGCACATGATAAATTAATGACGTATATTCATTGTTACTGAGATGATTGTTTAAAAATATTACATGTGGGTGGGTACATATTTATGGAAGTACATTTCACTTTTTACTACATACACTTTTGCATTTAAAATATTTTTCAAGCATATAGCACTTTAGTTTTTTCTTAATCCAGTATAAAACTATCTAGTTGGGTAAATGTCAGAAACAACATGCTAACAGATTTTCCATACATACTTTTTAAAGATTGAATTAATAAAACTGTAGTTGTGAGCTGTGCTTTTATGGTATAAAATATACTCAGATATTTTAAAGCAGGGTAGTATGTTCATATTTTCGATTCCTAACAGAATCTTAGCAGACAATAGTTATTACTAAAAATATCAGAGGAAAAAAATGTCAGACCATGAGTAGATGAAAGCAAGGTTTTATTTGTGGGTTTTCAATTGATCAATATTCTATCATATATTATATGCCCCTAACAACAAAGAGTCAGGGATAATTAATCACTTAAAATATGGAAAATTCTCAAAACTCTGCTGTTGTCTCTGATGCTTGTTGTGAATCCTGTATTTAAATGTAAATAAGCATATTAATATGACATTTTATAAATTGTAACTGAATCCTAAGATTAGCTATACTGGAAAGGTCAGTAATCACAGCATGTCACCAATTAAATGGAGAAATGATGGAACTCTGATTATGATAAAATAGTCTTATGAAATTATCAGTGACTGTCATGGAGACTGCATTTACATTATCATATGTGTACACACACATAGATAATATACATAATATATACCTTATATATATCACGTACATAAAAGTATGTGTGTGTGTGTTTGTGTGTTTTAAAATTGTGGTATATAAAACATACAATTGATAATTTTAACTCTTTTAGAGAGTACAACTTACTGGCATTTAGTATACCCACCGTGTTATGCAGTCATCACCACTATCTATTTCCAGAATATTTTCATCAGCACAAAAGGAAACCCTGTACTCATTAAGCAGTTACTCCTCATTCCCGTCTCCCTCAGCCCCTGCCAAACACTAATCTTCTTTTGTCTCTCTGCATTTATTTATTCTGGATGTTTCATATAAATGGAATTATATAGTATGTGGCTTTTTGTGCCTGACTTCTTTCACTTAGATATTTCCACACTGTACATATTTTTGATGGTTGAGTAATGTTCTAATTGTACATATATACCAGATTTTGTACAGTTAGGCTGTTTCCAACTTTTGGCTATTATGAATAGTTTTGTTGTAGATATTTCTGCAAAAATTTTTGCTTCAAGACTGGTTTTCTGTTCTTAAGGATATATGCCTAGGAGTGGAATTGGTGGGTCATATGGGAATTCTGGGCTTTACTTATTGAGGAACTGTCAAATTTCCACAGTGACTACACCATTTCACATTCCTACCAGCATTGAGGTAGATTCTAATTTCTCCAGATTCTTGCTGGCACTTGTCATTTTCCGATTTTGTGTGTGTGTGTGTGTGCGTGCGTGTGTGTGTGTGTGTGTGTGTGTGTTGGCTTGTTTGCAGTCAGTCATCTTAGTGAGTGTGATCTCATTGTGATTTTGAGTTGCATTTCCCTTATGACTAATGACTAAATATCTTTTCATGTGCTTTTCGGCTATTTGCATATCTTTTTTAGAGAAATACGTATTCAAGTTCTATGCCCATTTTAAAATTGGCTTCCTTGTATTTTTGCTGTTGACTTATAAGGGTTCTTTATATTCTAGATGCTATGCTTTTATCAGATATGTGATTTGTAAATCATTTTCTCAGATATTTGATTAGAAATGATTTTCTCTCATTCTGTATTTTTTTTAACCTTTTTGATGCACACAGGTTTTAATTCTGATGAAGTCTCACTTATCTATTTGTTTTTTTGTTGCTTGTACTTAATGATGATATTGCCAGATCCAAAATCATGAAGATCCTGTGTTTTATTCTAAGAGTTTTATAGTTTTGCTCTTATATTTAGGCATTTGACCCATTTTAACTTAATTTTTATAAATGATGTGAAGTAATGGTCTAACTTCTTTCTTTTGTATGTGGATTTGCTTTTTGACATTTGTTTCAGTTTTAATAAACTGTGCTATTAAAATTAGAGATTTAAATATCCTGGAAATATATTATGTAAGCCAATGAATGAATCTAAACTTTATCTGAGCACATACACATGCTACTGTGCTAAAAGCTTTACACATTCTTTTACTCCTCAAGTAAGTCTATAAGACACCAAACAAGAACAGAAAATTCATCAAAATTCTCCATTGCAGTAGAATGAATTTTTAAAAGACTTTTGTTACTTATAGCTATTTAAATTAAAACATGTAAGATAGTGGAATGCATGTGAGTATCTTATTAATAATCATTTTTGTCTATACAGTTGTAGTATGTCCCTAGCCTTAACAAAAAATACGCAATGACCACCTATCTCTAATGAAATACTGTGTGGCTTCCTCCAAGTCAAAAACTTAAGCTCTAATAAAAATTAATTATAACTGTATTCTTAAAGCAATCCACTTCACAAATCCTAATAACACATTCAAGTTGAAAAAGTATGCTCTCTACAACGTACATCAAAGAAATCAAGTAAAGAAAATCCTCCAAAGTGAAAAATCAAGAGATTTATTGCATGGTGATTGTGGCTTTTGAATTGTCTCAGGCATTTTGGCATGATGGAATAAGCACTGGAATGAGGAACAGCAGACTGAACTGACACGTGTAAAATGTGTAAATACATGAGAGCAAGTCATATGACTTTGCGACAGGAGGGAAGGGGCAGAGCATAGCCATCAAAAGAATGACACAACAGTAAGCAAGAAGGTGGTGGAAGATTCAACTCCCAGTAGACCTTGAGCTTCAATATATGCTCACTGTAATACAATAGCTGCCAAATGGCGCTCCCACAGGTGCCATGACAGTTTCAAGGCTGACCATAAAAAGTCAAAGGGTGGGTGATGGCCCCATTCCTGGGAATCCCAGGCCCTTCCCCAAAGTATTTGGAATAATCCTCCCACTTGTTAGCATTTGAAGTTACCAAGCTCGTAAAAACCAACAACCTCGCACCTCATGGTTTTTCTCTTGCCTTTTTCTCTTGCCTTTTGAGATGGCCCACACTCTGTCTCTGGAGTGTGTATCTCTCTGAATAAACCTACTTTTACTCAGCTATTGATTGCTTTTGAATTCCTTCCTGTGCAAAGTCAAAGACCCTCACTTGGCAAGATGCGTTCCAGGGACTTGTCCGAGACATGGGACATGGCCATCCTCTGGTGCCCTATTTTTTCCTGTATCAGCTTCTCTGGCAAATTTCTCCTACATCAACAAGTGATGTCAAAAATACTTTTGTGCAACATTGTTCAAATTTCAGTTCTTCCAATTACCAGCTTGTTAAGTTGTACGAACTTAGAGATGTCTCAGTAGCACTGTGACCCTATTTCCTCATCTGTGAGATGAAGATTGCTACAGGCCAGACTTCTGATGCCTTGTGCAAGTCAGATACTTAAGAAATATTAGTTTCTTTCTCTCTTGTCTCTTTTAGCTCAGTTTCTTCATAGTCAAATTAAAACGGTAAAGTAAGTACTGATTCCAGATGACATACAAAGTTCTATCCACTTTGAGTATCCTGGTTTAAAAAAGAAAGCACAACTTAGTAAGTATTGTTACAGATCAAGATGTGGTAGAATAAAATCCGTGAGAGAGTTTAGTCTGTGTGGATACACAAATCTATCGCTGTCTTAGGTCCCATATGAAAAGCTTGCTTTAGGGGAAAGAGGTACATTCAACAGCAGGAAAACTGAGTGCTCTTTTAAATCCCCGAGTGGGCCATTCAGAGCCTCCCTCTCTCTCTTCCTTGGATATGACTTTGGATTCTGCCTTTGATACAATGGCTCTGGGCAAGAAAAATGCATCTGTGATCCTTGGGGCACCTGGTACATCCATCTGCCCCGAGAGAAGGAGGGATCAGAGTTAAGCGTGATTCACAAAGGGCAACAACTGAATGGGAGAGTTGAGACTGTGCTTGTAAAGGATCAAGAGAAGAGGTCCTGGAATATTTGAGGAAGCAGAGACGCCGCTTCTCACTCACTGACAAGCAAAACCATAGGTGATAATTGGCAGTTTTTAGAAAGATCTAGGAAAACACATTCTGAAGTGGCAGGAAGGATGAGGGGAAAGAAGGCAGACGGGCAGAGAGACAAACAATTTAAAGGTCTTTTGTCTACAAAGATGGTGGTTTATTAAACTTTGTAGGATTTTACAGACTCCTGGCTCCTAAGAGCCACTGTCTGTCTGTTGGAATTCATGACAATCTTTAAAATGAGAATCTGAAGGATGTACATAAAGGTAGAGGGAAGCCACGGTAATCATCTGTACCAAGGATAGCTGGAGATCAGGAACTGTAATTGGTGGTTTGTAGTATCACAGCTTATTTGTCATCTCTGTCTCTCTTTTTCTCTGTTACACATACACATAGACAAACACAACCTGTAAGAAAAGTATTATCATCGTCTTTTTAAAGCTTAGAAAATTGAAGCTTGAAGGGTTTATTTGTCTACCGCTATGCAAAAAGTAAGTTGAAGTAAGTGTTCATGTTTCAGGTTGGTGGCCCCAGGTTTACCAGACCATCCTTTTATCACCTTGAGAGTCCCTTTCCTTTCTTCGACATACTCACTAAATTCCCAGGAAATATGCCATTTGAAACGCATAATGAAACTTCAAAATATGATGAGAAACTTCTCAATACTCATCTTACTCAAATTCTTCTGATTATATTTACTGACTTGATATATAAACAATTTTAGAATTTATTAAATCTGTGCCCCACATTTTATGTGCAGTAGGCAAGCAGTATAAAAACTGCTAATATTGACCAAATACCCTTCTTATCACTAATCCATTTATATAAAAGAGTTTCATTAAGTAACAGTTTAAAGAAAACACAAAATATATAGAAAGGGATGGCAATAAACATACATATGATAGAAAACTGAGGAAGAGAAGACGATAGTTTATAGCAAATACTGGTAAGGTTTGGGTTGTATTTAATGATTTTCAGTAAAGTTTTAATTCTAAATGAGTATAAACAAGTGAAAATAACATCGTTGTTATGAAGATATTTTTAAGACAGTTCCACTATTTGTAAATTTCATCTTCCATTGGTCCAGAAATAACATGATGACATCATTTAATCATTCAATAACTGACATTTTAATTTCTTCGTATAAATGGTATTTTACCTTTTTATTCGTTATCTCTTTTCTCTGGCATTTTTCAGTGTTGTTTTGATCAGATAATTAATGACATAGGTGTTTATTTAAAACTGTTTTCTGTTTCAGGATGCACTAAAAAAAAACTCCCACTCCTATTGCAGAAAAGTGCACTTCAACAATTAACTGTTAAGTGCTGGTGTAAATTAAGGCTCTATACAGGTAGATAAATGAATCTGTCATATGTATAATTGCCAGGCAAAGTGGTTACACTTTTAGCCATGTTCATTGGTATGCTAATGCAGCTTTCTGTTCTAAAATGATAAATCATCATTTGTTAAGAAATTGGCCTTCCCTCTGTAGCTAAGGAATATGTTTTCCATCATTAATACAGACTGTTCTAGGGTTTCAAAAAAAGAAAATAGGGGGCACTCTTACTGGTGTAAAACTATGTCTTTTTTCCTCTATGATGCAGGCTCCTGGCGGATGATTTATAATTATCCATGGCCCGAAATAGTTTCAAGGGAAGAGATTTGCATGCTCTCGATGACACAGAGTCACAGCTGAATACTCTAACCCCAGAAAAAGTAACTCCTGAGGTGGCGGAAGTTGAAATCTGTGTGAAATGTGCAGTGTTTTAAGAAGAGGTCACCTTTAAATTGCCTTTAAAAAGCACACTGCTTTCATGCTGTGTCTACAGGGAGCCTCTGGTTTTAGTGCTTGAATGGAAGGCTTTTCCCTTTTCCTTTTTTTTTTTTTCTCCCCTGCCTGGCTACATGACAGTGACACAAATGTTTCATGGACAAATTAATATATCCTCTGGATAATCCCATGATACACTCTGAAACCAAATGATTTAGCAGTCTACCTTTCAGTTGGCTGCAATTAATTGAAGAGCCTGAGGGTAGGTAAATGTTTAGTACTTAAATGTCAGATCTTGGTTCAGGATTTGTATTTACAGTCAGTTTACTAATTGCTGACTCAGTGCATTTCCGGGATGCTGAGCATTGAACAGTCTGACTTTTGAATTGGATTCCCTTGCAGCTTGTGAGCCTAAAGGAAGGAAAAGACACAACCAGTTAGTGAGGAGACGAAATAGCGAAGCTTGCTCATAGGCTTATGAGTGAAATTGTGGGTATCAGGGGTCTCAATATCCCCCAAAGCACTGTCTCCATCATTTTATGGACTCCAGACATTTGCATATGTGAGGGGTTCCCAGAAAGCTCTCTAACTGCACAATCTCTGTGAATTTTGGAGCAGTAATTTCTCACTACCTTTGACCTTTTCAAATTATTTAGTTTGTATTTGATTCACATTGTAGGCAGACGTTTCAATTGGACCCTTTAGTTTATAGTTGCCCCTTTTAGGAAGTGCTGTTCTCAGAAAGTCCAAGAATGTCTGCAACCAAAGAATAATTCAGAGAAATGAAGTAGAAAAATCTCAAAATGCATTGCAGGCGCTGTATTTATATTCAGAATGTTAGTGGAGTTTACTTAAAGGAAAGAACTTATTAGAAAAAGGGGGTACTTGACCACTTGGTAAGATACTCAGAATATTACACAGGTAACAGCAAGCATGGAGGAAGCTGTATAGAAATACATAGAAAGTATCTTAAAGAATAAATGTATGTATGTAAGAGAGTGATTCTCTCTCTCCTTTCCTCCCTCCCTCCTTCTCTTTCTCCATCTCTCTCTTGAGAGAAAGATACATGTAACAGAGAAGTAGCAAGCCATCCTACAGGATTTTTATAAAATGTTACAAATAGTGGAGAAAAATTCCATGATAACAAAATGTCATGATACCTGATCATAATGGGATATCATTAAGATGATAATAAGTGACCCTGAATTTTTCCCAATTAAATTTGCATCCTTCTGGATAACTTCAGGGGCTTACAGTGCTATAGGTCATGATCCAATGGGAGACAAGTACAGAGGCTATAAGCAAGAGCAGGAAGGCAGACTATATTTTTTTTTAATTGAAATTAGTCAGTTACAATGTGTCGATTTCTGTTGTACAGCATAATGTTTCAATCATACACATACATACATGTATTCATTTTCATATTCTTTATCATTATAGGTTACCACAAGATATTGAATATAGTTCCCTGTGCTAGGTGGACAATTTTTAAATGTGGTTATTAAGCATTCCAGACATTAGAGATGTAAGCCGACTCGGTGTGTGTGTTCTACTAACAAAGAGTTTAGATTTAGAAGAGGAGACATTCAAAAATAAAACCATAAAATCTTTAATGAAAGAGCTAATTACATCGTAATAGTTTGGCAAAAGACCTGTGTTTTGCATCTTCACTCATTTTTAGTGTCCTTCCTGAAAATGTCCTCTTAAATTTTTATCTGTGCTCCTCAACACTTTCAATTATATAGTTCAGAACTCATTCTGGCTAGGAAGAGTTGCATATTTAAATTCTTATTAAGAGATTGGCTTCTCATTCCCTCAGTATTTATATAGCCAGTTTGTCCTGGATTAACTGACATGGCTAAAATAACTGGGCTGGACGAGTATTGGAGAGCCCAAAGGATGAGGAAAGCAAAAAACTGACGAACTGTTTCATCATCATTATCAAAATAAAACTGAACCATCAATTCAATTCTTTCCCATATGATTGGGAACACGGATGACTCCAAAATACTGAGTGGGCTGCCTGGTTAAATCGTGATGGTAACAGGGACATACTTCCCCTCCAGGTCCTCCCTCCGGAAAAGTGTCACGATATCACCATCGCATTCTTACTTTCAATTTACCATGCCTCTTCCATTCACATCATATAAGCATCTCACAGAGCTTATCTATTTGTTCTTTTCATTTTCTGCCTAAACCTCTTCCACGCAGACACTCCCACCCCACGTAGACGGGATTTGGACACATTTGAAGTTGCATTCACTATTAACACCGGCTTAAAGGAGAAACAAATCTCTTTTTTTGTAATGCTGCCTAAGTAGCCCTCTTTATTATATTGTACAGCCTATTCAATATTCTGGGCTGCATGAAAATTCAGTGTATGTAATCTCTGATTACTAATGGCTCCAATAACTAATTGTTTCAAATAGGTTTCAGCAAAGTAATTTAATTAGAATTTGAATGAATGCTTATTTGAAGCCAACATTCAGGCTTTATTTCTGAAAATAGTCCCATCCTTAATGATGAAGGAAAATACATAATAAGGGACTGTTGTGATGTTTCAGAATGAATTTGGTACTTTGAGACATTCAGGAGGGAAGAAGTGGGTAGTGATGAAAGCAGAGAGACGGAAAGAATGCAGATTCTTTGTCGCATCGCAAGCTTGGCTGATGTTTCAGGACACATTTGGGGAGCTCAGTGTGCTACCCTAGTTTACTGGGAAATTATTTTCTTCATCACCCAGGTTCACAGGAGCATGTAGCAGGAGAATTTAATCTTTCTTTGGTGACGTTCGGCATTCTGACTCAAAAGGGCTTCTTTAAATACTAATGCGTCTTCCTTACAACTGTTTCCTAGAGCGAATTCCCTGAGTGGGATTCAGGTCGCTTCCGTAGTAGAAGATGATTTCCTGATCTTCATTCAGAGAAGCCTTATTTCCAGCAAGAGTCTCAGGTGAGGCTCTCATTTTACAGTTTACTTTTATCTCCTCACTTAGAAGCAGATCATATGATAGGATTTTTTTCCCCCAGTCTTTTTTATCAGTGATATGAGAAAGAGCTCTAATGCTGTTTAGAATTTAATTACTCTCTAGAATATATGTAAAGAAAATGATGGCCTTTGCAAAGCTAAATAGCTTCTTTGTCAGTTTTACTTCCAGTCTTGTTACTAAAAAAACCCAAACCGCCCCCCCCCAAAAAAAAAACACCTGTTGATGTTTGGAATTCTGTCTTGGGGTACACTTGGCTGTTAGCATTTCCTACATCTCTAAAATTGATGTTGTCCAGAATAATGATTCTTAGTCCCTTCAGGATTTTGAGTTGACAGTGGTAAAGTCAATAAAATATGGTGTTGACAAAAAATGGACATGGTTTGGATGCCAGTTGTATGCAAGAGAAGCTTCTAATCACAATAGTTCTTTTATTTGTTGATTGAATGGTAGCACAATTTTTAACAAAGGAAAGAAAATCAATGTTTTCACCGAAATAAATTCTCTTGGGAGTTCTTGACATGATTGTGACATGCAAAAATGATGGATGCCCCTTCTGAAATATTTCGGTGACCAGATCTTTTATTTTCAATTAGACACTGTATCTTTGTTTTGTGTTTGGTAAATCAAGCACTGGGCAGCCAGTCGGGACTCCAGGGATCTGTTCTTGGTCTCACTGCAATTTTATGCATTTGGCACTTTATTGCATTCAATTTAACACTTTCTGGTACATGTTATTGTTTTTATTTCTAATTATGCAGAAATTCTAGCTGCCCAATAATATCGAAAGCTCATGGAGTGTAGATCAGGTCTTTGAATGCATTTATACTTCAGGAAGGATCTCTCCAGTTCAGGGCCCAGAGTAGATTCTTGATAAAGATTATTGAATAAATGAATGAATCAGAAGAAAAATAAATGAAAGAAAAATAACAAATGAATCACCTATTTTATTAACTGGATGCTTTCATTAAAAAATAGCTACCATGTATAATCTCATATGGAATGGCAGATACAAATAAGGTAACTACAAATTCTTTGCTACCTCCTACCTTTGAAACTATATGTGATGAAACACTCATCTGAGTGATTTGCTTGACTAATAGAATGCTGAAATAATATTCTTGAGCTTCTAAGGCTGACTCATAAGATACCTTATATATCCTGCCTGGTTCTCCTGAAACACTCTCTTTTGGAGCCTAGTCCCTATGCCATGAGAAGCCCAAACCTATGGAGATACCAAGAGTTGGCTGTCTTGGGTAGCCCCAGATGAACCCCCAGCAAAACAAATAAGCAAATAAACGAAAAAACAGCATCAGTTTCTTGCCATTTGTATCAGGGTGGGTTCAATCAGAAGAGAAAAAAAATATACAATTATTTGAACAGGGAAATTTTAATATAAAGAATTATTAATTATAACAAAATGGGGTAATGAGGGATTGACTGGTCTGAAGCAAAGAAAACATGAAGACTACAGGGCGACAGCAGATACAACATACAATGCAATAGTAGGTTTATGGTGTTGTATATAATAATCCTTCCCACTAGGGTTGGTATATTGAAAAAGAGCTGGGTCCCCCTTCCCCACTTCCTGCCCCTGGCCTGGGCTGAGATCCAGACCTTGTTGGAGAAGGCACACTATTGAATGACAGACAATTTCTGGAAATTGCCAGAAAACTGGCCTCTAGGGAGTCAGGAGAAACTGATCACAGGATGGTGTCTTGCTGGAAGTTCTCTACTATACAGTTACCCAGGAGGCGTGCTGGGTGAAGCTGCTTCTGCTGGGTGCGGCTGACCACCAAGCACGGGAGGAGCCAGGGGCTGGAGCAGCTGCACACCCTGCAGAAGCCTATTAAATAAGCACACAGAACCTGGAAGCAAAACTTTTGCCTCCTGCGATGTCTCTCCAGTGACTTCTATTGACAAAGCTTCCATGCCAGCTGGCAAACAACAACAACAACAAAATTTAAAGGGCCCAGATCCAATTTCACAGAGCGGGCAAAAAGACAGAATTTGGAACTGAGTTAATAGATTGATAGCTGGTATACTGTGAGACTGAGCAGTTTTGGACACACTGCCCATTCAAGACTTGAGTCAGCTCCAGATCTGGCTGCTATGTCACAGCTACTGCATCAGAAACCAAACGTGGGAACCACCTGAGTCAACCCCCAGAACTACAAGAGAGGATAGTAAATTGTCACTTTACCAACTGTATTCTGGGGTGGCTTTGTTACACAGCAATTGATAACTGGAACATATATTCTCAAGATGTTCTAATAATTTGTTTTAACTTTCCTTTCCACCCTAAGACAACTTTTAGACTTTTGACAATTTTGAAATTCTCCCTTTTCCAAGTCCTCAGTTGTGGTTTAGAGATTTCATAAACAGAAACAACAGCTGGAAAAAGACAATGCTTCTTATACTGTAGAGCTGAATCATAATGTCTCAGCATCATATTTGGAGATCTAAAAGGATGGTATATGTTGAGAGACTGCTTTGTGGACAGAATTCCTCATGAAGTGGCCCAAAAATACACCTCATAAAGCACCATTATTATTTATAATGGATTAGAAAGAGCTCTACTTACCGCACCAATATCACTGCATATTACAAAAGTTAAAATAGTTATATTATATGCAAGGAAGCCTTGCCGAGGGGGAGCTGATACAGGAAAAGTATCCTCCACACTGTCCATACATTAATAGCGACATACCGACAAGAGGTTAGGTGGGCCACGTGTTTGCTGACTGCAGAGTCGAGGACCTATGATGACTCACTAGGAAGAACTACCGTGAAACAGTCTGTGGGAAGACCTATTCAAGCTCCAGGATATAGATTTGATCAGCACTGAAGACTTTACTCCTGGGAGACTACAAAACAGCAGAATCATTGGATTATTTATTCTTCTAGAAGCATTTAACTTTTTCTACCACAATTCAGAAACATCACCAGGGCCACAGAGTACAGACAGTGACAAGTTTTCTTTGGTCACCATAATCAGGGAATTTAGTGGACTATGCATGCTTACACTGGCTTTCAAACTGAATCTGTAGAGTGCACAGATTTGCACAGGGTGGAAAGTTGTGGAGCAGAGTTATTTAGCCATCAGATTTCAAATTTGGCTTTTATTATATATCTCATGATTGGGCTAGCCTCATCTTCCCACTGTGAAGTCCGTGTTCTGACCTGCTTCTGCATCCCTTTTCTCCTGTATAACAGAGGAGCCTGATTTCTCCAGTTGCATTATGGGAGTGGGGGGAGGAGTCATTAATGACAACACCAGCTCAGCAAGTGGAAACTGGAACGATTCCAGGGAATCCAGGATGTATGGGCATCCTATTTTGATGCCATTCTCTCTCACTTCCTAAAAGACTTTACCTCCCCAGATATCCTCCCACTT
This sequence comes from Camelus dromedarius, assembly GCF_036321535.1. Classification (NCBI taxonomy): domain Eukaryota; kingdom Metazoa; phylum Chordata; class Mammalia; order Artiodactyla; family Camelidae; genus Camelus; species Camelus dromedarius. Next base: position 64,156,073 of record NC_087439.1, on the reverse strand, counting down.
TTCTGCAAATCAGTCCCTGCCCTTTCTCACTCTGTACTATTCCTGTCATCATCAGTGCATGCTCTACTACATTTCCTGGCTACAAAAGAATCCTGCCCTGCCCCCATGTCCCTTCAGCCCCTCCAAGTGCAATACCTCTTCTAGACTCTTTCTTTGAAATCACACACACACATAGACACTTGCACTTTTTTTTATTTCTCATTTCTCTTAGCCTACTTTAATATTGGCTTCCAAATCCGTATTTCAGCTATCATTCTTGTTAAGGTAACTGGTGACCTACAAACCTAATATTGTTTTTCTGACATCACTTCGCCAGATTTTCAGCACTGATCCACACAGATGACCATTTCATCCTTGAAACACTTCCCTCTGTCTGCCTTAGGAACAGCCTGCTCTCTTATTTCCCTTTCTTACCACCTTGCCTTTTCTGTTTCCTATGCTGTTTTCTCTACTGACTATTCATGGTAAAGTTCCTCTAAGCTCAGTCCTGGACTGCCTTTTCTTCTCCTACTATACCTCTGGCGAAGTGATCTCATTCATTTCTATGACTTTCAACATCATTTATAGGCTGGTGACTCACAGATTTATATTTCCTATCCAGACTTTTCTCTGAGCTCTAAATTTATATCTCTAACTTGCCTATTTGAATGTGTCAGAGGAAATTCCAAATCTGCACACTGAAAACAAGACACATCCATTTCATTCACACTCTACCCAGTCTAATTATTCCCACAGTTTCCATATTTCAAATAAATGTCACCATTGCCACCCATTTCTAATGTTAGAAATCTGGAAATAATTCTTGACCTTTCCCTTTCCTGGCCTTCTTATTTAATTTATCTACACCAGCAGTGCCTTCAAAACATATATGCCCAATCTGTCCATGTCTCCACTGCCACCACTCGAGTCCAACCATCATCTGTTGCTTGGGTCACAAGAATGGTTTCTTCACCTTTTTTTTTTCTATTGAAGTATAGTCAGTTACAATGTGTCAGTCTCTGGTGTACAGCATAATGTTCAAGTCATATATATACATACATATATTTGTTTTCATATTCTTTTTCATTAAAGGTTGTTACAAGATACTGCATATAGTTCCCTGTGCTGTACAGAATAAATTTGTTTTTTATCTGTTTTTATATAGTAGTTAATATTTGCAAATCTTGAACTCCCAAATTTATCTCTTTTCCCACAGTAATCATAAGATTGTTTACTATGTCTGTGAGTCTGTTTCTGTTTTGTAGATGAGTTCATTAGTGTCTTCTTTTTTCTTTTTTGATTCCATATATGGGTGATATCATATGTTATTTTTCTTTTTCTTTCTGGCTTACTTCACTTAGAGTGACCATCTCTAGGTCTGTCCATGTTGCCGCAAATGGCATTATTTTATTCTTTTTATGGCTGAGTAGTATTCCATTGTATAAATATACCACAACTTTTCTATCCCGTCCTCTGTTGATGGTCATTTAGGTTGTTTCCACGTCTTGGTTATTGTATATTGTGCTGGGGTGCATGTATCCGAATGTAATTTGGTGCAGCCATTAAGGAAAATAGTCTGGAGATTCCTCAAAAAACTAAAAATAGACTTACCATATAATCAGCAATCCCACTCCTAGCATATATCTGGAGGGAACTCTAGAAAAGAATAGTTTCTTAACTAGTGCTTCTTCTTTCACTCTGGCCTCCCGCCATCCATTTTCCACACTCAAGCTATATCTATGGTTTAAAAATTTTATAGGAGGTTGTATTATGTTACTGCTCAAACTCTTGAATGGTTTCCCATTGCCCCTAGAAAAAGATCTAAATTTGTGACCCTGGTCTCCAAGGCTCTGAGTAATCTGTCATCTGCCTAAACTTCCCTGCTCCTCTTTGCAACCCTGTCCCCTGCAGAATTTCACTCTCTAGTCTCACAGGCTTTCTGTTGCTTCCTAGGGTGTTCCATATGCTTCACCAATTCCAGGTATCCAAATACCTTGCATGCATGGTCCATGCTACCTGGAGGGCTATTTACTGCTCAGGCCTTTCTCATATGTAAGCTTGAACACAATCCTAACAGCCATCAAAACAATTTAGTACATCGTAATCAATTCATTTATACACACAGACACACACGCACCTCATTCTATCAAATACATGATTTTCTTTACATGAAACAAAAGAGTTGTTGCCCTTAGTATCATTCACAGTAGTTTTTTTAAACTAAAAAATATGTCAAATTTGGGAACTCCCTAAAGTCAGGGGCCTAGAAGAAGCAGAAACTATTATTATTTAATGATTTTGTCATTTTCTTAATTAAGTTTTTCTCAAACCTGAGAATTATAGCCAAGGGTACTTAAACTATTTTTACCCATATATGTACTTTGTATTTCTTTTTTACTCTCAGGGTTGTTAGCTATTAACCTGTGATTTTTTTTTTTAAGCTATGTTTTTAGAGGCTGACAATACAGCTTTTGGGAATAAAAGCTTATGTGATATCTCAGAATCAGCTATAAACTGCATAATTTAAGACAACTGAACAGGTTTTGAGTTTTTATAAAGCACTTGGAAAATAATTCCATTTTTTAACATGTACTACACTTGCTGAAATCTCTAAGCCCTCATTTCCGTTAAACACAATCAGAACAGTCTTGTTCATTTGTGTTTCCAGTGGAGCTGCGGAAGACCAAATATTTTGACTTTTGGAAAATATGTCAAGTCTAGATATTTTTATACAAAATTGAAATTGTCATTCACCTACTGAGGCTATTTTTTTTAAAGTTCAGTGTTTTATCAAGACATTTCCCAATTTGGAGCCTGTCTATTACCAAATCAACAGAGAAAATATATGTTACCATGAAATCAATAAATATATAATGATCATTTATCTACTAGGATGAAAAACGTTTCCTTCCACTCCCTTTTCTATTATGAGTGTAACCATTAATTTCCTTATAACTGCCACTTATTTTATGGTATTTCATACTTACTTTTATGAAATGAAATGGTCAAAGCGCTGGGAGTGAAAATGAAACTAAAATTCACTCTATCGTTTTATTTGGGGGGAGTGAGGGATACTGTTTGCTCTAGTTACTTATCTCGAAATTATTTCTGTATCTTTAAATTTTTTAAGTCAAATAACACGTTCCATTTTATCTGTAAAAAATATTAGACTTTTGGGGTAACTTTTAAATACTGGAAAGAGAGACTTTTCACAGCAGAATACCAAGTTCCTACAACAGGTTATTTTAAACTTTCACGCATAAGTGAGTGGGAGTCATAATTATAGCTGTCACAAGGTCATCATCACTAATTGCTTGTTTCTTCATGGACTGAGCATTTTCCTCTCGAACAGAACTACTCAGAGGGAGCAAGGCTTGAACTGGGCATCTTTGCATGTGCGGCATATCTCCAGGCAAGAGCACAGATCAAAATAAGCTAGATTATGGGACAGTAACAAACTAGCAGGAAATATCAGTAACACAACAGTTTTACTTCTCACTCATACTCCATGTCCCCTGCAGGCCAGCAGAGGGCTCCACCCACCGTAGCCTCTGAGGGGTACAGGGTAATGGAGTGTCCACCATCTAGAACGCTGTCAGAGGGGCAGCAGTCTCCAGGGGGTATCACCATATTAATAATTCTGTGGTTAACACGGAAGTACAACATGTCCCTGCTTTTCATAGCTCACTGGCCAGAGCAAGTCACAACAGGGACGCCTTGCTTTCTCCTAATCACGAAGGGACAGGGAAACGCATGCTGAAAGTGAGACGGAACGGTGTGGAGCCAGGAAGAGTGTGTGAACAGCGGTAGTGGCTGCCTGCGTTCTCATGACCAAGTGCTCCGAGGAGCAGAAGGAAGATGCCTATCTCTTTTTCATATGTGCTCTTTTCCCTCTGTACCCTGAAGCAAACAGCAGACACTGACAGCTGGTGGGGGAAAAGGCATATGAGGAAAGGACTATCTGTTGCTCGCCTAAGGGCTTATTTAATCCTGCCAGCAGTGAGGCTCACGGATGGTACGCCAGGATGAATGTGCTACAGGAACATTTTTCTTCATTCCTCTCATATTGGTTATCACGGGCTTCATCTCCATTGCCCCTTTCCTCATTTATGTTTACAATGCAGCCTCCAACTTGTTTGACGATGATCAAATATTACAGAATGCTAAGGAAAACAACGGAATTGGAATTACAATATGCAAGGGGCTGGTTTTACATTTATCCACTAAACGTGCCTTCTCCCCTGACAAATCCAAGGGAAAAGTACCTAAGAAACAGTGTTATGATGACAAATGTTTAACAATCACCATTTCCAATGAAAGAAACCCAGATTTGTCTGAGTTACCCATATGTGTGCTGTAAATCCTCCCAGCATGACTGATTTTCACCAACCACCACGCTATCACTGAACAGGAGTCGTGAAGGGAGACTCACAACTAAAAGGCTTTGGCCAGCTAATAAAAATCAGGTCTAGCACTGCAGAGCACATATTAAAATTGCTTGATGTAAATTTTAATCCATAGACATATGTTGGATGTCTTCCATGTGAAAAAACTGGGGAAACAGGGTTCACAGGAGATACATATATAACTTTTGCATTTAGGAACCTTGTTGAAGAAGGTCACGGAGAAGATGTGACCACCAGTGGACCCTCCAGTTGGACCCAGGCCATCTGAGGCTCTTTACATCCTCCCCATCCTTGGAATGTGTGTTCTGCCCACTGTTCCATGGTGATTGCCTTTTCCAAGGACACAGCTTTGATAGAACAATGTGTTGTTGAGATCATTGGAGTGGCATATGTGACTGAACAGGTACACCACTCATTTGGTGTAAGATGTCTACGTAAACTTCTAAAATTATGGTGGATAGGTGCAGAGACCTCTCAGTCTTGAGGCTGCCCAAGACGAGCCTCCTATGTAAGTTTCCTTGCTTGTTAAACCTACCACCTACCAATTTGGAATCACCTGCCTCTCTATTTGGTCTCCCCTTGCCCTCTAGCTACAGGGCCCCATTTGTGAACAAACAAATTTACATGTTTATAAAACATGAAAAGCCGTTTAAATGGAGAATACATATATAAGAGCTAAACAGTTGTAAATTTACAAGATCTGTGGCAAATCAAGGAAGCTTACATGAAGAGACAACTTTATATCCAGTCTTGAAAGAGGTGTCGTAGATTTATAAAGGGGATATGGCTATTCAAATTAAACATGGCAGAGGAAGAGGAAATATAAAATCATTTTAGAGAGAAAAGAAGAAAGAATTGATCACTAGCTATTCATAAGATACTTAATAGTGAGTGCTATCCAATAATAAAAGTCATAGGAAGTAAATAAGATATATCCACTATGGTACAGACATTAAACTAAAGAATAATAAAGACGTGCATGGCCAGAACTGGGACTCCAGTATGGGAGACATGTTTCTATTCTAACTTGAGAAATTTAAATAAATGACAGGACATCACTGTAGGTTTTCAAGGGAAAGATACAATGTAAAAATAATATCTACATATGACTATACTGTTTTGGTATCTTATGTAGGATAATTTGTTTGAAGGCTGATTTGGGAAATTCCCTATAAAACATATCCATATATTTACTTGTTTTTGGGTATGTTTTTATCATACTGCCCTCTCTTCTTTACATAATCACCTACAAATTTAAAGTACAAAATTTAATATCTCAATAATCTGGTTCCAATCAATAATTTCAGGGAAGAACAACACCAAAAATGTTTATTTGTTGAACTGGCATCTTTGTTTCTCTTGTCTTCTTACCTTCACTGCCAGGGAGCTCAGAGCTAAATTTAGTATTTAACCATAGTGATCATTAAGTTCAGAATTTCTAATATGATTGTCTCTGAATATTTATATGGATTTGATCCTTTTTCAACTTATGGGAGAAGTATCTTGAATACATACATATTTATATTTTTATGTAAAATCTTTAAGGAAGATAATCAAATTATAGATTGAATCTTTACTCCTCCCCCCACCACACACACATTCAGTGAGAAAACGGGGACATTTTGCATATCCTTTGTGCTCTTATCAGCTCCATCTCAGACCTCCAAATTGGTTAAGGAAAGTTAACTTTCAGGCCTAGACTTAAGTATTATAAGATAAGGCAAGGAAAGTATCTTTTTTTATTCCCTCAATACCTCTTTAGCTTGTTTGACCTGATACATGGAATTTATTTAATGGGAAACAAGGCATGCTTAAAATCATATTTTAAAAGTATAGTCAATTTCTTCAAGAGAATCCGATGCAAGAGAATAATATTTTTCAATCAAAATTAAGTATGTCTTAATTTCCATCCATGATGATTAATGGGAAGTCCAATATCACTCATTTGGCAGGCCTCTCCTCACTTCCTTGGGGAAATAAAGACATTCAGGGCCTACATAGTTCAAGGAACTGAGCAGGTCTTCTGGTCTTCAGCCATTAAGCAACTTCCCGAGGCACTTCCACTTGGTTCAGACTTGCATGTTAGATTTGAAAATAGGTGTCTCCCTGACAGCACTAGTCACCTCTGTGTTGAACCCAAGGCAGCCCTGCAGCTCTAGAAGCCCTAGAGTTAGGATGCTGCCTCCGCATACTCATTTTCATGCCCGCAGTCTTTTCAGAGATTCAGAATTGAATCACACCCCAATCCCTGCCACCCAAGAGAACCTGGTACTGACTCTCAGTCTCCTGAATCCAATCACATTCTCTCAGATCAACATCTTACATAGCTTTCAACTTTTTTCCTCCAGGGTAGCCAGATTAATGTTTTGGTAGGCTTAACCTTTCAAAGCAAACGTTTCAGCATTGGTGGTGTGCAGGTATGAGGAGATGTATTATCTCACAGCCAACTAGAATGCATATTCCTTCAGGCAGCTTGTATTTTCCCTATGTTTTGTTCAATACTGTGTCTCCAGCACCAAGGACAGTGACTTTACAATCAGGTTCTTGATTAATATCCAAAGGCAAGAAGGAAGGAAGGAAGAAAAGTGGGGAAGGGGGAAGAGGGAAGAAAGAAAGGAAGGACGAGCAAAACTCAGAAACACAAAGGGCAGTATTTTTAAATGTTCATAATCAGGTACAAATTTAATATCTCAATAAATATTCTGGTTACAAATACTGGATGGAGAGTACAGAGTTTTCCTTTCCCACTTATATTATCAAGTCATTCAAAGATAGCTGAATATTTCTGTTTAGATCTTCTTTACTCTCAATGAAGCAATCTATTCATTCAATTTTTAAAATAATTTTATTCTATTCTCATCATTCTACTTTTGTCTCTTAAGATTTCTAGTTTACCTAAATCCTACTAAAATGTAGGACCCTGAATTAACCCAAATATTTCAGGTGAGGCTGGAATCACACAGATCATTCTTGATCACCTTGATCATTCTAGGTATTTGAGTTCTTTTAAGGCATCTAGTAATTACTTTATCAATTTTTGCAGCCCTCATTTATTATTTGCTCCTGCTGAACTTAGTACAGACAAAAATTCCTGACTTTCTATTTTTTTCCTCCATGTCCTATTGCTAAGCCATATCTCCATAATTCTACGCTTGTAGAGTTCAATATTTGGACCCAATTTTATTTTTGTAATTCTCATTTTACCGGATTTCTTTCATCAGTCCAGTCCGTAAGAATTTTCTCTCATTCAATCTATTTTCAAACCATCTCAGCATTACTTCATCTCTAAATTTGATGTATATAGCTTCAGCCATCACAGTGAAAACTACGCTATTTCTTATTATGGCAGTGCCCATATGACAAGCCATAGGACACTCTTCCAACTGACAATCACTATTTCATCCAAGTACTTCTCTAACGAATTTTCCCTTCAAAGACCTCATGTTACTCCATATTGGCTGCAAAGATATATATTTTATCAAGTGTCCAGCAGGGCTCCAAATATACATTTCCCACCATATTTTATCAGGTTTAACAATTTAAGTGTTTTAAAAAAGAGTAGACATGAATTTGACCTCTGTTGCATTCTTATAATTACTGATTACTCATGTTGTTCTTCACAAACAATCCTTTTATTAGTTTAGATAATCTTGCCTAGTATCAAAGTCAAGTTCATTAGACTATAGTTTGTGAAAAGTCCTTTTCTGAAATATGAAAGCTGCTCTTCTATCACCAGTCTTTTTTAGCCTTTCTCAGTGTCCTAAACTATTTACTACCATAAAAACTAATTCAGTGATCTTGATTGGAGTTTAGTGGTCTCCTAACAATGTAAAAATAGTCTGCACCTAGAAGACAAGCCCATTTCAGGCAGCCGTCTCTTCTTGGGTTCCTTCTCTGACCTCGGGCATCAGTTCTCCTATACCAATGTAGTTCTGAGCTATATATTCTGAAGAGCTTACTTTTTTGACTGAAAATGTAGCATCTACATAGTTAACAAAGAGTCCTGCTTTCTCTGAATTATCTATTGTAAAGCACTCACAAAAAGTAAAGGCTTTGGAATCACGACACAAAGTTTCCATCATACTCTACCATTTGCTACCATTTTCTAGATTTGTAATCTTAGGAAATTTACTTACCCTTCCTGGACTTCAGTTTCTCATCTGCAAAATACAGATAATCATAATCAGAGCTACTGCACATGGTTATTATAAGTATTCAATATAATCATGGATGTCAAGTTCATAACACAGTGGCTATGACTTAAAACGGCATTGCTCATTTTCATCAATGTTGAATCAGATATCTTATTTTACCTCATTCTTGATTATCTTCTTGCTTTCATCCCACAATTAAATATTAATCTTTCAAATATGTTTGACAACATTTTAATCAAAGGGTGATGATGGGTTTTGTCTACTTCTGTATTTTGATGGCAAAGAAAATGTTAGGATCACAAGAAGGATGTAATAAGGGATATTTGGTCAGGGTCCCAAAAAATATAAAGAGGCAGTTGAATATGCATATCTTGAAACAGAGATTAACATTGTTTACTCTTCAAGTTTGGTCATATTTGCTTGCTTCTTCATTTGTGGAAGGGCAAGATTCTTTGGGGATTGATGATTATGGTAAGAGAAAAACTGAATGAGGATTGAAGTTTATGGAAGAAAAGTGATGTCAGAAGCCAATATATTCATTTTCAAATCTTGGCAAAGTGCTCTTATTATGATGGTAGTAAGGAACTGAATATTTTTCAATGGAGAGTAGTAAGTCAAAATATTCCTAGGTATGGCCTAACCAATGCCCCTCCTATTTCTATTCCAAATGGTCATGTGAATAGAATTTTCTGAAACATTTTGACTATTTGAATAAAGTATATAAGAGCTGCAGAAATGGAAGAGTGGAACAATAGGATAAGTTGCAGAAATAGAAGATCCCTTGAGAACTATTTTGATACAATCAGAGAACACTGATGCCTTTAGGAAATTATGAAGATTCAGGACTTAAATAACAAACTGGACTGGGTGGCCTCACTTAAGTAAAAGGCTGAATGTGAATGATACAAGAGAAGTTCAAATTCTTAATTAATTTTTCATTTGCAGATGGAAACTTTCTGATCTCTCTGTAATCTTTCCTCAGTGTCCATGCCATGGAGGACCATAATAAAATGAGATCCACTACTACATATAAAATAGATAAACAACAGGGACCTACTGTATAGCATAGGGAACTATATTCAGTTTTTTAATGAGCTATAATGGAAAAGAATCTGAAAAATATATATGTGTGTATGTGTATAATTGAATTGCCTTGCTGTACACCTGAAACTAACATTGTAAATCAACTACACTTTGATAAAAAATAAGAAAAAATATAGAGATCCTTTTTGCACTGCTCTAACTAATCCTTATTACAGATGAAGGTTTCTTAAAGTTAAATCCTGAGATTTCTTTCTTTTTTTCTTTCTATCTCTCTCTCTACCCCTCTCTCAATCTCTTCATATCTATTAGTGAAAATAAAACATAATATATACTTAAATCCCTAGATGATTTTGGTGTCTTTTTTTTTTTTTTTTTTTTTTTTTTTGCAGAAAATCTGAGACTAAAAATAAAGAAAATGATGGAAAGTCACTATTGGGATAAATGAGCTATGGGTTCTGATTATTTTTATTTAAGAAACAGTAGGGATAATTACGGTTTTTCAATTGGTATCTTTTGGATGATGAAGCTTTAATGGGTGGATAAATAATCTGCATGAATCAAGAAAATGGCCTCTGAGTGCTAATATTGTTCATTTGTCTTTAGCTTTTGTGTGATAAGCCATTTGTAATTTTAAAAAAGCTACCTGGGAGGACAAATATAATAATGTCTTGAACCCCTAGGCAGAAAAGCACCATATAATTGCATCTTTAAAATATTATTACCACAGTTCTGTCCTAAAATTTTTGTTACTTACAGAGAAATCTTTTTGTAGGTGAATCCCCCTGGCTACCCTGCTTCTTCTCTTTCTGTCTAGAAGTGTTTTAAATGAGCTGAATATGGTCTCTCAGTGAAACAAAGTGTCTCCCTTTGGGAAGCAGCTGGATTAAGGGCACTTGACCTTTCTGAGTTGGGTATGAAGAAACTGCCAGGGAAGATCTTAAAGGAATCCTGCCTTTTAAAACCTTAGATCCTTTGTCCACTGAGTTTGCTCTAATTAACTAGGTTCAATTCTAGAATCTAAAATAAAGATAATTTCTTGTTGAAATGGATATATTTATAAGAATAGCAGCCAGATGACAATTGTGGGTTTTAAGAGATAAGGCTGCTTGTCTCTGTACTAATTATTGGAGACACAATAGCAAGCAAAACCTGGTGGTTATGGTCTAGTAGCAAGACAGGCTCTAATCAGATGTAGTAGTACAATCATTTCAAGGAGAAGGAGATATGGTTTTGTGAGATTATATAGCAAGCATCCTGATCTCATTGGAAGGATGGTGGTGGTTAGGGAAGGCTTTCCTGAAGAATATACTTATAAGTCAATATCATCCCACAGTTTTTAATGTGGGCCATTTTGCCATCTAATTATGTTTTTGTTCTCAAAATACCTTCTAGGATAGGTTAAATAACAAGTGCTTAGTTACAAGACTAGGACAAGAGAAACCACTTTACATAGGACCCTCCAACGCCCTCTTTAGCTTGCTGTAGAATTAAAAATATTATGGTTGTATAATACATTACAAAGTATTAGTGAAACTGACTCAGTGATGAGTAATTAAACTTTAACTCCTAAAGAATGTCATTGAAATTAGTGAGACTGAATCCTGCCTTACTTTCCCTCTTCTCATGCTGTGAATCCTAGAAAAAATTAGCTTTCAGACTATTTTCATCTACTGAATGAAAGTGAGGAAGTCAAGAAGACAATGTTTTTATAAACAATTCTATGGAACTCTGCCCACATAAAAGTAAAACAGAAGTTCAGCATTCGTATTAATAGTTTTTAGGTTGTAGCCAAAGGCTCTTTATAGAGACAGAAGCCATCCTTCAATGCCTATATGTGCCTGGAGGGTAGACAGTACTTCACTGATCCTGGTAGAAGAAGTGTCCGTTGCCACTGGCGTGGACTGTATCCATTCTACAGACAGTGTTGTTGTTCATTTGTGGTTCTGTCACTCAAAATATCTTTCGCAAGTTCTTTTTTCCATTTTTAAAACACAGGGCACATGAAGGATGCTATATAAAATCAAATTCCTTTTTATAATCTCTGATGGCATCTTCATCCTGTAACTGCTATTCTGGGACTTTGTAGCCATAACACAAAGAACAGCAATCAACGGCAGAGTGGGAGATTAGAACTGCAGTACTCAGTCACTGAACGCTGCAGCTTCAGTGGAGCACATGCTTTGCCTTATGACTGTCCACTTACAGAAACTGCAAATAATCTTTTAATGTCAGTGTATAATCAGTGACTTCATTTTGCTTCTTTTTCACTCCAGAGTTTAATCAGAATCCCCTCAAAAATCAGTATTCTTGAGTTGAAGTAGACCACTTCTGCAAAAACCTAAAATGACAGACCCTCTGAAGTTTTGTGGAGGAAAATTTCAAAACGCTAATACCAGTTCTGTTGTTTGGGAGTGCTTCACATTCATACTGAATTTATAAACAAATTCCACATTTGCAACTAAAAAATGATAATGAGTTAAAAATAGCAAGCCATAATTAGCACCTTTTCATCAGTCTCCTAAATCCTAATGACGTTTTTTCGGTTTTTGTTTTTTGTTTTTCTTCTGACATGAGACACTGAAGTGTAAAACTGCCCAGATGTTAAGCTACCTATCAATTCCATGCACCTTCCCTAGTGAGGAAGCCAGGATAAGTGATCTGCACAAGGGCACAAAGCAGTGTAGCAGCAGGTCTGAGAGCATAATTCAGTACTCTTCACCTGTACAGTTTGATCAGCATCATCAGCTCTCCTGCTTCCCTGAATTAGATGAGGTTATCTCTTTTGCACTAAAAATGCTGTAGTCACACACCACTCTGATGGCCTTCCTGAGGTCAAAAATAATCCCATTAGAATGGGTTAGGAATATTAAAATAATCCTTTTAAGCTCAATTTTTCCTGTTATCCACTATAATTCTTTCTCCAACTCGCTCGTTTGTTAATTTATTCAAAGGATATTTACTAAAAGATATTATATACCAGTATACTTGACTCTAGTCAAATTTACATATCTTTATTATTTAAAAATTCTTACAAAATCAAATAGTATTTATTTATTCAGTTCTTCATTGCACTTATTAAAAAAATGAAAAATAGAATTTTAGTTAACAGTTTTTAAACTAATTCTTTTATGGCTCAAGAATTGAGGGATTTCAGGATTCCCTCTCCTGCTTTGCACTCTCTGTTCATGAAATATCTCTTTCAGTTCCTGAATCTTTCTATCCCTCAGACACTACAAATGAACTATGAGATTTTTGTGCATTTGCTCTGGATAAAATAGTATTATGATTTATGGCACCAAAGTGGATGGGAAAAGGGAATAAGAAAATAATAGTATGGAAATGCCAGTGAATTATTATTAACTTTTAAAATTTAACAAAATAGCTCAACCTATTCTTTTCAACACCCCCCCCATTAAAAAATTAGTAACACAACCCATGATGTTTTGTCTCTGCTCAATTTTACTTTTTGAAGAAATTAGGAGATTTTTAATGTCAAATGATAAAGTTCGTTGTTGACCCTTCAACAGTCAAGTAGTTAATCACTTCCATTCTGCACTTTTGTGTTTTTTAGTGATTTATTACTACATGCATAATCCAATTTTTGCACTTATAACTGAATCATAAACATTTGCTTTGGAATATATGTTAATGTGTATTTCTTTACTAGACTCAAGCTTATTGAGATTTATGATTTTGTTTTATTCATCTCTGTATTTCCAAGCTGTAGTGCAATGCTTGCCATGTGCTAATAACCAAATAAATAATTGTAAATTGAACAAAATGAGTTAAATTGATTTCAGCTCTCTTTAACACTTTCCTCCAGGGTCAGAAAACTTCCAATATAAATAGTAGCACTCGCCAGGTAAATTTTGGCAATATATTAATTCATGCTAGTACAGAAGCTTTAGAAACTAATACCATTACCTTTGTACATTTTATATTAGTACTACCGAAGATACCTATGCACAGCTTCCCCTCCCCTAGTAGGTCTTTGGTAATAATTACATAACGTCTAAGTTACTTTGTTTGCTGGTAACTTGAAAGCTGAGAGAAAGGCTTGCTCTGGACTTATGAGGAATGTTACAGATCGTACGGGCTCCTGATATAAAGATTAGAATCTTCAAACACCGAGCCAATTAAGTTCCAGTTTGTGGTTCATCTTTGTCACAGATCTGGGCTCGATTCAGGTCAGAGGAAGTGTATCAAGTAAGAAAACTCAGAGAAATACCTTAATAGTTTATGGATCAGCCTGGCCTCTTTCTGCCACTGTTGCATCTGTGGTAACATTAGTTGTCCTGTGAATAACACCTTCTTTCTTATTTCCCCAGCAGTGGGGCTCCTGTCTATACTTGTGTGCTCAGTTCACTGCTTTGATCCCCTAATAACTATCTCAGTGCCTCTGGTTCCCGAGTCTTCCTTATACTCTTACAAGACCAGGTGTCCTTATAGGAATCTCATTTTTACTGACACCGGGTCTCCTTGCCCTTGGACTGAAAACTCATAATCCCATACTCTGCTCAGCTCACACTCTACCATTATTCACTTCTCATCTCAAACATGCATGGCCCTGCACCTTGACTCTACCATTTCCTTTCCTTATCACTTGACATCCTGTTATCCACCTACATGTGTTACTTCTGAACTTTTCCTTCCGTTGTCTGCTCTCTGGATCCCAGTCATTCCTGGAAAGGTTAGTTCTGCTGCTGGCAACACTTAATGATCATGAGCTAGTCCTGAAGTTATTCTCAAAAGACAGCAGGGCTAGGTGCTTCCCTGAGGGGCTCCTGGACACCCAGCTCCTCACCAGAGCTGCCATGCTTGCAACCTATGGGTAAATGTATGAATACTAAGCTCAGAGCTCTGCATAGGAAGAGCTCAAGCCCCTGTTCTTTGATTCTGTCTGGCTGGAGTTTTGCGGATGAAGACAAATCATAGACTCCTGGAACTTAACAGTGCAAGGGTCAGTGTCCAGCACCATCTTCTTCTAAAGTCTCTCAGGGAGAATTCATCTTCCAAAATTTCTTTAGAAAACCATTTGATACTTGCTATTTCCATCTATAATTCTATGCAATCTGCTCAATAATTTGTTTGCCACTTTGGCGTTTATGACTGTCAAGAAGTCATCATTGTTAACGTATGCCTTTGCTTGGTTACTATTTAGCCAAGTATTTCAGTCTTACCTCACCTATTTATTTTTCTCTTCGAAATCCTTAATTATTATTTGGGCATATGCCTCAATCTTTTTTCTCATTTGTCCCTTATTTTCTTCAGAATGAACATAGTTTTCAGCAATGAGTATATCAGAGTCATGGAGAGTAGGGTGAATTTCTCTCTTAACCAATTTATTTCAAATGTTATTTACCCAGTTGCTTACTGGAAATCGAATATGTTTTCTTTGCCTTGAAATCCATAAAGAGAACATATTAAAGTAGTGAATCATACTCCCCACTGACATTAATGTCCTTCTCTGAAAGCTTGTGAAGCCATTTTGAACATATGCGTAAATTCAGATGTTGTGATATAATAGCTTGAGCAATCAGGCAGCCTTTTTTATTCTGTTCTGTAAATAACAAGAAAAAGATAAAATGATTTTACCATTAAAAAGCACCCTCTGGTCCAAATCTCTTAAAAGAATAGTTAATTTTCCTGAGTTATAAAATGTTCAGTTGATTTCTTTTTCAGAGCATTGGTTGCTTATTGAAATCTAGCATTTCAATAAGTCTACTTTTTGAAATATGCAATCAAGGAAGTTGAGGTGTAGTCTATATTCTGACTTAGTGAAATCTGGGGAACAGCAAGCAGAGTCAGTTGCTCAGGTACTTAACCTTTTAATTAAAGTCTCATAATAATATAAGTATTACTGGAAATGAATTAGGTGAAAGAAACACACCATTTCAAATCCATGATCAATCTGTGCATCTTTTCCATTGAGATAAAAATGAGAGCTATTCTATATGCCAAACCTAAGTATTGTGTCCTTCTTTAATAAGAAGGGAAGAAAGAGGATTATTTAAATAGTGTTTCATGAAATAAAATTTATTCAATATAGGACTTTTTTAGTTATTGGTTTAAGACTTTTATTAAATAAAATTATGATTGGCATTGATACAGTATCTTTTGAACAAAATTTTTTTGGTGGTTGTTGTTAAAATAAAAAGTTTGCAAACTTACAACTGATATGTGAAATCTGAAAATCTAGGAACCATAGGGAAAGTGAGAGGACCATTGTAGACTCATTTGAAATACAGAAGCCAAGCTTACAATTATTTATAGTGTTCTTGTTTCTCACAAGCAAAACTCAGGCAAAATAAAGATATTCCTAGCAAAACACTTAAATGGAAAGCATCCTGGCAGATTTCATTTGCATTTGAATGATTTTATTCCCTTTATTCCCTCAAAAAGCATTACATTAAGTATTAATGCAACATTTTGCTACTGTTATGGTTCACTTTCACTTCTGCAAAACATTAACTTCTCAGCTTATACAAGAAAGGATGTCAAAGAGAAATGGTGTTTAGTGATACAATATAGCCAATCTCAAGTCATTGCTTTAGCTCTAAAATATCCTTTTAGTTTATTGTGCAACGCTGGCAACTCAAAAGACGGACACTATTCATGTGAAGCTGTCACCAATACTCTTCCTTGTTTATCATAGCATGCTTCTTTTCTATTATTCCTTTCAGAGATACAGTTGCTGGAATGGATGTCATTATAATACAAAATAGAAAACAAGGGTATAGAAACACTGTTTTGCTTGTTTTTCTGGTGAAGACAGAAAGTATAATTGGAATAGTTTTTCTAAACAAGATGCGCCTTCCCTACAGAACAGGACATTAGTTATGTAAGCGATTTTATTAATAAAAGGCTTAAGTGCAAAGCTTCACAGAATAACGATAACAACAAAAATAATTATGACAACTGGGAGTTTAAAGAACTCTGAATTTTCACTTGTCCACCACTTTTGCATACAATATTTCATTTGACCCTGACATTGGCTAAAAAAGAAATCAACACTGCATTTCACCAACCTTGGCTGTCTGGCAACTTCTTTGAAGTCTTGCCTCATGGAATGAAAAGAACCCTGTCAGATCATTTGGCTCTATGATCAGCCCTTTATTAGCAGTATTACTTTCAACAGATTTGGGTTTTTATTAACCTCTTTAAGGCTCAGTTTACCTGTGGATGTGAAGTGATAACAGAACACTGTCTCTTTCCAGACCCAGCATATGCTAATAGACTTTCAATGAATGGAAACTGGATATTCATCAATTCACTTTCCCCCCAGATCATCTGTTTGGGAGCATACTCTTTATCCAGGAATGAGGTAATGCAGTTGTCATCCTCTCCCTCAGTAACAGTACCTATTGCCTACTTTGTGACTAGTGGTCTGGTCACTGTTCAGTCAAAAAATATGTAATATCCAGCCCCTACATTCAGGGGATTTTCTTTCATTTCAGTGGATAAGAAATCCGAACAGCTCATCATAGCATGGTGAAGTAAATGATTTGTGTTACTTATTGAATACTATGTGAACGTAAAGGAGAGAGTTTTAATTCATGCTGAGACTTAGGGAAATCTCACTGGAGAACATAGCACCTCGGCTGGGTCCTGAAAGAGACATATAATTTTTCTAGCCAAATAAATGTGGGAAGAGATCATTTATGATGTATCAGGTGTAAGGCAGTGTGAAAGGGGAAGAATGAATTATGGACCCAACCCTTTATTACTTGTGGTGGATTTTGGTGTTGCTGATGTTATAATTAGGGAATCTATTTCCCTTCCTCAGTATGGATGTGGACTTTACCATCTCTATGCATTAGTGTTTGGAAAAAGTGTCTGTGAATGCGTCATTGATCCAATAGCTACAACCGAGAAGACCAGGAAAAAATGAAGAGAAAATTTTCCACCTCAGACTTAGTGGGGAGACTTCAGACAATAAGAGGTCTTGAAGTGCCCAAGCTTGTTCAAGAATGTATGTATAACAACCTCAGTATCCTACCTCCTGCTGGCCACAATTCTTCACATGTTTATGTCATTTTAGACTAAGCCACTCAATGTTTGGAAAACTTAGTTCTCCAAGTTATTGGAGCTGAAGAATAAAGTTGATTGGAGTAGGTCCATTGTGGATTTTGTGTTGCTTCTTCCAGGTCCCCGGTTGATGATGGTCTTGTTTCCCCAGCTGCTGGGGTTTCTGGCAGCAGGCAACCCTCACAGGGATGACTTCAGATTCAGAGAGCCACCTTGCCCCTACCCTGGGAGCCTCATCCCCAATGACTGATTGACGTGGATAGGAGTATGAGTTCACTGAAAAAGGATGAGAACCCGATTCCGATGCGCATGTTTGATTCAAATAGGAACACGTCACATTATGTCTTCTACTTCTGCAAATAAAGACTTTTCCACTCCTGTCAAAAAGAGACAAGTCCAGCAATATATTTTTTCCATGCTAATTTTTCCTCATGCATTAATGCTGTTGATGACAAAAGATGAACATTTTTTAGAGGGAAAACCAAACATTGTACATTTTGGTTAAATTATATAAAATCTGGCATACTTAGAGAGAAGGTAAATTTGGGGTAGTTCATTCAATTATTCAACAAATATTTATTGAGCATCTACCAAGTGCCAGTCCATCTTCTCACGCTGGGGATTCAGCAGTGGAGTTGTACAAAACACCTCCCTTACTGATTTTCATTTTGCTCCGAATCTAAACCCAGTAGGAAAATTTAGGTTATCCTTCTGCTTAAATGGTCTATCACCTATTTTATTTAGTCAGAAAAGAAATTTACTCATTCCTACAGCATTTATTAGTGATATGTTTATTTTTCCTCTGACAGTGAAACCATTGAAGAAATTATTTTTTTAAGTAGTATAGAATTGTCACGTCATATTTTGTTTTTAAAAACACCATGACTTTATTCATTTTTAGGCAAGCATTGATTGGTAAAATCACTTCCTTTCCGTATTGTCATCAGTTGAAACTCCCCTAAACCTTAGTCTTCTTAATCATGAGCAATATTTAGGGCAAGAAACTATCTTATTAATTTTCCTATTAACTCTCTTTTTCAGCCTAGTCTATTCTATTTCAATCAAACAAAAGAAGAATCATGTAAAGATGTGATATGAATTGTAACCATCTTTCAAATTAAATAATTTGACAATTCCTGGAATAAGAGAAGATAATAATGTCTCTCAAAGCCAAAAAAATATTTATTTATAGAAATAAAAACTGTATCTAATAGTTCTAAAATTCTCTATTCCTACTGCATTTAAATTTGCTGAGAAATGCCAATTGTAAAATTGACTAAACACAGCAGTTGAAAGGAAAACCATTCTTAAACTGCTATTCCATATTTTCATAAACAAGTAAATACTTTCAAATAAATGTGCATCAAACTTTAGGTTTCTAGACATCACATTGATGAACAATTCTTTAAAAATTTTGCTATCAGGTAATGTAAACTGGGTCCAACTAAAATATTTTTTGTTTAAAAAATTGCATCTCTACATCTCATGTGTTTTTCAAAGCATTTATTTTAAGACACTTCTATGCCCAAAGAGGAGAACAGTATCATAGAAGGTGATACTGGATAATTTTTTACTATATTGTAATATATTTTAAATGTTTATTTCCTTTAGGAGCAACTTGTCAAGAAGTTGAAACATCAATTTCTTTTCTTTACAAAGAATTATCCCTGAAACGACTTGTTGCATTTGAAGCCCTAATTAAAGACTTAATTAGTTGGCAAGCTTGTTAAATTATACTTCGTAAAAGTGCATGACACTCATATGGAACTATGTTGCAGTAGTTTTGGACAGTGCTACATTTATCTACCATATGCTATTCTCTGGATAATTGACTTTGCTCTCCACTTGACCTTAGATGAGAAAGGAAGCTACAACAGACAGGTCCATAACCTCTGAAGAACTAGAAATGCTGACATAACCAATCCACACATTTGCATTACAAATACTAAACTAACAGACGATGTTGTATATACCAGGCTTCACTGAATGCTTAAATGTATTTTGTGGACAAAAGGATTTTTAAGTTAATTCATTTTGTAGAGAGAGTAATTTAACCAAGTTAGCATTCTGTTGACAGAATTATGATGAAATTCATTTGTCTACATAATTGATTGGACAGCTAGCAGAATGCATTTCTCCCCAGAATGAAGAATATGCAGGGGTTGTCAACTGGCATTTCCTACTTGGTCTCAAATCATTCTGTCAACAAAATGAATACAAAATCCTTTTATCTACAATATCGATGTGGGTGTTAATTATCGGGGAATAGAATTGCAAAGTCAAATTCGTTGCTGTTAAATATTGATAGAAACAAATATATATACTATCCATTAACTAGATATCAATCTCACAAAAGGATTTTTCTAGAAAAAGGTCATGTCTAATCTGTGTAACAAGGTAGTTGGTGTTCCTCACATTCAATGTTACAGACAGGAAATAAACACTTTGGCTAAAAATGTAAATTGAATGACTGGAGTGAGAGACATCAGAAAACTATTGAGGGAATACAGAGAGGGTCCTGAATAGTACGTGACAGGAAATATTGAAGGCTGCATAACAAGTCAGCAACACTAAGCGTAAGTCTGCCTGGCTCTGCAGATGCACTTTTAATTGAATTAGATTTTTGTATTCTAATCCACTTAAGCCTAGAGGCTTGCGCAAGGAAACCGAGTGTTGTAGTTGGGCAATAATAGTGGGTCTAAGCTGTGTAGTTCGTGCTCTCTGCTTTTGCATATCACCTCTTGCCAAAAAGGTCTGTGAATACTAAAAATAGATTCTTCCACTACAGGTCGACTGGGTTATTCATAGGACAGAATTATTGGAGATGTCTTCTCAGACAGCCTTTGTTTTGAGGCTGAAACATTCCCATCTGGGAGAAAATTATGGAATATATTTTGTAAGAGGAAAACGATTTTAGGGCTGGCTACCCAGAAGGTGAACTGATGGGCATCATTATTAAGAATCTGTGATTATTTAGACGTGTAGAGTTTTTTTTTTTCCCCCTTTATAAATAAATATTATGGAAGCACTTCCTATCAATTCTTACTCTGTGAATCAGCTCCAAGGAAAATCTCCAGCTTGTAAAATCTAACTTGGGTAGATGAATTATTCACCATAGCTCACTTTAAATCTATATAATTTATACAAATAGGCTGATAAAGCCAGATGTTAACCATTTTGAGACATAAGATCACGTCTTCCTTTATCTGGTATTCTGTGGTTTATTTGCAAACTTCTGACAGCTACCATTTTGTTTTAAATTTACAGACCAATGCCAATGCTCAACATCAGGTTTAGTGGAACAAATGTGGGCGGAATCAGGTAGTTGTGTTAAATGTTATTTTGAAATAAACAAGCAAATGTTCCAGGCAACTATGAGCCAATTGAATATAAAATCTTTGAATATAAAACTTGGAGCAGGAGTAAATATTTGAATATAAACTTGAACATATTTAGTAGAAAATGTATTTTAGTAGGAAGGTTGGAAAAATTGAATGAATGAAAATTGAAAAAGTACTGATTGGTGTAAAACTGAGTCGTAAATGTTGTAACTGTAAGATAAACTGTTGTTTCCACCTCCAATTCTCTACTTGGCATTTTGCCAAAAAAAAAAAACGTTTTGCCAGATACATTCTGCATGCATTTGGAAACTGCTTGTTGCCCTTCTGAAACTAGTTGGATTTGGGAAAAGGATGAAATGTACTACATGATATGATATCTCTAACCTTAAGTTGATCATATTTAATTTGGGAATATAATACTAATATGATGCATTTAGGAAACAATTCTAAGGCCACATGATAAATACATAGCATGATGTAACAGAGCAGGACCGTATGGGGCCTTCCCGGGACAGACCCCTCCCGCATAGCCTCTGCTTTATCTCCTTTCTGAAGGACCTAGATAATTATCGAAGCACATTTCTGGGGTTGTTTTACAGATGCTAAAACCCCCACCAAATGGAAGATGTTAACTACTGGATGGCCATGAGCACAGAGTCCCCAGGCCTACTGGAGACTTGGGATTGATAATGTTGACCCCTGTGACACCACCCTGTTACCCATCAACCCAGCAGAGAATTGTGCACCAACTGATTAGATACCTCAAGACCCCCCCCGCCCCCCACAACCTGGCCTTTAAGAATGCTTTCCTGAAACCTGCCAGGAAGTTCAGGCTTTTTGAGCCCTAAGTGTCCTGAACTTCCTGCTTGTCATCCTGCAGTAAATGCTGCACTTCCCTTCACCACAACCTGGTGTCAGCGGATTGGCACCACTGCAGGCGAACAGACCCAAGTTTGGCTTGGTAACCATGACACATGCATACCCATTCAAATGCAGGCATTGTCTCAAATACGGCCTACAGGGGGTCTAGGAACATGCATGGCTGTTTTCTGCTCCATGATATCTGGGGCCAAAATGGGGATGACTTGAATGGCAGGAGAATCCCTTTCAATATGGCTTCTTCACTGACAGCCTAATGAGTGGGCTGGTAGACGGAGAACAGGCGCGACTTGGAGTATTGACGGGAATGCCTACGTATGACCTCTTGAGTGGTCTCAAGGCAACTGGACTTTTTAGATGACGATTCAGGGCTAGAAAAGGGAGTACACCAAGACAGCAGAGCGCAGCTCTTTGTGACCTAGCCCTGGAAATCACACAGCCTCAGATCTGCCATGCTCTCTTGGAGGAACCAGTCACAAGTCCACTCAGATTCAAGGGGAGCTTCTCTCAGCAAGAGGACTGTCCTATCAAGTGCCTTAGGAAGTGGAAGTGAGGGGCTTGCATTAAAAGAAAGATCAGTTTATGAAAGCAGATACCGTCCCAATATTCCATAAAGTAGGATATTGCCCCTCCCTTGTTAGGTCAAAAGGCTAGACGTTTATTCTTGGGAAAGAATATACTACAGCTATTCCCTTGTCCAGGAGACACAGGAGACCATTGAGAACAGAAGCGTGAGAGGGAAACGGGATTAAACAGGTGTGTGTACACTGGATGCTGAGCTCCCCAGACCTAATTTCCCCCTTAACTTCCAGAACACAGGGTGCCAATCTTTATCCTCTCTGCAAGAGATCCAAAGATTCTTTTCTAGGGAATCTGACCAGCCCAAGGTTGACATCAAAGTTCCTCAGCTAAAAGCCTCAGCCAAAGCATCCTATACCAAAGCAAGCTCAATTCGTGACCTTCTAACCAATCATTAGTGTCCCAGTATTATATATGTAAACAGGCAAACAATGATTACTGGATGTTTGAGGAAATCCTCTAACGTTAAAAAATAGAAAAAAGAAAATTGGAGAAAATGGAGACCACGCAGAGGAAAAAAAAAGTGGAAAAAAAGTTGTCCCTAATAATCTCAGTGTGATGAGAACAGACTTTGCAGCCATAAGAAAAGGATAATATAGTAAAGATATATTCTGAGAACGTAAAAGATTTGGGAAATAAATGTTGAATAAATCACCTTGAAATAAAACAAAAGG
The DNA here is from genome assembly GCF_036321535.1 of Camelus dromedarius. Classification (NCBI taxonomy): domain Eukaryota; kingdom Metazoa; phylum Chordata; class Mammalia; order Artiodactyla; family Camelidae; genus Camelus; species Camelus dromedarius. Next base: position 64,132,989 of record NC_087439.1, on the reverse strand, counting down.
ACAAGGATAGAAGAGAGGAAATATAAGGAATTTAGACTATCAATGCAGGAAGTCTAACATTGAAACATAGGAATTTAGGAAGAAGAAAAAGGGAAGGGAAATTAATGACCTAATTTAAGAAAATTCTCCTAGAAAAGGAGGAAGTAACTTTTCAGCTTGAAAGAGCTGATGGATGTCCACCCAGTAGATTAAAACTGACATGCAACAAAGCCTATATCATATAAATCCAGAGTATTGAACAAGAAGTTCCTACCAGTTTATGCAAAAGATCAAAATTCATAATACCTTTGGACTCCTTAACATGAACAGTGGAAGCCAGAAGGCAGTGGAAGAATGCATTCAATATTCTGAGGAAAAATTATTTCCAAACTTGAATTGTACACATAGCCAAACTATCAGTCAAGCATGAAAGCACAATAAGGTAATTTAGCAGATATAATCTTGTTACCAAACCAAACTTGGGTCCACTTGCCCAATGCCCAAGCAAAGCCAATCTACAGACACCAGGTTTTGGTGAAGGAAATTACGTTGTTTATTAAAAGGTGCCCAACATGGGGCCAAGTAAGGAAAATGAGCAGCTCATGCTCAAAAGACCAGAACTGCCTGGTGGCTTTTGGAGAAAGGTTTTTTTAAAGACAGTGTGAGGGAGAGGGTCACGGGGTGTGTGATAATCTCTTGGGCATTCTTTTGCTTGGTTGGTGGTGAGGTAACCCTGCAGTATTTGGGGAGTCAACATCATCAACCTGCTGGTTCCAGCTGTCTAAGATCTACATGCTGGTGGTCAGCAGTTACCTCCTTTCACCTGGTGGCGGCTTTAGTATCAGCAGAACAACTCAAGGATATGGCCAGGAGATTATCCATAGCCCTTGAGGAAGAACTAAAGGTCCTTGACTTTGTTTTACGTCTAAACTAGCATTACTTGTCTTGCTTGCTTTCCTTTGTTTCTGCATTTTCTCACTTCTCTGATTAAATTTGCTGTTTGGAACCTGGGAAAGGTCTAGAAAGCTAAAGCTTTTCTACAAACAAGGGGCAGGGGACACAGGGATCTGTCCCCCAGAAGGCCCCACAGGGTCCTGCTTGGTTTCAGTCTCAAAATTTTACGTTCCTTGTATTCTTTCTCAAGACATGCTCCACTTAATAGTGGAGTAATTCAAGAAGAAAGAAGTCAAGAGTTAAAGAAAACACGACATCCCAACCAAGGAAGCTGGCGAAATTTCAGGTTGCTGCTACACACCAGGCACAGGGGACAACCAGGTCGGACTGAGGCAGGTTCAGAGGGTCCGGGAGAGAGTTCTTTACGAAGATGCACTTAGTAGATTACCTGACACATTGGATGTTTTTGAAAGAATATGGCAATTGGCTAAAGACTTTGAAGTGGAATTATTGAAAAAAAAATAGCAAAGCTAATAAAAAATAATTGCTAATCTCTCTCTGAAGAGGGATCAAAAATTTTTTCAGGAGGGAAAAAGTAATATCTTACTACATTACTCAGTTGTGATTTTTAATTAACATAATATAATATGACAATGTTGGGATATTATGAGTATGAGGGTGGAGTATGGAAAGGAAGTTCAGTCTGAGGGCTTAAATGAGGGGAGGAAAGGCCAGATTCCTCACTTCCATAGTGGGGTATCAATTCCACATTATTTGAAGATACAGATGTAGCTACCAAAATGTCATCTATAAGACATCAAAGTGGATGTTTTCTGAGGAACTGGAAATACGACTGAGCAGGTAGGGACTGTTATTTTTTGGTTAAAAAAAAACCTTTCAAAGTTTTCAGAAAAACCTCTGACCTTTTACATTATGCCCATCTATAATTTTTTTAAAATTAAAGCTAAAGTTGAAAATTTTAGAAGGAGAAACAGAAAGAGGAAACAAGTCATATAACCAGAGTGCAACTTAATAGGATGCCAATTAATGGTATCAGACACTGACCTAAAATACATATTTATTATATCTATAACTCCTTAAGCATTGACTATATATATTCACACACACACATGCACACACAGGCACACACACGTATGTATTCCAAGGTCTATTGGAAAGCCCAAAGGGATTAATGTATTTTTTATGTATTCCAAGTTTCTTTTAAATATCCCATATCCTGTGGAATCCTTTGTGAAAAAGATACATTCTTTTTTTCTAATATATTGCCCAAAGAACTGCTTTCACTCTGAATAATAAATGAGATTATCCAAGATATGTCATTATGAATAAGATCAAAATTAATAATATATGTATCTCCTTTGGTGTTTAAGAGTAGACACATTGTCAGATCTCAAGAGATTTTAAAAGTCATTCACCTACCCAATAGTTCTAAATGCAAATGGGCACTTTTTGTATTTATTTCATGCTGATGCAATGAAGAAAAATGCTGGGTGTGAAATGTTTGCCTGATGTCTAAACTTATTTTAAATTTTCAATATTTTATATGACTTCCAAACACCAGGTGCTTCTTGGTTGGATTTTTTTTAACATGATTAACCAACTCATAATAATTAGAAAAGGAATAGGAAACGTATGAGAAAATTTTATGCAAGATGGTACTTTAATGGAATAAAATATCTTTTGTTTTTAAGACACAACTGCATAATAATCAGAAGATTACAACAATTGCAAAGTGGATGTTGAGGATTTAGCTACTTTATTAGATCTCATAGTTGCTAGAAAAGTTTAGATGCTACAGAGGATGTCTGTAGTTATTCTTTCTGCTAACCCTTCTTGTCACCAACCTACAGAAGTGGTGCATACAGATGTAGAGAGGTTGATTCAACAGAAAGAAGTGTGTTTCGTTTAAATGTTGATTGTCAATTACAAGGACACTTGTCCCTCAAGACAAAGGCATGAACTTTTAGTACATTGGACATATGAAGAATATTACACTCAAAAATAACCCTACAGAAATGAGCCTGAAGAATTGTCTAACATGGAAACAGACCAATCCAAGCCACTTGTTTAAAGATAGTTCTGTCCTAAAGTGGTTACAGGACCATGAGGAAGAATACACTAAAACAGAGTCCCAATTAATCTCCATGACCTAATGGGTATATCTCATAATGGAACTACCAAATAGATTTTCTATGAAATGTAAATTGTTTTTGGCAGAAGAAATTCATTGTGTGTTCGGTTTCCCCTTTACTTCTAATTTAAAGAATATTGCCATCCCCATCTTTTCTGTCATAATTACTCTCCTTGTTAATACTCCGTAATGAGGAAAAGGCAAATCAGTTGTGCCATTATACCTTGCTGCTGAACAGAAGCAACACAGCCATTAATGACTTTAACATATGTTCATGTTTTCCTGGCCACTGGGAACTTCATTCATCTGCTTCTCCTTGAGGAGGCAAGACATGTTTGTTAATAATGTGGTTCTGAGTTTCTTTCTCTGGGAGCTGGTATTCAGAATAAAATTTTCAGGTTCAGCATTAGAGGTGAAGCAACTGAGAGAGAAAGTGTTCATGAGAGATGAATAGCCCCAGGAGCATCTGTTCTCTCCTTTTCTTCCCCAACCCATATGCCTGCCTTCAGCTACAAATGAGTCCACTAGGTGGCGATATAAATATGTAACTTCAAAAACAAGGCGTTAGAATATAACGCAAAGGAAGCATGATTTCAATAAAAACATAGCGTTAAGAAATACATTAAGTATTTTGACACTGATCTGGGGACCATAGATTTTAATCTTAAATCAGAGAATTAAGTGATTATTATATAATTAGCTTAGTAATTTAAATCCCTCCCTCCCATCCCTTCCTCCCCAAAATAAAAGATGTGCTTTAATTTTACTTGAACCATTTAGCTAATTGTATCAGTCTCGATTTTTCCTTGTCACTTCAGTCTAGTCTTGGTTAAGTTACTTAACCTCTTCATGTCTTATTTTTTGTCTGGTGATCTAATGTGAAGAAGCACTAATAAAAATGATTATAAAACATTTTGCAAATTTTAGTGACAAAGACAACTATACTGCTTTGAAGTCACCAGTAGTGTGACAAGTGTTCAGACAAGTATATAATTAAACTGTCTAAACTGCATTAGCTATTGATGGCATTTAACTAGGGCTGACTGTTCCTATCAAACTATGAGTTTAAATTATAGTGGCCTCAAATTCCTCCAGATTTCAGCAAACTAGAACTGGGAATGGGCATTGAAACCTGAAAGTTTATGTGTATCTTTAACAATGATAATGGAAACATCATCAGATTGAAATTTCTTCAGTTTCCGCCTTTGTTTCCCATAGAAGAAATTGTAACTCTGTTAATTACTTTGTAAGGATAATGTTGAATGGCATTTGTACAATGACAAATAATGACAAATCAATAGCACTATAGTTCAAAATGGAATCCTTTTTGTAACCTAAATATCCCAGCTTTCCCCAGTCCATGAACATAATTGAAGTCACATTAATATTTGTGCCTGAGTCTCACTGATACCAAGGGCCCACCTGCTCACAGGAATTTAATTACTCCATAAGTGTTTCTGAGAATCCTCGAGATGTGACTTAAATGCATCCTAAACTAAGCCTGGTTACTGCTCGTTTTCCCTGGGAGCTGAGCTGGACCTCTGAAGCTGCCAGCATCCCACATAGCACCACAGAGAGGCCACGTAAGCAGAGCTGCTTTGCTTCGTCTCATCTGACCCTTGTTTGCTAGAAAAGTAGAAATCACTTCAATTACTTCCAACAGAGGGAATTTAATGCAGGGAAGTAGTTACTTAAGTGATATAAGAGCTGAGGATCCAAACAGGGGACCATGAGCAACTCTAAGATTAGCAACAGCAAGAAGTCAGTTTACCCCTAAACTGAAGGGACAAGAAAGAAGTGATACGACCAGAAGCCAAGAGGTGCAAACTACAACCACAGAAAGGGGATCAGTTAGGAACAGGATTCATAGAAGAGATACAATCTCTCTACTCAAGAAGATGCCAGAAGCTGAGTGGAAGTAGAGCAACACCCAGGCTTCTTTCTCTCTTTCCAGCCTCCCCATAATACCTTTTTATTGTCCCAACTCTGGCAGAAACCAGCTGACATAGAAGCCAGCAGAAGGAAATATACAATCCTGCAATACAGAGCATAGCAGATCGAGGGGGATAAATGGACAGGAGGGCGACCAGGTACAGGATCCAGACAGGCAGACTGGCTTCTCTTGTTGGATTTCAGTGCTAGCTGGATTGAGTGCAGCGCCCTACTTGCACAACAGGAGTTGGTAGACATTTTTGCGGGAAGAGCCTCATAGTAAATATTTCGGGCTTAGTGGGCCACACTGTACTGTCACAACTACTCAACTGACTGCTTTACAGCACAATAGCATCCATAGGGAATCTGTAAACCAGTGAGCAAGGCTGTGTTACAATAAAGCTGTATTTACAGAAACAGTTGTCTCAGGAGTTGAAGCTACTCCATGGCATTGTTGCCTCGGCATCCATCTGGTTTGGCCAAGCCATCTGTGGGGCCTGAAACTGACATAAGCCCCCCGATGGAAGGCCATGTTCTAGAGAATAGCCTGCAGAGTCACAAGCAAATGTGAGTTCCTGGTGTGGCCCTCCCAAAGCCCTTTTGATCAAGTCTCCCCCACCTCCTTGGTTCTTCCCCTTGTATGCCATTTGTATAAGACCCCATGGGGCTTACCAAAATCCAGCTCTTTTTGACTTGAATTGACCAGTCCAGCCTTAGTTCAGGAATCCCAAAACACTCCACCTGCAGACCCTAGTAAAGACATGTGCCCTGGGTCCTTGTTCTCTTTCTGTCTGCACCCTGCCTCAACCTCCCCATGGGCCCCTCAAGCCATTCTGTGTACTTCCTCCAGGACCTGTGGGTAATAAACTTCTCTATTTCACTTTCTCTTTTGGTCTTCTGTTGAACGGAGACTCACCATCCGCACTCTGTGCTCTACAAATGTTAATTTAACAAAGTCTAACAAGATAGTGGGCTGGATTTGGCCTGAAGGCCATGGTCGGTTGAACTCTTTCCTAAAACAGCTACCACAGCGACTTGTTTAGGACTCAAGAAATTTCAATTCAAAATCAAGAGAGTAACACTCTCTTCCACATGGTTAAGACTTTTATAAGATTTCTCAACTTCAAAGTATTAGAAACATAATGGACATACATCTTATTTTTCAACATTACTATTTCAATAAATGTCACATTTAATTTTTTTAAGGTAAATTGTATCTGACGTTGGGGTCAACATGTCAGCAGGTTGGCAGGGACTTCGATGTTAATCATTTTAGGGGCTACGGACCTTGTTCTGGAGTTGGAGAAACCAGGTTTTGGATGAACCATTGGTTGGGATGCAGTAGAGAGAATTTAGCTATTTGCATCTCTTTGTAGGTGGGCTGTGCTGGTTCTTTCAGCAAAATCAGGGACATTTAGACTTAGATACCCTAGAAAGAACCATATAATTGATCAGATTCAATACAGAATGTTGGAAAAATGGTAAAACATCTGGAGAAAAAAGAAAGAAAAATGGGTCTAGAGATTTATCAAATGGACTGTTGACATGTGTTACACATTTCTTACAGACGTTTAAAATCTTTAGATCCTATCAAGAAAAATCAACAGGTAAGCAAGCAAAAACCTCTCCTAGGAGGTATTTTTCCTCTCTGGACTTCTACAGGGGACAGAGTAGAATGTTTAACCTGTGAGCAGGGATGTAGGTTACAACTATGCGTGACATTGTAAACAGACAGTCACGGTGGCGTGTGTGCGCTCGTCTTGCCCGGGGTGGGTCAGGCGACTCAGTTCCCCTATTCAGACCCAGAGATCCCGACAGCGCCAGTCTTCTGGGGAAGGCGCTTCCGGCCGTGGGCGTGGTCAGCTGTCTTCAGTCCAGGGAGTTTCCTCCCACACTGAGCAGGCTCAGGGCTCCGCTTGAGTACGGCAGGTTAAAATCTGAGTGTGTAACAATCAGTGTTCAGCAAGACAGTCTCTGAGAGCAAACCTCTTGGCAGACATTTGCAGGGCTGTACGGTTGGTAACATAGGGAACTCGGAACTACAGGTATGGAGGTGGGGAAAGACTGTAAAGGAGAGAAGCCGGAAAGGTGTGGTTTACGAGAGCTCAAATCATGTGCTATATTGTAGGAAATGAAACAGGAAAACTGTGAATGAGGCTGTAAATGCGTGTCAGGATTTGGAAGAATTTTATTACCCGCTAGAGTTACACTCTTCCATATTTTGATATAAGTAGGTCCTTTTCAAAGTAATACACACTTTAAATTTTTCCCCAACCACATCAAGGCAGTCTTCTGAACAATAGTTGCTACTATTTCAGGAGTTAGTTTTTACTTTTATTTTTATTTTAGAGAACTCAGCAGTTTCTGCAGAATAACCTGAAGCTATTTTTAAAGACTCATCTTCAATAGTGTACTTTTTAACACTTTAGCTCTAAGCATGGGTTAAAGGAGGGGGAAAAAATGAGGCCACATTTGAATATAAAACAGAGCAATATCATAGTTAAAAAAAAATATTGATTGTGTTTTCTTGTTTTTCCTCATGAAATGGAAAATATGTGGCTTTTGTAGGAAGGCCTTGCTTTCTAAATATAGAATGTATGACTTTTTAATACATTGTGATGCCATAGAAGCTTTGAATCTGAGGTTGGAGGGGATAGTTCCTCTAGTCCTACATCCATCACCCAAACAGGAATCAGCTCATCATAATCCCTGACAGAAGCACAGACAGCTTCTGCTTCAAATGCCTGCGGAGATAAGAACCACAGTTTCACAAGATCTCTCTAGACAGAGGAGTCTAGCTAGCTAGAAAGTACCATCTTATATCGACCCCAAATCCAGCTACTCACTGCTTATGTTCATCTTTTCCACTTGTGTTTATGGAACTACCTAGAAAAACTCACCGTTTACCTTCAAGTCCTCCAAATATAAAGGCAATGCCACTGTCCAGGAGGCAGAGGCTGAATTAACATTCCAGAAACCCTTAGAAATACATAACCTGAAGAAACATTCCAAAACTCTGTCAACAAATTCAGTCTTTATAAAGAAACACATGTTAGATTCCAATTGCGTTTACTATTTAAATAAAAGCCAACTTACTTATTTATAGCATATAATTTAAATGTCACTGTATTATTTCTTTTTCACTGTGCATCTTCCTTAAATTAGTGTTCTGCCCCCCTACAGAGCCCCTCGGTCTAATGTGAGGCCATCTTGTTTCACAGTTAATGTCACTGGAAGCATACTGGTAGAGAGAGGAAAGAACAGGAAACGATAGATTTAGTACTATATTTTATAGAATCTAGCATGCCATTAGTTACAACATCCACTTTTATTTTATGTACTGCTATGGATAGATGAATTATGGTATGTATTGGTTTGAGACATTATGACGGTAAATGGAAGCTGAACCAGACCATGTCCTCTCTTCCTGTTCTGTTCCGAAGGCAGGGATGGCTGAGGACAGGAGCAGGGACACATCAGGTTACTCTTCCTCTCCCTGTTTATGTTCTGCCAAACACTGAAAGCAAGCGTTGAGAGTGACTAGGATGTGCAGTGAGGGGCAATGTAAATATATTCCATATTTTAAAAAAACAGCATCATTTGAAGGTAGGCAACAGCCTAGGGAGACCTCTGGGGATGCCAGGAATTTTACCATTTTCGTGATAAGACTTTCAGCACTTCTGGCATGTAAACACCTGTACACCTATACTGGCCAAGTATAGATGTGATTTATTAAGTCTCAATTGTGTGCTACTTTGTGCGAAGGCTTTTTCTTCTTCTTCTTCTTTTAAGATCTTATGGAAAGTGATAATGGCAGAATGAAGAGTAGACTGAGCACTTTGGGGTGGGAGGGAGGAGTCTCGGGACAGAAAGAGGTGGTTCAAAAAAGGGGACCTGGAGACATCATTTCCATTACCCACTTCATTACACGCTAGTCAAAGTCTTCCTTAATATGTTCAATTTAGCAAGTTAAAAGAACAAGTCAACAACACTATGTGTGGTACAAAGGGGGACATCATAAATACTAGAAAGAAGAAGAAAAATGTGTAAGGGGGAGGATTTGCCACGGGCAGTAGCAGAGACTCATATTTATAAATATTACTCTGCTGTGGATATTGGATACACAAAACCTCACAATAAATATTACCACTTTTTAAAAAAATTAGCCTGTGTTAGTTTAGTAGGCATCCCACCACTAAATGATGCTGTAGTTCAGGAGAGGTAATTTCACTCTAGAAAATTCCTTAGAAAATATAAATATAGACTGAATTTATATTGTAAAAAAACAAAAAAAGCTGTTGAACTAAAGCTGAGAGAGCTACATGCTACAATGGGTTAGTAACCCTTGGCTGTTTTATATAAACCAAGTCTTCTAAGAACTTCCTTGATTCTTTAGAAGGCAAGCCTGTTTTACTAAACTTGTTTGTAACATTTAACATAGCTCAGGGGTCTAATTGTCACCTGGCAGTTAGGGGTCATGACATAATGGCAGGAAGGAAAATAGACTGAGAACTTTGGGGCTTGGGGTGGGGGGAATCTGGAGACAAAAAGAAGTGGTACAAAAAGAGGAACTAGGGGCATCATTTCCATTACCAGCTTCATTACACACTAGTCAGTGTCTTCCTTAATACATTTAGTTTAGTGAATTAAGATGGCCTTGCTCAACTATCTTTACTAAATCACTGACTTTTCTTTTATTGACCTGGCTCCTAAAAACCTGCAAATGATACTAAAGGCCAACCTGCCATATAAATGAAAGCATCACAATCTTGGGTGAAATTACAAGTTTCCCTTCCGTGACTATAGGGAAGTGCCCACTCTTACTCTATTTTTTACCTTTTTCTCCTCTCATATTTTACCTTTGTATTTTGTATGGGACAATAAGGTTTGCCCCTTCTTTTAACTTGAAACATAGGGAGAAAAACAAACAAACAAACAAAAACAAACAAACTCATTCTCTTCTCCCTTAGCTACTGATAAGGAACTCTGCAGACATCAAGACCCAAACATGACCTATTGGCAGAGAATGGTATTTGCAGCTGTTGTCAACTTGACACGGAAGCCTGCGTGAGAACTGTGATGCTTTTCCTTTCCCTAAATAGTCAAAGGAATTGGAGCACTGATATTCAGTTCTCTCTCATGTCTTAATTAGTGGAACAAGAAAATAATCATACTGAATTATGGCCACACATATGGCCAAAATCATTTTTCTGGAATCCTGGTAGCGAATTGTGATGCAAAGAGCAGAGAAGGGCTCTAACATCCACAGAGAATTCTTCCTCCTGCTACAGTGTAACCCTATCTGGTCCCAATTCTTTTCCCCTGTATTTGTCCCTTTTACAACATCTTTACAGCCTCCCTCATCTAAAGGACTATTTCTTTGCCCCTGAATTTGAAATGGCCTTTCAGCTTGATTCGGCAAAAAAAAAAGTAATGGAAGTGATGGTGTTCCAGTTCTGAACGTAGACCTCCAAAGGCCTTGTGAATGTTCATTCTCTCTCAGACAGCTACCTCCCCCAAGAAAATGAACCTCAGCTCATCTACTGAAAGATGAGAAACCATGTGGACCAAAACCCTTAGAGCTGAGATCACCCCAGACTCACTGGCCCTGATCCCACCTACCAGCTGGCCCAGATGTATAATAAATCTGGCTGGTCATGATCAGTTGAGTCTGGTCTGAATCAGTAAGACCTCCCAGCTGACCCGTAGACCCATGAGCTGAAATAAATGTTCACTGCTGCATGCCACTGAGGTTTTGTGGCTGTTGATCATGTAGTGTTATTGTGACAAGAGATAACTTACATAGGGGTGTTTCTAAATTAGAACCTTCCTTGCTTTCTCAGCTCCAGTGAACGATTGGTGCTAACAAATGATAGTGGACTGAGACATCTACTTCTTTCCTTGAGATTAGTTCCAAATTTCTAGAAGTTCCCATGGGAAATATGCCGTTACTTACATTTTCTTTTCTTTTCTTTTCTTTTTTTACTTCTCTTGCTACTAGTTGTCCAACTTATTTTCCTCCCACTTTACCAGAGGGAAAAACAGCTTAAAAAAATCAAGTCTATGTTTGGAATTCTGAGCTTCTTTTCTATTTATTTTCCTACTAAGATCCAAGGGCATTCATGCCCTCCCATTACTGTCTTCTGTCAGCTTCTTCTAAGATTCTTGACTCGCTTCATTCACATGAAGGAATAAGTGAATGAAAAGGCATAAAGCATTTTGGAGGAGTTGAATTTTAATAGACCTCAAAGCTTTACACTGTTTTTTCTTGAATTGTAATCTTAGGTCATGTGTATCAGAATCATCCTAGGGAAATGACTAAAATACATACATACCCCTGGGTCACACCCACCCTGATGACATCAGGAATAGAATCTGAGTAGAAGTGAATATGATTACATTTTGCTGCAATTTTTTTATTTGTTTGTTTTTGTCTAGTGCTGCTGAAATTACACAGCAAAGTCAGATCAGCAATCAGATCCTTCGTTGTACTGAACGGGAAGTTTGGTTTACAGTCAGGGATCTATCAAGGAAAAAGAAGCCACTCTAAGTACTCCGATTGTACAGGTTTATATTTGGATGTAAAAATTAGAAAAACACAAAGAATTCCCCAACTACTATGTGTCAAGGGAACAAAGGTTAAAGAAGCTGTTGCCAGCACCTAAGGAACCAGTTCTTAAAAAGTTAACCTGAAGTTTGCTTCACGTGTTACTTCTGACACCCGCCCACCTGTCTGTCCATAACTGTCTCTGGAGATGAAAGGTCTAAACTCGTCTTTCACGTTCCAGATTTCCTGCAAATGTCTCTCATCAGCTGACTCATAAATTGAAACCAGATGGAGAAAGGGATTCTGTTAAATGTATTTCCCAGCTTCTCCTCTGTGATGCAAACGAATCGTAGATGCAGCTGGTGATGAGGCCAAGTTGACCATAGAGAATCTAGCACGTATCCAGTCCCTGAGGTAATGACACTCAGTCTTAGGCCCAAAATTTTAAGGAAAAAGCCCTTCACCTTCAGGCAGAAAGCTAGAGTATAAGTAGTGTCTAAACATTATTTACACATGAGTTTTGAGACTTAAACCAGGAGAGACTGAGGTGCACATTCCTCTCATGTTCTACAGGTTTCAACAATTTGCTCTTCACAAGGGCCTGGGCCAGTTTCTGTCTTTCATTATGTGTTTCAAGCTTTCCTCTGAAACTTTGGTAGCTTTTACATCTTGTTTTCTGATTGTGCAGTTAGTTTCATCCCTTCTTCCCAAGTTTCACGAGACTATGTGCAACAGCATGGGACTTTCTCTTACCGATTTTGTGGAAAATATTTCTAATTTTATTTCCACCATTATGGCTTCTTCTTCTAGTGCTCCAGGCACCAACACTGCTTTTGTACTCATTGAACATGATGGAACTAATACTCTTTGTAAAAGCCCTCAAAAATAAAGAGTAAATACAACAATATGCTAAAGAGAGTGAACAATGAAATCAACACGTGTATCTACTAATGCCGTCCGGTGCCGGTGGTGGGCAGATCACACAGGTTTTTATACTGGAATTCATTTGTGAGAGTCGGTCAGTTCAAAGTTCATGAGCAGAAGACAATTTGTATGTACATATATGAATTTCCATCTCAAGCAAAGGTCAGGTATGCTTTGGGGGATGAAAGCAGCTTATATATGTCAAACAATTGATGACATAACTGCATTAAATGCTCACAACAAACCAGTGAGGTGAGTATTGTTCCTATTCTGTACACGTTGGAGTTGAGAGACAGAAAGGGTAAAAAATTAACCCAAAGTCACACAGTTTGTAAAAGGCAGACCCAGAATTTAAATGTATAGCTTCTGACTCCAAACTGTGTGGTTTTCCTACTTCAGCTCTCTGCCTCCATAAATAGGTTTTTCCAACAAATAAAGTCCTGTCTGTTTTGCAGAAAGGAGACTATAGCACCGTTTTCTGTCCCCTTCATGTCCTTTCAGCCTCCGTGGCTGATTCTCAAGTTGGGAAGGAGGAAATCCTTCACATATAAAGACTCTACCTTTCCTCTCTAGGGTGTTTTTCTCATTTCTTTGTCACCAGTGGTAATAAACAAAAGTTGCAAATCAAATTGTATCTTATTTTATTGTGGATAACATTTTTTGGTCCAGTTTTCCTGCATCTATTTCTTCCAACCAGCACATTAATTTCTTTTCAGAAGATTTCCCCTTTCTTGCTGTGTGTAGTCTTAGTGGAATGTGGGAACCAGGCGTTTGCCTCCTACTATGGAGGCTGAAGTAGCAGGATTCCTGATCGCCCCCTAGTACATCTGAGGGTATGGACATGTGACTCACGCTTGGCCAAATGCTTTCCTCTAGAGCTTTGAATTTTGAGCAAAGCATAAAGTCACAGGGACAATTTGGAGATGATGCAATTGAATTACAGACTGTTCTGCTATAAAAATTATTTCTGTAGTCCCTGTTTCATCATAGCTTCAGTTTCTGTCAGTTTCTGAATAACAAACTTTCCTTAGATTATGTGAGTATAAACTGCTACTACATTTATTTTTTTATTTTTGAACTTAGATTAAATTTCTATAGTTTGCAACTAAGGAGTCCAATTAATGTAATAATGTCTCTATTAACTGTGAGTATAAATATAAAAATTAATGAGAAAACTGGAAAGTAAGTCACTTTGAATTAGGTGATTGTCTGGTATTTAATGTATAGTGTGTTTAATAATCAGGAGTGCTTTCAGTTGCAAAAAAATCCCAGTGTGTATGAAAATCTTGGAAAAAAATGAAAGATAAAAACAGGATTAAAAACGATAAGATGGAGATATGTTACTATACAACGTTTATGCCATAAATTTACTAACAATGTGTCTCAACATTGACTAAGAGTTTTCTGGAGGTCTAAGCAAGAAGAAAACATTGTCAGTTGCATGTATCTGAAAAGTCCTCCAATAAAAACTGATCACTTGCTCAGAAGGAAAATTATACTTCACAGAGTCCAGAGGATAAAAAGAAAAAAAAAAAAGATTTCTTATGTCCTCATGTGGGAACTGTACAAAGTGCAGGAAATAGTGTCTATAAACGCACCTCTGGAGGAAACACTACGGTAGGGTTCACAGATTGTTTTTAAAAATGTTCCTCAATATACGTCAGCAGCACCATGCCAACCTGAAATTCACTGAAAGTAGTTCCATGGGGGACAAGAATGATATGACCCAGGTGTGCAACTCTCTGTAGATCTGTTGTTTCATCCACGGAGATATCTCACAGTATTTAGCTGCATGGGTAGGTGACTGACATCCAAGAATTCCACCAAAACTATTGTTTTCCTCAAGTATTGCTGAGAAATGAGTTTCAGGTTACACTCTCTAGCAGTTATCTGCTGGGCAGCCTGTCTGTGTTGGCTGTGGAACAGATGGTTAATCTGGCTGTTGTTAAATTGGAGGAACCCAAGACAGAAGGCATAAATAGAAAGAAACTGTTTTTCTGCTTGGAGTAAGGGAGAGGCACGCACTGGGAAGAGACAAAATTATCCTTAAGGATGTATTAGATGATTTTAAATAAAGGAATAAAGACAGCGTTAAAAGTGATGCCTTATGGGAAAAGAGGTGGAAAAAGTAAGAAGTCAGTTAAATAGCCTCCTCTTTGGAATGAATACACACTTATTTATACAACCTGGTATCTAACCAAAGCAACGACATTGTGAGAAACCTCAAACAAATTCATTAATTCTTAAAAATGGACAAATATACATTTAAGATACAGAGAAAGTTAGAAGACATTTGAGAGTTTGTGTGACTCACCTACATAAAAATTGAGCTATAAAAATCTTGATTAAGATAATTATTTTTTAAAAATATAATTTTCCAAATCCAACCCTAGGGAAATATAAACAGAACAATCATGAGGGAATTGCTATGGACTGAATGTCGGTGTCCCCTCAGAATTTGTATGTTGAAGCCTAAATCGCTACGGTGTTATGCAGGTGGAGTCTTTAGGCAGTAATTAGGTCATAAGAACGGACCCCTCAAGAATAGGATTAATGACTTTGTCAAAAGATGCTAGAAAGATGATCTCGCTTTCTCCGCTCTCTGCCATGTGAGAATTTAACAAGAAGATTGCCATCAGCACACCAGGAGCAGGGTTCTCATCAGAACACAACCGTGCCGACCCTCTGATCTTGGTCATCCCAGCCTCTAGAACCGTGAGAAATAAATGTTTGTTGTTTAAGCCACTCAGTTTATGGTTTATTTGATACAGCAGCACAAACTAAGACAGAAACTGAAGAGAGAAACTTGTCAAAATAATTGACAAACTCAACCATATCAATGATTAGATAAAAGGTAAATCAATACTGCATAGCAGGCAGAATTAGAGTCACACAGATGTCAACGTCTAATCTCTGCAACTTGTGTATATGTTACCTCACTTAGCGAAAGGGATTCCACAAATGTGGTTTTAAGATTATGAACCTTGAGATGTGAAAATTGTTTTAGATTCTTTGAATGGGATCAATATAATCACATGGGACTTTAAACGTGGAGAACCCTTTTAAGCTGGGGTTGGAAAAAGAAAAAAAAAGATGAGATGATGGAATTGGGGTCATAGAGATGCTATCTTGCTAAATTTAAGAATCGAGAAATGAGACTGTGATGCAAGGAATGTAGGTGGATTCTAGAATCTAGAAAAGACAAGGAAATAGCTTCTCCCTTGGAGTCTCCTGAAAAGAACAAGAATCGGCTGACATCTTGGTGTTAGCTCAGTGAGACCTGTGTAGGATTTCTCACCTACAGAATCGTAGAAAAGTAAGGTGGTAGTTTGTTACAGGAGCAAAAGAAAACAAACACACCAAGTACAAGGTAGAAATGTTCCGTCTACATTAAAAACAACACGTGTTTAGAATAAAGAATCTTACATACATATAAGAATATTGATCAAGTAAAATACGGAGAGGCACCACGCCAAAAAGGAAGCTGGTGTGGCTATGTCAGTATCAGACAAAGTTTACTTTAATTCAAGGTGATTTAACTGCCAATTATAGAGGGTAGCTTTATATAGTGATAAAAGGATCAGTTCAAAGGGAAAAGCTCATCTTAAATGTGTACACAGCTGATCACATAGCTTTAAAGTTTATAGGGCTACATGGTAGAACTAAAGTGATACATAGATGTCTACAGTCATATTTGGGTATTCTAACACATTATTCTTAGAAGTTAAATGAATAAACAGACAAAAATATTGGGAAGTAATAGAACATTTGAAAAATCCTATTGACCAAATTCACATTTATAATATATAGAGCAGCTACAATATATGAATTGCTTTTACATACCTATAAAACATTCCCCAGAATAGGCAGGATGCTGGGTCACGAAACAAATCTCAGTAAATTTTAAATGATTGATCTTATACACAGTATGTTCCCCAAATACCAAGAATGAAGGGAGAAATCACAAGCAAGATGATTAGAAAAATGCCCACATGCTTGAAAATTAGGTAATACATGTTTAGATAATCTATTTTTGAAAGACGAAATCACAGTGGAAATAGAAAATATTTTGAATGAAATGAGAAAAACACACATATCAACGTTGGTAGACTGCAGCTAAAGCTACACTTAGTGGGGGATTCTTTTTTAACTTTAATTACATATGTTAGAAGAAGAAAAGCAGTTTCAAAATCAATTATTTAAGCCTTAATATCAATAAGCTAAAAAAAAAACCAAAAAAACCAAAGATATCCAAATAAACTAAAGGCAGAAATAATAAACATAAGAACAGAAATAAATGAAAAAGAAAAGAGACATTTAATATAGAGTAGCAAAAAAGCCAAAATCCTTTCTTTGTAAAGATTTATAAAAAATGATAAAACCTTATTAGAGGGCATCAAGATAAAAGTGTGAAAAATAGCAATATCAGACATGAAAAACAAAATCTCACTGTAGATCCCAGAGCTGTAAAAGGATAATAATAAGATGATGCTATGAATAAATTCTGTCAATAAATAAGTAAAATATTAATTTGAGATGCTCAGATTCCTTGCAAAATGCAACATACAAAAACCCTTGCAAGAAAAATCTGAATAATTTTATATCTCCTAAATATATTTATGTATTTCATCAGTAGTTCAAAAAAAAATTCCCCTTTCAAAACAAACAAACAAACAAACAAATCTCTAGACCTAGATGAATTCACTGGTAAATTCTACCAAATATTTAAGGGGAAAAAACTACCATTCTTATCACAAACTCAGAATAAAAAGAAAAGGAATAGTCTCCAACTCTTTTTATATGTCCAGTAGGTTACTAATGCCAAGACTTGCAAAGAAAATTACATGAAAAGAGAATTTGAGGTCCATGCCACATATGAACATAGATGCAAAATATTATCAAAATACTAGCAATTAGAATTTAGTGGTACATTAAAAGCATTCATTTTCATGACCAAGTAGAGTTTATTTCAGAATTACAAGGTTGGTTTAACGTTAGAAAAGTAATTAATGTAATTCACCTCAGTGACATAATAAAGGAAGAAAATCATTGATTTTCTTAGATGTATAGGAAGTATTAATAAAATTTAACGACTTTCGTAGAATGACTTTCTCAGCAAACTAGAAATAGAAGGAAACCTCTCCAATCTGATAGAGAATATGTACCAGAAGCCTACAGGTAATGTCAGACTTAACCCTGAAATATTGAACATTTTCCCCTTAAGGTGGAAGGAAAAAAAAGATGTACACGATCACCATTTTTATTTGACATTGTCTTAGAAGTCCTAGCTCATAGAATAAAGTAAAAGGAAGAAAGAAAGAAAGAAAAGAGAATGATGCAGAGTCTGAGAGAGAGACGGAGAGAAATCTGAAGTGAAAAGCAAGAAGTGTAACTGTCATCACACACAGACAACATGATTGTGAATTTAGAAAATGCAAATAAATCTGCAAGCTACAAGGACAAACGAGTAAATTTAACAAGTTCCCAGGATACATGGTCAATTATATTTGTATAAACTAGCAACAGACACCTGGACAATAAAAAAAAAAATCTCTAATAGCATGTATAATTTTACAAACAAAGTATCTAAGAATAATGTTAAGACTATATGCAAGACTTCCTGAAAACTATAGACAAAGCATTGCTTAAATATTCAAGATATAAATAAATAGAAAGATATTTCATGTTTATGAATTTAAAGTCTCTAAACTACTAGATGTACATTCTACCTAAATAGAATTAATGTAATCTCGGTCAAAATCCCAGCAGAATTTTTGTAGGTGTGCACAAGCCAATTCCAAGATTTATATGAAAATTTAAAGACACAGAGAGGCCAAGGCCAATCCTAAAGCTATAATAATGGAAACAGGGTCATATTTAAGTAAAATTAGACAACTATTTGAAAGAAACTGAAGAGAGTCCACAGAAGAACCCACACATATACAACTTCTTGATTTACAACAACAACAAAAAGGTGAAATTTAATAGGAAAATAAATATAAGTAAAATTTTAATAAGGCAGGAACACAATAATTAGAGAACAATAAAAAAAATTTTTAATGTATACAAGTATGACATTATCCATAAATGAAATTGCTAAGAATTAGTGCTAGATATATACGTAGTTTCTTAGCCCCTAAGTCTATCTTTAAACACTCTTTTCTGAGATGCTAGGAATTAGTCTCCAAAATATATCCATTAGACTTTCTTGCTGGGTGGCTTTGTTTTAGGTTCTGCCAATAAGAGGAACTCCCAGGATACTGAAAACCTGGGTAAAGGGCAAAGGGACTCTATTTCTGTTTCCAAGTTCTGTCAGCTCCCCTCCAACAGTAAGGAGCTGCTACAGCCTCCACCTTCTTTTGACACAAGCCATAGCTATGTGTTTCCTTCCTCAGCGTTTCCAGCCCCAGCTTCAGGGGAGCCCCTCCTTTAAGTTCCAGGACATGGGTAACTCCATCTCTTCCCTCTTGTTCTTCCAATTACAGGAGTAGAAACTGCTTCCTGCAGTTAATAATATTGAGGTTACCTGAGCATCCTTTTCACTCTTTCAACTTTCAAACATCTTGTATAACCAATTCCTTGTGTCAAATCATCTCTTACAAATACCTGACGTTTTCTGCTTTCATGGCTGGGCTTTGAATGATATAGAGCCCATAACTCACAAGAAATATCTCTCTTGAGGCAACTACGTGAAAGTTTAAGATATTCTTTTCGAGTATAAATTATCTAATTGAATTTTTAAAACCCTCAGGCCACCTTACCCTTCTTAGCAACTAACCTTCCCAGTCTAGTAATGAGTACTAATGGATTCCAGGGCAGTTAATGCAAGAATAAAAATAAGCAGAAGTGATTGCTTTCTATAATATCCAAAATATCTTTCCTAGAGGTAGCAATAAACACCAGTTGGGCTAAATACCAATCTGTGATGATATTACCTAGGATGAAAATGTCAATGTGGACTCGGGTTTTTCACAATTGCTACAATTCCTCACCTCTAGTTTCTGTTTATAGGTAAGTTTGGTAACAAGTTTTCCATTTATGTTATTGCACTTGTCCTTGGGGCCAATAGCAACTTAACTGATCATCATACAACAGCTGCAGATAGGATTCTGACATACCCATCACCAATCCCAGTATTCAGGTCCCCAGAGGTGGCTGACTTCGTAACAAATGAGCCAAAGTTAACATATCAAACATCCAAGCAGAAATAATGTATTTTGCCAGGAGAAGTTAAGGGTTAAAATACTCATCTTCAGATTTGCTAGAGAAGAGAGTAACACTTGAAAGAAGCAAAGTATCTTAAGGGAAAGTTCCTGCCTTACAACTGACCAAATTCTTTTCCTTGACAACCAATAGATAAGACCTAAAATCAGGCATGTAGAAGTAGTGTGTTCAGGCTTGAAGGAGCTGTTAATTAAGGGACTGTCCTCACAGAAATAAATGGTGGGCTCATGACTCAAATTAAGTCACTTGAACTCCTCTCAGAACCCTGACTGTTGATTGGAGTAATTCGATAGCAACAATACTCTGACAAGATTCTCATATTTACTAGATTAGTAGATACATACTGATTCCTGCCTATTTTAAGCCTCAATCACTAGCCTTTCCTTTGAGTCCCTACTCTATTCAACATCCATCCAAAAAATTATTTTCTGCTTAACATTTCACTAGAATCAATTGCTATTGTTTGCCAAGAAAAAATTTAAAGGATAACTTCTTTTATATATGAGAAAACTTATGCTTACTGTGGTTAAGTGAATTCTCTATTGTCAAACTTTAAAATCAGAGCTAGGATTTTAATTCAGGTACCTCTGATCTTACGAAGCCAGTGCTCTAGATGAAATGTCTCTGTAATAGATGGAAAAAGTTAGTTTTATTCTATTCAAGGTAGGATATTTTTGAACAGTTTTTAGAAATCTGAGAGACTGCAGACATTGGTCCTTCTGGTCATTCATACTGTTAAGGGGTTTTATTGATGGCTTACCTAAACAAATAAGTGAGAATGCACTAAAAGCCACTGAATTGTACACATTAAAATAATTTTATTTATGTTAATTTCACAATTAAAAGTGCCTCCTATGTGCTAGATGCAGTTGTAAACACTATATATATATCTCACATTTAATTTCCAAAGCTATCTTATGAAGTAGGTTATTGTTACCATCCCCATCTTACAGGCAGGAAAACTGAGGCATAGAAAAAAAAATTTTTACTTGCCCCATGGTCACAAGGCTGCTAAAGTAGTGAATTTGGAATTCAAACTGAAGAATTCAAGCTCTGGATCCCAAATCTGCATTTTTCAACATTACACTCTTCAAAAACTGGGAATACTTGATCATAGTCTAGATCAACATTGTCCAGTAGAACTTTCTGTGATGATGAAAATGTTCTATATCTACATTGCTGAATAGAGTAGCCATGAGCCACATGTGGCTACTGAGCACTTAAAATACGGCCAGGACAACTGAATAACTGAATTTTTGATTTTGATTAATTTTAAATTATTTAAATTCAAGTAATCTTATGTGGCTATGGGCTACCATATTGGATAGTGCAAGTCTAGACTGATGATTTTTTAAGTTATTCTTTAGGGCAAAGAAATTCCCCTAGATGTGTGTTCTTTCTGGGTAATACAAAGAGGTGGGAAAAGAATTGGAGCAGTTCAACATCAAATACTTCCCTGTCTTCTGCGAACTTTTTAAGTGTAAGAGGCAGATTATCAATCCCAACCATTGTGAAATAGTATAATCATCAGCTTTTTGTCGTATCAACATTCTGAAAGTCAGAAGTTTCTTGACATTCACCACACTCACATATTTGGCCCAAATTAAAAAAAACATTATTCAGGATAACCTCAAATACAATTCATAACAAAGACAGCCAGTCTGTGGTAATACACGGTAGCATCCTTTCATCCGATCTTTGCCACAGACATCTTTGACACAAACATGTTGCCACGAGCATGCTCAATGCCATAACTAATTGGCCATAAGAGAATTTTGCCAAAAAAGAAAATAACACAAAATAAAAGAGGGACAATAAAAAAGACACAAAGAAACATGAGACATGAATAACAACATCAAAAACAGTTAATTGCAAAATACAAAATATTTGAACATTGAATATTTAAAATGCAGGTAAATTCATCGCAAAACTGCACACGTAACTGGTTTTATTTTGTGGGTTGTAACTAAGTGCTTGTCTTCCAAGCCTTTAGTTCATAGTATTTATGTATTTTTTTTAGTTGTTGATTTGTCTCCTAATTTAGCATCCCACTTTTTCTGTTTCACTAAAATTTCTTCCTTCATTAAGAGAGGTATCAGTTTCCAAATACTAGGATGCTTATCTGCAAGCTGAGCTTTGCATTGTGAAAGACTTAAACACACTTGTTTGTTTTGGGCGTGTTACTTCATGTCTATTGATAGACATTCTGAAGTTCTACGGGAAATGTGGGTTCAACAATGTGCCTTCAAATCAGTGAAGGATTTGCGAACTGATATATTATCACTTTCTAGTATAATATGCAATGTGGGTTTACCCTCTCTTATTTCACACTTCTAGTAAGTTTTGTCACCGTATTTTCTATCATGTTGATATACGTCATTGTTATCATCCACAGTTTTAAGGCTGCCGTGTTACTCTTCACTGTATAGACCACTATGAGCGCTGAGATTTATGTAAGACAAAAATGACAGTACTGCCTCAAGGAGAAATGAAATGAATCTGTCAACCAGTTGAAAGCAAACTGTCAAACCAAATTGTCAACCAGTTATTTTATCTTTTATGACACAATGGAGCCAATTGGTTATGCAGTGAAAATGTTTGTGGCAAAGATGTCTAAGGCAAAGGACACTTACGGTGAAAACAACAGACACACCTTCCATCCTTTTGCTGAGATGCAGGACTGAATGAACTTTGAGTAAGTATATTAGACGTTTGGTGTAAAAGAACTGTCATCAATGTAAGGTGCAGATCTACTGTACTTCACACTACAAGGTTCTCTTCCGTTTGTTTCTTCATCAAAGTTGAATTTCTTTTTGTTTCAGGCCCCAGGTTGTCATGTTTTATTTCTCTTCTTCTTACATTTGTTTGTAACGTCTATGTCTTTAATACAGACAACCAAGGTGCCAAGAATGAATAGTCATTTTTTTTTCAGTTCCAAGTATCTCATACACGTACCAGAATACAATTTATAACCATAACTAAGATTATTCTCAAAAAATAAAATAAAAGATATTAACATTATCCTAAGTCAGAACCACTTCTGTTAATATATCACAAATTAACCTTGCACTTTGCATATGCAAGCAACAAATGAATGACTTTAATTTGTTCAAAAAATATCTGAGTTAACATGCTGGACATTGCATTAGATATTCAAATGAAACAGTAACCAGCACAGGCAAAAATCTTCCTCTCATTAAGCTAGAAAAAAAAAATAATAAACATAGCAGTTAACAGTTAATATTTATATGGAACTTAACATGTTGAAGCATGTAGGAACAATATAGGAAGAGTATGTTTGTGAATGAAAATCAGATGTTCAGTTGTGGGCATAAGAAGGCTGAGGAGACTAAAGTCTATAAGAGTTAGAAGTTAAAGGGACAATGTTATTGGGAAGGGAGAAACAAAATATGGCAAGAGCAAAGGTCAAGTTTCAAGGGGAAGGTCTATGCTGGAGTTACAAATTTAGAAGTGATAACCACGTAGCAGGTACCTAAAGCTACAAGACAGGATGACATTACTCAGTGAATGAGTAAAGGTAGAAAAGTCAGAAGATCCAAGTACTGAGCCCTGGAGCATGAAGCACAGAAAGGCTGGAGACATAAAGAGGGATGGATAAGGAAAGGCCAGAAAGATAGGAAGAAATCCAGGTAAGTGCAGCATCCCCAAAAGAAGACGTTTGAAGGGAGAGAGTGATTAACTGTGTCAAATGCTTCTGATAAGCCAAGAAAGAAGAGAAATTGGCTGTTAGACCTACAGATATGAAAGATATTCATTATAAGAATATGTTAGTGGGAGTAGTTTGGATAAAAACCTGATTGGAGTGGTTTCAAAAAGAATGAGAAAGAAACTGGAGAGAGCAAGTTTCTTTAAATCAATCCAGCATAATGAAATGAGTATGTGTATACGATGATATGCATATCACGTGACAAAGTCAAGTTTGCAAGAGATAGAACTTTCCTTACATTTTTTTATAATTGAATTCAGTAATTTGTTGAATAAATAAACAGAGTTCATTGCAGCATTATTTGTAATAATAAAGCATTGGAAAAACTTGACTATTAAGTTAAGGATTGTTTGAAAAGCATATTAAAATAAGTAGCATATGATTTGCAGAGTATGGTGCAGCTATATTATTACAGAGCTGTTGGAGAGACCAGGTGAATCCTACACTTTTTGATATTGAAAGATCAGCAATATATTTTTGATGAACAAAGCTCATGGCAGTATACCATTTATAATGCAGTTTCTTTATTGTGTATCAACACATGTTTTAACTAGATGAACTTGACAGGGTGCAACTGTGAAAAATTATTTTGGTCAATACTGTTACACTACTGAGGTATTAGAATAGTCTTAGTTTCAAGGGTTAAAATATTCAGTACCATCCAAGCCAGAACTTTCATCTCACATCTCATGAAAAGTATCTCTCCTTCCTTAGCGCTTAGCTGCTCAAGAAGGCATGGTCTGCCTTTTCTGTTTTTCTCCCGTCTCTGCCCCACAGCGAGTTGCTGCTTCTGTTCCTCCAGAATGGGCATGAGATGGAAAAAGTGAACGAAGTTCTCCTGGCTGATTCTGTAGTAATTTGGAATCAGTGTTCTACATGCTGGTCTACGTCCAATTGCTGGCTTGCCGGCTCTTTTTCCCAAGAAATGCTTTCCTGGCTTCTCTAAAGTCTTCCCCGTTGTGGATCTTGAATATTACTGTCCTCTGGGATAAGGGAACCCTCATAGTTGGCCTCTGGACCCTCCACTTCAGCCCCTGCTCTGACAGAACCTCCCCTATAGCTTCTCTCTTTTATCTGGCCTCTCCCTGTCAGAAATTGTCTTAAGGAACATTGAGAGTGGACACAGGCCAGTGCAGTCATACACAATATTTAACTTATTTTTCTTAAACAATGAAAGCCTCTTGAAGAAATCTGAGAATTAGCTACTTCGCTATATCCTTCTGCCAAGTTTGACTGACAATAGATCTTAGATGCATTCGGCTACCCTCAGATGTTTCTTAAACAAATAGTCAGAAGCAAGACTGAACAGTTCTCACAAGGTTCTCTGAAAGCTGGATGATGGTCCAGCTCTCTGAACTTTTAAGTGTTCCTAAAAGCATCTTGCATGAAAGGTTTATTCATGGCAGACAAGACAACATTCAAGAAGTAGGTTTTTATTTACCTTCTAGTGGATATAAGACAACCAAAAATCTCCCCAAACTAATGAATGGGAACAGCACTAGCTAAGGATAAAGCCTTAAGAGCCATCCCTAGAACAAATGAGAAAGGTGTTTCATCTGATTATCTGATTACTAGGGCTGTTTCTAAAGTATTTTAGCCAATCAGCATAGCTTGGGTAGTCTGATTTCACCTATGAGAATCCATTTAAACATCCTTATGTTATTTAAGATGCTGTAAATTTTACCAGTGAAAAGCCATTTCTGCTCTTCGTCATCAAAGTGTCTGGTGTTGATATGGGCACAGGTAAAGCCTTGTAGCACAGCTAAAGGCTTGTAATAGGCGCCCCTGGAGTGCAGACTCGTGCTTTGAAGGGACTAGGACAGTGCGTGAAGGGCATTCGGAAATGACAGTAACTTGCCTTCCTGAGCCGCCTGGTGGCCTATGGGAAACAGCTCTCCCTCAACACCAGCAGTCTATTTTCCTTCGTGGACAAGGGCACGTAGCGGGCCCGAGTGGCACAATTCGTCCACTCGGTCATCACCTAGGTGCACAAGCCCAGTTTCTCCACCCACCAGCACAAACCTTCCAGGAAACTCAAAGAGAAGAGCTCACCCTGGTGGGAGGCATCACCTGCCTGGCAAAGGGCCAGATCACTAGGCTGAGAAACCTGTTTGACATCTCGATCCTGATGGAATGGCTCTCCTGGGGAGACCCCGGAGCCGGGACCCCGGGGATCGGATCTCCTGCTGCAGTCCTGCCAGCACCGGGAGCTCATCCCAGACCTGAGATCAGCAGCATCCACCTCGAGCTGCACCCACAGTCGCTGACGTGACAGCAGGTGCTCACCCTGCAGCCAGGGCGCAGGAGCGGAAGGAGCTGAGAGCACCAGCGACGCCTCGTTCAACGCTCAATTTCAGAGCGTCTTCTGCAAAGCACCCCGGCTCCATGACCTCGGAGACTTGACCTGCCCGAGGTGCATGCTCCTGTAACAGTAGGTCCCCTTGGACAGACCCGTTCTGTACAGGCTGCGTGAAGACGCCCTTCCCAGACAGAAAAAATCAGCCCTAAACTTAAAGCTTAAACTAAGGAATGTAAACACGTCACACGGACATCAAAACGGGGCAGCGCTCTACGATGCCTTCAACCCAGCTCCGTCCCATGTTGTGAGCCACGACCTCAACACCTGGGGCCCTATGGCAGCAACCTTCTCGGAGTCTTCTTGCTGTTAAAGCAGTTCCAACCAGGCTTTTTCATTTAAAGAATCGTGTGAGGTGAGAGGCATGAGAAATCTTCTTTTGCAGCCCCCCCAAACTGCTGGAAGAACAGTTCAAGCTTGACCAAGAACTCGGTAAACGCCTCCCACTCTGGGCCCATGGCCTGAAGCTTGGCTGGCATCCAGCCACAAGGCTCAGCAAGTGTAAATTTCTCCTTTGGCTGAAAACTCCAGTTTCCATTATTGGTTTTCTTGAAGCTTGAGGTGAGGTTGAGGGTTGAGGAGACAGAGATGAGGGGATGGGTAGGGGAAAGAATCTCCCTCCCCTCCCCAGGGCATAAGAGGGGCAGTGGCACAGCCCTTCCTAAAAAGGGTGGAGGGTTCTCTTCAGAATGTAAATTTCTGGTGCTGTGAGTTTTGAGCTTCAAATAATATTCACATTCAAATAAAAACTGTCAGTTAAAATAGGAGACAAACTTACGGTTGCCAAAGGGGTAAGGGATAAATTAGGAGTTTGAGATTAGCGGATACAAACTACTATATGCAAAATAGATAAACAACAAAGTGCTACTGTGTAGCACAGGGAGCTATTCAATCTCCTGTAATAAACCATAATGGAAAAGAATGTGAAAAAGAATATATTTATATAGGTTTGTGTATGTATAACTGAATCTCTTTGCTGTGCACTAGAAACTAAAACAATATCCTAAATCAGCTATACTTCAATTTTAAAAAGCCTGTTGATTAAAATCTAGCAGATGTATTTTGTGCTCATTTAATAAATATTTATGGAGTGCCTTCTTTATGCCACTGTCTGGTCTTGGCATGGGATGTGTCTAATATACCGTCTTCACTCCCTGCTGGTTACCTCAGGGGAGTGGGTGGCTGGCTTTTTATAATTTATACTATGGATTTATTTTATACTATGGATTTTTATTTACCTTCTAGTAAATAATTTTATATTATGGATTTTTTTCCCCAACAGAACCCATAGATTTGATCTTTAAGTTTGTAAATTATTTTCAGAATGAGAGCAAACCTTATTCTACTTCTCTTCACCACACATACTTTTAACTTCTTTATCTAATATAACAAGTCAGTTACTGTATTTTGAAAATGCAAAATGCTGGCGGTCATCTTTCCCCTTTGGTTTGTGATATTCTAAAACCATTGCTTACAAGCTTTAAAAAAGAAAAGCTGCTCCAGTGACTTATCTTATTTAGTAAGTGTAATTGCTCCTCTATAAAGCATTGATTAAACTTTAGAATGTAAAAGGTCAGATGTAGATTTATGCAAGATAAGACTATGTCTCACTGCCAACTCATTCAAAAATGACATTGCTACCTACCTTGTCCTTCTTTGTGTCCCTGAAACATCTCTTTGGGATTTATAACAACCAGTTAGAAATGTGTACCCTAGATGCAATTAGCCTCTCTTGAAAGTCATGGTCATCTGGAGGAATTACTCAGTTGTTCACTGCACCCCCAAAATCAATTGATGAGAGATGAATCTTTTACTTAAAATTGGAGAGTTATGAGAAGTGGGAAAGTGGATTCACATCAAATACTCTGTAGCAAAAACTTAATCAAATGCTTAAGAATTAGTTATCTATTGAAATGTAACAAAATACTCCAAAACCCTATTAGACTAAAAGATAAACTTTGCTTTCTCATCAATTCCATGGGCCACGAATCTGGACATGGTTTAGTTGGGTGTCTCTGTCTCAGAGTCTCTCACAAGGCTGCAATCAAGGTATCGGCTAGGGTTATAGTCATCGCAAGGCTGAACTGGGAAAGGATCCACTTCCAAGTCACTCACATGAGTGTTGGCAGGTTCTCAGCAACTATGTCCAGAAGCATCAGTTCTATTCCATATACATATTTCCTTAGGGCTATTCAAAACATGGCATCTGGCTTCCCTAAGACCAAGGAGAGAGAGAGAGAGAAAGAGAGAGAGAGAGAGGCAGAGAGAGAGAGAGGCACCACTCAAAATGGAAGCCACAGTCTTTTCATAATCTTGTTTTGAAAGTGACATTCCACTGCTCTACTATACACTGTCTGTTAGAAGTGAGTCTCCAAAACAGCCCACACTGGGGAGGAGATTATAAAAGGGTGTGAGTATTAGGAGACTGAGGGCCCTGGGGACCACCTTACAGGCTGCCTGCAACAACCTGTTTCACCTTTCTCTTCTCTACCCCTGCCATCCTCACCTCCTCAAAATTCATAATCTTAGCCAGAATATCTCTCATTCTTTTCTTCTTTCTAGGCAATCTAAAATTCTATTTTTCATTGCATCATTTCTCTTTAGTTAAAACACCCATTTAACAAAAGAAAAACATACTAGTTTAGCAGAATGTGGACACTTGTTTCTTAAATATGCCCCTTGAGTGGTCTTAATAGTATAAATGGAAGCATGGAAAACTTACTATAATGTTATACTTAGGATTAATTATTTCATATGACTCTACTGCAATTAAGACTTTATTACTATAAAGTACTTGGAATAGTCTCCATAATTAAATCTTTAAGGAAAGAGAAGCTGTGCTCAAGTGAATTCTGTGTTATCACTGGTCATATTTATAGTGAGGCTTCCCTGCAATGAACTGTGATTTTTCACGAGTTTTCTTTTTCTTTTAAGCTAAATTTTACTCAAGCCAAAATGTGTGTTTGTTTCCAAAGCTTCTTCTTATCCCTCTGTGTCTCAGTACTAGTTCAATTACAGTGAAGAGGAACACAAAAGCTTCTGACATTAGGGCCAAGAACAATGTTGGTTACTAAACTCAGTCTCACCTTGCAACAAGCAGCCTCCTCGGGAAACACCGTGTTCTATTTTCCTTGTCTGCAGAGTCAGTAACGGATAATGCTATGTAGCCTTGAGTGCTCAGTGAACAAATGATCCAGGCCCTTGAAGAGTTTTGATAGCTTAGTGGTCTCTTTCCCTTTACTTTTGATACTGTGTTTGTTTTGTTTTGGGTACTAGGTTAAATTTAAGCCGTTCCCTGAGCTTGTCCAAAACCTTCTGAGGGAATACACTTTGATGTAATACCTCTCAGGCAGGCTTTTGCTGATTTTCAACTTCTCTTTCACGTTTGAAAATTAATTCCCTCTGATCTCTGGAAATGAGAAGAGAAATTATATGCATTCTGTCAGCTCACTATCCATAGTAACATAACTTGACTATTCCAGAATTCTCTTGCACAGGAAGATGAAAGTGCAAATAACTTTATTTATTGTTTCAAGACTTTTTTGAAAATCCATCCATCTGAACATAAGAAAATTTAGCCAACCCTTACGGAAGGACTCAGGACAGCAACTGGCTCAACCAGGATCATCAAATGATTGTTTGCTTCTCATTTGGAAACTTGGGCTCACTGTGTCCACAATCCTCTATGATTATATTAGAAATTTTGCCCGATCCCAAACATGCCTTCACAATAAAAGACCTACTTTGAATCAGACCCCAAAACCTCATAAATATTTCATCTTTGTTCCCTCCCATTCCAAACACAATTAAGACTCTACCGGGGTGAAATGCTCTCCCTTAGTTTGGCCAGTAATAATCTTATCTATGAGTTAGTTATTTTATCTTGCTTTATCTACAAGTTATTTGGGTGGTCTTTTGAGAGAATTGATAGTTGATGGAAGCAACCAAGATATGGCTACATAGGGAAAAAAATTAAGTGTTAATTACTGTTTATTCATCTCATATGAATCCTACTTTTCTCAGTGAGAAATATAATGATACACCCAAGTTGTATGATCTAAAAGTGATAAGTTAAATATGTCTAGGAAAAGTAAGACAAACACTTTAAATAAAATTATAGAAAGTTCAGCAGTGATAAGTCATGTTACCTGAGATGGAATATTCAGCATCTTGGAAGTCAGACAAGCAGAGAGTTGAATAAGTGGCAAAGTTATGTTGTATACATTGTCTTCTTTAATCAGGGTAATGTGGGAAAGAAGTTACAGAAAGAATAGATTTAAGAAAAAGCTTCTATGTACAAGCAAATTTCATGGCCTGCACCTAGGTCGTTTGCTTTGCAGATGATAACGTGTTGAGTGTGAGCTCGAATGGTTGTAAGTTCAAGTGGGCTCACCAATATGTTTGCTATCACGAAGTTGAAAACATGAAAATACCACTTTGGTTATTTTGGTGTATATAAGAGTCGTGGTGGAGATAATAAAATGTCCCCTTCAGTGCTGCTATTGAGCGTAAACTTCCCTTCCAGATATAGATATGCATTTTCATTGTAGCAGCATCTCTAACAGCCCTGATGATCAATTATCTGTCTTGTTCAATTAGAAAAGAGAGCTATCACCCTTGTCCTTCTGTTGAAGTTGACCTTGAACATCGAGCTATAGCTCTTCAGAGGTGGTCATCCTGTCCTTGGGCTCCTGCCACCTCAGTAACCAACACCACATCCACTCAGCATTACAGCGTGTTTTAAACCCAGTGAACTTTTTTTGTCTCCAGAACAGAAGTGCATTTAAAGTTCTTTTTATGAAGTAGACGTTCTTCACCTTCATCGATGAGAAATCAGCACAATGGCAGATGGAATCTCAGGTCGCATGAAATGAGGATTCAAGAAGAGAGAGAAGCAGCCCTTGAGTGGGTTCCTCTCTTTACGTTTAGAAGTAAAATGAATACCTCTGTTTTGCTTTCTTTCTTTCTTTTATTCTTTTTTAATTTAAAAATGCATATGGACAAGGTTATCCAGTGTTACGTAGAATGTCTGACTGTGTCATCAATGTGCCATTTTGTGAGATTAAGGAAATTAAACCCCATGATTTGGTACGTGGGCTACCAATAGTCTAGCAACTATCTCTACATGAACAGTATGAATCTCTGTACATTTTTTTTCTTGTAGAATTGTGGTAGCCTTCTTATCTTTGATGTTTACCGTTTTTATTTGGAATAACTTAAATTTTCACTTCTCGATGCGAATTCAGTTTCTAGAAGTGTTTGTCAAATCTATTTTCAATTCACACAAGCGTACTGAAATGTGACACCCAAATTAAAATACCCGTACCTTCATCAAGGTTCAGAGATTAAATACATCAAAAAAACACCTATGCATTTATATAATATTATTTTTTAATTGAAAAAGATTTACCTTTTCTGATTTTAAACTCATTACTTTTATTTGTATTAACAGATATTTTTAAAATTCCATATTAATGCAAAGAATCATCTTCAACCCTGACATGTTCCTTCTGGTGCACATAAAAATTTCCCATTGTTATTTTTCAGGTATTTTTAGAGAATTGCTAAAAACCCACTTTTAAATAAAAATCAACAAATAATGATTATTTTCTTTCCAAAGCCATATTAATGATGAGTTTTCTATTGCTGTATTTAAAAAAAAACCCCAAAACTTAGTGGTTGAAAAAAGCCTTTTATTTGCACCTCCTTAATAAAAAAATTAGAGGGTGGGTGGATATAACTCAAGTGGTAGAGCACATGCTTAGCACACATGAGGTCCTGGGTTCAATCCCCAGTACCTCCTCCAAAAATAAAGAAATAAACCTAATTGCCTACCCACGCCCCCTAAAACCTAAATAAATAAATAAATCACTCTTCCAAAAAAAAAAAAAAAATGGGGGCTGAGCCTAGCTAGGTGGTTCTTAGGCCGAACACTCTTGGGTCACCTATTCAGTTGTCAGACAGCTGAGGGCTGAAGGGTCATCTTGAGTGGCCTCATTCACTTGTCTAAGACATCAGCAGAGATGGCTGGAAGCAACTGGAATGGACTCTTCCCATGAGGATAGCAGCACTTTAGAGAGAAAAAGTAAAAACTGCAAGGATTCTTGAGGTCTTGCTCAGGAATCACATAACTTCACTTTTGTCTTAATATACTGTTCCATTTAAGTCAGTCCAAATTTAAGAAGCAAGGAAATACATTCTGTGATTCAACAGAGGAGATTTCAATACATTTTGGTCATTTTTATTCTATCACAGTATCAGCAATGTTATATGTAACATAATATTAGAAATTCAGTTGAATACTAATAAAATATGTTTATAAAAACTATATTTTCTCCAAAAGGCAGAAGATAGCTTCAATATTATTTTATTGCTGAAAGTTAAATTCCAAACCCACAAAATAATTATTCATATTTTAATTGGCTTGAAAAATGCCCAGTCAATTCTTAAATATATAGGATCAGAATAAATATTCAGGGTCTTTTAAAATCAAACTTGAAGACAATAGGTTTTTTGTTTTCCAAGTGTTTAATTACAGTGATGAGAAACTATTGACACGGTAACATTTTAACATTTATGAATGTGACCATCAAACTGAAATCTGAAAATGATACACGAGTATCTCCTTAAATAAAAAATGGAATACAGGATAATATATTTTTTTCTTTTTTTGGTCACCTTGAAATATTTATCTCAAATTTTCCCTTTTTTTTCCCATTACATTTATCATGGGTAGCAAACTTTAAACAAGAATTAAACAGTTACAGTGAATATATACTACATTCCAAGCAGATTTTATGATTATTAAAAAGACTGTCCCTTTGAATGTCTTTATGAAGTTATTTATAAACTTTAAAAAATGTCTGGAGGATAATGGTGGTTATCTGAATTTGAATCTTTACAATATAAAAAAATCTTGAATCAACAGAAATGCAAATAAAACCACACCTGACCCGTCATCATTACTAGGAGCCAGAGAACATCAAGCAGTTCAAAGTACATGGAAGCAGAGAATACACCACAGATTCCAACACAGCTACCACTGAAAGGTCTGGCTACTACTACAAGACCATGGGTTTAGCCGTCAGGAATGAGGAGACTTGGAGAGACTTAGCTACTCCATGCGAAATAGGAGAATGAAGTGGATGACTTAATGCCGAGACAAAATCCATCCCAGAGAACATCAGACTCTAAGTACTAAATTCCTGAGCTCAGGACCAGGCCTTGGTAAATAGTCTCATGACTAAATAAATCATTTCAGAGTATTAAGAATAAAGGACACTTCAAAATTCTTTCTGTGAAACAAGCATAACACATAGGTAATCTTGAAAAAGATAGAATAAAAAATTACAAGCTGGTATCACTTATGACTATTGGTACAAACATTCTAAACAAAATGTTAGCGAATAGACTACCAAACCTTAGAAAGAAAATAATAAACCATGATTTAGTAGATTTTTATACAGATAAAGCAAGGGTGACTCAATATTAGAAAAATCTATTAACATAAATTCACTATATTAGTAGGTTTCAGAAGAAAAATTATATGGTTCTCATCATAGATGCTGAAAAGGCCTATAACAAAATTCAACACTTATTTTTTATCAAAAAAAATTTGAGAAAGTGAGAATGGATAGATTTTTTCCTTAGCATGATCAAGTGGATAGCCTACACTACATAATAAGAAACTACAGACATTTGTCACTGTGGTCAGGAAAAAGTCAAAGATAACAACCATATCCACTATTACTAAACATTTTTCTAATAGAAATAATAGCTAATGTAATTTTAAAAGAGGGAAAAATGAGACAAGAATTGGAAATAAAGAAATAAAATTTTGTTTGTTTTCAGGTGACATGATGGTATGCCTGTAAAATGGTAGAGAACCAGAGATAAAATTGTTCAAACAGTATTCAGCAAAGTAACAGGAGTTAAAATTATCATGTAAAAATCAATAGCATACGTATACTCAAGTAAAAACCACTTAGATGATATAAAGATAACAAAAACCGCATTCAAAACGTCAATAAACAAATAATAAACAAAAACTGAAGAATAAACCTAGAATGAAATATTCAAAATTTACACATAAAAAGCTATAAAATACTCATGAAAGTCACAAAAAAAACTGACTTGAACAAATGGACACATCTCCCTTGTTCTTGGTTGGAATATTCCAAGATCATCAAGATGTCAGTTTTCTCTAAGTCAATTTATAAATTTAATGCAATCCCAATAAAAATGTCAATGGAACTAAGCAAGTTTATAATAAAATTTATATGGACAAATAAGCAGGCAAGAATAGATAGGAAAACTGAAAAGAAAGAACTGTAAGAGGAGACTACTTCTACCAGGGGTTTAAAAGTACTATAAATGTCCTTAAAATCATGTGGTACTAGTGAATAAACAGACAAATAAAGGAATTTCTTGGATATGTTTCCAGGAAAACCAACTAAAAGAAAAAAATAGGAGAAAATACCTGTTACTTTGGGCAAAGATTTTTAGGACACAAATGGAATCAGGACACAAATGGAATCCGAAAAAGGAAAAATATAATTAATTCAACTTCTTGAAAATTAAAAACTTTTGCTCTTCAAAATAAACTTTAAAGAAAATTTTTTAAAAATTGAGAGAATATATTTTCAAATTATATACCTGACAAAGCATTTGTATCCAGAATACATCAAGTACTTCTAAAGCTCAATTAAAAAAAAAAAAAAAACAGCCCCCAAAATGAGCAAAGTATTTGAACAGACACTTCACAGAAGTAGATATAGGATTGACCAATAAGCACATGAAAAGATGCTCAACATTGTTAGTCATCAAGGGAATGTAAATTAAAATCTCAATAAATTACTGACAGAAATCAATTAGAATGGCCAATGGAAAAAAATCAATAATAATGCAAAGTGTTGACTAGGTTATGAAGTGAATGAAACTTTCATTCATTTATGATGAGCATGTAAAACTTTACAACACTTTGGAAAACAGCTTGGCAATTTCTTAAAATGTTAAATTTATAACTACCATATGATCTGGCCATTCTACTCCTAGGTATATGCTTAAAATAAAGAGAAATACATGTCCATACAAAGATTTGTAATGGTGTTTGTAGAAGCTAGAAGCTTTATTTGTAAATCTCAAATCTAGAAATAAGCCACATGTCTACCAACAGGTGTAAGAATAAACAAATTATGTCATAAAATGTAATACTACTCAGCATTAAAAATCAATGAATTAGTGATAGTACAGCAACATGAATGGATCTCAGTATTACCATGTTATGTGAAGGAAACCAACATAAAATATTACATACTATAATTCCAGTTTTGAAAAATTCTAAAATAGGCCATACTAACTTACAGTGACAGAAAGCAGATTAATAGTTGCCAACGGCCGTGAAAGGGGGAGAAGATGACAGAGAAGGGTACAAATAAATTTTTGGAGGCAATAAAAGTGTTCTATACTTTGATTGTCATGTGATTATGTTACTGGACTAAACTTGGGTCCATTTGCCCAATACACAGTGAAGTCAGTTTACCGACACCAAGTTGTGGTGAAGGAAATGTGCCCAACGTGGGTCCACGCAGGGAGACAGGAAGCTCATGCTTTAAAATGTAAGTTTGAACAGGGTTTGGTTCTAACAGATTTTTCTAGGATGAGTCTAAGTATTCAACCAAGATTCCTAAGTCAACATATTGATTTTCTCAAAGTTTCAGAGGAAAACCCATTCTGCAACTTCTAAGTCCTTTTCTTAAAAACCAATATGATTTTTGCTTTATATATTAAATTATCTTTTCTGTGTTTAATACAGAAATACTATGCAGCAGCAATTCAACATTAATTATGCTGTAAATACCAAATATTCCTTAAAAAAAAAAGCCTACTACAGTAACAGTAGTTATAAGCTAAGGTTATTACTGTAGTGCCAAACCTTCCTCTGGAGGTGAGATAGTATTTTTGCAACATACAAAACCACTTTGGGTTATCACATAACTACCTAGCATCAGTAGCAGGTTGTGGTACTGACCTTGACATGCCTCCACAAAGTTAGGAAACTAAAAGTGAGCTGAAACTGTCTTAGATAAGCAAAGCTCTTGGATGCTGGTGAAAACAAATAAAGATCCTATCTAGAGAAAAATGCTCCCAAATCAGGCTCCCATAGAAACATTCAAATATAAACAATCAAAGATCACCAAACACACAAGAAAACATCTCCAGCGATTGAAAGTCCTAGAAAAAAGTCCTAACACTCAGTGTGACTATATTTGGAGACAGGGCTGTTGGGAGTAAATTAAGATTAAATGAGGTCATAAGGGTGAGGTACTGATTCCCTAGTATTGGTGGTCTTATGAGAAGAGGAAGAGATCTCTCTCTCTCTCTCTCTTTCTCATGTCCCGAGGAAAAGTTTTGTGAGGACACAGACAGAAGGTGGCAATTTGCCATTCAGTAAAAGAACTTCTACCAGAAACTGAACTCAGCCATAACCTTGATGTTCGACTTTCTAGCCTCCAGAACTGTGAGAAAATTAATTTCTGTTGTTTAAGCCACTCGATCTATAACACTTCATTATGGCAACCTGAACAGACTAAGAAACAAGATGCATTTTAAAAAAGAAAAAAAAATCTAGAATTAAAAAAAATATATAATTTACCAAAAATTTTTAATTGCAAATTTAAACAGAATATTAGAGATTGCTATAAGAGAACTAGTGAAGTGGAAAATAAATATCTAGATGATCCAAAGACACTATTAAGAAGACGGTAGCAAAGTCATGTTAGGCAGAACTATTCGCAATACTTACATATGGTAAAAGACTGATACCCATAACATGTAAGGAATCCTTATAAATCAATAAAAAATATCAACAATCTAATTTTTTTTAACTGGACAAAACATTGAACAGGCACTTCAAAAAGAAGAAAACTTGATAGATAATTAGCACATGAAAAACAGTCATCAGAGAAAGCCCAACTAAATCCACAAGGAAATACCACTGCTCACCCACTAGAATGGCTAAAATTAAAAAGGCTGATCACAAAAATATTTCAGTAAAGCTGTCCTAACCTTTCCTGTGGAATTGCAAGATGGGTAGAAATACTTTAGAAAATATTTTGGTAGAACCAACTAACACATTCCTTACATACAACCTGTGACCCAACAATTCCACTTGGTGTATACCCAAAATAAGTAAGTGCCTATGTTAAGAAAAAGACATGTTTATTTGTAATTTATCCAAAACTGAAAACTACCCAAATAATCTCAACAGGAGCATTGATAAAAATTGTGGTATATTTATACAATAGATTACTACATGGAATCAACGAGTAAATGACTATACAATGAAACACAGAGATTAATTCCACAGACACACTGTGCAGTGAAAGAAATCAAAGACAAAAGTGTACTGACTGTACAATCACATTTTTATAAGTTTTAAAAATGATCAAAATTATAGTACTAGAAGATGGAATGAAGGCTACTTACCCTTGGAGGTCTCAAGGGAGCACAGGTGTGAGTTTTCTGGGAAGGTAGAAACATTCTGTCTTGATCTGGGTTGTGTAAAAATGTTTTAAAAATTCATTGAGATGTGCAATAGAGATTTCAGAAAGAGCAAAGGTGAAATAAAGACATTTCAGATAAACGAAAACAGAGTTTACAAACACTAGACCTTCACTTAATGAATTCTAAAGGACATACTTTATGAATGAGAATGACCCCTAAAGAAATATTTGACATGCAAGAAGGAACAGTGAAAAACAAATGTAGACATGTATGTATAAATGCGAGCAAGCAGTAGATGTGTAACTATTTATTATAATAAAGTCTAAATCAAAGGGTCAGAAAGTCAGAGTCAAGACGGTGGAAAGGAATGAGCTCTGAAGCAGGAAATGTTAAGACTTAGGTTTTAATCTTGCTTTTCACTTCTTGGTGCTCTTGGCAAAATTCCTTTAAACATCATATCTATATATTTAAAATAAAAATATAACTCTTTTGCCCTTTTTACAAAAGTGGCTATGAGTATCAAGGTCACTAATGAACACAGAGGATTTTGAAAACTGTAAAATATGATTAAGAAAGCATGTCTGTTGTTATTAAAGCATAAAATGAGATAACTAGGAAAAACTTTTAATATGCATTTATCTTTTTCTGCGAGAACTAGAGTAAGGCCAAGCGACGTGTCCTAGACCAGATAGCCAGTCAGTGACAATCCTTGTCCTAACATAAAACAAGTCCCCTGACTCCCAGTCTAGCACATTCTTTTCTTAATTCTTTGACATTGAGAGATGTAAAGCACAACAGGAATAACTCCTGAATATTAAACAGACAGAGAATAGTTCCCTATTTCTCTTTTTTCTGGCTATTTCTATGCCTTTGTGAAGAGAATATTATAGACACGTTGAGCATACAGAGCAAAGGTCTTATCAGGGCATCTAGCTTATTTCTCTCAGGCCTATTACCTTTGTAAAATTCAACTTATTATTATAAAAAAAATTAGCTGAAATCTAGTATCTTCAATCACACACACACTTTGAAATTACCTTAAGTGAATATATTTGGTGAGCCTGTTAAGGCAGTTATGACCACATTGCCATCCTCTTCGCTATCATCATTTTTTTTCATTAAGCCTCTATCAGAGGCTACAGAGGTTTTTTCTAAGTGTGGTGCAAAGAAAGAAATTCTCTGTTTCAAGTCAAGTGGCCAAGTCATTGGAGAGAATCCAAAAGTAGTATTTTTAAAAAAGCTTTTGGTGTCTCGTAATGCTCTGGACCCCTGCCAAAGAAAATCAACACACACACACACATACATACACAAACACACACACACACAACCCACACACTCACACATGCAAATTTTTAAATAGAATTTCAGGAAGCCCAAAGGCCTAAAGTTAAGAATGCTTGGTCTAAAGGCAGTAGATGGAAATGGAAGAGAAAAAGTAGCCCCTAACATATGGCTGTTCTTCTAGGAAACGTGGTTAAGTTCCTGTGTCAGCAGGCACCTAACTCCAGATGGGAGTTACACTCCCTCAAATGAAGTGAACTCTTTCATTATGTCATTCCCAGAAATGATCACCAGTGATCTCAAATCTTAAATATTCCTCTCAAAGTTGAGTTCAGTCTTAAGGTTAAAATCACTTTATTCTCTAGTGACCTTAACCTTATTCTCTACCAACCTTCCTTTATTGTCAATTTTATTTCTTTGTGTATCGATCTATTTATTTATTTATAATTTATTTTAATGCATTTGTTTTAGAAAAGGAACTCTAAAGCTTCAGTTACCCAAATAAAGCCAATAAAACTCCTCTTTACCTGGAGGACCTCAGAACATCCCAAAAGTCTTCATGTTACTACTAACAAGAAAATCACAAATGGTTAACAATTTGTGAACATGTATAAGCGAAACCTACATAAAAGTGAGCAAATCCTTAGTAACCCTCTTTATTCCTCAGTGCTCTCTGTTTAGAGTACTGGGACCATTCATTATGAGAAGAATCCAGGGCTCTATTTTGTATCAGGTTACAAAGTCTTGCAGGATTTAGTCTCAGATTTTCAGCAGAAGCACTTCGATGCGTTCTGCTTTCTTTGCTGCTGTGACCAGATGGAAGCATCACCTTCTTTTCCAGAAAGTCTATGAACAGGCAGAGTAAAGGTGACAGCTCACACGGAGCAGTGCCAGATGCTCTTGTTTATTCCAGAGTGTTTAGGGATATTTCTTGGCAGAAGTTCAATGGCTTTTTGGAGGATTTTCTAAAGAGTCGCTTTTTTGTGTGTGAAAATTTGCTTTTGTGTGCAGTACCAATAAAGAAAACATACTTTGCCCAGTAGACTGGACTATGATCTTCTTGGTTCACATTCTTTCCCCAAAATACAAGAAGATTTTTAAAAATCTAAGTGTGTGTATTTCAAAGGGATGCAGTGTTCTTGTCCACTTGCTCTCTTTAAGAAGATTGGAAAATGGTACTTGAAACTGTAAATTCACCCCTTTGTATGTTTCTTTGTATTTTCTAAAGCTGAGTCATAACTGTGTGGACTTGAAGTAAAAGTTATTTTAAAAACTGAATAGATGATAAGTGTCAAGCATGTTTATTTTACTCTAAACTCGAGCTATGTTAAGACTGGAAAGACTATCCTAGCCTTGTTTAATCAGCACATTTCTGGTATCACTGTAAAGAAAGCAGTGTTGTCAGTGCTTAAGGGAATGGGTGTTGGGTTCCAGGTTTGGAAGCTTACTAGCCACCTAACCTCGTCAAGTTTATTTACCTTCTTTTTGCCTCAGTTTCCTCATGTATAATATAACATCATCATAATAATAGTATCCATCTTATAGGATTTTTGTGCGGACTAAATGAGTTTTTCATGAAACATGTTTGGAAAAGTACCTGGCACATAGTAAGTACTCATAAATGTCAGCCACCACTACAAGCATCGTCAGTATCACTATTATGCTGTCATTTTATTTTGATCCATTACACTATAAAAAAGTGTGTTCTTCCTTCTCGGGTAACACTTGTTTTAGGGAAAATGTGTCAAAAATATTCTATTAGAGATGGCAGGAACTTCAAGAGATTGTCCAACTTTAGCCTCCACAAATAAACCACAGGAGAGTTTATTCTGTTTGGGAGCTTTCCCAGGAAACCAAAACTAATATTTCCTTCATGATTTAAGAAAAATTTTAACCACTCTTATAAGCAACAAAAATCACGTTCTAACTTTCTCTTTCCCTCTCCCTCCCTCTCTGACTCACTCTTTCTATGTATATACATATATACCTATATCACCTATAGAAACATTTATTAACACTTTTTTAAAGTTAAGCAATTATTTTAAAAAGAAAAATGAAAAGGTTTATGAATTTTATTATATTAGAAACTCATTTCCTTATATCACTATCTTTCATTTTGGGGAAAACCAGTGTTACACATAAAATATATATCTAAAATAAAATATTTCATCACAAATGATAATTTAAATATCTCTGTTTATGAATTACCAAGGTTTGGATTTCAAATCTCAGGTAACTGATTCAAAAGAGATTTTAATTTATTTGATCATTTAATTAATATAATTAATTATGGAGCTATTGGTTATCTTCAAATTTGCTTAAGTTTGGGGACTTTGTCAAAGTAGATTAGCTTCTGTACTCCTAGAATACTTGTGTTCCTTTAATAGTATGGGCTGATTCAAAAATGGTAAAATACAGCTGTTAAAAATGTGTACTTGGCTGCATACAATATAAAAGTATGTGATGCCAATTTTGGTTGTTTACATGTAAATAACTTCTTTTGACTGTCATTAGATCTGTTCCGAGATGGTAATAAATACTTCTTGAAATAATTAAAAAGCGGAAGAATTTGGACAGGAATCTACAGATCTCAGCGCAGCGAGCGCAGTTATTGACGGCACCCCTTCTGCATAACTACATAATGTGGGAGACGCACTCACGTGTTCTCAGCTCCAGCCATATGGCAGTTTTTCCTGAATGACTTGGCTTCTTCCTTTTCTTTCTCTATCATTGGACTCTTATGGCTTTATTCCCTTCAAGTCTTGCCAGCTGGGAAGCAAAAAGAGTATTATTTTTGCCTCACTTATTCTTGATCCCTTTTTAATTATCCTTGGTTGCCTTAAACATGAACTTCATCCCGCTTGTGTCTACAATTTGAAGGATTCAGTTTGTGGAAACTGTTCTATTAGACAAGTTCAAGGATACACCTTCATTTAATACACTTTATTTTTCAATTTATCTTTTAAGGTGGGGGCTATGGAGTAGAGATTTAAATTCCCTAGAGTATAAATCCCTGCAAAAATATTGGGGAAAAGACTTAAAAACCCTCCACATTTTTTAAAGGATAGCTTCCTGATTATAAATCATATTTGGATTGGCTCTTCATGACCAAAAGAATATTCCTATTATGGATAACATGTTCATAACTTGATTTATTTTAACAATTGTATATAGCAATGCCAGTAGGTTGAAGATTACGCCCAGCCTTAGGAAAAATAATGTACAACATTGCATTTTGTAAATATGAACGTTTATTTCCTGAAAGCATTAACTTAAGGCCAGAAACAGTAGGTCGATGGTTCCTGTTGCAAGGTTGGTGAGTGGCATAGGTCTCCATGCTGATCCCAACAAAACCAGCCTCACAAGAGCACAGGCACACCCAGAGAGAGTTAGTACTTTGGTGTGATGACAGAAATACCCACTTTCAAGTCACAAGTCTGTGACAGGGTGATCCTTAAAGGAATTTTGTAACAAATTACTGTAACCTTTAGACCAGAAAATGATCCAGCATTTATTAAAATAGGGGACAGAATAACACAATAAGACAAAAGGCAAACTTTATACTTGAAGAATGCTTGAGCTACATCCGGGGAAAAGATTTAGAGTGATTCAAATTTTACTGAGCTTGGGTCACTTGATAATTGTGGATAGTTTTATCAAATGGGGCTGCACTTCTTTTCGATTCACAACCTCCCCCAATTATATATGGTCTCTTTAAAATTTCCCAAAACATTTTCTTTGAAAATAATAGTTAACTAAAAGGATAACACACTTTCAGATTTTTTAAATTCTTTTGTGTGGGAAGAGAAGGACATTGATTTAGGAACAAGGAGTTCATAAGCAATTGCCTTGACTGTCAAAAAATACAAATTACGTCATGCTTTAATTTTCCAAGGATTCAAGGAAGTAATCTTTTTCCTGGTAACTGAATCTGTAGTATACATGTACGTATATGATAGTTGATTCAGTGCAATATTCTGCAAAGTTTTACTAAGTTTTTGAACACCCCAACCTATTTCTAAATGGTTTACTGGTTAGGCAATGCTTACAATATAAATGCTGTACTCCTGAAGTATGTGTCAGATGAATGTTCTGTGATAAACCATGACTGGTCAATAGGATCCAATAGTGTTACAGATGGAAATAATCATCATCCTAGATTTTCCAGTTATCAAAGCATCTTAATCACTTTCAACAGGAATAAGACTAGAGAGCTTACATTTAGGTGGTTACTGAGTCAGTAAAAACATGTTTCATTGACTAAAATGTAATGTCTTGTAAGTATGTGAATCGCATCCATATTTTCACATCTGAGAAATCGTTAATGTCCATGTTCATCGTATGAGGTCCTGTAACTTCAGTTAATTCAGCTGATTCTGAGTATATGATATTTTTATTTCTCAGACCTAAGAATTCAAAACCCTTATTATATTTGAAACACTACCATGATACTGTAATTTCATAATATGTTTCTATATTTTCATCCTTGAAGGATAAACATGACTTCTATTTAAAATACAGTTTCCTAAATTCTGACATTTTCTCTGTATACACAGAAAAATCAGTTATTAGATTTGATTTATTAATAGATAACAGGTCTTCCATGTCTATATCTCATTTTCCTCATCTTTAAAATTAATATAACAGCTAACTTGCAGGTCAGTTTTAAAGATTAAATGAAATTTTTACATATCAATATACATAAAGTGCATGTCGGAGTACCTAGTGCATGGAGGTGGTTGTTACAGTTACTACAGACACCAGTGATAATGATTGTAGAAAGTATAAAGAAAAACCT
Source organism: Camelus dromedarius (assembly GCF_036321535.1). Classification (NCBI taxonomy): domain Eukaryota; kingdom Metazoa; phylum Chordata; class Mammalia; order Artiodactyla; family Camelidae; genus Camelus; species Camelus dromedarius. The sequence continues at coordinate 64,089,670 of NC_087439.1, read as the reverse complement.
GATTAAAATTTATTTTTGTGTTTATCAGAGATGCAGAAAACACACGGTCCAAATTTTCTTTAAATCTGGTGGGGCTTTTTCTTATTTGTGTAAAAATGTTACAGGAAAGTTACAAAATTTATTTTTTAAGTCTTAAATGTTAAGATTATTTTGCTTGCAAAAGACAGAAAAATCCCACTTAAAGGACTTAAACAAAAGAGGACTTTATTACCTTTATTACATCAAACTGAAAAGTTTAAGGTAAGTACTAGCTTCAGTTCTGAACTGTGGCAGGGGTTTAAATAATGTCACCCAGCCCAGTTCTTTCATTATTACTTGGCTATATTCATCTCCATGTTGTCTTCGTTCTTAGTTTCCACTAAGTGGCTGCCAGCAACACTAGATCTAATGTTTGTCAGGTTCAAGTGCAATAAAAAAAAAAAAAGAAGAAGAAGAAGAAGAAAGAATGAAAGAAAGAGGGCCTCTCTGTTTATGTCCCATTGGCTATGATTGGGCCAGTTGATCATACCTTAATTAATCACAGTGTTCAGGGCAGTGTGATTCTCCACTGGCTAGGCATGCTTGCAACTCTCAGAAACTGAGGCAAAAGGATTACAGCAGGGAAAGGATGGTTTCTCAGGTAAATGTTGTAGTAGATTTATCAGAAGAGGGGTAATTGATCTGGACCACTGCATATAGCGTGCTAAGTAAAATCAGAATGTATCTGAAGAGGCCATGTATTTTGCCAGTTTTCCTTCTTCTTTTCACTTGTTTAAGATATGGGTCTATCCCAAGATTTTGTTCTTGTGTGTTCACCTTCTTTTCTTTCTCTAGTATCTCAGTGGCGCTCTTGACTCTATCATCTGAATATGGAAGGTCACAAGTGTCTTCTGAGCTCTACTTCATGTGTAAACTAGCTTTTACTGGACAGCAAACCTCTCCAAAATTTCATGAGTCTGCAGGTTGGTGCTAGGCAGATCCCCTGGTTTTGGTCTTGCATCTCAGTTAGCAGCCTCACTAGTTGAATGGAAGGATATTACAGTACCTAGTCCATAGCAGGAGCCAAGATTTATTATTATCGTCACTAACTATGTATGGTTTCCAAATGAGCAAAGCCATTTCTCTTGCTTTGTCTGGGTCCAACTCTCTTCATAAAAGGAAACGCTTTATATACTTTTCCATAGCATCACCTAATCTACATAAACTTACAATAACACTACAAATCATGGATCTCCCTGGCTGTAAGTATCCTAACAAATTGTGCAATCTATGGATATATTGGGATATTATTGACCATATCTTATGTTTATTTGTATCTCCCAAGAACCTAACACAATGTCTAGTGCATAGGAACAGTCAATAAATGCTTACTGTGACTGCTGCTGCCTCTGCGGCTGCTATTGACCTTAAAGACCACATGTTAATCATATCAGTAATTCTTCAGCTGTGTGTTGTATCCCCTGGGGAGCTCTGGGAGTGTCTAAGTGTGCCCAGGGGATCAATGCTTTAGATGGCTGTGTTTTTTGCAAATAAAAATTTCTCTTTTTATACTCCCCGTTTTCAACCATTCTTTACTACCATCTGATCTCACATTTTACTGTGTCTCCCATATGCTATTTCCTTTCACCCAACATAGATATAGATATAGACATAAATATAGATACAGATATATATGAGTGAGATGAGAAAGGACTGCTGAACTCAAGGGCTTTGAAAAAAATGGGGGGGGGGGAATTTAAATCCTGGATTTATTCTTTCTTTTTGCCAAGAGGATCCTGCTTAATAAATTCATAGGCTAAATGTGGAAGATTATAAGTTACCATATGTTAACATAGCATTTGTTGTAATCAAAATATTCTCTTATGCAGTCATTCCTTAGCACTGTTATCTTTTTCTACAAAAAAAAAGAGAAGATAACAAAACAAAAATGCTCCTAAAAATGAACATTACAGCCAGTAACTTTTAAGTGTGTGTATTGGGAGATGAAGTGAAGTCATTGAATAATAATAATAAAAATACTGTCATACAGACACTACTGTCCTCTACTTCCTGGTGCTTTGGGGGAAGCTTCTCTTAGCATAGCCTCTTTTTTTCTGTTCCTTTTAAACTACCTGTAGTCTTGACTGTTAGCTGAAAGTGGACTTCTCTCCACTAGTCTACAGCAATGCATTGACATCCTCTCCATTTTCATGGGTGCCACTTGGATCTCTGAAATGTAAAATTTCCCTAGTATTACCTTGAGTCCTGTTCTAATATTCTTCCTAAGTTGAACCAAAAAGTACAAAATCAATGTCAATTTAGTTATTCAAGAAAAATCACCACCCAGGATTGAGCAACAGTGTTAGATAAAGGTGAGTTGTAAATAATTGTTGCTCATAGAAGGTATAGTCCTGGAATGCAGGCCTGTGTCTACTTTAACTTTGCAGCCCTTAAGTAACTCTTACAATTCTTGGAATATAGTAGGCTTTAATTCTTTGTTGAATGAATGAATGAATGAAAGAATGAATGACTCAAGTAACTTTTACCAACTATATTTTCCTAGGGAATTTAAGTCTACGACAAATTGCCTCCTCCCCCATAGACTAATCATAATAACATGTAGGGGAGCAAGTTTTTTAGTTAAAGGAATCAGCAAGTAGAAAGACAGTCAATACTAACCTGAAAACTATGTTTGAGAAACATCAAGAAGGCTAGTATAGCTGGGACAAAAGGGGCTTAGCAAGATGATCAGCACCACAATTAAGCAGTACTTTGTAGGCTATGAAATTGTCTTATGAACTACTGGAGTTCTTGAGAAAAAGAGTGACATAATCTGGCCCATGTAATTTTATGATATTTTTAAATGGTATTCTGACAGTGGGTGGAAAATAAAAGGAAGGGGGAGTAGAATAAAGAGATAAGTTAAGAGTGGGAGAAAAATATTGTCCATGAAAGAGATTTTGATGGCTTAAAATAGAGTAGTAACAGTGTAGGTGATTTAAAAGGGCCAATAAGGAAATTAAAAAAAAAAAATTGAGTGGACTAGTCTTGACTGATGGATTGACTGTAGATGTGAAAGAGACAGATAAGTCAAAGATGATCAACTAGAATCTTTTTAAAGAAATGGACAGGACAAGTGAGGGGCTGTCTTGAGAAAAGTTTCAATAGTTCAGTTTTAAACATGTTAAACATGAGACTCCTATGAGTAATGTTTAAGACTGAGATTGAGAGTTTGACTGCTCTACCACTTACTAGCTGGCAAGAGGCTTAATATTTTTATGTCTTACTTACATCTTTTACAAAATATAATTATAATAACAAAGCTTACTTCCTAAGGTTGTTGTGAGGATTAAATTAGTTATCCATATAAAAATCTAGGAATAATTTCTGGCAGATTGTAGGGATTTATTATTATTGTCATACAAATAAAAAGGCACACAATGCTTATAAGTATGGAATTCATAAGTATAAGTAGGATTTAAAGCCATAGGAACAGATAAGACCATACAAAATATGACTGCACATAAGGAAAGAAAAGAGCCAAAGACAGAAACCTGTTATATTATTCCAAGATTTGGAGGTTGGGAAGATGAAAAAGAATTAGCAAATGAGACACAGAGAGAGCTGCCAGGGGAGTTGGAGAAAAACCAGCAGTGTGTGATGTTCTAGAAGCCAAGGAAAATATTGCTAAAAGGAAGGAGTGATCATTTTTATTGGATGGAGATTAGTAAATGAACACTGGATTAAGCAAGATGGAAGTTGTTGGCAACTTTGTCATTCAACCTTCAGTGGAGTCATTTAAATGGAAACCCAAGTAAAGTGACTCAGTGGGAAAAAGAGTAAAAAGAAAGCAGAGTCAATCAGAATAAACTTTTTTGAGAACTTTTGCTTTTTTGTGGAGCAGATGAATGTGATGTACAACTGAAGGAGGATGGTGACTGGGCTGAACTTCTATTCAGATGGGAGATGTTTCACCATGTTTGCTGGTTGATGGAAATGATCCCACTGCAGACATTCAGGGAATTTTCTCAGTCTCCTTTGTATTGAAACAAATTTGAAATGGAATGAGTGCACATTTGGACAAAGGGAATTATATCCTCCGAATAGAGAAGCTGTGATTACCCATAAAGAATAAAACTAAGATTTTAATTACACTACTTTCCATAGTCTATTTATGTAAACAAAAAAGAGTATCTTTATTTTTAACATAAAAAATGTGGAAGTGATACCTTATGGAGGTGTTTCATGGTATTACTGAGCTGGTTTGTTGTCTTAAGGAAGATACAAATCAATCTTTTATTACTAAATAAAAAATATTTTCATTCCTATCTAGGACAAAATAAAGTCACAAAATACAGTTAAGTTTTAATGTATCATAGTAAGCAAGAAATTGGCCCATTTATTTCAGGTTCTTTGCTCAAGTCATCCATTCTAGCCAGTTCCAATCTTACACTGCAATTTTATGCATCTTACTTTCTCCCAACAAAGTTTTACAATTTTTATAAATGTGGTTAATAAGTTTCCAGGATCTTCGCAACTCAAGGATGTTTGTTTATACAACTCCTCAAAACTCTTTGCATATTTTTTTCATAAAACTAGTTCAATATATTTTTAATGATTCCCTGAGAACTAATCTCTTCCAAAATTGTTTCCCGATTAACACCAGTCTTTTCTAATAGTTTGTCTTTGTGCCGTATTTTTTAGTCATTAACATTTGCCATAATAAATTTGACCATTTATATTTTTGGTGGGCTCTTCCTAAGAGTTTTGCGTTGCTCTCTTACAAATAAGTGAGTGAACGATACTAATACTGACAGAGTAAAGACTGCCATGTTAATGTGGGATAGTTGATGTATAGACACAAAATATTTGGAGGGTGGTCATGATCTAAATTTTTCCCCAGAATACTGTCTTGGAAAGTGGTTTTTTTAAATCACAGGGAGGCTTGAAGGAGAGATTAAGGATGGTTGTAACCATTATTGTTCTGGGGAAAAAAAAACTTTTAAGAATAATTACTACTCTCAAAGAGCAGCACCCTCCCCATCATCAAAACCACATTCATTCATTTTTTTCGACACTTATTGACCACCTAGAATATTAACTCTATGTGGGATGCTCAACACAAAATTGAAAATTGAAAAAAGACTGAGTCATGGTTATTAGAGTTAGTTGTCCAATGGGGAAGAAATACATCATGAATTGTTGCAGCCTCAATGATAAGTCTTATAAGTAATGATGTAAAGAGTCCAGGAGGAAGAGAAAAAAATGGGGATTTACATTATAATAGTAATATCAAGGCATCAGGGAAGGAAGCTTCCTTGAGAAAATGACCCTTACCTTGATTTTGAAGAATTAAAAGTAAGCTAGATAACAAAATAAAATCCCAGAAAGAAAGTAACTCCACAAGGAATGAATTCTATATTCTACGTCAGAGTTGACACATACATGCACACAGAGCAAGAGTGGAGCGAGAACGGGAGAGAGGTTGGTGTGTTGTGTGCACACGTGTGTGTGTTGAGGGCTGGTGAGGAGGGGAGGGGAAGAAGCTAGCGAGGGTTTTCGGGAGGGATGCTATGTATTAAGCTGAGCTGTGTGCGTCCCAACCCGAACGCTGCTGGGGGGGTTACCAAGGGGTTTCACAGAGAGAAGTAGTAGGAATTATGCTTGCTCTCTGGATGCAGCAGTGGGGGCTGGTTTGGAGGTGGCTTGGCGTGTCTCCTGCATTCGGTCAGCCGTGTCAGGGTCACGGCTTACATTAGGGCAGGAGGAGAGAACCAGGCGTTGTCTGTGAAACATGCAAGTGTTATATGACTCTTGGCCCTCAGGAGAGTAAAAACACATTTTCTTCTTAAGAAAAAAGTGGATGGAGTTTTCCCTCTTTTCTCTTGTAGACTATATTAGCATCCCATTGCTGCTGTAACAAATTATCACAAAGCTCCTGTGGCCGTGTAAGGTAACATACCCACAGGCTCCAAGGTTTAAGATGTGGAACTGTTAAGAGGGTCAGTGTTCTGACTGCCACACCAATATCTGCGAATCATTGCAGCCCCCACCATAGCTGTGAAATAAGACTAAAGTCAGTGCCTATAGACCAGACTGAGATCCTACTAGAATTTTATTCTCTCCTTCTTTAGCCCTATGATATGCTCAGTTTTTGGCTTAACATAAACAGACAAAAGAAAGACGCTATTTTTGCTACTATAAAACCTTCCGACCTTCTTTGCCCATCTCCAAGGTAAACATAGGTTGCTCTGTTAGAATATGTTTTATATGAGCAGTTTTCAGTGATGTGTACTTGACAAGTGAAAGATTGGCGTCAAAGCATGTTGATTATGGAATAAGATTTGTTTAAAATATCCCCTAGTTGAAATTTGCTATACAGATTGCTTCCAAGTAAAATGCATGCCAATAAGTTACAATAGATACCAGAAAATTATTCCTTTTTTCTCATCTTTTTTTAATCTTTAAATGTAAAGAAACCCTAAAAAATTATTTATTATTACCTAATCCCCTCAAAAATGCAGTGAGGAATATCCACTCTATATTATCTTCACTTTTCAGATAATGTAGTGAAGGAATCAAAAAAAAAATTAACATTTTGCTATTTGCAAAACATGCAGAATCAGCACCAACAATATGCTGTGTAAACTAGCCCACTAACATTCTGCCCGGAAACCTGGGGATCTTTTTTTATTTAGCCACATCTCCCTATTAGTATTTTTCTTCTTAAATTGTACTATCCGATAGTACTACTTTAACTCCTGACATATAATCACAAAGTATTACTTGGACTTTCTTAACCATGAAAGCAAACAAACAATACTGGCAGTCCCCAAAGACATTCTCCGCACTGCTCAAGAAAAAGAACAGATTTAGGTCTTAGCCTTTCAAAGCCATTTCTCTCCCCAAGCTCATGTTTATCTGAAAATGAATACAGTTTGGACATGCTGGCTATGATAAATGTGGAATATTTTGTAGGTGATGTTACAAGGCAGGTATACTTTATGATTTAGGTTTTATAGGCTGCCCTCTGGGTCTTATTATTTATTGAATAAAGAACTCAAACATTTAGGTGAGATATATATATATATCATATATATCAGATATATATATATATATATATATATACACACACCTATATATAAGAATATAAATATGTATTCTTCTTTCAGCCTGGGAGAGAACAACAGAGGTTTATCATTTTCACACGTGTTGAATAAGAATATTGGATTTATTTGTTGCATTTATTCTCTTGGCAAGCCTTCTCCTTAGTGTGCCTAGGTGAACTGATTTTTAAGATATGCAATGTTTTCTTTATGTTGCTGCCCAACACTTGAGTAAATTAGATCCTAAATTCAGGAAACACACATCTGTCATTGGCTTTGAGAAGGATGTAAAGAGTCTTTTCCTGGCAAATCATAATTGCTGATGACTGCTTATTTCATGCAAATTTTGACACACGTGGGACTATTAATGTGGCAATGTCCTCAATGAAACCATACAGCTGCAACTGAAAAGGCAAAATTGTAAGCAGTATGATGCATCTTAATGGTCTACGTGGCCAAGTCAGTGATTGGAATGATCCCATAGGACTGATTCAGTTTCCCATAAAAGAGGTTGATAAAAACAAAACCACAACATTTTATTAATCTGTATTTGGAATTAATTATGAATACTTATCATCAGATAACTTCAATTTTAAGTGTATTTCACAAAGGTTTTAAAATGCTTATCTCTGAGGCTCTGATTTAATTAGCAAACCATTCTGTATTTCCATAGCTTTCATGGTATTAAAGATGAAATCAATACTAATTTCTCTGTTCTATTGCACTTTCTTGAATGCTTATCTGTATTTTTAGCAGTTGCACTTAAACTTGCCTATGACTGTGTCTCTATTGCATCATTGACGCCTTAGCACTAGGATAAAAAAGATTGTGCATGTGTATGTGTGTATGTGTGTGTGTGTGTGTGTGTTTTAAACTTATGTTAAACCACGTCTTGGTAAGGAAGCAAGATTAGCTGACTGCTAAGATAAAGACCAAATAACAAGTGTATAGAACAGAAATGAATCTCGCCTTCAGTAATTGTCCAAACTTAAGCTGTGTGTGGCAGCTTTTGTAGCTGCAATTTGGGGGATGTAGTTTCTTTCTCTCTTGTTCTGCCATCCTTAACCTACAGTTTCCGTTTTGTAGTTTAAATGGCTCTTCTAGAATTATCAGCAGGAAGGAGAGAAGGACAGTGGAGGGCAAAAAATTTCATTTTAAAAGTATGACCAAGAAGTTGCTTACATCACTTCCTCTCCCCTCCCATTAACAAGAACTTAATCACATGACCACACCCCACTACAAGAAAGACTAAGAAATATAGTCATTAGCATAAGCTCTTCTTACATTAAACTTTCTATTACTAAAGGAGGATGAGGAGAAGGGATATTGGTACCGAATCCACAGCCTCTGCCATATACTCTTACATTACTGTGGAGTGCTGTGAAAATTGCAACGTGGATGAGATCCCAAAGATATAGTAGCGTGCCTATGAAAATTTTAACATTGCAAAATAGCGCTGTCTTAAGCAGATACTTCCTCTCTTGTTTCCTTCCTTTCTTGCTTCCTTCTCCCCTCTCTTCCACCAACTCATCTCCTTCAGTCTTTCATTATTTTATCTGCTTCTATATGTCAACTATTGTCTCATGCACTAAAGTGCAAAAGGCATTTTCTCTCTCACATAGTCATATGAGGGAAAGGACTAGATTAGCACAATGGTGTATTATTTTACAATATGCTATAGGGACAGAGAACTAAATCTTCCGAGGTGGGTCAAAGAAACATCACCAATAGGTGACATTTGTATTTGATCTTCAAAATGGAATGTAAGCTGCTCCATAATGCTTAGCCTTGTTTATCCCCGGGTCTTGGCTGAGCTCTAATCTGGTCTAAAGACCTTACTGGTAGTGAGGGTGCGGAAGCCTGGCAATGGACACCCTAGTACTGCGCTCACTACTTCCAGTTCCTCTCCCTCCAGGCCTGAGTTCGTACTGTACCCCTGACATTTAGAAGTGGCCATGTGATTTGCTTTGGCCCAGATGCGTAAGCAGAACTGAGACATTATTATTTCCAAGCGGATGCACTTATAAGCTGGTACGTGGTTCTCCATCCCTCTCGCCTTGCTGCAGTGGCTGGGAAAGCACAGTTTGATATGGAGATACAGAGCTGAGCTGTCGTATGCAGGTCAGCTATCCTGGATAATTGCCCAGACCCGAGGCACACTTCCCAGAGAAATACATTTTTGCTGCTTTAAGACACAGAGATTTGTAGGCTCTTTGTTAAGCAACATAACGTAATCTGATCTAACTAATTCATCTAGTGAGCAAGTAATCCTGCCATCTACTCTTCTCACACTCTCTTTCATGCCCATACTCTTTGGTCCCATGATGAGGTTATACTGGAACTGTATATTAAGGGCAGAAAAGTAGAACCTGTTGGATTTTCCTCAATAAAATAAGTTCTTAATTATCTTTAGATAGTAAATGTGTTTTACTAGATAAAGACAGCGATTCGTTTGTCTTTGTATAAGTCACTAGGGTTCATTTTAGATTGTTAGATTTGGATTTATTCTCTTTAAAAGAAAATAGGAAAAAAAAATCTTATCTATCCAATTAGACCGCAAAATACCTGACATTCACACAAAACACAGTATTTGTGTGGGTGGGCATAGCAAGTGCTTAAGATGCAGGAGGTATTGAGTTCAATCCTCAGTGCCTCCATTAAAAAAACAAAAACAAAAACGAAACCCAGTATGTGATGTCAGGATCAGAGGAGCGTGAGACGCTCTCTTTGTCTCTCCTTTTCCCTCCACAACCTGTAAAACATCACTAACTCAACAAAGGTGTCTCTGCCCACCACACCAGGATGCCAGAGGATTCCACACATCTGGACATGTAATGCGGGGAGTGGACTGGAACACATAAAGGAGGAAGGACTGGAGGAACAGCGCAGGTGTTGCCTGTGATCCCAGCCCCCTGGAAGCAGCAGCAGCTGAGCTGGCAGCCCCAGAGAACCCAGTAGCATTAGGAGGCAGCACACACGATACCCACCTCCCAGCCTCAGTGGCGCGTGTGGCCACAGAAAAACATACAGCAAAGGTAGAGGGGCCTGCAAGTCAGTACACCCAGCTGTGGAGGCATCTGCAACCCCCCACCCCCACCCCAACCACCCCTCACCTCCCAGCAGCATCCGCAAACCAGACAACCCACGTCACAGAGGAGATACTCATGGCTCTGGCTCCCCCACACCCTCCCCGCAGCTGTGGCACATCCTGTGACCCAGAAGACCCTGGACAAGACAGAGGCACCTGCCATCCTGGCTCTCCAGGTGGTGGCGCCAGTGATCCCGGCAGTAGCAAGACACCAAGAGACCCTGGAGACCCAAACAGTGACAATGAGGGCACCTTGTGACACCTCTGACACGGGGTGAAGGACAGAAAGCAGAGCCCAGAGGTAAGAAACAAACAAAAACTTGTGCTCTATTGCCACCTACTGGAAAGCCACATGCAGATTTCTAATTACTAACCTGTTGAAGCATTAGTCTGAAGTAAGAAAAACAAGCTTTAAAGGAACTCACTACTTCAAGTGTGCTGGCAGAGAAAGCTCATCAAGCACTATGAAGAACCGTCCTAACATGGACTCATAGAAAGAAAATGACAATTCTCTGGAAACCAAACTTAAAGTCACCAAATATTGCAGTCTTACTGATAGAGGATTCAAAATAATTGTTATGAAGAAACCCAGTGAGCTACAGGAAAACACAGAAAAGCAGTCAATGACCTTAGGAATAAAATTAATGGACAGAAATAATACTTTACCAAAGCGATTGAAATTTTAAAAAAGAATAAACATGCAGACATTATGGAAGACAGTACAGAGAGTCCTTAAAATACTAAAAATAGACTTGCCATACGATCCAGCAATCCCACTCCAGGGCATCTATCCGGAGGGAACTCTAATTCGAAAAGATACATGCACCCAAATGTTCACAGCACTATTTACAATAGCCAAGACATGGAAGCAACCTAAATGTCCATCAACAGATGACTGGATAAAGAAGATGTGGTATATTTATATAATGGAATACTATTCAGTCATAAAAAAGATAAAATAATGCCATTTGCTGCAATATGGATGGATCTGGAGATCATCATACTAAGTGACGTCAACGAGAAAGAGAAAGAAAAATATCACTCATATGTGGAATCTAAAAAAATAAAGACATAAATGAACTTATTTACAAAATAGAAATAGACTCACAGACATAGAAAATAAACTTGTGGTTACCAGAGGGGAAAGGCGGTAGAAAGGGATAAATTGGGAGATCGAGATTTGCAGATAATACTATGAACAACAGGTTTATATTGTATGGCACAGGGAACTATATTCAGTGTCTTGTAGTAACCTTTAATAAAAAAAGACTGAAAACAAATACGTGTGTGTGTGTGTGTGTGTGTGTGTATATATATGTGTATATATATATATATCTATATATATATATATGACTGAAACTTTTTGCTGTATACCTGAAATTGGCACATTGTAAACTGACTGTATAGCAATTAAAAAAAAGAACCACTTTAAAAAAAAAGAATCAAACAAAAATACAGAAATTCTGGAGCTGAAGAGCTCAATAAATGAGATGAACTGCACTGGAAATAGAGCAGACTTTATGGAAGAAGAAATTAGCTCAAAGATAGTAACCTAGAAATGATACAGATAGAAGAGGAGAGGGAATTAAGATCCTTTTGAAAAATGAAATAATTTTATTAGCGCAATCCAACTTTATTAGGAAAGGAAACATTAGGAATATGGGTATCCCAGGAGAAGAGATGGAGAAGAGAGAAAAGATTTAATTTCAAGAAAAATAGCTGAGAACTTCCCAAACCTGGAGAAGGAACTGGATTTACAGGTCCACGAAGCTAAGACAACATGTAATTACCTTGACACAAAAAAGACTTTCTCCAGGGCATATTATATTAAAACTGTCAAAAGTCAATGACAAAGAATTTTAAAAGCATCCAGGGAAAAGAGAGAGTAACCCACAAAAGAAGCCCCGCCAGGCTATCAGCAGAATTCCGGGTAGAAACTCCAAAGGCCAGGAGAGAGTGGAATGACGTATTCAAAATACAGAAAGATAAAAGGCTGTCAATTAAGAATTCTCTACCCAACAAAGTTATACAAATATGGAGGAGAAATAAAGGCTTTCCCAAACAAAAGAAAGCTGAGGGAGTAAACACTAGACCTGCCTTACAAGAAATGTTGGAAAGAGCTCTTCTGCTTAAAACAAAAGGCAAAAAAAGCACACAAAACTTTGAATACGGTGATAGACTCAGAACATGGCAACTCTGTATCAGAACAGATTGTTAAACACTACTGTAAGAGAAAGATCAGAGGGGGAAAAGTAGTAAAAATAAATACAGCTGCTTCGATTTGGTAATGAACTCAGGACGTAAAAATGGCTAATTTGAGACGACAAAAGCATAGCAGGGGAAGAGTGGTTTATCCCCCTTTTCCCTATTTTATTTTCCGGATGTTTTAGAGTTAAAAAAAACTGGATGTGGTAAATCACTTTTAAAATTTTGCTCCAATCTCTTTTTTTTTTTTACTTCAAATTCCTTTCCTTAAGTTTTCAGCTACTTCTGATAACATTTGATCAATTCTTGTGTAAATGTGCTATTTTTTTGTTGTTGCTGCTGTTAAAATATCAAGAAAGTTACTTTACTTTGATAAAGCAAAATTAAAAGACACATTGTGGAGTTATACTAGTAAGGTAGACAAAAGTGTCCATTTTTACTCTATCTGGGTACTTTTGGAAGAAAGTAGTGATTTGAGGCTTAAGGGCCTGAATTTTTCTACCTGCAATAGCTTTATTTCACTTTGCCATTAGAGATCAGAACAGTGATATCCTTCGTTCAGAAAGAGCAGCAGTTTCTATTTTCGTTTCACTGTTTTCATCTGTTCATCTGCTCTCATCAGCTGAGAAGCCATATAATAGGTTATGTTTTCTGATGACAGACAGATTGCTTCAGTTAAATTTGTCCTGTGGGCTAAGATAAATGGGTCATGTTTTGAATATTTATGAAAAAACTGCAAAGAGTGATATTTTAAGTGTATTTTCTTGTATTAAATCGTGATTTACAATGTCTTGTTATTAATATGGAAAGAAAAAGCCCTGTTATTTCCATATAACTGTGTTTGTTTCTTCGGCACAGCCTGACTTGCTCTGTTTACATCTTTTGAACCCTCGAAGTATGTAATTCTCTAAGTTCAGGGGTTTTTTTTGAAAAAGAAGGGTCAGAACTTGTCAGAGAGCCACAAGACATGTCAGATTTCAGGCCGTTTCTCTGAGCTTATCTGGGTGCAAAGCATGCACATTTGCATGGTGACCTTTTGCAAAACCAAACAAACAAGGTGACATGAGGGTCGTTTTGTAAGCCCAGCTGATGAACTGATTATCCCCCAAGGCCTGGCAGCCTGAATAACAATGAAGAGTGGAAAGTTCGCTTCAAGTCCTGAGGGGAAAAATAAATCCCTGAAGAAGATTTTTAATACACTGATTGTATATTACAGTCAGTATTTTAATTATTACTCAATTGCCCAATATCAAGAGATCAAATTGTTTGCCACAAAGAAGTATTGTCAAGCCTTCAAATATACTTGAATTTCTAATTATTTCTGTGTCTCTGAACTATTTCTCTTTAAAGAGTCCTTTTTTATTGGAAAAAGGGAGAGCGTGATAAAGATTTTTCCAGAACATTTCTAGTAAAGAAAATTTGCAAACATTTTCACTTAAGCTTTATTTGTTCTCTAGGGCAAATTTGTGTGTAAATGAATTAAGAACATTTTTATTGTTATTCTCTCCCCATATGTATAATTTCTACACAAGCACCTGGCATAATATAGCTAGATAGGTATCATTATATCTAGTTGCCATGGAAATGATTTCGACAATATTCCAGGAGGTAGATGTTCCTTATCAGAGCAAATTCAAAATAGAAGAGAAATGATACACACTTGGGACTTTAAGATCCAGTTGACACACTCAACTTATAACTCACCTACGCCTCCATGTATAAGGGTAATGTGTGAACTGAAGATGCGAATGTGTGATAAAGAGGACGTGATTTTACAGGCTTGGTGATTTGACATTGATATTTAACTGATTGAGTAAGATTGAATAATATTAACATCAACTGATTACTTTCGATTTATATTTCTGGCACCTTTTTTTTTTTAACATTAATTAGCAATATTCTACTAACAACTGTATTAGCTGTTTCATTTCAATACTGGTCAGTGTGGACCAGTTATAAAATTATCAAAGAGCATTTCATATAATTGATGTCTTGTTCTATGAGAAAAAAAACCTTGTTCCAAAATCTTGTTCTGTGAAAAAAATAAGTAACAGATGAAAGAATTCATGGTTCCTGAATATAACATTTGTTTAGTATTAAAGAAAAGAGTGGAAGGACAGGACAATAATCTTGCTGTATTGATAAAGTAGACTAACCTTCCATTTTAATGTTCTGCTGGTACATCACACACATTTCCCTAGATTTCCTCTCTGACAGTTTTCTGTGGTGTCTGGTCTATTTCCTCAATCAGCCTGTACCTTAAATTTCAATGTGAAATGAAATTTTCTCCACCGTCCTCTTTTTTTTTTCCAATTTGCCTTCTTTCTGGGCAGTCTTATCTAACCCTCTTACTTCAACTGGTAACACCCCAATGTATCACAATGCTCTCTTTCAAGTTTTGAACTAATAATTTAAACTATTTGTTAGCTACTTCCAACTGATTCTATCACAGGTCCCCTATACTCATGCACTATAACAGGATCCATTGTCTTATTCCCAAATTCTCTTCTTCTTTCATTCTCTTTCGTGCAAATGGAATCAATACTAATCTAGTAAATCACGTAGAAAATTGCTTCTTCTTTTCTTTATCCACTCCTTCCCCCAGGATCCAGTAACTCAAGTACTGTCTATTCAATCCAAAAAAAAAAAATATCCTGAGTCCATATCCCATTCTACATCACAACTACTAAATTAATTTTTTTCCACATTATTTCTGACTTAGTTCTGATATTTTAAGAGCATTCTAAATTCTTAACTCTGCAGTCAGAATTACGTTTATTTTAGATGGTTTATATCACCTTTTCCCTACTTAAATACCACTGATAATTCCCATTAAATCCCTGTTCAATAGGAAAAATTCCAAACTACTTATCATGTTCAGACTACCTCACTGTCCATTTCCAGACGCCTTCCCTATGGCTTTTGCCACTTATCCCACGCCAGTCGCACTAGACAATGTAACTTTGACAAAGAATACTTTCTCCACAAAATATTTCCTGAACTGCACTCCATGGACAGAATTGATTGCTTTTTCCTTAGTGATGCTACTGTCTTTTGGACAGTATTTCGTTAAATACTCTTGTCTAAAATAACGACTTAAAGCTCTAATTTCCCTTTAAACAAAGCTTTAACTCCATAACACAAATCATCGTATGTTGCATTTTCATTATTTTTAAAAAAATATTTTCAATCTTCTGTTTTGCTTTACTTTTTGACACATGTTCTATGTAGAAGTTTGGAAATATATTGCTTAACTGATAAATATTTGAGACTTTCTAGTTTTCTGTTTTAGAATTGATCTCTAGCTTAATTCGCCTAGGGTTAGAGAATTACTCTAAATAATTTCAGTCATAAAAAATTTGTTTAGGTATTTTTTATGGACAATTCTGGTAAATATTCCATGTATACTTGAAAAGAATGGGTATTTCTATATTATTAGGTATAGTGTTTTAGGTTCTTCAATTACGTCAAATTATGTTGCTTATGTCTTTTTTTTATTGAAGTATATACAGTCAGTTACAATGTGTCAATTTCTAGTGTACAGCATAATGTCCCAGTCATATATATATATGTTTTCATATTCTTTTTCATTAAAGGTTATTACAAGATATTGAATGTAATTCCCTGTGCTATACAGGATAAATTTGTTTTTATCTATTTTTATATATAGTAGTTAACATTTGCAAACCTCGAACTCCCAAATTTATCCCTTCCCACCTCCTTTCCCCTGGTAGCCATGATTGTTTACCATGTCTGCAAGTCTGTTTCTGTTTTGGAGATGAGTTCATTAGTGTCTCCTTTTTCTCTTTTTAGATTCCACATTTGAATAATATTATATGGTATTTTTTTTTCTCTTGCCAGCTTATTTCATTTAGATGACAATCTCTACGTCCATCTATGTTGCTGCAAATGGCATTATTTTATTCTTTTTATGGCTGAATAGTATTCCACTGTGTGTGTGTGTGTGTGTGTGTGTGTGTGTACCACATCTTCTTTATCCTGTCCTCTATTGATAGACATTTGGGTTGTTTCCATGTCTTGGCTATTGTATGTAGTGCTGCTATGAACATTGGGGTGCATGTATCTTTTTGAATTGGAGTTCCCTCTGGATATACGCCCAGGAGTGGGATTGCTAGATCATATAGTAAGTCTATTTTTAGTTTTTAGAGTAATCTCCATACTGTTTTTCATAGTGGCTGCACCAAACTACTCCTATATATAGCAGTGTAGGAGGATACCCTTTTCTCCACACATTCTTCAGCATTTATCGTTTGTGGACTTTTGAATGATGGCCATTCTGACTGGTGTGAGGTGATACCTCATTGTAGTTTTGATTTGCATTTCTCTGATAATTAGTGATACTGAGTATTTTTCTTGTGCCTATTGGCCATTTGTATGTCTTCATTGGAGAATTGCTTATTTAGGTCTTCTGCCCATTATTGGATTGGGTTGTTTGTATGAGCTGTTTATATATTCTGGAAGTTAAGCCTTTGTCAGTTGCATCCTTTGCAAATATTTTCTCCCATTTCATAGGTTGTCATTTTGTTTTGCTTATGGTTTCCTTTGCTTTGCAAAAGCTTATGAGTTTAATTAGGTCCCATTTGTTAATTTTTGCTTTTATTTCTATTGCCTGGGTAGACTGCCCTGGGAGAACATTGCTAAGATTTATGTCAGATAATGTTTTGTGTCTTGTCTTATGTTTAAGTCTTTAAGCCATTTTGAGTTTATTTTTGTGTATGGTGTGAGGGAGTGTTCTAACTTCATTGTTATGCATGCTGCCTCCTATCCAGTTTTCCCAACACCACTTGCTGAAGAGATTGTCTTTTCTCCATTTTATATTCTGGCCTCCTTTGTCAAAGATTAATTGACCATAGATCTTTGGGTTTATTTCTGGGCTCTCTATTCTGTTCCATTGATCCATATGTCTGTTTTTATGTCAATATCATGCTGTTTTGATTACTGTAGCCTTGTAGTATTGTCTGAACTCTACGAGTGTTATTCCTCCAGCTTCATTCTTTTTCTTCAGTATTGCTATGGCAATTCTGGGTCTTTTGTGATTCCATATAAATTTTAAGATTATTTATTCTACTTCTGTGAAAAATGTCCTGGGTAATTTGATAGGGATCACATTAAATCTGTAGATTGCCTTGGGCAGTATGGCCATTTTAACAATATTGACTCGTTCAATCTAAGAGCATGGGATATCTTTCCATTTCTTTAAGTCATCTTTAATTTCCTTAATCCGTGTTTTGTAGTTCTCCATGTATGTCTTTCACCTCCTTGGTCAGATTTATTCCTAAGTATTTTATTGTTTTGGATGCAATTTTAAAAGGGATTGTTCTTATAATCTCTTTTTCTGATATTTCATTGTTAATGTAAAGAAATGCAATTGATTTCTGTTTGTTAACCTTGTATTCTGCTACCTTGCCAAATTCTTTTATCAGCTCTAGTAGTTTATGTGTGTAGCTTTTAGGGTTTTCTATATATAATATCATATCATCCACATATAGTGACAATTTTACTGCTTCTTTTCCGTTTGAATCCTTTTTATGTATTTTTATTGCCTGATTGCTGTGGCTAGAACTTCCAATACTATGTTGAATAGAGTGGTCAGAGTGGACATCCTTGACTTTCCCAGATTTTAGTGGGAAGGTTTTCAGCTTTTCACCATTGAATATTATGCTAGCTGTGGGTCTGTCATAAATAGCTTTTATTATGCTGAGATATATTCCCTCTATACCCACTTTGCAAGAGTTTTTATCATAAATGGATGTTGCTTATGTCTTTATTATTACTGATTTTTATGTCTATTTGTCTCATCAATTACAGAAGGGTATGTATTAAAATTAGGCACTGTGTTGTATATTTGCTAATTTGTTACTTTAGTTCTGTCATTTTTGTTTTATATATTTTAAGGCTATATTAAATGGAACATACAAATTTAATTTTTAGAAGTGTATCTTGCCTTAAAATTAACTTGTTCTTGTTTTAGTAGAGCAAAACAGATTATTTTGGTTTGTGTTTGTAAGAGTCCTCCTTTTCTACTCTTTTAAATTTAAGACCTCTGTTCTTATAGCAAGGAGTGTCTCTTGGAAGCAACAGATATATAGCTAAATTTCTTTTAATTCAGCCTGAAATCTCAATGTCTTAATGGAATATTTATACTATATGCATCCATTATAATTATGGATATATAAATTTATACCTATCATCTCACTTTGTTCTCTATTTGTCCTACTTGTTCTATTCCCCTTTTGCTTTCCTTTGGACCCTTCATTTGAATTAATCAATTACTTTTAATTGTCTCAATTGTTCCTTTTATTAGCTTGTTGGATTTATATTTTCAGTCTTTACTTATTAATCCAGAAATCACAGCATATATTTTTGTTATAAAATATAACAGTATATCTACCATTTTCCAGATAATACTAGACTTTTAGAAGACTTTTCATCTTTTTTCATTCTTCTTCCTTTACTGTAATTTTTGTCATGCATTAAGATCTACCTATAATTGAATCTCACCAAACAATATTATTTTGTTTTTATGGCCAATGTTTATTTACATTTATCCATAAATGTATTCTTTTTACTGATCTTCATTCTTTCCTACATTTCTATTTTTATATATAAATCTTTTTTCCTTCTAAGGGAATTAAATCCTTTTTTGTATTGCATTTATTGTTGGTCTGCTGCATTAAATTATCTCATTGTTTCTGTAAATGTCTGCATTTTGCCTTTAGTTTTGAAGAACAATTTTACTGAGTAGAGACATCTAAATTAGCAGTTTTGTGTTTGTGTGTGCGTGTATGTGTATGTGTAACCCCCCCCCCCCAAACACTTACAAGTTATTTTGTAGTTTCTGGCACCCATTGTTTATGTTGATAAATTAGCTATTAGTCTTATTGCTGTTTATTCAGATAAAGTTCTTTCCTCTGGCTGCTTTTAAGATATTCTGTCTTTTAGTTTCAACAGTTTTAATGTGGCATACCTAGTAATTTATTTTCATCTGCCTGATTATAACTTATTTCTTTTCTTTCCTTTTTACCCCCTGCTTGGGGTTCTTAGTTATTCTGAATTAGCAATCTTATGTTATTCATCAGTGTTGGATTATTTTCAACTTTGTGGTATCAATTCTGTTGTTAAACCCATCTATTTCATTCCTATTTCAGATTTTGTGATTTTCAATTTTAGAATTAGAATTTGAATTTTCAAATAAACTCTAGTTCTCTAGTGAAATTCTTAACATTACTTATGCTTTTGGGTGTTTTAATCACAATTATTTTTAAAAATCACTATTGATAACTCCAAAATATGAATCACATATGAGACTGTTTCAATTGTCTATTTTTGACCTAGGCTGTGTGTATGTGTGTGCGTGTGCGTGCTTGAAATTTGTTTATCACATACCAGATATAGCATAAGAAAAATGGTAAAACTTCTGGATAGTTATATCTTTCTCAGAAGAGAAAGCCTGACTTGGACAACTAATGTAAGGATAACTCACTTTAATCCAACTAGGGAATGAGTTGTTTTCATCTCAGTTTCAGATTTTGTAAGGTTAAGCTTTTATGTCTTATTCGTTCTCACTTCCAGAATATTGTCCTCCTGGGGTATCAGTTGAATGCCTGGGTGTTTATAAGTGTCCTTTTTACTTGTAAAGTCCTGAGCTTCAATTTTGTTTCCCCCAAACTACAAGCCTGATAAATGCTCTGTGGTGCCTTCCAATCTTTCTTCTCCTGCTTTTCTACAATTTAGGAATAAGCACACATTTCATGGAGAAAACTAGCCCAGAGAGTGAGGTTCAATTCTCTGCCTTCTCTCCAGGGTCTTGAGTCCCCAGGTCCTTGCTAGCTCGCTCCCTTGGCAGTCCCAAATTTAATTTTTAACTCTCAGTCTCTTAGATTTGTGAAACCTATGCCAGCTTCTCTGCATTTTACTCTAGACCTGTTAAGTCTAAGTAAATATTTGGCCCCCTTCAACAAGATTCACTTCCCTGTGAGATACTGATCTTTGAGAAACCCTGGCTGCCTCAGAAGTTCTCTAACTTTTCTAGTTATTTAGGTAAAGGCATTAATTTAATATATATTACAATGACATAGTCACAAGTTAAATCCTAGATGTTAATTTTTTAATGCTTTTCATGTATCTGTTGAGATAACCATGTAGTTTTATATAATTTTAAGCTTGGTAAATTATATTAATCAATTATAATGTTAATATATTCTTGTATTCCTGAATTAAACCAAACTTGAATATATATATATTTTCTTTTCTTTTTGGGGGTGAATTTTTTTGGAATATTTTATTTATTTTTTCTTTTCTCTCTGGAAGAGTTTGTATAAAACTGGAATTATCTTTTTCCTTACTCTTTGTTAAAGCTGATTTTGGGGGCTAGATTTTAAACTGTAGATGTCATTTCTTTACATGGTTATCAGCTTATTTTGCACAGATAATTCCTTTTAAGCAACAAGTTATATTTTTCTAAGAAATTATGCATTTTGTCTAGTTTTCAAATTTGCACAATGTTATTCTTTGATATTGTTTACTTTTGCTTTTATATTTTTTTATTAAATAAAACTTTAACCAACTTCATGCAGGTTCTATCTTCCAATGCCTTGTCTTAGTAGTTCCTGCCTCTTGCTCTAAGTTACCTTTTGTGCTGAGTTGTGGGAATCAGTAGATCTATATTTGGGACCTATGAGTACATTCTGAGAAGGGAAGATAAAGGAACTAAACTTACATCTAAAAGCTGTAAGAGCCAGTAGATCTATCCTTTCTCCCTTTCTCCCTCTCCCTTATAGGAAGTACTATCATGAGATGCAGTCTATAACACTGCTGAGAAATGGTCTATAGGATCAAACAATTCATTACTCTGCTATGTGGTCAGTTCAATAATACAACCTCACCTGTGTCTTCTCTTTGGCTGCCTCAGTCCCAATTTGGATATTAAGGCGTAAGAGTCTTCATATTTGTCCAAATTCTATTAAGGCCAGGATTCAGTGGATTATATGTGTAACATGCCTCATTTCCAGCTCATCCCTGATGAGAAACATCTGTTATTGCACACAATGCCTGTTTATAAAATAATGCTTTGTATGCAATGTTATGTCAAAACATTATATCAGAAAGCTGGTTCAGAATACTATACTATATGTAAAGATCTGGCAGTGATATATTCAGCTTTGACATCTGTGAGAAGACCCTAGGATGCACTGAGCTGTCTGTTAAAGAATATAAGCATTCTTATTATATTCTTTTATCCAAGTGCTGTTAAAGGGACAAAAAGCTAGACAAGATGTATATCAAACACCAGATTCTTGCTATTAGAGCCATATAAAATTTGGTTAAGACTAGATTCTCATGATAGTTTAGAATAAAAGTGAGATCAAACTTTATTTAGGATAAAATCAGTCTCATACACAAAGTAATGAACCAATAATAAAGACCAATTTTGAAAGACATGTTTTGCTCATAATTCTTTGACAAAATACTTCCATAACACGATGTTTATATTTTTAAATTTTTTAAATTTTTAATTTTTATTGAAATATAGTTGATTTACAATGTTTCAGATGTACAGCAAAGTAATTCAGTTATATATATATATATATATATATATTCTTTTTCAGATTATTTTCCATTATAGGTTATTAGAAAATATTGAATATAGTTCCCTCTGCTATCCAGTAGGTCCTTGTTGTTTATCTATTTTATGTACAGTAGTGTGTATCTGTTAATCCCAAACTCCTAATTTATCCCTTTCACCTGCTTTCCCCTTTGGTAACCATAAGTTTCTTTTCTATGTCTGTGAGTCTATTTCTGCTTTGTAAATAAGTTGATTTGAATCATATTTTTAGATTCCACATATGAGTTATATCACGTGATATTTGTTTTTCTCTGTCTGACTTATTTCATTCAGTATGATAATCTCTAGGTCCATCCGTGTTGCTCCAAATAGCATTATTTCATTTTTTATGGCCGAGTAGTATTCCATTGTATAAATAAACCAATCTTCTTTATCCCATCATCTGTCAATGGACACTTAGCTTGCTTCCATGTCTTGGTAATTGTAAATAGTACTGCTGTGAACATTGGAGTGCATGCATCTTTTCAAATTAGAGTTTTCATCTTCCTGGGATATATGTCCAGGACTGGGATTGCTGGATCATATGGTAACTTTATTTTTAGTTTTTTAGGGGAACTACACTGTTTTCCACAGTGGTGGTGTTTGTTTTTTGATGGATCCCTAAGTAAATCCAAAATGAGACTCCAAGTATTCAATATTTAGTGCATATCTTCTAAAGTAATTTCTACAAAGTTGACCATTATGTGCAGATCCTCCATTTAATTAGGATATCTTTCCCCTTTTGTGATAAAACTGTTCCAGATATTGTGAAATATCCCCAAGGGAAAATTACTCCTGATTAAGAAACACTGCTGTAGTTTTACCATGCTTCTCCTACTTACCAATGTACAACTTCCCAGGAAATTACCTGAATTAATTCTTTGAGTGTCCTTCTAGAAGTTCTTCATGTAAACACCTTATTTTACCTGAAAACATATTGTCTCATCCTTGTTTTTGTCACTCAGAGATTTGGGAGATTCATCATAAATTTAATTTTTTGATGAACATTTGAATTGCTTCCAGGTTTTTAGTATAAATAAGTCTTAAAATCAATAACTTTATACATAAATCATTTCATATGTGTATATGTAATAGCAAGATAAATTCCCAGAAGAAAATTTTGGTGCATATTGACAAATTCCTCTACAAATGTATCAATTTATACTCTTATCAACACTGTAGTTTCATGGAAAATAGTGTTTTCAAGTTAGTAGAAGTCTTGGTGATGTTTTGGAATTCTTGTTGTTCTCTGTTTTGCATTTTTTTAGAATTTATTTCTAGGGGGAAAAAGGCATAAG
The DNA here is from genome assembly GCF_036321535.1 of Camelus dromedarius. Taxonomy (NCBI): domain Eukaryota; kingdom Metazoa; phylum Chordata; class Mammalia; order Artiodactyla; family Camelidae; genus Camelus; species Camelus dromedarius. The sequence goes on along the minus strand of NC_087439.1, from coordinate 64,066,390 downwards.
ATATTGAATTGTACTGCTTCTATCTTCATACTGTAGTTCCTTTCATAAACTTTTTACTTGGAAACCAACCATAACAGAAGTTCCTAAAACTTTAGTGATGTAATTTGGAAAACAAAATTATTTTCAGAGAGGCTAAGAAAAGTGATAAAGTCCAAAATGATAAGGTCACTGGTCCCTGGAGATACTGATAAAATACTCTTACACTCCATTTATTCAGTGACTAAAGGTGATAGCTAAACTTTTCTTGAATATTATTCACTAAGAAGATGGTTAGCAGGGAATTTCAGAGTCGTAAACCTATTAAGCATTTCACTTAGGCAAGCTTAGGACTGTAGAAACTTTTTGGAAGAAGGACAAAAACAAGCTTAATCATGATTTTAATATGAATACAGCCATTAAACCTTCCACCTTAGGAAAAAGTCTAATGAGTTGTGAAATGATTAATCTACTTTATGAGATGATACATATTACCTTCCATTTTTTCCATATTATTTTCGAGTGGTATTTTATAAATGAGCCCAACAGACCAGCATTGTCCTACATTCTATGAGAATTCACTAATTATTAAAATTGCTCATAGAAATGCTTTCCCCTTATTCATTTAAGTAGGAAGAAGACCATCACGTAGGGGCATCAGTTTAAATCACTACTTCTCCTTATCTGTCATCATGAATTTAGGTTCCTTCCCTATTTCTATAACTTGCCCAAACTTTCAACAAAGGAAAGTTATTGAAAGAATTAACCAAAGACTTAATTTTGTTCAGAAAACGTGAGCTCATCAAGCATACTTATACAATGCTCATTAGCATCTAGTGCTTTTCCTATTAGAATAAAAGCTATTCATCCTGTGTTACAATTAAAATATGATTACTATGGATGATCTGAAAAGTTTATAGTACTGTACTTACTGGAACTCACAGAACCAAGGTGTTCATTTTCATGTCTGTAAAACTGAATGCAATTATTTATAAATGATGATGCTCTTCCAGAGATCTCCTCCCAGCCAAGACAATATTAAAGTCATCATGTAGTCAACAATAACGGCATATGAGAAGCTCTAAAACTATGAACATGACTGAATACCTCTTATGTCTATAAATCTGAAACTACTTGGAAGGCTCTAAAATTTATGAGTACTTTAGGTATTATAAATTGTTATCAAGTGTGGCCTTTAAAACTAGAGTTTTTTATTCATGTATGTGCCGTTTTTGCACAGCTAGCCTGCCTAAAACCAGTTTCCCGTATGAAGCCTGAAAGCCAGAGAACAAACAGCTCATTTGGTAACCATCGGCCCTAGAAGTCTTTGAGTTAGCTCAACTTTGAGTTTAGTTCTAGACCAAAGTTGAATTAATACTAATGAGCTCTGTGACTTCCATGGGAGGGAGGAACGATAGAGCAACCTAGGATGGTCTTTTCCTATATGTTTCTTGAAGATTCTCTCTTTTAGTAGGTCTTTTGAAATCGATCCCCTTTGGGAAACACTATTGAATGCTTTTCCTCTTCCAGGAAAGTAAGAACAAAGTAGAGTTAACTTGACAAATTAAAGAGTTGACTTTCATTAAATAAAGAAAATTATTTCATACAATTTTTTCTTCAAGAAGCCTGGTTTATTTTGTCTAGGTCTATAGATTCTTCATGGTAGAGTTCATTTCTTCTCTTAGAAGATGCAGCACTTCCCTGACTGGGTTATGTTTAAGCTTAATGTTAGTTTTTGATCTCGTGTCCAGAAGAGAAGAAAGACCCTGAGGGGGCTTATTTTGTCTAGCAAAGCAAAGTCCCCTACATTATCTCTAAGCAAGAAGGAGGATTCATATACTTTTAACCAGGAGGAGAAGAACACTTTCACAGGTCTAGACACTCAAAGAATCTGGGAATTCAAAAAGTTTCAGTGCATCAACCCAGATGCCCCCATTTCATGTCTCTGGGTCATACTCCTTCTCAACCAGGGTGCTTCTTCAAGATGTGATCCTGGCAGAGCAGACTTGCTGGGATTGAGGATTTTACTTTCTCTGGAGCTCCACGATTATATATGTCTGTTCTAGGCCTGATCCTGAGCTTTTTTTTTTTTTTTTTTTTGGCCTTCTGGATGCCATATATGATAATCTATTTGCATGCCACCACAATGATTCTTTCTCATTTTTTATATTTATCTTTGAAATGATTTGTCAACCTCAGCCTTCCATTGTCTTTATCTAGTGCATCCATTGCTCAGATAAGGGACATCTAATTTCATAGTTCTTATAATTATTCCTTCCCTTAGATCTCTCAAATGTTTGAGATGTTGTACCTTCCAGTACCTTTTCTTTCACTGCTATATTATACCAGTCAAGCACAAGTAAAAGATGTGAGAGTTGCACTGTGTGCAAAGCACTACCACCAGTAACGGGGTCCTCTCTGCCAGCCAGCCAGCAGCTGCTTCAACTTCTAAATCCTTAGACTCTTCATCCTAGGATTACTCCTGGCACCAACTATCATAAGTTAGGTTTCCCTGGAAACAGAGTCTGAAATGGAGTTTGCACACAAGTGGTTTATTGACCAGTGCTTTTTAGGAATAACACTTGGAAAGCAGTGAGAGAAGCAGAATTAGGCAGAAGACTAATTTGAACTCTGTTAAGAAGTGTCACCAGAGAACTCAGCTGATCCTACTGAAAGCTCTGAAGCTGAGATATTTCTCTCTCTCTCTCTCTCTCTCTCTTTCTCTATCTCGGTCACACACACAGGTATACACACTCAAATATATTTGTGCTTTTAAATTTTCTCTCTTGGGTAGAGGAAAAAGTCATGGAATTCAAATCAGATTTATCTGCCATTAGATGTCTGCCTTTGTCAAAGTCTACTTTTTTTCATTTGAAAACTGAAGTGATAGTATATGTCTTGTGGGGTAATTGTCAAAAATTGGTGAGATAATGTAAAACACTTGTCTAGAATGGGACCTAGAACATAATAGTTGGACTTAAAATATTAGGTTTTTCCCCACCTTTTTCTCATTTTGCTTCTATTTTTCATGTCCAGAGGTAAATTTATGTTTACAGTTATTTCTATGTTAGTTTTGATAAATAATATATATTTGACAGCTATTAAATAATATATGGCTTTTATCAGCAATATCAGCAGCAATTTGAATTAGGTCTTCTGAAGAAGTCCAGTCAATGGCCAAACCTGGGAAGTGCATAATTATAATAGCACTTATATATCCTTTGATGAAAAGACAATGAGGTATACACCTTAAGTGAGTAACAGAGAAGCAAACGATCAAATGATCTCAAATGTATTGAAAATTACTTTACAGAATGCCTACTGCTTTATGCCCAGCAAACATTCCTCACTTATTCTAATTTCTGGATAATTTTTCCTATGGCAGATCTACATTGTACCATTTGAAGGGGGGAGTCTCACAATCTCCTCTTCCCCTCCACTCCCCCAGAAACAGTAGACATGTAATCCAGGCACAGCCAATTAGATACTACTTTCCAAAGTGATTGGTTAAAGAATGATTCACAGCAAGACTGATCAGAACTTTTCCTAAGATTTATAATGCTAAAAGGGAAAATATCTCTCATTCTTTAGCTCACAAAACAATAGAAGTGTTGGCTTGGGGTTGGCTGCCAGCTACCATCTTTCCTGCTACATAGAAAAGGCCTTCCCTGAAAGAAAACTTACATAGAGAAGAAACATTCATTCTGGAGATAGAAAAGACCCCCCAACACAACGTTTAAAAACCTGGATCCAGCTAGGGCCTAATCCAAATCCATCTTTGGATTCTTCAATTGCATGAGCTAAATGCCCCTCCTTTTAAAAATTGTTGTAAGTTAGGTTTTACATTACTTTCAACCAAAAAAGCCACAATAAAACATAAAATCATTATTTGAATATTTTTGAACATTGAGTATATTGGAGCATTTCATTTCTGATCATAAATATTCTGTGCTATATCCTCATTGCCTAGAATTATGCCTAACACAGCATAAGCATTCACTAACCATTAGTGAAGTGAATTATCTTATTCATAGGCATAAAATTAGACTTTATAATGTAATACAATATTGTTAATGGAGAAGAAAGATGTGTGTGTGTATGTATGTGAGTATGTGTGTTTGTGTGTATGTGTGTGCGTGTACATATACTCATTGGGGGCAAAGAACAATGATGCATTACCATTGTTCTTCTTTAAAAATTCCTGACTACATTCTACTTCCTGAGGTGACTTCAATTTTAAAGAAAAGAACATGTTTAGAATATGACTGATTGCTTAGTTCTATTTCTAGCTTGACCAATGTTTTCGACATATTATAATATTTTGAATCCTAATTCCACACTTTATCAAAAATAGTTGTTTCTAATATTCTTGCCTAAACTGTGTAATTAAGGTTAAATTAAAATAATTTCTGTAGTTTTCTAAGTACAGAAGTACATAGGCACAACGTATTTCCAGGGCTGATGTCAATTTTGAATTCAGAAATGGTGAAATAACTCTTAAAAATTAAAAGTCATATACTACTTTGAGGAATCATGCAAATTGCCATGGGGCATAATTGAGAAGCATGTTAGCAACATTTCCAAAGGTAATACAAGGCACTTAGGGAATGGAAATAGAAGTTATTTTGTGGAATATATTAATAGCAAGAAAGATTAATTTTGTGTTACCAATATTATGTTCTACATCTGTAAAATGAAGGTTTTATTCACTTAGAAGTGTTTTGGTAGTCAATTAATTTGACATTTGACATTTGACATTTTAGAAATAAAAATTATTTCAGAAGCATCCAATGCTACACTATTAAAGGCTAAACAAATGTTTTGAGAAACATTCAAATATGAGTCCCACTTGAAAAACTGTATTCAGTGTACTCACTCCAAAACAACGTATGTTTTTAAATAACTTGTTTATTAGGAAAAGCAATTGATGACTCTCTAGCTCATTTAGAAAACTTTTAGAGATCCTGAACTCCCAATTTATCCCTCTATCTCCCCCTTCAGGATTTGCAGATACTCACTACTATGTATAAAATAGATACACAGCAAAGTCCTACTGTGTAGCACAGGGAACTATATTCAATACCTTGTAATAGCCTATAATAGAAAAGAATATGAAAAGGAATATATATATATATACACACACACACATATATATATATATATATATAAACTGAATCACTATGCTGTACATCAGAAATTAACACAACATTGTACTTCAATTTAAAAAAAATGTAAAAAAAAAGAGAACTTTCAGAAAAACTAATAATAAATTCAAGGAAACTAAGTTTGCTACACACTGAACTTCAGCACCAAAGACTGGAATGGGACCTACAAACTTGGTAACCGTGAATCCATGCACTGTTGACAAGGATTGCTTGCCTCCTATTTTCCCTTTGGTCTTTTCCTTTTCTTCTTCCTTACAGCCTCCCCAAAGGACTTGTTGAGATCACTCACCTGAATGTAGTACTAATGATATGCTGATATTCTGTTGTTTTTTTCACAGAAGCAATTGTTTCTAGTTCTTGATTATATCAAAATCTCATTTTTTAATGCTAGTAGCACTAACTAATAACAGCATAAACTTAATAAATATTTAGCTGTGTTCCTCAGGTCCTAGATTATTTTAAGAATACCTAAACCCATTATGCCTTTAGAAATAATATTTTTAGATAAAGGAACATATATTTGACTCCAAAATTGGACGAATGAATTTTAACCCAGAATGTTGCAATGTATCTCAGGACATTTCTGATTATCGTCTTTAGATGTTATTATGAGGAAATAAATAATAATTTTGCCACCTGAAAAATGTGGACTAACTTTAAGTTTCTCTTTTTTTCCAGAGAAGCATGGGGTTTGAAAGATGTTAGCTATGAAATATTACTGTGGACCCAGTGATACAGCTTGAAATTATTATACTTTAATTATCTGAGTAAGACACTACTTTGTTGTGTTTATAACAACCGTATGTCTGGAAGTATGCAAGGATGATTTCAACTTCAGATAATCTCAATGTCCCTGCATATCACTGATTATTCTGGAAATACTTTATCCCTCTTAGTTTAAGCTGTACGCTCCCTATAACTGCTTGGCTGGCAGCTACTCTGATTGACAGTGCCTCTGTCATGCAGGCTATTAATACTTCTCAATATCATCCTTATGATTAACAAAAACTTCTACTTCTTGGTGTATGCTCTAACTCATATATATATATATATATTATATATATATATTTAAGAACATGTTAAAGGATACTCATTGCGGTAATTCTTTGTAATGTCAAAAATTGCATTTAAGGACACCTTATGAACATCTGTAGATGTAAGAAGAAGGGAAGATTTTGCCAGGAACAATTATGTTGCATACAGTTTAATTGGAAGCTAGAACACTCAGTGCCAACAGCAGCTTCTAGGAGCTATTATGAGTGGAGGCTGGCTGGCTGGCCCACTGTGTCAGGTAAGGCTTTACCAGTGATGTTTCCATAATCTAATATCCGGCCTTTAGGTATGCAGCCTGAGAAGTCTGTGGTATCAGCCCTTCCAGAAGTGATTATGTTCTGAGGAACTGACTCACAGTGGCTAATCTCACAAAGAAGGGGACGGATAAAGCAGAATGGCAATTTATACATTCACAATGACAGAGATACGGGCCAGGATAACCAGCACCTGTCATTTCCCTGATTCTCCCGCCTGATGGGTAAATCAACCCAGGGCAACCACATTATAGATCAGAAGGCTGATCTGTGTGCCCCGGACTAAATAAAAAGTCGTATGTTTTAGGGCTATTTCGAGATATGACTCTTATCTTGAAGAATTTATTTCTTCTGCTTGAAAGATGTTTTCACTCAAATAACTGATAATAGTTCTTAAAACATGCCACCTTCTCCCTTTTCTGATCTATAGAAACATGTGCATATTGTGCTATTTGATTCTCTTTAAAAAATGAAAATAATTACAAAGTCGTATAGGTAAGTTCCCTTCTTTTGTTATTGCTTAAAGTTACATGGAATATATTTTGACATATTTGAAAATGTCTCGGTTTTTTATTTGTTTGTTTGTTGTTGTTTATGCCTGATCTCAGGCTGTCAGACTGGCTATGCTTCAGAGCAATTTGAATGACCATTTTAGAGTCATTCGACAAACTTGTATTTCCTTCCGTACTAGGCATTGACAAAGACAAAAATTGCCAATCCTGGCTTTCAAAAAGTGAGCATTGCAAGAAACAGAAGGGTAATCACACAAACATTTCCAATTTCCAGTGATATTTGCTGTAGTTATTAGAACATAAGGTACAGTAGAATCACAAGAGTAAAAGCAAAAACAAAAAGCATCTGAGACTTAGAAAAGGATTTCTAAAGAATAAAAATTTGAACTAACCTGAAGAGGGAGTAGGCATTTGTAGATTGACTATCAAAAGAAATGTGTTTCAGGGAGTAGATAAAATAATGTGCAAAGAAACAGATTCTTTATTTATGAGAAAACCTAGTTTTTTTTATTGGAATTTGGAAATACCCTAATCTCAGTAGCACCTCAATTCTAAACCTCTTAAGTAAACCTATTTGTTGAAATGAGAAATGCCATCTTTCATACTTATTAACTTTAACATCAGAGGATGATTTTTTTTCACATTTGTAACATCATTCTGAAGGTTTTTCTTAGTCGAAGTTTAGTCTCAGTAGAATCTTTATAACCAGAGAAGCTCATATCTAAATCTTACTGGCTAATTGGGGAGTTTGATATAATTTGAATTCCTACTTTATTGCTCTATCAAAGCAAATTCTGTATAGTTGGTAACATTGGCCTTAAGGCTATGAAAGCTATAATAACCTATCATTGATTTATTTGGTGTTGAGTATGCATACTTTAAATTTTAATAAAAATGCCACATTTCTACTGTCTCAAAATTCTTCATAACTTAGGTCAGGGTATTACTAATTTTCTATTTTCTAACATTTTAATGTTTAGCCATACACAGTAGTTCAAATATGGAAGATAAAAGGTATTTAGTGCCCATCCAAGTTTGAGATTTAGCCATTTTCTGCTGAGAGAGCAAAATGAGGTATGTTTAATAAATCAGCAAACTAAGTCACAGAAAGATTAAACTGCTCACCTAAGTTCCCTTAGTCCTGTCCTGTGGCCTTCATTACACTTAGACAGCATGATGTGGAGGGATTTCCAAAACTGATGCTTGGAGAACCTGTATTTTTTATACTTACAAATTTTAACTTAATGTTTTTAACCTGTTGATAAAAGTTATCACACATTTTTGTCATAAAGTATTTGGAAGATGCAGAAAGATTTTTAAAGAAATTGTTATGTATAATTTTTCCACTTAGACCTAAGTATTTTGAAGATTATGTTGAATTTTCTTCCAGTCTTTTCTTATGTTTTTGTGTGTATATATGAATGTGAGTGATTTTATAACTTGTATACATAGCTTTTAGAAAAAAAAATTATCACCAATACGTTGTGAATACATTTCCATGACCCTAAATAATCTTTAGATATACATTTCATAGTGTTGCATTATATGAAAAAACTGTAATTAATAAATCTACTATTCCTATATATTTAGGTTACTTATATTTAGACTATTACAGCAATCAAAACCCTAAATGTGCAGCTTTTAGTGAACTCTTGATTGTTTCTTTAGAAAAAATTACTTAGCAGTTGAGTCTAAGCCTACGTAAGATTCTTGATAGAAGTTGTCGAATTATCCTTGACAAAGGCTGCTCTAGTTTGATTACATTAATTAGCTTTGTATAAATTAATATATATATATATATATACACACACACACACACACACACACACACACACGTATATATATATAAACAAACAAGAAGTCTTATTCTGGCCTCATTGAAAAACAAGTGTTAGGTTTGCTATTAAATTTCACCTTCATAGCTGTTAAAAATCTTAACACAGCTAGAAAGCTAATCTGAATAGGTACTAAATGGCTCAGTCAGTAAGCAGAAATCTTGCTTGGTTCTCTAGATTTTTAACCTGTTTGGTTTTGTTATCCTTGGAGAGCAAAGGTGAGTTTTGTTTTGTTTCTTGTTACTACATTTAAACTCTATATTTCTCATCCGGCTAGCTAAAATGGACTAATTTAAAAAACAAATGAGTAGCTCTTTAGGGTTTCTGTAAGAAAATGCAGCAATGTAATTGCAGTTCTCCACATTATACTGAACAAAATACATATGTTGGATTATTTATGGCCTATATTTTTTAAACATTTTGATACATAGGATTCTAGATGAAAGAACTAGGGAATGGTCATAGACCTGCAAGCTTAATCTAACATTTATCTCTGCATTAGAGATAAGAGCTAATTTTCCAAACACTCGACTGTTATAATAAGTTAATGGTGTTAAGTAATTCCAGTCCTGTTTCTCTATAATGATTTTAAGATGCTCTTTCTGTGGAATTTGGGGGCTTTATCAGGAAAAGACATGCAGCAATCTGCTAATTATTTCTGACCCTGACAATAGTGGTTCTGCTTTCTTGAGTACAATTAGAGATGGTGTATGTGACTAAAGGAAGGTGTGATTTTTCTGTAGCAAGTTGACCTTTAAAAAGGAAAACATGGGAACTTGTTTAGTTCCTAAAATGAGTGAAAACAACACATATAAACTTCTAGACATCCTTTCAGAATCAAAATCTATTTTCACTCTCAAAATTTCAGGGGAATGTGTTTTAAATTTCCTCACATAATTTGCAAATGTTTTATATCCTAGTAGGTGGTAAATTCACTTAGAATTTAGGCTTTTGTGTTTATTTGTTGATTATTGGTTTGCGTTGCTTTGTTTTCTTGTCTCTTTAATTCTTTGTGTTAAAACTATTCAAAGTTAGTTTTTAACAATCTGAATTTAAATACAACCAAATGATAAACCCACAAACGATATTAATATTCCTCTTGATTTTTCACTAGTTTAACTCTGGCTTAATATAATATGAACACCATGAATACAATGGCTCTAAGAGAAAAAGTCATTCTTCCTTAAGCCAATTCTTCATTAGCAAAATAAAACATTGTTCAAAAGTTACTCAATTTTGCTTCAAGTAAATGACAGAGATAAGATTAACCCCTTTGTCTCTGTTGCAAAGTCTGAAGTCTTTACTATAACAACAGATATTGTGTAAAAGCATTGTGAAAATTGTTTCATAAGCTGACAACACATGAACAGCTCTGCACAGTCTCCAAATGACAATACGTGAAGCAAACAAAACAAGAAGGGGTCAAGCACATTAGCGTCATAGGCTTTTCCAATGGAGCTATCCATTTGCAAAAATTATTCATGGACATCTGGATTTGACACAAGTCTCCTTTGAGTTATGATAAAATGTTCTTCCCTTGAGCAATATCTGTATGCAGTCACTAAGCTTTAGTTATTCTTCTTTGGTTGTTTGTCTGTTTAATTTTTAACCTTAAAACTTAGAATAATGCACTCAACATGCTATAAATGAATCAACTAATTAAAAAAAAGTGGACATTTATATCTACACCAACAATGTCATTACCCATATTTTACTTTCATTTAATAAAAATGTGTCAAATAACTTTAAGGTGTTTCATAGAATCATGATAAAATATATTTATTTTTGAAATTCAAATTTGCCTAAATGAAAGTAATCAAATGAAAGCAATATATAAAAGTAAAATAGTTTACTTATAAAATGAAGTAAAATGAAAAATTCTAAGCCTTCAGTAATGTCATAGTGCTGTATCATATAGCACCCAAAAGTTTTGAAAAATTGATAATGTCTATGGAGGTATTTTATGTGGAAATATATTAATTCTATATTTTCTAATATTTTATTATAAAAGTTTGCAAAGGTACAGAAAAGTTGAAAAAATTTCAACGAGCCCTTATATTCTTATACTCATCACTCAAATTCTATAATCAATATTTAACCTCACTTGCTCCATAATAGAACATTTCATCTGTCCATCCCTCTTCCTCTATTTATGCATCAGTAGATTTAATTTTTGTATACATTTCAAAGTACTTTGCAAATATCAGTGCACTTCCTCCCAAATACTTCATTGGTGTACATGCCATTATTATCATTAATTAAAGTTCAGTACCTGTTTATAATTCTTTTTTCTTTTGAGGTAAAATTTGCTCACAATTTTATGTACAAATCTTAAGTGTATCATTAAGTGCATTTTGACAAATACATAAACTTGTGCAACCCAAACCTCTATCAAAATATTGAACATTACCATCATCCAAGAATTTGTCTCACATTCCTTCTTAGTAAATATTCATCTCCAACTATCTAGTGAAAATTGTTTTTCTGATTTTTTTCCACTACAGATGAGCTTTATTTCTTTTAGGATTTCATCTAAATAGAATAATACTATATATACAATCACACAATATTTAATCAATCATTTGTATGAATTCTCTTTAACAGCAAAGGGAAAAAATCAACAGAATAGAAAGCCAATCTATGAAATGGGACAAAATATTTACAGACCGTATATCTGATAAGGGGTTAATCTCTAAAATATTTAAGGAACTCATACAGCTGAGTGACTAAGAACTAATAGCCTAATTTAAAAATGGGCTAATGACTTGATTAGGCAGTTCTCCAAATAAGACATACAAATAGCCAGTAGTTATATGGAAAATGCTCATTATCAAGGAATCTAGGAAATACAAGTTAAAACCATAATGAGATATCACCTCACACCTATCAAGATAACTATCATCAAGAAAACAAAAGCATTGGCAAGGATGATTGGAATCCTTGCACACTGTTGATGAAAATGCAAAATGGTGGAGCTGCTATGGAAAATAGTATGGAGATTCTTCCAAAAATTAAAAACAAAACTACCATATGATAGACCAATTCTACTTTCAGGTATATATCCAAACTAATTGAAATCAGTATCTTAAATGCAGCACTATTCATAATAGATAAGATGTGGAAACAACCTAAATGTCCATTGACAGGTGAATGAATAAAGAAAACTTGGGGTGTATACATACAATGGAATATTATTCAGCCTTAAAAAGAGGAAAATTCCACAATATGCCATATGGATGAAACTTGAAGACATCGTGCTAGACACAGAAAATAAATAATACATGATTCCACTTATATGAGGTATTTAAAATTGTCAAAGCCATAAAATCAAAGACTGGAATAGTTGTTACCAGGATCTGGGGAAAGGAGGAAATGGGGAGTTATTAAATCAACAGGCCTAACATTTCAGTTAAGTAAAATAATAAGCTCTAGAGATCTGCTGTAAAACATTGTAACTCTAGTCAACAATAATGTGTTGTACACTTAAAATTTGTTAAGAGGATAGATATCATGTTGTGTTCTTTTCACAATAACATTTAGAAAGAGATTATTATGAAAACTTAACACCAGTGACACAGTAATTTTGAGACAGATATAATTTACTAAAACCAACTCAAGAAAAAGAGAAGCTTAAATATCCTATAAACGTTAAAACATTAGATTGGTAGCTAAACATCTTTAAATTCATTCACATCCATTGCTAGTGGAAATATACACTACTGTAAGCACTTTGGGAAAAGGCTTGACAGTATCTTGCAAATAAAAACACACACCTACCCTTTGAACCATCAGTTTCACTTCTAAGTATTTACTTCCCAAAATGAAAACATGTCTATACAAAGACTTGTACAAAATGTTTACAGCCATTTTAATAATTGGCAAAAATGTAGAAACAACTCAAATGTCCATTAATAGAAGATTAGACAAAATTGTGGTATATTTACATCACAGAATTCTACTCAGCAATAATAAGGAATAAACTACAGGCAATAATCATGGATTACTCTCACAGACATTATGCTATGTTAAAGAAAATGAACACAGTAGAGTACATACTGTGTAATTCTATTCATATGAAGTTTCAAGGCAGGCAAAACTAATTTATGGTGAAAAAGTTCAGAACAGTGCTCTCTCTAGGTGGGGATGACATTAACTGGGAAGAAACTTAAGGGCACTTTCTGGAATGATGAACATATTTTATATCTTAACAGATTATAAAATATATCAATTTGTCAGAATCATAAAATCAAGATATGTGCAATTCAATGTTTATGAATGTTATAAAAATTGAAAATAGTAAAAATTGAGAGACATGGATGAGAAAGGTATAGAAGAAAAAGTAATAGCAGAATGTTGATAGTAGTTGAAGCTGAGTGATGGGGGCACATTGTATTATTCTGTTTACTTTGTGTAAACTGAAATTTTAAAACACATCATCCTACTCAATAAATCACCAGCCAAATAAATACACAATTTTTTTCCCATATAAACTCTCCCAGAAAAAGAGGAAACACACCCCCAATCCACTCAATGGGGCTAGTAAAATTTTTAAGGACAGCAAGTTATAGACCAATATGATATAAAAAGTCTAAATGACGTATTTGTAAACAAATTCACCATTGTATTAAAGCAAAATTGTATTTATTCCAGGATGTAATTTAGTTTAACATTAAAACGCTAAACATTGGAATCCTATATAATTCACCAAAGATTAAAGATAGAAAATGAAGATTATGTCAATAAATGTAGGAAAAATTCAAAAAAATTCAACATCATTATTGAGAAAAATATAGAAATGATAAATAAAAAAGAATGTTCTTAAACTAATAGGAATATCTATCAGAATCTATAGACCACGTCATTGTCAATAGTGAATAGTCAAAAGTATTCTCTTTTAAGTCAAAGACAAGACAGTCAGACCATCGTCAACAATTTCATCTAGCAATGTCCTGACAGCCTTAACAATACATAAAGAAAACAAGGATTTAAAAAAAATAAAATTCTAATTGTTCAGGAGTAATATCATTGTCTATGTGTTAAGTTCGAAACAATCCACAGTTAAATTGTTAGAATTTACAGGAGCTTAGCAAAGACCTAGATATAAGATCAATATGTAAAACTCAATTGTATCTCTATATAATAGCAAAAAAATTAGACAATAATTATAAAATGCCACATAGAAAGCAATATAAAGTACCTAACAATAAATCTAGCAAAAGATGTGTAAAATATTGATCAAGAAAATTGTGCAACCCTGTTGACAGATAATTTAAAGAATATCTGCAGAGATATTCATGGTTAAGTGAGATTAAAAATCATAAAGATGTCAATCCCCTCAAATTAATCTATAGATTCCACGCAATTCCAAGCAAAGCCAACTGGGTTTTCCAGAACTTGGCAAAAATGTTTCTAAAATTATCTGGAGGAGAAGCGACAAGACACTCCTAAAAGAAACCCAAGTAGTTTATGTGCTCTGGTAGAGTTTAAGACCTGTCATAAGTCTGTGGTAATTAACACCATGGAGCGCTAGTAAAGGGGTAAGTAGATAGACCAGTGGAACCAATTATCAGATTTAGATGCAGTCTTAAGCGTACATGGACACTTGATTCACAAGGAAGTAGAATTTTAAAGTAGGGGGTAAGTGGCAGTATTAAGTAAGTGATGCTGGGACAGTTGGTTATTCATAAGGGGGAAAAATTAGATTCTACTTATATCATAAACAAAAATCAATTCAAGGTGAGTTACATACAAGTAAGTAAACAAAATTTTAAATATGTTAGGCGAAAATAAGAAAGTTTATATTTTTAAGTTTAGGCTAGAAAAATATTTCTTAGATGAGACAAGTTTCTAAGCAAAAAGAAATAGACTTGATTGCATTAAATAATAACATATGCATCAAAAAATAACATTAAAAATTAAAAGATAAATTATAAACTAGGAGAATATATTTGCCATACACATAATCAATAATGTTAATTCAGCATATATATCTAATACATCAATCAAAATCAAAGAACAAATATATAAACACTCATTTCACAGAAAAAGAAACCAAATGTCTTTTGCATATAAGAAGATGTTCAAACTGATTAGTATTAAGGGAAATCCAGATAAAAACCACAGTGAGATTGCATTTTATGTCTACAGGGTTGTCACAGAAACTTGTGTGGTAGGTTAGATAATGCTCTCTGCCCCAAAAGATGTACACCTTAATCCCTGGAATCTGTAAATGTTTCCTTATATAGCAAAGCAGACTTGACAAGTGTGATTAGATTAGATTTTGAAATGGATAGATCATCCTGCATTGGACGCTAGGTGGGCCCTAACTGTAATCACAAGTGTCATGAGAGTGAGGCAGAGAGAGACTTGACTTCAAAAGAGGAGAAGATGATGTGATGACAGGGTAGTGATTTAGAAATGTGCTTTGACGATTGAACGAAAGAGCCACAATCCAGGTAATACAAGCAGCCACTAGGAGCTGAAAAGTCAAGGAACTGGATTTTTAACTCAGAGCCTAGAGAAAGAATCAGACCTGCTGACACCTTGACTTTAGCCCAAAAAAACTGTAATTATGGCCTCCAGAATCCTAAGAGAGTAAATTTGTGTTGTTTAAGCCATTAAATTGTGGTGATTTGTTACAGCAGCAATAGGAAACTAATATAATCTGATAGAACCATGTATTGATAAAGATCTACATTTTTATACTGAGGGAGGCTAAGTGAAATGATATCATCACTGTATAAATATCTGTATGTTCCACCTGCATTTACAACATAAGACCTAGGGATTCCAATCCTACAAACTTGACCAGAGAAACCCTTTAAAATGTGAACAAATAGGTATGTACAAAAAGCTTCAACATTTTGAAAAGTGTATCACTATAAAAAATGAAATAACCATAAATAGGAGCATGGATAAATAATTATTGGTGCATTCAAATAATCCAAGAAATGTATAGCATTAAAAACGAATGACAACAGCCACTCACACCAGAATGGATGTACCTTACAAATATGTGAAGTGGAAAAGCACACCTGGAAAAGATACAGTGTCACCATTTTTAATACATTTCAAAAACAAGAGAAGAGCAAGAAAATATTTTTGAAAAACCAATATGGTGGTTCAGTAGGATGGTTCTCTAAGCAAAAGCAGAGAAACAGGAGCAGGCAGGAGTTCAGAGAGAGCTTCCGATCTGACAGGGTGATAGCTCTTAAAGAGGGTAGGAAATTTACAGATGTGATGGCTTCACTGAGATGGCAACTTGGCTAGACTATAGCCCCGAGTTCCTCAGTCAAACACTAATCTAGTGGAGACATTTTTCAGATGTATTTAAAGCTCATGACCAGTCTGGGTGAATCTAACTGAATCTGTTGGAAGGCCTTAAATCAGCGTTGAGTTTTCCTGGGAGAGACAAATTTCTGCCTGTTCCTATAGAGTACCATTCTGTTCATTATCTTCCCTTCCCAATGGTCTGTCCTACATATTTGGACTTATTTAGCCAACCTCTATAATCATGTAAACCAATTCCTTGTAATAAATCATATACATGCCTATGTACATTATGTGTGTGCATATATACATAGATGTATATATACACACATATATACATGCATCCCATCAGATCTACTTCCCCTGTGGAATCTTGACACAATCTTGATACAACAGATATTACTTTATCATTTTCTTGTATTATTAATATGTAAAGATTATGATCTTGTTTTGGAGCAGAGAAAAAGGTCAATTTTTAAGTATGCTTCTCTTTTATTTTATTTATTATTATGATTTTAAGGTAACCGGATCATGCAAAAATGAATCACTTTTCAAAATGAAGAGTTAATATTGTTTTGTAACAATTATTGATAAGGAATAAAAGAATTACATTCTCTAAATGAATTAGAATAATCTCATAATTCTGAAAGACTATTTAAACTAATTATGTTTTAGATCTATAAAGTATTACAGAATATTCCCTGCTAGTAAGCCCTCATCCAAAAGAAGTGGGTTTGTTTTTAAAGCATTTATAATTCACAAGAATCTGTCTAGTCCACTCTCACAATCCGTTTAGATAAAATATAGGAAAAGGAAACAAATATCTCAGCTGCAAATACACACACACAACGCACTCAAGGAATAAAATTTTTGAAGTGGATTTTTTCTCGTTACCATCCTGCACCTTCCTACATTTGCTGGGATCTGCTTTAATGCCTCAGCAGTAAACCTTCACCTGTCTCTTGTCACTTGCTTTCAGGAATGGGACAAATACTTGAAAAATACCAGTTTGAAAGCATTCAAGGGGCTAGAATGGATCGAACTACTTTGATAGGTCTGAGGGGGAGGTGGGGGAGAAGCCTGAGTTGTCAACATTGCACCAACAGGAGCAGCTCTTTTGTAGAATGGGGAGAGCTGGATGAACTAAATATTTAATCAACTAAAAATAAACTTTTGCCAACAATGAATTTCTGCATCAGGTAAGAAGGAAGAAGAACATCATAAAAAAAAAAAAAGACCAGGTAGAGAAAATGACCCCATGGCATCACCTCTGACATTCAGTGGATGTATGACCTTGGACAAGTTAATCGTCTCAGAATTGGTCTTCCACTCTGTGAGGTGGGTATGCTGATAAGATCTACATTCTAAGCAGTAGTGAGTGGCTTGAGATGTTCTACATCAGAGGAGTTTTTATAGCACCCTCGTGACAAGTGGAGAGGGGGATGGAGAATTTTCTTAAGGCTCTAAAGCAAGCACACTGTTTTTACTTAGACTCTTCTTATTTACTGTTGTTTAAGGGAAAGGTACCACACTGCTAATAGAATTGCAGTGATGAATACTGAGATAATGTACTACCAAATAAACACTTTGTAAATTATAGCAGTGATTATTAGTATTAATATTATATCTAGTGTATGTCTCTTTGTCCTTATTTCTGTATTGAGATTTAGTAATATTTGTAATATTTTTGAGCTGTTCATAACATAAAATAGGTGACTTTAATTTTAATTTGACTTATATTTATATTATGTGATGTACCTAAATATATGAGGTGACTTAATACTTCTATTTGTAAGGACTTTATGTTATAGAAGAGTTAACTTTTAGTATCTTTCAGAGTGGAAATCAAAAATCAGATATGGTGTCCTTTAAAGCAAAAAAAAAAAAAAATGCTGAATCAACCTAAAAATAAAATTAATGGTGCTTTTAAAAACAATTATAAATCACTTCTGGAGTCTCCATTAGGAACATTATATAAACAGTATATTGGTCAATACTGCATGCAAAAAAGTCCATATATTTATGCTAGCCACGTGGCACATTTTGTTCCTTTTTAATCTTCAATATTCCCATGTGACCATAAATGATCATTTTGTTAATTTAAACTGTTGCTATTTCTAATATTTTTCATATAGTCAATAAAACAATGAGACAAGCTAGGTCAGAAACACATTACCTCTGGAAAATCATTTCAAGAACACGCAGACTCATCAGTGATGTTGTAACTAAGGTGGTTATTGAAGTCATCACTTACAACACAGCAAACAGGCAAAAAACATTCCATACTGAAAATGGACTCTGAATGCATTGAGGTAATTGTCACAATAATAATATTAATAAGAATAATAAAATAATAAATCATACTTCACATGGAAAAATATATGTGTTTTCTATGATTTATAAAGGCTGGCTGAATTTAGGTAAAGCCATTAACTTGGAAGATTAAAAACATCATGGGTAGTGAACTATGAAATGTGGTTCTCATGAAGGCAATAGCATTGGAAAACTTTATCATAGTGAAGCTGGCTCTCTTTGGAAATGGTCTATATAATTTTTTAGTGAACAAAACCATGTTAGTTATGAAGTACAATTATCAACTGTGTGTTTCCAGAGGTCTTAAAGTTTAGCACAAATGATAAACAAAAAGGATGAAATCATTTCTTTCTCTGTTCTCTCTTATGCACTGAGTTCAAGCCCTAGAATCATAGGTACATTATATAGGAATTGGTCAAATGTGTTTAATGTCCCTTAGGAACATTATTATAAATTCTTAAAACTTAATTTCTCACCTTATTAACTTTCATCCCTGTTGTAGATTTTTCATCAATTCAATTTCCTCTCCAGCCTTTCTTTCTCATTCTGTTTATCATCTTGCTATACCAATTAATAATGATAGTAGCAAACATATATAGCATAATTCTGAGCTAGGCATGACTCTAAACATATTACATAAACTAGTTTATTTAATCCGCCTCACAATCCAATGGGGTAATTTACTATTACCTCTACTTTACAAATAGAGAAAATTTAGGTTAAAACAGATATTATATAATTAGTTCAAGATCACACAGCTGTTCTACAGGTAAATGGCAGATCCAGACTTTTTACTTACTTTTCTTTTTTTGAAGTTTCAATATAAATTTAGTCCCATTTAACTATCCAATATTTATTCATCGACAATTCAAGTCCACTCTTGGTTTTTATGTAAGCCCATTTCACTTTCCTTCCCAAGTGGCTTATTTTGAGACAAACCTCAGACATACTATTTATTTGTAAATATCTCTGCATGTATCTCCAACATAAAAGGGATCTGTCCTGTACATAACAACAATAATACCATATCCCAAGCTACAAACTGACATCTGTTTCTCAAAATACAGTCAGTATTTAAAGTTTCAAGGCTGCCTCATAAATGTAGTTTTCTATTGGGGTGTTCAAATCAGGATCCAAAGTCCAACAGTCCCTTAGGATTAAGTCTCAAATTTCTTTTAATCTATAGATCCCCTCTGCCCCCTGATTTTCACTGGCTCTTTACTGAATATAAAAAGCAGATTTTGTTCTGTGGAGTTTACTAAATTCTAGATTTTGCTAACTGCATTTTATGGTGTTATTTAATATGTTTTTTCTCCTGTATTTTCTGTAAAACTGGTAGTTACATCTAGAGGCTTAATGTGATCTTGTGTGTGTGTGTGTGTGTTGTTTGATATGGCTTGGCTTGGGAAACTATGCCATAGGTGCAATGCAAGGATTTGAA
The DNA here is from genome assembly GCF_036321535.1 of Camelus dromedarius. Taxonomy (NCBI): domain Eukaryota; kingdom Metazoa; phylum Chordata; class Mammalia; order Artiodactyla; family Camelidae; genus Camelus; species Camelus dromedarius. The sequence goes on along the minus strand of NC_087439.1, from coordinate 64,046,572 downwards.
CCCAGTCTGGCTCCAGAATCTGAGCTCTTAACTACTCTATGATATGTCCTCACAGACATATGTCCTTCCATTCTTATTCATAGCTCAGTGGCCCAATGTGTCCCTCCTCAAGCCCTTCATCATACTTCTGGGTTGTTACAGAACCTTAGTCCTCCATTAACCATGACAGAATACTTACTTTGTAAGAAATCTTTCTTGTAGTGATTATCATAGCTCAAGATATTGAAACAATTTATGAATATATCTCATCATGATGTGTTTTTATGTTTGAATTTCCAGTGTCTAGCCAATATATGATACACAGTGCTGACCTTAAACAAATAGACTGTTGGTTGTTTCTCCAGCAAAAATGGATTTATTTGGGATCAGGAAAGAATTGCAATTTGAGGTCTGCAACCATGATGAGCCACATGCAAGTCCACCTGCAACAAGGAGAGGAGGCCTCTTATATAAAAGAGAAAAGGAAGTTGGGAGGGCTATAGTAAACAAAGAGTTCATTGGGAGAATTCAAAGAACAGTGGCTTTTCATTGGCTAAGTTGTGACAGTCCCTCATTGGCTGAGCTCTTGCCTGATAAGAAAAGAAAGTCTTTCTTCCTCTTATTGGGGCTGCTGTTACTGGAGTTTCTCCTTTTCCCTCCCAACTTTATTTTAATTCAGGTTTCTATTTATTAACTTTTCCAATAATGAGGGGTACTAATAAATATTTGTAGGAGAAATGTATAAATGAATAAATACAGGATTGACTGAAATAAAGATACTTAAAAAAACACATAACATCTAGGCAAGGAGGAATTAAGGTTATAGTTTGAGCGTTATCAGTTTTAAATACCAGTTACAGAATAGCTCAGGACCCTAAGACTCCCATGTGAATCATGATATATTTTTGACATGTTAAAAAAAGTAAAAACTGTCAAGTAGGGTTCATTTATTGTAAATAATATATGAAACAACTTTGGATAATTTTTTTTTTAAAGAAAATGTATTACAAATATGGAGTCCTGAGAAGTAACATCAGGGTGGGGATAGCCATCTCGGGAATGGGAAGGCATGGAGCCAAGACACAGGAATGTCAGGAACACTCAAAATACCCCCATAGGAAAGAAACTAACTCTCATGTTCTGCTATTTTTGCCACTTTGCTCAAGATTCAATTTCCAGGGAGGGATCATCAAATAATGAAAATTTGATCTCACCCCTAACCTTGGCCTGGGGGGAGGGCAAGATCCTTGACTTATAGTCCCATTGGATTGCATCCCATGGAAAAGTAACAATTCCTCCAAAGTAAAAGTGGTGTTCTTAAGAAGCAAAAAAATGTATTTTAAAATTTCTCTACAAAATTCCCAGAATACCAATATTTCCAAAGTATTTCTGAGGTCTATACTGAAAATACAGCCAAGAACTAGACAAATATAAAATCTACCCTTTTGCAGCTATGAATAAGAAGTGTGGCAGGTGTTCCCAAAAGGCAAGTAGAAAATGCTGTAGAAACACAGAACAGGAGTATCTACTTCAACCTGGGTATCAGAGAAGGTTTCCCTAAAGAGTGAACATAAATCTGAATCCTGAAAGAGGAGTAAGGGTTCCCTAAATAACGGAAGGGTGAAGGCTGTACCAGGATAAAGAAATAAAATGTGCCTGAAAGTCTTCAGGCAAGACAATGAAGCTCCTTTACTAAAGAGACAAGCTTGATATGGATGTGGGAGAGAGATGGACTGAATGATGCGGCCAAAGACCAAGAGAGGAGCCAGGCCATGGAGAGTCCTGTGAGGGTTTTGGATTTGATGTAGATGACAAGGGAGAATCATCATAGGGCTTTACATGGTGGTGTATATTAAACATTTCACAACACTTTGGCAGCAGTAGTGTCAGTGGAGACACTTGGATGGACAAGAGTAGAAATGGGAAGACTAATTCAACTACCAGTCATGGGAATGGAGAGGAACAGAACAATTTGAAAAACACTGAGGATGTCCAAAGGGCAGAATAGATGAAAAGGATTGTGGCAGGTGAGGAGAAGAAACAAGTCAAGAGAGTTTCCCATTTCTGGCCTGAGCAACTGGAAGGAGAGCAGGGCCAATTGTAGAACTTGAACCACTGAAGAAGTAGCAAGAGTTCTTCAGCTCTAAGGAAGACAGAGCATTCAGTTTCGATTTAGTTAGTTTGAGGTACTTGTAAACCAAGTAGGAATGCCAAGTAGGTACTTGAAGTATAAATCAGGAGCCCAGGAGAGATGTTTGTGTTGCAAATGCAGAGTTGGATATTTAGGTATACAGCAGGTAACTCAAGGCTTTGTGTATCTGTATGTGGGAAAAAAATACACAAAGGAAAAAGAAAAAGGAACTTTGACAGAGCCCTAAAAACACCAGTTAAAATTTGGTTACAGGCTTAAGAGGTGGCAGGAGACTGGGAAGAACCAAAAGAGCAGGAGAAATTCAGTCATGTGGGGTGACACTACGGAGACACTAATGACGGACGTTAAGGAGAGAGAAGGTGCAGAAGTGATGAGCCGTACTGGAGGCTGACTGGAAATAAAGTAAGTATTTAAAAATTGTCCATTGGATTTAATTACACAGAAGTAATTTTTAATCTCAGTGAGAAAGACTCAGTAGATTGGTAGGGTTGGAAGCCGAATGGGAGAAAATTAAGAGGTTAGAAGTGAGCAAGTGTTGATAATAAATATAAGAAAGTTGATTTAGAAGGTTTGAGGGGAAAAAAAAGGCAAGTGAAGTAAGTAGGTGATGACAAGGGAGAAAAGTTTTAAAGTTTTAATCCCGTTACTATCGATAGTTGGAACTTCAGAATATATTACTGATTGGTGAGCATGTGTGAATTATTCCCTTTAAATGGTCAAGATACTTAAATTGAATTATTTTTATACACTATGAACCATTTTGTTTTATATCAGTGATCTTCAACTGTTGCAACCCCAAAGAGTTGCCCGAAACTGGGATTACAAATACAATCTTTTGCAACACAATTCTTCAGGCAGCTATTATAAAAAATAATGGACTTGGCACTTGGGATGATACCTAAGGCTAAATCTGGACTCAGCAAGAAAGAGCACCATGATTGATTAGCCATGTCTGCCATTAGCTCAGAACTAGGGACTGATCCTGCCAAATACTTGCTGACACCAGCCTGGAAACTTCACTTGGCAGCAAAATCTTCTTGAAAGACTAGTTAGCTGATACTCAAGTCAAAATAATTGTGATATAAGTAATCTTTATGCCTCAAATCCTGCTTACGCTCGATATGATATGTTATATATTTATAATATGTGATCTATACTTTTTTTAATCTAATGGTATTGCCTCTTCATATTTTGAGAGTATATTTAAGCAGAGCTGTCTGGATTTATAATAACATTTTTAAAAGTTCTGTACATTGACATGGTGTTTGAGATATTTCGCATGCAATATTTCTATTAACTTAACTTTCCAATATTGGCATATAAATGTTTATTACTCAAATAAACACACACCTCTAAAAAAGGAAATGCTTTTAATGTGTTGCATCTTTGCTCCAAGGTTGCCCCTCTTTGCGGTTCAGCTGAGATTTGCATGTAAATAGACCTTACTTGAACTACATTCACCTCACTGTCAGTGCGGCACAGGGGTCTGAATGTGTGAGCTTTATTTCACCACAGGTGAAGAATTATAGCAGCAAAAGAAAGACAATGGAGAAATAAGCAAAGTCTCAATTTTAAGACAAAGCATTCAACCTGGGTGTTAAATCTGAAAGGATCGGGGCAGAAAAGAAGGAAAAAAATGTAGGGAGAGATCTTAGACCATCAATTATGGGGTAAGACTTTTCCTTTACCTTGTAATAGCAGACATACCCCAGGGGTCATGTTCAATCACCTCAAGACCACTATAACTGGAATTCATTGGCAAGATGGCTAATAGACAATTAGGGCACAATGGGGATCATTTAGTTTCTGACCATGTCTCTAAATTGCCATTCAGCTGAATCTTTAGAGGAATGGTAACTTACTGGTTAGTCAATCTTTTTGGTGGCTATATTTTTGGTAACAGCATTTTGGTAACCACCACAAACACTAAAATGTTACACTATGAAGAAGATACTATCTAAGCAAGTGAATTTTTTAAAGGCATTTATGTGTTTAAATTTCTTAGAACAGAAACTACTTCCCTCAATTAATCAATTTACGTGCAATTAGGACATTATTACTAATCAGTGTTGCTCCTTCCAATGGTTTCAGTTGATCTTACAGATTCTAAAGATTCTATGAATCTTACAGATTCACAGTTTTGTCCTGTATTTAATGAAAAATGGATATTGAATAAGAAAAGGCTGTAATGTAAAGGAGAGTGTGGCAAAACAAAGCTCTAGGAAAAAATGACATCACATGGATGAAAACACCAGAGAAGCAAGGTTGCATTGAAATTTGAAGGAACAAATTATTTTAATAGGATAGTGTTATTATATAAATACAAGCCTAAGTAAAACTGATGTTATTCATAATCTGCTGTTGGTATTTTTGTTATTGGCTTCAAAGGCATCGTTGTAATAATAAACCAATACCTCGAGTCCTATGAGCTGAGCCACTTAATAGAAATCTATAAATAAATAGGATTCATAAAGGCTCCTGTCTGCACATATGGGATTATTGGATTTTAGGTCAATGATCTTTCTTTCACCACGTCCACAAGTCATTTGTAACCACAGGGAAACTTATTTTACTAAGGATGATCAATATTTCCTAGAAATGTTGCAAAAAAAAAAAGAAAGAAAGGAAGAAAGGAAGAACGGAAGGAAGGAAGGAAGGAAGGAAGAAAGAAAGAAAAGGAAAGAAATATTGAGAAAATGGAATTCTTAGGAGAAATCCAGTGGCCAGCTATCCAGAATATCAAAAATGGTCACTTGGCATTTTTAATGAAGAGTGCAAAGTTGATTTGTTCTATAATTGTCCTGTACTATCAAAACCATGTTCCCCAAGAGAAAAGTTTGGAATGTGCTCCCCTAAGTGCGTGCTTCCAAATATCAAATTAGTTTTCCTAATAACAAAAGAAATGACTAAAATTATCAGTGCAAAGACTCTATCAGAGCAGATAAAATTTTTTTTTCAAATTTAAAAAAAATTACTTAAAGATAATTTAAAATTACATATGTATTTATTTTAAATGATAGAGACCACTTGATTTATTAAGCTTATCAGAAAAGTGGTTATTAATTCTTTTACTCTTGATTCCTTTATCAAAGTTTCATAGTCTTTATTTGCTTTGTCTTTCTGCTAAAAATTATACAATAAAAATGAATTTTTTCTTTCTTAGAAACACTTGTAGAACCATTATTGTGAGATATGGCCTGGAGTCACTAACCAACTGAAATATAATCAGTCCAATGATTTTTATGATTAACAAGTTCTGTTTATATTCCATCCTCATACAATGTTTAGAAACTGCTTTTTCTAAGGACAAAAACATTGTTTTGAAAATAACAGAAATGTCTTTGAATTTAAAAGGAATGAATCAAAATAAGAAACAATCAATTATAATGATTAAGTTACAAGTGTCTTGAATCTTGGAGTAACTTGTAATTAATTATATTCATCAAAAACTATTTACTATTCTTAAATCCTCTGGCACTGCTCTCAATGGCCAATCAAAAGAAACAGGTAACAAACAATATGACTTCCTTCTACTGTGAATTCAAAAAGAAGCAAACATTGAAATCTTAAAATAATGCTATTCTTGTTTATCCCTGAGAATTACTTTTTTGAAAAAAGCACTGATGTTAAAAGTCCAAAATGCATACAGCAGAGGGGACCAAATAAATTTGAATTCAGGTCTTAAATCTGGATCCCCCCAAATCCAAGATCTTTTCTCTGCATCATACTTAATACTTCCCTTGTTTAGTTCTCACTTTGATCACAACTGCTATATTCCTAGCTCCCGCCCCGAAATATGCTACCCTCTGTTTAGGATTCCAGCCAAAACACTGGTGAGAGGACTCTGGCTCACCATTTCTAAGGGGATGTTAATAAATTCTAAATGGAGAAAAAGTGAAGGAAATTCAGTAAACAAAACAATGCTCAATTTTATAAAAATGGAGAAGCCCCATTCTACTACAATTTTTTTAAATTTTTGTTTTATTAAACCCATTTCATCCAGTTATTGGGCATTTCCATTCTAAAGGAGAAATCCCTTTTAGAGAAGCTCAGAATACACATAGTAGATCAAGATTGGACTTGATGGAAGTTTCTCCTGGTTTCAAGACCTGCTTTTTTTTTTTGAAGGAATTGTTTATTTCCTTATATGTCAAAAACTATTTGCCTATAATTGGACTCAGAGAGCAATGGCAAAAATATATGAAAAGCTGAGGAGGAGGGAAAGCAAGAGAGAAAAAAAAGGAAACATTTTTCATTAATTTCATTAATTTTAGAGTCAGATGGACAAATACCTTTCATCTTGGTTTCTCAGAGTCTTTAACCTTTGATATATTGGGAAGAATAATTTGGGAAGAGAAATAACACATTTTTCTTTTCAGGAAAGAAAGAAACTATGTCTTGGCTCTCTTTTTCTTACATCATATTGCTCACACTACTTCTGATCGTAATTTTTTGTGTCTCTTATCTTCCATGTATTAGTCTGCTCATGCTGCCATAACAAAATACCACAGGCTGGATGTCTTAAACAAACAAACAAAATATTTTGGTACAGTTGTAAAGGTTGGAAATCTAAAATCAAGGTGCTATCATGTTAGCTTCTGGTAAAGCATCTCTTTCTGACTTGTAGACAGCTATCTCCTTGCTATTTCCTCATATAGTCTTTCCTCTGTGCCCTGTGGAGAGAGAGAGAGAGATCTCTAAAACTTCAGTCCCATCTGATTAGGACTATGACCTCGTTTAACCTTCATTACCCGCTTATAGGCCCACCACCAAATGTAGTCACAGTGATGGTTAGAGCTTCAACAAATGAATTTGGGGGAAGGAGGGCACAATTTAGTTCATAACATTCTGTTATCTGGTTTTAAGTGTTGGAATAAAATATTTTACTCTTTTTAAATACGGGATAAATCCTAAGAGATGGTCTAATGCATTCTGAGTATTTTCCAAATAAAAGAACTTGATAGATGACCACAAATTATGTTTGCATTTCCCTCACATTATTGAAATAAATAGGAAGTCAATTCTGGTCTTAGCAGGTCCCAAGTTCAAAACAGGTGTCTATACTCAGAAATGGGTATTTCTGGAGTTCAGTAGAATAGACCTGAGACTGGATAGATCACCCAGAGATAATTAGACTTTCAAACCAGATATCAAGCTAAGTGGAAACCAAAAGCAAATGACCACAGTTTTAAAGGGCAGACACATATTCCAGGCCTGAACATTAAAGTGGATCAGACCTAGAATGGGATGCCATCACCCCAGGGTCAGGGAGCAGAAGTCAGGGCATCTGGGCCCAGGAAAGCCCAAGAATGGCTAAAGTTGAAAATGAAAATGGGGGAAGTGTAGAAGAGTACTTGGTACACTTAGTTCTATTGCCCAGACCTCCCAGGAGGGGCAATGGCTGGAAGTTGAATCAGTCAAACCATCAAACACTGTCAGATGCCTGGTGTCCCCAGCTGTCTTTTACTCCTGTTTTTCCAGGGAAGATTACTACCCCAGAAGAACCTCTAGAAAATGTCTTCTGGTTTCTTACAATTATAAATAACCGCAGGGCTTAAGTGACATGCTTTGAAATATACACACATTAATTATGTAATTCTTATAGTAGAAAATAAATAAATGAATTGGGTGAAAGAGAAATGAGTTTCATCAGAGGATCAGAATTCTAATCTTCAGCAAAATTGGGGAAAAGAGATAGGCATTAGAAAATTTTTGTGACATTGTGATTTATAATAATAAATATATATTTGGCCTTCAGCCCAGTTTCTGGCACGTAGCTAGTAAACCCTTGGAATTTTTTGTGATAAGAGTGATAAAGATGTCTTTGTTGTGTAAATGAGGTGACTTTTGGACTGCCCCTGGATGATGGAAGGATAGGGGACTGGTCACCAGAGGAACCAGCCATGTGATTAGAGGGTTGAAAATTTCAGTTCCATTCCCCTGACCTCCAGGGAGGAGGGGAGATGGGCTAAAAGTTGAATCAACCACCAGTGGTCAATGGCCACTGACTTACTCAATCATACTTACGTGAGGAAGCCTCCATAAAAGCCCAAAAGAATAGGGTTTGGAAAGCTGCCAGGTTGGTGAACACGTGGAGTTGCAGGGAGAATGGCACCCCGGGAAGAAGCATGGAAGCTCCAGGCTTCTTCCCACATGCCTTGCCCTATGCATCTCTTCCATATGACTGTTCTTGAGTTATATCCTTTTATTAAAAAATTGATAATTTTGTGAGTAAATGGGTTTCCTGAGTTCTGTGAGCAATTTTAGCAAATCAAACACACGGAGGGGGTTGTGGAAGCCTCTATTTATAGCCAGTCTGTCAGAAATACAAGTGACAATCTGATTTTGTGATTAGCATCCTGAGTTGGAGAGGATCATTAAAACCTGCGGTTTGTAGCCAGTCTGTCAGAAGCTCTGGTAATGCCCTGGGTTTGTGACTGACGTCTAAAGTGAAGGGCAGTCTTGTGGATCTAAGCCCTTTACCTGTGAAATCTGATGCTCTCTCCGGGTAGACAGTGTCGGAGTGGAACTGACTTCTCAGACAGCCTGCTGGTCCCAAGCATGGCTTGTTGGTGTGGAGCAGTTTCCACACACACCTGTTGGAACTGGGTCCAGAAACCTAAAAGAGCTTCTAAGGAAAACGATGGGTGTTTTCAGTGTTGCTGGGAGTGGTTAGGTGCTCTTTCTTACCTCTTTTTTTTTTTTTTTAACATTTTGCAATAATGACTTCTAGAAAAATCTATGAAGTATATTTTTTAATTCTTTCTGGAAAATGTATATATATATGAATAGAAGGTAATATTTTTGTAAAGCAAATTGCTTGTCATTTTGAGGCTAAAGAATAAAGCTTATTTTTGCTCATTAGTTAAAGGATACCAGGGAAATATGGATCAGTTTAATCAAATTCAATAAAATGGTGTTTTCTGTAAGGATGTTTATGAAACTAATTATTTTATCTGTGAAGAAAAGCAGGTTAAGCAGATTTTTAAAAAATGAAGGTGGTATTGTAAAAGCATAAGGTTAACTTCAGCATTGGCCCTTTTGGAAAAATCATAAAATTTAAACTGTGGAATGAAAAGTAATGTTTTTTTAATTGAACTATAGTCAGTTTACAATGTATCAATTTCTGGCATACAGCATAACGTTTCAGTCATACATATACATACATATATTTGTTTTCATATTCTTTTTCATTATAGGTTACCACAAGCTATTGAATATAGTTCTCTGTGCCATACAGAAGAAACTTGTTTATTTTAAAAAATAATGATGTTTTATTGCAATATTTAAAAAAAATGATGTTTTATTGCAATAAAGGCAAACCAAAGTGCTCTAAAATAATCATATCATGTGAAAAAACAGCTAATTTTTAATGTATTATTTTATGGAATGTGTTTCTTAGGTCTATATGGCAGATAAACTAGAGGAAAATACTTTACATGATTTATCCTTGAATGGAAAAAGAAAATCCAGCCAATTGAAATATAATCTTACATAAAGGAGGAAAACAGCAAAGGATTTTGGGCTCTTCCAACTCTGAGTCTCATATGACAGGGGGGAGAAATACATACCATCACTTAAATGAGCTGCACTTTTCAATCACTAAACATTTTTTCAAAGTGAAGTTGCTATGCTAAAGAAACTAGGGTCATGGGATAATGAAATATTCCATGCAAACTAAATGAAAGAAAAGGATACATCTAATTACAATTGTAGGTATCTTTATTTGGCTTTTGAGATTAGAATTTTAGACTATACACAGCTTATTAAAACTATTTATTTGAAATCATTCCCTAAAATTGTAAGAATTTTGTTTCAAGCCAGTTTGGTAAATTCAGACCTAAATGTAGAAATTCATTTAAATAATCCAAGGGCACTTTTTAAAAGTTTAATTATTCTTTTATGAATGTTTCTAAATTATTAATTCCACTATAACTTAGCTTAAGGCTTAACTCTTTGGGGTCATTGACACATTTGCAAACCCTCTGTCTCTAGAAAAATGCAGATGTATGCATGCAAGACAGTGTGTTTCCAAGGGCACTTGCAGCCTTAGGTTTAGAATCTCTGGTTTACACCCTTATTTAACTATGTTATCCTATTAGAGTTAAGAAAATTTATCAAGTAGTGTTTTTTATTTAATTGTTTTGTTTTCCCATAAGACTATTTAAAGAAGATAGAAATGACAATGGTGCATTTTGCTCTCAAGGATGGCACACCAGGAAGATGAGGCAGGTTGTGCCTGATACAGAGGTGCGTGGTGGGGTGGGGCGGAGATAGGGGGAGGGTTGAAATCATCAGCTCATGAGAGAGGAGAGGTATCTAGGCTGTCATCAGCCTGGAAAAGCAGCACGTTTTTACTAATTTGCCCAGAAAGATGCCTTTTCCACTGTTTGTGTTAGTTGCTGCCCTGATTGCCAGGTCCTCTAATCTGACCATTCTTGGACAAGGAGCCTAAAGAAAACTTATGTGTATACAAAGGAGTACACACACACACACACACACCCCAAATCGAGAGATTTTTAAAAATTAAAAATAAAAATTTTATTATTCTGGGCTTTGTTTTCATTCATTCCTTTCAATCCCATTTCCCCTCTTAGGGAGATGCTTCTTGCTTTGTTCATGTTTCAACTTGCCATTAATGGTCTAGATATGATTAAACACTATTCAGCAGCATAAATTCTCTTCCTTCCTAGAAAGAATGGCTTAACAGTGAGAGGTCATCTCAGTAGGAAAAATTATAATTATGTATTCCACGCAGCTCTGGGAACAGACTAAGAGAAAAGAGACTTGAGATCCCTTAGGAGAGGAGAGGATTTTTATTTAACTCTTGCCTACGTGTGTATGATGGCTTCGCCTCCATCACCCACAGGGAATTTGGATACTTAGCATGGCTCTCACTCTTCAATTTGATTAGCTCTCCTGGAACCCCGCTTGTTGAAACACTGTTTGACATCCCCTGAAGTCAAACCTTGCCCACATAGGAAGGCGCATCTGTTCCCTCTGACTCTCTGCCCTGCCTCCTCAGGTGGCTGCTGTAAAAACTGAAACTTGATGAGTCCAAACAATACCACTTTTGCCACCTTAGTTAGGCTGTCTACTCAAGCAGAGAGCCCCGGCTAGCTGAGCGAATCCTGCTGGAGATACACAAAGCCCAGATCCTCATGTCAGGAGGAAATCTTTCTTTCTGTGTCTTCAGTAAGGTTTCCTTTAACCACAGAAGACCTTGAGACTCAGAAGCTTTTTGCTATATAAGCAGCTCTTTGTTACTATTTTATGAAAGAATTTGGTCATGTGTCTTTATGTGTATTGTCTAAATGGAACGACATTTTATACTCAAATTTAATGCAAATTCAGTCTTGCTGCCAATGTGCTCATTAATCATGCAATAAATATTTATTGCTGCTGATGAATTCAGGGACCGGAATTTGCCAGTGCCCACTCCAATTGGCAGCTGCATGGGAATCGAATGTAGTCATTGTCTAGCAACGGCCCCCATGTGCTAGGAAAATCTGGAGAAGCTGCCAGGACGACTCCTGCATGGTGCTCCGCCCTCCCTTCCAGGTTCATGGGTTAAGCCTCCCTTGTGTTGGTCCAGCCCTGATAGCAGGAAGCTGAGTTAAAGTTGTTGCAGATGCTTTTGATTCAAATTCATGCTGAGCTTTCCCTGATCAGCATGTTCCTTTGGGCGATATTACAATTTCATTTTGTTCAAGCTGTCCACACTCCTGTTTACTTAGGTTTGCAAATGGAACTTTAGCTCTCAAATTAGTACTGACAGTACAACCTGCGAGGGTTCTAAATCCTCATTTGCCTTCATTCTGAGGGACAGCACTCTGTTTTCATAGCAATATTGTTTTGTATCAAAATTGTTCTCGCAATATGAAAACATAATGACATGGAAACGCATGGCCTGAAAACCCTGCATTCTCAATTTCACATGCAGCGATCTAGGAGTAAAAATCAACACCAAAGGGCATCTAACTCCTTGACCAAGGGCATTGTTTCTTTCTTATGTACTGTCTGTTTTTCTCATGGGTCACAGAGGCATGTGTAAACAAGAGAAAAGTACATATTCAGGATTGTAATTTACTAGAGTTTGAAAACGATGCTTTTTTTTCTTAATATAGAAACGGTTTCTGATCTACAGAATTTTCTTCTGCTGGAGTCCTGGTTGCACTATTTGGAGACACAATGTCATGATGAGCCAAGTCACACTGCCTCCAAAAGGCAGGACTAGAGGCAGGAAAGCCAATGGAAAGAAAACCCAGAGAGACTGGACTGCTGCTCTTTCTAGCTCATTCCTATTAGATAGGAAACTCTGGGTAAGGTTACTAAAAAATAGCCTGTTTCCTTTTGGAACAATGGTCAGTTTGTATGGGAGCACTGATGCTCACTGCTGGCTGCATGTCAGAATCATCTCGGGAGCTTTTAAAAAAAATATACATACCTGGGTACCATCCAGTCTAACTTAAATCAGAACTCCTGGCATGAGGCCTGGGTTCTGATACAATTCAGTGTTTCCCAGGCTCCCACAGGTGCCTTAATCAGCAGGATCTCACGCTCTTTACCCAGACATACAAGCAACCCCCTGTTTCCCACCCGACACCTCACATGAGATGTCAGCACTAAATGGTTCCTCCATTTCTGAGCCTTTTTGGAATTCTGCATCATAAATAGGCTTACCTCTTACAAGAGTCTTTCTTGCAGGCAGCTTCCTCCTCTGCAAACTTCCATCCCTTTTCTTTCATCTCAGAATGGTTCCCATCTCTTGTCTGACTTTATCTCCTCATTTTGGAGGATTTCTACCTTTTCCTCCCATTTACTAGCAGTTAGTGGTACCTTGAGGAAAAAGTAGAGACCTAAGTGTGTAATCTCCTGTGTTTAACCAGGCACATTTCTTCTCTGAGTATCTGAATTCCTCATTATCTTTGAAGGCACCTCTGCTAAATGTCCTGCTTTGCCTGATGTCAACTCTCTAGCCTCCACTAGAGAGCTCAATGGCCACTCATCTAAGAAAATTCTATGGCGTACCTTCAACCCTCATATTTCTCAGAGATGCCAACTCACCTGCTGCACATCATTAGTCATTTCCAGTGTTGTGAAGAGGAAGAACATTCCACATAATTCCAGAAGCATTCTTTTCTCCCGTACCTCCACTCCACCTCCCTAAATCTGTCAATGCCCTCTTTTTTCAGCTCTCTCCTTCACAAATCTTACTCCTGTTCTACCTACTGAGAGGACTTTCAAACTATACACATAACCCCAGTTACAGCCAGTTTAAGGGAGAAATGATCACAATTCCAAAAGATTTAGAGATGGAATTAGATTTTTTTTTTAAGAGGAATCCCTTTAAACAATGCTGGAAACCATTCTTCTTTATCGTAAAAGAAATCTTGCAAAGATGAAAACCAAAAAGGGCCTAGAGCCCTTGTTGACATTTTTAATAAAAACGATGAGAGACTTAATCAAAAAATTCATAGAACTGAAAGGCAGAACATGAAATTGGGAAATTTTCCATCACTTCCTACCAACCTCCACCCCAAGATTATGTACCGTTAACTCAATGTTAATATTTTATTCCTCATATATTCACGAATACAGAACAATGTAGGCCTGTATGTTTACATTACTTGCTGTATCAATATTTTGCTACGTAAAAGGGACTGTGCTACTAACTGCTTTGCAGCTTCTTCTTTTCATTTAACACAATGCGAAAGTCTAGAAATAACTCAAACCTGCATGGTCAACTCGATGACTGTGGCAATGTCTACAGGAAGTAAACAGGGAATACTTGATCATCATGAAGAAATGCACCATATCCAACCAATATTATTTCATCTTTGAAAAATCTGAAAGCATCTCTAAAAAGAAAACTTTTGCACAAACTTATAAACTTCTTCTGTCTCAAGTTATTTCTCAGTGTTGGTTTAATTATAATTTTAATTACCTTTTTCTTACTTTTTCTCAGTGTTAGCAGTAATGGAAAATTCAGATGGATTACTGATGCGGCCTCGAGAGAGATACCTGAATTCAGCTCAAAACAAAGTCACCCTGATCTGTAAACACTTAAACTCACTGAAGCTTAATGAATTCAACTGTTTTCATCATCACATATGTCCCTAAAACCACTCTAATTGCATATGTTTCACAATTGTAACAAAAATAATTATTTTCAGCGTCAAGATTTTGAACCTCTGCTAGTGTCAAAAATAAGAACAAGCTAAACACAATCTACATGCTTAACCATATTTTAAAAGATTTAAAACTCTTGTTTGTATTTAGAGGTTTATTATAATTTTATGACATATGTATATATATGTAGATATTTATATGCATGTACATATGAGTATATTATACATACATTTATATTCCATATACCATTTACACACACACACACACACACACACACACATTTTTTTGGTTCTTAGAAAAATGGAAATGGAGGTCACTGGAGAGCTGAGTTAACTTTTTTGGGGGGGAAGTGTGCCTTGAATTATCTTTTTAAAACACCATCTTTTTGAATATAGTCATACAAAGTTCTTCCATTAAAAAAAATTAGTTCATTCTGGAAATTTTAAAAATTAAATATGATTCTGTTAAATTGGTAATATTAAGAGTAGATCGGCACAAAACCAGAGAAGTAGATGCCAACCAGAGGTCTGATTGTGGTAGGTGTGGAGATCCACTTTTGTCCTGTTCTTGAATGTTTTTCAACATATAGCTACTTCATGCAGAAGAATCTCTTAGGCCTGGCTGGCTGGTATGTTGTCAGGTACATAATGAGGCAGTTTAGATTTTAACAAGATGATCCCTTTCACTTGGAGTCACAAAGGAAGGCGTCACAGCTATTAGACATGGGAGACGCAGAAGAAAGACTTTCTCCTCCAGGATTCGCAGGGGAGTTTGTTCATCCAGAAGTAAAAGGGGATAACGGTGATCACATTACAGAAATGAAACATCTCGAGGTTAAATAACTAAAGCTGTGTGACAGTTCAATCCCATTAAGTAATTCTTGAAAACCTGTAATGTGTCCGGGACAGTGGGAACCTGCAGGGTTAACTAAGGAGAGGCGTGCTCCTCTGTCCTTGAAAATCTGAGCTGGTTGCAGAAATTAGTCTAAAGCATGAATCAATTTGAGAACAAACATCATTTAATTTTGAACATTAGAATTGCAAATTGTTGGTGTCTGCCAATAGGCCATTACTGTGCTGGTGACAGAACAAATAGCAAAAGTGGACATGGTGTTCACCCTCACAGAAAGGATCATTTTACTCTCCTTTATCTCCCCTATTTTCCCACTCCAGCACTCAGCCATCCTAGCTCCTGTGGTTTCCTTCCTGGGCCCTCCCCCAACCCCACTCCCCATCTGTCTCCCTTCTTACGCAGACCAATTACTCTGAAGTCTTGGGAAGGTCATCCAAGAAGTCATCACTCAACTTTGCAGGTGCAGAAGTGACCAGCAATAAATATGGATTTTCCCCATTCTTTCTTTTCCCTCTTTAAACTCCTGTATCTCTGTTGTTGTGTATATATGATGGACACATCCCAACATACTTCCGAAAATGGATCCCTGCTGCTGGACTGTTGGTTGACAGTCGCATGTATACAGGTAGGAATTACGAGATACAGACCCCATTTTTTTTTCAGAAATAAGTCCATAGGGATAATAGAAGAATTTAATGACTTAAAAATTACTAGATGATATAGAAATTGAGCAATTGCTGCTATAAGAAGGCTATAATCAAACTCAGTTTTTAATGATATCAGAATATGACATATTAATAAAGTAATTAATAAAGTAAGAGTAAAAGTTTAGGGGAAAAAATCCCCTTCCTCATCACTAAATGCGTGGGAGTGATATGCTTGGATTTTCACTTGTGCTGTGACTATGTTGTTTCTGGTTGGTGCTGGGCTTGCAATGAAATCAGCTGTGATTAATTAACTCCATTAGGGGACTCAAGTATGAAATATTTCAAATCAACTCAAAGTGCATATTTGAAAATTATAAATGGCTTTAAACTTTAAAGCCAATCCATCATCTTCTCCAGAACTGTGTTTCCCTCTAGTATTAACGTTGCCTCCAATTATGCACATTTTTGCACATGACTATTAACTACAGGTTTCACAGGAAAAAGTCCCAGGTTCAAATGTGCAGTTTTAAGATAATTTATCCATCTTTTTTTTTACAGCAGAGTTATGAGTCTAATGCATACAACTTCCTGTCTGTGGTTTTGGTACTGCTATTCTTTCCACTTCCTCTCGTATTTCTGACATCTACTTTCCAGATTTTCTTCAAGAAATCATGCCTCAGGAAGCATAGATGAAGCCCTGCCTGCTGCACCTCTGGATTCATCACTGCATTTGCACCAAGTTCACACCCCTGCTTTGTTTGCTGTTCCCAGTTAATGATCTCGTTTGTGGCAGGAATACTAATGCCCACCCTCCTTGCCTGCCCAGAACTCATCCAAAGGATAACCTTTGCTCAGGGACTTCCCATTGGTCTGGCCAAAATTTTTTGAGACATGAATTGCACATGAGACTCTTCCTACACAATCCTTCCATCTCTCTCTCCTTTCACAGGTGTCAGATCCACATCTTGGTGTGATCTCTCTCTCCTACTCCTTTACACTCTCCCTTTCACCCTTTACAGGTGTTTCCCCCACTGAAGCTCTTGCACATATAATTCAGTGAAAATCTATGTTTGAAAGGCAAGATCCCTTGACCCAGCTACTGCTTGGTTCCAATAACTCTGGTTGGAAGTCACGTATAAAATCACCACTTTCCCCCCTCCCTTAAGACAAGATACTGAAAAAAAAAAATCTCATGAGGGGAACTGAATAGCCTGAAAGAAAATAACACCTAGACAGTGATTTTATAAGTTTCTCTAGTAACACGACCGAGTTCCCGCTGGATCAGATCTTCCAGCAGAGCCCATCAATGGAGTGCAGGAAATGAAGCAAAAGAAATGATAATAATTAGCTCCAGGAATTTTTTTTTTTTAAAGACAGGAAATACAATCACAGAATACAGCCTAGAAGAGAACAATGTGAATGCCATCCCAATAAAAGTTGCATATTGATTTAACCAAAAGTTGTGATATTAAAAATTAAAAGATTCATTCAAATTACTTATATAAGTAGCTTAAGGGAAATGGAAGATGGCTGTTCACTAGGGCAGATGTTCTCAAACATTAGTGGGCATCAGAATCATCCAGAGAGTTTGTTAAAATGGAAGTGACTGGATCTCATCCTCAGGAGGCCTGGGGCATGACCTATGAAAGCACATCTCTAATAAGTTCCCAGGTGACACTGCTGCCTGGTCTGCGACCCACTTTGACAAACACTGCTATAGGATATCTCACTTGCTTTGCTAGATTGACCGAAGCATCCGCTGTAGCAGGGCTTACTTTCAATAGCCCTTTAAAGATGCTTGGGGTATGACACACACTGTTCAAGTGTGGTAATCAAAGCCTTACTCCCTCCTCTGGCCTCCTCGCCCCGTATTTGCTCACTCATTTTAATCCCTTGCTATCTCCTAAGGGGGAAAAGAAAACAAACAAAAAACAAAACAAAACAAAAAATTCTTGCCTGATAGAAAAAGAGGCTTGGTTAATCTACGGAGTGAAAAGTGACTTTGGGGAGAGACCATAGACGAATAGTAGTTGGTTATATCTGTGTGTGATTTAATATATGCAAGAAGAGAAGTGAATTCCAATTGCTGTGCTAATGTTGGCTCCTAGTGTAGATTCCTCAGTCTAATACGTGGGAAATGACAAGTGAGTACATGGAGATGTCCTGTATGCCTGGATCATCCAACAGATGCTAAAAATAAAAAACGAAGGATTCTAAAGCTGGAACAGTAGCCTTTCCCCCTCTACCCCCAATAATTGTGTTTTAACTATTACCTAATGATAAGAAGTCAGAAATGGGGGTAGAGCCAACAAAGAGGGGCTCTGTGTGAACTGATCTGCACTTGACTCCCAAACCCACAGGAGCAGTCTTGGAACACTCAGCCAGATGCAAGTAGAATTAACCTGTATCAATCTCTGTGCTCCAAAGGGAAAAATATCATCCTTAAGTACCCAAAATAGAAACCACTGAAAAAATGAATTTAAGTAATCCTACCAAAGTATGATAATTCTTAATTGTAACACTTATCACTCTTAAATCATTTCCTACTAGGTGTTCTTATTCAATAATGCATTTTGTTACTACCAGCTTTCTGCACACAAAGCTGTAATTAGCATTTGGGGGAGGAGGGAAGGGAGATTGCTTCCATCATAAACCATCACATTTTTTCTAGCATTTTAACTACTATTCCAAAGCACTTTTGCATCTGTTATAATTTGACTCCCAGAGCCGAGAAGAAATGCTTCGTTTTAGCTGCTTGGGGAAATCCCTGACTTACTGTATTTCCTAAAAGTGGTGCAAGTTTATTGAGGGATAAGTCTCCATTCCCTCTTCCCATCTAATTACTTAAGTACACACTTCAAGGTTAATCTCCTCTAGCACTTAGCTCTCCCTAGAGGCACCTACAGAAGCTAGGAAGCTAGTTCAAGTTCCTTCACTATGCAGTCGCAGTCGTGAACAACTCAGCAAACTTCTCCTCCCATTGGAGCTACTATTATGAAGCGTAGAAGCTGAACGTGAATCCTTCATGAGTTCTTGTGGAGATGATTCATAGAATTGTAGATGCAAGTAGACGCTTGTCATTACCTCTCAAACAAAGCAGCCCTTCTCTTACAGATACGCTTCTGTGGGATGCTTCCCAGAGAGTTTAAGTGTAAATAATCCCAAACTGGTAATTTGTGGAATGCATTAGTCCATTCATAGCTTAGTTGTAATTTCTCCTAGCTTCTCAAACATGACAGAGAAAAATGTAAGCTGCAAAGTGTTAGAGGACTCATATTGGCTTACTTCCTTTCAATAGAGGTAACATGCACACAGGAGTTCTTAACTTTATTATCTTAATCTTTTTGATCACCGGCTTTTTAGGAATCTAATTAAATACAGACCATTTCCTCGCATTCAAACGTATAAACAACATTTTGCATATTATTTCAAGAGACTCATAACTTCCTTAAAGCTCCTTGCTTTTTTCTTTTTTAATTGAGTTACAGTCAGTTTACAATGTCGTGTCAATTTCTGGTGTACAGCACAGTTTTTTAGTCATACATGAATATACATATGTTCATTTTCATATTCTTTTTCACCATGAGCTACTACAAGATCTTGACTATATTTCCCTGTGCTATACAGTATAAACTTGTTTATCTACCGTAAAGCTCCTTTCTGAGCTTCAGTTTAATAATTTCTGGTGGCAACACACACATACACTAGTTCTGAAGTTAAAATAGGTTCCAGCCTTGGCCATGTCACTTACTATCTTTAGCTTTGTGCAATTTGAGCTTTGAAGTTTTCAGAGTCTCCACTTGTAAAATGTACCATAATGTATGTCCTACCTTCTTAACAGGAGATTGAAGGTAGAAATATGCTTAGTATCTTAGTTGTCATGGCAGCCACTACACCTGAAACAGTACCCTGATTTTCCCCTGAGAAAGTATCCTTCCCGCCTTTGAAATGCTCTCGCTTGCATGGTCAGTCAAGATGCTCCAATATTCCCTGCCAAGTGGTGGCACATGACAGAGTGTCATCATACTGATCAGACACTCCCTTTAACCTTGAATGTAGAAATGAAAATGTTTGGTTTTGGTTCACTCTAGCAGCAGTCGTTTTGATTATAATATCCTCTAATTCCTTTATTCAAAAGAGTGCAGGTAAAAACTGGAAATCAGCTAGGGATAAAGCAAGTGCTTTTTTTTTTTCCTTTAATAATGTTTTACAGAAATAAATACACAAAAACCAGATGTTGGAATTACCTGACAAGGGTTTTAAAATAGTTGCCATAAAAATTCTTCAGCAAGCAATTCCAAATTCCCTTTTTAAAAAAAGACAAATATCAGCAAAGAAAAAATTTCTGTGAAAGGACCAAATGGAAATTATTGAACTGAAACACTCAATAACAGAAAACAAAAAACTTTCTGGATGAGCTCAACAGTAAAGTGAAGATCACCAAATACAGCATCAGTGAACTTGAGGGCAAATCAATAGAAGTTACCCAATCTAAACAGCAGAGAGAAAATAAAATGAAAAAAAAAAAAAAGTGAAGAAAGACACAGGCCCCCGTGAGGCAAAAAGGAGATATAATGATCCTAATACTTATGCAGCAGCCAGGAGAGTCTGAAAATACGTGATGTGAAAACCGATAGATCCAAAAGGAGAAATAAACCAATTCACAATTTCAATTGCAAACTTTACTACATCCCCTCTTAGCAACTCATAGAACTTTCAAATATCTATCGTGAAGGAAAAAACACCCGAACAACACAGCTAACAGAATCTGATTGACATATGTAGACTGTTTCAGCCACTAACAGCAGAATACACTTTTTTTCCCCCAAATGTCCATGGCATGGAATATTTACCAAAACACACCATATCCTGGCCATACACACAACCCTCAAAATTTAAAAGAATTGAAATCAAATAAAGTCTGTTCTCTGATGATGATGATAGCAAAGCAGAAACCACTAACAGGAAGCTAAGAGAAAAACTTTTAAATACTAGGAAATTTAAAAACACACTTCTAAATAGTCCAAGGTCAAAGAAGAAGTCTCAAATAAAATATCTATGTAAGTAAATAAAAATGAAAGTAAAGGCATATCAAGATATGTGTGATGCAGCTAAAGCAATGCTAGGATTGCTACACTGAAAAGCGAAAAGTCTCAAATTAATAATGTAAGTTCCAACCTCAAAAAACTAGAAAAAGAAGAGGAAAGTAACCTAAGATATGAAGAAGGAAGGATATAATAGAGATAGGAGCAGACATCAATAAAATTCAAAATAGGTGGACAATATAGAAGCTACAAAGCTGGCTCTTCAGAAATAAATAAATATGAGGATCCTCCAGCAAGAGTGGCAAAAATAAGAAGAAGACATGATAACCAACAGTAGGAATGAAGCAGAGGGTATCGCTACAGGTTCTGCAGCCAGAAACATGATAAGCAAATATAGTAAACAAATTTACACTCATATATTTAAAAATAGAGAAGAAATGGACCAATTCCTTGAAAACAGCAGACTCCTAACCTCAACCAAAATGAAATAGATAGCCTGTATAGCCCAATGATGGTTAAAGAAATTTTTAAAATCCTATGAAAGAAGTAAGGTCTAGATATTTTCACTGGGAAAGTTTACAAATATTTAAAGAAGAACTAACAACAATCTTGCACAAAATCTTACAGAAAAATAGAAGAGAAAAAAATAGAAACATTTCCTAACTCATTTCTTGAAGCCAAAATTATGCTTATACCCAAAACAGACAAAGGCAATACAAAAAAAGAAAAGAACAGAAAACTACAGAGGAATATTCCTCATGATCTTGGATATAAAAATTCACAACAAAATATTAGTAGGTTGAATGCAGCAATATACAAAAATAATTATATACCATGACTATGTCTGGGATTTCTTCCAGTTATGCAAGAGTGGTTCAATGTTCAAAAATTAAACGTTGTAATTTACTGCATCAGCAGGCTATAAAGGAAAAAAATCATATAATCATATTAATTGGTACAGAAAAAGCATTTGACAAAATCCAATAGCCACTTATGACAAAAGTTCTCAGCATGTTATGAATAGAGAATTATCTCAACTTGATAAAGAGCATTTACCAAAATCCTATTGCTAACATTATATATGTTTGTGGAAGACTAAATGTTTTCTTCCTAAGACTGGTAGTAAGGCAAGTGTAGTCACTCTCATCACTCTTATTCAACATAGTACTGAAAGCTCTAGCCACTGAAATGAGGCAAGAAAAGGAATAAAAGTCATAAAGATTGGAAAGAAAAAAAAACTTTTCTGATTTAGAGATAACATGATTGTCTATATTAAAAAAAAAATTCCAAGATACCTATACACACACAAAATTTTCTGGAACTAATAGGTGAGTTCAGCAAAGTTGCAGAATACAAGCTCAACACATGAAAATCAATCCAACACTGTTACAATTGAAAAAGACTCTTTGACCAAACTTTAGTTAGGCTTCTCCGAGTCCTCTTCTTTACTAGATCTCAACCTTGGTCTGCCAGCAGCAAAGAATCCTGCTAAGTCAGTTTATCAAGACTCCTCCTACCCTTGATGTCTGATCACCCTTGGTATCTGATCAAGTTCATCATCCCTCACTCCTGAGGCACATGTCCTTGTCTTGACTTTAATAAAAATCCTGCTAAGCCAGTTTAGCAAGAATCCCCTTACCCTTGGTGTCTCCTCTTAATAATTTTCCATCCACTGGCTCCCTCACTCTGCTCATTGGCTATGAATCCCAACTAGTTTTTGTGTTTGGAGTTGAGCCCAGTTTTTCTCCCGATTGCAATATAGTTGGCTCTTACTGCAATAGTCTTAAATAGTCTTCCCTACCATTTTAGCAAGTGTCAGAATATTTTTATTTTACACAATTACTTCAAAGGAACTAAAATACTTTGATGTATATCCTAAAAAAATTTACAGGATCTATATGTTAAAAATTTGTATCTTTAATAGGAGTCCAGAAATGATTTATTACTCAACTAAGGCGTTTTGCTAGATCCTCATGAATTAATTGAAGGAGGAAAAATGACAGTTTCACAGATGGAAGAGCTGCTGAGTTAATTGGAACACAATTCTGCACATGAATTATCTTTTGCAGAAATGATGAGTGATCCACAACCATTCTTTTCTCTTAGCTCCCCACCCACCCCTGTTCCTAGTTTAATAACTGGACTTGTAAGAAGTTGAGAGAAGGTTGGCTGCAGCTTCGGTATTCCTCAGAATGCATTTGGAAAACTCTCATTGGGCCCCAAAACATATTTACACAGTGAACAGAAGTCACTGCCATTACATAATGTAACAAAAGCAGAGAGACGCTGATCAGTGGTATTCCACACGCCAAGTCGGAACAAACCTGCGGTTATACTAAAGCTGGAAGATTAGAGAGCTCTAAATAATGGACTTTTACCCATATGCCAGACCACTGTATGTTTTCTGATTTTGAATGAACAATTTCTTTTCTTGGACATTTAGAAAGACATCTTCGTCTTTTGGGATTCTTAAAAATATAGAAAACAAACACAGGAGCATAAATTCTCAGTTATTTCCTAGCACTGCCAAAATCCCTCTATGGTCCTAAAATAAATCTGAGTTCTTTAAGGTTTCCTATATAACACAGGATTAATAATATGCGTTACCTATAGTGGAACATGCACTATACAAATAAATTATTGCTTTTCTGTGTGCCATCATTTGACAGTACTCTGTATCTTCTTCCAATAGAATTTTCTGGGTAATAAAGGCTTTTACAACACCGTATGTTAGCATTCACAAATGGAAGTAACAGTGTCTGATCAGTTTGGCATTATAGAAAACAGAGCGGAAATGAAAAAGGTCATTCAAGACAGTGAATCCCTCAGCTGTACAAATCAAGTCATTTCAGAATTGTTTCTTAAGGAACGGCTTATCTGAAAAAGAATTCATAAATGATAATTTTTAAGGCTATCCTGGTTAACTTTAAAGTTAATTAATGCGACCATAACAAATATATCTTCAGAGCTGTTCCTAATTTTCTTGTTGGTTTCTTCTTCCTCCCAACCCCCATCTCTGTCTCTGTTTCTCTCTCTCTCTCTCTCTCTCACACACACACACACACACACACACACAAATGAAGTTTGCTAGTTATAGTTTCCTGGCTCAACTCATTAAATTGTATAGGCCTAAACATAATGGAAAAATTGTGTGCATTACCTCATCATCTTGTAATTGTTTTTGTTCTTAGGATTCAGTACACAGAAAATTATTATAACACATATAGTTTATTTTCACTTTTATGGACCCTGACAGTAAAAGTTTAAAAAAACAGAAGTATTTTGATCTTTCTAGAAAAGGATTTTCAAAGACTCCAAACAATTAAGGAGACCAGAAATAAAAGTAAGGAAAAAAAAAAAAAAAAGGAGCAGGCAACATAGATGTAGTAGAATAAAGATTCTACCAGGAAGACCAGCACTGTTTCATTTTATCCTAAATCCTTCTGAGACATTATTATTTTGTTCTATCTGTTGTTCTAAAAGTAGCTCTTCACTTTTTTTGTGGTTAAACTCGTTTTGATGAGCAGTGTAGCAATATTCCAGTTTCATATTTTTTTTCATCTCATTATTTGTTCTGTATGGGAAAAAGTGAACAGGCCTTTAAAAAAAAAATTGTCACTATTGCTTACTGTGACTCTAGTCCTAAACAAGAAACACAGTCTAAAGTAACAGGATATGGAGGGAAAAATTAGCTGAATCTTACAGCAGCATTTCCAAACTACATGAAGAACCTCCCTTCGTGGTTCTGATGCCCATTTTGCTATAAGCAACAAGTTAACAGAGACCTTGCCTACCTTGATAATTTTTTGCCCAGAAATATAACAAGAAGATGGAAAATGGGGGAGAAGAATCAAATACCACTTCTACCAAGAAATACCGCTGTCATGATCCAATGTTATGAAAATGAGTACATCCTAGTCACAGGGTTATTAGACACAAGGAAGATTGAGAGCTATCACTGTGCATGTGACACGCGCCCTTTACCATTTAAAATGCTTCTTTTAAGGTAGAGAGAAGTAGGTCATCACAAATAGTATTGCTACTAAACATAATATAAACTCATTGTCATGAAAGTTGCTTTAGAAATTAGGAGATGTCATTCTAATCTCTGTACTACCCAGGCTTCCTAACTATGTGATTCTCAAGAGAAAACAATAAATATTCACTGAAATAAGCCAAATGTAGTTTAGAAGGCTTATTATCTCCGAAGAAAAATGGCTATCATAAATGTGTTTGCGTTTTTATTTCTCAATCAAATTAGAATTCTTCAAATTTTCTAGCATAGCTTTAAATAACACAAAAGCTGTAATTTCAGGAATGAGTTCAAATTTTTGATCCTCAACCAAATAGTGTGAGACTGGAAAATTTAGTTAAGTTCTCTAACAGAAAATCCATTTTCTCATCATTAAAATTAGAATAATTATTTTTAAAATGCTTACCATAGAAACTATACAAACTTAAGCACTCAGTAAATGGTAACTATCATTTTTATATGAAGTTAGCTCTGTAGGATATTGACTAGTAAGTCAATATATATCTAAATATGTGTTTGATTCAAGAGGAAAGTTGTTGATTTAATTACAAAGTTAATTCAAGCTAAAATAAACGCAAATGCTTACAATTGAGATCTTTGGTAATTATGTATAAGTTATTCTACGTTTGTTGCTAAAGATAGCTGAAACTAAATGATAAAGGAATTAATTCTGATTAATTATGAATTTCTTCTTATATTTTAGCACATTATAATGATATAAAAAGAAGAAAACATTCACTTCCGTTCTTTAAGAACTTCTATTTTAATTCAGAAACTGTATTTAAATTTTTGAATTTGTATTTAATTTTCTTGGAGGGAAATTTGTCAGTATTTGATGTGAGTGAAATGACATTAATAACTATCAGCTGCCCCAACGTGCTGAAGTTTATGAAATGCTAACATAGTTCAGGGAAGAAAGGACAGGTAAGTGTAGAAAGCTAAAAGGAGACAAATACAAAAGATGACTTTTTTAGGGAAACTAAAAATCAATTTTTTGAAAGCATAAGAAAAACACAGGTTGGTCATATCGTAGAAGAGTACTGTTACCATCCTCTGTCTGTCCTTGTTTTTTTTTTTTCAAAATGCTTGGTACAAAGAGAAAGACAAGTTTAACTGCTCATTGACTACCAAGGATTCTTACGCAGACTCAAAGGTTGAGTTTTAGGTGCAATGAAGAGTTTCTATTCTTATCCTCAAACTACCCTAAGGGCTCAATTTGCTTCCAGTGGTTTAGCTGAATCCAGATTGAAAAAGAAAAAAAAAAAGTTTAAGAAAATTTAATTTTTCTCCTTGAAAAATCCTCAAAATAGGAATTTAGAAGAATTGAAAACCTGTAGGGAGTATTTCATTTTGAGTCCTTAATTTTGGATCAATTTTAGAAACAGTAGTAGGCAAAAAAAACATCAAATTTTACTGTGCTCCTACTTGTAAATGACTGATTTGAAATAAGTACATGGTTTTGCATATGTCTGTGTGTTTATTGATAATAATATCAAAACAGAACCAGAGTTTAATATCTCCAATTCAGCTTTTGAGTAGAAGAAAAAATTAAGAAGAAAAGTTCTGTATGGATGAAAAGGGGAAAGTAAGTTATTTAACTGTTTTTAAATCTGATACCTAAAAAATATTTTTAAGAAGGACCAGAGGAAATGATGCAGTCAAGAATTAAGCATGCTTCAAGGATCTTGGGTTAACTTAGTTTCAAAGTAACTCTTAGAATTTGTGAATTAATTAATGAATGTTTGGTTTTATTATCATTAATATTATTTATTCTCTTATTCTCATGAAGAAACAAAAATTATTTCTCCAATAATATTCTTCCCAGCTTCAACACAAGGTAGACAATTCTGGCACTGTCTTTTAGCACAAGGGAAGCTGATCAATTTTTGTTAAAAAAAAATGTGAACTTAAACAACTAAATAATAGAATAATGAGGGATGAAAATATCTCTCCAAACAAAAACATTTCCAAACTTTTGTCTCCCTCAGTTAGGGAATGAACTTTTACATGTCCATGTTTTCTTGGTAATTCACTATCAACAATTCTTTGGAGTAGAACTGAGCCTTGATTAGAAGTCAGGAGACCTAGGAACCCTCTCTTGGCTATCAATATAAGACTTGGGGATGAGGTACCGCTTTATAAAACATCATAAAATTTTAATGTCAAAATGTCTGCTTTGTGGACAGAATTATAAAATAGACATAGGAAAATGACTGGAGGTCTTAGGTGGGTTCCATACCAAAAACTAAGCAAAATCTGTTTTGCTCTAGACGCCATATTTTGAATTTCCATTTCATATATATATGTGTGTGTGTGTATGTGTGTATGTGTGTGTGTGTATCTATATATATTTATTTCTACATATAGATATATCTCCAGAGAGTGCCTGCAACACGGTTCTAGTGTAAAAATAATCAGAGCTGATAATTTCATATCTTACTTTTAGCCACTTCATGTTCCTATGCCCTTCCCCCCTTTTTGGAAGATAAAACTGATCTTAAATAGCAGTATGTCGTATCTGTATTCTTTAGATGTGAAACTGCATCAGCAACTCTTAGTTTCTGCTTGTTTAGGGGGATAAAATATTACAATCCTAGGTAACAAAGCACCTTCTTTCTATGGCCTGAGCAGTAGTGGTTACCTCTGGTTTTATCAGATCTCCACATCTGTGATATTTGTTACCGTGTATCCCTCCTATCACCAGTAAATGAAACATTCTCCATTGTATCTTTCTTGCCATCTCTTTATTACCGAGAATCAGCTAATTTTTAAGCCCTTGCTTGCATGTCTTTCTCAGAGCTTGTTGTCATAATAGTTTTCTTTGAACTTCATCTGTGCTTATAATGGTAATCTACCCCGTTGCATTTCTTCCAGACTCAGGTGCTCCTTCATAACCTCCTTAAAAGTAGATGGAGTCCAGTCAGCCCTATTCAGATCAGAAACTAATTTTCATGTTTTATCTGCATTTTTCCTAGACAGTAAGACAGTATGGGAGCCACTTAATACATAAAAATAATATATAAAGATGTATAAGATGGATTACATTTTCCTCTTTGGAAATTTAAGTCATTCAGAGTGTTTATAACATGCATCAGATGTATAACATATTGTGTAATTAGAGTAAGTCGGTGGAAAGCATTTGTCAAGAGAGATTTCACCACCTCTCCACTTCATTTAAATAGTTAGAAAAACACTTGAAAATCTGATAAATATTTTAATCTTTTGTTTTGGAAAGGGCTTTCTTAGACTTAACTCCTAGACAAAATACTTAAACTGCGATTAGCCTTCCACGCACAGTTTTTTCCAGATGTTAAATCCTGTACTTTCAATACTTTTGAAGCCCGTATTTTCCCACTCAATTGGGTTTCTCATGTTTCCTTTTCTTAAAAAAGATAAACATTGAGCCCTGTACTTGTGGATGAAATAATATTCATTTTCATAAAGTTTTTTTCCATACAGAAAGACAATAAAACTAATTAAAATAACCATGATCGCATACATTTAAAAAAGAAGGAAAAGGCAGAGAGAAATGCTTCTTCTATAGATAAGAAAAAATACAGTAAATGGCCTAGTTACAGGAAAGACTGAGAAAGTTTTTGTGCTTGGGAATGTGCTACAGGAGGAATAGAATGACACAGGACTCACCATATTCGGCGACTCAGGACAACTGTGTTTGAAAGTCCTTCTAGAGCAGTGTTGCACGAAGAGGAAGCCCAGGAGAGTGTCCTGGACCCATGACCCCACACTCGGTGAGATCCCTTGCCCTGGAGAAGGCTCTGCAGGTTTGCCAACCACTGCTCTCAATCTCTGTGCACATGCTCCAAATTCAGGCTCTTCTTACCCCAAACTTGTCCCTTATTCCTCTTCTTTATGATGATGGACCTCACTTTGCACCTTACATGTAATTCCCTGTCAAACCCTAGTAGTGCTCAAGGCCCCTGCCATACTCAGGACTCTCAGGGGCGCAAGAAGCCTCACTTGGGTCACTTGTGCAGTTCTTTTTTCTCTGCTGATGAGTCAAACTGCCGTAAGATTGAGTAACAATTCTAGAATGTTTGAATACCAGCAAAATCTTGCTGGGCCCCCAAATTTTGACCCAGCAATGCCTGTTATTAGAGTTTTATAGTGACCTATAGCCTCTCTAACTACATTTCCACCTACCTTCCAGTGTTCTTATCCCTATGTCCCAGAAAGTCCCAAACCTGGTTCCTCTTTAATGGTTAGTTTACTGGACAAGTATATATTAAATGTCTACTAAGTGCATGACTGGAGACTGCTCACGATGAAATGCTTTCTTGTCCTATATTCCTCAAGCTGCTGGCATGTTTCCAATTCCACATCTCTTTTACCCCGTAAATTCTCCGAATTTAATGTCCCATGTTAGCTTTAAGTAGATTCAATTAGTATAATAAGGTACCAATCTAATAGATGCCTCTGAGTTAGAGGCAAGCTTGGAAAAGATAATCAGTGGTTCTCAACCACAAGGATTTTGCCCCCACAGCACACTTGATAATGTCTGGAGGCAGATTTGGTTGTCTCAACTGGAGGAGTGGATGCTACTAGTGGGTAGAGGCCAGGGATGCTGTTGAATATCTTACGATGCACAGGACAGCCTTCCCCTACAACAAAGTGTCTAGCCCAAAATGTCAGTGGTGCCAAGGTTGAGCGATCTTGAGATAAGTTAAAGGAGACTTAAAGCTACTGTTTGGTATGGATGAGTAACAAAGACACTGGTGAATTATCAATTTGCGTTTTTACTAAAAAGAAAATAAGCTTAAAATTCTGAAACAGATGGTTTAACTAAAAAAAAACAAAAAACAAAAAACAAACAAACAAAAAAAAGATTTCTGATTCTAAATTGTTTTAGCAAATGTCCAGAGTATGTAGGATTTTTTCTTGGATTGTTTCAAGTATATATCCTGCCTAAAGACAGCAGAGGAAACGTGAGAACACTTCAGGATTTTTACAACATTATTAGCATTCTGGGAACAGCAAATACCAGTTCACCAAATAAACAAACAAAACCCAAAAGGCATGTCACTCATTGCTTTGGAACTTTTTTTGATTTTCATCTACTATTGTTGATTATGAAATTATCTCCTTTATATATATATATCAATATTATATTTTTGGCCTCATCACTGCCAGTTATTACAGTTAATATCACCAGCAAGATAGCCTAATGACTGAAATAAAAAATCTTAGCTCATTTTTCTCAAGATCCATATTTGTGTTACGTCTGGAGTAAATAGCTACAATTGCCGCACTATTTGGAACTCATTTGTACTCAACTGTTTGCAGTTGATTTGTGTTCTTCAACAGCTGAACAATAAATTGGCCTTTAAATTGATAGCTATTTTAACATAAAGTACACAAGAATGCAATTTCATAATAGTTCATCCTTGTGACTGTGTAGTTGTTCTGCTCATTGTGTTGCCTTTGCTTGTTTTTACTAAAAATGGCATTAAAATCATTTTAAATAAAAACATTCAGGTAGCATACACCTGATGTAAGAGAAAGGTTGATTTTTTTCATGATTATAATTTATAGCACGTTTAATTAAGTTACTGGACGTTCTTGCGTTAAATGATATTTGGCATTCCTTGACTATTTAGAGTGGCCATTTTGAGGGGTTTTGATTGATTTTATTTTTTCCCAAGTATTAGTAATCTCTGCCTCCACTTACCTTGCTTCGGGAGGGAAATGTCTCTTTCTATCTTAGACTATAGCTATGTATGTACATGTTTTGTCTTTCCTTTTAGACTGCAAATTTATTGCAGAGAAGAAATATGCCCTTCTCAACCTGGTATCTCCTGACACAGCAAAATTTCTGAAAATTATATATATATAATATATTTATATATCTTCTATATCTGTAATTAAAGTGAAACTGAATTGATACTCTAATGTACCAGAAAAAACACACAGGAATGAGTCACGAGTTTGATATGGCTCTGGCATTAACGAGCATGAGCTATGTGACCTGAGGCAAGTTATCTGATCTCTTTGGGCATCAAGTCTTCTAGTCTGATTTTTTTAATCCTCCACCTAGATATAAAATGAGCAATGAGCTCTGCTCCCATTTTCCCTCAGAGGTGAGTAGGAATAAAGGTCCCTTATTCAGGCAAAAATGCCTGCTGCTGCCAGCTTTAATCAGACTCTTCAAGTCCTGGTCTTCTGGCAGCTGCTCTTATAAATGGAGAAAATTGTTGACGACAGTTTCTGATCTTGGAAGCCTCTAGCAGTTACAGGTCTTTTCAGTAGGGTCCCCGTGCCAACTCCTTTTCTATTGGGTGTCCAACCTGGAGTATTACTAGTGCTCACTATACCTCGTGCTAGCGAATTTATCTGTAAATTTCAGGTTAATATTTACCTATTAAAATTATTATATGATGGTTTTGTTATTTGTCATATTCTAATAAATTAGATTACATTTCCCTAAACTTACTTAATCATAAAAATTATCTGGACTGATTGTTAAAAATACAGATGGCAGTGCTCTCCTGAATCAGAATCTCTAAGAAGGGACCAGGTGATCTTACTTTAAATAAGGGCCTCGTGATTCTTTATACTTAGAATGACTTAGAAATATCAGTAACTGGTAGAGAGGAAAGAGTTTTAGATGGCTTGAGAATATCTGATTATCTTTCTGAATCCCCTATGAATGAACTCTCCATCCTATAATACTCCGTTTTTTAAAACTGTACAAATTAGCAAATCCAATACATCCTCGGAACAAAGGATGAATGGACCTCCATATACAGCAGAATAAGTGTAGCACACTTAATGATAAATCAACCTCCTCACACTTAATTTCTAGATTAATACTAAAATGATCAGCAAACAAAAAAAGTTTTTGAGGTCATTGCAAGACATGCGTGATGACAATGATTCAATGCAATCGAGGTAGTTGGGCGAAGGGACTAGGAGAACAGTTTACCTCATTTACGTAGGTTGAATAGAAGCTCAACAGTTTCCTTGGTTGACCTTTGGTAAGTTACTTCGTGCATCTGTTTCCTCAGCTGTGAAAAGGAAATTAGGTTCTACCTCACAGGAATTTGTGAGGATGGAATACACCAACTCATGTCAATCATTTGGAATAGTAGTAAGCATTATGTTAGCGGTTCCAATTATTACTGTTACAATGGGTTTATTTTTAAGCTATTTTTAGAGTATATGTATACACTCAAAGGGTTCTTATACATTCAATGTACAATCGGAATTGTACTGAGTAAGACTTTATATTGATAATCTCACTTAATCCTCACACCAGTTATTTGTGATCATTTTTAGCCCCATTTTATAGGTTAAAAGGGTTATGTAGTTAACCCAAAGTCATATAATTACAAAGAGGTGGTTCAAAGCACGTGTTATGATTGTTCATAGGTAAGTGAGACCACATCCAACTGGGGGCAATTAGCATTATAAACCCCAATCTCTACACATATTTTTAACCTTTTACCATTAAGTTAATTTTCTTAAGGTCCTAGCCTGGGCTGGTTTGTGCATAGCATGCTGCTTTATTAGTAGCTTTGTTTAGTTTGGAATATTTTTATTAGTTTACATTTCTCAGGCATCATTCCTATGAGAAAGCATTTTTCTAGAAAATGGTAAAGGCTGTGGCTCCATTTAATTAGAGTCAAAGCAGCTCAAAGGGATCACCTCTGTAAGACCCGGTATGTAAATGAAGTAGTCCTTTGGAGCTGGCTGCGGAAAAGGGCTTTAAACTAAGTTCGAAGGAACTTGAGTTTAGAACTTTTAGAGCAAAGAAGATACAACTTTTTGAACCTTCCTGAATAAAACAAAGCCTTGGTCAGCAAGAATAAGAATGTAAATTTAATGCTGTTTTTCACAGGACACCTATAAAAAGGAAAGGACAACTTTCTATATTTTTAATTTGAAAATTTCATACAAGTTGCAATACAAAGTGATAGGACCTAAAAAAATGTAAGGGAAAAAGTGCCAGGACCAGAGAACTTCCTTGCACAGAATTCTGTCCATGGAGGAAAAATACTTTCACTCCACTTGGGTCTCATGTGAAAGAAGGTTATCTCAGTAGACCACTGGTGTTCTGTATAAATCAGGAATGGCTTAAATTCAAACCAGAGCATTTTGCAATGATTCTCCAAGAAGTGAGGACATCCAGCATTTCAGAGTCTGCTTCCTTAAGCTGAGGTTTGAGTAAAAAGAGACCCTCAAGTTCTGGAGCAAAAGGATCACTGGCATTTTTCAAATAGAGAAAAATATCATAGTCTTCACAATTTTTTTCCTTCATAGAAAGCTTGCACTCTTTGACAGAATACAAAACTCTGAATAACTTTTAGGAATATGCTGTTCTCAATCTTTCACAGTTCTTAATACATACTTAAAATGGTTGCTTTTTCCCCCCTCTCTACCATCATGAAGAAAGGCAGAAAAAGTTATTTTCTAGAATGAAGAATGCATTTGCTTAAGTAAAATTACTTCAAGATTGGGTGGAACATACTATCCATTCAGGCAACAATATGCCCTTTATTTTAAAATGGCACCAACAGATAAGCTTGCATATTTTTGGTCTAAAAAACGTTGTTTCCCTTTGCTTTGAAAAAAAAAAATCACCTGTTAGTAAATGTTTTATTTTTACGTGGGCTAATATCCAAATTTTATTCTGAAGAGTCTTACACTTTATCCCTTTAAAGCTCCAGGCTTCAATAGTACTTGATAAATTATAAACATGAAGATATTCTTTGTAGTGTGTTTACAAAATGCCCTCTTTTGTTTATTTCAACTGTTTAATCTTACATGCCATGGTGTTTTCAGTTCTAATCCTTTCACAGGTAGCACCAAGATTATTTCTACGGTACTTCTTGAGTTATATGTACTTCATGGCTAATAGTAAAACCAGTTTAGCAACCGCTTGTCACTGTGCCCCCCACTCAGTGTAACATTCCCAACTGTGACCTAAAGGATTAGGAGGTATCATAACAGCATCATGAATCAGCTGACTT
This sequence comes from Camelus dromedarius, assembly GCF_036321535.1. NCBI lineage: Eukaryota > Metazoa > Chordata > Mammalia > Artiodactyla > Camelidae > Camelus > Camelus dromedarius. The sequence continues at coordinate 64,012,745 of NC_087439.1, read as the reverse complement.
GATGGGGCTAAATGAGTATGGCACAAGCAAGGTAGAACTGTCCGTCATTGCAAGAACCCTTTGGATCACGACCTAAGGCAAACCTGCAATGCCTTTGATGACCACAAGACCATTGGTTTACTAGGCTTGGTATATATCTGTGATTCACAATCCTTACTGCACATTTCACTCAGCTTGGGGAGTTTTTAAAAAGAACATACTGGTAGTTGAGCCCCTCAACAATCAAACCAACATATCAGTGAGCTAAAGTCCAAGGAAGTAGAGTCCAGGGATATATATTTTTAGAGCCTAAGGTGTCACCCGGTATGAGAATGACTGACCTTCCACAGTGAATCTCAACGTGTGATTCCCTGGACCAACAGAATCAGTCTTGCCCAAGAACTTGTCAGAAATGCAAATTCTCAGCCCTATGGCCAATCTTCAGAATCAGAAACTCTGGAGGTGCTGCTTACTAATTTGTGTTTTAACAAGGGCTACAGGAGATTCTCTTATATGTTAATACTTGAGAACCACTGGTAGAGAGTAATCAAAGACCTATCTATTCACCTGCTTTATTGCATTAAAAATAGTTCCTGGCTGTGTCAGCCCCTTCAAGAGTTGCTAAGGAGAACTGGACTGGATATTTTTCATGGTAGAAGGGCACCTGGGAGTAGCTTCTAGGACACCATCAAACATAGTCTTGCTAGCTCTTTTGTATTCTATACATCATTAGAATTTTAGACAGCCAATGGGAAGATCCCTATTCTCCATCTGAGTTTAGAAACCAAATGAGAGGTATCTAGGAGACTGAAGGGTGGAAATTGGATGTTCCCTGTGACTTAATGGATTTACCATCCCTTCAGTAATTGAAACAGCTAGACAAAGACAGGCCTCCCCCCAAGGGGGAAAGACTCTTAACCTCAAGGGATAAGCTAATGACTCAATGCAGCTTACTGCCAGGAGGGAAGATCAGAGAAAGGGGGAAGGACGTATCTGAAACTAGCATGCTCAGTTCCTTCTTCCATAAAGAGGAAATAAGTCCCTTCTTGTCTTTTGGGAAGGGTAGGTACAGAGGCAGAAAGCAAAAATTTAACTTTCATAGAAGTTTCTATGGAAACATGAGGAGATGCCCATGTTAGGAGTTCTCCCCTAAAATGAACAATGATCAAGTTGATACCACACATCTTGAATGATACTCATTCAGCTCAAATTTATTGGATACCTACTTTCTCAGAAATCATGCTAGGATGGTACAGGGCACTGGGAGGGGAATTTTAAGATTGTAGTAGCTATGGATAAATTTGAGGAACTTATCCAGGGGTAAGACTGGTACTTTGAATGCAACTGAAGTTCATACTTTGGTTCACATTCAAATGTTTCCTTTATTATTTGAGAAATGACTGTAATCTGATTATATAAACAGCAGACATAGTCCAAAAGAGTTCTGTGAAGTGGATCAAAGATAATTAAAATATCTCATTGATAAAGGGTGAATTCATATTGTTTGGATGGTCTACCCTATATTGCTTTTATACATCATCTTTCAAGACTAAAATATCTCCAAATAATTCTCAGTAAGAAGTCCGAATCAGGATCCTTTGAAGGACAAGATATAAATAAAGAGTTATTGTGGGAGGTAAATAAGAGCAAGACTACTGCACAAATCAAAACTATTCAAATTTTCAATATCTTTCCAAAACCTAAAAATATCTATACAGATGAAAGTAAATGTTAATTCAAAAATGAACTGTGCAAGTTGACAATAAATCACTTGCTATTTACAGTAAAGGCAGAAGTTTTTAAAGCTAAAGAGAAAAGTGTTCTTCCAGCACTAAAAGATGCTTATCAGAATGTGACAGGACAGGGGTTATACATTCAAATGTAACAAGATTAAGCTTTGGAGTCCCAAAGTAGAAAGAACATGTTCAGCAGGAATGGTTTTTACGTTGCCTGTTGGGCTGCTTTAGAATCAATTCTATTTATCTTTGGCATCAGCTGTGGTTCTCAGACTAGAGATGTTTAGTTAGAAAAAATATGAGAAATACTGGATTCTAAAATTTTCTTGTTGTAAGATGCAAGGCAATGTATCTTTTATTATACACAGACTTAACCTAACTTTAATTAATTTTAATATAAGATGTAATTTTAAAACTTGACTTATTAATGTTTGTGTTAAATATAAAAATTCCATTAAGAATAATTTATACACAAAAAGCTATTATTGTAAAAAATATCTATTTTATTTTCCATTATTTGCTAATATCTAATACTTAATTTTTGTTTAGTAAAAGAAACATAAGGAAAATTTTTCAATCTGAGTGGGCTTTTATTTTTTCCTCAGAAATATTTTAATACTGTATTTTTATCAAGCAAAACATTTATATCAAGTATAAAATGAAAATGAACATTCACACTAAGGTCATATTTCTGTCTTTTTTAGATAATTTGGCTAGTTTTCCAAACTTTCTAGTTCCACTTGAAGTATACTTGACCCCTTGGACAATGCAGGTGTGAACTGCATGGGTCCACTTTTACATGGAAATTTTTTATTAGCAAATGCTACAGTGCTGCACAGTTAGCTGGTTGGCTGAATCCACAGATTTGGAGGCACCACAGATGAAGAGAGTTGACTATAAATTATACACAGATGAATCCCTGTGTTGTTCAAGGGAATACTGTAATGTCTTTATAAAATAATGCCATCAAAAGTGCCATTAAAATTAAATATCACCAAAGAAACTCTATTTCGTTCAATTCTGATAAATGGAGTACTTCACTATGCATGTTGCAATAGACTGATTGTGTTGCCCCAAAATTCATATGTCAAAATTCTAACCCTGAATGTGATAGTATTAGAAGGAGGGGCTTTGGAGAGGTGATTAGGTTATAAGAGTGAAAATCTTATAAATGAGATTAGTGCCCTCATAAAAGGGACTCCAGAGAGCTCTCTTACCCCTTCCATCATGTGAGGACACAAGGAGAAGACATCATCCTGTGAATCAATAAGCAAACCCTCACCTAATACTAAATATGCCTGCACCTCAATCATGGACATCCCAGCCTCTAGAACTATGAGAAATAAATATTTGTTGTTTAACCAGGCAGCTTAATGGTATTTTTGTTATAAGAGCCCAGATGAACTAAGACACACATGTATGTGCATGTGTTTTAACTGTTGTAGGTCTTAATATACATTTCACTCAAAAATCTACCATTCTCTGTAAGAAACACTGTCTTATACGATAATGATAAAGAGGAAATAGTGTAAAGCTGACCCACGCATAATCCCAACAGATTTAAAACATAGAAAACAACAATGCCAGAATCTCAGAGACAACAGTGGCTGAAGACTGACTCTCTGAAACAATTTCAGTGGTGCTGCAGATGGAGAAAAATGATGCAGGAATTATAGAATATTTGTCCTTTTGTGTCTGACTTATTTCACTTAGCATAATATTCCCAAGGTTCATCCAGGTGGTAGCATCTCTCAGAGATTTATTCTTTTTTATGGATGAATATTTTGTTGTATGTACATACCATATTTTGATTATCCATTCTTATGTTGATGGACACATGAGTTGTTTCCACCTTTTGGCTATTGTGAATGATATTTTAATGAGCATTGCTATACAAGTATTGGTTTGAGTCCCCATTTTCAATTCTTTTGGGTATAATGTTTAGGATTGGGATGGCTGAGTTACATGGTAATTCTGTTTAGCTTTTTGAGGAAACACCAAAGTGTTTACCACAGTGGGTGTGCCATTTTGCATTTCCACTAGCAATGTACTTGTGTTCCAATTTCTCTAAATACTAACCAATGCCTATTATTTTTGTTTGTGTTGATTATAGCTATCCTGGTAGTTGTGTGGCGGTATCACATTATAGTTTTGATTTACATTTCCCTAATAGCTAAACCTATTGAGTATCTCTTCATGTATTTTTGAACAATTTAATATCTTCTGTCGAAAAATGTCTGTTCAAGTTCTTTGCCCATTTTTAAAATTGTGCTGTTGGATTTGTTGTTGTTGAGTTGTAGGATTTTTAAATATATTTTGGACATTAAACCTTTATCAGAAATATCATTTCCAAATATTTTCTCTTATTCTGTAGGTTGTCTTTTCACTCTATAGATAGTGTCCTTTGATACACAAAAGTTTTGAATTTTGATGAAGTTTAATTTATCTGTTTTTTTCCTTTCTTGGTTATGCCTTGTCAACCACTTAGTATAGGCAATTCATAGAGTAAGAAAGTTATTAAAGGTCACCAGGAACTGAGGCGAGAGGGTATAAGATGTTATGGCTTAATAATTAAAGAGTTACTATTTGGAGTGACGAAAGTTTTGGGGCACGCTTTCTCCTTTGAGCACCCTTGTCCCTTTGTCCCTTTCACCTGGTTAATTTCTTCTTTACTTTAAGTACTCATGTTATAAAATTACAGCCCAGGATGCCTTTTTTCCCCCAGTTTGGTTAGATGTCTATCTTATTCATTCCTGCTACTTTTCAACTACTTACCTCATGGTATTATCATTTCATTTGTAAATTTTTTTTTTTTTTTTGTCTCCCCAGTGCACCAAGTGTAGAAGAACTTAAAAGACAGACTACTGGACATATCTTAAGCATATCTCTTGTCATTTCCATGTTGATTAAGCAAATAAATTCACTTTTTCTAAGTGGCAAAGCTATAGTTTCAACATGGGCCCATCTAATCCAAAGGTCCATAGTCCTTTCATTATATTAATCCACTTCATGCATGAAAGAATGAACAAATGAATGAAAAATAAACTGTAGGGAAAGAGGAAAGACAGACTTCCTCTCACATGATAGAGTATAATCCAAGTAACTTATATTTATAGAATAGCTCCCAAAATTCTTTAAGTTATTCTAAATTGTTTGTCCACATATATTAGCAAATTGTTCTCCACACATGTCCTGGTGTTAATCTACTTTTTGCCAGGAGGAGATGGGAACAGAAAGAATTTCTTCTTTCTAGTAGAAATGTAGATAGTTTTAGAGTCTATCAAAAATAAACTTAGATAGAAAAAGAAGAAAACTAAAAGCCTAATAAATTTTTGTTGCTAACTGCTGTGAGAAAAAAAAAACTGATAAGAATGTGTTTGTTCTGACTTGCCTCTTTTACTGTTCTCCAGATTAAGAGTCTATAATTTATAGTTCTGAGCCTATAAATTAATTGTAAAATCAAAGAGACGAAAGTATCTCTTATTTGAAGAATGATTTTAAGTGTGGAGAAAGGGTGTGTTGCTAGTTTCATTTTTTATTATAATTTTGGGGGCATATCATCTCTGCTAGATATTGCTTACTGTCCTACATTCCTTGAAAATACAGAGACCCTCAATCAGCTATGGATTCTGTCTAATAAAAATCTCAAACCTCTCCGTCTCCAGTAAAAAAAATCTTTCTATATAAATAATATCATTTGCTCTCCCACATCACCAGTGTCATGATATAGAGATGACACCAGGAGGCTGGAGCAGTGGCAAAAAAGGAATGGGGGTCAGTGACAGAGAAGGTATCAGAAGGGTCTGACTTGATTCTCATCTATGTTGGGTCAAATTAGCTAGGGTAAATCAACAGAGTGACTGTCTAATCATGCTGAATGTGTGAAGAAAAAGAGGACAGCAAATTTCACTTTTGAAAGCAGAAATTGAAAGAGCAGAATTATCTAACATCTTTCAAAAATAGCCCTAAGGACTGAGGCTTGATTACGCCGATCGTCATTGATTTTTCTTGTTTTGAGTTAGAAATAAAACTAAAAGTGATTGGCCCACTCGCCTTCTTTGGGAAATCAGCCAAACTCCTTAGGCTGACATTCAAGGCCCTCTGTAATCTGGTGAAAATCTATGTGTAATGTTGGTCTGTTACTCCCAGCGTAAAGCCTTTTGTTGGCGATGGTGGCTTAACTTGATGCTCCTTAAGCTGCCTTCACATTATAGCATCACTTGAATTGCTCTCCCATTACTAGTTCATACAAACCTGTCCATCTTGCAGAGTGAGGACTTGTTAATTGGTTGTACGTCGTCTGACACACAGCAAGGGTCCAGTAAATATTTGTTGAAGGATCCAATAAAAACAGTGTTGAATACACACTTTTTAGCTATCCTTTTCTCGGGGTTCAGTTTTGTTAGAGACTCCTTATGTCTAGAATATTATGGGGTGCAGCCAAAGAAAGGGAATTAAGGGACAAAACTGTATTAAAGGAATTTCACTAAAGCCCGCTTTATACTAATATTTCACTCGTTTGAATATTCTTTTCTGAGATAGGGCTTCAGAAAGATACCCTAGCCCATTCCAAAAATGGATAAAATAGCCTGTTGGAGATGGGGACTTTTCTAATTGATCAGAATGCCAGTTTGCCTTCTTTTACTTCACTTAGATTCTGTGTATCAGGGAACTGAACGCTACAGCATTGGCTTTGGAGTCAGACAGACTGATGTGAGCTGCCTTTCAGGCTTGTGACCCTGGTGAAGGAATTATGATTTTAAGCCTTAGTTTTTCATCTGTATGATATAGATGATAATATATCCCTCACTGATCTGTGAGTACTTACTAAATGATGTTTCTAAAATTGTCTAGAATAGTGTCTAGCACATAGCAGGCACTCAGTAAATGTCTGAGACATATTCTCTAAGGCCATAGAACAAAATATTTGGTTTAAACATTAGTATGCCCATATGACATGCTTAATGTCTAAAGTGTAAACTTTTAAATAACAGAAATTGTATAGCTCAATAAACTTTATTTTACACAGAAGCTAAGACTCAGAGAGTTGAAGTAATATAGATTAACTGATGGTGGTTTATTATTATATGCCACATTTTCACTTATATTTTGTTTTCTTTTTTATTATCTACTTGAAAAGTACACACACACACAACTCTGGGTAACTAAAATTTCTCAAAGAAAATTATTGAAGCATTTGTGGTTAAGAGTATCTACAGTGTTTGACTTAGAGCTTAACTGGTTATTTAAGACATTATGGAAACAAACATAAAATGCAGTTACAATTTAAAACAGGAATAGCCCAGAATAGAATCCTTAGGTGTCAATAAATGTTGGAGAGTTCATAGGGGAAAATAGATGAAATCGCAGTGGATATGGATTCTGGTGTGTAGGATTGTTAAAAATTTTCAGAGCAATCAAAGTGCAAGCAAAATAGAATGTAAAGCTACGTCTAGTTAAAACTTCTGACAACAGAATTTTCCTACCACCCATTAAAGGCCAAAGCCTTAGGGGTTACGGCTGACCCAGAGAGATAGATTAGTGCAATGTGATGCAGAATCACAAGAGATTTTATTGGCCTCATGTGACCCTCAGCCTCATTGCAACAGGTTATGGAAATCTCAAACCTAGTTCAGACGGAAACATTTAGAGCAAAATTAATATAAGTTTAAAAACATTGTCCAGTTGTAATAACTATAATAGCCAATACTTACTGAGTGTTTTTCTCTGACTTGAATTATTTTATTTAAGCCAACAACAATCCTCATATAATGTAAGTATTATGACTCCCGCTTTATAGATGAAGAAACTTATGTTTGAAAGCTTAAGTAAGCTGCTCAGGGCTGTACAGCTAATGAGAAGTAGAACCAGGACTTGAACAGAGCCTGAGCTCTTAGCTACTTTACAAGATGTCCTGAACCAAGTCACAGCCCCCTTCCAATTCACATACCATCTCTCATCAGTGTAACAACCAACCTCCCATGACAAACAGCAGGGAGCATGAGCAGGAGAGACCAGGCCAGGACTCTGTCCAGTGCTATTTAATCCCTCACCATTTGGAGAATCGTCCTGGGAAGCCACTTTATATTTTGAGTCATCAACACCTCCCTGGGGGCAACAGATAGACTATGATCCATGAACCAAAAGTGTCAGTAACACTGGTTATTTCAGCCCTGTTCACTGCAACAGATCAGAAAAATGCTCAAATCACGTAATACATCTCTCATTTGTGGGATTGGAGGTGAGGGGGTGTTGGAGAGAGAAGACAGCATATAGTAAGATAAATAAGGTGTAAAACAAATTATCACAAAGTCATCCTGCTTAACTGTTCGGCAAATGCCAGAGGTAGACAAGCCTAAGGAAGAGCTAGTCAGACCCCCTTCTCTACAGTGAGGGAACCCAAAACCTACCCTAATTCCAACTGAAATCTCTCTTAATGAGATAAGGTCAGTGAATGGTTACCAGCATTTGGAGAAAACAGGCTGGACAAGCCAGCCCAGAAAGAGAAATTCCCAGGGGTGGACGGCAGGGCCACGTCTAAACAGCTGCAGGTGAGGGGAACATGAGCAATCGTCAGCCTGCTGGGAGAGGGGCTTTAGGGGAAAGCTGAGGGGCTTTAGGGGAAAGCTGAGGACCTTGATGACGCCCAGGTCCCGTGCTGTTAATATGGCTCCCAGAGGAAGATTCTTCGTATTTTTCAAAGAAAGAAATCTGTTTTCAATTTCTTTAGAAGTGATTCAGGCCCAGGTTTGCTGGGGACACAGAGGTTTATGACATTGTGAATAGTGGACTTAGGGGGAAAAAGGAGAGCGTATATACATGGAATTAATGAATTAAACTGGTTCCTGGTGAATGCAGGTGTTAAGGGCTGCTGGATGGTCTAGAGTGGACTATTGCAAAGGTACATCACATTTTGCTGTGGTTCATGAAGGCATCATCAGAGACATTGGGAAACCTCAGGCCAATGGCATATCTTGGTTTCACTGAAAGTCATTATCCTGGGTCCCAAAGGACAGGCTGTGATCATGGAGTCAGAAGTGAGTTGTGACTTGACATTTTTCTTTTTTAATAAGCTTCTTGCAATGACTGGTAAATATGAGGGGCTGGAGGCAAAAGCTAGCATTGTATTGAGCTGCAAATGAGATGGTTGGAGTTTAGGGTATAATGCCTGCTTAGTGGTTGAAAGGAGGAACTGCATACATTATAGGATAGCGATTAATCAGATTTCATAGGTTCCAATTTTATGGGGTCACTTATTAGCTGATTAACTTCAGTAAGTTAGTTTCCTCATTTGTAAAACATGAATAATAATAGCACTATCTCACAGGGATAGTGTGAGGATTAAGTAAGTGATTACACGTGAAGTTCTCAGAACTATTCTTTGCACATCAAATGTCAGCTACTGTTATTAGATAGCCTGATAAGTTAGCCAACTATGCATGAGAAAACACTAGTCAAGAGGAAAGTAGAACTATTTCACTAGGAGATGACAGGAGTCTAGCTGCCCTTGCCAGACCACCAAGAGAGAAGAGCAGTCCCATTCCATCTCTCCGGAGCACAGGCCGTTCTGTCTAACCCAGTCCCTCTTCACTTGGGGTGATTCCCTATCCTTCAAATTTCTACTCAAACTTTCCTGACCCTCACAGACTAGATCAGGTTCCAAGGAGGATGCTTTCTTTACATCATTTACTTTTCCCTTCTGTCTCATATAATAGTTTTTAAGAATATGTTTGTATCTTTATTTACTCATTACTTGTTTCTCCAACTAAGAAATAAGCTCCATGAGGGTAGGGCTCATGTCTGTTCTGCTCATTCTGCTCTGTACCCCGGCATGATAGCCAGCACGATGTAAGTGTGCAATGCTGAATGGTGGAATAATGCGTTTGCTTTGGCAACTAAGGTGGAACAAAACTGGGATGTAATTCTTATCCTTAGATCCCACACTGTAGAGACTGAAAACAGAAACAAAGGATTACCCAGAATTAAAGTTAGAGTAGTGATTGAATATCTACACCTGTATGAAGTGTGGGAGGTGGCAGCTGCTTTTGTCATTAAAATATGGTGGTAACCAATGGCCGTGTGTTAGACCACAATGGGCTTAAATAAAGACTGTCTTAATTTGACTGGGGCATTGCCACCAACCAGAGTAAGGTATGGGCAAGTTACTTAGGTATTATCAGATAAGGCTTCCTCATCTATAAAGTTAGGGTACTAGCACATCATTATTATTAAAATCAGTAACAATGACAGTAGTAGTATTTACCTACATTGGCACCTAAGAATGATATGTTTCTGTTCTTCCATCCAAACTAAAATAATATCTTCATTCATCTCTTCATCTATTATTCATTCAACAAATGGAGTAAAACCCGCTTCCTGCCCTCCAGTTGCTTGCTAGATGAACAGGTATTTTGAACTTATTGCAAACACTCTCCTCAGATTCAATTTTACAGCACTCAGAAATACTGGATTTTCTGTTCTCCCTCAAGTCCTTGTACTTAATTTATTTAGTTTCCTATCCCCTCTTCTCTTTTTAAAAGTTTGAAATGTCCTTGTCCAATCTTGAATTTTTTTTTTTCTCTCTCTCTTTCTCTAAAAGATTTTTGTCTTCACATTGTCTTTCTTCTCAGGAATATAGTAGCTGAGTTGAAAGCTCTCCCCGAGGTAGGCAGTATAAACTGGGTGAATGGAATATGTCTTCTGAGCAGGTGCAGGCACATTTCCAGGCAAGGTGTAAGACAAAGGTATAGTACAAACTTCCGTTGTAATAATCCAGGATGTCTTATAGTCCATAACTTTAAGAGAGTTTGCTTAGGATATGTTGAGGGATAAGAAAAAGGAGAGACAGAGCAAAGAGGGGAAAAGGGTGTTATGCATAAACAATTCTTCTCAATCTCACTTCCAGACACACACAGAACAACCAAAAGCACCTGGAGGTACATGCTGATGGTCTGCCTCCCTAAAGATGGAGGGGCAATATTTCACTTGGAGCCCACTGAAAAGATTTTGCATATCGAAAGTCAAAAGTTTAAAACTTCTTTGTTAAAATGTTGCTCTCCTTATAATGCAATCCTTGGTTGCTATTCATAAAGCAATCTTAAGCCTTAAAGACCATTATATAATACTGTAAATAATATTGGCTATTATCTCTACAAGAAAAATATAAAATAAATAAGTGTATTTGTGAATAGGAGTTATACATACGAAGGAAGTAGGGGCTATTTTTAAATATTCATATTGCTTTCATATAAAGATTAAAATTTAAATACTTGAATATATTTGGTATAGTATATTAACATGGTATATGTCATTGTATTGTAATGCCAGTATTCACAGGCACTCAGCTTTCCGAGAAACTCAAACTAAAAAATTATAATACTAAATAGGTGGGGTCTAGGCTATGCATTACCTTCCCCTGTTGTTAAAGCATAGTTCCTTCTGCTTTGCCATCATATGTCATTTTTCTGTTTTTCTAGTGTATTTTTCTGTTGAGAAACCAGTCAAGAGCTGGTAAATGCTTTCCTATAGAGAAATTGCAAATGAAATCATTACAGGAGAACTTTTGTACATGAACCTAAAATTATTTCATCTTTTAAGGAAATTGAGCCCTAAAATTATTAGTGTTTGCTTTGTGTTGACTACAGTGAATGCGTTTTATTTAATTCTGTCTTCAGTGGAAGTTTGTTCCTTGAACTCTAATATTATTCCTGAAGAGGGGGACAAAAAGAAGTAATTCCAGCACTCTGACTTCACCGAAAGCCTCTGTATTTTACTAAGAAATCAAGCGAAGATAATTACTTCAAATGTTTTGTCGCTAAAAAGTGAAAGTTGGATGCTTTCACATAATGCTGCAAATGTAGTTATTTCTGGTAAGTCAAGGTAAAATGATCTATCTTGACTCCTGGGAGACAAACAAACGTGTTCCTTCCCATAATTATCCTTGACTTCTCACCTATGCCATGAGCTTCCTCACAGGGTAGCACTTCAATTACAAGTTCCCTTTGAAAAGCAGTACATAAGTAGAATAATGGGGAGGGAAAAACAAGAAGGACACAAAAACAGAAAGCCAAAATCACCACCCCTTAGCTAAGGCAGTGAAGGTTTCAGATGCTGGAGAAATGATGGTGATGCTAGAGTACTGCTCACTGCATTTGGTCCATTTGTCCCAGAGCAAAGTTATACTTGAGGATGCTCTCTTGCTCTACTTTTTTCCTTATAGATTCGATTTTATTGTTTCAAAACAGTCACACCCCTCTCAAGAGTGTCCTCTCAGAATGCACAAATCTTATTTCAAGTAATGGCTGCCTTTTTCTGCCAGAATATTTTTTATATACATTTGTAAATAGTCTGATAAAACCTCCATTTGTTATATACCTCTATCTGCCTGATTCTTAGAGGTCACATCTCTGCCTTAGTTTATTTTTTTCTTTTTATTCCAAATTCTTTCTCACAATAGGTTAAAGTAGGAACATGATAGCACCTGTATACACCTGAAGCATAGAAAAGTATAGAACTTTGTATGAATAAAATGTTTTGCTTTTGAAATAAATTCCAAATTGTTGATAAATTTAGTTAATTCTAATGTTTCTGTGCTAGGTTATTATAAAGACTAAATATAATCTTCTACTAGGAAACATTTATTTGGAAATGTTGACAAAAAATGGAGAGGAAAATGATTCATCCCATGTTTTTTCCATCACTCTCCCTTGTGAATATGCAAATCAACCAGAACCATGACCCATTCTCTACTTTCGTCAACAGAAGCCACTGGCAGTGTCTACATTGAGAACAGCATCACCCAATTGATACTGAATGACAAATTGACTTTCCGTGCCCACAAGAACATTTTCTCTTTCCTGAAATTAGAATGATTCAGTCTATTTGTTGATATCATGTAAAATGCACAACATTTATATAATAACTATTATTTGGGGGAAATTTCAGATTTCTTTAAATTTGAACTCAAATAAATCCAGAGGGATATATTTATTTAAATTTCAACTCAAATAAATCAAAAGAAATCTTTTCTGAGTTAAACAATCATTTAAAAATTTCTGACATTGGTGAATTTTCAGGTCTTTTTCAGTTACAAAGATTTTTTTTTTACAGACAGTAGCACATACTATCATCATCTTCACAGTCATAACTAATACTAATTGAAACTTACTTTGTGATAAGCATTGTTCTAAGCAGTTTACATGAGTTAATATGTTCAATCTTTCAATGATGTCATAAATTGAAATCTATTATTGGCCCCCTTTTAAAGACAAGGAGTCTGAGGCACAGAAAGAGTAAACTAACTTCCTAAGATGACATGGCAACTAAGAGGCATAGCTGAGATGGCAACCAAGGAAGTCAGACTCTGGACCCTGCACATTTGTCCACTATTTTCAGTTGAGAAGCTGGGAATGATGGAACCAAAAAAGCCTTCTAATGCTGAGGAAATCTTAGTAAAAATATAGTAGGAATTATAACCATACAATTGAAGCTAACTAATCTAGTTGGTTGGGAATGTATTTGCAAAGAAAATGCTTAAAGGAAAGGAAGAAATCAAGGCACAAAAACTGAAGCTTTTGAGGAAGTACATAAACATACAGTTCTTTGAAAAGAAAAATAACTGTATTTGTGATATGACTGTGTACATATTTTTCACATATATGAAACTTAGGAAAAATGGAAATATATTTAAGCATACATTTGTTTAAAGTGTGTTGTGTGTCTTTATTAGACATAATCTGTGGAAAGCATAGAAGTACACAGACAGGCTCTCTACCCTCAAGGGCTTTACTTTTCAGAGAAAATACTAAAGACTATGAGCACCTTCCACTTGCAAGACAATTCATATTTTTTGGATATTTTTCGTAAATTATTTCATAGTAAGCCTGTTAAATAAGTATGTGATGATCTCTCTTTGACAGATGAGTAAACTGAGTTTCAGAGAGTTGACATGGCTCATCTAAATTAAAAGTTGTTAATGAATGCCTTAAGGAGCACACACACAAAAAGATCATAAGAGAGGTATAAACAAGATGACTTGGGATCATCAAAAGATGCAGGTGGGAATATTACAGAAGACTTACGGAAGATGTAATAGAAACTCAGGCATCGCAAGCGACATTAATATGAGCCGAGAAGGAATATGAGTGTCTAAGTTTTAGATAACAGCAGGAGTAGGATGAACAAGGTCAGAAAGCGCCATTATATTCATAAAACAACAATCAGTACGATTTCACTGAAGTTTGGTAAAGGAAAAATGGATGGGAAACTATATAGTCTGTAGGATGAAATCAGATTTTGGAGTACTTAGAATGCCTTAAAACTTGTCCTAATTTAATGAGACTTTTGAAGTTTTTTAAAAATTTTTTGTTGGGGTGATAGTATTTATTTTATTTAGTATCATTATTATTTTTTATTTAACGGAGGTACTAGGGATCGAACCCATGACCTCGTGCATGCTAAGCATGTGCTCTACCACTGAGCTATACCCTCCCACTTGAACTTTTTTTTTTTTTCAATTGGAGATAAGACATGAAAAATATCTTAAGTTAAGAAAATTAATCTGGGACTCTTGAATAGTATAAACTGAACATGAAAAGACTGGAGGCATGATCCATTTTCACCTACTCTAGATAAACCACTTCTCAAATTGTAAGTCCCTCTGAATCACCTGGGAATGTTGTTAAAAATGCAGATTTTTGAATCAGTAAAGCCTGGAGTGAGGGCTGAGCCTTCTGCATTTTTAACAAGCTCACAGTTGAGGCTGATGCTCCCACTGCTGGTCTGCAGAGGCTGAATAGCAAAGATCTAGGTCAACCTCTATCCATGTCTCTGAAAACAAGAGAGGCCGTTGAGGTCTCCTTACTCTGGGAGGCACATGGAGCCTTGAACCTCCAATGCCTGAGGATGTTTGTTTAAACTCAAGCTTGAGCCTTGAAAGAGAAATTTTGTACTAAAACTTTGACAGAAAAGGACAAACATAAAAAAGATGTAACTGACCAATTTAAGCTCAGCAGGCACCCTATGCTAGAGGCTAACAAGGACTTAATCGTGTGGTGGCGTATCCATGGAGACTTCATGATGACAATGCACTTCAATCACCAATGTCCTCCATGGCCAGCAGGGGCCCAACAGTACCACACCCAACTCCCTGCCTCACAACCACATTCAACGTGTCTCAAGGTCAACTTGTTATAACCTATTCCTCAGGTCCAGTCCTAGCTCCTCCTTCCTATCGCCTCAGTTTCTTCAGTCCAGGTTTGTGATACACAAAGATATCAAAATCATCTTCATTACTAAAACATCATCAATACCAGCTCTCCCGACAGGTGACACCCACTCTCCCATTTAGTTCCATGCTTCTGATAAAGAAAGCAATTCATTTTTCTTCTGAAATGTGAGTCTCTGATGCCCCACCAAAGGCATTACCGTTATAGTGTTTTTTATCTTCCATATATGTTGACCAGTTTCTTTACTCAAAATGTCTGCTCCTTGGGTTTACCTGTCTTATTTTTAATAACTTTAGATCTGTTCGTACCAAACTAGAGCTAGTACTTTCTAAGTCCCCAAAGAAAAATTTAATAATACCCCACGGAATCTAAGAGGGTGCTTGCAGTACATCACAGCTATTTAACAATTCTAACATTCGTAAGAATCACCTGGGATCTTGTTCATTGTACAGATTGTCAAGCTGTACCCCAGAGGTTCCAATTCAGTAGTTATAAAAAGGACCCTACGGATTTGTATTTTAAGTATCACCCCAGCTTGCTCTAATTCACACAATCTTGGATCTCCCTCTATGAAGCACAAGTGCAGTCTAAGGAGTTCAGAGATTTTTTTTTCATCTGGCTTCCATCAAAAATCAGCCATGTGACCCTGGACATGTTATCTGGCTTGTTTGGTCTCAGTTTCACATCTGATTGATTTTTTCTATGTCCATCCCAGCTCTGTTTATTCTACAAATGTGTAAATACCTAGTCCTTCAGCACATATTGAATCCAAAAGAAAAGGATTCCAGATAAACATAGTAGAATAAAAATAATGCAGGTTCAGGGAGAGAATTAGGAAATAAATAGGAAAGAGACAATAATAGAAGGATATAGACTCTTTCTTATTTATCAGCTAAGGTTAAATGCAGCATCCTGGACAATTAATGTAACTGCTTTTTGCAGCTTCTTCTCATGAACCTGAGCTATCACTTGTTTTTAATATTTTTATATTATTTGCCTTAAGTTGTTTCTAGACATAGCAGCTAGCATGCATTCAGGAAGAACATCCTGACTCAGGATGCATAATCCAAAATCAGATAATATGAATTGGTTAATTCTAGGATGGGAAACGTTAGGGGTGTCGCTTCAGGGTGACAGATTCCTTTGGCAAAACAGACTGAGTATCACTGGTCAAAGTTCTTATCTTGCTCAGTATCCCTAGATGGGAATTTAAGAGGAATACTCAATAAGCCAGCCTTCTTCTCTGATAACTTTCATAGGATGTGGAAGTCACTTCTGAATTATGATAATGAGGTACCACTGCCCGCCCTGAATTGCATGCCCACATCTCCCGTTGTCTGGTCCTCAGTGCAGCTGCTTGTATGAGAGGAAATGAGAAATTTTTATGAAATAATTATCTTCAGAATAACTTTGAACATTTATGAAATTAAATGCTATTTATTCATTAACATTTGAAAAACCAGAAATATCTTTCCATCTGCCTTTGATGAAATCAGCTCTTTATTCAGTTCAGTATTACCACAAATTAGCCTGCTTGCTTTCATAGCTTTTTCACTCTCTTCGTTTCCTTTAACTCTTAAAAGTGATGTGCACTTATAGTTTAAAGACAATGCTCTCTGCTGATGAAATAACCACAAATTACAGAGACACAACACGGGAACCTTTAATAAGCTGAACAGAAGTATTGACAATACGCCTCTATGCGTGGCTCTCTGAACAGTTTTGCTTAGATTTCAGATTTCACTTTCTATGGCTGGTTTGATGGAAATCTTAAGAGAATAATACCATTTTGTAGCTTTTCATGATTGCTATTGTACTCTGTTATAAACTGTATATTCTTCACTTAGACATGCTAAACAGTTTTTTCTTTTTTAATAATGGAAACAATCTCTTTTCACACAATGTTCAGAAAGAAAATTAATATTAATATTGTTCTCCTCTGGGTTAGTAAAATGAATTTCAATAACTTCAACCAACTGTGGAAGAAAAAAGATGTTGAAATAAATGGACAAGATTTGGGTGTAAGTTCTAAAACTTTCAGCTGATAATGATCTACAGTGAAAGTTGTTTTTATTAATTTACAAATATAAAACACTTTCATCATAAGAAAACCAAACCTGTAAAATCAAATAAGAAGAGTTATTTCTACTAGCTGTGTTAGATTAATAAATGTTGCTCATGTAATAACTGGCGTTTAGTCTTTCTTAAATGTTGAAAATGATTTGGATCAGAGTAGACATCTGGAGAGGCGGTTCTCCATTTCTTGTAAGTGACAGGGTTGATTCATTTCCCATGTTTCGTTTCTTTTTTTTTTCCCCCAGCAGATTTTTATCAAAACTACTAGAGCTAGTGAATCATCTTCTGTGGTTTGTTCCTTCTCTTTCTCTGTATGCCAGTTGTACAATGTAATATTTTAGCAACACTTCCCAGCTAAATGTAAGCCCCTTTAGTAATCATAATAGTAGTTCTCTATCTTAACAAAAGGTAAAGTCTGAGAAAGGCATTAGATATCTGGAAATAATGTATTTATTTTGTTCAAGACTTTAAACATGGGTTTTTATAAATGTCATTCTCATTCAGCTAGACATGTCTGCCAGATTCCTTTATTCTTTCCTATTTTCATGAGCTTTGCCCTATAATATATATGTGGAATGTATATCTGTGGTCACCAATAAAAGTGAATGCCTTATAATCTCCAAGAACCAGCAATGATGCCTTTAGCTGTCAGACATTGTGAGTAATAGACAAGATCTAGTGGATAAATCATATACCTGGTTTCAAGGCAATTTGATGTCTTTATTTCCTTATCCTAATGATAAGGATAATTATTCTTACTCTTTCACTGCTTTGTGTTTTAAAGAAATATATTATAGTGGAAATGTTGAGATTTTCAACATAATATTAATAGAACCTTAATCATGCATCTATTTGTTGACATAATCTTAGGTTTGGATTGAGCTTGAAATGAAATGTATTGTATATAATGATGTTAGAATATTTTGAATGGAAATTACAGAAATTAACACAGATCAGCTTAAGCAGAAACAGGAAATTTATAAGAATATCGGTGGTTTATGAAACCAAAAAAAAAAAAAAAAAACCAACCCAGAAAACACAGAATTTAATTTCAAATTTTGGGGAAGAGTATTTCATGGCCCCACAGTGGGCCAGGTAGCCTCTATCCCATCACTCATGGCTAAGGGTAGTGATCACAGAGTAAAATGTTGCTGTGAGCGGCCCATCTGTGCAAATGAGGTGGGGCAGAGAAGGTGGTTATTTTCAGTTGAGCAGATACCCTAAGAGTTTCCCATTATAGTGAAATTGGTTGGGTTGTTACAATAGGGCCTCAAGAATTTCTACAAACTATCATTTCTAATCATCCACTTACCAACTTGAAATTCTACCATTCATTCTTTTCAATAAAACCAATAAGATTTTCCCGCTATTTGTTCAGTCTAGAGTTAATTCTGTACAAATTTGAAACATCTCTATTTCTTAGTTAATAACTAAGAGAGAAGATCCTATGTCAGTGCATATGGGGAGATTTCAGGGATTGAATTGTGTCTCTGCATTGGAAAGTAGAAAAGTAATCATTATAGATCAAATTTGCTGAGCACTGACTAAGTGACAGAGTCCATGTAAAGAACTTTACATTAATTATTTCATTTAACCCTTTGCGGTAGATTTTTATTATATTACTCTTATCTTTGAGGAAAGGAAACAATGGCACAGAGAATTTAAGTAACTTGCCCAAATTTGTATAGCTAATAAGTGGTGAAGGAAAACCACATCTCGATCATTTCCAAAACTAGATGACACTCGGAGGCTAAATGTTACCTTATGAGAGAAAAATATGTATTTATGTAAGAATTTTATTAAAAAGATGAAGATCAGTAAAATTCTTTGCTTCTTTTACTGTGATTCTAAGAATCAGATTCTCCACTTTGGAGATTGTAGTATGGTTCTTTATATTTACCTTAACTTACTTCTCTGTTTTATTATCTTCAGAGCAGATTTTCTGGACTTAGCATTTCCCCTCTCCAGCCCATCCCCCAAACAGTGCTGAGACTTATTCCCCTTAGCAAGGCCCCCATTGGTCAGGTTGACCACAACCATGTGTGTCTTGCTAACAGCAGCTGACACCTCCTGAGCATCTATGGGGACTCGGGAAGTGCCTGTTGAGTGAATGGATGGATAAAAAATTGTTCTCTCTTGTTTTAAAAAAAAATTAGTGGTTTTACATTTTTTATAAAATAAAATTCACATTTATTACCATGGCTTTCAAGGTCTTTTCAACTGGCCATGCAAACTGTATTATCTCTCTCTGTTCACTTTTTCTCCTATCTTGTGAACTGTATATGTCAGAGAATCTCAAGTTCTCTTTCTCCAACAACACACAGGCCAGTTGACTTTTGTGGACGTGGTGCATTTCCATCAGCATGGCCGCTGGCATAGATAGAGAAAACATGATTTATAAGACACCAAGTCACAGCTCTACCTCTTTGCTTCCCATCAGGAAGTCTTATTTGAATGCTAATGAGTGGAACTGACATTCTCTTAGTGAACGCCTTCAATCCACTCTATTCTCCAAGAAAAAAAAAGTTGGGAAGCTTCAGTGTACTTTAATTATTATTTTTAAGAATTAGTTTGCAAAATATGATTCCATCGAGATAGGATATGGTTGAGCACCATTTTTAATAATAATAGTGAACATTAATTGCTTGCCTTTCCAAATATTGGGCACTGTGTTAGGTAATTTATATGCACTAAACTTCCCAACAACCTTGTGAAGTAAATACCATTATTATTCTTATTTTATAGAAAAGAAAATTGAAATGCAGAAAGCCCAAGTAATTTACCCAAGGTCACGAAACTAGTCAGCTCTATGTGTTTTTCAATTAAAATTTTTGTTGTCAAGCTATTCCCTTTCCCTGTCTGTTACCCCCATTTCTTGCCTTAAGGTTTAACACCCAACATACACACACACACACACACACACACATACACACACACAAACACACACTAATTTTAGGATTTTCAGTACAAATTATATGTTTTCAAGTTCTACTATATGGTTAAAAGTAAAAAACAAATAATAAGCATCTCTTTGGTAGAGCAGACATCACTGCACAGATAAGTGTGTACCAGGTATACTTGACATTAGTACATGAAAGTTCAGACGATACCATTTCTGGCATTTGTCGTTCAAGCACTGCCTCATGCCAAGGCTTAACGGGAGAACTTCCATTTTTTCTTCTTTCATATCAAGTTGATTTCCCTTTTCCCCAAACTGATCAGACCAAAGCTGGTTTTGTTTGTTTCACATGGGGATATGCTTCTTTCAACCTTCATTCTGTGGACAAACTTCACTCTAACTCAATACATATCACTTGGTTAAATACTTCTTTGCATCAAAGGGTATACATAGAATTTGGTAATATCTTCCTGAACTCACAGTTACAATTGCACTAAAATGTTTTTAAATAATGGTTCCATGTTTTAATTTTTCATATAATAGGAAATGGAGTTGCATCTGCTCACGTACAAGCACATACACACAAATGGTTTCTTCATAAATATGGCCCTGTGATCCTTTCCATGGTGAGGATATTTTATGTTGCTGCCAACTTTTTCCTAAGATACTATAGAAAGTAAATATCTTACTACAGAAAGTAAGCCCCTTGCTGAATCAGATGCTTTACATCAGAAACTTCTGATGCTGTCCTCTGCATTTCAATGAAAGTAGGTAAAGGATCGTAGTGGATCACAAACACTTCTGGAGAAACAAACGTTTACTTGTTTATTTCTTCCTTATTTCAACAAAACACAACATTTGTTAATTGGTACAAATGATCAATTTGGAAAGGCTACAAACAAATATCAAAGCTTTCAATTAAACTACAGAAATTAGAATATCTTTTCTTCTTAACTGGTTGGTAATACTGAAAAAATAGAAGAAAGGAAATGGTAACCTAATATTATGACTTTGATAAGAAAAATCTGCAAGGAAGAAGTTACTCAGGGAACAATATTTATTATTTGATAAGTAGTATCAGGAAGACAATAAAAGGCCTTAAATTCAATTCACTGGTGTCTAGATGAACACAAGTAAACAACCTACTGAGGTTAACTCTGAAATGCAGCCAGCATTGGGAGATAAATAAGAAAGGAGACAAGATAAAAAGAATATCCCTCCAGGAGGCAGGGCAGGTTCTTGTAGAGCACCATGATCGTTTGTGAGATAGGGAGAGCCTGAACATGATGAAGAAGGAAGAAATTAAATGCCTAAACATCTGGAAAGTATGAGTGCTTGGGAAAGGGATACCTAACCTCAGCACTATTGATATTTTAGACCAAATAACTCTTTGTCTTGGGAGCTGTGAGTTGCAGGATGTTTTGCAGCACTCCTGGCCTCTGCACACCAGCTGCGATAGCACCCATGTCCCTAGTTACGATAATGAGAGGTGTCTCAAGACATTGATGAACACATCGGATGGGCCAAAAATCTCTCCCAACTGGGGACCACTGGCTTATGGAAACTACAGTCATTAATTTAGCCTGGAGGTGAAGGAGAGACTGTGGGTTATAAAGGATTCTTAAATAGAAGATACTATTAACTGGGTTTCCATTCCACAAAAGCACAAATGAGAATCAAATAACTTTTATTTTTTAAATGGGAAACATAGATCTTTTGAGGCTATACAACACAGCTCAATTGTTAGAGTTCTAATAGGTGTCAATAGTAAGTATAATTCTGAAGTTGAAACATTGCTCAATAGTGAAGCAGAATTTTTTTAAATTGTGTATTATGTCAGTAATATTTTATTAATTTATTTTATTATTTTATGAATTAATTAAATATGAAGTTATTCAAGAGATACTTAAGTCAATTAAAAATACTTAATATATATGTGTCATCTACTCAGATTTAACAATGTTTGATCATGTTTGCTTCAGATACATTTCTTCTTTCTTGGACCTTTTGGTTTTGTTTACTTTATGATGCTTTAGTTACATCTACAGGGTCCTCTTGCCCCATTCTCATATGGTCCCAGGGGTAGGTAAACAATAACCCGAAGATGATAGATATTCTTTCTGGGCATCTTTATTTCACACATTGATTATGAATATTTTAACCCATGGCAGCATATGGTGTTGAGTTCTTGGTGTTTTTGTATGTTTTTACATAAATAACATCTCTGTGTGTATCTTTTTATGTGTTATTTTTCATTCAATTTTATATCTGCAAGATTTATTCATATTGGCTTATATATATAATTGTAGGTACAATGTAGGTACTTTGAAATACTGTGAAAGTGATTAAAATGAATGAGCTAGTTTAATCACTTATAAATAACACAGGTACAGACAAAACAAGGAAAACGTGCAGGGCTGTTTAGTTCACTTGCACTAAATCTGGCAACTAGACAAGGCATAACGATTCCAGAGTTGAACATATTTGATTTTCCCGTGACCCTGACACCCACAGGAGGAAGGATTGAAGTATAGTCAGGGAAATACTCAGCCCCCCCTCCTTTTTTTTTTTTTTTTTTTTTGGTCCAAGTTTTAAAAAAAAAATTAGCTTCCTAGAATATAAAGAAGAAATAGCAGTCAGAAGGCCACAGTGCCTGGAGGGCAGAAAAGCCAAACTCTCTTGTGGGAGAAGGGGCCTGAAGAGCCTTCCTGGTGGTCTAGCCAGCTCTGCAAAAGAAATACATGGAAAAGCCACTGGGAAGGAGCCCTGTGCACAACAGCAGTCTGCGCGTGACCCTGAGCAACATCGTAGCCTCCAGCTGCTGCTCTGTCTTTGCCTGGTGGAGCTTCAGTCTGAAGCCTGGGGGCAGCAGGCATTACAGGGTGGCTCAGAACTAGAGATCTTCTTGGGTGGAAGGGGCAGTACCCGCAGTTCAGCTTTGGCCTTAGAAGGACTTAGCATAACGACCATAGCTCCAGAGATACTGGCCACGATGAGAGGTAGAAATGACAGAGACGATGTAAGTACGCCCCACGGTCATAATAAGAGGCCGGACCAGTTCAGGCCAGGGATCTAGGTTAACAGACATGGACAACTGCGGCCCAGCCTCTTCTCCAGCCACTTCAGGACCGTACCCAGCGTGGATGACACCTAGAGGAGCCTGGGGGTCCAGTGTGTGCGCGGATTTGTGTTTGAGTGAGTGGCTGTTGTTTTATTGCCATTACTTTGGTCTGTGCTCCTTGATTTAAAGCCTCAGGCTGGAGAGACCTGAGAAATCACCTAAAACTCTCAAAAGCAAGGAGTGTTCTTCTAAGTTTGATGAGCACTTCTTTAAACTTGACAACTTCCTTGTCTCATATTAAAGTTCTTTGGAAAATGAGCCTTTGCTTTGAAGAGCAGTATAACTGATAGGTCCAAGATTCCCTCAGCAATTTCCCTTTGCTGATTAGCTAGCCCTTTGTTAATATTTGAGTGGCAATAAGGAGCATAAGCCCATAATTTCCAATTTAAGACTTGTATCTTCTAAAATAAGATTAGGATGCTCTGGGAGGAGGGTAGAGCTCAGCGGCAGAGCACATGCTCAGTGTGTCAAGGTCCTGGGTTCAATCCGCGGTACCTACATCAAAATAAATAAGTAAGTAGATAAACCTAATTACCTCCCCCTCAAACAAACAAATCAATCAATCTATATATATATATTTTTTTTTTCAATTAGGATGCTCTGTTAGTTTGTGTTCTTTATAGAAAACAGAATCTGAAGCAATGGTTTTCATGCTAGTGGTTTATTTAAGAAGTGGTTATAAGGAAAAGGAAGGAAGGAATGGAGAGAGTGATAAAGAGAAAGAGGAAAAGCCAAAACGAAAGTGCACTATCAAGTTGCCACCAGCTCAGTGCTGCCAAGACATCCCCAGGTGCATTATTGGACCATCCACAGATGAGATCAGCCGATGGGTTTCTCCTCCAGGAGTGAAGGGTTGTTGGCTTCATCCCACTCCCAGGTGGTATGTGCATGAGCTCTGGCAGCTTCCTGCAAGAGTGCTAAGTGCAAGAGAAGACCTAGGTGAAAAGCTTGAGATTCCTGGCAAAACTGAAATGGGGCATCCTCTGGTTACATTGACACCAAGCAGGTTGCCACAAGAGGTATTCCAAAACAAATGCAGAATTTAAACAATCAAATGTATAGATCAATTGCAAGTTACAAGAATGTGATTATTGATTTTGGTCAAAGGCTAAATAACAATAAGTACCTTCTAATTTTAAGTTGGAAAAAATACTTTACCTTCAGATAGAACATCTTTTATCTAGTTTAGTCTAAAATAGTCTTTGCAAAAGAGATTGGCAGCAGACTGCTTTCAGCTGGAGACACATTTTTAAATTGCAGTGATTTTTAATCTGGAAAGAGCAGAAAGGAGTGGTAGTACGAAGCCTATTAAGATAAATATTACAGAAGATAGCATTTACAGGAGATATTTGAATAGATTTATCAGTAATAATTTTGTGCATAGTTAGCAATCAGACTCCAGATGAATAGAGTAGATCTTATCTTAAACCAAGAGAGTTCAGAAGCTGATCTATCAAACTATTATCAGGAGTGTTAAGAGTAAGATAGACTCCTGTAACTAGGAAGATAAAATCTTACAGTTATATTTTGCAAATTCAATCTTAAACAGGTATAGTGAAAGAATCACATTGTCCATTTTCTTTCCATAAGGCACCTGTGATCAAAGAGGTGTAGTTCAAAGATGGCAGATGGATGTACCCCAACGTCCCACCTTGCTGTCCTGTCTAATTTAAAAGTGACCTAGTGTAATTCATCAGAGGAGAAAAGAGAAAACTGGAAAAGAAATAAAATGAACGTCTTTGGCTACATTTAAATAGTGCTGATTAATGATGCTAAGTTTGTTGCTAACCCAGCAAGCATGTTGATCAATATTATACAGAACTAAATGTAGTAGTCTCTAAGTCAAATGTTATTTCAGAATACTTCATCATTTTTTGCCAGCCTTGTGCAGTGCTCAAAAATTAGAACTATTACATATGATCTCAGATATAGCAAAGTTCTTCTTGGGCTTTGAGTATAACTGAGAATTCTTGGAAAAGTGAAAAGTCTGGGAAATTCATCCCAAATTTGGCAACATTAAGGACAAGAAGTTGTCTACTTTCCCTTGGGTACCTGTTTCGGTTATTCTCAGTAGAAATTAAACCAGTGTTTAGATGATTTTATGCTTTTATTGGTTTTAAAGGAATGATTATGCACAATGATGTGTTAAAACATCCCTGATTAAAAAATCTTGTTTTAGTAGACTTTGTAGTAGATTAATCAGAGACATTTCAAACACAGTACTTTAACATTGCTGCTTAAGCCAGTGGAAGTAAAAATGAATCATGCCTGTGACCAAATAAATCTATTCTTAAAATGAAGAGCAGAGACCTTTTTCACTTGGTATGTTTTATCAGACCAATAAATGCTGGCATATATTGTGTACAGTACAATTCACCTCTTTTACATTATAATTCTAATTATACTAGTCTCACCATTAACTTCTTTTCCTGCATGATAATATTCCAACTGACTTTCAACAGCATTTTTTTTAAGAGTTAGTATTTCATTAAAAAAAAAAAAAGACTTTCAAAGCATTGAATAAATGTCAGTAATTTTGAGAGACTGAAAATCTATGGCAGGGATATTTTTTCAGGGGAATGGCTAATGTCAGGTAGAAATCTACAGTCTGAGAATTTCTTGTATCTTTTTGATATAGATCTTTTCTTCATGGATGTTCCTACTGATTTGATAGTTTCATTAATTTAGGGCATTCAATATGTTTTCTCCCTCAAGGAAAATAAGGCATGATTTAATTTTCAAAGGACTGAAGTAATATTATTTTATAAAAGTGGGTAGATTTATTTATATTTTTGCCTTGTTTTTATGGAGATGCCTTATCCAAATGGCACCACCATTAACTTACTATTCCATTGGAAATTCTATAACAATTTTCTAGTTTGAAAAAAAAAAGAATGTTAGAATAAGATATTTAAGAAAACTGAAAATATTTTAAATGACATAAGAATAGAGAAAATGCCATTCTGAGTAAGTGCCATTTTCCATCCAGCTTAGCATTCCACCTGAGGAAGGCATCGAAGAATTTGGAGTTTGTTTTTCCAAATGTCAAACTAAAAATTCACAAGTGTACCTTAAAATACCCATAGCATCCTCAGTAAATCATGATTGTTCTTCAAAAATATTTTCTAAACTCATTTGCATCCCAGTACTTTTTATCATTCCTATTTTTATTGTTATTATTATTACTATTCCACATATTCTGGCTGGCAGCAATTTCCAAGTATTTCCTTCCTTCACTGCTAAAAAGTCAAATATCTTTGTTAACAAGTCCTCTGGCATAGCCCCCAGTGCCTAAAATAGCGAAGAGTTGACTGTGGTTTCCCTCTGTGGTGTGTGTTTAGGAGACAAATTTTTTGTTTTGTTTTTGTTTACTGGGGTATGGGGGAGAAAGAAAAGGTTGTGCTAAGAGATTTTACCTAAACAGACCCCTAAACATCAATGGGGTTCTACTGATCTGGGATCTGGAAGTTTAAAAAGTTTATGCTTAAAAGTGTTCTGATCCCCCAAGCCTCTGCTCTAGGTACGTAAGGTTCTACAGATCAGTGAGTATTAACAAGTATAAGCATGTTGCAGAAGTTCCCAGAAGACAAATTTAGTCTTCCCTGGCAATTCCCTTCTAAGGTTAAGAGAATTGACAGCAAGCAGTTTTAACACATTTGCTAGAAAGGTGTGCTGTACACAGAGAGAATATATCCAAAACCTTATGGAGAATTTTCAAAAACCTGTGAAAACCTACTGGTTACTGACGTTACTGGAAGAACCAAGTGCAAGAATACATCTAAAATCTATTGCTGCTGATATGTGAAAGACCTTTACTGAAAGCTTAATACATTGCATGAATTAATATCTGAAGTGTCTGTTAAAGTGTCAATTTTTTATCACCATCATCATTGTCAACATCATGTCTAACATTTGAGGATTTACTCTACATTAAGCAGAGTCCTACGCATTCTTTATTCATTACCTTTTTTAATACTTACAAAAACCTCATAAGGTTTTCAACATCGTAAAAATGTCCCTTTCTGGTGAGCGATATTGATAGTGGAAGGGGCTATGCATATGTAGTTGCAGGATATTTATAGGAAATCTCTGTTCCTTCCTCTCAATGTTGTTGTGAACTGCGTTTAAAAAAAAAGTTCTGAAAAAAATCCAATGAGTTAAGTTCTTCTACATCTCCAGTATGTAGATGGTATTCTTAAAAATATGTGATTAAAAATATATAGATGGTAGAGTGATTGATCAATAAAAATATAGATGTAACATAGTCAGCTATTAGAGAGCTATTGAAAGTAAACAACTTTGTAAATTACGTCAAATGGTAGATCTATTTTAGGCTACTAACCATGATAACAAAGAGCCTCTGACCATAGATAATGTTTCTACAAAGAACAGTATTTTCGTGATATGTAGAGTGATACAGTGGACATTGGAGAAGAAGGTTTGCAAAGTTAATGGCAGTGACATTTATGTGAAATTTCTCCCTCTCCTTCCATTACAGCCTCCATGCACTAAACGTCTGTGGAGTCCCAAGATCTGAGACCAAGAGGGAAATAAACTTATAAGTCTTAGAGGACATTTTTATTTCAAAATTAACTCCTGCAATGATTCTCAAAAAGATTTATCACAAAGACCTGATGAAATAACATGTATATTTGCTGAGAATAGGATAATATCTGAGTTTATTTTAATAGTAAGTGATCAAACATTTCAAAAGTAGCTCCCTGTGTCAAAAAGGCATGTCAGGCCTCCGTTAAAATATAAGGAAAGCCTTATGAAGAAAATCTGAGTGAGAATAAATGGATTTAAAATATTGACACTTATTTTACAGACCACTTATTCAGGTGTGATTATGAAAAATGCTTTCAAAATATGTGGTGGAAGGAACATTTGAAGGCAAAATGCAGTAGAGATAGCCGTTTGGATACCCATGTTAGAATATTATTTGGCAAGAGGTATTTTGCGAAAAGGCTTGACTATCTTTGCTAACAGTTCCATCTTTTATGAAATTAATAAAACAATGAGTGATTTTACTATTCTAAAATTAACTGTGATCAATAATGACATGATTGGTGAACTAGCAGTGTTCCTGGGGAAAAGTGACCACTATCATGGTGAGATTATTAGAGATGCAAAAGGGAATCTAGCAGCATTCTTAGTTTACAAGACTCTTCTTAAGGACATGATTGAATAAGAGCTTCTGCCCTGTGCTAATTATTTCAGCAAGGTGTAACTCTCACTTACCTAATGTCATTTTTGCTGGATTCTGATTGGCTATGTAAATAAACAAACAAAATAAAAGCAGATAGAATGTTGAATAATTGTCTTCTCTTTGAGCCCAAATTAGACTTACGCTGTCTCAGATCAGATGATAAAACAACCTAATCTGAAAAACCTTCTCAACTTTAAACTCCAGTAAAAAATAAGAGAACGAGCTGGAGGTTTCTTTCCTATCAAGCCACTAACAAATTACCAAGCATCTCTTAAATGCCAACTTTGTGCTACAAAATTCATATAGCCAAAAACATTTGTCTGATTATTTTTTCCATCCTTCTTTTTCCAACTGAGTAATAGTTCTTTAACTTTTTTTCATTTAAATAACTTAAACATATACAATAAAATATTGTACTCTAAATGTATATTTACCTCCAGCCCTGATAGTTAATTATTTTGCCTTTACATGCTTTTTAGATGGTGCAATTTATTCTTAATGCCTTAGCTTTCCTCTTCGGTCACACAGCTGGAGTGGAACATGAAAACTCTGTGGAGCACATCTCTCTGGGTTGAACGTTTTAAAAAAAATCACAACTAGTCGGCAAAAAGCCATTTCCTCTAGTCAGGCTGTGGTTATCTTGATCTAGCATGACAAATTGGTGTTCCCAGAGTGGCTGCAAAGTAATCAGACTGTGACAAATGGTTTACTTATAGCAATTTGTTTCCATTTTGCTGAAAATTTCCACAGTCTTAAAAAAAAATAAAAAGATTTTTAATGGTATTTGAACATTGGTGGAAGGGAACTGTGTGAGACGGCCAAGGCTGGAATCTAGAATCATTGTGACCCCCCCAGGAGATGTGACCAGAAACAGGACATCCAAGGTCATGGATTGCTCGAAGGAAGTCACACCTCTGTTCACTGGTTGACAAAACCGAGTGACGCTGTACCCCAGGTAGAGTCCTACAAGATTCTGTTCTCATCCTGGACTAGAGGGTTCATGGTGTTTTGTTTGGCACAGTTCAGTTCTTTTAAGGGTCTTCTTTAAGCCTGGCAAGATCCACTCTTGTTGCAGTAAGGAAACATCCATTTGGGCTGTCCCTAAAGCCTGGACCCTCTTTCTGCATTGCTGCCTAATTATGCTGCTCTTTCAGCAAGTTCTCCTTTTGTCCTTGGTGGGAGCCCCCAGGGTGGCTCTCAAACTGATTTGTCCTACATCCTTCCTGACTGAACTGCTTCCTGGTTAATGGCTTCTGTCTCCCATTCTCTCACTTCAGTGAAACTGTGGAAGGTCTTCAGGAGTTGCTTTTTTGGAAAGAAGACCTCTCTCTTCTACCCTACTTTACTAAGGGAAGGCAGGGATTGGGGCAGAGAAAGGGCAAGGGCTAGTGTTAAGAGTTAGCTCTGTGGCGGGCTCCAGTGGCCCGTGGAGACCTCGAGTAAAATGATTTGGCCATGTTATCCCATTTCACCCTCTCAGGTCAGCATTATTCTGTTTCACAAGTAAATGTGACTCAGAAAGATGAAACACATTGTTAGAGATTATCTATGAAATCTTCTTCCTGTCAACTTCCTTAATATCATGTCTTATTTTTATTTCTCCGTTCGTAGGTAATATGAGGCATTCTTCCTTTTCCATTGGTCTGTGTCGTGAGATAATACCAAATATAAGGGAGAAAACCACCTATGTGTTAGCAGAGAAATAGTTAATAATTCAGACTCAATTAAGTAGAAAGGAAATGATTTCTTAAAGCCATTGCAGTGTTATGCTTGTTTATACATGTCCCATGTAAACCACTGCTTTACTCTGCACCTATCTGCTATTTGTCATTATGTTACTCCTTGAATTTTGTTGTTCCCATTCTTATCTGAATGTGTAATGAAAAATGAAAATCTCTCAACAAAAAATCCTAGTTTTTATTCTTTATAAGATATCTTCATATCTCTAATTATAATAGTAATTTCCATATGCTAACTGCATTTCCTAATAACTATTGGAAATTCTGTGCAATATCATAGGGTTTCACATAATAAAAAATAAATTAGTCGCAACTCAAGATCTCCTTCTGATGTTCTGCTTTGTTTTGGAGTCTCTTCATTTTCCCAAACTGTTTTATATCTCCCTTAGTGATTCGACTATTTCTTAGGCACAATATGTGACTCCTCTCATGTTCTTTACTTTGAATTCTAAGAAAGACTTTGAGATAGATACAATTCCTTATTTTTTCAATGGAAGAAAGGAAGGAGAAGTTATTTGGTTTTATTTAAATAACAAATGTATTTTATATTTTCATTCTTAAATGAAGTGAAAATCAATATAAGTTTTTCATATAAGACATGGTTTAAACAGCCCATGGTCTATGTAATCACAGCCCCTTTACTCAAATACCATTGCTAAATTTCTTGTATTTGCATTTTTCCTCATCCTATTTAAAAATAATCTTTTCAGTCAAAAATAATAGAGATAGCTTTATTGTCTTAAGAAAGTAGGGCAGTATGCCTTAAACATATACAGTGATGTATGTAAATTATTTCTCAATAAAGTTGTGGGAAAAACAGAAGTAGGGCAAATAATTAAGGATGCAGACTGATGAAAATATGTAAGCGGTGTGTAAAGAAAAATATTTATTTTCTTAATCTGCCAGGACTTTAATAATAATCCAAAAATAGTCTTCAAAGATTTGTTCTTTCTTGATTTTTAATATAGTATCAAATATGGGCTTTACATTTATCAACGGAGTGCATATTTGACATCTACTTTTATTTTCACTTATTCATTCTAATAAAATGCCTTTGTACTATATTACATGACCAAATTTTGGAGAAATTCTCTGATTAATTCAAAAATTAGAAAGGATTCATTCTTGCTGAAAGTCCATTGTGTTCTTTATCGGTTTAACTTGATTCTGGGTTTGATGACAAAGTTGTAGTAGGAAAAAATCACTCTATATACTGTGTTGTCCTTTTACTGTTTGGGGGAAGCTGGATTAGTCAGGCATGCTAATACAAAGGATTGGGAGGAGAAGAATTTGGGCTTTGCTTCCAAATTTTAACGTATCAGGCCACATAACAAATATTAGTAAAATGATGTAACATGATTCATTATTTTTTCCTAGAAAATGACATCTTGGTCATGACTAAAGCAAGGTGATGGACACTTTGTGCAGGGTGAAGGGAATTTCCTAGGCTTCTCTCCTTCTAGTAGGGATTGGGCGGGTATTTATAAGGTCCTCAAGCCTTCACAATGACCCCATAAGCCTTCTAGTCACGTTGAATACTATGGTTTCACTGAGAGATGAGTATTGATGTGGAGACCTTGTTACCTATAATCCTCACATTGCTAATTACTAGGCTCAAAGGCCATCTCCCATCCTTTACCAACATGCTTGTGGTGAATCCAGTGAAAGTAGACTAATTGGAAATAAAAAGCTCCACACTCAATTAGAGTACAAGTTTCTGAGGATCTAATATATGTTCTTCCCAAAGATCTTAGAGTTCTGTTGATGACCCATTCCATAAGCTAGATGATATCTCTTTAGACATACTTCTGGATTAAATTGTTGTTATAGTTCTTCCTTCTCGTGTGTCGAGAGAGAATTCTCTTGAAACATTAATGCCCAGTGTCAATTCACTTGAATACTCACCGAGGACTGCTGCCTACTATTCTGAAAGAGCACTAACCTGGATATAATTACTTCAGTATGCCTGTCTTCCCTCTCTTGGTTAGCCAGTAACCAAATTCAAGGCCCTTCTGCTAGTGATCCTCTCACTTAGTATCATATTACATAATTATCCTCTAGCCCAGTTCCTCCTTTCACAGTTGGTTCCTCCTTTTCAATAGTGGCTACTTAGACCCTTATTCTCTTACCATTCTGCTCTGTATTCTTAACCTCTTTCACAGAATAATTTCACTAACTAGTTACTTATTTGAAACCTGGATCTCCCTAAAAGTGCTTCTTCCCTTGTTCCCAGTAGAGGGAAAGCTTTTATACTTCCATAACAAAAGATCATGGTAGCCTAGTGTTGGTAATTCCCTAGCTCTCCAATTTTACTTTACTCACACAGTTAAACCAACCATCATCAACTGGATAATTCCTACGTGTAGATAATCTTCCCAACAAATCTCCTCATAGATAATTGACTTCAACATCAAAATCCTTACCCTAATCCCACTCCATCTAAACCACTGCCACAACAATACTAAGACATTGTCTGTCAAATGCTTGTGTGAAATCTTAAACTTCAAAAAAGTCATCATCTCAACACATCTGCCCTTTTTGGTCTCTCAGTCCTGTTCTTTTCTTTCATGAAAACCTATGGATTCTCTTTCCCTTCACTTTCTTAAAGTCTGTCACCCATTTCATAGTTTCATGTTATTTTCTCTTTTGCTTGACATCTTGGTAGTTTTTTTTTTTCAATAACTTTTTCTGTTAGTATACTAACATTCTCATTCCTTCACTCCACAATTATGAAAATTTTCAGATTATCTGTCTTTTGCTGTTCATAGACTTCTGAATACTGTTAGACAAAAAAAAAAAAAAAATCCAATTGGATGAGTTGTTCCCAATTATTTGGTCTCCAGATGGGTTTTCAGCAGAGCTCAGCAGTTCTTCTTCTAGACCCCGGTTCTGTTCTCTCCCAGTTTCTCAAAAATGTCATTACTAATCCAAACTAATAACTTTATACTTCCTATTCCACAACAGTTTTCCTCATTCTCAATCAGATAACTTGCCTCTTAATTCACTGACAAATTTTCAGGCTATTTTGTATGATACTTCAAACATCCATATTTACAAACATCTGATATTGTCCTCTTTTGAGATGGTAAATGTGTTCTTTTTTTCTTTTATTTCCTGATCCTGCTCCATAAAAAATACCCAGGTTTTTTTCTAGTATCTCACTTTGTGTGTAATTTCAGTTAGAGGGCTAAAAGGAGAAGTTGCCTTTGTTTATTGTTTGTCAGATGTTAAAGTTGAGATGAATGAAAAGATTGTGCTAAATGGTGTTAAAAGCCCCAATGAGACTGAGAGAGTTTCTTAGGAAATGGAAGATGAATATACTACCCCCAACTTAATAATAAAGGAATACTTTTGATTAACTCAAAAGTAAGCAAAAAGGAGGAGGAATAAAACAAATATGGAACAACAGAAAATAAGAAGTAAGATTTTATAGTTAGACTTAAATAAGTCAACAATTATATTACCCCAAAGTAAAAATTAGATAATAAAACAACAGCCAACTGCAAGCTTTTACAAAATATAATTTGAAACAAGCAAACATAGAAGTTGAAAGTAAAAGAAAAAAAAGGTATAGCAGTAAAAACTATTCTACTTACCTTTAAATACCATTGAAAGTAAGAAGCATATTAAAGATATAGGGGACTTTAAAAAAATTTTTAAAGAAATTCATTTGTAACATATAACATTTCTAAATTTATGTACACCTAAAAACATAGCTTTAAAATATATAAAGCAAAACAGAATTTTGGTAAAATAAATAAATCCACCATTATTTTAGATTTTTAAATATATGAAATACTGATTAGATAAAAAAAATCATCCTATAAGCTTACAGAAGATCTGAAAAACTATAATGAATTAACTTAACCTAATAGATAATTATAGAACATTCTACCCCAACAAGAGTATTTCCCAAAATTTACTACATCCTGGGTCTTCCTGCTAGTCTAAACAAAGATCAAAGAATTAAAATCATAAAATATTGTTCTTTGATTACAGAGAAATTAAACTACAAGAGAAGAACAAAAATAAAACTAGAAAACTACCCAAAGTTTGGAAATGTATTAACATACTCCCAAATAACCCATGAATTGAGAATTAACCATGGACAATAGAAAAATGTGTTAAATTGTGGGATATAAGGAAAGCCAAAATTTAAAGAAATATATAGTCTTAAATGAATATATAAAAATTGAAAAAAGTTAAAAATATCTATCTCAAAAAGTTTGGAGAAGAATAACAAATTAAATCCTCCCCCTTAAAAGGATGGAGACAATAAAATTTTAAAAATGGAAATTAATGAAGTAGCAAAAAACTGGAATTGTGATAAGTTTCTTAGAGGATTATAAATTGGTAGAACCCAGAGCCAGGACTAGGATGAGATGAGTGTGACTTCGAGGGCACAAAATGGAAGACTCACTTACTCTTAGGGCTAATACTTGCATGAGAATGAGTGTCTCCTCAAGGTCATGCGAATGGAGGGTCAACCCTTCTTAAATTCTGTGTTCTAAGTGTCTCACTCAACCAACTTTGGCCCTGGCCCTGGTGCAACAATTTTGGAAAACTTTGGCTGTATCTGGGCATATTTGAGCACTTACATATTCTATGAACCATCAATTCTACTCCTGAGGATATACCCAATAGAAAATGCAGACATATGCTCACCAAATGACAAAGAAATGTACATGAGGGGAGGTTATAGCTCAGGGGTAAGAGTGCCTGCTTAGCATACGTGAGGTCCTGAGTTCAATCCCCAGTAGCTCCATCAAATAAATAAATAAACAAATAAACAAGCAAGCAAACAAACAAATAAATCTAATTACCTCTCCCACCAAAAAAAAAAAATTAATTAAAATAAAAAAAGTTCATATCATCATTATTTAAAATATTCCAAAATTATAAACAACTCAAATTTCCATTCAGATTGGAATGAATACATAAATTATGGTATTTTTATACAACAGATGGCAATATACAATAAAAATGAATAGCTTACTATTCCACACAAAACGTGGACAGGGCTCACTGACATAATCTGCCAAATTCCAGCATTCATAGGTATGAGCTCTCTCATACAAAGCTCAAAAACAAGCAAAACTGATCTGTAGTGATGGAAGTCTGACTAGAGGTTACCTTTGAGAAAGGGGAGTAATGCCTGAGAGGGACCACTAGCTAGTTTTCTGTAGTGCTATTAATGTCTTCTCTCGATTTGGATTGTTGTGACATACAAAACACTCACATTGTAAAAGGTTGGCTGGTTTTCTTCAGTATATAGTGGGGGTCAGATTTAACAAGAAGATAGCTGATGTCCACCTTAAGTGTCAGTAGAGTACTTGTTTCAATAAAATCCAGATCATAATGTCTGTGTGTCAGCATCTCTCTTCAGTGTTACTGCTTTAGGTATAGATATTTATGGCTTTCTCTAAAGACACTAGTGATTTTAAAAAATAAAAAAAATAATAACCTCACAGTGACACCTTCTGGTCTCTACTGCAACCTTTGAAGAAGGGTAGATATGAAAACAAATTTTGTGGGACTGGCCTAGGAAGGAAAAATCTCTTCTTGGTTTGATTGCTTCAACATGACAACTATCATTCTCTTTTATTGAACATAATACCTTAGTTTTCAGCTTCACTCCCAATCAATCAAATGCAGACCAAAGATGGTAGCAGAATCCCCACTAGCCTCACTACCAACACCAGGTACAAAATCCATGGGAATAAAATGCCCTAAGAGCTGACTAGCAATCAAAATGACCCTGATATTTTCAGTTTACCTGAAATAATGCTCAGAAGCCTTGTGTCTTGACTAGCATCCAAAGGAAAATGAAGGGTGATACGAAGTTTTATTCTTAAAAAGTGCAGGAGTAATGAGCAGATACATTCCTTCAAACTTTTCTTACCCTTTTAACTTGTGTGCAGTGGTTTCCCACGTTGCCCTTCACTCGTACCCAGTGCCTGCATCTAGGCCGTACTCAGAGCTTTGCGGTATTCTAAACTCCATAAAGCACGAAGAGAAAAATAATACTTAACTGGAAACTGCATGGGGAGACAGAGAAGGAATTGACATAGTATAACAGCTGCTAGAAATGTAATCAAATCTGTTTTAGACATCTCAATTTTCACCTAAATATTCTCTTCCCTTTGGTCTTCTCA
Source organism: Camelus dromedarius (assembly GCF_036321535.1). NCBI lineage: Eukaryota > Metazoa > Chordata > Mammalia > Artiodactyla > Camelidae > Camelus > Camelus dromedarius. Next base: position 63,976,605 of record NC_087439.1, on the reverse strand, counting down.
TCTTTCTCTTTTTTTTTCCTTTCTTCCCACAAACTATAAAAATCCGTTCAGCAATTCAGTTATGTGCCCGATCTAGCACAGCAACATCCTTCATTATCTGAATAGTCACTACGTGTGATAATTTAAGCACACTTATAAGAGTCTCAGTTCTTCCAAACACGCTTGCTTGTTTTAATTGCAATATTCTGAGTCATAGGTTTTCAAATGGAAAACTAGGCACTAATAAGTGAAATGAGTTTCCCAAGTTGACACTGAATAAGTAGTGAAGCTGGAATTGAGTCCTTGACCCAGGTCTTCTGTTACTTTTCCATCACTCACTAAGTTCTTTATATAAGGCATTGTGCTACATGCTGTGACAAATACAAAAGATAAACTGGACACATTTCCTGCCTTTGAGTGGTTAAAAATATAATGAAAAGGACAGACATGTGTAGAAATAGTTGTAATCTACTGAAGAATATGAAACATAATATGATAGAGTTGATATGCCATTGAACCGCAGAGAAGAAAAAGGATAGTTCTAGACAAAAGGATGAGCATGAAAGATTTAAAAAAGAAGTGATCTTTGATCTGGTGAATACAGTGGTTTCGAATAGCTGCCAGACATGCTTACTGGATTCTAAAGTAGTATCAATTATTGTTTCCTGAATTACATATTCTGGATTTATTTTCTTTCCAACTTAAACATTAAATCTCACCAAGTTGCCCAAATAGTTATCTTTTCTTTTCTTATCCAGATAATGTCTGTCACTCCTGAGAATCACAGGACTTTCCTAGAACATATAAAATCTTACAACATTGCAGTAGCTGTTATTTATATAATATGCTCTGTAATTCAGCATTTAATTTTACTTACTTATATGTGGCATTTGGCTGAAAACCAACATCTAAACTATGTGAATCCATCATCAATCTAATGGAGAAGTATTGATGTTAAAATAACCAGAGAAATAAGTTATTAGTTACTTGTATAAAATGTATCCATCTCTGTCCTTAATGTCTTTAATATTATTTGTTGTTGCTTTGAGTCAAATACACTAGTAGAATTAATTGTTATGGGTCATATTAGTATGAGGACTTCTCCAGCTGTAATTGATAAAACATTGGAAAACCGTTTTTTGCAAAAGACACTTGTTAGCCCACTTTCCTCTTCCACGTTAAATTGAACACTGTATCTTCTCATTCCCACCACTGAAATATCTCTCAACCTCCTCTACTTTGTTGCATCTCTACCCATATGTTTCCTATTGCTGCTGTAACAAATTAGCACAAACTTAGTGCCTGAGAACAACATATAATTATTATTTTTTAGTTCTGGAGGTCTGAAGTCCAAAGTAAGTTTTTCTGGATCAAAATCAAGGTGCCAACATGGCCACATTCCTTCTGGAATCTCTAGGAAATAATTCATTTCTTTGCACTATTCAGCTTCTCGAGGCTTCCTGTATTCCTCAGTTCATACCTGTTTTCCTCCATCTGCAAAGCCAGCAATATAGCATTTTCAAATCTCTGATCCCAACCTCCTGTTCTGCCTCCTTCCACTTTAAAAGGCCCTCCAGTTACACTGGGCTCTCTCAGATAATCCAGGATAATCTATTTTAAAATCAGCTGATTAACAACTTCAATTCTGTCTGCAACTGTAATCCCTTTTGCCTGGTAATGTAGCTTAGTCTCAGGTTCTAGGCATTAGGATGTGTGCATCTTTGGGAAATGATTATAATGCCTACCATACTACCTCCAGTCGTGATTTTGGCCACTATCAGCCTTGATTTGAATTTCTGCAAGAGTCTCTGAACTGGTCTCCATGTTCCCATTCTAGTCCTCTTTAGTACACTGCAGCCAGAATGGTCTGACCATGTTATTCCCCCTACCCACACCTTTAGAACAAAATTAAAATTCTCCAATGTGAATTCCAAGGTTGTACATATCTGGGCTTATTCAAGTGTGCCATTTCCTCTCTGATTATTCCTTTGCACTTGTGTTTTCCACTCTATCCTTACAGAATGACTTTCAGCCCCCTAAGTGAGCCACACTCTCTCTTGTCTTCACACACTGTTTCCTTTGCCTGAAACATGTTGTCCTTTTTCTCTTGTATTAGCTAATTCCTCCTTATCTTTCAGGTCTCAGCTTAGATGGCATTTCCTCTAAATATTTTTCCCTGATGACTTCTCAAACACACAAATACCCAAAGAAGTTTAGGCATTCCTCATACATGATCCTGTAGACCCCTGCGCTTTTCACATCAAAACACTTAACACACTCTAGTATATTGTAAAAGTAACATCTTGTTTACTTGCCTACATCCTCGACTTTATGGTAGACTCTACCAAGGCTTTGCTCGTCTTATTCAAGGTTGGTTGCATCTCCACTCCCTGGACCACTCCCTGGCATATAATAAGAACTGAGCAACCATTTCTTGATTGATGATAATCTAGGAGAAATGGAGTCTTACCCAGAATAGAAGCCCCTTTCACCACCACCAAGGCTTGACCTCTCAAACTGCAACCCTCTACGTCTCCTCCAACCATAAGAAATACATGTTCACTGTAGATGTTAACAGTTTACTTTGGTTGTTGAGTGGTGTCCAGCACTTGTCCTTGAAATCCACAATGATTATTCTATAATGGCAGTAGTAAGAATGTAGATAGTCTGTAGACAGTTGATGTGCCTCAGTAGCCCCTGGTCAAAAGAATGAAGTCACTGCCAAGGGTTAAGAAAGACACCATGGTTGAGTTAAAATTTCAAGTCACTTATTTGCAAACATGGTCCCAATTGTTGGCCTGAAAGTAACTCATAAAAGAAGCTGAGCTCCATAGATGTGTATATGTGGGTACATGGACAGGGAAGTAGAGGAAGTGATGGAATAATGGGGTAAAGAAGAAGAGGAGATAATCCTAGGAAAAAACTGAATGGACTCACTCATAAATAAAATCTCTGGATAAGCTTCAGTGTGTCAGCAGTGGCCACATCAAGAGAAAAATAACAACTTTCTCTTTTCTAATATTTTATTTAATTATTATTTTAATTGGACCCCAGATACACAGTTAAATTCATGGAAGTCTCAGTTCATTACACATCATTTCTAAATATCTATCATCATTTCTAAAATAGGAATTAAAAGCTATATTACAGAGCATTCTGCTCATAATTTGCAAGTCAACATTTATGGAGTGCTCCCTTGTACCAGGCACTGCATTAGGACTACAATGCACTAATGCAAGTATTAATTAGCATATTTTTTTGTAAACTATCAGAAATAGTTGGATGGTTCAGGGTGATTCAACAACATTATGCCTGAGAATGTTTTGATAATAATACAACCATTAGTGTCAGGAACTCTGTGGGAAAGCATAAACTTTTACAATAATCGAGATTGTCCTAGTAGGGCATAAAATAGGCCCGTTAGAGAAATTCATTATGCATATAGGAGACTAGCAGAGTGGGCAGACTGGGCAATAACAGCTCATATATTAAAGAAAGCAATTATTCCAGGTATTGTGAGAGGCCGTTTCTACTTGTGCATCCACCACCTGGTCCTGTGTTCTACTTTCTCCCCGCCTATAATGCTTCTCAGAAAAGAGAGCATCATTTGGAACCTAAAGTTTCTGATAGTAGAATTCCCCTATGAAAGAGCTGATCACAAAAGGCTCTTCCTTGCTGGTCAAGGGAGAAAAGCCCCAGAAACTGGAGTTGGGCAGGTTCAACACCAGTGCTGACAGCTACTCTCAGTCTCCATGGAGATCTGTGTCTGGACGTTGACAGTGGAGTGGAAAGCACCCAAGTAGGGGGCCAAAATTCAAAGAATCAAAAAGAAACTGACAAGAAAGGACAACAGGGCAGAGTGGTCACAGCCGTAGGCAGCAACTGTGAGTGTAGGAACCAGATTAACCTATTTCCCCTTCTTTTCCATGCTTGACTCCCATACACACAAACACACACTGTGCCAGACTTCTAAAGGGAAAAAATAGGAAGGAAACAACAGTAATAACAATAACCAATTACATCTATTGAATATTTAATACTATATCTTTAACTCCCCACAATAACCATATAAGGTTGTTGCTACAAGGCTTATTTTTTTAGAGAAACAAATAATGCTTAAAAATGTTAAGAAACTTACTGAAGGTAAAGCCTGTCACAGAGTAAGCAGAGGCTCAGAGCATTGAGATGCAGAGGTTTGCTCTAAATAATTGTTTTCTCCTTCTTTCATATATAGACAGTGGCAATGAAAAAAAAGGGAATATCAGGGCTTTTTCCAGGGTGTGCTCCAGGAGTGAGTCCAATTAAAAATTTTGTGTGTGTGTATGTATGTATCCATATAAATGAAAAAACAAAGGAAGCAAGGATGAAGACTGGATTGTCATTATCTCACTACCATTGGGGCAAAAAACAATGAGAGAATTGTTTTCTGTCACATTTTAGCTATCCTTAACTTCAGGATTACAAAAATATGCTGTCGACATTAACAGATATCTATGTTTAAGGAAACACACACATAGAGACACACACACACACTTGTGAGGGTTTCCCATGGAACCTTAATCCACAAGTAGCACACGTGACTTGTCAGTTTCAGACATGAATTGCTCCAGTGTGGCACAAGCCCTCTGGTTGGGCTGCAGCAGCTAATGAGCATTGCTGTGGGGAGCCACCTTCTTACTGCACCTGGTGACCCTCTCAGAGGCGTCTTTGTCTATGAGGTCAGTACATGCTCCCAATGACAGCCCTCTAGCTGAGAGCCTCACGGTCCTTGCCCATGGAACTATGGAGCTGGTGCTGTCCCAGGACCATGCAATTACTATCCAAATGTGAAAAAGTGACCTGGGGATCTTGAGGCTAGCATTGTTTCTCAGTGAGCCTTTCACGTTTCCAAAAGTAACCACAGGACCTGCTCACTCGCCCCTTGAAGCTGACTGAAGTTTCTTTCTTTGAAGCTGCCTGGGTTTTGCCTTTGAAGCTTAAACCTGGGAGCAGTTATCTGCCAGCTGAGATAAGTACTACCAGGGCTTCCACGGGCAGCCGGTCCTAACAAAGAAGGGATAAGACCTCTGAGTGCGCTTTGCCATCTACCAAGTCGCAGCAGAAAAGAGAGTAATCAGGGTTCTTTCCACAGGGTGCTCCAAGAGTGAATCCAATCAAATTAAAAGAAAGTCAAAGAGAAAAGATAAAATAGCTTCAGAAGAGAACCCACAGCTGTAGACTTGCCTGTCAATCAGCAGGAGCCACAAGCCAATCAGAGGTGACATAAAAAAATTGTTTGCAAGAAAATGCGTCAGCATCAGTTGTATTCTGCCAGAATGGAGGAAAGAAGAAAAAGTCAACCAGTACCAAGTGCAGTAAAGCTGATAATCATTCTACACATCCAAGAGCATCAATAAAGATTATACACACCCGCCTTAATTGGCAGGACTTTTCTGTGTCCAGCCATGACTTTGGCATCCTCAAAGGCTGCTGTCTGTGGTCTCACAGAGCTAGTATAACAAAGAGAATGGACACAACTCTTAAATAATATGTACATTAGCTAATTTGGTAGGCAAATTTAAGTTAGTAATTTGTATTATTTTTTTTTTCTTGCTTGTATAGAACTCTGCTTGCCCACCTTAAGAAGATAACTACATCATTGGGTACCTAACAATAAGGAGTTCTTATGCTTGTTTTTAAAAATTAGTGTCCAAAGTGCCAAAGAATTTTCCAGGCAATACCAGACAGTCTTTTGCTCAGGGAAGATCAGACTCATTTAAGCAATGGTGCTGGGTAACTTAGGAACAGGAGGTAAATGAAGCCTTGGAAAAGACAGGAGTGCCTAGTACCAGACAAAACTGGTTAGCTTGCTGAAATGGGGAGATGATGAGTTTGATGAATTTAAGTGTCAGGAACTTGTGACCGACTTGCATGCAGCATCATTGGTTGGGGAATGATAAGAGGAAGGAAGCTTGCTGAACACAGGTTGAGACCTTGACAATACTGCTTCCAAGTGGTTTAAGGCCAAGTTTGCAGTCAGTAGGATGGATAGCTCTGTGAAGAGCCCTTGGAGTACCATAACCTGCCCTAAGGAATAATAAATAGAAAAGACATCGATGGTCAAGGACACAAACTAGGACCATTCTCATTTTTCCCGCCCTTGTGGTAAGCAGAATAATGGTTCTCCAAAGATGCCCACATCCTAACCCTCAGATTCTGTGAATGTTGACTTTTATGGAAAAAGGAACTCTGTAGATATGATTAAGTTAAGGATTTTGAGATGGGAAGGTTATCCTGGATTATTTAGTGGGTCCAACATAATCACAAGTGTCATTAAAAGAGAGAGTGTCACAGTTAGAGAAGGTGATATGACGACAGAAGCAGATGTCAGAGAGGGACCTGACAATGAAATACTACTGGCTTTGAACAGAAGGAACCACAAGCCAAGGAAAGCTGTTGACCTCTAAAAGCCAACAAAGCCGAGAAACGGATTTTCTTAGAGACTCCAGAAAGAACACAGCTGCCAAATCCTTTTGGACTTCTGAACTCCAGAACTGTAAGATGATCTATTTGTGCTGCTTAATCTACTAAGTTTAAAGCTATGTGTCACAGCAGAAATAGAAACTAGTACCAGCATCTTTTAAAATCAGTATCTTTTTATAATCTATGACACTATGAAATACTTTGCATCTTTTAGAAGCAACAGAATATACTTAAGCAGAGAGTCATGGGTATATCTTATATAAACGCAGTGCTGAGTGAACATTAGAACAGGAAAATAACAAGCCAATGGCTTAGTATTTATTGAAAGCAGTGGTACATATTTTGTGATTTTGCATACCTAAAACATCGGTGGAGTTGCTTTTGGGGAAAGGACAGATAAGGGAGTAAAGAGAGAATAGGGTAAAAGGGAATCAGCCAACTAATCAAGAAAGTATGATGATCTCTGCTTTCTGCACCTCAGTTTCAAAATTTTTGAAAAGAAAAAGTAACAAATATTCAGTTTGTCCACTATTTTCAAATAGAAATTTAAACTCTATCTTTGCAACAATAGATATATGAAGGGACCTGACATTGAATTCAAAACCTAGAAGAAATTATGATTTATCCCAGTAAGCAGATTCCCTATGGAAAATTACCATATTTTATGGTTAAACAGAGTTAATGAAAATTTAGTTTGCTATGATGAAAAATGTCACTTAATTACTCGTTCCGGGCATTTTTTGGATCATCACTGTTGAGATGATCACTTCCCCTTGTACTGTCTTCCATCCTGTTTTCCTTGTAGAAGTGAAATGCATCACTGACCATTCGTAAAAGTGAAAATGACTCGGTGAGAGAAATTGCTCTTTCGTCTTAATGGGATTTTCAGTTTTCAAAAGGAGGTCAGATTGATATTTGGGGTCTAACAATTTCTGAGTCACAAGTTAACCTGATAACAGTTAGGGAGAATCCCCTGAATTCCCTTGCAGGTAAGACCCGTCAAAAGAAAGTGTGAAGGCGAGAGAGAGGAGGGAGAGAGGGAGTAACAAACACAGGTCTCAAGTCAAAAGTGTTTTTAAAAGCACACAAATAATCAGATGAATAGAATATTTTACAGATCATATCAGATTTGTAATTTTTAAATATAAACCTAAGGGAAACCTGGACTCACTGAAACAAACAAAATAATGCATCTTCTAGATTTTGAAAATCTTTTTTAAACTAATAATTCTATTTTGCAGGGAGAGATGAGCCAGGCGGGACTCTGGACATCTGATTTTAGAGAGGATTAATTGACTTTTTATTTTTGTCTTATTCAAATGAAAGCAACCTTCAAGTTTGTGTGTACATATGGTTGTGCCATTTTATGTTTAATGCTAACTACGAAGGGGTCTCTGTAAAGGAACTAACATTAGACTTCCTAAAGAAAAGTCATTTTTAGCCAAACAATGCACAAGGGTCGTGGATGATACCAAAGAAAATTTGGAAATATTTTCTCCTAACTTCAGAAGAAAATAAGATAGGCATTCTCCCTGAAAATATGTGTAATTCATAAATTCCTTGGCAGTAATTTGGAAAGTTTAATCATGAAATGAATCCATGTGATGAATTAGTTGCCCAAAGGTTGACAAGGGTGATGTGGGCAACAATTGTCTTTTTTTATCTCTTATGGCCGAAATGTTACGCTTCCATCCCCCCAGATTTACACACATTTTAAGGAAGACTTTTAGTAAAGAGAGAGTAAAATTCTTCCTATGTTAGAAAGTGATTCTAAAGCTGAACAAATAAACACCTCCAAGTTAAAAAAAGAAAAGGAAAAAAAAAAAGGAGAAAAAAAACTTGTTTTCATTTCGTGAATTTTCTAAGCGACTAAAACATAAAGTTTTATAACCTTGATTGGCATTGAAAATAGGTAAATCCTGGGAGAGCAACGGGTATATTATGCTCAGGATTGAGGGCTTTTTATTCCTCAGTGGAGGCACAGTAATTTCTTCCAACTTTTCACAAAATATGATTGCTTTTTAGAAAAGTAAATTAATTTTCCAACCTTAGCTGTTTTTGTTCCCTGGTAAAGATGATTCTCCTCAAATAAAATGAATCAAATTGCTCATCAACTATGAAAAATACTTACAAAAACATTCTGACAAAAAGAGAGATATGTTTCAAATATTACCAATCACTCTCCTTCCCAGAAAAGTGACCTCAAGTATACTTAAGGAATAACAGAAAAAGAAATGCCTTTTGAAATTTTTTTATTATTTTGAAAACTAGAAAATGGGCTTCTTTCTTCCTTTGTTTGGACCATCATCCCCGCTGAGCATGCTTTTCTGCTATACAGATTGTATTTCTTCACAGTCAAAATTCAACCTCAACAGTTTCTAGCCTCTTTCACTGTGGATCAACATGTGATGGTGGTATTCATATGCTTGAATTACTTTCTAGAATGTAACAAAATGAACTTAACAGCTCACCTGAATCGGTGTTTCTTTTGCATTTGGAGCTCTTTCCTTGTTAGTGATAATAAACTCTTATATTTCAATTCAAAAAAGTGTATCATATTTAAGCAATGCCCACTGAGTTTAGGAAAAATCTCAGAAAGTTGTAGTGTACATTCAAAATGATTTACAATCAAAATGATGTAAAAGCGAGCTTCATTGTTCTTTTCAAGTGATTATGGTGCTTCGATAAGACAACTGATTTTAACAATGTGTATGATTTGAATGATACAAATATTTTACTAGTTTAAAACTTTATGCTGTCAACATCTGTTGTCAGATCAGAACTGGGGAATGTTTAGAATCTGCTACATGAAAGGTTGTCATCTCTTTCTTTGCCATTCGCTCTGATTGACTGAATTCAAAATGTAGTAAGCATAGGTTAGCAAAGAATTATATTAGAGAATATAAAACATAAGCAAGTATTATATGGAACAAGTATTTTGTAGAATAGTCAGGAAGTATCATTTTTCTCTCACTGTCCCTTTAAATCTATTGTTTAGGTTGAAGATTTCTAGTTATAACTAGGTAATTAAATTTTAAGTTATACAATATAGTTTTAGTAAACAAGTTTTCATCTTAAAATATAATAAAATCAGTCTTCAATTTTTGGTATAAAGTTTTGGTTTCTCTCCTTTCTGCAGCTTGTGCAGTCTGGTGGAGATTTAATTTTACTTTTAATTTTTTAACGGAGATTCTGGGAATTGAACCCAGGACCTCATGCATGCTAAGCATTCACTCTACCACCGAGCTATTCCCCTCACCCCATCCTATGCCCTCTGAATTCTGCTTTCAAGTCCAGTTTCTTTGCCACAGAGAAATTTAAATTGGTAGTCACACTACTGATCTTTACATATTCAAAGACCATGGTCATTTTTTTTTTTTGTCTTCCATTTTTTATATTAAAAGTTCTAAGCACTTGCAACTACTTCCTTCAAACAGAGTTGCCAGACCTTCCAAACACTGGGCACCCTTTTCTATGTTTGTTCCAAGTGCTGTGGATCTTTTTAAAGCCTGGTGTCCAGAACTCAACATAATGACTCCAGGTGGGGATGCACCCAGAGCGGGAGTCGAGCATCTCTCCAATATCCAACAACTCGATACTCTCTACCCAAGTCTTAGGGCCTCCCTGTGGTTCTTCCAAACATTCTAAATAGTTAATTCTGCTCGGTCTTTAAGACGAAATTGTCAGCTGTTTGTGTAACTCTCTGGTATTTTCCATTATTTATATCTCCTTTTTATCTGTTGTATAAATAACACAATAGCCATACATAGACGTACCTGATGATCATACTCTGCCTTTAAAATCATCTCTACATTTTTATAAATGTTGCCGTATTATTAGCTGAAACTTACTCCATGTGGGGGTGGGGGGGAATGAAGAAGGGAAGGGATGATGAGAAGCCTTGGGGGCAGAGGGAAGATACATGTGCCTGCACAGCACTAAATTTCTAACCCGCTGTCTGATTCTCCTTATCATCTCATTATGCCCCTGTCTCAGCCCTGTTGGTCAGATGTCTCATCTCAGCTTTAGTGACTGAAGTCTGCTGCCAGCAAGCTCAGCTCAGTCCAGTTTTTAGTAAGGCTGGTATCAGACTCAGACTGTCTGGAATTGATCAAACTGACAACTGTTTGAGCTCTAGATACCTGATTTTCCACAGGGTTTCAAAGAGAATTTTATTTTTTTCCAGTCTGGGTAACCGGGTCGAAGCCGTAGGTTATAGATTTCATTCCAGTTCCTTGCTGAGTTTGAAACCTTGCCCTGGCTCTTACCCTTAGTCTACTGGCTTGAGCCATGAAAAATTTTCTAGCTATTGCCAATTGCCTCTCTACTGTTGGAACAAGATCCCACTCTTGTTGCCTTAAGCGTTGGCTGAGACTTCGCTCCAAATTAGATGGATTGTCTGGGCTGTTAAGAAACCTCTTGCCTTACTATAACTATCGCCAATTTTATCAGCTGGCTATCACTAACTCCAAAACATAGTAGCTTAACATGACGTATATATTTAGCTCTCAGTTCTGGGGTTAAGAAACTTAGGCTGGGCTTAGCTAGGAAGTTGGTTAGTACTCAGCTGTTCCTACATCCATAATCAGCAGTAGTTTGGATTTTGGAGTGAGTTTACCTAAATTTTCCTCTAGAATATTAATCTGGGTTTGTTCTAATGGAGGAAGCAGGAATTCAAGGGACGTAAAAGGATTCAAGGCATTTTGAGGGCTAGACTCCATACTGACACACCATCAATTCTGTCACATTCTTTGTAGCAAAACATGTCAGCTCAGGTCAATAGGTAGGGAATTCATGGAATGAATTACGAAGTTGCATTGAAAATTATGTGTCTATATGGAGGGTTGAAAAGTTGGGGAATTTTTTATAATCAATATCCTATTTGCTGGTCAGAAACATCGCTGAATTTCCACACGTCATGGACTGCTTTGGACACTAGTGTTGGTGTGGGCCCAGCTGATATCCCAGTGCCGTTTTGGATACCATATTTGAACTTGTTTCTTCTACTTCTTAGGAGAATGGATGGAAAAAAGTTGCACCATGACTGGTTTATCTAGTTTTCATACTTTTAATTGAACTCACTCCTGGATTTATTATTTTCCCCAGTTTACTTCTCCTTACGCAGTGCTGTTGAATAACTGTCAAGCAATGATTAAACACGTTTATATTAATTTTGGGAGGTTTCTTTTTCTACTTTGGAAGACCACCTTAGGGAAATTGGATCAAAAGTGCTTATAAAAAACTGAGTCAGTCAAGACAGCTATTTCCCAGAATTGAAGATCCTCAGTAATTAAAACAGTAGTCCTATGGCTCATCTAAAGTACTCTGACATTCCGTTCCCCCTACTTTAACATCATTTCTAAGGTATATTTAGATGCTGTCATGTCTAAATATTAAAGATCAAGGTGATGAATCAATAATGCTTTCTTATCTTGGGAATAGATAGAAAAGAAATAAGTTTTCCTAAGGCTATAGAATAAGTTTCATCATTCAAGTAAACCGCCCCCCACCACAAAAAAAAAGGTTGTTTTGTATCTCTGGTATTAACTGGTGTGCCATCAATAACCTAATTAGATAACCACATACGTACTGAATGCCTGGGCATTCTTGGACAAATCTAAATATTAAAATAGAATTAATTAATGTGAAAGATGTTAATCATTGTATTATATTACTAGCTATCATTTTTGAGCAATACTTTGAGCATTGATGCCATTTTTCTCATTTAATGTTTATAACCTCCTGAAGTAGATTTTACTATAAACAATTTACAGAGTAGGAAACTGAGTTTCTAAGAACTCAAGTAATTTGCCCAAAAGCTACAAAGCTATTAAATCTGGGAATTTGAAGGCTAGGGTACTTAGCCCTTAAACCTGTGCTCTTAACCACCACATTATAATGCTGGCTTTGTGTGGACTACTTAAAAAATGAAAGTCTTAATTGAAAAAGGGAATAGTCTTTAAATGAGTTACAATGGAAAGAATTTCTCTTGTTTTGAAATATGTACACTCCCATCTTCACTAAATTCAAATCCTGCTTTTCCTAGGAAGCTTCTGTGATGTGACTAGAGAGATTTTCAGGCATAAATAAATGGGAATTCTTCCTTCCCTGGGCTTCGTATTTTCAATACTCATATTTGCAATACTTACTTCCAATACTGATTCTACTGTGGCTTGAATTTAAGATCCTATAAGACTCCAGAGTTTCTGGAAACTGGAGAGCTCACATGGAGACCAGACTTATATGTTATAGAAAGTAATATGTTGATGTACAAGATTATACATCGTAAAATGAATATTTACGTATACACACATATGTGAATTAAGAGTGAAATTTCTATTCTTAGTTCTCCTTGGGTATAGCCATTCTAAGATAAGCACATTTCTAGTGCTATTTCTAATTTTTAGGGCTCTTAATAAATTATATTTAAAAAAACAAGTGTTTATAGAAAGTCATGGTCATTAAAAAATTAAGTAAAGACTATGGAAACAAATATATGTATGTATATGCAGGTCTGGACGTTGTGCTGTACACCAGAAATTGACATATTGTAACTGTGCTTCAATTAAAAAAGATTAGAAATAATAATGAAAATTAAAATTAGGTAGAAATAGGTTTCAGATTCTTATGAAAAATGCTAGTCATCCAGAGTTCTGTTCTCAAATGGTAAAAGCCTACCAATTAAGAAGAGCCATGTTGAAAGTTCACTTAACCTAGAAGCAAGCCGTGGGTTAAACTACTGCATCATACGACATTCTTTTAATTAACACATGAAAATACTGTATAAGCTGGTAGTGGTAACATATAGGTGGTGACATTTCAGGGATAAACCCTATTTTAAGGGATTAATTAGCATTTATTCAAGTGCATAATAATGGAGTTTTAAAGGAAAATGGGTCCACTGGGCTTGTTTACTCCCTTTTTAACACATAGAGGGCATTTTAATTAACTCTGTAGCTTTTAGTGCATTTCCCAGGTGCTAGAGAAAACATTTTAGGGCCTGAACATAAGATATGATAAACCAATGTATTTTCTTCATCTTTTTTTTTTTGTTGTATCCCTTTCCTTTTAAAAATAACTACAATCTTATTTGTTTTTATTAAATACAAAATTAAATTAGCATAAAGGCGTATACAGTATATACTTATTCAAATCTTCTCCCTGGAGACAACTACTGTTAATAGTTTCTTAAGAAATGTTTTTAGAAATGTATTTTGTGTCTGTAAGATTAAAAGTATATACATTTTTTCTTTTGATTTTTCTAACCAAATGATAAATTTTTGATAGATTTTTACATGTTTTATTCTGCACACTGCTTTTTATACTTAGGGATGTATAAAATGGATATTGTTTCACACACATCACTACAAAAACAACTTCTGTGTTCACTTAGTTGGTTGTGTAATATTCCATTGCACGGAAGGATGTACCACATCCTTTATTTGGTTAATTCTTTATTGAGAGACCTTTAGGTTGTTTCTGATCCTTTTTTATATTACAAATAATACATCAACAAACAACCTCATAGGAGTCTTTCTCAAACATACAAGTGTACTCATTAGACAAATACGTTGAAGTGGAATTGCCCTGTAGAAGGAGATGTGGTAGTAATTCATGTTGGCATTAGTCAGAGTGCATTCCTACGAGTTTATACTGTCACCAGCAAATAGGAGAGTGCTCTGTATACCCTTACAAAGTTATCAAGCTTTTAGGCTTTTCTAAATTTGATTGGCTACAAATTGCATGTGTGTTGTTAATCTAAATGAACCTTATTATGAGTAATACTGAGCATTTTTTAATATCTTTAACTGCATCCCTCTCTTTTGTTTTATTTTGTTGGTCTTATCCCAAATGTTTTCATTGGAAATGTAATTTCTTTAGTAATATTTATTCTCATTTGTTAATATAAGGGCATTAAAATATTTCTAAATATAAGTAAATTTTCTCTGAGCATTGCATTCACTGTATCTTTAAGATTCTTTATCATTATTATATTTTAGCAGTTTTACTTTTTAATTTTAATTCATTACTTTCCCACCCATGGAATAGAGGCTTTTGTTATCTGAATTTGTAAAAATTTCTAGTTTTATAGCATTGACATCAGGTAATATACAATTTCTACATTAGAGAATGTATGGAAGGTTTGGGGTAATAACATACAGTCAGTTTAAGGAACCATGAAAATAAGCCATATTCTTTATTTTTAGAATTTAAAATTTGACCTACGTCCATTAGACAACCTTTGGTAACAAGCTGCAGCTGTTAGATATACCTTATTTTACTTGCGTCATGTGTATGGTTTGCCCACTAGAGGTATCGTGGGTTGAGAGTGGTGAGCTTTGCGTGATAAAGAACAGCTTCATATTTATCTATGCAGTATTTACCCATGAGTTCTTATTTTATTCAAAGTATTATAACTCACTACTGTTCTTATTTATTCTTATGCTCATATTGCTCCGTATTTGGGAACCTCTTCAACTAGGCTCCTGTATTCTGGGACATCACCTTTTTAGTAAAAACAGATAAGTCTATCTTTTCTTTTTTCTTTTTTTTTTTCTTTTTTTAGTACCTCCTCACAACTCACTTTGTTAATCAAGATGTTTCAGGTTCATCTTATACGTTTCTTTCTCCAGATTTAGAATCAGTTATTCCAACAAAGTATTTGATTTCCTTTTAGTGGGGAAAAGTATTTAGAAATCAGGATACTGATGCTACGAATTCTCATTGCTGCTCCTGTGTCATTGTTTCTAGGCCCTTTCAATGATTATTTACACTTACATATTATATATATATATATTTATATATACATGTATATAGTCTCTTAATCGATCTGTCTGTCTGTCTATCTATCTGTCTAGAGGAAAAGATTATACTGATGCCACCAATTTAATCCAACCTGCATACTTCTTCACATCCAGTCATCCTTCTTTCATAGGGAGAACCTGGTTCCTTACGTGTGACACTTTTCTAATGCAAGATTTATTTCCTGCTTTCAGGGAGACAGAGAAGAGAGTCAAAAATGTCCCTGTTGCATTGGCCATTTCTTAAATGACTTTAATTCAGAATAATCAATATGCCATTGAGGCATATTAAGAGGTGGCTTGCCCTGGGTCCAACACTGTGATTTTTTTGTAATTTCTATTTTTTTCTTTCACTTCACTTCTGAGTTCTACAAGCTTATGTATTAATTTTCCTCCTCTTTTCTCACCATCTATTCCTTTAATGTTTATATACATACTTTATACTCTTGTTATGTAAAAGTGATTGTTTACATTTCTAATCCATGAAAAAATATAATATATTTTATCTGGTTGATGGCAATATTTTTCTTTTGAGTATTGTTCAGTTGTCATGTTTTCATAACTTTTTTGGTTGTACGTTTGTATTGATTGTGCACTGATTACTCTCACTCATCTTTCAATAAGGTGAATCTTTCTGGACTGGATGTATGTAAGTGGTGGTTGTAAGAAACTGCTTGTAGCTGTATTTTTGGTTAACAAGACATATTTATGAGTTAGTTTAATCTTTACTTCTCATTAGTCATGGAGAAAGGCAGACAGCTATCAAATTACAATATCTTCTCTACTTCCCTAACCTTGGCCTGTTTCTATTTTTTGTTTGTTTGTTTTTGTTTTTGTTTTTAATTCTTTGTTCAACTCAATTTTCTTGCTTTTCAGACCCCAACTGGGTACAGAGAAGTTCCATAAGTCAGCCCCACACACCTAGTTCCTGCTCCTGCAAGTAGAACTTTCTGTTTTTCACCTCAGGATGTGCACTTCACTTTTTGGAGAATTGCACTTTTCCTGGTTCTTTCTGAGATTTGCATTCATGGCTATCTTCTCTCTACTTTTGCCCATGTCCATGCTCAGTCTTTAATTCTTATGATACAATTTCCACTTATTTTTTTCCCTTAATTTCAGCAAAGATGGGATTTGTGTTTTCATACTTCTGTGTCTGGGTAATTTCCAAGAAAAACAAACAAAAGGCAGATGTTATAACCCATCATCAAAATGGAAGTATTGGCTTAATCATTTTCTCTTTAATATTGACTTATTGGGCAAATATAGAAAAAAAAAAAACTCAGTGCAATCATTTTTAGAAAAATACTGACTGTTGAATGTCATATCAAAAGCTCTTCATATTGCTGAATAATATTCCAATGTGTAGATACACCACAATTTCCTTATTCATTTATTCCTCGATGGACTCTTGGGTTGTTTCCATACCTTGGCTATTGTAAATAATGCTGCAATGAGCATGGTGGCACATATATCTTTTCAAATTGGTGTTTTCATATTCTTCAGATAAATATCCGGAAGTAGAATTGCTGGATCATGTTAGTTCTATTTTTAACTTTTTCATGACTCTCCATAGTGTATTCCATAGTGGCTGCACCTGTTTACATTCCTACCAACAGTGCAGGTTTCCCTTTTCTCCACATTTTTAAATTAATTAATTTAATTTTAGTTTTAAAGCTGGTGCTCAGTTCAGTTATTGGAAAACTCTTCAAGATATTAGAAAAAAAATGGGTATGTGAATCAACCTTTTAAACTGTTCTTTTTTCAAAATCTAAAGACAGATTAAGTCTTTCCAGTGAAAAGTTAGTATCCAAATTGAGGTGTATTCTAAGTATAAAATGCACACCAAATGTTGAGGATGTATTATAACAAAAAGAATGTAAAATATCCCATCAAGAAGTTTTATATTTATTATGTGGTGAAAGTACAATAATTTAGATGTATTGGTTTAAGTAAAACACACTATTTATATAAATTTCACTAATTTATTTTTATTTATATTAGTGTGGCTACTAGAAAATTTAAAATTAACATATGTGGCTTACATTATACTTCTAATAAACAGTGCTGTTCTAGATGATGAAACCATGACTTAGTCCAGAAACAAAAGCCTGGTAGAGAACACTTAACCCATAAAATTCTGTTGTTTATCCATGCAATGTTTTAAAAAAAATTTAATTAGTGGTAAGAACTTTTGTATATATAAATATATTTTTATATTTTGTATTTTTTTGGATAAATATTAATATCTTACTTCTGAAAAGTTAGAAAATACTGCAAAAGGGCATTCATGGATTCATTTTTTGCATGGCAAAAATTTACTGAAACTGACAGTGGCTAGGTCACCAGCCCCATTTAGCGAGTTCAGAGATCTTCATTTTACACAGCCCAGCTGTCAATAAAAAATAAAATCACTCTACCAGACTTCTGAAGACATGTGTGTTTGAAATCCTTGAGGCATATGACAGGATGATGTAAAAGAAGCAAGGATTTTATCCACTAAATTGATTCTGGCAAATGTTCTCTACATTGGGTAGTTTCCCTTTTTCTAGTTGCATGAATTGATCACCATTTTATAAGCTAAAATCCCATTAAACATTTTAACAGCTGCTCATAAATTGGGTAACAAAACCAGAATGAAACAACATCTCGCCTTGTGGTATAGAAAATCCTAGTTACATTTAACTCAGCGTCTGCTCCTTCAGATCCAAAGAACCTCCCAGGTCCTCTCTGCACTATTGGCCTATGTGACAGGCTTTAATTAGCACAGATTTTTCACGTTCATGGACAGATTAGAAATTTGGAAGTACTTAATGAAAAGGGTCTGTTACCTTGACCAGTCTGAAATTGCGGTTAGAGGACATTTGCTTGCTCCAAAGGCTGACTGCATACAAATATATAAATATTAACACTACGCGTACAAAAATGAAGTTTTAGGATTTTTATGAGAAGGATATTTATTTTGATCCACTGTTAATACCCTTGAACATGTGAGTGGCATCTTTGTGTAATATCTGTGAATTAAGTATAACTAGATGATTTGGCACCCATTCAGGCATCATAGCTTTTGCCTGTTGAAGTAAAGAAAATGAGGTGAAGAAATGATCTTATCCATCTCCTACTGTAGCTTGCTCCCCATAGGTAGCTTCCAGTTGTAAAAAATGAACAGAAATCACAAATAAATAGAATTGGGAGACCAGAAAGGGCAGTGCCGTGCTCTGGGATGATAGCAGAGCCCAACAGGAAGAGGAAAGCCTCCTCTTCTTTCCTGGCAAGGACACCACCAATGAAAAAACTATGGGCTCTTTGTTCACTCTGGCCCTCCCAGCTTTCTTTTCCCCTCTATAAAAGTGTTCTCTTTCCCTTGCTGGGACGGGACTTACACATGTCTTGTCATGGTTGCTGACCCAGACCTGCAATTCTCTGCTGATCCCAAATAAGCGTGTCTTTGCTGAAGAAACATCTGGGATTCTATCTGTTTTAGGTCAACATTCTGGTGGCCTGTAAGGGGACCAGAGAAGTCTCCCAATGGCTCCAGGATGAATAAACAGGTGTAATACCCACAGTTAAGCCCATTGTCACTCATGGCGTTACTCACCGACCTTGGAGTTTGAAAGTATGTCTTTCTTCTGGATTTGACCTTATGCCCTCTTTGGATTGAAGCTCTACGGGCTTCATTCAGGATTTATTTAAACACCTCATCTTTCTGATGAAAGCTTTGTTCTGTATTCAAGGACTTGTTTAGCACTTTGGTCTGATTTGAGATCAGACTGTTTCCTGAAACTGGCTAGCCTTACCTATTCCTTTCAGAAAAGGGACTGCTTTTCCTGCAGTTGGCTTGCCTTTGATAAATTCCTTCTCTGAAAACCTACTGAGTTTTTAGCCTTAGGCCCTTTCCTATTTCCTGGAAAATGGCTGAAGGAACCTTGGCTTGGCTCTTCTGGGACCAATCTGTTTCCTTTGAATTGGTTGAGACTGGCTTGCAAATTTTTTGAATTGAGCTGTTTGTTTGTAAACTGGTAACACTGTTTGAAACTTGTTCATTACCATAGCAGAAAAACCTCTAGGAAATGGAATCCTACTTGTCTAAGTATTTTGAGGGTGTTCCACTACAGGGACTCTGACTTTAAGTTTAAAAAAAACCTTCATCCTTCCCCATGCACATTTATAACTAAATGGACCAACCTCACCAAAGGCAATTTAAGATATCAATGGCCATTATGGGGAATTTTTGAAATCCCCAAACTTAACTTTCTTAAAACTGAATTGGACTACAATAGCTCAAAAATTTCCAGAACTGAGTGGAGTGCTTGTTTCAGTTGGTGTTTTGAGGCTTCCCAATGTTACCAGGTGTCTAAAATTGCCTCTCTGAAAAATAATATTTTAAGATTAACCGAGGCATACAATTAAAAGACAGATACAGTGACTTCCAAATCTCAGGCTCTCCCTTAGTTTCCTTTTTTCTTTTTTTTTTTTTTTTCCATTTTGTAGTTCAAGTTTTTATTTTTAATTATATGTGTTTAACTAAAAGTAGATGTTTGGTGTTTTGGGGTGTTTTTTTGTTTTTTTTTTTTAAGAAATACATCTGTTCTTTGGCTTCTTTGTCCTCACGCTCTACTCTGGGCACCATTTTGTCTTTCCCCCTCAGCTTCCAGTGACTAGAATCTGCCTCTGGCACCATCTCACCATCTTCCTTCTTCTCTTCTATGTCACTGGACTAAAGCTGAGCTGTGAGCTAGAGTCAAAGATTTCCCCAAAATACTGAAGATCGTCACAGATTTGCTGGAGAATTTAATATGGTCATTCACATTATCAGCCTGGTTTCTCTGACTTATACCAGTTAGTTCATATGCTTATCATTCTAGGCTAGGCTCCACAGTGGATGAAAATTATTACTTGGGAAAATCCTGAAAGGTCTCTAGATTTGCCTCGGAGACCAGCCCACTAACTAATCAGATAAACAGGCTTGGACAATTGCTAGGTAAATTCATCGAACAATTCCTAGAGCTTTTCCAAAGCCTGTTGCTTGGACAAAATTCAGGTTTCCACACAATAATCTGACGAACTTGTTCATGAATATTACAATTGATTTCAGATTGTTTTTAAAGAAAAAATTTGATCTTTCTTCAAATGTTAATTCTAATCAGGTAGCTTTTAACTCTATGTTTATCAATGGGCTGAACTGGAACCTTTCTCTCCTGGTAAAAAAGGACCAGGATGGAACAGGAAACTAAATCCTCTCTAGATTTAGTTAATCTGACAAACCAGCTCTCTTGTAATCTAGGTGAGTTACCTTCAAGAAACAACACCAAAATTCTTAATCTTCAATTCCAGCAAATGAAGGCTCCTAAGTGAAATCAAACCTCTGACTTTCTGCTCTTACTGCAAATAGCCAGGACACTGGAAAAGAGATTGTTACAAATTTAAGCTCTTTAGGTGCCTTCAGCATTTCCAAAGTTCTCCCAGTTCTCAATGGTGGACCTCTGAGGAACTACAGGGTCTCTTTCCCATCATTCCTCTTAATCAGCCTGGAGAAGTGTTTCTCCAGATTGGGGATGAACCTCTTCCAGTCCTAAATGACACCAGAGCCACACTCTCAGTTCTCAGCTCCATTACCATAAAACAGTTCCTGCCTCTGAGTACTAAAACAATTCAAATAGTGGGGGCTTCTAATAACACTCAAGAAGTTCCTGTCTCTGAGCCTGTCCCCTGTTGTTTAGACTCTTTGAGACATACACACCGTTTTCTCCTTAATTTTTCTGCCCCTAACCATTTATTAGACCAGCACTTCTTAGAGAAGAATCATGACATAATTTCTTTCTCCCAAAAGGGAGAAATAATTCTAGAATTTGACAATAATCATCAAACACACCAGGTGAGGTAAGTGACCCTTTGATGTCTTTTGTTTGTTCTGTCTCCAATGGCACTACAGCTGATTCTGGAAACACTGATCATTTGTTTCTATTGAATAAGCTACCACTTTCCTATGGGCGAAATCTCCAACTGATGTTAGCAAAATTCACAACATACCTTCCATCAAGATTAAATAGGTCCTTGAAAACTCTTCCCAAAATTAATCAACACCCTGTAAGTAAAAAAGCCATTTAAGGCATAAAGCCAGTAATAGAAGATTAGAAGACTGGAGGCCTCATTATCCCTTGTAAACTTCCCCATTTTACTGGTGAGAAAATCTAAGGACCAAGGATGGAGACTTGTCCAGAACCTCCAAACAATAAACAACATTGACACTCTGTTGTTCCTAAAGCTCATGTTACTAAAATCCACTCCCACTGGAAGGAAGTCCTTTACTGTAATTGATTTATATATGCATTCTTCAGTATTCCGGTTAATGAAGATAACAATACATTTTTGCCTTCACTTGGGAAGAAAAACAGTTCACCTGGACAGTAACGTCCCAGGGTTATACTGAGATTCCTTATTTCTTGCAAATTCTGAAAGCTGATCTGAATGTCATAAAGTTCCCTATGGGTTCTACTTTGTTGCCATATTGTGATATGTGGATGATTGCTTCTTTGCTCTCCTTCTCAAGTGTCCCCACAGAAAGACAGCTTCCTCTTGCTAAAGCTTTCTAGAATTAAAGGGACAAACAGTTCCCATGGATAAATTGAAGTTTGCCCAATCCCAAGTTTGATATTTAGGGTACCTGGTATCAGAACAAAAGCTACACCTAGATCCAGGTAGACTGTAAGGATCCTAAGTTTCTCCAAACCCCAGACTAAGCTCCAACTGTAATTCTCAGGCTAGTTGGTTATGGTTAGAACTAGATTCCAAATTTCTTTCTTGTAGCCAAACCTCTACATGTTTTACTCAAGAATAACAACACCAACCCAATTTTATGGGAAGAACCAAATGACATAGCCTTCAAGGCTTTAAAGGAGAATTTGAGGAACCCGCCTGTCCTTAGGCATCTCAATAATCAGATTTTCTTTTCCTTTTTTGTATATGAAAAGGAAGAAAATGCCCTTGTAGAACTCTTCCAAAAACATGATGATAGCAGTTGTCCCATAGATGTTACAGCCGACAGCGAACTGGCCCCTGTGGTACAGGGGTACTCCTCTTGCCTTAAAAGCCATTACAGCCACTATCCTTTTGGTTAATACTACCAAGAAAATTGTGGAATCTCCCTTAACCATTATTGTAACTCATGCAATAGAAATTCTTCTGAATTCTTATTACTCTTAACATTTCTTAGCCAGCCCCGTCACTTCCTATAAAGTCCTTTTTTAAACTGTCCCCCATATAATTATTTTCCATTGTCATAATTTTAACCTGGCTAATCTTCTCCCCTCCATCACTGACCTAGGTCTTCATGACTGCTTAATGCCAAAGGACCACATCCTGACTCCTCACAATGATTTACAGGAAATTCCACTGGCAAAAGTTGACTTCTCGTGGCTCACTAACGGTTCTTATTTAAAAGGTGACAATGGCAAATATTGTGCTGCATATTTTATTACAACTCCTTTTGGTGGTTTTGAGGTGGCATCTTTATCTACAGATTCTTCTACCCAACAGGCTGAATTGTATGCATTCACATGGGCTTGTACTTTAACCAAGGACAAAACTGCCAGTATTTATACTGATAGCAGATATGCTTTCAGAGTAGCTCATGATTTTGGAAACTTGTGGAAGCAATGTGGCTTCCTTACTTTCACTGGAAATAAAATAGAAGTTGCCCTCTGTGTTCAGAAATTATTAAAGGCACTACTTTGACATTCTACTACTATTATTTTAAAGTACCACTGTTACTTCAGGTATCATTAAGATTTGGGAGCTTTCTCAGCTTGACTCTCTGGAAGCTAAGGGATAACACCTTGCTGATATTTCTGCAAGGAATGCTTTCATTAAAGGGACAAGCAGCAGCCAAAACTTTGCCATGGTCCAAAGGGATATTTTCCCTAATGATAATTTAGAAAAACTGGCTAGAGGAGCCCAACAAATGTGCTTAGGAAAGAAAAAAAAATTGAAAATTCAATAATGTTGGTTTGATAAAAAGAGAAAGCTTTGGTTTGGACCAAGTAACAGTTCAGTCCTAAAATCCCCACTCCTTCACCACAGTACATGCAGTAAACCATTGGTCTACTGACAAAATGATAGCCTTAGTGAATCCAGATTGGAGGAGAAACATTAACAAGATTGCAAATAAAGCCCACCTTACATGTCCCCCTTGTCCAAAGTACAACCTAGCCTGTTCATGCCACTCCTGGACATTTAAACTGCTTAATGAACCATGTGAAGTCTGGCAAATAGATTTTCTAAAACTTCCTCTATCTAATGGATGTAAATATGTTTTAGTCATGGTCTATGTTTTCACCCTAGACTGAAACCTCCCCTTGCAGACAGACCACTGTCTTTTCTGTGGCTATGGTTCTTCTGGAAAACACTATTCCTACGTGGGGAGCTCCTCTAGAACTTCCTAGTGATTGAGGAACCAATTTTACTGGCCAGGTATTTCGGTAAATCTGTATCATTTGGCCGATTTTACAACACTTTCAATGTGTTTACCACCTTCAACCCTCCGGTTTAGTCAAACGTACTAATGGCATTATTAAGACTCAATTGGCAAAATGTGTAGAAGCTTCCAAATACTTTGGCCACAAACATTGCCATTGGTTCTTCTAAATCTCAGGTCACCCCTTTTGAAACTCTCACCCTTTGTGGTAATCACAGGACACCCAATGCATTTGGCTCCTACTTCTTTTGACCCAGAACTGATAAAAGGAGAGATACTCCAATATTACTGAGGCCTAATTGCTTCTATTAAAAATAACCATATTTTGATAGTGAATCATTTCACAATGTGCCTTCAGAAGTTGAAGACCTAAAGAGCTTTGTAACCTAGAGATTTTTACTATTGGAAAAGATATCTCTAGAAGAATTCTCTTCAGTCAGACTGGAAAGGCCCTTATCAAGTCCTGTTAACCAACCCTGCATCACCAAACTCCAAGGAATAGACTGTTGGAGTCATATGACACACACAAAGAAAGCACCTAATCCTGAATGGACCTGTACATTATCTGGTGACCTGATAATAGAGATTTCCCAGAACTGAAGCAGATATCTGACAGCTTTCCCAAGATACCCATACCAGGCCTATTGGAAATTTGTTGTCAAACCTTTGATGATCTTCAGTGTCTATGATCTTGTTAGCATACAGACTTTAGATAAAATGTGCCAAATAATTCTCCCAGCTACCCTCCTTATTACTTGAATTCAACCCTAACAGTTTTCCTATCTGTGCAGTTTCCCTCCAGCATAAGATACCACACTCAGGAAAGGTACTTCCTGGCAAAAACCTACAGAAACTAGGAAACCTGACTATTGGTTAGTGATGCTTTCAGAGAAAGATCTTAATCAAAAGGGGGGAATATAAAAAATTAATAAACAGAAACCTCTATTAAATAGAGTTGGGTGATTGGAAGTGGGCATTCTCATACCTGCCATAACAGAGCCCACCAGGAAAAAGAAAAACTCCTCTTATTTCCTGGCAAGGACACAGCCAATTAAAAAAAAAATGGACTCTTTGTTTACTATAACCCTCCCAATTTCCTTGTCCTTTCCATAAAAACATTTGTCTTTCCTTGCTGGAAGGGGATTGGCATGTGGCTCATCAAGGTTGTAGACCCCAACCTGTAATTCTCTGCTGATCTGAAATAGATCCATCTTTGCTGGAGAAATACCTGGTAGTCTATTTATTTCAGGTCAATATAGTCTAATAGGATATGGATACTAATAAATAGAAAGACAAAGATACATGCCTGCATGCATGTGTAACACATGCATATATAAGTAAATAAATAGAATATTTATAAACTATTCTAAGGGCAATGGATAAAAATGAGTAGAGGTAGAGAATGATAGTAGAAGAT
Source organism: Camelus dromedarius (assembly GCF_036321535.1). Classification (NCBI taxonomy): domain Eukaryota; kingdom Metazoa; phylum Chordata; class Mammalia; order Artiodactyla; family Camelidae; genus Camelus; species Camelus dromedarius. The sequence continues at coordinate 63,951,476 of NC_087439.1, read as the reverse complement.
GAAGGAATGGTCAGGAAAGACCTCTTTGAAGAGATAAAATTTGAGATGAGACATGAAGAAAGAGAAATAGAAAGCTATGTGAAGAGCAGAAAACTGTTCCAAGCAGAAGAAAAAGTATGTGCAAAAACCTTGAAGCAAGAATGTTTATTTCTACAACTAAAAGAAGGCCAGTATAGCCATGGCAAGCCTTGACTTGACCACCCAGCCTATAAGTCATGGAGCAGATCTGCCTGGGCACCATCATCCTGACTCTGACATGATACCTTTGTAACAAAGGCAGCTGGGCCCCACCATCCCAGGTGAGCTCCTCATGATCAGCATCAACCACTCAGCCCCCAGCATTTACCTAGATCAGCAATCCTAGAGGTAACTAATCAACCTATAGTTCTAAAGATGTTGCTTTCTTTAGAAGAACTTGAAATACTCATTTTCCTTTTTGGCTTTAAAAGACCTTCTCCCCTTGTCTAACATCTTCACCCTGAGCAGAGACTCTATGCTAAGTTGGACTCCTTGCTGGGGAGTAAAACTCCATTCTGTGATCTCTTGGTCTTTTTTTTTTCCTTTAATATTTGAATAGAAGGAGTTCGGTAGAAAGCATTACAGATTACAGATAAATTGAGGAGGTAGAAATCAAAGGATATAGGCATGGAAAGATGTTTGGATATCATTTTAAGTGTAAAGTCAGATTACTGAAGAGTATTAAGAAGAAAATGTGACAAATCCTATTTATATTATAAGATGATTATTTTTACCATTATGCAAAAAATGTTTGAAGTTGGGTAGAAATGAAAGCACAGGGACATTAGTGAGAGCAGTGTGTGTGGCTGTAAGGAGTGAGTGTGAATTGAATGGATATGAGGTCACATGTTGAATTAGTAGAATCAAGCTAACAGTAAATGTCAATTTCAACAAATAATGAGAAAAAAAGTCAGTATGTATTGAGTATGAGCTACTTTATGTTTCCTACATTGAATCCTTACACAAGTCTACGAGTATGTTATTGAGTTCATTTTATGGTTAAGAAAATGCAGATTCACACAAGTTGCCTAAAGTCACATAACAAGTAGCTGAGATCCAAACCAGACTATAGGATTACTGTGCTTGAACTCTCACATACATAAATTCAATTAATTAACAAGTATTACCGAGAGCCTGTTGTTTGCAAAGTTATACACTCTTACTCAGTAAAAGGAAAACCAATGAAGACTGAAAAAAAATCTTGCCTTTGTTTACTATTATGGAATAAAAACATGAAGATGATTTTTTCTATAAAAATATAAAACTATAACTCAAATGTTTCAAATTTTTAATTTATATTATTAGCAACTGGACTTTTAATAGGTATACGTCAGTCCTATATCTCAAAGATAGCCTTCAAATTCTGCATAAAGATAATGAAGGAAGCCGTGTTAAATCAAGCATGTGTCTCCTTTAAAAGACCCTAGCTCGGTGACTCTGGCTTCTTCAAAGGGGGAAATGGGTAGGAGATAGTGGAGGAAATCAAGCCAAGATCTAAATAAAGTGCTATTGATTTGTTAGTAGCTCTGCTAAGCTCTTTTTGTTGGGTGACTAAACAACACAGGCACTAGTCAGGAAGATGGATTACTATCCTCATGGTCGCACAAGCAAGTCACCTTTCAATCTGAATCAGGAACATTCACTTCCTGTGTACCCAGCCTTTCTGTTCTTTACCAAGACTCCCAAATTTGTTGGATGTGAATGAGAAAGGAGAATTCATTTTATGCCCTAATGACATCCTGTTAGAACATCTTTTATTCTGCATGTCCTTGCTTTTTGTTTACTTGTTTGATTTTCTATTTCAGAACCAAGCTTCTGATATTTGTATCCTTTTAGTTCAAATTAGTCATCTAGCATGGCTAATTGTTCTCAGCATTAGAATAGAAAAACAAGCACATTTTTGCCTTCTAAGGCCTTCCACAGGGACACACACTTGCCCATGCTCTGGGCAACTGGCTACAAAAGTATGTCTGTCTCAAATGGTACCTTGGAGTATGCAGATCCACCTGCTCAAAAACAAAGAAGCTTTCAGTAACGCTGGGTTTCATCTTCAGGTTCTTACTTTCTGCCCCTGCTTCATACCCCATTCTGGAAAGATAGCCTCAGTGGACATGTTTTCTTTCTGCCTCAACCCCCAACTTCCATGAAATTAATTAAATGATGTTATGCTTCATTTTATCTGATTTGGAGGCAATTCATCACCCTTTTGCTGGTTGTATTAGTCCAAGTGATCAGCATATTAATTCATTTGTGAGAATAAGCTCAAGGGTAATTACAGTGAGGAGGTTTAATGCCTAAACGTGTTAATGTCTGTAATCAGAAGTATTTTCTCAGTGTGGAACAATTGTTAGACAATTACTGTTGGATATGATTGCCCTGGTAGACAGCAGACGCCATGTCAGGAGGGAAATAGCAAAAGCTTGTTTTGCAAGTACTGTATTATCAGCAAGTTCTGTCTTTTCTCCCTCAGCAATATTTTCTACTATGTTCAGCTCCTGTGTAGCCATCCTAGTACTTAGTCTTTGTGTTGTTGATTAAGGAAAAAAGTTGTATTTGTTATGTAAAAGGATCACAAGAGACAGGTTGGCACTTCCTGTAAATCTTACCCCTATTTTTTCTCTTCTGGTGCTTTGATTTCTTTCTGCATATAATTATGAACTTAATAGCTTCCTTTTATTTCTCAATGTGCCCCAGAGTCTCCATTACCTAATTCTTTCCTATAGTGAGAAGGTTCTTAGGTCTGACTGAATATCAAGACCCAAACATTTTTAACAGAGAGCAGTCCCTTTCAATTAGCAAGTTGCGATGAACTTAATAAACACCGTGGGAGAACTTGATTATTGATTATCACTCATGACTCTGCTGAAGTGATTTTGATTGTGAATTTGAGTTTAACCTCCATTACTTTTTGCTCAAAGCTTTATGATATCATGAAAACTGGAGGTGCAGTCATGGTTTTGTCTATACATGGTATTGCCTTCCCAGACCTCTTTTAAGCATGTATGGGATAGTGTCTAGTTGCAAGGAATAGAACAAGTAGCTCAAACAGTCCTTAGCAATAACATACAGAGAGGGACTGTGACTGTGTAATTGAAAGCTCTCAAAGTAGAAGAGGGTTAAGAATATTTATTTCAGGACTCTGTTTTTATTTATTGCAATTCTCTGGTCTCCCCACTCTTATCTATGTTGGCTTTGAGCTCAGAGTGTTTCCCCGTATGGTCCCAAATGGTTTTAATCTCCGGCCTCAATCCTCACATCTGCATACAGCCTTTACCTGTGCTTCCCCAATCATCACACAGAACTTCTGGGCTCCTCTCTGATGATCAACAGGAATGAAATGTGTTCCCTGAATTGTGGCCAAAAGAATGCCCTGCACTCACTGGTTTGGATCCAGGATGATCTTGTAACCTAAGTCTATCACCAAGGCAAGGACAACGTGAATAACAGGCTTTACAGAGTCAGGACCTGCCACTGGGAATTGGATCAATTCCAACCAGACTGCAAGATTTCAATACTTTGATACCATGGAGAAAACAGGAATGTGCAGCAGTCTCCGTGTACAAATAGTTTGATCATTTTGACCAAAGTGATAGAGAAATGCCTATAAACTTGACAAAATCAGAGACTGAATTCCAGATTCCCATCTTTGAAGTCTTGTTTGTCTGGACCCAAAAGTAGTTCAGTGATGGTTCAGTCAGGACAACAGAAGCCATTCTGTGTATTCCAAGAATGTGGAGTCTTAATATAGGAGGAGAGGCTTTTACAACTGTGCAAAGGTCGGGGTGAAAGTCAGGGATACTGCCGTCTGCCATCTCAACCTCTAGCACAAAACTGGCCACTCTCGAGGGCTCTCTGTGATTCTCACATTTGCCTACCATCTAGTTGCAACTGTCTCTGGAAACTAATGACCTCATCTCTTCCACCTTCCAAACCGCACTGAAGAGCTTCTCATTAGCCCATTCTAGCCAGGAATTGAAGGGCTAAAGATATTCTGAGAAATGTAGTTCCTGGTTTTTCCTTTGTAATACCCTGTAATGGAGCAGCAGTAACACTGAGTTGACATAGATAATCCAACACACTCAGTCTCTTTAATGGTTCCTTAAAACGTACACACACACACACTGTTATCTAATCTTCACCCAATCTAATTTTCAAACATTTTCATCATCCCAAAAAAGAAATTCTGTATCTTTTAACAGTCATCCCCCATTCCCACTCTTTCTTACCTCCGAGAACTAGACAACTACTAATCTGCTTTCTGTCTCTATGTATTTGCTTCCTCTGGACATTTTGTACAAATAGAATCATTACAATATCTAATCTTTTGTGACTGGCTTCTTTTCCTTAGCATAACATTCTCAAGTTTCATCCATGTGTGGCATGTATCAGTACTTTATTCTTTTTCACTGCTGAATAATATGCCATTTACAGATATACCACATTTTGTTTTATTCATCCCTCAGTTAACAGACATGTTTCCAATTTTTGACTATTATGGATAATGCTGCTGTGAACATGCACACTTTTGTGTGGATGTATATTTTTATTTCTTTGGGGTAATGATGCTTTATATGATTCAAAGTACTTTCTATTGTGAAGCAAGTCCTCCATGAGCCTTGTGTGCTCCTAAAATTTGTACTGATTGAATCAAAATTGTAAGGTCCTGACTTCCCTTTTAGCTCAGTCATTTCTCAGGATTGTTTGTGTAGCTGGCTTGCTTACTACTTGCTATAAGAGCAGGCGGTTCCTTAAGCTCCAGATTTCTCAGATGCAACATAAATCCATTGTATGTGCAACATCCATCAAAGCCCACTGTGCTGTTACTGGAGCCTAAGGGCAGGGAAACTGCTACAGTGGTGCTAATACTCATGCTATTTGCATTGCTAAAGTAATCTTGCTCAGAACCATTAAGTCCCTTCTCCATATTCAGTGCTTGTGGCAAATTGTGGCAAATTTACTCCTCACCACACTCTCTGAGGTTGGAAGTATTAACTATTTCACACCAGTTTTCATTGGAATCTCACAGCAAGCCTGTAAGATAGAAAACTGAGGACTAGAGAAATGGGATCACTTGCCTTAAGTCACAAAATGAATTGGATCGCACTTATGTCTACTGCTTCTTCCTCATGTATTTCTTAATTAGAAATAGTCAAGAACCTTAAAAAGAACAGATTTCAGTAACCAGTCCCTAGAGACTACCTTTCAGCTAAGTAGGGATTATACAGTAATTCAGAGGACAAAATCACCACCCTAGAACTAAGCATATCCAGATTATCTTTATTTGATGTTGATTATACCTTTGGACTCCTGGTTCTGCCCATGTGATCTGTTTATTACTTTTCACCTTATGGACTCCCTAGATTTTAGCTAATTTATTTTTATGGAAATTAAATAGCTGGATTCCTGAACTTGGCTACATCTTTTGACTACATGATCTGTGACTTTCACCTGCCCCTGACATTTGCCAAACCTCTCTTGGACCAATGCCCCAAAATGGAACAGCATCCTATCCTGAGTTAAAAATGATCTGATTTGCAAAACAGTGTAATGAAATGAACCAATAACTAAAAACACTTTCCGAGATGCTTTTATTACTATATAAGTTATTTTCAAATCATTATTTTGGCAGAAAATTTTCTTGTGGAAAATAATTTTTAAAAATATTAGCCTGCGAGATTTCTTATTTTGTTTTGAATTCTGTAGGCCTCAAGGATTTTTGTGGTACAAGGGGGTATCCCATTTAGCTGCGCGGCACTGCGCTGTACTGCTGTTTAGATAATCATGCTGCCGTTCTTTAGAGCAGCTAATGTGAAAAACATTTGCACAGAAGGATATGAGATGTGCAAAACCAAACAGGGTTTAATGGGCTGTTTGTTTAAGTCGGAAACTTTAAGTGGTTCATGCTCAGATTCTTTGAAAGTATTCAATTCACACGGCAGTTCTAGGAATGCAAATCCATGACTAAAGTATAATACATGTGACAATGAGCTTTTACCCAGGTATCAGAAGGCCAGTGCTTTCCTTTATCATCCCTGTGGCCTTGGGTAAATCAACCATTCTAGAGGTTCAGTTTTCTTATCTGTTAAATGGATTCATTCATTCATTCATTTTATCCATTCATTCAACGAATTTTATTTATTCAAATTTAATAGGACCAGATTTGTGTTGAGACTGAGAAAGACAAGTATGCAAATGAAGTCTAACTTAATTCACTACATAGTGAAAAAAAAATTCTATAAATAAATAATTCAGTACAATGTGATGAGGGAAATTACTATACGGAAAAAATTGTAGGAATATGGAACTAATATATGAAAGTGAAATGGAAAAATTTCCCAGAAGTCATAGAAGAGTTTAGTCTTAAATTCAGATTATGAATTTGCAAGGAAGAGAAGAGGGCCTTCAAAGGGTTATTGTTAAATAACTTTAAACGAACCAACATTATGTCAATGCTTTCAGATTTTTAAAACTTAAACAGAAATCAGCAGAAAAAAACTAAACACAATTGTATGTGAATGAGCACTGATCAGCCTTGTATGTTCCTACTTCACCCCCCCCCCCAAATAACTTCCCTCTATAAAGTGCTTTGCACTCAGGGTCTTTGTGATAATTATTTAAATAAGTAATGCATTTGAGTACTGATTGAGCTCCTCTTATGTTCTAGGAACAGTTAGGGCTGCGGTTTAACTGGTTCTAAAAAGTTCCCATTCTCATAAAGTATAAGTTTAAAGGGGAGAGATAGGCACAAGAAAGGAACAAGAAAGGAAGGGAGAAATTATTAAATCAGGCAATGGCAAGAACTAAGAGGAAAATAAATCATGTTAGGGAGTTGAAAAATCAAAAGAGAAAGATTTTGAATAGAATTATCAGGGAAGAACTCTGATAAAATGATATTCGAGAAGAGATTCCAATGAAATTAGAGAGTAAGCAAATACATCTTTTGGAAAGATATTGTTTTAGCAAATGACAATTCTTATGTGTTTGCCAGTAACTGCAATTCCGTGTCCTTCCATCATACCAATGTGTCAAAACTTCCACCTCGGCTTAGCCCAGTAGTTTGTCTCCGTTCTTACACATGAGCTGCTGAGAGCTCATGGAAAATGTCACACCACCATGTAGAGAGGTCTTCCACTACCCATTCACAGTCTCCTATTCTGAGTCCCAGGTTCTAATCAACATTTATTCTAATTTCTACAGTCAGAGTTCTACCCTAGTCTCGACCATGGCTACCTCAAATCTTCTTCATGCTCTGCCAAACTCTGAGCCTTCATCCCCTCCTCTCTCCTCCACCTTTGTGGGGGGAAAAATGATATAGATTATGTAGATTTCACAAGATAGATTCTCTTGCAAATTCTTACCACAACATTACAAAATTCTCACATGTGCAATCTAACTTTGCTTCTCTACAGTTTCTAATAGAAAATGTGTTGCCTTTCCAATGTCAACCCAATCCTTAAATCTACGCTTTTATCAGGAGCTTTGCTTTTTCCTGTATCTAATCTTTTCCTCTCTATTGGCTTTTTTTCTATCAACAGAAGCACACTTGATTTTTGGTACCTTAAACACTTCCTTAACCCCACTTTGCATGCTTCCATCTAGCCACTTATTCATGTATTTTATTTAACTTGGTTAAGTAAATTAGTTTATTTAATATGTAATGGCATTGTGCTAGGCTCTGGAGATACATTAATGAGTAAAATTTAAAATAAACAAATACACTAATCCATGTACACTAATCAAATAATAGCACTAATAGATATCCAATTTAAAACTGTAATTAATGTTTTAAAGGAAAAACAGTGCTGTAAAAAGAAGTCTTTTCCTTTAAGACCTCACATAGTCTGGAAATTCAGGGAAGGTGTCGCTAAAGGAACAATATGCTGAAGAAATGAATGTGGACGGAATTTTTCAGATGTAGGGAACAGCATGTGTGAAGTCTGTAGTGTAAGAGAACCCAACAACAATGTAGCTGGGGTGAAGAAGGCAAAGGGTGTTGGAGCAGGAAGTCTGGAGAAGTAGACAGTTCATCCAGAACAAAGGCAATCATAGGATGCTTTAAGGAAGGAAATGGCACAGTTAGCTTTAAGTTTGGAAACACTTACTCTAGCAATCTACAATCTAGGAATGAATTGGAGGATAAAAGTAGATAAAAAAGATCAGTTATTCCAGAGTTCAGAAATTCAGGAGAGATAGGATTGTATATTAATCTAAAATGGTGGTAAGTAATAGAAATTGGTTATGAATTCAGGATAAATTGATGAAGGCAAACTGAAAATGTCTATGATTAGATGATGGAAGGATATATGAAGGTTAATACTCCATTTTCTGGCTTTTACAACTGAAATGATAGAGTTGACTGGCTGTGGTGGGATATCTTGTAGAGGACCAGAATGAGGAGGATGGATGGTCACTATATGGAATTTGAGATCCATGAGTTTGGTTTCCAATTCCAGTGGTTTCTAATTTTCCTCATCTTACTTGCCAGTTCTCCACAGAATCCTGGGCACTGAGTAACAACCAGGGAAGCAAGGTGTAAAAAATGTATAATTAATTGTTTAAAATTGAATTTTTCTTTTACTTTCCAGCTGACAATATGTACATATTTTTACCATTTTTATAGTTTTACTTTTAGAAAGTTATTTTTTTAAGCAATTGCATGGAATGTTGATGAAATAAAAAGTGCCCTTGACTCATTCGTTTCCATACTATGTTTGGTTTATTGGCTTTTAGGAATGCCAATAATAAGCCAATTCTTGACACAAAACAGTTCAATTTTTTATAAGATCATGTGCACTGCAGAGAAAGGGAAAAAGTCATCCAAGATAAGAACTTTGTTGAAAAAGAATTAGTAGATTATGAGGGAGCTCTTGTTTCCACAGTGACAAATACATGTCTGTTACTTCTTTCAAAAAGAGGGGTGTATTTTAATTTACAAAGTCGAAAACATTACTAGCATGATATATCAGCTTATCAAAAAATATACCATTTCTCTCCTCCAAGCTGGAATATAAATGTTTACAGCTTCTTTGATATGTTTTTGCTCAATGCAAATTCAGCACTCATTATTAAAAGAAAATGTACTGGAAAATTTTTTAAATGTTAAGATTTTTCTACAGTATAAAGGTCATAAAAGTCAGCTTGTTTTCTTTATCTTGAAACAACTTTTAAAATATAAGCTTTGTTTTGAAACAACTTTTAAAATATAAGCCTTTGTTTTGAAACAACTTTTTAAAATAAAAAATAATTTAGATATTTGACCTAGTTAATTTACTGAATTTGTTTTCTCAGTGCAAAATAGAAATCACAATATAATCTAGCTCAAAGTGTTATTTAATGATAATAAAATAATAATAATGCAAATAAGTTCCTGATCATATAATTTATTACTCAATCATGGACCTTTAGAGAGTAAAATGGAGTAATAAAAATAATTTTAAAATATAGAGTTATTTAAACTGTGTATTGAATAGCAAATTGGCCTAATTTTATTGGTAGATTTGCAAATTCTTTCTAACAAATACAAAAATAACACAATATTATGAATGTTAATGCGAAAGTCTGGTTAATGGTGTATAATATTAATTTTCAATAGAGTTTGCTCTTTAACACTTGGCTAAATGTAAAAGGTAACCAGCAATAGCCCATCTTTCTTTTCCCAACTCTTTTCAGAGGAAATAACATCTATCTTAAAGACACTATGCAAGAAGCCCACTGATAAAGCATCCCTGAGCATAAGCAGCTGAGGCTATCTGATCCATTCGTGTCTTGGACGATGATGGTAGAATTATTTATGGCTGCTCCCCATGCTGGCCACCTGTACCACTTACAGCCCTTGAAATGCATGAGGCTGCTAGACCAGTCTGTGAGAAACTTGGGAAACCATAGTTCATGTGTAAATAAAATACATGTGGGAAATAGAGGCGGAGCAATCCTTTCAAGTGTATGGAAAGTAGGCCAGATGTTCTTGCTGTAGTGGGTTTTGTTTTTTATTGTATGATGTAAATCTATACCTCTTCATTTAATTGTTCATTAATGCTTTTTTATTTTGCAATAAATCCTTTTGGCAACAATGAGCTAAAATACAAGTTTATGATAAAGAACCACTAAGCACTGAATTTCTCTATCTGAAGGAAGTCTAGGATGACAATAACAATCTCCCACGGTGTCCCAGGTGGAAGAAGGGACAGGTCTCCCAAGCCTCAAACACAGTAGTCCCCTCTTGCATTTCTTTTCAGAGGTTACAGAGCATAATGGAAAGTGACACGGTAACGCACTGTACACTGTGCCATCCACCTAGCTCTCAGCTGCACCCAGCCCTTCCTGTCCCCATTGTCACTGCCTTAGTACCGGCTGCTCTTAACTCCTTAATGAAGTGTTGCAACAGTGCCTCTCATGGGTCTGTTTGCTGCCACCTCTTTCATTCCTTCAGTCAATTATCCTCCCGCAGCTGGAGAAAAAGTTACCTGATCACATTTACTGTCTTCAGTGCCTGGAATGCTCTTCCTGCCTCGTCTTTGTTCACATAGCTAGATCATTCTCATGCTTCATGTAGTCTTAGATTTAAACACTTGTAGTAAGCCTTCTCTGAGCACCTAACTCTGGGTCAGATCCTCTGTGTTCCTATTGGCCCCAGTTATGAACTGAATGTTTTATGCCCCCGCCTCAGTTCGTAAGTTGAGGTCATTACCCCCAAAGTGATGGTATTTGGAAGCTGTGTCTTTGTGACATAATTAGGTTTAAATGAGTTAGGAGGGTGAGTCCCCTAGGATGATATCAACATCGTTATCAGAAGAGAAAGAAACTTGAGCTCTCTCTTTTTCTGCCATATGAGGGCACAGGCAGAAGATGGGTGTCTGCAAGTCAGGAAGATAGTCCTGAACAAGAACTAAGTCACCTGGCTTCTGGATCTTGGACTTTCCAGCCTCCACAATGGTGAGAAGTAAACTTCTGTTGTTTAACATCTCGTCTACAGGATTTTGTTATAACAGCCCAAGCTGACTAATACACTCCATTTATGTCTCCTATGATGACACAGACTTCTCAGTATTGCATATATCTCTTTCCACGTGTGTAGTAGACAGATAACCATGTTATTATCTGCCAGGTATCCTTTTCTAAGACTGTTCTCTCCTGCCAAGACTAACCATAATTTCAGTGGGGACAGTCTATGATAATGTGTCTCCCTCAATGCTCTGTACACGCCCCCTCCAACACCTACATGACATATTTTATTGCACTTTGCTTTATTGTGCTTTGCAGATATTGCTGTTTTAACAAATTGAGGATTTGTGGCAACCCTGCATCAAGCAAATATGTAAGCACCATTTTTCTAACAGCATCTGCTTACTTCCCGTCTCTCTGTCACATTTTGCTAATTCTGGCAATATTTCAACACTTCCACCAGGAGAAAGATTATGGCTTACTGAAGACTCAAATGATGGTTAGCATTTTTAGCAATAAAGTGTTTTTTTAATTAAAGTATGTGTATTTTTTTAGACACGCTGTTATTGTATATTTAATAGAATACAGTATAAACATAACTTTAACATGCCCTGGGAAACCAAAACATTTGTGTGACTCACTTTTTTTAACAATTAACTTTATTGCAGTGGTCTGAAACTGAACCCACAATATTTCCGAGGTATGCCTTTATAAATAGATACCTACATACATAGGTAGGTAGGTAGATAGATAGATAGATAACAACACAATTTGCAGAGATTTGTTGATGATAGAAGTGAAGAGAATCTGCTTGGTGTGCTATAGGTTTGGTGCCTGTCCTCAGATTTGTCCATGGGACCCACCCATGTTTCTAAACTTAGATTCTTTGAAGCTCTCCAGCATCAATAGAAACACATGCCAGTTTTAACTAAACAGAATCAAATTAGATTTCTGGGTCTTACAAACAAGGAGCTATTCATTTATATGTGCTCTGTCTTTCATTGAACTATCAGCTGTTGACCAGGGCATGTAGCTCCAGGCCCCAGCACTGTGTGTCTGGTATACAGAAAGTGCTCAATAACCACTTGTTAAGGGAGTAAACACATGGGACTATGATGAAAACCACAAACACATCATCCAGCCCAGAGAGCTACAGTACCATGCTTATTGGTAGAAATTCTAGCTGCCTAAAACCCTGTGAACTGACTTTCCAGAGAAGCTTTAGGTACTGTGGGTGCTAGACTGGACCACAACAGAGATTCATTTTAAAGATATATCACCCAAATAGTGTTGACTAATTACCAATATTCAAGTCTGAATTTAATTCTCATAGCCATTGAATAACAAAGATATAAAAACGCCAAAAGACTCTTAACAGATGTTAGAATAGTTTTGATGTTCTCATTACCAAGGCTGAGAAGCAAATTTCAGGAATGACGATGAAGACACTGAGATAAACCTAGTGAATACTAGGAATGGGAACAAAATAATTGTTCTCAGTAACTATTATGGGAAATACATAACTATAGTGAAACAAAACGACTTCAGACTCTGAAGAAAGCTTAGAATGAAAAGATGGAAGAGAATTTCAGAACTCAGCTCCCTCACTTCCCCCAAAAAAGGAGTGGAATAATAATGGCTCTTGTTTAGATAACTGTAATTCTTGATAGACAAATACAAAGAAAGAATTATACAGGAATATGGATAGAGGGGGAAAAGAGAGGAATAGAAAGGAAGAAAAAAAAGGAAAAATATGGATGAATAAAGAAGCGGCAGAACCCAGTAAATGGCATGCATCAATGAGAACAGAAAACTCAAAATCTAGTAGCATGTGCTTAGCGCAGATGAACTGGTAAATTTAAGTGCTTTCAAAATCCATTTACAACAACCCAACATACTCTAATAGTGTCTTTAGGATTTACTTTTATTTCAATTATTTGTTATTATTATTATAATTGTAGAATACAGTAATTTATAATCAGAGGCAGACGATGGCGCTTTCTCACTACCAGTTGGTAGTGCCTTCCTCAACTCTTTTCATATGAGAGATATCCTTTCTTCCTGTTTTTCACTTTTAGGCTCTTTAATACTATTGGGTTTTTTCTTGTTGAATTCTGTGCCTACATAACACTACTATTTGCAAATAACTATTTTAGTCTTACAAGGTTTCTTACCCCTGGATAATTTTTGCAAACAGCATTCCCTAGTACAAGGAAAGTTTTCGCTCTACCATTTGAATTGGTGAGAAGTTGCACTGTTTTAAAATAAACAGACCAGAGAGAAGAATTATGGCTTTCATATATCTTAGAGCTAATGCTCATGGTGCTTTAAATAAACAAACAAACAAAAACAAATGCAGAGGCACAATATGATTCCATACCTAAAAATAACAACAATCAAGCAAAACGCTAAGCAGTTTCAGGACGAGAGTAACTGTCCATTGGCCAAGTAGAGCCAAAGAAAGGGAAGAGTATAATATTGTATTGGATCTGTCCTAATAGCTCATTAATACCTAGAGTAAAATTTCCAAAGCCTGGATAAAATTTCCCAGCAGGCTGCGCTGACGTTACTTTGAGAGTCTGAGCTCATATGGCAGGACTGGCTGGCCTGCTCGGCTCCATTGCAGAGCCCTTTGATTCTTTTTATTCTCCTTGGTTGCATTATGCTAACCTACCCTGAGATTTATAGTTTCATATTTCATTGGTGGCTATTGTTGAAGTGGGTTCAATTTATAATAAAAATCTTACAGTTTAAGTAAAAACAGGGAAAGAAATTTCGAAAACAACCTTCTTGGTCTCTTTTATATAGATACCTACCAGATGGGTAAGATGTCTTTAAACCAAAATCTGACACGTTAGTTTTTCTGACTAATGTTTCTTAAGTCTGAAAAATAAATTCATGACTGCACTTTAAAGCCGTATTTGCAATGTTCACAGAGCCATCTCCATTACATTATTTCTGAATGTTTCATTTGCTGCCATGGGCTGTTCACATTTTCTACATCCATTTATTACTCCCAGACAGCTTACTTCAGTAAGTTGAAATGGTTGTATAAAAAAAAGAAAAAAATGCTATAGTCATGAGTGTCTAGCCTGGATGTTATCCAAACTTTTCTGAAAAGCTGAGAAAGTGAGAAAAAGATATATCCTTTTTCTCTAGGAATGACATTGAAGGTACAGACTGGTTTTTATGTGCTAGCTACTCAATGCTTCCATGCCCCAGTGTTAAGATGGGAAAAACGTTTAACAAGAGTTCTATCAAAATCCTTCTTGATTCCAGCCAAATGGAACATTAAAATTCTATTTCTTTACTGAGTTATTCTCTAACCATAGACGGAGCCACTACCCAGTCAAGAATGTGCTTTGGAATATGTGTAAAATATTCCATCCTGAGTATGGACTAGAGAGCAGTCCTGTCCTCATTGGCATGGCTTTTTCCTCTCCAGAGTACTTACTCTTTTCCTCCTATTTTTCTCATCTACCTTAGATTTCATGGGCATCGTTTTTATAACACTTTTTGACATTATTATATTCTCTCTAATTCTTTTATGTTTCTTTTTTTCCAACTTATGGAAAAAGGACATCTGTGAGTGGATCCAGTGATCCTTTTTCTCCATACTTGCATTTAAATAGCCATCACTACCAGAACTGAGTCAGAGAGATTCCAGTGTAAATTCATCCTCTCCCAGCTGTCCTGGAACTTCCACAAGGCTCTTTCCTAGGTCTCCCCTTTCTCTCATTCTTAACTTCTCTTTACCTGATTCTATTCCTGCCTATCACTTCAATTGCCACTTATAAGTAGATGTTCCTTGCTTTTATATCTTTTGCTAAGACAGATCCCCTAAGCACTGATCTGGCATATTGAACCACTTAAGGAAATGTCTCAAGGATGCCTCCAAAGGGTCATCTACAAAACTGAACTCATGGTTATCCTTCCAAGCAACAAAGCACCTTTTTTTTTTTTTTCTTTAATTTCAGACAAAGGCAGCAATGTCTGTCTATTTACGGTAACCATAAATTCAGGAATCATCATTAACACTTTTTTTTCATCAACAAATTTAGTTACAAGAATTCATATCTATCTAGATCTGTATATCTATATCTATATCTATCGACATCATTTTCACTTTCTTAATCACCATTCCCACTCCTAGTCTCAACTGCCATCATCTCTTAGCTGGACCACTGCCAATAGCTGCTTAACTGATCCCAGACTCTCTTTTGGCACCCACTAAACTGTTCTTTTCAATACATACATGAGGGTAATAGACTCCTAGTGCAAATCTGATCATTTATCTGCTTAGACCCTTCAATAACTTCCCATTGTCCTTAAAGGAAAATCAAAACCCCTAACACGATCTCTAATGGTCTGTGTGGCCTGAGATTATATATTTTCCAGTATCATTGTAACTTTCTCTCTGCTTTCTTCTCATTGGTCAAAAACCTATCCTTTTCTGCCAGGAGTGCCTTGGCCTGGCCTTTCATATACTCTGTTTTCTCTCACTGGTGTGCCCTCTCCTTCCTTCTTTACTCACGTAATTACAACGTATCCTGTACATTTTAGCTCAACTGTCAATTCCATGAGGTCCTTCCCTGGCCTTCCTGATTGGCTCTGATTCCCCATTATAAGCTTTCATAGCACCAGATAATTCTTTTTATCACATTTAACATTCTTGCAAATTAACTTTTATTTGTGTGTGTCTCCGTTAGACTATAAGCCCCAAACAGCAGGAGGTCTGTCTGTTCTATACAGCATTGATTTCTATCCCATGTCTCTAGCATAGTTTTTAGTTAACATGTCTGCCAGTTGTACGTTTGTGTGTGTGCTTATATGTGTGTGTGTGTGTGTATGTGTGTAATCAAGATATTGTTGAAACTAAAAGCAGAGATGGACTAAGAATAAATCTTTATGTGTTAAGAACTTTACAAATTCTCTTCTCCTTCTTCCTTATCATTGTCATCAGGTCATAATCATCATCCACCAACATTTGCCAAATTTGCTTTGTGCCATGCAGTAGCCTAAGGACTTTGTATGCATTTGTCAATGCATGATCTCACGTCCCCCATTTTTCATAGAAGGAACTGCATTTCCTCAAAGAGACGGCATCAACATATAAATTCAAATCAAAGGTTGCCTGATTCCTGAGCCTGAGACCACATTTTTTCTGATCTCACAGATCTAACTTAACTTTCACCTTCTTAGAAAACTGTCTCTAGTTTCACCCATGAGAATTAGTGCATGTTTAATCATCACTTTGACACTGGAAGCTAGTACTTTTGTATAACGCTCATTTAGTTCTCACTTTTATTGTAGTTAGCTACAACCTACCTTCTTTGAAGAACTTCCCAAGCCTTGTTCTTCTCTGTAAACCCCAACAGTGCCTGGAATAGTGGTTTAAAGTGGCAGATAGGTTAAAGTATTATATAAACATGTTTACTTATTAAACAGGCTGGGTGTTGAAAAATACTGATTCTTAAAGAAATCCATATTCCTGGGCTTAACTGTCAGAAAATTGCTATTGAATTAGAATGAGATACAGCTCAGGCATCATGTTTTTGTCAAGTTCCTCCGTCGATTCTAAGAAAGGCAAGTCTGGGGAACTGGTTGAAATTTGGCAGGACTGTACCAGCCCTGAGAGTGAGAGTCCATAACTTAAGGCTGCTATGTGGACATGTGGGAGTGTTCGTGGGCCGCGAATCAGTGCATTGCCATTCTGTGGAGATTCTGTAGTGATGAGAGAGGAGCAAAGAGGTGACTGAGGACCCTTCTGTTCCAGAGTCTGGGGGACTTGATTCCCATTCTTTAATGTAATCCCTGTGATATTTGTGAATTAAGAATATTGCACTTCAAATCAGAGGTAGAAACTAAAGATAATATAAAGATTTTATAATACATTCTATTTCCCAAGTATGACATTATTCTAGAGATATCTAATAGTGCATTCTCTCTTTAAACAATTTCCTTTAAAATTCAAATGTTGATTTGCACTAAGTAGCTTTTAAGTAATTCTAATTTTAAGTTATGTTATGATCCAGCAGCCTGTGTCTCTTTGCCAGAGTCCATCCTTCTTAATGAGACCCATTCCTCTCTAAAATTTGTGTTCCAAAACATGAAAAAAAAATTATTCTCTTAAAGTTCTTGGAGGTGATACTCTATAAATAGTGAATTTGTTTCCTAATTGCTAATTTTCTAATCATTTCTGTAACAAATGACCATAAACATAGACGCTTACAGTGGCAAATATTTATTATCTTATAGTTATAGAGGTGAGAATTCTTCAAATAGGTCTTATGGGCTAAAATCAAAGTGTCAGCAGGGCGTGTTTCTTCTGGAGGCTCTGAGAAAGAATCTATGTCTTGCCTTTTTCAGCTTCTAGAGGCCATCTGCATTCCTTGGCTCATGGCCCCGTTCCAACAATGACATCACTCTGACCTCTGCTTCCATGATCACATCTCCTTCTCTGACTCTATACCCTTCTGACTATATTGTAAGAACTATTGTGAGTGCAGTGAGCCCATTTAGATAATTCAGGATGATCTCCCCATCTCAAAAATCCTTAATTTAATCACATCTGCAAAGTCCTTTTTATTCTCTAAGATAACATATTCACAGATTCTGGAGATTAGGACGTGGACATCTTTGTCGGCCATCACTCAACCTACCACAAATAGTACCTCTGTTACACTCTCTGATGCCTGAAACCTCAAATAAAGCACAATAAATCTAGTTTTCAGTTCATTGCATTGAATAATCTTTTTTTAAAATTGTGTATGTATTGAATAGATAGATAAGCAATAATGCGATATTGTGATTTATAATAAGAAATAATATTTGGTCTTCATCCTTGTTTCTGATTGAGAGCTTCTAAAACCCTTGGAATTTCTTAAGTGATAAAACTATAAAAATGTCTTGATATTTATAACAAACCCCTTTCAACCACACCTGTGCCCATGTTAATGAGTGACTTTTGGAAGACACTTAAGGATGGGGGTTGGTTACCAGGGGAACCAATCATGTGATTAGAGAGTTGGAACTTTGAATCCCACTCCCTGACCTGCATGGAGAGAAGTGGGGCTGGAGGTTGAATCTCTTGCCAGTGGCCAATGATTTAATCAACTGCGTAGGTAATGAAGCCTCCATAGAAATCCAAAAGGACTGGGTTCAGAGAACCTCAGGTTGGTGAACACATAGAGATTCAAGGAGAGTGATGCACTCAGAGGGCATGGAAGCTCCATACCCCTTCACACATCACTTTGCCCTATGCATCTCTTCCATCTTGCTGTATCCTTTTATAATGAAATGGCAATCTGATAAGTAAAATATTTCTCTTGAGTTCTGTGAATTGCTCTAACAGACTAATCAAACTAGACTAGAGGGCATCTTTAGAGCCTTCTATCCATGGCAGGTCAGTAGAAAGAAGCACAGAAGCCCAGTTGCAACTGGACTTGGAACTGGTAACTGAAATGGGTTGGGGGGCAGTTTCGTGGGACTGAGCCCTTAACCTGTGGGATCTGACACTGTGTCCAGGTAGATAGTGTCAGAATTGAGTTGAATTATTAGACACCAGTCTATGAATTGCTTGGTGGTATGGAAAAAAAATACATTGGTAACTGAATCACTCTGCTGTACACCTGAAATTAACATTGTAAATCAGCTACAATGATAATCTATGATAATGACTTTTAATCAATAAAAAAAATTTTTTAAAGCATACATTGGAATTCAGTGCAGAATATTGGATGGATAGAGAGATAGGTGGATGGATAGATACATACATACATATTACATACATATAGTGTATAAATTGCCCAACTCAGCTGGAACTAGTCAATCACTTAGAACTCTGAAGTTCTAGAAAGTCTCAGTTGAGATGATCAAAAACGGCAATTGAGACTTAAGGAATCTCAGGAGACAGCTTCTCTCTGTGCACACTGTACTTCTTCCTACAGAGGCGAGGGCTCCGAATTCCAAACACGTACACTCTAATTCATAGCATTAGGGAAATTACCTTTTCTCGACGTCTGCTTCTTAGTCTCTAAAGCACAGTTTCTTTAAGAACAGGTGTTCCTAAAGTAACGTATCTCCCAATTTGTCAGGTAACTAAAGATCATTCAGAAGAAATCAGAAATCATTGAGAAAAACATTTTCCCCTCTGCATCCTCAATTCACTGTAACTAGAATTTTAGACTTGAACTGGGATTATTTTTCTTTTTTTTTAATGTTAAATGTCATGAATTTCTGTATTTTTTTCCATCCCTGTAAAAAGGCTGTACATTTTAGAATTTGATGGTGAGGGTAGATAAGAAAGTCCCGGATGCTTCTGTGCTCGTGATTACCACCAATGTTTTTCCTCTCCCCTCTTTAATTTCCTTTTTCTTTTCTCTTACTTTTTGAAAGACAATGGTATTTTGAGGGCAGCATTATCCTCTAGTCTTGATATAAATTTTAGTGGACATAAGTTTTTAAATAAGTCAATTAATGTCCCAAAATTCAGATTCAACTCTATGCAACAATGCTCACTAAAGTTGACTTGATTTAACCAAAATAAGAAACTGTTTATTTGCTTGATTACTTACCTGTTTTATTATAAGAGACTGAGCTTGAAATTTCTTTCTACCAAAGCATGTTGTGGAAATTTACAGAGGAGCCTCTGAGAAGCAGAGAATCCATCATTCTGACAAGTTGTAAACCCAGAGCCTGTTTTCTGGTGAACAAGTAAAGATCAGCCTTTCTGTAAGAGTTAACAATTCCGTGTTTCTCGCTAGAAGAGTATGTTTATTAAATGGATAACAGAGAGTAACTACATTTCAAAGCAG
This sequence comes from Camelus dromedarius, assembly GCF_036321535.1. Lineage (NCBI taxonomy): Eukaryota > Metazoa > Chordata > Mammalia > Artiodactyla > Camelidae > Camelus > Camelus dromedarius. The sequence goes on along the minus strand of NC_087439.1, from coordinate 63,931,701 downwards.
TCAGGCTATTTTCTTTTCTGCCTTCATCTGAGTATCCATCACCCCTCCTCCTGCGGCAACCCCACCATCTTATATTTATTAATTTGGGTCCAGCATGAATGTTAACTGACTTGTAACTCTCACTCTTACAGTGACTGAGAATACAAACTGATGGCTGCCGAAGGTACTTATTGGCAATCCCCAAAACGTGTAGTTGGCTCTGCATTTAGAATCTGCTATGATTTAAAAAAAATAAATCTGGACATTAGTGGATATAGGGAAAGAGAACTCAATAATGAACTGTGTTTGTATCATTGTTTCTGTATGCTGACATCCAGCAAAATTTACAAGAAAAAACATCCAAAGTGGGTCTGTGGACAGCACTCTGCTTTTGGTGATCTATTCTGAACTGCTTTTCTTTGAAACCATCACTTCTCTTTCTCTTTTAGATTATCCATGTATTTTCAAAGAACCAACACAGCTTTTCCTTTCCCGATCTGAACAATTAATACTTATTTTATTTGCTCACAATTCCAGGATTTATAAATGCATGCTAAGAATCCATTGCATTTTACCTGAACTTTGAACTCCCACTTAAAATATGCTGGCCTTTGGGAAATAGGACTTTTTTCAAGGAATCATATTAATAAAACATTACTTGAGATTCTTCTAAGCACAAGAAAAATTACTTTATCATTTCCATATGCATACTAAAATTTTCCCTCTAAACAGCAGAACAGCAAAATAAAAGGAGGCTTGGTGTGTTAATGAGGAATCTCTTTGACCCCTGTCACCTATGGCAGGACAGGCTATGGCAAAAACACTCTGGAGTTGAGTTCACAAGAAATCATAGAGAAAACTTAGTTCTCATAAAGAAATTCATATACTATTAAGAGTGTGGGATCCACGCACAATAGGCTACTGGAGATCTTTGTACAAAGTCTACAACACATTGGCTTTTCCTGAAGGTGCTTAATGTCTCAGCTACTCACCTCCCCAAGAAAATGGGAAAAAAACACGTTTTATAGTACTATTGAGATACACTTTTAATTTTTTTTTGTTTTATTTTCTTTTTTAGCAAATTATAATCACATATTGCAGACATTGGTAGAAGGGTTTTCTTTTCCTAGGGAAGACATTTGCCAACCCAAATTATTACAGTCAGCTAAGTTCTAGGACTTACTTTTGAATCATCGGGTGTAACATGTGGCTGAATGTTAATTAGTCATAAAGTATTATCGTTGGTTAATTCTTGGTATGGTATTTTGCAAAGTAACTCAAGCTTATCATTATTTCTGTTCTATTTTGATAATTTGATTATTTGTTTCTTTTGTTTTCTGCACCTCCATCTGAAACTTATGGGATATCTCCCCCTGCAAAGACAACAACAACAACAAAATTCAAACCTAAGATTGTTGATTACCTTACATTTAAGTAATGGGGTAAATGGTGTCAAAATTTGGCAATGATACATGCGGTACACAGGATTGTCATTATGTTTTCTACTTTTATTCTTTTTCACACAAAAGAAACAATCTAACAACAATCGCACACACACACATATTTGTTTATTAATTTGCGTTTAACCTAGTTGAATAACGTGTGTAAACACCAGCATTCACCAGACATGCTGAACAGCAGCATCCAGGGGTCTGATGTGAATGGGTGCTGAGTGCTACCCAAGCAGTATTCTTTGGCTCCGTGCACTAAAACCTAACACCTATTTACACATTTCTCTTTCTTTATTAAGTATTAATTAGTCAGGAACAGCACTTTTGATGATCACTGACAGAACAGTTTCCAGTTAGTCCATGATTTCCATAGGCATCTTGGGAGAAAAGTCAGTAACAATAAAGTCATCAATTGATTTGTTCAAAATCCAACTAGCAGTCAGTAACAAGAGTCAAAGACAATGGCAGCAAAAATCAAACTTCTGAACTTTCAATCATACAAAATATAAACATAAGTATCTGCTCAATAGGGCTAAGAAAGACTAAAAGTACAGTCTGTCCACTTTGAATGATGAGGAAAAAAATATAATTAAAAGTTAATGGAATTCACCATTTTGGAGGTTGGAGTCCAAGGCTGATCATGATCATCCTTTGAAATTAGCTATCAAAATGGATTATTGCCTCGTAAACCACAAATTATAAAGATTTTGCCTATTAGGGACATATCCAAAAGGAATTAGAACATCTGTGTTTAAGTCTGAAAAGCTAGATCCTTTCCTTTCAGGGCTCCAAGACAGATAGTAAAATAATTATTTTTCCTTCTCTAAAAGTATGCTATTGTGGGTATGATGGTAATTACTAAAGGAGTATACCTCTTTTATTTTCTCAATGTGACAAAACTATAGTTGAGCCCTCTCAAATAAAGAAATATTCCCACCTTAAAAGATTCGCTTGTCAAGTAAACAGTTTCATGTACCATTCAGAAAAAGAATGTAAAGATGTTTCACAAAGTTTATTTGGAAGCTGTCAAAGGGAAAAATTACACCAAAGTTAAGCAGTTAAGCTCGGCCTGAGCATAACTCCACTAAAACAAAGAGCTGGAGAGTGTTTAAGAGCGGGGATGGAGATGGAGGTGGAGAGATGGATAAGAGACCATCTGCGTTTGCTAACTGGCCTTCCCTAAGGGAAAAGTAAACCTGTTATCTTCATGACAACAAGTAACTTGACGATTTAGAGTAAGGGTGTCCCCTAGAGTTGGGCTCCTACCCTCCCACAGGGACCAGGAGTGAGAGGCTGCGAGAGAGGAACACCCTAATGATGACATTTCAACAAGATGGTAGCCAGACCCTTGAGAAAGAAAATTCTGAGTCAGAAAATTAGCAAGAGGATTTAATGAATATTTACATCTCAAAGGGGCAGAGCAAGAATTTGCAATGACAAGTTTCCAACGTAAATGCTCTGAAGAAAGGGAGATCAGAGGTCTAGAGGTAGGAATAGTCCTGTCTAAAGTTTGGTGTAGCTGAAGGAAACATTATGGCCATCTCGGTCACATCTCACCTTCAAAAAAATGAATAAATAAAACAAAAAGAATACATTCACATTGTTTTAGAAACTTTGTTACAAAGAGAATACCAAGCGGCTGGAAAGAGATGTTTAGCCTCCCCATGGTTTGTTGCATAGTCTGGAATTTTATAACCAAAATTATGTTTTCTAAGGGAAAAGGCTTTAGGATCAGAGGAGGGTTAAATGTAAATGCTGGTGTGAACTTGGGTGGGAAATGGAAGATGTTGGGTCAAGCCTTCAAAGTAAGGCTAGGCTGGCTGAGGTCTCAGTGGAGAACAGGGCACCTGGAAGATGAAGACTCATGTTCAGAAAATGACTGATTGTGGAGAAGTACACCGAGCTGCCACTGGTGTTGATCATGATAAAGGGTAAATTGAACATGAGTCCTAAGGTGGAAATCCAAACAAGAGCAAGTAAGTATGAGAGGAAAATGACCAATAGCCTCTTATCTTTTTCTAAAAGCTGTAGACCTCTACCTGTATTTCTACAGTTCTTTTCATTTCCTCTTTCGAGATCAGTTGTTACTTTGATAGGTAGCACCTTCCCTGGGCTTTTTCCCTACTAGTTAGACAAGAGATTAAACACTCTAGTTTTCTCACAGAAGGATTTAATGATCATCAACTTCCATATTCCCTGAGATGCTGGTTAGAAATGCAGTTCCCTGGTCCCACGGAGACCTATTGAAGCAGCTGAGGAGAGAGAGGGAATGAGAGTTAGGGCAAAGAAATGGAGCAGAAAGAAGCAGAGGGAAGAGAAAAACACAAAAAATAGATAAAAGAAAGAAAATAAACACTGGAGGAGATGGGAGGAATGTAAATTTTTATTAAGCTATCAACCTGATTCTTATGCGCAGTAAACTTTGAGAGGCGCTGAACACTCTCTAAGACGCCATGTGAAACAGTACAAGCTTTCACAGGCCTAGTTTAAAGTAAGGGGAAAAGAATCTGATGCTGATAAAATGCTTTACGATTTGCAGTATTGTGAGAACACTGCTGACTAATTTTTCCCTAAACTCTATATTGACCTGGACTTTTGCAATGACGTAATAACTGGTTTGTCAGAACCCAAGAATTAGAAGGAAAGGGTCATTAGATATGGGAATGCAAAGGTCACTAAATATCTTTCAGCCCAAACAACTTAATTAGCTCTGAACTTCCCGAAGATCTGAGAAAACACTAGCTTCCCATCCCGTGTGTTGTAGTAAATTAATCATTCTAAAATATTATCTTAACATAATATCAGCTACCTGAGAATGTTTGCACAGTTATTTACACCTTCAAATTACCTCAAAATTACTTACTTCAGAGACAGTCTTTTCTCCTCAAAGCTGGCTAAAATCTTATAAATAAAATAATAGTATTTATAATAAAGGGGAAATAGTGAAAAGGAAAAGGCATGGAGCATTACAAGCCTGGGGCGGATTTAAATGGAATACCACAGCTGAAACATTTGCTTGCCAGGAGGTGAGAAACAGGAATTAGAAGGTCAGAAAGAAACAAAAAAGAAAAATGAGAGAGAATAAAAGCAAAAATTTTTTTCAGTGTCCCCCATTACCAGCTCTTCTTCTAATGGGGTTTAGTTTACAAAAGATTACCCAGGAACTATGTTCTTACTCAAAATGACTCTCCATGAATCTAAAATGTGCAGTTTCTTTACTGGGGATAAAAGGAAAAGAATGCATTCTGCAAAAAAAAAAAAAAAAAAAGAGTTAGTAACAATATCATAGCACAGTGGACATAAACAACAGTTAGAACAACTCAGTAAATGAATGCTATTATTTTAAGTTTAAACAGAAGTATGTTTGCCTGACAGTATACATTAGTAAGTTTTGAGGTTAAAATGCTTTCTGTGTCACTTTTTAGAATCTTCACATACTTTAGGTGTTCCCTTTGTGTGTGTGTGTGTGTGTGTGTGTGCGCAAAATGTGTATTAGTAAGGTTATTTATGGTTCCAAGTGGGGGAAATACAACTTGTCTAGTTTAAGAATGAGAGGCACCAACGAAAGACAGATCTAAGGGGAGCCATTGGCGGGGGACTCAGTATCCCTAACAATACTGAGCTTGGGATATTTTTAATGTATAATCTTGTTTAATTTTCACAGCAATCCTGTGAAGCAGAAATGAAAATGACCTTTATTTGTAGGTGGAAAATCTAAATAACTTGAAGCTCATCGCACAAGCTAGTGATGGGGCTGACATGAGCCTTTGGTCTTCGGAGACTGCTTTCTTAGCTGCTCACTGTTCTGTCTCTCGTCGCCCCAGCCGGGTACCATTCTAGTTCCCTGGGACCTGGAAGACTTTATAAATATCCCTGGGAAGCTAACACTTTATCAAAATTACATTAACAACTAATTGAAAAATAATTGGGTGAACTCTTTTAGGAAGTAAAAAGAAGTCACTTGCCTAATCCCAGATTTTCCAAACTTGTTCTGGCAGAAGGTACCAGTAAAATGAAGCACAAGTCTTTCTTTTACCACTGCCTGTAGTGCAAAAACTCACACATCTAAGCATCGATTTAGCCTTCAACTGGCATCTTCTAAACTAGATATATATATAAAAAAAAGATTTAAATTCTTTGGGATGGCTGGCGAGACCCTAACTTCTTGCGTATTGATTTTTATGTTATTGCTCCTGGTTATGAATTGTGGATAAAGAAGAAAAAAATAAAACTCTATGATGGCTAATAAAAAGAGAAAGCCAAGAGAAAAATCAACCCCCATCCCAAACAATCCCCTATTAGTTTTTTTTTTTCTTTTTTATATAAATCTGTAAACAGAATTTGAAAAAAACAGTATATAAAAATTCAATTTGTGTCACAGAAAGTCATGAAGAAATTCCAAGATATAAGGACTTCATGAAAAAAGTAAAAGAGAGGGGCTGCATTTCTCCTGGAGACAGAAGCAAGTGAAAGAGGGCATTAACTTTTTTCTTGCCAAAAGGGGTACCGGATGATCAATAATGAATTTCATTCATCAGCCACTGAAAAGAATAAACTAGTGTTTTTGCTTTCACATACCCAGCCCATTATAAAGCATCAAGTTTCACAATGTTTTTTATTAAACCATTTCAGGCAGCTGGAATAGGAAGTGTTGAATTGTTGCTCCTTCACAAAGAATTACAGCTCAGCATGTGTTGGGTTTTTGTTTGTTTTTTATGGCTCATTGGTGAGCGAGGTCAATTTAAATATTTTGAATATATAGTTTTAGCATTCTCAAATTCCAGTTTGACAAACAGTTTCCTGAAAAGTATGCAGACAGGGAGAAATCAAATTCTCTCTATGCACACGTTAAACAATGGATAGGTTTTATGCCTCAGAGGAAGTGTTCATTTCTAAAAATATTCTCTACTAAATAAATAACATCGTCATTTAATTCAAAAATTCCTGAGCAGGTCCCATGAGAGTCATGAGGTTTTAAGAACAAGAACCACTGCCCCCAGGCTCAGCTTATGATTGGAAGGGGAGGTCTTCTAGCCTCCTTCCTATCAGCACATGAAGGTTCTCAGAGGTGCTGTTTCTGATCTCATGGGCACAGGAAGCAAGCGGAAAGCAATCGGAAGATAAAAGCTTGAAAAGCACCGTGAACACAGGAGATCACATCACCAGCTGTATGAGTTAGCAGTGGGGACTCTAATAATGACTACTTGCTATAAAATATATGGGGAGCCCTCGGATTTCAGAATGAGCCTCACCAAATTTCTTTGGGGAAGTTCTTTTTTGTTGCAAACATTTTACATGGAGAACATGAGTACATTAAAGAATTCTGTGCATTTAGTGAGTGGGTCTAGAATATAAATCAGAACCCCACAATCAGGTGTGGCCTGCATGGCAAGTGCTGGGAGGCATCCGTGGACCTTCCCTGGCATGAAAGCCACTGAGCCACTTGCCCTATGCTTATTGTATTGCATTTATCCTGGAGGGAAAATGTTATCCTCAGTGTTGTGAATACACAACTGTAATTCAGAGGTATTAATTAACTTCTCTAATACCACATAGCCGCTCAGTGGCAAAACTGGGATTCAAACCAGGTCAGTCAGATTCTGATGCCCTTTGCTTTTTCTCTCTTTCTGCTCCTGTTCAGTTTGCCAGCCTGGAAAAGAAAGACAGTCTGGGGTTTTCTTCTAGTTTTTAAAAGAATTCTTCTGCAGTTTCGTCTTCTCTACCTAGTCCAGGAACCCTAGGTCATCTTTCCTTTATGCTTCTATTCCCATCACACAGTCACAACACAAACACACACAGCCTTTGGACCATGATCTGCGTGCATAACCTTTCCTTCCCTAGCTTGAATATTCCTTTCAAGTTACAAGTGCTTTGATATATTCCCACAGGTTCTTCTCCCCTACTGGATGTCATGGATAGTACAAATGCCTGACCTTAACTTAATTAAATTTACTACAAATTCCTACCTGGTTATATTCAATAACCTCTACAATATATCTCCAAATCGATTTATCCAGGTCATCTCCTATTAATCCCTTATGATCCAGTCAGACTAGTCTCTAAATACAATGCTTTCATCCCTACTTCCATGCTTTACGCTCGGTATCCCAAATCCCTAGAACGGCTATTATTTATCAAGTTCTGTACTAAATGCACACATTTCTTAATGACATCACCACAGCACAATATAAGTAGTATCATAGAATGATGGAGAATAGGTTGACCCTTTTTTTAATAAGAAGATAATTTTAGTATCCGTATGGAAGATTATGTTCCCAAAAGGGGTATTAGTTATCCATTTCTGCATAACCATTTATCTCAAACTTACAGCTTAAAGCAATAAATATGTATTATCGCACAGTTCCTGAGAGTCTTGGAAAGCAAGATCACCTTATCTGGATAGTTCTGACTCAGGGTCTTCCATGAGGTTACAGTCAAGAAGTTGGCTAAGGATATGGTCATCTGAAGGCTTCTTTGGAGCTAGAGGATTCACTTTCAAGATGGTTCTTCCACACGGCTATTGACAAGAGATCTCAGTTACTTAATATGTGGGCCTGTGCATAGAGTGTCCTTACGACATAACCACTGGCATATCCCACTCACAGTGAGTAATCCATGAAAGAGAAGTTGTTTTGCCTTTATAACCTAATATCAAAAGTAATATCGCGATGTCTGCCAACCCTGTTACAACCTGACAGGGCACTACACAGGGGTATCCCTGAGAGGGACCACTGGGTGCCATCTTAAAGGCTGGCCATGCCATATGGTGAGACTGGAGTGAGGCAGGTCAAGCTACTGAAATCTTTTAAGTATAAAATGATAATCAGGAGATGTTTCTGAGACAAATCTGCAGAACATTTTTAATTCAGAAGGGTGAAAAAGAGGAGAGTTAAAGACAAATCTCAAGTTTGTAACCTTAGACCTTCACATGGGTGTCATTAACCACAACACAGAACGTAAGAGGGAGAAGCATCTGAGTCCAGATCTGTGCATGTTCTGTTTCTCAGACATTGAGATGTGCCTCCAGATGGAGGTGTGCAGTAGGACTCCCTTCCTCTCAGCCTCAAGACCTTCTGAAATTCTGCTCATCTTGAAAAACCGACCTCAAATACTTTCTCCATAAGCACATTCATATCTCCAACACTATAACTATCTATTTCTTTGTGTCCCAGTGGCAATTAGTTCCTTCCTCAGAGCTTATTTTACTCTGTCCTATATTAAACTATGCATCTGTTCTAATTTGAGTATAATCTTCTCAATCCAATTGTGCTAAAAATTCTCTGAGGGCAATGAGCATGTTCAGCAGTGCTGAATACCCTTTAGTCTAGTTTAGCACCTGCTGCATAGCAAGCAGACATTCAATGAATGCTGAAAAGAATTAAAGATGTTACCTCATTAAAGTTCTTATTGGAATGATGTCAGGCAGCATAAAGTCAACTGAGCAGATATTGCTTACTGAAGTGGTGATGGTGATGGGGGTATAGTTTGGAGAAGAGTTCCCTGGATGCCATTTATATCATCCTAGGTGGATGGTACCTCCTCTGGTCTGCAGAAGGGTCTCCTCAAAGATGATCAAGGATGTATCAACGGCCATACCATGTTCCAGGTATAGGAGTGGTTTTCAATTATTCTGTAACTTTGTACATTATAACTTACACCTGGAGGACACACTGTAACTTTATACCTTTTACTTTACATCTGGAGGACACGTTGCATTTCAGTGTGTCAATATTTAATATTATCTTTTGGTTCACAGTGTGCTTTAATTTTTTTTTATTTTTTGTGCTTTAATAATTATAAATCTTTTTTTCTGTGATGTACCTTTTAGATGGTCTGACTACTACTAAGTAAATTCAGAAGATAGGGTAAAGGAAATCAATTTTATTCCTATGTTTTCTGTTCATGTTTTTGGATCAGTAACAAAAATGTGAGAATCTGGAAACCATCTTGGTCCTTCAGCAACTTGGTGATTTGGAGATAGTAATTTCAGCTCACAGAACACCCATTTCTTACCCAGAAAATAATGAGGTAGAGCAAACTCATCTCTGAATTCTCGTGTAACCTAAGTCATGTTTCCTTCAAATGAATGACAGAATATAAACAGCCCACGTTTGTTTACTTGTAAAATGAAAACTTAAAAAATGTTTCTTGTCTCATAAACGTTTTAAAACTGAGGAGCATAAAGCAAAATATTATGTAACTGGTAAAACAGTCTTCACTTCCTTTCTTCTGTATAATTTCTTCCATATAAAAATACTTAATACCATTTTCATACCATTTAATCATTTAAAATGTACTAGAAGCAGATTTGAGCCATTTGATTCATTATTAACCAGGATTTTCATCATCTTCTTTGAACTTGATGACAACTCAATGAGACATTATTAGTTCCATTTTTCTTTTTCTTTCAAATCAGGGTACTGAGTCTCACTGACTTAACCAATGTCACAGAGCCTGCATCTGAACTAAGGACTCAGCTCTTCTAAGTCCGAACCCCACGTTATGTAAGATATATAGCAAGGCTCAACCAGAATGCTCTGGCTTACACTTGCTGCTGGTTAGATGCATGCACCTTCTTCTAAACTTTCTCCAGTGAAACTCTTGTTCATTGTGTTCAACAGGAAAAAAGATTTGGCTTATTGTCTCCCCAGTTTGTCAACGTTAACATATGCCTTCCCCAGTGCAGACACTACATCTTCATATCCCCTGGATGGTGCTTTCCTGTTTGTCACCTTCACCCAGCAGATTTCCTGACCTAAGTTATACTCGGCTTTCCAAACACTTTCCAAGGAATGCATCCCTCAGATAATTTAGTTTCTGCACCTCCTCTTTGAAAAGATAGAAGTTTCAAAGAGACATTTTAATGCTGAAAGATTGCTCAAGTTCCTAGGCTGAGATCCTCCAATCCTAACAGATTTATCTGTTTGCAAAGATGCTCAAGCATCCGTGAAATATTTTCCAGGTTCTAGTTATTACTACTCTGTAAGATTACAGAATAGCTAAATATGCAACATGATTGAAACATGTTAATATCGTCTCATTTGATTATGAGAGAATTTTCCTCAATATTCAGATGACATAGAACAGAATAGAAAGTCCAGAAACACCCATATTTGTATGGTCAATAGACCCTAACATAGGTTCCAAGGCAAATTCAATACAGCAATAGAATATTTCAACACATTGTACTGAAAAAATTTAACAGTGTTTGAAATTAAAAAACAAACAAACAAAAACTTGACTTTTATCTCAGCCACACAAAAAATTAACTTGAAATGCACGATAGTAATGTAATAGCTAAAACCACTAAGCTTCTAGAAAAATATATAGGAGAAATCTTTATGATATTGAGGAAGGAAAAGATTTCTAAAAATAAGGCACAAACTATAAAAGGAAAAGTGGTAATATGAGCTTCAACAACATTTTTAAACCTTTTATTTTTCATACAACAGCTAGGAAACCAAAAGTGAAGCCACAAATTGGAAAAAAATATTGGCGAAGCATATGCTTCACAGATAACTTGATCCAGAATATTTAAGGACCTCTTTCAACTTAATCATAAGAAAAAGAACCGAATCAAAATATGGGCCAAATGTTTGAACATATATTTCATGAAATAAGATATGTAAATGTCCAGTAAGTACATGAAAAGATGTTCATCATTAGTTGTATGCATTTCTTGAATTACTGTGAGAAAGTATCACAAACTGGGTGGTGTGAAAAAAACTGCTTGTCTCATGCACAGTTCTTGAGGCTAGAAGTCCAGGTTCTAGGGGACTGCAGGGCAACACTTCCTTGTCTCTTCCTAGCTTCTGGTGCAAACTCTTTCTAACTAAATACATCTTTAATGACCTTATCTCCAAGTAAAAGTCACATTCTGAGGTAGTAGATCTTAGAATTTCAATATATCATTGGGAGAGATGTAATTTAATCCATAACATTACTTATCAGGGAAATGGAAATTAAAATCACAATTAAGATACCCTTTCAATCAATGGGAGTAACTACGTTCAATAGACTGATAGTTCCGTATTAGCAAGGAGCCCTCATATATTGCTGGTGGTACAACTTTAGGAAATAGTAGGGCAGGCTTATTGTGTTTGCTTGTTTGTTATTCCTAGAAAATTCAGAGTTTACACTAATAATACAACCCAGCAGTCTCACTCCTAGGTAATTGACCAATAAAAATAAAAACATAAAGGTTCAATATAACATTATTCATAGTAACCAAAAACTAGAAACAGCTTAATGTCTATCAGCTGGTGGATGATGTGACTACCCGTGTAATACCAATAATGAAAAGGAGTAAGATATGCATGCATGTAACAACATAGATGAATTTCAAAGAAACCGTTGTAAGCGAAAATAATCAAATACAAAACACTACATTCTATGTTATCCCATTTATATGAAATTCTTAAAAAGCAGAACTATAGTGACAGATGGTAGATAATTGGTTACTTACAGCGAGGGTCTGTGGGAGGAAATCTGTGACGTGTCACAGGAAAACAATGTTAAGGATGCTGAAAGTTTTCTATATTTTGACTTGGGTGGTTATTACAAGACTGTGTAAATAATCAACATTTATCAAAGTGTACACTAAAATGAGTATCTTTTATTGCATAGGAATTATATCTCAATAAAGTGAAGGGGAGGTGAAGTGGTAACAACAAAGATCAAAATCACAGGCTCATCTATGTGGCTAATTGAGTTAACACTTTCACATTTTTAGAGTCTAAATTCAAGCTTCAAACAAAAGACATCCTCTAAAATAAATAAATGTCCTTTCAGCAGATAAGGCTTAGAATGTTAATGCTGTACAGAGAAAGCACTGGCTAAAGTAGTACAATTTATTTTTTTCCATTTCATGTATGAAGATAGAGTCTTCTCTTTCTCTCACTGCTGCTCTGCGGGGCCAGAGTGGTATCACCTTGGGAGGGGGGTGATATCTGCTCCCATGTGCGTGGTAGGCACAATGGCTGATCTCCTAAAGTCACCTTGAGTTTTGATGCAGGGGCCTGTACCAGCAGGTGCCGTCCACTGATCTGATCAGCCATGTACCTTGCCTGTGGTTCGGGACGTGTGCAACTGCTTTACGGCTTTGTGATCTAAATTTTGTTTCACTAGTTGGGGCCAAGCTTCTTTTCCCAGAGCCTTTATTTCCACGGCTGAGTGTTCTGTCTTGCAAGCTACCATCTCCTTGGGCTCCTTTGTCTGTGTGATGCTTCTGGATGAGGACATAGAGATTTCTGTTCCTAATCTTCAGTGAAATCAGAAATTCATAAAAAGGACATTAAGAATAAACTGACTTTGGAGGATAACTTGGCTTCCCATGATCACTTCTCATAATCCTCTCAATCACAGTCTTCTCATCTTCTGGAGGTCTTCTGCCATAGTAGACGTTTACACAAATGTCCCATCATTTCTATGTTTTATAAGTAGAGTTGAGGTGTCCTATGTTCACTCAGTTTACCTTCTTATATAATATCTGAAATATAAATGCAAAGATGTTGAAGGTGAAGTTAAGAGGACATTCATTCTTATCTTCTTTGTTATGTTACTTATCATCGTATCTAATAGATTTATTTCTCGTGTCATTACTGAAGAAAGCAGATAGCTTGAAGAAGATTTGCTTTACAATAATAAAGGAAATGGCTAAATCTGCTTCTAGAATTTGCTTTTTGTGTTTTATTAAGCAATAAAGTGGTTGTTTTATTTATTTTATTTTAAAATACATTTAAGTGCAAACTGGGGAAATTATCTGGAAATAATGAGAGTTATACCTTTAAGTTGAAAGAAAGATACTTTTTAAATATATATATGTATGTATGCACACTCACATATATGGAAACCCACAAATGCACACGCATCAGACTTTCTCTATTTTTGTACTTTCAGATCCTTTATTCTTCCGGTTCTATACCAGTATTATTTTCTTTCCTTTCTCTCTTCCTTATAACTGATGAGGGCTTTTCAACACAAAGTACTGTTTCCACCACTAGAAACTCTTTTTCAGTGAACTTACAGACATATCATTCAAGAGCTGGTCTTTCTAGGACTTTATTTGCATCATTTAATATAAAAGTAATAATGATGGCTACCCAAATCAAGCAAAGCTTCTTCAAATACACCATTTACACCTCTTATCTCAGTATCACCAACTTTTAATCACAGAGGCAAAAATTGTCAATAATTGTGTTGGATGCAAATAGTTTTTTACTAATAGCAGCCACTATGTGTTCTTGGGAAATACTGAGACACTTAAGCCTTTTATTTTCACAGATAAAAGATAAAACCAGTTAGTGAGAGACTAAGAACAACGTGGGAAGGGAAATAGTAATTAAAATGGGTTTTTAAATATATAGTTTGTTCCTTGTCCCTGTGATAGTTCGATGTCCAGACTGAGGAATAGGGTTTGATTAGATTTCCATGGCACTCTTAGGTAGTGTAGAATTTTTTTTTTAACACATGGGTTTACTTTGTATACTTTACCTTTTACAGATTATAGGCTACAAGGTAATATACAAGTCAATCATATTCCTATATACCAGTAATAAAAAATTAGAATTTGAAATTTGAAAAAAGATACCATTTACAATAGCACCAAAACCAAAATATTTCAGTATGTATTTAACAAAACTGGAGCAGGATCTGATGAGCATTACCTACCATTAAGGAGGGAAGTCAAGGTAGACCTGAATAAAAGAACAGTTACACAGCATTCTAGGGCTGGAAGGCCTGGTGTTTTAAAGGTGTTTGTTCACCACGATTTTCTTTCTAGATTCAATGCAATCCAGCAGATCCATTTAGTTTTACTTTGTCCCATTGACTGCTTGAGGGAAAATAACAATCAATGTAAATTCAATTTTCCTAAATGTTTGTAAAGTTCATAGAATTACTTAACGTGGTTTAAATTTAACTCATCAAACCTTTCACTCAGATGATTAAGCTTGAGTTTTAGCTGATCCATGAAGACTGTCAAGTAAAAATCTAATCTGGGTTTAGGTAAGGAGAGACTTGATTCAAAAAAGACAGATGCAATTTGGGAGGGGAATTACTGTAATAAAGGAAGGGGGACTATTGCCATAGGGGGAAGGGGATGTTTCAGTGCAGCAGCAGGACAACTTCAGTGATGGGAGAGAGACTATTACAGTAGTGAGGGCACTCTCACCGTAAGCTCTAGCCTTGTCTCAAAGGTCAGGTAGGAAGGGCATATCTTTTAAAGGTGGGCAGTCAACGAGGCTGGAAAGAACCAGGGGTGGGGAGCAGGACGAGCATCCCTGTGTGTTCCAGGGAGGGTAACTGCGGGGACCCCGGCTCAGCCCAGCATCCTGGAATGCAGGGCAAGAAGGAGAACAGGGGATCCAATACTACTCACAGGGGGACCCAGAACCACCCCCCACAGAGGGGAACAGGCCCACCCGAAGATGACCAGTCACCTGAGAGCCCTGAAGCCTCTGGGTGGAGGTAGGCAACCAGGAGCCTAGCACAGGGGCCACTTAGGAGAATGTCCCACAGTGCTTGCTTAAGCATAAGAACGGGCCAAAGTTCAGAGGCATCAGGAGAGGAGAGGAAACTGTCTGAAGTTTGATTAAGTGAAAGGACATTTTATCAAGACTGGACAGTAGGAATACACAGTGAGGTTAGTCATTCACGAGACAAAGAATGGAAATGTGCAGGGTCTGTGTCTGACCTTGTCAAACGCACAAGGGCTCCTCCCTGAATCTTTTCTAAGTCACACAGAGAAGGAGGAGGGTGATTCTTAGCAATGAGCCATTTCCTGGAACAACAAGTGATGGAGGATTTCTTAACTGTCATTGTTTTTAGGGACATAGGGCTCAGGCAAAGTTCAACATTGTCAGGGCCCACTCAAGATAAGCAACATGAGATGCTGTCTTCTGCATCTAAGACTTTAATTCCTTGCATTGTTCATAACTGCAAAAGGATAAATTCCCCATCCATTGTCAATCTGTTTATGTTAGAAATTTCTTATTTGTCTCTTTTTTCTTTTATAGCCTCAGCTATTAGCAAGAAAACATTAGATCACTTGAGTATGCCTTTTGTTCATTTATTTATTTGCTTAACAAATGAATCTAGGCTAATGATGTAGGGAAAAGACAGGATATAGATCATATCGGGTTCATTGTTCTGTAAACAGGAGTTGGAAAGCGTTTTCAAAGGAGACCTGATGTTTTATTAGTGAAAGCAGGTTTTGGCTTCCCCACTGTCCTTGCAATCACTTCTTAAGCCTCAGTTGCTAAAGGACCCTGCTTTAGTGCCTTCCACCCCCAACTGGTGTGAGCTTTGGTCTGAGCAAAGGGAAGAAGATCAAAGAAAAGCCTGCCAAGGACTCATCGCCTTTTCTCCACATTCTAAGACAACACCTGCTGCTCTTCCCCGGGGTACAGCTTCTCTGTAGGAGAAGTGATATTGAGGAACTGCAGGGCCCAGGTTCACGCTGGATTTCTTCATTCAAATAAACATGCCATAAGTATTGCTTTTTTGTTAGTAGTAATGATAATCCAAAGTTTTATTATAATGATATATTTTCTTTAAGAACTGCTGTATAAACATAATAATTTTCACTCCCCCTCATGTTAGAGAGAGATATTTTTCATAAAAGTTTACTACAGTATTTACTCAAAAATAATTTTACCTTGTGCAATGATAATTTAGAATAATTACTGTAGTGTTAGTTGCAATTTGGATTGAAGAACCCCCATGTGAAGCTTTCTGAATGATAATTTAATTTGTTAGCTACAGGCGGAGCTTTGGTTTGCTTTCCTGTCCACCCTTCCAGTCCTCTTGGTCCTTTAAGGAGATGGAAGACAGAGAGGAAAATATTTGGTGTGGAGAAACTTTTTTTTTTTTAATGTAAGTGCCATAATTTTTTTTCCTTCTTCTCTAAACGTAATAGACATATGTCAGTACTAGCTTTAGGGACTTTGTGAACAAAGCATTCAGGGGGCCAGTCACATACTTGGAGGGTTGAGTCCCTGCCAGCCTTGGAGGTAGTGACATAGTCCAGTGCATATAAATTTGCAGCTACATGTGCAGGCATATGAGAACATATATGGTACTTTATTTCTTTAACTGAAACTAAATCTGATTCCATCTCGCTTCACCCTATCCTGAAGGTAAATTTCACATCAGTCTTTCTAGAAGATTCCAAATAACCTAGCCGTCTTATGCAGAGCAAAACATTCACAAATAACCACTCCAGCTTCAATCCACACAGGTGACCCTCGAGGCCCATTACCAAAAGCCACCCAGCTCTGTGATGCTCAGTGGCTCTCCTACCTCTCTGCTGTTGTTGGACAGGGGGAACATTTTCAAGACCAAGAGCCACATCCCAGCCTCCCTAATTGGCTTGTGCACCCACTCTTCTTAGGAATCTTGCCACTGTCCCAAGTCCCTGTGAGGATCTTATGGCCTCCAGACACTGCCCCTTCCCCTAGCCTCAAATGTTCTCCCTACTGTCTTGCTCTGACTGCAAGAGTCCCTCTGTCTCCTTGCCAGAAATATTTCAATTTTTTTAAAATTTTCACAAAAGCTAAGTGCACAAAAGCCCTTGAGACAAGAAAACAGAGGCACTCCCTTCTGGAATCGCTTGGGAGAAAATACAGAGAACACAGAACAAATAGCTCTCATCCTCTCTGATTCTTCCATAGCAACAAACACAAAATATAGACTGCCGTCTGAATACATCTTTGTGCCAGGTTGGGTACTCAAATGTTGAAAGAGGGTCACCTGAATAAGGCCCCAGGGGAGATTCAATGCAGAAAGTATTCTTATGGTCTGTCTTCATCCATTGTCATCCACTGTAAGGGAGACGGATGAATGGGGGGAAAATCATGTAACTGAAGTCCCACTTGGACCACTGATGACGTTATGTGTATGTGTATTGATTTATGTGTCACTTAATGTTACGTCTATACTCCAGGTTTCCTCATGTGTGTATGGGTGTGTGGATTTTTTTGACTTGATTAGAACTATCTCCATGAAATCCAGGAAAGAGCAGGATGTCCCACCTCAGTCTAATGGAGATCCCAAGGTAGGCTGAGTGGAATATGGCAGCAGATCTGGAGTGAGGGGTGAGGAATTAAAGAGTAAACTCAGTCCGTAGTGTTAAATGAGTATCTGGCTTAATGTTAGAACATAATGCAATCAAATGTTAAATATCTTGTTCTAAGGAATGAAAGTCTTGTACAAATTGTGGTATAATTTCATATTTCTAATGTCTTGCTTTGTGCTTTATGTTGGGAAGTACATTTAATACTTAGAATCTTAAACTTTCAGTTCCTTTCTGAAGCCAAAGAGGAATTTTCTTCAGAAATAAGACAAAAGTGATTATTTCCTATGGGAGGCTTCAGGTATGTACCCAGGCTCTACAAATGTGTACACAATACTTTAATCTAGGGACACAACCAGGTAAGTTTGAGTTTGATGTTTTCCCTTTACATTTTAAATTAAAGGCCAGCTCACGTATTAGGAAAGTCTTCCTTGTATCTTATGTTGGGTCAGATGACATCCTTCAAAGTCCAACAACCCCCATTTCTGAGCTCTCAGCTGTCTGCCTGTGGTCCCTCAACAGATAAAGTACATTCTTTACTGGGCATGTCTGCCTTAACCAACTAACAGCCCTAGGTAATGCCTAATCTCACAATAGTCCAGGCTGGCTTGTTATCAGAGTCATAGACCCCACTGCCCTTCACAGACCCTAAACCTCTTACCTCACCTGCAGCCAATCAGAGACTTGTGCACAAGTTACTCAAGCACCTTGTGGCCCGACCTTATAAAAGACCCCAAAAACCAGCCCTCAGTGCTCTTGCAGGCACCCCTCACCTGTGTGGCCTGCTGTTGCCTATAGCGGCACACCCTCATAGACTCCTTTTCTATTCTCATACTTCATCTCTGATAAATTATTTTACCAACCCATGCATCACTATGTTACTGACTGGTCCTCCTTGTGCCCACAACATCTTACTTTCATAGACGGGACCTTCAAGGTGTCAAAAAAAAAAAGCCTTATACAGGGCTAATCCCTGCAGGGAGTATGAAGATGACAAAGAAGGATATTTAGAAGAGGAACTTATCTAATCCATCAGCTGGTCAGCTTTGTTTGGTTCTTGTATCCTTTGTGTCTCTTAGGGTCTAATGAATGTTGTTTCCTCTTTGTCTTCTGTCAAGCAAAATTTAATTGCTTAGAGTCCTGACAGCTTATCTCATTCAAATTTCTCCTGCAGGTGAGCCAATGGCTCCTTATAGCAAGATGAGTAACAGAGGTGGAGGGGATTGTTCTAAAATCTCAAACCTCATTCCTGTTTCTGCACCGTAATAACTTTGAGATTGTGTAGTCATTTAAAATCTTTTCATTGTCTTATTACCCTTATTACATTACATTTTATCTTATTACAAATAGTATTAGTAATACTGTTACTAATATTTGCAATCCATATATTACAGGATACTCACAGTGACCAATGTCCTTGTAAAGTAATAAGTAACTAAAAGAACTAGCTATATACTATTAAAATAAGATCCATCTGGCTAGGTACATTTTGGTTTTTCAAAGTTCCCAGCCAAAATGATCCCTGAAAGGTACAGCCAGGAAAGACAATTTTGAGGACTTTGAACAAATGTTACCATGGGTTTCAAGGGAGGTGGCTTAGTGGATATGCACGTACTGTGGTAGAATGATTGCTTTGAGATATTTATTTTTTTGTCTCCCAGTATTTTTCTCTTCCCATTTAGGCAGATAGGATTCTAGATGCTCCCTCGCCTTAGGGGAGGGTTCTCATAATGTGGAAAGTAAGAGTAGCCTTCAATTTTACTTCCTGTTTTTTGTCTTTCAGAACCTAAACTCACTGAAGAGGTTATGTGAAATCATCTTCAGAATTATCTGAAGAGCTAGTGCCTCTGAGGGAGTCATACAATTAGTTCTAAGGGGTTCCTGGAGAGCAGCAGGGGGCCGGAGCCCTGTGGGCTGGGAGAACAGAAGGCTGAGCCCTTGATGCTGACATCCATTGAGAATTGGCAAAGACTGAGAGAAATGGCTGCCCGGTTGGTTCCCCAGCTTTCTCAAGAGCTCTCTCCCTCAGGCACGTGCAAAAGCTGCAGAGCTAGGGGCCTGAGGATATCATGTGAACTAGACCAGTCAACTCCTGTTGAGAAGCTGTGGGATGCTGATTGACAGCCAAAGGGTGCCCCACAGTCCAAGCCCCTGAGATATGTCTGCCCATCCCTCCAAGCAAGGACAGCCCTTTTGGTCTCCTTTATAGTCTTGACAAGCACAATCAGCAACTGTCAAAATTAGGTAGACTTTACAAAAAGTGTTCATTCTTGCCACCTGAATTATAAGATGTCTTAAAGCCAAATAAAATAATAAAAAGGAAGCCAATTGAATTGAAAAATATACCTCTTCTTTCTTGCCAAAACTAAGCTACATCCAATCTAATTGCTTCAAAAGATTTAATGGTTATTAATTGATCAACTCAATCTAATTAAGACATCACACCAGTCATTCAGTTAATATTTATTGAATACCCTCCATGAGCATAATACTGAGCATGGGAATAATTTAGTTATTACATGGTAATTGAATTAATTTATAATATAAATAGTTCTTAGTCTGGGTGCCTCTTTCCCTTCTTGGCAATTAAGTGCCTAAATAATAAAAATCTCAAAATCATGCCAGAATCAATCATCATTCTCCAAACAACATTTTAATTACAGTTGTTAATATGTAACAGTATAAATTAAGTTGAATCTGTTCTCTTCATATAAAATCATGGATTTTAAAGCTGCAAGTGACCTTTGAGAATATCTAACTCCAACTTCCTCTCCACACTCCTGTTTAACAAATATGAACACTGTATCAAAAACTTAACCTAGCTGAAGTCACAAAGCTAATAGACGACAAGAGAAGGATTAGAACCCAAGGTTTCTGATTTCTGGCCTTTATTCCTCTCACATTACAAACCTGTGTTCCCCATCTCTGTAAAGATTATCTTCCCCAGGATAATTTTACCTGAAAAAAAACCCAGCATTGAATGATAAAGCTATAATAATAACCAGTATTGATTCGGTTTTTGCTATGTGCCAGGCACATCTCTGCATGGATTTTTCTCATCACATTTTTGAAACAGTCTTATGAGGTAGATAACGTGTTCTGATTTTATGTGTTAAACTAAACTGAATCAAACCTCAGAGAGAAGCTGAGTAAGTGAGGGATTTCCTATTTAAACATAGGCCGTTGGTTACCAGAGCTCCACTTATAAGGATTCTGTTCTGAAGTTATAGAAAATTGACCAAATTAAAGTGTTAGTCATTTTTTCATTTGGCAAATATTTAAGGCAAATAGTTAAGACTCCTGTGTTCCAGGCTGTGATCTGGGCACTGGAGATAGATCATGAATCAGAGGAATAAGTTCTCTGACCTTGCGGATTTTGTATTCAAATATTTGTTAGGTGTTCCTAGAATGCAAGGAATATGGGCACATAAAGTGCCATACTTAGTTACCTCAGTCATTAGGAGGCTTACTCAAAGGAAGGGCAGAAGATGAGAAACACCAGGAAGCAGGTGCCCTGGTGCACGACCACACTTCCTGAGTGTGCAGATCATGGTAACAGCTCTGGAACGCTCAGGGTTCTGGGAACCTGACGTGTTACCCCTAAGCTAGGGGTCTGCAATTTTGAGGAGTCAGCATGGTCCTTCTCTGTTCCGCTGCACTCTCTTGGTCTCTGGATAATTCTTAAAATTCCCAGGAGAGTGTGTGACTAGATCACAGGTCACTGTGTGACACAGAGCAGGTCCATTAGGCAGAGTTGCCCTGCCAGGTCACATCACGGCTGGTGGCCAGCTTCAGGATGGCTGCATCTTATCCAGGTGCCAACTTTTGTTGAGCCAATCTTGGCAAGGGTGTTAGGATCATGATAGACAGAACAGAAAGTGGGTCGTGGGGTGATGGGGCTCAGAGAGCCACGTCCAGCAATGCTCTACAAAAATTACAAAGACCCACCCATGACTACTTTGCCTACACAAAGCCATTTATTCATTCTTTAAAATAAACATTTGTTGACCGTTGGGTGAGAACTGGGTTGGTGGAGTTGCACTGAAAACACATTATTTGTACAAATTATACATATCTTGACCGATTTATTAGGCTAGGAATAAAATACAAAGTTCCACACAAATTCGCTGTCTTTATTACATTAACAGAGCCTTTTCTGATAGAATCTATTTTCATTTATATATATGGAGTACATGTTTCAATATTAAAAGATGAGTATTCAAAAATAAAAAGAACATAGTCCCTACCCTAAAAGTGCCTGAGGGAGTCAGACAAGAAAATAAACAAGGGTAATACATAAGATAAAGATGCACTTTTGACTGAAACAAAAAAAGCACAACCTAAAAGTTGAGAGTTATGTTGTACTCAGTGGACATCCTGAGGCCTTAAGCCTGAGAGGCAGCCTGTCAGGAAGCTCTGAGGGACTATTTTGAAGAGGTAAGAGAGGAGCCAGGACATACAGAAGTTTTTGCCCAAACAAAACAGGTAGCTGGAACATCAAAAGATCACGGTTAGTTAAAGAAAACCAGACATCTCAAGTTAGTGAATTCAGAGCTTTCCTATGTATGGGAAGATGCAAGGGTCTGGCTCATTGGAATCCTTCCTTTGTTATGCACCTTCACTATCTAGGACCAACATACTGTTTATTTCTTCATTCTGAATCCCCTTGTTACCGAAAAATCGGCCTCTGCACCCTGAAAAGTGAATTCAAAGTCAGAGGTGAAGAAAAGAGCAGCTTTATTGCATTCCCCAGCAAAGGGAGTCACAGTAGGCTGATGCCTTAAAGACTGTGAACCCATCTTGGGGTTGGGGTCTTGAGGTTTCATTGAAAACTGGATGGAACAAGAAAAGGTAATAACAATCAGGGTTTTTCTACAGGGTGCTACATTCCTCTTACCCTAAATGAATCTTTTAAGAGGGACTTCGGAGGGTCTGTCCATTCTTCTGAGATTATTAGCCTATTGTGTCCTTCCTGGAGCATAGCCTCTGGGTTAAAGTTACTCTCAGTAAAGAATGAATCAGCAAACAAGTTTGCAAAGGGGAAGTCAGCTTGTCAGTTTGACTCTGTATTCCTTCACCCTCAAGGTGTACAGTTGGCTGATGGCTTGATGGTAGCAACATCCTTTGTTTACTGATAAGGCAGGTGATGTTCTTTGTCTGCAATACTTTGGGAATGCATGGTGGGCAGTACCTCCTGGGGCTAGAACTGGGAACAGGGAGAGGTTAGAAGAGACTTCCCACAGAGAGTGACCCCTAGACTGCTCCCTGACAGACAAAATAAGGAAGAGGAGAGGAGCCTCCTCAGCAGAGAAAGTCCGTACATCCTCAGGGAGGCAAAAGAAAGCAAAGCACCTTTAGGGAACAGGAAATAATTCAGAATATGTAGTATGAAGGGTTTGCGGACAGAGGTGGTAAGAGCACAATAAGATTAGAAAGCTCTGGGAAGGTGAAAAGGTAGAGTAGGAGTAAGGCTGCTCAGTGTTGTTAAGAGAGAAGTTAAGACTAAATTTAGGAATGGACAGGGAAGGAAACGAGGAGGAGGGACTGACAGATTGGGAGAAAATGGGGGTATTGAGATCTGCTGATGTTCACTGATATCAGAGAACAAATCTATTGGACAAAATGGAAAAGGAGCTGGGGTCTAGATGAGCATTATTGAAACACAGATTTTCACACGTGGAGACCATTCCAGGTGATGCCAAGTTTGGGGATGTGGTTTATAAGTAGTGAGATATTGAGGTTGAGGAGCTGAGATGAAAATCTAAGGCTGTATTGTTATAGAGTGCACCACACAAACATAAACCGTAGCCAATATGAGGGCAGACATAGAAACAGAGAGAAAAACTGTGAACTAGGGCTGGAGTCTTCAGACAAAGACGGGTAGAAGGTGTTTTGATTAGAATGCATGAGTCTTGCAGAAGGAGACATTTTTTGTGAATGGATAGAGGGAATTACTGTAAGGAAATAGTGTAGAGGGAAAGGAGGGTGAGGGGGGCTGTAGGATAAGGAGGGCAAGATTTGGCTACATCCACCGGGTACCACCCACAGAGAAAAAAGAACGACAAAGGCGAGGAATAGCACCCACAATTTCTCACCTGAAACCCTTCGTTCCAAATGTATCCTGGAAATCAAGCATTTTAGAAGTTTAGTAAGATGGTACTGGGCGAATTACAGCCCAGCTGGATCAGGACAAACAACTTTCCAAGCAGGTAGTATCTGCAACAAAATATATGACTTTTTACGCCAAATAAGATAAAAAGCAAGTATAATAATAATAGTCCGTTTTCAGTTCAGGCCAAGTTTTCCTGCCAATTGATTTCCTGCAAACTTACAAAAAGTGTCTGATTTTCAGAGTTTTGGAGGTTTGGGAATAAGAGGAATTCTGGAATTATGGGTAAGGACTTGTGGATTAGGGTTAAAAGCTGCTGTAGACCACTGTCTCCACAGAAGGCCTACCACATAGCTCAGCATTCATTGATTAGCAGTTTTGACTTGCAGCATCTCTCATAATCCTTCTGTAGAATGGGTAATGATAGGACCCATACTATTAGATTTTGGGGAGCATTGACTCTGATAATACATGTAAACCACTTACCTCAGTGTCTGACACATATTATGCCCTGAGTAAATTACTGTTAACTGTTATCATATTGATGAGGGCAGCCCTGAGCAGCCAGCTTACTGCTTCCTCTTTTCTGAAATCTTCCCTGGCCCTCCTGATTTTGCAAAGCACAGCAGTTTTCCCCTCAAAAGGCGACCCCACTATGTGCTCCCTTTCCCCAAAGCAGAGGAAGACCATTTCAGAAAGAATATCAAATTAATTACCTCCTTCCACCTAGTAGAGACCCACAGCCATGACCCTGTCCTCCAATGCAATTCCTTTACAACCTCTTCACAACCTCTGCCCAAAGGTGTCATTTTTCACCTAAGGGGGAGATACAAGAAGGAAAGGGAAAGTCCTTTATTTGTCATAAGTGACACTGACTTTTTTTTTGAGAAGTTTTCTTCATTTTCTTTTCTTTTCTTTCTTTCTTTCTTTTTTTTTTTTTTTTTTTTTTTTGGACCTCCTTTACCCCTTTACAAATGGCATTGACCACTGACCCTTGACTAACTTGTTAATTCAACAATCACTTCTGGGTAATTTCTTTATTAGGCATTGAGTTAAATGTTGAGAATTTACAGATGAACAAAACAGACAGCGTTTGGTCTTAAGTATTTCATAGTACAAAGAGATAGAAATGTAAATAAGCAATTCCAGAGGGAGGAGGACTTGTTCCAAGGTTTGAGTAGGACGTGGAGGAGGAGGAGCCATGGGAACTAAGGCTAATGATGTAGGTTTAGCTCATACTGAGGAGTTTAGATCTTGTTCTGTAGGCAATGGCTAGTATTAAGCAGAAACATTAAACAAGTCGAGTACCTTGTGGTCTCATCCTTTCCTGAAACCTCTTTAAGCTAATAAATTCTATGGGCTCCTGTGTGTGGCTGCATAATGTTATTAATCTTAATTGAACAGTCTCTCTCTCTTTTCCTCATTCACACACACACCATATGCCATGAATGCTCATTGTGTGTACTACAATATTCCCCAGTTTGAGGCCTAAGAATCGATTGAGCAGTTTATCATCTACATGATTTAAAATGTGATCACTTCAGCTCAGCCTGGGTAAACACTGAGATCTGCTTCCCTAAACCAGGCGCTGGTGGGCATATTCTGGAAATCTGATGACAGTCTTACTTGATAATTTTAGAATCTTGAATTCAGAATGACATTGGTCATTGACAGTTCTGGTTGATTGTGAAAATTACCATCTTCTAAGGACCTAAGTGATATTGGGCATAGCCTCACATAATGAACAAGGCCTTCAGGAAGATTTTTACTTTTTAAAATAATTTTTGAACACATAAGGATATTTTTCCCCCTGGATAATAAAAAAAATACATAAACCTTGAAATAAAAAAAATCTGGGTTAAAATCCCAGCTTCACCATTGACTTGTTGATTTCCTTGTAAAATGTATTTTACTAACTTAACACTTCGAATCTCCACTAACAAACTGAGTATTGTAAGAAAATGCTTGTAATATTGTGGTGGACATTTAATAAGTGAATTAAGTCTATAGAACTGTCATGGATATCTATAACAGTGTAATAAATAATACCAAAATTTAGTGGCTTAAAACAACAATCATGCCCCTGGATTCTGTGAGAAATATTTTTATCAACTGTTTTGTAAATACATGTTTTTAATAGCTATAGGATGACATTTTAAAGAAGGGTTAATTCCATCTTATCTTGTTTTTTAAAACATATTCTTAAAACCAGTGCAGATGCTTTAAGAAGTGAAATCTCTTGCTGATGGATTTTTGTGGGTTTCTGCATCTGAAAAATATTGGGATAAGAAATTAATGGAAGTCTTGTCTTGTGTGTTAACCTTTCAGTGTTCAATAACTAAAGAAACAAAGT
Organism: Camelus dromedarius; assembly: GCF_036321535.1. Classification (NCBI taxonomy): domain Eukaryota; kingdom Metazoa; phylum Chordata; class Mammalia; order Artiodactyla; family Camelidae; genus Camelus; species Camelus dromedarius. The sequence continues at coordinate 63,905,737 of NC_087439.1, read as the reverse complement.
TGGAAAACCAGTGTTTGGCAGGAGAGAAGCATAAAGAAAAGAAATGGAAAAACAGGCATAAATTTCACCCAACATACAGCTCAAGGCTGTGAACTTTGTGTACGTTTGCACACACATCTCATTCTGGCATGTTACATTCAAGTTAACATATCTTATATTCCAAATAAACAATGAGAAACATGGACGATTTCAGTTTAAGAGAATTAAATTTCTAGGAAATGACCTTTCCAGGCTAGTGAACGTAAAATATCGAGGTCGTTCAAGAAACAAATAGTTGGCACCTAGGGAAATTGGAATATTTAAAAACACGCCTGGAAGAGCTAAATGACCTTTACTTTTTCTCACTCAACATAAAATGCTCACCTGCGTCCAGATTACACATTTATTGAGAGAATTTGATTTGAGGTGTTCAAGCATTTAGACTTAGGGCATCTGACTTGCCAAAACTCACAGCATTAAAATGACGGGGAGTTTGCCTGGGAAGATTTTTATCTATACAGCGAATGCCCCAGGAGAAAAACAAATGGAAATGCTCTGTGATCTAATACACTTAGATAAAACACAAAACAACCCCGCCACTTTCACCTGCAAACCTTCCATTTAAAGGATGTAGTTTCCCCTTCTCTCTAATTTGGCCAGGGAATTAGGGGGTTGCATCAGGCATGGGAGCTATTGTGGTGTTTCTGTCTTATTAACACCATATTTTGATAATCAGGAAATTAGAAGCACTTCTCTAGTACCCCATCCTTGGCTTATAGACTATTTTTCAAGCATTTGTTCTCCAACGTCATAAAATTATTATTCCTTATTTCTATGCTAAAAAAATGAATAATGCCTACTCAATAACTAGAAAGAATTTTTTTTAATTTAAATCATTATAAAAAATCAGATTTCTCTCTTCCCCTATTGGAAAAAAGTCCAGATAGAGTTTGAGTAGTTACCCTATTATCTAAGATCTTGTTTTCCCTCGGGTCTTATTTCAAAGCCTTCCTCGTACAGACCATCAGTGGAAATGCCCATGTTATTTAGATCATATGGAAGTTTCTCATCTTCAACTGATGCTTGCTTTATTGCATTCAAAGCATCGTTATCTATGTGAAAAAGTAAATATCACAAATAGGAGCAATGGCTACTGTTGGAAAAGGGCAGGTAATGGAGTGGAAGCAGTGTCAGCTTGAAAGGCTGGCAAGTTCAAGTCCAACTCCTTTAAAATGAATATTCGGGCCTCAATGGTTTTTCGAATATACATTATAGTCTTTCACGTAAGTTTGATTTTCAGTTGGGAATGAGTGATGTTACTTCTCAAAGAGCTCCAAACAACTATCGCTAGAGAAAGTGAAGATATTTGTATAGTCTGTAGAGTTTTGTTTTAAAAGTATGTTAAGTAAATGTAAGGACCTGGGCTTCAAAGTGTAGCTATTAAATCCTCCTGCTTTTTAAAATAGAAAACTAGATACAGTCTGTTATCTCTTCTGACTTACTGCGGCAGCAGTGGCATCCTCCGTGGGGGGAAAATACCAAAAATAAAAGAATGGAGCCCAGTACAAAGCAGCACCAGTGCCAGTGGGCTGTCGCAGACATCAAGAGAATGCTGAAGAAATGCGTTTCAGATCCCCCATGGGAAAGTCACTAAGTCTTAGCACAAAACTAATACAATTCTGGAGCTATAAATTGTGGTTGAGGATGAAGTAATACAGATGAGGGAAAGACATTTCAGTGGCTTCATACTCTGCATCTCTACTCAACGGGCTCCTCTGTTAAAGACAGCTTTACATGAAAGAGCACCTTGGCCTTGGGTCTCAGATCAATTTCCTCTGGCCTAGTAATCCATCCTCACTTGGACTGCTCACTTCTCTAGCATGAAAAATAAAATACGATCAGTGTCACCAGGGTAAAGTGTTGCCAGTGAGGCTGAGGTAGTTCCCCACCACAGAGAAATCCTCCAGGCCACGTCTTATGTGAAAACACTGTCTCTGTGAGAAGGGAGCTCAAAGTCAACATCCTTAGCAACACTTGCACACAGAGTTCTGAGAATTGAACTGGCAAAATTGGTCCCCTATGGGTTTCTATTTTGTCTTAAAAGACTCTGAGTTTATCCACAAAGATTCCCCAAAGCCAGACATGTAAATCAGGGCAAATTAAAACTTTCATTCATAGTCCCTTGAAAATGTGCGTGCTGATTCACTCTCAAATTCTACTTCTAGGAATTTGTCCTAAGAAAATAATGTATGGTATATTTGAAAGGCCAGAGCAAAGTAGACATCAACAATAAAGAATTTGGTTAAAAATGCAGTATTTCCAGTAAATAGAAAAATGCACAACTATTACAAACTGTTTAAAGCATGTTGATGGACCTGGGTAATGATGGTGATGTGTTTTAAACAAGAGAAAGGGGTTGATAAAACATGTACATCAAAGAATCTCATATTTAGAAAATACTCTGTGGATTTAAGGATATGTGTATAATATGACATCATATGATTACTTTTTATTTTTATTCTCTGCTTCTGTATTTTCTCATTTTCTCATTACATTTGTCCAGTTAAAACTAAAACAATTTAAAGAATTATTTGTCCAAGATAGGTAAAGTATTTAATTCATGCTATATCTGCTGATTTTCTGGGGCATCTATACTGTATCTGGAAGGAGCAACCCAGCTGGGTTCTCCTTGTTTAAGGACTTCAAGACAAGCTTGGCTTCTTGGTTTCATCCACTCACTGAGAAGAAGACAAAGACATTCTTTATAGAATTTTCCTCCAGTTTGCTGTCCCCAAGCAGCAGGAGAAAGATTTCCTAGGTGTCAGACCTGCCATGTTTTAAAACATCAAAGGATAATGCTCCCCACCCTCTCCCTCAAGCCTTGAGTTGGGAGGATGGGGTGGGCAGGGGAAGGCAATCATTGGGTTGCTTTCCCATCCTCCTCCCAAATATGTCAACACAGATGTGAAGAAAGAGCACATCAGGTTTGGTTGAGTAATCTTGCATGTTTCTGGAGGAGCTTGGAACTCTGATTGACCCTTGGCTTTGACCCTTGGGAACGTGACCCTCAGGATGCCTTTGATGTGACTAATTGATGATGTTGTCATGTATTCCTAGAACAATAGGACACACTGTAGCAGATTAAGGACTTGTCAGGATTGATTTATGCAAACATCAAGACTGATGATGCTCCTGGCTTCACTGTTGGGATTCTGAATTTCAGTTACGATGGTTGGTTGCATATCAATATGTGCCAACATGATCAGTCTTACATATAACTGGGATCCTGAGACATGAGCAGGTTTCTCTGGGCAGAGAAACTTTGCCTGCATTCCCACAGTTCCCAACTAGAGAGGAAAGTGAATTTGTGTGATCAAAGACGGGGAAAGACCCGGAAGCCTGCACTTGACATCTCTGGGCTCTATTCAATGCGTATCTTTTTTTCTCTTACTCTTGCTCCTTTTGCTATAATAAAACTTAGCTGTGAGTATAACCTGCTGTTGAGTCTTGTGAGTCCTTCTAGTAAATCAGAAAACTCCAGAGTGATAATTAGATCTTGAAACAGAACCTCTCCATTCCACTCACAACCTCCCAAGCCACACAGTCTGCTTTGCCATTTCTGGTCCCTACCAAGATGAGGTTTCATATTTGTCTGGAATTCATCTATGTAACAATCTTGCTGAGCATCTGAATCTAAAAGGCTTACTTCGATGGCCTTCTCTTTTTGTCTTGGGAGGAATTTGCACTTCAACATCCCCAGCTAAAGAACTTACTGAGTGTTTGTGAAGCAAGACACAACTACTGTGAACTGGAGAGCAGTAGAAACAGGGATGAGCTCATTCTGCATAAAAAACAATGCCAGAGAGGGGCCCAGGCAGGAGACTGTGAACATGGTGGCTGCAGAAAAAACCAACAGAAAGAAGACAAAGTGCCTAGGCTCCCCGCAGGTGCTTCAGTTCCAGTTCTTGGTGTCAATCGATTTGGGGCAATTATTTAGGAGACATAGTCACTGATGCTCACTGCCATTTGTCTGATGACTTCTCCAACCTGAAGGTTATTAATTCTCTGCTCATCTGTTGGCTCTGACTCTACATACTTTGTTCCTTCAGTTTTTCTTCCTAGGAACTAATTTTAAATCATGAGTCATTGTTGGACATCTCTGAGATGCTTGGATATTTTATAAACAGTACTTAAGATGTAAAGCTTCATTGATAACAACAATTTTAGCTCTTGCCATGGATCTGTCTATTGGAAAATGAAGAACTCCCATCTATATATGTTCCTCTTTTGCATAAAGGCTAACCCTACATCCTCTACCTAGGAACATAGCTCTAGTTGAGAGAATAGGCAAATTTTCCCAAGTATTTAGATTTCTGAGAAATGGAATAATTGGAGGTGGGTGACTGCACAGTGGTGATTTTGCTTTTTAGATACTTGGAATTTGAAATCTATGAATCAGATTATAGTAATAGGCATGGACATGCATACATATGTTTAATTTGATTAATAATCATTCTTAAATAAATTTAAAATATTTTCAGGAGAAGAATTAAAAAAACAAAAGAAAATAATCACGTTTGAAAAAAGTCTATCTTCAAGTGTATGTGTTCATTTGGAACTATTTTATTTTAACTGATTTCAATATTTTCAGATGACCTATCATTCTTGTTCCAAGACATTTTAAATTGTCTCCATCTTATTCTTCTGGCTGATATTACCAGACCTATCCTCCAGTATTTTCTCTTCTTCCTTCACTTTAAAAGTCAAGCTGAGCATCTGACTAGGCAGGAAATAGTGGAGCATCTAATTAGTATTTTGTTATCTGATCTTTGACAACTAGCAGGACTGTTCTATATTTAGTGAGAATTTCAATTCAATCCAGATTAATGTTAAAAGTATTTTCTGCAATGTCCCTTCTATGCTGAATGGAAGATACTGATATTTTAAATTATACAGTTCTTCAAACTATATAATCTTTGAATTAATTCATACAATTAGGTAACATTGGAACAGAAATTTATATTTGTCACACAATAATAAGTTGGCCCATTTGCCCACTGGAGTATTATGTGTCTTCAGGAATACAGAATGAGCCAACGTACAGTAGATCTGGGCCAACGGGGCTTGAAGAAGTGAATTCACAGAAACTCAACATACGCTGGCTCCTAGCAGTCATGTAAACTACACAATGGGCAAGACAGGAGAGAGAGAAAAGATCTAAACTGAAGAGACAATAGAAAGTGTAATAAAGCCCCACTAAAGAAAGTATGTAAGGGAACAGGTCTTTTAGAGAAGTTGTAGCGCCAAGATCCAGGTGGCTCTTGATTGGAATTCCAGCCGCATGATCTCCTAATTGTGTGACTTTGGTTAAGTAACTTAATACTTTTATATGTCAGTCATATTAACTGTAAAGGAGGAATCATGATGGCTTGTAACATAATATTTCACAAGTCTGTCTTGACCCAGTTTTGAGATCATGGCTAAAAACTCTCAATGTCCCTCCATGTGAGGTTTGTTAAGCCTACACTCCAACCCCTTCCTTTATTATTGGGCTCTAACACTCTGGGTTATAGCACACACAGCCAACTGCCAGGGGTCCCAGATGCCAAACTTCTAGAATAGCCTCTTCTTCCTGAGGCCTGCAGAATTGTTCAAAATAATCTATCAACACCCATGAAACCTAACTCCACCTGGCTTGCCATCCATAAGCTACCTCCTACAGTTCCAGCTTGCCATTACCCTTTCCCCAGGTGCAAACCCCTGCATTGTCTGCATGGCGGTCTTCTGTAAATAATAAAGAATTCTGCCTTTTATCTATCTGGAGATCATGTATTATCAGAACCCAACAATTGTTCAAATACAGCTCTTACCTTATAATTTATAAAGACTAAGTGAGATACTGCATGTGATTTGCTTAGCACACTACTGAGTAGATGCTGTCCCCGCCCCCACACAATTTCTTTTACCCAATGAGAAACTCTTCTTTAAACCACAAGATACAAGACCTCCATGATACCATAGAGAGAGATCCAGAAAAACAACATCTTGGTGTCTTAATTCCCCTCAATTCCCCTGTTCAATCTATAAAACTCTTCTGACTTAGAAAGGAAGGGCTAAGATGAAGAGATGAAGAGGAAAGTGACAGCTTTCGGTGAATACCCACCAATAGAATCTGATTTTATTCATAGTAATATTATTTTGTTCTGTCCCTTCCATTAGGTCAAATTTGGAAATGCAAATGATTACTCACTTTGTTCCAGAAACTTGAGAAAGGGGCCTCACAGAATTTCACTTGCCCTTGGATTAGAAGTAACAGGATAGAGGTGTCAGCATGGAGAACCTCAGGTAGCAGAACTTTCCGAGTCCAGAACTTCCAAGTAATGTAAACAAGTAGATTTTACTGTTTCCTCTAGAAAGGTCCAGGGATTTGCAGGAGAATCTGAGGACCATGGTCACATTAATGGCATATGACAGTGGAATATGCATTAGACCAAATGGTTAGATACCAGATGGGAATGTAGACAGCACAGTGGAAGACAGAGTAAAAGAATGATCATTACCAACAAAAAGAGCTATTGTGGGTATTCCAACAGATGCCATCAGCAGATATTGGCCAAGGGCTAGACGTTTCCCTTCACTGTTATAAAGCTACGTCAGTCATGTGTCAGAAAATAATTATGTTCACTCCGTACCTCTGTGTTCCCACAGCTCTCATACCTGGGTGGGACCAGGTGACTAGTTTTAACCAAATGGACCAACCAATGGAAAAGCAATACAATTCAATAAATTCTTATAATACATGGAAGAAGATGACATAAGAAGATGTTTAAGATAACTAAGATGAGATTATAAAGATTTTATCCTCAGGATATTTTACGATATGTGTACAGTCGGAATCAGTGGACAGCTAATATGTCTTGGAAGCTTGGAATATTTGTTTTTCTTGGTTTCTAAGAAAGGCAGAACACGCTAATTATTTCTTTTGGTAGAACACTCTACTTCTCTTGGAAATTTGAATAAGTAGAAACAGGTTTGCAAGAGAGGTATTTTTCTTTTAAAAATCTTTTAAAAACTTGCAAGAGCAGGTAAGTCAATTTTCACGTGTCTCACGCGTGCGATTTGGTTTACAATCTCCTGATTGCTAACTTGTGGTGAATTGTTCCATTTATAGCTTTAAAATTGCTATCTGGGTGACAGTCTTCTGTTTCTAATCTTAAGATGGCTGTCTAGTGGTTTTGCTCCCCATGGCTCATCGTGTAGCTTGATAATACTGTGGAGGGAAATACAATTAGCTAACTATCCACCTGCTCAGTTTACAACTTTATGAGTGTAACTTGTACTATGATCTATGTCTTGGGGTTTGTGGTGAAATTGCTTGAAAACAGAGGTTCTTATGAAATTTTGTAATATATAAATGTATCTTTAAACATTTGGTTTAATATATTCTCTCTCCATAATCTCTCTATATACATAAACATGGGTACATGTATATACACAGATATCAATATATAGATAAATACAGGTCTAAATATAGATAGATATCTTCCTAGAGGGCTTGTAAAGTTGAACAGTTGTGAATTCAGGAATCTTGGAGTGTAAAGCTATAGAAAAGATCTAGAGTCTGAATTTTGACTTTCGGTTTAGCTTCTCCCTTTCTATTCCCTTAAATACCTCACAGCTTCTCCATAATATTTTTTCTCTTACCATCATCATTGTAATTTAAGTTCTGACATTGGCTCAGCATCAGATTCTGTGCTGCGACTATTTCAGAAGTTGCTTCCAGTGGCCATTTAGCACGTAGTAAACTGAAGAAACCTATCAACTTATTTATAAATTAGATCTTTCATGTGAGGTTTCACTTCTATTAACATTGGTGTCTGTAATAACATTCCTAGAGATAGGTATTCTCTGATATATGTGGGGGGACAAGTAGTGCCTTTACTGAGCAGATTTATAAGACCCTGAGAAAGGACCACAATCAGTAGGCTCTCCAAATGGTCATTTTAAAAAGTCATTTGACTTGTGACGATGTTGCATTTATTTTTCTTGAGTGAAAGGAATCTGATTCATCATCATCGATGGCTTACATCCAGGTAGCTTGAGGAGGCTGAGTGAAGTTTTCAGAGCAGTTATAAAGGAACTAGCGAAGGCCACTGGTGGTCTTGAATTGAGACAATTTGTCAGCATATATTAGTCTCCAATCAGAATGAGATTACTCTATGGCAGTGGGAGAAAGAGAAGCATTTAACCAGTGGAGGAAAGAAAGATACTTAAATCAGAAGATGCAGCTCTGAGGGTGAGTACCACCACTCAGTGAAGGTCACATGGCTCTAGATTTGTTATTTTAGTCCTATTTTCCTTATTTAGATGATTGGGGCTATTTCAATAATACTTATCTCAAAACAGTGTAGTGAGCCAAAAACTGACAAATGCAGAATAAGTTTACATATAGCAAAGCATTATGTAATTAATAAGTATTACAATGACCATGAAAACTCACATGGTGCCACTGGAAATGTCAACTGTACCTTTTAAGGTATTAAAGCAATGAAAATACAAGGTGTTTCTCCCTCTTCCTCAGTCTATCAATGGATTAAAATGCATGGTGCCTTCACATACCTCACCCTGAACACAATGATATGACAATGATCTCAAATAAATGGGTTAAAATATCCAAAGGAGAAAACATATGCACGTCCATGCAAATAGCAGCAGGTGTAACCAACAGGATCTTTAAAGACCCATAACTGAACAAATTTAAGAACGTACTCTTATATATTGCAGTGAAAATATGTCTCTGCTTGTCTACCCATTTGGTAGACATCATATGTAATCAAATACCCAAAATAGTTCGGAAAAGTAATAGAGGGTGAATAAGTTATTGGAATCTTAAAGTTCTTACACTTTGGAAGTATGAAGGAGTGAGAAGTAATATTTAAAAATAGAAAAGTTACAATAATAAAGTGCTGAGAGAAGATCTTGTTCACATCACCAACCAGCGTCTCTGAAATCTTTCTTTCCCCCTTTCCATGGGCCTGTCCCAAATCTGTTTATGGTCCCATTCCCTCTCCCTCACTTCAAGCATGGTACTCACATTTGATTTCTTTATACAAAATGATTTGTCAGGACCATTTTTGTAAACTGCAGTAAGGGAAGAAAGAAAAAAAAAATCCTAAAAGTATTAATGTTGTTTGGATACAACCTACCAGATATTTCATAAACATTTTTTTATTCCCAAAGAAGCAAACCAATCACAGTTTAATTAAACATAGTCTGTACCAATGAGTAAGTCTGTACACATCAGTAGGCTTTTGTGCTCGATGGTAAAAACATATGGCATGTATTACATTCGAAACAACCAAAGGCTTCTGAGGAATAATTAATGAGATTCATAAATGGACAAAAATAAACCCATTTCCACATCTTGAGATTATTAAATCTAGAACACACTTTCTATTTCCCCAGTTGGTTTTTCTCATAACAAACCTCTGATGCACAAGAGAGCATTTGTTTCATATTTTATTGAATTTCATTTATATTAAATTAAAAATATATTTCTGACAGATTCATGTAACAAAAAGGCAGAACAGTTTTCAAATTGTTCAGCTGGGATGATCAGTACAGAATGAGGCAAAGCAGGTCGCATTCTATAATCGCCTTGTACAGGTATAATTCTCTCCCAAGAGCCAAGAGAGGATCCTTGAGAACTAACAGAAAAGCCTAAGTACAGAAATTTAAAATACTGTTTGTCCCTCATTCTCAAAGAACAACAGAAATTGGGGGAAGGGAAGAAACAGGGGGTGAAGGGTTGAAGGAGAGGAAAGAATAAGGGAAATTATACTAAAAATATACCTAACATTAAAAAAGTTAGTATGTGTTAAGTGCATAATCCTTCATCGATAAAATAGAAAAAAAAATCAAAATAACATTACACCACACACAATTGGCATATCCTATTGTGTAAGCGAATGCAGAGGTTGAACACGTCACGATAGTGCTGAACACAGAATCACAAGTAATGTCAAAATGATAACTCCCAACCAAAAAGAAACAATCACAAGCCAATTACTTATATACAAATCAACCCTAAAGACAATTATGTTCCAAATAAAGATGCCCACAGAAGAAAATTAAAGCAACATTATCCCTATTTACAAATGCAACTAGCCATGTCTTTAACAAGCTATAAAAATACTATTCACATTTTCAAACATACAGTAGTATTTTTTGTTTGTTTATTTCAAAAAGGCAGCTAACTTTGAACACTGGGATTTAAATGAAACATCAATGGCTTACCAGCTAGGTATTTTTGCTCCCCTGTCCTTTGAAGATACTTCAGAAGAGAGAGGGCTTGTTGTCTGTTTACAAGTCAAGAACATAAGGAAATGAATACAAATGTGTATAATACCTTAAGCCTCTGCCTTTTCGGTGAAGTGTCTCCCTTTATCAACTGAACTGATCTTAGTCAACTATTTTGATGCATGTATGAGATGAATGTTTGAGAGAAGATTTAAAGTGACTTATTATTTTTTGTGCTATGAATTGTCTTGCAGATTGATTTCATTTTCATCTGATCTTGTTCGAATGGTGCTCAAGAAAGAGACACACACCTAGTCACACCGTGTGAAAATGCAGTTTTGACCTGCAGCGATGCAAGTCCCTGGTGCTCCAGACAGGAGGTGTAGACACACCAGCCAGTGAGGTGTGCATTCAAAGTTAGCTGCCCTCGCACAGCTGCTCAGTTTAATAATCGACCCATTTAACAGCAGTACCAATTTATGCTACATATTCCGAAGTACCTTACTTTAAAAGAACAGCTTACATATCTACATTTAGAAAATAACTTCCATGGTTAATTACTGGAGTAATCCCAAAGGATTCTTGGAGTGGTGTGGCCCCTTCTCTCCCCCCTCCCAGCCCCTGAGAGATCCAGAAATATACAGGAAAATGACTCTCACGTTAGGGAAAAGGTACAACCCCCAACTAACTGAAAAATCTGGAAATGATACTCAAGAACCAGGTTATGTCAGTACTTAAGAGCTCTGATTTGCTTCCCTTCAAAACAGCTGCAGGCCTGGGGGAAACATCCACACTTCAGGGGTAAAAATAGCGGTAAAGGCAAAGTGGTTTGTACGAGTTAGACTATTGCCTACAGAGATGAAAATTTGTTTTCTCAAATTTGTATATTTGTACAAATATAACCACTTCTTGTGATATGGGTAAAACTCATTAGAGCATTGAAAGAAGAATGTCCTTAAAGAGCAAAAGTAGAGAAAAAATGGCAACCTATTATTAGACCACAAGGATTTTCATTTCAGTGAAACTGGACTCATTATATATTTGTCAGATGGATGAATGATCCCATAAAGAATTGCAGGTGGTTCTCAAAGATGAATTGCCTTTACCTTTATGATAATAAGACTCTTCACTAACGAAAAAAAAATACAGCAGCTATAAAATATTTGCAGTCAGGAGTAAAGTAAGATAAATAAAGTAAATAAGTTAATTTGCTGGCAAAAAATAAATTATTATATGTAAATTTTTTACGGAAAGATTAAATCTAAAATCAACTAAGGGTATGTGTACATATGTGAATTTCAAGATTTCATCACAGGGCTGACTCGACTTAGATTCCTACAGAGAAGGACATAGTAAGAGAATTGATCTTCATGGAAAAGCATCATTTTAATATCATAAAGTATACTATGTGCAGTCATGTGTTTGAGAAATAATCTAAACAATGTCCCAATCGCTAGTATCGTTTATGGAAAAATCAGACATTTGAGGGCAGAGGCTAAATCCGTATTTCACAAAGCAGCATGTGGGACCTCAGAAGTCCACTATGGCTTAACACAGATACAGCATCAGAAGGGCCACTTTGACCTCAGGTGGCAGAAAAGAGAGGAGGACGGAATGGTTGTGCCGATGAGAAAAGAAGTAAGGGCGGTATTTTCTTGCAAGGTCCAGAGAGAAATGAATTTTTCTGTGATTCCTAATAAGATAACCACTCATTTGCAAAGTTGACTGTAAAGGAGTATTTTCCAGGAGAAGCGTATGAACATCTACTTGAAATTGGGGCTCAGAGTCTTTTCAGCTCATCACCCGAGAAGTAGTTTCCTCTGCCCCAAATAGCACCTGGCCGGGAAGAAGTGGGACAGGGGTCTGCAGAGGTGACACACCCTAGGCTTTTGCACCTCTGCAAAAGCAGCGGGACTTTGAACAGAGTGTCTGAAATTTCTCTCCTATAGAGATTTTTTTGTTGTTGTTTTAAATGAAAAGAACAAAGCAGCCCATGGTGTTAAAAGCCGTTTGTCCACACAAATGCAAATGCTCCTGAGCCAACAGTGTCCACAACAGCTTTGTGTTTGCAATTGTGGGAAGAACTACTCTCGCAAAGTCTCTCTGGGCTTAGAAAAGGTGTGTTAATTCTACCCAGAAGTATAAACGCTGGCCCCTTTGTAATTTCACTAATATCACGGTCTCTGCTGACAACTGTTATTTTAGAATGACGCCCAGTCTACCTCGGTATAGTATTATTTGTTCTTAAGCAAATGGCAATCAGGAGATGTGAGTCTGCCTTAGACGTCTGCATGGGTGCCGAGCTGTCCTTCAAAGACCATATACACAAAGCAAGGCCCAGCAAAATTCTCTGCCCATAGCATATACAGTAGATTCCCTTTTCTGACTTTTTTAACAACTAGAAGTGTTTTACACCTGGATTTCTCATTTGCCCTATTAAAAATCATCAGGCTAATAACTAGAGTCCAAAATCATGGAAATACAGCCATTTGAAATGCTTACTTTAGCACTTATTTATCAGAATATTGTTAATTAATTCCTTGGGCTTTTTTTTTTTTTTTTTTTTTTTGTAGATGGGAGGATATCATGGAAGACAGATATGTCACAAATTAAATGCATTTTGTCTGTTTACTAAATGGCACCACTCATTTTTTGTCTCTACATAAGGTAATAGAACATTTATATTTCCTTTACTTCATTCTGAAAACCTCTTAAAGTCATATGTAACATATTTGCCTGTTAAACTCTACAAGGTAGTGTTTGCAAAACAAATTTTGAAAATTTCTCTTTACAGTGAATACATTTAAAAATGGTAAAGGCATAGGGGAATGAGAAAAAAAAATAATTGTAATGCTTTAAAGTAAGTTTTCATAAGTGGAACCAGCTCTTCATATGCCTACTTTCAGCTAAACCTAACAAAGAACAATTTTAAATGGCAAACGTATTTTTTACTACACAAAATCCATCTTATATCTTCATATCCTGCCTTTTATTTTGCTACATTATATTTTGTGGTTACTTTTCTAGTTTGATTTACTTAATAGTATTAAAATCATTTAATGTCTGATAACCTAACTAAATCTACACCTTACAGCATTATCGTGGTTCTGCCCAGTTATATACATGCTTTCATGATCACCTTTTCTATTACCTTATGAACTACAAATACTAGTTAAATAATCAACACTTATAGATGGGTGAATAATTCAAGTTTTGAAATAAATGTTAGCTATCTCTAGAGAAACATGTATTTACATCCTTCCTTATCGGCTTAAACACTTTTCTTTTTCTTTTATTTCTGACACTTCAAAAGGCATGTTAATGCCCCTTCCAACTTTATGTAGAAGCAGAACCTCGCGGTCCTTCTGCTGGCTTGTCCCAGGCATTAGGAATATACATGATCTTCGCGCCAAGTCCTGATTTCAGAAGGTATTAACACACGTATTATAATACTTTGAAGAAGGCTATTTCTCCTCTCCAGCTACAGATATTTAATCTTCCTCACCTACTGAGAAAAAAAAATCTCATATTTTTAGTTTATATATTTTTAATCTGATTTGTGTTTTGCACTTTTTAAAAAATTCCCTTTCAAGAGTATCACCCGAGAAAGAACTCTCATCCTAACCAGTGCCACTAATATTTGGAAAATCACTTGCTACTCAGTCGTTCAAGTGCCTCTTTGCGGTGTAGGATGCGTTGTGGTTCTGGGTCTATGGTGGCTTGGACAACGTCTTTTCTCACTTGTCTAAGAACCACTGCTTTAAACAATCATTTAGTTACACAGTTTTTCTTACCTGAAAAAAAGATTCTCCAAGATAGGTATAAGCTACAAGATATGGTGATTTTAAAAATACTGTCTGTGTAAGGTTACCGTTAATTTTCCTCAGATTTACTTAATTGGTTCTACGTATTTCCACTGATACAACTAGCCTACAATAATCTGTTATTCCGATGCCCTTTGCAGGCTTTAACTGGCATTTTAAGGTTTCACTCTACTGGGTTGAATAAGTCATTCTTTGGAACAGATGAAATTTTTTTCTCTCTCTCTTTTATACACTCCAAAATATGTTTTCCTAGGGGGACAAAAATAAAACAAAAGTAAAACCCTAAAACAACGGAAATCAAGTATGTGCTAGAGAAATCATTCAGAAGGAACAAGAGTTCTTGTGAAGCATTTTGGGTCCTTTTGGATTAAACTTGCATCTATCTCCAGTATTAGCACCTGATGTGCAAGGGTCTTAGGATCAGAGACACTACATTCACTGAATACTTTTCTATTAACTTAATAATAAAATAATTATATTTCTTTCCTTGTCCAACATAAGTGATTCTGCTTTTCGTATCCCAGTAGAAACCATATGAATATTGTAAATCTGAAGAAAAAGTCAAGTTCTAGTACCCAACAAGGGTGCTGTCAGTGAGAAGTTGGTATACATTTACCTAGAAAGACAGGCTTATATCCACATTTTCATAAGTACTGATGTGAGGACTCTTGCTGGAGCCTCCTCTGATTGGGTGGAAGAGCTCTGAGCTGTTAGGCTGTGGCCCCTGAGTCGTTCTGTGTCTACAACCTTGGGAAGTTCATGCTGGAACTTCACTGAAAGAGATCTCACAGACCCCTCCCTCGCTCGACCTCATTCTTTTAGCTTCCCTCACTTTTCATAAACTTAGGGAGAAATCAATCCCAATGCCTCAAATGTTCTTGGCTGAAGACCAACATCTATTGTTGATTTAACGGTCCAGTAAGAATTCAGAGAGGACAACTAGCCAGTGATACAACATCTTTCTAGACCAGTTTGTGTTTGGATAACATTGAAGCTATTCTCTTTGTTGACTTCGGTAACTTGTAGGATGCTTAACTCATGTTCCAGATGAGTTCACAGGAGATCTTTTAACAAAGAGCTGATTTTATGATGATGGTCATAAAATAGTTCATGCAATTGTATTCCTTGAATTATAAAATAGATAAACAAATGTCATTCCAAATATATCTGGATTGTAAAAATTTTAAGTTAGGGATATTGCATTTATCTGGGTGCTCCCCACATAACACAGTGCTTTTAATAGACCCTAAATCATTATGAGTTGAAAAAATAAGGGAGCTGGATGGATAGATACATTTTTTCAATAGGCAGAAACCTAGATTTCTTTTCATTTCTTTTTCTAAATGCTCCTCTTTGCCAGTGGAGATTTTTAGTCTAATTGCTTTCATTTAGGTGATACACTCACATTTGGTCCCAATACTTTAACATTAGAAGGAAATATTTTTTAAAAATTCCAAATGAATTGGGGCAGATTTTACTAGAAAAGAGAGACTTCCATCCAATTTTTTAAATTATTGACCTGAGGTCCCCCTTTCCTGGACCCATCCCTACCATTTGTTCTCATTGCTCATCTTAAAATGATACACAATAAAGATGGTCCTAGAATTCAGATGCTGAGTTTGAAGAAAAAGAGTTACTATATAAAGTATCAAAAGATTAGTAGGTTGGATATTAAAATAATTACATGAGAAGTTTTTTCACATTTATTTACAACTTTTGATCCAAGGACCTATCTATATCAGTAAATGTTTGTGTATTTCTTTTTATTATACCAATTTATGTGCAAAGAGTTACCTTCTACTTAATATAAATAGAGTTTTATACTAGAAATTCCATGGAATTCAAGCCAGTCCTTACTTGCATTCCTTCAAGTGGAGTATACAAACTGGACAACTTTCCTTGTGTAGGAAATGTGATATCACATGTCGATCATGTGCTGACCCTCTCACCATAATCCCTGGATACTGTTCCAAAGTCCTAATTTGCTTGGTTTGGCATTTCCAGTCTTTCTTTATCTTAGCACTTAAAAAAAATGTATTTAAATGAGTTGTTTTGCTGGTTGCTTCCATATTGCTTCATTCAAAATCCAAAATGGAGTTCAGAAAGAAAACAAATAAAATTATAGCTTAAGTGCAAACTACATTTCTGAGTATCTGCCAGGTAGACATACCCAATCCAGTGTGTTTCTTCCAGTTCAATGGATTCCCCATTGGACCACCCCGAAAGCGTCAGTAGTTTTCATGAACCACACAGAACTGTCTCTTAGTTTCCCTTCTACTCTTAACATTACCAACTGCTTATCAAGTACATAGAGGAGAAGAAAATGTTAAAGAATGTAAAGAATGGGGGGATACATAGTCAATAGTGTAAAACACAAAAGTTGGAGTTGATGTTACATTTGACTAATATCCTCCCCTTCTAATTTTAAAGACTGTATATTTAAAATAGTGGCCATTTCACCATATTAAAATATTTCTTTTTACAATTCCGTCAATTTATAGCAACACATAAGGTTTTATGTAAAAATCTTTGCAATTATAAATTAAAGCCCAAAATATGGGAGAAAGTAATAAGAAGGTACAGATCAAAGCAAAACAACATGAAAACAAAAAAGCCCCTCCCCCACACATTGTTATAACTTTGACGGAGAGTCAAATATCATGAAAGCAGAGTTGGCCATTCTTGCTTGTCAGGATAGAAACTGTCAGAGAGAGAGACTGGCTTCTCAATTTTAGTTACTATTATATGTTATGTAAAAGATTATCCTTTTGTTCTAATGGAAACTTTATTAGGATTTCCAGGGATGCTGAAAATGTAATTATCAGTCCCTGCAAATAGGAACAGAGAGCTTGGGTCTTTCAAGCATGTGCCTTGGAAGGAAGGAAGGAAGGAAGGAAAAAAAGGAAGGAAGGAAGAAAGATAAGAAAGAAAGAGAAAAATCAGGAGGGGAAAAAAAAAAAAAACCAAAAACAAAAACTTGAAAACTAGTTTGGCAGCAGACAGTATTGCCTCTTATTTGCTGGTCTTCCTCTCGCCGTTCCACTCTCCTGACCAACCCATGCAGAGAAATGAAGAAACAGTGTGGTTCCTCCTGTCTTTCTCTTTCAGTCCTTCCTTCTAAGGTTCAAGTTACATAAGCACATAACTGTCATTGCATCTCGCTACTTTCCACCGGGAAGTGGCAGAACTACTGGCCTTGGGAGTAGAAGGAAGACGGGAAGAGAAAGAGAGGCGGTGGGGAAGTGGGCGCGGGCCTACACCACAGTATTCCGGTGTCTGTAGGGCGGAGGCGGCAGCACAGTGCCTGGCTTCAGCGAGAACTCAGAGAGGTATTCCGGATTCTCTGCCACAATAGGTCGGATCCGTCCATTTTGTTTATAAAAATATTTTGTGCTGTACTCCTGCAGGTAGTCTGGGTGCTGAAGGGTGCTCCGGGGTGGCAAGCTGTGGTTCCAGTAGTCGGGGTTGTCGAATGCTTTCTTGGCCTTCTCGGGCACAGACAGTACGTTGTTCTTCAGGTACTCCGCGTTCCCCAAGGCGTTGGCAAAGGTGTTGAGGTACAGTGGCTCATTCACATACTCATCCTCGGCCTTGGGGGGACCGCTGGAAGCACTGTGATATTCGGGATTATCCAGAGCTTGAAGGTCTCCGTTTTTTCTCCGAGAAACAAAAGGGTTCTCTTCCACAGGATTCAGGTATTCTGAGGGCAGATAAAAACATCAGTTAACATCCACTTGCTGGAAAATATCCATCGGACCGTGGTTCTACAGATGGTTAGCTTCTTTTTCCAGAGCAATAAAGCCAGATTTCTTTTCATGAACGTTCACAAAACTATTCTGTTGATTACTACTGTCCTATGGAAAAGGAGTAAGTGGGCCAAACATGTTAATGACAAACCAAGGCCCCAACAAGGCCAGGGTCAGAGTCCTTGGTCCCTTGATTGTTCTTTCCTTCTAATTGCATTTGTCTCTCCTCCATATGGGGCCGGTTGTTTAAATGTTTCTATTTTCTGAAACTCAGTCATTTATACTGGCATAGAAGACAACCTATCAGGGTTAAATAGCCTTTAAACGTGAATAAATCAGAATTTTTAAAAGAATATTGGAAAATCAAAATGTCTATAGCTTAACTCCATGCCAAGATAAATGGATGAAGTGAAAGAATAGTGTCTTTTAGTCTACATAATTCGTTGTGAATGTCCATATGGGTAACAAGGATTTGATTATAGATGTTTCCCCAGAAAGCTTTCCACATAGGAAAGAAAACTTCTAAGACTCAACTAATCAAATCACACAGACATCTAACATGCCTCTCAATTGACTTGCTTGACAATATGTATGCTTAACAATAAAATATGATGATAACATTTATTTTCAATGGCTAATCATAATCATCAAACAGCAAACTATTAGTTTGAATCATGAGAAATTGCTATTTTGTAGGCTGAAACCAGTGATATAGTGGCTATTTTGTAGGATTCAATCTAATAAATTCATCAAGAGTAAGTGTTGGCCCAGCATTTCAAAAAATGCTGCTAATTGCTGCTGCTCTCCCCAGGATTAATTTTACCCCCATGTGTAGTAGAGACTGCATATAGACGATGACACATATACAGTTGGACCCTCTTTTTCAGTCTATGTACAGAAATGACACATTAGCTATTCCTGTTTTGGTATTGGGGCAGGGAGAAGGCACAAATGTCTGTTGAAATACCACCATCTGAAACAAACTTTCTACCCCCTGTATTTAGCATCATGTTCAAGTTAAAAGACAGTGATGAATATCCTACCACGATATACATGAATTACAGCCCAGTCATTTATAAGGCATTATCATTTCATCCTCACAACAATCCTGTGATAAAGGATATGCAAGCTTTTTTCCAGCTTTATAGACAGAAAACGGAGACTGACTGATGTATGAAGGATACAGTTAGTGTTCAACTAGAATTCAAATTCCCTAACTCTTGCAGAGTAATCTCCTTGTTCAGCTGCACCGTTTTCGTTGTTGCCCCTACAGGAGTAGGCTGAACTTGACACTTCATCAGAAGTTTTAATTTGAATGGTTCTCAAAGCTACTGTCATTTTAAGAAAAACATGTATGAAAAAACTTACAAGGGAGACAGAATTTGATTTTTATTACCAGATTGCTAAAATTTCTTAATTGAAAGTATAGGAATGTCTATACTAAAATTCTCTACTGTCTGAGAACTAGGCTAGTGTAGAAGAACCTTCTGCAGAAGCACAGGTGTCTTAGTACTAAGAGATAAAATCTGGGGATGGTCTACAGTGAGTCTATATAGACTGACTTGCCTTTCCCTTAGAAGGTTCAAGTTACCTTTTCTCATTGCAATCTACTTATTTATTGTCCTGATGAAAATGTGGGTAGCCATGGAGTTCTACAGAGAGGGATCATTTTATGGGGGAGTTGAGAATCTTCTCGGAGGGTATTCCACTTTCAGGGGAATCAGCCAAACCTTCTCAAAACCTACATTTGTGTCACCACTGGGCTACTGTAAACATCCGATTCTTCATTACAGTAAGTAATGCTTTCATACATATCGAGATGGATATATTTTAATTGCATATTGTAAAAGCGATTATAATTGCATATTAAGGGAGATAGTGGGCCTTCGTAGAGTCTGAAAATACAGTTTGCTGTGTCACTGAAGACTGAGACACGATCATCAGTTTTTAATGATAATCTATCTTCCCCTTTTTCTGATGCTATTAACACAGAAGAAAGAGGCTTTTTTCAAAGTTGGAATATTATTTGATTTAGGTGTTTAATATTCCTACTACCCACTTCCTAAAGTTATTGCTGTGCTTTGTAAAACCACCAACTATGAATATCTTAAGGATGTGATGGCTAACATATAAATATCTGCAGGGTCAGAACTTTAATTTTTGAAATGTATCATACAAGAAATCATCATTTCCTATAATATTCTAGGTCATTTAAGTGACACCAATTTAATGAATCAATCAAATCCTTTATTGGCACCATCAAACGCTTTGGATGCTTTTACTAACAAGACTAGTCTTTATGATCTCCACAATCAGTCCAATAGAGAAATGGCTCTGAAATCTTGTGATATGCTGCCTCATTCAAATATTCCAGTAGGGACTCGTTTAGATCAGTGCTTCTCAAACTTGATCGTGCATAAAAGTCACCTGGGGGTCTTGTTAAAATGCAGATTCCCATTCAGGTGGGGTGTGAGATTCTAATTTCTAAAGAGGCCCCTAGATGGTGAGGTTGCAGGTGCAGAGCGCACACTAGGAAGAGTAGCAGCCCGGACCTTCTGTGGATCACAAATGTTACCCAGCCCACTGGTTCGGCCACTTCCCTTCTACACTTTGCATACTTTGATGGAAGTGAATGTCGAACGGCGATCATTTCTGAACACACTGCTTGTACCTTGTTTGGGTTTGGCTCGCATAGGGGTCATGTACCCTTCTTCGTCCAGCTCTCCTCGCGGGCTTCGTTCCGGGGCAAACACTGTGGGGTCGGCGCTGTACCTCTGGGTGCTGCTGTCCTCTTGGACATGGGGTGTCACTGGCTTGCGTAAGGTGCCGTTACAACAGGAGTCATCAAAGATCTCGGCTGTAGCCCCCTGAGCGACTGGAGCTTCTGGGATGGTGCTGGTTGTGGCTCTGTAGGGCACGGGCACTCCTTGCTCTGCAGCGAAACCCCCATCTCGGTACACAAACTGGTTCTGTCAATAGTAGAGACACATTTGGATCGAAGTTATTGTTAGGAATAGCTGTCAAGAATGAATGTTAATAACCGAAAGAATATGGGAGCTTGTCTCTCAGAGAAAAGTCAGAGTTTCTCAATTGAGTTTTTCCCCCTAATACTTAATGACTTTGAGTTCCAGACTAGAAACACCTACAATTCCACTTTTTCTTATCAGGTAACAACTCAATTGTGGGAAAACAATTTGGAAATATATATTTTACTTTTACTAACCACCCAACCACATGATCTAAAAAAAAAATTTCATGATCTTTTCCCACAATTGCCTATTTTTAATGCAAAAATTCAAAGTGAATTTGCAAGACAAATGGTGATGTCATTAACTGTAGAACTGCTGCCGTTAAGAACAGTGATGCAATTTGAATGGTGATATTTCCTTATGGCCTTCTATTCTGCAGTTCCTATGACTCTGAGTCTCTAGCGCCTAACTAGGGAATCGTCACTGAGATTCTGACTTTTTAGCACAAGACCTGTCATCGTGGAAGTAAAGATAACCTCCTCACCCAGAAGCATAACGTATGAGCCCAGGTAAATCCTTCCGATAAAAATCAAAAACTACTGTTGACGCATGACATCTCAACTCTGCATCATCTACTGAGATAAAACATCTCTACCTCGGCGGGTACACAATTTACAGTAAATTCTCAACTCACTGTTGGCAAAGGCAAAATGAGGGAATTATGATGAGACAAGAGAGAGGAAACGTGGTAAGCAAAGACCAAAAATCCTAAAAGATGAAGGTTGACTGTGAAATACTTACTCCTGACATGGGGGTGTAGGCAGGAGGAGGGCTGTGTCCAATTTCACTCTAATAGGAAAGAAAAATGGAATGATGGATATAATAAGAGGTAACATGAATGGAGAAAAAAAAAAAAAGAAAAGAAAAAGAAAAGCCACATGAGTTGTATGAACCAAAGGGGAAAACATGCACAACAGTGAAGTTTGCTAAACAGAAACATTTTATGCCTATGACTACAAGCAAGTTTATTTTTTGAGGATATTAAATATTTTAATTCAATCCTGAAAAGGAAAGGAAAGTTATAGAGAAAAAGTAAAAAATTTTGACGGATTAAAAATAAGTCAACTATGAATATTCTTCTGATTAATCCTGGAAGAAAGGGAAAAGCAGTAGATAATTAACCATAGTTGTAAATGAGGAACCATTTCCTTTGTTACACGTTAAATGACCCCAGTGGCCACATACCACAGCATTCACTTTTCTCTTACAAGAAGAAATTTATCTAACAGGAGATAGACGTGGATTTCAATTTGCCTGGAGTAATTTTTGCTATGAAGTTATATTTATTTTTCACCATTTCAGCAAAGGGTCAGCTTCTTAGCTTCTCCTTATGAAAAGATACATAATATTTTCTTGTCAGTCTTATTTTTTTTTAAAGCCAGGAAACAGCAGAAAATCTTGGAAAATTGATTTCTTTCCTGAAAAGATGCTTTACATACATTACTTTTATGTATTTAGAACTGGTTGAAATCATATTTCTATTAAGGAAAAAAAAATCCCAAATTCTATATTCTTATGGCTTAAAAATTTAAATATTCACACCTAAGTCAGATTTTGAAAGTCAAGCAAAGTGCCAAAGCTTCTCATCAAAGAAAGATTTTTAAATGCTTACCTGTTTTCCACATTACCTTGAATATAGGTGTATTTTGCTATCTTTTAGAAAGTTATGAAATCAAATCTGTTTATTCACAAAATTTGAGAAAGAAAATTTCTGTATAGTCCAGTGTTGTGTAAAAATAGAGGGATGGTACAAAAATGTGACAACTATCTGCTGGAACTTTATCATCTTAAAACCTTGGCCTTACCCTATCATTAAATTCAAATTATTTGGCAAGCATTTAGCAAATATTTATTACATTTCTACAATGAAAGCACAGGAATTATGACAGATACTGGAGCTACCATGATATACTTGGGGTGGCCCAGCTAGCGGCCTTTTGCAATTTACAACATTACCTGAGATTATTAGAAGAAAAGACAAGAGTAAAATGAGGCTGGAGTGAATTTAACTTCTATCCTATGATGACATATTAAAAGACAAGGTGTTCCAAAATATTCGTAATTACCAGTGTTCCTCTGACCTCTTACTTTGCAAGAGTTGCTATACTGGGCAGGGTTCAATTAGAATCCCAGCTGAGGAAAGAGCATTGACAGCTGCACGTTTAGCATCTTCTAAAACTTGAGAGATAAAGGATCAAAGGAGTAACCCGCAAGTCATTCTTCATCAGGAAATACTTTATTATTGTATTCATTATCTGGGCTAGACCGTCTTCAACTGTAAAGGCGTTGTATTAAAAATAACTAGCTCTCTTGCAGTTAGTCTGTTCCAAGACGTGAAGTGCGGCCAGGCCTTATTAGAATGCACCGCTGTCCTTGCTTTGGCCAGTCTTTCCGTCAGCAACCTGCCAGCTCCGTAACTGGACACACTGCCAGATACCATCACAGTAATAGGAGTGTCTTCATGCTTCTCCTAGTTTTCAGCATTAAAATGGAAAAAAAAATGCTAAGCAAAGCGCCTTTAGCATTTATTGTTTTTAGGGTTACTGGCTGCCTTTTATGTTTCTGTTTCCATTTTTTCCATTTGCTTTTTTTCTGTTTTCCATGATAAAAAGCACCTCATTCATTTCCCCCTTGGAAGGGCAGTGCAGCTACAAGGGAACATCTGTGAGGCCAATTAGCTGGGCTGGAAAAGTGATATAATTGTTGTTTAAATATATTTAAATTACATGTTAATCACTGTGTCATAATTTATAGGCTTTGAAAATAACTTTTTGTACTTGAGAGCCAAGCCAGATTTTACTTGTTTTTGCTGTTTTTAGGTTGTAACAAGCTCTTCTCATTCCCTGCACAACAACCTCCCCCCAACTCCCCACATTTGAAGAGCTGAACTTTTAATATTGGGAAGAGTGACAGCTGCAAGTAAATTGGTTGAGTAAAAATTAAGATCCCGACAATCAGAATGAGCTGCAGTGACCTTAAAGTTTGAAGGAGAACAAAGCAGTGCTCTCAGTTAAAAGGTTTTTTGTTTTTTTTTTTTTTAAATTGTGCCACTTTCTACCGTCCATCAAAGCCCAGCTTTGCGCGTCTTCAGGAAGCAGCACTGGGTACATCTGTTCAATTAACTGGTGAGGGGATTTATTGTCAGCAGGACAAAGACAGAAAGAGGTGGGCTATGAACTGGCAAGTGAGATGGAGTTTGTTGCTGGTGTGAAAATATGTATGGGTGATGAAGAGAGTCAAGTTTAATTTGTGGCCATAATCCCTGGGACATTGTGTGATTAATGTGGACTCAAATGCCAGGGATTATAGAGAAGGCAGATGTTAGCAAATGTATCAAACAGTGTTAAATGCACTTTTAAACACATCATGTTCTCAAATTTACTTTTCAGTTGAATGACAAAGATTTGGAACTTTGTTACATGCCCTGTATTTCTCATATTTGTTGTTCTAATTAAAATTGTATTATTTTATATTATTCCTGGAAAATTTTAAATTGTTAACTAGATGAACTGTGTTCCCTGATATTTTTTAAAAATATCATACAAATCTGTCTTCTTAGGAACAAACAAAAATACATCCTTAATGCCTAACTTCTATCTAAATTAAACATGTACTTAATGAGAGAGAGATTTATTTTTTAATCTTCAGATAATTGTTACTCTCAATATTAACTATAGGATTAAAGTTTCTAGGGCCAAGAAACACTCTTTAAATCCTTTTAACTAAAATAGAACATGTCTTTGTAAGATGGTGCTAATCCATCAGCACTAATTTATAACCTAGACATCTTCACATAGTAACTATTAAGGGTTCTCAATTTTTTATCCTCCTTGGCATATATCCTTCACACCCTGATGGGCATTTCACACTTCTCAGGTGAGGCAGCAGATAGATAATTTTTTTTTTTGCACTATGTACAATTCTTGATGCATGCCTGTTAACACTTTTTTTCACAACTGAATTCAGCATACCAGCATTTGAGACATATGGATTTAGGATCTTCATTTTTCATAGAGCAACCAGAAGAAAACAAACAAAATGTGCTCATATTCCCCAAATCAGTAAGTTCTGGGGAAACCTATTAAATCTAGGCAGCTGGTTCACACTCACATGTGCGTGTCTTCTATGTAACATATAAGTACTTTTGCCTATTTATGTATGTGTGTATTAATGTACTCATTTATGTATTTGGTTTGATAATGTGAGATGCTACTTTTTAAAGAAACTTTATTTTTACTCTATATACACAAAAAATAAATAACAATAATGATGATATAATATAAATAAAATATATTATGATATACTATGATAAATAAGTTAATAATAATGACCTTATGATCCAGTTGAAGGACTACTAACTTGGACTTTCATCCTTTGTTCACTTTTCACTAACTCTATGACTAAATTATAGAGTCTACTGTGTTTCATAGATGCATATATTACTTCTCTTAGAAACAGCAAGGGAACCTAACATGTATTATATATGCCACAGATTAGACTATTTTAGTTTTCATTTATTCTTATAACCTTCCAGGGTAAATATCATTATTAAAAATTATGACTCCCATTTTGAGAAAACTGAGGATCAGGGAAGCTAAAAGTGCTCCCCATGCACACGAACAGCCACTGGTGGCTCTCTGAATCTAATACCCTTTCACTGCGCCACATGTAGATTTTGACTTTACCATTTCTGTTCTCTCTTTTCTATGCCCTCCTTCTGCCCCTGCATAATACTTCAACTCTGCTCTCAAATGAGATTTCATGGTTTCTCTTTCTTGTGAAAAACTAATCTGAAGGAGGAATTTGAAAAATGATTAATCTTAGTTATAAAATACTGATAATGCTTCATAATATTGCGCCTCCTATCTTATTTGCATTTTGACTTACTAATTTACTACAAGGACTCAAGCCGAAAAGGAACAAAAAGTAGAATAAGTGCTAATAGAGGATATCTATCTATCTATATATTCTTCCTTAATAGTCTTTTCTTATTGATCTAAAATCATAGTTTATATGTGTGTGTGTATATACCCATTTAATTACCTTGCCAAGAGCAAAAACGAACTCTGAAGCAGGAGAAGATGGCTTCAAATAATGGAAGAGCACAAAGATTTTCCACGACAGCACTCTTGATTATGCGTTTATTGTTCCTAGTCCAGGGCTTAGTCAGTAAATTCCTCTTCTTGTTCCACTAAGATTAAGTAAGCTATTGTATCCCCAGGCAGCAATTCCTACAGCCTTTCCAAATATCAGTAGAACAAGAGACATTCCCTCTTAAAATATTCATGGCTAGATGAGTCAATAAAATGGGAGCTGGAAATTCCTCATTTCATACCTTTCTGCTTTAAGTATTGCATTACATGATGAAATTGAAGAACATTATTAGCACAGTCAAAAAAGAAAGGATATGAAGAAACGCGATTTCATATTAGTGCCAATATTCCTTAGCTTCATTCGAGATATGCAATAGGAGTTTTGTAACTTTCTTGAAATTAGTCATCACAAAGAATTTATATTTCTTCTTGGTGCAAGTTCTAAATGTATTTTTGGTTCTGGTTCTGGCAACTTTCTTTTGAATTTCTTTTGCATCTTTTTTGTTTACATTTCTTTTCACAAGCAGGTTGTGATATTTGAAACTTTAACTAATTGTCACTTAGCTACTAGTTGACACATGTAGCTGGAAATCTAAAGAAAAGAACTTCTAGGAGGTTCCTTAAAGAACTCCCAACAATTCTTTTCAGTTAGAGAGGGCATGGCCATTTTTCCTAATTTTTTAACTCATCCTTGAGAACATCAAGTTCAAGTGCCATGTCTATGTTTGAGTCTAAATGAAATCATTAAGCCTTTACTATGTCCAAATTCTTAGGTAGTCTGACTAATTCTTCAAGTACATCCTAAAGTTGTCTGTGTCTCTGCTTGAGTGTTTTTTAACCCGACGTCATGGAAATTATTTAGTGAAGAGTTCTTAGCACATTAAAAAGTGCACTGATGTCAGGCAACTTTCGAAGACAAAAATACCATAGATACAGCACAAGGGACCACATGAGGTCCTTCTATCTCTAGGGTTGTATTCTTAAGCTTTTTGCCATTAAACTACGTGACTTTTAACAAATTCCTTAATCTCTTGAACCCTCTCTTTATTTAACTGAAAAGAAGAATGGGGTTATAAAGCAGGCAATGGGAAAGATCACTTCCAACTATCAAATTATTTGTAGGTAAATTGAATATTCTGCCATAAACCCATACCATTGATGGCTAAATACTGTAAAATATGATGAACACTAAGGCAAGGCATCTTACAAACTTTTCTCACATAAACCTTTTCAAAGTATATTCATCACATTCTTTTTTTCCTTTTCTCTAAATGGAGTATCTTTGAAGTCTCTTAGCCTGTATGTAATACATGATGGTATACTCTTGGGATGCAAGACCACATCTGGATGTGACTAATGAAAATATAATTTTAAATTGAAGTTTTATAATTGAAATTCTTCATTTTACTGATGGATACACTGACGCTGTAAGAGCTTAGGTTAATTTTTCGAATCACACAACTAGTTAGTGACAGTACTAGGAACAAGACATCCCATTATACTCTACAGCCTCAAATTGCCATTAATAAATAATAAAAAGTCAGTTTTAAAGTTCTGGAGTTAAATGTGATGTATTTCATAAAAAAAACAAACAAACAAACAAAAAAAAACTTTCCTTGATGTGGCAGAAAGCATTTGCCTTAACCACAATGGCATTTGTTTTCAGTTGAAATATGTACTTACATGTCCTTAAAGTGAATTTAATGGAGCTTTGGTTTTAAGAAAAAAAATGTATATCATTTTTTTCTTATTGAATAAGTTTATTAGACAAAAGGAATACCTTAATATTAAATACTATAAAAAAACACTGTCCTTATGTAGTTTGATTAAAAGCAATTTTGATTAAAATGATATCTTATTTATGAAACAGCTTTCCATGTTGAGGGAGAAAGTTATTTAAACCTGTTCTAGCTTTAAAAGTCAGTAATTATACACATGCTCATCGTCAGTTGATACCTATTTACCTTCATAGTATTTATCTGTATCTATCTATATAATTAGATAATGTATAGGGATTATACAGTTTAAAAATTAAGTATTCTTAGGGCAGATTGAAGAAAAAAATACTATAAACACTCTGAATGTCATGAATGCCATTATTTTAGAATTTGAAATGCTAAGCCTGAGTATGTTTCCTTTTATACTACTGGCAGAGACTTACTTAAATAACAGTTTTAGGCTTTGTGTGTGTCTGCACACATGTGCACGTTTACATATATGTTGTCATGCACACACCAAGAAAAGTAATAGCTGCAAACAAGATAACAGAGAGTTTATTTAACCCATTCTCACTAATGATCCTCTTTTACAGGCTGTTAGCTCATTTGTGGGCTTGTTTTTGCTGCTTTTCACAAGTGAATATTGTTTATCAGCAAATGAATTGTGTTCACTAAAACATCATTTACAAGAGTTCTACCTAGAAATGTTTCTTCAGTGGTTATTCAGATTAATTTTATTTACTTGCAAATAATAAGGCAACAGTGTAATATTTTATATTTCAACCTACTCTTTAGCAATAAGCCAAGCTCTGGAAGTTTTATTACATATTCAAAATAACAATGACAGTATTTAGAGCAATCTGTGTGTAAAAATGTAAAAAATATGAAGGGCATAGCTTGTGTATTGGGAGATGGAAAAAATCATATTGGGAGATGGAAGACAAATCATATAGAAAATAGAATTACAAATTTTATAAATCTAATTTTGGCATGGGGATTTTATTCAGTGTCTTAAATGATAGGTGTTGGCAACAAGCAAACAATTTAATGTTATATGGATAAGGCTTTCAGTGTCCCTATCATTTCAGTGCGGATCAGGTTGGAAATATCTTCAGTTATGCTAGTTTATGCAAGCTGTTCACGAGATAAAAAGTGAATTTGTAACAATGGTTGATTTGTCCGACTACTGCTCTTTAAGCTACGAGGGGGCCCGGCTGTTGCTGTAAGTGACAAGATTTCTAACAATCCACCTGGAATTAGGACATCTGGTTTGTGGGAGCTGATCTGAATAATGCACTGCGGATACTCAGGTACAGCTACCGGCAGAGCAAACAGCACACGGCTGTCCCATCAGCCCAGAGCAAACACCAGTTACATTTCACAGAAACTGCCTGGTGTTTACAACTGATCGGAGCCAAAATGAATATCAGATTGAAGGCAGTACCCCAAGAGGAAAAAGCTCTCCCCAAGTGTTACTTGTTGCCTGTAGTCTAAGGAGATTTTACCATTTTTGAAAATCCCCCAAATTCGATTTTGCTGCATGTAAAAAGGAAAAGGAAAATATATAAAGAATTCCTGCATCTATTTGTGAACCACTTTGGAATTTCCAAAAATAAAAAATGACCAACACTTCTTAGTTTCCTATTTAAACTGTTCGCTGCCAAAGTCAATCTAGATTAGCCAGAATCATGCTCATAATAATTTCCTTTCAAGTTCTAAAATGGCTAACACTTTAATAAAAGATACAAAGGAGGGGAAAAATAAAATAGACCAGAAACTAGAGAATCTAATTTAAATCTGACATGGATGCCTGAGATCATCCAATCACAATTCTCTCTGTTTTCAGCTATGGTAATAGAGATGGCAAGTGACTTTCCTCCAGGTCACAGAGCTACTTACTAACAAGCGAAAATCAATACGCTTAATTAGAAAAGTATTTGTATGTTTACTGTGGAACAGCAACAACAAAAAGATCTGCTTGGTATTCTTAGATTATGTCTGCACAACTGATTCGGGGCAAGCCAGGTGAAACTCTAAAGAAGATAAATCTGATTTCAACACTACCTTCTCAATTTCAGGCCCATGATCCTTCACTCCTCCCTAAGAGACTCCAAAACCCACTGATTCTTGTGCCGGTTCTATAGGAAATGGGACCATATCATCTTCCCTCAGAAGATGCACCATTCCAAGTCAATAACTCACACTCCAGAACATCCTCTCTTATCTCCACTCTTATCCTCTCCTCATGTATTTGGCTCTAGCTAGGTCAAAGGGCACCCATTAAGTCTGATTAATTTGGGGGGATTTGCTCAAATTGGTGGTAGTAGATCATAATGGGCCCAACGTCGGGTAACACTGAGCTACTATGTACTAACCTATACCCACATAATTAACTGCTGGCCTGACATCTCCTCTGGAATGTTCCACGGGATTTCAAATGTCACATTTCCAAAACTAAAATGAACATCTCCTCTCTAAATTGAATTATCTTTCTTGGCTTAGTGACTGGTATCAACAACTTTACTTGTGTAAGTTAAATATCTTAGTGTCATCCTTGACTCCACCTCTACCTTACTCTTCATAAGCATCCAAGGTCTACCCATTTAAACATCTTAATACCTCAAGAATCCAACCATTCTCTCCAGCCTCGCTGACACTCTTTTAGTTGTGGTTAAGGTGCCATATAATTTATCATTCTAACTGGGAAATTTTAAGGGAAAAAATAAAGTGCTATTAATAATTAAGCCAGGATAATAGGAGTAAACGTGGATTCTCCAGAGAAAAAAGGCACAGCACATGTGACAAACAGTTGTTGACTCAGTTTTTGACTAGACTACTGCATTTTCTAATGGGTCTCTTTGATCTTAGTGTTTTCCCTTCACTCCAACCTAGTATTCGTATTCATTCCCCTGCTTAAAAACCTAGAAGACCTCTTTTGCCTCAGTTTAACATAAGTCTCAATTTCTTATGGCATTGAAGGCTTTTTGTAGCTATGGTTCTTGCCAATTTCTCCAGCCTTCTCTCTCTGCTCTCTCCTTATAAACCTCAAGTCAAAAAAATTACTGGCAGTTCTTATGATGGTCCATTACCTCCACCACCTCCAGTTCTGTCCAGGCTCCAATTTTTCCTCAACGCTCTTTCTAGCTTCTTTGCCTTGGCTACCTGTTAATTCCATGGAATATTATCATTGTCCTGATTATATTTCATTATTTTTTAAAATAATTTTTTCTCTTTTTTGGGGGGAGAGGTAATTAGATTTGTATTTATTTAAATTCATTTTGATGGAGGTACTGGGGATTGAACCCAGGACCTCGTGTGTGCTAAGCACACACACTGAGCTACACCCTCCTCCCATTTCATTACTGACTCAACAATATTTATCAAGAACCTATTCTGCACCCCCATATAATGAGTTAGCAACTGTACTCTAACTACTTACTTCATTAATATGCCTTCTTTCTCAGATGGTGAACCTATTTAGAAAAGGACTTCACTCTAATTTATCTTTATATCCTTGATACCTATCACAGGCCAGGGACATAAACATGGTGAATTTTCAGTAAAAGTATATTGGATCATTGATGGGTAGAGAGAAAGATACTTAAACCTAAACTCTGAGTTTAGTAATGAGGGTCTCAGGGTCTTCAGCCAGGCAGTGGGATATGTTTTAAAAAATAAAGGATTTTAGCGTTAGTCAATGTATTATAAACATCTTACTCTGCAGATACTCAGAGTAAGCCCTAAATTGAAATTGAATCCCAATACAATTATCTGAATATTATATGTCATCTAGTACACTCACTCTTCCTTCAATCAGTTATTATTTCTGGAGGCACTGTTTGAAATCTTAATTATAATGGCAAAAAAAAAATTATTCTTACAAATAGTGAATGGCTCCAAATGCAATGGCTATTTTATAATAGTCATAAAACTTCAGGATTCTATCACTAGTGTGACAACACTCCCCTGAGACATCGATGTATTTCCTAATGCTTTGGATGTCTAGGAAATTCAGGCTTCAGCTTTATCCTGAAGAATGTAAGCTGTTAAGTAAGAACAATAGGAAAGACAAACTCTAAGGATAAATTGCCCGTAGGCAGATGGAAAATCCAGTTTTGGCTCATAAGATGAAACACAGATCCCTTCAAGTATCCATTTTAAGCGGCTCCTACCACCCACCTGTATTTCCACACTGTGGTGCGTAACACCAACATCTATACGGAAGAATCATTTTAAATTTTTCAAGAAGCTTTTTCAGAATAACCATAGCTAAACAGTTTAGAAAATTAAAGTTATAAATAAATGAGATTCTAAGTCTGTAGGAAGGGAAGGAGCTAGAGGGGGAGAACACTTGATTAGGGAAGAGCTCTGCCGCCCGACAGCTCTGCTGCTGTGGGTAAGTTTCCCTCAAACCTTAGGGTCCTCATCTGTAAAATGGAAATAATGATGTCTGTCTGCCCACTTTGTGAGTTTTACAAGTTCATGTTCATGGTAAATATCTTTGAAAAAAATGTATTATGTATGTGAATGAAGAAGAGTGCCAGCCATATCAGCAAACAAAGGATGCCGTGGCCATCAAGCCATCAGCCTCCCCCACCACTCCTGACAGTGAGCAGAGGGAACTCAGGATGCAGACAAGCAGGCAGCCTGGCCTCTGCAGCCACCCCCAACGGTGCACCCACCCTCAGGGAACTCAGGATGTGGAAGAGCAGGATACTGTCCCTAGATGGGTGCATATCAAAGGAATAAGCAATATGAGCCCAGACCTTTGCACCTTCCCACACACATTAAGGGCTAAATTCCTTAACTTGAGATATCTGGTTTTCTTTAACTAACAGTAATCTTTTGATGTTCTGACCACCTTGTCTTCGTTGCAAAAACTCATACATCCTGGCTCCTATCCTGCCACTTTGCAAAAGCCTCTTAGAGCGATCTCAGATGCTGTGTCCCAGGTTTGAGTCCTAATATTATCTGCCGCATAAAACATAACTCTCCACTTTTAGGCTGTGCATTTTATTTCAGTCAACATATAGATGTGCAGCATGGTATTTTTTCCTAGTAATTTAAAGACAATACAGCTGAATACTGACTTGTCCAACTATCATGCATACAAAACCATGCTAAATGCTGCAAATCAAAAAAGCAGACATTTCTTATATATCAGAATACAAGGATTCCTACAGCTACCTATTATTTATCTGTCTGGTGAGTTTATTTTGCCAATTTCACATCACATAGTGTCATCTGAAACACCTGTCAAAATGCAAAAGTGAAAAATCATTTACAAATTTCATTTCAATGAATAGACTAGTATATCATTTAAAGTCAGTGTAAAACATTTCTTTGAAAATTAAAAATAATGATAATGCTTTTCTTAGTGCAGCAGTAAATTAAAACAAGACCCTTCAGAACTCTTTTACCACTGTCACGCAGAAAGGTGCATATTAAATGTTCAATAATAAATTCCTTATGCAACTAAAATAAATTAGCATAATGACCTAACAGTGAAGATTATGATAAATTGAAATAAAGTCTTCATTACTTTTGTTTTCTTTAAATGATGAGAGTGAAAAAGTTGATGAAAACCAAACATTAGAAATTCCCATCTCTGCAGAGTATGGGTCGGCCTTGATTTTCTTGAATTAATTCTACTGAACACTTGAACACATCCAGACAGACTCCTAATAAGATATGCCTCAGAATTCGTGCTGAGGCGCTGTCAACAGGCCAAGGAGACGTCCTCAGCCCTGAATGTGTGCTTAGATTGAATTTTTTTCTTCCCTGCGTTTGCTGATCTTTTCAGGGAAAGCTGGCACGTTAAGAGAAGGACGTGGTAATGTAAGAAATGTTTGGACGCTCCTACTCTGTTGGAGAGAGAATTCCTATGTGTCACCTCTTTAATAAGTTAAGATTTGAAGCATTTAAAGGATTTTAAAAGCATGCTAAACATTTTTAAGACAGACACGTTTTGGAAAGAAAGTAGCTAAGTCACAGAAAAGTGCTTATATTTGCAACCTGAAATAATTTGATAAATGACCTGGAGTTGGGAAAAATAAAATAAATTAGATTTTCCCACATATTATATACCCCAGGCTTTCTCCCAAGGTCTACCAAACAACCAACCAAAAAAGTACTAGACAGATAAGAAAAGCCATTGGTTTATTTCCCAGGCCTCTTTGTCCTTTATTACATACTAGCACAATTATTATTTATCATTTCTGAAAGAAAATATTAAGCCAAGGTGCAGCTATGTTCTGACAAAAGAAAATATTAATACTTGATCTTCCAAATATAATCACAAAGGAGAATGTGGTTGGTTGTCTTCCTTGCCTTAAGTCTTAAATATGAGACATCCCAGGCTCTCTGAGGAACCGTTACTGTTTTTATCATTTATAAATATATCCAAGAGTTTTAGAAACTGCTTCTGTTTAATCTGTATTATGTTTTAGGATACATGCTCCTTAAATATAATCAACCAGTTGAACAGCATCTGGCCTCTCTTACTTCTCCCAAATTTACTTATCTAGTTATTAAAAAGATACCTAGTATCTCAGATTTTGCCAAAAACAGTAAGTGAGAACAGGATATTTTGATCATTCCTAAGACAGAGCTCTTAAATTCTTATTGGAAGGTATGAAAAGCTCAGGTAAGAACAATTAGAAATAATATTAGCACACTGACAGCACTTTTAGGATTTTCATCCAGTCTGTTGCCATACAAAAGCATACTGAATGTCAATTATGCAGGAGGAGAAGATATTTCCAAGAAAGCTTGACATAAGCCCAGGTTGTGAATTATTTGCTTTGAAATGCCTTCATATTCTCCTGCTTGGAAATTCAGGTCAAGAGAAGAGCAAAAACAAGTAGCAAGCTCATCCTAAGCATATGGTCAGGTGAACATTCATAAAATGTTTATCAGCCCACAAATAAAATTTTTAAAAGTGCTAGAGCATCCTCTTCCGGAAGGAAGGAAGGAAGGAAGGAAGGAAGGGCACAGTCAATAATGGGTCCTTTGTTATTGTATTAAATTTCTGGGGCCCACCCCATCCATCTTGAGTTTCTAAATACCAGAAGCCCCAAAGGAAGTGCTCACTAATGTGCTATTGGAAACTAGGAACACATGCATCCCCGGCAGCCACTCCTCCGGCGTGTTTTCTCACTTCCTCCACCCAGAGTGAATTTACCTTGAAGCGACAAAGCTTAACGCTTCAGTCTCTTCAGCTGCATCATCCCTTTCAAGGCCTGGGAAAGAGCCCAAGTCATGGACTCACAGGGTTATGTGACTGGGTAAAGTTCCAAAAATAAGATTTTTATTTTGCATTCTTTTTCTTTAAGAGGCTCCATCCCTACTCCCAATGATGTGTCTGGTTCCATCATACCTCCATCTGCCCATACTCTCCCCTCACTTTTCAGGGAATGTTCCCTACAATTCATTCTTTATCAGACACCTGGCATTCGGGAGCTGCCCCCTGCACACCCAGAAGGCTTCTCTGGAATATCGTTTCTCGTGGAGAACGTTCATTCCATGATTCAACTCAGGCATCAGAGTCAGGGTTCATATGCTCTAAGTTTCCAGATCACAGCTCTTCAAAAATTCATTCAACACCCATCCTCTTTTTGATGCTTATACACAAGGTCCTTATCCTCGGGATTATTATCTGCAGTCTTTGCAGGCAGTTTCCAACACGCACATCGTTCATTGGTATCACTTAGCTTGCTCAGTGATATCTGATGCATTTCTAGCTCTCTTCACCATGAATGCCGCTGAATGTCTAACCATTATAGTTTCTGAGCCGCCTCTTTGCCTCTGATCTTAACTTACTTTACTATCACTACCACATGGCTATACCTTAACATCACTAGGAAAAACTCCCATTATATAATTAAAAATATATATCCTTTATCTGCTCACGACTTTCTATTCATTCACTTTGTTGATTCCTTTCTCTCGTTCACTCAGTTCTTTTGCCTTCTGTGCAGTTGCCTTCTCCTCAATTCATTCTTTGACTATTGTACCAGCATGATCTCTGCAGGAGGCTAAAACGAGTTTGAGTCCTGTGCAACTTACTAGCTGTCACAAGCCACTCAGCATCTCTGAGCTCCAGTTTCCTTAGCCTAAAATGGGGGAACATGCCCCTCCTGTTTTGTTAGCATTACATTTTATAAGAATGTATGAAACAAACCTAACATTCAGTTCATAGTAGGTAAGTAAATATATATAAGTAGATAGAGAGATTAAAAAAGTAAAAGAACTTATCTGTACCACATGGTTAATTACTTCATTGATCCTCATTATACCCTTTAGTTCCTTTCATCTTATTTTCATGCAGCTGCCCCATCACTCCTAATTCCTTTTTACATCAAACCTTTTTTCTCTCCCTTGCTCATGGTTCCCTTGATACTACAGAATAATCATGCACCCAAGTAGAATGATGCCCTTAAAAAGCTATATTTTCTACCTCTGGTGAGTCCTTAGATTTACTGGTCCCTCATTCATTGTTCCCCAAGCAATCGCTAGTCTTTTTAAGCTTCTGGACACATCCCTGTCCCCTCCCTCCCTGACAACTCTGCTCTCTATATAATAGAGAGAATAGAATCTGAATGTCTCCCTGTGGGAGCCCCTCTGTATGTCTCAGTTGAATCTCTAAATTACAGTGAAACGGAAAACTTTTTATTATTTGTCTGAATATTTCCTGGGGAAAAAATCTTGGTGAAATATTTGGAGTAGAAAGTAAATCAATTAAGAGCCGAATGCCAAGGCTCCAAGTGGGAGGGAAAATCGTACTACATAATAAAGAAGGAAAATCCTGGGGCCCCAGATCAATCTAAAAGGAAACAGAGAAGAGGAAGGGAAAGAACGGAGCACGGGGTGAGGCACTAGAAGGCTGCTCTCTACGAAGCCACCATCCAGTCGTGGCCACTAGTTCTATATTCAACCAAATCTACCAAACTCACAAAGCCTTGGTGTGAATTATTTCTGTTGTTGGGGAAATGAACGAGGAAATCAAAGAAGGGGTGGGAATCAACCAAGTGTGGGGAAGAGGCCCTGCATGAGGAACCCGGCTGGAGCCCAGGAAGACAGACGAGCTAACAGTTATCTAGTTGCTACTGTTTGAAGTGCTTTACCTGTATTATTCCGATCAGTCCTCACTCACATGTAGGGTAGTTAGTATTTTTATCCTTGTATTAGGGAGAAGGAGACTGAGAGGTTCAGTCAGTCACTCAAGTTTGCACAGATAGTGCGGACTGAAGTCAAACCTCCGGTCCCAAGCCCTGGAAGGACACATTGAGAATTTACCAAACTACCTCAAAAGTACTTTTTTCCCCCAATGAGTTGAATTTTTTTTTAAAAAATGAGAGGCAGTTTGAATATCATCTGTAAATTTAAGGTTGAATAAAATTTTTTCCTAGTGCTCAGGAGACAGAGAAACGCCTATTTGATAGATGCGTTAAAACTTTATTCTTAAATTTCCTCGTGTCAAAGAGTTCATCCTCTTGCCTAAGATAAATTTTGTGCAAGTGTATTGAACTTGGCTTCTACTAACTACTCCCGGACTGTTCTCTGCCGATTCTCCTGTTTCCTATTATTTTCTGTCTCTATGATTTCACTAGCTCACTCTACTCTAAGAATGTTCAGATGCCTATTATTCTAGTAGACATCCTCTGACCCATCTTACTCTCTCAGGAGCTCACATTTTTCTCCTTTCTTCCCTTCACGTGAAAGAATTCTTCAAAGAATGACCACTTCATGCCTTGACTCTTCATCAATGGTATTCTGCTCTCAGTAGTTCCATATTCTAATAAAACTACTCTCAAGAACAATACCAATATGTCATGAGTCAAGAATAATAACCTGACTTCTAAATCAAGATTTAGCTTCACATGAGCTCTGGACACACATTCCTGAGTATCTAAAGGCTTTATCTACTTACACTCCAAAATACTAATTATACTTCCATGTTCTTTTATACATGGGTAGTAATGTTAACCTCTTCTCAATCTCCCAATTAGAAAACTTGGTGTCACCTTGACTTCTCTCTCCATCTCACTCTGCAACATCTAACTGGTACCCAAATCTGTTTGATTCTCTCTCAAAACCGTTACTTACATCAGACTTTGTATGCTGTCTCCTTTGACTTGGGAGAGAATCAGTCTTTGTTTTAGTTTACATTTTAAACAGTTGCCAGAATTTTCTCACTAGAAGTAAATGTGGCCCTGTCACTTCCATCTTAAAAACACCAATTTGTTCAAACGACCCTGATGCATTCTGTTTAGCCCCTATTGTAACACTTTCCTCATTGTGTTTTATTGGCTAGCTATTTATCTGCAAATTCCTTGAGGGCAGGAATGGATGTGCCCCTAAACAGGCAACCATGGGATTATATAGATAGTAGACACCTCAATAAATGTTGGATCAATGAATAAATAATTGAATGAATAGATGCCCTTTGCTACTTGCCTGAAATAATCAGCTATTTGAGCTAAGTGAAAATTTTTGAATCTGAATTCGTGAATAAGTAACTGCTAGTAAGACTATTCAGATAGTCCCTTAAAGATCAAAATTAACCTTTATGAGAAATTTAGTTAAAAAATTAAGAATTAAAAAGCTAAAATTATTTACCAGTGTACTCATCTCATTTTTAAAGAACCGAGGGCTGACTTTATAGCAATGATAAAATAGCAAAAAAAAAAAAAAAATTCAGAAGCAATGCATCAATGTGGTGAAGGGTATGGCCTCTCGGAATATCAGAGCCAGGTTGCCTGTTCTGTCATTTAATACCCGTGGCTCGGTTTCACCACAAAAATATCAGGTGATAATAATAGTAAATATCTCATAGGGTTTCCATGAGATTAAATACACTTAAACATTTTAGACAGTTAATATGGTACCTGGCACATAATAAGTGATAACAGGTGTCACTTATTATTATTTATTCTTTGAATCATCTCATACTCTTAAATGTGATCATTAGCAGTAAAAGAATGAGTTTGCCTTTAAACTCAGGAGTATCCAATATTCAGTTCTGTATAACACAGAACTACGGTACCTGGCTCTAACTAGGCAGAGATTATACCAAACTCCAAATGAATCTGAATTATGTACATCTCAAAATCTCCAACATGCGAAAAATTTTAAACGTTACTATTTTCTTCCAGAGAGGAAAAACAATTAAGTATGAATGTCACTGAACAATGTCTGTGATTCTTGCTGGAAAAAGCAAACCAAATTGGTTGTGAATTAAACTTTCAATTTTTCTCCCTCTCTGACTTACAGGACTTCTTTCATCGTACAGTCACGGTGTTTGGAATTTTTCCCATCTACCCCTCCCTCAATTCAGCTTTTTGCATTCATCAAATGTAATGTAATGAGAGGCTGATCCACGGCTATTCACTCACGGTGTCTGAGTGAAAACTACCACACACAATTTAGCCTCGCTTTAGAGAATGCCGGTGTGTCAGAATCCCCAGCTGAGAAAGGGAACTTTTCATTTGGGCAGGTGACCGAGAAAAGGGACCGAAGCACAAGATGCTTCTGATGAGGGTGTGTCCAGCAGCAGAAAGTGCACAAAGGAAAGCTAATGAGCAAGCCCACCCCCCACCATCCATGACCATCTTCTCCCATCCATTTCACAGCATAATCAAAAGATATTCTGAACCTCTCAAAATGCCATCAATCCTTATTGAGAGTGAAATTGAACATCTCTCTTGAGCCATGGCAGGAGTAATCATCCTAGTGAGCTGGCCTGAACCGGGAGCTCTGGCAGACAAAGCTGGATTTGTAAAAGTACGTAAATAAATACAGACAGACAGAAATTAAGTAACCTCCACAAATTAAGAATAGGAAGTTGATGATAATCTCCCAGTTCTATTGTGGAAAGGGTAAAGAAACTCACAATTGTGCTTCCCAGGTTGACTGCCGTAAAGAATAGGCTTCTTGATGAGATGTCTCCCATGATGTACAGCAGAGCTGGGAATCTTGGGGCAATAATACTAAAAAATAACCATCTAAATGATTCAGATAAAACACTCATTAACATTCCAAATCGAAGTGTCACCCCGTCGCCCCTCCCTCCTTCTTTGTTTCCTTCCCTAGCTCTGATTTCCTTCTTACAGCACTTTTGAACAAAGAGGGGAAGAAGCCTCTTCTGGTTGTCTGAAAAGGCTTCTTATGCTAGCTGACAACTGCTCAAGTGGAAAATAATTTCATAAAGATGACTGAAAAGTTCTTTAACATCAGATTCTGGTTAAACAAGCCACATGTCTATGGTCTATGGTTGAATTGTGTTGCAGGAACCTCCTGGCAGTGTCCAACTCCAGAGCTGATAAGAAACTACAAACCATAATGTCCATCTT
Organism: Camelus dromedarius; assembly: GCF_036321535.1. NCBI lineage: Eukaryota > Metazoa > Chordata > Mammalia > Artiodactyla > Camelidae > Camelus > Camelus dromedarius. Next base: position 63,865,696 of record NC_087439.1, on the reverse strand, counting down.
TCAGAGGAATCATTATTTGATAGACAGGTCATGCAGTGTGGAGTTAGAAGATCTGACATTGGCTTGGTTCTGGAATTACCAAATTCTTAACCAAGTGACCGAGTCATCTGATAGGTCAAGGACTTCAGTCACTATGTCCTTGGGATTCTGGTGTGAAAATAAAATGCCACCTATGTCTAAATTCTTTGTAAACTTTAAAGCGTTATTCAGCTATCACTTATTTTCCTGCATGTTCCAAGAATGAAAGTGATTCTGTTTTTATAACATATTGCTTGTAGTGGACTTTGAGTCCTCAAAGGATTCAAGAAGGGGGTGAGGATACTATTCAAAATATTACTCTTAGGGCTAGAGTAAAAGAAGTGTCATAAAGATTGTCCCAAATATTTTTTTAATGAAAAAAAAAAAACCTAGAAATTTGTACCAACCATTTTTGAAATGAACTTCATTTGAGCAGTATTAGGTTTTTATTTATATTTTGTTCAATTATTATTTTTTGGAGATGATATATTGATTTTTCATGTTCTTTTACCAAATGAAGGTGGGCATTAAAAGCATAGACTGTAAAGCAGATGGATCTGTGTTCAAATCTTACTTTTTACAATACAGTCTGTAAGCCCTAGCCGAAGGACTTTGCCTCTCTGTATCTGTTTTTGCCTTTGTAAAATGCAAACAGTAAATCTGCTGACCCTTGTTGTGAAGATTAAGGGTAATAAATACAAAAGCTCAGAGCAGAATCTAACACATAAATATGTGGTCAATAAGTGGCAGCTAAATTTAAGTTTGTGTTTGACAATTCTGAAACATTTGTGAAATTTGTAAGGATCATTTTCTCGTCAAGCATGTGATAACTGAGTACCAATGCAGACATCTTTCTCCCTGTTTCTTGTTTCAAATTTGGCTCTGTCTGTTCCATTTGCCTCCTAAACCATTAACACTCGATTACGGGGAGTCTCACCGAAGAATAAGCAGAGGAGTCAGAACAGCAGCAGCATCTCTGGCCTCTCATTGTGCTCCTAGCAGGAGCCTTTCAAACCAACTGATGCTAAATTTCTCTAGGCTTGAAGTCAAAATCAAGATGTCCATGTTTTTGACCAGTTAAAGAAACAAAACAAAACAAAACAAAAGACAGAACCAATAAAGGACTGAATGTTAGACATGAGAGACTGCAGCATGGCTTCCCATTGCTCCCTTAAAAGCAAAGGACATGGAGCTACAGATTTAATCTTTTCTAGTATCAGTTTACACATCTGTAAAATGAGAAAGTTGTATGACAAGGTCTTTAAGATCCCTTCCAGCTCTGACACTCTATGAATATATAATTACTACACATCCACCTCATACTCCAATAGGGCAGCTCAGTAGTGCAAAATACCATACTGAGGGTTGATCTACATACTTGGGCCGAGGACAAACCACACTGGTTATGTTTATAATCAGGGAAAATCTAGTTGAAACAAGTGACTAGAGAAGGACATAAATACTAGGAGAAGGAAAGGCAAAGGAAGTGGAAAATGGGAAGGAAGATTATGTCACTGGTATGTTAAGAAGAGTCAGGCGTCCATGTGTGAGCATAGAATTTTATGTACAGGAAATAACATAAAAGAAACAGGTAAAGCACATGCTTAGCGTGCAAGAGGTCCTGGGTTCAATCTGAGAGAAAAAAAAAGAATAATAGTAATGGAAAAAAAAAAGAGTACTTCACTAAATAAAAGTAAGGCTTACAAAGAGTAATATAAATAAAATAATATAGCCAGATTTTAAGAAAGTCACTGGTAGAGAAGATATCACACAAAAAGACACTGATATTTTGCTGATAAATTAATCATTTGAGGGTGTGAGGGATACTCTCAAACCAGTGGACAATCAGACAGATAAGAACTATCTTTGATATCCGTATAATTTCCAAGAACTTGGAAGACTAAACAAATGCAATTTGATGTTATGTTCTTATTTAGGGGGAAAAAAAGCAAACAAATCTATAAGCCTAAGGAGAAATTGTTCTTCGTTAAAACAAATCAACTACCCATTCACACCTCCAAACTAAAACAGAGAGCACCAGCATGATCTATATTTTCACAGAGATAAACATTGGGATAATAATGCTTGCAGCTATGGGCAATTTTACGTGTGTGAGCTGGGGAGTAGAGGAAAATAAATTGCAGTGACTGGTCAACTGGAATGGCCAAGGCATTTCCTAGGATAAATGTTCAAAAATTCTTCAACTGTTAGTGATAATAGGACTATACATCATATAAAGAGAGAGCTAATATAACATATATCATTCAAGTTTATCCCACTGATGGAAATAAAGGCACACTCTCAATAGATGAGGACAAAATAAAGTGAAAAGAATTAGTGCTAATAAATGATCAGGTGCTTGAAATATTCACTAATATGGTTTATCATTTGGTAAATACTATATGTAGAAATTGAGCCCATCTGCAGGAAAAAAAAAAAAAAGTAGATGTCAGTAATTCCTGCGAAGTGATGAGGGCCTAAATTAGAGTCACGGCAGGAGAAACAGAAGATGGAAATTTGAGGGGTGTTTTTCAGGATGACCAGAAAGGATTTTGTTTTGAATTGGATAGTTTAAATGACAAGAGATTTCAAAACCATGTTTCAAGCCTTCATAACACTGACATTAATAGGAAAATTGGGAGGAAGTCTATCATATCTTCTCTGAGAACATAAAAAGTTCTCAAACATGTACAGAACAGAAATAATGCAAAAACTAAAAATTTTAAAGTATACTTGAAAACATATCTCCTTGCCTTTATTCATGTACCATTTGTTTGGGTTTTTTTTTTTTTTTTTGCCTTCTTTCTGACCCATTTCAGTCCTGCCCTACCAAATCTTCTATTTCAAGCTAGATCCTCATTTTCCAGTAATGATACAGCCAAAAATGACTTTCTGTAGCCTCTTAAGCTGATTTGGTTTTCTTTATCTTTCTTCTACACTATCTGGCATCTTGCTTTCAGAATATTACCTCCTCAACTAGAATATGAACTCCTCGAGGGCAGAACCTTTGTCTTTCAACTCTTGCACCCTCATTGCCCAACACAGTGCTTAGCCCAAGATAAACATTCAATATATTAATTCATTTACTTTTTCATCACAGTAAACTGAACAAATTGAAGATTACTGCTTAGATGGGGAAATATTTTGGGACAAAAGTCCCTAGTGATAAGAAGTGTCTTAATAAGAAAAGCTCCTTCTTCTGGCTTAATAGATTAAAAAGAAAAAATCCCAAGTATCATATCAAGGATACCATGCAGGAATCCTTGACATATTTTGGAAGAAATGTAAAACCAATATCCTGAGACCACAATCGTTTATCGTCAAGTAGCAGCTGCTGTTAGAATTGATATTGATCCCTGGTAAATTGCAACCAGAGTAACCTTGTTAGATCATCACAAAATTCTCCCACTACATCATTTAGCTATGAGATGCTTCCTTAACTTGTGTCCTTAGGTTTCTCTCTTCTATAATCAATCACATAAGGAAAAAAGTTGTGTATAGAGGTAACCCAAAATGCTTTTAGGCATTTTTCAGCTAACTATTCTCTAGAAGAAAATATAAGATAAATGCATAAAATACAATGATTACTTTGAAACATCATCCTTTGAAAAGGTTTTAAACTTAGAAGGAGCTTGTAGGTGATCTAGTTCAATCCTAGACTCACTAAAGTGAAGAGACTGAGTCTGATTAAGTGATATGACCAAGGCTGAAGTGTCAGAGTTAGTTCTAGAATGTGAGATTCCTGACATCCAACTTAATTTCTTTTATCCAGTTACCGTTAAGAAAATGAAAAGTGTTAGTTCCGTAAGTCGTAAGAAGTTTAATAGCAACTTGAAATGAGGAATCACCCTCCCTAGGCTCCTCTGCTTTTTTAGGATTATGGTGTCCCTGTGGGAACACTGAATGTTGGATTTAATCAGTAGCTTTGCCTCTTATCATTTGTAAGTTATCTAAACTCGCCACAGCTTAATTTCTTTAACTCTTAAAATGGAACAAATATTAGTACCCACCTCACAAGGCTTTGTGAAATAAAAATGAAATAGCTAATTTAAAGCACTTAGCATGGTCAGAGTAAGCACTCAACAAGTTCTGGCTGATATTACTATTACTGTTTTTATTATTTCATAAAATAAGAAGTCAAGGTTTTGATTTCCTAAATTGTAAAGACAAATCCATGTCATTATTGAGAGGGACATCACTATTTCTGTATTATCATTTTGCTTGAATTTCTGCTACTTTATCACTAGGAAGCATACATACTACAATAGCATAAATCCTACAAGGGAGAACAAAAGTTTCTTATATTTCTCTTTCTTTTGTTTTAGTGATGGATTAGTAAAAATCTCAAAAGGTCATTACAATATGCGTGGAAACATTATTAAAACATCTTCATCAAAGTCATGAAATCTTAACTGATGGCAAGGTGATAAAGGTGCAAAATAAAGCATGCAGAATTATGTTTTCTGAGTAGTCAAACATTCAGCCTATGCTCAATTATTTAGAAGCTGATCAAACTTGTGAAATACCAAACGCCTTCATCTTTCACCCTTCACTTCTCTTGCCTACATTTTGTCCAGTTTTTCAAATTCATGTGTATATCTATCCTAGGAGGGAAAAAAAGGGCAAAAAGAGGAGGAAAACTGCAAATCTGTTAATATAGTAGTTTCTTAGAAGATTGGAAAGGAGTGGAGAAAAATTTAAATTGTAATGCTAGGTCCATTGTGGATCACCTGCTCCACCAATGTGAGCAGCTACAATTCCTCTGTCTTCTGCTGGCATGGATACTTGAGACTTAGCTGATGTGTTTCGAAAGAGGTCGAATACTTAATCTTTAAAACTACTCACCACAAATGACTGAATGATCCTGCAGCAATTGAAACCATGTCTTCCTCCATAAAAATGCATTGACACTCTTACATTAAATTCAACTTTCCAATATCATTAAAGCTAAAGTATCTTTAGCCCCATCAATTTATTAGCCATTTTGACTCATTGTTGTTGCACTGAATATACAATTTATTATGCTAAATAGACACAAATCTAGGTCACTCGAAAGGGAGAGACAAAGTGTATCCATATTAACAGAAAAAAGTCTGTGCAGAAATTCCAAAATTGTACCGAACATTTAACTGAAAATAGAAGGCAGTCTGCATTTAAATAAATATATCAAAGAGAAGAAAGATGGCAATGGAATCTAAAACCTATTGATAGACTCAATACACAAACAGGCAATGGCTGGATCATATATGAAAACTGCAGCGTAATCCACACTTAAAGCAAACTGCCCAGGAAACCACATCTACAATAAACAGCCCGGAAAGGCAGTCGGCTGTACGTCAGACTTGCAGCAAGCCTGATTGTTACTTCTAGTAGCAATCCAGGAAACTGTTAATACCTTCTGTTAACTATTGATCCTAAATGACCAGGATTTGATTAATAACTAAGCAGCTTCCTTAATTTTTGTCTCCACTTTTAACTCGGAACCAATCAGTGAAAATAAATATGCTCCCCTAACCAATCCCAGAGGATGTCCTGCTTCTCATCAGCCCGCTTATCGAGTCCCCACGCCAGCAGCCACCAAACAGGCCATACCTGAAGCCTTCTCTTTTCGCCTCTATAAAGCTTTTCCATTCCTCTGCCTTTGTGTCTCTGCCACAGTGGCTGACTCCCTTGCTATAGCGAACTGAATAAATCGCCTTTGCTTTTCTTATTCGATTGGTCTTCATTTATTTCAACATGATTGAGCACCTACTGCACGTCCATCAATAGACAGCATGCTAAGATGTATTAAATAGTCAATCTTCACAATATTCTGTGAAGATTTTTTTTTGTCCCCATTTTACAGATCTAGAGCACTGAAGGTTGCAGAAATTTAGACAGCTTCTCATGTTCTCCTATTCATATCATGCTAAAGTAAGTACTTTTGGTATATTACTTTGATCAAACTTTTTGAGATAATATTAAAAGGATATCTAACAATAATAACACCAACATATATAAAATTGGTGAATGCTTTCTGGCATTACTTGCATTTGTATCTATCATCTTGCTAGATAAATATCAACATTGTTTTTTTTTTAATTTGACTCATTGCTTTAAGGTTATAATTTATCAAAATATAGAGAGAGAATTTAAAATAATTAAAACCACAATAAAAATAACTTCCATAACGTATTTGCTATAAGAACACATCAGCAGAAATACTTGGCTTGTCAAGCAGTGATTGCATCAACAAGTTGTTCATAGACAATGTGTAGGAAACCTCATAAAAGAATGTAATTGTTTCTAATTGACAAGGAAACAAGTAAAAACGAAATTTGAGTGATTCTAAAAGAAAGTAATAAGTATTGATTTGCCTAGAACTTCAGATACTCTGCAATTTTTTTTTTTAAAGTTAATTGCCTAACAATCATATAAGTACCATGTTTGTTTTACAAATGAAGAAACAAACTTGTTAAGATATTCAGAACATTAGCTAAAGCTTCTCAGCTAGTAAGCAGGAGAGTCTATATTCAAAAACTGAATTACTTTTTGGTTTCAAAGTCCAACAAATATACTCAAAAATATTTGACTAAACTTTACTTTAAAATGGTCCCTTACTGTATAACTTGGCCACAGAACCTAAAATGGAAATAATTTATTTTCTAACTATAAAACAACATAACTTAGCTTTATAAAAAAGAAGGGAGGAAAACAGCATTTGCACATATTAGAAATTATCATTAAAGTTATATAAAGCAAGACTGAAAAAAATAGAAAAATATAGATGACTAATAAGGCTTTTTAATGCCTGAAAATAAAATGATATTTAAGCACAATCCCTTTAACAAGGACCTGAAAAAGTAAAAAGAAATCTACAGATAATATTGTTTAAATAATAACGTGGAATAAGAAATGATGGCTAAAGGCCAAATAATTCCTCATGTGGCTTCTATTTGTCTCACTAATTCCACTTAGTTAAAACTTTTATTAAGAATTTCTTGCATTAAGCATAAATAAATATGAACAGAAAGTTGAAATTTGAGAATCCTTATAAAAAGAAAAAGATTTAAGCTCTTGGCCTTTACAAAATTTCATGTTAAGAAAGGGAAACTATTTTCTTGAAATGTCCCTGTTTTAATAAAAGTAATGAATTTGTTACATAAAATCATAAACGTCAAAGTTATTATTTGGTCATTTTGCTAAGTGTACAGAGAAAAAAAAAGTATCTTCTTCACAAACCTTAAAGATTTTGCTCCTTCCCATAAACAAATGTTCAATAACCTATCAGTTGATTTAATTTTTAAACATTTTAGTTACATCTCCTCTCCACTGAGCTACAAGATATATTTTTCATTTAAAGGGAAAATTAACTGAGGTCTCCATCTTTGCCTCTTTCTACATCAGACCTTCTAAATAGGGGTGGATAAACAAAAGGTATGGGGAAGGTTGGGGGATGCATTTTACAAGAAAAGCACTTAAAGAATTTCCCAAACAACATGTATCTCAGAGGTTGAGGTTGATGCTGAGAAAAACAACCATATTGAAAATATCATGTTCCAATAACTTTGAAGCAACAGTATGTGGCGTAGAGACAGACTGTTCACTTAGAATCCTGCCCTTCGACTGGCTGTGTGACACCAGTCAAATCACTTAACTTTGTGATAAGTTTCTCTATTAGCAAGATGGAGATAACAATAATAGAACCTCATGGGATTATTGTAACTATTAAGAGACAATATATATGTGTTGACACACAGTAAACACTAGGTTTATTACTGCTGTCAATTTGAAATAAAGCAAGTGACTTCATTTTAAAGAATGAGCAGCAAGTTGAAAGTTCCCTTATGCCTATGGTCAAGGCAAATGGGATGCTGTTGTTCACCACCTATGATGCTGTTCTTAAACAAAGGAAGAGACCAAGAGAAGAGAACTGCTTTCTAGGAAAAAGTTAAACATCATGTTTATACCTTTTCAATGGAAGAAACTGACCACAGGCATTATTTTACAGCTTCTCCATGCTCCATGAAGGCTAATGGACACTTGAATGTCAACACTGTCATGCTGTACCCTCTCTATATACCTGTGTGCCTCTTTTGTTAACCTTAGTACTTCTTGAAAGTAGTAGTTTTGTCAAAATTCTTTGCATCTCAAGTGTCTAATAATGCCTCACATGTAGAGGCCCTCGGTACATATTAAATGCACGATGAATGAATTTTCAAAAATAAACAAATGAATACATGGATTGACAGTTTTTAGAGAAAGAATGGTATTCATACAGAGTGGGCTTAATATTTTAAGTGAAATATAAATTCTTCTCCGAAGCTTCTTTCAAAACTTAAATCTACACCTTAGAAATAATTCAGAAGTCCCTCAGTGTGGTGGACTTAGTTCAAAGGATTACAGTTTTTTGTTTCTACTTCAACTTGACAGAAAATATTTAATGTCTGTTAAATGAATAAAAAAGAGGTGTACTTGCATTGCCTCTTGACCAATAAGTCACATTATCTTATTAAGACAAAAAGTAGAGAAACCTATCTTGGGAAGAATTTTTATTTATAAACACACACAGATTTATTTCTTTAAATTGGTTGTAGATTTTCCAAAATTAAGATTTGCTTTAACTAAGACTAAGAAAAGTTTCCCCTTCTGAAACCTGAGGGTATCTCAGAGCGCATTTCCCATGCTTGCTTTCCAAAATGAACTCTACATGGCAAGCTTAGCATAGTTTTTGTTGGTGTAACAATTTAGGAATCACACTGAGTTGAGCTATAAAATTATTTTGTAGTATTAATGTTTATAATGTATTTCCATGATTTTCTTTCTCAGAAATAATATGAGAAATGGTATATAATTTCTTCTTACCCTATTTGAGTCAATTCTTGCTCTGGAAGTATAGATGGGAGGTGGGATGTTAAAAGCCTGAGGGACCAGGTATTCCTCAGCATCCATCATGTCTTCTAAATCCTCTTCATCCAAGAGATTCTGAAAGAACTTGCTGTCATTTGGACTGGGAAGCTTCATGCGATCATCACCCTGAAAAATTGCCCATCAGACACATCAAAAAATGATCCTTCCCCTCATCTTAAACATGTGGCCTTTGGAGCAAATTTATGTAATAGCAAAACAAATGGTTGAAAATTCATGCGTTCATTCAAAATAATAACAATAATTCTTTAGCACAGCTACCAGCCATAAAGAAGCCTGTCACATACTTAGAGATGACAGGGGAAGATAAATACATTTAGCACAGGAAGAATGTGATAAATGCCAGTAGAGATGATAAAGCAGAATGCTGTGGCTGTTTTGAGGGAGGCATAATCCATTTCAGATCTGAGAATAATGGTAGGCTTGATTACCAAGATGGCGTTTGAGCTGTGACTTTAAGAATAAATAATAAAGGGCAATGAACTTATCAATCTTTATTTGACTTGGTTGGGTTGGCAGTGTAGTTATCAGTCCACATAGGCTCCATGAGTTGCTCTGTAGCATAACATTGTTAAAGTGATAGCATTTGAAATCACAGCACAAGTGGTAAATAACATAAATGGGGTGGGACAGACATCAAAACTACTGTTACACCCTTGCCTCATCTACTTCTTAAATAGAACTAAAATTTTTTTTCAAAGTTACATGATATTTTTGTAAACAATTTGTTTCTGTAAGTTGAGGAAAAGATAACAAGAAATCATTATCTACTAAAACCTGACTTTTCTCTTCATGTCAAACTATTGATGTAAATACTACCTTGTTTTACTGAGGAAACTTAACTCAGTATTACCCAAGGTCCACTTGTTTATGCTTTAGGTAAAGATAATTATAAAGAAGTATGTTATAATTTTTAAATTATCAAATCCATTTTTTCTAGTGTTAAATATACAATGTTCTTTTGACCTGTTATTTTATTCATGTACATTAATTCATTTGAATCTGAGTCATTGCTTGGATAGTGCATACCTCCCAAGAGAAAACAAAACATATTTAGAAATATTTTTTGAGGAAATCAAATGTCAATATATTGAACCTTTTAATTCACTGTCTTCGATCATGGTCATGGTTATAACAAAAATCCATCTTCCTTTTATTTTAAGAAGAGAAGATTACAACAATGAACATGACTTACACATAATGTTAATAAAAAGCAGAATACTAAAGGGCTTGTCTGAGGATAAAAGCCTTTTTATATACATGAATAATCATAAATATCTGGCTGTTCAAGAGTAGAGGCACTTGACTACTAAGAGAAGATGCTTAGAAGTGGTCCTGACATCAAGTAAAAGTCATTTAATATGATATTGTTTAGTTAATAGACTTATGAGTCACGATTTCCAGTTCCAAAGTTCAGATATTATTCCTATTTTGCAGCGAGTTTGCCATTGGGATAGTCTTAAAAATCTAAGTCAAATGTACTAACCTGGATAACTAGGTATCTTTGAGGGTCTCGAGCCATCCTTGAAAATTCAGCAGCCAGTTCCTTAAATTTAGGTCTACTGTCAGCATCAATCATCCAACCTAGAAATTACATGCAACAAAAGAGTCACTCTATCCATAATTAGGAAGAAGTGGGATGTAAATTTCATGAAACTATAGGCTAAGTTTGAAAAATATTGTTTTAATAAAGTGATGTGAAAAACAAAGAAAGCTAATAAAAGAAACAATTCAATAGGTGAGATTCTATCTCAGTTTGTTGATATTTATAACTAAATGTAATATATTGTAAACTCACACAAGCTTTTTATTTTGTTGATCTAATTTAAGATTAATTTTTCTTTATAGAAAGTATAACTTAGGCTACCATAGGAACTTACAGAACCTCAGATCTTTTTATGTTTGGTGTGAAAAGAATCTTTTAAAAAACTTTTCTTTGATTGGTATAGAAGAGGTGATTGGAACATAATTTATCATTTTATATCATGCGTGACATGGAATAAAAAAGCTTTGGTTACAATGCGGTACGCCAGCACAAAGGGGAAAAAAAGGAATAGAAAGCAACTTTCTTATGTGACGTTTGTCCTGGTGGGAAAAAGCTAATGCAAAGTGATTGGTAATGTTTGTTCAGCAATAGCGATTAGCTTATCTTAGTGCCAGCATTTCTAGCATAAAATTACTATCAGCAATTTTCAAGGTAGGTATTATGATTTAGCTGGGAGTCTAGATAAAGTGGGTCTTATCTCCCCAGGCTCTGTTTAACTGATGAAATGACAAGAATAAAAGCCCCAAGCTTTCCTTGATTTTATTGCCAAATGACCATTTTCTTAGGTTTTAAAACTCCTAAAATCAAGGTAAAACTCCCTATTAAGCAAAATGTTTCCCCAATTTTTCAATATTTCATCAGCGTGTCTAAATGAAGTATCTAAATCATCGCATATAATGATCAAATTATGTAGTGCATGCATGTTTTTACCTTTCTTCCACAGATGACTACTGAACAATGTTTGACTCAGTAAAACTATATAAAGCCTGTTTCTCCTTTTTCTGGGAATTCAATTTTTATTCTTGTTCTGGGAAGTCTCTGGGTATCATTTTCCGTATCATTAATATTATTCGATTTTTTTCTCTCCTAACAAAACTCAAATGCTCTATTATTTTATATGCATCCACTAAAAAAAGAATGCTATTGATACCAGGATGCTGAGAAAATAGGTGTTTCTGGAACTCTACTGGAATCAAAAAAGGTTAAATTCACAATGAGGTATCAGTTTCTTTCTAACTAAATATTGAGTAAATAGAACTATGCTTAGAGAAAAGGGCATGCTGACCTGAACTGAAAAGCACATTTTTTATTTCTCCCCTCACTGTCAGAATGTATCACACATGTCATGAATATAAATCTGAGTAGACCTGGGTCCAAAGTCTCTTACTAATAAGATGCTTATTCACCTTCACCGGTTTGTTTCCTTGCTCACCCTGTGTAAATCAAAAGGGGAAAACCCCAGATTACACAAGAAAGATTGCTGAATGCTAATCTCACTTAAATTAAGTCAGAAACTCCAGAGACTTCCTTAATTCTATTTAAATTAAGAGCCTAGGCTTCCAAAACACATTTATAATACATATGTGTCTGGGGCATAGAATGGGGGAAAAAAGTAAGAGAGTTAGGTTTAAACAAATGACCAAGTTGAAAAAAAGCAAATATTCATCATTTTTTCAGTTCAGTGTAGATTCATGCCTTTCCACTTCCCCCTCTGCCTTGCTAATTTCCTGTTGACTGAAATTGGCAAACCTATTTCCATTTAATTCACTTTTTAAACTGTCAATTTCCAACTCTTTTTATATTTAGATCATTTATTTCATCTGCTTTTTTCCTTTAAAGGTTATTAACATTATGATTAATTATATCTCTTAATGAGAAACAATTTGATTGTCATAGAAATGATAAGCATCAAAGTGAAATAAATAATTGTTAAGAGTCATGTAACTCATAGCTTGAAAGCATGATGTTGCTCCATATTAACAATAATCACAACACAAGTGTTTACATTCTCTTTTCATAATTATCTTGGAACTTTTGATATTTTTCAGTATACCAAAAAGTTGTGCAGGTTGATTAATCTGTACTATTCCTTTACTAAGAATGATGACGGTGATGATAAAATTATTTTGCAGTCTTACATTTGACCATGACCATGTAAACGTCAATAGTGCAGATGGGAGGCTGGGGCAGACGTTCTCCTTTTTCTAATAAATCGGGAATTTCTCTGGTTGGAATTCCATCGTAGGGTTTTCCTCCGAAGGTCATCAATTCCCATATAGTGACTCCTAAATTGGAGATCAAATTATTACACAAGCACACTAAACATACTTTGAACAAACCAGCGATATGCCAGGGGTGAAAGAATGCTTCCTAGAGGGTAATTTAAAATATTCTAAGGAAAGGTTCTTCAGATTCCTACATCCATTATAAGAAGCCCAACAACAAAATCTTTGTGAGAAATTCAATTTTCTTATTATTGTCTTGAAATTTTTAATGGGTAGTGTAGACAATTCAGAGTGAGTATCTGGTTACAGAATCTGGTCCCCATTTCTACTTGTAAGTAACACTACTGTCTGCTGACCCAATTTATACTGCACCACATTAGAGCCTGTAGAACAATTTATTTACTATATGCATGTGAATTCAGCACCAAGTAAATATGATTAGGTAAAATCTGATATTGACTAATTTTGAGGTTAACATATTTGCCATTAAGAGCCCTAAAGACCAAACTGAGGTTCCAGAATGATTAAGTACATTGTAGTAAATAACTGTGGCTCTCTTTTTAACTAACACCAAGAACAAGTGGAATAAAACAGATTCCTTTCTCTACACATACGAAAGACTGAGTGAAGAATGATCTGTACGTAAGATAAAATACATGTGAAGTGGGCATCCCAAAATGGAAGGGAATCAACAACGGTTTATTCCTTAAGTAATGGAATCAGTTTTTCAATCACTAGAACATTGGTTTCCTCTATAAAAGCAAATACCCTAAATACTAGCAAACAAATAGCCAGCTTTGATAATAATAATGATTATAATTTTAGCAGTAATATACATACTACAGATCTTTTCTTTATAATCTAATAATTACGTAATTTAAAAGTTACAGTTTTCTTAAGGATAAAGGTTGCTTGTTCAGAAATACCTATCTGGGCACAATAGTAATAACAAGTGAATTTTGATTGATGCATATAAGTATCTTCTAATATAAAATCCATTAATTACGGATATGTTCTCTTTTCCACTGCCATCTGTAATGAGTTATTTATTCAAATTGAAGTCTTTTCTAGCTCATAATAGTTTTCCTTGACTGATAATAAAATGGAAAGCTTAAAATATAAAAATATATGTCAATTTCAAATTATCATTCGTAATAGTATCGCTAACAAATCACCTGATTTTTGGGGTTAACATTTATAATCCTATGATTCTTAGGTATAATATAAACATGTAATTAGTGACACAATTTTACTGTTTGATCATTATTAAATCCTACTTGATTTTGCACACTAAAGAATGGCTCCATATAACCCATGATTAAAACTCGGTGTCCATGAGGCAGGCTGGAACAAGTTAAGAAATGGATTACTGTCCATTTCTATTCAGTCAATCAAATTTATAGAATATGTATTTAAGGAGAACATTATTAACTTACATTTGCAGTTATAAAACATATCACACCTCTATCAGAACTTCTAATATAAGTATGATGCACAGCAATTACAAGTCAAAATAACAGAAAATACAATGAGCAGAAACATATAAATATAAAAACTAAAGCAGAAAAATCACAATGCTCAGTTGTGTCAATAATATTCCAATTATACCTTTGCAGAAGCTATGACAAGATAGGGTTAAACAGAGATAGCTTCATGTAGAAGAACAATTTCAAGAAAACTAAATCAGAAACATCCTCAAAACTTACAATACAATTCAATCATTTGAAGATAAAAACCATAGTAAATGCATATTTATTTTTATAAAAATAAAGATGCACCCAGTGGCAATTTTCCACAAAGGTTCACAGTAAACACAATTATGTATCTTTCTCTGCCTTCATGCCTTTTGCAACCAGCTATGATATATCATAAAAATCTTAAAATGCCTTGTGGATATGAGTTGATGTCCTATGCTATGTTTTAAAACAGAGTTCATTCTATCTATCTATCTATCTATCTATCTATCTATCTATCTATCTATCTATCTATCTATCTATTTTTCACTAAACAGCTTCTGAGATCTTGCAACTCAACACAAAGAAAAACATTATAGTCTAAAAAACAGGATTTTCTCCAAAAGATAAATTTTACTATTAAAAATGTGATCGCCCTGTCAACATGTACTTTAATGTGTATATGTATTTACTTATTTTAGAGGTCATTTAAAATTTGCCTGAGGCAGCCTGCCACGTTTAGTTCAAGGAAATATAAATAGGGGGGAAAAAGGAAAAGAAAAGAAAAAGAAAAAATATAATAATATATAAATCTATCATATAAAATATATGTCTATCTAGGTCATATAATATAAATGCTAATCTATACCATATAATATATAAATGTTTATCTATATACTAATGTACATCATATAATATACACATCTGTCTCATATTTATAATGTGTATAACATATGATATAAATAATAATATAGGATATATTTCTTTTTTATTTGGTCCTTACAGTTTAACTAAGTTTTGTCAAGTATTCCCCTTTCCTTGCCTAAATCTCAAGCATACAACTCTCTACTCCTAAGCTGAGCAGAATACATGAGTCCTTCAAGAAAATTTAACACCTACTACAATATGCACATATGGAAGGAAAAACTATCCTATAGAAATGTCTTTTTTTTTTTTAATAATTTATGCTTTTCTAGACAAGCCCTAACAGTTCTTTAGAGACTGAATGACTTAATTTTTTCTAAAAACAGAAAAGATAAAACTAAGCTTAAATTTGAGTAAATTGTATCATGCTTTTCAGTCTCAGCACCACTTTTTATTTAAACAAGCACTGTGCTTTTTATCTGTAAGAGGTACTAGTTTTATTTGGTATACATAAACTTAGAAAAGGCATTGACTTATTCTTACTAATACTTAGATGGACTTTAGTTGTAAATAGCCAGACAGATACTAAGAAGGTCATCTCAAAAATATAGTTAAATGCAATTAAATAAATGTTCTAAATTTTAAATCACTATTTTTGAGTTCATATTATTAATTCTCTTTACCCCAAAAGTAGCTTGTAAATTAAAATTAAAGCTTTAATTAGCTCTTATCTCTTCCCTCACATTTATTGCTGTCACCCTACTGCTTTCGGTAATTGTTCTTTGTTTTAACAACGGTATTTTCTTACCATAGAACGTAGATTCTCATAAGAAAAGCAAAGTTATTTTTAGAACATTCATTACATATAGTTATATTTTCAAAGATTTGTTGAAAATTAAGGCCATAAGAGTCTATGAAATTGTCCCTAAACTAAAATTGCTGAGTTACTTTCTATCAAAATGATCAGACAAGTTGCTACCAAACCAAAAGTTACGGTAGACAACTCAAGCAAGATATTAATATATTACATTTTAGAGAATCAAGAAACCTAATATGATTATTTTTTCTTTAAAAGCCTTATATCACAATGGAGAATTATTTACCATAGCTCCAAACGTCGCTCTGATGGGTGAACTTCCTATAATGTATACACTCCAGAGCCATCCATTTAATTGGCATCTATAGAGAAATAAGAAGTGAAAGTCTTATAGTTATATAAAAAGTCATTTCTATATCATTTCCTAAATATGAGTCTCTGGATTCACCTCAATTGTATTTTTGATTGTGTGTGGAGAAAAGAGAAATAGGAATGTGTTATTTTCAATACAGGGAACAAATGAATTGAAATTTAATCTTAAAATGAATTAACCTAAAGGTATATTTATTTTTAAAAGCTTCATAAACAGTGAAAAGTAAAATAATAAAATAGAAGTCATCTTTCTATAGTTCTTAATTAATGTTTGGTAATTGTCACTGTTAATATTATGACTCACAATAGTAATTCTAAACATCTAACACATGTACTTTTAAAAATGTGGTCATATTATATTTTTTCCCTCAAAATGAGATTCCTTCCATTTTCAGTAATCCTTTTCCATTCTCAGACAAATTTCAGGCTACCAGTTAAATGGACTTTTTCTACACTTGCCCCCTCCCATCTCCTCTTTGGTCCCTAAAACACCTAAAATAATGAATTCCAAAGTTAGCCTTGCTTTGTTCCCAGCCACAAATGATCTCCCTTGTCTTGGTTAGCCAGTATTGAAGATAGGTAACATTTTCAAAATAGGAATTACATAAAAGGATTGAGAGAGTTAGTACAAATCCATCATCACTGCAAGGAAAGCAACTCAACTCACATACCCCGCTGCTGATGGGTCAGCAGAATGAGCTTCAACCACGAAGGGCAGCATTATATAGCTGGGAATATAATTAGATTCTATGGAATAAAGATAAACACTTCTACTTTGCAGTTGAAAGCTTAAAACTAAATAGGCCTTTGAAATCAAGAGGTTGGCTGCTCACCAAGGTGACACCAAGGTAACTCTGTGACAGAATCATGGTATTCAGTGAAAGGGAACAGAAGACACATTGAAAATAATTTCCCTATGGGCAAGGAGTTAGCCGACTTTATGGACTACGGACACTGTGTTAAAGCAGTAAGTTTAAATCACAGGTGGCTTGATAAAGACTTAATGGTTACTAGGCATTTAAAGCTCTAATGAATCTTGCTTTAGACAAATCTTACAGCTGTATGTTCTCAAGACAAGTGAAGTCATGTGATTTATAGACTTCTACTTCTGTGCAATCTTGTAGTGAATTTCAAAGCTGAGGTCTCAAACTGCTGCAATTTGTAGTAAACAGGCAAAATAGGCTAATAAATTCCAGGAAAAGCTGGATAATGCTATAAGATTGAAGTCTTTTTAAAAAATAAATTTTGTGTTCTTTTGCTTTGTGATAAGATTTGAATATATAGTTACAGGAGAGTTTAGTGTAAAAATGAATGTTAAGCATGGAAGCGTATCATTGCAAAATATTTATAATACATGTTTGGATGGCCCATGATGAATAAGGCACATAATAAACATATTTGTATGACATATGAATTACCTTATTGTTAGCGTGAGCTTATAGGTCATCCTACATTTAGGCTGCATTTGCTTATTTCATTTGTCCTCTCCTGATCTAAGTTTTTTCCAGGCCAACCTAGAGGGACCTCTTTATGAAGAGGAGACATCCTAGACGGCTAGCCAAGACTGGCAAGCTACACAGCAGGTTAATGAAGAAAGACGAGAGCTGGAACTAAGGCATGGATTGAGACCACATGGTGAGTGAGAGAGGCAGAAACACAGCTGTCGGTCAGGGCCTGAGGCTGGAGAATCAGAAAAGATAGAAGAGGCAGTGGCACTGTTTACAACCCTGGGATACAGCAGTTCCCATTGAAGTGGGGGGAGTCAGATAATAAAGTAAATTGGTAACTCACACCCTATGATGAAAACTAAAAAAAAGAAAAGAAAAAAAAGGAAAAGAAAAGAAAAGAAAAGAAAAGAAAAGAAAAGAAAAGAAAAGAAAAGAAAAGAAAAGAAAAGAAAATAGAGCCAGATAAGAGGAACCTGTTGCTTCTGGTATAGGAGGACTAGAAGTTAAGTAAGATGATCAACTTTCCAATAGTTACAGTTCTTGGTCATAGTGAAACTTCTCTCTAATCCATGACAGAGAAGTCGTATCTCTCTGATCTCTCTGTAATAGTCAGTCTTATGTGATTAAGATCACTGAAATAATTTCTATGGCCCTGGATTAAAGTGTAATCTCTAGAATTCCTAGGAAGCCATTCACTCTCCAACACTGGAACTGACATAAAGATCACTTGAGTCCAGACATGCAGTATCTTATTTTGGCTACTTTTCAGAAATGGAAATTGGTAATATATCCTATATATATTATACATTATATATGTGTGTATGTGTGTACATATACATATATGTGTGCATGTGTATTTTTTTTTCACCCTGGGCAGGAGAGAGGCAAATAGAAGAAGGTAGAATTGGGATTTTATAATCTCTTAAACCTCAGGTTTATTGACTTCTTCCTGTAACACATAAGGAGACAAAAGGATATCATACTATATTTTCAAGAACTATCACTCTCAAAAAGATACCCACCTTTCCTCCATCAGCATTATACTCTTTTTCATCTCCTTCCAAAAGTCTGGCTAGTCCAAAATCCGTGATTTTCACATGGTTAGGAGATTTCACTAAGACGTTACGGGCTGCCAAATCCCGATGAACAAGCCGTCTTTCTTCCAGGTACATCATTCCCTGAAAAACACCAAATTCCCCAAAGATAGTCAGTTAATGCCTAGGCTTTTCTATTGTCAAAAAAGGAGTTTCCTACTATTCAGTTGCAATTGCTTGATTTCTCTAGGTGAAGCCAGGATCTGGGAATATATTCAAAATTACAGAAAACATGGAATAAAAAAGCAAATCACAAATAGCTTTTGGCCTTTTTTCCACTAAAACCCTATTAAGAAGAATTACCTGCATGTGAGCTAAATGTTAGACCATTTTTCCCAGATACTTTCTATTTTTTTGCAAACACTTTCATTAGTGAGGTATGCATGTGTCTTAGTAGACAGGCTAACATGTACTTGGACTGACCCACATATTCCTAATTGCTTTCTTCTCAATAACTTCTGTTTCAGGTCATCTTCTCCCACATACCTGCTCCAAACAAATGCAACTATCCATAATTTTTAAAAGTATTTTATCTGAAGGTTTAATGGAGGCAAAATCACCATCATAGATTCTATCAAGTCTGAAGAATTATATTATTCTTATTAATTATGCAAAAAATGAAGTATACCCTAGAGGCATTAAAAGCCTATAATTTAAAAAATGGCTCTGATGACATTAGTAGTCATTATGAGAGCCCACAAGCGAAATTACATAGTTGATAATGACCCTCAAATTAGCCTTTAATATGCTTTCTTCATAAAACATATACTGTAATTAAAAATAAAATGTATTGCAGATGATTGTCAACAAAAGATAACTGGCTCTTCCCCCAATACACACACCCACATGTATGTATATCTGCATATATGTATATACACATTTATGTTAGATGTATATATACCATATATATTAGAATATATAGAAATAAAAAAATCCATAGAAACAATAATTATTAATGCAGCAATAGGGAAACCACAAGTCATCATGAAATGCTAGCCTTAACTAAAAGGTTAATGTAAAACCAAGGAAATGAACTCAGAGGCTTAGATTAGAGTGAACATCTTTTGTCCGAGCGAATGTATTTTTATTGACGAGTTAGGGAAAATTCTATATCTGAGGATTTCTGTGGTAAAAACAAATCAGAAGTGTTATAAAATGGCTGAGGCATACTCTCATGCCAATTGCAAATCAATGCTGTTGGCAGTTAACATTACAACCACAGGACTTTGAAGGATTAACGGTTTCTGATATCAAAACAAAAGCTGGGAAAAACAGACACATAAATCACAGAGGTCAAAAAATTATGAACCGTATCCCCGGTGTAGTGGAAAGTGAATATTGCTTCAAACAGCATCAGAGCCAAGCGCTATATAAATGCCCATTAAACACAACCAGTGGAGATGCTGCCTGATATGGTCCAATCAGTCAGCAGCTGGGTGACATCACATGTCTTAGTGTTTTCTGAAATCAGCCTACCACTGGGATTTATGAAGTTTTTGCCCTCCTTCCTAAGCAGTGCCTTTTGTTTGATTACACCAAATTGGAAATTTCTAGAATAAAGTGAATCTGAAAACATATAGCCCTTTGCAGGCTTTAAAGGATAAAAAGATAGACTTCCTGCCTTGGAGATAAAGTACGTTCAGTAATTTTGTCCCTGTAAGAAGTATCCACAAAAACACTCATCATTCTCTTTCTTACCACCTTCATAACAGAATATGGGAAGTGTGCTGGTAACAAGTTAATATTCAGATCCACACACAATTACAGAACACATACTAAGTGCCAGGCGCTGTGCTGGAAACCAGAGAGCCAAAAGAGAGTCAGAAAGGGTCTACGCATTAAAGGAGGACAAAAGCTAATTAACAAAGTGGGCAGATATGGGGTTTAAACTTGAGTGGATCAGTGTGATGCATGTAATGCATTTAGAGAGAGCAGGATTTTGAGAACCATCTGTAGTACAGCCTGGCGAGTGTGCATGAGTAGGCAGGCTTCTGAGAGGCACTGAGGCCCAAGTAAGCTTTGAAGGATTGATGTCCACCGGTTGGATTGTGGTCAGAGAGAACAAACACAAGGGCATTGACAGCATGGTCTACTTGGATAAGGGAATATAAGTCTGTATTTCTGAAGCATTATGTATCTGGAGAGTGGTGAGACTGAGAAAGTAGGAAGAGGCTAGACCCAAGCAGGGCCCCTTACATGTCATGACAGAGAATTCAGACTTTGCACTTTATGCAGCAATCAATGTGGTGATGTGGAAGTTGTTTAAAAAAGGAGAATGACAGTTATCACTGGACCCTTGAAAATATCCCCTGGTGCCAGAATAGATGACAGATGGGACACAAAGACAGCTGAAGTCAGAAGTCACGTGATAGAAGAAAAGTGATGAGAGTGTAAAATAAAGTTTGTGAATTGACAGTCCATGAGTTAAACCCATTTTTCTTTCTTTCTTTCTTTCTTTCTTTCTTTTTTTTTTTTTTTTTTTGTCCCCACACTGGGCAAGTTTCAAATATCCTCTTTAGCTGATAGTGGCTGCACCCCATTGCAGGCATCAGGTTCCCAGTTTGGCAGGATACCCCCAGACCCCGTCACTTTTCAGGAGCTTGGCTTTTATTGTTTACCATGATCACTCAGTTCCTACATGCATGAATGTCTGAATTGTCAACAAAATGAGGCCAGAAGGAATATTAGGAAGAGAACAATTTCAAGGTACATTTATGAAATAAAATAACCAAATAATTGACTGAACAATGAAGAAGAGAGTTGAGAATAATTCTGTGTTTTTGACTTTTGTAATTTAGGCGGATAGTTACCTTAACTAGATATTATCCTAATGTAAATATGTGTAGGACATATATATACTATACCTGTAGGGAATTAACATTCACCAGGATATTTAAGACTCTAATGACACATTCTGTGGTACAAAAAAAGCCCGAAAAACTCCAAAAAGGTCTTTGATATTCTATGCACAAAGCCTCAGCAGGTGATAGACCATCCTGAACCTCAATAGTGTTTGTCTACAAAAAAGTATTTTCTTTAAAATAATGAGAGCTAAATTCAGAAAACCAGATGATAATCTCTATGGTTTCCCCAGCCACCTGACCACAATGAAAAGATATAAAAACAGAAGCATTTGTATCATTACCAGACCATCAAAATTCAGTTCATGTGGTTGCTGTGTAACTATGAAACATCACTGTACAAATGGACACTTTCAGATCATTAATTATAACTACCACCTTAGTCCTACTTTCACACCCTGAATGAGAGTGTTGAATCATCTGTGGATTACTCACAATAGGTATCTCCCCATCACAGTCATTAAAATAGGACTTCCTTACTGGAAGATCTCATTAGAATCACATTCTCGGCTAGATTCCTTCAAAATAAAATAACTCCTTAAATCAGAGTGTGATGCAATCAAGGAGGCAGACAGTTATTAGAAATAACAGTGACAAAAATACACTGGATGAAGTCCCTTGAAGTCTGAAGATGATTAAAGACGGCCCATTCATTATGATAGAGAGATGCTACATTGGTTGAGAAGAAACCTCTTACTTTGCCTTGTAGCAGCTCCCATGTCCTTGCCACACTAGCTCAGACTGAGTACATTGTAGGGATACTAACACTGACAGTAACCTCAGCTAACATTGACTGAGCACTTAAAACATGGCAGGTGTTCAACTAAATACCTCTACATTGGTGGGTTGACTTAATCCTATGAGATGAATAACTGTTTTCATCCCATTTTAAATATGAGAAAAGCAAGGCTAAGAGAGCTCAAGTTACCTGCTCCAAGTCATCTATCCAGTGAGCAGCAGAACTGGGGGCTTTAGTCCCTTGCTGCAGGACTTAAAGTCTGCACATTTACCCCTACCCCCTCTCTTGATGGGTCACAGGGAAGTGTGGGCATGCAGAAAATAATGTACATAGTGACGTCATATAGATTTAAAAGATCCTAGTACTTCTGCAGAAAAAAATATAATATATGTTTCTGTGAATCCCAGGGTATAATGAAGGTGATTGACATGCTTGTATTTAAAATTCAGCTAAATTACAGCAACTTTTATAATTTAGCAAGAATTTAAATTGTGTAAATTGGAAACTCAGTTCTTGCTTTGGCCACAGGATATACAGGATGGTGGAGTAGGTTTGAGCATAGATTCTGGCGTCAGTTGCTTGGCTAGAACCCCAGCTCTGCCATGTTCTAGCTGTGTGACTCTGGCAAGTTAAATTAACCCCTCTGTCACTCACCTTCCTCCTCTCTAAAAGAGCCATAACAGCACCTCTCCCACGGGTTGCTGGGATGATGAAATCGTATGTAAAGCAGTTAAATTCTAAGCAGCATGTAGCAAGTGCAGAACATGCAAGTTTTGATTATTGTTCCACAGACAGGTATCAACAGCCCTAGTGTGCATCAGAGGCATTTACCCTCATTAACTTGAATTGCCTATTTCAGAAAATCCATGAACCTCAACTAATACATCACAGTGGGTGTTCAATAAATGTTTGCAAATGGTGATAGATATCCCCATAACCTGCCCATCATGATTAATGTGTGGATAAAAATTTCATAATAATTACTGTTCCAAGTATTATTTTAATAATGATTCACCTGAGGGGGCTGTCATAGGAGAAGGAAAAATTAGGGAATCTATTAAAAGATTTGGTGCTCTCCATAAACATATCACTGATGCAGGAATTTAGTGAAGAGAAAGGTCATGGACAGGATAAGTCAAAAAGTTTTCTGTGCTGCAGGATTTTTTCCATGGATGAATGAAATAGGAGATCTTCTGTACCCAAGTACCTGCCTTTCATCACTCAGCACTGAGGGGAATTTTGGGGCCGATGTGTTTTAGGAGCATTTTGTCCACTTCTTGATCCGGGTTCTGCAAATCTGATTTTACTCAAACAACTCAGAATTTACCATCTTCCACACCATTCAGATTTTACCTTTGTTCATATTTTCTCTGAATGCAGCAATAAGCTTTCAAAGAAAGCTTACTTATTTTCTGTTTTGCTCATACCTCTTAAAATGTGCGTCAATAAATACAAACGCACTAGGGAAAGTCAAATTTTACTTTTGCCTTTCAGAAATGCACTTTAATACAAAGTCCAAGGATCATTTTATTACCATTGAGTTTCAAGTTTTAATCTCTGGTTAGAATCGACTCATGTAAACTGCTCTGTGGAAAAAAAAATCAGTAACTGACAATTTTAAAGTATCGGTATCGACAAACACCTTCTTCTCAATCTTAACGATATTTGACTCACAGCTGTCTAGCAAAAATGCATTATTATGTTTTAATCCAATGTGAAAATGTATTCTGCCCAGCTGCAGGAAGCTAGCGGAAGTCAAGAGAGACCAGGATATTTCTGACAATAAATATTTGCTTCCCATATATAGGCCAGGCGACAAATTTCATCAAACATGTGCGCGGAGCTAAAAATTTCGAGCTGCAGTCAGCTCTCACAGGCATTAATCTCCGGAGTTAGCAAGAGGGCACTTTTTTTTCCTGTTTTCATTCTAACAACCTGAAACTTTCTTAATATCAGGAAACTTCAGGAAGGCTACCTTCAAATGAAAAGCACTCCTCTTTCCTACCTTTCCTTCTAAAAGCAGTTCTATCCCTGAGGCGGGGTAAAAATCTAACTATAATGCTCTCTACTGTAAGGCCAAAACAATGAGGACATTCAAGGGAAGGAAGAGACCTTTCTGGATGAAGTGACTGACTTTATCATGAAGGGGAACTGAGGGGGCTCTGTAATTAAGTCAGATGAGAAGTCTTTTTCAACCAGCAATGGCTGGTGCGTGGCACCACAGAAAGAGCACAGAACTGAGCGTTGCAAGACAGAAGTCCCAGACATGCTGCTCACAACGTTTACGACCACAGGTACTCACTTCACCTCTTCTATAAAAGTGACAGATTGGCCTAAATGATCTCTGAGGTGTCCTCCAGCTTTAAATTTTTATTCCATGATAGATGGAACTGTAAAATGTATCTGTCTAAAATATTAAATTGTGGCCAATAATAGACACAGAGAACAGTAAAGGAAGAGGTAGAGTAGGTGCCTCCCTTCGAATGGTTAGTGAGAAACGTGAGTATCATTTAGTCAAAGTCAGTTTAGTGTCCCCAGTGTTTAAGGCAAAGGACTCTAGAAATAAACCCTGGCTACTGAGTAGCTGTGTGACCCTGGTCAATTTATTGGTATTTCACTGTCTTTATTAGTTAAATGGGGATAATAGGAGTTTCCACCTTGAGAATTGTCTTGAGGATCCAATGCCTTAATGTCTATAAAACATCGAGAACATTCACTATTCCAAGATACCATGTGTTCACTAAATAAATAATCTCAAATTCATCTTTCTTATTAGAAATACAACTCAACCACCATAAAAGAAAGATAGCCAACTAAAACAGCTCTTGGGTACTCGGTACTGTTAGGTGTGGTGACTTCTGTTTCTCATTCTACCTGTCCCTGCATGTTCTTCTGATTATTTTGCTCAAAGGAAGAAAAGCAGATTCACATGGTTGTCCTAGATGGGCTTGGAGATGTAATATTCAAGGTTAATTCTCACATTTTCCAATTGCACTTATCATCATCAAGAGACATGGGTAGGTTGTAGTTCTTAGGGAGATTTTGAAATATTGAGGACAGTCGAATTTCTGTCATTTTAATAGTGTGTAATAAACACTTTATTTTTTGCTATTTGAAATACATTTTTCAGATTTGGTTCCAATAATACATATTTGTGTGCGTGTGTGTGTATGTGTGTGTGTCTATACATACTGCATATTGTAGATGCTATGGTGTGCTGTCCAGAAATCTCTTCAGGACCCAAGTACTTATAATCTCAGCTTCTGGGAGTGTTGACCACTGATGGCTTTCATTTTAGCTGCCTTCGTTTTGGGGCAGTGACACCCCAAACCCAAATGCACAGGGAGCTGCTTTGCCAGGGGCTTCACCCTTTCACAGGAGGCAGTCCACATCCAGTACTCTGTTGATGCAGAGTTACAAAGGCCATACACCTGCGGGACAATTCTGAAGAGCTGCTCTCGTTCTGGGGCACTCCGTGGGACTGGACGAAACCTCCGTTGCAATTTCATCATCGCTGGACTTTTCCTCCTACCTCGTATTGGCTTTTCGCTGTCTGCTAGGTGTTCTTGAGAACACGTACCCAAAACTTCCTAGATGTAAATTTTTCTCGGAGACTGTTTTCTGGAAGCCAAACGAAGGCAATGTGTATGACTTTTTCTTTGTTTTCTTTTGGGATCTCAAGTACACAGAATTTTAAGCTAACCCCTCCATAATTCATAGATGCTACTATAATTGTTTTCCTGTCCTCTACCTCAATCCCATTCTTCTATCCATCATAAATGGCCACAATAGTGTTTTGAATACATATCTTTTCAATCCATTGTTCATATGATTCTTTTTATCCATATTTTTTAAAAGTATTTTGTGTTATTTCCAATATATAAATAGTATTGTGCATTAAATAGGAGAATTTTTACTCATCATTAGGCTTTTTTTACATTAAAAACATGTTGCTATACATAGTCCAGTTTTTACTGCTTCTCATTGTTGCATTAAATTATACACATGAACTCACAGACATACTTTTATATATATTTACATTTATATATAAATGTATATTTACATTTATAACACAGGTGTGCACTGTCAATTTGTCGTCTGTTCCCCTATTGATGGGTACCAAACTGAACTCCATTTCTCTGACACTACAAACAAGACTGAACTGAATACATGAACATTATTTGTAAAATGCTATAAATCTGCTTAACAACAGAAATCTTCTGCTATTCAGTACCTATTTCCATGTAGAAGAATCTAGACAAACAGTAATAGTAATAGTCACTGTGGAAGATACATCATAGAGAGATTTCTTGTTAAGTGAGAACATTGAAATCATAAGGGGAAGACAAATATGACTGTGTATTTTAGCATTATATATGTTTGTACCTATAAAAGAGCTAACATTTATTTACACACTCTGCCAGGGGACTGTTTTAAGGGCTCTATAGATAGGAATTCACAAGAACTCAAGGAGATCTGTGCTACTATTATACCTATTTTAAGACAAGGAAACTAATGAACAGAGAAGTAGAAGTGCCCAAGAGTGATAGCTAGTGCATGACGAAGCCTAGAAAAACCAAGATTTGACTGCAGGCAGCTTGACTCCGTAGGCAATGATCTTAACCATTACACTACATGACCATATGTGTCAAAAGACTATATAAAACTAACAAAAGACAGTGTATACAACCGAATGATTGCTATATAGACAATAAGTGCTCCAACAGTTCAGTAAAGAGGAAACTCTTGTGCATAATACACATTTAAAGCTGACAAACAAACTTCTTTAGTTTTGCTGAGTTTCCTTAGAACAGTACCTCTGAGGGCACTTTACAAATCAATATTTGTGAATTCAACTAGGTATTTTCAACAATCTGAAGATTTCTTGGCATTTACCTGGCTCTCAATACAGATTTGTGGTTGGATTAAATAAACAATGAGACCAACGTTTTGAAAGGCTCTCCAGATAGTAGCGCTTTTTCTTTGCTGCGTAGGTGGAGCAAATGTAAAAGCCTGTGATATTTATGATAGGATGGAGGAAAACAAATCCTGCAACTGTCAGGCCAAACCCCAGATGGTGATATTAGAATAACAAGAAAAATGAATGAGGACACTCTTTAGAGATTCCTGAGGCTGGTGTGGGCAACAGGAATTTTTCTTCTTGTTCCCTATATTTTCTTCAAATATTTCTTCAGAAATTTCGTCTATCACCTTTCACAAGCTTTTGGAAATGTCCCTGGGAAAAAGGTGCCTAACAGCCTCAAAATGTCTCTTAAAGAAGCAACAAAATGATAATAATAAAACAAACAGACAAACAAAAAGTTAAAAAGCACATATGAGACAGCACTGCTTTCCTACTACATAAATCTGTGGGTAAAAAGCTCAACTGCCAGGATCAAAAGAATACTAAACACGCTACAGTTTTTCCTTCTCACTGACCTCCTGCCAATATGATTACAAATGGGAGGCGTGAATCTTATAGTGTCCACACTCTCAGGGAAGTAAACCTAAAATGGATTACTTCTGCTCCTTGGGCAGCTGATCAATAAAGATGTGGACTGCAATGAGAACGGAGATGTCTGCGGGCTGTAGTAGTTATCCTCTGTGTCTCTTTAGAAATTAATTAAAAATCAATGAAGTGTGCAACCTATTAATACAGCAACTGCTAGATTAACAGATAGAAGCCGAGCCTTTCCCTGGGCGTACCTAGTGTGCGAGAGCATTCAAACGCTAGAGGGAGGAGGTTGGATGTCTGACACCATAGTTATAACGTAGCAGAAACAGATCATTCCTAATATTCTCTAGTTTCCCAGAGTTGCATCTACTCCTTGGAAACCAGGAAGTTCAGTAGATGGGAATACATATGCAATATCTTCCTTCTTCAGACAATTACATCAGTTTTTATGAGGTATCCTTATTACAAAGCCAAACCTCTGCCGTCACACAGAACTAAAGAATTTCAATAACTATTTTCTTGTGTGGTTTACTCATTTATGAGTCTAGGCAGGTGAGTTTATTTGTAATTACTGAATATGTTTAAATAAGTTATCTTCCCATGGGGGAGAAAATGTGACACTCCTAGAAGACTAAAAGCTCCCACGTGATTGGAGCCAATTTAGCATCCGCCTATACGTGTGATTCAATCCAATTCTGCCTTTGTCTTATTTGGACGCCAGTGGACCTGGTCCGCCATGCAGATGTTAGCTGGCACAGGTAAAACTCAAAACGGTGGTGCCCATCTACCCGCCTCCGGAAGTCACCCAGCTACTTGCCAACCGCTTGCTCTGAGCCATGTCACTCTTGCTCAGGTTCCTTCCTCCTCAAAATCTTCGGACGGGTCTGAAACACATCTTCCAGTTTTAGTCTCAAGCCCTCGTTGACTAGGAAGCCCACTTTGATGCACCTGCTGGTTTCAGCTCTGTCCTTCCCCTCTGAAGGAATGCTAGGACTTTGTCTCTAGTCCCTGCACAAGAATATGGGGGAAGGAGATATCTGCTTGATACCTTGGCTTGTTTTCTATCCCCTACATCACCAAAGAAGGAGCAGCTATCACCACATAACTAAAAAAGGAGCAGGGTTCAGCTCTATTTAAACTGATAATCAGTCATCTAGCGCGTTTCTGCCGTCTTCATAGGCTCGGGGGTTACACACACTGTCACAGTAAGAATACAAATTTCACTCTTTCTTGGCCCAACCTGCTTGCAGAGCTCCTGTTGCTACCTGCCCCTTCGAAGGCTTTGCCAGACATCTCTGGGGTTCTCCAGGGAGCCTCACAGGTGCTCATGAATACTTTCTTGGTTCTTTTTCTCAGGGCTCTTCACTGATACCTGCAGCCATGTTATCCTGAGTGGGAGCTGCTGTGGAAATGCTGTCTTTGCCACGGCTGCTATCGTGGTGCTTTAGAAGTTGCAGCTTATGATAATTCAAGACAGTGAATGATGCCCTTCCATCCTCTCCTCCTCACCACGTCAGAGCACTGCTGTCTCCCACACAGCCTTGGTGAAGTGCTCTACCTGCTTCTAAACTCTGCACCATATTTTGCCCCTGGCTCTACCAATAGTTATTATTGAGACCCTAGTCTCAAAAGTCCCCTTAAAAATGTCTTCAGTAACTATAGCACCATACTCCACAAAGACTCAGACCTAATCCAAGAGTCAGGCACAGAAGACTAATACATCTGTCTTTGCTCAGTTCCCCTCTCTTTGACTTCAGGACTTTCCATCATTCCTTCATCTTCTCTTAACCTTCAACACACGTGCACACATATGCACATGCCGTCATGCTCATGTGCTAAGCCATCTCTCTCTCCTACAGCTGAAAAAAGTCCTCAAGCAACTTGACTCTGCTCATCACTCTAGCTTTTCTTGGAATTCTCCACCTGAAATTCTGTGACCCAAGCCAACCTGAACATTCTCTTGGCTCTTTTGTCTTTGCACTTACTGTTCCCTTTACCTGAAACACCCCTTCACCACACACTGCTACTCTCTTCCTACCATCCTTTAGACACAGACTTGCTTAAGTCTAACACTCTGTTAGATCACAAAGTAGATGTCATTTCCTCCACAAAGACTTCCCTCACTCCCAAGTAGAATGTGTTGCTCTATTATATAACCTCACAATGTCTGGTTTCCCCTATCTACCTCAATCCGTCTAGCTGTCTATCTTAAACTAAATCTTAACATTATCAAGCATTGTTTTAAAACAACTTTCTGTGAATGTCTACATCAATGTTCCTTTATAAAGCAGAAGAGCATACACATATTTAGGTTAGGTTACATCTTCTATGCACAAGCTTTAGAAATAGTAGATAGCATATTACAGAACGTTATCAATTTCATGTGAATGGTAGAAAAAAGCTCAAATACATCTGATGCTCAGTTGAGTACTCATCTACTGACCTGCTCAGCTTATAAAACTATTTTTTAAGAGAATTAAACACCAATGTATGGAATAGAAATAGAAAGCTATGTTTTGGCTTGCTTAAGACCTAGAAGTTAAGGATTTAAGCTGACCACCTTTCATCCTTTTGCTCTAAATCCTTACAGACTGTTAGCTGCTTAGAGCTGGGAATGGTGCATTCCTGTTGAGATGACATAACTCAGTTTGATCCTCTTCACATTTACCAATTTCATCACATTTTAGACAGTCAGTACATAGTAGTCAACTGATTGATTCCCTCTTCTCCCTACTCCATTTATTCATCCACACTCCTTCTTTTGCCTTTGAATCACCAGGTTATGGAAGAAGGCACTCAAGGCAATAATAAACATGCCCACAAACATAGAGCCTCCTAACAATTAAAAGTAAAAGAAGAAGAAAAAGGACAATAAATGTTTAGTTTTTTTGGAAGTAAATTTGTATTGCTAGTGATGATTTTTATTATGTTTTCCCTTTGCTCTCTTTTTTTTAAAGATGTTAAATATCTTCAAATTTTCAAGCTTATTTGCATATATGTTGCAACTTGCTTAGTGAGTGTTTTTACTTCCAGAAAACTTTGGAGTTTTGTACTAAATACTATCTGTTTTTCTACAAATGTAGAGAAACCAGGGCGTTGGAATTTGAAAGCTGCCCTCTTTATTTGTGCTTCTCTCTAGTTCACAGATTTATGCAGTTAATACCTCACAGGGAAGAAAGCTGAACATATACATCACACAAACTGGGTTCTAAGGGGTCATTCTCAGCCCATTCCTGTTCATTTTTGACAGTTAGAGAGTAGAATATAATGATGAGTGTTAGATATAGAACAAAACTTCCCAGGCTTCAGTATCAGCTCTGCCACTCACTAAATGAAGCTGTGTGACCTTAGCCACGTTAGCTAGCTTCTCAGTCTGCCAGTCACTTCGTCTATAAAATGGGGATAATAATAGCACCTTTCTTATAAGGTTCTTGTGAGTATTAAATAAGCTAGTTGGTGTAAAACACTTAGAATGGTGCCTGACCAATAGGAAACACTCAGTATTGTTAATTATTATTATTGTCCCTTTTATCCAACACTTTGCATTATAGATGACTCTTATTTTTCAAACTTTCAGCTTTCAAACAACTTGCAATTTTCTCAGACATTCCCAAGCATACTTTAATACTCAGAATCCCAAAGATTATCTATCACCCAACAACCACATATATTGGTATTGCTATCTTTCATAGAACAGTTTAATTTCAGCAAAATTTTATTTTGTTTTTATATACTTTTGTGTCTTTGGACAATTACTTTAGTGAAGCTTCACCTTAATGGTCAAAATAAAATAGGGTAGAAAATTAAACTGATAAGAAAAATCTTCTCATAAAATTAATACAATTAAGACATATAAAGAAATCATGAAAGATGCTGAAATTAGCATATCTCTTTAGCCTCCCTTGTAGACTCATTGAAATTAAGCTCAATGGTTATATATTAATTTTTAAAAGAGCAAAATTGAGGTACATGAAGGAAAAGCTGTAAATCTATCACTGTAGATGAGGAGTAAAGGCAAGAGAAAATTCAATATTTTATGACACTCAAGTTATCTATTACTGAATCCCACTTATAACATGTAGATCTATTGTTCACATTAAGATCATCCACTTTTGCCTCTTTTATGAATACATTATATATGAAAATTGGGGTCATCTCGTATTTGTATATATATATGCATATTCTATTGGGTTATTAGCTACTAAAAAGAAATGGAAGAAAGACTAAGCATTATATATTTTCTCTTGATCCTTTTCCACCTTATCATGTATACAGCATTCATTGTGTATACAGTTCTTTCTACATACAGTTTCTCTATGGGTAGAGGCTTGCTGGCCTGTGTAAACCAAGGCACTGGCCTTGTTCATTTCTGAATTGCCTTTGGGGACATTTCTCCTTCTTCTGAAAGTATAGTGGGCATTCACAGCCAAATAGCCCCATTTTCCTTAGGAGCTACTCAAGGAATTTAACAGCCTTCCTTCATTTTGTCCTGTCTCCATCCCCCTCAGTTCAAATCAGCAGTGTTTCTGCTCATATAATCTCATAAACTCTTTGCTGGTTGATATTCCACCCATACCTTTGTTGTTCCCTTCAGAACATCCTAATTTTCTGCAATATGGGTAGGCTGAGAATTTTTCAAAACTTCAAGTTTTGGTTCCCTCTTCCATTCATTTCTCTACCTTCGCATTTTATTACAGGCTGTCAGGAGGAACCAAGCCTCTCCTTCAACACTTTGCTTAGAAATCTTCTCAGCTAAATATCTAATTTTATCTCTTGCAAGTTCTACCTTCCACAAAACACTAGAACACAGCACAATTCAGCCGAGTTCTTCGCCACTTTCTAAGAAGGATCGCCTTTCCTACAGTTTCCAAAAACACGTTCATCATTTCTGTATGGGACCTCACCAGAATCATCCTCAATGTCCCTATTTCTAGCATGTACCTCAGAGCTCTTCCAGCATCCACCCTCTCCCCAGTTCCAAAGCTGATCCACGTGTTTCGGTACTTACTACAGCAGCACCCCATTCTCTGTACCGAAGTCTACGTTAGTCATCTCGGGCTGCCATAACAAAATACCAGAGACTGGGTGGATTAAATAACAGGAATTTATTTCGCACAGTTCTGGAGGCTGGTAAGTCCAAGATCTAGGTGCCAGCTGATTTAGTTCCCCGGGTAGGGGTCTTTCTGGCTTGCAGATGGCCACTTTCTCACATATCTCCTTACTTCTTATAAGGGGACTACATCCACTCTCAGGACCTTATCTAAACCTAATTACCATCCATCTCTAAATACCACTGAATTAAGAGTTAGAGTTTCAACAAATGAATTTGGAGTAGTGGAGGCATAATTCAGAACATAGCAACTGGCAACGCTGGTGAAAGCCACTAGGCTGTGGCAGACTCAGGGGTGAGCAAGGATTTGAGAAACCATGGTCAAAAAAAATTGTGCTCTTTTCTAAAGTAAATGAATAAATAGGCAGTTGCTTTAGGAAGAAGAGACAAGTCTGAGGTTGTTCATCCACCACCCCTGGAGAATCGATATATAGGATGCCTGAGAGGAGCCAGTGAGTCAGTAGAGACTGATGACAAAGGATGAGAAGAAATGATGGAGAAATGCTGCAGTTGGGATGAGAGCAAGAGCAAAGGCAAAAAAGGTGGACTTTGTAAAGGAAGAAAGATAATGCTTTCACTAAATCAGCAATGAAGGAAAAGCTGGGAGCTGGAAGAGGGCAATGGTCCAGAAGTTCATGTCTTCCTATCACTGTTTTTCTTGGTAAATTAAGAAACAGCAACATATGTTCAGAATGGGAGAAAAATAGGAGAGAGAAGAGGTTTGAAGTGGCCCAAAAGAGAGACATTGTTCAGATTTCACTGTGCACACCAGCAAAACAGGTGTCCAAGGAGAGAGGAAAGGAAGCTCACAGGAGCCTCTTCACAAGGTAAGGACAGTCAAAGAATACTGATGCCAGTGTAAGATAGAAAGAATAAGCTGGTAAATTGCTCTATGTGGTATGAGTATTTTACTGTCCTCAGAAACAGAGGAAAAGAGTAATTCGATGTTTGGGTTCATCCAGGGAAAGGTATTAGCAGCTAAGTAGCACAGGAAGACAGAGGTCAGGACAAACAAAATAAAAACAATTTTGTAAAAATACACGAATGTTAGAAAACTCTTTGAAACTCAGAATGATTGTGGATATTAGCAGGCATTTTGAAGTTGGTTTCCCCTTCAAGGATTATCTTACTATTACCAACACATATGTCGATCCCAAGATATGTCTTCCCACCTAAACATTAAAAAATAAAATCAGTTTTTTCCAGAATTCTATTTAAAAAAAAAAACCAAACCTTTGTTTTCAGCTTAACATTAAAACTTGAAAGTATCAGACTACAATTGTACAGCATCCAGTAAAGATGTATATTCTAAAACAATGAGATAAGAAAAGTAATTTTTAATCATATGAACAAGGCATTTTTCACTGTTTGATTTATTTTAACAATTTGTCTTCCAATAATCCCCTCCACATTTGTAGTTACAAATGATCCATGTCTCCTACAGAATTTAATTTTTAACTATCTTTTTTTTTAAATAAGTGAGAATTTTTTCCCATGTAACAATATACAACATTTAGCTAAAAGGTCCAAACATTAAAAAAACCATAGACCCTCTATAACCACTAAACAGTAGTGCAATGAAGCAACATACACAAGTCAAGGGACTGAATGTATGGATTTAATGAAATCAGTGACCTTGGGTTCAAAATTCAGTGAGTTTATTCTGCTGTCAGAGTGAATTTATTCGAATCATAACTTCTATGCTCCCTTACAATTGTTTGCAAAGTTGGACTACCTTCACATGGGTTCATAGTATTCAATTTCATTTTTAAAATATCTAATGCAAATTTAATACTTTCATCTTTTATGACAAGACTTAGCTCAGTCTGAAATAATCACTGTATTAACATTTTTTACCCATTCAAATGGTTCAATTCATTATTACAAAAACAGCAAGCTTCCCAGTCTGTCATTAATTCCTACTGTTTTAATTACAATAAAAAAATTCTATATGGAAGGCGTTTGTGGATAATGGCACCGTAAACACAATCTTATGTAAAGATATGAAAATAAAATGGAGTCATTTTTCTCTACATCAATAATCTGGTAGAAATAGCATATTTTTGGCAAAAAAAAATAAAGTCTTAAGACATAATTGTGCTTTCTTTGAATTTAGTCACGAAGAGGCTGCTTGGAACTACATATTAATTCTATTTGGAAACATGAAGGCTACATTCAAGATCAACATTTCTATAAAACAGCTCTAAATACACTAGGATTTAATAGATTTTTTTTCTTTGTTTTTTTCATTTTTACTGCATGCCAACCAAACTTAGTTTCTGTTTCTATGTATTATGATTACATGTAAATGATTGTCAGTATCAGGAGATTCATATTATTCAAACCTTAAAATTAAGTGTTACATAAGATTTACCCAGAAACAAAATCCAACTTTTGAGATGATTAATAAAATGTTTAAATCAGTCTTTACAAAACTGACCATTTCACTTAGAATGTGTGTTACAAGGAACATGGCTGGGGTTGTAAAGCGAGGAGAAACCTCATGGTGTATATTTGCTTAGCCTTATTATTATTATTATTTATTATTATTATTAATATTAATTATTATTATTATTATATATCTAAATAAAAATATATTACTGAGGGAGACTCATCTGAATTTTCTCCCTCAAAGAAGGTGAGTTTAAATCCAAATACTATTGGAGGATAACTAACTTTGGGCAAAATACTCTAGCAACCACTCACAGTCTTCTAGAAGATCGTGCATTTGTATATGTGCATTTTCACCCAACAACACACATACACACATAGATATAATGCAGTACAGGCTGTGATAAATGTTATAATGGAGGCACAAACCCACAGGGTGTTAAAGGTGAATTCTGAATGGAGAAATTAATAATGATTATAAAATTAAAAAGAGGAAAAAAAAAAAAGAAATAAAAGGAATCCAAATTGGAAACGAAGTAAAACTGTCACTGTTTGCAGATGACATAATACTATACATAGAAAACTCTAAAGAAGTAGCCAGAAAACTACTACAGATTATCAATAAATTTGGTAAAGTTGCAGGATACAAAATTAATATACAGAAATCAGTTGTATTTCTATACACTAACAATGAAATAGCAGAGAAAGAAATTAAGGAAACAATCCCATTTACCACTGCACCAAAAAGAATAAAATACCTAGGAATAAACCTACTCAAGGAGGCAAAGGACCAGTACTCTGAAAACTATAACACTGATGAAAGAAATTGAAGATGACATAAACAAATAGAATGATATACTGTGTTCTTGGATTGGAAGAATCAATATTGTTAAAATGGCCACACTGCCCAAGGCTAGAGACGAGCATATTGTTTCTTCACCAACTTATTGTCTGTTTCACCAGCACCATGATGTCAGAGAAAGAGAATTTGTTACTCATTCTTATGTTGTATTCTCTACCCTTTAGAACCACATCTTGCTTATCACAGGTGGGCAACCAATATCCATTGAATAAATAAATGAATGAAAGTGAGAGTCACCAGAATATGTGGAACGGTTGAAGTCGTGAATATGGATGAGAGTCCTCCACAGAGACCAGTGAGAGAACACATACGTAAGTGTTCTTACATATAAGCAAATAGAAGAAATGCAGGGAAGAAAACTGAGATGGCAAAGTTAGAAGGGTGAGAGAAAGTCCAACAAAGAGCAGTGCAGTGGAAGGAAATCCAGGAAATTATATCATTTAAAAATCTGAATGACTGATGATGCCAAATGCTAGAATGTCAGTATAGGAGGGGGATTGAAAGGTGCTGTTAAAATTGGCATTTAGGAGATTGTTAGTAATATTACTGCTAAAAGCTCTGCTTAAGTGTTAGGGACAAAAGACACATACTGCAGGGGTTAGGAGAGGGAATTGGAGATGAAAAAGGGGAGACAGCAAGTTGAGACTCATTTCTTATGCGGTATGGCTATGAAAAAATGAATGGAGACAGGGCACTGGTAAGGCACGAAAAGAGAAGGATGTAAAAAGGAATGTTACACAGGAGTTGATGCAAAACTCAGAGATGCTTCTTGATGACAATCATGAGAATTTGGCCAAGAACGTGGCAGAGCAGAGGGGCACACAGAACCTAGCATAAATTAAGCTGGTTTGAACAGTAAGATCAAACTAAACATAACCTCTTACAAACCTTCCCAGGCAGCGAAATTGTTCATTCCGTTTAGCCAACTGAAAGAGTGTGTTCTAAACTCACGCACACTACTTAAGGCTACTTAAGGAAACAAAAGTTTCCTGTCACAAAGCAAAATTTGGAAAGAACTTTCTTTCAATAAACTTGAAACAGTGGTAGTCAGCGTCTAACTCAAGTGTCGGGCATATATATAGTGTGTAATCAAGAGGTATTAGATACTGAAAAAGCCAAATTAATCAGGAGTAAACTTCTATTATCAGTAGACTTGGCTTGCTTTGTCACACTGTAGTCATCATATTTCATTGGAAGGAGAAATTTTGGGAAATGTATTTTTCATTTGTACATCTTTTAAGTGACATTCACCTGAAGAAATAACTTTACTCCCATATATTTAGCACTAAAACACATTTAATTATGCTTGATTTAAAGATAAATATATTTCTGATTAAGAAATAAATTTTGATTTGTGTCTCATGTAACACATCTTTAAAAAAAATGTAAAAATAGACCCTATTTTTCCCATCTTCTTCATAAATGGAAACATCAGTATGTATACTCTTTGAAGTGTTGTCCCATACATTCTTCAACGGATCAACTAAATACTGATAAACACAAAAAACAGAAACAATGAAGCAGTTCTGTTACCAAGTATCTCAACTTCTAGTATATTATCTATGTTAATATGGTATAGTGTCCAAATTAAGTCATGCTAGGCAAATATTACTGGATACTTCTTTCAAAAATCTTCCTCATGCACTGCATATTTCATAGTATAAAACCGTAATTACATTTCAAAGACATCACACTGATGGGAAGCTTCATTGAGTTTTACCTAAAATGCTGTTAGCAGTAATCATGTTAAATAATTCAATATTTCTAATAATAATTTATAAATAAGAACAATTGATATTGACATAAAATTGTACTGTTCAGTAAAATGTGCATGATTTCATCTCAAAAAGAAATGATTAAATATGTCTCTCAGAGTGATTTAATTTAGTTAGAAAGAAGACGTCGAAAATTGAATTCACAGGACTTCTTCTCCTTCCCTTTCAGTACATTAAATTCATGCAGATCATCTTTAATTTCTTTTCCCTAATGCCAGATTGCAAAGAGAAAATTTGTAGCCTAGCTTTTTAATGATTTGCTATTTCTTTATTAACTGTCATATGTGCCTTTTAATCCAAGCTGCTAGGTAATGGTTTCAACAATGAAATGGTACCACTTCAAGAAAGGGGAAAATTAACATTTGATTAAATTAAAAAAATTATACAGCTCTCATTTAGTAGGAATATAATTAAATTTATATCTTTAAAGTTTAAGGCCTCTGAAGTCCTGAGCTCATCTTAAAAGAATGTTAAATACACCAAAACAGTAGATACGACTTAGGACCACTACATAGCATAATTCCAGAATGCACTGTTCACATAAAAATGTTTCGTGTATTTAATTTCACCCTGTTTGTACCTTCTCTTTAAATTTCCCTGGTGCTCCTTTTCTCATACTCTGGTACTCTTCAATGTCTTTACTAATTAATTATCATTTAAAGGAGAGAGATGAAAACCAGGAAAATTGAAAAGCATGTGAGACTTGATAGTGAGCAATGTGTTTTTACTGCATTGCTAGATACTTTCAAATGGAAAGCTCTAACATTTTTCCTTAGTTTATTCCACAGCAATAGAGAGTTTTGGATCTAAACTTCATAGATGTGTTATAAATCAATACTATTATCTCATTCACAAGGAAGTAGCAGAGAAGCAGACGTGGATCCCAGGGCAATAGCTGTATTTTGTGTTGCGTCAGGCTAACTAACATTAGAAACGTGTCTATGGCAACTAAACCATCTGTTCACTTGCTATTGTGTAGAGCTGTTTATCTGCTTTAATGTACCTGTACATCCCATTTCACAAAACGCACTAGGACTGTTTCAGGGAACTGTCTAGGAGAAAAAAAAGTAAACCACTAAATTTCAACAGTAGTTGTAGGAACAGTGAAATAACAGAAACTGTATACATTCTCATAAGTGGAGAAAGTCCAATAAACAACTATATAAATTCTAATTTTACTTGTAGTACAGATGTCTCCAAATATCTTTTTAAATACTGTAAGTAAATCTCCAGGCATGTATCTTTAATTGTACTGTATGGATTTCCCACCATTTTCAGAATAAAATACATGCTATCAGCTTTTTAAAAATGGGGTTAAGACTACAGAAAAGTGTTAGAATAAAACTGGCCTTTTCTTCTTGCACTGATGTATTTTTATTAAAAATGATGTACTGACTTTATATGTGAAATATCTTCCTTTACGCATTATTTGGAACCTGAAAATACATATGCAGATAATATAAATTATGATCTATTAATACTTAAGAGTGGATGATGAAAGCTTAGAAGTCATCAAACAGTAGAATAGTTCAGTTATATTTAAGACATTACAAAGTTGAAAATTCAGGTTATTCTAAATCTGTGTATTTGTTCACTTCATGCTTCATACCTCTTGGATCCTGTTTTGGATATAATATTTAGAAAAGCGGGTACTCAATTCCACTGATGCTAGAAGACCTCAAACATTAAGATTAATAGAAACTAGAGCAGATGCATTTCTATCCTTTTTTGTTCAGTTTAAAAATTTTAAGGTGAGGTGAGTTAATGCAGGACACTAGGATTTTAAAGAGTATATATGATGAGAGAAAGTTTCAGAAGATGTCAGTCAAGGGGTGATTTGTTTAATCTTGAGCCTCACACCTCCTGGTCCCCACTTTAATTGGGATCATTGTAATTGATGTTATTTAGTGTCTGGAAAGAGAGACCCCTGAGAGCTCCATTAGCCTTCTCGGGATAACAAGCAAAGGTAATAACTTTTCCTATTAAGCAAACAAAGACCGTGGCCAACTCTCATTTGGCTTGTCAGTGAATCTTCCTGCCAGGATGGTTCTGCCTCCTCACTTGTGTAAGGAGCTGGCTCGCTACCTAGCACACAAGATGTGCTGTCAATATTGTCTGGTGAGTTTTAAAACTATTTCCTAAATAAAACACTCTTTACAATTCTGTGAACCTTTCTTTTGCTGAATGTATTCGTCTTTGCTACTTACTGCAAAGAATGTGTTTTATCCCCAATGATGCTCCTTCAGTATCCTATTTATTTCTGTGTCTGATAAACCTCAGTAGCACAATGGAACAGAAATTATTCTGTTTAGTACAGTCATCTATTTCAATAGGAAATACTCTTATATACCCAGATTATACTTTTTGAGTGTGTGAAACAAAATTCAGCATTGCCTAATCTTCTACTATCTGCTATCGACTGCAAGCTGCAGTTCTCTGATGCGCTTATAATAATTTCCAACCAGCTAATCTGAGAAGCTATTTCTGTAGGTAATCCAACGGACTTG
This sequence comes from Camelus dromedarius, assembly GCF_036321535.1. Lineage (NCBI taxonomy): Eukaryota > Metazoa > Chordata > Mammalia > Artiodactyla > Camelidae > Camelus > Camelus dromedarius. The sequence goes on along the minus strand of NC_087439.1, from coordinate 63,825,251 downwards.
TTATTTGGATGTTATCAACAAATATTCATATTCCATGCACTGCAGGGGCAATGAATTCACAGGAGTGCTGGACAGCTCTCTGAGCAGTAGATGGCATCACTGTTCAACTCTCTTGTTTTGGGTCTGGGTTTGGTTTGGTTTGGGTTTTCTGCCAAATAAACTCAGTTTCTTCACCATCAGAACCCAAGGGGTGGGGGGAGTTTCAAATGCTCTTATGCTTACATGTAGAGCCCATGCAATTTCTCATAATTTGGGTGTACAAATTAAGATGATTACCTAAGAATCAAAATCACAAAACCAGTTCATATTATCATGCTTATTTTCTTAGGTATGTGACTGTTTACTTTTTGTTTTGCCTTTTTTTTTTTTACTGTTTGAAGTAAAATATGAGAAAAGTCCTTGAGTGAAGTAATCTGAATTTAGTGCTTCTATATATTTGGTTGTTGCCAGTTTCAAGAGAGAGTTCTTTTTTGTGTCTTCTCAGATTCTTCATGATTTATATATGTCAAATTTTATCAGTTCCACTAGTAATGTGCTGGCTTTGACTGACATTTTTAAAAAGTGGCTGGAAGTTTCAGCCGGTTCTCAGAAAAAAAAAAAAAAAAAGTGTTTCTTGAAGTTTCAGGCATTTAAACAAATGGTGATTTGCTTGTTTCTTTTACTCCGCATCACACATCTGTCTATCTATCTATCTATCTATCTATCTATCTATCTATCTATCTACACACACACTTAAACATGTGCAATTCAAATGTAGAAGCTGTGTGTAAGTTCATGAGGAGTATGTATTTGTGAATCCACCTATGATTGCTGAGAAATTTGAGGTAAGACTCTTTTCTTCAAGGCTAATAATTTTTTTCATTTAAGTGAGCAATACCAATAGCTACCTCCCAGGTTTGATATGAGAACTGAAGGAAGCACACTATACAAAGCATTCTATCATCAGAATAACTATCATTTTACTGGTTTATTCTTGTCTTTTTTCTAGGCAGTAATCTAGTCAAACAATGTAAGGAAACTATATATGATTTTGTCTTCCCAACACACTTTAAGCATTCCATAAATAGTTGCTGAATCAATGAACAATTGAGTTTATAATGTAAATAAAGCTGATCGATCTATTAAATTCAAATATCTATTCATTCATTCAGCATTCACTAAGGCCCTCATGACTTTGAGCTCAAATTCTAGCAGATAAGGCAGATATATTAAGTATATGTTTCTAAGATTTATATATAAATATATGTTTATAAGATTTATATTATATAAATATTTTCCCATGGTTTAGTGGATATGTAAAACATTTACGTAGTCTCACAAAGGTGATGCTTGATCTTTCATTGTTATGAACCTCTTATAAATATATCATTCTCTCTTTTAATCTTGGAGACAACTATTGAGTTGAAAATATTTAATACTGAGGAAACTGAGATTTAAAGAATTTAAGAGTTTAATAGAGCCAGGCTTTGTTCTAAATCATCATCTCTTTACATCATGCAAAAATAACCCATAGAAGGAATCAGTTCTTGTAACACTTGGCCAGTATATTATTTTTCTATTAGGCCTATGCATTGACCTATACAATATGCTTAGATGAAATGGTTTGAAATTATCCATTTAAAGAGAACTCCTTATTAGTTTTCCCTTTTATATCAGAGATACCTTTGTATTTGTATACTAAACATCTCTAGCTATCTATCCGATCTTCTATATTTGACTGAGTATTGTATGTACAATCACTGTAGTGACAGGCAGAAGGAAGCAATCATATTTGCTATCATTCTCACTAAGACCCTCACTAAGGAACACTACAATAACTCTAACTGCCACTTATCTTGGAGAGACAGGGATATGTAACATCAAACATCCCAGGTGACAGCTGAACCTTGAATATGAGCTAATGGGCAGGAGCCTTCACTGTGTCAACAACTGCTCTTGAACTTTGCACAGGGAGATGAAGCTCACGGAAGAAGAACACTTGAATCATAGTGACCTAACCCGCAAGATTAAGTTAAGGTTAAATTCACAAGGAAAGTGATACAGCTTTTTCTTGCTCACAGTTCTCAACCATAGATTTCAAGTGTTAGATACATTCAAGGATGACTGGATTTTCATTATCTGAGTTTTACTTTTAACCTTTTTTTTCCTTGTTGACGTATAGTTGATTTACAATATTACATTAGTTTCAGGTATACAGCTTAGTGATTCAGTATTTTTTTTCATATTATACTCCAATATAAGTTATTACAAGGTAAAGGATCTAATTCTCTGTGCTATATAATTTATACTCATTGCTAATCTATTTTATACATAGTAGTTTGCATCTGTTAATCCCATATGCCTAATTTGTCCCTCCCCACTTTCCTCTCTTCTTTGGTACCTGTAAGTTTGTTTTCTATATCTGTGAGTCTGCTTCTGTTTCGCAAGTGCATTCTATTATTTTTAGATTCCATGTATAAGTGATATTATACAGTATTTACTTTTGTCTGTCTGACTTATTTCACTAAGCATAATATCTTCTAGTTCCATCCAGGTTGTTGCAGATGGCAGAATTTTGTTATTTTTTTATGGTTGAGTAATATTCCACTATCTGTATCTATATTTATGCCACATCTTTACCCATTTGACTGTTGATAGGCACCTGGGTTACTTCCATGTCTTGGCTATTGTAAACAGTGCTGCTATCAATTTTGGGGTGCATTTTCCTAACCTTCTTAAATCGAAATTATAGCTAAGACTACTCTCAGAGACTTTCATACCACTGCTAGAGATCAGATCACAAGTTAGAGGAGTCCCTGGTCTAGTATGGGTCTCATATTGGCTTACTAAACCTCACACCACTAATGTGCTGCTTCAGATTCTTTTGCCTCACTGCCTTCTGGGACTTTGGCTCTTTTGGATCGGCCTGCCACTAAGTAATCAGCTCTATGTGGACTCTAGTGAATTTCATGTAGGACAACCAGAAAATGCTTTGCCTTATCCTCACTTTATATACCTCTCACTTCTCCCCTCCCACCCTGGGGATTCCTTGTTGACACGAAGTCTGTAAGTCTTGCTCAGCTACCCAGCTTATACAACCAAAAGAACAGGGGAGATAGCCTGCAGGAGGATGAGCCTTTGACCAGTGAGAGACAGAACACTGTGAATAAACTCCTCTCCCTTCTTCCCTGGAGAGGGTCTTCTCTGAGATGCAACCATCAGAGGACAGAAAGGTTGCCACAAGAGATAAGCAAAGATTTCCCTGACTTCAGCTTCCCTGAGATTCTACTCCCTAAAACGGACATAAGCTTTTGCTTCAAAATTCGCTTTCAGAAGAACCCAGGCTAAAATACATACAGCTAACAGAATAGAAAATCTAAACCACACAATGACATCCCTCAACCACCACCAATACCTGCAGGATCTCCTGCAGACACTGAGATGAGCCAGGTCACAGTTTCCTACCACTCTGAGAAAGGTGTAAAGAAGTGTTACTGACTCAACAGCATGTTCTGAACCATGAGAGTTTTCTCTCTTTCTTCCCCTATATAGTAATAAAATGATGAAGTTTATACTCTTTTGAATTTGAGAAATTGATTTTACTTATAAGCATTTTTCATAAAACATAAACTATACTTTAGAGAAGCATCTAAATCAGGTTTTTCCAAAAATGACTAAAAAGGTTTGCCTCTATTTGAAGTTTCACATCACTGCAAATAATCGACTGACTATTAACACGTACATCCTAAAGGAGCAAGTGTCCGTGTTCAGAAAAATGTTGAAATAAGAGATATTTATTTCTTTAGTAGTTTATAGCTCAAATTGTTTCAAGAAAAGATTTAGGACAACTGAGTAGAAAAATGCAATTGTGGTCAATGAAGTACCACCTTACACTTTCTCTATTTGACAGCCTGTGTTTTCTTTAGTATTTTTTTTCTTTCAAGAATGTTAATCCCACTACTCTGCTTCTGGGAAGATAAAAGAAAGTCAAAAAAGAAATAATCCAGGCACATTTGTCTCTGGGAAGAAAAACATTACAATATTTAGCTTATCTCATGGTTGTTCATATCTACAAAATGAACATTGAGTTGAACCACTCAATGAATTATACAACTTTTGAATTTCCATTTATTACTCTCTGTATTACACCTTTTGATATATACAGACATACATACACTTTTGGTGTATGGCTAATAGTCAACATCAGGTAACTAAGGTTGGAAAAAAAGAACAAAAAATGAAAAGTTTAATTAGGGTTATAGTGGAAGCTGAAAAAAAAAAAAAAAAAGAACTTTTTCCAGAAGTCCCCTAGTTTCTGAAGTCTCCATAATAGCTACCTTTTTTCATGACTTCCTTATCCAATTCCTATCAGACTTCTAGGAACACTTGAAAATTTCAACACTATTATTATAAATGACTTTTCAAAATTTTAAATTATTCCTTATAATTATCAATAAAAATGAATAGTGTAAGCACCACTGCCTCCTTCATCAGTCTATACCTCTCTTAAGTCAAATACTTTTTCTACTGCTGATAATGCTCTTCTAATTTCTACTGAAATGTAATTACCTCAAGAGAACTGTTTAACAGATTTATCTTTGTAAATCTTTTAAGTGTTCCACATAGTCCCTTGAAAATAAGAGGTCAATAAATACTTCCTGGATAAATGAATGTATTTTTGTTGAATCTTAACCATCCTATGCATTGCTAGAACATTAAATTCTTAGAGTGGGTTAATAACCATTATTAACTCAAAGTTGAACATCTCCATAATATATTCACTGTAAAACAACTGGCAGTAGACCATGCAAAATTCAAGCATAATCACTGCTTAAAAATCAGGTTAATGCAGTATTCAAACTGCATAATTTGTCAGTGGAATCTTTGTCCTGGCAAATATCTGATAAAACAAATTCTAGTCATGCGCTTGTACTATGCACTTATAAATGATTTCTTGTATTTCAAGTTGCCATATTGAAGAATACTACCAGGGCCAGGCTTTCTATATAATTGATATAATCCAGATTTAAGGGAATAATTCTGCCTTTTCTTTATACCTTTTCCTGCATTTCTTTTTTCATTTCAATATTACTTGAATTTTTACAAATTTTTTTAGTATATAATAAAATTTTATACCTAGAACAAACACATTTTAGAGGCTGTCTAGTCCAGACCCAATTTGGAGATAGTAAAATTTTCTTTCAAAAAAAACCAAAAAGAAATGTTGTTTCTTAATTTATGTATGGAAACCCTCCATTGACATCCTTAACCAGGTATATGGCTCACCTCCTTGGTAACTCCTTCCCTTCTCTATTCCATCTTAGAAAGTTAAAAAATGAAGTACAGGAAAGCTCCAATCTGACAGCATGGTTCATACTGGAGAGCCAGTACTCGTGTTCTCTCCTGCTATTTCTCCTAGAGATTGCAGGATATCCCAGTTCTTGATTAGGTCATCTTGTTTCTGGGTTAATTTAAAAGGTATTTTATACATGTCTGGATCATATGAAGAGACGGCCATTATATTATTGTATTTTTGTGAGAAATACTTTCAGACAAAATAAATGTCACTTTTTTTTAAATCACAAAAATAAGGAAATGCTTGCTTCTATTAGTGGATATCTATATTATTATTATCAATACTAACGAGATGAATAAAGTCAGAGATGATGACAGGGTAGAAGAAATAATATGGAAGAAAAACACAAGTGGACTTTAGAGTGATTTTTACTTTTTAAAGTAGAGACAAGGGAAAAAGTGAGAGATGTTAGAGGAACTCGTTAAGGTAATTTCTTTTCCATTTACTTTTCTGTAGTATCCAATTTTCTCAATATCTGACCTATAGGAAAATATTTTTTCTAACTACTTTTAATTAAGGATAAAAACACAGACACTGATCAAATAAACCACTATTTACATTTGACTGGGAAAATGTGTTTATGATTGGGAGCGGGGAAAGAGGTGAGAAAAAATAATCATGGGCATTAAAGCGCAGACTAAGAGAAAGATTTTCCTAAAGAAACCAACTGCGTAGAGGTCATCTAGGGAGAGAGTTTGTTAAAAATGAAAAGATTTATTAAATGGATAATTTCTTAGATGAGAAAATAAGAAAGGGTAATAATGTGTTTTTAAGGTACTCTGGGGCAACCATTTTACAAATGATTATATATTACTTTTTCACTTGCAAATGGAAATACAATGAGGATATAAAGCAATTGGACATAAGTTACAATAAGTGCGTGCGAGTTACCTCACCTACAACAATCATTAGGAAAGCCCAGCAAATAGCAGGTCACAAAAATCGTTTCATGGGGTCCAAAAAATGGAAGAAGAAAAAAATTTTTTAGGGAAACAACTGGGGCATCAAGACCCAAAAGAGACAATTTATTGTTTAATCTAGGTTATCCCAGCTCTTAACTTGTAATGGCTTCTCAGCATTGTTGGAAAAATTGGCATTCCCAAAGTATACAACTGTCTTAGGATCCTCTTCTAAAAGTCAATATTTTGGAATGAACTAATTATTTAAGGGAAAAATCTTTTATTCAAATTTCCAAACATTTCACTTTAGTCTATGTTTAAATAGTTTGGATTTTTAACCTGAAATTACACTTTAAAAGTTCAAAACCAATAATGGTTTTGGTTTCTCTTCAGTCCAATTCCAACCTATGTTGTCTATTTTCCCTTTTCTATTCAACAAGAAAAAAATAACGAATCTAAGATCACACCAAAATTGAATCTGATAGAAAGTAATTTGTTGTTCCTAGGGGATAAACTACATAGACATACTCTGTTACTGCATGGCTAGTTTTAGGAGTAATTTATCCATTCTAGGGAAAGGAGCTTCTGGGGGCTCAAGGGCTCAGATGGAACCTGTTCTTCAGCCACATGCTATGGCACCCTTGCTTGAAAATGATTCCAGACCTGAGAAAGGAAAAAGGAAGCCCAGGGCTTATCTGGGCCATTGAGAATTCTCCTTCATCTCCAGAAAGCAGAGCAATAGTTTTCTGTTTTGTTTTGTTGTTTTTTTGAGCCAAGGATTCCTGGCTCAAATTCCAGCAGAGGTTGTCCATGTACAAACTGCAAAGCTACTCGTTTGATTAAGAAGGCTAATTTAATGCTGCTGTGTAGACTCCAGACATGCACCCCAGAGAATCTGCAAATGCTTCTTCTTCCTGGGGTCTTGTGGGGAGTTTCCAAGCTCCTGGATCAGAACGGGTTTGCAGACGCACGCAGTCTCTTCACAGCGTTATCAACCCCATTGGAAGCGGCCTCATTTAGCATCACCCAGATGGTGAAATGGAGGTTGATTATCTGCTCTTTGAAAGCTGAAAAGTGCCAGTGGGTCTGGCAGTACTTCACAAAGGTTAGTGGACACAGGATGCAGCTGGGAGCAATTTAAAATGCAGATTACATGACCTCTTTCCCAAAGATTCTCACCCTCCAGATCTGGGTTAGAACCAGCATTTTTAACAAGAAGCCTTCCACTTCCTCTGGTGGCCTTTTCTGGAAATTGAAGAAAAGGTTGGATGGCCCCTCTATCAAATGGTGGCTTCCCATCTCACTTGAAGCAAAAGTGAAAAGTTCCTTCAGGGACATCCAGGACCCTACATGATCTAGTCCTTAGTACCCCTCTGGCTTCACCTCCACTATCTCCCCATCACATTGGACTCTTTAATGTTCCCCCAAATACCAAGCATGCCAAGCATGCCCCCGACTCAGGGACTTTACATTTATTCTTCTTTCTGCTTATAGTCCTCTTTTCCCAAATGCTGGCATATCAATCTTCCTTATTTCCTTTCAGTCTTACCACATATGTCACTTTCTCAGTGAGACCCACCTAATTTAAAATGCAACCCCCTCCAATGTGTTCCTTCTTTCTTTGCTTTATTTTCTTCCGAGCACTTCTCTTATTTTCAGATTTCTCTAACAGAAGATAAGTTCAAAACAAGCAGGCATTTTTTTTGCCTGTTTTGTTCACATCTCTAACCCCAGCACCCGAGACAGTGCTGGGAACGTATATAACAGACACTCACCAAATATTTATTGAGCATATGAATTAATGATGAGAGACTCATGGAGTCATGCAATATTGTGGCCTTACAGGTAACTAGGGAATATCCACATAAGCTCTTTTGTCAGAAAAAAAAGATCTTTACAGGTATAACTAGAATTTTTCAGTTTCCACGATTTCAACAGTACCTAATCAAAAGCTCAAAAGGCAGTATACAAATGGCAACATGAACTTCAGAGGGTCAGCTAGGTATGATAGGTCAATATTTTGCCAATATGTGCTGGAGGCTAACCATATTGTGGTTAATGTCGAATAGCAGCACCAAAACTATCCTCAAAGTCTGAAAAGCTGGGACCAAGTCACAGCTCTGCCATGTGGTATCTGTGTTGTCCTGCTCAAGTCATTTAAGGATTCAATTTAAATGGTATGTTACTAACCTTACCGATGCATGTTCTCCTCATCTATAAAAAGACAACAAGAGCCAATGATTCTCCCACCCTACAGAATTGTGGGAATTGATGTAATAAAAAGTATTTTTTTTATACATGTGAACAAAAATACTGCAAACTGCATCAGTAAGCAAAGAATGCTGAAACCATGTCACCAGCGGCTGCCCCCCCCCCCCCCGTGAAGACAAGCCTGCAGCCCAGCCTCTGCAGCCACTCACAGGGGACTCAGAATAAGAAAGGACAAGATACTGGCCCTAGACAGCTAGATGCTTGTCAAAGGAATGAATTCAATGAACCCAAATGTTTGCTTCCTCCCGTACATAGAAAAGCACTAAATTCTTTAACTTGAGATGCCTGGTTTTCTTTAGATAACAAGTAATCTTTTATTGTTCCAACTACCTGGTCATTGTTGTAAAGCTCCTATATATCCTAGCTCCTCCCCTACCTCTTGGGAGCAGTCCCTCAGAGTGATCTGAGAGGCTGTCCTCCAGGCTCGAATCCTCCCATCAAATAAAACATAACTCAACTTTTAGGCTGTGCATTTATTTCAGTCGACATACATTAAAGCATTGTACAACTATAAGGGGGTTTATACTTATCTTTCACATTTAACCTTTTAATCCGATGTGACCAACCATTGCAGTGGTGGCCCTCAGTGAACTCACCATATTCATGTAGTCTCACCACGACTCTTGGCCAGAAGACTTGCTTTGGCCAATGGGATATTAGCAAGCATGATGAAGGACAGGTGTGATAAGCACTTGCACCATGAAGCTTACACTCTTGAAAGCCACATACAATGCCATAAAGAAGCTTGAGTTGGGCTCCCCTATAAGGAGAAACCCATATGAAGGATGTATTGATGGGTGAGAGGCTCTCTTGGATATTCGGGTCCCAACAGAGTTCCCAGTGGAATGCAGGAGGAGCCTCAGACACACCACGTGGGGCAGAGGCACTTCCCAGCTGAGCCCAGGAAATCAGTCAGTCAAGAAACATAATGACCCATTGTTTTGAGAAACATAATGAACTGTTGTTTTAAGTTAGCAACAGATATTGAAATTCTGAGGTTTCTGAAAATGACACTATGGCCCCCAAAATTGATTTCAATGGCAGGAATTCTAGACACTATATGAAGCAACTGGGGAGGAGAAACAGAAAGGCCTTTAAAAAATCCTGAAAATCAAATCACACGTTCACCTATTTCACTTCCTTTTGAAGCCTAAATGATGGCTAATGCATAGGTTACTATCTATTCCTCTGAGAAAAGAGCCCTAAATTGAGTCACTGATGTAGATCACTATAAATTGGAATCTATGTTGAACAAACAACAAGAAAATAGAGTACACAGAAACTTCGTATCTGGTTTTACTAAGACTTGCCCATTGCCAGTAGCCAAGCCCACTACCAGAGCAACTCTGACTTTCTCTGCTGTAACTTAGCGTGATTACCTCCTGGCGGGGAGTCCATTGTTCATGATTAGCACTTCTCCAAGGAAGCAAATCCCCCAGCAACTTCCAGATTTACCAGTGGGGTATCTGCCCCTTGGTGAATAAGCCACAGTGCTGGAATTTCAAACGGGGTCTTAATCGGTTCTGAAGCTAAGTTCTGATAATCAAAGGTCAGACCCTTTTTGCTGTGATTCTTGCTGTGTGTCAGTAGGGTCCTGTCTAGAGGCACTTTGTCTAGCAATTGGCAAAAAGGTGGAAGCCAGGCAGCGAAATCACGATGAAAGTACAGGTAGTCACAGGGCACTTTATTATCATTCTGTGAGAAACGTTCTTGCCTCAGAAAGAGCTCTGACATTTTTAAAAGAGATATTGCTAGCCCTTTGCTTGAAATCTGTGTCCTCAGAGCTGGTATTGTTGTTCAGCACAATGGCTTTCACTCTCTAAGCACTGAGGTTCAGAAGCTTTTCAATGTGAGGTGAAAGGTGTCTTCCTACTACAAGAGAGTAACATGTTTTCTTTTTTTTGTATTTTTTTAAACCAAGGAACACATTCAACAATGCAGTGAAATATGAATGAGTTTCTCGTTCCAAATTCGTGGTGAACATCCTTGTTAGTGTCAGGGAACGCAAGACTCGGAGGAGTAAATTTTTGTTGAATCTAGGACAGGTTGCCAAGCTAGATTCTTTGTACTTACTTATATGTGACAGACCTGATCTCCAACAAAATTTCAAATGTATCAGAAAACTGAGTGCACTATTTCTAAAATGTTCTGTAGTTCAGGAAAAAAAAAAAGGCACGTCTCTGACTACCTGGTACTTTTAATTTCTCATGTAAGCTCAGTGAATTCAGTGAACAGAAGAAAACGGTGACAGAAAAATGCTAGGGTTTCAAGGTTTTGCAGTCACTGCAGGGTGGCAGAAGGAGGTGCCCCGAATTGATGTATTGATTATTTTGAGCTGTAGGTACTTGAAAAGCAGCCAATTCAGGGACAGGCTTTCTCTGAACTTCCCTTATCTACCTAAAGACCAGTCCCCCCAAAGAACTCGGTTGTCATTAATCCCCTCCTCAGGAGTTTTATCAACCAGGGAATACTGACTGTGCTTACAGGGGAAGAGACTAGAAGTCAACGCCAAATCCAAACTCTATCATCTCTCCCATCTATTCTTTCAAGAGCCCATCCATCTTTTCTAAACATCATTTACTCTCCCATCTGACTCCCTTTCCCTATTAGGAAGGTATTTAGTTCTGAGTTCTAAGCCATGTCAGGCAGCAACTCACTTTCTTCCTGGGCATCTCCCATGTATACACGCTGTAGCCTTGGGGGTACATTTCTGTTTGTTTTTCTGTTGTTAATTTGTCTTTTATCAAGGGAATCTCAACTAATAACTCAGAAGGGTAGAAAAAAATTATTTTTCTTCTCTCCTACAAACTCATCCTACACAAGGTCATTGAATGAAGGTATGTCAACCATCTGAAATCTATAGGGACCTCCAAATTATAATGCTCAAATATAAGTACTGTGCTGTAACGAAGAAAAATTTCTACATTTTAAGGACAATCTATCCTTTTCCCACTCTTTCTCACTTTCTCTCTCTTTCATCTGCAGTTAATTGCATATAGATTGTTTTCCTTTATAAAATATGTAATAAGTGGCAGCATTATAAAGTACCTCATACTACTTTCTTGAATTTAAAAAACTGTATTTTTCAAGCATAATATGTGGTATAATATACATTATTGGGATCTGCACATATGCCACAGACTGGACTCCAATATCCATGTTAGTAATCATCCTAAAAACCTTCCCTTTAGAGTGGCAGAACCCCCAAATACTTCCCTTGTGCCTACTTGAAAAATTCATTAGACAGAACTGACTTTAGTTCGATAGCGGCATACTTCTTCCGAAACAAGTGAGAACAATTCTGGAAAGACGAACATTTTTCTATAGCTGAATGAGCATTAGATTGGGAATCTAAAGAGCTGGTTTCTTGTTCTCACAGCATCTTGAACCAACCTCCACTCACCAGTTTCTTCATCTGAAAAATGGAAGTGTTGGTATCTTTTCTGTCTACCTCACTGGGTTTGTTCTGAGGTTTAAGTTAGGTGATGTTTATAAAACTCGATTTGCAAAAGTGTGAAGTAACACACAAGTGTGCAGGCTTACTGTCAGAGTGTTGTTTTTAGGAAGAGTCAATCGAATTATTTTGTTTTCTATCTTAAGCCATGCCCACTTGTCTACATGCTCACAATGGCTCTACCTGTCCATGCAGTGAACTTGACCTTTGTGGACACCCTATGGAAGGACCTTCCCTGAAAAGTAGAAACCAGAAAGAAAGCGTTCTAAACAGACTGAATTTCCTGTCTAACATAGCGTACCTGGAGGCAGTGGAAGGACACTCATTATCACACAAAATACCCTCTTGGCTTATGTGACTAAATACGAGGCAAGGCAATACTGGAGGGGACAGGCTAAATCCCCCTGGAATCTGTAAACCCATTCCTCCTTCACTTTCAATACACCAAAGGGTGATCTCTAGATAAAACAAGTAACTGTAACCCTCCATCACCAGTCAGGAGGCACAGCGAGTCCCAAAATACCTTTGGACACTGTGCTAATATGGCCCTTAGTGTGTGTGGAAAAGTCATAAAATGTTTCCTTTGGGGGAACGCTGAAGGAATAATCTTAGGACACCTCTGTACCAAAATTTGAGGCAGCTGCTGACACAGACCAGAAGAAGAGAGTGGAGTAAAGAATGCAGCTTTAGGTGGATGTGTTAGGTAGTTAGATAAGTGAGGGCACTGGGCAGACAGGTGGAGGAGAGGGAGGATGGTCCAGCAGATGGCATTATGCCCACCGTAGGCATAAAGGGACTTTACTTCTTCTAAATGAGTGCCAGCAAGAGACTGGTTAAAACCCGACAGCCACGACTGCGCAGGAGCAGAAAGGACTTAACTGCACACAACCTGATGCTCATTGTATTAAAATTAACAGTGCGGTTTAGCCCCCGACTCTGCCCTATGGGTTTTTCTGTGCACACCATGGATAAGGACATGCGCAAAGGGGCCAAACATGACTAAGCACTCCAGGGACAAGAGCCGTCAATCAATTAAGAGACCACCTCTAAGGGAGGGTATAATAGAAAGGGGAGCAAAACCCACCACTTTTCCTCCCTTGGATCAGCCTGCCTCCTGTTCTTGGACATGTACTTTTCTTTTTTTTTAAATAAATCTTTTAAAATCTTTCACTACACAATGCACTGTCTCCCAACTGTAAACTTGTCTTTCGGGTAGGACAAGTCTCGGGGTCTTTATCTTTTGGGGTAGCAGACGGATCAGAGACAGTTAAAGATGTGTATTTATCTGCAAGTAGATTTTTGCACATATATAGCAATGTCATCTTTAGCCTTCATGTAAATATTTTGGGGCTACTAAAGAGGAAGGAGGAAGAGGCAAAAGAGACAGGAAGAAACAGCAGATGTTCAGTAATGAAAAACTGCACATAGGAAAGGATTGCTGAACACACCTCTGTGAACTTGCACAAACCGTGAGGCTTCTGCAGAGACAGGGGAGAGAAGGAAAAGACAGCACCGCCGGGGAGTATATTCTGCTCAGAGAAGACTGGATCAAATACTCGCCTTCACGAAGGGGAGACAGCACAGCAAGGTGGCTGAGTATTCGAACCCATGTGGAGGGGTTTGGCTGTGGTGTGTGAGACAAGAGCATGTTCAAAGGATGGGGACAGTTTGACAGAGGATGGCACTGTGCTTGTAGGAAACCTATAAGAAAGTCTGGAGGTTACAGACACAGAAGAGTCTGGTTTCCAGGAAAAGTATATTTTTTGTGACCTAAGGAGATGGCAGGAAAAATGCCAGCCATCCCCCCAAATCTACACACTTCATCTCACACGAGATCATTAGTCTTTGGACTTTGAGCAAATACAGATGACAAAGAGCAGCAGTGTTTGATGTTTAAGAAAAAATATTTATAAATAGAGAAAAATTAAAGTGAGATTAATATCTTACGTGCCCCCAGTATAAAATAAAATAAGCATAGCACAGTGGTGCTTTTATTATTAGCCTAGGAAAAGATCTGCCTCTGGGTAATTTGGCTCTGCACAAGAATACAAAAAAACAACAACAAAACAACAACAAAACCCCAGCATACTCTTTTACAGAATATATATGTATATTTTTTTCTGTTAAAAAGGGGGAAAAAAATAAACCCTTAAAGATGGCGAGTCCGGTGTTTCATGTACAGTGTTGTCAACTCATCTGGCAGAGATGAGAAAGCTGACAGCCCTCTGGAGGGCTCGAGCTGAGGCTGCGTGCAGAAGTCTGGAACGGCAGGGACCTGATCCTGCATGTAATGAGACCAAACAGAGCTGGGAGGGAAACTGCTTGCAAGCCCCCTCAGACAAAGAATCAAGCAGCCAGCTGCCTGCCTGTCATGCTTTCCCTTCCTCTTCAGTGGCCTTCTTTTTCTGCAATAGTCAGGGCAGCATGAAAAGGCAGTGGCATCTCACAGTTAGGTCAGCGGCCATGTAGGTCACTGTATAAATATATTCACTCATTTATCCATGTATTCAACATTTATCAAAAGCTTGCTGCATGCCTGGTGCTGTACAAAGTGTTTGGGACGCAGTGATAAACAGCAGGACACACGTTCCACTAGGGAACCGTCACAGTTTGGGGAGGAAGGTGGAGAGATACACGTACCAGTCGCCATGTGTACAGGAGTTACGTGTGTATATTTTAAGCCAGCTAAAACCACTTTCTGCAAACATTTCAAAGCAAACAACAAACTGTTCAATTAAAAATATGTATCTTTACCAGTTTCTTTATCATTAAAGCTCAAGGAAGACCTCAAGGGAAAAATCTGGACCTTATGCATACAGTTGGTTGGGAAACAAAGTCTTTTTAAATTAAAAAGTTATAAAATTTGGTTTGACTAACTAAGTGCTAGTCGGAATCTTTGTCATATCTAAATTACATCTTGGTCCTATAGAAATCTTTGTCATGCAAATAGAACTAGGGTTCCTAGCTCTGTATTCTGGAGAAGGAGTGTAACTGCATATCTACTCCTTTCTTTTTAAAAAACCGGAAAGGGTTTAGTAGAACAAAGAGGTTGCTCTGGCAGCCTCCCAGTGGGAAACAGTCAACCCTGAGTGTGTTTAAGTAGGTTTGGGAGGGAGACTCAAGTGTTAAACCATATAATTTTATTAAGGGAGATACCTGAGGAACTGGGGAGTTCTCACTACAATCATATACTTGAAAAGGCGAAGAACAAAGCACAAGTACTTTCCCTCCTTTTATTTAACATATAAAACATAATTAACAATTAATCCCTCCTAAAGGCACTTAGTGATTTCTAAAAAAAAAAAAAAAAAAAAAAATCCTTCATGCATTGTGGTTTGCTGCAGCAATCAAAAAGCTCACATTCAAATGGAAAGAAGTACTCATTTCACTAATATAAAGGGCAGTAGAGATGAAATTTGAAAATTGAGTTCTTAATCAACATGGCCACTTTTAAGAGGCCTGTTAAATTCTTGAGGGGAGAAAAAGGACAGCGTTAGTGGCACTGGTGCTCTGGGACCCTGATTGTGTCCCTATTGGCCTCTCTTCAGCTGACTCCCTTCATGTTAGACCCTAGGGTGTAAAATTAGACAATATTACAGAACAATTATTCTCTTATAAAATCTGAAAGCAGATATCTTGTCCAGGAAAGAAAATGGCCAGTTTCACAAGCTGGCTTGGGGTAAAAAGGACTATGAATTGGCAGTAGGTTACTTTTCTAGTTTAATCTACTTAATTTTCTTGATGCCTCAGTTTCCTAATCAGTAAATGTGAATATAAACTTTAAAATGAATATAAAAATTATGCATGATCCTATAACACTGCAGAATTGCAAGGTTTAAGCAAATAGAACAGTGCTTCTCAGATTTTAATGTGTATGTGAATCACCAGTGAGTCCTGTTACAATGTAGGGTCTGATTTAGTAGATCTGGGGTGAGGTCTGGTATTCTGTGTTTCCAGCCATTATTGTGCTGATTTATGAATCTCCCTTGGAGCAGCAACATTATAAAAAACACATTGCCTAATTATAATCTCCAGAGATGGCTGCAACAAACATTTCCCATTCTAACACTATTTATAATAGCCAAGACCTAGAAGCAACCCAACCCTAAAAGTCCATCAACAGATGAATGGATAAAGAAAGTGTGGTGTATACATATACAATGGAATATTACTTGGCCATAAAAAGAATGAAATAATGCCATTTGCAGCAACATGAATGGACCTCTGGACCTAGAGATTGTTATATTAAGTGAAGTAAGTCAGACAGAAGAAGACAAATATGTGATATCTCTTATATGTGGAATCTAAAAAAAAATGACACAAATGAACTTATTTACAAACCAGAGATAGCCTCACAGACATAGAAAACAACCTATAGTTACCAAAGGGGTAAGGGGTGGGGGAGAGGGATAAATTAGGAGTTTGGGATTAATATATACACACTACTATATATAAAATAGATATACAACAAGGACCTACTGCACAGGGAACTATATTCAATATCTTGTCATAACCTATAATGGAAAAGAACCTGAAAAAGTATATATATATATAATATATATACACACACACACATATATACACATATATAATTGAATCACTTTGCTGTACACCTGAAACTAACACAACACTGTAAATCAACAATACTTCAATTACAAAAAAGATCTCCCGTGCCTCATGCTCTATGGCTGTGTAAATTTGCTATTACTGCATCAGGAGGTAAAGCAGATTCTATTTCTCCATCTCCTTTAATCCAATGGGGCCCTATGACCACCCGGACAAACAGACCACAGTGAAGGTAATGCTGTGACATTTAGGGGATACAGCTAACCTTTAACTGGCTTGGAAGCTTCAACTTCCAGGCTTTGAAAGCCAGGTGCTGTGAGGGATATGACTAACTTAAGCCAAACTACATTTTTCACATGAGAATACAGGGGATTAGAGATTTTCAGTGACTTGTCCATGATCTCACACATAATAAACAATGGAACTGGGATATGGAGGTAAAAGTGGCTAATTCTAGGGGAAACATAAGCAGAGAACCCAGCTAAGAATATTTTATGAGAAGCTTCCTAAATGAGAAGATACCTACACGGAGTCTTGAGGGAGAAGTATGAATCATAAAGGTGAAGTTTGGAGTGGGAGAGGAGTCAGGTAAGAAAGACAACAGGTACAAAAGTTGAGCGGTATGAAGGAATGACACACTGACGAGCAGAACGGGAGGGATGAAGTAACAGAAGGTAATTCTGGGGTGGTAGGCTTTGTGCCGTGCATGGCAAGCTTTTAAGATGACAAAGTGTATCTTATCAAACTCCTGTTTTAAATGATCGCTTGCCTTGGTGAGTATATAGTCAAGGAGTTTCAGGCTAGAGGTAGGAGACAAGTTTGGAGATTGCTGCAGTAATACAGGCAAAACACAGTTCTGTTCTAAACAAAGAAATGGTAACAGAAGGAAAACATTGGTCCTAAAGATATTTTGATGATAATAACAAGTGTCATGATAATCACAATGCTAGTAATAATAAGCAATATTTATTACTTCTTATAGTGCAATTTAGTAGGCTAAAAAATTCCTCCTTGCCCTCTAAAGAAAATCCATGTTCTGATCCCTGAAACCTATGAATATTACCTTATATGGGAAGAAAAGGGGTCTTTACAGATATGTTAAGTTAAAGATCTTGACATGGTTAGATTATCCTGGATTATCTTGGCGGGTCCTCAATACATTCATATGCATCCTCATAAGAGGGAGGCAAAAAGAGATTTTACACACACACACACCCCTACACACAGAAGAAAAAGTGATATGAAGATACAGGTAGAAAAATTAGTGATGCAGCCATAAACGAAAACATGCTGGCAGCTGCTAGAAAATGAAAGGGGAATTGAGGGTGGAACATTTAATGTACGGATGGGAGAAAATTTTAGGTCAAAGAGCCAGAGAATGTGAAATGACAAGAACAGATAGTACCAAGGAATTCAATGGAAACATTCAAGGAGAAGAATGTAATAGAAGAAGGAAGAGAGAAATAGAAAGCTAGGTCATGGATGTGGAAAGGTAAAACAGCATGGGGAGAAGAACCTGAGACAGGACAGTAGACTGGAGAGAATTACAATTGAGATGCATTATCTTACATATTTCTTGAGGATGCTTTCCATACACCCTTTTATATTATTAATAAAAGGCACTGAATAGCAAAATAAAGTTTATGTCATTCTAATATATTATTTGAAATCATTTTACCTGCTAATATAAATATTGTTTGTAATTTAGAGGAAAGAGGCAGTTCTTATTAAAGAAATAATTTCTACAACTAAAAGAGACCTGTATTCAATCTCTGCTTACCACTCTGTTGTTATAAATTAGGGCCGGGTATTTGTCTTCTCTGAAACTCACTCTTTTCATTTATATGATGCAAATAATAACATCAGCCTCATAAAGTTACAGTGAAATTTCAGTAAATAATATATATATAAAGCACAGTGGTTGGTATAGGAGGAAATACTTGACCAATGGCTATCAGTTGAATCTGAATCTGAAAAACTGTAATACATATAAATATAAAAGTAAATTTTAAAGTGTGAAAAAATGACACAGCAATCCCCATATTACCTCTTGGTTTATTAATATCTATTGCTATAGTCTTAATTTTGGTTTGCATTTTTATGGGCATGCAGGGGAGAATAATATTACCCTTTCCCCAAATTAGACTAAAGCTAACTGCAAGCTGTTCTGTTGATAGTTTAGGTTCTACTGAAATCCAATCATCCAAAAAAAATTAAGAAAATGAAATGAAATTATAGGATTAAATGGCTTATTCAAATTAAGTAATAAACCATAAATGAAAATAATAAATGTGTATATTCAAATTTGTTTATAATAAAGTAAATTGTTGAATACCTCTTATATTATGTTATAGAGGAGTGGGAAATATAAAAATAGAAAAGTAAATATAGTAAGTATAAAAATGGAAAGAAATACAGTAAGTATAAAAATGACTAAAGTTTATGGCAAAATCTCTTGATCACCATAATATAAGATATAAAGTGACATGAGGTTTCCTAAAAAATAGAACAAGTGATTATATTTGGTTGGTAATTCTAGATGGAGTTGGTAACATTTGAGTTGCACTCTGACTTAAGACTTCAGCAAAGAGCATAAGGAAGGAAGGGAATCTTAAGACAGGGCAAAATATGAATAAAAGCCCTGAGGCCAGAATAACTGGGGCATATTTAGGACATAACAAGCAATACAGTTTGGCTGGAATGTATGAAACCTTTGTGGAAGTAACAAAAGTTAGAAAGTTACAACAGGGACATAGTTTGGAAGACTGTGAATGCACAATAAAGAAATATGTACCTTATCTGTGAGACAAGGGAGAACAACTAGAGTATTTGAGGTAGGAGAATGTCTGGAACAGAGTTAAGCTTGAAGGAGACTAATTTGAAGGGAAGGGTTGGTTGGACTGAGTGGCAGCAGGTAGAGCTGACCATCAGAAAGCCATTCAAGACCAAAGGAGATCTTCGTTTACAGAAGAGTAGAGAGGGATCATTTCTCTTTAGAAGTACTTTAGCTAATAAATAAAGAAGAAATTAATGAATTAGAATGTCACTATTTTGTTACTTCTAATGAATAAAGTGGATTTGATTACCAAGAGTTCCTAACATCAGAAAAAGATAGGCAATGAGATATTATATTTAATGATGGAATGATCTATGAACTTGTCTTGCAAAAATAAAAATTTGAAACTGAATCTGATTAAGTCTCTAGATCCAACTAACAGAGTAGAAGAAATACATAAAGCAGAAGAATAACCACACAATAATAAGGCAGAATTACAGCTATAGGAAACTTTACAAGTCAAACAAGCCAGCTTATCCAACAAATAAATTTCAAAGGAAAAGGGTAGGGAAGGGGTAAACCTATATGTAATGGTTAATTTTATGTGTCAATTTTCCTGGGTCATGGTGGTCAAACATTATTCTGGATGTTTCTACAAATGTGTTTTTTTTTTTAAATGAGATTAATTTTTAAATTGGTAGACTTTGAATAAAGCAAATTACTCTCCATAATGTGTATGGGCCTCATCCAATCAGTTGATGGCCCTAACAGAACAAAGACTGACTTCTTCCAAGCAAGAAGGAATTCTGCCAGCAGACTGCCTTTGGACTCAAACTACTTGAACTGCAACTTTTCCCTAGATATTTAGTCTGCTGGTCTACCCTGCAGATTTTGGATTTACTAAGCCTCCTTTGTGTGAGACAACTCCTTAAAATCTCAATCTCTCTGTCTCTCTCTCTCTCTTTCTGTCTCTTTCTCTCTCTCTCTACACACACACACACACACACACACACACACACACACACATACATAAGTAGATAGATATATTGATATAGATATACATAGAGATTTACTGTTGGTTTTCTATGAAAAAAGATTTAAAATACATATTAGAGGAAAAAAGGCAAACATAAATTATGGTATTTAGGGACGTTCACTTGTGCCGTAAAAACATAAAGGAAGCAAAGTGATTATCATAAACGTCAAATGAGCGGTTACCTATGGGGTGAAGAAAGACAGCTGTATTTGGGATGGGGCAGCTGAAAGCAGCTTCCAGGGTATCTGGCAAAATTTTATTTCTTGGATGATGATGACAAGGGTATTTATCCTAAAATATTTATTAAGCTGTATGTATGTTTTGTGTAGTTTTCCTATATTTGTTTTAGATTTTATAATAAAAGGTAAAAGACTAAAGAAGAAGCTTACTCAAATCAAAGAATAATTGCCTTGGAAACCATAAATTCACCAAGGGTTTTAAGTATTAAACTTCAAAAGCAACATTTATTGTATAACATTTCCCTCTGTGGAACAACTGACCTATTATTTACTGAAATAAAAGAATGAATCTATAGCAGCTAAATAACTTTTTGCATAATAGTTGTCACTGAATAAATTCAAAAGACTATTTGGAGGTAGGAGAAAGCAGCTTACCATTGGTAGGTTAGTAAATCAGCTAAGGAACGGTCCCTTGAGCAGTCCAAGATACAACACCCCTTGGCTTGTGAATTCTTGGCACCTACAGCCAACAGGAAGCCAAATTTGCTGTCCAGTTTCTGCAGGTGCACACTTAGCCAAATAAAAAGATGTCAACCGTATTCATGGGATCACTGAAAAACAGTCTATAAAAACTACAGCATGAGAACTGAAGAAGATATTAGGGAAATGGCATTATCTATACCAGCGTTAGCCAACAGCTTACAGTTAAGAAAAATAACTTAATGAACCACTAAGGATTCTTAAATTAATATTTGAACAGCTGGGATGAGGTGGGTAGTATCATACAAGCAAAGAATGAGCATATAGCTTAATATTCCAATATTAAGAGACAAAACTGAATTCCAGATAAATGTTGATTATTTCTACTTGTATGTGTCATGATCACCTAAAATGTGTATGTTCAAAAGGAATTTCATATTCCTCCTCAAAAACAGAGTCTTTTTCTAACTTCCCTATCTCTATTAATGGCACACTCTCTATGTGGATTTCCAGAACAAAGTCATCTTTCTTCCTCTTCACCCTTTGCCTCCAATCAGTGGCCAAATATAGTTGTTTCTGAAGCTCTTGAAACACCTCTTACATCTTTTCACTTTAGCAAAGAAAACAGCACTTGAATCTACTCCCTTCTCTCTATTCTTGATTTCAACCTCCTAATTCAAGCTCTTATACTTCTTGTGTGAACTAACTCTTCACAACACCATTTTATCTCCTTTAACTCCTTATATAAAATGTTATTACACTAATATTTCTCATGTGTATTAAAGATAACATCTCTCTCCTTCACAAACAAAACTAAAACCAAGGAAAAACACATCTTTATATGTTCATTATCCACAGCACAATGTTACAACTCCTCAAGTTGGTAACTCAAGCCTTCTTCACGCTTCCCTACCCACATGACTGTTTTTGTCTGTCTGATCTCCTTTCCCCACCTTTCAATCAGTCACCTGGGCCTGCTCCTGTGTAGATTTCATATTTTATCATTTTGTCCCTTTGTTCTAGCTGTCTCCTCTAACTCAGTGCTTCTCAAACTTGCGCATGTGTCAAAAATCACATGGGGGGACTCTTTAGAACACAGACTGCTAGGTGACAGACTCAGAGTTTCTGACTCAATAGGTCTGGGGTGGGGTCTATAAATGTGCTTTTCCAGCACTTTTTTGGGAGTGCTGATATTGCTGATCTGAGGATCACATTTTGAGAATCATTGTTGAACTAAATATGTTCCATCTATCTTTATTTCTGCAATAAACTTGTCATGTAAGGCTTCATTCATTATTATTTCCTCCTATCTCTGGGCAAATGTCCCCCGTCCAAAGACATTAAGACACCTGTCTTTTCTCTGAATGTCTATAGTGTCAAATTTTTGTCTTTCTTATAACACTTAATATAGCCCACTTTTCATATAGTCACATGATAGAGTTCAATTTTACCTAAGATGGTATGTACACTTTTGGAGGGCAGCAACCATGTTTACAATTTCTAAATTATAGATCCACAGGGCAAAGTATGATGTCTTATCCATGAGACAGAATTAGTAAATAAATACATCCGAAAGAGGGCATAATGATGCTACCACACATAGCTACTGGCAGACAAACTGGCAAAGGTAACACAAAGCTGCCTTTTGGTTCAAAGCTTGGTTTTCACTTTGCATGTGTCCATGCCTTGCCAGTGAATCTGGGGCTCCTGCTGTGCTTCCATCTGTTGGAACCAAGTACAGTATTTGGGGGCAAAATATTGGGGCAAATATTTAAGCCCTTCAATTAAAGTATTTTATCATCTGATGACAAAAAAAGAGAAGGCAGCATTTGCTCTCCAAATATTACATATTTCAGTCTGTTTTCTCCTTTGCTTCAGAGGCAGGGTACATTTCAGAGCAAAGTGAACTCAAATGAGAAGTCTCAAGGCCTCAGGGGAAATGTAGAACAAGGTGGCAGGCAATGGGCATGCTGAGGTGTGGCATTACTGGCTGCCTCTGCCAAAAATCACGTGGACCCTGGAGCAGATAGCCAATCCATCTGCCATCACTGGAGCTGACTTAATCCTTTAGTTCTCTTTTAAAGTTACACTCAACCATTATGTCAGGCATTTGATCTTCCTGTTTTTCTTCTTGATGTTTTTAGAGAAGTGGCACAGTACCCTAGAAGACTGGGCGGGGAAGGGGTCTCGTGTTCTAGTTTCACTGCTGCCCCTAGACAGCTGATGAAGTATTTTATCTCATTAGGCTTTTTGCAGTCTTTATCCACCAAATGACAAGGAAGGATGTGTTCCATTTATTTCTGGAACTTCATAAATATACTCCTTTTTCTCTTGAGAAAAGTAGCCTCTGTGGTACTATAAGGTAACATATCATTGTCCTGAGAGGTTTAATGAAGCCTTTGAAAACTAGTTTTTATTTGAGTAGGGAATATCATGGTCATTATTTACAGTGTGATTTAGCATATTTAGTTCATAAGCGGCCATTTCTATTATTCAGTCAGCTCCATCTACCAGCACGACATAACCGCTCAACGCGGTGAAATGGGACTCACAAATGCCAGTCACGTGGTTCACCAATTACACGCCTACGGTAGTTACACCTCTTTCACTCTCAATAGTGTTACTTTCCTTGTCAGTATTCCATTAAGAGCTCGTAGGAACATGAGTGAAAAGTGGCTGAATACCACTTTGAACTTAGAACAAAGCTCTATAGCATATTTCAAACGTGAAGCTAAAGTAATAAAGAGAAAATTGACATGGAGAGATGAAACTACAAGATGGAAAAAAGCCACCTCATGAACATACATGTAGGAATTATAAGAGATCAATTCTACTGTATTAGTTTTAACTTCTAATTGAAACGTCCAGACATTCCCTGCTCACTTGCACTTATTTCCTAATCTTTTACAGCATTCTGTAGGCAAGACAGAGTTAACACAATGCTCATGCTCCTAATATTTCTAGATGAGAAAACTGAAGTTTAGAAACACAAAGAACTTATTTAAGGTCATTCATAAGGTGACAGAACTGGGGCTAGAAATCATTTTTTTCCCCCTTAAAAACAAACATCTGCCCTCTGAAAGTGTTGGCATGCTGTGAGTCAAGGAGATATACAATCATGGCTACATATTCCATGAGAAGAGATGTTTATTAAGTAATTTGCCTCGCCCACAATCTTTATTAAAGCATCTTTCACAATATATCTTGGGAAATTTTGTTGAATAGTATTACTTCAGGATTTCATTTATTCTGAAAAATGTTCACATCATTGGTGTTGCCTTCTAACAAGAGGTCAAACCTGGATATTATCAATTATTAAAATTCACTTCAGTTTAAAATGTTTGGTTAAGATAGAGGAACAGTGACAGGAGTTATCCTTCCACTTGAAACAACTAATAAGTGGAACAAAATATATCAGACAGTGGTACTCAGGACATTGATTATCAGACAATGAAGGAGAATGATCCCCAGTCGATGAGTAACAAATACAGTGAGCACTAAGATTGTTCCAGCGTACTGTCTGGAGTAAGTTTGCAGACCATGGTGCGGGGAGAGAAAACTCAGGTAGAGACAAAAAGACCCCAGTGGGTTGAGGAGATGAAGCTGGGAGCCTGGGCTAACAAGGTAGCAAGAGTTCATAGGGCAGTGTACACAGAGGAGAGAGATGCACGCAGATGATCCTGAGAACTGCAGAGTGCTCCTCCTTGAAAATTCTTTGGAATACTGATCAGCACGTGGATGTGAATAAACTACCAAAGATCAGGTAAAGAACCATCCAAAATGAATATATGGAACCATGCCTGAATTTCATATAAGCCTCCTGAATAGTTCCTGTTCCCAATAGCCAGAGCAGAAAACTTCACAGTTTGAGAAAGATTAAATAACTAAAAAGGATCATGCCTTAGTAACGGAGGAAAACTACTCCCCGACTAAATGTAGTTCTGGTTGGGTACAACAAAGCTTTAAGCAAGACCTGAAAAGATCAAACTGTTTCCAAGTAATTTAGCAGCATTCCAGAACAAAGCTCAATAAAATGTATGGGAATAAAAGTAATCTAGCTCTTAACAAGTTAAAATTCCTATTCTGGTATTCAATCAATGATCACACATATACAAAGGAAGCAGAAAAATAAAATTTATACTGAGGAAAAAAATTAATTAATCAAAACTAACCCAGAAGCCATACAAATGATTTTATTTGCAGATAATGATATTTAAACAGTTCTTATGACTATATTCCATATGTTTAAAAAGCAAGAGACATGGAAGACATAAAAAAGACACAAATTGACTTTTAGAGAGAAAGATGAAACATCTGGGATAAAAAAATTTATTGGATGAAATTAAAATCAGATTAATATTGCAGAAGAAAAATTAATAAACTTGAAGACACAGAAACTATCAAAAATGAAGAATGAAAAAAATTAATAGAGTACCATTAAACTGACGGACAAATTGAAGTAGCCAAATCATGTTTAGTTGGAGTCCCTGAAGGAAAGGAAAGAAAAGGGGGTAGCTGATACATTTTAAAGAAATAATGGCCAAAATTTTTCAATTTTAAAGAAAACTCTAAACCCACAGATCTAAGACTTGCCATGAACCCAAGCTCAAGAAACACAAATTAAACTATTCTGAATTCACAATCATAATTAAATTGCTAAAATATTAAAGAGAAAATCAAAAAAACAGCCAGAGCAAAAAAACACATCACATGCACATATAGAGAAAGGATAACAATGCACGTGAGAAGACAGAGGGCGACATCTTTAAAGTGCTCGAAAGAAAAAAAAAAACTGTCAATGTAGAATTCTTTACTCTGAAAAATACTCTCAAAAACAAAGGTGAAGCAAAGACTTTTTAAAAAAATACAAAAGCTGAAAGAATTTAAAACCAACAGAACTGCACTACAAGAAATGTTAAAGGAAGTCCTTCAATCAGATGGAAAATGATACCTGATGAAAACATGGATCTACACAAAGAAATTAATACACTGGAAATAGCAAACACATAGGTAGTATACATTTTTGTTTATTATTAATATCTCTTTAAACTTTAATCAAATATTTGAAGCAAAAATAATAACTGTATTGTGGGATTTATCTGAGAGTAAAATAAATAGCAACAGCACAAATGGTGGATGGGGAAAGGAAGTATGTTATTGTAGGGTTTTCACACTGCATGTGAAATAGTAAAAAATATTACTTAAAGGTAGATAACGATAAATTAAAGATATCTACTACAAACCCTAAGATACTACTAAAATTAAACAACATAGAGTTACAGCTAATAAGCCAACAGAGGAGATAGAATCATAAAAAATATTTAACTAAACAACAAAAGAGAAAAAAGAACAAAAAGGAACAAAGAACACAGGGGTCAAATAGAAGACAAATAGCAAGATGACAGATCCAAACGCAACCACATCAACAATCACATTAAATGGAGTAAATAGCCCACTTAAAAGTCAGAGATTGTCGGGTAGTAAACAGATGGAAAAAGTTATAACTTGCTAATAATAATTTTAAAAGGACGGAATGACTACATTCATATGAGACATTAGATTCCAGAGCAAAGAATATTACTATAGATGAACAACATCATTTTATAACTATAAACAGGTCAATTCTTCACAAAGATATAACAATCCTAAATATTTACGTAATAAATAAAAGAGCTTCAAAATATCTAAAGCAAAACCCAATAAAAATACATGAACTATAAACCAAATCTCCAAGTGTAGTTGGGGACTTCAACGTGCATCTCTCAATAACTGACAGAATAAGTAAAATGATAATCAACAAGAATATAGAAGACTTACACATTGTCAGTCAACTTGACCTAACACCTTGGAAAAGCCTTCTTAGTACTGCATATATCTTTACCATCTGGACAAGTTCATCAGTCCAGTAGTAGGTACCGTATCTTGCTCAAAATGATGTTTTCAAGTATTTTAAAATTTTTACTGAGAAAGAACACAGCCTGTCTGTCTCATGATTGGCTTAGCTTAAAGTGTAAAACCCAGGAGCAGTCAGCACTCATCTTTTCACCACAGATCAGAGTATTGGGGAGCATTAGGAAAGAGATAAATAAGAAGAGATAAGAGACTGAAGTGATGCTCTCTAGTACTTTGATTGCTGATTGACTTTCTGATACTTGCAACTCTCTTCTTTTTGTGTCTTAGTTTTTTGACTGTCAATTGACTTTATGAACTATCCCAGAACCTATTTCTGCTACCAGAAAGACATACAGAATGCAAACACAGAGTCTAAATGTACTGGCTTGGTTTCCAAGATCCTGGCCTGCTTTTCTATCATTGTTCTTGTCCACTCACTCTTCTTGCTTGTGAAAACCACAGACCAGCAGAGAGTATCAGTCTCATAAGTCACCCTACTTGGAATACACGTCTCAGTTTTTCCTGCTTCCTCTTTCTGGAGCATTTCAAATTCTGTCTCTTCAAACCAGTCTTCCCAGATCAAACCAACTCTCAGGGATAATTTTCTTAAGTTCTATGGGCCATATTGTCTTTACCACTATTTTGAGACTTAGCCAGTTTTCCCATTTTGTCATATACTATCTTCTATGTATGTCTTGTCCCCCAATTCAGGCTATAAAGTCTGTTAAGGTAATTGGGCTTTGTTTCAAATATTCTGGAACAGCCCCCTCCTCAAGCTCAGGAAAATCCTGCAATAATAGGTGTTATATAAAATTTCTTTAACAATAATAGATCAGAGATTTGTGAGTTGGTTTTGGGAACCTGAGAATCAGCTTATAATTTTATGTTTTATGAGAGGATGTATCCTGATTTCAAAAGATGGTTTTTAAATCAACATTTGCAACTCAGTTCTTACATTGGTGATTTCTATATCAATATGTAAGTATAGTCATACATAAGAAGCTTGACTTTATGGTTTTATCCATAAAAAGATATCATAATTAGTCACATTATATAATTATTAAAAGTTTACAGTTATTTGCAAAAATTACTTCATTTTCCGTAAAACTTTGTGTCTGCTAACAACCGTATATTCAAAGAGAAAAAAACTTTGATTTTTTCACCCTTAATTAATGTTGCTTGATGCTTTTTCATTCCCAAATGCAAAAAAAAGAACAGTTAGTGAATGCTACTAATAAATTAGAAACAATATTAAATATTAATTTTGCCACTTTTTTGTCCTCAGTAGCATCGAGGATTTTCCCTAAGCCATTCCTTTTAGTGACTTCATTGTAAATTGACTCTTTAATACATCTCAAACTTAAAAAGTCATTGTAAGTATTCCCAGCTCTAGAGCAACCTCAGCCCAGAGATAATCTCAAACAGAACAGAAATGACAGTTGCAAAATGTCTAAGATGGACAGTTTAGTATTAAAAATGTGGAAATGAGTCTAACCATCTCAGAGCTACCTCATTTCTAATATGCAAGAGATGATGTGTGTAGGTTAAGAGCCCCAGCTCTGATTTTAACAGATTTGGTCAAATCCCATCTCTGCCATTTACTATAATCCTGTGTGATCCTGTGCAACTCACACAATCTCTCTCAAACTCAGTTGTCTTTCTATGAAAAGTCAAAGATGAAGTTTAAATAAATTAAAATAGGTATCATGCCCACTACATGGTATTTACTCAAGAAGCTTAGATTAATGTATTTGCAAGAAAAAAAATAACAGTTTTGTTTTATTGATTGATGAGTAGATTTCATTCAGAGCCTTTACATAGAATGTAACAGCTTCAACAAAGAATGTATTCCCAAAATAATCAAATTGTTTTTCTTTAAAATATATTTAAAGAAATCTTATTTTTTTTCTGTTTTAAAAAGGTAGAGCTTATGTTATACAACCTTGAGACAGCTTATATACTGTGTTAACACAGCTGATAATAAATGTTCTGAATAAAAGCAAATTTAATCACAATTGTTGTTTTACTTCCATGATGCCAAACTTGTTTGGGCTAATTTTTTTTTAATTGAATTGACTAGATACCTTGGCATTAGGGAGACATATACTCAAAACATCTTCTTCATCATAGGAACTTCACATTAAAATAGTTTTCAATTTCAATATAAAGGTCAAGATTCCTGGGAAAACAGGTGCCCTCCCTTTTTTTTCAGAACAAGTGTTATTGAAATGTTTCCACTAATGTAGAGCTTGAATATCACCCATTGGTAAAGTAATTCAGAAGCTGAATATGATAAAAGAAGGCTGTGCCTTTAAATAGCTGGTAGAAAAGCATGGCAGCAAAAGAATATTATGATATTACAGTAAATTACACTGACAGTAGAAGGCAGTGCAGGTTACAGAAAAGGAAGGAGGTACACAATAACCACTGGCTGGAGTAATTAGCCGGCGTAATGAAGAGAGAGGAGAAGGGTGTTGGATGCCGAAGCCCTGCCCTGTCAGCATTATTGTTCTCCAAGGTGTGGGAAGCACAATGCTCTGCTAAGCCTTCAGCAATCGCTGTACATGACTACTCACGAAAAGAGTAATTAAGAAATGTCAGTGCTTCTCCAGAAATAAAAACACACACACAATGTTTTCCCGGAAGAAGGGCAGTTTTTTTCTTGGGTTTTTTGGTTCTAAAATATTAACGGAACAGAATTTGTACTTCACGCAGTTCAAAATAGTGAGCTATGAAAAACTCAGCAAATCCCTTAGTGTAATTGTCCCCTCCCCCTGCACGTCCACCTCCTACACTCAAAGATCAGACGACTGCTCACACCTGAGCTAGGCAGATGACTCTGAGCACCGTATCCAAAGTCTCTCACAACCCCCAAGCTCCTAAGTTACTCTGTGTTACATCGCCCTATTTTATTTTTGCCAAGACACATCGCTATTGGAAATTATCTTATTTATATATTCATGTATGTATCATTTCATTAGATTTTAAGCTCCATGAGACTAGAGTCATTGCCAGTGCCCAAAAATGTACCTAGCTGTAGCAAATTATGAATAAACATTTCTTAAATTTAAATAATTAAGGATTGCTGTTTAGCTTAGGAGAAGTATAATATGAAGCCTGACATGTGCTTTAATAGGCCAAGTTCTCAGTTGAAAGCAACCATTTGTATTTAAAAGTAAAAACTGCCAGGCTGAGCAACACACTGAAATAGTATGAAAAATTACAAACTTTTTTTGCTTTTTTTAAATCAACTGAATTAAAGGTAAAACACTTACTTGGAAGTTATTGCTAAAAAGAAAAAAATTTATGTAAATGATTCCAAATTTCTATAAAAAAAGTCCATCCTTGTCTTGCAAATGATGAGATGTCAGCAATTTTTCTTACGGAAGCAGATTATTAAAGAAATGAAACCATAGTCCTTGCAGAGCGAAAAGGTGGGAGCGCCAATCCTGCACTAATGAGGTTAATCAGATCAAACACTCTTCTTCTATTCCATTCCAACTTATTTACTCTGCTCTTTGAATTAAGCAGTTGTGTCTATATGGCTAATTGTAGCGTTGATTCTCCAATTTGCTCTTTAATCAGATTGCATTAGAGGTAAATATTTATCTCCCCAAAGTAGTAGACTTTACGGCTGGAAAGAAACAAAAGCTAATGTTTTGCATTTTCCAAGTGGAACATACTCTGGTTCAGGAAGGAACTAAGTTGAGCCCCAAGGATGCACAAGAAATTTCGTCAGTCTGAGAGGACTTTAGCTGAAAACGGAATTGATAATAATTTCTGCATAAGATTCTTTCCATCACAACTGACAGCTTATTGTTTCATTAATTCTATAATAAGAATAAGTGGACAATAAAAAATGTTTTCTAACTGCAGCATCTCATTATATCTACCATAAAACAGTTTAATGTGCTGGTAATGAGCTGAATTGGGGGAGCCAGAGTGTCTGGGTTTGAGTCCTCGCTCTGTTACTTAAGAGACTCTGGGCAGATGATTTAAACTCTTTGTGACTCAGCTTCCTCAACTGCAAATTTGGGATAGTAATAATACAACCTGAAAGCCCTTTTGAGAGGATTGTATTGATTAAACATGTGAAACACCTTGAACAACACTTAATGTTGGCTATTATTGATGTTATTTTACAAAATCCTCATTACTTCTAAAATTGAAGAGATACATGACTATGAGTAATGATTGGTTTATATTTCAACATGTGTTCAGAATAAGCTGGTCACTGAAGATATTCTGAAAAACAAAACAGAAGCAGCCCAGGGCTCATGGACCACACCGGCTAGGCAGTAACAGTTTTAAAATATATATACAGACACACACTATGACAAATAGCATATGAAAGAAAGCTACATGGTACTAATTTATTCATCCATTCATTGCCTTATGCAGCAAATATATTTTGAGTGCCAACTATACGTCGCATCCAGGATGCACAAATGGCGATTAAGATATGTAAGGTTTTGACTTTAAAGAGTTCTGAAATGATAAAACCATGTAATGAGTGCTGCTGAAAAGCCAGAGGTTATCTGGCACACCTTCTTCCTCTACCTTAAAGAAATCAAATTTGGTCTAATCTTTCATGTCACTTCTGTTTTATGACCTGGAAAACCATTATTGTTTCTTTTCTGTGTAAGTCTTTAATTACACAGCTCTGGAGAGCTTTTGGCTAATAGTTTTTAAATCTTTAGAAATTGTCAGATCTCTGAAAACAACGAGAAGTCATTTGATCCCTTAAGGTGGTGCCGAGCCCCGTGCAGGTAGTCCAACTTCAGTAGCAGAAACAGTAGCTATTATAATGGAAGGCACTGATAGTATCATTATAAAGTCAATCTTGGCTCATAAAAGGATAAACCATGGCTGTGATTTTTTTCCCTTTAAATATTCCAGCTCCTAGGAATTTCCAGTAGAGATTTCATGTAAAACACATTATTGTCAAGTATACTTGTCACTAGAGGTGAAGTTGTCATGCACCTACATCACCCAGGGAGTGCCAAGACACACACCTGAATGAAAACTAGCTTTCACCGATGATCTCAGGGGTGTGTGATACTCTTAGCATCATTTAACTTAGTTTTCTTGCATATTAAATGAGGCAAGATTTCTGATCTCTAGAGAAAGGTTTCCTTTTACGTGAATTGTCACTATCATGTCACAGAATCAATCGACCACACCTTCCTTGAACACTTTCTTTGGCTCCCCTGACTTTCTTCTGGCTGCTTCTTCCAGTTCCCTTTGTAGATTTTAGCTCCTGTCCCTGATTTCTTAACATGAGAGTCGTTGTAGGTCAGAGCTGGCCTACTTCATACTTTCTCTGAGTGAGCTCGTCTAGTCCCACAGATTGTGCCGTCTCTGTGGGAGATGACCCTTAGATGCACATATCTGGGGCCTGAAATAGAGCTGTGAGAGGAAGATACAGGTCTAACTGCCAGCCTGGCATCTCTATGAGGACGTCTCACAGCCGTCTCCAATTTAACATGTCCAAAGCTGATCTCTTATCGTCCAAAACCCCAAATCCACTCAACTCCCAGTTTTGTTCTGTTTTGTTTCCATTTCAGTAAATCACAACTCTGCCGGCATGTCAGAAATACGATACCTTCTCTGTCAGATCAGAAATAGGGCATTTGTCCTTGATCCTTCCTTCTGCATTATCACACACATGAAGTTTGTCCATCTTAACTTAATAACATATTTCTATATCCCGAATCCCTTAACTCTCACCCAGCTCCCCTTGCCACCAGTTCAGACTGAGCTACTCACTTCTATTGTGGGTTTCTTACTCCTCCTAGTCCATTCTCCATAGAATTACCAGAGTAACTATTTTTTTAAGTAAGTTTAATTATCTTAATTTTATACTTAAAATCCCTCCGACAAGATTTAAATTTGGTCCTTCAGTTCATGAAGTGATCTGGTTCCTTCCACCTTGCCTCCTGACCACTTTTTAATTGCTAAGCTCCACTCACACTGGGTTTTCATCTCTTCCCTAAATGTGCCCCTTCCTGGAACTGATGTTGTCCTCACATTTTGGCCAACTGCTACTTATCCTTCAGAGCCATCCATCAGAGAAAGCATTCTCAGCCATATACAGAGTCTTCCTGTTAGAACCCCTCACGGAACAACATTTCTTCCTTTATAGCACTTAGCGTTAATAACAGTTATGTATTTATCCATTTATTCCTTGATAGCCTGCCTCTTCCACTAGACCATGAGTTCCATGAAGGCAGGGGCGGTTGTTTCTTGTTGAATCTCAGTATCTATTAGGACATCTCACCTCTAGTGAGACTCAAAAAATGAATGTTTAAATAAATGAACGATTCAGTTAAAAGAAAACTGCCAATTAGTTTCTCTAACTAACCTGTTGTAAATCATGGGCAGCCTAGAGAAGGACCTTCAGGGGCTATGTAGGGATGAAGAGACGAGCCCAGATTGGAGGATGAACACCATCTCAAGGAAGTGAAAAGGTCTTGGTGACAAGGGTTTGTGAGATGACAGTGCTTAGAAATGAAAAGAGACAGAAAAGTGTGCTGAAGGCAATCTGCATTTTTCTCGCCCCCACCCACTTCCAGTTTTACCCCTGGCCCTCAGCTCTATAAAACTCAGGGCAAGAAACATTTTTGATGTTAGTTGTTTGTTCTCCAGAAAGCCATTACATAATCACACATGAGAACATATTCTTTTTTGGCTGCAGTTGTGTGTCGATTTGAAAAGAAACTGCACGGTATTTCAGGAATTGTTCATTTAATGGGTGCTGTTGGGAAGATGGAACTCCTCGTTGTTAAATCCACATTCACCACAGACCCTGCTGGTATTCTAATGAGATGCTGTCTATTTTAGGGTCTCCTGTGGAATTTGTGAAGTCTCTTAAATCATCAGGTAATAATGTTTATCCTTCTAGGACATAAAGTGTTCACATGAAAGGGAAGACTTATCAAAGACTGATTCTGCGGAAGTGATCTTAACAGTTCAGTGGCAATTTGCGCTGGAGAATTTTTTCTTTCAAATCTTTTAAAATAAAACCAAAATTCAGAACTAGAGCAGGTCTTGAAGAGGATTTCATTTGATCATTTTACTTTATAGATGAAGAAAGGAGATCTAGAGAGATGGATTGGCGGAATCAGGGCAGAATCAGGATGGGAATCAATATTCCCTGCCTGATGCTCAGGACTGTTCAATTGTATATAGGATGACAAAAAGGACATCACCATAATTCATTTCAATAAAACCAACACTCCTTGAAAATGCTCATGAGTGGTTAATGCATTTAAAAATATGTAGAATATCAATTTATTATGTTTTAGAACCCATTCTAATTATAAAACTATGTCATTAAGTATTTATTAGAGACCTACTATGCTTAAGAAATTATGCTAGGAATAGGGAACTATATTCAATGGCTTGTAGTAATCTGTAGTGAAAAAGAATATGTATATAGGAGAGAGTATAGCTTAGTGGTAGAGTGCGTGCTTAGCATGCATGAGGGCCTGGGTTCAATCCCCAGTACCTCTATTAAATAAATAGATAAACAAATAGAAACCTAATTACTCCCCCCACCAAAAAAAGACCAATTTAAAAATATATATAAAAGAATATGTATATATATGTATAACTGAATCACAAAGCTGTATACCAGAAACTAATAAAACAATGTAAATCAAAAAATAAAAATAATTATCAGGAAAAACAAAACCCCCCCAAAAAAAATCATGCTAGGTTTAGTAATTATATCATATTATAAATAATAAATTATAAAAGTCTTAGGAATGGTGATTATACTGTAAATTAAAAATAAAGTTACCGTCTATAGAAAATAAAATAGATTATCAAATTATTTCAAGTTTTTACAGCAAATCATGAATAAGATCAATGAAAACATTTTAAATGTTAATTGGTTGCAGAAACTTTTTTGTTTTGTTTTGCTTTCATTCCCCAGCATCATTTCTAACTCTTTTAGTAATGCCTCATTTGGGTCATATCCACAGTAGGAACTTGATAAATATTTAATGATAATGATAATATTAAAGCCTGAAAATTCAGAGCTCAAGGCAGGGAGAATCGCAGAGTATTTGTACCAATACATTACTACTGTTGTGTTGGTACTTAGGACTCTCCAATATGTGTTCCATCAAGAGCGTGAAGAAGACGGTCATTCAGTGGCTAATTTAGGGCATAATAAATCACAATAAAGACAGACAAATTCATCTTAAGGATAAAAAAAGACAATCAAGTAAGAGCTGTTTGTAAGTGAATAGCTAACACTATAATAGTTAAAGAGAGTGTCATTCAGGGGATTGGACTGGCTTGGGAGCCTAGGAAAAGGAGAATGTTAATGAAAATGTTGACAATACCCACCTAAGCACCTTCGAGGGACGAAGTCTTAGCTGATAAATTCAGTTATTTTGACTTTTGGCAACACTCAGGCTTCAGATTTTCACGGAGAAAATGCTGTGTAAATTCAAATGTTGGCGGTATCGCTTCCAGTGTAACCTTGAACAGTACTGCATTTATGAGTTTCATTCTCTTATTTGTAAAATTGAGCTAATAATGGCCATAGTAATAAAGTTTATTGTGGGATTAAATGAGATAGTATAATAATAAACTACCCACCACTGAGAATTTATTATGTGCCTAGCACTATTCTAAGTACTTTACATCTATACTGTCAGTTAATCACCATAAAAACCCTATGAGGTGGATTCTACTAAAGTAGGTTAAATAAAAATGGTGTTCAATACCTTTGTACCCTGCTCTTCTAGGAAGCAGCAACACACACACACACAAAGACACACACACACACACACAAAGACACACACACACACACACCAGATTACAGAACCTCAGAGCTCACTCTGTTAATCTCTGCTCATACTGCTACCTGTATCTTGAGTCACAGTGACTGACACATGGATAATATTCAGTAACTAGTAACTAATAATAAAAATGATGTTAGAAATTAAAAAAAAAAAACAAGAAAAGAAAAACAAGCTGTTCTAATCAGACTGACCACTTACTCAACACATTCAACTGGTTTCTTTGGTTCTAATCCTTGCTTGAGAAAGATGATTTAGTGACTAAGATCTGACTTTGCAAATAATCTGTCTCCAGAAAGAGAATCGCTAATCATTCAGACACTAGCACTCCTAGCTGCCTGATAGAAGATTTTGTAAATTAGTAATTAGCACTCAAGCTTTATATATCATTAATGGCTTTGGTTAATTTAAATCTGCCCAGAGAGGGGGAGTCACAGGCTAGGTTCTGAGTAATGAACGCCAAACCAAGAGGCCATTTGAGAGTTTATCAACCAGCTCTCCCTAGTGTTCACTTTGAACACTTTTCTTCAAATTTCCACAGTGATCTAAATTCCTCCCTCAATTATTTATAACATACTTTTCATATCTTTATAACTCCAACATCTTTAAAGCAAATGCTTAATTTATTTTCTCTTTTAGATAAAAAACTAATTGAGGGCAAAATAATGCTCAATTTAATATACTGAACACATACAATAATGAAGTATATTCTTTCCATCAAGTCATTCCCTTGCTTAAACCTGAAATGTTACATTTAGCATTTGGCTTGGCTAAATTTACTACATATGTATCAGGAGAAAAATCTTATTAAAAATATTTTAAGAATCTTAAGATAGCTATCTTAATTTTCCTATTGCATAAAATGAAAAATAAAAAGTCATTTGGGATTCTAAGCAACTAAAGCAAAACGAGAAACCAAATTTTAAAAAGTAACATTGCATAGAAGTTTATATTATCTTATTCAATCTAAGCTATCTAACCAAGGAAAGTCAATACTGTACAGGTGGTAGCAGTATGAAATACACATTTTATATACCTTTCACCATAACAATTAAATTTAAGATAGAAGCACTTTTTTGGAGAAGTTCTACTCTTCAAAAACTTAAGATTGTTAACTGGCTTAAGAAATCAGAAGTATTTCAAACCATATAAAATATTCCCCTAATCCAATGGTTTGCAAAATATGGTCTCCAGGTGGCATCAGTATTTCTGGGAAATTTGCTAGGAATGCAAATTCTCAGGCCTCACCCTGACCTGTGATGTGCTGGTAAACCAGCTTTCTGAAAATAAAGGTCCAATTTATAGCATTCGCTGATTCCCATAATGTAAATATTCCCAACATGGCCCATTCCAAGCTACCAACCTGCCTTCCTCCATCATGATGTGGGGAAGGGATGCATAATCAGAGTTTGCTCATTAAAAGCTGGCTTCAACACGTAAGCACCCCAGACCTACTGAATCCGAAACACTGGGGACGAGACCAGACCCATCAATCCGTGCTTGTTTAACAAGCCCTCCAGCTGATTCTGCTACATGCTGAAGTCTGAGAATCACTGCCCTAATCCAGCTTCATTATTCTTTTCAACATTCATTCCCCGGATGATCTCATTACTCATAGAACTTTATTTTCCATCTGTACACCAATGACCCACGACTTTTCATCTCTAGCCCTGATGGGTGTATCCTCCTCCACTTTGACGTCCCACTGACATCTCAAATGTCACTTCAAATATGGAACTCCCTGTGATCCCCCTAAGCCTGGTGGTACTCTGGTGTCCCTGCATTGGTAAATGGTGCAGTCCTTCACTGAGTTGCTTATCCCGATTCCGGCACTCATCCTTTACATGTCCCCTCTCTTCACCCTTAACAGTCATTCAGTCTCCAAGATGTCAAGTGTACAGAAGCTTCCTAATGTGTGACTTGGACAAGTGCATTTTATCCTCTTAGCCCTGTTTCTAATATTGCCTTAACTTATCCACTTCTCTCCACCTCCATAACCACCTTCATCCAAGTCACTCTAACCTTTTACCAGAAACACTGCAAGGTTTTCTAACTTGCCTCTCAACAAAAAAAGCAATTTCTATAAAATTGCTCATTGTGGTCCAGCTATTGAGTACCTCTGAGAAACAATCAGTGGTTGGGATGTGTGTATGTTGGGGCAGAAGGTGGTAGTGAGGATAGGGCAGGAGGTTATGGTGCTGTGCCCAGCAGAAGGGAAAGAGGTTGTTTGTAGGAAGTCCTGACATGAGGAAGAGCTTACTTTACTTCTCACCAGTTAAATATTCACTTCCACAATGAAGCCCACAATTATCCCAGACTAGGAGAATTCCCTAGATAGCCCAAAGCACCCTTAACACTTCCAATGCAGCACTTTCCCAGTGGTAATTAATTATTTGAGCAAGAACTTGGTTAATATATTTTCCACCACTGTTCTATCCCCTAGTTGTCCCATTTTCCCTGAAACTACACACGTGCCCAGCATACAATAGTGGTTCAATAAATATTTGTTCAACATCATGTTTAGCATAGCAAAATCTTAATTATACAAAACATTAGAAAATGCTATACATTATATATTGTAATATACTAAAAATAAAGCCACAGTTACTCTCTTTTACACTTAACATAATTGTTTTTAAAATACTGTAAAGCAATTTGGGAATATTTTTGGTTCAATTTCAAGACTGCATATGTTTAAAATTAACTTTACTTTGATTATTTCTTTTTAGGCTATTTTAAACAGAAATGTATTATATGTAAATTCTTTGGAATATTAAAAAGTCAATTTCTGTTAAAGAAAATTCATAAACTTACAAAATATTACTGAATTTAATTCAATTTGCATTCAAATTTATCTATATATGTGCCCAGCTAGATAATTTTTTTTAGATATACCCTAATGTAAGGAAAAAAATTTGCAGAATTCATACTGACTTCAGTATTGAGTAATCAGAAAGGTAATTTGTATATGTATGTGTGTGTATGTTTTAGTGTGTTTATGTGTATGTATGCATGTATATTTGTATATGTATTTAGAAAAAGGTGCTTGTGTATATCTTATTATTATTAGGAGAATAGGAGAACAATAATAAACTTCATTCTGCCTTTGTGACCTCCCTGTTTCGAGCACTATTAGAAATGCTGCTAACACAATCACCAGAAGGTGTCTACTTGGCTCTGAAACAAGTCAGATTGAAGTTCTAAGGTTACAAAATGTTAGAACAGTGACATGGCTACCAAATACGTTTTTGTTCTTTTTTTTAATCTGCAAGATTAAAAAAGACAAATGAACTTATTTACAAAACAGAAGCAGACTCACAGACATAGAAAACAAACTTATGGTTGCCAGAGGGGGAAGAGGGTAGGAAGGGATAAATTGGGAGATCAAGATTTGCAGATACTAACTACTATATATACTATATATAAAATAGATAAACAACAAGTTCATACTGTATAGCACAGGCAACTATATTCAATATCTTGTAGTAACCTATGATGAAAAAGATTCTGAAAACGAGTATGTGTATGTTCATGTATGACTGAAGCATTATGCTGTACACCAGAAATTGACACAAGATTGTAAACTGAATATACTTCAATAAATATATATATATATTAAAAAAAATACCACATGATCATTTCCCCTTGACTTGACCCTATTTTGATAGTGTATACCCAGCCCATAACTCAGTTCCCTAGACATCTGCCCTTCCTTGAGAAATTGTTTTAAGGAGTCTACGTTAGAAAGACTTTTCAGAATAACTACCTACTTGCCACCTATTGACTTTCTGAAATTTTGAAGGAAGGCTGCGTGGCTTTTATTTGAAAGGTGTTTGTTTCCAGTCTTCAGTCATTTACTAGTTTAGATAAGCAAGCAATATTTTCAAGTGACAGCTCCAAACCTGTTATTGAATTGGCTGCTTTCAGAGGGCAGCTGTTCCCCTGACAATCATCTCATGTACACCAGGATTCACTGTGCATATCACTGGAACCTGTTTTAGAAAACAAGTCTTGTTTTCTAACAGGACACATGGCCAAAATTTTTGGCACTAAAGTAGGAGGGAAAAAAATCTCAAAGTTTTAGGATATACCCGGTTTTAAAGAAATTTTAAATATAATCTTTCTTTAAGAAACTGGCTAATCATGTTGATTAGAATACAATCTTGAACAAGTCAGAATATCCTAGTACTTGATTTGAGAGACTTAGGCTATGAAATATATCAGCAAAAATGGAGTGGGGGGAATGATAATCAAAGAGAATATGATTTAAATTTAACTTCTTGATAGAAACTACATTTGTTGGGCTAGGATTAATAAGCACTATGGAATCTACTCTTAGAGACAGAAAGATGGATATATAACAATAAACTGGAAATTATACTTTATACAACAAATTTTCTATAGATTCAATGCTTAAGCTATCAGTGCCTGAAAAAAACACATCAAAACAATTGTTAAAGATATACTGAATATAATCTAAAATATTGTTCCTTGTAATGGCTGATAAATGAAAATGTAAAACTCAGTCTTTTGTAAAGAATAACTACTTCTATGATGAGAGAGCTGTTAATAACCAATTTGTGGATATGTATATGAAAGAGAATTCTATTTCTTTGTCTCCTATTTGCAACACTAAAGTTTCCTCACATATTCATTATTGTGACAACAAGTTGAATTTGCAATTCACCATCTGCCTAAATAGCATTAACCTTCCTATAACCTCCTAATACCACTTACACTTTGTCTGATATTTGAATCTCTTTAATATAAACTAGGAACAAAGTACATTGTCCTTTCAATTAGGCACAGGACAGTCCATCCCAGGAGTCAAAGAAAATAAAGTATCTCATGGAGATGGACATTAACATTTGAAATCATTTTCATTAAAATGAATTAAACAGTTCTAAAAAATAATCAGAGGAAAAAGTGAACTAGCTTGCAAATAATCTACACCAGAACAGATTTTAATTAATATACTGTAATAATAACAATAATTCAGTTTTATCGCATCTTGCAATTTAAGAAATTATATTCACATGTATTGTTTATATCTTAAAGAGAAACCTATATATCATGCTAAAGATATAGGCTTATCATCTTCCATTCCCATGGTCAAAATAACTTCCATACTGATAAGTCTATTGGCTGCCTCTTAGTTCTCATCTTACTTGTCCCTTCAGCAGCGCTGACATGGTTGATCATTCTTGCCCTCTTGAAAATTTCTTAGACCGGTTTTCCTTTTACTTTTCAGACAGCTCCTGCTTAGACTCTTTTGCTGGTTCTTCCTTCTCTCTCCATCGTCTGAATCTGGACTTCTCTGGTGCTGAGAATTTGGACTTATTCTTTTTACCTACATTTGTTCCCTAGATTATTTTATGCTGCCTCATGGTTTTAAACACTACCTAAAGCTGATGATTCCCAAATGTGTAGCCCCTGCTTGGACCCCTGAATCTAGACCCCTATATCCAACCCATTACCTGACATTTCTACTTGTAAGTCTAATGGGCCTCTTACTGGTTATGTGCCCAAATCTGGACTCCTGAAGATCTTCTCCAAACCAGGTTATGCATCAGTCCTTTCCATGTGTTAACAGCGACACCACTCTTCCAGTTTCTCAGATCATAATTGTTTTGTGTCATACTTGGAAGCTGTCTTTCTTTAACACTGCACATCCTCTTGTTGAATTCACCTCCACAAAAGAATCCAGTGATGACTACTTGCCAACCCCTCTCTTACTACCATCCGGATCCAAGCTATCATGTCACCTCTCACCTAGAAGGTTTGATCACTGGTGCCTGTGCTTTAGTCCTACCCTCTTCCTCTGTAGTC
Organism: Camelus dromedarius; assembly: GCF_036321535.1. Classification (NCBI taxonomy): domain Eukaryota; kingdom Metazoa; phylum Chordata; class Mammalia; order Artiodactyla; family Camelidae; genus Camelus; species Camelus dromedarius. The sequence continues at coordinate 63,783,718 of NC_087439.1, read as the reverse complement.
TAATGTCAACATGGAAGCCAGAGAAATCCTATGAAGATGGCAGCCGTCTCATTTAATTTCTCTGCATATAACACTGCAATGGCTGTTCACCCAACTCAGAGTAAAATTCAGAGTCCTCACTCATACCTAGAAAGCCCTAGATGAAGAGGCCCCTGTCGTCTTCTGACTTCATCTCTTGTTCCTGTGTTCCTCACTGTTCTGTTCCTGTTACACAGCACTTTCTGGTGTTCCTCCAATCTGCCATTTCCGTCTTGGGACCTTGGTCTGTACTTGTTCCCTTTGCCAGGGTTATCCTCCAGAAAATTACATGTTCACATAAGTTGTAAGCATCTTGTTTCAAAAATGGCAAAATCAAAGTTATAATGAAATATATATATATATATATATAGACCAATTTATTGGCATGCAACATTCTAAAAACTACATAGTTTAATAATTCTTAAGGAATGCATAAAAGTTTTAGAAAACAGAAAGATGAAATCCTGATTTTTAAAATATTGAAGATGAGCATAAGATGGTGGTAAAATGCAATATTTTGCTTAGAATTGCTTTTATATTCTCTTCTTTTATATTCCTAAGCACTTTCAAAACTGCAGAAGGAACGCTATGGCCTCCGTGCCTCAGACAGTCCTTAACACGTTATGCATTCAGTATTTGTTAAATTATATATATACGGACAACCCAGAAAAATCACTGATAAGAAAATGAGATACGTCAGAAGTGAGGGCATCCCCTGTTTCAATAGGGACACCCAGAGAAGTGAAGCACATTATGGAGAAGTTTTCTAACACCAGCACATCAAGGAAGGAGGGTCATATATTCAGTTTAAGGAAAGATAGGACTTGCTATACGTGATTGAATACAATATGGGGAATAAAGGGGTGAAAAATAGCCTATTTAAAGAAGGGATGAGGCTCTTGCGAGAGAAATTATTTATTTCACAAAAAGCCCATATATTTGAAAAAGTAAATAAAATATGCCACGCTATCCACACTATACATTAAATGTCTGGGTATGAAAGCAGAACAGTGTACAGTTGCTCAGTTTTTCACATGACATCCATTTCTGCCTACCCACAGAAGGGAGGCAGGAAGAAACTTAGAAAGCCAACATGGTCAAGACGTTCAGCAGCAGGATAAAACACACATGATGAAAGCAATATTTCTGGCAAGGCTCTGCCAGTAGTTCCCCCATGGCTGGCTGCACTGGTACCACCAAGACACCTGCATTCTTTAACGAAGATGATGTTGGCACCCTGTGTAGACCACCACATGAGACCCTTATTCCCTTAGTGAGAGATTTGTGTGTATGTTATTGATTCCCATAGTTTTTCAAGTCCACAGTGGTCCCTCACAATATGGTCTTCTGGCAACCCAGGAATTTCCATAACTATTTGACTCTGACTGGTGGTAAAGTCTTCAGTGTGCCTTTTCATACTGTAGATATTGTGACCCATTCTTAGTATTCAGCTACCCTGAAGGACATAGGATTGAAAATATTACACAAAGAATTACTTGTTTATTTCTCTGTCATAATACTAATTCTGAGTTCATTTGAGTTTGGTACATTAATATTAATTATCTGTACATAATAATGTACAAATATAATATTAACAAAAATTATTATCAGAACAACTTGATTGTAGTTATTTCTAAATATCACCACTACCAGTATATTGTGCATATTTCACATTTATCAAAATTCTAAGCTGTTCTTAAATCTGCATTATGTTACATAAATGCTTTTCTAATGGACCATTTTTTTCAAGTAACATGAATAGTATCAGGTTGACTCCACAGTAGAAATTTCAAATGCTTTAGCAAATGGCTATTCTCATATTCTCCAAATTTCTCAGCAGGAAACTAAAAAAGTGGTCTTTCCTGAAATAAGCATTTTATTTTAGTCATATTAACATCACACTCGATAAAGAGGTCTTCTGCATAGGGCAGTCTTGGAAGAAGTTGGTCCTGAGATGTTTACAAGTTAGAAAGCTCTGTAAGATGAGCAGAGGTACCATCTCTATTAGAAATATGACCAGAGAGCATTGTTAGTGGCAAAATACTAAGTAAGAGTGCAACTGGTGACACAGTATAGCTGCTAATGACTCCGTCAGGAACACGGACGCGGAAACCTTAATGGGATTGGCCAACAATGTGTTACAATGCAGGTCTGCCATATGTAGACTTTATGAGGGCAGTGGTTTCATCTGTTACATTCTCCTTTGGACCTCCCGCACAAGCACAGAGCCTAGCACGGAGTGAAAATGTAATCAGTGCTGGCTGGGTTGAGGAATGAACTAATGAACAGTTCACTGCACAACTTCATCCTTCCCCTGATTTATCAAGCTCTTAATTTGTGCCAGCCTCTGGACCTTATATACTTGAACTCCTCTTTTTATGGATGTGGTACCCATTTTAGAGATGATGAAATTGTGACTCGGAGAACTTAAATAGTGTGCACACATACTAAACAGCAAAGCAGGATGAGTTGGTTATTTCACAAGTGGAAAGGATATATGAGGGTTCTGGGATCCCCAAAATGTGTAAATAGGGGAGGGAACCCATTTATGAACATTAGTATTCTTCCAATAATTTCAGGGTATTTTTCTTTGCTTTTTTTATGTAAACACAATGAAAATAAGTTCCAGTTCTGAGATTCTGTATCAGCTTTCTCAAATTGAGGCTGACAATCAGAAATTTGGTTTTGAGAAAAGCTTTGTTGGTTTTAATCTCAATTATTTCATCTCAAGGAACGTTACAGGAGTATGTGATATTTCTAAAATGTAAGCACTTGGATGACAAGGGAACACTAAAATAATGCTTAATGATATAACCTACAAGTAAGTGGTGTTATTCTCTACCTGCTTTAGACAATGGTATCTTCACTACATTGTGGGAGCCCATGATTGGGTTAACAAATTGTAACAATCCCAGCCACTTATCTCCTTAAAGAAGATGTGCTTAGTAACTGCCTTGAGGTTTTAGCAATGACCCAGGCCCCCAGCTATAAACGCTGGGTGTGCCTGCTGTTAGTCTTCTATCCCCAAAACAGCCTTGGGCTGGAAAGGTAAGAAGCTGCAGACTCAGAGGTGAGAAGGCTGGTTAGCCAATGAAGGGTAAGATCCCCTGAGGGGGGCAACCTAAGGCAGGCACAGCCGCCTGAGTCCAGGAAAATCTTGTCAAGCAGCTGATTCTCATACATTCTGCCCTGATAAGCTGAAAGGCTCAATACGATTATGATTCACCAAAAAGGGTCTTCTAACCTTGAGCCAAACACCAACAATAAACAAAGCCTTTGTACTCATTGTGATCCCACCCTGTCCTTCCCTAAATTCCTGCTTCGACTGTACTCAATAAATATGAGAGATTTGAGAGGCTCCTGGAGTTGGCTCCCTACTCCCTCTGGCTCTCTTGACTTTTCCCCAGTCTTGAGTAATTCATTCTGCCTCGGTGGGACTTCTGCTGGTCAGAACCCACAACTGGTGATGAACCCGCACTACATAAAGCATATGAAGTATAAAGTTGATGGAAGTGAACTAAGTCCCTGAAGATATTTAGGTTCATTTTCTGTGTCTGCTCATGGTACAGTCTGCCCTGGCCTTTTACAAGTCCTATAATGACAGAATCATAATTTTATTCATAATTTCTTTCTCATTTATAGACATTTAAAAGAGTATAAGCCACATTACTTACTGAAATATTTGACACAATATTTCCTCTGATATATGAATAGCAACAGATTTTTTAAAATTCTCACTGCTTTACAACTAGAATAGCAATTTAGCAGAACTTTAGATAATAGTCTTAAACTTATTTACCCAAAAAAAGCTCTTTAAAAATAGATCATTGGGATGTAATATACAACATGATGACTGTAGTCAACACCGCTGTGTGGTATGTGGGAAAGTTGTTAAGGGTACAAATCCTAAGTGTTCTCATCACAAGAAAACTTTTTTTTTCTTTTTTAAAAACTTCTTTTCTTCTTTCTTTTCTTTGTATTGTGTCTACATGAGATGATGGATATTAGCCATTGTGGAGATCATTTTACAATAAATGTAAATCAAACCTTCATGCTGTACTTAAGAATGAAATTCAAAAAGAAGTTTAAAAAAATAGATCATTTGACTGAAAACTGACTTATTTACCACAGTAAACATAATGCATTTAAATTTTCATGTATTAATAGTTTTCTGTAAAAACATGAATCCAGGTTATTAAAAATATAACCTCAGGTCACTTTTCATTCCAGCCAAATAACCAAACCACTTCCTCACTATTACTGGTTCATCACTGAATTACTGAGTCCATGCTTCTCTTAGGTCACTTCAAAGAAATGAAACTAAACATCCAAAGAGTCACATTTGTTGGAATCATAACAGATAAGGATCTTTTTTGTTTTAATATTCTGAAAGCATATTATGGTTAACATTTCTAAATTAGCTTCTTGTGGGTTAGTGTTTTTTCCTCAGCTTTCTGAAAGCTAAATTTTGGGGACAGTGTTTGTACATATCTCCCACTGTGAACACAGGTTTGCCAGGTCATTCTAATTATTTCAGTTTTTAAAGAGTGACTCCTTTAGTATAATAGGTTTGGCATTAATAAAATCAAAGTTTATGACTGAATAACTGTAATAGGCTAACATTTCAAAAACAAACATTTTTTCTTTTGTCTTCAATTTTATTTTCTCTCATTACTTTAGCTAAGATTTGACATGCATATTTCACTGAAAGGCTATTATCTGTTCCTAATGTGCAATTACATTAAGAGCATTACCTAATTTATAGAAGGCCACCTATAAAAAATAAATAAAAAGATAAGCATCTAATAGAAGATAGAAGGTAAGAAAACACTTACCTTCTACATCTCATTTGAAAATGAATTTATTTTAAAAAAAAACTATCTTTCCTGAAAGATTTATTAAATAAATAAGTCAAGACACTTGACTTGTTTTGCTTTTTAAAAAACATGAGATTATCTTTTTTAATTCTCTTTCCATTTCTATATGTATATACAGACATGCTTAATTACCTACTTACATATATAGCAATACTCTTTCTAATGATATCAAGCCATGATATAATTCATAACTACAGTTTTCTTAAAAAAAAAAACATTTTTCTTGTTTTTATTTTAATCATGCTACTAAAAGTTCTCTAAAATGTATTCTACCCCTTTATTTATTACATAGGATATACAAAACATGACCTAACATTGTGTGTTGCTAACTCAGGGCCATCTTGATGGACATCAGTTACTCTGCTGTAATAGAGCAACGCCTTTAGGGACATAAGTAGCGTGAGGCCACATTAAATGTCTTGGAGCAGTCATTAACTATTTGCCTTCAATTCTTGTTCTTCCATATTTTCCCCTTACCTGAAATTATCACTTTTCAGTACAACTGCCTTTCTACAATAACTGATACGTGAATATACAGATCAGCCTGCCTTTAAACGTGAAATAACAAGTACGAGCACTGGGACAGATTTTGCCTTGCTACTGGTGAGATTTTAATTTCTGAGTTTAGAACAAGACACTGCTACCCAAATGAAATACAAAGGAATGTTTATATAATTTATCTTCATTTAATAGGAAGCTCTACCAAACCAAAAGAGCAGCCTCTGGCATCTGACCAGCAGCAAAATCTTGTTAAGTGTCTGGCAGTCCCTGTTTTGAGAAGATTAACACAGACTCAAGATGGAGTTATACTGACAATGGATCCACACCTTCGACCTGTTTTTAATTATGTAGATCACTGTTTTGTATGTTACAGTATTCATTCACCCAATCAAACCAATCAACAAATATTTATTGAACTTCAACTAGGTTGAGGCACCATAACTAAAACTAGGGTAAATTAAAAAATGAATTATATATATATACACATAAACCATACACTCAGCTATAAAAAAGAATAAAAAATGCCATTTGCTGCAACATGGATGGACCTGGAGATCGTCATTCTAACTGAATTAAGCCAGAAAGAGAAAGAACAATAATATCATATGATAATACTTCTATGCAAAATCTAAAAAAAAAGAAAGAAAGAAAGAAAGATACGAATGGACTTACAAAACAAATATAGACTCATAGACATAGAAAAAAAAATTATGGTCACCAGGGGGAAAGGGAGTGGGAAGGGATAAATTGGGGCTTTGAGATTTGCAGATACTAACTACTATATATAAAATAGATAAAAACAAGGTCCTACTGTATAGCACAGGCAACTATATTAAATATCTTGTAGTACCCTATTATGAAAATGAATATATGTATGTATATGTATGACTGAAACATTATGCTGTACACCAGAAACTTGACTAGTGTGCAGCATAATGTTTACAACATTATGTGTGTGACATTGTAAACTGACTATACTTCAATTTAAAAAAATGAATTACAAATGAGACTTCAACTGGGTCTTACATACTATAGATAATGAACCATTGAAAGCATTCCTTGCAGACAGATAAATCATATAATGGCTGAAAGTAATCATTTAAAAAGCATATTTTTACTCAGTTTAACAAGTGTAATGTTATCCTATACAATTAGTTGAAATCATCACGATATATAAAACTCTTAAATACAATTATTTTATTGGTATAAGGGCAAGAGTTTTCTGAAGGGCCACACTACTGCCATCACATTTACTTCATTTACGTATTTTAAAATTTTCTTTATTGACGAAAGGAGTAACTTGCTTCTCACATAAGACTGAATACACTTATCTTAAGAATAGAGGGTATTTTATTTTTTGTTAAAAGACACCTTGTGTTCAAGGGATAGAAACTGTGCAAAATAAGAATGTGTTAAAGAATTTGTCAATTTAAATCATCAGGGATTCTCTAGCTTCCAGCCATTGACACACAAGCATTTGTCAGAACCGGGCTGAATCATAAGGCAGGTGAATTAGTTGGAGCATGTAACCATGAGCTTTTGTGGATAATATTCTATTTAAATAGAAAAGAGATGGAAAAGTAGCTTTATAAATGCATTCTTTCATTCTCTCAAAGAAAACAAAAGATACAATATATACATATTTATATAAATATATATGAGATGATTCATTTTTATTCAAAGTAAATGTTTTTTCCCTGCAATTCAATTTATCCACAGAAATGTTTAGGAATTGAAAGTGCAAACCAATTCTATATGACCAAGCTCTTAACTGAATTATCTGTGCTTAGCCAAGGGACAAAAATAAGTCTATGTGGCACAAGGTGAGAATTGGAAGACTGATAAAATGAGTAATAAGGTTCACTTCAAACAAAAGTCATGTAATTTTGGGGAAACACACAGAATGTGTATCCATATACATCCTAAAACTACAGCTATATATTGTATACTTATATTTAATTTTGAAATGAAAATAATTTTTTTCAATGCAAAAATAATATTCTATACACCTTTTACTCCATATATATATATATATTTTTTTTTTTTTTAAGAAAACTAGGTTGTTAAAAGAATTGGAAAGTTGATAAGATACTAGTTTTCCTTCCTTTGGTAAAACAATTTAATGCTCCTTTTCTCATGTAAAGAAAGATAGTATCAACTTTCAGAATTCTTCAAAGCAACTGTCTTGACAAACTGTTCCCATTTTTCCTTCCTCAATGAGAATTTAGCTGCACTAATGCAGAAACATTGTTTTCATTACAGCTGTAACATGAGTTACTAAGAAAAAGTACCTGGCTCTCAATAGGCACTCAAGAATTATCTGTAAAATGAATCAAACTATTGTTGCTACTGACAATAGCTAGATATTTGATTTGTAAAATTTGTTTTGGTTCCCTATTTAAAGCCAAATAAATGAGTTGCAACAGTGAATCTTCAGAGTATTGGGGGAAGCACATTGGAATGATTTGGGGAGACAGTGGAGTCATTTCTATGCTCTTCAAATCAGCCACCATAGCTTCAAATTTGATGTGTGTATGAGGTCTGTAACCCCAACAGTCTTGAGAGCTTGCATGTGCTCATAACATACTTTTATAACTTCTGACAAACAAATTTGCTTATGAAGATACTACTCAACACTGCAGAGGAAATCTTCCCTTGACATTTTGTATACTCAAATTAGGGTGATGCAACAGAAAACTAATATGTTGAGTGGAAAATAGTTTCTGAAACTGCCTCCAGGTTATTTATTTTACACTGAGTATCCTTAACTTCGCCTAAAGTATAAGCCCATCAACTTGTGATAAGGGCACCTAATTAATAAAACTGTGCTATGAGGCAGTTCACAAGGATACATTCCAGTAGAACCAAGTAAGACCTCCATAAGCATGAGTACATTACTGAGCTCCTATCTCTCACTATAACATGGAAAGTTGAAAGCCTGCAGACATAAAGCAGAATTCTGCTATATCGTCTGGTGATCTTCATAACTTGAACTCGCAATTAGATCTTTGTGAAAACTTGAAAGGCTACAATATGATGTTGTGTTATTAATGGAAGCAATCTTTGATGGCTTCTGGAAAGATCTATAATCTATGGAGAATCCTTAGCTTTATAGATGATTTGCCTAGAACTTCTTGGTTTTAACTAGACGTATTTCTGGGATTCTCGCTGTGTTAGAGGTGCGTAGTTATACCTTAGTCACACTTGTCATCAACTCCTTAGATAGTTCGTACTGAAATGCTGCATTAGAATGAACTCTGACTCTATATTTACTTCTCCTGAAATTATCCAAAATACCTAAAATGCATGCATTTCCTTCTATGTAATATTATCTTGAAATTTGAAAATGTTTTCAGTTATATCCTGTCTCTGCCAATCTCTGTGGCTAAAAAAGTTCATTTCATAGTTTTCTACTGATTTCATTCTTTCAGCATTGTGTTATTGCTTCAGCAAATGCCCACAGTTTCAGTGGTGTGTTATTTTCTCTGAGAAATTTCCAAGATCAGAGATACTAATAACATCTTCCCATTCTTTAAGAGAAAATGACAATCTAGTTTATTTCCCCTTTTGTCCTGATATAATGCATTTATTGCTATAGTACATTTACGTCTTGAACCAATATTCAAGAATTATCTTAAGGTAAAACACTGCAAAATAATATTTAAAATAAAATCCATGCTTTAAAAGTTAAACCTTAGTGTTAAAACATCAAGGCATTATGATAAAAACAGAACAGAAAGATCAAAATGCTTGTTGGACTAGTTACCACCAATTTAATAAGCTCCAAGTTAATTATCAAATCAATGCATTATTAGATTAAAACTACCTAGTTGAGGCCATGCCAAAATAGAATACACTAAAATTTAAATGAGACATTTAAAAACCTCTAAAGTGCCAGGCATGTATATAATCCTTTTTATATCCTCAACATTGTCTGGCATTGTATTTTGCACATGGTAGGAGCTTGAAAAAAATATGTTAAGCTAATTAATTATAGGTGATGTGATCTAATAGCAATGTCAAAGTTTTTAGTTATTATGATTATGTGATATAGCACTACTAGGTACATATTCTTGAATAAATACAGATAGAAATATTATACAAAAGCAATACCAATATTCTAAGAAGTGGTACAAAAATGAAAACGGACCATGAGTATTACTGAAAGAGAATAATTTGATGGAAAATTCCTGTGATGTTACACCCTGAGAAAGTGAAACTTGAACCATATTGACCCTAATAAGAAATGACAAACCTTGAAAAGCTATCTATAAATTTTCTTTAAAGCAGTATGCTTTTCAGATAAGCAAAATTGTTTTACATTGCTACCAACTTCTATAAATGCCAGTTCAATTTCAGAATCCATTGTTTAATTGTGGTCATATCAAAGAAGGATCCTTTCTAGAGAGCAAAGCACACAAAAAAATGAAAGGATTATGTTAATAAAGCAAACGTATCTTGTTACCATGGTAACTTTGATACTAAAATATTCAGTGAAGTCTTTTTTTCCCCTTATATCATTGTTTTGTGAAGAACTGGTTAGTTGATTACCAGCTTATGGAACCATAATCCTTTAAAATGGTGTCATTTGAAAGGCAGACTACGAGACTTACATGGAACAATAAGATCTTATTCCCATGCTTCTGAAAATAAATTATGGATACAGCATGTCAGAGGGTACCCAAAAACGACTGAGTAGACATGCAAAAGCTTTTTTACAGCATTTATTTATTTTGTAAATTATTGCAGAAAGTTATTATTTTCTGATAAAACGTATTATTGACTTGAAAACATAAAATTTAAAGGTATTCTTTAGAAAAAAAACTGAAGCATTCCATTTAGAATGTTGGCTGGTCTTGTGGTCTACAAGTCCAGGCACCAGAGTGTAGTCATTTGTCTTCTATTTTAAGATAGAAGTTTAGGAACACTCTGAGAATGAACTCAATGTCTCCTGTCCCCTTTGTAAATCCTACACTTACGGTTCTTCCTTCTACCATTCATGTCATCTTAAATCTTATTCCATCATTCCTGGATATTTGTTGTAATCAGAATATATTTCAAAGGTCTGGTCCTTTCAACACAGCACTAATTTCAAAGCTAAAGGATTCTCTCTTGGTTTATTCTTCCAAAAAATTGCTCCTCAACAAACATTTTTCTACAGAAGAAGTAAATTTGATAACAACATTCAGACATTTACAAGTATATTAGAAGTCACTATCGCCTCCAAGAAGTGAAAAAACCAAACAAAAATTTAAATAGTAGTTCCTACTTTTAGAGCTCCTTCTGAACATACATAAATGTTCTCTTCTAATCCATAAAAAAATTGTCATTTTCTTAATAGTAGGCAAAACACGTTTGCTGTTCATTTCCAAACAATGCTATGCCTTTAAGTTGTAACAAAAACAGTTAACCTCAAAGTACAATTCTTTAAAAGGGCATTTTGTTCTGGGTAAGAACACTCCCAGCAGGTCACCCACTGCCATGTTTGGAGATTTGCATAATAACACAACTAAACACCTGACACATCTCTGCATGTAGAAATTAATAACAAAGATCTTTCTCCCTTCTAGGTGTCCATTGCCATAGTTACCTCACAAGTTCCTGAAAATATGCTTAAATAAAGGAAGTTGAAAGCACTGGGGTAGAAATTAATCACTGACTGGAAAATAAGTTTTCATGATGAGGTCAGCCTTTTGTTTCTGGGTCAGACTGAGAAATTAGACAGTATTCTGATTTGAGCAGAACTGATTGCCTCTGGTTGGAGATCTGGCTCTTAGGGTCTTGCACAAAACACTGGCATACTTGAGTGTGCAGGGATGGCCGCTTTATGCATTTATTCTCTCAAGCCCTGTTAAAAAACACATCCAACCATTCTCTTTGGAATTAGGAACCCTGACAGTGAATCCGGAGTGGGAGTGCAGTAAAAATATCCAACCACGGACCGGTCGCATGGGAACAAGTAACTGGCCTGGTGTCTCTAGAGATGGCTCATCTCTTCATAAAGCCAGCTGATGAACGCAGGACTTTGGGATACATATGTGGAGATGAGAGGGGTTCCAGCTATGAACCTTAATATTAGGAAAAATCAGAAATAGGGAGAGCACAACTCAGAGCTCTCCAGTGAGGAGACCTCAGTGAAGAACAGACAGCAGGACTAACTCTACCTGTTTTGTGAAAGAGATTGAGTAAGTAAAATCTTAGTCCTTTAGCGTGTGCAAAGATAGGCCTTCTCATGCATGCCTGGCAGGAATGCAAAATGATGCAACTTTCTGTTAAACAATTTTGTGGCATATTATCAAAAAACTTTCAAATAGTAAAATCTTTTGACCTAATAACCCAGTTTAGAAGAATTTTTTCCCAAGGAAATAACCAGAAATTTGCACAAAGAATTATGCAAAGAAATCCTTGTCCCAGCATCATTCATGATAGTAAAAAATTAGGTTTTTACAGATAAGTAAATTATGCCATAGCAAAACGTGGAATGTTAAAATTATGTAAAATAATTTAAATTGAGAATTATAATACTTAGTGAAAAAGCAGGAATATGTATATACATGTATATACACATTTATCTGTATATATAAAATATTTTGTGATATAACTGAATGCCTATCTAAGCTTACTCTTGCTTTATAACAAGACATATTGTTGGTCTCATGGTAGCTTCTTAGAAATTTCCTCTCAGGCATCTTGAATTCCCTGGACACCAATTATGCAATATTTCCTGTTCATGAAATTAAAGAATCCCCCCGTTCTAACAATGTTCCTAGGAGAGGGTAACTACAGGTTAACTATATATTTTTCATGTGAAGTATTTGTAAATTTCTACCCCAGGCATTTGGTTTAGGAATCTTTCCTCTTGTGTTTATTAAATCCCTCATTATTTAGACGAGGCTGGTCCCTACAATTCAGGTCTCCTATGACTGCCTGGGGAGAACTCTGCACCACAAAGTCTAACAGCATTTAGTCTGGAGACTGGAAAAAGAATAGGAACATTTTTTTTTAATCAAAACTTCCCACTTCAAACCCCAGGAAAAGAAACTTGGCAGCCCTTTCAGTTGCTAGAGCAATAGGACTTTGGCTGCTCCTTCCATCCCCATCTAGGCCTTGCTAGCCCCTAACGGGAGTGAACGGTGCAACACAGGCTCAGGGCTCAAGACCCCTAAACAACAAATGAGACTAAGAGCTGAGTTTTGTTTGCATGCTGCATCTAAACAGGAAACCTACGCCAGCTTCTTGGAGTCCTGAAACAGATGTCATGTCTTGTTACAATGGAAAGAATCATTGTGTGGTCAGCTGAGCAGAGTGACTCACTTCTAATTCTGCCTAAAGCCATGATTTAATGAATGATTAGTGTTCTGTGCTTTTCAGCATTTTCTTACTTGTCTATTATTAGCATATAATAGGGAAAAAATTCTAAGTATATTCAGAAAAATAAAAGTTTTAAAAAGTTGCTAATTCCTGGATAAATCAATGACTTATAGAAATCTACTACTGGGAGGCTCATTTTGACTCATTCATTCATTTATGAATCACTTATTTGGCGAACATTTATTACACATCTCATATGTTCTTGGTCCTGATGTAAGGGGTCTACAACATTTGAGCTTGCAGTCTGGTGAGAAATGACGAGCATGATAAATTAGTGCAATACAATGCTTACATGTGCTTTGAGCTTTGTTAGAAATATGCACTAGGGAATGAAGAGGATGATTACTCTCTGGTAGGGAGCAGGAAAGGCTGCCTATGACAGGTAAGCCTTAACTGATTCTTAATCAGTTAGAAAACCTGTTTTACCATGGAGGCAAAAGTCTGCTGGCATCCCAGATAAGAACAGTACTCAACATATAAAGAAACAAGAAACACCTCTACATTTCTCAAGAACTGCAAACTGGGGGATTTGGCAGAAGCTGGGTCACAAAGCTGAACTGAGAGACAGGAAGGTAGTGAGGGGCTCTGCCTACAGTGCTAGGGAGTTTGGGCTTTTTATTAAAGCGTGTGAGCCTGAAATGTTGGGAAATCAATTAGGACCTAATCATATGGGTTCTAGTGAGAGGCTGATGGTTTTGAAGAGATAAAGAGAAGCTACAGGACTTAAAAACTTCCAAACACAGGATACAAAGGAAGTTTATGATAAACACAAGATTTCTGATTTGCACGCTTGTGTAGATGAGGGTGCTACCTGTTGAGTCAGAGAATATATGAACTAAATTAGTTCGGACGTTAATAATGATATTAAAAGATTAGAAAGCTAAGTCAATGAGTTTGGCTTAGACACATTGCCTATAAATGCTTAGAGACTGTTAGATATTTAGAATTGTCTTGAAGAAGACTGGGTTGCAAACTCACTCTACGAAGACATTCATTTCTCTACAATTGTTCGAGGGCAGTATTGAGCAAATTAATCGAGTATGGCGGGGCAAAGAAGGATCAGAATGGATGCTGGTCACTGCACTGGAATATGTTCCACTCATTTCCCTTTATTGGTAGATTGGGGAATACACAGAGATAGGGGCCAGGCAGCCAGGGCAGGACAGAAGTGAGGACATTTGGGGTCATTAAGGAGGTAATTTTTACTAACTGGTATGAAACAGACAACCATGTTAGTATGTAACATTAATTTTCAGCTCTGCTCTTCGAATCCCTTTTGTGTTTTTCTTGTGACTTTATTTCCCTCTTAATTACTTAACAAAACTTACTAAGAGGAAATTAAATCAAGTAAGGGAGAAATCAGGCTTTCTTGCACTGTGGTCAGAGTGTATAGAAGGATTAACTGCATCTCAAGGAGGCAGATCTAATGGTAGAAACCAGAACTCCTGGCTCTGAAGCAAACTGAGTAGGGAATCCTGGAGTAACAGGAAAGTGGTCGGCTCTGATCATTGACTGTTTTCCATTTAGGTTATTACCTCTCAGGCAAGGCAGAGAGATTGGATTTGCTCTTTCAATGTAGCCAGCTCTCTTCCATCATCAGGTTCTCTCATCACTTTCCTACTGTGCTTCTGAAAAAAAGCATTTTAAAAGGATGCCCCTACACTGGAAAAAGCCATTCACTTATGCATAGAAAAGCAACAAATGAATTAGAATTTCTTTGTATTACCCATCTAAAATTCTGTTGACATTTGCTATAACTTACTGAAGAGACAATGCATTAGAATGAAAGCATATTGTACTGGGAGCCAGTAAGCTTGGGTTCTAGTACCAAATCTGTATTTTCTAATCATAAAAACAAGACTAAGTACTTGTATCTATGAAATAGAGCTAATGATACCTGCTCACACAATCTTTTTAGGATTTCTAATGAAGTGATGCGGGATATCTTTCAGTTTTGCACTTCAGTGACCTGACTATATTGAACTAGTCATTTGGCTACTTTGAGTTATCATTTTATCATCTGAAAATAAAGGATTTCTCCAAGATAGATTCTTATATTTTTTCCTAAATCGCCCATTCCACAATGTTACAAACTAGAAAGAGAACATTTTATGAGTGATTGCTGATGGCTAGACAGCTTTTTTTTTTTTTTTTTTTTTTTTTGCATTTTCCCTCTATGGTCCTTGGACCTTGCAAAATGTAGGCACACCGTGCTTAAATGAAGAGAACTTTGTCTCAGATTTTTCTGTTATTTTCTGGCTAGTAAAATACTAAGTTTGTGTAAATTACAAGAAAGCAAATCACTGTGCTTACATAAATTACATAAAAATCTAAGACATACATTATAGAGACATTTGCAAGCTGTATGTACTTTTGAAATTCAGAAAATTAATTGCCATTCCCACCAAGGTAAATAATGATACAAAATAGAGGAGGTGGATTTTATTTTTGATGTTTCCTCTGTTGATAATCACAGAGAAGTGAGATGACAATTTCCTTTTATATTCAAGCAGCCTCTCAGTCCTTACCTTCTCTAAATAGTTTTCCTGTAGGTTCTCATCATTTTGCCATGACCCCTTCCTTCATTTCTGTCTGGTCTGGTAGGACAAGTCTAATTATTTGCCCTCACTAACAATTATGCCATGAATGTATCTACTTTTATTCTATGTAATTCTTGATATTCATGTATTTCCCTATGACTTTTCTTAGTGCAGAGTATTCGAATGTGGGTCAAGGGCATAAGGTCTGGAATGAAATTACATAATTTCTAGTTTTCTCAGTTTTCCCCATCTATAAAATACACATAAAAATTCTACCTAACTCACAAGACAGGAATTAACATAAATTTGTCCACAGAAAGAATTGTACTCAGTAAGAGCTCAATAAATGTTAGCTGGTTATTATTCCACGACAGAGATAAGATCAATTCATTAAGTTTGTCACTGAATTTGTGTCCCTTTAAAAACTCCACTAGGTCAAGGAATTTAGAGAAGAGTTACCGTGACTCAGCATAAATGGGTTTAGTTTACCAGCTAACTGCCTATCTGTATACATAGAGTGTTTGCAAGTGAATTTTTTGTTTGAGATCATTCATAGAATATCAACTCCAAAAGGTATAAAATAGCCAAAATGATGGGATTACCTTTAAAGAGATTTTGTCAGACATATATTTTAATACAAGTAGAGTGTTTATCATCAGTTCACTAAACATTAGTTAACTTGGTTGCTCATTTTGTTATTAATTTGCCCTTGGGAAACTCCCATTATCCCTAAATGGTTAGTCTTCAGGGAGCTCTTTCTCCCCCATTTGAAGGAAAGGTTTTAGGGAAGGATATATCTCAGTGGTAGGGTGCATGCCTAGCATGCCTGACGTCTTCTTCATTTCAACCCCCAGCCCCTCCATTAAAAATAAATAAATAAGTAAATAAACCAAATTACCTTCTCCCTCCAAAAAAAAATTAATTAAAATTTATTTTTTAAAAGGAAGGTTTTGCTTTCCTCCTTTCCAGCTTCCAGGCCTGATGACATCAGTAGGGATATGGACAAAGGTAAAAGCCACTTCCCTAAACTGTCTGCACTGAGTGGAGCTGAGCTAGTTTGAATTAGTGACATTCTCTCTCAGGGACTTTCTAAACCTCCTGGTGGTGAATAATGCCAAGTTATCTGGAAGAATGCTGTATATGCTAGACCCTGGAGTGCAGAAAAGTATGCCAATGATCTGAATGTAGATTTAGAAAGCCTAAATATGCTGACAACCTTTGTTTATTACATAAATATTTCTGCATTATTTTTATGTGATTTTTAACACATTAGTTTGGAAATATGGGCCTATTTTCATGATAAAATATCATCTCCCTTGTTAGTTGTATGACTTAGGTTGTATGACTTATTTAGTGTGTAATAATTTAATTGACCAATATAAAAATAAGCAGGTTTCCAACCTTAGTTTTCAGTCTGGTTGCATGCATCACAACATTTTTTCAAAGCAAGGAGGATACCTCACAACAGGAAACATAAAAAAATAGACAAGAGTCAAATATGACCCTTGAAATCAAGATGAAAGAGAAAACTTTATCAATCAACAATACAAAAAAGAAATTTAAAAGCCATATACAGTGAATACAGAAAGTACAAAAGAATAATATAGTAGGCCTCTTGAACAATATGAGAGATTGATAATTTGGCTAAAAATTAACCTAATAAACAAAATTGCTTCTAGATAAGCAAACTTTGAAGCAAGGCATTCATTTCTCTTTAAAACATTTTTTTTTCTTCTTTCAGAGGAAGTCCAATAGAACAGGTATGGTGTCCATCCTAAATGGACGACATAAACTTTCGCTTTCCTAAATATTACCACATCTAAGACTGGTGCCAGGAAAAGATACTTTGAATCATTTCAGGTTGTTTTGTTTGAAATTCTCTTCTTGTATATCACAATCATTTAACTTAGGAGAAATGAAGCCCCATTCAAGGTAAATTATAGGAAGTTCAATAAATAGGGATATCAGTGCAAAATAAATAAAACGTTAGATAAAGAATTGGGAAGGAAGGTATAGCTCAGTGGTAGAAACCTAATTACCTTCTCCCCTCAAAAAAAAAAAAAAAAAAATCCATGAAAGAAAGAAGAATATCCCTGAGCAAAATCAGACAGGCATTGGGAAAAGATAGGATCAAAGATGGAATGTTATCAAATGAAAACTTACCTCTCTGCTCTTCAACTAACCCTATCTGCTTCTAATCACTCTACTAGCCATGCTTATAATTCAGAGTATCAAATCATTGAATTAGTTGATTGGCCACATCGAGTTAATACACACAGTTGATTTTGGATTTCCCTTTTCCGTGCAAAACTGTACATCAAATTGACATACCCGTATGGCAGGCACAATTGAAACCCTCCCCCATCGACTCCACTGCCATGGGCACCAAAGACTTTCTATTTTGGATCATATGACTACCAAAATCACGCTGCTGCCATTGCACCATGAATCCAGAAGGGTTTCTGAGCCATAGTTTAAACTTTCTCAGAAATTAAACTTGAAAAAATTTTCTATTTCAAATTCAGACACATAGGACGAAAAGAAACAGAAACAAAAATTCTCTAAATTTCGAAGTTACAAATTCACCTAAACACAAAGGTTGCTCATGAATTAAAATGAGGCTAAGGAATAGGAAAAGAAAGGCAATCCTTACACATGCGTTTATGCTGCATTTCTGAATGTATCATGAAAACACAAGTAGAAATCTTTTATATAAATATTCTTTTATTTATCAACTATCTTTTAAATCTCAGCTTAGCTGTACTAGAAATACAAAAATACTCTTATCCAGTAGATCTATATGGGCCACTCGAGCACTAAAGGAAGCTTTCTTACTCCAGGCCTGTGCATATCACGTAGTCTTATGCTGACAAAAGAGAATGAAAGTGATTCTTCTAAGGCCCTGATGGATCAGCCATACCTCTTCCACTTAAGAAAGGTGAATGAAGTGTTTAGGTTACTGTCTCAGGTTACACCTACTCTTCTATTTGGTTGAATTAATTTCCAATAGGACTATGTTTAAGAGAAGATGTGAGAATCAGCCAGAAAGATAAGCAGTTGGCCTTAGAAACTGTATTTTGAAAGGTTATGCAGTGTGATTGAGTGATACAGCAGTTGGTAAAGTCCATCCCTGGACAAATCCAATTTTGGTTTTGTTTTATCCTATTTGTTTGTTTTCCAGGATTTTATCTGAAGGTACCATTTTTAACAGTAGGAAAATTTGCTTTAAGTCTAGGAAACAATATTTCAAAGGTATTTATAGTCTTTCCATACTGTTTGGAAGATAGTCTGCAATAAGAAGGAGAGAAGGGATACTGAATAAAAAAAGATTTTCTAGTATATGTGTTGGCAAAATATGATCCTTAGGTCAAATCTTGCCTGTGGCCTGTTTTTATACTGCCTACAAGCTAAGAATGATAAATTTTTATTTCTTTTTTTTTACTTAAATTTTTAAAGAGACTTTTTTAAAAAAAGGAGAAGACATGACACAGACTAGAGACCATATATGGACCACAGAGCTTAAGATATTTAATATCTGGCCCTTTATCAAAAAATTTTGCCATCTCTTGGTCTAAAAGGATATAGTGATAAGGAGTATTTGTTCACTTGGATTTTGATAGTAAAATGTATTAATCATCTTAGTGTAGTAACGTGAGACATTCTGGATATGTGTGAGAGAAGCAAGAGCATAGCAAGCGGCACTGGCTGTTATACTGCACAGTTTCAGGTAAAAGGAAATTGTAATGAATTTAACATTTAGAGATAATCTGGGAGGAAGAAGAAGTCACGCTAAACATTCCATCATCATTACTAGATTATATCAATGGTGATATTCACGGACAAAATGAGATACTCACAATCAAATGGTGACCATTTGTATCTCATTTTGTCCGTGAATATCAGACTGCAAGAAAGACAGTTTTACATACCAAACTGAACAAAAAGATCAGGAAATTGCAATTTTAAAAAATGGGAAAAGACTTCTAAACTCCAAAAGTTTTACTCAATGCCATTCCATTACTCAATCTTGCCTTTTAAAATAAGAAATTACACACATGAAATAGCACACAGAATAAAAAGTTATCCTTCCCAATACATGTTACTCTTTAGAAATAGCTAATAGTTTTTAGATTATATTAGCTTTTTACATATTTTTCTATGCATTCATTTATTAATGCAAGTACACATATAACATTGGTTGCTATTTATTTTACACAAATGGAAATATATCATATGGGTTTTTCAATATATTCTTAATTCTTGTATGTTATATGATTCCAAGGTCTTACAGATCTTTCCATATTAGTATCACATAGGAATACTCCATTATTTTTAATTGCATCTCAAAATTCTCTGGATATGTACCATATTTAATCTCTTGTCTTTTAGATATGTCCTCTTTTAGACATAGATAGTTCACTATTTTGCTGTGATGAATAATGTACAATCTTCTGCCCATATCTTCTGTACTTTTAAAAAAATTTCTTCTCAGTGTACCCCAGACTTAGTTGTCATTTTCAAATTCCTGTTTGCATAGATAGTTTATTTTTATCATTATTCTTAAGCACTTTTCCTAATCAAGCTCTTATTTCTTTAAAGAATTGGATAATCATAATCTTTACATTATTTTAAAGTTGGATTTTGGAAAGAAAGAACCATTTGGCAAATATTGAATGATCTGTCTGAATTTAGATATAGGTATTGATAGGCAAAGATTCAGAATTATCCAAATATGTGATCTTCTGCTTCAGCAAATGGTGAGCTTCTTGTAATCAGAAATATCAAAATATGGACCAGACAATCTATCTACAGTCATTTCAGAGGCGATTAAAGCACTCAATGAGTGGTAAGTCCAGATCCTAACCTTGAGATACTCTAAAACTTTTTTTAAAAGTTGGGACTATTTGTGGTACACAACTGTTCACATTTTATTTAAATGTAACCATATATGATAAAATAACACTGGACTAAAAAAACATGGGCTGAAATCTTTGGTCAAATATGCAACAAAAACTACTTAACTTGACAAATGTAGTAAATACGGCTAAATATCTTTTGTTCATAATCAATAAAGAATGGAAATTTCCAAAGTGATTGACTTTTCTATGGTTTCAGGTAAACTGGAATTAGATATCAATTGTGCACTTTCGTAACTACTGCCCCAACATGACTAATGATTCATCATTGTTGAAAATGCTGCTGCAGAAATATTTGCTATGATTTATTCCTATCTGCCCTTAGCAAAAGATCCTTTCAGTTTTGTATCTGCCTCAAAACAGGAATTCATTGCTATCAGTTGCCATCATATAAATAATTATTTACCCTTGATTCTTTCTGTGCAGTAAGTATACTGGTTGGTAATGCTGGCTGAGCCTCCTGCCTTTCCTCCTAGCATTGTGACATAATTCAAAGGTGTACACATGAGGTGGAATAATAGAAAAGTGGGTATTTTGCATGCTAGTAAATGGCAGGGGCAACTCAGAAGACAGCAGATTTTATTTTTCCATCCTCTCTAAAAGGTCTTGCTATTCCTACACTGGGAGCAGCACTCTCTTTGAGAATCTCCTTTGGATATTAACTTTGGAAATTACCCCCGCAGAATTACATAAGCTCTCCATCCTCTTACAAGGCATCATTACATTTGCCCTCTGATGATAATCATCATAATTTGAAATGGCCAGTGGCAACTATGTATTTGACATTTATTATACTATCTTTAGTGGTCTTTTTACCATAGTCATAAGGGATGCTGCTGTGTAAGAACAGTGATATTAATTGCAACCATTATCTTGCCTCTCATGCTAAATTTTGGGTCAAATGGTTGGTATAAGTCTAAATGAGCAGTCAGGGATGAAAAGGACAAAGGAGTAGAAGGAAAATACATGACTAGTTTGAGTCCTGCTGCATACTGAGAGGTAATTTACACAAATCAGCCAGACAAAAACAGATGGGAAGAGGGAGAGAGGGAGAGAGTTGACTAATGACACCTGACTGCCAAATGACCCTGTGGGTTTGAATGCTGGCAGGACACCTAAAGCCGTGCCAGCAGCCACTTGGAACTGCCCAGTTCTCACTCACATTTCATTTAACAGGCTAACCTTGGTCTTTCTATGTTACCATCACTAGGGAAATTTATACAGTATCGAGTCATGATCCAGGAAATGCCCACTCTAACTGGGCTCTCTTCTTTCAGAAGCTATGTGCTACTGAACTGTTAAGGAGTTTGTCATATTAGCTTTTCTTTCCAACAGGGAAAATTTGATGTATTTGTACTTTTAAGAGCCTCTTTTGTAAACCTATAGCATGTGGTACCTCTTGTGGCTTAATAAGAGCTGTGGTGAAAAAGAAGAAATTATTTACTCTGAGAACATGACTGTATTATTAAATACTTTGCTCATGGTAAAATATCTTTGATCCTGACAAGTAAGGAGTTCCTAGAAGTATATATAATGGACTCCTACCCGTCCCCTATTCTCTTTCCTGCTTTTAACTTTTAATCTCTTTTCAACGACAAAATTAATGTGTGTGGATGTAAACTGCAATACACCTTGAGCTTGGAAACAAGAATGTTAGGTACCGCTATTGGCTATTTCTACACATTAGCTAAGTGAGCTGAAACTCCAAAAACTAATTTGGTGCCCTTGTGCTTAAGTTTTCCGTTATCTAAACAGGGAATATTTAAAATAAAGAACATGTTCTCTCTAGTGCTGCTATGAAAACTATAATGAAAAAAAAAAGTATGTGTGTATAGAAAATATAAAACCTAGATTATTTAGCTTACATGGATCTGTCTAGACTTTATTTCCAGTGAAAATACAAAAGATCCTAGCCAATTAAAAATTTAATAAAAACACTTTAAAGTAGTTCTGTATTAGCCAAGAAGCCTTAGAATGTTGATAGTAATTATTATATGCATTTATAAGCAGTATGCATGGATCTTTAAAAACCTATTCATGTTCCTGAAGACACATTATCCCTCATTTTTTTGTCTTTAAGGAGCAGTAAGGTTACTTTGGAAATGTGAGCTGGGAGTACAGACTGAGTTCTAGGCCATATTTAATATTTCTAAACTACACAAGGACAAACGATCATTACTATTGCCATTTAAAAAAGTGATTCTCCTCCCCTATCTTCTTCTTGCCCTAGTACGTTAGAGAAGAGATTAAAATGAATACCAAGGGAAAAGGAGCTGCATCCTAGAATTTTACAATTTTCAGGCTGAAACAAAATG
Organism: Camelus dromedarius; assembly: GCF_036321535.1. NCBI lineage: Eukaryota > Metazoa > Chordata > Mammalia > Artiodactyla > Camelidae > Camelus > Camelus dromedarius. The sequence continues at coordinate 63,761,180 of NC_087439.1, read as the reverse complement.
TTTAGGAGCTAATCTGTTCCACCTGATAATGAAACTACTCCCTCATCCACGCCGCTCCTTCACTTCCCATGTTTGAATCTAAAACGGACCCTCAGTTTGTTATAACTTATTTTGTTAAGGCTAATGGATAGAGGTCATCGGGCATGCAAACCAACAAACAGCAAACCGTGGATGTGAAAGCTAAGGTCCCCTGGAATCAGGCAACGGACAGTCCATGTACTAACAATTGGGGAAGAGGCAGGTCCTTAGCCACGACAAGCATAGCTCGGAAGGTAAGCTTTGGAAATGCCTCAGTCTCTAGGCCCTGGAGTTCAGAGACACCTCAGAGAGTGGCTGGGTAGTGTGGGAAGAGGGACAGACTGAGAGTTCAGAAGAAAAGGGAGAAAGCTGTACAGCACAGGGAACCGTACTTAATACCTTGTAGCAACCTGCAATGAAAAAGAATAGGAAAACGAATACATGTATGTACATGTATGACTGAACTATTATGGTGTACGCCAGAATCCGACACAACATTGTAAACTGTACTTCAATAAAAAAAATAAAAATTAAAAATACCTTCTTAGGTGATCATAAATCCAGAAAAATACATATAGAAAAAATACGATCAATGAAGATGGCTGCAGAATTCTTGAAATTAAGAAAGAAAGGGAGAAGGAAATCAAACAGAAGCAAACAATCAAAGAATGGTAGAAATAAAGAATTAAACAGCTGATGCAGGTGCCCTCGTAATAGGACTCTGGTCTGCAACTCACTCTGAATTCTCAGGACTGGCGATGGGTTTCTGGATAGGCAATGAACACTAATTAGGGTGCTTTGGGCTCGCTGTGCAGCATAACATCAATCACCCTCTCTCTCCCCACCTTCTCTCAATCAAATAATGTAGAGCAGAAAAAAAATCTCTTGTTATGACAACTTTAATATTAAGGACAAAGTGTTTCTTTATTCTTTGATTGTAGCAATACCAATTTCATTAAATTATATGAACAGAATACTGTTAAATGTGCATACATAAAGTAAGAGTGAAATTTTTCTTTAGTTTTTTTTAAATTACACTAAAAATTAGTGTAAAAATTAAAATTAAAAAAATACATCAAGTTTCCCAATGGTTTCCACCCACTTCAGTTTACCAAGAGTCTGACATTCTCAAGGGTCTCAACATTTTCTCAATGAGCCCAATGGTAAAGAAACTATATATTTTTCTATCTACTACAATGGTTTTGATGACGTTTATAAGCAGAATAAAAATGTGCAATTTCTGTAAAATATCGAGCTCAACTTGTTTGGAAATGTCTCTAATTAGCTGAAATTTATCAAAAGGCTAAAAAAAGCTTTTCTTTAAAAAAAATTAAGAGAAAAGGTATCTTAAAACCACGTAATTTAGCAATGAGAGAGGTAGAAACATAGATAATTTGGAAAGCATTTCTCAGAGGTAAAAATGTTTAAATTGTCCTCTTTGGTAAGTCAGGTACCTCATTTTTAAAAACATTTACCTTCAGAAGGAAAGCTTTAGATTTCCAGGTGCTTTTATGTTTCTGTAACTTCTATTCAGGAAAAAAGAGATGATTAAAGAAAGCATGTTTCCTTAAAGTACATTCTTTGATATAAGATAAATATAGCTTCCAAATATAACATTATAGTCCATTCAACTCAACGTTAAAAGCACTTTAGTGAATTTAAAACTTATACCTGTACCACATAAATACAGGTTAAACTGAGTTACAGATCTTCGTAAAAGTAATGAAACAGAAGTTAAAACTGAAGTTCATTTAGTATTTTACCAATGTGTAATAAGTTATACTATGAAGGCAACTTCTGTGTAAATTTCTGTAATTTCCTTTTTCTCCAACCATTGTCAAGGATTTTAAAAATCTTCTTAAAATGTGAGATTTTTATATGTGGACTTTCATTAGAAAATTACCATCATCTTTCAAAATATAATTTGACAATTTTAAATGAAAATAAATTAAGACTCTGTGTAACTTATAAATTAAGATAGGCTCAAAAACATCCAACAATAGGTGCACATCCTGGTTTCTTCTTATTGTTCACTATAACAAACGTAACTATAAACTTTGTCATTTAGTGTTCTTTAAAAAATATAATCAAATCCTAGAACCTTAAATTTGAAGACTTGAGCATAACCTAATACTCTGTTCCCCCATCATAGGCGGTCCTTTCACAACACCTCAAGTAGGAGATAATCTAGACTTTAACCTGAATACTTCTGTTGACAGAGAGATAACAGCTTTATGAAGCATCCCATTCTATTTTCATATGGATCCAACTACTAAGTGTATCTTTCTTATTCAAATCTACCTTTCTATAATTTCCATGGTTGGCCTTTTTTCTACTGAATTTGAGATAACTAAGTAATTTTACTCTTTTTCCAAGTTACAACCCTGTGAAATTTTAAAGACAATTTCTGGATTCCCTTATTGGGGTCTCTAACCTAGATATAAAATTCCCCAGATGTTTCTCGTACAGTATGGTTTTCCAATCAATCACTAGTCTCATTTTTTCTTGTCTCAATTTCATTATACCTAAAATGACTTGGAAAGAAGCGTAGTATTATGTATGCGACCTGTGCAGGATCAGCAAACCTCCTTATTCTGGACATTGTATGTTTGTAAAGGAAGATCAAGTGTGAAATCGTGTGTTAGCAAGGCACTCCCATCAAAAGATTCTTTTCCTGGGGTTCTTAGAACTTACGGCATACATGGATGTGATATCCAGGGAGTCTGTGATCTCCATGTATTTAATGCAAATATGAATATGTGTGTGTTACAGGGCAGAAAGCATATAACTCCCACTGGATTATTTAATGAGTTCATGACTTCTGCACAGTTCAGAACCACAGTCTGTTTAACACACACTACTATTTAACCTGCTCTCCCCACCTTAACTGTGTGCACTGACTATGTGAAACAAAATAGGATAGGAATCTGAATTTTACTCATATTTATTATAGTATTAACTCCAGATACATGGAACATTGGATTTTTGTCATTTTAAACACTGTATCAATTCCTTCCAGCTTTATCTAAGTTAAAGCATAACTTTTATCTTCATCCATGCAATCAATAAAACATTTGACCTAACAGATCAAAGAAAAAAGTTTAGAAAAAAGTTTCTAAAGTACTACTTGAGTGACCAAGGTTGATGTTGGTATATTAATCAAAGATATTTTGTTAAGATTATTTTTACCAAACCAGCATTGAAATATCTCAATGGCACCTTAATGTTTCATGTTCTCATCAATTGTGAAAATTTTACAAATCCTTTGCCAAAATGAGATACCTTGTCTGTAGAATTTTTCTGACCCATCCATCTAATAAACCTATGGATCTGATTTGTTTTAAATGAGTACATCTGAGTCTCTGTATAACCTTTCCTTACCTAAGAATTCAAAATCATCTGTTCAGTAACTAGTGACTCAGATATGGTTTGTCATAATCTGCATTTTTAAAATAAATAAATACTATTCACACACTTAAAGCTTTCTGGTCCCCTTCCTACTTTCCATAGTACTTCAGGGATTCTGGTTAGGGTTCCAGGGGTAAACAACACATCTCCAGAATATAATTCATCTGAAGTCATTTAAAGGACTAAATGAAGCAGTTTATCACTTCATCTGTCTGATATTTTAGTACCACACAAATATGCCTCCTCTAACTTTGCCAGTGTCAAAATGAGTCTCCCTAACACAGAAGGCAGAAATAAAAGTGGTTTTTTGCTCTTAAACAAAAGACAAGACACTATAAACCTCCTAGAAGAAAACATAGGCAAAACATTCTCTGACATAAATCTTAGCAATGTTCTCCTATGGCAGTCTACCCAGGCAATAGAAATAAAAGCAATAAATAAACAAATGGGACCTAATAAAACTTATAAGCTTTTGCACAGCAAAAGAAACTATAAACAAAACAACTCATGGAATGGGAGAAAATATTTGCAAATAATGTGACTGACAAGGGCTTAATTTCCAGAATATACAAACATCTCATACAACTCAATAACAAATAACACAATTCAAAAATGGGCAGAAGACCTAAACAAACATCTCTCCAATGAAGACATACAAATGGCCAATAGGCACATGAAAAAGTGCTCAGTACTGCTAATTATCAGAGAAATGCAAATCAAAACTAAAATGGGGTATCACCTCACACCAGTCAGAATGGCCATCATTAAAAAGTCCACAAATGATATATGCTGGAGAGGGTACGGAGAAAAGGGAACCCTCCAACAATATTGGTGGGAATATAGTTTGGTGCACCCATTATGGAAAACAACAATTCCCTAAAAAAACTAAAAATAGATTTACCATATGATCCAGCAATCCCACTCCTGAGCATATATTCAGAGGGAACTCTAATTTGAAAAGTACATGCACCCCAATGTTCATAGCAGCATTATTTACAATAGCCAAGACATGGAAGCAACCTAAATGTCCACTGATAGATAACTGGATAAAGAAGTTGTGGTATATTTATATAATGGAATACTACTCAGCAAGAAAAAATAAAATAATGCTATTTGCAGCAACATGGATGGAACTAGTGATTGTCATACTAAGTGAAGTAAGCGAGAAAGAGAAAGTAAAGCACTGTATGATATCACTTATATAAGAAACTTAAAAAGAAATGAACTTATTTACAAACAGAAACAGTCTCACAGAGAACAAACTTATGGTTACCAGGGGGAAAGGGGGAGGTGGAGGGATAAATTGGGAGTTTGGGATTTGCAGATACTAACTACTATATATATAAAATAGATAAACAACAAGGACCTACTGTATAGCACAGGGAACTATATTCAATATCTTATAATAGCCTAAAATGAAAAATAATATGAAAAGCAATACATACATGTATTTGTAACTGAACCACTATGCTGTACACCAGAAACTAACAAAACATTGTGAACAGACTATACTTCAAAAAAAAAAGATAGATACAAACAAAAATTTTTGTTTTGGTTTGGTTTGGTTTAGTTTTATGTTCTCTTTATCATGTCTTAATATTCCCCAAGCAGTGGAACAATTCTTTTTGTTGAAGATGTACATTTTTGAAATCCTTTCCATTACCAGTTGCATTTTACATAGCCTCAACTCATTCTGCAGTGTAGCCTTTGTGATAATGCTATTTTCAAGTTTGTACCAGGCTTCATCACTTGTCCTTGATTTTATACGCTGTTTTCTTGTGCATGTCCTTGACATATCCATAAGTCATGCAAAATGCCTGTTAAGTCCCAGTCTAGTAAGTCTTGGTTATACTGCCGATACCAAATTTATTGCCTTATGAAAATGATTCAAGCTCATTTTGATTATTATCCATTCTCTAAGTATTATTATAAAGATACTTGCATTCATAAATATTGTCCATGACCCACCTGCTAATATGTGTGTATAACAAATATATATATTTATTTATTTACATTTACTCTGCAGTTAACATTGTGCTGGCTGGTAGAAACACAAACAAACAATACATAGCATCTACCCTTTAAGAATCACAGTCTGATAGGGGAGGGGAATTTGTACATATAATTACAATTCAATGGAATATATTAAATAGATGTTTTAAGTCCTCAGACTGCATTCAGGAAGGGGCAAACACCTGTTGGGAACGGAGAAAAAGCTGGATAATGCTTAAGGAGAAGATGCGTTTAAACTGAGGTTTGAATCCTAAATAGGAAAAGTAGAGACTGATTTTTTTTTTTCCCAAAAAATACTAAGCAAAGAGAATTGCAAAAGGTCCAACTGATGAATGTTTTGGAGAGGTTAAGACAAGAACTGGAAATTTATCTTTGGACTTGGTCATTGATTATTTCTAAAAGAGTAGTTTTACTGTCTGGTGAGATAAATAAAAAGAGTCTTTTATAAAAATTGTTTTTTGTTTGTTTGCTTGTTTTGTTTTTCACGGCTGGGTTACTGGGACATGAGAAACTGGATATAGTTAGTGTGACAGTATATGACACTTCTAGTGTAATAGCACAGTGACACAGTACAGTTACCTTTGAATCCTGAATAGGGTCACTAAAGAATGATATTTTTTTTCTCCCAAAGGATAAGGACTCTTTCATGGTTATTCTTCTAAATCCTAAATCCATACATTTCATATATACATATATAGAATGTATGTATTTACACATTGTATGTACATATATATATCTGTTTTCCTGGATAGAGAGGTCAATTTTCTCCCTCCTTTTCTTTGCAATTGTGTACGAGAAACTGTCACACTTGCACTTCCCCTTCTTGAGGGGAAAGGGTGGATGCAATGTGGTATTTCTCTCTTTCTTTAAAGCCTCTTTGATCATATAAAGGAATCTCAGTCAAATACATTTTGCTTGGATCTCAAGAGATGTATGGTATTTCCTTACCAAGACCCCAGAATTTTGATAAGCCATGAACTTAAAAAAAATAAAATTGTGCTCTCTTATTCCATCTATCTAGTTAACTGTTTACTTCCAATGTCCTTCTTTCTTTTCAAAATAAAATAAGAATGTCCATTGTATCTCCATAGGCTATATTTTAACTCTCTATCCAAGACTTCAAAGTCCAAATCCTGGAGACAGAACTCTGTTACTGTAATAGACTATTTGTTTCACCATGATGTGCAGTTAAATTTGATTGGTTTGACTACTCTTGTCTTGTCCACCCAGACAAAGAGCCTGCCACTGAATATTCTTGTCAAATCATGGAGCTGCTTCCTTTTTACTAAGCAAAGGTTAACTGAGCCCCAGAGCTCAGTCTTGGGGAAGATGTCTTTGTAACTGGCAGTGTGAATCCTTTCATTTCTCCTTGGCACAGAAGCTCTTCATCAGGCCTGTATCCAATGGAGTAAGTGCAGATGCTTATAGCTGTTTCAATTTCCATTGATACACTTTTCCTTTTCCTTTTCTTTTCAATGCTAGTTTGTTCTAATTGTGTAATGTATCAATTTTATCACCATTACCACTGTGAAGTTCATTGAGTACCCACTAAGTATGAGGCATCATTAGACTCTTACAACCCAGCAGGCATTGTACTAAACCAAGTTATTTACACATGTCAACTGATCTGCGAGTTATGTTGAAGCTCATAACAACTCTACCAGGTAAGTACTTCTATGATCACCATTTTACCAACAAGAAGTCTTAGTTTTAACCGAACCAATGTCAAAGATGTGATACACGGAGGGAGGGACCATATTTTTTATGTCAATACTGACCGCATTACTTAGATGCTTTTGTTTTTCTGGATTTCTTACTTTTATTCTCCCTAGGAACTCGTCAACCTCTTTAGTAAACTGGAGCATAGAAAGCACTCCTCAAGTCCTTCGCTCTCTGGGAGGGAGATCAGCTCACATTTCTAGCACACATAATTGGTGGTGCCTTAGGCAGAAAGACAAACATAGCACATGGCCTGCAGGTTGCTGTAACAGTTCCCTCAGTGCCAGATTCTTCGGGTATCAGAATGAAGCAGTCTTTTGTGGCTTCCCCTAAACATTCTTTCTCTAAAATAGTCAAGGAAAACTACCTCTTTGCTCTGAGCTGCTGGCTGCGACACTGCACGATGGAAGAGGAGGGTTCCTCCCAAAGATAAGGCACTTCTTGAATCCTGACTTCCCCCCAATCTTTACATTCTCCTCTCCTTTCCCTGCATCCCCCTGTACCTGTGATTCAGAGGACTCGTGGAAGCTCTTTTCCATGGAACTGCCATACTTCTGTGTCTTTGGGACAAATCCTAGCCAGAATTTTTGTGCTATTTGGGTGATTATCCTTCTAAATATTCAGTATGACATGAGAGCAAAGGCCATCAGGTGAATAAGCTCTGAACTGGATGTCTTTAATACAGAGAGGCAGAGGCAGAGGCAGAGACAGATGGCACTGAAGAGGCATTATTATGCCAAAGAACATATTTCACCTAGAAGACCAAATCAAAAACTGTTTACAGGAAGGAAAAACTCAGTGCATTTTTTCAGAGCCTTCTATTTTGCAAGTCTGCTAAACTCTGAAAATTAGAGGTGAGCCTGCATATTTACCATTTATTTTAGGTGTGGTAATTTACAAAGCATCTTACCAAACATAATCATTCATCCATCATCCAGTAATTATAGGAGTCCCCTTGTCCTCCTGCTCTTAATGCCCATAGATAGAGCTTTTGTTAAGGTCATCATTTATCTTTCATGAAAACTGTTAAACCTCCTAAGAGTTCTCCCTGCCTCCCATACTCAGATGTTTGAGATCCTGGATAGAAAGAAATTAGTGAAAACATCTTAAGTACCCACATCTCCTGGGCAAATCCCTTCTGACATCTGTGTGTATTTTGACTAACACCTTTAATGTACTTTCATAATTTTAACTGATGAATTTAAATTCAGCTTTTAGGCCTGCCAGTGAGGTACATGTAAATTCACGTTGTTACGACCAGCATAAGAAGTCTAATGCTTCCACACCAATCTCCCCTATTCTCCAGGTCATGTCCATGCTAAGATACGTATAAACCTTAATAGAATACCATATGCTACATTGATAAATTAGCGAAAATCAGAGGCAAGTCAGAGGTTGTCCTGAAAATTTGTATTTTAAATTTTATTCCACTCACTTTAGGGAATTGGGAATATTAGTTGATAGCTTTGATTAAGTGTGGTCAAGGTAATAAAACATCTTCGCTATGGTTTTCTCCCCTCCATTATACTGAAATACAGATTCCACTTTACATGCGCAAAAATTCCTTTCGAGCGCTTTAGAATTATTAATGACCAGAACTCCCTCAGGAGTGACTCTTTGTAAGTCCTGAAATCACAATTCTTCGAGGATATAAAGTGTAGCTAATTTATTCATCTGACCCAAAGTAGAGGTTTTAAAATTTATTCATACCCAACAGGGAAAAGAACAGTCAGGTAGTATTTTCCTGTTAAATACCTCTTATTTAGAGAGATGTAAGGGTAAGCTGGCAGAACAAGGAATCCATATTTTTCCTGTCTGTGTTATATGTGTTTTGGGGATAGAAAAATTTAGAGCTTCCAATGTAGTAATTTCTGTTGACAGGAAATTCAATTAAGTTGCAGTGGGGGTTGTTTTGCTGATAAAATTCCTGATTTTAGTAGTCCATCTAATGTTTTAACAGTTTACAAACCATTTATCAGCTTTTCTTAGACTCACCAGTAGGGAGAACAAAGCAAAACAAAACAAAACCTACGACACTATCTCAGATGGCAGCAGTGTCAGTAGCTGGGAGAATATTATTTCTGTGGGCTGAGTGTTCAGTCTTCATTATAATTCTCCCTTGCCTATCATCCAATGTCTTTGAGATCCATATGGTGCCAATTTCTTGAAAGCTTATTGTAGTAATGTTAAAAATCTCAATCTAAATATCAAATTAGCCCCCAAATCATAAGGAAATAAGTCCGTATGGGCTCACAAAGTTTCCCCTTCAGGCTTTGAGATTCTACTTATTTCTTTGTTTCTTATGAGAAATAAATTGTTTTTAATGTTGCATTTTATAAAAGGCTTAAAATATGTGGGTGTCACCTACAGTGATTTGATTTTTGCAGCATTTTTGAAAACAATCATGACTTGAAAAATCTCAATATTTCAGTGATAATAATAAAAATTGCTTTGGGCTGCAATGCTGTGTGTCATATCACAGTCCACAGGAAAATTTTACAGCTAAGTAATAAACCTGGAAAATATGAGTTTATAATGGAAATGTTGACAGACTCTAGCAGGCGCTGCTGTAATATCTTGAATCTGATTTAAAAGAAGTTTTCAATAATGTTTTTCCAAGCCAGTCTTTTGGGGAATACAAGACTGAAAAAAAAAAATTCTGCTACCTCAATGATTAATGAAAATGTGAGGAATTTGTGGCCAGATACCTTGGGGCACCTGTGAATAAGATCATGGACACTGGTAAAAGGAGAGAAAAGTTGGAGAGGCTGCTGTCCGTACGAAGCCACCTGAAGTCTCACTGTATAGAGACATGTTGATAAAACGATAGTCTGTAAGTGCCATGTGGATTATACGAGTATGTGCTCAGATAAAGGTAGTAATGAAATAAACTGTCATCCTACTTAGTTATGTCTTAATAAAAAAAAATTCTATGGGACGATTAGAACAAGAATGGCTGTGACTAATATCGTGATTCTAGAAGAAATCAAGTCATTGATATACATAGTGTGTGGTCTCCCACATTTTCCACAAAATAGTGGTACAAGTTACGTGGCTTAGATAAATTTTATACTTTAAATTTTACAGATTTGGACAGGAAATAAGAATTATTTTCTTCAGTTATCTAATTAAGATGCAGAACTAGTTCAGCTGGGGTCCTATCAATTTGAGGTCACTACCTTGCCCTGTCCCCAGAGCATATAATATAATGGTGCTGCATGGAAATGCTTGTTTGTCTGTGCCAGAATCAGACATTCATGCTTATTAGCTTTGTGACCTTGGACAAGTTACGTAACCTCTCTGAGTCTCAGTGTTTTCATGTAAAATGGGAATAACATGAACAATAATAATAAGAGTGATAATTGCTAATGTTATTGAGCGCTAGTATCTACCAGGCAGTGTGCAAGATAGTTTACACATAGTAAGTCATTTAAACATGTAATCTCATCTATCTTATGGTTTGTTGTAAGAATTAAAAGAGATGTTCCATGTAAAGCCTGTAGCCCAACGTCAAGCGTAGCTTCAATGCAAGTGTTAGCTGATGAATGTTAGCTAGGATGGATCTTACTTTATGAATACTTAGGTTAAAGAGACATAAGGATCATTATTTTCCATTTTTGCTACTGCCACAAACTATCATCATTAGTCTGTATGAAACCAAACTATGACAAGACAACTTGTTTCACAAAAGCTGCAATTAGCACCAGTCATGACTGATTGCATATCATGATGGGGAAGAATTTGTGAAATTTTCTCAATCCCACCATGAAAGATCTCTAGCTGTACATGCTTGGTTTAGGGATTTCCAGACATTCTTTCAGTCAATAGTAGAAACAACCATTTCAGGCTGGTGTTTTGACTTAATGCGCCAAAACTTTAAAGAAATAGCCATCCAGTAGTTTCAAAGCAAAATATAAGCAACAAGACTCAAACTTTTTTTGAAGAGATATATATATATATATATATATATATATATATATATATATATATATATATATATATATATATATATATATCTCACAAACTGAGTACCAGCACACAGATTAAGAGCAGTATTGATATCACAAAAGCCACTCCTATATTTTAATGGAATTTTTTAACCTCATATATAAATTAACTTAAGGAGAAGGGAGGGTATAGATCAAGTGGTAGAGCACAAGCTTAGCATGCGCAAGGTTCTGGTTTCAATCCCCAGTACCTCCTTTAAAAATAAATAAGTAAACCTAATTACTGCCCCCCCACCCTAAATAAAGTAAAATAAAAAATAAATTGAAAGAAAAGAAATTAACTTAAGGATATTCTTCTATTTAGCACTTGTGTATTCTTGTGAAAGCTTTATAAATTTTATTTCATTTTAGCAGAATAAGTGGTAATTCTTAATATATACCAGAAAGAATATGAACATATTCATTTTGTTTCAAAAAAATAAAATATTTTAAATTTTAATGCTCAACTCAATCTGATATTTAATTTACAAGGGACTCTATAACAAAATCCTTGGCTTAAACCTTATAGTATAATTTTTACTAGAGCAGCCCCATTAGTAAACTGTATTCATGCTAATGTGCTTGCTTGGGGCGGTAATCATCCACGTCCCTAGTTCTGGTCTTTGCCAGTGAAAGGGCACCAGGAGTAGGTGATGTAGGACCGTAATTATACAATCAGCCTTGTCAAGGCATGGAGCATGGGGAATAGCAGAATCCTGAAGCTTAAAGTGTGGCCAGCTGATAGATGACTGTCATTAAGCTCATCCTTTGTTCGCTTTGTGATGGGGTAGATACTGAGCTTAGGAAACGGATTCTTAATGAAGGATAAAATTTTTGACCCATAGCCACTCTTCGTGTGCTCATAACCGCTCAGTGCCCCTTCCTTTTTACAGCTACACATATATTCTGTTCATCTCTCACCTTCGCCTGATGAAAAATAACAAACATCTGCCAACAAGCTCCTTTTAATCAATCCAATTTAGATAACAAAAAGTGAGATTTTGTACAAATACTATTCAGACTAATATATCTTTTTTTAAATTGAAGTATATTCAGTTTACAGTGTGTAGATTTCTGGTGTACAGCATAATGTTTCAGATACATAGCCTAATATTTCTAATCTTGACAATAAATGACTCTCCCCATCCTGTACTCCTTTCCATATAAACGTATTTATTGGATATTGTGAAGTTCTGGCCACATAGAACTACTCTATATTTAAAACATCTTCCTAATTCGTCTCACTAACATATTTAGATTCAAGATACAAAACAAAGCACATATATGTGCCTATATGTATCTGCGTATATTTACATTTGTACACACATATACATATCATACAAGCTGTGTATATGTTATTTCACAGCTTACATATGGTACTAAATATAATTATTCTAAGTTTTTGAATATTCTCAAAACGTAGAAGATGAGCATAAAGCCTTAACGGCTTTCTCTCATTCCCTTTCAGTCTGTCTTCATTATTAACCTAATTTTCCTCCCTTCTGGCTCTACATGCTTCTGCGTTTGATTGGGCTATCTCTCTTCTGCAGCTAGTGACCTGCTAAACCACTTTCCTATGGTAATTAGAAGATGCAGAAGTAGGAGTGTAGATGTTCCCACCAAGTAACTGTAAGAAGATCCAATACTACATTTTGACGGTTACATCCCTCCTAACTCACTTAACTACACAGAACCAAGTTCCCGTTCTTCATAGCCACTGTTTTAGAAGATTTTTGTGTGCAGCTCTATAGAGAATATCTTTTGAAGTAAGACTCTGCCAAATTATTGATGCTAGACTCAAACAGTGTTCAGAGTATTATCTGACTATTGCAATGTGTGAAATGTAAATTCAAAAGACATTTAAAAAAATAAGTCATAATTACAAATATAGATCATGGCAAGACTTGAGTACAATTGAAAACAAAGAACTAGGAGGTTTGTATGGTTATAAAGGGATGACATGAGGTCATGAAATAGTTCTGTATCTTGATTTCAGGTAGTGGTTATATGAAGCAACACGTGACAAAACTACGTAGAATTATACACAATATGCAGACACAAACAAAATTTATGTAAAACTGAAGAAATCTGAATAAGTTCTGTGGATTGTACCAATGTCAAATTCCTGGTTGCAATACTGTACTACGGTTATGCAAAATGTTATCAGTGAGAAATAAATGGAAACGTTCATTCAACTTTTTGTAACTTCCTATAACTCTATAATTATTTCAAAATAAAAAGTTTAAAAAAAAATCTATCTGGAGAAGAATTTGGACAGGTGTAGAGGAAGTAAATCTGTATTTTGTCTTCGGTCCCAATATGGTTTTTCTGTTTCCAAATTGCTTGATCTCCTCATCCTTTGTTTCTCCTATGTGCAGAAAAATGCACGTCTTAACTCTCTGAATTACTAGAAACATCTTGAAATCTGTGGGAAGAATGTCATTGCAAGCATACATCTGAAAGCTCATGATTATATATCACAACTTCCTGACAGCAGTATTATAACACCCGTCTACCTCTACAGTTTGAGAAACAAAAGCCACAGGTGAGCCGTCAACTAGGGATGCAGGTCCTGATACTTCGATTCTGCATTTGAGAAAATCACTGTGCTCTGAAAATCTGCTACCATCCCAAACTTCATTCACATAATCATGACTAATAGATGTAATTGTGAACACTTCACACACATAAAGTACAAGTTAATCCATTTGGATGGGAAAGTTTTCATCTCTCTGTCCAAAAAAAAAAAAAAAAAAAAGAGTATATTAAAAGTACTAGCTATACCTTTACAGTAAAGAAATTAAGTTCTTTACTTTCTGGATGTGTATGGTAGCTAAATGAAAATCTTTGCCATTTCTAGAATGGAGTAACTTCCTGGCTGCATCAGAGTTGCTCAGCATGCCAAACAAAGCCACAGGCAAAGCAAAGCAAAAGGGAAGCTTGCAATTTTATAGGTTAGACAAGAAAAAACCTAAATGACTTCTCTAAGGGAGAGACCATCATATTTCATGCAAAACCCCAGGAAATAATTAAGGCTTCAGTGCAATTCTGGGACCTGTGCTCTAGAAACTGCCTCAATAAACTTCATTTTCATCTGGTACAATCGAGATTCTCTCTTACCCCTTACTACCTTTTTTTATATCATCCTCCTTTAAGGCAATGAGAATTTGGCACATAAATAAAAAGCACGAGGTTGTTTCAGGGAGGGGATAAACATGATTCAAATTCAGCCAGGTGCTTTATCACCAATTTGGGAGGCTGCAATGTTATTAGACATTCTGATATAAAGATTGAGAGGAAAAACTATTGGTGGAAAGGGGAGATTTAAAAACAAAAAACAAAAAACCTTGGAAGGTAAGCAGAAAACACAAAAGTACCTGAAAGCAAGAACAGCTAGCTGCCTCTCATTTAATCTTGTATAGGGGGAAAAGTTCGTTACATCATTTAAAAATTATCATGAGAGGTATATGATCCTTTAGACTAATTCTCTCTAATACTGTAGTAGTTATTTCACCTAAATTACAAATGAGACGTCCACAAATCTTATAGACTCTGGGGAAGGCATGCTGGCCGTCAGTTGATGTAGGCTGGAGTGGGTCATGAATGGATTCAGATTGTGGCTTTGTCACTAAGATGTGTGGCCTTAAATGGAGTCTGCCACCTGTTTAGGCTTCCGTTTCCCCATCTTCAACATGGGCACATCAGATGGTCTTAGAGCTGGTCTCTGTGAGGAGCGAGGGTACCCTCAGGGTTCCGTGAAGCCCTCTCAACATCCTCTGTTGCTGTAGGTATGGCTCAGTTTTATTTGCTTGGATTTTCAAGTAAAATTCACTTGACAGAACAATTTCATGCCTTAAAAATGTTTAATCAGTGAATTGGATAATCTTCTGGAGTTCCTTGTACCAAAATTTCAACAAGTTCAGGTATTAATTCTTTTAAAGATTCACCGCCTCCATAAAGGAACTTTGAATGGGTCCCGTCCAAGAGATTTTTTTCTATTAATTTTCTTTCCTTTTGTGTACAGCAAATTACTTTAGGATATCAATTTGTGTTTTGTGCTTGCTTCTTTAGAGTAAGTAGGCCTATCTGTGTGTTTCTAGTTTAGGTTCTTCATTTTGAAAGGGTTTTTATATTGTAGTACCTAAAATTGCAATTCCAAGGCAACAGAACCCAGGAAATGAGCCCCTCGTAGGTTTTGTTGTTTGAGAAACTGACTTTTTTCTATCTAGCAGTGGAGGTGAGGGTGGAACATAAAAGAGGCTGAACCCAACAACCTAGCACAAAAAGCTTAGGTTCCCCAAGAGCCAAGAGGGAAGATGGAATCACTGGTGGCAGTTCCAGAAGGCTCAGCCAAGATCACAGAGCTACCCAGCACACCCAAACTCACGAACGATAAACACTTATGCCAAATAAAAAGAGGGAGAAGGAAAATTATTTGGAAGCTACAAGGATTGTGCATACTGGACATGGAGACTAAAGAACCCTGCTTCCTTACAGCTGCACAAGGAGGACCTTCCTGTACCAATTATGAAGGTTGGCAAGATGGAGACTCTGCTCCTGTTTGCCAGACATCATGCATTCCTCATCAGATTCTTCAGTATCTCTAGAAGAATCCTTATGGAGATCTCCCAACACATGATTAAAATGTAATTTCTGACCAACTCTGATCAGTGAGCACCAAACTTGAATCATTCTGATTTAGAAAAAAATAATAATAAAGTAATGTGATTTCTGCCAATCTAGTATTTCAGACCAAATTTATTTCTATTTAATATGAGGAAATGATGAAAAAACTTCCCTAGGGAAGATCTGTGTTTTGTCTTGGGGTGTGTGTGTGTGTGTGTGGAGTGGGGGAGATTCAAATGAACCCTTATTATGCTAATATAGAGTGATCCTCTTCTGAAATGAATGGCCTTGAGAGCACAGGTCTGTATAATTACACACACACACACACACACAAAAGGCCAATACTTCCTGAACAATACTATGTGCCAGAGATATTGACACAATTTATTGCTTTATTTAATTGTTACAATAACCCTCTGTTGTGAGTATTATTATCCTGATGTTTAGATTAGGAAGTCAGAGAGTTTAAGAATCTTGACCCAAATTTCACAGCTAATGACTAGTACCGTTGGGCTTCAAAGCCAGATCTTTCTAATTCCAAAATCCATTTTCTTTCACCATTGTAATTATAGTAGATTCTCCATGGAAGTTTGCTATATTCATGAGTACAGTAATAAGTGACTACAAGTGAATAAGGGGATATAAATAAGTACAAAAGAATAAGGAATATAACACATGAGTACAAATTAATAAAGAAATATATATATATATATTTGTGTTCTTAGAAACTATTGCCTAATTTTTCAGATTAATATCAGTTGATCCTATTTATGTATTAATTCAAATTTGACAAACATAGCTTTGCTTCCTTTTACGCAGGCCCAAGTATTCTCATTTGGCAAAAGAGAAAATGACTCTTAAAGCTTTCATAATTATGAATCAGAATTCAAACCCAGGGTATATTGCTTTATGGTTCATATTTTTTTCGGCTACACTATGCTCTCTTTCTGTAAAAGTCGTGTCTAAATTAATTTTGATGATAAATATTAAACAATATGTCATAATTTTACTTGCTATTGTAATAACATCTACTACGCACTGGAGTTTTGGTAGCAGATGTGCAAAGCTGATGCATAATCACATTTAACCATCACAAGAGCTGGACAAATGGAGGCTGTTGCCCATTTTATAGATGAGAAAACAGATTTAGAGACAGTAAGGAATTTACCTAAGTCACACAGGTGGTAAGTGACAGCGAAAACTGGACCACAGTGCTGCTTCCTCCTAAATCCTGCCCTGAAACACTGCTGGGTGGTCCCATCACTCATCTCTCAACACATGAGGAGATATATATATATATATATATATATATATATATATATATACACACATTTTTTTTTAACTTGTGTTTTGTCTCTGTCTTCCCCAGTGGAATATAAAAACTGTGATAGAGAGACTTATTTTTTCTTGAAATCTCAGATGTTGGGATAGTACCTGCTGTATCATAACTTAATATTTTCAAAATGAATAAATAAATGAGTCTTTGCTGGTTAAACAAAGGCCATGGAGACTCTACTTGGTGATTCAAATCTCAATGACTAATATGGAAATAGATCTAAATAGCAGACAGAGATCCAGCAAAAATTCACTCATTTGGCTGTGTGAACACTCTATGTTCATGAACTAATCAATGACTTGTTCATGATTCTGAGTGGAGTTCTTCATCCTTTGACTATTTTACAGCAGGACCCTGGGAAAGTCACTGAATGCATTTATTCTGAATAAAATTTTACCACTGAATCATACTCAGGCTATTGAATTTCTCTAAAGATCTAGTGACAATTCTTTAGAATATATAATGCATTCAAAGTTAAATGACAGCAGTAAAAGTGATAAATAATAAGCTACCTTTCATTCTTGTCTCTCCTCAAAAGTGGCTGTGACTAGAAAAAAAAATCATCCATTTTAATTTAAATTATGAAATGTCATTAATTGGAATTTGGCTATGTCACTAATGCTGTGGCTTCTAATTCCAATATGTCTCTTGTATTTCACTGTTACAAAATATAATAATTTCTCTGTGTCAAAACAGACCCTAAAAACCCATTCAGTCAATTAGTATTCACAAATATCTAAATACTTTTCAGTATTAAAAGGCATTATTATATTAATAAGTATAATAAATGCCAATTTTGTCTTTTCCAGAATGTTAGTAGTATTCTGTCTCTTCTGTAGAGTATGTATTTACTATTTTTAAGCGATATACATATATGTGTGTGTGTACGTATATATGTAGAGGTCATACTACATATAGAATTTGGTCTTGACCACAAACAAATCAGAAATTTCATCATCCAGTTCATGCGTTTAACATCAGACGTTCAGAGTTGAATCTAACTTATTCATGTAGAAAGAAATGGCTAAATTAAAAGGGAAATCACAACTTCCTGACATTCTGTGTAGCTATTGCTAGAGGAAGATGGATAAGAGGAAAGAAAGCAAGTGAATGAAGTTTCTGCTCCTGTAATACATTTAAGCCTAAGGAAGACTTCATATCTGTATGGAAGAGGAATTTATTTCTTAACACAAAAATCTCTCCTTCCAATCACAGTGAACTATGTTTTTGAATTGAGAGAGATAGAGGTATTTTTCTCCTCTTGGCCCCTCATACTAACTCCCACTCTGCCATCAAGTATAAAGAAAATTAAGGTCCACAGACACCTCTCAATAGCCACAAAAAATTAGATTTCATAATAGAATTCCCATTAGCTCCAATTAAGACTATTATATGGACAAGAAAAGTAATTTTGAGGACAAACAAATTAGAGTGTGAAATTTAGAAAAGAAGGTTAATTGAAAAAATCTATTAAACTGGCATGAAATTCATAATGACCTTTGAACAGTGAAAGTTTGCTTAGAAAACGTAAATGTTGGAATCAATCTATTTGCAAAAATATAACTGAAAAAGTCTTTATTGATAGGCAGAATCAAAATTATTTAGGTTAAATATATTAGGTCAGTTTTTTCTTTAAAATATCAAGTCATTCTTATTTCTACTTATTTTCATTGGAATTTTAAGGATGGGTCAATTCATGACTCAATTAATGAATCATCGTTAAGTATACAATGGACCCCTGACAAATGTTTTTAGAATCATCTCTTTAGCTAGTTTCAATGGTAAACCACTAAAAAAAAAAGCCCTGGGAACACTACATCTGAATTAAACCACAAATCAATTGGAGTTCCAGACGAAAATCTGACAGTAAAGAAAAATAGGCCAGCAAAACTCTGAGGAAGGTTTCAAGATTTTGAAAAATAACAGTGGCCAATACTCTATATTCAGGCTTTAAAAATATGGTAACAACAACAATGTCTCAGATAATCTTTTCCTTAGAAAGAAGTCAGAAGCTAAAATCTGTGCAGTAAAGGGAAGCTAAACCAGTGTTAACGATTTCTAGCTTGAGACTGAGAAATCAGAATGTTTCCTTTGCTCCTCTTCAATAACAGACTGATTCGAAGATTACCCTTGACCTTAGCTTTTTGCCAATTGACTAACTGGTTTCACATGTTTGATATTACAAACAATCCAATTACCTAACATGAAAATTAGAGGTCGTGATAATAACACATGGAGAACAGCATCTTAGGAGCCTGTGTAAGAAAGCACATGAGAATGGGAGACTCAAGCTCTTTCTTCCCCAAGTCAGAAACATTAAATATTGAACATGCGAGAACCTTCTCCTGCCCTCAGGACGGTGTAAGAACAAACATTAAATCTTTTATATCTGAGATTTAAAAATTGAGTATTTCTGAAAGGACATCACTAGGGTATTCTAATTATGAATGTAGGTGTGTCTTTCCTTATTGTTTTCACCTCAGATATTCTCCAAAATAACACAGGTGGCCACTCTTACTCTATGCTAAGCAGCATTTTTAGCACAAGCATTACTTTATTCTCATAATTGCTCTATAAAGCAGGTACTCTGATTATCCTCATTTTCAAGGACACAGAGAGATTGATTAAGTTACCTGTCAAGGACCAGAGAGCTGATAAGTGATGGACCTGAGATTTGGACCCAATCACTCTGGTCCTAGAGTCTGTATGCTTCACACAAAGCAGTGCTAAACTAAACGCTGTAAATGCTTAATTGATAGCATCACTTGTGACCAGTCCTGGTACAGAATGATAGCTCACAGAACAGTTTTGAGCTTGCTTTCTCATAATATTTTCTAAGTACAACATCAGTTTAAGAAAAATTCCCCTGTAATTAAATGAAAAACTAGTACTTTCTCCTGAAAATGGGACATAGGTGCTGATGATAGGGCAATAAAAAAATCCTCATGAAGACAGTAAAAAGTACTATTCGCGATGGAAACTTCTCTTTTATGGGCGTGGGGATGAGACACAACTACAGATAAAATGTCATGCTCCTCACATCTCCTCAAGCTCAGAAATGCTGCTGGAGGAGAGCAAGTGACTTTAAGCTGCAGTGAGAGGTTTGTGTGTGTGTGTGTGTGTCTGTGTGTGTGTGTGTGTGTGTGTGTCTGTGTGTGTGTGTGTGTCTGTGTGTGTCTGTGTGTGTATGTGTGTTAGGAGAGGAAAGAGTGCAGAATAGTTTAAAGACCTGGCTCAGGCAGGCATCCTAGTTACCTGATACAGAAACCAGACATCCCATTCCTACTACTGCTGTGTCCTTCAGGACTTAAGTTCCTCCATGTTCCTCATTGATAAACTGGGAGAATAATGGGTCATACCTGCTAGAGTTTCAGTAATGATTAAATAAAACAAAGTAGATAAAGCACCAAGCTGACGCCCACTGCGTAAGACATGCTTTGTCCACGTGGCCACAATCATTATCAGTGTTACTCACCACGAAGTTCCTTCACTCCAAACTCACATACACTTTTCAGAATCTGTGAAGTTGTCCTTTAAAAACTGTTTATTAGTTAGCTACAACTATGAAAGAAGGAATTCTCATAATTATCCTCTATCCTGGATTTGTGAAGCACCAGGAAGGCAGATGGCATTATACGAACATTAAATAATAATATGTTCTGCTCTGCTTACCAAATTATATCAAGTTCTAAATGCAGCATATGTAGAGGGAATATGGCTGCCTCTAAGAAGAAGCAATTTTGGTGTTTAAATGTGTGTTTCTATTACAGAAAATGTTATAGAGTGATGTACCAATGGAAGAATGGAAAGACAACTGGGAATATGCACGAAATTTTAAAAAATACTGTCTTACTTATATATAAAAATAGATTAGTGGGTCCACTATTTATTTACTAGCTGTGTGAATTTAATCAGATAACTTAGATTCTCTGTGACTCTCTTCATCTGTGAAATGGACATAATAATGACATCTCACAGGTCTGTGATGAGAAAAATTAGTTAATGAGTAAAACAGAATAATGCCTTGCACAGTTGTTAGCACTTGATGTTCGCTAGAATTATTATTTCTTCTACTTACTGTTATACTTTCCACAGGTATGTTAGAACACAAATTAAACTGATTATTTTACAGACTCACATCCTGGCCCTGCTTCGTTAACAAATAAAAAGGGATGCACTCAAAATGAAAGGGGCTGTTGGAGTAATCACGAAGATGACATCCCACTTTCATAAATTCTCTCGTGAGAATTGGAAGGAAAGAAAAAGAAGCCTCTAAGGTACCGGAATCGCTATTTGTAAAGAACTTGTTTTTACTTAGACCAAATTACTCATATTTTATGGACATGTCTAAAACAATTCTTTGTTTCAGGGCTTTCAATCTATAGCCAATAAAAGAAGATTGTTTTTAAATGCTCCATGTTCTAGGAGCTGGGCCAGGGACCTTACATGAGCTATTTTATTTCATCTTTGCAAATCACTGTAAGGAAGTACCTTAGTTTTCTATTGCTATAACTAATTACCACAAATTTAGTGACTTAAAACAATACAAATTTATTTTCTTACAACTCTGGACATCAGCAATCCCAAATCAGTCTCTAAATGGACTGAAATCAACGTGTTGGTAGGCTGGCTTTCCTCCTGGAGGTTCGAGGGGAGAACCTCCTTCCTTGCCTTTTCCAGCTTCCAGAGGCGACAGCATGTTTCAGCTGGTGGCCCCTTCCTCCTCCCTCAAAGCACGTCACTCCAACTCTGCTTCCGTTTTTGTACCTTCCCTCTATTACTCTTGATCCTTCTGCTTCCTACTTGTGTGGATCCTGGGATTACACTGGGCCCACCTGGATGATGCAGGATAATCTCCCCATGGCAAGCTCTTCAATAGAATCACATCCACACAATCCCACTTAACATGTAAAGTAACAGATTCACACAACATCTTGAAGGCAAGAGATCGTTTTCTAACCTACTACAGGTAGATACTGTTACACTCACTTTACAAATAAGGAAAAAACGTAACAACTACTAACTATTAATAGGTTGAGAATCAAAAATTCAAAAAGGTTGAATAATTTACTCAAATTCACAAAACCAAAAAGTGGGCACCGGCATGCTAACACAGGTCCTTCTGACCCTAATGCTGTTCCCATTACACAATTCTGCCCCCAAAGTTAGAAAAAAAGAGACACTAATGAGCTCATCTACAAAACAGAAAGACTCACAGACTTAGTAAGCAAACTTATGGTTACCAGGGGGAAAGGGGGTGGGACGGGATAAACTGGGAGTTTGAGATTTGCAAATATTAACTACTATACATAAAAATAGATTTAAAAAAAATTCTTCTGTATAGCATAGGGAACTATATCCAATGTCTCGTAGTAACCTATAATGAAAAAGAGTATGAAAACTAATATATGTAAGCATTTGTACGACTGAAACATTTTGCTCTATACCAGAAAATGACACATTGTAATTGACTATACTTCAATAAATAAATAAATTAAATAACCATATGTCAAAAAAAAAAAAAGATAAAGGAAGGACTCCCTCCTTAAGGGTAGACTTAAAAATTTTTCTCTATAAGTTAAAAATATTTATTAAATATTCATTGAAGAGCTACCTATATGGAATACCCAATTTCAAATGCTAGGAAAAATATGAATCAGACCAAGTCAGTAACTAGTAGGAAATCTATATCTTCCTCTATAGTTGAGTATTTATAAATCTTAAAACGATTTCTGCAGTCTGGACCAAATTCAACTACCTAATTGATATCTCTAGTTTCATGTTCTACAAACCTTTTCAATCTGCCACGTCAGGAACGGAACTCTTGATTTTTTTTTTTTCTACAACTATGTTCAATCCCTAACCTTCCTTCACCTCAGGCAAAAGCGCCACCATCCTCCCCTCCCCTATCAACCATTCATCAATAATCAAATATCCAAATTTGTCTCAAAAATATATCTTAATCCCATTTACTTCTCATTTTTATTACCCGCAGACTTCTAACGAATCTTGCGTTGCTTCCATTCTTGCATTGCTTCAGTCTAATCTTCACACATAAATTGGCATGATCTCCTTAGAAAATAGACTGGATTATATCACTTCCAGAGCAAACTACTTCAATATCTACTGCATTTATAATCAAATCCAAATTTTTCATGCTACACAGTGTCCCCACGTACCTTAATCTGTTTAGGACATTTGTGTGCCTGCTGTCCTGATACAGAGCCTCCTTTCACTTGGAAAATTTGTTCCTTTAGATGACAAATTACAAGGTCACCATATTTATAGGGCTCTGTGTAATCTTTCCTCTGCCTAGATTTCTTCCCATAACCGTCTCCCTTAGGACTCATTGGGGTCTTCCTTGTAGTTATTTTTCTTCAAAATTTAAACCAAAGGGTTTAATTCTACTCTTGATTGCTTTACTTGTTGAATGTCTGTTCCTACCATTAGATTATAGAGAGACTTTTCAGCCAGCACAGGACCTGGCACATGGTAGGTGTCCACACCTATTTATTGAAGGATTAATGACCAAATAAATATGCCATTCAGTCAGAGAGTTATATAAATACACAGTGTAACATTTAACTAACTCAAATGTATTCAATACACCAATGACCAAACTAATACGGAAGAGAAAGAAGTTACTTCTGTTCAGAGAGAAAAGAGGGTGACTAGGGGCAGCTTCAAAAGAAGAGGAAGCCCAAGTGTTCGTGGATGAAAAAGATCATGTTGCATGAATCAAGAAGTTAGGAGAAAATATTTCTAAGCAGAAGGAATGTCATTTACAAAGGCAAAAAGGTTTCAAACAGTTGTGATTATTCAGGGAACTCAAAGTAGTTTCTATTATTAGAGTGTACAGTCTTGCATAAATGATATATTAATGCCATGAATCCCTAAGGACAAAACCTAAATTATGAAGGAGACTGCGGGTAACACAGAGAAGAGCTAAGAAATTCAAAACAGTTTTGTTTTCATTTATAGTGCTAGGATGATTTGAGAGTTTCTATTGCATATTTAGCTCACTCTATAAATTATAGAAGTTCTTAGATAAGTACAGCAGTTTTTAAAGAGTTATATTTCAAACTTCATTACCATAAAGAATCCTCTCAATCGTGAGCTTGTCATGTAATATTCACTAAATTATAATACATGGTCCATAAGGAAACGATATGGAGATTTACAGTATATAAAACTAAACTGGGTTTTTCCTTCAAATAATTTTTTGGGTTTGCATTTTAAGAATCATTTCAAATTTCTGCTTCGGGTGATATATTTTTATTCATCTGTAGATTGTAAAAAGAAATAGGCTAAAACTACTAAATTAACATTGTAGCCTTTATATTATACAAATGTCCAGATCTGGAGAATGTATAGAATATCCAGTCATATTTGATGTAAGAGTTGACAGAGTGAATTAAAACTCATCTCAGATCTATTTATCTTGGAGAACATTTTTAAGAAATAGTCTCAGTATAGACAATCTCAAATGGTTTCTTTGAACTTGAAATATGCACACCAAAGTTTCACGCTGGTGGCCTGGAGAACACGAAAGTTTTGTCTGGCTCACAGAGGGCTTCAAAAGTTTGAGCCAAGATTTAAATTTGGAAAAGTCACATTAAAAAATCCAGAATTAATATCTGATAATTCTAGTGGGAAAAAAAAAAAAAAAAAACACAGTCCCCAAGAAGGGAGTAAATGTTTTCTAATTCACCACAGAGCCATCTCCTTCCATCACCCTGGGTACTGAGATCCACACCACTTTCCTTATGTATATTATATGCCCGACATCTTGTGCCAGACCAAAAAAAGAAAAAGGAAAAAGAAAACATTAAAGATCAATTGAGAATTATCAAAATGTCTATGAAAATATATAGAATTTGATCATTTCTAATTCTGAGAATTTAACATACATTCTATTCAAATAAAATCAGCTAAAAATGAAACAATTCAAACCTTCAATCTTTTTATTCTTGAATTTCGTTTGTTAACTAAACTATACCCAAACAAACAAAAAAGTCCAAAAAACTCAGTATAAAAGTTTTTCCTCCTGAGCAGTAAGTTACTTGTTTTGGCATTTGGTCAATATAAGACAAACAGCACAGAACAGAATAACCCAATATATGTATGATCACATGTTTGATCTATGGTCATAATGTGAATACCCCCTTATAACGTATCTTTCAATATAGCAAATATAATTTATTTGCTTTAAACGGATAGACTATCCAAACTGTGAAGATTAGAAGTGATGGGCACTTACCTTAGCTATCTGGACACACCAGTTAAGCAACAGCTGTGATCCAATGTTGTCCTTGTGTTCATGGACGTAATCCAGCAGGCAGCCATGGGGCATGAGCTGTGTAACCAGCTGAATGGTTGGGCTCAGACACACACCTAATAATCGGACTAAGTGTGGATGATCCATACTTGCCATGATCAGAGCTTCCTAAGAGAAGAAAGAACAGAATACCATTATATCAACTCAGAGTTCTTTATAACTATTGTTACTTGCACTGTACTAATGGGGTTGATAATGATTTTAAAACGTACTCTCACTCAATGGAGTCAATTAAAAATGAAAAGACATTACGGTAGCTATTACATTCCTAAAGTGATTTAATTCAAGTGAAATTAAATGAAAAATGACCATACATTTATTAATATGGAAAATGTTACAGAATACCTGTATATAAAATTAATAGCAGTATTTTCTCTTTTGTAATGGGAACAAAATTAGATTTTAGTTACTGTCAAGTATGTTGAAATGGATCCTGACTTATACTGTGGATTTTTAAACTTTGATATTTGGTTCTAGAGCACGATACTCTACACAAACGCAGTTTTTAGCATAAGGTGACCCAAAGTTAAATCATTCGTTATGGGTGTGGATTCAGACAGCATACATAGGGGTCATTTATAAATTATAAATATCAATATGAACAATTAAAAATAATATGCCTATGGTGGATTTATGTAGAAAAATAAACATTTTAATAACACATTTTGCTCCATACTTTGCTTCTACTCAAATTTTGTTCATTTTCAAAATTATAAGTTATGTTTAATTCATAGATCAAAATTTGAGAGTTAGGTGAGACTATGAAAATTTGTCCATTCCAACTTTCTCATTTCACGAAGTGAGAAAACAGTTTGAGTTTCTTTTTCATAACCAAAAAGGCACCTATGCTTAGCAGAGATAAAATGTGGACATATGATGGTTATTCATAGCACATCCTAAAGTTTTACCTCAATCAAAAGTTATTTTAAGTGTCTTTACTCCAATTTGAAATTGATATAACCTTATACACACATATACACAAACACGGAGTGGTTGGCACATATATGGCAATTTATTATCAAGTTTAGCTATCTGAAGGCATGAGAATGTTCATCGTACTTTCCTGAATATTTTCTGTACTTCAAAATTTTTCAAAACAAAAAACTGAAAACAGAAAGCTATAATATTGAGCTGCAGTTTAAGACAGCATGGCGGATTGAAGACATGCATTTACTACCACTTCTCCTTGGCTTCACCATACTAACAATAACAGAATTAACAAAAAGCCAGACGCCAACAATCATAGAGAAGAGGTAATAAAGATAGAACACTAAAGTCAGGAAGTGGCTTACTGGTAGCAACTCACTTTGCAAACATAAGAAATCCAAAACCTAAATTAGCAGCAGGGAAAATTCCCCTCGGTCCTTAGGAGAAGCTGAACCAAGAGGACTGCAGACTACGGCTACCAGGCAATGCAACGAGAAGTACTCTGGTGAAAATAGTAGTGTTATGTCAATTTATATATGGTGAAAACCGGGGTCACCCTCCAGTTTCTCCTCCCAGATGGAGCTGTGACTTCAAAATTCTGACAGTTTGTTTAAACCTCAAATTCTATATCCAGCAAAATTTCAACGAAGTGAGTGAATATATAGACACGTCTATTCTTTAAAAAGATTATCTCACAAGTAAAAGATTATCTCTTTCTTTCTCTGTTAGATGTTCTCATTTAATAAAAGGGTGGAGTGGTTAAAAAAATACATTTTTTAAAGTTGAAGTGTAGTTGATTTACAATGTTGTGTTAGTTTCTGGTGTTATTTGGTTATACATATATATATATTATTTTTTGTATTATTTTCCATTATAGTTTATTACAAGATATTGAATATAGTTCCCTGTGCTATACAATAGGATCTTATTTGTTTTATATATAGTTTGTATCTACTAAAAAGCATAACCCACCCAGACTTCAGACAATATTGCAAAGCTACAGTAATCAAAACAGCATGGTACTGGCACAAAAAGAGACATATGGCTCAATGGAACAGAGAGTTCAGAAGTAACTCCACACACCTATGGCCAATTAATCTGTGACATTTGTCAAAGGCAAGAATATACAGTGGAGACCAGACAATGTCTTCAGCAAGTGGTGTTGGGAAAGCTGGACAGTCACATGTATATCAATGAAATTAGAACACTCCCTCACATCATATACAATAATAAACTCAAAATGTCTTGAAGACTTAAATATAAGACATAACACCATAAAACTCCTAGAAGAGGTAAAAAAAAAAAAGTACATTTAATTGAGAAAATAAGGAAATGACAGTGAAGGGATATTCCAGGAGACAGATAGTAGCCAGTCCAGACTAGAGTAGGACATATTGTTCTGAGAAAAATGATGCAAGAAGATGGAACTGATAGAAAACTTAATGCATTTCAAATACATTAAGAGTATATGTATGTATTTTCTAGCAGAATTTGAAGGGCAAATTAGTGACACACAAAGAATAAAAGTGAAATAAAGAAATTAATTCAAGGTAAAACAAGATTTACATAAGAAAAGTGAGCCATCAATAGTCACTGTAAAGCACAGCTTCAGCTGCAAATAGTTATATGAGCATAATAACAAACAGAAGTATTAATATAACCCAGCGTCACATGATTGTATTGGAAAAGGAAGGAAAGGGAGGGACACTTCCACATGGTGGTGACGGGAAGGAAGTGAAGGTATGTTTCTGTTGTTTCAAGTGAGAAGTTAGTATGTGATGCAGAAAACTGAAAAACCAAGAGTTGACAGTATAAGCATATTATTTAGAGAGTAAGTAAAGGAAGAATTTGCTGAAAAAGTGAAAGTGATTACTTTAGGCTGTGGGAAATGGGGGCAGGGAAGGGAGAAGAGGGACCCTAGAAACTGCCGTCTTTCACCATTATTAGCCTTGAAGAAGTGTTTGATGTTTTTCAAAATGATTATCATTATCTAAAAGCTATTTGGGAAGGCATTATTCACTTTCAACCTCTCCTACTAGTTTAGTGATGTTGAGTTGAGCTAAGTCTAAAGATTATTCACAATTACGGGGTGAGTGTGATGGAGTATGTGGATTTTACTGGATCCAGCCAGGGTCTTACAGGAAATATAACCTCATAATTTTTGAGTAAGGAGGAGTGGGGCAGTATGGACACAGGCCTGGAGAAAGGAGATGTATGAAGCCAAACAGAAGAACAAAGCTGGTAAAATGGTGCCAGTTTAACTCAAATAACTTTCTTTTTGAGCCTTATTTTTGGGGCAGAAGGTGAAATTGTTGTTTTCCAGATGGCTTCCAAATAGATGGGATCCTCTACTCCCCAGCAGCTCTGGGAAACCTGATGAGTCAAAGAAGAAGCAGGAGCACCAGTTTCCATGCTCTCTTGCTGAGCCCAACATCCCTGCAACACCTGGAGAACTGGCGGCTCAGGAACCACTGAGAGGCACCACCTCTGGCAAAGACAGTGGCAGCTTCAAGTGGTACCAGTCAACAGTGCCAGGGGTAGGACCCCTCAGTGGCTCAGCAAGAAGAGAAGCTCCACAAGGGGACCAGAGCTGGTAAGAAAGGGCATGTAGGTACCACAGGGTGACTGCACCTGGGAGACTGGCTTGATAAGTTCATAGGAGATGCCCAGTACTTCCCAAACTATTTGGGGAGACTTCCATTGAGGTTGAAGTTTCTGCACAATTAGCAAAGTCAGTTTTTTGAGTTATTACTATGAATACGGTCCTATCTAGATGCAAGTGGTGTAAACGTTTTGGTTTTACTTCCTGTGTATTTCAGTAAACATTTAATGTAAAGCAAACCAACGTAGTTATGAGGATAGTACAAATAGGAATGTTAACCAAGTTACATGGTCTATTATTCAATCTAGTATTTCAATTAATAAATTAAATGCTAATTAACTTCAATATTGAAAATGTAAACCACAGGGTTCCTTCACTGAATTATGATAGGTACATATATAAATATACACATAGACATCAACAAATAAGCAAAACATCTAATTAAATTAAGTCTCAACTCAATCAAGTGCCAAATTAGATATTTAATTGGATATTAAATATTAGGCACCTGACTACATTAAATTCATTTATCCTGATTGCATTCTATTTTACTTCTGGTGACTCTCAGTCCTTCATGTGCATCAGAGTCACCTAGGTTTATTACCACAAGGATCGCTTTGCAAGACCTAGTCCCAAGTAATCAAGTTTAGAAGTGAATCAGGAATCTGTATTTGTGGCAAGCTCCCAGGGTGAAGCTGCTGTAGGAAATACAGAACTCTGAGAACCTCTATAACATCTCTATCAAATGCATGTCTCTATCATCGATTACAAAAGAAGTAACATGCAACAGTTATTCGATCCTCACTGTAACCCTACGAAGCAGTCAAAGGAGGTAAAATAAGAAAACCAGGGCTAAGGGGGATTACTGCCCCAGGTATGTGATGAGCAGGTAGCAGGGTCAGTGTGAAGACTTGGGTTTTCTAATTCTGAGTACAGTGCTATTTCTTATGACAGTAAAAAGAATGTGATTTTTTAATTTCAGTTCCATCAGCACTTCGAATTGTAGATGCCTATCTTGTTAATAAGGAGACAACTCCAAACACCTGACATTAGCCATCCCTGAAAGAATTGCGTCAAATTACCCTCTAGTTCCTAAGGAGTAATTCAAACAACAAATTTGCACTTATAGGTAAACTGCCATCACTTGCAATATGCTTTCAGAAAAAGCCTACGAAAATATATTTCTCTGATTTCCTGAGACGGTTATCTGGTACAGACCGTTTATTAAGATAAAGAAAATGGTGAAATTTAAGGTAAAAAGAAAGATTTTAAGGTTATTTCAGGCTTCTTTTTCAGGATAACATATATAAACAATTGCTTTTCTTTTACAACTCGAGTAATGATACTCCCATTCTAAATACGCACATGAAAAGTTTACATCAGAAGAGTGTAAAAAAGTCACATGAAAATTCTCTTGTGAAAAATCTATTAGTAAGTCTTGGCAAAAAAGCTGGGATTCTATTAAGGAAAATTGCTCATCACACTACAAAGAGTATTCGAAACCAAATTGCAGAGTATTTGCATAATAGTTCTCTTTTTTGAAAAAGAAAAGATGAACAAGACACTAATTGTAGGTTTTATTTTTTTCATAAAAGAAATAGCAGATGGCTTTTTGAGGGGATAAGGGAAGAGATAAAGAGAAGAGAATGTGGATTCATTTAGAGTGATGAGTGGGATGGAAAGGGAAAAAATCCCAATATTTTAATAATGGAGTGTTGGATTTCAATAAATTACTGGGTTAAAATTAATAATGTCCTCTGTTACCTATCTCTGTGTGGGGCCTATGGAAGCAATTTTGGAATCTTTGCTGCTGACACTAGAAAATGTCACCAAAGGCCACTAGAATAAATACAAGTTGACAGGTGCCTTATCTATTTATTTCATAAATGAAATTATTTTCTGTCTTTGTTTTCCCTTTGGCTGTACAAAATTTTCTTTGTAGGTGAATTAAATAGTTTTCTCACTGGACAGAGAGGAAGGATGTAACAGGTGCTACAATGAAAACAATAAGAACATTTTTCTTTACAATGAGGTCTGGTTTAAATGAGGACATTTTTTAAAACTATCAAGGGATGACCAGGGCATAGATAAAAAGCTCTGAAGCACATGTGCCATTATTCTCTAGCTTATGCTATTTGTATCTCTATTTCGATCTGAAGGCAAGACATTTCTATACAATAATAAAAGTGAGCAATACCATTTGTCACATTAAGGTATGATTTTGCCCAGCCTTCAGGAGTTTATACTTTGCCACTTAAACTTCTTTTCTCACTCACGTTGGTTAGTAATTTCACAAAAAGAAAACATATATATTGTCATTGAAAACATATGGGCTATTCTGTTTTTTAAAAATGTTAACTTCAGCCAAACTTTCACTGTTTCATTATGTCTATGGACCATTAATCAATGCCCTCCAGCTGAAAATGGGGAAAATCTCCTTGCATCAGGGATAAGGAAGATAAAAAGGAAGGTAGAGAAAAAGAAAAGATAGACAATTAACATACACATATAAAACAGTGCTCAGTGCAACAGTCAGCAGGTTTGTGAATGCACAAAACAAACGCCTTTCCTTAGGATGGAGTGGGCGATGGTGATAGATGGAACCAAGAAGATAACGGTGATGGCAATGATGAAAAATGAGATAAAATGACTGGCCCATAATAATGTTTTACAAATCTGTTTTGCTGCAGATGGTACCCAGATAATAAAAATAAATGAAATCTGCATCTGTTCCCTCATGTATAGAATAAATAATAATTTACTAGAGCAAGTAGGTGAGCAGTAATTAGACTGAATTAATATGCCATCAATTTAAGTGTGTCTCCATTGCTCAGTGACACTCCTTTCCAATCCCTGGTGTCATTTTTGTGAACTTGAACAATCAAGATTAGGATCCTTCTCACTTTTGGAGTTGAAATTTTTTCATCTCCATTCTCCATCATTCACTCACTGGGTGGCTGAGTCTCAGATTTAGATATTATGTAACAGTGCAACACAATTAAGAGCTTCGTGAATAATTTTTACAAGGTAGAATTCTACTTTCTGTGTTACTTTCTCCATACCTGCAGTTACACTGAATTTCCCTCCTATCCTTATTATATTTTCCTATCTCTTTGGTATACATTTATTCACTTCAAAATACTTATTGAGGACCTGCTACGTGCCTGGCACTGTGACTGAAGCTTCTCAATCCTCATGAGCTTTCATTCTCCTGGGAGAGGCAACCAATAGACAGGAAAACGAAAGAAACATGAAACAGATGTATAAATAAGTATAAATTGTATTAAGGACAATGAAAAACAAAGAGTATTGCAATAGGTAATAAAATGATGGTGCTAGAGCTACTTCAGACAGATAGTCAAAAAAATGTGTCCTGAGATCTGACATATGAAAAGAAGCCAGGTAGGAACATACAAGGAAAGAGCCTAAGAGCTTGGCAAATTTTGGAAGCTCTGAGAAGAGTCACGTATCTGGAACTTAGAAAGGGCTGCAAATGGCATGAGATGAGATCAGAAATGCATGTAGGGGTCAGCTCATGAAAGGCCTCACAGCTGTGGGAAAGAGACTGGACTTATTTTTAATAATTTGATTTTTTAATGCCTGCTTTCTTTTATGCTTCGCTTACCTCTCTCTTAGCCTGAACTCCAATATTAACTATTACAACAAAGCATTTACCACCAGCATATAATTTGCCACTCCTTAGCCAAAGACAACTTCCATCATTGAATTCTCAAACTTTCAAATATTGTTAGAGAAAGGCATAGATTCAATTCTATTCTGATTTGATTCTCCAAAAATACCCCTCTGTTTTAGTTTTTAATTTCCTTTTTGGCTCTTTATTACATTTATTATGACCTGTATCTCTGAGCAGGAAAAACAAAACAAAACAAATAAACAAAAACCATTTCTATCTTTCACATTTACTCTGTGAAATGTACTCTTGGCCTCTTTCCATTTTGTTCCCTTGAATCATTTTACCTTTCCTTGTTTACCTCTAGCAAAACTTCACCTTCACTCCATATTGGCACCTTCACTGTATGTACAAGTATATTTAGATTTCTCATATTCTAAAAGTGAAAGTTCCTTCAATTTGGCTATTTCTTGACTTTAGGAATATTTGCTTTTCTCACTTTGGATACTTCTTCATTTTACAGTCCTACACTCCTTCAGGCTCTAGTTTTTCTACAAATTTCCCGCATTCTAACTATTCAAAGTACTCTTGAAAAAGTCACCAGTAACCTCCTTTTCACTAATCAACAGGTTTTCCTTCATTCTTAATATTTTTCTGAGTTTCTGGATGGTTTTACCTCACTGACCACCTTCTTTCTCAATAATCTCTCTGTGATTGATGTTAGCATTTTACTGATTGATGCTATACCAACCCTCCTCCCCCTTGCCCATGGCACAGACTGCTAAGCAATCATCATCATGGGCTGATAAGGAATCCCCAAATACGTCCACATCCTCTTCCCAGGAATCTGTGAAGATTATCTTATTTGGAAAAGGGTCTGTACAGATATGATTAAGTGAGGGATTTTGAGATGAGATCATCTTGGATTATCCAGGCCTTAAATGCCATCACAACTATCCTTATAAATGAAAGACAGAGGGGAATTAGATACACATACACAGAAGAGAATGCAATGTAAAGAAGGAGGCAGAGATGTGAGTGATGAAACCATAAGCCAAGGAACAAATGCAGCTCCCAGAAGCTGAAGAGCAGAAGGAACAGATTTTTTTTTTTTTTTTTTTAAGCTTCTAGGAGGCATGCAGCCCTACCAATACCTTGATTTCAGAAGTCTGGCCTCCAGAAACGTGATATAATATTTCTGTTAAGTCATCAAGTTTGAGGTAATTTGTTACAGCAGCCACAGGAAACTAATACGATTACTGTATTCTTTCCTGCATCGACTGGATGAAGACTCAAAATCCTCTTTAAATCAATGCTCTAGGCAACAAAAACCAATTTACTTGAAGATAAAGGTGAGATTAAACATCACTACCTTGATTTTGTACATATATTTACAATTAATGTTGCTGGCAAATCTTATTTAGCTTGGATGTACCATATTAGTCTAATCTAAATGTTACAGATACTTTTAATTCATTAAGAAATTAACATATATATGTAATAGCCAAATTATACAACACAGGGAAAGAGCTTATCATAGTGCCTAGTAGACTCTTAAGAATGTTAGTTATTTTTACATTTGTGTTAAACCAATTATATGTGAAGGGAGGGAAATCACTGAGTAGAAAAGGCCTTGCTAGGAGTCTGGAAAAAAAGCTGCAGCCCCAGGGTGAGTGGTCACATTGGACCTTTTTCCAGTCTAGTGGGGGCATTTGGAATAAAAGGCAGGTAAATTGACCAAAAAAATAATTTTTCTATTAGCACCTTAGAAGATGTTCTCTTCCTATTTAAGCCCACGGAAAGCCAGAAGCAACTCTTTCTACCTTCAACATAAAGCAATCATGAAGAGTTAGGAGAAAGACAAAAGTAGCTTATGAAGTTACAAGGGACCATCAGGGACAACATAAATTTGTTCTGTAACAAATAGTAACCACAGTAACAGTAATAATGGTGGATAGCAACTGGGGCTAAAGTAGGTAAGAGAAACCACCAGGTACTGGTGAATGCTTGTTCTTAGCGCAGAGACTCTTGATCACCTGCTGACTAATCCTAGCAAAGTTACAGAAAGAGAAGCACAAAGGCGTCTGCAGTTAGCATTTCAGGATGGATAACCCAAGCTCAGCAAGGTCCAACGTGGATCTTCTGAGGGGACACTGCAAAATGCTGTAAAAAAATGAAAACACCAACACACTAGAACAAGAATAAATCATCCGAGGCTACAGATTCTCCAACTAGAGAGGAAGGAATAATTATAAACTCCCAAATAGTGCCTACTGCTTTTCTTTTTTTCTTCCTATAAATGAAAATCAATTTCTATAAGGGTATTTGATGTTGGGTGAGCCCTGCATTTAGCTCCTCTACAGCCTTCTAGTTCTTAGTAAACACAGTCCCTCTGAAGTCACCTATTCACGAGATTCATCAGATCATAACCACCACCACTACTTGCTGCTGAAGTGTGCCTGGCACAAGGCTATTCATTTTCCATATGAACACATTTGGTTCTCAGGACAATCTTGTCCAACAAGCATTATTATATCAATTAACTAACAAAGAGACTAGTTTGAAAATGATAAGCAATTTGCCAAGATCCTAAAGTCTGTAAGTAGCCAGGCTGAGACTTGAATCTGGTTCCCATTGTACCTGCACCCAAGAATCTATCATGATGTCTTCTCAGGAGTTGTTAATGTCATTTAGGTAGACCCGGCTGATTTTGTGTCATCATCTTAGTATCCAAAAAGGAACTATTACTAATGAGATTAACCTGTTAATGGAATTGTTCTCAAGTGGCATTCTAACAGGTACTAACTATTCTTTTTTTTGATAAATCAAGTGAGCAAAATTTATCCTTAACTACTTAAAATTAATCCTCCAATAATAAAATGCTGAATAGCCTTTGCAGGAAAAAACTAATTCATGTCTTTATTCTCATTTCTGTGCAGGAGAATTTGATTCTAGAAGTGCTCAATCAATAATTTTAAAAATTAAATTTGACTTAAAATAGATCAAAATCTAGTAATTTTGGTAATAACTTATTTAATTCCTTAGGATTTCAGGATTTGCAATTTTGTATAATTTGGGGAATTAATACTCAATTCTGCTTTCCTTGATATTGCATATTCTTTAAAGGAAGACATATATTGTGTTTCTAATTAGCACGAATAATCTGTTAATTAATGTCAATTATATTAAAGGCATGTAACAACAAACAAGCAAGATTAGCAAAACCCTCCCTTTATAATAACTAATAAAATATCTCAAATATGCCTCTAGTAAAGGGGTAGGCTGAATTGTGTTCTTTATGATTCATTCAAGATAAAATACTGAGTGACTTTAATTAAGTCTTCTATTTTTCACGTACTGGTCTCATGCACATATAGGATAATTCACATACAGAAATCATTTGCCTATCATTTCTTTCTTATCTGATCTACTTTTTATAATGAACTTAATTACTATCATCAGATATATTAAATTTGAAATCATGATTTATATGCACGTTCTTATATTAAATATTCATATCAACATTTTTTTAATATTCTACACCA
Source organism: Camelus dromedarius (assembly GCF_036321535.1). Lineage (NCBI taxonomy): Eukaryota > Metazoa > Chordata > Mammalia > Artiodactyla > Camelidae > Camelus > Camelus dromedarius. Next base: position 63,725,031 of record NC_087439.1, on the reverse strand, counting down.
ATCCTGATGTCAAGGGGACTCAGCCAGAGGCAAAAACTAGTTAAAATCTGCATTAATGTTATTGATGCTTCTATGTTTTTAATATAGTAACAGTAAATAATATTACCACCTACTAAGGCAAAAGGAGTTCTAATAAACCCTGAAAGAAACTATATGGCATCACAAAAGACCCCCACTGCTAATGTCTTTGCTGTAGGAGGCTGTGAGTCAAAGGCATGTGTGGCTAGACACACACTGTGCAAGGGTTAGAAAGTGGCAGTGAGAAAAAGGAGGACCTCATAAAGAATCTCTGCCAGAAGGCATCCAATCCTGATGTGGCATTTTGAAATCAGCCACTGAAAATTAACCAATATTTTAGAAATGGAATGGTAACTGAGGTTTCTATAATGATTGCCCTAGGTCAATTCATGGCCATTACCTTCATTATCAGAAAACTCAAACAGTAGCAGGGCACTGAAATGGTTAATTTTTCATAAATTACCTTATTAATAACTGTATGGAGTTTGGGATTATTCATAGGGAATAGATAGCTGTTCTTTCATTCATTCATTAACTCATTCCCATTATTGACTGAAGGTTACTCTGTACACTCCACTAGGGTACAAAAATTAAAAAGACATATATTCTAGTCTTAAATAGAGACTATCCTACTTGGAGTTCTTTAAATTTTGGTAAAAATAGGTTATGAACATTAATAACAGTTATGATAAATATTTATGATCTAAGATTCCCATAATAATTCATTGCAGACAGAGATTATCTTCGAATTGAATGCCAGAAGCAAAATAAAAGATTTGTTGAGAAGCAAAACCTGAGTGTGGATATTGGTATATGAGTAGGACATGTTATAAAAAAAATAAATAACATGGGTTTGGTGGTGTGATGAGGAGAAAGAGGTGTGATGACTGATTCACGCAAAAATTCTTTTCTAGAGTCTGCTCTGTCTTTTACTAGTTATGTGATAAGAAACAGGTCATTCACACTGCCAGAACCTCAGATTCCTTGGCTGTCTACAGCTGAGGATCAATAATGCTCATCTTGTATAACAACAATTTCATATAATCTATATGAAAGGGTCCTAACACAGGAGCTGGTACATAACAGTTATCTACAGTAATTGATTTATTTTCCTTCTAAAATTAAGAAAATGGGAAAGTGTCACATGCATGGAGAAAACAAATACATCAGCTTATACGGAGCACCTGGCACCTGACAGAACACAGTGAGGAATAAAACTGGAAAGGGAGGCTCGTACTAGGGCTTGACGGAGTTTAAGTGATAGGCTGACATTTAGATTTCATTCTATCAAAGTGAGGATAAACTCAAAAAGCTTGACGAAAAAACTCACGTGTTCTGGCAGCACAGTCCCCAGGATACATCACAGGGAAAGGGTCTGAAAGCCAAGAGACTGGGAGCTGTTGTCCATGAATAAGGTAATGAGATCCTAACCAGTGCATCCTGAGGAATCTGAAATAAATGCCTAGCTTGCCAAATGCCTTTTTTTTTTTTTGTAAGTATTACGATGTTGTCTTCTAGTATCTGGGCTGGGGTTTTCCACCTCAAAAAAAAACTTTTTTAATTTATTCAGTAAAAGAGAATCTTGTGAAATTTGTCTTGTGGGAGATAAAAACCTGATCTATAAGTCAAGATAAATTTTTTTTTTCTCTTCCCTCTGGAAAGAGAGAGACTCTTTTGCAGCACTTCTTCCCTGCAGTGGGAAATGATGTGCGTTTAATATAAATAAAAATGTTGCTTCTCAGCATCTCTCTTCTTATCATTCCCACAACTGGTTGTATTTTCCTCACAATCCACTTTACCCTAAGGCTGCATTTTTTGCAGTCCTTGCCAGGGTCACACATTTCCTCTGCTTTAATACAGGCATAGCAGTTACTCTAACTTTCTGCTAAACAATTGTGAAAAGGACAAAAGAAATGACAGTATTCAAAAGTCAACAGAATGTCTAATAATGTCTTGGTTCTTCATAGATTTTTTCAGGACAGCTTTTCCAGGGTAAGTACAGGAACTTTTGTCTGTAGTCTATTAATCATTGCTATGTTGTTTTTCTATCTCCTGCAAGGGGATATAACAAATTCTGAGCCTATGCTACTAATCTTTTCTACTCTTGGTCCTTTACATTATTATAGTTTCCAGAATTTCTGATGTCCCTGTGCAAATGTTATCTAAATTTTAAAGTTCTGATGGCCCTGACCTCAGTCCTTCCTTTAAGAACCAGACTGAACTGAGATGGAACCAGTACTAAAAGCCTAAATATCAGATCATTTTTGAGAGTTAAAAAAATTAAAATTTAAGGTCACTTGTCATGATTATGAAAATTTTGGATTATTAGAAATCGTTTCTGTGGCACTTCAACTCTCAAGAATTACTTGCTTTAGTCTGTTTCATCAGATGAACCAGAAAATTATTATTTATGGTAATACTTACATAGGTTACTCAGATTAAAAGCAAAATAATTCACATATTCAGAGTAATTATTCATCAGATCTTCAAATGGTATGCAAAACCCACTCGAAAAATAAATTCTTCATTTTTTAGGTGTTTTAATTGAAACTTATACAAATTAAAATTCACAGATGTGTTAAACCATGTACTGGAACATCATAACCTGAAATTTATTTCAATTTTTAAAATCATAGTATAGAGAAAGCAGGTTTCATAAAGTTCTTCTAAACCAATTTCAGTGATTTCTAAGTGCAAACGATGCAATTAAATGTTAAGTGTGATTAAAGAAGCAATGCACTTGAGGGTATCTGCAATATCAGTGCAGAGTTATGGTGCTTTTTAGCATGGAGGCATTTTTGCACATCTAATATAGTTTCTTTGAAAATGTGATGGAAATATTTAAATACTTCATTTAGTAGTTATCAGATGACTTTAGATGGCTTTGAAAATAAATACAGATATTCTGGTTATGAGCTAAGAGTTTCTTATGGGAAAGTATACTTCTCAGAAAAAAAGTCAAAGGGAAAACATTTGGTGAACAAACACAAAGATTTACTTAGCACTTAATATGTAAGCAAGTCATATTCTAAGAATAAGAATGAACTGCATATCACATGACACTCATGAAATTTCACTTCATAAACTTTCATGCTTTCAGTGTCATCACAGATAAGAAAAAAACATTGTTATTAGTGCTTACAATGTGACAAGTATTTTCTAATAGTACCATTGGGTGGTGGAATGATTGAGAGGAATGCATTTCAATAATTTTTTTTAAATTTTGGAACAAGCTCTGGTAAATAGAAACCAGAGCCAAACACATCAAAAAATCACAAGGATTTAGTAAAACATCATCTAAGAATTATTTATATTCCCAAGGCTTTGAGAGGAGAGTATAATAAGTTATCTTTTTGAGATAAAATATTTTTCTATGTTTTGAATAGTTATATTTTCTAAAATAAATGAAAAATAAACTGTACTCAACAATGTACCCAACAGAAAAAGTTAGGATACGGTGATTATTTCTAACAAATAAATATCTATAGGGCTGTATTATATCTCTTTTAAATTTAAAAAATTGCAAGAGAAGTGAAATCTAAAAAATATTTCTGTAGAAATGATATGTTTCTAAAAACAATGTAACTGATGAGCAGAGAGATTAGAGAGGGATCACAGAGGTAATTATTTATCAATTATACTAATTAAAAATACTTTCTATTTGTTTCTGGATTCTAAGAATGTTCACCGGAAATAAGAAAAATTATTCTTTTGACTTTGTCCCCTGGTTACCTTCAATAGTGGAATTCAAACCATTTAAAAGGCAATTTGAAATTCTATTTTTCATTTGGCTATGCATTTCATTGAAAAGAATAAAAAAAATGTACTATGAAAAGAGAAATATTATACTAGATATTCTCCTTTCTCTATTAATTTTAAAGTAATTGCAAGAGCAAAAGCCATGTCTGTTGTGCATGTCTGAACAGCCTCAAGGAGGATCCAATTACAAACTGATATGTTTTCAACACACATAGCTTGCATATTTAATTCAGCTGTACCTTCAACAGGAAACATCTCTTTGGTTTTGTTAAATCCGTAACAGGTTTCAGTTGAGCCAGTAATTTTCAACTATATTTGTATTATTTCTTGGCACTTGGTGTCTTTTTGTTTACAATTCCTAGATACACATATAGAATATTTGATGTTATAGATGAACAATTCACTGGGTCAAGGATCATTTGTACATTTGAAGATAAAAATGTTTATCAAGAACGTGAGAGTGGAGTACCAATATGTTTAGCAGAATAACATATACAATAAATGCTAGGACTAACATATTTAACATTTATCAATCCAAATGTGTAAATCTCTGCAGAGTATATTTGATTTAACCCTACTTTCTAGGTCCCTGGAGAGGGTGTGATATATTTTGATTAAGATCATAGATCAAAATATATTTTTGAACACTAAACTAGTTTCTTGTATTAGTGAATTTTAAACTTTTTCCCAGGAATTTGGCATATAAAGATTCAAATTACACATTATATATGAATAAGAAACACAAAAGCATACTTCATGTTTAAGTATTCATAAAGAAAAATGTGGATACATGTACCCTGATGTTAAATATATATATGTGTTTATATACATTTATAATATATGTAATATTTTATATATGCATATATAATATAAAATTAAATCTACCTGTTTTATTCACTTCTTCCTAACATTTTGTATATATATATATACACAGATTCATTTGTATTTTTTCCTAAATATTTTAGCTGTGCTTTAATTATTTGTGGTACTTAGAGTTTTTTTTTTACAAAATGAAATGAAATTTTTCACCATTATATTTCACATTAATATAATGCATCTCTAAAAAAAATTATAATGATTCAGTAGTAAGCCAAGCCTATAAACTTATCTATGAAATAGGAAAAATAAAAGGACTCCCTTAGGTGTAGAAAGACATTCAATTTCATGAAAATGTGTTATTTATGGCTACATGTACTAAACCTTCATCACTGATTAAAAATTAAATCAACATTAATCTATGCACAAGTGATAGCAAAAATAAGGAAATACTGCCTCTGAGGATTTACAATTTTAAAAAATCAGAGCATTTAAGTACTAAATTAGATACGTTTAACTATTAAATTATTTTATTAATGTCAATGTGATTTTTTAAATTTTCAATGCAATTTACAATTATTCACAAAGAGCCCAAATATATGTAATAACATAAGTAAATTCAGAAATAAAACATTGGAACAAATAATGTTTTCAACAAAATATTTTCTAAAAATGTACAGTATATTAGTGCTAAGTAAATCACGTGTCTAACTGTCATTATACGGGCTCAGACTCTCTATTTTAAAATGCTTAATAAATATATATTTCATGCCTTTAAATATTTTTATTAAAAAATTCCAAAATAAAGAAGTTATTAAAGCCAACTCTCAGTTTTTGTGTCAATGAGAAGTTATTTTTAGTGAAAATAATCAAAGTTGTAGATTTTCAGTTTAGTGGGACTCAGATTATTACTTAAGTATCAAAGTATTTAAATTTCTATGGCTTATTTTTGTCATAATTAGTCAAAGTTCAAGAAATTTACATCAGAACATTTCCTGCCTTGCTTCTATTTATCTCTTAATCCTATCAAATACAGTGAAGCAGAAGTTCATGAGTGAAAATTTTTAAAGCAATAAACAAATGCAAAATTAAAATATAATTGCTTTCTAACCAACACACAACATTCAGCAGACAAACAGAATATATTAATACATTTTACTTTAAAGTATTTATGCACATTATGATACACCATAAAGACTTCAAACGCCAAGTAACAAAGTGGGAAACTACTCACAACACTTATCATTAGAGCTAATCTCACTAATATATGAAAAACTTAAAAAGTTAAGAAGCAAAAGACAACCAACCCAATTAAGAAAGAGCATAAATCATGAAAAGATAATGCACTGAATAAGAAATACAGAATTACACTGTCTCATGCACAATAAAAGAAATGCATGTTACATGTACACTGGAAGTATTAAAAAATACTAGACATTGATCTGGGTAGCATTTTTTTCTTGCTTCTCACCTGTTTGTAGTGAGAAATCCTTACTTTTCCTGCCATAAGATTTCTTTTTATTTCTGTTCATTTTTATCCTAGAGAATCAAAGTATAAACTCTACTCTTCCTATATACATTCCCCAGACAACACACCATTCCTAGAGGATTGTGAGTCTATTTTAGTTTCTTTCTAATTGCTGAGCAAAGGATCTCTATTAATTTGAAAACAAAGCAAAACTTGAAGATGTACAGATATATATTTTGCCTTGGCTGTAGCTTTTCATCTCTCATATAAAATGTACTATAGTCAATCCCATTTATACTGATGAAAATCCTCAGTTCAAGATCATCTTCTTTATCCATTCAGCTAAGACTTATTGGGTGCTGTTAGGACCTGAATTGTGTCCTCCTCCCTCAAAAAAAAGATATGAGTATGACCTTAGTTGAAAATACAGTTGTTGCAGGTGTGATTAGTTAAGATAAGGTCATATCGGAGTAGGGTGGGACTCTAATCCAATATAACTGGTGTCTTTGCAAGAAGAATGCCGTGTGAAGACAAGGAATAGATGGATGCAACTACAAGCCAAGGAATGCCTGAAGCTACCAGATGCTGGGAGAGGAAGGAAAGACCCTCCCCCACAGACCTCCAAGGGATCATGACCCTGCCAACACCTTGATTTTTGGACTTCCAGCTTCAAGAGTTGCGAGAGAATAGATTTGTGCTGTTTTAAACAAACAAAACCACAGAGCAATATCATTTGCCTCTTTTCAAATTGGAAAAGCATCCAAAGATTTGATAAAGCCCTTGTCCTCTATTACACAGGCCCTGGGACACCAGTGTTAAGGCCAACAAGCGCTGGCATACATTGCTGGTAGAAATGCCAAATGAAACAGCCTGTCTGGATGATAATCTGATTTTAACTATAAAAATTACAGATATATTTACCCTTTGATCTGGGGATTCTACTCTAGAAAATTCATCCTGCAGATAAACAGTCACACATATATAACATAGGTTCTTCACAATGGCATTGTTTGTAACAGCGTTAAGTCTGGAAACCACCCTCCAGCAATAAGGACAAGTTAAATAAACTGCTGGATAGCCTCAGAGGGCAATGATCTGCAGGTGTTACAAAGAATTTGAAAGTTCTATATGTTCTGAAGAGTTGATCTCCAGAATATATTATGAAGTAAAAAAAGTAAGGTATGGAATTATATTTTTGATGTGTTTTGTGTATTAAGAAGGGAAAATAAAAATACATGTTCATATTTGCTTATATTTTCATAAAGAAATTGAAAAGAGTATACATGAACTAATACAATGGTTCCTTCTGGAAGGCTGATAGGAGGAGCGTCAAATAGACAGAGATGGAATAAGTGTGAAACGTCATCATGTATATTACTTTATATTGTTTTGATTTTTGAGTTAAATGAGTGTACTATTATTTCAAAAAATTATATTAAAGAGTAACACCAATAAACCTAAATACTTGGAATAATTCATGATATGATTTCAAATCCAATCCAAACTGATAATTTAATAGCTTGCTAGAATAAATCAAAAATCCAAATTCTCTTCCTTTTGGCAAGTAAACGTAGACTAACATAGTAATTATCATTATAATTAACATTTAACTTATCATCAATTGCTTTTTATGCAATAACTAAATTAGTTATCAAAATAACCCTACAAAGTAGGTGCTATTATTTTTTGCTATTTTACATATGCTAAAACTTAAGCCAGAGAGGTTAAGTAACTTCTCCATGGCCACACAGCTAATAAGTAGTGGAGCTAAAATTCTAACTTGGTATCTTGTCATCAGAAACCATGCTTTTAATGACTGTGTACCTAGTCACTGAGGAAATTATACGATATCTAATAGTTTTAAATGTTAACCATTAGACACTGGAAGACAGAAATTAAAATAGAATTTTCTGACCACAAATAAACCTTGGCTTTAATGGCACATGCACTTTCACAATCCTTAAACTATACCTTTGCAAGGGGTGGAGAGAAATAAAAATAGCCTCTATTATAGAAGACATGAGAAAAACACATGTGTATAATTTGCTATCCTGAGTACATGGAAAATACTAGAAAAAATAAAACAATGTCCAAAACCTGAAGATCCATAATTGCAATCTCAGTTTTGTGATTATCATGGTCAATTATTGCACTAGGTAAGATCTTAAGCCAACAAAATTTGGGCCAAGTTGAAAAAAAAGTTTCTGGCTTGTCAAACCTTAATATAATATTTACAAATTATGATTTTTTTTTAGATTTTAAAATATAACCAAGCAAAAAGATGGACACGTATAAATCCTATTCTCTGAAGTAACTCATGATCTCTTCTTGACTTATTTCTTTAGATTTACTGTTTAATTAAAATGCAATACCCAGACTCAGAACATGTATCAGCCTGAAGATAATTTTCTAGGTTCAAACTGAAGGAAAATATAAGAATGGTAGCAAGTCTAAAAACATAAATATGCAAAAATTTCAAGACTTAAACCATTTCAATCTATTTTAAAAGTAAATGCCCCCATATTTAATTTTGGGGGGGGGTGTGAGTAATTAGGTATTTATTTATTTATTTATTTATTTAATGGCTGTACTGGGGATTGAACTCAGGACCTCATGCCTGCTAAGTATGCACTCTATTGCTGAGCTATACCTTCCCCCTATATATTTTCTTAAATCAAATCAAGCCTTATTCAAAACCAGTCTGTAGCCCTTCTGAGTAGTTCTTACGACTTAACTATCAATATATTCTTCCCTCTTCACACTGTCCACTTCTACAGAAAAATACATTCCCTCATATCCAACTTTCAGGTCCCAGGAGCAGCAATCTGATTAAGTATTGATAGTACCGAATGGTTTGTAACTGAGACTATGTATCAAAATGACTAGGTAGGTTTTTAATTATGTCAGTCAAAGTTTGAAAAATCTATTGTCCAAACTAAATTCCAAATTGATCACTAAGTGAAACACCTATCATAAAGCTGATTATTATTGGATAGTTACGTTCAAAACGCCTGCTTTAAATCTAGCCCTATTTAAGTCTTCTACGTTCAATCATCAGAAGAGATGGTCTCTATCAATTTGTGACCACAGTGGTTAGCATTCATTACTGAATTATCATCGTAAAAGCTATAATTGAATCAATAGATATTCTAAATTTTTGAACTACAATTGTGCAATGTTAATACACACATATATTCTGTTTTTAGACTAGAAGTGGTTGATAGAAAAATGGGATGGATACATAATTGAACAAAGAAGAGTTCTTATGCTAAGGATAAACACCTTTTCCAAGTAATTTACACTAAAAACGTCCATAGGGAGAGGTTACTTATTTAAAGTGAAAACCTGCTGTCTTGTCATGGGGAAAGAGAAGCAACTTAAGCACTTTTTGAAACTTTCTCTCCAATAATGATAATAATCTTAATATAATTCTTTTCACCAAACATGATCCTAAACACTTAAGCAGAGTAATTGACTACACTTTCCCTATAAAATTCACTCATGGGGACTGTTATCATGGTATTAGCACCAAAATGCTAAAACTACAAAATTTTCTAGAGGCTATTCAGCAGATGAATACAGATATTGATTCTTCCTGGAGATAACTGCAACCCTTGTGGTAATTGGACCATCATTATTAAATTATTCAAATAAGCTCCTTGATTTTGATCAAAATTACATGAAAAGTCACTATTTCAGTTTTCAAATTATAAATTACAAACATCCATTTATCTGCCAAAGAGGGGGGGCAGGACAGGGAAGGGAGGACACATTCGCTGAACACATGAGATTCTTCTGAACTTTTTCCTGGCTTATCTTCCCGGTTTTATCTCTTGTCATGTCACCCAATTAACTATTTTTCCAGACAGGCTTTTTAATGCTAACTTAAACATTCCAGGCTTTTTCATTTCACCATGGTGATGATAAAAAGTAATTCTGTCTTACCTGAAGATGCAGAAAATGCAATGAATTCACTGCCCCCTAAACCTATGCATACCAAATCCGTATCAAAAGAATGAACTGGAATCTTATTTTTTCTACATCTCTATGAAGTTCTAGTATATACTAAATTTATTCTCTGACGAACAAAATACAGCATTATATATTACTCTATATTGCATTCTTCAAAGTATATTAACTTTCCCCATCAGATGCAGAGTTTATTAGCCATGTTAAGTCAGATTTGTGTCTTGTGTCATAAAAAGATAATCTGACAGCTGACTCCCTTGGTAACACAGTTGATGTTGCCCAGAAATAGGCTGATTTGTTAATACAAAGTGGTATAAAGGGACCACTGCCCAGATTCTTCTTCAAGGAAGAACTTGTGGTCCCAGCATCTGAGAGGCAGACTACCTTCTGCCAACCCATCCTTCAAAGAATGTCTCAGCTGCAGAAAACAACTTCATGCAAACCTATACCCCTCCCCATACAACCCACCTCTAATGACTGCCAGATGCCAACTCAGGACAACTTTGATTGATCGCTTGAGCTCTAGAGCCATCAACTGATATTGGACAAGGCTGTTGTTAAGCTTGAATCACAGCCTGATTTCTCTCTCTGTCCAATTCTGCTTCCTCCCACCCTCACCTGCCACCCTAGCTTTTAATCCCAAGGGTACTTCCTAAGAACATGTTGGATACTAAATTCCACCTTAGATTATCCTTCCTGGGGAATCCATTCTGTAACATAAACCATTTGAAAACGAACTAAGCAATAATTTGCTTTTAGTAAAATTTTGTAGTCATTTCAGAAATAGCTAAGTCATTAAATTTGGAGTCCAATGTAGCTAAGAAATTTTATTTATTCACAAAATACTTACTATCTTCTACTTTATGTCAGGAACTAGAGCAGTGACCAAGACAAACATGAAAATTTACATTAGGAATTTATTGTACTTACAGAAGTGCTTAAAGTAAAAATGAAAATGATGATAATTTAGGTAAAGGGTTTTATTGTATTCTTTTAGGATAAATTCCTTTTAAAGAAGAGTTTTTCATATTTGCATAATCTCAAACCTTTTAAATGACTGAAGGCAAAATCAGTACAATCCAAGACTGAAATAATATTATGAAGGGGTTGGCAGTCATATAATCTACTTAAACATATCCAGTTTATGAAGAATTTATTGCCAACCAAGTTGTAGTCTCTCATATTGCCTTTCTGAGGAGAATTTCTTTTTTCCTTATATGTACCTAGAAAGTAGTTTAGATTATAGCCTGAGAAAATTTAACTCATCATAAATTTGAGAATGAGAATGATTCTAACAAAACAGGCATTTAAGAAATATAATGTATTTTCTGGAAGAAATTTTCATAGAATAAAGTAACAGTCTGTCTTAAAGGTGTAGGTAATAACTTGCTGAGAAAAGCCAATTAATCAAACAACTTGGAGAATCTGCATAGTAAGAGACACTGAGCTGGCTGCTAAAGATTGTTTAGTTAAACCATTTTGAAGTGTAAAAGATGAGATTCCTGACAAGCCCAGAATTCTAAAATAAGTAAAGAAATGTTCTTGAGAAAAACATATATTAGAAAGAAAAAAGTCACTAAATTGTTAGAAATGGGAAGATAATAAAAGAAAAATACTAAACGGAAATAGAAAAATAATTAAAATATGGTCGGAGATTATCTGAATTAGAGTACCTTGTAAACCCTGATCTAGAGAAAGAAAAGAAAATACAAATATAAACTTAAGAATAAGAAAAGAAGACTCAAGGGGATGTATCAGAAGCAAGATGAAAACATTATAGTTATCAAAGGACTGTCAATATTAGGAAAACACTAACCTGTTCAACATTTTTCTAGAGGCTCCAGACAAAGTTACAAAACAAGAAAAATAAATAAAGGATTTAAATATGAGGAAGTAAGAGATAAAAATAATATTAGTCATTGACTTTTTTAACCAAAGAAATAAACAAAATACTAGAACTAGCAGACTAGAACATAAATAAAAATACATATATTCCAATTAGAATAAGAGCAGAAGCCCAGTGACTTCAGTAAGAAAAACATAATCACATTTTAAGAAAATTATAAAACTAAAGTGTATCTGAATGTGAAGTTTTAATATTGTAAAAATTCAGTTTTTGCAAAATTAAACTACATCTTGTTAAATAAAGTATCACTTGGGAGAGGAAGAAATATTAATGCAGCAATTAAAAAGTTCACCAGCAAAAAAAAAAGTTCTGAATACTTTGAATAGTAATGAGAATAATGACAGTATGCCTGCTGTACCAAATATCAAAATATACAATAAAGGGTATGTAACTGAAACGATGTCCCATTTTATCTCCTGAAGTAGGAATAGAAAGTCAATGGACCAGAAGAGAGATTTCAAAATAAGTAAAAATATTCTAGTAATTGACAGGTCAATAGAACAGAAGAGAGATTTTAAAATAAAATACATAAATTCTAGCAAGGTAGTTACCAAGTAGTTATGAATACATTAACACTGGTGGCTTGAATCCAAAAAAAAAAAAAAAAAAAATCCTTTTAAAAAGAAACAACATAAATAGAAATATTAACTTTTACTTTTCTTAAAGTTTCAAGTGGTCCCAATATATAATCTGTAGAATTCTTAATAAATCTCTACATTCTCTTCTCTTTTCTAGCACCCTGAAATTCCTAGAAGCCTTATTTTTACTGCTAAATAACTTTTCTCTAGCTTCTAGATTTGCAATCTTATTCTTCTGATGATTTTTGGTTGTTTTTTGTTTTGTCTCTGAGCTATCATCTCTTGAAACATCCTTTCTCTTGCACATGCAGCAACTAGAGAAGGTAGTTTTTTCTCACTCTCATTCACTTGAATGAACTGAAAGAAATTCCAACTTTTTAGGATAAAATTCCCATATATTAATACATTATCATCTATGACATGTATGATTAAGGGAATGAGGCATGTTTAGTCAGTCAAGGTAAAAAAAAAGCCTCAAAATACATATCAAATTCTTGATAGTAATCACCTCTGGATTTAATTAGGATATTTATTATTTTTTACTTACGGTATTTCCTGAATTTTTATGAATATGTATTCATTTATAATCAGAATGTAATAAATGATTCATTTGTGCAGAATTCACTAACATTCCGTTTCAGTTCTTACATATACAACTACTTGATAGAATCATGTTTTCCTCCAATGAAACACAACTGTCTAGTAAAGTATGAAACAAATTTTGAGGGTTAAAGAATTTTTGTAGCATAATAAAATGGTAATTCAGGAAAAGATTATTATCGTGTACGGTTAAATTCTCATTATCAAGGCAAATTTACTGTATTATATTTCAGAAAAATTCTACAATTTAAATTCATCTTTTACATATTCATTTTCATTAGAGCTATAAACTCAGTTAAATCCAAGTTATAAAAAAATGGTAAGGATACATTCAGTCATTACTTTACAAATAATCATTTCAATGTTTATTTTTTGAACTTTCATGTGAGACTTAAACTGTCACTTAAAAATGATCAGTTGCTAAACGAATTTCTTCAGTGGATTTTACAATTCAAAGATATTCTAGATTTTAGGAATAAATGGAATTTATCCAAATAAAAAATTTATCTTCTTATAATGTTACAGTTGATGAGAAAATCTTCTACTTTATTTCATTAATGTTAGATCATAATCAGGATGTTGTAAAACAGTGACCAGGATAATTTAACTAAGTGGCAGTTCTGCATGCCTGTCGGGCAGAGGAGGGAATTTTGGCTAAAGCCATTGATGGCCCTTGGCAGCCTCCAATTTGTAGGTAGAAAGCATGAGTGCTGCTGGTAGACAGGCGGTGGCCCTCCATGTTATGAATACTGACTCCAAGAAAGACTAGATAGTTCGAGGCCATGCATCTCTCAGTGCCCACTTTGAGCCCCTACACTGACAAAGGATCCATTCTAAGTTCCCATATACAGAAATTCTAGATAAGTCCTCTGCAGCTAAATCATTAGGTTTATGCCTTCCAAAGACCTTTCTGTCAAACGTGCAAAGCCTGGACAAGAAAAGTTGACGCCTGGAAACAGGAAGATCAGAAAGAGATCACACTGGAAATTTCTTTACAGGCTGGTGTTGGGCTAAGAAATAGAGGAAAGTTGGAAATTACTTGGGTCATGGTGGATGATGTCACCATTCACAGAAAAAAGAAAGAAAACTCAGCTTTAGGAGAGAAGAATAGGTCAGTTTGGGGATGTTGAACTGAGGGCCTATGAATTCTCTACATTGTTTAACAAGCAGTTGGACATTTTGATTTAAGTTTCAGAAGAAAAGTCTGGATAAACATCCGGGAAATCTATGTTATTTTTCATTTTAGCCTGAAATAGTTTTATCACATAAATATCCCCTTTTATTTTTCTTCTATAGCCTCTATGTTAATTTTACCTATTTTATTTTATTTTTTAAATTCTTCTAGTAAAGTCAAATTTTGCTCTATTATGAAAATACACCATGGACTAATAAAAGGGAAACCAGACATTCTATTCCTTTCAGTTGGTGTTACTTGCTATTTACTAGATTGCTCATATTCTCTAAGCCTGAATTGAATTCTTGCTATCCAAATATTTTATGGTGATAACATGTAATAGATTCTATGGGCCAAATGTTATTCTCACAAAAGATACTGAACACTTCAAACATGATTACCTGGCAGAAGGAGTCAAGTCACAGACTTAAATCCTGTTCCTTTACTTACTATTTGTGGAACTTTGGATCATCCGTCTCCCCTCTCAGATATTGTTTCTTCATTAGAGAAAACCTATTTTACACACTGTTGTGAGATTAAACAAGGTACACAAAAACCCTGGCACGTGTCCTAATACACTGTCACTGTTGAAACACCAATGCCTTAGAAGAGTCACTCAGGCAGTTTAAGTACAGACCTTAACCACTTAAATTTGCCTTAGGGTTGTAATATTGGCAAAATAACCCTGGGATTTAAGAAAAGTCAGAGATTCATGACTATGTATCTGTACTTCAGAGGGATTACAAATCCCCAGATATTGAACAAAAATCATGATTGAATATACATGTATGTGCACTTTCTCTGAGCGAAGAGTCTATAGCTTTCATCAGTTTTTTCAAAAGAGTCTCTGAACTGAAAAAAAATGATAAGAACTACTGAACTCTTTTTTATTTCTGCCTTCAAAGAAAATATTATTTAAAAAAAAAAGACTACCCATGCTAATTTCAGTTACATTCATCCCCATGTTCAGGAAATAGTCTCTGAGCTACCAGGCACACAAAAAATGGTTTCTTGTTATTTTTTATCTTTTTCAAAGTTAAAGAGATTTGATATGTGAATATTTAGATTCCTTCTGCCAAGAGTCATATAGTTGTTAAGTCTTTAACCTTAGAAATTTTCACCTTAGTAATTTTCATAAATCTGTAATCTATGAAAGCAGTGGGTACCATAAATATTTTTGAAGATCATAATACTAGGGTTGGTAGTGGTACAGTCAACCTCCATCCTTAAACAATTTAGATTGGGCGTATTATTTCCCATAAAATTTCACTAATACTTAAATCAAAACAGATAACTCTTAGTTAAATATTTCCAATATTTAAAAAAATTAACCTATAGGGAAAAATCAAAGAACTTCACTTTTAACTGAAACCTAGGGGCTAGATATTTTCTTACACATTTCTTTCTGCATTAACTACCTTAAGTAGAGTTGTAAACTACCATTTCTCAATATAGATGCTTTTGGCCCTTTTTGTTTCCATGTGTGAAAGTCAAGGTCATATGCTTAAGGAGCCCCCTAATTCTCAGTACACAATCACTGATTTCCAAGAAAATATCTAAAGCTGTTCCTTGTAAGGGAAGCTTTCTCTAATAGCATAAGATTATTACATGAGTTAAATTAAAGGGCACATCTTTTTTAGTTTTACTTTAATAAAAACTATTGAAGTAAAGCAAAGTTGGAGGAGCTCTTCTGGGATTTCTCGATTTAAATTCCTTACAGGACTTCCAGTTTACTATAATAGATTAAGTACATGCATTTTCTCTGCTTCTTCCCAAGATTCCTCTAAAATTACAGTGAAGACATTAACAAGATACAAATTCAAAAGACCAAGAGGAAGGAGAGGGAATAACAAGTGAGAAAAAAATCAACGAATTTCAGGGAAATGGAGATAGTAAAACTAAGAAAGCAAAATGGCAAGTGCCTACAGGGGATGCCAAGGATATAAAAATGTAACAGAAACTAGGAAAGATATAAAAACTGGAGACATCCAGGAACACAGGTGGTGAAGGTGAAAGATGGAAGCATAGGAATAATTTTTAAAATTTGTATAAAGAACAACTAGATTCTCTGGTTGTCTCCTTATTTGGAGTAGCAGGTTACTGCTTCTCTCCATTCTGGCAAGAAACTAGAACTTTTTAAACGGAGAAACTGAACCAAAATGTATTACCTTTAGATATACTTACTAGACACAGTGGAGATTGGAGGAGAGGAACCTTACTAATAAAAGCTCTCATTTCTTGCTTATTTGTTTGTTTGTTTGTTTGTTTGAAATCTACATAGTGAACAAAACTACTTGCAATCACCTCCAAAAATGTACAGCCAGGTGTTTAATTTTGCCAGGAGACAATTGGTAGATTTTCTCTGAAAAGATAAATGGCCCCATAGTGGGTAATTCAAACAAATGGTTATATCTCTGGTCACAGGAGAGCTCAAATCACCAGATGCTACAGAGTGAATGTTTGTGTCCCTCAATATTCCTATCTTGAACTCATAACTCCCAATGCAAGATTAGGTATTAGGAGGTGTGGCTTTTGGTAAGTGATGATGTCATGAGGGCAGAGCTCTCATGAATGATCTTAGTATTCTTGCAAAAGAAACACTAGAGAGCTCCCTTATCCTCTCTGCCACATGAGGGCACAAGAAAATAGCTGTCCAAGAACCAGGAAGTGGGCTCTCATCAAATACTAAATCTGTGATCTTGTATTTTTCAGCCTGGGGAAAAAAAATTTGGTGCTTATAAGGATTTTAGTCAATGGTATTCAGTTATATAGACAACAAAAAAAAAAAGAAAAAACAAAGAGAAGAAACAATTCAGGGAACAGACAAAAACATTGAAAAAATTAACACCTTAAGACACATGAGAACATATACTGTATTCATCAACCAAGAACAGTGAGGTTTTTTTAAATAATAGGAGAAACAAAGCTTTCGGAAATTAAAAGTATAATACATGTTATTCTTAAAAAAACAATTTGGAAGGAAAAGTCAAGAAAATCCTCAGAGGATAAGAATAAATATGTAAATCTGGCAAATCTTAGAAAAAAGGTTTGAACATTAAACAGTCAATCCAGAAGGTGAAGCAACTGACTCATAAGAATTCCAGAAGAAAGAGGAGAAAAAACAAAATAATATTATAAAAAATGCTACAGGAAAAAAAAAAAAAGCCAAACTAATTGATGTAAGTTTCTAGATTCAAAGGGTCCTTCAAAAGCTCATAACAATGAATTAAAAAAAAAAAGTCTCAATTTTCATGTCTGGAAACTTTGGGAATAACAAAGAAAAGAGTCAAATATTACCAAGGGAAAAACAGGAATTAGGGATCAGAATGTCACCTGATTTCACAATAGCAACATTGGAAGCTAGACCAAAAAAAAAAAAAAAAAAAAAAAAGGAAATGTATTTGTAAAATACTGAGGGAAAGAATTATCAACAGAATTTTATACCCGAGAAAAGTATCAATCAAGCAGAGAGGTAGAAAAAGTATTTTCAACATACCAATTCTCCAAAAAAAAAAAAAATTACCCCTACAATGTGCCCCTTTTCAGGAAGCTATTAGTGTAAGATTTTATGACAATTATCAGTTTACTGCCCTTCACCTACAAATGTACCCTTCAGTGTATCCTCTGTGATAAAAAACTGAATTTCTTTAAGTATTTCTCCTTTAAAGTGAACACAGTGTTAAACTTTTAAGCTGAGGCCTTGGAAGAGCACTGCAAGGGGAGAAGGCTTCCTGCGGTTTCTGCTGCAGGTCAGGAGGGGTAGGGTATGTGTGAGTCAGTCACATGGGCATGAGGATATTCGACAGCCTTCCCCAGCCTTAGGCCCACGACCTGGTTGGTCCTCCATGACTTTAAACCCTTGGGCATGGTGATAACTTTTCCTTAGCCCCCTTGACATGAAAACCAAAGTTCTGCACTGCCTGCCTACTCAGTAGGCCTCCTGTTTGAGCAGGTTCCTGGACTCACCCCAAAAATTCCCCCATAGCTTGCACTCATTGGTCTGCTTGGACTCCACTGGCAAGCCGCAACTCAACATGCATGCAGCCATCAATCTGAACTCCCTCAGCACACAGCTGCCTATATCACACACCAAGAAGTCACTCCTGCAAGTCTTTCCTCAACCCCTGTCACACCTACACTCCCAGTTCACATCCATTCATGCCACCACTTGCTGATCACCTGCTCCTCAGCCTGCACTCCAGAGGACGCCTGTTGCTTACTGGTTACCCCGCAACTCCAGATCAGCTCCAGCCTGGATAATTCAGGGACTTCTCCGGTATCTGGTAGCCAGATCACATCTGCTGGGACAAAGTCTGAACCCCTTTAGTTTATCCTTCCTTGGGTACTCTCCCTCACCCCCAGGGTACTGTATCGGGTTTCCTTATATTTTATAGTTACTCTTTTCGCCATAGTTAATAATTCCTAAATGAAATTCTACAGTGAAATACTAACCTAAGAAGGAGGAAGGCATGGCATTAAGGAATTAAAGGATCTTACTGAGCTGGAAAGCAAAGGGAGGTTCTATATGATGAGGAAGAGAAGGACCAGAATTATAGCTGGGTCTTAGACCGAGACACTGCCAGTCCAGAAACATGAGAGCAGAATTTTTTAGGAAGGATTTCTCTCAGGTAACAGAGAAAACCAAAAATCCAAAAAGAAAGAAGCTGACAGATTTCCTGACACATCCAACCTTGTGGAAAAGAGAATTCTGTTCATAAATTTCAGAAGTAGATGTAAGGATATAAAATGCCCAGAAAAAAAGTATTTGTTAGTGAAATGATTAAAAGCAGTGAGCAATACCTTTATAGTAATAATCTGGAAAAAAAACTAAATTATTAATACAGTTTGAAATTATGACATAAATATTATACAGAGAAAAAGAGTGAAATAAAGTTTAGGAAAGGAACTGAAAATGCTAAATCTTCTTTTTCCATATTAAAAAAAGAAAAGGGAAGAGAAGCAAAAGGAAAAAATAGGCTATGCAGTTTGAAATAAAAATTTCTTCTGGCTCCTTTGGTTGAACCAAAAGTGTTAACTGCTTTTAGCATTTATCTACTGGGATACCTCTCCAATTTCCCTTCTCCCTTTCTTGAACCTTAGTGTTTACTCAATTATACAGTAAAATTACCGGCCATGGGAAACCATTTTTAATGATGGGATTCCAGGCTTGCATTCGATCCAGGGATAGGCACGTTTCCAAGACAGATCAATGAGAATCTTCTTCCTGAACCCCTCTCTCCAGACTAGGGTTAGTGGGGCACTTCCCACGAGCTGGGTAGAAGCTGAGGTGAGAGATTTTTCTGTGGATCCTCACAGCCTTTCATTTCCTGGCTCCAGGTCATTTCTGGAACAGTTCCAGCTGTATTCCTCCTATTTCTAGGTAGCCATTACTGCACAAGTGGGCTTATTTCGTTTACTTTTTTTGACTGAACTATTAAAGAACACCACATTTATAAAGAAATAATGTCTACTGTCTCAAATTATCCATTAGTTTATAACATTTTTATGTTTTCTCGTCGACAAACCGCAGATCAAGTCTCATAGTCTAACACATAGGTCAATTGATGTTGCAATGGAAAATTCAAAACGTCAGTTCTCAGGGATGAAATGGAAATATATTATTACGCTCTGTAAAGTGTTATATAGTAATCAACACTGAGAGACAGAAACATGGTTTGCGAGTCGGCTTGTGTAGGCAGACTGGGTCATGGGGTTTCTCCAAACCTTAATTGAGCTTCCACCTATTTTCATTTGTTTCAGATGTTTCTTTTCTGCTTCATATAAAACCGATTTTGTTCTTACTTACAGGTAAATTTCACCTTGGAGTTATGCTACTATTTCCTATCAACACTGAAATGTTCCTAAATTTAAGCACTTGAGAACGAGAGAACCGAATGATAAATATCACTTGGTAATCCACCAAGGCCCCGGGTGCCCGAATACTTCATGCTCTAATGCTATTTGTAAGTCAGATAGTTTAGGCGCATGCCAGTGTTCACATTCAGCCTTATCAACCTCATGGCACAAAGAGACCTTGTAATGTAATATCTCATCACCAAAAGGACAGCTAGATAACATAGGATCATGCTTCAAAAATGGCTTAGCTGGCAAATACATATTTTAAACAGACTGCTTGGTTGACTTAAATATCAGAACTGCCTTTCATCAAGTCTTGATTGGCTGATTGTTAACCTTGAACCAACCGTGGCTTGTTTGGAATGCATTTAATTTAAGGTGATGAAAATAATATCTTGTATTACTAACAGAGACTCCTTAAAACCTTCATTTACTATCCACATAATAACAATCCGGCATATACATTACCCTTCAGAAACTGAAACATCACTGGATCTATTTGAATTGCAAATGAGAAAAAGAGACATGCTAAGAAAATCCTTAAGTAATAGGAAGTTCTTAAACACAGGCTTTCATTTTCATATTGTGAAAAGTTGGCATTAATTATTGCAAGTCTCTGTGCTAAAGTATACTTTAAAGTTTGACGGTCCTTGTTGCTTTATTACCATGATGAATAAAAGAAAACTTATTCAGCACACCTGGATCAGAGTTAACAGATTTTACATAAATTGTTTCTTTTCTTTTCTTTCTTGTTTTTTTTCTATTGTTTTAAGAAATTCAAGCTAATCAAAACCTAAATTTAAAGGGAAAAAATAATTTATTGATTAAAAATGGGCAATGATGCGTGAGCCTCATAATAAAACAAATATTAAATTTACTGGAGAAACAGTCTCTACTTCATTTTTATTCATACTAGGACTTGGTGTTATTGTTCTACTTACAGAAGGACAACTTTGGAAGGGTACTTGGAGATGGGGATCTTTTCAGATGTAACAGGAGTTTCAGTTAGACCACATTTGGGAAGTATAAAGATTCTCACTCACTGCCCATCTCACTGCAACATCTGCCCTGTTGCAGTTCTAACCTATCAGTTTAACCTGGATATTTTTAGATGCAGATGGTGGTGGTTCATTTCCTCTGGACAATAGATGAAGCATTAAATTAAGGGCTGATAGTCTGATAATAACAATTCTGTTTACTTCAGGAGCAGTGGAAAGACTTTAAGCCTTATTAGGAAGGTCCTTTACTCAATTTCAGTTAGAGAACTTGGCCAGCACAATTATATACACACTGTTTGTAAATATCTTAATACTCCGTTGTAAACAAAAATGTTATTTCCTTAACAGCTAAAAATGCCTATGAAATACATAAATACAGATATACTGTACGAAAAAAAAAAAAAGGTTACTAAAGTAATATGTAGATATAAGAGAATAAGACCCAGCTGAGGAGGAAAAAATGACTGTTTTGAAATGGCACTATTTTTTTTTCTATAGACAGTTTACTTTCAACGACAATTAGATTACCAAGCAGAAGAGTTGGTTTGTCTTTAATGAAACCGTTGATATTATTCATAGCTCTCAAAGATATAAACTAAAAATATCATCATGAACATTATTTGAGAGTATACTGTGTGTGCATGTGAAAAAAAAAAACAGTTTTTTCAAAATATGTTCATACTTACAACCCAATAAAATAGGAAATGATTTATGGTATTCCTTTGGGTGAGCATCTACAGCTAGACATTCTTAATGAATTAGCCCTCACAAGTAATAATTACATTAAGAAGAAAACTAAAAAAAAAAAAATTGTTTCTAAGTAAAATAGAAATATAATATTTATAAATATTTTAAAAATAAACATACTTGAAACAAAAATTTCAGGTTTTAAAATAAGGAATTATGCACCTATATCTAAGAACCATATTAAACTCTAATATCATACTGAGGGAGTTAGTGTTAAATAAGTTATAAGAAAATATTTGTATATTCATTTATCCTCTCCTTACTTAAAGCAGAGTCCAAAACACAAACAAAAACCACACAAGATGGTTAAAGAAAAAAAGTATACATGGCATAAAATATATAAAAATAAATATATGAGATATATATATATATGTAAAATAAAATATAAGGATAGGAAAAATGAGCTGAAATAAGGGTCAATTTACTTGAGAAAATGCATGCATTTTAGAAAAATGCAACCAAATAAATTGTAAGGCCAAATAACTTTGGTACTCCCATATTGGTGAAAAGTTTAAAAGATCCCTAAACTCATCATTAACAATAATATTTTCTTACAATAATCTCCTATCATACTTTCTCTGGTCCAACCTGATGAAATATTCTGTTTCATTGATTTACTATGTTACTAGACAAATCTCACTAAGGTTAAAGCTATGCCATCCTAGTTATCCTTATAATCCTTGGAGTAAACAGATAATATGGGACATTGCACACGGTAAGCATTCCATTAAAGTCTGTTCAAAAACAAATGAACATATATGAAATATATTTTACCCATCCTTCCAAACTAAAAACAAATATTTACTGAAAACCTAATACTCGATAAATGGCTATTGTGGGAGTTACAAAGTTTAAAGTAGCCTTTAACCAAAAGACATTAACAACTCTGTTAAGGATACAAAAATAATACACAGGCTTTAGGTGTTATCCTTAATACATACATTACAAAGTTGGTAGAAAGTAAGAGAAAAGAGGGTAATGTAGGTTGAAATTTACTCTTTTTAAAATCAATGCTATATTAAAAATAGAGAATATTTTATTTCAAAGCATCTCTCTGCAAAAGAATAAAATACTTTTTGTTAGTGAGAGTATGGGTAACACGCTCATTAAGTGAATGAGTGTTCCATTTTGAAATTAATTTGTTTTTCATTTTAAAGGAACTTGGCTCATTGCTTTAATAATAAGAGAAAAAACCTCTTCTGTCTTTCTACTCAAATCCCTTGCATTTCCACCTTCCCAAGAAGCTTACACATGTTTCCTATGGTTAATTTACCACATACTTGCTAGAGCTGACAATTTTTAATTTACTGGTCAGATTCACCTATTATTTGTATGCATCATACCAAAAATATTCCTGATTCACTAAAATTTCTTTGTGGGGATACAAGGAAATTACATTTAATATGGCTGAGATCAAGTGGGCCCTTAGACCTTAATTATAAATTATAAAAAAAAAAAAAAAAGGAAAGAAAGAAAAAGAAGAAAGAACTGGCTCCCTTGGCTATGTTATTACCAGGAAACAAATGAAAAAGGGAAATTTATATCCAACCATAAATCCCAAACGTTTCATTTTCATTTTCCCCAAGTTAACTTTCTCACCTAGCTAAGCAGCATTTCCTGCTATTATTAGCTGCTGGTCCAATATCAGCTGACCGGTATCTGTCAAACTCCTTGCTTCAATGAGCTTAGGGACTCCCAAGGAACTCCACATATGCAGACTTCTGCTTATAGCTTCTAATTATTTTCTAACAGATAATGGAACATTTAAGTTCAGAGAGGTTAGATTATATTTGTAAGTGGATCAAAGCCCTAGATAAAATTGCAGTGGCAAAGATCAATTTAGAAAACCCTAAGCTTTTCAGTTTTGAAATAAAGAACCCTTGCTGATTGGTTATTTTCTGTGACAAACTGGTCTCACAATTTTACTATCTCAGAGATACTGATTTTTATTTCTAACCTCACAGTGCCAAGCTGTATGTAAACTATAAGCCATGAGCACCAGAAACATGGCTTCTTAGGAACTGCAGCAGCATTTAGAAATGTTCAAAAGAATGTATTGATATCTTTTTTCCTTACTGAAAAAAAGAAAACCATCAAGCTATTTATGAGCTATTCACGTAGTAAGCATAGTATAACTTACTGTTTGAACAGGGTCAAAGAGGTATACATTCTATGGTTGTCATTTTATGCAAAGTGGTCATGGTGAAATTAAAATGTTCAGGCAATATAATGCATCAGAATTTTTTTATTTGTATAATTCAGAGGATTTGTCTGGAGTTTGTGTAGAAAGTCATACACCCTCAGTCTGATTTTCTAATCTGAAGGTAAGAATGAGTGACATAAAATGTCATAGGGAGAAATAATATATAAGAAGGAAAAAAAGCATTAACAAAACTATCTGTATCAAGGCTTGATATGTCTCAAATTACTTGCTGCTTTTCTGGAAATTCTATTTCCTAGTCTATGCTTGCCCTCGGGACAAAAGCTTTGTACCTGAAAATTTGAGCAATCTTTGTATTATAAACAGTTCTTCCTACTGATACAGTCAAAACAAGTAGGGATTTTTCCTAAACCATCATAATTAGCAATACCATTCAGATTGGAGTCAGAAAATGCATGTGATCGGCATAATTCTCTTCCAGCTCTATGGCAACACAGCACTACATCCTCTAATCATGCATGAAGTTCCCCAAATTGCAGAATTTAGAGAACTGGAAAATACCTACAATATGGAAAGCAGTGCCTTTAACAGACTACTGATTTCCATTCACCAAATTTAAACATTGGTGCAGTAGAATATATGCTCTTGAGAAATGCCTTCTCATCCAGGTACATTCAAGAAATGCTTGGGGGTAACAGAAGCAGTCAGAGAGCTTATTAAGTTACATATTGAGGCTTACAGAAAACAATTTGTTTTGGCTTTAGGCAGTCTCTTTGAGGCATTTCAAGAGAGAAATTAAGCCTGTTAGAATGCAAAACTCATCAAGTACTTAGCCTATTTTCAAACTTTTTTAGTGCTTCCAAAGATAATAGTTAAAGCTCAAGTTTTAGGATATCTACTACATTCAGATAACAATTACTGGCAGTAATTTATAATGACTGAGGTCTATTACTTGTATTTATTTATTTTTGCCAGAATCTTTTGCTCTCTATACAGAATCCCATCCTGGCCTCTTTATCCCTATTGGAATAGCTGTCAACAGTCAAGAGACCAGGGGGACGGGGAGGGCCGGTGTCTAATAACATACTGTTTTTAAAGAGGCAAACCCTAGCCAAAATCACCACCTAAGATTCCAGGATAAGATTAAGAAGAAGCTAAAAATGAAACCTCTTACTACCCTCCCATATATAAAGGAAACATTCTCAGGGAAGCATTCAGAAGGTTCCCACTAGGGGACGTTACTGGCCTTCTGCATGCATAGAAAATCTAGCAAGGGCTTTCAGAGGGGACACTGAGTCCTACTTTTAGAGTCAATATAAAGAACTATTCCTCAGTGATATGTTGGTGCTCTGGATTCAAGATAGCTAATAAACTGATTTTGTAGAAATAAATCAGAGATGACCAATATAAATACCTAAAGAAAATTATCCAAGTACAATAAGCCAGAACAGGTGAGACTGCTGGCGGGACATATTACAGAAGTCAATTAGTCTGGAATAGAGAAGGCTTAAAGGAGGAATAATAACAGCCTTTTAAAAATAGAGAAACTATTCAGTCAATTAACTAAGTATTTATTCTTTTCTAACTATATGCTTGTATTGTGCTTGCCACTAGATAATGTAGACATGGGGTCAACAGACAGACTCTGACATCAAAGACACTGTAGTCTAGTGATGGAAAGTGGGATTCTACAGTAAAACTAGGACAAATAAATATATTATAATAGATGCACAATTTTTTTCTGAGTACTATTAGTAGGTTATAATTTAGATTAAGGTGTCAGGAAAGATATCATTGAGGAAGTATACTTAAGCTGAGAAAACAGTGATAACTAAAAGTTCATTAGGTGTAACTGGGAGAAGGACACGCCAGACAAAGGTGCTAACTGGTTTGCTTGGCTTGTAAGAAGAGTGGAAAGAAAGGCAACGAAGAGAAAAAAGACTGGGAAATTAGTTAGGAACTCTGGAAGTGAAGGGTTCAGTATTTTATCTTACCTTAGCAAAGCCACTGAAAGGTTTTTTGAAAAGGAGTGACACAATTCAAACTTTGTATTAAAAAGCAGGGAGATCAAATTGGAAGCTGTTTTCATAATTCAGAAGAAGTTGATGGTTTGGACTAAGGTGGTGGTAATAAAACATAAGAAGAAGATGATGATCTCCAAATGTGTTTCTGGCATAGAATCAAAGCATTTGCCCTTGAATTTGTAGTGGGTGGTTTGAAGGGTTGTAACATTCAAGGATAAAACCCAATTTTCTGATGGGTACAATTGGGTGAATGTATATACACATTATTTAAATGAGTAAGATTAAATGTAGACGAGATTAAGGGGATGAAAAGGTACATTCTGAGTATCTTAAATTTGAGATGCCCTGAGATTTCAATGTGGTAATATCAAGGATGGAGATAATTCATAAAATAGATTTGAAATGGAATTTGAGAATGTAGTGAGATGATCTAGGGAACATATGTCTGTTGAAAAAGAGATCTAGAACATAGCACTGAGAAATTTTAGTATTTCTGGGATTGTTTGATGCCTGCATGATTTTGAGAAGCAAGAAAGTTGAAGATTTTTGTTCAGAATGTGCTTTTAAGGTGGTCCATGAATTCAAGATGGCTGTGGAAGGATGAGAAGATAGGTGGCAGCTGAGGGACAGTGATAAACAGTAAGAGTCAATGAATAGAAGATATCAAAAAGGGTTAAATGTTTCTCTAGTAGGTACTATAGGAAAAGAACTAGAGGGGCAGGAGAATGTGCTTGGAGAACTGGGTGTCTGATACACTGATTTCAGATGTAATACCATTTCTGACTGAGTTCTATACAACTAACAGGATGTGAATAAGGACCAATGAAATAAACTATAAAAGAAATGACTTACTTTAGTCTCTAGTATGTTTTAGCTTTTCTTTTTAGTAGAGTTTTGAAAGATTAAATTCTGTTTTGGATAAAGTCTATAGAATCTCTTTCTGAAGATATTGTTTTATTTTTAAAAGCACAGTATCCCCAACTTTTCTTAATTACTTCAGTTGTAATTTTTCTAAAGGTAAAAAGAATTGGTTAATCAATTTTTCAACATCATGCCAGCAGTATGGAATCCTGTGACATCTAAGTAGTGAGCTATTTGGAAAAAAAAGGAATTTTGTATTTTTCACCTCTGAAATGAATGAATTGTATTCACAGATGCAAATGAGCAAAATATGTAAGAACTAAAGATGTCATTTAATTAAATTATATAATTTTTGTGAATTCTACTGTATCCTAAAAGTATGATATAGAATCTAGCTAAGAGTCACTGTTAACTATGTATGAAAATATTGTGATGTGCAAATAATGCTATAGAACAAAATATCTTTTCAAATTGTTTTGTAAGTCTGCTATAATCCAGGAGAAAATGTAAACACTACCAAAAAATTGTATCACTCCACAATTATGGCATCACCTAGAGCTGAAACAACTCCCATTAAGACACTGAGCATCATAAAAACAATGTAGAGAAGAGAAACATAAAAACATAATTCATGTGGACATACCGTCAGAAAATAATAAAATACCTGTTATGTAAGATAAATAAAAATTCCTACTGTATAGGGAGAAAGAAATGAGTTCTTTTCCTTTTAATACGAAAATTACCATTTCCACATTAAGGTTGGGGGTCTGAAATACGTTTGTTGCAGCACTTCTCCATGAACTACGTGGTTGATTTAGAGAGAAAGCTGAAACCAGAGCCATGGAGATTCAAGCAAACTGATATATAATTGATCAGTCACTGGAACTTAGGATAACTATGGCATTTCTTTTATCCTAAGACTATTCTTTTTAAGAAAACAAATAAAGTAAGTAAAACATTTAAAGACATAATCACTTCCTGGGCAAATTAAATAATGTCAAGTTATTTAATTACAGTGGGCTTAACTATGGGGGAAAAAAAGAAACAGTGTTGGAAACTCCGACAAACTCAAGAGCCTGTCTGATTTGATCAGACCATGGTCCCCAATTCCAGGAATCCTGCTCAATAGGATAATTTTTTTAGGTATGTGTTGTGCCTCATTTGATGAATTTTTAAAAAGAGAGAGAGATAAACAAAAAGCACCTGTGTTTTCCCAAAGAGATGGTGCTATCTGCAAGAAGAACCAAGAGCGTGTATAAATGTAGGCATTCACCTTAAGAAGGTGGACCTTTGGAGTCATTTTCTTAATGTTCAATGTGATCTCCCTTTATGGGAAAGAAGAATGGCCATTCACTGGCAATGTGTTATTATTGTCATTATGAATCCATTAGACATACTCAGGTGAACTGATTAACAGTCTTGTGACCAAATTCTCCTTCTTTTGCTTTTAGTGTAGCATTTAATAGAACACAGATTGCTCCTTATTTATTTTTGCCTATGATAAAATGTCTAAGGAAGTATAAAAGTCCTCCCCTTTGTCCTTGGATATCAATAGATGTATTGAAAGTAGTGCGTTTGAAGCATTAAGTTATTCATGTGTGTCATTTATGACAGTAAGTAAGGCACAGCTATAGCTGATAAACCTAGTAGTAGTTATTGAATCCAGAATATTCTACCCTAAGTGTAAAGTTGCAGGGCAGTGGGGGAGGGTGGCCAAAAGGTCTAATTCTTAAAGTTTTATTTTCCTCCTACAAAACGATCTAAAAACACATGCACACATGTATATAAACACAAATATACACGTAACTAGTTCTCAAAAGAGACATGTGGCACGGTTTCAAACTTATTTCCGTTTTAAAGTTATCCTTGGAACAATCTACCATAGCCCGTTACCAGCTGACATCCTCTTGACGTTTTCTGCCCAGAGGACTTCTCTTGCTATTGAAGCCTGTTTGCCACGTTCAGCGGGTATTTCATGGAGAATAAGTGACTTTCTCTCCCAGTGGTCCTCACTCGATGACTGACAGCTGGAGTTTTTGCATCATCTCCCTTAAACCTTAAGGAGAGTAACTGTGTATGTCCTACACTGGCTGCCAGAGTCTTTCCAGTGGAAAGCAGCTCCAGTCACTCCGGATGGCAGCTGGCTTTACTGGCTCCCCTGTCTCATGTCCCGGTTCCCCAGCTGATGAGTCTTTTTCCTCCAACATAAACTCCTTTTACTCAAATCCTTGTTTTAGGGTCAGCTTCTGCTTCTAGAAGAACCCAAACTAAGACATAGGCTGAACCTGACTTTTAGCTTAATAACCCTTGGAATACTTGGAATTTCAACTCAATCCTTAGGTCCAAATTACAAATGCTTTTGCTAACATAAACTTTTAAAACTGTGGTTTGATTTGCTATTTAATCATCTATATTTATAGATATAAGCATTTATCTACACACATAATAGATGAGCTAAAAAGGTAGATATGAAATGTAGGTATATGTTTACATTAAAATTATACCAGCCTAATTCAAATACTGAATTCACCATTAATTTTGTCAGGTTCAACTCTGTATTTTAATTTTTGTGATGCTATTTTAATGTTTTGAAAGAAGTTGAGAAAACTGTAGGAAGTATTTCTGCCTGAGACTTATTGAAAATCTGCCAATAGCAGTCCATCAATCTTTAATCTCCTAGCATCTTTCACCAGGTAGGAAAGGCAGTCAAAATGTTTTCCCTAATTTTTTTTTTTCGCTTTTAAGAATATCAGACTCTTTGGAGTCGGTTGGTCACCAAATCAGTCAACCGTCTAGGAAAATGACTTCTTTCACAGCTCAATCAGAGCCTCATCTAAATTTCAGCAGAAATCTGAGACTTCAAGCTGCCATCCCCACTCCTGTTTCCATGGGAATAGACTTCAGATGAGGAAAAAGAAAAGAAAAGAAAAAAAAAAAAAAAAAAAAAGAAAGAAAAGGATGGGGTTAAGAGCTTTCAAATAATCATTCAAAATCATGATGAAGTTTTTCAAGATTCCTTCCTAGGTGATTATTTCACAGCCTCTTAACCCCTTTTTGCCAGTCTGTTTCCATGGAAATATGACAAAAATGGTTGTCCTAGCCTTCAGCAGAGATTATTAGCATTCTTGTGAATTTTGGCTTTGGCTGCAGTCTAGATGGGGCAAGATCTTTTTTATATCAGTTTTACATAGTAACCTATACTGTTTTAACTCAGTGTCATTTTTATTTATAATTTTTACTTTCTTTGAAAAATCCCCTTCACAAATTTATACCTATGATCAAGATCTAACTGACTGCAACATCACTGAAAAAAAGCCTTCAGTTTTTCATTTTAATATGTGAGCCAGGACATGTAGCTGCAGAGAGCACCAAAACTTTTAGAGACCTGCAGGAGGAATAGTACTTAGTTACTGGACTCAATGTCTGTTAGGTATTAGCAGATGTGGAAAAAAGATCGTATTTAAAATATTTAGCAACTGGTAAGGCACAGCACCAACCAATCAGAACAGCTAGTTTGTCCTAATTAATTATCAGCTCTATTATATAATAACCAGTAAGTTGTTTGAATAAATTACCCCTATATAAGATGGTGATAGCATTACATCCAAATAAATTATCCAAGGTCACAGAATTCCTATAAAACTTACAAAAGGGCTTGCAAGAATAACTGGGTAGAAATATATAGCAATCCATCTTTTAAAAATCAAAGTGCATATGCTTTCATATGAAGGTCATTTGAAAATCAAAATCATTCTTATTACTGAAGACATTATGCTGAAAGATAGAGAAAGAATACATATGGGTCCTTGATAGTACTCCAGGCAAGATACCTTGCATTGAATGTAAAAAAATAACAGCATGATACATACATAGTTTCATCTGTCCTACCTTCTGAAATTTGCTGAACAGCTCAACCTACAATTTTTGCCAGGGGAAATCGTGAAGTTCTGATTGACCTTTTAAAAATAATTTTATTCTCTTATTATTCTATAGTTGGAGCATTTTACCTATAAGGTCTTATTTTCTGAATCTGAATTGAAAAAAAATAAATTTTAATGATGTGAACGAAAAATACTGCAAACCACATCAGTAAACAAAGAATGCTGAAGCCATCAAGTCACCCCTGGCTGCCACCCACCCCTCCACCCCCCAGTGAGGACAGGCCTGCAGTCCAGCCCCTGCAGCCACTCACAATGGTGCACCCTGAGGGGACTCAGAATAATAAAGGACAAGATACTGGCCCTAGATAGCTAGGTGCTTGTCAAAGGAATGAATTCAATGAGCCCAAATGTTTGCTCCCTCCCACACATAGAGAAGCACTAAATTCCTTAACTTGAGATGCCTGGTTTTCTTTAGATAACAAGTAATCTTTTATTGTTCCAACTACCTGGTCTTTGTTGTAAAGCTCCTATATATCCTAGCTCCTGCCCTACCTCTTTGGAGAAGTCCCTCAGAGCGATCTGAGTCTGTCTTCCCAGCTCGAGTCCTCCCACCAAATGAAACAATAACTCTCAACTTTTAGGCTGCACATCTCTTTCAGTCAACAATGGGTAATTGAAATAGAACCGGACGCTATGAGGTTCTCCCTGGTACAAATCTTTTCCATTTCCCCCATTTCTTGTTTGTAAAATAAAGCCTTCCTTCAGCCTCCTTGATCTTCCTTGAGTTCCAAAGGGCAAATTCAAACAGTTGCTAATCAGAGAGGGGCGGGAGTGCAGAGACAAAGGAGGAACAATCAAGAAACAATAGTGCAGCCCTGGGGCAGGGTTGTTCCTTCTCAAGGAATATACATAACAATATCTTTGCATTCTTCTGCAGGAATTAAGGCCCCCATCCAGGTGGAGGATGGCAACTTCACCTCACTCCAAAGTTGTCTATAAAACCTTTTCCTTTAAAACCATCGGAGAGTTTGGGTATTTTGAGCATGAGCTGCCCCTCCTCCTCGCTTGGCCCTGCAATAAACTTTTCTCTGCTCCGAACTCTGATGTTCTGGTTTCTTTGGCCTCAGTGTGCATCAGGCACAGGAACTTTTGTTCCATGATTATCCCTAATTTAAATTTAACAGGGACTAACTTACTATCAAAACTAATCTTGATTGATGTTTTCAACTAAATAGATCATAACAACAATAACATAAAGCAGTCTGATTGATTTTTTGAATCATCATCACTACTCTCAAATGAAACTTGGCACCACAGTTAAATATCTGGCCCCTGAGGGCAGAATGGTCTTCAGCTCGCTTGTGTAAAGTTTTACTGGGATACAGTCACACTCATTCCTGTATTTCATTTTCTTCCTAATTGTCTACAGCCTCTTACCCACTAAAAGGAAAGAGTTGAATAGTTGCCACGAAGGCCACATTGCAGGAAAAGCCTGAATATTTATTCCCTGGTCTTTTAAGCAAAAGTTTGCTGACCTCTGCTCAAGACGATAATCATAAGATTATACTATTTCCAGAGAAGACACTTTGAAGTTGGAATCTTGTGGGGGTTTTTTGTTTGTTTCTTTGGTTTTTCTTTGGTAATTCTAAAAGCAGTCTATTAATAATGGGTAGAAACATAATTGTCTAGTGTCTCTACTTACATCCATAAACTCCACATTGGCTTTGGGACCAGTTGTTTCATTAAGAATCTTAATAGCCACAGGAATCTTCACCGTTTCTCCTTCAGGAACCCAAATACCCTTTGGGGGAAAAAAAGACCTTAAATCTATATTAAGACACATATAACATTTAGACCAGGAACAAAATTTGATGTAACCATTCAACCTATTCACATCTTTAAAAATAATTCAGAAATTCTATATTTTTCATTCAATCAACAAACATTTTTCAAGCACCTGTTTGTTACATGTTACAAGTTATTCGGAAACTTTGTCGTCTGCTATCATTACCTGAAGATGGGTCATATATGTATTCTGCTTTCAGAGTGTTTACACTATTATAAAATTCAATTTGTGTGCATGAAAAAGGCTTTGACTAGTAAAAAAAAAAACAATGGAAATAAGGTATAATAATAATATTTAACTTGGATGATATCATCAACTTATGACTTTGAGAAGGTTGTTCTGATATTTGAACTTCAACTGTCTCATTTATAGTTTAGAAGGCTGGGCTAAGTAATGTCGTTTAAGTAATGAAGTAAGTAATGAAGTTTTAGCTTTAGTATTACCTACTTATTCTGCAACTAAAAGTAAAAGAAAATTTAAAAGCACATTCTCATGTTCCAAAATTCAGACTGACTTAAGAATTAATTTTCTAAGGCGATTGTTTAAGAATTAGTTTTCAAAGGCAAGTACCAGGGAGTATTGGGCACATATTAATGTCTATATTATTTAATATTGTGTGTATATATATGTCAAGAATTTTTATTGTTTCTGAAGTAATATGAAATATTTATGTTAGTCATTGCAAGTTCTCTCTTCTTATAGAAGTAATTATAATATTTGAACAGGATTCTGGTAATGTATAAAGTAGGTAGAGTTTGAGTAAAGTACAAAGTTAAGTTAAATAACAGCATTTTTTGGTAAATTCAACCATTTGAATGAAGACAACGATTCCTAGAAGAATACAGGGGTGCATGGATTATATAAGAATATATTTTTTAATGTATTGTCCCAAATGAACACAGAAGCAGATATGTGGCTACATGTAAAACAATCTTAATTTTTATTAGCCTTGACATCAAAACCGTCTTCTTAGGCCACTTTTAATATTAAAATGAAAGTCTATCATTCCTGAGCAGAACATCTTCATTTCTTGTTTTTCTTAACATAAGGTGGTTATAGTTATAAAGAAGAGTTCTTAAAAAGTTTTTCACTTAGTACTTCTATGCTAAAACATATGTATTTATGTTACTCAAAGCTGTAAAAATATGAGAAGACCTAAACACAAGAATTATTAAAAAGTCAAAATAATAAAGAAAAAAAGACTTTAACCTTTAGAAGGTGAATGTAAAGGTTATGTTCTTAGAGTGAGTAGGGAAATCTGTGTGTCAAATGCAAAACAATAAGCCATGTTCCCTGTGATACAGATATATTTTTCAAAATTTTTGTACAAATGGGAACAAAAATTCCAAGATGCATTTTCTTATTGATGGTACTAGGGTAGGAACAGGCTTACTATCATTCAGTGAAGTAACCACAGAGGGGGTTACCTTATAAAGATATAGCATCAATATTAAAATAGTCCTAAAGTATGCTTTTGAAGTAAGAATGTAAATCCAGTGTGAATTAATTTGCACTGCTCTTTAAATAAGTTCAGTCATCATTTTCTAGGACTCATGAGACCTAAATCCGACTCTGCTAGACCCGTGACGTTGGTTCAGATCTTTTACATTTAAACACCGCGTTTCTCCAACCAGAAGGGAAAATTACCCCAGCAATTGGCTGAAGCAATTTGCATTTCTGTGGTCAAGAGTAATTCTTTACAGATTAAGACAGTATGTCCTTGTAAGGACTAATATGTTAACTAAAACTTAGGGTCAACTATACGCACTGCAGACATAAAATTTAAACATGCTTATGGAACTTTCAATAAGCCTTGAATAGAAGTAATTTCAATAAAGGTATGACACTTAGATATTGGACAAATTATTGTTAATAAAAATATTAATAAAGCTTTATTATTAAATATCTAAATGGTTAATATTTTTCTCTGCTGAGGTCACTAGATAATATTTAGTCTTGAGTTGTATAGTATTTCTGATTTAAGATTAAATTCAATTTCCATACCACATCATCTCTAAAACTATGAGTGGTTATATGCTAGGTACATTCTAGATTGAGTTACTTTCAAAATGGGAGCCCATTTTTTTCTAGCATAATATAAATAGAGAAACAGATAGGATAGGTTGTGTTTCTTTGACCATACCAAGAATTTGAGGACTAGAAGCTGTCATGTCAGCATAGGATAGTATCTACTCAAATTAGGTGCATTTTGACTTTAGAGTAAAAGTGCATTTCAAAGAGGTTAGATTATTTTTGGAACACTCAAGAGAGAAAATTAAGGTTTATATTCTAATTGTTAATATTTTCTGTAAAAAAAAACTTTGTTTTAAATATAAAAAAGAACATTTTAATATGCAAAATTTCTAAGATCCAATCTATTTTAGCCAATATGCTTGTAAAAAATGTAGGCTTGCATAGAGCTTTAAGAAATATATAAAACTGCCACAGCGAATTTTGGGAATTCCAGTGACGCCCACTGCAAGAAAGACTCATTGCGTTCTTATTCTTGTTATTTACCGTTAAAAATAAATTTCACCACAATTAACCTTGGGCCTGGCCTTTGAATTGGTTTTGTAATTAAGTTAAATAAGTAAACATGCAAATGCCATCATTTGAGATTTCCCTTTCTGGAAGGATCTCTCTTACTGAAACCCATGATGTCACCCTCTCCTTCTATTTGGCTTGAATTTCTTAAATAAAGTTACTTTTTTAGTTTTCATATAATGGTGAAGACATTAAAACTGGAAATTTTCTGTTAAACTATAAATGTTACCACGTCGGCAAAAAGTGGTTTAGAAACCAGACCTACATGGTTAACACCTCAGCATGTTTCTGGCGGATACTAAAGAGATGAGCTAGTAGGGTCCTGATGGAGAGACCTCTGGATAAAAGCAGAAGAAAAGAAGGTGATGGGGTTACGCATGGACATTGCCCAGGTCTGTCTGGGATTTAATACTGTACCGTGTAGGGGGAAAGGAAAATGAGTTGGAAATGGATATCGTGGATAAAGACAAATTTGCCAAAGGGAAACGAGATCAAATGGGGCTCAGAAGGGCACTGAGAGGAAGAGCTAACTTTGTCTTTGTATCAGTGGTTCCTCCTTTCTCATGACTGTGTCCAGCCCAGCTTTCTCAATACAAATTAACAAATTCATTTGTGCAGCAACTTCTCAACGCTATGAAGGCCCTTCCCTCTGAATGTTAAAAAGGAACTTAGGTTGGCCAAAACTGTAACTCTGGCTATGACTTACAGCAAGTCTGAAACAAAACTCAAAAAACCTGATGCTATGTGTTATTTTTCACTTACTTTATAAACGGTTCCAAAAGCACCTGAGCCAAGTACTTTCACTCTTTTGAGCTCAGTTTCTTTCAAAATACGAAGCTGAGCTTGATTGGGTGCTGTGCCACTGGGAGTTAAAGGTTCCACCAACTGCAAAACAAGAAGGATATGGGTTATACAACTTTCAATCCAACGTTCAGCGCTCCTCTCTCATCTTCCACCTCCGTCCAGTTGGTTTCCTCACATGTACAGAACACACACATGCCCACTTTTCCTTGACAAATGGTATTGTCTTACTGTGGTCACTCACTGTTTCTTCCAACCCTATAATTTCTATTCCTATGCTTTTCGTCTGGGTGAATACAAGTAACAGATGTGTCCTTACCTTGAAGCACACCAGTCTAGGAGATTTTTTTTCCCCCTACTTTTTTTTATAGCGATTTAGAGACTAATTAGGGCTCTTAATTCTACTTTTTCATGCTGCTTCTTTTTGGTTATCTTCAGCTAAGACTCAGAGATTTTACTTATGCCAGTATGTTCTGTTAAAGTTTTCTTTCTGGTTTTAGGAAATCTGATACATAAACAAATTAAAATAAAATACTACCTTGTTAGCACTTAAAATCTAGCTAAGAAGCCGGGACAGCCACATCAGAAAAGAAAAAAATTAAGTTTGCTCAATGCCAATACCCCAAGAATGCTTTTAAATCTTTCATGCACATATGAATTATCCAAGGTTTTTGTTAAAATGCCAATTCTGGTTCAGTAGCTCTGGAGTTGGGCAGACGTCTGCATTTTTACAGAACTTCAAGAGATACCTGTATGTGAGAATGGTCCTTGGAACACAGGAGCAAGGCCCCAAAGTACACCTTCTAGGTTAAAAATTCTGAAATTCTATGAATTGGTCCTAGGTCAGAAATGAATGCTATGGAATATAAAAGAATAAAATAACTACTGGGGAGTGAGGTTCACTTTTTTTTTTTTCTTCCTAAAAAGAGGTACACTTTAAAATTGGTCTGAAGATAATAACGATGGATTCCCATGGGGAAAGCCACTGCCTCCATAAAGAACAGCTTGGATGCAGCATCAGGGAAAAGAAGGGAGGGTGAAGAGGGATACAACTGGGAGAGGTCTGAAGGGTGAGGTGAGGGTGGGAAATACCAGATCATGAAGTGGGCAGGGTGTGGCCAAAAGTGGTAAAATTAGGCTGATGATCTTAGATGTCACAGTTTAGATGCCACAGTCAGAGAGGATGGATAATCAGGGGAGAGGTATGTGAATGTGTGTCAATTTCTTGCCCACGTTGGGGGAAAAAAAAATGTAGAGAAAGAAGAGAGACTCGGTACAAAAAAGTCTGTCTGGTATGTTAAAATTTTAAGATTTTTTAATCTATGCTTGAGGAAAAAGGCAAGTGAGAGAAATGAGTTTCTTTTTTTTTTTTAAGTCAAATAAAAGGACTAAACTTTAAGCACAGACAAATAGCTTGTTCTTTCTCAGCATAAGGAAATAATTAAGGGCTACTCCTACTTAGATTGTCTTGAAAACCACCACAGTATTTCAAAAGGTCTGTTCACAAAGCTCACTGACCTGTGGTCCCCCAGCTTGGTTATTATCATCACGTTTCTGTGAACATCATCGTCGACTTAATTAGCTGAACAGAATCTTGCGAAGAGGTAAAGTTTAGCGAGAGCAAGAATTTGGGGAAGATGGTAAAAATTATCAATAAACCTAGGCTATTTCTTTTAACAGTTTGACAACCAATGCACTTCTATTTTATTTTCAAATTTATATTGTAATAATGCAGATACCTGCATTCAAATCACATAAGAGAAACCTCAGAAAGAATCACAAAATTCTTTATTAAATCTGGAAAAAAAATCTCCATCTGAATCCTGCTGTGAAGGATATGACTGATAGATTTTGATGAACATACTATGTGCATAATAAGAAATTTTATAATTTTTAAAAATCCCATACAAAAGTCACACAAAAATCACACACAAG
This sequence comes from Camelus dromedarius, assembly GCF_036321535.1. NCBI lineage: Eukaryota > Metazoa > Chordata > Mammalia > Artiodactyla > Camelidae > Camelus > Camelus dromedarius. The sequence continues at coordinate 63,687,089 of NC_087439.1, read as the reverse complement.
ATTGGGGAGTGGATCCCAGCATTTTTGGCTGGATATCCTTAAATATATGTATTATATATTTATAGACATAAATTATGCAATAATTTCCTAATTTGAAAACATCTCAATTCTACCTGATATGTTAGATCTTCTGCAATTTTCTAGGTATCATTAAAATTTTTTACAAATGCATTTGTTCCTAGGAATTTGAATATTATACCATTAAAAGCAGCACAGTTTTATTCTGTGAGCCTGTGTGGTATAAAAACGAGTTTAAATTTGTGGGTTTGTGTACCATTGCTGCCACTTCTAGGCTTAGAAAACAGTTTGCCTGTCCGACCCCTCATTTCACATCTGTGAAACTGGTATGGCAATAATTACCCTAAAAGATTGTTAAAGGGTGAAGTGGTATATAACATAGGTGGACAACTTTGGAACATTGCCTGCCGAAATGCAGGCACTACATCTGTCACTCTTCTAGGAACAGGATCATGTCTTATTAATATATTTTTAAATCACAGCATCTAACAACGTGTGAAGCTTATAGTGCATCTCAATAAGTGTATGTTGAAAAAAAATTTCTACTTTGATGCATGAACAAAAAAAAAATCTGAAGCAAAATGATTTTGGGAATGTGTATCAATTTTTAAAAACCTTCCAATAATATACCATGCCTTAATAAGTTTTTTCACCTTGGAAGCAGACTTCTAGCTTCAATATTTAAGGATTTAAGTTGATCCTCTTATAAGAATTCCTCTTCTGTTTAGTTGGTAGAAAAATCATAGCAATTTACTTTTACTGAGAGAAGGATGGGAACTCAACAATTATCTAATTAAGTCTTAAGTGATCACTTTCTATAAAAAAATAGACTATTCTCATAAAACCAATCAGTATATGTTTATTTAGTAATGAAATGCCAATTTGAAGGGCATTCTTAGAAAACTACATAGTAACAAAGAAACTCTTCGCATAGCAATAAGACTTTTCCTATACATGGTTGAGAGACAGAATTTGTCTTCTATTTATTCAGGCACCTAAATAACCACTGTTGTTCCAGACCTTCAGTTCCTCTCTAACTCTAGTTTACTTCCCGTTTCAGAATCCTCAGTGATTGCCCCAAGCTGGCTGTAAGGGAGAATTCTACCTGCCTCCAGCATCCTCGCTAAACTGAAAATATGCACGTGTGCTGTGCCCCAAATTTTATTCACATGTGCAAGGCTGAAAGTGATCAAGCTGATCGTTTGTAAACATCCGGCTCAAGTCGGAATCACTGCTATGTTTTCCCATGTACACAACTGACTACTTTTTTATGCTTGAACATTGCCTACTGATGAGACAGGCCGTTCTAATTTCACACAACTTCTAACCACTAGAAAGTATTTTCTTATATGTAACTGTATAGTAGCTTTCTGAAACTTTCTTCTACCGAGAGTCAACTTCTGAGGGAAAAGAGCTAAAATTTAACTTATTATCAGTGTGGGAAATTTATGAATGAATGAATCTCTCTATTCCTGTCAGTGTTAAGAGGAAAAGTCAGACTGTCACACTGAGAGTGAGAAGGAAAACAAACCCAAAGAAGGCTAAGTAAGTCTCAGAACAGATTTGCTCTGAACTGTTCAGACAGACACTGATGTGTGTTATCATGAGAAAGAAGTAGGATTCGAGTTGAGAAGGATGTAGTAATGCATGGTCTCCTGTAATTGTTTTCCCCCATAACCTGTACAGTGAAAACGATTATCTTGCATGCTAGAGACTCAGCATGGCAATATAAAAGAAATTATAATATTTTATGGGTACTCTACATAGTCACAATAACTAACATGCATAATATCAAATGCGTCTCATAAAGTCTGTGTGATTACAAAACTAAGCTTTACCCTTTAAGCTCAGCTTTTCACTGCCAGTGTAATGAGATCAGTGGCTACCAATGTAATGACCTTAATTAAAGTATAAGTCACTCGTCGATCTGGTTTTATTTTGAACCCAAAAATTCTCTTTCTAACATTTTTCTGGTTCCACTACTGGGATATCCTCTTATCCAGATATACTCTAGTTCTGCTACTTTGATGTTCTAGAGCTTTTTAATGGAACCCGAACCCGCAAAAGAAACAGATCTGTCTTATCGTCAATGATCAATGCTCAATGATCATTTCCTTGACCCCTGCTGTTCACTCTCTTTAAGCCATGACTCTGCCTTGACTACTTTTATTACATACTCTGATTTTTCATCAACTTTGTATAGCATACTTTAAAATACAGACCCTCAGCAAGAAATTGAATAGAATTTTCCCTTGGATTAAAAAACTGAGGATCATCAAAACCTGCTAAACCTGGAAACCCTTAAACATATGAAGAGAAGAAATAAACACCTCACCTCTGTTTCCAGGAATCTTCTTAAGGCTCTTTTCTTTTTGATGCTTTTCCTCCTAACATAAACTGCAAACGTTAGACCCATGATGACCAGGATGAAGAGCCCACCAATGACTCCAGCTGCAATTAGGGGAGTTCTGCCAACCAGAATGGAAAAAAAAAAAAGAAGTATGAAGAGAGAAAAGACAGAGGATTATCCACATATCACAAGTCTAGTTGGAAGAAATGCAAATAAAAACACACTGGAGCTGTCGCAAAACTTTTTCATTGTAACAACTGTGCTTTTTTTTTTTTTTTTAAATAATACACCATGCAAAGACAACTAATCTTTGAGAGTGAGCAGCCACAACATGCCATTTGATGAAAAATGCAAAGTTTGATAGCAAAATGAAGAACATAGGCCAAATTTTTGACACAGGAACATTTTAAATTGTTTAATTTTACTTTTAGCTGTAACAAAATAGAAATACATTTAAAAAGTATTGTTTCAGTATATACTATTGTTTTCAACATTTTCTCTATAGCAGTTTTTCTTTCTCAACAGTGGCACTATTGACATTTGGGCTGGAAACCTGTTTGTTATGGGAGACTGCCCTATGCATTTTAGGATGTTTAGCAGCATCCTTGATCTCCATCCACTAGATGCCACCAACACCTCCTTCAGTCATGAGAACGTCTCCAGACATGGCCAAATGCCTGTCAAAATCACTGCCAGTTGAGAACAACTGGTCTAAACCAAAAATGAGGGGTCTCAGGACATATGAACCCCGCACACCTCTTGCTTACCCAGATACCAACAAAGAGAGGCATTGACAAAAGTGCTGTTTCAAACCCTGGCAAGGGCAATCCTGCTGAAACAAAGGGCAGGAGAACGATGTAGAATTGGGTCAGACAGGTTTTCAGAGTTACGATAGACAGAGTAAACATTATTGTTAGCAGTGTGACTAAGCATTGGGTACCCATAAAGAGGTCTACATATTAAGTATTACATAAAGATAGGCAAACAGTACTAAAAATGGATTAGGAAGAGATCGACTAGAGAGTTTTAGTCTTAGAATGTTTCTCTAATACACTGTTAGTGGCAGTATACTTTTGAAGCTGAACCCTTTTTGTTTTCTGAGATAATTTTTGTCCTCACTTGAAAAGTAACATTTGCAGTCTTAACTTCTTGTTCTAGAGTAGAGTAGCATCTATGAGCCTTCTGTGGTCAGATCCCTCAAATTTATTAATTTTATATGCCACAGCCAACAACTCAGACTAAAATACATAGGTGGGGGGAGAGGGTACAGCTCAATGGTAGAGCGTGTATCTAGCATGCTCGAGGTACTGGGTTCCATCCCCAGTACCACCATCAAAACAAATAAATAAATAAATAAACAAACAAACCTGGTTACCTCCCCTTTACCAAAAAAAAAAAAAAATTTTTTTTTTAAAAAGACAGAAAAAAGAGAGATTATTTAAACAAACAAACAAAAAACATAGATGTGGACCATGAAGCCATGATAGATATCAAAACTAAAAAAGAATTCCCTGAATGCTTATGCTTTCCCTAGTAAAGTGTTTTATATTTTATGGTCTTATTTGCAGAAGAACCTATCCTATACAACCGTACTCTTTTAGAAAAATAAATTACTTGTTCTTCCAAGATAAACTGTTCCTCAAAGACAGACCAGAAATAATGAAAGCAGATGATCCTAAATAAAATTTAAAAATTTTAAAGAGCTATTGAAGAAAATGTGTATAACTTCTTCGATAAATGAAGTCATGTGTTTTAAGGATTATGTTACATTATTGTCATACAAAACTGCAGAAAAACCTAAAAAGTAGTTCATCCTAAAGGTTGTTTCCTGACAGTTGAAAGTACTGTAGCATACTGAAATGTTGCTATAATTCAACTAGATTTTCCTAAATGGAATTTTCTAAAGACATAAAAATCTATGCTGAGAAAATTAAACTATAGTATGAAAACAAGCTCATCATTGTGATGTGTCCTGGTATGTAAGATTATATTTTTGAGCATGCCAGTTAAATACCTATTTCAGAAAATATTTCAAGTTTTTAACTAAAGGCATTATTTTCAGCACAAGTGCCTAACATATCCCTGAAAAGCCACTACTATAAAAAGGGTTGTATTTTTGTTTCTTGAGCTCAGTTTTTTACTTCAAAGGATTTATGTATGATTGAGAAAAGTCCTTAACATTTTGTTAATTGTAGATTTGAATTAACCTCTAAAATTCCTCTGCTTATCTATTTTGCAAAAAAAAAAAAAAAAGTGGTGTGTCTTTATGAAAATGTCAGTGTTACTGTAAATTAAAAGAAAATGTTCTTTTGTTCTTGTTTGCTTTTCATTTTAAGAATAATCACTTCCAATACAACAAAACAAGATCCCTGACTATTTTTTTATTTAATTTGGATAAATATCAATTATCATATCATTACTACTTACTTTAGTCATGGTAATGAAAATAAAACATTCAAAACCTCAATATACAGTAATTCCTATGTTTTTCTGGTCAGCTTTTACTTTTAATATTTTCCTGCAGCAGTTCCTTGGTTGATTTGTATTCCTTTACCTTTTTTCCCTCTCATTATTCTGTAGGATGATAGAGGTACAAACAACCTGAAGAAGTAAAAATGGAGTCTCTGTACCTGAAACTCATACATAACTGTTTTCTCAGACATCTTAAGAGGGCAAATTCTTCTTATTCTAGCAAAAGCTACTCTTGGAAAAAAAAAAAATTAACCACAAGGAAGCAACCAGTTAAATTGAGAAGGGACAATGTTCTATAAGGAAACTTAACTTGTTTTCTCTAATAAGTGGTACCATGAAAAAAGGTACTGATCTTGATGAAGAAGACTTAATATTCTTAACAACCAGATATGAAATGCAATCCTGGCCTGGACTCTAGTTTGGACACACCAGCTTACAGATATTTTTTAGATAATTTGAGAAATTAGAATATGGATTAGGTCGTAGATGAGATGAAAACGTACTGGCATGTAAAGATGTGGACAAGAAACTGAAGACTGGCCTACAAAACAGGAGGAGCTCAGTCAGGAAAAAATGTATACAGTATCACGTGTGTGTGTAAAAAGATCTGGAAGAATGTACAATAAGACACTAAATAGTAGTTGTCTCTGAATAGTATGACTACAGTGTTCTTATTTTTGTATTTTTGCTCTCAGGCATTTTTTAATATTCTACAATGTATTTATTTTCCTTTTGAAATAAACATTTGTTAAATTTAAGAAAAATACAGAAAAAAGAAATCATTGTCTAAAAGTTTTATTTTACAATAATGGCCTCATTTTGTTTTCTTTCTTTTTTTTTTTTTTGAATGTTTACTATGTATTTTTTCAATTAAGATTTAGTTTTACTATTCCCTGTCCACTTTTATGATCTAAGTTCTTCTGCAAGTATTTTTTATTCATTATAGCTTAATGTGTCTGAGACATATAATTACCACTATGTTTCTTACAATTAACATTGTTTCATAAGACCAGGTTAGTCAGAAAAGTTAATACTGCTTACACATTTCCTACTCACCCCCAATTTTGATGATTCCTAGATACCTGTAGGTGTATGATAGATACACTTTTTTTTTTTTCCTGAGAGTTAATACTTCACTTTTTATGAGGATACTTTGGAATAAGAGGATATAGCTATTTAAGTTGCTTTTTAAAATTGCTGTATATCCCTCCAATGTCTAATGCTGGCTATTGCCAGCTAAGGTGTATACCTGAAAGACAGTGTCTTCTTCTCATTTGTGAGTCTGAGTAACCTCTAAGAGGCTGAGATGTGATACTGTTTTTGAAATCATGAGGGTCAAAACAAAGGGACCTAGGATACACTGTAATCCCTTATCTGTATTGTTTGTTTCCTCTTTTGCCTATTCATTAAACATTGTTAGGATCTTCTAAAGTATCAAATATAGGACATTTCAAGTAACAAGTCCAAGCTTAGCTAAAAGGATGCTATCAATTGATATTCTACCTTATTCTGTGATTTGGAAATAGTATAATGAAACTGATACCCTCCCACTACTCATAGAAACTAATATAATAAGGACTATAGGTCACAAATGAACTTGGCTAATTTATTTAAAAGCATATAACTTGGTTTTCATAATTTCATTTAGACGTTCAGAGACAACATGTATATAATATTCTATTGCCTTGAATGCAATTACTTGTTTTAAACAGTTATATATAAAAGAGTAGTGTCTCCCAAAACCATATTACTCATATAATAAGGTGCATTCTTATCTATCATTACTATATTCGAACCATGTTAATCTTCACCAGAGGAAAATGTGACAGAATACATGGAACTTGATTTTATAAACATCCAAATATTTTCTTTTATTGATCTGTTTCCTTCCAGATAACTGATCACAAATAAAATAGAGTGATGTCAATATAATGTATGATTAAAACTCAAATGGTTTGAAAACTATTTTGTTATATCAATTTTCATTTCATGGTAAGGGCAGGCTATCCTCCAAAAAATGTACAGTGGTATTTTCTTTAAAATTGTAAACTTGGTAAAATTGGTATTTTAACTAATGGAGTCACCAAAGAATGCAGAATCTATAAGATTCTTTTATATGAATTTCACCGAAGAAAAGGATTTTAAATTTATAATATAGGTATATTTTTCTTCATGTCTTGAATACAGAATAATTTTCAACTACAGATAAAGGAATCAATCCGAAGCCCTGAAACACACTGATGGTATAGTTTGCCACTCCCAGTACTGACTTTAAATCAGAGCACTCCACTTTTCGAAACTTCTAAATTAAACAGTTTGAAGATGGGTTTTCAGGATTCGTTGGATCAGACTTGGAGCTGGTTCACTGTTTATCTATGGGCACTAAAGGTTAATCTTATTTTTAAAAAATTTACACAGAAGGTGAAAGCAAACAAACAAAAGCAACAGGATAGTCAGATAAATTTAACGGGGAATTTTTGTATACTAAACTTTAAACTGTAAAATAGTGCCTCTAACATTATTATGTCGTGCTTACCTTTCAAATCTGCATGGTTTTTCCTTATGGTGGTATATTATGCTGGCAAAATGCTTTTGCATCAGACCAGTCTGAGTTTTATTTATGTGTCTGACTCCAATAGTTGTGAGCGAAGTGCCTCCATCAAATAACTCAGCTTAAGCACACGTAAGCACATTCTTCCCCTAAGGTAATGAAAAATAAACACAGCAGGACCTACCTAGTCTTTCTTGAATTCCTAAGACCTGATAAATTCACCTTTAGATCCTGCTTAGTACTGTCATTAAATCAAATACCTTTAAGCGCTGGAGAACCATATGCCTCACTTCGGCCAGGACGATCGTAGTTTTGCCGCTGCTAAGTTATCAGCAGAAACTCATTCACTCTTTAAAGTGCCCTTATGTGAGTAATAAATCAAATGTTTATCCTTTGATAAACACTTAGCCCAATTTAGAGAGTCTAAGACACCCTGTGATAACAAGTCTTGACAAATACATGTATAAATAAATAAACACACACATTCATACAGGAGTATCTAGGAGTGAACACGTTTCACTTCCCGGGGACGTAAATTAATTACTACCTGTAATAAGCCTATATATAATGTAAATGGATGTTTCACAAAGAAGGGTTAGATGTGATGATTCTCTGTAATCTTATATTTTCTTTTAAAAATACAATTAGGTAACATTGGCTATCATCATACGCCCTATCTTCCCTCTGAAAATGTTACCATGACCATTAGACAAAAGCATGAGTCTGTGATGAGCCAGAGGTTAAATGTATCCTCAGCAATGTATTTCGTATTCTTAATTTGCTCTTGCTAGAAGAAAAAATGTAGTTGATCAAAAACACATTGATTCATTAATAAAAGAAAATTCTTAGAATCAGTTGCAGACTGGGATAAAGAATGCAACTTTGGAAACAGGAACACTGTCAAAAATATTATATTAATTATGTCAGCAGTTTAAACAGCAAAATTTCTTTCTAAATAAGAGGAATACAAGATTTGACTGTCGTCAGGTACTCATGCATTTTATAGCCATAGTCACTAATAATTCACTTCATTCTCAATGGGAATAATCTAATAGAAATGAAAATGTCAAATATTTTCTATCCTGATATAGAAACATTCCCTTTCATAGAGGTAAATCAGAGATTTATTTGATCCTATGTACCACCCTTAAATTCAAATAATTTAAATAGATTGACTATAGACTTCCTTTCTAATAATACCTGTATATTTTTAATTAAAAATTTCTTTCTATGTATATTTCCACAATAACAGATCTTATAACTCCCATATTAAAATAAGAAAACAGAAAAATCAAGATACCTAGATAAGGTCAAATATAAACTGTAATGTTAACATTTTATGTCTTGTAATCTCAAGTCCATTAATTTTCAACTATGTTATGTTGTACTTCTAAGTTGATTCATTGGATTCATTTGGGTTTTTTTTAGAGAACTGTATTTACAATTCATCAGATTTTTCTTCAATCCCTATGTTTGATAGTAGAGAATACAAAATGTACACAAATTTATTTATGGGTTCTAACAAACTCTTTGCTTTTATATTTAGTTATATCTTTTTATTTTAATGTAATCAAATTATCATTTTATCTGCATTGTTGTATTAATTCTGATTTAAGTCTGTTAAATCCTTTATGATTTTAGATACTTAGATGTATTCTTCACTTAGCTTATTTTATTTTCTCAGTGAGAAAACAGTTAAAAGGATTTGGGGGACTTAAAACAAACTGAATTTCCTTTAAAAAAAAAAAGCAAAGACAAGCAGTATCTATTATCCTGGTGGTAGTCCTCGGAGAGGATTTCCAAGTGTTAATGGGGGAGTTGGTGGCCTTAAAGAGTTCTTATGTTTTGGATGAAGAGAGATGGGAGGAGATTTTGAGACCCAGTACAGTTTGGGGAGAAATGTCAGGACTTAGTATATCTATGTAGGGTCATTGAACATTTCTTCCAAGACTCAAGAACAAAGCTACTTTTACCAGGTGTTTTATATGCATTGTGTCAAACGATTCTTCTGACATAATTGATCACGTAGGTATTATGAAGCTGAGGTAGGTTATTTAACTTGTCTCAGGCCACAAGCACCCTAAGTGGATAGTCAAGATTTGAATCCTGGCATGTTTTACTCCAAAACCTTTTCTGCTTCCAATAAAATATGATTATAAGAGTATATTAGGAAGATTATTCTTCTAAAATACTAGATAGATAAGCCAGGAAAAGAAGACATTTTCAAGAAGAGCAGTTAGGTATTTTAATAATCCTTTCTGGTAGCAACAAGGGACAGGGTAGAGGATGAGATAGAGAAGTATTTATAGTAGCAGAAATAATTGAATGTATAAACTTGCTGGTGATGAGAGACAAAGGAGGTGTCAAAGATGGCTAGACTCTCATGCCCGGGTAAGTGGAAGGCAACTGATTCCGTTCTTGAACATGAGAAATCAGGAGAAACACATTTGGAAGGAGAAGTGTTCAGTTCTTCCTGATCTATGGATCTGAGATGCTGAACAGTACTCAGCCATTGTTATCATTTTGACTGACTTTCACACTTCTGTGACTACTTGTTCCTTCTCTAATATCTAGACTTATGCCTGTGTTGATTTTATTAGTAGCTTCACATCTTTAATTAAAGAGAACCACAAAGATAACATAATGTCATTTCCTATAAAACTTCCCAATACTTAATTTTTCCCTCCTCTGAGAATGCTAAAAATGCAAAGAAAAGGTTTGGTTCAAGGGCCTCTTTTAATTCCTTTTTTCTTTCCTTCCCCCTTTCTCTTTTGTTTTCCTAATAAACTTCTATTTTACAGGATTTGATTTCTCTCATTAAGATGAAGTCTGCTGTTTCAATCTATTTTTGTTCTTATCTTTTTACTAACCTTTGGAAATCAATCACTGGTAGGCGTAACACATGTCTAAAACAGTTAATATGTTTGAAAATACCGTTTGTACTGTTGCACGTGGAACTGCTCTTAACCTTGGGTAACACACACTGGAGCCAGGGGCCTTACTTAGTAAGTCTACATGGATCTTTGTTAATTTTGAGTCCTAATGACTTCCCCTTTTTTGGAGAATTTAAAGTTTGGCACTAAATATTAAGACTTAGAGTTCTGTAATTGAAAAAGATAGCTAAACATAATGATTCTGAAAGAGGCCACTTCATATTTTTTATTTTGTGATTGGGTAATAGGAACAGCCTTATGCTCAGACATAAAGTACTAAGTGCTAATAAATGTCCTCAATTTTATTGCCATCTCAGTGACCCAGTTCATTCCATTCTGCTTTCATATTTATAAGAGCATCTCCCCTAAGCACTGTGCATCTCTTTTATACATTCACAAAATAACCTTAATTTAGTTGTTTATAATTATTCTCTCTTGGAATCTTATCTGTTTCTAGATAAATTATAAGCCCCATGAGGCTAGGGGCTATTATTTCTACTTTTATATTGTGCTAAACCTCCAATAACATCCTCTAAGAAGATCCTCAAGAACTATCACTAAGTAAGTCAAATAGCAAATGGGATATTTTAGGTGATAATATATTTAAGAAAAATGCAATTACTTCACTTAAGACATTTTTAGTATTTGGAACAATTGTGAAAATGGCAAAAAAAAATGTTCTTTGCATTTATCTTCTAAATAGTTGTCTGTAATTACTCATTTCACCTCTGCTGTCTTAATTACTTAACTAATTCCCATTGTATTTCAGTCTCTCCACTAAATCAGCTCTTGTCATGGTCACCAATGATGTCCTTCTGGTCAAATTAAACAATTTTTTAGATCTAATCTTAACCAATCACTTAATATTACTTCAGGTGAGTGATCGCTTTCCCTTTGTTAAAACACTATCTTTCCTTGAGTTTCTCCTCAGTCTGGTCAGTCCTTTTCAGTTCTATTTTGCTGCTTCCTCCCTATCTCCCTGACTTCTAAACGTAGAAGGGTCCCAGGACTTCCCCATCAGATGGATTTCTTGTCTACTTACATTTACTCCCTAGATATGATATCATCCATCTCTTTACCTAAGTAGTGATAAGAAAATTTGTATCTTTAGGCCTCTCCGCTAAATTAATATATATTCAATTGATATCTCCACTTCGATATCTTATATCTCAGTCTTAACAGTTACAAAATAAACTTTGATTCCAACACCTCTTCTCCTCCCCAGAAGCACTGCTTGCTCCTTCCTGAGTCTCTCTTATTTTATCAAGTGGCAATTTTTCCTATCTGTGTTCTTTCACATTCCACGTCTATTTAAGCTAGGAAAACGCTTACAAACACGTGATTAGATCCTTGCTCATTACAGCTCCTTTCTTCTCTACTTAAGTAAAATCTATCCCTTTGAGGGCAAATGTTCTTTTGTTTCTAATCTTATAACACTTACTTCTAATATATCCCACGGCATTAACTGACTTCTAGTTTAATTTAGCTCATCTGGGAGTTCTAAAATAGAGTTGCCATTTTAAGGGTCTTATTTTCATGAGCAATGTGTAAATTTCAAATAACTTGAGGGACATGTACATATTCAGAGCTTAAAGGTAAAACAATGGCATTTCTAATTTAGAAGTACAAAGGTAAGTCCTTTAAGTTTGGAACTGTGTCACAAACATCTATATTTCTTTGGAGGCTAGTTTGTCTCATGAAAAGAAGCACTAAATATATAACTATTACATGAATAAATAACTGAATGAATAGTTTACTTCTATAAATATTTAGATACTTTTAATCTTAAATCAGCTCTTGAAAGCACATAAATATTTCAACAATTTCAGAGTTTCCTATGTATTTTTAAACTTACAAAAGTGTAGCTCTAAAATGTTTCTAGTGAAAAGAAAATGGGAAAAGTTATTTATTTAATGCTTCTTGAATTGTAGCTGGTATATGTTTACTATTTGCTTATTCCTGATTTCAGACTAATAGGAAAATAATATTTTCTCCTAAAAGCAGTGGAACTAATCCTCAGACCAGATGTTATTTTTGTTTGCTTGTAGTAGTTTAGTTAATCTCTCACCCCTGCCATACTGTGTCAGATTTCTGGTTGACTAACCCAACTGTCATTCCTAATCCTCTGCTCCCTAACACCTTCTAATCTAGGGATTTTTAAAAAGCTGAATAACTTCCCTTGTCTCTCCCCATCCTGATGTGAATATACTACAAATTTCTGGCCAATGTGAGAAAAGCAAATGTTGGCTAGAGGAATTCTGGGAAAGGACATGTACAGATGATGGAACCTGTCTCTCCACTTCTGTCCTTAGGTGTAATGCTTAGAGCTGCAGCCTCCATGGTGCTACCAAAACAGAAAGACAAGAAAATGACATCAGTTCTAGCTCTGATGTTTCTGATCCATGGAACCAAAGGCAATAGCTCCCTCACCTGTAGACTTGGGTATTTTAAAGAATAACACATAAAACTATTTGTTGATGCCTTTAACATCAGGCTTAATTTTACCTGTAGTCAAGTGAAGCCCTAAAGGAACTGTGTCCAGACTACAAGTTTTCCTTCTTTTCTTGCACTGAACTATCAAATGCATCATCTCTAAATAATGACATTTTTAAAAACAAAAGATGAAACAGATGGCTCTTCCCTTTCTAGATAATAGCTGATAACCTTTCTTTTATGTTTTCTATTGTACCTGCTTAATTATCACAGTCTCTTGGCCATTCACCAGGCTTTACCTACATCAGCCTTGACCGAACACTTTTATCGAGGGTAGGGTGGGGAGGTGCCCTACACACTTAACAAGTACCCTGAGTAGAAGCTTGTGAAGCCTCTTCAAGGATGCAGTTTCTGAATTGTAGAATTTAAATGTGTTTTAACGGGCGGCTTTTCCATTGCCATCCATTTTCAAATAGTGATAAATTTGAAAAGTAGTAAAATGTTTTCATAATTTACAAACCTAAAGCAAATATTGTACTAGAAGATCAATAAAGAGAACGTGAAGAAAACAGAGTTCTTCATTAGCATTTAACTTGGCAAAACATGAGTATCCAGTTTTTCTAATGCCTTGGACCATAGTAGACTGGAAGTAACCCAAGGGAAAAATGAGAGGGTAAAGCTGTTTCTGTCTGCCTCCTTTAAAATACTCTGCAGAGTACTGGGGGAAAAGACAAACAAACCCTCCTTGCAAAGACTTTTGGTCACTGCATCCCACATTAAATAGTGTTTTAAACATAGAATGGATTGCTTTTATATTCTAAGAGGAGGTTTGTTGTGATCAAAATCACAAGAACACACTTTAGAGCATCTAATAACAATGTTTAGCAATATAACTCCCTTTTGAACTTATATAAATGCCCAATCCCTAATTAAAGCACGTTTCTAATTATGGAGAAACCCATTTTTTTTTCTGAAGCGATTGCTTAGAAGATGTTATGATTCTGCAGATGTGCTGAATACAGATTTAGAGCCACCAGATAACATAAACAAAGGGAAAAAAATGAACCTAAGTCAATTCAAATAACATTGAAATAATATAATAGCAAGACAACTTTACACTTTGCCTGAAACCATTTCATTTACATGCAAAAGAAATCATTACTACCAAGGGAAAAAAAAACACCCACATCTACATGAACCAGCTTCTCTTCCTAGCTAGAATATTAATTTTTATTAATCTGTTCTTTGTCTATTATTTTTCTATTATTGAAATTATGTATACTATTAACATGAGGTTACATTTGATAATACGTATTGCTTTGGACATCCAGGAAAGGATATTTTAAAATCTTTCTTTTGTAATGATCATTAAGGACATAATCTAACAGTAGTATGGAGTAGACATATTAATTCCTTATAAATTCCTTGACTGATGTGTATCTACAAACTTTCTACTTTTCAGTCATTTAATTTTTCAGATTACATATCTTTATTTCTCCATCTGGGAATTTAACCCAGGCAAACAGCTCACCTTTACTTACAATCATGCCTGCTGAGTTCACACAAAATTTCATTTTTTTCTTAGGGCAAATAGCAGAACAAGAGATAAACACTTAATAGGCCTTAATTTCACTACCTGGCAGTGGATTGTAACTGGAAAACATCACCGTCTCTTCTTGAGTACATTTTGGGACCACTGAGCATATTAGTACTTCAGTTATTGGCAAAATAGTCAAAAACAAACAAAGCAATCTAATTTAAACAATTCCCAACTGTAAGTTTAAGAGGGTAATGCAGTGGTCACCAACATGTAAAATATCATACTAGCAATTCTTCATTATCAGGTAATGATGTCTTAGTAACTGAAAAGAGCAAGAGTGAGAGCCACAGAGAGGGAACACAAGGGAGAGGCCCTTCGAAGCAAATCTAGTCTTAGGATTTTATAAAAAGGTTTAAGCATTGCCGTAACTCACCAAGTTTTAAGTTTTACTTAATTATTTCAAAACTGTGTAGGGTCAAAGTCATCCTATGAATTGTTGAAATATTAAAGGTCCATCTATGTATATCTGTCCATCTAAGATTACTTAAAACCAATTTTTAAAAAAATCAACAAACTTTGAAAGAAGGTTAATTAAGCTTCTTTATCCATCAAATTCTCTTTATAACCTGAATGATGATACCATAAAGAAAACAACTCATTAGAAGAAATTTTTAAATCATGCAGTTCTTGGCAAACTTTGGCAAAAATCTTTCAGCCATACTTTTATGGGACTCTAATTTTACATAGGTATATAAAATATATTGTAAAATTTTATATAAATGTAAATAAAATGAGACCATAACTCAAATGTTTTCTAACTCCAATATTTGTAGTTCTATTTTATCTAAATTTAATATGTTCTGAATAATGATTAGCAAATTTGAATAAAAAATGGAATATTTTCCATATATTCTGATTGATACCAAGCTAAACATACTTTTTATAATGCCAGATACACTATATATATATATATATATATATATATATATATATATATATATGTATGTTGTCTTATAATTTGTAAAAGACACAAAATTTGGAACAGTCTAACTATCTTTTAATACAGGATCAGTGGTATGTTACTTTTACAAAAAACAATGCAAACATAAAAAGAAACTATTGACTGGAAGGCTGTTTGTAATGTACAATTAAGTGAGTAAATAAGTTGCTGAATAATGTGTGATGTTTCCGTATCTGTAAATAAACAAAACCCTTTATAACTGTATATATGTATTAGTATACAGATAAATGTGTAGAAGGATAAACACAGGTGTACACATATGTACTCTAACTTTAATACACTGAGCATGTTGTACTTTTGTAATTTTAAATATCATTTTAAAATATATTGAAGGTAAAAAACAAACAGAGAGAAGGAAAGATAAGAAACACCTAAATCACAGCCAGTGAGCTTTCACCACTGGGATGGTGAACTCTACTTCTACTTGTTTTAGATTTAAAAGAGGATGCGGCACAAATTGTGAAGACAAGAACCATGGCTTGAGGATAATTTAATTACATCAGTACAATCAGACTCAAATATATTTTATTTGTAAGGGATTGTTCCTTACAACCTAATTCCTTACTTAAGAGCATAAAAAAATGAAATAGGAAAAAAATTTCCTGATTTCCTGATGTACAAATGTTCTCTACCTGCACAACTGCACAAAAAACCCGCTGATGCTTGTAGTAACGATGTATTTTGGAGAAATTGTTATATACTGGCATTTTGCAATTATCACTACAGGTACTGAAATCTGTTAATTTCTCTGAACATACAGAGGATGCTGTTAGATTCTGACTAAATATTTAAGTCTTCTAATTTAATGAGTCTAGAGTCACTGGTAGCAAACTGCAGCCTTTTATTTTTCATGCAAAAATAAAAAAAAGGGTGACCTTCAGTTGGATACATGTAAAGTAACACATTGCAAATTATTGATGATTTCTGAATTAGTGTCAGGATAATTTAAATGCAAACATTAGCACACATTATATTTAAATTTAAAACCCCAGACCTCATCTTCTTACCAGAAAATCCACTATCTGCCTGCATCTTTGTCTATAAATTCTAATGTTTTTGTAGTTACAGTGGATGCATGGTCCCTGCTCCTTTGCATGGCGAACTTCTGTACTTGCATACTAAATTCCATTCCTTATGATAACTAAAGAAAATTTTGCCTACAGTTGTTCATTATCTCTTGAAATATAGTTTTTTTCTTTTTTTGTCATTCTTATCAGCTTATAAACATGATATAATGTTTTCCAACTTAAGCACTGCAAACAAATAAAACACTTTCCCTTGAGTTCATGTTCTCCATTTGCAGCAAACTCCTTTTGAAAGCTTCCTCTGTACAAGTTGCCTCTATTTCTGTCTTCTCCCACCCTCTTCTTAACCCCTTTCAAGACTTAACCCATTCTGTCACCACCACTCCAATGGAAACTGTTCCTGTCATTTCAGGATTCCCCAGTAACCTCTGTCTTGTCAAATAAGATGACCACTGCTTCTTCCCTATCAGCATTAGCCGCGCTCCCCTCCCCCTAGCAACTTTCTTCACTTGGCTTCCAGAACTCATTTTTTTCCTGGTTTTTCTCTTACCGTCAATTTTCCTGTCTTAATTTCCTTCGTTATACTACATCCTTCTCCACTTTCTGCCCCTTAAATAATGGAATATCTTAAGGATCATTCCTAAATCTTCTTTTCCATCTGCACTTCCCGCCTGTAGACTTCCCGCCAATGTTACGGATTTAAATACAACTAATGACCAAGACTCCTCTCTTGAGCTCCAGAATGTTGTAACTATCTGCCCATGCAAAATCTTCACTCACATAGCAGGTAATCATCTCAAGCTTATGATGGCCACGACAAAATTTTTTATTTTCCCTATAGAATTTGTTCCACTTCCTTCTGAGCCTTCACCTCAGTGTTTGACATCACCTCTCACCCAGTTACTCAGATCAAAAAGCCAGGTGTTATCTGTTATATTTTCCTTTTCCTTACCATCCCAACACCATCCAATCTACCTACAATTTTCCTCATAGTAAATAAAACGGCAAATAAATAATTATAAAATAATATGGAATGTTTTATCTCTTCCACTACACTGTAAATTTTATAATATTAGGGATAGTGTTAATTTTTTTCTTTATTCTCTTCTTGGTGCTTGACATATAGCAAATATAATGAATATTTACTGGCTGGATATTGTTCAGTAGCAAACATAGAGGAGTAAGATTTTTTGTTTCATCATTTCAAAAACAAATAAAATATGGTATGTTTGATTGTATCAACAGTGGGAAGTTGTTTTCTTAGCAGAAATCCTTTTTCAGCTTACCGAACAGAACCAAGTGATACACAACCTAGGATTCATACCCTATGTTCTGTACTCATTACTATTTTCAATCAACTTTGCTGCATCCCACAAATCTTACAGCATAAACTAGGGAGCGAAGCCTAAAGAAAAAGCCTGCTGAAGCTCAGCACTGTATTGCCTGTTATTTTATTGCTGAGTGTCTGTGAAGTCTGGATTCTTATTTCTACCTTTGATAAGCAGCATTAACGTCAGGTCTGATGGAAGTGGTTCTCATACGGAACCATAGTAGTTTTACCAAATCCGTCCAGAGTTTATAAAGAATTGGCACTTTAGAAAAGATTAAAAAAAAAAAAAACTTCACCTACAGTTTATTCATAAATGTCTTGGATTAGTCACTGATGCATTAGTATATGAAAAAGTAAAAATATATTTATATTATGCTACTGTTAGAGGGAGTATATGCTTAGGTGATGGGAAGTATTGCTCTGTTTTGACCAAGCAGTGCCAGGTGTATTATTAGACTAAAATATGCTATGTTAGGACAAGCATTATAAAATCTTACACATTGGAGGAAGGCTATGTAGGTAAAAGTTAGGACTAAGGGAAAGACAGTGGGTGAAATCATTTCAGTAGACTATAACACAGTCAGTCAACTTCATCACAGGAATAGCTCTTAACTGTTCTTCCTCTTGGGAACCAGCCTAGTAGAAAGAAAGAAATGTGATCTATACAATCAATCAGACACATTTGAGCTCAACTCTTTGCTCTTCCACTTACTACCTAAGTGATTTTTTATAAATTGCTTAATTACTCTGAAGCTACCCTCATCTGTTAAATGATAATGGTGGTAACTATTTCATATCATGAACATTAAATATGATAATGTAATACCTAATAGATATATACTAGAATTTTTTTTTAAACAATGGCAAAAATAAGCTCTAAATCTGAGAAGATTTTGGAAAAAGCAACACTATTCTGAGAAAGAAATAAGAAGCAGTGTTTTGATTTTTCCACTGATCCTTTTCTTTCTTGGTGCATAGAACAATGGTGGCATTTACTCTGGGATATGAACTTGGGATTTGAACTCTAGGATTTGGGATCCAGGGGTTCAAGAAAAAAACAGCTTTGGAAATAGATTTTGCATTTTTCATTTAAAAAAGAAAGATTTGTTTTCCTTCGACAAATAAAATTTTTACGATAAGAGGTTTTTGTTATTGCTGTTTTGTTTTTAATCTATTAAATAGCAACTATAATTATTCCATAAATGACTCAAGCATATGGAATGCCTTACTCTGGGCAGAGAAACAGAATGCCATAAAAATTGCAATGGCTGAAAGCATTCAGAATTTATTCGAGGTGGGTTTCCTTTTCTTTATCATTCACTCACTAGTTACGAGTTACTGTGAAATTACTAAAATGAAATTATATGACTTTTGGTTTGAAGAGGGATGGCAGCAAAGAATGAAATCACTGTGAGGAATTTCGTTGGTAAATCAAAGTGCTCTCTGTTAATTAGTTCCTGCCTACATACATGGTATAAAAATAATTGTATGTTTATGAAAGAATGATTAGTTAGGTAATGTGCTGAGGTAATAAGAAAAAAAGCATGAAGAGAGCAATTTGAGTTAATATCTACACATCATTTTATGTAACCACCACATCACAGAAGGAGGTCCCAGTTAATTAGATTCCTTTAGTTAAACAAGAAATATTAAAAAAAAAAAAAAAAGTAAAGATACTTAGGATCTAATCCAATGTATGCCTAAGTTATATGGGGGAATAAGTTTGACTGTTTTCCTGTGTAAAAACAGAAATTTTGATCTGTACCTAAGAAAGGTTTCTGCTTAAGTGTTGTTCATTCATTATACGTAAAAATTGAAATAATATTTTAATAGAAATATTGGCTGCAAAATGCAATTCTAAGAGAGTCTGTGCAATATAAATCCAAATATTTGAGTAATTTTCAATTTAGAAAGTAGACAATACTATGAATACTAAATGCAGACTCAAATGATCATCTTTTAGTCTTCTCTTGTAGAAGTCTGTAAGATCTGCGGCACATATAAACATATAGGTATATCAATGGATTCAGACAAACAGATGTTTCTCCTTAGCTCTGTCTGACTCATCCCATCTGTAACCTATTGAAGATGATAAAATAAACACTCTTCTGGGAACATGCAAAAACATTTCGTCCACCATTCTTACTGTGTGTAAAACTGTTACCAAAGTATTCATAGGAAAAAAAATCCCTACTATCTTCACCTAGAGATCACATTTTAGGATCAAAATCTGTGACCTTCAAAGTGAGGAAGTAAGAAAAAAAATTAGTTTCTGTTTATATTAAATTTTTATTTCATCACTTAAAATATCTATCATAAATTCTGTTTATGTAATCCCATAGATGAGTGTGTGATGAAAGGTTTTCACTGATAAAAGTATTCAAAGTTTGATGACAGCTCTAGAGAGTGCTGTCCAACAGACATCTAATGTGAGCAGATGTGCTATTCAACATATTAGCCAATGTGTTATTTAACATATTCTAGTAGACATATTTTTTAAAGATGAAATTAATTATAATAAAATTGTATTTAGCCCAATATGTTCAAAATTAGTATCATTTCTACATGTAATTAATATGGCATGTTTAATGATATATTTTAATGACATGTTTTACATGCCTTTTTTCATATACCTTTAAAATCCAGTGTACATTTTACAATTACAGCACACCTCAGTTTGTGTTAACTGTATTTAAAGGGCTCGATGACCACATGTGGCCAGTAGTTACCATACTGGACAGAGCAGGTCTAGAGCACTCTTGAGGAAGACTCACCAGCTGTAAATTTGGGTTAACATTGGACCAGTTTGATTCTAATCATACTGAGAGCTACTGCTCACAAATGGAGTATTGAACACCTGGAGCCAACGTGTACATTGAGGTCTCACCTTATTGAAAATAAATGTACAAAGAACCCTGGTTTTAGTTCTAAGAAACTACCTGATTGTTTGCTTCTGGCTCTTTTTCAGGCAATCAAGGAATAAATCATTTGAATAAATCACTTCTCACAGATTTTAAGGTGTTCTGATATAGCAAAGTTGCATAGGACACAGGAAACAAAGTTCCTTTCTTGTAGGACAAGAAGGAATAAGAGAGATACCATTGGAAGTGCTATATGCTTAAGTCACCATGCTAGGTAAGGTAGGTGGAACTGCAGTATGGCCCCCAGGATTCTATTCTACATATATAACTTGTTTAACATAGTTATATCTTAGTCCTTTGAAAGTATGAGGTGATTCCTGTTTATTAGGAATTCCTTGTTCATTTTGCCATATTTGCTACTGTTTCATTTCCTTTGCCCATTGTCAAAGCATCTCTATATGTGTCGTCTACAGAAATGTTTGAATGGGTTTACATTTTCAGTTGGTTGCAATTTAGACAGCTCTTAATCTGAAAGATATGAGTTAGAAATAAAATACTATGAAATGAAATTTAATATTCTAATCTACCGATATCCCAATTAAAAATCCTGAGTAATGCTGATGACACACTTACACCTCTAAATTGTACTCTATAAGAAACTAATGCCAGGGATCAAATCATGGAATAACACATGCAAAGTACTTTTAAAACTGTAAATACCTGTCTAAAAAAAGAAGCCAAGGCTTCAGGAATATGTTTCACTTTTTTGCTTCCATTTTTAGTAACACACTGGATTGTCAGTAGTGAATTTTAATGAAACTTAAGATATTTTGAGATTATTGATTATAAGCAGCCCTGACATTATTCCAAATCAGAAATTAATAATTCTAAACATCATAATTTCTATACCATGGAAAGATGCTGACAGGAAAGAGTGAAAAAGTATTCATAATGATTCCCCTTGACCCACTGAATTTTTGCTCTGACCCTTATCTAGTAAAAATAAACATCTCCCCAGTTCAATAATGCCATCTTTAGAATTTCTATTACAGTTCTAAAGTCATTGCTCTTAAACTCTCTTCTGACTCTCAACCAAAAGTATGACTTCTGGTCACATTTTTACAGTCAGTGGGTTCAAGTTTAATATTAATGTTTCTAGGATCTGTAAAAGCTTTGTAACAATGTGGGGGCATTCTGATATAATTAACAAAGCCACTCATGAAACATTGTGCCACTAAATACTTTTGTTTAAAATAACCACTTGAACTGTATGGACAGGAATTATCAACAACTGATCTGAGATTTTTCACTCTTGCCTTATAATTCTTTGATAATTTTGGTATTTTATGAGTACTGGGAAGTGGGGGACACAAATCATCTGGAAAAGAAGAAATTCACATACTCTCCTTCACCTCTTCAAACTCTCTATAATTCAAAAGTAAATCTAATATACAGAACATGGTGGACTGAGGATAGGCTTATAATAAAAAGCCTGTGTACTTTTATTTATTGGACTTAGGGATAATAACCCAACTGCCACTCAACTAAAGTAACTATCTACAGGCGATTTTGACCATTTGATTTGGACGTAAGTTACAAACTAAGTTCCTTGAGGGCAAAACAAAGAAAAAAGATTGTGCCTTTTGTGACAGTGGTGCCAAGAACACCACATTATCTCTCTCATAGATCACACATGGGTCACACTGCTAAAGGATAAACGGTTATGTGACCTCTCAGGTAATAGCCACTATATCGTAACATAAAAGCGTGACACAGGCATTAAAATGCGACAGGAATATAAAACGGTTCAAGTATCTGCCCATATGAGATTTAGGGAGTTAAAACTAAGTTCAATCACCTTATTTCATATTGTGAAGCACCTAGAATAACTGAGTTGGAGCAAATAGCCAGACAGAAATGCTTGAACACATATATCTCATAGTTTTTTATAATTTCTGTCACAAATTCAAAAAACATTTACATTTTAGATAGCTAACTAACCCAAAAAAAAAAATGCTTTGCCAATGGAATCTTTGCTTGTTGAGATTAACAACTTTAAGCTGTAATGGAGAAAGAAACTAAGATTTTAAAAAAGCTTTGGATATTTATTTGACAAAGAAATTAAATAGAATAGAATCTAATACACTGTTCTGTCAGAACCTATTTGAAAACAGCTTATGTGCAAGCTAAACTAAATAGCATATAAAAAAGAATAATAATAAAACAACTTTTCTGAGCATATTTCTTCATAAGATTCTTGATGGAAACGGAAGAACATTAAAGGTAAATGCTATATTTAAGGAATTTGTTTCAGATAAAAGAAGTATGGAGAAGTTTCAAAATACCAAGCATTACTTTCATTATAAGCAGCATATTCCAGGAGACCACAGATTAAAAAAAAATTTTATTCTGTCCTACCCAATCTTCCTGGAAGAAATTCCAGTAGCAGCCTGTGAGGTAAGTGGCGTGTGGAAAACCAATTCACAAATTGTAGGCTCAGGGAAGAACAACGCTGCTTACAGGGTGAAAGTCGATCAAGATTGGAAACATGTCACCTGTTTTCATTTAAATCTTCAATCTCTTTTCCTGCTGGTTTAGGAAGCAGAGTACAGCATAATGGTGCAGTAGGGAGTATGAACTCTAAGTATCTGGAAATGGCCACACTGGCATGCTCAATGTGACTTTCTGTGACTAAAAGAAAATGTGGCTTTTGGATAATCTCCCAGTTAAAACATGGTTTACAAAACTTAGAACAATTATTTTCTATCACGTTTTGTTGAGATTTACTTTAACCAATCAAGACAGAAGATTAAAGAAGTATCTTGGAATTTAAAAATGGAAAATTGCCTGAAATATTATTAGACTAGTCCCCGGCTTTCAATTAAATATATACCCACCCTGTTTCAGAGAGGTAAGCATTTACTGCAATATTAAAGATCTGAAAAAGGAGGTACTTGTTACTTTTACCTCTTATCCAGTCTATGTCAAAATGTCCCATGGGTCATAAATTCTTTTCCAAAGTGTTCAAGTTAAATTTTTCATGCAAATTTCAAACTGCCTTATATACAGGCTCTGACAAGTCAATTAATTCTACCAAGTCAATACAATTGAAGAACAGAGTCACACTGATTTAAACTTAAGTTCAAAACAGGTATTAATTAAGGATATCCAGAGTTTTCTAAAAGGAACAATTAGCTGCCTACTCTAATTCTTTGAAAGTATTATATTTAGAAGTGTGATATGAAATTTACCTAAAACATGAAAATTTTTGATGTGTCAATTACATAGCCATTGGACTACTGGATTAATGCCCTATTGATATATAAAATATTAATAGAACATCACCTCATGAGATTTTGTAAAAGATTATTTTGCCAGTGTTTCAACTAAAGCCATCACTACTACTAGTGAATACATACTAGGTAACAGCTCCTTTGCATTATCTCATTTAATCCTCACACCAGTTTTGTGAGGTATAAGAATTCCCATGTTAAACATGACCATTATTGTCCTCATTTTACAGATTGAAAAAGATATTGTAAAGTCAGTACTTGAAGCCAGGCTTTCACATTCAAGAACCTCTGCTCTTCACCTGCATAAAGGCCTACAGGTTAATAGGAGTTATGGGCTGAACTGTATTTCCCATATGCTGCTACTGGGCATGGTCACCTATTTATGACAGAGCTAATTTGAATTAGGTGTATTAGTCTGAGATTATAAGGAATAGCTTGGGAATCTAGGCAAGCAAAAGGATTGAAAATTCCTAAACTACTTTTGTTTAAATGTTGGAAATACGAAATATATAGTAAGATATGCCTTGATTTTGAGTTGTATAACCTCAATTACTAGCATTGAAAACCACAAATGTAACCTATCGCCATGCTTTTAGCACTTTCTTGGTCTCTGCAGATACCTCTGCCTACGACCTACTGCCCTTGGTACCAGTGGCCCTCATTATGACAGTGATTCTTAAGATGAAGAAAGAAATGCCCTCCCTCCAGGGACCTACCCAAGGGACAGAAGTGCACATCAAAGTTCCCCAGGTACCTCTGAGAGATTTCCCTCCTCCTGGAGGGGTATGTTCCTCCATCCCCAACATTTAACATAGTTAATGTCTAGAGAAATAATAAATAATCACATCTATTGAGTGATTTGTCTAAACCAGGCACTGTTTTATGGACTCATTCAATCTTCACAGTCAATTTATGAATGATATTAATATTCCTATTTTATAATAAAGGAAGTGAAATTTAAAGAAACTTACCGTAGGTCACACGTCTAAGAAATGGTAGAACCTCACTTTGAACTCAGAAAATCTGATTCCAAAGATGGCACACTTAACCACCATCCTACATTGCCTCTTGTTAATTGGCTGCAGTGATTATAAGAAAATCATCAAAGCAAAAGTGAAAACACACTTCAGAGTGACAGTGCGGTGACTCGACCAAAGTCTCGGGGGGAAAAATTATTCCATGCATACAGGAACAGTCTACACTGGACACTGGCTTATAAACTGGTTTGGTCCTTAGGTGCCCTCTCTCTCTCTCTCTCTCTCTCTCTCTCATTCTCTCATTGATTTTTCTTTTCCACATAATTAGGCCTTGCTCTAAACAGCTGTACTAACTGGTCTTAACTGTGCCCAAATGCCAAAGTGCCACTGTTGTATAAATCACTTCACTCTACCATATCCTTATTTTTAGAATTTAATTTCTCTGTTTACTTCATTAAAAATAATTTACTAATAAGACATATCACTCATTTGATGTTTTTAAAATCATTTAAAGGCAAAATACTATATAAATGAAAAAAATGACAACTAACTTAAGTGACATAGATGAATCCTATAAATATAATATTTAGCCTAAGAAGCCAGAGGTAAAGAGTACATAGTGTATGATTCAATTTATATAAAGTGCAGAAACAGACCAGTTGACTTATGTGGTTAGCACTCAGGGCAGTGGTTAACCTCGGAATAGGGCACAGGAAGCAATTTCTGGTTCTGATATTATTCTGTTCCTTGATTCGGCTGATGATTACACAAATATTTCATCAGGAGAAACTCATTGATCTTTTACACTTATGTTTTATACACTTTTACCCTATCTATGTCATATTTCAATCAAAAGTTTACATTAAAAGGCAATGCTTTATCCAAAATGGTTACTCTGCTAATTGTAATTTAGCATTACTTTCTCCCTTCTTAAAGAGACAATTTGTTTCATAAAGAAAGCTAACACTATTTCTAGATAACATTGTAAAGTTACTATTTTCCTAAATCTGGTATGTTTTAAAAGTCAAATTCATGGAGGTATAATTTATATACATATATAAAGTCCATTCTTTTTAAGGTACTGAACTACCATTTTTGATAAGCCTATACATTTGTGCAACCATCACCAGTATCAAGATATAGAACAGTCCCATCATCTCCCCCAAATTCCCTCATGCCTTTTGTAGTCAACCTCATCCCCCACTCCCCAGTTTCTGGCAACACTGATTGACTTTCTGTCTTCCTAGTTCTGCCTTTTCCAGAATATTATATAAATGGAATCCTACAGTATGCATTCTCTTAAGTCTAGCTTCTTTCATTTGGCTTAATGCTTTCGAGATCCATCCATATTTTGTGTATGTCAGCAGTTTGTTCTTTTCTATTGCTGAGTAATGTTACAATGTATGGATATACCACAATTAAAAGACATTTGAGTAATTTCCAGGTGCTGATGATTTTTAAAGCCACTACAAACATTCATGTATAGATTTCTGTATAAACATGAGTGAAATATTTTGTTTTATACTTCTAACTGATACTTCTATCTGTACAAAATATTTTCTACATTGCCTTTAGTCTATAATAGTTCTGATGCCTAGAGATGATACCAACCAGCTCAAAATAATGTAAAATCAGAAACTGAATCAAATAACAAACACCTTGCAAAAATAGATCAACTTTTGCAAATTATTCTCTTAAAAATATTTCTTTTTGCATTCATCTACACACTTAAGAACAAAAAGATTCTATTAAAGTTCTAGATTAATAATTTAAAATTCTGTTTAAATTGTACAAAATTAAAAATCAATTATATTACTAATTTGGATTCTAAAATCGTAATGAACAAAGGAAGAAGAGGTGGGAACTATGGTTTGAAAAGCAAAGTGTCATATGCTTCTTTCATAACTCTCTGATTTAACCTATTATAAATTTCACCCAACTGGTTAGTACTTTTGATCCATGATAATTGGGAAAGGATTTGAGTGACAAAATGGAAACATGGTAGATGTTACCTAGCATGTTGTGGTAAAGTGGAATGGCCCGTCCAAAGGTAGTAAATGCAGTCATGACTAGTGGGACCGCTACACCTGCAGGCAATTACAGAACAGAAAACATCATTCTCCATTCAGAGTGACATGCACACACATGCACCAGTGCTCACACATGGAGCCGCGGAGGAAGGACATGGGAAGAAAGCACACCAAGTACCTATCCATCAGGCCGATGCAGTCTTCAATACTTGAGCCTATGCACCTGCAGAAGATCCAGATTTTAAAAATACAAGGGGAAAAAATTAGTCATTTAAAAAAAGACAGTAAAACAGATACTGATTGTGCCAAATTCTTAATGATAGCTATAGGACAACTTCAGAACATCATCAACGTAAAGCTAGTGAGAAGATTATGACTTGATGGATACCCAGAAATGAACTGCAAATACCACACAAGTGAAATGAAAAGAAACATCCACAGTAAAGGAAATTGTACTCTGTTTCTGTGGAAACAGAAATTTCCATAGAAGGAATTCCAAACACATACTGCTCACTTCTAATACTTTAAATTCATTTGCATCATTCATGAATAATAGGTCTTGATGAATAACTTGATATTTTAATGGCTATAATTGGCTTCATGTATATGATTTCTTCTAAAAGGGTTTAGGTTTAAGTAAAAAACAAAATCAATCAAAAAGGAAATATGAGCTATTCAATATAATATAATAACCTGATGCTTAATACTCATTAAAGATTGATTTTAGCAGAAAATGAGTTAACATACTTTAATGCTATTCTCATGGATACTTTACATAATCACATTATTTCCTTCCTTGGTTGTGACTGTCCTTAAAACATACTTATCTTTAAACATGAATTCATTTAAAAAGCAAATTAACTGGTTTTACCATACTGTAGTTTATCTTGACACTTGTTTTTAAAAGAGCAGTGCCATAACAGGCAAATACAAACAGGTTTTTAAACTGCCATAATATTTAACTCAAACAATAACAAATAAATACTCCTCAAGGAAATGAATACATCAAGACCCATGCAACTGAAGAATCCACTGAAATGAACATTTAAGTGAAATTATTTAACTACACAGAATCCTGATTTTGATTATAGAAATATTATTTCTTCCATCTTCCAACAAACTTGAATTGCATTTCATTCCCTTTTCTCTCATTAAAGACATATAGCTCTGCTGCATTGTCAAGAAGATTCCTTGTACAGCTATGATTATATTCCTATCTAATTCTGCTGGTGATATTTTTTTCCAAATTCTAATTTGTAAAACTGAAAAAATAGCTGAAGTTAAAATCACTATGTAATGAAGTAATAAGGTCCTCATGTATAAGGCCAGATCACCCATTTTTCCTTTAAAAATCTCTAACATTCATAAACTAATACAACTATGTATAATAATAATTAAGTCACTATTTCCCCATTTCATCAATGTCTGTTGTAACATTCCTACTAGGTAAAAAGTTGTTTTTCTTTTGAGGATTGGCTTTGAGTGACCCAGAAAAATTTTAATGCACAGAAATATGTGAAATATATTGTAAAAAAATCTTTCAGAAAAAGCAAATAAGAAATAAAAATTAAAAATATAAAGCATATAGCATGGAATTGGTTCCAGAATCCATAATCAAAGCCATTTCTAAAAATAAAAAAATTAATCACTATAAAAGTTTCCAAAATCTCTTACATAGTTTTCTTTTATTCTATTCTAAGGAACTTATTTTTTCTAGCTTCCTATTATATATTCTTCAAAATGCTTTTTAAAAATACAGTAAAACTGTATTTGTAAAACTGACTGTCTACTTTTTATTTCCAAGTGATAATCTGAAAGCTATGGTTAGTTTGTAATCTCTGTCTTTATTATAACCTGAACGATAAAAATATTTGAAAGTACAATTCAACTTGAGGGGAAAGTGTGAATAATGAAAGACCTCCATTCATCCATTAAAAACAAAATTCTGGGTCGCATGCCTACTAAATGTTCCTATTGTTCTAGGAGCTGAGGGGAGAAAATAGATGAATTAGATACTTTTCCTATTAATGAGCTCACAATTTAATGAAGGAGACAGATGCATAAACAGATGTGTACTGTGGCTATCGCTATATTTGATACACCGTAGGGGTTCAATATAACAAAGTTGAAGAATGAATGAAATGAGAAAGGCTACTAAACTAAAAGTCCTCTAGCCAAGGCAAGAAGAGATAATGTTATTATTATTTTTTTCCTCTAGGAATGTTAGTGAGAATCTCCTCATAGGTGCTAAATGGAACATCTATTTTAAAAATATCTGAAGAACTTGTTAGAGCCAGTACATTTAATGTACTTTTAGATAGTAAAATGCTTTTAAGGTATTACACAGATAATTTTATTTTCAGAAAATCATTAAATAGCATTCAGAGTAAGAACTTTCCTTCTGAAAAATGTGATTTTGAAAGACTATTTCCATTAACCTGGTTCTTGAATCATCTAGCTGACATAATATTGGCATATAAAAGAAAAGCTGTTTTCCAAAGTAGAGTTGGCCTGGTGAGCTCTTACTGATAGGTCACCGTGCTTAGGAATAAAAACAGTCACTCGTCCCATCATCTTTACTGCCCCTGTGATCTTTCTAGGGAAAGAGTCTCTCTCTACATGCTCAACTTGAAAAGAAGGAACTGGCTGCACAGAACACCTCACTGCTTCATTAACGGGATCTCAGAGCACTTTGCTGCACCACAGTAGTGTAAAAAGGAAGACTTAGGAATTGAGAAATTCCAAATTCCTAAATTCTGTTCTGGGGCTGAGATCACAGAACTCTTATGAAATGAGTGAACCTGTATGATAGGGAGACTATTCAAAAAAGGATGACAGGAAGTTATGAGAACAAAGACAATCTGTCAGGACTAAGTCAGTCATTACAGAATCCGTTTACCTTGGAAGATGCCAGAGAGCTCAATATTAAAATTCTGTCTCACCATCATTCTGCAGCAGTGAATGTAAAGACAGCTGCCTATTCACTAGGGTTCCCAAACGATCTGGTCAGATGTGTTTCCTATTACCCCTTCATTCTCCCTCTTGACTGACATTCAACTTTCGTGTCTGTGGTAAATTGATCTCTTCATTGTCTTTACTTCTATTTTCCCTCACTATGTATCATCTCCTTTATTGTATAATCATGATTTAAAAGCGCTGGGAGGAAGACACACCAGCCACACATCCAGACTGTGGCTCTGTGATCTCACTTTCATTTCCCTAATGGCTTTGTTGTAATTAGATTTGCAAAAACAGCAAAAGGTCCCATTTTGAATGGCAACAGCTGTTGACATAAACATTATATTGAATAATTTACTGGTTTAATTTTAGCTGCAAAACAATAAAACCCTCTTGCGGATGATTATTCTAGCAAAGTTTTTTCTTTCTATTGCTGACTCCCCCACTGCTCCAGCGGTACCAGGATATTCATGAAATACTCTTAACCTAAGTGTGCCCAAAACTCGCCAGGGAAGCTGTTTATCCTTTCTAGTTTCCTTGAAGCAAAGTGTCTATGTGACTATTTCAGTATCCTCAAACTATGTGCTCTGTGTCAACCAACGAGGTGGCCTTAGCTCTTCCAAGCTGAACTTGAATTTGAATGGCAGAATATTACTTTACCTTTGGAGGATCTGCCACTTCACAGAGTGACTTAAGCTGATTCCTTGACCTGCAGGAAATTGTAGCAGCATCTGCAAATTGATGTCCTCTTGGTAGAAAATGATGTTGCTTGCTTAACTTCTTCAATATGCCCTAACAGCTAGCTCTTAATCTGGCAGAAAATCTCTTTGTGGAATCTCATTCTTCCCTGCAGGATCGAAAGTACCCAAGGTGATCCTCAGCAACAAGTGTGTGTGTTTGTACGTGTGTGTGCACATGTGATGGACATTCACAATGGAGAAGACTTTTTTTGGACAGGTGAGGATCAAGTATGCGAAACTGCTCTCAGTTCTGAATTTATTCACTTTCTAGAGGAAAGAAAAGTAAAAGTCCTTATTTAAATAGATTTGCTGTCTTTTAAAGAAATAGCTGGGATTTATTAGATGAAGTGATATTTCTTTTATAGTTCAGTGCTTTTCTTCTTTCTGTAATATGTCTCTGTTATTCAACCATTATCAATATCAAAAGTAATCTAATTATTATTCATTTTACAATGCATCCTTTTGAAAAATAGAAAAATGTGTACTCATCAATTGTCCTATATTGGTTATAGGTTAACCTGTAGTAAAATCACTTTCACAGAATATACTTGTAATTTTATTAATATACATATCACTAGGTTCTTTTTTTTTAAACCATCACTGCTTCTGTTTATATTTAGCTGAAAGAGTCATAGAAGGCAGTATATATCAAAGAAAGATTCTCACTTTAAGCTGGTTGTAACAACAAATAAATAGAAACAGAAAACCTTTATCAAAGAATTATTAATCATGGATCTCAAAAGTATGATTACTTGTCTTTTTTGATATCTTTAATTTCTAGTAAAATTTGGAAGAATTTCTATACTCCATACAAAGTATACCTGATACTACATTTACGAAGATGTCAATAGAATAGTTATAGAGAAATGTTAAACAGAAATGTTGTAGAGACTATATATCTGATTCCATAAAACATTCTGGTAGAAAGGATTTCTTTTAAAAAATCAACAAATTATGTAAAGATGAGACAAATTTTGCATAAGGATATATTTAGTAGGCTGTGCCAAGGATAAAGATACATGTGTGCACCTTTTGATTAGCGATCCATACACAGTTGCATCTCTGGCCAAGACGGATGCTTACCCTTGGGTGCAGTTTGGGTGGCACGGATGGCATTCCCGATCCTGATCAGCATACTTGAAGATGAAACTGTTTGCCCCCTGTAAGCCATCTGGACATTTTTCCACACAGTTTGGGCCATCCTTAAAATGGGAGCACTTTGTGCAGTTGTCAGGTCCCTAAAGTGTGAAAAACAAAACAAAATGGACAAAGAAAAATGGGTGCCATTGCCTCTGGAAGGTGCTCGTGTGGCTTAGTTACTCAGACCGCAGCGGTGGCCAGCCCTCCTCCAGAGAGCTGGAGAGCATTTTCAGAAGCACAAATGGAGTTGCTGCTATTGTAGTTTTTCCATCAGCAAAATTATCCAATAACTTTTTCAGAAGGACTTCAGTATTTTTTTTTCTGTCATTTATTCCTGGCAAAATGACAGTGCAACGACATTTGGTAACAATACATTTTTCCTAGGGGTGTTTCATCACAATCACTGGGAATATGTGAATATTCTTACTAAATAGTGAAGAGAAGGAAATGATATGAATTAAGAATTACACGAATTTCATATAAACGTGAGATGTAAACTTTCCTGCTAGTACCATGACTATTTGAACAATGAATTTAAAAAATTTCCATAGTTGAATTATCAGGAATCAGGCAGTTTAGGCAAATAAAAGTTAATTTCCAAGTCACTCTCTATTTCAAATCAGCTTGTGATAATGCTAAAAATCATATCATGTCTATTAATATGGATTTTAGTAAATCATAGTACAATACTGAGAGCACAATAAAGCCATATTATGATGGACAAATATCAAAACCTCCATAATAATAAAAGTAGATACAAACAAAAGAAATTTATATGGAGAAACTTACTCAAAAATGAAGATGATGTATCAGTATGATAAACCTAAATAAAACTAATTCACTTCATATATTTATGTTTATAATGTACAATAGTTGTGTGATATGTTGAACTTTCATAGGCAATAATATGCAAATATATTTAAGTGCCATGACAAAAGTAAAAGTCTTATATTCATATTAAGCATCTAAGAATTTTACCAGAAAAACTGATTTGAATTTGGTGCTGGCGATATTAAGCATGCGAGAAATGATAAGTAATACATTCTCAAATCAGATTAAGAACATTTTGATAAAAATGCTATTTTCTTAAAAGACGCCCATATAGTTACACATTCAGCCATTTTAATTTACTTATTACTAAGTATTATGACTAAAACTACTCGTCAACATTTACTTTTTGTTCTCCTTTTTGAACATCACATCTTTGACCACTCCATGGACTCTCTTGCCTTGACTCCCTTCTCCCCTAAGTTTGTTTATGTTCACATGGTCCAACAATTATGACAGTTCATCCTGAACATAATTTAGATAAATAAGATATAATAAGTATAGAAGGAAATATTTAATATTATTAGGTTTACAATTATGAACAATGTGAATCTGGGAGACAAGAGCAGCAAATATTATACAGAGCTGGATATTATGCAGGGAGTGTGGGGACCTGTCTATTCATGGGCGGGCATTACATCTCACTACAGATGTTAATCCAACAGTAGCCAGACATGGCAAGTGGTGATATAAAGCATCAGGAAATCAAGAAATATACTATTTTAAAATTTAGAGATAAAGGCACAGAGTAGTAGTGTAAACAAGAAGGGATAATCAGGAAGAAGTTTCTGGAAATCCTGAGTCTGGTGAGGTTCAACAAGCACCTGTCTATCTTACTATATTGAGGTGAGATGTTGATATCTACCTATCTACCTATCTATCTAAACATATTCAAAAATATCTAAATCTCGTATTTCTAAATCTCATAAATATATTTGTGTGCATGTGTATATATATATATAAATATATATACACATATATATACACACACACACATAAAAATTATTCTGTGAAACCTAATCCCTATTCAACCTGAAGTGTATGCTACTGGCAATTTCAATTTCCTACCAAAAAAGAATACTTCACATGCTTCCAATGTTAACACCTGCTCATGGATACTTAAGCACGTAATGCTGTCTATTACACAGAATCATTTACTGTGCAAGTATGCTCAGTGGCGTGACTTATTGTACAAGAGACATGCTGATGTCTTCTTGCAGCACACAAGAATAAAACTTACTGTGAGAAATTAGGCAGTTATAGTCAGAATTAGGAATTATTTTTCCATAAAATTCTTCTAATGTAAAATAATGTCCAGGTAAAATCAGAAGATGTAAAATTTATGAAACTAAGATTAAATTCACATTTAATCTTTAGGTATACGTTAATGAAACAAATGTTTTGTGCTTCCTTCTTTTTAAAGCATCTCTTATCTATTTGATTGTATTATCATGATATCAAATCAAATGTCCTGACATAACTAAAAGATGTCCTGACAAATCTCAAAGGAAATGAAATGTACTGATTTTCTATCTCATTTCCATAATAAAGAGATTTAAAGAAATACATATGTATCTAATGCTCGCTCTTCTATCATATTCCTAAAGCTTTTAAGAACCTGGGTGCAGTGAATGAACTGATAAACATAATAACAGAAAAACAGAGGTGGAGACAACAATCTTCCTTTCTCTGATTTTAAGCTACCCTTGGACTTAATAATCTAGACAGAAAACTAAAGGATATGTTAAATCCTGGTAGAAACATTTCATTTTTTTCCTCAGTGACGACTGATGCTTTACTCTGGTAGCCACCATAAGAGACAAAGCCACTATTCACAAGTACCCAGTTCACTCCCATTTCCAGCCCCACAGATGCCGAGAGGGCAGGTGTGAGTTGCTTTGGACAATGAAATTAAGTAGAAGTGACTTCAGACACTGATTTCTAAACTCTCCAGCTTTCTCTTTCCTCACTGCCATGATGTGGGGACCCCATGCAGAGGTAGAGGTGCCATAAATTCAAAGCATCCTGAAATTCCAGACCACCACAGGGAGGAGGGCTGCCTTAGAAAGTTTCCCAGACCTGCAGTGCACTTTACATGAAAAAAGGTTTAAACATTTTTCTGTAAGCTACTGCAGTATGAGGGTTATTGTTTATGGCAATACAAGCTTTATTAACCTGACTTTAACAGCTACTTTAGGTTTTATAAAAATCAGCTAGCCCCCTCAAAAAAATCAGTTCCCTTCTTATATCCCTTCCTTTCTCTAGCTGCCTTTTTGGCTTATATTTTGGTCTCCTATGACTTTGTCTGATGTCCTTTACTTTTCTTCTTTCATTCTCTCCCTTATCTTTCTTGATACGACTATACAGGAATAGGGAAAGTGAGTCAGAAAGGATAAAGTTAAAAAAAAAAAAAAGACCAAGTGCAGACAGATAACAATATAAAAGCAGGGGCTTGCTTTATTTCAAATCTATCCATCTCAAGATTATCCCAGATGTCTGTCACATTTAAATAGGATAATACCATCCCATTTTACATAGAACTGTGATTTTATTCCCAGAAAGCATTTTATCCTCATTACATTACAGACACTGTTGCCTAGGGGGGAAAAAAGTGAAATGAAAAGAGTGTGAAGTTTAGAGTCAGAACTTCTACAGTTGGCTCCCAGCTCTGCATCTTACTGACTTGCTGACTTTGGAATAACTTTCTAATCATTATAATGGGTTCAATTTCTTTGTATTTTAAATGGAGAATGTGCTAGTATGCTTTAGATGTAATAGTGTTTGGAAACTATAGATATTTATCAATTATTATCAGGGAAACATTGAGAGGTCAAGAAAATGAGATTTCAACAGAATAAATCATAAGACTAGGTGTGGTAATTTCAACTAGCTTTATAACTTCTTCCTCTATCTATCTCAACGTCAGTCTCATGAAGAAGTTTCCAGAACCTCTTGGATATCTTAAGTGACATATACATGGCACAAAAAACCAACTCTGCCTCTAGTTTTGATAAACAGCATGTAGACCCAGAAACAGGCAAGAACCCAACATACATTGTAAAGGCTGAAAACAAGCAACCCCTCAGAGGAAGCAGAGTTTGAGCTATTGTTTGAGCTCAATCCTGGCAGTTTTTCAGATACCAGAACCTAAAAGACACATGTTCTTACCTGCCTTAGCATTTCAAGGCTTACAGATCAAGTGACAAGTAAGTTTCTTTGATTTCATGCTCTAATCTTCCACAGAAGAGTGATTCGACTTTACTGGGCTTTTTCTACGTTACACTTACTGCCTTCTCTAATCTCTAGACACGTGCATTCACAATTTTAGCCCTGGGTTGTGATTTTAAACATATGGCCCAGCAACGATGTCCTTACAGGACCAAAATGTGTTGATTAAAAACCTACTTTTTCTTTCTTAGTTATCAAATAATTTTGAAAATTCCAAGAACAAGAATTTTTAGGGTTTTTTTTTAATGTATATTTTTATAAATTCTCTCAATTCCTTTGAGGAACAAAGGAATGAACACATAGACTGCAAAGCCATAGAAATTAAAACAAACTAATAGGCTGGTTATTTACTCCCATGATTCTACACCATAGGAGGCAGCATGAGGAACTGAAAAAGCATGAGACTGCTCTTGCAGCTTGCCTTGCTCGGCGCAGACAGCCAAACCCTTGGTTGTTGTCATTGTATGTTTTCAAAATCTCAGTCTCTCTGAAAGAGATTTTTTTTTCATTCAATGAGTTATGGTTCCCAGATATGTTAGTTTTTAGAGAAGTCTTATAGAGATAGCTCAACTTATTTTAACTCCCCATTATAGAATTCCTCTTTCCTGTGTTTCATGACATTCTTTAAGGAATGCACATTTCTCACGCTGCAGACGAATTGTATTTTTCCATTACCGTCCTTAGTGGAAAAAGAAAACCACTGCACATGCCCTTTGCATACTTACTTGAAGACCATTACATATTAAATTATCTTTTAGACTTTGGTTCTTCAGGCCAAATCACACCACTTCTTTCTCTCAGAGGTCTGTTTTTCCAAGCTTACTCATCCTTGCAGTAGTCCTCTGAACTGTCCAAGTTTTCCACGCCCTTCTTTAGATGAAGTTCCAGAATGGCTCACTGGGGCCTAATGGAAGTTTGGACGGCTCAGTGATATTTTTTTCCTAAGCTAATTAACTGCTGAATAAGCACTCTGGTAGAAAAATTAAAACTACTTAAATTCCAAATGAATTCTTGTGAATGTGAGCTTTTGTTGAGCTCTTGGCTACACTCAAATGCTGATCCTTGAATTACCTATTGAGAGATGACCCCATACACAATAAACTGGAAATTTGTCTAAAGGATGAATATGACACTTTGGAATGACAAACTCATTCTGACCTCACTACTAAGAAAAAGCCTGAATGATGGAAACAAAAGGAAGGTCTAAAAAACAATTACCATTTTCTCCACAAGGCTAAATTCAAACCATATAAATGTCAACTTATTCATAAAGATTTCCCTGATCCATAGCCCCTTCTTCGATTTTCACAGCTCGTTTTTTCCCTCTGCCATAGTATTTATCAAACAGCTTTAGATTTTAGTTTCTGAAAGCTTGTCTTCCTCCTTTTTTCAATTGTCCTTACAAGTGCGTCATAGTCAAATGATCAAACACAGGTATAAATGTGCTACAGATACCTCAAACACAACATAAAGTTTCACATTTACTTGTCTTTGTATGTTTCTTCATTCCAGGTTCTTCTTCAAAGCAGAGCTCAAACATCACCTTTCTCTGGCCTCTCTTGGTGCCCCAATTTCCATCTTAAAGATTTAGTTTCTCTCTTATTTGTGTTCTTAACAACAACTCATACATATTTATATTTTATCAATTATTTTGCTTCAATTTAATTATTTGTGTACCTCTCTTTTCAATTCAGTGCAGTTCTACAAGGACAATTCCATATCTTCTTTTTAGATGCATGAACTGGGACATAAATATTTAAGAAACTGAAGTTTTAAGTATTTTATCTCTACTGCTAAGCTATAGCCTCCTGAGGGGAGAAGGTCAAATGTGTTTCCCTATAGCATGCTGTAAATACCTACTGACTGGATGGACAAACGACAAGGCAACCCCACAACGAACATCCACACCTGACACTGAATAAGCCAACACAAGCACAGATGTCTTCAGGCTTACCGGGCCATGGCACGTGAGGACGCCGTCGTCCATCTTCTCACACTGGGGGTCACACTCCACACAGATGGAGCCATTCTCAAACTCCCGAAATTCACTGCGAAAACATCAGCAGCACGAGGCGGTGTAAGCAAACAAGCTGTCAACTTAACAAATGAAGGAACATCTGCTAAAAGTCCTATTGGCAGAGTAAATTCTAGAGTCTGTTTCTTTATGTGCCAGCAGCATCAGAGTCATTTCCCTGTACATTAACGAGTAAGTTTTCCATTAGGGGAAAAGATAAACTGCAGCCAGATGGCTCTCCTTGCCCTCCACTGGGTTCAACGACAGACTCATTCAGGAAACCTCTCTCTTGTGAGAGATATTCCAGCAGCATCAAAAAAAAGAAAAAAAAAAACAAAAAACAGAAAAGTATGACTCTTTTGATGACACAGCAGAACCATTTTTACTTTTTTAAGTAAGACTGTGCCTGTTTGTCTCTATATAAAATTTTACTCTTGGCTGAAGCTTTATTTTTTAAACTTTGGGAGAACTATTGTATTTATTTTGTTGCTAAGTTACATGAATGTTCCCCATCCTTGTCCTTCAAATCCCAAGACTCTTCAATTTATTTTTAGTGAAACTTCAAAAAACGCTTTGATTTCTTTTCTTCTTTTAAAATATCTGCCTTGGAGAATTAGAGAAAATATCTTTTTATGGTAGATTTTATTTTCTTAGATTATTGATCTAATATCACAACATCTTTTTCAGTTCAAATTCTTTTTGAAGTAATTCTATATGGTATAAAATTAAAAAAAATAGTTTAATGGTAACACTCTAAAACTTTCTAGTTAAAATCTGAGATGATGGTTATCCCCTCCTAAAACCCTCACATTTGGTGGCTATTTAAATATTAAATGTTACCAATATGTAAGTTTTCTAATCACTATCTACTCCAAAAGTTTCATTTCAATAATTGGGTATCAGTCATGTACAATATGTTGAAACTAAACCATTTCCACTAATGTGTGAGAGGATGAGGTATTGGGTATAGACAATTTAGAATGTCAGTTAGGAGCCAATAACAAAACTTGACTAAATATTTATAGCTACTTTATCATTTTGTGCCTTTGTATCATGAGCGACCCGTTCCAAACTAACAGCACTGCAAATATGGCAATTACGGATTAATTAGGTGATAAATTCAAATTCATTTTTCCCTAGAGTGAAGTATTCACTTACTTTTATTGTGAACTATCTCATTTGACTATTGTAAAGCCTTACAATAACCAAAAGCCTTTTGACTGAAATCCAAAGGGTGGGCTATATCTTCTGTTGGTTAGATTAAGATGACATCTAGTTCAAGGCAAAATAATTGTTTGGTTTTCAAAATAAATAGTATAAGCTGTGGTTTAGTTATGCATGGATGTACGTATTTCACTACATGGATTCTGCATTCTTAAAGTAAAGTGTTGGTTTGCTGTGGATTAACTTTTCATGAATTTTTGGGGGTTTCAATTACTTACAGATACTAACTACTATATATAAAATAGACAAACAAGGTCCTATTGTATAGCACAGGGAACTGATTTTCCATACCTTGCAATAGCCTATAATGGAAAAAGAATATGAAAAGATCTGTATGTCTGTACAACTGAATCACTAGGCTGTACACCAGAAACTAATGCAGGATTGTATATCAACTATAATTCAATTAAAAACATAAATAAATAAAAATGAGTAAGTAAATAAATAAAATCGTAATTACATAAAAAGTTTTTTCTTCTGCACGTTTCATCAACATGAGTGATATAAAGTATTCAAAAGAGGAAATCTTCAGAATATAAAGGTCAAAATGACCTGGTGTTGGGGAAGTGGGGGATGGGGTGGTAGTTAAATTGTAAAGAGAATCAAGAGCACTACATGTACAATGAAATTATACGATAGTTACAGCAAAGCCTGTGATGGTCAGCAAAGTCCTGCTTCTGAAAACAGTTTCTTGGGTGACTGAAGAGCTACAATTCTAAATGAAGGTAATAGTTTTTATGATACTAAAACATAGATCATGCTTTTCTTTCTCTTCTCCAAAACTCCCTTCCACAAACACAGAGTTGAGGAGTACAATGAATACGTCATAAAAAAACATGGAGACAACCTCGCTGCCTTTTATTTTATAGACTAGACTTATATTTGTATGGCTTCTGGCTCCCTTCCTTTCTGATCTCAGAACAGATTCTCTTTGTAGTTTCTTTACTGTCACTGTCTCCATCACTGCTTTTTCCCTTCCCTGTCTCCTAATGATTCCGCGATGACTTTGTCAGAGATCCCCTTTCACTTGAATCTGACCTAACAAATCACATTCGATTTAGCGTGAGCTTTGCTCACTGAGCTTTGTGTTTTTGCTGCCACACATTTCTCACAGTTTCCTTGTGCTACCTTTGCCAATGCTGTGATCAAAATGAAAACAAATAAATGTATGTATATGCATGACTGAAACACTATTTGCTACACCAGAAATCGACACATTGTAACTGACTATACGTCAATAA
This sequence comes from Camelus dromedarius, assembly GCF_036321535.1. Taxonomy (NCBI): domain Eukaryota; kingdom Metazoa; phylum Chordata; class Mammalia; order Artiodactyla; family Camelidae; genus Camelus; species Camelus dromedarius. Next base: position 63,646,882 of record NC_087439.1, on the reverse strand, counting down.
TATTTCTAACAAATTTAAAACTGAAACATTAAAGAAAAACAATGGCCATCCAGAAAGGACACTGGATGAAAATCGGATGTCCTGAATTCTGGGGTTGGCTTGCTACTTCCACAGGGTTGTGACCTGGCCAAAACTTACATTCTACCAGTTCTCACTGTTCATAAGGTGCTTCTGTTAGATAAAATGATTTCTAGAGATTCCATTCTCTCTTTCAAGTTACACATACATATTCAATAAATTTTTGATGTAACATTCACTTAATGTAATTAAATTCTATTAGTTCCATTTAATGGCATCAGTTGCTACACACAGACAAGCACATTTTAATCTGAGGTATTTTATGTACAGAAAATATCATTCTTTCATAATAATGTCAACAAGCATGAACACAATTCAATGACACAAGCAGCAAATAACTTGCTATTCATTATCAAATTAAAGAATTGACTGTACTTCATAAAATTACAAGTTGAAATTTTCCTGACAAAACTATTAAATTCTTCTTTTAAATTGTTTTTATACTTAAAATTCTAACGTTAATTTTTTTCCCCTAAATTTCATGGAAGAAATTGGTTTTGGTCATCTTTCAAAGAAGAGACGTATCAGTATTATTATAATCCATAGATTTTTATCTTTCTGATGTAAAATGCAAAAATACAGTGTTATCTGGGATCATGAAAACAGTTGTTAAAATGGGAAAATTCATGAGGCAGAAGAAGAAATGGAATAAAGAACTTCAAAACTACACTTTTACAAAACTGTTGAGAATCTGTTCAGTGAGCAATATAGGAAAATTTGACTCAGGGACAGTACTAAAAATGCATCATCATATTAATGAAGGACAACTGCGATGCATGAAATGGTGTGTTAGGATGAAGTGATTTTATGAGTATATGAAATGCCATGCAACAAGGTATATACTAGGTTTTATTGTTGGCAATTTGATTATTGTACTATCAGATGGAATTTAAAATACTTGATTTAAAGTATGTCTTGGGTTATCTTTAGGAAGTGACAGAACACTCTCAAAAATCTTTTCAACTAGAAACTACAAAGGTGATTTCTCTATAGGGCTAAACAGTTGTCAGAGATACAGAAACATGTTTTATTCCTAACACAATCAAATAGACACACAACCTGAATGGAAACAAATCAAAAGTATGCAGTAATTCCTCTTGAAAATTAATAGGAAAACATGAGAAAAAAAGACTGTTGAGGCATATGCTAGGAAATATTACTTGTAACAATGTCCTTCATAAAGAAAATAGAAATATATTTTTTTCAACTTTGTATAAGTTTAAATTATTATCATTTATTAAGAATTACCTATTTTGGTACACTTTTTAAAATGTGTGCACGACAGTTAATATGCATGTTGCCTATCTTGTTAATTTAAATCAAATTATTTTGCCTTAAAACAATTCTTTTATATGTTTCTCCTTTATACAACAAAAGCTCTCCTAAAAGTCTTGGTCAGCACACACATTCTGAAACTTTACCATTTTATTGTCAATTTAAAATCTAAGCCAATCAGCACCTCAAAGTTCATGAGATAAAGGCTGCTTTGTAAGATGCCTTACCCATCGTAGAGGTTACACGATTCTATGCAGGTCCTTCCCCTGCTGAAGCGACGGCATGACAGACACTGGTCTGGCCCAGGTCCCCAGCACCCATCGTTTGAACAGAGATGGTTACACACCATTCCTTCTGCAGCTGAAAAACACACCAAAATCAAGGGGAAATAAAACAGAAGCCTATGTCAAAACTTATCATTTTAATAGGAATCTTCCTAAGTAAAGCTATTTCTGAAGGGGTCTGTTTGAAAGAGATCTATGGCAGATAACTTTGCTTGCCTACCCAGTCACATGGCCCACGCCACCCTTGGCTTCTGCCACATTGCAGAGCCCCCGTCCCTGTGTGTGTAACATCACTGCATTTTCATAAGACTGAGCAAACAGCCATTGCCTAGATCAAAACTCTAGGGAGGAAGAGTGACAGACATTAACCTTCCAATTAAGGTAAGGAACAAAACACACTGTTCTAAGGCAGCATCCTTGGCTCCACTAATACACCAAACTTTGTGACTTCAATTTCATATGAGAACTTCATGCAGAAATAGAATGAGTGATATTTGTCATAAAAAAAAAAAACAAAAATTAAAAGAGGAAAAGAAAAGGAAGACTATATGAAAGTGAACAAGAGAGGAAAGAAATAGAAATAAAATACAAGTTTGTACAGGCCTCTGGTATACTCTGACTAAGCTTACCTTGATACTGAGTCAAACTGACACACGCAAGAAAAGCATTTTAAAATAATTTTAAACAAAGTGTAGAAGTTATTTATGAGGAAGTATTGAGATTAAATGAGTAACAATGTTCTTTAGTCTTATCTCTATATTTTTTGTTGTTGGGGGGGTGCCAACAAATTTGGTGGCTATGTTTTAAAATTGCCACTGAAATTCACCACCTCTGTCCCCCTTTATACCATATCATATTTATTCAGTATATTATTTATACTGAAAAATGTAATTTTAGTGAAGTGATAGAAATTGAATAAGAAAGGCCAATAAAAACTTCAAATGCTGTTCTGGGTGTCTGAAAAGTGATTTGAGGCATGTGAAACACAATTGCATGTGATTTTCATAAAATATTAACAATTTCCTAGAAGATTAAAAACATCAAAAGCCTTTTCACCTTCCTGTTAGTTACCAACTCTACTAATTAGGGGATGTAACTTGTTATGACAAGAGCATTTGTGAGATGGGATGGGATAGCACTGAATATGTGATTGTAATTTAAAGAGGGATCCTATCTGTGAAAGCTGTCTCTCTAACAAATGCTTGAGAAAGTGAATTGCCAGCATCTGTGATGCTGATTAGTTTTAAAATAGTGAAACAAAATCTTCCAATTCATGTATTCTTTTTTCTGATATCCCAGAGCTTTAAGGAGGCTCCTGTGTTAAACTGCATAAAATTCTTTCTCATGACAGACTTAGATCTATCAAGGTATCTTTTCACAAGCAATTCTCCAATGAAGACACTGAATGATCAATAGGCACATGACAAAATGCCCAGTATCACTAATTATCAGAGAAATGCAAATCAAAACTACAATGAGGTATCACCTCACACCAGTCAGAATGGCCATCATTCAAAAGTCCACAAATGACAAATGCTGGAGAGGCAGTGGAGAAAAGGGGACCCTCCTACACTGCTGGTGGGAATGCAGTTTGGTGCAGCCACTGTGGAAAACAGTATGAAGATTCTTCAAAAGACTAGGAATAGACTTACCATATGACCCAGAAATCCCACTCCTGGGCATATATCCAGAAGGAACCTTAATTCAGAAAGACACTTGCACCTCAATGTTCACAGTAGCACTATTTACAATAGCCAAGACATGGAAACAGCCTAAATGTCCATCAACAGATGACTGGATAAAGAAGCTGCGGTATATTTATACAATGGAATACTATTCAGCCATAAAAATGACAACATAACGCCATTTGCAGCAACATGGATGTCCCTGGAGAATGTCATTCTAAGTGAAGTTAGCCAGAAAGAGAAAGAAAAATACAGTACGATATCACTCATATGTGGAGTCTTAAAAAAAAAAGAAGAAGAAGACACATGAACTTAATTATAAAATAGAAACAAACTCAGAGACATAGAATACAAACTTGTGGTTGTCAGGGGGGAGGGATGTGGTTAGGGACAGACTGGGAGTTTGAGATTTACAGATACTGACAGGTATATATAGAATAGATAAACAAGTTTATACTGTATAGCATAGGGAAATATAGTCAAGATCTTATAGTAGTTCATGGTGAAAAATAATATAAAAATGAGTATGTGTATATTCATGTATGACTGAAAAACTGTGCTGTACACCAGAAACTTACACAACATTGTAAACTGACTAGAACTCAATAAAAAATTTTAAAAAATAAAATAAAATGTATTTTTCCCTGCCTAAAAATAAGAAAAGCTATCTTTTCACTCCACAATTGCTTAATTGAATAATCTCTTCCAATATAGTTTAAGAGAGAAACTGTGTGTGTGCCTAGCAGTTTTATTGAAGTATACATGACATATACTGCTCATATATAAAGTGTACAATCTGATGTTTTGACAGATACATGAAATCATGACATATATATATATACATGAAACCCAGGCAAAGAATATATTCATTACCTCCAAATATTCCTCATGACCTATGTAATCCCTTCCTCCTGCCCCATTCTCAGACAACCATTGGTCTGCTTTTTCAATATACATTAGCATGCATTTCCTAGAATTTTGTAGAAATATACAGTATGTATTCTTTTTTTATATAGTTTCTTTAACTCCACATACTTATTTTGAGATTTATCTATGTTGCTGTGTATATCAGTATTCATTCGCTTTAATTACTCATTGCTCTGTATCCTCAGCTCAAGGAGTCTATGGCTAGAGGTGTAATGCCCAATTTCCCCCAGACCCCTTTGCCTTAATAATTCCTATTTATCCTTTCCATCTCAGATTGCTGTCCATCTTTCTGTGGGCTCACCTAATGCTGTCTACACATTAAGTTAGGCCAACTGTAATTTTTAAGAGTAAACATGTGGGCATAGTTGAATGTTTCCACATTTTTCTTAAGTACATTTATTGAGGACTTAGTTAAATAAGCAACCCTGCATTATTATCTACTACTAATATGGTGTCTAATCGTCCTCATAGCCCTGAAAGGTAGATGTTATTATTAACTTACAGAGGAGTAACATGTAAATAATTGCCCAAGGCTGCATGCCTAGTTGTAAGTAAGGATTTGAATCTATGTTGCTCTGACCACAAAAACTGAACTATTACAACTACATCATATCTTTCAGCCTTTATCGGAAAAGATTCATAGTATCTGTCGAAATACTTTATAATAATCAAACCCATGCCTCTACATATGGTAAGTAAGGCAAACAGCATACGTAGGTAGTCTTGTGCCATGAAAGAGAAGGTCTTTTTTTTGCCTGTGTACTTGTAGACAGGTACTTCATTTCAATATTTGGAGCTAATCCATTTACTTTCACACATGCAGCACAGTAGCAAGATCCATTATTTAAGCTTGCCTCTATTTTAACAAAAGCAAGTTCAGTATTCTCTGTAAAGGTCGAAATACTAAGCACATTATTATCTCTCAAAATTTTAACAGACAGGTACAATTCAGATGAGATAAAGGAAAAAAACTATTTTACAGCTTCCAGAGAAAACACAGAGGAAGTTAAAGGTTGCCTAATAGCCACAGTGCTAAAGTTTCTTTAGCGAAGTTTATAAGGGCATTTTGAACTGTAAGCCACTGAATGGGCCTCCCTCTCTTTCCCATGGGGGGCTATCATTCTGGGAGGTCAGAGGGCTGTTGAATTCTTGGTGCTGATTGAAAACTTATTTTCTCTTAAAAATTTTAAAGAAGTAGCTTCCTTGGCCTTTTGTTCTATGCTTTGTGGAGACACTTCCCATGGTTTCACGCTGCCAAAAATGACCAACCAGCCTTGAATATCACCATCTAGTCATTTGAAAAGAATTAGAAGAAAGTAATTTATTATGGTTTTCTGCCTATTCCAGCTTTCCTGCAGGAGATACTCGTTCCCTGATCCAAAACTGCTCTGAAATGGAACATCTGAGTAGAGACTAAGGGAGGCAGTAGGCAGTAGAAAAGACGGTAGGAGTTTGGGCAAAACTAAAAATCTCTTCTCCAACTAACGTCAAACCATTTAACAGAAAATCAAAGCAGTAATCTTTCACCCTTCCACGTATTGTAAAGTTCTATCACCCTTGGGAGAGAGAGGATAAAGCGACGAGAGTGAGGGGTTTTCAAACCTGAAAAAAACAATGTGAGTTGGTGAAATAAATAGATCAAAAGTTGATGTACTATCATGGAATGGGCGGTATCAAGGGAGTGCTGATGGCTTTGTGAACAACCTAAAGGAAGAAACTGAAAACATGTTTGAGGGCCTTAGACAGAAGTTTGATACACAAACATTCTGAGGCACTGATTATATTTTCTACAAGAATAGGAAGATGTTGAATGCAAACGGAGATTCATGACACTGTGCAGTATGATTCTGAATATACTCATTCATTACCAGTTGCTTTCATAATATAACTTTTGGGGTTTTTTTCCCCTCTTAAAGATTTCCACTGATAATCATGTTTATCCCATGAAGATGTATATAGAAAAATTGTACATAAATGTACATGTTTCAGAATATGAAACACTCTCTAAATAACCTTAAAATGGCTGAATGCATATAAAAATAGATATTATAACTTTAAATTTTAATTTCACTCTTTTATTCCTTTTTAATTCTTCATCTATTACATAAAATTTGATTTTACACATTTATATTCAGTTACTTTTATTGAATTATCTTTCTTACACCTTACATTATTATATATTAACAGGAAGTCACTTAAACATCAGAATTCTGCATTTTTAATAACTACAAGTTTTTGCTTTATAATTTCTCACCCACTGATTAGAGGCAAGTCAGGTTAAAATGTTGTTATCTGTGATAAAAACTAAAGCCTACAGTAATCTTGCCTTTTATTGCTGAGAGGCACTTCATTCTTTCAGAATTTCCAGATTACAAAATAGAAGGGATGTCATTTCTGAAACTATAACTGCTTATTACCCTTTTGATAAGAACACAGAGAACATTTTGTAGCATTGTTAGTAATTAGACATTGTGCTGTTTCAAATACAATGAGAAAATGTTACTTGATTTTTTTTTTACAAAGAACAGTGTATTAATGTATAACTTTGGTAAAATCTTAAAAGTACAATTAAGATTTTCTATGTTCTTACTGCTTAGAATAGTGACTTCACTATATTCTAAGTTATGCACTTTATGACCCATGGTGAGCTATGGTTTACTGAAAATTGTGGCAAAGTTCACTAATTACCCAGAAAATATTGGCTATGAGAGCCAAAGGATGATTCCTCTGACCTGGCAGATCTTTGTTTGGAAATGCACAGTTACCCAAGAGAGTATGGGCTGGGCTAGAAGTGTACAAATCAAAGGCATATTATGTGTGACAGAGAAGGTAAGAAAATCTGTGACTTTAGCAATGCATTCTTAAAACAAGGAAAACCTTAATTTACAAACAAAATTTATTTTTCTACAATGTACAACTTATTAGAAATGATAATGTTGACAATACAATTTTACTGTGATTTATAGAAAGTCAGAATTTCTCATGATACTATAAAAAGTAAAATAAAATGTTTACTATTTTGCAGTTATTGTCACTCTGACCACAGAAAAAACAAAATAATATGTTAAGAAAACATTGTTGTATTTTCCACTGGTGTCAGATACCCTCTGTTCTCTACTCATCAAACCTTTGTCCCAACTAAGTGTCAAGATTCACGTTCAGATTAAATTCTGGACATGCAGTGACTCATTGTAAAATCGAATTGTATTGTCATCCAGAGGGTTCAGTTATTACCAATTAACTATAGTTTTGCAATTTCCTTTTTCCATATTTATATTCAATGAGGTGGATTTTTCTACTATCAAAATTCAGGAACATCAAAATCACAAATACATATAGAAATTTATATTCCTTTTATATTCTTTGTGCAAAAGAATATATTCTTCATTATCAAATATTTGTCTCCTGAACCATTAATCTAAAGTTCATATTTTGTCAATATATTTATAAAACACTGACTCTATTACTTATCATAAAGTCAACCTTAAAATGTTTTAGTTATAAGAGAAAAGGTAAAAAACATATTTTAGAGGAGTCTCAAGCATAAACTGTTTTATTCATTTAAGATCTCGGGAGGTTGTTTTTAAATTCTTAAATGTCTAGGCTCCTATTAATAATTATTCTTATTTCTTTTATGCCTATCACCAGTTGACACGTTACTTGCAAATTTTTAAATCACCACCTTGATGATGTGAAGTTTTCATCTGCCTAAAAGAAAGAAGACCCTCAATATTTCTCCTTGTTTTCTTGTTCCCCCAAAAGGAACTTCTCATTAAGTAAAAATTAAATATTGAATCTCCACACCACATAATGTGGTTATAGGTTTATATACACTATACAATATCTCTTTACTAGGAAAGAGCTTGACTGCACTATAATAGTTACAGTTAACCATGTATAGCACTTATTTTGAGCCAGGTATTCAATGAGCTGAGCATTATTATTACACCTGTTTTACAAATGATAAAACTGAGGTACAGAGATGTTAAGTAGCTTACCAAAGGCCAAGCTCCTAGGAAATAGTTTTGCTGAGATTAAAATCCAGACTACTGACTCTAGAGTGTTCTCTTGATCATTATGCTATATAGGGCATTCTTCAGTAAATCAACAGATTTTCTTATGTACATCCATCACTTTCTCCTTATTTGGAGAGGAATCATGGTGAAATGAAGAGTATGAATTTTGAAATTAGATACACATTGGGTTGAAATTCTGAATGTGATTTTAATAGTTCCAAACTTTGAGAATATTATTCAATATTCTGAATATTTATATATTCATCTGAAAAATTGTGATAATTAAACTTTACAGGGTGGTGGTGATAACTAAACTATACAGATTGAGAAGTAGAATCTGGCACTTTTTTGCTATTTAGCTGAAATATTTCGGATACCTAAAGTCAGTGAGAAGAGATAGATTATTCAGTAAATTATGTTTGATCAATATCCTAATTAATTGAAGATTTTTCAAAAATTATGCTATACCAAAACTTATAGATGGATTAAAAATTTCAGTATAGTTTTAAAGTACTAGAAGAAAAAGACTAAGACCATGCCAAGAATATAAATATAAAAAGAAAAAGAAAAACGTATCCATTTAACTAGATAAAAACATAAAATGTTTGTTTATAAAAAGATAATTTTTTAATTACTTATAGATGGAAAGTTATACATAATATATTTAAGAGAAAAATATGATGTATTTAATGTCATGAGACCTTTCAAATCCAGAACTGAAAATGGTTAAAGCTCATAACTATCTAATTTTCAAGAGAAGAAATATAAATGATTAGTCAACACATAAAAAGAAGCTCAATGTCAACCAAAAAACTTAAATTTAAAAGGCGCCTTTTTCATACTTCAGATCACCAAAGACCATGGATAATATTCAGTGTTGTAAAGAGCAGTGGAATATTCCCTGTCAAACACTGTTTAGGACAAGTGCAAACCAATCCACTATTTTTGAAAGGTGATGTAGCAATATCTAACCAAATTTATTATCTGTAACCTCATTTACACAGAATTTCCACTTATGAGCATTTAGCCCAAGGAAGTAATTGCACAGTGTAAAATGACTTATGAACAAAGATTCACATCATGGAAGCATCGACATGAAAACTAGAAAATAAATTAAATTACCATTAATACGGCACTTACTCAATAAGTATTTTTATACACAGACTTGAAAAAGAATAAGGAAGAGCTCTATATACTGATATGGAAGACCCTCAGAATATATTAAGTAAAAGGCATAGATGGCTGAACAGTATTTAAATATATATGGTATGAACCAATTTATATATGAAAATGTTTCATTACCTATCTACCAAACATTTTTCTACTGTTTTGATTTCTAACAATGATAAAAATGCTATTATAATTAGAAAAATAAAATTATTTCCATTTTGAAAAGTAATTATAAATATAATTTCTCTCATGTTTATGTTGGTTCAAGTGTATATATATGCAAATATCCCTAAAATAGAGATGTATGAGTTCAAATGTAACTCAGATTCTGAAGTTTGGTGTAATATTTATCTCTTCACTGTTTATATTCTGGCATTAAAAGTTTATGCTTAAATATTTAAAGAAACTTCAAATACTTTATATACCTACTCTAAAACTCCTTCCAGTTAGCACTGTTTTGTCCCTACCATAACCATACACATAAAACAGGCAGAAAATGTCCTAGCTTTTCATGTCCTGGAGTTTCTCTCAACCTCAATCTCTTCAAACCATAAAGTCTGCTTTGAAATTTGTGACTTAAAAGAATAAGATTGCTCAAGCCATGGTCACACTTTATAGATGAGGTGAAGTTTTTCTTCTCTTGTCATTACTATTTTAAAGCATGCTGAACTCCAAAAATCACTGTTAAAAATCAAGACTGTCTTTTCTTTTAAGTTGCCAGTCCAACACACAGATTTAGATCAGAGTATTTTATGGTGACTGTGTGTGTGAGCATTTACGTGTGTGTATGCAGGGATGTGCACGTGTGTTGTATGTGTACATGCATATACATTGCACTATATATCTGTGTATGCATATGTCTTATAATGTGTGTGTGCTTGTCTATGTCTGGTTGTAGATTATTAGGAGATAATATCTAAAAATGCAGTATTTATGATGCATTTTAAATGAGGCAAATATTTAAGTCTTCGCATTTGCAGATAATGCTATGGATGATAAAATGGCTTTAATCAAAAATGTGCAACCACTGCAGGCTGAATTTAACATCAGTAACATTACCTCTGAGGTCAAGTTTATAAGGTAGTTACATTTCTGAAAACGCAGGATCCAGAATACGATGAGACTGAAACCCAAATTATGATAAATAGATTTCATGCAAAAATTGTTTATTCTAAGATATTAAAAATAAAATATATATATGCTTAATTTTATACTATGGTACCACAAAATTGCTTTCTTCTAACTGCTTCATTTCTTCCTGAAACTGTAAAGTCAACTAAGTGTATAGAACAATAAAATATGTTCACAGTGTGAAAAATGGCTAAACTCTGTCCAAGAGAAACAACACTGAAAGTTGAACATGTTAGATTTTTAGTGTATTATTATTATTATTATTATCATTATTATCATTATTATCTTTCTTTCAGTTGTTTGAAATGTTTAGAAGTCTTAAAGAGGTATGAAATAATTACATAAATTTTTCCTAGCTTGCTTTTTTACATTTAATCTCTTTCTGCATTTTCTTATTTGCTTTTTATTCAGGCTCACAAAAGACAAAAGAAGGGATTTGTAAAATGATTAAATGAGTCAAAGAAGAATAGTTTTCTCTGATTCTTCTATTTTTTTCTTTAGTTTTTTTTTATAATTAAATTTTATCTTTATAAGGTAGTAGTACTATCATTTGTTTTCATTTTGTTTTGCTTTTTTTTTTTTTTTGAAGAAAGTGGAAGAAAAGGAGAGTATAATCCTGACTTAGGAGAGTATTTATAAGTTCGTGTTGAAAAAAGTTCTATTTTACTTCCATGAATAATCTACTCAGTCTAGGGCATGTCCAAACACACATACAGTAATGTGGGATAAGAAGCTTAAGTATTAGAGAAAAAGAAAAACAAGCCTTCTGTCAGGAATCAGAAATGTATAAAATGAAGGAAATAATCCAGACTAAATGAAAGGATAAATCTCACTCAGTGTGAACATGCATATTTTGATACATAATAAGATTTTATATTTCTTGATACTGTGTAGAATGTGTAAGAACTCAAATTCACTCAAAATAACACTCTCATGTTGCAATAGATGTCTTTTCTCTGGAATATACTTTGAAGGATCCAAAACAGCTATCATGTGAGTTCCTCACAAATTGTAAGTCGTAATTTATAAAAATTACTAACCTGAGCTGCCTTAAACACTTTTTGGTACAAAATGAGATATAAATACATTAATTCATTGAGTACTTAACTTAGTAAACTTAAATCATATTGGCCTCTTTAAGAGTTTACATTTAAAAAAAAATGTCCTGTACTATTCATTCATATACACAAACAATGAATTTAATCATTACTTGTGCATATCCTTGTGATGGTTCCAATGGTGACATCAAAGAAGCAAGAAGACTTCCTGAAAGCAGAATGTTTCTAAGGAATGTGACTTTAAAAAGGACTGACTCAACATGACCACAACAAGAGCACGCATTTGTAAACAGATCATTTGAATTCTAAGTCTTTTTATTTGATATTTATCATAAGCAAGTCACTACTATATGCACAGTCGAGGCACTTGTAGGATGTAAAAGAAAGCCATACTCAAGAGAAAAACAGGAAAGAATTAAGTATTAATCACTGGAATACCAAAGAATAAGAAAGGAATGACATAGGTATGTACTCATGGAAACATTACTTGCTTCTGTGTAACAAAGAAGTGATGCTGCGGACCAACAAGGAGCCAAATAATGAAAAAAGAGATAGTGCCATGCCCACAAAAAATGCGTTTATGAAATTAACTTTCTTCTTGAATAGCAAACTTCTGGAACAGCATGTTTTACACATTTCAGAAGAACACGTCTTTTTTTTTCACCACCCCTAAATGGCAAATACTTTGTTATTCTGATATCAAATTCACTGAAACAAAAAGTAAACAGAAAATTTAAATAGAGTGGGTTTCCACAAACTGAATGGATCCAAGGAATTGCCTGGGATGCTCTTTAAACATTTAGATTCCCAGGTTCCACTTACACCTCTTGAGTCTAAATCTCCACAGGAGGGTTCTTAGGATTAGGCAAGATTTGAGAACACTCAATATATTATAAGAACATGCAAGATATTATAAAAAGTCATCTATTCTGATTACTTTATACCAACCTTTCTTTAAGGGTTGAGAAAAAGAGGGCAACAATTCTGACCTGCTGTTATTTTTAATTGTTTGGTCCAATGCAGAATCGGAGAAAAATGTTCAAGTTTCTGGGTTTTAATGTCTGGGGAATGTACTTACTGCAGTTTTCAGCCTTCCTGTTGTCCCGGATCACTATTCTTTGGTTGATGGTGCTGAAGAGTGTCGTCCAGTTAATGGTATGATAATAACACAGGTTGCTGTTGTCGGTGATGTAGATGTTTCCTGCACTGATTTCCTTCAGGGACTGGAATTGTAGAGAAGTGATGCCCTGCTGCTTGAGGATAAGCAAGGAAAGGCCACTGAAGAGAGGGGAGGAGGAAAAAAGAAATGGGACAATAATAATTATCTCTTGGCCATGACATGCATTCTTGAAGTAAAGTAAGGATGTCATATCTTACTCCAGGAAGAATGTTAATAGAGCATTAAAAAGATTGAATCGATAAATCTGTGCTCAGAATATTGTTTCCTTTACATGCTATGTAAAACATGACAGTTTTAAAAGTAATGATTTGACCCCCAAAAAAGTTCACCCTTTAGAAGCATGAATATCAATGACATCTCCATTTCTTGTCTACATATGTGCCACTGACGCTGCTCACTGCCTGACCTCCTCCTACCCTCCAGATCTTAAGTTCCTCAAGGATGAAATCCTATATTAAGAATAAATAATTAAATAAATGTTTATGGAGTGACTTATCATCTATCTAAAGTAAGATATTAATTCTACTCTATTTAATGGATGAAGGTAAATATCACAGAATGACTATCGATGTTTAGCTTTAATTTATACCTGAGAAATCAAAGTGTTAATTGTAATAATTGAAATATGTATAAGTAAGGATAGGAGATACCAAAAATTAAACTAAAACTATAAAAAATACTCAGAAGGCTTGGACAACTAAGAAAGCATCTCTAAAAGTTAAATAACAACCACACTGTGGAAGCAAGTTATTATTTCAAGGAAGCTGTTTTTATTTCAGCACAGTCTACATTTTGTAATTAGATTCTTTTTCCATTCTCCAAAGAACAAATGTGCTCCCCACATTTCAATCAACATTATTTTATATTTTGGAGATCAAAGCTGCCCCCTCTTGCTTTATTTATAAATGTAAATATGTTCTGCTTTTAATACTCAGAATTTTTCATGTGTTTTATATATATATAAACACATATAACTATAATATGCATTAATATAAAATGCCTGTGTGTGTGTGCACACATGTGCGAGTGTGTATGTGTACACAACTGGGATATAATTCAGTCTTTCAAATCGTTGCTCTCATCACAACCACCTTGAGTTGTGGATTGCAGTGTGAGCTTAGCGATGCGTGTAGGGTGGTGGACCAGTTCCTGAAATATCAGCGCTGTGACGCTTGGTTCAAATGACAGCGCTGGAGACAGAACAAGAACCTACTGGTTAAAAAGCATTTGGATCCCACACACCAATGCCATTATCAGGTCATTCAACTCTATCTTTTAATTATGATAACATATGATCAAAAAGAAGGTTCAATTTTATGATTCACATCATGTACTCCATACCTGCAAAACACTAATAATAAGTGATAGGCAGTTAAAAAAAAATAAAACTGAATACTTTAAAGCACAACCAGAGGTATTTGTCATTGAGTTTTCTTTTGGAATTTAAAGTGAAAACCCAGTACTTCTCGGATCTTTAAATCAGTGAGTCTGATGGCTCTGACATATGTACACAAGACGCAGAGAGACCTGGAACTTTGAACATATACACCTACCTATATAGCACTCTTCCACCAATGGTCACTAGGTTAGAAAAAACACTGAAGTCAGTCATGTTTGGGGGCCATGACTGTATGTTCAAGAAACCTACAAAAGATAAGGGCAGTAAAAAAATTCAGAATGTCATTGTCTTAGTAACATTTAGTAATTATTAGTAATTCTTTTTAAAATACAATGAAAATGGGGGGGTAAGAAAAAGGCAGCAAATATTTCCATTTCTGAACTATTCAACCTCATATTTCTTCTACGAAGGTTGAGTGTCTTGCCCAAAGTTTCTTCAATACTCAATAGATAATGAATGTCAAAATAAAGAGCACCAAATATCTATATTTAGTCTAACTAGATAAAAAGAAAAACATATAGCTTCAATTTCTTTTTTGAAATCTTTTGCCACCTTACCTGTACACTTAAATTAACTGACTGTCTTGGATTCCAAGACATCCATGTATATACCTAACCCTCCTCATTTGATTTTACAGTCTTTGATAGCCATCCCATGTCTGATTCATGTCTATGGGCCCCATATCATCCACTATTTTAGTCCTGAACATACTAGGTTCTTTATAAATATGTGCTAAGTGAATTCTACATATTACCCATTCTCAATAGTATTTGTGAAAAGTAAATAGAAAAAGATGGTCTCAAAGATCCACTGACATTTGCAAAAACAGTAACATCAACATTTCAAGGATAAATTTTTTTTTTAATTCCACAGAATTTCAAAATGTGCACAAATGCTAAGGAATAAAGATACCCATCATTTAAAATAACATGTGTTTTTAAACCTAGAATTTGTTTTGAAAATTCCAATACTATGTAATACTTTCAACAAAACACTAAAATTCACATAGTTCTTAGCATGACAAACTCACTTAAAAAAATTACCTGTTATCTCTCGGACTGTCCGAAAGACATTCAGCTTCTCTGGGTCTATGGCTTCAATTGCATTGTAAGGGTCCCTAGAAAATCAAGAAGAAATGCAGCCAAATTTCAAATTATATAAAGGAGTGAAAATATGAGAATTGTGACTTACTTCATTCAAATCCAATTTTAATTAACAATAGGAAGGTTAACAAAGTTTTATCCAAATTTTTCTATGCTAGATATGGAAAGGGACTAAAAGGTGTTTTGAGGACACTTTGATGACACAGAATATAGAAGTTCTTCACTGGAGGCTATTCTAGATCTAGAGGAATGGTTCAATTTGACTATCCTGAAAACCTCCAAATATAGCAATTCTGTTTATTAATCATTTTATTTTATTTTGCCTTTAAAAGTTTATTCTTAATTGGGAAACTATACTCTTCAAATAAATTATGTTATGGTGAGCATAATTGCCTTGTGGGCTCCTCAAAGCATACTAAATAGCTAATCAAAGCTGTAATTTCATAAGAAGGATGAAAACAAATACAGGAAGTCTTTTTTTTCCTTTTTTTGCTATATCTTCACATTTATCTGTTAGTGCAATCTGGTTTGTTTATGTTCACTTCCATACCACAGGAACTATTTGCTTCCATCTATATGAATCATAGTAACATTTGAAAATAAAACTTACAACAAATTTAATAATACTCAAAAGGTGTTATAAATTTTGGAGACTTTGAAATACCATCTACTAATGCATAAATGTATTTTTATAATTAATATTATTGATACACAGATGCCCTGTCTTTTTGGAAATGAATATAAAGTAACTTTTAAAATTAAATATTTATTGGATATTTTTCAGACATTTTCATCTTAGGAAAATATTTTTCATGCTTTACATGCTGATCGTACAAAATAACTGCATACTTGAATAGATATAATATTAAACAATCCTCAGTAATCCGAGCACTACTTTCAGATTTTTTAAAGGAATATATAGTTTTCTATTTTATTTTATTTTATTACTTTAAAAGACGTTCAGTGCTACTCTGGGCAAGTAGAGACCTCATATTAATATAACATCTTCAGAGAAAAGTTAAATTCCATTCACTGGCCACTTCTCCAACAGAGACCAAACCTTCTAAAACAATGAACTATGCTTCTTTAGAAGCATGTATTCACTTAGAGCAGTTAACTGAATTTTATTCTTTCTGTGCACATCTGTTGTGTTACAGTCTCTGAGAACCTTCATTTTCATTTGGGGAATGAACACTAGGATATGGTGATCCATTGGAGGCTATCAGTCAGAGCACTCGGCAATCCCCTGACAAACATCTGGTCTGTCTTCTGGGAATGTGAGTCTGAGTCTATTCGTATTTATTCATCCTGGCATCAGAGCCTTGAAAAGATTCTCTTTTAGTTCAGCAACCTTGATCTCTGGAACCACATTGTACTGGATCTCTCAGCTTGGTTCACCAATATATTCTTCTGTACTTTGAACCATCACGTACCTTTAAAGAAAAAAATCTTTCCTTGCAGAAACGACTGTTTCAAGCTAAGAAGTGCAACTGATACAACGCACTACTAGTCTGACGTGGAGTTCTACAGGAAGTTAGACAACACTATGCGCGATTCTCCCTATAATTCACACATAAGCAATTAAGGTTTTCCTCAGTGTGACATGAACACCTTTCAAAAGCTAAATTAAATATTCTAACAAATTTGCTCTATTTATAAGATATACAGAATCAAAAACAATGCTTTTGATGAATATGAAATCACACAATTAAGTTCATCACATGAGAAAACTGTTGTTACCATTTCTTCACATGCAAAGACTTGTATGCAGAGGAAACATTAGCTCTGAGTAGCAGAATGGGCTTTCAACACTCACTCTTTGATGTTCTCACTTTACTGAGAAGCACTCGAAGTTCAGGGTAAGCACACAATAATGGGGTCAGTCCAGATCTTTACTGAGAACACATCCAGGTTGTCAGAGATGAAATGAATTCTGGACTGTTCACATGAAACCCAACAGACCGCAGAAATTTTATACACTTAATTTTAGAGATTCAGAACTCTCATAAAATAAGTTGACAGAATCCCACTTACCAACTTCAAAGTACCCCTAGGGGGTTCCATCCTAGAGCCACTTGAAATCTATAGTATTTTAAAGTCGAGGACTTTCCTAGCTAAATTCAGGGGCATGAAAAAGAACATTATGTCCATCCTGTCATTGATGTTTGGTGATCTAAAATAAAGCTCAGGATAAAGAGAAATATATTTTCACGATTCTATTGAAATCATTTTATTTTTTCACCAAACATTATCTGTTTTCCATTATCTATCATCTGAGCATTTTCTTATCAGTGTCTCACTGGGAAACAGCATGGACACACTCAGTTGGTGAACATTTTGTTGCTCTAAACATATGCACATGAACAACGATAAACATGACAAGACACGAAAGAGGATCCTATTGATAACCCTGAACACTGCATTTTACCTGCAGTTCCATTCCAAATAAAGAAATGAGTGCCTAGTTTATTTCTAGCTACGGCACTACTATGCTATAAACTATAAATATATTTAACTTTCTCGAGCTCTTTTACATGTTAAATTTTTAATTGACAACTTGATAGTAAATTTATTTTTTGCAGAAATTTGTTTTTGAAAAGTATAACTTCATTTAATTATGGATCTTGCCTTTCTATTAGTTTAAAGAAATACCCCAGCTATTTTAATCAAACCATGCATCCTACTAAAAACTAGTTAGTAGACGATTGACAGTAACAGGAATTAAATGAAATAAAATGTTTTGTTAATTTACTAAAGCTTTCTGTTTATAATATCTTATATTATTCACCTTTAAAATTTCTCTCTCTGTCCATAATACACATATGCACTCACTTATTACATACGTGAATACACATATACCTATACATAAATGTCTGAGACCTACTCAATTAACTTTGTACTGATATTGTTCTAAGATGGAAAGACTTCAGAATATATGTTTCCTGTTGGTATGAGGCTAGGAATGGGGAGCATATCATATTTCATATATATTTGTTCCAGAAAATGACTTATATATTATGTTTGAGATAATATTAATTATAATGTTAAACTTAAGTGCTATCATTAAGGACAAAAAAATATCTTCTGAACAAAGAAGTATAATTTATCATAAAGTAAATATTGCCACAAAAATAATTTTGCCTTTGTTTGGTTTTTAATTGTCTATGAAATCTCTGTTCCACTATACTATGCTAAATATAAACTAGATACTAGATAAAGTCATTAAGGTTTTTCTTTTGAACTGCCTTTTTCTCCTGCTTTTATTTGAAACTTTATTTTGTTTTTAACTTTTGTTTTTGTTATTTTTCATTCTCTCTGTGTGTGTGTGTCTCTCTCTCTCTTCTTTCCCTCCCTTACTCCTTTCTTTCCCAACCTCTTTCTTTTTCATACCATTTATTAAGGTTTTACTGTATGCCAGGTACTGGGCTGCATGAAATTTGTTTTGTTTTGTTTTTATTCCCCACAACAACCAGAGGATGTAGGTATTTATCATTAACCCAGTTCTCAACTTTACACTGGAGGACACTGAGCGTTTAACATGTGATGGAAGCCGCACCACTCAATGCAGACTGTCGGCAGTGGAGCCTCAAACCAAACTCCAGTCTAGTCTGGGTCAAGTCACTTAAGTAGAAACTCTAACTCTTATTTTTAAGAGAAACTTCATTTATTTTTCTATTTCTAATCCATGTGAGTTGATTTTCTAGAAGTCACTTTTCACCTGGTTTTCTCCTTGAAAGCCTGGATTGGTCTGATGTCTTGCAATGATTTTACTCATAAACTTGTGAAAACTTGTGAACATATGATTCCTATTGCACAATCTATTTTTATACCTTGAAACATCTACTTTCCTTTTTTCACATTTATTTATTAATATCTCCCTATTCTAAAGCCTTAGGAGAATGAGAATATGTAAAACCATTTTATAATTAGTATAAATCCAGTTTTGATAAACATGTTCCACAATAAGCTAAGACTAAATAATTATTCTGAGCTGCACCAGATCAAGTCTCTTTCAAACCTTTTTACTCATGGTTTATCTGTAAGAAGACTGACCATCAGCAAGTCACTTTTGTTGCCTCATAATCCCTCTATTATCATAAAATTCTTGCGGTGGTTCTCAGTGGAGCAGTACCACCACTGAGCTGGGAAGCTGGGACTTTTGTAGAGATGTTTCAGTTGTAACAGAGATTGGGGCATACTTAAATCTTTTAGTAATAATCCCAAGCCAAGGAAGTTAAATGCCTTTCACAGCAAAGGACCGCTTCATGTCTTGAATCATCTTAAAATGTTCCACGCAGTGTAGGGCCTCATGTGCACAAACATCATGGTTGATCATACTTCGTGTGTAATTCTGTAGTCCAGTAGTCTCTTGCCATATAATGATGTGTCTGGTTGGTTATTCCCTATTCCAGTGGTCAGCTATTCCTCTGCACTTAAATTCCCTGTACTTCTTGTGCAGAATGACTTCTAATTCTGGCTGTCATGAATCTAAACTTTTATTACTAGTAGAAGCCAGATCATTTTCCTACCAATACATACTTTATTAAACATTACTTTTCTAACTTTTTTAAATTACAGTTGGGCAATTAGAATGACTTTATAAAACTATGTATATAGGCAGACTGTATTACCTCTGAGTTTTATTTCAGAATTGAAAAAGAAATATTAAAATGCTTAATATAAAAGGGATGGATGTTGGGCCTAAATGGAATGAAAACCACCTGTCTAAAGCAATTCATGAGACTGTTTTCAAATCCTTCCCCACACTGATGAACTTGAGGCCAACTCATTTATTATACCCACGTGGAAGCAGCCAATGTGAATCAAGTGCTACCTCTTCTTATTTCTCAGAAGACATTGTTAACATAGTATAATCTTTCATTCGTGATGATATTGGGTTTTAAAAATAGCTAAAATGCAGATATATTGTTTTATTAAATGTCATGCATGCGTTAAATTACATAGATGAACTTAAATATTGGCCCAGTGAAGTCAAAAAGGCAACGACAGCAATGTAAATGGATTCAGAGGGCCAGTGGGGACTATGATGAATATAACTGAATGAGTCTCGTCTCAAAATGGCTTGTGCTACCCAGCTCTGTTGATTGTTGCCATGCAGGAATGTATGCTAAGAGTAATCAAGTCCACATATTTTTAAAAGAGAAGTTAAAAGTCTTGACCTTATTTTAAAACAAACAAGCAAACAAAAAACCAAAACAACAACAAAAAACACCTCTTGGA
Source organism: Camelus dromedarius (assembly GCF_036321535.1). Taxonomy (NCBI): domain Eukaryota; kingdom Metazoa; phylum Chordata; class Mammalia; order Artiodactyla; family Camelidae; genus Camelus; species Camelus dromedarius. The sequence goes on along the minus strand of NC_087439.1, from coordinate 63,626,335 downwards.
CCAAATATAACATATCTAGGGCACAAAGTGCATAAATACTACTACCATTTCTGGCATAGACCTATATTCAAAGCTATATTTTAAAGTAAAAAAAATGCTTTATGTAATAAGACCTACAATAATTTATTTGAATAGCAAGAAATGCTTTGCTTTATTTCTCTTGCTGTTCCTATTTGGACATATTTATTCATAATGTGTTAAATTGTTTTGCTTCTAGAAATAATGTGATATATGTTTAGAGTAATCGTTTGAATTGAAATATGTGAGTGATATTTTTCTGTAGCCTGTAGCACTAATATTTAGGGATTAAGTTGTGATATAGACAAACAGATAAAATATAAAATAAAAATATTGACATTTTTATTGCAATTAAAGAATACAAACTTGGTTGTTTTCCCAGTTAAAACCAGCAGGTGGTTATGTAATGAAGGAGCCCAGAAAATGTTACAATTTTTTTTGCCAAAATGAAATTCATTTAATAGATTTCTTACAATAGTACTACTCAACCTAAAAAAAAAAGAGAAAAAGATGCATCAAGGCAAAGAAAAGTTTTCAAAGCTCGGAATAAATTCCAACTTACTGATTGGTTTTCTGTGAGATACATTTTTTAAAAAAATATTAATTTATGTTGTCTTGAACTAATCGTTTAGGACTTGAATGAAATTCTCCACTTCACCCAATGATATTGCTTCCCTAAACATATCTAAAAATATAGAGCTTACTGAACTCTATGGATTTGAGGAGAATGTCCTGCAAATACATTTCAGCTTATATATAAATCTATATTTTCACATCTAAGTAGTCACCAAACTCATAAGCTGGATATATTCTGCAATTTTGGTTTACTATCACTGCTGGTGTAATATGGCATTTGGATTTTGTTGGAGAAGGGTGTTAGCGTATGGTGGAACTCTCTGTCTCAAAAGGAATTGAATAGATAAAGCTAAAGAATCTCTTAAGCTTGGTCTACACTTTGTAAAATAATTTTCTACAAAAATGTAATACTCACCCATGAATACCAGTGACAAGGAAGATCAAATTCCCATTGATTTTGGTGCAGTTTATGAACTTGTCAATGTTACTAGAATCCACGGTCTGAGCTGACATCAGTGAGCCTGTGCCAATGCCATCACAAGCTGCAGAAACAAGACTCACAGTCAGGAAGTGAAGAACAATTTTCTTCAGTCACTTGCATTTTTACTATAAAATGACAGTATTTTTGTCATTATTAAATGAAAAAAAATCACCTTTTGGGCAAATATCAGTGCAAGGTTTACACATTTTAATCCCATTTTCTTCTACTTCCATCTTGGAACTAGGGCAGGCACGCACACAAGAGCTGGAATCCACCACAAAGTTATCTGATAGAAGAAGATGAAATCAGCAATGGTGTTGAAATTCAGCCAAAGAATTTAAAACAAGGTATTTCGGGGTTTGAAAATGACTCCCACCCTTGAGAGGATGTATGTTTCTTTCCGTAAAACAACTCTCTAACTATCTCAACCTGAAATAGCACCTATGAACATCCACATTCAAATCCAAGGGCAGTGCGTGTTAACAACAGCTAGTCCTTGCTTGGCTACTGCTCCATGTCCTGAACTGCCCCCAAGATAGTGAATTTCTTTTATAGACCTAGGAAACTGCATGACATTTAGTTTGTGTTTTTCAATAGTTCCACTTCATTTCGTGTCCTGATGTAAGTTTGAAGCCTAAAACTACTTCAAGTTACATGAAGCACAAAGGAAGCTGAAGTTAAACTGCCTTGGATCAAGAGAGCACACTTCATATCCAGGAGGAAATGCTGAAAATGTGTTCATCTCTCAGTGGTGTGCCCTAGAAACTATCTCATCATTTTAAGCCAAGAAACACAATGAAATTTGAAAGGGCAGTACTTTAGAAAAGGTATACTAAATGAACCAGGAACATCTAATTACATGACATATTGATAATCCAGTGGTCTAGAATATGCCAGGACATTCCCTCCCTGCAAAAAGGACAAATGACGGCATCTAGAGCCTCCCACTATCTGCCAGGCCGCTTTGAGTTTTGAAGGCAGTATCCTTCCAGGTCTGGAAATACTGCTTCTGACCCACTATTCAGTGGTCTAGAAGACTTCCAGCCTTGAACGGGGCCCAGAGCAGGAAAGGCATATGGTGCAGGGGGGGTGCAGCAATTCTGCTACTTGGGTCACAAAACCCAAGAGGCTCTATGATATTAGATGTATCTATGGTGGGAAAATATGCCACGTGGAGTTATGGCAAGCCCCAACTGGAAAATCACATCAGAGACCTCTAGGATTCTAGAGCTACCCCAGGCCATCCAAATCATAGAATTATACACCATTTAACAAACAGCTCCCAACAGGCTTCGGAGTCCTGGTAGAGATAGAAGACCTAGCCATGGGTCATTGACTGAACTTGTAGCCAGAATTTCCCATCACAAACAATGTTTTGTTAAAAACCATGATGTCATAACTTTGGGTAGGTTCAATAACAATCCATTTTTAAGATGGAAGCAGTACATTTGGGATTGATATGAGCAGGGGCAGAGGCACAAGTAAACTGCATATGCATGTGGTCCCGATCCCCATGTCATCCACCACTTTGCTGGCATCTCTCCATCAGCCAGCTTATACCTACGCTTGCATGAGGCCCAAGAGAGGGCACTTATGACAAGCTGACAGAGAAGAACAAAAACTAAGCTTGGTATGTGGGTGAAAGTAGCTGAAAAGTGGATAACAGCTGTCTTGAAGCCTCATTGAGGAGTTGACTTGAAAGACAGTGCCAAGGAAAAATCCTACCAGTGGGCATAGTTTTGGGTAGCACAAATGATCCTTTACTTTGTGTGGAATAAATATGAGTTTAGAATCAGTATGAACTCCTGAGAAGTGGCTTGCCCTGGGAGGAGATATTCTAGAACATCTGAATTGGAAATGAAGTGAGTCCAGGGTGGAGGGATATGTATGAATCCATGGGAGTGGGTCCAAAGTGTATAGATCTTTGTATTCAGAGTTAACATCCACTGGAGGACATCTGCTACAAAAGAGACACTTTGCTTATCCTGCATCACAGCCTGATCTCACTTCCTTCCTTCCCCCAGGGGTCTAGATTCTGAGAGCATTTCTTAACAATAGTCTCTCTCACAAGAACCCAGCTTATAACAGGTGTAACCATCCTTTCTGCAAAGTCTTTAGGAATATCCCATATCAAAAAGCTTCTACATTTCTGCAGCAATTTATGCCAAGTGAAATAAATAAAAATTATAAAGATCTTCATATCAGTTAGGTTCAGATTTTGCATTCAAATGAGTTTCAAAAGAAAAAACAATTGCTGTTTAGAGTTTTTGAATTTCAGAATTCTGAATTAGGAATTGTAGGGACCAGTATTTAGAAGTTAAACATCTTTATTTTTCCAAGATACCTACAGTTGAGCAAATCATGCCTTCTGAGCAAGACTCATCAAAGATTTACACTGATAAATTACACTGATAAATACTTAAGTGTTTTAAAGTAGTCTGCAATTCGATAGACCTAAACTAATTCAAAAAAAGAAGTTTATGAGTTACCATATCCGTGGTCACTATGCACATAATTGAAAAAAAAAAAAGCTCTCAATGTTTAACCTCTTGCCACACTTAGGAGTTGAGAGCCTTCAGCTAAATTACTCTAAAGAATATAGTAACAAAAGAGAATTTTGCCAACTCAGATTTTCCTGGTACTCCTTCCACTCCAGCCCAACCCCTGGTCTCAACCTTGGGACTTGAATAAAGCACCAAAATAAATGGATAGAGCTTCAGTAAAGTACCAAAAATCTCAAAAACAAAACCCCCCAAAAAGCATGGTTTTGACTGTCTTTGAGGCAAGGAACCATAATTTGAAGGTAGAAGAGTAGAAGAGAAGGTAGAAGAGGAAAAATTTCATCATCCAGCCCCATCCTGCAATGCTGTCAAGCCCCCAGTTTTGCAAGGATAGTAGCTAGTGAGATACAGAGTAACTTTAGATGAGAAGTTATTAGATCTAAAACATGCATTTGGATATTAAGGTGTTTAGGGTGGAAAATTCTCTACTATCCTAGAGTTAGTGTGTCTGTGACTTTAGAATAGTAATCCAGTGACATGTTAAATATATGCATAATAAATCTTTTAACCAATATAAAATATTTAGTAATAATGGCCAGAATCATCATTGTTTTCAAAGACTTGTTTTTATATACTATTCCTCTGAAACTTATTCTCTATCCATTTGATTTTTATAATGATTCTGGGAAAGAGAGAGGGGCCATATGATTATTACCACCCATAATTAAAGAGGAGAAAATAGGATACTAAATAGTTCATTTAAAACCACATGGCTAGGAAGTGGGCGAAGCCATAACCAAAGCTACTCTAATCTCACGTCCTTTACACTTCCTACTCCGTCATGTGCACGAAGTGAACGAAGCCAGTAACATCTATGTGCTGTAGACTGTAAAGCCTTCTTTTAATTGAGTATGTGGACAAATGCAGCAATGTTTTTCTGCCTTCCAATAAGTAAAACATTGGAGAAATGTTTCATTGGTCTCTTCAAACAAAGAAACTGACTTGAGCAAATACCAAGACATATAGTACTCTTGATGAAAGTTAAGCTGATCACTTTGAGTGCCTAGAATGAGTTGTAAATTTAGACCCCTCAACATGCCCTTTATATCTATTATTATTGTGTAAGACTGGATTGGATGTTAAAACTATAATGATACATATTCTACCACAAAGAAGTGTCACTTATCATTTCAGGTGAAAATTCATTGTTATCAGAAGCAGACCTCACTCATTACATAGCTTGCTGCCACTTAACTAACCACTTTTCTGAAGAACGGCATCACGTGCAAAAACATACAGTGGAAATAATGAGTTGAGAAGTCAGTGCATGACTTTGTACTGTAACCTCAAGCATGCCACTCCTTTGCTGAGACTGAACCCATCAAGTCAGTTTTTTTTTTTTAAATTTTAATTTCCTGATTTGTGAAATGATGGTAATAGTACCCATACCCAAGTAACTCATGATATTGTCACAAGTTTCAAATTGCAATAAATTTACATGAAATTCCTTTGCTTTTAAATGATGGGCTAATGAATGTGGCTATTCTCATCCTGTTACTTACGTGGGCACTTCTTGACACAAAATGCTCCATAGGTATATTTTGCATTGAAATTATGCTCCAGTTGAAAGGTGGTTGGATTGTAGACAAACGTTTGTGGACACTGAGTAACACAGGCTCCACTGTCATTGAAGTTCATGCAAGCCTGCAACACAGCAGATATTAATTCCATTTTACAAATGACCTTTATAACACTTGTTAAAGGGACAGCTCTACAGCAGTTTTGTGAGGGCTGTGTTCTTTGTTTAGCATACATCAATTTCATAAAAACTGGAACCTGATAATTCTCTGGTTGTTAAGGCTTATTTTTTAAGTTCATATTTGTTTTGTACTTCTCAATTTTACAAACCTGTTTTTCCAATGTTGGTAAATATACCATCTATAGTTACTGATGTTCAGATTGCTTGGTATCTATCGACTAATTCCTAAGCTGACAATTGGTTAAAATTATTAAAGTTAGATAATAGTGGAAACTTATTTAAGCTCAGACTTATTCAAAAGGGTTTATGTTGAGTCTGGCACTGACAACTATATCCCCAATTGTACAGGCTAGATTTTCCCTAAAGCTGGTGTTTGGAGAGTCCTGCACCTTAAGTGACATGGTAAGTACACTGACCATCATTGCATAGTGAGAAAGTGTTGTGTTGGCCATTCAAACTGGACTTAAAGAAAAGGTTCTGGCCAGTGATGAGCCAAATGTACATGCTGAGAGTACAGTGCAAATTCTAGAGAAGTTACTCTCCTTAGCCCATAATTAACTAATATGATATCTCTTCCTGTATGGTCTTTTTCATAATATCAAAACATTTGGTAAAAGTCACCAAATTCAAGTAAATTTGTGACTGCTGACTTACATATTTGTATTAAGACATCAATTTGTTAATAGATTCAAATGCATTTGAGAAGAATTAAAAACAACTTTATCACCTGAGAGATAGGTATTTGATATAAAAAATAGAACACATGTATACATACATAAAGTCATGTGAAGAGGGGATGAACTAATTCTCTTAACTAAAAAATTTAAACCTTCATAGGAATAATTCAGGCTTTGGAAGGCAAGCTAATGTGAACTTGAGCTGTATTTAACATATCATCATAAACTGTATGTTTGGTTATTAATAAGTACTAATTTATTCTTTTCCTCAAAACATTGTCTTAATCAATTGTTGTTTTAGCAAGTACTTTATCACAAACATGACAATTCCCTGATGATGGTCTACGAGACGCATAATCGGAACGAGACTCACTGATGATACATTATTCACTAAGATGACACTTTCCAGGAAGAATCTATTAAAAACCAATCTAGAAAACTCAGTAAGTTTTAATTTATGGCTGTAAAACTTCATACGTACTCATGATTGCTTTACTAACATATTTTATCCAGTGTTGTGCAACAACATTGCTTGGCAACAAAGGGACATGGGCCAGAGAAATCAAACAAGTTACCTTTCATACAGCATATAAAACAACATATCTTATACCAAGGCCCTGGTCTGGCATTCTCGAACATTCTGTACAAAATGCCAAAGCAGAATCAATGGACTGTTCCATAAAAGTAATGAAATGAGAATTCTGAAGTTCACTCAGCACTTTATCATGATAACAGAATCATAAAAACAATGCAGTGAAAAACTTCTATAAGAAAGTCATGGCCATTGTTGGTGTTTATTGTTGTTACTAGTTTGGGATTGTTAACAACCTGTTCAGTATCCTCCAAACCAAGCTTCCATCCCATGTCTGGTGAGAAGCAAGGGGATTGGTCTCTGTTCAAAACCTGCTGAGCATCTTCCTTATATTTTTAACATTTTTCTTTTATTTCCTCCTTCCTCCCTACTCACTTGTGCAATACATACTTTTATTTCATTAGAGAAGTAGGATAGACAAATTCAGTATTTTGTGACATTAAGAAAAGTGAGAAATTATTATGTTTCTATATCATAACAGCTATAATGTATATTTTGCTTATTTCCAGAATTAAGTACCAATTAAAAAAAATACTCAGTTCTAAATATATATGTGTATTCTCTGAGTATTTGAGAAGGGGAAAAAAAAGAAAATAAATTCCTGTATTCATTTTTAACAACAAAAATAGTTTCTTATTCTACGATTTCTAGCTTAAAATGAAACTAATGTTCTGTGTGTAGCAAATTGCATCAACTATAGCTCACAGAATTGCTTGTATGTATTCAAAAGAACAGAAAGAACTTTATCAGGGATGTCAAAGTGTAATTAAAAAGTGTCCCTGACAAGCTATAAATGTTAATTTTGGGGAAGTAAAAATGTCCTCTTCCAAAATTAAAATCACACAAATTAGCATATAAATTGCTATAAGTGTGCATTTATAAATCTTATAAATTTTGAATAATATTAGCTTGTAAACAATATAAACCATAAAATAGTTAAGTTCATAGAGTCATCTGCTTTAATCTTGAAATTTATATCAAGAAATAAAATGCAGATGCCCCTACTCAGAAGACTAAATGATGCAATAACATAAACAGGTAATCACCATAAATTTTGGAAAGATGCTGTTAGCTTTTTAGAAGATATCCCAGTATGTTCTCCGTCACGTTCTCCAATAAATCTCACTTGTAATATACATTAGAGCAGAAAGAAATAATTCATTTATTAGAACAGAACAATCCTAGTTCATCAATAGCCACGCAGTTAGGGAATGACTTCTAGTAAGGCAGAGCATTTTTCTTAACCCTAATGTGGTAAAATTTGATCTTATCTTTATAGGCTGTTAGAGATTCAATGTCCCTGAGCCAAACCGGGAGGGGGGGCAGGTGAGTGAAGGGGAGAGCTCCCAGACTCACGAAGCAGTCGGTGTCCTTAGGTCCTGAGCAGCCTCCAGCACATTCTCGATGACAGCAGTCACTGACGTAGGGCCCGTAGCATCTGCCATCACACTGTTCTGCACATACTGTCCTTGTCACTGCAGAAGACAGAGGTAGGGCCTTGGTCACAGTCAGCCACCAAGAAAAACCTCTAGGCTGATTTGGAGTTACTGAGAGAAGCCAAATCCTTGGAGTAACAATTTACTCAACTCACCATTGACTCAGTTCAGCAAACATTTACTGAATGAAGTCTGCAGTTGATCAAAATTACTGTACAAAACTCTTCAAAATTAATACATGAATCTGTTCTCAGTTCTTTCTTGTTCCAGCAAATACTCATAGTGCTTTACAAAAATCACACAACTTGCAAGAAAGAATCAAATTTAGAATAACCAAATGAGGCATTTTGGCAGGTTGCGAAAGATGGAGTTAGCAGTGAAGTCAATTTCCCATGTGTACAGTGAGGTTCTAAGGCAGAAACTGTCCCCAGAAATGAATCTAAGATTTTTAGTAGTCAATGCAAAAAGGGACCATAAACTTTTACATGATTCACATTATATCTTAAATTATTTTTATCAGATAGACAAATGATAGATGATAGATAGATAGATAGCAGATAAATAGGTCGATAGATAAACAAAGATAGACAACTGATCTGTAGTCGCACAACTGTTTCTATTCCTGAGATATAAGTGAACTTTCTACCAAGATTCCTCAAAAAGAGGGACCTGTGTAAGGAATAGAAAAACATCCAGGAAGGAAGGAAGGAAGGGAGAAAGGAAGGAAGGGGAGAGATGCATTCATAGTGAACACAACAAAAAATTCCATTAGTCTTTTAATATCCTTCAATCCATGCTGACAGCCTCATATTAAGGTATGCTTTAGTAAAATCAATGCTATAGGCTGGACATCAAAACTATAGTATTGAAGGACACATTTCTCCTTATTTCAGTTATTCTAAAGAGGCATTTTTAAAGTATTTAGAGAAATGAATTTAACAGCATATGTGTAGTACATCACTTCTTGGCTTCTGTATTTCCACTTCAGCCTTGTTTCTTCCCACCTCTTTGAGAGCATCAAACTTTCCTTCACTGCCACTATAGCAAGCCACAACTCTTTAAACATTCGTATTCCCCAGAGTTGGTCTCCATGATTTTCTTTGGGCTAAGGGTTCATGCCTGGGTGAAAGCATTCACCCCCTTACTTTGCATACTAGCTATAGGTAGATGACATCAGATCCAGGTCTGAACTCTGTATTGAGATGCAACCTGTATTTCTCGCTGTCTACAGAAGTCCCCATTTAGATGAACAAAATGGAATGTATCACTTTCCACCCCCACCACTCTTAATTTGTTCCCTTATCTCAATTAGTGATAGCACCATCCATCCAATAGCTCAACTAAAAATTTGGTACATGTTTTCTATTTGTCCTTCCCCCTCACCCTCACTGCTCATGTCTAATAAAAATCTCATGTCCTAGCAATAGATATTTCTCATTATGGTCCCTCCACTTTACTCCAACTTTGCTCTGAAACTTATCTCCAAACTATTACTTAGCCTTCTAAACGATTTCTCAGGTCACAACGAATCCTCTGTGCTGCTCTAAAAGCAATGACTTGGAAGTATGTTTCAATGGGCTATAAATCAGTGATATTTCACAGTATGAAACTTGCTTGCCATCTCTGCATTAAAGGAGTAAACCCTTAGCAAGGGATGAAGGTCCTCCATCTCTGTACTGGCATCTCTCACTCCTCGCACTGTGATCTTCCCATCCAGCCACATGGAAACGTCACTTGTGGTTCCCAGTTCCTTTCACTGCACACAACTGTTATTTTCATTGTCTTTCTACCGTGCATTCCTTCATGCTGAAGAACCCGATCTGTCTTCTCTGTCTAGCAAATACTCATCCATAATATATCCACTTAATGTGCCAATTTTTGCTCTGAAACCTTTTCAGATCCATCTCCATGCTGAGTTAATCTGACACTCTTGCTTCTGAACAAGTAAGCAGATGAAGTTAATACAGGAGTCTATGAGGTCTGAAGACCCAGGCTCAAATTTAAATCCTGTTCTTGTGGTACAGCAAGTTAGCTAACTGCTCTGTCTTTCACGTCACCATTTTTAAGATGGGGTCAGTCTTCATACCTACCTAATGGGACTGAAGATACAAATTGAGAGACAGGTATACAGTGCTTAGCATGGCTTCTGTCCACAGTGCTCAGCAACCATTAGACGTTATTATTGTACTTCATGTAATACATTGTATTTATTTTTCCCATGTTTTCTCCCCCACCTAAACTATTAGAACAGTTTGTTGAAGTGTATCCTCTTACTCAAGTTTACATCCTTGGTGATTAGTGCAGTGTTTGGCACTTCATACACACTAAATAAGTATCCCCTCCAAGTAAATAAGTAAGTCATATGCTGCCAACTCACTGGAAGCATCTGTTTGTTGAGGGCTTAATGCACTTGTCAGAGGAAAAGGAAATACGTAGAGAAAATATGTAAATAGGTAGGGCACTAGGGAATGAAAATAGACAAATATCAAAATACCAAGAAATAGAGCATATCGAAATGCAAATAACTTAGAATTATTGTTAGTATCTATTATTAGATTTAAACACTCCTTATATTCTGCTGTTGATTATTTCATGATTCCACAGTTTCACTTGGATCTTTTCAATTGAACATGATGATAATATTCATAAAATGCATAATTTTATATACGAACTATATTCTTCCATTGGACATGATTATGTTCCTCCCCATATAATACAATCAACATAAACATCAAACAGTGAGTTTTAAAAAGCACTTGACCTCATCCTCTATCTTGCTTTTATTTTGTAAAAAGAATGTCATATAATACTTCTTATCATAAACATATATAAGATTTCGAAAAAAACCCCCAGATTTTTAGGTCTGGATATGTGAGGGCATACTTGGTATCTGCAATTTGAGTGACATTAGATTTTCAAATAAATAAGTTTCTTCTGTAAGTATTCTAGATGAAAATACTACATAATAAATCAACTTGTCCTGCCCCTTCACCTTCTTTAAGTCTTTGCTCTAATCTCACCTTCTCAGTGAAGTCTACCCCTATTTAATACTGAATCTGAATCCTTCCCAAACAACTGATTCTTCATGGACTTTTTCTTTCTCTTTCTCACTCTCGCCCCTTCCCTTCCTCCCTTTCTTCATCCTCCTCTTCCCTCCTGTATCTTTGCTATAGCATCAATCACCATCTAACATATTTCATGACTCATCTATTAAACTTACTTTGTTTTTTGGTATTTCCCAACATCTAGAGCTGTACCTGCCATCCACGTAGCATTAACTCCTCATACATTGTACTTAGACTGATGTTCCTTTCTTTTAACCAATTGTTATATTTATTTAGGTGTCCTAATTAGTAATTAATACCATATAAAGGAAACATTTTTAATAGACACTTTTGTAAGGAACAGATTCAAATATAATTCTTCTCTTTCAGATTCAGCAGGGCTCTTTTGATGTATTAAGAGCTGCTAATTGAAGTAACAGATATATGTTAAGTAAGCAAATTATTAGATTTGAAATCAGTGTTATTACAGAACAGTCTATTAATCTGCTTTTAGTTGACAGGCATTGTTTAGCTGGAAAATATCGTGAAGTAAGTCAGCATTCATATTCTATACATAGTATCATGTTTTAACTTTCGACACATATGTCCAAGTGTTAATTTCTATTTTTTAACACTATGGAGATTTAAGGTAACTACACAAAATATTTCAATTTCTCTTTATTTACATACATTGGTCTTTTCTACCAAATGAGGAAATTAATGTAGATAATATTTATAAAAATAATCATTAACTTTATTTTTCTAAATTATTATTCAAATGTTCATGTTAAGATCATTTCTCTTATTGAGTATACTATTTAAATATAAAAACAATGTTAGAAAAGGAATCTAACATAGTGCAACCTTAGGTTTAATAATAATTACTATACTGTGAAGCTTTTAAGACATGTATTTAAATTGTTCAATCATATATGTTAACTTTAAATTTTTCAAAATAGCAATTTCTTTTACACAGTGGTCACATATCTCATTTCCTCAGGACATTTTGATCTTAGAGATGCCACTCCATTTCAGGAACACGCAAAACAGCATTTTGAAGTCATTATTTTTTAAATTTTAATTTACGATATTAAAAGAGAATTATGGAATTGACTTCAAAACTAGTCTATAATTATTTTTTTTAAAAAGGTAAGCGACATTTAATTTGCTATCAGTTTTCACATGCCTAGAATTCAGTAAGCATGAAAAATATTTAGAAATGTTTGACAGATAATAAGTAGCCAAAAGAACAACACAATAAGCTTAATCTCTAAACAATGATGAGACACTGTTAAGAAACATTTCTTACATTGTTATGTAAGTTTCATTTTCAGAAAGAAAATTCTCCCTCTGCACAATTTATTTAATAGCGCTTGCTGATTAGTAAGCATTACTTACTTAATATGAATTAAACACATCAAACTATACTCATATTTTATTATGATGGAAACAAAACAAAAAACAGATTCTGAAATCAATGAGATAATACACTTAGCTTCCATGGGAACATTAACTTATAATTGCTTTGGTTATATTAATTTCCATCCTTGCTTGACTATTATTTCATCAGAATTTTTCCCCTGTATTTAGTATCTTTCCTAAATTGCTTCATTGGGTGCATTAAAATATTTGGGTTGAATTTTAATTAGCTTATTCATTCGTAGTACATCACTAACTGTGATTGTTTAATAGAAAAGATAAAACCTGGAAAACTAAAATGCTTATTATATTAGGATCAGGAAACTTGAAATTGAGAATAGGGATTCATTCAAAACATCCATGAGACTCAGATGGGCAAAGTTTAAGAGGCCAAGCATTCCATAGTAGTTAAGAGGATACTGCTGAGAGAATATCTATCATCTCAAAACCCCTCAAGTCCTTATAAGTAGCTTTATCAGTATTGCACTAATAAAAACAAGGGCTTAATTACTTCTTTAAACATAATAATGACTACAGTTAAGGTTACTCCCTTAGAACAAATTAATTTTATTTCAAGAACTTTGTCAATTTATTTATCAAATATTTACTGTTACTTCCTATGAGTTACAAAAAGGACGAAGAATATTCATAAAAGATACAGAACAGAGTACTGATGTCACAGTGACAAAACAAAAAGATCTCTGTTCATTAAAAAATAAATGAAGTAAATTTAGGCAAAGTCTTTATAAGCGTCTTCTCCCTGTGTTTTCACATTCTGCCACTTTCCTCCTCCTCCTCCCCTTTCTCTCCTCCATCTTCCCATCCTCAGACCTTTCTGCTTCTCTTCACTTCCCCTACTCAGGGACTTGGAACTAGGCTCGTATTAGATCATTTAACAGGGTCTTTCAAACTTTAACATGGGGATTCTTGTGTCAATAAAGATTTTGATTTAATCAATATCAGTGGGGCCCAAGACTGTCCATTCCAGTAAGCTCCCAGGTAATGTCACTGCCTACCAGTTCACAGCCATCACTTTGAGTAGCAGGATATAGAGTTCTTAAAAAAAAAAAAAGCCTCAAAATCACTTAATTCCTATTAAATCAAAATTACTGGCCATGTTCTAGGATTTGATACTTTAATAAGCTCCTTAGGTGATTTCCAATACACAGTCTAGAGCTGAAAACCATTATTTTATCCAGTGAAAATGGGAAAAACTCTAAGTTATTTCTACCATTTGATTGACTATTCTTTGTCTGAAACTTAATCACACAGTGACTGACCTCTTGCTTTAATTTCCTATTGGTGTTGTTAAGCCCTCTGTCACTGATTGGGAGATCACACTGACACAATCAATGTGCAAGCCGGTAGAAAGATTTGGGGAGAAATATTGTTTGGCTAATTCTGAAGGCAAAAATTTCAGGTAGATAAGAGACATGCAGATAACTGTTCCCTTCTTTCAAACAGTAGCTGTTTACGTGAAAAGCATCCCAATTGCATTGCTAAGCACATTTTAAAGTATGCTTATTTTATTTTTATTTCATTCTATTTCAATTAGTATTCAATGACCTGCACCTCTATGCTGCCTATATTATTTCTGTTTATTGGCCGAATTTCGACAAACTGTGTCCGTGAAACATACTGTGTCCCTTAAATAGCTAGAACTTCAACAGTGTGGTTTTCATGCTAGGCTGTTTTCAGTTACAAACTTGGAGGTTTGAACAAGAAGAAAAATGCCTGGGGGAAAAAGCAGGGGTGATTTGGGTTGAATGTGAAGAAGAATTTATTAACCATTAGAGTGATACAAACACTGTAATGAGCTACTGAATGGGCTTCTTGATTCTTTATTTGTCAGCATTTAAGGGAAATCTCTTCTGGACACTGTAGACATCCACTTAATTAAAGTCAGGGGGCTTGATGAAATGCTCTCCAGAGACCACCTCTAGTTTACAATCCAGTACTTATTCCCATGAATGGTGAAACTGTGACCCCAAAAATGAACGCTTTGGGTTGTGTAACATACTTCTAGACACTACTATCACCAGAATATACTTTAAGTGAGACAAATAAAGCTCACAGACCATCCAGAATACGCATTACTTCTAGGGCACGCTGAAATGCGTAGAAAATCAGGTTTAATGAAATTAACACTAAACTATGCACCACTATTCATTCTCCCAGGGGAGAATAATTGGACACATCTGTGTGTCCAGTGCCAGGAAGACTGTAAGAATCACACAGGAAGATTTAAAATAAAGTTGCCTGGTCCTCTTTCTACATTCTGATTCAGTAAGTCTGGGCGGAGGGGCCAGAAATTTTTTTTTTTATTGGGAGCCCCAAGGTTTTCAAAAGTAGCCTTTAGAAACCAACACTTCAAAACCTTTGCTCTAAGCCATTCTCTTGTTCTTAGTGAGGCTACTCCAGGAAGGGTAAAGTATTTATTTAGAAGGAAAGGCAGAGATGAAGGTAGGTTCATCTTATCCTACTTAGATGGACTGCTGCACCTTATTCCACCTTAGATCACAGGATAATTAAGACAGTGATTGTTGCCACACAGAGTCAGGCCTCAGGATCCATAAACACTGTATCTTGATTTGGACAGGGAAAGAATTTTGAGTTTTAATAATATAGTAATTTATCAGTTATTTTGACCAATGGCATAAGGCTTAATTCATTTTTTTAAAAAAAAGGGCTCTCAGAGAAGATATTTAATTTTTTAAATAATTGAACATAGCAAACTAAAATTATAAAAATGTATCCGGACTTTCCAAACTACCACAATCATACCCATTTTCATATCACAGAAGAAACTGTAACATTGTCTTTTATCCCTAATTAGTCTGATGATAGTTACTCCGAAGGAACTGACCATTCATGAGGTGTACACCCCCACAGATGTCATAATAGTTTAATCTAAATGCAGTAACCGCTATAGTTCACCTGAAAAACAGCAAATACTTGCAAAGTCCTTACTGAAACTGACATTCAGAGGCAGTTAGTTAAAAGTATGCCCAGTTTTGGCAGCTACTAATCAGGTTTGACCCTTGTCCCAGATAAATCCCTGGTGACCCGTGGGCTACATGATAATGTTGTTAGTTATGTCAAATAGGAAAGGAATCTTGTCTAATCCATTCTTCATCACCAGCTGCTTTATTCATTTGTTTAATGAAGTTTTATTCAACCTATTTTTAAAAGACATGCTCAGTGATTCATTAAGGGACCTTAAAGCTGATTTGAAACTACACTCTTGGCCATCAGGGAAATTCTCCCTTATTAATAGGCTATTAACATCAGCAAAGTTTGTTAGTCAGGATTCAAAAAAAAAAAAAAAAATTGCCCTCTTACGTGAACTATAAAAGTATTCTTGAGAGTTGAGAATGAGAATGCGTGTAGTTTTTATTCTTGCACATTCCTTGCAGGACTGTATATACAGATTTCAAGATAATAAGGGAAGTGTATGAATCTGCATAATAAAGCCATAAATAGTATTTTTAAAATGTATTTTTACATTAGAATTGAGCGTTACATCTAACAATACACAATAAATGATGTATGGTGTAAATGGGATAAAGTGATTAAAAAAATGGAATCATCATAACATGGACATGAAACAAACCCAGAAATGAGGAAAAGTTGTCATTCAGCTTTTTTAAATCACCTCCCATTATAGTAGAAAAAAATCTCAGCATACAAACTTGATGAAATACGTACACCCACACGCACACGCACACTGTTGTTTTTGTTTATCCTAGTTCCCTATCCAAAATATTAATAGATGAGAATAAATAATCTCTCCTACTCAGTGTACATCTGGATGAGTTTCCTTCTGACATTGGTAAAAAAATGCCACTTGCGTAATGAAAATAATCATAAAATATTAAAAGGGAAGACAGACTCTCATCAGATAAGCAATGAATAAATATTTGAACTAATGAATGCTCTTAGACTAAATTTCTCATTTTATAGATGAAGATAAAGGAAATGCCTATGAACAAATCCAAAATGATGTCCGTACATCTCTAAGAGATATCAATACCTCATCAGGGCCTTCCAGGCAGTTTCTAGTTTGTTAATATCACAGCAAAGCCCATCTAATAGTCAATTTGGAAATTCAAATACCAAATGCTGCTCAAATCAAGATGAAATACTACATTTAACTGCGTTAGAAAACTAGCTATTCTCAGCTAAATCAATGTGCTCCTTTCTCATGACAAATTTTTTTCCATCCACGCCCATAATCAGTCACGTTTTTTCTGAGTCAGGTGAAATGATGTTCTTTCCTGTTTTACACTGTTCCTGAACTCTAAGTCGCCTAGTCTCATAATACTGAAGTCCAAAGGTTTGCACTGTAAATTCTTTATAGTCTCTCTTCTATAATCAGTCTCTTTCTTTACTGGCCATTTCTTCACGGCCAATACTCAAAACTCTCATCTTTTTAGTATTTTAAATTGTTGGCCAGTATAAAACAACATTTGGGATTCTCTTCAAGTCATATTTTTATAGAAAATAATATATCTATAGATATTAATACAGATTATATGCATTATTAATATATCGTTGAAAGAAAGTGTCATCTCTCTGATGTGGACAAAACTTTGGACAGCTCTGAAAAATTACAAAAAAAGTCATAATAAAAAGAGTGTAAATTTTTGTTTTTCTTTCCTTTTTTTTAAAATTCTGAAATTATATAAGCAATACATGTTTTTAGAGAACTATGTCGCTATAAATATGCAAAATAAAAATTATTTATTTCCTTACCACAGCAATAACCAATGTCAGTTTTGGGGTGTTTATATGTCTTGTTATAGCTCCATGGTAGTATGACAGTTAAGAGAGCACAAAATACACAACCGAAAGCAATTCAAGACAGTAATTGAGATTGCTTAAGTCTGCATATTTTTAGCCTCACAAGAAATTATCATTCTTTTTAATTTTTACAACCTAATCATTAAAATACTTAATTAAAAATATGTAATTGATTATAAGTGAGGCAAAACACTTTTTTCCAAATTTCTTGTATAAATTTTTAATTCTTTTAAATTTTATTTTAAAATTTTGTTTTAAAAATACAAAACACTATCACCTAGTTCAAATGATCTTTTTCTTCTTGTTTAATTTCTACCTTTTATGTCATGTTTAAAAAGACCATCATCATGACATAACTTTTATCTATATTTTTTAGTACTTTCAGTTATTTCATGCTTTTTAAACTTTTAGTCTACAATCCATTTATAATCTATACTCTATCTGATGCCTGTTAAACTTTTAATGTACAATTCATCTCGTCTTGTTTTATGGTGGGTATCTAACTTTATTTTTTCCATATTGTGGATCATTTGTTTCAAAACTATTTATTGAATAATCTTTGTTTTTGTCATTAAAAATGCTAACTTTTTAAGACCAAATTACTTATAGACTTTAGCTTCTGTCTGGACTTCCTATTACATCCCATTGAGTCAATTCTTTTCTGAAATAATACCATACTGTTTTAATGATCATTACTTTGTAACTTTTTTAATACTTGGGGAAAATCCTTCCATATAGCTCTTCCTTTGAAATGCCTTGCTATTTTATTAACTTTATTTTCCAGAAATACTTTAGACTATTTTTGTTCAATTCAAAATAAAACAAAACAAAACATTGGGAATTGAATGAAGATGGCTAAATGTACGGCTTGATTTTAGAATTGACATTTTCATAGTATGAGTATTCTCATCTTGGAATGTGATAATTCTCCATTCAATTAAGCTTTCTTTTATGTCTTAGTAAAATATTGTGGTTTGACTTTCATTTAAAAATTTTAGTAATTACCTATAAGTGTCAGAGTCTATCTTTCTGCCTTTCATCTCTGCCTCTCCCCTAGCCAATGAAATTAAATACATCTTAAATACATGAAACATCCTCACTGTAGAGACAAATAATCTCCCTGAGAAACAGTTATTTGAGGTCAAGAAATATTCCAATCAGAAAAAAACTTGTAGTTATTCTTGTAGTCATAATGCTCTATCAGTGCCATTATAACAAACGTCATGGCAAAAGGACTTTAGATAAACCAAAAATAGCCATTACTGGGGAGATAGTAATATGTGAAAATGGTGTTTTGGGTCTATCTTTTACAACTTCAGCATACATTAATATAGTGACTATTTCTCTTGAAAATGTCCATGTTAATGGAGAGAAGCAGCCATTATACTATTATAAACTGTCAAATTTAATGCATAAAATTACTGTTGGCTTGAGAAATGGGGTAAGTCTGATACTTAGGGAATTCACATTTACTCTAATATAAGGAGTGAGAATGTGGCTTGACATAAGTACAACTGACAAGCATCCAGTATCCTCTTCTTTTTTTCTTCATCCCACACCATTTACTTACATCTACCTTCAGTGGAATCAATTAAGTCAATAAACAGAAGATGCTTCTCAGATTAATGCAAAGCAGAACTTTCAGGAGGAGATTTTTCTCCAGGCTTGCCCAATTCCCTAACCATGAGAGTGGTAAGCAAGTACTTGCCTTTCTGAGAATGATATCTCACATTTCTTTTTTTCATTCCTTTAGCAAACAGTATGAGTGTTCTGCTCATCAGTGGATACTCTCACGTCATGTGTAGATAATTGTGAAAACTTTTCTTCTATAGTCAAAGATAGTTACTCTAATGACAGTCAACTCTTTTGCTGCATATCACTCAGAATAAATTGTCATTACTACCAGAATAATGCAATTCTTCTAATCATAACATTTCCAGATATTTCTGACTTTTTTTCTCAGTGTCCTCCCACTAAAGCTTTCAAATGTATGGTTCTCACTTTCTAATCTCACTGACAGATGAGCTACTTCTCCCTAACCCACAGTGTGCATTCCTGTGGGGTAAGTGCCTGACATTAAGCTTTTGATTGCAAAGGCATCCAGTCCAAAGACATCCATCTCAAATAAACATATTGCCAGCTGAATGACACAAGTAGTAGTAAAACACCTAGAAAAGAAGGAAGACTGCCCCAGTCATGAAGTTCCCCTTTTAAAAAGCTTGAGGTAACCTAAATAACTAACATTTTTTAAGTGACCCCACTTTTCCACTCCCACACCCAAATTCCTGAGTTAGTGGACAGCTAGGACTACATCTCCAGTCTCCTGATGCCCCAAGTTCAGTATTCTGTTTGACCTTTTCAAACATTCCTCATCTTGTCTTGTACCCAGAGCATTTCCAGAGAGTAAGCACAATTTTACAGACTTCCGTCACACCCATTGAGCCTTCAGCGTGGCATTAAATGATACCTCCTGAATCACATTAAACTGTATTATATAGAGCATTTCATATTATATCCCATAGTTAAAATGAATATCCCTTTCTTTAAATCCTTGAGAAAGATCATTGAACTACTACAAATACTATCAACTTACCTCAAAATGAACGGCATACTAGGAGAGACTTTTTTTTTTCTCATTTTCTACAAGTAAATTATTGGGTCACTTTTAGAAATGTTTAGATGGGCATAATTCTAGAAATGTATGCAAATAATCAGTCTACCGTAGTGTTTCCCTGAACTTTACAATATCTCTAGAAACTATGAATCCCAGAAAGGAAAAAAAAAAAAAAAAAGGAAATAATTGAAATCAATAAGAAGGCTTATGGACATGCAAAGTTATTAGTAAAATACAAGGATTTTAATTAAAGATGTTGGCTTTTAACAAAGGCTGGCTGTTACCATGATTGATCCAGCCTGCTGGCTCAGCTCTTTCTCTCTTCCCCGTTAGCCCCCACTTGCTTTTCTCTGCTCTAACTGGATATTTGCTACAATGGCACTTCTTTTTTAAACAGTATTTGTTCCACAAAGATTGTAAATACAATTACACTTTAGATAAATTGTACGTGTATGCATGTATGTGGGTATAATTAGTATATCGTTTTCTAATTTGTCATTTTGGTTTTACAAGCTACAGAAAGCTTTTGGAAATTTCATGGGAAAAAGCACAATTTAGTTTTGAATTGTGACCTTTTCTTGCTCAAATTCTGAGCAACAAAAATATCTAAATATTTTCTTAACTTTCAATATTCACTTCAAAGAAGTTCTAGATATATTTTAGAATGAAAGAATGTATAGATAGACAGACAGACATTTCTAAGCTTTGCTCTAGAAGTGAATAGAATCCCACTAGAATGCCATTAGATCAGAAAGTTTTAATATATTGAGACTACTGAAAGTAAAATTGTTCATGTACAAGTATAATAAATTACTGAGAAAAATGCTAAATAATTTCCAAATTTTCCTAAAATGTTCTATAATGTCTATATAACAATAAATATAGACATATTAAAAACAATAACATATACAATAAATAACATAAATTGTTGTTGGAACAAGTTTTTATTTTGCCAATATGGTAACACCCTCCATTCACAAGTATCTATCCCAGAACAAATACACTGCTTGCATTAATTTTAATGTTATTTGATTTTTAATTTAAAAATATTTTGAGGTAATCTACCTGGGAAGAATAGTGTAGAAGTAAGGGATGAATTCCCCTAGAAGGTTTCCTTTGTTTAAAATGATGCCTTAGCTTTAATCAGTTCAATGAACGTTTCAGTGGTCAGAAGTATATCTGTTCATTCCAGTAGTAGAAACATGCATTTTTTCATTAATTCTCTTGATGTGATATTTTAGTTGAAGAGGCAAACAATTTTTTAACCTATTGTCAAGTGCACTTATATTTTTCAATTAGTTTCTAAGCAAGGAATGCCACTTACAAAGCAGCTTAGAAGACTGAAGAGTATACTGAGTGGTAATCAGCTGAGAAAATGTTATACAACCAGCAGTTAAAGACAATTATGCTGACATTTTATCCATGTTATAATGTGTATCTCTAGTTTATTCCTTTCCATGACCAAATAATATACCCTAAAAGAAAAAGACAATTATAACTACTTTAATGTAAAACGTGTAAGGTTGAGGGACTCCAACTGTAATATTTTGATACATGCTCCCTCCACCCTCTAAAACACAGTTCCTAACTGAGAGGACAAAAGAAATACGTAAAATGAAGCCACCACCCAGTCTGATCTTAGGAGCCTGGAGAAAGCCGGCCTGATACTGGGTTTAAAGATAAAAAAAGGACACGCAGTATCTATTTTAAATGAGATAAGTGGGCTTCATGTATCTTGCACTCTGTCCCTTTAATCATTATTATTTATTTCTTAAAGCTTAGTCTCTCTCACACCTAAACCTATGGCGCTCAGACCTTAGGACTCAGTTCTCATGAGTAGAGAGAGTTGTCATTCTTACCAGTAAGCCCGCTAAATAATACTACTATAAGCTTCAGACTTCACACGGCAGATAAGTTTGTCTCTCCTGACATGAGTACATTAATCCACTGAATCAATTTACTTAAGCTGTGCTATGGAGCAATGCGGCCACGATTTAACTGAGCTTAAAAGCACTTTCAAGTTTGAGTCACTGCTCTGTGTATAACACAGCTCTCTGTACTCCTTCCTAAGTTCTGTTTTGACCTTTGGCAAATACATGAAAAGTATTTGCGTTAGGTTTATAGGGTCGTGATGCTCTAAGATCAAAAAGGATTTAAAACGAATGAATTTAAGTTACTTTAGGAAATTAGACTCATGAGTAAAACAGTAGGAATGGAACACCTGGCTAGATTCTACAAGCACAATTTACCTACTTTAAATTTTATAAAATTCTTTAGGCTGTCTAAGTTTTTGGTTTTTGGTTTTTGTTTTTGTTTTTTTGGGGGGGGGTTGTTTAGAAAAGTATTTTAATTTTTAGAAAATTTTAGGAAAAAATATTAAATAGCTGCTGGTTCCAGTGTTTAGAGTCTGAACATTATTAAATGCTATAGAGGAACAATGACACACTTCAGTTTTTCAACATGTAATCAAAACTAACTGCAGCAACCAAACCAGTACACAAAATAAATTGCAAACATGTTACCCAAGTTCACTAAAATTTAAAAAATGTGTTTATAGGTATTCATAGTGAGCTACTGTCCATAGTGCTGGGGGAGAAGAAATTTTCCTCTACCCTTCTAGGTTCTTCTGACTGGCCTAAGAATTATATTATACATGAGGTATAGATTAACAGGAGAAAATCAAACAAATGTTTTAAAACATGTAGGAGAGAACCAAGAGAACAGAGGAACTCACGGAAATGGCCAAAACTCTCCCTTTAAACACCATCTTTAGCTAAAGACAAAAGAGGATGTTGGGGAAAGTGGTTTGGGACATCAAAAGGGAAGAAGCCAATCGACATGAAGATAGAAAAGCAAATGTTTGGTACACAAATGTTTGCTGGGCCACACAGAGACAAGGTGACCCAGAGAGGAACTGTATCAAGCAGACTGTGCCGAGTTCCTCCCTGTTTACACACCTAGTTCATACTACGGTTATCTATGCTGGGGGCTCCCTTCCAGGAGAATGTTCTACCCACATTCTTTTAGGCAGTTACGGGAAAGGGCAAAGGTTCTTTCAGGCCTTAAAAATAATCAGCCTAAATTAATCTTCATGCCAGAGAGGCACAGTTTGAGGCATCAAATTTTGTCCCCTTACAATAGTAAGCTGTTAATTTATTCACACTCTCCATTTCACTAAATCTGTAAAGACAAAAAAGCCCTCTTCCTTGTTTCTTCTTTTTAAAACTTCTGACCCCTACAGACCTCCCTTCAAGCTCACCATTCCTGTAACCAGCATTTTTGTTTTCTCGTATCTCTATTCAGAGATGTTCTCACTCTGATCACCACTCTTTGCTTCATTTCACCCTGAAGAGTCATTCATTTTCATAGACTCGTTCTCCCGGAGCCTGAATCATTTATTTGTTTTTACCATGACATCTTGCCATTTAGTGACACAGAGTACAATTCCTGGCATGTTTGCTGTTTTAGGAGTAAGCACCTGAAGGAAGATGCCAGCATTGATATGATGTGTTGAATGGAATGTAGTCTTAGTTTGCTTGGCTAAGCTGTGGGGCTGTTAAGTGCCTCTACCTTTCTTCCCTGATATATGGAAAGTCTCAAAGAATGATTATCCATGAAAAAAAAAAGAAAAAAAGAAAGAAAGTACTTGGTGAATCATGAAGTTGAATTCCTCCAGAGACGCCCTCACTAAAGTGAATTTTACTTCAGTCATAAGGAAAGAAATCATTTGTAAATGACATAACATCTTGTCTTTCAGATCCTAAAATGTACTTTTGTTCGGTCAGTCAACAAAAACAGAATAATTTCAAAATCATGCAAAGCCTGTTTTCTGATTTTTAAAAAAATCCATCAGGGTTCAGAGATAAGTGCATCTCAAGTGAGCCTAAGAGTAAATAATATATTTTATGTAATAGAAGAGCCATCTAAAGGAATCCTGGAAACTTTTACATTTTTTTGGAAAAAATTTTGATCATAGATGTTACCTCTCTACGGAATCTCTGGGGGTCTAATATCTCTACGAATCTCTTACGAGGTCTAAGTCTCAAGATCTCTGGCATACTTCTAAAATTCAGGTCTTGCAATAAGTACATCTTTGAGTGGTTTCAAAATACATTTTGCCTTAGGATGTTGGGCTCTTTCAATATGGATAAGTAATTTACCTTTCAAATAGCTCAAAGGGTAGAAGTGCAGCTGGACCTCAGGAAGACCAGAGAACCAGGAGGTAAAATCTGTCAAAAATTGCTTCTCTCTCCAATTTTTTGCCTCTGCATGGCTGATTTATTCTTTTGTATCACTGAGGACTGGTTATTCTGGCTTCTCAGTAATACACATGCTTCAAAAATGGAAACCTCAACTAGGTTTAATCTTTCTTCAAGTTTCTAAGATAGTGTAACCAGCACCTTTGGATCCCAAGTTAAAATTCTCTGGGGAGAGAATCTGATTGGCCTAGTCTGGTTCAATATCTATTATAGGATTTCTTAACCTTTAGTATTATTCATATTATTAACATTTTGTGCTGAATTTGATTCTTTGGGAGGGTGGAGTCAGGCTCTCCTGTACCTTGTAGGATGCTGTTAAAACATTGTATCCAATATCATAGCGAAAGTATTTCACACAGTAATCTAATCTTACTTTAGAATCCTGCTTAAAATTCCTGTCAAGACATTGCTGCCGTAAAACATTGTTTCTATTAAATAAGTTAATTCATGTCTACACTTTCATCCAACAGTGTAACACATTTCCACAATATCTAATATTTGTGTGTTCAATTTTTTAATGACATTTTCTATGTGTCTTCTATGCTAAAAAAAGACATATATTTCAAATAGCCACCACACTGTTTTCTGTTTATTATTTCAGCCGTTGTTATTACAGGAGGAACAAAAGTCTTTACATTTATATACAGCATTTTGTTTTTCCTGTTTAAAGAAAACATTTATCCTTAAAATTAGTAAAAATTCAGTGCTGATCTAAGTGCCATATGTCTTTAAGAATGTTAAAACATTAGATATTTGTCTTTATATTCAGTATAATTTGTTTTTGTCTTAGCAGTGATGATGATCATCTCTCATATTTTAATGACTAATACAGGAAACAATACACACTAAAGGCAAGATACATCGTGATTTAATAGTGAATCTATAGTCGTAATTCATAGTTTATATCTCTGTGCCTAGAACAGAGTGGGTTCACAGTGCCCTGTTCCGTTCTTTTTTTCTTTCTCCAGTGACTGAATGGTGATGTAACTATTTGGAAAAAATACTGAAATATTCAGTTAACCTGAAATTCAGTTAATTATCATTTTGTACATATCTGGATTTCCTACTTCCTCTGATGTACAGAGTCTGAAGTCATAGTTAATATCATCACATTTGTGTTGTTGATATCATTAATCTAGAAACCCCAAAGAAATACAAGAAGCAATGTGGTATTATGTTTCATTTGGAAGCAATGAAGTTAGGCAGTTTACTTGGATAGAAGCAGATCTACTACAAAAAGGCAAAAGCTCATTTTCATGATTCTGATCACCAGAAGTGTGAAAAGCTGCAGTTATTAACATTGCTTGACCATTGCATGCCTACGCTTTTCAATGTTGAACACTTACAAGTCTGACAATGATTTTCTGTGGGTCCCCAGCATCGGCCAGTACAGGACTTATGGCAACGCCCACCTGTAGAGCAGGAAAAAGCACACACATTATAATCTTTCACACTGACTAGGAGTTAACTCCTCCAAGGCAATATTCTTGCTTCTTTATGAGGATTTTTATGTCATACTAAAGTTGAAACACAGATCATAATAAAGTGCCCACTTTAAGTAGTAAAACCTGAATGGCAAATACATGTGAAGCTGAAATACAATCTCTTGATATTCAAAATTGTCTCATCATTTACAAGAAAAGAGAATACATGAATTTGTAAATTTTCCTAGACAGAAGTAAATATTTACGTGAAATAAGTTTCACTGTGACTACTGAATGTTTTTATTCTATTGATCTATTCTAATTGATATAATTTCAAAACTGCATGGCTTATTAATACCAACAGATATTAAAGAATTAAATCAACAGTTAAAAAGAAGTTGAAGTCTATGAAAGTGAGACTATATTACAAATGTATGATAAATCATCAGAAAAAAAGATTATGTACGTAATTTAGGTTATTTTTTTGTTAAAGTATATCGTGTCTTTAAAAAATGTTTGAGGTATAATTGATGTACAATATTATATAAGTTTCAGGTCTACAACAAAATGATTCACAATTTTTAAAGGCTATATTCCATTACTATAAAACGTTGGCTATATTCCTGTGGAGGTCGTCAAGAGGTTGTGACTGCCCGTTGACTTGTGAGCGGAACCCGGGTCATCGGAGGCATCTTGCCTCTTCCCCTGTCCTTGAAATCTATGTCCCTTCAACTATTCCCATGCTAGCAGCTGTTTCAAGGACATAGCCTTGAGAGAGTAAGGTGTTGTTGAGACCATCTGGACTGAATAAGTGATGGAACCCAGTTAAGATCTCTATATAAACTTTAAGATTCTGGCAGGCGAATGCTGAGGTCTAGTCATCTTGCTGCTGCTCAAGATAAGTCTCATACATAAGTCCCCTTGCTTATTAAACCTGTCACCTGCTGATCTGGAGTGGTCTGCTTTTTCCTTTGGTCTCTCCTTGTCCTTTGTGTACAGGGGTCAATGTGTGAACCAACATTTTTATATAAATATTTCAAGCATTTAAAACAGCTATAGTTTTAGAAAGCTTAATTTCAATTATTTCATGTCTTCTTCTAAAATTTTTGTTGCTACCACCTTCATTTTCAAATAAGAGCCTTTATCTCCTGCAGTGTCATCTTCCTTTTAAGGACTATGCTGCTATGGGTATTTGCTTTTGCAAATATAGTTGTCCCACAGAGAAATTCCCTAAAAGCTCCACAAAACAATATTAGCTAGAAGAAATCATGTGTAATGACTTTCTTTGAAGTTTGCTTCTGAATCTCATCGTTTCACTCTAAAATTTTATGGGTAGAAGGGTATGGAATGGGCTTATTTTTAGAGAAAAGTGGACATGAAAATCTACCAAAAATGAAAGCTCTTTATAATATACTTCTTATGATACCTTCTCTGTTATTCTTCCAATATGAATTGTGAGTGAGTACATACCTACTTCAAGATGTTTATTTTAACACAGTTAACCATGTTGTACAAACCATGAAGTAGGGTTTATTAAGCGTTTCTGTTTCCATCTTTCCTTGACCCACAGTTTTTAACTCTTCCTCTTGGAAGTTCTTACAACTGGGGCAGCTTTCCTTTAGTCTCTCCTAATGAGACTGCCTGAGAGAACCTAGTACATTAAATGCTTTCACAGTTAAGGAACAAATTCAGCAGGTACCCTTTCTTGGGCTGAATCTCACACTGTCCTAATGGTCTACTCTTCTGCAAGTGAACAGTACTATTTCCAAGTTAGTATAACACATAAACTCAATCCCAGTCAGCCTCTTAAAAGTATCAGTATCCTGGCCACAACAGAGTTTATTTAAAGCAATTCTGTTTGTGAAGCCCTGTGCTGACATCACCAGCGTATAATATCCTGTCACTCTACCATCTGTTTATTTAGATCCAAACACATTATAACTACATAATGTAAGCTCATTCTAGCTGACAGGAAAAGGACTCCATCTGGCCTGAACAATATAACTTTAATCAGTGATAATGATAATTATTATTAAAAACCTACTGGAGTTCTTTTGTATAAAGCTAATAAATTTAAATTGATTTATACCAGCGGAAATTAGAAAGGACTGTGAGACAAAATGGAAAGCAATGAAAACTTTTTCTGAGAACAAACTTTTTTACGAGAAAGTAGCTAATGTTAATGTGTTTCTTTAGGTGTGTTAAAATCCTATAAACCGGCCCATTAAGTAGTCTGTTAATTGGAGATATCTGAAGCAGAGGATGATCTACCATTTAATCTATGACTTCTCTAATTGTGTTTGGGCCTAATAAAATATTTAGCTTTATTCATTGTGGCCAAACTACTGTCAGTAGTTGTTAAAACAAAATGCTGAGTAACATTCGACATTTTAATACTCTCAATGATCCCCTTTAATTGGATTATGGATTTTTTACCTTCTTATTCTTGCAGTTTTGATTTAGCATCTCAAGACCTACTCCCGTATCAAATATAAAAAGAAATATTATTAGAAATTCTGTTTATGATTCTTGCCAATTATCATGGCAAGACTCACCCAGTTGGGTACCCAGTGTAGTAACCCCTCTTAGACACACACACACACACACACACACACACACAAAGTTTAAATAATTCAACCTTGACTGTCTAAATGCTGTTAAGAGATTTTGTTTGGTAGTTTTCACTTTTCATTCATATTTAAACAGAAATATCAATTACTCCTATAAGAGAAAGCCAACAACTGCTTCTTTTCTAGGATTTTACGCAGACTTATATTCCCTCCACCCCTTTTGAAAACCAAAAGGAGGTAATCCCTTGGCCCACACAATTCAGAGTTCTATTACTACAAATGTGCTGGAGGACCGTGAATCGAATCTGCTTCCATCAGTGATGCTCATTCTGGCCTGCCCTTCATTTCACTGTCTCTAGAGCTTTGAGGCTTTTGAAATATGCTCAGGCATTCAGTTCAGTTTTGGTCTCCCAAACTCGGTGCTGTATCTCACTCATGCTAACACTATTCTCACTGAGATGTTGCAATTAAGTAAATGTTAAAATATCTGACCAAGATCTCTGACTGCACTGGAGATAGTTCCGAATTAATGCATTTGCCACACCTTCACACTTGCAACCTTGGTTTGATTCTTGAAGATAACTGGGTCATTTACTCTTACGGACTATGATGTTTAACATTTTAAAAAAATCTGTTTTTGGCTTTTTGTTTCCCAAAACAAATTTCTGCTGCCCAGAAGTGTTTCCTTAGTAATTATCTATCTAGAATTAGAAAAGGAAACTACAAACTTTTTTTCCTACTTTCCTTTCTTCCATCCATCCATCTGTAATTATTTCTTCAGTACTGTCTACAACTGTGTGTCAGGAATTACGTTAAGTACTGGAGTTAAGCTGAAACAGACATAGTTACTGTTCCAACACAATTCAGAATTAATTTAGTCTTACTATGAAGGGAAAAGGTTTTGACTACTCTATATCTAATATTCACCCTCTATGAGTTTAAAGAAAGAAGCCAGTAAATCTGAATTTTCGACAGTCCCCTAGCTCAGGAAACAAGAGCTGGACAAAGCTGGGTTGAGCTGGACCATTTCCAGTGTAATGCCTGGTAGCTCCGAAGTCCACTACATCCTTTATACATGATTTATCTATGTGACATCTAAAATGGGGTCAGCCCAGAGCACTGCAGTGAGGCAGACAAAAATGGACACTGAAAGGTCCCTTGTTTGTATCCCAACAGAAAGAGAAATACTTTATCTATGGCTCAGTATCTTACTGAAATGTTCTTTCTGTCTTCTACTCTCAGGTGTGCAGTACCTCAGGAGGCTTGATTTCATGGGGAAAATTTCACTAATATTTTAGTGTGAATGAGTTTTATACACTACTTCTCTAGCAGTATGTTTTTAAAAACAGAAAAAAGCAATTAGTCAAATACTAGCCTATATAAACGGGAGAAACGATTTGGGGGCATTGAGACCGCCAGTGCTGTCCAAATCTGCTCTTTTCCATGCTTCAATCTGCTTCATAATTTTTTTCCCATTGTTTATTGTGATAATTCTTTTAAAACTATATGAGAAAATGTCACATAAAAATGAGAATCTGGCATTTCCATTCGGCTTAGTGATAGCACAGTTATTTAAATTAATAATTCTACCTCCTGTCGTTCTGACTCAAGTGAAGAGATTAAATATAAATGAAAACAAAAATTTAAACAAATATTTATGTCACTTTAACAACTAACTTAAAAATAAGTGGTGATTAGTGCACACCAGCATTATTTCAATTCCCAGGTAATCACCTCCACTTTGACAAGGCATTATTAATCACAGAAGTTAGCAAATACAGCCAAGTTCATCTTTTATGCTCGTCCATCAGATGCTACTAAAAATGTAGCTTTTGTGTTCTTTTCTTAGGAGCTAGAGCCCCTGAGCCAGTTTGATAATTTTAAGAGTTACAAATTCACACTAGAAGTTTTGCTTGTTTGTGGAACTGCCTGACAGCAGAGATGGGATTTAATATGGACCTCTGCACTGTTTTCCGCAAGTAATATGCCAGGACAGTTGAAGAGTTACAAAATATGAAGTCACTGGCAACCATAAAAGATTATATCCTCATACTGCCTCTAGCCAAAGGCGATGCAGTTACAATCCTGGATTCTTCCTTCAGGACTTTCAAAAACTGGTGTTCTTGACCTCTTCACAATACATTTGCTGGGGAGACAGCGAGCAAAACAGTATCTTTTTCATGACCATATATTATAAAAAAGGGAAGTGGAACATTTATCGAAAGTCTACGCTAAACAATTTCCTCTTCTTGGCCAGAGGGTAAAATGATGAATAAGTCAGTGTTCTGCCCTCAAGGAGCTTTGAAGGATCTGGAAATAGGTAGAAAAATAGGCAAATAATCATAATATTTGCTAAAATATAGGTACGCATAATGTGGAGAAAAAAGATTTGAAAAAGGCTCTGCAGAGAGGGCGGGCATTTCAGTTGGGTTTGAACGTCTTGTTTGTCCAGTGAAGAAGAGGACAAAAGAGGTCCAGGCTGAATGATTAACCAAAGCAATGACACAGAGGCAGGCATGAGCACAGCTCTTTGGGGTCGTAATGAATCCTTTATGTTCCCTTGGGTGGTTTGCATTGAAACAGCTCTTGGAGTGTGAGCTTACAAAGTGTCTTGAAAGTCTTGGTTGGAGTTTACTCTGTCTAGGTATTAGGTGTTGGCCAAGGTTTTTGAGCTGTTGTATGATGTGGTTTGACTGGCAAGGTAGTAGAGGGTTTCAGGGTATGAGTCCCAAAGGTTAGTGTTGACATTTGAGTAGCTTGTGCAAAATGCTGATTTTATAGTCTAGAATGAGGTATAGAAATTCATATTTTTTTTGTTTTGTTTTGCTTTTGTGGGGGAGGGGGGTTAGGTTTATTTATTTACTTATTTATAACAGAGATACTGGAGATTGAACCCAGGACCTTGTGCATGCTAAGTGCAGGATCTACGACTGAGCTACACCCTCCTCCCAGGAATCTGTATTTTTAAAAAGCAATCCCAGGGATTCTGATGATAATGTTTCCGAGACAACAAAGCATATATAAGAAATGATGATTTGGCATAAAATTCCAAACTCTGTTATCATCATGGCCATAATTTGTGACAACTGGATCTGATCAGATGCTTGGTAACTAAACATACAGAATTAAACAATGTAAAAATCTATCATTGCTCAGGGTTGACTCTTTGATTTGTGAATATATTTTCATCCAGTTGCATTTCCTTTTCTCCCAGGAGTCCTAGAAAAGGCATACCTTTTATTTTCAAATTTAAATTTATTATAAAACACTCATATGATAGTAAAGTCACAATATGATTCCAGCAAAAGGAAGGTATATTAATAGGGCTTAATGATATTAATGTCATGTGGAATTGCCCTTTTTTATTAGATGTTAACACTTCCCTTGTTCTTATCTGACAGGTCTCATTGTCATGTGTTTATTCGTCCTCACACTTCTGTTATGTAAACTGACTTTACATTTTCTTCTAATCTTAATTCAATCTTCCTATTTTGCCTATGACTTGAAAGTTAATTACTGAGGGGAAACTTTAACTTTTATACATTTTGCTATTCAGAAAAAAGATGGATGGGTATTTTTATTAACTAAAAAGACAAAGTAAAAAATTTTTTAAAATACATTAAGTGGAATTTTTCACCTACCAATAATTTAAATCAGGAGTTAGTCGTTTAAAATGTTTTAAGTAATCACTGGATTGAAAAAGAAATAGGCAAAAGGCCAACCTCATTAAACTTGGTTTTTCTACAAGTGCCATCGTGTTATTCAGCCAAACAATCTATAGTGAAAGTATTGAGAGTAGTATACATATTCAAGTAACAAGATTAATTTTGGACAGAATGGTGAAAAATATCAAGTTTGGTCGGCAACACTTCTATTCACCCTTTCCTCAAAGGCTCACAACCTAGAGCTAATCTGTGACTGCCAGAGCACACGGGATCTCTGAACCTGCACCACCTTAGGTAGGATTACAAAGAGCAGAGGGACTGACCAGTTAATGTGGCACCGAATTGGGCAAAGGTTTGGAAGTACTGAGCCTACTTAGCAAATTTTCACTTTTTTGCTGAGGCTTTCTGTAAACACAAGTCAGTCTAGAGTAGATACGGTAATAGCAGGAACCCCAGGCACAAACAGAAGGCTGGACAAGGTGGGGTGCGGAAACCTACAAGGGTACCATTTTTACTCTATTAGCATGTTGAATTCAGATGTTTCTACCCATAGATCTACACAAATTTCAGTGTGAAAAAAGAGATGTGATGATGACTTATTTAGAACTAAAGATCATTACTTATTACTTATATCATAGCCTCATGTGATCATGAGAGTGACTGATAGAGTAATACATATTATGTCAAAATGAATAGACATTAACATACTAAAGGGATTATATTTCTCATTGAATGGAAAGATCTGATACAATGCTTCCTATGATATTACTATTCTGCATATTCTATACCTTCTCCCAGCATGCCTTCAGACTTTATAACCAACAGAAGTGACCTTCAAAGAGAACAATAGTAAAAGGCCAAAATGCTTTTGGGAAAAGTTATACCATAAAACATACAATATGACTCAAATTATAAGAAAAATAAAAATTTTCCCAAAAAAACTGGAAGCTTTCATAATTGATACTGTCAAACATTTCTTTCAAATAAAGTAATTAGAAAGTATTAATTATCACTATTCATAGCTGTGAGCACAGAATAGGATACAAGAATTCCACCTATTGAGGTACAGAATTAGTTCTAATCAATGTCAAATGTATTTCTGAACACATAATCAGACATAAATAAGAGGTCTGAACAAACTGGGAAACCTTACCAGCAGACTTAAAAGAATATATTAAAACATATCTGCTGTTCACAATTAACAACAGTAATAAGAATAGGTATGAGAATTTACGATGAACCAGCCAGGGCCACCAAGAATATCCAGGAGCATCTTTCAGAGTGCAGTCTACCTAGACAATACTCTCTTGAAGGTCTGAAGTACCCAACCTATTCAGTTGTATGTGGTGGTGGTCCTCTCAGGAATATTCTAAGAAGTGTATATATATTAACTCTGTCAATCCTCATATAATCCTACTAGGCTGACACATTCCAAAATTTGTATGTTCAGCCCAGACCATGTGGAAATAGGTTTATGATTAGCTTCCAACTGTTTACAAAACCTCTACACCTGTATGATTAGTAGATATTTAAATATGTAATGTCCAAAATTTAACCCCTGATCTTCCCACCCCATCAAAACATTATCTTCAGAGGTAAAGCCTTCCCCATCTCAGTCAATGACATACTAATCCTTCCAGAAGCTCATGTTAGAAAGTCTGAAGTCATTCTCAGCAACTCTTTTTCTCACACACCCCAGATCCAAATTTATTAGCATATCCAGTTGACCCGAACTTTGAAATATATCTAGTGTCCAATCACTTCCCACCACCCTCACCACTAAGCCATCATCATCTCTTGCTTGCATTAACGCAGTAACCACCTAACTGGTGTCCTAGTTTCTACCCTGGCTCCTTTACAATCTCTTCTTTTTTTTTAGTTATTTTTTAAAATATATTTTTATTGACGTATAGTCAGTTTACAGTGTTTTGTCAAGTTCTGGTGTACAGCACAATGCTTCAGTCATATAACATATATATATATATATATATATATATATATGTATTCATTTTCACCTTCTTTTTCACCATAAGTTACTACAAGATATTGAATCTCTTCTTAATATATTAGCGAATGTGACGTTCTTAGTCAGATGAGGTCAAATCCCAATAATGTCCCATCTCTCTCAAAGTAGAAGCCAAAGTCCCTTGCAATGGTCTTTTAGGCCCTAGGATATCTGCTCCTCTCCTCCGTGCCTCTGCAACCTTATCTCCTGCTATTTCCCTCCTGGCCCATGCCTCTCACTCTCACTCCTGCTGTTTCTAGGACAAACAAGGTGCATCCTCCACCTCGGGCCCTTCTGTTTGTTCTCCCTGGACCTCTCTTTCTCTGATAGCTTGTAGTCCAATGGCTCACCTGCTTACTTGTTTTTCTTAGATGCCATCTCTCAGTGAGGTCTTCTCTTACCCACACTATTAAATATTCCAGGTGGATTTGCTAGGTTTTATTTCCAACACATGTTCAAATTAGGAATGTCAAATGCAGAAAAATATAAAAGAAGAAAATAAACACCATCCATAAACTCTGCATTTGGTGTTTTTCATTTTTTAAGTGTGTATGTTATTTTGAAATTAATATAATACTCTATATAGTTTTGTCATATGCTATTTTCACTTTATATTTTATCCTGTACATTTTCTTCTTTTTTCCTTAATATCCTGTACATTTTCAAGTGACATTAATAAATGTGATTTTTTTTTTGGTGGATTTACTTCCCATCAGACATACTATAATTCAATTAATCTTTTTGTTTTATGGGATATTTAGGAGATGTAGGAGATCAATATATATTTCTAAATGAAAACACACATTAAGAAAATATCATGTCATATTTTACAGAAGCATCAGTCAATGTCAGTTCCCTCTCCCTCCCTCACAACACTGTATATAAAAATATAAAGAACAAAAAGAGAGACAAGGGCATCTCAGAGATAAGAGACAGTGCAGGTTTTACGGTGGACTAATGGAGCAATCTGGAGACAGATGTGTTTATGCTGATGGAGTTGAAATGATCAGTAAGATACCACAGTCAAGTGGTAGACAAGAGGAGGGTGTGACATCTCAGGAACTTTGTCAGGCTCAGCAGACGGGAACAAGTGGGTTTCAGAGGTATCCGCATGCTTTGGCAAAGTTTGAGAAGCTAGTCTCAGCGGGAGTGTTACAAATAATCCAAATGCAGTGAAATCTCACTCTGCTACTGGAATATCACACTCCTGAATATTTCATGCTGGTCACATGAAGGGAGAGCAAAGGGAGCAGAGACTATCTCAAGGTATGTGATAAAAACGGAGAGGGAGAGAGAAACCCAGGGTGGCAAAATACTTTGGATCACTGCAGAGGATTAGAGGTCACTGATGCTGGGGCTCTGCCCCGTCCATAACCCCTACTTGTGAGACTGCTAGTCAGATGAACTGGTGGATCCCTGAGGAACCATAGCCAGCCACATGTTCCGTTGTAAGTGGTGTCACAGCCAAAGTTCACATGAAGGAACTTTTCGCCTCTCAAAAGGCATTAAATGGGATCCAAAGCATTGCCCTGCGCAACGGTTCTAAATTCTTTTTTTCTCAGTTCTCACTCTCTGAAGTCTCATTCACCACAACCCCATCTCCCAAGCCCACTGTCTCTTTCTTTCTCTTTTCCCGCCTTCTCCCATCACAAAGCTTCCATCCTTCTATTCTCCTTCATTGTACCATTATGTCACTGATTGACATAGTCACTCTCCCTAAATACTTTTTATTCCATCCAGCTCTCTGATTAAATAATTCCTTGCCCTTTTATTTTTATAATGCAGTTATATACTAAATGTGCAAAGCAACATTCTAGGAAGACTTTGTGTGTGTATGTATGTGTGTGTGTGTGGATGTGAGGAACAGTTCAGTCCAGTGCTCAAGAAAGATCAAGCTGGCAGATATAGAATGACCAGGTGGGTAAGGAAGTCCATGAATGTTTCCATATTTGTCATTTCTGTCCTGTCAGAGTAGTCATTACTTGAGAAGCGATGTACTGGTTCTATTTCACCCTGAGTGTTACAGAATTCCCAGTTTCTGTGTGTGATATGGTCTCCATTAGCAGCCTCTGATTTCACCCGGCTTCCACTTGACAGCTCCAAGAATAGCTCTATCTCCTCTATGAATTAATAAGAAACGGGGATTATCACGGGAAAACTGAAACAGACAAAATTGTTACAAGCTCCTTAAGGGAAGAAACCATTTCTTCTCCACAGTTTCTAACAGTACACAGAACACGGTAGGCTTCCCAGATCAAACAACCCAACATTTTCCTTACTCAGAGGCCAATATCTTCACACTGCAGTGATAGCCCAGCTTCTCCCACCTTGTATAAATTCTGAACAGTCTTATAATGTCTGTGGTTTGAGACTTTATAATTATGGCTGGGGCCATTCATCTTGTAGCCTCCCTTTGTTTTTATGATTTCTGAGACTGAGGCTGAGCTTTTGTTACAGATTGCTAGCCTGTAGCAGTCAGTTGGGGAGACGAGACATCACGGAGACAGATAACAAAGAAAAATGGGTAACAAATTGGAAAAGATTAGGTAGATCCCTGGCACTATATTAAACAAGCTCTTTGGAGGTGTAACAGCCAGAAGTCTCATCTTATGTTCCTACCGTTCTTTCATCTGCCAAAGGGACTTAGCTGTTTTTATACACATACATATTTTTCCTCCCGCAAGCCCTCATGCTTAAAATCAAAACAACCACGTTAACAAATAGGCACATTTCTAAAATGCCACTGTAAGCCTAAGGAATGAAAATGTGATTTTAAAAATGATGAAGGTTATAAGAAAGTGACCCCAAAGGCATTACAGTAAGTAATAAGCCTAAAATGTCTTGATGTAAAATGCTTCCATTAATTTGCCTTTGAAGTTCACACACAAAAACTACAATTCAAGATGAATGGATTTATAACATATTTTAAAAACTGGATTCCATCAACAAGATATTTCAATGGAGTTTCCTGTTGATGTACTCCTAGACCGATCTGGAAATTGAGTTATTATTTACAGAAAAAGAGAGAAATGATTTGTAGACCATTGTGTGGGTACCTATTGTATTCTGTTGCAAAGCTCTCATCAGCGAGCATATTGAAGAGTGAGTCCTAGTTTAGATATAATGCAATTTTATCATGTAGCAGGCAGCGTTCTGAGCAATTTATTTCTCAAGACAATTTTTGGAGGAAAATACTCCTGAGGTCTGACAAGTTTCATGACTTGCCCAAGATCACCTAGTAAGTAAGTGATCAACCTGAGATTAGAGTCCAGAAATAGAGGTTCCAGACTATACATTCTGAACCAATATAATCAAGGGTCTAAACTACATTAACAGATACAAGAATAGAATCATTAAGCAGGACAAAGGACGACAGAGCACACAAAATAAATTAAAACACACATAAGAAGACAAACATAAACTTTGTCACAATAAAGCCTCATTTTTGATAGAATTTGAGCAAATATTGAGGAAGTTCAATGGATTTTAGGAGGTCAAGAAACCATTAGGCAGATACTAACTACTATATATATAAAATAGAGAAACAATAAGTTTCTACTGTATAGCACAAGGAACTATATTCAATATCTTATAGTACCCTATAATAGAAAAGAACATGAAGACAAATATATGTATGTATTATGTATGACTAAGCTACTATGCTGTACATCAGAAATTGACACATTATAAGCTGACTATACTTCAATTAAAAAAAATTAGGCAAGGATGTTGAATGAGCTCCTTAACGTACACTTATTCCAGGTCCTCTAGAGAATGGCTTGCATGGAGTTAAAAGATGACTTGGGGTCACTTGCTAAAATCTTTGATGCACAAGAGGAATGGGCAGTATTTAGCAAACGACCTCAATGAGTAGGGTAGGGGGTACTCCAGGTGAATGTCAGGGGCATTAAAAATGGTGTCCTTCCCCACCCCACTTTCCATCACCACAGAATTATAGGTGTGTTTAGTTATAAATGATGATGGGAGGCTAAGTGAGGGCTGATCACAATTCCCAGCTTTAGGATAGGATCCAGAACAAGCAGTGCTTTATAAGAGGGCAAATCTCAATTCTAAACGCTAAAATGATAACAACAACGTTTATTGAATACTTACTATATGACAGGCACTGTTTTATACATTTTCATTTATTATCCCAATTAGTTATTATATGAGGAAAATGAGAAATAAAGGGGCTAAGCAATTACTGTTAGAAGAAATTACAGTTAAAAAAAAAAAAAAAACTCTTGTAGTCAAGATTCAAACATCTGTAGAAACGCAGAACTTGAGCTCAGCCACTAGGCTACACTTAGAGACAAAGCAGCAGAAGAATAATGGTGCAAAGAGAATGAAGATGCAGGGGGCTTTGCTCTGGAGCAGCGTTAGGTAAATGTTTTAGTAGGAAAAGGAGAGGGGAATAAAAGAACAATAACCTCTAATTTTTCCCTCTGCAGTTACCCATTCTTATATGTATGTGTGTGTGTATATATATATATTTTTTTTAATTGAAGTATTTTTGATTTACAATGTTTTTTTGTTTCTGGTGTACAGCATATGGATTCAGTTTTATATATATATACATTCTCTTCCACATTCTTTACCATTATAGGTTATTACAAGATGCTGAATATAGCTCCCTGTGCTATACCGTAGGATCTTGTTGATTATCTATTTTATGTATAGTAGTTAGTATCTGCAAATCCCAGACTACCAACTTATCCCTCCCTCACTTCCCCCACTGGTAACCATAAGTTTGTTTTCTATGTCTGTGAGCCTGTTTTGTTTTGTTAATAAATTCATTTGTGCCTTTTTTTTTTTTAGATTCCACATGTAAGTGATATTATATGATATTTGTCTTTCTCTGTCTGACTTACTTCACTTAGTATGATAACTTCTAGGTCCATTTATATTGCTGCAAATGGCATTATTTCATTCTTTTTTATGGCTGAGTAATAATCAATTGTGTGTGTATATACATATATACACATATACATATGTGTGTGTATATATATATATGTGTATTTTTACACACATATGTAAAAATATATATATACACACACATATACATGCACCCCAATGTTCATAGCAGTCCATTCACATATTTTTAAAGTGACATATATTATACTCACTCGAAATTATGTTACTATAAATGAAACAATGTTTTTTTTCCTCCCTCAGCTACAATATCTGGGTCAACTGTGTGGATTAATAGAAATGATTTATTATTTCATAAGAATATTATAAAACTGCATGATACTAATTTATTTTTCTCTACTGATTCAAACAGGCAGAACTCTGTCAATTATACAATCATAAGAACCCTTAAACATTTATTTATTCAACTAAAAATACACAGCACATTTTTTCAATAAAATATTTGATATTTAAAATTATGCAACTAAATGAAATTTAGAAATGAAGAAGTGTTGGTTGCCCAACATTTTATTGCTTTTAAAATCTTTTAGTTCTTCATTGTATTTTTTCTAGTAAAGCAATTTTCTTTCTTCTGGAAAACACATTTTGGCATATGATAACTAGTAATAGTTAATTATTAACAAAATAACTAGTAACTTGGGCATATAGATAACTCTTTTAGTGCTCTATTCTACTTTTCGAGTGCAGTGTTTAAATTGATTCTATAGGAAGTATTTCTGGAAAAGCTATCTGGATCAAAATCTTAGTTTAATAAAGCATGAGGAGATAGGAGAATAAAAGTCATTGATCTGAACACTTAATTTTGAGATGATTTTTCCTTTGTACATTTTTTAATCAAGTTTTTTTTTCTTTCATATATTTCTCTTACTTAAACTTAAAGGAGAACTTTAAGAGAAATGTCACTGCATAATTTCCTTTCCATTTTTCCTTCCCTGCTTAGAAAGAGCACCTACAATTGCCAAAAGAATCACCTCTAAATAGAACATAATTTGTTCTTGCCAGGCAGCAAAAATTAAATAAAAGTTGCATGGGCTGCTTGCAACAATCTAGACTTGAAAGATTGCTAAGTGGGTTAGCAGCTTGATCTCCTTATTCATCTTTCCCCAGCTCGCTGTAGGGGTGCCAGCTCCCCTGCCCCAATCCTCCATTGTAACTTGAAGTCTCTCTCCCATCTCTGCTCCAAACTTCAAAATAAAAGTTGCAGAGAGAGGAACTAAAAGGAGAGGGGAGACACATGTAAAATAAAACTTCTTCTTTGCAAGTGTTATGAAAGGGGAAAACTGAATAACCATTTTCCATTACTTACAAACATCTTTTCACTTCCTCACTGTCTCTAAGTGGTGAGAAATTAGAGGAGAAAAGGAAAATGTAAGCTCTCTAAATTCTACTTAATTGTGCAGTTGAGTTTCATGAAACCACTTACATTGGTAAATGGGAATAAACATGTGAATGGTACGGAAATCTATAAATGATGGTGGCAAAACAGGACACAGACACATACATAATCACTCTTAACCCATCAGAGAGTAAACAAATTACAGAAAAATAGAAGAGGGTAATACTGAATGGATTTAGTATAATTTTCATTTAATTTTACATAGTTGCTTTAAACACCAATATACAAACAGGGCTTTATGTTTTAAACAAAATCAACTATGGGATGCTTTTAAAATCTTTTTACATTAATAAGGTATTCATAATTCGAGTCCATACAGAATTTTATTTGGTTTGGATGAGTCCCTTAAATTGTGAAAATTTAAGTCAGCTTTTATTAATGTAGCATTTCAACTCCTACCCCTAATTCTTCCAGGCTTGGAATTATTTGTGAATCCTTACATAGCAGGATGACTTAAAACTTTAGATAGAGGTCATTTATTTTTTAATTGTGAAAAAAAAAAGGAATGAAAAACTGTGGAAGATCACCAGAGGTCTCTTACTGAGAGTGACTTTACATTAAAGTTTCTTGCTTTGTATTTTTTAACTTTTTTATTGTGGAAAAATATGCATCACATCAAATTTACCATCTTAACTGTTTCTAAGTGTACGCATCACGGGTATTAAATACATTTACATTGTTTTGCAACATCGCCACCATCTTTCCCCGTAACTCTTTCCATCTTGTAAAGTTGCAACAATATAACTTATTAAATAATAACTCCCCATTCTCCCTGCACTTCCAGCCCCTGAAACCATGACTATATTTTCTGTCTTTATGATTTTGACTACTCCAAGCATTGAATACAAGTAGAATTATATGGGATGGGCTTTCTTATGACTGGCTTATTTCACTTAGCATAATTTCCTTAAGATTCATGCAGGTTGTAGCTTATAGTCAGAATTTCCCACATTCCATTGTATGTATATACCACATTTTGTATCCACTCATCCATCTCTATACACTTGGGAAAGATTTTTATTTTTGATTATATTACCTTTATTGGATTTTCTGTGACTGTCATCCAATTTAAATACAATGTGTAGCTCTTATTACAATGTTTTTCATATAAGAAAGACATTATTCATTTCTAAAGATCTCCAATTCCAAAAACTCTCCATGTTGAAAATGTTAGGAGTTACTACTTCAAAGAAAAGCTGATCATTCTGATTGCATGGCCTTTGTCCATTCTGTCTGAACAGTGCGAAAATCTTTTTCATAATATCACCAACTTTTGGTTAAGTAATGATTTATATTTTTTTCATGAAAATTTCCATAGTGAAAAGGCTTGTTAAAATTCACTTTAAAATAAGTTTCAGACAAACAATAAAATCTGATGGCTTCCCCTAACTGAACAATTTGAACCCCAGAGACCTGCTATTTCATAAAATTCTGATCTTTTCAACCATTCACTGGAAGAGAGCAAGTTCTTATTGCTAAAGATTACTCTCAGCAACCTCGAGTGGGGCTCTTAATAGCAACCTTACAGAATTTCTGTAAGAGTTAGAAATAGGGTTTGTTAAGTGCCTGTGATATACTGGGCCCAAAAGGTCACAGGTCTTTAAAGCATTGCTGTAGGTATTGATGAAATCAGCGACAGAAGTTTCACATAAGAAC
Organism: Camelus dromedarius; assembly: GCF_036321535.1. NCBI lineage: Eukaryota > Metazoa > Chordata > Mammalia > Artiodactyla > Camelidae > Camelus > Camelus dromedarius. Next base: position 63,584,508 of record NC_087439.1, on the reverse strand, counting down.
AGAGAGCTGCGTCTTCACTAAGAGGGGACTTGTATTTGGCAGTTGCTCATGTGCGGCAAGCCTATGTATTCTACACCAATTCTGAACCAGAACATGGGCTGAAATGTGTTAGTCATAATGGGCTTTGCTAATCATTTTACTAGCATGGAAATCCAGTACCAGATCTGAGCTACTTACACCTGTCCCCAGGATCAATTAGAGAACTTTGAGGATAGGCAGCTTCCCATCCTTAAATCCAACTTGCTGGAGAGCAGATTCTGACAAATGTCCAAGTTTGGAAAACATTAATCTACTTATCAACGGACATCAGGAACCTTGCCCTTTTGTGATGGTAGACCATGACACACATCTCTGCTGTTTCCTTCCAACAAGCTATGGTCATGAAAATTTATTTGAAGGTAGAAAAACTGAATATTTTTAAAGAGCTACAACAGTATGCTTGTGGAGTACAGAGAAGTTAAATCTTTGAGGCAGAAACTTAGTTTACTTTCAGAGGGCAAAAGAGGCTTAATCGTCAAGTCTTTAAGCAAAATAGAGGCAAGGGCTATCCATTATGCTTGAGGAAATCTTGAGTGCAAGAAGCTAACATGAATGCAGATGCTAAGTACACTATTTAATAATTTAAATGAAAAATGTTAGCCAAATATCACCCTGAAGATATTTTCCTCTATAAATTTTAAGTTAAACTGCCCTATCTCTAAAGAGGTTATTCTTTTTTGAGTTGCGTATGTGCCTGTGTGTGTGTGTGGGCATGTGCGTGTGTGTGTGTGTGTGTGTGTGTGTGTGTCTGTGTGTGTGTGTTTATTCACTATTTGCCCCAGAGGAGACTAGGAACCACAATCAGATCTTAGCATGTATGATGTGTAGGCTTAATTTTCTCTTTGTATCATTGCAGAGAGAAACGATAAGCACTGTGCTGGGCTTAGCCCAGCATCACCTCCACAGGGCTGCTGACGATCACACGTGGTGCTAGTGTACTTAGCTGACTGTCAGATTTTCTAGAATTTTCGGAGCTGGTTGTTAAATACAGCCGTTACTGAATATTAAACTACATAAACCCACAATTAAATTTTATTAAAAAAAAGGCAACATATACTTAAAATTCATTATTTCCTGATTAGTTCACATGCAATGAATCCATATGCTGGAGATACTACCTAAATGCATGCTAAGTGTATATCTCTTCCAGAATCCACATTAGTTGCTAAAAAGGGCCAATGTTGGGAATGTTTAAACCATGAAAATCAGCAAAATCTACAAATTGGGGTGTTTTCCTATCTAGTCTTTGAAAAGAGGTTATTAAACATTTATCAGCACAGTACTGACATGGTATAATTTTAGACTGATAAAATGATGCTTTGGGAAATGCACTATTAAATCTTTTTGAGGGGAGCCACATTATATTCTGTGCCTGGAGTGGGCATTTTCTTATGTAACAAATTACTTTTTCTACTAATTCAGAAACAGAAAAGGAAATGAGCTGCCACCCTGAGAAGGGGCAGAAAGCCTAGGAGACAATAAAGCAGTCTGTCCTTAAGTTTTGGAAATGGTCAGAGGGTCCCAGCAGTGAGGGATATCCTGACCTGTAACACAAGAGCAGGCACACAAAAGTCAAGTTTGGGCCTCTTTGCCCCCCAGTAACCACTATTATTATTAGTATTAGTAGTTAATAACTCATCTTATTTATGCTTTGAGAAAACCGGGGGTACAGTGGATCTTAAGAGCAGCTGAGGGAGTGCCTAGCACAGCTGTGAGGTTTACTGGAGTTATTTGCAGCAGAGGCTGGGGTCGGCAGTAAGAGGATAAAGTCAGAGTGGAGACATTATGGGATTTATTCCAGATTTTAGGTGATTTATATGTAAAAGGAAAGTGGAAACTCATTTATAATCATAAACTGTTGAGATCAATGTATATATATATGTCTGTGTGTATACATACATTTATATAATATGTTTACTTTATATTCATGTATTACATACAAGTGTATATATATATGTATATATGATTTGCAACAAAAATAGCACATGAAATGCGTGATAAATATGAGAACTGAGATAAGCTACGAAAGGTCTATTATGAGAGAATTCTGTTCTACCACTTGGGGTTGAGGTGAAGTTCCCCTAAGGAACAGTCTGTCACTTTCTAGAAAGCAAAGATCATATTTATTTTATATACAAGTACTATTTGATGGAAAAGTTCACTGAAAGGAAACTATTGCATATGATGAAAATAAAGATCTGTCATAAAAATTTACTCAAAAAGTGACACAGTGCACTCATCCCAGGAAGATAAAAAACAAGAAGACCAAGCAGGGAGGTATACTGTACTTGCACCTTGTAACACTCTTACATAAAAGTTTATCCTGGCGTGAATTTCTGTCAACCTGGAAATCCTCTCCTTAGAAATATGGCGATAAAGGCCTTCTCAGATATGGGTCAGGTTCAAGGCCTGACTCTCCCATTAACAGCAGCAAAAAGATGGCAGATTGGCCCCTTGCTCTTACTTTTTAAAAGTACATTCCTGGATTCTGCTAGATCTGTTTGCTAATATTTTGTTTAGAATAATTGCATTTGAATTCCTAAGTGATCTTTAGTTCTTTTGTTTTCTGTTTTGTTAGATTAGATTCATGAAGGATTTAATTTAAAAATCTTTTTTTAAAAAACTATCTTTTGGGTTCATGCAGATTCATTTATCCTTCCTAAGGTTTTTCACATTTTTCTATTTCCCTAATTAAGATTTTTATCCTAAACCTCTTCAAAACAATATGCATGATTCAATACAGTCTGCAGTTATATAAAAGTGGATACGTGCATATAAAATACACAGAAACTGAAGCTGTACTGAAATGCACTGTGGTTAAACTTTCTTGCTACTTTGTTTTTTAATGTACTACAGAATTCCAATCTTCAAAGAGTGTCTATGTTTTATATAACTATTTTAACATTAAAAGAGTAATAACAGTTAATAAACTAAGAAAATCAGGTTTAACACTATTTTGATGTTTGATTCTTTTCTAGTTCAACGAAGTGATCTCTACAGGATACAGCATGCAATGTCAGTTAGGAGCAGGCACTTATTAAGATATGGAAGAGTCATTAAAAGAAAAAATGCAGTTTTAAGTTTTATTAATGGTCTTAATGCAGGCGGAACATTTGGTTTAAACAAATGATTAGTCCTCGAATGATGTTTGTGAATTTAATGCTTTTTTATGAATCTGCCAATTCCCCCACACTCTCACTTCTGTCATTAGCTGTTATTTGGTTTCAGAAAACAGCTGAGATAGAGAGGTGCATCTGGTGTAAACTGAAGAAAACCTTAGGATCTGGAGTGCCTGAGGGGCGTTCCTTTCAGTGTCTCAGTGGAATCAAGCTGTGTGATATTACCTTCTGGTGGCTGAAATATATGTGAAACAGAAACATAATAAAATGTCAACTCATTTATATGTAATAAAAATATGGGTCATATATTGTAAAAATAATTCTGTCCACTTACAGTCAATTCATATTAAAAATCATAATCAGAAGACATTTGATTCCTCTACTATAAAATCACTCAGATTTTGACCCATATTAACTCATTTATTTCTCATAATAACCCTAGGAAGTTGATAATATAAGCTCTTGGCCAAGAATCTATGTGTGATCTTTCAAGTCTGACCAAAGGCTTCACCTGGCTGGCATCTCAGAGGAAAGTCCTCCCTACCCCTGAGGTGATGCACAGTCAACGCATTGTGGTCTCTGAAGGAGCTGCAGTCAAGGAGGACTCAGGACTGACTCCCTGACAAGCCATGTTCTTAAGCATATTGGCATTCATACCTCAGTTGCCTCCAGCTGCTTGCTTTATCTAGTGCCTTTGAAAGAGGCTTTCCTTGGGTGCCTTTGCTGAAATGTCCTTATTGGGCTGGAAAGAACCTGGAAGACGTTTTTCTCTACTCTGACTCATCACTTAGCACTTTCCTGCTCTCAGCCCTTTCCCCTCTCCTCCCCACCCACCTGCCTTCTGGTCCCCAGATCTATAAAACCCCAGGACACTTTGCATGGGGCTCCCTCAGCAGTGAGACAATTGCCTGTGTTTGTCTTGTTCAATCTAATCCATCTGACCCTCTCCTGGAGCTGTTCCACGGTGAAAAATGGCACAGTGGAAGACTGCGCACTTTCTCCAGTGTGCTTCTTGCTTATACTATTGCAGTAAGTGATCACAAGCTTGACTGTTACCTTCTTACTGGTTCTCTGTCTTAGTTGGCCACTGTGAAACCTAGGAGCTCAGCTCAGCTCATGACAGTCTCCTTTTATAGTTGTGGAGGTACTGAGAGCATAAGTGACTTGCCCAAGGTCAAATAACTAGTAAGGGGCATTGTTAGATTTCAGTTAAGCCTGTTTGGCTCCTAAATCCATTCTCTTAAGAGATACAGTTAATATACAATCTTACAGTTACTACACAAAGTTATAGTCATTATATAATCTTATAGTTAATATATAACCTTGAAAAATATCATTGTCTATTTTTCCATATTCAGATTCTAATGTTCTTCCATTTACTGAATTTTTAGAGGGCAACTAATTTCCACCATTTCAACATTCTTGTGGCGATGAGTGTTATTATAGTGCTCTAGGCAAGTGAAACATCTTTCACTAAATGACTTTTTCACTTGGAGGGGTAGTTTGATGACTAAGCCCTATTGATGTAGCTATTCAAGAACGTTCTAATGTTAGCTAAGTCTTGCTGGGGATCTGTACGAGAAAAAAGACACTCATCTCTCCTTTACCCGGCTCAAGTTTAGATTGAGATATCTCAGGTATTTTGAAGAATACAGTTTGGTTACAATTATTCTGAAATCACATATTTTTTAAAGGAGTAGCATCATTTTTAAAATTGTTTTTCTAGAGACTTCAAACATTTTCCTCATTGTTTCAATTATAGCTCAAAGGTTATGTCAATAAAACGCCAGACTAGTCTTGAAAAAGATTGTGTTTTTTTGCATTAAGAATTAGTATTGTACTAAAAATCAAAAGCATACAGAAAGAAATACCTTGCAAAATATTACTTAAGAATCAAATATTCTTTTTTTTTTAACCACCTTTATTGTGATATGATTCCTATAGAGTAAACTACACATATTTCAGCTATATAATTTGATGGATTTTGGTAAGAATCAAATATTCTTAACTTCTTTTTCAGCATTGTGTGATTTGAACATATTTACAATAATTACACAAATCAGTGTCTCTAGACACTAAAGGAAAATTAGAGATATGTATGTTATCTTATAATTATTATAAATATAATAAATATAGAGCATAAGTGTAATGAATAGAAATTGTGTTATTTAAAATTATGTAAGTATAAATTAGATTAATTACATAGATGTATGTTGCCATTTTTATCTAAAAAAGACTTGAAATGTATAAGCTACCTGTCTGTGGATTACAACTTACTTCTCAGACCCATTTGTTTTAATATAACTGATGGATAGAAGAAAATATATCTTGGATTCATCTAATTTTCCTATTGATGACCTAATCTATTTCATTTATGTATCTATTTATTCAGTATATATCTGTTATCCATCTATCATGTGCTGAAACAGAGGACAGGATGATGAATTGGGCCTTGCCCACAAGGACTTTTTATTTCAGAGTGAGATGGAACGTCAGGGTTCAGCCCTGGTCGTTCTGGGGTTACACGGGAAAAGTTACCTAATCTAGCCTGTAGAAGAGATAACAACTGATGAGTATCAAAGTATGAATAAAATTCAGCCTGTAAACGGAAAAGGAAGAGCAGTGCAGGCAAAGAAACTGTAGGAACTATTCCGTACAGGAAAAAAATAAGCTGGAATCTGCTGAAAACTCCAGGCATTTGGTTTTGTTTAGAATTGACCCGACATTAGTCAGCTGCAGTGACAGTGTTTTAGACAGGGTCACGGTGAGATTTCCATTAAATAGAGCTCTTACTGGCGTTTTGTCAGGTGGAGTTGTCAGGACTAGAGGCAAGGAGCCTAGTTAAGCACAGATGCTCTTAACCAATGATCCCCAGACCCCAAAAGAGGCTGTGGATAGAATTTAAGAAGTTCTTGAACTTAACTGGGGAAATGTTACATTATTGTTCACATTAATCTCTTATGAAAAGTATGATTTTCATCAAATATGAATACAAGGACCAAACCCCAGTAATGCTGGCAGTACCAGTCACGTTGTAACCACACTGTACAGTTACACTGTAACCAACAGAAACCATAGATGTATTCATGTTACATTACAGTTGTAAGTTTTATTTAAAACATTTATTTTAATTGTGCTAAAAACACAATGCAAAATTTATCATTGTAGCTATTTTTAAGTGTACAGCTCAATAGTGTTAAGTATATTTACACTGCTGTGTAACAAATCTGTAGAGCTTTTTCCATCTTGCAAAACTGAAACTCTACACTCATTAAACAGCAATTCTCCTTTTCCCAATTCTCCCAGCCCCTGGTAAACACCATTTTTCTTTCTGTTTCTCTGACTTTGACTACTTTAGATACCTCATATAAATGGACTTATACAGTCTTTTTGTGACCAGCTTATTCTGCTTAGCCTAATGCTCTCAAAGTTCATCCATGTTGTAACCTGTGTAATAATTTCCTTCCTTTTTCAAACTGAATAATGTTCCACTGTACATATATTCCACTCTGTATTTATCCATTCATTCATTAATAAATATTTGGGGTACTTCCACCTCTTAGCTGTTGTGAATAATGCTACTATGAATATAGGTGTACAAATACCTCTTTGAGACCCTGCTTTCAATTCTTCTGGGTAGATACCAATAAGTGGGATTGATAGATGATACGCTACTTCTATTTTTAACTTTTAAGGACCCACCATACTATTTTCCATAGCAATTACAGCATTTTACAATTACATCAAGAGTGTGAAAGGGTAGCACTTTCTCCACATCTTTGCCAACATTTGCTATTTTGTTGTTGAATTGCAAAAGTTCTTTATATATTCTGGATATTAAACCCTTATCAGATAATTGATTTTAAAAGATTTCCTCCTGTTCTGTAAGTCGTCTTTCACTCTGTTGTGTCCTTTGATGCACTCAAATTTTTTAGTTTGATTTTTTTAATTTTTGCTTTTGTTGCCTGTTCTTTTAGTGTCATAACCAGAATAATTCACAAATCCAACGTCATGACATTTTCCTCTATATTTCATTTTAGGAGTTTTGTGGTTTGGGGTCTTACATTTAGATCTTTAATCCATGTTGAGGTAATTTTATATTTAGCATAAGATAAAAATCTAGCTTCAATTTTGTGCATGTGGATACTCAATTTTTCCAAAACCATCTGTTAAAGTGATTTTCCTTTTTAAAATAATATTTATGCCAATCACTGCTTCAAACTGCATTACACATTAATCCCACTATTAAAATTATTTATTTAATATACTAATAAATTAGCATATTACTGTGTCACATATCTATTTTTAAAGTATATCACTAAATGTACTTCAATATAGTTTATTTTTATTATAATCCTTTATAATTTATTTTATAAATGTATTGATTTTAAGCATTTATGATATAAAATACTTACTTTATGCCTATTTAGTTATTTTAAAATATTATGAAAAGGGGGCTATGGGTTTCACCAGACTGCTACAAGGGTCATGGCTTCAAAAAATATTAAGAATTCAAAGATTGTTCCAGTAACTCATGCAACAGATGAAATCTTCAACTAGAGCAATGGTAATACAAACAAATATGTAGAATGATGGAATAGGCAAATTGAGCATGATTGAGTAATTAAATAAATACCAAGAACAAAAGAGAAGGTGAAGTCAATAATGTCTACCAAATTTTAACTTGTGTGATTTGATTGGTTGGTGATGTGTGCAGTTCTAGGACTCAGTGTGGAAACTGAATTTAAAAACCATGAGGACTGCCAGTAATCAACCATGAGGAAAGGGTAAATCAAGAAACTAAATCAGGATAAAGTCAGGGAAACCAATATTCAAAGACCAGCCAATTCATTATTATCAGCTATGGTGTCATGTACTGTATATAATGTGTCAGTAAATATAATTAGTATGTAAAGAATAAAAGCTCAATAAGCAATTGGTAGTTAATTTGTAAAGAACCATTTGTTATGATTTGATGCTGCATTTGTAGTTTTTGCACCTGAAATCATTTGCATGCATGCATGCATGCAAAAAAAAAAAAAATACAGCTACAGTTGCCTAATTATAGACACAAGTATCCAAATTTGCCCTCAAAAGAATAGCACAAAGAGACATGATCTGTGAAAATGTAGCAAATCCTTCAGACCTTCCCTGTTCCACATCCTGGAAGGCTGGTGGACATACTATACTCCCTTTGGCTTCTGTCTCGGGCTTTATTCATACGTGATTTCATTCACACTGTATAGGCTAGTAACTCTAACCAGCCGAAAGCCAGTAGGCTTTTCCTCTTACCTAAACATTATGATATTCCCCTCACATATAAAATGTACCATAGTATGGGCAAACAGAAACTGGAAGCCATTTCTGAAGCATATTCTTTGCCTTGTTATTGTGAACAGATTCAACTTTTCATTCACATGTAATTTTACAAAGTATGCAACTTGAACACTGTAAAGATGGTATCTCATACAAATTTCTGCTTAAAGGTAACAAGCAAATTGTGTTACTTTACTTTAAAAAAAGTTTTAGCCATTTATTAAAAACGCAGCTGTCAGTTTGGATCAAATATATTCATATTTCTCCAACATACCATTAGGACCATCATGAAATTTAATAATTGTCCTTTGGAATTTGATTTCCTACAAAAGCACTATAACACAATCGGTACCATTGCAAATAATTATGTAACTGTGTGAAGACTGCTATGATTTCAGGTGGGAAACATATAATAATAGATGAGAAATATAAAACCCAGGCTAACACTTGACAAATACTCTGTTCTCATACAAATGCCAGTAATAATAAATGTGGGGACAGCATCGCCTGCTTCATGAAAATGAAACAGATTCCAGGCAGAATCATTTTCAAAGGTTTTAATGATATTTCAAATATTATTTGCTTATCATTTAATCACATTAAACACTTTGAATCTAATAAATCCTTTGTGGTAGAAATAATATACACTTTAAGAATGGGAAGTTGGGTAGTTTAATAAGCTAATGACTAAAACCAAAATGTAACATATACTTCTTCTGTATGAAATCTATATTTCTCCACTCTATTTATAGTGTTTAGAATTGTCATAAAGTATTACCATGAAGGTTTTAGGGGTGAATGAAGGCTTAGGAATTCTAAAATGTTCACTAGTTTTTTGTTTTTGTTTTTTTAAAATATTACAGTGAATGGGAAAGTATATATTTTGTCCCACTACTTTTTCCTCAGTGGTTTATGAGTCACAAAGAGTTGAAACAGCAGTTGCACACCAGCCTTAAGTTTATGGACAATGAGTCACATGTTTAGACATCAGAAATATGGTAAAGTAATTTAGATTAAGCAAACGGGCTCAGGTTAAGAAAACGAAAATTTGTAAAAGGGAAGTATCATTCTATAAAGAGAGTTAATTAGAAGTAAAAGATTGTTTTGTCATATATCACTAAACATTTCGGTAGATGCAAGAAAAATTCAAAATACTATTAATGGCATGACAAACATAAGCTGTTCAATTTCACAAGAAATAGAAGAATATTTTAAGACATTAAAAAGGATAATGCTACTCACATCCTGAGCTGCCATTTGTTGACACCAGAGTCAGGTTGGAAGGCCATGGATTCCGAACAATGTCCTGCCAATGAATTGTATCTGTATAACAAAGAAATTTGTTCTGGTCTACGTAGACTCCGCCATTTAGGATTTCTGTGTTAAAACAAGCAAACAAAGAGATTTGTTGTCAAAGTTTTTGATGATGGAAAGGTAGTCAATAAAAATGATTTACTCTAAGCTGTTTTCAGTGTTAAACTACAGTTACTTTAATACCCAGGTTATCTTTAAAAATATCTTTTACTGAGTCACACAGATTGCAGAAATTTGAAAACATTGAACAATACAAAGAAAAACAACTACTCAAAATTCACTCAAGAGAGAAACACTCTTCGCTTTTTGGTATAGATGCTATCAGTCTTCTTTCTGTTTTATTTCCACTGAAATTGGAATAACATTGCACATAATGGGGTGGAGGGGAGGGTGTAGCTCAAGTAGTAGAGCACATGCTTAGCAGACACGAGGTCCTGGGTTCAATCCCCAGTAGCTCCATTAAAAAAAAAATAACAATAAATGAATAAATAGACCTAATGACCCTCCCAAAAATAAAAATATAAAATTAAAATAATTGCATATAATGTTTCATAACCTGCTAGTTTTGTTAATATTAAAAGGTGAGTATTTAATGGCATTTAAATATTATTCTACATTATTTCTAGTGAGAATATGATATGCCAGGGTATAACATAAATAGTCTTTATGTAACCAATCCCCTCAGTTGGTAATTTAACTTATTTATGTCTGATTAGTTTTTTAAATATTTTTTTCTATAAATAACACTCAAAGATTGTGAATAATTTTAAAACTTTTTGTACACATTGTCAGATTTCTCCTAAAAATATTGTTTCAGTCAATGTGACATTGACTGGAGTCAGTTAGGTAAGTAATTAGCACAAAATGGAAGCTAAAATTAATGCTTCAATCACAAAAGTGTTCTTTGTTCATGTCAAATGCAGTCAATAGAATCACCAATTATTCTTTAAAAACAACACAAAGCAAGATATAATAAAAACCCTATACTACATTGGAACAAGGGCATGACTGTGGGATAAAATGCACTAAAGCCAATTTTTACTTGATTCTCTATTTTATAACACTGGCCTTAATCAGCTAGCGTGTCCCCTCTGAACAATGGGGGGTGATCATGTCTACAGATTCTCATTCAGATAGCTTTATGTTATCCAGAAAAAAAGTAGATATTTCTCTGAAAATACCATTCCTTTCATTTTAAGAAATTGGTTAGACACACACAGAGCATCTTTCTTACCCATATATAACCCGTAACTGCCATATTTTTCCTCTTGTCTAATGCAAAAACACGTCAAGAGAAATCATGTATCAGTCCATAACACATTCAGATACAAGTAACAAAAACCCAATTACCAGTAATTTATATAGATAGGCAATGATTTTTCTCATGTAGTAAGAAACCTATAGGAGGCAGTTGTGGATATTAATTTAGTCTCTGCATTACCCACAACCTGCTATGCATGTTGACTATACTCAGTCCAGGCAGAAGGTGGCTGCTGTATCTAGAGGTGTCTGTCTGAATCTAAGGCAAAGTAAAACAGAAGAGCAACCAGGGGGCTTCCTCCTGGTGAGTCTCCAACATACTATCTTGGAAAAAGATGCTTTCCCCAAGGGTTATGTCTGCATTTCATTGGCCAGAACAATATCCCATGGCCATTCCTACTGCAAAAGAGGCTGAATGAGCAAGTATTTAGGTGGACATATTGTTACTTGAACAAAATCCAAACATGCAGGGGTGTCAGTGGGAAAGAAGAGGGATATGCTATTGGGAAGGCAACCAGCTCTGTCTGCCATGGTGGCCTTAAGAAAATCATCTCTCCTGTGCAGTATCCCAAGCTAAACCTCTAAGAGTCCCCTTAAACCAAAAAGGGACAAAAAAGAATGAAAGGGACATGTGACACCATAAAAAAGGTATTTGTGGAAGTAAGATTGGTGGTCACACATAAAGTGCCTTACTGAGTTGCATGTATAAAATCCTCCAGATTAAGTTTGACATTGCAGGGCTTTCCACATTTAAAACCAATTCCATTTCCATCATTAATCCTTTCACTGACTATCGGTACCATTTTATCAGGTTAAGGGAAAAAAAAAAGAAGAGAAAACAAAAAGAAATTAGATCATCTCTCTACTTCCAAAACCCAGTTCATTATTTTTCATAACCTAACTATAGAACCTCCATCAAAGCAGAAGGGAGATATAAGACATAAGAAAGATTGTGAAAATGGATTTCGACATTAATGTTTGGCATTAAGTTTCTATCTAAGAAATGTGACGATCTCACACTAATAGCTTTCTCATGAGATATTAGGTGATGCTCCTCTGCTCCAGGAATAATTCTTCATTAAGTGACAAAGAAAGGAGATTTTGACTGCTATCCAGGAAACGAAGGTTATTTTTCAGTCTACATTTGGAAAAGTTCAACTTGAAAAAAAAAAAAATGAAGAGAGAAGGTAATAGCTCAAACATTGTAGAAAGTATATTTTTCAGGAGTCACATTTTAATTCAAATAGTTCATACTGAAGGAACACAGTATCCATCTACAACTTCCTATCTAAAAATATTCAAATTGAATCAGATTATATTATACTGAATAATAATCTCATCAAATCTCTTTCTTCAACAAAATTAATCTGTTACCAATGTTGACATTTGTTTCTTAGAAATATTCTGTTCAAGAGCTTGGCTCATACTTGGAAAAGGATTTAGAAAAGAGGCAATAATAATTCAAGTATAATCTTACATGCTAAAAATTTAAATTAAGACGACAATCACGATCAATCTGGATGATACTTTTATCATCCTAAATTCGAAACCCAACATCTGCTAGCAATTCTGGTCAGGAGGATTTAAAAATGCGTAGTATTTAATAATGGATAGTTTGTTCATGCATGTGTATATTTTCCCTGGAAACAGTCTTTTGTCCTTTATGTTTGGCTTAGATCCTTTTCTGTTGTTGAATGTCCTAACCTCACAACCAGAAAGCATGTGTTCTGTTGACATTTATAGGAGAGTTTTTATGTACATTTTATTAACATTTTCTTTTGATCAATTTAATTACCTAAATATTTGTCAAAAAATAAAGTCAAAATTGCATTTACTCATTTGTAAGATTTACACTGATTTTATAATATCACACAACTTAAAAATATTAATTTAACATGGTTTTATGGGGAAATGTTCAGTTAGATTTATTTCTGGATTAAGAAAATTCTAGGGAAAGATACTGATCTGCAAGAAAGTTGCTAAGAAACACAGATTATTTACTGGACAAAAGGGATACCTAATGTTTTTGCCTTCATTCACTACCAAGGCTTTTTTTTTTTAATTTCATTTTTAGGTTAGAAAAAGAGATGAGGATTAGAAAGAGAGAAAAACTTGGTAAGATATTTATCCAAGATGATAAAAAATGTCTGGCTGCACTTTAGATTTATTTTTGCTAACACACAAGAACAGTAGAGTTTCTATAAACTTTATTAAAGATTTACTGGAAGGTACTATTTTTGTTACACCAAGAGTTTCTATCCCACTAGCATGAAATAAATTGATTAATAATTATATTTTAAAACCACGACTAAAAAGACAATATCTAATTCTAAGGAAGGTAGGAAAATGCAGCACAAATTTAATTGATATTCAAATAAAGATGACTGGAAGTGTGAAAAGACTCAAAAAACATTGAATAAGTAAATGAGTTCAAGGTAATCTCATTTCATTGAATTTCACTTCCCCTGTAGGAAATACATCAGAGTAAATAAAGAGAGACACAAATAGATTATTGGTCATTAAAATATTTGGTAGAAAAAAGCTGTTATGAGTTTTCTTATCATATTATATAAAAATATATTCATCAAGTTCACAAAACAAAACTGCCTCCTTAAGAAATGTCATGGTTAAATATATTAAGATATATTAAATATGACTTTGTATGAAAAATGTATAATTTCATTCCTAAAAAAAAAAACTTCAGTAAACAAATGTTTGTGTCTCATTTTCTACTAGATTGATACATGCAAGTCCAGTAAAAAATGTCATGAATTATTTTTTGCATTTAGTGAGTAAACTGTAATCCATGCTACTCTCCAATATATTGAATTTAACATATATATCACATGATTTGTAACTGAAGTTATTATACTAAACTTCATAAGGCAAGAAATATTTTTTAAAGTGTCTGGAATAACAGCATCAAACCTGGAACAACAGTTACTCAATGGATATTTGTTAAATTGAACTGGAAAAAAAAAAAAAAAAGGACCCTAGAATTTGTCATCAACATTTATCAGTTAATTTCTGTTGTGGTTCCTGATTTGACCAGATTTGACATTCTGACCAAATCAAAGTAAGAATGAAAGTTATTTTTCCATAAATATGCTATAGGTCATCCTAACTGGTTCTACATTTCATTAAGTCAGGGATCATTTCTGTTTTATTCAAACTGTATTCCCTATGTCTAGCATTATGCAAGGCACAAGACAGATAGAAAATAAATGTTTGCTTCAGGAAAGAAAATAAAATATCTTGAGTATAGGAAAAAAAATATATATATATATAATTTCAAGGTTAGAGTTTTTATAAGTTGAAAGAGAAATAGCTTTTATTATACAAAATGCTAATAATTGATAATGTGCAAAATTACTAAGGCAGTATAGTTAATATTTATAAGGTACATTTATACATTTTCTCTGGTATCCCTAAACCTATTTCATGCACCAAATTCAGTTATTTTTTATCAAGAGAATTATGATGATTTTGAGCCATCCCAGACAGACAAAATTCCTCAAATCTGTGCATGTTATTTAGTATATACTATACAAAGTCTAAACACATGTTTTTATATTGAACCATAAATCTACCTCGTATTGTCCTTAAATTATTTTTTAGAACGTTGTAAAGTGCCAATATGACATTTTAAAGGAGGCATAAAGTACTTATGCCTTAGCTTTGCAATTCACAAAGATTGTCCATCTGACCATTTCTTCCCTTGATTCTCATTTGCATGAGTCTAATGAAGAAGGAAATGTTTGTGTTATTTAAATAAGTTATTTTGTACTCTTCATCTCTTTTCAAATGCTAGTTATTATATTGAATTTGGAGGATGAGTGACCATTAAGAGAATCACTAACATTTTGTGGATATATTCTCTCAAAAGAGAATGTGATGAAATACTGAATTTGGCTTTTTTTTCTCCCCTTCCCTGTATGAAATAGCCTAATTGTGATGTAGCATCCCTGCTGAAAATACAGATTGGTATGACCTTCCTACTAGGTTTAAGAAGTCAACAAAATTGCTTTGACCACTTTCCCAAGCACAATTCATAAATAAGATTGAACGTCTTTCTCTTTCCACAAAAATAAAGATGATAATTTTAAATGTGGTTAGTCATAGTCCACTTTAGTCTATATATTCAGTATCAATAGTAAACATGTGACTTCTACTCACAGTGCTATCAGACACAATATTATAAGAAAGAGCTAATAAGCAAGACTGAAATACTTAACCTAAGTCCCTGATTGTATATCTAAATGTCTTGTTTTGCATGGGTGCATTTACAGGTCACTTTAGAATTAAAATGATAATAAAATAAGTAAAGATTGGAAACATTGCACTTGTCTAATTACAGCGGGAACGTCTGAATAATGCATATATCAGACTCATATTGACCATCCAAGCCAAAGGTAAATCAGGAAGTCAAAATCCAAAGCGGGAAAAGCCCATTTTCAAGATGAAGCTACAGGAAGCAGTTGCTGGAATTTCTGACAGAAAGCAATGTATCTTTCTCACTGTCATCACCTTAAGCCATGAAAGTCTGCTGGCAGATAATGATACAAAAGTAATACAGCTCACATCATCCACCTGTGAAACTTAATACATCATCTCTGGAATAGACTTGGTCCAGAGATTCCTGTATCTTTCCCAAACCCAGACCTTTCAGCTGGGAGCACAATGAATTGCTCCTACCCCACTGGGTCAACCCTCAAGGTTCATTATTAATAAGCTGAGACTCTAAAGGCTAATGAGAACCGGGTGCTTGAGGAGACAATGGCTCATTCATCATTAATCAAGCTTTGAAGTTTTTATACAGATGATTTAAGGAGAGTTGAAGTGTGCAAAATTGAAATGTCACATTTGTATTGGGAGTGGGGAGAGGGTGATAATGTAAATGAGTGATGTAACCTTCCGTATTTCAGCTTGATGATCAGAGTCAAAAGCTCATGGATGAGGATACCAAATGTTGGGAAGTAACAGCGGACAGTTTTTCTAACAGAGCAAGGCAATTTCAAAAAGAAATGATCAGGTTCGTTGAAAGTCAGCTTAAGAAAGAAAACAAAAGCAAAAAATGTCTTGATTTCAATTGAATGGAGCTCAGTAATTCTCCCCCACAATGTTCCAATGTATTAATACATCCTTTAGGCTCCACTATAATTCTTAGCTTTCATTATGTTTTAGCCTGAATCCTAGCTCCTCTCAGAAGTTTACTATGACCATCTAGTTTTTAGAGGTGAATTGCCTCCAACTTTCATGACACCCATTATCTGAATGACTCATCTAACAGAGCAGATGCTTCAAAATCTGATTTTTCACTTGCTAGATGTTTGAGCTTGTATACATTTATAAGACTCAGTTTGCTCAGCTCTATAATGGGAGCATTGTACTCTCATCATCTGTCACACAGTTGTTGATTGTATTACATTTCATACTTAGTAATTACTCAAATAGTTGTTTACTGACTGGTCTGAACAAGAGTACTACTTTTTCTATGTATCCATATTAATATTGCATTACTTATTATTATATTAGATTGTAGTTTAAAGTATTTTCCTTTCCTATAAAAGTCTGGCTTAGTGATTCAAAGCCATTATGGAAAATCTACAGTGCTCAGGGGATCAGATTCCATTTCATCTTATTGTCCTACCATCTTCAATACAAGAGGAGTTTCTGCCTGGTAATATTCATGCAAAAATATGCAAAATGAAAAACAGAGGATGAGTACAAGTTAATGAAGGTCCCTGCAAACAGCCACAAGACAATTACACTTACGTCTCATTGGTCTGAGTTTGGTCTTGGAACCAAAGGTAGACATGAAGGGTCGGGAATCGTAGTCTTTGTCTAGGGTGGTCATATGCCTAGCTAAACTTTATACATCACTTAAAAGTTAGACAGTGGTGATGGAATTGGGAGACAACAAGCAGTCTCTGTCATACTGACTCAAAAGAAATCTCCTGGCATCTTCTAAACACTAATAAAACATAAATCTTGTGAATTGAACAGATGTAAAGATTTTTTTCCAAATATTTTTATTGAAGTCCAATATACTACATAGATGTGCATATATCATATGCAATGTATTTTTACAAGCTGAACATACTTACGTAGCTGGCACCCAGAACAGGAAATAGAACATTCCAGCATCACAGAAGCCTTCCTCATGCTTTCTTCCTCTCATCACTCCTTATTGGAACATTTACCCTGATTTTGAGCAAGATCGGTTTCACATATTTTTGTATTTTATACATAAATGGAATAAAACCGTATGTACTCTTCTTTTCTGGTTAATTTTGCTCAAAATTATGTTTGTGAAATCCACCCATACTGTTCATTTTCATTGCTATATGGTATTACATGTTTCATTTGTCTGTTCTACATTAATGGGCATTTGGGTACTTTGCACATTTGGGCCATTACAAATAGTGCTGCTACGAACATACTAGAATATGCCTTTTAGTGACCATATGTATCAATTTATATTGTAGACATACACAGAAGTGAAATTGCTGGGCCATAGTGACAGTTTTCCAAAGTGCTTTTGCCAATTTCTATTCCCATCAGTAAGGTATGAGAAACCTGCTTGCTTTTTAACCTTGTCAACCCAGGTTTTCTTCTATCTATTTCATTGTAGCCGTTCTGGTTAGCGTTAAGTGGTGTCATTTTAATTTGTACCTCCCCAACGATCAATAAAGTTGAGCCCTCTTGCACACTATTTTTGAAGTGTAATTTTTAAAGGCAAGAGGTTTATTTCCGTTTACTTGAAGAAGGATCTTCCTGGGTGTGAAACATTTACAAAGCGCTGTGGTAAACCTGATCTCCACGTGAGGTTATTCGTAAACAACTGAGTAATTAATGTACCAGATGTTACCCTCCTAAGATTTTAACTTGGGCGGGGGGGGGATATCTGACTCAATGTTTTGAAAATGACACTTTAAAAATGTTAGAAAACATATTAAAACTATATCAATATTTATAAAAATAAAGAGCAAAGTATGACTTCTAGAAGTGGGGTAAAAAATTCACATTAACTGAAAATCTCCCTGATAAGAGAGATGAACACAATCAAAGGTATATAAACAGAAAGAATGCAAAATTAACTGTCTTCTTGTTATTAAAATAGAACACTCCTCCACATAAAGATCAAATATTTTTATGCCCCTATCCACCAGAAAGCCTTTATTACAGACAGCAATCCTCTTAAATAACGGCTCCAAGTTTCCAGAAAATGTAATTGCTTCAGCAGAACAAATCAGTAGAGTTCAATGTTTTCATTAGGAATGAGGAGGAAAGCCATATTAGTGTCCAGAAATGATCTGTCCCTTTTATTTACAGGCTTTAATACAATAAGCCTGGGACATACTACAAGGTCACTTTCAAATATCTCACCTACAATATTAGTTTATGTAGTTTTAATAACTCTTCTCACAATGTGTGATTTCTTCACAACTTCTTTAGAGTATTTCAGAAAAGTATGATTTTTCTTGATGACAGTAACAATAAATAATATTGCTATGTAGGTTTGTTGCCAGCAAGCTGAGACTTGCAAACAAAAATTAAAGCAAGAGAAAGAAGAATGATTTAATCTTGTAAAATGATTATAATATGATTTCAAGCATCAAGATTTTCAAGAGGCTATATGACTATTAAAAATAACAAGTACCTGGGGCCAGGATGTCTCTGTTAAATTAATGTCTATAATGTTAAAGAAATGTCAAAAAAAATAAAGACAACATTTTACAAATAAATGAAAGAAGCCATAAAATAAGAGTATAAAAAAGCTGTTTCTAGAACACTTATAAAACCTACAAGTAGTTATACATTAACTATTTCTTTTAAGTAGAATTTCAACCTGGAGACAATTAGGAAAGAATGATTGAGTAAGAATAGTCACCATTTTGTAAAGCATAGGTTTCAAAGCCTAAAATATCAGATATGGCAAACCAGAAAAAGAAATAGATTTGGAGTTAGATTGTGCATAAAACTTTAAGTTAGTACACCTTACATGCAGTAAAACACACAAATCTTCAGCTTTATGTATTTTACATATATATCTGCATAGATGTACATCTGTCGCCATTCAGCTGCCACCCAAAGACACAGAATATTTCCATCACTCTAGAAATCCTCCTTGCTCCTTTCCAGTAAGTATTTCTGAAGCCATTATTCTATCTCCACAGATTAGTTTTGCCAATATATGTTATATAAATGGAATAACACGGTATGCATTCTTTTTCCTGCTTTCTTTCACTCAAAATACTATTTTTTGATATTTATTTATGCTGTTGCCTATGTTGGCAATTTGCTCATTTTTATTGTGTACTATTCCTTTACATGATTTTGTTTGTAGATTAGTTCATATTTGAAGCATATCTTTGCTATTTTTACCTATGTGATTTCTAGGCAAGTTAGTTTATTCTATTATCTATAAATTAGGAATAGTAATATTTAATTTGTTGGGTTACAGTGAGAATGACAATTACATATATGTAAAGCACCTGGTATATACTAGATCATCACAGAAGGGTAGCTATTTCAAAATATGTTTTTAATGTAGTAGAGGAGCCTCCTTTATTCAAAGTATTTAAAAAAAAATGCACATTAAATAAAGTATAGATCTCTTGGGAGGAAAGAAGACCAAATGAAAAATTCTAAGAATCATATAAAATTTTCATAAGTTTGGTGCATAGCAAAATAATTTTAGAGCTAGCTATATTAAGCTAAAATATTATTAAATGTATTTCCAAAGTTGGCTAATAAAAAATTGGGGTTATCTGCATTTTATAAGATAAACTGTTCCTGAGGACAGAATCATAAATTCTGTAACTTACTATTTCCCTCATAATAAGTAATCCTGGATACCTGTGTTAACTCATTGAGTCATTTCATCTCATTTCTGTAACTCCATTCCGTGACAGCGGAGAGCTGTTAGTTCTCTCTCTGTTCAGTTCAGGTTGGTACAGAATTCCCAGGTCACAAAGTCTC
This sequence comes from Camelus dromedarius, assembly GCF_036321535.1. Classification (NCBI taxonomy): domain Eukaryota; kingdom Metazoa; phylum Chordata; class Mammalia; order Artiodactyla; family Camelidae; genus Camelus; species Camelus dromedarius. Next base: position 63,564,475 of record NC_087439.1, on the reverse strand, counting down.
TGCTGGCAGTTTCCAAGTGACCTCTACCTCGGCTGTGACCACCACTGTGCTTCAGAGAAATGAGGGTAACATCTAAATGGCAGGGACAAGTAAGCTGAGCTCTCCTATTGCATTTCAAGGGTTTGGCATTTTTACTGCAGCAAAATGGATTAATTAGGAAACACAGAGTAAGCAATATTAAACATATCTGGGTAGCTTAGGGTTGGTAGGGGGGTGAGATTGCTCCATATTCCTGTTTACATTAACGTTTTTTTAATTAACTTATAAAATTAAATATAATTAAAAATTAGCTGTGTAACAAGCATTACTATAGTAAGACTGCTAGTTGATATAGGGAAAGAAGGATTTTTACTCTTGAATGAAGGCAAGATATAATCACATACTATACTTGCTCTGAGATTCTAAGAGTTAAAGCTATATATTTAAAATATTTGAAGAAGAAAACCTCATTAAAATTTCTTCAGGAACTACTTACATCATTTTTAATGAATCCTATGGCTCCTAGCAAACCACTCTCACTATTTTCCTACTGTGACATTTGCTGTCACAACAGAATATGCCCCACCAGGCAATGGTATAGCTCTGTGAGCTGTATCGTCATGTCTTCTAAATTAAGATATACTTTTATCTTAGAGTGCTTCCATTTTCCAGGGTTAAGAAATAAGATTTTAAAATTAGTTGGGGTATCTGGCTGCTCTTTGAGAGTCGACATGAAGAAATGACCCAAGTGCCAAGATGTCTAACAATGTCAGATGGTTCACTTAACCCAAGAAGCCAACATCCAAGAAGGGAAACCTATTGGGATGTAAATATCTTGCACAGGCTATGGGGTCAGACTGGGTAACCATGACCCCACCATAGAGCACCTGTGAGACCTCAGTCACATTATCTATCCTCTCTAAGCCTCAGTTTCCTTATCTATAAAATGGGGATATGGATACAAATAATACTTCCCTCACAGGGAAATTGTAAGGAGAAACGAGTTAATACATGTAAATCTTCACCGCAGTGTCTGTTAAACAGCAAATGTTCAATTGACGCATTATTATTATTATTATTATTATTATTATTAGGAAGATAATAAAGTTCTCTGTTAAGCTGATTTCTTCTATCCTGCTTGATAATTGTCTCTGCTCACTTACATAAATACACTTTTAGAGAGCTAAAACTGGGGCAGGATGATTAGGCCAAGTAGAATATGTGGATTTGTGCTTGCTCATTTTGAACATTTATTTTCAACTTATATGAGTTTCAGATGCCTTTTTCAGAACAGGTTATGGGTTCTGGAAACTCATAATATTACTTAAGAAGCTAAATTCAGAATTTTCTTTTTTTTTTTCCTGTACCCCAAAGGCATAACAAAGGAGACACAGAATGATAAAGCAACGTCCCAAATACCTCGCACACAGACTGGTACCAAACTAGGATTCGAAGGCCTGTCAAGGCTGCAGGGCCCGTGTCACCCACCTCACTCTAATACTTCCCGGCAATGCTGCCACTGTTTGAACATATTTATAATCTGATATTTCTCTTCATTCTTACAGAAATCCTATGAGGTAATTGCTACTAGTCTCATTTTGCAGATGAAAAAATTGAAGTTTAGAGAGGTAGGTGACTGGTAAGTTTTCTAGAGAACTATAATTACAATTCATTCTAACTGCTGTGCTGGGATCCTGCTCTTAAACATTTTATTCTATCCTCCCTTCATAATAGGAAAGAAAGAATGAGAATTAGAAAGGGGAAAAAAAATAAGTTTAGGCTGAGCTGAGGCACAACTCTAGGTTATATAATCTACTTCTGAATATAATTAAGAAGTCACAGTAATTTCCCTGAAGTCTTTTTGAAAATACTTTTAGAGTTGAAAGGTAAAATTATGCTTTTAAGGTATCTTTTCTGCATGAAAAACTGTGTATTCAAAAAACATCTTGGCTCCATTAGGTGTCTGGACTACATCCCAACCTCATCACTGGAGGTGCCTTCCTTTTGCTTCTGTCGAAAGTAGACACACAGGAAAAAGCAGCACAATAAAACTTCAAGAATTTAGCCTACTTAAGGAAAGGCCCTTCAATTCAGTAAAAAAGACTTAATTAAAGAAAAGAAGGCAACTTTATTATTTTCAAGTACTATGGGAACTCTATCTGTGCTTAGGCCTTGGAAGCTCTGCATTGATGAATAATAGGGTGAAATGATTTTTAATTACCTTATCCAAAATCACAGCCAAAGTAGAATCTGCCTCTGTATGCTTTGCAAATGCATATCTAAAAATATGAAAATGGGTAGTTTAAATGTGTGGGGCATTTGGTTCTACCCAAATCTGCATTCTCCTTTTAATGTTTTTTTTCCCTATTAATTGCTGTTGAGCAATTCATATACAGAGAGCAAAGGAGCAAAGCATTCAAATTAGTGAAATCAAATCAATGAAAGTTTATTTCAACATTAAGCTTAAAGACTACTCATTTTAAAGGCAAGTGAGATAAAGCTCACATGATTAAAGGAAAAGGAATCCAGAATTAAAACACATGATAAAATGCAGATTTATCATGGTATCTTCTTTGCAGGTAAACTAATTGAACTGAATTGCACATCACTCAATATTATAAGACAATGGAAATATTTTCTTGGGGCATATATTTAAAAATTATCCCCCTTTCTTTGGTATGATCAAATATATTCATCTTTAGATATGTCTATCAGGTAACTTTTTTTTTAAATGGTAGAAAAGGAGGAAGATGATTTTACTTGGGAGTTTGGGATATTTTATTAATTTTATTTACCTTAATTTCATAAATGTACTGAGAAAACAGACAAGATTATGATATGCATAGACAAATTTTTATTCTACCTCTAATGAAAAGATATATTTAATTTTAAATACTTTATTATCTTTCAAATATAAAGTTCTTAACTAAAAATTTATCATATAAAGTAGAATTACATAGAATATTAATCTCCTGGGATACCTCGCCTGAGATACAAGAGGAAAAAGAGATTTAAAAAAAAAAAAAAAAAAAAAACAACTAACCAGACCAGCATAAAAATCTGGGATACACATGGGATGTTAGCAGGAGCACCTCCAGCATCCTCAGTCCTAATTTCACCACTGTTACATATATATCTTTCCTTATAATTAAACAATGACACACAAATATCATTTACTAAAAGCTGTAATATTTTGAAAACTGTTCTGAACAATTTTCTAAGTGGCCCTGGTCCTCTACTCTCATTTTACTTTAGAGCTCAGAACAATTAGACAGCAACATCTGGCAAGTATTATTCCAAACTAGATGCTAAATATAATTATTTTAGAAGTGTGCTTGTGCTGAGAGCAGGGGAAAAAAATAATAATACTTTGATGCCTTAAAATACATGTTTGAAATAAGAAATATTTTTAAATGTTGCTTCCTTTGTAATCACTTAATATTTTCTTTTCTCTGGAGCTTCGAGAGTTATAATCTAAACTGCAACTGAAGGAAGCTTAAAGCTGGCTGATATGCACCTAGCTATTTCCGTGCTTCGAAGCCTACAGAACCATCTGCTTGTTGGCAGGTGTAATTAATTAGCTAAGTGGAAAAGATGCTCCCTTTTAGAGTGAATAGGAGGAGAGGAGGGAAAACTGTGAAAATCTGATCCGAGGCAGACCAATCGGCTGGGTGCCTCTGGGCAAGTTTCTGATGCTGAAACCTCATTGAATTTAATGGTTCTTAATTTCACAAGATTTCTAATTACAGCTAGGATAATAAGATGTGATCCAAAAGTTGAAAAAAGAAGTTGGCACATTTTCAAGGAAAATCCTTGCATGCAATGAGAACATCCTAGAGTGTGAAAGTTCACTTATTTATGCATTTTATCCATTTATGTGCTCAACTTTGCTAATAAGCAGTTTTGAATCTATTTGGCTGACAGGTGGCAAATGCATATTTATAATAGGAAAATGTATCAAGTTTTTTTTTTATCTGAATCAACATTTCTTTACAGAAACAGTCAAAGAAATGTCAATCCAAAGTAGTGCATCATTACTCATTTAACAGAGTAAAAAGACTACATTCTAAGAAAATAAATGGGAAAACATATTATAAAAACCAAAACTTGAAACTTATGAATTTATCTACATAGCTTATATTAAACTGTGGTTAAGGGGTCTAACAACCCCTACAATGACTCCTCTTTTAAATTCTCTAATTGGTAAGGATGCTGTTAAGCTCAAATGTCTCCTTGCGCTTGGCCACCAATGGGTTAGGTGAGGAAGACTTAAAAAATAGGAGTGGGTGGAACTGTGGCAGCAAATGAGAGCACTCTTGCAGTTACAGGGAACAGAGGCCACCCAGCTCCAGGAGTGTTACCAAGAGACAGTGAGAGCTCAGGGTTGCCAAAACTGTTTTGTTCATGGGGGCCAGAAATTCAGAATTTCTTGGTAAATATCCCAATTTTTAAACACTCTTTATACAAAGCCAAACACATCTGTGGTTCAGTTATGGTCTTTGACCAGCAGTTTACCACATCAGGTGTATTAAATAACTAAATGTGGGACTTTCTCAATAATTATCCAGCCTTTACACCAATAACCATATTGAAATTTTACCTCGTTGATCATCTTCTCAGCTCCTTTCCCTGCTGATAGAGAATGGAAAAGGAAGTTGTGGCAGTTCTGTAGTTATTCTCTATTCTCCTACAGTTCCATGGAGAATAGAGCTGAGAGGGCGGTGAATTTGACACCTCCTCTTCGTTCATATTGTGATCCCCACTTGTTGCATTGGAGATGGAATAAGCCTCTGGCTATAGAATGAGGGTTGAGATGTTGAAATATCACCACAGAACATCACACTCTGACCACTGAAGGCATGTGTGAATTTTATGTAGGTGAAGACTTACATGCCACCTGGAAGATAAAATCCAGTAACTGGCTATTGTGTTAGCATGCTCTTGCTTACTAGATTAACTTAATAGCACAAAGAAAACTAAAACCTAAAGGACACTGGAAAGTTAAAACTGTGATTTAGATAAAAGTAGAAAAAAGTAGGCAAAAGTAGAAAAAAAGTATGCAAAAGTAGAAAAAAGTCTCAGTCAGGAATATACTCTTAGTCCTGAATTAATCAGTCAAGTGGGAATATATACTTGACCCCTGGAGAGCAGAGGCAGAAAAGGAGAAAGAACAGTTTCAATCTGCATGTTTCATAATTCTGAATGGGCTTCTGCTAAAAAAAAAAATTGACTTCTGTATTATACAGAATTTCTTCTTCAGCAATAAACATTGAGTGACTTTTAGATCCCACTAGCACTGAAATCAACAAGAAAATTCCTAGGAAGCCATTCCATTAGTCAGACTTTCAAGAGAAAGAAATCCCCAAAACTGACATTAGACAACTAGGATGCGTTCAGCCATTGATAGGGTATAGGTGAAATTTTAGCTCCCCATTCATTGCTTTTAACTCTGCTCTAGAAAAATCCAGGTAACAGCCAAAAGCCTTCCAGTATCAAATTGTGATTCAAAAGTTGATCTCTTCTCTATACCTAGACAAGAATCCTTTTGTTCTCTCTCTCAGGTTTTGTTTGTTTGTTTCTGGTTTTATTAGTGCTGTCACCTCCTTCTCTTGTGCATTTTGGAGGGATGTAATTATAGTGAGTCCTTCTGCATCAAAAATGTTCACCTCTAACAGTAAATGTACTTTCTACCTCTGGGCAGACATTAGAGCCATTTCAACAGGATTCTATTCAGCCTCTGTCTGCCATAGAGAGGAAGCTGGTCTGTGACCCTTAAATCCGTGTTTGTTGTCTGTTTTGTCTCTGACTATGGAGAAGGGTTGGGGAAGAACAAAGATATGTCTAATGAAATACCTGATGGAAACAGTTTCTGGAAAGGAGTTTAATGGAGAAAATAAAGAGTATTCAAGATCAAATGAAGAAAACCTATATAAAAGAGTGTGAGACTAGACAAATATAAATAGAGAATGAGAGAAGTGTTTATTAAAAATATGTTTCCAACACATATTACTTCCATTGATTTGTCCTAGGTCTTTCAAGAGATGGGTGGCACCTTCTCCAGACTACATCATTTCTTGGCTAGATAACCATATTGTTTTCTACCTTATTCTCTTTCTTGCCTCTAACCAATGAATTTACCACAGTCTGTTAATATAATCATTTCAAAATCAAAGTATAATCCTTATAATATTAAAGACCAAGACTTTAAAAATGGTGAAACTGACATCAAATAAACATAATTCAGAAAGTAGTAGAGACTTCAGTATATAAATATATATATATATATATATATATCTAGTATCCTCAGATAATTTGGAAAAAATGTACAAAAAATGAACAGAATACTATAAGAAACAACCAAGGAAGAAACAATATTATTGAAAATGACAAAAATAATTTCTAATAAAAATTTAATAGAATATTGGAACATAAAGTTGAAAAATTCTCCCAGAGAGTAGAGAAAAATAGAGAAAGAAAAATGAGGAACAATATTTACAAAATAAATGCTACATCCAGGAAGATCAAAAGTAAGAGTTCCAGAAAGAGAGAATGAAGAGCACATAGGAAAATAAACTATGAAAGATGTAAACGTCTTCCCAACAGGGACACTATATGTTAGAAGGTATACTTTGAATACTGTGTAGAATCATTTTTAGTTTAGCATTCTAAACCCAAGTAACTGTCCATCAAAACTATCAGTAAATCATAAGTATAGAAGGCAAACATTTTTAGATATTCAAGAACCTAGTAAATTAATCCTGAATACTTATTTCTGAGATACACACATGAAGATACTATTCAAGAAAACAAGGGAGCAAAGGAAAGCAGTGGAAAATACATGATGTAGGACCCAGTCCAGGAAGTCTGTAAAGAGAAGTACCAAGATGCAGTGACTTAGAGAAATGAATACAGACTGGTGAAATCAGACTGAGGATTCAATGAGAGTGGACTCCAGGAAGAAAGAGGGCTGATCGAATGCATGATGCCATTAGAATTTGGCAATGACTGGACTATAATAAAAACAAATAGTCCAAGATAATGGAAACCAAGTAGAAGCATAAGGGAAAACAAAAAAAAAAAACTGCACAAGAAAATGAATATAGTTATATATTTTGTCTCTGCCACAAATAATCTTTAAAAAATTATAATAGTATAAGTACTGTATATTTTCCATTTTTAGCAAAGAAATATAGTATCTTTTATGGTTTAAGAACAAAATTGTCAAGGTTGTTAACATTTTCTGTTCAATAGGTAATGTCTAAAACTGACTAAACAAGAAATCATCATATTTAAGACATATTCAAAGAGATATTGATCACCATCAGAAGAAGCAGCTTAATGAGCTAGGGAGTAGGCAAAGCAGGAGGTTGTTGATTTTAACCATGTGAATGTATTATTTTTAAAAAAAAATAAATAGAGAAAAACAAGCTTAAATGATTCAATAATGACCTTATATAATCTCTGAGGCCAGGGTAAGGTGCTGTCAAGATCATAGAGGAGGGTGGCTCTTGAGCTGTAATACTGTGTTGCTTTGAAACAGCTAAAATACTGAATCTTGAAAGGTTAAAAAAATAAATAAATAAAAAGAAAGAAATCCAACAGGGATCAATTCCATGGCACGTTCTGCATTTACATCCTTGTTTGTTATAGGACATACTTAATGTTCTTTGTATTTCATACACTGCCTTTCTTCAAAGGAGTTCTGTGTGCTGCCCTATGTTATCCCATTTATCTTTCATCAGTGACTGTTTGAAACAAATCTTTAAAAAAAAAAATTTTCGGGGGACATTTTCTCTTTGACTTTATATTGCTGTCCCCAACCTAAAACTGTGAAATTCAAGGCATGGGGAAGTTAACTGACTTAGTTCTTAAAGAAAAGACAGTGAACTAAGTCTCCTTATTTCCTTGAGAAAACTTGCGCCTTGAGTCCTCTATTTTTTTCAAAATCTGACATTTTTAATAATACTAATGTTGAAACTACTCTCAAAATTAATTCAATAAGCATCAAGAATCTTGAATTAGCAATTCTCTTTTAATCAAAGCATTTGCCAAAAAACATAATAAATGAGTATTTGTGAGAGTACTATTTATAAATGCAAAATAATGGAGATTTGCAAAATATCTAGTAGTAATGGACTAATTTATAAACTGTGGTATATATATATATATATATGCTAAGTACTATGAAGCTATAATAAACATGTTTTTAAATAGTTTTAAAATATGGGAATGATTTCATTAATCAGTGATAATAAATGATAAAAAATACAGAAATCTAAATACAGTTTAAACGAAATTTGCTTAAAGTACACCATAGGCATATTCATAATGCATACATGCAATAATGGAACAATTATTATCATCTGGATGATGTTAGTAAAACCTCAGGCTTCACTTTACTTGTCAGAAAAAATGAATAGTACTACTCTGCAGTGTTATGTAAGGATAAATGAAATGATGGATATGAAGACATTATAATTACTGCTAAACAGGAATGGGAGTGTGGGTGTTACTGTGATCATAATAATACATAATTTATAATTATATCATATATAACATATGTAGAATACTGAGGTGAAGACATCAAAATTAAATCTTCAAAACTATAGGTAATTACACAGAAAATAAGTAGAATAATACAGAGATATTAACATGAAAGCCTCAAAACAGGTAGAAACTCACTCATCTGGGGAATCACAGTGTTTGAGTTGGACGTTTATAACGTCTGATTTAATAAATAACTAAATCAACCTGAAAGTTTCTGACTACTGCTCCAGCATTACTGTAAGCCTGAATATAGTGACAGACAGTGGTTTCTGGAGCCTGTGCACATTGTTATGAAGTCACATGACTTTATCAATGACATATTCACATGCATGAACATATAAACTGTGACTGAACATACCACAGGTAGTATGACCATACATCTGATCTGCAGAGTCAGGTGATATCTGCTTGTCCCAGGGTAATTATAAATAGTGTCTCTTTTTACCCTGACAATAAGCTTCATGGTGACCTTATTATTTAAAAAAATATAAGATATTCTCTATATGAACCATCTTCACAAATGGTAAAGTTAAGGTCAAAGTTTAAATACTTTTTAAATTTCAAAACTGCAAATTTCTGGCAAAGAAAAACAAAGTGTTATAATTATTAAAAGTATTTTATAATACCAATTTTTTAAATAAAACTAACTTTACTATAGAAAGAAAAGCATTTGACTTTCCTCAGGTGTTCTGTTTCCTTGCTTAGCCAAAAAATTCAGCAGTTTGCTTCTTCTCAAGAGAGGGAAGTAAAAAAGCAATCTGTCAAATTTCTAGAAATTGTCAAAAAAAGTTAAAAAATAGTAACAAAGCATATAGAGAATTCTTTCCCTTCAGGAATTTCAACTCTTCTAATATTCTGTTTTCAAAAGACTCCATTAGTGTCACAAGTTCTACCAGAAAATGTTTAATTCATTGCAAGTAGCAAACAACTAAATTTCTGTATTTTTGTTTGTGATGTATAATGCTAATAAAAATGTAAAAATTCTATTTCAGTCTTAATAAAATACTGCTATTATATAAAGGTATCTTAATGTGTATTATTTACAAAGAAACATTGATAAGTATTTCTAAAATTTAACAGAAATAATAGTCTTTTAAATATTTATTACACATGTTCATGATATTGGGAAAAAAAGTCACACATCTCAACTAGTTTTGAATAAAACAGTTACATTAAACGAATCAGTCATCACCAACAAGCACCACCATCCTGCACAAAGCTCTCCTGAAAAAAATAATCAAGCAGTGATTTCACAGAAAAAATTCTTGTAATCATTACTTAACATTTACTTCCCCGTTTTGTAGAAACACCGTCAGTAGTTAGCAAGTAATGGAGCTGGAAAAGCTGTGTTCCCAGAGGTACTATTTTCTAGATGAGATGCAAAACTCCAAACTTGACCGTAAGTGGCCATTAAAAATCCCAAGGCACCTTTCAGGGAAAGTAGCAGTGCTTGCCTCAATGTCCTGGCTTGATTCCAACTAACTAATTACACTCAGCCTGCCTGGATAATTGTAGATTGTTTTAATGTGAGAGAGCAGTTTCCTTGTTTGATTATAGTGCTTGGGTCTTCCTTTCAAAAGTCCATCTCACAAAGTTGCAGTGGGAATCCTTATCGTGGATCATTTCTTCTGAATATACATGAAGACCTAGGGTCTGCCTAGCATCTATCTCAAGACCTCAAGCAATTAGAGTTCTGAAACTAAAGTGATACTGAAGTTTTGCATACATCTATAGATTTAGGCAGGACCACAGGGGAGACATGGGAACCTCTCTAATTTGGAGCCTCAACCAAGTGGACTACCTCATGGTCAATGCGGGGGAGCTCTTGATAGAGGCAAGTAGGTCTACTACCTTTAGGGAATCTCTCTTAGATACAGCTATGATATAGCTGATTATTACTCTACTCAATATCAAATAGCAAACACACACATATGTAACAACCTTACAAAAATAGTCTTTATTTTCCAGAACAAAAACTTTGGACGGGTATCATAAATTTACTCTTCAACTTCTGATGCTGTAGCAGAGACTGATATCTGTCTCCCCAAGTTCTTCCCCTCCCTTTTATCTATAGTAAATAAGATTTGCTGGTTGAATATTCACCAAACTAAAGGTTGTATTTCCCAGTGTTCCTTGCAGCTAACTGTGGTTACCTGACAAGTCCTGGCCAATGTAGTGAGGTGGGCAGAAGTAACATATACCACTTTTGGATTTTGCTTTTAAAGTTAAAGTGTGAGCCTTTATCTTTCTCCTCCCTCCTTCCTCAAGGGTACATGATTGAGAGCCATTTTCAATTATACGTATGGGAACAACATTCAAGGGGACAGTCATGGCACAAGATGGAAAAAATCTGGGTTTTCCCAGCATTATGGAAAGAACATATCAGCTGTAGATTCCTGTAGTATGAAAGTCTTTTGTCTGCTTCAGAAGAGAGTTAAAAATGTGTATCTTGTTAAAGCTACAATTTTTTTTAATTGACGTACAGTCAGTTTACAATGTTGGGTCAATTTCTGGTGTACAGCATAATAGTTCAGTCATACCTACATACACACTTATTCCTTTCCATATTCTTTTTCATTATAGGTTACTACAAGATACTGACTACAGTTCCCGGTGCTATACAGTATAAATTTGTTGTTTATCTGCATAGCTCAAACTCCCAATTTATCCCTTTCTACCCTCTTTCCCTGCTGGTAACCATAAGTTTGTTTTCCATGTCTGTGAGTCTGTTTCTGTTTTGTAAATATGTTTATTTGTGTGTGTGTGTGTGTGTGTGTGTGTGTGTGTGTGTATTTAGGATTCCACATATAAGTGATACCATATGGTATTTTTCTTTCTCTTTCTGGCTGACTTCACTTAGAATAACATCTCCAGATCTGTCCATGTTGCAGCAAATGGCATTACTTTATGATTTTTAATGCCTGCATAGTATTTCATTGTATAAAGCTACTGTTGTTAATGTGGCTCATTATTTCTTAGTTGAGTCTGTACCTTAACTAATAAAGAACACTACACATTATAAATCTCTTCCTATCTTTTTTGTTAAAGAATGTTTTATAATAGCTGGCTTCTTTGTTTTGCAAAATACTTTATAGCACAATCAAACAAAAATGGAAATCTCAAGATAAATATACATTATTTTAAGGGTATTCTGGGTACTCTGTTTGGTAGTTTATTTACATTTACTCATTTAATCCACACAACTGTTCCATTAGCAGGGTGCTATCATTACTCCCATTTCACAAACAAAGAAATAGAGAGATCAAGTGGGTCGAGGCCAGACACTCTTAAATGACAGATCTAAGACACAGCCTCACATAGTCTGTCCATAGGAGCCCTAAATCCACTTGCCAACAGTGGGGAGGCAGGTAACGCAAATGAAAAAAAAGATGTGTGCATAGGGACTGTGATAAATTGGAGACTACATGTCTCTTCTCAAAGTTGAAGTTGCTTCATAGTTCCAGCCATGTTCACTGGAATGTAGACACAAGGTTGAATAATCCTCAGGATTGTTTTTCTTTAAAATAAACTAGGAATTCCTATATCTAATTATTAGGGAAAAAATAGATGATTAGGAGACACTGTGCAGGACAAAACATATCTGTGGTCCATCAGTGGAGAAGTTGTAATGCATACAGGGATGATAAACCCAGTCTTTAGCATCTGTCTAGTGGCAAAGTCAGATACAATATAATAAGAGCTAAAAGAGGACGCCCTGTGGACACAGGGAGGGCCTCTGTGGTCTGGCAGTCTTTGTACACCAGGAGATGTCTCAGCTAAGTTTGAATTACTAGTATCTGCTACTTAGAAAAATGTGGAGGATGGGGCACAAGTGAATTCCAATAAAAGGAGATACTAATTAGCAATGGTCTCTAATGAAGAGCCTATCTGTTTATAACTACTCTGCAGTGGGCATGAGATAACGACAATCTTTCATTTAATAACGGCTAATCTATGTGACTTTTGGAAAAAAAAAGAATCCAGGCATTTGTTCTTGGAATAAATACACTCAAGTTAAACCATATGTTTACATTAACTTGAATAACTAATGATTTATGAAAAGAAACATTGACTGTGTTTTAAAAAATGTATTCCACAGGCCCATAATGAAGACAAATTATGTGAGGAGCAGTGTGCTCAGTTCCCTCAGAGTTTGGGAGGGGAGGTGGGGCCACTGAGAGAACAAGAAGAGGGGAATACAATTCTTATCTCTAGTTGAACATTTTCCCACATGTGTTTGTACAATGTCTGCTCCAAAATAAGTAATTACATCGTTTTAAATGTCTAAAAGTACTATTTAAAAATGTTATTTTCTCACTTTCCCATCAAGTTTGAAAGTAAAGAATAATATTAGTTTTTGAAAGCCTAATTTTCAGTATTATTTCTAGATGCTACAAGATAAAACTCAAATAATATGATTTCAAACCTTACTTAAAATCTCCGCTTGCTATTATTCACCTGTAGCTCAGAATACATACATGCTTGCCTAAATAAAATCTTTTTTTTTCCATTTGTTTATTCAATTATTATTCATTTATTTGCAAATTGGGGGAAAATTTACTGATTGTCCACCGTGTGACAGACCCTGTCCTAAGAGCTAGAGATATAAAAATGAAACGTGGTCTGTCATCAGAAGGAACATTTTCTTCAAATAAAGAGAAAAAAATAAGTTATCACAGGAAAAGATACATGCTATAAGGGAGATACGTAGTACAAAGTGCATGGAGGGAAAAAGACTACGGAATCTGCAAGGGGGGATTAGGGAAGCTTTAGTCTGAAGCTCGTAAACAGGCAGGCAGCACGTGGACTACTAGGGAGTGAGCATTCTGGGAAGATGCCCAGCATTTGCAGGAGACGGAGGTGTAAAAAAGAGGTACCAACTTAGTAATCACTAAAAGGAGTTTTGTGTCCCTTGAGTACATGTAGCACAAACCGGCAAGGGCAGGTGGACGTAAGATGGCGCAGACTGGCAGGGGGACTTTCATAAGGTTATCGATTGTTTTCTTAGGTATAATGGGAAGTTTAAGTGTAATGTATGTCACATAATTCTGAAAAGACAGTGGTATGTTCTAATCTTTATGTTAGTAAAAGACTTTTGGAAGTTCTGAGAATCGGCTGGGACAAACTAGAGGCCAAAAGAACAGCATTGAAGGTGTTGCTGCAGCCTGGGGTGGGGAATGTCTGAACGAGGCTCATGCAGCGGGAGCGGTGAGTGGATACAAAAGAGAATCAAAGAGTTTTCATTGTTTTTAGATGGGGCTGATAAAGAAGACAATAATACATCCCATGTTTCTACTTCAATAAACGAATAAATACTGATCTTTGGAACAGATGAGCTCACCCAGTTTGAGAAGGGAAATGGTGACTTGACTATTAAATGGAGTTTAGTTTGAGGTGCTTGTGGGAAATATCTTACATTCAAATCATCAAGCATTATTCTAATAGTTAATTGAGTAAGAGATAAAAACAGACAATTCAAAAGCAGATGTTTACAACACAAACACATTTGAAAAAGTGTTTAATTTTTGAATAATCAATGAAATAGCAAAGAAAAAGAGTGCGAGTTTATTCTTACTTAACAGCAACAATGACAACCAGGAATTAGAGACTTCCCAAGCTGGGACAAGTGAAATAGTGCCTGTTATTCACAGCTGATAGTGATGCAAAGACTTTCAGGAGTTATACATTTGTCTATGAACTTTTATCAAATAATCTATTTTCTGAGAAGCTATCCTAATGAAAGAACGTAACACATATAGAAATAAAACTATATGCACAAAGATGTTCATTGATATATTACGTAAATAATACAACACTACCAAAATCCACATAAATGTATAAGTAGTTAGGAAGAGTCACAGAAAATATGGCATGATTATTTGATGGAATATTTTATAGCTATTTATAATATAATAATAACAGCTACAGTTGTAGTCAACTGAATTGTTAGCCCTAATCATTCCTCTCTTTGTACATCGAAACCCTTGCTGTGGCTTCTGTAGAAAAAGCGAATTTCCCTACCACTTGCCTTTAGGCTTCTCCATATAACTTGCTTTGGTCAGTGAAATGGCAGAAGTGACAATGTGCCATTTCTAAGTCTAGACCTCAACAGGCAACACAAGGGTTTTGCTTTCTCTCGCGGGCTGTACCGTAGCCGTGGTAAGAGCTTCCATTACTGCTGCAGCTGTAATCCCTTCACCTGGACCCCAGAATAAACTGCACGGAGCAAAATGGCCCCAGATTATCCCAGCTGGACCTGACACTTAAAGCAGAGCTTCCCAATCAAACGTGCATAAATTGTTAGACCAGATCTTCAGCTGACCATAAACTCATAAGAAAAAATGATTGTTTTAAGTGCCTGACACTTATTAGGGTGGTTTTTGATGTATCATTGTGGGGGTGGGGTGGCAATAGTTAACTAAAACAACAACTATGGGAAGATATTCACACAGAGAAGTGATGGAAAGGAAAGAATCAAAAATTACAAAATTGTTGATGTTTTAAGGTTTTGGGATTGTGAGATGCCAGACTCATGGAGAGTCTAACCAAATATTTTCACGTAATTGAGCTGCAACCAATATAAGAGATAAAAATACCTTGAAAGTTAAATTTTCAAATAGAAGAAATCAAACACTTATTTTATGAGTGTTCTATATCTGAAAATAAAGATATATTATTTTCCTTAGATCAGGTTTCTTTTAAAACTTCGCTATAACATGAAATAATGCCTAACAGAATGGGCTTCACTACCCTCAGACCAAAATGAATAATCTACGGAACCTCAATGTTATCTGACTTAGAACAGCCTCCCCGTATACTGTTGTGGTGAATTCAAGGGCAGCCCATATTTCTAAGGCTTTTTTGGAATATGTTAACTCCAAATAGTTTCACAGCTTGAGAATATCAATGACCAAGGCAGGACTTCTATTTATGGATGTGAGGCTTGTCCTCTAATAACTTTATAATTTTGTTATAACTGGTGACTACTACACTTTTCATCATTTTTTTTTCATTTAAATTTTGAGGGCCCAATTTGAGAATCAAGTCACTGTTACTCAATATTTATATTTATAGAAAGTAGAAAAGGGAGATGGAATGTGTAATTGTATATATGTACAATGTGTAAAATTGAATATACAAGAAAATGCCTGCCACAGTGTGAGTAACACGGGTGAGAGTTATGATGGCAAAGACCACTTTTTGCAGAATGCTGATTTACGCTCTGCTGACTCTCCAAGCTCCTGTTTGGAGCCCTCCCACCCAGTCTGGGTAGTCTGCCTCAGTGGCCAGTGTTTTCATGTTGCTCTCTAGCTACCAAGAACCTTCCACTGAAGCATTTGAAAATCACTGCTGAAAAATACTGTCTAATTCATAGGTTTCTTTAATCCTCCCTTTTAAAGTTTGAGCTGCCCTGATTCTCACACCTTTTCAGCTAATTGCTATAGGAGAATGGCATCCAGTAAACTAAGGCTCCTTCAGGGACTAGACTACTTCATGGGACATCTGGCCCAGGAATTCTTATTATTTGGCAGACAATACCTGCATATGCCGCATTATGAATGAATGAAAGTCTGCTGTTGGGTATCTCTGGCAGCATGGAAGGCCAAAATAGGAAATGATTTAGGCAAGAAGAGTTTCGTAGTGCACTTCAAATTGTACCATTTAGGCAACTGTTATTTCATTTATACCTGATCTGCCCTGGGACCAAATTACTTCACTTTAAGTTAAATTCAACACATAACGTTATTTTCCTTGAGAAGATAAAACACTAATTCAAACAACTGCTCAAAGTTTATATTTTCCCCAGCTTCTCTCAAAGAGAGCACAGAAGTTCTTTAAACATATTATAACAGAAAGATCTGATTTTTAAAGTATATGTTCAAAGTAGAAAAGAAATAAAATATTTGACAATGATTATCTGATGGGTAAAATTAAGAACTAAGGAAAGAGGGCAAATGGAGTGCACATAACCCCAAACAGTGATTATATATTATTTTTCCTACCTCAAAAGTTTTCTGTAATGGTGAGTTTCTTTACAAGACATGCAATTGACTTCATCTTTGTGAATTTCTCCATATTCTACATTAGTGTGTAGTAATGCTGTTTTAAGGCTTGTAATGATTGCATTAGGAATAACTGATTTAAATAAAGTTAATAAATCAAAAGAAAGGAACAAAACTATTGCAGATGACAGAGCAGATATGCTTTTTTTTTCTACAAGAAAGGAAAAAGGCAAGCTTTTCCATGTCACAAATCATTGTATGTTTTTGCTTTAGTAGAAAAACAAAAGCATGTTTTAGGATGTTAAGTTCACTGAACAGTTTGAATAAAATTAAAACATGTAGATTTATTATCATCATCATAATGATAGTAAGTAGTTACAGTAATGAACATACTTATAGTTATTTCCAAAGCCTTTATGAGACTACACAATTGAGAGCACATACTTATGAGACCTTATTATTTCCTTAATGGAGAAACTCTGAACAGGCTCAATGAAAAGAGCAAAGGATGACATTGTATAAATAGCAAAATGAATCCAATCTTTTTTTTTTTTTTTTGTCTCTCCTGGCTTCTATAACTTAGCAACAACAAATTAAATATTAAATTTTGATTCTCTGTAACACTATAACGAAATTTTCTATTTAACAAAACGGTTTCCAGTCCCTGGTTGATGATATAATTATTCTGAGCATTTAGCAATTCATGCAGTTTTTATTAAATACCTGCTATGTGCTGTAATCTTTGAAGATGCAGAGATTAATGACAGTCAGCCCCTGACCTCCAGGAGTTTATAATCTTGTTGGGAAATTAGATTTTTTAAAAATGCACATAAAACAAAGCTGAATTAATATATTATCTAAGGTAGTCCAGGTGGAAATGTAATATACTTGCCATAATATATTCATATTCATGCATCATAAATATATTTAATGTATATGACATAATCTTGTTAATTTGGTATCTTTGACCTAAGGAAGGATCCCAAAGATCTTTCTTAGATCAGAACTCCCATATCAGACTAATATTGTGGGTATTAACTATGTACATATAACATTCCTAGAATCAACTTATCCTAAAGGCAACATGAAGATCAACTTATGATGAGCTGTAAGGCTTCCTAGAGAACTAAGAAAATGAAGGAACTAGACTGATGTAAAGAGAACTGCACAAAACATTATTATGATCAAGAATCATAAAGTGCATAATGTTTTCTCATTTCTTTATTTTTTATCCAACACACAGGTTCAACACCTACTGTAGTTCAGGCACTGTGCCACGGACTGGGGCTATAATCATAAGCAAACACATATGCTGCGTCTCCCTTCATGCAACCTACCATCCAAATAGTAGATGATCAAAAGTTTTGTTTAATATGATTTAAGGAAAAAAAATCTTGTGTTACCAGTCCCTGTGGTCTTTTTTCTTTCCATAACCCTTATCAACTTCCCATGTACTGTATCATTCATTTACTTGCTATGTTTACTGCTGATTGTCTCCCCATGCTAACACATCAGCTTCACAAAAGCACAGACCTCCTAGATCTCTGTCTCTAGCACCTAGAACAGTGCCTGCCACTCATATAGATTTGTTGAATGAATATACGGGCCTGACTTTGCTTAATAACACTATTATATAGAACAAGAACCAGAAACTGAAAATTTAGCCAACAGGCATTACTCTGAGGGCCATAAAAGGATGAGCCAATATAAAATAAAATAGGTTGATTAATTTTATACCAGAACACAAACAAAGCACATGCTTAGACTGTACTTATGTTTCTTCATTCATCAAAAAAAAAGCAATAACTTATTTACTTAAGGCAATCCTGATAGTTCAGGAATATATTAAATTTCTGTGGCCCAACTGTCATTATTACAGATATTCTTTCTGAAGGGGTTTCTGTTTGTTTCATTTTATTGTTATTCATTATTATTGGCAAGTCATACTTTAATTTGTGAATATATTTATATATTTAATTTGACATTTTCTGGGGAAATTAAAGTTCTTTGTTTTTAGTTTATTAGAACTGAGAGTATACATGCTGGGGTTTTATTTTTAAAAACTGACCCAGTAGGACAAAATACCTTCTTATTTTGCAGACATAATTTTTTAATTAAAAAAAAGTCATAAACTTAGGTAAATGAATTTATACTGTCTGCTGGATTTGCTCAGTTTAGTTGGGAAGTTTAAAAATACAGTCACTCTATCTGTACTTGCTCAAGAACAAATTGAGATGTGCCAATTTTATTGCTTTGCAAGTGACATTTCCAAACTTTGCAGTCATTTTATTTTTATTATAAAATGAACAGAAAATATGTTCATTCTTTAAAAGTCTCTTCATAGACTTATACATGAATGGTTACAGGATATCTTCATGATTATTCTAAGCCAGCCCCCTCATTCTACAGGTGAGGGACCAGGGGCAAAGAAGAAGCAAGCCTTGCCCTACAGTGCTGTGCTAGAATGCACATCTTTTGACATCTGGTCTATACAGTGTTCATTCCAGGATTCCATGCCACATCCACCCTGTACGAAAATAAATGAGTTTCAGACTGGAAAAAATCTCAAGAAATGTAAAAAACACCAATGATACTGAAATTGAATCTTGGCAACTTTATACGAAGTGGACTGACTTTTAGATGGGCAGTTGATCTAGGACATCAGCCTTTCCTCAATACTTTATTCACAGCAGTATTTTCGTAGAATTTGGGAAACACTCTGCTATTTCTTATGAATTTTGTAGTTAAGTATTAAGTAGGTTTCTTTTGTAGTTATCACCTTCTTATCAGAAAACAAATTTGATCCATCGACAGATGACTGAATAAAGATGTGGCACATATATACAATGGAATACTACTTAGCCATAAAAAAGAATAAAATAATGTCATTTGCAGCAACATGGATGGACCTGGAGATTATCATTCTAAGTGAAGTCAGCCAGAAAGAGAAAGAAAAATGCCATAGGATTATCACTTATATGTGGAATCTTTAAAAAAAAAAAGCCAAATGAACTTATTTACAAACAGAAATGGACTGATAGATATAGAAAACAAACTTATGGTTCCCAGAGATGGGGGAGAAGGGAGTGGGAAGGGATAAATTGGGAATTCAAAAATTGCACATTTTAGAGAGTGATGGAAATGTTAGCTATCTTGACCATGGTGGTGGTTTCCAGGGTATATACATTTATCAAAACTCATCAAACTGTATACTTAAAATATGTGTAGCTTACTGTACAAGAACCATACCACAATAAAGGTGTTTAAAAACAAAACAAAACAAAAAAAACCAAATTTGATTCTCAAATAAGGAAGGTACACAGACTCATCCACTACTATCAGATTTTCTTCCGGAGCTGATGGCATGCTTCCACAGTCCACAGGACACTCCCTGGGGGTGAGTGCTTCTATGGGAAACAATTGCCAGGAAGCTTAGAATCTGCAGTGGGATCTGTGTCTGGGCCTTATAATTCTTCAAAGCGGTCATCATAATCTTGCAGAGATGCACTCAGATCAGAAGTAAATTAATCAAATGGATGGCAAGATACTGAACACACATCCAAGACAAGTTGTTTTTACAGTGTCTTTTTTCTTAACCAACAGGTTCTTCTTATAACACTAATTCACACAGAAACTAATACATAAAAGAAAGCTGCTCTAGATGAACTGGTGGGCTGCACAGAAATGTCTTATTCAGTTTCATTATTTTGCAGAGACTGAAAAGGAAGCCAGATTCAGAGTGCTTAACGTCCAGAGTCAGACTCGCTTCTGGCCACTCTCGCCCACACTCACTCCTCCCAGGTCTCACTTGTTCACACCTGCCAAGTGAGCTCCTTTACCCCCCAACATCGCCTCCGCTGGGAGTGATGCTGCCACAAAATCTGGATGTGGTGCTGTGCTGAGGTTTCAGCTCATGATACCTCTTGGGAAAACCTGCTCCCACCAATCGCTCTCTGCCTTTTAATTGAGAGAAACTCAGGTTCATGGAATTGGATTAATCTTCATCTTTGGTTCCTGAAACATTCTCCTCTTGGCATTACCTTTTTATGTTCATTAGTTGTTTTAAATAATTTACCAGTTACCTGTCAACTCACCATACAAAACAAAAACTAGGACCTTGGCGATAATCTACGTATATAACTTTCACCAACCTGCTCCTCTGCCTCCCTCAATCTGAAATCAGTGTCCATCATTCCTTTGCTTTTGTTTCAGTCATTTCATTGTATCTATATGTACGTATAAAAGGGAAAAATACACACACACACATATATACTATTTTAGTTGTTTTTAACTTTATTAAATAGGTATCAGGCTGCATGTAATCTTTCAGGACTTACTGTTTTTATTTAATATTAGATTTTTGAGGTTCATTTATATAGACAAATGCTACTCTAATTCATATATTTTAGTTACTTTTGAGTATCCCATTGTGTGGTTTATTCACCTATTAATTTCTTGCCATTTCGCCACCCTGTTTTTTTTGGGGGGGGCGGTAATTAGGTTTATTTATTTATTTATTTTTAGCTCTACCACTGAGCTATACCCTCCCCTATTCGCCACTCTGTTTTATTTTCTTCATGGGACATACTAGTGTCTGAATTTATTACTTTGTTTACTTGTTTATTACCTGCCTCTCACTGTTAGAACTTAAGTTTTTTAAGAGTATAAATGTTGTATGTCTTACCCACAATATCTCCAATTATTCACTTAACAAATATTGTATAAGTAAATGAATGAATTATTCACTGCAGGCAAACTGAACTCTGTAATTTCCCTGATATGTCAGGATGTTTATATCTCTTGTCCTTCCTGTTTGCTCTTCTACAGCTCTGCAACTCAATAGCTTTGTGACTTTAAGCAACAAATATGTGCATGCTTTTTAAAAAACCCATCTGTGTTTACAAAATTAAAATGGAGGAAAATATAGATACTATGAAAGGGTTCTGTGAAAATTAAATGGGATAAAATACATAAAATGCCTGGCATATACGAAACATACAGTAAACTGTGATAAGAATTACTACTATTGTGACTATTACCCTATTGCTTGGGATGAATATAACTCCTAAGCTTCTGGGTAATTTTTTCATCCATCAAGATTCAACTCAACTTTCACCCCCTTCAGGAAAGCTCTCTTCTGTATCAATTGTATATAGTCATGTTCTAACATTTAGCAAGTTTCTCTGAAATTGTTAGTTTACTTATCCTCCAACATAACCCACAGCTAAGCTATAAGCTTTTTGACTTTGGGATTGTGACTTGATTGTTGAATGAATAACCAACCTTCTTTCCTCTAATATCATGCTCACCAAATACCCTTAAGATGGTTAATTCCAGTCATCAGTTACTACAAGCTACCTCAGATTTGATTAGCTTGCAGGCAAAAACAATATCCGCTTTCTTGATCTATACATTATCAACCCAATTTAGAAATGAGGAACTCAAATAAGGTGCTAAGTTTGGGTGGCCAGGTAACTAACTTGCTTTTTTCTTTTGATACCCTTCCTTTATCATGGCCCCCTTTCTCACCACTTCTATTTTATACCTTTGATTTACAGGTTAATTTAGTTATGAACCTTTAAATTGCTTCTTTTTCTTTGTCTTTGATCTTTTAAATTCCTAGTACTTACAATATATTTTCAGTTAATTGTAGAGTGGCTGCTAAAAATTGACATGAGTTAACACTGAACACTTGAAAAGCAGTCAACATAATCCCTAAGTGAAACTAGTTGACTTTCAACATATGTAAAACTTTCACATTTGTGTCATTGCATCAAAGGTGTTTTAATGTTTAGTATGTCAGATGAAAAATGCAATATGACCTACGTATCAGAAATCTTCATAACAATGAAGTGAAATGAGATTTCATTTAACCAATATGATCCTTTAATTATATTTTTATTCATCTTGCACCACTAATTAATAGGGTTATGAGACAGTACATTTAACAAGGCCTGCATCTGAGTATTTTAATACAGCCATATGAGATGTGAAAATATTACACTGATGGTCATCTATTTTATTAAACTGAGCATACATCACGGAAGAAATTTAAGTGGAAGTCATTAAAACATAGGTTAGAAAATAAGTTAAAACACTTTCAGAAGTTCATACTAAACCGGTTATGAGGGACAGAGTGAGAATCACCAGATGTCAGTTCCTAATGAAAAAAGTACTAAACTTGGAAGTGAAATAATAAAAATCATAATTAAAACCCTTCTACTTAGGTACGTTCTAATGTTTCAGTTCTTAGTATCATCAAGAAAGGTAGTTCAGCCTCAGGTCTGCTTTCATGACTTTTCAAAATCTCAGAGTTCAGTGGCTACTCAGTATGTGACAGCGCAATGACAGTAATGAATGTGCTGGGGAAAGAAAGCTATCCTTCTTGTCCAGTTCAAACACCTGCAGTCTAACATTGAAAGAGATTTGTTTTACCCATGAAGGCTCATACTATGTGTCTTATTCACTGCGTTCTCTATATGGACTGGACAATGATAGTGTTCTCAGGTCCTTGTTAAAAATTTTAGCCTAATATTGCCCTATCGCACCACCAATAATTTTAATACTATAAAACATTCTTTTCTCTGATGAGCAGTTTAATAATCAGATATCCTAGCAATATCTTTTCTTATTGCCTCTACCAATAGGAATAGTATCTAAGAAAAAAGGCTAAGAGAAATCATTAGAATTTCATTTTTCCTAATGTAAGGATTAAATATGACTCAGTTATTTAATAATAATAATGTCTTCAATGTATTTAGAAAAAAAAGCATCCTTTGTATTTCTTTGTAACAAGAAACTAGACCAGAAATTCTGCAATCACAGGACAAATGTGGCGTCAAGCCAAGGTGACACGTTCATTTTTGTTCTTCCCAAGAACATCTTCAGTTGTCTGAACTGGAAAATGACAAAAGGTAAATAAATAACTATGTGAATATAAAAATTCAGATAGCTAGTGTAGCTTTCATACCTGTCATGTCACAGCATTCACATTTGTTTTCAGTGAATATTAACTATTATGTCTCACACTGTTGATAGCATTTCCACAGATCTGAAATATAAGTCATAGATCTAAAAGGAGTGTAGATTATTCTAAGTGATTCATATGGCTGGGTATTCTTTCATTACTGAGAACAGTCTTTTATATCTTACAAATTAATAAGAAATATTTATAGCATAGCACTCTTCCTCAAAACACATTATTAAAACCAAAATAGACATTTTTCTCTTTAAGAAATGTCACAAATATAATGATTCTGTTTCTACATTAGTCTTTCAGTCACTAATAATCAGCTTTAGCTTATAAAGTATTTCTTAGATGTAATTCATTAAAGGTAAAACTCCTTCTTATCAAATACTAAGATAAACTCTTTTAAAAAATAATAATAATTTAAAATATAGCCAGTATCCTTATGTATTAGACAGGTTTAGATTCCAGTGATTGCAATTTCAAAGTGGTGCTGGGCATATAAAGCACATGTGTGAATCATCCTGGATAAAATAGGCATGGTGAGGTCAGGAAAGAGCTGAAGAACAGAAGCCCGGTCTAAACGCAGTAACATTAAAATAGTTTTAGACACATAGACCAATGGTAATGAATTGAGAGTCTATAAAGAAATCCTATATATATATATATATATATATATATATATATATATATATAGCAGAAAAATTAAATTGGACCCTTATCTCACTCACAAAAATTAACTCAGAATGGATTAAAGAATTAAATGTCAGACCTGATACTGTAACTTTCCCACAAGAAAACCTAGGGAAGAAGCTCCTTGTCATTGGTCTTGGCAGTGATCTTCTGAATGTGACACGAAAGCACAAGTAACAACTAAAATAAACAAATGGGGCTGTATCAAACTAAAAGCCTTCTGCACAGTAAAAGAAACAATTAAAAAACTGAAAAGGCAATCTGCAAAATGGGAGAACATATGTGCAAACCATATATCTGATAAAAAAATACTATCCAAAACATAAAGGACTTATATAACTCAATAACAACAACAAAAACAAAAAAAAATCTTATTTAAAAAGTGAGCAGAAGAACAGAATAGACATTTTTCCAAAGAACATCCTAATGGCCAACAGGTACATGAAAAGATGCTCAACATCACTAACCATCAGAGAAATACAAATCAAACAACATGGAAATATCACCTCACACCTTTTAGAATGGCTCTTACCAAAAAGATAAGAAATAACAAGTGTTGTCAAGAACGTGGTGAAAAGGGTACCCTTGTGCACTACTGGCAGGAATGTAAATTGGAGCAGCCACTATGGGGTGGGGGGGATAGATTTAAAAAAAAAAATTCCCTGTTCGGTTAAGCAGGGACAAAAGGTAATGGGTTTGGGTTGGTAACCAATTGGCCATACTCACATCAGGTTCTGTAAATATATTAATTTTTCCTTCTAGCTTAGCATAATTATTCAAGTAGAAGCAGCATTGTTTTTTTTAATATTTTATTTATTTATCATTGCATTATTTTTATTTCAGTGGGGGGCGGTAATTAGGTTTATTTACTTTTAGAGGAGGCACTGGGGATTGAACCCAGGACCCTGTGCATACTAAGTATGCACTCCACTACTTGAGATATACCCTCCCCCCAGAAGCAGCACTCTTGGCTGACCATGCTCAGATTTCCAACACAAGACATTCTCATATCAACCTAAATGGATAGATTAGAGGAGACTCCGAAGTTTTTACACTGTGCTAAATTAAAGAACACCTTTCGAAACAGAATTTTCTAGGAGAATCTCAATGGACTTAAGAGATAAAAGTAGATCTGTCCTGGTTGAAATGAAGCATTTTGCATGCTCTTGTGCTCCAGCTCACTGTATGTCACCTGTATTAGGAACACCACTACAGTGCATCTTTAAGAGTCCTTTCTAGTCCTGCAGCTCTTGCCTGTGAAACTGTCAGTAGGACATCCCGCAGAAATTTGCTAGCACATCAGTTTGTGCTATGACGTCTTTGCTGGGCTGCACATATTTATGACAGGACAAGGGGATGATAGATATCAGAAAAGTGACCGTCTAACAAAGCTGAAATAAGCTAGCTGAAAGGAAAATGCCAAATCAAAAGAAAGCCAAACTAAAACAAAACCACTGTAAATTTACCCTGAAGCAATACTGGAGACTGCATAGGAGAATCCCAGCCTTCTAGAAAGGCAGGTGGCAAAGTTACCAAAACTGCTCCACAATTTACAGACTCCAATGGCAGGTCTCCAAGTAGTAAAGTTGATAACAGGTGCAGCTGCTAATCACAGGTCAGGGGTAGGTCCTGTACAGACAGACTGAACCATAGAGTTTTGAAAGCCATTTCCGAGTGAATTTTGGTTTTATCAACAAGGGGTTCACTTTTTAAAAGAAAACAACTGATTTTAAGGAAAAAAAAATAGAGACATTCTTTAATTAAGCCATATTAAGAGCATAGGAAAAATATATCACCTTGTTCAAAATAAACTAAGAGAAAGCCTTGATGACCAACAAAATTTTCTTCGAAAGATTGAGACGTTGCCTAATTCGATGTCATAAAAACAAAAGTGGCAGTGCAAGGCCTGGGAAATAGTAAACCTCACTAGATATATTAATCACGTGTGTTAATGAATCAATCCCACGAACAGTGGATCTTACGGTCAATTGCTCAGAAGCAGGGTAAAACTTAAAGGTGGAGTAATAGGCAGTTGCTTACTTGAAATGACATCTGGAGAAATCATGAAAGATGCTGGCCTGTTAGAGAAAATCTTAAGTTCCTTGTGAGGGGAAGGGGACTGAATCTCCAACTGCAATGTCATGTAACTTTTTTTTCTTACTTAATGTAATTTAAAATCTTTTGTCCTAAGCTCATATGGGCCAAAGCTTAGCATTCAGCTATAATGCATAAACGTGCCAAGCCCAGTCCTTTATTGAGTGATCCTACAATCTCCTCATATGGAATATGTCTCTTTATTCCTCATAGGGAAAGATCTTTTTTTAAGTCCATTAAACCTTCAAAGAAAGACTAATGGAATATGGTCTCCTGGGGGGATCTTAGTGATTTACTCAGTACTCCAAGTTCTGCTTTATTAACCATCTCCACTCACCCTCCAACAACTCTTCAAAAGGTTATGAAAAACAGTCAACATATATATTTTATGATTGATAGAATAAATCACCCAGATGAATTTCTAGAAACACTCGGCTCCGATGTGATTCCTTGGGCTCCTGCCATGCCATTTGTCCGCCCCCCAGCAAAAGCCACTCACCTAAAACCTGTGATACTTGAAGTTTCAATGTTCAGGAGAAGGACTATAGAGTCATGCATGAAATAGTGAAATATTAGTTTAGAATTTTAGACGTTTGGGCAAAAGGGGGCATCTTTGACCTTCAAATAAGTTTCTATTCTGGATGGCCCTAAAATTTCATCTTATGATCAAAGTGAAGCCACATAAAGTGAGTGGAGTCATCCCTAATTTGAGGCACATCCCAAAACATTTAATCTAAGTTATCATTTCAACACACCTGTTCACGTCCTCAAATTCTCATCTCTTAGGCATGACTTCAAACTTGTGTTTTTTCGGTATGCTCTGATAAAAATAAACTACTTGTCTATGGATATCTTGACTATAATTCATTAAAGGAAGATTCAGTACCATTGAGTTGGTCATGATCATATTAAGGAGAAAACAAGCAAATATTTATATTAATTGAGACAACAATAAAGGTATAAAACCATTGGAAGATTGACCTGCAAGGAAGGTGGGACTGTGTGTCTGAGGTATACCACTGGGTACCTGGGGTTGCCAAGTTTGGTGAAGAAGGTACCTTGAACTGGAATTGGGAAGAATATAACAGAAAAATAAGAGAAAATTTACAATATTGCATATGTCTAGCCCTGCTTAAAAGTGCAAAGAAATCTTAAATGTAAATAGAATAAGGTCAACAAAATTATTGAAGTTGTTTATGTCTTTTTATTTATCTAAAATACAGCTGTTCAATATATATTCTTTCTTCATGGAGCTTTATGAAATAATTAGAAGGATTCAGTGAGTTCATAATTTGAAAATGTTTTGTAAATGATGGCTGTGCTGGGGGTCCCCATGACTCCCCCATATTTAGAGAGTCACTGGAGAGACTCATGGAACTCAGCATATAGTTTTGCTCGTTGCTAAAACTGATTTTGGCAACCATACTAATGATATACAGCCAGATTATAAGCTAAAAAAGGACACAGAGCATGGAAGAATCCAGTTGCTGACTTCCTTATGCTCTGTCCCTCCTATGAGGAGCAACCCAAACAGCTTTCCTCCTCTGGCATTAAACATACAACAACATGTGTACAATGTTCTGTTGAAGGAAACCTATTTAGACTGGTACACACAGTTTTTATTAGAGGCTGGCCATATAGCAGGTTCTATCCCCTGGTACTAACATTCCAGATTCATAGAAGGAAAGCAGATTGGCAGTATAAACCACATGGTTTGCATAAACAATGTATGTACAGAAAACTATTCTTATCGGTTGGGGAATGGTGGAAACATTCCGGAAATGCAAGCTTTCAGACAGAAGCCAAGGGCCAGCCCAGCAGGCAGGACTTTCTAACTTTCAGTTCTGCTATGCTCTTTTCTGTATAATAGCAGTTGCAAAATAGCATGTCACGTATGATTACACAATATAAATTAATAAATAAAACAAATAGTAAATAATAATAAATGATAATAAAATAATAAAGGCTGTGTAAAATGATGTCACTGTTAAAAGAGACTTAGTTTTAGTAAGGAGTAATGTGTAACAAAGAAAGACACAAAGAGAATTAAATAGTTAAACACAATATAAGTAAGAAAAAGCTAAAATATTTTCCCCTCAGTTTTGGAGGCCAATTTTAGGCAATATAGGAAAATACCATTAAACGACTTTACATTTAAGATTTCTATGGTTCCCAAAGCATTTAATTATGAAATAGTTAGATAATAAATGTTGGTGGTTAAATCTCAAAAGCTGTATGACTATATATAAATATATATTCAAAATTCTATGATTCCATATCATTCCAATCATATCATATATGATTCCATATCATATATGCTAAATTGTTGCTAGGTTAGTCTCAACCCCAATATATTTGCATTGAGTCTGCTCAACTCACAGCTAAGAAAAACAGAGAAAACATGAAGAGATTTCGCCAGAGTGTCTCCAAAATGCTTATAAAATTCAGACACAAGATCTAAAGGGAAAAGTTAAAAGTACTTGAGTTATTGAACAAGCAGACAAGTGAACGACTCAAAATTCTCTTTAAGTGTATAGAGGGCCCTGCATAGATTTTCTGCACCAAGGAAAGCACCAAAGGCTTAATCTAAAGTATGGAGGATTTAGGTTAGATAAAAGGAAGACATTATGGACAGTCAGAGTTATTTAACACAGATACGTATCACAGAATCTCCCTTAGAAACATTAAGACTAAAAGGCTCATGTAGCAAAGAGTTCAAAATCCCAGGCCAAAAAGCCTGAAATCAATCCAAATTTCATATGTCTGAATCCACCTCCTATTAATTGTGTAACCCTGGACCACTTACTTAACTACTCTGAGCCTCAGTTTCCTCACCCATAAAAATGAGATGGCGATCACATCGCTGAAAATGAAAAATACATGTTGAAGCACTAGCATGGCTCTGTCACCTCTCTAGGCACTAGGCGCCCATCAGCGCATACTGTCACCTTGTGTGGGTGACACACTATGTCATGTGAAGGGTGAATGAAGAGGGGAGGTGGAGCAATGAGGTTACAGAGATCAATCATGAAGAAACTACAGACTACAGAGAAAGTGGGCATAGACTTATCTACAAATCGTATCAGAGGGACATCTGGGAGCTGTTACTGAGGGCTGACCGTGTGGAGTTGACAGAGGTGGATGCCATCAATCAGATGGTGAATTAGACCATGATGTTTCATGAGCAATAGGTATGGAATAGTAAGTGAAAATGTGGGACTTTTGAGTGTGGAGAGTCAACAGTGGAGCCTGCTTCACCCCCATTTAATGGATTTGCTTTCAGTATATTGCAATTTGCTAGAGTTTACATCAGCTTATTTGAGTGAGTTTATAGAAGCCTGGCTACGTGGGTAATTTCTGTGTGTGTGTGTGTGTGTGTGTGTGTGTGTGTGTGTTTAGGTTGGCATTTGATCTATCTGAGGGCTATCCAAGACCTACTGGTGGTCACCATGTCTACTTGCCCTCTGCTTCAGTCACTTCCTCTCAGTGTTTAACTTTAGTGGTAACTTTAAAACAAGTGTTAAATATTACATATAATATAGTTTTGTCCTTAAAATGCAGAAAAGGTTTTCCCTTCTTAGCTTATAATTATATATTAATAATAATTTATAATTAATGAATAGGGATAAGTATATTCTGGAAAATAGGTGTTATAAATGTTTCTAATAAGATATTAAAAGTGAAATAATTCAAAGTGTTTTATTTTTCCCATTGCTCTTCCCATTTCAACCCACAAAAATGAATAAAATCCACATTGAGGCACTTTTGGTTATGTGAGCATATCTAAAAATGTCAGTATAAATTTTAATTAACATTGTATCATGTATAAATAATATTAAACAATATTATTAAACTGTTCTTAATGATAAACTTTTTTTATTGTTTGAAAATACAACTGAAATAAACAAGAGCCCCAGAAGCACACCAATGAGACTGGACTGAGACAAAAGACACCAATGATTTGGACTGTAACTGAATTGGAGGTTTTAGTTCCTATTTAAGGTATGGTGTAAACTGGATTACCTTCAGATATGTTGTATAGAACTGAAGCTAGTGAACTCTGATTTTTCACCCAAGTAAAAGCTATTTTCTAAGCAATCTACTGTGAAATTTGCCTACAGCAAGGAAAAAGAAAAGCAAAAATGATATACCAACAGAATAAGCCAAAGCAATTTTACTGTATGTGCTTCCTTAATGCTTAATACAACAATGGACCACCTTTTTGCACTGGAGTAAAAGATGGCTTTTTACATAGTACATCCCCACAAGCAAAGGTAAAATATGGAAAGAAAAACAAAAAAGAAAATCTAATTGTCACTTTTTACTCTTATGTATCTTTTTTGTGCCTTGAGCTGTAGTCCATTTAAAAAGTAGCTTTTTGTGGAGAATAGATACACAAGAATAATTAAAGATAAACTTTGATCTTAAGTGTATACATAGCACTTGTGTGATGAATAAAGAGAAAAATTCTTTTTTTATATATTGTAAGCATTGAGGTAAAATATTCAAAATATATTCTGGCTGGTCCCCCAAACAACTCTTCACTAGATTTCTCTAGATGGTTTTATTTTTCCATAGTACAGTGCCTCCAAACCACAAAATAATATTCATGGGTCATCATTCATTATCATTATCAGTATAGCAATAAAAGTAACACCTACATGTCTTTTGATTTCTTCTGCAGCAAAATCATTAATATAAAGTTTCTACAATCCAAATCTGTCTCTAAATATGAGATTTTTTTTACACTGGTACAAAAAGATAAAATGCTTAAAACACTAGTATAAATTAAAAACAGATTTTGATTGAATTGTTACTGAACACTAATATTTCACATTCATTTTCTATGTATGTCTCTAGAGCAATGGTCCTTCCAAAACAGGAGTATATACTCCTGAGTGTGCACAAAAAGATCCACTGGGTCAAAGAAACATAATGTTAGACATCCTACTTCTAGTCATTGCTTGAGCTTAAAAGTAAGTAGAAATGAAATTAAGCATTGCTAATACATGTGTGGGCTGATGCGGGGCCGTCCTCCAGTGGGCATGACAAAGCCCTGTTTCTACAAAGTATGGAGGGATCCCAAGGGTAAAGCTGAAGCTGCAGAGAGTAGAGGATGGCAGTGAAGCTCTGCCTGGCTCTCAGTACATTCTGAGGTGCTGCTGTTTATAAGGGTGGGTCTGCTTAGGGGAGTTTATAAACTATATTATTGAGTTTTAATTAAACTAACCCTCATGAAAAGCACTAGGACTTTAGAAAGGCTCCTCAAAACTATTGAGGAAAACACTAATAAAGCAGGTGTGGGAAAGCAGCAAGAAAAGGCTTCACTGGTCCTTCCCCTGGTACAAGCTCCTCACCTGCATTATGCAGCAGAAACCAGGATGATCTAATCAAATCTGACATGAAGCTGGCAAAACGTACGGCAATGTCAAGTAAACTATGCAATATAGATTGATGTCCACTGTCATTAATGAGAAACCTTGTCTCAGTAAGGTTTTGTGCTTGAAATTTTTGCTAATAATAAAACTGCACTTTAATGCAATTTACATATAGATAGGTTATTTATTTATTTATTTTTAACAATGAAGAATCCAGTTTAAAGTTCAAAAATCATTGCTCTGGTGAGCAACCAGACAAGCGCTTTAGTTTACATTAGACATTTTAACAATATTAAATAATAGAATTTATTTTTTCCTACATTCCCTAAGCTAGTGGCATATACCAATACTTGTGTGGATTGGTCTGTTTCTTTATAATGAATAATGCAATTTAAATATGCACAGCCAATTTCATACAGATTTGAACATGGACAATTTCAAATAATACAACACATTAATTTACTTTAGGTGGGAAATTTCAGATAATTCCCTCCAAAAAATTAAATAAATAAATAAATAAATAAATAAATAAAATCTATAAATACTTTACAAGCTGGAAAACTAAATGAGTTACCACTTGTTCAGACATATGCCACTTCTGCTAGTTTCCAGTGTACCTCATTTTTATTTATAGAAGGAGGGGATACTTCTCTGAGTGATTCTCATTGCTATTGGGCTATTTCAAAATTTACTTTTACAACTGTAACAATGTCAACCGATGTTCATGATGTGATGATTCTAATCATGGTTCTAAAAAATGCTTGACAATCAGTTACATTGATTACTTGTGATAAAATGCTTTGAAGAAAGCAACATTAATGCCAGAACACACTGTATTATTAGTTCAGAAAGCTGTATCCTTCGAAATACTAAAGTTAAGGCTGAGAAAATAAAACGTGGCATTGAGTCAAAGTATATTACAATGGGTATATATTTGGGTATTTTGAAAATATGTTTTCTTTATTTTCATTTATTCTCTAACATATTTAATATATTTTCATTAGTAATTAATTTCATTTATTTTCATTTATCTTATTAGAGAATTATAAAAATACTTCATTACATGAGGCTTTTAAGATGTTTTCATCAAGTGAAATATGACTTTCATCTACTTCTCAAGTGCCAATAATACATTCACATGTGATTTTTAAAGCAGAATTACCAATTGTGTCTGACTTGCTTGAAATTAAAATGTGTTTTCACCTGCTAGGTACTCACCAGTTGAACAGTGGGAATTCAGCCTAGTGATTCTGTACAAATATTAAAAAGTTAGTCATGGCTAACACAGCAGTTAAAATTATATGTGGTCATTTTTATCTGATAACTTATGTTTCAATGATTATTTCAAATATGTCCCAGAATTATTATCCTCAATGGAACATGTAGTATTTATAATCCTGCCCCAAATTTCTGAATATCTCTCTACTAAGTAAAAAGTAATGGCAGAAAACAGTACTTTATCAACTCCTGAATTAAGTTCCTGCTTACAGATTACTCTTCAGGTAAATCATTTAAACCAGGTGTTTTGAATTCTTTCAAATATTGTTGTTTGCTGAACAAATAACAAAATTTTGACATATTCTACATGTCACAAAAGGGAACAAATCATCAGTATTGTGATAGATTCTACTAGGAAGTAATGAGGTTTATGTTAGCAAACATTTTTCTTATTATTATGATGAGTTAGAGATCTTAGATAAGTTTTCTATTTTTCTGATTTAAATATGTATATTCATATAATGATTCTTTCAAAAGTTGAGATGAATGTATTTACCAAAATCTTTTCTGGGAAAAATCCTTTTAAGAAATAAATTATTCCTAAATGTGATTATAGGTAGCCTCAATTAGCATTACACAATTGAAATATCTATATAGATGTGACATTGCAAAGATAATGGGCACAACACAGAACATCTCTGTCTTTTCCAGTGTCACGTTATGATATTTAAATTCAAAGGAACCAGAATTAAACCTTGTCTAAACATTTTAATTGGTTAAGTTATTCAGGGATAATTTTTTAAACTAAGAATATATCTTCCCCCACAGTAGGTTTATTTATATCCAAGATTTAATTTCCCACTTTGAATAATCTAAATGTAAAAGATGCCTAAACCAAAGAAAATAAATTTGTATTCTTTCAAAAAACAGGGGTCATATCTTTTTCTTTTTCTATCTCCAGTGACTCTAATGGTGCTTGGTTGGTAGCTGGCATTCAATAAATATTTGTGGACTGAGTAAACATATTCTTTCAACAAATCTAACAGTTACATAATGTTGGACAACTCATACTATTCTTGGTTCTCCTATCCTTGAATATGTTAAATGGTTAAAAGCCAGTGGAATATTTTATAGTTATAACAAGAATTCATATATATGGTAGACCTATGCAGAGTTTAAAAAGCATAGAATAGGTAACATTACTCTTATCTGTGATGCCATTTTAAATATAATTTTAATGGTATGCCTGTTTTCATATTTCTTCTCTGACACTGATTCTCATCTTTCTTCCCTTAGAATTTTCAGATGTATTCCTAAAACCATTTAAAAAATTCAACTTCATTGGTCTGAGAAATATGATGTTCCAAAAAAGTTTGCAAGAGAGTTTTCGTAACAGCTCCAGGGGTAATCATATACCACAAAATGAGAAAAAAAATAGTATTTAAATTAAAAAAAAATTACTGCCTTAAAGAATTCTGAAGAAAAAAAATATTAAAGTATGTTCTGCTTCTAAACAAGTTATTCTATGGCAGCAAAGGAAATTTTTAAAAAATTGTTTTTAGACATCTTTAAGCTAGTCTTATGTTTATGTAATTTAGTTTAGTTTTGTTCGACTTTCACTTTCAATGATATGTGAAGTCTTGACTTGCATAAAAATTCTTCTCACTGTGCTTTAATTCTTTTTTTGCATACTAAGAAAAGGCCATTTGTTATGTATAAATATTGCAAGTGAACACACCCCTCCATAATTCAACAGTGCATTTCACCGGTACTTGATAGATGTAGTACATATGAAAACCTAAGCGGGACTGACAGCATTTCCAAGGAAACACAGAAATGTATTAATAATAATAATATTTAAATTAATGATGACAATTTCACATCAGAAAATGAGATTCAGAAAGCTTGAAATGAATTGCGAAATTTCCACAGAGAGTAAAAGTCCGAAGTAGGATTTGAAGCCAGTCTATCACCAATGCTGATGTTTTGTTTATTCAAACTATAGTGCCTCACGCATAGTGAAACATTTTGTCAAATAAAACTCTGGAAATAGCTCTGGCCATTTCAAATCCCATGTTAGTCTGACACACGAAAACATTAATGTTTTGATTACTACATGAATGGGCATATGTAAAACAACATTAATCACAATAGTATCAATGAATGGCGTACGTACAATAATATTTATTAATCACAATAGTATTCCAAAAATCATACTAAGGGCAAAGAGGTTTTCAAAAATAAGTTGATGCTTCTAAAAAGTGGTTGCACATTTTGATCCCTTAAACTATGAGCAACACTCATTTCTACTTGCATAGTAGCTCTGTAGCACTGCATGGTTCTTCCTCACTTCTTTTAATAATCATTTAAGTATTTGCTCATTTTAAAAATAATAAGTGAATAAATTAATTCTAAGGACAATTAAGCTACTTGCTAAACATCCCAAATCTAATAAGTATCAGAGCTGTATGCCTTGATCAAGAGCTTTATGTCTCCCCATTGAATTAGCAATTCTTAACCCAGAGACTAAAAATCCCTGCAATTTATGTGTGACTCTGCGTGTACTGTTGAGGGACAGGCCTTAAAACTTACCACAAAATCTCAACAGACTTCACAATTCCAAACTCTTAAAGAACCACACTAGATTCTTTTTATAAAAATAATAATATAATAGTTTTACATATTTTCAACTGTTGTTTGATCAGTTTGGTTACATTCACCATAATGGATGGTATGTGACGGTAGCATTTCTTCAGTATTTTGGATAGACACTGGATTTCAAATACAATTTATTGGAATCTCAAGACTAAACTGGGCAATAATGAACCATGGATATTCAATGTCTGGCAATATTCAAATAATGGACACAGCAATTATGTTTCACAGATGAGTTCATTCTTAGGATCCACCAGTAATGCTATGCGAGGCAGGGTGGGGACAGGTGAAGGGCCCTGCACTGGGAGAAAGGGTGGGACTCTGTGGTGGCTATGGTGGTGTTTTCTGGCAACTCCTGGGGGGTTGGGGGGCATTGGGTAAGTCCTCTGCTCTGAACTGAAACACAGTCAGTACTCTCCTCACTGAGAATGGACTCTGTTTTCATTTCCACCCCACTCTTTTTTTTTCTGAGTACCAAGCGGAAACTTCCCCACAAAGCTTCCCCTGCACTCCAGCTCCCAAGAAAGCTAGATTATTTGTTCTCAAAAATCTCAATGCCTCAGACAAATTAAATCAGATTTCTGCCCTCCTTCCTTTTCCCCACCCTTCCCCTCTAAAAAAGCCCTTCATCTGTCTTTGTTCAACTCTTCCCCAAATTATTTTAATTGGCAGCCAAGATTAAGAGCCACTGGTGTAGAGCTGCTCTGTTCCGTGAAGCCATCTCAGGTGGTAAAACCCCATGAGAGGTCATTAACTCTTACAGAGAACTGACTGTCATTCCCAAATAGGAATTTCAAAACCCCCTGTTGCTCCATCACTGTTTTGGGTGTCGGCATGCCTCTGACACAGCTCCAAGGCCTCGTTCATCTCAGGGGATCTTTAAAGCTCTCATGAGTTCATCAGATTGCCCTGATCCTAGGTTGCAGGCCTGTGTGGAGAATGATTATGAGGCTTAAGAAATGCACAAAATTTTTACCTCTTTGTGAATGGGAATCTCAATTTGATTTTATCATATTTAACTTTTGCAAAGGATTTAGAAACACTTTTCTGAACAAAAAAGGGGACTCCCTATATTTTATGTTGGGGCACTTGGTTAAAAAGTTAAATACTGTACAAAACAAACTGATCTACTGCAAACTTGTTGTATCTTATCTGTTTTTTTGTCAGTGACATAAGCCTCTCCTCTTCCGAGGTAAAATAGCTGTGCTAATTTGTTAGCCCTTTTGTTGTCTGGTTATCAAAAGACATGAATGACACTTAGGATTTGAGAGCATGCAAATTATTTCTTAATCTTTATACTCCCTGAATTGTCAGTTAGCCTAAGAAACAAGAAGGGAGGAAAAGTATTATTCCTAACAAGCCAGCATAGCTGGTAAATGCTTTTTCAACTATACTATTGTTTAGGTATTTTTTTCATTTACAGTGAATACCATTCATGTTGTCCACTACAGAAATAAGTTATCTTCAGGGCATTTCCCTCTAACTCTTCCAGTTTTAGCCATATCACTCACCGTAACAGCTGAGATTAATGCAGCTTTTCAACCATCTTTAAGCAAGAATATTCAGATGCTTTAGCAGCTGCCCAGCTTCTTAAGAACTCACTAATCCTTTAATCTCCAGACACTTTTTTTTCCATAAAAGATTCACAAGCAAAACAAATGCAATATGGATCAAAAAATTTAATCAGAATGCTTAAAATGCAATTACATTCATCAGGGTGTTCTGTTAGGCTGGGTATTAAATCTGGGCTTTATTCAATATCCTCCTTTTATTATAAAGCAATATTTTTCCACTCTGTAAACCATCTGATCCCTAGGCTAATGTCCTCTCTGCTAAATATTAAAAAGAGAGAGCACTATGAAAAATAAGCTGGAGAAATATTCCACTTATTTCAATGAAAAAAAGTTCAAATCAGATCCTTTCTGAAAGTGTCTTATAAATGACCAGATGATTTGACCACCTGGAATTCTAAAGTTCTGCTTTCAAACAGTAGCTACAGGGCTGTTATTTTACTTTAAATGTCAAATGTATATCATCCTACACACCTACTCAATTGAGTAGAACATGTTGACAATTTAAATTTGAAAATAATAGTCTACTGTTCCAAATTCAGTATTTTCAAGGTTTAAAGGAATGTTGGCTTCTTCACGCAAGGAGAGTAGCCCCATAAGTTAAAAAAAAAAAAAATCCATTTCGGTTATATTTCTCCAATTCTCTATTTCACATCTAATAGCATTCAACTGTAACAACAGCTTTGAAATAAAGAGCTGTCCAGCCCAGCATGATTTGAAACAGCTGGGTGCTTCTTTTAAGTCTATACCCTAGTTATAACATGGTGGTTGGAGTTTTGTAAGACAGATGGAAGTGAAGTGAAGCAGTGAAGGAAGTTCAGGGATTTCCCCTGACAAATGCCATCCTTGGAGTATGGGAAACTTATTCAAAAATGAAGATGCACTTAGACCGTTAGCTTTGCTTAATATTTAGTGTACTGTTCATAAAATTTGTAAGTGGCTCAATTACGCATTAATTCAATTTATTTTTCTTCTCGAAATGAGCATCTATAAATTTAAAAAAAATAATAACTTTTTAAATTCCAATGTTTCCACATTAGGTAAAAACAGAAACAAGTGATCAATGCATTTTCATAATCTTTTAATCAGTAATCAAGTGATTATTACAATGTTAAAATCTATTATACATAAATAATTCAGTTGTCCCTTATTATACTCCCAACTGAACCCACATGACGGCGCTGCAAGGACCAGAAAGGAGCCTGAAAGTTTAAGTGTGCCTTATCAGCTTGTCTCACCTAGGCGCCTGTGTCTAGCTTTCATACACATGGTTATTATAATTACTTACGCTACAGATGAGAAAACTAAGAACTAGAAAGTTGTATACTTGGATCAAGGTCACGTGGCAAGTAAGAGACAGAGCTGGCTTCACAGCCAGGCTGGCTAAGAGCCCACATTATTATACTCCAGACTAATGCTGCCTTCCAATGCCCGCCTATACCCTGGAATTGATTCTCTACCTGGATCTGGATCTATTGGTCAAAAGTTATTTTGAAATATAGAGCTTGAACTGTGATCTCCCTGATATTAGACTTACACAGAAGTAAAAACGCTCTAAGCTCTGACTTTGGCTGAAATTGATCCACTCCCCTACGTAGAGGAAATACTCTTTTGTGTCACGTGCAGGACAAGCCATGGCCAGGCACGATGTAGCTTGGATAACACAGGGAAAAACAGAACAACAAGGTTTGCAAGTAGTAGAGTATGACAAGAGTTCTTCCTTGGATGGAGACTGCAACTGAGCCTTGAATCACAACATGGCTCCTAATCTTGACTAAGGGAGTAAGACGCTGCAAATCCAGTGCTTTCTGGCCTTGTGGGTTTCTTAAGTGTCTACAGACTGTGTTGACTACTTGACTCAGGAAGTGCCTCTTTAGGAACTAGCAAGCATTTCAAGAGCAGTATCTATTAATTCTTATCCTGGTGTGTTATTGCTCTGCTTCTAGGTTGGCTCAGAGGTAAACTGAAGGGAGAGGAATGAGGAACCTGGTCAAAATTGTCAGTCTTGAAATACTATGAACATGGACTGGTCTTTGTGGTCAATACTGGCACATAAAAGCTTGCATGGAAGAATCCAGTGGACTAGGAGTTAGGCACCTAACGTCACCCACAGAATGTAGTATATTCTCTGAACTCTAGAGATTCCAAATATGAGGGGCAGTCTAGAGTGATACATATGCAACAATTAGAAATGTATAAAAGTAAATCAGGAGTTTATCAGCTGGAATGCTGCCAGCAGATGCTCGGCTAAGCCTGGCATTTGTCACACTTTGGTGTTTATAGTACATAGATGTATCTCCAGTGGATTGGCATGATATTGAGCAATTCACATACAAAATAATTTTTCTCAGCAGGTAATGGTTCAGATATTTGGCATCATGTAATAACTCTTACATTTATTTTTAAATATCCCTGCTAATTCTTAGACTATGGAAAATTGGGATTGGTGGTATGTAAACAATAAGTATAATTTTTTTTTCTCTGCAGGAGTATGGAAATCATATATTTTCCCTATATATAACAGCAGGAAAAAACTTTGTGACTAGATATTTCTGCTTTATAATAGTAATAGTATGCACATATTATTTATTACCAAATCCAGGATAATTTTGATAGTGAAATTACATATTAATTACTAAGACTGGGAAAACAGATGGGAGTAGTCTGGGCAAACTGGGACATATGGTCACCATACTTATAAAGTACTACAGAATTTGCAGTATTTTTGTATATAATTCAGAGTTTGAAACATATTTTCTATTCATTTCAATGGGATAAAGTAATTTCAATGAAGCAATGAAAGTACTGAATTATTATAGTAATAACACAGAATAATTTTTCATTTCCAATGTTTAATTATCAAACGACATATATCTTGAGTAAGATTCCTTTAAAATAGACGTATGGTGCTAGCTCTTAGATCTTTTAAATACCCCTTCATAGACATATTTAAAGTCACACCTTATTATTGTTTTAAGAGTGTGCAGCAACCTAATTAAAAAAAAAGCCTTTTTACTTTTTTAATTCTAAATTTGCAAAGTTACTGAGATCTTATTTATAAAGTTGAAAACATACACAGTCTCTAAATGATATTTTTATTAAGGTAATCTTTCTACCCTGGCATTCCAAAGTAAATAATCAAAAAAGTGTAATACACTTGGCAGAGCAAAGTACAGATCTAAAGAAGATGGAGAACAGCATCATGTTCTGTGCACAAATAGCAGGTACTGGTTTTAATAATGACTTCAGAGGAGAGCCACAGAATGTTCTATTAAGAGTTTCTCCATGGATCTCAGCCTCTTCATTAACTTCCTGCTATGTTGTTCAATAATATACCCAGAGTTGACCAGTCTCAAGGGCTTTGCCTGAAACTGAGGCACTCATGCTACTAACATTTCTATTTTCCATCTAAGTTTCTAATCTTCCATCATAGTTTTCATAGAATTATGTATTTGTTTTCTGAGAGCTGCCAGTTTTTAATTACCTTTCCTTCCCATTTAAGCTACAGTGGTAAGCAGCGACTTGTTGTATTAGCAATTATCCACTGTGAATTCTAAGAATGCTTTGTCTAAATCTGTGCCGAAATTTTGTGACAAGTTGAGGATGGGCTTTGAGTTCCTCCACTGTAAGTTCATGGTCACCTATTCTCTGTCTAAGCAGCAATCAAAAATTTATTCACCTGACATATGTATTTATTTACCCAACAAAGGAAAGACATTGTACCAAGGATTATAGAAACACTATTATGAATAAGGTTTATTCTTACTCTCAGTAAACATGTAATCAAGCAGAGGAGAAAGATAATGAGAGATCACCTCAGATATCAAATAGGATATGAAAGGATGGGTACAGTTTTCTATTGGCACTCAGAAAACAGAAAGATTTTTTTGGTTGGGGTAATCAGATAAGACTTATTGATGAGTTAACAACTGGCAGAGATGGTAAAAAAAAAAGGTCATTTCAGATGGTGGAGTTGTCATGGATGAAGAATAGAAAGAATAAGGTGTTTGAGGAATGATACTGGTTCATACGTCTGGGAAAATAAGAATTAATATTCATATTAATTCACATTAATTAATGAATTGACCAGATTACGGTTCATTAATCAAGAATTCAATACCCTCCACAGACAGGACAGCACTATCTAAAATTATTTTTTCTTTTTCTTAGAACTGCAGGATATCTAAAACTAAGTAATAATAGCAATTATCTTCAGATTCTGAGGAGTTCAGATTCTGATGTGTTCACAATTATATGTATTTAGCTGAAGGCAGGACACTGGGACCTTGCCATCTGACTCAAAGGTTGTTTTGACCCTGCTCTGCCTGATAGTCAATACAATCTCAGAACTGCTGCTGGTCTAAATTGTTCCAGAGACTCATGCTTAAAATAAATTGTTACTTTTGGAACTAATCAGCCTGCAATAAAACGAATAACAGATAAAATGGCATACAACAGATTTTGTTTTGAAAAAAAAAATTGACAGAGGATGCACAAAATTTGACTTGAGAAAATGGGACTCAGTAAAAAATGAAAGCTGTAAAAGAAAACCCACAAGTGAGAAAACCCATCAGATAACATGTCCTAATGAAGCAAACCATTATTTGAAGATCTACAAGAAGATAATTTATCCAACAGAAGTAAATTTGGTAGGGAAAAAAAGGCAATTATGTCCAAAAATATGTTCAGAAATTAAATTGCCTAAATACAAATCAATCCAGGAAATAATTTTAAAATCTACACTAGGTCAAAATAGCAGGAGCAAAGCATCTTCTGGGTCCAATTATTTTGAATCCGTTATAGCTTTTTCCTTTGCCAAACTAGAAGCCCTGCTTTACTTCTTTTTCATGTATATTAAAACGATTTACCACAAGTCCTAAAATGCAGTATATAAAAAATACATATGAGATGAATAGCAGTTGAATAACTGTAAAACTGAACCTTATGCATGATCAAAACATTATCTTTCATTCAGAATCACATGGTGTATCGGTGTGGGATAACAGAAAATGTATATTTTGGTCTCTTTCCATAGTTTCTGGCACAGAGCTCCTAAAACTCTCATATTTTCCTAAGTGAGAAGAACACCCAGGGGCATCTCTTGTTCTAATATTTGTCTTTGACCTTGTCCCTGACACAGGGCTCCTAAAATCCTTGTAAATTCCAAAGTGATAAGAGCACTAGAAGCACCTTTTGTTCTAATGAGTCAGCTCTGGGTGGGCTCCTCCCATGGCTCCTGGATGGGAGCTGGTCACCCCACACACTGCCATGATTAGAAGCTTGGAATTTTCAGCCTCACCTCCATCCTCCAGGGAGGGGAGAGGGGCTGGAAATGTGGTTAATAATTGATCCTGCCTAGACGAGGAAGCCTCCATAAAATCCCAATAGTAGGTGATTCGGAGAGCTCCTGAGTTGGCGAACTCTTGGAGGTTCTAGGAGAGTGGAAGCAGAGGGGGCGTGGAAGCTCCGCCCCTTCCCACATACTTTGCCCCACGCCTCTTTTGCATCTAGGCATTCACCTGTATCCTTCATAAGATCCTTTAATAAACTAGTAAATGTAAGCACGTTCCTTATTTCTGTGCACTGCTCTAGCAAATTAACTGAACCCAAGGCGGGGGTGGGTCTTTGGGGCCTTAGATCTATAGCTGGTTGGTCAGGGCACAGGTGATAACCTGCGCTTGCAGCTGGGATCTGAAGCGGGGACGGGAGGTGGACTTGTGGGACTGATCCTTTACCTGTGAAATCTGATGCAATCTTCAAATAGCGTTAGGATTGAATTAAATTGTAGGACTCCCCACTGATGTCACAGAGTATTACTTGGTATGGGGAAACCTCCACGCATTTGGTGACCACAAGTGTCAGAAATGTGAGTCTTTTGTGTGAGACTCACGCCAAGGAGACTCACAGGGGAGAGAAACAAAGTAGGAAAAAAAAATTTTTTTCCTAACGTAGGAAGGAAAAAACTGAGGTTTTCAATTAGTCTTAGGAACTAAGGAGGACACAAAATGATCCTTGCCTTCAAGGTGTTTTTGCCTTATTGTGATGAAAGCGCAAACAAGAGATACATGCATGGGGTGTTTAGAATACAGTAATTTCAATACCAATTTTTTGAGAATAGTTTCTCAAGTTTTTATTATTATTATTATTAAAAGCAGAAGAGATATGACCAGAGGCTAAGCATTCTGCATTTTACTTTTATGAAGCACTTGGAATAATATCTACCTGGTCAGGTGCTTTTATTAAGTTTGATAAGGTTTGTGTTGATATTCTCTACTAGAAGGACATTCTGTGAAGCAGCCACACAAAACAATTAAAAATATTAACAAGCCTCAACACAGATTGTATTATTGCTGTCATTATCTGTAACTTCCATGCAGTTTCCACTGCCTCCACTCTGGTCTAAGCCCTCATCATTCCATGTCAATCTCTTCTGGGTCTTAAATGTTTCTAACATCTTCAAATTTTAATCCATTTATTATTAGCAGATTAATCATTCAAAACCAGTATATTCCATGCATTACTCCATGCTCAGGCCTTGGAAAAGCTCTCTGAATTCAGTAAAGAAAAAGCAATTGAGGAATATATTTAAATTTTCTTGTAATTACTGGGGCCAGTATCGTATGTTTTAATACAGACAGCCCTCTACTTACAGTGGTTTGACAGTTTTCCTACTCTGTGATGCAAAAGCGATATGCATTCAGTAGAAACTGTTCTTTGAGTTTTGAATTTTGACCTTTCCCCAGGGGTAGCCCTATGAGGCACAGTGATATCTTTGGAAGCTGGACACCCGCAGCCAGTCACAGCTCCCAGTAAGCCACTGATCACGAGAGCTAAACATCCGATACATTTACAACCATCCTGCTTCCCTTTCAGTACAGTATTCAGTAAATTACATGAGATACTCAACACTTCATTATAAAATAGGTTTTGTGTTAGATGATTTTGCCCAACTGTAGGCTAATGTTCTAACACGTTTAAGTTAGGTTTAAGGATGTTCATTTGGGTAGGTGTGCTGAATGCATTTTCTACTTAAAAGATATTTTCAATTCACAATGGTTTTGTAACCCCACCGTAAGTTGAGAAAGATCTGTAAAGAGAAGATGAGAGATATTATGTTAAGTCTATACTGGCACTGGCCTTAAACTAGAAAATATTGCCCTACATAAAAGTTTTGATACTTTAT
The DNA here is from genome assembly GCF_036321535.1 of Camelus dromedarius. Taxonomy (NCBI): domain Eukaryota; kingdom Metazoa; phylum Chordata; class Mammalia; order Artiodactyla; family Camelidae; genus Camelus; species Camelus dromedarius. The sequence continues at coordinate 63,520,187 of NC_087439.1, read as the reverse complement.
TTGAGGGGAGGTGATCTTAGTCCACTGCAGTAGCAGTTTGTCTAAATAAATGAATAGAAAAGATGTTTCACTCCATCTCCTTTGGGACCCTACTGTTTGCTGCAAGAGATTAGGCTTTTCTTAGCTCCAGAAAGTGAGTTGCATGATCCTTCTCTGGTGCTCTTACTAGTGGCTAGCATTTAGACATCTGTTCTGTAAAATTAAATACATAAAAAATAAAGAGTCTGACATTGACATATCTTAACTTCCAAAAGCTTTAATGAAACTGTAGCTGGCCTAATAGTCTTATCACCACAGCTTATTATTGGGCCTAGAACGGTCACTGTGTGTTTCTCTTCCACTATCATCCTTTTCTCTGCTTGGGGAGACACAGGTCTTGTTTCTGAGAGTGATATAAAGAACAGCATTGAGTAGATGAGCCTTTGAGCTTCTTAATGGATATGTGGTTTGGGGCTGGAAGTGTAGATCAGATCCTTACATAATTTATTTGTGTGAGAGACTGACTCCACCACAGATCTGGCTGGCTTTTTCCTTCACTGACTTGTGCTCCATCAGTGAACTGATAGGTTCAGAGTGAGTGGTTTATGTTGCTTTCCTTTTAATTGGGAGTCTATCCTTTATCCATTTTAGGTCAAGGCCTTTAATAAGGTGACAACTTCAGTCATATGATTCTGGAAAACCCCTGAGGTCTACTTGTATGACTTACATTAAAAATGACAACCCTCGTGGCTGTTTATTATCCCCTGGTGACCTCTGGCAGATTCAGACCATGACTCTATTAGGCAAAGTCATTATTTCGTGATGGCCCAGGTCTGGAGGTCATTAGCTTCTTTCTCAGCAAAAAGAAATATGGACTCCTCTATGACGTGAAGGCAACAGCCTAGACTGCTGCCTTTATGCACAAGTAGTTACTGACTCCTAAGCGCAAGCCAGCAGTCCCAAATTACTCTTCTTACCTCATTCCCAAGCACACACATCAAAAACTCCCCTGCGACTAACAAAAATATATTTTCCCTCTGCTTAGCACTTTTTACTGTTTCTGCTCAATGAGAGACAACAATCCTGTTAGTTACCTTTACAACAATCTGTGCATATATATGACAAAGACTCAGGAATAAATAATCCACTAGTTACAAGGACTCGGAAAGGAGACATGCCAGCTTCCACCATGAGTTTGGTTGTGTGTATTACAGAGGTGAGCTGTAATTTATTGACAGATATTTTCTTATTCTTAACAACATATAATTCAAAACATACCCCTTGGTGGGAAGATAGATCTTATCATCCAAAAGAACAATGTGGTGGTGTCCTGAATTTTCTCCATTTGTAGCTTGGGGATATAAATTATTAATAGCAAGAACAATAACAGATCAGCCTTAGACCTAGATTTTATGAAACTACAAATCTATTCTCAGTGAAAAAATACAGAGATGATTATCAGAGTAGTTTTATTATCTGAAAAATCAAGGAGTCCTTAGAATTCTCAATTTGTTGGCCAGGAAAAAAAAAACACAGATAATTTTAAAGTTATATTCTGTGTATTTTGGATATTTAATTTTTAAATAAATATATTTTTGAAATATAACATACATAGAAGGGTGAACAGATCATAAATTTACACTTCAGTAAATTTTCACAAGGTAAATCACTTGTGCAGTCACCCCCAGGCGAAGATATAAAACACTGTCAATGCCTAAGAGTTCCCTCTGTGTCTCTTCACAATCACTACACTCTCACCTTTCAAAAGGCAACCTGACTTCTAGAAGCACAGTTAGTTCTACTTGTGTATAAATAAAATGATACAAGTGAATGATAGAGTATGTGTGCTTTTGTTTCTCTTCTTTTTCATTCAACATTCTCTTTGTGTGATTTGATCATGTTATATTGAAAGCAGTCATTCATTTACTTTATTTTGCTATATATTATTCCTTCGTGTACCTATACCAAAATTACTCCATACTTCTACTGATTGAAATTGAGGTTGTTACCAAATCATGAACATTCTTGAACTTGTCTTTTCGTAGATATACACATGGATACATACAAATAAAGATACAGTTACAGATGTAGATACATGATAGGTATATTTTAGTATGAATAGCTACTGCTAAACAGTTTCCCTAAGTGACTGTACCAATTTAAACTCCCACTTGCTGTGTGTGAGACTTCCTCCTCTTCCATGTCCTCACCAACATTTGCTGCTTTAATTTAAGCCAGTCTCATGAATGCATATGAGTGTTTCATTATTACTTTAATTTGCTTTTCTCTAATAATTATGTTGGGCAGCATTCCACATGTACAGTTGTTCACTGGATATCCTCTTCTGAGGAGTTCTGCTTTAAGCTTTTACACATGTTTCTATTGTGTTGTCTGCCTTTGTCTTACTGAAATGAACTACTTTTTCTATTTTGGATAAAGTATATTTGTCAGTTATATGCATTACAAGTCTTCCTCCACTAAGTGACTTGTCATTCTCAAAATTATGACCTTTGACAAACAGAAGTTTTAATTTTAATATAATCATATTTAATATTTGTCAATCTTGTTCTTCATAGTTGGGGGGTGTGCTCTGCTATACCTCAAGGTAATGAAAATATTCTCTTGTTTTCTTATTTTAATTTTCACATTTATATCCACAATCTACCTAGAATTAAATTTTGAGCATGGTGTGAGAAAGATGTCAGGGTTTATTTTTTTCTATATGGGTATCTAATTGCTCTAGCATCATTTATTCAAAAATATGACCTTCATCTGCAAGTCTTCAATGCCAACTCTCTCATGAATCTTTGTGAGAGTTAATTTACTTAGTACATTTCTCTGCTCTTTTACCAAAAGCATATACTCTTATGTCCTGTAGCTTTAAAATAAATCTTGATATTTAGTAATTTTTGTTCTCCAGCTTTGTTTTTCCTTCAGTATTTTGTTTACTCTTGAAACTTTGCATCTTCATATGAATTTCAGAATTTATTTGACTTGTAAAATAAACCAAAAAGGACAAAATCTGAATGGATATTTATTCAGATTGCATTTATTATACAAATCAACTTCAGGATAATTGATGTATTTTTATTATTTCAGGCTTCTTATCTGTAAAAAGGGATTATCTCATTTATTTAGACTTTTTTTTCCCTTAAGAATATTTTTAGTTTTTTCCATGTAGACTATTTGTGTATAAGAGTGGAAGTTAAGTAAATAAAAAATAAGTGTACAACAGAGAGGATCAACTAAGTTAAAAGACTGCTGTTTGAAACAATGGATACGATTATTAAACCCTGGCAAGAGGAATCAAGAACACAAAGTACCAGCGTCAGGAATGAAAATGACCCCAACACTACAGATCACAGGAGGATTAAAAAAATAAGAGGTAATTATAAATAGCTTTATGCCAATAAATTTCTAAAAATAAATGAAATGAACAAATTCCTAGAAAAGCCCAATTAACCAAAACTGACACAGGAAGAAATATAATTAACTTATTTTATATCAATCAAATAACCTCAATCCACAATTTAAAACTTTTCCATAAAGAAAACTGCAGGGCCAAATATCCTCACCATTCTTTCAAATGTCCCAGAAAGAAATACCAATCTTTTACAAAATATAGAGAAGAAGACTTTTCCTTTTTCCATTTTATAATACCAACCCAAACCTGATACTAAGACCTGGCAAGACATTGCAATAATGGAATTTTACAGGCTAATCACTCTCATAAACAATGACTTAAATATCCTAAACAATGAATGTATATAGCAAACCGAAGTCGGGAATGAAGATACACACATGCGTGTACACACACACACACACACACACACACACACACACACAGTGATATGTGATGACCAAGTTGGGTTTATTCCAGGAACACAAGGTTAATTTACGTGTTAAAAATCAATGAGTGTAATTTGCCATATTACAGAATAAAGAAGAAAAATTACACGGGCACCCAGCAAATGCAAAATGAACCTTTGATAAAAATACAGCACCTAATCCTGATTAATATAAGTAAACAATCAAACTATCAAACAAACGAAAACAATTCTTGCCAAACTAAGAATAGAAGGAAGAATCATTACTTTGATGACGATTATTAACAAAACCCTTACAGCAAACATCATGCTTAATAGTGAAATATTAAAAGCTTTGTTTCCACTTGAAAAGAAAAGACTGATTCCTATTATTGCCACTTTTGTTCAATATTTTACTCAGGGTCCTAGCCAGGGCAATAAGGAAAGAAAAAGAAATAAAGGTGTAAAGATAGAAAAGGAAAAAAGTAAAATCATGGTAATTTGCTAAAAACATGTTTCTGTACATATAAAAAATCAAAAGGATTCTACAAATTATTAAAATTAGTAGGTGAATCTTGAAAAAAGTCAGAAAAGCAATTGTGTTCCTCTATACCAGCACCAAAAGTTTGAAAACAAGTATCTAATAATATGCAAGTTATAATACTCTGTAACAAAATCATATGCCCCCTAATAATCAAGTGAAAGACAAATATTTCATTTTTAAGCTTGTTTCAAAAAATACTATGGGAACATCATTCCCAATTGTTCGCCGTTTGCTGCCAGTCTAAGAATTCTTCATGGATTACTTAGTCCTCAGTTAACGCTTTCTCTGATTTCCTTTCCACCATTAGAGCCCAAAGCTGGCTGGCTTAGGGAATGTCCCCACTTTCTACAGCCCTAACTAGCCTTAACCATTTCTCTCTTGTCTGAAGAAAAGAAAGTGGATCCTGGAGATCTAAAGGCCATATTTCCATGGCTTACCTCATTTTTCCCAGAATATTTAAATTTAATAGATAGAAAACAAAGTAAAGGGGGAAACAAGGTTAGAGTGGCAGTTGGTGCTGCACTGTCAACAGATTTTGAGCTCAGACTTGTCAAAAATTCTTAATGAAGATATTATGTGTCATGTAATTTTATAACTTACCAGCATTCAGGTTTTTTAAGCACTTATATTAAAATATACTGGCATATGGTTGCTAGGTATCATTACTAGTAAAGGTCCATATATTTTGAGTTTATGTTCTCATTGTGCATGTGTGTGTGTGTGTGTGTGTGTGTGAAATATTCTTTCTCTAATAGTAATTGCTAACTGAAATTTTTAATGCTTTTCCTTGGCAAATTAGAGTTAGCAACCATACACCCATCCCTCCAATTTAATAAAAAAATTTGCTAATTCAGAGAACCTAAAAGTCTGGGAAGTATTGCTATTAAGAACCCTTAGTAATCTGTGTCTATATCCTGGATTTCTTCTTCTAAAAATCCTTTCACCCTAAAACATCCTCATAGCAGACTAGGAGAGCAGCTGCACTACCACTCACTTCATATGGGATAGCATCTTCCTAGAACAACTTGAAGCTTACTTTATTCCTCTCTAGTTTTTCTTTAGCATGGTTTCTGAATTTGAATCAACACACACAAAAAAATCTAAAAACTAAAAGGAACGACAGAATATCCAATTTGGAATAAAAACAAATGACAATTTTATAAGCCTTAGCATATTCTGAGAAATAAGTTAAAAGCATCTTTTCAAATAAGTTACTTGCCAAATTTCAGTACAATTAATCTACCTGAAAGTTCTTCATTAATGTAAAGTCTATCACAAAGGTAAATATGAGATTAAAGGTTAATGTTTTACGTATTATGATAAGTAGCTTAAGAAGCAAAATGATTATCTAAAAAGAGGGATTTTGAAGCTACTGAGTGCCCCACTTTGGGGAAATGCATGTATTTACTACTGTAGGATTAAAGTACAAAGGTAAAAATCTCATGACAATAAATCCTCTATCATCTAACTGAGGAAGTGGTGAGTGCCTCCAGGATCTGAGGAGATGCAATTAGTGAAGGTGTGATCAATGTAAGTGTGCTGCAATTTTAAGGCATGGTTCTGTTTCTTAGGGTAACACACACATACACCGACCCACAGACACAGCTGCAATTATGTTCCCATGTATATGTATAGTTATTAGAGGAATAAGACTGAGAGGGGCCGAAGGGAGTTGGGAAGAGACAAGGAGAGAGAAAAGGAGACAGAACTCACAGTAATACAGAGACCAACAGACAGAGGAATGGGCAATGAAAGCGAATTGACTGATGTACACAGCAAGGAAGAGCAGAAAGCCAATTCAGGGGACGGAATATTACCCCTCACTCTTCCATTGTCATGACCAATTGCATAACCACGGTCTTCTGCTTTGATCCTCCAGTACTGTTAACATATGAAAGTATTCAGGAAATCTACTTTCCTAAATGTGAAATTCAGAATTTAAGAAATTAAAAGCCAAAACAAAATTTTAGAGGCTATTCAAAACAAAGTCCTTAATAGAATTTGGTTTAGATAATTTTGTGCTAGCTTACCAAGATCCTCCACCAAGTTAAGCAAGGAACACAGCCAACCAAAACAAGGAATGGAGGGATAACAAAATTGTGGTTCACAAAGGAGCATTTTCCCCTACCAGTTGTAAGAAACTTGGCTGGCATTTTTCTCTTAGCTGTTGACAAGACCCCAGGTATATATAAGAAATAAAATTCTGAGGTAGATATTAGATAGAATATAGAAATATACTTTTGATTACAATCCTTCTTGTTGTATAATTTTCCCATTCCAAATAGACAATGTATCTTTCAATGCAATGTGATAATCTTGCCTTCCATCTCCCTCACAGATGTAGTGTTGAAATTAATTCAATTTTAATCATCAAAGCTGTAAATGAATTGAGTTATTCATCAAGCAGTGAAATCTAAATGAACAGGCATTCTTGTTACTCATTTCTTCCTATATTCCCTGGAACTATCTTGCTCTCAACAAGGTCTTCTGATAGGCACAGTTCACAAATATACAGTGATCATAATTTATAAGCTACGACTCGATCATCACCTTCCTGTCTGGGTCACATGCATTATCCAAACTTTGTCAAATTACAAACATATTTGGATTCACTTTTTTTAGGCTGAATTTCATGAATAGTCTCATATACATATTTATTTTTTAAGCTTAGATGATAAGATTATTCAGGTAAATGTCTATGTTAAAAAAAAATCATGCTGTGTGTGATTAAATTTGATATGAAAACTCCCCAAAGTGAATTTTAAATTTAAAGTTACAGAGCTAGGTCTTCATGGGGAAACAAAACCAAAAAACCAAAGAAATGCACACACAATTAACCCTGACTTTCTAGGGAAATATTTCCTTGGTTTTATCATAGAAATACTTTAGGGATGGTGACTCAGTTTGTGAATTGAATGGCTTGTGACCTCACACTGGATGTGAAAGCTGGAGACAAGACAATCATGAAACATGTAATTAGTAGGTTATACATCCAGAAGTGATCAGTTCTGTAAGACTCACTTCTACAATGTGCAGTGAGTAGAAAAGGTTAACTCTACAGTATAAAAAATGTAAAGCATTTCTATTAGCCTCTTGTACTATTTGTGGTAGATAAATCACAAATTAATAATTCATTTCAAACATACAGTGTCAATGGTGAAACAAAATAAAGTTATTGATGTAACCATTAAATTCTCTCATAAGTTGTAATCATTGTGTAAAAACATAAACGGTGGTTATTTTATGACAAAATGTCTCTTGGCATTCATCCTAATTTTTTGTCAAAAGTCAATTTGATTCTGGAAGCCTGTGTGGGAAAAGCCACAGTCAATTTTTATTGTAAGTCACAAACTCAAAGGAGCTCTTTCATGAATAATAAGGAAAATATACCCTGGTTGAATGATAGGGAAACAAAAGGATATTGCCTTTCACTCCTTGTAATTTGACTCGATTTGTGCTTTTTAATTACTCCAATTATTTTCTAATAGTTCACCATTATTCTGATTAATTTCTAGCTACAGGGTCTTCAAAAGATTGTTATAAACCTAACTCTCTTAAATTGCTGCTTTCTTTGTTTTAGTAAGCACCAAGAAACTCATAAAACAAGTTTATTCGTGTCAAATTTTAGATTAAAAACAGATTGCTCCTTTTATGTGATAACAGAGTTGAAGCTAGATGAAGTCACCTCAATTATCACTGTCCCTGGGTTTTGTTGTACACTACCCATCTAAGATAAATAATTACCTAGGCCTTCTAACTTGCAAGCAATTCACACATTTAAAAGTCTATAATTTTCGGAATTTCTGCCTCCTTGCTGACACAATTAAAGTTTATTAGTATATATTGCAAATTTCTATTTTTTCCACAGAAATACTTGGTGCTATGTAACTGATAGAGAGATGACTTTCCAAAGTATAGAAATCTTAAGCAGTGTATTATTTAAATATTTAAAAGTAGGAATATTCATGACTATATTAATACTAAAGTCTGGTTAGGTTTTATAATAAATAACCACTAAAAATAATTTGATGTAAAAATAAAGTAGTTCTTAATGCTATTTCTTTTTGAAATAAGAAGAAATATATTATAAAAAGAATTAGGAAAAAACAAAGGCAATATAGATGGAATGCAAAAACAATTTGAATATCACCATTAACAACATTATATACATTAAAAAACTATGTATATTAGGTAGAGACAAAATGACTTGTTTTTATAACTTTCCTCATCTATCACAGGTGATATTTGTACTATACACACACATATACATAGTCCCATGTGTGTAAATACATACCATATTTTAAATTCTGAATATTGGGGACAATAGTTAACATATAATCAAAGTATATATTTAGAAGGAAGCATCTTTAGTCATGCAATAAGCTATTCATATCAAATTCAAACGTGTGGAGCACTGAGATGTTTAGCTTTATGCTGGCTTCTGCAGAAGATGTAAACTCTCTGTCAATCTGTCATGTGCAGGGATCACTCTAACACACGGACAGCAATTTATCCACATGATGTAACTCGTAGGACTCACTGTTATTTCACTGAGGACTTACCTAGGCAAAAGTGATCTGAGCTCTGAAAAGAAACTGAAGAGAAGAGGAAAAAAAATAGTTCTCAGGTTGTCTTTAAGAATTAAAATAGTTATAAGAAATAAAGGAATAATATTCTAGAAGAAGTGGTTTTGAGGCTTAGAGAAGCAGGGAAAAAACAAACCAAACAACGCAGTAGGTGTAATAGGTGTGTGTGATTAGTAACCAATAAGGAAACCAATAAGCTAGAACAGAGCATCTGTAATGCTGACTGATGGGTAATAAAATGATCATATTAAATTCTCGACTACTTTTGGAGCCAACAAAGAATATTTAAAAAAAATTAAAGCATAAATAGATAATATCATGTGATTAAAAAGGCAATCCCTTTTCTATTTCTACCCTTAACACTATAAATGGCTTAAGTTGCATCTGCGTCAATAAAAAATATAACCATCCAATAAAATTTTAATTGGCCTTGCAATTACTGAAATGTTCAAAGACACTAGTAAAAGGAAGAACTTTATCTCTCTTCAAAATCTCATTCAAGATTCTGATTGCATGGCACGTGGAACAATCATTAGATCTAGAAAGTATTTAGGAGAGAACTTCAAACTTTTTCATGTTAATTTTTCATATACCTTGTATTTATTTGCTAAAGGGATAACAGTAATTTCATAATTTTATAAAAATAATATGGTGATAAAAATCACAATAGTTTTTAAAAGCCAAATTAACATTATAAAGTCTGTTTCTTATCAGCAGAACATTTTTTAAAAAGTTTTTATGCTATTATTAATTTAGTTGAAAATACTACTTTATCCTTAATATTTTTTTAAGGAATGATAGCATCTTGTTATGGTGTCTTAGAACACTATATATTTGAAATTCTTGCCTTTTTAAGCACAGATTAATACTGTTTCCTTGTGTCATACAGAAAAAACAGGAACTTTCAGAATGGGTGAAGAAAAGCACAGGCACTTTCCTCAAAGAATTCAAAATAGTAATTTGAACCAATAGTAAGCTGAACCCTATTAAATGCTGATATTTGATTATTATTTCACCTAGAAAAAAGGCAATTCTGTATGGTTCAACCTAGAAATTATAAAGCATGATTAAGATAGTATAAAGGACTTGTGCATGAAAGAAAAATAAAAAGCAACATTCTGACTCAATACATAAACCTGTGGAAGTCTTACATTCATAGGTTTCTGTACAATTGCTGGAAAAAACGGATAGAATGAACCATTTATTATTGTTGTTGTTGTTGTTGTTGTTGTTGTTGTTGTTATTTCTTCTTCTTGATTCCCTGCTTGACTGAGAAGGGTCTCGGGCAGGACCCAGTGAGGCTGCATTAGAAGCACTGGGAGTAGACCTGGGAAAGTCCAGTCCTGCATGGGGTCAGGACTACCACAACTGTCTGTCGGTTTCCCCATGGTCCGACTGCCATCTCTAGATTTCCTCATCACCCAGCCTCAAAAAATGTATGTCTGTGCATTCAGTGTCCTTGCTATTTCTTAAGTCCTTTCCCAACCTCTGCTGGAGCACTGGCCCAGCCCCTATTCCTCCCCTTTCCTCCTCATTCAGGCTGCTGCTGCTGTATCGTCTGTCCTTGGTTTCTGGGCCTTGATCCTCACATTCATCCTTGAGACTGTCATCACTGTCCACGGGCAACTGGGCATCACCCACAGGCCTGCTGGGATTTGCCAACACCTGCCCTGAATTCACATCAAAGGGGTCGATTTCCTCCTCCCAGGGCTCCCCCTTGTCCTTGCCAGGAGATACTTCTCTGCCGGGAGCAGCCACTCCAGGCTGCTGCCGGCCACATGCTTATCCAGAAGTTGTTGGTTCATGTCCAGCAAGCCCTGGCCCCACTTAAACTTCCACAGCCAAAAGACAGCAAGGTCCGAAAAGCTCCGGATGCAAAAGGTGGCAGCAAAAACCTCCACAGTGGACAGTTTGTAGGGTCGGCCATAGTTCACAGGGCTGGCAGCCGCTCAGCAGGCAGCAGCCACAAGAGGCTCTCTGGAATCTTCCCAAATGGTGTCTCCTCTAGTCTGGCACAGGAACGTCTATGACGGGGACCCCTGACAGTGTCCCCAGCTGCCTATCTGTGTGGGACATATGCTGGGCACCCACGAGGCTGAGCACAAGGCTGCTGGACCTGGGGCCCAGGCCCAGGCAGCACCCCAAGTCCAGGTGGGTCAGCTTGTGGCTGACTCTGTGTGGGGCATCACAGAAGACCAGATCCCACAAATCCTGCATGCAAGAGGGCCCCCACTGGGCCCTCACCACCATACTGCCAGGCTACCTATGGCTCCACAGACACTTGAGCATGGACCCCAGCAGCACTCGCACCCCTAGAACTCTCAGCAAGGCTGCCTCCTGCCCCCCAACCCCGTTTTGCTCCTGTGGCCCATGGCGGGGAGACAGAGAACCTGAACTACCTCTTTATCTCTTAAACTAAATAACTCTAATAATTAAGTAGTCTTTTGATTACCTCAAAACTATGCAGAATGCTGTACATATGTAAATCACTAAATAATGTTTAAATGTATTGATTTAACCAAAATGCTTTTTCACTCAACCTTCCCACCCCTCAATATCAAACACATATACACATTTAGATTACAGCATGTCTTTGCTTAGAATTTTATGGGAGATAACACAAATGGGAAATTTCAAAAATATTTTCTATATTATATTTGTACTTCCAATGGAATTGTATTTTGATAAGTTTGTTATGAAAAATACCAGTTTTCAAGAATTGTAATTTCAGACTTTTGGGCAAGAGCTAATGAAAGATGTACAATTTAAAATGTCTAAACTGAAGTGTTTAAACATAAGTACGTCAAATCAGAACATTGAGATCAGTATCACAAAGCAGAACATTAAGATTAGTATCACAGAGAATGCATCCTGGACTAATTTTTCTGTCTTCACAAATAGATAATTGCATTTATCCAATAATTTCAATTATTTTAACACAACTGGCATTGTTTTAATCTCTCTCTACATTAGACTTTTATTTTTATTCTTGTAATGATACTTTCAGTGTTTCTTCTTCACTCTCAAAACTATGTCATAGTGTTAAATCACAATTGACTAAATATCAAAACTAGAAAACTTAAAAAGTATAGACTAGAAGAGAGAGAAACAGAAGGACAAAGAGAGAGGAAGAGAGAGAGAGAGATGCCCAGATGCCGAAAGACAGACAAAGATAAACGGGGAGTCAGCGGAAGGTTTTTTCACCTAGATTGTACAAGGCATGGCTTCGCTGGCTCTCTAAATAATCAGAATGGTACCCGAAGCACAGAAGTGCTCAGTGTGTATTTATTAAATATAAATAAAGATAAGCATTTTAGGAAGATACATATTGTGAAACAGGTTTAAATTAAAGAGGAACAACACTGGAATGAAAGTAACCTGTTAGAAAGCAAATGCATATTTATATATTTATACTTCAATGTCTTAACCTATAATAATAAATACAACAGAAAGAAAAGGACAAATGTGAATGTTACCTGACAAACATGACAGATAAGAAAATTGAAAAGAACTCTCATTTTACTCATAATTCGATTCTGAATAGGAAAATACGGTAATATTAACAGATAGTTCAAGGTAAGGAAATCATCTTGATTTTAAAAACCTGAATTTTGTTTGAATTGTTTTGTTGGAAGTGATGACTGGGTATTTACATACTAATTTTGAGCATACATTGAGTGTATTTAATTGTATTAACTTCCCCAAAAGCAGCCATTGAGAAGTTATTATTTTGAACATAGAATAGCCATTCTAAATATTTTACATTTACATCAAGAGACTTAGGAAGGAAAAGTTACACATTGGGAAAATCCTTTTGTATCTCTGCCTTGACATAAATTGATAAAGATTGATGAGAATTACTCTAGTGACAGTCCACTGTAGGAGGGACTTGAAAGCTTTATTACAAGTACACTGTTTTGCTTCCTTCTATGGTGTCTACTAAAAAATCTTAAGATCTTTCAATATTTTTGCAAATAAACCTAAGTCAAGTATACACATTAAAAAGAGTTTTCTATTATTGCTCAGAAGACTTGGAAAAATCCATCCTGACCATAAGACTAAATGGCTCTAAGGAATATATAACGTTTTTTTTAGGTTTTCTTAACTTGGATTGGTATCTTCTTACTTATTGTATAACTTCTTTCATGGAGGATCTTGCCAAGAAAAGAGGTATCCCATTTAAAATCTTCAGCTGATGATCCTTTGCATAGATAAAACAGGTTGGTGATAATTTTATCTATGCTATAAGAAAACATAAATTTGCTTTGATAAGTCATAACTGAAGTGCAACGCTGGGAACAGAAAGCACTATGCTAAACCAAATCACCAAATCAGAGTTTTGTGATTCAGTTTAAAATGGGATCTCAAAGGACAAAAAGCACCCTATTTCTGACTCTTTGGATGCCTGTTAGGCACAACTAACCACTCCGCACCACCAACATACCTCGCTGTCAGTCTTTCCCATATTAGTTAATGGCACTATCATCCACCCACATAGTCAGACCAAACAGCAAGAAGTCATTCCTATTTGTAACCCAACCCAGCTACAAGTCTTAACTGTTCTATCTCCAAAATAGATTATGAAATGACCACATTATTTCCACCTCCACTGATACTATGCTCTGTTGGAATAAGGTGAGACTAACTCCTTTTAAAATGTGCAATCAATTTCATATGCTCCTGTAAAGTGCCGCTATTACTTCCTCTTGTAATTGGAATTAAATGAAGACTTTTGCTGTGACCCACTGAAGGTATTGTATGATCTTCCCCTGCACTTCTCTCTGACCTTATCTGTCCTTCTGATTGTTTACTGTTCTTCTTTGGACTTGTGTCTGTTTCATGATCATAACTAGCTTATTCCTGTCGAGTGACACACAGACAATGCCTGCCTCAGTAAACATTTTATGGACTCTAGTAATCAGAAACCCAGTAAATCATGCTTGAAGATTCCTAAATTGCTTAGTCAGAGTTTTATAACACTGTATTACTGTTGAAGTATAAGCACAGGTCTTCAGAGAGATGGCTAGAATGGGACAAAGTAGAGTCCCTTGATAATGCAGACATTGCTCTGATCAGAATTTGAAACTTAAAGACTGTACATCATTTTCAGTTCCACAATCAAGTGTAAATTATGTAAGTCAAGGAGCAAATGCACATGCTTTTATAGATGTTACAAAAATGAGCCAGCAAATATCATTAGTTGATTCTGTGACTGATACTAACCACAGTTTTTAAAAAGTATTATCTAAGCTTGTCTTCTCATAAAAATTTCTGTTACTTGCTAATAAAAGCAAATATAAATTTGAAAATATACCAATAGATCTATGAAAACAAACATGTTGACCTAAAATTATCTATGGCTTTTATTTTGCTGTTCAAGTATTCTAAATTCTGATGTGATTTGAAAAATACAAGTAATCTGAACTGCCACAGAATATAAAAAGGTATGAAACGGCAACCAAGTCTACCCTATTTTTTCAGATGCTTGTTAATTTTGTCCAGTGTGGATAAAGAATGAGACGGTATAGTTAAAAAATTATTGTATCTGCTATTCACTATAATCTTTAAGGGTTTTGATTCAGCTGTATAAAAACAATAATCCAGGCAGAAAATTAGCAAATGGATTTGAAACTCATATTTTTTCCAGTGAAATTATCTTATAATCGTTTGGAAGAACTGAACATTTCTGCAAATACACAGATCTGCAAAGGGCAAAATTTACAATTATATAAACACCCATCGTCCAGTGATTAATATGAATAAAATGGTAAAATACAATTTTAAAATGGAAGTTTATAAACTTACAATAGTGGCATGTAAGAAATGGTAAGATTTTAAAACATAATTTTTAAAAAATTACATGGGATGCCATTATATATATATCATATAGTCTTATAATGCACTCTATTTTTTTTTATCAAATCAGCTGTTAAACTGAATCCTTGTGGAACAACTTAAACCCTGTTTATTGTCATATCTAACAGATGTTCCTATAAGAATTATGTTTTCCAGTTTGTGTACTGTGAGTGCTCATTTCGTTCCATAATAATCGATCCCCATGACTGAGGAATTCAACTGCTTTGCTCTGGAAATTACTAGCATACTTTGGTTTCTTTTCAAAGAAAAGCATCCTTTACAATCATGGCATTTGCTCTGAATGGGACAAGATCCATATTACTCTTGAAAGCGACCCTACTATGATACCCAGGATCATGCAAATATTCAGAAGGCTTTCTTGGATAGGAGCTCCTCCTCTGATTAACAACTATCCTTGCAGATTTCAGGTCACATTTCTTTATATAGGAAAAAAAAATCTGGTATGTTTTAGTGGAAGGTGAAACATACTTAAAGTGTGGGGAGACCGTCAAGCAGAGTGGTGGAAAGTTAAGCTAGAGAGAAAGATAAAGGGTATCTAGATAATAGGTAGCTCTCAATCTCACAGAAAGTTTAGACGTAAAGCACTAAGAGTTAGGACATTAATGAAGCTCTGCTGATTTCTAACTACGCTTCTCTCTTCAGGTTTTGAAACTCTAATCATTCTTGTTCCCATAAGTGGATACTGCTAAACGAGGTTTTATGGTTAGCCATCAGGATGTTCCTAATTTGTCTGAACCTCTTAAATGGAACATGAATGGTTCATATGAATCTTTCTGAGTCGATAGCACCATGGAAATAAGCCATGTTGAATATGGTGAGTGGGAATAAATAGTACAGAATTATCTTTGAAATCTAGTAATTATTATTCATAAGAGATCTTTTTTTTACCTTTTTATTGATCTTATATGCTCTCTAGCTCAACTATTGGGCTGTTCGTTGTTGAAAGAAGCCCTAATTGTAACCTCATAATGTAAAATATTGAAAGTATTACAAAATATTGAAAGAATTCCATATTGTAAATTATATGGAATAACTGAATTAATAAATACTGTAAAAATTATCTGGTGTCATGGTCTACACTGTTTTTTTTACTACATCTCTCTAGTTTTTCTGACTCAATTTTCACCAATTTCTGAAATAATTCCTCCAGTTCATCACATTCACCATGTCTAAATCCCAATTTTCCTCATTTCTCATAAGTTCTATTGCAAAAACCTCCTAAACAGGATCCTTGTCTTGACTTTTTTTCCTAAAATAAAAACATTATGTTTCTCTTTACATAAAAATATCTGCTGATTTACCATTTCCTGTAAGATAAGTCTATATCCCTGTCACGGCATATAAGCCCCTTTAGAATCTTGCCTTAACAAATCGTCATTTGATTTTTAATCATTTCATTACATGAACTCTTTGATCCAATCGCACTAAATGGCTTCAGTCCTGCCAGAACACACTATATTATCATGAAACACAGTATAGTGTTGTGGTCAAGAGTCCAGATCTTGATGCCAGATTGCCTGAAGTTAGACATATGTAAGCGTACAACAGTGGATGGTACGAGGTTGGCTAGTAGAGTAATATGATAGCTACTCCTGTATACTATAACCACTCTTTTCTCCCTGGATCTGCTTAGCCTGCCTTCCTCCTGCTCTAGGACATGTCTGCTCATCCTTGCAAAATTTAGCTTAAATGTAACTTCATGCAACATGTTATCTCCAATCTTGCCAGCTATTATCCTATAATACTTAATGCATCTTTATTGTAGCATTTTTTCACCTTGTAGCATTGTGATCTGTTTCTGTTTTTTCCCTACCACTGCACACTTGATTCATTAAATTGTGGAGGCCAATTTGTAATTTTAGTAAAACTCGTACATAGCATATTACTTGGCACATGGAAGAATTTCCAATAAATATTTGTTAAACTAAGGTAAAATAATGCAAAAATTAAACCACATTGCTTAAAATACAAAAACACTCAGTTCCAACATACATCGAAGGAACACTTCTATACTTTGTTACAGTGTGCTTACTGCATGTCTCTATCAGAGCATTATTAATATACACATTATATCAATACACTTAGCATATATATTTTCTTCATGGTTTTAAGCTTTCCACAGGAGTTCCCTCTGAAAATAGCCCCACAAAATCTGGTCAATTTTACCTTGAAATTTCTGTAGAGGCTAAATTATCTGAGTGGATTGCTGGTCATAATTTTCTTGAGAAAGAATAAGGTTTCTAAGTGTACCTGTGACTTAGAACAAGTAGTAGTCAGAAAGTGACCCCCGTCCTACTTGAGATCTGATTTTTCTAGCATTTTTCTCGGTACCCATACTGTTATGTTTCTTTTTCCCACGTGTTTTCTTCTTCTTCTTAACTCTTCTACCTCTCATTTTATAGTTACCTATACAATTCTAATAGGGTTTCTAAAATCTTAATTAAAAATTGTTCCTTTTAGCATTCTATAGATTGGGGAATAAAATCAATATAGACAATGCATTTTATCATGCCAGCTAATTACCTGCAAAATATTTTATTTTTACTCCTCAAACACCAGTAACCATAAAAATGCAATTCTTTCCTAAAGTTACATCAAGATGAAAAAATATCTTTAAGTTATTTTAATATATATGTAACTTAAGTATATTTGTTGGAAATATATATGTAACTTAAATATTCTTTTGGAAATATATGTATATACATATATATACACACACACATAAAATTGTGCCATTGTATTAAATACACTGTTCCAACCATTTACATTCTAGTTACTTGTTAATAATGAATTTTTATACTGAAATGACATTCTGCTACTGATATGGCCTATTATTTTGAAACTAAGCCATATGCCCTTTATTGAGATATTCATATTATTTAACAAACAGGACTATGAAAAACACTGCTGAATTGAAGGAAAGATTTCTAAAGACTTATAAAATAGATTACATTAGATCAATGTTCTAACGTCAATCAGTGATATTTCTAACAGACCAATTCAAAATCACTAGCAGCTTTTGTGGTACTATAATAACCTCACATAAATAAATTGTTGCAATATATATGATGCATGTAAATAAGAACTAAAAGAGGGTTTTCCAAATCAGAATACGTAAGGTGAAAGGGGTACCTTAAAACTTAGAGGTAAGATTTTATTTTAAACAGTGCTGCCTTAACAAAACAAAATAAAACAAAATAAAAAACATAAATTTTCAGTGTCCACTTCTGTGAATTTCAGAGACATCAGTGAGAATCTCCAAGTCTACGACTTATCAAATAAAGAATATTGGGTTTTGATCAAGAATGCCTGCTCTAGGTTTATATCTCATTGTTCGGAACGGTTAGAAGGGAGTTCAATTAATCATTCATTCGCCAACAATCAACTATTAGTTTCTGTCATGTAGCAAGCACAGTGCTGGGCCCTGACATAAATTTATTTGAGACCTGAACTAACTTTCAAGAAGTCACAGTTTAGTGTGGGAACATAATTCTAAAATATCACATCATGCTGTGATTAATGCTATCATCACGGTTATATATTTTAGTAGCATTGGGCAGGAAGTAAATAACATCTCCTGGAAAAAAATTGTGGAAAGGTAGACTACCAGGGAGCATAAAGTTGGGAGAGAGAAGAAAAACATTGCACAGGAGGTAGAAGTGTCAGTTTGGAATCCTTTACACCAGCAATCCAGGTAGCTAATCAAATAATCTGAGCTGTGCCAATGGATTAATTGATTAGACACTGCTCCTTTATCCTATGCTCTTTAAAGAGCCTTTTCCAAAAGCAGTACCTTGACAGCAAGAAAAAAATAATAGGTCATCCAAATTCTATTGTGGGCAAATTTTAGAGCACGGAGGAAGCATACCTATTCTCATGTACTGTATCTGTAAAAATGGTGTTTTTGAGCAGCAAGTATAGGATAACACTTCAAATCTTATTGCAAAAATGAATAAAGGAAATCTAAATTTAGCAAAAGCTCTTTAACATGTGTTTTTGCTCAAAAGCAGAGGATATACATTCCCATTACAAATAACTTTTTAGAGTCTATCTACATAAATTACATTATGGTGACTATAAATTTAAGCAACAGCTCTGGCTGTTACTAGTTATTCTTCTTACAGGCAGCACTAACTGAGTAAACACAGATTCATAAGACTATATGTGTTCACTGTAATACAAGTATAAGGAGAGAAAGAAAGAGAGGGAGAGAAGAAATGTCCAAAGGGCACTAATCAGGTACTAATAAAGGTACTAAGTAAGGAACGTACTAAGAGATGCAGAGGGTACAAGGAGCAGGCTTGCAGATAAAAGTCCCCACATTGAATAAGCACACATTTGAATGTTGTGCTTTGTGAAATTAGACATACATTTTAATAATTGCTTTTAATGATTATTCATGAATGAATTATTAATTAACTCTCTAGACTAAAAATATCACTCCATGCTTGCTAAATAACACTTCCTCAAATGAAAAAAAAATTTATGAAAAGGATAAACCCTTTCTCATCATTAGTACTTCTGTAAAGTCTTAGTATTTGATCTTGCTGTAATTAATGCTTGGTTTGTTAGAACATTTCCACATCACAAATTACAGCATTCAGGTTCATGGATGGATATAATGTACACAGAGAAGATGAATTACTTTGCAGTGAATAATACAATTATACATGTCCCAATGTATGGCCTTGCATAGAAGTCTATGCAAATGTTAGCTTTAAAAAAGGGTTTTCCTTTCAATCTTTCCTGAGATCACTAATTGTTCTGAAAATCTGGGCCTGTATTAAGATGTTCTGAGTTAGGGGGTATAAAAATTCCCACCAGCTTGTAGAAAACAAAAAATAGATTCTCAAATGATCACAAAAGGTATTTTTTCCTGCTTTTACTAGAAAATAAATTCAGAGTCATGCTAGGCTATATGTATGCTCTAAAGAGCAGGTCAATATATTTAAAGGTTTATAATTTATGGCAATTGCCCACTTTAAAAAAAAACACAATTACCCAAAACCAGTTAGAAATAACTTATTTATTTTCTATAATTTCCCTATTATAAATTTTTTTTTCATTAGTAATACAATTTGTGTTATGTGTGTGTTAAATCACTAGACTTTCTTGATTTTCCTGATAAACTTCAAATGGTGGAGGGGAATTAGACCAACCTTTCGTCATGGACCTACAATGTAGAAAATATTTCCTGACTAGGTATAAGAGGAACGGCACAATTTTAATGATAAACTCAAATACATTACCCTGTTTGTGGTTGTGCTGTGGAATAGATCAGTCAGAAGGTGAAATCTTAACTGACTTCCTAACGGTGTTCCTTAAACGTGACGGCGTAGTGAGAATGAGTCAGTCAGAAAAGGAGTAAAAGAATGAATTCTCTTGAATTGTAATTGGAGTCCTGTGTAAGCTAAGCCTTTCTATTTCAACATAGAAGGCTTTGGTCTTCTCTCCTACCTCTCAGAATCACAGACCCTCAGAACTGGAAAGACCCCAGAGAAGATCTACTGCAACCCTCAAGAACATGTCAGGGAGGTGGGTACAGCTCAGTGCTAGAGTAAACCCTTAGCCTGTACGAGGTCTTGGGTTCAAGCCCCAGTACCTCCATTAACAAATTGAATTAAAAATTATCAAAAAGAACATGTTAGACACATGATCATCTATATTTCTAAGAACAGGCACGTCTGTTTCTGTTTTGTAAATACATTCATTTGTATTGTTTAGAGTTCATATATAAGTGATACTCTACAGACTCTCTGACTCATTTCACTAAGCATAATATTCTCTAGGTTGATCTACCTAGTTGCAAATGGCAGAATTCCATTCTTTTTAATGGCTAAATAATATTCCTGTGTGTATGTGTGTGTGTGTGAGAGACAGAGAGAGAGAGAGAGAGTTCATTATCCATTTATCTCTTGAGCATTTGGGTTGCTTCCACATCTTGGCTCTTGAAAGTAGTGCTGCTGTGAACATTGAGGTGCATGTATCTTTTCAAATTAGTGTTTTTGTTTTTTCTGGATATATACCCAGGGGTGGAATTGCTGTTACCAAAGGAAGGAGGGAAAGAGGGAGGGACAAATTAGTGGTATGGGATTAAGAGATATAGATTACTATGTTTAAAATAAATAAGCAACAAGAATATATGGTAAAGCACAAGGAATGATAGCCATTAATTTGTAATACTTTTAAAGGAATATAATATGTAAAAATACTGAATCACTATGCTGTACACCTGAAACTAATATAATATTGTAAATCAACCATATTTCAATTAAAAAAAAATTAAAGGAATTGTGGTAAGTTCACTAGCCTCTTGCAATTTTAGGAAAATTTTTTTTTAATTTTAAAATTACATTAGGTTAGATGCCAATAAAAACTATTCTCTGTAATTTCTCTCCTAAATGTATAAATGTAGAATATGAAAGACTTCTAAACTTCCACCCCTAAGAGATTTCCACCTTTTATATACATTTATACAATTTTTTTCCCAAAAGTACTGTGCATGTTCTACAACTTTTTATTTTCACTAACTATATTTGAATAAAACCTTTTCAGTAAAAGTAGAACTAGCTAATTCATTTATATAATTTTCTACTATTAAAATGTATATATTAATTTATTTGGGAATGAGATTTTGATTGTTTCCAAATTTATACTATGACTAACAATGAAAAATTTCTTATACATATATTTTTGCCCAGAGTGTTGTTTTCTGTGGTATAAATTCCTAGAAATAACTGAGTAAAATAATGTCTTTTTAAAAAAATAGATATCAATACTCTGCATCCAAAAATGTTATATCAGTTACAACTCTCGGTATATATAAGCAGACATCAAAATCTTCACTCTGATTCTCCAAGTCATTCAATGAAGACTTTAAGATTATATGATATGAATGTGTTAAAAATAATTCCCTGTTTTGTCAAAAAAGAAACAAAACCCTAATTTTGTTAGTTACATTTATTTACAATGAGGAATAAGGACTAAATAAGGTATTTTGATATCAGCCTCTAGTTCTTCTTTATTGAGCCAATAAGAACTCTAACGAACTCACTAAACCGTTGAGATCAGTTTATTTTTCAGCTGTGTGTCCAATTAATTCCCCTCCTACTATACTATCTTCTCTTGACCAGCACTTCTTACTTTCAGAGGGCTGTTTTTTTTTTTTTTTCAGTTAAGTCTTGATATTTGCTTATGTAATTGCCTAAAACTATGTCTTCAAATGATGAATTTTAAATGACTTAGTGAAGGTAATATTTTCCCCAATAAAGCAGGTGAAATTTAGCAGGTGACCTTATACCACTTCTCTATCTCTACTCTCAATACATTTTATCTGTATAATCCCTTCAGGGACCAGTGATCTTCTCAGTACTAGAGTGATGCCTTAGGGTAGGTAGAGTTCTTTCCTTTTATGAGCGAAAATTTGACTTTTTACTGCTCAGTAATTTCATGCCCTGCATCTACTATCTAGTATTACAGTATCACAGGGAGTCCTCTTCAGCAGGTTAGTCATCCTCCTGTAGATGAGACATTTATTTCTCACTTGAAGCCAAAGAATTTCAGCTATTCCCTCTGATCACAGAATTATGTCACATCTTTTATTACGTGAAAATATAAACCAGTTCTTTTACTGCCCCAAATTATTTTTATTAACCCCCAAATATGTCAAATTGCCAAAATAATGTTTTGCAGGAAGTTTTTTCAAAGACCACATAATATGTGCACTATATTTCCAGTGAAAAGTTATAACATGCATTGTCACGCTTAAAATGCAAATAAAAATACAAATAAAGTGCTTTTAATGTGAGCAGCATGCAGGTCACGTCTTATCCAAAGCAGACATATCTGCATTTCTTTGGTTGTTGGTTATTAATATTTCATTAATTTTCAAGCTACTGCAAATTCCCCTTGAGATATCATTAATAAAATACCATCCATATCAGCAAGATTATAGTCAAAGTAGCCAACTACAGAATCCATTTAATTACCTAGAAATTTTAACAGTGCTATGCACTTGCTTTAATTTAAAGCACTGAACAATCTGATGCTTTGATGATTACAAAGCGTCTTTAGCTTTCTCTATTTTGTTGATAATTTTAATTATTTCACATACTTTTCCCACTTAGATGCATTCCTTTGGTTGCTCTTCTAGAATAATAATGAGCCAGTTTTGAGAAAAAATAAATGAGTAAATAAATACTTATAAAATAAATTTAAGAATGGACAAATTTACAGGCACTTAACATTCACAATATCATCACTTTTCTCCTCAGTTTCCCCAGTGACACATAAAATTTTTCATCAAGCAATGTAGTCAATAAATTAATAGCATTAAATTTTGCCAAAATATTCAAATGTTCAGAACTGCCTCATCCTCTGCCCATCCTAAGAATACCAATTTTCCTGATTCTGAATAATTCCTTGCATACATGAGTAGGCATTTTGGATTTAGATATTAAAGCAATTCCTAATTTTACTCTAACCCTATCTCACATACAGTCATGCACCTGATCATACTGCATTCACGTAAAGAATGGCAAGACAGAGAAAAAAAATGAAGCACATTTTTACGATTTTTTTTTCAGATGTGTATGCAGGCTGAAGCCTCGTTCATTTGAAAATTTTACCAGGTTATATAGAACAATTAAAGTTTATTCTCCTCAGTTAATACATTTTTTTCCCTCAGCTTGTTATTTTCCTGGATAAATCTCTGAATCAGTGTGCTCAGTGAAAGAAACCAGTCACAAAAGTGTGCATATTGTGATTGTATTTATATAAAGTTCAAGAACAGGCAAAATATATTTATGTTGATAGGAATTAAGTAGTGGATTCTATGGAGGCAGCTACTGAATGGGAAGAGGCATGAGGGAACCTTCTGGAGGTGATGGGAATACTTTTCATCTTCACATATAAATACACATATGAAAATATCAAGCTTTAAATGGGACACGGATGCACCTTCCTCTATGTAAGTTATAGCTCAGGTTTTCAAATGTTTTTCTTTGGTGCCAAGAACAAATATTGAAGTTTAAGTGAAAAAGACATTTCAATAAACTTTTGTATCCATTTCCCTGTTTCTGCTTTTACTCTTCCAGTTCAAGCCCTATTTATTCCAAATCTTAACCACTGAAAACCCTACTGAATCCAAGGATCATAATTTGTTCTCCCTTTCTTCCTTAATTATTGAACCCCTAATTTTTACATCTGTTAACTTCCTTTTAATTAATTGTCATCATAAGTGAATAACTTTGGATAATAGAATATAGGTGGATGAGGTGTGTATAACTTTCAGGAATAGTACAATTAAGGAAGAGTATGTACTCTTTTTTTCCATTCCTCTTTCCTGTCAGCTAGAATTATGTAATTGTAGCTAGCGTTCAAGTAACCATATTGGACCATCGCAGAATTCATGTGCTCAGGATGGAGGAGGAGCTAGACAGAACTGTGGGGTCATAATCCCAGGAGAGCCATCTCAGCTCTGAAATACCTATCTCCAGATTTCTTTTACTTGAGAGAGAAATATATTTTTGTTTTATTTAAGCTACAGTTAATTTATGGGCTTTTTTGGTGACCAGTAGCTGAATCTAAAGTAAGTTGATAAACTTGATATATAAGCTTTTTTCCTATCAATTCTTTCTCACTATAATCCATCATTCAAACATACTATAGAAGTTTTTCTGACAATATATCTGATCATGATCCCTCCTCCACTGAATTTTCTTCCTCTTATTCAGAAATATGGCCATTATTCTAGGCATAGTAATATTGCTATTATTAAATAATCATCTTACAAAAGAGAGTGCAAAATCTGATTTTGCATTTTTAAATTAAATATCAATTTGTATAGGAAATGAAGACCTGAAGATACCCACCAAAATGGAAGTGCTCATTATTTTGGGGTTAGAAAATAACAGTTAATATTTCTATTTGTATTGTATTTTTCTGAATTTACTAAATTTATGACAATAAATATGCATCACTGTAGTAATTAAAACAAATAACTTTCTCAGAAACAAAATTAAAATCATTCATGATTTCATAAAATTCATAAACTTCTCTAACATTTAAAATTTAAAGAGACGTTTCCATTAGTGACAGTAACAAATCAAAATTGCCACTCTGATTCTAACCATCCCCCATTTTTCTAGAGGCTTAACTAATAAACTAAAGGAAAGAAAAATAAACTTATGCAAACAATAATAACATGAAGAAGTAACATTCATTGAGTACTTAATTCTAACAGGCTGTCTTCTAAGTACTTTTACATCTGTTGATTTATGTGTGACCACTAACCCTCTATGAGAAAGAACTCTTAATGAGAGGTAAAGACCTAAGGCACAGAGAGATAAGTCATGGTAGGGCTGATGTCTTAACCCAAGTTATCTGGTTCAAGATTCTGTACTCTTATCTCCATTTTTTTACCCCTGTAGCCACATGCAAAATGATTGACAAAAATGATGACTTAATATCACAGATTTTTGTATGGATAAAATGCATAATAACAAAGTTATATGCAAACCAAGAATAATATTTGTAACATTTATGATAGAATATATAGGAAATTAATAATCTTAAGGCACTTCTATAATTCAAAAAAAGATGAAAAATAAATACTCTATAGAACAGGAAAAGACAAACAAGTGGTTTTCAAAGAAAGCAATATCCAAATAAAATAATGTTTAACCTCACTGATAATCAAATACTCACAAATTTAAGATATGCTACTTTTTATTTTTTATATTAGTAAGTCCTGAAATAGTTGTTATCGTGACTTTGGCCAGGGTGTGGAAACACAGTCACTCTCATGTATTGTGTTAGAAAGACAAATTCATAAAACTTTTCGAAAGACAGTGAACAATATATACCCAAGTTTAAAATGTACATAACCCCTTCAAGGTGAGAGCACCCTTTTAAGAATTTAGCCTAATTTAAAAAAAAGAAAATTAGTTGACAACTGAACTTTGTGGTAGTCACATTTGTAATAGTGAAAAACTAGAAACTAGTTAAATGTACATCCATTAGGGATAGGTTAATTAAATTACAGTATATTTATACAATGAAATACCATGTAATCACATAAAAGGAGAACACGTAAGTACTAATATGTGAAGATGTCCATGGTGTACTATTAAAAAAAAATTGTTACATAGTACTGTAGAGTGAATGGTTCTATTTGTGTTAATATACATGTTTACATGTTTATTTTTTAAGGTCAGGAAGACTTTTCAAGAAAGTATTATCACTGGGGAGGGTATAGCTCAAGTGGTAGGGTATATGCTTAGC
Organism: Camelus dromedarius; assembly: GCF_036321535.1. Lineage (NCBI taxonomy): Eukaryota > Metazoa > Chordata > Mammalia > Artiodactyla > Camelidae > Camelus > Camelus dromedarius. Next base: position 63,494,112 of record NC_087439.1, on the reverse strand, counting down.
ATACACAAGGTCCTGGGTTCAATCCCCAGTACCTCCTCTAAAAATAAATAAACAAGTAAACCTAATTACCTCCCCCGCCCCCGCAAAAAATGAAAAAGAAGAAAACAAAAAGAAAAAAGAAAGTATTATCACCTATTGGTTCAGAACTGAGTAGGAAGAAAGGGATGGGGATAAGGTGGACAAAAGATTATAGAGGAGAGTTAAATATATTTCTACTTACAGTTGACTCTTTTGTTTTTCTAACACATAAGCATACTTACATATATTATAAAAACGGTAGAAATACTTTCACCTTCAAAAAAAAACTAAAAATCTTTGCATTGTAGCACTTTTTCTACCTTCTTCCTGACATTCATTATACTCAGTAGCTAAACCTGATTCTTATGGAGGTCCACCATAATTCTCAAATTTCAGGATCAAGACCTCACTCATACCCAAGACAATGACTGTTTTCTTCTCTTCCCGGAATGCTTCTCTTCCCAATTCTACCTATCAAAAATTCTTCAATAGTAGGTAATTCCGAAAATGCTACTTACGTCTTAGAATGGTCTATCTTACTTTTTCTCTTGTTTTTTCCATTCCAAAGGGAAAAACAAATATTAGAGAACTTACCACAATATGGTATGCATTATCCAATCTCTGTATATGCCTGTCTTCTCTAGGACTCTCTGGGCTGCTCATTGGCAGTGTCTTCTATATCTTTTTATCCTTCAATTATGTCTAGCCCTCAAGCATGTATACAGTAGATGCCCCAAAAATGTTCACTGAATTGCTAAATTGACTACAGAGATAGCTCAATTGATAACACAAATGAAATGCTAATGAATGTGATTGTTTTGTCAATTACTGAAACAGGTGATTTATCTACAGTGGGATTTGTTCTCATTTCTTTGAGAAAATGGATATTAAAATTATTCACATGAAAAGAGGCACAGCTATTCTCTTAATATTTAAATAATTGTTGCCCTACAGAAATGTATTCAGTGTTAATGTAGTAGTGTAATCATCTTTATTGAAAGTGAATCATTACTAAAATTCTTGTCAAGTTAACAAGGTTGAGAAGCTGAAGTTCTTAAAACTGTTCAAATGTAGCCACCAGACAGGGCTTATAACTGCTACACTCAGGTACCAATTTCAATAATTGAAGAGACTGACAGAAAATGCTGAATCAACAATTAAATTCATATGCAACTTGTCTTCATTTCACTTAAAGCACATTGATTACATACAACCTAATACCTGCTGATTACTCCTGACCCTCTCCTTGCAGAAAAACCCCACTAGTCTTTAAAAAGTTGGAATTTTTTGCGATATAATTTCCTTGTGCCTTTTATACATCATGGAATATCTCAATCAATATACTATCACTTAAGTGATAATTCAAACTATTTACATCATTCTGTTGAATAGGGTCTCACTCCCTAAGGTATAATTCAAATTTTATATAGCACTAAATAGAGGAAATTAGTTCAAATTTGGAACTAAAATATGTCTCCTTAAAATGCTCTACCCAGTGGCCCTAAATTCTGCCTTTTGTAATATAAAGATAATTGCTTTTCAATATTAGAGTCTAGTCCATTCCAAGTTTCTCAATTCCCTTTCACTCTATGCTTATTATTAAGCACTTGCATCCAAGACTCTGGATACTTAATTCTTGTAACCTTCCTATTCATCTCTTCTTCTCTCATATTTTTCCTGTTTTAGCTTATGTCGAAGACCTGAGGCCAGTGTTATTTTCCTTAATTTATCAATCCCCTTCTTTTTCACTCTAGTTTCAATATTGTAACACCTTGCATTCTGAAGCTTGGTATGTCTGGTTGTCTCTCCAATATCTAATATTCTCACCTAATCTTTTCTGAACTATGATTATGAAAATGTGCCCTGAGAATCTATTTCCTACTTTTACTCTGTCATCATATGTGGACTTCCTACTTTTTGCTCTTTTGTTTAATCTAAGTTTATGAACCCTGAATCAAGACTGTAAACCTTCTCCAAAAGGGCCATCATGCCCAGGAGGAACCCCTAGATATTTATAATGTCTGTCTAAGCAAATATTTTCATCTGTGCCCATTTTCAGCATGCATAGTATTTTAAGGATTTCACTATACTTCTATCTGTAACATTTGCTTTTCCAGATCATGGACTTTCACCATGCTCATATCTATGTTTAATTTGCCTTAACAGACCCGATTCCTGATCTGTCCAAATTCTGCAACCCAGTCTTGCAACCAACAGTTAATATCTACACAGGTTATAGTGAAGATTTTAATTTTCCAACTGAATTAAGCTGAAAAAATTAACCATAACACTATATCTCACTTTTTTTCCCTTCTATGGGAAAAAAAAATTAACAAAATTAAAATAAAATTAGAATAACAATAATAGTGCTATCCTACTTCCCTTATCCTAAAAAATAAAAAGTATATTCATTTTATTTCTAGAAACAAGGTGAATAAAGGAAATTGATTAATTCTACTTTATAAATATCAATTCAAATAATGATGTGAATATATATTTAGTATATTTTATTCTTTTTAATTAATATTTTTTAAATGACTACTGTATTATAGTTTTTTTTTATTAAAGAGATATTCAAAATTAAAACTCCTTCAAAGGTAATGAGGCCTCAACAACTCTTCAGCTTCAATCTGGAGGTAATCTTCCAGGGAAGCCCTACTACAAATTATAATTTGTTACAACAAATAAAAGAAAAATGAAACTCATGTATTATACCAGGGAGAGGCCAAAAGGTTAACATTTCCTCTCCCAGGCCTGAAAGAAAGTCAATAAAGGAATCTCTGAAGCTTTCACCAGAAAAGCTGGATCTTTAGTGCTAGTGAAGAAAATCTATTCTGAAATTGTACCTATTAAAGAAAACAGATAGACCAAAGGACAATGGAAGATCTGTAGAGAAAATAAAGAAACAACTGGCATGACTTTTATTAAGTACAGAGTGAATTTCATCATCTTCAGTCAACCTTACACAGGAAGCAACATTAGTTCCTTATAAAATGTCTTAGGATCATGTTGTTACTTTAACGTTGAAATTTATCTTTCAGTACCTTAAAGAAAGGTAAATTATACAAAATACTTTATTGCCAGTTAGAAGAATCTAATAATGGATATAATTAGACACTATTAATACATTTTTCTATAAAAAATCATTAAAAAAAACCAGGCACATGTAAAAGAATTAAAGTGGGTACTCTCATACCATGCACAAAAATAAGTTCAAATGGATTAAAGACTTAAGCGGAAAGTCATAACATGGGCAGTAAACTCTTTGACATCAGTCTCAGTAATATTTTGGGGGGTATATCTCCTCAGGCAAGGGAAACAAAAGTAAAAATGAACAAATGGGACTACATCAAACCAAACAGCTTTTGCATAGAGAAAGAAACTATGAGCAAAACAAAAAGGCTACCTACTGAAATGGGAGAAGATATTGCAAATGACGTATTTATTAAGGGGTTAATGTCCAAAATATACAAACAACTCATTCAACCCAACATCAAAAAAACAAACAATCCAATTAAAAAATGAGCAGGGGATTCGAATAGACATTTTTCCAAAGATATACAGATGCCCAACAAGCACATGAAAAGATGCTCAATATCACTTCTCATTGGGGAAATTTAAATCAAAACCACAATGAGATATCACCACGCATCTGTTAGGATGGCTACTGTCAAAAAGACAACAAATAACGTGTGCTGGGAAGGATGTGGAGAAAAAAGGAACCCTCATGAGCTGTTGGTGGGGATGTAAAATGGTGCAGCCACTGTGGAAAATAGTATGGAGATTCTTCAAAAAATTAAAAATAGAACCACCACATGTTCCATCAATTCTACTCCTGGGTATTTATATAAGAAAACAAAAACATGGATTAGAAAATTTATATTCCCTGCTAAGTTCATTGCAGCATTATTTACAATAGCCAAGATATGGAAGCAACCTAAGTGCCTGTCAACAGAAGAATGGATAAAAATGTTTATAACATGTAATATTACTCAGCCATTAAAAATAGAATGAAATCTTGCCATCTGTGATAACATGGATGGACATAGATGATATTATTCTAAGATAAATAAGTCAGACAGAGAAAGATAAATGTTGATTTCACTTATATGTAGAATCTAAAGAAAATAAAACACAAATGAACAAACATAACAGAAGAGAAACTGAGTTATAGACACAGAGAAAAAACAGGCATTGCCAGAGGAGAGGGGGTAGGAGAAGAAAAGAAGTAGGTAAAGGAGATTAAGAGGTAGAAGCTTCTAGTTGCAAAATAAAGGTGTCACAGGCATGAAATGTGTACTGTGGGAATATAGTTAATAAATATGTAATATCTTTGTATGGTAACATTTCATAACTGGGCTTATTGTGGTGATCATTTTGAAATGTACGGAAATACCAAGTCACTATGTTGTGTAACAGGAACTAATAACCAACAAACAAACTCAAAGAAAAAGAGATCAGATTTGTGGTTACCAGAGGCAGGGGTGGGGACGGGGGAATTAGATGAAGGCAGTCAAAGGTACAAACTTCCAGTTATAAGATAAATAAGTACTAGAGATGTATTGTACAACATGATAAATATAATTAACAGCACTATATGTTATATATGAAAATCGTTAAGAGAAAAAATCATGAGAGTTCTCATCAAAAGAAGATTTTTTTCTATTTCTGTAATTTTGTATTTATATTTGATGATGGACGTTCACTAAACTTACTATGATAATCATTTCATGACATATGTGAGTCAAATCATTATGCTGTACAACTTAAAGTTACGCTGTGCTGTGTGTCAATTATATTTCAATAAAACCAGAAGAAAAACAAAGAAAGTTAAATTATAGAGAACAAATTATGTGCCAGTTAACAGAATCTAATATGGGAGGAATTAAATTCTATTAAAGATTTTTCCATACATTGAATATTTTTACTAGTTCAAGTTATGTAAAACACTGAAGACAGATAAAGGCATGCTTCTAATTTTACTGCAAAGAGCCATGAATTCTCTTTAGAGTATGTCTAACAGGGTGTTCACACTTTCTGTTCCCTCAGCCTTAAACCTATTCCTTGCACTTATCTGGATGCCCTCTCACTTCCTTTTTCAGATCTTAACTCAAATACACCCTTTTAATTAGACTTTCCTTGCCCATCTTATCTAAAATTGCAAACCTCATCCAACCAGTTTCTATTCTCTTCTTGACATTTTCCTTTGCTCTTATACTATTTTCCCAGTAAAATGCTCCACGAGGGCAGATTCATTTCACTTTTGTTTGCAACTATATTCCCAACAGAATAATGTGTTGCACATGGAAGGCACTCAGGTATTTGTTGAAATAAAAAAAAAATGAAAACAAACCCTGAAAGTAATAATATGTTAAGACGATAATTTCTAACTAGAAATTGAAGAAGTACAGAAGAAAAAAATAAACATGTACTTATTGATTTTTTAAAGAGGCTAAAAGAAATACAAAAGGTATAAGAATAACAACAGAAGTCACACAAATAGAAATATAAAGTTAGTAAGAATCTTACAAGTTTAATTTGGCATCTTGGAGAAGGCTCTGCTGTAATTAAATTTTATCAGTGCATGTAAACAAATGAAAGTGGGGCTATATTATTAAATTTAAAAGTCTAACCAACCCATATTCTTCTTTTAATCCCATATCAGCTACTCAGTAAGACTGTCTCATTACTTTTACAGGCTCAGCATGCTGCCAGTATCTAAGCTATAACCTACATTGAAGGCAGTTGAACTTGTCATTCATTTACATCTGATACACTTAAAACGGAGATTCACTATGAATGTTCTATATAATTGTTGAAGATCTTCTTCACTTGTTCCATCCTATTTCCAATTCCATTAACCATCTTTGTGCATCTTTCATCTCTGATTTCTTTGCTTTGAGTCTTCCACTTATTTTTTTTTTTTTGGACAAGGTTTTTTGGTTTAAAATATCAATATTCCTTAAAAGACTCTGGTATAATGTACCCCAGCTTGCATCATTTTCTTCTGCCCTGTAATGGGACCACTCCCCTAAGTCCAGCTCCATGCACCATCAGAAGTCTACTGCACTGGCAATCAAGAGATGGTATACAAAGTCCTAGTGTACAACACAGAGAACTAAATTCAATACCTTGTAATAGCCTATAATGAAAACAAATATGAAAAGGCATATATATGTATAAATGAATCAGTATGCTCTACAACAGAAATTAACACAACATTGTAAATAGACTATATTTCAATTAAAAAAATAGTGTACAGAATCCGAGTTTAGAATTAATGAACATTAGAGATGGAAGATAACAGGGGAGGGTGGGAGTTCACGTACACACACAAAAGATAGCTGACAGAAACAATGGGAAGAAAAACAAGTAGTGTTTATTGAATGACTTCTTTTAACCCTAGATAACCAATTGAATGACTGTATTGTTCATATGCAGGAATCGAGGTTTCATTGAGTTAACCTACTCCATGGTGTTCAGCACTTAATTATCTTTCTCAAATACCATACTGATCATTTAATTCATCTAATCACAAATTCAATAAGATCCTAATTACCTCCAAAAATAAAAGTGTATGTCATTCATAGTCCTCTTTGATACCATTTCAATTCACCTATTCAATTATTTTTTCTAATACTACTTTCTAAACAATTCTACCTCAAGTATGTGTCTTCAAATGCCTTATACTTTTTCTTCCAAATTGTGCATAGCCTGGTATTCAGTAACTTTATAATGTACACCCAATGTTGTTTTCCTGTTCAATCATCTATTAGCTATTACCCAAATTTGCTGACCCAGCAAAAGCTGGTCTTTTCACGGTACTTAATTTAAATTTACTTACTATGTTTACTGTTTATTGTCTGCCTGCCTTTACTAAAATATAATATCCAAGAGGAGATAGGTTTGGATCTGTTTTGTTCATTGATATGTCTGAAGCACTGGAACATTATTGATGAGTAAGTGATTTTCAAATATTTCATATTTTCATTGACCCTGAGTTAATTACTTTTTCTCCATTCTCAAAGTGTCTTTAAATCAGGTTCTCATTAACATTTTCTTGGATCACTATAATAGTCTTCTAACTAAATTACATTCCTAATATTTCCATGGGTCAGTGAATCCTTTCCTTAGGAATGTCTTCTAAAAAAAAAATCTGACCAGGTCACTTTTCTCTTAGAAATCAGGTCATTTCTAAGAAACTTTGTTTCATAGTCTGGCATAAGTCTACTTTTCTAATTTTCCTACCGTCACTCCACAATCAGAATACCTTTCTCGGGGCTACTCCACCAAAGAGAATGAAACTTTGAATATATTTCTAAGCACAGAGTACAAGCTAATGAGCTTTTATAAGACATAATGGAAGCTCAATATTAGTGAGACATGGTAAAAGATGATAAAAGAACATAAATTTCTCAAACAGTGACTTTCAAACATTTTTACTTAACATTACGGTAGCAATGCATTACATTGCCTGTTGTTTGTATACACACAAACATATATTCTATGTATAAGCATATACATATATGTACAAGAATGTATATTTTACAAGAAATTCTTTGTGTCTATAGAATATATATATATTTTTTCACACATTCAATGGGATATTTGTCATTACTACATGCAATCCAAACTATTTTTCTTTTTATTCTATTATGTTCCACTTATGCATATACAATTCACTAAACTAATTTCACAAGCCAATAATAAACTGCAATGCACAATTTGAAGAAAAACAAATCTGCTAAGAGGATTTGAATCTTTTGGCATGACTGAATTGTAGCCCAGAATGCTGACTGCATTAATCAATGAAACTAAGCTTCTGTTGGTGATTTAGCGGCAGTCAGAAAATTGGAGCAATCTTGTAATACTAAGAGTGAGCAAACGCTACTTCAGTTTTCAAAAAGGATGGGGAAAAGCCACACCACTGATTAATAGTCTAAGGTGCCATATTTCTTAAGCCACATCACTGAGTAACAGTCTAAGATGGATAATTTAAGGAACCATTTGTGAATACAGGAAAAAAGAAGTAGTAATCACTAGTGTTCAACATAATCTCAATAAAAATTAGTCAAATCAAATCAACCTCAGTTGCCTGGTTGCTAAGCTAGTGTATCAAGGATATGTATTAAAATTTTGAAAGGCATAAGGAAATAAAGGAACCATTCGTTCCTGAGACAGAGATAACATGGTGTGGTCACTCAACCTGTGCCCTTCCTCTACTGTATACACAACTAGAACATATTTCAGACTCCTTTGCAGTTAGGTGGGCCCGTGTGACTGAGTTCTGGCCAACTGAATGTGATCCAAAAGTGATACACACTGCTGTCAGAATGACTCTTCCGTGTAACCCAGTGCCCTTTTCCCAAGCCCTCTTACCAAGCCCTCTTACCAATATGACATTTCAACAATGGTCTATTTCTCTTTTACATTATCAATGGTTCCCTCTCTCCTTATATCACATCACCATATAAATATGATGTAATGTTTCCCATATTAATATATCCATGTCTAACTTCACGTCCCTCCAAATTTTTCTCTACTTCTCTGCTCTTCTGACAGGAGTGTCCCTCTATAGAACTGTCTATGCTCACTTCTTCCTCACGTGATCCTTTGTCTCTTGAACATATTCTAATCAAGCTTTTTACTCTTGCCATAAAACAACTCTCGTCAGGGTCAAAACTGACCTTCAGATTTCTAAGCCTATTGTTTTTACTGTCTCTCTTCAGTCTCACCTTATTTTCTTATTCATAAATGGTTGACACATTTGTGCAGTCTTCATTTGGCTTTAAAAGCACTACTATCTTTTTTTTTCCCTATTTCTTAACTTTTGTATCCAGGTGAGATGATGGATGTTCACCAAACTTGTTTTGATAATCATTGCATGATGTATGTAAGTCAAATCACTGTGTTGTACACTTTAAACGTACATGGCGCTGCATGTCAGCTATATCTCAATAAAACTAGCAGGAAAAAAGCACTACAATCTTGTTCTTCTCATACCTACCTCCCTAGCCACCCATTTAGTCTCCTTTCGTGTTCTTACCTCACCTCCCTACTCTTGGCAAGCCTAAGGTCAGCCTTTAGACTCCTTCTTTTCTCTGCCTATATGCACTAAGATGGTCTCACCAAGTTTCATGCCTTTAAATACCAACTACACACAGATGACTGACAAAATATATGTTTAGCCCATACCTCTCACTTGAACATTATTTCTATGCTTCCTGAATAATTTTACCTAGTAGGATCTCAGACTTAACAAAGGTCCAAAATTAAACTCCTGATTCTCTTTGCCAAACATGAGCCTCACCAATCTTCTCCAACTGGTAACTGATAAACTGATTTTTCCAAGTGTAAGCAAAAACTTGAAATCATCCTTGACTACTGTCTTCCACACACGACAGTTCCTCAGCAAATTCCTTCCCTTTAAAATGTACCAATCTCAGCAACTTCCACTGCTATCATCCTGGTCCAAGTTGTCCTCATCTCTCATCTCTTATTATTATAGTAAGTTTCTAACTGATTTCCTTTTTTCTATCTTTTTCACCCAGTCTGCCATTCACACAGAAGCCTGGGTAATCCTTTTAAGAATTTACAGTTTTCAGAAGATCAGTATAATAATAATATGCTGAATGATCCTTTTGAAATGACAGTCAGATCATACTACTTTTCTAAACTTCATATACATGTCATTCAATCAACTTCTGAATATGTGGAAAAGACTGTTTAACAAGCTACATCAGGTCAAAGGAATTAGGATAATTTTGAAAAGCTATTTTTCAACATGAATCAATATTCCAGTGGTATTCATTCTTTGAAGTTGTAATTCCATTGCAATTTACAATTTCATTTATTTGGCCTTGTTAACAAAACATACAGAATTACTTTGCTTAGCCAAATCTATCCTACTAGAATACTTACCTTGGGGATTCAGCAGTAATTTAAATAATGATCATTCTTCAGCTATATATATTACATGCCCTGTAATTATATTCTCTTAATATTGCATAAATTATAATATAATAATGCTGTATACAAAATATACTTGATATTATATAAACATCTAAATTTAAAGTTCTCAGTTATTATGATAAATATAGGTCTGTATTAATAAATGAAAGAAAAATTTAAAGAAAAAATATATAAGCATACACTCTAAACAGTATGCTTTGCTTTACTATGGTCTAAAACACACACAAATACACAGTTGTGTAATCAAATATGGACTTAATTTCATGACAGTATGCTCATATTTATCTTACATTAAACCTCTCCAAAAGTGAATGATTTCTAGCTGCTGCTAGAGGTTCACAGATATTCAGTTTAGTAGAAACATAAATAAATTAGGCAATAGCATTTTACCTCTGTAACAATGCATATGAAGGGCTATTTTCATCTGGCTATAAGATCACAAAGCATAATTTTTAAAAAATCCATAACTAAGGTATTCCTCACAAATTGAAAAAGCAAGAGCAAAAATAAGAAAGCAGCATTGCAAAATTTTGTTCATATATCCATTTTTTCGTCCTACGCATGCTCCTTTGTATTAGACGCAGAGGGACTTCTCTCCTTGGGCCTCCCTTAACCTGAAGATAAACAGGGAGGTGGATCCTCTTTTACTTGTCTGATCCATCCCTGTTCCTTAAAAATACGCTTTATCTATGAATTTTCTGTAATAAGCATAATAAACTTTAAAATGGAGAGGTCATATTGAGATTTTTTTCATACACAGTAGCTTTCAAAGGCCAAAAAATGACATTATAAGCTTGTTTTCTTTTAACCTATGTTATGTCTTTATGTTTCTAAGTGATATTGCAGATCTTCAATTACCCCACGTCTACTGGATATAGGTTTTTCTCTAAGGTGGTTTAATCATTTTGATAAAAACACTGTATAAAGAGAATGCCTAATGACTGGGTTAAACATGCTATTTCTTTGGCATTTCTTTTGTACTTAATTCGTGCCTTTGGCACAGCAGAAATGGGAAAATTACCTGGAGCTTACTGACACAAATGATATTACAGAGTCATAATAGATTTTCTTCAAGTGTCTATACATTACAAGTTTAAGTTACTATGTATCTGACAAAAGTAATTTGTTAAAGAGTATTTCTAAAACTATTTATCTGACATCTATTCAAAAAGCATTTTCTGCACTTAAATTAGACTGGCCATAGAAATTTGCTAACCTTTCATGACACAGTGACTTAAAAATCCATTAAAGCTTAAAAAAAATGCACTACTTGACTTTTCTGTGATTCTAAGAGCAAACAGCTATCTAACATTTTCAGGATCATTAAATTAAAAATGATAAGGAAAGAAAATCATTAACTAATTTATATTTCTCTTCTAATGGGAATAGAATTAGTAATTACTTTTGCTGGTGAAACATTCTGTAGTCAGTCACTTGTATCCAAGTCACATGCTTATCATTCAAGGTATGGGGCCTACTGACCGTAAATTACAAAATCTTGCAGTTGTGTTTATAGAATAGTATTAATAACAAGTGACAGAATCTTCAGGCTTCACCCTGAAAACTTTTATTCTGAAATTTCCTTTTCCTATGCTGCATTTGCTTTTTTGACTTTTTGTAAACTAGAATCAGGTTTAGCCCTGTACCTCACATATTGTAACACAATAAATATTTACTAAACTGATGTGTGAACCAATTTGGGCATTTGAAAAAAAGATGAGAAAGTAGGTAAAAGCTTGTGTGATCAAGACTTTCATTCAAAAAAACATGAAATACATGGAAGTTACAATGATAAGCAGTTACAATGTGAAGTTTTATCTTCTTCATAGGACAACTTATAAGCATACAAGGAATTAATTCCTTTTTCATTCCACCTGCTGTCCTTGTTAAAATTACTGTAAAAACTATGGTTTGAAAAATTTGAAGCTACCTTCACTTCATCTACCTATTTCCTCAATGGTACTACTGATCCAGCTGCCTTCTTAAGATCATATTAACTTGTTTAAACTCAGGCAATATATCCATCAGTACCAGCCTGTATGACATTTATTATATTTTTTTCTAACAACAGTTGTAGTGAAGAACAAGGTAACAGATTGTATTCCTTAAACAAAAAACTATGAAACCAACAATAAAGCAGTTTATCAAATTTTAAAAAAAGGTACATCCTTGACAAAAAGAACTCTAAAATTATATAGGATTGTGTTTTACAGGATTTAAATTTGATTTAGTAATTGTCTGTATCTCCACCGACATGAGTTATTATAATGTATATGTTGTAAAGCACATTTTTTAAGAGGGACCCAAGAACAGGACACTAGTTTACCTGCAGGATTACTTAACTGAAGAGGCAATATTTCTGATAACTTGAGTTTAACCTCAAGCCATCATTTACTTTTCTCAATTATAGAATGCTATATCCCTAAAAATAGTAGTATGCTATGATTAAAGTGGTTGTTGGCAATTCTAATATATTTGGCTAGACTGGCAACCAATCAAATGCATAGGTAAAAAATTTCCCTTTAGAATTAGGCAAACAGAAGTATGAACTTATCCACTCTAAGCTTATATTGTGAATCTCAAGTAAACTTCCTGGGCCCTTCCTTCTGTTACAACGAGAGTATAGTTGTAACACCGCTCTCTTTCATCAGCAGACGAGGTGTCCTACGCCTATTCTTACAGAAGGGGCTGCTCTGCACACACTAACCAGGGGCCTCAGCTTCCCATCACAGGCAGTATTCCAAATAGAAACAGCCAGGAGTGTCCCGAAACTGTAAACTGATTCCTAAACACAAGACGTGTTTAAGAAAGAGAACTTCAAAAAAAGTTAGTGGCTCTTGCTTGTTCAGTTAGAAATTCTCCTTATATTGGCTGGAGTTTCAGAGTAGATCAACACAGAGAAAGCAGTTGTTCCCACATCTTAAAATAGCACAGATTGAACATTTAACCTTTCTGCTGCCCAGTCAGAGTCTAATTACTATTTTATATTTAAACACACACACAAACACACACACACACACACACACACACTTTCTGTCTCTCTTTCTCCTGTATTTCTCATAATGGAATAGAACACAGAAGTAACACAAATTCACTGATTTTTAAAAGTGGGAATCTAGAGAAAAAGGTATTTGCAGGAATTTAAATGAATGATGTCAACTAGACAAAATCAAAAATTCTATGAAAACATTGGTCCTTCAAAGTGACTCTATTTTAAGCAATTGCCCTTTAGTAAAAGATTTAGGGCCTCTTTAGATTATTCATGATGAGGGATAATTATATTTTCTAATCCTGATGTTATATTTAGCAATTGACTAAGGCTCTATAGAGGACATGAACTCCTGGGCACTTAGAATAACTGTCTCCCCCAGATTTGTCACATGCTCACTGTTTATAAGTAACCTGGTTTATTTACTAGATACTGTCAATGCCTCCTACTAGCATTATAAATACTCATTACTGAAGCTTAGTCAGCAGGATTGCCCTAAGTATAGTGGCATTTTCTATTTTCCTAAGGAATATTTAAATCCTTCTCTGTTTCAAAGTTATGTACAGTTGCCCCTCCATATCCTGGGGCTCTGCTTCAGACAGATTCAACCAACAGCAGATTGAAAATATTTGGGGAAAAATAATCCAGAAAGTTCCAAAAAGCAAAACTTAAATCTGCCAGTGCACCAATTATTTGCAGAGCATTTACACATCATATACACTGTATTTACAAATACTCACATAGCACTGATATTGTATTAGGTATCATTAAGTAATCTATAGATGATTTAAACTATATGGGATGATGTACGTAGGTTACACACAAATACTATGCCATAAGGGCCTGGAGCATCTGAGGATTTTGGTATCCTTGTGCATCCTGGAACCAATCTCTCACAGATACAGAGGTCCCAATTCTATTAGGACTCAAAAATATCTTCCAAGCCAACATCTAAAATCTAAATTGTGATGTCTAAACAATGAATAGTCAAGGCATTATGTTTAATGTGATCATATTTACCCCTTCCACTGTGAATGGAGTGGGAAAAAAATTGGTTATTAAAAATCAATTAAAAGTTGTTTGTTTTTATACAGATACTATCATACTATTTATTTATTTATTTATTTATTTATTTATTTATTTATTTATTTATTTATTTATTTATTTGGATTTCTGTTCTAGTTTTCTTTCATTTGAGCAAACAAATGGGTGGTGCTAATGAGCAATATAATAGGATGCTCCAACAGAGTGGGAGGATTGAGTTCTTGATGCCAAAAACCTAGAATATGTGCCTTAGCTCTTTTCTCTGCAGGTTTTATAACCTTGGGTAAGTCACTTAACTATTCTGAAATTCATTTCTTCACCTCTGATGGTTTTTGCTCTCTCTTTTTACAGAGATTGCATTCCATAAATGGGCATTTTTCTGCGATAGAGAAAAAGATCATCTGTTAAGCAGATACATCAGATCCCATCTGAGAGCGTGACAGGTACATGGCACTGCACTGCGTGTGGGCGCTGATCTTGGCAGGAACAGTGAGTGCCCTGCTGTCAGAGCCCACGGAGGTAAACCTGAAGGAGCGCTCCAAAAGTCCTTCTGAGAGCATTCCCCATCTGGGGAAATTTCTCACCCAACAACAGTGGAAGGATAACTCTGCTTTTCATCGTGGCCTTCTCATCACTTGCACAATATTTATCCCATTTCGAGATGCCATCTGTGGTGTTTTCCAACATCATTATCTCAGAGGTTGAAGGCACCACACATAATTAGAGTATTTATTATTATGAACACATCTGGTATTTTTGGAATTGTCAAAGAAAATGACAGCTCCTGTAGCCTAATAATTTTCTCCTACACTTCACCATCCTCGATAGTAAAACTCCAGTTGAGGTTGGCACTGGTAAAGTTAAATAAAGGATGCCATATCCATGGGCATCATTATAGAGGCAAAGAAAATGGAAAATTTTGCATTTACATAAACATGATAGTGAGAGTACCTAGCTGATAATATTTTATCTTTCAGCAGAAATGCAACTCTTTGGACATAGATGTATAAGCATAGAATATTGTGTGGTTGTTTAGAAATTGTCCCACTGTTCTGTTTCTTTTGTTGTTGTTGTTGTTGTTATGACTTCTGTTAAGTTTTGAGATTTACAAAATAGATTTTTTTAAATTAGAAAGCTTCATAATCTTCCCTATTAATATACATGTAACCCCTCGCTCCTCTCCAGTATTGCTGGTATCATTTGTAGGATTGGTTTAAATGGCTGATCTCTTCACTAGACAACATGTGCTTCTTCTTTGAGGGCAGAGATTATAATGTGTTCATCCATGTGTCCTTACAGTGATTTTCCCCTTATCTTGAAAGAAAAAGCAGTCAGTGAAACATATTGAATTATAAGTAAGTAGAAACTATTTCTAATGAAAAGACCTATGGACATTTTAAGAGGAGTTTTGTTTTGTTTTGAACCTAACACTAAACATTTAAACAAAACAACACACATTTCTACTGTCAGTAATAGGTCATGGTGGGAGATTTCTGTCCCTATTTCACACAAGATAATATTGCACAAAGTATTTACTGATGTCTAAGAACTGAAATGTAATAAAGAGATTAGAAAAATAATTTAAACATAATGCTATTTAAACTAAAATATTGGTTCTATTTATACATAAAAGAAATAATAGCTATTGAGAACAAATCAGTTTTCTAAAGTTTGATTTCTTCTTTCCTTCTGTCCTTCAGCAAATATTTTCTGAATGCTTTCTGCAAATCAACTGTTGAAAATCAGATTTATTGTTTTATAAGTCTCAGAATTGAGTATATTTCCTTCTATGTATTAGAATTAGAATGTTTTAATCAATAATAATATAACAGCTAGAAGAAAGAGCAACAGAGAGAAGCAACTCTATTTAAAACTAATTCAGAGAGTTTAATTGGTTTTAAACTCTAAAACCAATTCTTTTTTATTATTCAATATATACCTTAACTACTGGTTTTTTAAAGACTTCACTCAGAGACACCAAGTTATCTCCATAAACTCAAGTCCCACACAATACTTCACTGAAATATATTAAAACTGATATATTTTTAATTTGAACTTTCTCCCAGGATTTCTTATATAATCCTTCTCTCTTTTATTTTTTTAAATTTTATTTCCTTCTCTCCTCTTTTTCTGTTTATTGCAGTAACTTACAAGTTCTTTTTCCCCCAAATCCCCCACTATTTCCCTTCTTTTCATTCTAATCAATGAGATTCTCGAGTGCAAGATAAATACT
Organism: Camelus dromedarius; assembly: GCF_036321535.1. NCBI lineage: Eukaryota > Metazoa > Chordata > Mammalia > Artiodactyla > Camelidae > Camelus > Camelus dromedarius. The sequence continues at coordinate 63,477,856 of NC_087439.1, read as the reverse complement.
ATCACCCACAGTTCCAAAGTATTACTTGAATAGGCTCTCAATAATTTTTATGTGATTAGTTGACCAAATTTGATCAGTCTGACTTAATCCCTGGAAAGTGATCCTGGGGATAAAAAAGGATTAAAAAGAAGAAAAATCTAAGCAATCTGTAAAAATACAAACAAACAAAAAAATCTCACTTTGAGAAAAAGTCTACTTTATTGGGGTCAGACACATGACATTTCAAATTCTGTATCTTCCATTCATGTGTGGAAATGTGGTTAGTATTCCAAAGAGACTTCATGTACTTGAATAAACAATTTAAATTCTTATATAGTTTCTATTGAAATGGGTACTCAATAACTATGTAGGTGACTATTTCTCAAAAGAAGAACTCAACAAGGAACCATAATATTTAATTCCTTTTTAGCACTAATTTAATTTTCTCTTAAACAATATATTGATCAGGGGGAAAAAAGTTTGTATTAAATGCGTATCATTTGCTTTGTAGCACTGATTGCATAAAATGAAAAAAAGAAAATGCCTCCTTTACTTAAAGCTCATTTTCTTGGTTGTATGAACGACCAGGTTTAACAAGAAAAGAAATAGAACTGCTAGTATATCCTAGAGACTGGTTTCATTACATCAAACACATTTTAAATTGCTAAAACTTAAAACTAACTGGAGAACTAGATGAGAACACATCAAATCATTAGCTACATACAGTGCTAAAGGGAGAATATTCTGAAAAGAAGATTGGCTGTTTAGAGATAAAGGAACGTTAGGGTCAACCATTAATGTCAAAGGCAAGCAGATACTGTTCCAAATATTCCAAACAATGTGCACTAATAGTGGGTTTGAGCTGGATTCAGGCCGATGCAGGTGCATGTCCAGCAGCTGCGGAGGCAACACACATACACACACATTCACACGAGGCATGCACACAGAGCATAACATAAGCTGGTTCTCTTGAAATGTAGAGGACGGAAAACTGTAAACAGAGAAACCTCAAAAAGTAATGAGCTCATATAAATGCCTGAACACTAGCTCTTCGTCTCCTTGTGATTGTTTAACTCATAGCAGTCCAAGAATTTAAATCATACAATGGACACATACTCAGTCTGAAATTCTAGAACAAAATTCATTCCCTGAAATACTTTCTAGCTGGTGCACTTTTAGCAACTTATCTAATTTTTTCTTTGCCTCAGTTTCCTCATTCTATAAAATACTACAACATTTGACTTCATCACAAATGCATGTTACTGGGATTACATATAGGCACAACAGATGTATATAAAGCAATGCAGTGCTGGGCTTACGGTGCTTAAAAATTTTTAATGATTATTTTATTATTATACCACTATTGATTAATAGGTTTGGTGAAGCAAAAAAAAATTATAATCTATTTTATTATTAGAGATCTTACCTGAATTCATAAAAGCATACTTTCCATTAATTTTCCAGTTATTCACTGTATTATTTTAAAACAGAGTTTTAAATAACACTAAACAGAGTGGTTATTTATTTCACCATAGAATCAATAAAATAAGGATGGTTCCCAAACCTACTTTTTTACGTCAGACTAAGAGACTTGGTTATCACTGACCAACAGCAGACAAATCCAGTCCTTCAGAAATACACAATTCGCATTTATGCAAAGATGGGTGCTATTTTAGGTTAGACAGGAGTGAAGTGAGGCACCTTTTTTTTTTTTTTTTTTTTGGTTATCAGAAGTAAATAAAAGGATTCCTATAGATGTTGCAAGAATCACCAACCCAGGCAAACATCTTACCTTAGTTGAGAGAATACCCAAATTGTATTCAACTTAAATATGCTGTTCTTTCTGTTAGTTTTGTATTGTTGCTGTAACAATTTACCACAAATTTATTATTTTATTGTTCTGAAGGTCACATGTCTGAAACAGGTTACTCTGGGCTATATTCCTTCTGGAAGATTCTTCCTTGGAGAAGAAGCTGGTTACTTGCCTTTCCCACTTTCTAGAGGTTGCCTGCATTCCTTGGCTTATGGCCCCTCCAGCCATCTTTAAAGCCAGCACAGTGGACAAGGTCCTTCTCATCCGCTCCCACTGTCTCCTTCTTACACTTTTCAGAACCCTTGTGATTACGCTGGGCACACTGGGATGATCCAGGATGATATTCCTATCTTAAGATCAACTGATCAGCAAACAATTCCATCTGTAACTTTAATTCCCCTCTGTGGTGTAATCTATCACAGGTTTCAAGGATTAGAATGTGGACATCGTGGAGGGGCCATTATTCTGACCACCACCTATCTCTCAACTGATCATTTTGGAGCAACTGCTACATTCAATAGACTTTAATCCTTGAATGTGTTTTAAGTATGTAAATATACTTAAAACCGCACACATATTTTATGAAGAGTAGTAAAGTAAGGAAAGTTAAAGAGAGTGACAGACATGTAAGTTATAGTTTATACAACTGTCAAGGTCGGGATCTCATCTGAAGGTCTTCTCTGAAAGGTGGCATTTGAAAAGCGACTTGAAGGAAGTTAAAACTTGAATACAGAGATAGAAGGGACAATTTCAAGCAATGAAAACAGTAGCTTTGAAGGTTCTGAAGAGGAAAGATGTTCCGTGTGCTTGAGCAATAGCTAAGAGGAAAGGATAGTCTGGCTGGAAGGGAATGGGAGAGGGGAGATGGGTAGGGGCTGAAATGTGAGGGAGGAAAGAGGGAGAACACATGGAGCCTTGCCAATTATTTAACTAGGAGTGAGACGTATTCGAGCACTGGGGCCTCACAATTGGAAAAGCAGTATTATGGTTGCTCTGCAGAACCGACTGCTGTAAGACAAGCCTGGAAGCAGGAAGATGAGTTTGGAGGTTATAAGAGTAACCCAGGTGAGAAGTAACAGTGGCTCGGACTGTGATGGATTCAAGGGAGGTGAAGAAACATGGAAGATTCCAGGTATTTTTTAGAATAAAGAGGTGGCAATATTTACCAGTGGCAAGAATTTGAAGACAGGGGCTAAAATTTAAAAAAGGGGAAAGAATCCTAGACAACTCCAAGATTTTCATCCTGAGCAACTGGAAGAATATAGCTCATGTTTACAGAAATAGGACAAACTAGAGAGGAAGCATGTTTAAGAAGGAAAAAACGAGAGCTCCATATTTGGACACATTAAGCTTATAGTCACCTATGGGATATTGGTGGCCAGATGCTACTGATTACCCATCAGAATGCATTCTCTCCCCTTTAACAGTATGTCTCCCGTGTTTCAGCTGGGTGTAGCTTTTAGACCCCCTTGAAACTTGACGTGGCTACGTGACTTGGTCTCTTTTTTTAATAGTAGCTTAGCTAGTTCTTACCTAAATATAACATATAAGTAAAGACACTGACTAGGCAGCTGACCACTATTCTGTATGAGTCTGTCTCAAGGGAGAGTTTATGGACACAGAAATACAAGAGGGAGTCTTTAGCATCTAGATGGTATTTGAAGACGGTACTAGACAAACCACTGATGCCCAGCATTTTCCTCAGAAAAAAATCAGTTTTCTCCACATTCATGGGGCCATTCCATTACGATGAAAGAGACACTGAATAGGATGGTTTTATGTTGACTTTTTTCCTCTTCATTGACACGCCACACACCCATAATACTAATCAGAATACCAGTAAACACTGGTATCCATCCAGCCCAGAGGAGGAAAGGGATCTGTTGTCGTGGAAGAACAAGTCTTCTTATTTTACTAGTCATTGTTTTGCTGTAAAGAAGCTGGACTTTCTCTCTCTCTTTTTTCTTTTTTTTTAACTTTCTAATTGGATATTTAAGATGACAGTCTTGGTGCTAAATGTAAAGCGTTTCTCTCTGTTAGAGGTCATCTACTGAACAAAAGGCAGGCATGTTCTGGTTGATCAGACAATATATTTTTCTAAATTTAATTTGAGTGGCTTAAGTAAAGTTTATCGCTCCGGAAACCATCAGACCTCACAGCGCTCCCTGGTGGTGCTCATCAATCTGACTCACGCGTGAGAACAACTGAATTGGCATGGATAGGTATTCAAGTTTGGGAGTTCAAGCTAAAAATCATTCTTCTTGGCAGAACTGAACCTTTCTGAGAAAAGTGACACAATGCTGTTTTATCTTGCAAATTTGTTTACTTGTTTACTTCAGCCACTGAAACTTCACAGCAAAACGTTGAAGTCTAAATCTATGCATCTCTCCTTACGAAGCCCTGGAAAAAACGTATCTAGGCATCTCCTAGACATACATGACATATTTCTTTCTGCAGACAGTACAAGAGAGGGGAGAGAAGAGTTTCACCAGACTGGAAGCCAGGACCTGAGCTCTGAAAGGCTCAATGGACCATGAAAGGTCAAGGATGGCTTGGGTGTCGATGACCATAGGCGTGAGCATTTTAAGGTATCACAGCTGTACTGACACTTTCGTCTGTGAATTTGTTATGTATTTAGCTAAACTTTCCTGACATTTATGTATCTTTTGAAAACTTTGTATCTCGGGTTGACAGAGAATAGCCTTGATTCCTTTTTCTCCTCTAGTAAGGGACCCTGGAATTTAGAACCATTGAATAGTTTTTTCTCCTTATTATTACACTTGTGATTTAAAATCTATTGAGGAATTTTGGCTCACAAAATCTTACTTAATAAAGTCCTTCAATAATTCACTATGGGAAAAAAATCTATATAATTAAATAAAATCACAGACATAGCTTATTGCATATCAATGCGTGTAAAACAAATGTCTATGAATAAGTTTTATTGAGCCATGAATCTGAACACCAACTGAATCAGGTTGTTCCCAGATTGGCTCAGCATTTTATGAAACCTATTATTCTTATCTGACATTACTGCAGTATAACAGACCATAGTGGCTTTTGATTACATTCCATTTTATTATTGCTTTGTAGCAAATTGTTCTCACCAATAAGGGATAAAGATACAAAGGCAATTGCAGCACAAACACGGAGACATTTATTTCCTTTTTTTGTGTGGTAAGAGTGTCCAGAAATGTATGAACAACATAGACCTGGTCTTTTTATTTAACTCATCTTGAAATAATCATGTCACAAATAAAGAATTCATATACGTTACAAGCTAGATAACACACTTATAAGCTAATAAAATTATTTTTTAAAATTGTGTGCTTTCCCTAAGATGGAACAAATGTTAAATATTAGCAAAAATATAAGTTTATATATAAGTAAATTATTAGACTACTATAAGTAAACTGAATACTGATGTTTATATATCCTTATTTTGTTGTGATAGTCTTCAATGTATTCATAGTGGAGGAATATTCCCTGCAATAAATATCCACAAGCTATTTGAAATTCATACATTTTTCCATTTTCTTTTTGACAAATACCTCCTGGCAGTGAGGAAGTGCAACAGTGTAGATTTGATTTATGTGTTCAATTCCTTTAAAATTTTTGTTTGTCCATGACTGTTATAAGGTCATGATTATATATATATCCATATATATCTGTGGGTGTCTGCGTAGCTCTCTGTGTGTCCATTATTTTTCCAGTTACACTAGACATGATAACTAAGATAAATTAACAAGAATGTCTTAATTTGACTCTCAATTAATAGATGTTCCAAAACCTGGATAACTCTTCTATACAAATTAACTTTAATAAATTTAAATGGTCATATCTTGTAAATGACTGGCTTGTAGTTTGATTCTGCTCTTTTATAGAGTTATAACAGTTTTATCCCCCTTGCCATGCTACAAAACATTATATTGTGATTTTTGTTATTCTATTTTAAAACCCATTTCCCATTATCCAGATGGTAGCAGCATTGGACCTATGTAACTAAAATGTTTTAAAAGTTATTTCATAAGGGGACCATAGGTCTATATTATAACATTTCTTATCCTTCTCAAAGATTACTCTTTTACTCAAAAATAATGTGACAAAATTCTTTTACTTTATTCGTACTTGATAAAACAGGGTAGTGCCAACCAAACTGAACCATTTCTTGGTAATAACCATCATTCTTGTTTGGGAACATCATGGCCTGCAGCATCAACGTTTATGAGAACAAAATACATCTGTTTTCATTACATATTTCCAACTATCTGTTTTCACTAGAAAATGACTATAATTTATGTAAGTAAGGAACATGTGCAGCTTGCTGTCTGTATTTCAGAAATATTCTACAGTGTGTATAAACTGATAACCAATGTCAATTTAAAGACCCTCATAGACTTTTTTAAAGTTAATTTAATTTCTCTGATGAAAGAATGAACATCTTCATTTGGCCACTCCTCACAATTTAGCATGTCAGTATTTTATTAAATATTTTAATGTCAGTATCTCTATAAACTTACTAAATATTTTAATGTCAATATCTGTGTAAATATCCATGTAAATCTGTGCAGAATCCAATGTAAAACTGAAAAAAAAATAAGGTGGAAGAGAAAATGGACCTAAAAACAAACAAAAAAAGAAACTGGGAAAATGCTTTGAGATGTTGTTTCACTCTCTGACTCTAACTCTCAGTTTTATATCTGCAAAATTGAGATACAATGTGATCTCATAAGGCTGTAGTGAGGAATAAATAAAGAAATATATGCAAAATATTAAATATAGGGTGTGGCTTTTGGGGGTCAATCAATGAATGCTTTAAAATGTTTAAAAGCAATGAAATATTGCCTGGTGTAACACAAGTGGGACTAGATAGGAACTACTCACTTCCCACTCCAACTAGCTGTTGCTGTGGTGTCTGTCACAAATGGGGTGCTGTTTTACTCATTTACAAAATGAGGAAATTGAATGTGAGCATCTCTAAATCTCGGAGTGTATAAATTAGAAAATGAACCATGTCAGAAATTTTCTTTGAGATGAGATTAAAGGTGTAAAATGAAAAAATTTTTAAATGAGAAAAGAATAGCTCAGGCAAAACAATAGGAAATAAATAATTTAACAAGATAAGACATCAAAAAGGAAAATTAAAATCAAAAAATAAATGGAGAAAATGAGGAAAAGCAGTCAAATACTCAAGGCCAAGAGATATAATCTTATGGAAGAATGATACAAAGTGCCTTCGCATAAAGAGAAACAAAAATATACAAATGGAGCCACGTGAAGGCCAAGTCGAAAGACTGATAATGAAAGTAAATATTTGAAAAGACAAAAAAAAAAAAATTAATAATACATTTGGCAGTATGACTGAAACATTATGCTGCACACCAGAAATTGATGCAACTTTGTAAACTGTCTATACTTCAATAATGATAATAATAATAATAACAACAACAACAACAACAACAACAATAATAATAATACATTTGGCAGTAAGCCAAGATAGAAATACAAGAAAAGTGTAAAATTACATGTTGGGGGGGACTTCACTTTATGTGACCTAAGTTTTCTGTATGTCAATAGGAAGTTGTTTTTTTTTTTTAAACAAAGGACAGCTTATCTTTGGGATATTATCACATAAGTGCTTTTGTAATTGAAGTAAATGAAGGCCTGGACTCAATGCTACAATCATGTTACAAGTTACAAACTTTAATACATGGTTCTTGCATAACAATCAGAGCTAGAAAAGACCTTTGATTAGTCAGGTCATCTGTTTTTTAATTTTTACTGAGAGTTTCTCTTTTAGGCTTTTATTAATTCATTCAACATTTATCAAAAGCTACAACACAGCAAGAATATTCAGAGGTAGAGATAAATGAGACATGATACCTGTATTTGAGAAGGTTTTAATTAAGTAGAGAGATATGTAGAAAATTAAGTGTTATAGGTAAAATGAAAAATATCTGTATAGAGTTAAATGTTTATAAAAGTGGAAATACACACAACAGCAAAATTGAACATAAATATGCTTAAGAGTAACATACATTTTTCATACATATAATGCAAATAAAATGATCATTTGAAACATAAATTAATTTCTTAAAGTTTATACATTTCACTGTTTTGAATATCTTTTCTTACTAATAAAATTGATTGATAATATTGTTATACCTATTTTATGGAAAGAAAAAGGACAAAGGAGTTCAGTGGCATTTCTGGTCTACAGAACATGTTGGTATATGCATTCGATTTAAAATTCCAACCATATTTTCTTGAATATTGCCTATCTTTATATCCAATATTCTGAGAATTTTGGTGGGGAAGTAAAGACAAAGACTTTGGAGCAGCAGACATAATAATATTGGCTTCCTCAGTGACCTAGGTATCTGTCTAAATGTGCCAATCTTAATTTGTTTCAGTGCTCTGTACTTAGTCCCAAATACTAAGTCTTTTCTTATCAATACTTTGTGTTCTAATATTATCATCAAGCCCTAAAGTCACAGCTTTTGGCACTTAGATGAAGGTGGTACTGCCCTAGCACTCCTTGGTGGGTAGTAATTTATTTTTCCAACTCAGATTACACCATTTTCTCACAGCAATCATTCACTCCCTTCAAAAATGATCTTACTTAAAATATCACATCAACATTTTATCCTGCATTAGATTAAATATTTTGTTTTCATTGTTAATTTTTAAATTTAATTTAACCAACATTTCATTAGAGACATTACTACATTACTAAATATTTTGTTTTTAAACAGCACATAGCAGCTAAATTGACAGAGATCAAAGTATACATTCAAATCTAACACTCATTATTTTCAGAACAACTTTTTTCCATGAAGTTCATACTACTGAAATTTACAATATAATTTAGTTGTATATGTCTAAGCTAGTATAAACTGCCAGATGATTCCACTTTACCTAATTTAAGTAATATTCATGAAAATCATAATAATAGTAAAGAGCAACATTAAAAATCAATCTGCTAATACGTCTTTGAAAAATTATTAGTTCTAGAATCTATACTAATTACTTTAAAAATACAAACGTATTAATTCTTGCTTTGAAGGTTTTTCTTAACCAAGAGCCTGAACAAATTATATACAGTATATTTCATAGTAAACTAAATTTATACTGTATTATTTGCTTCCATAATTTCAACTATTCAAATGTAATCACAGTTAAACACTATTTTATATAATCTATACTAAATTAAAAATATCTAGGGTGCTAGCATCTCAACTAGTGAAAATAAGCAAAGTTTATGCCATCGGGTAAAATTATTTTTAAATAGTAAGGTCCATGTGAATACTTCATATTAATCTATAGGTTTTATATAAGCAAAAGAAAGATAAGAAAAAAATAATTGCAAAAAAGTGTTAGAGTATGTTATATAAAATTATAATTAGGACTTGAAAAATAAAAACAAAAACAAGATGTCATTTTTCATCCACACAATGGTTAAAAATATTAGGGTCTGATCTAAATTGAATATTAACAAAAGTAAATCAATGAATGATACAAAGAGCCTTGGGCTAATAAGAAACAAACAAAGAAAAAGTCAGTGTGTAACTATGTTATCTCATCTATTCCCTGTATGTATGTGAATTTGTTTAGACATTTTGCAGGGCATTTTGAAGATATCTATTAACATTTAAAATGTCTATGAACCAATTTTTATTAGCTGTTCTGGAGAAATATCAATACATGGCATAAGGCAGCATATTTAAGGAAAAGACTTTGGATGTAACATTCTGTTGAAGAGAATATTGATGATGTACTCATATCATGGTACATAAATATACAAAATATAGACTGCTAAAGGGAACCAGGCAGATCTGTATGTGTTAACGTTTAAGGATCACCAAAACCTTTTTATGAAAATGAAAACATAAAATTTATAGAAATAAACCTACCACATTGATATCAGAGATTACCACTAAGGGTGGGAGTGGGTAGGCAGGACTGGGTGAGGGGTTGTCAAGGATGGTGTGAGGATCCTAAACCAAGATCTTCTGCAAACCTCCCACTGCAGACAGATCAGGGTATAAGAACAAGAAAACTGAGCTGAAATGTTCTCAGAGGGTTTGGGGCTTGTGAATGGTTTATCTTCTTAAATTAGCCCTATATTTAACAGATTTTTCTAAATGTAGTTCTTATCCTTTTCCCCTTCCCATAGAAGGCCATCTCATTCTGAAATTCTTCCCAAAGATGTTCTTTTTCTAATCATGAATCAACAAGTAGGAAGAGCTCTAGCTGGGTCTGTGAATTACTGCATTTAATTTTCAGTTTTTCATTGGCAATTTCCAAAGTAATTAACATGTTTCACAGTTTGTCAACAATAGAGAGCAATAAATCTTCCCTCAAGATTTCCAAGTTCCTACCTACTGAGGAAAAAGGTTAAATTTGGGAGCAGGTGACTAATGTGATTATACACACTGAGATACGCAGCTGACCTCCTACCTAAAACTAACTTCCTCTATGAAGGAAGGGAGGAAGTGTAAGAAAATCCTCTCATTTCCACTTTCCCATGTAATTAATCTTCCATTCCCACTCCTGCATTGCATGATCCCAAGACACGGAATATATAGATAAGGAAATAATTACTTACATAAATTGTTTTATTCAGATTCTCTTAAATAGGAGGTTAAACTTTTACTCCCACTAGAGCCAGGCTGTATGGGTTTGAAATCTGAATCAACCACTTAGAGCATTGCTGGGCATACTACTTTTCCTCTGCACATATCAATGTCCTCATCTGCAAAATGTGACTGCTTGAAATGTTCTAATATTTTTTATCAGTTTTAAATGAAATAAAATTTGTAATATTCTTGGCCCAATGCCTGACTATTTTTGTTTTCTAAATAAGTTTTTAAAATAGATTTTAAAATCATTTGCATTTTAAATAGAGATATTATTTTATAAGACTTCATAAACTCCATATGATATTAAATATAGATAAACTACCCCTCAAGTTATAGAGTTACATGATACCATAGAAGGAGAAATCTAAAATCAAGCCAAGAAAATGGATGTGTATGCCATTGGATGACATAGTAGTCACTTAAAAGGTAAATACAATAAAAGAATGGGTGGAAGAAATAGAAAATAACTCTTGTAAATGTGCAGGAACATGTAGAATTTTTATTTATGCCCATCAGTTCTCATGATACTTGTCTTCTGGGGCTTGCAAAATGCAACAGTTTAAAGTTGTCACTGACCACAAGAAGGGTTAGTACTTTTTAATCTTTTTAATCCACAACATTTAGTGTTCAGGTTTTCAGGCATACCATAAAAGTGATTAGTGTTCTAACTCGTCAGAAGTGAGAAGTTGTTTATGGTTCCATTTCCATGCATGGCCTGTGATAAACAGATCCCAGAGAATAGCTGGGATAGGGCCAGGGCAGGCCATTCAATACGTAGACTTACTTTCACATGCTGTGAAGGAAAAATGCATGACCTCTGCCAAGTCCATTGATCACAATCCCAGAAAATAATATCTACTCTGCAAAATCTCCCTATAAAATACAGAATATTATAAATAACCACGAGTCCCTTTGGATTGTGCAGCACTATTCCATTTTACTTAAGAATCTCTTTCCATGTGTGTGTAATATATCATAACTTCGTTGTAAGCTCGGTACTAAATTAATCCACTGTGGTTAAAAGACAAAAATTACTATTGTTTGAAAAATGCAATTGATGTGAGCATTGACATGAAAGTGCCATTTAATATAATTTACAGGCAATTATACAATAAAGAATGTAGTCAAATATGTCCAGCTCCAAAACAGTCCTTTATACTTATTGCACATCAGAAAGCCTAATGGATTTGTTACTAAACTCTTCTATTATACTACAGCTTTTGCCTTTATGTATGCAAGTCAAGCTTATCTTTACTGAGTATGTTCATTTTCATTCCCAAAACTGAACCAATGTGTATGATCTTTCTTTCTCTGCTGCATGAGAGATCTCATGGGTCTTAACAGGAGTATCTACTCATGCAGTGAAATGCTGCAAGGTGGTACATTTCACTCTGAGCTGTTTATTACCCACAACATACAGTCAATTATTTTTTTTGTAATCAAAGAATAGAAAAACCTCCAAGTCCAACATGAATGCATGAACATGGCACAATTCAACCTTGACCAGAACACTGCAAGATGAGTTTGCCAATAAACTACGCCTAACCCCTCATCTGTACACGGTAAGCAGTTTTAAATCACATGGAAAACAAAAAGCCAGTAGCTGTTATTAGCTAGCTGTTGACATTTCTTGGGGAGCCGTGACTTCTTTCACAGTGTTCTGGCTATAACTTTGAACTGACTCAAGCCTATGAGCTTTTATATGCCTGCAAAATTCTGTTTTATTTTCCACTTGTCTGATATGTAATTAGAGAGTCTTGTTTATCACCTCATGTACAGTGCCCTTTGAACAACAGAATGATACAGTATAGAGTATGGAGCTACTGAAAATACATTTATACAAATTCAATATATGCATACTGCATATAATACAAATTCACATATTTTGAATTGTGTTTTCTAATACTGAAATTTTTTTTACGTGACACAGTGCAATTAACTCAAATGTGTATCTTTAAGCACACATAACTAAGACACTCACATATAAATACGCTTTTAAGATAACTAATATTTTTGCCTATAAGAGAATTAAATAAAACTTGGTGCCAAACTTTAAAAAAATCATCTTGATATATTTTTTCTCATATTTAATTTCCTAAAAATGCTGTCACTTCTCTTACACATTTCTAAAATTGGTTCCTTTCCTTCCATCATAAGAGGCAAATTCAGTTGTATCAAAAATTCCTTTCACTCAGACGTTTCTTTTTTCCCTCTCTTTCTTGTCATAACCATCATACTGTATCTGGGAAAATAACCTCTCTTGCTGGCGACTACCATCCCCTCATCCCATAAATATAACAGCTTGGGGTGTGCGACCTGAGCTGGATCAGGTTATTTGAAAAATATGAGCTGAGTGTAGAGAAAGGATAAGACTTGTTCTCGAAAGACAAGATAAATAGCAAGGATCAAAACTGAAAACAAAACCAAACAGACTGTCCAACTGATATGTACATAAAAAAAATCAAGTCAGAAAAACCATCCATCTCTCCATCCATATATCCATCCAACAAATTTGCATCACATCTATGAATGAGAGAGAAAAGGACCCTGTTCTCTTCAAGCAGATAGTCTTAAAACTAAATAAATGAACAAAGTAAAAAAGTATTATTTCTTAATTAAAAATAAATTCATAAATAAACAAATAAGAAAATATAAGATAAAAAATAAGGGCTATGAATGAAATCGAACAACTAACTTTACGGGGAGTGACGAGTGTGGGGCAGGGAACGGGGCGCTGGGTTACTTTAGATAGGATTGTCAGGGAAGGCCTCTCTGAGGTCACAGCTTTTGAACTGAAAATTGAATGAGAAGGAACCAGCCACTGAAAGAGTCGGGGGAAGAAAAAGCAGTCATTGATTATCTGCTGTCATCTGTAAGGCGCACATTTTTCATATATTAACATCTCTGAAATTGGGGTATTAAAATTGCTATTAGCCGATGACCATCATGACTTTGTCATAACCCTCTGCACGTTGAAGACTTCCTTGTATTTCTGATGGCATGCTGGCACAACTTCAATGTCTCATTGTTTAAGAAAACAAACCATTTAAGGACTATGTGAGAAAGGAATATGGGAAGGTTGGGACCTGAGTAAATTGCATGGGAGGGCAACATGAAGGGCATTAAAGACAGCATTGAGAGATTTGTATTTCACTTTACATGCAAATGGAAGGGAGTGACTAAGAGAGTGACATTATCAGAATTATATTTTCAAAAGACCATTATGGATGCCCTGAAGAGACTGGACTGTAGGTGAGGAGCCCTTAGAAAGGTACGGCAACAGTGCAAGTTAGAGCTAAAGGTGCTTTAGACCAGGGTAGTGATGGTGGAGATAGAAATGAATGGATTCTAAATACAGTTTAAATAGTCATAGGACTTAGTGATAGACTGGATCGAGGCTGAGAAGAAATAGGAATGCCTTTGAGGTTTCTAATTTAAGCATTCAAATATATGACGATACCAATTCCTGAAATAGTAAGGCCAACGATAAACTCGTTGAGAGGTGAAACATGAGGTTCAAGACTTTAGCTTTGGAGATGTTAGAAAGCTAGAATGTTCGTTACTCACCCTATCTAGTAGAAGAGAATGAGCCTGTAAAAGACACTGAAAATAAAACATCCTGACAGGATGTCCATCCAACGAAGGATGGATGACTTGTTAACAGATGACTGGATATGACATTATCCTTTGGATCTGACAACATGGAGGTCACAGGCATTTTTGGAAAAAAAAAAAGAGTTTGGTTGAATGGTGTGAAATGAAATTGGAATAGAATGTGGGAAAACAGTGACAAAATGTGCAGATGACTCTGAAGAAGTTTGGCTGTAAGAGTGGACAGTTACAGGGGAATTCAAAGCAAGGAAGTACAAACTGCAAACACTGGGAAAGATTTAGAGCAATCGATTTTAATGAGATGAGAGGGGAGAGAATGCCTGGCACTGCTTTGTTGAGCAACAGAAAATGAAAAGGGTCAAGTGAAGATAATAGGTGGCATGCAGATATATGCCCTCTCCTTAGCTCCCACGAGTAGATCTGACATTTTAGAGGTTGCTCATAAGTGAGTTTTAAGTTGAGTATTATTCCAGTAAGGAGATGCTATGTGAAGTTTGCCATCCTCATGGAAACCCCACACTAGATTCCTTTATCTGCACTCTTAGTAAAATATTTTGGAAAGACTTGCTCATTAATTTTCTACAGTCTAGTGGGAACTATGGGCATCTTGAGGCAGGGCTATAATTTATACCAACCTTGAAGAATGATGCTTTTGCAAAGATGGAATAAAATCAGATAGTTTTCCATTATACGATATCTATTACTACAGATAACAGGGAACACCATGAATTTTCACTAGAAAAGGTTGCATTACATTCATTTGTTATCCAATAAAATTTAGGTATTTAAAATAGAAGTAGATAAATTTAAGTTATCTTTTGAATATTCTATTTAATATTCATTTCATCAAGAGTTATAGATACATATTAATCAAATGAATGTAGTGATTGGCTATAGAGTATGTTCAGAATGGTGAAATAAAGATAATATACCTCATGATATACAGAGATAAATAGAAAAACAAAAACAACATTGTGGACAACAGTGAGGGACAAGAGTAGAAATAAGTTGGTAATGAAATAACTCACAAACAGCTCTTTTAATGTAAAGGGATTGAAACAGGTGAAAGAGATTAAAAAGTACAAATTTCTGGTTATAAAATCAATGTCATGGTGATATGATATACAACATGGTGACTGTGGTCAATAATCTGTATTGTATATTTGAGAAAGTTGCTAAGAGAGTAGAACGTATTTATTTACATTTTTAATGGAGGTGCTGGGGATTGAACCCCAGACCTCGTGCATGCTAAGCATGCACTCTACCACTAAGCTAGACACTCCTCCCCAGTAGAGTAGATCTTAAAAGTTTCCATCAAAAGAAAAAAAAATTGTAACCATACAGTGATGGATGTTAACTAGACTTACTGTGATGATCATTTTGCAATATACACAAATATCAAACCATTATGTTGTACACCTGAAACCAATATAATCTTACTTGTCAATTACATTTAAATAAAAAATGAAGTGAAACTAAAGTGATTTTAATAAAGACAGGAAAAGAACCAAGATCAAGGATTCATCTTTATCCCCATCCATACATTTCCTTCTCCAATCTATCATTATATCTAAATATTTGTGTAAAAAAAAAAATAAATAAATAAAATAAATAAATAAATAAATAAATAAATAAATAAATAAATAAATAAATATTTGTGTAGAAATACTCTTTTTTTCCTGGCAACAGAAGAGTGAGCTTCAGAGAGTGGTTAAAGAAAACTGATAAATAATAACTGCTTATAACAGAAATATGAATATTGTGAAAAGTTTCCTTTTCATCACATAATCTACAGTCAAAGGCAGTAATAAAGCTTTGAAATTCAAGTGTAGTTAGAGATAATTTGCTATACACACAGGGAGAAAATACTGATTAGTAACAGACACCAGTGGGTAGAAAAATTCCTTGCTAAAGTGGTACTAATATTAGTGAGATTTTACCAACAGAGAAACCTTGAGAAGATTAATTTATTATAAAATAATAAGTATGTGTTATTTGTAATGTCAAAGATGTAAACACTACCAACTTACTTCAGCTCCTATCATTTTTGAAAGATGAGATAAAGTCATACTAAAACCAAAATAAGGCTTCTTTTTAAAATTACGTGAATAAATATAGTGATATTTAAGAACTAAGTTTATAATACTTCTTTTGTTTTATCTCAGCAGTATATATAACCTTTAACAATAAAGAAGGGCGGAGAAGGAAGGCATTGCCGTTTCATACTTTTTTTCTCTTTTTCCTTGGTACTGTTTTGAGTGTAGAGTATAACAAACTTATTTTTAATTGGAGGAATTGATCTCGTAATATTCTGCACTTAACCTTAAACTCTACTCCTTTCCTCAATTAAGTAGGAAGAGATAAAATTGAAATGCAGCACTAAGGAATTTCAAGCTCCACAGCCAGCTGAAAAGGCAAAGGCCAAAGAAAACTGTTACCTATTGTGGAGACAAAGATAAAGAATTGCTGAAGAGAAATGGTTAAGTCAGTGGGCTATGACGAGGAATGTCTGAAGGCCACACAAGTACCAGCCTTGACAAGGTCAGTATCATAGCTGCATAGTCAGCACGACACAAATGCGCGCGTACACACACACACACACACCACACACACACACACACACACATACACACATACATTCTTTCTCCAAACCCTTATATATTGACTGATATATATATATATATATATTTAATTCCATATTAAGTTTGGCTATAAGCTGCTAAACATACCTAAAGAGCTCAGTGTCAGTCATAACTAAGTACACCTAAAATAGGACCCATTTTCACACACAGCACATAAATATTTTCAGAGAAAAAGTAACTATAGTTTGAATTTAGAATCACTGAAATATAGCTTAGGAAATCACTTTTGCTTCAGTGAACAGCAAACTGCTTTGTATAAAATAAATTCTTTTTATTTTTTCTATCATGATCTTAATCCCACCTATTCAAATATACATCATTAAATTAATATTTTAAATTTAATAATCAATTAGCAATTATTTTGCCACTGCTATTTTTTTTCTTCAAAGATAAGTCCTTGGAGCATGTTTCAAATGAACTTGTTTGCTAGACAAAATAAAATGCATTAAAAAAAATGATGCAGAGTTGAGCCTAAAGATAGCAAACACTTTTCTCTTTGGTTACCAAAGCTCAAGCTCATGAGGCATGCATGACTAGAACAGCCACGAGCTTGTAGTCTTATTCTCCTTAATCATGGAAAGTTTAGGAATTTCAAAAGTTATTAGAGAAATACCATAAATTGAAAAAAATAGTATGTGCGTATGGTAATGGAATATTGGGCATGTCCAAGTAATAGTTCTGTCTCTCAAAAATTTTCTTTTCAAAAGCAAGTGATTTTGTGGAATGTTCCAAGTGAAGAATCAGTAGAAATGAATTAGACTCTTTTCTAGATGATAAAGGAGCAATGTGAAGGCCAATTTATCTAACTCTTTTTGGTTACAATTTATAAACTTTCAACAATATCTACCAGGCATCTATTTCATCACAAGTGATCTACCAAATGGCCCAGATTATCCATGGCGGACTGGAAAGAACAAGTAAGCTGTGCTTTTAAAGGTGCCATTTATGAGACATCAGTGCAAGTTATGCAGTGCTAGGTTGTGGGCCTTGGAGGCAGAAAGTATGGAATTCCAACTGCATTTATTCTGAGAGCAAGCTAAGTGACTAGGCAAACACTTTCACTCTGAGCCACAACTACCTTGTCTATAAACGTGGTTACTGTGAAAAGTCAGGCTCTAGAATTCCGTGATACTGAAATTAGGGCCAAGCTGGAAGTCAAGCCATGATTGTTTAACAACATATTATATTACTGCCTTTATATTTTAAAATTATAATACTGGTCAGTGTTCAACTGAACATGCTTTTGAATGGACTTTCCCAATAGTGGTTATAAAGCTACACCCACACTCTCTCACCCAGTCCCCCACATAAACAAATGACACAAATGTAGAATATTATTAACTACATAATCTATTGTACTGGACAATAGGTTTTAAGTGTTGTACTTATTTGTCATTATTTATTTTGCAGTCAAACTTAAAGAAGGCATCAAATGAAAATAATATACTCTAATGCAATGGCATACATAATATATGACAAAATTATTTTCATGAATAATCACATGGTAATTCTTATGATCTTGATTTATTCTTCGGTTTAAAATAATTGATACACATTGAGGGATAAAAATTAACTTGTAAGTGGGAGGATATAGCTCAAGAGGTAGAGCTCATGCTTAGCATACACAAGGTGCCTGGGTTCAATCCCCAGAACCTCCTCTAAAAATAAATAAATAAAATGTAATTGCCTCTCCCCACCAAAAAAGTAACAAACAAGTTTTTTTAAACATTTAACTTGCAAGATATTGTTCAAACTCAGTAAAAAATTATTTCCTGTGTGAACTAAAACTTATTAGCTACTAAACAAAATATTAATCTTGTAGTTTGCACTTTATTTTACTATTTTATAAACTTAAACACAGAGGACCTGAAGCAATTACATGTATTAACAGACCTGAAATAACTCAAGTTCTATTGCTTCACCTTTATAATCATGCACCATTATAGTATAGTTACAGGTATAAGTAATAAACACATACACACAGGAATTAAACACAGGGGTATGTAACAACAAATGGGTTGGTCACATGAACTGTGCAGAACAATTTTAAATCATTTTGAACAAACTTATTCTCCAAATTAAATTGTGTAGTTAAGTCTCTATATGGAGAACATCGATTGTAGATTTAGAATTTTTCCAAGTTAACATCCATGTAAACCCATGTTTATTAAAGGCTATACAGTTAAAATGTGCTAATTTGAAGCTTGTACATATACTTAAAAAACTCAACAGTAACCACAGCATTTTTTAGAATTTAGACTGATAAAAAATATTTTTTACTAAGGTGTATTTTATAACTATCATGGTTAAAAATTCCGGGTCTATGGTAATAAAGAATTGGCTTTTATTACTGCTTCACCTTCTCAACAATGTACCCCTTATGCTTGTACCCAAGGTGGAGCATCCTCAGAAGTCTACCCTTGGTGCCCCACCACTCTAGGGGCATACTGCACAAGCTCTTTTCTTTCCTATGTAGCCTCAGAATTAGTTAGGGTAACATTAGCTGCTGTCATGAGAAGACTCAAAATGCATGAAGGCCCAAACATATAGAGTTAGAAACTAAGAAGTATTTACATACCACTATGTCAGGGGTCTGTAAGGGGTATTCCTGACTGGTGGGCAAAGACTTGTGTGGTGCGGTACTGTGAAGAAAAAACAATCGTGACAACTGAAAAATAAAGCACTGTGTGTGTGTGTGTGTGTGTGTGTGTATGTGTGTGTCTGTGTGTGTGTCTGTGTGTGTGTGTGTAGTTCAGAGAAGGGCCTCTATTCCATACAGTCATCAAGAATTCAGGCAGCTGAATTCCAGTTACCATGAATGGAATTTTATAGACATTAACCCCTTTCACCTCAGTAACTAACCTAATCCATTGTTCTTTCATAAAAATCCT
This sequence comes from Camelus dromedarius, assembly GCF_036321535.1. Classification (NCBI taxonomy): domain Eukaryota; kingdom Metazoa; phylum Chordata; class Mammalia; order Artiodactyla; family Camelidae; genus Camelus; species Camelus dromedarius. The sequence continues at coordinate 63,458,277 of NC_087439.1, read as the reverse complement.
TTTCCTAAAGACTCATACACACTGCCTAAAGACTGGCTAGACAGAGACGTACGATTACACAACTGCTATTGCAAGCCGTTCACCTACCACTCCACCCACCTGACTCCTAAAGCTGAGCACTGGGAAAAAATCGACTTTTGTGTTTATATCATCCCTGTCTATACTTTCTTATTTTTTAATCAATTTTTTTAGAGAAGTTCAGTTGATTTACAATATTATATTAATTTCAGGTGTATAGCATAGTGATTCAGGGTTTTTTTTTTTTGCAGATTATATTATATTCCATTATAGGTTATTATAAGATTTGGGATATAATTCCCTGTGCTGTACAGTAAATCCTTGTTGCTTATCTATTTCACATATGATAGTTTGAATTCAAATCATTTTTTTAAATTTAAGTATACTCAGTTACAATGTGTCAATTTCTGGTGTACAGCATAATGTTTCAGTCATACATATACATACATATATTCATTTTCATATTCTTTTTCATTATAGGTTACTACAAGACATCAAATATAGTTCCCTGTGCTATACAGAAGAAATCCATTTGTTAATCTATTTTTATATATAGAAGTTAATATCCACAAATCTCAAACTCCCAGTTTATCCCTTCCCAGCCCCCTTCCCTTGGGTAACCATAAGATTGTTTAACATACTTCCCTATTTTGAAAAATGTTTTCCAAACTCAATCCAGGTTCATGCCCAGGTAACTGATGCCCTGATTTTGTTCCTCAGGGGCCCCATAGACCACCATTCAACCTGATCGTGCGTAGTGTACCAGACAGTTCCTAACCCACTCCCTTAGTCACTGCTTATTAATTTCAAGCATAAACTAAGAGCTGTTCTATCCTAGGTTATAGTGATTCAATGTGATATTAATCTATGCCATTGTGTACTAATATATGAGACCCGACAAACATTGGCTATTATGCTAACGTAAGGAGCAAAATTTCATAAGCCACACATGAGAAAGCCAAACTACTTGATGGGAACACAGACTTTAAGGCTTTCAGCTAAATGGGATACAAAATTTTAATAGAGGTGATTGTGAGTTGTATGATTGTAAATGAGCACAGGTAGGGCTTGAGCTAAATTATATCTTTTTAAAATTAGTTCTGCAATTACTGATAGGTTTAGGTCCTAGAAGACAAAAGGGTGGAGGGAAGGATGGAGACAGCAACTTATTGGTTAAAGTATATTGTGCACAGTTTTGAAAGTAAATTCCTGGCCATAGATTTGATGTTTTTAATAAGTTAAAAGAATTGTTAATAAGAAAATGTAATATAATATGAATATGTTCTGTCCAATTAACAAAAAAAAGATATATATCTAGCCTGATTTAATTAATTAGAAGAAAGCACTACACTTTTCCAGAACATAAATGTATAATACTACCAGCAAAGCAATGGAAAGGACATTTGTTTATACTTCTGGCTTCTGAAATAATGAGAATGGCTTATCTATTGCCCTATTTATGTAAGTAATGAGATTCTAAAGTAAACAATTATCTAACTGCACATCGACAAAATGCCTTCAAGCAAAAAAGCATGGCAACCATATTAGCTTTAGATTCTAGGAAACACCAGTGTAGAATGAGTAAGATAAAACCTCTAGGCAAAGTTCAAAAACAATCAGATTCCACACATTGCTTCAGCTCTGTGCTCTTTGAAAAGTCACTTTTCCTCCCTATGCCTTGTTTTATTGATTGACTGACTGGTTGATTGGTTCTCCTTACCTATAAATTAAGGGAGTTGGTCCCTTTCACATATAGAATATTACACTTATATGGAACATAAATACTACTTAATCAGCATAATTGTTGGCAAAATACAACAGTATTTTATAATGCAATCTCTACTATTTATAAGTATACTAAAAACAGTATTTACTATGTATTCTCTAATAGTATTTACTATTCTTAGCATTTACTATGTAATCTGTCTTATTAAAATAATTCAATCTTCTTTTATAATGCATATGGAAGTACATCTGTGACATTCATTTATCATAATTCTAAGGCACCCAGACAAAGCAGAAGGGAAAATTGAAGTCTTCTCTATATTCCTGAAATTCAGGAACAGGTCTGCTCAGAAACAACACCACTTAACATGGGTCACACAACAAGAATATTCACACACTCCCAATAGCAGAAAAAGTGATTCACTAAGGACAGAGACGGGGCACTGATGATTTGTTAAATTTCACTAAGAACTTTGCCTCGAGAGTGAAAATATCTTGTCAAATTTCATGCCCTGAATTTCATCTGTATGTAGAATTGTATTTTTGAATTTTTCCCTGAGAATAATAATTGTAACCTTTGATAAAGACTGAGTTTGTTCTCAGCAGAGCCAACCCCTCCACCACCCACCCCAGGGAACTCTATCATTGTCCTGTGGAGAATGCAGCAACGTGAAAACTAGAATACTGCACCTGTTTGTTCACTGTTATCAAATGCCAGCCTGGGGGCTACCCCTTTTAAGAGGGTTCTGACTTCTAAACCACAGAGCGACATAAACTCTTCTAAAAAAAAAAAAAACCTTTTGTGTGCAAACAGAGGTTTAGCAGCATGCTTTCTTCCTGGGAGGAAAAAGAACCTGCCTCTTACCATCAAGCCTTCAAGATGTACTCAGCCTTTGCAAGCTCAGTGTTAGGAATAAAGTTACATTAAACTTGTCATGATTGTCCGGATTTAGTTTAATAATAAAGGGCTCATGATAAGAAAATGATACTAGTATGACATCAAACCTAGATTTACCTGTCTTGCAAGCAAGTAATTGTGTAAGTCACTGAGAGAAATTCTGAATTTCTGGTTAAGTTTTTAAAATAAAAATTAGCTTTATATGGCATATTGAAAAGACTTTTAGCAGAACACCTCCTCCTAATCGACAGTTCCCAAAACAATGCCTGAGCTGTAAATTTGGAATGGCTGGAAGCATGGTTTCAACCTTCGATCATTCAGGGTAAGAGAACAAGGGAGCAAGCACTTCTGGTTGTTGTTTGGAACTCTTCTTTTTCTTTTGTTTTTTATTTTCTCCTTAATTTGAAAAATTTTATATGATTTTTAAAGGTTACTTTCTGCTTACAGTTATTACAAAATATTGGTTATATTCCCCTTGTACAATACGTCCTTATAGCCTATCTTACACCCAATAGTTTGTACCCCCACTCCCCCATCCCCCCAAATTGCCCCTCTCCCTACCCCCACTGGTAACCACTAGTTTGTTCTCTGTATCTGTGTGTCTGCTTTTTTTGTTATATTCACCAGTTTGTTGTAATTTTTACATTCCACATATAAGCGATAACATACTGTATTTGTCTCAAGGGCGAAAGCACTTTGAATTTTTCCCTTAAGTGGGAGAAAAGTATAAATCTTCTAATAGCTTTAAAAAATAAACACATAGACCAATAAGCAAACAAAAAGAAAATTTAAGTGCATGTAATAGTATTCAATTCAGTGCCTTCTTTCTTTGCTTTGCCTTCAGTTAATACAGTTTGTGATCTCAAATTCTGGGTACGTGATTTCATAAATCCTAACTATTGACTGTGGCTGCCATCCCTGCAGAGACACATGCAGAAGTTGAATGTTTATCTTGAGAATGAGCGTGCGCATGCACGTGTGTGTGTGTGTGTGTGTGTGTGTGTGTGTGTGTGTGAGAGAGAGAGAGAGAGAGAGAAAGAAAGATAGAGGTGTGGACTTGAGAGAGGGAGAGAAAAGGAGAAAGAGATGAGACTATGATTGCATAGTTCATTTGTAATTTACTCTTACTTTTTCTTTTGGCAAAATATTTCAAAAGAGAGTCTTATGTGTTAAAACATAAAAAAAGAAGAAGAAGAAGAAAAAAACCAAAAGGGTTTTTGCAAGACAGACCCTAGAGCAGTTTGAAAACATCAAATAAAACCCCTCCAGCATGTTCTCCCCGTGTGATGCCTTTGTACACTCATTTCAGCCTGTGGGCACATTTCCCATGACACACAAAAGGTTTCAGTGCCATGTTGATAGACATAAACATATATGAATTACTCATTTGCCATTCAGTCTACTGAGTTCCATACTGCTTTCTACAAAATTCATTTTATATTAAAATGAGTTCTTGGAAGTCAAGCGTTATTTGAGACTATGATTAGAAAAGTAGGACTGTAACTGGTTGATTACATTATTTCTTGGATATGTGTCAGCTACACTACAATATCCATGACTATGCTTTGTAGTTAGAAACTACATACACACAGGCATATGCATCTGTGTATGTGTGTATATTAATGTATAAACACATATACATATATGTATTTTATATTTATATGGAGAGAGATACAATATGTGTGGGATAGAGCTGCATATCTACTTATCAATCTATCTTTTCTTTTCCTATTTTTTTATAAGAGTATTTTTCTATGCCTCCCTTTGCTCTTCTAGCTTGTCTTTTGCTTAGTTCTGGTTTGTGTCCGTGTTTATTTTTCTTTTCTAAAACTTTGAAATAGATATGACCAGTTCACCTACATTAATTTAGGATTACAGTTATTTTACAGAAAGCAGATTTTGCAATCTATCATACAGAATAATGTTTTATAGACTACAACTGTTGAATTCTGACGTTCCAGAATTCAAGAAGTTGAAGCAAAGATATAGAAATAATTACTGAATATGCCTTCTTGACAAGCAAGCAAGAGAGTCCTTATTTGCTTTGTATTAGAAACTCTTGGTCTTGTATAAAGAAATAAAAAATTATTTGGAACTTCTACAGTGGTTCCATGCAGTCAGTGGTCCAGGCTGTTGATTACCTTACTTAACAGGGTAAAGGATACCTACAAACGTGTAAAATAAGTCTACAAACATACGTGAAACGCCACTTAGAAATCTTCCCTAAGCCTTTATCTTTGGAGTAAAGATTCTAATTTTAGAACGTAACCCTCGAGCTTCATGCGGTCAGAGTCTGGAAACCAAGCGGAGTCCCTGCGGTTGTCTCTCATCGGCACTGTTTTGACAGCACACGGTTCACTTCTTTTTCACACACTGACACAGAGCCCCAGCCGTGTTACAGCATCTGAGCTCCCAAAACACTAGCAGCACTAGCATGCTCTTTCTTTAGAAGTTGAAGTTCCCAAGCAAACACTAAGTAGGTGTTTTCATTATTTTTAAAAGGCCCCAGAAAAATCTTTTAAAAGAAATCTTAGCTATTCAAAAAATTAAGTCATCAAAATATCCTTATTTCAAGTTCAGTAAGTGGGGAAATGTGAAAAATATAATTTATATTGGTTCTGCTTATTTAGAACTAAGTATGAGCTATCTAGGCTTTCAAACCCCATTCTTTCTTGTGTAATGGGGATTTAAAAGGAAGCAATGATAAATGAGTTTCAGATACAGTATAAAAGTAATCTCAGGGGAAATAGATTCTTAGCTGAATTGGTAGCTCTACCCAGCAGAAACATTTGAATACTTTGAGAGGAACTAAGAAATTAAGAAATGAACAGAAATGAATAGGATTTGCTAGGCACCACTGGGGAACTTTGGCTTAAACTCAGCATTTAAAACCAACTAAACTGGCTTTGTTGCTCAGGTTATGTCTTCTTTTTCTCCCTGAAAGTCATCCACATTTTTGTTGTTGCTGCTGCTGTTGTTTTCCTGAGGTTTCACAGACTTAGCAGAGAAGTAAAACGATTCATTAAAAGAATAATGGGTGTACCTTTAATGACACATAGCTAGATGTAAATGCCTGTGGATACTATTACTATAGCAGGTTGTTATGTCTATGCCAGGAAATAGACAATAAACAATTAAACCCTCAGCAAGTCCCTAGATACCCATAGAGAGTGACATTTTTAATTAAAAGCTTGAACTTCAGCTCCCAAGTGTTCAGAAAGCAAAAATACAATATTATTTTCTGCTGATTTGGAAGGGTTAATGTCATGCCCTTACTTGTTCTAAGAAAGGAAACTGAGCACTAAGAGAATGTGATTCACACTTTGCCTTAGAACCTTTTCAAGATGATAGGCAGCGGGTAGGTGTTACCAAGTGATGAAAGAAAAAAAAAAGTTAAAAAACAAAGACAAACAAATAAACAACAAAGAAAATTCTTCTTTCATTTCATAATTGAAAACTCAATGCAAGAAGTGTGAGGTGATTTATCTAAGGTACAAGTGGGAAGAGAATACGAATCTTCTGGTGCTAATGAGGTTAAACTACTGAAATCAACTATATTTGTCAGTAAACAACCAATACAAAACACATCATATAGATGTGGCAAGGATTAAATAAGAAATTAATGCTCTTAAATACTACCACTCCATTGAGAATTAGATAGAAAAGGGGGAAATAGTAAGGGAACTAACATGCTAGGCAGTTTGCATGCATTTTTTTTTCCATTTAATTCTCATTTTCAGATGAGGAAACTGAGGCACAGTACTTAAATGATTTTGACATCTCCCTTGTTAGCTGCAGCACTAGTGTGAAATTTCAAATTTATCAGGTTTCAAAAATCAGATTTGTTTTTACTATTTCATGCATCTGGGACCTAGAAGAGAGTAATGGAAATGTTGGAAATATTGTGTTTCATAATATAGAAACATACCTTGTCATCTAGAAGACATAGGCTAGATTTGAATTTTGATCATAAATCAATGTTATCAAGCAATAGTTATATTTCTAGATCAAGAATCTTTCAAGGGTTGTAGGGGTATAGCTCGGGAGCAGAGTGCATGCTTAGCACACACAAGGTCCTGGGTTCAATCCCTAGTACCTCCATTAACCAAAAATTAAAAAAAAAATTCAATTATTTATTTTGATCTCTATTTTTATTACTTTGACCTCTCCAAAACTAATTCTGACTTTATGCCCAAATCTCAGAGTATGCCTTGGATACTATAAAAGCTACTTAAAATCTCTGATTGTTTTACATTTTTTCAGGGGTGAAGTGCTAATCAGAAAACTACAAATAACAATCAGAGTTAGCTCTTACTTATAAAAACATTATAGACATGTATGGGTTTTCAACTTTGTCTTTTGTATCTCACTGATTTTATTGCAACTTGTTCAAAGGACTTTTTCAACTTGATAAACAAATTGGCTTAAATTATCATTTGCAATTATAATTAGAAATGGTTTGCAGAAAAAAACATTTTGGGGGCCATTATTTTATGTTTACCTGTACATGTAAAATTTAGAAACACTATTTTTGGACCTTTAAGTTATATTAATTTGAGAATTATATATTACTCTTTATCCCTTCCTTTAAAATCTAAGATTTTGTGATTCAGAAGGAAATGTTTCAAAGTCTTCTCTGGTAATGAATATCTCTTACTGGGTCATATTTTAATGGATTAAATGTAAATGAACTGAAAAGATACACTGTATCTCTCCCTGATTTAAATTTAAATCAGACATCAAAACTGACATGAAATGGCTTGACAAATTCTATTCAGTTTTAAATATTTTTTAATATTTTATATTTAATAATCAAGCAAATGTAATATAAGAAGTCACTGTCAGAGTAATACATATTAAATACATAAAACAACTGGATAGCTACTTAAATTATGCAGATAATCTTCATTAAAACCTCAAAGGAGTTGACAATCTATTTTGTGAGCTTCAATATATTTATTTTACAGAAATGATAGTTAGATTTTCTTAATTTTTAAGAGGTACTTGAGCCGAGACACTAATTCTTGATCCACCTCTTCCCCTGAGCACCAAAGGCCTGCTTCTGAAGCATGATACAATTTTAATTGCAAAGATTTATCATTATGACACATAATTTCTAACTACATGAAATGACAATGTAATGACATAGGTGTGAAACTCAGCCACACATTCACTACGTGAAGAGTGACAGTGACGACACAGACTGCTTCCCTGCTTCGTTTCATTTTTCCACCTATGTTATGTAAAAGATAACTCTATAGGTGTGCCGAGTGCTAACCACATCATTATCTTTTCCATCTGTTCCTTGCAGAACATCCTAAATAGTATTCTATGAGTGACACTATAAAGCCCATGCCCAATTTCATAGTATTTTGTAGATAGTTCGTGAATATGGATTACAACTGAGTCATACATGAATGCCAGATTTAGTTTTAATTTTCCTCCCATGGGTGAATAAGAATGCATACCTAAGCACAGATATAGATTCAAATATAGTTTTTAAAAAATCTTTTAAATTGTTACCTCCATCTCTCTAATAACTTGAATAAAAAATTTTTTTGGAATAATACAGTAGAAAGAGCACTAGACTAAGACAAAGGAAAAAAAAAACCTCATCTTTACCAAACACACAACTTCTAGAGCTGAATCAAAACAAAATAAAACACATCCCAAATACAGTCATTTTTCTGTGTGTATTTTTTTAATTTTAGTGTTAATTTAAAAAAAGGTCATGAGGTCAATTCCCACTTAGGGCATTTCACTGAATTCTGTTAGTACACTCCATCATTTTAGTCTTTAATATCTGTAGTAATCAACCTAAATAGCCTGCAAAAATGCTTTTCAATATCATAAGAAACAATTCAATCCTCTTATGCAATCTGCATCTCTTTTAGAATCATTTAACTTCTTCAGTAAAGTATCTACACTAAGTAAAGCCTCATTAAGAAATTAAAAAAAAAAAAAAAAAAAAAAAAGGCCAAAATGAGGAGTATGACCTGGACCATATGAGTAATTTCACAGATTCTCAATTCATTCACACATAGCAGAAGATGATAAAAGTTCAGTGCCATGTGACCTCCTTCCTTCTCAGAATCTCTATGGCATGGTGATAAAAAGAAAATCTGGAATTATACTACCTGGCTTCAAATCTGAACTCCATAATTACCATGTGCTCTACATCATGTTGCTGAATATTTGAAAACTGCAGTTTCTCTATCTCCAAAATGGAAAAAACGTCATTAACCTACTAATTGAGGTTATTGTAAAGATGAAGAGAGACAACGTTTGTAAACTAGTCACATATTAATCCTTATTAATCATGGATGTTATTATTAATGGTAGTAGTAGTACATATATCCTGGGTTCTCTGATGTCATACAGATATTTTGTTTTTCTAGATTTAGTATGCTAAAAAGGGCAGGTATAGTTAAAACCAAAGGCACAAAGACTGAAAGGATTTTAGTAGGACGATAGCTTAAAAACTAGCAGAATTTATAGTAGGGTTCTTGATAAGACATCACCAGAGACATAATTCTACATGAAACAGAACCAACCTACTAAACATTAAAGCAGAGTGTTTAGAGAAATTGGGAACCATTAAAATGAAAATACATACTTGATTTTGTCAATAGTTGCCAGAATATACTCATTAAATATGTCAATACAAATATCTCATTAAAGTTTGAAATCCCTTTATTTCATAGTAGATTAAAAATCAAAAATAATCTTTCTGATACTAGCTTTTTTTCACATTACTGATAACCACCAAATCAACCTCTAATTTGCATCACAGAGCAAATGAAATTAAGTAAACTGAATAGTCTTGGAAGGAAGAAAAAGGTTACGGACTGCTGTTTTTCTTCACTTTTCCCTGCAGGTGTTCCTCAAAACTGTTATGGTTATTATGATTTAATAGCCATAGCAACTTGAATTAGCTCACTATAAAACTATAGATAGAAAGTATGAAATATATTTCACAGAATGGCCCATAAAGTATTAGGGTGGGAAGAAGGGAAAATACTATGAGAGCCAGAGTAACAGAGAAAAGCATTGCGCTGAACTTCCAAGTAGACTGGTAAAGAAGATACAGGGGAAGGCATCCTCTTTTCTCTCTGCTATCCCATAATAATTCTGAGATCTAGCGAACGTGTATTACTTAGAGAGTGAAGTTTAACGGAAAATCCTAGATTAAGTGATTTTTTTCTGCCTTTGAAATTATTTTCATCTCTTTCACCAGTACAGTCAATAAATCTGCTAAATCACAGCAGGAAAAGAAATAATTCAAATTTCCTGGTTAGTAACGTTTATTACATCAAAAGGTGTTGAGCCATGCAAGTTCACATTTATCTATTCCCTGATAGATAAAGATAAATGGAAAATACTATTCATCATTTATGAAATATTGGCCCTTTCTATTGCAACCTGTTTCAAATACTTCCACAGTAAACAGTTTTACCATTACAAAAGCAGCTATTGTGCTAGGATTCAAGAAAATAGTAAGTTTCTTATACCCCTATTCTCTTTACATGTTACTAGTTTATTAATTCCAAAATGTATACATTTTTCACATTTAATGTCTCTAAGATCTTGATTTTTCATATCATCTTTAATCTTTATGCTGGGATTTTACTTTTTCTTTTTTTGAGAGAGACTTGCAAACAACAACAAAAAATATTTTTTACAATTGATGGTGACATAGATTTGATGAAACATGGTAGGTATAGGTATCTATTTGATAAGATGCTTTTTAAGAGTTTGTTTTGTGATTTACTTGTTATTAAATAAATATTTGTTATGAAGAGAAACTTTCAAAATAAACTGGAGATTCCTAAAGATATGGGCATTGTCTATGCCAGAAATAATTCTCAACAGACTTTCTAATATAGTTTCTCTGCTATAAAAATCATTATAATCTCTTTTTATAATTATAAAAAGTCTTTAACTTTTTCAATGAAGTCATTTAAGTCATTTAAGAAATATATAGGGACTTATTTATAACTAGATACTTACACTGTGGGAACTGAAGGAGAGAGCAAAAATCTCATTTTTAAAAAGTCAGATTTCTGACAGAAACCCTAAGTCATAATAACTAACAGCCTACAACATATTAAGAAGCAATGCATCCCATCCAGAACCCAGCTCACTCACATACAATATGGTCAGGTCCTTAATCATAAATGACACATTTTATATTTTATACTTTAATTATGTAAGTCAAACATGTTTTCAATGATTGTAAAAATAGACTATTATTCTTACCAAGGGCATTCTTCTCAAATAATAATGAGATTTATTGCACAAACTGCATTTAATGCTACATATAATTTTTTCATTCAATTTTCACAACCATCTTAAAACTGAGTATTCTCATTACACTCATTTGAAGATGAGGAAACCGAGGAGACTTAGAAACTTGAATAAGTTGCCTCAGAAAAGGATTTGAAGGGTGGGGGGTTCTGGATCCAGAGAGAGTGTTCTGATTCCCCCATGCTTGTAAATATCACTGCCCCCTGCACTGGGTTCAGTAAAATATGCTTTTCCTTTAATGCTTCACTATCTAATATGATTGCCACTAACCACATGTGGCTATTTAAATTTAAATGAATTAAATTAGATAAAATTAAAAATTTATTTCCTTCATCCATCTTTCAGGCACTAGCAACCTTTCAAGTTCTCAGTAGCCACATTTGGCTAATGGGTACAATGGAGCACACATTGAATGTTTCTACTATCACAGAAAGGTCTGTTGGACAGTCCTGCTTCAGAAAGTATAACAGATGAAGATGAAGGCTCTTAGCCCCGTAGAGATGCTTGACTATAAAATAATAATGTAATAATCGGGAAAATACTTTCCCAATGCTTTCACTTTGCAGTTGACGGGTAAATATTTGTCAGAAACACAATATTTACCAAGAGAACACAGGGATGTGGAGATAATTTGGAATAGCTTGTATCTTAGTACAATGTCTTGAATATACAAATGGAAGAAAACAAAGCTAACAAATATTTAAACTGACATCACCTTCCAAAAAAATCCTGGACTTTTACCAGTAAAATGGAGTCAATTAATAAATGTTCGTGAGTTATAGCTAAGAGTTCAATAACTTCGATTTTTAAAAAGTTATAGTAGAGTGGTAGTAGCTATTAGTTAATAGATTTGATACTTTTAAATCAAATCTGGTATTTATAACATTGTCATTTTGTGTGTTTGTATATTATTGTCAGCTTACCACCATTTCTCATACATTCATGATGTCTTTAACTATTATGCAACAATTAAAATCATAATGTTCTTGCTAAAATACAGCCTTAATGTTTTCTGTTTAAAGTTTGGGTTGTTTATGTTTACATCAATTTTCATATTTTGCTGACTATGGCGTCACTTAGAGAAACTGTCCTAAACATTTCTTAGGAATGACACAATATGAAGAGATGAAAAATAGGTCTAGATTCTGGAACAAAGTGCCCATATTAGTCACAAAATTTTAAGCCTGGTTTCCTCTATGTAAAATTACAATAAAGATACTTTCCAGGTCACATTAAGGAGCTGTGAGTGAAACAAAGGAAAGGAATCTGAAAGCACTTTGTAAAGTTTAAAACTCCGTAACAGTTCGGGATATTATAATTTTCATGTCTTTGTGATCATGGGAAGGAAACAACATGTAGCCTCATTTTTAACTCTGACTGTGAGTTTTAGGGTCTGTCGAGCTTGGGACTGCCTCCTCTAACTAAACTTGTCAAAGATGTCATACATTCTTCATTCTGTCTAAAATACAGTTTCAGGTTTTCCCCCAATATTACTCACACTGCTTCTAGAACTCTGATTTGATTCCAGCAAATCACAATGAACAATGATCCAATGATTCTGGTCCCGATGTTGCTTGGGAGTGATGCAGAGAAACTGCCAACTTTTTCCAGTTGAGTGTCTGCGAGCGTAGCAAAAGCTAATGTCTTGGGGTGAGGAGGTAGATAGTCTCGAATCTTTACTGCTTTCCTCAGAGTGAAATCATGAACTCATGGTGATAGCAAATCAGTTTCTTTTACTGCATTTCAGACCCTGAGGAGCAAATATTTTCCTCTATTTTTCAAGTGTCATAAGCAAATAAGCATGCTTTCTCAACAAATAAGCTTTAATAAGGAAGTTTGTTGACTTCATATGTTTTCTTAGAATATATATGCTTTCTCTTAGGGAAGGAAGCATACAGATATTGGTGTACCTTAGGGACAAGAAAGAATAATGACAAGAGTTTAAAGTCTTAAGTCGGGAATTTTCCTGAGAGACTCCCATCATGCTAGATTTCCCCCAGTTTTTCCTTAAGAATGTTATAGGGATTAAGAAGAATGTAGTTCAGAGAGTGGGACCTTTTCAGGAACCCTTAATGGGACATAAATCAAGGGGGTTGCTTTTTATGGCCTGAGCAGATGATCTTAGTACTCGTGACTGAAAACATGATAGCCAGGGGAGAAAGAATACTTCCGTTCCCTGGGAATGCCCCCTTCTCATGTCTTGTTTTCTGGTAAGTCTCCCGTCTGATCAATGGTACAGCAGGAGAAGAAATTCCCATTTTACCTTCACTCAGTTCCATAAATTCACTCATCAGTTCTCTAAAGCTGAGAATGAGTCCTAGAAATGTGCTGAAGTGGCCATTCTCTCTGATCTCATTTTTATAGCATTTCCTTTCAATGCCGTTTCTGTTTTACTTATGCTCACAAACACATCATTATAGTTTTCCTTTTTTTAGTTAATACACACTGTCTGACATGACAAGTAAACAATCTTCTTTAAAATCACTGATTAGAGTATCAATTTTAGAAACTGTAGGCCTGATCTAAAAACTGACACTTTCCTAAGAATGTGCCACTCTTCACTGTCAAATTCCACCTGACTCACAGAATTTTCACTATAGGCTAGTTTTGATCAAATCATTTTCCAAGTAATTTACCTTAAGCTAGGAGTATTCTTGGAATCATTTTTTCCCCCGCAGATATCACAATATGCCGAGTTCTGCTTCTTATGTAAATATTGGCCAAACATCGTCTTTAACAACAATCCCTGTCTGAGTGGTTGAACCCACTCAAACATTGCTAAGACCTTTCACTAAGCTGTTGAAGACTGCTTAGTGACTCTAGTGTCAGGAAAAGAACTTAGAATGAATATGTCTCTTGTCTAGGTCAAGACGAATGTCAGGGCCAATGAAGGGTGAAACATGATGATGGAGATTTGAAATGAAGGGCTGGGGCAACAGGTGCTTGGCATGAGACACTGAGAGACAGGAACGAAGAGCTGTGAAGCACCAAAGACAGCAATCACGCTGAACGTTGACGAAGAAAAGCCTCCGGCTTCTCACCACCAGAGAAAGAGATCTTACACACTTAGAATAGTTTCAAAGTAGTATCAGAAGAAATGCTGAAGTTTGGAGCATATTTTTGTCTAAACAAATCACTTTTCAGAGCCCAGTGAAGCAACAGGAACCTATTGAATATGCAGAAACAGGTACACGTGTTTTGTCAGTGTGTTGACACCAAGGGAAGCTAAAATCAAAACAATAGAGAGAAAGAGAACTAAGGTTTCTAAGCATCCTTTCTGTGAAAGGTACTGTGGCTGACAAGTTTCTGACTACTCCCTTAATGCCTAAAACTAACACTGTGAGGTGGGATTTTCCTCTCACTTTTAAAGATAAAGAATCCGAGTCTCTGTGAGACGTTCAGAGTGTTAAGTGGCGATACGACATTTAAGCAGATTTTTCTGTTTCCACATCCATGCTCTTCGACATACATTGAGTCAATTACAGGTGGCCTGTCCATTTCTAAATTAGATCATTTATTTGACCATTACTGAATAATGCCAAAGGAGGGTTAAGAAATTTAAACGTTAGAAGGCACTGTTACTCCGGCGTACTATTTTAATTAAAAGCCATCGTGTACTTGAAGGCAGACATTCAGATGTAATGCTCAGATATGACATTGTTCAAATGGTCCATCAATTCAGATGTTGTATCTCCTAGACTAACATTTTATTTTATTTTTAGTCCAGCAGAATTCAGTAAATTTAATATATCCATTAGGTTATTAACACAGGGTCCCAAAATAACTTAAGCATTTTACTTTTTGCTTTTTTTTTTTTTTGGCTTGTTTGTTTTTGTCCACATCTCAAGTAATAATCTAATTGAGATGACTCAGTACACAGTTAACCAATTAGAATAACCACAAAATATTAATTAAAAGCATTAATACATAATTGTGTAGGTCTGAAAATATATATCATGTTTGACTAACATTTGAAAAATACGAATTGCCTATTTGTATCATCCCCAAATTTCACCTACTCTAAAGAGATATTCTCATAATTCATCAAATGAAAATTCAAATATTCATTGTGAAAGCTGGTGAGAAAAAAAATGAACATATCCAGGTGTTAAATTTGTACCTGGGTTATCATCATTATAAGTAGAATATGGATACTAAAATAGATATAAGTACACTTAGCTATGTCTCAAAGACTCCTCCATATCTACAATATAACACATAGATGAAATTGTATAATATTGTCCACCATTACTAACAGACAAGGTCATTTTATAAATTATAGAAGGGAAGAACAGTGGTTTTTATGTTCCATTATAATGAAACAACCTTTAGATTTTGGCCAGATAGGTGACTAAATAAGTAGGAGTTTATCACCTTAAGGTTGTAAATATATTAAATATCGGTTTGAATTTTGAATGGAAACAGTTGGATAAGAAGGAGCTGATAGAAAAAAATCAGAACATCATCACTGAGAATGATTAATAAGAACCACAGCCACATGCAAATGACCTTACAGAGCAAGTAATAATAAATTCTCTCCAGTTTTGTCCTCTGATGCAGCAATGTCATTCCCAAAGGAGACGATTATATGATTAAAGGGACACACTGATGGAAGTGTGGTCTCTCCCCTGACCAGAAAAGGATGACCCAGTGTCATAGGGCACCTTCAGCTTGCCAGGACAAGTTCCTTACTCCCGTTTAGATCGGGCAGCATATCCTTAGTCTAGGGACCTGCCTCTTCTCCACCCTGCCCCACCTCACCCATAATGGACCACGAAAATGTGAGTGGCAGCAGTAAGACAAGTTTTTCTGTCATTAACCCTTACATATGACATTCCTCCTGTTAACAGAACATCCCTTTTACACAAAGATAGAGTTTGCAGGAGACATACATACTGTTGCAAAGGCATACTATTCTAAAGTCAACACAGCAAAAAAAAAAAAAAAAAAATTTTCAGGAGGAACACAAAATATGGATATATCAAAAAGCTTTGAAATTTCAATCTCGAAAATCCTCATTATAACACTAGTACTTGTCATTTATCTTGTTGAAAGCACTTAAGAATAAAATTTTGCTCACAAAGAAAATTCACAATAAACTAGTATTGTCCTTGTAATGATTTACCATTAAGTAAAGTCGGCATTAGACAAAATGATGATCCAGAAGAAAGTTTATTCTCAGCATCTTCCTCATCTCAAAGCTCTTTTACACCCATATGTTTCCGTCCAGGCTCCTAGTGTGTTCTTTTCATTTCTCGTCCCAACTAAACGTTTATTTCTTATAATTCAATCAAAAGCTTATCTGTTCTCTGTCTCACTCCTTTCCTTCTCTCCAGGAGACATTAAGTGAATGAAAGTTATTTGGATCAAGGAAGTGCGAGGAGGTTGACTTGATGTTGTGCTACCATTTCTTGGTATCTTTAATGAACTAGAACATTGTTTCTCAAACTTTAATAGTCCTCAGAATCACTGGAGGGATCCTTAAAACACATACAGGTGTGCCCTAGTCACAGAATTCTCATCCATTAGGTCTCAGGTGAGGCCCAAGAATATGTATTTCTAAAACACGTACGCAGGTGATGCTGATGCTGCTCACCCCTTAAGAACGGAATTAAAAGTCTAATTCACTACCGCAGGTAGGCAGTGAGATACGTCAATACTCAGCAGGCTTTCTATTTCCCCTCATATCACACAAGATAAGTCTAAAATTAGGGTCAGCCCTGGTAGCCCTACCCTTAATATAAGATTCATTTTTTTTAAAGTTTATCATCAGCTTGCTTTGTACAGCACATAAACAAAAAACATAAAACAAATGACTTTCCGAAACACAAAAACAATCTTGCCTGAAGTTAACTGCAATGCTTGCTTGCTACTTTAATCAGGTCGCCTAGAACACCGAGCTCTTTTAAGGTATTATTGTAGAACAGATTTTATCCCCAATTCCGCTTTATATAAAGAGTGGAACAGTTAGGTGTCTCCTGTCCTTCCTTGTTCATTCTTACACACAAACATAATCGTGCTTACTGTGTTAACTTTTGATTTTCAAAACTGGACTTACACTATTGATCTTCTCCTTTAAAATAAGATCAATGATTCTAAACTGTCTCAAAGAATAATGTTAGCATGTAATTATCAATCATGTAATATATATATACATGTAAATATTTGGAAGTTTCCCAAATTGTCTAAATTTTTCACCATTTATTTGACTGCATTTGTTATTAATTCATATTCAAAAAGAAATTAGTAATAAGTCTTGAACAAATACATATTTTTCCTAAACACTCAAATCATTCTTTTATTCATTTATTAATTATTCATCTTTACTGCTACACAAGAAAATATCATAAGTCTTTCTGGCAGTTTAGAGAATAATATTTTAAAATAATAGTGTTACATTTTGATATGAAACAGGTTAAACAATTCTCACAATCATAAGACCTAGTGTAAGCTCACTCAATATATAAGGTATGTTTAAATGTGGCATAATTTTGATTAAATAACTCTAATATTTTAATAGTGTGATATTAAAAGTGGAAATAAATAATTCTTTAAAGACTAATTTTCTGTGTGAAAGGATTCTTCAAATAGTACATATTGTGGAACAATAACATAATTCAAATAATATAAAAATTTGAAAATAAATTAATTCAATTTTTCTTTAATATAATCAGAGGAAAATCATGAAGAAAACAGTGCTTCCTATGCAGGTTTTAACTGTTATTTTTAGATTCCTAATTTCAATCACTCAGTTTTTCTCTATCTGTTCCATTTCCAAAATTCTTCCTCCTATCATTATTTCCATGCAAGTAGCAATTTAATCAAATACCCTGCTCTTCAGTGAGATAACCATCTTTGAAAGGAAAAAAAAAGGTAAAAATGTTGATGAAAGAATCTATAAATTCTGAGCAATTTGCATTTACCATTATGTCATCAAGTCTATAGCAATCATGTCCAAAATAAATAACATAATCAGCATTCCTTTCTTCAACCAAAATATCTCAATTTTAGCTCACGTCTGGCTAACTATGAAGCTACTTTTAACTTAAAATTATATATTTTATATCCACTATAAATAGAAGAAGCATATAATTTTAATAACCTGACATTAATCTTATTTGTTTCTTAATATTTTAAGGCAATACCTCTAAAATATTTCATATTCCTATATTAAGAAACATCACCGCTGAGTGGACTGAAACACATAAAGTCAATAGATATTTTCATGCAAAACACATAGATCATATTAATTTAGATTAAATTAATAGTTTAAACTCCTTTCTCCCACCGTGAGGTAATTAATTACTAATTAGCACAATTTGGTTACAGGCACACATGGTGAAATTCATGATTAAAATCCTTGTACCAAAAGTTTTTCCCACCATAGCCTTTATGAACTCTAAACTACTTGAACTAAACAGGTATCAGTGGGATTTCATGGGCCAGATCACAAAACCAATTCCTTAAAGTGTTTTTGTAGCAAGATAATAATTTCAGATTGCTAGCAATGACCTCTTTCTAATCTTAGGAAAATGTCACTGATGGCATTAAAGCATTCTAAGAAAGAAATACTGATGGCCTTTACTGAGTTACTGAATAAGTCAAAACTGAATTAATACATTTGATATGTTTTCCAAAAACAAGGGATTGTACCAAAAGCTAGATTAGTGGAACTAGATATAATGGTTTGTGGATTTACTGAGCTCTGACGAAAGTGAGAGAGTGTTATGGCAGAAATTTGATGATGTGGTCCACTGTTCACCTGAGACCGTCCAACACAGCATTCTTAAACCTGCTTCATATCTCAGTTTTCAGTCACTGAGCATTTCCTTAGAGCACACTTCTGTTCAGCTGAGATACAGTCATATGTTATCCTTCAGACTGCACTTACAGTATCTCTACACACAGCAAGGGCATCGCAGGGCATCATTTCTCATAAAATGAATAAACAGCAGATATTTAAATGCTTTAT
Organism: Camelus dromedarius; assembly: GCF_036321535.1. Taxonomy (NCBI): domain Eukaryota; kingdom Metazoa; phylum Chordata; class Mammalia; order Artiodactyla; family Camelidae; genus Camelus; species Camelus dromedarius. The sequence goes on along the minus strand of NC_087439.1, from coordinate 63,439,357 downwards.
AGCGTTCCTCATTGTAATACACACTGCAGAAACCAGACACACGTAAGTCTACATTGATAAGACTATATTTGCCATCGTGCCTATTTTCCTTACCTGTCAAGTTCTTCAATCCAAGTTCTTGGAGTCCAAAGTTTCCATCTTTTCTGTAGTTTAAAAATATTGCCAAGGCGTAACGGTCCTCATAAAGTTTTGTCCCACGGATAATGCGTAAATTCTCCAGAGGCAGGTAGCGAAACTGATTAAGAGCCACCAGCACGTAGCCCGTGACTTCTCGTATGGACTGAAAAGACACAAAAGATTGCTCGTGTTAAACAAAAAAGCTGTTGGTCAGCATGTTTAGGTAGTTGTCCAGATAAAGATGAGTTTTTTAATTTGAATTTTCAGCTTTTAATTGAATATACTAATTTCCACATCATATTGTACATAATTGCCTTAACATACAAGATCACAAGGGTTAGAATCTCGTTTGAAGTATGAGCTGTATTTTTTTAGGTCATGAATGTGCTTATAGTAAAAAATAATGAGTTTCATTTTATGAAGCATTCTTCAAGCCTGAGATTTGATTATAATTAAACGAATAAAGATCTCATTCATGGACAGACTAAAATGAGGTAAGAAAACATAACCATCAATCAAACTTTATATTTTAAAAAAAGCATATTGATAAACTTGTCGCAAATAAAACAATGCTGCATTGGATTGTAGACCGGAACAGATTTTAAACTGCTGTGTTAGTGTTTAATGCTATAATTTCAAAGAACAATCACCTTATATATCTCTGGAGAACATACACACATACACACATAAACACACACACACACACACACATATGTATAAAGAATATATATTAGATACTGACTATAGTTTCTAATTTGATTATGACCACAGTTTTTATTTTTACTGTCTATTGTTTAGATATAGTTGTCTATAAGTTAATTACTGGAAGATTTATGAGACATTTTAAAGCAAAAAATGTCACAAAAAAGGTTTTAGGCTTTATCTAAAGCTATAGTTTTCAGTAAAATGTAGACAAACATAATGATGGTAATGAACATATATGTTAATTTTGTAAAATTTAAATATAATGCAAAAGTGCTAAAATATTTGATACTATTTAATGTCAATTTCATTTTATTTTAGACCTTTAGATTTCAGATGTCCCTGTGCTCAGTCCTTGGTCCTCTCTTCTTTGTCTACTCTTACTCCCTTGTCCTTGTCTTATCCAATTTCAAGGTTGAGGACTTCCAAAATTTTACTGCCAAACTGTCCCCTGAACTCCAGAGTCATATCCAACTGCCTGTTCTGCATCTTCACCATCTTTACTTGGATGCCTCGTGGATTTCTCGTAAGCACCTATGCAAGACTGAACACCTGTCTTCCTTCCCCAACCCTCCAGAAGCCTTTCTCATCTCAGTTGATGTCAATCCACCCTTCCTGTTACTCAGGCCAAAGTCTTGGGGTCATCTTGACTTTGCTTTCACACACCAAATGCAACCCATCCTATTTGTTCTGTCTTTAAAGGATTAGGAATTCAACCACTTGGGGTATCCACTGGTATCATCTGAGCCACCATCATTCCTAACTGATTACTGCAGTAGGTCTCCAGGTTTCTATTCCAATGCCTTATGGTGTATTCTCAGTAAATGCTAGCTCTGACCTTTTTAAAATGAAAAGCATATCATGAGGCTTCAATTCTTAAGACTTAAATGTCTCCTAAATCACTCAGAGTGATAATCAAAGTTCTTTCAATGATCAGTCAAAATCTCTATCTGTGCTGTCCAGTACAGTAACCACTTAGCCATACCATCAGCTATTGAGCAACTGAAATGTAGCTAGTATGGATTAAGATGTGTTGTTAGTATAAAATACACTCTGAATTTCAAAGATTACATGTTGAAATGAAAACATTTTAGATAAATTGATTTACATTAGATATCTTATTAAAGTTGAGTTTACCTGTTTCTTTTGACCCCTTTTATTGTGGCTACGTGACAATTTAAAATTATATTTTTATGGCACTCAATATATTTCTACTGGAGAGTGCTACCCTGTATGATCCGGTCATCATTCATTTTCTGACTCTCCTCTTTTTAACTCTCCACCTTGCTCACTCTATTCCAGTTTCGCTGGTTTCTTTACTGTTCTTTCAACACACTGAGCATGGCGCTTCCTCGAGGTGCTCACTGCACTATCAAGGGCCTGAGCTTCTCTCCTTTCGTTATCTTCTCGGCTGATATCCTCACTGCCTTAAAGTTTTTGCTCAAATCTCACCTTCTCAGTTGAGGCCAATCCTGACTGACCTATTTACCATGGCAATCCTCCCACCTTTCTTTGCTCTAATTTTTATCATTTCTACAGTACCTCTCACCCTCTAAAATGCTATATTGTTTATATATTTACTACATTTAGTATTTAAAGACTCTGTCTTCACACTCAGGAGAAAAGAAGAGGTTTATGAGTAAAGGAGCAATATCAGTAGCAGTGTTTATTGGAGGGATAAACTCTTTCTGGCTATTACTTAATAAAGCTGTGCCACCTGGCATAGCTTTTGGACTACACATTAGCAGAGGCTGCAAATAATGGAGACCCTAGTGTAAGAAGCATTATAGATAGGAGCCAAGAACAATGACGAACACATAGAGAAAGATCAACTAAACAGAGAAGAGGATGCTCCATGTGCCCTTAGATACACGAGAAAAGTGAAATATAACTAAGAAAATATTTGTATTCACATATTATTTAACGTATATATACACATATATATTTGAATTAATTACATTGTAAAATATACGTACTTCTAAATCCAGAGTATGTATTAAATTATTCTTAGAAACATTTTTGTTATCTTCATAAAAGTTACAGTTGAAATTAATAGCTACTCACTTATTTGGATTCTGGAATTGAAGGGATATACTGTTTTAATTGAGATTCTAGTGTCCAAAATGAGTCTCTTTCATTATCTGTTCTGCTTATTTATTACTCTCTGGTCTTGCAAAAATAATACATGTAACTTAAACATTAGCTTACCAATCCTTTTCCTGTGGGAACTTTGGGCATCATTGCATGCCAATGCTGAGAAAGCATATGCTCAACTCATTTTAAACAAAGCCACTCGTAAGAAGGTGATATATAATATATTCATAATGAATTATTTGGTAATAACAATGGTGAAGATCCTATTCACCTTATCCCACACATCCCTTCCTCCTACTGAGCAATAATGTAAATATTAAGAGAGAAAAAGATTATAGCAAATCCCTCAACCCAAGATTTATTGCTCTAACCTTTTCTATCTGGAGGTGCTCATGAAACCACAGAATTTTTAAAGAACTATAGGAGACAAAGATAAAATTCTTGCATTTAAAAGCCACAAATATGCCTTGATTTTGTCCTCTTAAGTCTTCTGTTTTCTGGTATTCACGGTCACATTCTCTCAGGTACTCTTAAACTCTTTCTGTGAACAAGTATCCTGAAACATCTCAATAGGAAACTCCATGGCAGATAATGTGAGCTACAATGCATACCAACTGCAAATAAAATTACAGGAAACAACTTAGTAACAGTAGAATCGCTTAATGCTGAAAAGAGTCAGTAACATGGTTATGAGTTAATATTGGCAGCTCACTAGGAAACCTAGGTAGAAAGTCAAGAGATATCTAAAAGTGTCAATTGAGTTTACAATGTCTGATAAGGTCACATAATCAGGTAGTTCTCTACTGTTCCTCTCCTTTCAGCCATTAGGAAGAACCGGAGTACCACAAGCTTTTTAACTGTCTTGAAACTTTTTACAAAAATAAAAACAACTTTTAAACATATAGACTTAGCTATGAGAAGTATAACAGTGAGAAATGTGGGCTCAACTGCCAGGCAAAGCTGGACTCAAAAGCTAGCCTTTATGCTTTCTAGCTTTGTGGTTTTGATCAAGTTATTTATCATCACTGAGTCTCAGTTATACCTCTCTTATCAAGGTGCAATAACGATTAGAAGATATAAGAAAAATGTTTGGCAGATTACAAGAGTTCAAAAAGTTCTAGCTGTTACAAATACTATTATCTCTCGTAATAGCCAAGATATATGAACTATCTGTGGACAATCTGAGTTGAAAACAAAAATAATTATAACATAAGAATCATTGTTTTTAATCTCTTTGCCATGTGACCTTCGGTATGCTTATATCTCACCTCTTCAACTTGCAATTCATTCCTAAATTACAGGATTAGTTCCTTATAATATCATTTCTGTGTATGTTATAGCTGTTAGTACAGACTCTGGCACTGACTAGACATTCAATAATGGCTGTTGAATAAAGAGGAATTAAAGAGTAGAATGCAATGCTTAAGGTCTTTTAAGATACTGTTTTCCATGGAAAATGATTTTATGAACCTTCTGCTAATAAAAAACATTCCTTAGACAGCACAATCTTGACTTGTGCCCAAGGACCACGATGGTAAATAGAAATCGTAAGAATGACTCAGCAAGGAGAAAACCCTGACTCTGGTTCTGGCTTAGTACGTTTAGTCCCAGGAAACCGTCTATTTTGTCAACGGAAGAGTGAATACCCACCTACAGACATCTCTCTCACTCCTTGTGGTGTAAGCGTTGCTGACTAAAACTGATTGATTTCCATTGTCAATGTACACCTCTACAGTTGCTTTCTTCAAGGAGTGAATACATTGATGATCATTAAACCCTTAAATGCTTCAAAGCTCTTCTAACTCACAGGACAATTTGTTCTGCTCATGGCATTTGATGATCAAAATCAAAAGAAATGGAAAAACGAAAGAATTCTGACCAACTTCTCACACCATATTCTCAATAACCTAGAAAAAAATGCATGGTTTCTTGTGAAGTACAGAAATTTGTAACCATTTTTCCCACATAATATTTTAAGAAAGAAGGTGAAATCTGCAGTTATAAACTTCCCTGGATTTTCATGGGTGCCATTCAATCAGAGATGAGAAGAGATTGTACTGCTTCACTGGGCTTTCAATTTACCTTCAGATCATTCCAGAAAAAATCAGGCTTTATTATTTCTAAACCTCTATTTCATTTCACAACTCTTAAAGCAACTTTTTTTTTTTTTTTGTATTTAGTACAATTCCCTTATTCTTTGACTATAGTTGATTTTCTCTAATTTGGTACTTAGTGGGAATAGTGAATAGTTCCTTAAATATTCCTTCATCTACCTGAAGATTCAAGTAATTGCAGTACCTCACATTCCTGAATATTTAATCAGTGTTTAGGGATAATTTAATGCACATTGAAAGCAATGATACATTCTTGGCTAAATGTGTAAATCATTGCTTTCTGGATTTTTTTCCTATTCAAATTACACATCAAATCCTTGTTATTTTTCTTTAATATAAGCAACACTTTGAAAACATACCTATTTACTTTTGTTAAGACCTTCTGTAGCAAGTCAAAATAGTTCTGAATTCTCAACTTCTACACCAGTGTCTTACGCACTTACACCCAATTAGATAACATCCACAATTAATACTAACATATTCCATCAGTCAAGACATCCACAAATATAATAATGACTACTTATGATCAGCAGACTTGCTATTAAATAAATCTGTAGTATCACAGAGAATAGTGAGGAGCAGAGAACTGTGGGAGTGGGGAATTAGGAGGAAACTCCTTCTGCTGAATGACTATAGAATATATGTGTTCTCTGACAGTAACAAATGTAGTAGCAAATGGTAACCACCTCTCTATCAGTAAGGCTTTCCATTAAGTTTCCCTAGGTAATTAATTTCTGTCCCTGCCCTTACAGCAAGTCTGAGAATTTCTAAAGCAGGGAACATTCTTAACTATAATATAAGATTAAGAAATTCACCAGGAAAAAATTAAGAAGCATATAGCAAACATTACATATTCCTGCTGCATGTAGAGACAGAAACTGATTCACTATATATCTCACTCTCATGTGAAACATCTAAACATTATAGCGTATTTGGTTTTGGAATCTTGCTTTCAGTTTTCCCACTTTCCTTAAAAAATCCAATGATTAGGGCATACAGTCAAAAAGAGATTCAAAGTCTGACCTAATTAGATTAGGAAAAACAGGGTAATGCAAAATATCATGTAGCAGACTACAGTAGATTTGAATTTATGCTCATTTTACAGAGCATGAAATAACACTCAAAGGGCAGAGAACTTAATCTATTTCTTCTCAGCAAAACTGCTATTTCTAGCCACTACCATCCAGTCTCTTAGGTGCCAGTACTGCTACAATTCCTACTTTCTAAGAATCTACAGGCCACTTATTCATCACTGGCCACTTAGCCAGCTTTCAGCTCATGACTTCCTTGCAGTGAATACCACAGTTCCATTGAAAAAAAGAACTACTTAAATCACCTCTCGCAGAATAATCATCCTTTTCTTTGTCTTCTATATCTTTCTTAGTTGACCAGAGGGTTCTTAATAGTCCTCGTTCAGGTCTACATTCCCAACTGGTCCTTCACTTCCTGATCTTATATTGGCTATACTGCTGTGTCATAGACTTGTTACACTATAGTTAGGTTACACAAATTAAATTTGGAGCTTTCATAAATCCATTTACATAATCATACACAAATCTCAATTTTAAGTGTCTATATTTTAAAATATATATATATACTGTTAAAATTTCCACCATCTCTTAAAATATATATTATTTCCATGTGTTTATATACCTATGATTACATTTTAAACCTGAATTCCAAATTAACATTTTAACACCCTTATAATTATTTAAAATATAATATTGAGGCAGGGTATAGCTCAGTGGTAGAGCATGCCTAGCATGTATGAGGTCCTAGGTTCAATCCCCAGTATCTCCATTAAAAAAATACAGTATTAAGATTTATTGCTTCTGAAAGCAAGATGATAAAGTAGGCATATCCTGAGTTCACCTCCTTCCATGGAAACACCAAAATTACAACTACATATAGAACAACTATCTCTTAAAACAAACTGAAGGCTAGCAACTAAGGATATGAAGAAAAGGACACACTGAGATGGGGGAGAGGGAGCAGAAACGTGGTCTGGCCGGAGCTCTCACCTCTGTGAGATATCACAACCATGAAGGTTTCCCCTGAGGAGTAAGGAGTCTGAACCCATGTAAGGCTCCCCAGCCTGGGGTACTTGCACTGAGAAGACAAGGCTCTATACTCTCTGGCTTTGAAAACCAGCAGAGCACACAAGTGGAAGAGCAGGAGGGCTATGGGAAACTGAGATTCTGTTCTTGAAAAGATTGCACACAAACATCTTGGCAAACCATGACCAGAAACCTACAACAGATACACAAAAATAAAGGGGAAAAAAAAAGGAATGTAAACATAGCTCTAAGAAAGTCATCAAATCACAAAGGAATAGAACAAGAAGAAAAGAACAGAGGGAAACTACAAAAACAACCAGAAAAGAACACAATGGCAATAACTATACCTATCAATAATTATGTTAAATATAAATAGATTAAATGCCCCAATCAAAGGCGTAGGGTGGCTGAATGGAGGAAAAAAACAGAACAAATAAATAAACAAACAAACTAAAAATCAAAATAGGACCCATATATGTGCTGCCTCTACAAGACTGACTTCAGATCTAAATATACGTACACACAGACTAAAAGTGAAGGGATGAAAAAAGATACTCTATTCAAAGAAAAACAAAAAGAAAGGTAGAATAGCAATACTGTATATTAGACAAAATACAATTTAAAACAAAGGCTGTCACAAGAGACAAAAAAAAAGCATTACATAATGCACTCAACACAGGAGCACCTAAACACATCAAGCAAATATTAACAGACATAGAGACATTGATAGAAAATAATAGTAGAGGATTTAAACACCCAATAAACATCAATGGAGAGACCATCCAGACAGAGGATCAACAAGAAAACATTGGTCTTAATTGACACATTAGACCACATAGACTTAATAGGCACATACAGAGCATTCCACCTCCAAACAGCAGAATAAACATTACTTTCAACTGAACATGGAACATTCTCCAGGAAAGATCATATGTTAGGCAAGTCTCTTTATATTTAAGACTGAAATCATATCAAGCACCTTTTCCAATCACAATAGTATGAAACTAGAAAGCAATTACAAAAACAAATAATGAAAAAAAAAAACCCACAAACATATGAAGGCTAAACAACATACTACTAAACAAACAGTGGGTCACTGAAGAAATCAAAGAGAAAATTAAAAAAAAATTTTTTTGAGACAATTGAAAATGGAAAGACAACATTCCAAAATTTATTGATCACAGCAAAAGCAGTTCTAAGAGGAAAGTTTATAGCAATGCAGGTCTACCTTGAAAAGCAAGACTTATCTAAAATAAACAATCTAACTTGCATCTAAAGGAACTAGAAAAAGAACAAAGCCCAAAGTTAATAGAAGGAAGGATCAGAGTAGAAATAAATGAAATAAAGACTAAAATACATATAGAAAAAAATCAATGAAACTAAGAGCTGGTATTGATAAAGATAAACAAAATTCACTTTGGCCAGACTCATGAAGAAAAAGAGAGAGCTAATTAATAAAATCAGATATAAAAGAGGCAAAGTTACAAATAACATCATTAATATACAAAGGATCATATGAGATTACTATAAAAATTAAAAGTCAACAAATTGAATAACCTAGAAGAAAATATTAAAATACCTAGAACTACACAATCTTTCAAAACTGAATCAAGAAGAAATAGAAAATATGAATAGAATGGTCATTAGTAATGAGATTGAATCAGTAATCAAGAAAACTTTCAATAAAGATAAGTCCAGGACCCAAAGGATTCACAAGTAAATTCTACCAAACATTAAGAAAGAGTTAATATCTATCCTCAAACTTTTCAAAAAGTAGAAAAAAAAGGGACACTTTCAAACTATTCTATGTGGCCAACATTACCCTGATACAAAAACCAAATAAAGACACTGAAAAAAAAAAAATTACAGGCAATATTTCTGTTGAATATACATATAAAATTCATCAACAATATATTAGCAAACCAAATTCAATAATCTCTAAAAAGGATTATACCTTTGATCAAGTGGGATTTATTGCAGGGAGGGAAGGATGGTTCAATACGGCTAATCAATCAATGTGATATACCACATTAAGAAAAGGAAGGAGAATAAATCAAATGATCATCTCAGTAGACACAGAAAAAACATTTGGCAAAATTCAACATTCGTTCATGATTAAAAACTTTCAGTATTTGCAATAGCCAAGATATGGAAACAACCTAAGTGTCCATCAACAGATAAATGGATAAAGAAGACATGATGTATATGTATAATGGAATATTACTCAGCCATAAAAAGAATGAAATTTTGCCATTTGCAACAACATGGATGGATCTAGAGGGTATTATGCTTAGTGAAATAAGTCAGGGAAAGAAAAACAGATACTGTATGTTATCACTCATATGTGGAATCTAAAAAATAAAACAAACAAATAAGTATAGTAAACAGAAACAGACTCACAGACACAGAGGACAAACTAGTGGTTACCAGTGGGGAGAGGGAAGGGAGGAGGTGCAAGATAGGGGTAGGGGATTAAGAGGCACAACTACCATATATAAAATAAATACATTGCAAGAATATATTACACAGCATAGGGAATATAGTCAATATTTTATAACTTTAAATGGAGTATGATCTATTAAAAATACTGAATCACTCTGTTGCAAACCTGAAACTAATATATTGTTATAAATCAACTATACTCATTAAAAAAAAAAACAAACACTGTCAGCACTTTCGTACATCTGAGACATGGATCAAAGCATTATAATATTTATCTAATTGTTCATGTGATGAGTATTTTCCTCCACAGAGAATCAAACTGGTTAGGCAGTGCAGCCCAATGTTTATACTTGGGTGCTGCAGTCTAACAGATCCTAGTTTGATTCTTATCTCCTTTACTTATTGACCTTGCAAGAGTTATTTAATCTTAATTTCTCTTCTGAAATACAGGGAAAAAATCTTCTAAATGATTAAAAGTTGAAGATCTTCAAAAGATAATCAATGTCCTCAAAATATTATTGTTAGTTCAATTATACAAAATTTACAAATATTTTGTGTATTTTAAGAATGGTAAATAATATGGAAGCAAATATATATTTGACATGAAGTTGATTAATTAAATAATTGGTAGTACAATGTGCAAAAAGTTGTGAACTCCAGTCAGACTGCCTGATGTGGGCTGAATTTTGACCCATCAAATTTATATGTTAATTCCTAACTCCCAGTATACTAGAATGTGACTCTCAGTTAGGGTCTTTACAAAGGTAATTAAATTAAAATGAGGTCATTAGCCCTAATCCAATGACTGATATCCTTAAAAGAAGAGAAATTTGGAACACAGACACAGATGCAGGGAAGATGATGAAAAGAGACATGAGCAAAAAACGGTCATCTACAAGCCAATGGAAAACAGAAGGAAGGAAGGAAGGAAAGAAAGAAGAGAGAAAAGAAAGAAAGAAACAGCCCTGCTGACAACTTGATCACAGAGTTCTAGCCCCAAGAATTGTGAGAAAATAAATTTCCACTTAAGCCTCCCAGTCTGCGGCACTTTGTTACGGCAGTCTAGTAAACTAACACACTGCCTAAGTGCACAATCTAGCATTTAGCAGCATTATGTTGTGTGAATTATTTGTCCTTCTGTGCCTCAGTTTCTTCATCTGTAAAATATTGATATGAAGTTCCCAAATTCCTAGATTATTTTGAGAATTAATTCCCTGTAAGTTGTTTAAGAAACAGTCTGGCTTATTGTAGGCTCTCAATATTAGCTGTTACTGTTTTGTTGGTTTGTTTGGTTGGGTTTTTTTTTTTTTTTTTTTTTTTTCTGAATCCAGTATCTTTACTCGTCTTCAACATGCTGCCTTTGTTGCACAGTGTATATAAAACTGTGTTTCTCTATCTAAAGGAATAACTATGCATTACCAGAATTTAGATGAGAAAACTGCTTGATACCATTGCAGTCTACAATTGAGAGTGACAGCTTCATGTCTGAGGTCTTTTATAAATGTGATTTTTCCCCTCTCAAAATTTAAAGGAAGAATATGGGCCTTTATGAAATGATGTGTGACAACAGCTGCCTCGTTTGAAAAGCCTATGGGAAACGACCTTTGAGAATGTGGAAGTTAGAGGTGATTGCTTTTGTTACTAGTCTGTTTTTATTTTTAAATGAAAAGGGTGAGCAATTTCAGAAACAGTAGAGCCAAAGTATCAGGCTTGGATTTGACAAGACTGCCAAGATACTCTTTAATATCTGTGTAAATATTTGCCTGTGAAAACAGAAAACAAAGGCTTAATTAATTTATAAAGAGTAAATACTTGCTTTAGTCATTTCTTCAGTGACAATAGGGTCTTATGTTATTTATGATGTTCTTAATATTCACTTCAAACAAATACAGCTGGTATCTATACACACCTGTAGGTACAGTCAGGACTACAGACATAACATGAATTGAGATCGGGGTCTTGAGACTAAGTCCTAAAATGCTTTTCATATTTAGTCTCCTTATGCAAGTCAAAACTTTCTAAGTGGCTATTAATTATTTCTAATAATTATATTAACTCATATTTATTTAGTGTTTTCTGTATGTGAAGCATTTTTATAGGTCTTATTTTTTTTCCTGTTCACATCAACTCTTTGATTTAAATATTGTTGTCTCCATTTTATAGATGAAGAAACTTAAGTTAAATAATATGCCCAAAGTCACATAAACAAAAAAGTGAGTGGGGAAATATTAAAAAACAAATCTGTCTCGTTCCAGGGTTCAAAATCATTTCAGATATAACTTTCAGAAAAGTGGTGTCAGTTAGCCCCTGAAAAGTAACATTCATTGCAATATGGTCTAAAATTGTGACTTAAAAATACCATATTTTATCAGTCTCCCAAGGCAATAGAAATGAAAGCAAAAATAAGCAAATGGGACCTAATTAAACTTATAAGCTCTTGCACAGCAAAGGAAACCATAAGCAAAGCAAAAAGACAACCTGCAGATAGGGAGAAAATATTTGCAAATGATGCAACCAACAAGGGTTTAATTTCCAAAATATACGAACAGCTCATATAACTCAATAACAAAACAAACAAACAAATAATCAAAAAATGGGCAGAAGACCTAAATAGACATTTCTTGGAAGAAGACATACAGACAGCTGATAGGCACATGAAAAGATGCTCAACTTCACTAATTATTAGAGAAATGCAAATCAAAATTACATTGAGGTATCACCTTACATTGGTCAAAATGGTCATCATTAAAAAGTCTACAAATAATAAATGCTGGAGAGGGTGTGGGAAAAAAGGGAGTCCTTCTGTATTTTGTTAGTTGGAATGTAAATTGGTGCAGCCACTCTGGAAAATAGTACAGAGGTTCCTTAAAAACTAAAAATAGAGTTGCCATATGATCCAGCAATCCCACTCCTGGGCATATATCCAGAGAAAACTCTAATTCAAAAAGATATATGCACCTCAGTTTCATAGCAGCACTATTTACAATAGCTAAGACATGGAAGCAATCTAAATGTCCATTGACAGAGGAATGGACAAAGGAATAATACACAGCCATAAAAATGAAATAATGCCATTTGCAGCAACATAGATGCACCTAGAGATTATCATACTAAGTGAAGTAAATCATAAAGAAAAAGATAAATAGCATATGGTATGACTTATATGTGGAATCTAAAATATAATACAAATGAATTTATTTACAAAATAGAAACAGAATCACAGACATAGAAAACAAACTTATGGTTACCAAAGGGGAAAGGGGATAGGTGAGGGATAAATTAGAAGTTTGGTATTAGCAGATACAAACTATTATATATAAAATAAACAACAAGGTCCTACTGTAGAGCACAGGGAACTATATTCAATATCTTATAATAAACCATAATGGAAAATAACAAGAAAAAGAATATATATATATACACATACACACACACACACACACACACACATATATATATACATATAACTGAGTCACTTTGATGTACACCAGAAACTAACACAACACTATAAATCAAATATACCTGAAAAAAAAAGAATTTCACATTCTAAGTTCTTTTTATGAAAAAAAATTATCTAAGCTAGAATACCTATCAAAAGTAACTGCAACATGATTCATATATTTCTAAATTCAAAATATATTAAGATGTACAAAAAGTAAACCTAAAATTTTAAAATAGCATTCTCCTAGGTGCCAAGAAGCTAGAGGTCTTTTCAAATGAATTTGCAGAATCAAATGAGATTCTGTACATGAATTCATGATGTAAATATGACAAAACAATCCTAGTGCAAAAGGGTTGAGTGTCACTACCAGATGGAAAAAGAAAGTCATTTGAATTTGGAGAGCTACTGCTTAGCTGTATGACCTACATCATAGTACTTGCCTAAACATATGCTTTCTTAATCAAATTTTTAAAAAAGAAAATTAAGGACTGTTATTTTTGTTTAATTTGGAAACTAAACAAATTTATACTTAAAGAAATTGGCACATAGTAGTTATTTAATAAATATGCACTGACTTCTTTCCTCAAAAAAAAGTCCTTAAGTCTCTGCTTTTAGCTTCATCCATCTACCCATCCAACCATCCATCCATCCATCCATTCATTCATCCAATTATTTATTACTTAAATGTTTATTGTCGACCTACTACGTAAGAAGCACTATTCTAGGTGCAGGAGACACACTGGTGCTTAGAACACACATGGTCCCAGCTCTCATGGTGATTACTTTCTTCATCACTTCCAGTATTAGTCCAACAACTAGATTGGCACTAAGAAAAAAAGTTCAACCAAGAAAAATATGAAGTGACTTGAAAGCTAATTCTTCTCTCTTTGTTTCTTTAAACATAAATTGTTATTTTATAACCTCATGCATTAAACATCTCTTTATCTTGTATAAAGTTACCCCATACTCTGTCACACATTGCTCCCTTCCATTTCTGAGAAAGAATCTGCATTTTCCTTTTAACACAATTTCATACACTTGTGTATGCATCTGTGTGTGTGTGTGTGTGTGTGCACATGTGTGTTTTCAGCAGCCTCAAATAAACAACTTCACCACTATATATTCCACATTCTTTTATCCCTTTACTGGAATTTTACAGTGAAGAAGTCACCAGTGTCTTCTAAGATAGCACAGACATTATCTACAAGGTAAAAAGCATGTTGATTCCAAAATCGTTTTTAGAGATCATGTTTTTTTGCCTATTTTTGATTTCATTCATTCAACAAACTATTTATAATGTGTTAGAAACTATGTTTTGCTTTGGGGTTAAGGACCTATCATCTAGTTTGTGGTTTTCAAATATGCTTTCTTGAAATTCACTTTGAAATATGCCTTCTTTTCAGATTTCATAGAGAAATTTCAGCTTTTGGGTCTGGAGCAAGAAATTCACGTGACGATCTGAAGCATTTCATTGTACCAGGCAGTGAGGATACCATCACAAATTACTAAGGTCGGGTCAAAAGGGTTAAAGAACCAACTGAAAGAGACCCTTCCTGGCTACTAATTGAGGAAGTAGAATTTCAAAAACAATCATAATAACAAATGATTGAGTCTTATGAAACACATTTAAATCTATGAGAACATAATATTAAATGAAATTAATCAGCACTTTTGGATAATAATATTGAACCAATTTATTTTCTTAAAATATTAGAAAATAATCAAGTGTCTGTCCTTTTTTCTATATGAGTTGTAACAGTGGGTAACCAAATAACAGATTAAAAGCAGCACATCTTTATAAAGTATTTCAACTAATAAATAAGAAAAAAGTTAAATGAGTATTAATCTATTGGTTTATTAAGTGTAACCAATATAGCATACTGATGTAAGATGTAAATGACAGAGGAAATAGTATGATCTATTTGGAAACTATACTTTCTTTACAATTTTCCCACAAACCTAAAACTTCCAAAAAGACAATTTATTTTAAAAATTAGAGCAGTATTATTCTGAATGTTTTTCATGAATTAATGGTTGTAGGTATGTAGCAACAGTGACTGGTCATTGCAAATGATATCACAGTAATAGAGAAGATGAATATGAAGCAATTTTCCATGGTTCTTCTGCATGGTTTATATCAGCCTTTGTCCCAGACTACCTTTTTTCAAGGATGAATGGAGCAAACAGCACTGGAATATAATGATAGTTTTTCCTTCCAGGATAGAGGGCAAATTTGCAAGCAAGCCTCTTTCAAAGATTGAGATTTCCTATGCTCAGAATTCCCCCCCGGTGGCACAAGTCCATTTCATGTACAATATGTACCTGTGTGCACTTCCCAGTCACCCCCACGGGACCTGCTCCAGGAGAAAGGGGAAACAATGTACACATGAAGCTCATGCTGACCATGCTGTGCCATGGTGTCTGGAGTCTTCTGCCGACACACGTGCCAGGCTAACTCGTTAGCTTGTAAACAGGCTAAGACCTCAAAACTCTCAACAGTGCCCATAACAACTGGTCATTATGTACCTCTGGCTGAACACACCACCACCTATGGTTTCACTAAAGGAATTGAACATGAATATGACAAAGTCTGTGGGTCCAGCTGCTGATTTGGAGGAACTGGAGAAGGCAGAAGAACGTGTTGAACTCTACCATGAATAAACATTCAAAAATACTCCAGGCTCTGGAAAACTCTACAGAAAAATGTTTCAGGTTTGAATGGATAAATTATAAGAGGGTGGGGGAGAAAAAGAAGAACCTGTAATTAAAAGTCTTAAACTAAAAAAAAATCTTTACCAAACTAATCTTTAATTCTAGGGATGTATAATTCAATGATTATAAAGTATAAAGACACACAAGACAGTAATTATATAAAAGGAAGGATGGTGGCTACTTTAGTAGAGAAATGGGTTTGAGACTTGCATGAGGCACACTGCTGAGTTTCTGGGGATGGCTAGCAAAGCTCTATTTCTTAATGTAGACTAACAGTTACAAGAGTGTATGCTTCTAAAAACTCCTTAAACTAAGTTTTCAGTATTTGTGCTGTATTTGTAACATAAAGTTTATAAAAAGAAGTTATCAGGTGGTAAACACACGGAAGCACACAAAGGTATCCCTTAATGTGGAGACATTTTACCATTTGATATCTGAAATTTAGGAATCAAACGATTTCAGATTGTATGGTGTTTCTTGCTATCAAATCCTCTTTATTCAGACTCAGGCATGGAATATGTGAGTAAGGCACGCTTGTGCAGCCCAGGCAGAGAGACTACCACGTCTTATGGCAAAGTGCCTTGAAAGAGTAGGGTGTGCTCACAGGTCTAAAAGTTCTCAACTGTAAACAAGGCCAGGAGGACAAGAGACTCAACTGGAAAAAGGCAATGGAAGAATTCAAATTTTTACCTTTCAGGCAGTAGGGATTTAGTGGTGCTATATACAAGAACATTAAGCTGTGATTTGTTTTGTGGAATTATCCGCCTGGTTGTAGTGTTAAAAATGAGGCAGGGGAATGAGAGGCCGGTTGAAAAAGGTAAGGAAATCCCTGCCAGACAAGGGATGATGGCAACGTGAATACAGAATAGCCAGGGATGAGATTCAAGCCATCTTCCTGAGGTGGAATAACAAATAGTTCAATGATTTACTGGATATGGGGATGAAGGAAGAAAATGAAACAGGAAACGACTAGTTGTTTTGTTTGTTTGTTTGTTTGTTTGTTTCTTTGTTTGTTTTTTTGTCTTTAGCTTGGGAGATTGGTAGATGGGGCTGTCGTTAACCTGGGTAAAGAACAAGTTTGTGAAGAGCATTTTCCCAAACACTATACGAACATTTGATTATCTGAAGCTAAATTAACATATTCTTCTTTGCAAATTCTTTTAAATAATATTATTATCTGCATATCTGTTAAATGTGGATAGAAGGCATATGTGTCTGATATATGTTTCTGTGTTTAGTATGTTTTTTAACTTAAAAAGAATGTTAGCACCTGGGATTTCATATATATTTATGGGCGTCAACTTATATTATTCTTACATAAATACAGCACAATGGTTCTCAATCGGGAATGTTTTGCTCCCCATGGGACGTTTGGTGATGTCTGGAGACATTTACATTTGTCACACCTGGAGCGGGCTGGCATCTAATGGGTGGAGATCTGTGATGCCAGTAAACATCATGCATGCATCCCCAACAGAGAATCTTCAAATCCAAACTGTCCGTAGGACCAAAATTGAAAATTCCTGGTATAGACTTATTAATTTGGGGCAACTGCTTAATTTTATTGCTTGTAGGTCTTCTAAAAGTAGTGAAAATTGTGTCCACTAGGGTACTTTTAATATGATCTATAAAATATACATACAAAATATTTATATTAATATTCCTATAAAATCTATTTTCTTAACCTAAAGTTATCATTATACATATCCAAAAATATAAGCAGGTAGAAAAATAGATATAAAATAGCTATACAGATATAGACTGACAAAGATGGCTGTATGGATGGTGGATGGATGGATAAATAAATGTCTATAATATGGGTAAATTATACACAAATAAATTTCTCATTCTTTTTTTCACTTTATAACTTAATTTTGCAAGAGCAAAGCTTTCTATATTGATTTTCTTTTTCATTCACTGTTAGAAAGCTTACCTAATGCAACTCAGGAACATTGACGCTAAGATGTTGCATTTATAAACAATTTATAACAAAGTCAGCCATTTCTTAATAGACATAATTCTTCTTTCTCTCTGAGAAGGTATCTTTTGCTAGAAAAATTATATTTTAGTCTCCAAGCTATATTTAATCACCTCAGTTACTCAATAACACAGTAACTAATTTAAATATAAAAAACAACAATGTCTCCTTGTTAGGAGCATATGAAAAAATGAAGCCTGCTAATTTCTTACATGTGTGGTAGACAAATGCTTATAATCATCTTTTTAAGTTATTCTCATTTATTTTATTCCTGTTAAGCCAATAAATAAAGATGCATAGTGTTTCTCTCTTCTGAGTTAACTTCATCACCTTCCTCTTGGATTTGTTAATCACACTAGGCTCCTGCAGTGGTCGACAACACTGAATTACACACCCAAGCGTGGCTACTAGATTCATGATATGCTCATTAACACCTGAGACACAGACATCTCTCCCATCTCCTGGAGAATGAATGTGGGTACTGAGTCCTCATTCCAATCACTGTCTCCATCATCTTCATCAAATCATCTCAGCACTAATGTTTCATATGCACATCACAACTTACAAAGACCTTCAACATAAATATCACATTTAACCTTCAATTGGCAACTTCTAAAACAATTCACTAAGTTTCAGCAGATATTTTTAGAATTGTGGTAAACTCTAAACTGTGTTGAGGCTTTAAGTTCATGAACTACAGGAATCTTAGAACGGAACTGATATTAATAAAATTAGGGCATAGATGACATTTGATTTAAAGCTCTTAAATTACACCACTGGAAAACATTTCATCTCCCTTTCCTAAAACTTGCTCTTTTAATCCTACACTAATTTCCTTAAGAAGGACCCAATCCTAGTATCTGATGCAACCTCTACTAGCTGACACATGGTTATGAAACTTATAAAATATTCATGCTAAGGTCTGTTTAGCTGACACAGTTACTTCAAATCCCTTGTAGAAAGTATCAGTGTACAAAAAGATAGATAAAACAAATTAGGTCATGGGCATTAAGTTTCTGCAGAAGGACATTTTCCTACTGCTCAAATTCATGTCTGCTGCTGTTACAACACTACAACCACTATTATTACTATTATTATCATTATTGCCACTCTTACAACGATTACTCTTTTATGGGCACCTACTATATAGCTGGCATTGTGCTTGAGACTTTTACATAGAATATCAAATTTAATTATTATTATCTCCACTTCTTACCTTTCTTTTAAAGACATGTCTAGTTTGATTTTTTCAGTTATACCCCAATTCCTTCACATAAACTGTCACCTATACTGCATAAACACAAGACCCCTGATGATTACCAAATTTTTATAATTGCTCCTGCATTCCACAAAATACTTTATAGACACTGACATGCCATACGGGAAAAGACAATAGGGACAGTATACGCAAATATTTTATGCATCAAGGATTCTATTGAAAATATTGTTATGTTTTCCAACATTAGATCACTATTCTCAGAATGTTATAAAAAACCTGCAAAGATATTAGGAGAGATGTTGCTGTTATTTCCATAAAAGTAAATATCTTATATGAAAAAGGAAAAAAAAATAGTTTAAATTGACAATAATTTAAATAACTCATAGATGTAAATTATCAATATAATCAGTATTGCTATTAATTTTATAAATTACCATAAAATATATATGCTATCTTAAAAGATATTTGCATGAAATAATCACATTTGAATAAATGCTCTAGTGTTAAAAGACATTTCCCAAAGTAACAGCTCTACTTTTCTATTTTACTTCAGAGACTAAAGTACAAATAAGACAGCTAAAATCAACCAAATTGCTATACATACAAATTTTTATAAGTGATATGGTGATTCAAAGCAGAAAATCAAAATCAATACTATTTTTCAGAGAAAATGAAAATAAAAAAATTGAGGTTCTGAATGTGGTAATATTGAAACTTGAAAAGAAAATTTCTCTCACAGAATATATCATATAATTTAAAAAGCCATTGGTTTCCATACACATTTCTATAAATTTAAAGTCATATAAATGCATTTACTTTCATTTATCTACAAAAAAGCATAAAATAAAGTCATGTTTAAGGAAGAAAGGGCAAAACATATTTATCATTACATTTTAAAAAACCATCTCAATTAAAAATCTTTCAACGTAAGTTTATTTTTAAACAAAAATGGAAAAGATAAAACATCACTCAGTGACACAAGGCAAGTGGGTGTTTTTAAATATTAGAAAATATTATATTTTATACAGGTGTATAAATATCGTTGGGTGTATATTTTTAAGTCCATCAACTTCAAAGTATTATATTAAAATTTTGAAGCTGCTACTTGAAAAACCAATACCCTGTATTTCTCTCCAAGGGCATTATAAGCTTCAGAACACATTCTGCTCAATTTCATCTGAATTTTATCACATCATTATAGAGAAGACAGAGCAAATGACTGCTTATAGATATAAAGTAAATTTTAGGGTCATTAGTATTTAAGTTTTGTATAATTTTATTTGCCTCCCAAAACTAGGTCATGAGCTTTATATAGCATACTATGTTTGTTTGTTTGTTTCTTTCTTTCTTTTTTAACAGGAATCTCCTGTACAGTGCCTAATATGATGGTAATTATTCAATATTTATTTCACTGAGTTAAATGGGCTGAGGTTTCAGTTTATAACCCTTTCTAACATGTAGGGTTCTAAAAGGACAGATGTCTGAATGGCTTCTCTGAATATATTTTAAACCTAAAGAGAGACAATTGTTCAAAATCTTAACTTCGTTGAATTCATTCAAAATAGACCATCCATTCATTCTTCTCTTATTCCTTCATTCAGTTAAGTATTTAATGACTGCTTGCTAAATGCTAGGCCTAGGCTTTGTTCGGGAACATTTAAATGAGACAAACCCAAGAGCTTCTCTTTAAAAGCTTGGCATGTAACAGGGAACAGAGTAAGCACAGAAGTAGCTGCACTTAAGGAGAAAGTGTTATGTAAACATGACAGGAAGCGGTAAGAATAATGCCTTCTGAGAACTCTGAGGTTACAGATGTTAGCAAATTAGGATCTAATGCAGAGAAACAAGCAAGCATTTCCATCTTCCAATCTTTTAATTATCATTTATAAACATGGTAGATAAAATGGAGAATTACCAAAGAAATAGCAACATCTTAAAAATTTATGAGCAGGGCCCACAGATGATGGGATGATGGCCTAATTAGCCTTACTAAGAAACCAACAGAGAACAACACTCTATGAAAGGATCAAAAGTAGATTTCATTGATAAATAGAGATGAAAGGAATTATCTCCTGAAGATAACCGCCAGACAATGCATAAAGCAAAGAGCCAAGATAAGCCAAACTAGTACAATCTGAAATTCACTTATATTTTTCCCTCATGGAATTAGAATATTTTTATCTTAGTAATTTATTCATTAGTTAAAATTTTGCAGATTATCATTATACATAGCATGTAGCATTTTATATCCTTGATTCAGTATATGCTAAGGTGACTTAAAGTGAATCATTTGGAATACAAATACACCTTTTTCTTTTATTTCTGTACAGACTCTAACTATGTAAAACAAGTTAGAGTCTGATAAAGTATCAAACAATTTTTATTGAGACTGCATTTAGGCTAATAGTTATCATATTAAATTTCAGTAACTACATATTTAAAAATTCCTATCATCTAAGGAATATGCATATTATACTTACATACTAAAGTAGTATGATTAAAAAAAAGTCAAAGTGTTTTAAAAAGCCATTTTCTTGTGCTTTCTCCTTCAAACCGAATATTCTTTCATTTTTTCATCTCACAAACTTGTGATTCTAAACTCCTTTAGGCATCACTGGTTTTTCAGATGTACAGAACAAGCTTCAATGAAAACACTCTCAAATTTTTACTGTGAATGGTTTGGGGGCACATTTCATGAAAATAGTTTCTCTAGTGCTTGACAGTGAAGCAAATGAAGCATCATTTCAAGAATCACTCTGCCAGTTCGCCAAAATTTTACAATGAGAAATATTAAGAACGTAAGTTTTATGCAGATTTCAGTCAGGGCCAGAAAGGCCATGATTAAGATGTAGGCACTTTTTATAAATTAGAATGAAATATGTAATATATAGAATAGAGACTGTCTCAGAATGCTTCACCCCACCAGCTTCTTATTGGTTTAACTAAACTATTCTTTAATCAAAATGTAGTGGATATATTTATTGCTCTGATTGTCTGTTGTCAGCTGTCCATATGTGCTGAACATTTTCAAATCATAAACTGAAGATGACCATCGGATTGGATAAAGTAATAAAGCCACAGGGGATTTCTGGAAATTTCCAAAACACAGTATCAATGAGAGTAAATAAAATTAGTGACTTCTTAAGTTATGAACTTCTTTTTTTCTTCAAGATTTTTTATTTCAAGAGGCAAGGGATTACACCTGATACATAAGTGGTTGTCCAATGACTCAATGACTTTTTATTTTCCACTTCTCATCCTCCCACCTTGCTCTCTCCAGTTCAAAAAAGAAACACCATTTCTACCCAGCAGTGGACCCACTCAAATTGAAGTCAAACCCAAATTAGTAACATACAATTTCCGTCAAACAAAAGAGTTTAAAGTCTCTCTCTCTTTTTTTTTCTTTTTTTTAACCCTGTAGAGTAGATAGCACAAATGGAGAAGCAGCATTGAAACAGATGCAGGACACAACATTTCTTTTCTTTTTCCCACCCACCCTTATAAAATTCTTGAATCAAAACCGAGACGCAGAGAAGATTCATAGTGTCTAGCCAAATGAAATAAAGGAAGTAAAATAAACATCAAACATTTCAAAAGTGTATTAAAGCATGCCTTCTTTAGCAAGGCAGTGACTAAAACTAAGGTAACTGACAATGATACTAATAACTCTAGTTAAAAAAAAAAAAGATATCCCATCATGCAGAGTTGGATACACACAGGAGTTTGAGCAGTATGTTAGAAAATACAGATCTATTTAGTTTAGAACAAATAACATCTTTTTTACCAAATATGTTTAAGTTCTTTAGTGAGAAGAGTCTGAAACCACTACATATTATGCATGGTTTATTGTATGTAAGAATATTTATGCTGATTATATACTATATTTTTTTTCTTCTAGGTCTTTCTCAGTACAATTAATGCTTTACTGTATTCATACAGTTGAGAGTGGTGGAAACCCTTTCCACGTGGTTGAAGATGGAGATCTAAATTACAGTAAGGCAATTCTTATCCTATTGCCCAGAGTGGATGTAAGGATGCTCTTACAGAACATTGTTGAACTAGACTATTGTCTGAATGAGTTTCAGATCACACTTGCATTTGTATTACCAGTGGCTACAACACAACCAATCTCTTTATCCTTGTAACACCAATGCCCAAGATAGCTCATAGTAAAAATCACATGAATACGGAACAGAAGAAAGAAAATAAAAAGGAAAAGAATCAGAAGAAAGGGAGGAAAATGGAAAAATAAAGAACACGGTGAAAAAGCCCTAAACTAGTTCTTAAGAACTCTCAGTTGTGTCTAAATTGTGCCAATTAGCTATATAACCTTGGGTTAATTACCTTAACTTCTTCTTTAATCTGTAATTTGAAGGAAGTCTACTCTAGTATCTCCAAGATTCCTTCCAGCTTTAACTCTACTATAAGAACATTTCTCATAGTGGGAAAAAAAATAGCTTTAGCAATTTAATGTTTATTCCTCTATGTATTTTTGTCATGAAGAGTATAAATATTCAATCACTATGTTGAAATGTATATATTCATAGGATCTCCATAAGAAACTAGTATAATCAATAATGTCAAATTCTTATGTATTGTTTAAAAAGCTCATAAAACTTAAATCAAGAAATATAGCAACCCCTGCTCTTAAATAACTGACAATAAGGGAAAGTCATCATATCATCAAAACCCATTCCAATTTTGTCCAATCGACTCTGAATTCACTGGTTCCAAGTTAAATTTAGTTATAGAGAATACTAATCTGTGTAAAAGGTCAAAACAGAGACCCAGTCACACTTTCATTACCCATTGCTCCATGGGTCTGAAATTTGTAGCTACACTTTGCTCTTTTTACAGAATAACCACATTGGAAAAAAGACACAAGGTTAAAGGAAGAGTTGGTACCAACTCTATCAGAAAGACAATTTGTAAATAAACTACACGTTTGTACTCAGATAACCAAGTTCGTATTATTTGTTTTGAATGACATCCTTTAAAGGATAAACTAAGCTGTTCTAAAGAGGGTTTTTTTGTTTGTTTTTTTTTTACTATTTATCAATATTAGAACACCTCACCCAAATGTGTGCCTCATTTACCTCCATTTCACTTACTTCTTGCACACAATTTTTCAATACGTCATTAGTAAAAGAATTCATAAGAAGAATCACCTTGTAAATAAATGCCAATGCATTTATTATCAGTAACCAAGATAGTCTCAAAAAAAAAATCAGTGTTTGGGAATTATGCATTCTAAACTACTTTATTTTCAACCAAAATATTCTCTCAAAAAGAAAGAAGCATTAAGAAAAGTAGTCTCCTTCCAACTGGCTAATTATTTTTTACTAATATTATTGCATATAAATTTCACTCTAAAAACTTTTCTGTGCCTACCTGTGGACGTTTAAGAATATTTTATTTAAGATCCATCTGTCATAAGTAAATATTCCCAATAATATAAACTATTCACTTCATTTTTACTAATTTTCATTGACTTGTACAGAACAGTCAGACAAGTTGTTTCCATTTTTTGTTGATATTAAAGATAACTCATGGGAGGTTTACCTATTAACATAATATGTCATTTGTGTCAGCTGCTCCATTGGAGTTTTACCAAAGCTGAATCAGTTAAAATAAATAAATCTCTAATAAAGTATAACTCTAAACCAGAATTTCATCACTCATTCCCTGGAGAATGAGCAAAGATACCTGAGGCCAAATGTACTTAATTGTTCCACCATAAAGCCTTGTGTTTAATTACAGATTTCTTTAGAGGAATTCCTGACAGTTTTTATTAATTATCTGCATTCATTGTTCAATCATAGAGTTGAAATATTTTATATCCATTATCTTAGCTGAAAAGCCATTATTTAGTTAGTTACTTAGCTGTTAGTTTTTAAGCTGCTGGATGTCATACAAATAGAGTTCCTACCACTGGGGGATGGAAGGTGAATCAAGATCTCTAGCAGTTATTTGGAGTCGAATGATCCATTCATAGCTTCACTGTAGAAATTTTATCAGAAGGGAATTAAATTAAATCTGCTTCAGTGGTATCCATGATCATACCCTGCATTTGTTCTTTTCTGAATTATAAAATTCTATCTATTTGGTATTCATCTGGTGTGTGATATTAAATACCATTTGCATTTTAAAAATAAGTTGTAAAAAAATCAAATCCAAAATAAAACTAGTTTGTAGCCAACAAGTCAATCGTAATAACTAAAAGTGCTGAGCCAAAAAGAGATTAAACTTCTGAGCAACTGTCTTAAAATCAACTGTTATGTATCTTGGCTTGCACATTTCAAAAAAGAAAATAGACAGACTAAAAAAGTAAAAAAATATCATGTCTTCCTGTGTGATCTTCAGAAAGTTTCTCGATCCCACCACGAGATAAAGATTTTTAAGCGTGCCAATACATTCTAGGGTGACTGTAAAGATTAAATAAATGTCATTAAAATTTTAAATAATGTCTTTATGTAAAGATGATTTAGGGTAACGTTATGAATCCATAGGATTATAATTAATACATAAGAGAAGGAAATGTAGGAAAGAGTTACAGTTGTCCCTTGATGTGACATTTAGTGACAACTTTATTTTGAAGACTCCTAGACTTCAAGGGATATAGTGGTTATTTTAAAACTTAAATGAAGTCTCATAGGTCCATTAGACTTCTTAATGGTTCTGGGCAAGTACTTTGTCTCTGGAAAGAGAGAAGTTGAGAATTAAGTCTTGGGGAAAAAAAATGTCATATCCCTGTAAGCTGATCAAAACTATTAGTGGAATGTGGAGTATTAAGATATAAATTCCTGCAAGAGAAGTGTCAGTCAAATTTAGAACTAACATTCTAGAAAATTATTAAGAACTACTGAGAGGCTCTTCAAAGCCTGACTTCCAGTGCATTAATATAAACAGTTGAGTTGACTGAAGTGATGATAATGTAAGTGGTTGAAATTTTGTCTGTGCTTTGTGCTCTGATTGAACCTTTTCTTCTCTAAGAATGTCTGTCAATCAGCATCACTTACATTATTGCATGTATTTACTTAAAAGACCTAGAGAAGATACAGACTTTTATTTTAGAGGCTTTTTATTTGTGTATTTGTTTTAAATAATATAAGTATATAAGGGACTGTTTCCTAGGTAGAAAAATAAAGTGCTACCATCACAAATCTCCCTACTTCATCAATTAATTTACACAAATAGCAAAACATTTCAATTAGAACAGTGTGAAAACTGGTAATTCTTAGTGTTCCAAGAAGTAAATTATTATTCCCTTTCTGGATTTTATTGACCCAGATGCAGCTGGGTAACAGCATTCCATAAAGAAGAAATAGTAAATTCCACATTTTCTTTCCATTTCTAAAAGAAGCTGCTAGTTTAAACACCTTCATGTGGGTATTCATACCAATAAAATAAGGCAGTATTTCTTCAACAAATATCAAATAATCCATAGAGAGATATGGGCAAATGAAACTTATGCTGTCAAAAAATGTAGTCCTGAAATTAATTATTTCTTTGACATTAGTAATCTCAGCATGAGCTTTCAATATCCAGAAATCTAGTTATTTTAATACACTTTCCCTTTTCAATTGTTTTTTCAAATTAACTTTATCTACACTCAACAAAAGAACAATATACAAAGTCTTCTAAAAGCAGATATGCTGCCACACTGTCCTGATTTAAGAGTTTAATTGCTCTCCTTTGGTGGTGAATGTGCTGGTTAGAAATTCCAAAATGCTTATCCTTAGAAGGCATGAAGAAGTATATATATATATTTGGAAGTGTACAGAAAGTTCTTACTATCAAATGAATTATATTTCAGGTTCTCTTCAACAAAGTTATATGGAGTTAACAGTAGTATAAATATAAATAATAGTTTTAATGGCTTCTATAATATTCCTGACACTTTATTTCTACTGCAGAGAGCCCAATATTTTAGTAACAAACCATTCTATTCAATTCAAAGTACCTCTATTGAGCACCTATGATATAATAATCTTAGCCTACTTGGAAATTAAAACATAAAAAAGCATACGTGACCCTCAGCCTCAAGGAAATTTACTTTCAAGTAAATGAGATACAACACGATCAACAATGAATACAATAAATGCAGTGTGGTCAGGTTTTTGGAAACCTAGAGGGAGATATTTTTTTTCCAGTTTTGACCAAAAGTGATATGAATGAGGGCTGTGAAGAAGATGTAATAGTAAACTAGTAACTAAACATCATAATCTTCAGTCATCCATCATAAATTTTATCTCCTCTAGTTTAGAACTTGTCTCATCATGATAGAATTTAGATGGATGATCACTTTTTAGGTGCTAATTCATTCCTTCATTATCAAAGGCTAACTTAAATAGGACTGTCTCTTCTGATACATTATAAGTTCATGTTTTTCTATGCACTAGGAGACTTGTTTTCACTTGGCAAGTCTATATAAAGTTCTTCTTAGATGAATATGTCAGCAGAGAAAACTTGAGTCCTTGAAATAGCCTGAGAAAACAATAGCAGTTGTTCATCAACGGCCCACTACATGGGATTATATTAATTTATCTCCTAATAAATAAAAACCTGGATATAAAATATGTGGTGGAAAACTTCTGTCTATTTCACCTATTTATTAACTTTCTTTTCAGTGGAGAAAGATTTTTTTAATGAATTTCCTAGACAAATACATCACTACATAGATAAGGCCAAAAGATACTAAGTGCTCTCAAACACTTGACAAAAGATGAGCTTCCTTCCCATTGTACTCATCCCTTTGGTCCATCTACTAAATAATGTTCAACTATCTAAAAACCACACACATCTATCATAGGAGATTTGTGAGCATGCCTTCCTAATATATGCATATGTTGTTATTTATACATTTTACAGATGTGCTACTTTAGAAAATAATAAATAACCTCAAAAAAACTTGTAAGCACTCACCATTAAGTTTAGTGCCATTTGTGAAACTTAAATTTGATATTGCAAACATTTAAACATTTCCAGAAAAAAAAATTCTGTATTTGTCTAATATTATAGACGCCTTCTTTGAAAATCTCATGCAAATGTTGAAGGCCACGTATTAGCAGAGCTCTGCCCCAAGACTGATTTTAAGTAGGTCAAAGGTCATCATTAAAGGAAGTATATGGAAATCCATATTTCATGTAGTCTTCTTAATCACGCCAATTTCTTGCTGCTTACTTGTCAGATATGATTAGCTCATCACTGGTTTTTAACCTTGCTGTGCAGCTGAAGAACAGCCAGGAGTAGAAGTGTGTCTGCACTGTTTATTTCCCTATTTGTACGTATGTTATCATTTCTCTTCAACCCAAGCTTCTTGAAATAACTTTTTAGTTTGTCAAGCATTAGTTGAGTTAAAACTCAATATTATCTGTAAAACCACTTAACCAGGAAGAGAAACTGCAATCCTCAGCCATATGCTGAAAGCAAAGTAATGAGTGAGGGAGGGCACCACTCCCCATCCCTCTGCATTCAGGGACCCCCATTTCCCCACCCACCTCTGCTCTCCGAGGAGCATGTGGTGTTAAGTGCTTTGTGTGGGCCATTTGACCTGCAGGCAGAGGAAGGAAGCACACCAGTGTCAACCACGTATTAGGAAAGCTTATCAAAAATTTTATTAGGTAACAAGATACATAAAGATTAAGATTCCAACAGACGACCTTGCAGTGAAGAACACTTTGGAAACTGCTGTCCTGCATTTCAATAGAGTGAATTTCTCAAATCCAAACTTACTGAAAACTCTTCAGTGGCTTGTCTCTGTTTACAGTTTCAAGTCCAAACTCTTGTATGAATTTTAAGGCCATTTGGCTCTGCCTCTGGCCTCTAGCTTACAGGCATGCTATGCCGCAGTGACACGGAACTCTTTCATCTTCCCTAACATGTTGTGCCTCCGTGGTTTGTCCTTGTTCTTGCTGTCCATTCCCCGTGGAATGGCCTCCTGTACACCCTGTTGTGCTTGAAACGCTCATGTCACTTCCATGACACTTTTCTGACACACCCGAACAGAACTAATCATTCTCTTCCCTGCCACAATTGTGCCTATTTCTGTGGTCTACTATAAAAATCATAAATATTTGCAGTAGCCTTTGAAATCTACATGACCATGTGTGCATGAACTCTCTTTCTTTCTCTCTCTTTTTTTTTTTTCTTGGCCTGAATCCCTTTTTAATCCTAACACAGTGAGTAGCTACTTGGTAATTGTTATTGACTGACTAGATGGAAAAAAAAAATAGCAGTAGCTTATTTACCTGCTTGGTGGGAAGCAAACCAAATTTTATAAATTCAGCTAGTTAGTTGGGTTTATACTGCACTTATCAATAAATTAATGTATAAAATAAGTGGCCATATATGGTTACTATTAATTATATAATCAGAAGGACAAAAGACCATTACTCAGCATTATTAGTTTTGAAAATGCTAAAACAATGTTGAGAAAACAATGAAGAAATACAAACCTTTGAAGAGGAAAAATGTATAAAATAGATAATTCTTATAAATACAAATTCACTAAATATATGTGTTTATTGAGTGCCTTCTATATGCCGAGATAGAGATTCAAGATAAAACGAGTCAGCCCTTGTAAAAATAACTGCATGACATATCCAGCACACACCACTGAGAATAAAGGCACATGCTGAAGATGAACAAAATTAGATTATTTTGTACTATATACTCATCTATAAAGCAAACAGAATCCACATGTTATATTTAGAAATAATGACTAACAAAATAAAATACTGGCATTTGACTCAAGTATTAGAATTGGAGGTTACTTAAACTTGTAAGCCCAAGCACAAGGTGATAGTCATTTATAGTCAACTGTTTGCTTCTTTTACTTAACAGTATTTCAAGGAATCAAGAAAAAGATCTGCTAGAAAAATGAATACTGTAGAAGATATCAAAGCATTCTTCATATTCATGATAATTTATAAAATATTTAACATTCTATTTCCTAATAAAGGGATAGTGATATGTTACTAATCTATAATTTAAATTATTAAATAAAAATACAAGAATTAAAAATAAAAGAAACTACTTTCAAAATAGCATATGCTGTCCAAAAGTCATAATTCATGATGTGATAATAAACCATTTTCAGATATTCAGAAAAATTTTAAGATTCCCTCTTGCTAAGTAACAGAAGTAGCATAAACCTTATGCCTCAGGCTGTCATGTGTTTCAGTGCCAGTGTCTTTAATCATATTATGATTTAAATAAAGAAAGAAATTATTCCTGAAATCGACACCAAGTCCTCAATGCCTAGCAGTTCAACAGGATAAAGAAGGCACTTAACGAATGTTAATCAAAAACATAAATGATAATGTACAGCTAGTTCTACATTACTGGACAAAACAATCTCAAGCCATGTTCAGAAATTATCATATAACCCTTAAGGTGTTATTGTTTTCGTTATCTTAGAAACAATTGTATCCATAATCCAAGCACATTAATATACCTACTGATAATATTTTAATTTTGGCAAAGAAAATGCTCAGCAATTGTCAGAAAACAATTGATAATGTTATCCCAAAATATGATTTTTAAAAAACCCTAAATTTGTGTGCTGACAATGATAGTGATAGTTGTCTGAATGTGATAGAGTAGAGAAGGAAACATGAAAAGAAGGAAGGAAGGAAGGAAAAGGAGAAGGAAGGAAGTGGGGGGAGGAGACAGCAGGAAAAAAGAAGGAAAGAAGGAAAGAAGGAAGAAAGGAAGGAGGGAAAAAAGAAAGGAAGAAAAGAAAAGAAATTCATTGCAAAATGATTTTTCTCTCTAATTTTATTTTGCTGTTAAATCACTAGATTTTCAGTATTTGTAATACTGTCTGGTGAGCACAGTGAACTGAAGCATAAACACGGGAATATGTCTAAAATTACTTTCTAGAATAGCTCCAGCAGAACAACTTCGCAGTCTACCTCATTGACCAAATCAGCCAGCAGTAGCAGGGTTCACAGGTGACAAAAAGAGCTCATAGTGGTTGTGAATGGAACAAATTATTAAGTACTAACATTTTCTAAATGCTGTCAGCAAAATAATTGCTCTAGTCTCATTAAGCTAATGCCTCTTATTTATTAGAAGGAGGAAAGGGGAAATATTATTAAAATATCATTATAAAATAATTTATTATATCAGAATCTTTTACAAAATATCACATTTGTGGTTTCAAAATCTCAGATAGAGGTAAATATTTGCCTAAGAGATTATTTATTTTCAAAGTATCCAAATTTAAACTAAAATCTCCCCCAAATAATCAAATAATCCTAAATCTTGAAACCTGTCTTAATGACCAAGCTCTACCAACATCACATCTTAAAATGTTTCAACTGAAGGGATCTTTGAAATGATTTTGTCTGTACTGGGTTAAATAGAGTCCTCCCCCCCAAAATTCATGCCCACCCAGAACCTAAGAATGTGATCTTATTTGGAAATAGGGTCTTTGCAGATCTAATTTGTTCAGATGAGGTCCTAATACAATTACTTGTGTCCTTATAAAAGGAGATAAAAGAGACAAACACACAGGGAGAACTCCACGTGAAGGCAGAGATTGGAGTGGAGTGTCTACCAGCCAAGAAACACCAAGGATGCCAGCAACCAGCCGAAGCTAGGAGAGAGCATGTAACAGATTATTCCTCAGAACACCCAGAAGGAACCAACCCTGCTGATTCCTTGATTTGGGACTTTTAGCTTCCAGAACTGTGACTGAATAAAGTTATGCTGTTTAAAGTCCCTCAGTTTGTAATGTTTTGTTATAGCAGTTGTAGGGAACTAAGACACTGCCAAAGTCTGTACTGTGTAGATGAATAAATTGGATCTGGAGAGGATAAATGATTTAGACCATATAGCTAATTATTGTTGGAATCAGTATTAGAAATCATTATGTACCAAGCAGTTTTTACTAAGTTTACGATTTATTATACTCACTGCAACTGAGATTCTCTTGAACTAAAAGCATTGTATGAGAGGAAGCATTACATCAAAATTACCTTCACGTTCAAGTTAAATAATTTTAATTTCACACTTGAGAGGTAGTATAGCCTGTTGGTCAAGAATATGGACTCTAGGCCCATATTTCCTAAGTTTGACATTCTCTATCTCAATTTTCTATTAGTAAATTATGGATAACAAGCATATTTAAAGCACAGGATTGTTGTTAGGTTTAAATGACACAACATTTGAAAGCACCTAGAATAGTGCCTAGTCACACAGGAAAGGTTATGTTACTCTTGTCTCTTTTCTCTATGAAAATATTCACTAATGACAGCTAAATATTTAAAATAACTGACTCTGGATCAAGTCAACCTTACTTAGTCATCACACTGACAATGGTGGAATTAAAAGCAAATAATACTTTATATTCAACAGATGTTTTTAAAAAATAAAAGACAAAGAATGCCAGTAATATTTTCTGAAATATAAAAACATAGAAGTATAAATACTAATATGATACTAGTTCTAGCCACAAATAAGAATAAATCACTTATGATTTCCCTGCCCAATTATCAAGGGATTACATTGCTAAATGCTTTAGTAGGTAAAGTGGGATCTTTAAAAAAACAAAACAAAACAAAACATGTACCATTGGCCCTTAAACAACAGGGGTTGAACTGCATTAGTCCATTTACATGTGGGTTTTTTTCAATAATAAATACTATAGCACAACATGTCACTCAGTTGGTTAAAGCTGAGGATGCAGAACTGTGGATACAGAGGAACCATGGGTACAAAGGGCTAAGTTATACTTGGATTTTCAACTTCCTGGAGGGTCAGTGCCCCAAACTCACACTGTTCAAGGTTCAACTATGGCAGTAATAACTAGATTCAGATGAACTGAATTGCTCCTAGTTATTAAAATCATCAAAAGATCAATTTAGATGAAGGCTGTCTTTCTCATTTTCTACACATTTTTCTTACCTAATTTTTCTTACACATCTTTATATCATGAGGCTACAGAGGATGAGATTGGGACAGGCAAAAAAAGCACAATTGTTTCTCATTTCCAATACCTCACAATTTATAAGGTATATTGCCAACTATTTAAACATCTTAAAATCTCAAATGATTCATAACACATTCAACCAAAACTAACTTTCAAAGTTCAAGAAAAGAATACAAGCAAGGAAAGTGCTTACTATCTTGGACATTTAAATATTTTACTTACGATAATTTAACCACGTTAGAATCCACCTAAGTTCAGAATTGTAAAGGTCATAGTTTCTGTGACTTCATCTTGTCAAAAGGAGTATAATTAGTGACACTACAGATTTCTGGCATTTATAATTTTCATAATCTGATTGACGTGAAAAATAACAATATAATTATTTTTAAATTTTTTTTGCAAAATTTAATTAGGCTTTTTTATCATAAGGTATGATTAAAGTAAAAGATTCATCAGGCAGAAGAAAAATATTTTTTAGAGTACAAACATTTTTACTGTTAACACTGGTTACCTATGAGCTTACAATTAATTAATTTTCAGAGCTGTTGTTATTAAAAGCATAGAGTTTAATTGATTCAGAAATCAATGGAACCAAATACAGAGCCCAAAAATAAACCCATACTTATACGGTCAATTCATTTATGAACAAAGGAGCCAAGAATATACAGTGTGGAAAGAGAGTCTCTTCAACAAATGAGGTTGGGAAAACTGGACAACTATGTGCAATAAAAT
Source organism: Camelus dromedarius (assembly GCF_036321535.1). Taxonomy (NCBI): domain Eukaryota; kingdom Metazoa; phylum Chordata; class Mammalia; order Artiodactyla; family Camelidae; genus Camelus; species Camelus dromedarius. Next base: position 63,405,809 of record NC_087439.1, on the reverse strand, counting down.
GAAACTGAACTATTTTTTATACCATATATAAAAATAAACTCAAAATGTATTAAAAACATAAAGGTAAGACCTGAAATCATAGAACTCCTTGAAGAAAACATAGGCAGTACACTCTTAGACATTGGTCTTAGCAATAATATTTTGGATCTGTCTCCTCAGGCAAGGGCAACAGAAGCAAACAAACAAACAATCAAAAAACAAACTGGAATACGTTAAACTGAAAGCTTTTGCACAGAGAAGGAAACTATCCACAAAACAAAAAAGCAACCTACTGAATGGGAAAATATATTTGCAAATGGTATGTCTGATAAGGGGTTAATATTCAAAATATATAAAGAACTCATACAACTTAATTTCAAAAAAAATCAATTAAAAAATGGACAGAGGACCTGAATAAACATTAGAGAGACATATAGATGGGCAACAGGCACATGAAAAGATGTTCAACATCACTAATCATCAGAGAAATGTAAATCAAAACTACAACGAATTATCAATACACACTTATCAGAATGTTATTATCAAAAAAAAAAAAAACAACAAATAAGTGTTGGAGAAGATTTGGAGAAAAGGGAACTCTTGTGCAAAGTTGGTGGGAATATAAATTAGTGCAGGCACGATGGAAAGCAATACAATGCTACCTCAAAAAATTAAAAATAGAACTACCAGGCAATTCCACTTCTGGGTATTTATCCAAAGAAAACAAAAATGCTAATCCAAAAAGATATATGCACCCCTATGATCACTGCAGCATAATTATAATAGCCAGTATATGGAAACAAACTAAATATTCATTGATAGATGAATGTATAAAGAAGATGTGGTCTATACATAAACATATGGCACATTGTGGTCTATTTATACATATATATAATGGAATATTACTCAACAATAAAAAGGAATGAAATTTTGCCATTTGCTACAACATGGATGGAACTAGACGGTATTATGCTAAATAAAACAAGTCATACAGATAAAGTCAAATACTGTATGATTTTAGATGTGAAGTCTAAAAAACAAATGAACAAACCAAACAAAACTGAAACAGAACCACAGATATAGAAAACAAACTGGTGAGGGCAGGAGGGTGGGCAAAGTGGGTGGAGAAGATTAAAGAGTACAAACTTTCAGTTATGAAATATGTCCATGAATATAAAATACAGCACAGGAAATGTAGTCAATAATATTGCAATAACTTTGTATAATGACAGACAGTTATTAAATTTACTGTGGTGATCAATTTATAGTGTATATAAATGTTGCATCACTATGTTATGTACCTGAAATAAATATAATATTGTATGTCAACTATACTTCAATAAAAATAAATAAATAAAAGCATAAGGTTTAAGTGTGAGTTCAAACTACCACTACTTAAACTCTAGTTCATGCCACTCACTAGTTACTAATCTTGCGCAAGTGGATTTCTCTCCAAGCCTCACACTCTTCAGCTGTGAAACAGGGATACAAACCTTAGCTAACTCAAATTGCATTATACAAACCCATGTCACTATGGTCATGTATAAAATTGATCTGGCCTATCTGAAATCTACTTTCCTAAAATAAAAATCCATGCATGAATTCAGCCAGTGTTTCTCATTAATACAAACGCTAGGATGACATCACCATATTTCCCAATGTTCTTTTATACTTTATATCTTCATTCATTTCTTCTTTTTTGAATAGAACTATGTCCATAACAGAAATCTCTAAAGATTATTTTTTTCTGTTTTTTGAATGATAAAAATCACAAGAAGACAAGACAATTATTTCCCAGATGACCTACTTTCATTAGAATGGGTCTCCAGCAAAAAGTTTACATGGTTCAAGTCTGTGTAAGTCTTTATTATACCTTCTTGAAAGAACTAAGGAAGTCCTAAATTTGAATACTATGTAATATAGTCACCTAGAAAATCACTTTTCCCTTTTTTAACCTTACCCACTTGCTATGACTGAAAAATTTTCCTAAAATCTAATACATTGTTCTTCTGAATTTTATGACTATCAAGGTTTTAGACATTTGTTGCTCAATGTCATTGTTTGTTTAGATTCATCCAGTGTTCCAATTATTCTATTTATTCCTTTATAATATTCCTAAAATATATTCTTACATTTGTACAATCTTCTTCCATTTATTCAATTTAAAATAGTAAGAAAAAATATTTTCTTATCTCCTCCTTCAACTATGCTATGCATTGAAATTCCTATACCAAGACTACCATTTTATCTTAAGCATCCAATTTTCACCTTCTAGTAGGGACCAAAATTTAGGATTACCCAGTAGGTGATTCACTATGCTATGAAGCATTTTGATTATCCTGATGGAGGAGTAGTTTATTGATATTCTCTACTCTATGCATATAAATGAGTCTTCAGTAAATATAGTTAATAATATGATATTAAAAGAGTACTGCATTCACTTTTCAGACTCCACCCATACTTTATTTGAATGACTTCCTCAGAAACAGAGCTCCTATTCATTTTATTCATATGAATTTGGTGTAGGAAATTAGGGGAAAATAGAATCATTCATCTCTTAGCTTGTATTTACTACTATATTTATAATACAAATTAGTAACATCAGTAAAAGTAATACCTATGAGTAAAGAAAATCTCTGAAAGTAAGTATAATTAATTTAGGGAAAATAGATACACTTTAAGCTTTAATGCTCATTAAACCCTCTAAAAAGTTATTTACAAAATAAAAGAAAGGATTTATCAGACCATTTCCAATCACGAATCTGCCAGGTACTAAACAACTTTAAGGCATTTGAATAAATGTCTACTCAGGAAATGTGAAAGTGGACTTTTGTGTGGGCAGTGAATTGTATAACACTTTAGAAATGTATATTGCATTCTTATAATAAAAAGCCATAAAAATGTCTGTGGGATTAACATAGTTAAGGCTGTAGGAGTTCCTGCAGCTTCAGTGTATTTATGCATACTGCAGGCACACTACTTCTTTTTAACAAAGCGCTCTAAATGTCCCTAAAAGGTTACCTTAATATTCAGACTATTCTGGAAATAACTGCATTTTCTATAAGATTCCATAAGACTTTTCTGAGTGCCTTCTATGTGTGTAGCATTGTACCAGATTGTGAAGACAACAACCAAAACAATCATGATAATAATACATTAATAAAAACTATTCAGGCAGTTCCCAATTTAGAACAATTCAACTTCTAGCAATTTGTTCAATTTAAAACACTCAGCTAGTTACACCCATGTTATTTGAAACACATTTAGAACAGTGCCACTCATTCTGCTTCTTGGGTGCTGAAGTGAAAAGTTCAGTCTGGGACATGCAAATGGTATCTTGGAGCCAGCTTCTCTTGAGGATGTCAGATGTTGTAACGTTTAAAAGACAGAAACATATGAAGTAACAAATGAGAGTAATAAGGTAGTGACTCGATAGAAATGCCAGATTAGAAATTAGTAAATCCAGGTTTATGGGACTAAAAACTTTTCCTAATATGGTATTAAAAATACTTTAAACAGCAATATTATTTTAATGATATAGCAAATCTTCAATGGACAAAATTCATTTGAAATGCAAATTCTAGCACTGAGTTTTTAATTGTTTAAAAAATTCAGTAAATAACAAACACATTGTGGTTAATAATACTATTTTATAATAGGTCATTAAACTTCAATTCTAGTGATGGCTATAGTTGACACAGTAGGGCTTTTGCTGTAGATTTCATATCTGTTTCCTCAACCAATGTCTATATTCAATATATATGCCTTTGTTATGACTGTTTTAGAAGATGTTTGAGAACTGAAGATAGAACACTGAATAAACTCATATACCATAAACAAATAAACGATAATATACAACCACAGATGGTAAGGAATGCTGTGGCTAAAAATTAAGCAAGTAAAATTATTTAAAAAAAGAAAAACAAAAAAAAAACTCTGTTTACTGTATTTGACCAACAACCAAGGCTTTACCATTTAAAAACATATATGTTTTTAAAATACAAATAAAACAAAAGAAAATAAATCTGGTTGCTTGGCAATATTAAAAGTGTGCTTTCAGACTGCAAAGTAATAGGAACAGTATATCCTTAAATATTACAACAGTGTGTTTAAATAGCCTCCTAAAATGTTTTCTTGCTTCTGAAATGGAGACATTTATTATTCCAGGAAAGGAGATAAGTACTGATATTTTTTGCAAGATCAAAAACTTAGAAACAAACTTGAGGGAGAAAGGCTGTTGTTCAAATCTTTAATTACTTTTGTCCTACCTGATACAGAAAAGATCATTTAATTGGCCACTAGGGTTTATCCTGTAGTCTGAATAGGAAAGAGACAGAGCAAAATGAATAGAAAGGAAGTTGGATAAAAGGGGGAAATCAGAAGCATTCAAGAGAAGCATGAACATGTATGCCCGGTGCCTAAATGTCTTCTCTAGGTCTTCAGCTGAGCTAGTGTCTGTGTTGGGGAGGAAGAGAATGGATGGCAAAGTGGAAATTAAGTTGACAGGCTTAACATGGCAGAAAATTAACTTGACAGTCTGTGCCGAGGCCCTAAAAGGAGACTCTTTGTTGGTGTGGGGGGAGTGGGGAGGCATGACAATGCACAGAAGCTTAGCAAGTTTGGAGGACAGAAGGGGTGGAGCTAGACGGAGAGGGGGTCTAGTTTGCATTATAGTGTGTTCCTATGTTGACTACAAATTGAACAGAGACTCAGAAAGCCAAGTGTGACCATTCCTTCCCCTCCTACACACATATACACGTCTTCAGAGGTTTTCAATGGACCTCCTGAGCCAGGGAACTAGGTAGAATGGTGCAAAAGCCCAGCAGTGTACAGTGACAGATGAAGAAAGGCCAAGTAAGAAGGAAGGGGCCTGGGATCCCCAACCAGAAAAATATATAATTTATTTTTTATCTATCTATCTATCTATCTATCTATCTATCTATCTATCTATCTATCTATCTATCTATCATCTTATATATGGAAAACACGAGAGATCCATGCATCATAAGGGGTATAAATCAATGAAAAATATCTTCAGACAGCTCAAGACTGGGATCTGACCAAACATTCCTACAGACCCCCTACTCCTTACTTTACAAGGTGGGAGAACTGAGGATATGGAGTGTATTGTGGACAATGCCATATACCTTTCACTCTGACTCTATGAGGTCTGCAAATTTCCATCACCCAATGTACTAGACACCACCAGCTGTGGTGGAGGAGAGAGATGAAGACATTACGGGCCCCAAACTAACCATCATCTGATGTGGATGTTTGCCTTATTCCAATTTAATTAACAAACCAAACCAAACAAAAAGGCAATCGCAATCTGTAATCTGAGCTAATAATCAGTAACATTTATCTGAAACCCGGTAGGCAGGTGTTCATAAGGAATGCAGGACCAGTAATAAACCACATAATAAATACATACATTTCTCTGCTCAGCTGTATGTCAGTGAGTAAAGTTGGCAACCATGCAATAGTTCTGAGTGCTGATAACAATCTGATTCACAAAGAAGAAAGGACAGAAGGAAAGGAAAGAAGGAAAGGAAGCAAGAGAGGGAGGGAGGAACATAAAGTCATCACCCAGAACTACATCACAAGGCTTCCTAGAATTACAAATACGTAATTCTTCCTAAATAAGATTCATTTTCCTAATAAATTAAAGGAAATATAAAACATGACTATAAAAAATTAAAATAATTTTCATTGTCCCCAATTAGCCATCTATTATCCAGAAACAGTCAGATTTGATTAAGGTGTTTAAGATCATTTTTATTAAAAAAAAAAAAAAAGAAAGAAGGAAAAAAAGAAAAAAAAGAAAATAAAAAGAAAAGCAGGTCCCAGTGAGAAACAGATCTACTTGCATGTCAGTGTTTCTTTGGGGGGAAAAATCATATTCATTGTGCTGTGTTATTAAGAATATAAAACTTTGTGTTGTTTTTAGTTGTTAGAGGTATTTTTCCCATACATTATTTTATTTACATAATATTTATGTTTCAGGCACATCACTTTAAATTTTTATATAATCAAGTATATCAGTTTTTATATCTTGCATTATTTTCATGTTTAGAAATTCCTTACTATCTGAAAACAGTTAAGTATTTATATTTCCTTCTAGTATGTATGTAATTTGATTTGTATATTTAACTCCTTAGTATCTTTGGAATTCATTTTGCTTATATTCTTTCACAAAATAATAGAGTTATTTTCCCCCAGTGATTCCGAACAAGAACCTGTAACTTGCCAGTTTAGAAGCTATCATCTTTTAGACGTAAGAGTTGCACCTATAAAACTGCTGAACTCAAAGCACAGTCCAAAGAAAGCCTTAGACATCACACTGAAGAGAGGAACAGATTTTGGCCAGAGTGAGCAACAGCAAAAATAGCATAACTAACAGACAAGGCATTCCTAGGAAACACATGGGAGTCAATTTTGAAAGAATACACCAAAGTCCTAACACCACATGAAGCTATGCACAAGCAAATGGATACAGATACCCAAAACTCTACAGTCTATGACTGAACTTCAAGCTATTAAGGCCCTGAAATTCTGACAATTCTCTGATGTGGATATCAAAGGCTTTCATGGACCACAGCCATCATTCCAACTGACAACAATGTGCAACATGGAAACACAGAACTAAAACTCAGAGTTGTTTCCCTTAGACACCCTATTAAAGCAATTCATTAATTTCTTGTTATTTTCTGGGCACTTACCATCAGACCAGAATTAAAACATGTTGTAATTCACTTCAGTGAATAATGTTTAAGTAAATCAAATACAATTTTTGTTCCATTGTTTCATTTCTCACTCAAATTTTCTGCTCTCTATAGAATATCCTGAGTAAACTCTCAGATATTAAAAAAAATTATCTAAGTCTGAGTGAACTGTGATAATTTTAGTAACACTTAAGTATAAATTTGCCTAAAATCTCTCAGTGGCTTCCTATTGTCTATAGGATTAAAATTCAAGTTCTTCGACATTGCTGTTAAGGTTTCTGTCTTTTTATCTCCATTTCTAAAAATCTTACACCACTTGTGAAAAAAAGTTATTGATACACCTTAAAGCATTTCAGGTCCAAAGTCTAGAATAGATGCAAAAGTTTTTGTTTGTTCATTTTTGTATTGCATTTTTCTGGATGCACAGTTCAAACAAGTAGATATGGGTAACCATCTATCCAGGTAATTTCTGGAGGAAAATATGTTATCAGAGATATGCCCCAAATAAAACTCTACTAGAAACCACCTCTTATAATCTATCAATGATGATCTTTCCAAGGTTGATGAGAGATTAATGGGAGTGACTGATGGACTGATCTACATGGCATAGAGTGAAGTATTGTGTGGGGAGATAAACTGTGTCTGCTAATAGGAAAATCGGTGCAGAAAGTAAACAGAAAATCTTACTACTCTCCTCATTGTTAGTCCCCTGGAAGACAGATGACAGTATGTTTCTCTTTTGCTGATAGACTATAGATACCTGCCATCAGCAGTACCTCTATGACAAGTATCAATCATTAAACTGCTTAGATTTCAATAGTTATGATTGGACATTATTTCATAACTGTAATTGGAGCATAACCTTTAAAAATTATGTTTTTTTAAAAGAGAAAAGACAAACAAAATGTCTGCAAAAGTTTACAAAAGGAGACACATGTATCTTGGTAAATACATGGCAAACTGCTAAATTTTAAAAGCAAAGTGAGCTAACTGCCTATTGGTGAGCAATCAGTTTGCAAACATCCATGCACTAGTGAAGATTTGCTCTTTAAGATTTGGCAGAATTATTTCTGTCTGGAAATTATTTTTTGATAAGTTGGCTATAAAAAGCACACTTATACTTATTTTTTGGCATGAAAACCTGGCATATTTCTTCATGGAATAAAACAATATACACATGTATTGAATGCAATGTGAAGAACCTAGACTATATCCCATTAGATTGCCCCAAACTTTCCCTTTCCAAATATTCAGGTAAGTGTATTATAGAAAAAGGATTAATTAAAAGTGAGATACGTCAGGAAATATTCATACAATAACACACTTAAGCACTTTATAATTTCTTGGGGGTCCATTAACTTCCACATGAGTGATGGTGGCTGTCATGGTGGCATTCTGTGCGCACACACACGCATATGAACATGTTTGGGTGTATGCTAGGTCACTCTGAGAAGATTTCATGGTGGAGAAATAATTACATGTAGTACAATTACTGGACATGTGTTTATAGAAACATAATCTCTAAAATAAACAAATCAATCTTATTAAGTAACAATATAGCTCATAGTGACATTATAATTCAACAGTTTAATTAATATAAAACATAGTTTAATGACAAATACTGTAGTAAAATATTTTGATGTTGTAGACACAAGTTAAGTAACATCTATATACGTATGTTAAGTGATAATTCCTATATATCATAAATCTGTATGAACATTAATATCAAATATTCCTTAAAAGATGTTGTCATTGGTACAGTGTTGATAACTTAAGTTATAATTACATTATATGTTAATTTATTTAATCAGTGGTTTTTCCCAGTCTCACTCTCTTCATGTGCAAACATAAATGATTTGTCATAGATTAGATACCTTTTCCCTCTCTCACCCCTTCTCCCTCTCCTGTCCTCTCCTCTCTTTCCCTCCTCCTCTCTCTCCGTCTCTCACTTTCTCCTCCTGAAGACCAAATACAAGCTAATGTATATGTTGAGCGCCAGGAAAAAAACATGTTGTCGCTTTACCTATATTATCTTATTTGATGCTTAGTACAACATAGAATTGATAAATATTTGATCTATTAATCTCTCCATTTCCACCTCAAAATCAAAACGTTACCGATTATTGAGATCTTGAGATTATTCTCCACACACACATAAACACTCATACAAATGCCTAACTAAGAATGAAATGTGTGAAGTCCAAATACACTTAAAAGTTGATAATATGGTTTCTATCAGATATCATTTACAATCTGAAGTCAGTATAGACTTCGTTAGATAAATAATTACTTTTTTAATGTAAGAGAAAATTTTGTTCTTTTGCTTAGGATATGAAATGATATGAGTCGTTTGAAGTGAGGACTCTGTAACAAATGTTAATGATGACTGCAATACTTCCCTGTTCATAAAGAAAATAGAAGTTAAACTGTGTAACTTTTTGGAAAATAATTGCACAGTTACACCTTGAAAGTTGTTGTGGGCATTACATGAGATTGAATTATATTACTCATAATACTGTGATGTATTATATAGTTTTTTTGTTACTAACAAAGCAGTACAAGTCACTGCTATAATTACATTTATGTCAATTTTTCTTCTCTTGATGGGGGACAAAATAACAAAAAAACACAAATATTCTTCAAGTTAATATTTACGCATTTAAGAAAAAACTTTTGTAAGGGAAACTGTTTAGTCATATCCCTTTTTAAATTATTTTTACTTCTCAGTGTATTTTTATTTTAATTAAACTAGTATAAATCTTTCAGTAGAGACATAATTAGATTTTTTTGTGTGTATTTAATAACTGATAGTTTATTCTTTTCTGACCTACAGCAGACTTTATCACATAGGAAAATTAGTTTTTCCCATATAACTCTATGCTTCCCTTCTATCTGATTTTATTGACTGCCTTAATTAAAGTGACAGAATACATTAGCAATCGATTTTGTGATAAAATAAGGAATTATAATTAATTAGTTTTAAAATCATTAGCATAAATCAATTTCCTACTAGCTCTCATTTTTGCTTATTTTAGCATTCATTCCCTTGAGTCACAATATATAAAATACAGTAATGCAACTTCCCTTAGTCAGATGGTTACACAAAATATCTTTTTTCCTTTTTTTTTTAAAGCTCAGCAGTGGTTTCCTGCAAGTCTTGAACACCCTTGAATAGTTGAGACTCTCGAGCTATATTTAATTCCAATTAGCTGAAGATGCCTTAAACTAAGAGTAACAGTAACACATTATAGTAAAGTTAAACAAATAAATGCAGAAGAATTAAGAGAATGGATTAAATCCCTGCAAAGTAGCATATGCCCAGAAACTCCCAGTGTTTACTGCTTTGTGAAGTAATCGTGTTCATTTACACACTAAAATAACTGTGACTATAAGTGGATCATTTTGCTTCAATTTCTTCTGCAATGATCTTAATTTATTTTTGTTTTGGAAATCTCCTTTTTTAAAATATTTGCTAATATTTTGGAGCTAAAACCATCTTACATGTATATTTTACTATGGAATCTTACATCAGCAAGTTTAATTTGGTGGTCAGGAACAGGTCAACCAATGATTCATTTCTGTCTCATTTGAAAAAACATTTTTATAATGTTAGACCCATGGTTAGTATAACCTTACAAAAAATAAATCTGTTATTATATGTTGTTTCCAATTATAGTATAGTAGCAACTAATAGAATATCTGAGGGATTTCATAATTCCTTTCTAAAACACATTGTTACAGTTTCTAATCTTATGACACTGTCTAAAAAAGAATACTTTATGACCTCACTTTTTAAAATTAAAAAAAGAACTAAATTAACACTATCATTTATCTTTCATCTTAGAATAAAGAAGAAAAGTACCAGACAGACATTACTTGATAACTGTCAATGTTATCTTTGACAATGTTCAAGTGCTAAGACCCATCTTCATATCATATAGCCCAGGAGTTATTACATTAATGTTAAATATAAATGTCCAGCTACAAAACAGTGACCTTAGGGAAATGAGGAGTTAAAAATCACACAATTTTTCCTTCCCAGATGAATAGTCTCAGAGTTCAGAAATATTTTTGCAATATTAATTGGCAGCCACTTCAGCAGATTTCTGCTACTGATGGTCAAGGGAGCAGGTCTGGCAGTGAAAACAATGAAGGCCAGGTGGGGGCTTGAAAGAAGGAAGAAGGAGAAGTTATATTTTCCCCTTTGTAGTAATCACAGCGTGGCAAGTACTCGGTCAAAATCACAACTATGTCTGAATTAACAGCCCGTGAGGAAGATGGAGTGAATGCTACAATTTAGGATAAGGACATGGGCAGTCCTTCTAAAGATGGATTTGAAATTGGCTTAAATTCTAAGTTAAGAATAGTACATAAAATCATGACAATAAGGTTAACAAGATCAGAAAAAATCTACCAAAATTTATAAATAAATAGAATTATCTATACATAAATTTCATAACATACATTTAGTTATATAAAACTGCAAGAAGATAAACATTATGCAATATTAACCCTAGACATTACAAAGAACAAAACATGTATGTTTGTTCTTAAATGTAAGGAAAAAGAATGATATCCAACACTGAGTGACAATTCACACTGATGGTAGAGAGACTATTTTTTTATATTGTGTTTTGGTAGAAAATAAATATTTCAAACACATAAACTTTGAAGATGGCTTATTAAGTTTTTTACATTAAATATGTTTAACATATAACATATGTTTTAAATGTGCCCTATAATACTGGTTTTTTTTTTTAAATCTAGGTTTCTGAATATTAATTTAATTATATCTATTAGGCTTAAAGTGTTATTAACTTATTTCTGTAAGCAACAGTTGGTTTAGTCTATTTTAAATTTTAGATATGGGTAGTAGTCAATGAAGGAAAGGATCATTGCTTCACTTCATAGCAATTGGATGTACCCCTAAACTTTTATGCCTTCAAGTTCAATTATTTATTTTTTATTGGTCATACATCCTGAGATTCCTGTATCTTTCCCAGATATATTAGAATCCTGTATTTTCTGCCTTAGATTTGAATTGTTTCATAGGTTGTTATGTTAACTCCCTGGGAACAATATTTATTTTCCATGGCCATTAATCACTGTCACTTGTGCTAAGAAGCTATGCAAGGATTTCTGCCTAATAGCCAAGAAAACTGTATTTATTGGTAGGGAAATCCTTAGCTGCAGCTACTAAACTGCTATTAGTGCAATCCTTAACAGCTCATTACCACAGAAAGCTGCGCTATGTACAGTGTGGCTTAAATAAGAACTGCAATTTTTAAAAAGTGGTTTGTTTATCCTGCCCTGACAGATCTCAGCCCAGCAGAATAAACGCCAAAGGGATGGCATAAAGAAAAAACATGACAAGATGAAATAGCATCTCTTTTTTTGTTATGAGAGAAACTTGATGAAGCATTCAAACTAGCATGTACAAACTGCTTAATCCAAGAATTATCCGTATCTTTGGAGGCAACAGGCTCTCCATATCCAGCCTCAGAAAGAAATGCACTTAAAAGTTCCAATAAAGAAGTAAACAAGAGAAATTTAGCCTCATGTTTGCAGTGTTGACCATTAAATAATACATACTTGGTAATATCTTGAAATTTGACATTTATAATTTTGGCAAACGATAGATCAGTTTCTAAAGCTATGCACAGATTTGACTGTTATTATATAGACGCTAGTGAAAGAAAATAAATGTAATCAAGACTAATGCTGTATCAAGATGGTAGACTGGGAACAGAGGTCAGTTCTGTCCCACTCCCAGCTCCCATTATATGACGAAAAAAAGATGCTAAGACAAATACATAAATCCAAGATAAGTTTGACATTGACAAAGCAAAATACCAAAAATTTCTAGAAACTAGAAAGCAGATGGAATCAACTCTAGTAAGTGACCAAGGGGAGCCAGAACCTAAAATGCTTGCAGGCAAGAGCACAGGTTCAAGGTTGCTATATCATGGACCGGTTGATATAAGGAACAGAAGTTAGTATCAGAGATTTCTTCAGAGGAATTAACTATACTCTATCTGAAGTCAGCAATAGATAGCCTCACTATTATCACTCTGTTCCCAGACCTATATACTTGTAAGGAGCAGAAGACAACAGCCCATCTTGTCCTGAGACAAGATGAAAAACCAGTGGCAAAGCGTAACAAAAGTAAATTCTAGAAATCAAATGAAGAGACAACATAGCAAATATTTGAGGAAGAGCAAACCTTATAAGACAGGCAATCTACAAACAGTACTGACAGCAAGAGAAATAGAGATAATACAAATAAAAGAAAGTTTAAAATAAACATACTAAATAGCTTTGGGGATTGTCAAGAGAATAATACTACATTTCTATAAAACAATGAATTTTCTAGTGAAGGAAAAATAGAAGTCTTGGAAATTAAAAAAAAATATTGTCAAAACAAAAATCTCAGTTGACTAGCTGAATGGCAATACATACATACATAACGGTCTGATTGCAAAGCAAACCACACCTTTATGTATATACGCTATTTCATCTTCTCATAGTTTCTCTTCATACCATCACGTTGGGGTTTATTCTGCTGAGCTGAGATCTGTCAGGGCAGGAACAGGCTGAGTTGAAGTATTCCCCCATAACTCAGTGTGACAGCACAAGAAAACAGAGCAATAGGAACAAAAGAGACATCAAGAATAGACCCCTAATTACCAGCAGACCTCCTGAAGGAATCTGAAAATGATGAGTTTTGTTTGTGGTTTGATTCTTACTGCCACAACTCACCTGGTGTGAAATAGAAGAAAAAGGAGCTACATCAGATTTAACAAATGAAGTTACAGAACACTAAATATAAGGGGAAAAAATAAGGCCTTAAAGAAAACAATCATAACTACAATAAAAAATAAAATACCACTTTAATATTTACAGAGGTTACTGTGTATATTGCATTGCACTGAGTAGTACAATACTTGTATAATGATTATAGTGTCATCATATCACTCTCTATTTTACAGATGAAGAAACTGAAAACAAAGCGACTTAATTAATTTGAGCAAAGTCACAAGCAAAATATTGTGGAAATGTAATTTGAACAGAAACATACTAACTCTAGAGCCCACATTTTTAGCCACTATTGTACTGTTACTACTAAAAGAATATGTTTATGATTGCTATCAAATTTCTGAGTGCCATATCAGATGCTAAAAGATAAATGAACAATATTATTAAAAGCTGAAAATGGTTTTGAATTAAAAATCCTAAATCTAGAAAATAATAATAAAAAAGAATAAAAAGAAGGACTTTATTAAGCAATTATTTTTTTCAGTTAAGTAACAGAGTCCATCTTACAGAAAAAATATGAATGTATAATTTTGAAAAAAGAAGAAACAAAACTTTTGATTATTAAAATGAGTGCTAATGCAAATGTTAAACAAAATCTAAAATTAAATTTCTAAATGGAGAGGGGAATGTGATTACATGAAAGGAAAAGAAAATGTTCACTTTTTCCTCTAAATTCTTATATATACGTATATATTTATAACTGGTATGTATGTATTTTTGCGATAAAGTATTTTAAAATGTAAGGAAAAATAGATTTAACTAATTTAAAAATTGCTTAAGGGATAATGACATATCACTGAAGCAAAAACAAAAACTGATATTCCATAAATGAAACAAGGCTTTGGCATAAATAAACCACTATATGAGAAAAGCAAGAAAATACATTGTTTTAATTGAGAGAAGTTAAATGTACACTCACCGTAAGACTTAACTAACTACTACTTAAAATAATGCTGTCTTTAAAAACTATAAGGAAAAGTTATAAAAAGAAAGAAAATGAAGGGCTAGTGAGGGGATAAATTCTTTTTATAAAATGTTAAATTTATAAAAAATCATAAAAGTATTTTTTCATGTACATTCACTACAGTCGTTGTTATTTAAAAAATAATAATCATGATTGGCACACCATCACTGTCCAAGTACTAAAATAAGTCTAGAAAATTTTGAATATTTTAGAAAAATGCAAGTAATGGAATTCAACCAAAAAATATTAGCAAGACACAGAGCTGTAAAAGTAGGTCGAAGGTGGATTTTAGAGGACTTTGAAAAAAGATCACTCTAAATAAAATTAGTCTTTATCATCATGCCATTCATACTGTCAGTGAAGGAATCTGAGGAAGGGAGTGGCATGGCTAAAACAATAATTTTAGGAACAATCAATTTGAGATTTGCAAAATATATATTCAGGGAAAGAGAGTATACAAACCAAAACAGGAATCCATTCATGAAAGAGAAGGACTCAAAAACAGCAGTAAGAGCAAGAATGAGGAGGGAGGAAACATTGAAGGATGAATATTTTTGAAGATAAGTATTGGATACAGAGTAGATGGATAGTGAAAAGGCAAGAAAGAATAAACAAAGATATCATCAAATAAAGACATCATTTGTATGTTGATTAGCTAGGAAAATGGTAACAAAGAGAGAAATTAGAAGCACAATGGATCAAAGAATTCCAAGACGTGTCACATGAAATGTTCAAGGGATCCAATGAAACTCATTTGAAGTGATTCAAAAACTTAAAAATGAAAAACTCAAGGTACCACTGACCTTGCTTTTGTTTCACTTTAAAGTTCAATCCAAGCATGCCTCTTTAATTACCATTGTTCTGTGAACACCGGTAATGGCTAAATCCATATCTTACGTGTATCAAATTGCTTAAATCTCAGCAAACAGATACTTAAATTCTTGGTTCATTGGTGAACAGTGACCAGTAAGTATTTTATTGTCTTTCTATTTTTAATCCGGCATAATTTATGATGAATAAGAACATTAGAATCAATGAACCATAAGGTTTAGCAGATTTATAACACTTGATTTTTTTATTCCCCTCACTTTGTTTCTGGGTTTATTATCACAGTCAGAGGAGCTAAAGGAAGATGAAGACAGGGAAGAGGGGGGATCCTTTGCTACAACCAGGTCAATTTTTAACAAATCAAGTCAAATTAGCATCAATATAACTTAACCACAAAAACAGAAAGAGCTGTCATAAATTATAAAGATTGGTAATTTAGTTTTATACACTCAAAGCACTGAATGTGAAAGACTGAAAGATTAATTTTCCTCTTGCAAAGCCCAGCCCAGAGTGCTCTCACAATAGAGCAGATGGATCCAATATACAGGATTTGAGCCCAAAATACTAAGATTCTTATTTCAACTCTCCTACTCACTGGCCAGGTAACTGGGTAGGTTGCACACACTCTCTGATCCTTTGATATAGATGAGAATGAAAGTCTACATCCTAGAGTCACTGTGAAAATTAAATGAGATAATCTGTGTAAAGCAGGTAGCAATGCCCTGTAACAGGTCTTCTAAACGTACATAGTAAGTGTTAACCTATATTAGTGGTATGACTACTAGGGGTAAAATTATTCATTGCTTAATAATCCAGATACCAATGAGCTGTAGCAGTATTGGTAATATAGTAACTAAACTTTGGAAAATGGAAACTATATAACAAAGAGATATTTGTAGAGCTAAAAGAGGATACTAAGGGAAAACCATTCACAGTATTTCTATACATTCATAGATAGCAGATTTTGAATCTTTTCCTTTCAGGCAGCATTCTGGATTACCAAACTGACTTTCTTACCCTCCAAACTTGTGAGTCTACTTATAGAAATATACCATCCATCACAAAACAAGATACCCATAAAATTATAGAAAGAAATCTCATTTTTCTTCTGATGTGAGTAAATACGTTAGCTTGAACCACACGACATATCTTATGTATCCTGACTCCTATTAAAGTTCTTTTAAATCTTGAGCCATAAAATTCTTTCTCATCTCTAAATGGTTCCCCCTCCCTGCCAGTTAGGTTTTCAACGAGCCTGCCAACTCCTTCTAGGGAACTGTTTCCAAGTCAGTCTTCTGACTCTTTGTTATTTTTTTTTTAAATTTTTAAAACTAGACTGATTTATCCCAGGACTTTGAGATATCCATTACCTGGCACTTCATTAAAAAGAAAGCAACAGGAAACTTTTGAGGTAAATACCTAACAACTGCCTTAACCAGTTCAAATGAGCCAAGGGAGAATAGATGGGGGAAGACCATTTTTTTATCACACTCCAGAGAGATGTTAACCATTTAATATTTTCTTGAATGCTACCAGGCCCCCAAAATTATGTATTAAAATTTGATTTGTATTCTAAGACCATTCCCTTTTGAGCCCAACTGATATTCCATGTGTGTGTGTGTGTGTGTGTGTGTGTGTGTGTGTATGTATATGTATGTGTGTATATATATAAATGTGTGTGTGTGTGTGTGTGTGTGTGTGTATACATACTGCCCCTCTTGAAATATTGAAATAGAAGTCTGGAACATCTTTCCACTAATTCTTCTTTCCCCTGCTTCTCATTGGCTCTTACTTAATGTTTCATTTGCATATTTGCAAATATTGCCAATATTACCTTGTCGTTGTTTCTCTAATACACTCTGCCTCAAAATTGGCTATGTGATTAAATTAACTTCAATAGATGCGTATTAAATTATCAACTGCAGAGTAATCTATTGCTTTTGAATCTACAAATGAACCACACCAGAGGCATCAACATATGTAATTCTTTGAGTTCAATATTAAAAAGAAAGAAAGAAAGAAAAAGATTTGCAAGACATGAAATCCTTTTGAACATGAGTCAAAGTCCTGCTGGTTACCTAGAGTTGGTTATAAAGCACAATTTGAAACCTTGTGGCCATGACTTCCAGAGGGCAGATCTAGAACATCTACAGTACCATCTTTTAAACCACAGTAATGGAGAACTGGATACTAAAACCATTCATTTCTACACTGAGATACATGTTTATTGGACATTGCTGAAAGCTGTAGGCATGAATAATAAGACAGAATTTGTATGATCTGTAAACAGGAAATTAGAATATGATAGAATGTCTGTAATAGTGGGTAGGCATGGAAAATACATAAGATGTACCTTGGAGAGTCAAGGGAGGCTTCCTAGAGGAGGTGATAACTAAGTTGAGTACAAATTAATCAGACAAAGAATTTTGAGAGAATGTCCTAAACCATGACAGCAGCAGATACATAAGCCTGGAGGTAAAGATACCGTAGGAACACCATGTGAAGATCAGAAAAGCCCCTTATTGGATAGCAATAATATCTGATCAATTTAGGTGGTATATTATACAAAAGTGGCTCTTAAAATAAGCATGAAAGTTTTGCAGATTGAGCTAAATTTTATTTTATATATTTTTATTTTTTACAGTATGTTAAAGATAACCTAAAAGTTACATTTCAAGATGGAAAAGAAGTGTTCCTATAAAACTGTGATGTGCTTCTGAAAAAACTAAATAAAAATGTCAAACTATTTTAAATCTGTACAAGTATTAAAACTGATTCAATTTCTAAAATGAATGATCAAAAATCATCACCTAACCAATGACACCATACAGAATAGACCTGAATGTGTTGTGATAAAAGTGTTTGGAGGTATTTAGAAAACTCCTAATCTCAGAATCTTTCCAATTAGTCTCTATCCTAGGAAATGGAGAATTGAATTTTTTGAAAATAAATACACTGAAAAGGTTTTATCTGTATCATTAAATTAAACCTATAAAGCTTTTTACAAAATGCCTCTTCTCTATATAATACTAAATTTAAAAAATTCTAAATTAATAAATCTTAAATTAAAGTTCACCTCAGAGTTCTAAAATATGAAATAATGTTCATGTATATACTTATTTTTCTAGTTAGAATCTCCCCTAGTAGCACTGAGAGGTCCATATAGTATGATTCCTATTATAAATACACCTGTGAAAAACCATCCAACCCCCCAAAAATTATTAGGGAGATTTGTGTTCTTCATACATTATTTTGAAAATTTTGATTTGATACTGCCAAAGGATATCAAGTTTCACCTGAAAATTAAAAGAAACAAAATCCCAAAACTCAAAAGTTAGTCAAATAAATGCATTTATAGAGCACAGGTTGGCCACTGGCATAGTTTGTGGTCAGAAGCATCGACACGCCAGGTTTCATATCATGCTCAGTGTACTCAATTTCTCTGGGTCAACTAGCAAAGCAAAGAACTGTCTTATAATAGTTAAGTTTCCAAGCTCATCTACCTTCCCAGTTTATAAGAGAAAAGAATTCCACTGCAAATACATTCCTTGAAGGTATGCTGTATTTTAATAATTCTAATCTGCACACCCCTCCACATTTTAACTTCACAGAGATTGGGATGCATACTAAAATTGATGATAAGAAAGCACTGTATCACAGTTCAACGAGCACATGTTTCCTTTATTACCTAAAATAATAAGTCAACCTAAAATGAATGGTTCCAGATTTGCTGAAATATGGTTATGCTGCTACAGCTGCTAATATTAATAATGTTCATGGTAATAAGTAGTAAGCAGCTAACAGTTATTGATCACTTTTAATGTACTAGACCCTGTTTGACAATATTATTTGTATAAAATAATTTAATTCTTAAAAATTTCAATGAAGGGAGAAGTTAATAAAAATGTGGTTGAACTGGCAATAAGTTTATTTGATTACTTCTGCTGGAATTCAGATCCCTTTTTCTGATTACAAAAGAAACAAACAAAAAAACCCTTTAAATTCAATCAGGAGGATATCTGGACTATATACTATTCTGTCTTAAAACTATCCAAAACTTCAAAGTAATATTAGTCTATATGTATTCTTTAACTTTTACTTCTTAACCATATCATAAAGTGACTGTATGCTGTCAGTTCTTCTTATGGTTAACTACCTTCTTAAAACTTATAAGTGAATATAATTATGAATGAAAGGAAATACTCTAATATCAATTTTTTAATTCTTTTTTAATCAATAGAGAGAGTGATCTGCTACATTTGGAAATTATTTAGTTCTAGTCATCCATATACCTTGCTTATAGAAATATTTTCCCAATTTGCTAATTATTGGACATAAATAGAAGCCTTATTAAAATCAATATTCTTCATAGTCATAACTTATACTTACCTAATCTGTAAGTACTACGTAATTGTAAATAAATCAACTTTATGCTTACATCTGTGATAATCTGAAGTCACCCAGATAAAGACATCAATAAAGGACATAATTAGTAAAAATAGCCCCTTGACCAATTTTATTGCTATCTGACATTAAGAATAGTTAGACAACAGTTCCGAATTTTCTTTTTAATTTAAATGTCATAATAAAACTAAGCCAAAAGCCATCCTTAATCAAGAAAATTGGCATTATTCCTAAAACAAAATATTTTACAACATGCTCATAACAAACACTAGCAAAGGACATTATATGGATTGGACACTCAGAAAATATTTCATGAATGGACAGGTGAATGAATAAATGAATGAAAAACATAAGCATATTCATCTATCTTATTTTCAAAAACTTCTCAAGTTAATATTTTTATGTTTAAAAGATATTTGCAGTTATCTTATTGAACTGCATTTTTGCAACCACATAAACGAGAACAGTTCTAACTTTAATTGCATTCATTTATTTTTCAGTCAGCATTGTTTTGTCCTACCAGACTCTAAAAAAGTTCTTTAAAAGTTACAAAATGCAAATTATGATATATTAAAAGTTACACTAAAAAGAGCACCTTGAGTTTAAGAGTGCCATTTATTTTTGGATCCCCCATTACATAGGCAAGATATATTTATTCACTGAAGCAATCATTCATTTGCCAAATGTGTTCTGATTTCCATCATGGTAGGCTCAGAGGATATGAAGATGAATAAAATGTATTTTTCATCTTTGAGGAGTTCATAGTAGGTATTTAACACAGGTTTATTGAATGAGTGACTGAATGAATGAGTATGAAAATTGAGAAAGACCTGCACGTTAAATCGTTGTGTTTACAAATACACAGAAGTGAAAAGGCAGCGACTACATTCATTTTAACAGTTCACAACACGGTACCCTATTCTTGAAACCACGTATCTTAAAATGACTGACATCCTCATAGATACTACTGGCTAAACTGGATGAATTTCATAAGAGTATATTTAGTGCCATCCACTATATTAGAACTTTCATAGGTGGTGAGCATTACTTCAAAGTTGTCAAGAGTGTGAATAGAATCACTTCCCAAGAGAAAATTAAGAACTGACAGCATTCAAAGATCTGCATTTGTCTGTGGAATACATCTATTCAGTCATTCAGTCCCAGCCATGTAAACCAGCAGCTGCTCCCACTTACTCAGAGAGTAAGATCCATGCTTGACATGACATCTGTCTTAGCCCTTGGGGACAGAGCTCGCATGATTAGGTCTATACTGAACATGGTTCTTTTCAGAGATTTAGAAGCAAGTATCTATGAAACAGAAAACTTAAAGGTTTTCCTGAGTGGAAACTATAGTCACATGTTCATCAAAATAAAAATAACTGAAACTTGTTCTTAAATTATAGCTACCATAGTGTGTTGAATGGTGGCTCCCCCAAAAGTTATGTCCACCCAGAACCTGTGAATGTAACCTTATTTGGAAACGATTTTTGCAGATGTAATTAAATCAAGGGTGACAAGATGAGGTCATCTTTTTTAGGCAGGCCCTAAATCCAAAGACAAGGGTCCCTGTAAGAGAAAGTCAGAAAGATATTTGAAACCTGTGGAGGAGGGAGCCATGTGAAGACAGAGGCAGAGATTGGAGTTATGCAGCTGTAAGCCACGGGACACCTGGGCTACAGGATTCTGGAAGTGACAAGAAAGGATTCTCCTCTAGAGGGAGTGACACCTTGACTTGGGCCTTCTGGCGCCTAGAACTGTAGAGAACATCTGTTGTGTTAAGCTACCAAGTTGTGTTTCTTTCTTATAACAGCCACGGGAAACTAAGACAGCTGCCAAGTGAAGACTATTTTCAAAATAGTATATACTCATTAACATAAGGGAGTTGAAAGTTGGTAGCGTATTACTTAAATGAGATTACTGGCTTATGTTTAGGATTAGAATTAGATCTGAAAATGTAGCAATAAATTAAGCTCATCATTCTCCCCAGTCTATGTCTCCCCACCTTTATTTTCTATCCCAGTGAACAGTTTCATTGTGTAAATAACAGCCCAAAGCTGAAATTGGGAGTCTTACTGAGATACTTTCTTACCTCCATTTCTTTGACCTAAATGTTTTTGAAATCCTTATCCTTCCATCCACCTCTATTCCTACTAGACTTCTTTAGATATAGAACATCTTTTTTGTCTATTGAATATTCCTCTCCATCCTCTGGTCATATCCACATTGTAATTCCCCTGTCCCTCAGACACCAGAATAATCATTCTATTACATCCATTCATTCCCTTTTTAAAATCCTTACTAAGTTTTCCTTGCCTGCAGGATAACATTTTACCTACCCGGGAATGTTCTTCAAGGTGCAGTCCCTATGTATTTCTCTCACCTCTTTTCTGACCAAGCTAGCACAGAACTGAACAGAGCAGGCTTAACTGCCTCCTGTGGGCTCACGGAGTATGCCGAGACTTCTCTGTTACAGCATTTATCACATTGCTGTATAACTCCTTGCCTGCCCTACTGGACTATGTCTCCCTTGAGGGCAGGGATTAGGTATCACTTACCTTTTAGTCCTCAGAAACTTGTAGTATAGTAGGAGTCTCAAGTCTAACTAGGATCCCATTGGTCTGAGAATACTCAGTATGTGTGTCCATTTGCAGCAAAAGAAAAGAATTCTTACTATCACTATTTTAACTTTCCAGAGGAAGACTGTATATCTTGGAGAATGGCTAAGGAACACAGTGAGGATGTATCCAGGGCCAGCCACCTGAAACTGGAAGAGACCGTGATGAACAAAATAGAAGGATGCATCATAAGCCACTCTAATGTTAGGGCCAAGGCAAGGACACTGCTTGTAATTTTAGAGCCTGGGTAAGTGTACTGGGGGTTGAATAGTGTCCCTTCCAAATTCATGCCCACAGGAACCTGTGAATGTGACATTCGGTAACAGAATTTTTACAGACGTAATCAAGTTAATATGAGGTCACACTGGATCAGAGTGGGCCCCAAATCAAGTAATGACTGGCATCCTTATAAGAAGAGGAGAATTTGGACATAGAGACACAGCCACACAGAGAAGAAGACCATGTAAAGATGGAAGCAGAGATTGGAGTGATGCCCCTATACACCAAGGAATGCCAAGGATTCCTACAACCACCCAAAGCCAGAAGAGGCAAGGACGGATTCTTCCCTAAAGACTTTGAAGAGTTGATGTCCTGCCAACACCTTGATTTCAGACTTCTGACTCCAGAACCATGAGAAAATAAATATGTTGTTTAGCCACTCAGCTTGGGGTACTTTTTACAGTGGCCCCAGGAAGTGAATACAGTAACTAAACAAGATTCTGAGTGTGGGGAATAGCCTTTTCCTTACTTCTTTGTGAGGCACAACTTGGACTTCATGACCATGAACTTCAGAATCTCTATCTCTGGGAACACTAGAGAAAAATCTCTTTTGACCCAGACTCAGCACTGTCACTGTGAATGCTGGCCAAAATAGCAGGTGTGAGATGCCATTTGTAAGTGGCTTTAAGAACAGCCAACATTAACAAGGGAAGGTCAGAGGGGAAGATTATAGAATAACGTTAACATATATAGCCTATGTGACACATCTCTGAGGTCTCCCAAAAATAGGTAGACAAGATTTTTGAGGAGAGCTGTGTGTCCTAATTAAGCAGATCATGGTAAGAACCAAGAGTTTATCTTTGGAAATAGCCCTATATTAACATTCTTTTAAAACTCAGGTTTGATACATTACTGGCATGCAATAAATGTTTCTTAAATTATTTGTTTCATTATTCACATGATTAAAGATAACAAGAAATAGTTGCCAATGCAAAAGGAATAAATTATTTTCAAAGGAAAATTCTCATTTTATGATAAGAATGATATTGATTAATTCAAATATTTTATGAGAACCTACTACATATGAGGTGTTGGAGGAAGGGGAAGAAGTTATGAAATACAAAGAAAAGAAGATACGCTCTTTTGCCAGATGGTCCACTGTCTAGTTGGTAAGGCAGACGTGAAAGCAGATAATGTTAATCATATTTTATAAAAAATATTGCAATTGAGGAAAACTCCTCAGAGGGTATATGTGAATTGCTTTCTGAAAATTTAGTATGCAGGCATTTTCTCTGAAAAGAGAATTGCAGAATTTGCCATGACCTAGAAATATGAGAAACGATGACATATTACACTATTTTGGTGGTATTAAGGTTTAGTGCTCATGAAAGATACAGAATGTGAAACGTTTATGTCATCCTTGGATTTGTGCTTTCTTAAGCCGTCTCAGCAAAGTATGTGTGAGAGACTGGATTAAAGGCAGAGAGAAATTTAAAATACTATTTTATCTTATCAAGGCAAAAATGTCAAAGTCCTTAAGTAAAGTTATTTGCTCCTACTCATAGTTGAAATTTTTCATAAATTCAAATTTCCACATAACAAATAATTATATGCATGAATGGATCTATATTCCTTTCTCACCTACTGTCCCTTCTAAATTCTAAGTGAAAACACCAGGCAGGTATAGTTTAAAATTACAGGTGTTAGAACCTCTCAAATAAAAGTGAAAGAAAATCTGCAAAAGCTTGCTCGTCCATGTTTGCACCTCTCAAAATAATATAAACTTCATTGAAAACCTATTAGGCAGTTGTATACAACAAAAGATTGAGGACCTAGGAGAGGTCGTATCAATGGGGATAAGGCACCTATGCCCAGGGACTAGCTCTAGGAATGAAAGTAAAGAATCTGGTTTAGGCAATAGCAGGAAAGAAGCCTGATCTTGAGGATAAGAATTGCTGAATCTAAAGTTCCTAAAATATTTCTCTCCAAGGATACGAATTAGTCTCTAAGTAGCTTTGACCAATTGAAAGGGACAGTTATTAGGAATAAAATGAGTATTTAACAACTGGAAGAATCAGGGAGGCTTCATGGAAGAGGCATTATTTTATCTGTGTCTTCAACAGGCTCATTAACCGCAATTTGCAGAAAGAAATCCAAAAGGACAAGTAAACTTATTAACATTGGGTTATCAGCCACATAATTCAATCCCAGGAAATGATTCTCCCTATAAACAGACTGCTGAATTCTTTACTGAGAACTCACTAGGAAAATAAAAAAGATCCAAAATTCCAATCTCTAGTTAAGGACAATATTACAAATGGATAGAATTCATGGCTCTAATTCTGAAGCTTTTTCAACTAGTGGCCACTAGGTCAAGACAAATGTAGATATGTTTTATTTTTTAAGAATATATTTGTGTACATATTATATATATTTTAAATTCTAAATGTGATTTTGCTTTCATTAGAGATGAAGTGTAAATGGTGATGGAAAGCAAAGAAATCTTTTCAAAAACAAATGCATTGAATAATAGCAAAGGGCATTTAGGAACTGAATAAGTAAACCTGATTTTATATAAAACATTATTCTTTTTGAAGTTTTCACCCATGTAAAAGCTCCTTTTGTGAAACTAGGTTTTCATCATCTCCCACAAACAAAGTATAATGCCAAGGAAATATTTAAAAACATCAAAATGGTTCCTTACAGCAAAATACAGAATATGCACCCAGCCATACACTGATTTTAACGAGCTTGGGTTTTCACGTAACACATCATAAAACCATTATTACAGTGGCACCTGCTAGTGCAGCTCGAGCTTTAAGTACAAAATCCTTGCAAACTCTACACTTACCAGTTTGGAATGCAGTTCAAAGCAACTTCCTTTAAAATAAAAGTATTCATGTAAATGCCCATTTTCAAATAGGTATAGGCTATGTAAAGATGACTTAAAGTGAATTCAGAAAACCTTAAATCTGTATTACTCAAGATGCAATGCAGAGATCAGCATATAGAGGTAACAAAAAATAAGAGGATGCATATTGTATGCTATTGTAAACAGAGGGTTGGTAACAAATATTTTAGACTTATGTTATCTTTAGAGTATGATTACATTGATTAAATCTGGGCATTGTTTTTTGAAAAGTATTTGATCTCACTGAATTAAAAGCTTTGAATTAGAAGCTTTTTTTCACTCCTTACCCCTGCTCTCTCACTCCAAAGAATCTAAAGAGTATGAATATTATGGAGTGTGTAGTTCAGAACAACTCAGAGGTGACAGAAATCACCTGAGTGAGTGTAACAGCTCAAAGGTCATAGAAAAGACATTCTGTCTTTATTTTTCAATTATTTTTTCTGCTTAAAATTAATCTGAAATTGTTGTAAAAATTACAAAGCAGATAGATGTGAAAATATATATTTTACCTAATACTAAATATTGAAAATAATCGATGTTCTCTCTCAAACTCAGGCACAAATTATACTGACCCTTTTTTCTTTCCATATCTTTGCATATTCTGTTTCTCTAGTGAGAATACACTCCCTCCCTTCTTCACCCGATGAACTTTCATGCATTTATACTTCCAGAATATACTCAAAACCTCCTTCTTTTTAGAGTTAACATTCCTTGTGTCTCTTTAAATACTTTGATAAGCTTCTACTGTGTTACTAATAAAAATTTGATTATATATTCTCTACTAAGTATAATATAAGTAATATTTAATGTATAAAATGTTATGATTTATGGAATACCTACACAGGTACAATAGAAACATTATATATAATAGATTTCACATAAATATATACACATCATATATATAATTTCATTGAATCAGATTTAGAAAGTTAAGTGTTTACTTAAAGTCACACATCTTGTAAGTATTTATTTCTGTATTTTCCTCCCCATCAAACTGTGGACTCCCAGAAGCCAAATAAAGTGTCTTAATCTTTTTAGTCCCTGGTAGGTTCTCAATAGATGTCAGTTAAACAATAAAGTTTCTATAAATGAAAAATGGGAACCATATTATTGAGAAAAATCAACTTACCTGAGAGTATTTCTTATACTTTAAATATACGTCCTTTTAAAATTCCTCATACAAATAATAGTTTACTTTTTAGTTTACTTTGTTCAGATTAGATAACATGTATAATTAAATGATACATAGGTGTGATAATTTTTCCAATCATTTCAGGAGCTTATAAAATGTTTTCAGTATATTAAGGACCTAAGTACATATACGATCCTTAAAATTTCTTGATTAATCTAAAAGCACAGTTACTCATTTTCAAAACTAATGCATTACTTCTTGTAATATGTCAAATGTGAATGATATTGTTAAAGGAAACTTCTTGCCTGTTCAATAATAATAACATTTTTACAAACCAATTGATATCAGTCTTGTACAGTTTGAGCCTTCAACATATATTATTTAATTTTTGAAATAATTCAAATATGTACTGTAAATATCATTTGGCAAACGAAGAAACTAAGGAACAGAGAAGGTAAGTAATGTGTCCATGGGCACATGACTAGTAAGTGGCAAATCCAAGATCAGAACACAAGCAATCTAGCTCCTGAGTTCACATTCCTACCATTGTTCTCCACTGCCTCTTGTATCCACCCTTCACATCGTCTCATTTGGACACGGAGATACAGTGTTTTCGCTTCACTAAATAAATCTCATAATCTACAACTATTCTTCTTGCTTTGAAATACATAATTAAGAAAACTTAATTCTTAAATACATAATCAACATGGAATTTAATTCTTAAACATGTAACTGGCTTTTAATAAATCATGGATAAAAGTTAAATTAATAAATGATCATGATGTTGTTTTTTCTGCACCCTTTATTGACACCTAATTTGAACCTTATAAATTTTTCTCCCCTTTAAATATTTTTCTTCCTATTCCAATCCACTGCTAAGGGAGATTTTATTCTATTTTTTGTTTGTTTGTTTTGGGGGGGAGGATAATTGGGCTTATTTATTTTAATTATTTTTTAATGGAGGTACTGGGGATTGAACCCAGGACCTTGTGCATGCTAAGTGTGCACTCTACCACTGAGTTATACCCTCCCCCCAGAGATATTATTCTGAATGCAAATCTGTTTTCTTTCTTCAGTCTCCAATGACTGTCCACTGCCCTTGGGATACAGTCTGAACCCACACCAGGGATTTCAAGGTAGACAAGAAAAGTCTTACAAAATCAAAAGAATGACCAACTAACTCCCACGCAAATCTTCCACTCACTACTTTGTGCCTGAGGCCACTTTCCCTGAATTGCCCTTAGCTTTATTCCTTTCCTAGAGTTCCTACTCAAGAGTCCCCTCTTCTATCACTTGGCCATGATACTGATACTTTTCAAACTTCTTTGTAATTGTTTGTGTCTGTCTTCCCCACATACTTTGAAGCTCTCCGAATATCTCTCAGTCCAACCACTCAAATGAGGGTAGTGCCCATAACCGTCAATCTCAAACTCCTTGCAGCCCTCTCCCTCCTCCCGCCCAGTGTCTAACATTTCCAACAGAAGGATGATCCCCCTCCCCTAAAGATAACCTTTCAAGTGCCATTACTTGGGGCTCTCTGATCTTGGCTTCCCTGGACTTGAACAGTTCTGGAATGGGAGGTCACAGGCCGTGAGATAATCCTTCTGAATTCCACATACCTAATGACAACACAACCCATGCTGAAGCAGTCAACTGCCTTTGGTATAAATGTTTTATACCAAAACAGAGCATTCCCTAGATAAAGAGGAATATCTATGGTTAAATTTTTAGGACCTAGAACCTCTGAACTAGTTTTTCATCTTCTAAATAGATAGATAGGTAGATAGATAGATAGATAGATAGATAGATAGATAGATAGATAGATAGGTAGATAGATAGATAGATAGAATGCATCACCACCCGATCCATTGGCTGCCAGGAATGATATATAAGAAAACACCATATAAATGTCCATGGTTGCTAAACAGTTCTTTCCTTTCAACAATGGCTTGAGATTTTTTTTAACTTTTTTTTTTTTCAATTTGTATGCCCCCTACTTGGTTTTCATCAAGTTCACACTAGGGGAACCCTCAGATAATCAGATAGAAACAGGTTCAGCATAGGAAAAGCTCAATAACCAGTGGGAAGCAGACCCAAATCCATAATAACCAATGAAAAGCTGACTCAAATCAAAGTAAATCAACAATCAAAAATTTAAAAGAATAAAATGGAAAGAAACAGGAAACAATTAGAGATAGCCACTGTTAATTACAGTGAAAGAAGTTTACAAAAACTCTCAGATTTGATTATTCTGGAACGTATTCACATGTAGTGCTTTTGCTTTAGTAAAATATAAAGAATAATCTAATAGTATATCCCACCAGTTAAAAAAAAAAACCTAGGTTCAAATATGAGTAAACATGGTTTAATTTTTGTTCTCTACCAGATTTTATATATATTTTACATATATATATTTTTTACATATATATATATATATATATATATATAAAGTACAATAGGTTTTTACCTGATTTCAAGGTTGGAGATGGGGTAGAAAAGTGCTTTAATACATATGACAAAAGACTTCTAGAAAACAGGACTTGTGATTTATATTTTCAGCTAATAAAATTTTATACAGCAATGTAACCCACAGATTCTTATTTACAAAGAAATGAGGATTTAGCTTATTTTTAATGGAGTATTTGTTTTATTCCATTTTATTCCAGGGTATTTCTTAATCTTTTCCATTCTAGCATCATCAGTGGTCAATAGAAGGATCAAAGATGGAGCCTGTGTGTGTAGCTCAAAGCAGCTTGCACAAAATGGATAGCTTTATGTTTTATAAATAATATTTTCATATCTTTTCCTTGCCACTTATTTTTAAGAATAAAAATAATATATATTCCGAAGAAATTATTTAAGAATGATGTACAGTCCAAGAAAATGCATTTTATTACCTGCATAGCACCCACAAGACCACACATGTCAAGTTGCTTATATAACATTAAAAGACTGCCTTTAAATGTGTGTGTGCTTTTTTTTCCCCCAAAGCAAATCAGATTTCAAACATGCTCGGTATTTAATTATGTTAGAGACTTTAGTGACATTAAATATATGTCAAGAGGATGATCGCTCCTCAGTGATGCTTTTCCAGGCATTTGGAACTTTGTAATAGTGGTAAGAACAACAAGTCTGAGCCAGTGCTTCATATCTTTCTACAGTAATCCATAAAACATGCTCAAAGGTAGATATTACACCCATTTCATAAATGAGAAAAGGTTTAGAGAAGTTAAATACCTGAGATATCATGCAAAGTAAGATGAATTTTGACCCAGTTCTGAATACAAAGGTAAGGTTCTTTCCAGTAAACAATGTTGTGATATATGTAAATTAATATTTACCCTGTATCTACTGTGTCCCTGGCATTTTCGGGGAGACCTTCACGAAGTTTTACACATCAGCCAAGACTCAGCACCTGGAAGTAACTATTTCACATTAAATAATAATTCCCCATTTAGTTTTTAAAGTTTCTTGGCTAGTGTATTTTTAAGACATAAATATATGAAAAGACTGTCTCATAGGTACGTGCATAATTACTTGAATGATGCCTAGGCCTTGATAGTGACATTCAAAAATGACCCTCTAGGTGGTATTATTTGAGGGAAGATCAAATGAGTGTTTTGTTTGTTTTGTAGTGCCTTGTCTCAAAATTTATCATATGACTGAAAGGATCATCTAAGAAATAAATTATTTCTCCAGATAACAGCACAGTCTTTCAAAAGCCAAATTCTGCTGCCTGTGCTAACGTGGTCTCACCTCAGTGTAAATTTATACAATTAGATGAGAGCCCTTAACAATTACTTGCTTTGGATACTAGTGGGGCCATCTTGATGGAGGAGTAACAATGCAGAGATACAGACGTTTGAGGCCTTCTATTTTTTTACATTGTTATTTTATTACTTATTTCTTCTTCATATTTTTTTCATTCACATATTACTTAGAGCTCAGAAATTTTCACAAGAAAACCTCTATCACAGAATATCTGCCTGGGCAGGACAGAGACAAGTGTAAAATTATGGAAAGATTGTTTACTCTGGAGATTTCCTGCCAGGATATGGGCCATCATACAACTCAAGCCTGCATGCTCATTTGATGAGTTATATTCATATCTCAGCTTAAGTTCTAAACTTTAAAATTGCTTTATTACCTAATTTTTTTAGTCCATTGTATCTCATTTTGAAATTTAATCACTAATGTTTTTCCCAGGTCTAAAATTCTGTGATTCATCATCTTCTTGGATGCGTTGTTCTTTTTTTTTTTTTTTTTCTTTCCTTTCACATACACATGTATGAGACAATGTTTCCAGACATTAATCTCTTAAAAATGCACCAGCCAAGAACATTTAAGTGACAGCTGGGAATTGCTCAAGTACAGAAAACAGTCTGTTAAAGATCAGTTTAATAAAAGGGTTTATAGGAGTTAATTCAAAAATTAATAGACAAATCAATAAAACACTCTAAAATGATAAAAATCAATGCAATTACTCTTTCATTCTCTACTTATTAATTAAACGTGCAGACATAAAATAAACAAGCTCGCAAAAATTTACTGAATTGTATAGTATCATTGTAAAATTTCTGCTAATTCCAACTTTTTTTTTTGAAAGAAAAACAAATTGCTTTGAGAAGGAGAGTCAATTAATTCAAATCACTCCTCAGGTGTCTGAATAGCGGTGACACCTAAATTAGGCAGGAAACATAGCTTCTTAACAATATCTAGGGAATGAAGATGCGTTTGTGATGATTTAACAGCCTAAATATAAAATACAGAACAAAATCAGACACACATAAATTCTGGCCTTTTTTTTTTTTAGGTAAAGCACATCAGTTATAATTTCTGGAAAGTAATCAAGTAAAACAGGTGCCCTCCCTTATAACACGAATAGCCTTCACTTGTCCTTCATCCCAAAAATTCTAATTAGTTTTCTCTTCTCTTCTCCCCTTGTCTCTCACACATACACATATTCTGCATGTGAGCCAATTTAACTCTTTGTATTTCAAACTGCATAATAAAGCATAGGTAGACACAAAACAGTTCCCTCTTTTTTCATGAACATGTTGTTTTGGCTCAGATGAAATAACTGCAAAGAGACTCAAAACATTCTCAGATTATATTTGTGGATCTTTCCTTCTATACTCTTTTCCTCCTTCTGATTTTATCTGGTTTTTCTTTTTCCTCTTTACAGAATAGATGATGGTTCTTCACAATAACTTTTGCAAAGTATACTAAAAGCAAAAAGAACTTTATTAACTTTATGTTTAATATTATTGCCAGCAATAACATCTCCCTTACTTGTGAGACTCCCAGAGAATCCATCATAATAACAAATAAACACAGAGAAAACCCTTTATTTAACCATGACTTATGTTCACACACAAGTTCTAAGACAGAAAGGGGGCTCAAGTTCTTCCTTAGATCTTTGTACTTCTTAGAATCCCTTGCCAAATTTCTTGTAAGTCATTTTGACATTCAAAAGGAGCTAGATCAAAAAGGTTCTGTTTCTGCTTCCAAAATCATTTTTTCCCTTTACTGTTACTGACAGTCTAACAACACCTATCACTTCCTGCTCACCTCTAACTCTCTGCATGAGTTGGCCTTCATATCTGTGGATAAATCAAGTGACATTATTCAACCACATGAAAAGGGAAGAATGAAGCATTCAGACAAAAAGGATTTACTGGCCAAACATCAGTCCTACGATCTGCACTCTGAAGAACAAGATTCCAGTTGGAGTCCAGTATAACACGAACACTGAAATGAAGACAATGGTCAAGGTGTGACAGTAACCAAAGGCAATGGATTCAGGACAATGTAGGTTCAAATTGCTACATGATATTAAACTAATTATTAAGATTCCCTATGCTGTCTTCACTATGATAAAGGGCTATGGATATTTTCTTTAAAGAGTTATTCTAAGGCCAACATGTAACATTAATAGATACTGTAAGTACTAATAAAGGACACCTAAAATTATCAGTATGAAAGCTATCACAATAGACATACTGGCACAACATATTACATGATGAATCCTTGAAGAACAAACAGGATTTACAGAGGAAAATGAGGGCATTCATTTCAATTGGTGCACTTAAGAAATTGTATCATCCATTTCTAATATCACACCAACTATGAGAAGGCTCCTGAAAGGTGTTCTGATAGTAACTTAATTTACAGACCACTATCTGAGTATCAACAAAGTATATTTTACAGTATTATTCTTTGTTCAACAGCCAAGAAATAAAATCAGAAAATGCTTTCAGTCATATTGTTTTCTGTGTGCAGATAATTTTTGTTGCCCATTATATAACTAGAAATTGTGAATAGTTCATTAAAGCCTACATGATTTTTTTCTCATTGATTCAATTATATTCCTACTTAATTACAGACTTTCACTGTATACAAGAGAAATCCAAAAGCCAGATAAATATATCTTCTAAACAATGGTATCAGATACAGACACACCGATCAACTTTGCAAATCAATAAGATTGTGGATACCTAAGGGTCTGAAGAATTTTTGAGAACAAAGGGTGAGTTTGATTTATAAATTCTAACTCTTCAGCTTTGATTTCCTTCATTCTTGATCACTCAGTTTCCATTTAATCAATTGCTTGAAAAGAGAACATAACTTTTGTGGTGATAGTTACAGATCAACATTGTCCCAAGTTTGGTTTTTTAACCAAAAAAATCTGGATAGATCTAGGAATGTATAGTTTTCCTCAGGATCTCAATGATTCTGTTTCTTGCTGAACACAGCTCACTTTACAGCTCTGTCATTTTATTTCCTTTCTCCCTCTCTTACTTTCTTTTTAATTTTTTCTTCCATCTGAGTCATGTGGCTTGAGCAGAAACTTCCACAACTGTGGCGCATCCTGAATAGTGTACTCAAGGGGAAGGCACGGGGACTCAGTATACAACTCACAGTCATCAAAATCTAGGAAAGCATTGCATTTCTTCAAAACCTGTGACTGCATGGAGCGCGGGAAAGTTCGGCAGCAGGAAATGAGGGAAATTGCTACTTGCTCTCTAGCTACTAGCAGACAGCAACTCTGGAACTGGCCTGTGAATATCAACAATTCCTGCAACTAAATCAGCAATGCCCCTGATTTCTTTTTCAGCTTCAAGTTCTGTGTGTTTTGTGATGCCCTGTCACATCAGTAAGAAAAGTACAATCTTGTGGCACATCAAGGGTCTGACAAATTGGCCTCTCTGATTTCTGTAATTCCCCAAACCCCTTGAACTAAGGAACTGGCTAAGCCAGACTCTTCACAGATATGTCCACAACCTAACCAACTCACTACATTAAAGAAAATTACATTGTCATACTCAGATTTACCTTCTTGTAAGTAACCCTGCTTGGCAACGGTTAAGCAGAAGAAAGATAATTATGATTTCCTCCTTCTGTATTTTGTGAAAAGAACCCTGACTTATAAATTTCAGAAAGACAACTTTTCTCATAAATGATGCAATGGAAATTGGACCAAAACAACCTGTTCATTTGGTTTTAATACATAATGGAAACTATTTTTGTTGTTTTACGTTCTCGGCAGGGGAATTCAGCTGGTTGGTTTCAAGGGTGGCCACCACTACATTAAGAGCTACCATGTGGTAAAGTTAAAAGGCGACATGCAGGGATGGCATCAGCAAAACTGGGAAACAAATTCCCTTTAATTCCCTCAGTCTCCCCAATTTGTGCCCTTTCTCTCCTCTTCTCTTTAAAATCACAACATACTAAAATAATGCACCTTCTTTTCAACACTTGATTTAGGGAAGTGATCACTCTTAAGAGCATTCACTTTTATATGAGGCCACATAGACTTAACCAAAAGGAATTTTTGTCTGTGAAATTTTATTGCAAAAAGTTAAGTGGATGGGAGAGGGACATTCTAGAGTAGGATCTCACTGGCAGCTTTCCACATTCATACTTAGTAAGAGTTTTGAATAACATCCAGACGTAACTAATGTCTACTGTTTAAATTACAAAGGTCTTGATATCTGTGTAACATTTTCTAAAAGTCGCATTTATAAAATGACTCAAGATTCTATCTGAGGCTTCCCTTCCTAAGGCAATCAGCGTATACAAAGACATGAATTCTGAATATTCATGATATCATCATGCTTTCTACAATTTGCAAATCTAGGTTATAGATTTTAAAAGACAAGAATACTGGCTTGATTTAGATGCATTTATCTCTTATACTCTTCCAACAGTTTATTTTTAATCTTTTGTTTTATTTGGATTCATACTTCTGAGACTTCATCAACGTGTCTAAACATTTTCTAAAGTTCACCTATGCGTTTAATGCTCAAGGATAATACAGCATTTAATCTATATCATATCTGAAATGATGTGACAACATTTTAAATTAAATTCTACAGTTCTTTCTTCAACAAGCATTCTCATTTGCCTCATATTCCCTACGTTAATTGGCGTTTCTCTGTCTCATAGGATTTTGCAGGCTGTATATTGTACTATCAAGAGATGTCACTCATGTATACTAGGCCGTGAATAGTTCATGAAAACAGTACTTGTTGGGCTGTACAGAGAGCCACCTGCATCCTGGCCGTAGGCAGTATTCCTGGATACTATTTACCCTAATCACAAAACTCAGAATTTTGATTTGTTCATTTCATACAAATCATTTCCCTCTTCACTCCATATTCAATCAATCATTTAATCCTATCAAGCCTACTTCAAAAGCAGCTTCCAGTGTCTCCCTTTCTTATTTCACTAGTTTGTCCAGGTTCCTTGCAACATAACCCTGCAACTGCCTTCTAACTACCTTGTCCATTTAACACCATTTTCTTGGCTATCTAGCCTTTCTCCTTTGTTGCTAGTTTTCTTGCTGCAATATAAAGTTTGTCAATCTCCTGGCTAAAAGTTTCTTTAGTGGCTAGTTGCCTTCTTTAGTAAGCAATTAGATAAAATCCAAAACCTTTTTTTTTTTCCAGGAGATAATGTTGTCTTAGTTTGGATTCTTCCAGAGCAAATCTGAATCAAAGATTCAAGCACAAAGAATTTTTTGGTGAAGTGAGTCCAGGAAAGGGTAGCAGAAGGAAAAACAAAAGAGGGATGAGAAAGCAGTGACCAAGGGTGACTTATCAATCAAGGAACTTCTGTTGAATCCTGCTGGGATTCTCTGGGGGCCCACGAGTTACTGAGTTTTTTGGTATTATCACATTTAGAATATGAATCCCTTAGCACAGTAGGTGAGGGAAATGAGGGATTCATCTACCAAATTTGGTCACTCGTTGAGGGCCATTCCTCATACCTGGAGGATATTAGTCCTCTGGTGTTTCTAGCTGCCACAACTGTAGGCAGAGAAGGGTTCAAAAGCAAAACCATCAGGCAAGAATTGCAGGAGGAAGTGGCTTGAAATCTGGCCAGCAGCAACAAAATTTTAAGCATTGAGAAGATATGGGAGAAAAAAAAAATGGGAGGACATATCCAACAGCACGATAAGCCTTTCACCCTTAACACCAGGCTAAGTTCTAGGCTAATCGTGCCCTCACCAGCCACTGGCTCCTGCCACATACAGGGTCTCACTTTTCTCAGACAGAATAGGTATTTTTATGATTGCATGATCATTTCCATCCTATTCCTTTTGGCCTCATTCTTGACCCACCAAACCCTCTATTTTTAAGAACCAGCTAAAATGTTGCTCCATTAAAGTCTTTCCTCTCAACTTTAAAATTCCTAAGATCACAGATTATTAAATTATGACTATGTCCTTGAAGGTGCCAAAAGTCTATGTAAAATGTAAATCTTCGGATCAATCACCCAAATATGTCCAAGTAGCCGCATTTCTAAGAAATGTACCTTTTTATACTTGAAAGATTCATTCATCATTGGATGGTTCTATGGTTATTTGAAGATTAAAGGAGTAACATATATGAAGACAGCAGAAGGGGGCCTGGTACATGGTAATCATTATATATGACTACTATTATTTGTTTAGTACATTTAAGAACCACTTTGAAAACTTCCTAAAAATGCAGATTTTCAGATTATAAACCCACAGATTCTGACTCAGTTGTTGACTCCCAAGAATCCAGATTTGTGAACAATCCCACCAAATGCTTCTCTTGTAGGGAAGTTCATGGCAAGATGATCAGATCTCTGGGTATGATGGATGAATGTTAATTTACATCTGTTGTCATGGTGTAATTATTAAGACTGACTCCTTTTACTTTCAGAAGTGTCTCAGTTTCAGAAAAAAAAGTTAAATGGTCACCCTATTTATAGACCATATTTTGAGATCACTGATCTCAAAATAGAAAAGATGACGGTTGAGTGTACATATCACAAAATTTGTTCTCTGACACTTTAAGTCATAAGGCAGAGAACACACCAAGAAGGACACAGAAGGGATGATGAAGATTTTTATGTCAATCTGCTTAGTCATTAAGCTGTTTCCTGTTCCACCAACCCCTGGTGAATGTAGAGTAGGAATTAAGAGATAATCTGAAGGGAAAGGAACGTTGCTGTCTTTTGGTGCCTACTTTGGAGCCTGAACGAGAACACCGCTAAGTATGTTAACATTGCTAACAGACTCTAAACCAAGATTCATACCATTAATGAAAGTTTGGAATTTTCAAACATACCATTTCATATGCAGTGCTGATAACATGCCTTCTCAGATAAAACCAAGAAGATAATGAGTCACGACTGGGTTTTCAGTGAGTTACAGCTACTTACAGAAATGTGGTAATTGGAAGTGACACTGTGTTTATTCTGTGTTTATTCTGGGTTGCCATGTTGTGGTTATAGTGCAAAACTGAGAAATGCTAAAAAACATCAAATATATGTGTCAAGTTAATTTCTCACTCCTTTTGCCTCAGGCTGATCAGCATAAATTAAATTTTCCT
Source organism: Camelus dromedarius (assembly GCF_036321535.1). NCBI lineage: Eukaryota > Metazoa > Chordata > Mammalia > Artiodactyla > Camelidae > Camelus > Camelus dromedarius. The sequence continues at coordinate 63,368,351 of NC_087439.1, read as the reverse complement.
CTAATAAACTCAAGATGTTAGAAAGCAATATGGAAATGCCATATACGGATTCTGCTGATTATGATTATAGAAATCCAAGCTCTTTGAACAATTTGTTAGTGTACAAAAATTATTTTACTCGACATTTACTGAAAGTTTAAAACAAAGAGATAACAATATTGTAAAGCAGTGATTTTTTTCCTAACTTCAGCATTCGGAGTGTTTATTTTGATATATTATTGTAAAAATATGTGTGTTCAGTAGTGGCATAACTTTAAGAGAACATTTTAGCAAACTATTTTAATAAAAATTGACAATAAACTAACATATATTTGAAATCAGCATTAAATACGAAAAACGCACAGCCTCAGAGTTTTATATTTAAACAAATATGAACAGGAACCAGTTTATCACAGCATCTTCATCACTTTTTATAAGTATGTATTTAAGCATCAGTTTTTTTATCAGATGAGATATTCTATATATAAACATAATTTTCAGAAAATATTCTTTAGAAAACTATCATAACTGTATAAAATGAAAACTGGATTGGAAACCAAGAGCTTTAGTGGCATATGATTTGAGGGGGGTGGGGGAACTGTTACTATCCCCTCTCCTACAGATTTCCATATGGAGCTGATTCTTGATGAATTTAGAGGTAAGGAAGTAGATGAGCTAGAAAGTGGTTCTTTGGAATAAGAAATGCCAGGAGGAAATACGTCTGTGGGGCTGAAAGTATAATAAGAGATAAGAAACCTTCAGTGTGTTTTATTTTTCTGTGGAAAACGAAAGATTAACAAAGAAGAAATGACAGCTGACATAAAAACAACAACCCTCAGAGCAAGAGTCATTAACTTCACTTCCATTTAAGACAAGAAACTGAGAAAGGATATTGAGGGATAGACATTGAGTCTGTTCATCTGGTGGCACTATTTAAACAACTGAAAGATCACGTAAATGGCAAGAGAAGTGGTGCTCATAAAAATATAAAAAGGTTCCATTTTAGTCTGTTTGGAAATGCACGATGATGTTAGGAGACTGGTTCCTATTTCCATCTTTTATTTATTCTTTGTACATTTTTAGAGGGGTAAATTAAAAAAAAATAGTGATATCAAGATTACTTCTCTAATGAATGTAGTGAAGGACCCTTGGGATCTCACAGGAGCTGAGTATACAGTGAATCATTTGTATTATTAAGTAATATTTTGTTAAATTTAGTAATATAGCTCAAGGCAACCAAAACAATATCATGTCAGAGTATTAAAATTGATGACAAACAATTAAGAACGAAACTCCTTATTCATTTTCCAAAGAGCCTACATCTTAAACTATTAAAAGCATAAACTTCACCTAAGATGTATATTTAGAAAATGATGTAAACTTCACAAAATGGATCTTAAAATTTATAAATCAACTATATTTGAAAAGTAAATTGTATCATATTCATTGTGCTCCAGGAAATGGTAAAAACTGTGCATAGAAAGGGACAACATTTACAATATGGGTATCACCAACAGTAACAGCTAAAGCAGTAACGTGGAAGCCATATCAGGTAGTAGTTAAACATACGGTCTCTAAGGTTGTCAAGCCTTTAGTTTGGTTTAATATCATCTCTGCCACTTATTAGCTATTTGATCTTTGGTGAATTATTTAACATCTCTGCTCTTGAGTTTACTCATGTGTAAAATGGGGATATTCATAACAAATGAGGTTGTGAAGATTCTATAATGAAATAACATAAGGAGACTACTCAATGCTACAAAAATTGTAAAAGAAATCTCAATAAATCATAATAATGAAACATTGTGTACCATTATTTAACCACAGAAGAAAACAAAACCCTTTAGATAACTGTAGATTTAATGAAATGTCAAAAAAAAAAAAAGTCTTTTTTATCTCAGAATCTAGCTGTTATGAGCAAACGTTTCTTCCCTAGTCTGATGGCATGCTCCCCACTGCTTGTATACATAATAAAAATAAGTATACACAAACTAAAGAAGCCATGTGTGAAAGGCTACTAATCTCTCTCTTCTCACTCTAAGCTGCTCCTCCAGAGAGACTTCTCTGTAGTAAATAGCAATTATGCATTTTTTCTACCTTTATCTATATTTGCTTTTATTCTGTTTTCTAATTTATGACGAAGTAAAGCAATTAACTCTGCTGTTGACTATTAGGCTACTATTACGATAAAATATAAAGAAAATAAATAGTAAGTAAATATGGGTTCATTAACTGACATTTTGATAGTTTATTTTCTTATTCTAAAAGTGGTAAGAAGGAGGAATGGTTAAGATTCTTAGCTAACTGACTTAAGTTAAAGCAGATTTTTAGAGACAATGATTAATGTGGAAATGAAACCAAAGTGATCGGCACAATGTAATTTACTTTTATCTTACCTCAGAAAAGGGTTCAGTGAGTAAAGATATAAGTACATATTTATTTAGAGGAGTAGGTAATAGGAATGTATAAATTTAAAAATAAATAAAGTTAAATTAGATATAGTGATTAATAAATGAAAACATTTTGGGAAAATGTTTTAGTTCATCAAATGTTAACTTTTTTATCAACATAGTAAAGATGTTAGAGACTTTTTCTTATTTCACAATCAAGACTGAAATTATATGAACATAAGTAACTTGGGAAAGAGCCACTGATTTTTCTTTCATTTGATAATCAGAAATAGATATGAATCTGATGGGAAAATGCTCTGCCAAAAGGACAATTTTACTTGAGCGAAGTGAATTTCTGTCTTTTCAAAATTCAGTTTTGTGCTTATGTTGTTAGGAAATAAGCCCTTAAAAACTAGGTTGTTTTACATTTTTCCTATCTAATAACTTCCTACTGACAAGCAAGAGAAAAACACCTAGTTTAGATAAAAGCATTATCAAAATGTTATTCAGATGCTACTGGTTTAATAACAAAGAATATACATTAGATCAGTTTTCCTCATTGAGACACTGCTTTAAGAGTGATCTTTCTAAAATTCAAACCGTGTATCATGTTAATTTTTTTTTTTAAACCGTGACGGTTCCTGAAGAATAAAGTCCATGCTTCTTCAGATTCAACCTATGTAAAGACCATGACTTTGCACCTGTTTGTCCTTCTCTCTGAGATGCCTCCTCACTCTTGGCCCAGACATCTGAGAAATGCCCGTCCTTCAGGATGCAGCTCAAGGTCCAGCACCTTCAAAGCCTCTTCCAATGTCTCCAGACAGGATCAACTTTTCCTCCCTGCCCTGTAACAGCAAAGTCATTTCACTCATTGTCCCTGTCACACTGTCCTGTTTCTGTTGTATCCTTGGCAGTCTCCTCTGTGAGACCATAAACTCTTTGAGAGGAGGGAGGTGTCACTGTACTTTCCCCTCATTAGAATGCGAGTTACCTGAGGGCAAAAACATTATTTTGTTGACTGCTATCTCTTGAGAAACGAATAGCTCCTGAGACATAAGTATGTGCTCAGTTAACAGAATAAATACTTCACTGGGTAAGGAAAATGAGTGAGTCGATCTTATTTATCCCCATTTCCCAGGAGAGTGCCTAATGCAAACAGGCATAACATAAAAAGTCGTCAAACTGAACTGATCTAAAAGGAAATTTCATTAATATTATGCTTTTGATTTCTTAGTAATTGCACATATCCACCCTAACTAGGGCACACCTGAGTTAATATGTTATGGATCTATTCCCAATTCCTCATTTATTACTTAAGTGAAATTTCTATATATTGTATCAATACTTAATTAATATGCTAACTCTTCATATCAGTCACAGAGCAGACATAACTTGTACAGGATGAACCCCTATATTAAACTCATCACCATCCACTCCAAGTACAAGCTGAGAAGATAGTTAGCTTACAGCTTCCAATAGTTCCTTTTAAAAGCCTTCTCCTAAACTGTGAGAAGGTCCCCAGTCACAATTTGATAAAAAAAATTAAAAAAAAGGACATACTAAATCCTAGTTCAGTTCCTTGTGTAGTTTTGAACACTATGAAAGCTGTATTTTTTCCTGGTGAGGAAGAACAGATTACACTTTTTAATCTCACTTTACTTTGGAAGCATATGTTAGCAAACCTTATATATATAGCATTAAACCAGACCTCCTGAGACACCAGAGAAATATTACAAATCATGGAAAAATAAATGTTCTTCTGTTATGCTGATGTAACACAAAGTTTAGATCCCTTTAAAAAAATATGAGCTACTACCCCTTGACTGAAGGTTATAATTCTTCAAAAGTCTGGGGAAAAAGGACAAAGCAATTCCTACTGTGCATCTAAACTACCCTGGCTTGGCAAATACACACCAGGGATAAAAGAGATGCAGCTGTACTATAGCCATGTGGTAGAAATGGTCAAGAATGCTTTGGGTACTATTTCCAAGCAGAGAAAACAGACACTCCAGCAGAGAAACGTATTCAGCTATCAAGTCTTTCATTTTCACTCACAATCATTGTTTCCATCAGTGTCATACAAGTTTTTCTTGTATGTCTTTTGTGTTTGGTTGTTGTTGTTTTAGGTTTTATGTCGTGTTTTTAATAAAAGGCTCTATTTCATTTGGGGAAAGATTAGCAGAATATAGAAGTGCAGGTTAGTACCAAGTTTGGACCTTTTCCGTCTCCAGGTTTTCAAGTCCTATGCACAACGTGGGGCCCTGCCACATCAGAGAATGAACAAATCTGAGAGCCTGTAGATATGAAAGGAAGCCTGGCCTAAGTTTAACAAAGGCAGCAAAGGGATGAGAGTTAGCAAGAAAAGTACTTAGCCTTTCAAAATCATCACCAAAACTTGTTTTTTAATCGACTTGTGTAAATGTATTATAAATATATTCCAAACTATACCAAAGTAATTAATGCAAATAAAGATTAACCAATTCTACTGTTAATTACAGAGTTGGTACATCTCTTTATGTCCTAATAGAATTAAAGTGGACACATAGGGTTTCTTCTTATAAAAGAATACAGAAAAATGTCACGGGCTTAATATCTGGATAAAAATGAGCATTCTCCTGGTGACAACTAGATGTTCACATGTTGACATAAATTTCTTACATGCAGACTGATTCTGTGGAAATTGTAAACTTTGTCAAGAAACATGGTAAATCCCACAGAACTGAGATAACCATTTGAAATTCTGACCTGGATAAATACATCTAGCCCACACAATGGAGTTTAGATGGGCATCAGGAAATCAGATCGAATCTTTTCCAAAACACTGGCTCAAAGGTCACCACAACAGGAGAAATGACTCTTAAAATCTCAGGGAGTTTGGGAAAACTTAACCTGTTGCTTTTTTTTTTTTTTTTTTTTGCATTTAATCATCTTATAGGAAAGTACTGTTCTTTAACCATGTATATATTTAAAGAGTACTCATCATGTTCAATGTATGATTTTCAAAACAGTGACAAAATATACTATTGAGGGATAACTTTTCTTTCATGTATGTAGACCTGCATGCCACCTCTCTTAAAAAATGTAAAGAACATTTTTTACATTTCCTTTTATGAACATAACATAAAATTCATTATCCTAGAATACGATTTATTGTATTTGAATCATTGCTTTGGTGGGAATTATTTTTCCTCATAAAAAATATAAGAAGAGAAAAACTACAAATAAATCTCATTGATTAGTTATTTAGTGATTAATTGAATTAAGTGGTAACTACATAGAACAATTATTCAAGTTTAATCAAATATGGCCCTGCATTTAGGCTTCTTGTAGGCTTTTTGCAATAACTATAAAGTCCAGCTGAACCCTACCTTTACCAGGTCCCCAGGGTTGCCAGAAAAGCAGATAACTAAAACCAAGAGAATAAGAGTTCAAAAATATGTCTAAAATGCCTCTACCTATCAAGATGCCTGGTTATCCTTTGAATATTGAAGAGTGCATTAAAGATCTATAATTACTTTAATAAGGAAAATAAAATAAAATAAAATACCTCTGAGATTTTTCTTTTTCTTTCAGACTGAGTGCTTTAATTCTCAAAAATATTATAAGTTGCTTATGCAGCCTTTTTTTCCCCTCCTTCTTCCATAAGTAAAAGAAGAAATACTTTTCTGGCCAGTTTTCTTCCTAACTAAGGGAACAATTGTATTGTTGAGGTCCCTACCACTTTTCACCGAATCAAGAAACTATGATGTTAACCTTAGAGGAAAAAGTCAATTTTGTTACGTTTGAGGGTAATCCTGCTCAGCTAAGTACTGGACTGAGGTAACAAGTGAGAGCCACAGAAGCATATGTTGTGTTCCCAGTTATTTTTTTTTTTAATGGCCAAATATTCTTTCTCAATCTTCTTACCTTATTTCACTGAGTATGAACATTTCTTCTAGGAAATGATTAGAGGAAGTCAGGGAAAGTAAAATTAAGTATAAAGTAAAAATCTGTATGTATGTGTTCACTGTTACCATTGGGAGACAAATTTTGTTTAGAGAAGGAAACAAAGTGTCTGGAACATTCTTGGTTTGGAAATTGTAGTGAATTTGAATGATCAACATCTTTCTTACCACTGACTTTACCTCCAAAGTATAAGTTCATCTATTTGATTATTTATTTAGTAAATAGTATTAAGTACTTATTATGTTCCAAGTATGCTATGCTAGATTTTATAAGGCATAAAAATGAGAAAAAATAGTATCTGATTTTGTGATGTTCATTGTCTAGCAAAGTGTGATGTTTTATAAGTCACTTTGTGTGTGTGTGTGTGTGTGTGCTTTATGTGGACTGTAACTTTGCTGTGAAGGATACTAACTGTACACTTTACAGTCATTACCTTGGAATTATTACAGAGAGAACCGTTTTTGAAGAGTTAGAACTAGCGTTAATTTCCTTCTTAGTAAAAATAACCTCTGACAATTGTAACTCTCCAGTCTTTGTGACGGGTCTTGAACAGAGGGTACTTTACATGACTACATTTTGCTTTTTTAGTGCCTAGTACCTCTTTCATTACAGACTGAGAACAACTATAATTAATATTTTAAAAGAAAGTCACAACATAATTTCATGGATTGGTTTTAAACTTTTAAGAACTTTTTATTCAATACTGCTAAGCATTGTTCAGTAACTCTCTTGTGCTGAATAGCAATAACCATAGCCAGTTTTAACTGAACAATTAGCATGTGCCAGCTTCTCTGATAACCATTTTACATCCATTTTTAATTTCTCAACAACCCTGCAAGATAGAAATTATTATTACCTCTCTCATCATAGGGAAAATAAGGTTGACAGAGGTTAATTGAGTCTGTTCCTGGGATCATTCTGATGCCAGGGCCTGTGTTCCTTCTACTACAGAGATGCCAACCCTCAAATCCTCTAAAAGAAAGAATCCATAGAATTCCAGCCATAGCCTCCTGATGGTGTTTTCAGCTGCATGCTAATAAACAACAAAATATACCCAACCATCTTACACCTCTGATAGAATTATATGTTGTGGAAACTGTCCGTACACAGTTTACCAAATTTAAATGAACTAATATGTCTTATTGTTCACTTTCTTTCTATGTTTTAATAAAGTAAATAAAACATTAAAATAAGAAAGAAGACACCTTCAAAATGAATACCAGTTATAAAAATATCTTTTTTAAATTTGAGAATGCAATGTTTAAATCATGTTTTTTTAGAAGTTAGAGCTACCCTAAATCATGAGTATTTTGTTCTAATTCTACTTACATTAAAATGTGCCTTACTTTTTAAATAGTTTGTATTAAAGTTTAATTTTTACTGACGGAAAGTAACACACCATTATTTGGCAACCTGAAACATTATAGCAGCATTTTTTTCTTTTATTTCCTCTACTGATTTTAAAAAGAAATAGCTTGTCTATTTTTCTCAATTATGTAGTTTATTTACCCTTTAACACAATCTGATGTGAACATTCATAAGAAAATAATTTAAAAATTCAGCTCTTTATAAGGAATATATAAATGTATTAATACTGATGGTTTTGCAAGCCTGCTATCTCAAAAAAAAAAAATCAGCAGGAATTAAACTCTCAGAAATTTAGCCCTTTTTTTGATCATTTGAAAACAACTGAAAGTTGTAGGGCAGCTCTGGTTCCAATTCCTCTGCTGACCGTCCGAGGTCCACCCCCACATTTCGCATGGCCACATACATGTGTTGATCATAAGCATTTGGGAAATCCATGCACATTGAGTAGGATCAGTTAATGAGCTTCTCTGTGAATTTCTCATTTTGGCCTCAGGCTGTTTGTGATTGGGCTTTAATCTAAGTCTGTAGTTTCCTTCTCCTGGGGCTCCTCATCATGACCTTCCCCTGCAAATTGATCTCCCTTTGCCATCTTCAACTTTTTCATATTTAATCACTTCCTTCTCCTCTCCCTACACAGACTCTGTTTATCCTTCACTATCAGCTCCTTAAATCTTTCTTAACTTCCCTGTTCCAACCTGAACACAAAAACTTTTCCTGACTCTTCTAACAAGCCCCTGAATTAAGGGCTGGGAGCAGCTTAGAGTCATCAGAGTCTGCTACCAGCCACATGGGTTCAAATCTCAGTTCTGAGAGACATGATCTCAGCCAAGTTCCTTAACCTCTGCTCTGGTAGCCTGCTCTTTGGTAAAATGTATGGATAACAACAGAACAAGGTGGAAATTGAATGTATTAATATATGTTACATATTCAGAACAGTGTTCTAAATATTGATGGTCTCTGAGCAATTATTAAAGGAAAATTGGCAGATAGCTCTGTTACAAAATTGTAGCTGCCTACCACCTGTCGCCAGTGTTTACTTGTTGCTGTTTTCCTTTATCATCCATTCAAAGGGCTTCACAGTAAATGGGTATTTCTGAGCTAATGAGTTTGGAGAAGAAACTGCTCAGGTATGTTAAAGAATAATTATCACCATCTTCAGTTTATAGAATTGTTCACATACATTATTTCAGTTTGAGCTACTTTAATTTTAAAGTTTTTAGCTTATTTAATGACCTGGGAAATACAAAATGAGACAAAATTGAAAAAGAAATAGCAGCAACGTGGATTATATTACATAAAAAATTTAACCACCAGTAGCATCTCACACTCAAATTACTGTGTTCTTTAGCAGTGTCCATGTCTGGAAAATAATAAATCATGGAAAAGGGAACCAGGAAATAACTGTATCAACACAGAATGTCCTCTTCTCTGCAAAGGCTCAAAGACATCTCTGGAGTGTCAAAGGCATGTCCTTCAATATTTAACTTTTTCACTGTTCCTCATTTCAAGTTGAACAATACGTTAATTACCCGATGAAGCGTTATAATTACTCTAACAGCTCCACTCTTACTTATAATTAATGCATCAACACTTTCTTTTTCATATGCTTCAATCTATACCTATTACATTGTCATGATGAAGACACATTAACATTATAATACCGTATAATTAGCTGATGAGCAATTAAATTATTCCACTGCTCTTGTTCATCTTTGCCAAAAGGTTGCTTCCAAGCTCTATTATCTCCTCTCTCTCTTCAGTTTGCTTTAGTGGTTCTTCCCCCCCCAAAAAACAAAGAGACTCATAAGCTGTATTCAAAGCATTTTGATTTCAAATTCAGAATGGATAAGTACTCAAGCTGGTATTGGTCAAAGAAATAAGTTGGCATGACAGACAAGTTTAAAATCATTCTCATTTTCTTTCTATGATAAAGAAGAACTGCAAATCTATATAACACAAAGGGCTGCAGGATCATTCTTTCTACATACTGATTTTTTGTTTGTTTCAAAAATTAAAAATTTCTATAATTTCTAGTAAAATTATTTAAACTATATTAGGTTCTATTTAAAATAAAGCCTCATGAATTATTTTATAAATACTTCAAGCTGGGCTTTCACAGTAACTTTGAGAATTGTGAGCATTAAATGAAATCGAGTACTGACTGCATAGCTATGACGGTATGCAGTCTGTCCTTCTGACTTGTCCAGCTGCAATTGACCACATTTTCCTTTAAGTGCCCATCACAGTTCTTCGAGGTTTTTGTCTCTGGTCTTAAGAAGTTTCCTGCGGGAAAGTAGATATCTCTCCTTGGTTGAAGACTTATTTTTGCCCAGATGAACTTTAGAACTAACTGGAATACAATTTTAATGACTCCAAAATACTTGGCATCCACATGGTTTATCGCCATGATCACTTGCTGCATCTACGTGCAAACTAGCTCAGTTGTTGTTTAGTCCATATTTTATAAGAGAGCTAAATCTTTCTTAGATAATTACTTTGAAGTAGCATTATGAGCTATGAAAGAAAAGTGGAATTCATTTCACAAGCAAGGCCTATTTCAATAAAATGACTTTTGTTGTATCGGCTTAGCTTCCTTCGCTAAGGGGCAGAGGAAAACCTACTGAGTGCGATGGTCTCAGATGCAGAAACTTGCCTCTTTAGTGAGAAAAGCCAGATGGGGCCTGCCAAGTTCCAAAAGCCATTTAGGATTCTTAGTAACAATATACTTGGAAAGTAATGACAAACAAGTTACCTCTGACTTGAGGTAGATGGGAGAATGATTAAGTCCTTGCTTAAGTGACAATTACTTCAGCTATCACCCTGTGACTTTCAAAGTCCTTAACCATAACTTGATATTTTTAAACTGAAAAAGACTCATGCTTTCACAGGGGTACATTGTTTATTGTGCCTCAGGTCAAAGATAATCTCTCAACCTCTGACAAACTGTATTAGCACTGCTATTTGTTTTTGAATTGTGTTATATATAAAAAAAAAAAGGTTAACAAATAGTGAATGAGAATCTCTACGTAGAACAAAGAGGTGGGTTGTACTTTATATTGAAGGAAACTTGGTCTACTGACGGATATTAAAGTTCAAAAGGTATCAGAATGCAATCAAGATGAACACACATTAGGATTTTAAATAGAATGCTAGCTGGAATAACTTGAGACTCTCCCTGCAAATTATTAATATATTGTAGATAAGAATCTTATATTGATTTCAATTATTTATATACAGCTAAAGTGCCTACTATTTTCAGCTCTTGTAAATAGGGTTCCTCGTATACGTGTTAAAAGCAAAAGAGTGTAGGGAGTAAGAGCCTGAACTTTGAATCAAGCCCTGCTCCAACACTTACTACCTGCATGACCTTGAACAAGTTATGTAATCTTTCGAAGCCTATTTCACAGCTATGAAATAACAGTGGTACCTGTCTTGTAAGGTTACTGGAAGGATAAAGTGAGAAACTTAATGTAAAGCACTTAGCATAGTGCCTAGCATAATATGATCACTCAATAAATATTAAATAGTGTCATTATTCGCTATTATTAGCTTAAAGGTTATTTTTCTTTCTGTTCTTTGGAAAACACCTCAGACAAAGTTCATAATCATCAGATACTATAATTTCTCATAAAATATTTGATCTGGAAGATTTTTTTTCAGTCTAATACTTTATGTGCATTTTCTAGGGACATAAATTTAATTAGTGCCTCAGTTAGTACTGCATGGCAGTGCCCAACTCCCAGTAGTATGTCTTTCCAGTATACTTTTTATTTAACTGATCTATAAAATATACATAATTGAACTATCATCTCTTAAATATATATGAAATTTTAATCATATACACAAGTTACAACATGAGAACAAAATTTGAATTTTATAATCACCTGCAGTCCATTTGGACTCTTGTCATTATTCAGGGTATAAAATCGACATGTTTATTTACTCTATATAAGAAAATCAAATTCCTATTTTTTAATGCTGAGTTGTCTGCCACCTTTCAGTTGAAGTATGGAGTTTTTGCTAGTCTATTTAACACTCCCTCTTTTAAACAGACAGTACCAGAATTACCATGTTTCTTTCACAATGAATTATTTTATCTAATGGCTTCCAAAAAATGTCCTTCCATTCCTTCTGGGAGTGCTATACATCACAATGATTTTAATATCATCTGGCTTTTGGAAATTCTCTCCTACATTTTCTTGAAGACTATATAAACTTTGAACTCCTAACCATATAACTTGTGATGGTAGTATTTAACACTTTAAAAGAATATACTATCTGTGATTTGTTAGCTATCAGGAGCATTTTATTCCCACATTTCGCACAACTGATACCCTTATGCTTGAGGGAACCTCATATCCCCAATTCCTAGTAATAGAAAAAGAAAACATAGATGACCCCAATTGAATCTGGGAAACTTCTCCTTTTTTTTTTTTTTTTTCTTTCTTCTCAGTTAACCAGCTGTTACCCTCATTTTGGTAGGAAGCTACAAAAATTGACAAGACTCTCCAAAGTTGATAGGAATTCAGAATCATCAGTATTTGGTTGCAGTGGGGTCAAACATCTAATAATGGACCTTCTTCACTTTGTTACCAATCATGTAATAATAGTAACATAATAGCCATTAAAAGCTTAACATGTTTTATTCTCCCCATAATTTGTTTCTTTTATTAATTATATTATGTGAATCTCACATTAAATTATTGATAATAAATTATTTTTTTTCAGCTTACCCTCTGGGACTTGAATTCCCATTTGATGGTTAAATACACTATATGATAATGAAACTGGTATTTTATTTTAATGTTGTACGGTAATATGACTCTCATTCAGTTTTCAAATGTCTATCTCCAAAAAGCATCTTCAGAAGGTCCAAGCTACTAATGAAGTTTGGTCCTCAGGGTTGAATAAGAGTGAATAATATCTGGAAATGTGCCTTAACAGTGCCAGCCTGAACATGAGCGGTCAATAAGAGTTAGAGCTGATAGATGAACACAAAAAGGCTTCTCTCCCCTGTTCTTAGAGATGAGCCACTACTGTGTCCAAGATAGCTTTTATAATCACAGTCGTCTGCTGAAATAACCAAGAGTGACAATCACCTCTTAACTTCAAAAGGAAACTTCATATCCCTTGATGCTTCATGTAGAGATGAAAAGCAATGCATCTCTGGAAGAGATGAGTATTTGTGGCTACATTACTGAGTACAAGGACGGAGATAACAAGCTCTTCTCTTACGCTTCATCAGTATATTCTTTGGGAAGAATAACCACAGATTCAGTGGCATTCTGGGATTCCCTGATCTCAGCTATCACAATTCTTACCCTCTATAGTTTGCCTCTAGAGAGGAGAATTTGGGTAAATGAATAAAGATAGGACACCCAATCCAGATTAACATTTTCCAGCCATGAAACAGGGAAGAGGACCTGAGATGGTTGGTTTTGAATAGAGATATGGAAAGTCTAAAAATGGAGAAACCTACTTTTTATGAGACAATGAAAAAGCAGAAACAGAATCACAGCAGGTCAGTGCTGCAAGAGACCTAAGAAGACAAACTAACCTTTCCCTTTACAGAGGAAGGAACTGAGGCACAGAGAGGTGAATGCCATTAACCAAGTTTGCTACATAGTAAATGGTAGGACAGCTGGGAGTTCACTCTTCTGACCCTAGACCCTCTATAATAATAAAACTGGTGAGGGTGCATTTTGCTGTTTATACTTCAAATGTGTGCAGTTTTGAAAAAAAAATGTGTAAGATAGTGTAGATTTGATCTTCCCATTCCAACATAATTTCCTTTTCACACATTTTACATATCACAGCCCCCAGCAGTGATACCAATTTATTTATTATTTATCTTTATATTCATCAATTAATATGAAATTCTACTATAAAAATAATTCTATATTACAGGCCAGTGATTTTCATATTTTTCTACCAAACTGCCCATTTGCCACAGCAAAGGAGATGTGAATTCCACAACCATGGGACATGGGGATCATGACACAAATCTGTCAAGTCTAATGGAGAAATTTCTTCAATGAGTGATATTTTATCTTAAGAGAGTCATGTAACATTTTCTATTTGCCTGTTTTCACGGGAAAATAACGTTTTCCCCACAAAAGTTCAAGGTCAATTAATGTTCCAAAGATGTACAAGATTTGCTTTGCTTAACCTTGCAAAATTCTGCACATTCTCAGGAATTCATATACTTAACATACACCAATTATAAGCTATTCACCTTTCCCAGTTTGGAGACCTGCTCATAGAAACAAGCACAAAGAGCTGAGTGCAAATATAATTCATATGAAACATGTTTTTTTTTTCTGTTCCTCTGTTTCATGTAACAGCAGTTCTTTTTCAAAAATGAACATGATTTTAAAGAAAGAGAAAATTTACACTGAATTTCAAGTGCATATTTTATGGTGTTTTCCTGAATGAAGTAGCATTTTTAAAATACACTTTTCAATCTTCTACCTCCAACCACAATCCACCTATACTTTCCAAATTATCTAGCAGTACCGCAAATATTTATTTATTTTGAATAATATATGAGTACCAATTGATTAATCAAACCAAAAGTTCCAAATTATTCTCTTTAGTCTCAGTGACTCATCTAAAGTGGATTTGGACAGGACTAAAGTACAGGACATATTCTCACAAATAGGATTTTTCAAGAATGGAAAAAACATTAATCTTTTTCTCATCCTGCCATCTGCCCATGCTTAAAGATTCTCGACAATTTTAGTTCTTTAAACAAATAGTTATAGAATGCTTGATGTGTGATGATTCTCAGACAGATATTTTCCCTGTTTTCACAGAGTTTAGAGTGATCAGATAGTAAACACATATAAGCAAAAATAAACAGTGAATTGTGATAAGTTCTCCACAGAGAATTGAAACAAAGTGATATGATGAGACCAATGTCTGGAGAGAGGATTACATTTTATTGGATGCTCATGAGAGGTCTCTTTGAGAGATGATATTTAAGATGAGTCCTAAATTAAGAAGAAAACCCATGCATGTAAACCAAAGGAGAAACATTCTAGGAAGACTAAATAGCTATTACAAAGTCCCCAGGGCAGGAATAGAAAGAGTGCCATGTCGCTGGAACAACATGGTTAAGGAACGTGAGAGAGAGGATGTCAGAAAGATGGGCAGAACGGAATCCTGTAGGATTTCATTATTTTACAAGAGGGTACAAAATTTATTTTACTTTAAGTCAATGAGAACACTGGAGTATTAAGTAGTGGAGTGATGACACTACGTAACTTCTTTCAACGGTTTTAATCATATTGACGGTTGTATAAAGTAAGCACTGTGAGGGTTGCAGCTGGAAACAGTGAGGATGCTATGATGGGAGCCCCTGTGGTCTGGACCAAGCTGCTGATAAGAGAGCTGGATACAAGTCCATGCATTAGGGGTATATTTTGTGAGAAAAATCAATGACACTGGCTGATAGTTTGTAGCGTGACAGATAACAAAAAGACAGAAATCAAGGATAATCCCTAAATATTTGGCTTAGGCAACCACCTGAGTGGGCAGTAGTGCCATAATTTGAAGTGAAGGAGACTGAGGAATTAGTTGGCATTAGGGGGAGAAGAGTTAAGAATCCAAATTTGACTATGTAACTTTTGAGATCTATATTCTTTATCAAAGTGAAATGTGACATAAGCAGTTGCATGTTTAAATCTGGAGTTGCAGGGAAGTGGCAGAGCAGAAGAAGGGTATTTGGGACTCACAGCATATGTGTTGTATTTAAAACCATGGGACTGGAAGAGATTATCTAGGATGAGTTTATTGATAGAAAAAAAAAAAAAAACCTTCTAACATATTTCAACACATAGAAAATAAGTAGAGGAAAGCAGTCCAGTAAAGAAGACTGAGCTATTCAGTTACTCTATTTACTTGAAAATAAATGTATATTTTAAAAGACATAGTTAAAAGTAGAACAAGCAATAGACATCTACCCCATGCATATTTAAATGCATTGCATATATACTTACGCATATAACAAATGCTCAATTAATATCTGTTAAAAATGTATGTGTGTAAAGATACATAAGTATTCACATACCAAATAAATTCATTATTTGGGCAAAACAAACCCACACACATATGTAAAACACCTACCAGCAAAGAACACATCATTTGACACTGTCTGCCAACCTATCCACCAGAGAATTTTTTCCCTGCCTACTTTGTACTAAGTAGCTCTATACAGTGTCCAGCCATCTCACCAGCTCCTCTCTCTCTGAACCCACCATTTCTTTCTGAGTTTATCCTCTCCACTCAACCCGCAACTCTCCACGTCCTGAAGATTACACTCTGCTCACTAAGTTCTCTCTAAACACAGTATTCAGATTACCCCCAAGCCCAATTGTGTGTGACCAATCAGTGTGCTTGAAGGGATGAAGGCCCTTTGTGTCACTAGGACCACTGGTCTGGGGGTTAAAGGACGAATAGTATGTCAGTTCATTGTAGGCTCACCTAGTACGCTCGTCAGAGACTTTTACTGTACATTCAGAGGAGCTTTCAGGGAGTCCGACAGAAAAGTAATTACCTGGAGAATTAGGTTTTCCATCAGCTAGAATTGCCATCACTCTGTTAATACAATAACTATTTGGGTACTCCAGTCTGTTTATTTGAATGTGAACACTGATGGCACCAATGATTTTGCTTCATCTTTTAAGACCTGGAAAGGTTTGAAACAGCAGCTCTCCTTTTCAAATTATGCAGAATTAAATACATGTTTGTTAGACTACATCATTATTATATTATTTAATTCACTTTTTTGACGATGAAATAGACATTACTTCCTCAACTTTGTAAGTGTGCAAAGAAAAATGACAACAGTTTTAAGAAAATGTATTAACTATAGCTCTTAACTAACATTGTTAAAATATATATTTGATACCTTTCTTCTTAACCTCCTTAATCCTCTGAATAAAAAGTAAACAGCATAGGAATAGAGGATTCTCAACAGACCTGAATTTCCTCAGTTCAGCAAAAACAATATAAATCACTTAGTGGGGTGTGTCACACCCATGGGTCTCCTGTTAAGTGCACTGCATACATCATCTTTCGTGTTGGTACTTTTGATGTAATATTTCTGCATATTTTGCTAGATACAGAGTAAGAAAACCCCATGTGAGATGATGAAACATTACAATAAAATTAGCTAATTAAGTGGAATAAAGGAGCCAGACTTTAAAGATAAGAGCCCCAGGAGTTAACATAATGTAGGAAAGAACTTTGCAACTCCATCAAAATTAAGAAGAATCATGAACGATTAAAGAAAAAAAACTGGAAAGGAAGTTTGAAAAAATAATTTATCAATAATTAGGGAGATTTCACTCTATATCATATACCCAATACAAATACAAAATAAAACCAGTATCAGATTTTTATCAAACTGGAAAAAAATTAGTAAGTGAGTAATAAAATGTACATTTTCATAATCCTGGCATAAACTTCAGCCACTCCCTGGAAAAAAAATTAGCTTTAGGTCTCAAGAACTTTTTAAAAGGTGATATATTTCACTTTGGTAATTACATTTTGTCAAATCTATCCAGGAAATATTCATCATTGGGTACAATTTTATACCCAAGGATATTTTCCCAACATGACTAGTAATTATGAAAGTTTGAAATATACTTAATTTAACAAAAGTGCAATGTTCAACAAGGCTAATCCTTGTTTAGATGTAGAAGACATCTAAAGACTAGAATAGTATATAACCATTGTAATGATCTAGTTGAATAATTATTTATGACATAAGAAAATGTTTATAATATGATAGAAAATTGGTAAGCTTCTTCCAATCACATTTTCACTCGGTTGTGTGTGTGTGCATGCATGCCTGAATGTGTGTATGAAACTGAACTACACCAATTAATTTTTTCTGGGTAGTAAAATTACAAATGCATTTTATAAACTTCTTTATCGATTTCTGCATATTTCAGAATTTCAATTCAAGAAGTTTGTCTTACATGGTAAGAAAAATAAAAGACTAAAAATAAAATTGAAAAACAACGTAAATTTCCATAAAGGATGTCAAATAAGATAATGCCCAAAGCAACTGGGCAGTCCTGATGGCTTTGGCAACAGGAAAGCAAATGGTTACAAGGAAAAAAAGGGCATTTTTAGTGATGCGATAAAAGCAGAAGTTAGAGTTTACAGAGTTGGAGGGGAAATGCAGAGTTATTAAAGGGAGGCAGTCTATGGGGATGGCTCTTTTATGAAGCTTGGTTATGAAGAGCAAAGCAGACATGGGACACAGAAGTCACTCTGTTAGGGCCAATTACTGCACAGGTCACTCAAACAAGTATGGGGTCTGTCCTCAAGAAACATAACATTTTACCACATTTTCCTCAAAAATTCTCTCACATTCATATCTCCTACCAAGGAGACTCAGAAAGAATGTCCCAACGAAGTTACCTTTAATCCAGTACTCTCTGTTCTTTCTGTTAAGGCTTTATACAAACAAGCTGGCCTTACCAGTTTTATGGACTACCCCTCATCAAACCTCTCTACCTTTGACTCCAAATTATATGATTAAGAAAAATAACTTTGGCGATTTTCAGTATATTCTTTCTTCTTATTAAAGCAGCAACTATGGGAATACATATTTGAAAAAGAAAAGGAAAATATCCCACCTTAACTAAAAGGAAAATTAAAAATATGACAATCTATATAAAACCGACATTCCTACATATAGTCTTGGATCATTTTAAATATATTAGGAGGAGGCCATAGAATATATTTTTTTTCATATTTGTTAGATCACATAAGTTAAAAAAAGACATACATGGGAAAATTAAATGTGGAAAAATGCACCCCCAACATAGAATATAGCAACAATGAAAAACAGACACAAAAGCAGATCAGTTGTTGGGGTAGGTCATTCTCAGAATTTACTGAACAAATAGCTCTTATCTGTAAACAATCTGTATTTGAGGAACTTAACGTCCTGTCAGATCTTTGACTCTAAACTGGCCTTGTTGACAAATCAAGATATTCTACAACCTATTCTAGCCACAAAGAATTTACACAGAGGTGACATTATTCCCAGTTTCACTGACCCAAATATACTGGCCTTTGTTATTAATTTAAAATGAAGTAAACAAAAAATGTATATGCTTATAATCATGTATTTTTTCTACAAGAAACAGACATTTATCTCACTTGCTTCCAAAAGGTGAGTAAGGTTGAGTGTGATGGGACAGAAGAGACATCAGAACATGGGAAGTACTCATAGAAGAATAGATGAAATGAACTGAAATTACTGGACAAAATAGTACCTTCTTGGTATAGAAGTGAATGTCCAGCCTATGAACTCTTGGATCAGTTTATTGCAAATGTTAACATATTAAATATTAAGTATTTACAAATTATGCTCATACTTAGAAGACTTTATTGACATCATACTGAATGTTTATATATTGTATTCTTTACAAAATAAGGAAAACAGTATACTCAGAATTAATGATACCTTTAACTTGATTTTTTTAAGATGATGTAAGAAATAAGGAAAATACTTAGGTATTTGATTACCAACCATATTCCCTTATTTTATGCATGTATGTGGATAGAATATAAATGAATATACATGACTAACATTCCAAAATATGCAAAGTTTGTGTTAAATTTCAAATAATTCTCTGGAAATTGGCCTATTTAATACCCAGATGTGGTTCACCTTGGCTGTCTGTGTATTTGCCAGACAACTGTCATAAGAGCAGAGGGGAAAGTAAATCATTTGAATTTTGTATTACATCAAACTGAGTATCACAGTTGGGGGAGTGGGGTGGAGAGGGGATAACTCCAACTGAGAAGAGAAGTGAGACAAGAACAATGTGTATCCTGAGGGGGAGAAAACTCTGTGCTTCCATCACCGTTAAACTACCAGAGTCACTATCTGGCCATAGATACAAGCAGAAGTAGATTTCTTTATGAAAATAAAGTTAAATGTAGCATAAGCTTCAGGGCCCCTCACTTGCACAGACTCCTTGCAAGGCCCTGAACCTAATTTTATGTTATGATTTTGTATCTTTATTGATTAAGTACCCCCACACCCATATTGTATGGACTTCAAGCCTCTCAAAACCTAAATCTCTGCCTGGAAACAAATGGGGAAAGAACTGTCATTTCAGTTTGGTTGCCCCTGGGTCTGGGTAGAATGCAGATGTGTGATGGTCTGCACTTTTTCAAGGTATGGATACGTATTTATTAGATAAATAACTCAACATATATTTCACTTGTCCCAAAGGAAGGACTAGAAAACATAGTCAGATATTTTAAAGTTTCAAGAGAGCTGTCAGTAAAGTATTAGCAGGATTGGGGCCTCAAATGCAAAATTCTGGGACCCTAGTTAAAAAGAGAAAGGTCAACTCCTGTTGAACGACTCAAAATTAAGTTGACTCTCAGTGGATGAGTAAAAATGGTGCAATAAAGCTGAGGTATCTTTACATGCCTAGGAAAATTCTCCCTAAAATTTCAAAGATTTAATCTCCTATTTTTCAAATAATATGTATACTCTTTTAATAAAAATTCTGTATCTTTTTTGAGGTGTCAATTTGATTAACAATGTTCTGTATTGAATGCAGTCTCAGGAGGAATTGTTTGGAAAGAATTGTGAGAAGTTACACCATCTAGCAAATACTGAGCACCATCTTTTGCTGTTCACTTGAATTAAAGATGCAAAGTTTAAAGACACAATTTTCAAGGGAGAGCATTTACATTCAGCAGCATAACACTTTACTGACCAATCACTATGTGCAAGGCACTGGGCTAAGACAGAGACGGATGCAAAGATAAATTGAGATTTGCCCCTTACTTTAGTTTCAATCATATAAATGATTCGATATCAATAAGTGATTCTTTGATGCAGTAGATTCATTGAATAAATATAACTGTTTTGTATGCTGTATGTGATAGTAAAACAACTTTTTTACAGGGAAAACAGATGATAATTATGAATTTATTAACTACACATTCTGCAGTCACATTTCATTTCCTCCATGAACGTATAACCTTAGGCATGTGGCAATGACACCTCGACAGCAGTATCACAAGATGCATTATATTACTTTCAATATTTCTTCACAAACTATAGACTAAAATCTATTTGCTTCAACTAGCATTTGGAAATTGCTAAATTCAATGTTTTTACGTGCTCACCTTGACCTTCGAAAACACCCACTTTCTCTCTATATAATTTCTCTGGCCAGCAAATAACTCTCCTGCAAAACTCCATTTCTTAGCAAGTTTGTCTCATCCATTCTTTTTTCTCAAGTATCTAAACATTAGTTTAAGAACTAATCAAGAGCTACAGTCCCTACAAAGCCTCCTTTGATGACTACTGCCCACGATACACTTCTTTTACTCTGTGTGTGTGTGTGTGTGTGTGTGTGTGTGTGTGTGTGTGTGTGTGTGTGTGTTTGGCAGATAATTTAGAGCAAAAAGAGAAAGAACTGCTATACATTTTTGAATTTTCTAGATACCGAAGTTTTGTCTTCTTTTTTTAAAACTGTGATAAAATACACATAACATCAAATTGACCATCTTAACCATTTTTTGAGCATACAGTTCAGTAGTGTTAAGTACAATCATATTGTTATATAACCAGTGTGCAGAACTCTTCATCTTACAAAGGTGAAACTCTATACCTGTTCAATGACAGCTTCCCATCCTTCCCTTGCCCCAGCCCCTGACAACCATCACTGTACTCTCTGTCTCTATAAATTTGACTACTCTAGTTACCTAAATGAAATGATACAATATTTATCTTTTTATGACCCGCTTATTTCAGTTTGCTTTAATGTCCTCAAGTTTCATCCATGTTGTAGCATGAGTCAGCATTCCCTTCCTTTTTTAAGGCTGAAAGGTATTTCATAGGACATATGTATGTTTTGTTTACCCATTCATCTGTCAGTGGAAACTAGGGTCGCTGTCACCTTTGGCTATTGTGAGTAATGCTTCTGTGTGAAGCTTGTTCTTTTAAGATGTAAAACCCAGTACGGTAGGCAAAATTCTAAGATGGGCCCAAGCTTTTCACCCCCTTGTGTATACGTCCTGCATAATCCTTTTTCCCTGCGTATGAACAGGACTTGAACATGATGAGAGATCCCTCCACGATTATATGACTTTATATGGCAGAAGGCATTTTGCAGATGTAAGTAACATCCCTGCTGAGTTGAGTTTGCGTTGATCAAAATGGAGGTTAGGCTGGGTGAGCCCAACCTCATCAGAGGAGCCCTCAAGGAGATGGAGAGATTTAAAGTCAAAGAGAAACGTCCTACTTTCCTTGAAGAAGCAAAAGACCATGTTGTGTTCTGCCTAAGGACCGTGTTGTGTTCTGCCTAAGTTCTGCCTAAGGGCTATGTGACAAGGGTCTAAAAGTGACCTCTAAGGACTGAGAGCAGTCCCCAGATGATAGCATGCAAGAAAATGAGGGCTTCAGTCCTACAACCACTAGGAACTAAATTCTGCCAGCAGCCAGTGGGCTTGGAAGAGAACCCAGAGCCTGACATAAGAGTTCAACCAAGCAGATACTTTGAGGCCCTGAGCAGAAGACTGAGCTAACTTGTACCCAGATTCATGTCCAAACAGAAACTGTAAGATGATACATTTGTGTTTTAAATTGCTAAGTTTGTGGTAACTTGTTATGTAACAATGTAAGACTAACATATCTAGTTTGAAATTGGGGTAGAAATCTTTCTTTGTTTCCATTATTTCTTAAGCACAGTCTGCAAACCATAATTATGGCATCTCTACGAACTCAGTCATTTTTGGGAACATCAAACATGCAATAGGTAATATATTTAAGGGCTACTGATGTTTGTTCAACTTTTTATGCCTACAGAAATAACTGGGCCCCCGCACAGGTACATCTATTTTATTTCTTAAATCAACTTTTCACAACTTTGTTTCTCCTATTTTTTGTTGTTATTGTTGCTATTTGTATGCATGTCTGAATCCGGCAATCAATTGAATATCTACATGTTCTAGTCTGTATAAGTGGGAAGACCAGAGAATTATGCTTGTTTGTATTGTTTCTACAGTGAGAATAACTAGGTTATAAATGAGAATATGACAATGTCTGAACTTAAAATAAATTATCCTTTTTGTGTGTGTGAAAAAAAAAGATGTATGTTTAAGAAATGAGATTATAAGAATATCAATTGTTGATATTTTAGCTTATTTTTTTTTAATTGTAATTAGTTTTTCATTGAATGCTCTCTAAAAAGGCAAAATGGCTGGAGAGAAGGTATTGTTTTTATTCTCAAATGGTCTTTCCCCTCAGGTGACTCTAGTGAGCCAGAGAAACATGTGGGCTTCCTGCAGAACTATTCCACCTCCCTTTGCAAGTTAGAGCAGTGGGGTATGTTATCTACTACCTTCTGAATCTATACATATCACTTACTGACTCGTTAATAGAGAATCTGTGTTTTGATTTATTTTTCCAGCAGTGGCAATTTAGGTAAAAAGGTTGAGAAAACTTACAGATAAGAACAGTGAAAAATACAATACTAGAAGGGAACAGGGGAGAAAGATAAGCTAGGGTCACCTTTATGAGAAAAACAGGAAGGATTTTGAAAATAGATTACTATAAAGTATCAAGTTTCAAGTATTTAAATCTTAAAAATGTACTCCTTATATTTTTGTGCTGTCTTTTTTTCCCCCATAGTGTAGTGTGTGCTCTAATTACATTCTGAGTCAAGGTAAATGTAAAAGGTACCTTTAACTCAATAACTCTAGTTCTCACATCCAAAAACTTTCTGGCACAAAGTTTAGATTTGGGGCATCTAGGGAGATTTCTAGACATGTAACCACTTTCTGCAGTGCATGCATCTTACTGCGTGTGTCTAATACAATCACTTTGTTAGCTTTCTTTGTGAATAAGAAGATTTTCATTTCCCCTTGTATTTGCAGACACACACAATGACAAAAGTGATGGAATGCTTTGTTAACACTGCTCCCAACAAAGAATAGACCTCCTGATTTGACTTCCCCCACTCCTTTAGGAAATGATCTTTTTGGTACAGCACTAGGTAGAATAAAATTTTTTAAATAAAATAAAGGTAGAATATTTAAAATGGCATTAATGCTGCTCTGTTGATATTACTTACGGAGTAAAGAATTGAATGGAAACGAATTTTACTGAGTTTCACTGTAAGATGAAGTATTACTGTCTTAATTTATCTGAGCTAGTATGGAAAATAAATGGAGCGCAATTATGATGAGAGTGATTAAGGATACTGTCTCTTTCTCATTCACTTTTGGCCTTTTTTTTTTTGCTCTGAAAATTAAGATTCCCGTATTTGTTTTCTGTTGCTTTAAACATGAGAACCTTAAATACTTCAGGCAAAACTAATGACTACAACCACTACCAACCCACCTCCAAATAATGGGTATTTTTGCCTTATTAACAAGAAAAGGTACATCTGCAAGCTTCCGTAACAGACAACCAGGAAATGTAAAAGAGCAGCCTTTTTGCGACAAAACGATAGTGTAACTGGAATAGCAACCTCTCTCCCAGAGAACAAAGGCACTGCCATAAGGAGTCTAAGTGCTTGCGCTTTGCCAACATTCCCCCAAATCCACAGACAGGTTTAGAAAGAATGCCTGTACCTCCCATTCAGAATTAAAAAGGGGGCCTTCTAATCTCTGAAAGCTAATATTTGAGCTGTGTCAGAGCCTCGTATTTTCTTCCTTTGTTCTGCTTCTGATTTCATATTGCATACAAATCATTTGATTTCTTTAAGCATTTTAAAGTAATTTCTTTAAATCACCCTTTAAGTAATTTCTTTAAGTGCTCTAAGTATTTAATGTATAAAATAGCTCTAGATGCAAGGATGAAAAGTGAGCCAAGTGAGCAAACGGTTATCAACTGGCAGTTTTTATTTAAATAGCAAGAAATCACATAGTAGTCACTAAAAAAATATATATTTTAAGGTTCCTAAATATTCACTTAAAGAATATTTTCAATAGTTTTTATCAAATACTTAAAACTGATGTTGCTTTTACCTTCTACGTAATATCATATCTTACAGTAGCTCAAATGAAAAAGCTGCCTAATTCCTCCATGAACAATAAAAGTACTTTCCTTCAGTAATCACGGAAGCATGGGGATTTAGTAAGAGACTACACTGAGTTTAAAGAAAATATGAACACAAAACAACCTTACCTTACACCACAACGTGGTCACTTTTGCTTCACTGCTTCCCTACTCCTTCTCCAGGGACTTTTATTTTCTCTTACTCACTATTTCCTCTTTATTTGCAGGGTTAAGTTGCTTTACAGTGCTCTAAATTTTAGTAGCACTTTACGTATAATTATCTATTATTTTGATGATCATGAAGCCTTTCCTGTAGTATATGTTCAATAATTGTTCAGATACCATGATTTTGGACTACTACAAAATAATACATAGATAAAGTAATAACAGTAATAATTTGGGCCAGAAAATCAGACTCAGGTTCAGATTCTGACCTCAACACTTACAAAATCTGTGGTCTCAGTGTTCTTATACGGAAAATAGGAATAATGCCTAAAGGGTTCTGGTGAAGGTCTGAAAGCGATTTCAAACTTAGCTTTTCTAAAATTGTACACATCCTTTCAGTCTCCAAATCTGTTACTTCTCCAAAACGTCTATTTTTAGTTAGGGACAAAATCATCTACATAGTTTTCCAAATACAAATCCAGAAACCATAATTAATTTCTCCCATTGGCCCAACTGAAACATCCAGTCAGCTAGGTCTGGGGATGTGGCTGGTGACACCATCTTCAAAGCTAGACTCTTCCCGATCACTGGCGCCTCCCTAGTCCAGGCTACAATTATTTCACAAATATGCTCTTCATCCTCTCAATTTGTGCTGCTGCCTCTAACCTAGCTCCTCTCATACCCATTCTCCACTCTGAAGCCATAGTAATTTGAAAAAAAAAACCTATGGGACCTAAATGAACATGTCACTTTCTAGCTTAAAACCCTTCAAAGATTTCTCTCTGCTCTTGGAACAGAAAAAAAGCTCCTTAAAATGGCTTGCAGGGCATCCTATGATAGACCCTTCCTCCCCCTTTAACTTCCCTCTCGCATTCTTTGTCTCACAGTTCCCCAGACTCCCCAGCGATCTCTCAGGTCTGCTCCTCTGCCTGGAATAATGCTCCTTCTGCATCTGGCTAAGTCTTACCCACATTCAGCTTTCAAGCATCACTTCCTGAATAGACTTTTTTATAATGCCACGTTTAGCTTAAATCACCTGGCATTTTCTACAAAAGGTACTGAAATTACTTACAAAAAGCCACTCACTCCCAACAGAGTGTAGGGCTGGTTGGAAGGGTAGCTGGGAGAGAACAGGAGAGAGGGCAGAAAATGGGAATTTTTGAGACCTGTTATCTATAGAGAAAGCTATGCAATAACCTCTCTCCCCTCCTTTCCTCACCGCAAGCAAGGGAGGTTTACACTGTGCTATGTAAGAGTTTACTACATGACCCATGTAATCGGAGGGAGGAGGAAAGATAGTGTAACTCCCACTCAAGGAATTTGGAGGATAAGAACAGACTAACTGCTTCTGCAGTAGGAATGGCCTGCCTTCCTTCTCTGAGCAAAGGATGCAAGAATTTGTTGTGTTTTTTTTTTTTTTCATTCATTCACCAAATATTTTTTAACTTCTTATTTTGAGAAAATACAGATTCACATGCAGCTTTAGAAAAACAAATATCCCAGATCCTGTGTACCCTTTCTTCCAGCTTTACTGAAGTCTAATTGACAATTAGAAACTGTATTTTTAAAGTTTACAACTTGATGATTCGATATACATTGTGAAATAATCACCACGATCAAGCTAATTAACATATCACCACCACCTCACATAGCTTCACTGTGTGTGTGTATATGTGTGTGTGTGTTTGTGTGTGTGTGGTGAGAACACTTAAGATCCACACTCTTAGCAAATTTAATACACAATACAATAGCACAATACAATATTGTTAACTATAGTCACATTGTTGTACATTAGATTTCCAGGATGTATTTGTCCTGTGTAACTGAAACTTGTATCTCCTGATCAACATCGCCCCATTTCCCTCTCCCTCCAGCCCCTATCACCTACCATTCTACTCTCTGCTTCTATGGGAATGCACTTCTTGGACCAGACACTGGCCATATAGGACAGAACAAAGAGATCTGGAGCCATTTCAAGTCCTGTTCCAGAGGACAGCTGGGGAGGAAGAAGTATTCATACGAGTAGGAGCCAGGTGGAGTGAACCACCGCCAATACAGAGGTTGGAAGGACTGGACAACCCAGGGACTGGGAAGCTTCTCAGCACCATAAGAGCTCTACTGGAGGGGGACTTAGTGATAGGAATGCTGAAGAGCACTGCGCAGAGTTATATCTGCTGGCAGGGCTCAGCCATCCTCCAGGAGAAAACGTTCAGGTTTCCACTTCCCCTTCCTCCCTCTCAAGTGCCAGTCCTAGAGGATCAAAAGCTGTAGTAAGCAAGCTATGGAGGCAGAGTGAGTAGAAAGAGAAAGAAGCCACCACATTCTCCTTCTGGAAGACAGTGGCTGCTGAACTTAACTGGCACAGCCAAAGGGGAAGTTTTACCTTTGAATGAATATTAAAGTATTGATGAATGTCTTGAAATAGACACTCTTAACTGAGACAGTCACTTAAGGGTAACTGTAGAATTGCTTAGTATCTCAGAGTGAGCAGAAAAGCGTGGGTACTCTGCCCAGGTTCTCATCCAGGGCTGGGAGACAATGTCTCCAAATAAATGTTACATGGTGGGAAACAGAAACTGTTTTTTTAGGCCATGATTTGTGCTTTTCAATATTCATTATACTTCAACACCCATTTCAATATCCATCACAACAGTCCCTGAAATTAGTCATTGCGGAAGCATTTTTGTGAGCACTGGGGGTAGGCATGGATGGAAATTACAAGGTGGATTTGAAAAATGGGCCCTGAACACTACATTAGATTAAGTTCCTTTTATACTGTTAAAAAGAGAACCACCTGTCAAGGTTATGAAGTAGTATTCTTCATTTTAGATATGCTCATTATGAGGAACAATCAGAAACCTTTCTAAGTATTTTCACAACACAAATTATGATTTTTTATTATATGAATGTTATGAAAACATGACCTGTCTTTTCTCATAAGTCTATATGTATATTAATTGAATAGGATGCAGAAATGACTGCTTTTCTATAGATCTATTCATATGTCAATAAATAAGAAAGAGAGACTAAATACACTAGTATAAATGGAATCTTAACCCTTCTGGCTAGTCTCCCTCTAGCTTTCCCCTTCCTTCTTCTGGCCTTCTCAACTCTCTAAGGAAGGAAATTCAGTGTCTTAGATGGAATCAACTATCCAGTTGTAAGAATCCTAGATTAGGTTGATTAAAAAAAAAAAAAAGATATAATGGAAATGTTTTAAGGGGGCAGTGGTTTTGGAACCAAACTTCCCTGTGTGTGATGTGGTCTCCACCATTTACTAGCTCTATGGTCAGTTAACTATCATAAGTGTCAGTGTTTTTCAGGTTTTGTTTTAATGAAAGAATTTGAAGATTTCAAAAAGCTCACCTCTCCTCATAGGTAAAACATAAGATTATAGCACTCACCTCACAGAGCTACTGTGAAGATTAAATGAGATAAAGTATATAAATTGTTTGGCACGTTGTCTAACACAAAGGAAGTATTAGACATGCCTATGCAGGAGACTTATTTCACAGCAGAGTTAAATGATACCCTATTCAAGGTAAAAATGGAATTTTGTTAATTTTTTCCATCCAAACCAGGAAGTTTGATGCCAAACATAATCATTTATTCTCATTTGCCATAAAAAATGTGCAAGAATGTGTTCCATCAGAAACAAAATGTGACTTAGAACAACAATAAAATTCTAAAGCAGTTGCTGTTAATGTGGGAATAAATAAACCCACGAATTTAAAAGTATATATATATATTATATACAATATATAAAACACTTGAGGAGCAAATGGGACATTCTATACATAACTTTGAGATAACTGGCTAGTCATTTGGAGAAAAGTCATGATTCCTGCTTCACTAGCTAAATGTAAGTACATTTCAGATGTTAAAATGTAGTATTAAAAAAAGAAAACATTTAAATACTCAAGAAATGTAAATGCATATTTTTACAGTCCTGAGATTTTATCATCACTTAAAGCACACTATTAAACCCAGCAGCCATAGGGAAAAACATTACAGAGTTGAGAACATAATAATTAAAAATTCATAGATGGCAAAACAAACGAAATTAAAACAAAACCTAACAAAATCAACCAACTAAACCAAAAAAAAAAAAAAAGGCATAAATAGGTTACAGGTAGAAACCAACCAAGAAAACGTATATAGATTACTCTTGCATAATCACAGGAGCAAAGGATTAATTCATAGATTAGTGTTAATTGTGGCTTGATTATGACTTGCCAGAGAATCCCATCTACTGAGTACCACTGTTTTGAATGGCACTTGAATGGCCTTTCTCAGTGACTATTAAAGAACATTAAAGCTGGAGGTGACTTTAGAGATTATTCTGGTTTACTCTTCACAGTTTACAGACAAGTTAACTAAGACTCAGCAATGGTAAATCACTGTAACTATAATAGAGATACATACAAGATTCAGTAAGAATAGAAAAAAAACTCCCCTGCCTTAAGAACAAAGAGGTCAGAGGAATCTTTGCCCAGGAGGCGCCCACGGCAGGGAGCGCCCCTAAATACAGAGGGAGGTGGGGTGAGGCTACTACATCCTCGCTGCACTGTGTATATTTCTGATGGAAGCTGGATAAAGAAAAGAGAAGTTTACAAAAGAACTACAAGGATGAGTAATAATTCCCCTGAAGGACAGGGGTATTTCATGCTAAATAAAACAAAACAGAACAACAAAAATTATATACAACAGCCTGAGGCACAATACAGAAAGAAGTCCAGCACATTGTAAGCCATTAGATATAACAGAAGTATATCAGGTAATAATGGTGTTAAATGAAGTTTAAAATATGGGCAGGGTGCTAAATATGTGTGTGTATCATGCTAAATAATTTCAACTCTGCCCTACAGTTGATGGGAGGTCCAGAAAATATTTACAATAAAGGACTAACTTCACGGGTTGGTGTTTTAAAAAGGAACCTTGGTGGTGCTTAAAGGATGGATACAAGGAAAGAATTTGGAGATTTAAAAAGCCCACCTCTCCTTCAAAATCCTGCTGAAATTGTTCCACTAGACCTTCTGGCCTCTACATTGGCAGAATGGGACTTCCTTCTCCTTTTCGTCTTTGCACTTTGTATAAGTTCTATATTTATGCATTGATTATACCAACATATATGAATTTCTAGCCCCCTGAGAGTCTCCATAACCAGTATTAAAATCTTCATTAAAATAATGCATGAAGCATAAGACTAGATTCTCTGTGGGTTTCAAAAAGGAATAATGCCCACATCCTATGCCAGTGAGCTTCTTGTCTGTAAAGTACAGCACATAAACAAGTAACTACAGTTAAAGAGAGTATAAAATATGAGTGTTTTATATATCAGACATACTGCATATATATAGATACACAGATTTCATATGTATAAGACAAAAAGAGGTGCAGACAGATAAATGAGCAAATAAATGAGTGAGGGTACAGGGTTTACTTCTACAGACTGGAGAACAACAACGAAAATACTCTGCAGAGAAACTGCCATTTGAAATAGGCCTTGACCCGTGGGCAGGAGTTGAAAACAAAGTGACTTGGTAGAGAAAGGGAAGAAAGAAGAAATAGAATAAGCGAAGGTGTTGAGATTAAAAAGAAAAAAAAAGGAACTATAATTTCCTAATAACAAATATCCTGCTAGTACTGAAATTTCTCTGATTTTTGTTGTTTTTATGATTGTTATTGACAGTGAAGTTTGTTTTAATCCAGACCCAAAGAAGTTATACAAACATTGTGGTTGACTAGTACATCAAATCAAGTCTTTTTTAAACGACAGGTTCCACCTTCATAGCACCTTTTTTCCTTTTAGTTTGTTCTGTTTTCTTTAGTTGACATGAGAAAAGACAATTCACTCGATCATCCTGATGGTTTTACTAATCTCCCTTCTAAAGAGAGCACTAGAAGACTTTGATAAAAGTATTTACTTGCTGAGTGTATTTTTAAAAATGTGGTAAGACATACCCTCTTTGACACTAAGGACTACAATGGATAGAAAACTATGTAAATTTGGTGAATGAATATTTTAAATACCTAGTGTCTGAGCATCGGGGGTTAATTTCATTAACACTGTTTCCCTTTGTAAGCTAAGCAATTTCATTTTGTATGAAGAAGTCATTTAACATGTTAGAGTGAACCTTATAAAAGTGCCTCCAAGCAGAGCAATTTCATTGTTTAAGCCTAATAGAAATGAAAATAATTTTATTTCTTCATAATTTTGTGTAATCAATTTTATTTACAATGACCTAATATATTTGTTATGGCATATTCACATGAATTAATCAAGCAAGTTTATAAACATCTAGATTAATACCCAGATTACTTTATTTTTCAAAGACAGATTACTGTTTTAGTTACTATGTAATTCTCTAATTCAGTGTCAAATTTGTGCTTAAAAGGCAACTGGAAATATTTGGCAAGATGTGAGAAAGGGAGAGGAAGTGGAAACTGTGTGAAAATGTCTATAACGACTTAAACAGATTATATATCATTAAGATCCCTCTGGGATGTCAAGGTCAAAATGAATGGAAGTATTCACTGCTCATCAGTGAAAGTCAGGGAGCAGAGTGTAGTCACTTTCTAAGAACGATTACCCAACCCCATAGAACCAGGATTAATTTACAGAATTTAATGCTTAGTTGAAATAAAAATGTGCTTGTTCTCAGTGAATTGAGTATGAAGGTGCATATAACAGTCTTAGGTCTGAACTGGAATTATTTAATAACCAGTCTGGTTGGAAGCAATTGGTCTCCAAGGAATGTCAGGCAATTTTCCCTCAATTTGAGTTAAGCGTTATGCCAGAGAAAGGACTCTAATGACTAGTCACTTTGTGACTGCTGAACAGATTTCTCTCCACCTTAACAAAAGCCAGAAAAGAATATTCAGGATGAAAGTAGCCACTGTTACTCACTTGATTAGGTCTTAAAAGCCTCTTACTCTAGATATGGAGCAACAAGAGTAAATTGGGAGACCTTTCATTGGCTCTGACTTGGGCCCTAAACTGCTCTAGAAGAATATATAGATGAAGAGGGTTTTCTAGGAAGCAGAGTGACTTAGTGGCTTTCCACAGCCACTCAACAAACCTCAGCCTCAACAGCCTTACCTAGGAAAAACAAAATCAGTTTTGGTTGAATAGGGAAAACAACTGGGTGTAAGGGGAAGAGTATCCATGCCCCATTCTCTAAGAGATCAAGCATGAATGTATGGATTTGGAATCTCACACACATGGATCTCAGATTTCTAGCTAAAAATATCATAATCTCAGCAATGTGATATACTCTTAAATGTACAGTCTGACAATCTTAATACATGCACTAGCAAGAGCCTAGTGCCCTTGAGAGTCACCCAGGAAGGAAGTGATTCCAACAACGAAACAAGTCCCTTTAATATTTTCTGATTCTGATCACAATACCCTCTCTGTGGTCACAGTAACCACTGAGCAAAAATCTGAACAAGTGAATACACAGATGGATCAAAAATTCCTTGAGAAGCATATTTGATCTGCTTTAGCATTGCTGGCTTCTGCTGTATTTAGCTCCACTTCCAAGAGGGTACACCCAGGTGAGATTCAGCAAAGTGTCATTTTGCCTTAGGCATTTTGTTTCAATAGAAAAAGTCTGGTATTCAGAAACTTATGCCATAATTTCATTTCTGTGAGTTCTACTGTGATCACTGAAAAGCCACTGAAACGCTCTGTGACAGTTTCAAGAATCGAGTAGATCAATATTATTAAGCTACAGAAATGCAAGGGAAATGAGGCCCAAGAAACCATCCAATTGTCTTGCATTGTGAATTCACATCAGAGAAACTGGCAGCAACAGGGTTACTAAGAATGAAGTCCAACTGTATGAATGAGGAGAGAAAACTTACCAGCTATTCTTTGAGGCTACTTTTAACCAAATGAGATGTCACAAGAAAACTACAGCCCAATATCCTTTGAATATAGATGGAAAATCTTTAACAAAATATTAGCAAGCCAAATACAGCAATCTATAAATAGGATTAAAAACCATGACCAAGTGTGGTTTGATTCCCAGAAATACAAGCTTCCTTTAACATCCCAGAATCAATTAATATGATACGTATTAATAGAAAAAAGGACAAAAACAATTATGATGAGCTCAATTGATGCAGAGAAAGTATTTGATAAAATCCAACATTCCGCTATGACAAAAATGCTAAATAAACCAGGACCACCATGAAACTAACTCAATCTGAAAAGAACAACTATGCAAAACCCACAGTAAACATCATACTTCATGATGAAAACCTGAATGTTTTCTCTCTGCACTCTTGTCACTTCTATTAAATATTGTACAAGAGGTTCTAGTCAGACAAATGAGGTTTTTAAAAGACATTTAGACTGGAAATGAAGAAGAAAACTATCTCTATTTGCAGATGATACAATCTTGCATGTGGAGAACCCTAAATAATATGCATACATGCACACGCACACAACTATTGGAACAATAAATAAGTTCAGCAAGATTCCAAGATCCAAGAAAATATACCAAAATAAACTATATTTCTTTCACAAGCAATGAAAAAATCCAAAAATGCAATTAAGAAAACAATTCCATTTAAAATAGGATCAGAACAGAATTACTTAGGAGTACATTTTTTAAGGGAAGCTTAAGACTTCCACATTGAAAATTAAACTATAGTACATTGTTGAAAAAAAATTGAAGATCTAAATAAATGAAAAGATACCTGCTCTTGAATTGGAAAACTTGATGTTGTTAAGATGGCAATACCTCTCAAATTGAGCTACAGACTCAATTCAATCCCTATCAAAATCCCAGACAGCTTTCTTGCAGAAATTGACAAGCTAATGTTAAAATTCATGTAGAAATTCAAGGGGCCCAGAATAGTCAGAACAACATTTAAAAAAGAACGAAGTTGGAAAACTCATATTTCTAGGTTTTAAAAGTTGACAAAAAGCTACAGTGTCAGACTGTTATAAAATAATAGACACATAGCTCAGTGGAATAGAGTTGAGAGTCCAGAAATAAACCCATACATTTATGGTTAACTGATTCTTGACCAGGATTCCAAGACAGTTCAGTGGGGAAAAAACAGTCTTTCTAACAAAGGACACAGGAATAACTATGTCAACATTGAAAAGAATGAAGCTGGACCTCTATGTCACAATATATAGAAAAAAGTAACTCAAAATAGATCAAAGACATAACTGTAAGAACTCAAGCTATAAAACACTTAGAAGAAAACATAGGAGTAAATCTTCACGACCTTGAGTTTTGAAATTGAATTTGAGGATTTTTTTCTTGTAATTCAGTTATGTCAACAGTCTGGTATTATTGCTCTGTAATAAAGTATAATTATTTCCTCGGATTTAATAATCAGATTGTCATTTCACACTTATTTTTCATAATGTAAGGATAGCTGAGATTTTGCATTTTTCTCTAATATGAAATAAGTTATATACAAATTATTTTCATTATTATTTTTAAAATTTTTCCTCACAAAATTACATTTATTTCTGGTTTTGTTGAAATGATAGACAAAATAGTAGTGAGAAGAATTCAGTATCATGATTTGACTTTGACACTAATGAACTGTGCACCTTGGGCATGTTATTTATCCCAACTCATCTGTACACAGTTGAAGAGACGTGGAACAAGAAGACCCATTAGATAGTTTCTTCGGGAATCTGTGACTTTGTCTACCAGACTGACCATCTCTTGGCCTATATAAAAGCACTTGATATAAAAAAAAATTGTTGAATGAAGATCTCTATTTATTAATCCATACCTATGTTTCTAAGCTCCTGGTAACCTTTGTATAGATGTAAAACAGCTTCAATCAAAGCAAACAGAAGAACTTTAAAAAAAATTTAAAGTCTGAAACACAGTTTAAATCAATATTCATCGATTTCCAGGACACTGTATTCAAAGAGCAATAAACAGAGGCTGACACTGAAAGAAGTGGCCATAGATACCAATCAAAGAGATAACACATTTACAAGGTAACACAGTCTCAAGTTCTTCACGAACATTTGCATAACCAGGTGGTAGCAGCTTCATGAGTGCAATTATTGACTCCAAAAGACAATAATCTTCCATCACTGTTGAAATCATTAAAAGCTATAAACTATTTCACTACAGCATGTAGTTTTAGATAATGTTCAATCAAAATATTTATTCATGAAAAGAATACTTTAACAGTAGACTCACAAAGTATGTCATTTGTCTTTTTGGGTTTTGTCATGAAATCAAATTGCCATTGTTATAAGGTGATTATGATGAAACATATGACATTTTAAGTAATTGTGACATTGGCTAAATATTCTTTTCCCAAGTGACTCATTGTTGGAAAGGCACATCTGCTTTTCTAGCCTGGGTAAGTCATTCATTCGGTTGAAGTGTGCTAATGAAAACAGTAGGCATCTACTGGATGCTTACTATGTACCATCCATGACAGTTGCTCTTTGTCAACAGTTATATTTAATCCTCTCAACAACATTATGGAGCGAGTATTGTTATTCCAGTTTCACAGAAGAAGGAACTGAGGTGCAAGGAAATCAAACATCCTGCCTGTGTCACACAGCTAGCAGAATACCAAGGTTTAGATACAGATTTGCTCTGACTTCAAATTTTGCTGTGTCCATAGTATTTTACTATGAAATTAACTTCCAAATGTTTGCATTTAAGCCAAAGTATGAGTGAATAGTATAGAGTTGCAACTCCAGTATAATTCTGCTAAACTTGATGGATATATCATCCTTACCTGGTATTAAGAGGATATTACTATTTCTATTTTTATGATGCTTGTCTTAGGCGAGTTTTGTGATAATTCATTGAACCAGTCCAAGTCATCCTGCTCTAGACACCATGGTGGCAAGCCAAGTGGTAGGAAGCATACTACAATGATGATAATTCTTCATATCCAAGTGCCTAAACTCACAAATCCTCAACCAACATTTAATCTTCCTGCATGAACAACGTACTCCCTCCCTGACAGCTTCATCTGTTATAGCCTGGAGTAGAACTCTGAATGTAGAAGAGACAGTTCTTCTGGAATGAGTTCCCTGGAGAGGGATGTGGGCTTGCCAAAGCAAGTGAAGGGGCTTGGCAGTAAGAATTCACTCACATTAATAGAATATTGCAGGACTGTTTTAGATCTGCTAGTCCAATCTCATTATAATAAACTGCAGAGCTTTATATAAACCCCCACTGCTATGTAGTTTTAGACCCCATTCCTAGCTTTTGATGTCCTGCCTGATTTATTCATTCAGCCACTCGTAAGTGCCTACAAAGGGCCAACCCTGGGCGAGGAACCAGAAATACAAAGGTGAGGAAAAAGAAAGCACCTATTTTTATGAAACATGTGTTGATTAGGGGAAATAGAGTTTAATCACACAGTTAATGAGTATATATATTGAAGTTTAATTAGTGCTAAAAAATGTATACCTACATCTGTATAGTGGTTATGGAGTTACTAGATACTTTATTAAAATATCAACAACCTGGGGAGGTAACAATTACCTCTATTTTACAAGGTGATTAGTACTCACAGAATCCAAGCGTATTAGATTTGGAAGGGATATTTTAGGATCCATTTGGTGTTATGTTTCTCAGGTTCATATTCTCTCACAGTTAGACACTGATTAAGTGGTTCTGTGGAGAAATGTATATTTTTAAGCAGCTCATAGTGATTCCAAAGGGCTGTCAGGTTTGGGAACTCTGGACCTAGTCTGACCATCCATCTAGTGCTTTTACTTCCTCCCCTTTTACCAAATAATCTTCTAAATCTTGTTTGAAATTTGCTGGCAAGTTTCTAGGGGTGTCCCACCACACCTTAGGACCCTGTTAACTTGTTCAAGTTCATAACTGAATTGTAGAACTAAGGTTCAAACCCAAGTCTTAGTTTTCATTAAAGGGTTCTTTTCACCATAACACATCTATTATTCTCTTCACACATAATGAAAAATGAGTATTAAAAAGTTAAGATTTTTAAAATAAAATTGAAGCATTTAAAGCACTTAAAGTATTGCAGTTCTATGCCTTAGAAAATACTTCTATAGGATTTTTTTTTAAGAAATACTAATTAGTGGCTTTTGTTAATCCAATTCTCATTCATAAGACAAGCCATATTTATTTTGTAAGAATGCTTTAATTGGCATAGGCTTTTAAGGACTTCATACAGTAACTGTCCTGGGACTTCGGAATATAATATTGAATGTATGTATTCTAATGGCACAGTACAACTTGGATGAAAATAGAATAAAATTACATGACTATTGAATTAATTATATGTTAGGCATTTATTAAATAGTCTTAAGCATTTCTCAGAATGGCAAGATCACCTGAAGGAAACTGTGTATTAGACTTCATCTCTGTGGGTGGTATATCTCAATTTGATGGTATGTCTCAGAGCCAGTAATTCAGATAAAAGTCATAGGAATTAATCCTATATAATTTTACATATGAACAACAATAACAGAAAAAACTTGAGTTCCCTATTCTTCAAACAATTATACAGTTTATAAACTTCTTTATGTAGCGAAATACATCATTTTGGCCGGTTTTACATATTGTTCACCAGAGTTAACTGATCAAAGGACAAAATATTGATGTGGCAGTCCTGGGGCTTAGTAAGAAGACATTTTCAATGTGATCTCATCTATCTTCAAAGTTTACTAACAAGATTATATATGAAAAGTTCTCTTTACTTCAAAACAGAAGAGAGCACAAATAAATGTTATGGCTAAAAACTAAAGTTTCAGACATTTTGATTTTTTCTACTGTTACATTTATAATAATATCTTATTAAGTTAGTTCTAGTAGATAGAAACATGTCTTAATTTGCCCATAATTTTAACTAGAGAATTTTAAATTTATTCTATTTAAGCAACATCAGAATTTAGAAAGAATAACTAAACAAGTAAGGAAACAAACACCGAAGGAAGGAAAATATTTTATATACATATAAATTGGTTTATTAATGATGAATCTGTTATCTAATCTAATTAAAGTATTTAGAACTATTTCTGAAGGGCTATGTACAGTTAGTCCTTATTAACTCAACTCAAATCAGAGTTTACATTTGGAATTAACAAAACATTAATTATCTTAAAGTATTCTGCTGTATTTCAACTCTTAATCACTTTAACTTTTTAGACAATCCATTTATTTATTTGAAAAGTGTCTTCCATGAAAAAGTAAAGTGGT
Organism: Camelus dromedarius; assembly: GCF_036321535.1. NCBI lineage: Eukaryota > Metazoa > Chordata > Mammalia > Artiodactyla > Camelidae > Camelus > Camelus dromedarius. The sequence continues at coordinate 63,330,258 of NC_087439.1, read as the reverse complement.
AGATCATAAAAGAGATAACAATGAGTAAGACAGATGCTTTACACTATTTGATTTTACCATATGATAAAGAAGATGGAACTAATTTAATTTGATCTGACAGTATTCATTAAGTGCCTGTTTTAAGCAATAATTAATAAACTGGGTTAGATATCAGAAAATAAATGAAATAGTATTTCTTGCCCACAAGTTATTTGTGGTTTATTGAGGGAGACAGAAAAGTAAACAATTAGAATATAATACAATGCGTAATCTAGTTGAAACAGAATTTTTAAGTGAAGTAAAGGGAAGAAAAAAAATAAAATCTTAGTGAGGATAAAGATAGTTCACAGGTTGAAGGAGTTTAACAGAAGAGTGAGGTCAAGAACCAGGTCACTTTTGGACAAAGAAGCCCCTAGAACAAAACCACAGAAAGCAAACTGCTCAGTGAAGAATGGCTTGTGGAAAAACAGTATGCTTTTAAGAAATAAGATTAACAAGCACACTTTCAAAATGTTTGTTCATCAGAAGACAGCTTAAGAGAATGAAAATGCAAGCCACCAAAAGCAAACATACTCGCAACACCTGTAACCTATAAAGGGCTTGTAGTCAAGTATTTAAATTAATCTTTTAGTTCAATAAGGAAAAGAGGACCCACCCAATTTAAAAAAATGGGCAAGAAATCTAAATAAACATGTCAAAAAATAGGATACCCAAGGAGTCTTTAAATATATGAAAAGGTGTGCAACCTAGTTAGAAATTGGTGAAATGCAAAATAAAACTGCAGTGAGATACTACTACACTCTTGCTATATTGTTTTAATTTGAAATGATCTACAAATCTAAGTTAGCAAAGATACGGGCCAGTGGGAAGGACTGTTAGTAAATACACCTCAGTACAAACAGTTTAGGTGAAAAATTGTCATTATTCATTAAAACTTAACTTACATATACTCTGTGGACTCAGTAATTCAAATCTTAGATACATATCTAACAAAATATATGCACCAGAGACATAAATAAAAATGGTTATAACAGTGTGAATCATAATAGACAAAATTTAGAAATAACTCAAATGTTCATCAACAGCAGAAATAATAAATTGTGGTTAACAGACACATAAAAAGATGCTCAACATTGCTAATTATCAGGGAAATGCAAATCAAAACCATAATGAGATATCACGTCACATCTGTCAGAATGGCTATCCTCAAAGAATACAAATAACAAATGTTGGCAAGGATGTGGAGAAAAGGGAACCTTCGTGCACTACTGGTGGGAATGTAAATCAGTGCAGTCACTGTGGAAAACAGTATGGAGGTTTCTCAAAAAACTAAAAGTAGAACTACAATATAACCCAGTAATTCCACTCCTGGGTATATATCCAGAAAAAAAAAGCACTAATTCAAAAAGATACATGTACACCAATGTTCACAGCAGCATTAGTTACAATTGAAAAGGTATGGAAGCAACCTAAGTATCCATCAAAAGATGGATAGGTAAAGATGTGTGTGCATACACACACACACACACATATACATACACAGTGAAGTACTACTCAGCCATAAAAATAATGAAATTTTGCCATTTGCAGCAATATAGATGGGCTTGGGGGGGGTTATGCTAAGTGAAATAAGTCAGACAAAGAAAGACAAATATTGTATGTTATCACTTATATGTGGAATCTAAAAAATACTATAAATCAGTGAATATAACAAAAAAGCAGACACATATAGAGAACAAACTAGTGGTTACGGAGGGGGGCAAAAAGGGGAGAGGTAAGAAGTACAAACTATTGAACTAAGTATGAACTAAGTATTGAAGTACTTATGAACTAAGGTTATATAAATCACAAAGAGTATTCAGCAAAAGAAGGCAAACACAGAGAATAATACAATATTATTTCATGTATACAAATTTCAGTAACAGAAAATTAAACTGCAATCTTAGAAGTCAGTTATTTCTGGGAGGAAGGAGAAAATTAATTGGGAAAAGCATGCAGCAGACATAAAAAATTGGCAATTTTAAGTTTCTTAACTTATGTGGAGGCTAAGAGAGTATGCACTTTGTTTTAATGTATGAATTGTATATTTATACCTATAGTATATGTCCTTGTATATTTCTTATATTTCACAGTTACTTAAAAAAGGAGAAATACCTGAAGCCTGTCTTCATACAAATTTTCATTTTTAAATAATAATGTTGCTTTTTTATTTCTGAAAATATTTAAATGCTGGACATTCTCTAGTTTTTGACTTGAAACGAGCCTATTATTTTGTTGGCCCTGAGCAATTACCAAGTAATAAAATTATAATGTCAGTAATTCAATCACTCCACTCTTAACTAAGGATAATGTAAGAAATTGTATCAAGAAAAAGTAATTCCAAAGGAAGTTAAAGATTCCTTTGATAATTAGACAAAATCATATTATAGTCAAATAGCATTATCAATTATTTGTTAATTATTTGCAAATTTATTACAAATATACTATAATTTTACTTTCAGATATAGAATCAGACCACTCCATTTTGATGAACTAAATTTCATTTTTGTTTGTCCCAGTAACAGTCTCTTTAACCCTGCTTTCTGTTTCAGTGTTTCAATTTTGCTTTAGTTTCAGAAACTTTACATGAGCAGGGTTTTAGTGACACATGACTGACAAAATCAACTCTGAATGTAGTTTTGTCAATTTTATATGCTACTTAACTTGAGAAAGGTGTAATATGCATTTCAGTGTAAGTTTTAATTGATTTCAAGTGTAGTGTTTAAACCTACTGGCAATTTCTCATTTCTTCGTTATTACGAATGGACTATAATCCAACTTGTAATAGCATGATGTTCTTACGGATATCTCTTGAAATGGGAAATCTGCGGTAGTTTACAAGCCGTAAGTGCCTAGGTTTGTATTTTAGTGTGTCTCTCTCTAACTTGTTCTGAAATCACTCTTCTCTGCAGATGTTTCCCAGCTACTTCCTTTGATCTCTCCTACTAACCTGATTATTGTTTTTGAACTCTCCTGTTGTTATTCATGCTTCAGGAACCTTCAAAACTCCATACAGGGAAATATTTCCTCTCCTTTTAAAAAATTTTTATTCTGCTTACTAGTTTTTTTGTTGTTGTTGTTCCTTTTTTCCAAGGTGTTATGTAATGCTTCTCCATATCTCTTAATAAATAATAACCATATTGCAATAATAAATATATTAAATAATTTTATGCAATTATAATAATTAATATTAATGAATGTTCCCTATGCACCAGCCAGTATTCTAGGTATTTGACATGTATCAATATCCCAATATTTATACAATCTCAGTGATGTAAGTACTATTCTCATCGCCATTTTTTCAGGTGAGGAACCCAAGTCCTGGAGTGGTTAAGTGATTTGCAGAAACTCTCACAGCCTGTAGGCTATCAAGGCAAGTCTCAAATTTATATTGATTGACTCCAAACTTCCAGGTTCTTTAGATACCTACTCTTGTCCTTTCTAATGGGAGATACAAATGATTTATTTATTCCAAGGACATCCTATAATTTTGCTATAAAGGGTTAGGCTTCCTGACACTTCAACAAAATCCTCTAATACAACTTAGATACCAGAAATGCACCTGCTCTAACAAGTCAGTGGCTGAACTTCATTACCAAAATAAACAAACAAACAAACTACAAACCTACCTCAATGCATTATGAATAATTGTTGAGGATATAATTTTACATTCCCAAAACACATGATTTAGTATATTTCTAATGGCACGAAAATATTGTCCTCCCTTGGCCTTGATTCAACTGCCATAAACTAGCATACCTCTAAGTCCTAACCAGACTTTTTTTGTGTTATGCGCTATCTATTAAAATTGAGACAGCTATATGTATCTTAAGTGAAACAGTGCAGATCAACCCTCCTTTAGAAATAAATAAATGTATATTTTATACTAGATTAATCCTAACAGTGGTAATAAAAGAAAAATCTATTGAAATAAAATATTTTTGCAAGGAAAGAAGGTCAGATATCATATTAAAACACATACATATGATTTGGTGGACTTTTATTTTCATTTTATTGGAACAGTCCCATGAGTTCATTGTATACATCTCAATTATACTAAAATATAGAACATGGAACATAATAGTTCACTAATTATCTCTATCTCTCAAGACTACCATTTGCAATTACATGCATATTACTCCAATTGCATTTTCAATTTGTTTATAAATGCTAGATTTATAAATATTAATATATTAAAACTGATATATTTTAAACTATCAATATTATTGATATTAATTTTATACAAGTAATGTCATAATTACATACTATTTTATAACTTATTTTTTTACATTATCTATCTGCATTTATAGAGCTACTCCACACCTTTCCACTATTTCATTTTCCCTTATATGAAAAGCATAACTTACTTAACCACCTATTATTGATCAATCATTGTGTTCTTTCCCTCTTTTGCAATTAAATATAATGCTATAATAAACGTGAATGTTTGATATGTATATAAATGCACATACACAAACATAATTTTCTGAAAGTGGAAATATTAGGTCAAGAATTTAAAGATCTCATTATTAACAGATATGGCCAAATTCCACCCCACAAAACTATATCTTATTATATCTTACCTTCTTTTTATTCCCTTTATGTTTGTCAGTAACAACAATAGCCATTATTATTTTTATTCTTAACAGCTTTCTATATATATTTTAAAGAGCCTATGGCCTCATTAACACAATTAGTACAGCTAATGAATTAACTAGCTCAGCCAAAACAGCCAAGATATCTCCTACCAAAACTGTCACTTAGGTTCCTAAGAAAGTACCTTGAGGTATTCATGCCTTTATAATCGAGGTCGAGGTCTGTGCTGTACAGAATTTGCTGAAAGACCAACTATTTTATTTCTCATTATAATAATCTCATAGTCTTTCAATAACTTACATTACAGAAAGTTAACTGTAAGGAGAACATGAACAAACTTATTTGGTGCTATTATTAAACATAAAGCAAATAAACAGCACCATAAAACTTTAGGTTAGGCAATGTGTCTTTGTACTTGCTAAATATCTGATTACAAAGTATAGAAATCAGAGCAAAAGGCATACACATATGACCAAAAAATTTTTGTTCCCCTTTCTTAATTAGGTTGAGATTTCCTTAGTCTTATTTTCTTAAAAGTACAAAATCATCTAATATATATGTATATATAATGGAAGTGGAAGCTAGCATATATTATTAATTTTATTATACATGTAATATACATGTATACTTTTTTGGATAATGGAAGCTAGTTCCAGCCCAAAAGACATGAATCTGAGGGATATTTAGTAGATGTATTATTCTAAATCCTGTAGACTTATAAAACTATAATCACTTTCTACTCAGCTCATCAATCATAAACAGCATGAGTTCCTCACATAATGGGAATTTAACACAGATCTGGTATCCTTCAATTTAAAGAAAATAGGAAAGAAAGAATAATACATGTGAGGTGGTGGCTTATTAAATCTTTTAAGTTAGTTAAAGTCTATAACAAAATTGTTTTTCAAGTAATGATTATGCAGTCTTAGGTTTGCCATGTATTATGAACGTGTTTCTAGTGAAGGCCATAATTTTTATGTTAATGTACATGTTTGCCTTTTAAAAGCACCATGGCCTCAGAGTTCACCCAAGTGAAGATCTGCTAAGAACCCTCCACCTGTCAAATTTAGCAAATGGGTCTTCAGCAGGGTTTTATCTCATTTTATGATATATAGTAAATAGTAAGAAGTCATTCTTTACATTTAAAAGTTCTCTGAAGGATTACATTGCAAGATCTTAGGATTTTTTTTTTAACGTTTCTATTTATTTTGTGAAAATACTCAGTTTCTCATAATATCTCTACCGGTTCCCACCCTATCACCCCTAAAGTGTTAAAATGGTGAGATATACTATTTGGAAAACATCTCATTCAACATGCTTAGAAGCATCCTCTTAAATTGATTATTATTTCTAAATGTTTTATTATTATTTAATAGGTCACTTAAAGGTGTTTCTAAAAATAGTCTTTGACATATTCTTTATAGCCTGTCTTTCCCAGTTTAGAGCAAATGTGTCAATTGGCAGTCTAGTGTTTGTATCAGGCACTATGTGTCTATTCTAACATCATTTTTTTCTGTCAATAAAACAGAAGCCCTCACACAAAGTTGTAAAACGTTCTGACATTCATGGCTCACAAACAAAGGGTTTCAAAAAACTGCAGAAGGTTATGTTTATTAAGCAGAGATATTTTCTGTAAATCGATTGCTGAAGCAAATAAAAAGGGACGTGGTGAGTAAGGCAGGAGTCTGTTGTCACAGTGATCAACCTAACTGCATTCAAAATGCGGGTTATGGGAGACGATACCATTGAGCATCTTGGGATGTAATGCATTTCTAAAATGTTCTAGAAACTTCTGTAATGTTTGCGTGCCATACAAAAGAGAGAAAGAATATGAATCACTGGGGCATTAACTTTTTTTTAAAGGAAGGAAAAAAAACAATAAAAATAAAAAGCTTTTTTTCTGGATGACAGTATGGGACTAATCATGTAATAGCATCACACTTTATCAAGGGTACAAATCATATATTCAGCAAAATCACAATGTTCCTTTTACCGTCCTACTGGTGTTAATGGGAAGCATGTCAGTGAGTACTCCTCCTGCTCTTGAGCCTGACAAATTTCCTGATTAAAATGATGCAATTCCTTACAGAGAAGCCCTTCCAAAAGCCACACACTTTTCCTAACTTTTCTGCTGCTAACACAACAGGATATACCATTTTGGATAATTCTTTTCAAATGGACATTGACTACAGCTGAGTCTGTAAACATTTGCATTCCTTGTATCCTTGAAGCTTAATGCAACATTACATTACCAGTGAAAAATTAAGAATATATGTATGCATTTAAGGAGCTGTCAGTTCCGAGTTTTTCGTATGTGACATTAATTCTTACAGGCAGGAACTATCAGACAATTACAAAGCATTTCACCTGGCAAACTTCAGCCCTCGTTAGGCTTAAAAAGATACTTTGTCATTTACTTATGAGACTTAAACCTTAGCCAAGAATTGACTATATAACTGTATTGCAAAGGTTCCAAAGAACAATTACAATATTAAAGAATGAATATCTAGAAGATAAGAAGCAAAGTGATTTTTTCACATTTATGAAATAATGTGTCAGTAGGTGGCATTTTACTGGATGAGTCACTATAAGCCCAGGATCTCTTGAAAGGGAGAATTCTGTCGTGTAAGGAGACCATATTCACATTTATGTAGAAAAGCAGATGTTTACAGCTTTTGGCTCTAGACTTAGATTATATATGTAGCAATTAAGTCACTTAATTACAAATTGTTAAATATTTATATACTCACATTTGTATAAAATACCTATGTCTCTGAAATATCTTATACATTTAATTTTTAAGAAACAAGGAGAACATTCAAGATTTTTATTTGCTTGTTAAATGTGGCAATATTGTTCAAATGATGTTAAAATTAAAGTAATAAATGCAGATTCTGAGCAAAGAAATTGAGAAATAAAAATGACTATAAAATAATATTTTATGAGAGCATTTGCATACTTTGGCATAGTAAAATGGCATATGTGGGCATTAGAACAGGGCTCTTTTTTATTAAAGGCTATCATTATGAAAGAAATTGGCTGCAGTTTTTCAAAGTATTTCTGACTTGCTATAAGAATGGCTACTTTCCGTAAAGTTGATTCATACTGCATTCAGTCTTAAAAACCTGAAAGGAACAGCTTTCTCAGCAGTGATTTTTGGAAGATTACAAAGAATTTCAGTGTCCCTAAAGTGTTAAGGAAATACAGATGAAGCAGTGTCCCAGGAAAAAAAAAAGTAATAACATAAAAAAAGAGTGAAAAAATACAATTAAATAATATATTTTTGCATATAATTATAAATATGCATTAGAAATAATGTCTCATAGTAGAAAAATGGAGACAATTTCTTTGGTCTTGATCAATCTAATATGTGTCAGTCAGTTTCAAGTGTGCTTATCTGTCACATGAAGATTTATATCAGGAAAACATACATTACATCTTCAACATCTACTGATGAACAAATGAACAAGTCTAACACTGCCATGATTGATCATACAAGAAGTAACCTAGTATCATTTTTACTAATAGAAGTCATTAAGATAGAGCATCCATACATGGAAAGGGATAAGAGAAGGCCCATGTGTAATAAATGAGCAGTATGGATATATACAGAACAAATCATGACAGACAAACTTGATTGCTTTTTCTGATAGAATTACAAAATTAATGGGTAAAGGGAATGCAGTACAAGTAATATATCTGGGTTTTCATAAAGTATTTAATTCAATGTTTCATAAGCTCTGACTTGCAATATTAATTTAAATTGGCTTGGAGATGATTATTCTCAGATGGTTTGAAAACAATTTAAAGAGCTGTAAACAAGGGGTAATGATAAATGGCCACAGACAGAGCTGGGGGGAGGAGTAAGCTGCCACTAAAGTAGATTTAGGTCTTCAGTTTTAGCATCTACATTACTAACACGCAAAATGAAACACGCAAATGGAATTTGAAAATGACACTAGGTTGGAAGGCACCATAAGCACAGGAAAGTAAAATAGTCAAGAAGATATAAGCTGGAACATAAAAGGGACTACACGAAAGACTGCCTACACTAAAAAGGCAAGAGTGTATTAAGAGGCATTTTGGATTTATTACAAGCAAACAAAGCCAGACAAGCCCGGTAAAAGCAGACTGACAAAATAAATTAGCACAATCCCGTAAGTAATGGACCATGGAAACTCCTTTAAATAAGTATACCCAGATTTTCATTCATGTCTCAGTACTGACAGATCCATACTTGGAAAGGGGTCTAGGGGTTATCGTTTAACCCTGTCTCTGACTTTCAAGATGGTACTCCAAATAGGGTAATATGTACCCTTACAGAATCACATTACATATTCAATTCTCTGTTTCTCTATATGGATCATTCACAGGGGGAAAAAAACTTTCCACTATATTTTGGCTATTCTTTGACACACTTACAGGTCTTCATTTCCCTCATGAGTACAGCTGAAGTATATGTGGGGAGTATAATATACACAAAAGATAATCATGAAGGTAAATCTTCTGTAAATGACTTTTGGATTATCCATGGCACAGTGCTCCCTCTTCATCCATGCAAATAATTGAGAGTCGATTGTACACACGTATAAGGAAAGATAAATATAAAGACAAATGACTTCCATGAGATTATTACTTTACTCCACTTTATCCCCTTCTATAGGACAACTCTACAAATTAGAGGGAATTTGGATCACTGAAACAAAAACGATAAGGGCAATCAAGTTATCCACTTATAAGAAGGAATTAAATGAGTGAACCCAGAGAGTCTACCTGATACAGCCATGAGCAAGCTATGATGGACAACACCTAGTTACAGGCTGAAAGTGTGCAAGAGGAAAAAAAAAATATTTTCATGAGATAAGGGCAATTTCCCTTTATCCATATTCACAGATAAAGAAAGTTACAATTTAGAGAAAACACTATTGCCTAAGTTATTGTGAACAAACTTGATTTAGACTTTTACTGCAGAAATATTTCTGAAGGACTGAAGAACCAACTCTTGATTGCTTATGGGTAAAGATATAAAAAGTTAGAACATATTAACCTTCTATTATAACAGGGGTTTTGAAATTAGATATACCTGGGTTTGAATCTTGGCTCTGCCACTTACACAATATATATATATATTACACAATATATATATATTACACAATATATATATATTACACAATATATAAGTGTGGTCAAATGTCCTCATTTGAAAATGGAGATAAATCTAACGTAATTCATAAATGCATTACATAAGAAAATAGGCACCCACAGAATGTAAAAATAAGAAATAGTGGGAAAAGTCACATTTGGTTTGGAAATACATACAAAATGTTTGCGTTTTCCATACTGCAAACCTAAACTTCCTATTTTTAAACTATCTCCCTAATTGGGAGGAAGGATGGTAGAAAGAGGATGATATCTGAAATCATGAAGACTTAAGTGTGACTCCTGCTTCCTCATTTACAAATTAAATGACTTGAGTAATTTATTTAAAATCTGAGTCCCATGTTCCTAAATTTTAAAACTACAGAAGTGTTGCAGGTCAGTAGATTATAAGGCACAGAAATGAGAATATAGCAGACACAGAATAAACACTCATCCTCCTTTACTCCACCTTAACTTTCCCCACCTACAACACGTACCTTTACTACCTGCTTTATTTTCTTAAATGTGATGCCCTCTTGGTGCATATGTGACATCATCAGTCTCAACATCCAAACTAAATTTTGGGTTAAGTGTATATCCCGCTTATGTTTTCCTTTCCACCTTCTAGTAGTTTAAAATTTATCAGGTAAGATAATGTATTTGAAACTATTTAAGGTCAGAAATGTTACACTAATGAATGGCTATATATTTTTAAGCTTAAGTACTCCTCCACGTGCGTTGTCTTCGTTTTGTGAAATCTCAGAGATAGAACGCTATATTTATACAGCTAATTCTATTCAGTGCTGAACATAAGTGGGTGATAAAAGCTTTTTGATCATAGATGACAATCAGGCATATACTCAACCTCCTTCTGCTCACTCCTGACCCTTTCAGCTTGGCACTAGTGTCTGGAGCCTGACATCTGACTGAAGAGCAGAGAAATAGACAACTGAGCTTAGGTCATCTTCTTTACATATTTATTTTTGACAGTTATAGGTCATCCTCATAGGAAAAACTATAAAGTAATATTAATATATTAAAAATAAATTGGGAACTTTAAGAACTGAGATTCCCTCTTCTCAGGAAATGCATTTTATTAATGCCCTTTAAAAATAGCACCATACCTTCACCACATCTTCACCAAGCTCTCCTTTCACAATAGGAAGATGCATCTCTCCCCCTCCCCCCAAACCCAACCCTTTCTCCACTGTTCAGTTCTATTAGATAAAATGTTTCTTAACTCAGAAACACTTCAATTCTCTGGAAATATAACCTTCCCAATAAATACAGGTGGGCAATATCTATCAGAGCAGTGGTTTTCTAGGTCCAGGAGTAAGAAAGCCACGTTATTGAAAGAACTGAATGAAGGTGAAGGGGGGAAATCTGTTCTGGGGGAGAGAGGAGCAATTCCAAAGAGCTTTCCACCACTAGGAACTTCGGAAGGAAAAAAAGGGACCTCCTCTGTATTTCTTGAATATTTCTGAACTGAAAACAATTACTGAGCACTTACTATGTTCCAAGTATTAGACCAAATACTGGGAATACAATGATAACCACAGCACAATCCCTGCCCTTCAGAATATCCTGACCTAGTGAGGGAGAAAAAAACACGCAGCGGTGACTGTAACGCGATGTGATCGGTGTAGTGAGGCAGACGGGCCTTTGGGACTACGGCAGCATAAGGAGGTGGCATTTAACCAAGTGGAGACACACAGGGCGCTCTTATTTCTAACCTTTTCATAATGCAGGGACGTATGTTTGCTTGTGACAATTTTTAACATCTTTTAGTTTGTCACCTTGCTATTTCAGTGGTTAGTAAGACAGTTCAAAAATGGCTAAACTGAATGATGCCCTTGCTCCTTACAAAACACAAAGGCTTTTAGTTTTCTAGTAATAAAATCATGCATATGCATTGCACAAAATTTGGCAAACAAAGAACATGTGAGAAAAGGGAAAAAATACATCATCACTATTAACATTTTTGTTCTATCTTCTTTTTTTGATTCTATTTTCATTCCAATTTTTCTCCTTTCTCTGCAAATAGACAAATAGATAATTGTAATAAGTATATATTAATATAATATAATATCTGTATGATGGATGTGTATATCCATGGCATATACATGTTACATCTATAGTAACAAAAATGAATTTATATTCTAAAAAAATCATTATCTAATACATACTGAGTGCTCATTATGTGGAAAATAATAGTTGTGCCTTCCTTATAACCTTGTTGTGATAATCAAAGGAGCTTTTACATGTAAAATATTTTAATAGTGTCTGAAGCATATGATGCCAGTAAATATAGCTGTTATTAGCATTACTGTATTGCCTTCAGTATCTCTATATCAGGATCACCTGGTTCCAGAGATAAGGATATGATGGCAATTTTTCATGGAAGGATATTAAAGATGATGCAGTTGATATGTATTGTCTGTCCAGAACTCCACTTGTGAGAATTTTCCCAGTCCTTTCTCTCCCATATTCTAATACATTGATATGATTATGTTGAGAGTTGCTGTCATCTGGCCTCTGTTGATGTATATAGAGGTCAACAGACTCCTTCCCTGAAATTAATTGTGGAAAGAAAACAAAAAGGAAAGAAGGAAGGAAGGAAGCAAGGAAGGAAGGAAGGAAAAGAAAGAAAGAAAGAAAGAGAGAGAAAGAGAGAAAGAAAAAGAAAGAAAGAAAGAAAGAAAGAAAGAAAGAAAGAAAGAAAGAAAGAAAGAAAGAAAGAAAGAAAGAAAGAAAGAAAGAAAGGAAAAGAAAGAAAGGAAGGAAGGAAGAAAGGAAGAAAGAGAGAAAGAAAAGATGTCAGTCTTACTTTGAGTACCTTAACTGAGAGCTAAGAGGCAGAGGCGTTACTGGCAGCCATGTTTTCCACTATGTGGGCGAAAGATGATGACAGGTTACAGAGAAAGATAATGAAGCCAGTTCACAGAGAAAAAGACAGATGAGAGAAATGGAGACAATTTCTAGGTGGTCTTCATATTTAGAACATCCATTTCTCCTGAGGCTCTATTCCCAACCCTCCCCCACAAAAAAATAGAAAAAAAAAAAGTGCCCTTGCATTTTATAAAATGCTGAAGCTACTTTAGATCTAACCACTTAAGTTTCTGGATGAGGTAACAAAGACCCGGAGTAATAAAATTGCTAGTCCAATATCATACACCTTTCAAGTGACTGATGTGGAATCAAAAACAAGATTAATTTGAGTACATAATCAAGTCTTAATTTTACAGGCTTTCTAATCAAGTGGATGCTCTTTGTATCAGACAAGTAAGGAAAGAAAGAGAGGACAAGGCAAAAAAGTTAAAGCAAACACTTGCCCTTCTCTTCCAAACCCAGAAATGTTGAGAAGAGATATCATGGCGAGATGATACTTGAAATCATACAAGGAGATTCTTTAAACCTGAGGCAAAGTACATGGGTAGAAGAATAGCTTTTCCAAAGCTAAAACTCCTAGACTCCATAGCCAAACAAACTGTTCACATTCTAGATAACACTACTGAGAGGCTTCCAATAGTCTCAAATACAGCCTGCCAGAGACATTGCCCCTAACCTCTAACATTTGTCTCAAGTAATCACATCAGTTTGTATCCTCCAGGAAAGACATGTATCTACCAGGGAATGTGCATCGGTGATACTGAGCATCGGTACCTTAAAAAGTCATCTGTCAATTGCTATGATCCCAGCCCTTACATAGAAAATATGTCTGTAAGCAAGATTCTGATCTCTTATGATTTTAACACATATATAAAAACCTCCTCTAAAACCCACTGCTGAAATACACTTCACTAAATAATGAGTCTGCAACATTTTTTCTATGTTGCTTGGAGACCAAAGAACATTTCTACAAACAAAGCAAATAAACCCAGAACTACAAATAAATTTACTGCCATGAGTTAGACTGTACATATAAATTTATGCAAGCTAATGAATACAATTTATAATAAATACATTTCTAATGTCACCAATTTCTAAACTACATTTTATAGCTATAATTGTGTCATCAGTCTTTGTTTCCATACCACACCATCATGGTTCCTGGCACGTAGTAAGTGCTTAACAAATGTTTAGTGAATTAATAAAATCTATTAACAATCCTCGCCCTGCTGGGTTTCTCTATGACACTTCCAGCAGCTCAGCACTCTACACAGTCTGAACAGCTTGAGAGGTGAAAATCTGCACTCTACTGAAAAGAGTTCTAAACAGGGGGCCAGGAGGCAAGGTTCTTAGTCTTAGATCTGTCTAGACACTTGCATTAACTTTCCTCATCCATAAAACATGTTTGCTGCACTAAATATTTCTGAGAGCTAAATTCTAATAACAGTCTACATATCTAAGCAAGATGTTGTAAAGAGATGCATTTTAAAAGCAGAAAATGTCTAGAATCCCGCTTTACTGTTTCCTGGTGACCTTGGGCAATTTACTCAACCTCTCTAAATTTCAGTTTCTTCTTCTGTTAAACAAGAATAGTTATAATATTCCCTTCATAGAACTGTTGTAAGGGTCAATTGAAATAATGTGTATAGGGCACTATGTACAGCGCCTGGCACTAAGAGATTAAAAGTCATTATTTGGGATTGTGGTTCTTACTAGTATTCTTTATTTGTTCTTGTTGTTGCTACATATCTCTTCTCTGAGCCAGGAATAAGTGGAGATGTCTTCATTTCATTAGAATCTGGTGGGAAAAGGGCCATCAAGGAGAGGAAACCCTGCAGCTTTAATAGATAAAGGACAAACCAAATCACAACATCAAAGGGTTATTGAACTATGTGTTCTTTGAACACTTTAATAGACAGAAGATTTCTATTACAGGTATCATCTTATTCTATAGTAGGGCATAAATAAAATTCCAAGTCACATTAAAGGAAGAATGGAATGATTACGTTTATCAAAGGAAGGCATGGATTTTAAAGATTTTAAATAGCAGTACTAAAAACACTATTGTAGGAGGAGGGTTGTACTGTATGAAGGATATGTTCATCCATATCTCATCCTAGGTCCTATCACAAGAAACCTGATAATCACACAAAATCACCATATGAAGGAAGTGGGACTTGGATGTGCTGCAAAACTGCAAATGTCACAGAACCAGTGAATGGCAGAAATGAGATGCAAACCCTGGCTGAGGGATGCAGTTCCCTGAGGGATGGCTAAGAGTCTCAGGGTCCAGTGACTTGCTTCTCTCTGGCTGACACAGTTCTACTTCAAGAAACTCCACTGACAGCAAGGTAGCAACGGACATGGTGTTTATGATCAGGAACTATGACTTCTAAAGTATGAAAAGCCACAGAGTTCATAGGGATTACCTAAATACCTAGCAGAATTATCTTCAAATATCTGAATTATTAGCCGATTGATTTCAAAATAGCTCACCACGTGCCTTTATTTTTAAGCAATCACATTTGTTTGAAAACATATGTTCTTCTTTTCTCATAGTTTTAGAGATTTCTTCCAGAAAAGAACTAAAATTGTCAAAAAAGCTTCTGAGGGAAATAATCTACTGTGTTCCCTCCTTTTTAAAAAAATTTTTAAACTCGTCTTTCCTATGAAATCTCCTTTCAGGGAAATAAATCTATCTATGAATATTTAAATATGATTTTTAAAATAAAAATAATAAAAATTTGTTAATAATTTAAAAATATTTCCCATTAAGTTTAGTGAATTTGTACCATACACTTTGAATATCCTTCAAATATATCTATTCTGTGTAATACCTGCCATGCAAAAAGAAAGTTTAAAATTAAATTTCCAATTTAAACTTATGACTGGGAAAATAACAGATACGTCACTGCTATTACATTCAACAAAGTACAGCAACAAATATTTAATTTCTATGAATTACAAGCTTCACTGAAGGGTATACTTTGAATAAAGCAATGCAAGGAATTCAGTCTTTGCTACTGAGTGTTGATTAAGAACTAATGGTGAGAAGAGTTTGTTGATTGCAATCCAATGAAAATGTCTAGGTCCTAGAAAATACAGTGTGGGAGAGGAAAAAAACAATCTTAGAATTTTGGGGATTCTAAGTTTGACAGAGAATGAAATTAATAATGCAAAGGTAAAATTATTCAACTTTATAAACATATGCAAGTATGTTTATATCTTTTAGGAAGATGGCATTTTGTGGCTTCCCTAATAGTTTTGGGGTGGTTCAGTCAGTTCATGTGTCTGATATCTAAAGAATATTTTTAGAGCAGTTGAACAACCCTTTCTAAGAATTTCTGAGCAGGCAAACTGTTTCACACTTCAAAATCAGCCACACCAGAATATGCATTTGGTTTTAAAAGATTTTCTCTTCCCTACAGTCATGAGGTATACAGTATGTTGTTTTCAAAAGAGGCCTTCATTTTCCTAAAGTTAGTAAGTGTATCCTTCCTCTAAAAAAAAAAAAAAAAAAAAAAACTAAAGTCTAAATGACAATAACAAACAATCTAATAAAACAATTTATCAAATCAGAAGGTCAAAAGAATAGAATTTTTCTTTTTTTTTCTTGATGAGGTTGGTCAAAGGGGTAACAGGGAGGGAGGTCAAAGGGTTTATTTTCTGTATTTTATTTCATCATCAAAATAACTTCTGGTTCTTACAAGCATTTCAAAGTTCAAATAATCTCAGTTTTTCAGAAAGCCTTCTCTGCTTCCTCCATGCTTCATAGATTTTTCTCTTTCTTGTCTTTAAACTTTTATTGCACTTGTCTGGTGTACAGAGCAGAATATAACCTTGGAGGCATCTAATAATTTACGACCCTCATTTTACATATGAGAAAACTGAAATGACTATTTCTTTAACTTGCTTAAAATTATCAAGTTTTTTTTATTTCTTTCTATGTATATACATTTATTAAATTATTCATTTGACCCAAGGCTCTAGATACGTAAAAGGGAAAATGACAAACATCATTGGTATCAACAAAGTAGTAAAGGGGAGTTTTATCGAACATTCTACAAATGTGTTTCTGTTGCTCCACACGTGTGAACAGGTTACTTTTATAATTGTACTTCCATGCATTTGAGTCACCACCATCTCTCTCCTCAACTATTGCAATGATCTCCTTGCTCCCCTCCTGCCCCTCTTCAGTCCTTCACAGCAGCCAGAATTATCTTTGTAAAGAAAAAATCCAATTATTTTTCTTTCCTGTTACAATATCCTAAGTTTTTTTGTCATCCATGTTATAAATTCTACACACCAATCAGTTTTGTCCTCGCCTGTCTCTCCAGCTTTCAGCCAAGCCTGACCTGGTTCAGGGCTTTCCTATGAGCTGTTATGTTAAATAACATCCCTCAACGTGGAATGTTCTGATCTTCAAACAGCTGGCTGCTTCCAGTCATTCAGGCTGCATCATAAATATCATCTTCTCCCAGAGTCCCCTCCTGACCCCACAATCTAATTAGCTAGACTCATTAAACCCCTATCGCTTCCGTTTTAATTCTCTGTATTAATTGTGGCTCTGAAACTTTTTCCTGTTTATGTATTTATTTTTGTTTCTGCATTTTCTGGTGCCCCTGACCTCACCCTAAAACTGGAGCTTCCTATGAGCAGGGATTTGGCCACGTTGGGTCCCTGCTGTATGTAACTCAGTGTTTAATAGCATATATCATGCCTTGTAGATAGTATTTGACGAATATCTGGCACACAAACCAATGAACAAACAATATTCATTTTTTATATATTGTATACATCTAGGTTTAAAATAGAAAATAATGAATTGTATACCAAACATTATGTTAAATAACAAAATGACAACAGCACACTGACACCAAGTTAGCTGATCTTTATAGAAAGGATAGAATAAAGTATTTCCTGATAAATCTGTTACTTAATTTAAATGTAGATGTGTGGTTGAGTAGATAATTCCATCAGGTCTTCATCATATTTTAAAAAAACACCAAAAGTGAGTATTTCCTTTTAGTAATATTATTCATTCCTGCTATTTGCTTAAATGAAAAAAACTTGTAGGATTGGTACATACATACAATTCTATGTCTACCTTATATAATCAATTCTGTACTAGTAAACATGCAAGAGGCAATGCTCTGTTAATAGTATAGTATTGTTTAAATCTGGATGCTTTTTATCTGACTTTTATAATAATCATGAGCAATCAGAGCAGTTTTTATATACTATTAGTGATTCGGTTAAAGAAAAAGAAGCAAAAGCAAACAGAACCAAACAACTACATTTTCTAGTCCGGAAACTCTTTAGTAGAAAATAGTTATGAAATAAGAATAAAACTGGTTACCATTTGCTACTACCAATGTGCATGAATATTAATTTTACCAATTGTAAGCAAAGAAAAATGAATAGAAAAACAAATTATAAGCTAACATAAGACTATACAAATGACTTGTCAATTAAAAGTTATACAAGTGTCAATCTGATTTCACATTTTAGATTATTTAAAATAGCCCTATTTCTCTGAGTGACTTCATAAAATATAAATCATATGAATTTGAAATTACAAAGTTAAATTATACGAATTAAATGGATGTCTAGGGATTTCACTTTACACTTTGGGGAAGAAAAGTTCCAACAAATGTTTAAACAACTTTTACACTGGTGGATAATATTACAGTTTAGTCTTCCCGGCTAAAGTGAACATTCAAAGTTTGGGGAATACCGTCTTTATTTTTTATCTGTTTGTTTCATCCACATTACATTCTTTTACAGCTAAGCTAGAAAATTCCACTGCTCTAATTCCTCCTAGGTGTCTGGTGTTATACAGCCTCTGTGGCAACCTGGAACTTTAGTGGCAGTGAGTTCATGCTGGACTAGGCTATAAAGGCATCCCACCTTGGAAGCTGGTCCTAGTCCCCTGGACACCTGAACACTGACTTACTTGCTCTGTCTTTGAAAGACTTTGTTGCGTGCTCACTGAGACACGTTTGCTCCACAGTTCTCAATCTTGGATACAAACCATAATCATATTTGGAGCTTGAAAACAATACAAAATACTGATGCACAGGCCATCCCCACTCAAAGGTTCTGATTTAAATCTTCTGGTATCTGTCCACCTCAATTTTTTTGTAAAAATATTCCCAGGAAGGTACAATGTCTTTGTCAGCATCTCAAGTAATTGATAATAAAGCAATGGTTTACTATAAGGTAGCACTGCCTCTTGGGATTTTGTTGGTTTCCTCTGTTTCTTCTTTCCACAATCTTTGATGATTTTCTCCAGGTGTTAAAATTAAACTAATGTGGTGCTGTGTGTAATATTTCTTTTCTCTGACAACCCCTCTCCTCCAGTCAATTCTATGTCTACCTTATAATCTTGGTCACACCTACCCTTTTGATATAATTATATAATCTGACTTTAAAAGCAGCCACTCAGCTCCCAGCACGAGTTCATAACACTTTCCCTATAGCTCACGAAGACATCTGTGTCCAAATATAATGTGTGTAAAAGAAGGAAAGACTGAATATGAAAAATAAATGTATTTCTTTTGAGGGTAAGAGAGAAGGGGGAAGCAGAAGAGTTGGAAAGAGGTGAAGAAGATGGAGAAAGAGATCAAATTTGATTGATGTGACAGGTACAAATCTCTTTCCAAAACTCAAGTATGGAAGACATGTAACTTCATATTTTGCAATACTCTGAAGTTATCTTAACATAAACCTAAGTTCCATTTTGATCCCTTATTCTACCAAGCAGGAACACTAAAATCTGATAATTAGGCAACTACCCACATCTCCACGTCATCGTTTTCTTAGAGATTCATTTAATTTCCATGGAACTTGAAGGAAATATCAGGAATTGATGTGGGGTCGCTTGCAGTGTTGTAGCACTGCCACCACTACCACCAAATGCTCTTATGCATTTTTACAGGTCCCTTGTAGTGCGTGATACTGTCCCAAGTTGAGAACCATTAGACTAGCTTAAAGGTGGAATGGACAAGGGGTCTGAGAAAATACTGCACCAAAAATTGGTTAGAATTCCCAGAGTACTACCTTGTCTGTTTGTATATGCATAGAAAAAAAAAAAAGAGTGATAAAAATACAAAACAAAATGTTAACAGTACTGAAGTTTAGATTGGGAGATTATATAATTTTTTAAAAGTGATTTTTGTCTTTTTGTTTGCCTATGTTTTTCAAATAAACTTGATTTACTTTAAAAAAAGAAAAAAAAAGTTAAAGCATAATGTAAAAGTTAATGAAGTGAGGTAAAACTCATTAACTGGTTAAATCAGCACTCAGGACAGTGGTCTCCCTACTTCATAAAAACACATTAGCAAGCAAAGGCTCATTCCTCTCAGTGTTTTCTTTCTTTCTAACTGTATGAAGTTCCCACATGGGATGTTCTTTTTGGTTCCACTTCATTTAAAGAAGCTCTGTGACCTTGGAAAAATGATTACAACTCTAGGTCTCAGGTAGAGAGTTATTAGTGATGTCCAATGGGAAACAAATCTCTTTCCTAAAACTGTCTGATTATGATCATTGTGTGTACATAATTTTCACATGTTTTGTGAAATACATGTTAAATAGTTCAATTTAAATGTTGTTAGAGAATTCTACACCATTATTTGAGTTGTAGAACTTGGGCAGAGAGACCTTTTCATATAAACATAAAGTCTCATTTATATATTAGCTACTGGATTGGTTTAATTAATACTGCTCTTGCTCAGTACTCAGAAATTAAAATTTAGAGACTTGAAAAATAAAGACTTTCTGGAGACTGGAATTTTACCAGTGTTTATATCTTCATTGTGTTAACAATCAAGTTCACATTAACAAAAGCAAATGAGGCAAGGAATTGAAGAGGTAAGAGCCATTCCAATTTTTCTGACCTGTATGCCTCTTAATAGAACAGGAAGTAATGATTTATGAGGCTAAAAGAAACTATATTGTTTACGGGAAGAGAAATTTTAAATATATTTAAATATATAGACATTTAACTAATTTCAATCTGATCTGCTTACTATTGCATCTCTCCATGGCTAACATTATAGGTTATACATGTTGACTGAATAACTGAAGGTTACATATGTTGAATGACACTTTCTCATTAGTGGAAATGATTTTTAGGATAGTGGTGTACAATAAAATTAGTCATTAGAGAAACAAAGGTAAACTCCATTAAAACACATTCTAGCTTACTCAACATGTCTGTTCAGCTCAGTTTGAGCAAATATGGGGTTAGGTAGTATTTATCCTACCTTCTTCCATATGAGAAATCCCTTCATCCGTCATTCTGTTCCAGAAAGCAGGCACTGTAACTTTAGATCAGGCCCTCTCTCAGAGGATATATGAGGGTAAAACCCAGTGGAAAACTATGTCCAAGAAAGGTCTTATGTAATAATAAAATAAAAACATAACACTTCGGATCTCACTAATTAAGTAGCTGCCACTGCATCAAGTGTTTTCATATATAATAAGTCCTGAAACTTCATGAAAACCTTATGAGATGGATATTATCACTGTCCCTTAATTATAGATGAGAAAAATGAGAGAATAATTGTCCATCAAGTTTGTGGGGAAAAGAAACTAGAAATGGAACTCAGAATATCCTAACCAAATTCATGGGCATCTTACATCTATAACCCAGTGGTGTGAGAGAAGTATGTCTCAAAAAAAATTATATTGGAGTAGATAAAAGCAAAGAAATTAAGAGTAAAGACAATGAAGCCATTCTGCCTGGGTTTAAATCTCAGCTCTACTTTTAATAAGCTGTGACATCTCAGTCAAGTTATAAAACCTTTTCAGTCTCTCTTCTGTAAAATGGAGAAATTGCTAATTCTCACCATGTAGGGTTATGATTATTTGAGTTAATATATGTAAAGCATTTAGAACTGTGTCATATGTTTAGCAGTCAGTATAGTATTAAAAATACGTAAGTATTTGCTCTAATTATCATGACATTTGATTGTTTTATGTAAGAAAAAAGTGGCTGTTAGTGATCACTGGGGGAAAAAATAGATACTTTAATTATCATATATATCAGGAAAAAAATGTAGTATGTGTATTTTCAGAGGAAGGAACTATGTAAGTTACTGCACTGTTACATAATAGTGAGATAACTTGGTCCAGTTACAAATCAGTATTTTAAAAATAAGAGACCTTAGCCCATAAATAAAATGTTCCATATTAGTGAGATTATAGTCATATATATCACAAAGACTAATGCTTAAATTTAAGTGGTTATGGAATAAATCCACTGTGAGTATTTTACTTTCATTAAACAAATCATAAAATAGGGCCTAAAGCTATATATGAAATTCTCCAGCACAATGACTAAGATTCTGAAAGAGCATCTTGTTTCTTTTCCACATAAACATCAAAAGTAATGTTATTGGGGAAGAAAGACTGCCTTTGCCAGGGGCACTCCCAACACCTCACTGCTTATGTTGTCTTGATCGCTGAATTACAAAAATTAGTCTGAGGGAAAAACAGTTGTGAGGCATTTCCTGAGTTCTAATTTGAGATGTTTTTAAGGTACTGAAAGCAACTGGCATTTGGCTTTGTGTTACTCTATGCACCAGAGGCATGCAGTTATCAAAACAACGCTTGTGTGCTATGCCCCTACTTAGTAAACTGATTTTATTAAATCTATTCCTGGCTGACTTGCTATATGTCAAGCTTTCTCCTGGGACCCATTTCTAAAGAATTCATAATGGAGGCAAGAACTTGTGATGGGTACATTTCAGAAAGTTCTCAGATTCTAAAAAAAATCCCCAAAGTTTGCATAAAACCCTAGAGAAAACATCCAAGTTGTATAAATGTTTTGGAAGTAAGTGCTAGAAAGATATAAAAAGCAACAGAATATTAATTGTTTTGTGCTACAAATTGAAAGAAGAAAAAGGCTTGTGAGTCAATTATTAACGCAGTTTTCATTTGAATCAATATGCCAGAATGTAGAGAATTTATGACTATATTTCTCAAAAGGAAGTAAGCTTGATATACAATGGGCAGAATTTCACGAGCACTCAGAGCTATTTTCCATGTCCTAATATTTTGACAAAATTAGAAATATTCAAGGAGGAAGAAAAGAGATGACTCCAACTGCAAATAATGTTGTGATTTGAAAAAAAAATAGAAAAGGAAAATGAGAATTGTGCTTCAAAAAGAAGCACATGTTTGGGCTTGCCTTGAAGAAGAGAAGTCTAAGAGGTCAGTTAACAAGTTAGTACAGAGGAGGCAAAATCTGAGACACTAGTGATAAGAAAATCCTGGATTTTAAAACTTCAGCAAACTGATAAACAGTGTAGCCTTCATGCAAGTCAAGTTACAAGCTTAAAGTTGAGATAGGAGAAAAAAAAAGAAAGAAAAATTCCATAGTAACTACAGGACATCCTCAGAGAATTTGGTGAAATTGTTAAATATTTTGTATATTATTTATTAGGAAGCATCTGCTGTTCTCATCTCAGTGATGAAAACAAAGCTCAAAGGACTATTTTGTTCTTCAACGCAAAGCAAAAGTGGTGGCTTACTCTAGGTTTCAGATTTCCTAAACTTTATTTCAATGAGCAAGCCATTGAAACTCACATAGTAGACACTTCATTGGTCCTCTAAAATAAACTGACCTTTTTTCACATCAAACATTTTACTATTGCACAGTTGCCTGCTCATAATTTTGACATTATACAAAATAAATCTCTGGCTTGAATTATCTGCTTAGCCCTTGGAAAACTAGGGAAACTAATGGGTGAGAGAAGGACACAAAAATGTAGGATGAAGATACTTTGATAAACGGGAGAGTCAAACAGTGGTCATTTGCAGGATTCTATTTAGCTGGAATCTTGAATACTTTGCTAGTCAAAGCAACCGATCATTCTGCCTTCCTCTCTCCTACATTGATTCTATTCTCAATTCTTCATTAATATTATGTCTAGTAACTACTTGCTCCTCTATCTATTAAGTTAATGTTTAAGGAAGAAAAATATAAGCTAACTTATAAGAAGTTATTATGGTTGACGTTTGAACAACTGTATTTCATTTTTAGACACAGCTCGATGAAGTAACTGAAAATGTTTATTTAGTGCCTACTGCTAAGGGACGTGCTAAGCACTGGGAATACAACAATGAAAGACAAACGTTGTTCCCACAAGAAAAATCACAGTTTAGAGACTGGGCTTTGGGTATAAGGACAAGGAGAAGAATCAGCAGTCATAATGTGAATAGTATTTTAATAGTACACACAGGAAAAATATGCCACTTAAATTTAAGAAGGTATGGACTGTCTCTATGAGGAGGTGACCCTTGAGTTGAATCACACTGACTTTAGATCTAAAAGCAGACTTTTCTTCCAGCTCAATAAGAAAGATTTTGGATATAGACAATTTGTAGGGGGAAAGGTAATAAGGCAAGATTTGAGAAAAATTCTGCTGTATGACCTCTAGTTTCTTTAAGAAACACCAATGGGAAGCTGAACATTTATCCAGGGTTTATCAGTGAGCTGGGATATAAAAGTGTGCAGTTCAGGCTTAGACTCTGGCAGTTTAGTCTTTGACAGACTACGGAAAGGAAACCTCCACTTTGAGGAGAGTGGGTTGTTTAACAGGCAACTGGAAATGGGTCATCGATTTTTAAAGACCTGTCAGCCCCTTGGGAGCTGCTTTGAAAAATTAAATTTTTATTTTCATTTCCAGTTTCTTAGGGATATTGTAAAACGTTATTTCATAATGTGATGTGCAGATACATTTAAAAGATGTTCAATAAAATGTACTGGATGTTAATATTTATGCAAGAAAATCTGTCATTGAGTTTAAAGAAAACACACTCTTATAAGATTGGTATTCTATAAATGGATTAAATGCACAACTAATGACTCTAAGGTTTATCCAGAAATGATACATGAAATAACACAAAACCTGGGAGTGGGGCGGAAAACCATTTTCTAATATCTACTGTTCTACCTATGTAACTTCCTGTACATCCTTAAAAGCATTTGACTATGTATGTGAAGGGGCTACTGCTCAAAGAAAATCTGAGTTGTGAAATTCCTCTTGAGGTATAAGAATATAATTCATGGTTTTACCATATTAAGTAGTGAGTCACATGTTCTCTGGTCACGAGAAAATTTATATGAATAAAAAGGTATCTATTAAGACCTTCTCTTATGAGATGAAATAACAACTATCCTTCTCTATTTACAGTAGCTACAGAGCATTGCCATGAATGTGCCTTCTGAACTAGCAAGAGTCCACGCAGGCCTTGCTTTGATGGCCTTGGTGGCAAGGCAC
Source organism: Camelus dromedarius (assembly GCF_036321535.1). NCBI lineage: Eukaryota > Metazoa > Chordata > Mammalia > Artiodactyla > Camelidae > Camelus > Camelus dromedarius. Next base: position 63,305,326 of record NC_087439.1, on the reverse strand, counting down.
AATTGATGACACATCTCCAACCCACATGCAACAGGCATAGATATGAAATGATAATTTCTCTTCAGGTATATAAGCACGTTGGCCTTGCTTTCTTACAGGCTCTACCTTATCTGAAAGCTTTAGCTGGGCTCTAGGACAATGCCAATTTATAACTACTGGTTCATTTCAGAAGTCTGCCCTATATAGCTTTATTTAGGATTTTTTTTTTTCCCAAGATGACTTTAATTACATTCTTGAAATCCCACCCCACCCCCTTTTTATTTTTCCTGTCATAAAGTTATCAGCATAGGGGCTAGTGAGGATTAGAAGGGCTATCTACAGTTAGTAAGATATCTGAAGCCTGCTAATTCTATTTTAAAGATAACACTGATTACACAGATAACCACCTCTATCAAATTTATGCATGCAGGTGAGAAGATGAACGCTAGATATGCTGTAGCTTTGAAACAGCTGTTCTATTGAGATTGGATGATTATTTCCATGTTGAAGTGAACTGTTGGCAGGAGACTGTGTATCAATGGTCTTATAGTCATTACTAAGTATTAAGTATTAGAATACTGTTGTTGTTGTTAATTTTATTTTTTTTTGAACCACAGGATAAATCAAAAGCCTGCCATAGATCAATTGACAGGATGGCTGTTTTCAGCTAATGGTTTGTTGCATCAGTGGACCTTATCTTGGCCTCAATTACAGATATCAGCATTTACTGCAAAAGGAAACAGCCTCTAAAAGTGGAGGGGAAGGTTAACAGTGGGTGGGGAGAAAGAGAGCTAAGTTTTATATCCCCGGTACTCAGCCGAAGATGTTGTAATTTTTGAAGCCAAATTACTCTCCTTTATCATTGTATCTGATATGGAAAAAATATTATTTGTCTTTGATTTTATAAATTGGTGGGATGTTTCAGTCTTAATTCCATCATTCTCACTGACAGTTTATATTCCTATAGGTGTGCTCATATAAATATTTACAAGAGTGCACTTTTTATGATATATTAGAATAAATTTATTTTGCAAATGACAAATGCCCACTATGTGCCAGACATGATGCTAAGGTTCAGGATACACAAATAAATTTAAGTCACAGATCACCAACCTGAACCTCAAGGGAATGGCCAAGAAATACACAATTGCAATATGATATAACTAAAATAAAATGAAAATAAATGAAATAAAGGAAGTGGATGCTAGGACCAGTGGGAACAAAAGGAGGAAGCAATCATTCTGTTTGAATGGGTGTGGGGAAGGTTTTACAGAAAAAAACTAAGTCGTGATCAAATGCAAAGAACCTATTAAGCATTTAGATAAGTAGGTCCTGAATCCTTTGGAGTCATTAAAACAGAGCTCTGGAGGGCCAATATTCTCCAGAGATTTAGGTTTTAGTTTATTCTGTTTATTGTAAGCCACAGGTAAGTAGATCAATTTGCATTGCTAATCATCTTATTGCAAAATCTGCTGACATTTTAATGTTGTTGTGCATGAGATGTGTGGGTTAGTCAAATTTTAATGACTATTTGTTTATGTAGATTTGGGTAGAGCCAAGGGACCAGTCCTTGTTTGGTGAGTCTGTTAAGGAAATCAGCATTTTTTCACATATGAAATTTAAATATGGAAAGTTAACTTAAGAGTTTTCACTAATGCCATAAATAGACAGACATGTAAACTAGAAAACAAATTTTTTTTAAAAAAGAACATTTTAGCATGTGGCACATAAGTAGGCACTGTAAATACAATTACTGAATGAATCAATTTAAAAATAAAATTACACACACTACTCTGAAATATGTTATGCATTTGGATCAATGTAAAAACATACTTTGAAATTCAAATTACTTTTAATATGGAATAGACAAAACTTTCTTTACTGTAAAGTATTTCTCTTCCAATCTTTTTTTTATTTTCACCTTTTTTTGAGGGGGGAGCTGAATTAGGTTTGTTTGTTTGTTTGTTTGTTTATTTATTCTAGAGTAGGTACTGGGGATTGAACCCAGGACCTTGTCATGCTGATCATGTGCTCTAGTACTGAGCTATACCCTCCCCCAACTCTTTTCTTTTCTGAGTCAAAAGTTTCCAAGCTTCTTGAGAAATAAAGAATTAGGTTGTATGAAATTATCAATGAAATATGCATACCACAACAAATAATCAGTCTGTACCTAGAGAAACTATATCAGAATGATCCCAAAGCTATAAGAATTTAAATTTGAAAAGTAAAAAGTTAAAAATACTCCTAGCGCCTGGAACTGAAAATAATACATATGGCAAACAAAGTTTAGTTGAGTCAGATATTCCTCATTATAGACCCCTAAACACTGCTCATTGGCCATTTATCTCACTTATTTTATTCTCTTAAAAAATTGTTCCTAGATGGTCTTTCATAAATTTGTTTGTAACAATCACAAAAAGATTGTAAAGCGCGTCCTCTCGTCATAGAAACTTATTCAGTGACCTTACATCCTCTGCCCAACCACACCCTCAATAAAAGGACAATCTCATACCCATCCTTTTGCTTGGGTGCTAGATAAAACTTTTTTCAGTCACAAATTGCTATGTTTTCCCACAGGATTAGTTCCACTGTAGTTTCCCCAGGTTATGATAATGTCCTTCTCAAATTAATCACATGTAATTACACGCATAGAATTCTGCACTCTGAACTTGCCCTTATTTCTTGCCTTCTTGGAGAAAACAGATTTTGTAAATAGAAAAAGATCAAGCCAAATCAACTGGTTTTATAAGTTCTGTCTTCCTCTAAAAATGTATTTTTGTTCTTTACTGCTAGTCATTTTCATAATTTTTATTATCTGTTTTACTTTCTGATAACTCTTTTATCTATTTTTTTATTTTCTTATTTGTGCTGATTAAAAATCCACTGAATTTGCTTCTAAAATTAAATCATTTTGGATTTCAATAAATTGGATTAACATTTAGCCATTTAATCTCTTTCCTTTCTTTGACTGTAAGATGTTAATAGCTTGAAGACAACATTGGTGTTAATTTAAATTTCTTCAGTCATTTTCATCTTAGCGATCATTCAGTCCATAACAAAAAATTCTTTTTCAAAGGGAGAATTTTTCCTCTTCTTTCTCTTATGTTATACATGTTCATTCTAAAATATCATGTGCTTGTCTGGACAACTGATAAACACTTACTGAAAACCATGTGCAGAAAAGCATACCATTAGGCATTATATGAACATGATTTAAATACAATATGTAATGATACAAAACCCAATTTGATATATCTCCCTGTGGAAGTTCCACTGGTATCTCAAATATAACACTTCCTAAGTTGAACTATCTCTGCCATCAATTCCAACTCATGTCAATGGAACATCTTCCACAAGATTGTACTTTATCTTATTCTTTATCTCAATAACCATACTCAACAGCAAATACTATTAATTCTATCTCCCAACTATGTTTCAAATTTGTTCATTCCTTTCAAATGACAACAACTTCCACTGTCCAAGACACTATTATCTCCTCCTCAGACTTCTGCAGTCAATTAACCATATCTCCACTTCAGCTTTTGCTTCTGTATACTTCACAATCACCTGGAATCCACTGTATCTATTTGCTATAAAAATATAATACATGCATATAGAAGCATATACAGAGAATAATCATTTAGCACTGTAGATTCATGATCTATGTTTGAGATAAGCTTAGAAATGAAAATTTTCCATTTCTCTTAATAAACTGAGAAAATAGTAAAGAGTAGAGAATTCTCTTAGCTTTTGTTTGGCTGGTTTTGCTTTGGTTTGATGTAAACTTTGATTTACATTTTCCTTCCTAAAAGTTGACAGTATCATATACTGGATGAAATACATCCTCTGCCAGGATGATTAAAAATTTTAGTTTATTAAACATGTTTAAATTAATGGTAAATATACACTTTCTTCCTTGTTATTCTATGTATTGTTAAAGCCACGAAATACATTTAAAGACATACTCACAGTTTCACATTTTAGTAGTGTAAAAATATCAAGCTACTAATCTTAATCAAAGGGACAGAGCCTGGCTCTGACCATCAACCTGCAGAATTATGTAATCCTGCTTTGGTCAAGGAAGAGATGCTGGTACCCAGTCTCTTCCTCTTTTCTCTCCTCATCAGGCACTTCTCCAGGAAGAAAAGATCCAAGATAACTTGATACCTGAGCAATTTGTTCTGTAGCTTCTGGAGTTTTCAAAGAAACAGAGAGCTTGCACATTCTCTAGCACTTGTTTCTGAAGAGCAGTGTGAGCTGACAGTGTCCCCAGGTTCTAAGTGTCCACCAAGGTGCACAACTGAGACCTGTACAGACATATCACCCTTGACTCTGGGGGATGCCGCAGCAGATTTCTGGAGGAGAGTTTCCCCACCATTACCCAGATTCCAGACAACAAAGACCACCAACTGGGAGCTGCTGACAAAGAACTTATCAGTCTTCAAACTTTAACTGCAGAGATCCCTTTCCAAATAAAACTTTATTTAGAAAATTCTAATACATAAGACAGATAAAAGCAGTCACTCTGGATTCAGAACAGCATTACATAGCCTGATGGATCAATACCTCCTCCTCTTTAAAGCCACCGTTAAAATCATGGTGGGGGTGGGGGAAGGGGCTGTTGATTGTCCTACCTATCTTGTTCACTTCCCTTCCTATGTTTCTCCCTCATTCCCTTCCTCTTTTCTTTTCCTCTCCTTCTTTTCCTTTTCACCCCTTATTTTTTTTGGTAAATGAGAATTTACCAAATAATTTATCTGATTTCTTATTAGAATTGTGAATATACTATATATAACATATATAGTATATATACTGTATATATATTTTATATATATACACACACAAACACACATCTATTTTATACACACACACACATATATATATATATTAAGTTCATGCTCCTTGGCATTATATGTTGATGATACGACTTTTCTAGTCCCGTCGTTTACATGGGGTAGTAAGGGGGTAGTGCAGAAAGAGGGTAGGAATGTATGAGGCATGGTAAATACAAATTTCATTTGGAGAACAAAAGTTTTTAGTTAAAAATGTAACCAAATTTAAGCAAACTACTGATCATACCAGTATTCTATTTGCTATAACCTGAAAGATTAATGGGTCTAATAAATGATTCACTTGTCTTCTGTAAGTACATAAATACAGTTTAAGAGACTGGTGAATCAATTTTTTTAATCTTAGTGAAAATTCCACTTGAAAACATATGAATATTAACCTTTTTTATATTCCATGCCTGTACAGGAGAGGTTGGTATGTACTGCTTATCCAGTAAAGAGCTTGTTTAGGGATTTTATTCTTTTCCTTTTTTTTTCTTTTTAATGTTCTGATATTTTAATTTTAAAGAAACTTTTGTTTGTCCACTAGAAAAATAATAAAGCAATGAAATATTTCTTGGAAATATTTTTCTCTGAATATTTCACTTTTTAAAACATTGGAGTTCTCACTATATGACAGTTAATGTTCTTAACACTTTATTTGTTATTAACTCCTTTAAAACTCCTTACAATCCAAAAGGTAGGTTCCATTAAATTTCATTTTTCAGTTGAAGTTAAATACTTTCCCCAAATTCACTGGGCTCATAAAGGAGGGCTCAAACCATGCTATTGACTCTGGAGCCCATGATCTTAACCACAACACTGTAGTGTGTTTCTAAGTCACACAAAAGCAGCTTGATATTCTTTATGATAACAAGTTATTTAAAAAGCAGAAATCAAGTAATATTGCACTTTGCTAGAATATTTTTACTTCAAAATTGGGTAAAGAATTTTATTTTTGAACTTCTGTTATATGCCAAGCACTAGTATAGAGTCTCTACATTTTTGCATCGCATTCGTCTACCCTGTGTATGTTGGCATTCTTACTGCAAAGAAGAAACTGAGGCTGAAAAAGGAATTTGTTCAAGGTCAAATAAGTAGAATTTATCAAACACTAAAATCCTTTGTTTTTCAAAAAGATATTATTTCTCAAAACAGCTTGAGACTGGAGTATCCCATTAGAAAATTCCCTAAAATTAGATGACTCTGGTAATGCCACTGGCCCTAAAATAGCTCCTTCAGTAGAATCCCCTACGACTTAAAAGTTCACAGGGAAAATCCAATATGAAGAAATCCACTGAGTCTCCAAATGCTGGAACTTCATTATAAATTAGTTTGCCAGATCATGATCTCTCTAAGTTTAGAGGCCATGTCTAGGTCATTGCAGACATTTGAGTCCAATGGTTCCCAAAGGGTGGTAAACGAGACAATTTCAGGCACATAGAGTACATTAAGTAGCACTGAATCAAATTGTGTGAAAGTTCTTCCTTTCAATTATACCAAAGAGGAAATACCAGTGTGGTGTCTCTACATCTTTAACACATCTCTAACTCTTGCTATTTTATTTTCCTAGAGGAGAGAAGAAGAAATCCTCACACTCTGCATGTTTGGAAGTCATGTGTTTTCTTTGCATTGATGCTCTATTATTTTATATTTATGCTGAAGATATTGGAGTTTCATTTTTGGTAGTAATGTTGAATTGAATTTTAAAATACATTTATGTAGAAAAATGACTCAGTAAAAAAATTAAAAGAAAATAAGAGTACATTCTGTAAAATGTTGATAATAATGATAATGTCATTGGGTTGTTGTGAATATAAAGTAAGAAACACTCAGGGAAGATAAGAGAACTGTATAACATCAACTGGGTGCCTACAATGTGCCAGGCTCTTTAAATGCATTTTTTTTTCTCTCTTGCTGCTCTATGGTGCCAATGGTCCAGTGCCTGGAAAATACAAGGTGTTCAATTAAGAGTTCCTGTCTATTTTCCCCATCTAACAAGGCACCCCATTATATTGTTAGAATGCTCTAATTGTTCACAAAAGTTTTATTTTAAGCCAAAATCTGACTTCCTTTTAACTTCTGCCTAATTCTGTGTTCTGGAACAACTCAAAACCAGGCCACTCCCTTTTCTATGAGAGCCCTTCAGATATCTGAAAACAATTACCATGTTTTCCTTTAGTCCTCTCCTCACCAGGGTCAACACACCCACTTCTTTCACTGTTACTTTGAGACATGACTTTCTGGAAACATACTGTCCCAATTGCCTATTAGACACAATCCAAGTCAATCAATTCTATCCTTAAATGTAGGGTCTTTATCTGAACATAATAGTCCAAACGTAGTCTGAGAAAAGTTGTTGAGTCTGTGCTGAGTAGCTTACTGACCACTGAGTTAAGACAATCCTTCTAGCAGTGTTCATGCTAGCAGGATACATGATTTTGTCACATGTATATTATGGGGTGGGCTGCTGTTACTCATGACGTGGTTAAACAAATACCAATAAAGACTAGATCTATTTTTCCTTAAAAATGTATTGCAACAATTTGTTTTGAGGTTTCCCTTTCAGTTAGGTACAGATGTAATATGAATTCCACAATGAAAATGTAAATGACATCAATTGGGCTCATTTATCTACAAAGTTAAACTTTGTTATGAGTTCCTAGGTAATTCTCTTTAGAATGTTCTGAGTTTAAGTTCTGCCAGCTACTAACACATGACCCACAGCAAGTCAGTTAACCTTTCTGTGTCACATCATCAGTAAATCAAAATTGCCCCACCAGCTCACAAAGATAGAGAGAGTCACTCAATTAAAAAGACAAATTGTTCATAAACACTAAGATACTGGGCAAGAGGTGCCTTTAGAAATCTTGAATAAAGGAGTCAGTTTTTCAAGGTGAAGCTGTCCCATTCAAAAGATTAGATTCAAAATCTAAGCAATTTGGAAATCACAGTGGAATCCATTTAGCACATGCTTTATTTACTAGTATATTCCCCGTACTTCAGGCTTCCTCTCAGCTCACCAAAATCCATCCCCTTTCCCAGTCCTCAGATTTTTATTTACTGCTGGCTCCTCTTTTCTTCTAAGCCTTTTAACCTGGCCTATCCCTTTCTAAACAACTCACCTTCTTTGCTTTCACTGTCTTCCTCTTTATTTGCATCACAGGCTAGTTTACCTTATGCCCTCCCCTTCTTTAGGAAGGATGTTGGATGGCCGACCCCAGGAGTGCTGACACCTTTTCTACATCCTCCTTCATGGGGAGTAATAAAGCCCGATGCTGTGGCTGCTGCCTCACTAAAACAGAACGAGAACTGGGGACTAAGTACCCAACTGAGTCACATTCCATTGACATCTGATACGTGCTTTAACTGATAAGAAGCAAAATCAAAAGGGGACTCTTCCAAAGCAGGTTTACCTGTGAATTTTGTCGCCAAAAGTGCTTTCAGATTAGCTCCCGCAATAAAAATGCAGCCCCCCATCTTGACTCTAAAGGTGCTGTAATTACATTCAGCACACATAAGGTTAAGCCAAGCTCTTCAGGGAACTGTATCTCTTAGAAAGACAACTAGGTTACTGCCCCGAAAGGCTTAAGCACAACTGATCACTTGGTGAGCTTTACTTCTCGTTTGTTGCACCTAATTACAGAATTTGAAATGAATGCAGCAGTCACCAGGCTTTGCAAATAAAAGTTATCCTGATAAATGCTTTACTAACACTTCCATTCCCTGGCTACCCTCTTCTCTGCCACTCGACTGAGCTCTGACGGTATACCTTAGTTGGGGTGCAAAGAGCATTTCCATTGAGAGAGTCTTCCTGAAAAACGGACAGAAATTCAAGAAAGCTGCCACCAGATATCTTTGGCAACAACTGGTTCTCCATCCTTTGCCCCTCTTATATCCAGGATAATACATTTGCCTAAATACCCAGAGTTGAGATCTCAGCATTTTTTTTTTGTCTATTTCTTCACCCACAAACTCTATATTCAGTTAATCATTAAGTCCTGTTAAATATATCTTTACAGTGATTACTGAATGTATCTCATGCTTTCAGCTGTCTCTGCAACCAAGTGGTTCCAGAGACTGAAATAACTCCATGCTGCCACAAGACTGAGTTCCCCAAGTAATACTCTCACGTTCATAACCAGTCTTATCTTAAAGGCTCACAATTTGGCCCTGATTTCGATTTTCTGCCTTAACGTCCTACCACTTCCAGGTTTCTGTTGCATCCCAACACCTTCCCCTATGCACAAATTAATTCTTCTTCGTTATGTCTCTTCTAGTCTCCACATTTACATAGTGAATAAAAAATGGAGGAGGTTGTCCAAATGGAAGTGTATCTAGAATTCTTTCTCCATTTTCTCTATTCTTTCATAACTCATTATTTTTTTCACAACTTACCTAACTTTTATTTCCTCTATGATTTTTTTTAAAAGATCTTATATACTATTTTCTGTTTGGAGTTTAGGTTTATAACAAAAATGAGAGGAAGACAGAGCTTTCTCATATACTCCTTACCCTCACACATGCACAACTTCATTCACAGAATGATACCTTTTTTTTTTTTCCAAAGATGAACCTATATCAATATATCATAGTTTCCCAAAGTCTATAATTTACCTCAGGGTTCACTCTTGGGGTTTCATATTCCAGGGGTTTGGACAAAAGTATAATGACATAATTACAAAGGTATATATAACAGTATACAAAGTGCAATACTCATCATTATAGTATCATACAGAGTGTCTTCACTGTCCTAAAAATTCTCTGTGATCTGCCTATTTTTCTCCCCCTGCCTCCCCAGTACCGCTCCCCCACCCTCACCACTACTGATTCCTTTATTGCCTCCATAGTTTCTCCTTTTCCAAACAGTCATATGGTTGGAATCATATAGCCATGTCACAGTGCTTGGATATCCGGCTCTGTTTTTTTAGTCTTTGTTCTCTTTGCTTTCCAGTTTTTAAGGATTCTCTTGAGACGTGCTCTAGCTCAGAGATTCTTTCCTCAGCCACGTCCAGTCTACTAATGAGCCCCTCAAAGGCAGTCTTCAGTTCTGTTACAGTGTTTTTGTTTGTTTGTTTGGTTGGTTGGTTGGTTGTTTAGCTCTAGCATTTTGTTTTTATTCTTTCTTTAGGTTTACGTCACTCTGCTCACGTTGACCATCTGTTCTTGCATGCTGTCTGCTTTAGCTGTTAGAGCCCTTAGCATATCAGGCATGATTGTTTTAAATCCCCAGTCCGATTATACCCACATCCCTGCCATGGCTGGTACTGGTGCTCGTTCTACCTCCCCAAAATGTGGTGTTTGCCTTTGGTATGCCTTGTAATTTTTTCTTGATAGCCGGCATGGTGTACTAGGTTAAAGCGGGTGGTACAAGTAGGCATTTAGGAATGTGGTGGGGAGACAGGAGACCTAGGCTAGAGTCCTATGATTAGGCCTCAGTCTTTCAGTGAGACTGTGCCTCTGAACTGTGAACTTCACAAGTGTTTCCCAGCCTTTCATCTCCCCCTTTTGGTGGGACGGGATGGCTAGCGTGGGTTTGTGTTGGATATTTCCCTTGCCCAGGTCAGTCAGGCTCTGATAATGCCTCAGCAGGTTAGGCTCTGGTTAACTAATTTCCCCTGAAGGCAGGCCTTGTTAAGAAGAAAGGAGCTCATTTCAAAATAGTTTTTTTCCTCTCCTCCTGTTAGAAGCCTAAGCAGATTTTTCTCCTATATTTACTGTGGGAATCCAACTGGGCTTCTGGAGGCAAATCTCACAGTACTGTGGGGGCTCCCCTATGACTGGGTGCCCCTGAAGAGTTGATTTTTTCACTCTCTTCAGCTTTGTACTTGTTGTTCGGATAGAGTGGTGACTGCTAAGCTCCTTCCATGTGGGGCAGGAAACCACTTCTATGAATCTTTCTATGACACCTGCCCCCTCCACACACCTAAATACATAATATTCAATCATCTATTATTTATCTTACAGTTTTTGTGTGTGTGTACCAGGTAGGGTGCTAGGTGCTGGGAATATAAAGAAGGATAAGATGTAGCCCTTTTTCTTACAGGGATTGAGTCCATGCTGGCAATGTCTGTGGCATTTACTGTCTGTGCCACACTTTCAGCATTTACAAGGTTTGGGCTAGGAACTCTTAACATTACTCTATAGTTTGTAAACACAGCACAGCAAATCACAATGAGTTGGGAGTCAAAAAAGATCTGCTGAATGAGTGAATGTTTATTTATTTTTATTATAAAATCTAAATAATGAACTAGACAAATTTGTCTCAAAAATTTTCTGTAAGGTTTTCATCATTCCATCTGCTACCTGCACTGAGCAAGCCTGGGTCTATTCAAGGTCCCCAACTACAGTGGTTCTCCCAAGGCCCACCTTCTGCCACAATCAGTATAGTTCTGAAATTAATTTATTTTTTCTGTAAAAATCTACTGGACTTGAATCAACTTTTCTAAAAACCTATCCTCTCTAAGTAACAGCTTTGGTAAATAGTGGGCAGGAGCAAGGCCAAGTGCTAGTGTCTGACCTCTGAAGTAAAAGGACTGGGTCAAAATGCTGGCTTAGCTGTATAGTCCTGGAACAGTCACTGTGCTTCACCACCTACAAAATGAGAATAGTAACACCTAGACATAGGGCTGTACTAAGGAGTCGAAGACAGAAATTAGGCATAAAACCAGCACAGTGCTGTGTACTTATCCCAGTATATGGTATGTATCAGGTATTAGTCTATGCCAGCCTAAAGGGTAACTCTAAGGACGTCTGTAAACGCGACGTTTCTTATTACAAAGAATAGAGTTTCAGTATAACACAATTCACTGGGAGGAAACCACTTAACCCAGCTTATCTGCTCAATGACAAAAGCTGCTGAACATTAACACTATAAAATATCTATACAAATCGATGAAAATGCAAAGTACACTCCACTGTCCAACAAGTTCCCATACAAAGTGACATATGCTGTAGCACAGATAGGCACTTAGTACCATGGGGAAACAATGGAAAACATTCGTTTTGCTTTAATTGGATGGTCAAGGTGGGGTGAGGATTCAATCTGGGAATACAGATTGAGTGTGGGGAACGTGTTAAGGTTGGTAGAATAGATAATTTCATACAAAAGCATAGAACCTTAGATTATAAACAGTAGCTGCATACGGGGCATCATGTCAACAAAGGGAGTCTCAGGTAACCAAGTCAGGCCAGAGAAGAAGATACGTAAAGTGGTGAAGGTTACGACTTTGCTCATCACACAGCCGAGACAGCAAACTGAACTATTCATCTACCCATTAGGTTTGTACGTATGACTGTAGTATGTAAGTTAAATTTCTCCTGTTTCCATTATAAGAAGCATATTATTTATTAACCAAAACATTTCCTAAAACATAAGATGAAAGACCGTAGATTCCACAAGACACTAGAGAGAGGAGCTTTGATTGGAAAAGTAAATAACACATATATTAAAAAAAAATCCTATGCAATTATTTATTTTCCTAACTAGAAAGTTATAAAGAATAAATGAATTCACTCTTATTGTTATTAAATGTACCTATTTATTCATTCCACAAATATTTGCTGAGCAGCTGCTCTATGACAGACACTGTGTAATGTGTAGAATTCTATACTGAACCAGACATGGCTCCTACCCTCAGATATTTAGTATATAGGAGAACAGACATAAATTAAACAAATGCTTATTAAATAATTGCTATACTGGAAGTGCTACAAAGAACAAGGTGCTATGAATGTAATAAATGGGAAAAATTCAACAAGACATGGGAGCTAGTAAAGCTTCCTGAAGGAATTTAGCCTAGATAGGACTAAGGGGACATGTCTATGTGTATCAATGGGGAGAAAGTCTGACCATGGAATAAAGGGCAGTAGAGTTAGATCTGAATACATAAAGGAAGTTGGGAATGACTGAAAGATGGACATGAGCTTTAATGTCATCAGAGATAGTAGAAGATAAGATTTATAGGCAGGGGTCAGAAAATACAGGGACATAATAAGAATTTTGGCCACTGTTCCCAGAGGATGGAAAGTTTTAAGAAAGAAATATCATCCAGCATTTGGTACATACTTGCTTATACTTTCCACTGTTTGCCTTTCATGAACTCTTCCCAGTGGTTCATTGATGTCTCATTAATTGCTTTCAAGAGTGTTTCCCAGTGCTTCCATGTGATACCATCTTTTAGATGGTTGAAACAACTGTCCCTCACTCTGTACAGCCTTTGTACATTTTTGGCTATTGATTTTCTCTTAAAAACAACCAAGTGTTTAACTTGCAATTTCACCTTTCAGCAAATACAAAATCACTACCACCCAAAAGCTGAAACTCTGAAAAAGCTTTGTAAAAAATGTACTGTCAAGTCTTCAGAGCATGGCTTAATGCTTGCTGCCCAGGGACTCAAAGAAGGAAGGAAGAAACCCAGCACGGCTAGACAGAGCTACTCTTACTAAGGGACCACTGGTGCCCCGGAACCCACAGGCACTTGTACTTTTGGAAACAAACGTGGCATCAAGCTGTTCAAGAGGGCTTACTTCAACCAACGTTCAATTACATATTCTAATTCCAGTGTAGAGATTGAATAGAAATGATTTTAAAGAGGCTTATATTTACTAAAACAAATACTTCAATTTTTATCACTTTCATTATATATTTTAATATAGCACTTCATAGTTAGATGGGTTCAAATTAAGGATCAGAAGAAATAATTATAGTGGTTCTAAATGGAAAAGTTTTCACATTTTATTTTTACACTTCTGAACTTTAAATTATACTCTATGTGACTGAAGAGAGAGCTTTAAAATTGATTTGGTCTCGTACAAAGTTGTTCATCAAGTTTAATCCTGTTCTTTTTTGAAAGAAAAAAAAAGTGTTCCATTTAAGAATCAGAGAAAAATAAAGCTAACGAAAATGCACATAATTTTTTTTTAAACAAAGTTTTATTCCAGTGTTTGGATTTTAGAATTAAAAGGTAGCCCATTTCCAAAATTCCCTGAGTTAGTTTTAAAATAAACTTATAAATAAAAAAGGTGAAAAATAAGCTCTGTACACTCAATTCCCCTGAGCAAAGACTATCTAAGAATCATAGAGTGAGATGGGTTTGTTACTTGCGTTTTTCTCTAATTAAGGTTAAGACAAGCCTATAGATTCATTATACTCACCATTTAAGCCAAATGTCAGTGCCACAACCCCCAGAAGTATAAAGAAACACTTTCCATCTGCTCAGCATCTTAATAAATTCATTTGAAATTTAAGTACATTTGCAACAAGGACATTTTTTTTTTCCTAGAAAATACATTACAATTTAGGGACTTAAAAAAAATCCTTCTATTAAGTACTTGTATTTTTTAATAATCTCTTAGAAACATTATATAGGGCTAGTATTTTACACTAACTTGACTCAATCTAGAAAATGGTTGCTAAGTAATATTTACATATATGTATATGTATAAATGGTCACTAATTTATATTTATAATATATATGCATATATTTATATAGGTATTATTACAATGATAAGTTATATTGTTCTCTTTCTTATTTCTGTCCTTTCCAATATTCCTTCAAATATTCATTTTCTATAAATGTACATCTTTTTTATAGTTACTATAAAATTTATTTTGTTTTTAATATTTTAAGATAAAGACAAAATTGTTGAATATATAGTTTATTTAATATTTCACTTAAATGATTAAGAAAAAAGTTTCAAAAATACTTATATAAAACTGCCAAAGCAAGAATACAGACATTTTATCTTTTGATTTTTCATGTAGAATTGCTGAAGAATCAGGATTGTCAGTCAATGTATATTTTCTGATTAAATACTATTTAACCTCTGAGAAAAAAAATACATTTTTCTAAGCCAAGTGTAAATTGCATAGCTTTTTCAATTGCAATACAAGTTCTATGATTAGATTTAGTACAAAATTAAGTTTCAATTTGAAAGCCAGCTTTAAATACATATGTACAAAATTGCATATGTATTATGTTTAACAGTCTTAGAAATAGCTTTTATATATCAAAGCTTTGAAAATTCCATTTAACCCAGAATGTCTGCTTTGGCCCAACAAACATGTTAAAATATTATTCTCTCCACTTCATTTTCAGTATTCACCATCTCACTCAGCTAAGATTCCATCATCTAAAAACAGCAAATATGTTATGTTTTACTACAAATGTAGTTTTACATGCAATTCAAACAGAAAGAAAAATTAAATAAAGAGTTGGAACACCCTGTCTTATTCTAACACTTGTTTACCTGACTGATGTATTTTGTGAAGGTGTAATTCTTTGAACCTCATGACTGTTAGTTCTAAGTATTTGAATGTTGAGTTTCATAGTCTTTTCTTGCCTTCTATCCCAAGGAGTGACACAGAAAAAGGGGGAAAAAGGACCAGAAAAAAAAAAAAAAGAAGAAACTTCCACTATTCTGCCCATTGAGTAAATAGTTATAGAATACAAATACTTGATATAGGAATCTTATTTATTTGTCTACCATCTAATGCAGTTAAAAATATATCACCAGAGTCATACCAGAAAACTTAAATTCAAGTTTGCTCTCCCTTACTATACAATCTAATTAAAATATGTGCACTGAAATGGATATGCTGATTTAGAAAATGTTGCACTTATATTATCTTTTGGGTAAATGTGAGAATAAAATACATGTGAATCCACCTTTTTTATGCCATAATTTTTATTTAAATGGTGTTTTCCTCTCCAATTTTTAATGATTCTAAAAAAATGCTGCTTTTCTCATCGTGATTCCAATCAATCTCTCTAACACAATCTCTTTCACACAAGTTATTCTATCTGGTATTTAATGAACTAAAAACAAACATAGATAGGCAGTGGTAGCTACTGTTCAAGAAAACTATGCAATAAATCATTTTCTGACCCAAAGAAATAAAGTATTTTGTAAATTATCTATTTTAAGTATGAATTGTTCAATGTACGGTTTTCCTAAATCATACTACACAGCAGACAGCTTAGCCCAGGCACAGAGTTTGATGCCAGTGAGTAGGATATGGAAACAACACAAAACAATATAACCCCTCTCCACACACTGTTGGATTTAATTTTAGTCATCTGCTTTGAACTGCCAGAGGAGAATAAAAGGTAGATCCTGAAGCTAGAAGTAGGCTGAAATGCAAATATTTTAGAATTTCATATTGAGCTGTTCATCCTTACTGGAAAAGCTAAGGAACAGGGAAAGGCAGGGTTATTTGTTGCAACTTGAAACTCACTGCCAAGCATCATCCCTGACTTTACTGTAACAAAACCATGCTAAGGAAGCCAAGGTCTTAAGTTCCAGTGAGCCAGTCTGCATCTTACTGTCTTTTAGTTACAACTTTATCTGCCTTCCTGCAAATATTTGTCACCAGCCAGAAGAGTAACTCTGTATGAGCATGAGAATGAAGTAATGTAGGTCCATGACCAGCACTGGGGAAACAATGCAAATTCCATGTCCTATGGAGAGTGGTTGAAAAAGCAACATCCTCATAAATGAAAAATCTATATATATGGTAAAAGAGGATGGTAGTTCCATGGCATTTTAAATATTAATTATCAACTAATTGATAGAGATAATTGAATTTATGACTAGAACATCTTCTTTGGTAAAGAAAAATAAACTATATGATTTCTATCAAGAAATAACACTGGAGTCATTTCTTTTTAAATAGACTGTTTTAGATGGCATTATTTCTTACATATGAAAAAAGAAAACTCCCATAGCTCTATCAATATACAATACACAAATATACAAACAGATAATGTTTTCCAAAATTTGTTACGCTCCCAATGCAAGATGTGTTATTCATTATCTGAGAATAGATAGCTTTAAAAATCTTTTTGCTTTAAAAAATTATACTTTCCTATTTTTTTAAGTCATTGCCTTTTGCTATCTATAACAGAATGTTAATACTGCTCTTTGAAAAGATATCTAAATGTATCCATTTACTTTATTTATTTTCCAATAATGAAAGATATGAATAATCATTAAGATTTAAGGCTTCTAGACTACAGCATTCAGAGGTTCAATGAATTATTGACATTGTTAACAGTCCAGGTCAACGGAACTCAACTGCTAAATAAATGTATCTCTTCATCTTTTCTTAACACACACTTTTCCCAAAACAATTTGCAAACAACTAAATTCAAGTCCAGATTAAAAATGATTACCTATTATAGCAATGGTTGAAGAGAGGTATTAATATTCCTTATATATACTTTACGTTATACCTCACGCTGCTTTATCTTAGTTGGCACTTAAAACTTATTTGCTTAAAGTGAATACATAAAACAGAAAAAATAAATTTAAAGTATAAAAGCTAGCAGGTCAGGCACCTTGTTAGAAGCTCTGGGTTACTGAATGCCAGCAGTAGCAAGGAAGACCAATGGGATGACAAAGGAGAGAAATTTACCAAGAATTTTAATAAGGGTAAAAGGTCTAATAGTTCATTCCCATTACTTGTTATGTTTCGTCTTGTTTTAGAGAGTTCACAAAGTGTAAGACAAAAGCAAAAAATCCGTGATTTTTATGCCTTTCTGTTTTCCATTATAAGTCTTAACCTTTTGATGGAGATAAAGTACATAGTAAATAAGTTTTAGGGCCTTTTTCTAGCCAACTACTCAGTGTCTCAGAGGTCTAATGTTAAATACTGTCAGCTAGATTTGTTTTTCACTAAAAGAAATGTAAAAACTTGAGGTTACAACAGAGCTGGGTGAAAAGGTGTGTACAGAAATAAGGATCAAGTTTGATATAATAAAAGCATCTTGAAAGAATATAATTGAAAGTATTTCAATAAAATATATCTAACAAAGATCAAGGAAGTATCTACAAAACATAGGTTTTTGTTTGTTTTTAGGGGGGTTATATATAAGCACATCTTCAATCCAATTTCAAAGGCCCACTTTTGCTGTGTTCTTGAGATCTTGGGAGATAATACTAGATGGAATATTTTAGTAATAGTAAAAGAAAGCAATCCTATCTTTGAAGAAATCACTTCAAAGTTACTACCAAGTTCCAAGAATATCCTATGGCCCCAATGGCTAGGATGCAACCAGTCTTTGGAAGCAGACTAGAACCTGGAAATGAAGGGCTTCCTCATTTACTGGTTTGAGTTGAATGCCTCTTTCTCTGATCTCTTTGTCTGTTTGCTGTGTTGGTGCCATTCCTCTGTCTGCCCAGCTCTCTCTGACAGTCAAACCACCAGAAAAAAATAGCTGTGTCCTGGTGGTCAAGAAGTGGTCAAGAAGCTAACTGATACAGAAACTAAATGTTCCTTGTCACAATTCCAAATCCTCATAGGAAGGGAACCTGATTACCCACACATCCGACCTGTGGAGGTACCACATCGACATAACATGAGGAGGTTCCCACATATTCATCTAGAGAACATATTATACATAAAACAGTGATTTATAAGGAAGTATGATTAAGTACTGAGAAAAACACTTATTTGTCTATTCAGCAAATACTTAATGAAAATCTGCTATATTTTAGGCACTTGTTCTAGGCACTGACTATTCAGATAGCGAAAGAGGTAAACAAAGTATCTCGAATCCCAGAAACTAGAGTCGTTTCATACAAAACAAACAACAAGAAACACTATGACCTTGCTAATTACAGATGAAAAAAGGATGGAAAATATTCTTAAAACAAAAATAATTTCTTAAGGTCTTAAGGACAAAAGTAAATTCCAAAATGAAATGTAAGGTTCCTATCTATGATGTCTCTCTTAGCACATTACAGGTAATGGTCATCCTTAGAGGAAGGGAAATTGTACAGCTCTGTAAGAAGTGGATCAATGAATTACAGTCTCTCTGTCTCTCTCTCTCTCACACACACACACACATATATGAGCACTATGAAATCCAAAGGATAAGTTAATGAAAGTTTACTATTCACTCACACAATTCAAAATTTACCAGAAAGAATAGCATAATGTAAAATAACTAGATTTTCTTCACATGAACTCTACTCATTTCAATGTGTCAACATTGAACAGATTATGTAATTTGGAGGGAAGCTACTAAGAGCACAAATGAACCGTAACATAGTTATTAGGATAAATGAAATTTTATATTAAATGGAGAGCTTTTAGCATATTCTAAGGTACATTTAGAAATAACAGCTCATCCAATGAAGTAGTATGAAGATTTCAGCTAATAATCTTAGCTTTCAGGGTTCACTAATAAAAGTAGTTATGAAAAACACTAAACACACCAAAAAGCAGATAATGGGGTATTCAGAGAGTTCTGTCCGAAGCCCATTTCTTCGGCCCACTCTTTTCAACCTCCCTTGACTATTTTATCTAATCCCCAAATGCAAAATTGTTACTTGGGTACTGATGTCTCCTAGTTATCTATCTATAGTATAAGGTTCTCTGCCTCTCCAGTTTAATATTTTATTCCATCCCCAAATTTATTTTTATCTATACTATACTGGAGGTTCCATATAAGTGAGAACAGCATTTGATTCATTTGCATGCTGGGGTCTAGTACCTAAAGTAACAACACTAGGCACACATTTATTAACTTGACATGAGGCCTTCTAAGTCTTAGCTTACATTACTCCCATTGGAACGCTCTTACACCCACCCACCTTGTGAGCCCCTATTCATTTTCCCATGCTTCAATTCAAGCACAACTTCAACAAAATCTTTCCTGAATCCTTCAGAATTAGTCATTCCTTTCATTGCCCAGCATCTGGGCTTACCATTAACACAATACCATACCTTGATTTTGATTCTGGTTTCTTAATTCTGTTTCAGTGGCTATCAAATTTCATATTGGCATATATATGTGTTTATACACACACACACACAAAAACATATATACACACATTCATATATACAGTGATTATGTCTATAACCCTCTACAAGACTGAAAGATTGTTGACATCAAGGACAATAGATTCCTCGCTATTGTATCATAGGAGTTAAGACCATTTGTTGAGTGAATGAATATACGTCATAATTAGAAATGATTATTTTCCAAAGGAACAAAAGACAAGTAAAACAAAAAAAGGACGTTATTAGTAAGCCAAATACAAAAATAAAAACCTATTATAGTTATATTTAAATAATAGATTAAAATCCAGATATGTGTATGTGTTAGTACAAAGTTTATCTGAAATTTTTGGAGATGTTTCTTAGGAACTGATAATTAACTTTTTAGACAAACAACTTATTTCTTGCTCCAAGTAGGAAACTTGGTCTGCCTTATTGCATTTTCTCAAATCCCTTCATTCTATTAACCTACCTTATTTTTTTTTACTTCAAAATAGTTCCTAAATAAGCAGAATATCCAACAGTTTAGACCATACTGCTCGAAGGTCTATATGCTACATTCATATTTCTAGGCTTTCTTACAAAGGTCTATATGCTACATTCATAGTTCATTTAGAATGAACATCATTCTATCCTGTTATGTTACAAGAGCTTAAGAATGGTAAAATTATAAAATATATAATAACCAAGACAATTTTATGTAGTTTATTTTAAAGATTGTCATAGTAACTATGCTATTTTTTGTTAAGCCAGTGAAATCTAGTACCATGTATAGTAAACAAAGGAAAATATAAGGAGAAAAAGGCCTTAGATCGCCTTTTAACATTTTCTCACATTATTCTGATCTAATGACTATTCAACCTATTTCCCCTGTTTCAGAATTCAGCTCTTAGTTAATTTTCCTTTTCTATAATATCATTGAGTTTCTTGGCATTTCTAATTAAATCTACAAATCAGTTCATATACCATCAAGTTTTTATTTTGATGTTGAAGAATAAAGCCCATCTGAAAACAGTCAATCAAGACAAGTTAAAATCTTTGAAGCAAATTTTAATAACTAATACTCAGATGCACTCCTTTGAAGTTGGCTATTCTAGGATGGCTTGTACATGATCATTTCTTAAAATAGCCCAAAACAGAAAAAAAAAAAAAGTGTTATGTTCTTTTTAGGCCTTCTCATTCAAGGATTTAGAAAAGTTTAGAAAAATTTTATATCTATTTTTGATAAACAAAAGTGACATAATTAAACATCACAGTTAATACAAAGTTTTGACACAGAACTTGTAAAACTAAAGTTCTGTCAACCAAGCAATAGAATATGAAAAGCCCTTAATTCCTTGTCTCAGTACTAGTATGATAATCATTTTAAAAGCAGATATTATAAGTTTCATAGTGTTATTTAAGTTCTGAAGTGGTACGTTTTCTGAGGTTGTTATCCTTTCTAGACATTTTTGTTACAGTCACAGTATTTTTAAATCACTGTTTTCACTATTTATCTAAGTATAGACTTATTAAAACTACCATAGTTCTCCAAATAATTTACTATCTACTAAATAGCTTACTGTATTAGTATTCAAAATATGATTTACGTCTTCATTTATATAAGACAGTGCTCCCTAGAAATGTGTAAATGTTACTGAAAACAAGATCAAATATATTCTAGGAATACTATTTATTTAAAATATACCTTATTAATTCTTATATGAAGAATAAATTATTAGTTGTACAAAAGACCACATCCCCATCTCACTTTGTCAAAGTCCCTTTGAAGTTTTGATTTTCTTATTCTTCTTCTGGTTAAAGCAAAACTTAAGAAACTGTAGGCATTTAGCACTAACAACAGGTTTAACAGAGTAAGGATAAATGAGAGCCAAAACAAGTTAATAGAACGGCTGGTTGTCTCTGGGTAACTCCATTTATGCACTTTTGCATTCATATACATGCATATGGAGACCTATATAAGTGCATAAGTGCTGGTGATTTCCTGTGAGTCTACTTTAAATGACTTGTAGGTTTTAAAAAACAGATGCCATTTTTCTTCTAAAGTTAACAGTATCGGTCTCATGATGGTAACATGAGATAGCGTAAAATTTCCAAAGTGATAGAAAGGGGCAGAGAAGGAAATTACTAAAGTTAACCAAACTTATCTCTGACCCTCCTAGTCCCCAGCCTAAATTTTTCCTCTTGCCTGCAATTCAGAAAAACACAGACTTGCTAGAATCATTCCCTGTACCCTGACAGAGTCTTTCATCAATCTTAGGGCAACAGTAACTGCTCTAAACTCAGGATTTCAATCATGATGGTACTTTGTTACTGCTGGGTGTGCCTTGGCATCTCTGATTTTCCATCTACAGTCACAATCCCTGCTGGGCAGCAGAACCTAGCCATCAGGTTCAAGCAAACTATTCTGTCTTTATGCATTGTGACATCACTGTCCATTACAAAGAAGAGAAGAGAAAGAAAGAGACATCTTTACCCGCAGAAAGGAGAGGTCCCGGTTGTGCTCAATGCTGGTTATCTCCAGGTTGCCCATGACTACCTCACAGTTCTCATAGTATTTGCGCAAGGCTCGGTACTGCTGCTCCAGGTCAGAGAGAGAGCTCAGCTTATTCTCTGTTCCTGCACACACTGCCAAGACAAGAAGAAACACAAGAAGTTATGTCACCTTTATATGACATGCACCATGACAATGTTTTCCTCAACTCTAGTCCACAATGATTTACTCTAATTCTCTGAATTAAAATATTTTGGATGTCATTAAGACCCATAACCTATACACTGATAAATATCTTCACTTTAATTTTTTTCCAGTTTTACTGAATTATAATTAACATTGTGTAACTATAAGGTATACATGTGATTTTGATATATTTATATACCGCAAAATAATTAGCATCCCAGCATTACCTAACACCACCATCTTCTCACCTAATTACCACTGTTTTTGTGTGTGTGTGTATGTGGTGAGAACATTTAAGATTTACCCTCCCGGTAACTTTCAAGTATATAATATAGTATTGTTAACTATAGTCACCAAGTTGTACATTACATCCCCAGAACTTATTCGTCTTGTAACTGGAAGTTTGTACTCTTTGACCAATATCTCCCCATTTCACCACCCTCTAGTCCCTGATAACCACCATTCTTCTCTCTGTTTCTATGAGTTTCGCTTTTTTAGGTTTCACATATAAGTGACATTATACATTTATATTCATAAATTGCATGTACTAACCACAGAATAAGAAGGCCTGGTTCCACAGAAACATATAGCAAGGAGATAATCACATTTGCTATGAACATATAAAGCATGCACATACACTTAATTTCATTTAAATGAGATTTTTCTTTTGGACTTAATAATTTACTCTATTTTCCACATATGTAAGTAAATCAAAATCAAAAGATGATAAAGGTAACAATTTTATTTTTAAAAATGATATTTTGTATTGTAAAACAAGCTGTTCTTATTCAGTAAATTTTCTACAGAATTAAAACTTGTGCCATAAGCCCTCATAGATAATACCATTTAAAATACAAATACTGAACAACTTAGACTGAAACATTTATAAACATATGTAATGAAATATAAACTCTTATTGATATCAACTGGGTCATTGTACAGTATTCTGAGATACAATGAACTGTTAATAAATGATCTAAGTCTGCTATCCTTAAGAAGGTGGTTCTTATTCATGAATGTACATGCATGTATGTTTTACAGTTTGTGTATATGTTGATATTGTTTCTGTCTTCTAGAAGTCAGTTTTAGTTTTTACCTCTCATGGCTTACATATCTGCCTTAAAAATTTAATGCACCAGCTCTACCATTTAATGCACCAATTCTAATCTTCAGCAGACTGAGAAACTACATTATGAATCACGTAATAATAGTATGCAAAGTTAAAAAATGAAATATGAGCAAAACTTTGAGTAAGTTACACGATATACACCGAATGCAAGGCAAGATACAAAGTGTAAACTTTGAAGACACTAGAAACAGAGCTTAGTAATGATGTCATACATACTTTTGTGTGTCATAAACATAGAAATGACAAAGAAGACATAATGCCTGATGTGGTACTCAAGGGAATGGGTTTTGGTACAGAAAAGAAAAAAACAAAGTCTAAATGGGTTTATTCTAACCAATCAGGGCCCCTTAAAGCTTGGTTTTGTCCATGGACACATCAAAAATAACAAAAGTCTGAATCTAAAAGCCTTAAAGAATAACATGGACTTTTATCCATAAGTGGAAGCTCATTATAAAATCAAAAACAAAATACAAACTCTTCTTGTCTGGATTTCTAAACCACATCAAACAGTATATTTTCTAGAAATACTCTTTTAGAAGTGGAATTGTGTGTCCCTCTTAGAGATATATTGAAGTCCTAACTCCTGGTACTTATGAATGTGACCTTATTGGGAAATAGGATTTTTGAAATAAGGTTAGGTGAGTACATTCGAATAGGCCCCAATCCAATAAAATCAATGCCCTTCTAAGAAAAGGAAAACATCATGTGAACCTAAAGGCACACAGGGAGAAAGCCATGTGATCACAGAGGCAAAGATGGCAGTGATGCAGCTACAAACCAAGGAATGTCAAGAATCAATGGCCAAGAATCGATGGCCAACACCAGAAGCAAGGAAAGACTCCACCCAGAGTCTCGGATCAAGCATGAGCCTACTGACACCTTGATAGGAGATTTCTAGCCTCCAGAACTGTGAAAGAGTTATTATTGTTTTAAGTGATCTAGCCTGTGGTATCTTGTTATGGAAGCCCTAGAAAACCAATATACAACCTTCAGACTATTTCTTTCTGAAATCTCACATTTAAAGAAATGTTAAAAATCACTTCCGCTCTCTAGGGCTCTATCAGCTTATCATGTTGTTGCTGCTTCTCCATTTCTCCCTCTGGATGCCAAGTCCCTCATACATCATGCTGCAACTCATTTGTTGCCCTCAAGAATACAGTTTGTGTAATGGTAAGGATGGATACAAAGATTGCTAGAATCCTGAATGTCTATTCTCTACTTCCTTCACAGTAACAGACTGCACAATTTCAGCTGGGCTTGTGGACCAAATAAAGATTACATTTCTCTGCTCCTCTTGAAGGTAAACTTTACAAGGGATTAAGTTCCGACATGTTGTCTGGCACCTTCCCAGAACTTTATTTAAAACATGGTTGGAGCCAGACTTTGCCTCCTTTCTTCTTCACACTTTCCTCCAGTCTGCTGCCTGGCATAGAGATGTGATGGCTTAAACATGAACCACCATCTTGGACCGTAAGAATGAAAAGATACACTCTAGAGTTAGGCTCGGAAACGAGTTAAAACAAACCAGGATTTTCAATCAAATCTGTCTAGTTGTTTAGTAAAGATGTTTATTATCATTAACATCAAGATAACAGTGAATTTTGGGCCTAGCTCCTAAAGTATGAACATGGGAAGGATTAAATTCTAATTAAGTTGCATGCTTTTGACCTTACTCTGTCTGTTTTTTTTTAACTGAATTTATTCCAATTGTATCAAAACTACAAAATCTCTCTTGATCATCTGAACATTTTACTGTGGAAGTAAACATTTTACTGTGGCTTTGTGGAAGTTTCCCTTATTAGTAAAACTTACAAACACTATGGAGAAAGAAATTTTGATTGATAAGTACTGTAATAGTCAACACAAGGAGGAGAACCAAAAGCAATTGATTCCTGTATATGATCCTTATTCATTAAGATCAAAGTCCTGCTATTTTTTCAATATTCTCTAGAGACTTTCTGAGAAACACCCTTAATCCATGATCTTTATTTTATTGCTCATGGTAACTTTATAAATTGTAAAATGTCTCTTGAGGAAAAGAACTATTGTATGGGTTTATGAAATATAGATTTCAATTAGTTTACATTCCAAGGAGGACAAGCTTATATTTTAATGCAACTACTGATGAGGTAATTAAGCATCGATTAATAAACTTGCTGAACCATTTCTAAAATATATATAAAGCCATATTGCAATTTATGTATAGCTTATGTTGTACAAGTTTCTTGCAGCTGGAAATAAAACCCATACTTTAATATCAATATATAAAAATCAATATGTAAACATCTAAATGAAAGGCTTCTAAAATATTTACTGTATTCTGACCTTTTCTATAGAAGTTTAATCAAACTTGGGGAGAAAAATCTATTAATATTACTATAATAATTATGTAATTTTACATGTTTCTCATTCTGCATATATGAAATGTATACCTATAGAATTATTATTAATTATTACTACAATAATCTGTTTATATAAGAAACCTACAAAGACTGTAAACACTTTGAAAATAGGTGCAATATATTAATCATTATTTTGTATTTCCTGAGCTATATAGCACAATGCTTCACAAGAAATTATCATTTAATAATATTAACTTAATTGTCATTACAACTTATATTCAGAAAATGACCCTCAATTCAGAAAAGTTTCCATTGCTCAATAAATGATCAGTTATATTTTGTATATACTACTTGAAAATAGAAAATTGGAATAAGTATATTTAAAATAGTTCTCAACAACAACAACAAAATCATCCAATAAACAGAAAATCTAAATAATCAGATTACTATACTCTCTAAATATTCTGGTCTTTGGAGTTTTTACTCCACACAGTTGCAATAAAGGAAATATTTTTTGTTTCAGTAAGGCTTTCCTGTATATTGATGTTTGATTCAAACCCTCTCTAATCAATAATATATTCCTCATAACTTTTATCTTGAAAGATGGACTTGATTTTAAAAGAATGGTTTGGATAGATGCATAAAAATCATCTGTATTTCTCTTCATGAAGCCTCCACTGAATGCCTCGCAACTTCCATTTGTCAATCGATTTTACAATCAGGCAATGTATACAAGACAATGCTTAAACCATCAAGTTTCATTGATTTCACAAAGCTGTTTATCAAACAGAATTGAAAAATCTTTTTCACTAGCCAAAACCAGTTTAACAAAATTCAGCCCCCTTTGCCAACACTATTATAAAGTCCTTAATCTATAGGCTTACAATAATCAAGCTTCAAAAGTCCTGAATTTACATGTGCTCCCTAGAGTTTTCATTTCAACTGTAACTCCAGGAGTAAAGCGGTATGTGAGGCCTTAATAAAATCACCAATTATTCTATTTGGTATTGATTCTGTTATAAATACGGCTACAGCTGCAAGCATGGGCTTTTCAGATTTACGTCCAACAGTGAGTGAACTACATAATCCTCATTCAGAAAAAAATTAAGACTATAATTAGGAGTTTGTAGCACTAGGAAAAGGTTGGTTAACAAAATTATTCATTTATGCATGGGGCAAATATATATGAAGCACAATGAAGAAACATTAACAAGATCCGTATTAAAAATCACAATTGGGCTTACTGTGGCTGTGGAAACCAGCAATCCTTTTGCTTACTCAAGAATGACAAGAGAGAAAACAATAATAAGAATTAAATCAAAATTCTGCCTAATTTTCACTTAAATCCCTATGTCAGATATTAAGAAATGAATAATTATTTATTTAGCACCTGCTGTTGACCTAGTATGATAGAAAAACATGTATTGATTAAAATGCCCAAGGTCTTTTGTAAGGGCTCATGCAGCTGTACAAGGCACATAGTGAGGAAAGCAGCAAGCAGTATACATATGCTATGGATACATTGTGTGTGCAACATTCAGGGACTGTCTGCATAAAAAATATCTGGTAACTTGATAAAAGTTCTTTGACTTTTTTATGATCTGATTCAATACTCATAAGTACTTTTTTCTTTCAGAAATGTTATAATAAATATGCTTTAGTTTAATGCACATTGGTGGACATTAAAAATCATTTAAAATATAAAACACATAAAGAGAATGTAAGAAGTAGCACACATTTTCAGTGACTACTGAGTACTATTCTAGGAACATGAAGATGACACATTTTGGCAGTTTCGTGTTCAAAGCATATTCTGAAAGGGGGCCAAATTGGCTACTTCCGCGACTATAGTCATTTAATCCAAGCCACCAAGGCAAGAGCTCCCCTGGATTTGACAGTAGCCTCCTGACATCATGGATCCCCTTTCTACCCTGTTACTACTTCACCCAGAGGCCAGAGCGATCTTTTTAAAAACACGAATCATTCACATCGCTCCCTCACTGAAAACAGTCCTTGGCTTCAAATTACACTTATTATAAAATCCAAACTTCTTACCAAAGCCTGGAAGAATGTGTATTCAGATCTTTGCTCAATGTCACTCTTTCAGACAAGCCTTCTGTGACCATCTTGTCTAAAATAGATACCAGGTTCCTATCCATCATGTTCTTGTCTTCTTTGCCTTCTTTATTCCAGTTTTACCACTATCTGAAATTATATTATACACTTTCTTGTTTACTTATTTATGTCTCTGTATTAGAATGCAAGCTCCTTCCTTACAGGCCCTTTCTCTGCTCAGTGCCTAGAAGAGAAGACACATACTGGACTTTCAGTCAATATTTGTTCAATAAATAAAATGGACTTTGGAGACATAATAAGCCAAGATCAAATCCTGGCCTTTCTATTTTTAAAAGCTGAATGAACTTGAGGAAGTCACTTCATCAGTTGGAATCTCTGTTTCTGTGCTGAGTGTTCTTAACAATAAGCCCAGTTTAGAGGTGAAGAACCCAGGACCTGAAGCCAGGTGTCCAGTATTAAAATTTAGCACAATCAGTAGCCTGCAATGTATTCTTGAGCAAGTTACTTAGACTCTGTGTCATTCTATTTCCTCATCTGTAAAATGAACATAACAAACCACCACCTCATAGGTCTGTTGTAAGGATTAAATGAGTGAATACATGTAACTTGCTTTGCACAATGTTGACTCATTGATACAGCTCACTGTTAGCTATTGTCATTTATTCAAATATATAGTATATAGTATGTGTATATTATGCAATATATTAAATCAAATTAAAATATAAGGCTTGCATGCTGAGGTACTGAAATCAGTCTGATATAAAGGAATGAGCACTGGGCAAGGGTAGTGGAGGTCAGTACTCCATTGCTCCAACACTTTCTAGCTGTGTTAAATGGGACAATTATTTTCTTCCATTGAGGCCAATTTTTTCTTTATGTTTCTGCCCAGCTCAAAAATTCAGTGATTGCATTTATTTCTAAAATATTTAAAATCTTTTTCAGTATTTAAATGAAATTGCATTTATTTCTAAAATATTTAAAATCTTTTAAAGTATTTAATGCTCTACACTAAGTAATGGGTTGCATTCAATGGATGCTTTTGAGGAGGTCACACTGTGGTAACATTATATGAAGTTATAAAGTTAAATACTCATCAAATTACCCACAAATCCCATTTATAGGTACATCAGTAAATAAATGAAAATCATGTTCACATAAAAATGTGTACATGGATGTTTATAGGAGCTCTACTCAAATTCACTAAAACTTGGAAACAACCCAGATGTCCTTCGATGGGTGAATGATAAACTATGGTATATCCATTTCATGAATATTATACAGCAGTAAAAATGAACAGATGATTGATATCAACATAGAAAATTCCCAAAGGTATTATGCTGACTGGAAGAAGCCAGCCTCAAAAGGCTACATACTATATGATTCCATTGGTATCGCATTTTGAAAAAAAAGGCAAAACTACAAAGCACTGAGAACAAATCAGTGGTTGCCAGAGGATGGGGTTCAGAGCATGAGTGTTTGACTGAAAGGTCATGAGGAGAATTTAGGAGGTGAGACGGCAGATCTCTTGAAATACTGACCAGGATGGTGATTACATAGATCTACATATGGGTTAAAACTCAGAGAGCTGTACAGCAAAATGAGCCAATTTTACTGAATGTAAATTAAACCACACATTCAAGTTGGCTTGTATGTTTCATGGAGTTAAATATGCCCCTTTATGTAAATCTTACTATTTGTTTCTAGGCATTTTATGCTTTTGCCCTCTTCTGAAAAATTTTAGTTAATTTTTTGAATTGTTTATTGTTGTTACATATTTTTAAAAGTCTTGATGACATGTTTTTCCCTCAAAACTTGGTTATATTGCTAAATTCTTGCAATTCCTAGTTATTTTTCTTAACTGAGTTTCTTGATTTATCTAGTCTTCAATCATACTATTCTATTTTGTTTTCTTGGTTGGTACTGCTCAGAATTTCTAGGCTAATTGTTTTCAATTAATAGGCATAATAGTAGTCATTCTTATCTCTTTTCTAACCTTTACAGAAATGCTTTCCTTAACTCAGCGTATATTTTGTCATGTTATATGTTCTAGAGTCTGGCTTTACTAGGTTTTAATTTCAGACTTGAATATTGAATACTGCTATTCTTTGCCCTTAATTAATGCCAATTAATTTTGCATTAATTTTGAAATGATTTATGAGTGCAAAATATTGAATATTCTCATATTCCTGAAATGAACCACACAGTAATCATACATTATTCCATTAATATACTTCTAGGTTTACTGTTTTTTCTTTTATTTGTACTATTATTTTAATATTAAAAATACCTATCAATGATTTAAAAATATTTGTATCAGATGTCATCACACCCAAAATGATAAATAATGGAAGTGGGTTTATATTTTAGAAATTTTGCATTCTATATAATTAACTCTAAAAGTATTAAAGAAAAATAAAATTAACACCAAAATAGAAAAGACTGTTTTATAATTTACATATATCTGTAAATAAAATATTTTCAATCTCAACATCAGTATCCTTTAAAAAAAAAATATGTGGCCCTATAGTGTATTCTCTGAATCTTTATCTTCTACCACTATTATTATTGACTCTCAAAGTGACGAAACAAGGAATCTGTTGAAATTAACTAAACCATGTTCTAAATGATTCTTGAGCCAAATGAAAAGGGCATTTGGCATCACAGACCTTCACTAATAGAGTTGTAGCTAGGGAAGACATAGGCATTCCATACGGCAGACTGATGAAACACAAGTCCATAGACTATATATACTGCTGCGTGCTGCTCCATCTAAAATTTAATTGAGCTGTCATTTTACCTCTTTTGTATACTTACAATAGTCTCTAAATGCCCTGAAAAATGCCTAAACAGGCAAGTTATATTGCAAAGGGAAACAAACGCATCATTGGAAACTACCAAAAAATGACATAAAAATTACACATGATTGTCTCTTGTTTATTAATGACATGTTTTGTGAATAGTCTACTCTGGTCTTCCCAATGTAATACGGTATACTAATTTTTTTTATTTTTTTATTTTGTATTTCAAAGATAGATTAGTAAAATTAAAATAATTACAAATCATTTTAAATACATCATATGGATCATCAAAAACTGACTTGTAACTTGTCAAATATAAGTTCTAGTTCCTGTTCTTTATTATCTACCTTTACATATTTTACTATATTTTTTCTTAAATTGTATCTCATAAAATTCCTATGTTGAAAGTTGACAAACAGAAAGACTTCACAGATATAGAAATTACATTTCTGTTATCTATTCTTAGATAAACTAATATTCTCCTTACCACTGTCTTGCCACAATCCATCCCCCCCACACACACCCTTTGTATCATTCTTTCCTCCCCGTTCCCCTCCCACACACAGGGTCCTTCTTATTTACTTTGTAGTATTTCACTTTCTGTGGAAGTGCTAGGTCCTTAACTTCAATGTAGGTACTGGACTTGACAAGCAATTAAAGCAAACACTTTCCACTCATTAAGGCTTGCCAAATTAGTCATCTGCCATCTGCCCTGTCATCTGCTCCTCCTTGAGGTCTCGCTGTGAATCTGGATGCACTCACTCAGATTAAGAGGGACAGTGTAAACCTCCAACCTGGTGAAATGCCAGCAGGAGCTAAGTATGTAAACATTAGCGACCGTCTTTCTTCCCTAGATTATCATGCCTTCAGCCACCCCCTTGCATGTAATAAAAACCAGTCTGTTTCTGATGCCTTTTCACTGTGAGCCCTTTGCTATTCACTGTAATTAAAGTGACAGTTCCTGGGATGCTTTTTTCCAGTTAGAAGTACTTTAAAAAAAGAATCAGACTAGATGTTCCTAACCTAAAACTATGCTCACCCATCAGGCTGGTTTCCAAAGCACTGATAAAGATGAACATTAAGAAATGGACTTTGCCCTTTCTATTGTACTAGTGGCAGAGTGAAGCTCTCTTTCTCATTCTTTCCATCAGCAAATGTTTACTTGGGTGATAACATGTAATAAGC
The DNA here is from genome assembly GCF_036321535.1 of Camelus dromedarius. Lineage (NCBI taxonomy): Eukaryota > Metazoa > Chordata > Mammalia > Artiodactyla > Camelidae > Camelus > Camelus dromedarius. Next base: position 63,273,520 of record NC_087439.1, on the reverse strand, counting down.
ACTTTCTAGGGGCATTCAATCAAGCTATGCCAGCAAAGGGCAAAATTGAGAAACAGCAGGAGTGACATGCTCCTTTATAAGTGCATTCTTCTCTTAAGGCATTCTCTAGCCTGGGGCTGCTCTAGGGCAATTAGTGCCTTTGCGCAAACGCACTAAGATGTCCCTCTTCTGGGTGGAACAAAATCCATGCCAGGGCACATGGCTTGGCCATCAGAATATGGGCTGCTTTTTATTCCCATCTGTCTTCTAGTCCACATGTCTGTTTGCAGTGCTGGATTCCATAACGGCAAACAGAAGCCCTGGTCCACTCCACTGTCATCCATCCCAACTGGGTCATTCAAGGTCAAGTTATGTCTATATAAGTAATAATCTCCTCAAATCAAAAGAAAAGTGTGCTAATGTTAGATTTGGCGTGAGAGGAAGTGGCAATGCAGACAACCAAAGATCCTTTAATGTATCTTCAGAGAATCTACACTCAAAGCCTAATCTGAGATCACCTTTCTAACAAAGGGTTTTGGAAGTTTCAGAAGCCAATTCTTAGTCTTATAACCCTCTTGGGTGATGAACAAAAACACCTGTCTGATACTGATACAGATGATATAATAAAATATGTCACATTAGAATTTATTTTAAATTGTTTTCTCATAACCCAAAGTCTATTAGTCTAGAAACCATATTCTATAATTTCCAGTAGGTTGATCCCTCTAAAAGAGATTCAGATGAGCAGCGGGTTGTATTCTTACAATATACTAATTATAATTAGGTGTTCAATAAGGAGATAGCCATCATTAGGAAAATATCTGCCAATCATTCATTTGTTCTGTCTTTCATTTATTCAACCAAATGCAAATGCAACCACAATATATGGGGTTTGGGGCTAAGTGTGAATGAAATAATAGATATATAAAATCTGTGCCTCAAATGTATAATAGTTTATGTTCTAATATAAATCCTCTATAAAATTTTTAGAAATAAGAGTATACAAATGTAACTTGCTCAAAGATAATTTTTTACTGACTTTGTGTCAATGAACAAGATTCATAAAGTCAAAATTCACCTTATCCAAAATAAAGTTACGAATTAGAGGGAAAAATATATATATTACTCTGAATTATAAAAGGTGGACATCACTTGTGAGAAGCAATTTTCTGAGAAGTCTTCCTTGGTAACAGTAGTAAATGATGTTACTAATATATTCAGTAACACCTACATCTGAAGAAACACTACACCTTACAAACATTTTATTCAGTTAGCCAGGTTTGTACACATCTCTTCCTAGGTCCTTATTCACTTGCCAAAGAGGGCAAAGAGTAATTGTTATGACAGAGACTGGACAGACATATCTTTTACAACTATATATTTCAATTAAGACTGATTTTCAGTCAAGCCCCCATCCTAGATGACTTAATTACTTTGATTGAACATGTGAGTTTATTTTATTTTTTTCATATATTTCTTATCATAGTTTTGAGATATTATCAAGACATCATCATGCTAATATTACTAGCATCTTCCCTACTCAGTCCACAATCTTAAAGGGTTAGTTAACAGCACATCAGATACTACATGGGCAGTTGTGTAATTTGAAATGTTTTTCCATGAAAGTTTCACTAGCTATGGATTTAAAAATCTGATATCCTTTGGGATCCTATTTTCATTTCCTTTGTGTGTGTGTGTGTGTGGTGTGTGTGTGTACACCAGAAGTGGGATTGCTGGATCATAACTATTTTTTATTTTTTTTGAGAAATGTCCATAATGTTTTCTAAAACAGAGAGTAGAGTTGTGGTTACCATGGTCCGGGAGGTGGGGGAAATGGGGAGAAGTTGATTAAAGGATATAAATTTCCAGTTATAAGATGAGTAAGTTCTGGGGATCTAATGTACAGTAGGATGATTATAGTTAACAATACTGTATTATATATTTGATAATCCCTAAGAGAGAGAAACTTCCATGTTTTCACCACAAAAAAGAAATTGGAACTTTATGGCATTATATTGGTGTTAGCTAACCTTATAGTGATAATCATTTTACAGTGTATAAGTGTACCAAATTCACACACTGTATATTTTAAACTTACCCAGTATTATATGTCAATTATATCTGAATAAATTTGAAAAAATAAAATTAAAAAATTTTAAAGAACTGATATCCTACTTGGAGACTTTATTATAAGAGAGCAGCACTTAACAAAATCTATAATAAGATATTGAATGTAAAAGTTCAATTTTTTAATGGAATCTGCATCATTCAGTATAACACATAAAGAATACTAAGGTGATATTTAACAACTGTTTTTATTATTACTGGACATGACCTCAGAAATGTCTTTTACATTTAAGAGAAATACTTAAAATACATACATGAGTATATATGATATGATATTGGATAAGGATATGATATTTACTACATACTGACACACATGTGAACTCCTTTTTCAGAATAGGGATATGATATTTAAGAATATGATATTTACTATGTACTCATACACATTCGAACTTCTTTTTCCTGTTGTGATTTTGTCAAAAACTGTTCATGTAATGATAAATGCATAAATGTCAAAATGTATTATAAAGCTCCTTCATTTGTTTTACCTAAGACAGTTTGGTAGCACTGGTATCAAAACTATTACATGCAACACTAAGGCATAGGAGTTTTATAGCATCAGGTTTAATTTTAAAAATAAAGAATAACCTATGATTTCCTTTGTTTATATAAAATGAGACTGATATAAGAAAAAAGACTTGAATTATTAAAAGACAAATCTGCATTGTCATTTTAGTTTAATATGAGTCTTTGAGAACCTGTGCAAATAAACAGAATTTCTCCATATTGTAGAAATAAAACAAAATTATTTATATTTGTATCTGGCAAGGTTCATATGCACAAAAATATTTTCTAGAATAAAATAAAAATTTTAAACTAAATTACTTACTGTTTACTTAGAGATACAGGTGGACTGGAAATATAGACTACTATTTTTAATCTTATCATAACACATCAAGGCACAAATTTGATTTTTTTTAAAAAATCTGAATCATGCCTTTTCTGAACATGATTCATTTTTAATTCCTGACACAAAAATAGTATGTATTTTAGGATAAGTTATACAAACAAGCATCTTTCATTACAGAATTCAGGTTTCTACTGACACTCAGCCAGGATAAAATAGAATCAAGTCTCTTTTACATTCTTTGCAAATGTTCAATTTTCAGACGTATTTGCCACCTGATTAGACCTTGTAAAGAAGTCAAAGCAAATCAAATAGAATTTGATTCTAAAGTGCATTGCTTTTTTGAGGAATAAGTCTCATGTAGTTGTATGATTTTTATTGTGATGATTTCTAAAAGGCAAAATAAAATCCCTTAATAAAATTAATTATTTTTTAAAGGTACTTTTTTAAGAATGGATGAATCCATGGATGTGCATGTGTGTGTAAAAATATTCACTGGGAAGGAAAATGCTTTTCCTCTGATTAGAACATTCCCAGATGGCATTCATTTTCCTTTTTTGTTAACTTGTAATTTTTAAATGTATAAATTCTATAAAGCATTCTTGTATGTAAAAAGTGAATTTTAATTCAAGAAGGAGATATATTTTTAATTGTAAGACAGGCAAGACATTCATTCTATGCTTTGCAATTTCCTTTATAGGAATGTGCCTACTAATTCAAATTACTGTTAATACCTTTGATAATCTTGGAATTTTATAAATATTAGTATTTTATATAAAAACATGATCTATATTGATTATTAGTATAAACTTTCAAGAAATTTTATGGTAAATCATTTGAAAGAAAAGTAGAAAAATTATATTACTCTAAAGATAGAATGTTAAGAGCTACCTAGCCATCTATCAGGGAAAGTCCAATGGCAAACCAATTTTCTACCAGAGTTGAATAGGAAATACAATTGTTTGTGTGTGTGAGTGTGTGCACATGTGCTCGCACGTGTATGCTATGTATATAGCTACATCTATATATATATTTTATGCATGTACACATTATATACTCATTCCAGTTTTTATATATTCTGTAGGTTCTTCTCTAGTTCATACTATTTGATTTATACAGAACAGTGTGATATTGCTTCTATAATTTATCTCTTCTAATTTTATTTTTAAATTACATTACTATGAAATTATTAATATGACATATATTCTCCTTAGGATCAGTAGTCCTTTCCATCTGTGTATTAATACTATCAGAAATTCTTTTAACGGCTTTATATACATGTTATTTAATTCACGTAGCAGTCATATTAAGCACCTATTATCATTATTACCATCATCTCATTTTTTTTTTACAGATGAGGAAACTAAGACTCAGAAAGTTAAAAAATATAACCAGAAAGTTAGCTAGTAGAAGAGCAAGGAGTCAAAATCAGTTCCGATTTCATAAGTAGTTACTCAAAAGCATAGTACTAGTTATTTGATATCTACAAATTCTTGTTTAGAATTGTTTGTATTCAGTGTTAGTACATTACAACCAAACAAAAATGTCCATAAACAAGCTGAAATGTTTACATGCTGAGGACACGTATGTTCTATAAATTCAGAACCGTGTTATACTATTACTAATTACTCCTTATGCCAGAAGTCCATGGTGGGCGCGACAGGTGAAAGTCAGGCTTTAACACCATACAGGAGCTGCAGAGCATGACAGTCTCAACAAGTTCAAGTCAGCTTTGTAACTGAATGAACCTGACTCCCCTTGTGACTCACGTCCTTCTCATTTTCTGTTCCACGTTGGATAGAACAGGTACAAATGCAGCCACGTTTCCCATAATACTTTTTAGTGTTGTTACAAATGGGCCTAAATTAAGTGCACATAGAAAGTCTAATACTTTAACTTCTAATATCAAATCTTTTCTTTTTTTAATTAGGAAAAAAAATTTTTTTAAAGAAGGCTTATCCACCCCGAATCTCCAACTTCCTGCAACTTCCAATCTTCTTATCTCAATAAATCGTTCTCCTTTCACCTAGTTACTGCGGTAAAAATCTAGTCATCTGATTCCTCCCTTGTATTATTAGGCCACAAAGTCACACACACACACACATCCTGTCAGCTCTACCTTCAGAACATCTGTGGGTTCCTCATGACCTTCCATCAGTGCCCCTGAATGGCTGCCCCGGCTCCAAGTCACCTCAGTCTGTATCTGAAAATTGCAGTAGGCTCTCATCTGATGTTCCTGCCTTCCTTCTTGTCTCCTTAGCTCTAGTTTATTGTATATCAGATATAAACAATTTTATATCTTTTAACTCTTCAATCAGATCATGCATTCCCTTTGTTCAAACATCTCCAGTGGTTTCTCACGTCAATCAGAATAAATGTCCTTATCCAGCCCTACAAGACACTTACACAATCTGAAACCCTGCTACTTTTCTGATATCATTTCATATAATGTTTCATTTCCTCACTAAGATCTGACCCTGGGGATATTCGGCTTGTCTTTGAACATTTCCATAAAAGTTTCTAAATACTTGTTACTAATTTGTGAATTTATCTTGCAGAGCAGCAACAGACTGGCACTGATCTGTGTATGATACTTTGAATAGCACTGTTCTAAATCATTAACACTTTATATTACTTACCACCACCTGCCATATCATATCTTTACTTAGAATGTTACCTCTATGAGGGCAGGGACACTGGTTCACTGCTATAGTTATAGCATTTACAAGCATTTGACCCATAGAAGGTACTCAATAAATATTTAATGACTGGATGAATGGATGAATAGATGGGTGGCTGTTGAAGTGTTGGAATTCTGCCTAGAATTCCTAGCTTACACGTAACTTGCATGCTATATTTGATGACCAGAATGTTAGCATCACAAAGATCTTTAGATATCATCAGTCCAGTTTGTATGTACAGAGGAGAAAACAGAGACCAATAAGTTGAAGTGCTCAACAAAGATTAAACAGCTAATCAGGAGCAGATGTGGAACAGGACCCTTCCTTCACAGGCTATGCCCAAATGGCACAGCGCCTCATGTTGCACAGGAGGCTTCGAGAAACTGTCCAGCTTTATGCAAAGGTTTCCCAAGCACAGTGCTGTGTGGCCAGGAGGAAAGCTGTATCATGAAACTCAGCGTGGGTGCTTAAGAGCATCTGGCTACACAGCACTTGTCTATTATATAACTGGAAAGTAGACTTCGAGCAGTATCTTAATTTTTTCAAGATTTGGTTAAATGAAGTTAAATGTAGCTTGTTAAAGGAAGCATTGCTTTTCTAAAGAGAGTCTGTTTAACAAAAGTATGCGTCATATGTATAAACTAACCAATATTTACATGATAAATAATTTTCAAATTGTTTTTATTGAATTATATATTCAAGTCATACTTTAATGTACTCCTGAAACTTGTTTTCTAAAAGAAGCACATGAAGATCATTTTGTAAACAAATAATCTTTTTTTTGTAATGGAAATAATCACCTCTTAATTTGACTGTTTTGTAAATTATGATTTCAAAGATCATGTTCACGTAAACATATGCACACCCACAGCTGCACCTAACACTTAATCAAAAGTTTAATGTCAGTCGATTAGAATATTAGGTTATTATTATTACAGCTATTATTATAGTTAATAACATTTACAAAGTGTTGAACACATTACAAAGCAGTTGTATTCATACTAATTTTTTTGATCCTAAATTCTTTGAGGGATGGTTATAAGAGCCAAAATTATTAAAATAATTGCCAGGAATCCAAACATTAGGTACCTCGGAAAAAAGGAATTTCTAATGGATATTCTGAAATTGTTTGAGTTAGAAATGAGGTGGTAAAATTTTCCGCTATTACCAGATATCTTTTCCTTAGTATTGTGTGTGATTCACAGAGAAGGAATGGAAGAAAAGGGGCTGAGTAAAAACGGATTGATTAAATTTTTCTATACCCATGGAAAAAGTGGGATTTACTAATAAGATCTTCAACTGACTCTATTATAAGCCTGTTTTCTTCTTTGCACTTTGTTCAAATAGAAATTAAGTAGATACAAAAAATTAACTAGAGATAGATCAGGGGTAGAAAGCAAATTTGACCACTGTTGCAACTCTGATTTATTTCAGTAGCTTAAGGGATTTTGTTGGATGTCAGTCAATTATTTTTTTCAAAATTGTGATTTTTACTTTGAACATGAATTCTCAAATACTATGTTTCACTATCATTTGTACAGAGGTGGCTTTCTTCTTTGGATATTATGTTAAATATTACTCATTCTTTATTACCTCTCAAATCATATTCTTTTCACTTACTTAGTATTCAAAATTCTCCACAACTTGAGATCCTGCTACAGTACTCATTCAATCTAATTCAAAGTTATTTTTTGAAATAATCAAAAGATGGTTTATTACCATCCATCATTCAACTTACTCACAGTGTTTTTCTTTATTTTTTTTAGTCCATTCATTTACATTCATTTCATTTCACCATGAATCCTGCCAAAATCTGACAAAATTCATATCTGTCATCATCTCCAACATCTGCCTGGAGAATTTTCTTCCAGAAAGGGTCTGAAACATTCATTCAATTTACATTTCCCTAAAATTTATCCTCAAAGATGTATTATATTGTTATTTGCGTGGCTATTTCAGCCTTGTTTTACAGTGTGTGCACCTTGGTTCGCCCCTAGATGATGAGCTAGCTTATAGACACTTCAGACTCCATATTCTATTATTTCTAGTTAAGGGGACCAGACAGAGTACATACATCATACAAAAAGTACTAAGTAAATACTCTATAAAGGTGTGTAGATTTAAATCCAGACTTACTGTGATCTACGGAGAGCAGACAATAATAATAAAATTAAGAGGTAAAATAATACTGAGTAAGACGCTGGACATAATATATCTTAAGTCCAGAATGTTATTTTTTTTAACTTCTAGTCTAAATATTTATCTTGAATTGTTTAACAGTTGATATATCATATTCGTATACCACTTCAGTAGAATTTAAAAAAAATTTTCCTTTAATTGAATGCTTATTCAGCAGCCTTCTATAAATTTAAAGATATCTGTTTTGTAATCATATATCAAAACTTTCTGAATGCTTCTATAAAGATATGAATGCCTACATAAAAATGTGTCTATTATCCATGTACAGTAAGTTTAAAAACTGTGATGAAAAAAAATCCATTTGGAATACCAGACACTAAAGAGAGTTTTATAAGAAGGTTTTCTCAAGCCACTATCCTCTGACTCAAAAAGTTTAAATGGTATTTTTATTTTCCAGACATAGCTAGACAAGTGACTGCATAACTACTGTTCACTCATCTACTATTAAAGTCTCTTTTTACCTCATGATTATATGATCCTGTTCCTCAATGAATGGTATTTGGGTACCAACTGTTGTAAATTTCAGGCTTGTCTAGTATAAAATTAACTTTCTTCCAGGATCAAAAGTATTTTGCATGCTATTCTAGAATGACTTTACCCTTATAAGGACTAAAGATAAGGGGAAAATACTTGTTTATAAATGACTGATGTTTATAAATTAAAGCTTTTCTCTATATGTCTAGGAAGACTTCCTGTGATGAAAAAAATAAAATAAAAATAAAAATAAACTACAGGCCAATCTACTTACTCTTGCTCAACTTGCTACCTAATGCAGCTGACACCTGAAACTCAACAGCCAGTGTACACGCTTGGTTCTGCTCACCAAGCCCAGAGCCAGGCAGCCAGCGCACAATAAGGAAAAGCCACTGAAGCTCTTTCTCCGGTGCTTTCTAAGCCATGTTTTCCTGTTGCTTCACTTTGCCAATCTGTTTCAGAATTTTCAGGCTTCTGCTTATAATACTCTCTCATTCTTAAAACTGCACCCTTATTGATCTGGCTCCCCTTTGGAGCACTGCTCTGGAAACACTGCTTGAATTGACCCTACCTTAGCTCAGGCTCAATGTACTTGTTTCCACTCGACACCTCCTGATTCCCCAAGAGCCCAAGGGACATAGCCCACTTGTGCTTCCAGTGTTTATCCACTAGGGGGCCAGGTTCCTGCTGCCTTTCTCATAAAGGAGGTCTCACGGAAGCCTGCAGTTGCATTTAGCTTCCCATTTCCCTAGCATCTTCGTATTATTGCTTGACTTAGCTCTGGCCTATGTCTCTTTCAGCCTTAAAAAAATTAGCTGAGATAAAGAAATAATTATTCATTCTAGTGCCAGTTACATTTTTAGACTGGGCTGCTTAATGACATTAATGCACACCATGTCTGTTATCCTCAACAGTCACGGACTGGGAACTGCCTTGCTGGTTTTTCATTTGATTCTCTGCCTTCTGTTGCACCCTGTTTTCAACCTTAATATTAAATAAATAGCCAACACACATGTGCCAAAAAATGTTGACGATAGAACTCTAGAAGCATATGGTACTAAGTCAAAAAAAAAAAAAAAAAACAATTCTTAGCTAAGTAATGATTCTTCATTTGAAAATATGTACTATTGCTTCTTCTTTTTGAGAAGTCAGTGCACTTGAGGGCCAAGTGTCGCCCGGGGACTTCAACTTGCATAAAGCAGTGTGTTGGCTCTGAAGCAGTGAAATTCCATAGCAACGCCAGCAACACTTAAACTTCTCAAGGACTCCTATTTTATTTATCTCTGAACTGCTAGGGGGCTTTTTGCAGAAAAGTCCCTAACTACTGCAAGCACTCACTCTATTTAATGTTATTTAATTAACATTGCACAAACACCAATTCTGTGTGTGCAGTGAAGTCTGTGCACTTCCCCGGATTTGCTTTCTCAATAGATTTGGAAATGCAGCTGCAGAATAGTGCCAGACTTTCCCTCCCGGCCCTCCCTCAAAACCTGAGGATCCCTAGTCCAGATGACATTAGTTAAAATAGGATAAAACTGTTCTGCAAACAGGATAGAGGGAAGAAATATCTGGGAAAAGTTAGTTGGTATTGAAAAGCGCTGCTTGTTGTTTCTGTTGTTTGCCCACTTTTAAAACAAGAATTATAATTATAAAATAATTGGATTTCTTCATAATACAATACATGGGCTTAGACAACCTAGAGTCATTTAAAAGTTAGATAAGTGATCTCTAAGGTTACTGCTAGTTCTAAAATCCAAAGTTCAAAATCATCTAGAGAGCCTCTAAGTAGCACTCAGTCATGGGGCATCAACTGAGAATTATTATTCCTAAAGCACACAGATTAAAACTCTAAAGAATGCATTTCAGAGTTTACATAGAAAGGAGAATCCACAAACTACTCTCTACCTACCATAGTGCACAACTCTAAAAATCTTTTTGTAAACATCTGAGAAATAAAGAAAAGAAGCATCTTCTCAGGCAGAATTAAACAAATTGGGGATTATGTACTGCAATTCTCCTTCGGGGTGTAAGACTTCACAGAAATAAAATCACATCCACTAAAATGAAATCCTGTTAGCTCGGAAAACATTGTAAAGTTTGGCTTTGCTCTCATCTTCTGTTTGAAGCTCATCACTAACCCTCAGTTGGGGAAACTGACTTCCCAAAGTGCAGTAGCAGAAAGTTCCTTCATATTTGCAGTGGTGAGGAGGCAACATCCTTAATCTTCTCAGGCCAGTTGTCTTTCTTCTGTGATTTGTCAGTCTTCGCTTCTCTTTCTGTTTGTAAGGTATGCCAAACAATCATTGTAATAACAGAGAGCTAAGTTGTGGTCTGCACACTGTTTACTGAATTAGGTGTTTTTTCTTTTTCTCTTTTTTTTTTTTTTTCAGACTTCATGTTGGAATTTGCTTTTATTAACGAAGAATACGTATTCCTAAACTTTTTTAAAGGTTCTATTCTATTATTCAGTGTATCACCAGGGGGCAGCATAATTTCCAAAGAACATTCTTTTGATTTAGAGAAAAGTTACAATGACATCATTGGCACCAAACTGTCACAGCTTTAGGCAAACACAGCATTAGTCCAGTTTTCCCCCTGCAATGAATATAGACTAAAAACTAGCTGGATTCAGGGAATTTTATCTCCAAAGAGGAAGATGCATGTGAGCAGGTACTTCCAGCACATCTGGTAAAATCCAGGAGGGGAGGAAGAAGCATCACTGGGTGTGTGTGTGTGTGTGTGTGTGTGTGTGAGAGATCTCTGTAAGGTACAAAAACAAGCAAGTTGTTATCATTTTCAGAATTTCATTGCAGTTGAAAATAAATGTGAAAGGAAAACATATCAAAGGGCATCATTTCCTCTTAATAACAGGAGAGGGAATCCTAAGAACTGCAATCTACTCGGTACTTTGCAAAGTCCTCGGGATGAAGGTGGGATGGAGAGGTAAAGCAAAAGGGAGACATTAAAGATAAAGGAAGCATACTCGCCGTTTAAAGGAATTTATAGATCAAACACACCACAATTTGATAAACAGTGACTGTTCACATATTATCTTATAATTCAATTGTTACATTTTGTCTTTACTTTTGATTTGCCAAATTCATACAAATGATCCACAGAGGAGGCAGATTATCATTCACTTGCCTTTTTTCATGCCTTACCTGTTTGTAAACCCTCTAATCCCTGCCTAAAGTGTCATTTTCACATATCCTCACACAGAACTTTTATACCATCAGGCTCATTACATGACTTCTTTTTCTTTTAAGAAATATTTATTGTTTTTATGGATTCATAAAATGAAATGGGTCATAAAAAGTTAAAAGGTGTTGTAAATTTTACTTGAAAATAAACAACTTATAAAATCCAATGATACTTGAAGACAAGAAAGTCTGCAACTTTGCACAAGGGGGGGAAATATTTTGCTGACCTACAGAAAGACAGACAGAGCAGCACAGGCGTATATGCCACTGAAGATGTTCCACATGTCCTATTCTAATGGTCAGAGATACCAAGATGTCCTTATATCTAAAGAAATGAAACATATTCTTATATTTAAAGGAACAAAACATGTACGCACACACACACACACACACACACACCCTTCCATATCCCTGCTTTATCCTTAAACAATTCAATGCCTTTTTTCTTTTACCCCCAAAAGGAACTGACTCATTCAGTCTCTCTCTCTTTTTTTAATTTCATTCAGTAAGCACCTATTTTTAGCATTTATGCCCCTGCCTTTAAGAGTATTTTGTTGGAGAGACAGACACGGCAACCCATTATTCCAATGCAATTGGACAGCTGTTTCAGCACTCCATGAAGTACCACGGAAATAGGAACACAGAAGTCAGAGACAATAAGCTCCTGCAGGGCAGGAACTGCATTAATCTTGTTCGCCACTTTTAACTTCAGTGGCTAAAGAAACACTGGGTGTGCAGAAAGCACTCAGACTAATACGTGTTCATGTATAAAATGCCCACATGTGCCCAGAATCAGAGTTGGAGATGAACCTTGCAAAACTAGTGTGTTAGTTTCTTAGTGCTTCCATAATAAAGTATCACAAACTGAGTAACTTACAAAAACAGAAATTTACCCTCTCAGCTCTGGAAGCTAGGATTTCAAAATCAAGGCGCTGGCACGACCAGAGTCTATGAAAGACTCTATGAAAGGATCCTTCCTTGACTCTTCCAGCTTCTGGCATCCCCAGGCATTCCTCGGCTGGTGACAACATAACTCTACTTTCTACCTCCATCTTCACATGGCATTCTCCCCGTGTCACTGTCTTTACATGACTGTCTTCTGATAAGGACGCTGCTCACATTGGGTTAGGAATCTGCGACTCCCATATGATCTCATTTTAACTAATTACATTTGCAATGACCTATTTCCAAATAAGGTCACATTCTGAGGTATTAGAAATTAGGACTTTAATATAGCTTTTTTAGGGGGACACAATTCAACCCACAACCGCTAGTAACAGTAATGTTCTCCTCTTCCACACTTTCACTTTTTCTTCCCCAACCCCCCTTGGTCTACCTTTCTTCCTCTAAGATGAGCTCATTTTGAGACTCTGCTGAGGAACACAGACTCCGCTCATACCTCTCCCCTCCCTGAATTACCCATTATGCTGCTACACTCATTCTGCTTATGCTTGGTTTGGCTGTGCTAAAGTCATACAAATCACCATCATTTACAAGAGCTGCTTACGTTCATGCCTAATTATTATGCAGTAGAATAACAATTATGCATATCATTAAATCCATGTGAGATAACCTTCAGTGTAAGTTTTATTTGATTACGGCACTAAACTCTGTTCATGCATGCTTGGCCTCACAGAGACTTGTTCAGGAAGAATGGTTGTCTCTGCCACTTAAAAATAATGACAGTAATATTGACCATAACTCTAACCTTTTCCAGCTGAAATACTGGTCCCCCAACTTGCTACCCACCTTGTGGAAGGTTACTACAATCAAGTCTGGATTAAATAAAATCAGTATTTCATCTATCAGGTAGGAAGGAAAATGGAATATTTTATTCAACACTTTTAAGCTTTCTAATTTGAATCTGTTTTCCAGAATGACAAGATATATATATATATATATATATATATGGATTCAGAGTATAAAGAGTGTTCTATTGTTCTTTAGTAAATATACTTTGTTCTAATCTCTTGATTAAACTTTCTAACCGTAGAATTTTTTTAAAAAGTGTTGTTGGCATATAACAGTATATGTGTTCTATATTCTGCTTTCACTTGTTTCCTGGATTACTTTCATTCATTTTTAAAGTCTATAATGTGGCAGTGTGATACAGAATCAGCAATGCCGATGTATTCAGCATCAAATAAGTGCACAATATCTTGGCATGCACTCCATATACACCACCTCATTTAACTGTCTCATGAGTTTAAATAGGTGGGCATTTTAAAATTGCATTTAATTTTTTTAACTCTAAAAGTAATACATATTAATTTTAGAAAAAATTAAGAATTATAAAGTATTAAAAATAAAAATAATCCCTATTTGTACTATCTGGAAATAGCTACTTTTAATATTTGTTAAGAATATCAGGGTTACTAATTTTGCAAGCCCTGAGTACCACCCTTATTCTAAGCAATCTTGGTCATTTCATTCAGATACATCTAAGTGGGGATGCACAATGTGCTGTAGTATGATTTTTAGTTAAAATTATATCACCTACATTTGCTTATATTAATAAAGTTTTTTTTTTTAACAGATCATATGATTGCATTGGTTTTTGAACCTTTAGGTCTACTTGGATTTCTCAACTTTTGTAAAATACAGTTAAGAGCCCTGGCTCTAGCTTCGGACTTCCTGTGGTCAAATTTTGTTCCACTCTCTACTACTTTTGCGACCTTGGGCTAATTACTTTACTCTGGCTCAGTTTTCTCTATAAAAGGGAGTTAATAATAATATATTATAGACTTACTGTGATGATTAAATAAAGTAATCCATGTAGTTAGGCATAAATAGTGGCCAGCACATCCTAGGGCTCAGGTACGTGGTAGTTGTCAATTACCAGATTTACAGAATGTATTACTTTCTATTGCACCACCTGCTGACTCTTCTTTCTTTATTCTTTCTCTCTGGACTTGGTTTTCAGTCTTCCTTGCAACTAACTCTTCCTTTGTCAGCCATTTAAATAGTTTCCTGTAGGACTTAGACCCTCCTCTCTTATTCTACATCCTCTCCGTCTGTCCCTGAACAATCTCATCTACTCCAGTGACCTTCATTATTACCCATTTACGGGCAGTGCCCATATTTCTACCTTCAGCCCACATCACTCTTTCTGAGCTTTTCACCCATCCATCCAACTGCCCAGTGCACATCTCCATTCAGAAGTCTAACAGCACTTCAAAAACAACAGGTCCAAAACTAAGTGTTCTTTTGTCAAAATGAGCTTCTCATCCTCTCGTGATTCCTCATTCAGTGAATGACCACCGGCAGCACTTTGCTACCTCGGTCAAATGTGGAGTTATTTTCCACTCAGCATTCTCCCTCACCTCCTAGTACATACATTAACAAGTCACTGGGATTCCATTTCTAAAATTGCTTTTATTGTCCTTATTCCTCTGCAACCCTACTATTACTACTCTAGTATATACCCTTATCATCTATTGTCAGGATTGCTATAGCATCCATCTAAACAGAATCCGTCCAAAGCATTTTTGCATACTGCCATGAGACTTTTTTCAAAAATAAGACTTAAAAAATATGATCATACAGCACCTTCTACTTAAAACCTGCCAATAGCTTCCCTGAGCTTTGCTGAAGACTTAACAGCCATGCATCATCTAGCCTCTCCTTTACCTGTCCAGCCTTACCACTCCACCTTCCCTACCCCTAAATCCACTCTCACCCAATCAGCACTCTTCGTTCCTGCCATCCTGAACTTCTCTCAGCTTCTCTCACCTTCAGACCTTCACACTCTTATCCGTGCAGAGACACTATTATCTCTACCCATTCTTCACTAAACTAACTTCTTACTCAATCTTCAAGTCTCAGCTAATGGTCAAATTATTTTAAAAAAGCAAAATCCATGGTTATAGTTCTTGAGTTTCACTAAGCAACTAAATGCCACATTATGATTAGTTGCACAGAAAAATGTTTTTAAGAACAATGATGTATTTTTAAACTCAATGGAATGAATGATCTCCATTGTCCTTGTCCTCATTCCACATAAAATGTGTGTGTGTGTGTGTGTTTTCACAGTTACCTGGCAAGCTAGTGTTTGTAGAAGGAAGTACCAGGTGTGAAAAAAGCACATATTGATTTGAGAAAGGAGATACATGATGACATGTTTCAACACATGCCACCACTTTGTGAAAACAGGCATGAGCAGATGAACAATTTTTAGACTCCACTGCAAGTGAGAACTACAGGAAACAGCTCTCTCTCCAACAGATAAACATTTTCAGGGAGCTGTCCCTAACAACTGAATTTCCATCCAACCTCTGGTAGCTTCTTAATTATCATTCCCCCCAAACCAAGAAGACTTTTAAATTATTTTCATCCACCCCTGGAATATCTTGACATGTGCTGTAGTTGACAATTTCATTTCCTGGCAGTGATAATAAGTATATAGATCGGTAACAAGTTTGTTTTTCTTTAAATGCACTTCAGAGTCCACCTGGCAAAAAGCAAACACGAAAAGGGAGATTTCAACATTCTAACACTGATGTTAAGAACCTCGTCTTCTTTTCTTTAGGTTTTTGGGCCCAAAGAAATCTTAGAACAAATGTGGTATTTGTAGTCTCTAACCTTTCTGCACGTGATCCTGAGGGTTTTTTATGGTCACACACTGTGCTCTCTAGGTAGCTCAACCAACTATATCTCTTACTTTCCATTCCCAGATTCCTGAATCCTCTGTTCCTGGTAAATTAGTCCACTGGCTGCTGGGGATTGCATTTTTGTTCTCAATTTCTCCCTCCTGACCCAGCTGTCTCCAGCCCCTTAAGGGGGAGAGGAGGGGTGATGCACACCCATTGTTAAGTGACTTTACATTGCCTGTCACTAACAGTACAGTTGTTACTCTGTCCAGTTGATACTGGGTTTGGCCTTGTGACAGAATCTGTCCAACAGAATATGTGCAGAAATGAGCGTGCTCTAATTCTAAACCAAGGCATTAAGAGGCATTGCATGTTCCATGGTCCCCATATTTTGCTTCTATCACCCCCATGGGAAGAACAGGTCTCAAGGTGGATGAGAGACACTTGGGGGAAACCTGCAACTTGAAATCAGGACCAGGACCAGAACTAGCTAATCCATAGACATATGATTGA
This sequence comes from Camelus dromedarius, assembly GCF_036321535.1. NCBI lineage: Eukaryota > Metazoa > Chordata > Mammalia > Artiodactyla > Camelidae > Camelus > Camelus dromedarius. The sequence continues at coordinate 63,256,914 of NC_087439.1, read as the reverse complement.
GAATAAAAGTATTGTTTTTTCAAGCCACTGAGTTTTGAGATTGTTTATTATGTAGCATTACTGTGGACAATCTTAACTGATTGAGTAGCCTGCTGAAAATTTTAAAGCTTCATTCGTCTCTTTTCTAAAAATAAATCTTGGCAAAAGTCCATTTTTTTTCTTTCCTAGGTCCCTTTAAAGTTAAGCTGATATTAGACTTCCAAAGTCAAAACTCCTTCTGCCCAAAGTTGAAGGCGCCTACTTCCCAAAGTGAGAGAGAACAGAGGCTCCCAGTAAGACAAAGAACTTCTACAAGCTTGCCAAACAGAACCCCCAGAAACATCCTTCAGCGGCTACTTGCTGACCTTCAGTAAAATCCATGCACTTTGACAGGCACAGAAGCTACAAAGAAGTAGGACATGAACAATTCTGATTTAGAGTGCCATTAATTCTATGAAAAGGAAAATATAACGTGCTATGACCAACAGTATATTTATTTTTTATTCCTTTTAAATTCAATGATTATAATTTTACACACAGAGCTGCCATCTCCTTCTTACTCGTATCATATATTTTTGTGGTACATTTCAGTTCATAAAGCAGTATCACTCCCACTATTGTACATGAAAGCTTGCAGTTTTTTGACAAAGTAGGATAAACAGATATAATCTATATATTTTACTGATAAAGAAAATAAAAGTCAAAATGACTTTTAAAGTGCTAACAATAGGTAGCATTTATTGAGTTCTTATAGTTGTCCAGGTATTTGCTGAGCACTTTACATAAATTATTCCATTTAGTCTTTATAACCCAAAGTAGAAATGTACTATTATTATTCCCATTTTTCAGATGAGGAAACTGAGCTCAATTAACTTGCATAGATCACATTACTTGTAAATGTTGGAGGCAAGTTCTGTGTCCTTCATACATTCACATACATTTATGCAATAAATAGTTAATAAATCCTTACAATATGATAAGTAGTGAGATCCAAAGCCCAGACTCTTTACAACCAAACTCTGCTACCAATAAAGGAAGCTGAGACTCTTGGGAAACCTCCAACGTGGTTCTCAATACTACCAGGGGTATTATCTCCTATCTTAACACTGAGTCAAAGGAAAATAATTTGGAAACAGAGTGGGAGGAAAATGATTTGTATGGCTTCAAGAATTTTTTTAACTGAACCACAAATTTTGACTATGCCAGCCCTACTTTAACATATATGGAAGCCATTGATTTCTTCCACAAATTAAAGAAGCTTTGGGTTTCACCTACAAGTACTGATTGTGCATGTGAGTTTGTGTGTATGTGTGTGTGTGTTGGAGGGGTGTCCCTTGGGATAAAATTTATTTCAAATATAACACCCTACATGCATAATTTCTGCATACATTACTCACTTAAGCCTATGTATTAATATGCTGTCAGTTTAAAAGCCTCCATGTTAAAATAGCACAAAAGTATGTCTAGGCTAGTTACAGTTGAGTGGCACTTCGTGTGGATTTACTCACTGCAAACTGCCCTTGATACGCTGCCTGTCTCTTCCTGGTAAATGGCAGTGAAAGTCAGTGAATCTAATTTGACAATAATGAGCCTGTTCTGCAACGTGTTATAATATTGTGCCCCAATTGCTTTTTTTTTTTTAAAGGTATCAGCCAATCAAAAAGGCTGCTCAATGACACTAGGAAACCCCAGGAGAGATGGGGAGAGTCAAAGAACAGTACTCTCTTATTTTTCTTTTCCAATAATGGAGATAGCAGAGGTTATGAACATGTTCAATATGCATTAAAACAAAACACAGCCTGATAGGAATGTTTTAATTAGTAACAATTATCTTCTGCAGCATTGTGATTCTAGTCAGGTCTCTGAGCTTGAAGGAGAAACTTGACACTTGTGTTTCTTTGTGGACAGAGAAATTTTAAGCAAAGTTAATGGAAACTCAGCGGATGAATGGTGCCGCAATTCAAATGTACTGTAAAATTACTGAAATGATTTCAATGTCACAGGACTACAATGCATTGCATTTATGATTATCACCCCTCGCTATGCTTTAGTGATATTTTGTTAGATATTTTAAAGATTGTCTTTTAAAAAAAATCAAATTGTTCTGACAATAATTATGATGTAAGAAATAAGTATCATTATTATTTCTATAATATTTATACATACAATATATTTTATACATATCCTAAGTATTTTATATATAATTTTCAACATAATAATTTTATAATAATAACAAATAATAATAATTATAGGAAAGACACGAAAGCTGGAATGTTGACACAGGGTAATGAACAACCAGTAGGTACATACCGTCCCAATGTCTTTGCAAACCTTGTTCTATATCTTAAGCTTTTATTTCTCAAAGGATAATTCTGGAAACTGATACAGAAAAATCACATTGAGCACATGTTTAAAATACACTTCTCGGTCCCCACCCAAGACTTTCTAAGTCAGCATCTCCTGGGAAGGGACCCATAAATCTGTGTTTTAACAAGCTCCTCAGATAATTCTCATGCACACTGAAACTTGAGCAGCATTGTTCAACACCAGAGGTTCTTAAACTGGCAGCCACAGAATTCAGTGATCTATGAACTTGTGGTGGGAAAAAAATGCTCCTTCATTTTCAATGAACTATAGCTGAAATGTAACGTTTCCTTCAATTATGAATTTAGTCAACAAATCACAGTAGTTTAAAGTGTCTGTGAGTTGTCATCAATAAAAATCAGAGATATCACCCTATTATATTACAGTTGTTAGAGATATCTCAAAACACTACTGACATTAATTACCACTTTGAAATCATATTAGTTATTAGACTCATTGCTGGAGCTCTTAATTTAATGAATTATGAAATGAGCATATATATTACTACATTAAGAAATTTTTCAATCATTTTTTGGTAACTGTTTCAGTATGACTGGTTTGCTTTGTAATCCTATATATTTTATTCGATGTATTTAAAACCGTATTTCTGAACAGAACTCACGAGACAAACACAAGAGTCCACGAAACACACAAAGGTCAAGAACCTCTGTCCTAGTTCTCCTGGGCCTTGTATTTATGCAGAGGGAAGAGCTAAGTGAAAAGATTGCTAAATCTAAGCTGTGTCTCTGGCTCAGACAAATCCTCCTTGGCATTTCCTCTGAACAGACATAGATGTGGGAGCAAAAGAAAGGTGGCTCATAAAATTCCAATGTGTTTAAGAGTGAGCACGGGGCAAAAAAGCAAAGAAAAGCAGGAACACCTGTCAGTCACGAATGGCTTACTGGCTGAGTTTGTCAGCAGGGGAGCTGAATTTGATCAGTTCTGCCATGATTAGTGTCACTACAGTCAAGTGTAATTTCTGTATAAATAGAAGTGGTGGATAGGAAAATAATTCAGTCCATCCCTCTAAACTGTTTCAGTCAGCACAGGTATCAAAAACTGTCAGCCCAAGGGGTGGGGGGGGATGCACACATGCCCAACCAAGCCGATAATTGTATTCAGTATTCAAATATTTCAAACTTCAGAATATTATTTTCAACGTAAGACCAAAGAAAAATCAATGTTGATTGTGTGGCTTATCTAATTGTGAAAACAGCATTTGTTTATTTTTCATTGTCTTCTTTGGTAAAATAAGCAAATAAGTCCTTGTGTTTGATCACTTTTCGTTAGTGGAACATTTTTATCTGAAAATATGCCTCTCTTCTAATTCCTTGTCTTAATGAATGATACCTCCTTCCAATCACTTGTCTGAGACAGGGGCTTGCAGGAATCCTTTCCCTCCCTCACCAAATGGATCACTAACTCCTGTTAATTCTGTTTCCCTACTATTCCTGAAAATAAACACTTCTTGTAGGCCCATTGTTACTAGGTTATTTCAGAACATTATTTTAGTGACCATGACAGGAATAGACTCCCAACAGGTCTCCTTGGCCTTAACCCTTTTTGTCTCCAACCTTTTCTTCATATGTTCTTCAGAATAATATTTTTTTAAATGCAAGTCTTGATGTCACTTCCCTGCAAAAACACAGCCACGGAATCCCACAAATCTCAGGGAAGATGCCATACTTCTTCTCATGGCATATCAGGTCCTTCATGATCTGGTCCTCACATCTGTAGCATTCATATTACCGCCCCACACAATAGATCCGGCACATGGATGCAGGGATAACCACGGACCAGGACTATTTCACCGTCTGCTCATAACATACAAAGGATGTTCCTAATGATGACTTTGCATAATGAGTGAATCTTGGTGAACTGCAGTCAATATAGTCTTTTAAGAGGCAGAAAAGAATGCACCCACCTAATATGATATAGACACAATTTTGTCATTTAAAAGTATATCAGTTTTCTACTTAATTAAGCATTCTCTGATGGTTTTAGATAGGTGAGGTCTGTTCCCAAACATGCACATAGAGACACACACTTTTCAAAGGGCGAGTGGTTGGGAGACATCAGCTCTATCTCAAATGTCTAAGTGTCTTTTCACGAATCACTTTTCACTGGGCCTTGAGTTCCTCACATGTGAAATAGGTGGAGGAAATTCATTCCTCTCTTTGAAATTCAAAGTCCATGCGGTAGTTTAAACAACATATACATAAATTACTTGACACTTCTGCCTTTAAGAGGTATTGCTCAATTCCCCTCCACTTGAATATGAACTGGACTTAGTGACTCATTTCAAATCAACAGAATATGGTAGAAATAATGATATATTACTTCTATGATCAGAACGTAAAAAGTCTGAGGCACCAGGCTCCCATTTTGGGTGTTCTTATACGCTTTCTCTCTTACTCTTTCTTTTTTCTCTGGTAGCCTATGGAGACGTTCAAATAGTGAGAATTTTTCCATTAGTCAAGACCTACGTTAGGTTTCCAGCCAACAGTTGACAAGAAACTGAGGCCTGTGAACAATGTGAGTGAGCCTGGAAGTGCATTCTCCAGGCCTAGCTAAGCCTGGAGGTCACCACAGCCCAGCTAGAAGCTTGACTGCCACCTCCTCAGAGACACAGAGTTAGAATGACCGCTAAGCCACTCTCCTCACCTGGCCCTCCATCTGTGAGATAACATGTGTTTGCTTTTTCTTTAAATTTACATACATATATATATAATATATATTCAGATTCTTTTTCATTACTGAGCATTATAAGAAATTGAGTATAGTTCCCTGTGCTATCCAGTAGATCCTTGTTATTTATCTATTTTATATACAGTAATGTGTGTCTGTTAATCCTAAACTCCTAATCTATCCCTCCCTACTCCGCCTTTCCCAGCTGGCAACCACAGTTTGGTGTTTGCTTTTTTAAGATGCTAAATCTTGGGGTGATTTTTTATACAGAAATAGATAACTAACACAGACAGAATCCCATATATTATGTAATTCCATGACATCATTATCTTTTAAGTACTGACTTATTCTTGATTCATTCATGCCTCTCAATGTCTAAAATGGCAAATAATTGCTACTGCAGATTTACTTCTTAACTAACATTACTAAGGTTGGAAAACAGATTTACATTTGTACAATGTAGATTTACACATGTATTACTTATATTCTTAAAAGGATTAGAGTTAATATATTCTCAATGAAAAAGAACTCATCTAAATGCCAGCCGAGTTGCATAAATGTGGACCCCATGCTGCGGGATTTGATGCTTCCCCAAGTTGGGTATGACAGGCTAGTCGCAATTACATCAATGAATTGTTTTCTATCATTCTCACTGGTGCATTAATGAAAGGCTGTGCAATTAAAGGAAAGATCATACTGCTTGAGGAAGGCAAGGCAACCAGTTTAAACAAGTAGATGGAATTAAAATCATTTTACTAGCACTCATTTCCAGCCCAGTAATTGCTGGAACTACTCTGGAATGCTGTGTACATCCATATTCAATACCTTAACATGCTCAGAGAACCAGACTTCCAAACATATCATTAAAAATGAACAGTTAGTTAATATCATTTTCTTAATTATTCTATCAAACTGGCAAGCTGAAAATTTACAAAATAATGGAAAAGGAAAGGCATTCTTTTTAGGGTTACTCTATGCACGGAGACCTAACTCTGACTCTTTCCTTAAACACAGGTTTCCCAAGACAAACCCATGTTAGGTTCAAATGCACTGTTTTTATAAGTCACCATTCCTCCTCTTTTCATTCATCATTCTTTTATCTAGCTGAACCTCTACTCTTGATCCTAGCGTCACCCTTTCCTCAGCAGGGTAGATAATTCTTACATACTTTGTGTTCAACTTAATCAAGTGAGACAAGGACCAGTTAGTGTGATGCCAAGCATAATGAACACTGGGCTGAGAGCTTCAGGCTCATCCCATGCCTTCATGAACCTGTGTGACAGCTAGAAACTCAGGGAAGGGGCCACTGGGGAAGGTGGAGGTGGCCAACTCTTATTCAAAATGAATAACAATCAAAGAAATTGATTTATAATCAAGTGGTTCTAATTGTGCCCCTCTCCAACTCACTTTCCCTAGCTAAAAAGGGTAGACTTTTCACCCACATGAAAGGAAGTACTTTTTAAATCTGTATTTATCACACACAAAAAAGTCTCATAAATGTATAGGAACATGAATGAAACACTGAAAAATAATTTTTCTGTGCCCTTTTAGTGTTTAAGTCCACACATTTGTTGCATTATAATCACGAGCGGTTACTCTTTGGCATGCTGTATTTTCCTTTTAAGGGAGGAGAGATGTGCATCAAACCCTAAATTCCACTGGAAATTCATGGGTCTAGGCCTAAGGGATTTTCTTTCTTTGGAAAATTAGAGAGACTTTTCATGGAATTTCTTAATCAAGAGTTACTCAGCCATTTCCTACTGAGGCCTAAGACCTTCTGACATCCTGATAACTTCATCTTAATTGATACTTCGACTTTTATGAGACATCAACACAAACTTAGCTCTCGCGGGGAGTAGGCTGGAGAGGAGGAAGCACTTGATTTCAAAAGCAATTACTACTATGTGTATATTTGAAAATACAAATTCACAAGACAGGAAACAAAATTCCAAAGAGGCATTGCAAATGCTTACAAAGCCGAGAGTGAAATAAAATCAGAAAGAGGAATAATAGGCATTAGAGAAAAGTCGTATGTTTAATATCCTATAATTATTCATATATATGTCACATCCAGAAGATGGTAACATCAGAGATTTAGATTAAGAGACTGAAGACTGCTTAAAATAGGAACGGAAATAATAATAATAATGACCCAAAACATCTTTAATCTTCATTTGCTATATAATTCAGATCATATTGAAATACATATTTAGAATCTCCTTTACTTACCTATCTTTATATTTATTATTCACTGAGTAAAAAAGGATAGTTTTTATGACATTCGCTTTATTAATACTTCTCTGTGAAGGATCTTCATACTAACATACCTGACTTTACCAGAAAATACTACCACACCCATCTGCCTGAATTTTCAACTATCTTTGCTTCTACACAGGAATAGCCACCCTGTGAAATACCAGCAGGATAATTCCCCGATATCCATAATGTCACCTTTTCCCTCACCATTTGATATAAATGTTAATGATAAAAAGTTAAGACTAGAAAAATGTTCTGTCAAATTCTAAACCCTTTTGTATGAGGAGTTTGTGTCTTTGAGCATTTCTACCTCTATAGTCTCATGTTAGTAAATCCACAGTTCTTAAAGGATCACCTTCCTAATATTTTTGTTTTACCAACTGATAAAGGAATGAAAGAAGTATCTTTAGATAAGAATGGAAAATCTTATATATTTAGATTTTGAATGGAAAAATAAAAGGTCTGCTCATTATTAATCCAACCATAATGCTCTAGTACTTTTAATTGTATGATCATAAATGATTTAGAAATGCAAAATACATGAATGAAATCACCACTACACCTTAACTTTGAATAAGCAGTGAAATCTAGTGGCAAAAATACTCTGTTATGAATTAGACCTAGTTCTCATAGTAATTAATATAGGACTTAGATTTTGTCATTGCTTTATGCTTCCATTTCCCATCATTCCATAAATAACAATGCCAAATGTTGGTGAAAATACAGAGATACTAGTTTTGTTTATGGGAATATGATATGCTACAATGAGTTTGGAAAATAAAAGTCAAACAATATCATATAAAATTCAAATATTACATCTACTCTATGACCCAACAATTCTACTCCTAGATATTTACCAAGAAAATGAAAACCTGTGAACATAAAAAGATTATAAAGAATACCTAGAGCAGTTTATTCACAATAACACAGGTATTCATCTAAGGGAAATTGTGATAAATTAAATAGAGTATATTCATACAATGGAATACTACTCTGCAATGAAAAAGATTAAACTCATACATGCAGCAACATGAGTGAATTTTAAAAACATTATCCTGAAAAAAAGCCTTACACAGAGCATATAGTGTATTATTAAACACAAATAAAATTCTAGAAGAAGCAAAACTAATCTCTGGTGGAAAGAAATAAGGACAGTGCTTATCTGTGGAGGGAGAGGATGGGATACACTGGAAAGGGCCATGAGGGAACTTTTTAGGCTAATGGTAATGTTTATATCTTAAAAGGAGTTTGCATTTCACAACTGTATTTATCTGATAAAACACAGTGAATGTATGCTTAAGATTTATACAATTAATTGAATATTAATTTTACAGAAAAAGAAATAAATAATGTAAGAAAATACTGAACTCTATTAAAAGTATACATTCTAAGTATTTAGGTGGAGGTTTCCTGATTTCTGCAATTCATTTTGAAAGGAAGTGGACTGAAACATGGTAGCACAAAGTTGCTACAATGTCAATGCTAAAATCTAGGTGGTGGTTATCTTTTTTCAAATTTGCTCTGTTTGATAATTTTCATAATAAATGTTGGGGGAAATAGCAATAACATTTATCTTCTAATCACATAACACATTAAGGAACTGGTACTTTTTTGAACTTCAGATAAGATATTTTTACGGTAATAACAACAAAGTAAATTTCTTTGGTAGTTCCTTTGGCTTTCTCAAAAGATTTTTGTTTTCTTTCCATAGCATTTGAGGGCAAGAATGCCAAAACTTTTTACTGACATCAGCATTCTTCTGTAAACAATTTGCAAATTCAGGGCATAATTCAGTTTATCTCCTATTGGAATCTTGGCATGAGAATCTCTTATCTTCAAGAAAGAACTAAAACAAATTTGATGGAACATTTTCTGTTTTATTTCCTCTTTTCCCCCAAATTTAACATTAGCATGCCGAGAAATAAATTTAGCCTTAAATGCTGTACATATACTAATATTTCCTGTTAATTTTCTTTCTCTCTTAGTTAATTCACCACTCCATAACCATGTTTCCCAGGTTTTTCTTTTTATAGAAAATGACATTCAAAAGAAACGGTAAATGCTACAAAGGTACTATTCATCAAAAAGGAGAAAAGCTAAACAAAGCATTGTTTTCCATTAATTTTAACTTGGTGACTGTTGCAAAGCCTGGAGACTTTTGCTGGTGTTTCAAACGAGGCCTGAAACTCAACCCTTCATCTAACACATAGTAAAAATATTGATTTTTATTTTTGAAAGCCTTAAAACAGGTGATGAAAATTTTCACTCTAATTAGAATTTTTCTGACCAGTCTACAATAAACTGATGATGGCCCAAAGAATAATAAGGAGTCTTAACTGAATTATATGGGCTAATATAATTTGATGTTGTTCATAGAAAAAACCCACAGAAATTCAGCATCTTGCCTACCTTTTCACTGTATTTCTACTATGAAAGCCAGTCATAAAAAGATACATGGCTGTCGTAGAACATGTGGCTAACTCAGTATTATTGCCATATTTTAAGGAAAGATCTTTTGTATATGACAAACTGAACAATTGTTAATATTGAATTGACCAACATTAGATCTAGGCACCAAGAGTTAAAGCTGGCAGTGTGTAGAGCTGGACTGTGTAATACAGCAGACACCAGGCACACGTAGCTACCGAGTATTTGGCATTTGATAGTCTGAATTGACACATTTTGTTAAGTGTAAAACACATACTGCATTTTGAAACTGTAGTATGTTAAAAAAAAAAAAAAACCTCATTAATTACTGTGATTGTGTATTGAAATGATATTATTGGGGGTGTATTTAATTAAAGTATACTATTATATTATTTTCACCTTTGTATTTTTTTAATATGGCTACTAAAAATTTTTAAATTATATGTGTGACTAAAATTTCCAATAAAAGTGCTGATGTAGAGCTTTGGCACTTGGCAGAAATAACGTTATATTTAAGTATGACAAGGCAATTTCCTGATTTCAAAATACTGTACAGGGAAAAAAAGAAGGGAAAGAATTAAGATGTGCTGAAACACGATTCACTGAAGAACCAAAAATCTTGCTCTTGATGCATTTATCAGTATTTTATTTTATATATTTTTTGAGCCTCTTAGGAAAAAAGGAGGCTTTCTTCTCTTACAGGAAAACCAATAAAATCAATCTATTTCTTCCTACTTTAAAGTTTCTACCCATCAGATTTCTCTGATATAACTATTCCTCTTTTTTTTTTTTTTTTTTTTTTTTTGGTATTTAGTTAAATAATCCTTTCTTCCATCATCCTGACCAATTGGAGGATTGATTATAATGATTTTCTGCCTACACCCAACCTCTTGCAATTTCTTTAAGGAAAAATCAAACCTTACAAATTTTAACTTGAATTTTAATTGAAATTAAAATTTTAACTTTAACTTGATTGTTTTGAATAAATAAATCCTGTATTCTTTTCGTTTGTGGTTGAGTGAATCTGTGAGTCTGTGAATTATTATTTAATTAACTCAATCAATGTACTGTTAAGAACTATTTCTTCTTATGGATGAACCTGATTTTTAAGGGTTTTTTTGTTTGTTTTGTTTTGTTGTTTTCCATCTTCTGTGGACAAAGAACTCCAAGAAAACACAATGAAAAGATGATTTTTGAGTAACTGGAGTTAGTAAAAAATGTTGTGGCAGACATTGTCCACTGCCAACCCAGCTTTCTTTCCTTTGGTCATATTCCTTTATCTCCTCTGCCCCCAATTTTCCTACTAAAGGAACTTTTATTTGATCAGGTAATCAGTTAGTATTAAAAAGAAGGGAGTCTGATATGTCAAGCAAGTGGAGGGTGGAGATCTTTCCTTATTTAAAAGTTTGATATATTGTTAATTACGGATTTTTTGCATCAATGTTTTTGTTTTAATTAGTCCCGTAAAATATTATTTGTCTTGATTACTGAGTTTTTGGCACTCTCCGTAAATTCTACATCAAACATGAATGTTTTACTCAGCTCACCCTAACTCTAGCCCCACAGGTAATGAAAAGAATTTCTCTTGTTTGCAGAGAAGGTAAATCCTTTTATATGCCACAATGGACAAACTGACTGGTTGCAACAAATATGAGCAATGTCATTCCTCTGGCCAGTGAGATAGAAAAAGTGGAATGATCAGTACAGTTTCTGAGAAAGCTTTTTTTTTTTAACTTTGTTTTACTTACTCTTGATAAAATGTCATTGCAATGGCCAGCACATTGTTAAACTTCCTTTCATCATTCCTGGGTCTTCATACAATCAATATAGACAATATCTCTAACATGCAATAATCATTTTTCAGCCATTGGTGGCGGGAGGTGGGAATAGGAAAGCCAATGAACTAAGGATGGAGAAACGGAAATATTATAAGAAAATGTCCTAAAGTCATCAATGAGCAACTGCACCAGCCCTGTATTGAATACCTTTAAACTATTCATTAATGAAAAACATAACCTTATGTTGATTTAGATCTCTGTAGTTGGGAGTTTCTGTCATTCAAAGCCAAACACAATTTCAACTGGCACACGTGGACAAACTAAATCCTCAATTATCTGGACCTGATTTTTGTTGATAACATTTTAATTTGTTTTAAATTGTGCTTGCAAAATCAGAATTAGTTCAGAGGTTTATAACATAAATTTATTACTTCCATTCTTGTCTACGTAGTTCTTATTTAAAATTTGGGAAGTTGTTCTCTGATAAGGTAACTCTACCTTCTTAGCTTCAAATTCTGTTCCGTCTAGCCCACAATTTAATTCGGTTCAACAAATATTGACTGAGCCATTCTGTTAGGCACTAAATTAACCATGTTAAAGACTATAGTCTCAGTTTCTGCCTTTGGCGTCTTAGAGATCAAATCAGATCACTCTCTCCTTGATATTAAGCTCAAAGCTATATTATAAGGAATCTCATTTGAGCATTCTGGAAATTCTTGAAGACATTCCTCTTACCACGACAGGAGATGAGAGTATATCAAACTAATGTGTCTAGAAATGTGGTTGGTTGACTGCAGGTCAAAGGAGTACAATAACCTTCTATTTGTTTGGTGCTTTACATTCATAAAGCACTTCCACAGAGATTGTCTCATCTTTCTTTGAAATGCCCACTGTTGGAACAACTCTGTGAAAATCAAATCTTTAAGATTACTTCCACCTAAGTAAGCATTAGCCAGTTAGTATGTCTTCTGTAAACAAAATCCTTCACTTCTGCATTCTCAAAATTCTGAGGAAGGCCCTGGGATCATTTTAGGTGCGATTCTTTCAAGAAAAAAGGTAAAACATTCTTTCCCTTCACAGATTAATATACGTTTAGTCTGCGGTATGTTATATGAAATGCACACCAATTTGTTCTCGTTAGCATCATTCCTCTGGCACTGTCTCTCTTTTTCCTCAATGATTCTTATGTGTGCACTGGGCAGTGTCAGGTGTGCATGTACATGTACATCCTTTCATCACACGGTTTATAATGGAAGGCACCATACTAAGAGCTGTGGGAGAGAAATATGTATCTTTCACAGTGTCAGATTCTTGATGATCTTGAAATCTGGTAGAAAAAAATCAGGTATGAGGGCAACTCAGGATACAGGTACCATATGGAGGGATAATAAATTCAATACCAGAAGAAAGCAGAAAAACTAACTTCCACTGAGCTTACCAGAGAAGGCTTGAGGTACTATGTAACATGTGGTCCAGGTTTAAAAGGATGGCTAGGATTCCAAGAAATGGAGAGAGAACAAGTTATGACATTCCAGTGATAGAACACTGCAAAGTATAAAAATGATAAAGGGGGCCTGTACGGTTAATGAGGCCCGCACCCAAAGCCGAGAATCTTTGTCAAGAACAGTAGGGTTGAGAGGCAAGAATTACTGTAAAGCAACCCAAATGTCAGACTAAGGATTTCGTATTTTAGTCAAATGGAAATAACTGAAGGTTTTAGATCTCAACTTCGGTTATATTTGAAACAAAAAACAACTATATATACATATATATACACACACACATCTATAATGCAATCCATAACATTCATCTATAACATAAGTAAAACATGGGAACTCGGTAACACTCAGTGTTGGCAAAGATGTGAAAGAAGAGGTATTCTTATTCACGCTTGGAGAAAATGCAAATCACTGCACCTATTTTAAGGAAAACTGATCAGGATCTATAAGATTTTAAATTCATATATTATTTTATTCAGCATTTCTAATGTTTAGAATGTACACTGCCATGAATATGTAAAGTTTTATGTAGAAAAACATTTATTTTGACACAGATGTATTTAGCAAAAAGAAAGGAAACCTCGCCTACCCATCAACAGAGAATTCAATTAATAAATTGTGGCACATTCATCAAATAATATTCAGATATTTTGTAAAACAGGTCTATAATTACTAATACACAAGGTCAAGGTGCATTATTATGTGGAAAATGTCAGTTCCATAATCGTATGTGCAGTATGGATTCACTGAAAAAGACAAAAAAAAAAAAAAAAGTCCTTCTGTCTACATAAATGTCTATAAGAGTATTTATAAATATTAATATTTACTTCCTTAGAAAAATACTCAAGCTCTTATTATATGCCAGGCATGGTTCTGTAGGCTAGTGAAACCACCGAGAACAAAAGAGACCAATCTCTGTGTTTGTACAACTTGTATTCTAGAGAAGAAAGCAAATAAATTAGGTAATTACAAATGAGAATTAATCACAAGGACAGCCACTAAGATAGGAAGAAAATGAGTACTCTGTTAAATAAAGTGTATGGATAGGTTACTCTGAAAAATGTAACATTCAGCAGAGACTAGAATGAAGCAAATCAGGAACGATGAGAATCTCTTTGTGTAGAGTACCCCAGACTGAGGAAACAGCAAAGGCGAAGACCTTGAGTCACTGTCCAGGAACAAAGAGAAGGTCAGTGTGAAGGGACAGTAAACCAGGGGAAATGTGGCAGAAAGCCACAGTCTACTATTGCCAAAAATGTATCCTAACTGTGGCCAGTGCTGCCTAACACCATAGGAAATACCTTGAATGTAACAACGGCTGCTGTGTAACAGAGACTTCCATTGAATGCACATACACACAACTATCCTGCTTTATGCTCAGGAAATGAGTCTATGAACCACCTGACCTCTAGCAGAGTTGACTTGCTTTTGACTGACATAAAGGCAAAGCACAAGAAGAGGGTCAGAGTTTCCCTGGTCTGGCTGAAAGGAGCTGAGAGGGGGCCGAGGGAGAGAACAATGCCGTCTGCACATGGACAAGCCCATTTGAAATCTCTCCTTGATAGCCAAAGAGATAAAAGAGAAGGAGTACAAAGTATGGAGCCAGTACGGTGAAGGTTAAATATGAGCTCCCACTGCCGTGATTTATCCACTGAAACAGCTGGGAAACTTCCGAAGTAGTTCATATATCACAGGAGTAGAGGAAGTCAGTCTGACTGTATAAACACACCTCAGGGCGGCTACTGTTCCCATTAACTGTCTGTCTCAGTAAAGGTCTGCCATTAGACAGATTCCTGCTGTAGCTGAACTAACAGAAACCTGCAGGTGTGAACAGAAATTAGAAGGAAACATGTATGGCAAGAACACTCATGAGAAGTTTTTCTGAAGAAAAGAGGAAGAGGAGTTTTATGATTTGACTTTTTAAAAATTTGACTTTCTGGGGTTTTCATACTGTTTACACTTTAATATTTCGCTGTTTAACACAGTAGCCATGGCTTCAGTCAATTATGGAAGATGTTTATTGTTAAGCGTACAGTCTTTAATTTGTATAATACATCTGATCAGTGTTGTGAGAAGTTTCCTCAAATTCCTCTTACTCATAGTCATGAGTACTGATGCATAAAAGTTTAAATAAATAGATGACAGACAGACAGACAGATAGATAGACAGATGATAGATAGATAGATAGATAGATAGGCAGGCAGATAGACAGGTAGATAGATGAATATTTTAGAACAGGGTCAAACTTCCAAGGACCAACTTTATATGAAACAGCAGCAACCAATTAACATTCACTTGCACTTACTTCCATTTGAAAAGACAAAACCACGACACTCTGAAAGCTTTATGATGCTTAGGAATTTCTTATCTGTTATCCACGGTTCCTCTCGAAAGAGCCATGCTAGCCATTCTACTTGATGAAAGTAGGATCAAAGACGTATGTGTGGGTACATCCCTGCTAGTTAATCTTTGCACAGGGACTATTTTACCTTCTAAAGCCATGTTTCTCCATAAGTCCTTTCCAAATACTGTCTTGAATATACTTTTGGTGACAAGCAGCACAAGCAGTGAACTGCTCAGGGATTAGGAATCCCATTCCCAGGGGAAAGAAGGTAAAGATACTTGCATGTCATAAGAGTACAGATATTAATATATTGTCTCTGTTTAATTGAATTATGCTACTTGCTCAATAACTTTAAATCAAAGTTGTTCAGTAAGAATACATTTTATTATTTTTTAAATTTTACACTTTACAGTTTTTAGCATCTATGTATCTACTGCTCTTCCATTAAGAAGAGTATTTTCTTTCAGAAACATTTATATACATCTGTATATATATATGATAATGTAAAATACATGTGCTCATATATTTCATATTATATATATGCAACAAAGTATTAAAAGCACTCATTTCATGAGGATTATAATCATTTTTTCTTGTTCTAGATTACCAAAACATCACAGTAAAATCATTTAAAAAAGGATGAATTGAAAAAAACTTTATCACTTTTTTAGTTAAATATCATTTTTTTCAGATACAGATTTTGCTTTTATAAAAAGCTCAGCATATGAATAAAAATATACTCTCTGACATCGATAAATAAGATTTCTCATAAATCCATATTCTAATCTACCTATTTCTCTTCCTGGAAATAAGGTAATATCTTTGTGTGTGTTTTGTTTTTCTTTAATAAGTGAGTTACACTCTCTCATGGATAAGCTTAAATGACATCCCAGATGCTTTGCAGAATTCAGCCTCCTTGCTGGTTCTACAAGGTATTGTGGACCAGCAATTCCTTCCCGAAAATCTACTTCTTTTTTTCACAGAAAATAGACTTTTCTGGGTCTCGTCATACTTCTCTGTTTTTTTCTTTGAATCTTGTTTCCTGAATCATCTTCCTTGTGCCTTAAATGTCGCTATTCCCCAGATTTTGTCCTGAAGTATCTTCTTTTTACCTCCCCAAGGTAATCTTATCCAAGTCTAGGCCCTGATCTGTATTCCAGTGACTCCCAAGTCTACAGCCCTAGGCCTCGTATCTAAGCTGAAGAATATATTCTTACCCCAAACCCAATTCATCCTGTACCCTCTGCTTCAGTCTGTTCTTTCTCCTATATTTTATAGCTTGGTTGACAAACTCCACATCTCTTTGGATGGCCACCTGACAGGCTGATGATCCTCTTCACCTGCTTCCACATTAAGGATGCACGCTTCCCACTCCTCCCCCAGTTCCTCCCAACCTGCCACCAAGCTCTTTCAATTCTGCTGCCCTGAAGTCCTTTATATGCATCTCCTCCTCTCTATCC
The DNA here is from genome assembly GCF_036321535.1 of Camelus dromedarius. Classification (NCBI taxonomy): domain Eukaryota; kingdom Metazoa; phylum Chordata; class Mammalia; order Artiodactyla; family Camelidae; genus Camelus; species Camelus dromedarius. Next base: position 63,240,119 of record NC_087439.1, on the reverse strand, counting down.
TGACTGCCTGCTGCTCATTCAAGGTCTTCTTTCTGCTTTTGATCTATTTCCTTGGTTTCCCCATTGTCTGTTTCTGGCACTGGATCCGTAAATTTGATTACATCATCTGTCAGAAGGGGAGAATTAATTCTCGGGCCTCCCGTTTCCACATGGAGGCCTTTGAGGAAGAGTTAATTTTTTGCCCCTGTCTCACCAAGGGTGGAATAATTTGTTAATTGGGGGTTTGGAATTAAAAAAAAATAAAGAAACTCAGCCCAGCCTCTTCCTCTGTCTTTCTGGAGTGGGCCTTTCTCCAGTATCTGAAGTGTCTCCATGCCGTATTTGAAGTTTATTTTTTAAAGATGAGGCCTGATCTTTTGGTGGAAGAATAAAACTAATCCTGGGGTGAAGCATTAGGAAGCCACTCTGTCCACACATTCAATCTAGTAATAATATTGATCTTTATCCTTAGGACATCTTTCAGTTGGTTCCAAACTTGGATGGGAAAAAGCCATGAACAGGGCCTCCAAATTCCTAACTCTTGGTACAGAATCTTTAAACCACTCCTGTTGAAAAAGGATAAATTATAAAATCCTTAGCATGGCATATAAAGTTCTTCATAATTTGGTCCAAATATACCCTTTCCAGGTTCATTTCTTGCCATTCCACTCAAATCATCCAAAACTACAGTTAAATCAAACGAATCTAAAATTTCTAAAAACTCTCTCTCTTTTAATTGCGTGTATGGCTTTGCATTTGCTGTTTCTCTGCCAGGAGTGCTAGTCCGTTTTGCTCTATCTGGACAGTTCTTTCTCTTTCTTCAAGATCCAGTGTAAATGTCACCATATTGTGTGTACAGCCTTCCCTTTATGTCACAGATAGAATTATTCACTTTCTTGCTTTCCATCCTAGAAACAATGTCCTTTCACTTTTATGTTAACTTATCGCCAGCAGTTAGGATAGTGTCTGGTAGATAATAAATAGGCAATAAATGTCAAATGAATGAAGCTCACTTTATCCCACTAATGAGAAAATTGACACATAATCTAGATGTATGCAATACCAAAGAGCTTATTGGTGCAGCTAAATCTTCTCTCTCTCACTTTTTCTGTGGCGTGTGTGTGTATGTGTGTGTATGTGTGTGTGTCTGTGTGTGTGTGCGCGCGCGCACACGCGCATAGGCGTGCTGTCTGGGTGTCTCTGTTCTGACCAGTGCTCTCAGAGGCAGAGTCGGCAGTCTTCACAGACAGCACCTACTGGATTCCTATATAGCTTATATTCTCCACAGCCAATCCCTGTGCTGGCACTGGGGATACGAATGTGAAAATCAGGTCCTGAAAAACTGGATTCACCCACCTCATTACACAGATGGAGAAGCCTCAGTCCTACGAGGCAAGAAATGTGCCCAAATTCATTCAATTATGCATAACTGACATTAAAAATGTGTGTTTTGAAGGTAGCTATGGTTATTAGAAAATCTGTACTCACATTATCATGAAATATATTGTCTATCTATAGTCTGAAGGCAAAAATAGAGAATCCAAGTAACTTTCAAAATAGCAAGGGCCTAAGACAGATAACTTCAGCACTTAGTTTAATATAATATTACCTCAACTACCTATAACATAACTAAGCAGAAACCTTATTTATGCTTTTTAGTCAAAAAGGGCAAACGAAAGTGGCATTATGCATTTATTTTATTAAACTTCCAAAATTTATTCTTAGTTTAGGGGGTCTGCAATAAAACCTTTTAACCTTCTCTAAGTATGTGATGGCATAAATACACAGAATTGAGGTTCACAATAAGCACTCTCAATATATTTCATTAAAACCTTTTACTAGTTTCATAGTACTTTAGAGATCATCTAAAATAAACCTTCTTCCTCACTTTCCTTGTCAGATGATGATCTTCAGAGAAGTGATTTATCTAAGGCCATCCAGCAGCTAAGACCAACACTAGATCAGAAGACAAGTTTTTTCCAACCACCAGTCTAGAGCTTTCATTTTATAGAACTGCCTCTGTCAACAGCAAACTGCTTTTGTTCTCCTCAGAACATTACATTCCCTTTATAAAACCATGCAGGGTCTTCAAGTTATACTCAGTTTAAAGTATAAATTGCTTACTACAGTTTCAGAGCATGTTCATAATCAAGTTTCTGATTATAGCTCTAACTTCATGAGATATCTTCTTCTCTTTGCACTTTATATCCAGATTCTATAAGGTGCCTCCTCCCCCATCTAATATCTACCCCTCTGAAGATAGAAGCTCAACACCTCACCTCCCTTTTTAACCTTCCTGATTCCTATCCATCCTTCATTTTTTACCTTCATTAAAGCCCCAAGTCTGGAATCAATGACCCTCTTATGTGCTCCCCTAGCATTGACTATCTCCTTTCATAACACATATAACAATGTATCATGACTACCTTCTAATTGTAGGTAAACATCCATCAAACTACGAGCTCCATGGAAGTAAGAAATCTAACTGTTCTGGTCAGCATTCTAATTCTGACCAATTATGGCAGGTACTCATGAGGTAGTGACTAAACATTTGAGATATTTTTAAATTAAAATAATTCATTTTTTTCTTGTATAGAAATAAAATAGTCTAGGATAGAGAGAAAGATTGAATGATTCAATATTACCTTATGATATAATTTTCATTACATTTAATGAAAATACTTATAAGTATTATGGTTAATATGACTGACATTTCATTTCTAAAATCATATAAAGTGCTCAAGTTTTCATAGTTATACTGTCAGTCTATTTGCAACCACCATGTAAGAACTACAGGCTCTTTTTGTAAGATGAAAATTTTTATAGTAGGAACATCTAATAAAACATTAATTATACCGTACATTAGAAATCCCTATGGTGTTCTCATGAAAAACAATTATATCTTTTTTTCACAACCATTTATCACTGGTTCTGCCTGTTACCCTTTAACCCTGCTAAGAACCACTAATCAAACTAAAATAATTAATTATTACTAAAATAATAAAGGTTATAATGCTGAATCAAAATTCACTTAAAAAATTTACCACAGTGATAATGATTTTGAAATAATGCAGGCTTTCATAGTGTATGGCAGTTTCATTTTTATTTACTCAACACTATTTGAGTGTCAATTTGGGTAACACATCATATCAAGAGATATCAGCCATTGTCTACTCCTATTTCCCTTAATATAAGTTCATGTCAAAGTTTCACTCTGATTTTTTAAAATTATTTACACAGCTTATCCATTATCTGGAGTTCACAACACACCAGCTGTTTGTTTATTCACTCTTTTACTCATTCACAGATATGCCAGACACTGTGCTAGGTACTAGGAATACAGTGGTAGGCAAATCAGGTAGTCTCAGGCTTAAAGTCTAGAAGGATGGCTATATATTAATCACCCTAAAGAATATTTCTCTCATAAGAAAAGTATTCTATAAATATATTTAACAAAAAAACTTTGCTCCCCAGGGTCAAAGGAAAGGGTCCTTGAGGACAAAATGCTTAAGCTATGACCTAAAGAATGAGATATATATAAAAAGGCAGAGTGTTTATGTATTGGGAAGGAGGTTGTGCATGGAGGAGTGTTCCAAACACAGGAAACAGTATGTGCAAATGGCCTGTGGCTTGAAAAGAGAGTGACTGAATCCAGAAGAAAGGTAAAAGGGTTAGTGATGATAGACATACCTTGGAGACACAGTGAGTACTATGACATCCAGGCACTTATAGACCATGAAAAGATTGGCCTTAAAAACAATGGTAAGCCATTGAAGGCGTTTAAGCAGTGGTAGGGGATTTGATGAAATCACATGTGCATTTTGAAAAAACTTCTCTAACTCATATTGGAGGACGGTTTGGGTTTTAAAAAATCAGTTAAGAAGTAACTAAAGGATTCCAGTCAAGAAATGATATTAGCAAGATGATAATGTCCTAAAGTGAGAGCCACAGAAAAGTAAGAAAGTGGTGGGATTCACAAAATCTACAGAATGTAAAATGGACAAGACTTGATATGGGGCATCAGTGTGGGTGGTATCAATCACCACAGTTTTCTCATTTCAGGGACCTTTATAATTTAATTTCCTCTCTTAAAATATGTATGTATAAGAGGTAGGTGTTAACCATCATGGGATCCATCAGTTCTACTTCTGGGTCTATAACCACATGAAACAAAATCACTATCCCCATCCCCATGTTCATAGCAGCATTGTTTACAACAGCCAAACTCCAAACTCTGGAGAAAACTTAAGGGCTAATCAGTGGATGAACAGATTTAAAAATGTGGAATATATATTTAGACAATGGAATATTATGCAGTCATAAAAAGAAGGAAATCTTGCCATTTGTGACAACACTGTCAGACTTCAACGGTATTATACTAAGTAAAATAAATCAGAGAAATACAAATATTGCATGATTTTACTTATATGTGTTATTTAAACACAAACAAACAAACTCAGAGAAACAGGGAATAGACCAGTGATTGCCAGAGGAGGGGAGTGGGAAGTGAGGAAAATGGGTGAAGGTGGTCACAGGTACAAACTTCCAGTTAGAAGGTATGTAAATTCTGGGGATGTAATGTACCGCATGGTGACTATTGTTAACGATACTATATTGTACATTTGAAAGTTGCAAAGAGAGTAAATATTAAAAGTTCTCATCACAAGAAAATAAACTGAAACTGTGAGGTGATGGAGGTTAACTAAACTTACTGCAGTAATAGTTTCACAATATACACATATATCAAATCATTATGTTGTACACCTTTACTAATATATTGTTATATGCCAATTATATCTCAATAAAACTGGAAAAAATTAAAGAGGTAGGTTCTGAAAACCCTGGACTCAAATATTCTTGTACTATGTGAATGAAAACAAAATGCATATCATGAAATTCATCTTAAAGTGGTAGTTTAACAGTCATGTATGATAAAATGACTACTGAACTTTAACCTTTCATTCTGATCACTATTCATGCATAGTTTTGATAATCAAAGATGTGAGGATAAAAGCAGGTGTTTTATGTTGTTTGTCTTATGTTGGAAGTCTTCCTCCCTTCCCAAAACAAGTCAATAATTTAAAAAAAAAAAGCACTATAATCAATCCTTCCAATTAGGATGCATTACACTCTGGAGTGGCATTGTAAACTAAATCTGAGTTTTTTATAGAAACTCTAATATAAAAGGGAATTAGGTTTCTGAAACAAGATTTGAGTCTTATCTTTCTATAGAAGTGATAAAAAATACCATAATTAATCAAATATAAAAGTGATAACGCATCCTTTTTAGTATAGTATTTCTTATATTACATTCAGACTAATGAAAAGTTAACTAAAATCATATTATATTTGGTAAGACCCAGAATCATTAGGCTATACTATGTAAAGTTCCCACATCATTTGAAACAAATAAATCTAAAGACAGGGAAATCTTAGAGTTGTCAAGTGCAGAAAACCTGCTTTACCATTGCTGAAGAAATTTTGGAGATTTCTCCAGGGTTTCTAGGCTTTTTGAAGACTAAAGTTTTTGTTGTTACTTTCTTTTCTCATTTCAAAGTCCTTGTGGCATGTACAGTATAATCCAACAAATATTAAGAGAGCTTTTTTTTTTTTTTAATGCAAGGTGCTAAGCATTGAATTGTAGTCCACAAAACAAACCAAAAGAATAAAGAGTGGACTATAGTTCTTAGAACATTACATTCTAAAATTAGTAAGAGAGAAGAAACAAAAAATAAAGACAGACTAAAAGGACTGAGTAGACAAATTCTAGGGGAAAGGAATAACAAAGAAATATATTAGCATAGAAGTGGAAAAGATTACCATGGGCTAATGGGTTTGGGAATTAGAGATCAAGTTGCTGGCTCTTGGGCTGCATTTGTGACTAGATTCATTTCCTCAAAAGTGAATGATGACTTATGTTAATTTGCGAGCTGCCGTTTACAAGTGCTAATATGGATGTAAGTGTGAATTATCTCAAGTCAAGTTGCCATAAATCAAAGATGATAGATATTTGAGCTAGAAAGCTCCTCTCCATGGAAAATGCACCAGTTACTAACCAACATTCTGATGAAATATTTCATTAGGTTGATCCACTTGTATTATAGAGAATGGTCTCCTAAATCTACATACACTTCTCAAAATATTTATTTTTCATGAGATTAGAAAACTCCTTATAAAAGGAATGTTAATGTCATAAATGTGATGAGAAAGCAAGTGACAGGTAATAAGAAGTAAATCTCAGTGAATGGCACCTAGAAAATTGGCCCATTGGGGTAAAAGTTATTTTACATATACTCCTATAAAAATTTATATCTAAAAATGGGAGTATAAAACCATGCAGCTCCCTTTGAAAGAGAATGGCAGTGATAATTGCCAGTGTGCACCGAAAAAACTGGTTTTGCTGATCAAAAAGTTTCCTGTTAGGTACCAAAATGTAACATCTGCCTCTGACATAATGGACCAATAATTGAAGCATATAATATATCCTCACAGGGGCTACACTGTTGTTTTATTTATTCTTGTCCAACTGTGAAGATAAACTTCACTAAATACTTATGATATCCTGTCAATTCAGGATAAGCATATTTTTCCTTGGACAGATGGCTGGTGAGTGAAACACCTGGATTATCTCGGAGCCACACAATTATAATCACGGTGGATACAAGACCTCAGAAACAAGTTCATCTGGACTAAAAACATTCTCCTCAAGAATTTGCAGGGGCAATAGCCCCTCTCCCTTTCCGGCTCAGATACAACAAAACATGCTGTATTTGATATTTGCAACAGGACATTCTTAGAGCACAGGATGAACTCCTGTCCTCCAGAACATTTTCTCTAATGTTACCAATTTTTTAACTCACAATTGGTACATTTCTGATTTATCATTTCCTAATAGCATACTATACATTTCAGAAATGTGTATTTCTAATTACAGCATCTTCTGCCTCATTTGAAAATTCAACTAACTGCATATTGCCTAAGATTCTTTGCACATACTCCTAGGGACATTTACTCTATGTTTGCTGACAAGTTTTTATGGCCAGCAGAATAATCACGCCCTCTATTCTTGCACCCCTCTGATAACTTCATTATACTAACTCCTAATGTTTATTGAGTGTGTTAATTTCATGATAAGACTCTGTTCTAGGTGCCTCACTTGTAATAAATCATTTAATTTTCACAATAACTTTATGAGAATGGAATTGTTATTTCAATTCCACAGATAACTACATAGAGAAAGTGGCTAATGAACTTGCCCAAGGTCATATAGCTACAAGGTATTAGAGTCAGAACTGAAATCGAAGGGGTCTTTCTCTAGATCACCTGTTTCTGATCATATTTCTAGACTGCTCTCCTATAACATGACATGTTTGATGATAAAGTTTAAAACTTGATTTTATATAAGTTTGCCTTTCTGTTTTTCAATGTTTGGCCTACATCAATGTCTACATCAAATAGCTGCCACAAATGTATTCTTTTCTGTCAGGCTGATAATAGATACTATGAGATATGTAATATTTGTGTGTGTATATATATATTATACATACATATTTCAGAGATATTAATACCTGGACACTAAATTAAATAACATACAGTATTGTGCAAAATGCATATCTCTTCATCAGTTACTCTTGGAAATCTGTAAATAATTACTTTTACTAAAATCATACTGGCTCTGAATAATAACACATATTGTTACTACTAATAACACACATACGGTTACCACCCAGATTTCAACTTATACTACACAGTTCTAAATTCATTCAGCAGAAATATGCTTTTGTTCTAATGTGCAGCAGTTATGTTTCATGACTGACAATTATCTCATAATGAAAAACAAGTCACAATTAATAAAAATCAAAACTAATACCTGCTAGATTCATTTAATGATTTAATGAACTAGCAGAGAGTTTTATGAAAAGACCTAGAAAAGCAAGAGACTCAATTTCCAATTAGAATTAACATTCATGAGTCTTCAGGCTCCTAAGGGTGAGGAGAGATCTATTCAGCTCTTCCTCACATTTCCCTCTACCTGTAAAGGGGCATTTATCATCAAAGAAATTAATGGTTAATGCAACTGTTCCCTCTATATGAGTTTGAAATATTTTTGTGAGCTAATAAATATGCTGTGAAAAACACTAGTAGTATAAAATCAGCAATTACTTATGTGGAATCCTGACCATATTTTAATATTTGACCTATAATTATAGATTGCTGTCAAATATTAAATTAACTCAATAATTATAATAGTCCTTAAGTGAATATCTGTACCATAATAAATGATAATAGTTAACATTCTCCCCAAACTCACTACATGCCAGGAATATTCTAAACCCTAACATCTATTATCTCATTTAATTCCTATAATAGTACCATGAAATTAGTCCTCTTATTGTCCCCATTTTAAGGATGAGGAATTAAGCACAGAGAAGTTAAATAACTTGTCTGAAGGCATACAGTAACTGCTGGCAATGATATCTGAACACAAGCTCCAGAGCTCTCACCCTTGACCACAATACTAGACTGCTTTTGGATCCATTCCATTTATAAAAATTTAGTTTATTTCCAATTTTGCACTATTACAAATAATATTATAAGGGGCATGCTGGGATTCACACTTTTTTTTAACTTGTCCTATTATTTTCTTTGGATAAGCTTCCTAGAGGTTTAAATGCTAGAACAAAGAACATGCACATTCATCTTTGTCAGGCTTGTAGGTGAAAAATGCTGCTTAGCACTGCTGTTTTAATTTGCATTTTTTATTAGAGAGGTTGAGCATATTTTAATTAAGTGGTGTACAAAAGCCCACTTGCACAGTTTTCCTAATTCCACTTTAAGTGACATCAAGGTGGTAGCTTGAAATTGATCATGGATAAAAGTGTTTACACCTTTCAAATCAGTGTGTGATGGAAACCAGGTTTGTTTGCTTTGGTTTGGTTTTAGAGAGCCTCTTAGAAGCCCACCTCCATGTATAATGGCCATTTGTGTTCTTATTTTCAATAGACTATTCATAATCTTTGTCTAGGCAAAAGTTCTGCTCTATTTGTTGTTTCTTATTGACTTGGAAAATGAATGTTCTTACCTAGTAAATTATTAAAAGGGGAACAAGTTTTGTTATTAACACTGGTGACCATTATTTGAAACCTTGGCCACACAACTTAGCCATTTGTTCAAAAATAATATAGACAAAATCTACAGTGAAAAACATTATCAGTTTCAATTTAGAATCTGCTGCAAAGTTCAAATACATTATTAGGCACATTTATGTTAAAATGATATTTTAGGTCTGATTTAAGTTGTTTATAATAAAAGCATGTGTACAATATATACCTTTTAGAAGTGCTATAGTACAGAAAGTGGTAAAGAAATTCTAAGGTTCTGCTATAGCATAGAAACTTGAGGATGTAATAGGAAGAAGTAAGTAAAATATTTGGCACTTACTTTTCTTTTTTAGTTCTTCCTTTAAACACATACAATTTCAAGATATGAAAGGCGAAGGGTTGCAATTTTATTGTCATAACACTTAAAACTTCAGTAAGATTGTATCTTATTGCTAATGTTGCAATATTAGAAATAGTGCATTGAGTTACTAGCAGTCTGGATAACTTACTAGGTAAATTTTAACTAGCAGGTAACATCATAGTTATTGGTTTTATAACCAGAACAATATTCTTGAAGATGTATAAACCTAGCAAAAACCATTTCAGTTACAAAATCAAAGATGAGATATGACTAAATTAGTTGACATAAAATATGTCAGATTTGAAACTTCAGTAATCAAACAAAACTTTTCTTGTGTTTTTAAAGGAATTTAATTGCTATCATCACTTTTAATATACCTTTGCTTTTTCTATTCAAATACATTGAAATATTGTACTATAGAGAAAAAAATTGCTGGATTTTTAGTTAATTTATAAAAGTGGACTATATAAGATTTTCAAAATTCCATTATACAAGAATGAAAGAGCATTTTTTCAGCACAAAGAAATTAAAATTATTTCAACAGGAAAATCCCCAAAGCCAAGTGACCATAAAATTCATCTATGCATAATTTTACCGTTACTGGTCAAGAACAATCAGAAAATAAGCTTCTCTTCTATTTTTCCGAAGATATTTTTACAGATTAACCATAGGAGAAAGGTCCATTCTTTTTTCATTTTTGATTTATGATTTAAGAACCTTACACTTTTGAAAAATGCCTTATTACTGCTTTCAGCATACTGTTTCGATTCAGTCTGTTTTCAAAATCATTAAATCATATTTATGAAGTGACCATACACATCACTAGCAATTTTGATAACTGCTTTTCTCCTGCCTTAGGTCATTAGTAGATTGAACATTTTAAAATGAAATAAAACATTTTATGCGTCACAGAAGAAGAAATGGACTGAATCAAGGGGCATGGTTCTGGGTGTACTCTGCTACTGCCGGGGGCTAATTCCCATTTCCAGAACTTTGCTTAGCTCTTGATCCTCTCCTGAAATGACCCGGTCCCTCTTTTCTCTATCAAATCTTAACTTTACCACTTTCTAAGGCTCAGCTTAGAAATCCTATATTCTCGACTATTTCAATTATCATGAATTACTCCTTTAGCACCCCCGACGCCAAGCACTCAGAGTCATCATACACCATAACACTCATTCATGTAATTGGTTGATTTTATATTAGTTATATTACTGTCATTTAACTAACATATTGTGAATTCCAGTAGGCAAGGATTATGCCTGATACATCTTTCTAAATTGCTTCCTCCTGATCACCTCCCTGATCTCTTCAAGCACAAACACTTAACATCTGTTCTATCACAGTTTGGAGCACCTAGTAAACACTCACTAACAGCTTAATAGGCTGAGTACAAATTAACCAGTTGCTTTTGTTTGTTTGTTCATTTTTGTCTGTTTTACCAATCACCCAATCTCACTGGGGTGAAAATGCTTTTTTACAATTTTAGATAGGTTTGAAAGTAACAGTAAAATTGTAGCATTGTAATTTTTAAAAGTGATATTCAAAATCCAGAATATTTTCACAAATGTCTCCAAGTTAATTCTGCCTTAATTCAATACCAGGCCTAATAATCAGTTTCATTTGCCTTTCTTATAGAGAAGTTAGATTAATTTTACCAACAAAGAAGCAATTATTGTCTTAGTGTCTGGTCTCCTGGCTTCACACATGAGATTTACAAGGATCAGCCTGGTACAACCTTCACAACCTTCACCCATGGTATGCAGTCTTTGTTCACAACACACAGGTAGGTGTATGAACATCCATACCCATTAGATCATGGTTACTTGTTCTTCAAGAATATGCTTGGTAAGCCTCAGATAAAAAATAGCCTCACCTACTTGAAATCACTTGAAGACTAGAGTTCTAACTAAGATTTTCAAATCTTTGGCTCTTTGGAAATCATGTTCCATTAAAATATAAATAACCCTCAAAGAGATGTTTTTTTTTTTTAAATCTGCTAACACATAAGTACTTCAGGTCTTTCCCAGACTGACACAACCAGCTCAGAATAACTCACAATGGCCATCATCATGAGGGTGGAATATTTAGGGAGAAAAGACCTTAAACAGGATTCACAGTCTAAATTGCTGAGGAGATGGGACCAATCTGGTTCCTGAGTGGATGGAGGAAAAACAAGCAATGACAGATTTGAGGAGAAATTTGACTAAAAGGGGATAAAAAAGAAACCGAAAATCAGGAAGACTTTTTCTTGGCTATAGTGTAGGTGTGGAGGACAGAGAGGGGAAGAAAGAAGTTAACTTACAAATTATAAGCATATTTTGGGAATGTTTTATTTCTCTTTGTGCATGTAAAGTACATATTTCAATACTTCATAAATATGTTTCATTGTCCTAGAAATGCAAATAAATACGTAAAATTTTCCTAGGCAGTTGTCTAATGAATGTTTTAAACAGTAAAGTTAATTATCCTGCAACTTAAAGTAATTGGTGTTTGATCAAAACAGCTATGTTAGCATTGAATCCAAGGGTTTGCTGGCAAGAAATTCATTCCATTTAATTGACTGTCACCTAACGAAACCCAAGGCATTTTGAAATAAAATATGTTTGTACCCTTCATATAGATTTAAAAATTAAAATTAGATTAAATGAGAAACATGGGCCTGGAAAGTGCCTCTAGAGGTCATTTAGCCCACTTCTGCTTCTGGCAAGCTTCACTTAAATCATTTCAAACATATGGCTAACTACCTTGTGCCATCTTTGTTAAGCAATCCTAGTTCTTGGCTGCCCGCATTAATGATGTGCGTGCCCACAAACTGGTTTAACCACTCTGTCTGAGTTAGCGAGTCAGGAGTGTCAGATAACCCATCTACTCAGTAAGATATCGCTCAGTCAGATCAGTCAAACTGCATACGTGTCCATCTGACTTAGGCCATTTTTGAATTTATTTCACTGGCAAAGACAATTAAAACACTTCAAATACATGCATGTGTGAAGAGACAACCTATAAATCAGGTTCTTCCTTAATCTCACTAAATCGTTCCTGACTTGGTTTTAATCAAATTTTACTCAACCTTCCCACCCTGGAGCAAGAGACTGTGTAACTATATTCCTGTTCTTAATGGTCTTAAATAAGTCTCCTTCTTCTCTGCTCTTTCTTTAGGCAAAGTCAGCTGAAGAGTCAAAGAATGAACCAACAAAAATTTATGAGAAAATCCAAGGAGAGATTTGGCCTATTTCCTTTTCCTAAATCAGCACTTATATTCAAAAGAATAATACTGAATGATGGAGACATGCAACTAATAAATAACACATGTCAAAATGTTCACTACTTCTTTACATGTTAGTGGTTCTTTTCAAGAAATAAGAATTCCAGACTTGTCTCTGCTTTTGTTCCCTTTCACATCCTGGGAAAGCAATGAAAAATAATGTTTTAAATTTGTCTATTCTTTTTTTAAATAGCATTTCTCCCTAAAAATCAAATTTAAATATATAATCATAAGACAGGTATTATTCTGTCTTCTTTCGACTAAGATCAGACTTTAGATATTACTCAGGCTGAACCTTCAGATCAAAAAATACTTGGACTTTACTTGACTCAAATGTTTAATGGGGAAGCAGAGAAGCATTATCTGAGACGGTATCATCTAGACAAACACAGCATCCCAACAGCGCTGTGCTTTAAAACTGTATTATGGAATCATTGAAGTAGCTTAAGTTCAAAAATACCAAAATGAATTTGACAACCTGAATATCAGTCTTAAACCTGTTAAAATTTTTTAAAAACAAGGTTTTAAAATATGCAATACTCAATCTGTTACTGTTTTGTAAAATCAATGGCATGCAACTCCAAAGGCGAGGAGACATTTAAGAGACTCCAACGTGAGATAGTATCATGAGTTCCTTTCAGCGCTTTAGTCAGTGTTATAAAGGAGAGCAAATAATAATGCAAAGGCATTTACAGATTATTCTCAGAGGCCTGAGTGATCTTCAAGGTGAAATATTAGAAGTGACATTCTGAAACACAAATAATGTGACTGAGAGCTCCTAATGTTCTGATATATGGCAATATGTTCTCACTCATTAAAGCCTAATTTTAGCACAGCGACAGTTAACAACCTCGAGAAATAAGACATCTAATTTCAATCTTATAATATCCTTTGGTGATATTCCCTTGCAATATCTCAGAGACTACAAAGAAAAATCGTCAAATCTGAATTTACCATTTCCCCCCACAGTTTTAGAATTATATATCTTGGTGAACAGAGCCACAATTAATGCAGTTGGTCAGGTCAGAGATGAGCAGCTATGCACCTCAAACCCCAATCCTATCAGTTCTTCCTGATAATTATCTCTCTCGCTTGTGCTTGCACGTGTGCTCTCTCTCTCCTCCTCCCTTCACCCCACTACTGTTTCAACCTTAGTCTGAACTATCACATTAGCCTGCACTATAACACCCTCTTAAATGGTCAGCATGAACATTTCACCCACCACCTTTTTCTTCTTCCAGTCTGTTCTCTTCTCTGCAGCCAGAATGCTTTTTGTAACTTGAAAAGTGAGAGGTGGCACTCTCCTACGTAAACTACTTCAAAGGCTTCTCATTGTTTTATTGAACCTGACCTTCATCACAAAGGCAGTTTGGTTTCTGCCCACCTCTTCAGTTTCATCCAGTGCCACTTTCCTCTTTGTTGAATAGATTTGAATCATATTTTGTCTAGCTGTTTCTCTTACCTAGAACAAGGGCTTTGTTTTGTTTTATTTTGTTTTGCTTTGCTTAGCTCCTTCAGATCTCAGCTTAAGTACTATTCTTTTAGGTAAGCTTCCCTCACAAATGCTCTAAGTGAATGCATCTCCCATTTGCCCATGATTGCAAGGTGTTTATTGTCTGTCTTCCCTGTTAGAACATAAGCTACATGAGGATACAGATTCAATGCCTGTCACAGTTCCTGACACATGGGTTCTTATTAAATGCACGATGAATATTAAGTGAGAGCTGAAAAGATACATAAACAGGTTATTTTTCCATATATGTTGCCCAATTCATGCTACTGTGGCTATTCTGATTATTTTATTATTATTTGAGATTATTAGTGACTTCTGATTTGCCATTCCTAGAATCAACTGAGTAAACGATTGTTCCCTTTTATTCCCCAATATCCAGATCTCTACTCCTCTCATGTCTTCTGCCTGTTCTCCCCATTCTTAACTATTCCTAGTATCATTTTATTTCTAGATTTCTATCAACCTCTTTTCTTCATTATTGCAGATAAGAATTATAAAATCCTTCAAAACCCCTGCACATCTATTACCTTTTGTCTTTCCATTTTTGAAATACTTGCAAGTTTATTTCTAAGAGTGGCATATCAGACTCAGTAATAAGAATCTTCAATGTTCCAAATTATAAACAAGTTTACATTCCACAGAGTGCCTAGCATAGTGCATTAAATGTGTTACAGATGCGTGATATAGACTACAAAATATTAAGTAAAATAAGTGTGTCCTACTGTAATCCAATTTGAAGAAAACAAGTTTCTTCTCTCTTTGAAGTCTTTTATCCCAAGTATTTTCTATTAAGGTGCAAAAGTTCACATTGATCTGTTTAAAAGATTCTTAAATATTAGATCAGATGAAATTTCTAACCCTCATACTACACCTGCTAACACTTTAACATCTGACTTTGACAGGTTAAAAAATTATCTTGATAAGAACCAAAAGATGTAAACCAATTATATTGTAAGGTCATATTCATTGCTGGTGAATCAATTTTGGTTATGTTATTATTCATCATATTGGAACATACTTTTCTAAGACTAGTGAAAGCATTCTTTTTTGACAATAAAGTCTACACAGACACGACATAATAAAATATTCATAGGAATAACTACTTTCTATGTCAGAATTATTAAATGTTATTCTTTTATAACTGTTTATAGCTATGCATTCTAAAAAATCTTATTTATTGAAATAAAAAGATTTTAAAATTTGAAATATGTGATTATCTTTACTATCCAGAGCCAGAGTTTTCACTGGAGATTCATTTATATGGTGTAACTTACTTGGAGAGATTCTACCTTTTAAGAACCTAGAGCCTATGGTACCTAAGAGTATTTAAGTCAAGTTAGATTTTGAAAATTATTCACACAGCCATCTGTTCTTTTACAATGTATGTTGCAGCCCTTAAGGTCAATGTTAACCAATTAAAATTTAGACACTTAAACCTGTGAAAAGAAACTCACTTAACTGATTTCAGATTTTAGTGATAAAAACCTTTTATCTTAAAAAAGATATTTTGGATAATTCTAAGTATACCATATTTTTACCAAATATATTCTATTTCATAGTTGAATAATGTTTTAGGAATTAAGAATCCAAACCGGGTTCCCATTCATTCTGAATGCATTTTCAGAACTGTACTAAAATGTATATAAGCTCAGTAATATATAAAATATCCAAACACATCTGAATTAGGATTAGTAGGCTAACTACAAATTCCCCTAAATTTTACTGCCCCTCCTTAAGGATGAGAATCCTGACCAGTACAGAACTAAGAGCATTTTTAAAAATTAAGTTAAAATATACTCCTGTATAACTACCAATGTACTAATAAGCATATAATACCAATAGTAAATGTAGCTCCATAAAACGGAGGTCTAAGGAAATGATTCTCAAACTTCAGATTACATAAGAATCATGTAGGGGACTTGCACAGACGGTGGAGTCTTACCCCCTTTTTCTGATTCTATAGGTCCGCTCAATAATTTTCATTTCTAACTATTCCCCTACACGATGGCCCATTGGGAAAACAGGTTTAAGGAATCATTCTATTTTTCCATCACTGCAAATGAGTTTTGACAATATTTTTAAAAAATACATCATATTGAAAAATAGAAAAATTTACAACCTACTTGTAGGTATATGTATTCTTTCTCATTTCCTTCTTGCCATAATTCTAAGTTGTCCTAGTAGTCAGTCTTTAAAATCAAGACAGACTAGCCATGTAGGGCATTATTCTAAATTAAAATAGAGCTTTGTAAATCCTTCATATTGATTTGCACACTGGGAGCAATAATACCATGATTTCATAATTATTTATTTCAATTTTATTTCCTCTAAATATTGTAATCATACTACTCCACATAATCATATATGTGGAGATTATATTTCAGTCTGTATTTATTTTATGTGGTTTTCCATAAACATTTTTCCATTTTCTCATTATCTTTTTTTTTTTTTTTTTTTCAGAATTACTTGATAAAAGCCATTGGGCAAGTGGTTAGAAATATGAAAACAAAGAACAAGTAGAAAAAAAATGGAACAATGATGTCTTTGGTCTTAAGCCTTTTATTATCTTTCACGGTCTTATCATAGACAGAGGTCACATCTCTTAGAGAAGGATTCATACTGGGAAACTCAGGAGGTCTCTCAGGAACTGTATACTATTCTTCTTAGTAAAGTGGCTTTATTTGTATTCCCAGCTAGTCCACCTGATATCTGAAAATTTTTCACAGTTATCCTGTAGACCAATCAATAGCATGATTTGACATCCATGGGGAGGAGGGGGACACCCTCTGATACTCTCTATTTTTAAACAACTAAAGTTGTTTTGTATTCCCTAAACCGTATTGATCCATGAAACTAATGATCGTTTTACTAAAGCTCTCTTTTGTAAACTCTGTCACAGAGGAAACCTTGGAAAATCACAATTAATGGCACGCAAAGTGTTGGAAATCTACTTGGCCATGTAACTTTACTGCCAGCTCCTGCTATGTACAAAATATAGCAAGACCCACATGTTTTTCTCCCTGGGTTTGGATATGGCTGGAATGATGCGGTGGCAATGAAGATGGCTTATATTTATAGCTCCAGGGTGCTTTAACTCCCTCCCAACTAATTTGCCATCTTGTCCATTATGAGAATGAGCTGTAACGGCTGAATTGGCAATGCCCCCATTTTTCCATTTCAGCAGAAATTTTAAAAGGTGGTTGTCACTCTATAGGCTCAAGTGATGCCATCTGCTTTCCCATTTGGGGAAATGCAAATAAAAATGGTGGAGGCGATGTTAGGTATTTAATTAGAGGTGGACTATCTGTTTCCCCAATCTTCTCTAACTTGACACCTGCTGAATCACACACAGAATACTAATAAGAAGGCAGAGAATAGTTCGTGAGCTTTGTGGGAGAAATACTAAGATAAGTTTGGCCTTTGAGCATAACAAATGCACATTTCCTTATCACATTAAACAAAATACAAAAGTTTTCATTCATGTGATATGCATGAGAACTCTTAGAACACTACAGTTGTAACTCTCAAGAAAGTAATGTTATTACTCACATATGAATCTAGATTTCTAGGCATATATATTTCTGAAACTATGTAATAAATTCATATTAAAATGGAATTAAAAATTGTTATCAAAAATAGATGTCTTACTTTTACCTACCAATAAAATCTTCTGCCTATGGATATGTATATGAGTAATCCTTTATCTATAACAATAAAAGGCATGTAATTACTATTACCACTTCAACAGGCTAGTAATGTTTATGGTAGACTTTCAAGACTGCTAAGTGTGTAGTTTATCCGACTATTAGAGTTATTTTTTCCTTACAACTCTAGATCCATACCATTGTTTTGACTATAGCAAAAACGTAAAGCACATTTCAATAAAGCAGTGTGACTGGGAATTAACAGGCTAATAAAAAGGACTTCAAAGGTGCACTAAATTAGAATTTAAGATGTCTCCTGCATTTGCAGCATAAATGCTAATAAAAATATAAATCTGTTATTAACTTTTTACAGCCATGCAAAGTAATAAAAGCTAAAAAATGTTGAAGATTTATCAGCACCTATCTATCAGATGGACAGAATAGAACCCAGTTACACTGTGAGACAAAGATGTCAGGAAGGAGAAACAATTTTACTGAAGAAATCAAGAGAAATAATTTATATGTGTATGCTTTGTTTCCTTTCAAAAATAATCAGTTTTATTTTGGTCTACAAGGCAGTCCTGGATTGATCTTTAATGAATACAAAGGCCAAGAAAACACTGTCTATCCTTTAAATGACTGGAGTATTAAACTAGGATATTTTGTTCCAGGGACAATACTGTGTGACATGTCGCTGTGTCCCTAATGTAGCAATACTCCATTTGTGTCAAATATGTGTCGACAATACAACCAGGCTTGCTCATTAGGCTTATACAACCTGTTAGCTGTTGCTTAATAATACATTAACCTATTCAGAATGTTCATTGTTTAAGTTATAATTGCACAGGTCTAATTGTTACATGTGGCTGAGAAATTTAAATGATGATGCTCTGAAACAGCTCTGTTCAAAATTAATGTAATAATTAAAGAAAAAAATTTTAAGTTACATTATTGCTGGCATAGCTGAAGGCTTTGAAAGGCTTCATATTCCAGATTTTGAAAAGTGATGGTTCTCAAAAAGAGTGTCAAAATGATACACTTCCATCTATTTAGCTGTATGGAAAATAAAACATTTGGGATTCTAGGGATATAAAGACCGTAAATTATTATTAAGAAAATAAACAATTGCTTATTTTTTTCACCTACAGAAGCCATGTTTATTGTGATACACTAAAATGAAAATCCATTAAAACTTTAATATAGGAAGTCCAGGAATTGCCCACACACTATTTTGAGAAGCTGAAATACTGCAGCATGTTATCTTGCAATAAAATCCAAATAAAATTTTTAAAATTTTATATAGTATATAAAAAATGATTGCATATAATATACCATTAACTGTAACAAGTATTATTTCATCATAGGTATTACCAGAGTCCTCATTTGTCAGAATAAGTTATAAATTTGGGAGTATAACTTTATTTTTTCTCCTCCCTTAAAAATATCAGCTTGCCAGTGCTTTAAAGGATTTTGAATAGCAATAGTTATCACTTGTAAGTTGTCCTGGACAGCTGACAATTGCTTAAGGTGCCATATTCTAAGAAAACCGAATAAAGAAATATTCTCAGATTCAAAAAAAAGTCTTGAAAATTAGTTACTTCTTAGCCTGCTATTAATAGTTTACTGTATAACAAGTCAGATTGTCAAAGTCCTACTTCTCTTAAATTTTTAAATAAGGCTATTTTAATATTAAATTAATTAAATAAAATGTGAAGCTTTTAAACTGTGGCTCTCATAAAATATGTAAATAATTTTTGGCTTCCTAATTTAGTGAAAAATAGAAGTTGGTGTAGTAGATAACAGAAGTTCTCTGGGGCATAATTTTTGATATGATGCAAGCATAGTTCAAAAATTCATTATTATTTTCATGAACATTATCTTTATAAAATAAAAATAAACAACAAATACATGCTTAACATACTCCATATCCTACCTAGACAAATCATATTTAAAAAGTGTATTTCCAGAACTCATTTCAGAAATGCTTACATCCCATTTTGTAAGTAACCCAGGAAAGAAACTGACCATAACTAAGGATCTGATTCCCTCTAGTCATAGCGTTCATCCTTTTATGCCACAACTGAGAAGAGTAGGCCAGGAAAGTGAATTTTTTTAATTGTAAGCTAATCAATGATGCATAACCAGAAATATGCATTCAAAAATACAATTATTTTGATAAAGATCAGCTTCTAGTAAGACTGATACAAGCAATGTTAATGCGGTACTTTGTAACATGTGGCCTGAAAATGTTAAATGATGTAACACAATTGCACATTGTATGAAAGGTAAGGAAAGAAGCAGGAAACTCAAAAGAGTGTTAATCCTTATGTAATAGCGCTTGTTTACTGATCTGGCAAATTTTACATCAATTCAAGTGACTTCCTTAAATGAAACAGTGCGGTTTCTTTGTAACTTCAAGTTCTGACAAGTGCCCAAATTAATAACCATAACAGCTAAATTAAGTGCTGAATAATATGTGTGAAATATTTTACCTAGTGCTTTCTAGATAAAATGCACAATCACTTAGCCAAAATCCTTAGAGCCAGATATGTTTAGGATTTTAGATAGATAATTCAAGTGCATGTACCATTTTATGTCATGCGCCACCCTGACAACCCATGAGCAGCAACCCATGTTTAATCAATTTAATAATTCACCATAAAACACAAAAAGCCATAATGAGTGGGATCAACAAAGACTAAAAAATGTCTCAAGTCAGTTTAGGTAAGATTTTTTGCTAAATTTATTTTGGATCCAACTTAAGAAAAAACTGTTAACTTTCAAAGCTTTGTGGATTTTGAAATTGTAGATAACTGATTGTGGTCCTGACTTTTCTCAATTAAACCTAACCACACACCTATGAGAAAAGTAATGCCATTACCACTTTATATAAAAGGAAACTGAGGTTTAACACCAGTAAAAAATCTCACCCAAAATTAAATGGCTAGTATCATAAATGCAGAACATTAATTTCAACCTGAGCCTTCTATCTATAGGACCTAGAAGTGCTTGGGAAAATTGCTCATAATAGGCCTGATATCACTGTGATAGTCTCACAGGTATCACTGTATCTATATTCCAGATGTTTTATTGCCTTGTTTGTTTACAGCTATTTCTCATTTTAAAAAGATGAATTAGAAGTTTATGTTCACTGAAGTCTCTGCAACTGCATAGCTAAGTGGTATTTTCTAAGGGTCTAAAGAAAAGTGAGTGAGGAAGCCTGCTTTAAAATTCATAAGTAGTTTTTAAAATTATAACCTGAAAAACTGTATTAAACTTGTGGCTGTAACAAGAGAATTTTAAGTAGGAAAATATAAATTTAATGGGTAAACTTTTTAATTTCTGTTTTCACCAATTTAAGACAGGTGCCCTCAGGATTCAAACTAGAAAGCTGCTTAATGGTTTAGACATTTGATAAAAGTTCTCTTGTGACAGTTGAGCAAATAGCCCCGAGTCATAATAATATGTTGTAATTTATAGAAGGAATGCTCATACAAGAATGCTTAGTTTATTTTAAAAAATCCCTTATTAAAGAGAACAATTCTCATTATACTACTGAGATTCATAGAAGATAGTAACTATTGCCTTTTAGAAAATGTTTCATTGTTTTAATAGTTAAGGTATTTTACTGTGGCAAAATATACATAAGATAAAATTTACCATCTTAACCATTTTTTTGGTGTGCAGTTCATCGGCATTCATCGGCATTACGTACATTTACACTTCTATGCAATCATCACCACCACCCACCTCCAGAAGGTTTTCATCTTCCCAGACTGACACTGTGTATCCATTAAACAACAACTCCCCATTCTCCCTGCCTCTCAGCCCCTGAAAACTTTTATTTTCTGTCTCTGTGAATTTGACTACTTTAGATATACTAAACAAGCAAATGATACAATATTTACCATTTTGTGACTGGCTTATTTCACTTAGCATAATGTCTTCAAAATTCATCTACATTATATAGCATGTGTCATAATTTGATTCCTTTTTAAGACTGAATAATATTCCATGGTATCTGTATACCACATTTTGTTTATCCATTCATCCATCCAGTGTTCTTCTGGCAATTGTGAAAAATGCTGCTGTGAACATTAACATAAAACATATCTTTTCAATTCCCTGATTTCAATTTCTTTGGGTATAGATCCAGAAATGGAATTCATAGGTGACATGGTAATTCCGTTTAATTTTTTAAGGAACTACCATACTGTTTTTCACAATGGCTATGCCATTTTACATTCCTACTCGAAATTCATAAGGGCTCCAATTTTCCCACATTCTCACTGACAAATATTAGTTTTTTTGGTTTTTTTTTACAATTTCACCTTACCCAGTGAACTTGAATTTCCTTCAGGTTGGAAGGAAAATCAACAAAAATTCAGGTGCATACACAGTACATTTCTCTTTTCTCAGAATTCATCAATTAGATATTGAGGAAGCTCATTTAAAATTTAACTATCCATGTTTTCCTTCTTTTAGGAAAGGATTGTAAAGTAATGTGACTAACTCATTACTAATTACAAATAAGCATTTAAGTTTTCTGTTTATTTTCCTACACATTGTTCTATTCACCAATTTTTTAATTTCTAGTGTATTGCACAGTGTACATTACATTAAAATTTGAATGAATGAATGAATGAACCTCATTAAAGACTATATATATTATATTGACAAGCCTAAGTAATTTACTCAGATTGAAGAATGCAATTATTTAACAGGATTTGAAGTGGGTACATAACAAATTTGGAGTCTCTAATGCTTACAAGCCTTGTTCTTACGGTTACAGAGAAGGGAAGAACACCTAAACCAAAATCATTCAGACTACATAGCTTTCTTAAGCTACATGCCAGTACAGGCACAGATAAATTTTAAGACCATAAAGCATTATAGAGAGCCTGGCCTACCTACTTGAAACCAGCTTTATCTGAGTAAACAGCAATAGTTCAGAACTGTGGGCTTCCTCAGTGCTGTTCATGAAAATGCCAACCAGGAACTTCAAATTTTTAAATTATTGGCTATGAGCAATTAGCACTACCCAACTTGTATATTCGTATATCAAAAAACATAGAATATTTACCGATCTTCTGGCCCAAGAGACTCTAGGGACAGCCAACAAACAGATCAGAATTCACTGAATGTCAGTCTGAACTATGCTCCCAGCACAGTCAGTCCAGTGAAATAAGAAAAGAAATTAGGTGATATCAAGACAGAGTCAAATAGTAATTCATGTAGCTAAACCATCTGCAGACATGTTATAGTAATAGATGGCTTTAACTGCAGGATTTTTAACAAAACAAGAAGTTCATTGAAGATGCTTAGTTATCTGGACTTCCCTTGCTTAAAAATTCTTTAAAAGGCCACAGCAGCCAGTGATTATAGAACATTAATTTAACCTCAGCCACTGGTGATGGTCTCAGTCTAACAAGGGCCCTTTTCTTCCACACAACATAAAATAGAAAAGATCTGTTTAATTTCATCCTACCTTGGGGAGATTAACCTGCACAGATACACTCAGTGACAAATCATATTAAGGAAAATAAGGGAAAAGGAATATGTAGACAAAAAGAACGTCGTATTTGTAAACTTCTATAGTCTTCCCTAGTGTTTGGTCTTTAATATATCTTTAGAAGTAAGTTACACTTTTTATGTGAAGATTTTATCTGAAAGTTTCTGTAAAATTTATCAGAAAATTAAAATGGAAAAACTATTACAATTATTGATTATTTTTGTTTATAGTATAAATTTCAATACTACTTAATATGAAAGTTGTATTTTTGACACAACATTGTAAAATGACGATAACTGAATAAAAAATGTTAAAAAAAAAAAGAAAGTTGTATTCATTGAAGTTTGTAGTAGTACTTACATTGTAGAGTTATTGTGAGGTTTAGATGAGCTAATATTTGTAAAGAGTTTGGAATACTGTCCGGCCTTAAAGTGTTTTGCCGAATAAATATAGTAATAGTGCTAATCAGACCACTGGGAGCAACTTTGCAACACTTGTAGGTCAAAAAGAGTTTGTAAAAATTACAAGCAAATCAAATTCAAAACTGATTTTGAATTACTGATATTCTTTTCCAAATAGAGAATAATGCATTTCCTCATAGGAAGATCCAAAAGTAAATATTTTGCTTGGAAGAATTGAGGAGTGCTAACTAATTAGTATCACATGACTAATTAATTAGCATTCCACAAACCTATAATTAGAAAGTCTCAAATATGGTCAGTACCAGAGTGACTTTATAAGCCTGGCCCAAGGAATCAGTCAGTCAGTAGGGCAGTATTTGTTTCTGAGTTTGAAAGTAGTACTTGTCAAATACATTTCCAAGAAGAATTTGCAAAAATGTCAACAGTCCTGAATTCAAGTTGGAAGGAAAACCAACAAAAATTCAGATGCATACACATTACATGTCTCTTTTCTCAGAATTCATCAATTAGATATTGAGGAAGCTCATTTAAAATTTAATTATCCAAGTTTTCCTTCTTTTATAACATACCCTGATGTTTAATTACCCTGTATGTGCTGATTATTTTCCCTCTTTGCTATGAACATATTAGCATTCAACCATAACTATGCTAAATTACCTTTAAAAACACATAAAAATCAGTGGAGCACGCTGTTTTCCTCTTTACATGAAATCTGCCCTAAATACACTGGAATATTTAACAGATTCCGAGAGTGTTTATTTTAGCCCCAGTTCCAGCACACCTTGGGCTGACTGAACCTGTCGAGTGGGCCTGTGCTTCTCCGAATGGCACTCTGGACTGTTGTAATAAGGTGCATCAAGGTCTGATTTTTTCCCCCTCAGAAATGATTTAATCAATAAATATTTTCAGAAATAAAAAGAAATACGTAAGACTTTAAACTGGCTAAACTTAGATTTTTTTATTCCGAATACTTTTACAATAATACTGTTTCATTCAGAAGATAACTATATCAAAATATCTCCTTTATTAAAAAAGTGAATCAGAATTTCCAAAGCACATTCTGTATTTTAATATTCATCTAAATGGAATGATTTTTCTTATGAATTAATAATTTTATCCTCTCTGACACTATGCTAGGCCAACCTATAGCATCTTCCAATATTTTGGCTTGCTGTCTGGAAAGCAGTGGTTTATTGGAGCATTTGCCTCTTTTGTGTAACTATCATGTGTACCATATGTTAAAAGTCATATATCCTTACTATAACTTTTACCTTTTTGTTTTCTTGGCACTTATCATTAAACAAATACTTCATTCTACCTCCCTTCATTTAAGTGGACATTTAATTTTACTTAAAATGGTGGTACTTTCATCAGTGACAGTCATATTCTTGGTTTATCAAAAGTCCATACTTAACATTTCTACATTCATTCACTGATTCAATAAATATTTACTGAGTACCTGCTATATACCACATACACACTAGGCACTGAGGAATTGTTTTGATTCTGAAATATTTAAATACATGTATTAAGTTCATCTTAACAACACCATACAGATCAATGTAATGAGGCAATATTAATAAGATCGCCTTGACTATAGGCTGGATCTCTGTCAGAAATCTGATTCTGAAACATGGTGCAAGCATATTTTTTAAAAGAAGATGAATGATCAATTAAAACTCTTGGTTTTACTATTGGTTTTATGTAGACTAATTTCTGTAAACATTTTTTATATATCAGCTAATTATTCTAACAGTATATTAATAACAAAAAACACTGAACAGTATAATTTTATATGAATTATTTCACAAAAATAATTTTATTTCATTATATAAGTTATTTATATAAATAATTTTATATAAACTATTAAGTGAGCATCTACAATGTGCCAGGCACAGCAGGTACAAAAATGAACCAACAAGTCAAAAATCCCTGTTCTTAAGAAGCTTATAGCTAGGGAGATAGATGAAAACAAAGATAAATACACAAATTATGTAGTATGATACAGTAATATATACTAAGGAGAAAAAATGAGAAAGGAGTATGGGTTGAAATTTTAGATAGGGTGGCACATGGAAGGACTGACTGGGAAAGGAGTTTTTGAGTAAAAACCTTAAACAAGAGGCAAATGAGACTTACAGGTGTGAGAGGGAAACACAATCCACACCAACGGAACAGCAAGCAAAGACCTTTAGGCAGAAACAAGGCTGGCTCATCCAAGAACCAGTGATGAGGCTGTCCCGTCTGGAACTGAGTGAAAGAGGAGAGGTAATAGGAGATGAGCTCAAAAACATAATGGAGACCGGGTCTTGTAGGAACTTGGAGACCTCTGCAAAGATTTGGGTTTTTATGGTGCATGAGATGAAAGGCGTTTGAAAAATTTTGGAAAGAGAAATGTCACGATCTGAACAACTTTTAATGAAAGAGTCTATTACTTTGGAAAATACTGTGCATGTTTTGACACCACAGACCACATTGGTACCTATGAAAACTATACACTAGTCATTAAAATCCTCCCTGAAATCTCTGATCCTAAACACATTGTTAACTCAATCTAATTTCTATCCTCTTCGTATCTGTTTAGAAGAAGGTAATAAATTACTAATCAACCAGCTGGATATTCCTGAACTTTATATGTCACTCAGGTCACTGTCTTCACCCCCAGTCATGCCTACTATCAGAGGATGGAAGAGTGAGTCTGGGAAAAGTAAAACATCCTTTTAAAATAAATGACCAGTGACATTCACAAGGCAAGTCATATTATGGAAAGATTATTTGCTTTATTATTCCTGCTTTTGGATATTTAAACATGATCTGATTTATCAAAGGATAGCCAAACATAAATCTCGAAAATAATAGTAATTATCAACATAAAACATCAAAGCACTTGTTTTCAATATTTCATAAAGTAAGCAATCTGTAACTTCTACTCAGATTTATTTTTTCTATTTTTACAAAATATGTTAGAAACTGATTTTACAATTATATCTCATCCTTGGAGCATTTTTCCCTCTACTAAGGATTCTATTACTGCTAGGGCAAGTTATTTTTCACATTAATAATTAGAAATGGGCCTTATAATGAGGCAAAATACTATCTTTTTTCTTCCACATCTAATTTTTTAATAAAATGTTGATTGTTTTGTTTCTAAACCAAATATATGATGTTTCCCATCTGTTTGGCTGTGCATGGATAGAGGCTCCCTCGAATATCAGTATCTATGATTGGCTTCCAGAGACAGCATCAACATTCAATGGAAACACAATTCTAAACTTTTCTGTCTCTCCCAGAATATCATTTATTTGTAAAATTTTACAGAAATCAGGTTGTACAGTCTCCATATTTTATCACTACCTTTATTTCTAGCCAACGTAGAAATAAAAACTATAGGTTTTAGAAATTTTGTCTCTCAGTCAACAACAGAAGATTACTTTATAATACAAATAAAACTATTTTAAGCAAGTTACACTTTTAAATTATCATTTTATCTTGTTAGTGAAAGCTGTGCCATTTACTTCCTGAATTCAAAAAAATCCTCAAATACTGAAACTTAAATCAATGCCTGCAAATTAACTCCATCCAATTACCAAATTCCATATTTGTGTTTATCATAAGCATTTTTACATGACAATAACAAATGACATTGTCTTTTCTATGTGGTAGAGGATTATTGAAAAACCCAATTTGACAGAAACATGTATCAAAAAGTTAAACAGGAATAGCTAGTTATTCCTAAGACATCAATAAGCGCTTTCTTTTTCTTTTTCTTTTTTTCCTAGGGAACAATTATTTTATTGCAAATTGGTCCAGAAGGCAAAAATAGAATGAATAATTACAATTTAGAAGTACATTTTAATTCAATATAAAAAAATACGTTTCAAGAATTAAACAGTCATCACAATATTGCCTACCACTTCCAGAAGTAAACTGAAATGTTCAGAGAAATTGATTACTTATTAATAAAGGATTTTGAAGAATACAATTAAGGTTTTGCAGAAAGTTACAGTGGATTGCCTCCATTTATTCTCCAACTCAAAGATTTTAGACTTTTGTCTTAAAATAAGTGAAAAAAGTTGTATTTTAAATTTATACTTGATTTTCCAATGGGACATTGAATTTTATATTTGACTTCCCATACGAAACGAAAAAGAGGTATTTAAGTTAGATAAACAAGTGCTTTTTAAAATTAAAATATGTGGTTAGAATTTGTTTGAAACTGATTTAGTTATTTAACATTTTAATCCGATATCAAATGCCATTGTTAAAGAGTTTCATGAATATCACTCGTAAAGTCCAAGAGGAAAGACTGCTCTAGTTTCTTCAAGACTCCCAATGTATCAGAGTGAATTTCCTCTTGTGAGTCCTTACCATACCCAAGATAATTTTATTCATATTTTTATAATCAGTGGCTCTGACTTCTCATAATTTTGTTGGTTACAGTACCAAACTAATAATGATTTGCAAATTAATTCATTTTTCATATGGCCTTGATTCCAGTGACCTATTTTATGGTAACTGGCTGTCAGTGGAACTCTGGCCCATCATTTCACGGCTATCTTGTATACCACCACAATCTTTGCACCCAGCACATGATCTGACACAAGTCAGGGAGAGGAGTACTTGGAGGTAGTCAAATAATGCTTAAAAGAAGGTATCACTAGAGTCAAACTGGGTTCAAATCCAAGTATTGTCCTTCTAACTCTGTGAGTTTAAGCAAATTATTTAGATGCATTTATAAAATGTTTTAATGTTTAAAACTATTGCATGGGATTAAATGAGGCAATACATGTATTTAGCAGTGAGCTCTTTATGTAAAAGCCTATTATTGTCATGCACTATTTTTTTAAAAAGAAAACAAATAACTGAGGGTGGCTTATATCTAACGACACACATTTTTATCCACATGCATTTTTAACTATCTCTATGTTCTGTTCTTAAAAGGTTTTTTTTATAGTTTTAAGGAATCATAAGTAGCATGATCATGAATACTATGGTTTGCAATTCACTATGTTTTTTTTTTCTGACAAGTATTGAAAAAGTCTTTAATGAGATTTTCATAAGTACAATTAAGTAGAGTGATATTTATAAATGCCTATTCTGCATTTTTAAATGGAATTGGGTATAAACATATTCTAGAAAAGTCGTCTCTTCAAGTTTTTTTTCATTTTGTTCCTATTATAATTATCAGCGATGGTGTAATAAAACTTTTGTCAAGAATAAAAGATTGCCATAAAAAATCCTTGTGATAAGAGCTAGAATAAGAGAAATGTAGCCAATTCAGTCACATTAAAGAGATAACAGAGTCAACCTACTGATCATGATTTATATTAAAGACTTTTTCAATTAATGGAATTACCTATTTGTTTTCTAATGAATGATCCTACGTATTTCAAAGTATCATCTGTTCTTGTATGATAATATAGGAAAGAAGGGAAATTAACTTGTCTTTAACCATGTGCTATAAAACATATTAATTATGAACTCAAATAATGAAACATTATTTCAACTGACGTGGAATCAGATCTAAGCTTAATGTTATCCAAAGCTACATTAAATAATGGCTAACACGGAACAAGACCTGAAACATTATTTAGTGATTATTTGGGATAAGACTGCTTACGTATAATGCCATAAACAAATTACATAATTGTGAAAGAGCATAGACTTTGTAATGTGACCGACTGAGGCTTGCAATTTATTACTTGTCTGATCTTGGACAAGTTACTTGAACTCTTTACATCTAATCTTTTCTATAAAATGAATAGAATTTTACCTGCTTAAAGGAGATAAAATTTTCCCTAATAGAGGAGATCATCTACTTAAAGAGTAGGACCTAAATTTGTGTCATATGAGGAAGTGTAAGTTACTTTCTTTCATCCTGACATCCTTTTCCAAAAACTATATGACTTTATGAATATTTTTACTTTTTAATAAAATGTAAACAACTATGCTAAAGATTAGATGAGACTGTCCTAAGGTCATACACTTAAAATTGACTTTCAGAGGTTAATATATATTATTGTAAACGATATTGCATAGAAAGTAGCTACTTGATCAAAGGATTTAAATATTTGCTTATTTTATACTTATATGGTCTCTTCTCTTAGGGTCTCTATTCCCTTTATTTAAAGAATATTTTTGAAGCTTAAAAACAGAAGAAAAAAAAAAAAAAAGGAACTGATCAATGATCAATTTCTTCTGCATGCCAGGCATGTTTCTGACTTAGCATTTCTGTTCACTGTTCCCTCTGCCTGGATTGTCCTTCCCTCTCTTAACCATAAGGCTAATTTCTTCTCTTTCTTTAGGCTTTTACTCAAAAGTCACTTTTTCAGTAAAGCCTTCCACGTATCACCTTATTTAAAATCTCATCCATATCCTCTCTCATTGTTTCTTCTCCTTGGTGCATATACTATAACATATTATATAATGTGCTTAATTATCTTGGAGGAAGATTTCATAGAAGAAAAGAAACTTGGAAAAATGAGAGACACATTTTGAAATACATAAAAATGGCTAACACAAAAGCTTATACTGGAATAGAATACAACTTGAGATTTAGAACAAGAGGAAAAGAATCAGGATGATAAACTTCACTAGTCTTGAAACACAACATAAGAAATGTAGATTTAATAAAAAGATCTTGAGAGTGTTAATGGATGGTTGGAGGCAGTGATAATTCAAAACACTAAGAAGATGAGCTCTACTGCTTACTGAATTTATCAGGGAAGGAGATAGACATCTTAAAAGATAAACTGCCAAAATATGCCAATAACACTTTCAACACTTTGAACAACACTATAACACTTCTGGCATTAAGTGCTGATAACTGTTTAATGTGTGTGGGTATGTGTGTGTATGTATTTCTACATCTTAATTTTTCAATTAGATGAAAAACAAGCAAATAACTACAAAGCTTAAGGAACTTTATTTACTTTCATGCTTCATACTTTAAGGAAACTATGGAAAGAGAGTTTCAAAATAATTTTAACTCAGAAAAGTACCCTCCTAATGTTAACTCCTATGTATTTTATTGGATTAAATTTAAATCCACATGTATATCAGAACATACAATAAACATTCCCATTTTCTCAACTCTAGTAGCATGTGTGCTATATTGAAGATTTCTGACCCTATAATTTCTTTACAGGATGATTCATAATCCTTTCTATGAAAATAAAATTGTTGTCACAGACACTTGAAATGC
Organism: Camelus dromedarius; assembly: GCF_036321535.1. Taxonomy (NCBI): domain Eukaryota; kingdom Metazoa; phylum Chordata; class Mammalia; order Artiodactyla; family Camelidae; genus Camelus; species Camelus dromedarius. The sequence goes on along the minus strand of NC_087439.1, from coordinate 63,209,115 downwards.
CCAACCTAGATGAACTGTCTGTATTGTATGTATATGAAAATTCTCCTTATTTCATAGCAATACAGAGTACATATTGAGATATTAATCATAATTTTTTAAATGCAGATTTCATTTTTCATCCCAGTGTACATCTGCTATTTCTTTGATATCAAAAGAAACTGTTATAAAGTCATTATGAAAATGGATATGCTAAATATATTTTCCCAAAATTTACTATAAGTTTTATTTTTTCTGCTACCTTAGAAAAACAATGTTTTATATTTCCCCAACATTCTACAGTAAGTACTTTTTGCCCATTTACTTAAAGGAATGCAGTAGAAACTCGAGGTTCAGAGTATAAGCTCGTAGTATAACCACTTGGGTTAAGATTCTGACTTTCTCACTTATTAGTAGTGCTGTGGACTGAATTGGGCCCCCTACCGCAATATACATATGTTGAAGCCCTAACCCCCAACGTGACTGTATTTGGAGACAGGCCTATAAGGAGTAAAAGGAAGTAACAGATTAAATGAGGTGATTAGGGTGGGGCCCTGATCTCTTAAAATCCCTTAGAATAGTGTTTATTATAAGAATGGACACCAGAGAGCGAACCCTCTCTTCCTCTCTCCCCCCACCCCTCCCCCGCCACCCCACTGCACCATGTGAGGACACACCAACGTGAAAGACTGCAAGAAGCCAGAAGAAGAACTCTCACCAGAAAGCAACCACACTGGCACCTTGATCTTCCAGAACTGTGAGAAAATAAATTTCTGTTGTTTAAGCCACCAAGCCTGTGGTATTTTGTTATGTCAGCCTGAGCAGACTCATACAAGCGGCATGAATTCCAACAAGTTGCTTTAACACTTCTTGCTTCTGTTTTCACAAAGATAAAACATGTAACCATTGTACTTACATATTGTGAATCACTGTGAGGCTTACTTGATATAGTATGTTTAAAAAGTCTGGCACATAAGGTATACTCAATGAATATTATTTATTATAGTTATTTTTAATTACTATTATAAATATACATGTAAAATATGGATGAAAAATGTAATAGAAGGTTGTTCTTCAAGTAAATTTCATTAACAGATGTTTTAGTGTGCGCCACACAAAGCATATATAAATTTTATAACCTTCTAGATAGAAAAACTATAAACAGCAACAAATTTTACCAATTTTAAATGTAGTTATGAAATCACAAAAATTTTAATTTAATCACTGCAACTCTCAATGTATTTGTCAATGTACTGGATGTCTCATTTTGTAGTGGATAATGAAGTACTAAATATGATTCTAAATGAAATCAGTATAGCCCATATCAAAATTAAAAAATTGGTTTTCAACATAAATGATTTTTTAAATAAGTTTGTCCTATTAAATGCACAGTGTTTTCTTTTATAGATACTAAAGAGTGGTAAGGGAATTTTAAGGGACAATATACTTGCTGTTTCTCATTTAATACTTTAGAGTGAAGAGAAGACATCTCTCCCCTCATCAAACCAAACAGCCTGTTTTCCATGCCTCTTGCTTGATCGACCCAAACTGGGTTTCATCATCAGATTGTGCGTATAGAGGTAGAAAAGAAAGGAAGGCAAGCATGGAAAAACTAATTTGCTCACAAAGTTTATTTAGACTTTGGCTATAAGGATATAATCAACACTATTTGAAAGCCGTACACCTATTCTCGTTCACTTCTTTATTCCCCTGTCATTATGTCGCTCTAGGCCACCATCAGCTAATACGTGCACTACTGTAGGTTCCACGAGTGTCTCTCCCTCTCATTTTTACCTAACTTCCATTTGTCCCTCACATATCCATGTAAGCATTACCTCTGGTAAAAAACCCTTCCCTGGAGAGGACACACACAGAGACACACACACACAACATACACACACACACTCAAAGGCAGATGCTCCTGATAATTTCCTACCTAGCACCATGTACTGTGCAATACTTAACAATCCCAGCTACTATTAATATCAGCCTTCTCTGACGGACTATGTGGTTGTATTTTCCTGATGGCTCTGCCCTTAGTGATTAGCTCAGAGCTAGGCATATAGTTGACATTTTATAATAAAATATTCCTAATTCACTTACTGGATGAATTGACAAAACATACTTGTGGAGGAGAATGGGGGTACAGACAGTAGCAGTTCCATGTTTTATACAGCCGGAGTCAGTGGTTAACTATTGTCCCACAAATGAGTAAAAGCTCAACAGGAACTTGCCTTAGTGGCACGCTTGTAATGAGAGCAGTTTTTAAAGTAGATTTTATATATTTACAGGAGGAGCTGAAAGACATCAGAATAGTGACAAAGCCCTCTCACCTCATCCCGAAGTACTGACATAGGACCTACATAATTTGAAATGTTTATATTTTTCAAGCAACTGATATGAGTAAAAGCCCAGAGTAATTATGTGAAAAATGCAAATATAAATGCATTCAATCAAGTTCCCAAGTAAATATAATTTTGCTCAGCAAATGACAAGATTTCCTCAAAGTGGGGTGATAGAGATAATCACTAGGCTCCAACTTGCTTGATATCGTTACTTCAAAACTACATGTAGTAAAATCTATAGGCTATCTGATTGCTTTCCGTTGTAGGTATTAGCTATATTCCTCAAAACTTCAAATAAGGTTTCTAGGCCAAAAAAATCACGGAAGTGGCTCATCAACAAACAGAGAATTCAGTTTGTTGGGAGTTTTTATCATGAATCAATGTTCAATTTTGTCAAAAGCTTTTCCTGCATCTAATGAGATTACTTATAAATTTTACCCTTTATTTTATTAATATGGTACCTCATGCTGATTGATTTATAGATGTGGAACCACCCTTGCATCCCTGGGATAAATTTCACTTGGTCGTGGTGTATGATCCTTTTAATGTACTGTTGAATTTGGGTTGCTAATATTTTGTTGAGGATTTTAGCATCTATGTTCATTGGGAATTAGCCTGTGATTTTCTTGGTGTCCTTGTCTGGTTTTGGTATCAGGGTAATGCTGGCCTTGTTAAATGAGCTTGGAAATTTTCTCTCCTCTTCTGTTTCTGTAGTAGTTTGAGCAGGATTGATGTGCACAGAAACTCATGCAGGGTTTCCACGTTATAGTCTTGAAGTAGATTTCGTCTTTTATTATGTTGAGGTACATTCCCTCTATACCCCATTTGGCACTGTCCTCCATCGATACCAGACAGGTTGGAACTGCCACAAACGTGAGACCCAGATCTGGGACACAACTGTGCACTCCAGAGATAGGGGGATGTTGGGGAAGCCTCTAAATTCGTGGCAACCAAGACTGCAGCAAGGCATCACAATCCTGTGTTTAGTTTCCAGCTTAAAGATTCTAAAAATATAGCCTCATCTCTGGTGCATGACTAAGCCTCCTAGCTGGAGGCTGGTGCTTTACAGTGTGAACTTGCAGGGGACTCTGAAGGATGAATGGGCTACCCTGAAACTCCATGGGAAGTATGATGACATCATGCAGCTCTCTTGGACAAGCTGAGCCTGGAGATGCTCCTCTACAGCAGGTGGCAAAAGTCCATCTTCTGCCTGGTAACTACCCTGCACGTGGGTAAAGAAGGTAGCCACAGTCACACGTCTCTGTCCAGAAACAGAAAGAAGGCTCTGCGTGGGTACCAGGGCACCCCACTTGACCCAGCTCCTGTCCTAGGAAACTAGTTTGGCAGAGGTTGCATCAAATGCACAAAAATAATGAAAGTAACATAACTTCTTGTTTGATGAAGAACAATAAGTGGCAATTTCCAGAAGGCCAGAACTCTTATTCATAGGCAAGTGCTATCTTGAAGGCCAGGGTTGCCCTCATGGAATCTGCTAAGAATTCTTTAGAGGTGACACTTCTACTGTGACATTTTTAGTTATTTGCCTGTGCTTATAGGAAGCCTCTTTGCATTGTTGTGATTGTCTTCTGGTACAGGCTTGACTATTGAAGACACTTCCCACCTATCCAGCCTCTACATAAGGAGGCAGAGGTGACACCTTTCTGTGAGAACAGAACACAGGTTATTTGAGACCTGGCTGGCCAAGTGGAAACTCACAACTGATTTACTGCATTTCCCAGGCTAGTCTCAGGTGCTTCAATTTTATTTCTACTACTTCTTACTGAAATGTTAACTTTATGTAAATCTCTTTTCTGTATTTGGTATGCAGTAAAGGTCTGGTTTTGAGTTTGGGCTCCAAGAAGAAGTTTTTATTCTTTTCAAACATTTCTGCACTATAAGAAAAAAAGTATAGAACATACCTCTTTATACCAAACTAGGTATAGAGGAAATACCTCAACATAATATGTCATATGACAAGCCTGTGGTTACTATCAATATTCAATGGTGAAAGTTGAAAGCTATACCTCTAAGATAAGGGGGAAAAAAAAGGATGCATACTCTTGTCACTTTGATTCAATATAGTGCTGGAATTCCAAGCCAGAGCAATTAGGCAAGAAAAAGAAAGAAAATAAATCCAAATTGTAATGGAAGAAGTAAAAGTATCACTATTTGCAGAGGACATAATATTATATGTATAGAAAACTCTAAAGACTCCTCCAAAAATTAGTAGAACTCATCAACAAATTCAGTAAAGTTTCAGGATACAAGATCAGTATATAAAAATCATTTGTGTTTCTATATGCCAGTAACAAATTATCATAAAGATAAATTAACAAAATAATCCAATTTATAAATCCAATTTACAATGACAGCAAAAATAATAAAATACCTAAAAATAATTTTATTTAGGGAGATGAAAGACCTATTTACTGAAAATTATGACATTGATGAAGAAATTGAAAAAGACACAAATAATGTAAAGCTATTCTATGCTAATAAATCAGAATAGTTAATCATGTTGAAATGCCCACAATACCCAAAGCAATCTACAGATTCAATCATAGGTAGAGATAGCAATTCCCAGAATTCCAATGGCATTTTTTCACAGAAATAGAACAAAAATTTTAAAAATCAGATGGAATCACAAAAGACTCAGACTAGCAAAAGCAATCTTAAGAAAGAACAAAGGTGGAGGCACCACACACCATCATTTCAAACTATATTACAAAGCCGTAGTAATCAAAACAGTATGGTAATTGTGTAAAAATAAGCACATGGATCAATGGAACAGAATAGAGTCCAGAAATAAACCCACACATATGCTGTCAATAAGTTTACGACAAAAAAGCCAAGACCTCAAACCATAAAACTTCTAGGAGAAAACACAGGGGGCAAGCTCCTTGACATTAGTCTTAGCAATGATTTTGTGAGTTGCCACCAAAAGCAAAAACAACAAAAATAAACAAATGAGATTAAATCAAACTAAAATGCTTTGGATAACAAAGAAAACTAGCAACAAAATGAAAAGACTGAATGGGAGAAAATATGTGCAAATCATATATATAATAAGGTGTTAATATCCAAAATATATAAAAAAAAACTCATGCAACTAAACAGAAAAAAAAAACAAAACAGGCAATACAATTTTTAAAATGGATAAATGATCTAAATAGGCATTTTTCAAAAAAAGACATACAATGGCCAACAGGTGCATCAAAAGATGCTCAACATCACTAATCATCAGGAAAATGCAAGTCAAAATCACAATGAGATACCATCACGTTGGTGAAGACGGGAAAAGGGAACCCTTGTACACTGTTGGTGGGAATGTAAATTGGTTCAGCCTATTTGGAAAACAATATGGAGATCCCTCAAAATATTAAAAATAGAACTACCATATGATCCAGCAATTTCACATTTGGCTATATATCTTAAGGAAATGAAAACAAGTTATCTGCACTCCCATGTTCACTGCAGCATTCACAATAGCCAAGATATGGAAACAACCTATGTTTCTATCAATGGGTGAACAGATAAAGAAGATATGGGGTGTGTGTGTGTGTGTGTGTGTGTGTGTGTGTGTGTGTGTGTAGATATATACACAATGATATACTAAATAGCCATAAGAAAGAAGGAAATCTTGCTTTTTGTGACAACATGGATGGAGCTTGAGAGCACCATGCTAAGTGAAATCAGTCAGACAGAAAAAAACCAAGTACTACATGGTATCAATTACATGTGGAATTTTAGAAAGTCCAAATCTTAGAAGCAAAGAATAGAAAAGTGGTTGGCCAGGGACTGGGAGTTAGGAGAAACAGGTTAGTAAAAGGGTCCAAACTTTCAGCTGTAAGATGTAACAAAACTGCTAAGAGAGTAGAACGTAAATGTTCCTTCACACACCACACACTCACACACACAAACAATAAATATGTGAAATGATGGATGTATTAATTAACTCGATGGGAGAAATATTTTCACAATGTTTATATATGTACCAAATCACCAGAATGTATACTTGAAATATCTTATGATTTTATATGTCAACTATACCTGATTTTTTAAAATATGTTTTAAAAGTTGAACATTATGGAATAGTCTAAATTCATTCATCAAGACTTTTGTTTCCATATTATTTGGTGAAATATTGTCAGTAAATTAGTGAAATAAAAATTTACATAACTTAAAAGCCTCAGTTCTATTAATATCTGAGATAAACCAAAAATGACATTCTCATCTCTTTTTTTTTAATCACAGAAGAAGTATCTTTAAAATGAATGTAATTGAACCTGGAGAAAATATATTTTTGTTGAAATGTGCAGAGCTGAGGTCATCTTCAGTTTAAAGTATAGAATTTTGTCTAAATAAACTATTTTATGCTCTTAAATCTCCATTAGGCATTTTTAAATGGGTACAAATGCAATACTTGAAAGAAACAACTGACAATATTTCAACAGTGTTGCTTTAATTTGAAGAAAGCTTCCTTCTTCCTACAAACTCTGCTGTGTTATCGGTAAGAATTGATTGACTTTGTCTTTAAAAAGTTTATTATTATTATTATCATCATAGTTTTTTTCTATTGAATGCATCAGAATTTCCTTAAATAATCTTTATGCTGTCATTATCTTAGATGTGAGGTTATGTAAAAAGAAAAAAAATCCAAGAATTTAGATCTCTCTTGGATTTTGCGGGTTAATCCATGTGTTATACAAAAGGTAAGATCAAAGCTGGGTGACAATGAAGATTTTCCTTGAATCAAACAGCCAATGTAAAGAAAGGGCTAAGACTAGAACTGAAGTGTTCTGATCCAAGAACAATCTTTCAATCACATGGATCTTTTCATTCTGAACCCTTTTAATTATATACATAATAAATTTTATCTAGTACTGACAGCTAATAGGTTATAAATTAAATATTCCAATTAACAAATAATTCTTATAAGTTATGGATAACAATATTTTAAAGCTTTAGTTTTATTCAATAGATCTTTCTATGAAAATGGAAATGTTTTACATATGTGTTACCTGATATAGTAACTGAAATCCACTTGTAGCTATTGAATACTTAACTATGTCTAGCATAACTAAGAAATTGAACTTTAAATATTATTTAATTTTCGCTAAATAATTGCATATGGCTAGTGGCTACTGTGTCAGACAGCAAAATTTTAGAATTTAATTAGACACATTGGCTAAATTATCTTAAAAGGTCGCTGTACTTCATGTACATCATTATAAGATTGCTGATTGATATTTACAGTAATAAGATGATATTTAGAAATATAGTTTTTAATGTTTTTGTAAGTTCACCTACGCATAACTCTGTTACTGTATAGAGATCTACATAACTACATACACCAGACTCCTAATGCAAATATTGGTTCTGCATTTGAATAAAGGGATACTAAGAGAATTAGTTAAATGAATTTGCTGTTTTATTTGTTTAAGGAACATTGTTTATAGCATTACCTTTATAAAAATCCATGGAATAAAATTTTCATAGGATTTGGTGCCAGGAAAAGCCATTGAATAAATAATTTATTGTACATCTCTCCCTTTTTCTGGTTTCCAGGAAGCTTAATCCAAATGTGAGTGGTCACTAATAACATACTTCTAGATAATAAATTTACCATTAACTTTGAATTGAGTTTTCCTATTCTTATTTTCACCTGTCTTAGCTTTATCTATTTATTCCCCCTTTTGCAAACCTTGCTATATACATCATAAAAGAAGAATACAAATAGCCAGTAAGTACACAGAAATTTCTAAATTTCACTAATAATTAGGAAAATACATTTTAAAATTACAATGAGGTATGACTACACACCTATAAGAATGGTGAATTTAAATAAATATACACCCAAAAAATAGAAAGAAAAAAGAAAAACCTGGCAACATTCAGGTGGGCCAAAATGTAAAAACAAGAACAACTGAAATTTCCATACACTGCTGGTAGAAGTGTAAATCTGTACAAAGCTAAGTATACGCATACTTGTGATTCAATCATTCTGCTCTGATACATAATACCAAAAGAAATGCTACGCGTGTGCACCAAAAGGGATGTACCAAATGTTCATTGCTTTACTATTTATAATAGCTGCCATGTTGAATATGGACCACTTCGTGTTCAACAATAGTAGAATTGATAAATAAATTTATTACATATTCATACAAAATGATGCTACATGGCAAAGAAAATCATTGAAATACTGGTACTGAATCTCACAAGTAAACTGTGAAGTGAGGGAAGCAGAAACAAAAGAATATATACTTAATGAATCCATTTATATAAAGTTCAAACCACACAAAATTAATCTTTGGTATTAAAGTCAGGTTATGGATACTTTGAGGAAAGAGAGGAATAGTGATTGGGTGAAAGCACAGAGAGAATTTTAGGGTGCTTGTATGGTCTGTTACCTGATTTGGAAGATAATTAGATAGTGTACCTCATTTATGGAAATTCACGGAGATGTATGCTTCACATTTAAACAATTTTCTGTCTGCATGTGACACATAAAATAATCAAGGTCACCTTAAAAGTCCTTTTATTTAACACGTATTTGTGTCACAGTCCGTATATTCTCTGGAGAAAGTCAATAAATAAAAATATGCATCGAAATAATTAGTGAGAAGTGATAAAAACTGAAAACCTCACAGTTTTTTCAATGGCCATAATTGACATTTTTCATCATATGAGCTCACTTGAGATGTGTACAGTGTACATTTTAGGTATCACATTGTTTAAAGTGAGTTAGGATTTCTCAATATTTCTAACACAAGATATATCCTATATAGTATGGAATAGAAACAAGAACATGAAAAGTAATAATGTCAGAAATTCAGTTCACGAAACATTAGTTTTTGTGTTTTTATAGTCGTATTCTACCTTGAAGGTTAAAAGTAAAAACAAGTTTTAGAAATATTACTTATCTTGGTGCTGTGAAGTCACTAACAAGGAAAAAATTTTGTTAGTTAAAAAAATTCCTGTGAGGGAGATCCTCATTAGCAATTTGATATGGGTATAGTTTGCATATATTATAATTATCCAATATTTAAAGTCTCTATACTGAATTTTTACTTTTCTTTTGGCTATGAGACTACTTTTCTTAAATTGATTTATTAGTGTCCAAGGTTGCTTTGCAGTTTTATCCTTTTAGCAATAATAGATGCAATATATCACAAAAACAAATTTTTAAGAGAACATCATTAGAGTGATATAGCACTGGTAATAAACCCCTTCACACTTGGATGAACTTAAATCAGTTTCTCTTTATTGATTTTTGGTCATAACATAATTTTAAAGTTCAACTCAGTTAATAAAAAAAGATTTGCTCTAGTGTTATGGGCAAAATACTTGTGATGTAAGTTTCCACTTCATTTGTGGAAGACTGGTATAGTTGTATCGTATACAGACCATGGATAGATATTGCAATGAGAAGATTATTTTATGATAATCTCTGTGTGTAATATCTTTTCCTCCCCTTTAATTGATGTGAATCCTTCAACTCATCCTTATCATGATAGGATCTAATGACTACAAAACTGAATGTTTATTTCCTATTGCCTTCGATTTATGTATATTTATGTGCATGTGTGGGTGTGTGAGTGAAAGGTGTAATAATTCAGTATTTATCAAATGTAAAAATAGTGAATCTGTTTAAATGATTAATTTTATGCATATTGTGAGAATGCTTTAGTTTAATTTTACTAATAATGTGATCATTTTCTTAACACTATGTTAGTTCTTTATGTAGAATTGCCAGTCCTATTTATAGAGTAGAATGGTTTTTGAACATGTAATTAATTCATTAAACTCATTTCAAAAATCAGTTAATGTAACTTGTTTTTAACATTATGAATGGCAAACTCTATGAAAGGTTTGTTCCATCAGGAGAATTAGTATCTTCATCCAGAATTAAGTAATTAAATATACCCAAAAAAGGTTAAAAATGGTGGTATATGAACTCAGATAAGGATATTAAACTTCTGTATGTTGGTATTCTTCTTGTAAAGTGTAACTACCATAATGGTTCTCATTTTTCCCCACAGCAACATAACAGATTATATATACTACATTATTCCCTGGGTTCACTCAGATGTTCCACAGCATTTATGAAAATTCTCAGTTCTCTACCAATCATTCCTGACCTTCAATTTTTACACAAAGAAACCAATCAGAATGCAAGAGAGCTAATGCTCACACTGTTTTAACTTTATACCCACTCTATATTTTGAAAAGTAAATTATTCACAAATGTCTTTGCTTTAGTTTTAAACATGTCATATAACATTCATCACATGTATTGTGTTAAGACTCTGTGGATCCAAACGGCTGGTCCATAACACAGTGAACACACACTAAAGAGAAAGGTAGCATCAGATAAAAAGCAATCAATGGCTTAAGGAATATTAAAGGAAAATGTCTAGCACGAATGATAGAATGTAATATTCATTAACTCTTGATTCTGACAGCAAGAAAGGCAATAGATACTTGCCCTATTCTGTAGCAGCCAAAAAAAAGGCAAGATCTTAATATTCATGTATCTAGAGATAAATAAGTCCTCTATGGAGCTGACCAGAGCCAAAATTCAAAATATGTATACAATTCCAACATCTCTCTGTCACCGCTCACCAAAGCTCCTGACATCTTTGCAAGTTCAAATGTTATCTAACCTTTAAAAGTCAGTCTAAATGTGTCCACTCATTCAACAAATATCTATTGATCCAGGGATCCTCTATTAGGAATATAGAGGAAAAAACAAGACACAGAACTCCTTTCTCACTTAAAAGGGCAGACAATCTAATTTGAAGCAGACATAGAAATAATTTGTTACTACAGTAAAACATGTCTATAGAGGATGGCCAGGGTAAGGTTGGGCAGACAACAGACATCTGAGTATGAATTTCCAAAGGAAAAAGAAGGGATCTATTCCATTTCTCACAGTGACAACCATGTTGTCATCAGGACATTGAGAACTGTTAGAGGCAGTTAACAGAGTCATGAAAACATCAGCTTCAGAATCTGAAAGAACTAGGCTCAAATTCAATTGAAGGCACTTGCCATGTTGCTGAGCCTGGATAATTTCTTAACATGCTTAAGTTTCCATATCTTAATCTATAAAATGGGACTATTGGGGTTTTTGTGAAGATGAAATGAGGTAGCATGTGTAAAGCACCTAGGTCCTAGGACATAAAGAGTGTTTAGTAAAGCGTAGATTTCATCTGCTGCACTTGTATCCTAAGATAGAATTTTGAGCCAATGTGCATCATGACCACAAAAAAAAGACTAAAATCTATTTGTAAATGACCTAAGAAAAATGTTCAAAAACTATTTACAGAATGCCTAATGTATCAGCTTGCCTTATGACAGCATGTAACATGATTATTAACAAAATTAACATAAGAGATGAAATAGTCATTTGCTGCAATCTCAAAGAAATGCATTGCTGATGAGAGCTGCTTTAGAAATATTGGTGGAAAATCTTTTTTCAAATTGCACATAAAAATGGGACCTACTTTGAGTTTCATTAGGTAAGAACTTCAGTTCTGTGTGGCTTTAATTAATAACATCTGAAGTACAAACTAATTTTTTTCTATAGGGAGGCTTAACCAGAAAATTACAGGCAATTTAATCCTTCCATAATATACAAGAGATTTTTTTTCTAAAACCCTAACTCTGTTCTTCAAACAGTAAAACATTAATTATCCTGGCTACGGCCTTCATTCTTTTGCTTTGTCTGTTTGTTTGTTTGCTTGTTCATTTTTAAAGGACACTAAGATGGTAAGCCAGTAAGAAAAAAGAGGGCAAAGTCAGGCCATGTTCTCATGAGATTTAAGTCTGAGAAAACATCTAGAATTAATAACATGTGAGCCTAGAGCTAGTCAACTAGCTAATTGCCTTCAACAATGTTTATCATTAATCCAGATATTGCCATTCCATTGCAGTTAAATAAGGAATTTCACATTGGTAAGCGAACGTCTACAGTGCTATTCATATCTCACTAAAGGTTGACTGCTGTCTTCCATAGCACGTTAGTGGCTCATACTGGTTTATGTTAATATCGTGGTATTTACCCTGGATTATCTAGGCTCATGTGCCTCAAAGGGGCAAAAGATCCCTACAAATCTCTCAGTTTATACTTAATATATAGACTGAGATACTCAAAATTCTGAAATACAGCCATGTTAACTATTTTTAAAATCTCAACATTTGAAGTTCATTGTATTTCCTTGAAATTTTATTATACAATGTTGTATACCACTTTTTAAACCATTCAAATGTAATCATTTAAAACAAACTCTGTGGAGTGCAGGAAACACGTAGGGTGATTCCTACTAGAATCCATTGCTTTTTGTGATACCGAAAATGTCATAAAATAGTATTATTTTCTAATATTAAGGAAGGAAGGGAGACTTTTAGAATCATAAAATCATGACGTGCCAGGGTTTAGAAATTACATAGTCCAAATCCTCATGTTAAAAACAAATAAATGAGACTCAAAGAATGTATGATTTTAAACAATGGTCAGTGATGAAGCTGAGACCATTTCTTATTTTGTCCCCATACTTATTACACTTCCAAAAAGTATATAAACTACAGATGGTAAGTAGAGTTTTCATAGCAATGAGTAAAGAGGTGACATAGTCACCTTTACGCTGTAATTTGGATACACACACATATAACACTTTCAAACTGCAAGCATGTCAAAAAGATCTCAATTATAACATTTTTCAATATCCCTCAATAGATGTTTTTCAATAAATTAAAAATTATGTCTTAAGCAATTCCCTCAGTTTGAGATTAACAAGATTTGTTGTGATTCCAAACGGTCCACTTTTTGGATCACTTTTTTCCATTTGTGTTGGTTAAACTCAGAATAGCTGTGTTAGAGGGAAAGTGTAAGAATGTAGTTATTCATACTAAGTCTGCCTGCAGCATTCTTCCACCACTTACTGACCCTCCCTAGAAGCTATCAAGACCCAATGGTCAACTATATCACATATCTCCCTTGTCCTGATCATTCACCCCTGAAATTATATATCCTTCACTCCTACACCTTATAAACAGTAATGTGAATTGTGTGTGTAGCCAAACTGACTATATGACAGACTCCTAGGAACAAAATAGAAACCTGCATAAACCCTTCAGTTTTGGCAATGAAAACAGCCTTTTATTATAAAGTGACAGTTTTATAACTTCAAAAATGGGCTTTCATTTTTATCTAATATTTAATGCAGGAATGAAAAATGTATATTTTTTATCAACTCACAAAAAAAATGGAAATTTCATCAGCATTGCCAGAGGTGAAGGGGCCTTCATAGCAAATGAAGTAGAACTATTTCAACTATTGCAGTACCTTAAGGATGAAGAAAATAGTTTTAATTTTTGATAATAAATCACTTTTGTAGCATTGCAAAGATTAGGAAACTTGCTTATCAAAACAGAATTTAGCCATCGCTATGTAAGGTCCTTAGGCAATGAGAACTTCAGTAAAATAGTTTTTCCCTTTTATAACTGGATCAATATTCTTGAGTCTATAAATATATGTATTCATGGAGTCCCTTTCACCTATAATGTTTCATTTTTGCTACAAATTCTACAGTGTCACAGGAGCCTGAAAGACTTAAATTAAATCTAAACACATAAACACACTATCTAGTGGATACAAACATACACACACAAAAACCTTTCTATTCACTATTCTGAACAGCATTGCTTTGCCCTAGTTATAACACAAGAGATTTGGCTTTGTTTCCCAGCATAAGAGTTAATTCAGAGGTATTTTAACAAAAGATAATGAATAGGGATATAGTGTTTCCTAGATCTTTTGTTCCTGAAATAATACACACTAAGTGCCATCTGAGAACCCTAGTATATCTCTGGCTCCCATCTTGTTGGAAATAGCAGCAAAGAATGTACTGACAGTGACCAACTCCCTCCGCCAAAAGGTCTTTGCACATCTTTTTTAACCTCTGGCTGGAAGGTGCCTCCTCCCCATCAAGTCCAACTAATGTTTTCTTATCCTTCAGTTTTCAGTCAAATAGTAACTTTTGGGGAGGAAGCCTTCCTAACCTCCTTAACCAGGTTATACACATATATACAGGTTATATACCCCAATTATATACTCTATGTGCCTTTACTCTTATCATATTGTTATTTGTGTTTCATATATTTGTTTGAAAAATATTGACTCAATTCCAGACTGTTACCTGAACCAGTCTGTAGTAAACTTCAACACCACCTCTCTGCTTGTTAATACTTCAAGTAACAAGCCTATCTCATGCTCTGATTGAACCATGAATCAGGAAACAGGACCCATTTTTGAGTGGAGGTCTCTATTTTGCAAATATATACAACTGAGCATAAAAATAAAACTGCATGGAGTCGATGGGATCAGGGGCTATAGGTCAGTGACAGCAATTCAGATATCAGCTGCTGGGAATCAATACAAAAGAACATATGCTCATGCAATTCAGGTAATTACTAAGCATTAAATGAATATGTAACTTCAGTTGATATGCAAGACCTTCCTTTTGTAACAAGGATAATTTGGTTAATATTTATCCAAAAAATGGAGATGGGAAGAAATTAGTCATTTAATGTGGCAGCAGTCAGGTTTGGGAATGTAGATATCTCAATGACCTTCAGAAAAATGCAAACACTTTCCTCCTATAGCTTTGTTTATGCCAAATACACAGACACACACACACAATCACTTAACCACGTTTAAAGGTATTTTCCCAGCTTCTATGAATATTTGTTAAACAAAGAGGACAAAACAGTCTGTAGCTGTCAAAACACACAAAAAAACTATTAAAATATTCCTGTAAAAAACTAATGATTAATTTGAAAAATCTTATGAAGTTTTAATCATGAAATTAATTCATCTTCCTTAGTTTTCCTCTTCTTGGGAGAGAGACTCTTGCTGCTACTATTCTTCAGCAGTCTGTGACCCTCCTCCCAGGATATCACAACTTACTTATATGCCCCCGTGCTTGATCTACTACCACTGCTTCCTCCAAAAGAATGGTTGTCTACTTCTCAATATCTGTAAAGAATATTGTATGATACTCAGATTGCGACAGTAAGGACAGCTTTCTAACTCTTGTTCACAGTATCGACATCTGAAGTGTCTGGAACAAGTAGGCTTTAGATAAATATTTGATAGTACATTGAAAAAAAAAAAACGTTATGATAATAGCATTTTTAAAAAGCAATTCCTGCATAAAAGAAAGCACGCTTAGTGCTTAAGTGGATTGTTTTGTGGGCTTATCCTGTGTGGCTTCTCTATCTTTATATTCCAGCAGTTCTGAATGACTGTACTATGACCTTTTGTTTCAATTAACATTAATTCCTTATTATCAGAGACATTCACAGCCTGGAATGGGAGATATGAGATTATGGTCAAAATCACCAGCAAACATTTTCAACATTTCTGAATAACTGCTGTCTATATATTCTGCATCTATACACTTCCCTTCACATTTTTTAAAATTACACAGTATACAAATTTTGATTAAAAATGGATTACTTATCATGAATTGGAGAAGGATTAGGATATCAACTCATTTCTATCTGGTTTTAGCTCTAATACTCCTCTTGCTCAGCTCATCAATGATTTCCTTATTGTCAAAGCCAGTGGATACTTTTCAGTTCTTATCATACTTAACATTTCGTAGCAGCATTTAACACAGTCAAACACACACTCCCTCCTGATACACTATAATCTCCTGGCTTTCATAATACCGTATTTTCTTGGCTTTTATCTTATCCTCATATTTCTATTTTCCCCCCTTCAGATCCCAGGTTAAAAGCCTTCCCTGATCCTCCTAACCTAATTTGTACTTTCCTTTTTAGTAAAGCCCTGCAGTTTACCTTCTCAGACGTGACTAATGTTTTCCAATATTGCACGTTTCCTTAGGTGCTTATTTGTTTGATGTCCCCTAACCCACAGCCACTAGACTGTATCTTTAGGAAAGGAGATACTATGTCTATATTATTTAAAAGGGGCTTTTTTAAAATACAATTTTAGGTTCACTGCAAAATTGAGTAGACAGTGCAGAGCTTTCCCATCTCCTGCCCCTATTCAGGCATAGCCGCCTTCATGATCAACATTCCCCACCAGAGTAGTTCATATGTTACAAATGAAGAATCTACACTGACACATCATTACCACCCAAAGTACATAGTTGATATTAGCGTTCACTCTTGGTATTATATATTCCTCCGAGATGTTTCTTCTTACCTCCTGCCTCTGGTGCCTGAACCCTGTCCCCAGTTTAAACAACTCTTAAAGGGCTACAGCTGCAATTATTGGGACATACTTATGTTAAACACACATACAAGAAGATATAGATATAGATATAGACACACATATATATATACACATACATACACATATATGTATATATAAATGTATACAATATTCAAAAGGTATAATGACAGGACAAAGTAATGGATTTAGTGTTACTACACTATTTTAAAGAAAATTTGGATGAGATGCAAAAAATGGAGTAACAAAATGGTGTAACTGAAAATTTACTAGATGAATAAGCCTTTTGATATTTGAAATTATGTTTTAAATTTGCATTTTAGAGTTGTTATGCCTTTCTTCCTTGTAATGTTGAAACAATTGTAACTAGCACACTAATGAATGTCAATCAAAATTCAACTTTTTCCCTGAATCATTTTTATAAAATTAAATTCCTAATTTATTATATTTTAGGTCTCTCTTAGAAGCCATGTGAAAACTTCTGTGTCCTTTTCTTTCTCATAGCGTTTTAACATATTTTACTGTGTTAAAAACTTTCATCTTCAAACTATTTGTATAGCTTTCATATTTGGACAATTTGTAACAGTTCTATTACTAACTTCAACTAACATATAGTGACAAGTTTAACTAATAGAAATAATTTTTGTTACTAGATGTTGTAAGAATATGTTAAGTCTGAGTCTATAAAACTACATATATGATACATTAAAAAATAAAAGAATGCTTTCTTAGCATTTGGAGAGGTAACTTCATGCTGACATTTACATGAGGTTGATATAAATTATTTGGCTAGAATCTGAAAAGATCTGTTCTATAGCCACTATGCATGATCTGTTGAAATATGGAATATTACATTGTCAGCCAAAAATAAGTTCAAACAATCTCATTGTGACAAGAAAAGAAAATAAATGTAATATTTTATCACAGGATATGAAAAACGTCTTATATAAGTAATTAGGACTTACTTAAAACAAAGTATTTAAGTATGGCTCCATAAAGGAGTCTGAACGGATTAATCCACAAGCAATTCACCATAGTGGGAACTTCACATTCAATGTAAAGGATACTTTCTATTCTTCTCTCTCAGTCCCTTCCATTTCTTTCTTTTTAGCTTCAAACTAATATTCCCACAGTTACATGGTCCTTATGGTAGGGAGAATTCTAAGATGGCCCCCAAGAATTCTGCCCCATGGTGTAATTCCTTGAAAGCTCATGAGCCTTTGAATATGATATAATTTCCTTCCTATAATTATGTTGTACTATTTTTGCTGCGTGTAGTCAGTTGATTTTTAGTTAATAAAAAATGAGATTATCCTGAGTAGGACAGATCTAATTGTGCAAGCCCTTTAAAAGTCAGACCAATTCAAAGCAGCAAATATATTCTTCAGCTGGCCCAAAACAAAACAAGTGACCAGGCTGTGAACAGCTGATGGAAGAAGCGACACGGAGAAGACCTGAGTGGCCTGTAGGTTCTGCGAGCAACCTGGGCTGATAGCCATAAGGAAATGGGGACCCCAATCCTGCAGCTGCAAAGAGCTGAATTCTTCCAACAGCCTGACTGAACTTGGAAGAGGACTTCAATCTTCAAGTGAGAAGTCAGCACTGGCTGACACCTTGATTCCAGCTTTGTGAGGCTCTAAGCAGAGAGCCCAGCCAGGGTGTACACGTATTTCTAACCCACAGGACTTGACATAATACAGGTATGCTGTTTTGAGTCATTAAGTTGGTGGTAATTTGTCATCCAGCAATAGAACTAACACAGCCCCAATGCTTTATCTGAGTTGTAGGAAATTTTGTCCTCTATTAAAAACAAACAAACAATTACATAGTTTGAGGAAAATTTACTAATTTTAACCTATTCTATCCAATGAAAAACATAATCACTGATAAACTTCTTGCTTAAAATGCAAGAAGCATAGACAGTTATCAAAAAAACTGCAATGTACAATTTTGGAAGAGGACAACCAAACAGTGTACGTATCTGTCAAGGATTTCCAGACACTAACTCTGCACTTAGATGATCTGAGCACTGTAAAGTGGTGAGGCCCTCTCAGAAAACTCCTCTGTATATGCACATTTAGTTACGATGTATGTCAGAGTACAATATACTAGAGGAGAGGAGATAATTTATAATTGAAATCACATATTTCCGATAGACTAATGAGCCTTCAAGATCTTCAGTGGATACTTTAATTCACACATCCATTCAGCAAGAACGTTTTTATAGGGCTGTTGTATTCATAGCACTGTCCAGACTTATAATAGTGGAGGAGAGAAGAGCCAAAAAAACAGAATTCTCACCTTTCAGGGCCTATCATGTATGTGAGATAGCAGATGAAGGGAATGTAAACAAAAACCCAATAAACCCCACCTAGATGCTACAGTACAGTGGCAAGTAAATGGGAGGTGGGAGTCTGTCTATATAGCACTAGACATCAGACAGATAAATAAAAATTCAGACAACCAACCAGTTGGCAAATTGCAGTGGCAAATTGCCACATGCACAAAAGCTTTTAAGTAGTTCCTTTTTTCTGTAAAGTTTAGTCATCTAGACAATAAATTTCAACAAATTGAATCAACTAAGTCAAAATTTATTGACATGTGTGTATGCTGGTAATTCCTGCCTTAAAAGAGTAAAATCTCTAGACTCAAAAAATATTGACAAAATGCCCAAGGAGGAAAGGGTAGGAGAGTCCTGTGTGTTTGTTTGGAATTGGGATATCAGTATGAATTCATGGAAAGGTGCAGAGAGAGACAGAGAAAGAGAGCAGGAGAGAGAGATTTGAGAGACAGAAAGGGAGAATAGATAAGTATGGGTGACACACAGGTGAATAACGTATAGTGTTGCAATTAGGAAACATAGTCTAATATGAAAAGCATCATGAGGAAAACCTCACTATTAATAATAATATAAGATGAAAAAGTTAAGAGAGAGGGAAGCAGAAAATTTTACAGAAATATGTGATTAGAACAACTAACCCAAAAAAAGGTGAAAGAGGGGCTCAGGAACCTCTTCAAATAAAAAAGTGTCTTAGTGGAGTCTGGATGGATTAGGTTTGGTGTTGAGAAAAGGCTGGGGACAGTATGCTAGTGACAGGCAAGGTGCTCTAGGTAGAAGGAACCATGTATGCAAAAGCACAAGGTTAAAGGAAGCCAGGGCCTGTTCCATCCGGGACACTGCAGAACGAGGTGACAGTGAGGAATAAAGTGAACAGCGAGAGAGAGAGGGGCCAGTGAAGGCAAAGGAAATCAGGAGAACACAGTAGCAAGGGATTATCACAGTCAGGCTGATTTCAGAGAGCTCACTCCGGCTGTCTCTGTCTTAGAAAGAATTATGACTGAAAGCAAGGAGGGAAGTTTAGAATTGTTATAATTATCCAGGTGATAAAGAATGAGAGCCTAAGAAATAATAAGTGGTTCTGGGAGGGAAAGGAGAGGAGAGGCCTATTATACGTATAGTGTAAATTTGTGAGATTTAGTGTTTGATTTCACGTACAGGTGGAAAAAGAGTTGAAAATAACTACCATGTGCCTGGCTCAAGCCATTGGTTAGATGGTAGTTCCCTTAAAGTGACCTGGAATGAAGAGAAAAAAGTAAGGACTATGGAAAGAGGAAGATGATGGTGCTTGGCCAAAAGCTCAGACAAAATGTGACAGAAATGCACAGAATTAACAGATAATCAAAACACAAGTTGCAACTTAAAAAGTCTGTGTGTTGACAAGCTACCAAAAAATACTTCAAATAAGTATTTATTTGAAATACTCCAAAATAAAATATATTATTTCTACCATCTTATTTAATTGATTTCCAATAGATTTTAGGTTCTAAGATAAGCAAAATTTAAATTCAAAGTCCAGCTTAATGCCTTTCAGTGGCAGCTGAGGTCAGATATCTTTGTGTTTACATTGCCAAGCTTACTATTGAACACCATCACACAGATCATCATGGACATACTATTTTCAGAATAATGACTGTCTTTAAGTAATTAAAAAACAGAAAATATGTGATGCACAAATGCATGTAGGTTTCGAACAAGCTCTCCTAATTGAACATAGTGCCTATGGTGTGCTGAACACATTTTGCAAACGTTGTGTTTAAATAACATGAATTATAAATACTCATTCGGGTTATTTTTAATCTGCCTACTTATCTAACTATCTAAAATGAGAAATCATTATATAAGAATTTGTCACTAAAGGTGAGCATTATAAAGACTCTGAGGTCCTGAAAAGACCTGTGAACAGTGACATCCCAGCAGCCACAGGAGAACGCTTCACCTACTCTGGAATCTTCAAACTCCATTATGCGTACAATTGACAGCATTATGTAAACTAGTCACTGGGCTTTATTTTACTAATATATAAAAAAAATTCACAAGTGACTGTAAATTTTAACCCAAATTTAATACGTTAATTTATTTTTCTTCATCTACTTCAGAAATGCAACTAGGATGCAAACATTAGCAACACTGGGAAAGTTTACCAAGATATCTTATTTCAATGATTTGATCTTACAAAAGTGATCTCAATTTGCTTTTTCTGCAATTTTTTTCACCTGGCTTTACAGAAAATCAGAGATAGCTGAGCATTAGACTATAGACAGCTTTCAAATAAATGATTTCGCATTAAGAACAAATCAATAAAAGAATTTTGGCATTCCAAACAGACTAAATCTTTGGGTGCCCCACAGGAAAAAACAAGGTTTAAAACATTTTCTCTTTTATCTCCAACTAGTTCTAAGTCATTTGTCTGGGCTCCTGATGAGTTTATACCTAGAGAGGCCTGGAACTTAAAAAAGAAGAGGATCTTTTCCTTCCACCTTTCACTATTTCAGATTGAAATGGCAAAGTGCCTAGATACCATATGTAAGTGCCAGAAGCAGCAATAAACATTTGGCTCTGGTTAAATGCCTTCGAAGAAACCTCTGTTTTCATCAAGAAATGGCAATTACATGGATAATGTGGCCTGCCAAGGTTTATTCTAGAGGAGGGAAATGTTCCATAGTGTGGATATTTTCCTTACAGTTATTCACACTTCATACACATTAGTTCTCATGGAAGCATATGATCAAAATTAAGTTGTTTATCCTCCTTATATTTTTATTCCTCTTGTACATCTAGGCCTGGAATTAATTAATTTATTTATTTATGTATTGATTTATTTAGACAAAGTCTTACAGTCTAGGATAAAAAATAATTTTGTTCATTTTTCTATTTACTTTTCTATATTTAAAATTTTGGTTCATTTTTCTACTTACTTTTCTATATTTAAAGTTTTAGTCTCCTTTTTAGACAAATTTAAGCAAAGATTTTAAGAATTTTCATGGTAAATCATACACGTATGAGCAAGACTGTTAGGTTGGCAGTTGTTTGTTTGATTTTGTTTTCTAGTCTTCCCATAACTCCTGTGGAGTGTAATGGCTTCAAGAAGCCAAACTGTAACATTTCAGTCTCGTGCAGAGTGCTAAGTACAATCATTCCCAAAAATCTTCATAAGAAGAGTAATGGAAAGAAAACTGAATTTGGGACTTGAAGAGTTTCATCAGTTCAAGCACTTATTCATTAATAGTCTTTATTATTAACCTCTCAGAGATTTAGTTTCTTCATCTGTAAATAGAAATACTACACAAATACCCTACATTTTAACAGTTATCTAAGGATTACATGTTACAATTTATATCAAAGCACTCTGTATGGAGTAAATCACCAACCAAAATATTATCAAGATAGTTCTTTCCACCTCAATCAAGGCCCTGAAGTTACTTCTGAAGGCAGTTTTCATCATCTTCACCTTAACTAGTGAGATAGCATAAATGTCTCTTCCTATCCCTCTGCTCTTGTATTTTCAGGTTATCTGGCTGAGCCGAAACCCCATTCAAAGTGTTTCCTTGCTGGGGAGACTTGTTTTTATTCGTAACCTCAGGTTTTCTCACCACTTGTAAATAAACACAATTCAACTTTACCAGGAGGTTTTTCTAATGATAATGTGGTACATTCCTCCAAACGTAAAGAAGTATGAAATTGAAAATTATGCTTATATATAAATATAAAAAACAAGTGAAAGATGGAATGTTTTTATCTGCCAGAACTCTAATCCTAAAGGGATTGAATAACAAGCTTTTCAGGGGAGGAAAATCAAGTTAAATGGAAAATATTGTTGTACATTAAGAGGCAAAGTAATACAAAAGAAGTGAAATGGGGAAGCAGCGAGATTATCCAACTAGAGGTTCTAAAATCCAAATTTTAGACAAATATGTCTGTCGTGTTAGCTGTGTGGCCATGGTCAGATACTTTAATTTTTCTAAATTGCTTATTATGAAATTCTGAATTGATGCTTTGCAAATTAAACAAGTCTTCTTCTTGATCTTCTGTGGATGTGAGGTAAGAATAAACAAGAACAAGGGCATGAACATTTGCTTTAAACTATAACCTAACCATTAAGAAAATTAACAATGGGAATTTGAATGCTTTCTGGAAATCATCTATAAAAATGTAACTTTATTTCCAGAAAATCATTAGCAATTAAATTTATTTCCAGATAGTTAATAAAATTATTCAAACAGTAGGGGACAGAATCCTTGTGATTTTATAATACTATCAAGGAGTAGCAATATGTTTCAAGAACATCTTACAATGTATCTAAATTTTCACTGTTTATGAAGAATACACAGATTGCTATATCGTTTTCAGAAAAGAAGATTCTAGGTTTGGCAAAGGAAGTCATCTATTTAACCCTCAAACTGCCTAACAAGAGATTATCCCACCTTTGCACAACCATCTTCAACGACAAGGAATTCACCACTTCTCAAGAGAGGCCATTTTATTTTCTGTCAGCTGTCATTAATATTAAGTCCTTCCTATTACTATCAAAAATACTTTTTCTCTGCAACTTCCACACCTGCTGCTCCTCAAATTTTCAAAGAACTTACCCTTCCCTCTTGCATATGGCAGCCTTTATAGATTTGAAGATATCTTTTTCTCCCTGGAATTTTCTTCTCTCAAAGCTAAATATTTTACTTTTTAAAAATTAATCACTCTTATGACTTGGTATCAGGAGCCCACACTATCCCAGATTCTCTCTGTGAACAAATTTCAGTGTCAAAATGTCTCAAAAAGCAGTGGCCAGAGGGCAGTAGAACATGTCAAGATTTTAAGATATGAAATCATAAAATTCCTAGAAGAAAATATAGAAGAATGTTAACAAGGGCCTTGGCAATGATTTCTTGGATATGACAACAAAAGTCTAGGCAACAAAAGCAAAAATCAACAACTACAATTACATCAAACTTAAAAGCTTCTTCACAGCAAAGGAACAATCAACAAAATGAAAAGACAACACTATAGAACAGGAGAAAACATTTGTAAACCATGTATCTGATGAGGGGTTAGTATCCAAAATATATAGGGAACTTGTACAACTTAATATCAGAAAAAGCCAAGCAGTTCAATTTTAAAATAAGCAAAGGAACTGAGCAGACATTTCTACAAAGAAGACATAGAAATGGTCAGCAGGTATGTGAAAAGGTTCTCAACATCACTAACCATGAGGGAAATGCAAATCCAAATCCACAGTGAAATATCACCTCACAATTGTTAGGATGGCCATTATCAAAATAGCAAAAGGTAACAAGGATTCTCCACAAGGATATGGAGAAAAAGGAACCCTGTACACTGTTGGTGGAAACATAAACTGGTAGAGCCACTATGGAAAATGGTATGGAGGTTCCTCAATAAATAAAAAACAGAACTACCGTAAGATCCAGCAATCCCACTCTGGGTATATACCTGAAATCAGGATCCCGTGGAGATATCTGCACTCCCTGTGTCCACTGCCAACATGGAAGCAACCTAAGTGACTGCTGACAACAAATGGATAAATAAAACATTGTATACGCATAAAATATTATTTAGCCTTTAAAATGACAGTAACTATGCCATTTGAGACAACATGGGTGAACACAGAGGACAATTTGCTAAGTGAAATAAGCCAGACACAGAAGGACAAATATGACATGATATCAATTATATGAGGAGTCTAAAATAGTCAAAAATCAAAAAGCAGAGAGTAAAATAACGGTTGCCAGGTCTAAAGGGAGGGAGAAACAAGAAGGTATTATTCAGAGGGCGCAACATTTCAGTTATATAAGATGAAAAAGCCTGAGAGATCTACTGCACAGCACAGAACCTATAATGTGATAAGAGGACAGATCTTATGTGAAGTGTTCTTATCACAAAATAACAATAATAAAAGTAAGGAAAATCATAATAAGTATTGAAGAATACAGACTAATCTATGCCATAAACATATCCATCATCTCCCAAAGGACATGTTTATCTCCAAGCTTATCAAAATGCTTATATTAATTATGTACATCTTTTTGTATGTCAACCATACCTCAATAAAGTGATTTAAAAAAAAATAAAGGGGGGGGGGGTTGGCCAGTCCAGAGCAGATTTAAATGACCACCTCTTTAAACACATTTTTCAAATTTTTGTATTACACTGATGAAATCGTATCATATGCAACTTCATAAAATGCCAGCCTTTCACTCTGAGTGCCTACCAAATATAAAACAGGTTTTATATTTGTCTGTATCTTTTCACCCAATTATGTATAAACGGATAACAACATTCCTAAAATGACCTTAAATTGTATAGATGTGAACAGTGCTACTACAATTAAAAAAGAAAAAAAGACCCTGTGTATTTTACACATGGCTTTCAAATTCTTATTAAAGGTGGCAGAGCATGTTGTAAATTTTAACAGAAGCTGGTGTTGCATGTTTTCTTTTTTTTCTTTTTATCATTTACATTGTGGCACTACAATTTGGAAGCTTTGCAGCTTGTTACTCCAAGACAAATCTCACTAAGAGGATATGGCAGCCTTCCACACTGCAGTCTGATTGCATTAGACTGAGTATAGCTAAAGAAAGAAATATTTTGACAGGGGAGATTGCACTTGAACACATCAAAGTGTCAGTTCAGATATGTGGCATCTGAAAACCACCCTCCCCTTTTCCCCATTGCATGAAATTCGCCACCTCTCATTGTCTTTTCCAGATGGTGTGCTGAGTTCTCCTCAGCTTTATTCCTAGAGAGCTTGAGTTGACATCAATCTGTTATGCCATTTTCTTGTAATACTAATGTGGCTTATTTATCAATGCCAATTAATCAATGGCACAGAACGGGCTCTTCCTTAGCAGCTAATGTGATTTTTTAATTTTAATATTCAAAAAAAAATTTAAAGAGCAATGACCAGATTGGCAAGTCATGCATCTGGCAGACTGTGGCCACTTAGGAGGCATTCAACTGATGTAAAGGTGAAAGTGTTTATTTCAAAACATGATTAAGAACCATGTTTGGATGTTAAGATTTCTAGTAGGAGAGTGAGGATAATTCTGTGAAATAAGAGGAAATTTTTTTTTGTCATAGCACTCTCATGTCTGTCTTAATGACCTTTTATCACCGTATAAGAAAGGAAAAACATCACGTTTGTGAATGTTTGGCTTTCAGTTAGTCTTAGTGGCATCAACATCAGTATACAAAAGACCTATGAAAGGCACCAAATCTACCACAGTTATACTTTATAACTAGGCTATTTGTTCTAGAGTAAATACACTGTAGAACAGGACTTGCATGATAAAGCAACAGAGCTTGATATAGGCGACAGATACTCATACATTCATAAATAAGTACAATATTTCAAACTTTATTTTTAAAAAAGAATAAAAGAGGACACTAATGAACTCGTCTAAAAACAGAAACAGACTCGCAGACACAGTAAACAATCTTATGGTTACTGGGGGAAAGGGGGTGGCAAGGGATAAATCAGAGTTTGAGATTTGCAAATGTTAGCCACTATACATAAAGATACATTTAAAACAACAAATTTCTTCTATATAGCACAGGAAACTATATTGAATATCTTGTAATAACCTTTAATGAAAAAGAATATAAAAACAAATACACATATGTATATGCATGACTGAGACATTGTGCTGTACACCAGAAACCGACACATTGTAACTGACTATACTTCAATTAAAAAAAAAGAAAAGATAAAGTGATGTTTAAAACGGAGTTGAAAGCCTGAGATAGATTAAATTGTATCCATCAGAATCAATTCATAGGATAAATCAGGAGGTATTCAGGTCTCTTCAAGTTTCACCATACTGAACACATTTCTAAGATTATTATTTTTTGTTACAGAGTATTTTAAGTTTCAGGCAATCTGAGATTAATGTAACACTCTGTGAATTTTAGTTCTGGTGAGTTAGTAGTAGTCATACCAAATTCACTTACTTCTGGGCTCTGGAATTAAGACAAAAATCCTATAGCTATCAAATGATGCCACTCCTTATGGAATGAAATAATAGCTATAGAACCAGATACCCCAGATGCAAGTAAGAAAAAGAAGAAAAAGGAAAAAAAAAAAAAAAAAAAAAGCCCAGGGCTACTCATTAGTAATCGGAATTCAATAAGTAATTATAAAAATGGACTTAATGATCTCTGGTTCCTTCAAGTAGCTTCTTTTTCAACCTCACTACAGTTAGCAAAAGTCATCTGTGTATAATGAAAGGTGTGCTTTTAAAACATTAGAATGGAACATATAATTCAAGTTAATTTAGTGTAAGCATTCTAAAATCAGTATTTTGCACTATCTGCTTAATTTTGGTTATGTATGCAATCTTCAGGGGAGGTGTTAATAATGTAAAAAGCTTATAGTTCTAACAAAATGATAAAATAAATTAGACGGGAAAAAGAAGAATGGTATAATGTAATTCATGAATAAGCAGTACCTTAATAAAAATAATTTTGTATTATACATTAGAAGTTCATGATGTATGTACAAGAAAAGAATTAAATCACAAAATAATCTGTTTTTTTCAATGTATATCAACTTCACAAATCCATGCTTTTTCCACTAGTTCCAAAGGTAACACAAAGTCTCCAACAAAAGATTGTGGGTTTTATTCCAGAATTTGACATAGAATAAAATCCAGAGGTCATGTCTGAAGCATTCTGACAAGACATACAACTGTGATCTTGCCTTTGAAAACTCCACAAGGCAAAATTTGAGATCAAAATTTACCAAAAGATTAAAAAGTAGGGAAGAGGGCATTGAGAAAATAATTTCTGCTTAATTTCTGCTTTGCAGCAACCACATTCATCCTAACCTGTTTTCACTTTCATGCTCTGGTAAAAGAGAAGACTAGGAGGAAAGGTGTTCCCCTGACAATGTTATATTTCACCCTAATGTCTTTTATTTAACCCTGGTAATCTCCCTCTCTCAAACTGTATCATCTCCTTCAGGCTTTACCACTCCTCTCACCTTGAGCCAAAGTCAGAGAAAATACCTTTTCAAATTTTATCTATCTTTTACAATCTGTTCAAATTTTAACTATTCCAAAACCTTCCCTGAGGATCTCAGTGACCTCTGTCCAGTTGGCCTCCTATACCTATATCACTGTTTATTGGTACGGCTTAATCATTTGCAAGCTTGTATTCCTCAATGAGTGCTTCAAATAGCTGTGCCCTCTCTCCTCTCTACTGTAATAATTAATATGGTCTAGCTAACCTTAATTAAGTACTTAATATGTATCAGGCACTCACTTTTACAAGTAGTTTACATACTTTTTCCTCATTTAATCCTCATAACAACCCAATATGGCTGGATGGTTATTTTATAGATGTTTGGGGACTTTCCCAAGGTTATAGCTGGAGCCAGGAATTCAACTGCAGTCATATGACTCCAGAGCCATCATGAAATCTGCACTTCTCTGCAAGAAAAGTCCCACCAAAACTGACATCTTTTGCATGTTTAAAATGGTCTAAACAGTACAAACTAGGAGTTCAGCCAAGTTCTCTGGAATTCAATTCTAAATCTTCATCAAGAAACTAAAGTTTATTAAACTGGAATATCTCACTCTTCTTGTCAGCCAAGTAGAGTGTGTGTGTGTGTGTGTGTGTGTGTGCTATTATTAAATGCTTTATAATGGCTTCAGTTGCTCACTGAGCATTGCCACACTCATGATACATAAAACGTCCACTGACACCTCAGAAGTAAGTTATTTCAGTTAGTGTGATTTTAAAAAGAGTCATCTTACTATCTTTTAAAAGAAATGTTTCCTGTTATTAAATGAATGCATGCTTATCATAGAAATTTTGAAAAAGTCTGCCAAAAATTTTTACAAGTGTCATTTATACACCCTTCTACTAGTACTGTGCCAGTGTGTTACCTTTTGAGTGTATTTTTTGTGTGGATATGTATGTGCCAAAAACTTTTTAAAATGTTGATTGTATCGAGTATCTAATTGGCATTCTGTATTTCCTCTTACCATTATATCACTAATATTCCCTTTACTTCTGAATAGTTTTGAAAAATATTTTAAAATATGCATAGAAGCAATCCTGCCACAATGGTAAATGAATAATCAAAAATCATAAGCAGTTTTTCTCTATAACTTTATCCCATCATTACTGAAAAATGCTTTGGAACATTTCACTGACAGTATCAATAACAATAAACTCCATATTTTGTCTAACATCATATAATTTACTATATATGACAACAGCAATAATTTTTTTAAAAACTTGCTTGAGCCTTAAAATATTCTTTCACATAATCATACCTCGTAGTATTATTTCCATTTCTTTTCTTGTGATTTTTACATTAAATTCCAATGTAAAAGGAAAAATTATACTGTGGAAACACAAGAAAGTTTCTTTTTCTTATGCAAAAACATCCTGAGGATGGCATGAAGCCTGACGTCAATTGCGGTTTCTAAGAATTCAAGGAAAACAACCAACACTCCTCCTATAGAAAAACAAATCTGGATGGTGATGTCAACCTTGTAATTAGGCCCTTACCTCGTACCCTCACCTCAACCTTATAATACCAGCTTGTCAAGAAAAAAGAAACAGCTCAGAAAGCCTTCTCTTCTTGTACTCTCTGGATACTTTCACTTCCTTCTGACTATTTACAAAAGGGAGGTGGGAGAAAAATTCAATGGTGGATATTATATTACATGTTCTCCATGATAGAGCTAAATGCTGTATGGCTGTTACTTTCATGGGAGGTAGGCATCCTGAGCCAATAGGCTTTGCATCTGTCAATGTTCCTTTGCAAACCTCAGGAGAGCCTTTAGGATGGAGTGGATGATGTTCTGTCAGAGCTGGCTTGGATATGTGCTGTCTCCAAGCGCTCTACAGATGTAGATCAACAGACCTCTCTGGGTCCTTCTCTAAATCCCATGCTCTGAATATGGAAATGGCAGTTCACATCTATCTGTAACACACTACTCAAAAAAGTTTAACATAAAAGGACTAATTTATGCTAATAAGGCCATTTCAGCAAAGACAAGCACCGCAAATTGCTTTGTTTTAAAAGCTCAAATTAATTGAATTAATATTTCATTTTAAGCAGCTTGAATGTGGCTACATGACTAACAAATGTGCATGATGTGAAATATATTCATTGAGTGTACTATTTATTCCTCCTTAGGAAAAAAGTAACAAGGATGTTACCTATGTTTTAATAACAGAAATCAACATTGCATTCCATTCACTTACTCAACAAATATGCATTGAACACAATTAAATGAAAGACTCAGCTGAGTCTGTGGGAGATGAAAAGATGAATGAAATGTAACGATAGAAATCATTGCCTTCAAGTAGCTTAAAGTTAATGTGAGAATATAGATAAAATACAAGACACAGATGTCACAGGGGATGTAGCTAAAAGTTACTGGCATGCAGAAGATGAGAAGTAATTAACATCCCTAGAATCAGAAAGGGCCTTTTGAAGAAAGTGATATTTGAGCTGGGTCTTGAATAGAATTAGAAACGTGAAGATGAGAGAAAAGACTTCAAGAAGAGAAAATAAGAGGAAAAAAGGCACTAGGGAAGAAAACCTTTAGTATAAATGTAGACAGCAGCATAGTTTCTTCACTTTCTATGTGCCCAGATTTCTGCAGGCGCACTGTAGATTCTCACAGGATTTACTCCCTCAACTCCTTAAGCCTTAGCTTCCTCAACTGAAAGAAACCTATAGGATTAGATGATCTGTAAAATTTCTCCTGACTCAACACTCTGAACATCTAAGTCTTTTAAAAATCACGTTGATTACATTGCTTAGCAAATGTTTACCTGAATAAGTTTAGGTATGAATAAATTCCTGGAAATCAAATTATCCCTAGTTTGTGAAAAGACAAATAAAGGGACAATGACTGTGCCACTGCTGTCCACTTAAATTCTGAAGTGCTACAACACCTTTGGAATCGCACTTATATGCCAGAGGTGTTACTTCTAGTGGGATGTTTGTGTCTCCTTTGTCAAGCAATTTAGTGTTTTATGATTAAACTAATAACATTCAAAAATTTTTACTGTTTTTCCCCCCATCCTCAGGGTTAAGAGCTCTATGGCTGAAAGTTTCTAATGAATGTTGTCATTATTTCCAGCATATGTTTATTTAAATAAATAGAAATTAAGGTGGATTAATTGCATTATCCTCTTACTCCCCTTAAATCTATAAAGTTGGCACCGAGTCTCCAAACTTTTGTGAAGAAAATGTAATAGTGAAAACAAATACACAGAACACTATACTAACGACATGTCATTGCAAGAAGCGAGGTGAATTGATAAATGCAATGTGCCTTTTTAAGCCCTAGATTTAAGGCCAAGAACAGTATTTGTATTTCTCTATTTTACATTTGCTGAGCATGTACTGTCAAAATTACGGGGATATTGTAATGAATAAAGACAATAAATATTAAAAAAGAATATCAGGTAATGGTAAGTGAGAGAAAACTCACTTGTACCAAGGGAGCGACATTTAAGCTGAGACCTGAATAACAGGAAAGGTCCAGCCTTGGGATGATGAAGAGTAAAAGTGCCCCAGACCAGGAGCACAGGGTACAGCTGGTCCTAGGGGGTGTAACCAAGGAGAACCTCAGGTTGTCAGCCTGAGTACCAGGGGAAGAGTGGTGATAGATGCTGAAATGGGAAGAACTCAGGAATGACCAGATTGGGGAAGAATGTTCATAGCTTTAATTATATTAGCTTCATCTGAAAACAATCCAAATGTCCAACAACTGATCAACAACAAAAAGAAACAATCTGATAATAACCAAGCCATTAAGTGGATAAACCTCAAAAAACAATGCGAATTTTTTAAAAGCCAGGCAAAAAAAACAAACATATTTATTGTATAAATCCATTTAGATGACGTTTCCAGAATAGGCAAATCTATAGAGACAGAAGGCAGATCAGTGCTTGCCTGGGGCTGGGTGTGGGATAGACTGACTGCAATAGAGCATGAACAAAATTTTAGGGTGATGGAAATGTTCCAAGACAAGATTATGGTGATGGTTGCATACATCTATGAGTTCACCAAAGTTTACTTCATTTACTGTATACTTAAAGTGGTGCATTTCATCATATGTAAATTATTCCTCAATAAAGCTGTTAATAATACAGGGCTCCCCCACTTAAAGAAAATCTAATGTAAGTATTTCTTCAAATAGAAAGCCTGCCAAATGCAATTACATTTACTTAAATTATTAGAATTGGTAAAAAAAAAAAATTGAATATGCCTACTTGCAGGGGCCTTTAATAAAAGTTCTAAGATAGCTTTGTTTAAAAAGCAATTAAAAATAAACAATCATAAATTAGATTGTTTTTTCATTTAACATTAACTCATACCAATTAGAAATTTATGGTAGACTAAATAAATTCTTTACAGCAATTATTACTGGAGTTTGAGATTTAAGTAATGTTAATGGTGTTAATTTTGAAATTTTTACTTTTCTTCATGGCTTAGATTTTGTTTTTACTTTAATGATTAAAAATACATAATATATGTACTTAAAATATTTTAAAATGTAAATCAAGAATTCAATAAAAATTTTTAGTTTTTACTTTATGTTCAAAATCAAAGAACTGATCAAATAAACTTTGAACTGATGCCTAATTTTGAAATTATGTACAACCATTTGAAAGCCCCATGTGATACAGCTTTATAAGCATCTACAGGACTTTTTGTTAATTTGGGCTTTGCTAGGCACAACTGTTTTTGTCCTCTAGAAAGAGGATGTAATTGGTTTGTGACATGGCTATAATAAATGGAGAGATTTCATATTGTTGATTATAAAACTTGATCTCATCGCGTTGTTAGAGTGGTTATAACATATAGGACTACTGGCTGTGATACAATTAACCAGAAGTTACCTACCTGTGCCTCAACATCAGTTTTTCCCAAGTATAGACTACCATGTTGGGGTTAGACTCCAGTCCTCTACTTTTCTACCATACCCTCCCAGGTCGCTGTCAATTCAATTGTCCACTGAAAGAGAAAATTTAAGATGTGAGGAAAAAAGGCAAGATCTATATAGAAAAGTGATAGGTGCTCAGCATAGTCATTAAACTTAGTCGGACTAGCCTTAGAGGATTCTCAAAATGCCAACTATTCCTGTCCACCTAGAGGGGCTGTGACTTCTGCCACCACTGATTGATTAGTTTTATATTTTCTCCAGAATCTTTAACATGTATTTATCTGTTTTTTAGCTCCCCGTCATTTTACGGTAAGGCAACAAACAAAATTGATGACGTTGCTAAGAACACTCAACTAAAAGCACAATAGAAGGGTAGGTGCAACCTAATGTTTTAATCAGGAGAAAGTTACTGAGATTTTGCCTCTCCTTGGTCACCAAGCAATGTAAATTTCACAACGTACAACTTTCAATATATTTCAAGAATCTCAGAACCCATTTATGGGTTAACCCACAAACCAAAGAGAGTAAGCATTTTATTGTTTGTCAACAGATATGATCACAAGGCCACTACATATGAAAAGAAATCAGTTTACTAAGATGTATTGTTTTTATTTACAGCAAACTGAATACTGATGTAAGCATACATATATAGCAAAGAAATCTGACAATTTTAAAGAGCTTGCATGCAATTAACAGGCAACCAAAATCAGTTGTGTAACCTAAAGATCCAAGCTGTATAACTAATACCGCATATACAGAGTTCAAGATAAATATTCCTGTTACTATCTGCTTAATCATCACACCTAACCTTTGTTCAATAATTACATATAGTAACTTGTTTAATTAATAAGGGCTTAATTCTTCTAATATCATGCCATATTTTTAAAGAAAAAGATTTAGGATGCTTTTCTCACTTCTTAAACATAATGTATTGAACACAGTCCAATTTCTTGATAACTGAAGGCAGTCAAAAAAGAACAGGAATAATTATATCCTACAGTAACACAATGATGTCCTTGAGCTTCTGAGGGTATGGGATCATTTTTCCCACACTAATGATTCTAAAATATTTTTTCAATTCTTACATTTTTTATGAATTTTCTATTTCATCATTTGCTGCCAATTGATATTTGTCTTAGCTATCAATGTTTCTCCCTATAAAAAACAATCTCTTTACACATCTATTAATTTACACTTCCAACCAGGTATAGAGTTTGAAAAGTTACATAATTGTGAAAAAATGTGTAAACTAGCTCAAAGGCAACTGCTGGAACTGCTTTCTGATAGCAGTTTTGGCTGCTCAGGAACCTCCTTATCGGTATGTTTCCTTATTTATACGCTGTTCTAGGTGGATGAGGTTGCCAGATATTTAAATATCAGCCCATTGAGTAATAAAATTATATATTGAATTTGGGACACCATATTTAGTTTCAGGAAACATTAGACAAATGTAGAATGATACAATCTCAAATGTTAATATTCAAATAATATTCAATCTAAATTCATGCATTCATTTATTCTTCATTATTAGACAAGCAATATCTGAATGAATGAATTCAATCATATTCCCTTTATGTTCTAGCCAAAACAAACACAAGCAGCCCTGTTGTTTTTGTCTGTTTTTATTCGAAAAATAATAAGCTTATGTTGTTAAAAAAAAAAACAACTATCAGTTCAGAAAAGCATAAAGTAAAAGAGAGAAAGCCCCATTTCCTTGCTTTCTCATTTCCCTTTGTCAAAATTAAACATTACTAACACAAACTTATTTTTTAAAAGATGTTGAAAATTAAATAGTTGTATAACTTTCAGATATTCACTTAGAGATTTTGAAGACGTTTTAAAACTCTGGCCTGCAAGTATGGAGTTCATTTATTTCCTAAATATAGTCTACGACTGGCAATAGCAGGTCAGCTTCGCGTTGGTGGGTAGGAAGTTCTCCCACATTTTCTAAGTTCAAGTGTTGTTATTCTGTAAAGGATATGTGTGACCCAATTTTAAATTTACATTTTGAATTCCAATAAAAAACTCAATTTCTATTAAGGAAGAATTACATATACAGTTTGCTGCTTCATTTGCAAAAGTGTTTTCCATAGAAGTTTCCTGAAAACTAACATAACAGCCTATGAAGCTAAAAGCATTCAGTATTTGTTTGTTCATTCATTCATTTATTAATTTGATAAACATATACTCTGTACTTAATTTGCACCAGGCAGTATTCTAGGCACACACAAAACAGCTAGAGAGAGAGGAAAAAAAAATCCTGTCCTCAAATGCTTCATATCCTAGTGAGGAGTGGAAACAGACAAAATAAGCCAAGTAAAATATATAATATGTTTGATAGTAGTAAGGAATGGGGGGGAATAAAATGCAAAGAGGATACATAGTGTCATAGAAGTTAGCACTTTTGAGAAACTATATGAAGAAAGGGAGGGAGGGAGCCATTCAGATACACAGGTGCAATCTATACAGGCAGAAAGAACAGTAAATGCAGAAGTCCTGAGGCAGGAGTGTGATAATTTCTAGGTGTAAAAAGGAGGTCAGTGTTTCAGGACAGAAGCAAGCAAGTGGGAAATGGTGGGAGATAAGGTTAGAAAAGTGATGGTAATCAGACCAATAGTTCCTTGCAGGTCCATTTTTGGCTTTTAGTGTAAGAGGTTTGGAAGCCATTGAAAGGTTTGAGCAAAGGAGTGTCATGGTCTAGTTTATTTTAATATTCTGATTTTTGTATTAAGAATAGAACAATGTGAGGCAAGGTTAGAATAAAGGAGACCCTTTCTTCTTTCAGATAAAAGCTTATTGCTATAATCCAAGGAAGAGAGAAGGACAGATCTAACAAGCATGGCATTTTATAAGAGTGGAAGTGATGAGATGTGGTTAGATTCTAGATACATTTTTGAAGATAGAATTTCAGCACTTTTGACATTTGGATGTGGGCTGTGATAGAAAGACATCAAGGGTAATTCCCAGATGTCTGGCTTGAGCAACTGGTAGAATCTAGTTTCTGTTTACTAAAATAAGGTTTAAGTTTGGGTGATGTTAGCATATTGCATTAAATAAATCGTGAGGATGAATATGATCACAGCTTAAAGAAAAAAAAAAAAGCTGTCCTAAAGCTCAGCCCTATGGAGTACTCCAACATTTAGGGGCAGAGGAGGTAAAGATAAAAGAATAAAATACGCTGAGAAGACCAGAAAGGTAGGAAGAATTGTAGTGTCGTGAGAGTCAAGTTAGAGTTTCAAGAAGAGAGTGACTCCTCTCTATGAAAGACTGCTGAATAATTAAGTAAGATAAAACTAAAGTTTGAGTATGCAACATGGAGGTCATTTTTGACCTTGGTAAGAAATGTTTTGGTAAGAGAGTAAGGTCAAATGTCTAACTGGAGTGATTTCAAGAGAAGATGGAGAAATTTTATAGATTGCAAAATTTAGCTGTACTTCAAATAAGTCTTTTTGTTTTTCCTTGTAAGGGAAAGAGAAAACAGAGTGGTAGCCAGAAAAAAAGTGGGATCCAAAGAAAGATTTTTTAAAGATAAGAGAAATAATAATATCCTTGTATGCTGATGATAGATCAGAGAGGAGAGAATGACTGAGCCAATGTCTTTGAAAAAGTGAGAATAGACTGCAATAAACTGTTAAAGGGACAGACCTAAATCAAAAGTATAGAAAGTTCATCTATAACAGGAGAGGACAGTGTGTACAGGTAGAGGTGATACTAATTATGTAGGTGTGACAGTCAGAGCTTCTCTTCTGATGGATATATACATATATATTTATTTATCTAAAAGTGAGAAGTTGAAAAGTGACACATTTCCTTAGGGCACCATCTAAAGACACTACACACTCAGATATGTAATCAAAAAGTACATTAATATGAGTGAGTGTCTTGTGAGACAATTTGCATAATATCATTTACATTTTTTCTAATACCACTGACAGTTTGACATCTACATCCTATGTTTCCATTGGAAAAAGTCTTCAGTTATATATTACATGCTTCATTAGCTTTCTTAGAATCTAAATGTCTGCAGATTTACTCTATTTAATGTGAATAAACACCATGTGATAAGAGTTGCCAAACAGATACCACATAACCTGTAACAGTTCCAGGGACCATTTACTATGTTAAATTACAACTGGGTACAGGCTTACTTTTAATCCTCTTCTTTTGTATCTGGATCCAAGAATACAGTAAAAAGTGAGACAAGATTGAAGATATATCTTCAAAGACAAATCATATAGTTAATAATGCTGAAGTAAATAAAAATTTAATAAACATCTCCAGTTCGGTACAATTAGTTGTTTCTAATGTGACGATGAATTCTAGTCCATTCCTCATCTCATCAGTTCTTCCATTCATATGTATATTTTTAAAAAGCCAGAATAAGTAAATTTGCCTCTCTTCTCCATCGAAACCAAAGTTTTCTAAAATATCTGTTACATAGGAATTACCTGAGATCTTCCTAAAATGCAGATTCTGATTCAGGGAGTATGAAGTGATGTTATAATTCTGCATTTCTAACAAGGTCTCGGGTTATACCAATGCTGCTGGTTAGCAGAGCACACTTGAAGTAAAAAGTCCTAGCCACTGTGCCTTTTAGTATTTGTATAGAAGTTGAGATAATAGATTAGTTATTCATGCCTAATTATTTGAGTGCCCTTTTAGAAAATTAAAGGTAAGTAGAATTTTTAAAATATTTCAGTTGACTATAGATATATGAATCCCTAGAAGAGCATATATATATAAATTTAAAAACCTCTTTAGAATGTTAAAGTCTCTAATTAAAACAAATGAAATGCATGACAATTCCTCAATGCAGAAGGATTTACTCCTTATTTTATTTGCCTGATTATCACCTACAGCACATAACCTAATTTCACACCCATCCACTCATTAAACAACAAAATCAAAGGAATGGAGTTTAAGTAAAAATAGAAGCATCTATGTTGGATATGACACACTGATCACACTGCAAAGAGAACAAACAAAACGAACAGCATTATTTAAAACTGCAATCCTTGTAAGCGGCAATAAACATTTTGCTATGACTCCGCTGCGCTGTTTTTCCCACACCTGCTCCCACTTACCAGGTTAGACTGGCTCAATCTGCTCTACTGTGGGATCACGATCAGACAGACCCCCTCAGGGCAGCAATATCCAGGCTCTATTGCTGTCTCAGAAGAGCTCCTAACACGATTCCCCATGAATTTGTAATTTTGTTTATGTATATTAAAAGCATGGCATAGGAAAAAAACAGCATCCTACTGATGGGAAAACTTTCTAACCTGCTTTCATAAAGTAGTAAGATTTCCCTGAAATATTGCAGAAATTCAAGACTCACAGCATTTATGTATTAAAAGAGGATAAGGGACATGCTGTGAAGGTTTGATTTCAGAAGAATTGTCATTCTAGAGGGCTACTTCCTACAAAGCACTCTCCTAATTTAAGACTCAAATTACAGATTGTACAATAAATATTTTGTCACATTTTGTTAGTGAGAGAGTTACTCACTGAGAAAGTCTAATTTTATTAGGACAGTCAAGTGCTATTTAAAAGCCCAACAAAAGGTAATTCATTCTACCTAAGGTCATTTAATGGTTATAGGGCAACATCTTAATCTACCTTTATATACATGCATATATCTACACCTATCTATTTTATGTTTTATATATATATTATATATTTGTCTATGGCATTAAATGAGGTAAAATAGTAGGAGTTCAATATTTTATAACAATAATTTATATCAATGACATCCTTCTCGTTTTGCATGACAGTGCACTCACGAAAATAACTGTCACTAATTACCACCATTAAAATGAACTGAACTAAAAGTAATATTACTACAATGATCAAAAAAGTGGCTAATTCATCAAATTTTCATTTTCTAACTAATACAACTCCAGTTTTCTTTCCCCATAATACCGTGCTACAAAGGGCACAGTTTACTTAATCTGCCAATTATTTCTATTTGTACATACAAGAAATCTAGGGCAAATATATGAATAAATTATTTTCTTCCTATTTAGCCAAAATATACTATCAGCTTTTGGTGAAGAAGTATTTAAGAACATAATACCACTTCCCAATCATTGAATATGTATATATAGAATATTTTGTATCACTTAATATAGATAGTGTTTATTTTTCTAAAGTGAGAATAACTTTTGTTTTTCCATACACTGTCTCATTTTATTCTCACAATAACTTTTGTAAAATAATAAATGAAAAACAGTTTTTTTAGCTAGCAATTTCTATTGATATATAAAGCATTAATCTTTTTGGCCTGCTGAGTTGAATAATTTGCCTTATTATCATCATTATCCTTATCAACAACATCATTTTATTATTTAAGGAATGATATCAGTTGCATCTTGTTGGGCAGTAGTGAGTTAGGGCAAGAGAAAGTTAGTTGATCACAAAGAAGGATCGATGGTGAGGGTGTCAGCATGGGAATAAGAAAAAGACAGAAGTTAATGTGCATTCCTTTAGAAATCACTTCCAGAGATGGAAGGGAGGTGAGTTATTAAACATACATTGAGAACTTAACATGTATTAAGCACTATACTATAGGCTTCATTCCGTTTACCTAAGAATGCCTGCAGGTGGCTATTGTTATCCTCACGTTGTGGGTGAAGACAGACACAAAGAAATGTAAATCAGCAGCCTAATAGTTTCTGGGCTAGTGAGTGGCAGAAACAGAACTCCCATATGTCTCAAAAACTTAAGCATTTCCCACAATTGGATGATGAAGTGAATGACCTAATAAAGTTAAGCCAATTTCCCAGATAGAAATCTTGTCAGAGCCTAAACAAAGACCAAAAAATACCATAAAACTTGTATGTGGAGTGAAGGGAATCTGTAGTAACCAGTATTTTAACTACTTAAATCCGAAACTGGTAGATTCCAGAAAGACTAAAACTGAAGAATTTTGTTTCCAGTTAGTTATAGATCGGGATTGATTTTTGTTATCTTTCATATGATATCTTAAACAACAAATTTTATATGAATTTTAAATAAGTTTGGACTCCTTGGTCACTTTGCTCACAATGTTATTCCATAATTCTAAAGTAATTAGTAT
Source organism: Camelus dromedarius (assembly GCF_036321535.1). Classification (NCBI taxonomy): domain Eukaryota; kingdom Metazoa; phylum Chordata; class Mammalia; order Artiodactyla; family Camelidae; genus Camelus; species Camelus dromedarius. Next base: position 63,169,179 of record NC_087439.1, on the reverse strand, counting down.
TTACTTTTTTTCAGTTGAGGTAAAGATTTTTCAACAGTTGACAGAATTCTAATGAACAGTCATTAATCAGCAAATCAGATCTTCTATTATTATTATTTAGTTTCTATAATTTTAGAAACCAAATTTCAACTTCCATTTTTAGATTCTTAAAAAGTATATATTTCCATATCTCAGAAAGGAGCTTTTATTCAATAAGTAAAATTTACTAAAACTTTAGTACCATAAACACTAAGACCCGAAATGATTAACCACCTTGATTTTGCATAAACAATCAAGGAATTCTTAGGAATTCACTGTAAATGCAATGTCATGCTTCAAACATAAAATTCAATTCTCTTAATGAAGCAAACAAACTTCTTGGCACTTTGTAAAACGTATATGTTATCTACTGTGGTAATCTAAGGAGAAATAAAAAGAATCTCATTAAACGCATGAATATGTGGAAGAAATGCAGAGAAAGCATGGTCTGGTGGTTAAGAGACTGGGATTGCCAGTCAATAAAAATGGTCCCCAATGAGTCACTAACTCAAGTATTTGTCCTTGAGAAAATATCCTCACTATTTCACAGCCCCTCAATTCATCCTGCTATTAAAACATATTCAGCAAAGAATTCTGATGTTTAGAGTGTGCTTGAAAATATTTCAAAACCCTAGTGTATGAATTATTGCTTGTGTTCAAACTGTTTTTAAGCATGTTAGTATCAACATAATTAAAAATTAAGCATACACTTCTGATTTTTTCCCTAGTCTTAGCAAAAAAGAATACATTTCTTTACAACTTTCAGTGTTTTCAATACTATAAGTCTTGGGTAATTTCACATACTATTTACAAAACAGTATCTTATTTCCACTCTTTTCAAAACCTTCTCATTAAAGACTCCTCCATAGTTACATTAGCAAAAGCCAAGGAAAGTAATTTGAATCTATAAATATCTGTCAAAAATTATAAATTTGTTTACTTAAATCAAACTGTATCTTAGAATTTTAACAACAGCAATAACAAAATTAACATCCACCATTTCAGAAAGAATTGAACATCAAATGACAAATAGCTTACACTTTAAAGGGATAAAAATTAAATCTTAATTTATTATCTGAGATACAATCTGAAGATCTTCACATTGTATATATTTGTAGATTATTTAGTAACTGAAAAACTATAGTCCTTAATTCCCTGAATATCTTTTATATGTTCCCTTGAATCATACCAGTTTTTCTTAAAACTTTGAAATAAATAGATAGATAATAAAAGAGAAGGTTCTTGTTGTTGTTGTTGTTGTTGTTGTTGTTGTTGTTGTTGTTGTTGTTGTTTTTAACAAATTCATTACAACAAGCCAGGGAAAATACTTGTCATCTTCCTTCAAAAGACATTAGATTTGAATAGAATATTGGGACTATCTGGTTAAAACTGCATAAGTAGTACAGTCTAATCTAGATCAAGAAATGTGTTTGTGGAAATTATTTAGCTGGTCCACAAATACAGTTACAACCTGCATTTCTAGCACCTTTTTTTTTCAGTGCATCTAAAACTCATGAATTGGCATATACAATTTTGATGAGTACTAAATGCTTTTATATCTTCCATTACATGACTTGCCCCTGCTTCAAACAATGAGTATCTGAGAGGAAAGTCTCCAAGAAAGTCAAGAAATAAAGTAGGACTCACAGTCTACTAATATCTGTACCTCGTCATGAAATATATTAAAAAAGAAAAGAAAGATGAATTTATAGACAAAGTGAAATGCCAGTTGTAACATTTAGGAAGTGGGCATATGAGTGTTCACTATAAATTCTTTCAACTTTTTTGTATATTTGAAAATTTTAATAAAATGTTAGAAAAATAGAATCCAATTAATTCCCTTTATCTGATCATTAAGCTCTATGTAATATATGAATTAAAATACTATCTTTAGTGCTTCCCACGTTCTTTGAACACTGGAATATTATAATAACAAACTAAAAAAAATTAAAAATCTATGAACAAACACTTACTATTTCTACCTCATAAATTATACTTCAAAAATCTATTCTGGGACAATGGGCCCCCTCCTCCCAACACACACACACTTTAAGTTGAGAAATTCCAGGTACAGTCCATTAAATGCTCTGACCCATATCTAAGAAAGCAGCACCTGTTTAAACAATGACTTGTGTTTCTGTTGCTGAAAATTAATGAGTCAACCATGTGAATACATTTATTGGGAAGAATAAATGAGGACATAAATACAACATATATTGTATAACTGAACAAAAAGAAATTCATTTGAAACACATTCATTGGTTAATAATCTAAATAGTGAGTTCCAACTTCTAGAAATTATTTTAAAAAATAAGGAAGACAGCATTCCAGGATTTTTAATTTAGGTGCTTTTTGTTCAATTGTACAAGGTTAATAGTACTATTTCTTTATTGTAAGTTTTATCATTAAATGGTATGATTTAAATCAACAGGAAGAATAGCACAGTAGAGTAAGAAATTCACTTATAATACAGATATATGAAAAAAATGTTCCTTACAGAATGTCCACCTTAAAAGAGATGAGAAAAATTTAAATTCTACTTATTTTTAAATGAATCTGTCTGGCAAATGAAGTGTGGGAATATGGTATGCGAGGGAAAAATAGAAAATTAAAAGACCAAAAGGATACTTGAAGAGCAAGAAACAAAAACGAATAAACAAAAAAGTACAGAGAATTAGAGAAAATAAAAGTTAGGCTTAATTTGATCCTGCTCTTTGAAATTAGTGAGGTTTTATACATGAAGGATTATAGATTACTGGAGTTAGGAAAACATGATCAAAGTTGAAATGAAAGTTTCTAAGAATTTGTAAAGGAGAAAAATTCAGTCTGTAGCATTAGCTTACTTTATTTAGCAAGTTCATAATGCCAGCAACAGCTTGCTTACTAAGGGTGATGGGATTATGGATGTAAACTCTACTTTTAAATGTTTATATAATAGCTTTAAGTAGTTATTTGAGGTAAAAGGTAATAGAGATACGGGAAATCCTTGTTTTGGAAGAAGTGAACATTGCAAATTAAGGCCTAGGTATGAATAAACTCCAAGTATATGTAATGAAAATTTAAGTGGACTCAATTTGGACTCAGTGAGAAAATTTGGGTTCTAATCCTGACTTTGATAATAAGCTATTTATGAAGATCATTCTTACATAGGACTGAGTAAAGGAAGTTTAAATAGAAAGATAAGAACAAGAAATTTTAACATCTATGTCATCTTTGTATATCTAAAAAAAAAAATCATTCTACAAAAATGAGGATTCAGGCAGAAAGTAGGTATTGCCTTTGACAAAAAGAAATCCCCAAATAGAATCCAAACTAATGTTTCTTTTCATAAAAGAAACTAAAATACTCTCCAATAATTCTAGTCAAAGGCAATCCAAGAAGAAGGAGAAATAAGAGAGAGGCAAAGACCATTCACATATGATGATTTAATTTGTGAAGGATAAAAACTGTTCAAATGTTTTAATGACTTGGAGAAGTTAAAAAGGGTAGTTATAAAAGTGCAGCTTTAAAGAGCTCTGTGTTTTGATCTTATTTTGCAAGAGATAAAGTTAAAAAAACTCTTGTATTTTGTAAGTGGAATTTTGTTTTGTTTTACAGGAGAATAAAAAATAAAAGCAGGGATGGATTCTGTTTTTGTGGGATTTGAAGTTAATAAAATTTGGGGGGAACCTCTTTAAGAAAACAAATATAAAATTAACTTTACAAAATGAGGTACAGATGTAAATATTTATTTTTAATGAGAATGTAAATCACAAGTAACTTTTTTATAAATCTGATAAATACCAAAAAACATGTACTCCATAAAAATAGTATGTGATCTTTAATTATTGACAAATACAACTCTATATTACTTATATATTTTTGGCTGTGTACTCTGATAGCTGCTTCACATGACAAAGATTTTGCAAAATAACTTTCCATTGAAAATATAGAGGGCAAATTCAAATTTTCCTTTCTCAGGTAGACGGTTTTTATAAGTTTCTTTCAACTGCACAACTTACTATCAGTAATGCCATGTTAATTGTTAGAATCACTGTCAAACTTGGGAAAACATCTATCAAACTTTTTTTTTTCCATATTAACTGTATGATGCAGAATTTTCCACATACTAGCTTCTGGCTACACACATTTCAAGCCCTGTTTCTCCTCCACTACCTATGGACACCATCATGCATATGTATAACCATATACCACCTTTGGCCCTGCACTTTTGTATTATGAAGGGAAGAGAAAAAATCAGAATGGAAAAAGAAAGCAACATTAAATAATTTTGGTAAAATATCTTTCTATCACAAATTTTAAAAACTTGCCAAGGCTTTGAAAGAAAGTTGACTGAACAGTTTAGTCTCACAATCAACCTGCCTCTGGATGCAAGGAGCTTGGGGTCAGAAAAGAAATAGGAAGAGTCAGGAACAAATTCATTTTAGAGCCACGTAAGGGTAAATGGGACATGCAGTGTGAAGTTGTATCCATAGAAACATATTTTGTCATTTTCTCTCTGTAACTCTATGGAACAAAAATAACATAAAAGAGACTAGACTATGTTAGTCAGTACATAAACCTAGAGCTATATCTGAAACTGCATATTCTCAAACAAACAAGAAATAAAGTAATATTCCAGAAATCACCTGGTTAATCACTACAGACAGTAATTCACACTTACTGTCTGTGGTGGGTTGAATAATATCCCCACCAAATTCATGTGACCTGTCTGGAATAAGGGTTTTTGCAGATTTTAGTAAGGATCAAGATAAGACCATAGTAGATGAGAGTAGGTCCTACATCCAGTGAGAGTGTCCCTAAAAGAAAGAAAAAAGGAGAAGACAAAGACATGGAGAAGAAAGTATTGTGAAGATGGAGGCAGAGACTAGAGGGATGCATCTAAAACCAATTAATACCAAGGATTACCAACAACCACCAGAAACTAGGAGAGAAACACACAGGGCAATATCTACCCTAGAGCTTCTGGAGGAGCCAATGCTGCTGACATCTTGGATTCGGACCTCGGGTTTCCAGAACTAAGAGAATACATTTTTGTTGTTTTAAGCCATCTAGTTTGCGGTACTTTGTTATGGCAGCACTGGAAAATTAATACACTATCTCTACATAGAAGCATCTCCAAAATGGTTACCATGACAGTGGATTTGTGAACTGTGTGTTTATATGCATGCCTAAAGACCCAGGGAATAAAGAGGTTCCTCTCAGGATACAGCAGGAACATCTTCACAAAGGACAGCCAGGCTCTAAATTATGCTTCTGCAGTCCCCCTAGAGCTAAGAGACTGTTAAATGTTTAAGCAACTGAGTATCAAAAAAGGAAAAGAACTGATGTATTATTTCTGGGAAAAGATAATTCTATAAAGTTCCTTTCCCATGAACAATAATATAAAAACATTATAGCAGAATCTTATGCTTGATTTGATATTATTCTCTAATTTTCAAAGTCTTTTAATGTCTCATAATAAGTAATTTCCAAAGTCCATGTTAATTACCTGTCTTGAGGAGAGAAATCAATAAAAATACCACTTGACCACCAGAATCACCCCTCCATGTTTCTTTTTTTTTTTCCATAAAGTCCCTCAAATTCTCTGTTTGTACTTTGCATTTCAAGATTCTAACATTATCTTTAACACTTCTGAGATGCCACTGTCATTGTTAGACCTTTTTATAGATTAAAAAGTATGTATGGCTTGTCCATCACATTAAATCCTCAAGGTCCTAGAGTGCCTGGCATAGTGCTGGAATCTCTTAGCTATATTGTAGATGCTTATTACACTGAGGTGAATTTGTTACGCCAATAATAATGTTGATGTTTGCACAGAAAGGCACTTAGTTTCAGAATCCCTTCAACTGTAAAGATCTAAGAGCAATCCATTTGAGAATATTTGCATTCATATTAGTTCAGAATTAAATCCAAATGCAATCTGTTTATATAGGGTTCTGTGGCTGTGCTGGTGGCTTTGCTTTCATCAAGGAAAAGCTCTGGTTGGTCATATTTAACCGTGCTGGTGGAAGGCCAAGAAAAAGCTCTTCATTAACATATACTCAGTAATTACCAAAGGCACATAGACACATCTCATTTCTACCCTGCCATTATGCTCAGTGGCCTGGAAAATGGGATTGGGCCAAGTGGAACTGTCCCAAGCACATGCACTGTATATTCCTGGAAGGAGAATCACACAGCGTGCTCTACAGACAAGGAGTCTGTGTAGCTTAGCAACTCTCCTTTGGACAATTTTCACACAGTTTCTGGTCAAAATGACCAAGACTAGTTTACCATTAGGCATTTTCAGTCTGCTTTAAAATATTATAATTATATTAAGGATGCTATTTCAACAACATAGCACTTTCTAAATTATTAAACCCATAAATATTATAAAATAGGAACTCTCTCTCGTGTTACTTTTTATGCATCAATCTGAGATGAAAGAAAAGACCTCTGAATATTATGTATAGAAATTTTTCACACTCAAATCTTTAGTCTATTAAATAAAAAATAGATAGGCAATAGAAAAGCAGCCTCCGTAAATGACTATGTGAATGAACAGTGAATAAAAAAAGTTGTCTACAGGCTCATTCTAAACTCTGTGTCTCAAATAAATAAACTCCAGTTGGCTCCCAGGTGGTAATGTTCTCTTCATCATGTTCCACTTAGTGATGGAAATGGAAGTGAGCTATTGTTGACCAACTCCTAACAGCTCTAGGCTTCCCCTAAAGGAACGCCCCCTGCTGGTTGATCCTAGCATGCTGCAGAAGAGGCAGAAGGGTAAATACGTGCTATCACTTGTTCATTCTGTCAACACATATTTGGTGCTCAGGACAGTTCATTTAGGTCAGAAAAACAAGGATCAGTAGAACTAGCCCCCTGCCCGGGAGAAGCTCACCACTTAGAGGACAAGACATAACATCTATCATACATGTTTCCCATGGGTCTCAGTGCCATGATACAGGCATATACATGGTACCATGTGAGCCTGATAGAGACGAACAAATGAAACACGCAACCATTCTTCGCTGTCTGAAAGTCATGAAAACTGTCATCAAGGAGGTGACTTATTACACATATACAGATAGATGCCTCATATGCCTAAATCACATTTTCTGATGTTGCTTTCCACGATAATAATATGCAAATCAACAGGCACAAACCTGTTGGTAACACCATTTTTTAAAAAATTTCACTATAAAAAATGCTGTGGCAGAGTAGTATAACATATTCATATGCATTTTGGCAGGCAGATTTAAGAAGGACTCATTATATTTTAAGGTACAGATATATACAGTGGCACATGGCTTACCCCTTGCTCTCCCATTAACCACAAGGATTTGACAAGACATAAGGAGTGGTTGCAGTATGTTCATATTTAGGAAATAAACTGGACCAGCAATTCAGGCCTTACTGTTTCCTAAGCTGGCCTGGACAGTCATGCATGGTATTTTCCACTACCTGTGTTAATCAAAAGAGCCATGTGTTGAATGCTCAACCCAATGTTCTTGTATAATGAAAATGTTTTTGATGTTGTTCCAAACAGAGGATCTCATCACAACAGTTAGCCAATTGAAACCTTTTTCCCTCATTCTAGTTTTGCATTAAAAAAAAACTATGATATATTTTTGTTTTATTGTTCATATAAATTTAATAATTGATTTTCTTATTCTCCTTTAAAATCCTTTACGTATCAATTTTGAATACATATCTACATTTGCAGTCACTTTCCTACTAGGAAGACTAGTACCAAAAGATACATGAATAAAATAATCAATAAAAGTCTTAGGGATTCTAAAGAAAGTAATCTGAGTTGGTAACAGGAGATCAACTATCATTTTTTTCTAGATTTAATTTAATAGTGGAAAAACAGAGAATCTATGTCCTAAGAACTACATTTATGTGTCCTGTTCTAAGCAGCTTACTTGACAGGTAGAGTAAGAGAGAAGTGGGTTCTATCCCGTTGGCTTTAGGGTATCTAATGCTTGTTTAAAATATAATTATAAATTTTAGTTCTTCTCTTCACTGTGGAAAAATGACACCATCCTCTGAGTCCCATTCAGTATAAGAATTACAGTGAGTAGATCCCAAAATTTATTAATATACCTTAAAAGACAGGAAAGGGAGATTAGAAACTGAATTTGCAAAATACCCTTCATGAGACAAGAAAACCCTTCTCTGCTGAAACTGCAAACCAACAGACTGTGTCTAATCCATCAATTACTTTGTCTTTGCGAATTAGTTTAAAAGTAGGTGGTAGATGATCAAACACATTTTAAACACAAAGCCAGCAAAGAGTCACATGGGGTTCTTTTATGAATCAAAGTTTTCACTTCTCCATGTCCTATGTGTTACCGTAACCACTGAAGCGGCATATAGTATATAGGACACAGAGAGCCACTCCGCTAATCGGTCCCCACAGACCTGATGGTGCACTCTGCTGCAAAAGCAATTTCCATTTTGAACTCCAATACCCTTTAAGAGAACACACCAGCGCTTCAAAAATAATCATATCATGGTTAGAGTGACTTAGAGGCTCCGTCTCAAATGCATGCCCCCCTCTTCTACTCTGTCTTTCCTGTCCCCTTTCTTTGCCCTTAACTTTATGCCTTGAGATGAAATTCCTTTCATTTTTTCCTGAAAACCAATATGAGGAGGAGGGATACTGTTATACTAGACATTAAAATATTTTTTTTCTCAATTACCTTTTCTTTAAGAATAAGACATAATCATCCAAAGGGAATGACTTTTCATCACAGATTTCTGTCCTGAGGCAGAAGAGCTTCCCTTTTGAATGGAAACACATTGTATAAGGAAAGTCTCCATCAAAAATCAAACAAGAACTGTTGTTACAAAAGAGAACTATGGCAGCAGCTTCAGGGTAACTTCGTGGCTCTTTCTTGGGCCTTTCTTAGTGGGTTCTAAAGATACTTTTGATTTTTTAAAGTGAGATCTCAAGGAAGTTGCCTATTGTAACTACTAATCTTTGACTACAGCTGCTGAGAGTATTTCCAAACGAATTGCATGGCCTCCCTCACCAGGACATCATCCTACAGATGAATGAAGTGCTGAAAAGAAAAAGCCACCTATTGCAACCGAAGAGTAAAACTGGTGACATGATTGTTATTAGTGGAAATATTCTCAGAATATTTCTTCAGGCTAATATTTAAAAATTAACAAAACACCTGCCAACTAAGTTTGAAATTAAAACCACAACTAAAGTAGACCTAAGTAGAAATTAGGCTTTTAGATTTAAAAAAATAAAAATTATAACAAAATTTTAAAAATGAATGAGAGATTATATTCACTTTTGTTCACACTGCATCAGATATTATTCCCATAATAGTCTTAATTTTAATTTATTTCTATCAAACTTAACAAAAAGAACCAATGCTAGTACATAATTTTGTATTTAGTATATACCTGAAGCTTGGGGGCTTTGAAATCTAGTTCTAGCAGATAAACAAATGCCTAAATATTCAGTGCAGTTAGAGCTATTCTAAATTACAGCTGTGCACACATAGAGTATATAAATGCCTACATACTACAGACTACCAAATTCAGTTGCCTCTTGTTCAACAAGCTTTAATCAAATGGGAAAAGCTAAATTGAAGAGCTGCTTTGTGAACATGCATTTCAATAAACCATAATGTTTGTGAAATCAGAACATGGGAAAAGAGGATATCAACAAAAAGAAAATAATTCCTTATGAAAATTACCCATTTACTGTATTTCAAGTACAAATTTAGGGAATATTACTGCATGCTGATGCATAATAATAGAGGCAAGCGCATAGGTGAAAAAAAAAATCCCAGATTTTGTATACAAGTGAAAAATAAAAACAAAACCTTAGTAACTCGTATTTGAGTAGGTCTAGGGTTGTTGGTTTATCTTAGTTTATTCCAATATATACATGTCTGGTGATTGCTTTAGTAGAGAAACTCAGGATTTAAATAAGATGTCTCATTGATGTACTTCAATAAAATGCACCACCCCCTTGAAAAAAAGCATGGCATTCTCATTTCTATATCTGGCACCATTAGATCTGGCAACAACGGAATAATTAGAGGGCTGAATAGCAACTTAATTATCATTTTAGGGAAATGTTAGTAGGTCAGGGATATATTTTGTGATAACCATGTCAATACAATCATTACTTACAATTATCTGAATATCAACAGTGTGCTATGCCCAACATAATACAAGTCTTTCCAGCACAGAGGGCTCAAACATCACCACCATATCAACTGCCTAGTGAAATTTCTAGTCAGCACACTCTACAAAAGAGTGGGAAACATAAATGTTATCTCACAAAAGGTGGTGTTAGGAGGTCGGCAGGAAAGTTTGCCTAAGGTTATCATTTAGCCAAGGAATTCCACTGTAATTCTTGGTAGAAGACCCTGAAATCTGCAAGACAAGAAATTGTTTTGATTACATTTCCAAATTTGATCCTCTGATTTAATAAGATAGATAAGACACATTTTCCAAACAATGGTATATAACTTAGTATCACAAAAATTAAAATCTCATTGGGAGCAAAGTAGTGCCAAACTCTCTGCTGCTCTCTGAAATGTTAATGTTACTACATGATGTACCCACATGACTTGGTACATTAGAATCTGATATAAATATGTATATATGCATGTATTTTAACATTTCTATCAAGATTGTGGAACATATGTAATGTAAGAGTTGTATTTCTGAAACAACAAGGTGCCATTATTTGATTTAATTCACATATGCATTTCATTCTCTATCCCAGGGGTCAGCAAACTTTCCTGAAAAGGGTCAGATGGTAAATCAAATGTTTTAATCTTTGCAGGCCATTTAATCTCTGACACAACGTCTCAATTCTATAATACAAAAGGAGTTACAGTTAATACATAAACAAACAAGTGTGGCTTTGTTCAAATAAAACTTTATTTATAAAAACTAAACAACCAATGAGTCAATGGAGAAATAAATACCCTGAGACAAGTGAAAATTGCTAGTCAAAACTTACAGGATGCAGCAAAAGCAGTTCTAAGTGGGAGATTCATAGCAATAAATTCCCTACCTTAAAAACAAGAAAAATCCCAAATAAATTATCTAATTTTACATCTCAAGGAACTATAAAGGGAAGAACAAATAACACTCAAATATAGTAGAAGGAAGGAAATAAAAATCAAAGCAGAAATAAATAAAATAGAGACTTAAAGGACAATAGAAAAGAGCAATGAAACCAGCAGCTGGTTCTTTGAAAAGATAAACAAAACTGACAAACCTTGAGCCAGACTAACCAAGGAAAAAAAAAAATAAGAGGTCAACTAAATAAAATCAAAAATGAAAAAGAAGACGTTACAACTGATACCACAGAAACACAAAGTATCAAGACACTATTATGAACAATTATTTGTCGGCAAACTGGAGAACCTGAAAGAAATGGCTGCCTTCCTAAAAACTTGCAACTTTCCAGGACTGAACCAGGAAGAAAAAGAAAATTTGAACAGACTGATTACTAGTAAATAGATTGAATCAGTAATTTAAAAACTCCTTACAAACAAAAGTCCAGGACTACAGCCTCACAGGTGAATTCTAATAACATTTAAAGAAGATTTAATACCTATCCTTCTGAAACTTTTCCAAATTTGAAGAGGAAGGAACACTTCCAAACTGTTCTACGAGGCTAGCATTGGCCTGATAATCAAAACCAAATAAAGACATTCCAAAAAAATAAATAAAAAGGCCAATATCTATGATGAGCATGGATGCTGAAATCCTTAACAAAATACTAGCAAATCAAATTCAACATTACAATAAAAAAATCATACACCATGATCAAGAGGGATTGATTCCATGGAGGCCAGGATAGTTAAACATCTACAAATCAATCAGCTTGACACATTATATGAACAAAATGAAAGATTAAAAATCATCTTATTAGATGCAGAAAAAGCATTTGACAAAATTCAATATACATTATGATAAAAACTCTCAACAAAGTGGGTATAGCAGGATATACTTCAATATAATGAAGGCCATATAAGACAAGCCTAAAGCTAATATCCTATTTAATAGTGAAAAACTGAAGGTATTTCCTCTAAGATCAGGAACAAGAAAAGGATGCCCACTTTTACCACTTTAATTCAACATAGTATTGAAAGGCCTAGCTTGAGCAAGACAAAGAAATCAAAGGCACCCACATCGCAGATGGCATGATATTATACAGATCCTAAAGACACCACACAAAAATACACACACACACACACACACATACACACAACTGTTAGAACTACTAAACAAATTCAATAAAGTTGAAAGACACAAAACTAATATACAAAAACCATTTGTGTTTCTATACACTAGTAATACATTATTAGAAAGAGAAATTAAGAAAACAATCCTATTTATAATTGCATCAAAAGAATAAAATACCAAGGAATAAATTTAATCAATGAAGTGAAAGACCTGTACACTGAAAACTATAAGGCACTGATAAATGAAATGAAAGGAGACACAAAAAAAATGTAAAGATATTCCAAGCTCATGGATTAGCATAATTAATACTGTTAAAATGTCCAGACTACTGAAAGCAATCTACAGATTTGATGTATTCCCTATCAAAATTTCAAAGGCATTTTCCACATAAATAGAACAGACAATTCCAAAATGTGTATGGAGTCACAAAAGACCTTAAATAGTCAAACCAATCATGCGTCTTTAAAGAAGAACAAAGCTGGAGGCATCACACTCCCCGATTTCAAACTATATTACAAAGCTATAGTTATCAAAAACAGTATAATACTGGCATTAAAAAAAAAAAGACACATAGATCAATGGAACGGAATAGAGAGCCTAGAAATAAGCCCACAAGTATAGAGTCAATTACTTTACAACAACCAGTCAAGAACACATGATGGGGAAAGGATAGTGTCCTGTATAAGTAGTGCTGGGAAAACTGCACACCACATGCAAAAGAATGAAACTGGACCCCTATCTTACACCATACCCCAAATTAACTCAGAATGGATTAAAGACTTGAATGTAAGACATGAAACCATAAAACTCCTAGAAGAAAACATAAGCAGTAAGCTCCTTGACATAGGTCTCGGCAATTTTTTTTTCTTTTGGATTTGACACCAAAAGTAAAGGCAACAAAAGCAAAAATAAATAAGTAAGATTACATCGAACTATAAATCTTCTGCACAGCAATGGAAATCATCAACAAAATAAAAGGCAATCCAGTGAAAAGGAACAAATATTTGCAAATCATACATGTAACAAAATATACAAAGAACTCATACAACTTCATAGCAAAAAAAGTAAAATCTCATTACAAAATAGGCAGAGGATCTGAATAGATACTTTCTGAAGAAGACATACAGATGGCCAACAAGTACATGAAAAGATGTTCAAAATCACTAATCATCAGGGAAATGCAAATCAAAATCACAAGGAGATAATTTTACACTTGTCAGAATGGCTATTATCAAAAAGACAATAAATAATAAGTGTTGTTAAGGACGTGGAGAAAAAGGAACCCTTATGCACCGTTGGTATGGATATAAAGTGGTGTAATCATTATGGAAAACAAGCATGGAGGTTCTACAAAAAATTAAAAACAGAACTACCATATGATCCAGCAATTCCATTTCTGGATATTCACCTGAAGAAAATGAAACAGTAATTTGAAAAGATACATGCACTCCAATGCTCACTGAAGCATTATTTATAATGGATATGAAATTACAATTAAATAAATTAATTTTTAAAAGGTAAATTAAAAGCAAAACAAAAAAAATTTATTTACAGAAACAGGTGGCCAACAAGATTTGATCCCTGAGCCATAGCTTGCCAAACCCTATTCTATTTCCATAGGTAGAAGTGACGCTGAGTTGAAAAAATTTTCTGTACAGCATTATAAATTATTTACATTGTCATATTTTGATCCTTTTTTTTTTGAACTATCATATTAGAAAGAAACACTAGTAGTCAAAAGAATTCTAGAAAGCCTAACTTCTGTCTTAAATCTTTCATTCAAAGAAGGAATTGGGTCAATTTATCTAATTTATATTGACCTTTCTGTTTTTTGAAGGTCTTATTAAAAGGTTGAAGTATGCATTCAATAAGCCATTCATACTTTTGTTTTTGCAATAATAAAATTATTTCAAGTGTGGGACAAAAAATAAAAATATATGTGGTTTAAAAATTCTTTCCATTACAAAACATATGCGGTTAACACTGGAAAACCAAGACAAACAGGGGTATTGTTTGTACCCTCAAAGGAGGGAACAGGAGTGCCCAGAAAACTATAGGGATCTGTCACCATATCCCTGCATGACAGTTCAAAAAGGTCACCTGCCCTTTCAGTGTTACTTCCGTCAGCTGTACCATGGAAACTGCATTACTTACCTACCTAATGCCATTTACTCACATCTCCAGAAAACAGAAGGTCAGGGAGAAACCAGAGGCTGAGAGATGAGACTAGATCAATGAACATGCCTTATGGCAGGCATGCTCAAGTCACACCTTCAAGAAGTACAAAACTGGGCTGCAACTCTAGCCGTACATGTTCACACTTCATTCACATGTGGGGAAAGTCAGCCGATGTGCATGATCTACATCTACTAAGAGCATGTGGATTTGCTATCAACTGATATTGATGAGTCTTAGAATACTTACAGTTTAGATTTTTGCCTATAGACTACATTATTTGTGCATTTGATTATAGGTACTCAATTTAATTCAACATAATGAGTAGATTAAGTACTTGGAGATAGATAAAGCTATTCAAATAAGCACGGGCCCAGAAATTCCAAGTGTTTTGTCTCAGTGAGTCTGGACTGTACGGTGTCCACCTTGACAAATAGTGAATATCCAGTTATGACACTATGCCAGTTCTGTCCTAACCTTTAAGAGGACTGGAAATTTCCACCTTTCCTTTTATTGAAATATTTGTTCTTGGAGTCCTGAACCATCAGGTAAGAAGTCTGACATCTCTGAGGCTGCCATGTTTTGAGGAAGCTCATTAACCATGTGGAGAAGCTTTGTAAAGGAATGAAGGAAGGAAGGAAGGAGAGAGAGGAAGAAGGAAAGAGTCATTCCAGATGAGGCCCTAGGCATTGCAGAACAGACAAACCATCCCCACTGTCTTGTCAAATATGTTGTCCCAGATAATGAAATTAAAATCTTCTATTATGATAAATTGTTTTAAGCCAAAGAGTTCTGCAGTAATTTTCTATGCAGCAATTGATGACCAGAATTCTCTCTATTTTCTAGTATTCTATTTACTTCCTTGAGCAATTATTATAATATACAATTAATATTTTTAAATTTGTTAATTTACTTATTTAGTGCCTGTTTATAGAATAAAAAAAATCTGTAAAGGCAAAGGTATCACCTAACTTAGACTTTAAGCATTGTTATGGTATTTGACAACAAGTTAGTATATGTTAAAGAAAGGAAGAGGGGGAGGTGATTTGATCATTAGTAACACCAGCTTTTTTTTTTTTTAATCCAACATTATACCATGCTTATACATACAAGTCACACTCAGGTTGACAGAAAATAAGTCAGGAAAGTATTTTTTCATAGTTGATCTTTTTTTCTAAAATATGTGGATAGGACTTTCATCTGCAACTTTCAAAATATCTTTTTTGAAAATGATTCCATAGTTTATCAGAATTCTATTTTATGGTCAGAAATTTAAAGATTTCTCACAATATCTTTAACATTTTCTTACTAGTTAAAATTAATTTTCCAAAATCACAAACCAACATCATAGTCTCAGTAATTAGAATATACCACTATGAGCTATGTATTTCTTCTAAAATGTTATTTTTAAGTAGTCTCTCTTGTTCTAATAAGCAAGTGAAGAATCAAAGAGTGACTTACCAATGGACTTTTCCTGATAAAATTTCACAAGTATGAACTGCACATTTAAATCTGGAATTCCTCCAGACAGATTTAGTGTTAATACCACCAAATGTCTGACGCAAGTGCTGTCAGGCTGATACATATCTACACTCTTTAGACGGAGCAGAAGCCAAGTCAAGAGAAGCAAAGGCCAGATGGTCTAAAAGTTGAGGTCAGATAAATCTTCCCAATATTTTTCACATAGTAAAAATGAAGTCATAGGGCAAACTTGAGTTCAATTTTTTAAAAGGATTGAGATTAATTCCCCATTACCATTTTTTAAAAGACCTATGCTTGACGCAGAAACTTCAGAATGTGAAAAGCCCAGGTTTTATACCATTCAACTTGAGTACTCTCCAATATCATTGATTTATCTACATGTTCATAAGGCAAATCTAAGATTATGCTAAAAAATCAGTAGTGATCCAGTGCCTAAAATGTAGCATTTATAAAACTTAATGTGACATTCAGGAAATGTTTCCATGATTGTCCTCTACCAAATGTTGTGACCCATATATCCTTCATCACCATGTTCCTGCATCCCATTATTGTATATGTTATAATTTTATTTGCAAATCTAGTTAAACTGCAATAAAGTATAGAATAGATATATCAATTGGTATCATAGCTAAAAGGATTTTATTTTTCAATATTTGTTTATAAATAATTAAGTATATAGGTAGATAGATAGACAGAGATATAGATATATCTGTGTGTGTATACACACACACACACACACACACACACACACAGTGCCAAAAAGATATTTTCAGATATATAGCTAAAGTATCTGGATTATTTTAAAAAACAATGAACAAAGTTTTAAAGTGTCCTGAAATAGAGACAAAACTAAGAGACAAAAAAAAAAAAAAAAAAAAAAAAGACCGATTTTTACTCTTCTGTACAGTTAGGTAGGATCATATGATTAAGTGGTGGCCAATGAACTGTGAGCAGATATAATGTGGTCATTTCCAGGCCCAGAAAAGTGGCCCCCATGCTGCTACTTTTTCCCTCCTAAAGTGACCTTAGAGTCATCTGTTACATATGACATGGCATCAGATTGAAGCAGAGTCACCTGACCGGCATCAAACTATAAACAAGAGTAAAACTTTCTGAGTTAAGTTACTTAGGAGTACATGAATTGACTGATGGGTCAGCTTGCAGTAATTACCAAGAATGATACTGGTAATTTAAGTTTCAAGATTTGATTCAATGATCTATAACATAAGATCAAATCCTTTTTTCGTTGGGTAGAAATGATTCCAAGTTTTTAGAATTACATATTAATATTTTTCACTCCTCTATGTGACACTAAGAAAAAAAAATCCATTGAACTTAGAATTCATGATTTCTTTTAAAAATATATAAATGAGAGTATTTTAAAATGATATGTTTTTATTTACAACTCAGCAGTCAAATATAGTTTTTAAAATTATTAAATGAAGGCCTAACCATAAAAGTCATACACTTAACTTACTTGGCGAGTTAAAGTGGCCAAAATATTTATATAAATGTGTATATTGCATATTGCAATATTTACATATGTTCACTGAATACTGAGGACCATTATTATAACTTTAAGTATGTGGATTTCCTGGCCAACAAGTATTCCTTCACAGTATCCATTTACCTTTTCTGGAAAGAGAAAGAAAAACATGATTCTTCATTGCAGATTTACGGCTGTTCTTATAGAAACACAAGGTTTTCTTTATTAGTGTTAGTTTTTCACCTAGTTGCAAGACCACTGTATGAAGCACTAAAACTTTATTTTACAGTTGTTGTGCTTATAATCATATCTAATCTTATAGTTAGTCCTCTTTCTCCTATAAAACAAACAGAAAATCCATAATGATACCTATTTAATACACTGTGGTATTTTTTTTAAATTCTGACTAATAGATAACATTGAAAATGCTTACAAAAGCAAACACACAGAAGTACATCATGAAATAGTGGCTTAAGAAGAGCACAGACAGTAACAGCAAACACCCCATAACACTTATGAGTCTGCCATTGAGCCATGTGGTTTCATATTCTTCCAATGTCCTTAAAATAACTTTAGCAAGTCAGTAATAGAATTACGGATATTTTAAAGATGGGAAAATGAAGCACAAAACACTAACTTGTCAGAGGTCACGTAACAAGTAAATTGGTGGAGGTAGGATTTAAACCTAAGAAAGGTGGTTCCAGGGTCCATATAATTAATCAAAGCAGTATTCTCTCAAATGATTTCATCACAGACAGAAGATTATCTTTATCCCAAGGGTCTTGAGTTTGACTGCTTCTTATTGGTATGTCTCCCCATGCTTGAGTAGAGCCCTAAGAACACAGCAGTCATTCAAAAAAAAAAAATGATTTTGACTTGAGTTAAGAAATTAAGGAAAGATGCCACTTTGGATATTTCTTCTCTCACCAAAAATTTTTTACAAAACATATTAATATCTGGAGAGCAGAATGAAAACAAAACTTTAGAAATCTGAAAACCCAGGGCAGTGATCTGTTTTTATTCCCAAATTCAACAAGAGACTAAGCTGGCATGCCTTTCGGAAAGTAGATGGAGAATTTAAGCAAAACTAGATGAGGTAATTAAACACCCGTGTAGGACATACGGCTTGGAGGTAGCCTCGCCTTGCAAACATATCATCACAAAGGAATGGGAGGATGGGAAGAAAGGTTTCTGAGAATGCGCACGTAGACTGTGGCCAACAGCATACATGAAGACTCTTTATTTTATTTGTATATATATATATATATATATATATATATATATATATATATATATATGTGTGTGTATATATATTTATATTTGTTTTTATTGAAGTATAATCAGCTTACATGTTGTATCAATTTCAGCATAATGTTTCAGTCATACATGACTCGTTATTCTTAAAAGTAAAGAAATCGCATAATTATTCACACCTGAGATCACCCAGCGCCAAAATTTTCCATGTGATTAGATGAGTAACTCATTGGTCAGAGGAAAATCACTATGGAACATAGAGGATTATTTTCCCCCTCTGATTAGATTTTTCTGATTTCTGATTTCTTTTTCAGCCACTTTATCCTTAATTTTTGTTCACTATTTGTTTAATTTAATTTCTTAGAAAAACTATGTCATAAGCCATCTGATGACTTTGTAAATGCAAAGAGCCAATGTTGTGGAACAGACAATCTAATGACATAGTGTTTAGTGTTCCCTAAAGCAGGAGACAGATGAAGAGAAACGGTGAACCGGCAACCTTAGCATAATTAAGACAAGCCTGAGTGCTTGCCATGGTGCCATTACATTAATCTCACATCAGTGGCACCTGGCTAAAATTTATGAGATATGTAAAAGGGGCCTTTCCAACTGACCTTGATAAGGTAGAGTTATTTATCACGTGAGAGAATAGTCAGCAAGCTAGGGGGAATGAGGCATATTAGAAATAAGTTGACAGAGAGATTTAAGGGCAGTGGGCTGCAATACACTTTGACAGAAGAGATCAAGAGAAGGATTTCCAGAACTATGAACTTTAAGCATCCTTGGTAAGTAAAACATAAAACCATACATCATGTTAATAAGCAATATATATGAGAAGGGGTAATAGTAAACGCCAAGTTTTAAACTGATGCCAGTTCATTCATTTAATATTTTTTAAAATATGTGTTTACTGAACTCATAAGACTTTGTGACTATAGTAGATTCCAAATGATTTCACCCCCAAATACGTAAGAAAATATATCACTGTGAGTTCCTTCAGGGTGTTGTCTCATTTTATTCATCATTGTGTTTCCAGGGCCTAGTAGAGAGCCTGGAATATTTTGACCCCAATAAATCACAAGAACTTTTTATGGCTGGCTGCTTCTTGTTCTTTAAGTCTCAGTTCCCATATCACCTACGGAGAGAGGTCTTGCCTGATCACCCCATCAAACAGAGTTAACCACTATAAGGAAACACCTTGTGTATCACCTATACACCTATTACTTGCTTTTCCTCCCTAGCCTCAAGGTCCCCTGTCTTTCCTATTCACCTTTATGTGCCTAACATAGATCCACCACCTAGAAAAGAACATGGTAGGTGCTTGATAAGCGTATGTCAAGTGAAATCAGACAATCACATGAAATGATCTTTCTAGACTTTCACTATACCCTAAAACCACAGTTCTAAAAGCTGGGTACGTTTGGCAGCTGTTATTTTAGAATGAAAGTAGAAAAGCAATCTCAACTTAAAAAAAAAAAAAGCCCAAATTAATAAAATTAATGTATCAGTATTTGAGAGAAAACTTGACTTGCCTCACTTCCTAGTATAATTGGTCACTTTAAAAATCCAATTAACATTCATGCCCAGACAGAAAATTAATCACTTATAACATTTGTTTGGGTTCCAGACCTCCGTTCTGGATCTCTGTCAGAGGTACAGGATATAACAATATTTCAGGGATCATAAAAGTTTTGGATGGTTTCCTTTGCATATATATTGCAGATTATAAAATTCACACTTTTGGGAGAAAGGTATTTTAAAATTAAGTATATCAGAATAATTAAACATTGCTCATTTAATGTGAATTTGTGTATATTTTTGCAACATAACATCATTATTAAATATTTTATAAATAATAATAAGTTGTGAGGGTAGAAGAGAGGGAGAATTACTACACTGAATGTCTCCATTTGAACCTAATTTCTTTTGCTTTCTAGAAATTTTGCAGACAATAATGTAATGATCTATAAAATACCAGATTTAATGTTTATTGCTGAATTTATCTGTCTGTCAGCTCTCCATTTAAATCTACTTCTTAGCATTATTAAAATTCCATAAGGAAAATATTTAAACTTTCTGCAAATAGTAGTATGTTGCTGATTTCTATTTGCTATGAGAATGCTGAGAGAGGGTGAAATGGGAGATACGGTTTCTATTTCATAATTCTGTAACTTAATGATCCTATTTTATTAAAGAAAATCAGCTGCACACTTATCTCATAATTATCATCATCAAAGCAATAAGTGTTCATAATGATTCAAAGTCTAATTCAACAACCATCATATCTTATTTCTGTTCAGCCTCATCCTATCCATTTTTCTCTAACTCTGTCTTCATATTAATGTAATGAGATAACTTTTGCTTTTCTAATTAGTCAAAGGACCAGTGGGATCATCCTCCTTCAAAAAAATATGCCAATGTAAGAGACTTACTTTTTTTCAAAAGTTTGTGAAACTTGGCCATTTATATTGTTTGTGTTGAAATACACATTTCCCTTTAAAATTAAATTGGAATCTCAAGAATGTCCAGGTCATTAGTTTCTAGAGAGAGTACTTAAAATTAAGGAGAGTATCTTAATCTAGGAAAGGGCACAAAAACTCCTTGCATAAATAGGCTTAAAATGCTTAATTGTAAAAGAGAAATGTGATTATATTCTAAAATTTTAGAAGAGAATTATTTCTCCTGACAGAACTCAGAACTCAATTATTTTTCCTTTTCTTTCTTTGTCTCCCTCCTCTGCCCCACTTGAATGATAAAAATTCCATGAGGACCAGGAATTTTGTCAGTTTTGTTCACTTCTACACACTCCTAGAACAGTGCCTGGCACATAACAGCAGGCATTGGCCCTACATTCACTACTGAATGAAAGGATGAATAAATGAATGAATAAAGGGCCAGCATCTTCACTGTCTTTCTTGACTAAATTATACCCATAATGTATCATCTATGATTTCCAGTTACTTTTAACGTGGACAAGACATTTATAAAAGCAATCCAAGTACAAATCTTTCTAGGCATTTAAGTGGATTTTATATTATTTTCTCATCTATACCTAATTGGACAGTAGTTTTATTAATTTATTTTTCTGTTAAAAATACTAAATAATACTTATTTAATGAAACTTAGAATGAGCTTAGTCAGTTCTGTATTTTTTTTTTTAAGAGATGATTCAGATTGCAGTTCAGGCAGAATATTCATTCATGTAACAGACTTTAGTTGGTTGGTTGGTTGATTGGTTGGTTTACCTTTTGACCCCCTTCATTCATTCATTTTCAACTCATTCATTTTTAACAAAGATCAAACAACATATAAAATAATTTTGGTCTCTATAACTGAATTACAATGGAAAGAAATTTCCTTTAAAAATTTGTATATCTGCCTCAGAAAATGGAAAATAAATTGTTTGAAAATAAAATAGGATCCTAAATCACAATGTGATGCCAACACAGACTGAATCAACAATAAAAGGGTGTAGCTCACTACCTGTTTATACACCAGCCATCCAGTTTGCTCTCACAAATGTAGTAGTCATTAGATACCTAGGCAGTTTTTAGTAGTAGCACATGTTCATTAACTTGTTCTTATAGCAACCAACATATTTTTAAGATAGGATGTGACAATCAATTCTGTCAAAACCAGGTGACTTACATCAGGACACTTGATGTCAGAATGGTTAATTCACTTTAAATGTTTGAAAGAAACCAAAAATCTTTAACACATACTGGAAGGTTAATGAAAAATGAAGTGATTAATGAATAGTTTTCCCCAATGACAAGTGTGAAAAAAATCAATATTCAACATCTTAAATTTTTAATAATAAATCAGGCCAAAGTTTGACCAATCACTTTTTAAACTTAAAAGCAGTCGCCCCCAAACACGTCTTAAATGTCTTTCATACATTTTTTTTTTTCTGAAGTGAGCAAAAATTTTCATCTGGAATGTTGCAGTCAAACAACTTTATTCATCGGAAGTCGATCCCAGAACAATGGAATTAGGTGTCAGAAAGAAACAAGACACAGTGGAGAAACATGTAGAACATGTAATAAAAGCATAATGAATGGACTTTAACTTAAAGAAGGGCTGAAGACTTGGAAATAGACTGTTAGAACTAGGTGGGGTCCCAGAAATCTACTCACTCAATCTCCCTCTGCAGGCATCAGAAAGTGTGGGTCAGAGAAGGTAAGCGGTTGCTCATGATGGAAAGAATCAGAATCGGTTCTGAACTCTCTATGCTCTTCATGTTTTGACACTCAAACAATGAATCTGAGGGGAAAATGGTAACAAAAAATGGAGGAAGACCACATTCCTACAGGAATTATTTACTAAAACTGTTCTTTCAATCCCAGCTAGTATCAACAAGCCCTTATTTTTCTTGTTCTGAACTGCACAATTATAATTTTTAAAGATATTTGAAAGGGTCATGGATCTCAATTTTCTCTTCTGCCTACTCTAGTTTACTAGTTTCATTAATATAATTTAGCTGGTTTTCTTTAAAAGATCCTGATGAATTTGCCTCTTTCTTTCCATAATATTTAAGAGAGTATACAAATTATTTATAAAATATAATAGATGTTGTAGGAATGCGTGTATTGTTTAAAAGGCATGCAATGGGTGAAAATTGTTTTCTGAAGTTATAAACTCTTATCAGACTAGAAGACTTTCTTCTAAATTAATGCCACAACCAGTCAAACACAAGATATTTGGAAAACAGAAATCATCCATCTCACTATTGATTCCTTCGTAACCATGAATTTCTTAAAATTTTTATTTGTAATAGTCAGGCTTATCACAGATTATAGCTCCAGCTCTGCCACTGAGTCATTTTGCAACCAAGTTTATAATCACTTTAGCTTTCTGGATTTCATTTCCCTTACCTATAAAATGAGGAAGTTGGAAAAAAAAAAGTTACCGCTAAAGTCCTGCCAGATTAATCTTTTATATGGACAGTGCTGTATTAGGCAACATAGTCCAAATAGAAAATAGTCTATTTCACTGACTATCAGACAACATTATGATAACCTGAAAATTTAGGCATTTTCTTAAATTTTAATTCTAAATGATCAAATTATTTATTGCAATGTTGGTGTATGACATGAAATTATTTTAAAATATATTTTTATACCCTGGCACACAATGTATTTTATACAGTAGACTTTTAGTTTTATAAATTCATCATGTGCTCAATGGCATGGATTCTGCAGTCTGGATTAGACAATTTGATTGTAATATGGTACTTTACAACACACTGAACAGAGTTGCACAAATTACCCTTGTTACTATTTTGAAAGGTAAGTAAGCCTAAAATTCTATTATGCCACACACACAGGCACAGACTTTGAATGAACAGAAAGATGCTGTTTGGGAAATGATGGAAAAAATAATATACTAATTTAAGCTTTGTGGTATTTAATGAACCCAATAATGTGCCATAGAGACTTTGGGACATTAAATGCAGAAATTTTCTAGAAACAATGCACTGCCTTGTAAGGGGAGAACAAGATGGCAAAGAACTGAAAGAAACCAGAGTTACCCAGATGGCTGGAACACGGAGAATTTGAGCAAGTGATATAACTGAAATGGGTAAGCCTGACTGAGACAAATAAAAATTTTAAGAAATTCGTGGTTACCTGTCTCCCAAATACTGGTCACAGATGTTAATTAATAATGATCAGTAGCTCTTTGAACTCTTGAAATCACTCCCCTCCAAAAAAAATCTTTTTATCACAACATCTTGCAATGTGGCATTATCACCCTAATTAATTACAGGACACAGTCTCTGAGAGACGTTGTGACTTATATGAAGTTACATGTATAACTTCAGACTGCCCATCACATTTATTTCAGAAACATTTCAAGACCAGTAAGGGTAAATGATATGTTTATTATTCACTATGGAAAAAAGTAATGGAATATACTTTATACCACTCCACAAGCATTTTCCCAACTTGGCTAAATTCTGGAACTGTTAGAGTCACTTGAGATTTTTCTGGCTCCACCCCAGACCTACTGAATCAGAATCTCCAGGGAAGGTGCCTGGGAATTTGTCTTTTTAAGTACCTCCCCAGGTGATTTTGGTAATTAGCCAACTTTTGGAGACCCTAGTAGTACTACTATTGAAATTAAGAGGATGCTGTCTTACAAGTTTAGAATGTTCAGAAGCAAAATACACTTACTGTAAAATTGGCTCAATCCAGTTTCTCTCTTACAAACAGGCAAGATAGATGTCTTTGTCACAAGTGAGTAGACAAACTGCCAAATACCACCTATATTTCTGGGTCAGAGACAGATTGGAGCTCTACCAAGAGAAACTGGGCATTCATACTTGGTCTATTTCCATGGCAGGGACAAAACAATGCTAATCTTACTGGTCTTTTCATTAAAGAATAAAGCAATCTCAGGGTATTAACTGCTGACAGTAACGCAGATCACGGATTTCACGGATTAACCAAACCAAAAACAATCTAGAACATGTCCACAGAACAATTCTTTGTTTGTGTAGTACAGAAGGCAAAAAAGTAATCAGTCTGACTTGAACTGTTGGGTTTAATGACTCAATATAACATTTGCCATATAAGAATTCATATGCCCATCAGTATAGTAAGTCTCTCATAAACGCTTAGAGATTCTCTGTTATGATGTCATATAATGTGAATAGTACTCCACCACTGTTGTCAAAATAGTTTCACATATATTAGCACACTTTATCCTTACAATAAAGCTGTGAAGTAGACAGGAATTCTCAACAAATTGAAATGATTATTCTAGCTAAAATGTATTTTTAGCAGAAAGCAAATATCCTGAAGTGTATCTGATTTACTTTTGATTTCATGCAAAACAAGATATACATCACTCCTTACACTCTGTGAAAACAGTTTTAAGCCCTAAAATACTCATTAAATTCTCTTTCTTAAATGAAAAATGATTTATGCAACACTAATTTAAATGCTGAATTTGAGTTTAAAAAATAAAGTGAATCAAGTAATCAGGCTTTACTATTTTAAATATCAGGCATATAGATCCTGATTTATTTCATCAAAACCATTTCTCAGCTACACCAAAAACTGTGGATCCTTTTTCCTATAAAATGGCTCAGCTAAAGAATAGTGCCAAGAGTGAAATACTAAAGAAAAGATTTTGCTCATGAAGACTGGAAATTTTTTAAGATTAATATTGTATTTATCCACATGCTAATTAAAATTCAAATTCAAGATTATTATTCTTTATTGCTTTTGTTCATTGGTAATTGTACCCTTTATTCTTCCCTACTAAAATCCCAACTTTCTAACATTGTCTCAGTGTTATTTTTTTTGTTAGAAAGACTTCAAAGATTAACGTCAAAAACTTTTTTTTCCTAGATAAAGTGAGCATAGCTAGGAAAGTGACCATGTGACGAGAAGGCTGTTAAAGCCAAATATTCAAATACCAATTATGACAAAGAACTACTTAGGCACATAACAATTTATCAAAGTTATTATTCAACTTAATATTATCAACAGGTTCCGAAAACAATATATGTTTTTCTCGTGAGAGAGACTCCATCTGAGTTTCTAATTAAATCACTTTTGTATAGTTCCTTTTCTTCCCTGCACAAAAGGTCTTTTTTCCCTCCATTCTTGCTCTCCTTCTTTCTTTGTTGATACTGTTTACTTCCAAGCCTGCCTCTGAACTCTCTGTCTAATTAGCTCTTGATAGATCTGCTGCCCTGTTTCCACAAACATTTAATTCTGCCGTCAGTCCCATTTACATTACAGCATGTTGTATTGTCTTTTACCAGCCTAATTTTGTTTGAGTGAATGTAAATCCCATTAAACAGTCACCTATTAGACTGTGGCATATAAACTCCAAAAGCCTCTTTATTACAAGGGTGAACATAAGGCCCAATTGATAAAAGATTTCTGGGACATTTTAATTTGTGGTCTACTTCAAATATTCTGTCTGCTTTAAGCTTAGGCAGCTCACTTTTTCAAAGTATTTGACAGAACATCTGAGAATCTTTCAACCTGAATAATAAACACAACTTGTTTGTTGTCTTTAGAAAAAAAATACATATTTACTTATACCTAAACATATGTTAAAGATGTACTTCTTCTTTTAGTCATTTTATTTTTCCCTTGGTAATCTGACTATATTATTTTCAAAAGAGTGCATGAAGGTGTTTACAAATATCAGAATGGCTTGCAGATGTCTCTGGAAAGAGTTCTTCTTCAATACTAAACAACTGTGCAGAAAAGGTGTTTTCTGATGAGTTTCCTGAAGAAGGGTAAGACATAGCATTCTAAGGTGCAGCCCATCCAAAGGCATGCAGATGTTGACATCAAAGATAGTTTCTTCTAATGAGCTGAATGCAATTTGATAGTCCAAAACAAGAGAAACAAGATGTCAGAGATCATTAAAAGTTCTGGAAAGGCAAGGTAGTCAGGGTTAGTAATATTTATACCAGTAAATTCGATCAAGTTATTGCCAGGTACTGGTTTCTATCTAAGTGAGGGCTCAGTATAGACTTTCCCCAAAGCTGAGTGAATCATTCAGCACTATGGTCACATAATTGTGTGGTTTAAAGTAAGGGTGAGAATGGCTTTCTTTCCATTTCCTCCTGGTAATAAACTCAGAAAGACACCCATGAAGTGCAAACCCTAATGCACAAAATTATTTCTCACCCCTGCAGGCTTGTCAAAGCCAATATTTCAGGAAAGCACAGGTTGCTGAAGGGGACTGTGATTTTTTTCTCCTGCTGTTAGTCTCTAAGGACAACAAACATTCCAAAAAAGACTGTAGCCAAAATTGATAATAACTTCACACAGCTCTTTTGCCATGACGGCAAAAGCCACAAGAAGACTGAATAGGTAATGGGTTAGATGTTAAGTCACAGCTATTTGTGTAAGAATAAAAATACATATGGTATCAAATATTACTTATGGAGTCAACCTGGATTAAGAATTGAAACAATCAAGGAAATAATTTTGACAAATACATGGACTGTAAAGTGAATAATTACTAACATACGTTCAGCTTGCTGTAATAAACATAAAAGAATATCGGTAAAGTACTTAAACTGAATGGTTTATGTTATTTTAAGAACATAAGTGAAGGGGAGGGGCAAAATAAGGAGTATGGGATTGAGAGGTACAAACTACTATGCGTAAAATAGATAAGCAACAAGGACATATTGTACAGCACAGTTACATTGTTTTGTAACAACTTTAAATGGAGTACAATTTACAAAAATATTAAATCACTATGCTGTACATCTGAAACTGTAAATCAACTATACTTCAACTTAAAAAGAGCATGAAAAATTACAAAACAATTGAGCATCAGAAATGGATTTATAATGTAAGAGTTTATGTTAATACCCATCAATATGCAGCTTTTCAAGTAAATATTACATAAATCTAAACTCTTGAATACTCAGGCTCAGAGATACCCAGGAGTATATGCAAAAGCAGTTTTTTTGGATAGTAGGCTCCTCATTGCTCTCTACATGTGTTTCCATTTGGGTTAATAATTTGATCAGTTATTATATGTATGAATTTGACAAGATTGCTTATCTTTCTGCCCATTACATAGTTTTAAGGATGTTAAGTTTTAACGTCGTTATCAGCTATAATATATTCAAGTAAATCATAATGGCTAACATGTGTTTCATGCTGGTCCCCTTGGCTGTTCCCTCATGATCACCTCAAACTTAATGGAGACCAAGATTTCAAAGAGAGAGATGGGTTAGTTTAGTGTCACTTGTTCCCAAAATAGATAACTGACTATCTTATTTTGGTTCTTGTGGTTTACCAAAGTTTTTTTTTTCCTGAAATATTAACATTATTATTTTAAAATATGACTAACTTCAAAAGGAAATTATTTTTAAAGTTGTTCAAATATTTTAAGTGGGGCTAGAAGCAACATAAGTGATCCATAGTAAGTATATTGATGGAATTTGAAAGTCACCAAGCATATGAAAGTTTCTGGATCCATATAGGTCTCTGTATACCTACAACGTTTATAGAAGTAACTTTAGTGACTTTTTAAAATAGATATCTGTATATTATATCGGGTCATGGCATATAATCTGTATGACTATTAGATGGGTTACAAAATCTCTGAGCCTCGGGTTCCTCTTTAAAAATTGCAAAAAATCTAAATTGTTAAGATTAAATGAGACCATTATATAAATAAATACTTGCTAACTTCTTAATACAAATCACAAACTGTAATAGGCTGGGTACACAGCACTGAACAGTCCTATTTCTCACAGAGCTAAAGTGAAGAAGGCCTCAAAAAAAACATACAATCACACCCCTTGTCCTCTATAACAGACAGTGGTGGCCACAGTTTCGCCTCTTCAGCATGTTTTTCCTTTCCCCTTCTATTAATTAGATTTTTCATTTTAAAGTGAACCTGTTATGAGAAATTCTTGTAAATGGATCCCTCTACCTATCTATGACATGAGTAGCCAACCACAAGATTCAACCCTAGTCAACGAGATGACCTTATATTCCTGTTCACAGTGACGGGACGCTATCTGGTAAGAGGCGTGTCCTTTGCGTAAGAGCACAACTGTGAAGATAATATGAGGACAGAAATGCTTTGAGCCCTTTTTGTCACAATTTGGGAAAAGTCTGGCTGAGAAGGAAGTCAAAAGAGAAAAGTAGACCTGAGATATTAAGACAGTAAGCTGGTGTCCTAATGACATGGTTTCACTCCCAAATCTATGTATGTTTAAAGCCTAAAACATTCCCCGACTTCCCATTTTTGTGAGCCTACAAAGTCCCTTTGTTTAAGCTAGTTTCAGACCAGGTTTCAATCATCTGCAACCAAAATAGCCTATAATTATAGGGACAGAGGACAATAGTAGAGTAAAATGAGGATAACACAGTGCTTCAAGCAGAGAAAATATCAGGAAGGTTGTGTATGAGATAAGGAGGATATCAGTACATTTGAGGAATTGTGAACATAATAGTGTTATCACTGTCACCATAACTGTAACTTTTATAGCTTCTTCTAGGTCTGATTTGAGGCCCTGGGAATGATACTTCACCAGACTCCCACCAGACTACCTTTTCATTTGAAATTTGTCTTTTATTTACTCTACCGGGCAATGAAGTGGAAGGATTTTTTTTTTTTTTCTAAATACAGATGTTATACATAAAGGCAGCAAAGAGAAAGGCTTAGACATGGGAAAGGAAAGAGAGAAAAGTCTTGGTGAGCCACTAGGCTGACAGCCTTGGGAAACCCAAGGAGAGTGTATGAAAAAGACCCCCCCCCCCGACATAGCTGAGCAGAACACCGGAAAGGAAAGAAACTGAAGACAGAGACTACCTATTCCCCAATTTTGCCTAAGGCTAGCCCTGGCTACATAGTTCATCATATGCTTTAAATGAAATGAGGTGGTTTAAAATATTGCTTTCCACTAATATTTATTTGAAAAACTTATTTTTTTGAAGGAAATGAATTTAGTAACTTTGAAATCTGCCTTCACTGGTTTACTCTGGTTGTTTTAGAGTAAATGGTTATAAGACAGTTTGATAGATGGTATTCTTTCTAAGTAAAGAACTCTTGAATTCTTAAAACCTGATACCTAGAGTATCTTTGGATAACTGACAGTTACTTTGACTAACAGAAGTTACATTCAACAGAATAGAAAGGACTCATGAGAAATTCTCTGAGTTAGTAGATATCTGATAGAGAATTTATAATTGTCAAAATTCTATACAAATTATTTGTTGCAATACCTCAAGATCCTGAGTCAGCCATGCTTACACAAGCAAACTTTCCTTTACTGCCTTTCTTTATGTATCTATGGTGCCTATTAATATAGTACCTGAGTGAGATTGTTTAAATTCAAAGGGAGTTTTTGCCTGAAGGAGGACAGCAGAATTGGGCCCAATGGGAGTTCTATCTGAGTATCTGAGGGCAAAATTTAGCCTACTGGAAGGGCAGTTATTAGCTAGGGATTTAACTACTACAACAAAGTTTTAAGGAAGAAAGGAAATGACATATGATAGGGGCTTTTTTGTTCCCTCGCTTTTCCCAAGTAGAATTATTTTGATAAAAAAAAATTAATTGGAGAGACTAGCTCTACATTAGAGCATCCTGAAATTAGGGTTTCAATCTGTAAGTCCTGAATATCGTTCAGATTCTCTGTCATATTAATTCTATGGAAGATTTAACTGAGAAGATTTAACCTGTCAGCCTTGCAAAAAAAAAAAATAGTATGAAAATACGAAGTAAATATCTCCTCTATATCTAGCATGTATCCAAAGCCTTAACTATAAAAATGTCTTATATAAGATTAAGAGTCAATAATTTCAATAAGCAAATTAGCAATCTTTTTTAGATTAGGAAAAAGAAATATGACAAACATCTATTTTTACTGCATCATAATAGCATCTGTTTTAGCCTTTTTATTCTCATATTTGTATTTTTAAATGACCCAAATCATATACGAACATATATACACCCTTGTATAAACGCACGTTCATATTTACATATATACATTATTTAACGATAGGGGAAGAAGGAATAAAGCACAGTCCATTTTGACATTCACACATAATCTTGTTCTCCTCTCCTCCTATACCCAAAGTCACCACTGTAAGTCTGACTAAGTGCACTTCCAGCTACCCTTATACATACACATCATACATATATGCAAATAATATAAGTATTATTTGATATCAATGTAGTAGTCTTTACCATGTAAAATGATTCAGTGAGGGAAATGTAAACTTAAAATCCAGAATGTAAACTAAAAATTCTAGACTCACACACCTCAATGGAAATGGATGCCAGAAATCATCTCTTGTTTAATAGCTATGGATTCTCTGCCCAAGGGGAGACAGGCTCCTTGGGGCACATAACTAATCAGTGGTGGACTTCTAATGAGGTAAGATCTCTTACTTTCTAGTGAGAAGCTTTTTCCATAATGACAGGTTATCACTTGTTAACAGTAACATATCATGTGCTACGCTGTGTGTCTTCTCATGTATATATGTGTGTCTGTGTGTCTGTCATATGTGTAAGGAGTGAAAGCGTATTAATAGACTATTAAAGGTGACAAAGAGAAACTATCAGTGACATTAATTCAGTGTGACAAATACTCAACATGTACCATGTAGTAGGCATTATTACCAGGTAATTTAAGCACAAAGAATCAAAGAACAAAAAAGAAAACACTGTTAACTTGGAGCTTACAGTCTAATTGAACAAGACCAAAAACACACAACCACAATGATAGTGTGTGTATGATTCTAAGTGTGTAAAAATGATTACTCTAGTTGAAGGTTGTAAGAGACCCCAGAGAAAAGGCAACTGCTTCCACACTTTTGGATGTTTTCCATGGCTATTTCTTCCAAGTATTACCTCTACAAACCTACACTGCCAGGTGGAGCAGGAAATTTATGGGAGAGAGAGCTATACTTCAGCCATTTAGATCTGAGTAGTAGAATCATAATACCGTTATCTGCCCAAGCATGTTAAAGACTGAAATAGCTTTTACACAGCCCATGACAACAACACTTCCTCTAGACTCTAATAATTAATTAAAGAGAACATAGAAGAACAGATGATTCTAAGGGACACTTCTGGGCATAAATTGATAGTCCTGTATATATTTTAATCAGCTTTTGTATAAACTTAGATATTTTTTAAAGACTTTATAATGGACTTTTTCTTATGGAAAGTGAACAATTTACATTAAAAGTAAGTTAATTTCGTTGATAATGGGAAATTACACCCATTTGTGCAAGGATGATAAAACATGCTTTAAATGTGTGGTTGCATCACATGTGCCATAAGTTATTTCTTTCAAACATTATCTCAGTACATATATATATTTTATTTCTTTTATATGGAGTTCAATTAACTAGGTAGATGTAGTAAGCAGCAGACTGCTGGACACAAAGTAGTTGTTCAAAAATAATCACTGACTAACATATATATATATATATGTATATATGCTTTTATTCTGGGTTACAAAGTCTGAATTATTTTTAACCGTATAGTAACTTAAATCAAATACTTAGTTAACTACAGAAATCAAGTGTAACACACTGTATAGCAAGTTCCTAATAAGCACTCTGCTTATAACATAAAGATTTTCAGGATGTTTAACTCTATTTTTCAAAAATAATTTATCAGGCTCCATCAGAACAACTGTAGTAAAGAGAATATGGAAGAGAAAAGGAGAATAGCATATTTTTTAAAGTATAGTTTGAAATCATACTTTTATTTTGCAAGTAAAATAAATTTAGAAAAGATGTTCTCCAAAATTTTATTTTTATAGACACAAAATGAGGTTCAGAGAAGTGAAATATTTTGCTTAATATTAGAATTTGTTAGTGGCAGAAATGTGACTAGAACTTCCTACCTCTAGTACAATGATCTCTAAACATCCCACCAATTGTAGAATTAATATTAATTGTGATGATAATTCCCATTAGTTATATCATAGATAAAAGTAATGATTTAGTCAAGCATGAGAATATCTCTATTCCAATGAGTTCAGACTCAAGATCAGCCAACGTGAAAAAAATTTTGACAGATACAGTTAAGTAATAGGAAAACATTTATATTTAATTGCAAATACACAGTAAAGAACAAGTTTAGATTTCTGGATGCTTTCAATGGCCATTATTGCAACAGCATTATGATGGTGTTTGTAGAAAGAGAAAAGAAGGGTAGTGACAAATTTTGTAACCTAGGAAACATTCTGAACCTTTCTGTATGAAACTAAAAGTTTAAAGATTTAAATTTTATTTGTCTACAAATGTAATGACTAGATTAAGTAAAATATGTTGAAAACTCAATGAGAAGAGATTGCCTTCAATTCCATTTTTCATTACAAAGTAGTGAACTCAAATTAAATCAACAGACTAAAAAGGGCCCCCAAGAAGTCTTATCGTAAGTACATACATATGTAACTCCTAGAAAATAAAAATACAAATGGTATTAAGTTAATTAAACAAGGAGGCCATTAGACTGAGGTGGCTGTAACTTCATGGTGCCCTATGTAAGCAAATCAAAACTTAAGCCTGTAGATGCCTCAAGGTTATGAAATGCAGACGCTAGGGACAACCAATCACAAACAGCCAACTAGGCTCTAAGTAACAGCTAATCAACAGTTTCCTTTCTTTGCTTTCCCACTTCTCTATAAGTCCTCTCCTCTGGCTCCTGTCAAGGAGCTCTTTTAAGCTCTTTTGGTTTGGCACTGCCCCAATGCAAATGATTTTTGCTCAAATAAACTCGTAAAAATTTTAATATGCCTCAGTTTATCCTTAACAATGGGTATAGATGAAAAGAAGCTAAAAAGACAAAGCAATCTAAACAAGAAATAAATATCAATCTATTGACAGTAGCTCCAGATAGTGACCTAGGGAAAAAAAGAATTTCAAGCACTATCTGGAAAAAAATCCTGAATAAAAACCTAAGAAGTCAAAAGTCGATGTAAATACACTTGTAAGCAGATAAATATTATTTTTAAACTTACAATTTGGAAGCTACAGATTGCATAAAAATAATAAAAATAATTCTAGAAAATATTTACTTTAAAAATATCTCCACAATAAAAATCCAGTAATTTCATTATTCAATATAGCTCTCAATATTGGAAAATAGCTCCAAATAATTTTTTAAAGCATGAAGACAAAAAGCTATTAAAAATTATGCAAAACTACCATTATCATATGTCATTTTCTTCACATTTCAATTAATGATAACTAAATGAGTTGAGAAAAAGTCATATAATGATATATAATAACACATGATATATATAAGATGATGTATACACACATACATACACATATATACATTATTCCAGATACTAAATAGTATTTTCTTCTTCCAGTTTCCTTAGAAAATCAGAATCATAATTGATTCTGAACACACAAAAAAAAATGTATTTCCTTTGACAGTACTAACCAAATTGATCAAATAATACAGGGATAATCTCATAATCACTGTCACTATAGTATTATGTGAATAAAATAAATAAACAAAATAAAACTATATTTCTGAGGATATCATTTATATTCTACTTTTATTTTGCTATTGTAAATATACAAACATGAATCATATACAATCGTATTATCTAATTCAACCCAACAGAAAAACTATGTAGAAGTGTAT
The DNA here is from genome assembly GCF_036321535.1 of Camelus dromedarius. Lineage (NCBI taxonomy): Eukaryota > Metazoa > Chordata > Mammalia > Artiodactyla > Camelidae > Camelus > Camelus dromedarius. Next base: position 63,134,423 of record NC_087439.1, on the reverse strand, counting down.
ATCATGCAAAGTAATTTATGTATTACTTATTCATTTTATTTGAAATTAAAAAAAATTAGGCAGAAAACTAAAAGTACACTGAAAGTATATTTGTGTCTCATTCTTACCCAATCTAAAATATAAATAAAATATCTGTATCGGAGGATGATGTTTTTGCAGTAAATTGCTTTATTTTCTCCATCTCACTTTCTCTCATATCACTCATAATGTTATGTCTTAAAATAACAGTTATTATTATAATACTTAAATCTTATATACATAAACTTGTTTCAACCTGTAAAGTATAATACATGTTAGCTATTGTTATTGTACCCAATCTCTTTATTAAAAGCGGTGACTTTGAAATTTGTCAGAAACATCTACTTTTATAACTATGTATGTGGATTCTATTGAAACTATACTTAGAATATTTGAAAAATCCTTAAACATATACTTTTTAAAAGTCAAAAATACTTCATACTACTTAGAATCCTTAAAACTATCTGAAAGTTAGTGAAATATTGAAATTTGAGAATTAAGGATAGTGTAATAAAACCACATTTTAAAACTATGTGTATATATACAGATAAATAAACAACATAGTTCTATTTACCTACTCTAAACAGCTTCAAAAGTCGGGTCAGGAGAGTGAATGACTGTAGGGACTCGATAGAGTGTAAAAAATGTGAATGCATAAATCTCATTCAGGTTCATTTCCATATGCCCTAAGGGCAAAGCCAGGCACGAAGCCTTCGCGTGTTACCTACCGAACTGGGTCATACGTGGCGATATTTGCTGTATGGTCTTGTGATGAGGCAGCATGGGGAGAACCAGCTGGCCCAGGCTAATGCACCATCTGGGCTGAAAAAATATTGCCAATTCCATTGGCAGAGGGGAAAGAGTGAGTCTGCAATCGAGCTATAAATCACAAGCAGGTCTTGCAAGTTGTCAATTAAAAGTCTGATATATCGATGTCCTCAATGCATGGATGACTTCTTGCTTTTTAAATATCACTATTTACATAATAAAATCCTCTTAAATAGCAATCTTTACCTAATAAAAAATTATTTGAAGCACCCATAAGGAACAAATCAGCATATTAAGAATGGTGATTTAGAACATTTAAAAAAAAAAATCAAGAAAAGACTGATTGGTTTATCACACAGATGTGGAGAATTCCTAAGTGTTCAAATGACATAGATTTTAACTTTAAATTTAAAATAAATAGAATTTTCAATGACTATCTTATCTTTATGCATTTCTCTGTCCCAAAAGAGAAGAAAGTCCATATACTAGCACTTCTTTTTTCATACATGCACACACAAATTATTGCCCATCACAACATTATGAGCTAGTAAAAAGAAAATGGTTTGGGGTTCAGGTAAACTTGAGCTCAAATCTCTGTTTTGTTGCATACTCATTCTATGGCATTGTGCAAATTAATCTGTGAATCACAGTAATGCCACAGTGATGCAGGAAGGGTTAACAATAATATATGTAAAGTAACTAGGACATAGGAGCTGTACAGTAAATGAGAGCTGTATTACTGTGATGTAGGAAAATGATACATTTGCACAGTCTTTGATTTAAATGTTGTTTATGTTGTTTCTAATCAGAGTAAATATATGAATTTTAGTCAAAAAGCAGAGAACATAAAATTCAAACTGATTAGCCCTAAATTTTTTTTTCCAGGTATTCATCAAATTCACCACTACACTCCATGCAGTCAACTCTTTAATGGTTTTATTTTCTAATTTGTATTATGAGGTTACCTCAATCAGATGACCCTAGGATTGATCAAGCTCTGTTGCCAATCTATAAAAACCTTTGGGATAATCACTAGACAAGATAACTCAGTCAATAACTACTATTCACTGTGAACTCAGTATGTGAACAGCTCTCTGTTAGGTACTTTAAAAATGTTATTTCAAATTTAAGCTGTAAGGATATATGAGCAACTATAGGGATCACCATGATGGTCAGCATTCAGACTATGGTTATCTTTGATCAAGGTTGAAGCATCAGAGAGGGCTCGACAGATATTACAGGCTCTTTGCAGCTTTCTACCAACTTCTACTCATCAATGTATATCCCTAGGACAAGGTAGGACAATTATAGAATAGAATGGAATCTAATCAAACGCAGGACTGATGCTTCCAATAAGGGAATTCCATCTGCTTCTAATCCAGAAAAAGACATTGCTATACTGAATCTGAAATGCTATACATAACAGTTTTCCAGTAATACACAGAAATATTTTAAGGTCGTATACTAGAACTTAGAGGAGTATCAAAATAAGTGTATTCAAAGGAACGAAATTAAATCAGTATATCCTGTTCACCATCTTCTCCCCCCGGCTCTATACTGGATAACCTGCACCCTCGACCCTCCCCTGACATGCTCTCTACTCTCCTCTGTGCTTCAGGAGTCTGAGACTGCACCTTGTTTGCCAGCTGGCTTCCATCTGTATGTGAACAGTCTGAGAAGGAGTCTGGACAGCAAGAGGACAGAGACTTCCAAGTATTCACTAGGACTGGGACCAGGGCGAGGCAAGCGAGGAGCCCAAGGTGTAAATTTTAAAGAGGAAATCACTCTCAGGTACTAACCAATTCACCCACCCCATTTCTAGTAACAAGTCTACATCCCTCAACCACTGTAGCTCCCTCAAAATATACTCCCCTGAGTGATTCCAACTCTTACTAAACTCCCATAGCGCTGGTTAGCCCTAAACATGGTTATAACTCACTAATGTGGCTAATCTTTGCCTCACCATCCCTTATTTATTCTCTTCCTGGCTCATACCTCTTGTCAAATTCTCTTTTTTGCAGGGTCTCTGATAAAGTGTCATTTCAGGGTTTTAAGTCAACTGACAAGTATGTTGTTCACAACTGAGTACAAATTTAGCACTACCATCATTTCTTGAGTAAACAAATATTTGTAAGCATCATTATTCATATAAGAAGTCGCCTTAAAATTGTTAGCAATACATAATCCACTTTAGATTATTAAATAAACCTGTTTTATTTAACTAAATTTAAAATTAATGTGTGTGTAATATATACACGCAAAAAAACATTTTATTGAAGCAAAATCAATCTGTTGTTGGATTTGATATCTCTTTCTTCTTCATGCCTACCCAAAATGACATTTGAAACATTAATGAAACCTTTATGATCAAAACAAATAAATTCTATAGTAGAAATGAGATCCCATTTTGCCTATTTCTTAATAGCTAATGACTTGTAGTTCATTTTGTCACAAATGATATTAAAATATATGTTTTTGATAAAATGATACACATAAAGTTAATATTTTCATGTTGTAAAAGACAACTCTGAGTGTAACAGACATTTCAATTTCAGCTTATCCACAACAAATAAAAAATAGCATGGAAATTAAAATATGTCCTTATTTGAAGATAGAAAACACTGCTCAAATCTGGTGCTTTAATTTTTTTTCAGATGTGTTTGCTTGAAATGTGAACAATTGGGGACAATGTATCATTATCTTACCGTAATCCATTATCACTAACAGATTTTTTAAAAGGAGAATCTTTTGGGAATTGAACATTTTATAAAGAACTTAAAAGATAATTTGGTCAATAGCCATAGGTCTAGATACTGTTTTGAATTTTTGACCTCTCTAGACAGTAAATTTTATTGATACTCAATTCTTCTGTGCTTGAAGATCAATCATATTGTATACTATTTGTTAAACATGGTAGAGAATATGTACATTTTGTACATAGAGTCAAATGTTTTACATGGGCTTCACTTCATGGATTAATACAATCACAGGTTTATCTTTCTGTGTAATGTAATTCAAAAGATAAAAATTGAAAATTTGCTATAGTGTAACTTCCCTTGAGAAATTAGGAAACCATATTCTGTATCTACGATAAAACAGTTTTCTCTATAGAAACAGAAACTTGAGAGTACTTCTCCTTATTGGAGAGTAGGTTTCTTTAAGAAACCGCCATAACTAGTTCCTCAGCCCTTGCCAAGTCTACAAGGTCCTTTAAAGAACCTCCATAAAGGTTTAAAAAAAAAGGGGGGGGGGTTCTTTTTCCCTGTTTTTCCTGGAGAACTCACTATCTCCTATATCCAGGACCCTGCCATCATCATTAACCCCACTCTTGATCCTCAGTAAACCTATCAATACGCAAGACAGTTACCAAGAACTTAAACAGAGGAATCAAAAATATGTTCTTTTGCACAGGTGCCTTCACAACATACAGCAAAGTCAGACACACAGCAAAATGATGATCTCTACTGGGAGGGAAATTAGGTGAGGAGAACCTAGAGGATATAGTAAATGTCATATCAACCAATGCCTAAGAAAGTTTTAGAAATTGGGATGCCAGGTCCTAAATGATTGCTTTAAAGGAGTATATGTCATTTTCTTCATTCTAGAAATAACATATTAATCTTTATGCATTCTGTAGCAAGTTCCCCTTTCATTTTGAAATGTTTTCCTCCACATGATAATAATAATTATCCTAATGAGAGGTAGCATTTATTGTGAGCTCAGTTTTCCAAGTGCCAACCACAGGGTTAAAGGCTTTACATAGATTATCTCATCTAATCCTCCTAACAATCTGTGAGGAGGGTATTTAATTTTTGATCCCATTTTACAAATCTAGGAAGTAAGGCATAATTAACAACACTTCCCAGATCATACAGACCTAATAATACAGTAAATAAATCTAACAAGTCAAACCACTCTGCTACAGTTCCCTGTATTACAAAGAAGGTAGCCCGTTACAGTTCACAACGACCTCAGTTATTTTTGCTATAAATTTCGGAATCATTTATGGACAATTAAATTCTAATACTGACATTAGTGTTAGCCAATCTCTTTGAAGAAAGCTATGACCATCTTAACGTCGAGATACAGAATTTATGGGAAAAGTCTAAGTTGTTTACGAAAGTATGCTATGAAAAAATAGGGTACGCAATACTTTTCATTGTTTTAGAAAACATGCAATAATATACAGCCCTCCTTTGGTGTGCATTGGGGATTAGTTCCAGGAGCTCCCCGCAGATCCCCAAATCCGATGATGCTCAAGTCCCTTATATAAAATGACGTAGTCCAATGAATGCAATCAACCCTTGGTATCTGTGGTTTTCATCTCTGGAGATTCAACCTACTGCCAATCAAAGCTGAAGCCACAGATAAGAAACCCGAAGATACAGAGGGCCTACTTTACACGTTCTTAAGGGCACTTATTCTCTGCACTAAAATTTACTGAGTTACAACTATTTACAAGGAACTGTCTTAGGTGGTGTGAAATCTCGCCTAACTCCCTCTGAGATTTTACTTTGAGTCTCATTACTGACTATCTATGTATAATAATGGCATGGATACAGAGGTAACGATATAGCATTATTTAAAAATAATAGCCCAATAATGTCAGCATGGTTTCACCATCCCAGGCATCAGGATAAGCAGCAGGCTCCTGAAAAGTTAGATTTCAAGCACTAATGAGCAGTGATAGCCAACAGAACAGCGGTCTGTTGTTTGCAAAGATTGCTGAATCCCTGTAATATTTTCACAAACTATCCATCGCTTTCAATTCAGCTCATTTTATTCACAGTACTGCAGCATAGCATGGCAGAAATTTTGTTGGTTTTTAGTTTGACATTTTAACTACCGTGTCCTACATTAGATCAGTTGGAGATAGCCTCCAAATGGGACTTGCAGAAAACAGCAGGTTTTTCTCTTTTTCTTTCCACTCAGGTATAAACTTACGGCCCCGTATTTTCATTTCTTCTCCTTTCTTACCTAAATCATTGGAGCAAAAATGAGGAAAGTCATTACATCAGCGAATTAGTTCACTCAAGCAGTAGCCTCAAACCACAGGTTAATTTGAACTGTTCAAATATAATTACTTAAAAAGGAAAAGATTCATTACTTTTGTGGTGTTTGCTGGTTCATTGCACCATTGTCAGAGATTGTCAATAAACAAATTACATCTAACACTGTGCCCTTCTGCTGAACAGGTCTCCTGAGATTACCTACTTGCACATTATGCTTTGTTTCATTTTTTGTGTGATCCATATTCACATGCTCTTGGTTTTAACATTTTAAAACACTCAGTTTCACTTAATGATTATATAAAAGCAATGTAAGCAATCTAATATAAATAGGACACTTAAATAAAACATTTTTGTTGTTACACAGGGTTTGCTTGTCTTTTGTATGTTTTTTAACCAGAAGCCTCATGAAATTGACTGAAAAATGACACAAGTATATCTGCATTTTTCTTGCATGAATGATCGTAGTTTTGGTCCGATTTATAAAGTATCGCAGTCCACAAACACGCACACACACACATATACACACAAAACAAAAAAAAAATAAGTTTGAGAAACATCGCTCTAGACAACTGTCTTTAAGAGTGACTAAAAACTAAGATGTAAATTGAGACAGAATTTGGGGAGGCACCCGTGTATGAAAAGGGAACCAATCGATAACTGCAAACTAGGCGTCAAGAGTTTTATTTTATGCGATGCTCAAAGCATAAAGGAACTGTAATTATCTATGTTTTTTCAGATGAAACATTACAAATGAACTCAGAGAACCTGGATTCTAATTCTAGCGATATTTTTGACCCATGGACAAACATCTCTCTCCAATGTGCAAGTATCACTATTTCTGTTTCATCAGATATTATACAATAAAGATAAATTTTAGAAAAATGCAGTAACACTTCTGCATGTGCTTAACTTGGGTCTCTACGAAGCAAAGATCCATAATTCCTAACATGATAGTTTTGGTTCCAAGTTTTGGTTCCAGAAGATGGCTGGAAAAATAAAACAATTTCCTCTCTGACTTTTATTAAGCCAGGAATATTATTCCATTAAAAATGTTTCCCATAAATTGTGCTGAAAGATTTGGACAGTTACATAGTTAGTTAATCTCTGGCTGGATCCTAATTATTAGAGAGTATATGCCAGTAGGTGTTTATAACACTTTCAATATATTGTAAATCTTTCCTAATTCCATATCTTGCCGTGTTCTTACCATAGCTGCTTCTATCACAATCATGCCCTGATGTCTGAAAATCCCCAGATAGTTTACTATGATTTCTATTTTTTCTTGTGCCTGGATTTTTTACAATGTTAAATAAAGGTAAGCTTAAATATCACATGTCTTCATTAGGCGCCATCCCAATTCCCTAGAATGCAGTCTGGAAGCTTGGAACAGGGCAAAGCGAATCGATTAAAAATCAGAGACCATCTGATTTCTTATCAAATTCCATCTAAAGAAATTTGATAAAGAAATATTTCTAAATTTATTCTAAAGAAATGTTTGTGAGCTATGCAATATATGATCTCACAAACTTGTCTTAGTCTACACTATGTATCTCAGAAATGATTCATTCATGCAACTAATAGTAATTAAACATTCATTTTGACCAGGCGTCATGCTAGGTGTTGGACATACCTCAGTAAACATGACACATTTGGAACAATTCTTACATAGTCAGGGATGATGAATACAGGTTCAGAGGTTATGCACCACACAACTGCAGGAATTAGCATTTCCACCAACAATAATATGAATGCCCCCTCCCCACCTTACAATTTCCTTCAAAAACCCTAATAGTACTTGTCATCCTAATGCTTTGCTTCTCAAATATGTATAATGTAGTCCAGGAGGTATTTGAAATCAAGGGTAAACATAATTTTGAGGTTTGCTAAATAATGTTATATCCTATTTGCTTTATATAAACATATAAGCTTAAAAATCCACACACAGCTTTTAGAATAAAATATAAGACTTTAAGAAAATGTAATGCTCTCAGCAAGGATACTGTTTCTCTACCCTCCATGACCAGGGATATGAGAGGAGAGTGGACATATCAGAGCATGATTGTGCCTTCTTGCTTTTGCTAGGCCTCCCATCATTACCATTAGCTAGTGTTGGTCAGTCAAAGAAGCACCTGAATTTCTACTGACATACGATCTTGGGCAAATTACACTGTGAACTTCAGTTTCCCCAGTGGTTATGGGAGGCCACCACCACCTACTTCAAAGGGTATAATATATAAATCATTTGGCATACAAGAAACTGAAGAGCCATCAGTTCTTTTTACCTTTGCCTGGAGTGATTAGATACGTGCTGACAAGAAGATAATATATTTAACACAAATATCTAATAATACGTTTGTCTTTAAGTAGATGTAAACTATTTGTACAACATCTTCCCGTTTCAGAATTTTTACTTTAGCTCTGTTCAGTACAACTGAATCAAATTTGCAGCATAACAGCTTTTCTTCCTCAGCTCCACGTGTTTGAATTTATGAGCCATTAAAATAAAAGGTGAGCTAGACTCCATTTTATTACCCCATATAATTGCAGTACAATAAAGGATTAGCAAAATAAGAGTTTCCGGATTTTCTAAGCAACTACCTTCTTTATTTTTAATAGGTAAGTAGTATCTCAAAAGTCAAATCGTTTATGTAATTGAAGAAAGAGATGAAATGCTCTCGTGAATTTCCAAAAGGATAAAACATTATGACCTCCTATAAAACATGGATAAATATTTTAGCTTGCCTAAGTAATTAGTGGCTTTTTTTAAAGACGGCACTTACTGTTATCGTTAAGAACACAGCTGTGAGTACATGGATATGTTATTTTCTTTTATTTCCATTTAAATAAATAATCTCCCCTTGATTCTGAAGCTATTATCTCCATTCATGAACAAAAATAATTGTATATGTTTATGTAGAGCTTCAGACAGGAGAGATGGTCAGGATTTCTCCATATTTCACCTCACTGACAAAACACTCCAATTATTTATATTTGATTGTACCTTCTGCTTGATCATGTAAGGAGAGGAATGGTACTTTATCTGCAGCTATAAAGACATTTATAGCTTTCACAGGCTTCAGTTCACAAACTGGGAGAAACTTACTTGGATAGACATTTGATTTTTGTAAATCCTGAGGACAGGCTTTATTTATTTAGCACATGTTTAATATACTGCTTAAGCCCGGATGGTTGTAAAAGAAAATAGTCTCATGATCATAATCTTCCTGAATTTTAAGCATATCTTAGAATTTCAGTTTAAATTTGTAACAGACTTCATAGTTAGGTGACTATATTTTTAATATGTGACGATTGTTCCCAAAGTACCATTAGCTTTGATGAGTTCAAAGCAATTATTATTGATCAGTAACTTAAAATTAAGCTGAATAGCTTTAATATAAAGACAAATGTTTGAAATCAGAGCCAGCCTTTGCTCTTGTTTCAGGAAACCATGTTTTCCCTGAGACAGTTAATCTTGCAAATATTTAATTTAGGGTAGAAGTGCAAAGAAAAAAAATACATATATATGCTGAAATAGGAGGAAAGCAAGTACATAAAATGATTCTAAAATAGAAAGCTTTACTAATTTCCTAATATAAAGAATAGAAAATAAATTATTACCTTTCTTATTTTTATAGTCATGCTTTGGTCTCCATAGAGACTTGATAAGCAATACTAGAAACAGAGATTTCAAACCATATGAGTACCAGCAATATTGTTATTGAGAATGTGAGGTGGCCAAATGTACTTCCAGCAGAATTAAAATTTGGGATGTTTGGAAACTCAAAAAGCTTCTATCTAGTATGAACTCAAAATATTCAGTAGAGCTACAGAAACAGATGTTAGAAAGCATAGTAAGTAGAGAGAATAGATTTGAAGATGGTAAAAATGAAAGATTCCTGAGAAGAGGAACCAGAACAACTTATCAGAAATAGGTAGTCTTAAGGAAAAATGTGTCTAAAAAAATAAAAGAGAATGAAAGAAAAGTTTGTGCAAATTAAACATTAAGAGCAGTGGGTACTTCTTTAACATAGCTTAGTAGAATCTGTATATGTGGTATTAGCTAAAAACATAAAATGAGAACAGGAAAACATAAATGGGAAATATTTATACAGGCACCCTATAAGAAATCCTTTATAAAAAGAATCTGATTGAGTAGTGCCTAAAACCTCCAGACATGCTAGAAGATGATGTTAATGTCCTGAGAGTTATGACAAAGGTAGGGAACATGAAGACTAAACTTTAAGAGAACTGTCCCAGAAAACTACTTCTTACAATTAATGAATGTTAAAGTATTGTCCAGGATTGAGGAAGGAGAGAATGGCTAAGAAATAGAGGCCTTATATCTTTAAGAATTCCAAGCCTCTTCTTAAATGCTAGGCAACCAACCCTGAATCTATTCCCTTAAACCCTAAACCATCCTTCCATGACATACACACCAGCAGCTTTCCAGTTCAGCCGCACACAGCTCTATTCCTCAGAAGCATTTAGCTCAGTGGTGCTGTTTACAGTACAGGCAACTTGGTAAGCCATCCTTCTCAATCTCCATAAAGCTATCTCCACATTTCTTCACGTTCCATAAACTTCCTTCAACATTGTCATTTTTCTCTCTCAACGCATGACCTTGGCACCTCCTTTACTGAAGAAACAGAAGCCACAAAGTTATAACTCCATTAACTTTTAACACCTGTACTCACCTTTCTTTCCCAAGTCACAATGAAAAGGGACCTTTTTCCAAAGTCCAAGCTAATTCTTCCTCTTAAATTTTTTAACCAATTCCCTCCCATCTCTTTCAGTATCAAAAGTACCTTGTACCATAAATTTATCATCTCTTGCCAGTTTTCAAATCTCTTCTAGTTATGTCTCCCACATCCTTATAAACATGCTCATTATTTTTTTCCCAATAGAAACAACAAAAACAAAACCAACTTATTCAATACTGAATCTTTTTCAAGGGAACACTCTCAGTTCCCACATCCTTCTTTCATGGGCAATCTTAATAGAATAATCTATAATGCTCTCTGATGCTCTCCCCTGTTGTTTTAATAACCACACTGGCTTCTGCTCTCTCACTCTGCTGAAGCTTATCTTGCCATGAACATGAACTGATTCCAAAGCTAATACACATGTATTCTTCAGTCTTTTCCTTCAGAACCATCTCTCCTTTGAATTCTTTTGACAAAATTCTTATAATTCCAATTGTTCTTTCTTGGGCTTCTTTCCAGACTGCTTCTCATCCGCCTACCCTTCAAATGTTGAGGCCCCAGAATTCTGTTATCAAAATTATTTTCCATTCTTCCAGGGTATTCTTGCTGATTCCCAGAGTTCCATCATTCTATCAATAAGCTGACGGTACTAAAATCGATGTTTTTAGTCTCAAAACTTCCTCTGATCTCTGGACATGATTATATAGTTTCTCAACTTTACATTCCAAAGGCAACTGGAACTACATGTCCAAAATTGAATCATTTTTCTCCTCAAATCTGTTCCTCCTCCTGTATTTCTTAGCTCCATAAATGGCACCTTCATTCACTCAGCCTCCAGTGAGAAACCTGAGCCTACTCCTCCCTACCGCTCATTCTCAGCCTCATTTGTCTTTAGAAATAGGCCAAAGCCCAGTGTCCTGCATACACCAGCATTAATGAACTACTTTTAGCTCCTCAAAATTACGATGTAATTTCAAACGCCCATGGCCTTGATTATTATATCAGAAAAGCATTAAGTCTACTGATACTTCAAGTCTCGTTTTAAATATACATACTCTATGAGTCCTTAACCCCAGAGAATACTGACCATTGCTTCATTGTGCCTATGTTGGAATTCCATGTTATTGCATTAATTTGCTCCCATGTATTTATTTCCACATTAGATTTTTAAATTTCTTGATGGCAGAGATTCATCTTATTCATTATATTCCCAGCACATAACACAACGTTGACACAAAGAACATGTAAAATAAACATTTTTGAAAAGGGAAGGATCTGGAATGGGAAATTATAAAAGTTTTATGTACCACTGTTGGGGAGAGAGATGATTGGCAATTTACATTTTAGCTTTAAAATCAATCATGTATAGCCAGTAAAACTAATTATCTCCCAATAACCCCTGTAGTTTCAAACTATTCCTCAATTTGGAAAAAATGTTTTTCTAATAAACTAGTAACACAAATATTTTAAATTTCCTTTGTTGGAGACTCTGGAAATTTTCTTCCATCCACTAAAGTCAATATGGATCCAGAAAAGTTACATCCATGTCTGGGTTGGTCAGGCAGAGTCATCATTTTGATCTAAAGACATACCCAGAATATCCAGGGACATATTTCCACCATTCAATCAAGGTGTCCAAATATATTCTATGCCAGCCTCATAAAAAGTGCACAAGATATGCCAAATTATTAATAAAACATCAAGAAACTTTTGGTTCTTTATACTAGATATAAATCAGAACTGGACAAGAATCCTCCCTTGAACTAATGTTGCCACAGGAGTAGAGGGTTAATGCAAAGTTCACATGACCATTTTACACATCATGAGATTTCCAGATTCACTACTCAAGAACCTGAGCTCTCCTAGTAACTAGAAAAGCTAAGGTTCTTTAGAATAGCATCACAGATGAAATCACTGTAATAGTTTATGTTAAGATCATTAGAGCCTACAGTGAAAAACAGCAATCTGATGAACACCTGATTTGTATGTAATCAGACAAATTTCAGAACCTATGAAAATTCCAAATTATGTTACTTCATTTTATGTTGTATGTATATGTCAGCATATATGTGAATATGTGTATTGTATGTATGTATGTAATACACACATATATATAATCAAGGTAATAAAAAGAGAGAAGTATAAATTTAACATTAAAACATTAATAAGACACTTAAAAATGTTTTCTTCATATAAAAAATGAAAATATAGTACAAATTTATGGATGTCTAACTTATGAATGCCAAATTAACATGCTTAATTATTTTATAATAGCTAATCCATTCTCTTTTCTTTTAAAATTAGATAAAGTAACAGCTGAGGCTTTTTCATTTGGATACACTTGATGAACAAACCCTACTTTCCAACGCATTACTGTTTTTGGAGAGTCTACCAAAAATAATAAAGAAAAACCAATTAGTCTCCTAGTATTAATATTTAATACATGCTATTTAGAGAATACTTACTCTGAGCAAAATATATTGTCAAATACTTTAAATCATCTCATTTAATACTTTTCATGCTTTTAACTACTTTTATTAATATTCTTTTAACAATTGGCCAAGATTACTTAGACAAATGCACTCCAGAGGTTTTCTATTCCCTTTAAACCACCTAAAGTATGTTTGACATTACTCTTCATATTCATAACATAGCCATGCATTTTCCCTGGCAAGGGAAACTACGATGAGATAAATCTAAGCAAAAATACGATGACCTTTTAAATATTCTGAAAACATTTTCAGTATGACTCATTAACAGCAGATATTTAAAGATAAACTATTATGACAATTTGCTGATTTTATGAATTAAAATATTCCCACAATAACTATATAACAACACCTGATAAAAATAAATTTTGAAACTAAATAAAAATAAAACATAAGCAACTTAAGTATTTATATAATTATAGATTATGTTTCTAATTATGTCCCTGAACATCAAGAGAAATTTATCTGTTAACTGAAGCACATATACTTAATGAATTTTAAAAAGAGACATATTCAAAAACCAAAATGATTTCCTTTAGGATGTCTTCTTTAGACATCCTAAAATATTTCAGTTGGATCTACTGATATCTGTTTAAGTTCATATGCCAAAAATGAAATATCTACCTTGGCTGCTTATACATAAACACTATTTAAGTTATGAGTGTATATTTATTTCTTCACACACACATATACCACACACACACACAAAACATCCTAACACAATGATTTAAAAAGACAATAATTTAAAATTTGTTATATGTGTTCTTATTTTACTTTCATATTAAGAATTAAAAACTCTCTCATATCTGCCCCCCCAAATAAAGGCACTATTTAATTGTACTTGGTATTTTTAATCCAGCAAGACTATTGTTTTCCTTCCATTTGAGATACAGTATTTCAAATAGGAAAATAACTAAAAATAAGTCTCCCTGAGTATACACAATCTCACAAATAAACCCCATCTCAGCACTGTGACGGCAGCAAGCTCGTGCATGATGGATGGTTGCTTTGCCAGAACATTCAGTCATGGACACCCCTTTGCCCCTCCACCCTATTTCTTTATTTAATTACATGGCACTGGAATACTAGGCAATAAAACTGCATTTTCATCCATAGCTGATTTCCATTTAGAGCTTGTCATGTTAATAGTGAAATAAATTGCTCTAATTGCCAGCAAACTTCATCAAATTCATATTTCTTCCTTATTTTATTCAATATTTATTAAAGTCCATATCCTAACTTGCCTGGCTGGTAAAAGCAGTCCGGTTTCTGAATAAATTTATATCCTAATATTCAGTGCAGTCACATTTTTTTTTTTTACTAAGTTCTAATTTAATGCTTAAAGTTTAGATGCATTTGTTCATACTGCTTTTGGGAAATTTATAATGAATATTTGCTTACAAATTTATTTACTTGATAATTACGATTTGGCACTTAGGAAAAATAGTATTTAAATAAAGCAAAAGTCAATTAAAATTCTTTACATCTTTTGTGGCTATAAGGTTCAATTGTACAGATTTCTGGGTGGCATTTTCAATTGACTAAAAAACCTTTTGGTTTCCACAATTTATTAGTCCTGATATCCTTCCAAAAGTCATTTGAGATAGTTTAAGATGAAAAACCTGAATATCATTGAATCATTAAAGTGAGTAAGAGAACAGACTTGACAATAAAATGCATATAAAACTTGAAGCCAGAGTCCTATATTCCAATCTGAACACATTTATTGCCTATATGTTCTTGGTTCAGTCACTAAAACTTCCAAAGCCTCAGTTTCCTCTTTTGCTAACCAAGGTGTTGGATCAGATGACCTCCCAGGTCCACATTAGTTCTAACATCTCTATTACTTCAATGATAAAGGAAGAAAAGATGAGGAGAGTATATTTAGTTCAAGTGAAAGCAGTGTGATTTCTCTGACTAAACACAAATATTAGCTCCTAGAATCCCAGGCAAAAAAGGAAACTCTTCACTAAAAAATAAATCATGCTGATTATTGGCAGGAAGAAACATTTTAAAAGCTAATTCTTTGCAAATATATTTCAATATTACTCTGAATTACATAATAAAACCTATTCAATACAAGTTATTAAAAAAAGTATGCAGAAATAGTTACCATGTAGCCTTTTAAGTCAACCAAGAACACAATGTTAAATTGCTATTCTAAAAGGCATTTCAGCAAGAATTTTAAGTAATACAGACCAAGTTTGTAGCTTTCTGATTATTTATCTAAATGAAGAGCATAGAGAATTGAAATTAATAAATGTTTAGTAAGTTCCTAGGACTGGTTCTTTCAAATAAAAAATTCTTTGGGATATTTTGCTATCACATACATAAATATGAGATTGAGGTTGAAAGCTAGTGTCTAAAATACAGGGATTTTACATAGTTGCTTTAAATAGCAGGTGATATTAGACAAAGTTATTATTTTCTTTTGAAAATGAAAAGACTCAATTTATTCCTTGCACCAAAACTGGCCCCATACCACATCTTGATTCAAAGTGTTCTCAAAGAGTAAATGGCTGGTTTAAGATTTTTGAACAGCAGCTTCACTTGTTCTCAAATGTTCCATGAATTAATAGATTAAAGTCCCCAAACCATATATCATAACCAACAAAGATAATTTTGCTCTGAATTTTTGAGAAAACAAAATGGAGAATACATTTTACTGTTTTGTCTATCTTTACCCTGCCCACCACTCTAAAGAATAATACCTATAGAATAATCGATACAGAGCTGAATGGGTTCAGATGAGAGCTGCTTAATTTAAAAAACTTGGTTGTTGATTTTGACATAAATGACAATAGTAGAGAAAACATAAGCATACTCTCTGCAAATAATAGGCATTGAATGTTAACTGAATCTGAATTCATATGAAACTTCTCTTTCTGAATGTTACTAGCCAAATTATAGTATATCCAGAATTTTTCTCATAAATAAAATAGTTATAAAGTATACCAGAGAAATTTCCTTTTCTCATTCATTCATTATTCATTCATTCATCCATTCATTGCAGAGAAGAGCAAGAATCCTGAAAATCTAGAACCATATCATATTTTAGGCACTAGTTATAAATAATGAGTCTGAGGAAAGTTTTGTTTATAACATTTAGAGTGGCATTTTCTCTGTCAAACATCTCATCCCTACCTGCATTCATTCTCCAAGTGATATTTCTATCAAAGACTCTGAAGGAGCCTATCAAGACCAGAAAGTATTTTGAAGTCATATAGTTTGACCCCCAGACATCTTCTGTCTAAGGTATCAAAGGGTGCTCAATATACTGATAAAATATCTTGCCCTTAACTTTTTCCTACCTCAATTAAAGAGAATAAAGTTTGCAATGATGAATAGAAATAAAGCGGTGAGCTGAATTCCTGCCATTTCTCCATATAGGATGGTGAGTCATTAAACTCGGGCAAAAAGTCCCTTGAGGGTAAAGTTGAGTAAATGTGTTGAAGCAATACTCACAAAGTTAATAGCTCTATAATTTAGCCAAACTAGAGGACAATAATTTTATTTTGGTAGTCAAAGTAAATTGCAATTGTAGGCATGCTGGGGATATTAGATTAGAAGAGTCATTTAGAGGAAATATTTTTGTAGGAATTGGGTCTGTAACCCCATATTGGATGTAAATCACCCCAGCAGAAAAAAAAATAATCTGAGTTTTTTCTTTTTTCAATTTAACATATGTAAAATTATTTTTTAAAATTATCTCAATCTGAAGGAGAACACTGTGGTCTACAAATTTAGGATCAGCATCACAGAATTTTCATTCTAAGGGAGCTCACCTAACCATCAGTGTAAACTTTAAATTTGAAAATTCAGCAGCAGTATATGAAGAAATGAAGAAAAAAAATGACCATTGAAAATTTAATTCCTGAAAACTAACTAAACACCTTCTGATGCAAGAACTTTGCTATTGATCAACATTTTTAGTCTGTTCTGACTTTTCCAATCATTTAAAACTATAACACATTGAAGATACAATCCTTAAGAAATGTATGATATACTCAGCATATTTATTCAATAAATATTTATTGAATACTTATAAAATAAGTATTTGGCTAATAACTTCAGCAAAGATAAATCAGTTTCAGTTTTAGTTCTTTTTCAACTTTAAAATAAAGATGATGAGGGGGAGGGTATAGATTAAGTGGCAGAGTGCATGCTTAGCATGCATGAGGTCCTGGGTTCAATCCCCAGTACCTCCATTAAAAGAAGTAAAGTAAAAAAACCTAATTACCTCCCTGCCACGAAAAAAAAAAAAAAAAAAAAAAAACTTTTAAAATAAAGATGATGACAATCACTGTGAAATTATCATAAGACTAAAAGACTAGAATAAGAAGTTTATAAAAAGGACCTAGTACAGTGACAGGGGTGTAGCAGGCACTCTAAATCTCTGTTACTATTCCCTGATATAGAAGTGAATGAGTACTCCTTAAATAATAATTTTGAGATGTGTTAACTACTTCAATAACCAAAGAGCTGTGAAAGGCACTTTAGATTATCACTTATATATATTTGCAATTCATCTTTATTAAGTGGCAATCTGTGTCAAACTTTTAATGCCATTATAACCTTTGAGGGTATTTTTTCAAAGAATTAGAAACCTCTAATGCTTTTTTCAGAATAAAATTACAATAATTTTATTGTTCTTAATAATGAAAAGTGAGAAATCTAAAAGCTGGTCTAACATATTTAATCTCAGAATACTATTGCATACTGTATAATAAAAGGAAAAAAAAAGCTTATAAAATACTAAAGTTGTACATCAACATGTTGGGCAGTGTTTTAAATATTAGAGTCCTATACTTGAAGTAAAACCTTAAGGATCTACCTCACCAGATGTTAAGGTATAATGTGACTGATTCCATAGACATGGATACATTTTTCTATACCAGCAAACAGGCTTTTATAATAAACTTCCTCTCAGTTAAATGCCAGCATATTGTCTTGAAGACCCATACTGTATTTAGCTTTAATTATTTCATCATATCCAGAATTAAAATTCTCCATTTTCCCTGTTATACACACAATTATTAAAACTGACACCATTTTAATATCTTTTCAATTTGTATCTTCATTTATTTAAACATCATCACAGGGAACACTTAATTACACTCTATTGTTCAGGACATCACACTTACGCCAGTTGTAAGTAGCATCAGCAGAGAGACTGACATAAGCAGTATTCAGCCTGTGCCAGTGGAAGGGCTTGGGGAAGGAGGCTGAAACATTTGCCTACTTAACCTATGTTATTTCTCTGAAATCTTTAGTGCATATTTGTTTTTGTTTTTCATACAGACAATATTTGTTACTCCTTGTGTCTTATAAAGGCATCTTTCTAAAAGCCATATTATTTCAATGTATTTACTATTTCTAGCATCAATTCCGAGTTACCTTACACAAACCATCTAATGCCTCTGCATTTGAGTTTCTCCATCAAAAAAAAAAAGATTAAAGTTTCTTGCAAACTAAACAAAAAGTCGAGAGAAAGATTAACTGAAAAATACTTCATTTTCAAAAAATGAATTGAATAATTCACTTTTTCACCATGAAAATCAGCAAATATTCATTGTCTCTTCAGTTTATGGAGCAGCAATGTCCAATTGAAATATAATATGAGCCACATACGTAACTTAAATTTTCTAACAGCCACAATTAAAATGTAAAAAAAAAGGTAAAATTTATTTAAATAATATATTATATTTAATCCAATATATCAAAAATATTATGTAAAATGTATAACAGCATGAAATTATTAAAGAGATATTTTATATTATTTTCTTTGTACTGTCTTTAAATTTCATGTGTATTTTACTCTTAAAGCACATCTTATTTTGGACTAGCCATATTTCAAGTGCTGAATAGTTTCGTGAGGCTAGTGGCTATGGTATTGGGACAGGTGTAGAGAATGTAAGCTTCCTGGAGGGAAGGACTTCACTTTGTATACCTCTCTATCTATAGGGCCTAGGATACTACTGGACAGGTATTTGTTAAACGAATTTTTCAAATTAATAATTTAGATTAGAGATGGAGTCATCAAATTTTTAGTTCTGATCAGAGGGGCATAAATATATATATATATTTTATATATATATATTATATATATATGTCTTGATAGTACTGGCAGAATATAAAATAAATAGGAAAATAGAAAAAAGAGTAGAGAATGAGATAATAAAAGGGAAAGAGAGAGAAAAAAAGGACAGGGAAGAAGAAAAGAAATAGTTACGGAACTGTAAAGCAGAATGCCACCAACTGTTAATGGCACTCATCATCAGTTTTTAAATGATTATTGTAACACTGTTGCATTTTAGAGAACGCAACTGAGTATCTATTATAGGTATAAATCTCAATATCTTAGTATGTTTACTACTGATCATTTTTACTTGTAGAGATGAAATGAATTTGTTTATTTAACCATCAACTTTTGGACTACAGGCTTACCCATATTATCAATTTCAGTCTCTTCTCCACAGTGAATGATTTAAATTCATCTCCTTCACATGAGCAATGCAATATCCCCTTCACAACCAATTAAGGAAAACTATGGGCACCAAAATTCTATGCACTAAGTACAGTTACAATTCAGAGTTCTTTTGTTTTCTTACATCTACTTAAACATACTCTCAGGCTTGTTTGCATGATCTAGTATGAAGTCCTGAGAAAGAAGGGGAGAGGGTCCAAAGCATATTAGTAACTTGAACGGATTACATGTATCCACCTTTCCTCAAGCTCTACATCTTTTAAAAACCACAGGTAGGACAGGCTTTAAAGAATGCATTCGTAACAAATTTGGAAAATAAAAGGATTCTACCAGGTGAACAGAAGCAGTAAGGAATTCCTTAGTGGGAGAAATTAGATGGGACAAAACTGAGAAAGCAACACCCACATCCTAAAAAGCACACAAGGGGAACCTACTGGGACGATCACAGCAAGTCTTAAAAACTCAGAAACGTAAAGTCCTAGTAAACCAGCACACAAAGACAGACGACCCCCTGGGGCAAAGGTTGAGCACTATTTAAATACTTTCAGACAAATGCTAGAAGCAGTTCAACTCTTCACTCCATCTATCAGATTTTGCCTTGAGGGAAAACCACCTGGTTGGGCTCTGAAGAAAGTGCAGATCCTTCTTGGATGGGCACAGAGTCCTGAAGTCGCTCTCAGAATCTTGTATTTCACATCTTAAGCTCAGTTGGAGGGGTCGGGGAGAATTGGAGTTGGGGGAGCAGATAGAGGGAGAGTAGAGAAAGCAAGTAGAAAAGGAACCACCCTGGAGTAGCCCCAGTCAGAGAAAGACCCTGCTTATTTCGTGAAACGAGGGGATTAGAAATTTGCCTGCCTCTCAACATGAGCATTGTAAAGTGAAACAATTCTTGTTTGCTGCCAGACAACACTGAATAATTATTTTTACTTAGTGGGAATCAGGTGGTAAAATTTCCAAGATTAATTGAATTAGAAATCATGATTTATTTGTCCATGAATTTATCTAATATCTGTCTCCCAAATGGATTACAAACCCTGAAAATAAGAATGCCTGTTTTACCCACAAATTCATTAACCCAGTGCTCAATAAATATTTGTTGGAAAGAATTACTGGTACCATTATTGCCAGGTACTGTTTCCAAATTATCTAAAATCAAATGGATCAAATTAAAAGAGTAAACTTACTCTAAACAAACTATTTTTAAATATGTAAGTAATGTATGTAGTTTTTAAAGAAGTAAGATGGAGCTCAGATGTACACAGAAATAATTCTTATCCCTTTTTTTAACTGAAGTGCTTGATTAAGACTGCAAACAGCAGAAACAGAAGTATGTTAAATTGAATAGCTCTAACATGGAGGATCCCAAACTGTTCCCTTCATCTCTTCCTCTCCTTCTCCCCTCTTTCTTTTCTTCCTTCTTCTTTGCATTTCTTTTCTTCTTCCTCTTTCCTTTCCACCTTCTGCATCCTTCATCTATTTATTTTTAATTAAATATTAGGCAGAAAGTTGTTTCTAAGGAAGAATACAACACCAATTTCTCCTCAGGCATCCCAAACTCAATGCAGGAGCAAAGACCTTTCTGACAATTGCATAGATATAATCTTCTCAACAAATGAAATAAACAGACTGCTGCTTTCATATTTTCAACCCACCGCATAGTTTACCGAAATGTAACACAATGGGAGCCAAAGCAGCAAGGTGGAGTGTATAAGAAAAAATTACTAAAACTATTCCAATTGTTAAATTTCACAAAATCAATAAATGGGCTTCTGAAAATTATTGTGAGCTAGTAAATACTGTGTCTAAAACTTACAAAAGCATTCATTAATGAAAAATTAGCTAACGACTTTTTTCCACATTCAAAGTACAGTGAAGAATTCTGGAAATATTTTGGTAAGTCTCTTCATATGGAAAGAACAATGAACAATCTAGATAATTCAGAAATTAATGAAAATATATTAAAGAAATATATCCCTGTTGGACAGCAATTATTTTGATACGTTTTATGTACCAAAGTGTTCAATTTACAGTCTATGATGTATTTTTCTTCTAGTGTATGCTTAAATGTTATTGCTGACACAAAGAACTGATAAACATTTCAGATTATACCAATATAATATCACTTTACTATCAAATAGAGCAAGTGAATGATATCAAACTAGAACTCTTACAACTAACTTTGGAGAAATCAATAAATTTATTCTGCCCTTGTGGGCTAATTCTGTGACACTTATGTTTTTCCTTATATAATATGACATGTATTTTGTATACCTCAGAATATGCCAAGTGTTCCACTATCTTTCTTAGCTGCTCATTTTTTAAAAATGTCTTTATTCTTAAAAAAATTTGGGTAACATCTACCAATTTGGACACACTTTTAATTTCATTAAGTACTGTTTAATCCCTTACACTAAATCATCAAAGTGGTAAATAATGTTGAATCTCAAAATTCTGAAGCTTGAATCAGTTTACATTTGTGACTCTCTCCCCCACCCTAATTAAAACTATCTGCAACTTCCAAATCTACTTCCAGATACCTTTAGCTTAACAGAGAAAAATATACTTAAATCAGAAGGTCTTTTCCCTACAAAAATGTAAAATCACACTTTAAGATCAGTTAGCTAAATTAGATCTTTTCTTAAAATGCTGAATTTTTGAAAACACTTGAGTTATCAAATTATTTTGAAACTTAACTGAGATCAGTTTTGCCAAGAATGTTTTGAGAAGTATTGAATTGCAAATATTGTATGCAGGTTCACGTGAATAAAAAGTTTTTGAAGCTGTCTTTGTCTATCCTTGCTTCAGTTTGGTTGATTTTTAAGTTATTTTTTTTCCCCTAGTACTTTTTTTCTTAATACATTTTCAAGGACTCTTTCTTCAAACAACATCTTTGGTGAGTTTCAGCATCCAAAGTGAATGCCAAGAGGTTTAGATCAAAGTTTGTGGTATTGTATTTTTAAAAAGTAAACAGTTAAAATGAATTCATTTGACAAATGTGGTTATTTTGTAAATATACTTATGCATCATCAACAAAATTTCTATTATACTTAGCAGTGTAGAATGGAGAAAAAAAGAATATTAAAATAACCACAGTTTGGTGACCTCCTTTCAAGAAAGATCAACTTTTGAAACTTCTAAAAGATATTTAGTATAAACAGCTAATTAGCATATGAATTAATTTACTACTTAAGTCATTAAGAAGAAAATTAAAAGCAAGTGCCAATTAAGAATGAAAAACATTTAAGCCAACTGCTTAATTGTGATCTCCATCCAGGTCTTTTAACCCAGAAAGAGCCTTTCCCTTCCTTTACAACTTTACTATGGGTAAGTCATTATAAATCATCATCAACATTACTTCTTTCATCAATTTCCATTGTTAACAGATGTAGAGACAAAAAGTTAAAATTCTAATTGTATAATGGAGTGAGTCTGGATTAATTAACAATCCCAAATCTGTGGGAGACTTTAAGCTAATTTATTTTGTCTTTAAAAAAAAAGACTGGTTATAGCTTGAGGTACCTTTATGTACTCTGAGATTATTCAAGTCATAAAACAGGAGATTTGAGCATTACACTTTACAGGTTATACATTACACATCAAAATAAATAAATTCTAAGAATTGTAGGCAAAGATTGTTGAAAATGCTTATTAATTACAAGCCTTTATTCTTTCACTATTTGATCTTTACTTCTATTGCACAAAAGACTGCAAGAATAAAAACAGGAACACAATATTATTATACTCCTCTGATTTTCTCCATCTGTACATTCATTTTGGGATAAAATAACTCAAGAAATAACAGTGAGCAAGTCTTACATCATTTTGAGTATCTGGGTTAGAGATCTGGTTTCTCTTACTTAGGTTATTTTTAGAAAGACAAGCAATCCAAGAATGGAAACCCAACAGGTGGCTTGTAAGGAAGTTTCTAGGTAAGATATACAAAGGTATGCAGACACACATATACACACAAATACTCACAGACAAACATACAATTATTCTCACTTCTACTAACTTTCTTAAAAACAACTTTTAAAACAGTTACATAGCAACACATAGCTTTGATTTGTTATGGATTCTATGTTGGCAAAATAAATAATATCATGCAAGAATTCTAAAAAATCTGACGTTACAGTCATGGTTTCTGAAACTACTCAGAGTTATGCAAACATCCTCCCATGTCTGGGTAGAAACCACAGTTGTTTTGATTTTCCACATGGTCTGTGACACTTTGCCGGCTCACACACAAAGTGACGCTTAGCGTTCCTTAGTACAAAATACAATGGTAAGATATCAGACATTTCATTGATATGTGGATTGTCTTTTTGAATTTGATGCCAACGGAGAAAAACATTTTATACAATACAATAAGCTTCTTGACATTACAAAGAGCTAATTATTTTCTTAATCCAATACTTGAATTCACAGGACACATGTACAATATGGAGCTAAATATAAACTTACAATCACTCAGAAAGAATTAACAGAGCAGTTGCATCATGAGATCCATCTTAATCTTTTAATAAATACATCTCCAAAAATTAATTAAATGAGGAAGTAAGAAGCCAAATATTGATTCCTACTAGTACAAATTTTAAAAGGTCCAAGAAGTTATGTGAGCTACTGACCAGAAGGATGAATAACAAACCCATGGCTTTAAATGGCAGTTATTCCTTGAGGAAATAAACTGTCTTCTTTCCTGTGTACCTCTTATTATTTTTATCTCAACAGTATCCTCATAAATCAGAGTAACTTTATTGACAAGTTTTCTTCTGTTACTTAGCGTAGGCTGATGCACTGTAATAATCTCAAGCACACACACATGTGCACACACATGAACACACTATAAGGATTTTTTTTTGGACTCTACAGAAATTTATGTTTCTTTTCAGGGAGGTGGAAACCACTTGATAGTCTAGCATCAAAGAGCATCTAACCCCCGAATTAGTCTTTAATCAACTCTGATGGCTGTGCCCTTGCAGCAAGTCCATCTGAAGTTCACCCCTGCTCTTCCATCATCAATCTTCTTCAGCTTCACATTCATCAAGCTGCACAGCAAATCTCATTCACACTAAATAAGCTTCCAGGTGAATTTACTTTGGAATCCCAAATAATCCAGTGTAAATTCAAAATCACTCTTTGACAGAATTGCGCCCAGATAGCCCCTGGCATCCTGATAAAAGTGACTTGTCAATAAATGCTCAGTGAAATTGCTTGTTTGGAATGTATGGTGTCAGCTGAGAGACTAGTAGCTGAGCAAGCATCTTCCTAAAAAGAGAAATGCTTTTAAGCAGTTGAAAAACACTTGCTTTAAGTGGATGCATTTATGGTGTAAAACTATATCTCAATAAAGCTATTTTTTAATTTCAAAAAATGACTTGTTTATTATAGTAGTTTGTGAATAAATGAGACAATCATTAATCTATGTGACTCAGCTACAGGTTTGAGGAAGTTATTTGGGAGCAACTACACTGAAGATAATTGCATTAAAACCTAGAGTGTTTTTGTTCCCTTATCCATTTGTAAGATGTCCTTTATTCAATATTTTGAAAATTCTGGAGCTAATGCATTTTTCATTTTTTAAGTGTCTGAGAAAGTTTTTCTATGTTTCAATTCACATTTTGTAAGTATTTTAACATACTAAAACACCAAATATTTCAGTCATTTACTTACATTTGTTTTTATTAAATACTTTTCCCCAATGGATAACTCAACAGAGTCAAAAATGTAGATCAAAAGAATTAGAAATTCCTAGTTCTCATTGTTTTCATTTCAGAATCTTCATTTCAAGGAGCAGAGTTAAACAGCTTTATGATAAAAACTTTTACCTAAGGACATTACGTTGATCAAAAACAACATTTGATCTTTAAGTCTAAAGTAACTGTTCTCAAATGTTAACAGGTATCCAGTATATGAATTGCTTGGGCAGCTTGTTAAAAACATAGATTGTAGACCCCAAAGCCAAGAATGATGGTTTGGGACTGAGGTTGATACCCCCAAATCAGCAAGCCTAACAATCAGCTCAGGTGATTTTAATTCAAGTCGTCCTTAAAATACGTTCTGAGAAATTAGTCATTTTTTGTTTAGCAGTATATGGCCAAAATATGTATCTAGCTTTAAAAAATATAATTTCAGAGAATTCTTGGAATGGCAGACATTTCTAAATGAAAAGAACTTCAAGAGATTATCCATGTTTTACAGATGAGGGAATTTAGATCTAAAATTTAAATGTCATGTCTCAAAGCACACAGATAATCAGTGGTAAGACTAGGACCACAGCTTACTCTTTCTTGTTCCTATTCAACATTCGTGACCATGAAAAAAATGTTCCCATCTCCTGTGTCAGAACTTATACAATGTTTTAAAAACCAATTGGTGTTAAAGGACCCAAACTTCTAATAAATTCACTTTGTCTTTTGGCTTCCTTGTATTACATGGAATTTATATATCTTCAGATCCTCATCAACCCTATTTAAAGAAAAAAAAACTAATTTTGAATTGAAATTTTTTAAAAGCATACATTTTCTTAAATGTGTATTCCTCTTCACGAGGGTTCAGTCTTCTTTTAACCCAAAGATCCACATATTTACTCTACACTGAACAGTATCATTTATTAATGACTGTAGCCACTGCTTCACTCTGCCCTATTTTCTTTTAAATTTGCCAGTGAACAGAAATCAGAAATATTTAAAACGCCATTAGGCTCTTCCAGCATCCTTCTCAATTTTTTTTTTTCTGTTTAGTCTCTTTTGTGCCTCTCTACAATGAAAAAAAGAAATCCTTGAATAAGGTAACATTAAAAAAAAGTGTTTTAGCAAATATAAGCCACAATATCATTTTTGAATAATGTTCACCCTTATCTTTCAAAGTGCACATACAAGGAGCTATCTAAAAAAAGAGATATTAGTAAAACTATGGGCTTTATCCTCCCTTAAGTTAATTAACATAATGACATACTTTCATTGAATACTTAACACTTGATCCAGGTAGCCATAGGCTAAGTTTTTTATTCCATTATCATAAAATGCTATGAAGTAGGTTATTTTTATTGTTCTTAGTTTATTCAGTAAATTCACTAAACTGAGGCTCAGAAGGAATATAGCTAGTAAAGGGTATAGGAAGCACTCAAATCTAGGTCTACAGGAAAAAAAAATTTTTGTTTAATGGGTTCAACAGTCTACCAAAAACCCTGCTCCGTTTAGCCTGCATTATAAATTTAGGGTATTTCAATCTCCCTTATATAATTACTGTTGTAATCAGGCCTTTCTTTCCTTTGCTTGTTTTTGCAAAATTAGGAACACAAAATAGCATAATGAGGAATCAACTTCTTAGTCTATTGTTTATGAATCTGATATTTTTCCTCCTCAAAGGGATTATTTTGAATTAGTTATTTCTTTTCTCAAAATAAATGTTGCAAGAAATAAATAAGTTAGTCTCTATAAAAAGAGACAGAAAAAAATACCAACAAAAATTTCAGAAAGAAAAAAAAAAAGGGGAATGTAACAAGATACCTTTTTTGTAAATCTGATTTTACCTAGAACATTTTGACAGGTGGAACAATACTTTTTTGGTTTGTGGGAAAACTGAAACTGACTTACTTGATCGGAGTTGAAAAGAGTTGCCTTAAACCCAAGTAGACTGATTATACTATAATAAGCAAATCTACTGAACAGAAACATGTTTTTCTAAGGTTTTGCTTAAAAGACTTTTTTCTTTTCTTTTTTTTTGTTTTTTTTGTTTTTTTTTTTTGTTTTTTTCATCATGTAAGTTTTGCCAGGATATTTCTCTCTGGAGGCTGACACTTCTGGTCTTCTTCCCTACAACAGTATAGAACACAGAAGGGAAAAGCTGAAGCAAAAGATCCTCACAGCTTTGCTACTTGACGGCATTTTGCCACATGTCACGGCTAAGAAAAGCCAAGGAAACAAATTCTTGTAATTCTTCAGTGTTCTCTTTGCATCAGGGTCATGGGATTATAGACATTTCAGATTCATCTAAATTCAATAATTCTAACCATAACATCACTGTGTTCTCTGTCACCTCCAACACCTCAGGTGTTGAACTCACTACCACTCTAGGAAGCTTATTTTATGGGATGTTAATAATAATGCAATAATTAATAATATAATAATTAATAAGTCTATTGCTAGAAACTTCTTCCTCTTTTAGGGTCAAAAATCAGCTACTTGTAATAATTTGTACCTGTTATTTTCACTTTTGCCTAGCCGAACAAAATAGGTCTATTTCATTTTTTCATCCATCAGAGCCTTCGAATGATTAATAATAACAAACCAAGAGCCTCCCCACGCTTCAGATACCTCCATATGAAACATTCTCAGGCCCTTCAATTCACCTTACTTTGGATTCATTTGTTCCAGTTTGTTTGCTTATTTTTCTTATCACTGTCATTGTCATTTTTGTGTTTGTTCTCCTTTTTGCTATGTGGTTAAACTTGTTTGTTTTAAGACATGTACTTCCCCAGCTTTCTCAAAATTCCCAAGCAAGTTTAAAATGCAACCTTTCTTAATGATATCTCTGTAGTAATCCCAAGCACGTAAACCCATGTGAAGATTGAATCTAGCTATAACAGAATATATAACATGGCCAATGGTGAAACCATTTTGCATAAGTGGCATATTACTTGTCACAAGAAGCTGTGGATTTTAAATTTGAAGCATGAAAATACATTTTATCCAATATTTTCAGTTTATAATTGAGAAGACTGAAGCTCAAATGCCTGTAATTTATTGCTCAAGTAATACGCTTCCTGTTTTCTTCCAAAGATTGATTTCTGAGTCAATAAACATTAAGTTGGTATTTAGCTCTTTATGTAAACAGTGCCAGTCCTTTTCTCAAGCCTCAACATTCAACACACACTCGTCTACAGGAGCACTGAAGAACAACATTACCATGATAAATTCACTTGGAATTGCAAAGCGAGAGGCCATGAACACCATATCCTCTCATCTTCTCAAGATCTGTTTAGGAATTCCAGCACCCTCAATGTCCACTTATACAGGTGCATTGAGATTTTCCTTCAATACAGCCCCAAAGCAGTTGTTTCTGCATCCTAAGAATGCAGGTGAGCTGGTCTGAGTGAGTGAAAGTGATGGAGATGCATACTAAGGTGAGGGGCACACTTAAGGATTAATATTCAGCTGGGTGGGATGCAGAAAGGCTGATATCTTCTGATGGGGTAAATCTGCCTGGCAGATTTCCCA
Source organism: Camelus dromedarius (assembly GCF_036321535.1). Lineage (NCBI taxonomy): Eukaryota > Metazoa > Chordata > Mammalia > Artiodactyla > Camelidae > Camelus > Camelus dromedarius. The sequence goes on along the minus strand of NC_087439.1, from coordinate 63,105,728 downwards.
GTCACACATTCCTTTCTTTCTTTTGTCTTTCTTTCTTCTTCTTTTTTTCTTGTGACTGTCAGGAATTAGCCTGCCAAATTCCTTACCTACTGTCTCAGGGGAATAAAATGCAGTTTCAAGTTCAGACTCCCCTCCACCACCCTCCTTAGTAATAGTGAACAAATAAGAAATAGGGCAATTAGAAAAAATATAATCCTCCAGCCCTTCACCACTCTTGTTCTTAAAGCTGTACAGGCAAGAAAAAAGTGAAATAATTTTTAACAGTAGGAATTTACACAGAAAAGACTAAAGGAAAATGTGTCTACATACCAGAGGAAAACAAAATTTAGGCCACCACATCCTGAGTCCCACAAGCTTGAGGGGAGGAAAAGGTAAGTCTCTAAGGGTAGGAGTGAGGATTTAAAAAAAAAAAAGTTTGAGGGTTCTAACAAGGAAATAATCACTGGGATACAGAAAACCAGGACTAAAGACAAGGAAAGAAGTCATCATCTTTCTTAGGCTTTACTTTTTTTCTCTTCAACCTTTAGCCAGCCCTGGTGGGGATGGTCCTTTTTAGTCACAGATGGATGTTGTTTACCTGCCCTATAGAACATCCTGTGCTATTGTGGGAATCAAATAAAATGACTACCAAAAAGTGATGTGAAATTTGCACAGCATGGTGCCACTATATTATTATTATTATTATTATTATTATTATTATTATTATTATTATTATTACTACTACTACTACTACTATTATTATTATTTTATTTTGTTATTATTAACTCCAAAATCTTGCTCAGTAACAAAACAAAATAAAATTTAGAATTCATTTTGATCTTTTGTATTTGCATTTTTATTTGTTTAAACCTAGGTATGAAAAGCAGCAATGAACTCTGTTACCAGAAATTATATCAAAAACTCCCCTTGTAGAATTTTAACATGAGATCGTTGGAATATAGGATAGACTGACATGGTAATGTAGGTGCTACTACAGACGTGTGCCTTTTGGTTCATACTCTACGTGTGCCACTTTATCACAATGCTTTACGTTTTATGTTTTATCACTGCATAATTTAACATATTAAGGCCTTATGTTTGAAGTAGTTAAAGAGCACCTAAGTTAATTAACAGATTAATCGAGGGGCTACAGCTTCACCAAGGTAATAAAGTCAAGCGAATGCTGACCAAATAAACCTGCTTCTATAGAAGTTGACAAGACCGTCACATAATCAGAATCTAATGAAATTGAAGGTACTGAACTGCTTATAGGATAGAATTTGAAATAAAAAGAACAACAAAACCTGTGTTCTTGCCAACAATTGGGCTTAATTTTCAGAATCTTTCAAGCAAAGTGAGGCATTAGAAATACCTCTGGAATTATTCAGAGTGAGCTAGATTTCTTAGTGGCATCATTTATGGAATACCAACCAAGAAATTCATCCTTCATCATTTCTCCAAAGTGCTAACAGTCAGTTGACTTTGCATGTCTTATAAAAATAGATACAAATATGGAGCTCTGCCTTCTTGTGGTTGACAGTTGAAAAAGAACTGTCTAATGAATAGGGAATAATGCAATATTTTTGTATGATGCTCATTTATAGGTGCCACAGGACGGATCCAACATATATGGTCCTCCTTTCCAAGTAGGAGTCATTATCTAATTAATAACTCTGAGCTCTGGAACTTGAGTCCTTATACATATATGTGAAGTACTAGAATATAGCCGTAAAATTATAGCCAGTCTTTTGTGATGAGGCAGGAACTGAAGAATGGACTGGTTTAGAATCTGACAGAACTCAGGATCTAGACTTGTGATTTGGGGCAAATAACCTCACCAGTCTGAGTTCCCTTCTCCTTATATGCCTAACAGGGATAGTAGATTCTTACATGGTGTTAATGTGAGGATTACTTGTGGCAACAAAGGAAAAGCATTTGGCATAATTTCAGTGACCTAATAGATACTCAATAAACTATCTTCCTCTTAAAATCCAGACCTCCTAATAAACCGAAAAGAAAAACACACATAGAAAAACACCATCACACACACAATTTTAAAAACATCTTTTTAAGTGATTATTAAGTGTCTTCTAGAATATTAATCTTCAACTAACTCAACAGCTCTTTTAATGCACACACATTTTAGAACTCATATCACATTCACTGCATGCCAGTTAACCATCAGGGAAGAGTTTATTAGATGAAAATAAGTCTGTTGTAAAAGATTTCCTTGCAATTACTTCACTGCCATTATCCTGGATACACGCTTATGGAGCTTTTCAAATTAATATGCTTAGATTACTGAGCAAGTAATCAAGCGGTGGAATTCTATGAGGAACTCAATTACTAAAGAAAATGATTACTGAAGCATTTGAGAAATCGGGGCTACATCTAATTTTGAATAGTGGATCATTATTGACATTATGGAAGCATTCAGTACAAACACTTGGACATGTAGCACCAGAATAGGGTATCACTTTACATACACATGGTAAACAGAACGAGCCGCTTGCTAACATCTCTGTTAAATGTCATTCTGCCTAGTTGAAAAAGAAATAATACCAATCTTGAAATCAGTCCTTTAAAAAAAAAAATAGGGAGCTGATTGCTTGAGTGAATAAAAAATCGGATTGTTAACTCACATTTAAAATAAACAATTCTAATTTTTCTGCTCGAGACAGAATAATCTTTTGCAGCCTGCAAATACTTATTCAATGAACGCAAATGTAAGAATTGCTTTCCACATATTACCATGGTAGAAACTACTTAAATACTTTCGTTATTACATTTTCATCATTCCACCACCAAAAGGTCCTCTTTTGACTGAATATGTACCATCCGTGTGCCATGTTTTCACTCATTTAATAATTTTTAATCATAATTTTTTTCTCCAAATTAGCCATCATCCTAACTGAACCCAGTTGCTTTTAATGAAAATTATTTTTCTAATTCTTATTTTTATCTAAGATTTAAAGCAAAGTCTAATTTACAAATTTTGCTATAGTGTCTTTTAAAAACCATCTAGATTAGGAAAGGTGGTATAGGAAATAGGTTGAGATTATGTTGTTTTTCTTTCTCTGCTCTCTACTAGGCAAGCAGTAAAGAAAAATCATTTAATAGTGAGTAATAATTCCTAATAAACCCCGCAGTCATCAGCTGTGTGGTCTTCGGGACATCAAGTCACCTCTCAAACTGCAATAATATAGCATGATGATGATGTCGGTAATGCTAGCCTACCAGGAACAGCGTTAGCACAAAATAAGGCAGTATTTATAAGGTAACATTATTGCAAGAGTTCTCATGATCATCCTGAGCTTCACTTTTTAGTCATGTACCACATCAAAAATATGCTGAAAGATTTTCTTGTTTTCTCCAGAAAAGTGAATATATGCACAGATTTTTTTAATGTCAATAAAATTTCAGGAAACCATTGCCATTCTGGGGCCTATTCATTGACTGCCCTGTTTAAGATCCCCATTGCCGTAGAAGTCATTGGTTGCCCTGTCAGGAGCCACCCCCTCACATAACTCACACCTTACTTCTACCTTCATCACAAAATCCTGAAATGTTCAAGAACCCATCAGCCATTTGAACTTCAGAATGACCTAAGCCAATAAGTTTGACACTCTTCAGTAAATTAGTGAAGAGTGACTTTTTCCATCTCCTGGTGGACATGAAAAAGGAAGCATGCTCCCATAGCTGCTTTTGGCAGCTGTCTCATGACCACAAGGATAACCAGACCTAAGAGGAAGCCAGCACTGTGAATGGCAGATAATATTGTTAAGCCTGCGGGAAAATAACCCACGGTGTTCTGAACTTCTTGTTATATAAAATAATACATTTTCTTTACACATCCTTGAAGTCTCATTTCAAATACCATTTGCTTGGTGACGATGTCTCAGACTGAACCAAGCAGGAGTAGCATCACAAGCATCACACCCTCACCCTCAAAACATCTAGTACATGTAGAGCTTTATTATTAAACTCAATAATAGTGATTAACATCAATTCTATAACAAATACTAATGAACAGCTTAAGGGCTGAGGGTTATTTTAATTTCTTTGCTTGCTTCAGTGTATTATTGCATTCACAGAACAGTGCCTGCCATGTAATAGGAATTTTACATATTTTTTGGTGAATTAATGCACACCAGAATAAAACTAATTTTAAAATATATGAATGAAAAAAAGTTACATAGCTCCTACTTACAGTTTTCTGAATCCTGTAACTAGAATTTAGTATTAACTCTACTCCTTGCTATGAGAACATTAGTGAAGAATTCTTCATTAAATAACAATAGAAAATAATGTTTATATCAGGTTTTCTAAAGTAACATTGTTTATTTGTATGTAGAGGGATAAAGAATATTGCATTAATTTTAATAAAATTCTGGAAGATGATCTTTGACAATTTCAGGGGCTGTCCAATCTTTAACATTCAGTCATGGCTCAGGAATTCTTTTTTGCTCTGAAGTTCTAGTATAACATTTACCCCAAAATATACACAAGTCATAATTGTACAGTTGAATGAATAAACATAGTGAGCACACTCATGTAACCATTACCCAATCTAAAAAGCAAAATTGTACTCACACCACAAAAGCCCATTTTAGGCCCCAACTTTTAGAATAATGTAATAATAACATCTGCAGTCCTTAGACCAATGTATTTCCAAAATTACTGAAAGCAAGTTATGAATAATTAATGAATATATATTTCATGTTAAAAACTTTATTTATTTTGGAAGGAGACATATTAATCATTTTTATTATTTTATTTTATTTATGTATAGTTGATTTACAATGTTGTCAGTTTCTGGTGTATAGCAAAGCAATTCAGTTTTATATATATATAAAATACATATTTTTTTCAGATTCTTTTCCACTATAGGTTATTACAAGATATTAAACATAGTTCCTTCTGCTGTACAACAGGACCTTGTTTATCTATTTTATATACAGTTAGCTTCTATCTACTAATCCCAAACTCCTAATTTATGCTTGCCCCTCTTTCCCCTTTTGTAAGTCTATGTTTGTTTTCTATGTCTGTGAGTCTGTTTTGTAAATAAGCTCTTTTGCATAATCTTTTAGATTCCACATATAAGTGATATCATACTATATTTGTCTTTCTCTGTCTGACTTCATTTGGTATGATAATCCGTAGGTCCATCCATGTTGCTGCAAATGGCAGTATTTTATTCTTTTTTTATGGCTGGGTAATATTCCATATCTTTGTTCATTGATCTGTCAGTGGACATTTAGGCTGCTTCCATGTCTTCGCTATCATAAATAGTGCTGCTATGAAAATTGGGGTGCATGTATCTTTTCAAATTATAGTTTTCTCTGGATATATGTCCAAGAGTGGGATTGCTGGATCATATGGTAACTCTATTTTTAGTTTTTTAAGGCAACTCCGTACTGTTCTCCGTAGTGGCTGCACCAATTTACATCCCCACCAATAGTATAGGAGAGTCTCCTTTTCTCTACACCCTCTCCAGCATTTATTATTTGTAGAATTTTTATGTCAATCATTCTTAATGTATGTTCTCCAGTTTAAACCCTTAGAGTCCTTAAACTCTAGTAATTTTGGGGAGAGTAAATGAATCTAAAGATAGTCCATAAAAAGAGATTTGTAGATTTAAATCTGGAAAACAATCTCAAAAGGACTATATTAAAATTTTGTCACTGGTCTATTTGTCTTGTTCATTCTCTATAGTTCATGAATTCTCTCTCTAAAAAGTGAAAAAGAAAAAAAAAACTTTTCCACTTAAAAGGATAAAACTGAAGGAAATGAGAAACATAACACTAAAGAAGAGATTAAATCCTTCAGAAATTGGTTAATTGATTGCCTGACAATTATAACAGAAATACTTTAAATCTGAAACCCATCAATCCCTGACGCTGTTTTTTTTTTAGACTTAATTAGAATAGAATAAAACAAATGTATTCTCGTTTAGCTAGAACTTTGGGGAAATATGTAGGAAGTCGTAGGCAATAAAGTACCAGCTGCTCCTTTGTTGCTACGTTTATCAAAGAGTTAGGAGCAAATGTGTTTTCATAATTTTCCTTCCTGTGTATTAACGTTTTATGACTAGCTGCTTAGGAGAGGTTGTAAGCAAAAGCCACACTACCAAAACTGAGTTACAACGCAGCACTGAGATAGAGGTGTGAAATGCAGTAGTACCACTAACTAAAAGCACACACTTTTTTGGGAAATAGATATTGACAAACACTTACAAGAAATATTTTTCCCAATTATTTTCCAAATAAAATTATTTGTCTATGATCTTATCAGCCTAATTTTGGCAACAAAGTCATGCCAGATGATGAGTTCTGTCTGTATTTTTTTATACTAGGTGACAAACAAGGATCTCCTACAGATCCTTGAGGAGAACAGAAGAAATGGAGGCCCAAACAGGTTTAAAGACTAACGTCTTATGGGTTTTACCAACATATAATCCAGGGACTATGGACCCCATATAGGATGCTTTTAGTAGCCAAAGTAGTTGTTTGTATGCATTTTAAGACAAATACTGGTGAAGAAATATGCCTATTAAATATTACAGATCAAAAAAACAAAAGTTTACATAATACTGTAATTCTTACTGTTAAGTCGTATTTGTCATCCTGCATTTATTCGTACTAAGATCACTGGTATATCGACTCACAAACATAGAATACAGATTGTGGTTGCCCGAAGGAAGGTGGGAGGCAGAGATAAACTGGGAGTTTGACATTTGCAGATACTGACTGGTTTATATAAAATAAACAAGTTTATACTGTAAAGCACAGGGAAATATATTCACCATCTTGTAGTAGCTCACAGTGAAAAAGAATATGAAAATGAATATATGTATATTCATGTATGACTGAAGAATTGTGCTGTGCACCAGAACTTGACACAACATTGTAAACTGACTATACCTCAAAAAAAAAAAAAAAAAGATCACTGGTATATTTATGTTACAGATAAAAAAAAAAGGAGGGTTCTAAATTCCTTTGTCTTCAAGCATATACAAGAAGTTTCATAACACACCTCAAAAATATGTTCATTGGATATAGTAATTTAAATAATTTTTTTTCTCCTGGCCAAATATTTGGTGAATGTCTTAGAATGATTAAGTGATTAGGCTCCTTAGCCTAAAAAAAAAAAAAAAAAGTATTTCCATATGGTGTCATAAAAACTCTGTAAAATATTCTTGCATCACCAAAGGAGACAGGATGTCTGAGATTACAATGACTTTTATATTTGGGGATCTCTGAAGAATGGTGTTTTACATGACCAAAGACATCCTTAGACCTATTCCAGAGCCCTTCATGTCCATCTGATGTTTGATCTTCACCCTCTCCCAAAGTTGCTTGCAGAATTCCTCAAGACACAGATGTATTTGTTCTTTCATCTATCCACTCAGTGTTTATTAAGAAACTACTATGTTTAAGACTTGCATTTGCAATCCAAAAGGAGTGTGTGTGTGTGTGTGTGTGTGTGTGTGTATTAGGAAGTGTGTGGCTGAGAAGACAGAAGAATTTACAGGTTTAAAAATTCCCAGAGAGAGGAATGAGGGAATTCTAATAGCTACAACTCAAGTAAGTTCCTAATAAGTCCCATGCTAAATAATACAACTATTCATTGAGGTGTTAATAGCTTTGGTATTTTCGAGTAGAAAAGCAGAGATTAAGCAATTTGCTCATGGGTACACAGTTTCTCATTTATAAACAGTAATGTCACCTGATTCAAGGAGTTTCAGATAAAATTAAATGGGTTAATATATGTAAAGCATAGTGCCAGATAAATTGGTAAGCACTCATTAAATAACGACTACTACTATTGTTAATACCATGCAGGGCACTAGTATGAGTACTTTGAGTATTTAATTTGACCTTCACAATAGCCTAGTGTGGTAGATAGCACAATTCCCTTTTTACAGATGAGTAAACTATGAATTAGAACAGTTAAACAGCTTTCCCAATGGCACAAACTAGTATGTGCTGACAGTGGAATCTGAATGGAGACAATCCAAGGTTCATGCTCTTAAAAACTTAGTCATGGACTCAGAAACTAAAGAGACTCTTGGAGAACAAGGCAGAGTCTAACGGGAAAATAACCCAGACCCAGTGTTCAAGATAGCCCCAAATTCACAGGTTTTGTTTAGTCTCCTGGTCTTGAACTCCCTAGGATTCCGAAACCAGATCAAAGTCACATCATCAGTTCTACAAAAGCAGAAAATAGTTAAACGGCTTTAGGAGTAGAAAGAGGGAGTGTCTCAGCTGAGCACAAAGGATCTATCTAAGGAAAATATCCTAAAATTCCCCTGTAAGGTTTTTTTTTTTGGGGGGGGGGGATGTTCTAAACGTGGACTGTGTTAATTCCACACAACACAGTAAGTTTACTAAAAATCATTGTATTGTACACTTAATATGAGTAGATTTTATGGGATGTTAAAAAAGCTGTTATTTTAAAAAAATGTTAAACAAAAAGGCATAGATACTATGTTTCTGCTCTAATCATCCCTGAATCCCTGAGTTGGGCCTAATGAATTAGTATTGTCAACTAAATCCATAAAAGTTTTTCCACTGCTGTATAGCAAAGAACCCTAAACTTACCATCTTAAAATAGCAACTTAAAACAAAAAATGAATATCACAATTATGTGGAAGAAAAATATGAGCAGCTCTCAACTGGGCAATGCTTGTCTTTCTCTAGTCATTGAGGAAACTCAGCATTACTCATCTGGTGGATGAGTTGGTCTGGTGGGTCCAGGATGGTTTCAGTCACATGTCTGGAACCTGCGATTAGATGGTTTAAAGAATGAGTGCCAACAAGGGGCACCAACAGGTGACCTTTCCAGGCACATTAGCACTATCACAAGAGGATGGCCTCAAAACAGTCAAACCTCTGACATGGTGCATCAGAGCGCTTAGTGAGTGCAGTGGAAGCTGCATCAGTTTTAGAGCACAGTCTTCAGAGTCATATATTACCACTTGTTTGTACTCTGTTAGGGAAGTCATAATCCTCCACAACTGAAGAGGAGAGAAATGAGGCTTCACTTATTGTTGGTGAATAATGAGGTCACAATGTGGAGTACCATGTGAGACTGGAGATATTGTTATTGTCACCATTTGAAAATACAATCTGTTGTCATAATAGTTTACAATAACAATCATCATTAATAAAGGTTTCAGAAAAGTCTATTAATTCTTCAAAACTTAAGATGTCTGAAACTTTGAGGATAGCACACATGTAAACTAGGAGGAATTTGGGAGGCTCATGGTGATATTCCCAAACGCCTCTAGAATCCATGAAAGAAACTTGCTTCCTGGAAAAATCCTGACTTTCAGGCATGATTATACACTTAATTTCCCTTGTGCTTCCTTTTACTAAAATCATTTTATTTACATAAGAAATTAGTTTAATTTCTTTTTAGTTTGAGATTTAACATGGTAGCTAAATATAGCTGTGAACCTCTCCTTATAAAACATTTAATGCTGACTATGGCCGTTTTTATTCATGCATTTCCTAGACTGAACATGACTTTGATGACTTTTGCCCCAAATAACCAATTTTTATACAGTCACAAATGCATTACCTTTATCCTATTTTAGTAATCATCTTAGAGCATGTGACAGAAACACATTATACTAAAAACTGGTTTAATTTAAAACCCCTTTGGTTTCCTATATAGCAACCTCCAAAATTTCAACCTAGAAATATTTCCAAAAAGAGAATTAGATGAAGGATATGAAGAAAAAGGGGGGAAAACCAAACAATTAAAAAAGGAACAGAAAAAGTGGGTTTGAAAACTCTGATTTGGCCACTAACAACCATTATGTGACTTCCACAAGTCATGCAGGGCCTGTTGGATTCACTACTTATGTGCCAAAGGAGAGGCTGTGCTTGGTCTATGTTGCTTTCGCTGCCGTTAGTGATAGCAGTATGACTTAAGCAGTGAAAAATACTTCCAGACAAAATATGTTGAAACTAAACATACTAGATTGGAGTTATTCTGATTGAAAAGTGGACTGGGTTCTCTGGAGATCGACCCACTCAGCCTCCCCTAATCACCAGCTCCTTTGCTCCTTACCCCTACGCAACCTACATTTAGGAAAAGAAAGGACCACCATGGAGTCCTATCTCTAAAACTAACATTGATCCACTGTATTAGGTAGTCTCTAAAGGCTCCTCCTTGAAGAGCAAATATTCCCAGGAACTAGAAGAGTACCTACTGGGCAAATTTTTATACAATAAATGTGATTACCCTAATGGGTAGGACCATGGGTATGCATGTATATTCATAAATATGCCCATAACATTTAATCAATACACGAATCCATGCATTTGATTTTGCATGTGAATATGTAATTTTAAGTATGTAACAAAAACAACTACTATCTACTGAAAGCCTATCTAATGAAGTATTAAGGTTATCCACCAGCTCAAAGCAATCTTCAAATAGCTTCTAGTCCCTTTTGTTTCACATGAGGAAACAGGCTTGGGAAGGTTTAGCAGCTTGAATGGGGTCAACAGCTAGAAAAGAGTAGACACAAGATTTGAATGCAGAATAACCTTAAGCCAATGTATATGTTTTTTTTTTTTTTTCTCCGTAATACTGAAATAGCACCCATTGTATTGGTAGGTTTCCCATCCTTGTAAGTGGTACTCCAAGGAGCAAGCGGTTTAGGGCTTTCTCCTGAAGACTGGGTTGGGGTTTGCTCCCTGACACTTAGCTGCGATGGTGTCAAAACTGAGGATCAAGTGCCTCATATTCCAAGGAAATGATGCATCGGGTACTGTTTGGAGAAAGCAGAACATAAAAGAGGTTAAGCCTAAGGCTTCCGTCTTGCCCCACTCTCTCTTCCTTTTTCCCTCCTGATTTGATGAAAACCCCAATGATTAGAAAATATATGTGAGGGAAGTGATACACATATTTATACCGAATCACTTAAGTGTCTTTGGGTAAGAGCTATCTCTAGCTATAACCAATAGTAGACATGCACACAGGAATATGTGTGTGCATATGTGTGTGTACGTATTCTTCTCCACCTAGTCGAGGAAGAACAAGAATCCTTGTACTCCTCGTTTTGTAGGTTCCTATAGATGTCTGCTTGTATGTTTTGTGTCAATGATCTAGCCTTTCCATCTCTTTAACCTATGAGAATATTTAGTTAAAGCAGGAAATGACCTTATATATCACCTGGTTCAACAATTTCATTGCATCAACCACAGTCACACAACTAGTTAGTATGTGGGCTGAACCTAGAATTTCTCAACGCTGGCATCCTCCAGTTAACGGAATCTTGCAAACCAAGATTGTACACACACAAACATGAACATGTTGTAGTAGAAAATTTTAAAGTAAGTAAGCAACTTAGAGAAAACCTATTCCTACTCCTTTATTTTTTAGATTACAAAAGTGGTGCCCAGAGAGATAGAAAAAAATGTAATCTTTTAAAGTAAATAACAGATCCCAATCTAGAGTCTCTTTCCATTATACAGTATGGTTAGAGATAATTTTATTAAACTGAATCAAATTAGTGAGTACAACTGATGAGAACTTAACCCTCTCAAAGAAATATAATTATTTTTACCAAGAGAAAAGGCAGGTTTTTAATTACATACGTACGTGAGAGTTCAGAGGAAAGTGTGACTTGAAACGGAATTTGGGGTTTATATCAATCTTTTTTTAAATTGAAGTACAGTCAGTTACAATGTGCCAATTTCTGATTTACAGCACAATGCCCAAGTCATGTATATACATACATATATTCATTTTCATGTTCTTTTTCATTAAATGTTACTACAAGATATTGAATGTAGCTCCCTGTGCTAGTAAACAATTTCATAATTACCAGGGGAAAGGCAGTAGGAAGGGATAAATTCGGAAGTCTGAGATTTACAAATGTTAGCCACTATATATAAAAATAGATAGATTTTTAAATACAAGTCTCCTTTTGTGATATATAAACTTGTTGAGGACAGGAATTAATGTTTCACATATTTTTTGCCATTTCTGCATAGTGACTTACCTGTACAGTTAGTGCTAAATAAGCATTTAACTAATAACAGACCATTAAACTTAATGACATTAATGCAATATTTAAGCCCCATGAGTGATTCTCTATTTTGTTAAAGAACAGCTCCAGAAGACCCACCCAATCATGCATCCATTGCCTCAGGTTACCTGTATATAAATTAGGATTAAACTAACTGTGGAGTTTTTGAGACAAATTAACTCATAAGCGTGAGCATAATTTGTCTCTTTAGAAGAGACTATCTAAATTGTTCTGAAAATACGCCTCTATAAGCCTAAAGGCAAAAATCATGCCACTACTCTGCCTCTACTCTTTCAAACCAAATACAGATCAATCTAAATTGATCTTATCTGCTCGATTTTTTCTCTATATTAGTTAATATCTTTAATGCCTTCATTATTATTTTATTATTCTTAGACTCTTTCTAACATTTCTGGCTTTATTCCTGTGATCCACACAGAAAAGGATGAAAAAAATTCAAATTTTTTTCTGGGTTGGAACTTAAACAGTCTCCTCAGTTCCAAAGATTGGTGATCTTTTTGATCTTGACACTTAGGGGAGTAATTCAGAGTTTTAAAAAATGGTGGATAAAAAGGGGTCTATTTGGGTTTCTTTGTGGTAAGGTCCAAAAGAAAATTTGAGTTTCCTCTGCCAAAAATCACTGGAGCTACGTAAACCACTGAAAGGCAGGTGGTGATTTTCTTTCCTTCCCAGGGATTCTGCAACTAAAGAGGAGGAGGACATAAGTCTAGAAAGAAATGGATATAGAATGGGGTACTAATCAGCATGCGATCATGACTCCAGTTTCCTTAGATGAAGAAATGTTAATAATCCCTAGAGATGATTCCTGTTAGGTGGTTAAAATGCAGACTGCACATGTGTACACTTACACTTAATTAAACTTGGTACATCGCTGTAAAGTATAATCAAAATTCACTCATTCATTCAACAAATAATTACTAAGTGTCTACCATGCACCAGGCTATCCCCTGGGAAAACTGTGTTAAGATGTGTTCTGACTGCAAGATTTTGGAGTACCAGCAAATGGTCCTATTCATTTCTTATTCAATCTGAAGTTCCTGAATCCCAATCCTTCAGTAATAGTTCCACAATTTGTCCATGTAACAGCATAATCCGGGTCGTGTTAAAAATATATATTGCTTTCCAGGCCCACCCACACCCCTGCTGAACCAGAATCCCAGCTTCAGGGGCTTGGGAATCAGTAGGTGTTTTCATTGTTGTTGTTTTTAACTACTTCTGTCATTTCAATGCAGTTTATTTGTGGATCAGAGGTTTGGAACCACTGATCCTAGGTGCACAATCTTTATCCCTAAAAAAACTACCCTTGGCTAATTCAGCTAAGGCACCCATTACATAAACCCACTACAGTTACTGTTTCAAAGGGACCATTCCTATTTAGACACTGGCACTGCCACGCCTATTAAGATTGCAAGCACACTGGATTGGATACTTAGTTGGGGGGAATGCTTCCTTGTTAGCTTTTTATTTTTTTTTAGATATTTACTTATTTATTTATTGAAATATAATGGACTTAAATATTATATTATTGTCAGGTGTACAACATAGTAATCCAATATTTATACATCACAAGATGATTACTCCAAGTTGAGTTACTTTCTATCACCATACAAAGTTAGTACAATATCAGTAACTATTCTCCCTGTGCTGTACATTACATCCCCATGACTCACTTGTTTTATAACTAGAAATCTGTACCTCTTAATCCCTTCCCCCTATTTTGCCCATGTCCTACTCCCAAACCCTCTGGCAATCAACAGTTTGTTCTCCTTAAATAATATAATACTCACTTAAAATTATACCCTCTCCCATCTATAACTTTTAAAAACTTCAAAGATATGGCTACCTGCAGAACTGCACACATAGCAAGACTCATGATTTAACTTTTTCAGATTCTCTCAATAAATTGATGGTAAACCTAGCTAGATTCCAATTCATTTACTATTTACCACTCTTAATTCTCTCTCTCCCTCTCTTTCCCTCATATTTTGCTCGACTTACTGAATTACTACTTACCCTTCAACACCCAGGTTACTTACAGGAAATTTCTCTTCATACCCCTTATGAATAATAATAATTCAATAATATCTGAAATTTTATTCACTGACATATTCTCAGAGCAAGGGCAGAGCCTGGCACAAAGTAGGTGCTCAATAATTCTTTGTTGAATAAGTGAATAAATCAATAACTGAGCAAATAAATAAATAAATCTCATCATTTCTGTTCCTATAGTACCAAGGTACTATTAGTTAAAATGTACGTGTTGGTCATTTAGCAATGGCTAATAGTAGTTAACATAACATTTGTTTTAACACTTGTCATTGTGCATTATAATTATTTGTTTCCATGACTGGCTCAAACTATGTCTTGTTTATGTAAGTCTCAATCTCAGTGCATGGCATATGGTAGACATTCAATAAATGTTACTTGAATGAATGGATAAATAGAACAAGCTACTTCTCTAGATTCATATTTAATTTATTATAAGTCTGATACCAATAAATTTAGATTATTTAGACATGATTCAGATACAGCAATTTAAATGCTCATTTTAATTCATGACAACGTTATCTATTGGTTGAGAAAACATAAATTCCAAAGATGTATTATAAATACATCTGGGGACCATCATTCATTCAGTGCTCATATTTCATAATCAAACAAGTAAACAGTTCCTGAATAGATTACTTTATCAAGGTTTATATTTGGATAAATTCTTATGCAAAAATACCTTAAAGAAAATCTTTCTTTTTTAATTTAAATTATTGCTTACAAGTTTTAGCATTACATGTCTGAGTCCTGAATAAGAGCTATTCAGTAAGACAAAGAATCTAAATATTGTCTGTAGTGATGGTTATGCCTCTGTAACTTTTTTAAACTATCAATTATTATCAATAGAGTAGGAGGTTATGTCTAAATTGTAAAAGGTCTAAAATTGGATAAAGAGGAACTACTTGAAGGGCTTCAAAATAAGGTCTGGAGTAATTTAAAATCCATGCTATATAAGATTAAGATTATCTTTCACACGATAACATTGATACTTTTTTATAAATACAGTTGACCCTTGAACAATATGGGTTTGAACTGCATGGGTCTACTTAGACTACAATACTACACCATCTGCAGTTGGTTGAATCTGTGAATGTGGAACCCCAGATACAGAGGAATCACGATTACAGAGGACAAACTCTTAAATTATACTCAGATTTTTTACTGTGGTGCCCCTACCCACCTGCATTGTTCAAGGGTCAACTGCAATACATTTTGGAACAAATTCTCAATTTTACTCATGCAATTAGTATGTGAGTTAAGAACAAATGGAGTCATAGGTACATCAGTGACATGTACTTTTCTAACCTATAATAGTCATCTTAACATGTTATGCCACACTCCATAAGCATTTGCTCCATGAAAAGTGAACAAAGTATGCAGTGTTTCCCAAACATAAAGCCCTACAGAATCCCTTAGTAATCTAAGTAAGCATTTAGGGAAGTTGGGGAAAGTATCGGGAGGCACTAATGTTCCACAGGATACTCCACAGGGAAATGCTCATCGAAACTGCTGAATAATTAACATGATTTTGAAAATCACGTTAAATCTCTGTGTTTTTTTTTTTTTTGATGTTTTGCTTAGTTGGTTTTCACTGTGATTTTGGCATATCTGTGACCTCTTTTCCAACAGTTTCCATTTAATTGAAGAGTTGATAGATTTCCAATTTATAATATTGATATAATCTTTCTGCCTTCTTTTCATTAAGATACGATGTGGCTATTACAGATTGAAGACAATCTTATACATATACCATTTCCCTTCAGATCTAAGGGAATCTATTGCCTTGATTTTTTTTATTTCACCTTTTCTTTTGTGAGTTATATATTTTTCTTTCAGGAACAAAACTGCCAATGATCTCTTGAAAGCTCATAGACACAAAATGCACTCTCAACCAATATTGGCTTGTAGACATTTGATGTCAATGATGCAATTTTGCTTACTATCTTAAAAAGTCACTTATGACATAGATATATATTTCTTTTTTACTTTGATAGCCCACAATCACAGACAAAATTTCAGTCTACCGTGAGGGCACCAAACTGCTCTGAACTACCTGAACTGTCAGTGAGACGTTTTGGCTTTTGTAAAAGATGTTCTTGTCAGTATTCTGAACCATAGCAAAACTGGAATAAAGTGCTGTTTTTTGAATAATAACATTTTAGTAAACTCATTCTAACTCTCCACATTCCACTGAGATTAGGCTTCCCAAATTCAAGCAAAATTTTCATCAGGTCAGACACTTTTGCTGGTTGAGCAGTGCTTTTCCCCAACTTTAAGGCACCTATGAATGACTTGATCTTATTAAAAGATAGATTCCGACTAAGTAGGCCTGAGATGGGGCCTGAGAGTCTGCATTTCTCATAAGTCAGTACTGCTGATTGTGAATCACCTTTTGAGTAGCAAGACTGCATCAGGTCACTGTTGATTTGGAAATAAATTACTCAGTTTCTATGGAAGGTACTGCCTAACATCCAGCTTATAACTTACACATTGTGAGTATACTCATTCCCCTTTCCCTCGACATATCTGTATAAAGATTTCTATTTAAAGAGTCAAAGCTGCTCCAATGCTCTCAGAAGAACTACAAATAGCTTGGGTTATTCTTTTTTTCCATTTGGGTTGCCATCTCCCCACAAAGCATCCTTCCTTTTATATCATTTGTTAAAGACTTCGTACAATAGTATATGGCAAACTAATACACCCTGTTCTTGATCTATCATACCCTTTCTGTTTTACTCAGGACATAATGGCCCGTTTTATAAAATATAATGCAAAGTTTATTAAAATTACTCAGGAATAATGAGGACAGCTTTCAGATTCTTTAAGTTTACATATTTATTTGTAATTTATATTCAATCAATCCACCTTCACAAGATTTTAGTTGGCATCTGTTTTTTTTCCAAACTGCTGGCCCTTCTCTCATTTCTATTACACTAAAGCTCTTATGCTTTAGTGTAAATAAAATCACCAGGAAGATTATTTAAAATGCTAATTCCATGCCTATGCTAAGAGAGTCTCATTTGTAGGTCTGGCTTGAGGCCTGAGAAATCCACATTTCAGCAAATACCTCTTGCAAGTGCACCAACAAGTCTGAGAAATGCTGCCCTAGGAGCAATCCTGACCAAAGTTCCAACTTCAGTGCCCTCTTGCTGCTCAAGGGCCTGATATTGTTCAGCACTGGAACTTTTGCCCTGTTCCAAAGGCTCTGTTTTCAAATATACTCCGAATTCACAATTACTCCCTTTGTTTGAGTCACTGTTCTCACAAGCTGCCTGATTTCACCATTCCTTCTTGGACAAAGGAACTTCACTCATAGGTCTTCTCCAGGGACTGCAGTCTATCTTTCAAACCAGGCACTTTTGAGAGTAATCAGGAGCACTACTAATAATTATATCAGGACAGCTGACATAAACTGGAACTGTCCAGAACTGACTTTATGTCATACTGATCCTGAATCCCAAATCAGGGAACTCTTTAACCACACTTCAGACTGGCAGCAGATTGCTGTCTACTCTAGCATCTCCATCCCTGTACTATTCTTTGGTGGAAAACTCCTACAGCACTTCATGTCAGACCTCCTGAAGTCACCGCTTTCCTTTACTGCTGTCATTATCACATCCTTCAGATACTCTGTTATCCAGCAGACCTGATACAGTTTACAGTGTGCGGAACTGAGTCTGTCTCCTGAAACCCAGCTCACTGTGGCAGCAAGTCTATTCCCAAATCCTCCCACTGGCTGCAAGTTCAGTGGAAGATGAAGAACTACATTTACATAAAAGACACCTCAAATCAAAGTGGCTGTTTTAATTTATCATCCGCATTTGAACAATCGACATCTTTAAACTCTCATTATGAGGAAAAATAATAGTTAAATAATATAACAATATTTTATCAAATGAGTATTTTTATATTTCATGATTTTTCTCTTAATGTTTCCAAGTGTGAAATAACATGTAATTCAGAGAAAAGAAAGAAGCACCAGGATACATGACACTTCTCTACGCATACCCATACAACTCATAGACAGGTATAAAATCAAGCAACTGGGCTTTTATGTAGGCATTGCACCAACACTGACTCATGTCCCTCTTTCTAGGTATTGATTTATCTCATCAATAATGGAAGGGCATTCAGAAATACAATTCTTTTCAATTTTAAAAGGATTAAAGTACATTTAAATGGATGTTCCATGTTCATATGTAGAAACTGAGGACAACTCATATAACGTAATATGAAATTAATTATGCAAAACATGAAGGAAAACAGATTCATACATTCTAAAGACTACTTCATCCTCCTGCCCATTATATCCAACTGGAATTTTTAAAGGCAATTAAGATGGAAATATCACCTTCCAGAAATGTTTGTCTAGTGCATTAGATTAAAAGAAAGCAATAAACTAAGTAGAAAGTTTTAAAATGTAGTATAGTATTAGTAAATCATATACTCCAGGCTAACCTTACAGGTATGTGTTGTTTTTATAAATTAACTAGAATTGGTTTAACCCTAGGGTCAGGTTCAAATGGTGTACACCAGCAATCAGATTACAACTTGATGCAAATTTTGTCTCATTAAAAAAGTCACACACTGCTCCACTTCATTAGCAAAATAACTGTGTACCTGGCCAAGGTCAGAAGATTTTCCTTCTATTGCTTTCACTGGAGGAATTCAGTTTTTTTTTTTTAAATGCAGTTAAACTGTGGGAAAGATTACCTAATTTATTTTCATTTGAGGAAACAGCAAACGTGTAAAAATCTCAGAGGTTTTGTGCTTATTTTATAAAAATTTTTTTGTTTAAAAAAAGAAATCATATAGAAGTCTGCTTGTTTTACATTTTGAGAGAGGATATATTATACTATCAGTCTAGTCCAAAATTCTCATTCTATAACTCCCAGGGAAGAAAAAGAAAGGTGTTAGTACCAAACTAGTTGTAATTCCCATAACATAGCTATGATATGATTTTTTAAGTGTGTTTAAATTGTGTTCAAACACACAGAATATGATAAATGAGGTCCTATTAGAAATGAGAGAAATATGGTGCTTTTAGGTCTTCGAGACACATCAGCACTTTTAGGATTTTGATTCGAATTCATATTCTAATATTCTCTGGCCTCGAGATACTTTCAGTCATTTCTTTCTTCTAGAGTTAAATCCAATGATTTTAGTATATATTTTTTGTCTATTAAATGCTTCTAGAATTTTTCTAGGTGAACATTTATTTTATATATTCTACCTCAGTTAATATTTGTAGATTTAACTTACATCACAGATTTAACTTAGAAGGTTTATCAAGACCTTGCAAATATATAGAGAGAGCTCTTTGCTTCATTTAGGAGATAAATCACTGCTTAACTATTATACTAACAAATGTGTTACTTAATGAAACGTTTAGTTTTATTTTGAATCTTTAAAAACGGCTTTTCCCAAAAAAAAATACAGCTGATGAGAAATATGAAACAAATATTTGGGGTCTTTGCAATAAAAATTAATATTTGCTAAGGAACTTTGAAATGAGCATACAAAATACTGAATATCATATAAAAATAGAAAATTACTGTACAAGGCATGTCTTTGCTATCCTAGGATACTGTCCTAAGTACTATCTTAGAAGTGAAATTGACCTTAAACAGGGTTCTTTTAGCAATCTGAAATTGTTAGTAACTAACAATTTTGAAACTATTCTAGAAATGTCTTAAATTTTTATTAAGTTGTATTATTTGCATACATATAACATATAAGGTACTTCCAAATTTTCAATTTTTTAGCTGCCCTTTACTTTTATTTACAATTTAAAAAGATTAGATTACCTATAGTTTCATAACCAAATTTCACTCCCTTTGTCATTCTTCCATGTGCGCTTTCTTCATTGATTATAATAGATACTGGTTGTTCAAGAGTAAGAGGCAGCTCACATGACGCAGGTAGAGACTGCCTACTTGGCTGAATAACAAACTCTTCTTGACCAAACTTGAGTTAGGCTCCTCCAAGCCCTCTTCGCTAGGGCCCAACCTGTCCTCAGCCAGTTTAGTCCAATTTCATCAAGAATCCTGCTGAGTCAGTTTAGCAAAGATTCCTTCACCCTTGATGCCTGATACCCTGGACATCTGATCAAATTTTTCTTCTCTCACTTTCAGCATCTTAACACCCTGGTCTGCCTTCATCTTACTCAGCAGATCTAGCAAGGATTCCTCCAACCTTGATGCTTCCTCTTAAGGCTCACCCTGCTCCAGGGTTATAAATCTCCACTTGTCCTTACTGTAGTCAGAGTTGAGTCTGATCTCTATCCCCAAATGCCAAGTGCCCACTGCAGCCCCTCTCTCTGGAGTAAATCATTCTTTAATGTCTTTAGCAAGTGTCATGTAGTATTTCTTTTAACAGGAAGACCCAACAAATGTCCCATAAAAATAGTAAAAATAATCTTGTCTTTATCTAGTTACCTGAAATTACACTGCAGGAGAGCATGAGTAAATAGAGAAATAAAACCGGTCAGAGGCTATCCTCATTCCCATAAGTTTGGTCTATGAGTTTACCATGAGCTTCAGAAAAAAACAGCAGAGAACTGCCTAGCAAAGAAACCAGTAGGAAATGGACAATCTACAAAGTGCTATGAATCTTCTATGAACTGCAATTATAGAATTACTATTAAATAGCCAAGACTACTTTTTAGAGATAATACACTGAAAGCATAGAAAACTAAAGGAACTTGATTGAAGGCTTCTGAGAAAGTTAATCAGTGAAACCAGAGTATTCTATTGCCCAGAGGGACTGAGAATGGGAGACGAAGAGATTCTGGAATCAGGAATGGGCAAGTTAATATCTGACAGGGTACATGACTTCTGCTCTGCCAGAATCTACAGAGTTTAAGCTGAAACCCTTTCCCTCCTGTGAACTTGGGGGTGGTCCCTATAATGCATTCCTGTCCTACATAGCACCAATAGCACTAAAAAAGCTCAGAGCCTGTGCACAGAGAAAGAGCAGAAACAGTCACACAAATGGAGTCCACTCTTCGGGTAACCAGCAGCAACTGCAGGCATGTATTAGAAAGCACATTAAAGTAGAACAAATCTATTTATGACTCAGCGTTGGTATGTATTTGCTTAAAATTAGAGCAGGGAGAACTAGAGACACCTGAATAAAATTGTAATTCAAACTTAGATACATGGACTTTGGAAAATTACAGAGAGATGTAAAATCCTCTGCAACTGATGGACTAAAACCAGGAGGGAAAAATAAAGGTCTTTCTCCATCAAACCAATATATAAAGGTTAGGACTAACAATGACAAGTGGTTCCACAGGTGCAGAAGCTGGTCAATGTGAAAAGATGACCTGCAAAAAAAAAAACAGCAGGGGTACACTTTCATATAAAATTGAGATAATAGCAATACCTGTTTCTTCGAGTTACTTTAGGAAATAGTGATGATACTGACTATCCACTACATACTAGATTGTTACTGCGAGTCCAGTAAGGAGCAGCTGCCAAAACTTCACTAGACATGTAAGAGATCTCTTAGGGTAAATGCCTGAGGGAAAACAGTGTGTGAGACCATACCTGGCAGAGAGAGGGAAGGAAGGACAGTTGGGTAGAAGAATATTAGACTGCTGTGCAGTTCTAAGGAAGTTTCACAAGGCCAATGGTAAGTCTTCAACCCAAAGTTGCATGAAATAGGAGTCCTATGTCCCTCGCAAATGTCTGGATTAGTACCCATACCATGCTCAGTCATTTGCTGGAAGCTGTCATGGGAAGTGTAGCTTCAGCATTTTAGAATTCAGGAGTGGCCAAGGTTAAAGCCCTGATAGGGAAACTTTGATGGTTGCCACATAGGTATTGCCTTAAGAAATTAATAAGCTTTACCTGCTATGATCATTTTTTTAAATTATCTTTGTGGTATAAATGTATAGTCTTTAAACTCTGTATACTGACCTCAACTTTACATACAGCATATTGTAAATGAACATTTCATGTTACCAATTTGTGGAACATCCTAACAGCTGGCAGTCTGCTTTCTAGAACATCATCATGTTTTTTCTGAGGATCAGAAAATGCATAAATTTTGAGTATTTTAAATGAAGAGGTTTTTTAATTGAAAAGATGCCTGAAGTTTAGGGAGACCACCTGTCATTAGTCAACCAGAATGGCTCCCTTTTTATCTGTTTTATGTGTTGAATATACAGGTATAGTCTTGAGAAAGGATTCTGTGTCTAACAAAAGTCTAAAAACTATTGCTTTTATTGCTTCTTATCTATTCTATGAGAGTTATTGGGGAAATGTTTTAAATGTTCATGCTCATTTTAGTAATAAGAATCATGAGTCCCATTAACTTGATAAAAAGCAACACAAAGATGCTGGAAGTCCTGAATCTTTAGCCTCACATTCATGAAAACAAAGCCATATCTCTGGGTTTTCAATTATGAAGGGGAAATTAATGCCCGAACAGTACTTATTCCTGCCTGATGGTCCAGACATTATTGTAATAAGCAGTATGCTCCATTTTTTAAAAGATCATTAAACTTCCCATCTCTTTTATGTTATGAATAGATATATTGTAGTTCCTAAACAATGACTCCCCATTATACAACACTGAAGTTTTATAAACATATTTTAAAAATACTACTCTTCTTATTCATACTCAGCTTCTAATCTATGAATAAAGAAGACCCAAACTTTCTCATCTTCTATTTATGGGCTCTCTTTTATTTATAACTAGTGGAATTATTCCATTAATCTTTAACCCATGAATTTCTGTGTTTTTTTTTTCTACTTGTTAAGTAACTCTCAATGCAAATTATCAACAATAAATCCTACAGTACCAACCTGAAATTATGCTTTTAACAATTTTATAGATTACATTTTTCATTTCATCAGCCAGGTCACCCATGAACAAGTTTAATAATTTCATGTGCCTTTGGAATATCATTCAAAATTCTCCAGACCTACCACTCAAACCCAGGCTGACAGTGAACCACTAATAATACTCTTGGGACTTTTAGTACTTTCTCCATGTGACTCTAAGTCGCAAATGATTTCTACCACACACATCCAGTAAGAATATATAATGTGGAAATAAAGCCACTGCTGAGAGATGGAAGTAAAAACTATCTATTGCTTTATCTATCCTTGCCATTCTGTCACAGTCCGGAGTGTTCAGATGAAATTAAATTGTTATCTTTGTTCATTTTGATCCTAAAGTGATAGGAATAACACATGATCTCCCTGTTATAGTAGAAGAATGCTGTAAATCACTATGTGCTACCACATAAGATTCTAAATGCATTGAATAGAACAGAAATTTATAATGAGGTTTTTATGGAATATGGAAGAAGGCCAGAAAGCATAGATTTCTGAGTTTTATAAGTAAAGGACCTAGAGAAAGAAATCCCTGTTGTCTCATTCTAAGCACAACAGTTCAACAAAATTCACTGCAAAACAACCCATAACATTAGTATTATACTTATTTTCAAAGTTTTAATAAATTAGATCTATTTCCTGTCACATAAATACTGAAAAAGTACCATTCTTGATTCTGCAAAGAGCTGCATACATTTAACTTAGTCAGATTAGGTTATTTAAATTTAATTTTATGTATTAATTTTTCATAATTAAACCATATTTTATATTTCTGCCTATGTTTACATTTACCAAATATTTATATTACTGTTCACATCATGTACATTCTTGAGAACTCATTTCTTATAATAAACAATATATAAAGAATAAAATAATTCTAATCCATTTTTTAAATGTTTAAATAACTGCTTTATTTTAAACCCAAAGCCTTCATATTCTGTTTTTCCAAGAATAAAAAAATAAGGAAAGTCTTAAAACCCTTTCCCAGAACTTGCCATTAGTGGGAAAAACTTAAGAAAGAAGGAAATTGTGGGTACGATTTGACTGTATCACAGAAGAAAGCATTACATACAATTAGATATGAAAGAAACACAAAGGAATTAATATCTCTGAGCTCAGTGTTCAAAAGTAAATACTTAAAAGCAAGTTTCTCAACCTCTCTACCCTTGGCAGCTGGGGCTGGATAATTCTTTGTCAGGAGGGCTGTCCTGTGCACTATAGAATATTTAGCAGCATCCCTGGCTTCTATCCACTAGATGCCAGTAGCACCTCCCCAACCCCTTCTCCAACTCCCCTCCACATGCCCCTGAAGTTGTGACAACCAAAAATGTCTCCAAATAGGGTCAAGTATCCTCTGGGAGCATAACTGCTCTCAGTTGAGAAACACAAGGTAAAGTTAGTTAAACAATATAAAACTCAATGAAGAATAGCATTAATAATCACCTAGCTAACTCTGGTTACTCACTATATGTTAGGCAGTTCGCTGAGTACTCTTATAAGCATTATTCGATTTCATCTTGCAACAAACCTTGAGACTCCTACTACCATCATCTCATCCTAAAGACGAGAAGCAGTCTCAGAGATTAAATACATGGACTAAATCCCACAATTAATATCCGTCAAAATCAGATTCTTTCCCAGATTTTTCTAATTCCAGAGCCAGAGCTCTTAGCCACTCTAGTATGCAGCCCCTAATTGATCGTGGGATAGTACATTAAAAAATGCCATCAACCTTAACTGATTATATAAGATGAAAGAAGGATTTCTTTGAGTTCAAATAAAGTGTGTTGTCTATTCCTTGATGCAGTGGGAGAGAAGGAAATAATCTTTGCATTATACAATCGGCAAGACTTTTCAAGCTTAGGACTCCTTGCAATTGCCTCTAGTTCTTTTTTTTTTTTCTTTCTTTTTTTTTTTTTTTTCTGTAGCCACTCCTTGTGTTTAACAGTTTTTACCTGTCCTATCTGCATGGTAGATAACTAGTAGACTTTTCTCTTGAGACTGGAACCAAGTTCCCATAAGTATAATTCAAAACTATAACTACAGTGATAATTTAGGCTGACCTGTAGCCTAAAATGACTGAATGTCATTTTTAAAGCTATTCATAACCATGGCAGATTTTATATACTATCCTCATCCCTAATTTCTAATGTTACATTCCTGATTTTTATTGTTACAAAATAATAAACAATGTCCTCCTCACAAGAAGAGGTTCTAGACACAATAAATTTTCTGACCCATTTTTTTTTCCTGCTTATCTTCTCGTCCACACTCAACAAACAGATGAAATACATAAAGATACTAATAAAACTAGATTATCTGGCAAGGGGAACATTGTTGTTAAAGCTCAAAATTATCACATACATTTGCAAATATCCTACTTCCTCTTTCACTTACCCACAGGTAAAAGGATGGAAGAACAAGGAAAGAATTCAACAGGATAAGTAATTATTGATTTAGAATAAAGTTTAGTTTGTTTACTTGTACAGGAGTTTACCAAGGAGGCTGACAAACATCCTGAATTAGAGTAAGGAGAAAAGAAAGCCATTAAAGTAGGTGTAAAATTTTATGCAATTGGAAAACAAAACAGGTAGATACAAAGAGCCAGAAGAAAGGAGGCTAGCATAATCTTGCACATGAAGAAGTCCTAATACTTGCTAGGGTGGCATATACTCTGTATGAACTCCTGTAGAGTTCATGGTACACTCTCGTTCTGATCAGGTTTTTGAGATCTATTTATGTTGCTTCTTGTAACTCCACCTTACATATATCTGGTTGTTGCATGATACACTACATTGCCCTGCATATACCACATTCCAGTGGTATACGCTACTGTGATGTCACCTTGGCTGCTCCTACCTCCTCACCACCACGATCAGAACATCAATGAACATTTTCAAACATACCTCCTGAAATGACCTATGTGAGAGTTTCTCTGATTTATATCTAACAATAGGATAGCGAGATTACATGATAGCAGCATATTTATTTTCACCAATGTTTTTCTACCAGCTACTGCAATGGGTGCCAAATCCATCAATTATGTAATTCACAGGATTCTTTGGACCAGCATTCCCCATGCTGTATTACCTGAAAAAGGGAGTTCCCAAGATGTTAATAGGTATTTTAGGAGAAAGGTGCTATAGAAAAATGCACAGTTGACCCTTGAACAACACATTGCGGAGTGGGAGTGAAGGGCACCCACTCTCCAAGCAGTCAAAAATCCCTGTATAATTTAGAGCTGGCCCTCTGTATATGTGGTTCCTCTGTATCCATGGCTCCGTATCTGTGGATTCAACCAAGCTTGGATGATGTAGTACCTTGGAATTTACGACTGAAAAAATTCCACATGTAAGTGGATCTATGCAGTTCAAACCCTATTGTTCAAGGGTCAGCAGAATTTGCAAAATGGTCTCTCAACTAAACAGTCTGCTTTACTGCAGAACCTGTTCAGTGCATTTTAGCATGCTAACGCTCACAGTAAACGTTCAAGAGGCAAGAAGATAAGCCCATTTTCCCCAACATGTTTGAGATCAAACCATATTTTTTTCAGACCTTCTTACAGAGATCTTCTGACATATTAGTGGTTTGTGGAATACAGTTTAGAAAACATTGCATTAGGCCAAAATTATTCAGAATAAAACATAAATAAATCCAGATACTAGCACCCAAAAGGGGTGTTCCTCTAAAGTCCATGTAAAAAAACTATTTAATGTAATTATCTATATCTTCCAACAATCTCTACTAATATATTGGTATATTTCATAGGGCTTTTTCCAATATGAACTAAGTAAAGAGGACTTAGTAAAGAGCTGACAAAATATAGCTCAGGTGCATAATTCTCTGAGAGTGTGGCTTAATTTGGGTAAAGCATGGAGGAATAGATGAACTGCCTAGACTTTAGCTAATCTATCATAAATATCATTTCTCTTAGATAGTAAGTTTTTGATAACTAATGGGTGGCACAAATATATATAAATTTCTGGGTAAATAACTGTATTGTGCAGTTATTCTATACAAGTAGCTAAATTTGAAGCTATAAACTAAAATAATCACATAACAGGAGTTAAGAAATTAGGTAAAAGAAATGTTGTATCTTTAAAACTGATTTTTTAAAAGTCACATAAATTTTATATGTAAATTTACAATGTAAATCCTAAAGTCACTATTTGGACAATGACAATTTATCTCAGTCAATCTAATCAATTTGTATTTAAGAAAAACCATTGTTCAGTTCTGAAAGCAATATAACTAGAAAGCAGAAGGAAGGAAAATTTATTTTAACTCTCTGAAAAAGATACAGAAGCAGAAAAATATATTTTCCACTATTTACACATTGGAAAATTCAAGAGTGCCTTTGCATTTTTAAAATATGTGTTCTTTCAGAAGTTCATGTATTGGAGAGTTTATTTAAGCTGATAAGTGAACTTTTCTCTAATACTAGTTGTCTAGACAATTTAACTTCCATTTTAGAAACACACTCTCAGAGGTAGAGATAGGCAGTTCTTTGTCATAGCAGATAAAATAAGCTCATAGCCAAGAATACCAGAGCACTATTTCTGTCAGGTGCATTATCAACATTTATGTTGTCACCCTGTACCAGCCGAACATTTAGCAGATCTACTGCATCTCCATTTCCTAATTATCTGATATCTATTTTTATATTTCCTCAAGGACCCTTCCCCCAAAAATCCACGAAGTGACATAGAATGTGAAATAAAATATGTTTTTAAACCAAATATATAACATCCAGATCTTGGGAATTTTTTCTTTATAAAATCTAATCTAAAGTAATTAAACTTTCAATTCAATTAACTCTATTTTGCTATCTTCCTTCATACTAAGCACTAAAACATGTATTTAAATGTTTGCATAAACTCCTCTGAAAAAACGATACAAAACACCATCATATACCAAGTGAAAACAAGCTGTCAAGTATTATATTCTATTAAAGTCTATTATTTTATAGCATTTTGTAAGTATCTCTGTTATGGCACCATTACACTGTATCTTAACTACTAGTTTCTGTATCTATTACAGGGTATATGCTGAAACTTTAAAGCACAGGAAGAATCCTATCAATTATAATTCTCAGGGCCAAGAAACTTAAGAAAGAATGGAAAGAATCAGGGGCAGAAGGAAAGGAATAATTAATAGACTCCAAATGATTATTAGTTTTAGGTACACCAAACTCAATTTTTCTTCTCATTAAAACAAATCTTTTTCCAGGCACCTTAGTGACAACTCAGTTTTTTGTTTTGATTTGTACTTCTCATAAATGGAAATAAAACCAAGTGGTTTCTGATATATGAATTAGCTTGGCTTTGGAGCTGACAGAACATGAACTTGTCTGGCACAGCCTTATCTAAAAGAGTCATATCAGATAAGCTAGAGTGCTAACACTTTAAGTCACAGTGTTGGGAAACATGCTCTGGCAAGCTTTCCAAAACCCTTGCTCTCCTCATGGAAATAATAACAAATTTCATTTTTTAGAAGTTTGATATGCAGATTATAAATAAATACCAAAGGAAAAAAATGTACTCAGTGTTTTGCATATAATTTATTAAAAAACAATTTAATATAAAAATTATGACCTACACAACTGATGATAATTATTTTAGGAGTGTCCATGTCTTCCAAGACTTCAATTATTGTCCTTTGATGCTTTGTTTTTGGTAAATAAACACAACTTTAATTGATGCTCTCAAATTACTACTAATTTTGTGCCTTGAAAAAGACAATAGGGCATCAGGAATCATGAGTGTATCCAAAATGAATTCTGAGGGAATAGTAGATATTGAAGAGCTTTGCAGAAAGAAATCACTGTTCTATTAAACGATTATTAGCTTTCCTTTTATAACTTTTTCCTTTTAAGATTTGAAGAACCTGTAAGTAGAACAAAGAACTGTTAATATATTAATTTTAAAAATTTAAGTAATCCAGAATATGAAATTTAAATAAGTCTTGGAAGTCATTTGGAGGAAAAAGTTTGAGAATAACATTTTATAATATAATTTTAAAATACAGTATAAAGGGCCTTCCATGTCATTCATCTAGCATTAGGCATAATGGTATCTAATCCCCATTCAGAACTTCCTATTATATATTTCTGGATGTGAGGAGTGTATTTTGTCAATTCCCTTATCAACCAATTAAACTACAACCCTTAGCATCAAGAAACATTTTAGAACTTACAAATGAAGTGAAATAATGATTTCACAATCAGAGAACTCTCTGATCCAAAGAGATCTTAGGAAAAGAAAGAAGTGGTGAAATCCTGTCATTGAAACTAAGCTCATACCTTGAAGTTAAACACCTGGGTGTTTCACTACCAAATTTATATCTTTGTGAGACTGAGAAATATGCTCAAAAAAGTCTCACCTATTTTGGTAAGGCACCTGCACAGAGAGCCAGATAGACATACATATTACTGCTGCAAAGTCTGGCCAGAGTGCCTTAAATCTTATCACTTTCCATGAGTTAAAAAGGTTCCTCTAAGTCATCATAGAAAAATGAGAATAAAGTAAAAACACACCCTGACTTACAGAAGACTATAAAGAAAAGAAAGGCGTCAGTGTTATTACTTATTAGCTAATAAAGCATGAAAAAGACTGCATCTGAGAATCCAAAGAGAAGATAAACTAATGCTTTAAAACTCAAAATTTTAATACAGCCTCACGTTCTAACAAAGAGTATCTGTTATAGAATGTGAATCAATTGTTCCTAGAAGTAAAAATGTGAAAATAGAAGAAAGGAAACCTAAACCTCCACGGATAAACTTGGCTGAAAGTATTTCAAAGCCTAGGATTTTGTGCTGCATGAGCCCATGGGAATAGTATGAGTCTGTGTTTTTCTTCAGTGCTCAGTCTGTTAGCTTGGTCACACAGTGTTAAGTTTTTGCCTCCCCAGAGCAAATCCTGTTTTCAAAAAACGATTCAAAATATGCTCATACTAACACTAATGACTGGCAGTGAAGCTTCCATAATGGTAATCCAAGATTTAGGCAAAGAATTAGAGACTGTAACTTGAATATTTAGAGAAGTTTTTAACCCAAACACCGCTAAATGCACATAGAAGAACAGAAGAGTCTATGAATAAGACAGTCATATGGTCCTATTTAGGTACCTATGCTTTCACAAGAGATGTCTAATTGCCTAGAATTTATTATAAAAGGACATAATGAGTTTCAAAAGTAGTAAACAAGTATCATGAGGTGATATGACATGAGTTGTCTTCAGACGATGGGGACACTAATCTGAAATTTTCATAATAGAAAAATTAGGTTAATTTATTCCTGATAAGTTTTAAGCTTGTGCTGTCCAGTAACCACTAGTCACACGTGGTTATATAAATTTGAATTTGTTCGTTAAAATGAAATAAATTTAAAAATTCAGTTCCCCAATCACATTTGCTCCACTTCAAGTGTTTAATAGCCCCATGTGACCACATCAGACAGTACAGATATTGAACATTTCCACATGGCTGAAAGTGTTCTAGAGTGTACACAATCTGTAACAGTTAGGAATATATGTGGCTAAGAGTAACAGTAAACTTGACTAACAGACATTCAAATAGGAGTTCATTTTTCTGTCAGAAAGAAGTCCAGAGATGGGCATTTGTGGACATTAGTTTGGGTGTGAAATGAAATACAGAATCTTTCTGTATTTCTCTTCCACCACCCTTGGAGGTTTTGCAGGTTGTGAGTTTTTTCCCTTATACTTTTCACCTCATGGATGCAAGACGGCTGCTGCAGATCCAGACATCCTTCCACATTAAAAACAGGAGGAAGAGTAGCAAAGGGAGTAGAGGCTGTAGCTATTCCTTAGTCAGGCAAACATTTTCCTAAAAATCCCCATGTAAACTTCCATTTATATTTCCTTGGCAAAAACTATGCCATATGGCTGCCTTTAGTAGGACAGAAAGTCTTGCCAAGAAGACAGGGAGAACAACCCTAGAAAAATCAAGATTCTGC
Source organism: Camelus dromedarius (assembly GCF_036321535.1). Lineage (NCBI taxonomy): Eukaryota > Metazoa > Chordata > Mammalia > Artiodactyla > Camelidae > Camelus > Camelus dromedarius. The sequence goes on along the minus strand of NC_087439.1, from coordinate 63,074,812 downwards.
TAGCAAGAAAGAAGAAGAAAATAAATTTTAAAAGACAATTACAGTGTTTATCACAGATTTTCTTAAGATCTGTTCCTAAAAGCAAATGAAAAGAGGAAAAAATAAAGAAAAGTAAATATATATTTCCCTTTCCTGAAAAAAAAATTTTTAAGGGAGAACCAATGCTGAAAAATTAACCTCTTTTTTTCCAACCACATGAAGTAGTTTTTAAATCTGTACAAAAGCTTTGAAGTTATTAGTGTAATGCATTCCCACAAAAAGTGCTAAAATGCAATCAAAGGAGATTAATACTTCTAATATACTCTTATTTTTGTGGTTCATCTTTTGTGATGTATTTCTTTTGTGTTTTTATTTAATACAGAAACAAATTTTCCTACTGCCAACATGACCATTTCTTTAAGCATTTGGGCTAAGACCTTTGTCAAAACTCTTCTTGCCCAAACAGATAGAGATAACAGACTCAACATTTACTAAGGAATAAGTATTGCATGAGATAAACTGTAAGGAAATAAGAAATGATTTGCTTTTTTAGCCTAAAGAGGAAAGGCATGGTCAGTAGAAATTCTAGGAAGTTCTGAATGAAAACTTATTTTTAAAATGTGTCAAAAGAGATACTGAATGTTTCAAAAAGCAATAAGAAAAATAAAATAAAACTGTATTCCCTTCAACTCCCTGGTAATATGAGAACATTTTGAAGAGATACTGAATGGTTCAAATCTATCATGTGAATTCTACAGTCAGTAAAATACAAATACTTATCTATTTCATAAGTTTATAACATAGTAGACATTATAGACTTACCCTCAGAAAGAGATAAGTTTTTGAGACAAAACTCTTCATAATAATCAAAACTACAATGAGGTATCACCTCACACCAGTCAGAATGGCCGTCATTCAAAAATCCACAAATGACAAATGCTGGAGAGGCTGTGGAGAAAGGGGAACCCTCCTACACTGCTGGTGGGAATGCAGTTTGGTGCAGCCACTATGGAAAACAGTGTGGAGATTCCTCAAAAGACTAGGAACAGACTTACCATATGACCCAGGAATCCCATTCCTGGGCTAGTATCCAGAAGGAAATCTACATCAGGATGACACCTGCACCCCAATGTTCACAGCAGCACTATTTACAATAGCCAAAACATGGACACAGCCTAAATGTCCATCAACAGGTGACTGGATAAAGAAGATGTGGCATATTTATACAATGGAATACTACTCAGCCATAAAAACCGACAACATAATGCCATTTGCAGCAACATGGATGCTCCTGGAGAATGTCATTCTAAGTGAAGTAAGCCAGAAAGAGAAAGAAAAATACCATATGAGATCGCTCATATGTGGAATCTAAGAAACAAAAACAAAAACAAACAAACAAACAAAAACAAAGCGTAACTACAGGACAGAAATAGACTCACAGACAGAGAATACAGACTTGTGGTTGCCAGGGGGATGGAGGGTGGGAAGGGATAGACTGGGATTTCAAAATTGTAGAATAGATAAACAAGATTACACTGTATAGCACAGGGAAATATACACAAAATGTTATGATAACTCACAGAGAAAAACATGTGACAATGAGTGTGTATATGTCCATGAATGACTGAAAAATTGTGCTGAACACTGGAATTTGACACATTGTAAAATGATTATAAATCAATAAAAAATGTTAAAAAAACTTCATAATGGAGTATATTAAATAAACCATAAATGGAAAGACAAATTCAAAATAAATAATATAAAATAGTTACTAAAAAACAGTTGCCACCACTTGCAATGAGGATAAGTTTTTAAATCTGCTTTTACTATATTCTAATGAATACAAATATGATTCTAATTTGAAATAAAAAATAAACAAGCAAAGCAAACACAGAAAATGTCTTGGATATCTATCTCCAGGCAGAGAGCAGATGCCAAGCAGAAGAGAAGGCATTATTAATGGGTTGAATTACGTCCCCTCAAAGTTGTCCCATTGAAGCTCTATCTTCCAGTACCTCCCTCAGAATGTGACAGTATTTGGAGACAAAGCCTTTAAAGAAGTGATTAAGTTAAAGTGAGGCCATTAGAGTGGGGTTCCAATCTAATAGGACTGGTATTCACATAGGAATAGGAAACATGAGCCACCCAGAGACACCAGGGATGCATGGACACAGAGGGGAAACCACGTGCAGGTGGCCATCTGCAAGCAAGGAGAGAGACCTCAGAGAAACCCAACCCTGCTCACACCTTGGTCCTGGACTTCCAGCCTCCAGAACAGACAGAATAAATGTCTGTTATTTAAACTGCCCAATCTATGATATTTTGTTACAGTAATCTTAGCAAACTAATACAGTGGGAATGACTGAATATAGAGCAAATCTTTGAGATGTTTCAAATATTGTATTTTACATGTGATGGGAGAGTAGACAGGACACTGATTATTTTTCAATATATAATACAAAACTTGGGTTAATTATTCCTCTAAGTTTTTTGAGCAGTGCTGGCCAAAATTTAGCCACTAGCCACATGTTTTAAGTTTAGATTAATTAAAATTAAATACAATCTAAAATTTAGTTCTTCATGCTAGTAACATTTCAAGTGTTTAATAGTCACAATAGCTATTACAAGAAAATGTTCATTCCTTATCTTTCCGTATTTGCCCAATAACTGAGCATATAATTGGAGTATGTATGAATATCTTGGCAGCTATGGATTATACAAACAGAGACAATCAAGCTGCTAATATCACACACTTGCAAATGACCCTCACGTAAATGGATCAGTATGGTATCATCTTTTGAGGAAAGTACTTTACAAAATAATGATAACGAATGTACTAGATATAAAAACAGAAATCAAGACAAGAATCTTGACTAGAGACTCTTCTTTGGGAAGAAAAAAACTAATAATTTACTATAAAATACTTATCAAGCAATTTTGTTAGTTGAAATACCAATTTAAAAATTCTTAAAGAAAAATGTGTTACTTATTTAGATGCATTACATAAAATACATAAATTTTTATGTATAATACCATAAAAATAATTAAATAAAATAAACTGAAATTTACTTGTATAATAGCACCATATTTTTATGCAGCAAATCAAATTATGCTAAACCATAAAATGTAAGCAAAAACATACTTCATTAATAAATTACCTATTAAAAAATCCTTTCACTATGGTGAGTTGCCTGGCACACCAGGAACTTCCACACTCCCACTCCACAAATTTAATGTTGTTCTGTGCCAAATGCAAAATTCTTGGGGAATAACTGTTTGTGTTAGCTTTGAATTACCTGGCAATGAATGCATGGCCCTAAACTTTAGACCTGGGGCCCACTAAAAACAAATGAAGTGCTGATACAAATTATTAAAGATTATTTTCTAGGACAGATATAATCTATACCAGATATTTTGTTGTTAATTAGTTTCCTCTACACCTTCAAAAAAAAATTCTACTCTAAAAATATATGTAGTGTCTCTGAAACTGCTCATTAAAACACAGTTCAGATAGATATTTTTAAAAGGGAGAAAGGAATCCACATTTAAATATATTTAGCAGAGCAAGCACAGAAGAAATCTTGAAACATTAGGCTGGAGAGTTAAGTAAGAGCCAGATCATAAGGTCTTTGGGACAGATTCAACAAATGTTCCCCATTATATCAGGACCATGTAACTAGGTCTGATCAATGGACTATGAGTGGAAAACTGTGTTGTAATTTCTGGGCCAATGTGATTTGGAACCAATGAATCTCCTTCATTATTCTCTTTTCCTTATAGGGTGACTTGGGAGGTCACATGAGCCAGACAGTGTAGCCACTGGTTAGGGAGAAGTAGCTGACCTACACTGACCCTTTCTATGAGAAATAAGCCTGTACTCTGTTAAACTTTTGTAACTTTTCGGAATATATCCACCACTATAGAGTTTATCTACTGTCTGGCTTATCTGACCAATGAAGGCTTTTTTTTTTTTTTTTTTAATTCTGCAGAGATATTTGTAGTCTTTGTTCCACACGCAGTTGACTAACCAAAAGAATATAATTATTGCATGAATGAAGTTTAAAGCAGTTTTCCTAAAGCAGCTTCACAAACAAAAATGTCTACATTTAGGAGCAAGTTTAAATCGAGGTCATGTGATATTTTTGAATAGTTGTGGAGCCAAGAGATTCCTGAGATTCTTTGTAATTTTAATAACTCCTAAGTAAAGAAGACCAGAGACTGAGCATGAGGCGGCCACAGGCAGAAGGAATATTTATGGAAATTTCCAAATCAGATTCAAGGTGTTCCATCAACTGGGACTATGCAACATCAGAATTATATTTACAAGCAACACAATGGTGTCCACATTGACACAGTCACACACACATGCACATTCAAACATAAAAAACATATATACCCCAGAAAACAACATGGGTACTCCAGGGAGTCTCATTTTCACATCAGCAATTTCACAAAAGGAAAAGCTTTTTTTATATGTCGATCTCCCTTCCAAATCCGTTTACAGACAAAGAGCGAGACAGGCAGCTGTTCCTGAAAACTAGCACTGCCATTTATGGGGGTATTTCTCAGGTCAAGAGATTCTTTCATGGGAGGTTTCATTTGCAGAAAGGAAAACAAGGGAAGGTAATTGAAAAAAGAAAGTAGGTATCAATCACTTAATATTTCCAAGTGGCTTTTACCAACAGCAGTTGAACTTGAGAACATTAATATATCTATTGGTTTTCTTTTCTCTTCCTTTGTTCTGTTTTATTTTCAGGAAGTCCTTATTAAGTATATAATGAATACAAAGACTTGTGCTAGGCTTAAGAGTATTTTAATGTCAAATAAAGCATTTGACTTATTCCTCAGGGATACAGTCAATTATGGGAAATAAGACTTTGATAATTAATTTAAATTGTATATCTTAAGCTCATTGTCTATGAAAATTATCTTGAATAGTTTTACTATAAAAAGTGACTAGTCAGTATTTAAATAATGCAAGCTATATTTTCCAGTTCAATCATTTATGGTATCTTTAATTCACAAATTACATTGGATTAACTATCATTATACTATATGTCAGCTCAGGTGTTCTTGTATTTTATGGACAAGACTACTACAATTAGATAAAGTTCTGAAGAACAATAACGGGCTTATTTTATATATCCTACATCCTGTATTATAGGATCACAAGCAAATAATCAACAGTAAATAAACATTAAAATGAGCTTCTCTGTGGCTCATACAAAAATGGTCTGTACTAAAATATGAAGTTTGCTCCCTTTGGAAACAAAAAGGGCCCCAATCTACAAACCAACTGAAGCCCTTAAATGGTCATTGAGGACTGAGTGGCATTTTCTCAGCTTTAGCTTAACAGCAATGGAAAAATCCAAGAGAGATAAGAAATCACCATGCTACAGTTTTAAGGCAGAGTAATACGGCTGGTTATGCTCTTAACTGTGAGTCCATTTTTCCCAACTTCTCAATAAAAGACATTTTAAAATCTTGTCTATCATTGTAATATACTCATAAACAGTCATCTTGTCAGTATGGAGTTTCTTACAGGATTTAAATAAATCCTAGCTTTTAAACAGTATATGTTATATTAACTATGATGGGGTTAGAGACAGTGCAAAAAAACCAAAATTTTAATACTAATAAGCTTGGTGAAAACACTGCCAGCCTACATGGCATCTGTTCCCACCTTTTGTATGAAGTTAACCATGTCAGCTCTAAAAGGGAAATGTGCTATGTGCAGTTTAGTCCCAATGGGGTTAAAGGAAAAGCACCAATAAAATTAAATGAATTCCCCGCTGTGTATAGTAATACATTTCAAACAAACTCCGAGAGGGGAAACAGTTATTGTTTATCCTTACAACTATATTCAACTTTGAACATAAAGCAATTTGACCTTTTCTATAAAAAGCTGATTCTGTTAACAAGCCCAGGATCTTTAAATAATATTTACTGTTCTAAACTGCTTATTGCAAACTATTTCAGCCATTACTTGAAAGGGGCAGGTAACCAGCTTGCTGTCTGATCCTCACACAACTACACAAATTACACATATGTTCTTACAGAGAATCAAGACTTCATTAATTGAGTTATAAGCACGGCCAGAGGGTCTGTCGCAGAGACCTACCTTAAACTCTGTTTTTGTTCACTTTGGTTTACAGAGAACAAAGTGTTGTTTAAAAGAAAAAAAAAAAATCTTAAGGTACAATTGATGGTACAATTTGTTTCTTGCAGCTACTTCTCTTCCCAAAAGCAAAATTATTTTTTAAAGTAATGACCAAAAGGAGACTTCAAAAAAAAAAATGCCCTTCACAATTTATCACATAATATTTAACTGTCTGATAGAGAAGCATGACCTTTTGCCATTTTCCATTCTTGTCTATAACAAGTTAATACATTTTAACAACCTCTTTTACCACTATGTATGTCCTCTATTTTTAAATCATAATCTCATGGCACATATGTTTTACAGATGAACAGACTCACATATGAACCATCCTTTGTCTGATAAACTGATTTTACCAACTTTTATCTTAATAGTATGAGTGCTCATTGAATATTACCCATACTATTATTTTCTACGTGAAAATAAAACGAAAACGAATTGCTTCATCTTATTGTCTTTGTAATTTGTTCACAGAAACACCTTATTGATTAATACATCTCTAGGTCTTATGAATCAAACATGAATATATTTTGTTCTAATTCTATCATTTTAAAGGACTTTGGTGGCCTAAGAAAAAATAATTTTGAATATGATTACTTAAATTTTAATATATGCAAATAAAATATTTCATAAATTTGATATATAATGGACTATGTACGTATTTTACCCTTTAAAATTGATACGGAGAAATTTGGCATCCCAGAAATAATTTGTCTCTTGGCTGTCGCTTTTCCTCCCATATCCCCTTCATCTACAACACAGATCCTTGCTAATATTACTTCATTTAGATCAAATATTTTTAAAATAAAAAAAGATGCATTTTCTTTAAATATTATATGGTTACCTCTTAATGATGATAAATTATAAAGTTTCTTTGGATAGTGTCCTCCTACTATTAAGATGAATTGGTAAGACCAATTTAACGAACAATGGAGCATGCTTATCCATCTGTCCATCTGTGAAGCAGGAATGCTGTGAGAATATTATTTTAAAAATAATTAGACCCCATGTAGAAGAGGTAGCAAAAAGTTATTAAAACATGTTAACTATAATTTGTGTCTACAATATATTACACATAAACTGTGGAAAATAGGCAAAAGATAATTTAATGAAAATTTGCAATAAATCTTTTAGAGCTTTGTTTCATTAGGCTTAATATCTCAGAAATGCTTCACCTTTCCTTTTTCTCATCTTCATTTCATGGAAATGTACACTTGCCCACAGTAAAGCCCAGAAACTGAAAATGGTCTCATAAACACATCTGACATTTTCCTTTTACCAGCCTCCTTACAATTGTTTAACACTGAATAGTGCAGAAATGTAGCTTTCTATCAAAAGTACAGTGTACTGCCCTGCAGTGTGGGAGACTTGAAATTGTTCAGACGTACGGTTACTTGGTTACTACATCACACTGCAAGAATATAGTAGGTGAGCACAGTGGGGGGGACAGAGTATCCTTTCTGAGCTGTGAGGGTCTAGATAATGGATGAACAATGATGGATTTCATGGTGATGGATTCATTTGACTTCCACTGGTCTCACCCAGAATCTCCATCAGACTACTCTTGAACATAGTGTACTCATTCTTCTACTATTTGTCAAAGTACATTTTCTAGGCCAAATTTTGCTTTCGAGAACATTTCTAAATGGCTTTCTGTAGATATTTTCAAGTTTCTCAAACAAAGTTGCCTGACAGTAATAATATTTAAACATAATAACTATTATTTGTATTTCCATTTCTGAAAGAGTAGAGTCCTATCTTCCTATGTATGAATACATTAAAAAAAATAACTATTTTAATCTTTCCAACAGAGACATTCATAAAATTTTTGTGACCTGTGCTATTCATGTCTTCTTATTAAGTACTTCATATACTTGAATATTTTATCATAATATTATGACTTTTCCTATAAATTTACATTTGATAATTAGCAGTATTTGTTGTTAAATAATAGTCAATCTTCAGCTTGATTCTGTTTGACAATATTTTGGTTTATATCCTAAAATATGGACAAGTGTATTTGTAGACAAGTAGTTTGTAGACAAGCAATTTTGAAGACAAGTAATTTGTTTGAGAAGTGTGTTGTTCAAAAAATGTAGGATTATAAATGTTTACTTGAGAATAAATTCTTATCCCTTGATTATATCATCTTATATGGCATATTAGCTAATCATAATATAGCTTTTCAATTTGAATTTCTTGATCATTAAGATTATTTTTTTAATTACTGGAGTTCTTCATATATATAGAGAGAGTTATCTTGTCTAAACTATGAATCATTAATTTGCTACCAAAATGGTAGCACTTCACTGGACTAAAAATCACAGAAACTAAATGTTGCCATTATTGGCAACTTATAAAGAGTGGATTAAAGAACAGAAGTAAAGAAATATTCATACTTTAATAATTTTTAACAATAATTCACCAGCATTAAACACTGCATTCTGGATTCAGAACTGAAATTCAATTATGAAAACTTGGGATTGAAAAATATTTACAATATACGAAAAAAAGAAAAAAACCCTACACTGATTAGAGATTAAGTTAAAATAGTACATTATCCTAATTTGCTGCATGAGCAATTGATAAAAATTACTCTATTTCATCTATCTTTTTGTGCAAACCATGTAAAATTGTTTATGAGAATTCTTCCTCTGGAGACCCAGAAGTTAGGGGAAAAATACACCAGTGCAACATCATATTTTGCCACACAATTTCACAGTAAATATAGTTTCTAAAACAACAAAATCTTCAATGACAAGAACAATTTTTAAAGGTCTTGAGTCAGAATATTATGCTCTATTTTATTAACACACAGCATATATCAAACTAGTTCTAAAGTGGGTATGTGGCAGCAAATCAGAAACATTTGAATTTTTTAAAAATTTGGAGATATAGATACATACCTATAAATAGATATACATGTCCTTTGTGAAAAATTAGATGATCTGTATTAAGAGAGCAGTTTTCTATTCTGCCAGAAGGTTCAGGTATGTACGTATCAGAAACAAAGTGGAAGGTTTAGAGGAAAGTCAACCAATAAAATCTATACCAAACTGCTGAACATGAATGTCCAGGGTTTTGTTTTTGGCTAATGCATCCTGTTTTTCCTAGTTTCTAACCTCACAAAGAAGAAGAGCAGAGGGCTAGCAAACACTGGCTTAATTATCCCCATCAGTCTCAGAGACAAGGCGCTTAAGAGTTTTAGCTGCTGTAAACACTCCCCTGATAGCAGATAAGAAATCTGCTGAAAGGCGGTTTTGTCTGGGGAAACCTCAGGGGCACAACAGTTAATCATTAGCACAATATTGTATATGCATTACTACATCAAAAGAAACAGAACCCAATATTCTATTGTGAAGATTTTCTGTTTTCTTAAAGGGTAAGAAAACTAATGCTTAAAAAATAAAAAGATTAAGAAATTACATTTGCTGCAGAAACAAAGCGTGTTCTACTTTTCATTTATTGTTCTTTCTTCAATGGAGGATGTCATTATTGCGTGTGTCTGTGTGTGTCCGTGTCTGTGTTTGTGTGTGTGTTTAATATGTGCCTTGAGGGATATAAAAAGTTTCCACTGAAGTCAAGAATTCAAGAAGAATTTTTACCTTTGCATCTAAATGTCTTGATCAGAAACAGAGACTATCACATAACCTTCTTTTATCACAACACGAGAAGTAAACCAATGTTCTTCTTCCATATCAGTACAGTGTTTGTCTGGGGATCTATCTGTGGAAAACTGACACCTCACTGTCCTTAACAAAGAACCTTTCTATCATTTCAAAATGAAGGCATCCACAATGACTTCCCATTATTTCAATTTAATAGACTTCTCAGAGTCCCACAATCAGGGAATCTTAGAGGCTTCCATAGCCTTCACAGTATCTTTCCAGAGTTAACTTCCACTCTCTCTCAGGCCTTCTACCATTGTGTGCCAGGAAACAAAACTTTTCCATGTCATACCCTCCTCGCCCTTTCTCACATCCTGGCCCTAACACACGTGATCTCTTCTGATCGGATACCCATCCTCCAGCCCCCATCTCTTCAAGCTCACCTTTCCTGGAAACTCCAAGCCTCATATCTCAATGCCTTCATAAACTATCTCTGTTCTTCTTTCCCTCATGCAATTGGAAGTCATCTCTTTTTTCCTCAGAACTCCTTTAGCAACTTTTTTTTTTAAATCAGAGTTATGTTTGTTGTAATATTTGGTACATCCTGAGTCATCAGTAAGTGCTGCTTAATGACTGAACTTAGTAGAAATCGTTTTTATTAATCACTGTTGTGTGGATGTTTCATAGGATTTTAAGGAGGGTAAGACAATCCTATCCTACCACAGAAAAGTGTGGTCAATTTCAACATTTCTAATTTTCCTAGGGGGGAAAAATTAACCAACTTTTGTAGAGTACTTAGTATGCAGCAGGGAACACACTAAATGTTTTACATCTTAATAAATCTACATAAGATTATTAATCTGTAAGCCTACCCTGTTAGTATGTGCCTAAAACCATCTGAATCCTCCACTTCTCATTTCTGATGGAAGATATGGTGGTAGATACACTGATGCCTATTAGACTAACGGCTCATGCATTAGTCACAGAGGTCTCATTTAGGTATTTATATGCTCAGACTTTGCTATTGTCATGTCTGATAAAGATTCATTTTGTTAACAGATGCTTCTCAGAGGAAATTTTTAGTTTCCCTCTTAAATTATGACCAATATGACATGGATTCTAAACAAGGAAATGTTTTGAATATGGACTCTATGTAAAGTAAATGATATCATAACTGCAATTTTGACCTTCAAAAGCACATTGCACTGCAGAATGTTATTACTAATTAACTCTTCTGCTGGCATTCATATTAAGTAATCAGCAATTTGGGCCAGATTATACTAAAAAACAAATTCCTTAGTGCATGAGAATGCATGGTTAGAGGAACGCTTTCCTTTGCAATGTAGAATAATGTTTAGGGCAAGGGGGTTATAGCTTGACAGCCACTAATTTGAAATCCATTTCTGGCAACTGCTACCTATATTGCCTTAGGCAAATTATTTAACCTCTATAATCCTCAATCTGTTCATCCACAATAAAGGAATAATAATATATGTCTGGTAATGCCTGGCACATGTTCATTATGTCATCATTTGATTAATATGAAAGAGCAGAAGTATGAAAACTCCTCTATATGTTTTAAAAGAAGAGTAGACCAGGATAACCAGTATTTCTAATCCTAAATATTGAAGCAGAGAGATAGATCAATCTAAATTATACGGGCTCTGGGAACTGATCATGACAAAATGGACCTGGAGTTCATCCTTTGTTTAGATATACTAATAAAAGATTATACAAAATTAAAATTGGGATCAATAGTATAATTGAAATTAATTTCTTCATGCATATACCATTTGGACCACCAAATTGATTATCTATGTGTAGCAATAGTCTGATACTGTAATATTTTGATACCCCATATGTATCAAAATTTAATATATAGAAGTATTTTTAAATGATCAGTATATAACATTTTAATAACAAACATTTTGATAGATGAAATATACACAATAAATTGTAGCCATATAAAGCACATATTTTTATAAATGTAGTATTTTTAAATAGTTTCATGTAGTAAGTTTTATTTCTAGGTTATAAAAATATTTGAGGCAAATAATTTAATTGAATATTTCAAAGAGTTATAATAAACACCTCATTTGAAGCTATGAATATTTTTCTACTCTGCTACTATAAAGTTTTGAATTCAATAGTCATCTTTTTGGTTTTCTGTACTGGATAATTGGGCAAAATCATGATTTTCAAATACGTAAGTGAATACTTCCAACAATATGCTAAAATAAATGCTTAATAACTTGAAATGAAGTTGAAATAAGTAAAGGAACAACCAAATCAGTTGCTAATTAAAAAAAAAAAAAGACTTATAAGGCTTAGAGTATATGCTTTTAGATCAACTATTATTATTTTTTATTTTTAGACATACACCAGCATATCCTTTTTTCTTAGCAGCCACAAGTCCATTCTGACATGCTGAAAACTTAGCTCTTTAAAAATTAATACAATCTCTGACTAATCAGTAAAGAGAAAAAATATAACTGTCACTTAACGTGATTTTTTAAATCCTGATACTGATGCCAAATATGCTCACAGACACTGATGAATTACATAAATAGAAACTTCATTTTACCAAAATACAGATATGGTCATTGCCAACACAATCATTATGAATAATAAAACAATAGAAAATATTGAATAAATTTTTGCAATTTTGATCTCAGAGTAACAAGAATATAACATAAAGGGGGAGGGTAATAGCTCAGTGGTAGAGCATGTGCTTAGATGCACAAGGGCTGGGTTCAATCCCTCATATCACCATTAAAAAAAAAAAAAGGAATACAGCTTAAAACACAAACACAACTGTACATCTGAAGTTTTCTTTCATAAACAAAGTTATATTTTTAAAAGAGTTACAATTTAACAGGTCTAATTATAAAACAATTGAAATTTAAATATGGTGTGTAATTGCTAAGTATCATTTTTAACCATTATAACTTTTTTTTTCCCCTTTGGGTTATGATATACTTTCATGCCTATAAACATGAATTTAAAACATGAAAATGTCTTCCTATTCACTGACTGCATATCGTATATATTGGCCAAAAATTAACAGCAGATATTAAATTTAACATTTTATTATATATCCTATTATAATTATAATAGATATCTGTGCCATATTCATATTCACATGATGTGATAGTATAATTTTTTTAACTTAAAATTGTTGGATAATACAGTTTTTAAAGGTATCCGTTTATAATTGTGTGATTAAATAGCACAAGCAGACTTTTTATTTTTCAAAATATACACTCTAAAAGGGATTTATTTTCACCATATCTGGTTAAGACACTATTAAGGAAAAGACCATTTTTTACGTAACAAAAGTTAGAATACAAAAACAAGCAGAATCTTGACTGATATTTATTCCACCTTATTATCATTGACAACAGAAATACACTGCATATTCCTCGTTGAATAGTAAAATATACACGGATGCCTAAAAATAAATGAATTTGTTAACATGATTATTATTTCATTGAATTGTTACTATTTCAAAATGCAACATTCACATTTATCCAGAAACAATTTCAAACTCAAGAATACATTCAGGTAAGGATACTGAAGCCAGCTATCAATGAAAAAAATAAATTAAAATAATTTACATTTGACAGCAAATATATCTAGGGAACCTGAATTTGTTGCTTTCTTAAAAATACAAATCTACATATTTACTTGAGAAGCAGTTACTCAAAATTTTGTTAGATAATTCAATTTATATATGAATTTATACTGGAATTTACACTAGAATATAATTTTGTTGCCTTTTATAATTCAAGAGAACAGATAAAAATGTAAGCGTTGTCTACCTGGCTACACAAATATGTCAGTGGAGTAATATAACCCATTCAGCTGTGCAGAATCCAGAATAACCGGTATTTTCAATAAATACCTAATTTCTCAGTTATAGGATGTTCTAAAATACAGCACTTGATATCTGTATTTTATTTTCGTTTCCAACCTACTGTGAAGTAATATCACGCTAAACAAGCCTCTATACAGGTTTACACACAGACTTCCAAAATTTTCAAGAACTAGCAACTCATTATTGCTCATGATTTCTTTTGCACTATAGATTTGAAGTTATTATGCATAGATACCAAACAAGCAATGGGATGAGGATCAAGCACAGGAGTATTTGTGTTTACAGATGTTAACTTGTTGAATGTGAGGAGAGGAACCATGAACACCATCCAACTGGCACTGTAGAATGGCAAAATTCCACACATCTTAAATAGACTGTTCAAGTTTACTGAAAAATCTATTCTGAGGGGAAATTTACTTCAAAGGTGGAATATTGCCTATCTCAAATTTGAGCTAAAAACTTCTTATTCTGGCTTTGTTGAGTAGTTCTAATTCCTTCTGCAATTAGCCATTCTTTCGAATCAACCTAGCATACAGCTAGTTGATTGTTTAGGGAGATGGGAGGAAAGGGAGATGGGAAAATACTGGGGAAGTGATTCAGAGCATGTATTGCCAACAATTTTACAGTGTGCATGCTATGCTCTTCCAAGTTGTCCTGTGCCCAATTAGAACCTGAATTTTTTTCTTTCAAAAAAATGAATTTCTGTCTGAAGCCCCTTGACTCCTACTACTGCTAATAAAGAATTCTCAGTCAGCAATTTGCAGAGTAGGAAAGCCAGGGATAATGGAACTGGGCAGCCTTTACAAGCAAAACAAAACACCAAAGAAAGGGAATAAAAAGGCTGACAAACAATGTGAGCTCTCCCATAAGGCTCACACTTATTTCCCCTCCCTTTAAAATGTATCATAAAAAAAGCTGAATCAGCTGTGACCATAATGATGCAAAGTTTTGATTATTATGGCAAATTACGCCTGTGCTATTCAGGAGAGGGCAAAAAAGTTTTGTGGCTCATCAAAAGAAGCTGGGAATAAGAGCCAAGGCCACTGACACTTGTGGTGGCAGATTAAGCTGTGAGCAGACTCTAAATAAATTCCATTCTCCCCCATCCCCAAAATACACTATTCTGGCTATTAAGACTGACTTGCATTCTATGCATGCCAGTACACTATCCATTCAGGATCCCTTATTTCAGTGGGAGACAGGGAGGGCAGTCTTCTGAATTAGGAAGCTGTAACAGATTAGTTTTGTGTGTGTGTGTGTGTAACAGACTGTTAACTATGAATGATTACTGTCTCTGCTTCAGATTTAAATAAATCACATATTTTGTGAAATAGTCAAAATCTTTTTAAGCAAAGAAAAAAGAAAACCTGTCTGCTCAATGGATTTTTGAACCAGGAATTAATAGCCTTTCTGTCACTTAGCATATACAACTAACATCATTCTGTGAGGAACACAAAATTAGGTTTGCAAAGAAATAATTAAGTCAGCCAAACCAAAGTTTTTCAAAGATGCCTAAGTTTATATAAGAATAAAATGCCTAAATGATCTAGTGAATCTTTGTTTTTCTTGATTAAATGAGTTTTATTTTTGTGCTGATAAAGTTTTTTAAAAGCTGTTTTGGAAAAGTGTATTCCCATTTAGGACAGAAATAAAAATACATAAATCCTAAGATTTAGGGGGAAAACATGAAGCAAATAAATCGTAATAATGCAGAGAAAAATCATAACAACTCTAAAATGACATTATAGAAAATGAAACAATATTAAGAACCATAGACCAAATGTCACTAAAAAACATTGACAATCTATAGCAAATTCAGCCTTATCAGTCAAACTGAATTAACTACAAATACAGGGGGGGGTAAAAAACCTCATAATGTCGTTTTAAACTTAATTTTAATAAAAATAGTTCCTTCACTACAGTTTTATAAGATAAAAAAAATAAAGAACATGTGCATATAGGAAACAAATGGTCTTTGATAAATCATAAAATCTGTTTTTCCATTTTAACGATATCCGTGTTTCCTTTTAATACATATGTTTTATATTTTTCCACCTACAAATCAAAATAATGTTTTCAAGCTATCTAGTACACAAAAAAATTTAAAAAATACATTCAAATTTACAGGAATTCATAAATAACTATAGGTACACGTTGAGGAGACTAGCTTCCTATTGAGGAAAACTACCTCTACTCAGCTTCAGGAAGCGTGTAGTGTAGGCAGAAGCATCCCCAGTCAACATCAGTCAAATCAACAACGGCAACTGAAGCACATGACAAAGCCCCTGCAAAGCCAGTAACATTTTCCATGTCGTCCAGTGGCAGTGAGGCAAAGATCACGGGTACCATCATCTTCAGGTGCAAACCTCCTAAGACGTATAAATTTCATTGGCAAAATCTGCTTAGGGATCATTTACATTCTATTCACAGAATAAGAATAAAGTTGAAACAAGTATTAGAATATTGTCCCGTAGGCCCATTATGGCATATCTGACATAAACTATGATCATATTGTCTCCATAAATACTAGTTTTTGCTCTCTTAAATTCTTAGCCTTCTAAGGCTGAAAAGGTCACTTAATTTCTCTGAACTTCAGTTTCTTCATTTATAAAATGAGAGGGCCAGGCTGGCAAGGGTTGATAAATATGAGACATACATGCCACCACTGTCTTTGTTTCCTTGCTCACAGCAAACATACTATTCCTGGTAACTGCACCCAGTCGGTAGGAATCGTCTTGTGAGATGAAGCATGTGCATCCTGCCCAAGCTGGAAGATGCACAAGATCAGGTAGAGGCTGCACTGTAGGTCCCGACTACTCAAAGTGTGGCTAATGGACCAGCAGCATCAGTGGCACCTGGGCGCTTGTAAGAAATGCAAAATCTCAGGCCCTAGACCAACCTCTTGAATCAGATCTGCCTTTTAAGAATATCCACAACGGGCATTAAAGTTTTAGAAGCCTTGATCTAGGACTCAGAAGTTTCTAAAAGGAAGTTTGCAAAAACTGGCAGGCCACAAGCCAGATGCAGCCCATTCTGTGTTTTGTTTGGTTTCTACGCTGTTTAAAATTCTCAAATTATTTGTCAAAAATTAAATATAGCGAGGGCTCATATAGAGATATGAATTTCTTGATAAATTGAAAGATCACGAAGAATGGGCTAACATTTCTGCATAGCATCACAGGAAACATTGCTTCTTTTATTACAGGATATTGTATCTTTCATACAACAGGGCTCATTAGAGTCTTCTTCACTTATTTACATATCTACCTGGCCCTGTTATGCATTTGACTTATAATCCCTGTTCTTACATTTCCTTTTCTTTCACACAGCATTGGAAGACAAAACAAAAAGGAAACAGTAAGTGACAGAAAAAGAAAAAAAAATACCATATGAGATCGCTCATATGTGGAATATAAAAAAATTAAAAACAAAAACAAACAAACAAAAAACAAAGCATAAATACAAAATAGAAATAGACTCATAGACATAGAATACAAACTTGTGGTTGCCAACAGGGCGGAGGGTGGGAAGGGATAGCCGGGATTTCAAAATTGTAGAATAGATAAACAAGATTATACTGTATAGCACAGGGAAATATACACAAGATCTTATGGTAGCTCACAGAGAAAAAAATGTGACAATCAATATATATATATGTTCATGTATAACTGAAAAATTGTGCTGTACACTGGAATTTGACACAGCATTGTAAAATGATTATAAATCAATAAAAGATGTTAAAAAAAAGGAAACAGTAAGAGATTTTTAAATATACTCTGATTTGATCATTTTTAGTGTTCTATTTTCCCCTCATTTCTACCATTTTTATCAATATTTGCTTTGAACTGATCCTTAACATTACTTCATTTAGTGATAATACATGTATTATGATCAGCTCAAATACTTTAATACATTCATATGATGTTTAACCTAGATTTCTAAAAATCTAGGACTAAATTTTTTTCTTGAAAGAAATACTCTCATTTTGTTTAAAGTAAATCCTCTCTTTTGTTTCATGTCTCAAAAATTAATTTTGAAAATCTCACATCTCAAAATATTTTAGGAACCTGAGAAAAATGTAAAACAAAGAAAATGAGGAATTAAAGAAAGATGTAGAAAAACAATAAATTAATAAAATAATGATTAGCTGACCAAAGACTAAATTCAGAAGAGTACAAGGCACCAGCCTGGAGAATGCAAAAAAAAAAAAATAATAGTTATAGTAACTGACTTTGATAATTACTTGGAAATATAAGGGAATTAATCACAAGATATCACTTCAAAGATATTTTTATGGAAGTTACATTATTACATTATTAGCTACATAAAGTACCTTGGGCCCTGAATTTGAAACTTTCAGGGATGGTGATTTTCACTGGAATTAATGGAAATGAAGAAAATGTGTAATATACTGGTAATATTATTCTCATTTTCACTTCCTATTACATTAGGAATTTTATACTCCTACTTTCAAATCCCATATTGTATTGTTCATATTTTATTCATATTTTAATGTTTAGAATTATGAAGCCATTTACATTTCTGTTAAAAAACATAACCCTTGGGCACTAACTGCCTTAAATACTGCATGTATGCACGTAGTTTTAAACAGTAATGTCAATAGCAACAAATGATAAATCTTTATCCCTAGTTCTATTCATTCAAATTCTCATTCTTCACATTTTATCAAATACCAAAGATTTCTACCTAGTAAAAATCACCTCAAACTAAATTTATCTATTGTCCAATTTTATTTCCTCCATATAACAGTTTTTTTTTTCCTTAGTTGACTACTGATGTAACAAGCACCACAATTTAAAAAAATCTCATGGTGACTAACTTAATATAAGCTAGAGACAGACATGTTACCAAGTCCCAGCAGTTTTTCAATGAAAAGCTGTTTCCTATATGCCTAGTCCTCTAGATTTTTACTGTCCAACCACACTGAGAAGGTACTTATGGTTTTCCTGCATTTTATTGGTCCTCCTGGTACGTGCCTCTTCTAATCGTCTCATCTACCATTTTTAGATTCATCTTTAAGCATATCATTGCACAATACTTTCTTGTTTAAGCAACATGGATAGCTCCCTTGCTACTTCATAATAAATTGAATCTAAATTCTCTTCTTAGCTTTTAGGGTCTTTCGAATGTAACTATCCTCTTCCTAGCTATCTAAACATATTCTCTGCCTCATGCAATCCAGTTTCTTTATTATCTCAAATGCTTGAAAGTGTTCAAGTCTGCGTTTTTTCTTTGCATACTCATTTTACATCGCCTACACTCTGATTTCCTTCTAACTACCTCATTTTTAATTAAACAAATATGCATTTATCACCTACTATGTGCCGTCTTATAATACCCAATACAAGTTCTACTATATTCATGAAGTCTTTCCTGACTCTACTAGCACTCACTCACTTTTGATCGTCAATACAGATAATTTCAATAGCTACCCTTTTTGAAGAGCTTACTATTGCCATATGGCCAGTTAGTTTACATACATTATTTATTTTCTTCTCAACCTTTCTGTGAGTTTACATTACACTTTCTATTCCACAAATAATGAACCTGAGGCTCGGAGCCATCATAACACAGTCCCAACCATACAAATTAGCATGAGATCTATACCGACTTCTGTGGTTCACTATTATTCAGGATCCCCAATTAGATTCTAAGGGCTTTGAGGACAGAGAACATGCCCTTTTTTTTCATATCCCTCTAGTACTCAACACTGTGCTGAACACTTAAAAGGTCATCAATTAAATTTAGCTGATTAATGAGTTACATGTTCCAGGCTGGAACTTTCAGTTACTCAGGCCATACAAGTGAGATTCCACCACGAAATATCCTCCTTTGAGCTAGGAGGCTCATTCTTTTCACTCCACTCAGTGAGAGAAAAAAAAAATTCATCAAAGAGATAACGCATTAAATAGGCAAGAAAATGCTTTGTGTTAGTAACAGAAAAATTGAAATTTGGGAGCAAAGTGGTTCTACTATGAATATTTTTCTAATTGAAAAAGTAAGACAGTCATAGTATTAAAACATCTTAAAATCATATTAAGTATCTGTACTTTAAAACTAAAAAAAATGTGATGTTGGCCTAGACTAGAAGACCTGGGCCCTCATTTCAATGTTGGAGAGCATGGAGCACATGAGACCCAGATGGCAGCAGGCCAAGTGTGAACTAAGTCCTCCACTAACCAGTCCTACATCTCCTGTCCCCTTTCTCCTTGCCCAATGGATAATACATTTGGTTAAATGCAGGGAAACCAGACAGAAAGGATAGCTACGTCCTCTCTTTTCTCTCAATAGTTATTTATGGTCCTCACAGTCTCATGGATACAAATTGAATTTAAATTTATAAGCAGATTCCCATTAAATTGCTTGAATTCATCATAAAGAAAAATATGAAACTTTAGCCCAATTGATTTGATTCAAGGTACAGGACACCTCTACTGACATTGAACAGAAAACTCCATGTTGACTTTGAACGCTACAGCGGTCCAAGTTTTCTTTGCCTGGCTTGCAAGGCCTGCCATGATATAATGACTGACAACATCTCTAGCCATCACTATAGCAATGCACAGATACTTGGAATTCTTTGTACACTACATCTTATTTTCTACCCTAGTGCTATTGTATATGCTCATCCCTTGCCTGGATTAGCTTGTTCACCCAATCATCTTTCAAGACAAGTTTAACACTATACTAACTAGCAAAACAAAAACAAATAAAACAAAGTAATTGTTATTGAAATTAGCAGAAGAAACCTCCAAAATTAACTCTATTAAAACAGTATTTTTGCACTTGAAGATTAAAATGATATAAATGATAACTGCTGATGACAATACTAAATAACATTTAAAAGTGGTTAGTATATCCTAAACTCTCCGCTGAAAGTCTTATATGCATTATCTAATATCATACCAAACACAAACCCAGTGAGGTAGATATAATATTTTATATATTTTAGAGATTGGGAAACAAGGGTAAAAAGTTGAAGGAACTTGTCTAACGTATAGCTAGTTAGTGCAACAGAGCCCAATGTGAACTCGGTTACAACTGATTTTATACTATAGTGTAAAGAGAGCACCATTAAAAAATTACCCTCCTACAAAGCCTTAGCTAAATTATTAATCAAATTCTAATAATGACTTTTATTAGGAAACACATTAATTTTTTTTGCGGTCAGTGAAAGTAAGAATAAATCCACTATAATAATGATAATAATAGTAATAGTTGTCATCATTATGATGTGCTGTTTTATTTACTCAAGATGAGTCCAGGATTTTTACAGCTTCTATTACAGCTTATTAAGCAAAGCAGTCAAGAATGAAAGTACTAAGAACAATTCTGTAGCAGTTTAAATAGGTTTAAAAGCTAAAAAATTACAAAATAAGAGTAACTGACAGCTCTTTTGTATTTCTTATTTTTATTTTTCAGTTTTTTTATTTTACATTTTCAACATCAATTTTTTATTTACTTGGGGATGAGGCTTGATTAGGTTTATTTATTTTAATGGAGGTACTGGGGATTGAACCCAGGACCTTGTGCATGCTAAGTAAGCACACACTCTACCACTGTGATAGACCCTCACCCCCTGTTCTTTTTTTAATATGAGATAGTTGAAAGCTGATGAAATCAATGGATGTAGTATATAAAGTAACTATGATGTAATTTAAATATGTGTAATTACTGCAAACACAGATGTTTACACAAAAAAAATGAAGTAGATATACTTTTTTTCAGTGACTACTTTTTAGAAAACCAATGATAAGGCTACAAATTACATAACATCTTTGACTAAATCATTTATAAAACCTTAACAGAGACTCTCTTGCCTGTGACAGAAATCAGTGATAAGTGGTAACAACCTCTAAAGTATATAGAAATGATCAACAAAAAGTTAAGGGCACAGCCAACATGGTGTAGCAAAACAAAAAACTCAACAATCTAAAGGGTGTATATGCATCACTTCCCATCATTTCTCTGTGAAGTCCTTACAGGTTTGAACTTGCATAAATGCACATGGTGTTGTATGTGTATGTTTTCTGTTCATTTCCTTTAAAGTTATCATTTTTCACATCTCATCCAGGTTTTTAAAAGGCTTCAATTTTTAAGAAGTCCACCTATCTGAAAGTGTTGTGAATATAAAAACACACATCTTTGTAAAGAGGAAGAGCTGATGCATTACAAGATAAGTGAGATAAATGACAAGGATGGTGTTCAGTCTGTTGTTG
The DNA here is from genome assembly GCF_036321535.1 of Camelus dromedarius. Classification (NCBI taxonomy): domain Eukaryota; kingdom Metazoa; phylum Chordata; class Mammalia; order Artiodactyla; family Camelidae; genus Camelus; species Camelus dromedarius. Next base: position 63,052,948 of record NC_087439.1, on the reverse strand, counting down.
ACTCCCAGAAGGGTATGTATTAATTCGTCTTTGTATTCTGCTTTTAGAAACCAGCAAGTAAAGGAAATTGTGTATGATTTTGGGCAATGTAATTTTTTTCAGTAAGTGAGTTATTGTGACAGAACCATAACAGATGGTGCCAAAACACACAGGAGAAAGTAAGAAAGACCATTAATTTAGATATTTACTAAGATTTTAGATATAAATATGAGGGAAAAGGGAAAGAAGTGATGCTTTTCTCCCAGACTGAATTGATACATGAATGAAAGATGTTTGGTAATGATTATTTAGTACACCCTAGTTGGAAGAGTATGTTGGCCTATAACATGAAGCTAACTGGAGGTAAGATACCCTCATATGGAACAATTATTAACTTATTCCAATAAATCACGTATCTTATAGTCAGGCCAGATGAATATCATGTATATGACAAAATCTTGCTAAAGTTCTCACTTGGAGTTTGGAAAACAATCTCCCCAAAAGTTAGCAGAGGCACCACCACAGTAATACTGTTGTGGCAATAAATACCAAGCTATTCTATGACAAACAAGTGGCCCCAGTTTAAAAAGTTACATGTATAACTAAATCAATGTGAGTTTATCTGACAATGAATAAGCATTTGATACCTAATCCTGTCTGATCTTTTAACAAGTACAACTAGCATACAAATTCTACCACTTATACAACTTCTATCACTAAAGCCTCTCATTATATACGTGGTTTGTGTTTGCAGTTTTGCCAATAGCAAGTTGCTGAGCAACTCTGTCTCTGAGATAGCAAATGTGGCTTGATTCTTGATCAAATTCTTGATCCTGATTCTTGATGTTAAGGCTCTTAGAGGAAAGCAGCCTACTTTTTGTCTTTTCCTTTTAAATGTTCAGAGAAGAATATACAAGAGGCATATAAGCCACTGGGAAAACAAAATTTCCTTCCATCTATTTGTATCTGGCATCTAGACTGTAGGCACAGAATTGTTGGAGGAGATATGGAAGAACCTTTACTAAAATTTCTCCCCTGCCTAACTTAATGTACATGGATACCATTTTATTGACATCGCCTACAGTTTCATAGCTTAAGATGTCCTACAATTCCTCTATCAATCACAAAGACAGCATTTTGAAGATACAAATGATAACACAGTTTATAAGTATTTAAATAATGCAAAAAATGCTATTTAACGTGTATGGGAGCTCTATGAGTAGATATTAAAAGTGGCAGATACCGAGGATCTTGGAATATATTTTAACTTTTGATTTTAATTTCATATAAATAGTTCTCTTACATCTTTGCACTCTAAATGCATTTTCCTAGACCTAGACTATGCTGTATAGTTTGGACTTCACATTTTTATTAGCATTGCAAGATGCATAGATGATTTTTTAAAGTTTTAATGGCTTTGTAAAGATCTTATGCACATTAGAAAAATATTAAAACAAGAATATCAAGTGTATGACTGTAGAATTATTATTACTTGAATGTGTCTTTAAAAGAGTAACACTATATATATATATATATTTGTAATCTATAGGTCTTATGTGATATTTCCAAAATTATAAAGGTAGTCCTAGAATGCCTGATATGTAGGAAGCACTTAAGTGTCCCTAGCAATTATAAACATATACTGATGAGGATACTGTAATACTGTTAAAATACAGAACTTCAAAAGTCTCAGCATAATCAATGTTCCCTGTCCAAGTCAATAAGGTCAAAAAAAAAAAAAAAAACCCTACATTGAGTATTAAAATCTCTGATAATCCTACCTCAAAGATGGAGCTATTATACGCTCCATCAGAGAACATTAAGATTCTTAGCAAATATTAACTGTGAGAGGTATATCTTTATGTTTGCCATAGATCTGGGAAATCAGTCCTTGGCAAAGTTGCCTTTATCCATTTCAATATCATCATTCAAGTAACTCATTTTTTTCCTTCCTTGGTCAAACTTTCTCGACTTTGAACATCTCTCTTTAGTCTTATTTATCTCTTTGATTGCCTTTGTGGCTCCATGTTTAATACTTCTCCAAAGTTTTGACAATATTAACTGAATATAGTACCACACTGCACACTTAGACTAACCCATGGTCTAGACCAGATCAAAATTATATTATATCCTATGCACTACCAATGTATTAGCTAACAAATTATAAAGCTCTGCACAGAAATGCAGTAGTATCTATTACCAATTATGATAAAATTTTGACAATAAGTATTTAGAAGTGAAGATTTTAGTGTCATTTTAAAAATGAAGAATCCAGATGTTCTTAAATACTGTATTACAGTCATTATTATGACCCCAATTGTCCTTTCTTTTACAATTTTGAATATTTTATAATGTCCTTACATTTATAGTGAGTAAAATCAAAGTCCACATCCATTTACCACTCAGCATCAAGAGTGAAGGGTTCAATTTTTGCGAGTTCACAGCTGAAATTTTCAAACGTTAGCTGAAATTCCCTAGAATATTTTATTTGATAATCTAAAGCACTGGGACAAATACAAGTATAATAAAAAAAAACTAATAAAAATAGGCAAATCTCATGGAACAGTTACCCTCAAAGTAATTATTAAGTTATCCTATGCTCATTCGCTCATGTTTAAGATTTTCCATTTCCATACAACAAAGTAGTCGTCATTATGCCAGTAATCACATAAGAAATAGAACAGTAATGTGAAGTTCAGAAACAGCTTCTTTATTCAAATCTCCATAGATTAAGGAATGAAAGTAATGCAGTATTACTAACTATACTATGATAAAAAGTTATGAATACAAAGAAACAATTTTAAAAAGACTCAATGTTTATATAGACCACATTTAGTAATATCTGATAATTGAGAATTATCTTGAGCCAGAAAGACCTTTTAAAAAAAAATCTGTATCAATGCATTGCCAAGAAGGCCATTTCCACAGCTCTTTATCTTTAATAAGCTACCTTTGGCAAAAGGAGAAAAGAAAATGAAAAAATTCAAATGGACACTAGTATAACAAGATAAAAATGACACAAGAAAGAATCTAAATTAATCCCTCTGCCTTGATATTTTCAAACAGAAAATTCAACTGTCCTATAATATTTATTTTTCTTTCATAAAACTCTGTGTGTCTGTACATATGCATGCATGCAAGTGTGTGTCCACACTGTCCAGGGAGAGGTTGAAAGCAATGAGGACCAAACTTTATAAGCATTGTTAAATGTTTAAAATAAAGCATAAAATAAATATACTGCAAAGTCACACCAACCAGGTACCTGTGTCAGTTGTATCTTTAAGAGGCAAAAAGTACAAACGAATGACTCTAGTAGTAGTGCTAAGGATAGCAATTCTCTTTATAGCTTCCATCTAAATAACACGTTGTAAAATCTAACATTTTTCTGCTGTACTGCTGCATGATCATGGAACTACCACATACACACATATGTTATGTGGCAGGAACAGACTCATGACTGATGTATTGGTTTAAGAAATGAACATGAGGAATGCAGCTCATGTATTTTAAATAGTATATTTAACAAAAATATACTTTGAAAGTATATACTTAAATTATACTTTTATGTTAATTTTTATTAAATATATTTATTTATATTTAATATATTTACTTAAATATATTAAATTATTACTTATAGTATTTTCCTTTCAGGAACTTCAGACACTTGGGAGATGCATAAATCTTCACCATTTATAATTGCTATGTTGCACTTTTTTTTAATAATTGTCAAAATTACATTTGGAGTACCATAGTAATTGATGACACTTGATTCCAAGTAGAGATTGAATTAAATGTATTTTGTTTCTTCTTATTTAAATACTAAAACGTAATATTCTCAAAGTTAAAAAAAAAGGCCCATTTGCCATTTCATAATGGCTGATCAGAACTGAATCAGTATGAATTTCCTAAAGCGAAGAGCATGGGCAGGAGATAGAGGGTTTCTTTTTTGTGGTTATTGTTTTCTTAAAATTATTGTTTCTTTGCAATTCAAAAATAATCTCAGGCATTTCAATTGAAAAAAAACTGACAGTTACATGTGTTTCTAGATCCAACGAAAAGTTCAAATTAATTATTGCTCATTTATTTGCTGTTTAAAATACTGACAAGCTTAAAGCACTACCTGTCTTTCATAGGAAAAGTAACTCAAAGTATCCTAAACATAACGAAGATACCAAGCTAGAGTCCTATAAAAGGTGAGTCAGTTCAGAAGGTGAGACACAAGGTCAAGAGGTTCATTCTGAAGTAGTTGTGCCTTGAATGATTAAGGAACCACTTCTAGGAAGGACTTTCCCTCTTCATTGCAGAAGTGCACGAAAGGTAATGTCAGCACAATCTTTCCCAACCGTGTAAGAGTTACCAGACAACTGTGTGGTTAATTTTACTGTGTTGCTTGAAAAATTATAAAAAAATAAAACTATTACATATGTGTGATGTGAAAAAGACACTGATTCTTCATGTTTTCTCTCCCAACCTAAAAGATAGAGGGTTACTTAACTTGCAAGTAATTGCAGCATTGTCTTCAAATGACACCAAATCAACCATCTTGAGTTAAAATCGGGCTCTCTGCCAAGCAATCAGTCATGTCCCCATTTGCCACATTAGACTTACTCACAACAGAATCACATTCTGACCAGGAAAAAAAATTCAAGCCCTCAATAAAAATCCAGCTGAGCTATCTAGACATAGCTTAAAGTTAATGTAATTTAAAAAAATATTCACAAAGAAAACTGAACTAACAGATACAGAGAACGGATTGGTGGTTGCCAGAGGCAGGGGTTGAGGGGTAGGCAAAATGGGTAAAGGGAGTCAAAAGGTACAAACTTCCAATTATAAAATACGTAAGATCTTGGGATGCAATGTACAGCATGCTGACTATAGTTAACAATACTCTACTGTATATTTGAAAGTTGCTAAGAAATTAGACCTTAAATTAGTTCTTATTACACAATAAATTTTGTAACTATGTGTGGTGATGCATGTTAACTAGACTTACTGCAGTGATCATTTTGCAACATATACAAATATTGAATCACTGCTGTACACCTGAAACTTATACAATGTTATATCTCAATAAAGATAAATAAATAGAAAAAAAGTTTAAATATATAAAATCACCTATACATGTATCATATATACAACCAAACTTTCACTACGTGAAAAACTCAGAATTTTTTACTAATTTCCTGACATTTTAATAATAAATACATTCTATTACCCAGAACTAACTTACGTTAAATTTGTATGTAATTGTATACTTCACTTTGTACTATCATAAAGTTCAGATTACTTATAATTTTGTTATTATCAATGCATATATCAGGTCACATATATCTTTTACCTACATTTTAAAGTATTTTCTTTGGAATTATTTTTTAATTAAAAATATTAGAAAAAAGAACTCAACACTGTAATGCTTCAGGCATACACTTCTAAAGTGTTTTTTAGATTACATGAAAAAGCAGTATTTTATCAACACTCATAGAATTATTACTTCTTTAATAATAGATGTTTAATTAATGGAAGAAGGAAGGATATCATATTTATTTTAATTTGCATTTATTTTATTGCTGGAAAATTAAATTTTTATGACATTCTCATTTTCTTATTCTTATTTTCTGAAATTTCCACGTCCACTTCCTTTTCCAAAGCATTGAGGACTTATTTTGCTATCAACATTATAAGCTCTTCATATATTAAGGGTATTATACCTTTGGAAAAAGGTGAATTTTTTCCTACTTTACTCCTTTTTATGTTGGGATATTTATATAGTGCTTTTGACTTTTACGTGGTCAATAAAACCTCTTAACTTTTTCTGTTGTTTTCAGGTTTAGAAAATCTTTACCCATCCAGATATTCAAAAATAATAAATCAAATACAGTTTTCTTTTTCTGTAGTTTGGCATTTTCAATAACAACAAGTTAACATGGAATTTATATCATTATATACAATAAGATGAATACCTAACATATTTTTCTTTTTAGTTAACCAATTAAACATCAACTGGTCTGACCCACTACAACTAGTTAATGATGAAAGGCTGATAACTAGTAAAAGCATAGTGATTAAGAATATAGACGCACTTTTTTTTCTTCTACATATTTCTAGTAAATGATCTTCTAGTAATTCAAAGTTATTTTGAGGAAGAAAGGAAAAAAGAAAAAGACTGTAGAACTCTTCCCTAATTTGTAAAAAAAAAAAATATATATATATATATACATATATATATACACACTACAGACACACACACACACACTGTGTTTCAGTACAGTTTATTGACTATCAAATATTTTTTCAAGATTATTATACAGGCATCACCTTTTTGGGAATTGTGGTGGATACAAAGATAATTTTAATATGCAGTGCTTGGTCTCAGAAGTTAAAATTCAACTCTGGAGACAAAATACACAGAACATTTAGGTGTTAAATCGGCTAGCTTTCAGGGATTCAGGGAAAGGAAAGAAGAGTGTTGCAAAGAAAAGCTGAAGGAAGCTTTGCAACAGCAGTGAGTCGGGAGTTTTACAGTAGATGGGAAGTGCATTCCAGGTGGAAGTAAGAAGTACAAAACACCTGTTTAATTGTCTGTGTTATCTAAGAAAATTGTTCTACGTTTACTATAATTACTTAAGCACATATTGTGGCTTCCCAACTGACCATGGATTGATATTAAGAACCACAGTTACATATTCCCAGTGTCCTACAGAGTTCTGAGCGCAGCTACTTTGCCTGTTGTCACTGTTTAATGGACACTGGCTCAATTAATTGCATTTGATTTTATGTGCAAGTTTTCTTAAATGTTGTCTACTCCTGATTCCTATTCATTTTACCAGTATTAAGTTGTATTTTAGAATAAAGGTGTCCCCAAATTTATGAGAGGCACCACTTTCCAGCTTCAGTGGCTACTAACTCTTAATGAACGCAGACGCTGCTTTTTCTTCCCTCAAGCGAAACACCATAAAAATAAGTGACAGCAATTGTGACCCTATCTGTGGAAGTTTATGAGACTGATTTGCGGACAGACTGAGTTACAATGTTAGTGTAACACCTCATCAAAATTCTTGTCTCGATTTTTAGCAATGACTTAAGACAAGTGGACTGGCCTATAACTGCTGGGATCACTTCAGCAACTCACCTAGAGCACAAAATTACCCTTTTCAGTTAACCTCAGTTATTTCTCTCGCTCTATGTTGTGGCTGAGAGAGTATGTAAGGGAAAGGGGTCCTGATGGTCTAGGACAGGGAGGCAAAGGGCTTATAACATCATCTCTACTCTTCTGCTTCCAAAGAGACAAAAAGCCTGAAATGACTGACATTACATTAGCAGAGAAACTGATGAAAAGGTCATGTCCTAAGACTTCATTTGATTTTATTCTATCAGCTCAAAGCCATTTAATAGGTCTATTTAATTTTATAACTATTCCAATACAGCAGTACATATGTAAGAGCCATATTTAAACACAAAAAGGCAATAATTTGTGCTGGTATAATGACATAATTACAACATTCATTTTCACTCTTCATTTCCACCTAAAGTCAGTTTTCTAAAAGTAATGAAAATCAATATGGATTTTCCTAAGAAAACATCTGGCCAATAAATTTCAGGAGTGAATTTCAGTATGAGAAAATGTAAATGCACAGAAATAACAGAATTATCGTTCTTAAATTTCATGTTTGTGGAGCAAGAAAAAATATATATACGTAGTAAACTAGGAGATGTTTTATAATATATTATTTTGATTATATTTAAAAGGGAGGAAAAAGAATTGCTTATGTAGCTGCAATCTTCATGTTTATGACAGAAAAATTCAACAACGTTTGCATACTAGCTGGAAGATTATACTTTAATGCAAATAAACAACTTGAGTAAACTAATTCAGCTGTGATTGATCTAGGGGCCAACAAATTAAGTTTAAAAAACTGCACACAATGGCATTGAAAAAGCTTTTCTGTAAAATAGACTTCAGCATCATACCTGTTTGGCTTAATTCTATATTTAAAATCAATTCTAGTTAGGGTGGGGAGTTTGGTAAAGGTATTCTAATGTATCATGCATAGTGCTTTAGTCAAAGGACACAGAGGAGAAAACAGGTGGGAGAAGATGCTGAATGCATTTCTCACTCATGGACAAACCAAGTTTTTCTTTCTAAATAAACTATGAAAATTCCATTTTTCTTTCTATATAAGTCAGCACCGAATCCAAAGAATAAAACAAGCCTGTGCATGATCGCCATTATTTGTATAAATTAAGAAACTGTCTTCTTGATAGAAGACAAAATGAAAAAGACTTCTTTCAGTTATTATACTCATGAAATAATTTCAAGGACTGGAATTCTGGGTATTCTTTGGGTTGCTATCTTCATCTTTCTGGTTGCTATTAATAGTGAAGTTGTAAATCACTCAATTATGATAAAGAAGGTAGTTATGAAATCACATTCAGTCTTTTTTCCCCCAATAGTCCCCAATATTGGCATTAGTTCATGAAAAGAGTGGAGGGAAAAAACCCCAGTATCTGACAATTAAGGAAAATGCAATTAATAATCTAAAATTTCCAAAAAAATTTATAAACTGAGAGTTTTCATTTTAAATTATGACACACCGAAGATCTTATAGTCTTATATAATACACAGATCAATGGCATTATCCACATTAAAACATTTTTCTGGGTTATTTATATTTTTTTAATAAAATTAGTGACATTTTGCCTAATACTCCTATTTTCCATAGTTGCTGAAATGTGAAAATAGGCAACCGGTCACTTTCTCTGTGTATCTTCCTCTCGCTATGTCCTCCCACCTCGATACCCTGGTTTCTTTCTGTCTCTCGTCTCTTCTCACTCGGGAGCTTCTACTTAAGTGTCTTTATCAACTCCCATGGATCCACCCTCTAAGCCAACACTTATTTCCAAACCTCTATATTTGGCCCATACCTCTTTCTTAGCATTCAAGTACCATTGTATATTTATATTTTTGTTCTCTTTAATGTCTCATAGGCACATCAAATACTAACCACACAACCCAGAGTTTTCTTTCCTTCCCTCCCTTCTCCAGATTTGAGGTGAGGAATGGCACAATTATCTACCCAAGTTGTTAGTACAGACGCTGAGTGTAAACACATCCTGTCAGTTAACCCTGCCAAACAGATCTTGAACCCACCCACCTTTCCCTATTTGGACAATAAAAAAGCCTTCTGCTCATTCTCCACATTACCAGGAGAGTTCTCTTTCATAAAATCAGATATACTTTCCTATCTAAAAATCCATTAATAGTTTTAATCACCTTCCCCTAAAGGAAAACTCCTGAGCATGAAATTTATTATCTACGTCCAAACCATACTTCATCTTCTACCATTTACTCTAACTTTCCTTGTCATTGTGTATATCACTATTCCTCCATCTGGAATACACTGAATACCCTCCTTCTTTTTTTTTTTTTTTGGTTTGGTTTGGTTTTTGGTTTTTGGTTCTTTCTGGAATGTTCATCACTATTTATTCAAATGTTTTTTCCTACTTTGTTTCCATAATACTAATAATATACTTGATCACAGAGGTTATTGATTTGTCCTGAAATTGTACATTTCCCCAATTATTTCCCTACTGCTTCTTTTGAGCAATGATTTTTGCCTTGTTCACCTGTATATCCTCAGCATCTGGCATGGTGCCTGACTGTTGTAGGTTCTTGATAGATCGTGAATGAATCATGAAGCAAATTATTGCATGAATAAAGCCAATCATGTTGGAAGAAAATGAGGCATTCTAAAAAAAAATTAACCTCAAAATTTTTCTCCTTCAAATATTAAAAAAAACTGAATTCATGAGATTTAGAAATAATTCAGAATACATAAATAAATATAGATAGATAAATGCCAAATATATTTATCCATAAAGGTGTGTAGTTATTTCTATCTCCCTGGCTTGATATATGGAACAAGGTAATATCTATCTTTACTGGACACAAAAGCAATAATAAATACACCTATAGCCATTTCCTGGATTTTAGCTAATATCAAACTTGGTCTCAAGTCCATGATGAAACAATGAATTTTTTTTAATATATTCTATTCATTCTACCCAGGCTGAGCTCTATCTATTCCTGAAAGATAACCTTCATTTATAGAACTTTCATAAAGAATCCAAATGTATGTAGATTAACTGATTTGTAATCTTTGCAGTGTAATAAAATAATATTCTCAGACCCGGAAAACAAAGGGAGCAAAACAAAAATTATAAAACTAAATAAAATAAAACAGAAAAAAATTAAAGGGACTGTCTAAATGGCTTGAAAGATAGAAGTATATTAACTATGGCTTTTGTGTTTTCTATCTCAATTGCAGTTTTACTTTAATAAATCTGCCTCCTCCTGTTGTAAAATATTTTAATCTTAAACATTTTGAACATACTTTTATTCCACAAGTTCTGTAAAAGAATCAAATGTTACATGTCTGCACATATGCTTTGATTCTCAAGATACACTTGTTTTGGTTAATGTGAACTCAGCAACAAGAATGATGACCAGCAAACACTAGTTGCATACATACTATACGAAGAGCACTGTATAATTAATGAGGTGTAACCAAGCTTAAAACATGCTTTCCGACCCCTTAAGGCTCACCAGCTAGAAGTAATATTAGAAAGTCCCCAAGCATTACAACGTATTGCAAACAAGTATCTTCTTGGGTATGCCTTTAGAGGAGATATAATGATGCTATTTAGATACCTTGATATATCAAATGAGTTTAAAGTACTTAGTTGAGAAATAATTGGTAAGCACTTTACTAATGTGACTGCAGTAATAAGTTTTATGAAAAGATACAGAGAATTGAGTAAAGTAAGGAAGGAGTGAATGATTTTCTCACTCAGTAGGAACTAGCTGTAACTCAAAACTAAAAACTGCCTGTTGCATTCTTTGAAACAGAGAAAATGGATGTCAGAAACGTCTTCCTTTCTAAAGAAATTTTGTTTGAAATGGTCAGAATGGGGTGGGAGAGGTCCTTTTAAATAATTAGATTTGAAAATTAAAGACATGGTTGATAGATGGGAAGATGCTGAAATGAGAATCAAGCACGTAGGTTAAATGACACAAGGATGTTTCCATTCAGCTTGGAGCTTGCCTTGATGAGATACCCAGAAATGGGCAGAGAGGAATTTTGAGGAGCCAGAACTCAGACATTAAAAAAAAGAAGCTTAAAGAGAGCATTACCATTTCCTTCCAGAGAACAGTCAAGAGTAGATTGCAGTGGACAAAGTCTAGGTATCCTAAAAACAGGCTGGGCCTAGAACCAAAAGAAATCTTTCTCAAGATAAAAAGTGAAAAGAATATCCCACTAAATATGACACTTAATTGGAGGCAAGAGTATATGATTTGTGTTTTGCAGTTGGTGCCATTTAGCCTATGATTTGCTATATTGTTTTAAAAATAGAGCATAAGTTAATAGAAAATAAACAATATTCTTTTTTAAAAAATTGCTTGCTCTGGCTCTGCTATAATTTGCTGGATGACCTAGATGGTTCTTAAGTTCCCTGGGCCTTGGTTTTCTCATCTATAAATACAATATTGCATTAGACAATTGTTGGGGTGCCTTTCTGCTCTAAAATTTTATAGTTTGATTTTTTTGCACGCAAACGTGTCAGTAGAGTATACCACTTCTACAGAAATGTACATCATTTATGACCCATCTCTTATCATTATTTTTAAAATTATTTTTGAACGTGTTATGTTTCATGTCTTGCTTAAGTCTGTATCTCCTTTACCCAAGGTGACCATGTAATTTAATGTCCAAATAGGTTACCTTTTGTGCAAAAGGATGTGTTATCAATAATTACATCACCACAACAGGTATGAACTTGGACAGTTCTAAGCACAGTAGAGTTTGTGGTTTTCCTACCCAAACACATCACAATACCTGCTATGTACAAAATGGGCAATAAAATATTGTTCTACAAATAAATGAATGGAATAAATATGTTTCTGCCATCTATTGGTGAATAACGTTCACACAGTGGTATTTGACTATTTCAAACAACCATGAACACGCATACACACATATCCTTAGGCATTATGATATATTACAGTATTATTGGGACCTGACTTGTAATGCTCAACATATTTTTTAGCAGAAATTTGTTGATGGGAAGAGTTTTGTTTTATTGTCTTTTCTCGAATTTGTAAGATGAGACAGCTACTGGATTTCTCTGATAACAAAGGAGAATCAGAACTGGAATAGGACAAGTCTAAATAATTGGACAAGGTATCTCCAAATGTTATTTAACTTCTAGGCTGCAATTTTTACCTGCTCTATAAGACTATAATATCTTTTATAGGTCAAAAATTGTGTAGTCAAAAAGTATGTAGACCACAGATATGGCAAATAGTCAAAAAGTATGTAGGCCACAGACAGATATGGCAGGTTGGTTAGAACCACCCTGAGACAAAGTCTCAAAGTTTTGGGTGGTAGTGCCACAAGCAGGGACCTAAGTCTAATTCTTCAGTATAATATTAACAAACATTTCTTACATTTTGGTAAATGTGATGTAGTTATAAACTTATTACCCAATAAACTAAAAGAGAAAGCATAATGGATGATAAAGAAAATAAGTATGTACATTAAAATGCACACTCAAATAGTATGCTACTTGTAAACCATATATATGTTATATGTGTATGTGTTATGTCTGTTTATGTGTATATATAGGCATATTGTGTCAAAAACAGGAGTCAGTGTTTTAAGGTTGTAGATTTTAATACAAGTTTACATTATGCACTTGTAAAACCTGAAATTGCAATTTCAAAAGCAAAACTACATCTAATATTTTCCTATTTTCCTAAATCACAAGTGGTGATCATAAGCAGTTCTCAAAAATTCAGCTCCCTAGTGACTCATCAGCCTAGGGGGTAAAATAATTCACTCACTCATTTATTCAATTTTTAGTAAATATATAGAATATTTTCTATTTGCTAAGCACCCTCCTGGGCACTGGGAGTATAGCAGTGAACAAAACAGACGAGTCTCCATGGACCTTATGTTCTACTGCACAATATAATAATAAATAATAATAATAATAATAATAATAACAACAACAATAGTAAGTAGTAATCATTTATTGGACATATGTTCTAGGCACTGTTTCAAAATTTACCTCTTTTTGTGTCTTAGTCTGAATATCATTCAGAGCTTCATGTAATTGCTAACTCTTAAAAACAAATAACCAAGAAGTTTACAGGGAAAAAAAACACCTAAGATTCAGAAAATGTAATTAAAATGATACAATGACCCATGTATGGAACCATAAGTCAAACCCAGGTCTGTCGTACTTTAAAACCCATGCTCTTGATTCTGCTCTGATATCTATCCCTAGAGTAAAAGAGATAGTTCAATACACCAATGAGAATAAAGAGGTCCAGAGAAATTAAGTGATTTTCCTCCTGTGTAATGAAATGACCAAGTTGAAGAGGCTGGAAGGAGAAATTTGTTACTTTAAATGAGGAAAAGCTGTTACTGCAGAATCTTAAATTACTAATCTATCTGTAAGTTGTAATGTAACATCCCAGGAATTTTCATTTAAAACACATTTAAAATGCGGTCATACTGCAAAAGGAATTTTCATTGTCATTGAGTTTATTAAGGATCCTTATATTGTAGCTCTTTGGGGCAGAGACTTCATTTATTAATATTTTAAGTATTATGCAAGATTGTACAAATCCATTTAAACAGTTTAAGAAGCATTCTAAATGTCAACTTTTATTTAATTTTGATTTTGCTGTTGTTTAAAAGCCAAAATAATTCCCCACCTGTTTTCATTCAGGGAATTTGCACATAGAAAGAAAGAAAAAAAGAATAAATGCAAAGTTTTTCTAAATTAAGAACTTTGCCAAAATAATGTGTCCAGAATATCTATTCTTACTTTTGTTTCATATTGCTCAAATACCACTGCTGACCTAAATGTTAGAAAGAAAAGCTATGCTATGTCCTTCAATATATAATGAAGGATTACAGAATGTAATTCACTGAAATGGAAGATTATAATATCTAATACATATGCATTTTCCTCAAATGGATTTATGAACACTTTCTCTAGGACACTGCTCAAAAGACACTACATTTTCTTAATTTCTTTACTGGTATTGGATATTTTCCGTGAGTCTCCTTTTTTCCTCCTTTGTCATTAAATGTAATGCTTTCAAATACAGGAAGGTTCAAGCTCAAGAAATGGAGTATATTAATTGCTTTTTTGTGTCCAAAGCCCTTAAATTATACATAAGACAGTTGTGATATGAGTATTCTGTATATCATTGCTTAAATGAAAAGTTATACTAATAGTTTAATAACAAATAAAAATATTCTCAATTCCTTTCAAGTGTACATTTAGATCTCTGCAGAGATTCTTAAAATATGTGAAACTAAGATAGCATATAACTTATCAGTTTCTTTTTACTGCTACCTTCACATCTTAATGAATGAGCATCATCCATGATCAAAAGTATCTAATATTTCCAACCCTTCAACATACACAACTTGAAACTCATCAAGGTTTTATGGTTCATTAACAGAAACAAATGTCCTAAAATGCACCTACAAAATTCTTCCTTTAGGCTATCTACTTATAACTCAAGCAAAACTTAATGTGCAACAGTTAAAAAAATAATAACTTTTATGAAATTTAATGACCAGCTGTATGAATAACAGAAACATAAACTATATCAATAGTAAACTGTATCTTATAGGGCAAGGTCTATTTTGGTCACCTATGTATCAGCAATGCCTAGTACAATACTTTATTCATAGGTGATGCTTAATAAATGTTTGTTGAATGAGTAAATTTTAATTAAAATAATTTTAGTTTGTGATCTATTATCAAAACAAAACCGCATCTGTTTCCCAATTGCATTTTAACCGTCAAACTAAAATATTTAAAACTTCTGCATTATATGCCCTAATATAGATGTGATCAATAGCACTGTCTATAAAATTGTGGATTCATCAAATTCTTAGAGTAGTGCTTCTAAAATAGGTTCCTGATATACAGTACTATATAGGATATTATGAAAATGTATATACAACATATAGATACAAGGCATTTTTATATGATTAGCTTTGTTCCATTTCATAAAGAGAAAAGAGACTTCTCAAAATCAACAAAATAAGCAAAATTAGTTTTAAAGAAAAATTATCACTGTAGTTATATCACATAATTTTAGTTGCATTATATAGTTACATTAGTTGATGACTGGATGGAACTTGAAATGTTCACAAAATGTACAGATTTTGTTGGTATACTTTATTGGCTATGACAGGCACATAAACATCAGACAGAATATAAAAATAAAGCTTTTAAGAGTGTATATAAAATATACAACAATGCAAAACAGAGGCATCCCTGCCCTGTTAATCCATGAGACTACTGAAGTCCTTGTGGGTCATTCAGATCAATGTCTAGTTCCTTCACAAACATCTCAGTCATTTAAATCATTGGGTCATACCTCAATGACAATATCAGAAACTTGACAATAGTTATGTTTCCTTTTACATAAAATGAAATAAATTAGTAAAAAAAAAAGTGATTAGGAAAATAGCAAGAGGGGAATATAATATTGAAAAGAGTCAAAGCCAAGATTCCTGAACTTAAAATTTAAGGAAAGAAAAAGCACAGAAGAAAGTAAGAGATAAACTTTTGAAATGGATTAGAAATTTGTCAGCTCACCCAGTAAACATTATTGAATGCTACCTCTGTGCTAGGACTTACTAGATAATGGATCCCATTAAGTACCAAAGATACACAGATCTCATAGTACAGCAAACAGATGCATCATCTAAGCAAAGAGATAGCTAATGATAAAAATGCTATGTGATATAAACCAAATCTAAAGTAGCACAGAGAATGAGTTCCTGGTCACC
This sequence comes from Camelus dromedarius, assembly GCF_036321535.1. Taxonomy (NCBI): domain Eukaryota; kingdom Metazoa; phylum Chordata; class Mammalia; order Artiodactyla; family Camelidae; genus Camelus; species Camelus dromedarius. Next base: position 63,037,085 of record NC_087439.1, on the reverse strand, counting down.
CTTTAAGACCTAGCTCAAATGTTTTCTTTATAAGTCACTCCTTCCTTGTGTCAATCTTTCTGTGCAATAGTCACATATCACCTGTATTATGTTTTTAAATTCATATTGCTTTATTGGTCAACATATCTATGTCAATAAATTACATGATTCTTGAGAGCAGAAATTATATTCTCTTTTTCTTCCTAGATCCTGATAAGTTCAGCAACAGGGTCAATCATTATTAATTCTTAAAAAGGCTTCATAAAAGGGCTACTTACTCTTTACATATGTAAAGACTTGACTGAAGAGGTGAGCTATGAGTTGATGGGATTTGGGGGATGAATAGGAATTAACCAAAGATTTAAAAAGTAAGAAGTATAGGTAATTTAATAGCTAATGCAAAAACCCTGAAGATAGAGATCCCAGAATAAAGAAATGGTTACTTTGTTTGGTTTGACTTGCAAACGCTTTCTCTTTGAATGTCATTTGGACCACAATTTGTATCAGTGCTATAGTATATCAAAAAGAGAGAAAAGAAACTTCAGGGAATCAAATGGATACTAGAAAGGACCAAATGGAAGCTGCTTAGATGTTGCCAGAGATAACAACCCCATTTAGGTTAGCTATAGCAAGGACATAAATAGAAAAATCAGTAGTGTAATTCTGAAAGGTCTAAGGAGTGGTCAAGTGGAAGAAAATCCTGAATTTATTCATGTGAATCGATATCTCCATTTTCTCTCACTCAGTGTGCAGTAATTCATAACTTTCTGTTCTTTTCATAGGAACCACTGCACTAATTTTTAGAATGTTACAACAATCTTACTTCATATAAATATATCAGTTGTTGAGCCAAATCAGTTAAACAGCTACTGTAGAATATTTTGTTAGAATAAATTCTAAATCAAATCTCAACTAAATGATGACATACAATGAAATTACAAACAAATTTACAAAAAGACCTTAGCCACAATATTGAGATGTAATCTGAAAATATATATGTATTTTTAGAAAGGAAATTTAAAAAAAAAAAAAAAAAACAGAAAGGAGCTATGAGTCGTTAACCCAAGAGAGACTTGTAGAGCATGAGAATCTGTTGTTGTCTCCACATATTTATAAAGTATTGCTCAAGGGAAAGAAAATTATAGCTTAAGAGAATCCTAGGACCAGCAAGTGAAAGTACCAACGTTTGATCTTTAACCCAAATTAGATACGGATTTTCTCATAATTAGAGATATCTGAGAATGGGCTACAGCATAAAGAAATAAACTTATTTCTTAAAATTGTTCAGATAGAACTTGGATGTCCACCTATTTGGATGTCAAAGGGATTTCTGCATTCAATTATCATCAGGCAGTAGCTTAACTCCTTTCCAAAACGAAGTTCTTAATTTCTAAAATTTACAACAGGAGAATTGTTACCTCTGCATAAAATAACCCCTACAACGGGGAACATCTCCTCATTACTGAGGCGTTTTAATTGTATTGTGGTTAAAAAAAAAAAAAAAAGAAAGAAAGAAAGAATGAGTAGACAAGAGAATTAAAAGGTACATTGGCAATAATGTATTTTTTAAATTTTTGGATCTCTATTACTTAATTACCCAATACTAATAGTCATACATGCATAATAAATGCCTATTGTTTACATAATGCTTTCAGCTTTTAAGTTAATACTTGTACCAGGAATATGTAAGAATGGTTCAATTATGTTCCTAAGTAGGAATTTGTCTTGATAAATTTTTTTCTTCTGTGAGAATGCAAGAATTAAGTAGTAAAATGATCACTATAAAACAATTCATGATCAAGTTTTTCATCCTCCAAAATTAATTTTCTCATTTTTTGAAATCTTTATAGGAAATTCTACTTTGCTAGTTGAAATTTTTCTGCAATGTTTTTGCTTCCTTCTTCCCTAACATCTTTTTTTCACATTATATTAACCTGATTTAGTGACTTTTTATCCAACCCATTGCCTTCTACTTATCTATGTTGCTTCTAAGTCCACTGGGAAATTTGGTTTCATTCACTAATGTTCAAACTAAAGCTGACTTTAGGCAAGAATCCACAGCTTCTTCAATCAGTTGAAATGCTAGAGGTTTGTCTTAATAAATGAGCTCTTCGTATTTTATCCCAAAAAATAAGCGTACTTTGTCAGTAGCCCTACATCATGGTTTTTGAAGAATTTGACATTTGGTGACTTACATTTCACTTTACTTTTTATAAAAGCAAAACTCAACAGGAAGAGTCTTAAAAATTTATGAGCGGGTCTTTCCTATGTCTAGATTCTCTAATGGACCCAAGGTCTTTGTACAACTTACTGCTTACTAAATTCCACAGAGTAATCTGTAAATTCATGGGTCTCCTATTAAATACATCTGGAGTTCAAAAGTCGAATAGTCTATGCAATGAGAGCAGACAGCATATGGGCTCCATACTTGTCATACTCGACAAAGTACAGTGGCAGTAGACGACCATCAGAGATAACATTCTTGGCAAATAGTAACATGCAAACTATACTACAGCTTTACTTCATGTTACATCCTTTACATTTTATGAATGACTTTGGTATTTCCAAAAAGTCCTGTTTTCCAAGAAACTAAATGTTAGAGATAAACGTTTTTCTTCCCCTAACTTTGAGCAGTATCACAGGAGACTATTAGTAAATTTTGTCACTGTTCACAGATATTTTTCATCTTCCCCAACTTAAGTAGCCTCATTTTCTACTTTGGTATCACTGTAATGAATTGGAAAAATATATTCATTCTGTCAGTATTCAGAAATAAAACTCTACCAGTTCATCAGCTTACACTAACTAATACAGATTGATTTAGGATGGCATTGTTTTTTAGCTAGGTGGCCACTCCCCTATCTTTGTAATTTTGTGACACTCTTGCTCCCCTGCAATCACCCTCACTCCACATTTCCAGGACAAAGAGAAGGTAAATACTTATCCCAGGATTACTCAGCTGGTAGGAGGAAGAGCAAGATTCAAGATTTGGCAGACTCCAAAGTCGAGTTTCTTGTTTAGAGTCTCCCTGAAATGTTGCTGTGGCAGATTCTGTTGGTTGTTGGTCAAAAGTAGTCCTTGTCTGTCCAGATTCCTATATGCCCCAGCCTCCCCTGCAGTAAGGTGTGTATATGTGACTAAAAACTATCCAATGAAATAGTAGTGTAAGTCATAAATTCCATGTGTAGGCCATATGAAAAAACGCCTCTCATGCATGATCCTCTATACTCTTTCCCCGCGGCCAGCTTGATGTTGATATGTAAAGCAACCCTGAAAGTCAAAATGTTAAACAGGGTAGAACTTCTATTAGTCTGAATTGTTGAATGACTATGTGGTAGAGAATCCATTTGTACATCCATCACTCTTACCCCACTGACCTGGAACTGCCTTAACTATTGAATGATTAAAATATTATCTTCTATTGTATCTGAACCCTTATACGTTATTTTTTAAGGTTTATCTGTTATAGCAATGAGCTCACTTTAACTAAAACAGTCCCATTTACAAATGTAATCTCAAAGGATTTATCTAAGGAAATAAACCCTAGCCCAAATAACAATAATAACAGTATTTTCTAAAATTTGATCATTTGAAATATGGAGGAATTTCACTACATATTCTAAATATGACATCTCAAATATCAAATTTACAAGGAAAAAAGTCATTTGGGTAAATGTTTTAACTTTACTCTTGCCTTCATATAAGATTATTCCTAGGAATAATTTGGTAACCATTTGGTTGAAATGAAAATGTAAGGCAATAATACCTCAGATGTATTAATAAAATAGACACATCATTTTGCCCATTTGTATCTTTCCATTAATATGACATATCAATAATGACTTTTAAAATGTGAATTTCAGAAACAGGTTTAATATATATATATATATATATATATATATATATCATTAATATTTATTTCAAATTAGAATTCAAAGGAGGCATTCACTATCCCTGTACCTATTATATCAAGTATTTTCCTTCCATGTACTTCCAACAGTTTATTTCATTTATTTGCATAATTCTCTCTTTGCTTACCCTGCTCAGAATCTCATTCAAACATTAGAAAGTTAATAAAAACAAAGAATAATTTACATGGACAAACACAGTAACATGAAGACATGTAGAAAAATATTCAAAAAATGTACAAAACCAACTTTAGGAAATGACACTGCATCTGGAGACATAGTTTAGTCCTATAATTATCATCGTTCTGATGATCCTATTTTGGCTTTGAGATACACTGACAGTAGAAGAAGAATTGGGTTAAATCTAAATTAAGATCAAGTGACCTTAGATGTCAACTTCCAGACTCAAGGAGAGATCATCAGTGATTGTAATATGGGTACAAAAGACCACAAAATCTTCTCAGGTGTGCTGCCAAATTATAAGCAATGTGCAAAAGTTACTATTTTTGAAACTAAGTATATATACTAAAATGGCAATGTTTGTTATATGTAGTTTCTTGAATTATCTAATGAGGCACAGAATAGGATTTTTGCCTTCTCATTAATTCACATGCAACCTAATAAATAGGTTAAATTCTTATATTGTTTTAAATTTCTTTTATCACAGAGTTTGAAGAAGAGTTCAAAATAGTGGTTAGCTTGCATGGAGGACAGGAGAGAAAAGCAGAGGAAAGAATGGAGGAACAGACAGCTTTATGTTAGGATTGGCTGTGGCTATCCAGACATTCATTATATTGTAAGTACAAATAACAAAAAATAGATGAGACATGTAAAAGATCAATACTAATAATGAATCATGATGATGAACTTATTCTGCTCAATCTACAGTCCTAACCACCAACACCACTATACATTAAAAAAAAAAAAAAAAAAAAAAAAAAGGATTGAAACCTGTGCAAAAGAAGACCATGTGATACATTATTCTTTACTGGTGCATGATAACATCTTTGGCTGTGAGTGTTTATGAGAGTCAGGGTAGGACACCAGACAATTATCCTCTTTTCCCCAGTGTGAAGGCCAACCCAGCAGATAACCACTGAAGTTTTTACAGATGCTAAGAGACAGTCTTTTACAGCAGTGGTGATTGTGTATTAATTATAACTGACTTGTTTTATGTGTTTTGGGGTCCTTTACTACCTTTAAAATATGCTGCCAAAATTCTACTATTTAAAAGTGTCCTCAAAGTCTTTCTCATTGAGAAATGGGGAATTGTCTTCTTTAGAGGACCCTGGAAAGAAAGGAATCATTTAGCAATATACTCTTTTAAAATGTTGTAACGAACTCCAGAGGTGTACTAAAAGATCTGGGACAAATTTGTATTTTGCTAGAGACTATTAGAAGCCCATCTCAATCTAAAATTCAGAATGAATCCAGAGAAGATCCTCTAGAGTTATTTTAAACTTCCTAAAGTTTTTAATTCGTAACTTAAGAAGCAGTAGAGTTCAGTGACTCTAAAGCTGACTGCCTAGGTTCAAATCTAAGCTCAGCCACTCATGAACTGTGGTTGGAAAAAGATACCAAAACTCTGGCTCAGTTTCTTCCTCTACAAAATGCAGATCATCAGAATATCTATTTTATAGGGTTTATTTGTGACACTTAATATCCATAAAATTCCTGGAATAGGATTAGTACTTCACACTTAGTAAGAATCCCTAAAAGTGAGATATGACCTTCATAGCAGCTGCAAGACCTATGGAGAGCTCCAAGAAAAGGCAACTTCAATTTTTTTTTTTAAATGTTTCAGATATTTAGATGGAATTGGTTCACAATATCTACTTAAGCCATAGCAGAACCACACCAGTGACTCCAATAAGTATTTTATTTTTTTATTTAATGACATTAGCATCTTTTGTTTGTTTTTTGGTTTTTTTTAGAAAATGACTTCTTGAAAGTTTTTTAAGCATGCTTCATTTGTGATTTATCCTACTCAGTCCAGAGGGAAAGAGGAGAAGCTTAAGAATTTTTAAGTTCTTATAATAATAACCCCCTTGTAAATTTTAACTGAATGTGTTTATACATAAAAATAAAAATGAAAAAATAAAATTATACTCTTTTGGAATCTATGTTCAATTGACAATAGATGTATAGTATTCCATGTTAATGAGGCATATTAATCAATTTCATTAGTATAGCATTACTTATTTAACTAATAAACCTCATAATTTATAATAAAAATTATTCACTCTCAAGTTTTGCCCTATTATTTGAAAACAAAACAAAACAAGATGAAACTCGATGGCTGCCACACTTAAAACAGATGTCAGAATATTCTCCTGAAATAAAGTTCCAAAAACTGGAATGGCTTAAGATTTCTTTCTTTTTTTAATTGCTAAATTATTTTTCCAATGGATTCAATTTCACTGGATTGCACTCATACCAGCAATTAGGAGTCTGTCCTCTTTCCTACAGCCAGACAACATAGTAAGTCTTTTAAAATTCTGCCAATCTTACTCTACCAAAGACTTCTAAGTATTGTCTCCATTTGGATATATGTAATTAAACAGTAATGTTTAGCGTATTTCCAATTGTTGTTTTTTATGAACAACATATCCATACTCTGCTCATTTCTCTATCAGAGCATCTATTTTCCTTATTGATTTCGGAGCGCTTTTAATCAATTAAGGATATTAACCATTTGTCAAATATTTTAATTAATTTTTAGAGCCGGTCCTTTTTATTTTATTGTCACTTATGATGTTCATAAATTTATTTTAAAATGAGGAAAACTGGTAACACTTACCAATATTAAGGATATGCAATATTACTACAATGTTACTTCATACAGTCATTACTTCAAAAGCATTTTTGAAGAATGTTACATGACATGGAAAAATGTTCACACTAATACTATGTGAAATGAATAATCCAGAAATAAAATTCTGTATGTATTATGACCTCAAAGTAGAAAAACAAGAGTGTATATTTAAGACAATAAAAATACAAAGAAAAAATATTAGCACCTGTTATCTCTTGGTGAAGAAGTTATTGGTGATGTTTGTCATTCTCTTTATTATTTTCTCTGAAGCACACATGTAGTCTTTAAAATTCAAAAAAAAGTATTAAAAATGTCTTTATCAGTGACAGCTTGAACCAAACATCCAATATAAGAAAAGCTGGTGACACAAGAATTTCCGCACCTTTCTATAAACAGAATAAAATTCTACATTTAAACAAGATAAACACTTCATCCCAACAAACACAGTCATCCAAAATGCAGACATGACTGTCACAGTGTTAATTAAATTTTATTATGACAATAAGAGTGGCAAAACTGCAGGGTGAGATTTGACTTAACATGGAGCTAAAGTGTTTTATTACAAGATTTGCTTATAGACAGAGCTAATTACTTCAATTACACTTCCATGTTTTTGTTACTTAAAAAATAGCATTTTTAAAAGATGGTGCATTTAAAAGGAAAATAATTTTATATGTCTCTACAATTTGATCACATTATGACAATAGTATAAGTGAAGCATTTAATGAGGAAACTCATGAAAAAGAAAGTAGTTACACCAATCCACTGATTCTAATTCAAGACTTGTCAAGGTTTACAACACCAAAGCAGATTAAACATTAAGGTATTAGTGTATAAATACAAAGGTTTTTCTGAAAACACACCTTCTATTTCAAGCTATATCTGGGAAAATTCATCTTGCTTGTTCCAAATTTTCTATTAGTTATTATTTACTAATCTTAATTATGGAAAGAAGAGGTATGAGACGAATATTTAATTGTTCAACTGTAATTGTCTTGCAGTCAAGCTGTTATTGATATAGAAGTATTAAGAGGTTACATTACTTATGTTATACTTGTTTACAATGGAATATGATTTTGTACAATAGTGGGAATGTTGTCAATATATTTACCTTCAATCTAAGGGCTGCTAATAATGTCATGCCTTTTCTGATTTACAACAAAACAATAGAAAAAGTTAATGCAGATTTTATTCCCTCACTTATTAATTCAATAGACATTTTCTGAACATTGATTACTCTTTCAATCATTACTCTAGAATTATCAGTTGCAACACTAAACAGAGCTGGTTCCTACCAGGGAAACTTGCAAGACAGTGAGGCAAGGACAGAAACACAAGTTAATATAGCATAACTTTACACAAAATGTGATTAACATTATGATAAAAAGAGTTTACGATACCTTAAAAGCCTACAGTCTAGGGGCAGAGAAACACTTTCAAAGAAGTGAATAGTATGTTAGGCAGACTGAAAGGACTGTACCCGGGCAGGGGGAAGTGTCCAGCAGACCTTGAAAAGGTCAGTTATGGTTGAGGATATAAGTGGCAAGATGTGTTGTTGGAAAGATGGCAAAATCCTTGTAGTCTGTGCAAGAGTTTGGACTTTCTCCTAAGAGAAACAGGAAACCTTTAAAGATTTTAAGTAGGGCCGGGATGTAATTGTATTTGCATCCCAAATCACTCTGGCTACTGTGTGGAAGAGCATTTGGATGGGAATTGGCCAGGAGGCTTCTGCAGGTGTGTGGTGGACTAGCTAGAATGTTGGTGATGCACCCAGAGAAGCAGCTGAACTTGAGAGATATTTAAGAAGAAAACAAAATGGGACTTAGTGATTGACTGAATGTGAGAGTAAAACACTAGGGAGGCTTCAAGAATGACTGAAGGCCAGATTTGGGGCCCCAAATCTTTATTTTTTATAAATTATGGATGACTTCAATTTGATAGTCATTAAAGATAACCTGATTCCTTAAAAGAGTTCTCTTAATTAAATTTCATATAATTCCCTTCAGTCATTAGCGACAAACAATTCATATTGTTTAAATTTCACACTGAATAGATTTTCTTGTATTTTAGCATATATTTCATTAGGTAATAAGTTACATGATGAAAAAAGTTGCCTTAAAATAATGCACGATGCATTTGTTTTCTATTTTAAAACCGGCTTTTACTTGATTACCTGTGTTAAGAATTTCCCAATTTACTTGTTATTTGAACAGTAATTATTAACCCACACCCACTCTTTATCCCCAAACTCTAACAAAAAGATACAACTTTTAAAAGATAAACTGGCTATGGGTGTGGAAATAAGATCTTTTGTTAAAATTATAAGAATATTTTCAAAATGAATTAACATTTGGATATGCACAGTATTATCTAAAAGTGCGATAAATGTTAACTGAATCTGCTAGGGAAAGCTATGGTTTGAATTCTAGAGATACAGAATTTCACATCAACCTACAACCAGCAATGAAAGATCGTTCATCTGGTGAGCATTCATCTTAAAAATTAAACATGAACTTCATTATTTACCCTATGTCTTTGTATTCATTTCTGTTCTCACTAGATAGAGCGTCTCAGGATTAGACATGGATCCCAGTCACCGTCTACTAGCTGTGTAATTTTGGACAGGACTTAATCAGCAATTTAGTCAGAAATTTCTTCATTTATAAAATACCAAGCTTTCCTCACAGAGTCACTGTGAGGATCAACCAAGAAAATGTATCTGAAAAGTTAAAAACCAATATAAATATAACATTATGTCACTTATAACTGGACGCTAAATAAGTCTCTGTATTAGATATACCCTCTCTATAAAATCTGGTTTTAAAGTTCGTATTGATTTGGAATACAAATGTTTTGCAAAAATCATTGTAGTTGTTAACATGTTTACATCATTAAAATGTATCTGCACAAAAGTATGTGGTATAATATTTTGTTTTGTAAGGGTCCCCAAAATGACTGAACATATACCAAAATTAATAAATAATATAAGCTTAGATTATGAATTGTTTGTAATGATAAATTTCTCATTTCAGAGAAAGATCCACTATGTTAATATACTCAAAGCTGTGATCTCCTTTTTGGACAAGAATCGTGTTATTATACAATTGTTTCATTCTCCTTTGGTGATCTTTCATGTGGCTTAGAGTGTGAAGTAAGTCTCTTTGCTTAGTAAAAGTAAACGGCCACAAGTATACCTATTAAAAAACCAATGATGCCATGACATATCTTTCAGGATGGCTACACTAAAAAATAGTGACAACATCAAATACTGGCAAGAATGTGGAGTGTCTGGATCACTCCTATTTTACTGTAAAATGGTACAGCCTCTCTGGCAAACAGTTTTGAAGTTTCTTTAAAACTAAGTATGTATTATACAACTCAGCAATTGTGCTCTTGGCCATTTACTCCAGAGATATGAAAACTTACGTTCACACAAAAGCCTGTGCACTAAAGTTCACAGCAGCCTTATTTATAATAGCCAAAAACTGACATTATTGTGTACAGAAAAAAATACTAGATGAAAATTTGATACAGATATTCTTATCAATAAATGTCATACCAAAAATAATTAAAAACAGTTCATTAGTTTTTCTTCATGATGTATTTTGTTTTATTCAATTTTTATTTGATAACAGCATATATACTTTGTTACAAATGGTCCTCATGTATCAGAGCTAAAAGACTTGTTTATTCAGTTCAAAAATAAAAGAGGTTTATAACTGAATTACACCTACTAATTAATTTATTGACTTTGTAAAACAATTATTTTACGTATAGTTAGGATTAATTAATCCCAATAAGGTCAAATTTCAAACAAAACTGTGGTGCACTTGGTTTTTATACTGTAGTTAGTGAAAACAGACTAAATGGGTTTTAAGATCTTAAATTTTTAAAAATTCTATTAAATTTACTTGTTTTTCTCCTAGATTTTATTGAGTATAAAAAATAAATATTTCAATTAAATTGTGTTGTTTGGATCCCCAGAAATATGGGGACTTCCCTCAATTTAAAAGCAAACAGAGTAGCTGCTATGGAAGACAGTATGGAAATTCCTCAAAAATTTAAATGGTACTATCATATGATCCAGCAATCCAACTTCTGGGCATTTTCCCAAAGAACTTAAAACCTCAGTAGGAAGAATAATATTTAATTCAAGATCTGAAGGAGGTAAGGGTATGTTCTCATAATTAATTGTGTAAATTGATTTCCCTCTGTAGGCTAAGAACTTCAAGGTTGAGGGCCACACCCTAATCATTTTTGCATGCCACCATTTAGAACAGGAGCTGCTATGCAGAAGGAACTTAAGTATTTGTCAAATGAAAAATCTCAAGTTTCTTAATTTAAAGTTCAGTTATCTTTCAGCTACACTTGACTTTCTACTTCAAAAAATTACTTAACATAATACTGACTTAAATTAGCAGCATATCTGGAATTTTCCACACTCTCATTGCTTGACAACTGAATTTCATCCTGGTATGATTTTCCAATGGTACAGCCCAACACATCCCAAGCACAGTGGAGAACACTAAATCCGAAGAAAGCTGAGACCATTCACATGTAGAACAGACGCATCCTCTAATTCTACATCTTCACAACATAAAAATAATGGAATTCTAAATAAAAACATTTGATCAGTTCCTACCTATCCTAGTTCTGATTTAGTTCCAGGTCTTAAGCTTATTTTAAGTATCCTACAGTCTGATTAATTTTATATTCAGCATTACTGTCACTGATAGGAGCCTGAGCAGTTTCACACAGAGCTAGCTAACTTGTACCTGCAGCTGCGGACTATAAAAAGTTTTTGCTGAACACTGGAATTTGACACAACATTGTAAAATGATTATAAATCAATAAAAAATGTTAAAAAAAAAAGTTTTTGCTGTCAAACACGTGTCTGCAGTAATACCTCATGTCTTATAAATCACTATACAAAGAAGAACTCCCTGAGAGTGAAGAGGAAACTACAAATGCAGGTTCACTTTGGGCTGAAAATACAACGGCAGACCTGGAACTAGCATGACCACTCAGTCCGGGAGGATGAAATGGCCAATTTCTTGCTGCAAAATGGGAACAGCACATATGGCTGAAAGCCATATTAGGGACAAAATTACTACTACTTATGTGCTGTTACAAATTGCAGATAAAAGATGATTACACATATTATAGTTATCTAGTTTTCATTATAAGGACTAAACGATTTAAGATTATAGAAAAGACAGACTGGATAAAGAGTACAGGACAGGTACATTAATGAAAAATTTACCTTTGTTGCTCACTGTTAAAAACCTTTCAGAGACTCATCGTAGACAGGGAACTGACTCTGGTTAGTCATTGGGATAATGTACTTGTGAGTGCATTGATTATTGGTTCTAAAAATACCAATACTTGCATTATGAGTCCTTCAGTGATTCTCCATTACCATCAAGAAAAAGTGCAAAATCCTTAGTATGAGACACAAAGGTCTTTGCGGCCTGGCTCTTCTCTCCCTCTCCACACATTCCACACCCTCCCGATCCCAGTTCTCTGCAGTTCCCTGGACATGCCATGCTTCAATGTCTACTCTAGTCTCCTTGTATGCACTCCTTTCTCTGCACAAATGCATTCTCCCTCACCTCCCTCCTGGGCAGATTCCCTTAAAATAGTGACCTTCACTTGGAAGCCTTTCCTGAATCCCACTGTGTATGCCTCCTGAATTAGCACCTCTTCCTTGTCTAAATTCTCTTACTGCCGAGCACATCGCATTGTGTTAAAAGATTGTTCATATATGTGCCACCTTCACGTTACTAAAACTTCCAAGGAAAGTGTTTCATTTATGTTTGAAAAAGCAAAAATATAGAGTTCAATATGTGAATATAAAACAAAAACAACAGAAGCATGTACTGGGTGTCTAACAATGGTCAAGCACTCTTCCAAAGCCAGGAAATTGAGTCACAGTGAGTTTAAACAACCTGTCCAAGATTACAAAGCTACTAAGTGACAAAGACAGGATTTGAACCCAAGCATCTGACTTCAGAGTTCATGCTTTTCACAAATAGCCTATAGATACTTCTTGAAAAAAAAAATATATATATATATGTGTGTGTGTGTGTTTTAAGTAAATAAATAGGCATCTCTCTCTTATATATACAATTCAAATATATATGTTTCGGTTTATAGATTAAAAATTGATTTTTAAGAATAAACTCTGAACAGCGGAACAAAGTAAGTTACATCAGTTAATTAGAAGTTTTCATAGAAGACATCCAATATCCTAGAAATTGTCTCCTTTTCCATCAATATTTTGTAGTACTCTATTTAATAGTTTATAAAACATAATACCAAGGTATATAGTTTTTTATGTATTGAGCTGTGTATTAAGAAGATGTATTTATCATCCTACATGACATATCACTACTAGAAAACTTAGTAAAAATTTAAAATTTATGCATAAGTTCTGCATGTAAAGATATTACCTGAATAAGTCTTTTATTTAGGAGAGGAACAAAAATAAATGCTTATACATATAGGAACTAGTTTTTTTCAGTAATATTATTTTACATTCCAAAAAGTGTTTTTATTCAATATTTTCTAACGGTTCCAAATTTTGCTGCACACTAGAATCACCTGAGGAGCTTTAAAAAAAAAAATGATGGTTGGACCACCAATACTCTCCACCTGTCCCTAGCAAGATGTTCTGATACCTGAGTATTAGGACGTTTTAAAATTTTCCAGATGATTCCAATACGCAGCAAAGTTTGGGAACTAAAATTCTACTTAACTTTAGCTGAAATTACCCTCATTTTTCACTGAAATTTCTTCCCTATCTCATTTAAAAGCAACTGTGACAAATTAAATCACTTCAAATGATCAACTCAACAATGTCAGACCTCAACTTGTAGTTTGTGGTACCAAATTTATTACCTGGCTATTGCATTCTTCAAATATAATTTCTTACCTTTTGTCTAATTCTCTTTATAGACAATAAAAATCACTTGTACTAAATCATCTCAAGGACATAGTTAAATTTACTACCTAATCACCAAATTTAATTATGCAGACTTATACTTCATTTTCATAAAGTATCAATTTCAATATGCTTAAAATGAAAAAGCATGTAGCTTGGACAGGCAATAGGCAATCTACAAAAAAGGAAGTTAGAATACGGTAAAAATACATAGAAACACAAATGTTACAGGATAGCATCACACCACACACTCCCTTCCCTTATCCACCTGTCCATCCTAATCCCTGTTTATAATCTTAAATGTTGACTCAAGTTAAAAATTATAAGTAAGCAATGGTAATACTTATGTTCACATGGAGACATGGTCTTACAAAAGCCAACTCTCTACCTCTTAAATATGAGTATGTTTACACTTATAGCCATATTTATATCAATATTCTATATCTAGTAGTCACTAAGACTTTACACAAATTCTTGATTTTCTCCTCTCCAGGGCCCATGGTAGAACCGTGCTTCTTCATACTAATGAACTCAGACATAGCCATCTGACTTAATTTGATCAAAAAATGTGTGAGTGTCATGTGTCACTCCTAAGCAGAAGCTTCAAGAGTCAGCAGAACTTCAACACGACTGCTTTTCCTTCTAGCACAACAACTGACCAAGTTCTAGATAGTGACTGCTCCACCAGCCTAGGTCAAGAGGTAAGGACAATGGCAACATGAAGCTGAAGCACCCAGACATTCCTCACTGGACCTTTAACATGAGTGAGAAATAAACCTTTGCTGTTTCAAAGTCCTCGAGACTTGTGGATTTTTTTTTTCCCGCTGTGGTGTAATTTAGCTTATTCTTAATGAAATTATATATTTAGATACAATTGTTTTTGTAAATATATATGTCTATTTCAGAAAAAAAATACATCAACTTTTTAAATGGATTTGTTAGAGTAAGAATGCAGTGTCCTGCCCAACTTCAGGTACAATGTCTACAAAAATACATCCTTGGTAAAACAGCGATGACTAGTCAGTAAAGCATGATGACCAAAGAGTTTTGCCTATCACACACTCATGCTGAGAATTCATTAAGAATTCTCACTATTAAATTTGTAAAACAAGTTGTTGGCTCCACTGTGCTGACACAATGAATCACTCATCAATCTCCAACATGATGGTAAATCACTGAATGATACAATGAAAATGTTGATCATTATAGTTCAGTAACAAATGTACGACTAAGTCTGTGCTCTCACAAGACATCACGTCAGACACAAATTTCATAGTGGAATAATTCTTCAGACTCAACATCATATCGCTCTGAAGTCTAAATTCATATATTCTGGTTATTGACATAAACACTGAAATCCAAGCTTCATCTACAGAAAACAACAAATCTAAAATAATAGACTCATAGATTGTTAGATATTGAAGAAACTTTATGGACTGGTTCTTAATAAAATGTGAAAGAAATAGTTGTGTTTCTACTTAATTTTCTGGATTTTCAACCATTTTATAGGTTTGTACTATAATTATACTATAAGAAAGACATTTTACACAGCTACACAATGTAATCACCAAAAGACCATATTGCAATGACTTTTTATTAAGAAATATATGCCATTAATGATGAAAATTATTTAATATAGTTATTGATGCATTGGCTAGTGTTAGTGTGTGGGTTAGGTTTAGGGAGTGAATAATAGTAATACATTCTGGTGCACAATTTAAAAATGTGGAAATCCATAGTGTTTGAATCATCACAAATGGGGGAAAAATTTGCTTTTTGTTTTTTTAAAGAAACTCTCATTAAGAAGGTAAATTTAAAGTAAGAAAATACAGTATGCATATATATATTTCTTTTCAGGAAATTCTATTTATTATTTTCTCATTTAAGTTTTATCTTAGTTTGGAAAGTACTGAAAGACATTTAATGCTTATTTTAAATTATGTATAAGACTTATCTATAGCATAAAGCATATGTGAAGTCTCACTGAATAATATTCTCCTCTCATTTTTTCACCTAAGTCTAAGAATAATGTAAGGCAAGAATTCTGCATATTTTTGGAATAATAAAAATCTGGTAAATATTAGCTAATAAACAAAGATATGAAATTAAATGTAAGTATGCATTATTAGCAGTTCTATTACCTCCCACTTCAGTTACTTCATTTAAGATTGGCATTTAAACTGGTCTTGTTTTGACTATTCATCTTATAACTTTCTGGCATGTACACAAACATGCACATCTATCCCTATGTACACATATTCATAATGATAATTTATTATTGAGTAATTCTAGTCTTGAAATAATGAAGTATAGCTACATTATCTGATGATTGACATTTTAAGTACTAGGTTTGGCAAAAGTTTTACAACTCTATTGATAAAATTTGTATTAAGACAAATTATAACATTTCAATCTTAAAAGTTATAAAAAACAATTTTAAGTAAAATGATCTAAACTATTTTATTATAAAAAGTCTTGGTTTTAAGATAAAATAAACACAACTGAAGTTATTTAAGACTTGAAATAAAGTAATGTTATCTGAGTAACTAGAACTCAGATTAAAAAGTAATTATTTATATTTTAAAATTAAATTAATGGATCAGATATAGACAAGTTTTTAAATTTATTCCCATTCTTTTGATTTCAAAGTTATTATTTTTCAGTAGCATAACTGAATATACTTAGAAGGTTACAAGTAGTCTTTAAATGGTACCCCTTACCAAATTAAACTACATCGCCTTTATAATATAACTTTTTTCTACTCTTACAAATTTTAGAAATTTCTAAGAGGGATATCTGTGAAACCAAAAGTTAGAAAGACATATTGATATAGATAGAAGGAAATTACATCCAAATAGTCAATAAATGAAAAGCTATTGTAATAGCTATTTTGATGAATAAGCATTGCTATCAGGGAAGAAAGTGATGTCTTCTCTTCCCGGCTTCTGCTCCTACCCATTCTTCCTCAGCTTACTAATACCAATTTCTAAAATCCTCCAGCTTTAGATCAAAGAAAGGGGAGTCAAAAAGTTCCTACTTGATGGGTGAGGAGCCAGTGTTAAAGCTCTCAGAACTTGCCAATTATCTAAAGTGATTCTTTGCTCATAGGTAATTTCATGAGCTCAACAAGGAAGCCATATTTCCTCTTCTATCCTGTCGCTTCAGTTGTAACTTTCTTACAAAAAGTTCTCCTGACAAGGATGAAAGCAACATTCTTAGTCCCTAATTTATCTTGCAGTAGCTGCAGCTTTTATCTGCAAAGGTCATTTAGACCCTCCGGGCTACCCTCCTGGACAAGACTAGGATGATGCTACAACAGCTCTTTCCTGAAAATCCTCATCTGGTCCATGGGAAAGACTTATTCTTTTCCTTCTAGAACAACTATGGAAGTCCAACACAGTCATGTCTTGGTCACTCCAAACTCAAGGTAATTAGTCAAGCTTTCTCTCACATACCAGTTCACCATATCCTTCAAACTGATAAACCCTCTCTTTGGTTTTCCTAAAGGCACACTCCTGGAGAGAATTGTGCACACACCTATAGCCCTTTGGAGGCTGTGGGAATAGAAATCACAGCACACCAGAATCTCTCTTCATAAGTCTTCAAATTCCTCTTTAATGCTAGTAAAGTGTTTAAGAACCCCAATACTAGTTTTTCACTTTCTTGTTTCAAATTGATCATAACAGACTTGTACTTTGGAATTTGGTTCCTATTGTCCTCAGGTTTCAGCTGACACTTCCATTCTAAATGTATTCAATTACATACATAATTTGAAATGAGGTCTCTTTTGTTTTACAAAGCAGCTTAAAATGCATTTCCATACCATGTTAAGTGCATTTTAAAAACAGATCATAAAATGTTCAGCCCCTAATTGCCAAGTTTTGTAATCTACATCAGTCTGATGAATAGGATAATTCCCTCTGTGCTACTTTGTGATGTGTGCATGCAGACTGAAGCAAATAGTATTTTTATAGCACTTTACAGGAGGAAAAGTTCTTGCATACCTAGTTGCTCATTTACTCATGATTTCAAATAAGTGGGAAAGCTAAATACCCACCTACACATCTGACTATCTCATTAAAATAACTCAGAATATTAAACAGCCTCCACTGTTATATCCCATTTCCTCAACTGGATAAGCCATTTTTAACTTAAGTTTAATTCAATTATGATGACAATAATTAGCAATGGTTGGAAGAAATACAACTGTAAAGCAGTTCTATAGTTTGTATACCTTGTTTTGTCTTATACTTGCTAATGGAAAGCATCTGGTTAATTTTAAAATCCAGTAACACAAACAATATGGGGGTGGCATGGTATAGCAGAAAAAGCACTGTGCTTGAAATAATCATCTAGTTAAGGACTGTATTCCCACTTCTCTTATTATTTAGACTGTTTAACAGATATTACCAAATTATTTTGCTAAGAATTTACTCTTACATAAACATGCACACATCTGTGTGCATTCATAAATAGCCACACAATACTTCACTTATTTTCTGTTCATAATACATTATCTAAAGTAATCCTGTTTCAGAAAAAAAAATCTTTAAAATAATAAAACAACAGTATTTGCCAGGGTAACTCATAGATACAAAAATCAGGTAAGCTTATTTAATCTTGCAGATTCTTAGTTATTTTCATCTGTAAAATAGGAATAAAATCCCAGTTTATTACTTTCCAGAGCTATTAGGATCTGATGAGATACCTTGTGTGAAAATGCTCCATAAAGTGGTACAAACAGAGAAGGTGGCTGTATCACACTCCTAAACATTTACGTACACAGGCACAAACCCAAAAATTCAAAAACACCTTTGCAGTTTCTCATGGACTTCATCTCTGAAATTTCCTGATTGCTATTAAAGATCCTTTAAACTTCAACAGTAACATGCTTTACCACTAAATACCACCACTTAGAGTACTTTATATAAAGGAATGTTTTGTAAAACTTCTCATTTGGCAGATTCATTGCCCTATTAGTGAAAGGCTATAAAAATTATATTTTCATCCTATATTCTTTTAACTAAGAACTTTAAAAAAATCAAAATGATTTAATATTTGCAATTTAGCAGGCTGAATGCCTTTAGTAGGTAGAGGTATCTTGCATACCAGAAGTTCATCTACAATTTGGAAGGTGATCTTTCTCCTGGAATTGTGAAATGCTGTAAAAACTTATATGGCACTGAATTACTTCATTCCAAAAACTCAGGGCTTTCTAATATGACCATTTGAAAGAAATTCCAAGGCTCCAATCTTAGTATTTTAAATGAAATTGGTATGATAGATACTTAACTTTAAAATTTCTGATCCTAATAAAATATAAAGTTTAATAATTCCTTTCTAGTCTTAACAATGTGCAGAAATTAGAAATGAGTATAGCACTTCTTTTTTTCCCCTAAATTTCTTTCAGTTTCATATGAATCTGAACTAGAAAGCATAAAAGCATATTGAATTGATTTAAATTGGAACCCACAGAAAGAAGCTGGCTAAAGTCATGGAGGCTAACTCATAGACTGTGACCAGACTGGTTTGTCTAATGATGTAGCTGTTGTCACAATAAATGACTACACGCACAGATTTCTGCCTAGTTAGACATTTGGCTTGAAATAAACATTCAGAGAACTGAATCCAAACATCAACTAGGCCAAAAGTTGCCTTAAGCTCTGCCAACATAATGCTAATTCAGCTAGGAGTAACATGCTTTTTTGTTTTACAACTAATGAATCTTTGAATTCATTAAACTGAATCTGATGACAATTTCAGGAATGTGTCCAATGAGAACATTATCCCACTGCAATAGGTCTGGAACCTAATTTTCCTGTCAAATGTCACTTACCTACTTTGGTATCCCAGAACTGGAAGGAATGATCTGAGAATTGAGAGGAAATACTTTGGCAGTGTAATTTGAGCCAGAAAAAAGGGCCATGTTTAACCATTTTATTTTGCAATACCTATTTTATAACTCAGTGGAGAGATTATTCATTTGCCTGAAATTAGCCCTAGCCCACCTTCTTAAGGCTTCATTAAAAGCAAGAGAAATTTAGTAAAAAAAAAAAAAAAAAAAAAAGCGTAAGTAAAAATACTTTACATAGGGCTTCATTTGTATGTCACTTATCTTGGAATGCTACATACTCATATTTATAGATTTTTCACCCCATACAGCTGAAGAGAATAACATCTAGAAATGGTGGGAAAGTATTAGTAAATACAGGTGTAAAACAAAGAGTTATTGGATGGAAAAAATATACCAAACAGGAAACTTTCCCAATTAATTGAAGACTAAAGGGATATAAATATCTAATCAATACCAAATGTATTTATTTGGAAGACATTGATATACTGCAAATATCATTGATACACATTCATATTCTAAGACAGAATAAAGAGAAAAATACCTGGTTAAATAGAATATGAATGCTGGGCTAAACAGCACAACATCGATATTCTCTAACCTGTGCTTCCAATGGTGTTTATCTTCCACTTTTAAATAATAAACTGTTATATTTCTATATTGATGTCAAATACAAATATGGCTCTCAATTAGCAACATGCAGCAACTGAAGAATTTGTTTTCTATTTAACTTATGGTATTATCCATGGGACCACAGAAAGATACAAAATTTGTAGAACCCAGGGCAAAATCAAAATATGAGGTACCTTATTCAAATTAAGATTTTCAAGATGGTGACGACAAAGCATGGGGTCATTCCAAACACAGGTCCCTGTGTAACTACACAGACTGCAGACTCACAAAGCCAGCTGCACACAAGGGTCCCTCACCAAGACTTTCTATTGACTTGCATTTGTATTGCTAATAGGATTGCAAAAGACATGGAGGGTAGTTACTAAAGCATCATTCCTTGCCAACTCAATCAATAGAAAGTAACCCTCCCACTGGGTCCACCCATACCTATTTATCTGCCACATCAAAATGAACAGGCTGTTGAAAACATGGCAGCAAGGACAAGAAGTAGGGGAATTAAGACACACATCAAGCTCTCCAGTTTCCTGCCTTTGATATAGATGCACAATAGTGTACTGTTTGCAACATCCTTTCATTCCTTTCCTAGAAAGGTCTGGCTCACACCACTGGAGATTTGTGAAAAGATGGAACCCTTAGGAAAGAGGTTGAGAAACATTTGCCTGTTTTCAAGATCTTTTCTTCCTACATTCAAAAAGACAATGAATATCTATAATATCTGAATTAAAAGTCTTGAACTTCAAACTGCCTTGTTCTTGAATCATTCAAACTCACATAATGCATTCATATAAAATATGAATAAAACCTTTAAAACCATGACAAGATTAAATTAACTAATCTATATATATATATGAACTTTGTGAAACACTCAAGTTCAACTCTCACATCATTATTAGCAATGCAGTATATTACTGGCATATATATGTAGTTGAGGGTCACTACAGAAAGTGAGCAAGGAAATTCCCTCTTCAATGCAGTCTACCAGCACACCTCAGTAATAATGATTCCTTCACCTTTCACTTATTGGGAGTTTTTATTCTTTTTCACAGATTTCAAAGCCTGACTAATCCACAACATAGTATCAGTATATATAAATCCTTAATCTCATCAAATTCAACTTTATTTGGTAAACAAGACTGTTTTCTACTTCCTTTCATCTAAACCCTCATGATAAGGCCTTTGATATGATAGTATCATAAATTGATATGTGCCCCTGTAGGGAAACAGGGTATATATATCTAAGAAAAAATATACTAACTAAAGAAGGGGAAAAAAGATTTATACTTTAAAAGAAATTCTCAAAAATTAGCATTCAAGATAGAAAAATCAGGAGCTGGATTTAATCTTCCGAATTTTTAAATTACAGTATGAGTCCAATTTAAAAGTTCATTGGAAGTGAATCTTTTACATCTCTAGTCAGAACAAATGTTAGATAAGTATTTTTAAAATGTATTTACTCCATACTTTTTTAACCACAAGATTGTGGAAGATATAGCAATATCTGTTGATTTCTTACAAGAAAAAGATCCACTTTTTCACTTACTCTTACACTGCCTTGAATCAACAAAACAAGAACTCAATAAATAGAAATCAGAAATAGAAAAAGCAAATAATGGTAATCTGCAGCTTAACAATTAACTTGGGTAGCCATAGCTAAGCTATATTCAAATTTTAATAGTTCTCAATAAAAATTATTGCTTCCCTGATCTTTGAAACCTGATCAATTATTTCACCAGTTACTACTCACTTATTATAATGGCTCTTTCCTGAGGTATACTTTGTCCTAACGACACAGAAATGAGATATACTTCAATTTAAATTGGCATGCCTGTGGAAAAAATATGAGAAAGCATGCTGACAAATTCCTACCACCTGAGTATCCATTCTAATTCACTCAGTGAACAATATTTTGTAGTATTTTCCAAATTTATTAATTATAATGCCTAAATATATAATTTAAAGTAGTTTAGAGAGTATAATTTAGAGTAGTCCCTATCAGTGTATTCTCCACCAGCCAAGAGTTTTCACACTAGTTTCACATAATAGTAGTTTCTTTTTATCAATAGTCTACCTTTGCTAACAAAATTAAATTACATTCTACATATAAATGGAGTTCATAAAATAAAAGCTTTCGTTGCCTTTAAGTGTTAAAGCATTAAGAAAACAAACAAAAAGTAGTATTAATTAAGGAGAGAAGAAGGAATTAAACATTCTTTTCGAAAATACTAAATAAATTGAGAAATGCTTCTTAGCAAAATTAATTGTACCTCCCCTAGATTGCTAGTTAATAACTCTAATTAGAAATATTCTCTTCTTTAAGAAATGCAAGTAATTTAATACACAAACTTCATAACCACAAACTGTTTAGAGTGGATTTTAATGTAAAACAAGCATTATCTTGACAACTGGTGTTTCTGAAATGTTTTAACCTTGAATTAGCTTCATTCTACAGTCCTACAGAGTTCAATTTATTATAATTAACTTTAATAAATATTGAATTTCAGTGCAAAAGGGAAGCTTCAAGGAAGCTTATAACTTTTCTTGAAATATATTTTAAGTGCTATGTAGAAAAACAAGATATCCTATAATCTCTGCCTATATTATTATTCAAACAGTATTTATCACCTTACTATGAATAGCACTGTAGCTTTGTATATTTTCAAGCTTCAAATTATGGATACACTCAAAATTTACTCTGCATCTACCCCAAATTGCTTTTGGAAAATTTGAACTGAACTTTCAAAATTAGTCTTTCAGAGCAGAAAGATATGCGACTTTTCAGTACCTGCAAGCGACACTAATTTTTTTAGTACCTGCAGGTGACATTAAATGCCATGCTACGGAGTCACTGCACTAGATGCCGAGGGGAAGGTCTGTATTTGGTCTGTATTCAGAAGTAGAGGAGATACCCTCAGTGGGAATTTTCAGGCATCCACTGAACTATGTATGAGGGCACCCACAAAATAAACTTTTTCAGAAACATACTAAACATGGACATAATCCTAAAGGGCAAGATAAATTTCACTTTGAATAATTCTTTATCCTAAATTAGACATTGTTTTGTCAGTTTCTGCTGCTATAACAAAATACCGTAGACCGGTGTCTTAAACAACAGACATTGATTTCTGACAGTTCTGGAGGCGGGGAGGTCCAAGATCAAGATGTAAGCAGAACCAGTTCTTGGTGAGGGTGCTCTTCCAGACATGCAGATGGTCTTGTTCTTGCTGTGTGCTCACATGGTCTTTCCCCAGTGAGCACAGAGAGAGAGAGAGATCCTGTCTCTTCCCCTCTAATGAGAGCTCTAATCCCATCATGAGGGTACCACCCCCATGACTTCATCTAAACCTAATTATCTCCCAAAGGCCTCACCTCCAAATACCAACACATCGCTGGATAGGGCTTCAACATACAACTGGGGGTTACAGATACTGTTTGCAACAAACATCACTCGTGATTTTAAGATATCATGTGTGTGTTTGTATGTACATAGACACATATACATGTAAATGCATATATGTATATTCATCTTTAATGCATAGTATTATAGTGTGCTCTGTTATCAAGAGTTCAAATTTATTAATTTACTAATTTAATTGATTCAGTATTCATTTTCCAATTTTTCACTTAATAAATTTTGAGGACTTATGTGTTAGAAGTGAAATGCATCTTATTCACTTTTTCATAATTTGTGCTTAAGACACTTGGATATATTAGGCAACCAATCTATATCTAGAGCTGAATTAATCAGTGTACCATTCCATAGTTAATAGGATACAGAACATTGATTATACTGAGGGTCTCTAAAATTTCTTCCATTGAGACTCTATTACTAGCTCTGACAGAAAACTTTATTCTATTTTCTACTCTAAAATATGTCTACATGTTGACAAATTTTGCTCAACATATTTCTTAAATATCTGTTCTACACTAAAATGAATTTGTTCTAAGTGCAAAGCTATAAAAATTACATTACTGAGTGCATTATGAAAACTGAAATATCTAGGAAGCTTTCAGAAAAGGCTCTGAGATTATCATTCATACTTTCCTTTATACACAAATAGATCATTGTGATACATATTTCCATTTTACAGGATTCATGCTTTAATCCAAATTTCAGAAATGTTATGTGCACCATTCACTAAAAACACAATCAATTATGTCTTCTCATACATTAATGTATTTCTGAAAACTGTTCCAAGAAGTAAATTCAAGATTGCACAATTTAATTTTCCACTTAGAAAACTAACGTTTGGTACATAAGATATGACAGGTGATGGCCAGCCCACCATTAGGCTGAATATAAATGAAACTGAAATCTTAGAGGTGCATCTTGAATTCTTTCTTTGTAATACCCTTATTTAAATTATTTTTGACTTATCTGGGAGGGTCTTATGCTTACTTCTTCAAATGTATATATGCTGTGCTTTAATTCTAGGAGAATGGGACCTCTAAGTTTTCCCACTCAACAAATCAAAAGTTTGGATCATATCCACACAGTCCTTTCCAGACAAGGGTTTTCTTGTTCATTTTAAGGATGGCTTCTTAGGAGTTCTCTTCTGTATCCTACTCAGAAGAACAGTCTTACTTCCAAAATCTTGCTCTAGACCTCCTAGTATAAACCCCCTTCCAGTACTAGGAAGAGAGTGGCGTGGTAGCAATCAGCCCTCCTTCATGACATGTCTCACATCATCACTTACTCAATGGTTCTCTCTCCAGGCAGATGACAAGCATTATGAGGGCAAGGGATATTCTATTCTTAGTACATGACACAAGACCTGGCTCAATAAATGTTTGCTGAAAAAATGGACAAACAGATAAAAAGCTAAATTCTATTGCATAATTTTTTTAGGGGCCCTTTTGGTTCCTGCAAACTTGGAGATTTCACTGTGAGCTCAAACTTCTAGGTCAAATATTTTATTTTGTATAAAGATGAGTCACACGATTAGTCACATATGTCTGGAGTTCATGGCAATGGCTCTTATACCTTGCAGTCAGAAAGCCAAATATTTTTAAGGCCTAAATGAAATTCACTTACTAGATTATCTTAATGGATAAGATATTTATTTCAAAGAATTTCAGTGGAAGTTGTAGGTTATATACTAAAAGAATACTTATAAAAATAATATTGCCTTCCCCATAACAGGTTACTTCTGTTGAATTGGAAATTCTACACTTTTTTTAGAGATTGTACTTACTTAAAAGAAATGGTACTACAACTTATTTGTCTGCATTCAGTGTTCCTTCTAAAAAACATCTCTAGGGTCACAAACTGACAACTGCTAGTTATTAAACTAAAGGTTGTTTGTTCTAATGACTGCATATGAACATTCAACCAATAATTCCAGAATTTCAACTGCCTCAACACTTTTGTGTCATCTAGTCTTCTTGTTTTCTGTATCTAGTTTGCCAAATAGGACTAGAAAATTCTCTTCATTATACATGAGGAACTACTTTCTTTGGTTGTCGCTTTGAGATATTGTCATAAAATAAGAATGGAAAATGTCAAATCATGGTTGGTTTTCTACATTGTAAAGGTGAAAATCAAAGTTTTTCAATAGTTCCTTTAAAGACTATCAGTGCAAGAAGATAAGAGATTGTTGAAACTATCCACATCATTATAACTAGAAAAATTTAAATATGTGAAATATATTGTGGTTTTCTTCCTGGCTCTTCGAGAGCACAGAATGTTGACCTGATTGCATAGCTCTGTATAATAACAAATTGGAGACATCACCATAATCACCAGAGATTAAAAACTGAACCAGCAAAGTGAGTAATTTAGAAAAACTATCAGAAAAGTCTAAGGCATTTGAAATTAGAAGTGTATTACCTATACAACTTTCATTCAAAGTCTAAACTCAAGACATATAAGACACAAACATGTTTAAAAAAGGAGTGAACAATTCAGGGAAGGCCATTATGATGGTGTGTTGCCATAAGTGGAAACCTACAGTTTTAAGCATGTTCCCACTGATAATGCACCACTGAAATTAACCGTAGATTTAGAAACTTCAGACTTGACTAAATATCAGATTGCTCAATGGGATAATGCAAAATTTATGCTTAGTATATGTCGTATGCTAGTGAACTGTCACAAAAGCATTCTTGCATTAGTGCATGGGAGAAAAAAAATCAGTTGTTTTGCAAAGTCAGCAGAAACAGAAACACAAACACAAATTAACAATTTGTCTTATCAGACAAATACCAACTTTCACCAGGTGTATCAATGCACAGCCAAAAACTTTTACTGTGAGAGGAAAGCTCTCAGAGTTCTACCTCATCCAGTGCCTACCACCATATGATATAAAAGACTAGGAGAGTCTATTCAGAAAATCACTGGTCCTTGATTTATATTAATTTTGGTAGAAGAGGAGGTACCAAGTTAGGCATCAGTATGACCCTAAGTTAAAACATTAAAAAAAAAAATCAACCACTAGAAATGTAAATATGTAATTTAAAATTGTTAAAATTAATCCCTTCAGCTCTTACATCATTTTCAATAGAAATATCTACCAGTCATTGTTGACAGAATGAACATTACTTTAAAAACCATAGAGTATAAAAGTTGGAAAATTTTTTGAAACTTAAAATATGCAGAATACTATAATAGGTATTTTTAAAAGATACCAAAACAATTACTTGAGGTCAGTAATAAAAGTTTTAAAAGTGTAAAATAATCTGAGCAAATAATATGATTAGAGCTAGTGACAAAACAATATCCATGCCGCTTAACTACACAAGGATAGGTATATAAGGAAGACAAATAAAAACACAATACAACTACAAGCAAATGCATAACAATAAGCATACTTAGAGAAGCAATTAGATGGACAGAAAATATATTACAGTCACTACATGCAGTACCAAGGAAAGCTTTATAACAGCTATCTTTAAAAAAGTGACATTAGAAGGTTCCCAAAGCTGACACTGACACTCTGAATCATAGAAAGAAGAGACATCACCTCTGAGATAAAGAGAGAAGACTATATGCAGAGGTTCAGATAGTGATGTTCAGAGTTGGTGACCACTGGTAAAATTACGTGGTTCACCAACAGCGGGAAAATGACATACTGATCATTTCAGCTCAGACTGCAAGTAGATACAGCAACCATGACATGCATGTCACTTCTTCACATCTACATATGAAATGACTGCTCTGTGAAGCTTCAGGGCTTATGTACAAATACATAAATAAAAATGATTACATTCTAATTAACTGCTAGCCATAGGCAAAATAACAGTAATTACAATTCTGCATGAATACCTATTTTCAACATTCTTCAAAGACTGTGAATTTGATGATGTCTTTTGTTAGTGTGTATCTGTGAGTTCAAATTTAAGGAAGGTGATACACTATGCAAAGAAAACCCTTAGTCAAGGTATATTTTCAGGTACCTTAGGTGAGGATAGATGCCTCCTTGACCATGTGATTTGAAATACTTAGCCAGCCTGATAGGAAGATTTGTCTATGGTCCTGATTTAGCCCATGAGTCTTATCAAAATTACTAAAATTATATTATTAAAAACCTAGGTAATATTTTGGAATTCTGTGTTTAATCATATAAAGATCAAGCTTTAAAAAATAATGCATTTTGGAATATAATCTATAACTTAACCATAACTAATGTTAATTATTATTTAATAAAAACTTTATTTTCCTCATGTTTTTTAGACGCCCTTTGATGACTCATATTGAAATTCTTTTTTTCTGCCTGAATCCCCTTGGGGCTAATACAGACCTGCCGTACAGCAGGACTTCCTATGATCAAAATGAGTGCTTGGCTACTCGAAATAAAGGGACAATCTTTGTTTTATTTTCAAGCCTATAGATTGGTGACCCATTAAATAAATATTCACGGAATACCTAATTACTCTGTGTGTGGCATTGCCTAGACCCTACAAATGATGTTTCTCCCTGCTAACTAGGGAGTCTACAGAAATGAGTGTGCTATTTCTGCTGACTCTTTTTCAAGTTAGTCTCAATTCAGCTAAACCACACACATCCAGAAGAAATGAGTATAGTGCATCTATGGGCATACAAGTCTATTTTCCCGCCAATAAGAACAAAAAAGTTCTCAAGGCTATGTTAAAAAGAAAGCCCTGTCATTTCCCAACATGTATTTGCACTGACCCCTACACAAAACAAGTTGATTTGTTACTGGACCAATGAGTTGTACTCTAATAATAGTTACAGCTCACGTACAGTTATCAGATAAAATCAGGTAACTCTAGGTTAGCATATGGATTGTTTTGGTGCAAAAAGGGTGCTGTTGTAAAAGGAAAGAGCTGATGAATTCAACTTATAATATAGAAATCCACCAAGACTTTGTTTACTTGTGTCCATAATCAAGGAAAAAGACTTTTACTTATTTTCAGAATGAAAACTATAAACAGAAGGACAATTCATCAATTTATCAGTCACTTTATTCTATCGGAGACAGAGAGCCATGTTTATTTCAGTTATGATGTATAAAAAAAGGTATAGATGGTATGTAATGTTAGCTATGTATTCATGTAGAAAAATACTGTTCATAAATATAAACACAGAAACTCCTGGCTAAATCTATATATGTGATGCTTTAAAATTGTAAGTAAAGGGGGGAGGTAGAGTGTGTGCCTAGCATGCAGGAGGCCCTAGGTTCAATTCCCAGTACCTTCATTAAAATAATTAAATAAATAAACCTAATTACCTCCCCCACCAAAAATAAATTTTAAAAATATATTAAATAAATATTTTTTAAAGAAAGATAAATCTCAACATTTTTTAAAATAAATAAAATAAAAATGTAAGCAGATTTTTCTAAGTTTTCTTAAAAATGTCACTATAAAGTAAATAGTTATAATACTATGTTCAAGAATGTAATTTGGTATCATAAATCTAGCTCATTATTAATCTAGCTCAAATCTTTTGAAGTTAAAGAAATCAGTTTTTAATAAACTTGAGTTTGATACTGATATTTGCCCATATTCAAAAAATACCTAATTTTATATGCTAATATGGAACAATCTTCAAAGTATATCTTTTAAAGCATTGTACAACACAGTTTATAATGTATTACTGAAGTGGGAGGAAAAGGTGCAGGGCACAGCCATTGAAGGAATGACACTGTAATTGAAGACAGGACACACTGGTTGGAACCAAGATGGCGGAAGATTTGACTTCTAGTAGACCTTGAGCCTCATGGCGCACCCACAGGTGCCATGACATTTCCTAGGCTGACCATAAAAGGTCAAAAGGTGGGCGAGGGGGGCATTTCCTGGAAATCCTCGCACCTTCCTCAAAGTAGTTGGAATAATCCTCCTACCCATTAGCATGTGAAATTACCGAGCCCATAAAATCTAACAACTCCCGCACCTTGTGGTTGCTCTTGCTCTGTTGCTCTCACCTTCTGAGATGGTCTGCACTCTGTCTATGGAGTGTGTATCTACTTTTACTTTTAACACCCCACACCTATCGGCTTCTCTCTCTCTCACCTTTCTGATGTGGCCCACATTCTGCCAATGGAGTGTGTATCTCCTAAACTGTTTTCCCTTCTGGGACACAGACTGCACTCTGTCTATGGAGTGTGTATCTCTCTAAATAAACTTACTTTCACTTTACCGTGCCTTTCTCTTGAATTCTTTCCTGCATGAGGCAAGAACCTATTCCCCACCACCATTACCATTTGTGTAAAGGAAGGGTATAAGGAAACTTACGTGTATATGTATATGTATATATGCAATTTTAAACAAAATTTTTATATATACATCATAGAACATCTCTGGAAGGTTACCAAAAGAACTAGTAACTTTGTTGTTTCCAGTAAATGAAACTGGCTGGCTGGAAGACAGGGGTGGAGAGAGAATTTTCAATGACTATCCTTTTGTGCCTTTTGAATTCTGAACATGTGAATGTGTTGGTTATTTAAAATTTTAATTGAAATTTTAAAAATCTCCTTAGCATAAATATTTGTGTATATACACACATGATATCCTTGCAAAATGTATCTGACAATCAATATATTATTATAAAGTAATTACATACTTCTCCCAAAATACTAAAGTCGTTGTTATTTTTTAAAATAACATCTAAAAGCCTCTTCAGAATGAAATATATTTATATTGTAATATAATAATTTAAATTTGGTCATGTATGTTATAGTATAAAAGTAACATTGATTCAGGGAGAAATAGTCTTCAGATCGTAGGACAACTAAATAAATGTACTAGAAATTCATCATGCCTCCACATTTCCCTCTCTTTCTTGGTTAGATTCTATGTATCTTCATCATTTCACTACATATAAATTGACCTATCAATGAATAACACTTTTAAAATCACTGTCCCTGTTTCGTTCAATCTTCTCAGCATTTTCTAGCTAGTTGGTATCCATCATTTTAAACCATAATTTGGAGGAACAGGAAAGTTTATGTATTTTTCATATCTTTGTTCCAGTCCACTAAATGCTTTAGTAATCAAATTCTTGGTATGCAGGATAAGTCACCTAATCATGTGAATTATTAGCTTCTCAGTTCAATTACAAATCATAAAGTTTTCTTCTGAATGAATTTTCACATACTGAATGATTTATGTTCAGAAATGTCTTCTGATATAAAAAATTACAATGGGGACTTTTCACCTCCTTTTTTATTTATACAATATCTGTACTTCTCTGCAAAGTATTTTAGACTTTAACAACTTTGGAAATATACTATTTGTCATTGGGCTCTGCTTTTAACTTTGAACATGTCACTCTGCATAGAGGGCTTCAATCAAACTTTAAAGTATAATTTCTGATTGTTTTAGTTACTTCTTAAGTGCATTTTATTACCAGATGTATAATAAAATAATTATTTTAAAAGACTATGTGGCTATAACTTGTACAAATTAGTCCTTTCTCATATAGTGCATTTTCTTCTAAACATACATTTCAGTGTGGTTTAGTGATTCCTTTTTGTGGCTGAAACACAGAAACAGATGTTTTAATTAAAATCTTTCAAAAAAATCTCATCTGTATCTCTCTCTTTCTCTGCCTTTCTCTACATATGTACACATACACATGCACAAAATATACAGTCATTATTAATATAAAAGCTCCTCAAAGTTCTTCTGTGTGTGTTCAAGTATGAGTGTGTGTATGTGTGGATGTGTAACACCATTGGTCTATTAAGTCTTATACCAAACATTAATGATTCCCCAGGAGTAATGAGTTTGTACCACCGATCCACCCTTTCATGATCACCCCTTTTGAAGTACAGCCTATACTTTATAAATAACTATTGCAGATTATGAGTGCAGTCTCGGATCACATAACAGAGCTAAAAGCTCACCGGCCCACCCACAAAGTAAACATGAGACAAAGGCTTCGGGATTACCATCCTCTAGACAAATAGGGCTGACAGACACCAACAGAAATAAACGTTACACACTCGTGCTTGCACACCGGGCAATAGTTTTCTGATAAATCTATACTTTTGAAGCTTCAAATTACAAGATAAAGTGTAAAAATGTCTTTTGCACTCATCTATGTTACTTAATGGTACCTACTTGTAATAGATACCTGTTTTACACCCTTTTAAGAGGGAATCAATTTGTCCTTCCATTCCATTTCTAATGCAGTAGTCCAACCCAACCCAGAATGCATTATTGATATGGAAATGAGTGTAATTAGCAGCGTAAATGATCTGTTATTTATGATACAAGTCAGAGCAGTAAATCACCATTGGTTCACTATCATTACTATGCAAATAGAAGAAGGCAGTTAATGGTCCATGTGTTAAAACAGGCCACTTGCTTCCTCATTTGCAAATGAAAGGCAAGGGTGAGGGTTTAAGGTAAAGATGACAGTTTATCACATCAGTCCTGGTATGTGGACTTAAGGAAACCCAGACACACAAATAGCTGGACTGGTTTTAAGTTACTCCCTTTCTCTGCTGCATATTCCGCCTTGAACCTATTCCAATGGCACTATTCCTTAAAATGTATCTTTACATTCTTTTAATTTGCACAACAGGAACTGGGAATAACTGTGAGAGTGCTTGTAAGTGTTCTGCCATATATGAGATACTTTTTATGTCAGCCGGGAAAAACACCATAAAAATTTCCTATTATGAAATAAACTATCATTATTGGTCATAGAATTCAGTTCGTTTTCCTACAAACATACATTATTTTCTTGTAAAGAGGCAAACTAGCAATGATTTGAGGACTCAGGGACTAAAAAACGATTAGTAGGCCTCATTTGAAAGTATTCAGTATACTTAAAGAAATTGTTCTGCCTTTCTTGCTTGGCCCCTTTGTTTAATTTTCTGGGGAATGTCTGCTTGTGGGGGTACTTTGAGTGCATTAGCTACAGGCCAATGCTTGTCTAGTGAAATGGGAACAAAGGTAGGACGCATGAAAAGCTAGAGGAGGAAGAGGGATGGATGGCGACTACAAATGCTGCAAGCTTCACTTGTATACCTGTGATACGTTTTGGAAGACTTACATAAATACAAAATGTAGAATAATGTACTTATTTTGGAAATGTACAAAAGAGATAAAGCTTCAATCTTAGACAAATTAGCTCCATCTTTACAACTTTTAAAATATAACTAGCAAATTACTCATGGAATCTTTTTTTGTTCATTGTTAACTTTAATTAAGCTATGACTTCAAGAATGACTTACAATCTGGGCAAGAATTTTATATGAAGGAAGTGAAAACAATATATTTAAATATAACATACACTGAAAAACATTTTTTCCTATACTAATTTTTTTTAATTATATACACACAGTAATTGGGCTTGTGTGTTAGTTCATCTTTTTGAAGTATCCATTTGTCTTTTGTAAATACTAAATTTTTCTTCCTTTAATTGCAAGGAGGTAACTAGAACCATTGTGTCCCCGCACCTCACAACAGTTTCCAAAGATAATTTCGTCCTGGCTTTCGTTTTTAAAACCTTAATCTCATTGAGAAGATTATACTAGAGGGAGAATGGATGGTTTTGTGCTGAGTCCATGCATTTAGTATCAAGAAGAGAAGAGACAGATGCATGCCCACTACCTGGAAAGGGAAGCAAAGTCTCTCAAATTATGGGTCAGAGTGGCCCAACCCATCCCCTGGCAGCACTTTTTTGGAAATGGCCTGACTTCAGGGGACTAGTTTATCAGAGCCCTAGCAACTAAGAGATGACACAATCAGATCATGCTAATTCAAGGAAGGCTAATATAAAAGTTATTAATTTAATGGTTGTAGGCAATGTAGAGGAATAATACGGGATATAGCAGGAATGGGACTGGCTCTTCAAAGCTGGATCAACAGGACTAAACCAGAGACGAGACAGGTACAGAACAAGGAGAGCCTTGTAGAATCAGCTTCCTTTAGAGCAGCAATAGCCTTCCACTAAAGGACACAAACCAAAAAGATCTTACACAAAAGGAACGAGTAAGCAAGTATCCAGCCTCACTATCCTTGCTGACTCTAATTTCCTGCTGTGGCTTCCCAAACGGACCATTGGATAAACCTACCCAAACCCAGAAAGTTTAAGAGCGCATGAATAATTATCCACACATAGTCTTCTACCGACTAGAACAGCAAAACCAGGATTCCCAAGAAAGTAGTGGAGCCTTATGTCTTCAAAGGATCATATACACTTGGATAGGTAAGCTTGCCAGAAGTGACAGTCATGGACCAAAAAATATTATCTGCCTCCCAAATTTTATAAGACATTTACCAACATTTATTAAGCTCTTGGTATGTCCAATGTATTGTGCTGAGCACTTTACATATATTATCTTTCTTCCTCTTTATAGTATTTTGAGGTAGGTCCTATTATTCTCATTTTATAGAATAGGAAACTGAGCACAGGGAGGTAATTATCTTGCTAAAGAACACATGATGAAATTCTGGCAGTTAGACTCAAACCTGTATGGGTGTGGTCCTAGAGTCTGTTCACCTAACAAGCACATAGAATGCTTTCCAATATTCGACTTCAGCATGCTGACAAAAGCTCCCAACTGTGGAAAACAGTTAAAATACACAGTTTTTAAAATTTTATTTTCTAAATGTGATTTGAATTAACAGGTTCTTATAACTAATAATACATATTGTAGTTTTACGTTTTATTGCAACTCTGTAGCATTAAGTTGGAGAGGAGGCAGAAGTAACAGGATTTATGTTTACACAGAATCCCAGTGGTTTAAAATGAGATGAAGGGGAGAGAACTATTTGAGTAGATATATTCCCTGGACAGATTAAACCATCCACTTTGCTAAAATCCAACAGGTAAATTTAAAAAAGAAAAAGATGTGTGTGTGTGTGTGTGTGTGTGTGTGTGTGTGTGTGTGTGTCTATCTTCACTGAAGTAAAATTTTCCTTAAGGTTTTGAGAACTGATCCACTAAAATGTTAAAAATATACTCCTAAAATTCAATAATTTACTGAAATCCCTTTTGGAGAATATTTTGTTTTGTCTTTTTCCTGTCACATTTCCACTTAATATCAAAGGCTTGATAAATTTCATTTATAATGAAAGCAAAGTGCATAAAAAGGTAATTGGATTAATGGATGTATAAAGGAATAGAAAAAGAGACATTATCTAAGGCTTGGTATAGTTGGGAGAAAGCAGTTATTCTCTTCATATTATATAAATTTATCTTGAGTTACTACATGGTCACTGGCTTCAAAGAATGTCATGACAGGTCTAGTATTTATTATTTAGATTGGCTTTAAAATATTATTTTTTTCTTATATTAATACCTGTGTCTAATGCAAAAACTTAGAATCTGTTTTAAGTGGGAACTACATATGTAAAAATCATGGAAATGAAACATAACTAGTAACCAATTATTAGAATCTACACTGCATATATATCTAATCTTCTCTAATCTAGAAGGATTTTTTCATATAAAACCTGTGAAAAAAATGACTCAAAAATAAAAATCACTTTCTAAAGTTAGTTATGTCTCTTTGTAGGTTATATTCACTTTGCATGCTTTTTTATATACAAAGATTTCAATTTTATGTCAACAATACAAGAAAATCAAACATTTTCCTTTGTTATAAATAAAAATCACTAATGCCAGAACTGTTTTTAGTGATCAGAATTATAGGTGCCATAAAAACGCTGGTGTTTAGTAAATAAGATTAATTAAGACCTCATATTTTGAGATCTCCCAAAACCTTGTATAGTATGAGGCAGCTAAGACAATGACTACAGAGTAGTTCTCTAAAAGGATTCAATGTTTTAGAAAAAGACTGAAAAAAGAGAAATCAAGAAGAAAATGGTGGTGGGGAAGAGGAGGAAGTTGAAGAGCTGAAGAGAGAGACAGGTAGAGAGAAAGAGAAGACAGAGAGAGAAAGACAGAAAAATAAGGAGGGACAAAGATACTGAAATTGAGGTGCTGAATTTTAATGGTCTTCTGCTACCACCTCCAAATCTGGTTATATCAGTGTAACTAGTAAGTGATACAATGGCATGCCGACATTGCCTTTGCTTGGTAGGAGCCATGGTCTTACTCTTTGGATGGCTTCTCACACTTTGATGATGTCATGTGCATTTATGGCTGTAAATCTACATAATAATGACTTTCTCTTTGACAGACCCCTTCCCAGAACTTCAGGCTTATATATCCAGCTGCCTAGTCAACATCTCTATTTGGATGGCAGGTGGCATAATAAGCACAACACATCAACTTGAACTCTGATCTCCTGGTCCAGACTCCCACCCAAACAGCCCCTATCACAGTCTTCTTCATCTCACCTCAGCTGGTGTCAACTCTTTCAAAAACCTTGAAATTACTTTCTACTCCTCTTTGTCCACATCTGACTTCTCAGTGATTCTGGATTCCTTTAAATTGTATCCAGCAATGCACTCCCTTTCACGACATACACTGCTACTACTCTCAACAAAGTCAGCACAATCTCTCTCCTGGATTACTGCCTTTAACCCCCTCCAGGGTATCCTCAACCAAA
Source organism: Camelus dromedarius (assembly GCF_036321535.1). NCBI lineage: Eukaryota > Metazoa > Chordata > Mammalia > Artiodactyla > Camelidae > Camelus > Camelus dromedarius. Next base: position 63,001,024 of record NC_087439.1, on the reverse strand, counting down.
GAGTAATCCTCATAACATGTATGTCAGATCACATCACTCCACCACTCAGAACTCCCCAATGGCTTTCCATATGCCTGAAAACAGAATCTAACAAAGCTTGTTGCCTGCCTGCCTTCCCCCGTTGTTTCTGTCACCACGTCTCTAATGACCCCCACACTTTCTTATTCCACCACACACATTCTTGCTATTTCCTTGAGCAGAGCCATCATATGGCCTTTGCACTGCTGTTCATCAACTCAACTGCTCCTCTACTAGCTCCTTCACTTCCCTCTGATCTTTACTCAAATGCTACTTTTTCAGTAGGTTTTTCCCTGACCACCCTATGTAAAATTACTATTTCCACTTCCAACATCAATTGCCCTCCTTCCTGATTTATTATTCCTTGTAACACCATTTAGTGTTCTATGTATTTCACTTACTTATTTTGTCTTCTTCTGAAACAACATAAACTCTACCAGGTCAAGGATTTTTAGCTGCTTGGTCCATGACTGTTTTCCAATGACTAAAACATTTGTTCAATTGGATAAAAAGTCAGGGAAAGATCAAACCTCACTGCCGTTTTGTAATCCAGGTAGTCTGTTAACGTAGACTGTTCTCCCTGTTAATATCACCCAGAGGGATGGCTTTCCCTGAAAGGAGGTGAGTTCAAAGACTCAATGGCTATAATAAAATACCAATGCTTATGCTTGTTAAGATACACAAATAGAACTTGACAATTAACAGAGCCACTTTAGACTATAATTTTAAATGTCTTTTCCCTAAATGTATAATCTTTAAAAAAGAACTCACAATTGTATGCTTCTGTGCAACTCATTACTGGTTGTGATTTGCTTTCCAGGTACTTTTAATGTGATTAAATACTAAGTAACCATGATCATGCTTCTGTACAAATTTTGCACCCAACTGTGAATCATAGGCTAACTCTAATAATTTAATGGGTGCTTTCTCGATATATAATGCTATGAAGATGCACCCTGCTAAGTGTTAAATAACTCAGCTTCTGTAAATATAGCCTTAAATTTTCTGATTTAAAAGCAAAATTAGACTTCAGTGTGTCTAAATGTCACCAATAACAGTAATTAGCAGTTACATTAGCTTATTGAGAATTACTTGATAAGAATCCAATTAGATTTTTAAATCATCATTGCAAATTATTAAGCTCTATTTTCAAGAAACATATTTGATATCATTAATGACCCACAGAAGTTGTGGAGGGCAACATTTTTTTTTAAGAATGACCTCTAAGAGACCTATTTTTAGTTTGCCTGTTCACTGAAGAATCACTCACATAATTAACTTGCCTCATCTCTTTCCTGAGTTATTCAGATGGGCACTGAGAAAGGTAATGGCAATTACAAAACTCCTGGAATCAGCTCTAAGCCTAATCATACAGCATTGTCCTCATTGTTCCATAGCCTTGATCATGTGGTGGAAAAGTTATTTATAACATATGAATCCAATGGTATATAGCATGAAGAGTTACACATGGTATATTCTTAAAGCATAATATTTTAGACACTTTATACTACATTTAGCTAAATTACTTCACTTTAGGTATAGTAGCCTTCATGGGATAATTAATATTTTCTAAACTACTTCCTAAATTCCACTAACTGGAATTTTCACATTGGATACTGTTGTTCAAGCTCGTTTGCGCCCTTTGTCAGTGTGACAATTCAAGCAGAAGCCACAGAAAGTAAGAGAAAGCTTTCTTATTCTACCTTCCTATTAGATATAGATTATTTTTTCCTAAGTACAATATATGCTTTGTTAAATTTGAGAACCCACTGAAGTAAATTTAATAATTCGCATTCCTGCTAGAAATTATATATGATTTTTGAAAAGGCTAACATGTTAAACCACTTGTGTTTTCCCAGACAGAAATATCTTCACATTTAAAAACTGGCAAACTACTACAAAAAGTTGAAAATTGTTATCTCCTCCTAATATAAGTTTCAGATTTTATTTATTCTTCACTTCACACACCAAATCTTCAAAAAGAAGAATTGATCTAAGAAAAAAAAAAATGGGTCCTTGACAGAAGTCCTTTCTTGGAAGAATTTTCATCTATACACAAATCATTGGCAGTGAAGAACACATATATATATGTCTTAAAGTGTTAGAAAATATCATTTATTATTTCTTGGTTCTAAAGTAAGTCAATAGGAAGACACAAACACTCAAGATAACAAACACATTGAAATCTCCTTACTTTGCAGTGATGAATGAATTCTGTATGATGGCAGTGTGCCTTCTAAAATCAACGGCTGTGTTTACTGATGATTTTGTTATGCACTCCAGCATTACATGAAGGAGGGATCCCCAAAGAGATACTTTAAACGGGAGAATTATTTTTCTCTGTTCAGCTGTTAAACTACCTCTCAGGAAACCAATAATTCACAAAGTGAAATTAAGCAAGGTGACTCAATTACATAGCTTTATGTTCCAGTTCCTGTACATGCTTTAAAAAGGCATGTTAAAAACTGCTTTCCTCCTTAGCAGTCAGCAAGAGAATAACCGATCCACAATGGAATTTCATGGTGTGGATTCATGGTCATGCAGTATGAATTGTGCCCTCTGGAATTCCAGGGATCGCTGACAGTTAAATCGTAATGGTTATGACAAATTCTGAAATCTCATGACTATGCGAATACAAATGTGATTTCATGTAACCAGCAAGCCTTTGAATTTGAGAGATGTTAGAAGGCCAGAGACACAATCAAATGATAACATTTTGTCCCTAAAGTACCTAGATAACGCCGATGGAAACTACAGATTTTCTTTCACACTTCAGAATACTGGGGATTGAGAAAAAGTGCTAGAATGCTTGTTTTCCCTTGTATTATATATTTGGAAAATCTATCAGTTAGGTTACAGAAGAAGACAAAAATTTTCCTGACATAGACTCTCAGGGGCCTTAAGGGCATGGGAGGCAGGGGTGTAGGAAAAAACAATCACATTGTTTTTACCACAACTTGGAATCAATGGAGTCAAAAACCTCACCCATACACATATACACATAGACATATTCATTCACCTTAGTACACTTCACATTCTTAAAGGGAATCTTAAATCTTTGTGTCATGCTAGAAGCATGGCTAGTTTTAAGAATTAAAGCATGCCCCACCCTCCTTTTATTTGCCAGCAGTAACTCTTTTTGTAGTCTCCTTATGCTATGAAATCAAACACCAAGGTCCACCTGCTTCTATTGTGTAGTGCATTCTCTTTACAACTGAGAAAAAAAAATATAAAGTGTGTGCAGCTACTGTAACCTGTTAGATAAAAAATACAAAATATCAAGAATTTTACTGCTCAAGATTTTCCATCTTTCAAGCATTTGCAGGAAAGAAAAGCATTCAAAGAAAATAAAATGATACAAAGTCTAAATTTCTCAAGTGTAAAACTGAACTCAAACTTTCTTTCTGGTTAGAAGTATATTTATCAAATAGCTGGAACACATTTCTATTTATTTACTCCTATTTCTTGTAGAAAAAACTGTTGTTTCTAAGTCTCATAGGACTTTAACAAAAAGCTAAGATCATAGGAGAAAGGATTTGAAATCAAGATATGATCAGAGGAAATTATGAACAAGATGATATTTATGCTCCTCCTAGCACCCTCTTGTATTCGGTTACCACCTCCTACCATTCCGTCTAACCCCCAGTTGAAACCTCCCCTAGGCCCATTACCACCACAGATCCCTGATCTCCAAATGCTGTTCTAATCCTAGACAACACTTACGTAGGAAAGGAAGATTTTGCAGTTTAAGAATCTTCTTATTTTGAATACATAACATTGCCTTTCCCTGGAATTCTAAATTGGTGGTAGCAATGATCCCTCCCGCTGAACCTAGAAAACTAGCATCAATTGTTATCAACATTTTTATTAAGGGAAAATGGAACAAATAAATAAAAGGAATAATTATAAGAAATCCATACTTGCAGGAATAAAAACATACATAAAGCTAACATTTATTGAGCCCATACCAAAGTCCAGGCTCTAGACAAAGTATTCCCATATATTTTCTAATTTACTCATATTGGCCTCTGAGACAGATGTTAATATTATCTATATAAGAAAACACAGTCTTAAAGTTATTCCTGACCCAAGCTCCAGAGTTAGGACTCACTCCCATGCCTTTCTGATCACAAAGTTCCAGCTCCTAATAATTACTCTTTAACACTAGGTATGCTGCCTTAACACTTACATTTATATTTATATAGATATATTTGTGAGAAAAAGAAAAGAAAAAAAATAATGCTTCCATGGTATGTTCCAGAAAGTTTTCAGATATGTTAGGGCCTAGAAATGATTCTCTGTTGAGAATCTTGCTCAATAAATACGAAATTCAATACATGGCCCAAGACAACGGATTAATTATAATCATAAAAAGAGAAGATGTGCCATAAAAATTTGTCAATCATTGTATATAATATAGAGAAGACCAGAAATAGATGAATAAATTAGTATCTGTAATCTCTAGAAAAGGTTTCTAGTCAACACTGACAGCAATATAAACAGGCCATAGTAAATAAAAAATCTCAGAAAAAGCAATCACTGAGACTTTAAAAGCAAACTGAATCAATTCATTTAGAAATTTAAAAGTTTATATCAGCTATAAATCATATATTGAAAAAAATAAATATAACATCATTCTACAAATAAAAGACAGAAAATTTAGAAAGCCACATTATCTCCAAGGAGCCATAGCTGACATCCACCAAATATGATAAGAAAACATATTACAGTAATTAAAAGACTCAGTCAGCTTACACTGATAGGCGATTCCATCTCCAGGAGAAATGCACTAAAACTCTCTCAAGAGAAAAAAGAATGAATAAAAGACATAACTACTAAGTAGCAATAGGACCTTGTTTCAACCTCTCAGAAACTTCATTTCTTCTCTCTGGGCCTCAGTGTCTTTACATTACATTCAAGATTGAAACACCATAGTTTTATAGACTTTTCTTTGCCTTTTTTGACATATAGGGAAAAGATGTATAAGTGAAATCTATCTGCATGCAGCTCAAAAAAGAACAAAAATTAAGGTTGACACATTAAGATTCAAACTATATTTGTCTGTCAACCTTAAAGAGCAACACCACGAACATAACTGGAATGGCCATATCTTTCCCAAACAAAAGAGGCTTTAACAAATTAAGACTTGAAATAGATACTTTGAATGCTTCATCATGAATGGCAGCAGTAAAGAAGAGAGGTAGGCAGACCACACTCAAGACAAGAGGAGCTGGAGGTCAGGCAAAGGAAAGGTTACAAATGTAAGCACTAGAACAAGGCTAGAGACCCATGTCTATATAAAAACCAGAGACTGGTTGTGAAGCAGATCGTATGATGTCAGAGTAAGTTAAATTGTCAAGAATAAGGAGACCCACAGAAAATAAGCAAAGAGCAAAAGAAAGGTAAAAAAAAGACTTGCGTAGTCCTGCACCATCCTTGGTGGTCTTTACTCTCATTCACTCATCAAGAATACTCCTAACAAGCTGGAAGAATATAAGGAGATTACTAAAGCATAGCTGTCTACTGGAATTTACCCAAGCTCCCTCAGACATAGGTATTTCCATAACTCTCACCTAATATAACTGCTTATTTTCTTCCAGAATAGTGCTTACAATTCAGATAATATCCACCAGGTAAATTTAATGTTTTTATGTCAATAAGGACAGATGTGCTGTAGCATTGTGAAATGGAAATTAAAAATGTGTTTCAGAGCCAGGCTTAGATTCTACTCCTAACTCTTTACTTGCTATGCAAGCTTTAGTAAGTTCATAACCATTTTATGAATAAAATATAGAAGAAAAATACTATTTAGGGGTTGTTGTAAGGTGTTATATAAAAAGCAACTGGACAAATGCCTGGTGAACAAATATTATTGATCATTTCCTTTCAACTATAAGCTCCTAGAAGATAGAAAATGGTGATTTTTTTTAATCTTTAACATAGTAAGCACAGTATGTAATATAAAATGGGTACTTTGCGTTTGTTGAATGAATAAATAATTATGAATAAACACACATACACACAAAAATGTATAATTAGTAAATTATGTTTCTGTAATCTCATGCTCTTAAAATAAACAGTATTTCCTAATTAGTATTGACAAGAAAAAAATGTCAAGCAGTTCTTAGGAAAATTAATTAGGACATGATTGAAAGAAAGCCCAAAGACATGAAGTAAACTAAACATCTTGCTTACATAGGATTTCCCAGAAACTCATACTTGCATCTCTATTCCTTATCCTATGTTAATTTCAACACCTTAGATATACCCCTCTCAGTTTTTAATCCATATACATATACATCATTTTACCACAATGTAGATACCATTTTATTTTTTTGCATTACATACATTTTCAATTTTTAGTGCAGTTTTTCATAAATTCTACATTAAGGGCTACACACTATTACACTGAGGTGATATACCAAATTTATTTAAACATTTCCCTATTAGTAGATATTTCATAAGTAACAATGCAATCCAATATAAATTATCCACCCTAACCCTCCTTTTTTTTTTTTATGGAGGACAAAATAACTTGCCTTTTGTTCCATGTAATTTTCTTTACAAAAGAGAATGGTAACACCATGGTTTGCTAACTTTCGATGTACTTTTGCTGCATACTTTTCTCCTGTTTTAAAAAACAGAGTTGGCATAACCATAAGTCAATATAGATTTAGTTAAGACAACTTATTAACCATGCTATTACTGTTTCAATCACTTGTCATATTTTAAAGCACATTTAAACAATAAAAATTGTGAGAGAAACATACAATTATTTTCTTATAGGATGCAACTGTGAAACTTTTCTGGAAACAGCATATATATGAAAGTAAAATGTTCAAACAGATTTTCTGAATTTAGTGTATTTAGTGACTTTCCAAGTCATTGTCAGGTGTAAATATATTGAATAGTTACACTGACTGAATCCCTATTACATATCAAGTGTTTTACGTTGATAATTACCAATGCTCACCATGGTCCTACAAGGTGATACTACACCTTTGTCATTCATAATACATGAAATTCAGTTATCTCCCAAAATAAATATAAATAGATAAATACTATACATAAAGAACAAAATCATTATTTATAGATGTTATGATTATCTACACAGAAAAATCCTAGAGATTAACTGAAAAACTATTAGAACTAATATGATTGTTCAGTATGATTGCCAGAAATAATATAAATATACAAAAATCAATAGTTTTTTATTTCCAAAGAAAGGGTGGAAAAATCATATTCATAATAATTTAAAAAGCCACAAACTTCCCAGCAATAAACTTAATAAAAATGTGAAAGCCTCTGACATACAAATCTATAAATGTTATTGACTGAATAGAACAAGATCAGGATAAATGGAATGTCAAACTTTTAACCACAATATTGTAAACATGTCAGTTATCCTCCTGTTAATCTGTATACTTAATGTAACTGCAATCAAAGTAATAATTTGGTGGGGTGGTGATTTTGGGGAGAGATTAAAATTTGAGGGATTGATACTATCATCAAGCCAGAAAAACAAATGTACAAGAAGAGCCGTTCAGTGTTTGAAGAGCTAAACACTGTGATACTGGTTCTAAAACAGACAAATAGAATAAGATTCAGAATAAAGAATCCAGAAATAGATTTATGTACATGTGAGAATTAAACATATGATAAATGTAGCATTTCCTATCACTGGGAAACGGTGGAATCTGCCATAAACTGTGTTAGAAAAGCTGGATGCCTATTTGATATTCAGAGAGATCAAGTAACTAACCCAGGGTCACATAGGTAAAAAGAAGATACCAGGTTTGAACTCTAAAGAACATACTTTCAAGACTATGCTTCACTGCTTCTCAGAGTCTGCCTTAGATACCTTACACAAGTTCTTGCTGAGACAGGAGTCTCAATTCTATAGATAAGTAAAATGAAGTGAGAACAGGCAAAAGACTGCCTCAAAGATACCCTGCTAGTGGCGATGGTGCTATAATGACACCTTTCACTCCTAACTCATTCACATTCAAAGTTAAATATTCTGCCTCACTTCTCAATTTGCCAAAAAATGTGTTTCTAGCGCTAATTTCCAGAGTTTTCTATTAATTCAAATTGCTTGATCATTTTTGAGAATTCCTATTATTCACATATTCAGCCATGATCAAGGAAAAATGTGTCTTCCCCAAACCTAATATTTATAAAGCATTTATAGGTGGCGAATTCAGTTTTTGAGATCCACCTTCCACTCTTTCAAAATATCTCCCCAATTATATCACTGAGGTATGAAAGTTTGCTGCTATAGCTTCAGTCCTTTAATTTAAAACTGTTCTCCATTGTTAAAAATACATTATTTCTGAGGGTATAAACACAATACACAACATTGGTCAGGTATGACTATGAAGAAAACAGAAGAATGTGATAGATTTGCTGGTGAGAATGGGAGAAAAAGTTTTTACTTTAACGAGAATAATCAGGAAAGGCCTTTTTAAGGAATGACACTGGCGTTTATTATAATGAAGTTCAGGTAGCCATTCCAAAACCTGAAGAGTGTTCAAGAATTTTTAAAATACAAGTATAAAAGCCCTGTGATTTATAAAGGAAAAGCCTTATTCACATTTGAAAGACAAAAAAATAAAAAAGATAACTAGTATAATAGCATGGTAAATTGGGAATGGGGAGATGTCCTAGAGCATGATGCTATGGGAAAAGAAGTCAAGGCCTGGATCACTTGGCACCTTGTGGGATATGACAGTGAGTTTGCAACTCAAATAAAATCCAAAGGGAAAGCAAAGAGGATTCATGTGAGCCACATCTAACAGATATATAATGACAATACCATCTCCCACTTTTCCAAAGAGAAGAGGATGTCCTAATGTACAGAGGGCAGTTGAAAACCTAGCTTGTCCTTCATTTTAAAGAAAAAGAAAATGATCAGCAAATTTAGGCTCCATGTACTTACTAGTTTTTCTAAATTCTGGCAATTATACCATTGTAGTACAATGGTTCAAAGGTAGGTAAACCTGAAGTGCAAATACTGAATGGAGCTGATAAATAATAAGTCTAACATATGTCTCTATCTAACATATTTAAAAGGAGACATTAGGGGTTAATAGGAGGCAATGTCTTAATCGATTAGTTTATCAGGAAAGGAAGTCAATACAAAAGAAAGAGAACTAACTGGAATCAAATTTTTCAAAAGATTGAAATAATACATTCCACCTAAATTTTCTAGCTAATTCCTCTAATCTGTCCTCCAAAAATGCATTTTCGCCTTCTAAAGAACTGTGACTTATTAAGCTAATGAAGACTAATAATTACATTTCCCCCAGAAACATTTTCAGTATGTTCCTATCTTTTATCACTAGTTATTCTTTGTACCATGGAAAATGTTTTCTATAAATATCATCTTTGAGTTCCTTAAAAGTGAATTAGTGTCCATTCTGAACATCTTGCCTTTCATCTATATGCAGTTAATCCAATTTTTAGAGAAGGAATACACATAATAACTGCTGTGATACAGGCTTAAGTGTTATAAAAGTAGTAAGAAACAATGACTGTTTTAATAAACATTCTACCCACGGACCAATACAAATAAAAGCTATTTTTCCGTCTCTTAAATAGCACATTAAAAATCTAACTGTTCATGAAATATATGTGTGTTTACATATATGTATGTGTATATATATATATAGTCAACATGTGTATATGCATTGAACAATGTTTATGCAAGATGCAAACATCTCCTTCTTCCACATTGGGTTCTAAACTGCCAAAAACCTTACATTGTGTCTTAATTAGTTTCATATCCTTATCTAAGATCTTTCACAGAAAAAAATTAAGTGCTTCAGAAATGGTTATTGAACTGAATGGAACTGAATAGAATCATGCTGTCATTTGTCATGAAGCAGAATTTTAATACTACATAGAGTCTGATGTTAAGCTTTTTTTCTTTCAGACTCAAATCCAGTGGCTTAAGAGGCATTGGTAACTGAATTATTCAGGATTCCATCATGAGAAGGTTCAACTAAAATATGGTCCTGTTACCATGAGCTCTAAGATAATATGGTTTTCCAGTTTGCAGGCAGGCATACTTTTGAGAGATAAACTTGCATGCAAAAAAAAAGAAAAAAAAGTGTAATGCTTTTAATCATTCAAGTCTAAATCTTTGTTCCTGCTGTTTTGTGTATTCAACAGAGTTGACTTCTTATGAAGAAAACTGGAAGAGATATGCATGTAAATTGAGTATTGGAATGAAAAAAAAAACAGTACAATTAAAAAAAATCAAACTATTTCTAAACAAGTGTTAAAAGATTCATTTTGACCTTACATTTGCTAATCACACAAGATGTTACAGAATACCACCATTTGTTATCCACAAAGCAAAAGAACAAATGAATAAACTGTATCCAGCCATGTGTATAATCCTCCCTCAGTTGCATTGTACCATAGTGGGAGTGTGGCTTTTTCTGCCTCTTCTCTGTAACATATAAAAGGTATTAACTTTCACTTAAAAAAAGAAATAATGAAAGAAAGAAAAAGCAGCTTCTGTTTGTACATAAACACCAGGCATGGAGATTCTATACTGCATCCTAGGAGAAACCAGGGAGCCAAAATAATGAGCTTAAAACCTCAGAAATCTGTGCCTATGGTTCAATTATTTGAAAGCAGTTACTAAATAATCTCTTACGTGATCCCAGCATATTTTCCTTTGTAATATGTGCTGCTTTGTTTATCCACCCCAGAATTTTGACTTTATTTTAATTGCTATTAAGCTCTTTGGTCAAGACTTTATAGCTTCATCCTCTTACATTCCTAGATTCCCATTCTACTTGGGTTTGTAGCATGTGGTCACTGAGGTTACATTCATTTTTCCTCTTTCATGTTTAGCCTCATTGCTTCAAACTTTTCTTCCCACTGAATGCGTATGAGGTCATTTATCTCTTCATATTTCTATTCAGTCTAAGTGCTGAATTTATGAGCATGTTCTCTTTTTCTTTTAAAAGTGTGGGTTCTCTTGTTTTTCTCTAACTCATTAAAATGTTTAGAATTCTTTTCCTAGTGCTTATTTTTTTCTTTATTACTGAATAGCACAGAGCATCACCACTATGTACTACCTTGAAGGAGATTTACTCATCAATTTATTATATCTTAGAAATGTACTTCTAAGATTACTTTGATCAGATGCACATTAATCATCTAAAGTGTCATTAGCAGAATTACTTTATTGCCAATATTAGCCAGCTTCTGAAATTTTGACGTTGGGAAGAGGTACAAAATATATCAGACACAAGCCATTTTTGATAACTTACGATGAAAATACCACAATTTCTATAATAATTTACTGAAAGAAAAATGTAATTAGGTCAAATGTGCATTTTTGTTAGAAGAACTAAGACTGTACTTGACTATATGTAGCTTTCCTCAATGAGATGGTACTGATAAATATCACTTCATGTTGCACTTGCTACCCCATATTTTGTAAACTGGCTTTAATATATTTTACACTACTGGTTTTATTATTGTTTTTATTTAATTATCAAAATTTGCATTATTTGCATTATTATTATTATTTACCCAAGCCTTTTGGAGACTATATTCACGGTGCATTAACTTTTGTACTATTCACAGTGCATTAACTTTTGGCCCTCAAGAGCAAAAAGTATCAAATTCTGTCCACTGATCCATGACCAACATGAAAAACCACATTCACAGGCATAAAATATTCTCATCCAGGTATAAGGACTGGATAAACACCTCCCACTGCCGCAAATTTTGTAATTATAATATTTCAGAATTATAGATATTAATTTGTAATACATCCATAATAGACACTGTAGATTTGGGATATGGCTTTTTTGGTTATTCTATTATAACACTCACCTTTTTCTCCCATCCAAGAAATCATTAGCAGAATGAGAACAAGTTATGGGAACAACCTTGCCTATACTTAATTTAAAAATAAGTAAATCATTAAGAAAAAATAGCACTTAACAATTCCTGGTTACAAATTACCTGGGACACACTTCAGAGGTGATCATGATGTTAGCCCAGGAACTGATAACCAAGGGTTTCATTTCAAACCCAACATAAATCGGGAACAACAGTAATAATGATCTAAATGATAACAATGGTGAGAGTCTGGCTATACCAGTCCTTGTGGTAAGCAGAATAATGACTCCCAGAGATGTCCAGGGCTTAGTCCCTGGAATTTGTGATTATGTTAAATTTACATGGCAAAGGGATTCTTCAGATATGATAAAATTAGGGTGCTTGAGATGGAAAATTACACTGGATTATCTGGGTGGGGCCAACGTGATCAAAAGGGCATTTATAAGAGAAAGAGAAAGGCAAGCAGTTCAGAATTAGAGGAGGAGATAAGAGGAAGGAAACAGAGACTGGAGTGATGAGATTGCTGGCTGAGAGCTATAAACCAAGGAATGCAGACAACCAAAAGAAGCTGGAAAAGACCACATGGATTCTTCCCCAGAGCTTCAAGAAGGCATGCAATGCTTAGTGAAACCTAGTGAAATCTATTGTGGATTTCTGACTTCCAGAACTTTAAGAGAAAATGTGTTGTTGTAAGCCACTGAGTCTGTGATCACTTGTTATGGCACCAATAACCTGCAGTCTCTACACAGTAAAGGCATATCAGTATAAACCAAATTGTCTCCAAATATGAATACTGAGTCATTTAGTTATAGGGACTCAATTACAGTGCTAATTCAGGGAGATGTCAACCAAGGAGAAAGAAGACAAGGTAAAAATCTTGTGACAAATAATCTATGAATATCTGCCTTCTATAAATGGAGGTTTAATTGACCACTTCCTTCACCAAATCAGAACTATTCATTTGTTGTTTTCTTCCTGTTTTCCCCTAGCTGCTACATAAAACAACTCCTAATGAATGAGAATACATGAAAATTTAGGCAGTTTAGAAGAGAAAGGGGATAAATAATGTAAATAATTGATGCTATTTCCTTTAAGAATAAAGCTAATCTCAGTCCTGGTTATGTTAATTTTATTTATGTAGTAATTTTAACTTTTAATTTATTTCCTTAGCAATAATCACTTCTATGGAAAACCATATCTGTTTAATGGAAATGACCATTTCCAGTTTTTAAAGATCAATCTTACAGTTCCATTGTTTCATTTCAAAAAGTATGGATTCTTCTATGTTAGTTCTAAATGATAAATTCTTCATTTTATAGTCATTCAGCTAAAATGTAAAGCAATAGCACAGAAAGTGTTTCCCAAACAGTTAGTACTATATATAATGTACTTTTACACTTACAAAATAGTACATTATACTCCTTGTTATAGTCTTATCCAGGAATTAATTAAATGACACATTTTAAAAGGAAAAAAGTTGTTATACATGATGTAATATAATGGCTACACATTTATGTGATACAGTGTATTCATTAATAAACAAACCTATCCTTTATATGTTAAGAGAAGTGACTGATATTAAATAAAATTAAGTGATTTAAAATATTTCCCAAAGGAATTGATTAAATTGATATAAACATGGGCTAGTCCTATGTAGGGGCCCTCTTACCTTCAGCTAGTAACACCCATCATCACATTTTTTGGCACAATACAAAATAAACCACATAGTGATCAGTATACTGGGGATTAAAATAGAGCAGTCTTTTTTTTTAATCATTATTATTATTTTCATTAGTTTACTAGTTAATAATTTTAACTTAGTATTAAAACTAACACACACCCAGTTTACCCCCAATAGTTTTATTTTTAAAAACTCAACTGTGCTCAGTGAAGTTTAAGCAAAAGTAGAGAACACATGTTTAAGAAATGTCACCAACTTCACCCAAAATTATTAACTCCAGCTTCCGAAGTAATGTCCCAATATTTTCCAACATTTAAATACAGCTGAACTTCAACCATGCAATAAAATACTATACTTCAGACTTAAGCATACATTCCTTTCATTTCTGTCTAGTTGCTACAGGGCACAGCTATTCATATCTACAAAGCCTGTTGGATTTACATGAGAGGGGAGAATGGGTTGAAATGAAGGTTGCATCACAAGAGAAAGCATGAAGCACAATAGAATAGAACAAGAGAATGATTGTCTGAGGCACCTCTTCGTACACTGCATGGATTGTGAGTGTCCAGTTCTTTTTCAGATATTTATCAAGGGCAGTTAACTACCATTCTTTTTCTTGTAGAAAATAAATGGATAGGGGTGGGGAAAGATGTCATGAGTAGGGCAGAAAGTTATGTGTGGAATGAAGGGGGAGGATGATGGGAGGGAATAACTTACCAAGGTTCTTTAAATCATGCAAGTTAATGACCTTGCACATTTTATTCACACATACACTTTCCAACCTCTGGAGAGACTTAAGACTTGTGACAGTGTCAGAGTCTTCTGTAAAGATTAAAGTATAATGTCTTTTAAACTCAAAAGTTTAAAACAGGTAAAAATAAATTGGAGCAATCTTTTGGTATCTTTGTGGAGGAAAGGAGGAAACATTTGCATAAATTTTTGGTTTCAAAATTGTAAATGTTTTTACAAACACCATATACATCCAAATGTGGTAAATGTATATGATCAAGAAATTGAGAATAAATTTAGTTTTCCTGGCCAATATATAAGTTAGTGAAATTTAACAATAGCTCAGGACATCCTTTATAGGGAGGATGTTAATGGGAAAATGAATATTTAATTGAAGAGACCAGTTAGAATCTCATCATTTTAACACATTCAGACGTAAATGCTTACGTTTAAATTTTAACATGGGTACATATACAAATATGTATGAATAAAGTTTAGAATCGACATTTATATTCCGACTGCATCTCAGAATATAAACTTACTCTAAGTTTACAAACATTTGAGCAATTAATTCCTTTATACCAGACATGCTGATGTACTATATATATTTTAAAAAGATAAAAAATTAAAAATTGTTTTTAAAATCTAAATATATCAGGATAAATTACAACTCTGTCTTCAAAACAATGTAAAACCTAGCATTACTAACTTGGTTATCAAAACTGTATCATTTTTAATAGAAAAATTTAGTTCTCCACTATATTATCGACTTACTCTATCGGAACAGACTCAGATTCTAGACTGAGACAAGACTTTCTTTAAATTCTAGCTCTGGCGTTTTCTAGTTGTGTAACTTGGGGCAAATAGCTTAACTCATCAGAGCCAAGTGTTCTCAAAAGGAAAACAAGGATGATCTATACCTACCTATTGGACTATGTGAGGATTATGTAACTAATAACAGCTGTTACTATGCAGTTGCTAGTTCCTACATCTTTCCCTTACCCTCACCCTCACCCTCATGTAGACTCTTACACTGAAAATCTATTCTGAAAAAAAAAGGATCCACACTAATTTTCCATTTAAGGTCTAATAAGAGATGCATAAAGAACCTCAATAGCAGATAAAAGTTATACAAAATCTTTCTGCCTCCAATAGTTGCCAGATTATATATATACATATTTTTTTAATGCACACGTGGCTGTATCTACCAATTGTGCTTCTTGACAGAGCAAGACCATTTCCAAAAGCACATAATATATGATTAATGTTCTACTTGTTAGGTTCAGTGTTTTTTTAACAAGGTTCTTATTTAAATATATTTATTTTATTGATATCCACCAACTCTTATTGGCCTATTTTCTTCTGTTTTCATGAGATGGGTGACAGGTAATTTGTTATCTCTTTGCATAGCAAACGTGGTATGATTTCAATATTTCCGTATGATTATTGTGTCAGGGCTTTTCTCTTGTAGCTATTGTTATTTTAAAATTTAAAAATGCTTTATCTAGCTATCAGAGAAATACTGTATTTAAACACTGCAGAAAGAAATCAAGAAATGAGAATGAGGACTAATGGACTTTATTCACGTCTAAATATCCTAATCAATATTATCAATATTTCAGACATCTCTGACACAGAGTATTAGAGAAAAGATTTTCTGCCTTCTCTCCAAAATCACTGGGTGCATGAACTGCAAAGCTTCCGTATGTCAGTGATACAATGCTGTTTCGTCTATAACTTACAACACTAGAGAGTTGACAATTTATCTTCTTTTCCACTGAGATGACAGACTAATTTAAGGTGATTTCTCTTTCAGAAAACCCAAAATACACTGTCAGACTGAAAGACTCAATGACTGCTTAGCATGAAAATGCCAATTTGAAAAGGTAGCTATTATCTGAGAGGTTTCCCTCCCTCCACACTGATATACTTCAGAGAAGGATATTTATGCATAAGCCACACACATTTTTAGCATAAGAAAATTTTTGGTGCGTGAGCTCCTGTAAGAAGGTGGAAAATGTTTCTGCAATAATAATATTTTATCTGTTTCTAAATAGCTTAATGATTCCCATGAGTCTATTATGAGAACTGTTCATTAATCAAAACTTTAAACTTCTGGTTGATATAATCAGAATCTATTAGCTTTGTATTTCTTCTAGTGCTGGCTGCTGGACAAAATCATCAAACAGGAGCAATGTAGTAAGTAAAGTGAAAGTGCACACTATCCGTGTAAACTTACTAAGTCATTTTTACTTTCTAGGTCTGTTTCCATGTTAACAAGGGAAGCAGCTGGACTCAATTTTTGTTAAGCCTTGTTTTGATTCCGCAATCCTCTGAGTTTTTCTTCCTCTTTTCTTTTTTTTTTTTTTTTTTTTTTTTTTTTGTAGTATGATACTTCAGGAAAAGTGGCCATCATCTCAGAACTCATTTTAGGCAGAATACCATGTTGTACACAGTCTAAAACAAAATGCGAAGTGTGAATATTAAGACACTAGAAAATAATATTTTATGAAAAATTCTTGAGCCTCCCTCACTGAAAGTTTAATCCTAACTTAATGGACCCTCCTGCTATATTTGACATTGAGGACCTCGCTACCTTTCTCCATTCATGGAAAAGTAAGGAACTTTTTCACCTGATGCTATTTTCTCATTCTTCTCCCCTCTCTGACCATCTGATGACTTTCAAGGGGTTGTATTGTACACTCAGATGTGTTTCCCTGGATGTGTTGCTTTGTCACCCATTATGCTTCTTTCCATTCTCTCGTTAGGTGATTTCATGCGTTCTCTTGGGTTTAATTATCACTCATGTCCTGATGATTTCCAAATCTTCATCTTGGGCTCTGACCTTTCCCTGAAATTACAGACTCATGTGCCTACCTGCCTATCCACCTGGGTATCTCCAGGCATCTCAAACTCAGCATGAAAAATGTGTACCACCCTGCTAATCTTACTCTACCTCCCACTTTGTAGCCTTTATAGAAGGCAACAGGCTCTACCCCTGAGACATTCAAAGAACTTTCTGCAATGATGAAAATATCCTCTACCGCACCCCGTAGTATGATAGCCACTAGTCACACATGGCTGTTGAGCATGTGAAACAGGGCAAGTGAGGAACTGAATGAGAACCTGAATGTTTAATTTTGGCATTTTAAATCCCTTCACCTTGAGGAAAAAATGTTTCAGTGTGTACTAAATTCCTGCTGGTTTCCATTATCAAAGATGAGAGAGAAGGGGAAAGATTGTAGATAAAAGATAAACCATTGAAAAGAGAAAAGTCTAAATCCCAAATACAATCTCAATTTATTTGTTTTTATTTTGTTGTATAGAAAAATAAACGAAAAAAGTATAAATTTTAGATAATTTCAGTTACAAAGCTATAGAGAATACCAGTGTCTCTTTTACTTTATTCTGTAAAATAAAAGAACATATTGTTAAAAGTATAACACTTATTCATTTATTTATTTGACAAATATTCACTGAGTACCTACTAGGTTCAAGGCACCACACTAGGTTCTGGGCACTATGCAAAAAAATAAACAGGCAACATATTTGTCCTCAAACATTTTTCATATAGGGGGCTTCTCTCCTAAGCTGCCCTTTGTTTAAACATTCAAGTTTATTTCACCCTTGAAGAAGAACTGAAAAGAGAATCAAGGAAAAATAGGCACAAATATTTTTCTCCAGAGGAAATAATGCTTTATAAAGTAAACTATAGCATATAGTTTATTTAGAGAAGCATTTTATCCTTATTAAATCTAATGTTTTTTATAGTAACTTTTGGGAGTAAAATAAAATGTAATTTCAAGAAACAGCTTCAAAAGAATTCTATCTAACATAAGATGAAATTGGTATAAAGAATGACAATGAATATACATTTAGAATAACCTACATAGATATAGTTCTAGTTTTAAAATCACTACAACAAAACTATATTATGGTTGTCAGAAAATATAGCATGCCTTAAATACGTGTAAAATTTTTTTGGAGTATAAATACTGATAGGATAAATAGGGTACAAGATTAAGTGACAGGTAGAAGAAACAGAAATCTGTTAGAGCTGATTAATTATTAGAGAATTAGACTCTTAACTGATTGTTCTTAAGTATAAAAAGACTGAGTCTGCTGTTTATAAATACCACGGTGCTTCTTTCATTAGTTATCTTCTCTTAAAAAAAAGAAAAGAATACAGGGTTGATTAACTGTGAAGGTTAAGAAACAAATATTCTGCTAGGAGTTTTTAAATGCAGAACTAACTCATAATTAAAATAAAAAGTATAGAGTCCTTCATACTCAAGAAATTGGAGGGCTTTTAAGGACAAGAAATATATTTTTTCACTTTATGCCAAAACACATGAAAAAAGATACATATTTACAAAATTAAAAGATAATCATTGGTGGTGTACTCTACAATGCATTATCAAAAAGAACTTTAAACTCTACTTTTCCTATTAACTAGAAAACAAAATTGATTATAACAGCATTTTTTTCCTGAAGCTAAGGGCTCCATATTTTACACATTCTGCTATACGTAAGTTAAGATTTTATTATAATTGTGCCCTAAAATCTGTATAGTTCAATTTACCACAGTGTTCACTCTTTTATAGGCACGCCAATGAAAATTTCACAGAGATATGTAATAATCTGCATTATACCAACTTCAAAGGGTAGGGTTACCTCAGAATATTTTAGCATCGTTTAATGACCTATTACAGAGTAAATATTTTTAAATATGTGTATAAATAATTCCTGAAACTATTAGCTGTTTTAGATTAGTAGAGACAGATGGTGTCTTTATTTATTTATTTTTGGCTCCAAATATATTAGAATTTATTTTTAAATTATAAAACGTGAATAATCCAAACAAAATTCTTTAGGATTGTAGAGTTCTCTAACGAGATCACATTTCTGTACTCTTTCTACATGAATGTTATTTGGTTTTATGTTTCTTTACCCAATCATCTGCAGCGTCTTTTAAATCATTTTGGCTTGTCCTTTCTGGACCATTCCAAGTTTTGTTAAATTTTCCTTGACATGGTACCACAGAGTATCCTCTCAGAAATAGATAGCCCAAGCTTTATACCAAGGTGATGATGAGTTTTGTTTAATTTTAATAGCTTCCTTCATAATCATCCTTTGCTATCTTTAGAATTAATTCTACTAAATTAGTATCTATCAGCTCATTGGCATAATATGGTTTAATTGTCTCTAAATCTTTTATTTTTAATACCCGCATTAAAGTTCATCCAACTTTTTTCAATCAACTCAA
The DNA here is from genome assembly GCF_036321535.1 of Camelus dromedarius. Classification (NCBI taxonomy): domain Eukaryota; kingdom Metazoa; phylum Chordata; class Mammalia; order Artiodactyla; family Camelidae; genus Camelus; species Camelus dromedarius. The sequence continues at coordinate 62,981,462 of NC_087439.1, read as the reverse complement.
TTTTTCCCTTAAATTACTTTTTCTTTGGCCAGAAATATATGAAGTGATGAAAGTTTCTATCTTGAAGATATTTAAAAACTAGGATTCTGCCAACATCTATTTTTCCATAGGGCACTCCAGGAATATTTTTTTTTTATCATTCAGATGTCATAACATTATTACTTATGAGACATAAAGTATTCACAACATAATTATCTTTTCTTTTATGTCACAAAGCAATAGGAACTAATAATCAACTATTCTTCTTGTCTTGGCACCCAAAGTTTTTTTTATAATTTATTTCAACAAATATTATTGGATACCTACTATGTGTCATATCCACTGCCATGTGCCTAGCATATAAGACAAAACAGAAACATTTAGAAAGCAAATGAGTATGAGGAAGAGAGAAAGGTCACAACAAAGGAGGGTAATACTATAACAGGTTTTGAAAGTACCATTTGAAAGCTGCTAAATTCACTTACTTCCATGAGTGGGGAATTAGGGTAATCTAATGATAAGCACTGTATTTTAAATCAGGCTTTGAGATTTATGTAAAAATCTGTAAGAAACACCTGCTGAAGAGAGGTGGAGCAAAAGAAAGATCCAAGAGGGTACACAGTCAAAAAAGTGTATAATTTGTTAAAGAAAACTAAATAACCCAGTGTGAACTAATAAAGGAATCAGGTGTAGATGTGGAGGAAGATGACCCTTAAAAAGCAGAATGCAGACAGTCTGTGAAGGACTTTCTATGTTGTGCCTGGAAGTCTGGACTTGATTCTCCAGGTACTGGAGGTTTTTCATGCAAGAGTCCACAGTCAGGTCTGCATTGGGAAAGTCACTCAAACATAATGCAAAATAGATTTAAGGGGCAGAGCCTGGAGGGACCAATTTGGACACAATGGAATATTATAATAGTTCCAGATAGAAACTGTTGAGGGCAAAAAATAAGGCGGCAGAAAATAAAAGGGAGACAAGCAATTGTTCATTTTTAGATCTGTTGTACAGCACAGGCATATTACAGGTATTTCAATGCCTGTAAACTAATAAATAAGTTATATTCATTTTTATAGCCACTCACTCACTATGATCTCTATATTTTCACCCATAAGTCTGATTCTAGATAACCCAAAGTATAAAAGTGTTTTAAGCATGATCAGGTATCTGACAGGTAAATAGGTACAGGATGAAGTTTGGGGTCATATATTAGAATGCCTTGATCTTCATATATAAGGACACCACTAGTTCATGGTTTCTGAGTTACTTTTTCTTGAATGGTTCTGGATTTGCAGAGAATACTTCCATAGTCTCACTTCCAGGTAGTTCTTCCCTCATAACATACAACTGTAAGTTAGTTATTAAAACATATATTTATACATTATATATGCATATAAAATAGGCCATATACTAATCTCATTACTGACTTTTTATTATGAATAGCAAATTTATTTCATCTGCCATAGAATTTCTGAATTTATTTCTAGATGTTAAACTTTATACATGAATAGGTTTATTTGATAATGAAAATACAAAAGTTCTAAAATATTACTCTGCATGAACGCTCTCATATGTGGTAAAGTGATTCAATATCCCAATACCAACAACCTAAGAAGCAAAACTAGTTTTTGTTTTGTTTGTGTTCCTAGCCAGTTCCATTCAATCAGCTGAATGATTTAGTTCAAAAGGTGACTAATTGGCCCCTGCTTCATACTGCAGAATTATCATCCCATCTCTGATACATGCAAAGACATTGAGAAATTTTAAATTTAAGCTTAATCACCTTCTCTAAATATTAAACATAGAGAAAGAAGGGGAAGGTTAATTGACATTCAACCCTTCCCTGAGGTGGAACAATTTCCCATTCCCTCTTACCCAATGGTACACTCTGCACATAATACTTGTCTATCAGCAGTGAACACCTCTGGAGGTGGCATACAGAAACTGCTTCCTCTGCTTAACTAGTTGGAGTTATTCGACAAGGATTAGTTATGCATGAGAGGGTATCAGTAACCCCAGGAAGGCTCAAAATAATGACTCTCCTTCTTATCTGCAATCCAATCATCCTAGCCAGGAGTGATTGAAATGTTTAATTATTACATGGAAATCAAGCAGGCTGTTTTGTTCTACTTTTTCCACTATTGTCTTACATTTTTAAGTACATTTTTATTTTTACAAACTCCAAAAAATGTTGATATAGTTCTACATCTGAATTGATTCATTTATTATACTAAAACCTCTTTCTCTCTCTTTTTTATGGGTGAGAGAATATTTCCAAGCATATTTCCATTCCAGTAGACTGATTTTCAGTCTTGTCAGGACTGTTGCTGTTAGTCTATACATTTATAAACAAGTAACAACAGGTTTTTCATGGTATTTCTGAGATTAATACTGCTATAATTCAACATGGAAGTATCAGTTTAGCAACCAAGAATCGATGGAGGAATTTAACTTCCTATGATCATTTCCACATTTTAAGCCTCAGAGTTTGAAAGGAGTTCTAATTATAAAAGCACTAATACCTGTCAAGTGGTAATGCAATCTGACATAGTTAGACGTACATTGTAGATTTTAGGCAACTATGTCAGTTTCTCAGAAAGACATTTTGAGTCCATCTGCCCAAAATAATGTTTTAGTTACCTATAGAGTTTTAAATGTTTCTTTACAAAACAAGTGGTGGTCAATTACTAATGATTTTTGCAAACAAAAACAGTGTTTTACACACAGTAGGCAGTCAAAAATATTTGTTTAATTAGTGAAAGTGCACCAAAGTACTGCAGTCTATCTCAAAAGGGCAACCTGGGCCTAAGGGAAAAAAAAATAAAAACATTTAAATTAATGCAAACTGACAGTTAGCGGACTATTGGAAACAATATTAGAATGGCAGTCAATCTAGGTTCTTACTTAGTTTTGCCACTGTCTAGCTCTGCGATATTATAAAAGCCATGCACTTAAACTAAATGTAAAAGTAAAGCAGATGGTACTGTAATGCTGAAGAATGAAAACAGGGAGGCTAGGAAATAAGATGCCTTGGTTTACAATCCAGCATTTATATTAACCTCTCTGGGCTTGTTTCCTTATTTTAAAATGAGAGAGTTGAACTAAATGACCTTCCTAGTTCCTTTTCATCTCTAGAACATTATAATTTCATGACGGGAACCACAAGTAATGGCATGATCAAAATTGCTAATGTTAAGCCCTGGAACTTCCTAGTTGTGGTTTTAATTGCAATTTGCTGGAGAAGGCAAATATGAATAAACTAACAGAGAGAGCAAACAGCAACAGTCATAGTGTGCCTGTTTGTTGAATGAATGAATGAGAAAGCAGAAACAGAATATAATAAATTATATAAAATATCTTAATAATTTACAAAGTGTCTTTCCACAAATAACACATATACCCATTACATCCTAAAAAAGAATTCTTTGAAAAACTTAGTAAGTAAATGACCCAGGATCATGAAAACAAAAGAGGTGGAGCCATGTTTCAAAGTCAATCATTTGGAGTCTAGCCCCAGCTCTTACCCATATCTATGTTACCCAATCAGTGTCTTTTTTATTTTTCCCACTTCCTACTTTCCTGCTTCTCCAGGCTTCATTACTTCAATATCCAATACCTGTTTGTATTTTTTCTTTTTAAAACTTATGCTTCAATTGGTACCCTCTGGTTATTTGTCTTAAATATACATACACTTTTTCATCACTCTTTTCCCTGCCGCATCTCTTCTAGCCTGGTTTCCTACAAACATTTTCACTTATACTTTAAATTCCGTATCTCATTTAAAAGTGATATAACAGTGCAAACACTAAAAATAAAATGGAGACTGGACTTGAGATTTCCCTGTACAGACAAAAGCATTTAAGCCACATAAGCAAAACTAAATCTAGCTTATTTCATAAACATCAGCGAAACTTTACTTAGGTTATTTCTTGTAAATGCCTCTGACAATCATAAAGGAAACTTGTCATCTCCCTAAAAATGGTATAAGATAATTACTTTTAACCAATCCCCTGTCCATCTGGAAACCCCCACCGTAATAACCAATCACTGTAAAGGTTAACAACTTCCTCATTTCACTTTACAAGCCATTATGTAAAACTTCATGCCCCTGAGCTTTATAACAGTTTTTATCTTTGAAAGCTCCCAGTTCACAAACTGTTTTTTTTTAATGCACAATAAACTCTTACTAAATACTATTTATTGATTTGGTGGTTTTAATTTTGCCATTTCTAGATTTTCGACAAGAGCTAATAAGTTAAGCCCAGTACTATATCTAACCAAGAGCAGAGAAATGGTAACTATAAATTTTAAGTGAAATTAGATATAGGAACCAGACCTACCAATTTCTACAGATCCTGGAAGTGTTTAAAGCACCCTAAAATTTCCCCAGGTCTTTATTCTATTTTAAATAAAACATTTTTATTTTATAACAACATTCAAGAAACTATTATCCAATTACAGAAGTTTAAAAATCTCACAGGTTCAACAACAGTGATTTATTTTGTTGTCCTTTGAAACGGTGATATTTTATCTGCGTTTGCTATTATTTTTTTTTGAAGGTAGGACTGAAAACTATCTGTTTAAAAGGAAGTTAAAAACATCCAAGATAATTTAAAATGCAACATATCCATTTGAACATTATAGATTCTTTTATAACATATCCGCCATATTAGCAATTTTTAAAAAATTGATCAATGTTTACAACTGTTTCTTCTTAGGAAAAAATTATCTTCTTTCTATTGTATCAATAGGCCAGTGCTTATTTGTAGACTGCTACAGGGATCAATCTTAATTTTCCAAAATATTGTTCCAATATTCAATTTTTAAAAAAGAAAAAGATTAAATAAAAACAAAAATTCAAGAAATAGATTATTTTCTTTATATCATTTAACTCACTAAGGGAGAGATTTTTAAAGTCTACATATAATGTAGTGAAGGCATTTTTGAACGAATAAACATCTCAGTATTCTAACTACTATAATTAGCATACTATTATTTATGGATGTACATAAAACATAAAATAATGTTTTAAATGTTTAGGGTCAAAAATACTTCAATTCCCAAAATGAAACATTATGCAATTTCTGTATTTGAATGTCTCTTAAAATAACATGGTTTCAGAGACTTAGGCAGTAGGAAACACTTAGGAAGAACATTAAATGGAGTTCTATTCTGATAGTAATTGTAAACTTCCTTTTAGTGTGTTTGTCCCAATGTATAAAATGTATGCTACCTATATATTACTGCCACTTTTTGACTACAACTGTCACTTGAGAGGAACACGACTGTCACTTAGAAGTTGCAGTTCTAAAGAGATGTTAATATGTCTTGAGTTCTAATATATGCTTAGAACTACAAAAAGCTTTTCACAATTCTCATTTCCGAGGTTACTGCTTTCTAAATACAGTCACTGCACAGGTAAATCTCTTGAAGCTATTCATTACGTGTTAATAGTATTAATATTTTTAAGTTTTTTGGAGAATACTATCTCAAATTTGAGACCAGTGTATTGAATTGCGTATTTGTGATTTTAATGATATACATGCATTCCTATTCTCAGTGCCTTCCATAACCTGGTGTTACCATACACATTCAACCATTTCTTCTCAACGTTTTCCAGTCCCACAATGAACCAGTCTTATGGTTGTGGGTACATCCTGTGTTTATTACTGTTTCTAATATATTCTCCATGTTCTTCTTTCCAGATGGAACACCAGCTTTCTTTAGCTCTACTTATCTTAATACTGCATCCTTAAGGTAAGCAAAACTGAATTTGGAAGACTGTAATACATACTGATCCCAACATTCTCTGAAATTCAACTGCACATATAGTCTGTAATATCACATATGTTTGCAATGGGTTATTTGTTTGTTTGTTTGCCTTAGGTCTGCTTGTTATACCACTACAAGTAGACTATAAATTTTTTGTGAGTAGAGGTCAAGTATTTCAGTATTTGTTGTTACCAACTACCAAGATGTAGCTAACTATAAGCCCTTATACTCTTTCAAAGGTAGCAAAAATTATTTTCTGACAACACATCTAACCAGGGAATGGTGCCAGCTTCTCTATGATTCACCCAAGTCACAGGGGCATCATCATCAGCTCTAGTGCAGATCATTATCTGCCTATTTAAAGGAATTCATTCCAATTATGTGATTTAAGACAGTTGCCTATCATAGTACTAAGTCCTTGTACCAATAGATTTTACAAATAATGAGACCTGGGCCAATCAGAAACACTCACTGAGGATTTTCCAGTTGGAATTAAGAAAAGGAAATAACTCTGAATGACAAAGCTTAGAAGACATGGGGCTGAAAGATGGCAGAACCTATGGTCTCACTCTATAGAGGAATTTAACCTGGGAGAATAACACTAATATGGGTGAGAAGCACAAACAGAGGAAGAACAAGAAGAGTAGTTCCTGGCATTAATCTAGTTCTAGATTCAGTTACATCTGAGGCCCAAGTATGTCCTTGCTCTTCCAGCAAATGTGTAACTGGAATTCTTTTGTGGACATACATCCAAAGGTTAATCTAGCAGAAGTAGCAGAAGGGATTATAGATTATTTTAATGTCTTTCTTTTTTAGTATGGGCATACATTCAACTTATTCAGGGAACAGATATCACCTCTATTAAAAAGAAGCAGATACAAATAAAAGCCTTCCTTTAAAATGTAAATTATGTCACAGTTTATAAACAAAAGAGTGTAATAGAACAGATTATCACTCTTAGTCTCTTCTATAAGTAATCTGGATACTGTATAAATGAGAGACAGGTAAGAAAACACTACACTTGGCCTAGACCAAGAATAACTTCAACATTCATGTGAATGTCAGGTATGACTGGAATAACTCAAAGATGAGCAAGAGAGCAGTTTACCTCCAATCCAACATTTTGACTAGACATATTTCATGAAGAAAATACAGCTGAAATGGTGCCTTCATCTCTAACATTCACCTTCCTTCTTGAATCAAATTTAGTATCTTACAATTCATTTCTAAATATGAGAAGTTTTCCAAGCAGTTTTAAGACATGTATTTTTATTTAAGAAATAATTACATTTCAGTCTATGTTCATTAACACAAAATTCTAATGAAGAGATTCTCACACAGTCTTTAATTTTAGTCTTAAGGTATTGGGTCCCATCAACTCAAGAAACAGCTACTTATAAATGATTATTTTTTAGGCATAGTGTCGTATTTCTAAGCTACATATAAATATAAAATTCCATTGTATCACAGATCATTGTAACAGATATTTGTATATGGCATAGGTTACATTATGCTACCTTAAATTATGCTACTTCAAATACCAAAGTTGAGAATATTTTTTTAAACCTGAAAATCTGTAAACAAGGGTTAGTGCTCTACTCCTCTGGTTAAAAATAAACTTTTTAATGTGAAACTGTAAATTTGGGTGAATACAGAGAACTGAGTATTTATATTTGGTTAATCTGACTACAAGAAGAAAAATAGGCTAATATGTAATTTTAACATAAGCTAGGTAAACTTGATATAGTCATATTAAGCAGATGATTTAAAATAATTTATATTCTAGTTTCATATTGTTAACACAGAGAATATTATAAGATTGCATCTTACATTCCTAAAGAAATTCATGATTAATATAGAAATACAATAATCTCCTACAATTAAGAATTTGTTTGAAATATTTTTGCTGAGTATTACTGCTACTGGTATAACCAATAAATCAAGATCTCTACAATACTGAAAATTAAGTGTGATACAGTTCAATGGCATAATTTTACTTCCCAGAGCAGCCTTTTCTATCTCACATCTACAAAGAAATTATTCCAGTATAAAAAATCAGATTGAAGTTTTGTGGGTTTTTTTTTTTTTTCAGTTTTTTGAGGTATTATAGATAAATAAAATTGCAAGGTATTTAAAGTGTACATTATGCTTATTAGATTCATCTAAGACTGTGAAAGGATTCCCATCATTTAGTTAATCTAGTTAACACATCCATCACTTCACATATGTTTAAAAAATCTGTGAGAACATTTAAGTCTTACTCTCTTTGAAAATTTCAATTATATAATATAGGGTTAACAACTACAACTACCATGTTTACATTAGATCCTCAGACCTTATTCATCTTATAACTAAAAGTTTGTATCCTTCAACCAACCTGTCCCTGTTTCCCCCACCCCACCCCAGCTCTTGGCAACACACTTTTCTATTCTGTTTCTATGAGTTTGACCTTTTTTAAATCCTTTCTTTAAAATTCCACATATAAGTGATACTATACAGTATGAATCTTTATCTGGCTTATTTCACTCAGACAATGCCCTCAAGGCCCACTCATGTTGTTGCAAATGGCAGGATTTCCTTCTTTCTTGTGACTTTATAATATTCCACTGTGTTTATGTACATATATACACATATATGTGTAATTTCTTTATCCATTCACTTGCTGATAGACATTTACATTGCTTCCATATCTTAGTTATTGTGAATAATGCTGCTGCAGTGATCTTGAGAATGCAAATATCTCTCAGCCGCTACCCTGTTTTCATGTTTTTTGAATATAAGGACCAAAGTGGTTTTAAAAGCTGTCACTGTAAAATAAATGAAATATGTAACCACTTCCTAAAATCATCTATTCCTTCTCCACTTATTACTGCTGTTGTCATTGTTGTTTTATTTTGAGAAGTCACAAAACAGATTCAGTTTATTTTGCATACATGGAGTCTTTAACTAATTATTTATTAAAGCTAATAACACTGTTAGAATGTATTTAATTATTATATATATTCTAGGAGTATTTTTAGCATTAACAATTTACCAGTAATTATAATTATTTTCTGCTTTAATGATAGCCAATAGCAAATTTAAATCACATTTACTGAATTATCTGATCAGTTAACAAAAATAAAAGAGAGGTGTTAACACCTGTTGTCATCACTTCTCACTCAAATTAGAGACAATATTACTGGCACTTGAGAATCTCTACTTTGAGAAGTCTATTTCTGTTATAAAGATCAGGAAATCCATTTGTATGTCAAATATCTATCATTTTATAACTACATGCAATTTGTTTAATGTGTAATCATGCCAAAGCCAACATATGCCAATCAAATATATTCAAAATAAATTGCTATCAATTGTAGGTTTAATAAATAGATATGTCATTATAAGAGGTATATCCATTAAAGTATGTATTTTGTATTCAACTTGCCTACTGAAGGGAAAGAACAGGAAGAGAAAAGGAGCTAAAATGCACCGAAACCTAAAATATATTGACACAATAAACCTTTGATGTAAATATTACTCCCTCCTTTGCACAGTTAAGGAAACAGAGGCTCAGAAAATGCAAATAAATTGCACAGGATTTCACAGCTAGAAAGTGTTATAGTTCACTTGTATCCAGATCTTCTTGGTTCTAGTCTTTCTTTCCTTTGCACTACTGTTTCCTGACTTCTCTTACTCCATATAAAGAAATAAGCAGAAAATAAAGAAAAGGAACAGTATATAATGTGAGAATTTAATTTTAGACCTCTGGAGTTGCATTTAAAAAAATCACCTGCCTTAAGCAATTTTTAATGAAGGCAAGTGCTGAGACATAGAAAGTATAAATGGAGAGGGCATTGCTTCTTACTATGACAATAAAGGAACAGGTTGTTTGTTTTAGTTTCAAACTGCCACTCTGCAATGCTTTAAAAATACACAATTACTAGAAAAAAATAAATTAATAGAAAAATGATCATGTCCTTGGATGCCACAACAATGTTAAATTGGTATAAAAATGTCTAAATGCTTACACTCAATTTTTGTACTTGTCCATAAAAGACCAACACCAATCTGTGCAACACACTTTGAGTAAAATTAAGCTAGAAGACAGGTGATAGACAGGTGATAGAAAGGCACTAAAGTTGACAAACATCACCTTATATATTAGAAAAGATGTTTCTGCATCTAGATTTTATTAAAATAAAAAAATACTTATGCCCCAAAATTTGTTGCAAATTCTTATTTTATTCAGTTGCTTTACATGGTCGTTTAGTATGAAAGAAAATAAAGGTTTGCTTAAGATTAAGTAAGCTGAAAACAGAATAAGATGTATACTGTCTTATGGAAACAGATTTAAAAAGCATCAGCCTATCAACTCAGACAGCATTAATTTCTGTTCTGTGTATCTGTGTACTTAAAATAGTTATTAAGCACCAACATGCAATATTGCTAATTACTTCAGAATATGGTAATTATTATTCTGTAGTTAAAATTATTTCATCTTCTTTCTGACAGGCTCAGGGGATGTGATTTGTTCCTACTGAACATATTGATAAAAACAGCGATGGAGAAACAAGATGACTAATGTATTTATTCTTTCTGTCAAAGCTGGCACATAAAAACAGGTTTCTACACTTGCCATTTTCCAAAATGTGGCAGCAGTTCATAATAGATCCCTAAATGCATTTTGACAAAGTGAAAGTTTGTTTTACATCATGAGATATCAGCAACGACTCTAGAAAAATGCGTAACTGAATTTAGAAAACCAAAACATGAAATAGATTTTTCCTATAGCATAGTAAGTAGTCTTGTGTAACATACTGTATAATGACATTGTTATTTAGTTTTTAATTTTCTTTTTCAAATGTTACTAACCATGGAGTGTACTTAAGCATAATGGATGGGGTAATGAGATTAGTATTTACTAATTAATCTAGATAATTACCAATTTTTTTTATAATTTGGGAATAGAACTATCTTATTACTTTTGGTATATGGCTAAAACTACAGTATTAATGATGGAATTTTCATTTGTTTAGTATTTCCTTCTCTCAGAGTGCATAAAAACATCTAACAAGAGTTTATGGTAAAATTCTGGATTAGCTAACTCTGTTAAAACCTATGCAGAGCTATTACTATTGTGAAAAAACTATTCTTTCTTCACATCATGAAACTGAAGTACATGTTTTAATATTCACACTAATTCTGAATAGGAAAAATAGAGATAGCTTTGATAAGCACTTTACAATAGCTAATAAAAGCAAACAGTTGTAGAAAGTTCCTTAAACTATACTTTAATATTTAACATAATACAAAAGACAGTTTGAAAATCATAACATAACAAAAAACATGTATTTTCAATTATTTTATATGGCCTTATTTCCGTTTAATTGCCTTAAATAGAGAAGATAATAAATTAGAGATAGATGATGGAAAAGCCAATTAATAGCCCAATATGCCTCAGAAAATAAAGGGAAAATAGTGATTTATTAATGTACTTGCTGAGCGATGTCACAAATATGGTACACTTGCAAACAGGAGTTCAGTAAATGATTGTTTAATTAAAACATGTTAATATAGGACACATAGATGTATAATAAGGTTCAAAGTAGCTAATTTCCTGGTTACTGAAATGACATTGACCATGCCTGTCTCACAATGGTATTAACTTCATATTGCATTTGCACAGAAAGCTTTAATTGATGTTCATATTACTGGAATGGCCACCATGACATGGCATTAGTGTCTCTGAGCTGCCAAAGAAATAACCTGTGACAGGAAATAACTTATCCTAAGCCTCAGGGCAGGTATGTACCATCTACTTCCATGATTTCAACATCCACAAACTCTTCAGCCCTGCCCTCTTCCAAGAAATTCAAGTTCTTATGTTCATTTGCCTACTGGTTACATATTTCCAAGAGAAAACTCCACAGACATGTTAAACTTACCAGAAGGTAAACTAATGGCTATTCCCTGACACCTGGCCATTCTCCTTCTTAGAGCTTCTGTTTCTGTTGGTGACATCAACATCTCCCAAGCATTCAAACTAGAAGGCTTGGGAGTCTTCTTAATTCTTTCTTTTCCTTTATCATCCAAAACCCCAACTTTTTCTTTCTTTAGCACTCCCCATTATGCCAAATTCATGGAGGTGCAGTCACACAGGGCTGCTTGCATGGAAGGGTCTCTGGCCTGTCTGCTGGTCTACTGTCACCAGCACAAAACTGTGAATAATTCTTGAGCAAGGAGCTCTGCATTTTCTTGCACCAGGGCCCTGCAAATTATTCAACCTGTTCTGTCTCCCGTGTCCTGTATCCTCTGTAAAATCTGTGTGATGGCCTCTAAACATACCTGAAATGTCTCACTTCCTTATCTTTGTTCTCATTTTTTCCCTACTGGAAATGTTGCAAATCCTCAAATACTCATTTCTGGTGCCACATCCCCCCAGCAAGCCTTTCCTGCACAGTGAAGTTAGGTTAAGCTCTCCCATAATAATACCATGTGAATAACTCCACCATTTCAATTACAAAACTGTATTACTGCCTGCTTCTGTATCTCTTATGTTCTATAAGCTCATAAAAAGGAAGGAAGTAGGAATTACTCTGCAAATCACAGTTACACAGAAAACACACAATCCAGTTTTATTGTATGAATGGCTAACATGATGGAAAAAAAGTATAAGTAACTCCGTTTTTTTTTTTTTTTGGCTCATAAATTAGTGCATTTTCAGAACAAAAAGCTAATGGAGTTTTATCCTATCACATAAAAATTATGACTTGTATTATCAATTCTGAATCTGCCCACTTCTCTTTAGTTCCTTCTTCATCTCCATTCAGTCAGATACTGTTCATCTCTGGCTTGAACTATTGTAACAGACGTCTTGACTTCTTACAATTTATTCTCTACATTGTAACTGGAGGGAATCTTTAAAAATAAAAATCAGACTGTACCCATAACAATTATTCCTTGCCTACATCCTCCAGAGTTCAGCTCAGATATTACTTCATTAATGTTTAGAAAAATTACTTGGCTTCATAAATTAAACTAACCCACCCCCTCCCTAAACACACACACACACACACATTCACCACTATATTGTGTCATTGTACTTTTCCTTTTTAGCACTTGGCTAAGTTTACAATTTACAACTTGGGGTGAAATGAATTAATAAAGTTTGTCTCTCTCACAAGATCAGACCCTTTGAGTTAGGGATCATGTCTATTTTGTTACACATTCTATCTCTAGTATACCTGGCAGATAGTAGGTACCCAAAATTAATTTGTCAAATTAATGTTGGATAGCAGTATTTTGTAAACACATGGCATGGAAACTTTAAAGACTCTAAAATTTACACATCCTGATGATAAATACTATTCTCATCCTCCTCTGCCCTCTTTAATACAACAGTTAGTGTTGGCTGGCCTGATTCACGGTTCTTCAACTTTCACTTCATTAAACTGCAAGTGTGTTATGTATCTTTAAAGGTTTCTAAGAAGCATTCCATAGTGCGTTTGCTTAGTTTGTATATCTGAGTTATTCTCGGAAGACCTACTGAACATCTGAGAATTTGAGGAAAGTGATGCAAAAAAATCCAGAACTTTAAGAATAAACACCACTTTCCTCATACATGCATTGATACAAATTAGCAAACTTTATAAATATGCCAACTAAGAACCATAAAAATATTTTCCTACCTCAGACCCACCGTGTTTCAAGCATTATTTTACATATATTCCCTGAAGACTGCCACATGTGCATAAAATAACTCTCAGAGAATGACCTCTTCATGAAATAAAAACTAAAGATGATATTGCTTCAGAAATACATATTCAGTTATGAGGGTTAACTATTTAACTATTTGTCTGCTTCTGTTTATGCTTTTTAGGATGGTTTTTGGAAGACTGATTTTCATGTTTTAAACCCCTAATCCTCAGTTTCCTCACCTATAAATGTTACAGTAATGGTAACTCTATTATAGTGTAATTATAAAGATTAAATGAGACCATCTATGTAAAACACTTAATATAATGTTTTTCAGTTTACCAGTATGCAATAAATCTTCATGAACGATAACCATTCAAAACTTTGTTAGAGTCTGCAGACCACAGAGGTGGGAATAAAAATGACAGAGCACTACAAAGTTCTAACTAGAAGGCAAAAACCAAAGTTGAAAGATTGTCTGAGTCTTTCTGACAGGCAGTTTGACTGGTTCTCATTAGCTCCTCTCCGGCACTTGTTTCCTCCCCACACTTCTGTCACTTTGGTAGCTATGCAAAATTACACCTCCAATATAATCAGATAAAGAATCCAAAAGGAACCGTTACAGTTAATTTGACTGAGAACTAGGTGTGGAAGATAAACGTGCAGTACGCCCTCAGGACACAAACACTTTACATTTATCTCTGTTTATCCACATGTCAATTAATGAACCAACTGGCTATAAGTCTTTTAATAAGAAGTAATCATTTGCAACTAAAGTTGCCAAATTCCTACAATTCAAATCTACATTCTGTGGTGACTTTTAAATGAAAAAAAAAAATGTTTTTAAAAGCTATTGTTCCCTTCTTGAATATTTCCACTTTATTGCCTTTGAATTGCCCAAGTTCAAATGAGACAATTAAATGCTGTGTCTTTTTTTTCGTTCAGAGCTGAGACCAAGGTAATTTGCTGCTTCATGCATCTGTTTCCTCATCAGCACAGTGAGGACTAGGCTAATTAGGGGATGAAAACAATATGGTCATATGGATAGGCCAGATTGCTTGTCACTCAGTTTTTCAATATGTGGGCTCTGTTTTGAGGACAGGAAACAGATCACGATTCTCTGGTGTCTTTCTTGCAATACATGAAAAGAAAGAACTGGGAAGTGTTCAGATGTTCACCTGCTTATTTTTAGTATTCGTCGCATTCATTGTAGGAATAATCTTACTAGCCTGTGCCATTTGTTTTGTCTTTACAAGAGTACTCTTTATTAGAAAGCTTCAAACAAGGCTACTAACTTCCATTGAGAACACGGAAATTCAGTCAAACCACTTGAGTTCAATTCACTATTCTGAAATATTCTTTAGGCCAGAAAAATTAAGTCCAAAGACAGGGAAATGTATCCCATTTTTAGAAGTCTAATTTAACTAAACTGATTCAGTAGGGAAAAATGTAAGATTCTCGAGTTTGTACTGGACATGTTATCTGGTGCCAGTCTGTCCTCAGTCACTTTGCTCCAGGCAAAATTCAGACACAAGGATGTCCACTTCCAGACGTGGAGCCAGAAGGAGAGCTACCCTACAGCAAAACAGCTTATGCACCAGGCATCCCTGTTCTAAGGTCCCTCAGCCATTCTTACCACAAAAATCAAAATTCTAGTCGTTATCTTCTCTGCTCCAGTCCCACCTTTCTGCAGTGTTGCAAGGCCTCATTTTACTGCCCTGATTCCCTCCTCAAACCCCCCTACCCCAATACGTATAAAGCTTTCTCTTTCTCTTACCTTGGCCACTCAGACTACAACCAGAGGATCTGATCCCCATTAGATATGCCAATTAAACTTCCAAGAGACAGTCCCTTCTCTCCCAAGAGGAATTCTGAGGTTGCAATTTAGAGGAGCAATTTTTAATGAAAACAAGAGCAACAAACACTGAATATTTTACTGGGGATCAAACAGTTTGCTTAAAGGTCATTCATTTATTTACGTTTCCCTTATGTTGAAGGTTCTATTAATGCCTCTATTTTAGTGACAAGGAAACTTGCCTGAGGCCCACGATATTAGGAAGTACAGGACTGAGTCTATGATCAAGTCTGAACTGGAACTCAAACCTCCATTTACAACCACTACAATTCTGCCTCTGCCCCGTTGCCCCAAATGGACCCTTGCATAAAGGTGATATGGTGATGACAGAACATACATTTTAAATTTCTCTGAGATATGTTTGGTGGACAACCTAAGTTCTAGAACTGGTAGAAGACTGGAAGTAGCGCACACAGACGTTTTGACGAAAGTGAATTTTACTTTAACAGAGGACTTTGCAATGATTTCTGCCTAACAGCAGCTCATGGTCTCATACAGCAAATCTCCACAGAAGATTTGTGTTTCGTGTGTGACAGAAAGACATCTCCTACATTTATGATAGTTTTTTTTTTCCTATCATGTTTAGAAGCAAAGAAAATTTCTAAAGGTATTTCTGTATTTGGGGGGCTTCTCAATTAAATAAAAGCACTATTTAATTCTTACTTTTAACTTTTGTGATGATTAATTATTACTTAGGCCAAGACCTTATTTTCAACTCTGCCTGTAGGCAAGTGGACAACATTAAAGGAAAAGAATACATTTAAAATACCTTCTAATGAATTAGAAAAAATAATATGCTTCATCTAGTCAATAAAATATGACATTTTATTGAGTATCTGTGTAAAGCAAAGCTTCCTAATGCTTGTGAAATTAGACTTTATTAATGTAGGCATCCTACCAAGTGCACTTTACTAGGAAGGCACAGTTTGTCAAAAAAAAAAAAAAAAAAAAAAGTACATGGCACGCCA
This sequence comes from Camelus dromedarius, assembly GCF_036321535.1. Lineage (NCBI taxonomy): Eukaryota > Metazoa > Chordata > Mammalia > Artiodactyla > Camelidae > Camelus > Camelus dromedarius. The sequence continues at coordinate 62,965,214 of NC_087439.1, read as the reverse complement.
GAGGGACCAAAAGAAGGCCAGTGTGACTGGAGTGCAAGGAAGAATAGCAAGAGAAAAGAAAGATAAGAAGGCATTATTTCATGCATGGCTTTCTCAGACACTGTGGAGAGTTTCGATTTTGTTTAAAGAGAAATGAGAAATCTTTAAAGATAACTGGGTAATGTTCTCCATGAATCTTGAGATTAAAAACCACTATTTTATCGCCACTTTTTAAAGATAGTGCCTCGTGGTATAATTCACGTTTGTCATGGAGTATGTATGTAAATACCATGCCTGTGAACTGAATTATTGCTAGTGCCAACAAGAGGGAGACATCACAGAGAAGCCAGCAAGACATATGTGCTGTTGGCATCGCTGACGTACTGTACAGTTGTGGCATATGCCTCGAGTATCTTAAAATTTTGTTGTTGCTAGTTTTACTGCTGTATTTGATTATACATTTAAATTTATTTGGAAGCTTTTAAAAAGAAATGACTTCACACTACTAATCTTACGATTATGCAGTTAGCAACTAATAACAATGTGCTCTTTACTCACAGAAATATACATTTGTAGCCAAGTTTCCTGAAGTAGCTTTTGAATTTACTTAAGTGTTTACTGCCTTCTCAGTTTTTAAGGTTTCAAGAAAATTGTATTTTTGAGCAAAATTTAACATGCTGATGTGAAGTCACTTTAAATGTCTATGCTAAAACTTTTTATCTAATTTTGGATTACGTGTATACATACATACATGTAAGTTATGTGTGTTGTAGTTTATATACCTTCCATATTATATATAAATTAGATCTACAAGTTTTATGTATGTTGAGTTTCATATATCTTATGAATTACAGCTATGTAAGTTATATACTACACAAGCATTAGTGTGTATACAAACATACATATAAATTATTTTTGAAAGCAGATTTTAATGCATTAATATATAAATACCATCCAAAAGTAGAAATTTTTCATTATTTGATAATGAAAATCATTACATGCAAATTTTACACCATACAAATTAGGAACTCTAACATAGAAAACAGGGAAAGAGGGATACTTTTTAATTGCAGCATCGAGATGTTCTAGATAGAAACTTTTTTGTCTCCACTAAAGAGGACAAAATAGAAACTCTAAAAGGCAGCACTGACCTTTGAATGAAATTCTAGTTCCTCTAATATCAAGCATGTGATCAATGGGAAACTCACCCCTTTGAGCCCCAATGTTTTCAACTCTAAAATGGCAATTCACTTTGCAAAGTTGCAGCAAGATCAAAAGAGATAATATCTGATACCTAGAAGAAACTCAATACCCATTTGCTTCCCATCTCTTTTGGAAAATTACTTCAGCAGCATGCCATGAAAGAAAGTATTCACAGCAATGTTTCCCAAAGATGAGGTTCTCAAACACGATCACTGCAAACTGTTGTACAGCTATAAAGTATATAAGGAAAGCTAGAAAAATAACACTTTCATCAAAATATTTTCAGATCCAGATATGTTTAAAAGCACTAAGCATTGCCAAATTGTGTTTAGATATTTAGTTATTGGTCTATAAGTCTTCTCTACACATGCCTGAGAATGGTTAAGCATCAATTAAGCCTTGTGAACCCTAAATGCAAACTTAAATTAATAAAGAATTACTACACATCATACTTCTCAATAAACCATCTGGAGAGTCAGTCTCTCTAAGTTTAGGCACAGTTCTCTGAACACTTAGAGTTCCTTTTAAACTGTGTTGACATCAACTACTACAGGATTTCAATTCATAAACATGTTGGTGAATAAGGTGTGTTTCACTTGGAAATGGGTGTATGTTGCCTGAGCAAACTTTAAAAACAAAAACCAAGAACGAGAACACTAAAAACCCCATCAAGCCTTCTGGCTGAATGTGGTCTGCAGAAACGAATCCACAACTGGATCCTCTTAGGAAAAGGAATACTTCCTCAGCAAGTGAGAGAATATGGACAAGGCTGTTTAAAGTAAGGTGGAATGTGGTGTAACAATGGGTAGCATTTGAAAATTAGATTATTTTAAAATCCTTAGTCTCATTTAATTCTTACCAATATCCTGAGATATATTTTATTATTTTGAAGATGAAAAAACTGAAACTACAAAGATGTATCAAATGTTTTGGGGATCACAACAAGGTAAATAAACCTGAGAAGAAGTTCAGCAATATGTTTGTAGGTAGATTGAAGTAAGGCATTTAACTCAACTTCCTTGTTGATGTTTTTTGAGACCTTATCTTCTATTCCCTAGCCTAGTATTCATGCCACCATATTTTGCTGCCTTACAACGAGATAAATAGGACAGGGTGAGGGGCCGGGGAGCAATCATTTCACTGCTTTCTATGAGCTTAAAACGAAAAGACAGGTACCCACAGAGTGACTACTTAACCCACACTACTCTCAGAGCAAAGGTTGTACCATCTGCTGAGCTTCTATCCCCATCTTCTTGTGAAATTAACTGGAACAGATGACTGACATGATGCTCTCAGTGCTCATAATTTTTACAGGAAGAAAATTAAAAAGATAATTAAGAAATGAACATTCAGGATTCGTAAGGACTGTTGATTACATTTAGAGGTGAATCTACATCTATCAGATTAACCTCAATAATTTCCCTTGTTAGAAAGTTTCTTTTAATCTTGAAATTCTTCTGACTGTGTTTTCCTAATGCTAGAGGTTTTTTTTTTTTTCTGACATTAAGTTTTTTAAAACCTATGAGTTCTAAAGACACATCATAAATTTATTAATGTATTTGTATCTAGTAAATCAAGTTCTTAACCAAAATACTTTCAGGCCCAATAGCCAATTCTCCACATTTCTCCACAGAAAATTATCTACATAGTTCAGAGACTAAATGTTTCTTCTTTTCTTTGTGTAAAGATACTGTTCTAGTTTAGATCCTCTTCTCTCCTTGGACTCCTAAAAAAAACCCTATAGTCTCCTTCTATTTCTGCTATTAATTTCAGAAGCACAGAATCTGGTCTTGTGATCATGCTTTTTAAACATTTTGGTTGCTTCTGGAGTAGTAATATATCAATCCACACACAAACGCTTTGTGCGTTTTTCTGTATGTGTGCTACACTTCAATTTAAAAAAAAACTTGGTGTCCTAAATCTCAGCTGTGTGTGACTTGGGCTGTCACTTGAAATCTTCTGTAACATACTTGTTTCACTCAAATAAGGGCATAAGAGTAAAATGTAACTGAATCTTTACTGGGTCCTAAATTCAAAAACTAGATTTGCTTGTGAATCATAGTAACATCCTCTCCTTGCATGATCCTAGTTTCTAATATTTTCTCTCATTTTTATGAATTATATGTTTATATGTGCAATAAAGTCTATAAAAGATTCAGTATTCATTACAAAATTCTGACAATATGATTGCCGGAAAGCACTGATATTTTGAAGTTCCTAAGTGTTTTAATGAGATATTTATTTTTGTTGCTATTTTTATTTTTTGAATTTCTCATCTATTTTTCTGGTGTTTTTAGGGGAGACCATTTTTTTAAAAAACTAAAGAGGTTTTTAAAATAGTATAGCACATAATAATAAAAATCATTTGAATTAAAAAACCCTCATTGTCTCCACCTAGAGGACAAAAGAAAACTGCGTTGGCATTGCTTCAAAGAACCTTCAAGATTAGAGCTACCTTACCTTTCCCATCTTCATCTCTGTCTCCCTCCCATTCATACATTCCACACATCTCATGCACTCTGGTCACACTAACCCATTTGCTATCTCTAAAACTCTCTCTTGCCATAGTGACTACCTCAAAGATGAACATATCACCAAAGTGCAGCCATTGGAAGTCCTTCTCCAATATTTTTCTCCTGAAAATAGGGATGCTAAAAAGCTGTGATTTCATTAATGGAAAAGCCAGAGAGAATGAAGATGAGCCAGAAAGTGGTAGAGACATGAGACAGAGAGTGTTTTGGTAGCATCAGTCCAAGAAATCTTCTATTCTCTATAGTTCTTTCCTCAGATCTATCAGCTCCAACATCATCTACTCTGTGAAGCCCTGTCTGTGAGTTTCCATCTCTGGTTCCCTGCAGACATAAAGTTAGTTCTGACTGGCTCTGTACCACAATACCCTGAGTAGGATAAGTAACACCTACCTAAAGTTATCTGTTTACTTGTCTGCATTCCCAACCAGAACTATGAACTCTTGGAAGGCATAGATTTATATCAAGTCTAATGTCTCCTTTGTGCTTAGCCACAAGAAACGACTGAATACCTACAAAATGAATTATAAAAATGAACAACCCAGAAAAAGAAAATAGAAACTGGATATGAGTAGCAGCAAGCAAAAACAACAAGGATTTCAAGTACTCCAATAAGAATATATCAGGAATATCATAGTGCTATTAATAAATAAATGTTATAAAAATCTAAAAATCAGTTTTATTTTAAAATGACATGAAGTGCATTAGCAGACCAGGAGTCATATTACTCAAGCAGACTGGCCCTTAAAACAGCAGTTTAGCAATTTGGAAACAAACTGGGGATAGCAGAAGACAATAGGAAAAAAATGCAAATAAAATAAAATAAGGGAGAAAAATAAAATAAAATAACAAAGGAGCAAAAAGAGGGTAAAACAAGTCCTTAAGAACATTAAAGTAACTAGGAGTACATAATTTGGGAAATGATGGAAGAATGAGTGATAACAATAAACATAAAACATCTACAGTAAAAATGGAGGTAAATCTGATGTAAGATTTTTATTAAAATTAAAAGTCTTATGATTGCCATGGATATTATGCAGATTATCCAAGATATTATGAAATCAGTATTTCTCAAACAAGAAGATCCATGAGTTTTCAATAAGAATCACTTGGTAGCATTTTTTGTTTGTTTTCAAGATAATCTGAATGATCAATAAGAAGATCATAATGACAACTTTGAAGTGTCAAACTTGAATGACAAGTTTTGTCTCACATTTCGGGGACTGAATTTGTAGTCTCCATTGCCACCACGTAGAATTTGATTTACTGTAGTGGGCTAATGGGCAACGAAAACTGGGGGATTTAAGGCATGCATGAATTAGCACTAAGTGAAAGTTGAATGAGGGTGAAGGTGAGCCTTATGAAATATGCACAGCATTTTGGATGGAGAAAGTAGTAGGAGAATTGAGTCATCCTAGGGCAGAGAGAAACTGAACATGGTCAAGTACAAAACCTCCGTGCCTATGAGAATTGGGATCGTGGACATTGTTAGCAGGGATTTGGCTTCAGAAAAATAATACTGTTGCTTTAAAGTAATAATGTTAATTTAAAATTTTATTGGTTTTATTACTTTGTATTAATTCATTTTATTTTTCAGTTTTACAGTTGGAAATAAGCTATAATATAATGAGCTTTTAATTATCTTTTTAGATTGTACTATATTAAAAATAATTTTTAAAAACACTAGAATTCAAAACAGCAATAGAGAGAGGAAATAACTCCCTACTTTGGCTTCTCACTTTTTTTTAAAGCTTTCACTATTATTCATATTTGCAAAAAACTTACTCCTAAGTGTTGCTGTTGTTGTTCATTTGCTTGTTTGTTTTTAAACAGCATGGGACTGGAGGCAATTACTAAATTAGATGATCTCTTGGTATGTTGTATAATTCTCTGATTCTACAATGATAAACAGTGGTATGCCAGAATTACTTGGTTTGCTTTGGGAAGAGGAAAACAAGAGTATAACAGCATTAAACTTTCCATTTAAAGTTATAACTCAGCAATAAAATGCCTGTCCTAATTATATATTGTCATATTTCTATATATCAAATATCATCTTCCATTCCTATTTCCCCTAAGGTTATAATAAGTGAAAAATAACTTTAATGTTTTATCTTACAGAAAAACACTTTAAAGCTTTATAAGAATATATAATCAACTTTGGCAAACTTTTCTACTACAGGAAGAAAACTTAAAGTAGGGAAATGAGACAAATGAAACTAATGTTTTAAATGGGGTCTGTAAAGAGCTGAGACACTTTAGAGAAGAAGAAACATACTTAACTACATTCACACCAGTCTAGGCATTCATTTATTTTATTTTATTCAACAAAGGTTTGTTGAGAATTTATATGTGGAAGCAATATTCCAAGAGCTGGGGATGGAACTGTGAATATAATTCATACTACATGCCATCAAAGAGATGAGAGTTTAGAGGAGGAAACAGAGAAAGAGCAAATGTCGATTGCCATGATAACACAGGAGAGAGGCATCAAGAAAGTGCAGTCTCAAATGCCAAGCCCTGAGCTTAGCCTACATTACCTCTGCCTTCCCAGACCCCACGTGATATGGTCATTGCTATTCCAGTCTCACTGATGAGAAAACTGTGGACGATTCAGAGAAATAAGGTGTCTAAATTATGGCTTCGCACCACCTTACTTTCTAGTTTCCTTGGGTTTTCTGTACTCTGTCTCTTAAGTGATGGCTTCTTTATTTTTCAGATTGCTCCCCTCTTAACCCTTTGTCAAGCTTATCAGAAAAGTAACAAAACAAAACCTGCATTTGTTCTGTCAATTTGCTCCCATCCACATCAGTCTTCTGAAATGCGGTTCCAATCTTGCCATTTCACCTGCCCCGCTGTCAGTTCACTGATAACCTCCAACCTCCCAGATCCTATCATTAATTTCTAATTTTAATTCTTCTTGACTTTTCTGTGTCATTTGACACTTTGGATCATTCCCCTTTTCAGAAGAACTCTCTTCTCTCTTGGCTTCTAAGATACCAATCTGCCTTGCATTTCTTTCTACTTACATTCACTTCTTATTCAGCCCCCCTTGTGATCTATTCTTTTGTTCAGATGTTAAAAGACACCCAAGAAAGACATCTTGAAAGTGTCTTCCTACCTCCTCACTACTTACTGCTGAAATAATCCCTTAAGACTGTGAATTCCTAACTCTCACTGACATTTTTGAGTTCAGCTCCTCATTCTCTTCAACCTGAAAAATATCAGTAGCCTTTTAATTATACTCATCTCTCTAGCTTTGACATCTACAGTCCATCATCCACACTGTTGTCCAAGTGATTTTCTAAATCCCAAATCTGGTCTGGTCACTCCTTCACTCATGCTCAGTAATCGTTAATTGTTTACAGAAATAATTTATAGACAGTATACTTCAAGTCACCCCAGTAAACTGCACAATCAGAATCTGGGTAAAAAAGGACAGAAGTTGACTCTGGTTAACTGAGGCAGACAAGAATTTATCAGAATTTTACCAGATAACCCACAGAGTCAACAGTAACTTTAGAGAACAAAGCTCCAACAAGAACCAAAGAAGGTACGGCCCAGACAAATTCCTACCACAGAAACGCTCTGCTGATAACCCCTCACCCCCGTTACAGTGGCCACTGCACGCTGACCAACACATGAACAGACATTCATTACTTCATGTGTAAACTATTGAATTCATTGCAAATACCTTGAAAAATCTCTACTGAAACCTCCCATTTGTGTCAGAAGTATCTGACTGGTCACACACAGGTCAAGGACAGAGAGAGGAGATAAATTCCCACTTTGGGTTTCATAACAGATGGCCAGATCTTGCCACCCATCTTTCTTTAGATGCTGCCCAAAGAACTGAGTTTACATGCTAGGCAACTGATAAATGTCAATTCATACTCCATTTGGCTCAACCAAATTAAGTTCTCTAAAGAAAACAATGCATTAAGAAGTTTTAAGAAATCCTTTTTGGTGTAATGGACAGAATAAGAGAATTGGCAGCAATGATCTTTCCTCCTTATATTCCACAAGAAGATCTGACTCTCATGATTGAAGGTATTTTCCAGAGGGTAGATTCAACTAGTAATGGATATCATATTGACAATCCAGTCTTTTCCTGAGAGCTCACTTTCAGTTGTTTTCTTGTCCTCACAGGTTCCAAGACTGAGGTTGAATTAAGGCTCAAACCATGACTCAACAAGCTGGTCACTCACCAAAACAACCCCACTGACCAAGACTCAGACTCCTTATAGTGCTCCCAAGATAGCTCCCCACCCCCAAACTCTGAGCCATCAAGTAAGATTAACAGAGCATCGAATACTTTTCCTCAAGTCTATTAAATCAGATATGAGATAGAAGATATTTATCTTTCTTTGGCTCATCAACTTTATCCCACAGGGAAGACTTACCAATATCAGAAATCAAAATATTTGTCTTGCTTGGTCATGATACAGAATAAAACTTAACTTTTATTATACAGTTAAATAAAAATATAATTATTATCTAAACTTTAAATATCAGTATAGCTAGGGCTTTTTCAGAATAGAGGAAAAAACATATTATTCCATAGAGTAATAAATCTGTATAATTCTTACCTGCTGTGGATTTTTCAGAAATTTATCTTTCCAAGGTTAGCTGATCATACACAGAAATTTAAGGAAACTCTTCTACAATGTACAGCTTCCTCTGCAACTTAAAACCAAGTCTCCTCGTTACTTAAAGGGTCATGGTTCTTTGCATAGTCACAAAGGACTTCTAGCCTACCAATGTTATGCTTCTTTTATCACTTCCCTTCATTTTTCTTTCAGTATGTTTCTAAGAACATTATGCTCTAAGAATACTGAACTACTTATAATTCCCCAAACCCATTATACTGTGTCCAGTCCCATCTCTTACCACTACCTGGAATGATCTTGGCTGATTAAATCTTCTAACTCTTAAATACTGCACAAATACCAATTTGTGATGGCTTCTCTTACGTGCCCCCCAGCTGAGGGGCATAACTAATCATTTCCTTCATTCTATCTCTATTTCACATTCATACTTCTATCAGTCTATACAGTTAAAATCTACATTTTATTCATTATTGTATTCCCAGCTTCTACCATGGTGTCCGGCATATAGTGAATTATCAAGTATATAACAACAAGCAGATCAAATAACTATTTAACAGCATCTCTACTGTTCCTACTTCCCTCTGCTTTTCATCCCTCTTACAGTTTCACTTTGATGTTCTCATGGCCCCACTATCTATTCCTTTCTGCCTCCTACTCTACCCAGAAAATTACATCTGAAATTTTACATATCCATCTCTTATTAGTAAAAGTATTACTTTTCACTCGATAGAGTGCTCTCTATTTACTGACAGTTTTGGAAGGTAGTTTCAATGTAAATTCAAAATGAACTTTTTTTTTTTTTAAATAATATACTCTATACAATCTGGATAGCATATGAAAGCCATTTTCTATAAGCAAATTTGACTGCATATTTGATAGTGCCGTAAAATATAAATGGTACCCCAAAAGTCCAGGAAATAGAGTGAATTTCAACAGTATTCAGGATTTCCACGTAGACCCTTTCTTATACAATTAACTTTGGACTTCAAATAGTCCTTTACATTTTTATGTTAAAAAACAGTCAAAAAGTAACTTTGGTAGCTTCAGATATTGATTTTAAGTCCTCCATTTGAACCAAATGGCCCTAAACTATAGTTGTTGTTGTTTTTTTTAACATTGGAAATCCTTGATATCCTTGAAAGTAACATAATTTCTGTTTTGAAATGGATCCAATTTCTTTTTTTCCTAGGGTCAGTCTAAACCTGTTTGACTTGGATCCTCTTTTTTTTTGTTTGTTTTGTTTTGTTTTGTTTTGTTTTGCACAGCTGCTACTATACTATCTCCCTCCCTTTTAAAAGTTTTAAAGGGTAGTGTTGCAGTGTAATATAGCATCTAAGTGAGACTGGCTCTTTAACTAAATCAGAAGTACTGAATGATAATGAGCCAAAGAAAAGATGCAAATGTCTGCACTGTTTTAGCCTTAAAACATACAAGTTTTGCAAATCAGTTTATTTCCAAGTATATCTAGAACGTCTTCTAAGAATCTATTATGTATAATATTTTTAAAAAAGGAATAGTAAGAGTTAATTTTGATCCTAGATTCATTTTATTAACATATAACTTTGTAGAATCAAAGTTGGAGCAACACTAAGTTAGGATTTTTATAACTCAAGATCCCCATTATCTCAAAAGCAATAGATTCTTCTTATAGGTATAGTAACATGTTGCTTAATTTGTATTTTTCTATTTGGCACCAAAAAAAAAAAAAAGGAACTCAAGGAACTCATTTTACAGAGGTTAAAGACAGAAAGAGGGTACATTAGAAGAATATTATGCTTGGAATAGAACTCTCTTGGTAGATAAAACATGATTTCAGTGAAATTTTTAAATTTCTCTAAAGAGTATATGAAGAAGCAGATTACTGCCTTTCATTGATTCACAATCTAGAATTTTCTTCTTTAGAAATTATACTTTAGGAAGTTATTTTTATTTCTACCATGTAAAATCTATTATTTTTGGAAAACTCATCCTTCAGTTTCTATGACATCTTCTAATTTACAAACTTAGCTGCAATGTTTTATTTCTTTTGTTACCCTAGCAATATGAACATTCAAAACTATTGACATTCCAAGCCACACATAAAATCTAGATTGTATAAATTTCCTGACCTTGGTCTCCATTTCACAGCATTCCTGAATGCTCTCCCTGTCATAAGAACAAATATTCTTTGTTGTATATAAATGTTGCATACAATGACATTTTCAAGCAAATTCTTACAGTGCTACTTAAAAAAAATACCATTTTTGGCATGCTCTTAAAAGCAAAGACAAAATATACATATATTAGCGATTCAGTAGCAGGGACCAAAGATAATGTAAATTTTGTGCAATCAAAACACAAACTTTAAAAAACCAAGTATGAAGCTCTGAAAAATAATAACATTTAAGATAAAATAAGAAATTGGTTAGCAGGTTAAAAGCAGTGCACCTAAACAAGATTATCTGTATCTTCACTGAAATGTGGATACCTAACATGGGAAATATTCTGATTTAAACAATGGATTTTCAAAGAAACATTAAAATAAAACGGTGTTTGATGACAAAAAGATAATTTAATTTGAATTTTTGAAAATCTAGTATGACACTAATTGCATTGTGGTAACTAAGTTTTAAAGTATTTTAAAACTCCGTAAGAAATTTAACTCCATATACCCTAGTATCAATTGCTCTGCCAGAAAGAAAGAAAATGAACTGCTTAATTTTGAATATTAGGACTTATTTTACACGTAGATACTGATTTAAATATAATTGAAAATAGCATGGCTATTCTTTATGTGCAAAAATGCTAAATCATGAGCAAAATGAAAAAAGGAATCCTAACGTAATTTTGTACATTTAAAGTACACATTTTAAAAGACCATATGATCAGATCTATTATGTTGTTCCATCTGTGAAACTTAAGTATAAGGTAAAGGTACCAGGTTTTGAGAAAGAAAACCTACGCTTCAGACTTATCTCTTTAAGTATCAGTTTAAGAAATTTAAATAAGTCATTTAATTTTTCAGCTTTGTATCAGCCATTTAGTGAAACAGAATAACTGTTTCTTTAGCATGAAGGAGCTAATACATAGAAAAGCACTTTAATAGACTGTACAACACAGAGTAAATACAAGGAAACATGCTGTTATTATTTTATAATTTAGTAGATAGAACTAGTTCCTTCATTTCACATAGTCATTTATTGTAACAGATACCACAAAAAAGTTGGTTCTAATTATTTAATTTTTTAATTTTAGTGTTAAGAAGTCTGCTAGAATTTTTTCAATGTTAATTTCATTGTTAAATGTTTTAATCAATATATGGTATAAAATATAGTCTGATTATTTGATTCACATTTTTTGAAATCTAGGTCTACCTACACTTCTAAAATTAAGAACCAAAGTAACTATTTAAATAAGTCAACAACAAGGGAACTATAGTTTATACATAAAATAGCTTTAATTTCTTGTTGAAAGCTGTTTTTATAAGCCTATCTAATGTATACATACATACACACATGCACACACACACTCTATTTTCCATAGAGGGCCTTTCACTAATGAAAGCATCTTATGATACATATTCAAATTTTGTTTATTATTAACATTTAATGCAGAAAAATAGACAAATACAAAAGTATTACATTATTTGGAGATAATGTTTATTTTTTCAAGTATTTTGTCTTAAAAATATATCCAGGAATTCCAAAAATATTATTTATTATGACATGGTAAATTTTGTTAACACTGTGTATGTAGTCCTAATATTTACTCATATATCAATTATTTCACTTATACCAAAAAAAGTCTCAATATCAGTCATATTTAAGGTACTCAGCAAGTACTTTCCAGATACATATTTCAAATTTCATAGCTATTTTAATATTAGCATTTTTTAATTTATGCTATTTAAAGTTAGTCAAGGGTTAGTATTAGAATTCACTAAAATCTAACCAATGTAATTCTGTCATGACAGTAACAATTTTTGTGTTGATAGTCATTAAATTAAAGCTTTTTTGTAACTCTATGGCTTTTAGTTTATGTAATATCTTCATTACAAAATGAGATTTTAAGTGGTACTCTAAGTATTTTGTTAATCAATTATCCTATTCAGTCTGAATAAACCCGTTTAATTTTTGACTTTTTAGGTAAAGCAGAAATTAGTAACACATTAACAAAAACAAAGGAATTAGCATTATTATTAGAACATAATACATTATTAAAAGAAACATGAGAAAAAATTTAAGAATATATACATCACAAAGAATAATGGCCAACAGAATTAATAAATATGTTTTGTACAAAATATTATTCATAGATGAGTGATTGATAACAAAGGCAATCTTTTTCCAGGTTGAAATGGGGTCAGAAATAGATTATTTCAATAAAGAAAAGAATCAACAAGCTCATGAAAAAAGCTATTCTAAGTGTCATAGGTATGTTCTTCACCCATTGAGTGTTTGTGTTCAAAAAGAGGTAACTTTGAAATGGACATACAGAAAGACTCCACAGATTCCCACTATTATTGGATATATTTTAAGATAACAAAAATGCACTAGAATTAATATTAAAATTTTTCTTCTTACCACACACACAAAAAAAATGACCTCAGTTAAAATAAATTTCTAGAGATTAGTGGCCAACTGGGGTTAATGGCCTGAAACTATACTTTAGGTGATTAACTCCACCCAGCCATTCATTAATCCCCAGGAAATACTCAACTCTACAATTGTTATTGCTTAATTATAACCCAAATGAAACCATGAGAGATGAAAGCAGCAATGTGATTGGTTAATGTACAACAATTAAGTTCTCCATGAATGTACATATCAATTAAAACTGCATCAACTTTAAAAAAATCCATCCCTATATTTCTTTTCCATTTGCAGTTCATAACAGCAATAATGACTATGTTGCCGGGCATTTTCTGGGAATTAATGGCCAACGGATGTTAATGGTCCTTGGCTGTACCTTGAGCCATCCACTGCTGCTTGTTAGTCATTAATCCCTATGAAATGCCCAGCTATTGCTTAATTAACTTTACAATGCAGTTAATGCAGACACAACTCGATAGAAAGATTTTTATTTATAAGTTTCCAAAAAGCAAAACTTTCAACTAAAAAAAAAAAAAAAAAGCCTTGCAAAAATCCAGTTTCAGATTTCTGAAATATACATTGAAAACTAAGAATTGGGAGGTGATTTCAGCAAGGTGGAAGGCTAGGAGATCCCAGTACTCACCTCTCCAAGAAAAACTACAAAAGTAATAAGTAAACAACTACAAACTAGTGAAAATAACTCAGGGAAAGCTCTGGACTACAACAAAGCAGCAAAAACCCTGTGTAGCTCAAAAACCAAGGATGGCATCACAGAAAAGCAGAGGAAGCCTATTACCTGCATCACTCCATCCTCCAGTCCAGAGAAGCTTGGAGCCAGGAAGCATAGCCTCGGAGGAATTTCACCCCATGGGAAAGAACAGCTGGAGAACCCCAGCAAGACTCACAACTGTGGACTACTGCAGCCTTTGCTCTGTAGGTCTCCCAGAGTCTTCACTAACGCTGATCCCACTGACAGAGTTGCCTAGAGGCCATGCACAGAATCTATGCTGTGGGGCTGGAGCTGTTGCTAAGGTGAGACCTGCCTCAGAAGCTCCAGTTCCCGCTGTGTCCCACCATCTGAGATCTGAACACCACAACACCTTACCACACAGGGGAAGGGGACCAGAGCTGCCACTGTTCTGTGCCTCACCCCCATCCCAGATCAGAGTTCCGACCTGTCATGGCCAGGAAGTCCTGCCACAGCTCTAAGCCTAGATATACTATGAATAATTATATGCCAACAAACTGGATAACCTAGAAGAAATGGTGACATTTCTAGAAAAACACAACCTACCAAGACTGAATCACGAAGAAATAGAAAATATGAACAGACTGAGTAAGGAGACTGAATCAGTAATTTAAAATCTCCTATTACAGAAGGCCGAGGACTAAGTGGTTTCACTAGGGAACTCCACCAAATATTTAAATGAATGTTAACACTTGTCAAACTCTTCCCAAAAATTGAATAGAAACTCATTTTACGAAGAAAGCATTACCCTAATACCAAAGCCAGATAATGACACAATAAGAAAATTGTAGTAAGGACATTTTAGGAGAACCCAAGTAGTAAATATGTTCAAGTTATTAAGGTCTAACAATACATGTGTTTCTGTTAATATTATTCAAGCATAATATATATTTAAAGCATTCAAAATTGATCCAAATTGTAATAAAATCCTACCAGGGATTAATAAAATTACTATTTTTTCCTCCTTGCAAATCTTAAGTTCTGTTTTTGCTTTAATGTTGAAGGTTGAACAGTGAAATTAATGAAACAAAAAATTTAATTAAAATTAATTTTAGATTAATTTTACAAAGAGAATTAAGGGTGAAAAGGGCTGTGGGAAATAATGTATTTCAGATTGCACTTCAGAAATAACCTCAATTACCTTCAAGGAAGGAGATCTAGCCCATGGTAAATGATTATCCTAATTCCCTCAGTTACTTATTCTATGCCTATTTAGCATTATTATGTTTGTCAAGCCTATTTTTTCCACATTAAAACCTTACTGAAATAAGAAAAAGAACAGTGTTGTTTTTATGTGAGAACAGTTAAGAAAATCCCCTTCCCCTCACCCATGTGCCTTTTCTCTGTGAGGAATGAATCAGAGTTTGCAAACAGGTTCCATGAGTGGTAATCACTTACTTCTCTCAGAGTAGTTTAAACTTGATAAGTTTTAGCACCCATCCTTCCTCAAGGGAAAAAAAAGAAATCGCCTTAAATTGTAAACCTACTATTTTATTAGCCTATTAAGGAGAGTATTTTTCAACCCTACTAGCAGCTAATTAAAGGCACATAGTATCTGTCTCAAACCATCTGGTCAACTGGATGTTGCTGACAAATGTATCTGTTTTCATGCTGCATATAGTTAAACTTTTTAAGTTAATAAATACTTCACTATGGTAGAAAACTACCTGACTGATCACGTGGTATACCTCACCTGACAACGCGTGAGAGAGCCTCACCAATGCCTAAAATTAGCCCTGGCACGTAATTACAGCCTTCAGGAAAGACCAGCTCCAGAATGTACTTTCTTTCCTACAAAATCAAGACCCCTTAAATTACACAGATGAGTGTCACACATGCACATAATTGGAAAGTTAGGATTCTGTTTTTACCTGTTAAGCACGTAGTCTGCAAATGTAAGTATAATATGTATTACCACTTATTGTGTTTAATTTACACAGATCTTTACATTTTCTTGTTTTTCTGATTCCTATCCCCAAAATTCACAGATCTGCAGAAAATTTTGAAATGCCTTTGACAATGATATAAGCATTTGGACGAGGTTTGAGAAGGCCAACCAACCCAAGATTGAATGTTTTTGGTACATGCAAGCCCTACGTCCTAGCTCCATACTCTACTATTCAGATTTTACCTAATGTATCAATCAGTTAAAAAAAACTGACTACAGTATCTTTGAAAGAAACAAAATCTTTTTTATATCTACACAATTCCACAAATAACTAAGGACAAAACAAGCAAATTGAAAATTGGAGGTCAGTGACAAAATTCAGCCAGAAAATATGCTATTTTTATGCATATAGATTAAAAATTGAGTAAGTTGTGAAAACTTTAAAGTTGGGTATATTTGCATAAAATTTTATATTTTCAAACGTATTTTTTAAAAAACTAGCAAATCTAAGAAGGTTCACTGGAACTGTGTAAAGTCATCCCCTTTAGACAGAACCTGTATTCTCCAGTCCCCCCCCCACTCCTTATTGCCTCCCTAATATATTACACCCAGACAATTGTTGTTTACATTTCCATCCTACAAGGAAACAAATAGCTTCATAATTCTGGAGTGTGTGTATGCACTGGGATTTCTGATGAATATAAGGACTGCATGATATTCTCCTGCTCTAAATTCCTGCATATACCTTTTTTGAGCCTTTAGTCTTTCAAATGAAAATATCCCAGAATCAAAAGAGCTACGTTTTACTAAGAAAAGACAGGTTTAATTTTTCTTGTTTCTTCATTGTTGGAGAGTGACTTACACTTCCCAACTTGACTAATTCACCATTAAATTTAGGCTATTTAAATCCTAAAATCTATTAGAATATCTACAACCAGTATAGAATGGAGAAAAAGAGATTCCTTTCATTCTTTAAATGACTCTACCAAGAATTCAGATACAGCCCTTTTGCAAAAACAGTTCAAGTATTTTCAGTCAATTTCTGTTATTTTCACTTACCTATACACATATATTCCATCTCAGGGCCAGGAATTGCATTATGATTAATATCTTTAATTCAGCAATTATGATTAATTAGATTCTTTCATTCATGGAGTCACCCAAAGTATAGTATTTTTATGATAATGCATTAATATTTAAAATTTTCTGGAAATCCATCAGGATATTAGAGTTATATAAGAAATACGTTTCATAACCTTTAAAGCGCTACCCATTTCACTCGCAAAAATGCGTTTTTCTTTAGTTTGAGAAATCTTAATTAGCAGTGGTAATTAACTGTGGTATATGGAAGAAAAAGCATATAGGGTTGTGGGTCCCTAAATTGGCTAAGCTTCAGAGTCACCTGGGCCCTCACAAAAAAAATACTCCAAGACCCTATCTATGGAGATTCTGATCAAGTGGATCGGAGTAAATCAGTAAGTCAGAATCTCTCAGAGCAGTGCCCTGGCAATAGTATTTTAAGCTCTCCAAATGCTTATAATTTTCAGTGCGGTTGAGAACCTCTGGCCTAGATAAAAACAGTAACACTAAAATATTCCTCTCCTGTATTATTAGGATATTAATAAAACAAAACTGCTTAGTTCCAGTAATCAACTGTTAACTGGCCGTATTGAAACTGTGTTAAACACCACAGTAGATTCCTAGGAAGTGTTCCCCATCCTTGATGCCCTGCAATCTACTTGGGCATCAGGAGCTTAACATGCACGATATAGTATTAAACTGACAGTATTTAAATCAGCCCTTTTTCAGTAATTTTGTACTACCTAACTGGTCCTTCCATTCCTATCAGTTATGTAGTACCAAATTACCAAAGGCTTTGAAACGGAGGCAGAGAAGTGTGTACATTCTTTACTTGATGTAATAGTCAATGGGATATTTTTAAGCAAAGGAATTCCGTATAAATCCAATGTTTGCTAGTCAAAGGATTATTGGGGGAAATGAGACTATTTGCTCAGCAAATGCTATTGTTCTTTAGTTGTGAGCCTGTGAAGGTCTGAACAGGAACAATAGCCCAAATGGAGAAAAAGGTACTTGCCTAAGAAAATTTTCAAAGGATGACGGACAAAAAGCAAGGTGGTAGCGTAGAATCAATAACCATTCTTGTCTGAAGGAAGGTTAAAATAGTGCTTTCTCTGACAGAGACAAGAACACAGAAGCGTGAGAACAGACCGTATTTGGGGAGAAAAAAGGATTGGTTTAGATTTGCCAAAGTTAGCATGATGGGAAACACTTAACTGGAAATATTCAGAGCACAGCTGGGGATGTACTAAGGCAGCTTGAGTGAAAAAAGGTAAAGACACAGACAAGAATAGAAAATCAGGAATTTATCATTGAGATCTTTGTGTCTCAAGTCTCAGTCATACTTCAGGGGGCAAAGATCACTCTGTAAGTGATTTCTCTTAATAAAATAATACTGTATCAAAACATGTTAAATACAGAATGTTGAACACTGATTGCTAACAGATAATACCTTTCCTCTGAGTTTATTTTTTTCTTACAGAAACAATGTCTATTCACAAACAGCCAGTTTAAGTATTTCAAACTCACTTTTTATTGATCAAATGAATAAAAGAATACGGACTGCCTCAGGTAAATTATCTACCATTTCATTCAAAGTTTCTTTGCATGGCCTTTATTTATTTTATGGGTTTGCATAATACGGATTCACATACACAGTTTAATGCTCATTCCTCTGGGCTGGTTACCTAGCTGTCCTAATCACCCAGTAATTAAAATAAAAATGACTCCAGATAATTGGTAGTCTTCTCTAATTGAAAACTGGGCAGATAATCATTGGCCCAAGGAAATGCCCACTCTCATTCTATAATATGAAGTACCATCTGTCCATTAAATTATTCATTGTAAAATATTAACACATAAATGACTACTATAGGAGGATTATAAAAGTGGTCCTAGAAATTAATTTTTTTTTCATTTTGTTGACTCACCAATTTCTTTCTAGGGAACAGTAAGAAAATGTATTCTAGGGTTGATGGGAGAGGGGCAATAACTTTTGTCAAGCAACATGGCATGTTTAGAAGGCTTATAATGTTTACCTTCGCTATACAAAGTATTTGCCCTCCAGTGAATAACAAATATTGAACCAATAAACTAGAAAAAAATTACATAAAAATATTAAATCCATCTATACAGCTGAGAATTCCCTAAATCTTCATGTAATGATACACATTTACTTTCAGGGGAAGTAGAAGTAAAAGAGGAAAAGAAAGTAAGTTTAATAAAGCAACCTGGACTCTTAGAAACTGTCCAGGAGGCTAGAAAGTCCTTGGAACATACCTGGCACATACTGAAGAAGTACTCTGCCCTTCCTGAAAGGGTAATTCTATCTGAATGAACAAAGAGGGAGGGAATTCTTAAATACCTCAACAAACCCTGAAAACAACGTCAATATACCCTGACTGTGCACTCTGTTACAACAGTCTTTTTAGACACACTTGTACACAGCACATAATACTAGCAGCAGTATCTTCAGTTACAGAGGACAGAGATACAGTCACACATCTAACAACACAAAGTAGACAAGAGCAGCATGAATAGATTCTCCTTTCCCAAAGTCAATCCTAGCACTAAAAAAAAATTTCCTCCAAAATCCTCTATGCTGACTTATCTTGACATCTTGAGGATGTGTGATTTGTCTACCTGGTGGCATGAAATAAGCCTAGTGAAATGTATAACTGAATTTAAATGTGGATTGATGCTCTAGAAAGGTCAAAGCCCAATCCACATAAATACTCATCAACTGATTAGGCAGAAATTACTTAAAATACTTGGTAAGTCAAACTAGCTCAACAGCCATCTAAAAATTCAGGAAAAAACAGAACTGCAATGAAAGTGAAAAAAAAAAAAAACAAAAAAAAAAAAAAAAAAAAACCTCTCAATCATGTATTTCTTTGACAATCATAGAAAATAAGATATTTTCAGGATTTTGAATTTAGTATGCAAAAATTAACAAGGATAAGATTTTACTCTGGAAACCTTTGAAATATTTGCCTGTCTTGAAATATTTGCTCAGGTCTAAAAATGAAAGAAGCATTCCTTAAACCCTATCATCCACTGCCCAGTACAATGAAAAGATCAAGCTCAGTCCTGTTTCTCCTTCACAGAAGACTTAGTGATGGCAAGGTGTTATTACATTTCAATGCTAAGAGAAACTCCTTAAGAAATCACTTTATGAATCAAGATGAAGGAGAAAGCTTCTAAAATATAAAACTATAAATGAATGGTCTAGAATTATATGTGGCCAAGATCTGGGCTCTCTGAAAACTGAATGGAAATATGACTCTTACTCAGTTATGAAAAGCACAGTTTTATAGTTTTATGCTTAGTTTTAATAGGACTTTTTCTCCTCTAGACTGTTTTACGTACAAAGAAAAGTAGCATGTAAATCATGTTATTTCTGTTACAGAAAAGATGTACTTTTTCTAACAGTGAATTATCATGGATTATTTATACTAAGTCCCATGACATTAAAGTATGCTGCATACTTTTCTTCTTTATGAATGTATAAATGTAATTAGATTTTAAGTAACTTGAATAATCAAGATACAAAAATATTAAAATTACAAGAGAGATACATTACCATAGGGTAGACATTAGAGGAATGATAGGGAGCCTCTTTAGATAGTTAGCTAGATAGATAGATAGCTAGATAGGTAGATATGAATGGAGATACATATACACAAACTTACTATACAGTGTATGTTTGTGTTGTGTATGTTGAAACCTAACTCCCAATGTGATGGTAGGTCCTTTGAGAGGTGATTAAGTCCTGAGGGTGGAATCCCCATGGATGGGATTAGTGCCCTTATAAGAGAAACCCTAGAAAGCACCTTCACTCCTGCCATGTGAAGACACAATGAGAAGATGGCCATCTATGAATCAGTACGTGGGCTCTCAGCAGATGCAGAATCTGCTAGCACCTTGATCTTGAACTTTCCAGCCTCTAGAACTAAGAGAAATAAATGTCTGTTGTTTAAGCCACCTAGTCTGTGATATTCTTATAGCAGCTCAAATAGACTAAAAACTATATATATATATATATATATATACACACACACACAGAGAGAGAGACAGAGAGAAAGAGGAGAGAGTTTACTCTTTCAACTACCCTAAATGTTTATCATTTCCTTCCTTAATAAATTCAAACAAGAAGCAAATTCATTCATCAAAATTATCTATTGTCTGAAAAAGAAAACCAAATAAATGTTAAGTTTGTGTCCTATCTGACCCCCAAATTTAGGCCTGCTAAATATTTACATCTTCATTTGCTTTGGACAGCTGCTAAAATGTGCAATTTTCAGCACAGCTACACGTAAAATAATTCCTCTTAAAAATTACTTTGGTATTGAACTAAGCTAATGTTCAATGAAATCATATTTATTAGAGATCATAGAATAAATATCATTACTTAACCATAAAAAGTAAAACTATCATTTTAAGTGGTTCTAATGTTCCTTACATTGTGCTAGGCACTTTATATACATTATATCATTTAATTTTTGTAATAATCCCGTGCAGTAGATGTTATTTTCCTATTCTATGATTTAGAATACTCTGGCAAAAAGAAGATTAATAATTTGCCCAGTGTTACATAGCTTATAAATGGCTGAGCTGTATTTTATCTTAGGGCTGACTGACCTCAGATTTAAATCTCTCTCTACCATAGCAGAGAATCTCCCCAATTAAGTTTCCTAGAGCAGACTGCTGGCTGTTTACCAAAGCCACTTCTAAGCACACAGCTTGAACGTATTTCCCTTGGAGTTGGGTATGTCAATGAATTAAATTCTAGCCAAGAGAATATGGGCAAAAATAGTGTATGCCACTTTCAGGTTTATTTAGCTCATAGAAACATCTCACATGCAACCTTCCATTCTATTTTCCCCCATCTAGCTGCAGACATCCATCAGGCTACACTGAAAACCATATGAAGACGGTAGGACTCAAGGCAGAAGTTCAACCAGGAACATCTTAATTGAACTGCTATAAACCTACTGAGTTAAGCTGCTATTATATAAAGGTTTTGTGTTTCATCAGCTAGTATTACTCTAACTAATACAAGTTATGTCATCTTGCATTTACTAAATCAAAATACAATTTTGACTCGTTTTTAATAAAAATATATCAATTAAAAGTTAAAATTTATTTCCCTGATAATCTAAACTTTGTCCTGGTAACATCCTGTGATAGTACGACCTCTCCTCCTGAGAAACACAGATGTTAAGTAAAAATAGTAATTTGAAGACAGAAAGTCCAAATGAACTGCATTTTTATCACTTCAAAAGCAAACAGCATCCCAATGCAGTTTTGAAGTGATATCAAGATTTTTTTTTCTTTTAGCAAATTTAGGTGTCAGGGATAATAAATGAATCATTTGATGCACATAATACTTTAAAGAAATCAGTGTAAGCCCCCAAAGGAAAAAAGCAACAGCATACTCAGAAGCATTTCATCATTTGAAGTTGATATAACAATGCTGACAAGTACAAAAGATAACTACTTTGTTCTGTCACGCCGTGTCATGTTGTAGAAAACACAAAGTATTATGCGACCTTTAGAAGAACAGCCAAAAAGTAGCTTGCTTTGTGATGCTTAACGTGGATATATTTGAATGTTTGAAGGTCTTGATTTTTGCCAGTTGTGGCCAAAGTTATGTCCTGGAGGATCTCAGGCAAGAAAAGAATGCTAATGCATTAAACAAGTGTAAGGGGAAAGACTTTAAGGAAAAATTACTGCTTTGTGAAAACCAAAACTAGTTATTAAGTATCTATGTGTATGTAGGTTCCTTGAAATGTCCCATCCATTAAATATTTGTTCCAAAACTGGCCTATATATACATATATATTGGCCATGGTTGGCATTGGACCATATGGAGATGTTCTCCTAACCCTTTTTTTTTTTTTTACACTCCTTTTTCAAGTATTCACTACTTCTCATGTTCCTCTCTGACTGACTAGAGACTACTGCTACAACTGCCCTGCCTCAAATGATGATCAAATTTTAGTATAGTACAGAGTCCTGATACAGGGTCCTTACAGATTAGAAGATGGCACATATGAGTGATAGGTAGCTGGCTATTAAGTCTTACCTTTAGATATACATCACCACTTCCAAAAATCTTGGTTATATTTTATTAGGCACTTCTTCTATGGTTAACTTCTTAACTCAAGGGAATAACTAATATAGACAATTTCAGCCCTCTAGGTCAGTATTCTTTAAAATAAGTTTATGGATAATATGCATTGGAATTATCTGAAGATATACAGTTTAATCTCTAGAGTAAGCAATGAAAATAATCAAAAAAGTATACTGAAAAAGCCTATAGGAGATATGATAGAATAATAATAATAATAATAATAATAATAATAATAATAATAATAATAATAATATGACACAAGTAATGAAGTCTTTTGTTTCTGACCCGAGACTCTCTTTTCTTCTAACACCATCAAGATACAGTAGCAGACTACTTATCAGTATGTAAGCAGGGTAAAATCAAGTCTCAAACCAAACATATATTATTAAATAGAAATCAAGTTCAATTAACTTTAACATCATCAAACTGACTGGTCAATATATAAAAACAAACTATTAAACATAATTTACTTATGAGCTTGTGGACTGCATCATAACTGAGCAGTCACATTTTATGGGTCAGTTATTCTACAGAAAAAAATTTTAAATTTCTGATTTCTTGTTCAAATGCAAAGATATCTAAAAAGGAGCCAATTTCACAGTATGTGTGCATATCAAATCATCACATTGCACACCTTAAACTTACATAATGTTATATGTCAATTATATCTCAAGCTGGGAGAAATAAAAAGAAGCTAAATACTTATATTTAAAGGCATAAGGTTCTTTATCCACTTAATAATCACGGAGTTAACATAGATAGCTAGAATGCTATTAGAGAACCCAAGGTCACTATAAATCTAATCTCTTAAATAGTATGCAGGGTCCAGGAGTTTCTAAATATACATGTTCAGAATATATAATTTATATATATAGATAGTTATCATAGTGGGTAATGACCCTAATTTCATCATTCTTGAACATTTTCTTTGGCAATCTTTCTAAAAGGCTCTTAAAATTCACAATGGCAATTATGCAGTCTTTCTTCAAGCACTTCCTTGAGCTTAAAAAAAAAAAGAAGAGTATATATTTCTTAAATTTTTCCCATATTGCTTTCACTGCAACTCCAAATGTCTTCTTCTTTGGCATTTGCCAATTCCAATAATCAATTGCTTCTGTACTTTCAAGTCTGCCAAGAACCTCTGAAAAAACTGTGAGTCTTCGAACTATTGTGACAATTATTTATTTTCTAATATCCTTAGTCTTTGCATCATTTCTTATTATTCCTTTTCATATATGCTAAAATTCTAGTTCCTTTTTCCTGAAGTTTCTCTTTCCAGAATATTTCCCTAAAAATAGAAGCTGGGAACAGCCTACATAAAACTTTGCACATAGTATTTCGCCAATACCTTTGGAAATGATGATAAATAAGTAATTATCTTAAAACTCTATTATCTCAGCATAAGTCCAAAGCAAATAATTATAAAATTAAAAAAATCCCAGAGTGAAAATATGTAGAAATAAGTGAGATTGGGAAGTTTTCTGTACCATTTCATGACATGTTATTACAATTTCCCTTGTATTATGACTTGTATAACTTGCCATGTGCTTTTCATAAAATTGCTTAAATAATGCTAAGGTCTTAACTAATAGTAATGAGGTCAAGTTCTGCTGATGTTAGTATTGGTCAATATTCAAATATCTTCCTCAGTCTGGCATCACAGGAAATTAATAATACTAATGTTTAATTTTTTACAAAAATCATTGCGGTGTTCTGTGATCCATCATCATGAATTGTCACTACTAGAAATATTTGTAAATAATCTATTTTTTAAAAGTTTATGTTCCATATTCCTAATATGAAGTAGCACAATGGGAAGAACTCCATGTAGCTTTGAAGTCAGACAAACATGAATTTAAATACTGCCTTCACTATTGACTGTGTAAACTTAAGTAAATCACTGTCCTTTAAACATCCTCATTTATTCATCGGTGGCATGGGGATAAAAATTCCTACTATGCGGGATGTTTTTCAGATTCTAATGAAATATTTTATGTAAAGCATCCATCACAAATCCTGGTATACAGTGTATATTCCAAAAATAGTGGAAAAAAATTATTGTTACTGATACTACAAACTGATTAATTATTAGGTAAGTTAGACATTGTGGATATATGCACATGAGTTTCATTTTCATTTGAGATTATGTGATCCTAATAAAATAGTTTACTAAACTTGGGATCTTTAGACTATTTTCAACGCTTAATTAACAAGTAATTAACAATGAAATATCCCAAGAATTTGTTACCAGCTATCATCATGTAGCATGCAGTTAAAGAAACATTTAAAGTGTAACATTAAATAAACTTAACATGTCTATAATTAGAAACAATTTAAATCTGAAAAGACATGTCACAACTATTTCAGTTCACTCAGCTCTCAATGTATTTATTTATATAGTTAATTTACATAACAGCTACTAGACATGACAGAAAGACATAGTAATTTAGTTATAGGTAAGATAATTACATAACTATGACTATCTAATAGATTAATTCAACAATAAATTTGTGTAATTTCCAATATGACTACTGTGTAATACAAATAAAACTAAAGTGTAAAGAAGTCTACATGTTTATGTAAATTAAACCACAGAAGTAATAAATTGGTTTGACAAGGTACAGAAGAGAGGAGAAAAGTCTATAAAGGTAGGTCAAACATTTTAAAACATTTTACAGATTAAGATCTTAATGACCTTGTCACCTCACATCTCATGGTCCTAGGCTGTAAATAGGATTTGGTTAAAGGGTTTTTCATAATCAATGAAACTATTTGTTAAGACATTTAAACAGTCACAGAAGAAACAAGTTTTAATACAACATGGCACAGTAGGAATGGATTGAGTTATCAGGCTATGAAATTCTTAACTAATAGGAGACCACTTAATTACCAGTAGGTAGAATTATAAGGCAATTAACATTTTATGCATGATAATTCTCTGATGGAAAAGCCTAAAATCATGAGTCTTTCTTCAACATTTTAAGTGGGACATTTGCTAACATAGTATAACACCTCATTCATGTTCCACCAGTAAAATCTTTATCTGAAAATAAATACTTTAAAAAGGGAAGAAAACAATTATTCTTTCTCCAAATTAAGTATTTCTACCTGCCAACATATTAAAAAGTTTGACTCAATATCAATGTATAAAACCAAAGATGCCACTACAGTTTTAATTTCCTTTTTTGTCTCTTCTAAAACCATTTTAAGCCTTGCAAACAGCATGCCTTTTTGACAAAAACTGATAAACATTTTATACAAGGCTTCCAAAGGCAAACTTTGTGGGAAGTAAAACTCTAACCTAACCACAAAGTTTCATGACAGTCAAACAACCTCACCTAAAATTCAAGTATAGTGTTCAAGATATCCAGTGGAAGAGCCAGAGAGTTTTATTGTTTCTCTTGTAACTATTTCAAAATTTAGGACAAATTTAGAACAATAAATTGTCTTATTAATCTGTACAACAGATACGTATATCTGTGTTGCCTGTAACTCTAAGCAACCTACCTCTTAGTCGTCAGTCCCCATTCTCACATCTCTTTCAGACATAGATTCTCTAACACTAATAGAGCCCTAATTTTTCCTTTAGACCATTCTATTTCTTCCTAATGTCCACAAAGGGAGAATCAAAGTAAGGAGGAAGACATTTGAACGAATCTGCTACTTATGCAGCTGAACAAGTCAGTCAGGGTATTGCTTTTGAACATTTAAGGCTTGTAAGTTAAAACAGTTTGGATTTAAATGGCCTTAAAAAAAAATAAGGAGTTTAATATATTGTATATAGAAGGTCCAGAGACAGAGATATTCCAGAGTTGGTTCATGGTCTCAACAAGGGTCATTGAGAATCTAGGTGTCTTCTGTCTCCCCACTTTTTCTTTGGGCTCACTGATGTCTTCACCTGCAATCGCAGGATAGACCGTCTCAGCTCCAGGTGTCACATGCTGATATGATAAATTCTAGCCAAAAAAAGGACTGTTTCCCCTTTGTATCTCTTTTCCTTAGTGAAAGAACCTTCTCCTTAAAGCCCATCAGACACCCCCTTTCACTAACCAGAATTCTATCCCATTTTTATATCTGAATCAAGCCCTGGGATGGGAAATGAAATGAGGATAACTGGTTTAGGCTAATTATGATTCTTCTCCCAGGGGTAGGGAACAACTCAACTAAATTTTACCTGAGATATTCACCAGTAGTTCCTACCCCATGTCTTTGGAGTCAGGCAAAATTTGACTTAAATCCCCATTTCATACCTTATTAAGTCTTTCACTTTATGCAACTACTTAATTTGAGTATCACCATTCTTTTTGAGAGATATAGGTTGACACATAGGATACAGATACCAATACAGATATGATGTATTTTTAAATAGGTGTGTATTGTCAGAAATATAAAGATAGTTCATGTGATAATGCCTAGCACAGAGCCTGATATGTGGTAGAATCCAGCAAATATTATTTTATTCTGTTCTCTTTACTCCGTGGACCCTCATTTCCCTCATTCCCACAACCAAAGCCCAATAACGTTCCAAGAAGTACAGCCTAAAATTGATTCTCTCCCCTAAACGTTCAAGTCTAAAAAGTCTTTTACTTGGTACTTTCATTCTACATATTCCACTATGACTTAAATATCAGGGTTGCCAAATACTAGTTTATTTGATCAGTGGATCATATACCCTGATTATAACACACATACACACATTCTTAATAGATGATAAATTCTGTAAGTCAAAACAGCATATAAACCTCATTGATTATTTTAAGAAACAAGCCTTCTGTTGAATATAAAAGGTTCCTTGTGAAATGTGTCTCTATATATTCAGTCTCATCTTTTGCCCATCCCTGACATGTTTATGCTTTAATCACACTGAATTAATTGTCCACTGTACTTTCCATGGTAATTTCCAGCTTCTTTAAATCTATTATTACAGGTTCCTCTGTCTGGAACATCCTCCTCACCATTCTTCATTTGACTCACAGTTGTTCATCTTCATGACTCATTTCAGAAACCATCTCCCCTGTAAAAATCTTTCCAACCTCCAGGTTGGGCTAAACATGCCTCTTTTTCACTGCAGAGCACCTTTTGCTTACCATTTATCATAAAACACTGAACGCAGCTATTTTTTCATCTGCCTTCTTCACTAGATTCTTTGACGTGTCCCTGACGCAATTCCTGGGACATAAGTAACCATTCAATAAATGTGTGTTGAATAAAATGAAATAAACTTGTTTCACAGATTCAGCACTCTGAAATGGAACACTAAAGACAAAGAACCTTATATAAATTCTGATAATTTACAAAACAGTATTAAAAACTTCACCTAAAATACTTTGATATAACAATACAGTAACATTTCTCAAGCACTTGCCATGAGCCAAATGTCATGCTCAGTGCTTTCTAAACATTTTCCTATGTAATCATCAGAACACCTTTGGGAAGTAGAAGCATTTTCCCCCCACTTTAAAGATACAAATACTAAGGCACAGAAAAGATCACACAGCTACAAAGTCACAAGCTTGGAACCTGAACTCAAGTTTCTTGAGCCTAAAATTTATGTTGTAGTTAGTAAGCTCTAGCGCAGAGACTATTTTCCATATATTACCTTATTTGTTAACCATTCTTAATTGAAAACCATCTCAGAGAGCTCCAAAACAATTAAACTTTATAGGAAAAGAGACAAAAACAACTTCTACAGACATGATAAGACAACAGAACACGTTACTCCAACTTTTTTTTCTCTCTTTATTGAAATTCATGCTTTTAGTTCACTATCAACAGCAACCATGTTAA
Source organism: Camelus dromedarius (assembly GCF_036321535.1). Classification (NCBI taxonomy): domain Eukaryota; kingdom Metazoa; phylum Chordata; class Mammalia; order Artiodactyla; family Camelidae; genus Camelus; species Camelus dromedarius. Next base: position 62,936,687 of record NC_087439.1, on the reverse strand, counting down.
TATAGGGCACCAAAATTGTTAAAATATGCTTTGCTGCACTGTGATAAAACCTCCAAAAAGAACTACTGACACTATTTCCTTAAAGAAAATGCCCAATTTTTAATATTGTACAATGGTACTATCTTCCTCCCTCTTAAAGTAGAATGTTAATGATTACATTTGTTACAAAGAAAGTTAAAAAGGTGCTCAAAACCAATAATATCCGCATTTATTAAATTTTCATTTTATTGTTTAAATACTAACCTGTTTATGTAATTTTCATCATTATTCAAATCCACTAGCTTTCACACACACATGAAACATTATATACCTACAGCAAATCTAGTAATATGTGTTGAAAATAAATTCATTGCTGCATTTAGAAGCAACCTGATACATAAAAGAAACAGGGAAAAAGCAACAATGTAAGTTTAGTCACCTAAGTATGTATTAGTGTAAACATTTCAGGAATATTGGAAGATTAATAGCTTCCGATATAGGGGACAAAAACTGTGGAAGTATTTTTTAAAAAGAGTATATAATATTTAATTTTAATATACATTGAGTAAACATTCACTAATTTATATACTGGAAAATGTAACATTATAAAAAAGAAATGACTGCAATTTCAGAAGTATCAAAATTTAAGCCTGTATGAAGAAAAGGAAAACAAATGCTTTTGGATATGCGTGTGACTGACAAGGGGTTAAAATCCAAAGTATATAAACAGCTTATACAATTCAGTATCAAAAAAGCAAACAACTTGATCAAAAAGTGGTCAGAAGACATGAATAGACATTTTTCCAAAGAAAACATGCAGATGCTAAAAGGCACATAAAAAGATGTTCAACATCACTATTAGAGAAATGCAAGTCAAAATAAGATTATCATCTCAATTATCTCACTTTGTCAGAAGGGCAATCATCAAAATGTCTACAAGCAACAAATGCTAAAGAGGATGTAGAAAAAAGGGAACCCTTGTACATTATTGGTGGGAATGTAAATTGGTGCAGCCACTATGGAAACAGTATGCAGTTTCCTTAAAAAGCTAAAAAAGAACTACCATATGATCTGGCAATTCCACTCCTGGATATATCTAGGGAAAAAATGAAAACACTAATTCAAAAAGATATTTGCACCCCAATGTTCATTGCAGCACTATTTACAAAATATGCCAAGATATGGAAGCAACACAAGCATCCATCAACAGACAAATGGATAAAGATGATGTGAAGCATGTGCCTGTGTGTGTATAAAGTGGAATATTATTCAGCCATAAAAAATGAAAATCTCCTATTTGCAGCAATATGGATAGACCTAGAGAATATTATGCTTACTGAAATAAGTGAGACAAAGACAAATACTATATGATTTCACTTATTCATGAACTCTGAAAGATAAAACAAACAAATGAATATAGCACAAAAAAAAAAAAAAACAGTCTCACAGATATAGAAAACAAACTAGTGGTTACCAGTGAAGAGACAATAGGGGTAAGGGCAAGAGAGAGGTATAGAATTAAGAGATACAAACTACTATGTATAAAATAGGTAAGTAATGAAGATACATTATAGAGCACAGGGAATCACAGTCATTTTGTAATAAACTTTTAATGGACTATAATCTATAAAAATATTAAATTGTTATTCTGTACACTTGAAACTATTTTAAATTAACTATACTTCAATAAACAAAAGAAAAACAAAGGTCAACATAAAAGAATTGAATAAAGTGTCCAAATAATAAAAATGTACCACTAAATTTGTTGGTATAAATAAGAATTCCAGATATGAAACTATGTTAAATACAAAACCTAGTTTGAAGCAGAACAGAAAATATCATAACATTTTCATAAAAATTACACACACAGATACATACACTCACATACATATCAAAAGGTATTTATCAACAATTTATCAGTGCAAGCATTAGTAGTGGTTATCCCTAAATGGTGAGATTAAAAATTATTTCCTCATTTTCTATATACTAATTTTTCTGAATGATTATTTTAATAATATAAAAATTATGTTTTAAATGTGCAAAAGAGAATACAGTGTAAGAACTGTCTATTGATCTAGTTCTCCATTTGTATAGAATGGTTGCAGGGGTAACAGAAAACTGTCATATGATATGAATTCCAGTTTCTTCCACTGACTAGCTACCTATTCTAGGCAAACAACTTCTCTGAGTCTTACATTTATTTTCTGTAAAATAAAATACCTTGAAAATTATTTTCAGAACTCTTTCTGCAAACAATACCAAGGCATGTATATGAGAAACAGAGCAAATGTTAAAATGTATTTAACATGGTAATCTGCAAGCTCAGTAGAGGGCTGAATTTATATGTGCTTTTTTATAATATCACCCAGAGGTTCTAAGTGTGGTTGTTACTGAGGTTCTTTTGTGCATGATACATATAACAAATCCTATAACCCTGACTTTCTGTAATGATTAAAATAAACTAATTGTGGAGCCAGGGCCAAATATCCTTGGTCTCTTAACATCAAGCTGTCTTCTTCCACTGCTGTGCAATGCCTGTTGGGTGCTGGACAAATGAACTGCTAGGCAGAATGTATAAATAAGTACAATGGACTGAACCCCATTGAAGCATATTTGCACAACTTCTGTAAATTTTGATGTGAGGTAAGTCTGAGCATTAATTTCAGGCCCACAATCACTGCAAATTTTTCTATATTCTCTGTATTACATCCATTGAAAGTCATAGAACAACTGAATCACAGCTAAAAACTCAAAATTACCAACTTTTACGATTTTCATTGAGAATGAATTTAAAGGTCTTAGTTCGTTCTACAGCATATGATTTATTTTTTCTTTATTGGTTTTAATTTATTTTAATTGTTTACAATTAATTTTTTTTAGAAAGAGTAGAGGACAATGTGAAGAAAATGATATTCTCATGTCTTCAATTAGAAATGTTAAAACATACATTGCCATCCTTGTCCAAAAACTGTATTTGTTCTTGCTGCATCATTATGTTCAATTAATAAAATTTTTTCAATATATTTTGCCAATTGACAAAAAGTTAACAGAAAAACATATACAATTGAGGGAAATAGCAACATACTATTTATGATATATCTACCACACCATTATTATCAGTGACTAAATGAACATTTAGGGTACAAGGCAGTGTGAGTGGTAAATTCAACGTAGTAAAAATAGTCAATGTAAACTTCCCCTTGTTAGCATGAGAGTGACTGCAGTCCAAGGTCGGTTCTTTTCTTTCTTTCTCTTCTCTCTTCTCTCTCCAGCCATGGAAATAGAGCTCAGTTATTTCTGCATGGATGCAAGGTGAATGAGGCTGTCGCTTCTCCTTGCAGTGCTATTTATTACAGGTCACTGACCTAATACAGCTATTTTTTAAATGAAAAAAAAAGTTATATAGCATTATCTCACTTACTCGGGTATTTGAGAGGAATGTGCAGTGTTATTTATACAGAAATCTGCCAACCAAGAGGCATCATCTTGCTTTGAAGGGCCTCCTGCTGGCAAACTGAGCAACCCTGTTATTATAAGAATTAAAATGCTGCACACTGTATGAATGAAAACATTAACAGTCCTATAGTGTGAAGCTGTTTGGATTTTCAACGTATAAAAATACATTATTCCAATAAGGACAAAACATAGAAAAGAAAGCTTCAAAATGTATCACTAATTGGGATTATCTATGTAGTTTCATTGTTCTCAGCTATGATATACATACATTATATACATATTTAACCCATAGTTTCCGGTGACAAGATAACAGACCTACTTTGGCCATAAACCAGTCTAATGCACTAATAAATTAATTGATAAGGAACCGGTTTTCTCAATTTACAGTTTAAAAGACAGGGAGTCCATGCCTAGAAAAATAATCTTAGAAAGCATAGTTCTAATCATTGTCTCTGATCTCAACACAGATATGACAGCAACTAGGTCTTCCTCCATAATGCCCTCACTGCAAATTATATTCAAGAATGAATGTTATTTCTTGATTACAAATTATATAATTTCATCTCAGAATTTCCCAAGACCCACCTAAAAGTCTTAGGAAATAACTGAGCATTTAACAGCATCAGGGCTAATAAATATACTTTAACATTTGCATACTTAAAAAACTACAGAGCATAACACAATGCACTCAGAGAACTGCAGTGATGCACGGAGCCACTAAGAAACAAAACGTTTTGTGTAAAAATAAGCCATTTAGGGCACCATAAGCCCCAGTAGGTACAATTTGATCCTTGTTGTGAAGGGCAACTTTGGCAATTCACTTATACTTAATAACTTCTAAATAGCTGAGTGAATAGAGAGCTCAAGTACTACATGAGCTTGTTCACAGTTGAACTATACAAATAGGAGGGAGACTGGCAAAAAGAAATTAACTACTATGCTGAGACAGTATCTCCAGATCTAAGTCCTGCTGGAGAAACAGTGATCAGGGGAGGGGGCGGGGGTGAATGCAAGGTCTTAGGACACAAATAGTTGCATGTCAGGCACTAATCCTAGAGAAGATTTCTTTCACAAGTCCTGAGACTATTCCAAATAGGGATCACAGTCAAAAGGGACAGCTGTTTATAGCCTTCTCTGAAAATAGTTATTTGGGACTACCACTGCTGCCATTCCTGTGTGTTCCCAAAATCATATGCACTGATGTTCCTAATCAAGATTTCTAGTGGAGAATTAAAAAAACCTATAAAACCTGTTTTCCTAAATTTTATTTCTCAAAGTGCAAACAAATCCAGAGAAGCTTGGTATCCTTCCTTTTATCAATATAATGTAGTATAGATCATTCATCTCTGAATTTTTTAAAAAGTATAATAAATGCTACTCAACTGGAATATTTTAAAATTTTATCACTATTAGAAACATAAGAAATATTATTTAAAATATGAGTTACAAGGAGTATATATACTATAGCTATACCAAAATTTAATCAAATAATGCATACAACTTAACTCTCTTTCTGGAAACACAGAAAATCACGTTATTTTTCAGGAATACATTGATGGTGGTAGTACCCTTGGTGATATCAAAGCTACTGCATGAAATGATAAAGGGTAAATAAAATGGCTATTGGAAATTGGCCCCACTAAATCTAAGGAATATGATTCATTTTAAAAATCAATAGTTTTTTGCTTTTAAGCTATATTAATTTCAGGCAGATTTTTCCACAGACAACCCGTCTTAGTATATTTGCAAAAACTAAATAAGCAAACAAAATAATTTAAAATAAAATGAAACAAAAGTTAGAAATCCAAAGTGCTACACATAAAGACATATATATACACACACACACACACACATATATACACACACAAGAAAAGACTACTGAAGGAAATGAGTGACAATTAGAATCACGGCAAACTCTTCCTAATGCACAAGTGGAAAATGGGAAGTAGGGGTTGGGGCAGTTAATTCATAAATGCATGGAACCCTAACAAATACTATAATATTTAAAAATTAGGATGTATTTTAAATAAGAAAGACAAAATCAGTAACAAAATTGATAGACACTGACTGTCCTTTCAAATGGGAAAGGCACTCTAGACTGGTTTTTAAGTAGGCTATTGACTGGCAGTGAAAGATTAAGACTGCTTTGTAAGAGTAGAATGAGTTGGTTCCTGATTCATGGATGCAATTAGAACCACTCAGGGGTGGAGGACAACAGGATCTAAAACAAAAGCCAGCACGGTGTGAGATAAAGGAAGGAGAGACTGGCTGAATGTTATGTGGTGGTCATTTGGTCACTAGCAGTCTCATTTACCCTGTTCAGTATCCCTGCTTTTCTCATAAACTCAGCATACTGTCTTTCTTCAAACTGAAACCTTGAATGCTAATTACTCTCATTTCTATTATTTCATCACTCTCATTGTAGAATAGGACTAATCCAAACTATACCACCAAGCACCTGGTTAAGGGTTACCATAGTAACAACTATTGTCATTTATGGAATATATTCATAGAGTTTGATCTGTTCATAGTATCTTTAAAATATATCAGGACATCTTAGATAAATCTTTAAAAATGTCTTTGATTCAAATATGTAGATAACACATTTTCCTCTAAATTTGTGATGAACCACAGGTTAAAGAGAATGTCATAATCATGACAAATAATCACAAAATTATTGGAGGAAAATTGGTGGTGTTGACCTGGATTATGGTTTAAGATTCCAGTTTCAGTCTGCATTTAAGTAAAAATTAAAGTTGTAGCTACATGAAATCTTGATTCCCAAATTCAACACCTGCATCTAAAATACATTTAAAATGTATGAAGACAGTGGCATGCGAAAGTTATTTTGTTGTATCACTACCCTCTTAATTTCAAGGTCTTAATTTCAAGTGTGTCCCAGAAAGTCTGATACAAACCTAATCATATATCCTTATTGCCCATATTATTCTGAAGCACCACCTGTCAGCTGAATAACATAATGGCATGTGATGGAGCTTGTGAAGCAAATTTTTCTGTGTCTCTCAGTCTAAAGATGATAGCCTAACATATATATATATATATAATCTGTGTGTGTGTTTGTGTATTCACCAAAATGGGCAATTCACAGCATCCTTGTAAGTTTCCAGATTGGTAAGGTAACTGTTTTCTTGATCTAATGACCTGGGCAATTGTGAGGTTGAGGTTGTTGCCGCACAGCAAGAAGTAAACTTTAGAAGAGCAAAAACTGACTTTCCCATTAGTAATACTGTTTTGGGGTGTTTCACTATAAGTCAGCAAGTGAGCACAGCTGGTACAGCTCTGTGAATTTAGAATTTTATGACACTATGCACAGCTTTGTCTGATTCCTTAATTATCTAAATAAATGTATAAAAACCATGATATAGAGAAAGAATTTAATAATCACACAATTTGTAGACTGCCTTCTTTTTAGCAAAATCTGTTCAATATTTGTAGATAGATATTGAAGATTCTGCTCTAGTGTGCAGAATTTTCTCCAAAAATACATTCAATCATATATTATATTAGTTGTGCACTATCTTGAAAAGTTTAAATGCCTATAAAATGTAACATAAAAAGTTATCTCATGAATTTGATTAAAAACCATTTTCTCTTGAAGGCGCTTTAAAAAACAATAAGGATGAAAGGACAGAGGATTTGAGTTTGCCAGGTAAACATAAATCTTTGGAACAAAACTGTCTCTCTAAGCTCTTTTTTTTTTAATACCAAAACTATAAAAAAAAGAATATGAAGGAAAAATGATTTGAGAAAAACGGCCCCTTCCCAGGAGCCAAATTCTTTCCCCGAAAGTCTACTGACAGTACTTCATGCTTGTCCGTATACACAATGATTCTGCAGACCAATGTTGCATCACCTGTTTTTAATCAAAGGACATAGAACTGATGTTCAAATCATGAGAAAGTGTAAGTCCATGGTCTTCTCATATTTAACATTTTGTAACTCTAACCGCATGATGCTTTTTTTTTGCTTTTATCTGACTTAGCTATCATACTAATAATAGTAAAATTATAGTTACACATATTAACACTTACTGAGCATCTAAGTGATAGATAATATTTTACACGTACTATCTCACTTAATCCTCACAACTATGAGGTTTATCTTAATATTGATTCCATTTTTAGATGAGAAAATTGAAGCTTAAAAATATTAAGTGATTAACACATCTTTACATGGTTAGGATTCAAACCTGGGCTACTTAATTAAGCCCCTCTATTTAACCTCTACTTCAACTCTTTGCAATATTTTACTTAATGTTATCAATCTTAAAAAGTGACTAAACTGATTACTCTACTTGAAGTATTATAAATGTACTGAAATTATGTGACAATAGAAAAGCAGCATAAATTGTTAATATACTTAATCTTGCTTCCAAGTTTTACATATTCACAAATACATGTGATTATCAATAATTATTGCGCATATCAGATAAAATAACTGTTAATGGCTTAAAATAGTTAACAAATGAATATATTGTCAACATCCTTCTCACAGGTTTTAGTTTATTTTCATATATAAAACATTGTTGTTTGGACCACGGGAAACTGATAGGAGCTTAAGCATTGCTGATTTGTCACTTGCACAGATGTTTGCCATCTGGCAAATTATTACATCTCTCTAACCTTGTTTTCTCGACTGTAAAATGAGGACAGTATTGACCATGTTGTGAAGATTAGATGAGATACTGTATAGAAGTGCTTTCCATCACAGTAGGTCTTTAATAAATATTAGATATTATGACTTGTTGGCTTTGTAATCAATGAAGAACTACTTGTGTTTTACTGAAATGTATATATACCAATTAAGATTTTAAAAGCACATTAAATTGTGAAAAGAGAAAATTAAAATCTTGGACAGCTTTAGTCAGGGACACTGATATCCAAGGAGAGACACCCAGCAGGCAGCAGCAACAGGAAGGGTTGGAGTTCTAGAGAGTCAGGAAGGAACTCAGAATAATCTGAGCTGAGCCCGGGGGAGGGATCCAGAAACTGAGACAACAGGCACTGAAGAGGACCAAGGGCAGAAAGAAGCTTGAGAGAGACTTACGTTTGTTGAGTGGGTTATCTTCACTCATTGTTTTTTTTAATGACAGATAACCAAAATCTTAAGTCTAAAGTATAACCAGTAACAGCCAAGCAGATTGTTAGATTATTGCCTCTATTGAGAACTGGCTCTGCAATCTTGGCCAGTTAGTTAATTTTGAGCCTCAGTTTCCTTACCTTTAAAATGAAGTTAATACCACCTACCATGTACTGAAACACCGGAAACTGGGAAACTAAGGAAACTAAGAAAACTAAGGAAAGCAATGCCTAAAAGTACCAGCACAGCCACAGTGCCTGGTGCAGAGGAGGCATTAAAATGGATATTGACAGCAGGCAGTGAGGGAAGGTGGTAAATCAAAAAGACTTCCAGCAGAAGGCAGTACATAACAGGAATGCAGTTTTCATACCAGGAGAACCTAAAAGAATGTTACACAATCGAAAAAAATAAAACATTTCATTTAGTGTCGGTCTTACAGTATAGATCCAAAAGACGTAATAAAAGAGACAGAAATGTCAAAGGCCTTGAAATAAAATATTTCCAGAGCTGACTAATTAAGGTTTACTTTATGTAACCCAGTGAGGCATGCATATGTGCCTCCATCTTTTTATATCCTTTTGATTTTCAGTCCCTTTAGAAAAGTGCTTCTCTTTTGCTCTGATTTCTCAACACTTTGCCCTCCACTCAGAACTAGATGTCCAGTATTCTGTGTGGTTTTGAAAACTGAGAATGATGTATTTGTTATAGTACACTGCCTTAGAGATGTGAATGTCTAATATAAGGACTACTGAGAAAAAAAATAAGAGCAAAATATTTTATACTTAAGGAAAACCACCTTTAGAAGACCCTTCACATGTTTACCCACCTATTAAGGACAGGTAGGGCAGTGAAAAGCATTTGGGTGGGGAACCCAGCCAGAGAGACAGAGGGTAGCTTTTATTGCCTCTGTTTTTCAGAGACCAGGAAAGGCTATTTGGGCATGGCGCATTTGTGACATGGGTGGGAAGGGCCCTCAGAGGCCACGGAACCCAAAGCCCACCCCCTAAACTTCACCGACCAGTTGTTCCTCAGCTGCCTCATGCACTCCTTTTCAACACAGAAGAGGTTAGATCAGAGCTTACCACCCGACACACGAAGGAACTCACCACCTCCCAGAACAGGCCATTTTAACTCTGCGAAGCTCTAACTGTGAGAAACTCCTTGATGGTGCTTAACCGAAATCTGACGCCCTACAATTTCAAACAGCTGCTAATGTTTCTGTTCTCCAAGGCTACACAGAACAGTGCTAATCCCTCCGATACGTAACAGCCTTCCAACTTTTGAAGACAGTTATCCTGTCCCCTTCCCGAACCTCCTCTTTTCCAGGCCTGGCATCTCCTTCTTCCTTTAATCATTCCTCAAACAAAATGGAACTTCTCTATTTTGTTGTAATTATAGTTTTCTTCGCAACATAATGAACCACATGTCCAAATGTGAGTTACCAAAAATTATCATAATTAAGCTGATATGCACAATTTCTTCCACAATATTACATTTTAATTGCGTAAAAACAAACTTTTAATTGAATATTTTCTTATTCACCACAAATGAAAAGAATATGTGTGGTGCCCTCAAGGAATAGATCCAGGTCTTAAGTGACCTAAAACATACTTGTGGAGCAGCTGACACCATGCCAGATAAATTCTGTTCATTCTGGTTAATAATATAAGCATGTAGGATGTTCCTTGCCGCAGCATTACGGCAATCGCAAATTCAGACTGTTGTGATTGTTCAGCAGCCCGGTTTATGGACACACATCCCACACCAGCATCTGCAACCACTCTCAAGAAAATTCACAGCATCTGCTTTATTTGAGTCCTCTGGCCTGCCTCACTCGTGTGATTTTCTTAGGTTAATTCAGTATGTGAACCAGTGGCATCCTGTCTATTGTTTTTAGGCCATTTCCTTTCAAACTTTTAAGTCAAATAATGAAGTACCTATGCTGTGATACACAACACAGAAACATGCTTTCTTCAAACTGGCTGATGCTTAATGGTGGCAAAGTCAGTAACAGAGCATTCACATTCCTATTATTTTAAAATGCTTATGGCAAAATTTTTATTATGTGTAAGGGTAACATTCAAAGTATATAGTGACTATTGTGGCAAAGGCACATTAGAACACATCACAGCACATGCCAGAGCAGAGACCTAAGGTCCCTCATTGTGCAGGGTATTAATTCTTTAGCTGTTTGACCCAGGAAAGTCTGAGGCAGTGCTGCCAGGGGAGGGCTCTGTGAAAGCCAATCAGGTAAGAATGTATCTTAATATTTTAACAAACAGTAAAATCATAAGGAATATAGCACTTAGAAATTAGTCCTGGTAATGGAATACACCTTGTTGTTCATACCCTTATGCAAAGTTTTCTAGGATTTTGAAAATGCCAAGCGAAATTCTCAATATTCTTAGTAGAAATAAAAAAATAGACATGAAAGTTATTTGTTCATATATTTGAGGAGAAAGCATTGAAAAGCATTTGATCTTGACTTGGTATGAAATCAAAGATGTCTTTAGTTTAAAACCTTCATGTGCTATATCAGCACATATACAATTACTACAGACTTTAATCAAGAGAGAAGAGCTGTCTGAAAAAAATTAACCTTGAAATCACCACTGGAAATATGATGAGATGAACAATTCATGAATATGAGAATTATTCTCTATAGTGAGTTTGATTATGGAAAATGCAGGCTTCAGTCATGACAGATATATAAATAATATAACTCCGCAGATACCTTTACAATATACTATGATAGAAAAGACTTTTAGGGATGCTTCTTGAGATATTCTCAAACATGGGTATTATTGTACAATTCCTGGCTTTTTCTAGGGTCATATTTCCATCAAGTGTTACATGTTTTGTGACTTTTTTTTTTCCAGACAAGTTAGTCTCATTTAAAAATTCACTAAAATTTATTGTTCTGGTCAATGACACTTTCTTTTCCTTTTTTTTTATACAAAGCAAGGTTTGGGTTTTTTGTTTGCTTTGTTTTATAGTCCCTTCCTGATAATTACAGTAGAGCCCATCCTGTTGGCTTACACAGCAGATGAACGACTAGTTCCAGAATACACCTCTAACCATATACAAGACTCAAATTAGAAAATTACCATAAAATAATGGGGCTTCTAATTCACTCACACATAGCCAAAATCCTTGAATATCCAAAGCCCGCTATATATGTCCTTGAAACAAAGATATTTTGGATGTTTTGACATATCTTATTTTCAGCAGAAATGGAACAATTGAAATGTTTTTGGTTTTCCTTTTTTCTCATTAATAAATCTACCTTCACAATGCTCATCCTGCCAGTGAGAAATGTGGTACTTCCAGAAATTTATTTTTATATTGTCTATAAATATTGAGTGAAAGCTGTTAAACTGTGGGAGACAAACTTCATCTGTACCTTTCAAAGAGTGGCTGAGTCAGTTTGTAGGAGTGAAATACCATGTATCAGATCTAAATTTGCTGAACAAAATTAGCTGCATGCCATTCTGTTTTTCTTATCTCTTTCTTGGGCTCATGGTGTGCTAATTCTGGCCACAAGCAATAAAGTAAGTACAGAAAAAATAATAAATGTCCTTTTCATCAACAGTTGCCTAAAATGTTTTGTCTATTTCAACTTATCTCAAAGCTTTTTTTTATTTTCAAATTTCATTCTGCACTTAAAAAAAAGAAGAGAAAAAGGCCACTGAAGAATTATATCTGAATACCAATCACTTCAGTTTCCATTCATTCCAAGTACACTTTTAGAGGTTTCTATATATCACCAGGGACAATGGGGCTGCTAAATTTGAGGTTAAAACAACTGGGAAATATTATTAACTGTTTAATTGATATTTCTACATAGTAAAAGTATGACTTGAAATACTAATTCTGTTATTGTTACTTAAATGTGTTAATATATCAGTAGTTAAGATATTTCCAAATATCTGAGCTGAGTACTGATTTTAATTTAGATGTATCTTTTCTTTCCCAGCGAATAATGTCTATTGTAGTTAAAATGGTCACATTTAATGTAGCCAGAGGGTAAAAGTCAAAGACAGATTTTTATCTGCGCTAAATAACAAATGATTAAAAATTCAATGAGCTATATTTCAAGGGGTAGGGCCTTAGTAATATAGCTTTTATATAGCAAAACTGGCAAGATTCTTTAAACTCATGCCATTATAAACCAACCATTATAAAGTACAGAATTGCGTCAGAGACAGCATTACATGACCCATTTTAAAAACAAGATGTCAAAATAGATATGTACCTGAATTAGGAACGTTCATATTTAAAGTGGAAATATTCTGAAAACTATTTGTTTGGAATACATTATTTCATCTAAAGATACACTGAAGTGCTTTACAGTGTCATTTTATTCTTTATGACAATTTCTTTCTCAAGACAATACATTCTTCTACATTAATAGTGGACATTAACTCATGCAGTAGGAAAAATTAAAGATTATATAATGACACACAAAATTCACAGTAAATAAAACATAATACTACTTCTTAAAATGTACAATTTTCAAACATAGGCAGAAATACCATAAAGTTTTTCATAAAAGGCTTCAGTGCCTCTCTCTTGCATTAGTGTCTCCCAAGGCCCCGTACTTGGTTTGTATTTTTATCTCTGCATGGTTTTTAAAGATGTTTCCCAAACTGCATAAATGCAGGTCCCAAAATCTTGGATGTGCTCCTGTTTCTAAGTTATCTCAAGAAGAGAAGGCTTATGTGATAATTTCCTTAACACAGTACAATACACAGTACAGAAAAAGACCTCTGGAGAATACAATGGAGGAGGAGAAACACAGAGTAATCTAAAGGAAGGCTCCTCAAATGATAGATTTATTAGACAAGTTTCTTCATGTGGCTCCAGGGAAAGCCTCAAGAGCTGCTGACCTGATGGCAGAAGGATTTGGTGGGCTGAGCATCCCTTTCTCTCACAGTGGGGCAGGTAGAGCAGAGGAGCCACGCCTTTGAGAGGATCACTGGCTCCTGCGGCTGGGAGAAGCTGAGAAGGCGTGCAAGAAGAGTAGCAGCAGAAGGCGGAGCCAGCTGGCTCAGGGCAGGACAGACATGGAACTGTGCCGACGGATGCACCAGTCAGGCTTCACCCTTACATACTACTCTGTATCTCTACCTCCTCGTCTACAAATTAGGAACAGTAATCCCTGACTCAAACCTTCTTCTCAGGGATTCTTAGAGGAAAAGTTTCAAAAATAGTTTTCAGACACAGGTACTGATGTTTCCATACCCAGTTCTCCCATGAATAGATTACTCCGCAGACTGCTGGGTAAGCTTGAAAGTTACATTAACTCTTTCAGGCCATTGTAAGTTAAGGTCCAATTAGGGCACCACAGTGACCTTGAAAGGCAGACAATTTCTTGGAAATCTGGTAACCTGAGAAGAAATGTCTGGAAGAGCATTCTCCCTGGTAGAATCTGACACTATAAAAACTATAATCATTCCACCAATTTTCAGAATGCAGAGTGAATCATCTAAAAGAGCAGCTAAGAGAATCCCAGTCACCCTTCAGTTCAGTTATGCTGCAAGTATTTCTTTTACAGGATGCTTTTAAAATGGTAGGCATATGTCTAGTTGTCTATTTTAAGATACTGAGAAATTTTAGTTATAACAAAGTTGTATTATCACATACATCTAGGAATAGAAAATGCCACATTCTGTCTGGAACCCTTTTTTCATGAAATACTTATTAGCATTTCTCTGGAGGCAAATTCCTCCCAAGAGTTTGGAAAATCACCTAATAACATATTTTTTGGATTGTGTTTCATTGGTCTCGTCTGTTCCTCTTTAAAAGAAAGAGGAAAGATAGCATCTTTAGCTTCTTATACATACTCCTCAGTTCCTAACATGGTCCCTCAAATACACTGATGGGTCAGTACATGTTTACTGCTTAAACTGATTAAAATTTTAAAATGGGAAATAAGTAAAAATTAGCAAAGTAATGGCTACATAAAAATAGATTACAAGACAGTTACATGTTTAAGAATGGTATTCACATATATTTAACTCACCAAAAATAAAACCAACAGAAATACTCTGTACCATATTATGAGCAGACTCTAAAATGGGAATGAAGACAAATGATACACTCTTGGAAACACTCCATTGAAAGAAATACCCTAGGAAGCTCCAGAAAGCAACTAAGGAAATTCCCATGGTAAACGTGTCTAATATCTATTATTAAGAATTCTATAATTATGTTTTTAGAACAGCTTACTTTGTGCACTTATATGGTTTAATTACAAATAATAACCATCCGTGAATGAGCTTAAAATTGTTTCAGCAAATGTATGTTATTCTTTCATTAAAAAAAAATATTTTTAAAGAGCTTACCACGTATGTGTCACTGCATGAGTCTTGCAAGGGATAAAAATGCTTGCTCTTAAAAAGTTAAAACTATAGAATGGTTTAAGATTAAATGTCAGATAGGTGGCACTGATAGGGATTATAGACCATGGTAGCAGTGAAGGAAGACGTAATGAAAAGGTATGATTCAATGTGGAACTGGGAAGATTCAACAGTTTAGACGGACAGAGGTACCAAGGGAGTCATGAATTCCAGGGAAAGGGGTCAGCAAAAGGAGAGACAACAAGCAAGGCATAGCCTTGGAATACTGACTAGGTCAGCCTGGTTCTTAGAATCCATCTTAAGAAACTCTTAAGACTGGATTAAAAAGGAAACTGAGGGTGAGGGTGTAGCCCAGTGGTAGAGTGCATGCTTGGCATGGACGAGGTCCTGGGTTCAATCCCCAGTATCTCCATTAAAAATAAATACATAAACCTAATTACCAACCCAAAAAAAATTTTTTAAAGGAAACTGAGGACTATTTTAACAGGCTTTGAACTCTGCAATGGGAATCCACTGAAGGCTTCTGAATAGAAACTAGGATAATAAAAGTATTACATTAGAAATGGACATCTGCCAGTGACAAGGACTTCTTGGAGGTAAGAGGATATGGAGCAAGGGGACCAGTAAAGATGATCTTGCAGTAGCTATGCTCCGAGGTTTCTAAGGACTAGACGAGGTCAACAGAAATCTTAGGGAATAGATTTGAATAAGCCATGCAATCAATTTTCCTTTGCGGGGTGAAAATCTTATTTAACTGCTCTAGTTCTAGACAAAATGATCAGACAAAAGGAACTCCTAGAAATGAAAGTGTGTCCAAAACAAATATTATTTTGTTCTATTTTTACCCTCATATTCTTATATTCTCTAAGCCTACAGGGAAGAATAGGAAACAATGACAAAGCTTTTAGAAAAAGGAGAGTTTGCCTAAAGCAAAATGGCATCCATGAACTCAGTTAGGCATCCCCTGCTAGTGATGGGGACCTATCTTGAAACAGAGGACCGCAGAGCTTGGTACTTAGTACTATAACCATACTAGATATAGTCACAGAGCCTGAGAATCTGTTGCAGTTTTTTTGGTTCTCACCAGCCATGAGATATCCTCAGCATATCATAGAAGATCAGCAGGTGCATCTTCTGAAAGCAGGTTTACAATCCCCAATTGTATCCTAAAAGCTTAAAACTTGGATGTCCACCTAGACCAGATGTAAATAAAGGTCAGAGGAGTAGTAAAGATGGGGTAGGTAAAAGTGATTATTTACAAGTCTGATATTTCGGGAAAATAAACAAGTGCTTCTAGCACCATTCTTTCTTCTCTCTAAATGCTTTTAGACAGTGTTCCAAATGAACTATACAGAATATTCATAGAGCCTCCTATTACTTTAACTCTCTGGATTCAGAAACCGAGTCTTACATATTCTTGCTGGTGTTTAGTATGTTTCGATAACCTCCACAATATTGGAAATAACAGTAATGATCCTGAGCTACCTCTCAAGGGAAAGGTTTAATGATATTGCACAGGAAGTTTCCTGGTGTCTATGTTAATGTTTTATGGAGTGGGGGTGGAGGTCAATTCTCATCTCAAATTCCTAACAGGAAGTGACTCTTCCTACCAAAACAGGTTTAAACCTCCCTTTTGTCACTATGGCCCATGAAAATGCTGATCATGGCTGAGAAAGCTCTGACGCTTGATGGAAGCCAGTGACAATGAGAGAGAGTTAAGGTTAAATCAACAAAACTGCAAAGCCACAAGGCCCAGAGGCAGCATCTTGCAGAAGCCAGCTAGAGGCAGGCAAATGTGCTATAGAAATAAATTTACCAAGTCTTCATACCTAAAGCTTAGCTTATGTACTTATGCAAAGAATAACTGTGATCATAGTAGGGCCTGAAGAAAGATGAGGCCCCAACAAGGACAGTGGGTAAGATAAAGAACCTGGGGTCCAAGGATGGGTCTGGATGAATCAAATTGTTTCCACAGATTTACTTGTTAAGGGTCCACACCAACTAATGGGTACAAGGAACTCATTGTTTAGCCTTTATAATTCAACTTCGTAAAGTACACATATTACTTAATACAGAATGGAAAAATAGCCATTCTCTACTTATTGGTCATCTTCATAAAGCTGCAGGTAAAAGAACTCTTGAAGGTGCTGTTATATACAGATACTAGCACTGGCAACTCTTACCTGACTTTTAGAGTCAAAATTCTGTTTCCAAAATAGACCCTACTAGGGAAATGTCCTGTTACAGAACTATGCCTTAACGAAGTTGCTTTATTTTTTAATATTAATGTGTTGTAAGTTATAAATGCAATCAATGATTATTCCTAAATATAAACTAAAGATGATGATGTCACAGTCTTCCCCTTGAAAAGAACTTCACAGTCTGATAATTAGGCCCATGGCTCCAATCCATTTGTTCATTTCAATTTTGCAATTTTAAAAATAACACAACCTTGTATTTATTTATTCTTCTTTAAGTTTCTGCAACTTTTCAAGTACTTCCTTGTATCTTAAAAAAAAAAAAATGGTATTAGTGTCAGGAGTTGGCCAACTAACCTGTATTACCTAACTTCCCTGTGCTCCCACCTAGAAAATGAAAAGACTGGACTGGATCAGTGGTTTTAAATAGTGCTAGATTTCTGTAAAGGCAGCACAGGCCAGAGTGGGAAAAAAAGTGGGAGAGTGCCAAAGGCAGAGGGCACAAAACTGGATTCTTAAGGAAGCTTTAACAATAGAGCTTTCCTTTTACCTGTGTTAGATACCAGGGCTACACACATGAATTCACTTGAACAAAAGTTCACTTGCAAAAATAATTAAAAACCAATGGATTTCTTTTTTTCTAAAGAAGTCTAAACATCCTTTTTCTGTCTAACTGAATCATTAAAAAAAATTCAAGATGTTAATTATTTAAATATCACTTTTAGCCATACTGATAGAGATGAGGAAATTGAGACACAGAGCAAGAAGTCTAACCTAAGATTGCATAGAAAATGACTGTATGACCAGAATCCAGTTCTCCTGACTTTTATTCTGCTGCTCTATTCTGTAGCATCACACAACAGCAGTGCTGCTGCTGCACTATCCACAGCTCAGACATGCACCATTCCCATTAAATTCTTTGTGGCTACTGCCCCCTGGAGTTGTGCCAAGCAACAGGCCGGCAAAGCAATCACTTATTTAAAATGAAAATAACTATAAAATAATTACTACATGTTCAAAAAAGCACTCTAGAATTAAGCTCCAAAATATTCATACATTTTACCTCTATGTTATAAAAGTGACAGTTCTCTTCCCTCTTGAAAAATCAGTACACACAGAAAGCACCAGTTTAAGTGTCAAATATTAAAACAAGACAGTGACTTTAAAGCTTTGATTAAAGCATTGGAAAATAGGTCAATTTATTTAATAAACATATCAGAATTATCAACAACTCAGAAAAAGCAAAATAAGATGAAATCGAAAGAGACCACGAAGCAATTCTGAAAAGTAGTATTTTTGGAAAACGGCCTTCAAATACAAATTCTTTAGACTTAATAATCTCTATTTCATTTAGACAGGTGTTCTTCTGACAGCAATGGTCTGCTAGAAAGTATACATTATGTTTATTATGTTTATGTTTCAAATATATCAATTACTTGTTATTGGGATATATCCCAATATCACAGAAGACTTTAAAGCAATTTTTCAGAAAACTGCTGTACAGTGGAGAAATAGAGAATACGTTACATGAATTTCTCCCTCAGGCATGCAAGCTAAGTCACAAAGACATGGAGTGAGTTGCTCAAGGTATTAAAAAGTAACTGGAAGAACAATGTCCCTACAATATAAGGATCCTGATTTAAACCACCTGGCTATGTCTTGTGTCACACTCAACTACACAATAGACAAAGTCACCTTTAAATTATGTAGAAAAGCTACAGTTTCAGGAAACACCGATATAAAATCTTTTCATTAAAAAAAGAAAATTGAAGGATTATTTGTCATTATAAACTGTACATTTCAGTCAGTAGCAGGATTAAAAAGCATGAAAAGGTTTTACTTCAACTGTCTAACATTTATAACAATTCAGAAAATGAGTATTAGATAAAGATGCAATTTGGTTCCATATGGTCAAATGTAACATAGTAGAACAGTTCTAAAATGCCATAACCTGGAGAGAAGTTCATAATTTGATTCAGTTCTGCCCTGCATCCATACTCAGTAGATCACTGTCTAAGATAACAGTGGAATAGGCTTGACAATTTTTGTAGAACAGCTGTAGCCTTCAACATGCATAAGCCGATTTCAAGGTAAATATTAACATCCCCCTCTATAAAGCAGTATCTCTCAAAAGGTTGAAATCAAACAGCAAGTGCCAACGAGTTTGCAGGTAACAGAACATCTTTTTCGATCATTTGCTTCATTTATGTTATAGGCACTTACAATTTACACACAGATATCCAGCAGCAGCAGGACACTAAAATATAGCAAAAACTTGTTCATATTTTTAACATCTGCTAAATTTTCTTAATAACTGGATTGACATAATATAAAACACCACCACTTTAAAACATTGCAATGTTTAAAGCACCCTAATTCAATTTACTGTCTAAAATGGGTAGCTTACATAGTCATTAATCTCAAGGTGGCTCTAATCACAAGCTTCAGAGAATATTTAGATAGAGCACACTTCCTCGCACCCCTAGTATTTGTTAAATGGCAGTAGTCTACCCTTCTCTCCCTGGTCAAGAGGGGAAAAGAGGGAGAAAGGGGAAAAGGGACAACTCTGTAAAAAGATGGCCTTGGAGTCAGGGCTTTTGAGATGTGCTAGTGATCTTGGATCGATGCCTTTTTATTTTCTTTCAGAAATAAATCTGAGCAATGGAATGGCTTGTGATTGTCCGGCCAACCAGCCATATCAGATTTATCAGAAAGAAAGAATGAAAACTGGCTCAAGAGGACTCCTGCAGTAGCTGATTGGCAGGTTGCTGGGAAAGACACACACAAAAAGAACACCCTTAATGGTGATGGGGAAAATATATATTCATATGCGTAAACTCAATAAATAAAGATTTTTTTAAAGAGAATCTATAGTAATGGAAAGGGTGAATGCATAAGACAGATGATGAATAGTACTTCTATTTAAGAACCAAAGGGATGAAGGCTCATGAATACTAAATATTTGATTCCACTTTAAGGAGACATATGATTTTTCTTCAAATGAATGCAAACTCCAAAAATCAGCCAATGCAAACTTACTGTGTTCAGGTAAAAAAAATAAACAAATCTTCCATGAAGTGCATGCCCTGTCAAATATTCTAACATAATTTCTTAATTAAGACAGCATTTCCAATGACTAAATTAAATATATAAAGCAGTAAGCACCTTGATTTTCAAAAAAAATTGACTTTCTTTGTATGCATGATTTAAAAAATAAAAGCAGTTCGGTTTAAGAGAAAAAAATCAAAAGACTAGGAAACATGGAACACAATCAGAGTCATTCAATTTTATCCTAACAGTCCACATTATAGTATTTTCAAGTGATTTGCAGTTATAGTAATAGATACAAATTTGGAAGCATTCTGAAGAAAAAATTATTTCTTCTAAAAAGGCTTCTTTTACATAAATAAGAATTTCAAAATTGAAAGAAAAAAGGGAAACTGTACCCATGAATGCTTACAATAAACACGTACAGGGGGAAGAGATCTGATATTTTTGAAATCATATTTAACATCTCTTCAGCATTTAACTTTTATTAACTTTTTCTTCTCAAATGTAAAAAGAAAAAATTATATGCTTGAAGATGTATCTTAAATATGCAGGGGAAAACTATGTTCTTTTACAGAATGAAAAGCAAGACTAAGTTACTTGCAAATAAAAAATGGGAACTGAACTTGTTCATCACATATCTATGAAGGTATGTAAGAGCATCACTTCAATACTACAGTATCACTTTCAATACAAAGGTAATACCATTTTCCCATCATATCAGGAAGACAGAAATTTTGGAATTCTTCTTTCCGGTGGTAAAGGCTTTGTAACAGCCATATAAAGGGCCTTTGGCTAAAATATTTCTAGATAAAATGAATCACTGGAAATGAGACAAAGTCCTTCAGAATTACTTTGAAAATCATCTTCTGTAAAGCTTTTTTTCCCAAGAAAAAGAAGAGAAAAATAAAAGCAGGTCCTCTTCAGTTACATTATTTTAATAGATATGTTATACCCATACAACAGAATCCTGCCCCCACCCCCATATTTTTATTCTGTTCACAGAGAGCAGTAAATAAGGTGCATTCCTTCTGCTTCTTAAGAAATTAGCATTTCAAAAATATGCCACTTTCCCCTGAACTCCAAGCGTGTCTAATAATGCGAGAAGCAGATTGTCTTCCCTCGTTTCCTTAATTTGTTTCATCTAAAAGCAATTCACTCAACATCTTGTCGCCCTCTGGCAGCTTAGTTTACTTATCCGCACTTAATTTCTCATTTGGACCAAAACAAACTCCTCCAAACTGCTACTGACTGCTAACCGCGAGAGGGAAGACACGCAATATGTATTTACTCGGGAACCTACAGCCACACATACACAGCCACAACCACACAGAGCCTCACTCATACCCCAGACTGTAACTTGGTTTTATAAAAGCATTACATTAAAACCAACTGAACTT
The DNA here is from genome assembly GCF_036321535.1 of Camelus dromedarius. Taxonomy (NCBI): domain Eukaryota; kingdom Metazoa; phylum Chordata; class Mammalia; order Artiodactyla; family Camelidae; genus Camelus; species Camelus dromedarius. The sequence continues at coordinate 62,915,144 of NC_087439.1, read as the reverse complement.
TCCCTGCCAGGTGCGGCAGGGTGGGGGTGGGGGAAATGAAAAAAGAAGTCCCGGGGGCATTTACAGTTTCCAGTGGATCACCTTAGCCTGCGTGTTGCAATTATACCAGGGATGCACCCGAGAGCTTTTCTTTGTGCGGCCCTTTCATCTAGATCACTTTGTGTTTTGAACAAGTGAGGCTCGCCTTTGTGCCCCCAGAATTTCAAGTACAGAGTCACACACGGAACAACAATGGCACGCTAATCCTCGCGCTCTAAATGGGCTCACTTGTGGGTCTGACAATTCACGGGGGGGAAGCGAGAAGAGACCAGCGAGGGCGCGAGCCGGTGTCGCCTGAGACGAGGAAGAGGACAGCTGCAGAACTAATTTGGATTACATTCCTTGCAGAAATTCTGAAAAGGGCTTTTCAGCATAGCTCAACGCCGAACCGCACAGTTAATACCAAATTGCTGCGGACTCGGAGCCGGGTCCCCCAGCGGCTGAGGCTGCACCAGACAGCCCCCAGTAGGTCGCCTCGTAGAAATTCCTCTCGGCTAAGCCTGCGTGTCAGTCGCAACTGCTTTTTGAATGGGTCAATGTGCATAATCAACCCATTGAAGGGAAATATGAAGGGACTCGAAGTGCGGAGGGAGATAAAAAAGGATGTATCTAAGAGGCCGCTTGGAATCTCAAGTCCGTGTTGGTGTAATTCCGGAGGTGGCTAGAGCTCGGGACCTGGTATGCATGAAGAATTTCAGAGTAACTGGGAGGGTGCAAACGGCCAGTACAAACGGCGCACATTGTGCCATTCGAAGGTCATTTTGAAAGGCTCTAGGATTGTAACTTGTTATTTACTAGGCGAGGAGGGGGAGGCGGCGGCGGCGGCGGGGGCGGAGCGGGAAAACTACAGCGCGCTGTTTTCTTGGTGAGGTCAGAAGGACACCCTCCGGGGGCCTAAAGCTCTCCCTATCGCCACTCCCGGGGGTTTTATCTTCTCAGCCGCCTCCCACGCTCCCGCGACCAGCCCCGGATGGCTCTGGAAGTCTCCCTGGCTCTCCAAAAGGCCCCCCTTGGCCACGTCAGTCGCCGGTTTTCCTCAGCTCTTTCTTGTCCCACTTTCATTCCCAGGAAACTCAAGTATCAGAAACTTTGCGCTCCCTCGCACTGCAGGTGCTGTCATTGGCCCTGTCGGCCGCGGCGCGCCAGCCCCGCCGCGCTGCCTCTCGGGGGTCAGTTAGCCCTTTGCCGGGCCGGGGACCCGGGACGCGAGCGCTCCTGCAGACGGTGGCCGCGCACCCACGGCAGCCGTGCCCGCCTCGGGTTCAATCAATTCGCGTGACCGGTCGGCTCGGCAGCCGCCAGGCAGTAAACAGAGAAGTTGGAGGGACTCCGGCCAATAGCAAGTTGAACTACAGGAAGAACTCTTCCTGCAGCCAAACACAGAAACCGACGGGAAGGCCGGGCTCCCGGCTCAAGTATGTCAAGTCATATTTACGATTTTTGTAAGAGCTCAGGCAGGCCAGCGAGCTCCCCTCAAGTCAATGGGGCGAGGGTTGGGGACACCGGCCAAGGAGGCCTAGCGTTCTGGGCCCCCGGGCCGAGACGCGTCCTCCCGCCGCGCTTCGGGTCCCAGGCTGGGCTCGAGTCCGGTCTGACCCCGAAGGATCGGGCGAGCGACCGGGGGCGCAGCGGCGGCCGGCAGCACACAGGTGCAAGCCCGCTCTCGGAGCTCCGCTCTCCACAGCCCTCCCGCTCACCCGAGGCCCCGCTGGCACCGCCCCGGAGACCCTGTCCTTCCGCGGCCCCGGGCGGGGAGCGTTTCTCGAGACTTCTTGCCTCGGGGGCTCAGGCCGGGCGAGGAGCGTCTCCTCTGACTCCGGCTTTGGGCGTCCCACCACAGCACAACAGGCGCCCCCAGAAGGGATCCCGCTTAGACTCGCAGAAAACGCGCGAGAAAGAGGGTGAAGGAGGGAGAGAGAAGAGACAGAGGAAAGGGGCGCAGAGTGATTTTTTTTTCACGATAAATAAAATACAAAACACAAGCCCAAGCATAGGGTAAGCTGGGGGATAAAAAAGGGCAAACGAAAACCCAAAGAGGCGCGGGTGGAGTGGTCCCTCCACGCCCGGGGACGAGCGGGTCTCCGGCCGCACTAAGGGGGCGAGGGAGCCTCCCGACGCAGCCCAGCCGCCGGCAGCCGGTTCAAGCACCGGAGCGCGAGAAAGCACCGCGCGCGACCCACCTGACTGAGAAGCGCTGGGCTGGACGGTCCCCGCCGCCACGAGAAGGCTCACCCAGACCCACAGTCCTGTCGCCAGCTTCATTTTTTGGAAGTCTCAGATCCCGTGCTGACAATTACATGTCCAAATGGCATATCCCCTTTCGGGCACGCGGAGGAGATCCCTCAGCCCAGCGCGCGTGGGAGCGCGAGGGGGACTGGCGCGCGCGGTGCACCGGCTCCGAGCGCGGGCGGCCGAGTCCGCGCCCGCGGGTCCAGGGCCCCGGCCCCGAGGAGGGGGAGAGGGGGCGCGTGAGGGGGCGCGCGGGTGGGAGTGTGCTCGAGTGTGTGCCCGTGGTGCGCCTGACCGGACCGGGCAGCTAGTTCCCCGTGTGAGCCTTGGCTTTCTCGCTCCCTCCTCACTTTCTCGCTCTCGCTCACTGGTTGGTCAACAATAAAAAGGAAGGATTCGGCAAAAGATTTCCAAAAAAAGTTGACTGCAAAGAGGCGGTAGGTTTCCGGCCTCTCCCCACAGCCGGACTGTGTTCGGCTCCCTTCTCAGTTTCCTTGCACCTCCAGTCCAATTTGGGAGGAAAGGGAGAGGTGGGGGCGAAGCTTCTTGCTTCACCCCCGATCCTGTCCTTTTTTCCTGTCAGCTTTCCTCACACTTGTCCGGCGGCTGCGGTAATTAAAGCTCTGAGCGTCATTTCCAACGCTCCGCGGTCTCCAGCTGCAGCCCCACAGAGAAATTAATAAGACTCCGGGAGAAAAAAATAAAAAAGGTGGCGGGAGCGGGGCGGGGGGGAGGTGGTTGGTGAATAAAACAAGCCTCCGCGCAACCAGGCCGGCTCTGCTCAGCAGCGCAAACCCCGCCCCCGCTCTCTCCCAACTAGCCACGCCTTCTCCCCCACAGGGAAATCTTATTGGCTCAGCCACTCCCCAAAATCGTGGGCCTCGGGAGTTGGGAAAACACCTGTCAGGGAGCGGGAGCGTAGTGGTGGGGGCGGGGGAAGCTGGATTTAAAGGGCTCACCCGAGGCCGCAGGCTGAAGAGTGGCCCAGGACAGCTGGCCCGGAGAGTGCTCAGGCCATTAGAGGCTTACAGAAAAGTTTTTTGTTTTTTTTAAATAAAGTCACCATTTTCTCCATAGCCCCACAGTGCTCATCCACAGATTGGTCTTGCCCTGGAAATGGAAGAAAGGAAAACGTTGCTTCAGTCAAAAAGCCTACCCCCTTTCCTACCTCCTCACACTTCACGCTTCAAAAAACTAGTTTAAAAGCTAGTTCAGTAATTGGTAGCGTCTGCAGGTTAAGTAGTCCTGGGGAATCTAAGCGCACGTCTTTCCCTAACTGTACTGTCTCTTCCACCAATCCCACCTTCCCAGACTGACCACCGACACTGAGTCAAACTAAAATTCCACATTTGTAGAGCTGCATCCTTAGGTTTTTTTTAAGACTTTATGGGTCTTTTCACCTTTTCCTTGGACTCGAGGACAACTTAGTTCGGGGTTCTCATTAATCAGATTATAATCCAAAGCTACTTACTTGGTTCTAAAGGACTAGAAGTCGTTCCAGGCCTTGGCTATTTAGTCTGAAATAAGAAGGCAATGTCAGGACATACCCAACCTCAAATGATTAGTTTTATTGTACAATGGACCCAGCTTTAGGCCTGTTCCATTCACGCTCCTCAATCTCCAGGTCATTGCTAGCTATGGGAGTTTCTGGACTCTTCTTGGTCCAAAACATCTGGAATTAGATTATACCAGTGTACACATCCCTTGTTTTTTGCAGTTCTGAAACTGTACCCTGGACAGAGGCCAGAACCTCCTGAAGGTAGGAAGTTATTGGTTTGCTATTTGCACAGACATTCTATGTATGAATTATTTTCCTTTTTCAGTTTCTCTAGAAGCAGCAAATACATAAATAAAAAGTATCAGGGGAGCTTAAAATTAAGTCGTCCTGCCTCCTCACTCATCATTTGAGACCTTCCTATTCCTCCTCCACATCTTTAATCTATAGCCTTGTCCCTTAAGAATTTCCATGGAGCTGAGAACAGAGAGAGACAGCAGCTTCATCCCAGAGGTCTGAAGCCTCCCTTTCTTAGGCCCACAGCAAGTAACAGGCACAGAGCATGTACAGCATGCTGCTTTACCCAGAAGCAGCGCAGGGCCAGGAGAAACTAAGCCTAGAGCAGATGATGGTGACTTGACCAGAGTGTGCACGCTGCTCTTTGGAGTTACCTTTGCTGCCTGTTTGTTTGTTTTTTAAATCACCCTCCCTACCCTGTTTTCTTTCATTCAATCTCTTTTCACTCCCCTTTCCTTAAATCTCCTTTGTTTCTTATGATGATTCTCCTTTCCATGAAAGCTACTTCTTTTTAAAATTTCCATTCTCTCGCCAGAAAAACAACTTAAGTGATTTTTTTTTAAAGTATTGCTTTTGGAAAAGTTTAAATTTATGTATTAAAGAAAAGAAGTCTTGTTTCTAATAGCAATTATTTTGCAAGAAGTGAAGAAATAGATTGAGTATTTTAACTTAAATTGAGGGAAAAATCAAATACTCTGGATATGTTTGGATTTTTTCCTACTTGTGTCTAATGTGATAGTTTTTATTTCCCTATCAATTTTATTGCTTTTATTGTGGCAGGAACTCTCCTATATACTTTGCTTTCAACCATTTATCTAAAATAATTCTTGGCACAAGAGAAATCTCAATTAATATCATTGGTTTAAAAAAATCTATTTATATTTTTTGGATGCTAGACAGCCCACACAAGGTATCTACCAATTACATTACCTGACACATCTGTGTTTTGCTTCTGACTCTCAATTAGTTCTGCCTTGACACCATTTTCCTGGTTCTAACTGATTGAAACAATGACTGATACCTGGTCAAAGCTAAGTATCTGACCACCAGCCTATAAAATGAATTGGCATGATCTACTCAACAAAGGCATCCTATATTTGATAGTGACAAGTCTACCCAATCAGAGTCTAGCTCAAATAATTTGAATATGAGACCCCAGAGATTTAGACAGGAGGCGGTAGGTACCCTGTGTGGGCAGACCAAAAGAGTGAGAAAGTAGAAGCGATGAACCAGAGTCAAGAATTAATTCTTTGTCTGCTTTCATTTGCTTCCCATCTCAACTGAACCATCATCAGAAAGGAACACCAGAGGGAAACATTTGCTACATGATATTGAAAGGACATGCTAAACTGGATTGCTGAAAGATTTCTGAGATGGATCTCTATTTCTTCACTTTCCCATGTATCTTTATAATAAATCTCCATCAGTCAAGTTAACTAAAATATGTTGCTGTTATTTGCAACCTGGAAAGAAATAAACCCGAGTAACACAATATGTTACTTAGCACAGGTAAAAACCTGGAATTATCTACTCATTACCTCTTTTAGGAACTGCCCTTCCCTCAAAGTTCTACATTTTTAACTTGGATGTCTATGTGCATCTTTGGTGAAACAATCCCCATTGCCTTGTTCGAAGTTGGACCATTCAAAATATCAAGTTAGACCAGTCAAAATGTCTTGGTCATTTGTGACTGGATGAGAGGTGGTCAATCCCATGAAGTCTCTCCCCTAGTATTTTTGTGCATGGGAAAGAAAGAATTTGTAGTCAGTCATCCCCAGGTAGCTTTTGAGATATAAATGTCCAGAGCTGGCCTATGTTTTCTTCTATGTAGGGATGACCAGGCTGCAGTGAGAAATAAGGAAGCTGACATTTGAAAGGAGCAAAAGGCCAGGTAGGTCTGGAGAATATTCAGCCTCTTCCTGCGGCTTTGTTTGAATCCCCCTTTTCCTTAAACTAGTTGAGTTCTTCTTTTTATTACCTGAAAACAGACGAGCATGAAATGGTAAAAAGAACTTCTCTAACTTGAATGTTATCATTAGGCCACCATGCTCCTTGAAGACCTCTTGATAAGGCCTGTACAGTTCAGTTTCCCTTCCCACTTTCTCAAGATTTCCCTTAGCTGAAGTTATAATCCGAACACAGAGATTCCTTTGGGCTTTGCTACTTCCCCATATCCTCTTCACTTCATTTCTTTCATTAGTGATATAATTCAATGAAAGACTTGACATCATGGGTTAGAGAAAGGAACATATTGATCTCAGAATTCATGCTGAATTAGATTCTTAACTTTGTCCCAGAGTCTTGTGATTTACTTCAATCTGCAGCTTGTTTCTAAGACTTCCCTAAAGGTAGGACTAGAGTGTGCTCTTTAGACATTTTGCTATTGGCCTTAAATATAAATTTGGGTAAATATTAACTAAGAAAAGAAAACAAGACCCTATTGTAAACATGTATCTTTTCCTGAACACTTAAACATAAATATAGGATTCTAATTTCCCTCGCTGGCCATCATCATCTTCCTTAACATCTTTCTAAGATAGCTGGTAATCACAAGCAACTCACTTCATAGACCAGAGCACATTACCACATCTTGAAAGGAAGAGATTGTTATGTCCCAAATCTAAGACTTCATGAGTCTATGATTTGCCTATTACCTACTGCTAATTGCAAGTCATAAATTTCATAGACTTCAATTGCTTCTTGTAGTTCCTTTTTTTCCCCACTCACCCCTACACACTCCATTTGGGACACCAACACAGCCACATTTTAAAATGCCTTAGGAAAATATAAAAATAACCTTACTACTATATTACTGTGAACTTCTCAAAACTTTGGATCTTTATTATTCTAATAGCCAAGAAATTTTGGGAGATACCAATCAGGCTCAGGATCATGATGACCAAGCAGATGACAGAAGCAGTGTTGGTGTCTTTTGTTTGGTTGGTTTGTGTTTATTAACTGGCACTTGAAATAACATCTTTGTTCTTTACTCTCAGAGTTCTGAAATTCTCAATTTGGTGATGTTCAGAGCTAAACAAAACAAAACAAAATCTTTAAAAGTTCAAACATTTTTTAAAATTCATAAACATATTAACTAAAGAAATGTGTTTGTTACTTTAGTTAATTTAATATTCAAAGAGGACCTCCCCAAGAATATTTTGGTTTTGGTTACCAAGTGCTGTATGTGCATGATTAAGCCTTAATTTTTTAAGTGCTAAGGAGGAGTGGCTGAACTTAAATCAAATCTATGTTGCTTTTATGTCCATTCATCAGTCTCTGTCCAAGTTCTTACAGACATTTTTGGTTTGTGGTTGAAACTGCAAAACAATTTCAGCCCTGTGGACAGAGCAGTCTTTTCCAAAGAAATTATGCAAAAATGATTTTCCTAGAAAAACTTTTTCCTGTTGTGTATCTGCTTTATGTGTTTTCTTCATCTAAGTTGTTTGTCCCGCATAGCTTTTTCTACTGCTTTGTAAGTTAAAAAATAAAATAAACCTTCAATGACACTTGCCAACTGCAATCTAAGAAAAAAAGGGACTCTTCTTTTCATGTCTATATATTTACAAATAAGTTAACTAGTGAGATTACTTATCGAGGCTATGATTCTACCTGGCCTAAAATCTGAACCAAGATAAAGTTTGTTAGTGACTTTTTCAGGTAGCCTCTTACGTTGCATTTCCTTCCTTCTGTATTCTTATCTTGGCAAAGAGCTTGATCATGTTATGGATAAAACAGATTTCTCAAAAGGACCTGACGTTACACTTGCCATACATACAAAAATGGATGTTATTCTAAGGTCACAAAGAGTTCTTAGAATTTTCTCTTGAACATCTGCCAAATAGTCAACTAAAGTAATAATTAGAAACCATGTATTTTCTTCTCAAGTCTGTATAGGGATGAACAAATCTTCAAAGCTTCAGTGAAAAGGTTCTAAGAGTTTAGAAAAAGTCCTAACTTGAGTCTTCTTCTCTCAGCACTTTAATAGTCTGGTATCTCCTTGCCCAATCAATTACCTTTCAGTATAACCACTTTCCTTTCCTTTATTGGATTCTCCAATTCTCTTGGTACCTACCCTTCCCAAGCCTCTCCTCAACTCTGAAAACCTGAGGTCCAAGATATCTGGTAAATTCTTTTCTTGGTCCTGGCTTCAAATGAATCACAATTTTCTACATTCCCAGGTTATATAACACAGAGAATATTCCATATTCCAAATTTAATACTACAATTCATCAGTAGAGAGGGCCCAGCAGAGAAGCTATCAGAATTATTGAATCTCATAAAGTGGTAGCAAAAAAATAAAGAAATGGCAAAAGTTAAACTTTTCATCACATCTGATGGCAAGGAAGAAAGCACTAGTACAAGGATGGGTGGTAGTATTTACATATTTCCTACAGAAGGATGGTCATTAATTTATCTTGATTGATCTACAAGTGCTTTCCCTTTTGACTTGCCATAAAGATCCATAAAGACCCCAGAAAAACAAACACTGGTTGGTATATCTTTGCTTCTGAGGTCTTAGATTTTCACTGAAGAAATCCAGTCAGGAATATAGTTTGATTCCAATCCACCTCTGAAAGTTTAAACTGCTGAGACAACAAACATATTAGTAATGTGCTACTACGTCAAAGTAACATGGCTTAAGAAAGATACAAATATCCCAACAGCTGATAACATTAAACTCAGGGCAAAATAGAAACATTCAAATAAGTTCTATTTAGGATGGGAAAAGGTCTAGCTGGATAATATTTCAAATCTGAGGTAAGAACCTCCACATTTACAAAAATAATTTTAGTAAGGAAAAAAATCTGAAGTGATAGGAAGTTAGAAAAATATTTTATTGTTCAATAAACCTTTTACCTAACTATAATTGGGAATATTTAATTAAACAATTTTAAAACAACACAGACTTTATCCCACATACAGTCTATTTAAAATCATTATATTAATAGTATGTAATGCCCACATAGTGGTCATTATAGTTTCCCATCATGAGTCTAACTTGTTTTTAAAATAAAACTAAAAACAATAGATATTATTCTGTGTAAATAGTTGAAGGAAGAAACATTCCACTGGATATTTCTTGTAATATTTGCTTATAATGTTTTGCCATTGACCAACGTGTATTTCATGTATATTTTCAATAAAATTATATTAACAGGTATTATGATATATGTTAATATTTATCTTAGCTACTACATGCATACTGACTCCACATTCTTTCTATATAGCCATTTCAGGTAAGCACTGATAGAGAAAGAAAAATGTTCTTTGTCTAATCAAATACTGGAAGAAAATAAAACAATTGTGATAATTTATTGTTGCCTATTAGATAGAGTGAGAGGGTAGGAGAGGTCTGCTTCCTACAGCTTAATGTGACTATGTCAAATGAATACTTTCAGACAAATGGAATTACTACTTGTCTTGGTGAATCTACTTATCACTCCATTTAGGAACTCCCCAACACACTGGAGATGTTACGCACCATATTGAAAATACAATGATCATTGTAGGTGTTGTCTGTCTCTCCAATATTTCTTTCAGAATAGTGTTCTGAATACTGTCGTTGTAGTCTTTGAATCATAACCCTCATGGAATATAACTTAAACAGCATGAATCAATGATAATATTTACCAATAAATCCAAAACTTACATTCACTTTCTCTTAATATGATTATGTTTAAGTATAGCCTTATAGTATTTGCTGTGAAACGAATACATATTAACCACTGACATATGTATTTAAATGTATGTATATGTATTTATCCATTATTTCATGCAAATTTTTGCTATAAAAATAAAATGAAAAATAGTACTTTCTTTTTTCTTCTACAATTTGAAATAATTTATATTTTATTGCCTTTTTCCAGTTTAGTAGGACACTGACATTTAAAAATTCCAAACTAAATACTTCTAGAGGTATGATCTCCTTCCTTTACACTTTCCTACAATTTCCCCCCTCAAGATGTTATGTTTTTGAAAGAAATAATTATATTTTTATTTTTTAATGAGGAAAGAAGAAATTAAAAATAAAGTTTTATGTACTGAACACAGCATTTCACCCCAGGTGAGGACAGGCAAATAGCAATGATAGTAGAGTGTTACAAAGGCAATCAAGAAAGACATAAAGGTATCATATTTTAAAATAATAGGAAAAATGCACATTTTAGGTAACTGAAATATTTCATGCTTATATGCAATTATGTTATATATTTAAATTTATGACTTGAAAAGGATTGTCCTGATGAAATTCCTCTGCCTGTTTTCTAAATATGTTTGAAGTGAATGTAAATTCACTAGTAATGTAAAATTGGTACTTTTATTTTTTTAACCACATAAAAAAAATCAACATAGCTGGCAAGATAAACATAATTATTTCAAATATTTAAATAGGAACTGTGGCTCTATCTGCCTTTCAATAAACAATGACTAATTGTGCTGGCTAACACTACACCTTCAAGATTAGAAGGTACAGATCCTGAAAAAGATACTGAGGTTGGTTCCCACTCCTGTGGCCTTCACTGTACATTAATCAGAAGTGTTTGCTATGCAAATCTTGTCATACAAAGCAATTATGGTTGTTCCTAAACTGACCTCATGTTTATTTATTACTTCAACTTTTTACTCCCAATCCTGTCTGATCTTTTCAAACATGCACAATTTTTATGTTGCTTTTTAAAGGTACACAATACAGTGATTTTTAATTTATTTGTGCCTAGTATAAATGGAGAAGCTGTAACTCCCTCAGTCTGCAATGCAGTGCTTGGGGAGTTGGAATAATATTCCAGTGACTGTTCGTGCAAACTATTTCCACCCCAGGGTCTTTGTTAGGACGAAGAGGCCCTTCTAATCGCTTAAGGCCATGACACCTTGTTTGGTCTTACTCTGCAACATTAGCTGAAAACTAATGGAGACTGTCAGCTACTGTACACTAAGCAGGAAAAAAAAAAAAAGGAGAGAAAGAAAAAAACTATTTTTATGGCACAGCAGTTGAAAGTAAAAGATACCAAAAAATTCATTGGTAACCATTTATTTACAGATTTTCTCAACTTTAGCAAGTGCAACTCTTGTAGAGGGATGATACTCGTCAAGAAAAACAGTTTGAAAGCATAAATCCACTATCAATATAACCAGCAATGCTCTTTAAGTGGCTAATATTATATTGCCACAGGAATTCCCATTTTGTGACTTCTGGTTGAGCAACAGTGGCATCCAGTGGCCAGATAATTGTCTTCATGATTAAAGTGTCATGGGCAGTGCGGGTGAACAGTACTAAATGCCTCAGACGCATTTAGCCAAAGTAAAGGAATTGAATAGGAAAAGCAAATCAAATGCCTTTGTTTCCAGAGCAACCCTGGATCAAGTCTAAGTCATGAGATTTGACTCTGATGACTACTAAATACTGGCAATCTCTCCAACACCCCTAATAACGTCAATTTAGGATACCCATTAACTGTCTACTGGGTATACTCATGTTGACTCCATTAACTATAATGTTGATATACTAGAAAATTTCCCTACAATGAACTAGACAGCAATTCTGTGAAAAATACTCCATAAAATCAAAAGCTGTAAAAAAAAACAGCTGACAATACGTGCTCAATGCTCATTTTGTACAAACTGTTCTAATGACCTGATGTGTTAAATAGAAATCCTAATGGTTGGATGTAATCCATAGGTGACATCTGGAATCAGGTAGGTGTTGTGGTATAATAACGAGTCCTAGGCTTAATAGGTTTTTGCCCCAGAACTTTTATTTACTGGCAAGCCTAATAAATCAGCTGAACCCAATGATATCTACCTCCCAGGGGCTTATAAGGCTTAAATGTGATACATAAAAAGCTTCCTGCACAATCCTTGGTCCAGAGTAGGTACTCAATAATAAAGCAGAAAAAAAAAAAAAAAAAAAAAAAAAAAGTCCTGTACCCAGACTTCCTATATTCAAATTCTGCCTCTGGTACTTACAAGCTGTGTGATCCAGGCTAAGTTATTTTCACAACTTTAGCTTCAGTTTCCCCATATATAATTAGGGGAGGAAAATAGTATCTACTTCCTAGGATTATAATGAATTTTATATGAAATAGTATGTTCAAATTTGTAGACTAGTTACCGGCACATAGAAAATATTCAATAAATATTTTTTGTTCAAAGTTGCAGTCTTTATATACAAAAAAAAAAAAAAAAAGCTTACTAAGAGCAACAGTAAGAAATGAGCTGTAATTTTTTTCCAGGTTCTAATAATTATACTTAGCCCCAAACTGTTCCTTGTCTATGTCATCTATATGATCAATGACAGACATTTTTCAAGTGGGAAAACCATGATGAAAGTACAGTGCGTGGAGGTGGAACTTGATCAAATCAAATCAGTAGCATCTAAGAACCTTAAGAAGGGGGAGGACTTTGTCTGATTTAAGAAAAAGAGGTGGAAGGAACTGAAATAGCCCGGGAGGAGAGGTGGAAATGTCCAAAATGCATCTTGCTGAGAAAAAGAGAGGGAGAGAGATTTTCAGTTCCTTAAAAAACTAAAAATAGAGCTGCCATATGGTTCTGCAATTCCACTCCTGAGTGTATATATCTGGAGAAGATGAAAACTAATTCAAAAAGATACATGCACCCCAATGTTCATAGCACAATTTACAATAGCTAAGACATGAAAGAAACCTAAATGTGCATCGACAGATGATTAGATAAAAAAGTTGCGGTATATAAATAAATAAATATATATATATATATATATATAGAATATTACTCAGCCATAAAAATGAATGAAACAATGTCATTTGCAACAACATGGATGGACCTAGAGATTATCATATTAAGTGAAGTAAGTCAGACAGAGAAAGACAAATATCAAATGATATCAGTTATATGTAGAATCTAAAAAAATAAGACAAATGAACTGATTTACAAAACAGAAACAGACTCACGGACATAGAAAACAAACTTATGGTTACCAAAGGGGAAAGAGTGGAAAAGGATAGTTTGGAGTTCGGGATTAACATATACACACTACTATATATAAAACAGATAAACAAGGACTTACTGTATAGAACAGGGAACCATATTCAACATCTTGTAATAAACTATAATGGAAAAGAATCTGAAAAAGAATCTGAAAAGAATATATATGAATCACTTTGCTGTACACCTGAAACTAACACAGTGTAAATCAACTCTACTTCAGTTTTAAAAATGCTTCTAATATGCAACTTTGTTAAGTAAGACAAACTTGAGTACTACCTGCATTCTCCACTTTTGTTATACCCCATCTTATACCAAATCACAGCAAAATAGAATTGATAGGAACTTACATTTGCCAAGGTTTCGTGAAGTGCAGTTAATGATATTGTTAATGCCACTCCTGTTTGCTTTCCTGCCACCTGCAGATACACTTTTCTGGGGTATGTTAAAGGGTCTCATGTTGATGATGTTCACTTTAAGTTACCCTGAGAAGGTTCTTAGGAGTTTTAGCTGATTACTTCCACCCTGATGAAGCTTTAGGTGGCCTCTGCTATTCTCTTTCCTCCTTCTTCCTCTTCCATCTCTATCCTCAGGGAAGATTAATTCCTGCTTCCCTCCATGATATTTTAATGAAACAAACATTAGAAAGGACTAACTTTTAGAATAATTATTAAAAGTGCTCCTGTAGCATACCAGGTATAATCAAGGTCATTATTTGATTCTAATCTAGGTAATTATTTTTCAATTATTTTTCAAAACCAAAAGTAGACTATCAAAATCCAAACAGGCCTGAGCAGGAGGCATGTCTGGCTACAGTACAAGATTAAGCGGGGAAACCAATGTTGCTGGGAGAATACTCAATACTAGAATAAAGTACAAAAAGCAGACCAGGTAGGAAATGGTCCAGAAGCAGGTGGATATAGATTGGGACCAAGGCACAGGGTCCAAAATGCTGAGTCAATTTTAATAAGAATCATTGGCACCATGAGACTCAGTCCAGAAAGCAGAGAGCAGCAGTTGTCCAAGATACTCCATTCCGAAATCAAGCAAGGGGGCAATCTGAGTTATGTTTGGTAGGTATTGTTCTGTAGGTTATGTTCAGACAGTATAATTTGGTAGAATTTAGACCAAGGAAGAAAGACTTCCCAGCTGAATCAAGAAGCCCCCTCCCTTTTTTTTTACCCTCAAAACATACCACTTTGGAGAGATCCACCCCTGGAAGTGTCACCATTATTGAGACATTCTTTGTGTTACTCATTACTATATTCCTTATCTATTCAAATGTAAATAGCCTGTAGAAATGAAAACATTAAATCAATAATCCCTTAGTATAAACTTATTTCATCACATGCAATTCAATATATCAGTAAAAGAGGAGGAACTAGTAACATAAAAGTGGGTGGGAGTTGATGAAGATTTTAAAAAGGGGAATTAGGGAGCACTTCAGGTAAACACAGTTTTCTTATTCAAAACAAATTTCCAAAGCTATCAAATTAAGCACATAATTAGGCCACAGCCTGAGAACATGTCAAATTCTTGGCCGACCTTTTTTCCCCTAAAGTCTAGACTCAGTTTTACTTACAGAAGCTCTCTTATAAGCCCAGAATTATGCACGCATTTATTAAGTGCTGACTAGATCGCTAACGCCATCACAAAAGAGCAGAATGCGGAAGTGCTGTGATAAAATTATTCTTAGTATCACAGAGCTTACAATTGAAGGGCTCTATTTAATTTGTCTATGTCACCTGGGAGGGAAAGCAGCCACTAATAGTGGCTACTTTTTACCTAAAACAGAATAGGGATAAAGAAAACTTTTAAATGTATACTATCTTCTCGGTATTTCTTTTCCATTTCAGTTTCAGCAAGTGGTATAAGCTTAACGCATATTGTAACAGGCTAAAAGCAAAAAACTCAAAGTAGAAATCCACTCCATGGCCACTAGGTTTTTTTTAAAAACACATTGCACATTTTTGGCAACCATGAAGCTGGGGAGATTCAGGACAGGTGGAGGATGTCAGATCTCATTGTTCTTCCAAGCCTTTAGACCCTCCCCAGAAGCCCCGCAATAAAATGGTTTGATCCCATAGATAGATAGATAGATAGATAGATAGATAGATAGATAGATAAACAAATAGAATAAAATTTAAAAAATTAAAATACTGCACAAGTCATTCAGGATAGGGGTTCTGCTTCTGCGCCTTTCATGTACAATGGAATCCTGTGCCAGTCAACAAAGAAACAAGTGATCAGCTAAATAAACAGGCACTTTCCTTGTAGTCTCTCTTGAAGAAAACGTGGTGGTTATTAAGGATGCACTGTACTGAATAGGGCAATTAAACTGGAGACAGCTTTATGGTAAAGAATTTTTTTAAAACACACACATTTCTTGACTATTTAGAAATAGAACATATTTTCAAGAGCGTCTTGATAACAGGTTGTGTGTGGGCTGTCAGCTTGCTTTGGCCTGTTAAAGCAATCGTGATTCAGCATTCTTGGAAGAAAAACTTGGATGTAAAATTCCTCAATAAATATTTTCAAAACATTAGAAATACAAGGGGAAAAAAATCTGCCTTTTTGTGAAAGCGCTGAGGGAGGGAGACTATGCCAGATGAGTCTAGATGTTCCTTTTTCTGTTCTCTTCCAAACAGCACAGCAAAAGGCCTTGATGTATGATTTGTTTCCCGGTGCTCCCCGGTTACTAGAGAGGCTCTACAATGGATACAGTGTTGATATGAGATTTATTTTCAGGATTTAAGAGATGATGTCAGAACAAGTGGCAGAGCCCCATGAAGCAACAAATACGTTGTGAAGTCAGCTAGTCCTCATAGGCCCGATTGTCACTTTGTTTATAAAACAATGGGTTGCCTATTTCAGGAACAAGAGCATGTGTTTGTGTGTTACAGGCTTGTGTGTTTGTTATTTCATTAGTGTAGGAAAGATATCCAACATAGGGGAAGAGTTTCTTAGCTAAGAATGAATTAATATACATCATATGTAAATATAAGAGTGTGTGTGCTCTGTGTGGCTGAAACAATATTATTCAGGACTCTTATGCTGCCAGATTATCAATTATTAAAAAATAACTAATAAATAATAGGGGAGATAGCCCTTAAGGTAGATACTTCAAAAGATTAGTATCATAACGGATACTCTGACAATATTTCTTTGAGAGGCTATTTCTGAGGACAGGTGTATAAAATCTAAAGGTCTTAAGAGAAGAAGTGAGGGAGATGCTGATTTAGTAGTAACAGTGAAGTATTTGCCACTGAAGAAGTCATTTTCAGCCTAGGGATAGAGAGTTACATTCCAAACATGGTCCATCCTCATCAAAGGAGTCTTGGATTTAAGACAGTGCCCTGATAGAACTGGAATTCATACTCTCAAGGAATTTGCCTGGTTTTGAACTTGACTTTCAGTATTAGACATCAGACAAGCGTATTATTGTGTATGTATCATTGATTGATAGATAGATAGATAGATAGATAGATAGATAGATAGATAGATAGAAGAATATTGGCTTCATGGGCAATGGTTGACACCAGGAATTACAAGGCTGGGAAACTTCTCATCTGAGACATAAATTTGGACACTTCATAATCACTCTATGGATTATCATTCCTTTCGGAAATGAAGAAACCAAAGTTAGATGTGCTTCAGTAACTTGTCAGAGATGGCAGAGCCAGCAGGACTTGCTCTCAAGCCTTTAAATAATGAAATCAGTGCTCTTTCTACACCATCACAGAGGCCTGTGCCCTTTCATCCTCTAATTGCTTGATTCCTTGGCTCTTTACAGACATTTTCCACTCTTGTGTCCTCAGAGGAGTCCATAGGTCAGAAAACTGGAGCAAGTATCCTAGAATGCAGATGAGAGAAGAACCAAAGGGGAAACAGCTATATGAGTGTTCTATGGTTCTAGGTGCTGCTGGCTTTCTGAACAGTAGCAACCCAGATGCAGCTGACAGCTCTTCTAGCTCTTAAGAACTGGTGTGTGATGAGTCATAGAGGAAGGGTAGGAAGGAAGACTGCACACATGGAGGAAAATGGGTACTTGACCTTAAGCTTTGCTCAATGTGAATTATAAATTCCATCTTGGTTTTGGCTATTTCAGAACTACAAACCATCTAAAGATACCCAAAGAAAGCAGTCTTTGATGTCTTCAAGTAACCACTCAATTCAGTGAAAAATAAAAAATATTCAAATTGTTGAAATCTTTTCGGTTCTCTGACTCTAAGTTCTTATACCTTACTTTACAAATCCAAGGCATTTGTTATCATTGAGTGTTATAATATCTTTGACTCACTAATATCAAGACAAGATTTCATATCTTGCATATGTCACACCAAGTTGTGCCAACACACCATGCTGGAACAAAGGTCTCCACCATTCTACTAAAAGTGATCTTGCCAAACTGCTTCTCACACCTCTGCTCCAAAGCTACCCAAACCCAGAGCAAATGCCCTCATACCAACCAAACAACCAAACAACCCATTTAATATCATACACACAAAACAAACTATCCCAATCCAAACCAACATACCAATCCAAACAATATCCATACACACAGAACAAAATCACCACAGCAGACATCAAATGTCCTCAAACCAACCAACCAAGCAACCAACCCAATACACTGCCTCCCCCACCAACACACATATACAAAGTGAATAATGTGAAGAACTAGATGACTCCCCAAGAATAGAGTCAAGAGAAGAATGACCAATAGATTAGCCTCTTTAAGTTTAACATTAGAAAACCAATCCCCAACCCCCCAAAAAGATCATAAAATAAGTGTATGCCTTTTGGAACCTCCTGTTTTCTTGATTTAGTTGGATTCTATCTTACCAAATCATCGATGTGAGATTTACTTAATTTTATATTGTCTGGGAAAAAAACTGAAATCTTCATTATGTCTGATTTATTATTGATTCTAATAAGGCACTGTAAAGCTTGAAGAGTTTCTATACATCAGTTTCCATAATCTGTAAAATCCAGATAGGCTCAGAATAAATAAACATTTATAATTTTTATTTTCTGCTTCAACAAAAGATATATAATATAAAATGTAGAGATTATAAAGGAAAATTTACATAAGAAAAACGTATATGTATTATTTAATAAACACAGTTTCTAAAGTGTCCCCAAATACTATTCTCAACGAATGTCTGAAATTGACTTAAAAAAGAAAATGGCAATAATAAAGACTACTTGAATCTATATTCTATTCCATTTAACCACCATATAAAAATCGGATGGCTTTGAACCTAATCACCATAGCAATCAAAATTTACCAAATGTGTGATTCAGAGCACAAGCCACATTCACCGTCCTTAGTGGGTAATTTATTGGTGGTCACCCCAGCTAAACGACAAAAAAACAGGTGAAACAATAAATGAATTCTATTTCCAACCTGATGCAACTTAAAAAAAAACAAACTTTGCATATGTTCCCATATTACACAAGGTTAACACAGACAGTAGCTTGTATGGTATCTGCTTAAAATACAACATTTATGAGAAAAACCTCTGGGAATGGCCACTGAAATGTTTCCTATTTTCCAGACAAAAGCCAAGATGTATTTTTAAAAACTCAACCATGAATGTAACATCAACCTTCTACATTTTATTACTTTGCCTTTTCCCTTTTCTTTCTTCCTTCTTTCATTTAAAAAAGAAATTTACCTGTGTTGTATAATCAGATATTTAAACATTGGTGCACTCCCATGATGCTTCTAAACAGAATACAGAAGAATGACAGTAGAATCCCCAGCAGCAATAATAAGACTCCGGTCATTTCCTTTTTTCTCTGAGACTGTTACCTTGGATGTTGAATCCCTCCATAATTTCTGATAGTTTTAGAGATGGGAATGGTGGCATATCAAGGAGAAATTAAATTTCATCATTTTGGCTTTAACACGTACGCTATAAAAGTGACAGCTTGGTGCACTGTAGCTGACAGTTCCCATTAACTAGAAGCTAATGTTGCAGAGTCAGTCCAAACACTGAGTCACGGCCTCTGGCTACAGGAAGGTCCCCTTCATACTAGGATTCTCACACCCCCTATGGGAAAGAAAAGCTATAAATATTTTCCACTAGTTTCCTCCTCAAAGTGATATAATGAATATTTATACACTGGGACCCTTTTCCTATCCTGAATCTTCTTGGAAAAACACCTCCACTGACACATTTTATTGGTCTGAGCAGGTGACTCAAGCTGGCCCTCCTTCCCTTCAGGGTAAAGAGTAAGTATGTAACAGGATTTAAATTTCAGTTTTGGAATCATTGGTAAAGCAATAAATAAAAGGTCAGGAAACGTGTTTTGAATCTTTGTGCAGTCTTTTTTTATGAAGTGGTAGAAAAATAACAAATACAAGGAAATTTAACTAAAATATAAAAAAGTGTCAGCAAATGGATATGGCTTAAGGAATATTTTGAATGAGACTTCAAAAATAAATGCTGAATGACTTAATGTACATTTAAGTACAAGAGACTATTAAAATAAAGAGAAATAAATCCACTTTTAATACATTTGTGTTCATATAACAAGTTCTTTTGATTATTAGTAGTTGGCCATAGATGCTGTGAGTTTGTATGTGTATATAGTGGAAGGGGAAAGAGAGGCAAATGGTACAAAGAACCTGTCAATGTCTATAAAGTGCTCACAGTACAGTTAAGGAAACCTGCAAATCACAACGTTTTCCAGAACAGAGCATAGAGATTAAGAGCAGAAACACGAGAGCTAAACCAACTAGGACCAGTCCTAACAATGCCACTCACCAAGTGGGCAACGTTGAGTATGCTATTTAACTTCTGGGTACTTTAGTTTCCTCCCCTGTAAAATGGGAATGATAACAGGATCCAGCTGAGTTGGAGAACTTTAAATGAGCTAATATTTGTAAAGTGTTTGTAAACAGATAGGAATATAATGATAAATAAAAGATAGTTCTTGCCTTTATTGATCTCCCTGCCTACTCAGGAGGAGACAAATGGGTAATTTTAAAGTTCCAAAAATGTAAGTAAGATCAATCTCCAAGCTATGCATACAGTACCGTGGGAACACAAAGGAGAGAAGTACCCAGCTAGAATAGGCTAAGACGGTTGGGGAGCATCCCGAAAAGGTTCACAGAGAAGGTAAACTTACCAGGAGACTTGAAAGATGAATATGAGTTCCCAGAAGGCAACAGTTCCAGGGGACTCATTTGAGCATTTTAAGCAGAGGGACCAGAATGTGCCACAGCCATGCGTGAAGTACTTGGCATATTTGAGTCTTAGAAAGTATGTTGGTAGATGTGGACTATAAAGTGCACTGGGCAGCAAGAAGGTAGAAAGGCAGGCTGGTACCAGGTCATGGAGGGCCTTGTGCAAGAAGTCTGGACCTAATCAGGTAGGATGAGGGTGAAATCGAAGGGTTACAAGCAGGGAGTGTTATGGTAACATTTATATTTCAGAAAGACTACATGAGTAGCAGAGTTAAGAATGGATTTTAAGAGATGGACAGTAGTGATGTGGAGATCGTTGGTTATTATCATAAACAAGGGTAATGCATAATCAAAGGGAGGATTCAAGTAATTGAAGAGAATCTATAGAAACAATGTCATTGTTAGCGCTGGGGTGGGGTTAAGGGAGGGGACAATCAAGATTGAATTTCCAGGTCTCTGGCGTGGAAGACCCGCCTGATGAATCTTTCTCTAAGACAAAGAATATAAGGGAAAGCAACATTTCTACAGAAATATAATGAGTTGACTTTCATTTGTGGTTGCTGTCTAGAAGATATGCTTGGTGTCAGAAAATAATTCTAGTCTGAGATTTGTGTTCAAAATCCAGTTCAGGCATCATCACGTCTGGTGATCTTTCTTGAAATTCCACACTGATTTAAATGTTGATTTTCAGTGCGGGATTCCACAGCACCCTTACTGGGTCATTTACCACATTATATTGCAATTTTATGTTTGTACCTATTACCCTCCATTTATTCATTCAACAAATATTTCTAAAGATATACCCCATGTTACACACAGAGGACATGCTAGGAATTCCCTATGAGCAGTACAACTGTGATCCTGCCCTTACAGAACTTTCAGCCTAACAGGAAAAACACATCCTTAGTAAATGCTTTTAAATTGGATGAGACAGATCTGAGGATCACGAGTGTAAGTGATATTGAAATCCTGAACGTGGATTTAATCTTTCTAGGAAGTAAAAGGTAAAAAGAGACTGAGTGAGGATGGGAAACTCCAATATTTAAAAGTAAATGAACTTAGGAAGAGCAAAGGAGAGTAAAAAAAGTAAAGCTGGATCCAGTAGAAGAAACAACTTAAAATTATTTTTTCAATCCAAGGAAGCAGAGAGCTTCAGTGAATGAATAATTAAGGTCAAATGCTGCAGAGAGAGGTCGGTGAAGAAGATGCCTATAGAACACCAATTGGAACCGGTGCGGTGGTCAGAATTTGATCTCCACGACTGTCACCCCCTGGTGTTACTCCTGTGAATTTGTTAGGTTACATAAAGGATATAATTAAAGTTACTAATCAAATGACGTTAAAAAAGGGATATTATCCTGGATTATCAGTGTGAGCCTAATCTAATCTCATTACCCTTGAAAAGCAGAGATCTTTCTTCAGCTGTAGCAGAAAGGCTGGCAGAGATTCAAAGCAAAGGATTCCACATTCTGTTGTTGGCTTCAAAAAAGAAAGGAGCCACTTGTTTTAAAAAAAAAAAAAAATGGAAACCTCAGTCCTACAACAACAAGGAACTGAATTTTTCTAATAACCAAAATGAACTTGGAAATGGAATTATCCCCAGCACTTCCAGATAGAAGCCCAGCCCTGCTGACTCCTTGATTATAACAGAGAATCAAACTAAGCCATGCTGTGCCTAGACTTCTGAAACATGGAACAGTGAGAAAATAAATTTGAGTTGTTCTGAGTCACAAAGTTTGCAGTAACTTGTTAGTACAGCTGTTGGGGAAGCAGCTGTCATGGGATCTGCTGCCCCTCTCCAGGAATGCACAGTGTCCTGGGTCTGAAATATTCCCTGATAAGGAAGGTGGGTGTTGAGCTGTTGCTTGGCCCCAGATTTCTTTCTTACCAGGGACTTCTTTCCCTTGTTCTAGGTATGCAGTGAACTTCTTTGGATTGCTTATATGTGTATTAGATGGCACTTGGCCAGCTCCACCAGTATATCTGCCCTCCCCCACCACCCTTAGGTTAAAAGGTCTTAGTCTGCAGCATGAAAGGGGTACTTGCATTCCCATGAGCCTGGGTCGGCTGTCAGGAGCAAGCTCCTGCTCATGGGAGACTGGCCCACACAAAAGATGCTGATCTTGCTGCACCCCCTTATGAGTAAAGCATTAATCTAACCCTTGTGTGTTGAGTCCTCCTTGGTAACTCTAAAGCCATGGAAGATGCAGTCAGCTAAGGTCTGTGGGGTCCTACTTCTAGCCGTTGGCGTTGTTATAATCTTTGTCATTCTCCATTCTGGGGATTGGTGGCTGGATCTCCCTGCTCTGAGCAATAGAAAACTGTCATACTTGGTGTAATGGTTAATTTTATGTGTCAATTTGACTGGGCTAAAAGTTGCCCAGAGAGCTGACCAAACATAATTTATTGGTGTGTCTATGGCCATATCTCCAGAAGAGATTATCATTTGAATCAGTAGACTGAGCACAGATCACCCTCACCAATGTAGGTGGGCATCATCCAGTCCACTGAGGTCCCAAATAGAGTAAAAAGGCAGAGGGAGGGCAAATTGTCTCTCTCTGCATGAGCCGAGACTTCCATCTTCTTCTGCCCTCTGACGTCACTGCTCTTTGGACTTGGACTCAATTTTACCACCAGCTTTCCTAGTTCTCCAGATTGCAGATGGCAATCATGGGACTTCTCCTCTTCCGTAAACCTGTGAGCCAATTCCTATAATAAAACCCTTCTTATAGCATATATCCTACTGGAACACACCTGGAAACTAGGAGTCAATAAAGGGGTGATACTGAGAGCGCCTTCCTTAGTCTAATGAGACCAAGAGGCCACCTTGATTTAGGAGGAAACTGGAGATGTGGAGGTAGAGGAGCATTTTCCCTTCATATTTCCCTTGTTTATACTAGTTTCCATTGTGCTTTATGTAATTTTTGTGAGATGACTTGTAAAGGCAATTTGTTGAATTTTATACCTCTCCTCTCCTAAAATACAACTGAATTCAATGAACTTAAATTCATTTGTATACTTGACAAACATTCACCTAATCTCTCTCTAGGTAAGTAATAAAAAAAAGAAAAAAAATGAATCAAATAGAACAAACCTAAGACCAAACTTTGAGGGACAAGATAAATTTTAAAATCCACTTGTATTTACTGTATGCTTGCTAAATAGTAAAGATTTCAGAAGACATCTCTTCAAAGTCCCTTCCCAAAACTCAACATAGAAGAACACAAAATTGAAAGGACTCGATGTTGCACTGTGAAGTGGGTTTCTTCTTCCTTGAATTCCCACTATTTCCTTTTTCAAAATTACATTTAAATAAATAAAAATTACAGTGGCAATTGTCATGGAAAACACATAAAATACACAACTAACTTCAATCTAAAAGTCAACTCTAAAAGTTGTAAAAATAACACTAATTCTGAAACGTGTTCATGTCTGCTTATAACTTATACGTATACACACACACACATATATACATATACATAGTGTTACATATGTGTATATATAATTCTTTGGTAAAAATATAAAAATCATGTTCCAGAAAATGTTTCTGATTTGTATTCAGAGGGTTTGGGATAATGCCAGTTTAATAGACATTTATTTAATTATTTAATTCTTGCTGTGTGTGAAGTTCTCTCTACCAGGCAACATGAGGTGATATAAAAATAAACAAAAGACAATTTTTGTGCTCTGAAGTCCATATTTTAGATAGAAATCCAAACAAGTTTTGTAAATGTACGCACAGGATTATCAGATGGAATTAATGTTGATCAGATTCATACCATGGTTGCTAAGATGGCCCCAGAAAGAGCAGAACCAGTATTTCTAGCTCTCTGCATGCAGAAGTGGGTCAGTGTATTTCTCTTTTCTGTGTTAACAGTTGTTACAAACCCTGCTGCTGTGGGTTTAACTGAGTCCAGCAAATATGCTACAGCATGGGTGCTGTGTTCAACCCTGAAGTTTGAAAGCCTTGTCATAGACAAGGGCTTGTCCTCAAGGAGCTGAGTCCCAAGTATGTACTTCACTACATGCTGGTCTTATAAACCAAGGAATATTTAGGCAATTACCATTAAATCTTTGTATGGGTTTTTTGTGTGTTTTCTGTTTTCCTCACATAATTTTATTCTGATAATTATACCCATATGGTATATAACTTGGAAGATTTTTGTCATCTTTATATAAATTTAGTATATAAAATTGGCCTTAAAAATATTGTAATTTCTCTATAAATTTGAATTCATTCTAGTTTATGTTTAAATGTATGTTTACTTCAGTAAGTTAGAAATATAAAGAATAATTGGTATGGTGTATTCAGAGATATGAAATTATGATCTTAAAAATACTTAAAGTCTAGAACCTGGCACATTATTTACACCTACTCCATATAATTTATGAAATATTTTTCTCATATGTGTGTTGTTACATAATTTAATCCAATTTAAAACAATTTGTAAATAATTTCCAGCAACAAATGTACTAAATCAGTATGTAGAAGCCATTAGATATTTTCATCTACACATATAGCTTTAGACAAATCATGTTTTATTTTAAAAATTTTATTTGTTACACCCTATCATTATATTTTGTAAGCATACTATTGACTATAAAGAACAATGCCAAATTCAAAGAATATTTTGTATTCTTAAAAAAAGAGTTGAAGTTATTACCTTGTGCCATATACTTGATAAATTTGGTAATTTAAATTTTACTATGGCAAATTTTTAAAAATAAATAATATCATTTTCTTCATTTTTAAATAACTCACAAAAGTTCCAATAAACAATTTAATCTGAAACAGAAGGGAAGACAAAAGCTGTTTGGATGCTCTGACCTGGTAGATTGCTGAAAATGACTTTGTGATGAAACGACTCTGGCTTGACAATAACTCCCTTCTTCTTCCTCTTCCTCTTCTTTTTCTCCTTCTTCTTCTTACAAAGGGGTCATTGTAGAGAGTCTATGGAAAATATAATGTCTTTAGTTTTTAACACACAGATAAATTTTTGTCCTTGAAGGAAAACAGCAAAAATAATATGACATATAAAATAAATACACTGTTTTTTTAAAAAAACTAAAAATGCTTTGAGAGACATTTGCCTGCACTTACATCATTATATGTTCGACTTCTTCCTTTTTTGTGTGCCTCTTCGTTTAAAAATCTAATACAAAATGAAACATAAATTTTGTAATATCAGTGAGAATCACTGCTGCCACTCTTTGTAAAACATGTAAATTTCAAGGCTATTTTTCTCTACTTCATTCATAACATTCAACAGATTAGTATTTCTCCACACAGAAAAGCACCATAGTCAACACTACACTTACTAATGGTCAGCTTTTATTTTTAAGCCATACTTCTATAAGTCAGAAATAGTCCATTTTAACTAGAAATCCATCATCATCACATATTGGGTCCCTCACATTTCTACCAAGAACAAAAATACAACCTAGCCAACTCATTTGCATTGTAATCTAATTTTGAAATTACTTTATCAGTGCAATAACACATTCAATAGAGCTTTTGTTTTATTGATGAAAAGGGAATCTACTTGGTTAGGGAGTACATAACATTTTTTAATTAAATTTGTGTTATTATTGTCCTTACACTCAAAGGGCCAGGTGATGGCAATGTTCCATGGAGGAAAGTAATATTGCTATAATAACAGCAACAGTCATGAAAATTTAATAACATTTTCATGGAGTCAGGATGACAAAATAATAAATATCATTATTTAGGCACTTTGTATGGAAGATTTAAAGTAATCAATAAAATATTTACTAAATAAAAGATGCTTCTAGAAACTGGGGATACAGGGATGGGGCAAATATGACTTATTCCTGTCACCTAGTTGAAGAGACACATCTTATACATAAAGAGATAAACAATAACAAGGGAGCCGAATATGAGATGTCTGTGAGTTGGGTTATTGGGCAACTATTCGAAGAAGCCTTTGGAAAGAAGGGGAGTGGGCAGAGATTCTAGGCAGGAAAGGATACAGCTATAGAAATGTATGTAAAGATGACGACAAGAGGACTGGAGAAATGGTGTGGACAATTCAAACAGGAGGCCCATGATAGCTTATCCTGGAAAGGTGACCTGTGTCAGACTGTGGAGTGTTTTGAATGTCCAACCAAGGAGAGAGAAGCATGTTGTCTAGGAATTTGAATATAACTACATGACGATTTCAGTTGGAATTTAAAGGGATTGAAGGAGGCCAATGTGATTTTTCTAGGAAGAATCTGTAGGATTCAGTGACTGAAGGAGAGGATAATGGAATAATGAGGGTCAAGATGACATCAAGGTTTTAAGTATGAGTGACTGGGAAAATAAAGACATAATTTCTCTCTATAAAAATCCTTAATAATATTTCCCCCAGTATACAGCTAGGAGAAGTTTCAACAGAAAACTCACTTAAGATTCACAGTGGAAAAGAATCACTCTAGTCACACAAGTGATTATGTGAAAACAACTACAACTATTAATCTATAAATATTGACAATGACAACCATCAGGGGTATTGTGACAGTGTATATGAATCGTGTTGCTGGGTGCAAATTTATTTAGCCCTCTGTAATTAAGTTTAGAATTTCTACATGTAATGTTAAACATGTGCACTTACACTGCTTTTTATATAATACATATAAGTATTTATAAGAATTCTGTGCATTTCTCAGAGTTTACCTAATCATATAATTTAAACTACTTTTGAGCACTTAATCAAAGATTTGAAAGGTTTAAAAAGAATAAAGACCATTGAACCATAATTAAAAATTCTAAGAAATCTACAAGGAATGCTTATTAAAGGCAAAATAAAATAACTCTAGGACCATGATCAAGAAGAAGAGAGAATATTGGAAAAAAGAAGGACAAATTGAGATTTAAAAAGTGAAATGCCCTAAGATCCATCAAA
Organism: Camelus dromedarius; assembly: GCF_036321535.1. Taxonomy (NCBI): domain Eukaryota; kingdom Metazoa; phylum Chordata; class Mammalia; order Artiodactyla; family Camelidae; genus Camelus; species Camelus dromedarius. Next base: position 62,888,026 of record NC_087439.1, on the reverse strand, counting down.
TAGCAGTACCAGATGTGAACAATCAGCAAGCTCAAACAAACATGAAAGGGCAGAGCTCAGGAAATAAGTGCTAAAGCCATGAGCATTGCAAGATAAGGTACTGGGGACAAGAGTTAGACACATTGAATAAAGGCAATCAGATTTAAATAACTATCAATAAGATATTCCAGAATAGCGTGTGTTACCCCAAGTGCAATTAGTTAAGCTTTAGTGGGCCATCCAACCTGAATAAAGATAAAATGGCTTTTCTTGGGATATAACTGAAAAGATTACAATAGAAACTACCGTGAGAAAAATAAAAGTTTCATTTAAAATACAGTCAAAGAATTCTATACTCCTTTTTTTTGTGAAGAACAAGTCTACTATAATTAAAAACACTTCACACCGAATTTTCTCAAGGCCAGATTTTACCCTAGATTTAGGTACAACATATGTAAGGTATTCTCTGCATACTGCTCAAATATAGAAACAAATGCCCTGTCCTGTTCTAAAAATCCCAAGAGTAAATAATAAACCTGTATGACACCATGATATAACTTGGGCACTGGTTGTTAATGTGATTAAAATATATGCAAAATGAGTAAATAGCAGATACACAGGAGATAATGCAAATGACTGGCAGCTCAGACAGACTCCAAAGCAGGTAAGTCAGGCTTTCTTTGAGCTTTGTTTTACTCAGTACTTCTGCTCTTGATCACAAATTGCCTAACAAAGTGTCTGCTGTGAAGAAGGCATCCAGTAAATGTTATTAAGTTACTATATATGTGATTCTGAGATTTGCAGAAGCAGTGAAGATGGCTGTAATCTTAAAAACTGGAAAAAAAAATCAGAAATACTCTTACATTTGATAGAGTACATTTTCCTGAAGGGGCTGACAACTTGTGAAGCCCTTGCAAGGTCAAATGGAAATAACAAAAACTTTGTCACTGTTTCTATTTTATAACATGTACTTATAAAGCTATTACAAGTCAGCTTTAAAATTTTATTCTAATTCACACATCCTCAGGACAGCTAATGCCAACTTTATGCCAACTCTTCTTGAGTTCTTGTTTTAAAGACTGTACGGCTAAAAACTAACTTCTACTTTATTTTTTTTTCTCAAACCTCAGCCTTCTAGAGAGCCAGCTCCTCTAACACAAGGAATTGAAACCCAATCTCAGTCAACTTCTTTTTTGTTTTTGAGCTTTTAAAATATGGACAAAATCATCTTTTTTATACTTCATATTAATGCATATTCATTTAGCCCTTACTAACAGGATCATGTTTTAACTTTAGAGAAGAAAAGAGAATGCCGATGGCGCCTGACAGCCCCAGACAACTGAAAGTATTTCTAGAAGTGTGTGTGTGTGTGTGTGTGTGTGTGTGTGTGTGTGTGTGTGTGATATAGCAAGAGGCAGACATCATCCTGGTTCACAACGCACAATACACATTATAGGCGTATTTATGAAAGTAGAAAATGTGCCATGAGGAATGCCACACATTCCACAGTATGTCAACGTTACACGTTTAAATAGACTTTATTGATAAAATCAACAGAAGGTAATTCTAAATTATACGTTTTTTCTCTCTCTTGGGCTATAATCAAGAGGTCCATGTGAAAAGAAACACAGAGCTAAGGTGGAAGGGCAACAATAGCCACTCTATAACCAGCATGTGGTATCTATTCCTGATCTGCAGTAATTTAAGCACGTACATAAGTCAGTCCTATTTTCCATTTATTTTAAGCAGTATTAATGCATAAAGATTTATGCAAGTATTTTACTGGAAGTTTCCCATATGGAAGTACTACAGAATTAGACCTATAACTATTGCCTTCTTCAAGGTCAACTCTAGCAACCATCACAGGAAAAGGAAAGCCTACATATTATCTGAGGGAAGAAACCAAAGGAGTATTAGCTTCATTGGTTAATGTGGCTACTTGCATTCCTAAAACAGACAATCAAGAAGCTATTAGTTTAAATTAGGTACATTTTTGTTTCCAGAGTGCTATTAACCAGAAAATCCCTATGACCTAAAAATTCTATTATAAATTTTCATTTCCCCCAATTCTAAAAACAACCATAAAATTGTGCATATCTTTCCTTTGCAAATGCTCAAGAAGTAGTAAGATATAAAAATAATATAGGTTAAAAAAGTGTAACATAAATATGTCAAATACTGTGAGAAAATCTGAATCAGAAATACAGTAAAGTTACATTTTCACTCTTTTACCACATGAAATATTTTGATACTTCATATGTTAACCTGGCCAGCTAAAACACAGGAATATGTAGCAGAACACATCAGGATAATCAAATAAAAATGCTTATAGAATTTACCAAATAAATGATGCTTTTCTTAGATGCGTGCAGAATAATTAAGGCTAATTAAAGCCACTGCAAGGAAAAGCTAAGTATTATATTTAACAACTATTCACACAGCAAAGTGTGTGATTGTTTCTCATTGATACTTCATAAAATTCTGCCTGAATTTTCTACAGTATCATTTTAAATTAGTGAAGATAATTTATGTAATGAAATTCACAGGTCTTAAACATTACTGTCCTTGATATAAGAATGAGAATTTATATTAACAGTTATTAAGCCCCTTATACAAATTCATTTTATATGGTAAATAATACAGTAAATAACAATATCTTTAGGTCTTAATTACTACAAAAATAAGTTTTTGAGATATTTTTAGGGACACAGATTAAAAACAGTCAGCTTTTAAATTATATTTATAGTGAGGCATAGTCAAGAATAGCTCCTTGATCAGCTATTCTTAATTTGTATTTCAGTGTACCTTTTCAATTAAGAGTGATTAAAAACAAATGGTTAATAAATCTTTTTGTAAAGTCGGCCTTTGAAATAATATGCAAACCCATTTTTTTTATCTTAAAAGTCTCTGGGTTTTTTTGTTGTTGTTGTTGTTTTTCATTTCCAAACTAGAGAAAGCTATTCCTTCTTCCTCCCTGCCCCCAACATCTAACACGGAAGATCTGGTCTTGTCCAGGATAACTTTCTTCTAAGAAAGGGCAGCACTGTCCCCTAGTGGACATACGATATACCAGAATAGTTTCACAAAAGGGAGAAATACAAAGTTTTAAATAAAACAACTCCATAACAGGAAGTTTAATGTATTGATGTGTCAGTTTTAGAATTGTGCCTGGATGCCATCCACTTTTCAAACAGTAATAGTCTGCACATGATATTGGCAGTCAACCGTGATTTGTGAGAGCAAATGAAATCAAAAGGTCAATGAAGTTGTTTCAACTTCAGTACAGACATAAAATATATGTCACTGTTGCCATTGCTCTGAGCACCAGAAATATCACTTACTTATATTCTTCATGGCCCACTGCTTTGTGATAATCATTTAAATGTAAGTTCAAATATCCAATCTCACACCCACCACTAGATCATGTATCCTTCTTATACGTTCTTATAGCATTCCTCCTTTACCTTCAGAGAATTTGTCACAGTTTGTAATTATATTTGTGTGATAATTTGCTTAGCCTCGGTTTCATCCATCAAATGTATGAGGGCAGAAGTGACCTCTTAATATTCATCAGTATAAGCCTTAGTACTTAGCACTGTGCCTGGCACAGGTGAGGGACAATAATTATCCTTATGAATTAATAAATAAGCCAGAGAAATAATTTATTAAGAATAGAGGTGGGATCAAGGTATATTCTCATAGTTTCATGCCATTTTCCTATTTAGTAAGAAGTACCCACTCAAATAACAGTGAAGCACCAAAACAACCCACTCTCAGGTCTCTCTTTACCTTTTCAGGTTTCTACTCATAACAATATATTTCTCCTGGACCTTCTTAGTAACCTTGTCATTTAAGAGGACATCATCATTTAGCTTTTCTTTAACACCCTTGTTAGGCTTTGAAGTATTACTGTTTTTGGTGAGGGCTCTAGTTGCTGGTGACGATTTCATATGGTATATTCTACCTCTTTCAGAGGGAATACATTCCCAGTTCTTTTGCCATGGTAACTTCACAGTATCCATGGGTACTTAAAATTCTGTAATGATTTCATGATGTTTCCTCTGCAAAGACTTCTTTTTTGGAGTATGCATAAGGTAATACCAAAAGTTCAGTTGTCCCCTTCCGTGAGATATGTTCAGCCCTGACTGACTCAGTGATGAGTCATTGTCAGTGATAGTAAATTAACACTATCTTGACCTAGGTGATGACTCTGAGTTGGCTTTGCACTGAGTTTAAGAACTGCAACACAATTTACCTTTGGAAATACTAAAGGATTTGTTCAAATACAAGTGGTAAACAGGGGACGTTTTGGTATAACACAGAAATCCCTATGATTCTTACATGACTTTCTCACCATAGTCATCATTTCACCTACCAAGAAACAATGGTCAAACACAAAATGACAGCACAGCTGAATAAAGAAAGCAGTGGTTTTGTAAAATACTCTGGGCATGCCTTTTTTGATCCATCTTTCTTCTTGGTTCGGTTGGGCCACAGGCTATGTGACTGTTGGAAGTGCTTATTATGCGATTTTCCTTGTTTACCACACATATTGCTTTGCCTTCAGAACTCTGCAGCTTTACCAATTTCTAACACCTGTTTCCAGCATCCCTCCCCATCCTGATTTTTAAAGGAAAGTCCTATATTTAAAGTAGTGTACGTTTATTAGGAATTCAATGTGTCATGTAAACTGGTACCTTTTTAGGACTGTTATTGTTTTTGTTAGTGTTCTGGTCACTAAACTACATAGATTTTTAGTTGACCATTCCAACCCTATATTTTTTTTCCTACATTTGCTGTTAAATAATTAATAGGGGATGATATATTTCCCTTAAATTAAAAAAATTTAAACTAGCTCCTTCAGGGGATAATCACTTAACCCTTGGCTTTAATTGATATGAATTTCAGAAGAACATATCGAACAGGTGGGAATATTTCATCCTTCAAATCACATGTTCAACCTTATTTGTAAGGTTGCGTCCCCTGCATCTAACAAACTCACTGTTTAACCCCAGCTAATTAGCAGTATTTGTTTCTGTCTCTAAAACATGATTATTAATGGGATGATTGATGAAGTTCACTGTCATTAAAAGAAAATACAAATCTCAGTTTTGGGGGGATGATATAACTAAAAGATTTAAAGATATATTTATTTATAATATCCTTAATTATAGCTACTTTATAAAATACAAAACTGAGAGGATGGATTGTATATGTATTTGATGGGCTGCTACATAAAAGAGATATTAGATTTATTTGGTTTATCACCAGAAGGCAAAAATAGAATCAAAGGAGAAACCAGAAGGGAAGCAATTCTATGTTCAGTATAATAAAATTTCTAAAACATATTAATACTGAAAATGGCTCTGGTTTCCCTACAAGGTCCAAAGCTACTGTAGTCTGAAATATTTAATCAGATATCAGATACCATTAAATAGGAATGAATATCTTAGAACTTCTGTTTTCAGTGGACTCAGGCAACTTTATCCAGACTTGGTTTCTTTTCAACTTTTGGTTCTGCTTTCCAAAGTACTGGCTCTACCATTCACATAAATTCTCTCATACTGAAACTGGCAACAGTTTAAAGCTAATATCTAATCTTCACAATCACTTCCACTGAGGTAGAACTTCACTTTCCCACTTCACAACAGTTCAGAAATTGTATCTGCTTGACCTGGTATGAATCACGTGACTTGAATCAGTCAGTCATGGCCAGGAGAATTATTCTGACGGACCAATCCCAGGTCACATATTGAAGTAAGCCCACCCAATCACAAGGATTGAAAGTGGAGAGAATATTTTTCCTAACAAAACCAGAGTACTATTAGCAGAGGAGAGAATGGATGTTAGGCAGCCAAAAACAAAAGATACTGTTTATAGTAGAACTTGGATTTCTAAATTTTTTTTTCAGTTCAGAGATGCTATGATTTATAAATGCCTGTCTTTCTCAAAATGAAATTGCTGTAAATAAATATTCTCTGAGGACATCAGATTATTTTTAATTGTTAAAAAAAAAAAAAACTTAATGCCCTTTTTCCAAAAGTACATTTTCATTGATATGAGATTTCTTAAATAAAGCACTCAATATTAGTAAGGATGATAACTTAGATGCATCATCTTCAAAAAGGAGATACTCTAGTAACATTATTTGTTAAACCTTAATAAGCAATATTGTACTGCATCTATTTTGTATCATGTACAAAATATTCATAATGTTTCTCCAAATTTGTATTTACAATTCTTTCATAGAAAGCCATTAACACTGCAAAAAGAAAGATAACCTTAAGGATTCTATCTAAAATAAAATCTCTCTTCAAACACCTAATAGAAGGACTTGAAAATCTTGTCATAGGGTTCAGTTGGGATAATGTGACATGTGTCCTTTAACTAGATTCAAAAATGGCCTCCAGGAAGTCTCAAGATGTTATATTGCTTATCAAAAGATTTATGCCAATGAAAGAAAACATTAATACTGAGAAGTGCAAAGCCTTCCATAATCTTTCCTAGCTCCACACCAAAAAATCATTCTGAACAATTTGATGTTTAATGCCAGAGAATTGTTAACGCACCTATAAAACATTGCTGCAAATTTTAAAAGTCACTGATTTCCCTTTTAGGCTAATATTAGCATAGAGGCAGCACAGTGAAAGGGTTAAGAGTACAGACTCTGGTACCCTACTGTCTGTGTTTGGATACCAGCTCTAACACATACCTGCTGGCTAACCTCCAGCTGAGGATGATAATAGTTGCTACCTAAGAGAAATATTATGACTATTAAATGAACTAAAATTAAAATTCATGAAGCATTTTTAATAACATATATTACATAAGAAGTACACATTAAAACTAGTCCATTTTCTCTTTCCAATTCTGTATCTATGGTTTGTAAAGAAATAGATAGCATTTATCTGATCAGTGATTAGCTCAATTCTGTCATCTTTATTATCCCTTTAAAAAAAGACCACTTAATAATAGTCTGCCTCTGGGGATTAATTGGTATAATATAATATGATATGATATGACATAACATGATATAATTTATAAGGAAAAGAAGACAGAACTCTAAAGAGAGAGTTCTTTTTATTTCTTGTACTTCACTGCTTCTTCAAATAGATCTGTTTTGCAGATTAGACTATTCATTGAATACACTGTACTCAATGCTTTGAAGTATGAAAGTAAAATAATTGACCATATCCATCTTGCCTTTTTTTTCATGACTCTGGTTTTATAAATAAGAACTCTGTCGCCTAAGAATGAAAAACTCAACAAATTCAATTTCACAGCAAGAAAATATGTTTTTAACATAAGATGCTATTTTTAAATTAAGTGTCATTTTAGTTTTTTTTTTAAATATAAGCTGAGAAACTTTTAAAAATTTTAGCTGAGAAAATCAGGAAGTAAAAGAAAATACTGTATTTGATGTGCAATAGCTTTATTTATTCTTGTACAGATAAAGCCAAGTTAGGAGTTATCAGTAGATTTTTTTTGCAAGTCTCTTGATTCTCATCAGTCTAATTGCATTGCAATCATTGGTCTAGTCTACATGAGTAATTTGGGAGTAGAGGTTGGCACATAACTTGGTGAGGAGGGGCAGAACAGATGCCAATATGGATTCATGAGATGAGCTGTAAAGGCAATTGCATTCACATTGTTTTATCAATGTTTATACCCAGAATTATTATACAGAATCCTGGCTATCTGTTATTCATAAAAGCTGTTAACTCCTGTCAATCTTAAAACATAGGATGCCTTGCCCATTCAATTTTAACAAATAAACTAATAGGGGAGCCAATGTTTTCTGTCTGTTTTATAGTTGTTTGATTTAAGTTAGAATTATTTCTTGGATTTCTCCATAGTTCTTGTTTAAAAATAAGGATGGCCAATCCAACCCTACTTTCGTACAAGTCCTAAAAGAAGTCCAGCTCCTGGAAGAGCAAAGAATCTCTCATGATACAAAAGGGAACACATTACCTACAAATTACATATTAAATTGTAACTGAGACTAAATATTACTTTAGATACATGGTTTAATTTTTACTTTTAAAATATTCTTATATTTAATATAAACATTGGTCTAAAAATTGCTTCTTTTGAACATTCCTGCAAAAAACACCTAGGCCAAAAATGCTTGATTTTTGAAAATGTTTGAAAATTGAGCCAAAATATATTTTCCTTTCTCAAATGTAGATAATAACAATGGTATGGCAAAAAAAAAAAAAGGAATATCTGACTGAATTATAACAACAGATAAATGGATTTACATAACTAAAGAGTGCATGCATGTTATAAAACATAGTTGATTATGTAAAAGGTGTTACTCCCATACACTCAACTATGTACTAAACTCTCATTGTTATATATTACAGTTTGATACTTAAGTATTTGCAAACAAAAGTCAATGTTTAGATACTACAATTTATTTTATAATATAATCTGAGTGGTACAAAAACTTGATTTAAAAAAAAATGAGCACATCTGTACATAAACAAATGACAAGGAAATAAGAAGCATAACAACAGCTGAATATGTTCTAAAGATATAGTTTTACTGTTTTACAAAATAATGTTTAATGATGTGAGGTAGGTGACATGTATAGGAATTTCTAATAATGTTTTATTCTAACCAAGATTCTGTATACCAAGTTTCATTCAAGGAGAAAATGTTTATAACTGAATTATAATCTCCAAAAGATAGGAATTTAACCTGAACCTGCAAGAAACTTATAGCATCATAAATAGGAATCTAAAAAAAGTTGATGGTTATATATGAATTAGAGTTGAGTGTACTATGTAATTATCTCAAACAGCCCTGCTGCTTTCTTAGTTTCTGTCAAGAGCAGAACAACTCAGAAAAACCAAGCACAGCTAAATACTCAAGAATTCAGATGTATAAAACATTGCATTTCATGCCTTGTGATCCAACCAATTTAGTATGTGTATTTTGGGTTGTAACTTGTTTTTTGAAAAACACGCTGTTTCTCTGAAATTATTTAATATCTTCCAACACTGCAAAATAAGCACAAATTTAAAAGAGAGATGAAAAGAATTTATCTCAGCTGATCACCAATGTTCAGGAAAAAAAGGTCTTCAACAGAATTCAACTGACAGTTTCATATTGCCATTAGAAGAAAAACATTATATAGGTTGGAGAATACAAAGGTTAGAAAAGAAAGACTACAGGATCATTTGCTTGGCTTGGAAATTGTTATATTCTGTCTTATTTATATATAAGGTCTCTCTATCAACTGGCTTGCAAGACTTTGTCAGATGAAAACACCTTATATACAACACTACTTACACAAGCAAACATTGCTAGTGATAATGGCCTTAGTGATGTTAGCCACTCACTCTGCCGATTTTTTTCATCTGTTAATTGTAGACAACTTCTATTAGTATTTTTGTGCTTTTATAATATTCTTCTAACAAATTTTATCTTTCTCTCCCTTGTTTTCCTGAGATAACTGTATAGAGGTCAAATCTTATTTATACGTATCTCTTCTAATTTAGATTTAATTGTGATAAGAAAATATTTGTTTGTTTCCAATTTTGCATTCACAAACCCAAATTATGATTTCCTTTGCTTTTCCCCACTTGTGTTTCATATTTCAGGTTTATTGAGAAATCAGAAGTAGCAGTAACAAGAGAGTAAAAAAAATGAATCTAGTATTCTAAATGCAGATTTTTTTACATTAAGGGAAAATGCTATTCTATTTTTTTAGAAACTTTATTTCTAAAAAAAACTGTTAGACAATACCAATTTAAGTTTATAAGTAAATCTCTTTGATAGCTCAAAAAGCTAATCTGATACCTTTTTTTGTAACTTAGAACTTAATATATCTTTCTGTACATTGAACTTTCAAATTGACAGGAGCAAGATTTTTTTTTTTAAGTTTGTACAGAAAATATGTTATATAGTAAATAGTGAAGTAATTCTTTTCTGGGTCACTGTCGTAGAAAGTTATGCATGAAAAGCAAAGAGAGGTCTTTGGTAATGATTACTGTTTGATCTAAAAGCAACAATTTTCCAATAGTTTTACAGGACAGGTGCCTAGAAATACTGCCCATCAGTAAATCACTGGCAGCATAATAATGTGTTACATGGGTAAAACAATCCTTCCCACTTTTCAGTTATTGACATTAGCATTTGGCTGAGGAAAGTCAATTGAAACATGATTCTTGTTTAGAAAACAGTCAGTGAAGTCTTCCATCCTCATGTACAACAGGAAAGGATGGAGATGATCTCTAAAACCCCTTGTTGATCTTTAAAAACCTGTAAATCTTGTCATTGAGCAATTCATATGTGCTCTGAAATCCTGGATGTCCCAGAGAATCTCCTTGTTTGAGTACTGATGATGGCTTAGGCTTACAAATGGAAATCTAGTTGGAGTGAGTAATACCTATGAAACAATTGGTGAGTAAAATGGCACATTGTTCAGCCTATAAAAATCGTTGCATTTATAACATAACGAACCAAATTATTAAATGCATTTCTGCTCACTAAAGCTATATACGCATGAATTAGGTTTGAAAACATACCTTTGAAGGGCAGAAATAAATTTTAAAATGTGTAGGTATTATGAATATGAGATGGCCCTTAACTCCTCAAACTACTAACTGCTTAACACGGGCCTTTAAAAATCTGGGAAGTAAGGTGAAAGAGTATTTTTCTAAACTTGGGCTATTAAGATTTTTCTGTTTCATTCTTAACTGTAAGATATTAAGAAATATCAGAAATGATGCTTCTAATACCTGGCCACAGGCAGACGTGTATTTATATATCTTCCCCAACCAAAGCCCTGGGGCTTGTTTTTGTTTGCTAATGAGAATAAGTAGCACTGAACAATGAGACTTCAAGTCCTTAATGCTTCACTCCTACATCAAATAAGCCACAAGAAAGATAATGTTACACAGCTATTCAACTGGTTACAAAGAAGAAATGAATCCTGTGTCTTCAATAGAAAGGAGAGGGCAGTAGGTAGGGATCTTTATTGCCCCAAAGAAAACCTTCCAACTCCAAAAGCTCTTGTCTAGGTAAAAGCAAACCATCATCCCCAGCATACTGAGAGTCCATGTGCAGTAACCTGGTAAACTAGAAGCAGCCACGTGTTTTCTGAGTAGTAAGATAATCTTTAAAAGAAACACCTTTTAAAGACTTTAAATGTTTCTATTTAATCTTTAAAGGACATTTTACAATTTTAAATTTCTTTTGGCAATCCATTCCAACCTAGCATTTTCTTTCTCTTAATTATTGGGATGGCAATACAAAATTTAAAATCTGTTACTGTTTTTTTTAAGCTTGTAGAAAAACAGGAATAAAAGGAAAATTCCCTTATCATGATTAATAATAATTATTCCTTTATAAGAATAAACATAATATTAGTATTTTATTGGTATAATGGTATTTAGTATTAGTGTTAATATAATGGCACTAAAGGCATTCTCATTAAAGAAATAAGAAAAAGATAGCATATATTACCACAATATACAGAATTATTTTGGAGATTCTAAACAATATGGTAAGAAAAGAATTAGAAGAGGTAAGTTTTATAAAGGATGGGACAAAAACTGTTACTGTTTACCATATGTATATTTTTTTAAATTCTGAAAACACAAAAATCGACTGAAGAGGAGGTTTAAGAAGCCATGAAAAAGTTTAGTTAAGACGTTCAGAATCAGTCAGTCAAGAACATGCATACAAACACTTTTGCATGTGTGTGGATAAACTTTTCTTAACAGCAGTAAAAACAAGTTAAAAAGTATAAAAAATAAAGCCTCTATTCATAGTAGCCATGAATAAGCAATAAATGAAATCTGGGAATAAAAAAGCAATGTGAAAGAATCCATATGAAGAATATTTTAGATTGGAATATGTAAAGAAGACATAAATTACAAAGGGCAAGCATTACTAAGAGATTTGTCTTAACATAGTACATCTTATTTAAAAAAAAAACAGTTATTAAAACAAAGTAGCACTAGTACAGAAACAGAAAAATATATCAAAGAAATATAGGAGGGAGTCAAGAATAGACTCAAATATGTATGATAAAGGCATTATTTAAAATCATAGTGAAAGTACAGATTATTCAAAATATGGTATTGGAACACTGAATATTTATATAGAAAAAAGATTTATTACAATCCTAGCTTTCAACATACACAAAAATAAATTCCAGGGGGATAAAAAGGTGAAAAGTAATAAACCTTAAAAAATTATATAATAAACATAGAATTTGATCTTAAGAATGAAAAACTTCTCTAATCATGACACTTATGCTAGAAACCATGAAGTAGAAGACCAGATTTGGAAAAATGAGCCCTTTAAGCCCTTTTTACAAAAAAGACCCCATGTGTAAAGTCAAAGAGACAATATCAAACTGAGAAAAATAGTATTACCTGTATAAAACATTAAAATCTTTCAAATATGTATTTCTCTTACAAAGAAATAAGATTGATTTTTTTGAGTAGGATGCTTGGGCAATTTTCATTTTGCATTTTATATATTTTAAAATATTTTAAATTTTTTAAATGAATAAATGCTTAAGGACCTGAAGATTCTGTGAGGGCTAGCTGCGGAATGGAAGAAAATTCATCAACAGGAAGGAAAATAGAGGATTGGGCTTTGAGATTTTGCGGTGTTGATCTCAGCCTTCCTTCCCTAGCTCTCTGACTTTCTCTGCTTGTCCTTGATCTCTCTCTCTCACTCCCACTCCTCAGCCTTGGCCATTACATAAAGCATTAAGTATACACTTAATAATAATTTGTATTGAAACATGTCTATTTCTTATTTTAGATTAAAAATAGGCTATTCATCCAGATAGTCTATGTTGTGCTATAGTAACAATAAATCCTGAAATCTTAGTGTCCTTATATATGTTTTATTTCTTACTTAAGTAAAGTTGCTAGGAGAGAGGGATGTTGGGATCACAATGTAAGAGAGACGGATGTTGGGAACATTTATCAGAGAAAGAGAGAGGGATGTTGGGAACACGAAGTCAGAGAGAGACACAAAGAGATGCTGGGAACATGAAGTCAGAGAGGGAGATTCTGGGAACATGTTGCCAGAGGAAGGGATACCTGCAACACCCTCAGAGTAAAGGATGTCAGGACCACCCATCAGAGAGAAGGATCCTGGGGGCACCCCTCAGAGAGAGCCAGAGCTCAAGGGTCTGTCATTACCTATCCACGGAGTCCTTATTCAGAAGTTTAAGTGTGGAAAGGGAGGATCCTGAAATGTTTACTGCATTAAATAATACAGACAATAAAAGTATTAATTCTCTGAGAAGTTTAGTATGATTCCTTTTTGGTTTTAAACTGATTATAATTAAAGTTCATATGGTCTTTCTTTGGGGAAACACCCTGGCATTAACTATTTCACCACAGATGCAACATAAGGCACTTCTGCTCATACCTCATTAGTCTGAACTAGTCACATGGCCACAACACAACTGAAAGGGAGTCTGAGAAATGCAGAGGACCATATGGCCTGCTGGATGAGCATTGCTTCTTCCACACTTAAAACCTATGAAAATGTGCATTTCTTTCAGAAATCCATTTAATTCAACAAGTATTTATGAGCTCGGCAACAACACATTGTTGAAAGTAAAAAGTTACCTAAGACACCTTGGACTAATTACTGTTATTTTAATATGCATGTAATTATTAACCAATAACAGAATCACAAGAGGATTCTGCTAGGATAAACCTACTCCTCGCTGATATGAAAAATGCTTGGTTTTCTATACTTTATAAACTCCAAAACTTATCTGGGCAATATTCTACCCAGAAGCAGAGAAACAGAGAATACTGTGGTGATAACACTTCAGAACTTGTAGCAAAAATTAAAAATTTAAAGTATTTATAACCACAAATAAATATGTGCTGTGATTAAAAGCAATATTTGGGGCTTGAAATATTCAAATGTTATTACCATGTGGAGACAAAGGCACATAATAAGAGTGAATTACATATGCAATATTTTAATTGCTTTAAAATTTTAATTTTTGGCAAACAAATTAATGCCAGTTGCAGAATATATGGGAAATACAGATTTAACAGAGAAATAAAATAAAAATTTCCCTAATTCCATCACCAAAAGATGACTTTTGTTAACATTTTGGCATAGTTGATATAATTTACTTAAATGGGCTATTATTGCTCAAATTGTGTTTTACCCTGTCCCCTGAATACATACCTTTCTATGTTACTGAATAATTCTTTATTGTTTCCAACATAATTCCATTATACGGATAGATATAATATATTTAACCACAACCCCCAGATCCTTAGACATTAAGGATTCTTGATGGATACTCGATTTTGGGCTGCTGATCATCACCTCCGTCTTCATTTGGTAACAATCCATATTGTCTTTTGGGGAATTTCCTTTCTCCCAACTTTTGCAGGCTTGTTGAGAGCATAAGTAAAAGGGCATGCACATCCAACCTCCAAATTAAGTAAGAGTGTTTTCAGTTAACACACGTAAAGTACAAAGAACATTATGTGACACCTAATAAGGACTCAACAAAAACAATATGAGCTATGATGTGTCAGATGATCAAAGCCACTTCTCTTTCACAAACAGCAACCTGAAGATTTTGTACATGATGTCAGGCTAAATTAATATGCTTTGTGATTTTCTTTTAAGACTCCTCTTGTGGAATAAATCAGGGAGATGTAGGGAGATTGAGGAAGGAAGCAAGAAAGTGAGGAAGGAAGGACAATGAAGGCAGGATTGATTGAGTGAAAGAGTTAATGCCAGTAATTAACTTAATTTCAGAGACATAACCTTGTAAGGTCAAAGTACTTCCTTACTTGTTTCCATTTCTTTCTCTTTCCTATGCCTGTACCTTGTTGGAAATTGTCTTCAGCCTTCTGACTCAAACCCATGAAATAGATTTAGGTTTCAAGAGCATATAGCAAGTTCAAGGTAATATTTTCTTGTTATACTGTGCCTGTTAAAATAAAGCAATAGCTTCTTTTCTTATCCATTTCAAAATCCCAGTACGAATATTTCATTTTAATGTCTTCAAATTCCACAGAATAAAAAAGTCTTTGGTATTTTTCCCAAGATCCTAAATCTATCTTTAACATAGCACTGCTAACTTTTATCACATCATTTTATGTATTTTAAATGGTTATTGTTGTACTATTTGCCAAACAATACTCTAAGTACTAGCAAACCCCAAGTTTTCCATATATTTGTCTCACAAAGGTCCTTCTACAAATACAAGTTCTTCTTCCTAAATTCTCTCTATTTTTCCCCATAAAAATATTTATTCAATTATCACATTTGACCATGACAATATCATAAATAATCCATCATCTGGGTGGCACTCATTGAACTATGTTTTTGGGACTCAGAGGACTTGAAAAACATATCTTTTCTGAAGCCCACAATCTATACCATCAAACTGCAAAGGAAATAAGAGGCACTACTGTTTAGATGTTCTGTAGTTTTGCTGAACACAGGACATGGAATGAGATTAAATATTCAACAATCATTATTGCAAACTGAGTTTGCCAGGACCCCAGAGACAACAGTATCCAATAAGTATTTTTTAATACATTCTATGAGCAAAATTTGCGTTCACAGTGCTGTAAGGTAAACACTGAAAAATATAACCTAGCTTCCATTTCCAAACAAGATTACAATCCAGTACTAAGATAAGTTAAGTGGCTACCTAAAGACAGACCATGAAAAGTACCATGAGGGAGATACTAATAAGTTTGCAGTAAGAGATCAAAGGAGGAAGCAAGTCCATCTGCTGAAGGCAAAGAGAGCAAGATTTATCAACAGCATGGACCTTGAATGACGTTCGCTCCAGGCTCAAGTCTGATCACCTAATTTTATACGAGGGCTGGAAATCCGAATTTTTAAGTGTAATATCCTTCTACAATGTTGGGAATTTGTTTTTAAAAGGTCAGTGTGCCAACTTTAGGACACAGCAGAGGCTCTATACTCAGAAATACCATTAGAAGAGGCAGAACAGGATTTGGGATCAGAAGGTGGAAAGCTTTACAGCACTTAGAATTGTATCCTTAATACAATAGGATGGGGACAATTGAGGGGTTATTAATAGAGGCATGAAATGAAATGGCTAAAACAATGCTTAAGAAAGCTGAGTTTAGCAGCACGATGTAGACTGGATTGGAAGGCTGAACTGAAAGGAAAGACATCAACGAGGAGGCTGTTGCTATGGACCAATAAGAATGTGGTCAGGGTGACAGAAGTGACAATGGAGAGTAACGTAGGGATGGTGGTTAGAATGTAGAAACACATGCAAAGTTCACACATGCTGCTCAAGCTGACTCTTCCTAACATAATGCAATTTTTGAAAATTCTTTTTTTGAAAAACAGGCTAGTCTCTTCATATATATATATATATATATATAAACAATGTATATGTTTATATAAAATGATTTATTATAATAATTATTCTTTTGCAGACAGTAGGCATTACAGTAAGTATTCAACTACTTAAAACAATACTAGCCATTAGAGTACATAATGACTTTAATTTTTATGTATTTATTTTATATTTTCTTTGGTGGGGAGGAAATTAGATTTATTCATCTATTTATTAAATGGAGGTACTTGGGCTTAAACCCAGGATCTTGTGTATGCTAGGAATGCACTTTACCACTGAGCTGTACCCTCCCCCACAATGACCTTATTTTTAATTGAAGTATAGCTGATTTACAATGTTGTGTTAGTTTCAGATGTATAGCAAAGTGATTCAGTTCTAAATATGTATATATATTCTTTTTCAGATTCTTTTACATTATAGCTTTTTCAAATACCAAATATAGTTCCCTGTGCTATACAGTAGGCCCTTGCTATCTATCTATTTTATCTATAGTAGTGTGCATCTGTTAATCCCAAACTCCTAACTTATCCCTCCCTCCTTCTCCCTTTGGTAACTATATATTTGTTTTCTATGTCTGTGAATCTATTTCTGTTTTATAAATCAGTTCATTTGTACATTTTTTTAGATTCCACTTATATATAAGTGATATTTGTCTTTCTCTGACTTAACTTCACTTGGTACAATAATCTCTAGGTCCATCCATGTTGCTGCAAATGGCTTTATTTCATTCATTTTTATGGCTGAGTAAAATTCTATTGTATACCACGTCTTCTTTATTTTATTCATCTGATGATGGACATTCAGATTGCTTCCATGTCTTGGCTTTTGTAAACAGGACTGCTGTGAACAGTGAGGTGCATATGTCTTCTCAAATTAGAGTTTTCACCTTTTCTGGATATACGCCCAGGAGTGGGACTGCAGGGTCATATGGCAACTCCATTTTTAGTGTTTTTTAAAGATGCTCCATAAAGTTCTCCATAGTGGCTGCACCAATTTACATTCCTACCAACGGTGTAGAGGGTTCCCTTTATCCACACCCTCTCCAGCATTTATTATCTGTAAACTTTTTGAAGACGACCATTCTGACCAGTGCAAGGTGAAACCTCATCACAGTTTTGATTTGCATTTATTTACATTTACCAATGTTGAGCATCTTTTCATGTGTCTGTTGACCATCTCTGTATCTCCTTGGAAAAATGTCTGTTTAGGTCTTCTACCCACTTTTCTGGGTTGGGTTGCTTGTTTTTTTTTTTTTGTTTGTTTGTTTGTTTTGTTTTGTTGTTGTTATTGTTTTTAATATTGAGCTGCATGAGCTGTTAGTATATTTTGGAAATTAAGCTCTTGTCATTCACATTGTTTGCAAATATTTTCTCCCATTCTGTAGTCTGTCTTTTCATTTTGTTTATGGTTTCCTTTACCATGCAAAAGCTTGTAAGTTTGATTAGATCCTGTTTTTTTTACTTTTGCTTTTATTTCTTTTGCCTGGGGAGAGTGATCTAGGAAAGTATTGCAACTCAATATCATCAGTTGGAAACAGGAAAATCCTACTTGCTTTTTCATTTCATTTAATCTGCATCTACTGAGTGTCCTCTACATCCAAGAGAGCCAGGCAACCTGGACAGAGGAGTGAATCAATTGCCTGAATTTTGTGCTATATAATAAAGAAGACAATTCTAGAGAAGTCTAAGACCAGATGTTAAGTGTTACAGTTAGTGATTTTATTCATGAAGAATTACAATCCCTGTAGGTCTTTCAGACTGAGTCAAGATGAAATGACTGCAAGAGGCAGCTGAATGTGGGTGAAACACATAACGTGGTGCCCTCTCCTCACAGAGGTTTTACTTATGCTGATTTCCACATGAAAGTGAAGACATGTGCCAAAAAACAAAAACAAAAACAAAACGAAAACACAACTTTGCTTTGACATAGTTGTTGTGGAGTTTCTGAGAAGGGAACCAACCAAAAGGTTCAGCTGCTTACTCAGCCACTCTTGGATGAAAGAAACCTGGCTCATCTCGAGTGCATCTTCTCTCGCATCATGTCCCACGAACGTTGCAGGTTCTGCCTTGAGGCTGCGTCAGGCATTCTCTTCATATCTTCACTGGTTAAATTTGCTGTCGTGCTTTCAAGAATTCATGCTATACAATTCTAAACTAGTAGCAATAAGTAGCCTAGAAGAAAAATCTTCCCATTTTAATTATAGCAAAGAACTTTTGATTGCATAACCCATTCATTACTTTTCATTAAAGTTCCTGCACCTTTAAACTGTGAAATTACATGTCTTTTAAGTAGCAGCTTTTTAACATCAATAGTAAAAGAAAATTTATAGATTCCATAGTGTTGCAGTTATTACCTTAGTTAGTTCTCTTTTGAATCTTTACTTTCACAAAATTTTCTCTGCTTCTTGATGTTGTAGGTGCCTAAGTACAGAGTATAAAACACTGAGTAGCACTGAGTGGCAGAGTATAGAGTATAATATAAACAAAGAGAAATGAAAGAAAATAATTAAGGAAAAACAATAGTAGCAGATACCAAAACAACTGCTTGTTATTTGTGGTTTCTAACCAATCTTGGGAAGGAACAGTAATAAGGGGGGGGGGGGTTGCAGAGAATGAGTTACCCTAGAAAGTACAAACCTCTCTAGCTCACAAACAGAAGAGTGTTGACTAGACTACAAATTCTATTTCTTGGGGGAAAACGATAACCTATTTCCCAACAAACATTGATACATTCGTTTAAATTTAAGAATGATAAAGCTAAATTACTTTCTGTGGCTATTCTGTTTCAGCAGATCAAATAGCAAAATAATTTTCTGATGAGTGAGAGAGAGATCTTTCTCTGTAAGTTTATATAAACTTGCCATCAGATTCCTTGTTTCCAAAATAATTTCAAGGAAATGTAGTAAAATAATGCAGAAATAATTCTGAAGTTTGAGACTGAAGATTTCTGTTCTACTGCTGGAACTCTGCCTATTTTTTTGTAATCTTGACTGATCATTTAACTTCTTCAGCTTCAGATACAGCTACTAGATCAAATGGAAAAAATCCTCAAAGCTAGAGAGACAAGCAGTACCCACCTTTGTATCCCTAACATCTAAAAGAATGCGAGGCACATAAGTGTATATTAGAAAAATAAATTCATTCATTGGGGATAAAATCATTTCCTTTACAATGTGATTATAAAGATCAAATGAAAGTAATCAGATGCAGTCATTTTTAACTCTGTAAATTATACGTAAATATAAAATAGCTCATTATTATCTCATGACCAAAAAAATGCATTTTGTATTCTATAGTTTTATAAGCAGCCTTATTTATTTTTCTTGAATATACTTTTAATACATGTGTGAGTATATGAGCTATATACATATATATATAGTATTCAATTGATTTAAGCCTGCATGTCCTCACCTGTAAATTTAAGAATTGTAGAATT
This sequence comes from Camelus dromedarius, assembly GCF_036321535.1. Lineage (NCBI taxonomy): Eukaryota > Metazoa > Chordata > Mammalia > Artiodactyla > Camelidae > Camelus > Camelus dromedarius. The sequence continues at coordinate 62,868,246 of NC_087439.1, read as the reverse complement.
GTGTTAATTATCTTTAATAATTTCTTATGGGTAATCAATTTATGATCTAATGTTTTATATGATGATCAGATGCATTTATATAATATCAGATGAAATATTAAGTAAATTATTAGAATTTCTTTTTATCTAAACAATATTTTTAAGTAAACATCAAGGTCATATGGCTCTTTTTCACCTCATGGAAAACTCAGTCGATTGTAATGCAGAAGCTAATATTATAACAAACCTATCAAAATTACACAAAACAACCTACAAAAATTTACCAAAATAATCACAAATTACTGAAAACCAAAATTTCAAAAATCCTATCAAAATGCTTATTAATTATTGACTGACATGCTCAACCAATTTGAAAAGGGTATTTAGAAGTGTAGAAATTCCCTGAACTCAAGGAACTGAGACCAAACTACCATATAATAGACCACAGCAATTAATTCAAGACAGACTATAACTAAATATCAATGAGTTATACAGACTCTAAATGCTATAGAAATTCAGATATGAGGTGGTTTAGAAAAACAAAAGAAAGGGAAGACATATCAAGAAAATGAAACTTGAAAGATAAATAAAACTTGGCAAAAGACAATGAGAAGAACCTTTCAGGCAGAGGGAATATAAGTCAAGCTGTGGAAATAGAAAAAACCTGATTCGTTCATTGAAAGTGAAGAAATCAAATCTGACAAAAAATGAGCATGTGTTTTGGGAAATAATAGAAAAAAAGATTGGTAGGAAAAGGGGGGAAAACACAATATTGGAATTCCTTGCAGAGGAATAATAATATTGGCATGTGAGGAGCCCAGAATTAAAGACCACAGCTAGGAAGAAGTTGCAGTCACTAATGTGGCACCCAGGGGAATGGAGAAAAGGCAGTGTAAGAGATGAATCTCTGCATATAGAACTCATTCATCCTCAATCAACCTCAAGTCATGTCTCTTCCTATCTTTCCTTTCACCCAGTGACATAATTTTTCAGGCACTAGATGTCACTCTTCCACTTAAGCAAAATAAAATCTAGTCATTCTGAAGTCGTGGTTGCATCTACCTAATTACATCTACCTGTACGTAGATCTGAATCTGCTGTACTTGCGTCAGGTAATTTCAAACTGAAGCTAGGGATCTGTATCTATGTCAGTCTGAACTAAAATCAGCTCTGAAGTTCTCTTTGACATTTTCTTAAAGTCTTTCTTGTTAAGAAATATAATAAAATAATTTATATAATTTTGTTATATAATAAAATATATAATACAATATATTATATTAAATATATTAAATATAATAAAAAATTTAAATGTTTTTAATTCAAGAGAAAAATGGGAGGGAAATGAAGAATTTATACCAAAGAGAAATAGGAAAATATAAGAAAAGGCTTTGCTAATTTCTATACAAACAAAATAAAACTAACATCATTCCTTCAGAATGAGTCCCTGTTTGGTCTTGTGAATCTGTCTATAGAGAACCATACATAATTTTCCTTTATCTGTCCAACATCCCGTATTTGGACCTTTGACTTCTATTTTGGAATTCCTCACTGGGCTTATCATGAAAGTATAGTCAGTCTCACACTAAAGACAGCCTAAATGACTAATCTTTTCTCTGTCTGCTGACTCAAGTTTGACCAGTTGGATGCTCCTTGGGACTCTGACTCTCTAGTGAATGATGCAAGAATATAGGACTGTTGCAGGCATTTCTTTAGGAGCAGTGAGGCGGGGGGGTGGGGGTTGCTATACTGATGCTGACCAGGCTGTTCCTGCTAAGGGCCGTCCCTGCACTTCTTGTGGCTGATTGTTCTAGTGCCCTCGTGATTCCTAAGTGTTCCCAAGTCTGGTCCTCCAGCCTCTGGTTGACTCCATGAGACTCCTACCGCAATACCACCACAACCCCAAGACACACATATACATATATACAGATCCACACTCATAATAGCATCACAATAAATACCCTTTTCCTTATGGTAGCCATGGTCAGTTTCTGTTGCCCGCAATCACTAAACAAAACAAAAACCTAAATTCATAGCTTACAGCACAATGCAAATATTGTGCTGGTATTAAACTATCAGCTTTCCTTGTCAAGTTCATGCTTGCTGAATCCATAGGGATTAGTAGAAATACAAAGGAAAAGACTCTCAATAAAGAAAAATTTTATGTACTGGTCACTAAAGACCCCAAATTTGAAATCTAGCAGCCTTTTCTCCTGGAAGTGTTCAGATACTTAATTATCCTCATCTCTAAGGTCCTAGTTTTGGGACATCAGTCTTTGGACACCACAGTTGGTGCTTCTCTGACAGATATGAAGTAGTTGAAAGACAAAGCAATACTATTTTTTAAATTACTGACAATATAGTCAGCTATCAAAGCACCCCAGAAACTGCAGGGATGCAGTTTGGTGTTCTAGAACTGACACAGGGCCCAGCAGCAAGGGGAGAAAATTAGTTTGGAAGCAATTTCCTGCCCCAGTCCTAGGTGTTATGATTTCCTTCTGGGAGGTGATCTGGTGTGGTAGAAAGGTCACTAACTTTAGCTGTAGGTTTTCCACTTCTAACTTAGCTGTTTGTTAGATATACTAACTTTGAAAACTTTAGTAATTCCCTGATTCTCTGTTTTTTCCAATGGAAAAATAATGCTGCTTCTCAGGGTGGTTGTGAAGTAGATGCAAAACTCCTTGCAAGGAATACAGTAGAACCACAATCTCACGTCCTCTTTTCTGTCTCTCTCTCACTCTCACTCACCCCAAGGAACCTGGTCTGGAGACCTCAGCTGTAGATACCCGGAAATAAATGACTAAAACTGAAGGGAGCATACAAAACACTCACATGTTAAACACTCGGGGACAGGCACAGAATTACTAACTTTTAGAGCTTGAGAGAATCTTATTGATCCTACACATATGTGAAAGGAACTAACGATCAGAATTTGATAGTTTTACCCAAGGTCATGGCTAATTAATAACTAGAAGCATTTAAGTGCTTATGTCATGCAAATTTCCAATCAATATTTTTATATTACTAAAAATCATGATCTGAAAATCTGATCCACCAAAAAGTACTTGTGGAATAATGACCCTTGCCCAGAGAATTTGCATTTTTAAACTACTGACAGAGAGATAAGTATACAGTATTATATTGGGATGGCATTTTTTTTTCACACAGTGGACATTCCTACTCACCCTCAAATAACATAAGGCAGGCGTCCACCTATGTGGACAGGTGCTACTTCTTGTCTCTGCAGACACTGCAGGAACAGAAATGTCTAGAGGCTCATTTCTTTTCTTTTCTTTTTTTTTTTAATATTGCTTTGGTTAAAAAAAATTAGAAAATACAAAAAATATAAAGAAGAAAATAGAAGTCTTTTCTAATTCAATCACCAAGGTATAACAACTGTCAAATCACTACTTTCTCTTGGCTTCATTTTCTCCTTTTCCTGCTCTTTCTTTCTCACTAAAATATGAATATTTCACAAAAAATGTGATATGTTTCACAATCTTTCCCACTCAGTCCAGACTTATGGAAGGCTTAATTTGAGGTGAATAATAGCCAGCAAACCTACAAGGATTCATAGAGTAAAAATATTTTGTTATATTATCTCATTTATACTTTGTAACCATAGGTCTTTGGGGAAGGAGGGAGAGCCTATTATTATGTTCAGAAAAAAAAAAGGGGGGTGGAAAGAGAGTTACATCAACAAGTCCTTCTTTCTATACAAAAGGATCATTATGGAGAAGAACTAGCACAATGCAAAGAGTGACTATTTGCTCTTTATATCAAAGCATCAAATGCCCTTCCGCAATGGAAACTTATTTCTCAAGGAAAAAGACACCTACAATACATGTTAAGATAAAGGATTGCAAGGATCAAAGCAGAATTTATAATGCCATGCCGCCCTGATGTCTCACTATGCTGTACAAATGTAATATTAAATCTCTACCGTAAAGTAATATTATTGGCCTCCAAAAGGCAAAGTAATTGCAAATCTTACATGCATACTAATTTAGAAGTGTGGAGATTAAAAAAAGAGAGAAAGAGAGGAAGTAAAATGTATTAATAAACTTTAAGTGTTACTGTCTGGTTGATTATTGGAGTGGGTTACTCTTTAATGTCACCTTATTTCAAATCTTTTTTTAACGTGGACATGTTCCAGAGTCCAGGAATCACATCTGCCTTGGATACTGGCGTATCTCTAATACCTCAGTGTATCCCGAGCACCCAGCACAGGCCTGCATTAAAGGAGCTGCTTTATAGGTAAGTGTTTAATGATTACAGCCAACTCAGTATCTATCCTCACCAATTAACAAGAACAGAAGTAACTCAAACAGCCTGTATTCCAAAATTAACATCTTCATGGCTTTGAAATTAATTTTAATTTGTTTTAATTATGCACCAGTTAATGAACATACAATATTTACTGACACTCTATTTTCTACAACACATTACAGCATATCCAAAGGAAAATCCACACTATTCCTGCCCTCAAAGAGTGTATTTTCTAGTTAGGAAACGTGTGTGACAGGTGGAAAAACGCACACTTGAAAGTAAATAATGAAGCCATTTAGAGCAGGCTGAGCTTATGACGTCTGTCAGGCAAATTTCTCATTTCACTCTTCATTGATAGACACTTCCCTCATGTTAACTTCATTCTGGGATTGCATGACTATCCTTTCAGGTTGCTTAATGTACAATAGCTTTAAACTTATGTTAAAGAGATGTATCCAGGACCTTAAGGGAAATCTGGTCAAATTACGTGTGCCAAATGGACCTCGAAACCTCTGATGAGAAAAAGGTGAATAAAGCATTGTGTCCCCTGGAATGAAGACACCAGAGAGAGGCAAGAAACGCAAAGAGAGAAGATCAAAGGTTACAAAACACATAAACTTAATTATCTGATCATTTACCTATGATTTTCCCCATTGGTAGAGGTGGGTTACCTTGCAAACGTAATGAGGTAAAGTACAAGATTCTTAATTCTTACACAGGGCCTGACATGAAAAATGCTAAGAAGATACGTGTATTTCCTCTGTTTGTGTTAGAGGATATAAACTGTGTTGAAACAACTTTTAAAGTCTAAGGCCATGAACAATTTTGAAAAGGTCTTTAAGTCTATACTGTTTCTCTTATCCCATCAGATGAAGTGTCTTAATTTTTTCTGTTTGAACATCTGTTCATCATCTATTCTGCCATACTGAGGAACAAACTGAGTAGCCTTTTTTGATTAATGACATAGCGACTAATGGCTGATAAAGAAAATCATTTGTTAATTGCTAGAGACAGCAAGCTAAGTATGGATTTTCAGGTACAGTAGCTTGTACTAACTCGACCCAAAAGGAAGATAAAGCCTTAGAGACAAGTTGATGGAACATTCGCAGAAAAAGATCAATGTTAACAATCTTACAGTGTTCCTAGCACGCGGGTGGCACAAAGGTCATATAGATTCTCAGCCAAAGCAGAAAATTATAAAAATTTCCTGAAAGGGCAAGGCCAATACTTATTTTTAAAATTAAATATAAGGTAATGCTGAAGACTTTTATATGCTCCGTCAGTGGATATGTTTGTGTGTCTTTGTCGAGATGAATATAGCCAACAAATCTGTTCTGTTTTTCTCAGGTACCTTGTTTAAGTCGTTTCGTTAAAAAAAAATTTTTTTTTAAGATAGTAGACACAGACTCTCTTAAAATCCAATTTCTTGCTCCTAAAAGCCCTTGATGTTTGTCTGTGATCATTTTATTCAAAAGATAGAAATTTATCACTGCTTTTCATGCATAAAACTCAAAGCATCAGAAAAGCATTGAGTTAAAAGTAGTTTAAAAAAATCTGTCTACTGGGAAATCAAGTTTAGCCTTAGAATGGATTCCATGGGGGATAATTAACATGATTGTGACTATCCTTCTAATGCCCAAGCTACATTTAGAATAAACACTGAAAACTTTCTGGTGAAAAATTTTAAATACAATGATCAATCATCAAAATTGATTGTGGTGTGAGGAAGGAATAAAAATGTGTACATTTCATTTTGGTATTATCCCATACACATTTTCTCAGGAGGGTCATAGCCCTTAATTCCTCAGTTATTCTTCCTCTCTACCTTTCAATCAATGCTACTGTTTACTGATCTCTGATGGGTTCTTTTTACTGGACTCCTCACTTGGCCCAAATTGCTCATCTGTCATTGGAATTATAGATATCCTGCTTTTGTCAAAACACTTGATCACAAGCAAATCTCAAGCCCAGAAAAGAATGGCCAGAGTAGATTAAAGGAGGAGATCGTTAACACCTGGGAGGTCTCTGAGACTGTACCCACTACATTTCTCTACAGGACTCCATTCGTGCCACCGTAAGTGAATTCTTTAACTGTGTGTGAATTCATCCACATCAGAAAATCCCTGATGGACCAGCTGGGATTATCTGGTGGGGTAGCCTATGAAGAATACAGTTTAAGTCAAGCCAGTGAGACAGACTTGAGATTTATTTCTTTTTAGAACAAGAAATGGAAGTGCAGCGTCAAAGTTTAAAAACTAATCCATAAATCATTTTCAACAACTGTACTAAGTAGCATAAAACACGAAGCAGCCCTAATTGGCCTCCCCTGCCTGTAATCCTACTGCTTAACTTACACAGGCACTAGAGAGCTAACCTACGGCATAAATTTGACCTGCAAAACTGTTCAACACATGCATCCACAACAACCACATGAGTGTTTTCATGTTCCATAAACATACTGAACACATCAAATATTCAAACAAATCTAGAAAACCTTGGCATTCAAATACCATATTGGGATTCTTTTTTTCTGACCTAAACAAATGTTGCTTATGAACAGCTGGTGAATGGGTTATTAGGAAGGAAAGTATGGCAAAGGAATATGTGGAAGAAATAAGCATTGTCATTATCCTTTTTCCAGAACCCTCTAAGGAGCACATTCAACCATTTGAATATATCAAACAGTTAATTTGTAAAGAAATGACTCGTCTGTTCTTTGTCAGAGTTTAAAGAATAACCAGAAAGTTTCCTCAGCACTCTAAGTAGTCCTTTTTAATGGCAATAATGGTATCATTTAGTGAACACTTATGTCAGAGACAATGCGAGGCACTTCATAAACATTTATCTTGTTATTCTCCAGTCTCTAAGGAAGTGATGATACAATGCTTAATTTAGTTTTCAATTTCCAGTGAGAAAGCCACAAACTAAGGGACAAATAAAAAAAAAATACTTGATAATATCACTGTATCAATTGCTACCTAATTAAATAGTGTGATTACAGCTATGCCAGTACAGATAATTTACACCACAGTGGAATAAAACTGGACCATTGTAAACCACAAAATGTGTGGTGAGTGCCAATCCCAAAGTAGTAAAGATCTCAGAGATCATCTGATCTAATGCCTTCATTTTGCAGATGGGGAAACTAAGACTCAAAGAGGTTATTTAATCTGCCTAAAATCAAAGTAAGTCAATGGAGTGAATAAGATTAAACATTATAGTTTACTAATTAATTTTGAAATGCAGATTATTTTCAATGTAGAATTCTTCCCCTAAGGCTAAAGTTTCTCTATTTCTTTCAAAAAATAATCCAGATCTCCAGCAATTGTGTTTTTGATTTGATTGATTTTTGTTTATTGTGAATGTCTGTGTATGTGTATGTGTGTATATTTTGTGTTATGAACGATCAGACGTGTCACCAAAAGATCAGAAAGGTTACACATCAGAAAAGATCCTCTTTTCAGTTTTACTGATACATTTGAACAGTTAAAATTTATTGAAAGTCTCCTTGAAATCTATATGCATCAGTCTACATGTCAAAGACAAAAGATACACTCTCTTGCCTACACAATACTGAGTTCATCAGCCATAAAGGAATACCAAGTGAGGTGTGGTTTATTTCCTTTACAGGCACATGGATAATTTTAGGGCTCATTAAAATTATAATTTCATTTTGCATGGCTGGATGAAGATGGTGATAGTCCCCCCAGCTGTCTTCTTTCAGCTTCATATTTGTTACCACAAAAGCTTTATTAATTATCTGCTGGGGTTCTCATCATGATAATAATAAATGAGGAATAACAATTTGGTTTATCAAGAAAAACATGAAAGCTATTAATTTGGCCAAAAGATTGAAATAAAACAGCAAGAAAGTAGAGCGATATTTACTTCTATATAAATAATTAAATGGAAATTTGATGGGAACTTGGAGATGACTGATAATCCAGAAAAGTATTTTATCACCAATGAAAAAGGTAAAATATAAGCATCAAATTATCAATGTAACTGTTTCTTTAGATTTAATCTTATGAGAGAATATGAATATTGAGTTTGAGGTGGTTTTCCACATAATTAAATGAAGTTATACACGATATGATAGTAAGCTCTATAGCTGAGTTACCTAAATATTATCCAGGTCCCTCTAGTGACTTGGCATGTGACCTTAGATAGTTACATGAGCTTACCATGCATCAACTCCAGGATAATATTAGCAACTCTATTATTGATTTGAAGTGTGAGATAAATGGGAAGCATTTAGATTAGTGACTACCATATAGTAAGCACTCAATAAATTCTGGCTGTAATTATTATTAATTAATGTTCACTGTTACCTACACTAATATATGCAAGGCCTATATAAATAGTTTATGTTGAGTATAATAAAAAGTGATCCACAAGCATAATGATGTTTACTTTTACTATAGTAACCCACAATAACTAAATACAAACTTGACTAAATCAACAATAAATAATCCAATTAGACTCTTTGTGACTATAATTTTTGCCAATGGCAGCAAGAAAGCTTTTTGTTTTGAACTGGACAAAAGTCCCCAACCTCTAGGGTACTTCAACTTCTAGGATATAATACCATTGAATGCTTAGGTGTGACAGTATCAATGTGGTGAAAGCGGTACCCTCAATACGACCAGAAGGAATAAATTGTACCATCTGTTTAAGAAGAAAGTTTGGAACCATTTGGAACATTTGATAAGACCTCACCTTTTGACCTAGTAAATTTACTTCCAGGCATCTACTCTAAGAAAGTAATAAAATATGCAGTTTACACCAAAGATACTCATCATTGTAATATGTACAATAACAAAAACTAGAAAAGATCTGAAAATCCAACAAGGTAAATTCCTAAACAAAGTTATATCCATATGATAGAGTAATGTGTAGGCATGAGTAGATGTATTCGTGTATCATGATCAGATCTTTTTCTTCTTTTCTCTGCCTTTAATATTCTCATTACCAACAAATCAATACTGAATACTTCTGTATTCAGGGCTCTGTAAAAGGTGTTATAACTAGTAAGAGATACGAAATCCAGCGTCAGATGCCCATTTCCTCCCCCAAAGTATTCATAATGATTTTAAAGGGATCAAATTTACAATTTAGAAAACAATATGGTATAACATATGGTAAGTTTCAAATAAGTGGCACATTACAACCCTCACTTAATCTCTAAATAATGAACTTCAAAACAAAGCAGTTAATTTATACGCCTTTTAAAATTAGCCGCAGAACACGTGTTGTTATCTCATAAACACCTCCTAGAGAAAAAAAAATTCCTATCTGGTCCTAGTATCAAGAATACTTATCCATTCCATTAGTGATTGGCTGATTATTATCATGAAAATATTTTAAACTGCAGAACTGATAAAAATTTCCCCTTTCTAAGCTTTTGAAAAACTTAGAGCCATATCTGCCGCCCACTTTGGTAGGTGTTTATTTTTTGCCTCATCTTTCATTCTACTCTTTTGCACTCATCTTTGTTTTCATTAATTTGCCTCAGTTTTAATTTGGGCCCCTTTATTTATTTTACGTGTCTTTGTAAACTGCCTTATATCCTTGCATATATATATACATAAAAATGGAAGTAATGCAAGTAATTAGGAGAATGTGTCGGATGGTTTAGGCTAAGTTATGCTATCCTAAAAAACTAGTGCAACTCTTCAATGACTCACAAACAAGAAAAGTCAGTACTTGATCGTATCACATGTTCATCAGAATGAGCTTCTGTTAGGATCAGTATGATCTTTATTCTGGGATCTAAGCTGAAGAGTAGATCTGATCTAGTACACTGAGATCTCATGGAAAAGGGAGATTTCTTCTATTAAAGCTCCTGTTCAGAATCGGTAGGTATCACTTTCACTCTTATTTCTTTGGCCACAGCCAGTCATTTGCCAAACCTGATGTCAATGGGGCAGAGAGGTATTCCTCCCACAGGGAGGAACCACAGATATATGAATAGTACTATAATTTATCAATTGGAAGAATGAGTAAGTGTGCTTTGAGATTCTTAAAGACATCTCCAGCTAGAGGACAGGATATATGAAGCAAGGTGCTGGGTGACATCCCTCAGTTTCTCTATCTGCAAAATGGGGATGACAAAATCTTTGTCATGTTGCTTTGAAGAGGAAATGACATAAAATACGTAAAATACTCAATGAGTACTAGTTCTCATTACTTTGTTTTGTAGTTCCTCAGGAAGCCAACGGAAGCAGCAGGAAAGTAATCACCTCAAAAAGCCTTTGGCTTCCAGTCATCTTCCATGTGCAATCTCCCCATCTCAGTGGATGGCAATTCCATTCTTCCAGCTGTTCAGGCAAAATCCCTGCAGTCATGGTTTACTCCTCTCTTAAGTTCCACATCCCACCTACCGGAAAATTCTGTCAGCTGTCACTCTGAACAATATTCAGAACCCAGCCATTTCCTACCACCTCCACTGCTGCCGCTGAGTGCTGAGTCGTCAAAGCTTTTGCCTGCATTACTGCCAAAGCCTCCCAAGTCTTCTCTCTACTTTACTCCACTAAGTTCTAATTCCAATATCACAGCCAAATTTTCTGTAAAACACAAAAGCCATACCACTCCTTGCTCCAAACCCTTGAAAAGATTCTGCACTGTACTCAGAGGAAAAGCCACAATCATTTAAATGACCTCCAAGGCCCCACATTATCTTATTCCCTGCTATTTCTCTTACCTCACTTCCTACTCCTCTTCACTTTGCTCAACCTCTGTACCCTTCCACACTTTAGCCATTCTTTCTATCCCTTGAATGTGCCAAGTACATTCACACGTTTAGGTCAATGCAGGCTTTTCCACGTGCCTCAAGGGCACTGTCCACAGACAGGAACACTCTTGCCTCCTTCACATCTTTGATCAAATGCTACCATCTTGTTAAGGCTCCTGTGGACACCCAGTACTGCAGGAAATCCTCCCTCACCTTACTCTACTTCATCATATTTCAAGGCATTTTTCACGGCATTTTTCACCTTCTATCATACTGAACAGTTACTTGTTATGTCCGTTGTTTACTATCTCTCCCTGCTGGAGTGTTTGTCCTATGAGAGCAGAGATCTGCATTTGATTTATGGATGTATCTCAAGCACCTAAAAGAGTAAGCACATCTGTCAGGAAACATTTGGTGGATTAAGGAGCATGATATCTAATATCATGAAGACAATATCTACAAGGCTTTGGTGAGAGACTGGATATGGTAGAGAAGGGGTAGCATTTAGGGGAAAGGAGGAAGGAAAGAAAACAGACACTGCAAAACTTTTAGCCTACAACTTTTGGCGCTCTTTTCCTGTGAAAATACTCTGTGGTATAGAAATCTACTGATAAACTGTCCATTCAAGAGTAGTTAAATTTTATCTCAACCAGTCAAATTCATGACTAATAGAAAATTACCCAATAAAACATGAATCTCACAGTTAAACCAGTTAAGCTTACACATAGAAAGGACTGATTAATTTATCCTTGAGGTGTTAAAAATAATTGAAGATAACCACTATAAAAGAACCATGCAGGAATAATATGTAACTCCCCCCCCCCCCCGCTTTAAGCTCCATTTGACCTTGGAAGGAGGTGGAGAAATGGCACACTTAATTTTTAAATAATAAAATACCATATCTTCTTCCCTCCTTATACTTTCTCTCTTCCAAAATGGGTAGGTTGGCTGAGCACAGGTAGTCAGGATTAACTTGCTGATTTAATAATTAATTTATGGTTTTACTATACAAGTAAAATATAAATAAGTGTATCAATAATATATTTATATTATTTTATTTAGTAAGATGTATTATTTAATTAATAAATTAAAAATTATTATATGTTATGTATTTATATATACATACAAATATGATATGGCTCATTAGTGACAAGATGGGGATTAAAAATAAGGGTCTGATGGAAGCAACCAAAATGTCCATCTACAGATGACTAGATAAAGAAGTTGTGCTGTGTGTGTGTGTGTGTGTGTGTGTGTGTGTGTGTGTAATACTACTCAGCCATAGAAAACAATAAAATAATTTCATTTGCAGCAACATGGATGGACACGGAGATCATCATACTAAGTGAAATAAGCCGGAAGAAAAAGAAAAATGCCATCGTATATCACTTATATGTGGAATCTAAAAAAAATGACACATATGAACTTATTTACAAAACAGAAACAGACTCACAGACATAGAAAACAAACTTATGGCTACCAGAGGGGTAAGGAGGGAGGAGGGAAGGGTAAATTGAGAGTTTGATATTTGCAGATACTAACTACGATATATAAAATAGGCAAACAACAAGGCCCTACTATGTAGCACAAGGAATATATTCAATATCTTGTGATACCTATAATGAAAAAGAATGTGAAAAGGAATATATATATATATATATATATATATATATATATATATATATATATATATATATAACTGAAACATTCTGCTGTACACTAGAAATGAACACAACGTTGTAAACGGACTATACCTCAATTAAAAAAAAGAAAGGTCTGAAAGACTCAGGCAAGACAGAAAGGGAAAACATCTCAGAGGCAGCTGCCATGCTTTACACTGCTCCACTCCTGTCAAACACAGAGCAGCGTACTTTGCAAGAGTTTGGAAGCTATTTGTTGGTAGATTGAACAAGAGATGAATTACTTGCAGTCTAAATACCAGCTATACTGTAGACTTGGCTTCAAGGCCAGATGTGCTCAGTGAGATCTTAAATCATTAATCTAGAAAACTGCTGAAGCCCAGCTTTATTAGAGCATAAGCATCTCTTTTTTTATTAGTCATAGCAATTCTTTCCATAGCACGGCTTGCAAAGGGTATTACATTAAAATCCTGGAAGGAAACAGAAAACATATTGAAACTTGCTAATTGAAAATAGTTTAATACAAAGGATTAATTATGAAGGTGTGGGTAGGGTTTATGGAAGAGATACTGCAAGAGATAGTACAGTTCCCCAGGGGAGCTACTGTCACCTTCCCTGGCCTGAAGGATCTGAGGATGAAGCAATTACTGAAACCTACAGAAAATAATTCTATGGCAAAGACTGCTTGTCAGGAATTAGGGCAAATTGCCTGCAGAAATAAATATTCTGAATTTTTCTTCCATACTTCCATCTCCTGCTGCCGGTGCCTCGCACTGACTAAATCCAACCAGAATCCAAAGGCCCTTGGCTGGTGTCTGAAAACTTAAGATTCCAGGAGGGTTCTTCTCGCCATAAGAATGACGTGCTGCGCCTAAAATGTTTGTGAAACAATATGGTTTATGCTAAATACCTGCTTTCCCTCTGTGAGACTGAAAGGTTGGTACGTGCTAGGCACAGGGTGCCTACATGACCAGTCCCCAGTGAAAATCCGAGGCAATTAGTCTCTAATGAGCTTCCCTGCTAGACAATGTTTCACATGGCTTAGCACAGCGTGCTGTGAGAATTAAGCACATCCTGTGTGAATCCGCTGGAAGAGGGCTCTTGGAAGCTCTACCTGGTTTCCTCCAGACTTTACCCCATATGCCTTTTTTCTTTGCTGTTTGGCTTTGTATCCTTTCACTGTAGCCATGACTATAATTATATTCTGGATCTCATTAGTCCTCCTAGTAAATCATCTAAACTGGGCATTGTCTTGGGGACAGCCAACACAAATGGGCAGCCAAGTTCCTCCTAGATTGTAGAATGGGGGTCTAATTAAGGAATTTCCCTCATTCCTAAGGTAGGGAGTCTTCATGCATCCTGCCCAGCTGACTGATTCATCTCGCTGGTTATGGACCAGTGGCTGCTGTGTGTCTCCCATCCTTCTCCTTTCTGAATATGGGCGATTTTACTGTAGTTGTCTTGTGTCTGCTCCGCCACTGAGAATTAGGTGTAGGTGTCTTGTCTATCAGCTTCTAATCCACCCTCCTGTATCTGCTTTGGGATGTTGTCCTGAGACTCTGAAAACCACATTTCTGCTCTGCCAGCTGGTTCCCTGGTAAGCTATGCCCAAAGAGGGTACTTGCAGGAGCCTATGTGGCTGGAAAAGGAAGAAGGGGCACTATACTTCTGGTGTGTTCTTGTTTCTGTCTGTGCCACATCAGCCTCACCTTTTCACAGTGGAAGTGGCAGTGCACTCCAGGAGTAGCAGTTGAATCCATTTTGCAGTTTTCCCAGCCCCTACAGAACCAGCCTCACTGAAGTTCCTCAGAGCATCAACACCAGCTGAGTAATGCCTTTTCCTCGGAGTGTGGGGTCCCAGCCCTAGAGAGCCCCTTCCTCCAAATCTAGAGATACCAGCAGAAGCTGATCAGCATCTCTTTTATGAGTTCTACATCTCAGCTTCACAGAGCCTCTTCTCCAAGCTTCTAAATGTTAATAATTCAAGCCCCTTCCCTTTACTCCCTGTATCATTGCAATATTGGGTAGCTACTAGTTCTGTGACCTCTTAGAGTTCTTATTTTGACTCAGTTTTACAAAGACCAGTTATTAATACTTTCTATTCAATTCTCTCTTTTAAAAAAGCTGGTGTGATTTCTGACTCCTGATGGCATCCAATTTGTGGCAGGGGGAGGGGAGGCAGAAAGGTGAGGGAGGTAACAATTTGTCTTATAGTTCACGGGTCGCCTGATCATGAACAGCCCCACCCAGACTTAGTCAAGAATATTGCACCATCTAGAGACCCTGGACTGTCAGCCTGCCGCGGTGATTGGAAAAGAGCTCTCCGTCGTCTCTCGTGGAGAGTGTGAGAGTGTGTTCCGTGCATGGAAGGAAGTGTGAACGGGGTTTTGGTGGGCAGAAGGGCAGACTGTGGCGGAGACCATCTAGCTGCTCACCAGACTTGTTTCCCTCGCCTCTTGGCTAAACAGCTAGATTATAGTTTCCAGATCCCTTGCTTTTAGATGTGGTCACATGATGGCTCTGGCTCAAAGTGGGTGGCTTAACCAACAGTAATTTATTGTCTTACAGTTCTAGAGCTTAGAAACCCAAGACCAGGGTGTTGGCAGGGTCGGTTCCTTGTGAGGGCTGTGAGGGAGAACCTGTTCCACGCCTCTCTCCTGGCTTCTGCTGGTTGGGACAATCTCTGGCATTCCTTGACTTATAGAGGCATCACTCCGATCTCTGATGTCTGAATTCATGTGGACAGGGTATCCCTTCTGTGTGCATATCTGTCTCCAAATTCCCTCTTTTCATAAAGGACATCAGTCATTTTGAATTAGTTAACTATATCTACAATGACTGTATTTCCAAATAAGGTCACATTCAGAGATAGTAGGGGTTAAGGTTCACCATGTGAATTTTCGGGGGACACAATTCAACCAATAACACTGGCAACAAAGTGCAGTGTGAGGTACACCGCTCTCAGGGCTGGCCCGTAAAAACACCCATATTGAGATATGCTCTTTCCCCCTGTCTTCCTCTTGGATATCAAGCTCTAGGGAGCTTAAAATCCACATATTGAAGAAGTCTGGAGCCTTGAGTGATGTATGGAGCAGAATCCAAAATGCCACCTCATCCTTGTGCCAACTGGACTCTCTGTAAGAGAGAAACATCTGTTGTGTTGAGACACTTAGGTTTCTGCAGCTGTCTGTTACAGCAGCTAGCATTATCTTAACTAGCACAACTACTTTAGGTGAAAGTAAAGATGATATGCTTAAAAAGAGTGTCATAATTCCACCTGGACTTCTAACTATACTCTGGGACAGCAGTTTTACACTTTCACACTTTCATTACACTTATATACACCTAATCCCTCTCTAAGCAAAGAGCTCCCAGAGGGTAGGATTTATGCTTCACTTTTTATCTCCTCCACTGGCTAGCACAAGTTTTTGAATTAGCACTCAAAAATATTTGTTCAATTGAATAAAGGAAAATAAAGGTCAAAGCTAACAGGGAAATTCTATTAACACAGAGTCATATGCATTGATTCATTCTGTCGAAATTCTTAACTAACCAATTTAAATAATTTTCCTTGAATTAAACCTATTAATTTTAGTGAAATTTGCCATTTAAAAGAGTAAAGACGACTTATGCCTAGAAGGTCTCAGAAAAATGACTAAAGAATTTTCATCTAGCCATCAGACCACACAGCTGCTATATTAATTGGGAATACTTAACACCAAAAGGGGGACAGACACATGCACAGACCCAAAAGTCAAAAATAAATACATAAATAAATAAGGCAAGGAACTAAACAATAGATTTCTTGAGTAAATATCAGAGAAAAACAAAGTATATGGGCATTTGGATATTTGTAGGAAAACACTGGTGAAATTTCCTGAAGGAAAAAGTAATGTTTAAACTGAAATTTCTTCTGAACTTAAAAAGAAACTGTCAGTTCTAAATGAGAGTTTGATATTGTGAAGCCCTAAAAAAAACCCAAAACACTAAAAACACTATTCTCTATGTGAAGAATGATAGGCTTAGATTTTAGGGTCATCTGGAAACGTAAAAATTTCAGAAATTTTAGTGAAGGGAAAAGCATTGTATTTCTCCATAAAGTAGCATATTGAAAACACCTTCAGGAATGACTTTCCAAGTAATCATTTTGATAGTAATTATTTAATTGCACCCAAACTAACTGAAAAAGAAAACTTCATTTGCCACAGTGTAAGGTCATATTATTTGTAATAATAGTACAAAAATAAGAATAATGGGGTACAAAAAAAAGAAAAAAATTATTGAGAATGTAAAATATTAAGAATTTATCTTTAGAAAATATTTTTTAAAATAGGGAATTGAATGTGAATATGTGGAAATTATGCAGATTTCGATGCACTAGATATAATTTAGATATAGGAAAGACAATGCTGTATCTGAAAGACACAGTGTATTCTTTCCCTTACTTGGGCAAACCAGTTACAACCTTTTCTCTTTTTGGAGTGAAAGAAATCAGAGGATTTGAACACATAGTAGTCAGCAAATATTTATTCAGTGTTCACAAGAAATGAAATGCTAGGAGAGACTTTGGAGAAAGAAGAAGAAATATATAATATGTTTCCACACATATAAACAACTGAATGGGAATCAATATATTGATTGGTGGTCAATAATTAATGGTTTAATTATTTCACTTCTTAGCATGACTGTGTGTAACTCACTCAGGGGCAGTTTGCTTAGTACTATTAACCTTTTATGAAACTGAGTGGATACTATAAATGCACGAGAAACACCTTAAAATATCTCACATTTTTAAAGAAAGGAGAATCATCTGCCAGTCAGTATTATTGTGCAGAGCATCAGATTTTCATGAACGTGTCACTGACATCAAGCAGGTGATAAATATATGTCCAACGTAACTGCCACTTAGGAGAGGATCAAAATATGTGAGGAATCTTGTAGCAAGCCATGATAAGAGAGAGAAACCAGATTCCTTATCACTGTTTTTGAGAATGCTATTGCTAACCAACCTACCAGAACTGTCATTAACAGAAGTCCATATTCAGAATTATAATAGCACTATTTTTAAATAAAATGTACACATTGGAAGTCTATTTTTGACTGTTAAAAAGTGTTATTTTGTCAGAAATATTTTAAACTGTTTTCAATATTTTTGATGGATGTGTATAAAACACAAACACGTGTCCTCTTTTAATTGTCTGGAGAGACTGTGTTCACTTAGAGCTGCCACATTTTCATTTGAGAGTTCGCAATCTGTTGCCAAATTTTATTCTTCTTTTGTATCTTCTGTGATTGCCAAGCATCATATCAATAAACGAATTCTCTGTTAGAGAGAACCATACAGTGCTAAGAATAGCTAAAGAAGCTAGACAGAGGCTTTGAGGATGCAGCTGCATGGGAGCGGTCTTTCATGTGGAGACGTTAAGGACCATCTTCTTATTTACATTGTAACCCCATTCACTCATTCGTGATTACCTTAACTATTTTGTGATATTTAATGTATTTGTAGTATTTAATGAAACTGATATTATGGAACTATGGTTAAGTTTTGAGCTATCTTATATTTGAATTTACTTCTGATTATTTTTAATAACTAAAAAGCAAATATTTTTCCTTTCTATAAATAACATTTTTACTTCAAACCCTTATGAAAGTAGCAAGAAGAAAGACAGCTTGAAAGATAGCCAAGGAAAGGAAAGCAAAAATAGAAGTGTGTCCTCAAGAGATAAAAGATGAGAGTCAGTTGTATTAAGAACTCCATTATTTTATAAGCCCCAATATTTGGTAATTTCCACACTCAGTCATCTCTTTTCTCTCTCTCCATTGATGCAATTATCTTTTTGCCCCAAATTGGCCATTCTGAAGTAACAGAACTACATGGCAGAATTTTAAAAATGATGTGTCACTTAGAGACCATTGAGGTATGAGTCTCATTCATCTTTATACGTCTTCACCCAGGATGTATTCCCAGATTCCCACAGCAGGCATTCAAAGCATGTTTTTGGATAAATATATTAACCAATCTTGTCCACTGGTTCCCAACCATTTTCACATTACATAACACATGGGAAAATATAATTTTGTATGGCACTCTGGGGTCAATGGAAGAGGCTATTCATGGCAAAAGGTCTCAGGCCCAAAGACTCTGGCCAGCCTAGGCCCTGTCCTGCTCCCTTGAATGGCAGCAGAGGGACTGGAAGCCAAGCGTACAGAAGTGAACCCCAGTTACAGGGATCCACTGGAAGATGCCAATCCCAGCTACCCTGAAAAAAAATAACACCACTTCCAAAAAAGGCTAACGTACTAAAGCCTAGGTCTTAATGTGTTCTGGAGAAAACATAACCCAAAACGCTAGAATAAAGTGTATTTTTTCCAAACTAGTATTTTTAAAGTTACACATTTGTTTTGTCTTCCTGTGGAAATGAGTCTTAATTACACCCATATTAGGTAGCAATAACATGAACTCCGAGACATCTTTGGCATCTGCTTGTGGAAGCTACTGCCTTTGATAACTTAGTAGCCTATGGAAGTTTCTATTTGACTTTTGAGTATCTGGTATACTGTCTGGATGTTTGATGAGATTCTGCTTTCATACTCCAGGGTCATTTTCAAGATCTTAAGTACTTAGCCAGATTAAGTAATTCATCCTGTGCTCCGTGACTTCCTTAGCACTAAATTATGGGTCCTTGCTGGATTTAGAAAGGAAAGACAGACAATAAGTGGGTGGGAAAATAATACTTTTGGAATTCCATGCAGCATGAGCGCCTTCTATCTTTTATCTTCTTCGCTCTATTAAGGCTGAAACACCTCCTTAGGGCCATAATCTTGGGCTGAACTATTTCATGTTCTCTTTGGGATCTTTTTGTTCAGTTATCAGAAACAGTGATTTATCAGGCAAATGAATAAGTCCCCTTTGTCAACATTCATCCCACTTCATTGATGAACACAGTGTAAGTCATCATTACCGTGAAGAGACTTTTAACATAAAGGTGTTCCCTGTATTATGTTAGCAATCAAATAATGTGCTTCCTTCATACAAGCACCAAAGACAAAATCAACACCAAAAAATACTGTCAAGCTTGCTGAGCAGTCGTGGAATGATGTGTGCATGCATGGAGTAAAGCTCTTACACAACAAGAGATTATCAACTATAACATCAGAATATTGTGGCGAGTGTGGAAATTAAGTGGTTATGAACTGGCTGTGAGGGGAAAAATATATTCATTAAGAAAGAACCAGTGGGACATCTTGGGTCAGCAAAGTTCTGACTCATGTTTCAAAAGAGAACTTCCTAATTCTTATACTACATCCTTCTCCTTGGGTCAGCAATAATCAAATCAGGGCAGATCTTCTGAGGAGTGAATAGAGCATTACCTTTCTTTATTTAATAAATAATACTGGACATTTACTATGTGTTTCAAAATCCATTTAAAAAAACATAGTTGATGCCTTCATGGAATTTGCATTCTAAATATACAAAATGCCTGCTGATGGTAAATGCCATGAGGAAAAATAAAACAAAGGGGTAGAATGATGCAGTCATACTTTTCGATGGGGTTGCCAAGGAAGATCTCCTTACAAGAAGAAGTTTGAGGATCAAGGAGAAGATGTAAAATAACTGCCTGGGGAACTGAATTGACCTGGTAGAAGCAGGAAGGTTGCTGGACGACACTGAGGACCCTCCTCAAATGTGTAATCATTTTAAACTGTGATCAGTCAATGTGAACATGGATTATTCTCTAGCCTCACAGGGATGCTCAGGTGGAGAACAGGGAAAAAGATAGATTCAATCAGGTTTGGGGCAAGAACTTCAGGAGAGGGGAGCAAGAAAGCTGAGGGTGATTTCTGTGACTGACCACAGAACGTAGGACCAGGACACAAGGGTGGGATGGTGCGATGGATGGTGAAGAGGAGATTGGGCAATGGTTTAAAAATCCCGATGTGGTTGATGTGAACTTGGAGCACTGCCTAGAGAGCTGAAAGATAGCTTGAATTCTGTGCCAGAAAATTAAGAAAAGGCCTTGAGAAAGCTGGAAACTCATGTTAAGTAAACATGGCAATAAAGTCTTTCTCCTGAGTGCCTCCTCAAGCTCTCAGGAGAAACAAGTAAACAAAAGAAACAAAACCAAAAAGTAACTGCTTTTATTCAGAGAAACACAACCATGATCATTGCTTTTTGTCCCCCAGTGACTGGCATTAGTGAGTTTAAAAATATATGTAACAGCCTCACCAGCTGCGTGCTGCTAGAAATTGAAATCAAAAGGTTACACTTTGATTTATATCCTGGTAAAAATACCTTTTGTCACTGAACTAAACTCTAAAGTATCCCCTTTATCTGCATTCTTCACACAGATAATTCTTCTAGGTGAGTTATTCCCCTCCCTGCCCCAATCCTGATGGTTGGAACTTCTTAGGCAGACTAAAACAATCATTTCTTGTTTTATATTACCTAGCAAAATTATCTTTTTTCTGTGATTATTGGACCCTACCAGTGGCAGTTTGCTTTCTCTCGCTTTCTTCTTGTATATTTTAATTCTTTTCTCAAATTTCACGCTTTGAAAGATAGTTTTGACATCTAGGTCTTCTTAGCAAGTAGGGGAGTGACTCTGAAACTACTGAATAAAAATTACAAATTACTTTTCTACCTTTAATTACGATTATGAATATAAAGATTTATGTAACCATTCTCAAGTAGAGTGAGATACGTAATATTGGAACTACAGTAAGTCAGCTTGCCACACCTCCCCTCAAAAGTAGCTTTGAAATTAGATGTTCTTCCAAAAAATTGAACTAATGTTCTGCACATAATGGATGAGACTAACTAAACATGTAAGTGTAGAGTTCCACACTCCAATCACAGTGGATTAAGTCTCATCATGCAGTATGATATAATTGTAGCCAAGAAAGATGTGCTCTAATCAACGTGTTGTTCCAGGCCTAAGGAAAAACTATATAACAGGGAGATATATCTTACTCAGCACCTCGAAAAAGGGAAGCAGATTCCCAACTGTGACTCTCACCCCTGTTGCAATATCTGACAGCAAAATAGTAGAAATTTACCCTGAAACTTAAAAAGGCAAACACTGAAAACAAAACACTTGTAAAAGAACAAAGGCCCCCAAATACCTTGTATACATAGTTGCAATGGTGGTCTCCTTCACCTTTTAGGGGAGGCTTCTGCACTTTTGCACAAAGAGTGGATCTATTGCATAAAGATTAAGGTTAAAATGTATGAATGAATATGGTAGCAGAAAGATAAAGTTTTCTTCTGATTTCCTTAATTAAGTCAGGTAAATCTAAAGCATTGTCATCAGTGAAGATTTAGAAGAGGTGAGGAGGTTTTTGATGTTTGAGAAGAGATATATAATGGTTGATGAGAAACAGAAGTCCTAGAGAGAGAGGGAGTGAGGTGAGGAGGCAAAGTAGCAGAATTTTTAGAGCAGGCAGATAGCTAGATACGAACAGAGAAAGGGGAACACAGACCAAACGACAGGAATTGGACAAAAATGAGGGGTACCGGCCAAACACAGGAAATTCTACATCATGTAAACAGGGGTCCCTGGGCAGAGAAAGAAAAGCAGCAACCTTGGGACTGATAAGAAATCAGACATTTTGGGGTGACAAGTGCCCTGGAGGCCAACAAAGAAAGGTGGGGAAAGTCAGGAATCTCCAGTGTCCAAATGTAACCTTTTGCTCATTATGCCCTCATTACAATAAAATCAGCCCTGCAAATTAGAAGTACCCATCATGCACTGACACCATGACACTTTTGATCCAGACTAAATAAGGACAAAAATCCCTCCTCCCCTCAGAAAGGTAGAGTTGGAATGAAAATCAGGGAATATGACCCCAAATCCTTTCTTGCCCAATGAATATTCTGCCCATTTATTTTTACACCCAAAACTGCCTGGAGGGTTTCAGCAAAGCATATTTAAAGGCCAGGTAAGGGAACGGGGTCGCAGGGTTAAGTGAGGAGCTTGTGCACAATTCTCTGCTTGGTTGATGCTGAGGTAACAGGGCAGTCACACTATCAACCCTTTAGGCTCAGGAAGGTCAGACCCTCTAGGCACAGGAAGGTCGGGGCCATGAGCTCTCGATCATTAAGTAGTTCCTTTCTTCCCTTTGATGGTGGTTTTTAGCATCTGAAAAACTCAGGAAGATGAGATACTATTCTCTGAGGGCTTCAGAGAGAAGCTGCAGCAGAGGATATGGGGGAGGGGTCTGACCCTGGAAGGCCCCACAGGGTCCTGCTCAGTTACAACCCTATGTAACCAACTTGCCAAAGAAACTCAGCACAACTGCTCACCTGAGCCTGCCCGCTCTCCCCCGAAAGAGTGTCCTATCTATTAACTTTCTCAATTCTTTCTGCAGTGCGACAAGAACTTAATCACCCGCAACAGAATTAGTGACAACACCTATCTTCTGGATAGCTTTCCCGTGCAAAAAGATATTTCCATAATCATTACAACTTTAAACCCTGCATTCTTAGAACATATTCGGCTACTGTTGTGGTTCTCAAAGTGAGGTCCCTTGACCAGCAACAACATCTCCCGGAAACTTGTTAGAAATGAAAACACTGAAGAATTTCCCAGATCTTCTGAATCAGAAATGGCAATCTGTGTTTTTAAAAGCCTTCCAGGTGATTCTCTTGAGAGCTGAAGGTGGGAACCCACTAGACTACTCCATGTCCTTCCTTAACTCACATTTACACAAGGTATCTGTGTAGATTTGATTTATAAAAGTATTCGTTTAAAATAGAAATGCTACAAGATGAACACACTTTCATTTCAGAGTATGTTAGTACCTAGAGCCAGCCATTTTCTTTAAATTATGAAATCAAAATATTTAATAAAACACCAATTACACTACTTTTAAATCAAAGCTATTATAATTACTATGATTTGCATTTGAGGCATTCCAAAAATTCCTATAAAATGTAAAAACATTTTTTCTATATCTATTAACTGGTATACAGCCTAATTTCCTTATTGCATTTTTAAGGACTGACAGCTGTTGGTTCACATTAGACCACAACGTTGGAATTCATTCTGGATGTTAATGAGGTGTAAATTTGCCCAGATTTTCCATTGATATTTTGTATTGGAATTGAAATGAATTTATAAAAAATAATAATGATGATATTGAATATTTCCTTCTATTACTTGACATTTTGACATGTTAAATTACTACCCAATTTATAAATGTTTTCATTGCCCTCCATATGCTTATGAAAAGAAACACTTTAAAACAATTAGGCACATTCTACAAAATAAAATGAACTGTAAAGCCGATAGGATATTTTTATTACCATTGAAATGCATGTTAAAAAGAATCTTTTTTTCAGTAACTTGACACCAAGCCATAATAAAGGTGCAGCTCTATTATCAGTAGTTATTGATAAGAAATACAGAGGCATAAAATACCTGCTTTATCATTCTCAATAAAGTAGTTTCAATGTGAGAGTTGTCTGGATACTATGGAGATTATATGAATAGAATCTATAGCATACAAAAGAGCTCTTCTGCCAAGACCATCTCCCACAGTGCACCATAAGAAACTGCCCCCTCGATCTGGTCAGTAATGAAAAAACCAAAATGGTGCTTGATATTACAGCATCATCAATGATTCCCAGTTTCTTACCATCTCGGGACTGCTACAGTCTAGTCTCTCTTCCCCAGTGTCTGATGCCCACTCAGGAAGTATTTGCCATGCATTTTAGGGAAGTCATCATCAACACAATCATCATCAAAAATATATTAAATATTGATTTCTGTACAAAATGAATAAAGAGACATGGTTTCTGTCTTCTTCAAGTAAAATTCATATTCCTGTGTTCCCTTCCTCTTCTTTTTCTTTGTCCAACTGTTTCTATGGCATTCCAACATAAAATAAAGTTTAATCAGGATGATTTAATATGATATCTGGAATTTGCTACAAAATACTCCTGTGGTGGTTATGGAGGAGGAGTGGGAGGACATAAATGAAATTAGATTCGACACAATAACCCTCGAACCTGGATCATTGGGTACACAGAAGTTTGTTACTCTTTTATTACTATTGAATATGTTTGATTTTCCACAGTGAAAAGTTAAAACAAAGTTTAATCACATTTAATTTTGTTTGGAAATTAGGAACTCTATCACAATCTTTGAAATAATTGGAGGCATACTGGAGTGTTGCAAAACAAAGACTGAGAATTTAAGTTGAAGTTTGTGGAACAAATTCTCACAGTAAGAATTTTTTAAACTATCTGGTAGTGAGTAGATAGCATAATAATCTTTGTAGAGATTGATAGGGAAATCGCACCAATTTTCTCATCATTTTCAATTTGTGGTAATTATGAATAATTCCCAAGTCTCTCCAGGGTGTTTCTGGGGTGATTTGACATCTGAACTGAACCCAGTCTCGGATACAGCTGGTTACCATGGAAAACAGCTCAGCTCCAGCCTGGGATTTTGCTGTCTACACAGGCATGGTGTTAGACAAAGCTTGTGTGGATATAAAGCATGGTGGAATGAGATGAGGGTTACGATTTTAAGAGAGAAATGTACCAATGAGCTCAATAATTGGATGAAATGACAGTGCTTTCACAGGTATCCTCCAAAGCATAACGACACAAGCTCTAGAGTCAGCAAAGCTGTGTCTGAATTCCTTGTCCATCTCTCACTTTCTTGTCACCAGGGATAACTTACTTTTCCTCTGAAACCCTAGTTTTTGTTTTTCATTCATTTGTAAAATGGGGATGATAGTATCAATCACAAAGAGGCGTCATAAGGATTAATATTTGTGCATGTAACATTCCTGAAATATACTAGCAATACAGCAGATGGTAATGATTCATCCTAACATCTACTACATGCCACTGTACCTGAAATGGACAACGCTCTCATTCCATGACATTAGTGGAGGCAAGTGATAGGAAAAGGGACATGCTATTCCCACATATGAGTGAGTGCAAACTCCAACTACCCCTTCACTGATAACTGAGGGTACCTTGTTAACTTGAGGTTCAACCAGGCAGGTTCAGAGCTGGCCATAGTGATACTGTCTGAAGCTTTTGGATGGTTCAGTAAAATACAAAGGAGGGGGAATCCTAATGTGAATACTGGACATCTCTCTTGATCTATCAGTCTATAACACTGACAAATCTAGACAGATTAAGCAGGATCTGGATGGCAGACAATTCCTTTCTTAGACTGCTGTGGATCTCTCAGGCAAATATTTTATGTTTTATGGGTTTTTTTTGTTTTTTTTTTTGATAATGAAAGAAGACCTACTTGCTTTAGACAATAAGAGCTTAAATGGCAAACTCACTGTGAATAATTTTTGCTTACACTTATGAGTATTTAATTGATTGTTGTATCCCCATCACCTAATACTGACCTTTAGATCTTATCCATTTATTCACTGAACAAATAGTTATTGAGAATGTACTAAGTTCTAGGTACTTCTCTAAGTGCTGAGGATACAGCAGCGAACGAAATAAAGTTCCCTCATGGGGCTCACATTCTAGAAGGCAAAGGCAAAAAAATCAATGTTTTCTAAATTCATGGGTACTTCAAGAAGCCCCTGTAAACAGGCTCAAAATTTTCCCCAGAAAGTAAGTTGGGTCCTGTTCAAGACCCAGCTTTCTGCACTATCACGTGAAAAAAACAAGATTGTTTCCCAGCAGAATTTCCCTGGTGCCTAACTGTATGATTGGATTTTAAGCAGAATTCTCACTTGTGTAGTAAATCAAAATAATATATCTTCAGATACCTACATAAATAAGTAAATCCCTTGACTATTACATTTTTTAGTGTAATTCATTTTGTTGCCAAAATTCTGCTAAATATAGATTCAGGTTTGTCACTAAATAAAATGTATGTGATCAGACAAATGTGAGAAAGGTAAAATAAACCTTCCTTTAACTTAAAGGTGATAACTATTTAAAATCAATGTTTACATTGTCATTAGTAAATAAAAATAATGTTGATTGTTAATACATATGATATTTAATTAACAAGTAGCAGGCATTGTTTTAAGGACTATAGATACATTAACTCTCTTAATCCCCACAAAGCCCTATGAAGTAAAGACTATTATCTCCATTTTATAAAGGAAGAAACCAAGGCACAGATGGGATTATGTGCCCAATCTAAGTAAATGGATGAATAAGAGTTTGAAGCTAAAGTTTGTGTTTATAACCACAACATTATGTATCCTCTAAGAAGATAAACAAATAGATTTCAATGGTAGATCCACTGATCACAAAGAAAGTACATTTTAACTTTAATGTGATAACAAAACAAAACATAGTTTATACTGACTTTTCTGACAATGGCTCCTTGGTAGAGACAGTTTTACATGCACCCTTAAAAAAAATCTATTTAAATAGCTTTAGTAAACTACCTCAGATTTAGAATATGCTTAATTTATTGAGTTTATCTTGAAAATTGATAAAACACTCTATAAAAATATTTTTCTTTATTGAGTATGTATTATATGTTCACATTAAATGACCTTATCTCATTTAATCCACAGGACAGCCCTAAAATATAGGCACTGCTTCCTGTATTTTATAGAAGAAATAAATGAGACCCAGAAATATCATTTAACTTGCTCAGGGTCACACAACTACTAGCTAAAAGGCCTGAGAACCAAACGTAAGTCTTATTATGCTTTACCTGAGTTTTTGAATCAAATAAAATTTGAAATTTAGGATACATTTTATTTATATATGATATTATAAACCACTGTCGCAAATTTTCACTAATACAGTTACTTGATACAAAGGCATCAGAATTCCACAAAAGAAAAGAAACCTATGATCTTAAAAGCATGCTATACTGGTCATTTGAATCCAGGAAACGTACAGAGACTAGAGTTTTGCAGTTACATTGTACATTTGAGGGCAGCTTTCGATATGATGTTTGACTTCCCCAATTGAAAAACAATGTGTTGCAGAAAATACTAAAATTATTCTAACATCTCAACCTGTTTCCACTCAGCATGGAAATAATTTGCTTGGAGTTTGGGGGAAATTGTCATTATCATAATTTAAATACAAACTTCTACATCACACTAAGTGTTGAACAAAACGAATGAACTTATCAGGCTTTTGTCTTAGTTGAAGTTAACAAAACTAGAATCTCTTGACTGCCAGTTATACTCCCTAGAAGATTCTAGCATGAATGAAATTAATCTCTCAGTTAGAAGATTCAGTTTCTCATTTCAATTCTGCTGCTAGTCGGCTCTATGACTTTGGGCAAATATTGCAGATATTTGGGACTCAATTTTTTCCTCCATAAAAGGAAGGAGTTAAATAGCAGATTTGAGGGTTTCTTTCAGGTTTAACACATTCTCCGTTGGCAGTTCACCTTCGTTTTCATTTTGGAAATCACTAAGCTCAAATTCCTATTGAAAAAGTATTTGTTATAATGCAGCCAGATCGACAATATCTATGTGAACCCATCACATTAGCTTTCTACTCAGTTATATGGAATATTACATCTGTTAAAAACATATCCTACTGATATGCACTATGAGAAAGTACGCGGTGTGCTAGAATGTGCAAATAAGGACACTGTCTGATTGCCTAAGCTCAATGTGTTCCTCCCTCCTCCACCTCCCTCATCCCTCCCTCCCTCCCTCCCTTCCTCTCTCCCTTCCTTCCTTCCTTTTGTAATAATTAAGCATCTACTCCAAGGCAGGAACTGAGAAAACCCTGAAAATCTGCGTACAGTTAAAGCTCACCACATCTTGTGGTTGTACCTGTAGTTCTCTTCCTTCCTGCTGGAATGTGAACTCCAGGAAAGCAGGAATCCTGGTTTTGTTCACTGATGATCACTGGTCATGATTTTGTCCTATGATTTAATGACTTATTTCTTAAATAACTGCTATGAGCCTTCTCTTTTAGTCTCTTTGTTTCTGACAGTTTCAAGTGCAGCTCATATCACACCAATAGCTTAAGGCTACCTGGTATTATCCAAAGTCAAGAGTCTTTTCCCATGCCTGCCTTTCACACAGTGAAAATTCCTAACCATTTATTTTTTTCCTTTTCTTCATGATTTTATCTACCAAACCACTATTTTTCATTAAGTGGTGATTCTTCATGTTTTGAAAGTCATTATTCCTCTGATTAAATTTTTGGGTCATATCCTTTGAAAATGCACATATTGATATGCATTCATCCAGATTTGACATTTGATTGCAGGAGTTTCATTGAGCCCCAAAGCCTCTGGACCACAGAAACAGGGTTAAGAAATTCTGATTTGAAAGTATAGCATGGACTGCTTACAGTAGCCAAGACATGGAAACAACCTAAATGTCCACTGACAAATAACCAGATAAAGAAGCTGTGGTATATTTATACAATGGGATACTACTCAGCTATAAAAAAGAATAAAATAATGTCATTTGCAGCAACATGGATGGACCTGGAGATTGTCATTCTAAGTATATCAGAAAAATACCATATGATATCACTCATATGTGGAATCTAAAAAAAAAAAAAAAAAGACACAAATGAACTTAATTTCAAAATAGAAATAGACTCACAGACATAGAAAACAAACTTATGTTTACCAGGGGGCAAAGGGAGTGGAAAGGGATAAACTAGGGGTTCAAGGTTTGCATATGCTAACTAAATACTATATATAAAATAAATAAACAACAGGTTTATACTGTATATCACAGGGAACTATATTCAATATCTTGTAGTAACCTATAGTGAAAAAGAATATGAAAATGAATACATGTATGTATATGTATAACTGAAACATCATGCTATACACCAGAAACTGACACAACATTGTAAACTAACTATACTTCAATTAAATAAATAAATAAATAAATAAATAAATAAATAAATGGAAGACATGGTATACATGAAGACAATAGAGTTTTACAGACACACACATCCCCTACCCCGAAATCTACTGTATGCAATTTACTTCCATGTCATCTTTTCAAACTTCTATTTCTTCAGTAATATAAGGTAAAAATCACTCAATTCATATTTCAACTTGGATATCAAAATAGTTTAGTAACAACTTAACATTTTACAGTTAAAAGTTTATATTCACAGCTGCTGACTGATGTGAGATTTATTTGCAGTTGTCCAGGTATGAAAGTGATATTGTATAAAGAGCTGTTCTCTGTTGTAACAAATCCATTTAGCTTGAAGCTGTTTCCTTCAAAACTCCTTTGTCAGATACCTGTAAGTACTTCAGTGTGATTCAGATTGATACTCCAATTGATATTTCTAATAGTAACAACAATAACACCAACATAGTTACAACATAATAGGGCACTCCTGTTTGGCCAGTGAAGGCGATATAATGTTTCCATGGTAACCTTCTCCCCTGTTTCCATGTTCACACTTCCCCACCCAGTAATAACACAGTGAAATTCTTTGACTTATTAATGCTATCCTCTTTTTCCTTGTTTATTTTATTGGCTTTTTTCCTTTTCCCCTTCTCTCCTACTGTGTCTTCCATGTACTGATTTCATTACATATCTCTTTTCCTACTCTGATACGTATTTGCCTCCCTTCTTAGTCTCTAACATTATTTCTTTTGTCTATTTTCAAAACAGTGATCATTTTTCTGAGACATACACAGATATAGATTCCAGTCGAGGTCCAATTATTTTAAAACCAGTTTAACTGGCAAAGTGACACCTCATTCATGATGTCAGGTTGTCATGTTACCAGGACAACTGCAAATATGATAAAGCTCAAATCCTTCCCCATGGAACACTACTCATGTTGTCATGACAACCTATAAAACTTGGTTTAAGTGTCATTTCTATATGGAAGATCTGAATATACTTTGGTTAAAATCAGGAACATTTGACAAATTTCTGTAAATTTTCACACTTCAGAGTCTCTACAAACTTCCAAACTAAAAGTATTCAAATCTGATAGCAGTTTAAACATGAAAATTTTTACCATTCTACACAGAAAAAGAAATTACATGGGTAATACAGAATATAGAAAGCCATGGAAGTGATGACTTACTGTGATATTTTAGAAGCCAATGGTTATTTGTGAATTGTTTTTGCCTGATTAATATTTGAAATTTGGATTATAATAATGGGATCTGTGGGTCCTTACTACCTATGGAAATTGCAGTGAGATAAGTTCTGAATTAGTGGTATTTATTTCTTAAATAAATCTAATGATCCTTCAAGTTGTAGTACATAAGGAACACTAAATGTTAAACAAAAAGCTTTGACAAGAGTGAAATTTTATTTATGCTCTGCTAATTGTTTCTCTCTCTTCTAAAAGGTTTCAATGACTCATTGATTCAGAAGGCTTTACATGCCTTCTTTTGTGATCTAAAAACCTTCCCTTTTCATTTTATTCAGTCCTCTATTACTATAATCTACACTGGATACTGAACTACCGACAGAGTAAAAACTGCATGGTAAATCTTTCTTCTTAAAAATGATCTCTTCTTTTCTGTTCTTTATCATCTCTAGAATGCATCCCATGCCACCCTTCTTTACAAATAAATCTAGGCTGGATTTGACTATTCCCTTTCTTTTTTCCTGTTTCATAAGTCGCAAATTAATCCCATCTCTGACCCCTGGCATCATTTCTTAGGTACCGATAAGGAAGAAATGTGATTCAAGTAATAGTGGGTTCTGTAATGTCAGGCTCAACTTTATGATCTCAAGATCCCAATTACATGAATTTAGAGCAGAGCTTCTGAGATGGGTGGATGGGCTTCTGAGTGTCCAAAAATGTGCCTAAAATCGTATGCAACATTTTAAGTGTATATTCACATATGCATTTTTATGGGAGAAAGGCTCATGACTGGCATCACATTAGCAAAGGAAGTATTACCAAAAATTACTAAGGAACATGACTTCAGGGCATCATATGGCATCACAGAACTTTCATGAAGAAGTGGAAAAAGTTCATTTTGAGTCAAAAGAGCTGCTTTTTAAATTCCAAAATTTTCTCTACCAGAGTAACACATATGAAAAAAAAAACACATATAGAAATTATGTATCTTACTATAAATTTTAGACTATACCAATGATTGATAATTCTGGAAACAGTGACATCTATTACAGAAAATTAAAAATTAAATGCAGGTAAAATCACTAATAGTAATTCAATTTAGAGTCTTTCATTGATGTAAATTTATTTCCATACAATATTCCTCAAAGAACTGTGAAGGAAATTTTTTTTTAAAGAACAGCATTGTCTCTGAGAGACAAGAATAGAGAAAATTAATGAATTCTAGAAAAAAATTAAATGTTTAATATGGTATGTATTATAGATATTTGAATAATGCCTATATTATTATTGCCCTTAGATTATAAATCCCTTAAAATTGAAAACTTTAATAAACATCTTTATAACTACAATGAATGATTAGTATTGATTGGATTTAGTAGGTTCTAAATCAATAAACCTACTTCCTAAAGGATCTTCAGAATCAAATTAGATGGTGTCTCCCTGCACCCGAACAACTTCTCTTGTACATGTGAAGAACAACTGCCCTTCAGGCAAACATAGAAAATGAGTTTTAGGTAAAGAAAACTAAAGCAAATGAAAAGCCTGTAACACACCCTACCATAGTGCCATAAACTCCCTTAAACTCAGTGGCATCTCAGTGGATAAACTGAACAGGAAAGAAGCAAGAAATTAGCTAAAGGAAAAAAAAAAAATACTCCCAAGAAAATTAAAAATCAAGAAGAAAACCAAGTTAAGGAAATACTACTTATATAAAATAGATACTCCTCTGAAAACTTTATTTACTAGAGGATTGAGCTAATGTTTAAATGCACTTAATTTAGCACTGAACTTAGAACTCCACCCACATAAGTTAGTTTGGAAGGAGAAAACGTTTGTCTCAAATCACCTGGATTCCAGGTAACTTTCTCACAAACATGCAGGGGTTTTAGGAACAGGTGAATGGCTAAAATCGTTAGGGCTCTGGTGGTGAGAGTTGAAGGGATTTCCCTAACACCCTCCATACTATTCTTAGAAGCATTTGCTCTTTGTCTCTAAAATCTACTGGATGCCATACACACACACACACACACACACACACACACACACACACACACATATAGCATTGTGTTAGGTGTTCATGTTATAGACAATTGCTAGAGTTTATCACAAAAAGCAATGTGAGGCACAGTTGGGACTGGAAGGAAAAGTGGAGCACTGAGAACACCCATTACCAAGTAGAGTCAGGCAAGGATATTGATTTGTGGCAGCCGGCACATATAGGCCGGTTGACTCAGGGGCTGAGTCAGACTAAATTAGCTCTTGGCCTGGAAAGCCCTGACAAGGAGTGAAGACTGAGAAAGCCACAGTGATGGTGCCAGAGCATTCCAGCTCAGGCGTGACAATTCAAGCTAGCCTGGGCTGAGAAAGATAAAGACTCCGTCAAGTGGACTATGATTATGAAGCCAAAAAAAAAAAAAAAAAAAAAAAAAAAATCAGAGCACAGCAGGCTAAAGAATGAGAGCTTTTGCAGTGGGTCAGGATCCAGGGCAAGAGCAAATAGAGGAAGTAAGTTTCCACAGCAAGGCTTAAGATTAGGAAACACTCACTACAGTGTTTTTAGTGGGGAAACCGTACATACATGACGGAAGCCCTCCTTGTCTTAAAGGAACCACTTTGTAAAGGTGAATGGGACCTTCAGATAAATTTCCAACAGATGTAAGTCACTGCCCTTGCTGCCGTGAAACTAGATTCAGAGACAAGGCATATACATAAAAAAACATATAAAAATGTCATTGTGCTTGTACTGCATACAAGCTTTTGTAGAGGATACAAATACGAGACTAACATGGTCACTACCCTTACAGTTTTTATAGTCTAAGAAGAGAAACATGAAGACTATGCTCACGGTTTTACAGGAGTGCCAGGTAAGCGGAAGTAAGTGTAAGGCCAGAAAATGACACAACTGTGAACTGCTCAGGAACTACAATGGCACTTAGGTCACGATGGCAAACAGTCCTTAAACACAGAGTTAATCATTTCAAGAAAATGTTTCCTTCAGGAAAAGAAAAGTCCTGCCAATAGCAGATGGAGACCTGAAAAGATTGCCCATGTAGTTAAGCAGTAATGGGAGCCAGTACTGTTGACTTATCACTTCAGCCACACCTACATCCAGAAAACTGACACCTGAGCACAAAGCATGTGTGTGTGTGTGTGTGTGTGTGTGTGTGTGTGTTTGAGCATTCTTTAAAAACTGATAGTCTTTCTTAAATACATCCATTACTATCCTCATTATTCAAGAGATTTTCTTAAGCTCTAATTTAAAGAAATACACATCAGTTACTGCATATTTGCTCCCAGTTACTTAATTTTTTGTCCCAGATTGGAAAAAAATTTTACCTGGAAGTTTCACAAATTAGTTTTTCTTGCTACTTCTCTCCTTTCACCTGGAAACTATCTTTGTGTCCATAAACAAGGTAAAAATATAAAATGCCAATGAATCTCAATGGAAAATCTGAAAATCAAAAATTAAGTCTAACTAAAGCATAAGTTCTAAACAGAAACTGCACTTTCCCACTTATTTTATACTGTACTAGTGTCAACATGTTTTTTAGACTGAATAAAAAAGAGTGGAAACTTGGTAAATGTGATTTCATTTTAAAAATTCCAATTAAGTTGTCGAAAATCTGATTCTGAAGTATGTCCTAAAGGAATTGCTTTTACCGTAGGGTCTCCATAGACTTCAAGTTCAGCTGCTCAAGAAAGTCAATACTCTCATGAATCAGAAAGGATGGGTGTGGTAATGGAGAATTATGCAAATTGGAAAGAAAGCAAAATTATTTCAGTACACAATTATATGAGTGGAAAATTCAAGCAAGTCAACTTAAAAACTTCAGTGGATGGAAAAAGGAAATGGAGTTATGACTCCTATACCTGTCACAGTAACTGAAAAGAAGTGTAAGAATTGTCAAGTGAGGCTGTGTGGCTTAAGTGGAGGGCTGATGCCACATCCGTGAACCTTCACACGGTCAGCTCATCACTTCATTGTCTTTGTCAGGCTTTACACTTTTTCACTTATGTTTATTCTTAGCCACATATTGATTAACTTATATCCATGATGTATTGTGGATTAAAAACAGGAAGCCTGGATGTTGAAACAACCTCTTCTTAGAGGGTTGTAGAAAATTTTGTATTTTTGCAAATTTAATTGAGATAATTCATTAATTTATCAACAAATACAGAGTGAATGACTACTCTATATCAGGTATCATGCTAAATGTGGGGTCTAAAATAAACAAAACAGACAAGATTCCTACTTTCATGGGCTTTATAGTTTACTTGGTGAGGAAATAAATAAATATAGGAATAAACACATAATTATAAACTCTTACGATCACTATGAAGAAAATGAATAAGGTACAGTAAGAACATAACCTAAATCCGGTCAGATAAGACATTTCTGGAAAAAAAAAATTAAGATGAGATGAGAATCACGGAAGTTTGGAGCATTCCAGGAAAAGGAAAAGAGGTTGGCACCATTGGGAAACAAAACAGTGCTTTTGAGGATAGAGTGTGGTACCCAGAAGAAACTTGCACTTAGAGAGTTAGGAAGTGACAGACCCTTGTCATCCCCAGTAAGGAATTAAAATTTTATGCTAAGTGCAGTTGGAACCATTAGGCAGTGGAATAAACTGATTGCATTTTCAATAATTATTAAAACTTCTACGTAGAAGTGGCTAATAGGGTGGCCAGGACTGAAGTAGGAACATCATGCAGGAGGCTGTTGCTGTATTCCACGGAAGAACTGACTTTGGTAAGTGCTACAGGCAAGTCTACAGACTGAATTGGACCATGGTGGTGTCAGTGGAGATGGAGAGAACTGGATACATTTGAGAAAGTTTTGGCAGTGGACTGGATAGGATTTCATGATGGATGTTGCATTCTGAGGATGAGAAAAATGAAAAGGTAAAGTTTGTCTTTTGCTGTAGGTCCAACACCTAAAATAATAACCTGGCACAAAGTACTTAAAAATACTTGTTGAATGAGTGAATGAAGTTCTTGTCCTGTATAACTAAATCAATGCAGGTGTCATTAACTAAAATAAGAAAAACTAAAGTTGTTTTTTGACAGCAAATGAGTTTGACATACCTGTGAGAATTCAGAGTGGACTATTAGAAATACATCTGGAGCTAAGAAGAGGTCAGAATCTAAGATATGAGTTTCGAATTACAGATACAGTGATGGTAATTAAAGCCAATGAGCATATAAAGTGAGAAAAGAAGAGGGTTCCAGATTGAGCCTTGCAAAAGTCCAGTATTTAGAGGAAGGGCAAAGAAAGAGGAGTTAATAAAGAAGACGGACAAGGAACATCCAAGAAGGGAGGCAACATCCTGGATAGTGCAACATCAAGGATGCCAAGATAGTGCTTTAAAAAGGATGGAGTAGTCAACTCTGCTAAGACATTTAGTTACATGAAAAATTTAAAGTCCATTAGATTTTGCAACACTGAGATCCTTGGTAACCTCTGTGAGAACAAAGCTTATGAATGATAGAGGCAGAGACAAATGGGTGTAGGCTGAATATTAAAGAAGGGGTAAGGAAGTGGGAATTGCATAAATGGACAACTCAATTATAGGTTACATTTATCTGATTCAAACGCTTACCTAGCATATGGAAACATCTAAAACTCTAGAAACTAAATGTTAATAAGAGACAATGTAAGAATGATTGTGTGTAGTTTTTTTGTTGTTGTTGGGAAGAATGGCTATCCACACTTAAAAACAACTCTTATTTTATTATTTAAAAACACTTCGCTCCTAAATGTAAAGATCTATTTTATATTCTAAAACAGAAAATTGAAAATTTCAAAACATCAATCATGAATACTATTTTTGTCTATTTTTGATGTGGTAACTTGTAGAAAATAATAAAGCGTTAAGGGGTGGAGGAATACAAACAGAATGACTGTGGAGCAGAGCTACCTGGTTGCTTTGAAGGCTTGGCTCAGACTGTCACATATGAGAGAAATGCACGTACTAATTTAAAAAAATTTCTTCATCGTCACTAAGACTACTGCAACACTAATACACTGAACTGAAAATAAAATACTTCTTACCTAAAACCATTTGTTTATCATATAAATGCAAAAATAACTGAATTAAAAAAAAACATTTTAAAGAGAGAAGATGAGATTTATTTTACCATGAATGGATTCAATACATTGTTGGAAACCCTAACTCTGAAGGCGATGCTCCAATTTTCTACTGTTGAGATCCTAGAAGATGCCAGGTTTCCTATCCTTCTGTGACCTCTCCTCTCCCTCAGTGCTGTCCCCTTATTTTTTCTCTCATAAGGTAGCCTGTGTTGGCACCTTGCACTACCAAAAAATTTAACCAATGCATTGTTTTTAGAAGTATCCAAGGAAAGAGAAACATAAAGGCTGCATTCTTTATTACTAGTGGTTGGGAAAGGAACCCTAAGAGACTAAGTGACTGCAGTTGTATTAAGGTCTAAAATTCTTCACACACATACAGACAAGATGGAGAGCATGAGAAAAAGACCAGGAACTGAGGGGACACTGAGAATGAATTAGTTGAAGTGACCTTCACGATAGTAAGTTCATACTTAGTCCCTTCAATTTAGCTAAGCTGTGTAACAACTTCTCAATCCACACTTCTACTTTAAATTTTCATCAGAATGGAAAGATAAAATTTTAAATCTAGACTGCTTCTTCTTAGTCTTATCTTGTAGAAATTTTGTTCAGGAAAAAGCACATCAATAAATAAGAATAGACAAAATAAAAGAATATAAAAAAAAATTCCTTCAACCATGACTTCTTCAAACAATACCCAAGAATGGTTAAGGGTTACTGAATCAAAATATGTTTTTTCTGAAGTTTCAAATTAGAAGGAAAATGAATTTCCTAAAAGAATAAGCCACTCTATTTTACATTCTGCTCGGATGCAAACACACACACACACTCACACTTTATGCTATTTTTAAAGTTATACTAAAAAAAGACTGTGAACAGTCCAACATTTCTTTCACTTTAATTCAAAAGATTAGGTTGCTTAAATATAGAAGGTAAGAGCAGTGCTTTACCAAGATCAGACCATTCTTGGAATATTTTGCCCAGTTCTGGACTACGTAATTTAGCAGACATTGACACAACGCACATGGTTGAAGGACTGACTATCTCATATAACAACTGATTGATGGGGCTAATACCATTTAGCCTAAAGAGCAGATATAATAACTATCTTCAAACATTTGCAAGACCATCATATGAAAGATGCCCCACCCTTCCTGCCCCAGAGCCACAGACCCAGAGCAGAGAGGCCCAAGTACACTATTAGGGCCATTGGATTTTGGAAACACTTGTTTTCAGACTGCAGCACTTAGAGCTGATGGAGACAAATCAAAATCTTATCAAAGCTTGGACCAGTGCTGGATGGCCATCCAAACAAGGCATTCATCTGAAAGGACTAAAACAAACATGGACTATAAATAAGAACGAATGGAACACAAATATTGGATCTCAAATGAGGTCAAAGGTTGAAGATAAAACAGAAATGGAGGCCTGGCTTAAAGCAAGTTTATCATTTAGAACCAATTATCACTTTGCTGAAATTTTATTTTTATGGCTTCATAAAGAGATGGGGAGGGAAATCCCCAAGGCCTTAAAGGAATGCTTTTGCTTTGACGGAATGAATTCAACATTCTTTATAAGTTATTAAGTACTAGGCATTTTACATGTGTTACTTCATTTAAGCCACGTCACCATTTTAAGGCCACATGCACTATTATGATTGCTATCCTCATTCTACAGGTGAGGCTTAAACCACACGACATTACCTCCCTGCAAGGGATTAACAGTGACATACGATACTTGTGAGGAGAACCAGGCCCCCTCCACAGCAGCGCAGGGGGAGGCAAGTTTTAAGTAAATGTAATTCTCTGTAGAACTTTCTAAAAATGGAAGATGCTGCCCCAGGATGGAGTGCAGTTTCTATCATTTAGTGGGTTTAAGAAGAACTAAGAGATAAACAAAGTAGTTATGTATTAGGTTAGGTAAGAAAATCTTTACAGTCCCTTCCCAGTCGAAGATTCCAATTCTAATGGAGTAAAAGGAATTAAGTGAAGTGTTTAAGTATTTTAAGCAAGAGAATTAGGTTAAGCTAACCTGGATCCAAATTTCAGGTAGCCTGTTCTACTACTGGTTGTTTGATTTTGATCAAGGTGTGTAAGATTCTTAAGCACCAGGGTCCTGTCTTTACTGATGGAGAGAACAGTATCAACTTCACAAGGTTGTATATAAAACTATAAGAGATGATAACAGGGAACGTGCTAAGCCCAGTGTCTGACACAGTGAGCACCATTAAATGGTAGCTGGAGTTAATGTAGTGCAATGAGCTGTCTGTTGCTAACATTTTGTCAACAAACAGAACTTTCATGACTTTCTCATGATTAAGGAGAAGGAAACTCTAGCTTCAGAATGTCTAATTCATCATAAGAGTTGAAATTGAAGGGTCCGGGGTAATGAAGGGAAGAGAGAAGAAAGAAAAATAAAAGAAGACAAGAGGCCTTTGTGGACCTTCCCAACACTCATCTTGGTCAGATGCCCCAAGTTACCTGTGGTAGTTTCCACTGGTAAGGTAATCAGATGAAACAAACGAATGTGAAATAATGTGGAAGCACCACAATGGGAACCAAAATTCTTCCAGCCAGAGATTAACTATCAGGAGTGATAATGCACTGACAGCAAGATATTTTTAATTTTTTAAATGAAAATCCTGTTTTAGGAAGAAATCATTTTACTATTCTATATCAATTTTGATCATCTCTTTTTCTTAACTTCCTCCATTTTTCTTCTAGGGTATCTGTAATCACAGAATCATCCTTTGTCCAGATTTTTTTTCTTTTTAAAATTGCAGTGCAGTTGTGGGGGCAGGGGAGGTAGAGAGATCTGATATGCAGAAAACATGAAGAAGAAAAATACTTTCATTATGAAATACCAGGGACATTAGCTGGCTCTGCAGACCATTCTCACTGGCCTCAGTCTATAATGACAGGACATACTCTACTTTTGTCAATTTTAAAATGATTATTTAATTGAATTGAAACATTCAAAACCTTTAAAAAAAATACCAAAAAGTGTGTCAAATAAGAACAGTGTTTTCACTTATAAGTAGTCCCAAAGTTAATAATAATAATCAGAGGGACTCCTAAAAAGGAAGGGGGTAAGTATCTCACAATAAGAAGGTCAAACCTAGGTGTCTAGGGCTAGTGTAGTAGCTAAATGATGTTAGGAATCCTGGCTCTTTAAACTTTTTACAATCCTTAAAAAGTGGTTTTGTCATTGTAGTATCAAGATGGCTGCTGTACCTCCAGACATTGCATCTTCATTCCACACAAGAAGAGGAGGTAAGAGGAAAGGAGACTTGGCAGCTCAATCTATCTTTTTTTATCAGGAAGGAAAAAAAATTCTTCCAAGAAGCTCCAGTCAGAAATTTTCTACCTATATTTCATTGGACAGAACTGTGTTACAAGACTACTCTGAGCTGCAAGAGGGACTGAAAGTTGTATATTTAGTTGAGTATATGACTGCTTTGAAGACAAATTTGAGACTTTATAACCAAAAAATGGAAGTATACTGGCAGTCTTCACCACAGGGAGAAATCAATCTATAAAAGCATTCTTTAGGGTCAGTTTCTGGTTTTAAATCAAACTAATTATTATTAGGTTATGGAGGAAAAAAGACTTCTAGTATGATTAAGATATACGCAGAGGTAAATTTACCAAAAGAAAGCATTTAAATCTTCTATGTAATCTACTCTTACACTGTGGTAACCACGTAGGCTGAACATCAGAATCACCAGAGGATATCTAGAAACTAGTTTGGGTCCCACTTGCAAGAAATTCTGATTTCATTTATTGAGTTAGGGTTGTGCATCAGGATTTTTTACCATTCCCCAGGTGATTTTATCATACAGCTAAAGTTTAGAACCACTTACTTCAGTCATTTTCTAGAAATATTAGAGCTGCCTTATAATAGTACTGCATAGTCACCTGCAGATATACTTGGAAAGCTGAACCTTCCTTTGGGGCCCTTGTACACGACAGATCTGGCAAGTCCTTTGGAAAGCCATTCTTCTGGGCAACATGTCACCCTGAGGCACTGAGGGAGTAATACCCTGTCTGCTGTCTGAAGGTAGTTCCAAAAAACACTGCAATTTCTGCTAACCCAGTAACCAAAGAGGAGAACGGTCTCGCTGGGTCCTGCTTGCCTTTAAGAATAAGAGGTGTCTCCTGATACGCTCCAACTGTGTGCTTGGCTAGATGTCCCATCAGGGAAAAGACAAAAACAAAATAAATAAACAAAACAAACAAAAAGCCTCCCGGTATCTCCCATCCAAGAGACCTCAACAGCTGATCTACAGACGTGTTGGAGAGCTTCCCACATATTCTGACAGAAGTGGGCCAAAGAAAGATTGAAAGGCATTTAAGGAGACACCACCACTGAAAAGAGGAAGACCAAGACTGAGAGACTCATATGGAGGCAGAACTATTTTAAGAAGTAAGACGCACACACACACACACACACACACATACTCAAACACATGTAAGCACATATATATTAAATCTCAGGTGCGCAGCACTGGATTAATCATCACCCTTGGTTCATAAAAACATCATTGTTGGCCACGGCCTTCTCATTTAATTTCATTATTTTATTTGTTTTCAATCAATAAAATTAACACTCTTAACATAATCCTAAGTCTTGAATATTTTCAATTACTTAAATACACTTATGTGTTACTTCTCTGTTTTTGTCACTCCTCTTGCACAGAGATAACGGCCATTCTGATTTTATTTTATTTATAGACATTATTTAAATAGGTATGTCTAAGTATTGTTTAGTTCTGTTTGTCTTGTGAACTTTTGAAAAGGAGAACCTTCTGGTACTTGCTTTAGGACTCAACCTAATGTTACTAAGATTGATGCACAAAATCGCTGCATATTAACTGATTTTTTATTTTAGAAATAATATTTATTTATAATTATAATTTTAATTATAATTAAATGATAATTATACTAATGTGAAGTTATTATTCATCAATAAAATGAATGCACCCTATTTATTCATTTATCTATTGCTAAGTATTTGGCTGTTTCCAGTTTTTGCTATCACCAACAGTGCTGCCATGAACATTCTTTTCCACGTCTCAAACGGAACAGATGCCAACGGTTCCTATTAGTTATGTGCTACTTCCACTTGGGAACTGATGAGTTCATTTCATAGAAATATCCAACTTACAAAATAATGCCAAATTCTCCCAATGAATAAGATATCTCAATGACTCCAAATTTGGGGTCAATTTTTGCCAAAGTGTATAGAATGGTGTTTCAGTGAGATTCTGAGGTTCTTAAGATATGATCTAAAACGGTTTTATTTAGCATCAAAAAAGATGCTGCGTCTAGATGAATTCCATCAAATTCTGTCTTTCTTTCAAGGAAAAGATGATTTTGATAGTATTCTGTAACACAGAAAGCATCTCCACACCTACGTTTACAAATCTTAGAACCTAAATTTTTAAAATGCTACCAAGAGGAAAGCTATAGATTGATTTCACTTATGTCCACTACTAAAACAATCTGAATTGCTACTCCATCTGTAATTTGAATTCAGTGGTGTATTAATACTCAGGTATCAAGACTAAGTATGGCCTCC
This sequence comes from Camelus dromedarius, assembly GCF_036321535.1. NCBI lineage: Eukaryota > Metazoa > Chordata > Mammalia > Artiodactyla > Camelidae > Camelus > Camelus dromedarius. Next base: position 62,825,947 of record NC_087439.1, on the reverse strand, counting down.
TGGGAATGTAGGAATATTTCACTAACAGGACATTTATTAAGGTGATTTATTCCACCAGAAAATTAAAAAGAAAAACTAATGAATAATCACTAGAAGTTGAACTTTGATAAAATTCAGCAGGCTACTAAATTTAAGTAAAATAGATACAAAATGAAACTACCCAAATGTGAGACATATTTGCACATCCATGTGTTGGAAAATTCCTTAAGGACAATTATAGTATTTGTTCATTTTTTATCCTCATTATCCAAGGTTTCATCACCTAGTGGAAACTCAGAGAGGAAAAAATATATATATTCCCAATGACTTCCAACTTAAAAGGAAAAAAAACCCATGGGGAAAAGAGGATGCTGTAATCATGGAAACACTGATGCGATACAAATAAAAAGAAAGACTAATGGAAGCCTGAAAAGTGAAAAAAAATCAATCAGGGTCGTCTATACTCTTGTTTTGTGGTTGTTAAGATATAATCCCAAGCTAAATAAATAACCTTAGACATAAATATGCTCACAAATGCATGAGACTAACCTTGAAATCTTTCCAAACGTTTCCCTCTCATTAAACTTCTCAGAGACTTTGGTATTAATGCAAATATGAGGGACTGTCACATTCCCATGCCCCTCCTGCAGTCATTGTACAAGTACATCCAGGAGGTCACAGAAACCTGCAAAGTACTTTACTAAACCATAGAAAACCCTCTTGTCAATCCTAATGCAGTTTAATGTGCTGTCACTGGTCTTCATTTAATTCAATTTTTTTCTTGACTGATTTTTGTTCTATACCATCTATAGTTTTATGAACCTCTGCCATGTGAAATCATTTACATCTGAATTCTCAGCAAGCTCACAGTGAAAGCTGTTCGCCTTTACACCTTCTTCCTTGGACACTGAACAATAAATTAGCTTCTTTAATTAACGTACTTATATCCACACACACACACACACACACACGCAAAGACACACATTCTTGATTGAATCACGTAGTAGCCTAAACCATTAGAAATTATGGAACTGTTTTCTCCCAACATAACAACATTTCTAGATCATGTTAGGTCAACAGGAATGCAAAACCATGTGAGTGAATGCCACCAGTAAATTGCTAGGAAAAGGGAAACTGCTTGTAAGTTGTTGGCATTTAAAAATGTGTATTTTCTACAACTGTTCAAAATAAAAGCTAACTTGTGAATTCAAATGTCAAGGCTCCAAGAATGATGCTGGGAGAGGAAACAGTAGCACTATTTTCATCACTGTCAGTAGATTTTCTTGCACTCTAACAAGAAACAAGGTGAGATACCTCAATTTGAAGTAAGACTTAAAAAAGTACTGCCCTTTGTTACATTAATTTATACCTATCGGTTGGAAATAAATTGTGTCACTGTACTTCAGAAAATCACATTTCTTTTCATCAAGTGTACATCTTGTAAAGTGAAATCACTCAAAAAAAAAAAAAAAAAACCAAACCCAAACTTCAACATATTCATTCTTAAACCACAGAATCCTTCTGAAACTGGGCAATAAGAAAACCAGACATAAACATTCTGAGAGAATTGTATTACCCACAGGTACTTCCTAGTACAAAGTTTCTACTCTTTAGTGCCGACATGTAGATGGTTTTCTCTTTTGTTTTAATGGTTAGTAATGTCTGAATAATTCTTCTTAAGAAGTATACTAAGTTATATACTTCTGTGGTACTCAAAAATCTTGCAATAAGCCTTGCCCCCACCCAAACAAAACAAAACAAAACAAAACAAAACAGGAAAAAGAAACAGTTACATTTGAGTCCTACTAGAGGGATTTAAACTTTTTAAACTTGATAGTGTTTTTCTATAGCTAGCATCCCTTCATTTGATGACTTGAGATCATATACAGGCATTGCCTGCCTCCTAATTATCACTCGTCAAATGCCAACTGTTATTGTTACCATTTGTTGAGTACTTACATGTGCTTCTGTACCACAGTATGCCTCAAAGATGTTAACTTTCTCCATCCAAACAGCACTACAGAACACTTCTATTATGTTTTGTTTATATAAAACAAGAAACTGAGGCTCGGAGACTTAAACTGCCCAAGTCCTCACAGCCTAAAAGTGGCCCGAGGTCATATTAAAAACTCTAGAGCCCTAACACGAAAGAGGTCTTAGTGTTTGCCCTATACAAATCCATAATTAGCAAAAATTAAAATAATTCTGGGCTATCAAATAAGTGTTAGTCTAACCAACATCTTATGTTTTCAAGATGATTCATTTTTCCCTTAAATATCAAATTCTTTCATTTGGAAGGTGAGATTGAGTCTGGACTTCGGAGTCAGATGCTTAAGTCCAAATTCCCGCTTGGCCATTTCCACTTACTCATTCCGTGACTTGGACAATAAAAACAAACAAACAAACAAACAAACAAAAAAAACAAAAAAAAACCTCTTAGTGCCTTTGTTTCCTGAGGGTAACAGTAGTGTCCTTCCTAGGACCGCTGTGGAGGTTTAAAGAGTTTATCCGTATGTCAAGGGCTTAGAGTAGGACCAGGCGCATAGTAAGCCTTAAATAAGCATTAGCGATTTTTATGAATACTTAAATTTTGTCTTCAGTTTGAGGGGCCAGGCTTTTCCCACGCCCCTAACCAGGCACTTGGTCTGCCTGTTTGCAGTCCACCTGGAGGACCAATTCTACATGAGGCCATTTGGTCCTAGATGATCGACTAGTAGGTGAATATTCTGAGCGGCAGGCACGCAGGTGCTGTGGAGGACTCGGCATCATCGTATTTCAGGAAACTGAAGACTAAGGTGAGAATAGGACACGGAAGAAGATGGGAGTTGGATTGTGGTCGACACTGTCTCAGGTTGTAGAGAAGCAACAGGTGAGGATACAGTAAAGAAAGACTCTCAAGACACGTCCCTGAACTTGGGCTGGAGAGTTCCAAAGTGACTTTTCACACCCATCCTGAAATTTAGTTCTTCTGACACCAAACCCTCCATAGGTGTCTAGTTGTTCAAGCTCTGGAAGAAATTCTCACAAAAGCATAATATTTCATTGATGGTGAAGGAAAGGGTTAGGATAAACAAGGAGACCGGGAATCTGGCTTGGGGACTAAGGGAGAGGATCAGGAACACAGAAACTTGCAAATGTAAGACAGACATTATACCAAATAACTAGAGGGCAAGGGCAGCCAAGGTTTAGAGAGAGAAGACTCAACCAGCTGAGATGAAAGAAAGATACTGCCTGGATTCTTGGGAATTGTCCAGCTTCTCATTCAAGTCTCTAATCAAAATTACTTATTTTATTCTATCTGCGGATATTCTGAAGCACTTCTGTGTTGACTGACAAGAATGTCCCTTTTTCTATAAGCTTGTTAGTGTAAGTGTTTGGAACCAGTAATCAAAAATGTCTTCCTCATACAATTTTTAACCCTGTCATTCCTGGGGTTCACTATGCCAATATTTGGAAAGTTATTTCAATGGATCAATTTGCATTTCCCCAATTACGAGCATAGTGGAGGGGACAGCTGATAAATAACAGAAAGGTAAAACATGTTCTGGTATCAGCAGTGCTGAAAGCAAAACGTTCCTACAGTGTCATTAACGTCATGGTTTCACAGATAGCAGAAGAAAGCTTCATTTTTTTCTGAAGGCCGTGTGCTCTGATGTCTTCAGCTAGAAAGGTACCCTTGTGAGTTCTGAAGACCTCTCACTTTTCTCAGTGAGTTTTACCACCCTGTCCCTGTGACCAGCACGCCTCCTTCCCCACATGTAGTTCTGATTCTGTGGTGGGGAATTTGCATGTGTTTTACCTACCCAGAGGCAGGGTGCTTCTTCCCAAGGTGTGCAGATGTTTACACTGTCTCTCAACACAAATGCAAACAAGAGGGTCTCTTTGGAGTCTGTTCTGCTGAGCCATCACTCCCACAAATTAAAGCTCCCAGAAGTAACAAGTACTTGGAGCCTGTGCTTTAAGAGTAGTGTTTTGGGGAGACGTAATTAGAGGTCACAGGGTGCCTGACATGGAGAGCTGGTAAAAAAGTTATATAATTTACCTCCTCGTCAACTTTCTACCAACACTGGTCCATTGATTTCTATATAATATAAAAGTAATTGCTAGGACTTTTTCTTTGCGTCAGGCTCTAAGTATTTTGCATTTTTAAACTTACTTAGACCTCAAAACAATTTGCATAGAATTCCCATCTTACAGATGAGAAAACTGAGGCACGACTTCCTTGCACAAATAAGTAGTGGACCCCTTCTTTGAATCCAGTTGATATTCAGCATTGGGATGAGTTCTACTTTGCATTTCTATCTACATTTGTGGTTTCATCTAGTAGTATGTGACATTTATGTGGAGTGAAGAGTTCTTTTTTTTTTTTAAATCTATCTATCTTTTCTTTCTTTCTTTCTTTCTTTCTTTCTTTCTTTCTTTCTTTCTTTCTTTCTTTCTTTCTTTCTTTCTTTCTTTCTTTCTTTCTTTCTTTCTTTCTTTCTTTCTTTCCTTCCTTCCTTCCTTCCTTCCTTCCTTCCTTCCTTCCTTCCTTCCTTTTTTATTTTTGTGCAGAGAGGTAATTAGGTCTATTTATTTATTTTTAGAGGAGGTACCAGAGATTGAACCCAGGACCTCAAGCTTGCTACACATATGCTCTACCATTTGAGCTATACCCTCCTCACCTAGAGTTCTTATTTTAATACATCAAATGCATCTGAAAGACAACCCATAATAACTAGTCTTTCTTTTCCCAAATCTTTCCAGACTCAACGGAGCTAATGCTTTCCTTTCAAGGACTGTATGCAAGGCTTCTGGACACACATGTTTGGGAACAGCTGACACCCCATCAGGAGTGGAGGGAAGACGACGGCTATGTTTGCTGGCCATATGGTGCACCAAGTTGTAGTATTCAAGGTGCATGAAAACTTCTGCATGCTACTCCATTCTACTAGAGACACATATGACTAAGGAACTAACTGAAGTACAGGAATATAATCATTCCACTTATGCTATCTTAAATTTTCAGATAAGTAATATATAATGTATCTGATCTTTTTGTCTTAACATACAAAAATATATATGTTGTATTTCGGAAGAATTTTTATTTTTGAAAATGTTTTTAATATAACTATATTATCTTCTAAAAATCTGTCAGGACATAAGCAAATATGTCAAGAAAGTGTGTGATGTTACTGATGTTTAGTGCTTCCTTTCACCATCCAGAGTGTACTCGCTGGGACAATGTGTTACATGGTTCCCTACCTGGAATTCTACTCTGCTTTACCAGCCACCCCAAGCCAACTGATCATTCTCTCAGCCTCACCCCGAGTTAGTCATTCAGCTTCCTTTCGTTGCACTTGAAATGAACTCAGGGCACCTGGACCCTTGATGTTGCCAAGATAAGCATTAGTCCTGGGAGAGATTTATGACTAAAAGATTGGCATCTCTTCCTCTGCCTTGACAAGCACTACCAAATGGTCTTTGGGGCGTTCTCCTGGTCCCAGGAGAAGGAGGAAGAAAAATACCTACCCAAAATACACAGACGGATGAACAGATACAACTCCGTGGACATCATGCTTAATATACTGTCAATCCCTTTACTTCAAATCTTCTTGGAAAAGATTATGTTTAAATAAATTTCAAAATATACACAAAACTGTTATTTATAAACTGATCACCTTTTGCTTTCGTAAATGCACATTCCACTTTCTCTTACTTCATTCAAAATGCTTCCGATCAAGATGTTTCAGAAATATTTGACATCTCTTTTAATTCTGTGTGGCCACTAAATTGGACAAGATTCCATTTCCCTTAAGCCCCAAATACAGACCTGTCCAGCCATCATCTTGGAGGAAAGCCCTTCAAATGGAATTTTCAAATGGGCATGCATTATTAGAAGCCATGCCTTTTCCTCCCACCCATCATTTTAGCGCTCTGGACCAGCAACGAAATACAAGAAAAACAGGAAAATCTGCATAACACCCAATTAAGCACAACGTGTCAGTGGAAATATTTTCAAATTCAAACTGCCAGTCACTGCTGGATACGACTTGTTGACACTCGGCACCGTCCCTGCCTTCTGAGCTCCCCTCTGAGCTTGCAAGGGTATAAAGCCAGCAAAGTATGTTTCCAGATTCTTTTGCCAGCAAAGACCCAGGGAGAGTCCTTCAGTGAGAGAAGCTTCCGTGAGAGCTGGAGGGCAGAAAAGGAAGAGAAGCTATCATTCCCAGGTGGCAGTTGCTGCAGGTATGATCTAGTCAGAGAGCTCAGGAGGTTTCGCCCCAGGCTTGGGGGCACCTTACTGAGATGTATGCATGTTGGTTGCTGCAGGCATCTGAGACTATTGGTCCAATGACTCTCAAGTTTTGCCCTTCCAAATTCCCTGCATTCCACCTCCTTTCTATGGTAAAGACCTAGGGTGGTTTTTACCTTCCTGACTCAAATCACTTACACATCAAACAGATACCCAAATCTTCAAACAACAATTCCAATAATGATTTTCATTTCCCATATATGGTATCGCATCGTAAGAGAATTACAGTCACCATGGTGTACATTAGCTCCTCAGAACTTATTCTTTTTATAACTAAAAATTTGAGCCTTTTGACCCACATCACACCATTTCCCCTGCCTCCCCCCATCCCCAGGCCCTGGCAACCACCATTCTATTCTCTGTGTCTATAAAATCAGCTTTTTTTTTTTTTTTTAAGATTCTATGTATAATTTTTCCTTTCTCTTTCCAGTTTGTTTCATTTAGCATAATGCCCTCCAGATTCACCCCTGTAGTGAATAATATATTACATACTTGAAAGTTGCTGAATGTAGATCATAAACATTCTCATCACACACACACATATGAAGAAGAGTTGGCTATGTTAACTATGGGAGGTAACAGATGTGTCAATTGTCTGGATCTTGATATTCATTCTACAATGTGTATGTGAGAGGGTATATAAAATCATTATGTTGTATACTTTAAACATTACAATTAAATTTGTTAATTATTCCTCAAAATAATTAAAAAAAATAACTTCCAGTTCACAGATTTCACAATGCATCTTCATCGACCCTCAAAACAGCCTTGCGAAATAGATGGAGTTGGTACTGCTGGTCTTATTTAACATGAGGGAACTTAGATGCTTCTAGACACAATTCCCTCCTGAATGCATGTTTCTCTCCTTTCTAAATGCAGAACCAAAATAAATAATAAAGTATATAAAGATGCAAGGCAACGATCCATCTGCAAGTTTATCTAAGTTCCAATTTTTAACCTTATCTTTGTGAGCAATCCCAACATGGAAGAAGCCCTCTTAACTGACCTTCCTTTAAACCTCCCACAGGGTTAACTTTAATTAACAATTTTCCATTTCCATTGTGTCCATTGTGACAGATGTGACCGCACACTGAATGAGCCCACAATTTAAGTTTATCAAGAAACAGTTGCGTTTGTTCCCAATCTTGTTTTACCAGCTGCATCTGCTATTAGAATTATGTGAAGACTATACTTTCAGGGATCATTTCTATAATCTGTGACCAGAATTATGTAATTCAATAAATATTACATAAACAATTACATTGTTAGCAAATATTTATAGACCAGTCATTATGTTCCTGGCATTGTTCCATACATTTTATATAAATTAATCCACTTAACAACAATCCTATGTAGTAGACGCTGTTATTGTCCCCCTTTTAGAGGTGAGAAAACTGAGGCCCAAAGAAGCTAAGAAAGTTTTCCAAAGTCATACAGATAGTAAGTTGAAAATCTGAACACAAACAGTCTAACTCCAGAATACACATTTGCTCCTAACCATAATGCAAGTAAGAGTTCAAAAAGAAAGTGTAATTTCTATTAAAACCAAACCACAAAAACTCACAGAAATGCTCACAGCAAAATTATTCATAATTGTCAAAAGTGGAAATAATTCAAAACTCCATCAACTAATGAATGGATAAAAAGATATGGCTTATCCATACAATGAAATATTATTCAGCCATAAAGATACAAGCAGTGTATGGGTGAATCTTGAAAACATTAAGTTTTCAAGTGCAAAAGCCAGACACAAGCACCAATCATGTAAAGGTATGATTCCACTTACACAAAATGTCCCAAACAGGCAAATCCACAGAGACAGAAAATAGATTGGTGGTTGCCTAGGGCTAGAAGTTTAGGAATAAATGGAGAGTGACTGTTAGTGGCATGGGAATTCCTTTTTGAAATAATGAATACGTTCTAAAATTAACTGTAGTAATGGTTGTATAATTCTTTGAATATACTAAAAACTACTATATTTAGGGGGAAAATTGATTAACTGCTTTGGAAAAATTCTAGATAAAGGTGACCTGCTAAAAGAAATACAATACACATACAATGCAAAAAAGACTGGGAAAAAAACATAAAAATCTATAAGGACTCTGCACCTGGAATATTTCAAAATTATTCATGCCTCTCGGTTCATCTGCAAGAAACTAAAACTGGAAATAATAAACATTGTATCATGGATGTGGGTAACACAAGAAGTAACTCATAAATCTGATAAAGCAATACATGAAGCAGAAGGGAAGCCCTGAAAAGGGAAGCATGGGGAATCAGGAAAGGCTTCATAGAAGGAGTGATACTGAATGTCTTCTAAACAGAAGCAACCTCAATGTCCATCAACAGAGGACTGGATAAAGAAGCTGTGGTGTATTTACACAATGGAATACTATTCAGCTATAAAAAATAAAATAATGCCATCTGTAGCAACATGGATGGACCTGGAGATCATCATTCCAAGTGAAGTAAGCCAGAAAGTGAAAGAAAAATATTTTAAGATATCATGCATATGTGGAATCTAAAAAAAAAAAAAGACACGCAAACTTATTTACCACACAGAAACAGACTCAGTCATAGAAAACAAACTTACGGTTATGGGTGGGGAGGGATAAATTGGGAGTTTGAGATTTGCATATACTAACTACTATATATAAAATAGATAAACAACAAGTTTGTACTGTATAGCACGGGGAACCATATTCAATATCTTGTAGTAACCTATAATGAAAAGGAATATGAAAACATATGTATGTATATATACGACTGAACTATTATGCTGTACACCAGAAATTGACTCAACATTGTAAACTGACTATACTTGATTTAAAAAAAAAACAGTGTTCACCAAACCCTGAAATGTGCAGATGGTTTTCAAACGGGAACATGAAAGCCACGTGATCAGGATATGGTTAAAAGCTCTTCTGTGCCTGGAACATGAGGCAGGTGCAGAGAAGGAAAGAGGAAGGAAATGCAAATGGAGAGGTAACTCGGGGCGAAGATGTCTCACTAAGGATTATACACCTTATTTTGTCAGCCCAGGAGATCCGACAAAGATGTTCAAGCGCAGATTAAGCAGTGATGCAAACCCGCATGTGTCTAGGAGAGAAGAGGCTCCGTCTGCAACGCAGACTGACTGGAGGGAAAGACAATAGAGGCACAGAAACCAACCCTGTGGTTATTCACTGTCACAGCAGGAAACGCTGAGACCCAGACCGCAGCAATGGCTGCGAAGGCAGAGAGGAGAGGATGTGCTGGTATCTTTACACAGAACAGAAAGAGCTGAGGGACAGGAATAAAGGATAAACCCCAAGAGGACAGGAACCAGATGGTTTTGCTTACAATTTTACCCTCAGGGCCTATCCAAGTCCCTGACCCACAACTTGTGTTCGATATTTGTTGAATGAATAACTGACTTCTGAATGTGTAGAAGGGGAGGAGAAGGGTGACCTGGTGATCATTTTCTTCATTTTCTAAGATTATTTTCTAGCTTTGAAAATGATATCTTTAAATGGAAATGAAGATTGTGTGAGAGAGAGATATCTCAAAAGGGAAATGATAAGTTTGGTGGGACAGTTTGGGACTGAAGGACCTGAAAATAAGAAATTGGTGAACATGTACAGCGTGCAGCTAACTGGAAATGGAGACATGGAGTTCCAGAAAGAAAAGGTCGGTGGACATAAATTTTAGGAGGCCCGGAGGCAGACAATAGCTAAAACTGTGAGAATGAATGAGCTCAAACCAGCTAAATCTTCAGTGAAAGGGAGAATGTGAGGGGTGGGTAGCTTGAAAAGCTAAGGAAAGGAAGAGGCAGCAAAGGAGGCTACAAAAAACATTCACAGAACTAGTGAGGGATGATACCAGAAAGTTTGAGAAGAGTGTTAGTCTTGGGGTTTCTAATCCTGACTGCAAAATTAGGAGTCTCTATTTCCACTCAAAACCTATATGGTAGAAGAAAAATGGCTCCTTATAACTATCATTCCAACCATGATAACTCGGTACTTAATATCAGGGTTAACCCAATTCTTGGATTTGAAAACCCATCGGACAAATTCTAGGTCATCTATCAGGAGTACCCTCTGAGAAACTGTTAGATTTTTTTTTTTCTTTCCTGATGATAAATTTTCTGCCCTTACATTAAAATATTGGCTACCATAAGGCACTGTTTTTTGAGATTTTTCATGTTATGTTAGAAAACAATTCAGTAAAAAGACTAGCCTCTTTGCAAATTAAATCATGACGACCTGCACGTACCTGCAGAAACCAGAATAGAACTGAGGTAGAGAAACACATTGTCAGTCATGTTCTAACCTAAGGTGATAAAGGTGGGTTCAGAGAGTGGGGTCTAGGAAAGGAAGGGCCAAAGGACACAGTTCCAGCTTCTCTTAGCCCAGGCCTGAGGGAAAGTTCATTGATTCCAGGTATCCTTTCTTATCCTATAGACAGAAGTTTATTTGAGGTAGAGAGGAGGAACTCATCACTCTACCTACAATTGTTCTCAAGATCATGCAATTTCCTTTATTATTATTCGATGGCCTCCAGCCAAGCTCTCTACCTGTATTGTTTCTGGAAGGACTGGCCTATGTGGGGTAAGTTTCTGGTGGGGCTCTGCATTGTCAGCCATCATCTCTTTCTCTGACTTTAATATCTTTCCATATAAATATACGAATCCAAGAGCAGCCCCACTACACCCCATGCCCTAGGTGAGTCATCTGTTCTCAACATCCATAGGCTAAGAGGACACTCATTCATCAATGTTATTGACCGTCCACTATGTGTTAGGCATTGTGTCTAGTGCTTTTGGATACTGGATACATCAGAGATTAAAACAGAAATCGCCCCTCACTCATGGAGATCAGTGAGAGAGTGGTGGGGGGAAGGATTGATTAACTTTCATATTGTGATAAGAATTGAGCCAAAAGCTGAATCCACTCCACTCACTGGACCTTCACTGATCCTTAAACACGCCAAGCACACTCCCACCCCAGGGCCTTTGCATTTATTGTTTCCCCTCTGGATGGAATGATCATCTCCCCGTTGTCAGTACGACTCACTCCCTTGCTTCCTTTACACCTTTATACAAATGTCATCATCTTAGGCAAGACTTTTCTTACCATACTACTTAAAACTGCAATTTCCACTCCCAAACTTTTCATCCATACTCTCTGTTTTATTTTTCTCCCACCTTCACTCTTACTGTTCAATTTGATTATTATTTTATTTTCTGTACTAGAATGTAAACTACCTGAGATGAGAGAGATTTGTTTGTACATATGAATAGGTTTATCCCATGTCTTGAGTGGTTCCTGGTACATAAGTGGTGTTCTTCCTAAGACAGATAAAGTGGGAGGAAAGAAGGAAAGACTATTTTAGAGTGAGGTGGGTGGTGGGAATTAGAAGGCCTTGCTGAAAAAGTGATATAAAGAATAAAAAGAGCTAGCCACACAAAGGGAAGCGGTCATGCCTGCAAGGCAAAGGCCCTGAGGCAGGGAGATGTCTGCAGGGCAAGGACCTGGAAGAAGGCCAGCGCGGAAAAAGCATGACAGAAGAAGGGGCTGGTGGTCAGAGGCAGGGTCCTAGATGTAAGCGAGGGACAGATGATGCAGTGCAGGTCAGAATAAGGAATACAGATGCACAAAGAGAAGGAGTGCAGGGAGGAAGGAGGGGAAGTAGACAAACCCTGTCTGTTCTATGAAAACGGATCTGAGGAGGCAAGAATAAAAGCACAGAGATATTCCAGGTTCAAGATGAAGGTGTCGTGGACAAGGGCACACCAGTGGACATGAGAGAACTACAATAATTTAAGAGATGTTTTGCAGGTATAACTGGCCACAGTTGCTGATAGATTCTACTGGGGCATGAAGAAGAGTGTGGAACTGAGAAAGACTCCTAAGTTTCTAGCTGAAGAATCAGATTTCAGCATCAGCATCAAGGGATTCCAACAAGAGTAAATTGCTACGACTCTACAGTAAAATGAATGAGACATAAATGAGATAAACCATTTGTTGAATGTATTGAATGTCTTCAAAGTCTACACTTTTATCTCCATTAAGTCTGAGTCTAAGTAAACTTACATGTCTATTTTAATCCCACGATTTCATTGAGTTTAAGCTTGCAGCCCAAACATAGCGTAGTCTGTCAATGTCTTTCGTTCTAATGAAGGGAGAGATTAAATGCTATATACATGTTCCTTCTTTCCTTTTTTTTTTAAATGTAGGCACTCATTGCTTTACTGGTGCTATTTCATTCTTCCTTCTCAGCAGTTCTGTTGTGTCTATATTGTTATTACTTACGACAAAACCGAGGCTGTAAGAGGTTGAATATTTTGCCAGGTATCACTGAGCTAGTAAGTGCTGGAATCGGGATTCAAACCAGGCGTGCTCCTTCCCAAACTGCTTTTTCTTATACTGTACGACTTCCCATGGTTTGCCTTATACAATTCAAATTTGAAAATCATCCCCACATTCCTGCCATTTTTACCTTCAAATGCATTATTTCACTACTTTCACAGTACCTTTTTTCACATTTAGACTAAGATTGACCGAGTTGGGTTTTAATGAGGGAATGCTGCCTGGACAAGGTGGAAAAGGAGCACAAAGCTAAGGATAAACCTACCCTGAGATTGAAGATTGGCTATGAGTCTGATAATCCTTTTATACAAAATCTAGAACAGATTGTGGCTTATTTATTAACCAAATCACAAAGGCTAGTACCATCTTATTAAGGAATTTTCTCCCATGATCTGATTATAAAAGAGGAACTCTCCATTGTCATTTAAATAGGGGCACTTTAATTATGAGCAAATGATACGTCATCACCTTATTTTCATCTCCAATGTCTAAACGTCTGCAAGAAGATATCTGGTTGGAATATAATAGCTCTCAGCCTCAGGAGCGTTTGCTGTTTATAGGGGGATTACAGTTTACACATACAAAGCAAAGGAGAAAAGAGTTTCTTCTTCATTTTATTTGGGATATAGTGTGATCTGATTGCATCCCTTTAGACGTGAAAATGTTCAAATTCAGAAATACGTGGTGAAGTAAAAATGCCTGCATATGTAATTCTTTAATTAAATTCTATAAATGTTTAGTCTGACCAAAATGAAGCAAAATGAATAGAAAACTCTCTTAGGCTGTCTTCAGATTTGAAAATTCCATCCATCAGTTAATATTTTGCTTTCTTTTTACATGCTTTTATTATGAATGGTATATAGGACACTAATACACATATTTACTGATTTTAAAAATGCATATTAATATTAACACAAAAACACCTGAAACTCTGGATACTGATCACAATATGCATTATTCATTGAACTTAAAGATTATATGTGAAATAACTTGTATTTGTGTTGTCCTAAATGGTACCTGAACTGGTGTCCCTTTCACAAGTGCAGGCTAGGAGGAGGGCAGCTAAGAGTATTTAATTATCAATATTTTTTAAATTACCAAAATAGAATGAGGTATACAAATATATAATATTGCTTTGAGGAATCATAAATGTATCTTAATTATAACATAATGAACAAGGAAACATAATAATAGGCATCTAGTAGTTTAAAATTATATTGCTATTCCTTTCACTTAATTCTTCTAAATAAAAATTTTAATATGTGAAAAAAATTGCTTCCTGTTCCTAAAAGAAGTGCAAGTATACATTATTCCACTAGGTGGCGCAAGCGTGCCATGCGTTGCTCTTTTGTTCTGCCTTAAAATGTGATTTTACTATTTAATCCTCTTTATTCCGTGGTCATAGTGTTTTCTGTTATAAAGAGCTCACACTTCAAAGAGCCATCTTTTTCTTAGGCAGTGCTTTCTGGTACACAAACTATTCATGTTACATGCAAAAGGACAATGGAATCAGGACAATTTTAAGCAAATAAAATTGCAAACCTATTCAATAACCTCTTCTCAGAGACTACAGTTATCGCTTTGACTTTATTGTTCTGGACTCTCTCTGAATCCCAGTGCAGCAAATGGTTTTACATTTACAGTTTTAAAGTATATTTTACCAAATATATTTAGCATATTCTCCTTCACCTGTGCCCCAGGTCAATATCCATGATGTTTCCTAGTAAGTACAAACCACAGGTCCTCCGAGGCTTTGTGAATTGAAATGACCAGAAGAAGGCTGCTTTTCTCTACTGTCAAAAAATCCATCTTTGTCTTAGCCAAGGGGAATAAAGTGCCCAACATCCCACTTTTGGAGAGTGATTCTTTTAGGTAAAATATTACCTTCTGCACTTGCTCTCCTTTTAAAATGCAAACACTTCTGTTAGGGTAACACTAAATATCTAGCACCCTCATTCACCAGCTGTGTGACCCTGGGTGAATTACTTAAACTCTCTGTGTTTCAATTTTCCCATATATGAAACAGAGGAAAGAGGAGAATCCACCTCATATGGTTGTTCTGAAAATGTATGTGAGACAATTCACATAAAACACCTCGCTCAGGACCTGGCAAACAGTGAGGACCCAACAAAAACAAACGGAAGCTATTGTGATGGTCATGGCATGTTTCTTAAGAGATTTTTTGCTCAGTGACGGGAATAGGGCAACGGAAGACAAGAAAGAGGCAGTAGAAGACTTCAAAGTAAATTTGGTGTGGCCGTTTTGTTCAGTGGTGACCTGTGTGCTATGAAGTTCCTATATTGCTCTGACTTCCCAGAGTTTCAGCGAAGCCCCTCTTAAATTTCCATTCTGAGGTCTTTTGATTTTCCTCTCTATCCTACCTGCATCTACTTGACAAGAAGTCTGAATTCATCCAGAAGAAACACTCTATCTTTCTATGACCCCCTCACCAATCTAAAATTCAACCAATAGTCTCAGGTGTCTCTGAATTCTGCAAGTACTCAGAATAGAGATGCCTGCCAGCCCTGGCATCTCTATTTGACATGCCCCCATAGCTTAGAAGGCTTTTGTCTCCAGTCTATTCATAAATGTAAGCCACTATACAACGTCAAGACCAGCAGCTAGTCTGCATTCTCACATCTCAGTGGTAGTTCTGTCTTGCTGGGTGCTGTTAACTTTACCCAATACGGGCCATTGGTTAGCCTGATTATGATGTATCCTTCAGAGTTACAATAACTTGGAAATTTGGATTTAATGTAATGTCATTATTTTAAATAGGGGTAATATGTTAAAGTATCATGGAAGGTGATTTCATTTTTAGGTTTTTACAAGCTATTTCGTATCATTAAGCTAATAAATAAGCAGAAGAAATAAACCTATGTCAGACCCAGCCTCCTGATTTTTGAGTAAGAAAATACATTCATCACTTTCACATCAAGGTATTTTTTGCACAGTAATTTTAAAAGTAGGTAAGAGCAATGGTGGAAGAAATTTAACTGCTACTATTACATAATTAAGGTGGTGACGATACTACAATCCTGAGACTGAACCTGCTGAGTGAGGTTGGGCCATTTCATGTGCTGCTTCAGGGCTCTGGCCTGGGAGCTGGTGCACAGCTGTGCCTGCTCAAGGGGGTAAAAACACTCCGGACCCACGGTTCTCAAAGTAGGATCCAGAGACCCTAGGAGTCCCCAGAGCCGTTTAGGAGCTCCGCAAGATGAAAGTCATTTTCATAATATTAAGATATCGTTTGCCCTTTCCATTCTCACTCTGTCACAAATGTACTGTGGAATTTTCCAGCAGCTATATCACACGTGTAATGTCATCACTCTGACAGCTGATGAATGTGCTTGTGTATTCTCGTGTTTTAAAAAGATTTTAGCTTTTATTTCTAACATGGTAAATATCACTAGACATAATTTACGTAAACTACAAAAATCTACAACATCTTCATAAACTACATGAGGTTCTTTGAGGTCTTCGATCATTACATGTCCTTTTTTTCTGCTAAATAATATTTTTTCTGTACTTTTTATACTTATGTAATTAACATCTCTTGCTAAATTTCCTTCCAAGCAGCTTCCATCACTTACAGTATTCCATAAGATCCACCATTTTAAATGATTCCCACATTGATAGTTATTTCTTTCTAATATTTGCTGCTTTTAATAACAGTAAACATTCATATTTACATGCCTATTTCCCTAGGATAAATTTTTTTAGGGTAGAGGGATGAATGTAGATAAGCTTCTTAATGTAAATCACAAAGTAGACTTCCAGAAATTGGGTATCAACCTGACTCTCTCACCATCGAGATAAGACAATGCCATCGGACTATACTCTCAGCAACTCTAAGAATCTACCTCTCTTCTTGTCATCCCAGTTTGATCAGAAAAACATGAGATCACACTGGCTTTCTCAATTTCTGTTTCTCTGATTCCTGAGATTAATGAGGCCAAGAATTTTGTCATATTTTTATTAGCCATGAATTTCTCTTCTTGTGAACTGTCTGAACATGACTTCGCACCATGTTCCTCTTAATATGTCAAGACACTTTTACAACCAGAGCATTCTGATATAGTAAAGAAAAAAGTAATTGTTTTCAACTAGCCAAATATAAACTATGAAAACAAAGACAGTGTATATAACCCAAATTTTAGATGAAATCTTTGTCTCAAAATTTAGGAAATAAAGTTTAAAAAATCCTAAATAGTTTATGCTGAGTATTTTCCATTTGCTCCCAGGTTCATTCTTTGTCCATCTCAGCCCTGCTGTGTGCCCTGAGGCTGACCTCCTCACCTTCTCTCCTTTGCTCTCCTGCTGCTGGTTGCGTTTGGCCAAGAGGGTTGCCAACTGACTGATGTATTCAGTCCTCTCACCTTTTCCCTGCTTTCACTCGGTTCTGGTTGTGGACACTTAGACCGTAGCTCTTGTTCAGCATCTCCTCTTTCTGGTTCCAGAGCCCCACTGGGCTCAGTAACTTTGGTTTCTTCCCCTGACCCCTTCACCTACAGAGGTAACGGTTTCCTTTTGTTATTAGTCCAAAGGTGCCTCAACCACACTTGGTTCTTTTAAATCTAGCTACACTTCTGTAAATAGTAGCTGCATTAAAACATTTCTTCAACAGCTCCAATGAATGTGTTTGGTTTTTGCTAAAACCCTGAAAGATACACTAATTAAATTCACTATTTGGTTTATGTTTAGAGCTGTCTTTGATATTTCATTCACCAGAAACATTTTATTCAGTATTAGCTGAGTATTTACTTTGAACCTGGCCCAAAGGTAGGGTCGGAAGACACGTCATTCATCCTTCCTGACTTGGGCAGCTATTTTTTGCTTTAAAATTTAAAAACTGTTAACATTTTCCAATTTCCTCAGCATCAAATGTGATGACATTTAAAATTCTCCATAACCTACTCCTTTCTTACTTATCTGGTCTGAATCTCCAGCTCCTTAGCCATGTATCATCTGCCCCATAGGGCTCGTCTCTGCCTACTGAATATGTCAAATTTCTTCCCTACCTTTGAAGCATGCTCATGGAGTTCCTTTTTCACTTGCTAGGACAACTTCACATTTTTTCCTCCCTAAAACTGACCTAATATTTAAAATACTGTTATTCTCTTCTTACCTCCTCTTTCAAGTCTTTTAAATTTTATTTTTTATTGAAGTGTAGTTGATTTACAATGTTAGCTTCAGATGTACAGCAAAGCGATTCAGTTATACATAAACATACACACATTTTTCTTTTGTATTTCTTATCTCTAGCTTTAATCTGGTCTTAATTAAGTGCAATAACACGTTTCATGCTTATTGGCTGTTTCTAAAGTTGAAGAATTTTTTATGTGCTTTATCAAATCTGGCATGATATTGAGCATCTATACCAGTGTTCACAAAGACCTTTTTTAGCTGTTGTGAGAAAGGATTTAGTTAATATGTAAAATAATAAAATAGGAATAGAAAATGTAAACTTATAAGAATTAATCAATATTCAGAAGACAATTTAAGGGAGTAGACTCTGACTTAAGTGTGGTATATCAGGTATATGATTTAGTTTTCAAAGATACATGAGCTGATGTTTTGTTAAAAATAAAAAGACAAATTCTCCAGTCCTCCCACACAATTAGAATCATACACGTTATGATGTAGCTATTCATATGGAAACTGACTAACATAACCTAGAGGCTATTTTAATAGGGTTATGATGATATTTAAGTGACACATGCAATGAAAGTTCAGTAGCTAACAGATCACAAGAAACCTAGGCCTAAGTTTTTTTCCTTCAAATTCCAGAGCACACATCTGCATGTGTCCAGAACACGGGGGTTACAAGAGTCACACACTCACTGCTGAATCCTGACTCGTGTCAGGTTCCAGCAGATGCTACGACCAGCCGCCTCAGCAGCTGCCTCCTAACAATTTCCTAAGCAGCTCTCACAGCTGCATAGTAAAATGCTGGAGCATTCGTGGCAGGCACAGCTGGGCTCCCAGCCACAGCTGTGCACCAGCAAAAGCACTGGGCGGGGCTATACTTAGCCAATGCCACCCACTGTTACAGACCCAAACTAAGGGACTCGGCAACTTGGTTTGCATGAGCGCAGTACCCTTGAGGTTAGTAGCAAAGGGCATAAATCCACAAAGTTGTATTATGAGCTGCCGTTCAGTGGCAGAATGGAGAATTAAGTGCATTTTCTGTCTTTCCCACACAATATTACCCCCACCCACCCACCCACCCATACATGCACACACACACACACACACTTGCTCTGTTTTGTTTTGTTTCTTTGTGGAGTTAATCTCACTGGATTATCACTTGAAATGACACTAGTTTGAGTCTGCATTGACCCTGAAGGAAGCTTTACATGCTGATCAGCTATACACTCCCCCCTCTAAAAAAAAGAAGGAAAAAAAAAAAAAAAAGCTTAATCTTTCCATGTATATAGCCAAGAAAGCACAAACTAAAATTGCACAGATAATAACCACTAACTTGGCTTTTAGGTAACAACTAACTTTTCTGGGTAACTACTGAACCAACATTTATTCAACAAAAGATTTATTGTGTGTCTAACAATGTACAAGCCCCTTAGAAATAAATCAATATGTGAACTTTGTGAAAGGATACCTTCCAGATTCATTTTTATATGTTTTAGTTATTTGGGCTTTAAGTTAACAAACTTGCAGTTCATATCTCTGCTGCTACTAGTATAAAAAAATCATATGTGGTACACCTGACATTTTGGAAATTTTAAAAGAAATGCTTACAGATTTAATTTATTCCTAAGCTTGTACTTTTAAAAGCAGTAAAACAACAGTATTTCACTTGGGTCTAGTGTTTCCTTCATGAAAGAAACCCAAACACATGACAAATGTTACTTATTTCTTTCAAAATCTATTTGAAGTGACATTAATAACTAATTAATGTGTAAAATGACTCATATAAGTCAGAAGACATAAATGTTGAAAAAAGTAAGTGGACATACTGGGTTAATAAGATTTGATAGTAAAAGCAAAATAACAGGTGCCTCTTTTCTATGTGGTAACTATTCCCTGTGGCTTTCTACAATGATATTTGGCATTTGCCTTGTCTAAAATTAGTATCATGACAATGACTGGATTTATGATGCTGTTCTGTGTACCAATGCCTCGTTTGGTTTTTATGTACGGTGCATGAGTAGTGCTAGGTAGGAAGTGGCTATATCAAACCGCAGAAGAGGTCTATGTCAAGTTTACCTATCAGTATCTCTGCAAAGGGTTATGAGGAGAGTCTTCCAAATCAAAGTGATTCTTTTTTTAAAGGATGGACAGTAACTAGTGAAATATCCCAGGGAAATAAACCCGGAGAAAACATTCACTTGGCAACGCCTCCATTTTCTATGTCTCAACTAACATTAGCATTTTTTCTCTATTCGGTACACATTTCAGGTGGTGGTGTCATTATGAGTTCATCAGCCATTCCATTAACAAAAAAACTCTCTTTCCTGCTTTTTTCCTGGCACAGGCTTCTTCCTCCTCCCTTCCCACATATGTGCTCTTCCAGTAACTAATCTCTGCAACCCTGGCAGTAAGAATCTGAAATGTTTAATGTGAGATGTAAAAGATGGGAGCCTGAGTGCCAGCGCTTCAGCTCTAAAGCACAGAATTAAAATTACATATCACTCTTTCCCACAAAAGTCTTTACTCATTAAATTTATTTTAAACACAACTATCCGTACTAGAAAGAACCTCGTTGCCACGCGTCAGAACGTAGATGAGATTTGAGGAACAGACGCGTAGAACTTTAGCTACAGCTCGAGCTGCGTACAGCTCTGTGAATGAGAGCATTCTGGGCATGAAAATTCTGACACAATTGAAATAAAACATCTTGAACTTTTGCCCCTCTCTCACACTGATGATAAGGGAATAGGAGATTATGATGAAGATCGGAAAGAAAAAGAGATGTTTACAACTGGGTCTTGATTTAGATGGAAGGTGACAAGAACATTTACAACCAACACTCTTCACCTAGAGAACAGTGACTTCACGCAATAACTAAATCCAGTGGAGAAGTCATGTTTCGCTCCCAATTCGGTATTAGGTGCTCTCCCGGAATGATGACAGGATGCTCTGGGAGTTCTCACAGTGGAAACCTAAGACTTGCATTCAGTGAATTGTGATAACAAACACAAATAGTAACATAACTTGCTGAAAGAAGAAAGGGGGTAGCAAAGACATAAAGTGATTATTAGCAAATGAGGCAAGTGGAGAAAGCCTCAACTGACATGAAGCGTTTGGCCTGGAAGAGGCAAGGCTTGAAATTTTTAATTAACCTTTTCACTTAGATGAAGACTGTGAACACATACTCTTTACATCTTTTAACGCTTCTTCCTCATCAATGGAAAAAGAAACTTGCCCGAGTATATATTACATAGTTTATATGTATGTATAAAATACTCTAGTGTATACACACACACACACACACATATATATGCATATATACTATATAATGTGCGTGTATGTATTATATAGGTATCTAGCACGTTTGTATATATACTTTGCTAAAAGAAAACCTTCCCTGACGGTTATGACTGCTAAGCACTTAGAATGGATTACCATAGGGGTGGTCAAATTTTATTTTTAGTATTCTTTTTTTTAGTTATTTATCTGCCTGAATATATTTAGATCTATAGAGAGGGATTAAATGGCTCAACTTCAGTGTTTCCAGTTAAATTATTAGGGAAACAACAGTGTTTGGAACCACAAGATCCAGAAGGTACACCTCACTATGAGCCTCCAGTCAAGAGAGGAACGCCGTTACATATTGGTCCAGAGGACAATTTAATTCACACAGCTTGGTCACTTAATGAATTACTTCCCACACTGCTTTCCAAAAAGCCCAGAACACTCGAGCAACTTAATTAATATACTGGGCCATTTAGTGGCCCAAATCATCATATACAAATTTCCCACTGCATTTAAAAAAATAATAATAATAACACTTTAAATGGTTAATAATAATAATACACTTTTAATGGTAAATAATAATAATAATAATAACACTTTTAATGGTTAAGGGTAGCTTACAGGTCTGAAAGTTTCCAGCCAGTTCTTTGTGTCTTTCACCCTAATTCATCACTAGTTTGCCAACCACTATTAAAACACTTTCACATCTAAATGTAAAGGCCCATATCCTGACATTGATCCAAGTGCGGAACTCCCATTGAAGTCGATGAGAGAGTTGTATAGAAATCAATGACAGGATATGGACCTCAAGGCTGGACCATCTCTCCCCTGGAACCTTTTTTTTTTTTCATTGACACTCAGAAATTTGAGAGTATTACAAGAAACAAGATACATAAAGCAGAGCATTTGCAGATGGGCTCCTTGGTTCTCTGTTCCTTCTCCGGCAAAGTTTATTGTGGGTTAGATGCCAACTGCATTTCAAAAACGGGGGGGCTGTAAAAGTGCCAGCTTCAGCAGCAGTGATGTGCTTGACTAGAATTTCATCTCACGATGCAGGTGAGCGGGCCTTGTTTTAATCACAGCCTCTGTTTTGGCAAAGACACTGCCGCAAGAACGAGATGAGTTCTTTTTCCAGCTCTGGTGTCTGAATTGGCAGTAATGAAATATTTTACAAAGTATACTTCCTATTCAAAACCTGAATAATATTGAACATTTTACAGTCTAATTCCTGATAATAAACTCTATGAATTATTCGGCCATGCCATAAAGGCTAGAAATAATCCTTGAGATTTAAATTGAGTCTTTCTTCCAGTAAATGCAAAGCATTTCAGGCATATTAAAGGTAATTCTTTCATTTTTGCAGTCTTGAACACAGTTTTCAAAGATCTTTAAGATGATGAAAACATCTGGAAATAAAATAAACTCAAAATTCCTTCCTTCCTTACCACCACTGATATATCCTCATTCTCTTTGCCTACAAATATGAGGGAAATAGAAAGTTATAATAAATCTTTGGTCTAGTTCAAGTTTAAAATAAGTCAAGGATTAGTTTTTTTTTTTCTTCTTCTTCTTCTTAAAGGACAGCTCTGATTTGTGTTGTTGCTCATAATATTAACCCATGTTTAAAGTGAACAACCAGTTCTTCACCCTGGCCTTGACTGCCTTCGAGGTCAGGTGGATAGACTGTCTAGAATCTGTGGTTCTCAAATTTTAGCTTGCCTTAGACTCAGCTGGAGAGCTTGTTAACACCCAAGTTGCTGAGCCCAACCCCCACAGTTTCTGATTCAGTAGGTCTGGGGCAGGACTGAGAATCTGCATTTCTAACAACTCCCCAGACGATACATACAGAGTCTGCTGGTCTAATACTACAATTTTAGAACCACCGGTCAATGGACCTCAGCCTCTAGCAGGTGTAAAATTCAGCTGGGGAACTTGTTTAGCTTGTGCTGCTGGTCTCCCGTCACCTTTACTTTAGACTGAAAATATCTTGGATTGGGGGTCTGATGCAGTTGATCTCAGAATGCTCTGAGAAGAAACTACCTTCTAAGTCCCTTTTAGCTATGAAACAGTGTGATCTTTTATTTATAAGTCAAATTAGGAAGGCTAAGAAAAAAAGCCTAGGGACAGAAAACAAACACCAGAGACAAAGACACCACAGAGGTAACGCCATAGCTGCCCGACACAGGTAACCTTTTAGATTCTTTGCTTAGTGGAAAAAACCAATGAACAGACCTTCCGTGCTAATGCACCTTCCATCCTAAGCTTATCCTTTGTAGAATTTTATGCATTTGCAGTTGTATAATTGCCTATCTATGAGAATATATAGAATGTCCATCTTGTCAACAGCAATAAGATGACCAGCTTCCATCATTTCTTACATTCGTCATGTATCTGACTATTAGGTCTGACATGTGGTAACACATTTGGGCTGGGGCTGGGGCTACCTTCTTTGGTATGGGAACAGCAGACATCCTCCTTCCTACATGGAGAAATCTTATAGAGAGAAAGAGAACTCAGGAGGATTTATAAAATTACCTTTGAGTATGCTGACTAAGTGTTTGCTTAGCAAGGTGTAGTGTAGCTGTGTACTTCATTAACAAGGTTCTATACATATGTTAGGATCATAGAATCGAATGCTCCCAGTTCATTACCTATTACATTGAAACAAGTTAGTTCACAGGAAGAATACCATACACTTTGCCTCACTGAGAGCTCTCAGGTTTGAGGAACTAGAGAATGCTTCACTACCCTTGGCCACATTGGATCTTCACCAAAGCACCATTTGGGAGGATTATTTTGACTTCATAGTGAAGAAAAGGGTTCCTTCCAGATTCAGGGCACCCATTCTGTGGTAAGTCACTGGACACTGAGAAAATAGCAAACTTTTCTGTGTTTCATTTCTTTCATCTGCAAAGGGAAAATGTTGATGGATTAGGTAATTTCTAGGGAAGGCCTCTTCCACTTCCAAATTTTTTATGATTCATGATTTAGAGCTACAAAGCTGACCCAAATGTCTATCATGTCAAAAACTCCATAATGATACCTAATTTATATTTAGCATTTAATTGATATTATAAATTATTTCATTTGTACTCAGTCTCCTAAATGCCTCCATATTTCTTTTAATCTGAAATTAAAGTATTTCTCTAAGGGGCATCTCATGTTAAGTGTTCTCACCACAAAACAAAAATAACAATAATAAAAAAAAAAGAAATTTTTCTCTTTGAAATTTGAAAAAAAAAAGCCTGTTTTGACCATTTATTAGCATTCTTCACATTATAGTTACCTAGTAATTTTTTTTCATTAATCCGAAGGACTAGGTATAAGAAATTAATTTTTCTGATTTTTTTGGTATATTTTTCATATACTACAGAAGTCCCTGTGAGTGCTATAATTGTAACTCTTCATAATTGGCAGACATTAATTACTGAAATTGTACTAGAATTTCCATATAATTTTATACCAGAGCCACATGAATACTGAATACATTCATTATGTTTTGCATACCAATGGAAGAAATTAGTTTCCAACTATTAAAATATGCAAGAACTTGTATGAATATGATAAGAATGAAGATATGAAGAATCCAGAGTCCTGTGTCACAAGTAACGTGTCTGCATATGTTCAAGTGTATTGAATCTAGAGCAACTGTCCTCCATTCACTAAAATTAACCCAGTCCTCTCTTGCTAGAGGGTCCAGAACAGCGGAAGGCAGGAACCAAATCATGGAAAAGCTCCCACTGACGAGTGATGTAACTGAGCAGGACCCTATGGGGCCTTCAGGGGACAGAACCCTCCCCCATGTCCTCTGCTTTAGCTCCTCTCTGAAATACCTAGATAATATGTGTGTTTCCTGAGTTGTTTTACAGATGCTAAAGCCCCCACCAGAGGGAAGAAATTAACTATTCGATGGCCAGGAGCACGTAGCCCCAGACCTACTGGCACCTAAGAATTGATAGTGTTACCCCCGTGACACCGCCCTGTTACCTCACCATCCACCAATCGGAGAATTGTGCACAAGCTGATCACATACCCTGGGACACCCCTCTCTCACCTGGCCTTTAAAAATGCTTTGCTGAAACCCGTCGAGGAATTTGGGCTTTCTGAGCACCAGCTGTCCCAGACTCCTTGCCTGGTGGCCTGCAATAAACACAAAACTTTCCTTCGCCACAACCCGGTGTAAGCAGATTGGCTTTCCTGTGTGTGGGCGAGTGGACCAAGTCTGGTCCAGTAAAGGAGAATACTGAGTAAGAGGTGGTCACAGGTGTCCTCCTTGACACCTTGAGCTCACCGTGAAGATCTCCCAGTTTCTGGGGGTCTCCCAGTCAGGCTTATAACCTCAGAGGCATTTTCAACTCCCCGCTCCATGGCACCCATTCTATAGACTCAACCTCCATAATCTCTTTTTAGATCAGGATTCCTTAAGCTGGGGTCCATGAATGGCCTCACAATGTCCATAAGCCTATGGGAAATGCATGCAAAACTGCACACCATGTATGGATACCCTTTCTGAGGAATGGGTCTCTAGCTTTTATCAGATCACTCAAAATGTTTAAGGGCCACTGGGGTAATCTGTTTCATCCTTTTACAATTCCACTGCCACCAAGCAAAGCCAGGCCCAGTGTTCCCTCTTGAATATCAGGGTTCTTCCTGGCCCCAGTTTCAGTTTCAGGGTTCTTCCTGGCCCCAGCCTACACCATGTGCTGCTGCCAAAGTCATCTTCCTGAAGCTCATGATCAGTCATATTGATTCCCCCTGCTCACTAACATTCAAGGGTCCCCCACTGTGCACTGAATAAAGTCCAAATCCCTGGGTGCAGACACCATGTCCTATTCATCTCCGTATCCTCCGCATCTAGTTAGCCCGAGATTCTTGCTTTTGAGTTCTCCTGATGTCAGAAACCTTGTGTGTCCCAGCTCCTGCCTCTTTCTAGTGTTATCTGCCACTATTTCCTTCCATAAAATCTATACTCCAACCAATTCAATCATGTGATGGCCTGTCCATTCTCTGAACATAATCCATGTTTTCTCTCTCTCCTTGCTTCTTTTAATCATGTTTTTTTCTCTTTACTTTAATGAAAGGTCCTTTAAGATATTTAAAAATTCAAATAATTAGGTAAAGCAAGACTAATTTCATAGATCTGATACTTAAGGTTCAATTATGCAAAGCTCTCATGTGTTTTTTCCACCCCAACAATCAAAGTGAAACTATTTTTCTTTCTTTCTTACTATTCTAAATATTTTCACCTTGTTTCCCACACACTGTGTTGTTGTTTCTTTCAATGTATATATTCTACCCTAAATGGCATTCTCACTCAATTCCAACACAAAGTCTTGGGCAAAATCTGGCCTTACTACCAAGTTCTGTTATTCTCTATCCTGTCTTTTCTTCTAGTAAATCTTACATGAGAGAATTAAAAAGTGCCCACATTCGTTCCTTGATAATGAATATTTGTTATATGCATAGTCTTCAAGAGAACATGCTTTGCCCTCTTTGAGGGCAGCATACACTAGAGGGAACAATTTAATCCGTGTTCCAATAAGAGGGTAGCAGAATCTGATAAGGAAACGTTACTGGATGAGATGAGCACCATAAAGAAACAAATTGGTCCATTTATTAGTCAAGAGACCAAGTGAATCCCTTTAAGGTCTCTAGATTTAGCAGAAGGCACAAAATCTCATGCTTTCTAAATTTGTTTCACAAATTTATTACTTTCTCTCAGGATACATTGATTTTCAGTTGACTTGATATCAAGGTCTTTAAATCAAATCTAACTTATTGTATTTTTCTGTCCTATAGAAGCCTGAGCAAAACAATAACAGGTGATCATAAGGGAAATTAATCCTCAATGTCATTTTAAAATACAAACGGTATTATAACTCAAAATACTACCCCATTCACAGTGGCTATTTTGCTATTATATTGTCCCAGAAGAGCAAATAATAATGAATATAACATGATAACTTATTAAGATAAGGTGGTGCCTATGCACATGCAGGTTACTTAGGATTTTCTTCAGATATATATGCTACATATATTTTATACACACACACACACACACACACACACACATATATATATATACACACACACAAATAAATACACATATGGATATTTTGGGTAAACATTCTTCACCCTCTTTCAGGTATAAATATATATATGCATGTGTATATAGCTATTTATAACTGTGTAAACACACACTCATCAGGAACAGAAGAGGATAACTATGTTCTGAACTGTGATAAGCCTTATGCCAACTGATGGTGCTCAGTTCTTGTCAAGCCCTATCACACAGGTTAACTCATCGTCACTTTCTTACATTTGTCGTTATACAGTTGCAGCGCTGCCACTCAATCGCGATTTGTACTGGGAATTGTACTAGAAGCGGAGATAGTAGGGCCAGGTGACGTCGTGCCTTAAAGGGAGTTATGGCAATCATACAAAGTAACTTCTGGAATTCTGGGGTGATAATGTTGAGGTACAAGAGACTTAGTAAGCCTCACATTGGTTATGCAAGACCTAGTAGGACCTCACCCCAGACAGGTAAAATGCCTGCCCACAACCCGACCTGGCAGAGACTTGGGACTCCCACTCTCTGGACCTTCCCAACCTTGTGTCCTCTGCATTATTCCAGCTTCTCATAGTAAAATACATCTTATATGAAATGTATGCATTGATGTGCCCATTTCTGTCAAGCCTCTGCAGGGCTAATTCACTACTGAGTTTAATTAAGAACATACTTGCTTAAAAAAGGAAAAAAAGAACCAAAATAACATCAGTTCATAAGTCTGCAAACATTATGTATTTTATGTCTCTCAGATACTTTTAACATTTCAGGTATAATTTATATTATATAAAAAAAGGGCAATTTAGTTTAATTCTAGCATCAGCTGGGTGATAGAATTTATTTATTTATAATTTATTCATTATAAATAAATTATATATACGTATTTTTTTTCCTCCTTGTGCAAGGAAATCTGATTCTCTCCTTAGGATGAAGTAAATTAGTTAGTGGGAATGACAAAATGGTCCAAATCCTGGAAATCGTAGCTTTTAATGAATGCAATGTTTACACAAACTCTAAGAAAACATAGCTGAAAGAAAACTGCAGGGAGATGTGAGGAACTCAGAGAAGGCGGTGCCTTATCAGCTGACTTCAAGGCGTCATCACAAACAGCGTGCAAAGACGGGAGTCTTGGCTTTGGGCTGGTTATAGACCTGAACCTTGAGAGACAGTTGGAACTGGGAGGGAAGTTAAGGTAAAGGAGAGAGTTCGAGCAAAGGTTTGAAGACATAAAAGCAACAGTCAGGCACAGAAAATCCAAGAGTGTCCAGCCTAAGGAGTTTGGATTTTAATCCATCAGAAATGGGGGGCTATTGAGTTTCTCAGCAGAAAAGGGTAAATATTTCATTGTAGAGAAATCTGTAGACAACATATAGAATGAACCAGCAGACAAAGGGTTGAAGGCCAGGAGGCTGCTACATGTATCCAAGTGTAAGGGAGTAAGAGCCTAACCTGAAGCTTGGCAGTAGGAAGCAATACACTTCGGTGAGTGAAAGAATGAAACAGTGCGATTCAGTGTTCATGATTTCACCCCAGGATGGCTATATACTTAATCCGTGCCTCCCAGATAAGAACTATAAAGTATAAATTCTAGCAAATTTTGGACTGAATATATATAATTTGAAGTTTTGATTTCAACTGAGAAGCATGTCTCAAAGAGAGAAACACCTCTAAGATTTTATGTTATAATAAATTGTTATAACTTCATATTGGACACACATAATATCATAAGAACATTGAGGTGGGGCGGGGCTAAATTCTCTGTGCCTCTTTACATACAAAGTGGAAGCCAGGCAAAATAATCCCTGTATTAGCTAGGGGTTGTGTCCAATTGCTAGTAACTAACAGACAACCAAAGCAAAAGTTTATCTTCTTTCATGAAAAGGAAGTCTAGGGCAGGTACTGAAGTTTTACAATAGTCCTGGTGTTTTACAGTCCTTCTCATTTTTCTGCTTCATCATCTTTATGGTGTGGCTTGAATATTCAGGGCTGTAAAATAATTACAGCCATGCTAGCCAGCTCGTCTACGATCCAGGCACAGCCCTCTGAAATGACCTCCAGGGTCCTTCCCAATGACTTCTACTTATGATGCATTGGCTAATCCTAACTGCAAGGGAAGGCTGGACAGTATACTCTCTCAGCTTGGTGCCTCGCCACCATGACTGAAATGGGTTCTGTTAGTAAGGCAGGGGTGGGAGAGGTGGTACTGGGTGGGTCACTAGCAGTCATTGCCCTAGTCACAGAAACTCCTCCCAGCTGTAGAATTTTGTCTTTATAACTCCTTATTTTGCACATAGAACTTAAGCACAAAGAGATAGTTACTAATTGTTTTCCAGTGACTTCTTCAAAACATTAGCCTTCTTTATCCTACTGAATTATGGCAAATAAGTCTGTTTTACTCTAAATGTTAATCCACCAAAAACAAAAACAAACAAACAAAAAACCACCCCACATTCCATTCTACCTGCCAACACAGGGTTTTGTTTTGTTTTGTTTTGTTT
Organism: Camelus dromedarius; assembly: GCF_036321535.1. NCBI lineage: Eukaryota > Metazoa > Chordata > Mammalia > Artiodactyla > Camelidae > Camelus > Camelus dromedarius. The sequence goes on along the minus strand of NC_087439.1, from coordinate 62,796,322 downwards.
TGTTTTGTTTTGTTTTGTTTTTGTTTTTGTTTTTCACTTATGAGCAATCAACTCTGCCCATGGAGAAAAGATTTCCTTAACTGTGCTGGACACTGAATATGATGATACAATGCAAACATACTGTGAAGGCTGCCAGGGAATATCCACTATTTGGCATGGCAAATCTGGAATTAACCATATAGTTTTTCAGCATCAAAAGCCAAGGTCTTATCTTTGAGTTAAAGCCAACTATTTAGGAACCTCATGTTCCTGTCACCTGAAAGTCCCTAAGGTCTCTTGTCATCTGAGATCACCCTTCCCTTTAATATTTAAATAGAATGCATGACTACCCACCTCAGATTCTGTCTAATCTTTCTCATTCCACATCCAAACCTACAAAGATTGTCGGAATGCTCGTCATCTCCTGGTCACCTCTTGATACGATTTTTTTGCTTTCCCTGAATTATCCATGTCCTCTCTGCTTCTTGCACTTCTGTGTCCCCTATCACCTTCTTTTGCAGGTTGACCCCAAATGAACACTGCCTCTATTCCTTAAATCCCCCAACGTACTTTTCACAAAATGCTGTTCCTGGTAACCACATTTTCCTGATTTGGAGTAACAGAGAGAAATTAGAGCACAGCACAGTACAGTACAGATATCAATTTAAAATGGAATGTTAGATTTCACTGTGCTAAAAATTCATCAGATTTTCCCTGGGGGAAGAGAAATTTCCTTCTGACTCTGACCACATTTCTTCCTTGCTCACTGCTCACATCTCTAGCTCTCCAGACCCTTCATTCCCCTTTCCCTCAGCCTCCCTAGTCTCTCTACTCTCTTATGAAAGGAACTTAGGTTTCCCCCTTAAGAAAAAAAAAGAAAGAAAGAAAGAAAGAAAGACCACTAGCATAATCTATATCTGCAGACTGAAAACTTTGTTAAGATGCTCTACTAAATACAGGACCATTTATTTCAGGTCTCTCTTCTTTTTATATAAGGAAATAGCAGACCTTTGGAAATTACCAGGTTATGTTTTGTATAGTCACAATAAAATCAGAGACTGGTATAGCACAGCCTAGGACAAATTCAAGTTCTGAGAATTAGACTGGCAACAAAAAGTAACTGCAAAAGCATTACAACATTTACTTCCATCCCTCAAAAACCATCATTGTGACTCTAACTCATAACCCACAGCATTATCGCACCAAACCCTCATTTTTCTTCTCCCCAAATTATGCCCCAGAGATGTACTTGGGTCTTTCACAGTTTAAACTCCAAAATCTCTCCCAGAAGCCCCATTCCTGGTGAACTTCCTGTCACTTTCTTTCCCTTCTCCTTTCTTCCTGCTTCTCTAGGTCTGCCCCTCTACCTCTTCTTCCAATTGCACATCACAAACCCAAAGAAACAGGACAGGAACATGTGAAAGAAGTTAACAGCCATACACTCCCCTGAAACAGGTAGTCACTGGCTGGAAATGTCTGAGTGTAACACTAAATGCACCCAGAGCTAACTAAGAAAGTGACCAATCCATAGAAAGAAAGCCAGGAAAGAGCAGAAACCCACTGGCAAAGAGCAAAATGACAGAGGAGAATCCAAGAAGTACTCATGGCCAGCAATCAGATAAGAGCAAACATGTAAAACATATTAGACCCAGTTATAATCCAATTTTCAGCCATGAGATGTCCAAGAGACAATAAACACAGCAAGAGAGTTTTGAATTATTGTTCAGTTCTTGATTGTTGGCTTTGGTAATCACAAAATCAAATAAAACAAACCTAAGAGGAGGTAGAAATGTTCCTTTTGCCTAGAAATTGGCAAAGACTCACGATTGAATGTAATAGATGTTACACCCAACCTTCTAAAGAGAGAGCAGTCAGCAGTGGGCTGTTTTGCCCCAGACATCTCAAATGGAGCTGTCATAAGATAAAGCAGAATTAGCCCCCTACTAAAATCAGCTACTGCCCTGTCCTCCCTCACCCCATCCATAATATTAAGAGCGAGTGAAGAAGGCAACTGAGAAGTGAAGTCTGGCAGAAGTTACTAGCCCAGGACGAAACGCAGTGATCATGGTTACAGCCTCCAAGAGAGGCTCATTTTTAGAATCTGGGGGAAGGACCTCTAAGAATGGGAGAATGTAAGAATGCATCTTTTCCTCCAACCAAATGCTTGGCAGAGGCCCTTTTGGGGCTGCCTTCAGAGTAAAGGTGGATACAGCAAGGGAGTTGTTGGAAGAGCATATCAGATTCCCAAATCTGTGAGGTGTATCTTTCCAGAGACAACAGAGCTTCTGTCTCCTCTGGAGATCTGCAAAGAGAGCAGGGTTGTGGGAGTAATCTGGAGGAGAAGAGCAGCAAGTTCAGTGACATAGGTTGACTATGAAGAAAACAGGGTAATCCCGAACCTTGTTCCATTTTTCTGCAAGTCCCAGAGGGCAGCAGCTCCAATGGTTTCATGTCAATTAAAGGAGCCAGAATTGGAGCCAGTAGACCAAGTAACATCACATTTACATTTTCAATTTTTCCCCCCTAGATTTCCCTAATATTCTCCACCTGTCTTCTTCATCTTTCATCTTGTCTCTGGAAACTCTGCTTAGTGGTGCCATACCCCATGCTCAACCAGCATGGCCTCCTTCAGCATTTTGCTTCTTGAGATCACAGACACAAAACTGGCCCCCAAATGTGTCCATTTGTATCCAATTCCACCATGGCCTACAGCAATACCATCTCTTACCTGGAGTTCTCCAATGGTCTCCAAGAAGTCTTTCTGGTTCTAGTCTTGCTCACTCTCTTCTATCCCCTCCCCATGTTGCAGTAGTGGTTATTTTCTTAAAACACAAAAAGGATCTTGGCCTTGCTTTGGGCATAGAATGCCTTATGTCACCCAGCATGATCTGGCTTCTGCATTCCCCTCTGACCTCACCTCCTTGACCAAATAGCTTTTTGGGTGACCCTCTAACTCTTTTTGTGCCACTCCCCCCTCCCTGCTCTATAGTCTGGCCACAACTTTCTTCTTTGAGTTACTGTCACATGTGAAACTCTTTCCGATCTCAGAACATTTATACAGTCTGCTTCTGCCAATTCTGTCTCTCTGCATGACTGACTCCTCTTTTGGAAGATCTTAGCTAAAGGTCCTCTCAGACCACCCAATCTAAAGTAAGCTCCTTCTGCCACACTCCATCATAAAATCATGGAAGTAGTGGAGAGAGGATTGTTCATGTTATTGATCACAATTTTTATATGAACATTAGAATATATATTTGTTTGCTCATCTTTTATTTCTCATCCCTAATAGACTATAAATGAAATTCAAGATTTTTGAAAATTTGAAAGTATGGGAAAAAGAGACTGTGATGCAGTGGCTGACTGATGGAGGAAGGTCTCTGAGGAATGGGTGTGAATGCTAGAAGAGTTCTTCAACATGAGTAAAAGAAAAGGGAAAAGAAAAAGTGCTTCAGAGGTAAATGTGCCTTCCAATGAGGCTGTTGGGGAAAGTGAACGGAACAGTATGCAAGACTCCCAGCTGATAACCTCTACCTCTCCAGCGAAGGATGAAATAAGACTGAGCATCAAAATAACAAAGCACTGGGCTTCAGAAAGATGAAAAAGGCCAAAAATAGCTGCTGGAGTAAATGGGAAAGAAAGCTGATTAGGGACAATCAAAAGGGATTTGTTGGGCCACCAAATCAAGTCTTCATTCAGTTATCCACTCAATAAATACGGATTGTGTTCCAATTCAGAACCAGGTACTTTACTTATTTCTATCATCACAAAGACAAATACGCACCAACTGGTGAGAAATCCCCTGGATCTGAATTAGAGGAAGCTAACTGTGAAGCCTCCAAAATGCTCAGACACCCAGCCAGATCACTTGGTTCCCCTTGGCTCTGGCCAAAAATGAGGTGAGGCCACAGATCACTGATCTGCCCTTGTTCGGGGTGGGCTCTTGTATTTCATGAAAGTACTTACTGTACGGAGCTTAGAAACCCTTCAATATATGAGCTTGTGACTTTCGAGGATTTTGCAAACTCCCTATTCCTCCTTCATAGACCCACCTCTCCCACCATGTTCATGGGGCACAGAGGCCTTGATGTTCATGCTATCCAAGGAAGGGGGACAATTTAGTTTACCCCACAGTTTTCCAAGAGAGATCTCTAAGCTAAATTATAACAGAAATACTCAATTCATAAAAGTAAAACACAAATATGTATATTATACTTTAATATAATTTAAAAAAATAGGCAATACTGATGTAGATCCTTCTATAATCTGGCCATTACTTTACCTCTTCAACCAGTCTTAGCTTTGTTGCAGCCCAGCCTAACTTCCCCTAGATTCCTGAACATGCCAAAGCATCCTTGTGGTTGACTGAGGACATATGACACCAGCCTGGAATTCTCTCTTCCTTCCTCTTCTCCTTTGTAAAGGCCCCTTTCATTTAAGTTTCATTTCAAGTGGTATATATATATATTTTTTTTAATAACATTTTTTATTGATTTATAGTCATTTTACAATGTTGTGTCAAATTTCAGTGTTCAGCACGATTTTTCAGTCATACATGGACATATTCAAGTGGTATATTTTTGAGATTCCAAACAGTTCTAGATTATTTGATGGCCCTAGAATGTCTAAAATTGTTTAACATCTCTTTTAATAGTTAAATTTTAGATTGATGGTCCTGAGTTTAAAATATAAACTCCCAAACATCACAAAATAATAAAACCCACATAAACAATAAAAATATACAATCCTTTGAAAATTTAAGGCAGCAGATATCTGGGTAAGGAGTCTCAGACTGAGATTTTAAAAATAAAATAAAATTCTGAAGACTGAAAGCACCTAAAGTTAAGAAGGGAGATAGATGTGTTTAGATCTTATGGCTAAAAATTAAAGAAATATTACAGTTATGTCATTAGGTTTAAGAAAAACTTATGAAAACTCATCAAAAAGGCCACATTGACGTTCAGAAACAGCCGAGGCTCTGTTGACTCAGATGCCTTATTCCATCTCTCAGGAACGCAAGTCATTAATGGCAGCATGAGAGATGAGGTGTTCTATGCGTAAGCACAGGGCTCTGATTCAGCCTGAACACTAGTGATCTTAATGCCAGGCACATCCACTTTCAGCTGGAGGGTATTTGTTGAGAGCTGCCGTGGAGAATGCCCACACTTAGGAAAAAATGCACACCCCTAGCAACCACTAATGAATAAAATACAAACCCACTGATTGGGATTTGGAAGTTGTTATATATATATATATATATATATATATATATATATATATATATATATATATATATATATTCATATATACACACACACACACATATATATGACTTGGTATTTTGAAGTAATTCCAGGTATACAAACAAAAATAGATCTGGCAATTCAGGTTGGATTCTACGGATGGTACCCAAGCTACACTTTGTGCTCCTTGGGAATTTTTCCCAAATAAGCTCTGGAAAATCAAATCTTATTTTCTCAAAAATCCCTGGAGTGTCTTCTTCCAACCATATGAACAGCAGTGGGAGTTTCTTGGTGTTGGTGTGTTAAGAGAGCCTTGTCATGCCAAATGACATTTGCCCGTGCAAAGAAGATACCTACTATCAAGAAAGATATAGAGGAAAATAAGACACCAGCTGTAAGCTTAGTGTCTGCCCCAATATTTCTGACCACTTCTACCTCCTCACTCACCCTAGATATTGGCCCAAATAACTGTTTCATGGAGATAAAACTGATATCAAGGGAAAAATGAGAGTCATTAAATTATCAACAGAAGTCCTGGTATCCACTTCCATTTCCACCACTTAAAATGCCTATGATAGGGGGTGGGTAAATCAAGTAACCAATCTGAGTCTCATTTTCCTGACTGGTGAAGCACGGACTCTAATGTTGCTTTAGTCAACATCTTTTGAACACTTACTGTATGCCAGGGACAGTGGTAGGCGGTATGCTAGGTACAGTTACTACTGTCAGGCAGCTCATGATTTATTTAGAAAGGAAGACAAACATCTAAACATACAAATAATATGTAACTATATTTCTGAAACATTCCCATTATGAAAAAGTAAGGAAGGAACACAAATTTTAAAAAAAATAGCAAGGAGATGCAGCTTAATCTGGGAAGTCAAAGAACATCTCCTTAGGGAATGATATTTGGGCAGAGAGTGGGAAGTTAGTGGGTGGAGAGTACATTCCAAAACAAGGGGATAACATGTGCAAAGGCCCTGAGGCAAGGAGGTGTTTGACAAGGACCAGGAGCAACAAGAAGGCTCTTGTGGCTACATTGAGGGCGAGAGTGGATGGAGATAAGGCTCCTTGTGTTGTTACAAGAATCACAGAGGACATGTGTGAACATGCTTTGCAGAGTGCAAAGCCCGGTACCGCAGTGAGAACGAACAGTCATCAGTGTTTCAGGAGTTCTGTTCTCAGCAGCAGAAGCAGCAGGTGAAAAAGAAGAAAAACAAAACAAAACAAAAACAAAACTTCAACACAAGTTTTACCTTTTCTTCCACTCTTCCTAAATTGGCTATTTCTCTCATCTTTGCCATCAACCAAAGTATAAGTAGATTTTTAATTTACAATGATATCAGAAGTCTTAGAACAAGACCTAAATAGCTGTTCTTCATGTACCCAACTGGGCTTCTTTAAAGCTGGAAGACAAAATTACTGAAGCTCTTTTATGTCTAGACAACAGAAAGCAGAGAATCTTGAAAATCCAGGGTTCCCTTATAGTCCCATTTGTGCCATAGAGTGCCATACAAAAGATAAAACAAACAAATGAGGAACTCCCTCTACCCACTGTTTCCATCTCAGCCACTCATTTTCCAGTGAAATTTAAAAAATGGAATGTGGGAGGAAGAATGGTGAGGTTTATTTCCAACAAACGCATTCATTCCCCACTCCATTCACCCATTCATTCGGCACCTATTTATTGAGTTTCTATCAATCTCTGTGATGTTATAAATGGAGATTCTGAAAGTTGAACTTTATTATACTGATTTAGTTTCACAATTATCCAGAGAAATCAAGGACCTGGGGGCAGACCCCCATTTAAATTATGACCTTATCTCCTTTATATAAATATATTGTTAGCCCATAAGGATAATGTGGACTCCAGCATCCTGGACAAAGCATCAGAAAGGGACTCTGGCATCAAGAAGGCATAAAAGCTGAAGGTCAAGAATGGAGGAAGGAGGAGAGATAGACAGACAGACACCAGAGGGGAGGAGCGACAGAACCCTGGCGTGAGGGTGGGGATGGGCACTGATGTGCACACAGGATACACGGATGACAGTGTACGTGGACAGTGAGCTTGAATGTGAGCTCACTTCTCTTCTCCGAAGAGTGTATCAGGAGACAGCTTTGCTTGGAAGAGATTCTTAAACCAAAGTCATCAATAAAGCTCGTGCCTACTTCAATAAGTGCTGTCTCTAGACCGTTTTGTCTTCTGTCTCCCATACACTGAATACCTTGGGAAAACTGAGCTGACAGTGATGCATAACAAGCTATCAGGCAACTGCTGCAATGAGAAACAAAATAAGGGACTGCTTCTGAAAAGTGCCACATGAGAAAGGATGCAGAATGAAGCAGAGATGAATTACCTCCTGAACACGGCTGAGGGAAACAGGGAATGGGGTGCTGTTCCTAGAGGAGAAATATAAATTCATTGGGGTATGTTTTGCTGTAGACGGTAAAGCTGACTTTGAACTGAACTGTCTAGAAACCAACCAGAAGCATAGAGATTTAGAACAGTTAATACATCACAGAAAACCTTTGCGGGAACTTGGAAAAATCCTGTCCTGTAGCAGCAAAGCACTTTATCAGATAATCAGTTTCTGCGCATAGATGGGACTGGAATTAATGGGGCAGGGGGGTTGCTAGATATAGAATCAGACATTTTGTTAATTTTTTTTCCAGAAAGAAAAACAAACAAGGTGAAACATGGCAACTGGAGAAAACTCTTAGAGGTGAATGTCAAGTACTAAGCTCGTTAGAAGTTTGCTCTTAAAAAGGGGATAGTCTCACATTCCATACATTGTCAGGAACGAAACTTCAGGTATAATAGTAAAGATTTAAAGGCGACACAAAAAGTCTGTTGCAAATAAACACATCACATATACCTTACAGAGCCCCTTCCATGAACACAGTAGGAGGACTACAATATGTAACCTAAAAGATTTCTTGCTCTTCTCCTGATTTCCTTCTTGCTTTGCCGTTTTTGGTACATCAAAGATCAGTTACTTATACAACCACTGTAAACAACAGAGGGTCCTTACAAGACTCCATCACAGTCACTTCACTCTCTGTTCCAAAGTGTAATTTTGACTCTTTAAAGTTTAAAAAAATTAGATTAAGTGTTCCCTGAAAACCACCACCACCAGTATCATCACCATGACCACTGTTTGTGCCAAAAATGCTTTCAATAAAATTTACCAAGTCAGTGTTAAAAGGAGATTAAATCAATGCAAAAGACCCATATCCTCGCGACTTGAAGGGAACTGACACTGTTCATCTCCTTTGGACACACATTAAATATTTATCTCGTTGGAACAGCCAATTGTAGGAAAAAAGGTCCAGTTGTAGATGTGGCAAAACTTAAAAAGTCAAACTGTTTCACACTGAAGTACTCATTTTGATCTCATCAGCTAACAGAATTGAGGACTCACTGCCGGACACATCTATAAAGCAGTTTCAGGTGCTAGTTCTGGGTCACCCTGGTTGTGGATGGAAGAAAAATCACCTATGGACACACATACAAACAGTGCATTATACCAAGACAGTAATGGGCTTGCAACTTTGCTGAAGGTATCTGCCTATTGCGCGGATATATTTAGAGGACGGTATGTATGACAATTTCTCCCTAATCTCTGAATTGCTTATTCAACTCCATCTCATAACTGAAACAAAGGTTTGTGTTTTTTTTAATTTGGTAACAATTTATTAATGATGAAATATAATCCTGGCCTCTTTCATCAAAACCTTACTTCTACAATCAAAAGGCACATTACCATTCCCTGGTTCCAGGCTTTCTTCTCTCTGATTTAGGCAATCTAAATAATGTCTTACATGGTCTCTCTTCCTCTAATCTCTCCCACCTTAAACCATCCATTACAGTGTCAGGAGATCTATCTTCCTAAAAACAAATCTAATTAGAGAGGGTTTTTTTCCTTCCTATTCATGCTACAGAATAAAGTCCAACTCCCCAGCATAGCATTTTGACTACAAACCTGTCCCAACCTGCCTCACCCTCCCACTTTTAGTTCTTGTCTCTGACCACCCAGTCCTCTGGAATACTCCATTCACTTCCAAAGGCTCCCACCTCCCCTGTTGTATTCCCTCTGCCCCCGGTACCCTCCTCCTCACCTGCCCTTATCAGAGGATATCATATCCTTCATATCTTCGGAGCCTTTAAAATGTCATTCCTTTTTGTATACTCTGTCTTTAAATGTTTGGGAGTTTGTTATTGTTGAGGGATATGCCAGGGAAACCTTTACACTCAAGGTGCTGTATAACAAGAAGCCCCAAAGCATCTTCTGCATACCTCACTGAAGGTGCATCGTGTTGGGTGTTTATATTACTTCTATCTACCACCTGTCCCCCAGGGAGGCTTTCTGATCCTTGAGATTATATTCATCCCTTCTGCGTCAACCCCACTGCTTGCAAAAGGTTAAGCACTCAAGCGTCTGTAGGATTTCATTGATGTGCAAACACCTGCACTCGCAGGATGGCGAAATCCAAGCTGATTCACGGTCATCGGAGGTTCCCATGAACAGTGACTCCTATTGCCTGCACTGCCAGGACTGGGGCTCCAGAGAACAGCGTTTGAAGACCATCCATCCAGTCTAATAGTTTTTAAGTTTTTTTCTGTTTTTCTGTTTTGTTGGCTTGCCTTTAGCAGAGTAATCCTGTTTTCAACAAGCAGCTTATGTGAGAGCCCGAGATGCAGAACAGATAAAAGCCATTCGTGTTAAAGCTTGAGGGAGCCCAACCACAAACTTCCCACTCCCAACCCCTGCCATTAAAGGGAGTCTAAAGAACACAGTTCAAAATCCATTTTACAGAAGTTAAAAAGTACGGAGGAGGAAGATATTCATCTGAAATTTTAATATCCAGAACTTGTTCCTAAGTTTAATCAGAAGCAGACATGGCATATTGTCAAGTGAAATGAGTTCTTAGGATATCAGAACTCTTATGGCTTTCCGGAGAGGTTAGATGGTTTCTAGTCACAGCCAGTCTCTAATATGCCTGTTTTTAAAATTATTCGAGAAAGTTACTTGCTTAAAGGCAATGCATTGCCATGTTTATGTGCTCAGCTCTGAAGTCAAGTTGCCTGGGCCCATTCTTCAGTTACACTATGTTCTAGTTATATGACAAGGTACTCGGCCTCTCTTCTTCTTGGTCCTCTCACTTATAAAATGGGACAAAAATTATACCTTCTTCATAGGGTTTTGGTAAATAAAGTAATAAAGTATGAGCTTAAACAAAGTAATACAAGTTTGAGCTTAAAGCAGCTTCCACATGTGGTAAAGGTTCAGTTAATACACTGGGTTTTGTTATGGTCCATGATGAGAAAGACAAATGAAGAAGAGTAACAAGGGTGCCACTGGCTGGATTCAGTGTTTCTCAAATGAAAAATACTATTCCCATTGAGACTGGCAATAATTGTACGCTGCTTAGTGTTTGCTTTGTCTATTTTATTAATCCAAAGGGTTTGCCAACTGATTTAACTATTCTCTTCCTTTAAAGTAAAATATCCAGTAATGATACACAACTTTAGTGCATGTAGGTACACATTTATAATGTTTCCAATCAAGAAGTCTGCCTCAGTAACAACATAGTTATTCAAATGTTTACTAAATGCTCCTGTTCCCTGCCATGCAGATCTCTGCCAGGGGACACCGCTCCACTGTAGGTAAATCTATTCTGCGGACCCCTCAGCTCTATTCATGCTGATTTTCATCACCCCAAAAGCAGTTCCTAGAACTCAATGTGGAGTGGAGCAAATGTCTGTCAGAGAAGAGCAGGAATCTTAGAGAAGAGGCTGAGATGGGCAGAAGAGCAAAGCTATTCCAGGTAGTTAATCTGAAAATAAAAAATACCTTGCTGGTCCTGTCACTGTGAAGACAAATAAAAGTCTGTCTTGGGGCTCCCTATTAAATCATGTCCTTGGACTGGAAAAGCAAAGTGCAAACCTGGATATAATACAAAGGGAAGCAATCAGATAGTGGTCACCATCACATATTTCTGTCCAACAGTCAGCTGGACTGTCAGATGTTTCTGCAGAGTTGATGTCAAGTCTTCTGCCTCTAATGACCAGTCTCACTGCAGAGGCTCAGCACAGTCCTGGCAGCGTGGGCAGTTGGATTTACTAAGCATTTGTTCTGGCAAATTCTTTTTTTTAACCTTATGATTCAAACTAGAAAGTAGGAACTTTATGTATAGTATATAGTATATAAAATTACTTTAAACTCAGAATTTTGAATAGCGTACTTTTGTCATTTTTACCCATTTTTACTAAGAATAGTCCCACATGTGCAATGTAACGTTAGCACTTCAAAAAATCTAGAGGAATAAGTAGAGGTGGAGGCCAGTCAGAATCCATCTCAAACCCACATACCTGCTTGCTCACAAAAATCTATCCATGAACCTTGCTTGGTGCGCTGGTAATCAGACAGCTCTCCTTCAGTAAGACAAAGCAGAATGTTCCCCCTCAAACTGCGATTTTCATTGCATCGTACTTTGCAGTAGGTCCGCGTACAGTACATAGGACATCTGCACTGACCGCTGTGAAACACTCAGAATTTCGTAGGCAGTCACTGTGGGTTCACAGCTGACTAATGGCCAGTGTCAGAACCATTCAACTTCCACACTTGCATAGCTGAGTAATGAGGTCAGGAACAATTAGCAAAGGTGGACCAACCAGTCTCAACCACCAAAGAAGCATAATCTAGGAATCTGAACTCAGGGGATTGCTGAATACATAAAAACTGAGTCACCCTGAAAAGATGTCCAGGGAGTGTACTGTCTAAGGGGAGCCTGAGCCTGAAATGTCATAAAAAGTTTGACAAAATTCATCCGAACCAAAGATTATACTCTAATTACATGTGTGCTAGAGAGATTTCATCAGCACCCATAAAGGTTAGTGGTTCTAATATTTACCAAGTCCTGAGATGACATTTTGGAAACTACCCTAATAGGGGAAGGGCTTCCATATGGAAGACATATGTAAAGTGCGTGTTATCCAAAAGAATGTTTTAAGAGACTAAACAGGATAGGATTCTTCAAAGCAGAACTAGCATCTAACAGAGATAAACTTTTATTATTTAAAAGTTGTTGTTTTAAAAGTTACACCCCAGTCCAATAAAAGGAATTGATTTTAAAACAAAACCCAAACAATTCCTTTAAAGACAGAGCTTATCATTTAGTATAAGTTAAGAATGAAATATATTTTTTTATTTCTAAATTTTTTTTCAATAAACATATATTCCTTTCTTGGGCAAGAGTTTTGCTTAGGAAACTACAAGTCCAAAAGCCTTTTTCTTCATTATTCTAAAGTAAGACATTGTCAAGGGTAGAACTTTTAGGAAATGCAAAAAGATAAAAAAAAAAAAAACCTAAAACTAAAACTAAATATTTTAAAAAAGGAGAAAGAGAAAAGTGAATCTATGGGCTTGGAAATCATGTCCAAACAGGAGTCATACAGGAGAAGGAGAAAAGTGAATCCAGAAGCCTCAGTGTTGTTCTAGCCCCTCTACTCCAAATGGATAAAATGAAATTGATTAAACAACAACAACAAAAAACTGGGGAGCACATAACGGCGACAACAGAGTACCTTCCGGATTCTTTCTCTCCCACATACAGGTCTTGCTCCCTGTGTCAGCTTTAGTCCCCCAGCCTGGCTCTGAGTGGGACACGTCTGTGGGCAGCTCAGAGCTTACAGCCCAAGAGCGTGTAATCAGAGACAATAAGAAGGCTTCACCACTAACTCTGGTTAGACAGATGTCAGGGAAGGACCCTGGTCAACTGAGTATGAGTCACATGTTCACGCCTAGACCAACTGCCAAGGTATAGAATAGCTAAAATCACAGCTCTCCCTGTGACCAGGGGAAGAGGTGAGTCTTATTGGCAGTGACCATCAGAATCACATCATCAGACCCGAGCAGAAATTCTTCTGAGCAGGCAAAACAATAAACATTTACTCCCCAAAGTATTTACAGTTAACATTGTGATTATCCTAAACGTGTCCTTTTTATTTGTCTACATATCAGTTTTATATGTGTGTGCATATATATATACATTATCTATATCTATATATACACATATACCTGTATATACAGTGTGTGTATATGTGTGTGTGTGTGTGTGTGTGTATCCTAGTAAGTATTCTTTGTATTTCTGCCCTTAAAACAATTTTTTTAATTGTACACATTTAGTATAGAATGAGTTGTGAAATGTGTTGGCAATTTCTCAAAGACACAAGAGAAACATTTTACTGTACATGACATTTCCTTTGGGTATAGAATTATTGAACTTTAAAATTCAGGATTTCATTCAAAGAGGAAGAATGTGAATTTGGAGACACAGAAAGGCTACAACGGTCTTTGCAAACAATGGAGAAAAACAACACGGCAAATATGTAAGTAAGGCTGCACTTCAAAAATCTGCTTTAAAACATTTTGGAAAAGATTATATTCTATAGTATTCCAAACTGAATTCCAAGCTGAGGAGATTAAAAAAAAAAAGTAGAGAACACAGTAAATCCAACTTAGGCTGTGTTGAAAGATGTCAAATTAAGGGCTCATGCACAGGCTGTCAAGATCTTCCAGGTGGGTCCGATTGCTCACAGCAGCTACATGGAGTCTGAGCAAGCCATGCTCTGGAAAGCACGTTTCTGACCTCAACAGGAAGTGGATTCTAAACTTCAGGCCAGAAGTAGGCACAAGTGAAACTTCTATGTAAACCAAGAGTACAACTTGAAGCCAGAGGTCAAGAAGGGGTACTGAATTCAAGCCAAATGAGGTACTTGGAGTTAGGGGCAGCTCAGCCACTAGAGGTCAGTGGGGAAAGCAGCCAGGAGGGCAGAACAGACCCTGTGACTGCAGAATAAGAGCAGAGAGCGTCTTGCCTGAATGCCACTCACACAGAACTAGAGATGAGTGAGTTACCACAGGCGTTATGCAATCAGAGAATATTTATTAGAAACAAGTACAAACCTGACGTAAAATTTTCTCTCTCCGAAAAGATGAAGTACCTTCTAGGGGTTTTCTCACATCATTTTTGTATTGTGAGAGACGTCTTCTGTTTGTGTATGGACCAAGGCAACAGGGAACCTGGAAAGGAAGGCAGGGCACCAAACAGCAAAGGATTAAACAACAACAACAGAAGTGCTGGCCTCTAGCCACTTGCACCTGGTAGAGGGTGTCAAGAAAAAAACCGCAGATTTATGCCTAAGGCTCTGCAAGTCTAAAAAAAAATCTACTAACTCTTTCAACAAATATTTATTGAGTATTCATTACCTGTGAGACAGTTTGCAAGGAGGTAAGGATGCAAAGATGCAGAAGACACAGTTTCTTCCCTTGAGTAGATTACAATACCAGGTGAGGTCAGCAAGTAAAATTTACATTATGAGTAAATGTCTAACCAAGGTATATATTATTATGAAAACCCAGATGAGGGAGCATTTCACTCTAGCTGATGGAAAAAAAAAAATCAAAAGGCTAGATTTGAGTTTAGAAACTATCAATGGGTAAAGAAATCATGTCCAAACAGATTTCTTGTAAATGTTGAGCACTTCCTGCTTTGGGATGGGCCAGAAATATCAAGATAACAAGTTGAATGTATTCTGCTGAAACCAGGAAGTAAAGAAGACCATGAAAAACTAAACCTAAAAAATAATGAAGTGACTACTTAAAAGATTTAATGTACAAAAATAGTGCTGAAATTCAAATGCAACACAGGAAAGAGATAGTCGTACTTGTTTGTTTTCAAGATATCAGTTCACCAACTCAATTTTATGTTTACTCCCTTCAGTCTAGAAATCTTCCCAAAGAGTAACAAGAGTCCTAATTTGTCCCTTATTCAGCAAGACCTGCAATACAGAGAACTTTAAAAAAAATTCTTCCAGGCTCCACACTCCCCCTCCAATCTTATTTTCTCCTTCCATGACCTCTTGTAAGGCTTTGATCATTTGAAAGGAATGTGTGGGTGGTGTGTAACCTTTAAAAACGTTCTTTCTGCCAATTTACTATAGGGAAGTTTTCTTTTTCTTTTTCTTTTTTTCCCCTTGCCCTCAGTTCTGCACAAAACCGTGCCTCACTGCATTGTGCAAAGCCGCTCAGAGGCGTCCTTGAAAAAGACTCCAGTGAAAAGAGAAGGGAGTTGAGGCTGTGAAACCAGACAGCACCCCTTCAAAACCAGATTTTTGCAGCCCCAAACAATCCTGTCTCTTTGTGTGGGACAGCTAGTGGTTGGTGAGTCATGTTACCAGGTGTATTTATAGACCATGAATTAAAAATAAATAAATAAAAGCTGTTATCGCCTCTTGAGAGTCTCAGAATGAGCAAAGAGAATAGTCAAAGGAATGTTTGAAAATCAGAAACATTGCTATTATGAGAGAGCAGGCTAAATTCAACAGATCAGCCTAGGATAAAAGAGTTCATTCAAAAGACAGGGATTCTGGCTGAGTCCTCTGTGTAGTCCACAAGACTTGTCACACAGTGGCCTGCACTTGCACATGAAAGATGATCAATAAAATTTGTTGTGGATCACTAGCAACGATCATCAGTGAACAAGTTGGTTCTCATTTGTTTCACGTATCTATTTCTCATTTCTGTTTGAAATCTGCATGGCGTGGGTAAGAATGACATTCATTTTCACTACATTTTCTTTTACAGTCACTGCACATTAATGATATTTTTATAAAATGTAAACACTGGACTCATAGTAACTACTATATCAGGTAGAGAAGAGCTGCCACTGGTAACTAAGTAACAAATCCCCTCTCTCAAAAGAATCACCCGATTATCTGATAACCTAAGTTACCAACTAGTAACCTGAACTGGAAAAGATTTTCTTATTTCAGGAGCTCAGAACCATTCAACCACTTCTGAACTGCTTCCCAGATCAAGTTCTTCAGGCAGGCCTAGTGAGAGACCCAAAAGGCAGTTTCAGTTTTAAAACAAGAGAAGTTAGCTGTGGTAGAGAGACAGATGGAAAGCACACATACATACTTTAGGAAAAGACTGTACCAGCCAGTGAGGCCACTAGGTTTCCGCAGTCACTTAAAAGTGGTCTCTAAAGTGGGATGCCCTTAGCCAAGGATGTGCAAGGATCACCTACTTTAATGAGGAAGGAAAAAAATCAGAACTGAGATTTATATGTATTTTGCCTAAGAAAAGAAATTAAACTTGCTAATATTTAAGGCATAGATTCAAATTAGCATATACATAAAATATATACATAGCTGTGGGGTTTGTATTCAAATAACATTTTCTGGCTGGCTTTTGTTACTCATTGGCTCTTTGTAATCATTTGTCTATTTCACTTATCAGTGTTTCCTAAGTTTTAGAGGAGGACTGGGATATGGAAGCATTCAAAATATAGTTTTTTAAGTGAACTGGAATACATTTGCTCACAAAGACTGGAGACTATCAGCCTAAAATGAAGTGTAATCAAGGTGAAGTTTTTCAAATGATTAAATCAGATTCAAGCATTTGTATAGATCAGAAATGTACCTATCAATGGTTTCCATCAGACAGCATGTCCTTTGGACAAGGAAAAGATTAAGCAAAAAAATCGGGGTCTCAAGCAGGTCTCTCTGTCCCAGAAAGGGGAGCATCTTCTTTAACTGGAATTGGACACCAGAGAAGCCTGGGAGGTTGAAGAGACAGAAGAGAGTCTGGGGCCGGGGTGGGGGTGGGGGGGGGTCTGTGGATCCTAAGAGATCTGAGAATCCCAACCA
Source organism: Camelus dromedarius (assembly GCF_036321535.1). Lineage (NCBI taxonomy): Eukaryota > Metazoa > Chordata > Mammalia > Artiodactyla > Camelidae > Camelus > Camelus dromedarius. Next base: position 62,779,387 of record NC_087439.1, on the reverse strand, counting down.
CCATCATCAAAAACATATTACACTAACCCAAATCCATCTTAAGCCAGACTGGAAAATTTTCCACACTTCCTCAATTTAAGAGGAAAAGGAAGTCTCAGACTCTGGCTGAAATAAAAATGAAAATCAGAGCCACTACTAAGAAAGAAACATGGATTTGCTAGTCATATTTAAATACCAATTCACCTATTTATTACTTGTACAATCTTGAGAAAACTTCTTGACTTCTCCAGCTTCACTTTCCTCATGTACAAAAAAGGAAAAAAGTCACTAATACCTCTCATAGATTTACCGTGGTGATTAAACAAATTAATGCAGGATTTCCAAAATCTGTCTTCCTTACAATGTTTCAAAACTTGGAATCTAACATCAGTAATATTATCTTACTGTTATTTCCCCCTTAAACACGTGTATTTAAAAAGAAAGCTTTGTATCATTATCACAAATTATCACTTATTATTAGTAAGTATCATAAAGATAAATATTTCTCTGCTAAAATTAAGGGAACCACATTGTTCAGTTGCCTGGACAGTTTATTTCTGTTATCCTGGTGTAATTATTAATAGTATTTATTTTACTCACTAAAGTATTTCAGTCTAGATAATAAATGGTGGGGTCACTGTACCTGAAACTATCTGTGTACCCCCGGGGGTATACTTACCATCAGCGGAAACACAGACTCAGGCCTGAGACCTGTCTAACAGAGCACCTGGTATGTGGAAAACACTCAACTCTGAGAGCCTCCTTCCTTCCCTAGAGTGCATGTGAGATGGTAATCACGGTGCTAACATCTCCAGAGGCTGCAGACAGTGAGGGTGCTGGCTGGAGGGACAAACACTGTGAGAAAGCAGGAAACAGAGAGAGCGACAGCTATGGTCATCGATCCTTTCATGTCCTCCTATCCCCACAAGCTAACATCAGAAACAGACACGTATTGGATACTGGGTAAATTTTGGTGTAGGTATATTGAATGAGCATGATTGAGCATCTCCAAAAGTGAAAAAGTGCTCTTCAACACAACACCTACAAACATAGCAAACTTCCAGTTATAAGATAAAGAAGTACTAAGGATATAATGTACAACTCGATGACTGTAGTTAACATGGCTGTTATGGTATATTTAAAAGCTGTTAAAAGAGTAGATCCTAAGAGTTCTCATCACATGAAAACAAGTATTTTTCTCTTTTTTTTTTTCTTTTTTTTGTATCTATAGGAGATGATGAATGCTAATTAAACTTACTGTGATAATCATTTCACAATATGTAAGTCAAATCATTATGCTGTGCTGTACACCTTAAACTTAAACTTATACAGCGCTATATGTCAATTTATCTCCATAAAACCAGAAAAAAATTTAATTTAATTTAAATGTTTTAAATTAAAAAAAACACCTGAAAACATAATAAGGCAGCAGGATCTTTCTGTCTCTCTCTGTCTGTGATATATACATATACACACACATCAGTAATGTAAAAACATGCATATGCATATATATACCCAGAATAAGAAAAAAGAGACACAGGAATTTGAGAGACACTAAAAGTTGTGACAAAAATCCAATTGTTTTCATCTGAGCTCAGACTGAGTTAAATTTTGGTGATGATGGGGTTGGGAGTTGATTTCAGATTTTTAGACTTTCTTGAATTTCATGGATGATAATTGCACAGGAAGCAAGCAAATGTACAAAACTAAAGTTTTCTTAGCATTTGAATCATTTTACCTTTGATAATCTAGAAAATAGTTTCTTTAAATGAACGAATTATCACTGCTACTATAGTTAAAACAGAAAATATTATAAAAATTATTGAAAGAAAAAGTTGAATTGTGAGTACAGATATAAACCAATCCTGAGAAACAGTGCTTGTATAACTCCTGTCTTCCAATGAGAGTTGTAACCTTTACAAGTAACATCTCCTTGATTTCGGCAGTGAGTACCAAGTACCCTTGCTAAGGCGAAAGAATATTTTTGACAGTATAGATTAAAATGAGTAAATCTTAAAATAAATCCCATGTGTCTAGGTATAGGGTCTAAACGCTCATATTTTTTACTAGTAGGGAGAATTCCTTTGCATTCAGCAACTATCTCAATTCCATGACAAAATCGATTCTAGAATGTTCTATCAATAGAGTGTTGAGTAGTACTTTTCTACTTTTACTACATGCTAAATGTTACAAAATTTTGTTCTAAATAAAAACATTGCCCGTGAGAACATACCAAACACCAAAAAGGTAACAGAAGTAACTGGATGATTAACAAGCAAAAGAAGATAAAGGAAAATATGAGCCCTTTAAAAGGTCAAAGAAAGATTTCTAGTAGCTAGAGTTCTGTGCATTTGCCCTCTGAGGCTTTCTGAAAACTCCTTTGGGGCAAAATACCTTTCCAACCTGAAGTAGTTTTGAAAGTGGTTTCAACTCTTCTGATGGGTTACTGTCTAAATCAAGAAAACACTTCCTCTGTCTGCTTACCAGTAGGTGCTTGAGTATGCAGAAAGGATGAGGTTCCAAGTGGAAGGTACTTCCCCATACCTCGTAACCTGTAGCTCTAAATGCTGGGCTGTTCGCACATTGAAAAGGTAGTTTTTAAAGCAAGCATAGGCATTTTATGTAAAAAAGATATCCTGTGTGGTTTTTCTTTAGAATAAGGGGGAAAAGATTGTAAAGTATACTTCATTATAAACCGGGATCTTAGGCATAGATTTTGTTTTGTTTTTTTAATTTTATTTGAGGTTAAACTGAGGCTAACTCTAAGCAAAATAACAAAAATATGGAAGCGGATGAAATTCATGTGAGACCTCTGCTTTTATTGTTAAATTTCACTCATTCATATAGTCACTATTGTCTTTGTCAGTTGTTGTTACTTTTTCCAGAAGTATTGAAATTTTAAAGGAACATCCTTGCTCCAAACTGATCTAGCGATTCAATACAATTTTGATGACAATTTCCAAAACTGTGTTTGTCAGAATAAGCTGATTCTGAAAGTTATATGGAAATGCAAATGACCTAGAAATGCCAAAGAAATTTTTAAAAAGAGCAAAGTTGAAAGAATTACACTACTGTAATTTCAAGATTTACTGTAAAGCTATATAAGCAAGACACTGCGGTGGTAGCAAGAATTAGACATATAGGGAGTGGGATAAGAAGTCTAGAAAGATCCATGCTCCTTTTGATTTTGATTTTAAACAAAGGTGCCAAAGCTAGTCTCTTCAATAAATGGGAACAACTGGATATCTGTATGAAAAACAACAACAACCTTGACTTGCATTACAAACAAAAATTTAAATGGATCCTAGACCTAACTGTAAAAGCTAAGTTTTAAAGCTTTTAGAAGAAAATATATGAGAAAAATCTTTGTAACCCGGGTTAAGCAAATATTGCTACACACACACCCACACACACACCCACGCATACACACATACCACGAAGTATAAAAGAAAACAAGTAAGGCCACAGGTTGCTAGAATTATCTAATAAAGGATTTGTATTCAGAATATACAAAGAGCTTTTATAACTCAGTAGTTTTATAAAAATGAGTGTGAGAAGTATTATAGATACTTCACACAAAACAATATGAAAGCAAAGTACTATAGAGTGTGTGAGTGTGTGAAGTATTATACATACTTCACACAAAACTATATGAATTGCCAATCAGCATCTGAAAAGATACTCAACATCATTAGACACAGAAGAACTATAATTTAAAAAGCAATGAGATATCACTAAAAAAAGATACCACTATAAACCCACCAAAATAGTTAATTTTAAAAGTCTGATAATATCAAGTGCTGTCAAGGATGTGGAGCAACTGGAACTCTCAGTGCCATAGATGGGAATATACAATGCTACAACTACAACTACTTTGTAAAAACTCTTTGTTTTTTTGTTTTTCTTTTTTAAGTTAAATCTCCCATATGACCTCCTAGCCATATGGCTCCTACTTATTTACCCCAAGTCTACAAAAATACTTTCAAAGTCCATAGCATCTTTAATCACAAACTGTGGCAGAAGTTGAGACTAGAGATGTACAAGGGGCAATACCATGAATAATCTTATACGCAAATGAGTTTGAATTTACCATATAGACAGTTAAGAATTAGGGCAGGGAAATGCTATAATTAGCTGTAGCAGCAGGAAGACTATTTAAACACTATATCTAATAAAATTAAAAAAGGCAAAAGGTAATAATACAACATTCAAGATAGTTCTTATCTTAGGGAGGAGAATACAGGTCAGGAGAGAAGCACACAGATAGATGATGCAAGTCTCTGTTCTAGGCTTGGGTTAGATGCTGCTCCTTGTAGTATTATGCTTCAGACTTTGATACATTACATATTGTCTCTTGTATGGCTCAAACATAATGTTATTAAGAAGAGGAGTTGGAAAGAATTGTAAAAGAAAAGACCTACAGAGAAATGTGGTACAAGATACCACAAGGGCTGGTGAGGAACGGGGATATTGGTAATGGGGATGGATGGGAGTAAGGCTGTTGAATGGGAAAAGTGTGGAAAATGAAGGAAAAGGAAAGTTACAGATGACTTCTAGAACACTAGCTCAGAAATGATATGAAAGAAAGCCATTTAGTCACTGAAACTTGAGAAGAGGTCTTCCTTAGAGTCACAATAATAAACATGACCATCTACTTGAGTTGGGCAAAGCGTTAGCCCAGGGTCCTATAAAACCTCAAAGCAAAGGCCTATTATAAACACAGGTAATAATACTAACCCCACAAGGAAACATGTACATGTATTTGTTATAATACAACATAATAGTTCTTATAATATCACAGAGTATAAAAAACCCTTTAAAATCCTTAGCAGTTCATCCTTCCAATAGCAAAGGTTGACTATCATTCCACATCTTTAAGAGTATTACTTATATATTAAGTGACTTGGCTCCTCTACCAAATTCAACTATCCTGTGTACTAAGAAATATGAAACCAACAAACTAACAATAGACTGTCAAATTTTAAGACATGTAAAAACTCATATTCCTATAAAAGAGTTGTCACACAGGCTTTGTTGCGTCACCAGGCGTTTGTTACTCATTGGAGTAGCTTGTGAGCTGAAAACGAACAACTCCTCAGTCTCACTTGCCCTGTTCTTGGCTTTATCGGAAGTGAATAGGGAAAATTAAGGACTTCTGTTTTTAAGATGATGGGGATATTACCAAGAAAATATATTCTGGTGAAATTCTCAAAGCAAGTTCACACTTCGGTTAACAATGTAAGAGTTTTCTTTTGCCTTCATCAGAGATTCTGATGCCAAATAATGAAAGTCCATCCTAGACACTGATGCTAAATATGGGAGTTTTACAACCTTCTGTACTTCGATTTTCATGTCTTAGAGTCTAATGGATTAGGAAGCATTGAGATAGACACACATTTAACAGATTTGCCAGTTTCATTCAGAGGAACTGTGTTGAACGAATCTTAGAGTTCAAAAGAGAAATTTGAAAATACTGACTTTTAATTATGTTCTCCTTAACAGACAATAAACTTTGGACTTATATTCAAGCTTAGTTATGGGTTATTTTGTTTTAACTTAGTATAACATACAGTAATTTGGCAGGTGTCAAGAAATCCTGAAATACAAATGGACAAGAAAGCATGGGTAGGTCTTTGATTACAGAAATTCCTAATGAGTGCATATGCAAATCAGGCACTGCTCTTACAGAAATGAATTTACCTTTCATTACCTTTTAGAAATTTGTTTTTGTCTTCACTAAGTGATTCATATTTTTCCTTTCTGTAGTTATTTTTATTTCTACAAGTCAAGGGAATGATAGTCACAGCAATTTAAAAAAAATTCTTTTTAATTGAAGTACAGTCAGTTTACAATGTTGTGTCAATTTTTGGTGTACAGCATAATGCTTCAGTCATACATATACATACATATATTCCTTTTCATATTTTTTCATTGCAGGTTACTACAAGATACTGAATATAATTCCCTGTGCTATACAGTAGAAACGTATTGTTTATCTATGTTATATAGTAGTTAGTATCTGCAAATCTCAAACTCCCAAATTATTCCTTCCCACCCTCATCCCCTGGTTTTTGAGCATCATTGTTGTTACACACACACCCCAAAGAGGGAACACCTAATATGTTAGTAACAGTATGTGTGACTCTTTCCAATCATACAGTGACTATTCTTATAACATTTCAGATTTATGTTTAGAGTAATGAGTTCACTTATCAAAATACATTTCAGGCAACTCTTGGCATAAAATATAATCATATGAATGCAAATAAGTTGAGCATATGTTTTCTGAATTTATTTTGATTCATTTTAATCTGACCTTTGCTGAAACTCTCTAAACACTTGATACTTAGCTAGAAACTACAAGGACTATAAAGCACTATACAAGAACTACAAGGACTATAAAAAATGAGATTATTCTTCAATCTGTTAGTTTTTAAAGTAGTTACAATCTGACTGAGAGAACCACAGATATACACGCGACAAATAAAGGACTTGGATACATTTAAGATAATGTAGAAAAAGTGATGTACTTGATAGAACGTGAACAAAAAGTTATCAGTGTAGAGGGAGCCAGGAAAACGAAGTCTTTAATTATAGCTTATGATGGTATGCATGAAGTTCAGGAGTGTTTCTTTAACTTATTCCTAGGACTTGGGATATACTTAAAAATATAAAAACAAAAAACCTAAAGAAGAAATCTTATTTAGTAAGGTTGGTGCCTTAGTTTCAGTTGCTCTAACAAATTACCACGGACAAGTAACTTAAACAACAAACATTTATTTCTCACAGTTCCAAAGGCTGGAAAGTCTGAAATACAGCAACTGGCAGATTTGGTGTCTGCTGAGGACCTGCTTCCTGGTTCATAGAAGACTGTGTCCTCACATAGCGGAAAACTGAGAGAGCTCTCTGGGGTCTGCTCTATAAGGGCATTAATCCCATTCATGAGGGCTTCACTCTCACGGCTTAATCACCTCCCAAAGGCCCCACCTCCTAGTGCCCTCACTTTGGGGCTTATGATTTCAACATATGAATTTAAGGGGACACAAACATTGTAACAGTTGGTGACACAAAAAGCCTGGTATGGGCCCTGAGGTTGTAATGTAGGTAATGAAATACTTATGGGCTCTATCAACCATAAAGGGTGACACAAAGATGGAGTCCAAAAACCTACTGAGGAAAATTGCAACACTAGCAACTTCTCAGTTTTCATGACAGAGGGAGGGAGCTGTTCACCTGGGGAGTCCTTTGGAAGTCCTGTCTAATTGACAGATAGGACCTTTGGTGAGATTTATAACAGAGCCCAGCTGATAATCTGTATGTGAGTGCATGCGTGCATGTGTGCTTGCGTGTGTGTGTGTCTGTGATTTTAATTCCTTGGTTATGAATTTTAACTTAGTTCTTTCAAAAGGTGCTATCAAAAGTATATCAGAGTTAAAATGAATAAATAAATAAAAGCTGCGTGGATGGGCTCTCCCCACACAGGAGCTCCTCCTCCTTCCTTTCTTCCCAGTCTTCAATAGGACCCACTCTGGTAGTTCAGATGGATAAGGTGACTTTATAGACTGAAAACCATTTTTGGTCATGGATTTTGTCATATGGAGCCAGGACTGTTTGAAAATGAGGTGACAGTGTTGCTCTAACAGGCTCCTGAATTGCACTCTGACTTGGGTGACGGCTCCTCCCGGGCAGGAAACCCTGACATGTGGCTCAACTGATTTACCAGAAGCAGTAATTGTTTAATGTGAAGGTTGTCAAGTTTCATTTTCCTGGTGCTGCTGCGCTTGCAGAAATTTGGCTAGTGGGTTAGAGAAGAAGCCAACTGGGAGAAGAAATCAATGCTGTTTGAGTGCCACCTCCCATCCTCCAAGACACCTCTTAAAGCTCCGTGGATTTTTGTTATTCCCTTTCACTCCCTTCCCCGGCTGTCTTGTATTTTACAGCTTTCAATTTAAAGTCCTGCTTGAATGTCTTCAAAACCCAAGGTACTTATCTTAACACTTCCTGACACCTGCTAGATAATTCCACGTGGCTGGCCCACCAGAATCTCAATTACCTTCCCTGAGAAATCAGCGCCTTTTTCTGACTTATACATCCCAGTTAATTGCTGGACCGTATATACAACCACTCAGACATGAGCCTTCAAAGTAACTTTGGACACAGTAAAGGGAACTATTTTCATAGGAGAGTCAGGAAAACACCCAAAATGAAGTTTGAAGTACACAAAACATAGAAACCGTCTACATTTTGCTCTACATTTTACTCTGCCTAATAAATATGTAGTAAATACGTTGCTTATACCAGACTATACCCCAAATTTAGTTATGAAGTTCAAGGTAATTCTCAAAATCCTTAATTTCTTAAATATGAGTTATTTTCAGTGCTAGTAAATCAGAAGGTTAATTTAAAGAAACACGAGCATTAAAGAATGAGAATTTGCCAAATTTTCCAGTACTGTTGATGCCCTAAGAGTAAATACTTGTTTTAAACATCTTGGCAGAAATCCCTTGATAGTAGAGAGGATGCATTGATCCATCATGACTTTATTATGCTAACCATTTAGGCCATCAAAACTTCTCCTCCAATTAGTCATCTCTCTGATAATTATTTCCACATAAGCCTAAGGTAACAGGCAGGCATCAAAACAAATGGAGATAAAGCCATCTACTGCAGGGTATCATGAGGATTTAATCAGGGATTCTGGATGAACTGAAGCTAAGAACTGGACACACCTGGTGCGTGGCGTAAGCAACGCATATGCACCCTGACCACATTCAACATCTCTAACACGTCTGTAGGGCAATTCCACTGTTTCTGTGGCTGTTTGGAGAGCTGTTCGATACTGTCGGGAGGCAAGCAGGGCCATGACTTTATGTTTCATATTAAATTGGTACCACTTGAGATTTCACTCAGCACTTTGGGAGGAAGTCAAGTAACCTTAAAATTCCTACCTCAACCCCTGGATCATGTAAGTACAATGGGATTAAGCCAGTGCACGTTATTTTTTTTTTTTCCTGGTACTTCCTATTTCAAGAAGACAGATGCCTGGGCGTCTCAGACTGCAGGTGCCACCACTGCCATTGCACTCTGCTGCCTCATGGGGCGGGGGTTGGATGCTAGTTCTCCACTATCCACCCGTAGCTGTTGAGCTTCTGAGTCCAAGGAAAGCCCTGCGCAGGCAAGCCAGGTCCTTTAACAGAAGACTATGGCCCAGTATCTCTATTCTCTCTGAGCCAAGCTTAGCCACACACGTCCCACGCCAGGGCTCACCAGGCTGCAGCGCAAGATGCCCTGTTCCTTCAGTCTCATACACAGTCTTTCTCATCTCAGTCCCGCCACTCATCCAGCCCAGGTTCAGATCGCTGCCCTGATGGAACCTGAAACCATTCTCTCCCTTCCCAATTTTGTGTTTCCATCCCAGGGGCAAACTACTTTGCTTTCTGTCCACCTCTCCCTTTTTCTATGGTAACAATTTTAACTACCTATCAGAATCTCAAGATCTCAGCCTTCAGAAACTCACCCTGTGAGTTTCTGTACACTCTCCTTAAGGACAAAAAGGACCCAGGTCTTAGACATACAAATTTTTGTTTACCTTCCCATGTTGAATAATTTCCACTCTTCCTAATGTTCATCTCCATCTCAGAAACAGATTGGAGGTCTTCTCCCTGCAGCAGAGAAAAAAAACAAAACAAAACAACCAAAAGAACAATATACACACAAATTAATTTCTAAACGGGTCACTCTGCTACAGAGATATAAGAGCATCTAATGTTAATTTCTAAATGGGTCACACTGCTACTGAGATAAAAGGTGTGTGGCAAATCTGGGACAGGTAACAGAAGTTAAACTGCAGGGATAAAGGGAAGGTATTTGGAAATAACCCACCATGGGTAAAGAAGTTGGCTGAACATCTGAACTTGGCAGAAAAGTCAGTGGACAATGGTAGTTTTAGGTATAGTTTTTAGCTGACCAGAGCCAACCTATTAGCTTCGCACCCTGGGGAAGAAAAAGAGGTGTGTGTTTGTGTGTGTGTGTTTTGAACAAAGCAAACAAAATGTAAAAAAGCTTTTACCCATCAGGCCTAAGCAACTCTGATAACAGGCATAAAACATAAGGAAAGGGATAGCATTTTCCTACAGCAGGACTAAAGATAAGGTGTGGGGCCCAGAATAACAATGAAGGGTCAGTAACAGACCGCCAGTCAGCTAGTCACAGCAGGGGCAAGGGTAGCAGGTGGCAGAGGCAAACCAAGGGTAGCACGCTGCTGTAGTAGACCGCTATCTAAGTGGGCTCTGAATGATGGCTGAGCAAACGCAGCAGTCCCTGGGGCAAAGGCAATCCTGCAGGCAAATTGGGAGTGGTAGTTTGAGCAAATTCACCCCACAGCAGCAGCCCAAGAGTATTTTCAATTTTCAAAGTCATACAGATGAAAACCAAGAAAAAGTCTCCTGCTAAATAAATCATGAAATCGGTTGTAGGGACTCCCAGAGAGAGGTTAGAAAAGGGAGGAAACAGTAAGGATTTGAGGTCTCGGCACCATGCAAGTGGGGGTAAAGGAGACAGCGTTTTCAGGTCAAACTATTAAGTGATTTATTTGAACCCACACAGAAGTGAAGGCTGGTGAGATAATTTTTACATATTTAAATATCTCTAACAAGGTAGAATTTAAGCAAATTTTCATTTGTTTACCTCCCCTGTGACATTTTTCCTTGCAAGATGTCAAATAAATTGACCTTCTCATTTATCTCATGTGTGTGCTTGTATGAATTTGGTTGTCAGCTACCCCGAGCTGAACTGCAACTGGCTAAACTGGTAAAATTATTAGTTTTTAGGACTTCCAAGCCCGAGAATCCAAATCCAGAGCCACTGTAAACCAAGGGGCATTCACACAGTGGGCATGAATTATCTGGTGAGTCTTCTTTCACAATTTCCCTTTAATTCCCTTTCCCCATTTCCTACTGTAAAAATCTTAATCCAGACCCTAATTAACACCCATTTCTCTATCCAATTAGTCTCAGACACTGCTTCTATTATAGCTTTTCTAATTCCATTACTTCTACTAGGGATGCTTCTAAATCTTACCCATATTTCAAGGTCCAGCTCAACTATTACTTCCTTCATGAAAATTTTCTGTATCACTCACCCAGAAATTAAGCACCGCTTCCAGAAAGTCTTACAGCTGTTTATTTGTTACACAAATGAGGCTTCTTTACCTCCTTGTTTGGCAATGCGTGTGTGTGTGTGTGTGTGTGTGTGTATTATTTTATACATTATTTGGAAGGTTCTAGTGACAAGGACTACATCTTAAAATCTTGGCGCGGTGTTCCTTGCTCATGTTAACCTTCCCTCCCAGCCTATTTACCACCCATCTCATGCTGCCAGTTGCAATTTTATTACTTCTTTTTCTCTCAGAATAATTACTAATGCCTATGTAAGCTAGATGTCATATTCATAAAAATACATGAGGTTTGAAAGGGAACAAGATAAGAAAAGACAATTTGATTTGCACCAGATCATGTGTTCCCTCACTCAGGAATGTATTTGACCCTTCAAATCCCCTAAGTTTTAATAACTTTCGTCAGTTCTTTTCAAATACCCTTGCATTAGCCATAAGCAGAAAAGCTTGGAGAAAACATAAAATAATGATAAATGAGTTTTTGCACCGGTTCCCACATTATTCTCTTTTCTACCCAGACTTTCCATTACTTGAATAATATTTGATGAACACCATGTTGATGACTTCCAAGCAGATAATTCAGGATCAACCAGATAACTAAATGAGTCATGCTTTCATGTCAATACCACAAATTATACTATAGCTAAAAAAATTCCTTAAAGTACTAATTGGTTAAATTAACCATTGCTTAAAGGTATAAGCTTAAGTGGGGCCAATCTTCACGATCTTTCAATAGGCAGGTGCAACTGTGCCACTAAACATTCCGTCATATTTGCACATGTAAGGCCTCTACAGTCTTGCCAAATTCAATTCTATAATTTAAGAAGACAAAAAATAAAATAAGTGAAATTGATTTCACAAAAGGAAAATATATCTCATAGGCATGGGCTCAGAAATGAAACAATTTTCATTCAAGTTTCACTCATTCAAGTCATAAGATACTTGATCCTGAGCCATCAAAAAAAAAAAAAATTTAAGCTGGCCTCATTCCAGTTTCTATCAAGCTTCACTTATCATGTATGCTATCATGAGAATTAAATAAAATCATCCATACAAAGCTAAAAATGTCTAGGCTAGAGTCAGTGCTCAACAACTGTCAGCTATTACTATTACGTGGTAATGCTACATTTATACCAATACTATCTATTATTCCAAAATAAAACTGATGAAACTGAAAATACCAACTCTGCATTTTATTCCAGAGACTAAACTGTGAAGAACAGAAGAACAAGGATGGATCTAAAAGGGCTGCAATGATTTCCTAGGACTCCAATGTGTCAAATTTTGTATTTACTCATTTTGATTTTGAACATATGAATCTACTTTAAAAGCTTATCATTTGTGATCTTGAATAAGATCAGCATATAAACATGCCTGGTGATCTTGAGTTTCCAACTAAGAAAACAATATGTGAAACGTGCACTGAGAATAAAGTTGTAGCGCAGTCTCAGATCTACATCTGTGACAAATCAAGCTAACGTGAGAGCAGATTTTCACAGCAACGCAAAATCCTATGATCTTGCATTTACTTCACTTCTCTCTGCTACAAACATTAACCCTAGGTCAGTTCTTATATCCTCATTTTTGGGGGAAACATATAAGTATGGATGATTTACTATATTTTTTCATCACCTAATTGAATATGTTGGTATCATTTAGGGTAGGCACAGAGTAAAGCTCCTAAATGACTTACGGATGGGGATAATAAGCATTTAAATAAACAATTTATATTCTTGATAGTCACAGGAATACCTTTTTAAAAGAGAGCAAATGAAAACATTAAAAAACAAAACTTCTATTTCCTCTTATTATTAATTGAAGTGCTTTTCATTAATGGTGATAGAATAAATGCGTTTACTAGTTAGACTGTTAAGTGTCCATTATCAAGTGCCAATAAGCTGCAAGAAAGCTGCCCTTTCTAGTGTAGTGTAACCTGAATGCTTTCCACACTTCCATCAGCTCAGATAAGGTGCACCAAATTATCTTTCCAACTACAGTTGTGTCACCTGAATGCAGTTAACACCTTATTAAGTGTCAAGGCATTTCTACAGGTAATAAATTAGTCATGGCTCAGTACCTTGCAATACTTCTTTAGTACAGTACTTGATACACTTACTGTAGGCTATGGAAAATGCTAAAAACAATTACATAAATTCTTTAGAGCAATACAATTACAGGGATAATTTTATATTTGTCTTAGTGATGCTGACTGCACAAGCAGTCAGAGGGTGTAAGGCAATAAATTAAAGATGTCTCTTTTTATGACCACGGGTTCTTTTTTGGATTCAGGCAAAGTTCAGTGCCAGAAAGCTGATAGCGTATTTCTGAAATTTTTTTCATTAAATTTAAGTCACTAAACCCTTCCTTTGGAAGTTTTGTTCCCACTTTCCTACACTGAAAAATCTTAAGACAGAAAACTAAGTATAATCATGTTACATAAAAAAAAAATGCAAGACAAATGTGGAGCAGCTCTTAATATTTAATATGTAAGAGTAATTTTAAAATTTTATAGCCACTTTATATAAATAGAAACATCCTCATTTGAAAAAAAAAAATCCCTCTTCCATTTTTGTTCTACAAGTTAAAACCCACAGACTAACAACTTGTTCCACGAAGAAGAATGAATGGATCAAATATCTTTACTAAAAAATAAAAATATTGATAATTAAGTAGATTTTACACCCCCATACACAAATTTTTAAATAATCTTTTTGCATTTCTTCTGGGATTCAAGTTTTCTACCTGTTTTCTTTCCTTTCCCTTAAAGAATCATCGTCAATGACTGAAGGCCAGCACAGAATTTGTAATCTGTAGCAGCATCGGTTCTTGCAAGGGAACCGGAGAACCTTTCCTAGGTTCAGATGATAGAAGTTATAAGATTCTTGATTTCTTCACTAAATGTGAGCTCTAGTTCTGCTACAGATGTGAGTCGGCAGAATACACGCACACATTTGTAAAGAAGTCATTATCCGCAGATAAGCGTCTCTTTAGACTTTGCCTGCATACATTGTTAAAATGTAAGCAATATGATTTCTTCCTTTCCTTGTCAGAAAACTAGGCACTAGTATTAAATGCCACATAAATAGCTAATTGGGTGGAATGATCAGAAGATTACATAAACAACTTCTCAAGTACGAACCTCTGAGACAAGCTACAGAGGAATGTGGGTCAAATGTTTTCTCATCCTTTTCTGTGCATATAAGATTAATATTTCTTAATGAACTCCACCTTGGCAATTTTCAGCTTTTCCATTAAGCTACAAATCAGATCATGATCACAAAATCTCTTAGAAGGTTAAGATCCTTCTCATCTGCCTCCTCGTAGAACAGTTGAGAAATTAAAATCTAAAGAGGTTAAATGACTTGCTCAAGGTCACACAGTTAGACCCCAGACCTTACCATGGTGGTGCATGCACCTTCCAAAGAACCTTTGGGCACTATGTTCTATTACTTGTTTCTAAGCTTGGAAACTGGTAGATTAAAGCATATTTTTATAAACATACTGTTTGTCCTAAATTTAATACTGATTTTGCTTTGGTTCACATTATAGTAGCTGGAACGCTATAAAATACTTTCCCTATGTTGTGACATTTTTTGTCCTGTATGAGCTTTCAAAATATTTCTCCATTTTTTTAAAGATATGTTAGGAGTAAGCCAATAGATTCCTCATGAAGTTTCAGCAGTATTAAAATTATCCTTACAACTTGCAATTTTAAGTCAGTTTTTCTTTATACTTTTCTTATATGATTTATCAAATCCTAAAATTAACTGAAATTAAACTATAAATGCTGTGTTTGAATCTCTTTTTTCTCCAAATGGTAAAGCCTTCCTTAACACAAAGAACAGTTAAAGTGATCTATGAAAAAAAAAAAGACATCATTTGAGTAACAGTCATAAAATACTAAGAAAAAACTATTTAAAAAAGATTCTGTAACTTTTATAGTTATGGTACTTTTACATTATTTTTCCACAATGTTCAAATAATGAGGTTTAAACAGTATTTTTAAAAACAGACCTTTAGTTGCAATTAGTTCAAAATTGGGTTAAGGGATGCTGCACTTCAGAATTAGTGTTTAATTTCTCCTTTGGGTCAATGGTATTTCTCCCATATAGCAGTCCCTGGTGACTACAGGAATGATGAGTTATATACTAAACAGTTGCCTGTATCTATTTCTACTCTCAGCACTGTCCTTTGACAACAACTCTGAGATCTGATAGACAAAAAAGGTTAAAACTATTCTATTTGAATATCCAAGATAAGGTGCCTGTATTACTGCCAACATATTATTAATCAATTCATGAATGAAAATATACATTGACTAAGGCTGCAAGGACTGTTCTTTTGCACAATGATTATTAGCCCTATTGTTGATGTAATTGCACTTCTAGAAATATATAGTATGGAAATCAAGATATAGTCAAAGATTTATTTTAAAATGTTTATTGTAGCATTATCTAAAATAAGCAACAAATGAAAAAAAATCCTTAGAAGTTAGAGAATCCTTGACAAGTAAATCATGGCACATAATTCTGCTTTATTACTTTTGCTTATTTTTCAATCTACCCTTAATAAATACCTGTTATTCTTATAACTGTAAATAAAGGCTTTGGAATAATTTTAAAATGTCTTTTCAATAAAACTAAAATTGAAGGGTTCAAGAGAACCACAATATTACATTTGCCATTGTCAGAAGCTATGCTGCGAATGTATACTGAGAGAGATTGTATTTTCCAAGGAGGACCACTGCAATATATCTCATGGCACATGCTCTATTATAAGATGACCTCTAGTAGTGAGGTCTTAGTCCCCTTCCCTTGAAACTTGGCTGACATTTGGTGAGCACCTCTACCAGCAGAGTACACTGAAACCAGAGTACATTCAAATCTTTAAGATTTCCAAGACTAGGTTATTAATATGCCATGCATGTTCACCTTGGCTTTTTGTTTGTTTTAAGAAAGTTCTTTCTTCAAAGTCTGCCACCACACTATGAGGAAATATAATCTAACCCATGTGGAGACACCACACGTTGATGCCTCATTTGGGTGCTCTGGCCAACAGCTCGGGCTAAGGTCCCCAAAATTTGTCAGCAACAACCACCAGACATGGGAATAAATAAGCCTAGGGACGAATCCACATCCCAGCTATCTAGTATCTTTCTTTGAATTTTCCCAGTTGAGGCCCCAATCTGTGCCCTTTCCAAATTCTTGAAATGTGAGCCATAAAGTGGTTATTGTTATGCATGACTAAGACAAGGGTGGTTTGCTTGCATCAATAAATATTAGGAACATATGTCTCTTCCCAAGAGAAATAGTCACTTGCTTTCCAATAAAAGAGAAGAAATAAGAAATTAATAAAGCATTCAACTCTCCAAGTACCTGACAGAGCAAATCAAAAGTTTGCAAACATCACTATGAGTTAATAAAATAAAATTGACATTTTTTTTTAAAAAAAAACAAACCATCTTGCTTTAAATGCTTAGAATCAAAATTGAATTTTCAGAAAATACTTGAGTACTTTGTGAATTCTTTGTAAAAGAAAAGTCATAAAACTTCAACCTAAATGTTGAAGTCCTTGATTTCAGCCTCAATTATCCATAACAAAAACTAACTAGGAAAATAGAAGAAAAGAGAATACTGTATTTTCACTTTTAGATTATGTACAGCAGGACATAAGAAAATGCTACAGTAAAATAAAACATGAGTTCTTGAGGATGCAATTGTCTTTAAAAACTTTTAAATATAATCTAAACCACATTTCCTAAGACACTAGGGTCACAAGGTGACTAAAATGCAACATTTTTTAGTACTACCATAATGAGAAATTACTATATCTAATGATCTAACATCCATCAGATTAATATAGAACAAGGGGTATTATTTGCTGTAAATGTGTCATTTGATACTCTGTGATCCAATCTGAGTATAATTTACTTGTTCCTTTAGGTTAGTGATTGTTGTCCCACCTGGACACATAAATGTCAGAAGCAGCAGATGAGACTAATTAAATAGTTCTTTATTATAAAATAGTTGTAATCTAAAAGGTCATTAAATCATTCATTCATACAGTAAGATACATATTTAATAAAGAGTAAGTATAGGGTATTAAGAGACATCTAAGAAAGTCTTGGGCTGGGAATAGGAAGAAAAGCTCCAGGTTGGTTTCTAAAAAGAGATAATGTCTAAGTTGAGACTGACCTGAACAGCAAATAAGACTGCACTGCTGAATAAAGAGATAAGTGATAAAATGTCCCAAGTGAAATTACAGCCTATGTAATAAAAGCTCAAAGGATAAGAAAAAAGTATGATGTATTGAGGAAACTCTAAGAAATTTAGTTTATCTGGAGCTTAAACTATGAGGAGAGGAGCAGCTGCTGATGAGACTGAACAGGGATGCAGGGCCAGAATATGACACCCCCCCCCCCCACATCATTCTGTATTTGGTTTTATTCTAGGACTCTGAGTGTTTTAGGTACGGAAGTGTCACAATCAGACTACTTCCTATCAAGATCTCTCAGGACAGAAGCAAAAAGATCAATCGGAAAGTAGTTTGCATTGATCCAGGAAAAGCACAACAGTGGCTTCAAATAAACTAGGGAGAATGGAAATGCAGAGAAATGGATGGAAAAATTCCAGTGATGTTAAGGTTAATATCCAGTGATGAAGTCTGTTGTTGACTTACTGGCTGTGGGACTGAGGAAGAGATTAGGAATTGAGAATGTACCAGAGTATCTGGCTTGAACAACTGAGAACATGGGGGTGTCAAGCTCTGAAATGAGGAAAACAGAGTATTTGGTCAGGGTGGGGTTATGAAGAGGCATCAATTTTTAGATATGTTGACTTTGAAATGTCTATGGAACATCCAAGTGGAGATATTAAGGAGACTCCTGTATCTGGAGCTGAGGGGAATGATTCATTCTAGAGTTAGTAAGTTGGAGACCAGTGGTTTACAGATATGGTACTTGAAACAACATGAATGAGTGAGATCATCTTGGTAGAGTATGTCAGGTGAGAGGTATATAGGATGAAGTATGTGGAAACCAACATTATTTATGGGCAAGGTAAAAAAAAAAGAACATTCATAAGATGGAGAAAAGGAACAATCATAAAGGTAAGAGGATGTCCAAAAGAGTGGAGGGTCATAGAAGTAAAGAAAATAGAACTGTTTGCTAAGGAAGGATTTGTCAATAGCAAAAGAAACACTGGAAAAAATTCTTTGAATTTAGTCTTTCTTCTGGTTAGTCCCAAACATTCAAAATGGTTTTGTCTCATCTTTGTCTTTAGATTTCTACTAATTTCAAAAGGTGAACCTGTTTAATTATAGGAATCATACATGCAGGGATACTTGAGATAGTGATTTTTTATTATTATGATGCTATTCAAAATACACCGTATTAGAAAAAAATGATATAATAGAATCTTTTTTTCCCTAAAATTCCTTCTGTAGTTATTGCTATAATAACATAATTTAATAATTATTAATTTGCCACAAGTTTCTACTTTGAAAATAGGTAAACAGAGGCAGAAAGACATTTAATGATCTTCTAAGGTTCCTTTAAGTACAGGAAATGGTCTTTGGATGGGGACTCATATATTCTGATACACAGTCCTGTGAACACAGCTCTAAAAAACATCAGGCAAAGCAAATAATCTTGTTAATTTCCTGCGGAATATTTTTATAATTCATTTTTATAATTCCCATTATTCAGCCTTTATCATTTTTAACTAGACACAAACAACTTTAGAGTTTCATATAATTAAAAGTTTTACACTTTGTGTGTGATTCTTTAAAGCCTTCATCAGCTTGTCAATTAACAAACAAACAAAAAATCTGATTTATTCTAGTTATGCCTGGAAGCTGAAGTTCCTAATAAAAAGGCTTCTTACATAAATAAAAGTAAATGCCTTAAAGAATTGACTTCCCCCAACTTCCAGAATTATAAACCAGTTATTGCTCTTTCTGAGTACATTCGATACTTTCTAAGTGCAAAACAGAGAAGGAATTTGTTAATCCCTCCTGCCCTGTAATATCTCTGTGTTTAACCACACTGATCTATGTAGAGTTTCAGCAGGTGGATAGCAACGGTAGACATGCAAACCAAATTGACTCTCATAACTGCTGCAGATACCTGCTATATATTTATCAAGGTTAACTCACCACATCCAGGGGAAGATAAACCCAGGGCACGGTCAACAAAATGCACTCATTGGCCACATTTAGGCCTGAGCAACTAGAAGAGATAAGTAAAACAAGGGAAGGTAGTTTTCACTGCTTAAAAGTCCAATGCATTTTATTCAAATGCAATATATAAATAAAATAAATTTATCCATCTAACATTATATTATGAGGTGAGTAGGTGGCTATACCAGATAAGACATACCTAAAGATAACAAAAAATTAACAAGTACCACAACAACAGAAAAGACAAGAGAGAGTGATTTAAGGAATTATTAATTGTCAATAATCTCGATGGATATTTGCTGAGTTTCTAACCTTAGTGGTAAGCCCTAAGGAGAAATATATAAAATGTCATGATCCCACCGTTGAGGGCTTTACAGGAGAACTGACTTACAAAAGGAGAAAACTGGAAGGGTCTTTATCATAATACAGCATGTCAGGAGGCACTCTTGGCTTACACAACAATCATGACCTTTCAAACCTTCTCCTTATTCCTTCCCCAGATATCCACTCTCCCATCTCCAGCCATGACTTTAAGGGCGGTATGCCTCAGACCCAGTTCCAAAGACTGAATCATAATTGGTCAAGGAAATCATCCTTCACTGATTTCCCTGGCCAGTGAATGGTTGCAACACGGGCATATGATACAAGCTTATCCAATGAGATAGGAGAATTTTGCTGGGATCTTCTGCAAAATGCTTCTTCAATAATAAGAATAATGATATAGGAAGAAGTCCCTGTTATCCCACTGGATCTTGTTTTATTTATGATAGGATATCTGATTCTACTGCTGCTATTTTGTGGCCATGAAGGCTGCTAGCCTGAGGACTAGAAAATGTACTGTAAACAGTAAGGAAAGGAAAACAAACACACACACACATGCATATACGCATACTGGCTACTGCTGATGTCTCCACACCATGAGCTTTCTGTTATGGCAGATAATAAGCTGTCAATGCTGTTTAAACCATATGAATCAGTTTTCTGTTTATGCTGCCAAATGCATCCTAACCAATATAAACACTCTTAATTCTCAGACAAGGTAACAGAGACCCTAGAGCTAAAGAGACCTGCCAGATGTCAGGCAACTAGTTATATCATATATTCTTAGCAGCCAATCTCCTTTTAAATCAATAGCCATCACATCTGAGATGGCTCCTCTCCACAAATGCTAACCTGACCATGCTGAATTAAGGAAGTGTCCCTGTTTCTGATCAATTACCTTGGTTTGGAAAGCACCATCCCATTTCAATTACTGTCTAGCACAAGACTTACTGATTAGCCAGAAATAGGTATGCTCATCATGTACTAAAATCAAACTGTAAGTTTCCATAAAATACATTCTGACATATGGAACCATGTTTAGCCATGTGGTGACTCTTACCATTTCATCTGGCAAATGTAATGCCTTGAACCTTTAATAATTTGAAAGTTATTAAAAGCAAGTTTGATATAAGTCCCAAAATACCATAAGGCTCATTCTTGATTCTATAAATATATGATTAGAGCTTAAGAAGACCCTGTTTTCATTTATTTTTGGAATGATGTGATATACATCAATTGATGCTTAAAGGAACAGGGTCAAAATTCAACAGTATTTTTCAGTGAATATAATTCTCCAATAAGCGTAAATCCTAAAATAAAATGTATTACATGGAAGGGTTGGTATATGGTGTCAATGTTGAAGGCAGTGGATCATAAGGAGTTACAGACCAACTATGGTGAGAAAGGCAAGCATGTGAGGGGATGAGGCATTAGTGGCCATGGGTGACTGACTATATACAGGGAAACTGATCAAATAAGTGAGTATACTAAGGATAGTGGGAGGCATGTTTTTATCAGGAGGAAAAGAGAGTTACAAATGTTTAAAGGGAGCAAAGTAGAATAAACTGCCAGTGGTGTTGGACTGGAGTTGAAGTTACTGGCTTTCAGTATCTATAGATAGAAATAAAAATAAGTGTGTCAATGTATGTTTTGCACATCTGTATACATATTGACATATATATGTACACACACACGTAGGTAAGCACGTATATCTGTACAGTATTTCCTAGCTTGCCTACTGAGAGCTTGGAGCAGTGACACCCCAATAGAATTGAGCACACCTAGCAACCAGATCATAAAACAAAGGCTCCTTGAAGAAATGATTGATACCAGGGCTTCGACAAGGTTAAGTATAAGATAAGCCTCAAATATCTTGTTGTGTTAGAATGTAGGAAAATGATCAGAGAATTATGAGTACTTGGCAAAGGGACACAGAAGTCAGTTTGAATTCCCACTGGCCAAACATTGGAAATTTGTGCATAAAATAAATAATTGAATAAAATAGGAAACTGAGTCCCTACTGATATTAAGAAATAAAAAAGAAATTTAAGTTTGATGAGGAACAGAATATTTACATACTTATAAAGTGCTGACCTATAAGACACTTTATAAAGAGGAAAAAGATAACTTTTCAGCAGAAAATATTGATGGACACCACCCTAATCAAGCAATCAAAGAAAACATCGTCAGCAATGGAACAAATAAAAATCTTGCAACAACTGACAGAATGACAAGAACACAGTATTAATTCTGTGACATTCCTACAAAAATATGCATAATCTAAATCTAATCATGAGGAGATCGTTTTTTAAGTGTAGGTTTTATTGTTATTCAGGTATGGTGAGGTCAACACACCAGGAGACTGCCATTGAAAAGACAGTTTGTTATTCATGATTCCTAAGAGGATGCGGCATGCCATGCCATGCAGGGCCACAGGGGGAAGCACCAGGGCAGGAACATTTATTGTAATCTTTTCATGGAAGGTAAGGCAAAGCATAATAGGCAATAGGCAGGTTTGAGACTGGCTAGTTCAAATAATTTCTGCAAGCTATAGAGTATAGGGGCTGTCTCTAGTGTCTTATATCTAGCCCTGGAATGTTTGAAAAAGAGAAATATGACCTCCTATAGTGCAGTATAGTAGAGGAGGTGGTTTTCCATACTAGCTGGAGCTTATTATGAGCTCTGAATAGGTTGCTGTGCATATGAAAGACGCACTCTCTGGGAGAGTTGCTTGCTATCTGTAAGAACTGGCCTGCCCTGGGAGGGCAAATCTCTCTCTGTCAGGGAAGTCCCCCAAAGCCAGAACATCAAAAATATACAAAAGAAGCACACACAGTTAATACAGAGGTTTCAGACAAACTCATATTGAAGGGCATTTTTTAAAAACTGTAACCTTCTAAAGTGTCAAAATCATGAAAGTCAAAGGAAGACCTAGCAACTGTTCTAGATTAAAGAAAAGTAGAGACCTGAGAACCAAATGCAATGTGTGAAGTAAATCCTTTTGCTGTAAAGAGCACTACTGAAACAACTGATGATGTCTGAATGGGGTCTGAGGGTGATACGGTCAGTTTCTGACTTTGATGATTGTACTGTGGTTACATAGGAGAAATGCCGTTGTTTTTAGGAGATCCCATTGTCTAGGGGGAAGCTCTTGGTATTCAACTTGCAACTTTCCTGTAACATTTAATATGTTTTAAAATCAAACATATATGTCCATATATATATGAAAATATAACATGAATGAGTAAAGGAAGATGAAATCAGCATATCTGAAATTTAGAAAATACTCTTAGAACTCACATCTTGAATCTTGAATTTCTCCTGCAGACTACAACTGCCTCAGACACATTCTCACATTTGTTTCACAGCATGAGTGCAGGTATTTCAGCTTTCAGTGTGGAACGACAGGAAAACAAGTTAAAGGAGTGCGGACAGGGTAGATCTCAGCCAAGCAAGACTGCTAACCAAGGCTCAGGCTGCGCCAGGTAAACACCTCAGAAGTTAGTAGCGTAGGCTGGGATGAACCACTTCAATTCCATCTGAAAGAAGGCACGAAGAAAGCGACAAAGAATGAGTAGCAGCTGTAGACTTTATGAAGGTTTAGAAATACAGATAAGACCCTACCACTTCCCTGTCTCCCTGAGATTCTCCCTTCTTCCATGGACAGATCTTAGCCTCTTTGGCTGCTCTAGTCCTGTATTTTCAAGGTTGTTGATTACCCATGACTACACTCTGGCTATTACTTCCTCATCAGTCTTCCCACTGCTTCTCCTCAGCGGGAACATAGAAGAACTGGAAAAAGCAGGCTGATTTTTGCTGATCCCTAAGCATAACAGAAGGTTTGGCTTCTCTCTGGGCTTTGATCTTTAATACAAGTCTATGTTGCCTTATTCTGTTCTTGGTTTTTATCTGAGCAAGGTTACAAGCCCCTGTACAACTCTTCCAGGATGTGTTTTTCTGTATCACCATCCCTCCAGATACTTTGTATTCTGCAGGTCAGCAAAAACCTTAACTCCTTCCAGAGATATCACAGAGTAGGCCATGTATTCTATTTCAATGACCTAGGTCCAATTTTCAGAGCTAATGCAGTTGATCAGGATAAAGGAATCTTCTGTACATCAATTAATACCATGTATTAGTTGTGGCAAGATAATGCCTCCTTCCTCACTTGCATCTACTTTCTGCAACATAGCACAACCCACACCACTCCTGGAAACCTGAACAGAATATTCATTTATTTAGCAACAATTTCCTGAGCATCTACTATTAGCCAGGCACTATACTGAGCATTTAGGCTATATCAGGGAGCAAACCAGAAACAAATCACTGCTCATTTGGGGTTTATACCTAGCAGAAAAGAAAATGAATAACAACAAGCACAATTAATGAGCATCTAGAAGGTGATAAAAGTGATAGCAGAAAAAAAAATGCAGATCAGGGTAAGGAGGATTGGAGTTACTGGGTTTGGAACATGCAAACTGCAATTTTAATTTTTGATTAGGAAAAGAAGAGGAGACAGATTCTTAAATTATTATAACACGAGATTGTGATAAGAAGTAGTTAATTTTAACAATAGAAATGTTTGTTTGTATCACAGATGTTTTGTCCTGAAGTCTCTATACCCATGTTCAGGGAGGGGAAAATGGAAGGAACTGAGACAAGGGAATAGCAGAATAATCAACAGAACTTTGCAAAAATAGCAGAGGGTTATAGTGGCTAAGGAAGAGATGAGGGAGGGAAACCTTGGAGGAAGAATTCCTTTATGCCACCCAAGATGAAGTCAGAATCACCTAACGGGTGGTAAGAAGAAAGAAAGCACAGACATCTTTTGCACCCCCCTAGAGTCCATCAGTCTTCTTGACTGCTAAAGTAAGATTTTTCTGGAAAATAACCTTCTTTTCCTGCCTTACTTGTCAAGGTTACTAATGACCTCCAAGTTACCACACCTAATGGCAAACTTTCAGTCTTCATCTTACTTGACTTCTCAGTAGCATTTGCATAGTTGACTCCTTCTTCCCATTAAAAACCCTCTAATTACTTAGCTTCTGAGTCTCCACACACCGTTTCCCTTCAGACTCTCTGGTTCCATTTCTCAATCTCCTTTGTTGATTCCTCCACACCTTCTCAACTTCTAAATAGTATAGTGACCCAGTCCTCTGTATCTATATTCATCTCTGAAGAAACTGTACCCAGGCCCAAAGTTTTAAACAACATCTCAGTAACAATGGCAGCGAAATTCATATCTCCATCCCACAACTTGGCCTGCTATTTAACGTTGCTACTTGGATGTCCAATGGCCATGTCAAATTTAACATGTCGAAAACCAAATGCCCGATTTTTCCCCCACACACCAGTTCTTCTCTAGACTTTCCCATCTTAGTAAATGGCAACTTCGTTCATCTAGTTGCTCAGTCTAAAAACCTTGGGTTCATCCTTGGTGTTCCTCAGGTACCAAGAATACTCCCTTCTCAGGGACTTGGCATGTGCTGATCCCTTTGCTTAGAATTCCCTCCCTCTTCCCCTCCATTGTTCACTCTACATTCACATCTCAAATGTTGCCTCCTTCAAGAGTATGTATCTGATGACCCTTCTAAAAGTAGGATCCTCTGCCATATTGAGCTCATTGCTTTATTTTTCTTCACAAAGTTTTCACTACTTGATGTACATTTCATTATTTATTTGTTGCCTATATCCACCTATTAAGGGAAAAAAGCTCCATGACAGCAGCGATTTTAATTTTGTGTATCTCTATGACTGAGAATAGTGCCTGTTATATAGTAGATATTCCATAAAAATTTTTCAAATGAATGAACAAGAGAAATAAGGTTATATAATATAGGTACAAGATGTACGCAGAGTTAGGCTGAGTGTTTAACGGAGATCAAGATGTTCCCTCTATGTTGCTATCTGAAAGCAAAACCACCTGGGACTTGTGAGCGATTGCAACAAAAACCATAAGTAAAGCTTAATGAATGCTCATAATCCTTGGGAGAACTTCTGACTGTAGATCTTTGCTGTCCAAGAGGATAGTCGTTAACCACGTGTCTACTTAAATTTAAATTAATTAAAATTAAATAGAATTTAAAATTCAGTTTCTCAGTTGCACTCACCACACCTCAAGTGTTCAATAACCACAGGTAACCAATGACTACCATACAGACAATTTTCATCACTGTGTAAAGTTCTACTGAATAGCACATGCATTCACCACACCTAAAGCTTACAGTTATTTAGCTCTTTTCTTCCCTCACAATTTGCAAAATGTCAAAAAGTCTGCTTTTAGGTATTTCATTATTCTCTTTCGGGTGTTATTACAACGTCTCAAGGGATCCACTTCCAGAAAAGAATGTATATGTATACAAAGAAACACACACACCCCTACGATTTTTTTCTGAGAGGAAAAAAGTCTTGCTCACTTTGGTCTTTTGTCACTACATATTTTATACAGTTTTATTTCACTGAACTTAAAAATATTTTTGAATGCCTCCTATATTAAGAACCCCATATTTGTCCCTCAAGGGATAAAGAGTATACACATACAATTAAATGTGCAAGATGGCTTGGAGAAGGAAATAATGATGTTGAAGCCTGTTACATACTATATTCATGACCTAAACTAAAATGGTGGCTTGGGCAAAGAATCAAAGAACCTCAGCCGAAATTAAAGACAACAGAGTAGAAAAGTTAGCAAGACTTATGTACTGACTGCACATGGATGACGCGGAAGAATAAAAGTCAACTCTATTTCTTGAGTTGTGTGGGTTACTATGTGTACTGTGCTGGCATTAAAGGTAGCCAAAGCTTAGGAAATTGAAGTTATTACTGGTAAAACCAGGTAAATCAGGTGTGAAAAAGAGTTTTTAAGGGATCTAATAATATTGATTTTGAAACAATAATGGTAAGATATTCAACTGAAAATATTTAGTCAGCAGTTGGACTAGAGGGCAAAAGGTTTGGAAATCATCTGTAAAAATCTGCAAGAGTGAATGAAAAATAAGAAGGGAAAGCTAAAATGTGTATGTTTTTTCCTCTTCATGGGCACCAGCACCTTCAAATATTTTCAGTCTATAATTATGCCCTCCTCACTACTATGTCCATCCCCACCCCCGAGTCAATGTTTGCCAGTTTTCACTAGGTCTCTCTTCCAAGCTTTCATCGTAAATCAAACTTTCTATTCATAGCATTATGGTCTTGTACTCCAGTGAAGTCTCATAATTTGTCTACTTCTTTGTACGATCTCCTAATTACCCTGACAAACAGAAAAGTATTTTTATACTGTGGAGCTGTACATGCAAAGTTTGTATATTTTGGAACACAGCCCAGTTAAACTGTAGTAACATAGCCCATTAATGTATAGTTGTTTACATGCATCTCAGGCAATTAAGGGTGTCTTTCAGGTTTAACAAGTACCACAAAAACAACTGAGAGTTTGTAGTATAAACTCTGTGGACTGATGGTTGCTTTTGATGTTGAACCTGAGAAATACAGCATTTTATAAAAGAAGTAAGAGGAGTAAAGAGGTCCGCTTTGCTAAAGATAAATGATGTCTACATATTTCTGTGAGGTTGTGGCACAGTAATTTAAATTACTACATCCCTTTATGTTGAATGTGTATTTTTATGCGCAATTTTTACATTTAATACAACTTCTTTTTAAGAACTTAGCTCAACAAGACTATCAGTGAATCAGGACTTGAGTGGCCATAGTTCGTTTCAAAAGAAGCAAAACAAAACAATATAAAAATCAACAAAAATTCAGATAATTTAGATGCCATTTAAGAAGATTGCGTGATTAAGATCACTTATTCATTGTTAAACAAATGAGTTACTTTCGTGATAAAAGGACAGACCGGCAAGGGCGCTGCACAGACGGGAAGCTTAGCCTTGTCTAGCCCATCAGGGAAGCTCCCTAGAAAGGAACTGCTCATCTCAGTCCTGAAGGATGAACTGTATCAATCTGTAAGAGGAGGAAGAAGGAAGAAATCTAGATCTAGGCAACGGATCCTATTCTCACAACCTCCCATCCTTAAGAAAAAAGTGTAATAAAGCCTTATCTGTGGCTTTCCAGAACTTTATATGAGCTGCCTGAAAGTTAAAATCACAAGTATAAAAATATATGGTTCTCTTAAATGAAGTAAATGAAAGTTAAAACCTTCGAATGATCTTAATATGTGAGATACAGGAAGATACACTAACCACTCCAAAAACTAGGGAAAATTATTTTTAATAAAATACAAATAAAATTCTTCCATCTGGTCTTTTGGAATGGCACTAATCACCTGGAGTTCATTTTCTCCACTTGGTCACATTTCTCAAAGACTCAAAGACTCAAAAACCATCCCCAAGGGACAAGAAAATAATTGATAAAACTATCATCTTCTCTTAAGGAAAAATGTTTCCAGAGACTCTTAATATTTATAACCCCCACTAGAAAAACTGTATTATAAAACTCTGGGAAGAATTGATACATATGTCCAAATACTAACAAAAGTAAATGGCAGCTAGAAATTCTACAATTTTGGTGTGATTTCACAGTTGCTCTTACTCAGGTTACTTTATCATTGGAATCTTCCTGTTGATTCTGGACCATCAAAATGACTAAAAAGCATTTTTGAACTGTTGCCTGTTTGGGATGCATTTTTGTGTTTATGAATATAACATGTACAGTTTTAAAGTCCAACCTACATTAGAAAATGTGATTAAAAATTTTGGTCTTTTGCTCCTGGAAGGAGACTGTCATTAGGGAAGAAAAAACTCTCTCAAATGTTTGCAATATTATTACAACACTTAAAATCATTTTAAGTATAAAAACAGCAAAAATATAAAATTAAGTGAAATATAATTTAAAATATTAACAATTCCCATCTACCTTAAAATTTAATGATAAAACTCAATATAGCTAATCATCATAGAAATGCAAATCAAAACTACAATGAGGTATCACCTTACACCAGTCACAATGGCCCTCATTAAAAAGTCCACAAACAATAAATGCTAGAGATGGTGTAGAGAAAAGGGAACCCTCCTACATTGTTGGTGGGAATGTAGTTTGGTGCAGCTATTATGGAAAATAGTATGGAGATTCCTTAAAAAACTAAAAATAGACTTACTATATGATCCAGCAATGCCACTCCTGGGCATATATGCAGAGGGAACTCTAATTTGAAAAGATACATTCATCCTAGTGTTCACAGCAGCATGATTTACAATAGCCAAGACATGGAAACAAACTAAATGTCCTTCAACAGATGACTGGATAAAGAAGTAGTGGTATATATCTACAATCGAATACTACTCAGTCATTACAAAGAATAAAATAATGCCATTTGCAGTAACATGGATGGAACTGGAGAGCATCCTTATAAGTGAATTAAGCCAAAAAGAGAAAGAAAAATACCACATGATATCACTTATAGGTCAGATCTTAAAAAATAAGACATGAATTTACAAAACAGAAACAAACTTACAAACATAGAAAACAAACTTATGGTTACCAGTCAGGGAAGGGGGTGGAAAGGGATAAATCAGGAGTTTGGGATTTGCAGATACTACTATATACAGAATAGGTAAACGACAAGTTTACACTATATAGCACAGGGAACTATATTCAATATCTTGTAGTAATCTATAATGAAAAAGAATATGAAAACAAATATATGTATGTATATGTATGACTGAAACATTATGCTGTATACCAACTGACACAACATTGTAAACTGACTATACTTCAATTAAAAAAAAGAAACAAAATAGAGATAGTAACCATATCTACTTCATAGAGTGGTTGTGAGGATTAAACAAATTAAGACATACAAATAATTTACTGTAATACAGTACTTACTATAGACACACACACACAAAAATTTAATGATAAAAATTAATCAACCTTATGTAACCAAATCATTTTAATGAAACACTAGCTATGGATTCAGAGACAACTGGCTTTGAATCCCTGATCCATCTAGCTATATAACTTTGAGCAAATTTCCTCATCTCCTTGAACTTTAGTTTCTTAATCTGTAACATGAGAGAAATAATCTCTAATCTGTAAATTTTATTTTAGAATTATACAATAAATTATATAAAGTATCTATACAATTTTTGAAGTAAACATTAATGCCTTTTCTTCTCCTTTTCCCCAATGTATCACCTTGAATTCCATTAGTGACAATAAAATCCACTACTAATATAGGGAAAGCAACATGTTAGTAAGGACCACATTACAAACACACTTAACCTCTCCATAATTGAATTAATCCTGTTTATTGATTTTAAAATCTCATTTGTTCACAAAATATTACCCTACATGAATGTTGTCCAAATTGACATTTACTTATTAGGAAATAGCTGATAAACTGAAAGCATATTTAAAGATTTTGTGAGCATTCAAATTTTGTTTTATTTTTTCAACGCAGCATATGAAGATGATGATTTCTAAGGCCAAATTTTAGGATGAAAGATACAGAGTCATTATATTTTCCTCAAATATTTTCATACAGTTTTCATTTTAAAATAAACTTGCATTTACCTACACAGAAGTCCCTTTATATATAGATTTGGTTGGGTTCTGAAACTTCAGACTGACACCCAGCAGGTTATCATTATCACCTTCTGTTGGTGACTGTTGGTGGTATTAGAGTCTCTTGGGGCTACAGCTTTACTGATATCCACCAAAAGTTTATCAGCTGAAAATCTGAAGAGGATGTGCTAGGTATTACTACCAAAGGATATCAAGATAGCCTACTTAAAAAGACTTTGAAAAGATTTCTGGCTTTGTTGGAGGTCACAAATTTCTGATCTGTTTTTCACAGCACTTTTTACATTCATTTATTTTCGGGGGGAGGAAGGTAATTAGGTTTATTTGTTTATGTACTTTTTTTTTTTTTAGAGAAGGTACTAGGGGTTGAGCCTAGGACTTCATGCGTGCTAAGATGTGCTCTACCACATTGATCTATACCCGCCCCCCATATGTTTTTTTAGATTCAACTTAGATCTTGTGTATCTATAGCGTGATTATAGCATGAAAGTGAACCCATAAAATTACTGATATTTACAAACTTTATGATGATTTTATAGAAGATGAGAAACTAGAGTTTAAATCAAAAGGATGCGAGAAGGATAATGATTTTTATGAAAGTGCTCCTTTTTTAAAATGAGATATAATTCACATACAGCATATTAGTTTCAGGTATACAACATAATGATTCAGTATATGTATATACTGTGAAATGATCATCACAATAAGTCTAATTAACATCCATTATCACATATCAATAAATGTTTTTTCTTGTAATGAGAACTTTAAAGATCTACTCTCCTTTTCATTATAAACCTAAAAAAAAAAGTATTCAAATAAAAACTAGAGATCATGAAATATTTTGGCTATAGTCCATAAGATCTATTGAACCCAAATAGTTACCATTTATTATATCACTTCCATAATATTATGGAAGGTGTTTGAAGTATATTTTACTCTTTAGCTGCTACAATAAAGCTACAAGATGGAATGGTTATCCTTATTTAATAGATAAAGAAACTGAAGGTCAGAAGCTTAAGAAATTTGCTCAAGATCACACGATAACTGAAGAAATCATTTAAATTCAGATTTTTCTAAATCTAAAACCCAAGCAGTGTCTCCAATATTAGGAGCAGAGTTATAATTATTCAGTGTTTTTATAAATAAGATCTCAGGTTATGGCCACAAAATCAAAACCACTAAAGAATTAAGTATATTTGTTATATCTTAGAAAGATTCTAAGTTGTAGTGAAATCAGAAGTAGATTCTGATTCCAGAAACTGGACTAATCCAAAAGTTTTTAGGTAACATAATTATTATGTTTATTATTAACTGTGTAAATTTCAACAAGGCAATTGACTTGAGAAGAAAACTTATTACTGATAATCTAGCGCAGTCTATTCACGTGCTAGAATTCTATCATATACAAGCAATTTCCTAGATTTTTTTGTATAGACTTCAACTTTTTTAACAATTACGAGTTATATGAACAATATATGCTAATGGATAAATATAAATAATACAGAAGGTCTAAATTAAACTAAAATTTCTTCTCTCCAAATATATAGCTCTACTCATCCAGAAAAGAGTAGTTTCTTTAGTCTGTATACAGAAGGGCTCCATCTTCCATATATTTAGAAAGTTTTTATTAAATTATAAAATATATAGAGAAAAGTACACAATTCATGTATAGGTAGCTAATGAGTTATGCCATGTAAGCTTCACCCAGATTCAGAAATGGAATATTACAGCTATCCCAGAAGCCCCTTTCATACCATTTCCCAAACACTACTCTCTCCTTCCTCCCCAGGGATAACTCTTATCTGAATCCCAACACCATAACTTATTTTGCCTGGATAAATGGGATCACACGAAATGTGTTATTCTGTTGTCAGGCTATTTATATCCAACATTATGTTTGTAAAATTTATCCATGGTATTGAATGCAGTAGTGGTTGACTTAATTATTTTATTACTATGAAACTTAATATATAGAAATACAGAAGTGAGATGTATATGGAATACATTATAATACATAAACATATTACAATTTATGTATCCATGCTACTATTGATGGACATTTGGGTTGTTTCCAGGTTTGGGCGATTATGTATAATGCTGATATAAACACTAAGTCTTTTGATGAATATATGTTGCATTACTTGGGTATTTATACAGAGGTATAACTGCTGGGTCATACCATTTATTATGCTCAACTTCAGGAGACAGCATCAGCTTTTCAAAGTTTTATAAACTTTGACTCCCAAACCTGGCTCCCACCAGCTTTCAATATGAGGGTTCCAGCTGCTATACATCTTTCCTGACAGTATTAATCTGAAATTTTCTTTAAATTTTAGCCTATATTGGTGGGTGTATAGAAGTATCTCCTTGCATCCCATAATTTTAATGTCCCTTTCCTTAATGACTAATTTTTTACATGTCCATTGGCCCTTTGGATATTCTCTTGGGAACTATCTGTTCATTTTCTTTGCCCATTTAAAAAATTATTTTGTCTATCATTTTGTTATTATTTTGCAGGCTCTTGTATATATTTGCATGGTTACATGTAAATACTTTGTGCCCTTTCTTAACATTGTTAATGTCTTTTGATTATCATAAATTTCTCTATAAATTGGTAAAGAGTGATTAATCAGACTATCTTAAAACAATATTGTCTATAATTGCATCAAAAACATAAACTACCTAGGAATAAATCTAATTAAAGCTGTAAAAGACCTATCTATTCTCAGACAACCATAAAATAGTACTGAGAGAAATTTTAAATGATGTAAATAAATAACAGAATATGTTATAGTTACAGTATGGAAAGTTCCATATGGTTACAATATCAGTTCCTCTCAATTGATACATAGATTCAGCGCAATCCACATTTTAATATGAATGTTTCTTTTTGTGTGATGTTGAAATTGATTATAAAATTTTTATGGAAATACAAAGAGCCAGGAATATCAAAGGTAATCTTTAAGATGCAGAGAGAAGTTGATACTATTTACCAAGTCATAATACAAAGCTAACACATTTAAGACAATGTATTATTGGCATAAGGATAGACAAGTAGAATAATGGAACAGAAAAGTGAGTCCAGAAATAGCAACATATATAATTCACCCTTGACTTATGACAAAGATGGCACTGAAAAACAACTGGGAAAAGAATGTCCTTTCAATAAATGGTGCTGGGTCAACTGGCTATATAAATGAGTACATTCTTTCCTGAATTTTCCTTTCTTTCTACTTAACATCATACTTTAACAGTCTCTCTATAGCAACACTTCCAAATCTAATGCATTTTTAATAGCTGCATAATAGTTCACTGTATGAATATATCTCAACTAATTTACCTATTCCCCTCTTGATTGATATTGAGCTTCTTTTCAATTTTTTTGGTGGACAGTTGTAAATATATCTGTAGATAACATTCTAGAAATAGATCGCTGAATCAAAGAATGTGTGAATTTAAAGTTATTGACATATTTGCCTCCAAAATGGATACTGCTACATAAGCTCTCACCAAGGGTTTATGAAAGTACCCAGATTGTAACATAAATGACAGATGTTCCATATTTGTTCCATTTTTACTGTTTATGACTCACAAAGGACTTTGTGAATAAATTCAATAACTTTAACCACCAATACGTTAGAACGAAAGTAATGCCGCCTCTGCAGAGATTAAAGTAAGGGCTGACAGAGCAAATGGGGTGAACCACTCTATGAATGTGTGCAGAAGTAGTCTGGGTGCAAAGGTAGTGAAAGCACAGAAACATCCTTCTCAAAAAGATGAAGAAGGTCACAGGAGCAGTAGCCACACTTGAGCTGAATGGAGAATGCTAACCTAAGAGGCAATATGCTGACTGCAAGGAAAGTGTCCTCAGTTTCCACACTAATTAAATTATACACAATTGTAAGAGACTGAGTGAACTGTCATGTCATCAAGGAATTCTGTAGTTTTGAATATTGTGTGGTATTTAAATAAGTGGGTCATCTGTTGGGGTGCAGAAATGTCACTAATGCTTTTCCACGGAATGGTATTTTTATAAGTGGATTGAACTTGTATTACACCTAGCAATTCAGGTAGCAGTGACTTCCTTGAAAAAGTGATTTCATTTCCTCAAATTAGACATATTCTCCTCCCATCTTCCAAGGTTCATCTCAAGCCTCGTTTCATCCCTGAATACTCCCCTGAAACTCCATTCCATACTGGAAGAATTTTTCTTACAATTCAGGGCTGCATTTTATTAAGTGCAGTTGTGGAATATTCTTCCATTGTGTCATATCTAATTGAATCATGCATACATGATGCATTTCAAAAAATTACTGGGAGAGAAGGATGAGATGGGAACCTACCTTGCACCTTTACTGTGTCAGGCTCTTTAGTGTCATATTTAATCTTCACAGCTACTCCCTATGGCATGCATTAATATCCCCATTTTTCAGGAGAAAAGAATTCCAGAGACATTACATGGCTTGCTTGGTCACACATCTACTAAAGAGGTACACTCAGATTCAAACTGAAGCTAATTTTATTTCCAAGTCACTCACAACAATATCTTCCCAAAGACGGGTCTGTATGATTTTTGTGTTATGGAAACTATAGCTGGTTCCTGGAGGTATCTGAATCAGTGATATTAGCACCACCACTGCCACTAAAGTGGAAAGGTCATGGGCTTCAGGCAGTGGAAACTAGAGTTCCAATCCTGACTATACTACTCTGAACACCAGTCTCTTCCATTTTTGAGAAATGCATACAAAATTTATCCAACTTGCACAAGACACAGTGGTACACTTAATGCTGCTTGTTTTTCAGAAGAACTATAACATAGTGCTCAAGTTGAGTTTCAGAGTGAAAAGAATCTGGGTTTGAACCCAGGATCTGCCACTCAAAAGCCATTCCAGCAAGTTATTTAATTTCTGAAGCCACATATCTTCATCAGTCAAATGGGTTTAATAATCACCAGCTAGTGATCATTAGGAGGATTAAATGAGATTATACACATCTATATACATATATAAATTCTTTAGCATATTTCTGGCCCATAGTAAGTGCTACACAAAACTATCATTTGTACTTATACCCACTGGGTTAGTAGAAAATAGTCATCAATGTTATAATCACATTAGTAATTCTACATAAACATATGAACTAATTAAATCAAAACAAAAAATTTTGGAAAAGAGAAAAATATTATTTTAATTTCCTTTAGTCTTAGAGTCTGATACTTAGTAAGTCCACTGTCAGAGTACTAATTAGATTATGGTTATAATTCATGACTATGCAGTCAAAGATTTTTTGAAAATTTATAAGGAAAAAATCACCTTTTCCCAAATTGACTGGAAAATACATTTATCATATAATGTTATCTCAGTCACTTGTTTTTATTTTATTACATTTAGTAAAATTAAAGGTATTAAGAAATTTTCAGACTCAAGTTACAAACACATACATTTTAAGAATCCTGTGTGTTAGCTGAGATAATGAAAACATGAAATTAACTTATTTCTCACTTTTGTCTGCATTTAACAATGAAAATAAAGCCAGAGACAGATCTACAACCAGTAGGACTGACTTAGGTAAAAATGGTGAACATGGACTTCATTTCTCTTGATGAGAATGTTTAAAACAATCTTCAAGAAAACACACTACTTTTAAATGAGGTCCCATTTCAACACGTGCTCTGACATTTCTACAGAGATTTGCAGAGGTTCTGCATGTGACATTATAGTGTGGATTTGTTTACAGGGAGGAAATCACTAATATTTTTAAGTTCTCCTGAACATTGGAAGTACCTAAAGGATGCAGATGCAACAGAGTCAAACTTCATCTCAAAAGCTTATATACTTATTTGCAAGAACCTCATTTGAATGCTGGCCTATCAACTCAAGCACAGCTATTTTAGGAAAAAAAAAAAAAAAAGGACAGCAGGAGTTAAATTTGATGTTCATTAACATGAAGGGAAATTTCTTGCCCCATTTAACTAATATCTTAGTTGGTACAGTGTGACAAACAAATTTTAGTTGTTAAAATCTATTATACCTGCTTTAAATTGCATCTTACTATAGCCAGAGGCACAATAGTTGCTTAAATTCAATTTGAGTTGCCAGGGGCTGCTAATGTGTAGGTTTTTCTATTTATTCTCTTAATTGTTCTCTATCTAAATTATCACTGATGATGAAATCTTATCTTCACCACATTCTCACATAATCAGAAGGTCTAAATAATTTTTCCTCTTCAGGATAATGACATGGAACTAAAGGCCCATAAAAATCTTTAGGGATAGTTTTTGTTGTTGCTGTTGTTTTTATAATATGGCACACTTAATTTCTAAATAAATAATTCCACTTGGGCTTCAACAGCATTAAAACAATATGGAAGTAACAAACAAACTGAAGGTTATAACTGCTAAGCCCATAGTAGGCTCTTAATAAATGTACGTGTGCTGAGTAACATAGTGTATTGTTACCTTTAGGATGCCTTTCGAAGCTTTAAAATTGCAAATTGTTCAGTCTTGACATGGCTTTACAACTAATGCTTTGTATGTATGACATGACATTGATATTTCATTCTTTAATTAGTTATTGAGTTTATGATATATTAACCACAGTGAAAGACAATGAAATGGGAAAGAAAATCTATACCTATCATTTCCAGCAGAGGTCTCTAGAGAGCAACTAAAATTATGGAAATAAGGGATATATGCTCAGTAATTTAAATAGAAAATTTAACTCTTCAGTTTTATGTGAGCCCTTTCTTTTCACCCACGCCCCTTTCTCTTTTGATGTCTGTGCTCCTTCATCAGATAAAAGGCTGTCTAAAAAACTGATCAGAAGTAGACACAAGAGAACAGGTTAATCCCAAGTGCACCGGTGTAATGTGTCACAAAACAGACAATGTAATTATCTCAGCAGCCTGTTTAACCAGCTAATTCGGCAGCTTTGCATACCAGCGGTGAGCTCATCTGTTCACTATATTACCAGCCAGGATGTTTTCCACCAAGATCACTACATTTTTACAAAAGCTTATAAAAGTCAGAGGATTGAGTGTTTTCTTAAATGCAGTATAACAGCTTTTTGCAGTCTTTTATTCATAGAGAAGCAACAGAATAACAAAGAGAAGAAAATGCAGATTAGTACTGCACAACACAGAAAAATGAAGTCAACGATATAAATTTCCATACATGTTCATTTAAAATGAAACACCCTCTCTATATTGGAATCTCTGGAGAAATGCTAAATGGACTTAACAGAAATGTGACTGTGATGGCAGAGATGTATAAGCCCAGTTTTGCTTTTCTTAGAAGTAAATTTATTTGCTCCAAATCCATTCTGCATTTTGCTAATACTAGCACTCTTTGGGGGAGTTGGTATGAGCTTTAGAGTCAAACTGACCTGGACTTGAATTCTGGTTCTTCAACTTTTTTATTTCCTGATCTTGGGCAAGTCAGATCCACAGTTTCCTAATCTTTAAAATGTGAATAATGCCTACATGTTACATGGTTTCTTAGGGGCTTAAATCACATGTCAGGGTAATCCTTGGCACAAAGATATAGCTAAATAAATAAAAACGATTTTATTACATGATGTGCACATGTGTATACATTATACGTATACATATAACACATGAATATATATAAAAAAGACACATATACACATGCACTCTCTATATATAACTTAGTAAAAAAAAATTAGTTAAGCAAGACCACAGGAAACTTCTTATATTATCTCAAGTTTTCTCCTTAAAATCACAATCCACTGATCACAGTGACAACACAAAGCATGCAGGATTGGCAACCAGCACAGTGCCTTGTGTGCTCAATAATATTTGGTGAATAAAATAAATATAAACTAAGAGAAGAAAAACACTGCAGAATATGTAAAATTAGTTAACAATATTGACAATAATTTAAATTGATCTATTTTGCTGTTCAATATTTTCAGCAAATTAAACTTGTACCCCAGAGGACAGTAAGTTCTGTATCTAGCAGCTTAGTTGTAGTTTATACCTTTAATGTCACATGTCTCATCATTTGACATACTTAAATGACAACAGTTGCAGGAGAGTCAAAGTCTCAGACAATAACTAAAATAGTCTTGAAGCTGAGGCAGAGGTAAAGGAAGGTTCTGATTATTAGTAAAGTCTATGGGAGTGTCTGTTACACTAAAGGAATGAGAAAGCAAATGGATTACAGCTGAGGCGCAAAGGATCCAAGGAGAGGGCATGGAAAAGTTACATGGTCAGGGAGGTGGTCAGGAAATAGACTTAAGAGCTAGCCAACCACTATCTCCCAAAGTCTCATAGCGTGGAAGTCTCAGGTCTTCAATACAAGTTCAAAGTCAGAGGAAGGAAGAACCAGAAAGTCTCCCTGCCTCTGATTTCTGTTTGACTCCTCACAGAGACTGTTCTTCACACATCAGCTGAAACAAAAATTATGTAGCTCTCCTGCTCTAACTTCTCCAGAAAATTCTGCTAGGATTGACCCCATCGACCTCTCCCAATTTATTTCAAACCTCTCTTATTTCAAATCACTCTGCTGAGACCATATTGCCATCATTGCCATTTTTTTAGACGGCCCTGGGGCATTCTCACCCACCATAAACTGTTGGTAGGTCTCTTCCCCTCAGACTTCGGCAAAGCTTGCTTGTTTCTCCTCTTCCCCAGGTCCCAACTCAAATGTTATTTCCTTACAAAGGCCTTAGCTGACCACCCTTTCTAAAACAGCAATTCCAGTCATTCCCTGTCTTTAAATGCTGCTTTGTTTTCCTTTATGACACTTACCTGGACATCAGTTTACATTGTTTATTTGTTTATATATTTACCGTCTCTCACCCAACTGGTTCAGTGAGTCCAGAAATTTATTTCATTCACTGGTCTATCCCCAGTGCCTAGAAAGGTCCCTAGCACACAGCAGTCACCTGGTACATATATTTGTTGCAAAAACAGTGGGAAAGCAGGTCTGTAGCTGAATGTCAGTGTTTCCACCACCTTTTATTCTAGATTCTAGTTTCATATAGTACAATAATTGTGAATTTCCACATTGAAGTGCCACCATTAGTCTGTCATCTCCTTAAGTAGGGTAAAGGCTAAATCTTAATTCAGCTTTGACTATACTGTCTAGCACACTGTGGCACCTGAGAAAATAATTTTCCAGTTTACAGAAACTTTAAAAAAATAAACAAAAAGACTGAATATTAAAACAACTGAAGTATTTTTAAAACTGAGAATCACAGTATATTTCCAAAAGTAATTAAACATATGAAGATAATATTTCTGTGGTAATCATTTTGCAATATATGCAAATATCAGATCATTATGTTGTATACCTGAAACTTATGATATATGTCAATTTTACCTCAATAAAAAATAAAATCAAATAGGGGTAAAAAACATTCTGTGATATCAATAGTCGTCCAGTAATAAACATTTCTCTGTCTCAGCCATTAATAAAAGTATCAAACATTGTGACTTTATCTCATGAAATTCTTAATACACCCCTGGCAGGGCCTCATTATTACCATTCCTAGCTTGTAGGTGGAGGAATTGAGGCTAAGAATTGTCAAGCGTCTTGCCCAGAATCACACAACTATTAAGTGTCTATTCGCTTGAAGCCCAGTCATATAAACAGCTCTTTCAGGGGCCTTTAATATCTGCTCTTCAGAGTGATCTGCTGGTATCTCAAACGTTATTTTCTCCATTCCTTTTATCATTAATACCCATTTCCTACTTCTCTAACAATCAAGTTAATAATCACTCAATTAAGAACTTAAATGATGCAAAACTTCAGTAAGGTTTGGATGCCGAACTCTTGAAGAACACTAAATAAGAAATGTGTATCCCTCCAAAAAGGGGAGTGGGTTAACAAAGGTTACGGTTATCCTTGGGGTGGTAGAATTTAAATTTCATAAAGGTCTCCCGAGCCTATTTAACAGAGGAAAAAAAAAGTTGCCATCTTTTTGTAAAACCTGCATTTCAAGGCACTTCTTATGATTTATGAATTTCCCTCCCATAGCAAACGTGTGATAAATAGCTGGAGTCTAATTCATTCCAATTCATCCCATGTATTTTGTAACTCCACATCGCCTTTTGAAATCAATAGGCAGTTCATACTGAGATGTATTTACGTTTAAAAGAAGATAAAAATTAGACTGTGAGCTATTCCTTGTATGGGATCCTGTTAACATATTTCCATACAGTTATCAAGTCAAACACCTTAACTTGTTTTTCAGACTCATTGCCCAGTATTCTTAAGCTCCTGTATAATTTACTCTTACCTGAAGTTTGCGGGCAATATTAACTTGCATAGGTTAAAAAAGGGTCATTAGTTTACTACTAAGTATCATATTGCCTTTGGCAAAGACAAAGTATTATGTAAGTGACTGTGTGTGCCAAATTAATAATCTCTCCTTCAGAACCTTTATTTTTAAAGTTTCTTTAATTTTTCCTTTATCAGATAATTTATACAGTTCTAGTCTAAAAAGTTCATTATTTTGATGTACCTTTCCTTTATTCACATGTTTATCTATTCATTTACTCAACAAATATTTATTGAGAGCCCAGTAGGCTCTGTGGTTACACTAGAAATACAGTGGGTGAAAAAAAAAAGACACAAAGAATGAAAACCAATATGCAAAGGCATCTTTGAATGTCATTAGAATTATAAAAGTAAATGAATCATCACAATTTCTTGATATATATGACATACAGGGTGAGGTCCTGTGGTTGAAGAAAATGATGCAGTACTTTGAGGGTTGCATTAACTCTCCTTTCACTAGGGTGTCATTTAAAAATATACATACAATGTAAATTAATTAGGTATTCTAATATTAGAACATGCAAATTATAAATATATAGGTTGCTCAACATTTTATTAATTTACCGAGGCATATTTGGAATTTATTTCTATGGAATCTTCAAAAACAGAAATTGTTCTTATCTTTTGGTCATGGTTTAGGTGTAATTGGGATGCAAGACAGAGGTCTGGGCTAATTTTTGAACCCCAAATCCTGGTATTACATGCAAAAGGAAACATACATGATGAGGCAGGGAGTCTGTGTGTCCCAGGACCACAGTTAATCCCATTTGGTTAGGGCGTCAGATAGTGCAGAACAATAATGCTGAAAACGCAGTTTGGCAGGAGTGTTAAGAGTTGCTCTCGTCAAGTCAAGGAGTTGACAGTTATTAGGCAGGAGAATCGAGCTCCTAAAAGATTAATCCAACAATGAGGTAGAGAATAAATTGGGAGGGGGGCAGGGGAGAAGGAGAAAGGTGAAAGGAGGACATACACGACAATGAAGACCTGAGCTGGAAGGGGTGAAGCAGGCATGCAAGGTAAGAAGAGGTGCTACAGAAAAAGAATAAAGAGCCAGCACTGGAAAAAGGACTAGGTTTGGGCTGAGGGGAACGTGCTCACAACATAAGGCAATTATTTTAGAATTTGTCTCACTAAAGCTTCTGATAATGATGAATCAAGGCAAAGGCTTTTAAGGTTCCCTCGTCTAAGACAATCTCTAGGTAAACAAATTTGCCTCTGTAGAAAATGTTAATATTTATTAATAATAAATTATATACTAATCATATGCTAGATATTATATTTATATATTTATAAAATTCATTTTAATAATAAAATAATATTTAATAAACACTTACCAGAAAGCATGGTAAAGATGTTACACATTACATTCATTATCTAGTTAAAAATCACAACAGATCTGCAGTTATTATCCCATTCTTACAAGTAAAAAAATGGAAAAATTAGAGAAATTATGCAACATTAAACCAGAATTTGAACTCAGCTCTGCCAACTTCTGCGGCATGAGCACTGGGCCAGATTTACATGTAAAAGAATAATGATCACTTCACCCTGAAGATCAAAGAAGTTACAGAATCTGTCCCACCTCCTTATCAAAATGAAAATTTCAAATATTTTATACAAATATCATGAATGTCTTCTGAACATCCACCATGTGCCAACCTCTGTTTTAGATGCGTAGACACTGAATTCTTAGGAACTGAATTTTTATGTGACAGACATAATAAATAAATAAATAAACAAACAAATAAATAAACAAATAAATAAACAAATAAATTAAATAAATAAATAAATAAATAAGCAAGCAAGCTGTCAGAGAATTCTTTCCTTCTGTTCTGACTACTCAGGTTCTTAAATGCGTTGTGCTGAGTAGGGGAAGCAGTAGGAAAAAGAACTGGACAGAACTGAAAGGCAAACTTACTCTACCGATGAAGTGACCACTAACAAGAAAAAAGGCTCTGAGGGCTGGAAGGAAGAAGGAAGGACTAGGAACAGAGTTTGTCTGTCCTGGAGGCTGTGCAGGGAAAGAGGTGAGAGTAAGCCACTTATGGTGCTGGAGAAGAGACATCTGGGGACAAAGGAGATGCTGTTGTGTGTGATCCCATCTTCAATGTCCTCAAGAAATAATTAGGGAAGACCCACATTACTTTTGGGGAACAGATACTTGTCAACTATGGATGCATCACCGTGCTAATCAGGATATACTTAGACAGATCAGCCGCAGTTTGTTATAAACATGCTGAAGTATGTATCACAGCCACTCTGGGATATGGCCCCATGTAATCTGTTTCTAATAATCATTAAAGAACCAAAGTTTAAGAATAAATGAATTCCTTTTCCTTTGCGAACTAGAGTGGATTCAAAGATATTTCTATAATAATACTGTCACTCATTCAAGTTCTGAGATCTTTTTTCAAGAGGGTGGACAATGAGATGGAGCAAAACTATCAGGGAGGCAGATGAATCTAACCTGCATGGAATATGCAACAGCAATTACCATACCACAATGGAATTTAAATGATTAAAATAACCTACGGAGAGGAAAAAGGCATGGGGAATCAGGAATGGAAGTGGGAAGTCAAGGATTGAGAATGGCAACCTCAGAAAAAGCTGCCACTCACTAAGGAGCACCGACCTCTGTTTCCAAGTTCTATACTCCTACAGTCAACTCCCCAACCGCAAACTCTAGTACTAAATCTTTCTGTATTTAGAAGGCATATAAGAAACATTAGATCCTTAGCTTACTAGGGCAAAATCAAAATTGCTTGTGACCCTCCTCTACCTTCATATTTCAGGAACTTTGTTTTGTTTTGTTTTGTTTTGCTTTGCTTGTTTTGCTTTGCATCCCACTTCCCCTGAAACCAGCTTCCTCCTCTATACTCCTGTTCTCTCATAACTACTATCCCCAGTGGATTCATGTTCCTAAATCAGAACCTATACTCTGACAAAGGTTTGAAATAAGATATGTGAGAAAAAAGCTATGACAAAGATTATTAAACACTATATCCTGCTTGACTCTTTCCTATGAATTGATTGCCAAGCATCAGACCCATGTTTAGATTTGAATTCCTGTGTAATTCCTTAGATAACTTACCCTGACCTTATTCTCATTTTTGGACACTGTCTTGACCTCTAATACTTGCCCACATTTGTTTACTCATCTCTTGGCTAGTTATGCCTCCCTCCTTTTAGACTGCAGAACAACTCTGGTCCTACTCTCTTTAACACTCCATTTCCCAAATCAACCCCATCTTCAGCTTTCCTGTTACTTCACTGCTGAGTTACAAAGGAAATGAGAAAGGCCAGGCTAGAACGTGAAGACAATCCCAGAAGGATGTGAGGGCAAGTGTGGCATATAAGAGATTACGTCTTGAGAAGTTCACACAGACAGGGACCATGGGTATCACAAATTCAGTCAGGATGAATCTGGGTTGGCA
This sequence comes from Camelus dromedarius, assembly GCF_036321535.1. Classification (NCBI taxonomy): domain Eukaryota; kingdom Metazoa; phylum Chordata; class Mammalia; order Artiodactyla; family Camelidae; genus Camelus; species Camelus dromedarius. The sequence continues at coordinate 62,735,463 of NC_087439.1, read as the reverse complement.
TCCAAGGTCTTAGATCCAACCAAAAAAGACTCATAAGATAACACTCATATGTGGAATCAAAAAAAAAAAAAAAAAGGAACACTATGAACTCATCCACAAAACAGAAACAGACTCGCAGACATAGTAAACAATCTTATGGTTACCAGGGAAAGGTGGTGGGAAGGGATAAATTTGGGAGTTTGAGATTTACAAATGTTAGCCACTGTATATAAAATAGATTTTTAAAAAGTTTCTGCTGTATAGCAGAACTATGTTCAATATCTTGTAATGACCTTTAATGAAAAAAATATGAAAACGAATATATATGTATGATTGGGACATTGTGCTGTACATCAGAAATTGATACATTGTAATTGATGGTACTTCAATTAAAAAAAAAAGACTCATAAGACAGAGTTTGAGCCAACCAGCTGAGGATGAACAGAGACACGTTAGTCACAGTAAAATAAGCTAACGACAGTCAGCAATCCAGATTACAACAGGGAAGAGCGAGAAGAGGATAGATTCTGGATCAAGAAACCTAAAAATCATTTTGGTGTAGCATAAACAAGCAGCCAGAACAGTAATGAACAGAAGACGTAAGTGATCCTAGGGCAAGGACAGAGTACCTCCTATTCTGATTATAAATGTCCTTCTCAATGTGAGAAACCTTGCCTGCTCTGTAGAGTGCATCAGCACTATAAAGGTACTTTTTTCCAATAATTTTAACAGGTACAGGGCTACAGATTTTATTTAACATTCATCATTAACTTTCATAAACATTATGTACACAAGTATACAATGTATTTGCCTTATCAATATTTTCTTTCCCTAAAGTACGTGAGCATCTTTGTATATAATGTCTGCTCATTCAGAAATTATCCATAACTGAATGTGAATGAAGTAGTAATTGTTTACTTTTCAACAAAGAACTTTGTCTGGCTAAATTTTTCTAAATAATTTTTCACACAACAAAATGTTAAATGCTATCATCTGACAAATTATATGCATATTTTATAACCAATTGGTGAGTTCAGGATTGAGTAAGGAGTTAAGGGAAAAGAAATCATTGACTCCAGTTCTGCATCACAGTTACAGAGAAGAATGCAGATTTTTTTTTTCCAACTTGGTCAGCACTGCTGCTGCTGCATATGTTAGATCCCCTTACATCTTCAGTCTACCTTGATGTCAACTCTGTGTACTATGTAACCATACAAGGGCTAATTGTGAAGCTGTAGGTAAGGTTACATAAGATATCTGAAAAACGTATATATAGACACATTATAATTAAAATAAATATATAATTAATAAATATATATATTTTAATTATAAGTAAATTATAATTAAAATAAATATAATTATAATAAAAACATATATATAGAAACACACATTATAATTAAGACAATTTCCACAGCTTTGAAATCCTTGAAAGGCCTCAGGCTTGGTTTGGTTTGGTGCCAGAATATATCGAGTTGACAGCCAACAGTCATCACTTATTTAATTTTTTTTATTATTAAAAAGAAGCCTTCTGGCATGCTACTCCCGCTTGTTACATCACCTCCTATCAGAGGAGTTTGATGAGTTCCCACTGATTTAAGCCAGCACTCAATATAAACTGCTAGACACTGGACTGACATATGAGGACAGGACAGCCACTTTTACCTTGGCAAAAAAAGGGGCAAGGCTAGCTTCTCTTCCTTTAACAATTCAGTGCTCTCGCCTTATCTTGTTTCTATTACCTTCCGTCCATTAGACAATATTCAAATACAGGCAAAGAATATTGCAAAGATCTAAAATTACAAATATATTCAAAGAAGGCACACAAATGGCCAAAAGGTACATGAGATATCATTCAACATCACTAACAGGGAAATGTAAATCAAAACTGCAATGAGCTATCTCTTCACACCTGTTAGAATGACTATAATCAAAAAGACAGGAGATATCAAGCATTGGTGAGAGTGTGGAGATAAGGGTACAGTGATGGTGAGAATGCAAATTGGTATAGACATCATGGAAGACAGTGTGGAGATGCATCAAAATATTAAAAATAGAACTACTATGTGATCCAGCAATCCCACATCTGGTTATCTATCCAAAGGAAATGAAATCAGTTTCTCAGAGAGACATCTGCACTCTCATGTTTATTGCAGTATAATTCACAAAAGCCAAGATACGGAAATAGCCTACCTGTCTGTCCACAGATGAATAGATAAAGAAAATGTGACATACAAGCAGTAGAATATTATTCAGCCACAAAAAATGAAGGAAATCCTGCTATTTGGGACAACATGGATGAGGGTGGAGGGCATTATGCTAAGCATTATTTCAATTATTTGCAAGACATAGAAACACAAATACTATATGATCTCATTTATATATATTTGAGATGTGTGTGTATATATGTATGGAATCTAAAAAAGTCCAACTCATGGAACCAAAGAGGAGAATGATGGCTGCTGAGGGCTCCGGGGTATGGAGAAATGAAGAGATGTTGGTCAAAGGGTATAGTTTTCAAGGTAAAAGATGAACAAATTCTGGGAATCTTACATTCAACATGGCTACTGCAGTCAATAATATTGTACAGCATACTTAAAATTTGCTAGGAAAGTAAATCGTAAGTGTTCTCACGACACACATACAAAACAATGGTAACTGTGTGAGGTAATGGATGTCTTAATTAACTTGATTATGGTAATCATTTCACAATCTACACATATATTAAACCATTACATTGTAAACCATAAAAAATTACACATACATATTAATAGTCTGCTTTCTCTATCAACATTAAGTAAAAAATATGGTTTTAAAAAGTGGATTTAGGATTAGAAACCTCAGAAACACTAAAATGTATGGGGTGAGCTAAGGAAGAGAAGCCCAAAGAGGCACAGAGAAAGAATGATCAGAGAAGCTCAGAGACAGACATAGAGTGCTGTCAGGAAAGTGGAAGGTTTACAGCTTTTTCCCGAGAAGAGTGTATTACATACGGCTGACGGAACTTGCTCAATAAAGAAACTGAACATAAAAAAGGCCTGAAAATGACCACTGGCACTGACAATTTGGATGATGTTCATTCCTCCATAAAACAGCTTTAGCGGAGCTGGAAAAAGGCAAATAAGGTATGTTGTGTAGATGTATGAACTGAGAGGATCTGGACTCCAGATGGAAGTGGCAGTGAGGGCAGTCAGGAAAATGGTAGGGGGCAGCCAAAGAGAAGAATTCCAGGGAAACAAGGTCAAGACAGACTTTTTGTAAGAGTGGGAGAGAAGTATATTAATTGCCTAAACAGAAGAAGCCAGTAGGAGAAAACAGATTAAAGACATGGTTGAGAGAAGAGTGCTGGGTCTATTTTGAATTCTACCTATATGTTCAGCTATCACCTAGATTCTGGGACTAATTCTTTGTCCAAGTCACCTTGCTGATTTCTGCTACTTCCTGTTACAGGTTCTAGTTCCTGGGATCTGGCTTCATCCCTTGTGTTCAAGCCCTTAACTTGAGCCCCAACTCATACAAATTATTCTATTTAAAGTTCCCCCCTTGATTAATTTCCAAGAACCACTACTCTCTCCAGAAATGAGGTTTTCACTTCATGCTCCACTTCCATCTCAGATGTGTTGAATACGGTTTTAACTGCTTATCTCAGCCATTCTCCCATCCCCTGCTTCTTGGTGGAGACAGCCTCAACTCTACTCCAGTGACTGTTAAGGAATATAACATACATGTTAAGGGAGGCTGGGCTCCCTGCCATCCCAAGAAGAGGAGTTCTACTCAGTCACAGCTAGTTATGTACAGTGACAGCAGTTTGTTTTCAAAGGGGAGATGTCAAAATTCTCATCTGCTGCTGGTCTTCTAGGAAAGGAGAAGCCCAGGATGAGATTTCAACTTTTTCTACTTGATGTGGCTATGTCCACAGAGTACCTGGCACATGGACACATCCAGTGACAATGAAAAAGCAAGATAGGACTGCCAAGCAAGGAGAGGGAGAAAACCTGGGTCACTGGAATACTGCTGAGCCTTTGGATTCACCATACTTGGAACTGTCTACCATCAGTCTTCTTATTATATATGATTATGTATTTTCTTGGATACATTTTATTGCAGTTTGTTTCCTTAAACAAAAAGTAATCTAAGTGACATACTATAGAAATAAAGGTTAAGAAAAAAATTTTATTGATTTTATTGAGGTCACACTACATATCAAATATCTTATCTACATTATTTGATTTAATTTTTATAACAACCTTGTGAGGTTCATATTTCCTCCCCACTTAAATATGGGTCTGATTCAAAAGCCTGCATTTCCCGGGGAAGTTGGAAGTCCTGACATAAAATTCTAGTATGCGTCATTAAGTGTTGCTTCTAGGCTTCCCTGATACCAGTTTCCTAGATTCAAACTTTTCTCTTATGAATATCAAAGTTCTGCAGTAAAGCATGGGGCTATGAACACAGAGAAAGAAAACTGTTCAAACGTTAGCACATTTGTTAGCTGGGTAAACTAAAACAGATTATCTGGGTCCTAGATTCTGTATTATTATCTGTAAAAGACAGTAATAGTACCTACTCTCAAAGGGTTGCTGTAAGTTTTAAATTAGATAATGCCTGTGCAACATTTAGCAAATACCAATACCAATTTAATCATGTTACAAGTGTGTCTTTATTCATAGTAACACTGCTACTGCAAAATATACAGTCAATTTTTTTTTTTTAAAAAATCACATCATAGAATTTTAGAACTGTAAGAGACTACAGAGATGAAATTTTGTGATATTCCTGCCATGGAGAGGTAATCTTAACCTAATTCAAAAAATAGCCCAGGGTAAAATATATAATCTTTTTATGAGTTATTTTTAAAAAGCTATATAAAATGAAGTTACATCACCATTATGATAACAATCATTTAGAATTAATGATCAGTTAACTAGACATTGCAACACAGCTACCTGGAGGACGGAGAAGGGCACATCTAGTTAAAATTTAAGAATGTGATGATTTTCACTGCATTTTACCACATCTGGCTGACAACTCTGTAGTGTTGTGTAGTTGAAAGAATGTGGAACTTGGAATCAAAACATGAAGCTGGGTTCAAGCTCCTTCTCCATTATTTATTAGGTCTGTAACTTTGTGCAAGTAAGTTACCATCTCTAAATCTCAGCTTCTTTACCTTGAAAACCAAGGTGATAATTTAACCCTTTGCTTATCTCGCAGGATTATTCTGAGAATCGAAGTACACACAGGCGACTTTCATACATTGAAATGTGCAGTATATATGTAAGGGAAATAATAAAAATTTCAGTGAACACAAATGGTGGCAACTTCAGACTCTGCACTCTGTAACACGTTCTTTAAGTTTTTATCCTTGGGCTATTTACTCATTACTTATTCCGAAGCATCAGCAGCATTTCTGAAACCACAGTCCTAACAGCGCTGTGCCACAGACGGCTGGAGATGCAACCAGAGCCTTTTGATGATGCTGATCTTTGAAGGTTTTCCATCTATAGAGCTGCTCTCGCCTTGCTCACTATAGCTGATAGAATCAAGCTACAGGCTTAGCATGCACTGGTTGGTTTGAGTCAAGGTTGGAAATCACTCAATCAGGAAACCACTCAATCACTCTGTCTAGAAAACAAATGGATTAGAGAAGAAAAACCAAGATGACTCAGACCCAGTCCTGAAAGCGTTTTTAATGGGGCATTGATTCAGCCTCTACTGAATATTTACGAAAAATAAGAAATAATATTGGCAATACTCTTTGTGGAGTCTCTTTCAGACAGCTGTGGCATTTGTGGAACACTTGGAACACTGCATACAAAAATTCTATAAGTAATATCATCATCGTTGTCTATGATTTTTTTTCTCATTCCGAAAGGCCTTAGGTAAAATAAGCGATTTTCCAGGAATGTCAGAAAGCTCTAGAAATTAGTAAATCAGACACCACTAACCTATTATTGCAATTTTCAGTAGTGTGAAAGTCCAGAATCCCTTTTCCCCATAGACACTATGTTTTAAATGGTAGTTAGATTCTTAGACTGGTCCAAAGCGTGACAACAAACTCAGCGTGAGAAAAAAATGGGAAGTGGTTTCTCAGAAAGCCAAGGAAATCACTGACAGCACTGAGAGTGGACACTATACAAGAGCCAGAACAAACCAAGAGTAAGAGGGCCATGTACTACTTTAGGGGGCCATGTTTAAGGAGAAATATGTCCAGAAAAGACCAGTAAATCATGTAGAAATCACAAGTTACCTCTCTCTTTCCCTTTATAGCCAAGCATCCAAAAAGCATAGTCTGCACTGATTGACTATGTGCCAATTCATTGAAAAATTTATTATATAATATTTGATAACACAAAAGGAGATAACCAGTCAGGAGATATCACAAATGAGAAGCTACATCTAAGACTACAATTATTTGGTTTTAGACAATGCAAATGCCCAACTTTTCAAGGAGCTATCAAATTGTTTTCTGAAATTATTATGATAATAATTTCTTATTCCACCAGCAGCATATAAATTTTCACACAGTTCTCTATCCTTCCCAATACTTGAAGTAGTCAGATTTCTTGATTTCTGCCAATTTAATGGATACAAAATTGTATCTGATTATGCTCTTGTACTTTCCTGATTATTAAAGAGATTGAGCACATTTTTTCATTTATTCCTCATTTTGTTTCATGTATGTTCATGTCATTTGTCCATTTTTCTGTTAAGTTGCTCATTTTTCTTACTGATTTATAAATATCATACATATATGTGTGTGTGTGTATATATATATATATACACACACATATATATATAAAACCAATCCTTTGTTAGTTAAATGTGTTACAAATTGTATCTCCAATTTACTGCTTGTCTGCTTATTTATGAACTATTTGATGAAGAGAAACTCTCCAATCCAATGTAGTTAAATTTATCAGTCTTTTCTCCTATGTTAGCATGTTTTATTTCTTGTTTGAGAAGTCTGTCCTTGCCCAGAAGACATGAGATACTCTCCTGTATATTTTTTTAAAGTTTCAAATATTTCACATTTAAGCCCTTAATCCACCTGGAATTGATTTCTGAGCATGCTGTGGTCCTCCAATAACTTTTCAATTCATGCATTTTTAATTGTGCTGCAGACCATCCCAAAATTTCTCTGGTTCAAGTCATGACTAGCCTTCATGTTATCAAATCCAATGTGCTAATTCCTCTCTCTTAACTTTATTCCAGCATTTACGATTCTCCAGAACCCTTTCCTTCTTGAAACTGCCTTTCATTTCATCTGCAACCTTACTCTTTCCTGACTTTCCTTCCACCTCTTGATCTGATCTCTCTTGGCCTTCATCGATTTCTTCTCTTACATCCTTAATGATGACGTGACCCAGGGCTCCATCTTCAACCACTCCTCCTCATCTATTTCATTTTTCCCAGTGTCCTCCCCATATCCATTGTTTAAACAGACACATATCTTCTAACAACTCACACATGCATTAAATTCGGCTCAGGCCTCTATCCAAAGTCCCTTGAGCCAAATGCATACTACACATTGCTGCTGGGATATCCCAAAGGCATTTCAAAATAAACACTTTTAAAAGAGAACCTTTCTTCCATCCCTACACCTTCCAAAATCTTCCCCTCTTGCTTCATTAACAAAGACATTGATACCATCCTCTACCTGGTCAACAAATCGGAACAGGGAAGCTATCCTATATTTCTGCCTTGCTATTACTTTCCTTCATCTTTGACACCTAATCAATCACCTAGACTTACAGATTCTTTTACCTAAATATCCCTCACATGTACAGACTCTGCTCTATTCTTTCTGCTGCTTCCTCAGCTCAAGGGCTCATCACTTTTTACTTGGGTTTTTGCAGTAGCCTTTTACATTGCCTTCCTGGAGCCAGGCTGGTCCTCCAGAATCCAGCATCTGCAACTCTGCGAAGGATCTCCATAAAATGCAAATCTGATCATGAGACAGGAAGGGAAAGCCCTCTCCTCATAGATACAATAATCCTAGACCCCTCAACCCCCTCACTGCTCCAGCCCACACTTGCAGGCACAACACTCCACAAAGAGATGGCCATCAATTGTCCTGCACTTACCATCATAGAATCTTCTGTTGAGCTGCAATCTTTGGATTAAGAGGAATTCTTTGCCTACTAGTCCTTATTTCTGCCAGTTCCTGGCCCACTCAGCTGCTACCACAGTATGGAGTCTCACCTCAGCCTCTTCTTCCTTTATCTAAACTACCATCTTATCTGAATTTCCCTTTCCATGACTAAAAGATTCTGTATATTCTAAATTCTTCACCAAATGTTCTCCTAACCTGAGATAACATCTGATTCTCACCTTAGGACATCATCAACTATCTCAGGTCTTACCCAACACCTACTATAAGTTCTGCAGAAAGTCACTGTCATTCCTGACCCTCACTGTCACTTTCAGGCTGCGAGGGCTCCAGCTTTATGTAAAATACCCTGCTCCTTTGCGATCCATGTTACTCTGCTGTATGAACCCATATTTTTCATTATAGCTTGATCTACAAATTTCCTGATCCTCTCCCTATCCACTGGCAACTTTAACATTCAGTGCAGTTTTCTCCCATTACAAACTCTTTCATCATCATGGTTGTCATCAGCATTTACATAGATAACACATCCAAACCTTGGCTGCTCATTTTTCGACCTAATCTCTAGTAACTACCTACTTAACCCCACTACTCTTCTCACTCTGTATATCCTCCTCAGAACAATCTTGCCCTCTCACACAGCTCACGTACTTTCTATATTACAATCCACACTGAAATTTTATCTCCACCTAGACTCACCCTGAGCTCTTGATGTATATATCTAACTCCTACTGGATAGTTCCACTTGGATGTCTTGTTAACACCATGAACTCAAAACTGAATTCATCATATGCATCTGTCGTCAAGCCTCCTTCTCCTCCTCCATTATATCCACCTATCTCAGAAAAAGGCACCACCACTACCCAGTGCCAGAGGAGTCATTATTTCCTATTTGCTCATTCCCCTAATTAAATCAATCATTGAGTCACCATCTCCTAAATTTCTCTCAAATACTTTCCCTTCTTCTCCTCCTCATGCCACTATCCTAAATCAACTATTGTACTTCTTTGCCTGGCCCAGTGACAAGCTTCTGATGGGTTCCCCTTTCTCCAGTCTTTCATTGTTTTAACATAGTTTCACGTAACATGGCAGCAAGTGTCATTTTCCAAAAATACAAATCTGTTCATTTTCACTGTTAAAATCCCTTGGTAAAACCTTAACACTTCTTCCCTGATGTGAAATGGAGTTGGTGGAGGGAGGTGGGGGACGGTACAGTCCCTATTCCTAAATGCTCTTATCTTTCTGGATCAATTACACAAAAGGAATCCAAATGCCTGCAAAAAAATTATCCTTCACTTCACACTAAAGTTGTTACTCAAAAGCAGAAGAGAGTCTATAAGGAAGAGGCTGAAATCCAGGAGCAACTCCTCTACCCTATTCTATTCACCTCCCTACCACCCTCGGGACGAGCCTCAGAAACTCAGCTCTTCTAAACATTGCATCCTCTTTCCATTTAACAAATATTTTAATGCCCTTTCCCTTTTATTCTTAGGGTCATATCTTTTCTTGTGCAAGCTATCAGTCATTTCTGTTGACTTTCCTGCTAGAAGGGGATGGAGAAGAGATACAGGGAAAGAAAACCTCACAGTGGTCAGCTCTCCTCAGTGGTAAGTTCTCCTTAAGTGTTATCTACAAAGTAATCAGAAGTTTCACATTGCAATGGAGTTTTATTATCTTTGGTTATGTTAAAGAGTATCGATTCCATTCCTTTGTCTTAGCTGAAATATGCTTGAGTCCAGAAAGAGGAAAAGAAAAGAATTCTTTTTAAAATGTAGCCACATTTTTAATAGTTTATAACTGCCCTTAGTATAATTATCAATGTCTGCTTATTCTGCCTCATCTTTCCTCATGCTTCTACTGATACTTGATACTTAGAGCAGACATTGGTTCCCCTTCCACATCTGGTCAGCACTCATCATTTATGTACTGACATCATCTTGTAAGGTACCTATAACTGCCTGGTTACTTTCTCAAGTCACAAGAGTATGCTTGATCAGTGTGTAGGACAGGCCAGAAGTGCCAGGGAGTTACCGCACTCAGGAGCAGCCCTTGACCAACTAGGAATGGTACTTGGTGGATAAATGCACCAATTTCCTTAGCCCTAAAGACCGCACGGTCTTACAGAGGTCCCCAGTGGGATTAAGCCCTAGTGATCCTAGAAGGTAATCTGGTTATTAGTGTAACCTGTGTTTTTTTGTTCATTTGTTTGTTTGGGTTTTTTTGCTACTTTCCCAATCTCTTTGCCTCCCTTACCTACAAAAGTTTTTTCAGACAACTTCTCACATAAGCTACTTGCACTCAAATCCTTTATCTCAAGGTCTGCTTTTGAAAGAACTTGAATTAAGACAATTAGTAACAAAACTAGGCCTAAAAGCAAACTTTCCTGACTGAATTTTGGAACTGGATCATTCACCGGTGAGATGGCAACAAGGACCACACTGCTAGTGACAAGCAGGTTGGTAATAATCCCTAACATACTGTAGCATTGTTATTACTAAGTAAGTCTTAGGTCTCCTCTTTGATGAATTGGGATCAGGTCTAGGTAGGAAGGAAACAGTGATGATTTACAGGACTCCGAAACAGGTTGACTACTGTTAATAGCCATTGAAGCTCTGAAGGAAGAAAATTCTCAGGTCAGTCAACTATCAACAGGGCTCAGGATAAAAGCCAGATGCCTTCATGGCAGCATTTTAAAATAGTTTTATGTCCCATTGGGATACAGATACTGCTTTAAATTAGGCCAAATTTTGATTGTAGGATAAAGGAAGAGTTACAAAGGTGGCTGAATTCAAAGCCCCCAAAAGTCTCCTGTTCTAACGTCAGGGAAGGAATAAGATCCTATTAAGTAGGAAGCAGACATCTGAACATTCTCGATAGGTCTGAACTTTCCAGATTTCTCTAGTCTAGCAAGAGTGACTCCCTCCACTTGCTTAGGAGGGCAGCCTCCTTATTGTCTGAAACTCATAAAAAACCCTCCTCTGCCCTAAGGCAAATGACTTGCAAGAGAATGCTTGACCTCCTTAAAAAACATGCCTCACCTCATTGCTTCTGGACCAGCAATTAAGGTCACATCTCAGCATCAGCTGAGTGGGAAAGTACCATCCCCACCATGGGAGGAAAGCGAGTATTCACCCAAAGAACGGGAAGACCTGGCTAAAGCAGGAACAGGAGAAGGTGCCTGGGGACAGATATTGAGGGCGGTGGAAGGAAATTGGGGGTAGTAATATAAGCTGCACAGTAGGGAGTTTTCTGATATAGTCAACCTCTTCTGTGTCTCTAGTTTAGTATCCTGATAAGGATGCCTGAAGGTGGTGTTAACATACTGCAATGTCTATTTGAAGCTTAGAAACAACAATGGTCTATAGTACACACAATAGAGATACCAGATTAGCCTTGAAAAATTACTGGGGAAGGGGTCAAAGGTCTTAGACACGTGAAAATGCTAGGATAGATTTTGTATGTAAGATGAGAAAGCCCAGAAGTTTTCAATGCTCCCTTTGAGGGCAGGAGGAGGGCTGAAGACATTCTCTTCACTAAAACAGTCTGCGTGGGTTCTGAGAGTCTGGTGTGTGTGTGTGGTGGGGGGGGATGCTTTAAGTTGGGGTCTGGGATTCAGTCACTTTTTTTCTCCAATAAATAATTATTGAACACCTAAAAAAAAAGTGAATAGTGTGCTAGTGAGCGGGCCACTAGCATCATTAAAAAGCTCAGTAGTGGCTGTTCTCTATAAGCCAGGCTGATGGAGGGAGATGTTGAAATGGAACTTGGCTACTGAATGCCATAGAAGATGTTAGGATTCTGTAAAAACAGAGGCCAGATGGTGACCTGGTCGTTTAACTGTCTACCATACTGTTGCTGTGAGAAATGCATTCCAGACTGGGACTTGGGATCCTGAGAACACATCCTCCCCTCGGTGGTGGCCCCTTGCTACCTTGCAGCATGGAAGTCCAGTCTCTTTACTACAAACTAGTTGTAAGGGAAGAGAGGGAGGGAGACATTTATAGGACATTCCCTAAGTTGGGAGGTGATTTATTAATATTCATGTCAGTTTTACTTTGGCATAGACTCCCTCTCAATTTAATAATATAAAAATCCTTAAATAAAACTATGCATGCTATTTTATGCGCTTTTTCATGTTGGTAAATAAACTTATGCTTGGCAGTTTTTTTTTTAACATTTTTTATTGATTTATAATCATTTTACAATATTGTGTCAAATTCCAGTGTAGAGCACAATTTTTCAGTTATACGTGAACATATATATATTCATTGTCACATTTTTTTCTCTGTGAGCTACCATAAGATCTTGTGTATATTCCCTGTGCGATACTATGCTTGGCAGTTTTATCCACAATTATGAGGTGCATGAAACTGACTTTTGACAGTATTTTTGCAGTTTCCTGTCTGTTTTTATACAATCTTTAGATATTGGTCCTAGTTCTGAATTGCTTCTGTTCTCACTGTCCTTGTCATTGCTGTAGAATGTTTCCTATGTGCCTTTACAAATACGAGATCTTTATTTTAGACTTTTTTGTAAAAGGTATCTATTGAGTTCCAAATGCGATAAACTTTCACAGTTACATTTACATGTGTTTACAGTATGTAGCAACAAGGCCAAAATGGCAACTATGGGGTTTGACATGCAGGTGTCTGAGGTCATGGCTAATAGATTATTGGTGATCCTAGTGAAGATGTAGATGGTCAGCCAATGAGTGTGTAATCTGACCACCACCACAATAAAAAGATCAAGCTAATACCAATTACTGCAATGGAAAACCATAATCACCGACCAAGCTTCCATACTTGAGTCTGTTTTCAGACTCAGGGCCTGTTAAGTGGCCTTGAAGTAGGACCCCAAAAGATCACAGCACGTATATACAATAGCCTTTTCCCCAATCCTTTCTAATAGTAACCAAAATCACTGTATACTGGGGAAAAGGGAATATTCAAATCTTAGAGTCATTGAATACAAGGTTTAAGCTGACACTGATACAAGGGAACCCAACATGCCATCACGTACTCCTATTGGAATGGCAGCATAGGGAGGTCAGGTGATAAATAGAGTCCTGGTCAAATTCTGTCCTACTGTGATTCTGTTGACCCTTTGGTCACTTGCTTGAAACTTGTGTGTATCATTTTGTTAAATATATTTTGTATCTGGAAGAACCTCACAATGGTTCCCTGACATGTAGAGTTAGATTCATTGTTGGAATACAGGCCAAGTGAAAAACCCTGAAACTATCCACACCCACCCCCCTAGGCCAAGATAGTAAATGAGAAGCAATATTATGTTCTGCATAGAATGGCAAAGAACTGTGCCACCCTCAAAGATTAAATAATGCAGGGATGGTGGTTCTCACTCTCTCCCATTTAATTCACTGCTATGACCCTGCAAAAGCAGATGGGTCAACATAGGTCTAAGGGTGAAAAACTTTGAGATGATAGTATGTGTGTATATGTATATGTATATGTGTGTGTGAGTGTGTGTGTGTGTGCGCGTGTGTATCTGCCTCCAGTTCCTGGCACAGAGCCCCTAAATCCTGGGTAATAGCAGTGTTTTTGCTCTAATGAAGCAATACTTGGTGGGCTCCTGGCTGAGAGCTAGTCACAAGAAAGACCAAGCTGTGAGTAGATGCTTAGAATTTTCAGCCCCAAATCCCATTCTCCAGAGACAGGAGAGGGGCTAGAAATGAAGTTAATGATCAATCCTGCCTTTTTTTATGAAGCCTCCATAAAAATCCCAAAAGTATGGGGTTTGGAGACCTTTTGGTCTGGTGAACGCAGGGAGGTGCTGGAAGAGTGGTGCACTCAGAGAAAGCATGGAAGGTCCACATCTCTTGCCACATACTCTGTCCTATGCATCTCTTTCATCTGGATGTTTACCTATATCCCTTATCATATTCTTTTATAATAAACTGGTAAACAGTAAGTAACTGTTTTCCTGAGTTCTCTGAGCTACTCTAGCAAATTAGTCAAGCCCAAGAAAGCAGTCAGGGAACCATCAACTTACAGCTGACTGGTCAGAAACACAGGTAACAATCTGGACTTGCAGTTGTCATCTGAAGGTGGGAGCAGTCTTGTCGGACTGAGCCCTTAATCTGTGGGATCTGATGCCATCTCCAGGTAGACAGTATTAGAACTGAGTTCTGCAACAGATTAAGGCTGCAGTATAAGTAGACCTTTTAGGTGGCCATCGGACACACACAATTCCATTTTGCTAGAGTTCTCTTAGGTAGATAAGAATGTTATATGGAATCTAAGATTTTTGAGCAAGGCCATCTGATATGCAGCAGAGAATGAGTAAAAAGGTAGTTTGCAGCATACTACTAGTAGAGACAAAGTGCATGGCCCTAGAGATGCTGAATGGAAGATCATGAGAAATTAAGTGACAATGCAGCTGAAAATACCCATCATCATTGGTTATTTTCAGACCCCCTATGTCATAAGTAAGGTGGGAATCTATAGATTAAAATTGTGACCAACAACCTTGAAGATTCATTGATAGAACAGAGAGAACTCAGTAGGGGACACTACAGTGAACACAGTCTACTGCAAGTACCCATGACTCTGCATGAGAGCTTTCTCTGGAGCTTGTTCAATCTACTGGCCAATCTGGAAATGCTGGGGAGTTAATATCACTAAGAACAGCCTTCAGTTAATTACAGATGGAATCTGATGGATAAATATCCTGGCTTCCTTACTCCTCAGATTTCACCATTCTGAGGTATACTCTACACAGTCTTCCAGGGTTCCACAGAGGGATTGAGCTCCAGTTTTTCAGAGGTCACCTGGTCATTTATACATTCTGTACTGAGTTTCTTATCTTCCCAATCTTTCTTCTCCACTCCCCTCTGATCACATCCCAAATAAACTACTTTCACTCAAATTCTTATCTCAACAATTTACTTCTGAGGAATCCAACTGAAGACAACGTGAGCTTTATTTCAGATCCTCAGACATTCCCTGCTTTGTTTCCTCTTCTGGTACATTCTCCCCACCCCATCAACTTCTACTTTGTAGGTTCTCCTAGAAAAGTTTTGTTTGGCGTTTTAGTCTTAGCATATACATTATTCCCTTAAGAAGTGTGACTCTAATCCCAGGACATTTTAGATTCCAGAATATGATCTCAATGCTCTCCCTAGGTCCCTGATCATAGTACCAGTTCATTATTACTGTCTGTCTTTACTTTCCAATTGACTGTAAGTATCAAGAAGACAGGGATGATGTCTTTGTTCACAAATCACAAATGTCTAGCATGGGGCTAGTCTACAGTAAGCACTCAATAAATATTTGTTGAATAAAGTCACTTATAAACTCAACTTATTATAATGGCTTCCCTCCATCACAGTTTATTTAGGACAGAAAGTCTTGTTGTCCTCTCCAATCTTTCCTCCAGCTATTCCCCTAGATGCACTCCTCACTCTGAGAAATTAAACTGCTTGAAATTCCCTACCCACATTATACCCAGTGATATTGTCAAGCCTTTGCCCATTTGTTTCTTCTGCTATCACACTATTTCCCTCCTTTCCCCTACCTTATTTCTACCCATCCTTCAAGTCTCAGTTAAAGTCTAACCATCTCTGGAAGTCTTCCTCTAATACCCCAGTAATACTCAGAGGACTCTCTCTGCTCCCAAAGAATCTTGAGCACAAATCTACTGCAATTATTTAACATACTATAATAATTAAAAATTGATTTCTCCCCCCAAAACCCATAAGCTTCCTAACAAATTAATCTTTGAGTGTTTTATTTTTATGCAGTGCTACCACCATTCCTGGGAAAAAAGTAGGTGCTCAACAAATATTTTCTGGCTAAAGATAAATATGATGTATTATTAAAGAACTAGGGATGTTTGGCCTTGAAAGGAGACGTTTTAAGGAAATCAGGATATCTGTTCTCAAATATGTAAGTCAGCTAAAGAAAAAAGTAAGAGATGCTCTTCTCAGACTGCTTTATGACTTTGCAGAATTAGATGCTGGGAATGTTAAAAAGAAAAAAAAAGCTTGTTGGTTGCAACACCTGCTTATGTGTGTAGTTCCCTACATCAATTACTAAACACTGCTGTTGGCAATTGTTAACAGTTTGATGTGTATCTGTACTTGTTAATAGCAAATGGCTTGGTATCTAGCTGCTTGGGTTCAAATAACAACTTTGCCTCTTAATAGCAGTGTGACCTTGGGCAAAGTAACCTTCCAATGCCTCAGTTTCCATATCTGTAAAGTTGGGTTTATAAAAGTACCTAACCTTCAGGGTTGTTGTGAGGGCTAAATGAATTAACATATGTGAAACACATAAAACAACGTGTTGCATAGATACTTGCTATAATAAAAATTATTTTCATTAAACCAACTAGGTAAAGCAGGTCCAGTGAGTGCAAGTATTAAAAAGCATATTTTGATTCAATTAAAAAATGACTTTCTGATGATTTATACCATCCAACAGTGGAATGAGCTGTCTTGCGATAGTAAACATTATAAAACTAGAAATTAAACCATCCAGGAGGTGGGGAGGGCTAAATTGAGAGTTTAGGATTTGCAGATACTAACTACTATATATAAAATAGATAAACAACAAGGTCCTACTATATAGCACAGGGAACTACATTTAGTACCTTGCAATAGCATATAATGGAAAAGAATATGAAAAGGAATATATATATATGTATATATATACATACACACATACAACTGATTCACCATGCTATGCACCAGAAATTAACACATTGTAAATAGACCATACTGAAATTAAAAAAAAAAAAAAAAGAAATTAAACCATCCAACCAAGCAGTGGCTACCTATTCTAGGAAACAGTAGAGTTTTTTTTTTTTTAAATTATAAGATATTCTGATTCCATAACCTCTGCAGCACCACCTTATGATAGAGAGTGACAATTTGTATATAACATCTTTATTTAAAGAACTTCAAATCCCTTAAAATTTTTAATGTTTTTCTCTCTTTCAGAGGCAGAACAGTAAATACTGATTCAATTAGGCAAAAGAAAACATCTATCTTTAACTCTTTCTTTAGTATCTCTTCTAACTGGATAATAACACTAACTAGCTGAAGAGGACACTTCTACACTGGCTAGAACGGCAACAGAACATAGGCACCGACTTTCTCTACCAATATTATTCCTTAGCTGAGACCCTTTTCTGGCTTTCATGGTCTAGATAACACACACTGGAGGGTCATAATACCGATAGTCAGTCTTCCATGTGCATAAGTAGGAGGATCCTGGAGGGAAAAAAAAGTTTGAATAACATGACAAAGTATAGGAAGTTCTACATTCTCATTTACTTTGCAAGAGCCTGCACGCTCCATAAAGAAAGGTTAAACAACAATGTATTAAGGCCCATCTCTAAGGTTTGGTCTGGAAACAAGCACTGTTTTTTTCCCAACACTCCATATTACCCTGTACCCCCTGGCCTATCACCACTTTCGTCCCCAGATATGAATCTCACTGTGGACACACAAGAACTCCATACAGAAAAATACCTCTATTTTCCTGACAAAGCCATTATATTATATCGAATTTCTTGTTTCACCACCATTTTTATTTTGCCTAGCAGTGTTCTGGGTTGCGTAAATCCAAGATTTAGAAAAATAAATTGATGCAGAGACTAAACTGAATCCCTCTTACAGAAGAATCACTATGAAAGTTCTCTAATGACATTAGGGCAAGAACTAGAATTCAACACTAAAGTTTCTAAAAAAATTTGTAGGTCTTACTGCATTTTTCTTGACCATTCTTTAAATACAAACTTCACAGAAAACTAAAACCTCCATTAGCACGGAACTGTTCTTTCCCCAAAGCATGGAGGCAAGTTGTAACCCTAAAAGGCAGCTTTATTAAGCTAATTGTACATATATTTTTAAAAAATGTCACCATACTCTCTTCTCTTCTATTGTGTACTAATTAAAATTTGCTTCTTAGAAAACACTATTTGTAGTTTCCGTTTGGAACTCGTGTGGTATTATTTATAAGGTGGCTTTACCCTAGACAAACTCATATAATAGCCTATATCTGGTTTTACGGTCTCTCTGTTGTAGCATTCTTGTCATTTGCGTGTATATTAAAGGCTATGAGTATGAGGGACTTGCCTTCTAAAAGGTAAACCAACTGGTTTAACTTCTGAAAGTAATTATACATGAAAACTCTAAAACTCTCTTTGCCAGGTGGACTTTTCAATTAGTTTCTCTCTCTTTTTTTTTTTCTATAAAAGAAAAAAGGAAACTCTTTGGAGCCAAGTAAACAAAGGACAGAATTATTATGGTTGACAGAAATGTCCCTTATATTAAGTTATTAAACATATAAGATAAAATCTTTTAACGTACATTTGTTCAGCAAGTCTCCAAGTGCCTTTTTCCTACTTCTACTCTTTTAAGTTCATTTTACAATGCCGAGTAAATCTTATAGCCTCAACCCCTTCTCAAATCCTTCACTTCCTATACGCTATAAAAGTAAAAAGGCAATGGACGTCTTAGTGCAGACTTTTTGGAGAATCCTAAATTAAAGCTACTAGTAGACAAGTTTTCAAACTGCAGTCTTTGTACCAGGAATGTTTGTCCTGGTGAGCCACACATCTTGGGCATGTATGTTAGATTCTTGCCAGCTCATTGTCCTAACTGACCATTTTGTCTCCCATTAAATATTTCAGAAAAATAGATATTGAAAATATGGTAGGATTGGCCTACCTCAGAAGTCAATCCATGGTTTGTTTGTTTTTTTGTTTTTAAATAGAGAATGGGGTGTCTGCTAGAAATTTGTGAGTAACTGAGTAAAAATTCGAAGAACTTGGAGAGTTTGGGGGCAGTATTTACACTATGAGGACAGTAGTTCTATCTCCCTCCAAAACTCAGTGATTAAGAACTCACCCTAGTTACATGTGTCTATTATATTGGGCTGAAGTGTCATTCCATTGTCCACAATCTCTGCCTTCCCAGAAAGTAACTTCAGAGGATGCAGAACTCTTCCCTTCATCTCCTCGTTCCCCTTGCACATCTTACGTGGTAGGTAATGCCCTCAAGCTCTTCGTATTCCAGAAAGCATTTTTTTTTTTTATATAATGTGACTTTGTTGCTTCTCCCCTGTAAAGGTGTTTATTTCTCTACTGCTTTGCATATGCGCTGGTCTATCACTTACCTTGAGAGCATGCATCAGATGTAACGTGTGAGCTCAAGTACCTAGGCCTCAAGAGCCCTGCCAGCTTCTGCCTTTGCCATGTTGGAATACTTCCCTGAGACTTTCAGGTAAGGAAGCTCGTCTAGCCTACTGCAGAAGATACAAGTCCCATGAAGACCTGAAGTGACCTGGGTGACGACCAGCACCAACTGTCATCCTGACATTCCAGCTGACCCTCTAGTATAATGCCACTTGAGTGACCCAAGGCAAAGCAGTAGAAGAACCACCTTGCCAACCCACAGAATCACCAGAAATAATAAATCGGGTTTTTTAACAAAGCTGCTAAATTTTGGAGGGGTTTGTATATACCCATAGATAACTAGAACCCCTTATGTGAAAGTTCCATTTCCTCCAGTTCATTCTGGTTTTCTGGTATGTCTGGCATCATAGCTTATGCTTCTCACCTCTCCAGCTCTGCAGAAAGTGAGAATACAAAAGCCTGAACCTGGATTTATTCATGCTTTTCAACTGGCTTACCCCAGGCTGCTAAGATCTGTGGTCTAGCCTCAGAATTGAATCTTGAAAGTGAATCATTTCTGGTCATCAAAAGAGGCCTGATTTGGTCATTCAGGAATAAACTTCTATCTTCCAGTTGTATTTACCTATAATTTTCTTGCAGATGTGGAAAGATGAATACCTGTGGGTTACCAGCAAACCATCTGATGTGGAAAGCAGGTTTAGAATTTTTGGACGATGAGTCCCAGTCTATTGTTTTCATCTAATGATAGCCTTGTGGTCTATTCTCATCTTTTTGGCCCTTGTCTGGGAAGAAGAAGCCATTCTGGCAAAATGCCTTCAGCTTTTTGGAAGTGATATGATCTGAACATAGGCATAAATGCAACCAGTGAAATATTAGGGTCTTGATATTACTGTAAATCTTTTTCCCACACTCCAATGGTCAGCGTGTTCAGAAAGTAAGGGGTGAGTCATCTTGGCCAGTATTTTGCAATAATTTTGTGATCTGTTTCCTCTATCTACCTAGAAACTGCCCCAGAACAGAACAGCCAAGGATTTTGTAAGCATAGAAGTGATATTTTGTTATAGTCGATTCGAAAAAGATAACGATGTGGTCTAGCGGTTTCCACATGTATTTGAGTGTCAGCAACTCTGAGTTGTAATCCCACCCAACTGTCTTTCTGGCTGCCTCAGATTACTTAAGAAAAATTACCTAACTTATCTTTGTCTCACTTTTCTTACCTATAAAATGGAAGAAATTGGACTTACTGGACAGAATTTTTGTAAAAATTAACTGATATTTAAAAACACCCTAGAAATACATACCATGACTATCCCAAATACACACATATATAGACATGCACGGATACATTTTTTTGACCCTCCAATTTCTTTTACATCACTCAAAATCTTAGGGAAAAATTAAGATGAGAGCAGGAAGGTTTAAGATTTTTTCTTTTCTCATTTTAGAGGCGTATCACTCCTAGTTCAGCAGCATGGAGAAAGATTTGTTGTTAGCTCCTGTGCTGGGCAGTGATTCAAATTCCCGAGGTTAGTGGCAGCATCTCAGAGAGATTCTCAGAGAGTTTCAAAGCTCCATTTTTTTTTTAATTAGCTCCCTCTCTGCCTCAGGCAACAAGTTCAGGGAATCAATAGGTTAGACTGAGTACAGACTTTGTAGGCATCAGGAGCTATGGTATGTTGGGACTTGTCAGACCCTAGATTCAGGTTTCAGGAGGTTAGCATCACTGGTCCAAGAACTTTTAGAAAGGAGATTTCAAACAGAAGCAGCTCACCAGCTTCTGGAGACGGTCTGACCCTGATTCCCAGACAGGGGCTGCCGTTACTTTCAACTACTCAATGGCCCTGCACAAGCCTTTGAAGCCCCAGGGTTTGCCCTCCAGGCCTGCAGACCTAGCCAGACACTGGTTAAGAGTTATATCGTACTTGAGAGAAGCTGCAAGCACGAATTCCGCTGAGGTGCTAAAATACTCATGGAGAGGTCCTCAACTCCACACGCTGTCTGTTCCCTGACTCTTATTATTTCTCCTGTCATCAAAAGGCTTTCTCTGTACCCAGAAGATATTTTGAGTAACACTGCCTATGTTCCTACTTTGCGAGACAGGAATTTAATTTCTGGCATTATTATTTTTTATTTAATATAAACATGAGCTGCACAGAGGTGGACAACAGCTTTGCTTAGAGAAAGATTACAATGGATTTGTATCTAGAGTTCAAACCTTGTGTGAATAGTTCCTGCTGCTTTAGGTGTTGTAGTAATTGCTCTGGCACAAACTATACAAAGTCAAGGGCAGAACATTTAGGATTCTTTGCAAGCATTCATTATTTATGCTAGAAATGGAACTGCAAAATTTCTTTTTTAAAAAATCAGGTCAAGTGACATGGAAAAAATAAAAAAGACAAAGCCTTAGTAATAAATCAGTCAGTAGCCAGTATTAAGTGACAGTAAATACCATTAGGACCTGTTCTGTTTGAAGCTTCAAGCAGTATGACACTGAGTGTTTGCCTAAAGGATTCACAGGATATCTGAAAAGTTGTGAAACACAGGTAGTCTTGTTTTTTAATTAATATGTTACATTTTCAAAAAAAATAGGTTCAAAATATTTTTGGATTTTACCCAAAATATATTTAGGATAAAATACCTCTATAAATTTTAAGCAATGGGTTTAATTTTTAATTTGAAAAAATATAATGAACATACACTGGGTTGTCCAAACTGTCTGAAAACACAGAAAAAAACAATGTGCTTATTAGTTTGGCACTCAGGTCGGGGTGAAAGGTGTTTTCTTCTCTTGGATTAGCAGTTAGACTCGTTGCTTTAAATCTCAAAATACTTCACCTGAAAATATGTTTGGAGGTTGAAGTAAAACATATATTGAACATAGTTTGTGAAAATATGTTTAATAACAATTCCAAACTCTTTGGCATAATGTATAGTGATAAAAACATCCAATGCTGCTCATACCAAAATCCAAAAGAAAGGACTTAACTAGACTCGATCAATTATTTTAACAAAGCTGGGGAAAGGTAAGTGTGTGGAAAGGAAGATGTGATTGTAAGAGGATAAAATGTTACCCAAGAAAGTTAAAAGTCACTGTATGGCAATTAAGAGACAATTCTGGGGACAGAGATTCTGTTCAACCTTTTGAGTATACTGAGTCGGAGCATTTTATCAGGCCTCCACACGGCTGAGACGACATATCCCTCAAGGCTGAGCACCTCCCTTTGCTTTAAATTCCTGCTCTTGGGGAAACCTTAATGATTGTTAATTCCTGCTTTCCAGATATCTCAAGTCTGGAAAAGAGGGTACTTTGGTTTCAAGTCAGGCCTGAGGCATAGAAAGGATTTATATCTCTCAGCCATTGTCCTGGTTTCAACTTCCCTTCCTCACATGTGTCAGAGCAAATAAGCACAGCTGATACTTGGGATCTTAAAGCAGAGCCCCATTAATTGCAGTGCAGAGATTAAAATATTAAACATGTCATTCCTCCTCTAACTTTTTTCTTCCCCTCAATCACAGACATTAGGCATTTCTTAAACTTTGGGAATGAGAGAGAGTGAGAGGGCAGTGCCCAGACTTAGTCTCTGGTACAAGAAAAGTCAGCTATACCAAGCTGAATGCTCCTCTGACCTTAACAGTTTTGGGATAGTTAGCACAGAAAACCCAGGTCAGGTCTGTCCCTGGGATCTTTATAACGGTGGAGAAATGCCAGCAAGGAAAGTCTCATTTACCTGATTGAAAGGGGTCTGTACCCTCCACTTCCGAACAGCAAAACTGGAGGGCTGGCCAGCCACATGTAGAAATCCTCTGACCCTTTACTTTTGAACTGTTCCTACTTTTCTTCACATTTATCCAACAAGTATCTCCAGCTTGCTTTATTTTTTCCCCAATACCTGGCACAAATATTCAAAACAATGATGTATACTTGCCCAGACGATAAGTATTTGCTAATATCATTTTATCCTATAATATGTGGACAGCAACTCAAGCCAACCAGTCAATATAAGTGATAAATTAAGATTCATTATAATATCTGAAATTCTGGGTTTTTTAAATATCTGAAATTCTGGTTTTGCTTTTCCAGATTTTATCTTTATAATGTCATGTACCTATGAGCACTTTTAATTTGTACCAAACCCTGAAAAAGATAAAAGCATCATTCAAATTCCATGTTTTTCTAAAGAAATAAAAAAGAACTTAACATTTTTAAGTAAACAAGTACAGTTTGAGGGACCTTGCTTTAACATCTGAGATCTAATATTTTTTTTTTCTGATCACATTTCTATCTTATTTATTTCATTTTCCTTTAAATTGCTGGGTAAATTTGACAGCCCTGGAAAGAGAGGTTGTAATAGCAGTGTCAAGGGCCAAAGACTGAACAAGCTTTCCTACATCACCCCTGTGTCTCAACACGGGCTGTACCAAATGTCTAATTTTAGTATCTGGCTCAACACCAAACACCTGGAAATGGCACCCAGCCAGGCATGAACACAAAGCTAAACAGTGGGTGAGCAAGTGCATCTGTCTTGCTTTTGTTTCCTCCTTCTCAGCTATTAGGTAAATAAGGTAGTTATTAAATGATGACTTATGCAAAGCCTACAATTTTAGTGTTCACATTTCATCTTACCAACATTTATCCAGCTCCTCAGCAAGCAACATTTTGATAATATTTGTTATGCAGTTTGTGATATGAATGTGATAATATTGGTGATGAAAACCAGTTTGATTTCCTACTCCATGCTATGTCTGAGGATGGAGTTCAACTTCTCTTCTTCTTAGACCAGAATGTATACATGAAGCATGTCTGGTGTCAGATTTGTTGACATGGAAAGTTCATAACCGATGAGTTTTCAATCGCTGGTTTCTGTGTGTGCATGTACCTACCCCCCCACCCCCTCGACACATGTACATGTCAGAGCACTCAGGACTCCTGACTCCATGTCTTCACCCACAGAAACCACATTTCCTCTCACTCCTTCTCACTTC
Source organism: Camelus dromedarius (assembly GCF_036321535.1). NCBI lineage: Eukaryota > Metazoa > Chordata > Mammalia > Artiodactyla > Camelidae > Camelus > Camelus dromedarius. The sequence goes on along the minus strand of NC_087439.1, from coordinate 62,711,234 downwards.
ACCAATCCACAAACCCTTTAACTACCCCTGAAATATGGAGACATTTCCCGACATCTCCACAAATATAACAGAAAGCTTTCGTGGTCGCATGTAACCAAACTTATAACCATGTGCATGCCTCATGTGACCAGAAAATCACTCAACTCTCTAGTGTGTCCAATTCCGGAATCTCTGCAATAGACCATGGTACATGGAATTTGAAGGCTAAATTCTGGCGCTACAGTTTTCAGGCACAGCAGGCATACACAGAAAAGCAATGAAAGCAATGCCAGATTTTATTTAAGGCTTTGTCTTTTCAAGTATATAGCTTGTTTACTCTTTTTTAAAGACTCTGTATTTTGCTTGCTCTCCAAAGGAAACATGTGGCTATTTCTCTTCGGTCTTAGAAGAGTTCTGCATAAACATGATTTCATACAAAATTGATTAATGTAAGTATGAGTGCATAAATTACATGTATTCCTAGTGAATCCTACATAAATCCATGAAGTAGCAATAAGTAGTTTTAGCCTTGATTATTATCATAACAATCTTGCAGCTTTAACATGCTTTTGCATGCTTTATTAATACCTCATGTGTACCCTTTTGGGGTCTCTGTGTCTCAACTACCTGATTCCAGATACCAAAGAGACCACTTAGCCTGTGAGGGCTCTGGTCAACCTCCCACAAGTGCAGCCAGACAGCACATTACCCTGGGACCCCGTCTCTGGCTTTCCACTTGGGCTTTTCTGTTGATGCCTCATTTTGGGGACAGAGAGGGAACCCACTCCCTACTCCACATGTACAACCTAGAGCGTGGGGGAATTGACACCCTATATTAGCTCCCTGGGGCAGCCATAACAAAATGCCACAGACTGGGTGGCTTAAACAACAAAAATTTATTTTCTCACGATTCTGGAGGCTAGAATTCTGAGATCAAGTGTCGGCAGATTTGATTTCTTCTGAAACCGCTCTTCTTGGTTTGCAGATAGTTGCCTTCTTGCTGTGTCTTCACATGGTCCTTCCTCTGTGCACACTTGTCCACGGTGTCTCTTCCTCTATCTGTCCAAATTTCCTCTTCTTACAAGGAAACCAGTTAGGCTGGATGAGGGCCCACCAAAAGGTCCCCATTTTAACTTAATCACCTCTTTAAATAACCAAATACAGTCACATCCAGAGGTACTGAGAGTTAGAGCTTCAGCATATGAATTTTAGGGGAACACAATTCAGCCTATAATGCACCCCATGCATGATCAATCTGTGAAGGAAACTGATGAATAATTTTTTCTTTCATTCTTCCCCTAGACAGATGGTCCTGATTCATATTTCATGTGAAGGCTCTCAGATAGTACTTCGTGATCAAGCAAATAGCACTTGTAGCAACAGCCCACAAGGAACTTATCTTGGTGTTGACTCTATTTCTTTCCTTGCCTGGTTTCCTGGTCCCTCACTACTTTCGATCCCAGGACTACAAATGCTAACAATTAACATGCACTTAGTATCTGCTCCTTGCAGAACCCAGGCTAAGACACATAAGTTACCTCATTTCATATTTACAACAACCATGCCTGATATATCTTATTATTACTTCACAAATGAAGAAACAGGAGGATCATAGAAGATCCATGACTCGTACAGGGTCACAAAGGTAGTAAACTAAAAAGACAGAACCCTGATTTAATAATCCCCAATCCTGCATTATTTCCCAGGTAGTTTACTATCTCCTAGCAAAGTTGATGTGCAATCAGATAAAATTTAAGCCATTTTCCCTACCAATTTTTAAAACTGTTTAGATGGACTAGAGATAAGACAACCCAAGTACATAATTCATCTCCCTATTATTTCAATGCTATTCCTTTCCTCCTTCCCCAAACCTAGGAGCCAAACATTCCTTTTTCAAAGTTGACCTGTATCTGAAATTATTCTTTTTTACAATAGAAATTATATAAATTATAAGCTCCTTATTGGTACCATCACAAACTACACCTCTCCGAGCAAACCACATCTCACAGTCAAATTAGGGAGGCTCTTATATCTTAATCAAAGCTTAACAGTTTAATTGTTCATTAAACATGAGAGTAATTTAGTGTCCTACTATGCAATCATTATTGTTTCCTGAAAATCTGATGTGATGAGGTACAATAAATGCAAACTGAAATATTGCCTGTGGAAGGTTATTTATTATTTCTTCCAGCTAAAAACATTCATAACTGCAATTTATTGGTCCATACTCCCTTCATTATAAATATTTTATGTTCTGCCTCAGGGATCCATGTCTTAGCATTTAAATGTCTCAATCTTGTGTCAGTAACAGGAAGAACAAGTTCACTGGGTGGAATTTTTGCCCTTTACTTCAGAATGTTACAATAATAATAGGCTATAAATATGTTATAATTATGCCTTTGATCACTGCTGTAGTTTTCTAGTCTGAATGAATTAAATTCAAAACTAAAGCTGGGCTGCAGACATAAATGACAGTAGTTATCTTAAACTAAGATTTTGCTGAAAGCCATATTAACATAGTGAAAATATTTAGAGTGGCCAGGACAGCAAACCATTTTTCTTTAATGTGAAGTAGCTCCTGTTCCTACCACCACTTTTATACATCAGTAGTGGTTTACGTTTATGTAAAGCTTTATAAATCTCAGTACTCTTATATCCAGATCACCACAACCACCTTTGAAATACTGAGCAGTTGTAAAAATCTCTATTGTTCAAATAAGAACACTGTTTCAATTGTTTAAATTTTAATTTAAGATAGTAAAATTATGCAACAAGGTGAATCAAACTGCTGTTTTGGGGCCATCTCATCTTATCCAGAGGCTGGCGGTGAGGAGGTGGGGGAGGGAATGGCAGAGAGCAGAGGACATGAAACGGTGACAAACAGCAGATAACAGGGGACCCTGCTGGGGAAATGGGGTGATGAGACAGAGGGGATGTCCTGCATCACTTGTATTCTCCCAGATCTGTTTCCCTATATAAAGTCTGCAGAACAGATCACTGGTAATCTAACTGGGAGATGCCTAGCATCGCTACAGCTTTCCTGGCAGTCCCAGCCAGCTATGGGACCAAGAGTTGTCTCACTAATGTGCAGCTTATTAGTGCATCACTTTTGTTAATGGATGTTTTGAAGTTCCAGAGATCTTTATCTTACCATTCTTTTCCAAATAAATTCTGGTCACAAGCTTTTGAAATCCACCTTACATGTGGGAGCACACAGAAGGAAGAAAAACTGAATTCCATCTCAGTGAAGATTAAAACTAACATTGTATCCTGGAATTAAATCATCAATTCAGGATATACAAGATGGAATGGCCAGCCTCTCATTGTGTACAAACATGTTGACAGAGAAAATTCCTGAAGAAATATCATGTAATTTGAAGAAAAGGTGATTTTTGACTGCTTGGATCCAGGTCTTCTTGGGCACTAAATCTGTCTACACTATCCTATGAGCCTATGGCTTCTCAAGTGTATCCTTGAAACAATGGTTCCTTTAGATGCAAATAGGTTTACGTGAGAAGAGTATTCCACGATCAGTTTGTCAGATTCTGGTCCCCTAAAATATTCCGTTGGTAAAGCAAAGCTGAGTTCATTGCTTACTATGGTGAGGAAGATGGTTACTTTGAGAATCTTAGTAGCATCTCGAAGTGGGGAGGACAAAGTGAAGATATTTAATCTAGTTAAAGCTGCAGATTGACTAGGATTGCAGAAGGTTCATGATACAATAGGATCGATAAGCACAGCATAGATATGGTTTCAAAGGGAATCCTGAAGAATCGGCCCTCCTTTGATGCTATATTAACCTGAGAAAGGGCATTTATTCTAATGAAGGCAAATGGAATATTCAGATAAACGGATTTTCTGGAAGTTCCTAAAATAAACAAGAAGTTATTTGGAACTTTAACATCCTGGGCAAGTTTCCTGAAGAGTAAAACATGTAATGAAGATACCACATAGTAAAGTCATGTTAATATAGAACCTAGACAATAAACTTGTAGGTGGAAATGGTTCTCAACATACATTTGGGAATTCATGAGTTAAACAGAGTTAAGCCAATGTTTCAATAGTGGTACTTTTCAGATTCTTTATTGTAGGAATGTGCATGTAATTTTTAAGGAAAAAGTATACAAAAACCATTTTTATTTTTCTCTTCTGAATGTAAAATCAGCCAGGACTAGCCTCTCATTGAATATAGATGCAGAAACAGTGACCAAGACTTTAAGATATTTATTTATTTTTTTAAGGTTGTAAATATAAAACCCAGATAGAGGACTGACTGTAATTTCATTTGGCATTTCCCTGCACACAGGTACTAACATCTTTAGTAATGGGTACCAAGGCACATTAAGCCAGAATCCAGTTCAAGAGTTAAGCACAACCAGAATGTATCAGGGATTGGAACCAAGGTTCACAGTACCAGTGGTCTGAGGAGCAAAGTGAAGTAGACGATATGAAAGGAGGGGAATTGTTCGGGATATGTTACTTAGCTAATAAAATGAATCATGGATTTTTCTATGCTTTCAATTTACCCTACAGTGTCAGTACTGAATTGTTACATAGCAATAATGCTCTTATTAGATGCTCCTCTTCTATGAGGGGAGAAACACTGCTTACTAAAAGGAAACAGCAGTTTAAGTAGCATTTTATCTTCAGGCACGCATAATTTAAATGGCCACACAGAGCTTGGGCATTTTCTATAAGTCACACAGAACAGACTAATGACTGCAAATAGCAGGTCATTTACTTAGTCTGGGATTGGTAAATGCCACCACAAGATGACATTCCTTCATTTGACAGTGAAAGGAGTCAGTCATCACCTGACTGGAAGTGACATGAGCATTTCCATTATTTGATACAAAAACTAAGTATGGACTCACAGAGAAACAGTAGAGGGAATAAAGCAAATGTTTAAAATTCAACTCAAAAAATATTTCAATTAAACATTAACTTAGAAAAAATAGGCTTGATTTTTTATGCCAGGAAATATTAAGTCAATTCCAGGAGATACTGAGATGATTCCAGGAGTTCACATCAATGTAATTCTAACTGTGCAATTGCAAATGAAGCTACAGAGGAAGAAAACATCCAGATATTATTCTACAAAAGCCAACGTAGTTGCTGAGCTCAGATTTTAAGGGAACACATATAAAACCCAAACATCACTGGCCCTTTTCATGGCTGGCCTGACATGGTGATGTATGCAACACAGCAATCTCCAAGAAAGCACTAAAAAGTAACTCAGAATTTTTGGAAGTCTCTTAAAAGATGACATATGAAAATTATATTTACCTCTCTTTACTTCTCATCAACCCTATGGCAGTTGCTTCCCAAGCACCTACAACCTTTCTGGATTCTTCCTTATACTTCTTCCCTAAAACCCTTTCACTTGTTTCAGTTCAAACTCAAATACCTATAACTGCTTCTTTTTCTAGGCCTTTTTCAGTTGAAAATCAATCTGTTCTTAGGACCCAAACTGAAATTTCTAAAGCCCACCCTGAAAGATGCAAGAATAACAAACAATTCTTCCTTCTAAGAGCTACAAGGAAGTGGGGGCTGACCAAAGTCTCTGAATTTGTATGTTAGTATCTTTGTCTTCTCCACATGTTCACAAGATGAGAAGAAAGAAACATGGCCAAAAATTCATATTAGAGGGTGGCAGAGAACTGACGGATAGTTTCAGGAAGTCTAAGCACCAAATAAACTGCAACACTTACACACATACACACACACACACAAGTCTATTTGAGCCTTGATCAGAGCATGCAGGAGGTAAGGAAGGGAATGTTCTCTGTTTGAGGCCAATAATATATTGACTAATGACAAAAGAGAAAGCAAATCTTTCTTTGGACTAAAAAAAAAGACAAAACATATTGGGAAGAGGGAATTAATTAGAGCTCTAGCTAGGGAAGGATAGGTAAGCTTCTGGTCTCAAATTATCTCTAAAGGTCTCTAAGGAACTTGCAAATTAGATCATTAAACCAAACATTGCCAGTGACCTTTGAAGGACTGTCAAGAACAATAAAGGGGAATAAAACTGGAGATCAGCAAATACCAACCAGTTTTGAAAAATGGGATGAAAGGAGGTTTGATAAATTAGAGACAGTTAAGAGTTACATTGATTTCAGCTAAGATTTTAGAATCTTTAATATAAAGGAATAGGTTTGGAGAACCTAAACAGGCAATGATCACTAGGAGCAAGGCTCACAAAACAAGTCAGACTCCTCTCACTCCCTTCGGTATGTTAGGGTCCTGACAGGAAACAAAATGTGCATATAACCAGACGGTAACTGAGGTGACTTTATAGCAGAGACTCTTCAATGAGCATGGGGTATGGTTAAAGGAAACTCAGAGGGAGAGTGAAACAGCTGTGGGGAACTGGCACCACTGAACAGAGGACGGGCTACATAATTTGTAGGGTCAAGGGCAAAATGAAAATGCATGGGCCTTTATTCAAAATTTATTAAGGATTTCAAGACAGGGACAGCAAAGCATTACCAAGCATGGGGCCCTGTATGACCAGCATGGGGCCCTGTATGACCACACAATCTGCAAGCCCACCGCAGCCATCCCTGACCCTGGAGTTTCTAGGGGGAAGGAGAGAAACATAAACAAGAACCTAGAGAGAGTTGCAGCTGTATCTTTAGCTGAAGGAGAGTCCACTGGAGAGACACAAGAGGAACTAAGCCACTTATACTAAGCCACTGATTACCTGTGGCTGTGAAGAGAGGGATCTGGTGAAATTTATACCTTAATCTCATTCTTCTCCTGCCCTTTGATAGTCTCAGACAATGGAATCCAGCTAATACAGTGTATGAAGGACAGCTTCCAGAAGCACAAAGCAGGATGGGGAGTGAATTGGGAGAGGCAGGAATAATATTTTGCATACCTTTATGAAGTCACTATGCTGTGAAGTCTGTGAAGCCTGGTAACCCTAGTCTATAAGGATTTTAGGAAGGTGTTTGCCACAATTTCTCAGAAGCTCCTTTTGGACAAAATGGAGAAAGATAGAATATAAGCAAAGATAATTATGTGAATCAATAGTAAGTTATAACAACTATATGTAAGGTCTACCGAAAACTAAATACACGTAAACTTGAAGGGAGTTGTACATACATCAGTTCCTTCAATCTGTACTATCAGTGCAGCAGTGTTACTACTGACTGGTAGCTGCAGAAGGAGTGATTATCATAGCACAATTTGTCAATTACTGAACGGGGCAGTGACTAACCAGGATGAAAGAATCAGAATCCAAAAAAGATGTTCACAGGCTGTAGCAAAGGGATAAAAAGATCTTGGCTAGCTGGGTCAATCAACCAGATCTCATTGGAGGAAATCTTGGGATTTGCTCTCGAGTTCAAAAGCCAGTGGCACAGGTTTGGGAAAGGAGAGACAATACCCATGACATATGAAAAGGACTCAGGCAGTGTGGTGGAAGGTAAAGTTGATGTGAGTCATGAGTGCGGCAGATCCTCCAGAAAAGCACATTAGGTTTCAGGCAGCATTAACTGAACAAACGGGGTAACAATCCAAACCTGCAATTGTGCTGATCATACCACACCTGGAAAACTGGGTTTATTGGAATGCCATATATGACTTGTGAGGTTCTCTGAGAAGAATAACTAGGACAGAGAAGAGATTTGTGAACCAGCACCAACCACAAGAGCTGGTCTGCTTTAATAACTGATGCAAATGACAACGTGAATGTGACAGTGTTGAGATTACTGCTTAGCCAGCAAACAAAAGAACAGCAAAGGATATAGATGAGGTCAAAGATATGTGAGTGGGTGAGGCAACTCTTGCCTCCTTAGTTCCTACCCTTGAATTTGCAGAGTTAAGACTCTCCCAGGACAGAGGACCCTAGAACCAGAAGCTCACTTTTGGAAGGAAAGGCATTTTCCCAGAGGGATCCACTTTATTATCACATAAAGAAAGTCTTGCTAGGCCACAGTTATATACCTCTGAAGTCTCTTTCTTATTTGTCATTATGTCTATTTGAAGAAGGCTATGCAGTAGCAGAATAGAAATCATTCCTCAATAATAATAATTGAAGATATTTGTAGCATTTAATGAGACTACTCAGGAAAGTAATGGTAAACAAATTGTATCCAAATATATTAAAGACTGCCTTATGGCAGAATAACTATCATTGTCCTTTACTAGCTCAAGGAATAAAACACCAACATTTTAAAAAATCAGAGAGAAATTTTTTTGTTGTTTTTTTTATGTAGGTAAAGTTGTCTGTACTTTTTTTTTTTAACACCTTTATCATGGTATAATTCCTGTACAGAAAACTACACATATTTCAGATGTACAATTTGATAAATTTTGATAGATACACCTATGAAACCACCACCACAATCAAGAGAGCTAACATTTCCATCACTCCCCAAGAGGTGCAAATTTCAAACTCCTGATTTATCCATCCCCACCCTCTTTGTCCCCTGGTAACCATAAGTTTGTTCTCTATGTCTGTCAGTCTGTTTCTGTTTTGTTAATAACTCTTTAACAGCTGTGCTATTTAGACAATTCCAACATTCCATAGTGTTTAGGTTTGTTTGTTTGTTTGTTTGTTTTGATGGAGGTACTGGGGAATAAATCCAGGACCTTATGCAAGCTAAGCACATACTCTACCACTGAGCGATACCCCTCAACATATTGTTTAGCTTTTAAAGATCACTTCTAATACTGAGCTTCCAAAGTTCATTCTTTCTTTCATTCAGTAAGTATTTATTGAGAACCAGCCACGTTCCCAACATGGTCTTAAGAACTGAGGAAACAACAACAAACAAAAACAAGCCATTTCTCATGGAGCTAAAATTATGATGGGATATGTACATAATAAACAAATCATTAATACAATGTTAGGCAGTAGTGGTAAGTGAAAAAAGTAAAGTAGGGTAAGAAGTTCAGGTGATGGAGGAAGAGGAGATATGGGTAAGATGGTCAGGAAAGGTCTCTCTGGCTAAAAAGCTTCAAAGCTAAAAGGAAGACAAAACAATTGGATTATAGACTCAAATTAGGCACAGCCGCACACACTTGCGCGCGCGCGCACACACACACGATAGCCTATGATCTTTAGGGATTTTTTCCTAGCTCTTTTTTTTCAAACTAGTGTATTCATATAGCTGAAGGGCAGGGAGGTATCTGGAGGATCAGAGGGTTGAAAAGATCGCTAGGATAAAAAATAATTTTCTCCTAACATAATGTGCTAACAAGATGTTTTAACTTTCTAATCATAGATGCAGAGTTATACAACATAATGAGGTGAAAATTACCAAAGAGATTATTTACTTTCCCTGCCACCAATACCATCTTAATAGAAACAGTCTTAGTGAGGTGAAATTAACTGTACAAGATCATATACTTATTTCCACAATCAAAACATTAAATGGATGGAATTCAGTTCAAGATGGCAGAATAAGCACAATTTTCTGCTTTCCTCTTATTCTTGATCACACTGAAATTCTAGGGGAAAAAGTTTTAATTAGCAGTACTGGAATACAAAAAAGAAATTCTGATGACAGTTTAAGAAAATACTAGAAGAGAAAGAGTAGACAGGATCTGATCATTGGATAAATTATGTAGGGAAATGACGGCCCCAAATATCCTAAGTAGTAGGAAGAAGGGGTCTGATTGTCCAAAGGGTCCTCAAAGGCTCCCCACACTCAGAGTTAACATTTAAAGACAGCAAGACTAGACTGTGCAAAAATATCAGAATAATTAATTATAGACTCACACTGGGAAAAAGCAAGACACATTACTCTTCCTCCCCACCCTAATAAATACAGAGCAAATGATGAGAGACCTCAAGATAAAACCTAAGAACTCTTCATAAACCTGTCTGTTCACAGGTCTAAAGTCTGTGGCTCTTCTCACTGCTTTCAGACATGGATGAAATACCATACTGCAGTTTCCCAAGTAGCTGCTAAAGGGCCCAAGTAACACAACAGAGCTACAGAAGAGTTAAAGCCCTATAGGACAAATTTTAACTGATGGGAGACAGGACCTAGGAGGGCATCCGGCATGGGGAAAAAGCTCCTCTTTTCCTGACTCCTTGGGATAAACATGAGTCTGAGTTTCTCTTTACTCCCTAACCGAAAATGGCATACGTGAGCAAATAAACACATCTGGGTCAGAAGCCACTGTGGTTTGCCAAGGTGAGTTGTGAAGTATGGCCAGAATGATAATATTTCACCATGAATTGTTTCTTGTTCTTCCCTGTCCCCCTTTCCATTTCCTTTATTCTCACAGCCCTGGAACTGTACTTCCTAAATACTTAATCTATGTCTCAGGTTCTTTTTGTTAAGAATGTTCTTGGTTGAACTGTGTGCGCCAAAAAGACAGTTGAAGTTCTAACTCTCAATATCTCAGAATGTGGCCTTACTGCAAATGGGGTCATTGCTGATGTAAACAGTTAAAACAGGTCATACAAAAGTGGGGTTAGCCCTCAATCCAATATGACTGGTGTCTTTATAAGATCAGAAGAGACAAGAGATACACAGGAAGAACACCATGTAAAGACTGAAGTAGAATTTAGAGTTATACTGTACAAGCCAAGGAACTCATTGGACTACCAAAAGCCAGGAAAGGCAAGGAAGGACCCTCTTCTATTGAGTTGAGAATGAGACATTTTGATTTTGGATAATTTCTGTTGTTTTAAAGCACCCAGTTTGTGGTAATTTGTTATGGCAATCCCAAGAAGTTAATACAAGGGCCCAAACAATTAGTACCAGAAATTATTACAGAAGACAGACCTTTAGGATAGGTTTTCGGAGTTGGATGCCCAGCATCCAACAGCAGAAGGGACACAATTGCTGGTGCTAAGTAGGATGGTATTACCGTGGCACATAAGAGCATCACAATTATGCTTTCATTTATGGTTAACTGGCTAGAAGTAGAGGTGGAGGAGGGGGGGGCAAGTATCTACAGCACTTAATCAGTAAGGAGAAAATGAGAAATACAAAGATGTTGGGGTAAGCTTTAGATAGGGCTAGACAACTTGTAAAAATAAAATGATAGGCTCAAGGAAGATAATTACTAAATTAAGGCATTCTCTTGAACCCAGAGGACTTCTATGGTAGCTTTCATGGAGATTTCTTATCTCTGGAAACCTCAAGACATACTCATGAAAATCAAGGCAGGAATCTGATTATAACAGTGTTGGAGCTGCAAAGGAAACTAAACGCACAGCCTCAGGAGTTCTCCCATGTCAACATCAGGGCCCTGAGAGAAAAGGCTGAGACCCTCAGGTCTGGCAGGAGGAGACTTGGGTGGATGAGCCTAGGAGTCTTGAATTTCTAAGGCCTTCTGAAGTCCCCCAGCTGGAAGCAGCAGCCTCATCCTCCACATCAGAGCAGAACACCCTCCGCCTGCCTGGGACCATGTAATGACCACAGTCAAACTGGAAACGTTACAAGACCCGAAGACCTGCTCTCATGGTTTCTCACTGCTTCCAGTTCAATAACCAAGTAAGATTTTAGCCCAATTTGAGCATGGAAGTACAATCCCAGCTCCTGTGCCAATGGCATTTCAGGAAATAGCTAATTGGTACCAGCAGGACGTAGATATGCAGAGAGTGAGATGGGGGCTGGAAGTGGAGGTTGGAGTTTGGGATGGGAGAATTCACTGATGTGGTCCTGACCCAAGGACTTGAGTACAATGCTTTGCTCTTTTTCATCCCCTCTTGCCTCATTTCCTTTACCCTCTCACCATCATTAGAACTATTATTTTTAGGATATTATTTAAATAAGTTGCAGTATATCCATTCAATTCAGTATCATTTATCCATTTAAAGGAATGAACCAGATCAGTAACACAAAGGAAAGGTGGAAAGGCGTGTTTCAGACATCAGTATGTACTACCACCTCAGATCCTAGTGATAGAACCTCTGTCCAGGCCTTTGGCTGCTTGTTTTACCCTGCTGTTTTGGTGGCAATCGATTCTTCTCAGGCCTTACCATACCTCCTACTTTTTGTCTCAGGGCTTTTCTGTTGCTCCTGAATTATGAGCAGCTGGAGGGGTTGGGGGTGGGGAGGCGGGGCGGTCATCTGGTGCTCCCACACTGGCAATTTGGAATTGCAGGGGAATGAATGCACTATGCAGTGAAGGAACTTTTGACACGTGGGAGATATGAGCTGGGACACACATTTTCACCCATCACCCTGAGAAAAACTGTCTTTTCTTCCCTGACTCATTCTTACTCTTCTGGGAATATACTTGCTAAACACATCAGCCTTTTCTTTAAGCTCTGTTTTCTAGGGAATTTGATGCAAGGTAGACATTTCTTATATAATGTTAGATGAAAAAGTAAGTTACAGAATAATTTGGAAAATGACAAATTTTATGTAACAAAATGTATAAGTATATGTGTATTTAAACATCATTTGTCAAGGTATAAAAAGAGATCTGAATCGACATATGCCCAATATTTGAGAATGCATAGGAGTAAAGAAAATATTTTGAATATTTATTTCACTTCTCTATTTAAAATGTTTAAAGGTCATCTACTATATTTGTAATTTTAAAGAATACTAAAAAAGGAAAATATTATAAAATAAGCTATATGATAGTATAACACTTTAAAACTGAACATGTTACAGAGTTATACTATTGATAAAGAATTTTAGGCATTGGAAGCAAAACAGTTGAAAAAATGGTCATATTGGAAAATGAGTTAAAGAAAGTTAATGCTCATATCTTTTTCTAGTTGTTTTAACATTCACTGGTCCTAAACTGAAGTTTTTCTGTACTTATAATAGGGAATACGATACAAAGCAATGTCTTTCCAGGTTGTTTATACAATACCAAAGGAAATGCGAACCTGTCAATTAACTGAATTTTTTAGAAAATCTATGTGAATAAACAAGTAGATAAAACTCTTCTTAAAAACTTAACTGATTAAATGACAGTACTTATTTCACTTGTACTCTGAAGACAGAGATAAGTTCTTATCTTTATGAAAAGATTAGCTCCTTAAGAAAAAAACTGAAACTGATCTCTTTCTTCTAATTTTATTCAATTAAAAATTTAATTTCCTGTAATTTGGGCATATAAAAACCACAATGATATTCTAATAAATATAATGCTTCTTTAGCCATATATACATGTTTTTTAGATGTAGTATAAGGGCTTTTTAAAGATAGCACCAAAACTTGGCGAAAATCTCTCCCAGAGAATGGGTAGCCTGTCCATGAAGTAACAACAGTATTAACAGAAGGTGATTATGTAAGTTATTCTAAATTGACTTCAGTTCCATTATTATTTCCTTTAAAATGCAATATACAACTAACCACTTTGCTTTCTTAAAATAACAAAATTTAAGGTAATTCTTATATGCACTATTGAGTAATTTCTATTTGCTTTCTTGGCAGTGAGAACAAATAATTGATTTTAGGGGGTCCAAAAATAAATTCCTAAAGCAATATAAATCATACTCTGTCGTAGTGAAGGTAAAAGACTTTGAAGACCCCACTAATAATTTTATAAAAATGAGGAGAAATTACCAATTGGTTTATACCAACTTTTTGTCACACATATATATATGATAAGTACAGAGAAAGTATGTAAAAAAGAATATGAATTTTCCTTTAATGTATAGATAAGCACAATTCTTGATAATATTTACAGATGCTATTTTGTGACTTTTATGATTTTATGAATTTATATTTCTGTGTCATAACTAAAAAATAAATCCAATGGCTCCAAAATAAGCCATTTTACATGAAGGTCTTCATGGCTGATAAATATATCACAGGGATATTTTAAGAGGGGACTGTTTATTAACCTGTTTAAAAAAACAGGCTCAAAACAGGGCTGGGAGGTTAGCATGTCTGACCAAGGACAGAGAAGGAGATGATTTATTCATCAGGAAGCTCACATCCCTAATCAAGGAAAAAGAGGCTCAGGCTACACTCACGAGAAGCTCACATCCATGCAGAAAGATAAAGAAGGACTGCATTGTACAGCTTGAACCTTATATCCATACCCAAGCACAAAAGAAGACCAGGGTTCAGACAACCAGAAAGGTCATACCCAGGATGTTCATATGTATATCCTCAAGAAGCAAACTGCCCACTCATACATTGATACTTGGAATGTAAACTGGTGCAGCCCCTCTGGAAAGCAGTCCGGGCATTTCTTAAAGCACTAAATTCACAACCATCAACTTCAGGGCTCATCCCAAAGAAACAAAAACCTAGGTTCTCACAGAAACCTGTACAGTAATGTGCACAGCACAGCATGATTTGTAATCACCCAAAACTGGAAACAACCCAAAGTCTTTTAAAGAGCAAATGGTTAAAGTGACTGCGACTGTGGTACAGCCCATACCATGGAATAGTACTCAGCTAATAAAAAGGGAACAGAGTACTGACACATTTATACCACTGGGAAACTCACTCTAATGAAGAAAACACACTGGGTTTACAAGGTGGACACACTGGATGAATCTCCAGAGAACCTGCATGAATCTCCAGAGAATGATGCTGAGTGAAAAAGTCAATCTCCCAAGGTTGTAAACTATATTACTGTATTCATATAGAATTCTCCAAATGGCATTATTCTGGAAATGGGGAACAGCTTAACAGTTACCAAGCATTAGGGAAATGGAGCGGGAGGGTGGTGATAAGAGTGTTATCCCTGTGGCAAAGTGAGTAAAGGGTATATGAAAATATCTCTGTATTATTTCTTGCAAGTGCATGAGAATCCACAGTGAGGTGACAATAAGCAGTTTAATTAGAAGGAAAAAAATAGAATTGAACCCTCAATATTTGCACTAGACCCAAGTATTCTGCCAATCACTGCTTGGAAGTCCTGGCTGTAGATCAGACCCCAGCGGGAGACATTTGCCAAATGCCGCTAGAACAGGAGGTGGCAGTACATAAGGAGAACCAAAACAACGAGGAAATTCTCAAGTAGAGATGGGAACACATAGAGAAAGCAAGAGCCAGGGGCAGACAAGCATCCCACATGCGACTGTACGCCCCATTATTCAGACACTGGTAAAACAAAGAGCAGGCAGTGGACCGCATGCGCCCAGAAGTGCAGAGTAATAGCAGTCCAAGCCTGAGGTACGTGAAAGCAAGCGCGTTACCACTGAAAGACAACGCTGAGCGCGGCAGGTTCCCGTGGGGGTTCTGCGCCTCCCCTCCGCCAGGTGGAGCCTGAGCCTCGCACAAAAGCCTCCGTGGGTCAGAGGTCACGCTCTAGGCCAAAGTCAGCTCCGGCTGAGACGGACTTCAGCGCGTCGAGCTGCTGCCTCCATTTGCGTCGCGGCCCAGGACCCCCGCGCCAGAAAGAGACGCTACGCGCCGCCGGCCCACCCCTCTCCTTCCGGTGCAGTTCTGCCCCTCCCCCGAGCTCTCCTCAGACCTCCCCCGAGCTCTCCTCAGACTTCCCCCGAACTCTCCTCAGACCTTCCCCCGAACTCTCCTCAGACCTTCCCCCGAGCTCTCCTCAGACCTTCCCTGAGCTCTCCTCAGACCTGCCCGAGCAAAGGCAGGAGCGAGGCCGCCACCCTGCCCTCCGCCACCATGGCCCACCTGCGGGCTTGCGAAGTCCGGCAGCTGCTGCACAACAAGTTTGTGGTGGTCATGGGGGACTCTGTCCAGAGGACCGTGTACAAGGACCTGGTGCTCCTGCTGCAGAAGGACTGCCTGCTCTCTCCCAGACAGCTGAAGGCCAAGGGCGAGCTGAGCTTCGAGCAGGACGTGCTGCTGGAGGGCGGCAGGTGGGAAGGCTTGCACCGCGGCACCCACTACCGCGAGGTCCGCCAGTTCCGTTCGGGCCACCACCTGGTGCGTTTCTACTTCCTCACGCGCGCGTACTCCCCGTACGTCGAGGACGTCCTGGAAGACCTGCGGCGCGGCGAGCACGCCCCGGACGTCGTGGTCATGAACTCCTGCCTCTGGGACCTCTCCAGGTACGGCCCTGACTTCCGGAGGAGCTACCGGGAGGACTTGGAGAGCCTTTTCGGACACCTGGGCCAGGTGCTGCCCGAGTCCTGCCTCCTGGTGTGGAACACCGCCATGCCGGTGGCCGAGATGGTCTCCGGGAGCTTCCTCCCGCCAGACCGCCCGTCCCGCTGCGTGCGCCTGCGAGAAGACGTGATGGAGGCCAACTTCTACAGCTCGACTGAGGCCAGCAGGCATGGCTTCGACGTGCTGGACCTCCATTTCCACTTCCGGCACGCTGGGCAGCACCGGCATCGAGATGGTGTGCACTGGGACGAGCGCGCGCACCGCCACCTCTCTCAGCTGCTGCTGGCGCACGTGGCTGACGCCTGGGGCGTGTACCTCCCCTTCCGCGACCCTGTGGGCAGGTGGATCAGGGATGGCCCTGCCAGAGGACACTCAGGCCCGGTAAGCCAGAGACAGCCCCGTGACAGCAGAGGTGACCCAGGTGAACAGTCCTTTTCCTGGTTCCCACCCACGTCTTCGTGCTCCCATTCCCTACGGAGACCTGTGCCCTTTCCCCAGGCTCGACATCCGTTCCCACCCTACTCCCAAGGTGCCCGTGTGCCCTCCTACCCAACTTCACAGCGCGGGTTCTCCAGTGATTCTTCAAGGCGCCGGCTTGAATATGCTGGCGAAGCCGACTTGATTGGCCGTGAGGCGCGTCCGGGCCCCATCCGCAGAGCCTCTACCCAACATCGGAGCAGAGCATCACCTCCCTACCCTCCCCGGCATTCTGACGAGCCACAAAGGTGCCAGCGAAGGCGAACAAACAGACGGCCCCGAGCACAGCCAGAGGCAAGGCCTCAGTAGCCAGACCTATATACCTGGATTCCTTCCCAACATGGTTAATAGGCTGGACAGACTGCCCGACTTCTCATTCAAGCGTGGCCTTCAGCAACTCTGCCATGGTGAGGGCTCTTTCTGCTTCTTGCTTTCTCCACTAAATAGCCTCACACATTCTCAGCCAGAACCTCCACCCTACTTCTTGTTGAGGGGGCAAAAACTCAGACTACCACACCATTCTCCTCTAGCTTGGCATTTGGGCAAAAATTAACTCTAAATGAAAAAGTATACACACAGTTAAGCCTTGCCTAAATATATCTTCCAACAATATTCTCCATAGACTTTCTTCCTAAAAAGAAAAAAAAAAAAAGTAAAAATTTTGATCCTGAAACCTTACCAAAACATTTTCGTTAAGACTTAAATAGCACTAGTTTCTACATACGTTTATAGAACTTAATCCCCAAAGCTTTCTTCACAAATTGTCTTGCACATTCCTTAATTAAATTTATCTGTGCTTCAACATAATATTTATACTTTAAAAAAGTATTCCATTCACTAACACAAAGTTTTTTTTTTCTGTTAAAAACATTTTCTACTCTCAAGCTCATCAAATGCCTAGCACATTTTTTTTAACATAGACTTTTTTTTTAGAGCAGTTTTAGATTCACAGCAAAATTGAGAGAAAAGTAGAGAGTTCTCATATACTTCTCATAGACAGCCTCTACCACTATCAACATCCCACACCAAAATCGTATATTTGTTACCTTCATACATCATTTCACCCAAAGTCCGTTTTTCACATTAGGGTTCACTCTAGGTGATGTACATTGTGTGGTTTTTGAAAGATGTATAATGACATGTATCCACCATTGTATTATCATACAGTATAGGTTTATTGCCCTAAAATTTCTCTTTACTCTTCCCCTTCACCCGTTCCCCACCCAACCCCTGCAACCACCCATCCATAACTGTCTCCATGGTTTCATGTTTCCTAGAATGTTATATAGTTGGAATCATACAGTAAGTAGCCTTTTCAGATTGGCTTCTTTTACTTAGTAATATGCCCTTAAGGTTCTTCCATGTCCTTTCATGGCTTGATAGCTCAGTTGTTGTTAGTGCTAAATAGTATTCCATTGTCTGGATGTACCATTGTTTATGCATTCACCTGCTTAAGGATGTCTTAGTTGCTGCCAAGTTTTGGCACTTATGAATAAAGTTTATTTAAACATTCTTGTGTAGGTTTTTGTGTGGATATAAGTTTTTGACTTCTTTGAGTAAATACCAGGGAATGCAATTGCTGGATCACATGGTAAGAGTATGTTTTGTTTTGTGAGAAAAGGCCAAACTGTCTTCAAGAGTGGAAGTGGCTCTGCCGTTTTGCATTCCCATCGGCAACAAATGAGAGTTCCTGTTCGACATATTTACCAGCATTTGGTGTTGTCGGTGTTTTGGATTTTCACCATGCTAATGTCAAGGTATCTTATCATTTCAATCTGCAATTCCCTAATGACATGTTATTGAGCATCTTTTCGTATGTTTATTTGACATCTGTATATCTTTTCAGATCTTTTGCCCATTTTTAGTCAGTTGTTCCTTTACGTTTGAATCTTAAGATTTATATGTGTATTTTGGATAATAGTATTTAATCATATGTCTTTTAGAAATATTTTTTCCCAGTCTGTGTCTTATCCTCTCATTCTTTTGATAGTGTCTTTTGCAGAGCAGAAGTTTTTAATTTTAAGGAAGTCTAACTTAGTTTCTTTCATGGATTGTGGCTTTTGTGTTGTATCTAAAAAGTTATCACCAAACCCACAGTCATCTAAAATTTTCTCCTGTGTTATCTTCTAGGAGTTAACTTAGTTTTGCATTTTACATTTATATCTGTGATCTATTTTTTATTAATATTTGTGAATTATATAAAATCTGTCTGGATTCATTTTTTTGCTCATGGATGTCCAGTTGTTCTGACACCTTTTATTGCCTGAAGTGTCTGTCCTCCAATTTTATTTTTCTCCTTCAATATTGTATTTTTCAATATTGGCTCTTCTGATTCTTTTGCCTTTCCATATAAACTTTAGAATCAGTTTATCAACGTCTGCAAATAGCTTGCTGGTATTTTCACTGGGATGGCAATGAATCTATAGATCAAGTTGGGAAGAACGGACATCTTGACAACATTGTGTCTTTTTTTCTATGAACATGGAATTTCTCCATTTATTTAGTTCTTTGATTTCTTTCATGAGGATTTCATAGTTTTCCTCATATAGATATTGTACATATCTTGTTATATTTATACCTATTTCATTTGGCGGATACTAATGTGAATGGCATTGCATTTTTTATTTCAAATTCCAATGTTTCATTGCTGGTGTGTGAGAAAGCAATTGACTTTTGTATATTTACCTTGTACCCTACAACTGTTGCTATAATTGCTTCTTGGTCCCAGGAGTATTTTTGATTCTCTCAGATTTTCTACATAAACAGTCATGTCACCTGTTAACAAGTACAGTTTATTTCTTCCTTCCCAATTTGTGTAATGTCTGTTTCCTTTTCTTGTTGCATTATCTAGAGCTCCAGGATGATGTTGAAAAGGAATGGTTAGAGGGGACATCCTTGCCTTTCTCCTGATCTTGGTGAGAAAGCCATAGTTTTATTCCACTAAGTAAGATGTTAGCTATAGATTTTTGTATGTGTTTTTTAATTAAGTTGAGGATGTTCCCCTCAGCTTCTGCTGTTTTTATCATGAATGAGATTGGATTTTGTCAAAGGCATTTTCTGCATGTATTGATATGAGTATGTTATTTTTCTTCTGTAGCTTGTTTATGTGATGGATTACATTAATTTGGTTTTTGAATATTTAACCAGCTTTGCATATCTGGGATAAATCCTACTTGGTCATGAAGTATAATTCTTTTTATACATTGTTGGATTTGATTTGGTAATATTTTGTTGAGGATTTTTGCCTGAAAAGATATTTGTCTGTAATTTCCTATTATTGTAATGTCTTTGGTTTTGGTATTAGAATAATGCTGGACTTACAGAATGAGTTAGCTTCTATTTTGCAGAAGAAATTCTAGGCAGTCAATATAATTTCTTCCTTAAATATTTGGTAGAATTCACCAGTGAGCTCATATGGGCCTAGTGCTTTCTGTTTTGGAAGGTTTTTAATTATTGATTAAATTTCCTTAATAAATACAGGCCTATTCAGATTATTCAGTTCTTCTTCTGTGAGTTTTGACAGATTGTATCATTCAAGAAATTGGTTTATTTCATGTAGATTAACAAATTTGTGGGCATAGGGTTGTTCATAATGTTCTTTAATTATTCTTATTCTTTTAATGCCCATGAGATCTATAGTGATGTCCTTCTTTCATTTTTGAGACTAGCAATTTGTGTCCTCTCTTTTCTTGATTTTCTTGGCTGTTGTTGATCTTTTCAAAGAGCCAGCTTTTGGTTCCATTGATTTTATATATGGATTTCCTATTTTCAGCCTCTTTTATTTTGTCCTAATTTTTTGTTATTTCTTTTCTTTGGTTCACTGTAGATTTAATTTCCTTTTATTTTTCTAGTTTTCTAAGGTAGAAGCCTAGATTATTGATTTTAGATCTTTCTCTCTTCTCAGTACTTACAATTAATGCTATAAAGTTTGCTTTAAGCCCTATTTTCACTGCATCCCCAAAATTTTGATGTTATTTTTTATTCTTGTTTAGCTAAAATGTTTTTAAATCTCTCTTGAGATTTCTTCTTTGAACCATGTATTATTTAGTAATGTGTTATTTAATCTCCAAGTATGTGGAGATTTTCCAGCTATCTTTCTATTATTGATTCTGAGATCATTCCACTGTAGTCTGAGACATTGTATGATTTCTATTCTTTTAAATTTGTTAAGGTGTATTTTTATGGATCAGAATGTGGTCTATCTTGGTGAATGTTCCATGTAAGCTTAATAAAAATGTTTTTTCTTCTCTTGTTGAATGAAGTATTCTATAGATGATATTTATATTCAGCTGTCTGGTGTTACTGTAAGG
Source organism: Camelus dromedarius (assembly GCF_036321535.1). Classification (NCBI taxonomy): domain Eukaryota; kingdom Metazoa; phylum Chordata; class Mammalia; order Artiodactyla; family Camelidae; genus Camelus; species Camelus dromedarius. Next base: position 62,690,494 of record NC_087439.1, on the reverse strand, counting down.
TTCAATTATGGTACTTACTGATTTTCTGCCTGCTGAATCTGTCCATTTACTGATAGAAGGTCTTGAAGTCTCCAACTGTGATGGTAGATTTATCTGTTTCTTCTTGCAGTTCTGTCAGTATTTGCCTTCTGTATTTTAATGTTCTCTTGTTAAGTGCATCTATAATAAAATTTGTTATGTCTTCTTAGAGAATTGGCCCTTTATCATTATGTAATACCCTTTACTTTTAATCTATATGCATCTTTATACTTAAGTTGGGTTTCTTGGGGGAGAGTGTAGCTCAGTGGTAGAGTGCATGCTGAGCATGCAAGAGGTCCTGGGTTCAATCTCCAATACCTCCGTTAAAATAAAATAAACAAATAAATAAAATTATCTAATTACCTCCCTCACACACACACACAAAATAAAGTGGTTTTCTTGTACATGACATACAGTTGGGTCTTTTGATCCATTCTGACAAGCTATTAATTGGTCTTTTAATTGATATGTTTAGACCATTGACTTTTAATGTGAGTTTTCCTATACTTTGATTAATATCTACCGTATTTGTGACTTTTCTATTTGCTGCCCTTGTTCTTTATTCTTGTTCTTCTGTTTCACTCTTCTCCCATCTTTTGTGGGTTTTATGGAGCATTTTGTGTGATTCTATTTTTTTCTTCTTTTTTAGCATATTAATTACTTCTGTTTTGTTTTGTTTGTTTGTTTACCTTTTTAAATGGCTTCTCTAGAGTTTTCAATATACATTACAACTTATCCCAGTTTACTTTCAAGTAGCACTGTACAGTTTCATGGGTACAGCACAGTTGTCCAAACATCAAACATGTTGCTATTACTATTTTGAACTGTTATCTGTTTAATCATTTATAAGTAAAAAAATAAAAGTTTTTATCTTATTTTCGCTTGTTCCTTCTCTAATGTTCTTCTTTGCATAGATTGAATTTCTGACGTTATTTTCCTTTTCTCTGGAGAATATTTTTATAACGTTTCTTGCAAAGTAGGTCTCTGCTGGCAACAAATTCCTTCAATTTTTGTTTGTCTCAGAAAATATGTCTCCTGCACTTTGAAGGATAATTTCATAGGATGCAGAATTTTAAGTTCATATTTGTTTGTTTTTTTCCTCTCTAAACTTCATATATCTTACTTCACTTTCTTCTTGTTTGCATGATTTCTGAGGAGAAGTCTGATGTAGTTCTTATCCTTACTCCTCTGTAGGTAAGGTGTTTCCTTTGTCTTCTTTCAAGATTTTTTCTTTATCTTTGATTTCTGCAGTTTAAATATGATATGCCTTGATGCTTTTTTTTTTTTTTTTTTTTAACATTTATCCTGTTTGATGGTCTCTGAGCTTCCTGGATCTGTGGTTTAATGTTTGGCATTAATATGGGGTAATTCTCAGTCTTTACTACTTCAAACACTTCTTTTGCTCCTTTCTTTCTCCTCCTCTGGTATTCCCATTATGCCTATGTTAAACCTTTATAGTCATCCCACAGGTCTTGAATATTTTGTTACATTTTTTTTCCAGCCATTTTTCTCTTTGCTTTTAGTTCTGGGATTTCTACTGGCATAGACTCAAGCTCACTGATTTGTTTCTTAGCCATGTCCTTCTACTAATAGGTCCCATCAAAGGCATTCTTTGTCTCTGTTAAAGTATTTTTTATTTCTACAGTTCTTTTTTATTCTGTCTTAGAATTTCTATCTCTCTGCTTACATTATCCATCTGTTCTTCATATTGTCTGCTTTTACCTTTAGAGCCTTCAGCATATTGATCATAGTTCTTTTAAATTCTTGTCTGGTACTTTTGACAGCTCTGCCATATCTGATCTGGTTCTGATGCTTGCTCTGTATTTTTAAACTGTGGAGGGGGGTTGCCTTTTAGTATGCCTTGTAATTTGTTTTGTTGAAAGCTGGACATGATGTACTGGGTAAAAGGAACTATGATAAATAATCCTTTAGTGATAAGGTGGCAGGGAGGGAGTGGAGGGAGGAAGCATTCTGTAGTCCTGTGGTTACATCCCAGTCTTTCAGTGAGCCTGAGCCCCTGGACTGTGACCTTCATGAATGCTTTCCAGCTTCACCCCCTTAGATGGGGCATGCTGATTAGAGGGGGCTGGAGTTGGATAGTTCCCTTCTGTCAGGTTAGTTAGGCTCTGAAAAGAAAGACTCAGTAGATTAGGCTCTGGTAAAGTAGTTTCTCTTGAGGGCAGGCCTTGTTAAAGGTGGAATGCTCTGGACATATTTCGGTATTGCTACTTTTCCTTTCCCCTTGCCAGAAACATGAGAGAATTTTTCTTTCATCTTCATTGTAAGAGCCTCCTGGAGATAAAACTCACAGAAGTATGGGGCCTCCCTAAGCCTGGGCTCTCTTGGAGATTTTGGACTTCAGATTTGTCCATACTGGGCTTCCAGCAGTTTGTCAGTTATAGCCTAGGTTCTCCTCCTCTAGCTGTGGGTTTCTGCTTGTGGGTTTCTACTCCAATAAATTGTGATTTTCTGTACCCACCTGCCTCTCTAGTTTTGGGGATAATGTTTGCCTTATGACCTTAATTCTCTGAGAGATCTAAGAAGATTCATTGATTTTCAGCTTGTTCAGCATTTTGCTTGTTAGAATGGAGTGGTGACTTCCAGACTCCTTCCATGCTGGACCAGAAACCAGAAGCCCAGTCTAGCACATTCTGAAATGGCTCAGAGAACTGAAGCGTATTGCAGTGTAATCTACAGTCCTCATAAACAACTTCTCAAAATCTTCTTATGTATTTTTAAATTCTTTAACATTATCCCCTTCCTTTATAGTTAATGCATTTTTTTAAACTTTTGGTTGGAAAATTGTTATACTTCCCCATCAACTGTCCTTGGTTAGAATTTTACCACTGGTTACCCTTGCTAGAAATACTACCTGTATGATGGGAGAAGGTATGGATTTATACCAGCCTGCCCTGAATCTCTCTCTGTATCCTTTCCCCAGCTTAAGTGTGGTCATCTTGTGCTAGAAGTCCTTCCGCCAGGCTGCATGTTGCAGGACAGCCGAGTAAACAAGACGAAGTGAACATCATCACACATTCGGTTTTATTACATAAACAGGAAATTAAAACAACATTTTTATCACATTTTCTCAACAACCAGTGTTGTGGCGTTTCAATAATAAAAGAGGGAGATTGACACATTGTGATACAGAGTGTTTTCAGGGAATTAGGATGATATTGCCTAAAAATAAATATGGTTGAACACTCGCCTGCTGTTAAGTTTACGCTGGGCCTCCTCACATCTCACTTGTCATCATTCTGGGTAGCAGGTTTCTTTGAAAAAGGCTCCATTCTTTTCCCATCCTTTGTTAGACTCTCCCCACATTTTCATAGGCCATAAACTTGCTAATGTACACACGTGGCAGGGACCGAGTCTCATGTCAATGCATCTCGTGTCACAGTGCGCCCATCAATCCTTCCTGCACAGAGAAAAGGCTGCAGCCCTACAACCTCTTTACTGGAGGTCTGTGCGTGCTGCTTAATATCCCTGCGTCTGTCAAGCCATTCTTTATTGGAGAGTCTAACAGCCTTTGAGTGTGCGGTGCTCTATCATTTACATAGGGGTTATATTGATCTTTCTGGTGTGTGCTCTAAAGTGGCTGGCATCAAAAGCTAGTGAGGCAGCCGGTTTGAACAGTATGGGTCATTTACAAACTTTAGGAGGAGAGGCCGCAGGATGCCAAGGAAAACGTTTTTGTTTTTCCAGAGGGAACCATAGTTCATGAAATGTGGTTAACGTACCATATTTGTATACCCTTAAAATCATTTTATAACCACACTGAGTGCCTCTAAACATTAAATATATTTTATAAGTAGTTGGTTAACTAGCACTTGTGTACTTTAAATAGTAAATAAAGTGGAAAGGCACTAAACAGTGACTATATTTCATAGAGTAAGATGCTTTTCCAGCCACTTAATAATTCTCAATGTTAAGAAAAATTGATTTTCTAACTGTTGAGTGCCTCTGAAAATTAGCATCTTATCTTCCTACAGGGGATGCTTTTCAGTTAGCCTCCGTTCTCCCAGCTTTGGGCTTAATGATTTCTAAGGTTCTCTTCTTGCTAAAAAAATTCTATAGATTCTGTTGGACTATAATTGTACTTGGGCGTATATGTAACTAGGAAAAAATATACAACAGGGAAAATTTTCATTTTACCTTTTGAATGTTTATTTCATAAGAATTTTACAAGTTCCTCCTCTATTTACTATTCCTAAACTCCCACCACCTCCCTCTCCCCCAGGAGCAGGACTGCATGGCGAGACCTAGAACAATGACATGGAATTAAAGAGTACTAATTTCCAAGCAACTAAACACGGTACATCTGAGCAATGGATACATTTTGCATTTGTGAAAGCCTTATCAGAGAAAGGAATTCTTTAAGAGAAGGTAATAGTCACATATCTTCATGGCAGATTAAATCACTTTCTCAGTTCTTTATATACTCTGGCCTTTAAGGAAATCAAATTGCCAATGCGGAGACCTTCCAGATGGATATAATAATGGCTCACAGCATCATAAAAATTAAAAACTGAAATAAGCAGCACTACCCAATTTTGGGAAACAGCATTAAAAGGAGACTCAACTCTTAGTTCTGCCTAAACCACAACCAGTTATGTGACCCTTGGGGTGTCACAAAGCCTTCTTGAGCACTCTGTCATAACCTTATCAATGTAACTAATCAGTAAAATGCAGGATTTGAGGCAAATTCTAGAATCTAGCTGCTGGATAATTTCCATGGGCTTCTTTTGGATCTAATAATTTAGAAATTTGTCCTAGCCCCTTATCACATTCTGAAGAACCACACGTCTCAAATGTGCTTACCAGTTCCACAGCAGTAGGTAACTGGCATGTTGAAACCTGAGGAAGAACAGATAAGCATCAAACTTCCTGGGACATGCACTCATCTCAGAAAGAATGCAAGGATGGAATAAAATTCTTCTCAGAACACACCCTCAAAATTCCCGCTAACGTCACTGGGAACTATATGGGATCAGATGAGGACAGGTTGCCTGTTTGGCGCCAAGCCCATCAATGAGCTGGCACTTAGTTATCCATGATAGACTGATGGGTTGCTTGGTTCACAGGCTTGAGCAAAGATACAACCAAGAGCAAAACACCCCCAGGAGACTGTAAGCTCTCAGGTGTGAGTGTTGTCTGAATCACCATTGTATCCCTAGCATCTAGTCAATAGTATTTGCTCAGCAAACATTTGTGGAGCTAAACTGAATCCCTTAAGCAAATGAATCCTACCAGACAGAAATGTCAATGTCTAAAATAGAAAATCCCAGAGGACTAGAGACAGCACTCAGTGCGAGACTTCTTTTCAATACTGTCACAAGAGAAACATCATGAAAATCATAATTGTCCAGAGAAGCAGTCATTCTGCTGATTGGATTTCATCCAGAAACTGTTTTCCCAGCCAAAGAGTAGAGTAAGATATTACCCCTTCTCTCCCCGACACACAACATCCCAAAATACAGAAAAGAGAAATGGAGAACACAGATCTGAAAGTTGTAGCATGGAGTGTCACCTGACTACTGAAGTAAGCAATAGTAATTAACATTAATTGATGGCATTCTATGTGCCAGCTACTGTGCTAAGAGCTCTATATGTGTTATCTAGTTCAAATCTCACTCCAGACCTATTAGGGAGACATTATTATCACCATTTTATAGATAAGGAAAAATAAGCATCAGTATTTTTGAGGAAGCTCAAAGTCTGGGCAATTTAGAAGACAGATGACTGGATCTATAGCAGTAATCATTATAGATAGCTCTGTATTTAAAATCTAAACTTCTAGTGGTCAACCATTGTGCAAATAAGAATATTCTCCAATGAAGGTAAAATTCCATGATGTGAGAAAGCATCATAGAGAAGAACAATATGAAACACAGGAAATGAGTCAGCAGACCAGAAGTCAAAAATGATGTGGCCAGGAAAAGAAACAATTACTACAGCCACAATTGGAGAAAGGTTTTATCCGTCCCATTGGGCATGATCTCAGTGAGTGCAATCCCAGTGAACAGAGTATGTATATATTCATACCTTATGATGCATTAGGAAAAGAAAGAGGCCAGCAATCAATGTGTACAAAAGGACACATAATTTTTCATGGCTGGACCTAGGGAAAATTGTTGACTATGATGGAGTAACAGGCTTGTGTTTCAGATCTGGGTACAAATTGTGATTCCGTTACCAGCTGGTCACATGACCTTGGATAAGGTTACTAAATCTAAGTCTCAGTTTCCCTCAGATGGTAAAACAAAGGACGTGGGCTAAACAAATTCAAGGGTACCTTCTAGTGTTTAAAGTTCATGTCTTGAGTGGTCAGTTTATCTTGGTGTCCTCCTGGAACCCACTTCTGACCTATCTCTGACCCAATGCTTCTGTTCCTTCTTTACAGTATCCTTACAGTTCTCTTCCTTCTTATGAAACTTGTGCATCAGCCGGGGTCCAGCAGGAAACACATGGCACTTTCAAACAAAGATAACCCAAGAAGATTTGAGAAAGGGACTAGGAATAAGGTGTAGGGAAGATGTACAGAAGGCATAGTGCAATTCCTTGGATGAGGGAGTAGTTATCAGGATCCAAAATGGGAGGATGTGTAGACACAGCCACTTTGAGAAAAGCTATGACTTTGGAATCTAGGGAATGAATACAAAAACTCATACTTCTTCCTTCTGATATCCTACTGGGGCCGTGCATTGGATAAACCTTGACTGTTCATCAGAAGAAAGGCAGCGTGTGGATGTGGTTCACGTACACGGCACAGAACAAGGTGTGCAGAGGGTAGGAAATAGATCTGGAGGGCAAATGGAAGATGTCCAGCAGACTCATTCTTAAGGAAGGCTCTGCTATTGATCCATCTGTTGTATTTCATAGTAAATTATGTCCATGTGCTGATGATATCACATATACTTTTTTCCCTTCTTAAACATCGATAACGTATATACATAAAAAAATAAAAGATGCAAACAACTTCAAAGAAGATAAAGCCTTCTTAGTAAAAAGTAAGCCTTCCTCCCACACCTAATCCCCAAAGTCTAGCCTGTCCTCCTCACTCTCACACCTCTTCTGCCCCCATCACATTTAATGCCTTTGTGAAAAGTAGAAAAACGCTCTGGGGCAACCTCCAGGGCAATGCAACCCTAGGTCAAGCCCGGAACTTCCCTAGCTAACTCTGGCAGGATTCCACTTATGCCTCTTGACCAACACTTGTGGTTGCATCTCACAACCTGTTGTAACACATATGTATGTTCATGCCTGTTGTAACACAGGCCCAGGTCACCTTCCTGAAGAGCAACCATGGCTAACTAGTATATTTTAATTCTTCCTTTTAATTGTGGAATGCAAATTCATATTAATAAGATTTGGGGAAAACAGGTGAGTCAACAAGAAAAGAGTAGACCTGATTTTCGAGCCTCCCTATGGTATAGGCTAGTGTCATCTGCTTCACCTCTGTAGAAGACCAACTGTGATTATTCTGATTTGGTGTTTAGTTAACAAATATTTGTTGACACGTACAATGTGTCAGGTACTGATATAGGATCTGGGGGTAAATCAGTGAAGAAGTTCTCTCCAAACATTGTTAACCAGGGCGATTAACAAAAATAGTGAAGCACTGATATGATCAATGCTCTGAAGAAATGTAAAGCAGGCATTAAGTGGTTTGGGTGGAGGGGGAAGAGAGGGAAGTATGATTATAACAGATGACCGTGGAAGACATTTTGGAAATTATACTTAGCACAGAACTGAAGGAGGTGACGGACCAAGCCATGCAGTTATTTGGGGAAAAGTGTGAAATACTGAAATTCCAAGGTAGATGCGTGCTGTCATATTTAATGAGTAGTAAGGAGCAGAAAGATCGATTTGGCGATTGATAGCTGATTAGCTCAGAGGAAACTGGAGTTACAGTCCTAGCCTCATAGGCCTTACAAGAACTTCGGTTTTTATTGCAAGTGAGATGAAAAACATGGGAAAAGTATATGTTGTCATTTAGATTTTAAAAGGACCATTCTGCTGCTGAGTTGAGAATAGGGAGGGGACAGGATAGAACAAGATGGACAGGTTAGGAGACAATTGTAAATCCAAACTTCCTTTCAAGGTTTGGGCAAGGATGGCTTTGATGGAGGTGGTAGGAAAAGATTGATTGAGGAGATACTTGGGGGTTAATGGCTCAGTGTTTGCTGCTGAATTGGATGCAAGGTGCGGGGAAAAGGAAGGAGGCAAGAATGGCTAAGTAAATCCTGAGGAACCGGAACATTAATAAGTGATTATAGTATAGCTTTAGTTTAATTTCCTCCAAGTAATATGTTTAACTTTCAAGGTAGTTATGGCACCACACAACTTGTCAGCACACACAAAAAGAAAAGCAATTCTTACTGAATTATACATCAGAGACCAACATGGCAGAGTGAGGGAAAAAGCTTATTCTCCAGCTTCAGATCCTTACAGAATGCTTAATTACTTGTTCCTCATTTTCAAAGACTGCCCATCCCCTTTACCACTCAGCTGCTGTCTCAGATTCCTAGGTAAAGTGCCCCTCCCTTTTTCCTCCCAAGTCTTTCCTGATTTCTGGAAGGTTTACGTTTTTCTCCCAACCGTTTCTCCTTCAAATTAGTACTCTTTCTGAGCTGAGACTCTCCCCTGTTCTGTATGACCCCTTTCCGCTTAAAGGGACCCTTAGGCATATTCCTAATATGGAATTGGAGGAACCAGCATACCTCTCTTCTCCCTGCTTAAAGGATTGTGTGAGAGTCATTTCCTTGGAGCCACTGCCCTGACATCTCATGTTTTCGTAAGGAAAAAACAAACTCCCAGGCTCAACCAGACTTCCACGCTCCTCAAATGCATCCTCAGAATTTGAAGTCATGAGCCCTAAGATTACTCACCTTTTCAAACAGTCTGTAAAACAAACTTCCTATTTGGGCATCTAACCAGGCTGACATCATTTGCATTGAGTCCTTAATTATTGTAACTAGGATTTGATGAAGCCCTAGGAGTTTTTACTAAGAGAAGCTCAGAAAGGACTCTGTAATTTCATCTATCCTATAAGATTTCAGGAACAAGAATTTGAAGAATGGAAATACTCTGGAATCCAGTATCCCCGTCCAACTTATCATGGACGTGGTCTACAAATACGGATCCGATGGACTTTAAAGGAGGAAAACAAGCTATACTTTTTAGCCTGCCTGGGAGATCACAACCCCCTTAAATGAGGGAAGTCAGTAAATCTTTCTATTAAGGTAGTGGGGAGAAGCAGAGTCCCCAGATCTGTTTCATGGAAATAATGCTGGAATGAGAAAGGGCCAAAAGAAGAGAGGCAGCCATACATTCATGAAATAAAAGTCACAAAATGGAAATACAATCATCGATTGCCACCCTTTCCATACACAAACTCTGACCTGTTTGTGGGAGTAAGGGGACACCTAAAATCCTTCTCAGCCTTAGCCACAGACACTGGCATGGGGATGCTTTTAATAGAAGTCTCCAGAGCTGTCCTTTGAAAGCTACCTATCTTTTTGACATAGATCTTCCCTTAACAGTAATTTTTATTGATCACTTATTATATTCCAGGGACTATATGATTTCTTTATTTATAGGTCACGGTAACTTTAGGGAGTGCTCTTTTTTCCCTTAAGATACACATTCTTCATCCACAGTAGACTTTCCTTCATCTAATTCTAAACCTCTGCTTATCCACATTGTTCTTTGGATGTTGAGGAGTTAGCTGATGTTTGGAGAAGTTCAGAATATGTCAGAATCTAATGAAAATGACTTTAAGATGCATTGCCCGGTGTTTGAGTCCTGATTTCACCTCTTTGTCTTATTTAGTAATGATTTTAAGTTCCCTATTGCCTCCTAAATGTTAACTTGGTTTGGATCTTGTTTCCATTCTGAAGTTCAGAATGAATTAGAAAAATCCACTGGGTTCCATGAAGATGTCTTTGTATGTTTGCCTGGGAGACACCAGGGGGCTGAAAAGCCTTCTAAGAACCCAAAGACTGTAACAGAGGCCCCCTCCTTGATCCTCTCTGATGTCTGAGCTGTCACATGGTGGTTCCTGAAGAGTCCAGGTGTATCTCTCACGATGAGGGCAGAGACTGTGCTTCATTTTTCTTTGTAACCCTGTACCCAGCAGAGGGCCTGACATTTAGAAGGTTCTCAGCCATGCTTTGGGAGAGAAAGGAGGCAGGTAGAAAGAGAGAGAATGACACATGTTTAAACATAGGACTAGACCAAAGAATATGTTGTGAGTAAATATTGTCCTGTGCTAGCTCTTCTCTTTTTAATTTCTATGTGATTTTTAAATCTTTTACTATTTAACTTGTTATCCTTTTAATTTTTTTCTCTAATGGGAATAAATTATGAGAACAAAGATTTCTTTTTCTTTCATTTTTCATGTACTTTATGATATCAAGCACAGCATTAGCAGAGGCTTTAAAGGATTTATGATTTGATGATTTTTTGCAACCAATACTTTTCCACATTGAGTTCAAGTTTAAAGTAAAATTTTAGTGTAAAATAGTTCCTAAATTAGTCCATATCTAGAAACTATTTTTTTTTTTTGCTTTTTAAAAGCCATCTGCAGATTCTGTAGAATCATGTCTATTGATATATGTCTATTTTCTAACCATTATTTGACATGATTACATGTGGACTTTTCAAGTGACTACCATAATGTTATCTAAGTTATTAATGAAAAAGTTTAATTGCATTTTCAAATACAACATTCTAAAGCAGCTTCTAATGTGTTCTTCTAGCATCCACTATTACACTTTTATCTATTAGCAAAAGGCTAAGTTGTTTTGATTACGTTTTCTAATTAAATTTTTTTATAGTATACACACATAACCCAAGAGCCCACAGCTTTAGCCTAAGTTCCAAAAATCATATATGGAATAGAATTTTTTTTAATTTGTTATAAATTCAAAGAACAAGATTATTCTTGATTTCCTTTCTGTTTGGTACTAGATGAAATCATTATTGATAAGTCAACAAGTTAACACTTCATCTCTATTAACATGCAGAGATCTAGATAACAGTCAAGATCAAACTAACAGAATTCCTTAGTTATTGGGAGAGGTGGAAAGAAACAAACAAGGGTTTGTTGTAGGAAACTTTTTTTTTTAGACTGAGGTTTGGTTAAATGCTAAGTTCAATAAATTGGAATGATTGATTTGAAGTTGCTAGCTATTAAAAGTTCCTTTTCAACAAAGGTAAATTGTGTTCCTGAACCAAAAAGTCAACAAATATGTCCCATTTACTATCTACATGACCCTGTTGGGTACTGTACAAAGAACTATACAATATGATTAATCATTACTCACATGAAGCTTATAATCATGTTAGGAAGGAAAAAAATATGCCAAAAAAAGTACAAAAATACCAGTTAGTATTCTGCAAATTAGTCCATATTTCCCATGTTTGTACTCTTTTTTTAAATTCTCAAGAGCAACATGTGACTTCTAAAAAAAGTGACAATGAAACAACATTTAAGATCTGGTAGAAATAATAGACCTAAATATTATTTAATCTGTAAAAATCAAGCAGTTGTTAATGATACATTTTACAGGCAGAAAAAACAATGGAAGTTATATGTATTAAAACCCAGCTGATTAGAAAAGCAACAGAAGGAACTGAACAGAAGAAAGGTCAATGTAATAGTCCTAGAGGGAAGCAGCTTTGGTGCAAAGAAAAGTGTCCAGAACCAGGAGAGCCTCAATCAGAGAGCTTCTGTTCTCTGGACCCTGCAGACACAAAAACTTCATGTATGCATCATTTTTTTAAATAAAGTATAAACCAGTTACAATGTGTCAATCTCTGGTGTACAGCAAAATGTCTGTCATACATATACATACATATATTCATTTTCATATTCTTTTTCATTATAGGTTACTACAAGATATTGAATAATGGTTCCCTGTGCTATATAGAAATTTTTTACATCTATTTTATATATAGTAGTTGATATTTGCAAATCTCAAACCCCCAATTTATCCCTTCCCACCCTCTTCCCTTTCAGTAACCACAAGTTTGTTTACTATGTGAGTCTGTTTCTGTTTTGTAGATAAGTTCATTAGTGTCTTCTTTTTTCTTTCTTTTTTTTTAGATTCCATATATGAGTGATATCTTACGGTGTTTTTCTTTCTCTTTCTGGCTTACTTCACTTAGAATGACAATCTCCAGGTCCATACATGTTGCTGCAAATGGCATTATTTTATCCTTTTATGGCTGAGTAGTATTCCATTGCATAAATATACTACAGCTTTATCCAGTCTTTGGTCAATGGACATTTAGGTTGTTTCCAGTGTCTTGGCTATTGTAAATAGTGTTGCTATGAACACTGGAGTGCATGTATCTTTTCAAATTAAGAGTTCCCTCTGGATATATGCATGGGTGAATCCTTAATCATTTTTCACATAACATGAAATTCCAACTAAAGCATAGGACCTTAGGGATCAAATGGAGTATCACATAGATAAATCCTTTCCCACCTAAGAAGATAGAGACTGAACTGCTGTGTAACCAGAAAGGTTAATGGGCCAGAAGTGGCCCCAGAGTACACCATTCTGTGTGTGTGCAATAATTTATGTGAGAAAGTAGTTAACAAGGATTGATGTCTGCCTCACAGACTAAAAATAGGAATTAAATTCTCTTTAAAAGGGGGGGGGGCAGCAGAAAAAAAAGTACAACAGAGTATGTTTTCTTACAAAATTCTTATTTTAAGAAAAAAGAGATACACTGTCACCTTCAGGAAACAATCACATTTCGGAGTTGAGCGTAAAACATCTTGTGTTGGGGATAGACAGGGAAAAATGTAGGGCAGGTAATTATCAAGTGTGAAGCATTTACCTCCCATCAGAATGCAGGAGATATTGGATAATGCATATTTATTAAATAAATAAACAAAAAAAAGGAAGGTAAAGGCTTGATATAACTCAATTTAGGAAACAGAAACAGTACAGAAAACCACAGAGATCAGAAATGTTACTGCCACTAAAGAACAAGTGATTTAAAGCTAAGAAGTTTAAGTTTTAAACTTCAATCCATGAGCAATAGAGGGTCAATTAGCCTTCCTTGCAGGGCCAGGAAGTCTAAGAAATGAGGCCAGTTGGAGGATATGAATAAAACTCCTTTTCAGGAAGATTTATCTGTCAGTGTTTCATAACTCAAACCAAAGGAATGAAAAACTAGAACCCAAGTCAATTAAAAAAACTACTACAGCAACCCAGATACAATGTTATTAGGGGGTACATATTTAAAAAAAAAACAGAAGTTTTGTGGGCATGGAAAGAAACTCTTCTTTTGTGGGAAATCTGATAATTCTGTTTTAGAAATACTGAGTTTGAGGTACAGGAGAGACCCCATATGAAGATATAACTTACAATGGGAAATTGAAATTTGGGGTCTATAACTCAGGAACGCAGTGCTGGCTGGAGGTATAGATTTGTGTCATCTCCACAGAGGCAAGTGAGCCATAAAGAGGAAGTGTTCTCTGAAGAAGACAAAGAAGGGCCAAGGATCTCGATTGATCCCTGCAGTAGGCAGATGGAAGAAGGAAGATAATTTAAAAATAATTTAAAAATGAAAGGAAAAGAATAGCCTGATAAATGGGAACAGAAGCAGGACAGATGCCAAAGGAGGAGGAAATTTCAGTAGCTGCAGAATGAGGCAGAGGGAGCAAAGAAAATGAGGTTTGAGAAAAGTCTATGATAATAGTGGTGAAAGCAGGAGCACAAGGTGCTAAGTAATAATGATTGTGAGGAACTGGAGAGTATTAGTAGAGAAGCTCAATAGTGAAAGCTGAAAGAAATATGGAAGATCCACATCTAAAATCTAGACACACCATATAGATGGTTGCCAAATTGCTTAAAATGCAACTTTTCTCACCATTTTCTATGATCAGAAGCAGTGGCTCTTTACCACTCATAGGAGTCAGTCTGTACCCCCTTATCCCAGCAACCAAGACCCTTTACAATCAGGCCTTGCCTGTTTCACTCATACATCTTCTACTGCAGACTGGTCATTATTGACAGCTTAACTGACACTTTTGTGGTCTCAGCATTCAAATTCTTTTCTTTAAGCCTGATACTTAATAACACCCACTTCCTCCAGATAATGTTTTCCCAGGAAGCCATTTTTTCTTGCACTGGTTCTGGGGAGACCACATCTGGTATCTTTCACATGATACCTAGTATTACAAGGGAAGGAATTCTTAGTACTAATGTGTAGTACTAATGTCTACTTGCTCTCTTTGTCATATAATTCACCTATCCCAAATCAATTAATTTATCCAGTGTTGGCTTCTATACTCAGACTTCAATTCAATCCTAACCAGTTCACATCTGTATTTAACACATCCTTTGTCCTCCTGGAAAACTCTGATCCCTTAAAACCCTCCTGATACAGGGTTAATCATTCCTTCCTCTGTATTACCCCAATCTGGACACAGGCTTTTTTATCTTTGCATTGTCTTAATGGACTATAATTTTGGTTGACAAGTTCTGTCCAGTAGATTTTGAACTCCTCTAGGGCAAAGATCAAGTTTTATTAATCTTTTTTTTAATTCCAGGACTGATTGCAATGCTGAAGTATGGGCACAATATTTGTGGAGTTGAATTACTCCTGGAACCAGACTTGCACTCCACCTTTACCCTCAAATCTTCCAAAATGTCATATCTTCACTATCATTCAACATTAACTTTGGAGTCAGAGAGCTGTAAGTTCAAATCTTTACTGACCTTTGCTTTGCTTTGTTTAGTTTTGGCTTGGTTTGTTTGTTTGTTTAACTGTGAACTGGAGATTATTAGACTTACTGACACTGTTGTTGATAAAAGTAAATCAAATAATGGACATAAATAGCTTAACATAATATATGTCCAAAACATGTACTCAGGAATTGCTGTTAATGTGGTGGCTGTCATAATTATGGTGCAGTTTTGTTTTTGTTTTGTGTTTTGTTCTTTTTTTTTTTTTTTTTTTTCCTTTGGACCATTCCCTACAAGATTCTAAGTAAACTGTAGTACTGAAAATGCAGCTCTCTATGAAGTAGTCAGGCATGCTGAGTAAATCTCAACCTTTTTTGTTTGGCATTTCTATCACAAACTCTTAAATCCCTCTTCTCACCTTTCATGCTTCCTTGAATATGTCCCGAAATGATGAGGGGACTGAGTAATCCTTTCTGAAGATAACAAAGTCTAGTTTCTGGACTAATCCTCCATGCCCTACATTCCTGTTTACTTCAGTCACCTCCAAGAACCACAAGTCATCACTCATTACTTGAACAATCATCCCCATATCAATTTTAATATCCTCTAATCTGGAACAAACTTCTGCCCCTCCCTTCTCCCTCAGATCCTTCCAATATACCCTCTGGAATTCCTGGTAAGTATTCAGCTTAATCCCCAGGATTCTCAAATTCTTCTTTAAATGCTCCCTTTGCTTTCCTGCTCTAACACAAACCTCTTTACTCTGTGGATACTGAATTCCCTGTAACCTCCAAAAAGGTGGTATTTTTTTCTCTTACGTCCCATAAATCTTGAGGGTGGGGGTAGATGTACTCCTTTGTTTCTTGTTGGTACTTCCAAACTACTAGTATCTCCTTTCTTTAAAAAAAAAAAAATCCCAGCTCCTTTGTAGTTCATGCCATATGACAACTTCCTACCATAGCCCACCACCCTCGTGCAAGTCATGTGCGGACACTAAGATTCCCACTTCCCATTCAGTGTAAATTTAGCAAGTAGTTCACTGCCTCTCCACCACTTCTTCAATCATCCTTGGTGATTTTAATATCTATGTAGCTCATATTGTAGAGAATCCTTTCAATATTCTGGCTCTCAGTGCCTTGGTCAATGACCTTGTCCTCATTTCCTTCAACCACCTGCTTCTAGGTTATACCCTAGGTCCTGTTGTTGCCATCAACTGCAGATCTTAACAATCTCCATTTGAAATATTCCACTTTGTGATCACCTCTTTCTGTTTATTTTCTGTTAATCCCTGTCATTACCATCCAGATTATGCAATTCCATGGGGAGATGGATCCTGTCAACTTTTGCCTGTCTTTCATCCTTTTCATAGCCTCACTTCCCTCCATACTCAGTATAAAAGATAGAGTCCATCATTGTGATCACTCCTCATACAATCCCTTGACAACTTTGCTTCCTCTCTTCCTTCACTGTATAGGTGCTTGACAAAGCTCCACCCTGGTTGAATCCAACTTTTGTCTATACTATGCTTGACTCTGAAAAGCTGGACATGACTTGACAGAACATATTACTGTGTTGACCTGTCTCCCTTAAAATGTATGACCACCACCTACCATGGGCCCATGATACTCCTAGCAATCCTATTACATGTACCAACTCATTTTACCTACCCAGTCTCCAGAATAACTCTTTCATCATTTATGCTTTTTCCTTGGAATCTCTAACACACTCTCAGCTTTTATTTAATTCAGCTTGTGCCCCTACTTCATATTTTAGTGCTAAAGTAACAGCAATCAGAAAAGAATAACAACATATTCCCACCACCCAATGTATACGTCACTATCTTCCTACCAGGTACTTTGCCCTTCTTCCTGTTGCAATGGATATACTTATATCTAAAGTCAACCCATCACCTCACTCCTGTGAGAATTGTTATTATCAAAAAGACGGGAGATATCAAGAGTTGGAGAGGATGTGGAACACTGGTACACTGTCAGTGGAAATGTAAATTTCCATTTGGTGCAAATGGTACAGCCATTATAGGAAACAGTATGGAGATTCCTCAAAATAGTACAAACAGGATTACCATATGATCCAGCAATCCCACCTCTGGGTATATATCCAAAGAAAATGAAATGTGATATCTGCATTCCCATGCTCATTGCAGAATTATTCACAATAACCAAGATATGGCATGTATTCACACACACACACACACACACACACACACACACACACAGAATAATATTATTCAGCCATAAAAAGGAAGGAAATCTTGCCATTTATGACAATATTGATGAACCTGGAGGACATTATGTTAAGTGAATAATTCAGACATAAAAGTCACATAGTGAATGATCTCACTTACATGTGGAATCTAAAGCATGGAGTAGAATGGTGGTTGCCAAGAGTTGGGGGAAATGTTGTACCAGAAATTGACACAACATTGTAAACTGACTCTACTTCAATTAAAAAAATATATACATATTTATATATGAAAATTTTTAAAAAAAGAGTTGGGGGAAATGAGGAGATAGTCAATGAGTACAAAGTTTCAGTTAGCAAGATAAGTAAATTCTGGAGATCAAGTGTATAACATGGTGACTATAGTTAACAATACTGTACTGTGTACTTGAAATTTGCTAAGGGGGTAATTCTTAAGTGTTCTCACCAACACACATTAAAAAAGCGATAATTTTGTGAGATGATAGATATCTTAATTATCTTGATTTCCAGTGATCATTTCACGATGTATACATATATCCAAACATCAAGTTGTAGGACTTAAATATATACAATTTCTATTTGTCAATTATACCTCAATAAAATTGAAAAAAAATAAAGTCAACTCCTCCATACAGACTTTCCAGGGTCCATCCATGGGAACTCATTTCTACTCACCTTGCTGAAGGGCCTTGTTTCTATCAATGCCCCCAGCATCTCTTCAGTCATCACTTATGCCTTATCTACTGTGATAATCAATACACAGGCATACTGTAAACTCCCATCTTAAAACAAACAAATCAAAACAAACTTCCTTTGATTTTACACCCCCATTTCAGATTCCCATCCTCTATTTCTCCTTTCACTTTTTCATTTCTTCTCTCTCTTCCACAAAACTGATGTAAACATTTGCTTCTATTGACATCTCTACTTCCTTCACTCTCCTGAAAGCTTCTAGGCTTTGGGATTCCAAATCCATGGAAACTGCTCTTGTCAACACTGTCCCCACATTGCCGAATCCAATGAACAAACTTGTTTGCCTTCAGAGCAGCATTTAACTTAGTTGACCACCACTTCCTTCTTGAAACATTTTATATTTTCACCTTTTAAAATATCTATTCCCATCTCAAAGTCCTCCCGACTTCTGGATTTTTCCTGTTAATGTATTCTCAACACTGCAGCCAAATTGATTTGGTTAAAACATAGGTGAGATTATTTCACTGCTCAGCTGAACAAAATCCATGGTATCCTGTATCACTTATGGGGAAAAAAAAAAAAAAAAAGAGGTCTTTCCAGTGGTCTCTAAAGTCCTACCTTGACTTGATTATTGCCAACTAACCTAGTCAACTAACTCCTCTCTTTGGTCACCTTACTCCAGCCACATAGACTACTTCGTGTCCTGAGTATGCCAGCCTACTTTTGCCTCAAGGCCTTTGTGCTTGCTGGTGTCTCTGCCTGAAAAGGCACGCCTTTCAATATCAAAGTGGTTGGCTCTCCACTTCATTTAGGTCTCTTTCCAAAGGTCACCATGTTAGAGGAGGACTTCTTAAAAGGTATTTAGTCTTTAATCCATTAACCTCCTTTTTTTCTTCCTAGTGCTTAATACCACCTGATACATAACATAATATTTATTTGTTTATTGTTTCTCTTCTCTGCATAAAATTAAAGCCCCATGAGAACAACAACAGTATCTGCTTTTTTCTTTTTACTGCTACATCACTAGTAGCTAGTGGTTTTACTGCACAATAAATATTTGTTGAATGACTAAATAAAACCTTTCTTTTCAATATCTGCATTCCTGTGATCAGCAGCTGCATGTGCTTTCCTAAAATCATTGGACATCTTTATCCACAACTCAAATCAAATCCCTTCCACAGTAAATTGAGAATTTAGGCAAATAGGTTGGCCATAATCCTCTGTTAAGTGTCTTTCTTCTGTCCTAGCACTGAATTTATTGACTCACTCTCAAAACTCTCTCCATTTCCCACAAAATGCAGGGTGGTTGAAGTCCAAGATCAATAAAAATAAGAATGCTTAGAGCAGGAAAGAAGGAAAAAAAAAAGAGATAATAAAAGGGAGAAAACATTTTAAAGGAACTCATAAACATCTTAGAACTGTATTTGGGAAACAAAGATCTTGCAGAAGAATTTTGGAAGAAAACACCTCCACAAAAGACTATCCTCTCTCTTCCTCTCCTTTTGCTGTAGTAGACTCTAATATAATTCTTGCTTAGGCTGGACTGCACTCTGCCATGCAGAACAAAGGACTAGCCTTTTGGCCTCTGCTTCTAGTTTATCTGAGCCCAGATAGAGACAAGCAGGATAGGCCCAAGGCAAAACTGTCAAGTGGAAAAACTTGGCTTATGTCTAGAAAATTCCCCTTTCTCTGCTCCTTCCCAACTTGGAGGTAGCCCCACTTCACCTTCAGTGCCCAGTACCCTCCTACTTCTGAAATCTTCCCTCCATCAAAAAAATGAAAAGGATGTCTTACAATAATTGTGCTTGTAGCGAGGTTGTAATTTCACTTTTAACTGCATGTAAATAAAGACAGCACAAATTTTGAATTTTCCTACTGATCTTCCACTGGATGGCAAGGAAAAATATTGGATTTAATCCAGTCCAGGAAGCTCAGGACAACCCACTATCTTCAAGCAGTATTTTCATGCAAATTCTTAGGGTTGCTAGGTAAAATTCCCAGTCTCTTGCTTTCTTCCTCTTGGCATTTAGATCTGTGTGACCCCATGACAGAAGGGAAGATAGGATGCCTGATCCGGGCCTTTTCCTCTGAATGTTCACAGGGTTTGGTTTCAGAGTCACTCGTTTGTTCTGTTTCTTGCATTGCTGACTGTTGCATTTCATTGACCCATCTGCCTCTTGCTGGGAGGTGACAGGTGGTACCCACTGCTCTGCTTTCTGTCTCAACTTCCCAGCCTGCTGCTCTTTTTTCCTCTAAGATTAGCCCTCTGCAGATTAACCAGTCATCTCAGCAGCTCTATGTTTTCTCAATCTGGACTGTAGGAATTTCTGGATTTCCTGTGTAGGAAACAGAGAAGCAGAGGTGCTGTCTTAGGCTTTTCTTTGTCTCTCTGTTTCTCCTACCAACATCTGAGCTCCCTAGCTCCTTGGCTGTGCTGGGTGTGAGAATTATCCTAGAAGCATGCCACTCATATGGTGATGCCAGGGTCCCCCTACCTGTCTAGACTTTCTATGGCCCACAATATTAAAAATGTGAGCCCCAAGGTGGAGGCAGGGAGGGGGAAAATCCAGGACCCTGGCATCTTCTTCCTTACCCTCTGCCCTCTTCTCATTCTGACACTCCAGGGGCTAGAATCTCATCCTATCAGACTCTATATACCCTTTTAATAATAAATAATTTTTGTCACTGCTTTTGCCATTCTGAAATGAAAATTGTAGATAATATAACTCTCCTCGCATAAATAACTTCAAAAAATCAATATCATAGTCTACCTGTAAATAAAAGAAAGAAAAAGCAAAAGTGATTTGTCTTCATGTATTTTAAAATGTAAACAAATGCTTGTTTGTAACTACAAGGAAAGACATAGTGAATTGGCCTGATGGTTAAGACTATATGCAGGATCACCTGAATGTGATGTTATAAATTCTCTACTAGAGACTCAAGCTCCATGAATACTTTATTGAGTGATATTCCAAAACAGTGACCAAGTCTCAGTAAACTTGCAAATGAAACAATGTATGATTTTCCCACAGTTTATCCTGTCCCCTTTTAACCTGTATCCTACCTGCCTCTTTTTCTCTTTCTCCTTTCTAAATGCCCATTGTTCAGAGTGAATCCCCAATTTCAATTCCATAAATTATTTTGCTTTTTATCTCTCCCCCAGATATTTTCCTCATGTCTTTAATTTCTTGTAATTTTTGTTCTGTGCTTTTAGGAAGTTTCTTCCCCTTCATCTTCAAGGTCACACATTTAGATCTCAACACTCTTCACATGGGTGAATATATCTTATATAATATATATATTTTATGTTTTATATAATATACAATATAGTATATACTTTATAAAATATATATTTCATTTCTATTTGTGTATTTCATATATGATATATATTTTATATAAATATATTTATTTTTTAGGCTGCCAGTCATCTTTTCAAAGTAGAAAGCCTTTGTTATACTGTATTACATCTCCTTAAATGCTATTGTATGTTTTATAGTTGTTCAAGGTACTATATGTCTTTCTATCATCTTTCTCCCCTTAAGTTTCATCAAGACACCTGTCCTCAGTTCCCCTTCTCTTCTTATCCCTGGAAGCTGTATCCCCATAGGTGATGTGTTCACTCATTGGGGCTCAAGCAAGCTTTGGAGAGCTTTAAGTTGCAGCAATCCTATATATTGTCTAAAGCACAAAGCACAATTGTTGCTGCCCCCATAGGCCTATAGTGTAGCCAGAAAGGTTGCTGGTCCCCTACTGAGATACCAGGAAGAAGACTCTCAGCTCTCCCATCTCCTCATGTCCTCCCAGCCCTAGGAGGAAAGTGAAATCAGTCACTGGTTCAGCTGGTCCTCAGATCCATGAGGGCCCAGGAGACCATACTCACTCAAGCAGTTGATACCAACTTTCATCTTAGGGGTTCTCAGATCCCTGCAGCCCAGCTCCTGTGCAGAATTCAGTACATGCTCCCACACCTCTCTCCAGGCCCCCATCCAGCCCTTAGCAGTGAAAGTGTAGCATTAGTTCTCCTGGTCAGAACACTAACAGAACTGTGGCTTCACTTGCCCTTAGAAGTCCAACTCTGTCTGTAGACCCAGTTTCTTTCATTTTTAGAACACAGATATTGCTACCTATTATGTAAAATAAAGAGAATGAAATAAAGGGTGAAATTGGTGAAGGAGGTCAAAATGTACAAACTTCCAGGTATAAAATAAGTAAATCATGGAATGTGACATACTATGCACTATAGCATGGTGACTATAGTTAATAATATATCATTGCATATTTTAAAGTTGCTAAGAGAGTAGAAATTGAAGGTTCTCATCACAAGAAAAAAATTGTGTGTATGGTGAGGGACATCAACTAGATTACTGATGTGGGATCATTTCATAATATAAACAAATATTGAATCATTATGTCATACATCTAAAACTAAAATAACATTATATGTTAATTATACCTCAATTATAAAAAAAAGGATTAAATGACATACTATGTCCTATGTCCCTGCCATGGTATTTGGCCCATGGTGCTCAATCAGTATTTATTTATACTCTCCTTACCTTGATTGCCTAATGCGATGCCTTGTACATAGTAAGCACTCCAAAATAGTCATATACTAAGGGATTGTTAATATTAAGCCTAAGAAAAACTTGAAAAAAAGTGAGCTGCAAAATAGTATGATAGTAAAAAGTAATTTTGTTCTTTTATCCATTTTATTCATGAATTCAATATTTTGCATTTTTCATAATGCCATAATAAGAGCATATTAGAGTAATATATAAATGGCACCAGATACTATAGGAATTTTTCAATTTCATTCTGGAGTCAAAACTTCAAAATATGATGGAATAATCATGTTTTAGGACCATCCCAAGATTGCCACCAAAGCAAATGTGCATAACCATAGCTTTGAAATGAAAACCCCCATGTAAAACTACACATGTGACTTGGTTCATGAAAACTACTCACATTGGAAAATGAGTGAGAAACTTAAGACCTTCAGGAAAAATTAAAGCCAGGCAACAAAGTCATAAGTGAAGTTTTGAAAGTTGTTAACAGCTGTTTTATTAACTGTAACTACAATAAAACAGTATGGAAGGACATTTAAGTTCCATGTAATTGCTAACAATTATTGAGTTCTTTCTCTGAGCCTAGCACTGTATGTTATCATCTTATTTAATCATCACAACAGCACTATGAGTTAGATGCTTTTAAGACTTCTCATTAATAATTAATAATAATAATAATAAGCATTGCCTGATAACTTTTCATTTACATTTCATTTTTCATTATAAACATATAAGAATTTACTTTTTCTCACTTGCAATTTCAAGGAGATACTCATTGATTAATTTTTCTTGACTACATATAATATGAATGCTAAAATTTACTCTCTATACTTATTCTTTCAACTGAATGTTTAGTAGCTTTCTGATTTGATGGTTTATAGTTATTTATTCTCACCTCCTGCATTTCACCACAGTCCCAGAGACAGAGTAACTTTGATGCTTGTGATGGAAAAAGCTTAGCTGAGTTGCTAATTTTTTTTTAACTCCCTTTTAGTACATAGGAGGCATAAAATATTATCTATCTCAGGATAAGGTCACTCCAAAGTAGAATTCACCACCCCCCTTGACATAGCACTGGTAACTGAAGTTGGAAATTCTCTAATCCAGGATTTATCATTTTATGTTTTCTAAGTTTATCCTAAATAATTCTACTTCTGTTCTACAGCTCACTTTATCTCCATTTTCTATGTTGATGTTTGATTCTTACTCTAATTATTACCAAAGGAAACTGCTAGAAATCCAGGGCTATGTTAAAACCTAAACATGACCAAATACCAAAAAGTTAAACTGAAGTAAATTGGTATAAAGTAGAATTCATGATAGTAAAATGAGACGTTTCTGAGAGATTACTGTATTTTTCTGTCTCTTGAAAAAAAAAGTCCAGGTATACTAGACTCTTTCTGTTTTGTCTAACCGCTATCTATTTCCCCTTCTAAAATAGAAACAACACCTCTTCTACATCAGCACCATGGGGTTTGAATGGGACTGACTCAAGTCCTTACCCTCAGGAGTGGATGGGCCCCTCTTAAAGGGAAATTTGGCCAAATTGTAGCCTCGGGGCAATAGAAGAGCACAGTTGATCTATTAAAATGAAATTGCCAGACTCAAGTGGTCATTCAGAACATTTCATCCCCCTGGCCTTTGTAATTATTTAGGGATAGGTGCACAATATAAAAGAAGTTAATGGCAGCCATTCCAGGAACTTTGGCCAAAGTGACAAGGACACAGGGTCATTTTTATTCTTATGATGTTACTCAGCTAAATTCAGAATATTTGCCATCTTTGCCACCATTTGAGTATTGCCTGCATTGGAATTCAGAAAACACAGAGCAAAGTTGAGAGCTGAAATGAGTCAGGTTCCTGACAACATTGTTAGATCACCTGTATCCAGGCATACCTCAAAGCAAATACCCACCCCCCAAATTTACATTTACAGGAACCAATATATTCATTTTGTGCCTAACCTCTTTCAAATTTCTGTCTCTTACAACCGAGTGTCCTAAATTGCCAAGTAAAGTAATAATTCTATAAGTTACATTCAGGCTACACATTCCCTCCTTAAATTCTTGTAAATTTGGATTGGGTAGAGAATGGGGGAATGTAAAGTAAGCATCTTCTTCTAGCTAGCTGTGGTTTATAAACTGGTATTTTTGCATGCTTCCAAAAAAAGTGAAAGAAATTAGGTAAACTATTGTGAGAATCTTTGACCATGAAAAATTAGTGCTTTATTGGCATTAAAAGGAACTTTGGAATTCATGTAGGCAGCATAATGCATTATGGTTGCTATACCACACAAGTCTGGCAATTTTATTATAATAGATCAATTCTGCCCCACTATTGCTCTTAGGCTACAACCTGGCCAAATTTCACTTTAAAGGTCATGTTATGGCAAAGATCCAAACCCTTTCACAGCAAAAGCTGAATGCTAATGGAATTGTTGTGATTTAAAACTGTGAAACACAATCTGTTTTTCAATGGAGGAAACAAAAACCATAACCACAAATATTTCCAGTTTCTTAACTCAACCTTGAAGGATATTTTTGCCTTTTTATTCATTATTTAATGGTGAGAGACACTGTAAAAGAGTTGGGCACTTCAGAGCATTAGATTAGAAGACCTAGTAGCCTTCCAGGTAGTAGAATTTGGCTGGGTGACCTAGACCAAGTTACTTAACAGCCTAAACACTTGTAGCACCAGTACTAAATTGTAGCATGGATATTAAATGAGAAGATATTTGTGAAATATTTTTCTGATCCTGACACACAGATAATATTTAATAAAGGCTATTGTTGCTGTTATTATTATTGGTAGTAATGCTAGGAAAAGTAATATTACTACTAGTAGTGTATTAACTTTCAACTTTGATTTCAGCGATTGGGAATTTTTGCACGCATTATATTTTTCTCCTTCCTTCCTTCCCTCCCTTCTTCCACTTTTCTTTCTTTCATCTTTCCTTTCTTTCTTTTCTATTATTTTATTTTAATATTTTTTATTCCTTTCTTGCCAGTTGGAAATATTAGAAGAAACAGCTCTAGGAAAAACCTTAGGTCTGTAGAAAAAGCTGGCCCTTATTTCACAAAAACCAAAGACAAGACAACGTTCAAATGCCAAAGGATTTTTCAGAAATATAAGTATGTAAAATAACTCACAAATCTAGGAATCTAAAGTAAATTTCCAGCTCACAGTTATTGATTCATAGTCTGCAAAACCTTCAAATTTTTATATGAAAATTTGGTTTTAAAATACACCTTAAATTTTGAAAATAAAGGTGGAGAAGTTGCTTTCTAGTGTAAAAAAGGACAACAATTTTTCCTGATTAGAAAATAAAGATTTTGGGTTGGATAATAAAGAAATTCAATCCCTAAGATTATCTCTAACTTTGATTGCATACTTACTGAGTATTATAATTTTAAATAACACTTTATAGCATCATCCAACAAAAAAGACACTGGGAAAATCTTAGGATTCTCATAGAACCAACATAAGTTTGCAACAGAGGAAAGATAGGAATTGTTCTGGTTGTGTAAAGAGGAGATTGTAAAGGGGCAAGGTTAGAGGAAGGGAGACAGTTTAGGAATTTCTTGAGCTCATTTACACAGGATATGATGGTGGCTTGGACCAGTAGCATAGCAGTGAAGAGTATAAAAAGTGTTTAGATTCAGGATATAGTTTGGAGTTGAGGTTATAGAACTCACTGATGGATTAGCTGTGGGGTATAGCTAGTAGACAGAAAGGTTGAGGACAACTACCAGGCTTAGGGGCTGAGTGACTGGAAGGACTGTGATGTCACTTATTGAAACTGGGAAAGTTTATGTTGCAAGTTAAGTAGATAGTTGCCAAGCAAGCTGGAGAAAAATGGTATTCCAAACAAAGGTAAGATCATTTGCCAGGCATAAAGACTTTAAAGAACTTGGCATATCCTTGGAAAGAGAACATATTTGAAATGGAGGACCCAAAGAGTGCTGGGTGAGGACAGGGCAGCTTGACAGACCGGGCTACAAATGTTACAAAGGACTAGATGACTGAGGTTGGACTTAATCCCCTAGAGTAGGAGAAGGATTATGAGTCATGTAGGGATTTAAAGCCACTAGTCTTCTAGAAAATAAATCAAAGAATTCAGAAAGGAAAGCTGCAGCTAAAGAATTGGTTATGCACATTGAATTAATCTACACATAGATCTCAATACAAAAAAAAACTGATAAAATTAAGGTTATAAAATAGAATCTAAATATTATACAAATATGATAAATGAAAAAATAATATAGCCAGCAAGAATCAGTCTAAAGGAATTTGAAGGGCAAGGATGAATAATAGTATCTAATACTAGCAGAAGGCTCATTCATTTTACTTAAGTGTTCTAAGGACTCACTTAATCCTCACAAAGCACTTTTGAGGTACCTGCTATTACTCTTGCTTTAATACACTTGAGAAAACTGAGGCATGCAGAGTTTAAGAAATATGCCCAAATGTAGGCAGCTATTGAGCAAGAGAGATAGGATTTAAATGTAGCATTTTTATTTCAGAGTTCACAGCTTTTAACCATTATTCAAAGGCTAGTCTCTGAAAAATATGGGAATCATGTTTTATAACAGGGAGCCAGCTTATACTGAGTGAAACTAAAACATGAGTTTAAATGAGCTCCTTCCTACTATCTTGTATAATGAAGCCATGTTTATCTGAAGTTCCGTTACTACTACAGTTTTAATCTAATTTCCTTTTTTTCTATTAAACCCCTTCCAAGTACAGTTAAATCAAATATATTTTATTTAAATATTTCATTGTTATAAAATTATTTTGACTAATCCCTTTATCTTTCAATCTATCTCTTTTCCATATGTATTCATGAAAAACACCTAGTATTAGGTTTACAAAATGGTAACAGTGGTTACATTTGTGTTTTGGTATTTCAAAAGATTTGCTGCTATTTTTCTTTATACTTTCTGTACTGATTGATTTTAAACTATGGAGTTTGCATTTGACTTCAATAAATTATAAAGTCATTACTCTAATAAAAGAAAAAAAAAAGGTGGAATGTGAACGGGGATGAGAAGAGCATGCCATTGATGAGGCTCGTTTGTTATGTTCTCACTGTTGTTAAAAAAGGAAAACATTTGTCATCTCCAACCCAGTACAAACCTCTTCTCTAGGTTACAAATATTAATTCCACATATAAAAATAGTGACTGTCTACTTTTAGCTGCAATATTTGTGGAATAGTTAAATTAAATAAATTTGAATAAATTCATCACTCACTAGGGGAGCACATATATATATTGAGACAACAATGGAAAATCATTTTATACAAACAGTGAGCCAGGAAATGAATCTGCTGTAGTCTTGTGGCTATTGAATTATTTAAGAAGTAGAAGTAAGTTCCTTAAAAATCCGATCATTTGTGTAATGAGGAAAGAATAATGATCTGCATTGAGAGATAATATTCTAGCCAAAATTATAGAGAATCAGGGATCTGGATTCTAGCCCTGTTTCTATAATAGAACTCTCAATGACTTGGCCAAACTATTTTTCCGGGGATTTTGTGTTCCTACAGAAATGAGTGGTGAAACTTGGTGATCTCAGTTTTTTTACCCAAAACATCGGGAATTGAGCACATTCATTTATCTCTGATCCTTCTCCCAAAGGAACAAAAAAAAAAAAGGCATAAGCCTGCAAAAAAAGACATGAGAAGGAACAGCAGAAAGCAATAGAAGTCAAAATTTTGGAAAGTGAATGGTAACTGACTTAGCAAAATTCAAGGAGAAAGCAGGCAAGGTGAACAAGAAGCAAGCCAATACCTGCTGCAGAATGTTGGAAAGGCTTAGAAATTGCCCATTCCAGGTACTTCTAAACCTGCAGGGCATACTGGAAAATAGGATTGGTTGAAAGTTTAAATAAGTAGTTATATCTCTGGATCCTCTTCCCTTGTCTGTATTCTCAGGCCACTAACCACTTTATTCCAGCAGTAGACTGGAGATTCGCTTTCTGGAGAAGTTAAACAAGACAGGATCTGTACTTAGGGAATCAGGCACAACTGGGAGTGGAAGTAATGTTCCAAGAGCATTAATAAGAGCCTATAAACTAAATAACCTCCTTTCAATACCCTCCTCTCTGCATCTGGTGATCTAGCTTTTTAAGATTTTACTCCTAATTAAATTGTATGAAATTGCCAATACTCAAGCATTTTTTGCCTATAAAAATAGCAATTTCATATGAATTAATTTAACATAAACAAACATCAAAGAATCATTAGACATTCAGGAAAAGTCTCAAACATGAAAAAGCAAAGTCCAAAACATAAAAAACACAGGTAGAATACGATCAAAAGAAAACATACAAAAAATTATTAGCATTATTTCCATGAAGTGAGAACAAGACCCTATAGTTCTACAGGCAACAACCAGACATCATGAGAGAAATACTGAAAATGAAAAATGTGATAGCAGAAATTAAAAGTTATGAAAATAAATTTAGGTAAATAAAAGTAAGAAAATTGGATAAAAAGTCTAGGAGATATAACTTTCAAAGATTGGAATTTTGATGAGAAAGAATAAATTAAAACTGTAGAAAATTTCCCAGAACTAAATACAGACGTATCTCATTTTATTGCACTTCGCTTTGTTGCCCTTTTCAGATATTGCATTTTTTTATAAATTGAAGGTTTCTGGCAACCTTGCATTAAGCAAGTCTATTGGTGACATTTGCCTAAAAGTATTATTTTTTAATGAAGGTGTGTACATTATTTTTTAGGCATAATGCTATTGCACACTTAACAGTCTACAGTATTGTGTGAACATAACTTTTATATGTACTGGGAAACAAAAAAAATCATGGGACTTGCTTTATTGTGATTTTTGCTTTATTGTAATGGTCTGGAACCAGGGTTACAGTATCTCCAAGGCATGCCTGTAGTGTGAATTCCCAGATTGAAATGACTCTCAAGAGCCCATACAATGATTTAAATAAAACTTATACTCAGGGAATCCCTCTGAAATATCAGAACACCACGGGTAAAGAGAAAATCCTAAAAGCTTTCAGAGACAGAAGAAAAAAAATCAGAACATATGAACACAAAACTTCTTAACAGCAACACTAGAAGCTAGTAAGTGATGGCACTATGCCTTCCAACTTTTGAAAAAAATTATTTCCAACTTGTAAGTCCATATAGATTAACTACTAATCAAGGGTGAGAACAGAATAGAAGCATTTTTCAAGCATAGATTGAAGGTATTTATCTCTTATGAATATTTCTCAGGAAGTTATTGAATGATATCTCCCACCAAAATGAGGAAGAAAACCAAGAAAAAGGTGTAGGAAAATCTTACAATATAAATTAAGGGAAGCCTCTGGATGACAGTGGCATTGAAGGCCTAGAGGTAAAATGTCTAGATTGTAACTAAGTAAAACAAGGCTCCAAAAGGCATAGCTCAAGAACAAAATGATCATTGATTTTTAAGATATATCAAGTGGAGAATGTTACTCTGTCACAAAGTTAGGAGGCAGATTAGCAGTTGACATATAGGAAACTAAACCAAAGCAAAGACAAATACAAACTTCAGGAAAAACAAAAAGTTCTATAAGAGGCAACATGCAATTATCACAATATTGATCATCTCTAAATAATATTTATATAATTATATTAATACTAAAAACTCTAAATATTTATTTAACTCCAAATGGTGAAATATCTCTATTAGCAGAATGAGAAAAACTGAACAGTGTGTAAGTGTGTGTCAGAGGGAATGCTGCAGGGGTGACAGGGCAGAGATGTACAGAGTTAAACTCTCATCTTTCATTATGGGAAGTTCATAGTTAATGTCCAAAATTAAAGAATCAAGAAATAGTAATAAAGCATGTTACTTGGAAATGTGTAGTTAAATACTAGAATATATAGCTGAAAGGTACCTTGGGGTACAAGAAAATGGAAAGAGACTGGGTGGGTCAATGTTCTGCTGTTTTTTATTATAAATTCAGTAATATTATTGGACTTTTAAAATGTATATGCATATATAAAATCTCTTCTAGCATATATATTTTACTGGTAACAAATTTTCATATATCTATGAAAGCAGTAGTCATACCTAAAAACGTACCAGGGAAATCTGATCTTTGCATGGAAAAAATCACATTCTCGTGATATACCTTAAAGTCAGGAAGAGAAACATATTTTGGAAAATAAAATGATCACATAGAAATTAGATCAGTGAGCATCTAGCTTTTTTTTTTTTTTTTTTTTAGTATTCACCAAATGAGATGAAGTCTGCTGAGTGGCAAGTTAATCCTAAAACTAGATTTTAAACCATACTGGCAGCAGCAGTCTCAATTCACCCCTCCCCATTTTCCCAATAATCCATTTGATAAAATTTACTGAGGTTAGAGTCTACCATTTGTTCAGAGTGCTAATTTAATTCATACTTCTTGTAGGGCCCTGTTCACTGTTTATCCAAGTTACAAGTGACAGTTTGGGAATAGATAGGTTACTTGGATTTATTTAACCCTTCTGTGCCTCACCCCATAGTGTCATCTCAAGTGACCTCTTTACTGGCCTACGCTGGCCTTCATTTGGGAGCCCCTGAGGGATGCTACTATTTGATGACACTTGGGTTCTCAAGATTCTTTCCTCTGTCAGGACGACACCCTAGACACACTTGCACACCCACGCATGCATGCACACAAGCACAGATCCTTGGAATAATATGTCAAAATGATAGCAACTCATAACTATTTATGTGCTTTGTATCTTTTTGGTTTGCCTCAATCAACAACAGGTTACTTAGGTCATTAATGCCTATAAAATTGTCTAATACTTTAAGCTTAGCTAGATGATTTGTTATGATTATTTCCCATATGAGTGATACTTGTGCATTATTTAATACTACCAAACACATTCACTCTTGTTATTTTTAAGTTAATTCATAGGCAGTTTCATCAAGTTTCCTCTTTCCCTTTTATTCAAGTGAGAAAGATTAAAATCATGTACTCCAAAAGAGGTTTTTTAACTTATTGTTCATTTTTACCATACCCCTGAATGAGACTTTGGTATTATAATCATCATCCAGTATATTTCAAAGTACACTCAAGGTCTGATGATTCCTTCACTACCCATTGATGTAGCTTAATCTATATTAAGGAGGGGAAGTTCTTACACTACATAAACCATTGCTGAACAGGCTATCTTAGAATTCTTTGTGACCTTCAAAGGTAATGCTTGCTCACAGGAACCACCTTCCTTCCAAAGGAGGAAAATTAAGGAGAAGTTACTGTTTCTTGCATTGTATCCTTTTTCTCTGTATGGTCCCAGTTTTGTAAAAGTTTTCACAAAAAGAAGTGACCAAGCTCATACTTCCTCTATTTTGCGAAGTCAGAAGTCACTGAAATTTGGATTACTGCTAAAAAGTGTAATATCTAAATGCAGCCACTGGATCAAGGTTTTCACAGGGAGATTCTACTGAGGCTTGAGGGTCCAGCTGCTGAAATGTAGGAAGAAAGACAGGCAATGACTATGGAGCATCAGAATACTCTGAAGGTTTAATGATTCCTGTAGTAGCCCTTGATGTATTTTAATCTTTATTGAGAAAGGAAGTTCTATTGCTATAAATTTTTTTCTTAAAATTATTTATAACCATGAAAGACAAAGGGAAAAGAAAACTGTATAGTCAGAAAAATCATTAAGTAGGAATGTAAGAGCTGTGCTTTAGCAGGTATACAGGATCCTTGTTGAAAAAAGAAAAAGAACAAGAGAAGATGTTAAAACAATAAAATAAAAGGGGCTTGTCAAGAGGCTTTTGTATGAAAAATAAAAAAGGGAAACGTGATTTACTGATTACAAGTGTATATGCTTAAAAGACTATGGGGCATAATATCTGAAATAAGAATTGACCTAGAACATCTGGGACCTGTAGTCACTACTTATGATGTATAGCTTTGACAAAAGAATCAAAATATTAGACTGCAATAGTCAGAGACCAAAGTGCTCATTTATATAGTATTTTTTCTTACGTGCAGTAAGAGAGGTCTTACATCAAAATTCAATAATTTATTTGATTTGTCATATTCTCTTTGCAACTTGCTTTATAAAATACATTTTAGTTTGTTTTGTTTAATTTTATTTAAAGTATTTTATAGTTACATTCCTGCTAATGAGTACCCTATATTTAATGATATCAACCAAAATTATTGCTATAATGACTCCTTTAAAAAGTTTTGACATTCCTAATAAACTCTGATATGACATTATCTTATGCAAATTTCATTTTAAAATATTTGTCCCTAATAAATATGAAGGAAGAGTTTGTCAGAATTCCCATGACTTACCCAATAAGGCATCTATTGGCATTAAACCATATCTTAGCCTATTAAACCATATCTTAGCAGGATGTAAAAATTAGAGAAGACATGGCAATTTGAAAAAAATGTTAAACTATTTTTTTATCACAAAGTAATACTTAATAATACATTGGGACAAAATAAAAGAAAACTGCCTTAAAAGACTGAGAAAAAACCACACTATACTTCAAAGAGAGGCATTAATATAGACAGGCTGATGGGAAGTAAAAACCCACCTTCTACTTAGTAGCTCTGTCATGCTCTTAACTGTTAGTTCTAGTAAGACCACAGCTCTTTGATTGCCAGGAGAAGAGGGCTATGTACAGAACTATCATACAGTGGGGCATCATCTGGTGACAGAATGAATAAAAACCACAAATAGGGCTGATTAAATCTGCATGAATTACATACCCAAAGATGGGGGAGGAGGAAGTAGGGAATCAAAGTAAAGTCGGTTACATTCGCCCATGTTTCTCTCTCTGGCACTCTCCCACATTTAATTCTAACAACTGCCTTCCAAATTAATTTTCTCCCTAACACTAGACTTATGGAATATACAAGTGAAGAAAAATCAGGTTTGTTTACCTTTTGCAAGAGAAGTAAATGCATTTTGAGTGAGTCTTTAAGCTTGGAACATTTCCCAAAATGTCTTCACTGTCTCTTAGCACTCAAAAAGTCATTACTTGACCTTTGTTAAAAAAAAAATCCAGTATTTTTAAGACTTTATCATCTGGAACTAGAACTTGGCTGATGGACTTTTTATTAATCAATTTTGGAATTTCATATCTACCCTTTAATGTGAAGTACAGAGAAAGATGCTTATAAAGTCATAGAGATGTAATGAAAGGATATTGCAGAAATAATCAACTAGGATCAAACTACTTTGCAAAGTTGCCAAAGTGCAGTTATGAGTAGCTTATAGATCAATTCGCCTCAAACTCCTTTCCATCTACATGAAGCCTGGGCAAGAAAAAACTTTCCAGTTTTGATTTCGTTTGGTTTGGTTTGGTTTGCTAATGCAAATTGTTCCACTATATTATTGGTATTGAAGTGTCTGTCGTTGTAATAAAAGAGCAATGAAGCCTGTGCTTCAAAAGAGACTCTTTGTTTGGTGTTCTATGCCTTTAAAGTCAATAACTTTTCTAAATTCTCTGGCTGACCTTAAATTTTAAAAAATTCTGAAGGAGATGCTCTCCAGAAATCCATTAGGCTATAGGACTGAGCTAAAACTGTTTAAGTGTTTTACTGCACAGCAGAGTTATGGTGGCTTTGGTGGATTATGGTCTTGCTGCCCTAATAGAATTCCTTGAGCATAAAAGCAGAAAAGCATGGGGGAACACAGAGGTAAAGTAACCTGATTTTATTCACTCATTCATTCACTCACTTATTCAACTATTTATTGAACAGATAATAAGTGCCAGGTACTTTGCTAGGTAAGAGAAAACTAATTAATAAAAAAAAAAGGGCAAACATGAACTCTGCTATCATAGAGTCTATAACCCAGAGATCGAAGCAAACATTAAACATTGCACAAATATCACCCAATTCATTATTTCTACTTTGGTTTAAGGTCTAAGAAGGAAAAGTACTGGATGAGAAGAAAGTATATAAACTATATATGGACCTGATGTGGTAATATCTTTCATTTTTATATAGTTTATAAAATGCCTTCATATGTGAAATCTCATTAAGCCTAAAGGACAACCTTGTGGAAGGCAGAGGGGTTATTAATGTCATTGCACAGATTAGGAACTTGGAGGTTCTGAGGCTAAGTGTATTCTGTAAGGTCACAGCTAGTGGAACAACACAAGGCCATGAGTAGGGCTCAGGGCTTTTTTTTCAATACTCTTTTTCCTCATATCACACTGCTTATCGTTTTTAATGCAGCCATTTTTTAAAATAAAACATTCGAGGAAGTTGTCAGTTTTGTTGGTTGTCCCGTACAATAGTCCTTTGCAGAGAAACAGCTGAACATAAGTTTTTTAATATAATTTTTGTATTATAATATATTTAAGTATAGTCGATTCACAATGTTGTATGAATTTTTGATTATATTCCTTTTCATATTCTTTTTCATTGTAGGCTATTACAAGATATTGAATATAGTTCCCTGTGCTATACAGTAGGACCTTGCTGTTTATCTATTTTACATATAGTAGTTAGTATCTGCAAATCCCAAATGCCCAATTTATCCCTTCCCACCCCATTTCCCTGCTGGCAATCACAAGTTTGTTTTCTATATCTGTGAGTCTGTTTCTGTTTTGTAAATAAGTTCATTTGTCTCATTTTTTTAGATTCCACATATAAGTGATATCATATGATATTTTTCTTTCTCTTTCTGGCTTACTTCACTTGGAATGATGATCTCCAGGTCCATCCATGTTGCTGCAAATGGCATTGTTTTATTCTTTTTAATGGCTGAATAGTATTCCGTTGTGTTTGTGTGTGTGTATACCTTCTTTATCCAATCATCTGTCGATGGACATTTAGTTTGCTTCCATGTTTTGGCTATTGTAATTACTGCTGCTATGAACATTGGGGTGCATGTATCTTCTTGAATTAGAGTTTCCTCTAGATATATTCCCAGGAGTCAGATTGCTGCATCATATAGTAAGTCTATTTTTAGTTTTTTGAGGAATCACCATACTGTTTTCCATAATAGCTGCACCAAACTATACTCTCACCAACAGTGTAGGAGGGTTCCTTTTCTCCACACCCTCTCTAGCATTTATTGTGTGGACATTTTAATGATGGTCATTCTGACTGGTGTGAGGTGATACTTCATTGTAGTTTTGATTTGCATTTCTCTGATAATTAGCAACATTGAGCATTTTTCATGTGCCAATTGGCCATTTGTATGTCTTCATTGGAGATATATTTGTTTAGGTCTTCTGCCCATTTTTGATTTTTTTTTTGTTGTTGTTGTTGTTGTATGAGCTGTTTGTATATTCTGGAAATTAAGTCCTTGTCAGTTACATCATTTGCAAATATTTTTGCCCATTCTGTAGGTTGTATTTTCATTTTGTTTATAGGTTTCCTTTGCTGTGCAAAATCTTATAAGTTTAATTAGATCTCATTTGTTTCTTTTTACTTTTATTTCTATTGCCTTGGTAGACTGCCCTAGAACGTTGCTAAGATTTATGTCAGATAATATTTTGCCTACGTTTTCTAGGAGGTTTATAGTGTCTTGCCTTGTGTTTAAGTCCTTAAGCCTTTTGAGTTTATTTTTGTTTATGGTGTGAGGGAGTGTTCTAATTTTATTGATTTACATATGGCTGTCCAACTTTTCCAACACCACTTGCCAAATAGGCTGTCTTTTCCCCATTGTATATTCCTGCCTCCTTTGTCAGAGGTGAATTGACCATAGGTGTGTGGATTTGTTTCTGAGCTCTCTATTCTGATCCATTGATTCATATGTCTGTTTGTGCCAATCCATGCTGTTTTAATTACTGTAGCTCTGTTGTGTTGTCTGAAGTCTGGGAGGGTTATTCCTTAAACTTCATTCTTTTTCTTCAGTATTGCTTTGGCGATTCTGGGTCTTTTGTGATTCCATATAAATTTTAGGATTATTTGTTCTAGTTCTGTGAAAAACCTCCTGGGTAATTTGATAGAGATTGCATTAGATCTGTAAATTATTTTGGGTAGTATGACCATTTTAATAATATTAATTCTTCTAATCCAAGAGTATGGGATATGTTTCCATTTCTTTAAGTCATCTTTAATTTCCTTAATCAGTGTTTTGTAGTTCTCCAAGTAAAAGTCTTTCACCTCCTTTGTCAGGTTTATTCCTAAGTATTTTATTTTTTTGATGCAATTTAATAGGGATTTTTTTTTCACTTTCCTTTTCTGATATTTCATTATTAGTATAAAGAAATGCAACAGATTTCTGTATGTTAATCTTGTATCTTGCTACTTTGCTGAATTCATTAATCAGCTCTAGTAGTTTTTGTATGGCATCTCTAGGGTTTTCAATATATAGTATCATGTCATTGGCATATACTGACTATTTTGCCTTTTCTCTTCCAATTTGAATATCTTCATTTCTTTTTCTTGTCTGATTGCTATGGCTAGGACTTTCAATACTATGTTGAATAGAAGTTGGGAGAGTGGACAGTCTTATGTTGTTCCAGATTTTAGCAGGAAGGCTTTCAAGTTTTCAGTGTTGAATATTATGTTGGCTCTGAGTTTATCATAAATAGCTTTTATTATGTTGAGATGTATTCATTCCATACCCATTTTGGTAAGAGTTTTTTAAATCATAAATGGATGAGGAATTTGAATTTTATCGAATAATTTTTTCCACATCTATTGAGATGATCATGTAATTTTCTTCTTTTCTTATGTTAATATAGTGTATCATGTTGATTGATTTGTGTATTGTGAACCACCTTTGTGTCCCTGGAATGAATCCAACTTGATCATAGAGTATAACCTAACCTACCACCTAAAAGAATTAGAAAAGGATGAACAAACAAAAGCCTAAAGTAGCAGAAAGAAAGAAATACTAAAGATCAGAGAGGAAATAAATAAAATAGATATTTAAAAAACAATAGAAAAAAATCAATCAAACCAAAACTTGGTTTTTTGGAAGAGTAAATGAAATTAACAAGCCTTATACAAAAATAACAAAACAAAACAAAACAAAAGTTTTGGCCAGGCTCACCAAGAAGAAAAGAGGGAGGACACAAATAAACAAAATAAGAAATGAAAAAGGAGAAATTACAATCAACACCACAGAAATAAAAAACACTCATGAGATTACTATGAACAACTGTATGGCAAAAGATTGGACAACCTAGAATAAATGGATGTTTCTAGAAGCATAGAGTCCATCAAAACTGAATCAAGAAGAAACAGATAATTTGAACAGACAAATCACTAGAAGTGAAATAGAATCATTAATTTAAAAAAAATTTCTACAAACAAAAGTCCAGGATGAAACATACAAAGAAGAACTTACACCTATTCATCTCAAACTCTTCCAAATGATCATAGAGGAGGGAACACTCCCAAACTCATTCTGTGGAGCTAACATCACCCTGATATCAATACCAGACAAAGATACTACCATAGAAGAAAATTGCAGGCCAATAACTTTGATGAACGTAGATGCAAAAATTCTCAACAAAATATTAGCAAACTGAATCCAATAATACATAGAAAGATATACACTATAAACGTAAGTTTTTATATTTCTTCTTAACTGAGGTTTTTATATTTAAGCCACTTGCATAGAGTTACCCAGCTCTTTTCAATCTAAAAATAATGGCAGTTTGGGTTAAAAAAAATTCTCCCTACTTTAAAATTTTTTTAAAGCCTCATGACTAACACTTTAGTAAGTAATACCTCCTTTTGAGTTTTTCTGCTCTTTTCTTTTCCCCAAATGGATAAACATTAACTATTACAAGTAAAATTGAAAAATTTTGTTGCATCAATTTTGGGCTAGGAACAGGCAATTTATTTTCTCCTTTTTATGTGTATATGTTATAAAATAATAAATATATATCTGATTTTTTATAACAAATTGAAACAATGGAAAAGGATGTAAGAAAAACATGACTATCTCACCTGCCCTACTACCTTCACCACAGATAAACACTGTTTGGTGTAGATTATTTCAGAAGTTTGTTTTATATTTTAATTTACTTTACAATTTCTTGGTATTTTAAACAATACTGCAACAAGTATTTTTGTTCATATTTTTGTGCACATACATAAGCATTACTGCTCAAGAGGTATCTAGAAGTAAAATGTTTTTATCCAATCAGCTATCCAGTGTCTTTTGATTGGAGCATTTGGTTCATTAATATTTAAAGTAATTATTGATAGATATGTTTTTATTACCATTTCATTACTTGCTTTCCAGTTGTTTTTGTATTTCTTATCTGTGCATTTCTTCATTTCTCCTGTGCGGTTTGATGATTTTCTTTAGTGATATGTTTGGATTCCTTTCTCTTTGGTTTTTGTGTATTGTAGGTTTTGATTTGTGGTTACCATGGGGCTCATACATGTTGATCCACAATTATACCTACTTGTTTTAAACTGATAGTCATTTAAGTTCAAACACATTCTAAAAGATTTACATTTTTTTACTCCCCTCCTCCATATTTGTTTTTGATGTTATTTTTTACATCTTCATGCTTACCCCTTAACTATTTGTTGTAGTTGTAATTCCTTCTACAATTTTTTGTCTTTTAGTCTATATACTGACTTGTTTAAGAGATTTCAACCCTTACTATATATCTGCCTTTCCTGCAGGGATTTTCCCTTTCCTTTAGATTCTTACTTCCTTTCCATTTAGAAAAACCCTTCAACATTTCTTTTAGGATAAGTTTAGTATTGATTAATTCTTTTAATTTTTGCTTGTCTTAGAAGTTCTTTATCTTTCCTCCTATACTAAATTATAACCTTGCTGAGTGGATTATCCTAGCTTGCATGTTTTTCCCTTTTAGGACTCTGCATATATCATGCCACTCCCTTCTGGCTTGCAAATTTTCTGCAGAGAAATCAGCTATTAGCCTTTTGGAGATTCCCTTGTATATGACTATATTTCCTCTTGTTGCCTTCAGCATCCTCTCTTTATCTTTAACTTTTACCATTTTCGTTATGATATGTCTTGTTGTGATTTGTTTGGGTTCATCTTGTTTGGGACCCTCTGTGGTTCCTGTATCTGGATATTTGTTTCCTTCTTCAGGTTTAGGAAGTTTTCAACCATAATTTCTTCAAATATATTTTTGATCCCTGTTTCTCTCTTTTCTCCTCCTGGAGAAGTTATAATGTGAATGTTGGAATATTGAACGTTATCTGAGAGATCTCATATGTTGCTTTTCTTTTTTCATTTCTCTTTCTTTCTTCTATTCTCACTGGGTGATTTCCATTATTCTATCTTCCAAATCACTTATGAGTTCTTCTGTGTCACTTAGTCTGCTATTCATTGCTTTAAGAGTGGTTTTTTTTTTTAATTTCAGATAGTGAATTATCTATTTTTATTGGGTCTTTTCTCTAGTTCCTTGTTAAAGTGATATGTGTTTAGACTAATTTCTTCCTTAATTCAGTTAGCATTTTAATTACTAATGATTTGGATTCTTTATCTGGTTAATTGTTTATTTCTGTTTCACTACTTATTTTTTCACGGGTTCTCACTTGCTCTTTCAATTGAGAGTAGGTTCTCTGCCTTTTTAATTTACTTAACTTTCTCTGCCTCTATGAATTTAGACGAAACTGTTGCCTGTTGTGGTCTTGAATGAGTGTTCTTATGTGGAAGCATCCCTATACAGACTGTGTGTGCCCAGTGCCTTTGGTGAGAGAACTGGATTTGGTGTGAATGTCAGTCACGTCTTTCCTCAGAGTGTGCTGGCAGCTATCACCTTGGTAGGGGGTGGGGCTGGAGATGGAGGAGCTAGAGCCTACACAGGCTATGTATGAGTCAGGACTTCATCTCTGCTCAGTGGCTGTCACCGCCCTATCAGGTGTGGGTCTGCTCCCAAGTTGCTGGAGTGGAAGCCCTGAGGGTTAGGCTCGAGCTGACTCTGTTCCCTTTGAGTGTTGGTATTTCCTTCTCCCCACATTGGGGCTTTTGCTGTAAAGGAGGGAAGTGCTGAAGCAAATGGGGCTTATGAGCCTAGAGGTCTAATGCTCTGCCTATGAAGGCATTTGTGGCTCCAATCAGATGCATCCCATGGTTGCATCTTTTCCCTGGTTGTGGTCACCCAGATCTAGTGCTGTGCTGTGTTGTGTAGTAAGTGGGGCCAGAGCCTTCAGTTGGCTTGGGCTGGGGCACGTATCAAGGCAGTCATGGGAAACCAGGCAGTCAAACTGCCATCAGAAGTCTGGGTCACTTCTGGGGCACCTCTTGAGTAAATGCTAATAATGGCCACCACCACATCACCTGGGCTCCGCCCCAGGACTGGGTCATCACTGCATGCCAAGGTCAAGTCTTTTCCCAGGTCATGGCTGCCCTAGATCTAATGCCGTGCTGTGGCATAGTGTAAGAAGGGCTGGGGCGTTCGTTCAGATCATAATGGAGAACATAGGGAGGTGGTCATGGGAAACTTGGCAGCCAGTAGGGCAGACCTCTCTCCACCCTCCCTGGGGACAGGCTAGCACCCACACACTCACAGATGGAGCCCAGCCTTCATCCTTTCTGTTTGTCCCAGCAGTTCTCCAACCAGCCAAGGAGGCATGTCTTCTACATGTAGAATTCCAGGACTGGGACGCCCTATCTGTGACTCTATCTGCTTACTCTCCAGGGCGGGCCCTGCCTGTGCAAGCTCCCTTTTCCTCTGAGTCTGCTCCCAGGGGCACAGGTCCTGATCTGGTTGCTTTTCTTCCTATCCTACCTGATCATGTGTGTATCTTTCTCACAGCCTTGGTTGTACAGGAGTCCTTCTGCCAGTTTCCAATTAGTTTTCAGGGAGAATTGCTTCACATGTAGCTGTATTTTAGAGACATTCATGGGAAGCAGTGAGTGCCACATCCTTTTACTCTGCCATCTTGATCTCCTTCCCACAAAGATAACTATTTTAAAAGAAAATTAAGAAGGATTTATTGACTGCTTGGCCCTGTGATTAAACAGTGAATAACACCTAGATCTTACACTCAAGGAGCTTACCCTATTCGTAAGTCTGTGCCTACAAACAGAATAGTCACTGGGAAGAATAAAAGAGACTCAGAGTGGGGCAAGATAAGGACAAACTGGAATCTCCTGGCACCTCTGCATCTGTTCTTTATCACCTTTAAGCAATGGCCTGCAGAGTGTATAGCTGCTTCACTTCTGCCTCCCAGATTTCACTTGAAATGTCTCTTGTGCCCAATCCTTTTCTGAAACATATAGAAATATACTTTCAGTTTAGCTAAATTGACAGTATAAGCACACCATGATCTACTCTTGGTCAGTGTAGCACATATACATGCCTCTTTTTACCATATTTAATTCTTACGTAAAAATAATAGCAAAATCATGCTTTGATATAACATGAGGCAACCATCACTTATACAACCAAAAACTTGCTAAACTTCCTTCCAGAAGAGAATATGGAACCACTTTGCCCATATTTACATAATGTGCATTCCTCTTCTGAGTCACCTGTTGATTTCTTACAATTTAAGTTGATAAACTGATATAC
Source organism: Camelus dromedarius (assembly GCF_036321535.1). NCBI lineage: Eukaryota > Metazoa > Chordata > Mammalia > Artiodactyla > Camelidae > Camelus > Camelus dromedarius. The sequence goes on along the minus strand of NC_087439.1, from coordinate 62,648,840 downwards.
AAAATTAGCTACAATTAGCACGCCTTATTTAGTAGGGAAATAGCTGGGGTGGGAGTCTGGGCTATAAGTCATCTTTGTCGTATGAGGTTGTTGTATTTTTTTCATTAATTTTTATTATAGGATGGAAGTATAAGAGGCTCGCCAAGGGATCCGGACATGCTTCTCACCTGCCTTGGGCAGTGGCAGCCCAGCTTCCCTTGAGTGTCATGATCAATCACTCCAGCTAGTATAGACTAACCCTATGTTTTGCATTTTTTTTTCCCACTGGCAGGAGAAGCCCAAGATGGAGAAGTGGCATTTTCAACTCCTAGTTTAATGAAACCATCATTCTGTTTGCTGGTGCAAGCATTTCTCCCTTGGGAACAAAGCTCTCTAGACCAAAAAAAGGCTAAAATTGTGGAGATGGAGCAAAAATTCTCCTAGTGGATCATTAGAAGTTAGAGTAAGAGGAGCTGTTCCCAGTTCTACCCAATGTTTCGGCTGAAGCACTGAGGGCAGGAAGGTAAATCCAGAGTAAGCGTATATGACACTGAAAACGAAGCGCTTTCCCCTCTATGATGGAAGTAATCTAGTGTAATTTACCTGCCGCCTTGTGGCTAGATGGTTCCCCTGGGGAATGATGCTGTATCGGGGCTCAATGTTGGTTTCTGCTTTTGGCTGGTTGGACATTTAGCAGTGGACATAGTCAAATCAGCCTTAGTGAGTGGAAGTTCATGTTGCTCACTCCATACATAGCATTCATCCTGCTGCTGTGGTCACTTTGGTCATGAGCCCACTGGGCAAGGACGGGGGTGACTGGATAAAGAGGCTGATGACATCTATGAATAGCATTTGTCAGGTTGATATCTTTTTTAAAGTTATTTTTTATTGAAATGTGGTTGATTTACAATGTTAGTTTCAGATGTAGAGCAAAGTGATTCAGTTATACATATAAAACGTATAGTTTCTTTGCAGATTTATTCAGTTTCTTGTAATAACATATAATGGGAAAGAATCTGAAAAAAGAGTCAGGTTGATACCTGTATGTGTAAGTGCAAGGCATGTGTACATTTACTCCAGCAACAAAAATCATTTCTGGAACAGCAGCTGCAATTGGAGTCACCAGCTAATTAAATTTATTATAATCCACTGTCAGTCTTCAACAGTCACCTGCCTTATGCACAGGACAAATAGACAAGTTGAATGAGAGTTTGGTAGGAATCACCATCTCTGTGTCTTTCAAACAGCTGGTGTCACTAATCTCCGTAATCCCTCCAAGAATGCTGTAGTGCTTTTGATTTACTATCTCTGTAAGTACAGAGAGCCCAAACTAGTGGTTTCCACCTGACCTTTCTGCCTTAATAGCCAATATGATGATTCCAAAAAATTGCTCAGTACATCCATTCCAACTGTATATTCTGAAATGGGGAGAAAACTTCACTGGGAGCCTTTGCGGACATGCTGAGCTCATTGCAATTGGGGACAGTCTGGGCCTAATCCAATACACTATCAATTACTTGACCTCCCAAACCCCTATTCTGAGTGGTGGACCATCATGGAGTTTGAGTTCCAAGGAACTAATGTTATTCCAGAGACAGTGTCTAGTAATCCCTGAATAATCTGATTATTTCCCCTTCCCCAGTGAATATTCATGCTGGTAATTGTCCTCAGTTCCCCTTGGGGAAGACTAGGAGGGAAATTATCCTATCATTTTTTGACTATATTGCAGGGTTCTTCCTCAAGGGGATCTTTTCTCCCCTTTGTTCAGGGTACTCTGAGTCTCCTAGCTGGCTCCAATCTGGGAATTGGCTGAAGGATTGCTCATAGCTCTCTGTTGTGGTAACTCCAGTCAGACTTCTGTTTGCAAGATCCAGAGCTTTTCCACGATATTAAGTAAGACTTTAGTAGGCTGCCAATTGATTTCAGTGCTAGGGATATCATTATCATCTAGCCAGTGCCAAAGATTACTGTTGGTTATGTTACCCTAACTACTATCTTGGCTCAGCTGCCCATTATGATCATCAGATACACATTGTCTTTGGTGATTATGGGCTACTACTTATCTGTTGCCATCTAGGAAGTCCCACTGAATCCCAGGAGTTCAGTTTCATGGCAAGAATTCCCTATCATTCCTGGCCCATAGAGAACAGCCACCATACAGCTCTTCAAGAATGCCAGAGCTCTCCTCTTATGTATTTCTTACAGCCATGGACAGCCTAAGAAGAGGGAATGTCCTCTGGACCTTCTCAAGGCTAAGGAGTGTGTGAGCAGGTCTTATAATTTCACTTTAGCATTCCAATCTTCCTAAGCCTTTGGGTACTTTACAATACACAAAGAAACTCTAGCACTACAATTTTATTTAATGTAAGTTAAATTTGGGCCTAGATTTCAGTCAACCAATCAGCATAGTTGTTAGACTTTCTTTGCTGCTCAAAGTGTTGCCGTGAGTGCAGAATTCATATGTAGTGCACCCTTAACAAATTCAACTTGATCCAACATTATTTTCTCCCACCTTCATCCAATTTGTGTATCTGGGAATTGAAAACTTAAACCACATCATTTTCTTTTCCCAGCTTTTCCACTGCAAGCAATCTACCCCATTTTGCACCTTACTTTCACAAGAATGTTCCATAGCAGAAACTTGATCATCCTAAGCCTTGTCTCTTATTATAGGCGTTTGATTATAGATGTCAAAAGTGAACATTTAAATAATTGTTTGTTCGTGGACTACTGGCATCCCTTTAACCATTGGCCGCAGTAACACTGATGCCTTTAAGTCCAGTAAGATCAGAGAACTGATACCAGATACTCATCTTTAAATTTCTGTTGCTCTGGAACCTTAAAAATTTTATTAGCAATGACTTCACAATTAATCAGGGAAGCAGAACAATTATGATGCTGTAAAATAAAGAATTTATTATAGTAATTACATCTTACACAGTTGTGGAAGAAGCTAAGGAAGTAAAAATATGAAAAAAAAAATCAGAAAATGGTCATTAACCAGCCCTCACATGAGTGAAATAATTGAGTTTTCAGGAAGCTGAACATGGCCACTTGCTGGTGTAGACTATGAAGTAGACTAGTGTAGAATCTATGGGAAGTTTGTGGTTCTTTTTGATTTTTGCTTCTGTGATTTCACAGCAGAGTGTCTGGTGATGGGTCTAGCATAACTCTTGATCAGAAGTGCCAGGAGTTGAAAAGGAGAACTGGATGCAGAATGGGAAAAGATAAGAATGCAGTGAAAGAAGTATGTGCAAAGGTCCTGAGATCGGAAATAGTTTGGTTTACTTAAGATAGGAAGAGCAGGGTGCTGGAGGTAGAAGAAAAGAAAAGAAGATTAATTCAAGGTGAGGTTGGAAAGATAGACATGAGTCAAATCATGTAGGGTCTTATAAGAATTTGTGTTATTCTAAGTGCATTGGGAAATCATTGAAGAGGTTCCTAAAGTTCCTAAGTGTGATCATTATCACTATCATCTTATTCACTTAATTTGTGCCAGGGACTAAGATAAACATTTTACATAATTATTCACCTAACATTCATTGAGCATCTGCTACGTGTTAGACACTATACTGGGTACAAAAGATTCAACAGTGAACAGGACTGCTGAACATAAACACACTTTTTAAGAAGTTTATAACCTAATGAGCACCCTTGTGTTTAATCTTCACCATAGCCCAATAAGGTAAGTAACTGAGGCATGGGAGAAAGTACTAAATTAAACTGCCTGAGGTTATCCAACTAGAAATCGACAGGGCCAGTGTTTGGATCCTATTCAGTCATATTCCCAAGATTTTGCGTTTAAGCAGTAGCCTATCTGCTTCCCGTGTTATTGTATAAACATTCAGATAAATCTAAGGAATAAATCACTGGGATATGATTAATTTCTTATCCCTTCATGGTCTTCAGTTCTCTATGCTGATGTCAATATGTACATCTTAGGTTATAAGCTTCACTTGAGCAAGGAAATGATACAGCCTTGAGTATGTGGAGCGTCCTCTACAGAATTCAGATCAATTACGCTTACCAGCTCTCTCGGTTTATCATGTGCATGGTGTACGCTGAGCAAGTGCTTGGCTGTCCATCATGAGACTTGAAATTCTGCATCATATTGGACATGTTCACTGGGATGACACATCTAATTTGGTGGCTTCTTATGGGAATCACATCGTTTTGTCATATTCTCTTTCCTTAAACAGGAAATGTAATCATAAGGGTTTTTTTTTTTTTTTTTGCATTTTAAAAGATAGTTTCCCACTGACTCTAAGAAAGAAGAGTTAATTTAATGTTGAATACACTGAACCAGCGTTAGGCAGATAAATATCTAAATTTGGTTGTCATAACTGTCAGGCCATTTAGAAACCAAATAACTCACATCCTGCTAATTGCTTTTATGTTCATTTATCCAAGAGACATGAGTCATCTCTCACAGAATCCTAATTATGAATGACTTACACCTTGCTGATGACAGAGCTCTGTGTTATTCTTACAGAAACTTTCCAAGATGTATTTTTTTCAAAATATTTTTAACTTTCTCTGATTTTCGTTTATCTGATAAACTTGATTTTTTTTTTTTTTCTGAGAAATATGTGACCTAGGGGCCTACGTTGTCTGCCTTTCTTTCCTGTAGCCAAAGGGTTGTTCAGAAGCCAGGAAAACCAAGTTTCTGAATTTTTTTCTGTGAAGAGCGTTGATGCTGTGATGACAGATTAATCCAGGCATATGATTGCGGAAGCTCTGTTTTAGAAGCATTCTTTTTAGTAGGGGATCCAAAAACACCATGAAAGACAATAGAGATATGAAAACCCATGTAGTGCATGTTTGAGTCTATAAAGACATTCCAGAGCAACCAAGAAGCGATTACATCACTGTGAAGATTCTAGGTATACTTTTCTTTTTAAGATTTTTAAAAAATTTATTGAGGTATAGTTGATGTACAATATTATATAAGTTTAAGGTGTGTAACATAATGCTTCGCAATTTTTAAACATTATACTCCATTTATAGTTATAAAATATTGGCTATATTCTCAGTGTGGTACAACATATCCTTATCATTTATTTATCTTATTTTAAAAAAATTTCTCTCTTATTTTTAGTTTTTGATTTACAGTGTTGAAAGTGTTTCTTAATTGGGTATTAAATATGAAGAATTATTCAAGACTGAGGAGGGAGAATTAATATAAATGTAACTCACAGAATATAACATTTTGCATATTTATTGACACAAAAAGCCTGCTGATTCAGATTCAAATGTTATCAACAGGTTTATATGGTCACATGCACACAAATGCACAGGCACATGCCAGCACTCAATAACAAAAAAAATTTATTGATCATTGATCTTTTCATATTTTATGGTACTGGAAATGATCATTTTACTTAACCCCACCAGTATTTCCTCCCTATCCCCAGACAAGCAGATGCTTGAAGCCTGGAATAAGTACTATAGTTTAGGGCTGTTTGGGGCAAGTACTTCTTTGGTCTAACTTTCTTTTACACCATTAGCTGTCCATTACAGGGACCATGTTGGGTCATCCATTTGAAATATTAGGTACAAGAGTGGCTTTATATGAATTAGCTCTAGGGACTAATCTTTGATTCCTCTAAAATGATTCTCAAAGGCCTTGTATCCCACAAATCTGGGAATTTCACATTAAGGAAAGGTTGACATAATTAAAACAGAATTTATGTATTTATTCAGCATAGGGAGTGGTAGGTACAAACTGTCTGGAACAATATTCCAAATGGGAGGATCCAGCAATAAGGATCAACCTTTCTGCTGAGTCAAATGTTGGCTTCTTTTCTGAGCATTTTGATATATGGGCATCAGTGAGTACTCTGTGTGATGATACCTTTTGCTATGTGCAGATCTTGCCAGGAGAGGCTAATAAAAAATACTGAATTTTTTTCTTTAAATCAGCAAATTTCCTGGGGGTTTTTTTGCCATTAATATTAAAGATTAGCAAAAATGTGGTGCTTTAGAAGTACTCCAAGTTTTAATAAATCATAGGATTTCTGGTTTTCATAAGTGTAAGTAACAGCTTAAGGTCATATGGTTTATCAGCAAGCAGAACCAGTAAGAAAACAATTGCCTACCCTGTTATTTTGAACTGACCACAATAAATCACACCCTTTTGAAAACAATTATAAAAAGGACTTGAACTCAAGGCCTGATGTGATTTCTTTATCATAGTACAAGTTCTCAGGAGCTTAATCAATTTCTCCCAGTTTAAGCCTCTTTATAGACTGCAACAAATACAATTAGTTTTTCACTAATACTGCATTAGGACCCATGGAATTAAACAATCTCTACAGGGCGAATACTAAATTATATACATTTGGGAATTTATCTGAAATATTTGATTAGTGGGTCCATGAGAAGAGAATAATTTCTGTCTTTCTCTCTCTCCATCTCCTCTTTCCTCCATCCCTCTCACTCTCCCTCCAGCTCTCCCTTCCTTCCTTCCTTTTCTCCTTCTCTTCCTCCTTCCTCTTTTTGGTCCTAATGCTTATTGAGACAGGGAATCTCACTGCATTTCTATAAAGTGGTGGTCATATCAAACCACTGCATTATTATAAATTACTCTGTACATGGTAATATGGATTCCTTCCCACACATTCCTACTCAGACTCTTCCTGCTGTTCTCTCATTCTTAACCAAGAAGAAAGCGCATTACAACACAGGTAATAATTTTCCCCTATGGCAGGGATTATCAGCGTCAATCTAAGTCACTCGAAACCAGTGTAAATTCCACATGGTAAAGTGGGGATTATTATGATAAAAGGCATAGGATACTGTCTGTTTTCCTGATATATATGTCCGTTGCCGTAGGAAGAATCCATAACAACTCTGGTTGATAGTTTCATTTCTGCATTAATAAGGAGATTAAAATCTTACCGTTCGGGTTATCTTATTACAGAAAGTTCACTTCTTAGAGCAAAAGTTTATCAGGAATTTTTCAAAAACCAGTTTGTAGCCAGGATCAGGAACCAGGAAGCATGGAGTGAAGTAGACCACAATCATTAAAGAAAGACTCAGTCACCAAGCTTTGGGGCAAGATCAGACAGGCTGGGAAACTGCTGGGCATTGTGCTTCCTGGTTGTAAGAATACAGGCCAATTGCAGGTGCTCAGAGCTGAGGCCAGAGCAGGAAGAGTGGGTTGAAGAGGTAGGAGCCAAGCTGGAAAACTAATGCAGGAAAAAAATATTTTATTTGTGATTCTTTCATGAGGCTACAGATACAAGGAGGTCATAAACCAGATAAATTTTGACCACTGCATATGAAACAATCTAGATCAATAATTCAAATTAATTAAACATTTTTTGGCATGGGCTGGAAAAGTATTGGTGATGATTGACATCAGAGTTAATTATTTCCATAGATTAAAAAGGTACAGAATTGGCATGGCACATTATTTATCTATACAGGTACAACTTTCACTTTTTATGAGGCATAAGGATAAAATTGTAGTGTGTTATTATTGCCAATAAAGTAACTTCACTTGGAAAAAGGAAATTACATTTCAAAATCTTATCAACAAATTAGTAAGAAGGAAATACTTCTGAAGGTATTTAAGTGAGCAAAGATATAACCACGTGCTCTACTTTTTCATTACATTTAATAATATTATTGGTATAACACATAAGATAAAGTGTAGAAAAAGAAATTCATTCATTCATCCACCCATGACTCCAACAAATATCAGGTCTGGATTAGGTACATAGATTTGGGGACCACCAGCCAATAAGAGGTAGTTGAAACTGAGGATCCTAGAAATAGTGCATCGTAATTTCAACTCAGATAAATTTTAGATCAAGTAGTGTTAAATGCTACTAACAGATTAAGTAAACTGAAGATTGAGAATTGACCTTTGGATTTAGCAACATGAGGATCATCAGTGCCTTTGACAAGAGTAGTCATTTCCTTGAAGTGGTGAGGGGCAAAAGACTGGTTGGAGTAAGAGAGAGTAGGAAAAGTTAGAGGCTGCAAATGGACTCAACACTTCAAGGACTTTGACTTAAAAGGAAGGAGAGAAATAGGGTTTTAGCTAGGGTACATCAGGACCCTACAGAGCTTCTTACTGTGGAAGGGTAACAGCATAGTTGTATGTAGATGAGGAAGATCCAGGAGAAAGGGGAAGATTGATGATGAAAGCAAGAGAGAAAAGACTCTTGGGATGATATCCCTCAGTAACTGAGAGCAGATAGGATCTAGGTCCTAAGTGGGGAAACTGGCTCCTGCTTGGAGACCAGGTAGTGATAGCAGAAAAGGGCCTCAATAAATAGTTGTGAATGAATTTTAAAATGCTCAGTATATTCTTTCTCAAAATCTTAATGTCACTGTTTTTCCACACACAGATAGATAGATAGATAGACAGATAGATATAGGTATATATTCTGACTTGTTCACTTGTAGAAGGGGTAATTTAAAATGTAGTTCAGAATTCATGTGGGGAAAATGAGCATCTCAAAGGAATTAACTTTCACCCATGACTCTTTATGGGGAAGATACTACTGCAACCCCTCCTCAAATTAAGACATAGTGAAAGAAATACCCTACAATAGAAGGATATGGAGAATTAACTCTTTTTTGAGATATCCTTCACAACAGTTCAGGCGCTCCTGAAGTAGAAAGAGCAAGGGCCATAGAAAATACTTTTCTCCAAATATTATACATTCCAAGGGCCTTTTATCCGATAGACTGCTTGGCTACCTGCAGACTGAAAATGTGATGATAAGCATGAAGTGCATTATTACCAAAAAGATAAGCATCGCACCATTTCATGAGAGAAATGATCTTATATCTTTGAGCTTTTCAATGAGAAGTGTAGGATCAGTGCCTCCCATGTGATTCACTTTGACATTTAAAGAGTTCATGGAACCAAGAGAAAGATAAGGCCCATTATTGTAAAAGGAAAACGTTGTAACCCTCGTGGAATGTTCCTGGATTTCTACCATGCAGAGGAAGTGACTTGCAGTGGATGGCAAGAAGAAGTAATAGTCACCCAGGTGATGAAGAGCCAATCAAGCCACTTAAGGTTTGTGATCGTCAAGGCAATAAAATGTCAGTCTCTGCCCAGGTTGGGCTCCAGTGCCAGTGGCCCTGACTACATTCTATCACCATCTACACAATGTGCGATCCAAAAGGATTAAGAGACTCAAGCCCCTCCTTTGCTCACTCCCCCAAAGAGTGAAACAGACATTGGTAAATATTTGTTTAAGAAAGATTCTTTCTGATAACCAAACGGGATGCCTTTCAGAGTAACCTCAGAGGTAGGATTAGAATTGTCTGGGTGGACTGGAAGGAGGTGGTTCGAGAAGGGAAGCTGGGTGTAACCATGGAAAGCTGGAATCTTGCTCTACTGGTGCGTTAGCCTCTGCCACTTTGGAATCTTTTAATTGCCACAAAGCCCCATTTCTGGGTAAACACAATGAGACTCAGTTTGAAAGGAGGAGGGGAAAGGACAAAGAACAGAGAAGCAGCCTTCCTATTCATGGAAAATGGTAGGTAGCTAGCACTTCATCGGCTGGGGGAAAGAACGAAAACATCGTATCTGAAACCTCAACACGGCACTAAAAGGACCCAATATATTCAGAATTACCAATTCTAAAGCTCAAGCCCTCACATCGAGAAAAGAGGAAGGGTAGAAGGTCTCAAATTCCTTAGTATGCATGGCATTTCTGGTCTTAAAAAAAAAAGTCAACTTTTTTCCCACCTCTTTTTTTGGGGGATCATCTCAGAGAAGGAAACTAACTGTCCACAGGCGAGGCTAGACAGCTTGGGCTTACTTGAGTGCCCCTGGCTAAATTTAACACCATATCTTTCTTGTTCTTGAGTGTTAATGCGAACAGCAATCAGAGGTGCTATGCTCTAGTTCTTTTTAATCCGTTTTTAATTATAGCATAAACACAATACTCACAGCAATAGAGTGATTTCCATGGATTTTTTTGGCAGGTATTAGCTTGTTTCCAACTGAATGACTTATTTTCTTCCTTTCTTCTTCCCACCCTTTTTTTTTTTTTCCTGAAGGAACATCTTATTTGAAAGGCCATCGTCCATCTTGTTAAATTAATTCCTTTTCTAAGGTATTAAAAAAAAATTTTAGGTTTAGAGCAAGCAAGGAAAAGCAAGCTCTAAAATGATGCAAAGTTGGAGAAATAAGTAAAAAAGTTATACTTTTCAAAAATAACTTTTTGAAATAATTCACATCTTGTCTTGGTAAATTTTAATTTCACAATGAAAATGAGGAAAATTAAACTCTAATATTAAACAAGTACAATAGACAAATAATGTGTTCAAATTCAATGATTTTCAGTTTCATTACAGTAAGGATTTCCTCATTGTTTCTGCATTATTGTAATTGCCATTACTATATTACATGTGCATTGTAATGACCTCTGTAAGTCATAGAGCTAAAAATAAGTGGAAGAGTCAGAATTTGAGTTTAAGACTTCCGGCTCCAAATTTAGTCATCTCTATTCTACTGTAAAATTCTCAATATTCCTCATTTTCCTGTTTTTCCCCAAGTCCCATTCTCTCAGTACCATACACAAAAGTAGGTTAACCTTGGATTAGTATTTCATTAGGGATAAATTTACCAGCCATCTCCTTTTCACCTGCTTCTCACCAAGTATTTCTAAAGTATTTCAGGCAAAGTTTAACTTATTCAGTTAAGATATGCTTTCACAGCCTACTTAATCTGTCTGAGCCTTGATTTCTAAACCTATTAAATGGGAATAATAATTGCAACTCTTACTATTAATCAAATATGATTGAAGCAAAATGTATCATCCTCATTATGCTTTGTTTTTAATTAGAAATGAATCATAAGCATTTACTAATTTAATTTTTTAAAAAAAGCTGACAGAATTTTATCGCAAATGCCATTAATAGACTAGGCTCTTATCCAGCATAACTTAGTGGTAACTTTAGAAAGACACACAGGCAAACATTTTTCAAAAATAAAAAGGAACAAAAATGTGAAGGAATAAAGGAATTCCTTATTTTTCTACCATGTGATAATAAACAGGAGGGATTAGCAAACATTTAAATGTTCTTAGAATAATTACATTTTTGGATGTTGCAAAATTTCAAACTTAGCTTGACCTTTTGGTGTTTGAGTTTGTGTACTTTTGGCATAAGATAATTTCCTGACTTTAAAGACATCAGGCAGCTCTTACCAATGAACATTTTAATTATTCAAGTTGCATAAATGACTTGAAAACATATGGAATCAATTTCCCACACAATATTCATTGGTTAAAAAATTGTGAGAAAAATGGTTTTGCTGTACATGGATTCAGTTTTCTTGTACTTCAGATTTCGTGGGCTTCAAGGTAGACAGATTCCTGTTAGACCTCAAGGAAGTCAGAGTGGACCACAATGCCAAGGCTCGTCTGAATTATTTCAAGTATTTTTAGCTTACGTGGCAATCAGTTTTTATCTATACACTATATTAATCACTGCTCTCCCCCGGCCCTTAACACACATTCATATTACCCTTTAAAAATGCTACTAAACCTCTGCAAAATAGATCAAGCCATCTACAATCCATAGAAAATCAAAGAGAGCCGAAATATGTGATTCGTGGCAATGTTCATTTTGCATGGACTTTTGATGGAAAAAACCAAGCCCATTTAATGAGAAAATGATACTGGAAAGGCCATCGTTTATCAACTCACCCATGCTTTCCACGCACCAAACTTCTGCATTATATAATTTTTCACTACTTGTTTTCTAAGTCTGAATCCCAGTCATGGGGAGGTATAACCCTGCTGTTCTAGTACTTATTTTTCTGTCACTTCACTTAATAGCATTGAGCATCATGTGGACTGTGTGGGATTAGAGCACATGGTATGAAAAAGCTGGTGGGAGGACATTATAGCAACAGTTATGTTGAAATGAAAGTCTGGCATGCATGCAAAACCATCTTCCAATTCTTTCCCATCTCCAATTTTGGCCCTATTATCATATATTATTACGAACATTTGCTTTGTTATCCCTCTGAGTGATTTAATTTTGAGACACAATAAAATTAATTATATTTCAATTGGTTTATCCTTAAAACTTTAGTAGAAAATGCATTATGGGATTTGAAAAGGTACAGACTGAAGCAAGGTTGATCATTATGCTAATAATCAGTCACCAAACTCCCAGTATAAAGATTAAGTCCTCTGATTTCTCATTGTGGATGAAAAGAGAAGTAGCCACAGGATAAAAGCTGGATTTTTGTTCTTTGCTCGCATTTACAGTCAAATTTCTTTGTTCTCAGATTCTACACTAGTGAGTTTGCGTAGGCGGTAAAATTTATTTGTAACCCCCAGGTCATAGGGCTTTGTGGTCATTCATAGACATGCCCAGAGCAGTGACAAACTGGTATCACCCAACAAGCATATCCCCAACTGAGAAAGAACCAAGTGATGCTCTGTCTTCTTAGATCAGTTCTCATACTGCAAATAAGTGACTTTTTCCTGGTCTATTTAGTGTGACATTTTTGCATTTTTGTGCTTTTTGCTGTGATTTGGTGTTTGTAAGAACCCCAAGCACAGTGATGAAGTGCTGTCTATTGTTCCCAAATGCAAGAAACTGTGTTGTGCCTTCTAAAGAAAATATATGTGTTAGATAAAGTCCATTCAAGCAAGAGTCATAGTGCTGTTATCTGTGAGTTAATGTCAGTGACTCAACAATAATAGTAAATAAGGTGCCTTTAAATAGAAGTATACAGAAAACAAGATCATGTATTAATCAGTTGATGAAAATGTGATGATGCTTGTAGGAACCTAACCCTGTATTTCCTCTAGGAGTAGTGGTTTAGTCTTCGAGAGGCAATTTTATAGAACAGAAATACTGCAGATAAGGAAAATTGACTATGGCATTTTCATTGTCTTCAGAAAGGGTCAGTTGGAGAGTTTAGAGGAAGATATGAATATGTAGAGGTTTTTTATTCTTCAGTGAGATATTGTGTTTTACCATATGTCTCATGCCCATCATATCCCTTTTTCATTAGGATTTTAAATTCCTTTTTAAAAAATCTTGCTCTTAGCTAACTTTTTCTTACTATTGCTAGGATGTATGTCACTGAAGATATTCCCTAATCTAGAGCTCAGCAGAGTTCCCTGGAAGTTAGCTGGTGGTCGTGCCCACACAGCCAGGCAGCGGGGCTTCTCTGACAGTCCCACATCACTTCTGTGAGGAGCACAGGGACACACCACAGACAAGAGAGCATTGGATGGATCCAAATTCAAGCTTTACCAATGCATGCTATACAACCTCGAAGGAGTTCTTTACCTTTCTGAGTTTCTCTTTTCCTCTTCCTCTGTAAAATGAAGATAATAATACAACTGACAAAGAAACCTTTTACTTCACTGAAACCAAATTTAGAAACCCACAGCCGTGGGAGAAGCAGCTTGGTGTCAAGATGGGTGAGGAACCAAGTAGCTCTGGTATTTCCCTGTTTTATCTTCCTATGAGGTTGTCTGGATTTTCCTGCGACTGCTAGCATCAGGAGGCACCCTCCCAGGCTTGCTGTTCTCTTTAACTGATCTGAAGGCGGTTATGGTGTCCAAGAGACTTCACCAACTCTCAAGGGATATAAGAGTTCTGGGTAAGCAGGTGAGGCCTCTGCTATAGATTATTTAAAGTGGCACTTGGAATCTTATGAGGGCTGTGTTCTAGTTCGCAGAAGCTGAATCAGAAATCTACAGTGTGTAAACCAGGCTTCTGTTATGCTTTTTCTGTTTTTTGTGTGTTTGTGTCTTTTCTTTTTTTCCTTATTATTTAGTTAAGTCCCTTTAAAAGCAGCAGCTTAGAAAACAAAAATCATTTTACTAATGAACCCAATTTAGTATTTATGGCCATGTATTAGCTATCACTTCAAAAGAGTATAACTGGGGATGGAGGGTAAACATAGTGTGGAGGACAGCAATCTTAATTGAGCAACACCCAAAAAACCTTCCAGGGCAGAGTTGACTTATTTGGTTAGGCGTAATGCCCTACTAGGAAAAGTAGCAAAGTGGTTGTCACAAGGACCAAATATGACAACATGTGTAAAAGTATTTAGTACAATAATACGGCATAACTTCTGAAGTATTCTGACACATATAAACACATGCTAAAATTAGATATTTTTAAAACTTTTTCGTAAGGAACTTACCAGAGTTCTATTAGAAAAGGGGACGGTGATATAATCATTCAAAAATTTTATTCAGTAATTCCATCCATTCAGCTCAAAATATATCATATAACAAAATCATTTAACTTTTTAGTGAAATCTGTGGTAGAGATAATTACCTCGATTTTACCAGAGGCAAAGAGACATTATAGGCATATTTCTAAATCATAGATCGAGTTTAGATTAGGACTGAAAACTTTTGTCTCCTGTACACAATCAGTGCTGATAATATTTGTTGCCTGAATTAATGTTGTTAGTTGAATTCGACTGCTCCCTAGAATATGTCGCATTTTGTAATTTTTAAGTCTGAGAAAATCGGTTCAGTGTCCACTGAAAGACAATAAAGAAAAACACTCTGTAAATAGTATTATATGACTCCTGCTGGCTGGTAGAATCAGGGAAGAGGGGATCATACCCATCAATTTATTTCCTGATTCAGAAAATGACTCACGATGTAACTTCGTGAGCATTGCTTCACCTTGCAGCATTCCAGTTTCTACAGCTGAAAAACAAGGATAATATTTGTCCACCTTACAATGGGTAAATGCTCAAGAAATACAAAAATAAAATTAATCTCATATCAAGGGACAGTAAAGCTGGTTTTTCGTGTACTTGAGATATCACTGACACATTCACAAAACAGTTTCTGCCAAAGTTGTGTGGTTAATGCTTCCAGATCACCTCCCTAAACACCACATTGTGCACTGAACTCTTTTTATCCTGCCCTGAATCAGAATGGTAATCACCGCGGGGTGTGCTCAACATGACTGATGAGGCACAACATGCAGCCTGTATCACCCGCCTGTGCCAGAGCGCTTTCTGCATGGTTGTCAAGGAAGGCAACACGCAACAGAAGGAAAAAGATCCATACGGTGGGGAGAAACTTTCTCCTTGAATTTTGATTCTGGGAAATATGACTAAAATTATGAATGAGCCAATTTCATTTGCAGTCTTCCTGCTACAGTGTCCAACTGTTCTGTTTCCCTCCTATTCTGAATACCACAGTTTGGGAAAGACATGTATATGTCCTCTCTGGTCCTTTGCTTATTATCTTCCTCCCCTCCTTATCTGCTTTGTTTTGTTTTGTTTTTGAAGAATAGTTATTTACAAAGGTTAACTCAAGATCTCCAGTATCTGTTGCTTTACTTTGTCTGTATCTCACCCCATGATTCTCATTAAACTGTTCATTGAATGAACAATTACAGTGCATTAAACTAAAGTCTCTGTGTCAAGGCTTTCTCCTAAATCACCTATTGCTGATATGGAGCTTTATTTTTAAGTGACAAGTTACAATATATCTTAACTACACAGGGGCAAAATGTTATTACTGCAACGAGGTAACGGCAGGCTGTTATCAAACCACGTGATTCTACCCTGGCCCTGGTTCTGTCACAGAATAGGCACAGGACTGACATCAAAAAAGCCAATGAGATTGTCACACACAATTGGACAAAAACAGGGCTCCAAACTGAGAAGGAGGGGTGAGAAACAAGGCTGTTTGGAAAATAATTAAGATTTTACATCATGAAGGCAGATTTTTTTCCCCAAATGTAAACACTTTGAGAGGGGAAAAAAATAACGTGACTTTTCTTAAACACCACGTTCCCATTGTAAACACAAAAGAACATTTTCTAACTTTGTGTTGAACTGTGATTTAATGCCATTGCTTTCAGTGCTCAGTGACTGACCTCTTCTCCAAAACTAAACTTGGATTTTTTTCTTTGACTTAACTGCCCACCACTGCACATCAGAGTAGGGTCGTTAATGTTTGTATTTATGTATCAAGAAGTATGGAGTCTGAACATAAATACCAAACCCACACATAACTAGAAGTAAATAAAATGGACAACCAGTGTGTATTGGGCACACTATCAAGATATTTATATTTGATAACATGATATGACCTACCCAGAAAACTTAGACCAAAGTTCAAGTGCAATTTTATTCTATGCCATTATTTTCTAACCTGCTTTCCTTGAAATGTGTGAGCTATTTAATACTACCAAAAAGTTTTATGTTTGAGAATTGCTGCTTACCACGTACATCCCTCTCTTGGAATTTCATAATATATATTAGCCTACTAAATACGCCAAAGGCGGAAACTTTCTGTAACTCAAAATGATTTAACCAAGGAACCCCTTTTATATTTTAATTTTTGTGGGAATTATAATAGAAGCTCTCAGACCCTCTGACAGAGTTTGGAAAATAATATTCTACACTTTATTTTTCAATCGTTTTGCTGTGGGATTCAACTTTTGACTCTACTCTTTCATCAATGATTCCTTCAACATATTCTTAAATGTATATTTATATTTTAAATATGAAGAACTTCCCTATTAGCAGAGACCTATTTTAGGTGTGACCTGGGAAAGGATTAACTACAATTCCTTTTTCTTCTGAATCTTCCTTTAGAGAATTTGTGGGCAAGCAGCTTCCTCATTTTGATGGTGAGCAACAAAAAGGATTTGTTTAATTGAATCAGAGGATACTAACACCAGAAACTTCTATTTCGTATAATAAAAATTATTCCTAAAGACAGAAAAAAAAAAGTGGGTGAGATTTTTTTTTTTCCTTCACTTTTGCATATTCTTTTGAAAGAGCACCTGCCAAGACAAAAAAAGACAAAGACAGGCATTTTAAGTGTTAATCATTTTTATTTGTGGGTCTTTGTGCTTCAAATGCTGAACTGTCCCAACCACACAGGTGTCTCTGGAGATGTGAATTAACAGTGAATTTAGACACTGGAATGTGCTCTAGCCTTTCTCCTGGGGTGGGGTGGGGGGGGAGAAAAAGAGGGAGAGAGAGAGAGGGAAGTACGTAAAGTTCATACATACTTTCCTTGATAAATACTAGCTTTTTTCTTTTCTCCTCCCATCTCTTCCCCTATTCCACTTACTCTCTTCCTTTTTCATTATAACTTGAATTTCTCTCTTAGTTTTGCTGTTAAACATGATTTTGCTTTCACTTTTTCAGATCGCATCATAGAACCACAGAGTCTCCTAAACTCAAATCCTTCTTTCCAATGAGGCATGCACTTTATGACATGAGTCTCACATATCTCGAATTTATCTTTTGTGAAGTAGCAACATTCTTAAGTATCCCAGTTTTAAAGGTGGAGGACAGAACATGGAGATTAGGTGATTTATGCATTGTCACACAGTGAGTCACCAACTTCCCTGGAAGAGAAAACTATTTTCTCTATCCATTCAGGCAGACTTCTTTTTTTTTTTTTTTTCTTTCTGTTTTTGCTCTGAACTTTGTATCCACTGTCAAATACATTTAGATGTTTTAGGTATGCGCACATACACACGCACACACACACCCTTTTACATCACTGCTGCATTATCCTTGAATTTTTAAAAACCATTTAATTAGCATTTGTACCAGGTCAATGCTAGTTTCCCTGTTATGTAAACCCACACCCATGCTAGGAGTCTCTAGGGTTAGGAACACAGTGATGATGTGATTTTTGGTTTCGGTGTTTGTGTACAAGGAGCCCCAGGTCATTTGTGGAGAAAAGGAAAGATTCTAAGGAGCATCTCACCAATGAAAATGAGTTTTTTGTTTTTTGGTGATGAAGAAAAAGAACAATCATGATGAAGGGTCAAGGGAATATGGAAAATCAAAAATAGACAGTGAATTAACTCTCCATTCAGTCAAGAGAATGTTAAAGCTAAATTTGGAGTGTGTTGAATGAGTGGCTTCATGAGAACTCCAGGTGCTGAGGGAGAGGGAGTACACCCAGATTAGGAAGCACATTATCTTGACGACAGCTCCTTAGAATTTAGATGATGTTTGTGCCAACTCCCCCAGTTCTAAGGTTTGTGTATATCCCTAGCTGCTCCTGTGATTTTCACAAATTCCCTTGAGGTGAAAGCTCCAAGGAGCACCTCTGCTTCTGGGCCCCTGCATTCCTACTGTGGCCCCAGAGATGATAGTGTGAGCAGAGATGATAGTCAACCCTTCCCAGATTCCTACCAAACACCTCCTCCCTTCCTGCATGGATGGGACCCAGTGTATGGGTGGGGCTGGGGAATGGTTTAATAGGGTTTACAAAGCAGCACAGACACTTCCAAATCAGACTTTAAGAAGACCCAACTTAAATACTTAAATATCCTTTACTGTGCACAGTCTCCTCGCCTGCACCCTACCCTGCCTCAGAAGTCATGGGGACATTTTCACTTGTCCTTTCCACCAGGTAGTTCCCGGACACTTCAGATGTCACTGTTTCCCTTGTTGGTGCCAGTCTCATCCCACTACCTGCCCTCTCCTCATAAGCAGTAGCAACTACTTTCCAGTTCCTCAAGTGAAGAGGGAGACCCCTCTCTCAGATGCCCAGGCCCCCAGGGTCTCACTTTCTATCCCAAGCAGCTGATAATGGGTTTTCCCTAAAGAGTGGGATTCTAGGGCCACCTCTTTACAGATACAATCTCACCCATGTCACAATTTTGCCCAGGACTTCTCAGGGCTGCATTGCCGCTTAGAGACCAACTTTGTGAAAAGCGATTTATCAAATCCAGGTGCTTGATTAGAGTGAGTCTTTCTCTATCCTCCTGAAAAATTTGAAACTTTATTGAATCAGATGAAAAAATCAGGATATGAAAACTTGCCCCTCCTCCCCCTCCAGTGAGTCTGTCATCCCCACTGAGACCATTCCCTGCCTTGTAGCAGCATGACTGTGGTGGGGTAAGAGACCAGAAGCCCAAGTCTGAATTCTGGCTCAGTTCTTCATGTCTGGGTACCTCAGTTTCCTCACCTGTAGAGTAGTAGCACCGTCCGTGTTGTACAGGTGAAATGAGTTAATAGCTATGGAACATTTTGAAAAATGCTTGACACCAGTAAATGGGAGCTAGTTTTGTTCTAACTTGGCCAGATGACAAAGGTTAGGGAAGGGCTGGGCAGAGTGCAGATAGACGGTGGCAACAGAGCTCGTTTGGCAGATGTTTTCCCCACAGGAGGCAGAAGAGGTGGTTGATGTTGCTATTGTAAGAGTTTGGAAAACTCCACTCAGGAGGTAGTCCTTTTGGCAGACTTTTGGCCGTAAACTTTTATAGGTTGAAATGCTAAAGAAGAGCTAGGTGTCTCTCTGGCCCCAGTATTTCACATTTATCTGGGCTCTTCCCCCCCCCCCCCCCGATAAGGCTTTATTTTATGTGAAAATCTGGGTATTTTCACAGAAGTAGACCCGTTTCCACTGTAATGGATTTCTGTTCCCTGCATGAAATATTCTTACATTTCCTAAACAAAGTGCACTTAAAAATCTCTCAGGGAAAAAATAAAAAAGAATGAATTGCATATGCTTAGCATAGGGCTTGTTCACTGTCTCTCTAAAGAATGCCTGTCTTATAATCTCATATCCATAGAATGCCTTGCACACAGTACATGGTCAGTAATTACCAGTTGGTTTGATTTTCATCTTAAAAAAAAACAAAACACTGAAAGATCATTTTAAAGGACTGGCAACTTCCACACAGGTTTAGCAGCAGCAGTGACAACAGCAATTTAGATAAGTTTTCCATGCAATTCTAAAGGGACTTAATCACTTGGGTGCCTATGTTAATTTGCTGCCCTTCTAACCACACAGGAGTCTTAGATCTGAGACTAACCAGTGAGAAAAGAATATACTTGTTCTCATTTTCAAGTGGCCTAAGATAAATTGCATTCTACTCACTGGTGCCAGAAGAATCAATACAGACCATAATAGTAAAAATATTCATTATTTGTGAAGAAGACAGAAGGGAAACACACACACACACACACACACACACACACACACACACACACACACACACACACAAACCATGATGCTGGGAAACCAGAGAGAGAAATTTTCAAAGCATACCAAGGCCATCAAGTTGCACAATTCCAGGAGCACCATTTACATAAAACATATGAAATGTCCCCTGCAATTGTTCAAAATGTGACCTTGAAGAACACCTTTGGTGTGTAAAATTTTAAGTGACTTGCTTTATGGTCACAAATGGTTCATTCATTTTGCTGTCTTAGTGTTTACATGGGGTGATTGATTTAAAATGAAAAACAATATTTTTTGAGTACTTACTCTGTGTCCAGTATAATCCAAGTTTATGCATATTAAGTCATTTGATTTTTACAAAAAAAAAATCCATGAGATAGGTACTCTTATGCCCACTTTACAAATGAGGAAACTGCAGCCTGAAATGTAACTGACCCAAGGTTATATAGTTCGTAAGTGGTGGAGCAAGAGTTCAAGTGCATTTGGTCACGTTCTAGGGTCTGAGGTACCACAATGCGGGCTAATATCTGTCCCTAGTACATACCAGGGCACCTTGGTATTCATGGCTATTATCCTAAATGTTGATGCCAACATTTCCTGGCTGGGTTCACTGAGCATGAGTTTTTTTTATTAGAATTTTAAAGAGAATATGAAAGAGACTCTTCTCTCCCCAAAGACCATGGAGATATCTGACTACTTACGGAGACCTCCAAAAAGCCACTCACTGAACAAATTCAGAAAAATTGGAAGTTAAACCTTCTTAACATCCAACTGAGAATTCTTGGAAACCAGGGACAAAAATATTGGGCTTTCCATGACAACTCTATAAAATCCAGAGTCACAAAATCCTCCTATTTAAGTGCTGAGAGCTGGGGACTCTGCTGAGGCCTGGAGTACCTTTTGTCCTCAACAAAAGGAAAGTGAGCTGATGTCTACATGGTCTTCTCCAGGTAGGAGGGCCCAGATGGTTTTGGACTCTACCAAGAGACCTCATTCATAACCTAGATTTTGAGACATCATACCTAAGTCTCATTTCCCATGTCCCCTTTTGTGGGGAAATAAGAAAATATTGCTGTGATTGTTAAGGTGCTTTGAGGTTTTCAGTTGGATGCTTCCTTGTGAATGTAAGGCAGTCATTTTACCTTAAAGTCATTTGATTATTCCCAGAGCAGCAATTCTGTCCCATTACAAAATCTTTGTTGGTCACTTGTTTTTCTTTCTAAGAGAGTAATTCTCAAAAGAATTTAGGTAAGGAAATTATCATAAAAGCACATACAGTTGGCTGTCTGCACCCATGGGTTCCCCATCCTCAGCCTCAACCAACCATGGATCAAAAATATTTGGGAAAAAAATTCCAGAGCGTTCCAAAATCAAAACTTGTATTTGCTTCAATCCAGCAACTATTTACGGGCATTTGCACTGGATTTACAACTATTTACATAACATTTACATTGTATTAGGTATTATAAGTAATCTAGAGATGATTTAATATGTACAGGAGGATGTGCATAGCTTCTAGGCAAAAAACTGCACCGTTTATAATATAGGGAGTTGAGTATCTGTGGGTTTTGGTATTTGGGAGGGGGGTCCTGGAACCCCTGCAGATACTGAGGGATGACTGTAAAATATTTGGGATTGAGAGATGGTTATTTTAGGCAAAAGTAATAGGGAGAACAAAGAAGAAAAGAAAGGAAGATTTTAGTTTTCTCTAAAACTAACAAAGTCCCACATTAGTCAGGGAGTATCAGGGTAGAGCAGTTCTAAAAGGATTATCTGGCCCTCAACCCTTGGGAATTCTCAGCTCTGCGGTGTTTGTTTTTGTCTCCCAACAGAGGTGTGGTATGAAGGGGTCACGAACAAGGTGAGCCAGACGTTAAATGCTCCACTGCCCCACTGTAAAGTAAGACTCTTCAGTCAAACCAGGTGAGTTGAAATAACTGGATATGCTTCTCCATGAAGCTAATACATTTCTACCAAACACTTTCTTGACACTTCTTACTCCCTGACTGGAGCATTCTTTGCTGCTGCCAATTATAGGAGGATGGAGGTAGTCAAAACACCTGCAAAAAAGGAAATGACAAAGAAATAGAATGATATTTTATGTTGTCTATAGAAGAGATAATTCACAGGACACTATTTATACTTGAATGAGTTAGAGATTTGCACCTTGATCTAATAACAAGGTGACAAAAATGAGCTTTTAGGGTTTTGTTTATTTGTTTGTTTTAAATCAGATTGGTTTAACAAGCATTATCAACCAAAGACCTTCCGGGAAAAACAGCCGTTTAGGAAATCAGGCTGAATAGGCTGAATAGATTCTAAGCCAATCTGACTCTCAGTTCCCTAACCTGTGAACTAGCAGACTGGGCTAAATTATCTCTAAGAATAATTCTTGCTCTGAAAATTTTTGGGATATTCCTTAATCTTTAATCATAAATGTATACTATATACTTAGTCACTGTGAACAAAAGCAATTGAACAGTATTACTTATATTTCACTGAAGCTGCTTTAAGAACCTATCCTTGACTTGTAGACAGAATACAGGAATAAAGGACTTTGAACACCAATAGTATATAGGTAATGAAAGACAGACACCAAAACTTTTGGTGACGTTCCCATGTTGCCTGTCTCCCTTACTAGAACTTTCTTAATGGCTATTTATCTTTTAGAAGTTCACATATGACTTACCAACTACCTGTACAAAAGGTCACAATCATCATTTATTGCCAGTGGAACTTTTATTTCCTTCTTGAAGATGAATGCAGAAAAATCTAACAAAGAAATTGGGACTACTTGAAGTTGCCAATGTAATTGAATTCCCCTTGGTAAAAGAAAACTTGCATGTTCTGAAAAGATTATATCAGTTGTCTGACAGGTTCCTGAACACAAGAGCTCACTTAAGAAGACCTATGTAGAGTAGTCTATTGCTAAAAGGAATTGATTCACTCAACTCTTTCACCCTCCTCCTACACTTGTTGCATCCTTTTACCCTTCTTTGAGGCTCTTCCACCTCTTTGGTTTCAAATAAAGTTTGCCACCCTCATCTAACAGCTAGTACTGAACATAACTAGAAGACAGTCTGTTCTGCTGGAAAGAACACAGGCTTTGTAGCAAAATAGATCTTCCTATGAGTTCTCTACTATTGATTAGCTAGGTGACTTTGGGCAAATTACGTATCCTCTCTGAGTTTGGCTTCCCTTCTACATAACTAGAATAACAGCATTAATTTTTGCAGGGTTATGGTGAATAATCAATAATTTAATGTAAGTGAAGTGTTTAGTATCATTATGACATTAAATAAACTAGTTATTGCCGAAATTAAGAAAATAACTATCTTTGATAGGATTTTTGAGTGAACATATATTCTGATCAAGTTGCTTTCTACTTTAAAATTTTAATGAGCCCCTCTTGTTCTGAAAATTCCCATCTTCTTCATATAGCTTACAGTATCCTTCCTGCTCTGACCCTGACCTGTCTAGTCATGACACCGGTCCCCACACCTTTCATTGGCCTCTGCCTCAACCATGCTGAGAGCTTTGTCGTGACGGTTGTATCATGCTTAGAGAAAAGTCATTCCTCTAGCCTGAAACTTGTGTTTCCCTCTTTGACCTACAGCTAACTCCTCAACACCTCTCAGCTTCGTTTAGTCACTGCTACATTCAGTGTTTATAGTAGACTTCTGGAACCAGCCTAGATTATGAGTTATCATAACTTCCTGCATTTTTTCTGTCTTAGTACTTACCATGCTGTTCTAGAATTTCCTAATCAGGTGTGTGTCCCCTTACACTGAGTTCATTAACAACTGGATTGTGTGTGTCTTGTTCTCTATCTCGACATAGCCTAGCAACATGCCTGGCACATACTGTGCCATCACTAAATAAGTCATAGTAGACAAACAAACAAATGTATAGTCTCCAATTTCCATTTCTCCATAAAGCTGGTTACACGACTTCAGGCATGAGCCTGATGAGAAAGGTAAGAGTTTCCTGTTCCTGCCCTATTTACCTCTCCCTGTTCTGATAGGAAAGGAGCACATGGATTAAGTAGAATGCTTAATTGTTAAGGGAAATTTTACAGACTGGCAGAGAACTGGTTAAGATATTCTCTCCCAGGAGAAACTGGCTTAATCAGTAGAAAGAGGTGATTTTTATAAATTTAATTGTTAAAAATATGTAGTGTACTGCATATATTGTATGATTCTAATTACATAAATATCTGCATACATACTTATGCAGAGGGAAAAAAAACAGAAATAAGGAAATTTTCAATTAGGCATCTCTAAGTGGTTTTATTTTTTTCCTCATGCTTTTCTGTAGAGTCAAAGGTGCTACAATGCCCATGCATTTATGACATAATTTTTTTAAATTAATGAAGTAAAATCTTTTTAAATAAACTGAAGTTTTTATTCGTGCCAGATACAAGAAGTGAATTCTGAGAAACTACTGATTTTTTTTTCAGCTATATTTGCCGAAGTTATCATTTCTCACAAATGTTAGAAATCTTCAAGGGATGTCCTGTAGCACTTAATTCTGAGGTCTAGTTTCTCCATTCCTTTACTGTTTTCTCATTTTTTTTTTTTTTGTTTCCTAATTTCCCAATTTTATTTCTTGCTCCCTAATGTTAGGAGCTTGCTTTTCACAAATTTAATGGCTTTTAGGATGGCACTTGACACACAGAAGATTCTTCCAAAATAATATTGATGTAATGAATATTGCATAAGAAGATGCATTCTACAGCAAATTAGCAAGCAAGAGTGCAGGCCCATCAGTCCCTGAGATGTAGGTGATTAGTTCCTGACTTTTTAGGCCATTATGAGGTTTGGATCTCCAGTATGTTCCTGCTTTTTTATTTTTAATTTTTTCCCCAGTATGTTCTTTTCTCATGTGCAATGAGTGACAACATTTTAATTAGGAAAACAAAGTTTTCCTTTTTTCTAAAAAAACCAAAATTACCTAGCTTTGGAAGTCATTATGAGAAGATGCATCTGTAAAGTATGTTGCCTGTGAAAACAAGGGAAATACAATCAAATGATACTGTTATGTTACTAGATCATCAATGGTTCTTACCTGTCCACTAAAGTAAATTTTAAAAGAATGCATGAATAACTTTGAAATAATCACAACACATTTCCTGCTCAATATTATGACAAGAATTGTTTACAAATGAGAAAGTCAGTAAAGATGTCTTCCTTTTAAGAAACTCCAGTATGTTAGAACTATGGAATTAAGACAGAACTTTTAACACTGTTTGAAGTTTAATATGTTATGATTTTGTGCATCATCAAATCAATGTGTGTTGCTGATTGGTATTGCTGGTTGACAGTTCCTCCAGTTTATATCAATTGCTCTTGAAAAAAATAAAAAGCCTCTTATTTTTTGGTATTACCAGGAAGAGAAGATCTCAGTTTTAGGAACACCCCTCACCCACAGGAGGACAGAAAGCATTTCATGGACATCTGAAAATAGTCAGATATATCCAGAACTCTTTGGAGATGACCGGCATACCTTGGTGCTGGACCCAGAGTCCTGAATTAACCTGAAAAGACAGGATCTTATTTTCTGAGTCTTAAAATACTGCTTTACTGAGCAAACTTGCAAGGGTAAGAGAGGAAGGAAGTTAATGACACCACTCTGGCCCTCATTCAAACCTCAAGGTTTGAGGGACTTGCGAAGATTAAGAGCAGACTTGCACTGTGCCCTGCACATAGTAGGCACTTCACTGTTTATTTATATCATACTTTAATAATTGAAAATTACTATCCAGCCACAAGAATCCAGCTAATGCTTACCTCACTGCAGTATGCGGCTACATTCAGCAACACCACTCAAGATAACCAGGAGAGATACTCAACAAACAACAACTTGTCTTAAAAGACAAAGAAAAAAGGCATGATCATAATGTCAAAGGCTCTGTTTCTAGATAGAGAGATGTGCTCTGAATTTTTTGTTTTCCCTTTTCCCTCTGAAAATGGGAATAATACTGTTGTCACTGAGTCATTGGGATGTTGAGGAGACAATAAATTAGTAACTGAGAAGAGTGTGGGGTGAAAAGTGCTATGTGAGTTCATGGTATTTGTTAATGTTATTACTCAATTCTTTCTAGCCCAATGTGGAAACAAAAGCAACTTCTATTACAAATAACGTAAGTTGCTAAAATATCCTTGGGAAAGAGTGAATAAAGGAATCTACAAAGACAACTAGATACCAGCTGGATTATTGAGACCTCATGTTAAGATTGTAGGCTTTTAACACTGAAAACAATGTGTTTTTTCAACCTTTAAAGGAAGAATCATTCTGGGGAAGAAAAGTTGGCAACCTGATAATACCTATTTATGAAAGAGTGACACACCTAGGTGCCTATTAACAAATATATTTATAAAAAACAGTTTCTATTGCAAGACTGTATTAAGCAGAAGCCTCCTTTAGCGGATTGGAAAGAAAAAGGGGATATGTAACAAAAGGTCCATGTGTGAACTCAGGAAATATGCAGGACTTCACCAGACTTCAGCAGATTCATTTAGGATCTTATAAACAGCCCAAAATTCAATATATATATTATATATATATATATATATATATATATATATATATATATATATATATATAATATATATATATATATAATTTTTAATTTATTAAAAGAAATATTAATGCATATGTGAATTTGAACTGAGAACAGCTATGACTTTACCGGCTGTCTTTAAGCTGTCTTCCAATTAGCTTCCAAAGGCTAGAATGCTACCTTTCCAGCCCATGGATAGCTAGTAATCTTAGACTGGGGCCATCAGAAGTGCCTTATCCCCACTCCTAATATTTCCTTCCCTGTGGAGGGATCTCCATTAGCACAGCAGTGCTGACATCTCCGCCCTCAGGGGAAGAAGGACTCATTTAATTTTCTTGAGCCCCTTTATCTCCTTGTTTTCCTGGGAGCTAAGTGCTCACAGAAAGCATGCATTCCACTCTCCTATTTCAGACTCCACCTTTTAAAGGAGGACTATGTTTTCCAATGCTGGGAATAGGGCAGGTGTCTCTAAATCTGAGGTTCAATATTAGTAAACTCATTCTCCAAAACCAGCTTTATCAGTGAGAAAATTGATAACATTTTCCATCTATCTCACTATCTTATTTTGCAACAGTTCAGACACATCTGGGGAAGAGAGGTGCCCCTAGTCCTGAGCCGCCTACAGACCCCAACAACCCACGTGACCAGGGAGTTACACTGGCCTTTTCTAGTCTAAAGGAAATAAGGACAAACCTAGATCTCCAGAGGCTTGAAATGAAATACCATAGATACGAACTCAGCAAAGTTAAACTCAGCCATTACAAAATGGGTTTGGTTTCTTCACCTGTCTCTGCTGTAATAAATCACCACAAATTCAGGGACTTTAAAGAAATTTATCCTCTCACAGTCCTAGAGGACAGAATTCCAAAATCAGTTCACTGGGCCTCAGTCAGGGGGTCAGCAGAGCCATGCTGCCTCTGGCTGCGCTAAGTGAGCACTGGCTGCTTGGCTCTTTCGGCTGCTGGTGGTTGTCTGGGATTCCCCGGCTTCTGACTGCATCCCTCCAGTCTGCCCCTGTAATCACACTGCCTTGTCCTCTTCTTTGTGTGTCACATCTCCCTCTGCGTCCCTCTTAAAAGGATATATGTGACTGCATTTAGGACTCACTCTGATAATCTGGGATTATCTCCTCATCTCAAAATTCTTAACTTAATCACACCTACAAAGACCATTTTTCTACTTAAGGTAACATCTACAAACTCTAGAGATTAGGACCTGATATCTTTGGGAAATCATTTTATTTTTAGCCTATCTCACAAATTTACTAGTCACAAATAAGTGTCATTTATTTCTTTTCCTTCTTCTGCTATACTCTGAAATCCTACAGTTTAAGATACCAAAAAAAGTGGTCTAAAAACAGTCTTACAGAATCAAGAAGGATGAATTTATCCTAGACTTAAACCAACCAAATGATATTTATAAGGAATATATCATAAAGTGATCACCTTTTTTGTGCATGTGTCTGAATCACATTTTTAAATACATCACCATATAATTTCCTACCTGAAATGTGGCAACGTATAAATAAAAAATGTAAATGATCCCTACATATATTATTGATATTATGAACTCAGGAGCATCATTCCCTATGCAGCTATTTTTCTTAAATCTTGGTTGAAGTATTTGCTGAAATAATTTAAGAATTAAGAAGTGTTTTGTTCTTTCTGTATATAAAGCATATGGTGGAATTATTCACATTGCTGATATGAATTTGGCATTTTACTATTATAAACAACATTCACGTTTTATCTAAGAACTGTTGCCTTCCTCGACACGCTGAATTTCATTTTACTTCTCCTACTAACGTTTTGTGGTTCCTTTGCGTTGTCATGTTCCATTAGTATTCAAAATGTATGCCACTTGTCAAATTATTGCTTACACTAAGGTGAGGTGGAGACAAGTCATGATGAACAGGCACTCATCTTCCTCTACATCCTCTCACTATCTGATAGTCTTGTACTCAGGACAACAGGTGTGCTGTTTCAGTTAGGATAGGCTATTCTGTGATAACAAAGAGATCTCCAAATTCAGTGTCTCAGGGAACAAGACATTTATCTCTCTTTCAGGTAACAGACCACGGTGAGAGTTGCAGATCAGTGGCAGTCAGTAGGTGGACCAGTAAGACAAAGCTCTATCATCCTTTCAGGGTGGCTGTTGTCACCTCCATATCAGGGAGCCAGATGGTAGAAAGGCACATAAGAGCACATCAAGGCAAGAACTCTAGCTCCTGGCCACACCTGACTGCCAGGGAGACCGGGAAATATACTTCAGCCGTGTGCTCAGGAAAAGTAGAAGGGATCTTGGTGAACAGCTTACAGTCTTTGCCACACATGCACTATACAAATTTCTGCCTCAGCAAAATAAGATACTGTATAAACCAGCGGTCATGGCCTTTGGGGTTGTCACAGCATTCACACCTGCAAACAAGAATTCATTCTACCCAAGCATCAATTTATGCTTAATCTCAGTAGGGGTGAGGGAAAAAGAGAGAAATGGTTTATTTTCTTTTGGGATAATACAAGAGATAATATTAGCTGATATAAATCGTCTCCAGTTGATGGTAATGCAGGGGTTAAGTCTTTTTTTAAGTAAATTTCAGTATTACATAGTATATGTTGAGAAGATTTTCTCTCTTCAGTGCTTCAATCTACTGAGGAAGGAAATAGGCCAAGGAAGTTAAACTTCTTTTCTCAAGGGGCCTAACTGTTGGCCCAGGCTGGGTTCCAAGAGCTGAAACAAGGGATGGTAACTGGTAGGGCTGTGCTTTTGCTGAATAAAGAGAAGAAAAGAAGAATTCCATGTCTGTTTCCCAGGCACAGGAAGGACCAGGAAGCAAGGAAATCTCCAATTTTCAAGTCCACTGAGCAGAATACAAGAACAGGGTCCAAAACAAAGAGTTCTCCATTGAGATCCGGCAAGATGGAGCAATCAAGTCTTGCGGGCAGGCTGAGCCTGGAAAGAAGCCCAGAGGCCAATGGCATTTTGGGGAGGGAGGTTTCTCTGGACCCTTAAGGAGCTGAGACTTTGACATTGCAACCCTGCCCTTAGCTTGGGTTTTGTCCACTCCCTTTATCTGGAGAAGAATAATCTGAAGCTAAATCATGCACGTTATGAGAGTGCTGATTCATGGCAAATTGTGAAAGGAAGATGAAACAAAACAAAAGTTCACAAGCAAAATTCGTAGAACCACTTGTAGGGTCTATGTTGAAAGAGGAATTAGCTTTCATGGAGAAGAGGTGTTATGGCATAGCATGGGAATTAAGCACACTGAATGAGGATTAAATAAGAATTTGATTCATTTCCTGTTCCTGCCACTAGTAGCCTGTGACTCTGAGCCAGTGATCTACACTCTTTAAATCTTAGTTTCCTATTCTGTAAAATGGGAGATTAAATTAATACCTAATTCATACATTTTCTTTTTTTTTTTTTAAGATTTAAACATAAGAACGTTCAACTGTATTTAATAAGGTACAAGAACGCTACAAATACCAGCTAAAAATATTTATGGACTTTTTCTTTCTTTCTTTCTGAGTATAAAAACTGTCCCTTAGATCTGAAAACTAATCAATCAAGCCTCACCCCCCTTGACCTCTTAGGCTCTACTGAGTACAAGGTGAGGGTTAAGTTATGACAACTGACACATCTAGCAAAAATATGTTAATTTACGCACATTTCCTTTCAGACAAGAATGTTTCCCTGCAAATCTAGGGATATTTCTAAGATCTTAAGGAAATAAACAGTATAAAAACATGACATCGTCAAGTAATGTGGAAAAAATGTCCTCAGGACTATCTCGTGGCGTTCTTGCATGTGAGATATGCCATATGCTAAGGAGTCAGGATTCTCTGCAATTTAGTTCCCAAACAGGCTATCTTTCATCTCATTACCCTGCCCAGAGCAGCATAAATTTGCTTTTCAAGGACTCCTAGTCCTTTCTTAGGAGCCCATCATCCCTGGGCATGCCAGTACATCTGGCAAACTGTGAGAACAGTATTAGTTGGCAATTGTGAGAACAAAAGAAGATTTTTCTAAAGGTGATGAGGCAGAAAGGGAAAGCAGAAGTCTGAGGAACAGGGAGAACTGTCAAGGGAATTGGTCTGTCTTCTTGGCATCCTGAGGCCTGAAGATGAAGAGGCTGGGCCAGTTCATTGCCTCATGAAAGCAGAGAGGGAAGAATGCAGCTAATTGCTCACTAAAGATGACTTGGAGAAGGGACTTGACAATTTTAGGGAAGAGAAATTGCAACATAAATTGGGAAGCACATGAAACTCCCTGGTGTGATAAAATCAAAGAGACTTCCCAAATGTGCTGGAAAAATTAGTGGAACTTTCAGATAATTGCAAAACTATTTCATAATAATTATATTAACTAAAAGTTACTAAACATCTGTTGTGTGTCCCATACTGTGCTAAGTATTTTACATGCTTTACTTCAGTTGATATCCTATCATGAAAAAGTAAGCACCAATATTGTCCCCATTATACAGATTGAGAAGCTGAGGTTTACAGAGGTTAAGTCCTTAGTTCTAAGTAACTTTATGGAGTAAATGCAAAGCACAAAGCAAAAATGATTTATTCAGAACCTAGCTGGGGAAAGAGGTCTGTTCAAAATGTCCTTTTCAGTGATACTTAAATTCTAAGAAAACTTTGCTTACGTCCTCCTGGATGAATTGATAACTAGTTTTGTGTCTGGAAAGACATATTTCTCTGAGGTCATGTTTCAGTACTTTCAAAAGGGTTTCCCTCAAAGGTGTTTTCATCTATTAGTATCAGCAAAGAGCTCACAGAATGACTAATTTTTAGTAATTGTGACCGGCAAGCCTTTGTTGAGTCATTCTCTTTAGAAATAACACCCTGATTCATCAGATCTGTTTCTAACATTAATTATATTTAACATCTGACATCTTCTTTACCCCTTATCCACATCACTGAATACCAAGGAGAAAATAAGCCAAACCCAGATTAAGGTTAAAATAATAATTGATTGTTAGTGATTTAAAATGAAAATTGAATAACTTCAATATCTCATTAAGTAAAAGAAAAAACAATCTTATATTTCATAAGGTAAGGTAAAAAAGTAACATTAAGTACCTTTTCTTAATGTTTGATGTTAATTTTGTCCACAAGTTACATAATACAAATTGTATGCTTTTACATACAAAAAAAATTTAATGTGATTATTCTAAGGAATGAAATGGTCAGCAAGAAAGAATCTGCCTAAAATTAGCCACCTTTTTAAGTCCTTGTGCAAAATGATTTATGATAAACAGCTAAGGCTTCTAAAATTGTCACTAATGTTTGTATAATAAAGTGCGCCCTGCCTTTAATTGACAGTGATTAGTATTTGAACTTCTAATGTGCCCAAAGATGTCAGCAATTCTGGATCAGATAGACTAACTTAGAGAGAAACTTTTTCCCCCTTGATAAAACAGAAATACCTGTGGTGACCACTGGTTGGTTTTTTGAGGTTTTTTTGTATATATAATATATATATACAAAATATATGTATATGTATAATTTATAACAATAAATAATTTGTATTTATATAATATATATATTATTTGTAAATATATATATTTTATTGGAGTATAGTCAGTTTGCAATGTTGTATCAATTTCTGGTATACAGCATAATGCTTCAATCATAAATGAACATATATATATTTGTTTTCATATTCTTTTTTACCATAAGTTACCACAAGATATTGAATATAGTTCTCTGTGCTATTCAGTATGAACTGGTTGTTTATCTATTTTATATATAGTAGTTAGTATCTGCAAATCTCAAACTCCTAACTTATTCCTTCCCACCCGCTTCCCTCACTGGTAACCACAAGTTTGTTTTCTATGTCTGTGAGTCTGTTTCTGTTTTGTAAGTAAGAAAGTTTATTTGTCTTTTTTTTTTTTTTAAGATTCCACATATAAGTGATATCGTATGTTATTTTTCTTTTTCTTTCTGGCTTACTTCACTTATAATGAAATTCTGCAGGTCCATTCATGTTGCTGTAAATGGCATTATTTTATTATTTTTATGACTGGGTAGTATTCCATTATATAAATATACCACAACTTCTTTATCCAGTTATCTGTCGATGGACATTTACATTATTTCCATGTCTTGGCTGTTGCAAATAGTGCTGCTGTGTAAATTGGGCATAAATGCTAGAGAGGGTGTGGAGAAAAGGGAACCCTCCTACACTGTTGGCGGGAATATAGTTTGGTACAGCCATTATGGAAAACAGTATGGAGATTCCTCAAAAAACTAATAATGAACATACCATATGATCCAGCAATCCCACTCCTGGGCATATAACCTGAGGGAACTTCAATTCGAAAAGATACATGCACTTGTTTTTTTCTTGCCAGTCCAGCATCCCTTTTCTTTGGCTTGATAATGTCTCTCTGATTTCCTGGGAGATCTACCCATCCCCATCACATACCATCTTGGTGGGACCATTAAACTATGGATCAAAGTGCAAAGGGGTGGGTTGGAACTTCTCTCTATCCCTACTCTCACTTTCCAAGACCAAGCAGATAGAAGTCCTAGGAATCTGGCCCCAGGGCAGAACATGGTTGGAGCTGAGTCTTTTGATTACAACTCCCCAAAGAGATTGTCCCTGTTTCTTCACCCAGAACCCTGCCACTGTCTTGCTTCCATCTAGAGGTCTGATTGTGCTTCCATTTCTTAGATACTGGGAGCTACTATACTTTCTTCCACTAAATTCCACTCGTAAGTTAGTCAGTTTCTGTTGTTTGCATTAACTGGTATAGTACATGTCCTTTCTTTTTTCTCCCTGAAAATGTAAATAAACACTTTAACTCCTTTTTAACATCCTAAATGAGATCAAACCTTTCCTGAGAGTGTTTTTAAAACATTTCTATTTTTCTATAATTGATTTCCTTTGTTATTGTATATATTTTGTTTTATGAGTTTAAAAGTTGAAAAGTATTGTTGAAAAGGGATCTGTAAACTTCTCCAGATTGGTTTGTGACAACAAGAAGGTAAAGAAACCCTGCTCTAAAGACTTCATGAGATGGGCATGAGAGAATGGGACTAACAGAAGAATGAATGAGAAACTTACTGCCACAGCTTCACCAGAGGAACCCACTCAGTCCCAGAGGAGTTTTTCCTACATATCAGTATTTCCCCTTTATCCCTTGCAAGGGGCTTACCCAGCATGAAAGAATTATTTACACTTAATTTTATCTAAAAAACAAAACAAAACAAAACCAAAAAACAAAGCATACACTTGCTAACTAGTGATTTCACTATAGCAGGATAGAGCTTAGGGTTTTTGAATCAAGTCACTTTTTCACAGATTACAAAGAACAAGGGAACAACTATTGAGTTTTAGGAGATGAATACATAAACTCTTTATTTATGGAAAAAATCATAATTATCACATAATAAATTATCTTGAATTTGTACTTCTTTTCAAGGAAGTTTCACATCTACTATGTTTGTCCTCATAAACAAGTCTTTGGAAGAGGTAGAATATGGACACAGGGGACTTAAAAAAGGAAATTGTGACATAAAGATATGAGGGCTGGATGACTTAAACTTAATGAATACTTAAAATCCACTATGTACTCTATATGTTGTGTGTGATAGTGGAATGATGCCAGGAATAAAAGACATCATTTGTAATTTCAAAGCATAACCATTTTATTCCAAGTATGAAGCCAAACCATGTGTCTGTAAAAGAGTATGAGACTATATCAGTAAAGCTGGCAACAAAACTTCAAAAGTCATCTATTGGAGTAGAACAAACATAGACTTGGGGATGCTTCTTGGAAGAGGCTTATAAACTCCTCTTTTAAGGTCAAGAGAAATAGATTAACAATTATTAAGCAATTTATAAATCCTGGCCGCTGTGCTAAAGATTTGTCAAATTTCCCACCTAATCTCTGTAATTTTACTATGTTATTACTATTAGTCTCATTTTATCAAAATTAGGAAGATTAAGTAAGTTCCTCCTGGTCAGACAGCAGGTATGTGATAGATCCTACAGATAAACCCAAGACAGTCTGAATTCCAAGTCAGAGCTCTTAAATAATTACGTCCATGGGGACTAGGTCTCCTTGTTATGTTATGTCTGTAGCAACTTGTGCAGTATTGGTATATTTTAGATGTTTGCAAGTTTGTAGTTGAGTGTATTTTAACTAAATGGAGGTAGAATGGCTCCAATCTAGTAAGAGGTAACACTGAAATTCAAGTTAACAACCTGTTAATTCTTTCCACTAAACCCATCGCTCCAAACAACAGCACCTGCACAATGTCACACTTCATTGTCCCTTAGTTCCTATAACTCAACATTGAAAAACCACAACAAAATACATGACGGTATGGACAGAGGGCATGAGATGAGCACATGTGTGTGCAGGAATGTGTTTGTGTTATTTGTGGGAAACTCCTGCTCATCACTGAGCTTCGTTTTGGCCTCCACTTCTTTTTATCATCACAGGATGTCTATTTCTTCTTTTTTGTTACGATGTTCTGACTGTTTCAGTGTGAGCATACGTTGGATTTTAGCCTCATTTTTCATTTCTTTCTATTTAATTTGCACTTTGTGTCTTATCTTCTCTCCACAAATCACATGGGCAGATGACAAATTGTTTATTCCTTTTGCTTATTTCCAAATAGACTATCTTTCCTGGATGTATTACTCACTTGTTGTTTATTCTTTTCTACCCAGTGTCTTGACAGGAAAACCACAGCTCTTGATTTCAAAAGGCTTGCCACTTGGTTTCCTTGGAATTCCCACCTCCACGCTACCTCTCCCCAGAGGAATCCTAGTTGAACAGTTCTGGTTGAATTACCTAAATCCTTTGATGTCTTCCTATCAAGCTTTTACACAGGACAATTACCTAATATAAGCATTTTATAAATAATTACATCAAATGCTTCTCAGAGTTTCAATTTTAAAATGCCATCTCTTTTAATATCAGCAAAATGGCTGTTCAAATTGTCTCGGACAAAGTCATGATGCTTATCTTAAATGAGTCATTCTGGATAAATATTGATTTCCTCTTAATTTTTGTTCTATGATTTGGCAAACTCTTGACAAACCATTCCCATGACAATATTTAGAAGATCATATCCACGAAACAATTCAAAAACAATTCCGGGACGTACTCTATTTCCCAAGCCAGGCTTTATTTCTTCAGAGTCTAGGTAGTATTTCTTCAGTGGTTCCTTGATTCAAGCAGCATTAACTACATAAGGATGTTCCCTACTCAAAGTGTGGTCCTCCAAGCAGCATCTGCACCACCTGGAAATGCAGAACTCTGGCTCCACCCTGAGCCTGCTGAATCAGAACATGAATTTTAACCAGATGCTCAGGATATTTTTTAAAGGTTAACTCAAGTGTGCCTGCTCTAAATGATTGGTAGTGAGTATTTAGGGATACAGTATTGAGATGAAGTCCTCACTCAAATGTGGGCTCAATGGAAAAGAGTCAGGGAATTGACAAGCAAGATGGTGATCACCTTAGGAGTGGGCTACCTTAATTGCATTGGTATTCCAAGCCCTTCCTAACTCTTCTTCATCTTCTCCTACTCTATTAAATAAACTTTATCTTGAATTTCCCCCCAATATATGTTTCTAATTCAGTCAGGACAAACTTTACATTGTTCTGCAAATGTTGTGTGTCTGTACTTATTCTCTTAGTCAGGATTCTCCAGGGAAACAGACCAAAAGGATGGAGAATATCCATCTATCTATCTATCTATCTATCTATCTATCTATCTATCTATCTATCTATCTATCTATCTATTTATCTATCTATCTATCTATCTAAAGGGATTTATTGTAAGGAACTGGCTCATGCAATTTCAGAGGCTGGCAAGTCTACCAAAATTGGCAGGGTGAGTCAGCATACTGGAGACCCTGGAAAGCTGATGGTTTTTCAGTCTGAATCTGAAGGCCTGAGAACCAGGGGAGAAGATGGCCTAAATTCCAGTCTAAAGGCTGGCAGCCTCAAGACTCAGGAAGAGCTAATGTTTCAGTTCAAGTTTGAGGGCAAAAAAAAAAAAAAACCTATGACTCAGTTTGAGAGCCGTCAAGTGAAAGAGTTCTCTCTTGGGGGAGAGTCAGCCTTTTTGTTCTAGGTAGGCCTTCGACTGGTTGGGCAAGCCCCACCCACATTGGGGAAGGCAAACTTCTACACTCAGTCTACTGATTTAAATGTTAATCTCATCCAAAAAACACCCTTATAGTAACACCCAGAAAATATTTGACCAAATATCTGGCCACCTCATGACCCAGTCAAGTTGACACATAAAATTAACTATCACGCTTATCATGTTCTTATCCCTTGGAATCCTCTCCCTTCCACTATACATCTTTCAAGTCACAGCTCATGCCTATGTTTTCCAAGGAGGTTTTCCTAACTTCCCTTCATTGATTTCTTCCTTGTCTCAACTACATATCACACTCAGAGAGTCAATACCATGTACTAGCCCAGAGTGATTTACTACCTTACCTTTTCTATTCTTGTTTTTGGTGTATTAAACTTGTCTCTACCTAACTAATAGTATCATAAGGGCAGGAATCCTGTCATATTTTCACTGCAAACCTCACTATACTCAATGCTCCTCGAACTTTGGCTAATTGATTTTTTTTTAATTCTGCAAGTGAAATTCATAAAATATTTTATCTTAGTACTTTTATACTAATGAAAAGATACTAGACTATCCTTTCTACAAGAAGTATTTGCCACTGAAATCAGCACTGTTATTACATGTGCACTAACTGGGACCTTCTTGGAGATAGCCACGATGCTCAATTTTTATAGTAAGTACCGTTTATTGAGGACACAAAATGACAGACACCAATGTAGAGTTTGTCTTTACTTGGATTCCTACCCCACCATGTTTTTTGGCTGAAAAAGCCTTGTTCATAGATGTCACCTACCTGATACGGAGTTGGCAGCAATTCTATTGCAATGACCTGGAGCTCCTGTTGCTGGGCTGTTGGGAGGAGAAGGTTAATGACAGGACACAGAAAAGACCATGGTGCTGCACAATGAGAATGTTTATTTTCAGCCTAGAGTCCACAGAGAACGTGATTCCTCCCACCCAAGGAAGTTTAAAATGTCCATTCACTTCAGCAAACCACAGACTGACCACAGTAGAAGAGATGAGATTAGGGTGACGCCAAAGTCTATGACTCTGACGAGCTGATAATGCCTCCCCTGGGGCAGTCATTAGCTCCCCTGAGCACACCTGGAGGAGAGTGACGGGCACGTGGAGGGAGAGTCAGGAGGTCAGTGAGGCGGAACACCTGGGGCTCTGTCCCGAAGACTGACTGCTGCCATTGATTCGTCTCCCTGCTGGAATGGGTAGCGATGTATGTCTTCACAGCAGCTCCCAGGACAAGGCTGGCCACATTCTTTCTGCCAATGACAGCGGGGCATTAGCTCTCTATACTTTGATAAACTACTTCCCATCCCCATGCCTCTTTTCCTAGAATATTTCCCTCTTACAAAACAGCATCCTTATTTACCCCTAGATTGTCTACACTTAAAAGAGAAAAGAGAACACTTTTCTGTTTACCTTGTGTTTTGGGGAGGCCTGCCCCGATATCCATGGGTCTGGATCAAGAGTACAAATGGAGGTCCATGTACTGTATGTCTAAATACTTTAAAGTTTAAGCCAACAAATGTGTACATGAAATGTGTTCCAACCTACATCCTTGACATAGAAAGCTAGGTTCAAATTTGCATTGTAGCCCTTAGGTACGGTTCTGTCCACGACAACAGCAGCCAGCCTTAATCACAATCTTAGGTGCTGGTACAGTCTATCTACCCTTTGGAGGATGGACAAGACAAAGATGCCAGTGCAGATCCAATAGGCTCAGTGTCTGTTGGGTGGGGAACTCTGGAGATTCTGGAATCCAGAGAGCGGTCTTAGAAGTGGGGTCACAGACTCAGTGGAAAGGGGCACAGACAGCAGATGGCTGGAGTCAAATCTCTGATGTAGGAGCCCAGAGCAGGGGCTTCTCTTCCCCAGGTCTAAGGGCAGTACTGGGGGTTGGGGTGAGAGGCAGGCAGGGCACTTGTACATCAGTACAAAAATTTTACAACTGCACAGCAGAGAAAATGCAGAGAATACAAGCCAGTGGAAAACTCACACACAAACTACTCAGGTCA
Organism: Camelus dromedarius; assembly: GCF_036321535.1. Classification (NCBI taxonomy): domain Eukaryota; kingdom Metazoa; phylum Chordata; class Mammalia; order Artiodactyla; family Camelidae; genus Camelus; species Camelus dromedarius. The sequence goes on along the minus strand of NC_087439.1, from coordinate 62,610,221 downwards.
GAGAGTTAAAAGCTGTACTCTAGGGAAGTTTCCACACAGTCATCTGGTATTTTCGGCTGATATTGAAAAGAACTCAAGTCCTTCAGAGAGATCAATTGGGAGAAACTCCATACATAAAAGGTGTGCTTGGTGTCAACTGCATAAGTGGGAATTCAGGCCTGCCTGTGATTTTTACTAAGGCCCCTGAAGCAAGATGCAGACTCTCAGGACAACCAGGATAGGACACAGAGAAAAAGATTAATGGAAAAGAAGAATCCCAACCATCCGAGGTCAGAAATTATGTTCTTGCTTACAGATCCTATGATAGATCCTTGTGGTTCAGGGAATAGCAAAACGTAGTTCTCCCCTCAGAGTCAGGGTCCAATCACTCTGAATATACCCTGTTGTTATCTGTATGAATCCTCTAAGTCAGACTATTTATAGATACCTGCCCCAGCCTAGGAGAGCCTCTCCTATACCAGCTCAGGAGAATCAATTTTGCCCTCTCATCCCATCCCTGCCTTCAGTGACTTCAGGTTGATTTCTTGAAATTGGCATTGGTGGGAATGTTTTTTAAGACCAAACAAATCCACAAACACTAACAAATCACAGCTGTCTTCTCCTGGAGGGCCTGTTGTTATAAATTTACCGGCACACAACCCTACCTCGGCCCAAAGTGGGCACAAATATCAGATAAGTAGCTCTCTTCTTAATAATGCCAACGTCTGAGTAGGCTACACATTTATTACCCACACAACCATAACTTACATACTTGTATCTAAACCTTATTTCATATATTTATCCCCAGAATACTTTAGATTCTGTTTTCCAAGGTTATGAATGAGAAATATCAGTATTTAAAAATTGTCAGGATTATCTCTCAGATTATTTTATCCGAATGTGATTTTAGAAGAATAATTTACTGCCCAGGAAGGTAGTAAAAATTAGTTTTGTGTTTAGGAAGAAGGGGGAAAAATAGTTCTCTTGCACCTGGTCAGAAAATGCTACTTAGCTTTTGAGAATAATTTTGAACAGCACAAAGGCATTCTCCTGTTGATGGTCTTACTCTGGGGCTTGTTTTCTAGAACTGCCTAGAGCATCAGATCCCCAAAAACAGGTGTGTGTGCACTTCCTATGGGAATCTGTCATCCTTTGGTTCACCTCTCCAGTAAGACATTTAAAAAGTCGAGTTTCCTCCTTCAAGTCAGGCTTCAACACGCCAAGGGCAGACACTGCACACCTGCTCCACCTTTGCCTCACGTCACTCATCATCGGCGGGGAGGGGGTCACTGAGAGGGAACACGGAGGGGAGGGTCATCAGCCACCTGAAGAACTGGGCACGGCCGCCTCGGTTGTTTTATACGTCTGAAGGCATAAAGTTGCAAAAGTTGGAAAAGGCAGAACCGCAGGGCAAACTAGCTACATAACTCCTTTCCTGGGAACAGGGATGGAAAAGAGTTTTTACAGTTTGTCAGCTTACAGCACAGTTTGGAGAATACGAAACACAGGTGCCATTACCCCAGCCTTGTTCTGATTTATTCACAACATCTGTGGAGAAAACCACAGCCCAGAAAGAAATTACCTTGACAACTTCTTTTACCCAGAGTTGTTGTATTTTCTCAATGTTCTAGTCTACACTCACTCCAAAAACACATTTGTGGAATTGAATTGGAACATTTGAATTTCTTTGACAGTTAACAGTTCTGACCTGGTTGCGGTTAATTTGTCTCATGAAAGTAACCATACTGATTTCTAATGAAATTCTAAAGAGTAAGTATCTTCTTTAGAGTAAGCATTATATTGTGTAGACACCCATCAATTTATTGTTGTAGGCTTAATCATAGCCCCCAAGGATGTCCACATCCTCATCTCCAGAACCTGTGAATATGTGATGTCACATGGCAAAAGAGACTTTGCAGGTGTGACTAAGTTAAAGCTTTTGTGACGGGGAGAGTTTCTGAATTACCCAGGTGGGCTCAATGTAGTCACAAGAATTCCTATAAGAGGGAGAGGAGTAGGTCAGAGAGATTCGATGTTGTGCTGCTGTCTTTGAAGATGGAATGGGGCTCTGGAGCCAAGGAATATGTCTCTGCACGCTGGAAAAAGCAAAGGAATGAATTCACCCCGAGAACGAATGCAGCCCTACTGGCCCATTGACTTTAGCCCAGTGGATGACATTTTGGACTTCAGACCTCCAGAACTGTAAGAAAATACATTTATGCTGTTTTAAACCACTAATTTGTTGTAGCAATGATAGGAAACTGATATATTTACAAAGTAAAAGTTAAAAACCTGTTCAACTTTTGTGGGAGAAATTTTCTCTGAAGTCCACAAAATTAGAGACTATATGATTATGTTTCACCACATACTGTTACTTGTCACAATTATATGCAAATAACTGTCCAGATTTTATACCCAAGGTACTTGTGTTTCAATAACACTTTTTTTAGGCTAAAGGATGATTTTTAGACTTAAGGAAAAAATATGATAGCATCAGTATAGAAATACATATTTAAAATACTAACACATTCAGCACTGCTGAGGCAGGGAGGTTGCCAATTAACTATGATAACGACTTTTTGATGACAAAATTTCACATTCTGGAGAAATGGAGTTTGGGTGTGTGCGTGTAGTTATCTGGAAGGATACTAGGAAGCAAAATAACCCATTTTAAGAATGCTATCTTAAGCTTCAAAGGAGGTTGATTTTGAGTTCCCACCTCAAAAAAAAAAAAAAAAAAAAAAAAGCAGGCGAGGGGCCAGGGTTTGTGCGGAAGGGGAACAGCCCAACAGTCACTGGCTGATAGATTCTGGGGAGTGAAGCTGATAAGGCACCAGCAGGACAAAGTCTTTAGGAAACCAGGTAAATGAAGCACAGTCCTACAAAGGAGCCATAAACCCACAGCAGCGTACAGGTTTTTCACCAATTTTTCTCTGACCTAAGAAACCATGAAGTAAACAAAAATTCTGTAATGAAGAGGCCTGTCTTGGAGGGAAGCCGGGGTAAAGCTCATTGTTTTCACATGGTGGACGGGTGTGGAGCCACCCGGTGAATGAGGAAGGAACAGTCAACAGTGGCGATCCAGTTTGGAAAGAAGCATCTCTTCTGTTCCCTTGCTGTGAAATAAGCAGAAATAAGATAATAGAATCCTAGATGTTAGGTTGCCATTTCTGAAGTCTGCTACCATAACGGGATTTGAGGAAAGTATCTGGATTTGGGGGTGGAGCAGCACAATTCCTGATCCATCAGTTTGTCTTAACTCAGCAAATAGAGGGCTGTGTAAAGGTTCCTGCATAAAATTCTCACAGCTGCGCAATGAGCCAAGCACGCAGCAAATAGATCCTGAACCCATTAGCACCTGAGTGGAGTTGGTGCGAGAGACCCTTAGAAAGCAGTTTTCCAATGAATACCAGAAGCTAGATACTCCTGCCTAAATGAATAAGATGAGGGCATCCTGATGCCTTTTTTCCGAGGGGCTATATTAATTTTCTCTCTCTCTCTCCACTCAGTTGCTCCCAAACTACTAGTTTTACTTTGCAGCAGTGACCAGGGTTTTCCATCTCTTACATCCATGACTACCTAGGTGGCCATGCTTTTAAAAATTGTGTAGGGGAAGAGCAGGCACTGCGCCAGTGTTCTCTCTGCTTCCTCACCTACATTATTAAAGCTGTTCCGTTTAGACCCCAGAGCCACGGTTTGTAAACTGTATTGTTTCACAGACACCTTTAAAAAATCTAATAAAAGATGTGTGACCCTCCCACTCCACCCAAACAGGAGACTCTATATATACACATAATTATACAGCAAATGCCACATATATTTGCAGGAGTTCATGAACTCTTGAAAGCCCACTTATGAATACCCATGTGAAAAAGCCCTTGCCCTAAAGGATTGTTTCACCCTGTTTTAGGGTTGCCAAGAGCTTTAAGAAGAGAGAGAGAAAGAGTGCAATGATGCATGTGCGTTTTCTTTTTAGATAGCTTGGATAGTTCCACGAGCTGTTGAAGAGTCGAAAAGCAAATAAACGTCAACAGTTCTGAATCCCAACATTGTTTAATGACAACCTTCCTATGTTTGCCAACTTGCTGCTTAACAACAAGCCTGTTGACACTGTAAAAAGCTTTCCAGGTCCTCCCAGGTAAATGCCCCACTCCTACCAATCACCTGGCCACCCAACTGAACTCTTTAATACACACAGAATTCATGAAGATGAATCATTCTTGTGGCCAAATGTACCTTGACATAGCTTAGATTTTACTTCTTCACAGGTTCTTTTCATATACTAATCCCAGCAAAGATAATCATAAGAAGGCATCAATTTTTAAGTGAAACTCTATGACTAAAATGAAATGCATTGTTTCAATATTTGTGAAAATTGTAAATGTCTAACTTTTCCAAAGTATTTCCATTCCTATTGCTCTAATGTTTAAGGTTTTTGGTTTTTTTTAAGCTTATTGCATTTGCTGCTGAAGTTGTCTTACCAATTTATGTGAAATTCAGTGATGTGTTACTGGGAACAGGGAGGTAAAATTGATGAAAATTGTAACATTCATCAATTCATTATAAACAGATGGGAGAAGTGGTAGATTTCTTGGGGTAGGGGGCAGTGGAAAGAGCGAGTAAGAGTCAAGGGAAGCAGAACTTTTGATGTAGAAAAGAAAACCCACTTGTGGAGTGGATAGCAGATAAACAGCATTGTGCCCTTGCCACTGCCAAAGTAACTTGATCGCTTTCAGTACAACCTGGCAAGAAGCCTCAGGCAGGAGGACTAACCCAGGCAAGCAGGGGGTGGGGCGTGGAATTTGTTAGATTGGCTAACCAAGCCCTTCCCTAACAGCCAAGAAGGAAATGGATTACCTATGGCTGTAACTAAGGAATCTCTGGCCAACAAGACCAGTTGCCTGCATAGACTTCTGCCAAGAAGTGTAAGAATAGCTCCAACTTTCACAGTGGTTTTACTCAAGTTTGGAAACAGGTGGAAATATCTGTAGGGTGAAAAAAAAAAAAGTCAAGAGACAGTTTTGACTTTAAACAGTAAATGAAGATAAAGATTTCCCCCGAGTCAAAAGTGATTGAATTTCTAGAAACAACTTTAAATGCTAGAGGTCAGATTGGAGGTAGACAGATCAGCCGGGACAAGAGGGGACTGAGCTGGAATGGTAGTGGAATGACATTCTCGAGGACAGGCTTGTTAGGTATAGTTTATTCCCCCTTCGCTCTCACATTCTCCATCTGAGGGCATTCACAGAGCATCCGTATCACTATAGGACTTCCCCAAGGTCCTATAGTTAGTGGCAAACCTAATATGCTCCAGAGCCCCTGAGGACTAGTTCAGAGACCCAGGAAATGGAGAATGGACGCAAGAGGTACTACGACAGAAAACCAAACATAGATTAACAGCTGAAGAAGTTGAAGGCATCCAGTTTAACCAGGCATTAGCATGATTTAGAATGAATTTTAGCACTTTAGTTCTTTAACTTCTTGGGTCAGGGTTCTTATTTTTAAACAAGCACATTCTAATCACTCTGCAACTCTGTCTGCAGAAAACCAAAAGCCATAGTTTACAGCAAAGGGATGTTACCACTACAAATGTCAAGCAAATGACGTGATCTACACTGTTCCTCTTATTTAAATAGAAAGTTCTTAGAAAATGTCATTCAAGGATTTGTCCATATCTGTCCATTTGTGAATGATTTAAAATGAAGACTTCTAATTATTTCTAGCTATAAATTGAGAACAAATTTTAAGCGAGGCAGCATTATTAGACTCTAATATTCACATGAACTTTATTTAAGGAGCTGAAGGTCTAAAAACCTGCAGTAAAAAAGAAAGGACACCTTGACTTTATTAATAGTGTTTTAAAACTCTAGTAGAACCTTTTCCAAAGATCTATAATCTCACACAAAAGTAAGGGAAGGACTTCTAGGAGGTCTTCTGCAGTTTATTAAAGAACTTCATCTACTGGAATTTATTAATTTTAATTCTTATTACTGAATCAGAAAAAATTGACCTTTCCAGGGGACCAAAACGTCTCTGTTCTACACACCCAAAATTCACTTTAAATTATCCCAGATGTCATTTTCTTGAAATGTGTTGTAGTAGAACTCCTTCTCTGTGACTTGTTTTTGGTGCTCTAGGTACAGAAGGGTAATTAAGATGTACTTTAAAAAAATATGGATCCTAACTCAAGAAAAAGCTAAAGAACCGTAACATTAGTTTGAAATCAAGCTAATACATAGTTATAATTTGGTGCTCTTTTCACTAATTTGTAGTTTCAGTTGTTCATTTACAATTATTTTTTCTTAGCCTTGGTTTAAAACATAATTTATTTGGCCATCTAATAATGGTGATGCAAGGCCAGGATAGAATTGACTGGGGCCCCAAGGTTAAGCACTCTATTAAGTGACTCCAAAGAGAACGTGTGAACCCTGGCCTTTTTATTTTCACCATTTTCTTTTTATAAGAAATTATTTAAATGTTACAACTATGTAGGTATTTCAATAATGAAAATAAACTAGATAAAAATAAGCCAGTGGTAATACATGAAGGCATTTTGACCTGAAGAAGGGAATGTCTAAAATGCTTTGAGCTACTCTACATAGGAATATGATAAATAGCACATGCTGCACTAATACAATTTGTATTACTGGTAATCACCAGAGCCCATGCGATAAAACCTTATCCAAACACCAGCCTCGTAAGAGAGGGAACATACAGAAATATCAATGGAATCTTCATAAGCCATAACCACAAAAGTGCAAGAGTATTTTCCAAGAAGAGCATAGCATACTCTCAGTCATCTTTTAGAAATATTGTGAGTAGAATATTCTGTAGAGTTTGAAATGGGGAGCATAATGAAGAAGGTGCATTGTGGTGTTAAGGAGGATCACAGTGGCTATTTAGGGATGAGGCCTGGTTTCTTAAGCATGAAAAGGCAAGAGCAATGACCAAGCAAGTGCTGAATTCATTCTGCCAGGATTTAGGAATAAACTGATGAAGTTCCAAGCAGAGTGACTCTGCATATCCCTCCCGTCTCTGAGAAACTGCCCTAGCAAAGTTTCTCAGTGTTTCCAGTTGAGTTATCAGAAAGTGTTAATCAGGGCACTAACTTACCCTTCAGAGAACTTCCATATTACTCATGGTATTTAGGCAATTCTGATTCCAAACAATGCAGAGAAACCAGGAAAGAATCAGAGTTCACCTTCAGACACTGGGACTTGGAACTTAACTTGGGCCAACCTGCAAATGTCAACACCTTTTTCTTTTGTTCTTTTATATTAATCTGCACTAATCCTTTGATCTTAAGTAGATGGAGTCTTTTTAAATTATCACAAATATTTAGGATTTTTGTTTAATTTTGTTATTGAAATGACCAACTTCCAGCTATATTCTTGTATACACTTTAGTCTTAAACATTATAGGAGTCTTTGGTCTTCTGCTCACGTACCCATGACAGCTGCAGCCCCTGCACTCCTCTGCTGTTCCGTAACCTTGATGGTAAGTGGTCTGACTGCATATATATCCACTGTACCAATAGATTGAAAGAAAACTGCAAAGCCACTCAAGATTGAATATGTAAACCTTAATAGAGGCTCAATAATTTTCAGGTATTAGCAACTTTAACATCTTATTCAGGTAACAAAATGAACATTAACCTTTACAATTCCATTAGTCTACATATAGTATCTTTTGATAGTCACAAGAATAAAGAAATATCACAAGTTCACAGCACAGGGTTCATTCTAGATCTGGGCGGTGTGCTGTAGTTCTTCAGTCACAAACACGTTTCCACAAAGAAAATTTGTTGAACGAAGGTAGGGAGGAAAGAGGACTTTTATTTGATCTCTATTAAAGTTGCATAAATGTAATCTTCAACATCCCTTTTGTGAAAAAAAAATAATGATATAGTTAAGGGTGCATGTCTTATTAAAACTCAAAGTCTCTCTTTTATACTAATTAACAGAAATCCTTTGGCATAGTCAAGAGAGGTCAGATGGAAGAGAGGGGTAGCCTGAGTTGAGTATTCACTTATTCTTTCATTCCATCATGCTTCGTAAACAAGGAAGCAGTTGAACGGGGTGGGGAGAGTCTCCCTGTCCTTTCTCAGACTTCAAGCTGTAAATCTAAGACAACTGACCTAAAATTTTTAAGTACCCTCTTACCTGGACAAACATTTATACAAACACACTGGCGTGTGGAGTGGGGAAGGGGGCGTGTGTACACTCATGCTGTTGGTGGTGGGGATGTTGTCCATGGGGAGGAGGTGGTTCAAAAGGTCGGTAGAGAATGGACTGTTAACCTATATAAGCTGGGAGCATTTGGCTTATTCCTTTGAAGTAGGCCAATTCTTGATATGTTCTTAAGTTCATTTATTCATTGATTCATTTGTTGGTTTATTCAGTCTTCAATTTATTTACTGAGAACCAATTCTCTTCTAAGAGTTACCCTTAGCACAGCTATTTTCCTTTCAAATAGCTAACTGGAAAGCTGGAAGATAAGTTACTGTAATTCTGTAGGGGAAATAACTCAAGTACACCTGAATTTGCTTGACTAATATCAAAATAGTAACCTATTTTTTAAAAATGAGTCCTGAAACAAAAATGCCATCTAACTTAGATATTCATCTGAGGGTCTGTAAGTTTTAAATAATTAAGTCAGTGATTAAATTGTAGCAAATTGAAGGAACAAGCTTCTAGGCAGTTTAAAAGAAAAAAAAAAAAAAGCAAACCATGAAAGGGAATGTAATGAATAGGGTAATTTATCTACCTTTACATTGAAACTATGTCTAAAAACAAGCCTGTCTCCTTACACACCTTTTCCTTTGTCTCCATGAAATAAGACAGGATCTTTAATGAAGTTATGAATCTCTCTGTCTCTATCCAAACTGGGAGCTCATGTCTAAAATATGCATCTTGGCAGCTGACAAATATTTCCAAAGGAAATTTTGATGAATTTTCTCTTGTGAACTCAGTTCCCTTTAAGAAACCAGAATTATGCTTTATGTGTAAGTACATAACAAAAACTTGACAGGAAGAGCTCTTTTCTCCAGAGGTGGCTTGATCCTTCCTCTGTGAGAAGTGGACTGCAGACTGATAGCCTTGTTTTGCCATCCCTGAGGACGACAAAAGATGCCATCAGAGATGATGGTATCAGAGCTTGCATGGGGCCCCTTCCTACCTATATCCCAGCCCTTGACCACTGCGGTACCCCAGGAATCAGTTGAGGTTCATCATCTTTTTCAATTTAAATGCAATGGATTTGAACCTTATCCCGAAAGTGATGGGAACTCCACTTTTCCCGGTTTCTGTAGCAATTCTTACAGGGGAAAGGGGGAGAGCGTAAGGATGGTGCGTGCTTTTCCTAGTGGACACTGACTCTGACCTGCTTCTTCTAAATTTGTGATGGACTGTGATGTTCCCCCCAAGGGCTATGTCTGTACCGTACCACATCACCCTGAGGCAAAATACAATACTTCTTCCTTGATTTCTTCCCTGAAACACCATACTAGTTATACGAATGAGTAGAACACTTTATTAAAGGTTTGAGAATAACAAGGGGATTTATGTAGTTAGCCTTAGAGTGCCTCTTCTTCAACGCTTTCCTCAAATTTCTCTTCCTTCACTTGATTATGCAAAGCAGTTACACTCTCCACCATCGAATAACCAAAAACACATCAACCTGCTAGCCTAAACAGTGGGCTCTTTACTCCTGCTTTTCCCTTTTATCAGCACCATTGAGATGCTAGACTTCCTTTTATTCTGCTCCTCCATGAGAGACTCTTCAGGGACGGGAACTGCATTGATTGATTTCTACTGTTAAGAGTTTTGTCACTCCATATAGCCAAAGTAGCTATAGTTGGGTTTTAAATAACCACTTGCTTTTTCTCCATGATACTACATGGTCCTCAGTACCACAGATGTCACACTTCCTGCCAGAGGATCACAGGCAAAGCCATCTCCATATAGACTGTCTTGTCCAGTCTCAAGATCCAAACTCTTGCTGGTCATGCAAGGGAAGGGAAAGAAACTTAGGATTTTTTTAGTATCTACATTCACAGTGACTAAAAAAAATAGATAATGATGTTCCCGATTTTATAGATAAGGAGGCTAAGATCAGAGAAATAACTCGCATAAAACTACATGGGTATTCAAGGCAGGGCCAGGGACTGGGCCCAAGTCCTCTGGCCAGCAAAGCTATGTGCCCTTTCCTTTGGTTGCACTACTAGGAGAAAAAGATGTTAAACTGTGTTTTCCTGTATTTGAATCCCCCACCCTAACCCTGGGGCATTTTGTTTGAGATTTTCTCAAGCATCTGCTCAGATTCTCCCAGCAGGTGGTAACGTTTCAGGTAAACTGCCCAGGGGCAAATAGCCTAATGAGTCCAAAAGAGCCCTTCCCTATGCCAGGCCGAAGGAAATTCAGGCCTTAGGTTCAGGGTTCAGTGACTAACTGAGTTCAGAGAGATCCTCAAGTCAATTGGCAAATTGCATATTTGAAATAAACTGAAAACTAAAATTTTGGATGGATGATAGGTTTGGAGGAGGTGAGAGAATCATTTGGAGAAAAGAGGCATGACCTGGTGGTAAATGTGTTCTCACATGCATTTATCTGTAAGTGGATGCAGACACCTCTTTTGCTGCCTGCCTTTAGAAAACCACTTAACCAATAATGCAGAAATGTACCATTGTAATACCCTAACTTTTTGCTTGTACATGTTTGCTGTAAAAAACATATGCAACTACAGTGACTTCAGGCTCACTGTCAGGTGCAGAGGCAACAGCCTTCCACAGCTTCCTTTAACGTACCTTGTTATTGACTTTTCTCTAATCCTCCAATTGTTCATAGTCAGACCTTTATTTCCTCAGCTTCTCTCACAATTGTGTAAACTCTCATATCCATATTAATCCCTTATTCATAGTGTTCTGTCTCCTTGATTGAACCTTATCTGATATAATGGCTATTTATAAAAAGGATTACAAGAGTTACCTTTAGTTGTACTTCAGTGGAAGAGCTCTAGAAACTCAAGGTAAGAGATGTCCCTTGGAAGAACCATAAAAATGGTTAAAAAGGTAAATTTAACTTTGTAAGTCAGTAGCATTAAGTATATTCACACTGTTGTATAACCATCACCGCTACCTCTCTAGGACTTTATCTTCCCCAACTGGATCTCCATACCTACTTAACAGTAGCTCTCCATTCCTCCCACCCTGCTTGTCTCTATGAGTTAGACTATTCTTGGCACCACATGTAAGTGGAATCACACAGTATTTGTCCTTTTGTGTCAGGCTTGTCTTCCAAGTCTGCCTTACTATTTTGATTAAGCTAAGTGAGTTTAGCTCTCTTTGCTGCCATTGGATGGTGGCAACGACTTCTCTAGGGTAAGATGCTTGGTATGATCATGTCCAGGGACACCTGAGATAGAGAAACTTAATATGCAGATTTACCAAGCCAGGGTAATGTTTGCTTTCATAAACATGGGCACTTGAGCAGATCAGCAAAATTCAAAGTGACAAAAGGCGAGCTTTATATATGCATTCTGCATATGTGCGTGGCAATATTTTGACACTAGGAATGAGTATCAAACTTAAATTTTTATCACTAGATTAGCAAAGTTTACCAGGCCCCTGCTGTATTAGAGGTATCAAGAGAATGAGATAAAGATCCCGTGCTCAGTAAAAAACAATGTGAAAATTGCTTCTTAGGCTCCTCATCAGCCATCATGATGAACATCGCTCTGAAATATTACATACAATAGATAACTAAGGGTATAAGATAACTCAAGGGTTAAAAATGTAGGTTTTACTGATGCTCCCAATAAATATTTGTAAGGAAGAAAGTCATTCCTATGAAAGAGGAGGCATTGTGTTTCAATGTGATGGAGAGTACGTTAAGAACAATGTATTTCTGGCAAAAAAATGCTTAGAACTCAGTCAACAAAACAAACCAGACTGCTGTTAAAAGTTAAAACACTGTATTTCATCAATCCTAAGACACATATTTTTTTCTCCTTTTGGATCTCTAAAACTGAAAAGCATCTTACAATCTATAGGTGGAATTGGGTAAATTGAATAAAATATAAAAAGCATCTTCATCTCTTTCCTGAGGTTGTTTGCCTTTCTTTTAAGGGAGGGTTTGTTTGATATTCATGCGTGTATGTGCGTGCTTTGTTTTTCAGAACTCGTTTGAGTCTTCCATATTCTGGTGTTGATAAATAAGAGTTTAGAATTTAAATGGTGCAAAACTCTGAACTTTTCTTTTCTGTTCTTTGTTCTGACCCTCACTGGGAACTGAAGCAGAAAGAAGGTCTGTGTTTGACTCTTGCCTCTTCCACTTATCCATCTGTGTGATCTGACAGTTGACTTAAACCTCTCTATGCCTCGGTTTCCTCAAGTGGTGAATAATGGTATCTACCTCATAGCATTATGTGGATTAAGTGAATTTAAGTAAAGCACCTAGACTAATGCATGGCACATTCTGATCACTCCCCACTATTAGCTGTTAACCATTGAGCCTCGCTTCCTTGATGGTCTCTTCTGGGCTCATGTGTTTAATTATACTCTTTATTTGGGACAATTCCCAAAATTACATCTTCAGCATTAGCCTTTCTTCTGAACTCCAGGTGTCTATATCTGTTTACTCCATTTGGATATCTAAGGGTATCTCCAAATTAACAGGTCTACAAGAGAACTCTTGGAGTTTTTACCTTAATTAAGTTGTCTCCTCCAACTTTTTAAAACCACCCTCTTGGTCTGTCATACCATCCAGGCTTTTGGCAAAGCATGTCAGTTCAACCTTCAAGATGTATCCAGGTTTGACCACTTCTCACCACCTCCACTGCATTTATTCTGGTTCAAATGATCCACTGGAGGAGCTTCCAACTGACTTCTCAGCTTCCTTCTACCTTGCTTCCTATGTTTTATCAGAGTGGTCTCTTTAAATTGTGACCCATTATCATGTTCCTCCTTTGCTGAAAATCCTCCAATCATCATTTTCCATCTCCCTCAGAGTAAAGCTGAAGTCCTAACACAGCTTTTCAGGTGGTACCTTATCTGGCTTCACTATCCCTGGCATCACCTTTTTCCCCTCTTCTCTCTGCTCCAACCACTGTGGTTTCATCCAGTGGCTTATGAAGCATCCTGCTCTTGCAAGCCTCTTTCCACAAATATCCAAGATGGCTTGCCCCTTTATTTCTTTCAGGTCTCCTATCAAATAGGCCTTCCTTCCCTGACTGCCATGCAGAAACAGCATCCGATTCCCTCTTCATCGTATATTCTTCATGTTACTGTTCTTCCTTGCCCTTATCACCAGCTGATACACTACCTATTTGTCTTTTTTGTTGAGGCTGTATCCCAAGGGCCTAGAACAGTACATAATAGGGGCTTGATAAACATTGAATAAATGAATAAAATAATGTGTCACTTTTCTGAGGATGGCTTTGTTGGGACCCTCATTGGAGTGATTGGATTTCCCACTACAAATGGATTTGCATTTATTTTAAGGGTCTTTGAAAGATTATAGTTGGGTTAAAAGGAGTTTTGTTTTTGTTTTTTTTTTCACTCTCATATTTTCCTCCCGAGATTTGGACACTGTTTCTCTTACTCACTTGTTCAGAGCCAATCAGTGTCACCCTTTAGTCTGCCAAAGTGGCTGCTGAGTGATGAGGCATTTCATCCCTCCAGGAACTTAAAGAACTGCCTGTGCAGCAGGTACAGTTGCTGCCAGCTATGAGCAAAAATCTGCACTTGATCAAGCCAAAATCTCCTAGTAGGAAGCAGAGTCAAGGAACATTCAGACTCTGGGTTAGCTCAGAGGATCTTTCAAGTCTTCCCTTGAATACTTGTGCAGATTTTTAGTGCTCATGAAAGCAAGGCACCCCAGAGAGTTTGCTGTAGTCCAATATACTGAAGGATCCCCACAGAGCTTCAACCACAACTCTGCAGAGAGAGATCTGGGTCTCTCTAATGACTAAGCTCATCGTATACTTTTATAACTTAATTTCTAATAAAATGTTATTTGAACCAAGAGAAAAGTCCCTTGTGGGTTTTACTGTTTGAGCTCGAGTGGTAAAGAACTCAGCTTTTTCTCATCAAGATGACTTTTCTTTTCCTGCTGTAGAGCCAGCTTAGCAATGTGCTAGTCTTAGTCTGTTTGGCTACCATAAGACAATACCAAAGACTCGGTGTTTTAAACAGGAGAAATTTATTTCTCACAGTTCTAGAGGCTGGGCAGTACAAGATCAAGGCACTCACAGATTTGGTTCCTGGGGAGAGCCTGATTCTGGCTTATAAGTAGCCACCTTCTGGCTGTGTACTAAGGTGGCCTTTCCTCTGAGTGTGCTCCTGAAGAGAGAGAGAGAGACAGATCAGTCTTTCTCTTCTTAGAAGGGCACTAATTTCATCATAAGGGTCCCACACCCATGACCAAATTTAAACCTAATTACCTCCCAAAGGCCTTACCTCCAAATACCATCATATTGGGGGTTAGGATTTCAATATATGACATTCAGCCCAAAACAGTGGTGAAGAGCTTTGAAGTCAGAGTGACCTGGATTCAAATCTTGGTTGAGATCATTAGTGAGTACATTTAGGCAAGTTACTCAACTTTCCTAAGCCTTTTTAAAATCTGTAAAATGGACAGTCAGCTATCTCACTGAAGTCCTACTGGTAGAGTATGTAGCAAATCATCTCTGTAGAGCAAATGTTTAGATGGTAGCTGTCATTTTTGTATTTTAAATGCCTCCCTTTAACTTTTGTAACCACTAAAAATATTCAAAGAAGTAGTCTACTTACAGTGAAATCTGGCATAATTTTTTTCTGACTTATGTATTAAAATGTAAAATGCATTATCTCTCCCCTTCAAAGGAAAATGGCCTTATAGGTTCTTAAGCTCGTAGTTTAAGGTGCCAGTTTTCATAATACTTAATAAATTCCCTATGTAATATTTTACAAACATAAAAGGAAATAAAGTATTGCAAAGATTTTATACTTAAATACTATAGCTTATTTTTAATCAATCTAATATGAAGGTAGAAAGTAAATGTATTCAGACAAATACATATATATATGTATTTTATTTACTTGGAGTTCTAGGCATATAGTATGTATTTAAGAAATGTTAACTCCCCTTCACCCCAATACCTACATAGACTTTAACCCAAAATTTATATAGAAGTCCATGACAAAAATGTTAGCATTTTAATTTTTTAGTTTTTTAAATACTTTCTATTTAAAACATTTTCAATATTTTATTCATCTACCTGACTTCTACAATTTCTAGTGCAGACAATAAGAGCTGTAAGTACCTACAGTCTTTTGTCTAGTGTGATCCTTTAAACTGTTAATCATTGTTAATCGTTGTTATGTCATTCTTTTGCTGAAATGTTCACTGTCTGCCAGATTCATTTATTAATTGAGCAAATATTTATTAAGCACCTGCTGTGTATTAAGCATGGCTCTAGATGTGGGTATATCGAGGTGAATAAGACCAATAAGGCCTGTCTCCTGAAGCAAAATAAATTCTGATAATAAACAGCCAAGATAATCTGATTTTTAAGAGTTCTAGAAAGGGCTGAAGAATAATGAGCAAGGGTAGAAGATGTTCCTTTAAAAAGCTCGTCAGGGGAGGCTTCTCAGAGGCAGTGCCATCTGAGCTGAAACCTGACATTTGAACTGAAGGAACCAGCCAGGTAAAAAGCCAACAAAGAGCATTGTATTGAGAGGGGAGAGCAAACCCAAGGCCCCCAAGGGACATAAGAATTTAGCATCTTTAAACACCAGTGGGTAGACCAGTATGGTTGGGAGCCCAACAAATAAACCTTGGAGGAGATGATACATAAAGTAGGCAGGAACCAGAATATATAGTGCTATGTGGCCCAAAGGAAAATGTTTAGATTTTATTCCAAATTCAGTCAGAAGCCAAAGAAGGATTTTAAGAAACAGAGTGGCATAATTTGACTACATATTAAAATGATAAACTTGGCAATTATGTGCTGAATTGCTGCAGAGGGTAACAAAAGTGAAAACTAGGAGCCCAGGCTGGTGGCAGTTTCCACAATCCACGAGAGAGGTTAAGACCAAACTGGTGGTAGTAGAGAGAAGGAGAAAAGGAGAAATCAGACACCTAGATTTTAAGCTTGAATAAACAAGGCAAATTGCTGGAGGAGGAGAAACCTAGCACAGGTTTTGACAAACTGGGGAGTTATCAGGAGTTCTGTTTTTGATATGTTAAACTTGACATATTTATAATATCCAAGTAGAAATGTCAGATGTTGTTGGTCATGGATATTTAGGATCTGCTGGTATCTAGGTGGTATATAAATCCACTGGGCTAGGAGAAAGGATAGCTAGAAAAGTGGGCACCTGAGCAAGTTCTGTAGCATTCCAACATTTAGAGGTCTCATAAGAAGGAACTTGCAAAGAAGAATGGAGGTAGAACACTCAAAAGTAGAAGAAAAACCAAAAGAATGTGTCATTGAATACTATCTATGATTGCCAGCAATTCTTATGCCAAATGCTGTTTTAATTGCCTTAAACCAACTTAATCCTCAGAATTTCGAGAGGTCTGTGCTATTATTACCCCCATTTTACAGGGACAGAAACCAAGACACAGTGAGTTAACCATTTTGCCTAAGTTCACACAGCTCCTAAAGTGGCAGGTCTAGGACTCAACTCAAAGCTATCTAATTCCCAAGGCCATATTCTTAATTAGGATCTGATACTGGCTCTCTGATTTGCAAATGAAAAGTAGTTTCCATCCCCTTAAAAATACCAAATGTCCCTGAGAGACAAAATAAGATGACAGGAAAGTATCCATTGGATTTGTAACATGCAGATAGGTTGCTGTCTTTTCTCTATGGAGAAAATTTTTCAAGTGGAACATTGGTAATAGAAGACAGACAGATGGGGGTTTATCAGTAAGCAGGAAGTAGGAAGTAGAAACCACAGTGTGAGGTGGCTCTTGTGCGAAGTTCTCCTGCAGAGCGGAACAGAGAAATGGGGCCACAGCTAAAGAGGGATTTGGGACTCAAGGGAGGTGTGCTGGTTAAGTCATCTGGGAAGCAGACCATAAGATGGAGGAAGAAGTACAGAGATTTATTGGAATAATACCTTTGCACGATAATGGAGAGGGAGCAGGAGTCGGTGGGGAAAGACTTGATAATGACAGAGGTTTGAAACCTGTGAAAGGAGAGGGGGAAGGGGAGGAGGATTAGGTCAGAGGAGACTACTGGGTAGCTCTGAGAAAGTTTCAGCTGCTGAGTCAGGGAGCTCTGTCATAAAGACACCCTGCCCATAGAGGAGTCCTTCATGAGGCAGAATGGCCAGGATTTGGGGGACTTGCTGTGGTCAGTCATGGGCCAGGGCTGTCTAAGGAAAGCCTTGCCTTGGCTTAAATGCTACAGTGGCTCCCAAAGGTGCTGCAGCTGGAGGCTCTCAATGAACTGCACTCCTCAAAACTGAGCAACAAGGTCTGTATTTAAGGCAAATCTGAGTGGGAAACCTCCACGGCCATCCCGGGAGGGTTTTGTATATTGACTTTATATGCTAATGAGAATCAAGGTATAACAGATAATACAATTACTTAAAATTTACAAAAACTAACACAGGACTTAACTTTGCCCCTAACACCAATATTTTGGGGAAAAAAAAATTCCCTGGTGTTCACTTAAATGGCACCAACAGAGTATTAAGTATATAAAAAACGTTATCCCAGGAACTTAGCTCATTGAATATGAAGTCTGGACCTTCAACTCCTACAATCCAATAGAATAAAAAACTCATTTTAAGAAATAGGCGAAGGACTTGACATTTCTCCAAAGAAGACATAAATGGCCAGTAGGTATAGAAAAATAAGTTCAACCTCACTAACCACCAAGGACATGCAAGTCAGAACCACAATGAGATATCTCCTCATACTTGTTAGGGGGGCTACTATCAAAAAAGAAAAGGTAGTAAGTGTTGATGAGGATGTAGAGAAATGGGAACCCTTGTCTACTGTTGGTGGGAATGTAAAAATGGTGGATGTGCTATGGAAAATGATATGGAGGCTTCTCAAAAAATTAAAACTAGAACTACTCTGATCCAGCAATCCCACTCTGGGTATTTAGTCAAAATAATTGAAGTAAGGATCCTAAGAGATATTTGCAATCTGATGTTCACTGCAGCATTATTCACAATAGTAGAGCTGTGGAAACAAACTGAAGGTCTATTAACAGATAAGTGGATTAAAAAAATGTGATGTGTGCATGCAAAGGAAAATTGTTCAGCCTTGAAGGGAATCCTACCATATGGGACAGCACAGATGAACTCTAAGGACGAGATGGTCAGTGATATAAGGCAGTCATGGAAGGACAAAGACTTTATAATTCTGCTTACATGAGGAATCTGAAATAGTCAAACTCATAGAAGCAGGGAGTAGAATGGTGGTTGCCAGAGGCTGGACAGAGAGGGAAATAGAGTTATTATTCAGTGGGTATGTGTCAGTTACACAAGACAAATATGTTCTCAAGATCTATACCTATAGTCAACAGTACTGTATTATGTATCTAAAAATCTAAGAGTATAGATCTCGTGTTAAGTGTTCTTACCACAGGTTTTTAAAAAGTATATTAAAAAAAAATCTGGATACTCTTAAGCAAACAAATCAGGGTTTCTCAGTCTGGGGCTACCTAAATTTGCAGGGCCTAACACAGGGCTAGGTGAATCCACAAGGTTATGAGGAACAAAATGGTGAAGCAGAGCATGCCTGCAAATGTAACTGTCATGTCTCAAAAGTTTGGCCAAATCACATAATCACTCACTTGATGAGGTATTTAATTTTACCTGAGGAGCTCAAAACACTTGGTAAATAAATGTCATTAAAACCTTTTCCTTACTATGTCTGTGAAATGGTAATCTAAAGATACAACTGGAAAACTTGAGTGATAAGGTACCAAGGTGAACTGTGTAAAAGGTTACTAGTTCAGTGATCTGAAAATTTTGTTTTTAAAAATCTAGAAACCCTTTTTGGGAACTGAAATGACAAAGCAGTCAACAAACAAATCAAAAGTATTAGGAAACTAACTTTGTGCAAAACACTAGTCTTGTTGCCTTCTTAATTGGATACAAGGTCAACTGCATAGATAGCAAAAAAGTTAGGAATTCACGCTGTGTATGTTTTCACTGGACTGGGAGACCAAATGCTTTGAGTGATGTTAGGGAACACACCAAGATTTTAAAACCCTCACAGATTATCAAAAACCAGATTAAGGTTTTTCTGTACTAGATCAAAGTGTGTACGTGTGTATGTATGTATGTGTGTATATATGTGTGTGTGTATATATATGTACATTTTAAGTCAATACAGCACTCGTGAAATAATACTTTAATGTATTTTTCCTCAGAGTTAATGAGCTTCCTATTAGAAGTAGAGTAATTCCTGAGATATCAGTAGCTTGGGGATTCTTGGTGAAATTACTCTAATAATCTGAGGCAGCATGAAGGCAGTAATACAGCAGGCGTACAAAAATATTCACACCCACTCTCTGTTCCCTGGGAATTTAGGTGGCTAATCCCATATGGTTAACAGTACTCATTATGTGTGGTAGAGAGTGACTCCAAAACAATAAAAATCACCAAGGAATAATAAGAGGGAGTTAAAAATGAAGGGAACCAGGCCTTTCTGAGGAAAATAAAGCTGCTGGCAATTTTGGCCAGTGGTTGCCAATGCTATGCCCTCTTCAAACCAGCTTGGATGCTAGTTTTGTTCAAGGACTGACTATGGAAGAATCTAATTCACTCAACTAACATAGTCATGAGCTCAGTACAGACAACTGACTTCTTTCTCTCGTGGTGCCACAGATGGTTCAGCTGCTACAAGGCTATCTGCATGGAAATTGCTGTAAGTTTTTGTGGAAAGAGAGAAAGAATGTAAAGCTCTTGACTGTCAGGGTTGCAGGCACAAGATTGCTGCCTCTACCCTCCTGAGAGAAAACTGGCTTGCACACAGCACACGGCAGGAACGACAGTACGCCCCCTCTACCACCAGGTATTTGTGAGAGGATTTCCTCTCGGGGAAGAGCAGGAGACTGGGCATTATGTCAGCTCCAAGGAACACCACGAGTGCTTCCTTTTCACGAGGTCCCAAGGAGTGAGCTAAAATAGGTCTCAGACTCGTAAATTAAGAACAATAACTCTGCAGAGCAAAACTGATTTTGTGCACTCAGGCAATGGGATTAAGTTAATGCCACAAGCCCTTCTCTTTTGTGAAGGGTAAACTTCTCCTGGCTGAAGAGAACGGCAATAATTATTCAGAATTCCTGAAGTAGGCCAACCACTTGTCCAGAGGGCAAAGAAATCCTGCTTGACTGGCTTCCCCTCGAAACCAGTGTCAAGTTCCTGACCTTATGAACTCCTCAGAACAATATTAGGTGGCGAAGGAGGAGCTGTTCTCTTCAGCTTCTTTCTTTTTCTCTCCTTTTTAAAATCTGAGCAGGCTATATGGTTATGTTTGTATTGGCACTCACAGATTATTTCTCAGAGAATTAGTCTATGTGATTGTGGGCTTCCATCCTTTATAAATTGGACAGTGTTTTTCTTGGTTTCCCTTTCTTAAAACGATAGTGTTCATTCAGAGAATCCTTTTTTTTTTTTCTTATAGTGAGTGGTGCTGGCAGATGAGCATGGACATTATTGTAGCTGTACTCTAATAGTTTACTTTTAAGAAGACACTATTGTATTGTTAGAGAAAAAAGACAGTGGATCACTAAGTATTTTCTGAGTGGGACTGGTGACAACTGGTCCAAGAACTGGAAAAAGTGAGGATGAGACATGATAGTCTAAAGCAGTGGCTCTTAAAGTGTGGGATGTCACAGATCTCCTTGAAAACTGGATGGAAACTAGGAAGGTACACTTCTCGTAGGAAAAAAAGTTTATTTGCTCACAAAAATTCATGTAGTATCTCAAGAATTTCAGAAGCCTCCCAACATGCATCAATGAATCCTTACCCCGAAGTTTATGAATGTCAGGCGAGTCCTGTATAAGAAAGATGTGGAAGTTTTGGTGTTTTTTTTTTTTTTTAACTTCTACCAAGTTTTTGAATCCCCCAGCATCCCTTGACCTAAGGCTGAAGTTTTTGGGTCTTCCTAATCAGCCCCACTGCTCTGAGCATGGCCATCAAGAAACGCAGGTGGGTCACCATTGGCAATGATTGGATTCTTCACGAGTGCTGGTTATGAAGCAAATGCTCTACCCTACCATCCTCTAAATGTTGAGTTCTTAAAACTTCAACCACAAACAGTGTAATACAAAACTCACTTGGGGGACTCAGGGTATCACTTGTGAGAAGATACACATGATTTCAAAACTGGCTCTAGCTGGGTGATTTTGCAGTTGCCTGTATGAAATGATCCTTCAGTTTTAGCTTTGACCTTAGGGAAAATAGCCACATCTCGATCCATTCTTCGTAATAAGCAGCTTGGATAATAAGAATTCAAAGATTAAAAGTATCCGGAGAAAGAACTAACCTTTCTCTTCTTGAGACGTTCCCTCCAGGGCAGGCCGAGGGTATACTACCGAAGAAGGAAAGCTTATCACTTTTCTATCCATGGTATCCTGAGCTGTCAATTCAGCAGCTTTCACAAGAACTAAACCTACTTTACAAAAAAAAAAAAAAAAAAAGGAGAGCTTGAAAGTGTTGTACCATTAGCTATTCTGATTCTAGTCCATGCCAGGAAGCAAAGGTTCTTATTATACCATGTTCTATTTTTGATCTAATCCATATCAACAGCCCGAAGTCTCAGCATGGTAATGCTGAGGGAATTCTTTGATGATAATTGGAAACTGCACTGCCTTGCCCCTTAAGTTATACAATCCGACTGTCACTAGGAGTGTCATTTGGGCTTTAAAGAACCGAGGATAAGAAAAGGGGGCATCGGAAGTCTCTGGAAGGTACAGCAGCAAGTCAGAGTCTCTTGTGAAAGTTCTCCCGTTGGGTAGGCTGGGATATAGAAGAAAGTGTGGGCCCCTACCCTGATAATTTAGAGCCTCCAGACAACTCAGTATTCCATCATTCAAATACCCAGACAGCACTACCTTTACTTCTGGGGCAGACAAGAAGATATGGGTAGAAAAGTCACACTACACAGCAGTTATTGAAAACAGTTAAATATAACAGCAGGCGTTAAAACCTGGTACCTTCTTGTCATGATAAAGATTGTAACAAGAACAGGAAATGGCACAGCACAAATCCGTTTGCATGATAATGATCTCGTGAATGTAAAGAGCATAGGAAATGGAACAAATGTAACCCATTCCATTACCACCTTCAAACGGTAACCTCCTTGTCCTAGTCACATGCCCTACTTAGAGTCCTGATTAAATCACAAAGGAAATCAAAAGGCTGACTATGACACTGGGGGAGCAAAACAGCCCCCACTTCTGTGTGTGTGTGTGTGTGTGCATGTCTTTCCTCCCCTGAACTCTCTTGGGCTGGAGAATTCCTACAGCTGATTCCCTAACTTTGACTCGAATAAAGCAGGTCAGACACAGAAGGAACAAAGCAAACTAAAATCCAAGGAGTCATCTGGGAACAGGCAGTCTCCTTACCACCCTTTATCAAGACAAGGAAACCCTGACCTTCCCCTAAACAGAAGCCGTTAACAAAGAAGTTGACTGAAGGCCTTTCTTCCTTCCAGCCCTCATACCTCCTCAGCCTATTGAGGAAAATGGAGCATCTGTCTCATGATGTGTTCTCTCTCTCCTATCTAAAGAGGTTGCAATTTGATTAGGGCTC
This sequence comes from Camelus dromedarius, assembly GCF_036321535.1. Taxonomy (NCBI): domain Eukaryota; kingdom Metazoa; phylum Chordata; class Mammalia; order Artiodactyla; family Camelidae; genus Camelus; species Camelus dromedarius. Next base: position 62,587,476 of record NC_087439.1, on the reverse strand, counting down.
ATCAGAAAGTACAAAGAGTTGTCTCAGGAACACAAGGGAGCCAGAACTGGTTGAGGTCAATCAGGCCAAGTCAAAGTTGGAGCTGCCATCCATTCTTCTTTGACCTGGCCGTGTTTCCCAAAAGGCTCTGTTCCCAGTGGAAAGCTCTTTAAGTAATACTATGTAAAATCTATAATAAATCATCTCACCCCAAGATGACTGATTCAGATATGAGGGGGAGTAGTGAGGAACGATGGCTGAGTTTGCCAAATAAATCCTAGAGAAGAGGAAAGCCAGATTGCCTGGAGAACTGTGCCCACACCCCACCCCAACCAAATGTCACTCACTCTGCTCAGCTGGCTAGTAACTCCTTACATGGCATCCAAGTAGCTGCACTATACATTTTCTTCTACTGGGGATTTGTCCAGGCAAGCAAGCCTGAATATACTTTACATTTCAGGCATCCTGGATATCTGTCCCTTCCAGATGATATCCCAGTTACCAAATGGCCCTGGTTGGTTAATGAGGAATGCAATAGTCTTCCTTGCCCCAGTCATATGTCACTTGTTAAGTGATATTAGGAAATTCCCAGGTGATTTCACATCTTAAGAAAGTAGTTAGTGACCTCCTTCTCAGACACCATGCAAAAAAATTTCTGTGGGGTACATCAATTTCCTAAGAACCCTATCTTGATTCCCAACACAGATTATGTTGGAAAATGTTCAAAGAAAAGGATTATGTTCAAAGAAAAGGAAGCCCTAAGTTTCAAATGGCCTAAAACTTAAGTCGGTTATAAGCACTGAAAAATAATCATTTGGGGACAGTACTTTGTGAGAAAAAGAATTCTACTCGAAAACTGGCTAAGTAGTTTTGAATCTCTAATTCCTTCCTATGATTATTAACTGATTGTATATGATTGTGGTAAGCCACAATAACGGGACCTGTTTTACTTAAAAACATTCTCTAATACTCTTTTTAAAAGTGATAGGATTGGGATAATTAGAGTCTAGTTTGGGTTATTGAATAGACCTCCAATTTTTTCTTTTACAGTTTTCTATTCTCATCTCTTTCATTCCCACATGGCCACCTTATATGTAAACATACCTTTGCAACATAACTGTTTCTTTTCATTCTTTTACTATTCTATGGGCGTCTTTGTGGTTGTTTAGAAGAACTGAAGTTGAGAGCAGGATGAGGAGGCAGATCTCACTAGCTGTGTAGCCTGGGGATAATCCCTCAGTATTTCTGAGCCTCAGTTCTTTCATTGGTAAGGTGAAGAAATTGGTTGGCTGGATACCTGAAGGTCCCTTCTAGCTCTGAAATTAAAGAGACGCTGGGTTTCTATGAAATCTAACCCAGGGACATACACATCATCTGCATTTGTTGTTGATGTTGTTCTGTGGACTTTTGATTAACATCACATTGAGTGTCTATTTTTAAGGAGAGTGTTATCTTCTCTTTCCACGAATTCTAAATCTGTCTCCTATTTCTTGCCTAAAGTTCTTTATCTTTACAGCTGAGAGGTACTTTGTCATCTTCAGTGTCTATTTGTTTCCACAGTGTCTATTTGTAAAAAAATAAAGAAAGGAGAATAGGAAAGAAATCTTGAAGTGAGTTATATGGGAAGTTTGCAAAGCACAAAATGGACCTGTGGTGGAGATGAGGAGGAGGAAGGGGCTTTTAGTGAAGACAGTGCATGTAAAATCTCCAAAGGAAGGGAATTATATTTTTAAGAACTGCAACTGAGTAAAGGAAGGAATGAGTTCGTATACATGAAGTTTTGAGCAATATTTGGTGAGAAGGTGACTTGGGACTTCTGCTAAGCCGTCAGATCCCAGTTTTATTTTAAAAAAAAAATCAAACAAATCTTTCTCTGAACATATAATTAGAAAGAGAATATTAGAAACAATTTCCCAAATCAGGAGCATGAGCCAGAACCAACTTGCCTACTACAGATTAATGCTCTCTGTACATCCTGAAATATATATCCTGAGATACCCCTCACTAGAACTACCCGAGTGGCAGAGCAGCCACCGTCCTCTGCCATCTGCTCTGCCCCCGGACTCTCTTGGGTAACCCACGTCTGTTTCAGAGGCTTTCACTCTGTGGAATCCGAGATTAGACTTGTCTCAGGCTGGTGCAGACCATGAATACTGACCACAGCAAGATGCCATTCCACACCCCAGAAGTGGTAGCAGCTGAAAAGGGAACTTTCTTTGATCTTATCCAGGGTCTTCATACCACCTAAAGTTACTTCACTTCAGCATCCTATTTCCCAATTTCACAATCATCTGGGTTGGTTGTTTATTTCAACATTTGAGTTGACCTTATCTGAAGTTACTCCCCACCTAGACTAATTTACCAGTGATCCAAAGCACTTGTCGTGTGGAGTGCAGAGGATATAGAGGCTGCCTTGTGCGCAAAGACAAATTGATGGCAAGACGGCATCTCTATTTAGTAGCTTGTGACTAACATGCCTCTCTGTGAATCAAGTAACATTTTCTATTAAGACTTTAGACTTGTGGTTTTATCCTAAGTTGGGCTCTGGTGCCAAGATGTCTTTCACTAAACTAATAAACTGGTGATCAAGTAGATGTGACTTTGTTACCAAAGATTGGGAAGACTGAGGAAAAAGTAAACCAAACACTGTAAATGATAAACACCTAGTACAGAAACAGTAATTGAAAAGGCTACAAAAGAACAGAGAAAGACAATTCTCCCAAAGACTGTGTTTTCACTGCCCTACTTGCCAATGGGAAGTGTCACAGTCCTACACATCTGGTAGCCCTTGCCGGTCCTTTAGAAAGCTAGGAGACAGAATGAATAGGCGTTGTAGAGGTGATGAGAGAGCTGTAGACAAATAAGAGAAGACTAGCATTTGTGATTTCAACCATGGATCTATGCCCCTGGTTATAGATCAATATATATTTTATTTATGAATCACTGAAAATGTTTGAGTGTTCTTTGCTCATATCCATGCATTTGAGTTGTGGGGAGGAGCCTAGGATGTGTTAAAAAGCAGTCGCTACATTTGAGATCATCTGATGAAAGAAGAGGCAAATACATGTGATCATTATTGACATGTTTGTACATAACATATCTCTAAACTCGTTTTAGGTAGGGAAAAGCTTTCACCATTCAAGTTGGAACCAAGTGTGCAATGTACTCTCTGAAAGTGGCCTTCATTTACCTTTACTAAAATGAGAAAAGTTTTATGAGTAGAGTGGATTTTGAGCTGAGTATTGAAGTTGAGACATGAATGTAGATAAGAGTGTGGCTAAGGGTTTACAGCCAGGTCATGAAGAAGCAGGTGGGAGAAACAAAGAGAAACAGAAGTAGAGCAATAGCTAGGTATAACCATGGAAATGTTGACCGATGACCTCAAAACCCAATTCAGGCACTTCAGGGATTTTCAGAAAAGAATTTTGCAATCCCAGCAGTGGAAACCAGTTAGCAGCATTTAGATGAACATATCCTCAGTGAAGAGGGTCTTCAATATGAATGGTGAAGCAAGAAACGGTAGCTAAGACAATGGAACCAGAATCCAGATGAAAAATGCAATGAAAACCATACATAATAGCAAAATATAATGATAATATAAAATATAATAAAAATATAGCACAGTAAACTCTGATATTATTAGGGAATAGAATTTGCTGGGACTGGATACCCTTAATTTTCTGGGAATAGGAAGACTGCTGCTAGATTTCAAAGGCTGGCTCTGTCTACAGTTAAGTAAAAGAAATGTTCTCCCCTTCTTTTCCCTCTTCTCCCCTACACCTTTGGAAATGGATTTTATTCTGACTTGACATAAGGCATAACATAAAAATTAAATTATGTGGAATAGAATCTTATTTTGTCTGATTCAAAAAGAACATCAATTTCTTATAATGCCTTGATTTTATTACTTAAAATGTTGACAGGGATGAGTGGGGAGAGTTCAGAAAGAAGAATGTTTAACAGTTACAGGGTATCTTCCATGTTGGGGATGATGCAAGGGACTTTCCAGGTTTTCCTGTATATTCAGTTGTTTTCTCTAGAGTTATTCCAGTTCATCTCTTTCTCTTTTCTCTGTTTTAAATAAAAAACTTTACTGCATGTTATATGTAATATTGTTCATTAGCTTCATTGTTTGAAGGAAGGGATGATTTCTGACAAAAACCAGTATGAAGCAGCAGCTATGTGACAATGGAGGTCTTAAATATAGTTAAGGAATTTAGGGTTTTATAGATAAGTTTAATATTAAAATATACAGGTAGATAGCAAGATAGCATTTTACTTAAGAAAAGAAAAGAAAAGGGTTTGGAGAAGGAAGAGCTTCATAGCTTTATACTGGTAGAACCAGAAAATTCTGTAGATGTGTGGTTGGATTTTAGGAGAAATATTATAACAGAAAGCTAATATTTTGAATTACTTGCTGTAGTTCTGAGGCAGCATTGCAATAATTTTAATCTACTCCTGTTTCCGTGGGGCTGATGAGCAAATTTTGTGGATGATTTGCCATCTTGAGCAATATTAGCATTGATGCATGATAATCTTAAGCAAGACTCGTATTTCTGTGCATAACTGGAAAAGCTAGGCTTTTATCTTAAGATATCTTGACCAGAAGATTCATTAGTTATAAAGGAATTTTATTTTGAATCCACAAACACATGTTAAGGAAATAGATGTATAGGTCACTATGTGCATTCCCAAAAGAGCATCAAGTTGAAAGCAATAAAGATGCATTTTCTCTAAGATGCTTCCCATTAAGACTGAAGAGAGTTACTCCAGAGGAGAAATGCCAATGTATTAATTACTCTGTTCTTTTTGTGGGATGTCTCTATGTAGTACACAGGATTCGATAAAATGGTAATTTCAAGTCACATCAAACAAGTAAGAAATGTTTGCTGTCTTTCAAATAATAGAATCACACTTGCCAAGCACTGTCAGGTTTTGCAGTTGACAAAAAAACCCAAAACACTGAATGTATCAATTTCTGCCAAATATTACATTTGATTCTGTCTTAAGTAAAAGAGTAAACTGAATTGGAAGTTCTAAAATTGCTAAGAGTGATTACAGAAAAAGGGGGCGAATCATCTACTCTAGCTATATGATATTCTGGTATTGTATTATTATTTGTAGGGCAGGTTTTATATGCCACCCATTTTAAATAACAGAATAAATAATATAGTAATAGGTGGGTAAGCAGGACATTCCCCTAAGGGAAGGCTTCAGAGGGATAAGAGTTTACCAAAGTACTCTACAATGTGTATCAGAATCAATGGGACAAAAATATAAGGAAACTTTGTAGTTATTTCTGGTAACATTAAATTATATACCATGTTGAGAATTACAGGCCATATTTACGACAACCAATATAACTCAGTCAAAAATAACAACCTAAACTGAGGATACTCAGACTACAAATGGCATCTGAAACAGGAATGGCTATCTAGAAAACTTCTGAAAAATCCGATCAAGCATTATTACTGCTTAGCAATTGGACGCAAAGTCCTTAACGTTTTTCTTTACTACAGTGCATCTTACTACCCTTTCAGTGATATTTCCCACAGTGCTTTTTTAAATTGAAGTATAATCAGTTATAATGTGTCAATTTCTGGTGTACAGCATAATGTCCCAGTCACACATACACATACATACACACACACACACACATTCTTAGAGCTTTTAAGTTTGAGCTTAAATATACCATATATAAGCATATAATTCATGATTTAGAAATGTAGACAAGCAGAAGCTCCCAAATTGTGGAGAGAATAGAATATCACTGGCATTTGAGAAATGTTTTTCCTTGGTGTACTGTCAAATCCACTACCTTGTTTTATTTTAACAATGTTCCTGAGATATGGGTAGATTTGGCCTTTGGAATTATTCACATTTTACTGTAGAAAATGAGTTTGCTACCTGCCCAAGGAGAGTAATATGGAATTCCTATCCAGACACCTCTATCGCCTTGATGTTCTTTCCAATAAAGCTTGCTGCCTTTCAGGAATAGAAACAGGATGGGTTTAACGACATGACCCTGAAAGAGGAAATCATTTTAAAAAGTGAGATAGACAAGTGGCTTGACAGATGAAGGTCATGTAGTTTTACAGTCCTTCAGAATGTTTTGATCAGCATTTGTAATCAAACCCCTGGCTCACACTTTGGAGAAATAACATTTCCTCTTACAGTATTTTTTATGTGTATTACATGCTTTTAAAAGTATTCTTTACCACATATCTCAGAAAGAAGCTTAAAAATATCTGGATTGCGATGGATCAGGATGCAAATTCCTACTGACCCCTATCCTCACTCTTTTCCCCTAAAAACACAATTTTTACCACCTCCAACCTGGAGGTGTATAACATTTGACAAAATGAAGTGACTGCATTTGTGATATCTCCTATGTCCTTTTTAGAAGTCATGGCATACATCGACAATATTTCTATGTGGCTGTTTCATGGGAATATGTACCATCTTTTTTTTTTTTAAGTGATGATCTTTATGCTAGTTAAGACATACTATTTATTCTTTTCTAGGAAATTTTGCTAAAGGTCATTTCAGTGTTTATTTCTCTAGAGAAAAAAATGACTTGTTTATTAAACAAAATTTAATCTAAAAATTGGTATCTTACCAATTTTTAAGAAATATGTTGTATTTTGGGTGTGAGTATGTCAGCTCTGGTGAAAGACTAAAAATTTCAGTTGGCACCACTTGTTATTTCTGTTTCTAAAACATCAATTCATTGTTTGAAGTTCTAAAAATTATTACCTCTTACAATATTAAAAACAAAAAACAAACAAACAAAACCCTCTTCCACCTGTTGACTTACTGAATTTTTCTAAAATTTTAAAGCCATCTAGGTAAGCTAAAACTAAGTTAAACGTAAAACAAACTTTATAGCTGAGGTTTTAAACCTCTTTTCAAAATCACTTCACACAGCAAGATCTTAAGTATAGTCAGCTCTTTATGTCTGTGGGTTCTGAAACAGATTCAACCAACCATGGGTCAAAAAGATTTGGAAAAGATGATTCCAGGAAGTTCCAAAAAGCAAAACTTGAGTTTGGTGCACTCCAGCAACTATTTACAAAACACTTACATTGTTTTAGGCATTATAAAGTATATGGGAGGGTGTACATAGGTTATAAGCAAATACTGTGTCATTTTATGTAAAGGACTTGAGAATTCTCAGATTTTGATATCCGAGAAGGGGGTTCTGGAACCACTCTCCTGTGCTAGCTCCTGAGGGGCACCTGCACTTTAAGGGTTAGGGATGGTGACATTTTATATTTTTGTCACCCCTCCAACATTAACTATTACAATTCTGGATAAATAATAGATGCTCTGCAAATGTCCAGTTGTTTTAAACAAATGCTGGTATCATCTGTCTCTTCCTTGCCCTCTTACTGATTTTATTTCTGCCAAAGCACCCAGGAAGTTATTTCATTGTTTGTCAATTAAAACATTTAAAGATTAAACATTTGAGTTTTATAATAGGGAAGGAGGAGGCTAGAACTGGCCAACAGGAATTAGTGATTAATTCTGAAATAATGAAAGGGTGCCGCGGTAGTCATTAACAGTCAGTTTTATGCTTGCAAGGAAATGATGAGTGGGAAATTTGTGACACCTGACTAAAAATCAATGCTCCTGGAAGGTGATATAATAGCTTTAAGTTGGGGGAAAAAAATCAGTACAGGGGAAATCAAAGCTGACATGGTGAAACTGCACAGAAAGAAGTGGGTAGAATAATGGCAACGTCAGGCAACTAATGGAGCTAATGAGGCATAACGTGATGGCACTGAAGATGTCCCGTCCTCTAAAAGGACTAGTTAATTTAGCTGACTAATTTGCTTACCTTTTCTGCTTAATCTCTTAAGGACACCTTGGTGGTCCCCCTACCTTATACTTTGTATTATTTCTCAGAATTCTTAGAGTGATACTTAATATTAGAAAGAGGAAGTAAATGCTATAAATGAGGTCTTTAACTTATTTAATAAAGTGAGTTTAATAAGGCAAACTTCAAACATCGACTCCGAAGTTGTTTTTCTGTGTGAGAGAACATGTGGGAAAGAGAAATGAAAGTAAAATGCACACCTCTATTTTTCCTGGCTCCAAGAGAGAGAGAGAGAAAAAAAAAGAATATTTGTACTGCGTTAAGAGAAGAAAAGTCTATACTTGTGCTATATTTCTGTTATATTATTCCCAGTCTCCTCTTTTAGTTGTAAGGAGACTAATCAGAGCTTCCTTCACATTCTTCTGTCTTAGAAATAGGAAGAGATGGCTGTACAAATGGTTAAAAGAGAACACTAATTAAAAGGGATTCTAAAGACATTTGGACTCTGCCAAGCAAACTCCTTAAAGTTGCAGGATAGTTGTTGTTTTTAAGGTAGCAGTCAGTGCCCTTCTCTGAAAGCTGATTTAACTTGGCTAGAAGATAGGCAGCTCTGTTGGTGAGCTTAAGGGTCTCAAACAACAAGAGATGCTTTATCTTGGTTAAGCTGATCATTTGTCCTACTTAAACAAGTAATGCAAATTTCCTTGCAAAGCTCTTTGCTCATTAGCTCATAATTAGGGTAATAAATCTGGAATCACCAAACACATCCATGGGAACATCATAGTGCTATAAAAGTGAAAGTGAGCTTATCCTATCCTGAGTAGAGAGTTTGCAGAAATCTATTCAAATCCTGAATGCATTGCTACATGGAATTATCATAACATTAATCCCTAGGAAGAAGAGGAGGAAACAGTCTGGGTGGCATGAAGTCACTTCTAACAGTCCATGTGAAAACTGAAGTGTATTTAAGTGTATTTCTAAAAAATATTTTAGAATTATAAGTATTTTTTTTTTTGCCTTCCGAATTATTCTAAAGTGGGTCTTTCACACAAATTTTCATACCTGAACATTTTTGCAGGTAAGCACTTACTGTGTTGCTGGGGGAAACCAGGGGCCTGAAAGTACCAAGTAATTAGTCAGAATTCATGTAGTGAGTCAAAATATCGTGTCAAGAAAGCCCAGTAGAGGACTAGCAAAGCACAAAGCCCACACTCCACCCTTAGTATACAAAATTCTGGGGTAGATAGATAACTTGAACTACTCTTGAGACAAGGGAGAGTTGTGAAGTCATGAGAGACCAAGCAGTTCTGCTTGCTTTTATGTTGAACAACAACAATGCTAATTCTTACACAGCTTACTCATATACTTAATACATATTTCATTCTGCTTTGCTTGCAAATTATTGGCAAGTAATTTTGCAAATTGTTTACAAATACGTCTCCTCCTCCCTCAAAGTTCATATTAACTGATACCAGTTTAAATCATGCCTGAACCTGCTATGTATCTGCTGTTTATTTCCGAGCTCCACCCAACATGTACATTTCCCTCATCACTCCAGATTTAGAAAGAGTTGATTTGTGTCAGTACCATACTATGTAGATTGACTACAACTTCAAGAATAGGGTAGATGTCTTTGCCATAGAAGAACCTGGAATTGCCCTTAGACTCCCATGCGTTTGCTGTAATCCATGTGACACAAATCAACAGAACTAAATTTCTATGTGGTTTATGTTACTATTGAGAATATGTTTCTTCCTGCTCAAAAAGCAGCATGTTGAGACCCTACACTTTCTCAATCTTAGAAGAGGAGGCAGAGTGGACTCTCCAGTGGTCTCTTTATTTCACTGCAGTGGAAACTCTTCTTCAATTATCCATGTAGATCTCTGGGGACTAAAATGCAGACTTTTAGCTAAGATGAAACTATTAGAAATTTTTAAAAACTGGAAATGTGTCCTCTATTGGAAAAGACAATGACAACAAAAAAAGCAAAATAAAGCAAGTATGACATCTATTTATATTTTATCCTTAGAAGGTAAGTGTCTGGAGGAAGGACCACAGTGGAATCCTCGTGTTATGCTAATAGGTAGACAGGAAGACGCTCATTATGCAACATTAGCTAACAGACCAAATGTGCACGGGAGACTCAAGTATATTTTTATTTTGGATTTACCTCCTTAAAGGTCTTTAGTCGTCTGGCTGCAGCTAAAAATACTTAGAATGATATACATAGGTATGAGAACAAAATCCAATCTTTGTGAATAAATCGTATTAGAACTTAAGTTCTCCTCTAGCTTTTACCTTTAAAAAAAAAAAAACCAAATGTAAATATTTCTTTGCTCCCTTCCCCTTTCTTTATTTATTAAAGACCTACATAACCACCATCCTAGCCCTGTATGGAGTATTTAGTGCTAAATTATATTTCACCAGTATATTCATACTTTGCTCCTAGGCCTTTTGGTGAGTCAAAAACTGCTTTAAAATATAAGAGGTTCATCTACTGCCTGGAAGTCTCCCAGAAAAACTCTATTTAATAACTATCAGTTTATCAAACTACCAGATTTTCCAAAAAAAAAAAAAAAGACAGCTGCAAGCAGCATTTCTCCTAGCAGACCCATGGGCACCATCCCATGGTAAAGGGCTTCAGTCCAGATTGGTATTTAACTAAACCAAAGTGTGGGGCGTAAAAAAAAAAAAAAAAAATCTTTCTCAGAACTAATATAATGGAAGAGAGGAACTACCTTTAGGTGCATTTAAATACTGAAGGCTAAATCATATACATAAGAGAAACAGAAGTATAAAGATGGCAGAAATGGTTTCAGATTTTTGTAGATTTCTGGGGGAAAAGAAATAAAAGGGAAACAGGAAGAAAGTCAGGCAAAGGGCAGAGAAAGACAGTATCAGATATTCTGAAGCTTTTAACTTCAGGGCTTCATCAACATCCCATTTTACCACACTCTGGGGGAGACAGGCCTGCTTCTTGGTCCACCCGTCCCACATCGACGGTGCATCCCTGAATTCCAAGGCCACGTTCTGACCATTCTCCTCTCTCATCCCTATGTGTTGTCAGCACGGTTGTTTGAACAAAATGAGAGGCTAAATCCTAAAATAGAACTTCCTATCCCCAAACACCTACCTCCATCTCAGGTTTTCTTTCCTATGTTTTCCTATGATTTATTGTATGTCGTAAAAGGGAGTACACACTGGGTCTTTTTTTTTTTTTTCCTCTAAATTTAGAAGTTTCACATTTATTGGGGGAGGGGGAACCTGGACAATGAAGTAAAGACTAATCCCTTGGCTTCAGACAGATTCGATCTTGGCTCCTTTGGCTGCCTCTTTATTGTTATTTAGGAAAGAAAATACTAAATGCATGGAATTTGAATCTTTTAGTTTACCAAACAAAAATTATTAAGTAGACAAAAATTTGTCTTTAGATCTCCACTCCAATTCTGCCTTTCCCCCTTTGGGAATCTCAACTAGAAACCTCTCTGCCCCTCTCTCTCATTTCCACTCTCCTGTGAGTGAACTGTCAGTGTGCTACTTACTTCAGAGGGATTTGCATCCGATTCTGGAATGGAAAACTTTGTACCGAAGATACTTTAGTTATTGCACTATGGTTTTACCTAAGAGACAGGCTCTGAACGTTGACTTCTCTTGTCAAGTTTAAGATGGAGGAGGTGGTGGTTGTGAGTGATTTTTGCCCTCATCCCAGGCTCTTGTTGGCACCGGAGACAGGTGCAGGAGGCTGCTCCAACGGCAGCTGCTGCACATCCATTTCCAGGAGGTGTAGATAATAATGGAACTCAGAGCTGACTTGAAATTCTTCTCGTCAAAACCCAGACATGAAACCTCTGGTGAACAAGCAGCGTGTCATTCTGCTTCTCTCCTTGTCATGGTGCCCATCATTCCCCAGATCCTGAAGCAGCTGGGGAAGATGCAAGGACACATGTGTCCCTACAAGGCTGGTAATACACAGGTCATGAGCCAGTGCATGGCAGAATTTTCTGTTTTATTTAGAACAATTTAGGAAAAACTGTTTACAGCCTACTTAAAAAAAATTTCAACACAAGAGTAGCTTCATTTGGTCTTTTGTGAAGGTAGATAGATCTGCTTAACTTGGATGACCCATTAAATGTCGGTGGAAAAAAACTGAAGCCACATCTTATCTACTAGCATGATCAGGATTGTCATCATACAGGGCAATTTTCTAAACTGCAGGTCCTCTATCACTTGGAAAATTCCAGAAGGTTGCAAATCTGAGCCGGAAGTTGCTCATCAGTGACCTGGAATCTAATCCTCTTTAAGTCCTTCAAAACCCAGAACAATTCATGCCAACATTTCTATGAAGGGAGAATTAATTCCTTTGGAAGCGAGGACAGAGAGCTTCAAACTTGAGTCATGTGAGGGGAGCAGGAACTGAGGATGTGAAGGCAACACTTGATTTTTAACATCAGGGCAAATGTCAAGATTATCTAATTCAGCCTCCCAGATTTTACAGACAAGGAACCAGATCAGTTACATAACTTCTCAAGGCATGTGGTGGGAGTCAGGCTCCTTCAGTTTGATGACTGGCTCCATCATGTTTCACTTGAGGGACATGAGGTATGTAACTTTATCGTAGCTTTCCGTCTACAGAATTGGGATGGTTTTGTAGTACCACTTCATAAGGCTGTTACAAGGAATAAATAAATCTTCTCACACACATCAGCCACTCAAATCAGTATTTGTAACTGATCTGCACTCAGTTACAAACTTCTTTCCAAAACTCCCCTTTCATGTGAGGGATTTTAATTTTTCCCCATGACTTTCAAAATAATTTAAATAATATAGAGAAAGCTTCCATTTACACGTTTCTGGGAAAAGTAGCATCCCTAGGAATTTTAAAATGAAAATATATTCAATTTTAGTTCTTGTTTGAAATTTAAGTGGATCTTTAATGTGAACTTTGGCCAGACTTGAAAACACGTAACTCAACATGTTGGACAAGCATTTCAGGTCTGGCTGAGCCTTGAGAAATGGGGAAAAAAGGAAGTGGAATAGGCTCCCCGACTCAGAGATAACACCTCCCCACTCAGCTCGTAACTCAGACAGCTCTGTGCTTTCAAGAGCAGTGGGATAAAAGGAAAAGATAAGAAAATTAAGACTTTCTTGCAACCCTGCCTTTCTTAGAATTTCTCTTTCCATGAATGTCTTCCTTTCGCTTCCTAGCTCTCTGCCTATCATTCAAGGCCAAGCTTTTCATGAAAATTTCCCAAGATACCAGCCCATAGCCACCTCTTAGTCACATAAACTTCTAGGACTTACTGTCATTCCATTATTTTGGATATTAATCCCAAGCCACACTCTGTTAACTCCTCTGCTGCTTTAGTATTTTGTTATTACTTTTCCCTTCATATTTTGTTTCCCAACTAGATTTTAAGTAATTCGAAGTTCCTGGAAGATGCCTTTTTTTTTTTTTTTAAATCGGTTGACCAAAAAAAAAAAAAAGAAAAGAAAAAGAAAAAGAAAGGTAATACAGCAAAAGAAAGTAAACACTGTAATTCAGAAGAATTTGCCAGAACAACTCAAATACCAGCTTTGCTCTACAAGCCCCACCCCAAAACTAAGCAGGACTGAAACGGCCAAAGCAAAGCCATAACAAAGCTCAGTAAATATTTAGCTTGTCCTGAGTATTGTGATAGATTCCTAACTAATCTTTTTGCCTCTAATCTCTCCTGTCCAATCCATTCTTCACATGACTACCTGCATGATCTTACCTACATTCGGCGCTCAATAATCAGTTGTTTAACTGAATTTATTACGCATATATTTTGTGCAAGGAAAAAACTACCCTTGGTGATTTGAGCAGTTATATCAAGGTTGTGCTGTAAGTGAAAGGGAAAACTTTGGCAATTTAAAGGGTAGGAAACCAACTTAAAAAAAAAAAGATTTTCATACAATGTATTCAGGTCCTTTCTAAATTCATAAGGATGACTCCAAACTAGAGCATGTTTTTGTCCATTGCTCTCTTAGCAACCATGCCAAAAATAATAACCCTTTATCTACACCACTCTATATACAACCTACAATTTGACCTTGAATTGTCTTACTGGAATAATACTGATGTTAGAAACTGTAATTCAGAAAATATTGTATATTACACAGATTCATTCATTCAATCAACAATATTCAGTGCCTACTACATTCCATGCACCAGGGCTGATAAAATTACAATAGAATTAAGACAGATATTTGGATGTTATGAGAACCTTGTTTTTTGTTAACCATGACAAAATAGATGCATATAAGGAAAATCATACCTCTTGAATCAGTAGGATTTAAGCAGGAAACAGATGGTGCATTCAAATTAAGAAAGTTTGGGAGAAATATGATGTCCCTTTCATGAGCTAGGTGGAAGGAAACTCCAGGGCCAGTGCAGTAGCTGTGTGACAGCAGGGTTCCTGACAGCCCTCCACCTGAAGGAACAGTGAGGAAGAGGGTGGGTGACGCACCTGCAGACAGAAAGGATGCTTGTTAAGAGGCAGCTGGGCAGAACTGAAACCTTTGCAACCCCACGGAGCTGGGGCCTGGAGTATCCAGTCCCCCTCAGTCTGGGAGCTCCGTCCTCTCCTGTGCCTGCCTGGAGGTTAGAGAGCCAGGAGACTCACCAGTGGGGTCCACACTATTCAGCCACCCAGGCTGCAGGGCAGCGCAGACAGCAGAGCAGAGATCCAGGGACAACGTTGTTCAGCATCCTTTTAAAACCTTGTCATAAGTATTAATGTAGTCAGCATGGGTTGGTTGAACAGCACAAACCCTTAATGAATGAGTGATTTAGAGCAGCGCATTTTTAAAACAGCACAGTAATAGTCTCCTGAGATTCCTAAGGCAAGGTGTCAGAGGAGCCGTTGTTACTGATACTTTTATAGAAAATGGAAAATTAATGAAGCAAGAAGAAAAAGATCGGTTCAAACTTGGTTCGGCGGTGTAAAACTACTAATTTCAGCCATATATATTAATTGCTTACCATTTATGCCTAATTACCATGGAGGACAATAATGTGTATCATTTAACACGTGTCTTACTAACTTTACAATACTAGCTTCGCGATGTTGACTTTACATGATAAGCTCGGTTCAAGTTTGGGCAGTTTTTGTAGGTTTTGACTCATGTAAGATGTTCTTCCCCTTTAATTCAAAGAAAATATTCTGTTTCAATGCTATTTTGCCCTATCATTGGTCTCCTGAGACCCAGGAAATGAGGAAAAATAAAAGTATCATGGTAGATCCTCTCAAAGTAATATGACTTCATTTAGTAGTGTTTAGGGCCCAACCAAAGCCCAGGACTGAGTTATCAACTAATTCCAGCCAGGATATAGAGCAGGGAAAAGTTCATGCCAGACCCTTTATAGCTCTTAAGTCATAGAACTCAGTATGCAGGGAAATGCCACCAGGGGATCAGATGCGCAAGGCGTGTACTATCTTTAGCAAATGTATCCTGGTCACTAGGACCACATTCCATTTTTGCACTTGAACTAATTCTTAATTGTAGAGTAAAACTGGAGACAAGCTGACCTACCCTCAAACTCCAGTGATCCAGGTTATTATGATGTGTTAGCACTACAGATTTGCATTTCCAGTAATGATTTAGGTACTTTATTACTGCGTTTATGCATTCATTCCAAGGATTTATCATAAAACTATTTCTTTTGCCTTGATACATGGAGAATGGATGTAGTTGACAAACTCTAGATCCTTTAAATTGCCAGGCAGATGATGCCTGAAATATACCACAAGTTGTTCTAAAAAGGTTCAGTTTAATTATATCAAAAAGCCATAATTCAGCGGTGGGCCTAATGCTATAATTAAAGTAGGTTCAAGGTACTATGTGGTATGCATTTAAAGGATTAATTTACTTTAAAGAGATGTTCCTTTGATCCCCGTGAATAGTTGAGTTACTTTGCCTCAATTCTGGATAAAGATCTACACTCAGAAATTCAAAAGTGGGAGCATATTTCATGGCCTTACAAAATACAAGAACTTGAGGGAGTCCACGCCTCCTTGGGGATTCATCCCCTAGGGTCACAAGACCCCTCAGAGTTACTGTCTCCTCACTGTCGGCTTTCACCTGTGGTAAGAGGGGAGAATGGTTGTTTTAAGTCCCAGGATACAGAAGAGAGAAAGCAACATGGTGACATGGAGAAAAGCCAGTAGTTTGCATTTTCACATCACCCTTGCCTGCTGATATGTTATCCGACCTTTAGACAGTTTGCCACCGTTATACAGAGAGGGCTGCTAAATAGATCACTTACATGTCAACAGGCATTAATTGACCATCTGTGCTAAACAAATGATGGAAATAGACAACTTGGGGGAATTTTTTTTATGGGTTAAGAACACTTCCTATACAGTAATACAGGAAGTATATAGCTCCCTGTATAGCTTGCCTATTTTCTACTACATACCTAAATCCATCAGGATTTTAATTCTTTGTTGGACCATGTGAGGTTAAAGCATACACCCACTATGTGGCTGAGGCAACCAGATGAACGGAAATAGAAGAATTTAGCACATGCATGAGGAAGAGCCTGGATTTGAGACCACGTCTGCCTAGTTCTAAAGCTCATCCTTCCCACTCTTCTGTAAGCCTTCGCAATGCCTTGCAGCTTTCCAGTTACGGTTGTTTTCATTCTCCATGGAGATTTCCCCATTACCTTGTACACATAAACCCACAGCTTATCCCTGACTCTTCTCCTGCTTTCTGTTCCTTCTAAAACATCTGACTCAGAGTAATCTTCCCAAAGCAGCAAGGCACTGAGACTAATGAGCACAAGTACTATTATGTCACTTGGGACAATGACCTCTGGGCTGTGGTCAGTGGATGACAGCCTGGAAAAGTCACATTTGGGGGTCAGAGGTGATGATTCATATGATATCTTCTTTTATCAAGATTAGTTTTCAGAAATGTCAGCATGTCTAGTCATCCAAGTTTCCTAAGAAATCTGCTGGTGATTTTTTTTTTCTCTCAAAGTTTAAAATAATCCACGTAAGGTGTTCTGTCACCCTTCGTTTCAGGAGGACTGTCAGGAGTTAACAATTACAGATTTCTCTCTTCCAAGGCTCACTCTGGCACCTGTGCCTTAGATCCTGTCCCTTCCAAATTCCTAAAGAAACCTGTTACCGCATGTCCTGCCTTCATGTCTAGAATCTTCAGTTTCTGCTTCATTCCACTTTTATTTCCTTCTGCCTTCACACTTCACCAAAAACCTTTTTGTTTACTCTGCTGTCCCCTCCAGCTACCATCTTATTTCTCTCATTTTCATTGCTGAGCCTTTTAAACAAGTGGTCTCGTCATCTTTGTCTCATCCAGCCTCTCTCCAGCCTCTGACATTCTGGCACCCACCCCACTACCCTTCCAAGGATGTGCAGTGTTTTTTCTTTGCCAAATACATTGCACAGTCTTTTCTTCTTGGTATCTCTGTGTCACCTTATTTGAGCTGCTCACTCCTCCTTGAAACACTGGCTTCATTCTTGGTTTCCTTTTGTCTTTTTCTACAAATTTCAGTAGCTTTCCCCCCTTGTTTTTCCTTTTGTATTTTTATTATTTTTTTTTCTATTTTAGGGTTTCTATGTCATATGACTCAATCTTTTTATTAATCTTTAGCAGCTTTATTGAGATACAATGAACATATAGTAAACTGAACATATTTAAAATGTACAACTTTATGTATGATTTGATATATTTATATACCCATGAAACCATCAGCAAAATCAAGATAATGAATTTTTCCATCACCTCCAAGTTTCTTCGTGACTCTTTGTAATCACTCTCTCCTCTTTTTCTTCTGACTACACACCACCCCCAACTTCATCCCTAAGCAACCACTAATCTGGTTTTTGCCACTACAGATTAGTTTTTCATCTTCTAGAATTTTTATAAGTGGTGTGATACAGTACTCACTCTTGTTTGGTCTGGCTTTTTTTCACTCAGCGTAATAATTTTGAATTACTGCTGCATGTACTGTTATAGTTCATTCCTTTTTTATTGTTGACCTTGAATTCATTGTATAAATAGTTTGCGAGAATGGGTCCATTCATTTCAAGTCTAACTACTCTTTGACAGACATCCGGATTATTTTCAGTTTGGGGTTATGACATGTAAAGCTTACATGAACATTTGTGTGCAGGCTTTCCTCTGAACATATACTTTTCAGTTCTATTGGGTAAATAACTTGGAGTCAAACGCATCAATCATAGGTAGTATATTTACCTTTTAAAAAGCTGGTAAACTAATCTCCAAAGTGCTGTACAGTTTACATTCCCACCAGAAGTACGTGAGATTTTCATTTCCTGTAAATCCTTCCTACCATTCAGTATGGCCAATATTTTAATTTTAGCTATTCTAATAGATGTGTAGTAGTAGTAGCTCATTGTGGTTTTAATTTGCATTTCTCTAATGACTAATGATGTTGAACATCTTTTCATGTATATGACATCTGTACATTTTCTTCAGTGACGTATCTTTTCCAACCTTTTGCCAGCTTTTTTCCCCCCACTGGGTTGTTTTTTTTTTCCCCTTATGTTGAGTTTGAGAACTATTTATTCCAGATACAAGTCTTCTATCAGATATATGACTTTCAAATATTTTTCTCCCAGTCTGTGATTTTCTTCTTAACAGTGTTTTTCAAAAAACTTTAACGTTTGGATGAAATCCAATTTGTTACTTTTTTCTTTGATGGATCATGTTTTTGGTATTGTATCTAAGAAATCTTTCCTTAACCCAAGATCACAAAAACTTTGTTTCACTTTAGAAATTTTAGTTTTGAGTTCTACATTTTGGTCTATGATTCATTTTTCAGTTTTTATGTATGGTGTAAGGTATGAATCAACATTCACTTTATGGCTTATAGATATCCAAATGTTCTAGCATCATTTGTCAAAAAGGCTATCCTTTTGCTTAACTACCCTTGCAATTATGTCAAAAACCAGTTGTCTGTATGTGTGTGGATTTCTTTCTATTTCATTCCATTGGCTTATTTGTTTATTATTACAACAAAATCACATTGTCTTCATTACTGTAGCTTTAGTATAAAATACGAATTTCTTCTTCATCTTCCTTTTTAAATTACCCAAACTATGGCTACACTTGTTGGTACTGTTGTTGACTTGAGCTTTTCTGTCTAAACATGACTGGCGTTTGCGAATTCTGGAAACTTTCTCACAATCCCCATAGATACTTTTTGCTAAAGTCTCTTAAATCGAAATAAAACAAACAAAAAGCAGAACCACTAGCTCCAGCTTCTCCTTTTCCAAGCCAATAGCTCTGTCAATATACAGATGACTATAACTATACTTGAAAATCTCATTTCTTCATGCTCTGAACCTCTCTGAAATCCTCATCTGACCCTCCCCGTGAGGTCCCCCTGCCACTTCACTCTGTCAGCCCTGCCACTGTTCTTCTCTCTGTCCCTCAGACCTGAAACATCATCTAGGACTCAGCTCTGTCCTACTTCGCCTAATCCAATAAATCACCATACTCTGGCCATTTTTTTTTTTCATTCAACAGATTTTCCATATACGGTTTATTCTCTATTCTCATTCTTAATTCATATTTTCCCATTATTCTCCTTCCTGAATGACTGACTGAAAGCCTACTGGCCCATCCCACTGCCAGACTCTCCCTGCCTCAGGCCATTTTCTCAGACTTATCTTTCTAAAGCAAATTTGTTCTCAAGGCAAACCCCTACCCAGAAATTTTCCTTTCTAGCTCTGCTTCCCTCTAACTCTCTTCCAGTGTGTTCCAGTCCAGCTGGTTTTTTACTTTCGTTTAGACATGAAACCAGTTAGTTTTTAAACAGGTATTTTCTAAGTAGAACGGGATTTTACACAACATTTATTTAAAGATGTTGTAGAAAGGCTGTGAAATCCAGGAACCATGACAGAATTTGGTTCCCAGTCCTACTACTCGATTTAATCTATAATTTTGGAGTTTTCTGAGAACTGAATGACATCCAATCATTTGACACTGAATAATTTTATTTAAACTTATCCCTTGCCCTACATTCATATAAGAGCCTACTACAGGTTAAAAGAATACCCAAACCCAAAATAAGGTCTAGTGAAAGTTCTCTCATGTGTCTAAGATAAGAAGTAGACTAATTGGACTGGTATTCTACAGTGAAGAAGAAAAATTCCTGTGACTACAGGCAATTAAAGGAGAATTTTCAAAAGTGACGGGTTACTAAATAGCCCCTTTCTTCAATTAAAAGTTCAACAACTATTGCTAAGTTCAACTTAGGTAAACGCCCAGTTACTCTTCAGACTTCCTACCCCTAATTGAAAGTCATGGGAAAGTAAAATTTGTCCAAATTGAAACAAACTTTAAAGGTTTACTTCCTTATGCTATTTTGTAGAAGAGATAAGAAATAAAACATTTTCTAATACGTATAATTGTTCAAGGGAAGTAATATTTGAAGATTAATTATTTTGAGAATAAAAGAAACATTAGAACCTTGTGGATACAGAGGGGCATGAACTAGGAAATGTACCTTCTCCTAGTTTTAGGAATTCGGTATCCTAAAAATGGAATCGTTAATACTATGAAAATGCCAGAGTTAGGGAAAATATCATGGCTGGTTACTCGGGCATAAAATTATTAATTCTCTAAAGGCAGGTATTTATCTTTTTCCCATTAGCACCTAACAAAATGCCTTATACATAGTAAGCATATATCTATGTATTTAAAGGTTGAATTCAGTAATACAGTTTCCCCAATATCAATAAAAATGACACAGTTAAACAACTGGCTTCAAAGGGTTGATTCTATTCCTATTTGCAGGAAGAAAATAAAAAATGAAAAGAAGCAGTATTTCCAGCTTCAATTTTTTTCTAAGCTAAGAAAATAAAATGGAAGACATGAATCAGAACAGAGCACCTATGAGATAATTTTCTGATATGTAATGCAGATTTATTTATAAATGCTGCTAAACAGTAAAAATTAAGGAGGGGAAAAAAACAGCACACTGTATTGGTAGTATGATTTTTTTTTTTTCCCCGAGGAGTGCAAGTTCTTTTGGAAAGACACCTGTTTTCAAGGACGTGCAGGTTCAGGTACATTGTGTATTTGTGTGGGGTAAAGGTGTCCTAACCAGAACATGGTGTTTACAACACTGGGGGGCCTGTACAGTCTCACACAGTTCAGCTTCACAGGTGCTTCAAAGTCTAGGAGATTTGAGTTTCCTAGAATTCTCATGGGTAGAAGACTAACTTATTTTTTATCTTCCCACTTCATGTATGAGGAAGGAGTCAAGGAAGGGTCGTGCCACTGTTAACCCTCTATAGCAAGCTAGCTCAAACACTTCCTGACTGGACTCAAGGTCTAAGTTGCGTTAACTTTCACCTGCTCAGGAAAGAGCAGGAAAGTGCCATGCTTTGTTTGGATGAAAACACAAGAATTCAGGTAAGCCAAACCAAACAGCTTAGCCAAGGAGATGATTCAGCTTATTAGGATTGTAGCAGGCAAACGGGGAAAAAAGGAAAAGGGGGAGGGAAATTCTTACTCCTCAGAAAACCCAATCCCCTCTCATCCTCCCCTCCCCAAAAAAAATCAACAGGAAATTTTTAAGTTTTTCAAAAAGGTGTATGTCATGATGTCGAGTAAGTGGAGTAACACTTGGAAAAGAGAGACGTAGAAATTCCACGTTGTACATGGAATGTGATTTCTGAGAATTATAGAAAGAGAATCGAAACATAAAGAGGTTTATGAACAGACTTGAAAAGGAATGGAGAGGGATGTAAGAGAGTGAACTATCCATTTAAGCTTGTTTTTCCCCCAGTCCTTACTGCTCATCTGAAAACAAGAAGTAGAGCAGGTCAGGAAAGGGGTTATGGTTAACACTGCAAGATGAAAGATAAGCAGTCAGGCAGTTAGAAGCCAAAGCATTTTATCTAGAAGAGCAGGTCTGGCCTTGTTTCCATCTTGATAAGAATTAGATCGGAGAGCTTGTTTGTCTGTAGACGAGGATGGGGTGGCAGGGCTGAAGAATGGGGACAGGGAAGTCAGGGGCTCAGTTATGGAGTTGAGGCAGACCACTAATGTGGTGATAAGTCCCTCTTTTGTGTTACACGTCTACCTGAACTTTGAAATTGCTAGACTTGTCTGTTTAGATAACATGGCTGTGTTTCTTTCAAATATGCAGACTTAAATATCTAGAAAGTTTAAGTGACCTGAACAGGCTTATTATCCTAGTCTGCAATTTTAAGACAATGGCTAACTGGTTAAGTCACTGACACAAAACTTGAAAGAAATGACATTGAATTTAACTCCTCTTTAAATGGTATGTTTATCTTAATTTTAAAGCAGAGTCACAATATACTCTGAATTACCTTTTAAAGTTCTATCTTCGTACCACTTCAAATCCTATTTAAAAAAAAACACAACAGATTAAAATTATAGGAGCTTCTGTTTTCATACTGCTTTAATCTCATGATATAACTGCTTCAGAAGTGGTTTTTTTAAAATATAATTATTCAAATCGGAAAGTTCTAAGGTCAACAAATTTTGTTTTGGGGGTTCTTGGAGAAGAGACATGGTTGCAGGTTTTCCTGGAATTTTATTTGCTATTACTGTTAATATCTCAGTCTCTCATAGAACCAAGAGATCGGAAGTTCAGAGTGAAATGAGTTATATTTTTAATAGGCCTTTAATATTATTTTAGTGGCTAATTGAAAAATTATAATGTGGTGAGTTTACTGTTCATAGCATTAATTTCTCCAGTGGAGTTTATTGAATATGTCAGATGGTAAGTAGAGGAGGAAGCACCATAAGATGGATACGACCCACATATTTGTTGGGGTTTATAATCTATACTGTCTGAGAGAGAAAGCAGAACATTTGTAGCCCAAATGGTTAGATACTCAAGTAAGTTTGTATAAATGGGAAGGTGGGAAGAAAGATCTTAAAACAATATATTCTTCCTTATCTTTACTTACTTCCTTACTTTACAAAATTGTCTGGCAACTTGGGTCTTTTCTTCTCTGGTCCTGAGGCTGTCCCTGTAATTAGCGCTGGACACCACCCTGACCACCAAGAACAGCGTCCAGAACACCCTACGAAGAAAACTCTTTCTAAAATGCCCTCTATTTTTAATTTTTCTTCTTTTACTTCTTATCTTTAGCTACTCAGTAGAGTTGTGCTAGGTAGGACTGAAAGTGAGGCCAGACGAAATCATAATGATAGTGAGTAATAATAATTAAAAATAAAAATAATAGCTTCCTGCATTTATAGGAAACTTTCCAAATGACAGGGCTCTGTAAAACACTTTATATATGTTGTTTCTCCACTGGTTATAAATACACTCTAGCCACTAGGCCTGACTCTATTTCCTTTCACAGGCAAGATTTGCCAAAAAATAATTTGTACTATTTTATATCCTGACTTCCAGATGCTTTTAATATTTTTCCTTGTAAAAATAATGTATTTGTATGTATATACACATATATATGTAATTTAGAAATGTGTAAAAATTTAAAAGTGAAATAAAATGCATAATACAACCACCCAGATAGAAGCATTTTGATATATAGCTTTTAAAAAATTGTGATGCACATCCAATACATATGTACACATTGTTTATTCACAAGTGGATTCATTGTATTTGTTTGGTTTGTAAGTTTTTTCTAATAATCATCCATTAATATCTTTCCATAATGTTAGATAGTTAACCACATAATTTTTCATGGTTGCATGTTATCAGAAAGTATGGATGTGTTTTTTAATCAATCTTACCATTGAATATTTTGATAACTTTTAACTATGTTAATTTAACAAACATGCAGTACAAATATAATATTTGTTCACTTAATTCTTGTAAAACGCAATTAGGCTGTAACAATCTTACTGATAATGGTTATCCTTTTACTATTTCATAGATAAGGAAACTGAGGCACAGAAAGGTTAAGTAACTTGCCTAAGGTCACAGAGCTACTGAGTGGCAGATTTCAACTCAGCTTGTCTGGCTCTAGAGTGAGTGCTCTTAACTACTGTGATCTGGCTGCTATCATAAATAATGCTGCCATGACTTTCCTCATCTCTTAGTTTTCCTTAGGAAATCCCTAGAACGAGAATGCTGGTTTTTCAAACGCATTGGCAGTTGACCTTCAAAGAGTTGATACTTTTCTTACCCACAAGCTGTACATTCCAGAACTTAGATAACACTGTGTTATAATTTAAAATGAAATCTCCTGCTCTTTTAACTTGGATTTCTCATTTACAATGCTCTTAATCTAGTGGACTTTTTCCAGTCCTTTTGGAGCACTCTGTAGCGTTTGATAATATTCCATCACTCCCTCCTGCAACTCTCCCCGCTTTGGTGTGATATCACCCTCTGCGATCCCCTCTAACTTGTGTTAACATTCCTTCTCCGTCTCCTTTGCTGACACTTGTCTCTGCCCTCCTTTTTAATTTTAGTGTTTCTTAGCTCTCCACTTGATTCTCTTCTCATGTTGCAGCCTCCGTGGGAAATCTCATCCATTCCTTTATCTCATCCATGACTTTAATGACAATTTAAATGCTGATGCCTCACAAATCATTCTCTCTTTCCAGACATCTCCCCTAAATTCTAGACTTACACGTGTCAGACATCTTCGCCAGGGATATTCTCCAGTCTTTAAAAAACAGAATATATTTAAAATTGACCTCAACATTTTCCCCTAAACCTGTTCCTCATGTGTATTTACCATCTAAAGTCAACTTTACCGTCACACAACCAACATCCAATGTGAGGCTCATTCTAGACTCACACTGCAGTAGAGGGTAAGGATGACTAGCACTGATTTTAAATCAGGTAAATCTGGATTTGAACCTTACCTATGCGACTTGAAATCTGGATGACTGAAAAAGTTGCTTAAACTCTCTAAACTCCAGTCTTATTTTCTGTAAAATGAGGATAAAAATACCTACTCTGCAAGGCTATTGAGAAGATGAAATAGAATGGTATATGTTACGTCTGTTCTTACTGAAGTTCCTGATACACTAAAACATTTAATAAAGAATATTGCTATTTGGGGGAGGATGTCTTACCTCACACATCCCATCGGTTTCTAAATCCTGTTGTTGCGAACTCTGTAACTTCACTCCAACAATCCTTTCTCTCTTTACCATCCCTGCCGATAATGCCTACTTGGACCGAGTCACCTCTACCTCAGTGATTGCAATTTTTTCTAATTCAGTGGCCCTCCACCTTTTTTTCCCTGACATCAGCCCATAGGATGGGTGATGTTCACGTGTGTGGTTCATCCATCAGCCACAGCCAATGTGAAGGAGAATTCTAGAAACTTAGGCTGTAACTCCACTTCTTTCTTCCCAATGCCACTGGAATAAAAGTAAGAGTGACACTGTTAAAGAGGTTAACTTGACTCTGCTCCAGTGTATTTTACTCTGGGGCCAATCCGAGTACTGTACTTTTAGTAGCAAACTGCTGGCAGCACATCTGTGCGCAGCTCCATCCCGGCTGAAAGCATCGTGTGAACCAGCTTCCTTCACCAGTTGTCTCACCGCACGCTAGTCCCACCCTCCTCGCTGTCGGCAGACTGAGCTCCTTCTACTGCGTAGACTTTCCTACGTGTCCTGCATTTCCTGTGGGATAAAATGCAGCTCCCTTTGGGCCGGCACACAAGGCCCTCCAGACCTGGCCCTTTACAGCCTCCTCAGGCTTACCTCTCTCTCTACCCCACCTTGCATGTGATTCTTGAAACAGCAAGATAATGGCATCCCTCCCATCCCCACTCCTCATCTCACTGTAGTCTGCCTTAGACTCCGGATGCTCCCCTGAATGTGCCCTTCATCCTGAACACACGTGACCTAAGTACTACCAAGTCCACCAGGTATTTGCACTCAGTACTACGGACACTTTGAACATTCCCCTTCCTCCTGATTCTTTGGCTGCCCCTTCATAAATTGTATTTTTGGCTTTTTTTTCCAGCCATACTTCAATATTCTGCCTCCAGAACACTTTCCTATGCAGTTTTCTTTTCTTCTCTGTTTCTATGTTCTTTCTTTATATTCTACTATCTTTGGGAGATCCCTTTTACACTTTATGGTTTCAATTACCACCAGTAGGCAGAGGCCAACAGATCCTTTTTATTTCCCCCCTAAGCCTTACCTCTTTCCTGAACACTACATACCCAATTGCCTGTAGGACTTCCCCATTTGATGGTCTAGTAAGTGACATAATTACGCACAGTTTTTCCAGAAGGGACTTCATAATCCCCCCACTGTCCCAAATCAACCTTTTTCTCATAAAGTTGCACTGACACCATCCACACAACTTCTAAGCCAGACATCTAGGAGAATCTACATTTGACCTCTACCACTCCTCTTTGAGCCCTACATTTCAATCAGTTATCCTGTCTTGATTATGCCTCACTAATATCTCTCAGATCCTGCCACATATCTCCAAATCCATGGCAACACCTTAATCCAGGCTGCTATCATCTCTTACTTAGATTAATTTATCTTCTTCCTCCAACTTTGCTGCTCACTAATCCACCATCCTCCATACTCGACCAGTTATTTTACCTCAACTCAAATCTGATAATATAACCCTCATAATTTAAAACCCTTCAAGATAAAGTTCAAAGATTTAACATGATTGATAAGGCTTTCCAAGACTTGGATCTGGCCCCTCCCACCAGCCCAGATGACTTGCCTTGTTTACTCTCACACTGCATAGTCCAGCTATGTTGAGCTTTTTTCAGTTCCTCATGTCTTTTTTTGTCTGCATAGGATGCTCTCCTTCCCTACTCCCTTCCTTCGCCTGGCTCACTTCTACTTCAGAGCTCCTATTCTCCAGGGTTGATTGTGTCTCTCCACTGAAGATGTCTAAAGTCCCAGTACTTTCCATATCATTACATCACATTTCTTTACTAGAAGTTTTCATCGCATATGACTTCTAATAACTAAAATAGATTCAAATTGGGGAACAATAAAAATGTTATCAACATACTTTAAACTTTTTTCCTGGCCTAATACTTCATTTAAATTTTTTGGTGGGGAGGGAATTAGTTTTGTTTGTTTATTATTATTATTTTTAATGAAGGTACTGGGATTGAACCCAGGACCTTGTGCATGCTAAGCATGCACTCTACCACTAAGCTATACACCCCCACTTAGCCCAATAGTTTAAATGCACAATCATTCACCAGTTTTTTGATGTAGGGTTATGGCTTCTAAGTTGGAGATGGGTAGTTTGACTGAATACTTGTTGTCTTTCTTTATCCTAGTGCGCCATGTGTAAGTTTTAGTTTCACTTTATTTAAAGTGCAGTGATAACTTAAAATAGAGTGAGAAGTTAAATACATTTGCCAACCAATCTGAACGTAAAATTGAACAGATTATTAAGATTTTTTTCCTGAGTCTTTTCTGGTTGTCTATCCTTTACCTAATTTTGATAGAAATGTTTTTAATGATTCCTCTTTACTGACTCTTTCCAAAATATTCAACTTAATTTTCAGAGAAACTACTCTTTCATTTCACACTCTATTTCATCGAATTATGTAAGAAATGTTTAATTATGTTACATGGTTACAATAATAAGTCAACTGTCATAAATAGTTTGGGCATAAACACAACTAATTCTTGGCAAGCACGCAACTCAACCAATGAGAGAAGTGTGTAGGCTTACTGGAGCGTAGCCTACTGACTGTGAGCTTTCACTGAGCCCTGAATATTAATCAGTTTGTTTTGCCAAGGCAATTGATAGTATTAGTTAATTTGCCAAGTCAGTTAAGTGGAGGTCTGTTCAGAACGCTCTGTTAACAGAGGTGTCTCTCTTCCACATGTGAGTGTATATGCTGCATGTCTTAGAAACCATCTCTTTTTATTTACCACTGTTTACCACCATGTGCTGGGCACACAATAAATATTTGCTGAAGGAGTGAATATATTCATAAATAGGTAAAACATCTACTCCTCACAGCCTGTCCTTCCCCACTGTACTATAGTTCAAGCGTCAGCATCTTCATACAGCCTGACTTCCCTGACTGCTCTCCATCCTCCAAAGTGAAATGTCTGATTTTTCTTTTTTCTGCTTCCACTGTACTCTACATCTACTCCCAACGTACTACTTTAAAATACTCCTCCTAACATTTCATTTTATTTCTGTTTTCCTTCAATCTATTACTGGAAGGTAGGGAATGGTTTATATTTTTATACCTTATGTTTAAAATATAAGTGGCACATGCGGTATTTCCAAGAAAAAATAATTAAATAAATGAATAAATAGCTCAGCCGTGTACGTATTCTTGTCACCACTTTAGGTGAAGGAACAGAGCCAGAAAGATTAAAGAGCTTAAGTAACATTACAAAGCAAATAAATCTTGGGGTCTCCTTAGTCCATGGACCCCAAAGCTCATGTTCTCTTTCAACTCTGTGTCCTTCAATCACCTAGGAAGTTAAAACCTCTTCTAGGAATAGAAGTAAAGCATTTCCTGGCCTCGATCAATTCCTTTTACTTGCCAGCTAGTTGTGAATATTAATATTCTCTTTGCTTGATTTTTTTTTAATAGACTCACAGGTGAACTGCAAGGAGAAAGGGCAGGTGAAGAATGCTTAGGAAAAATCATACAAACCTGAGCAATGAGGTAGAGTATGTGTTCTGAATTAGAGGAATGTGGAAGTTGAGGAGGGAAAGAGATTATATAAAGCAAACTAGACCCAAGGGTAAAGATTTACCCTACAGCATTACTTAACCCATGGAATGAGAACATGTGTATAAATTATCCATGCCAAGGTTTCTCTCCACAGGGGATATTGTCTTTCCCATATGTGGTTTGGGAAGGTTTTCTAGAGTAGATTGATCCCAAGTGGTATCTTGAATGATAGGAAAAAAATAAGGCTTAGTGTTTGGAAAAAGAGAACTAATTTGCAGTCTGAAAGGCCCAGTGTTATTGAAGGAACTGACACAGATTAAAAAAAAAAAAAGGCAAACCTGGATGATGAACAGAGGGAAGAAAAAGCCATTGCAATGCTGTAAGCAGTAGATAAATCTCCGCAGAATCAAGGGAAGAAAGACAGAACATCTTTCTATTAAGGATTTTCCTGGACCTCCAACTCCACACCACTGACTTTTGCATTCATCTTTGATTTTGTCCAAATCAGACTTGCCTGATACTCATCCTAGTTCTACAGACATTATAACTTATGTAAAATCTTAGTTCTCAAACTCTTGGCTTCGTATCTTAGAAAATTTAGACCTGAAATCAATTCTTCAGTTTCCTAAACACGTATATCACCGGTTTTCTTTCAGTATACTTAATCGTGTAGTGGTTCAACAGCCTTTTGTGTTTCACCACAAATTCTTTCATATACTTTGATTAAAACACATCCAGGACATAATACTATCTTTCCTACTGCTACTTGCTTTTAGTTTTATTCAGCAAAGATATGCATCCCTGTGGTCACTTAATTCAATATCATTATCTCTGAAACATCATCACTTTTATTTTTCTTTACTATTTATAAATTATTTCTCAATTAAAAACTTTTGGTCTTTTTAAAATTGAAGTATAGTTGGTTTACAGTGTTGTGTTAGTTTCTGGTATATAGCATAGAAATTCAGTTATACATATTTACATACTTTTTCATATTTTTTCATTATAGGCTTTTACCAGGTATTGAATATAGTTCCTTGTGCTATACAGTAGGACCTTGCTGTTTATCTATTTTATATATAGTAGTTAATATCTGCAAATCCCCAACTCCCAATTTATCCCTCCACCCTCCTTTCCCCCTCTGGTAACCACAAGTTTGTTTCCTATATCTGTGAATCTGTTTCTGTTTGGCAAATTGTCTCATTTTGTCTCATTTTTTTTAAGATTTCACATATAAGTGATATCATATGGTATTTTTCTTTCTCTTTCTAGCTTACTTCACTTAGTATGACAATCTCTAGGTCCATCCACATTGCTGCAAATGGCATTATTTTATTCTTTTAATGGCTGAATAGTATTCCACGGTGTGTGTGTGTGTGTGTGTGTGTGTGTGTGTATCCCCCACATCTTCTTTATCTAATTATCTGTTGATGGACACTTAGGTTGTTTCCATGTCTTGGCTATTGTAAACAGTGTTGCTGTGAACATTGGGGTGCATGTATCTTTTTGAATTAGAGTTTCCTCCAGATATATGCCCAGGAGTAGGGTTGCTGGATCATATGGTAAGTCTATTTTTAGTTTTTTGAGGAATCTCCATACTGTTTTCCATAATGGCTGCACCAAAGTACATTCCCACCAGTAGTGTAGAATGGTTCCCTTTTCTCCACAACCTCTCTAGCATTTATTGTTTGTGGACTTTTTAATGATGGTCATTCTGACTGGTGTGAGGTGATACCTCTTTGTAGTTTTGATCTGCATTTCTTTCATAGTAGTGATATTTACCATAAATTCTTAATCCACAAGCAAGCTGGGTCAGTTTTCTCTCACTTCCCAACTATCAATTCACTTCAGTCACTTTACCACAAATTTGCTTTTCCTAAAATCAAATTGTCTATCTTCACTGAAAATTAAAAATGCAAAATTATCTAATAACATAATGTCATTATAAAGATCATCTCAGTATATTTTATCTACATATTTTATCCCTGGATCATCACTTATTAACTCTGTAGATTTAGGCAAGCCGTTAAATCCTTTTAAGTCTCTTGTTACCCCATCTAGAAAATGGGGTGGACAATAGTATCTACATAATGTGACTGTTTTGAGGATGAAATACGAAAAACATGGAAATCACCACCGTGACTCTCACATAACTTAATAAAAGGTAGCTGTGGTGGTTGTTATAACACAGGATTATTTATACAGTTGAGTTTCATTATTAGGATAGAGCCAAGACTTGCTGCTGAGCCCTTGAAATGTGGCTTATGAAATGTGGCTAGTCCAAATTCAGGTGGATTATAAATGTGAAATACAAACTGGATTCTAAAGACTATGAAAAACTAATATGGTAAAACATCTCCTAAGTTTTTATATGCTGTCATGTTGAAATGGTAATATTAGATATATTGGGTTCAGTAAAATACATTAAAATTAGTTTCACTTTTAAAAGTAGCTACTAGAAAAAATTTAAATCACATATATAGCTTGTATTTGTGGTACATTACGTTTCTGTCGCTCAGCATTGTGATGGATAATAATCACAAACTCATGAATGGGTTTAGTTTTACCTAAAATTCCTGCCATAAAATTTCTATTTCAGGTGAAACGTTGTCATTCACAATGAACTTTATTAATTCTTATAACATAGACATATGTTAAATATTTTGAAATCTTTTATAAAGTATAATAGATGATGTTCTCTCTTAGGGGATGAATAATCTATCAATATATTACAACGTGAAATTCTTTCTGTATTGTATTTGTTAAATGTCCTTCTACATTGCCTGTGAAAGTAGTAATACTGGGCATCATATATTTTATGTATCCAGTTAATTTATAGCTGTGTGCATAGCTGAAGATTTGTACGATAATAAATGGGAAAACTTCGTTAATTTTACTACAAGGCATGTAGGTTACCAGAAGATCAGTAATAGATTGTGGTTAAAAAG
The DNA here is from genome assembly GCF_036321535.1 of Camelus dromedarius. Classification (NCBI taxonomy): domain Eukaryota; kingdom Metazoa; phylum Chordata; class Mammalia; order Artiodactyla; family Camelidae; genus Camelus; species Camelus dromedarius. The sequence continues at coordinate 62,556,106 of NC_087439.1, read as the reverse complement.
TGGTCCCAGAGAAGCCTATGTAAGTAAAAGAGAGCATCTAAAAGCTGTGTCGGGATATAGGGTTGTTCTATAACTGTACATCCTGCCTTGGTGTGACCTTGAACATCATCTAACTATGATGAAACCCCCGCCCCCAGTCATGTGATTAGCTAGTTGTGGAGAAAAAAGGCTTGAATAAATAAGTTCACCAAAAGCCTCATGATGAAGGCCTCTGTTTCTGTCTCTGTAAGCTGAGATGAAACCTCTGGCTCAAAATAAGATGCTGCCACATGGCACATTCAAATAAGTGCACATGTACACCTATATTTTTACACATACATGCCACATTTATAAGAGAACATTTTTTCGATATTAGACTACTGCCTACATCACAAAGAGGAACAAGAAACTGTTGAAACCTTCATGAGAGAAGGAGACACACATGGCTAGACCCCCTCCCCCGCCATCCCGGCTGAGCTATAGGGTGACTCACTCTCTGGCCAAGCGGTGTTCTGTGTTTGTGTCTGTTTGAAGTCTCTGGTTCTGCTCTTTGTTTCTCTTAGACACATTCAAATTCAGAGGAACTTAAAACTGAGGTAGATTTCCCTTAAAATTCTTCTGTAACATGATTTCCACCTAACTTTTTAGTTATCTTTCTGAGAACCTCCCAACAGAATTTTCAAAATCTCTCTTAAATACCACCTTTTCTGTGAGACTATTCCTGGCCCTTCTCCCGGGACCTGTGTTTTGACTCTTGATCGCAACTTTTCTTTATAGTCACTTGTGTAGATCTCATTCCTTCTACTGTTTTATGCATTCCTTGACAAAACTCTTCTTACACTTTAACCCCTTGAGTTTGACTTTAAAGTTTGCTTTTTTTTTTACTGAGCAGTCTCCTAGGTGACCTCCACTCTGTGGTTTCATATTACCACATACACGTCATATTGTGTGAAATACCAGTATGATATCCATGTGGGGTTTATAGAAACGTAAGCTCAAATCTCTCTCCTGATACTAACTCAGTATCTTTAACTTCCTACTACACATCTCCACTTGGCTGTTACACTGGTATTTCACACTCAGCATGTTCAGTTATATTCCCCATCTTTCTACTCTTCAAATCTGTTTCTCCCCTGGTGATGTTAATGTCGGTAAAGAGTACTACCATGTACCTACTTTCCTGACTCAGAAACTAGGGTACCATTCTTAATTTATCCCTCTTCTTCACTACCTGCATACAGTTACCAGTGCAGCACTTCGACCTTTTACGTATGTTTGGAGTCTAAGCACATCTGTCCATTTCCAGAACACTCCCATAGTATCAGCCACCACTGTCTTTTCCCAGGATTTACCGCAGCAGCTCCTACTTCCAGTCTGGCTCCCCCTCCAACCTAATCTCATATTAAAACCTGAACAGTTTTGCAGATCTAGCCATGTCACTCTCCAATAGGACCTTCATTGGATCTGGTTTTCCTTGATATAAATTCAAATTCCTTTAATTAAAAAAACAAAGCCCTAATATCTGACTCAAGTCATCTCTCCAGTTTTCTCTTGCTGCGTCCCTATTCTCATCCTGTACTCCAGCCATATTGAACCTGCAGTTTCCTGAAGGTGACCGTTCATATTTATTGTCTCTGTCACCTTTCTCTGATTTTGTTGTCCTCTCTCTCCTGTCCGTCTGTCAGTTTCTCTCCACCCTCCTCTCCAGGAGTTTGTAGAGGTCTTCTCTCTGCTGACGGCACGCTTTCCATCTTACCTTCCCACTCTTCCACAGTCATCAAATTTACTTCGATTTATCATTTTGAACTTAGCTTAGATGTCACCAGGATGCTTTGTCTCACTCTAGTGCTGCATTAGTTCCCCTTCTATTTATTTTCATAGTTGTTAATTATAAATGTAAAAGTAAAATGCTATCATGTTTTACTCCTATTTGTTTCCTTCTTCACTGTAAGATAATTTCCTTGAGTCCACAGACAGTGTCCTCTTCAATATGATGTCCTGAGCACCCAATCTGACATATGGGAAGTACTGAATAAATGAATGAGCTCCCTATAGTATGTAGTAAAGTGGCCTGCCTGCAGCAGGCATTCTAATCCCTCAAGTTTTTGATGATCTGACTAATGAACTGATGATCTGACTGTAATAGGAACCAAACAGACACAAAAGGAGGAGATAGTATAGAAAGGACAGGGACAGAGCTTATGGCCTCCTCAAACCTTCCAAGTAGACTCAAATGTAATGCTCAAAACAAAATCATTGGCACATTCTGTTCTCTTAAAGCCTCATCCTACAGGCTAATTCTGTAGACATTTGCTTAAACTTCTCCAAGGACACAAAGTGACCTTTCCAAGAATCCCAGAATAAGGAATGTTCACAGGGCCAGAATCCTAGAATGAAAATGGGACTATGTTGCTTCACACTTGTTTCTTGTTCTTCTAGAACTATTTACCAAGTAATTTCTTCAGGGTTCTCAAAAGAAAAAAACAAACAAACAAAAAAACCCCAAAAAACCCTTAACGTCTTCAAATGATGATAATTTACTCCCTTCACCTTGACAGAATCAGGTTTAAATCTAGGTTTTAAAATGTATACATTCTTTCATAACTATAACTTCTAATTATTCTGTTTGATATTAATAAAATGATCAAAGATATTTGATATTAATAAAATGATCAAAGATATTTGTGACACTGAGACCTATATGTAGGCTAACTTAGCTTATAGTGAAATATCAAAAGGCCTTCTGTGCCATGAATTAGGGATTACTACATATAAATCAGGCCTGTTTTCTACAGTGATAGATGGAGTGAGACAGGTCATTCACTCTTACTGTCATTCAGATGGCCAGTGATGTAGCTGTCCTTGTTTCTCCAAATTAGTTTTATCATGGAGTTCTGCCATAATAGCTGGACAAATGGGATGAATTTAGATCTCACAGACCAAAACAGATTTAGAAGCGAAAGCTCTTTTCCTTTCCCTGACTATTGCATTTGTAATTTACAAGGGCTCAAGAGTGAAAATAAGTCTTACTTAAAAATAAGAAAAGTAGAAAAAGTCTTTGCTTCTGAGAAATACAAGGGTTATTTATAGCTCAGCTTCCAAAGCACTAAGGAACAGCAGATAAATAGGAACCAGAGAGTTTACAGATTTAAAATGTAAAAAGTGAACACAGTATACTAGTTGTACCTTAAGCCTGTGCTGCTATATTATTGTAGGTAACACTCGCTGTCCACCAGCAGCTGACTGAGAGATGACCATAACTGATGCGTGGACATGCTGGGTTACCATGGGACACTAGCATTGCCCAAAGCAACTTGTAAACCCCTGTGTGGTGACTAACGATTGAAGTTGGGTTATACACACATTGGAAATGTGGCTGGCAGGGCATACTGACACTAATATAAGCCACATGATCACAGAAAAGAAAACACATAGCTTCCATTATCTTGGTCATTTCTGGAGACTTTTTTTTTTTAACTGGGATAATTGTGCTATGTTTTCTGAGTCATATACAAGAGTATAACATAACTCACCCAAGCATATCTAACATACTTCATCTTAAAAAAACTACAACATTAAGATAACCTATATTGATAGAATGATAGCAAATTTTTACATAGCCTCAAACTCACCACACTCTTCTTTAGTGTTGTTTCCTATAGGTTAGAAAATATGAACCAGGATAAAGGACTCTAAGAAGGGTTAAAATATAGCACAAATGGACATATTAATAATGCTGAAAAATGTCATATTGAATATAGTGGCAGGTATCTCAAGATGATGATTAATTTTTAAAAGGTCAAAAAACATTTTTATAACTAAGGCACAGGATTTTATTTTTTTTTTTTAGCATACTATAGTTTAAATAGATACCATCATGTGTCCATTTTAGAGTTTCAATTAAAAACAAGAACAGTGTAAGGGGTACACTAACATAGTGCTAATTCAAAAGAATTAGGCAACAACTCACTTCACATCTAAAAGACCCAAGAAAGCTACTTAAATTCCTCTTGGCAAATAAAGTGCCTGTTGTCCCTTTACCTGTGCCTGAAGCAGTTTTTCTCATGCTTATTTTGCGATCAAGTGATCACATTTTTAGCTGTAATCAGACTTGTCAAAACATTAAAGAAGAAAGCAGAAGACGCTAGGCTTTTACTTCTAGCTTGGAAAATATATTAATGTTATACGTTGGGATAGCCAAGCTACCATTTGTTAGGATGACTACAAAGTGATTTGGCCAAGAGTTTGGAAAAACATGAGTCATTTGCTGCCCCAGTTTTTCCTCCCTTGAGTGTTATCAAATGATAGTTAATACACATGCATGTTACAATCTGATGCAAATAAATAAATAAGACACGAAGGGTGGGTGAGGTCGAGTGGAAAGACAAAGGATAGACTGTTTGAAGGCCAACATATCAGTTACTCACTTACATTGTAGAAGTAAGACAAGGAGAACATGATGGTAGGCGGAACTACAGCAGCCATCCCTGAAGACTGGGGAAACTTGTCAGATCAAGGCCAAAAAATTCCAGTTGGTTGTGCATGTCTCATTCCTGAGGGTAGACAACATGAAGTCAGATTTTATCATAAATACATCGCTCACTTCACAATGGCTAGAGTTGCAAATGGGGGTAAATCTTGGAAACTCCCTTACACTACAGAATTAACAATAAAATGGTAAATTAGTAGATAGGTTTTAGCACCTAAGAAGAATAATAAGCACAGTGTCCAGGCCACTCACTGAATTTGGAAGACATAAGACACTGACAACTTATCACTGCAGACACTTGGATATCATGGCCAGGGCTTCCAGTACTGATAACTTTGTATTACTCAGTCAGCTCAAGGTTTTTAAATAGAAAGGAGTTGGGAAACAAAGTGCAAATATTGGAAGTTATGTTCTGCAATAAAGAAAGCAAATGAGCATGAGGATATGGATAGAATGATTTAGAAATGGGCAAAGAACCATTAATTACAGAGGAAACTTGGTAAATAGTCAAAGGCCCACATTTATTTAAATTAAGTATAAAAGTAGTCTTTAGAAGACCATGTTTAAGATAATTTATCCACTTTGAAATTTTCCACAGAAAAGTTTAATTCCAGATTATTTTTGCCCTGCTACTTAATGCTGTCTTTCTCAGCCTTTCTGATTGTGTCAGTGAGTTTACTTGGAATCATTCTGTTTAAAAATCACAGTAAGCAAAACATTACTTAGAAGGTATGTCTGTTGAGACATTATTTTTTGTTATCACTTTTGTAATATTTGCTGTCTTGTCTGTTCAGACTGATATAACAAAATACCACAGATTGGGTAGCCTATAAACAACAGAAATTTATTTCTCACATGTCTGGAGGCTGGAAGTCCAAGATCAAGGCACCAGTATGGTCCATTCTGGTGAAGGCCCTCTTCGCGGTTCACAGCTGGTGTCTTCTCGCAGTGTCCTCACACAGTGGATGGGACTAGGGAGCTCTGTGAGGTCTCTTCTGCAAGGGCATTAATCCCATTCACAAGGGCTCCACTCTCATGACCTAATCACATCCCAAAGACACCACCTCCTAAGACCATCAAATTGGCATTAGGATTTCAACATATGAATTTGGAAAGGGGGGAACCACAAACATTCAGACTATAGATTTCCTATTCCCCTTTATCAATGAGGCTTACCAAGCAAATGCTGAATCAACTTCTTGTGAAGATAAAACACTGGACTAAGTACACCAAGAATAAGACTCTAGTTTTAGCCTTTTCAATTATCGGGGGTGTTTATGAGCAAAATCACAACCAACCTGACGTTATTTCCTTATTAATACAGTATCAGGTACCCTGCACTTTCCATGAGAATTTTGAAAGTCAATTAAGTCCACTAACAACAATGCTAATTTGTAAAGTATTTGTAAAAAGGGCATTGTTAAATCTCATATATTCTAGTTGCATTAAATTACTTATATTCAAAGAGATTATATTTCAGATTAGTGAATCAGATTGTGATAAAGGGAAGAACAGAGAGCAAGTGGTACAAAAGGTTATCAAGAGAGGAAAGGAAAAAAAAAGGTTGGTGTGGACACAGACGAGGGAGATGAGAAAAGAGCTGGAAAGAGATGTAGATGAATGACATGACAGAATGAGAAAAGACAGGGAAAGGAGGGGGAAAATAGGCAAGAAAAGAAGGCCTGAACTGGGATATTCTGCTTCCAAGCTACACATCCACCTCTACTGCTCTAACAGCCAAATGACCTACGTACCCCCCCATCCCTATTTTGAATGGAGAATGTCAGAGTTAGAACTTCCCCCAACATTTGCAAAAGCTGTATGGGCCCTTTTAAGCTTTTATATCCATCAAACAAGAACCAGTATGTGGGCCCAGGAAACTAATACAATACAGACTTCATTCCTGTTCCCTCATAGTTAAATTCTCCTGCATCCCCATCAAGGGATTTCACAAAACACTCCCAGAGGAGACAGCTGATTCTGATCCCAGCCTCCACCATGTGAGATAAAATGACAACACTGAGTGACTCCTGCCTCTTTAGTCATAGGCTTACTTACCTAAGGCCCAGTAGAGCCCCAGATGCACACCCCTACCTTACTTCCTTTTTACCTTTGGTTCTTCCTGTGCATTTAAAAATCTTGCTTCTTGGCATATGTTCCAGTTGGTCAGATGATCAGGTTCATACAGCTCTTTTAAGGGTTTCTAGAACAAACAACTCAACACCGACATGGGCAGTCACTATTTTTACTGTTTTGAGGGATTTGTCCTGTGCTTGACAAAAGTTCCGGTTAGAAGCACTTGGTCATATGTAAGACATATTCTGGGATTATAAAGCAGCAGTAAGGACAAAAAGAAAAAGTAATATTCCTTTTTCAAACTGAGCATATATTTTCTGGGATCTCCCTCTACTCTTCCCCATTTTTATATGGGGTTATGGGCACTTTATCCTCTTTATCAATTCCCCGCATCTGCTAGTTAGGCTAGTTTGTGGAAGCATCTCTCTCAAGTTTTGTGTCAAACCAGAGAAAAACAGCAAAATTCAATTTCATGAGTTGTTATACTTGTTATCTCTAGTGAGAAGTTAAAAAAATCACATGGGGAACTGTTAGTAGGGCTATTAACAAAACATGAGGTTTTGTTGAAAGTTTAATGGGTCCATCTTTGTACCCCTAATAGCAAGAGGCAGAGTTGCTAAAATGCTAAATGAACTCCCTTCGCCAGGTGGCTCACACCCCAGGGACAGCCCCTTGGCTTGAGCATGTTGATAAAAAGTCTTACAAGCATAACAAGTTTTCAATTATTTATCATTTCTCTGACCCTGCTGAAATGGAAAAATCAAGAATATACGGCATGTTTAAAAAAATCTTCATTTTCCTTTCATCAATACTATAAACCAGGAGAACTTGATGTTTCTTGCTGATCATGAAGGGGAACTTCATAAACTTAACATTAAAGAGTAATTTGTTAAGTTCATCCCTTTTTGTTTTTAACCTTGCTACTTCATTTGTTTGCACTTTTCCTCCATAAGTTAGGTTAATTAAAAGATGGGCAACAAGTAAAATTTCACTGGAATTTGCAGCATTTTTCATTCTGTGTTGTGTAGGGAAGTGAAATTACTGAGGAATGTGATAAATAGCCATAAAATTCTATAAATACTTTTTGATGAAGAAAATTTTTAATAGCTATCTCAAATATGATGGACTTGGTGTGGGGGATGAATAATAGGTAAAGCTAAATAATATGAGTCTGCAAGTCATATGTGCCCTTTTACATTTATAGTTATGAAGGTATTTGTAACAGAACAAACTTCTCATATAAAGAAATCTATTTGTAAATTCTGAGAAGATTATAACTCACATAGTGCTGAGATACATGAGGCAGAACAGACAACCCATTTTTGCCAATGTCACTGACCAATCTCTATGATTTGATCCTTAGTTTAATCTTCGTCTGACTCCTAAGAGATGCTAGTTTCTAAGATGGTTATTGATCATTACTTGGACTGCTTGTGTAATTCACAACGTACTTTGGAGCAAGTCACAACTTTCTTCCCACAGGTCTTTTTTTCTCATATAAACAGGGGATAGGCTCTGACATACATACCTTTTCAGATTTAAGGGTAAAATAAGATAGGTATGAAAACTGCCTGAAGAGAAAAGAGATCTCATCCTTAATGAATCAGAGAATACTTTGTTCTCTACTCTGGCGGACTACATAGTAATGGTGAAGTTTTCTGATCTCACACGTATCCAAATCTCTGGGTCAGGGAGTGTGACACGTATACACAGTGGCCATGAGAACTTAAGCTTGATGTGTTTCCACAGTTTTCTGGGTTTGAAAGATGTGTTTGTGTACAGAATTTTCACCAGAAAGTTTTTATAGCAAACTTTTTATGTCAGAAGTTTATTTTATTGGTAAAATATTAAATAATATACAGAATTAAAAACTGCACTTACACTTCTGAGAAGAAATAAATCTTGGACAAATTATATGCTTGTTCCTGAGATTCCCTAAATTTATTCCAGTAGCTGTGCACTCAGACAGTACAAACCTTTATAATATAATCCTTTTCACAAAGTATTACAAAGTTTCTGCAGCTTCTTTAGTTGTACACACATACAGACACACACTCACACATGCATATACAACACTCATACACGTATACACAATACCCACATACATGCACGGAACATGTATGTGTGTGCATTAAAAACAAAGAAAATACAAGTCCCACATTTTAGTCTGCAACGATAAAACTGTTAGCGGAGGTCTCAAATTGGTATATAGCAGAGTGACTTGTCACTTAGCTGCAAAGACTGTTTCAGTATTTCCATAGTAAACCTCATTTTCTGAGGTATGGAATTTGAGCCTTAAAAAACTGCATTACACTGAGCAAACCTGACATACAAGGTCTGGAATTTTAAATTTACATATATATTTATATATATATTTCTTTTTTTAAACAATAGTTTTTATTTTCCCAAATTATTAGTTTGAAAAAAATGAGGTTTACTGGTTTGACCTATTTTTTTTTTTTTTTTTGCTTCTAAAACTCAAAATATCCTAGAAACTGTCAAGCAATTAGTTTTTAAAGTAGTCTAATTACCTTTGGTATTGTTAAAGAAAAAAGAAATCTAAAATGGCCAAGACACATACTATACAAATGCAGTAACTGCCTTTAAAAGAAATGCCAAATAAATGTTATCTTTTAACAAAACATGTATTTACATTACAGCAGTTTTACTACAGGGACACAGGTATAAAAAAAATCAGCATACAACATATAAATATGTATGATACGAAAAATACCTCTTACTTAAGTTTGTATGAAAACAGGAGTGTTCCAAATATTTCTTAAAAATTTTCTCCAATAGGTGATAGGTAAGTGTTTAAAATTGAGCTAAGTGCTTTGCTTTTATTTTTATGTTCATTTCCAAAAGAAGAAAAGTGAAATAAAAAAAAATTAGGTCCTTAATTTAAAACATTGGGCAAGGGTCTAAGAGGAAATTCAGTAGTTAAGAACTTTAACTTTAGGACACATTTCTCAGGCAAAAGATTACCAATTTCAATGAAAACTTAGCCTAAATAAAGATACCATGAGATTAGACTGGTGGTTTCCACATTCTCTAATCTTTTTGACTGTGGAGTGTTTTTCTCTTTGCTTGGTGTGTCCTTAACATACCATGATTTTCAAGGGTTTCTTTTCGTCTTTAAAGAAAGAATAAGAAAAATAACCATAGTTTTTAAGACTTCAAGGAAAGTATTGCACTTGTACAGAAAGGAAAGAAAAGCATCTTCTAAACTAAACAGCAGAAGCAATCATTCCGGGATTGCAAATAACACATGGTCTAAAAGGTTCCACTATTAAGAGCAAATGTGGAGCCTGGGCAGCCCCCTCTGAACCTGGAATATTATTATAGTAATGTTAAAGCATCTTCCCCCAACTGGGAGATAGTTAAGACTTTTTGCTTTAGATTTTTAACATCTTTCTAGCTTCTTGCAAAAAATTGTTTAATCTCTCATAATACACATTTTAGGAGGAAAACCAAATCAGAACACAAAATCCAGCAAAAGAAGGGAAAGCAAACACACCATATTATTATGATTACGTAATCTCTGAAGTCATATTTTAGATACCCAATATTTGAAAGTGAAAGTAACACAAGAGTTATATACCTTACTAGTTTTAATCCAACTACTTTTTTAAAAATATAAAACTACACTTGAGTATAAAAATATGTCAGGAGATTATACAGCCAACGAAAATCACACACACACAAAATTAAGACTTAAGAGATCTATGAACTGGAAATAAGAGTTGACCTAATCTTCAAACTAGTAGGGGGAAAGAGACAGAGACGTCCAGAGACAGTGATTGAAGGGACATAGACAGAAAGAAGAAAAAAGGTGGGGAGGAGTAGACAAAATCTAAGAGATCACAAAGAACTTTGTTACACAGAAGGGGAAGTGATTTATGTTCAAAATCTGAGAGTGCTTGACAGTCAAAATGTTTTATCACAGTTTCAGAAATTGAACTACTTTAAAAAAAGCCAACACAAAAGAATAAAACAACAAAAAACAAAACCCAGAGTCCTTCCCTTGTTACAGTGTATTCATTAAAAAAAAAAAAAATCCATTTCCAGTAAATTAAGTAGAATCCTGATAAATGCATAGTCAGGGATTCAGTGACCTCCACCCGTTCAAGAAGCTTTTTTTTTACTGTGTCACTTGAGGTAATTTGAAGGGCCCGATTAACTGCAAACTGGCTTATCTGTACCTATATGAAATTTTATGCTGTACTTTACGTGACTTAGCAGAGGGCCTCTACATTTTATATTTTATTCACAATAAAAAGGACATCTTAGAAAAGTAGTCATTCACGTACCACTCTCTGTATGGGATAAAGATTAATTCACAACAGATCTACACAGAAAATACACAAATGCAATGTTATGGGAGAAAAACCCATAAACAGAATTGGGAACTTACTTCTAAGAGTGCGTGTGAAAAATATCCACAAACAGTACAGCAAGAGAAAACTAAAAGGCTAGAAATATACATAAAAACCTTATGGAAATTCCAAAATTTTAGGTTTCTGCAATAAATGTAAAAATATTCAAGGTGTCATTATTTGGCCTAGCAGTACACTATGATAAAAAGAAGCACTAGCATATCACAGCTTCTTGGTCATGTGACATTTGCTTTGTATAACAAACAGCTTTTTTTTTTTTTTTTTTTTTTAAAGCTGTCATATCCTAACACGTCCATTGCAGGTAATACACAACCATGGCAGGAAACCATCTGAGATTATTCTCTGGAGAATGGCAATGTGATGAGACTGTTCAGTTTTGTTTTGTTCAAGGAGAATTAATTAACTGCTTTTTTAAACATTGTTTCATAAAACATGAACAGATTAGAAGACAGAGGTCTAAGGCTAGCAGACCACTAGTCTATAGATGGAATTCCTAAACAATACTGTATTTTATTGACCAAAAAATTCCACTAATAAAGCCTTGTACAATGCTAGGCCTTATTCTTCCTTAAAAACAAAACAAAACCACACACCATCATGCAATCCACAGCTAAAATTTCCCTCTACCTCATACTTTGTCTGCATAATCTTGTAATGGTGTTCAGAAATACTCTCAAACTAAAAAGATACTAAAATCTGGTTTCAGAGTTTCCTTTTACTTTAAGCAGATGCGCTGAAATGGAAGTCTCTGTATTGGAAATTCCTCTAACAGTTTTGACCTAAGGACACTAAGATGAGTTATATAGTTATCAATTTTAAGTGATTTTTAAAAACACATAATAAAAGTGTTGCAGAGCTACAGCAGCTAACCAACACTCTTTCAATGCATTTTAAAAAGGCACCAATATAAATAAATTTTATAAGTATTTAATACATTAAATTCAGGATCTTAAGACCAGTTACTGTATATTTTAATTATTTTGCAGAAACTGGAGGTTTAAAACATTTCTAAGATAACTTTCATATATACAAACTTCAATTTCACCCCAACTCTTTTTCTCTTTTGTATCTGGGGGATTTTCTGATTTAGAATAATTTTCATACAGACATTACTTACTAAAATAATATACAAAATATAACTAAAGGTGACCATAAATGTAAGGTATCCCTTTTTTTTGTAAAATGAACAGTTCAAAGTTAAAAAAATAATGTAGCCAGTACCTCTTATAATCTAAGTTCTGTCTTGAAGCCAGGGGCATACAGGTTTTTGTATTTTTGCAGCCTTTTCTGTTCTTTTTTTCCACCAGAAGGAATCACTTTAACAATAACATTTGGGAAATAGGTAAAACATAATTTCCATCTAAATGCCTTCACTGATGTAAATTTTGTCAAACATTTATAAAGTATCATAAAAACTCCATGGTTTTTTAAGGGGTACAACTGAGACACAAAAACCATAAATATAAATAATACCAAGCCCATGAAAACATTCTTGTCTTTCTCCACTTGCCAACAAGTAAAAGTTTCTTTTCTGTATTTTCTTCTTTTTCTGTATTTTCCTATTCAAAAGCAATTTTTGTTTTTTTGGTTTTTTTCACTTTGCCTCTCTCTCTCTTTTTTGATTGTTTTGTTCTGGAAGTAGATAGTAAAGACTCAAGGTTTTCAAGGTTTAAGTTTAATAGTTGCAAATAGGCCTAAAGACGTGTGTGTGTGTGTGTGTGTGTGTGTGTGTGTGTGTACGTGTACGTACTACGATGTATGCATACAACTGTTTGTATGTATGCAGGAGAGACAACCTCTACTTTGGAAGCAATCCTGAACGCTAGTCTCATTCTCCCATTTTGTCCCTCCAGAAGAGTCTCAATGGAATGTTTCAATAACTCGAAATCTCTTCCAATCTGTTTATTGGTCACTTTCGCTGTTTTCAAAAGCCAGATTAGAATGGCTTTTTAAAAGAGAGAGGCAACACATTTCTCTAACAGGAGCTGGAGATAAAATTTTGGGCAAAATTAGGGCAAAGCAGTGTGATGAATTTCTGGATTTTTGCCAAACTGGAAAATAGAGAGGGCTAACCCATTTTTATGCCCCTCAAATACTCTAATGTGAAATCTCACCTAAACGGGGCATATCATTGTTATGTAAAACTTGATTTATTTGGTGTCTGACCCTCGTATTTATTTTTAGGTGCTACAACCTTGCACGTTTTCTTTTGTGAAGAAGAGGCATGCAAATATAGCCATCCAGAGGTTCCCAGAAAGCACTGTGTCCACAAAAATTCTGTTTCACCTACACATCTGAGTTGACTTTGTCCTCATTTGTCCCTGCCACACCCTGAACCATCTTTACCTCTATTTGTTCCCCAGACCATGAAGCTAAGAAAGTACAAGTATACAACCGTAGCAAATACACTCTCAAAAGTATTAAGTCCCTTCAATAAAAAAGATTTTCAAAAAGATGAAGTCAGAAAAGGAGAGTGCACTAGTACTGTCTTCATGGGGGCACTATACAACTCTCTAGGTTCACCTAAATTCAATTTCACCCCAGGGCAGGTAGGAACATGATTGTTCTGGAAAAAACTGGAAAAAAATATTATACTGGAAAAAATAATAGTAAGCAGGAAAAAAATTCTAGATGATGCCAGCAGAAATTCACACACAGCCAAAGTTATGAACATATTGACTCTCATCCAAATGTTTCCTGAAATTGTACTAAAACACAAAATCACTAACCTTAAATTACTTATCTTCCTCCAAAAGGAAAAAAAAATAAAAAAGAAATTCCAATGATTTATGAGTGGTTAGGGTAGGTGAGGTGTGGGAGTCTCAAAGACACGCTTTACCTTTGAATACACTGTATGTTCACAACGTAGTAATGTACCAAAGCATGCAGAGAAATAGAAAAAATGACAGTTGATATTCTATTTAAAACATTTCATTCCTCTGTTTTAGTGCATTCTCTTAGATTTAAAGGAACAGTTTGGACATTTCTCCAAAAATAATCACCACAGGGGCTAGTAAAAGAGAGTTGTAACCATTTTTGCCTAGCTCTAGCTGTGTTAGTGCTTAGAAGTTGCTTACATAAGCAGATGGTAAACTAGAAAATGAGTGAAGAACAGTATGGGGGCCAGATTTGCTCAACTGTCCATAGTTGTCTAGTCTTGCTACTTCTCACATAATTCTGTATTAAGAAACACAGTTTCAGCAGCCCATTTAAGATTTTTTTTTTAGAGCAGTTATCAGTTCCTGCTTAACAGAATTTCAGTATTCATAAATGGTTGTCAGATAATCCAGTCACGGTCAGGCCTGTCCTCCCTAAAAACAAGCAGTGAGTTCTCCCTCCCAGGGTGTCCCTCAAAGTGATCTGAACCCGTTTCATTCAGTTTTTCCCCCTCTAACGCTGTGCGACTGCAAAGAAAAAACAGGGCACCCATGACATTAAATTCTGTACATGAAATATGGCAACCTATGCATGAATTAAAAGAAGAAAGTCCTGTAGTCAGGGATTGAGATTCATTTCTGACAAGAATTTATAAATAGTTGCATGTTTTCGGGACAGAAAAATGTGCAGAACGTGGACATTTTAGCTTGGAGGTTCAGTCACATTCTAGACTCCAAGAAGGATCAAAATAAACTTTGTTTTGGTTTGTTTTATCTATTGTTAATGTACCGGTTACAAAGAAGTTCCCTTACCCTTGTACCAAAACTGGTAAATATTATTGAAGAAATACTAGAATAAATAGCCCTAGTTCCACAACCTTATGGGGTTCAAGTTACCACATTCAGGTCAAGTTAGCAATTGCTCTGAGGAGATTTTCAAAGAAACAGCCTCTAGCAAAATTTTTAAGACCTTCCATTAGAAGAGTAAAAGATGAATGGATTATGGACAAAACACTGGGTGGTCACAGCTTGAAAAAAAAATCAGTGAAAAGAGAAATACCAGAAAAGGGATTTCTGAGTGGGTTTTTTTCCCCCTACTGTTAGCCTAATTATATTTTTCTGCTGACTGGTTAACACTGATTAAATGCTGACAAAGTGACAATTGTAAGCACACTTTTAGAAACCAATATGTATCCTATGCTGCTGTTACATTAAAACTTTAAAACTTCCCAAATTTAAGAAAAGTAGAGGTCCCTCTGGAAACTACTGACTGCCTCTTAGCCACTCTTAGACCATATGTTATTCTGAAAACTAGATAAAAATACTATTCATTAAAGGTGTTAAAAGTAAGGCTGCCAGGGTGTCTATAAAATGCCAGTCATCAAAACTATGGAAAAACAGTGCTTAAGTTTAGAAAAATAAGATCCTAAGACCTCAGATGTACTGTAGGTATCCTTAACTACCTGTAGTTCAAAAGTGTTGCTATCTGGTACAGTGTACAACATACCGTATTTTAAATTCCATAGGGGAAGTAAACATAGAACCCACAACAACTCATCCAAGGAGTTACCATTGAAAATAATGTGTTTGTGTTCCATGATCTCTAGAGGAGAAAAAAAAAAAAGTTTACATTTTGAAACAACTTCTTCTTTGAACAGTAAAATTACATATCCCATTTTAAACTGCGAAAGTCCCACCCAGAAAACACTCTTTCCTGCCTTCAATCATAATCCTGAACATCAGTGGCAAATTAGAATCCTAAGTGAATCTATATGAATTGAGTGATTTTTTTTCAAAGCATAAGATACCTTACTTATATCTATGCATGGCAGAAATGAACTGCTCTTAAACTACCACAAAATGATCAAGCCAAGTTGTCAAGAAACAATATCCCCTGTCCCTTCTCTCTTCTGTTTCTTCCTTATTGTAATTAGGCAGAGCAAATGACACTGTGTCCACAAAATAAGAATTAAAGACAGTAATAATATTAGAAAGAAAAAAAAAGGTATGTCAACATCTGAGGAAGGTGGGATTGTAAGTGCAGTATTTCTTCATGTGCAGTTCACTACTTCATAGGGGTCCCCTTTGGAATGAAAAGGCCTAGTGGAATGTGTGCTCCCCTCGAACAATGTGTGATGAAAACTCGTAACGGTCCTGGCTTCTGTAGCCACAGATGTTGCATTCCAGTGGGTCCCGGTAGCCATGGCAACCCATGTGAATGGTGTACATGACATGGTCTAGGAAAAGGACTCGGCAGTGCTCACACTTGAAGGCCCTAATCTGTTCTCCTTCTCCATTGAAGACCTTGTAGATGTCCTTCAGCGAGCCCTTAGGAGCCTTGGTATCCAAAGCCTTGACATCCTCCTTCATGTAAGCTGGGCTTTGCTTCCTCTTGGGATTTAAGGCAGGGTTTCCTTGGTAGGACTGGTGGTCATCGTGGCTGCTTTCTGAGTCAGTAGAATCTAGGCAGCTATTGCTGGGAGAGGCCTCTCTTTCCTGGGGTCGACTCTTTGGTCTGATGAGAGAGATAGGGCCATCCATGTTGTTTTCATGACTGTCGGAGGTTTCCCTGCTAATGGGTCTTTCTATCCTATTTGGATGATAGACCTGAGAATAAGCTGAGCTTATAACTGGGGCCACCTCAGCAATTGTGCTTGGCGGGTGCTGCATCAGAGGGTGAAGGGCCTCAGCTCCAAGGTAGGTGATTGCATTGTTGATGGCTTGGTCCATCATATGAGACTGCATCAGCTCAGCCTCCTTCTCATATGTTAAGTTCATATCAAAGTGAATGTCTGGGTAGCTGAATCGCATGAGCTTTTCCCCTGAAAGGGAGAGGGGGAGAAAAGTGAAAAAAGAAAAAGAAAAAAAAAAAAAACCCATAAAATTAGTGGTTGGATTAAAAATTTAGAAGTGCAAAGTTAACTAATCACTTCCATTTTCCATAATATAGTATAATCATATTCTTTAGATCAAGTATTCAGGCTTTTTAATTCTGCTGCAACTCACAAATAATCTTAACCTACAAAGAGGATTAGTAATAAAAACTTCACAAGCCATCTGCACTTGTTCTAACGTCACTGTGAAAGTGCACCTAGCCTGAAGGGTATGATTGAGTGTGTGTTATCTTATTTTCATTCTCTATTAAAATTTCCGCTTGTCTAGAGCTCAGCAATTACAGGAAAAAAGAAGAAATACCAGGTGAAAATAAGTCAGAGATTATACTTGTTTTTGCATATTTTCAACATCAGTGACCAAGCCTCAAAGGTCATAAAAGTGAGAGTGATCGGGTTGTAACACCTGTTATCTTACTGCTGTGTAGCGTTAATTTGGCTGATTTAGATGCTATATTAGAGAAAGATTATAGACCCAATATATGTCATTCTGAAAAACTAAAAAATGTCACTATTAAAATACTGTTAAAAGTTGTATTGTCTGATAAACTGAATAAAATTTAGGGTTATATAAAAGTAGGATATTTCCAAAAGCACTTACTCATAAACTTGGAAAATACTACATTTCATTGTTTTGCTTCTAGAAATGGATAATTCTTCATTTTTGCATCCCCCTTTTCTTATTCAGACATGTATGCAATGGTGCTGGTATGCACACCCACTGTTAGTTTTCCATACTTTTTCTTGATTGAAGGACATTTGTAGCTTTCCCTTTAATATTTACTTCAACTAAATGAATTTTACTCTACTATTTTACTTCACCATAATATTTAAGATTAACTGTAAGAGAGTTTGGTGTATAATAATGAGTAGTTCTAATTTTTCTCTTTTATGTACTGCTCACTTTGGATAGAACAGTTTATCTTTTAAAAATTCTGTTACTAAACCGATGCATTCTCCTACTAATTTCTTAGTTACTTTGACAGGTAAATCTTATAGATATATGCTTTTTTAAAATATATGTGAATTTTGTATAAATGTTTCGTATGTTGCTACAGATACCTAACATGTAATGTTGATCCATAGAACTGTATTCTGGAAAAACACTCACTTAGCTAGCATTATTTCAGGTTTGAAGAAAGGTCCCCAAAATGAGAAGAGGGTAGTGATCAAAGTAATGAAAATGAAAGAAAAAACATAGTAAGTAGTTTTCTCACAGCATCCAATTGAGATACTGCCATGCCAAGAGTTAAAAGTTAAGCTAGAAAAACCCAATCTATGTTTGCAAAGAGCTTACAATTTAGAGGGAGTGACAACAATTCAGGGATCATTTATAATACAGTGTGATATGGGGTATGGGTCAAGTAAGTAGAATACCTATAACTCATAGTAAAAGAAAGCTTCTTGAAGAAAGTGACATCAGAGATAAGACTGTGACGATAGTATTAGCCAAGTGAAAGAATGATTGCGGTGGAGCAGCCGGTAGGAAGGCTCAGAGGCAAGAGGGCATGGCTTGTTCTAGGGATGACTTCTACTCCGACTATGGCTGAGAGTGGAAACAGATGAGAAAGATGGCATCAGATAATATAGGGCTCACTCAACGGCTAAGAGATTTGAACTTTATCCTGAGAGCAGTAAGAATTGAAAGGGCTAAACAGGGAAGTGACTAGATATTTATTTAGCAAGCTGGTTTAGGAAGTTGTTACTCTAGAGATGTAGAGATCATGGTTACTTCAACTAGCATAGTGGCAGTGGAAATGGAGAAAATTCAATCAAATGGAGAGAAATGTAATACTGTAAATAGCAAAATAAAATATTACTAGAACTTGGTGATTATCTAGACACAGAGAATGAAAAATAAAAAAAGAGGTTAAGTATGAAGCCCAGGTTTCTGGCCTGGGAAACTCAGGGTGACAATGGGATAGAAAAGATGATGAAGTAAGATTGGGGAATGCTATGAGTAATGCAGTCATATCTAATAAGTACTGAGATAGACTCTCAAACTCAGGAGAGAGGTCTGGGCTTGCGATATAGATATGAGAGTCACCAGTTGATAGAAACTTCTGAAGCCATGGGAATAGATGGTATCACCCAGGCATAGGTAAAGTGTGAAAAAGAGTAGGTCAAAAATAGAACTTGGAAGAACACCAAGGTTTTTACGGCTGCCCATAGACCAGGGCAAGTGGGATTCCTGCACTGAGCCCCATTGTTTGAGAGCCCTGGGCTTTGCTCCTCATGGAATAAGGAATATCTAGGACTAAGGGAATATGCATCTCTGGGGCTTACACCCTAGACCATACTCTGGGTACCCAGGACCCCAGAATTCCTTGCCGAAATGGCTCAGAGCTTGCAGCCAAGGTCACACAGTCCTCTTCATAGCGTTCCATCCTCCTAAGTGCCAACTGTGCTGCTGGTATGTACACTCTTAAGCCTGAAGAATAGTCAAGACACTACTCTTTATTGTCTGTGTGCACGGTACAAGGTGAAAAGAACTTGGATGTGCAGGCTAAGCTGTCTACATATGTGTGAATGAGGCCCCTTTTGGTATTGGACAGAATCAGGAGTGGGTCTAAAAGAAGGACTTGGCTGTAGGCCAGGGGGTGGTGGTTCCGTTCATGTGGCCACAGTCTGGGGTAGAACTCCAGGGAATCCGAGAAGTTTATATTTATTTGAACTCAGTCTTCCAGATTAGGAGGTTAGAACACAATAGTTTTTAAGCCTGATTTATAATATTAAAATACTTAAGCATGTGAATTGAGGTCTCCACTAGTTCTACTGCACCATTTGCTTAGCTGTTGGGGTAAATCCATAAAGAAGACTGAGAAAGAACAGTCAAAGAAGCCGGAAGAAATGCAAGAGAGAAACCAAGGGAAGAGAGTGTTTCAAAGGGAATTAACTATTCAGGAGTGGCAAATGCTCTCCAGCAGTTGTGTAAGATGGTCTAAAAAGGGTCCATGGACTTGGCACTGTGGAAGCTAGAGCTACCCTCAATGAGAATAATTTCAGTAGAGCATGAAGAAGAAAGCCAGGTTTCATAGGCTGGGGAATGAGTAGAAAGAAAGAAATTAAAGAAAGCAAGCAAAGAGAACTCCTTGCTAATTCCATCTTTGAAGAGAAAGAGGAAATAGGTAGTAGCTAGAAGGAGACTTGGGTTTGAGGGAAGATTTTTTAATAATGAGAGTGTATCACATTGAATACCAAAAGAAAAATGCCAATAGAAGGGGGAGTGTTGAAAATACATGTGAGAGAGGGGAAAAATAATAGTGGAAGATATTTTGGGGGCTAGGATAGGAGACTTCCGGAGCACATGAAGAGGAATTAACTTTATTCAGAAAGAAGGATGCTTCTTCCACTGAAACAAAAAGAAAATAAGAAAGTATTCATGTGGATGCACATAATCCTATAGGATTAGTAGTATACTGAAATCATTTCAACAAATTTATTTCCTATGAATCTAGATGTAATATCACCAAGGAGTGAGATACCATGTTTGTGGAGAGTAGAGAAATGCTGAAGTGACCATAGTGGTGAGAAGGAGAGAAGACTACTCAGGGGTGAATGAGAGGAGGGCTGACACTTAGTATGGATGGGACAATTGATATTTGAGATCAGGTGTCCATTTATTTATAGTGAAACCAATTTATAAGGCTGTGGGATTTTCTCTGAAAGTAGTAGCAGCTACGTAGATATGGGAAAGAAGCTCAATCAGCTTCACTAGGGAGTGGGGTTTCACTTGGAGAAGGTGACAGAAAGACAATGAGGCAAGAGAGTCATGGAATCTAAACTGGATAAGAAAAGAGAGGAGGAAAGAGATATTTGGAAAGTTCAGGGATCACTGGCCTGGAGGGCTTGATAAAATCAAAGAGCAGTATTTAACTGAGAGATATGATAGAGAGGAATTTACAGTAACTGTGGAATTATGAAATTTCTCATTTTGAAAGACATTATAAAAACAGTTACTATGAGATGTTTTGTTATACAGCTGATCCTTGAATAACATTGGTTTGAACTGCATGGGTCCACTTATAGGCAGATTTTTTTCAATAGCAAATAGGGTAGTATTACCTGGTCCACAGTAAATACTGTAGTATTACCTGGTCCACAGTTGTTTGAATGCAGAATGGTGGGTATGGAGGAACTGTGTATGGTGGGCCAACTGTAAGTTATATGCAAATTTTCTACTGCACAAGGCTCATTGCCCCTAAACCCTGTGCTGTTCAAGGGTCAACTGTACATTACTACTAGGACAAAATCCAAATAAAAAATAGCATCAAATTCTTATAAAAATATAATGTCATTATTTTAGAATCAAATGTAATTAAAATATCTATCCCTCTTTTCTAAGAAATATAGTCAAATCAAATTGAGAGTAGTGTCTCTAGTTCATAGGAAAGATGAAAATGTTACAAAGAGCAGAATGAAATAAATTCAGAAAATAGAACAGTAATAAATTTCATATTTTCCCAACTAGTTGAGATACAGACATTTAAATGGACATCCATCAAATTAATCAATTTTAAAAATAGATGAACTGGCATTTTTAAAGAGTTACTTATAAAAACGAAGAAAGATAGAAATAAAAGTAACCTAGGCCCAAGGCAGACATTTGGGTGTACTCTCAGGGGCTAGTTGTAAACTAACCTAGTATAAAGTATAATTGTTAGGTCTACCCTTAAGCCTCCTTTCAATGAATTCTGTCAGTTAATCTCTCCAGCTTGTCTTAAAATGGTATTTTGGTGATTTTTAGTTCTTCAATTTTAGATTGAAAAGAAATCTTCTCTAAGTGTTTGTTGGAGAATTTTATCACCCTTTCCTCCCTGAAATAACCTAAAAATAAGATTTTCTCCCAGTCACTACTCAACCCTCATAAGGATATTCTACAATGTGTTTTGACACTAGAATATGAGACTCTATTTTTATCTTTTCTAATTTTTACCCTATATAAAGTCTATAAGAATATATATTACATTGATAATTAATGAAAATGCTTTATATTGAATGTGTTATTCATTCAGTCTTTTAAAAATTTAGATGCTTTTGTATCCTCAGAGATACTCTGACTTAGAGCATGCAGAATGATGACAATTCTCAGTGTATCAAATAAAGATTATCTGAGGGCTTGGAAATGGAAAAGGAAAGTCTAATGCATCATATTTAATCTTTTCAGTTCAAAATCATAGACTGGATGAAAACAAGGATCAAATATGAAATATAGATCTAAATATGAAATACCCTGAATGTAGACAGCTGTGTTATTTTTTTACTGCAGAATTTGAAATAAAAGATTTCTCTTCATTCTAGATGAAATACTAAAAGCATTAACACTGTGTAAAGAAAACAGTTTAAAAATGTGGTGGTAATGCAAATTTTTAAAAGATTACAAAACTGGCTAAAGGGCTATACCATTTCCCTTAAGCATTATTATTTGTTTCACTTTATATATTATTTCATTTTGAGATAGCAACTCACTACTATCAATCTTTCCTTCATTTCTCCTTCTTAGGCCCATATACCCAGGGGTGTGTATATGTGTGTGTGTGTGTGTGTTTGTGTACACAGAGTGGCATAAAGTAGAAAAGGACAATCGAGAAAAGAGATGGGCCTTCATTTCATGAACTTAAATACACCATATATATTTCTAGCACATGGGAACTTGCCTTTGCTCACTAAAATCAGCTTTTACAGAAATCAAAGTCTTTGGGATGCTTACCCACAAACTTTTGTGGAGTGGAGCTTTTACGTTTTCCCATATTCCCCGTGAGCTTCTCTATGACAGCAGGTCTCTCAAAAGGCACCAGAGAAATATTGTTGTCCATAATAGGCTCTTGTTCCTTACAATCTTCCATAGGAGGTACTATATAAAACCATACAAAAAATGTAATCTGATAATGTCTTCAACATTTTAAAAAGATACAAAGCTGGAATGGCCATCTCAATGTGTGTTATACAAACTCCTATGAGCCAGTATGCTTGAATAAAAGCAAGCAGAATGAATAACCTCTAGTGTTAAAATCAGTACGCTCTCTAATTTTACTCACACACACAGAGGATTTGTTTTTATCCGAGTCTCTCTCGGATCAATGACATAAACTGTTGCCACTATTGGTGGCCAACATGTTCTTCTTGTTTCTCATCTCATTCCTCTGAAAGCTTTTTTAACATTGATTAAAATCAATACTACTTTAAAACTGCATTATTCTCAAGGCTTTTGGAGTTGATTTTTCTAAAACAATTTAACTAAGTCAACTTGTTTTGGAGGAAAGTTTAAACAGACACATAGAATAACAGCACAATATTTAATCTTTTTTTTCACCCATGTATTTTCCTGTAGCAGATTTTCTATTTGATGAGCTGAGTGAGTACTGGCAGTAGCTACATACCTGCACAAAGCAGCCTTCATGAAGGAGATCCAATTCTGAACATGTCCATGCATAGTAAACGGTGACAGCTTTATGATTGCAATTTATTTTAAAAAGAGCCCTTCAGCAAGATAAAAGAATCCATTTCCAAATTGGCATATTTGCTCACTAAACTACTGCTCTAATTCATTTGACATAAACTCTCCAGTGCTGCTCCCTCTTCATCCCATTTGTCTAAGTTGCTATAGGCTAATATATTCGCTCATAGCTATTGACATTAGATATTGACATTTATGGTGTAGACATTCTAGAACGTATAAGAATTGTTTTTGAATAAAAATACTGTCAAAAGACATTTAACTGAAGACAGAGTAACATTGGAGACAGATGAGGTCAGCTGATTAAAACTAACATTCACAGAAAAGACCCTAACTTATTATTTCTTGATTACTGTTGATTTCTACAATTGTACCTGTGCCAGCACTGTTTGGAAACCTAAAGGTTTCATATCTTAGGATATCTTTAATTGTTCATCATGCACTGTAAAATGATTTATTCTGCTCCTTTCATTTGTAAAGGAATGGCCTCACTGTGCACAACACAAAGCATTATCCTTTATAAGGGTAGACACTAAAAGTGAGAAAGCAAGAGATGAAAGTCAAGAAAATCCAGTGCACAATTCAGGTGACCTATTTAATAACCAACACAGCTGCTGATTTTGAAGAAATGAAAAATGGCGTCAGGAAAATGTTTTCCTAATTCATACATGTTTAAAGAAATAAACATTCATTCTAAGTTTTGGGTTAATTTAGTATAACCTGGTGGATAGGCTAGAAACATTTAATCTTCAATGTCTGTTTTATAAGAGGTCCTCTGGTTATGAATAGCAAGGGGTTCTGCAATTATTGGATGTTAATTTGAAAAAAAAATACACGATTAGACTTAGAAACAAGGAAACACAGGTCATTTTCTATACTGATATAATTCATGATATCAAATGCAAAAATCATGTCCTCAGGTATTACATAGAACATTATGTCCTCTCTTAGCAACAAGGAAAATAAGAAAAAAATACTTTAAAAAAAAAAAGCAAAGAAAGAATGACCATAGAATTCAAATACGGGAGGCCAGGAGGATGGAATGGCAGTGGTGATGTGGTGGGGAGCCATGTAATTAGATACAGATTATTGCCAAAATGTTAGCTTTTGTTTTAGGTAGTGAATTCACCGGCTCTTACTACATTATTAAAAAAAAATAACTATATAACTGGAAAACAGGCCATGAATGGACCAAAGATGAAAATATGTCATGAACCAAGATCCAAAATGAAAGAAGGAAAGAAAAAAAAAAAGTTTGTTGTTGTGAATTTTGCTAAAAAACAGCAAAACTGGTTAACAGGGTTTGCCCCAAAATTGAATATACTAATTAGTTTTGAAATGAGTATTCTAAAACTTGGCAGTTTTGCTCTAAGTCTCACCTTGAATTTTCATATTTGCACACATTTAACACTCAAAACGAAACCTGGGTGTGGGAACTGTCCCACACCACATCCACCTCAATTCAGATGATTTGTCCCAAGTTCAATGAAGCTCATGTGAACTGAAAACAATGACTTTGGCAGAGCTCTGGTCTAACTTCTACTTCACCACAGTCCTTTACATATTAAATATTAGTCTTGTTTCTACCATATTGGCAATAATAACAACAACAGACTCACCCTATGTGCTAAGTACTAGTTTAAGGCTTTCCATTTGATAATTTATTTAATACTTTCAACAACCCCCTGAGATGGGTACAATTACCAGCTCCATTTTACGATGGATAAACAAAGACCCAGAGATGTAAAGTAATTATCTCAGTGTTTATATCCAGTTGGTTGGGAATATATGAGTAGAACCTACCTAGGTGGTCTGCCTCCAGAGCCTGGGCTCTTAGTCACTATGCTGTATCATTCTTGGTAGACATACTTTGAGTGCTGACTTTGTATAAACAAGTTTGAAATATTTTTAAGGTCTGCCATTGAGAAATTATCTGATATATTTTATATATTATGCAACTAATCTGAATTATTTGCCTTCATGGATCTGAGTGCAACTCATCAAAGTGTTTCTGGATATTGGTTGCTTGAAACACAAAACAAATTCTCTACTTAACTCTATAAAGCGTTAATCGCACAGTGATACATTCAACTAGGCTAAGAAGATACTAATATGTAAACTGCACTTGTTAAAACAAACTTGATTAACCAGGTGTCTTTCTTGACTTTACTTTTAAAGTTATAACCAGAATAAAATATATTTATCCTTGCATTATTCCATTATCTCATCACATTGATAAATCATAAAGATCCATACAAGCATTCCCAACATAGCCGTTTTGCCAAACAATTCACTCAAATTTCAAATTCTAAGAAAGACAGTCTGAGGAACCTAGATTAGGTCACTGTCCATCCACTGGCCAGAAGAGGGCAGGGCACCTAGACTGACATCCCACCATGGCTTCTTGCAATGGGAGACAGTTCTCTAAAGGAAAATGGAAGTCTTACTAACTAAAGGAGGAGGAAGGTATGTACGGAAAAACAACAGATGTCTTCTATTTTGTCACAAATTTTCTCCAGTTGCAGAACTGAAAAGAAACTTTTCATTTTTCTTAATTATATTCTTGATAACACTGGACAATACTGATACTTGCTTTGGCTTCTGTGAAATCACTCTCTCCACTTTCCCATCCTCTGGTCTTACTCAGCTTCATTGCTCTTCCCACCCCCCTTTCTGGTGTGTTCTTGGCCTTCTAGATGTCTCACTCTATACTTACCCACATAACCTTGTAAAACCTATTACTTCAGGCTATGACCTATATAATGATGGCTCCCATATCTTTTTTTCCTACCCAGACTTCTTTCAAGAGCTCGAGATCTACATATTCAGCTTCCTCCTAGACAGTTTCACTTGGCTGTCTCTCACAGGTGCCTAAAAGATAATGTGTTCAAAAACTGAAATCTCTGCTTCCCTCCCCAGACTTCCTCTTGTTTTCCTAATTTCCACCTCAGTGAATGGCACTACTATCTATGTGGTCATCAATGTTAGACACTTCTGGCAAATCCTAGATTCTTCTCTTTTCACCCAGTCTCCTGCCCCTCCTCCTCCCTATCACCTCTCCTTAGAGATATATATGCATGAAGGTACCAAGTGTTTCAGATACAGTATCTATAGTTGCTCTCAATTATCTTAACTTTTCTGCATATTCCTGGCTACCAAGCCCAACTCAATCAGGAAACTGTTGCAATGGTCTACTTGGCTCTACCTTGACTCTTCTGATCTATCTTCAACATTTCTAGCAATAAAATGTAAACATAATAATATTTTTTAGGATAAAGTACAAAATTCTTTGCTTAGCACAATAGGCCCTTGATGCCCTGTTCATGGCCTATATCTCTAGGCCTTAACACCTTCCAATTTCTCTTGCCTTTACCAACTGGGCTCTAATTGTACATAACTACTTGTAGATCCTTAATCCACCATGCTCTTGGGACTTCTGTTTCTTCACACATGCTGATCTCTCCACATGAAATACCTTTTTCCATTTATTTAGCTGGCTATCCTGCTTTTCAGAACTCCACTCAAACATAACTTTCCCTAGAAATTCCTCTTGGACAACTACTGTGATTTAGTTACCTGCCCTCTGTGCCCCCACAATGTTTATCACTCAGTGTCCTAACTATTGGTTAGATTTACTGGTCTATTTCTTCCAATAGTTGGTAAGTGACTTTGGGGTAGGGACTGCATTTTTTCTGACTTTGTGTGTTTAGTACCTTTTATGATGTGAGACAAATATAATGTTCAATGGGTGTTTACTAAATGTCTTAATGAAGGAAATGTTGTCACCCATTGGAAATAGGTTGAAGAAGCTTACTAGAAGTTTAGATGTTCCCAGATTTGTCTCCATCCTTGCAATAAAGAAATTCCCTTTATCAAATAATTCAACACATAAGCCTAAGTCTATATATTCTCATGTTAAAGTTGGCTATCTTTCTGGTTCACACTTCCATTTTTGTCTTCAGGCAAGGAGGAAATGATAATTACATACTTTGCTTTTTTCTCAAGCTAAGAAGACTTGAACAATGAGCATAAAATAACTTTCAAATAAGATAATCTGCCATAAAACCCAATTCATTATTATCTTTCTTTCCAAAACTACAAGTCATTAATTTCCTCCCTTTCCATCAAACTCGAGGACTTATGGTTCTAACTCCTAAGTATGTCTTCAGTGTTTCATCTGTTTCTTCTCCTGCTGCCTCTTTTTCAGTTTCTCCTGCAAATCCTCACTTCTAGTCTCTCCTCACACTCCAGTCAGGCATCTATCCTATATTCTCCATGGGTGCCTTTTTTTCATTAGAAGACACATATCTGATTACCCCAGAGAAATTCAAACATTGGATTAGCGTAAAGGGCTCTTTCTTTGTATCACAACCCACTATTTCAGTCTTATTTCCTATCCTTGCTTTAACTCTACTGTGTTCAACATCCAGGAACTTGCTAGTGTTCTTTTATAACCCCAAGTCTTAGCCTATGGCAACTTCTCTGCCCGGAATGTATACTCTCTGTGATCTGTCTGATTTATGCAGTTTTTCTCATCATTATGTATAGCGTAATTACTTCGTGTACAAAACATTCCTTGACTTCTGCAGACAGTCAGGTCACTTCTACATCTGTGCTTCTGGAGACATGTATATATACCTTTATTAGAGCATTTGCTTCCTTGTATTTGTCTATTATGTACTTCCTACCAGACAATACATATAAGAACAAAATTATGCTCCTTTGTCTTTATATTCCCAGAACATTCTATAGAGCTTGGTACATAGCAAGCCCTCAGTAAATGTTTCCTGAGTGAAGTGAAAGAAAGCTTCTTTGAATTCAGATACTTCCTCACTAGAATAGTCAACATGGGGAAGGACATGTTTTGAAAAAGAGAGGATAGGAAATACAACAATGTCAGATATGAAAAAAAATTGTAATTTCAAAGAGCTAATGAGTAACCACAATGATGGCAACCCCTATACCTACCACTAATAGAAAAGACAAAAAAGAGACAAGATGTAACAGAACAATAAGAGAGGGAAGGGTATAAATATAAATTTCCCCGTGGCTCTGTCAAAAACGAGACACATGCCAAGCTTTACATGTGAAACAAGATTAATGATGAGCTCTAGTGGCATCTTCTCCATATTGCCTCTCTTACGGCACTTATCTACCCTTACCTCTTACAGCCAATTCTCATTAAGCATGTTAACAAAAGGAAACAGAGATGCAGGGTAATCTCAAATTATTATTACAACACCCCTAGAAAAAGTACACCATGGAGTAGCATTAAACTCATGTGGTTAAAACTCCATCCAATATTAAAGAACAAATATTTGGGTCTATATATGATATCAAAACCTACTTCCTGGCAAGGCGCATGGGGATTGATGCTGACGCTACAGTTGTTTAGAGGTCTTTTTCTCCCAAAATATACCTGTTTAAAATTTCTGTCACCACTTATTCTATAGCTGGTTAATCTATCAATAGTATTATATACTGACTATAATTATTTATGGACACCTTACCTCCCTATAACAATATAAAGTCTTTTAGGAGAGATTCTATTTCTTATTCACGTGTTTGCAACACAGTTTCCTGAATAACTGTGACTGGAAAAATTAGTTAATAAAATTAATAATCTAATCAAATGTCAAAACTGCAATGAGAGAACATTATGTGGAAAACCTAGTAGGAGTGCCATAAGGTGTCTCTGGAAAATTTGGCATTCCCCAAGCCTCCACCAGCTACCCTACCTCAAGCCACCTCTAAAAGTAACCATTTGAACAGAATGGTGCTCAGTAAGTATATGAAACCTCAAATGCCTAAGTTAATGTTGATAAGTAACATAAAACTTTACTATTTCTTAATATTTAATGCCCTGAAATAGTAAAACAAACTATTCATTGGGTTTTTATTGTCCATACAATCACATTTAATTCTCACACCAAGTCTGTGAGTGACAGACTCAGACACCACCTAGCCAGACCAAGGTTGTTGAACTCCTAAGTCTACCATTTTAACCTCGATGCTCTGCATCCCATGCTACGTTATAAGCTCCAGTAATGCAAGCTTGCAGTACCAAATTTACAAAGACTTAAAACACAGACAGGTTTTTAAAAAAATGTTACTTAATGATAATAATATAAAAACAAAAAACTCTCTCCTAACAATGACAGAATTAAATCTGGTTCTTTAAATTACATAAACCATCCTCAATACAAAGAAATGCTTCAGTCATTCAGGATAACAAAAGAATTTAAACTTAAAAAGTTCCCAATTCAACAAGTATTCACTAGCTGTCCAACAGACACATTTCCATAAGTACATTCGATATAAAATAAATAAGAACCCTGCAAGTAACCTGTAAGCTGTCTATAAATACAAAATAGATATTTATAGTTTAAAAGTGACTGTAGGATCTCCCAACTGTACTATTTAATGCTGGCCAAATGTTTTTCAAGTAAAAAATATGAACATATCACTCAGTTAATATTTTTGTATATACTTATATTCATAATAAAATCAATCAGTAAAAAAAAATAGGACAAACAGATGCTGCAGATCTAAAGAATTAAAATCCATAATTCTCTTTTGTAAGGCTGGTTGACTAACATTAACTTTTCAGTTACAGAGAATTGTTAATTGATAAACCTTAGAGAGTTTTTCTACCTGCTATCGTGTATTGTGGAGGTCAGGATGTTTTGTTTGGGTTTTGATTTTTGTGGAGGGAAGTGGTGCCTAATTTTAGTCTAGACTGTTCCTTACACTTGTAAAAAGCAAAATTTCCAAGATAAATCCCAAGACAGATTGGAGGCATTTTCAGTTATGCCACTGATCACTTACCTAAGGGAAATGAAAATACACAACCAATTACTTCTTTTAGAAAACCTATAGACTTATGTGAAACCATCTCAAACTATTTGGTGCAGGCAATAAGAAAAAGAGTAAATAGTACCTTTTGGTGTATTCAAGGCCGGCTGCCAGCATTATGTTAATTCAAACACAGACTATCAGAAATAATTTGGGTGGATCCCAAAACTCAATAGAGCTTGTTTGCAGTGTCCCAAAGCTCAACTGGTTTCAAGTGCTTAAGAAAATCCCAAACAAAATGAATGTGATCTAAAATTGTTTTAAAACAGAGTAAGATTTTACCTTCATGCTGACAGGCAGAGAGAACTCTTTAACCCATACAAAACTACGAAAGCAGTAGAGGGGAGAATGGCGATGGTGAATGCCGTTGTTACCCACCATGGTGACTCATGACCTGCCCAGCAGCCTCCATGCTGACATTCTGGAGATAGTTGTGGCAGCGTTCCTTGTGCTCCTCCAGTGAACTGCGCTGCTTGTAGCTTCGTCCACAGTAGTTGCACTTGTGAGGTTTCCCCACTGTGAAGAGAACTCAAGATCAGTGTGCTGGCAGCTCTCCTCCAAAGCCAAATTCAGAGCTAACTTTTGCTAGTCTGGAGGACGCATTTATATGCTTTTCAGAATTAAATCTCTTCCTCCTCCACACTCCAATTTAGGTGACTAAAGATAATAAATTTCTACCAAGATTAAAAAACAGCAAGAAAAGGCAGACTATACCTTTGGTGACAGGGGAAATACTGAATCAAAAGCATGCTCTGACTGTATCCTAGACCATGAGAGGCTGATGATCAATCTTCGAATTATCTGACTCTTCACACTAACACTTACTCTTACACAATTCTCTCAGCTTTGACTCATTCAAAAGACAAACCATGATGAGAATTATTTTTATTTATTCAGGGGGGTGGGAATGCAGAATTTTACTGAAGGAGACTAAGATGCAACAACTCAAAATGTCATTGTTTAATGAAAAGATTATTCATGGGTACCAGGAAGACTAAACAGAATTCAAGTGATGAGAAAAAGTACAGATAAAAGCAGTGAGTTTCTCTTTTCTTTCCACCTTGGTAATAACTATTCACACATGCAAAACTTTGCAGCAGTTAAGTCTATTCTCCCACATCAGCACTGTTCTTATATTACCGAGAATTAACCTACTAGGTGCTTTGAGTCAGGATTATTGACAATAACCGCTGAAGCCCTAACATATTTAGTTATACAATGACAGGGATAACTACATATTTCACATTCAGGAAATGAATTATTTTCTACTAGCCAGAGAGCCATATTTCAGTAAACCTTGTAAAATACTTCAATGCTCATATTAAAAAAAAAAAACACTTAAAAAAATTAAGAAGGAAAAAAACACATTTAGGGAAAGAGGTGTGTTTTAGTGTATGACTATTCACAAGGCTATCACAGAGCACTTTGATTCTTGGCTTTGAATGGATACAGAAAACCATAAAACACCGGGTGGTCGGTTGCCAGAGCCCTCAGTAAAGCACAGTGTAAATCAGATCAGCTGTTCTCATTTGACTCCCTTAGGAATCATTCCGTTTTGCCCAGAGGACCAATAGACAACTCACATGGTCAAAGATAGCATCCCTCACTCTCGCCCCCTAACTAACTCATGCTATGACACTGGTCATAACCAGAACTGAAAGACTTTAATAAGGTAAGGTATTCATGGCTGCATAAAAATTTCACTACACTGATTTAAAAATAACGAAACTAGCCTTTAGATTGTATTTGCATGTAAACTCAAATCAGTTATTTCATAATCACTTTTTTTTATAAACCATCTTAAAAAACAAAAGTAAGGCAGGATTAGTCACTTCTAAAAAACTAGGTAACTTCTATTTATTTCTGGGAAGTAAAAATGAGGCAGTTCTGTATATTGTGAAGACTCACTGTGTGAGAGCATTAAAAAATACAAGAAAATATTTTTAGTCAAAAACGTTAATGTAAATAATATAAATATATTGACATGTGATTGCATTCCAAGACATGGGGCTACACATTACAAAGAGCCTTTGATGAGTTTGATCTGAACATATTACATATGACATAAAAAGCCTTTGTTGAGTTTGAACAAGTCTATTAAGCAATTGATACTTATTAAGCATGTACATGGTAGTCAATAGCCCACTATAAACTAGTTCCATCATCTCTGCCTTCACCTTTATAAGTCCTATTGCATCATGTCTTATGATACTTACGTTTCACAGTGAACATATCTTCTACACTTTCTTCCCCTTATTTCTCTAAGAAATCTGATGCCTTCTCAACTTAATTAAAAGATAGTTCCCTGCCACTCCCCTTGGCTTACAAATCCCTATAAACTCGCAACTCACCAGATAAGAAAGAAAAGTCTACTTTTTACTCCTCTCATTGTAGAAGTCTGTGCCATCTGCTCTACTTCAGCTTCTCCCATTTTGACATCTATTTGTTTAAAAACATCACTCTTTCCTCTTCATCCCATCCTTGTTCTCGGTGAGTACAATAGGGATTTGAGTAAATTGTTCTAAAAGTATAACTTCAATTTCCCCCAACCTTTGCCTGCTTCCATTCCAGCAATCCACAAACTGGGCGACATGCTGGATTTTGACATCTCTTGTAAACTATTCTATATCCAAGAAATGTGCTCTGGAAATGCTCCAGCGTATCCTTCTACTTCTCTCATTTCATACATATTTATTAGAAGCCTACTATGTACCCACACTGGGACGAGGCTGAAACGTGGAGTGGAAAGCAAATTTTCATGGTGCCTATCCTCATGCAACCGACAGTCTGGTGAGAAAGACAGATATTTAACAAATGGAAAGCAATATACTACAAATTGTGGTAGATTCTACAGAGCTAAAGCATTGTAAGCTAGTATAACATGAGGAAGCCAATTTAGTTTGAGAAGTTTGGACAGGAAGGTTGGCCTGAGGTATGAACACATGGGCTGATAACTGAAGAAAAAGTAGAAGTTAGTCAGATAATGTGGAGCGCAGGGAGGGTGAGGTGGAGGAGAGGCAGTGTTTCCGAGAACTGCTGTCAAATCTATCCATTGGCTTTTGTGTACTTAGCTCTTTGAAAGTTTGGATCACACCCTCAATACTCTTTTGAAAATTATTTTCAAACATCATCAACAGTCCCTGCCAAATCCAAGGGCTCTACTATCCCCTTAAGACCACTTCCTGTCAGTTCCTTTGATACTTCCTTTTTTTCTTCCAGCTTTATTGAGATATAACTGACATACAGCACTGTGTAAGTTTAAAGGGAACAACATAATGATCTGACTTACATATGTCATGAAATGATTGCCATAAGTTCAGGGAACATCCACATTTCTTAAAAATCAAGTTCATGAAAATATTGTTTATATTTATTATACTGTATATATTGTTTCTTTATATATAATTCTATAATTATATATATAATTCAGAGAAGAGGACTAGTATTTTGCTACTTTTTTATAGATGTTATTACACAGTCACACTATCTGAAATGCCTTCATTCAGCTATGACTGAAACATTTGAAAAAAGTCATCAATAGCCTCTGAAACAGTAAATCCAGTAGACTTTAATCCTCAGTCTTGCTAATTTCTTGTCACTATCATACTTTCAGGAGTCTTGAATCTCCTGTTTTAGCTTCTGGGATTAGATTCTGCATCCTCCCTTACTGGCTTCTCAACCTTTTCCTACCTGGCAAATGTGTATGTTCCTCCAGGTTTTGTTCTCAGTACAGTAGTCTCTTCTTTTTCCCTGTAGATTAAGCCATTATTTCTATATAAAACGTCCATGTCGTGCCCAGAATAATTTCCCATGTTTGTAAGCTCCTACTTGTCACAGGCATTTTAAAAATGATCAAGGTGAACCCAAGGACATAGTTTCCTCCTCTGTGCTCTCACCGTACTCTGGACATACTCTGTTGATGCATCACTTATGGTAACTGCATTGTAATTATCCATTTGATATCGGTTTCCCTTGTCCAAATGAGCTCTATCATGAGGACAGAGGTCATGTTTTACTCAGTTTTGAATTGATAGAGCTTATCATAGTTATTAAACGCAGGAAGTACTCGGTATGTATTTGCTGAATGACTGCACTTCAGACTCACACTTCCAATTGCCTTTTGAGTACTGCCTCGTGCATATTCCTCTAAAATCTTAAAAAAAAAAAAATCCAAAATCATCTTCCTCTACAAAACTACTTCTTTATCCTGAGTGTTCTTTTGTGCTAGTGTTACCACTGTTTTAATAAGTTAGATTCACGACAAGGCAGTCACTTTTGCTGCCTCCTACCTCTTTTCCCATATCCAAATAATTGCTAAATTCTATATACTCAATTTCTTAGTGTTTCTCAAGTTTATCCTGCCTTCTCATTCCCACAACCAATACCCTAGTTCAAGTTTTCATTATCAGTAACCTGGGCTAGCATAATAGACTTTAAAGCACGTGTTCTCTTCCCTTATGTAATTATGTTATTCCCCTCATCAAGAACCTTCAATGACTTTGAACTTCTATTGAACAAAGTCCAAATCCCTGCATGTGGCATTCAGCATCCTATACTGTCTGGTCCCAAAGGATACATCCCATCTTCTACCCCAGGATTCAGCCAAAACTACCTTGTGCTTTTACATTTCTGAGTCTTGGTTCTTTCTGGAATGGCTTCACACAATTTCTGCCTCTTGAAATCCTACTCACCCTTCTACTCCCAAACTTCCTAACCATGTCCCATCCCAAAGCGATCTTTCCTACTGAAGAACCATAACTGTATCAGCCCTCACACTCACGAAACATAACATTCTGTCTTGTATTACTTGTGGTTGCAGTTGACTCATGAACAACAACATATGAATTATTTCAATAAATACATACTACAGCACTGTGCAGTATGCAGTTGGTTAAATCCACAGATGTGGAGCTGTGGATATGGAGGTCTGACTGTAAAGTTATATGTAGATTTTCCACTGCAAGGGGGAGAGGGTTGGTGCCCCCCCAACCTCCGTGTTGTTCAAAAGTCAACTGTATTTATACATTCACTTTGATCTCCCATGTTAGAATGTTCTTGAGAAAATAAAATAATGTCTTATATATCTTTGTATCCTCCAAAGAGTTTAATGTGGTGATGTGTTCACAGCAAGAACTAACAAGTGGAGTTTCCATGAAAGGCATAATTTCCTGACTAAATATTTTTCTCTCATTGGTTTTCCTTGGATTTGTTTCTAATTTAAAAGCAATGCATCCATATATAAAATGTGAAAATTCACCAGAAAATTATTCATGATTATATCATTTAGAGATAAGTTATCTGTAACAGTTTTATATCATCCTATTGTATTTTTTCTATGTATGCAAATACATATTTTGTCATGAAACTGGGTCATTTTACACATTGTATTTTATAATCTGCTTATTTTACTAAATAATATATCTTGAACATTTCCCCGTGTAATAAAGTAGTATCTTTGTTGCTGCTATTAGGTAACATTTTTTTCCCCAGGCTTTAGAATTATGATATGTTGATTTAGTTTGTCTTAGAGTTCTTAGTCCTTATCT
Source organism: Camelus dromedarius (assembly GCF_036321535.1). NCBI lineage: Eukaryota > Metazoa > Chordata > Mammalia > Artiodactyla > Camelidae > Camelus > Camelus dromedarius. Next base: position 62,520,540 of record NC_087439.1, on the reverse strand, counting down.
TGTTTACTTCAACAATTTTTCTTTTTACCAGTTACTATGCCCATTTTTGAAAAAGTCAAGTAGCCTTAAAAAGCACTTAATAGACTATATAGTCTTCCCCACCCCGACCCCCACCCCCAAGAAATCATGATCTATATTTCTCCGTCCTCTCTGTTTGGAATTTCTATTAATTTGATTAACTATCCTTTTACACTTTTTACTTTTAGAAAAATTCCTCCTTTTCCTTTGAATTTTTTTGTAAAATATTTTCTGGCTAACATAAATTTTAATTTCTTCTTCTTCTTGCCTGTTTTCTTAAAAATAGTATTCTGTTTTATCATGGGTACAATAATATTTTTCTGAGCATAATTTTTTTCTTTTTAAAAAAGTTCTTCTCTCTTGATACTGTTCTCTGTTTTCTCTGGCTTTTTTTCTTTTTATACTGGTGTCTGTATTGGAGGCTTTTCTTAAATGTCTAGTGCCTGAATGTTTATTGTCTGTTCATATTTAACAGTGAGGCTCTAAAAAGCTAACTGGAAGTTCAGGAAACCTAAGTGAGGTTTGTAAATTACTAGTGAACTATTGTGGAGTGACCAGGTAATGAAGCAACCTCTTTATTATCGGACCCCCAAAACTTAGTATCCACCATGTCTTTTCTCTAAGACCTTTTAATTCCCTTCGAGAAGATGCCTCCAATTTCCAGCCCCATGTAGGATAGGAAGCAAAATGGTAGTATTCTGGAAGTAAGGCAAGATATGGGACCAGGAATCTAAATATTCTATTGCAGTCTTTTACATAAACTCTTTGCCTTAAGTCCTTTGTTTCCCCTCTACCCTCTACTTTTCCTGGAGTCCCTAAGCTAGAGCCTTTCCAATTCAATATCTGCAAAGAATAAATGTTTATATTCCTGTAAGGGGGAGGCGGAGGATTAGTTGGTTGGCTGTGGTGAGAGAGACTGTCTCCGTGGTCTGTTTTGTATTCAGATTTTGAAACCCTTTTATATTTAATCCAGAGTTTCATCCCTACCTTGGACAGTCCTGTTGCTTCCAAGTCCGGAGACATTTCAGGATTCTCCAGTGCCAACTGGCTTTGCTGCTCATCCTTTATTCCCTTCTTTAATCACTAAAAGTTCCAGAGTCTTCTGTTTTACTAAGTCTGTTACCACTCCTCCCTCTGTCTTCTTTCCATCTTCCTCTTGGCTGCAATTCTGTCCTTTCCCATTGTCTTTGATCTTATGGGTTTATACTTCTATAAATGTCTACTATGATTTTAGTGGAGTTTTGAAGAGTAGAGACAGATGTAGCTTTTCATTTCATCATTTTAGACAGCAATATACAATATCACTTTTAATGTCAGTATGTTATGGCTCTGTAAGGATGTACCCTAACCCTCTATTATGATAGGGGCATGAGTTATCAGCAAAGCTTACCCATCAAAAAAGTAATCACATATTTGTAAGACAAGGGAATTTGTGGAAATGTAAAGCTAAATATCCCATCTTATCTATTCTAATCTGCTATTTATTTAACTGTTATAACACAAAATTCCCTACCTATATTCAAACATATTTTAGCTTAACCACTTGCAATGGTTCTCAAAATGTGAACTGCATGCTACCTTATGTTAGAACTCCCTGGAGTGTCTGTTAAAATGCAGATTCTTGGGCACCATGCTAGACCTAGAATTTCCAGGGGTGGTACTCTGAGGTCCCCGTGTTTAACAACACTCCTGGGAAGTTGCTTATACTCTGAAGTTGAGAAACAATGGCCTACAGACACTCATAAATCATCAGGTTCTCTAAGTCTGGAATCGAGTTAAAATTTCTTTTTAAACCCTACCAAAATGTCATCATTGTATTAAAAAAGAAGTTAAAATTAACTTTGCTTTATAAGAAATTTTGAGATTAACATTTGAAAAACCTTTGGACAAAGTATTTTATTTATTACTAGTAATAATACAAAAAAGAACTACTTATTTGGTATGGGACTTTACTACAGTACGTTAATGACATATTTTAAGGACAGTGATCTGTTTAAACTTTACATCAATTCTACTTCAAACTGACCTATGTGTCTAAATTTTAAAAATCAGTGGAAAAGTTACCCTGACCAGTTTCTCTTTGATTGCTAGTTGTGCTGCCTCAGTCTTTTTAGAGGGGTATATAGTGTTATTTCACATTAGAAGGAACAGAATGGAAATTAATCATCTCCACTAGCAAAAGATAAATAGTTTGCCAGGGTGTTGACTGTGGGAGTCTATCTTTCCCACTTCCCACAACACCACTATTAAGTGCCAACTGGACTATGTTGTCAGAACACAGCTAAAGCCACTAAGTAATTTTTTTCCAACTATGATTTCAAAAACTCTTGGAGGAAAGATAAATAAAAAGAGAGGTCGGAAAGAGAAAACAAGTTTTAGAGTTGCCACTTTCCTGACTTGACCAAGTGAAGTAGGGCTCAATCACATGATCATAGTTTGACATTGGTACTTCCAACCATCCTCCTCACAAACACTTGTTGCCCCTGAAATCTGAGGTATAATAACATGCAGATTTTTATTTTATTAAATCAGCTTTAATGATATGATTTATATAAAATAAAATCCACTCACTTTAAGTATACAATTCAAGGAGTCTGAAAGTGTAAATGGTTGTGTAACCACCACCACAATTAAAGTATTTTAATTTCCATCACCCTAAAAAATTCCCTCTTGCTCTTTTGCATCAATTCCTTCCCCACACTTGGCCCTCAGCAACCACTGATCTGCTTCTGTCACTAGAATTTCGCCTTTTTTAGGATTTCATATAAATTGAATCATGCAGTATGTAGTCTTTTGTTTTTAGTTTCTTTAACTCAGCATAAAGATTTTGAGATTCATCAATGCTATTGCATGTATTGGTAGGTTATTACTTTTTATTGCCTTTTATTTCATTGTATGGATATACCACAGTTTGTTTATCCATTTACTAGTTTGGGTGGTTTCTAGCTTATGGTTACTAGGAATAAAGTTTCTACAAACATTTGCAGGCAAGTCTTTGTGCAGACATATATTTTCATTTCTCTTGTCTAAAACCTGTAAGTAGGGTTCCTGGGTCATATGATAAGCATCTAACTTCATAAGAAACAGTTTAACAGTTTCCCCAAATAGCTGTACCACTGTGTATTGCCACTAGCAACATATCAGTGCTGTAACTGCTCCACATCCATGCCAACTGTCTTTTTTTCATTTTACCCATTCTCATAGGGATGTAGTGATATCTCATGATGTTTAATTTGTGTTTCCTAATGTCTCATGAGACTGATCTTTTCATGTGTCTATTTGCCATTCACATATTTTCTTTGGTGAAGAATTCTGTTCACATCTTTTGGCTTTACATAATTGTGCTGTCTGTGATTTTATTATTGAGTTGCAATAGTTCTTTACGTATTCCAGACACACAATTTTTTAAATCAGATACATGCTTTGCAAATATTTTCTTTGTGTGGCTTGCCTTTTTTATTATTTTTTAGTTTCTTTTGAAGAGCAAAGTTTTAAATTTTGATCAACTACAATTTATAAATATGTTCTTCTATGATCTGTATTCTGTTTTCCATCCAAGAGATCTCTGACTTATCAAATGTCACAATAATCTTATGTTGTGTTTTCTTCTACATATTGTATTTTAGCTCTAACATTCAATTTTTGCATATGGTATAAGGTAAAGCCTATTCCATTTTTTTAAAAATTAAAATATGGTTGATGTACAATATTATGGTGGTTTCAGGTATATTACATAGTGACTTAACATTTGCAAATAAAATGATGACCATGTTAAGTCTAGGAACCATCTGGCCTCATGCAAAGCTTTTACAATATTATTGACTATGTGCCTATGCTGTATATTACATCCCTGTTGCTTATTTATTTTATAACTGAAGGTTTATTCCTCTTAATCCCCTTCACCTATTTTGCCGCCACCCTTTCCCCTCTGGCAACCACTGGTTTGCTTTCTGTATCTATACAGCATTATTTACAGTAGCCAAGATATGGAAGCAAACTAAGTGTACATCACAGATGAATGGATTAAGATTAAGAAGATGTGTGTGTGTGTGTGTGTGTGTGTGTGTGTGTGTGTAACAGAATATTACCCATTAAAAAGAATGAAATCTTGCCACTTGTGACAACGTAAATGAATCTAGAAGGTATTATGCTAAGTGAAATAAGTCAAACAGAGAAAGACAAATACCATATGATCTCACTTACATGTGGAATCTAAAAGTAAAACAAAACAGAACATATACCATTCTTTTTTAGAATATGGATATCAAATTGTTCTAGCTCTACTTGCAGAAGATATTATCCTTTCCAATTTAAATTCTCTCAGTAGCTTTGTTGAGAATCAGCTGATCACATATTTGTGAGTATATTTCTGCACTCTATTCCATTCCGTTAATCTCTATGTCTATCCTTAAACTAAAGAGGAGGTCTTACTAATAGAGTTAGGATTCAAATTGGGTAGAGTTAAGTTACCCAACTTCGCTTTTTCAAAATCATTTCAGTTGTTTTACGTCTTCTGTATTTCTGAAGAAATTTTGGAATCAGTTTGTCAGTTTCTACAAAAAAAAAGTGCTAAGATCCTGATTAGGATTATATTGAACTGATATGCTCAACTTCAGGAGAACTAATATCTTAACAATATTGAATTATTTAAACTATGATCACGCTATTTTCTCTGTTTATTTAGGTCTTCTTTAATATCTCTTGGCAATGTTTTATAATTTTTCTTGCACATAATTATATAAATCTAAGTATTTAATACATTAACTTTATCTCTATGTATTTCATATATTTTTTCCATTGCTAGTATACAGAAATATATTTTATTTCTTTTTACTAACTTTGCATGTTACAACTTTAATGAAATCATTCATTAGTTTCATTTTTTTGGTAAATTGCTTGGTAATTTCCATGCTATAGATGATCATATCACCTAAAACTAAATATAGTTTTACTTATTCATTTCAAATTTGTACATCTTTTATTCTTTCTCTTGACATACTGCATTCACAAGACTCCCAGTACAATATTGAAAGGAAGTGGTGGAGAGCATTCTTGCCTTGTTCCTACTTTTAAGGGTAAACTTTCATTCATTTATTATTAGTATGATGTTAGCTGGAAGTCTTTCAAGGGTGGTTTTTATCTGGTTGTGAAAGTTCTTTTCTATACTATTGCTGAGAATTTTTATCATGAATAAGTACTAAATTATATCAAATGCTCTTTCTACATCTATGAAGATGATTAGAAGTTTTTTAATCTGTCAATATGGAGAATTATATTAATTGATTTTTCCTGTGTTAAATCAACTTTGAATTCCTAAGATAAACCCCACTTGGTTGTGATATGTTATCCTTTTTTTTAATATATTTCTGGATTCTACTTGCTGAAATTTGGTTAAGGATTTTTGCACTTATTTTCATGAGGGATACTGCTGTATATAGTTTGCTGTTATTATGTCTTTGATTTTGCCATCGGGGTAATGCTAAACTCATATAATTTGTTTGGAAGTATAACTCCTATTCTCTGAAAGAATTTTCTCCTTATATGTCCTTAAATTATTTCTTAAATGTTTGACAGAATGTATAAGTCAAGTCATCTGGCATTTTCTTTGTGGGAACATTTCTAACTATTATAAATATGCTCTGTACGTTCAAGAATATAAAGGAAAACAGGAACATGATGAGAATAGAAGTGGTACTTGGAGGACAATGTATAGAATTAAGTGCTTATATTAGAAAAGAAGAAAGGTCTCAAACCAATCAAGGCTTTCTTAGGAAATTACAAAAGAGGAGTAAATTAAATTTAGAGTATGTCAAAGAAGAAAATAATAATGAAAGCAAATAAAGAAAAATAGAGAAAAATCAATGAAATCAAAGGCTGATTCTATGAAAGACCAATAAAATGGATAAACCTCTATCCAAGATCAACCAATACAAAGAGAGAACACTCAATTTAGCAATGTTGGAAATGAAAATGAGATTATCATTAAAACTCCTATAGCCATTGGAAGGATTTATACAGAAATATTATGAACAAGTTTATGTCAGTAAATTTGAGCAGATAAAAAAGTGAAAAAAGACTAGCTCTAAGATATGGCACAGTTGACATTATTTTTTTCTGCTTTTAGTGCCCATAAGTTATACTCTGTCTGAATTAGTGGTTGGTTTTATTGTATGAACCCAATATATAAACAATTTTAATGTTCTTGATCCCTATTGCTACATCACTGCCTCAAAAAAGGTTTTGCCAATTCATATTCACATTAGTAGTGTTTGAGAGGGCTATTTCACCATCCTCTCAAAAATGAATGCTCTCATTAAAATAAGAAATTCTCTGCCTATGTGCTAGGCCTGTGACCCCTGAGTTGTAGCAAGGCACTTTGGGGGCACAGAAGCACACTCTTAGGCAGGGTATTTTAAAGCAAGATAAGCACAGGATATTTTTAAATTTTGAGGGAAATAGTAGCATTCCACATTCCTCTGGCACCCCGTGAACTACCTGCTCACAGTTTCAACATTACATCACATTACATTCCTTTCAGTGACGTCATCTTTGTGAAGCTAGGTTTCAGCGGTTGCTGAGACACAAAGTGAGTACTGTGTGAAAATTACGGTGGAACAGGAAGCGAGAGTGACGGTGTCCCATCTGATTCCTGATTTTGGGAAGCTGTGGAGTGCACAACAAGGTGTACAATCCCATTAGTAACTGTTTAAGAATGAAATAACATTTTATCTTTCAATTTAGGTATATATTTCAAATGGCTATAAAGTGGTTGGGACAGAAATGATTAACTCGTTTGGACTGGACTACTTAATAAATGAAATGAAACTCTTAAGTGTATTTCTTTTAGGTATGTTTCTAAAGCCACTGGAAAAACTTACTGAGACAGTAAGGGTACTGTGAACTAGGAAAGTTCGGGAATCTCTGTGCTAGAGAATTCAATATAATTCTAACTTCTTTTTAATTTGCATTAGTGAAACTGAACATTAAACAACAAAAACATTATTAGACATTTTTATGCCATCATCCTTTCAAATTATCTGTTTGACACCTTTACCTATTTATTGATTACATTATTATTGTCTTTCTCATCGATTGGTTCAATCTCTATCTACTAAGACTTGTTTCTTATAAATACTTAGTTATTGGTTTTTGGATAATTAGATGTTTTTAACTTTTCTGTGGTTAAAACTGTTAGTAACTTTCCTCTGTGATTTAACTTTCAAAATTCTGCCTGATACAGAATTTTTCAGAAATAGCCACATTTATTTTTTTTTTCTAAATCTTTAAGTCTTTATGACTCTGGATTTTTTTGATAGAATATTTAAGTGGCAAAGAGAATATTTTAGAAAGAAAACAAATCCATACTTGAAAAGTGAGGTATTTTTCAAAGGGGAACCTCTGTTATACTAAATCATTTCAGTATAATTAGGTGTCTGTCAAAAATTATTGCAGTAAAATAACTTTTCTCTCTCTAGGTAGAGTTTATCAGTGGCAGTTGGGGAGGAAGGAGGATGTTAAATGTTTAAATATGTTGGTGAACTAGTACAGTTAGGTGGATTTCATAGAGATTCACAATGTACATGAGCATTTAAGGTTCTTTTTGATGTTTGGATTTAATAACAAAACAAGCAAACAAAATGTATTTTACCCAATGTTTTCCATAAATTATTTTAAATATAGAAGTATTTTATAATAACTATTAATTTCCCAAGTAACTATTTTTTCTGTGAATGTACATTAAGTGACACTGCACTCTAATAATAAAATAGGCATACACTGCCAGCACTAATACACTTTACTACTTGTTCTTTTATAGGATTTGCCAAGTGTTGAGCAAGGACACATAATTCCTTTATCATTCATTTAACATATATTTATTGAGTGTCTTCAAGTGCTGTGGATACAACCCTGAACAAGACAGACATTAGCCTTGAGTTCACAGAGCCAACGTCACTTAACCACTCCAATATTTCCATTGCTTTTGAATATAATAAGGTTAATTTTCAGATTAAGTACTTAGTATAAGGACACCCACACCAGGGAAAATAGTACATAAATGTGGGTGAGTCTTTTAAATGAAAGCTATCCCAGAAAATTGAGAGCAAAAGAATCTAATTTTTATTTTTAGCTCACTGTGGAGAAAAATAGGCACAGTTATAAAAGAAAGAAGTCTCATGTAAGATTACTTTCATAAAAGTGGAAATTGTTGACATCTACTTTTCTATCACGCTGTTTAAGTAACAGGTTTCACAAGATTTCTTTAACTGAACACCTGAAATAGGGAAGCTCAATGGAATTAAAATACACATTGTAAAATATTTTGGCAGCATTAATAGCTATGCTTTCCAGGCTCTTTATCACATAAAATGTAATTATTTATTATTTCTATATTTGCTGATAAGTCAATTACCTAAAAAAAGGCAGATGTTCAAATCTCAGAATTTTTGCAGCTATAAAAAGCATATACATGTCAATTGTTCACTCATACCACAGACATTTACCATCCACCTAAAGCGTGGTATGTATAATCATCATAATAAACATGAGATTCATAAACTATTGAACTCAGAGGTATGCCCACTTCTCTCACAGCAAATGTAATGAAAATTATTTAACTGACTGATTGATGAATATAAGAAATGGAGCCACCTAAATTATAAAAAGAAAAGAAGCTGTAATATAACAAGGAGATGGTGAGGCAGACATCTAAGACAAAGACAAACAGATATATTTGATACTGTTTCATTATTACAAACATGCCAAACATTTATTATGGGGAATAAAAAGTGAAAGGCCAAGTAAGAACTTTCTAGGCATAGAGAATAACTAAATTAATAATCCAATCACATAAATTTTCCTTTTTGATATTTTTTTCTATTCTCTCTTGCAACTACTTTTCTCATCTGACTTTATAATATTACAATAACTCAGGGAAGTAAGCAAAATTTTGAAATACTATAATAACTCAAGTAAGAAAGGAATTTGGATATCAAAGAGGTACAATTAAATTGAAAGTAGATAACTTGCTCTAATTCATGGAGTATTCAACATAGGGTAAAAAATTATATATACATATACACACACACACATACACATATACCTATAATATGGTTTCATACTTAGTTTTCAAATAAGAGCCCTAACACTTACCAGCTATGTGTGAACCCTAGGTTAAGTTAAATAAGGAATAAGTTGTACCTAATGCACAGCATTTTTGTGAGAAACATAAAGATAAGCATATAGAAAACTTAACAAGGTCTTTGACACACAGTAAATGCTCAATAAATGGAAACTTTTTTCTGCCTGTAACATTCATCATCTTCTAACACATTATACAATTTACTTATTTATTACGTTCACTGTTGATTGCCCAACTCTCTTTATTAAAATGTTAAGCTCCACAGGGCAAGATCTTTTTTCTTTATTCCTATACTCAAGTGCCTAGAAAAATGCCTGGCACATAGATAAGAAATATGTATTGAATGAATAAATGTTGTTTCACTATTAGACCATAATTAGAGCTTTTGAAAGTTTCTTTATATGGTACCAAGGATTTTCAACTGAAAGAGGCCATCATTCATGACAGTTAACGTTTATTATCCAGGAAGGAGTAAAAAGCACTCTTAAGATACATCAAATCTCACACACAAAACTTTAAATTATATATATATATATATATAATTGACAAACTTGAAAATATGCATTTACTGACTCTATGGAAGTTAGAATAGTTCAGTGTTTTCTTCCCTTTCCTTTTATGGGACATTTTTTTAGAACAAGTACATTATACCATAAGGCCCTCATCATTCAGTTAATCAACAAATATTTTTTGATTACCTATTATGTGCCAAGCACCAGTCAGGGAGATGAGAATACCTTAATTAATAAGAGAGAAGGGGTGCACAGTCTCACAAACTTACATTCAAGTCAGGGAGACAGGTAACACATGCATAAACAAGCATGTGTTAAAGATAACCACAGATTCTGGTTCAGGCTTTGTAAGACATTAAGATAGAGACAGCAAGGCAGGAGCTAGAAGGATGCTTTAGATAGGGTGCTTATGGAAGGCCATTATCTCCAAGGAGATGACACTGAAGCAAACATCTGAAGGATAATGAAGAAACCATGCCAAGAACTGCAGAAGAGCTGAAGGTAGAGGCTTCTATGATCATGAGTGCAAGATCCCAAGGGTAGGAAAAATAAAGGAACCTCAGGTGGCAAAGAACTCAGCATGAAGGGCAGAGTGTATATGCTCAGACAGGAGAGGTGGGCAGAACCTCCACTGGCCATGATAAACAGTTTGATTTTATTACAGGGGCAACAGAAAACTGTGAAAGGATTTTAAGTAGAGGCATAACATGATATAAACTGGGTTTTTAAATAACATTCTGGCTATTATATGAAGAGTACACTGGAAATCAGGAGTATGGTAGGCGAGAGCACGTGCTCTGGAGTCAGGCAAAGCAGAGTTTATATCACAGCTTTTCCTGAATATATTGGAAACTGTCTGAAATGTGCATAGGCAGGTATAATGGTAAAAGTTTTTACTGTAACATAGCATAATTTTTGAAAAGCACTCTGACATAGATAAGTTATAGGTCTATTTACTTTATTCTAAATTTTTATATGTCCTCGAGCATTGTGGAACATTTTTGTTTATTTAAGAATGATACAATTCTGTAGTTTTATAATGTTGAGCACTTTTGTTTGTGTCTGTGTATGCATATTTAAAATCTAATACAAATAACACATTGTTGGCAAAATATAAATAAAAAATAAGGTAAAAGTATAATAACCTTAATAAGATAAAGCTTTACATAAGGGACCATATACATAATATTCAAAACTAAAATTGCTGAGATGGTAGGTAGCACCTCTGTCTTTAAATCTGACTTTACTTTTCTGTACAATAAGGCCCTTAAAATAATGCTTGTCACAAGACAAGAGCCCATCAAATATTAGCCATTAACTTTAGTTTTATAATAGACGGACATTTATCATCTGTTCGAAAACACATATAATGACCACTGACCTCCACTATCTTAAAAAACTAACTTTCTAGTTACTACAAGAATGTTCAGCTGAAAGTATCGATACAGATTCTTTCATTCATTCGACCTATACAATATAAGAGATGCAGATTGAAAACAGAGTAAGTTCTTTCCTTTTAAGATGCTGAATTTAGAATCTCCCATTCTTATCTATATGCATATTATTGTATTTTTGTACAATTTAAAGAGATGCCATGCTGAGAATTTATGAAATAAAAATTTAATTATATTCTAAATACATTTTATATGCTTATAATGAATGATATTCAGTTTTATTTACCTCATTTGTATGATTTTCTACCATTTGGGAGTTTTCTTACAAGATTTGGCAAGACAGTACAGGCTGTGGATTAACAGGTTTCTTTGACTCACATGCACGGATCAAGTAGGAAAAATAAAAGGAGAGGGTGGAGGTTAGCTTATATATATATTTAAAAAAAAAACCCTCAACAAAACAAAACAGAAAACAGTGTGATGTGCCTTTTTGGACACTGAGTGAGTAATGAGGTTGGCATGCTGCCCTTCCACCTCTGCCGTGGAGTTCCAAACATGCCAGGCCTGCAGACTCAGCACGGTGGCAGGGAAGACATAAAACGACCACAAGTTCAGAGTGTCCACACTGACAGCCAAACAGGATGCAAAACTGTGCTAGAAACGTGGGGATGGAGACACTGTCTACAGAAATTTGAGAAGAATGAGAAATAGGTCCATGATTGAATGTTTATTTCTTTAGAACTCCTGAGAACAGGAAAAAGTAAGAAGAAAATGTTCCAGCAGTAAACTAATCTGATTTGGTCTTTGAGCCAAAGTGGAGAGCTACAGCAGATGAGTATGTGTTAGAGAATAAAGACTTCTTTTCCATTATTCCTTCTAGAAATAGGTGTCTGAAATTTAAGAAAGCATGACTACTGCTATTTGAAAAAGAGATTGTACATGCTATTACACTTTAACTTTTTTTATAAGGAACACAGAAGTTAGAGTATATAATGATTATTTGGGGGAAAAATAAAGGTGTTCTACTGGGTAGAAATTATATGAATTGTCATAGCATCTGGCCTGACAAAGTGGCTTTTCCCTCCTGGTCAACTTTCAATGGGCAGGGCCTTAAGTATGTGTGTTTAAGAGTCAGGAATGACGATACTAATCCCATCCCGTCTTCAGTGTTTATTGCAAAGCATACAGAGAGGCACCAAGGGCATTAAGTGTCAGGACTTGATGGGCGAAATCAGCACAGCACAGTTATGCAAATCATGTGTGCAATTGACACTGCTTGTGTAATTACCAGTGTAATCCTCCTCTATCAACCACCTCCAGGAAGGAAGGAGGGGTGGAGGATGAGGAAAGTTCACACTTGGGAGATCACCCAGAAAGTGGGCCAGGTGCCAGTTCTACAATCAGGTGAAAACAGTTCCTTCTCATGGGAAGTCTGCATGACAGATTATACTGCATTTAACCATCACTACTATGAATGATCTGCACATTCTTTTTCTGAACCAGCATAATTTAACCCAGTTTGTCTATCATTATTCTGGTTCATGGCTTAGTATCATTTAACTAGATCTCTTTAGCAAATCTGGTAGAAGAGTCATGATGATCTGGTTTTAAAATAGTATCAGTATGGAAATAACTGATGATGATAATCTATTGGCCTCATACCTAATTTTCAGACATTTTTTACTCTTATTTCACAAAAGAATCAGAACTATTCATATCCAAAGTCTATAACCTGCAGCAATTGCCTGTTTACAAAGCATTTCATATATAATAGAAACTGAAGGTACTTATTTATGTACTTTTTCACCTCAAAATAGTGAAGTGAAGTAATATTGAAGCAAACTTTGAAGGATTGGGGGGGAAAATCTATGAGAAAAACAGTAGAAGGCAGAAAGACAGACAAGAAGGGAAGATAACAAACGAAATAAGATGGAAACGGTGTATTAGAAAAGAAAATACAAATGCTACATGTGCTTTGCAATCTTTTAGTTTATGGAATTCCTGATCAGTCAGCAAGTTAAGGAAATGATATGACAGTAGTAGTGAGTCCCTCAGTAAGAAATGACAATATATTTGAGGGCATATCGTCCTTATGACAAATTAACATACTGTCCTGTATGAAAAGACTTAAAACTACACCATTTGCCATTAACTTGTTCTTTACCAGTATGGTCAGAGGTTAGCTCTATCTCAAACCAAGTCAGATACTAGTTTTGAACTTTATTTTCAAGAAATTTGAAGATGAGGGGAAAACTATCTTTTCTTACCAGCTTCTCTAAGAGCATGTAGTTTGCACCTTAAAAATGCCTGTTGGTTGGTTTAATATTTCTCTAAACGTGAGTATCCAAATATATTCAAATGCGGAGTGAATCATAATGAGACATATCCTCATAATAGTTAAAGGCTATAACTGAACAAAATATAAAATAGAGTTAAAAATAAAAGGCAAGCTTTTTAAAGTGAATTTGCAGCAGTATACTATTTAACTGATGCATTTTTTTAAAATTAAGATTAGGAACTAATACAAGTATTCCATACTTCTGAGCTTCTATGGATATAGAACCATGGAATTACAGTCTTGAAAAATAAAAAGACTGTCCTTATCTAAAAGAACTAAAAATGTACAATGAGGTGGAAGTTGTTATTTTAACAGATGGTTATTTATATGGTACATCTGGTCCAGCTGCTTTTTATAGGACAAAATAGCTTTAAACTGACAATTAGACACAAAGAGCAAACTTCTTAAGCTGAAATTTGTCAAACATTGAATAGGTTACAAAATAGTGTTGTAAAAATCAACATTACTGAGGTGTTTGGAAATGAACTAGACATCTGCTCAGAATAAGTCAAAAGACTTTATGATATTGGAAGGTTCCTCAAATAGCTATTAATTACTCCAGGGTTATATGATACGGATATATCACATAAACTAATTTCATAAAGTGTTATTTTAGGAGACATATGCAAATAATTATGTAATATATATTGATTTAATTGAAAGCTAATAAGGTTTTCCTTAGAATTTTATAGAAGGTCTTATTGAAAACACAAGGTAATTCTTATTTTCTTAAGTTGAGATTTAAAAAAAAACAGAAAATATCTATGCTTCTCTGCTTACTCAGGACAGTTTGTTTATATATCTCTGAACAATAATGTTACAAGAAACAAACATCTTAAAATTATGCTAGTATTAAGGAATATTTGGGCTTTTTTTAGAATACAAGAAACAATATTGAGTAAGTTTCCTTGGGACATTAGGATTTTTCATTTTCAAATGAAAAGATTACATTTTTAAGCAATAAATTTTTTTTTAAGAACCTGAATCTAGTACAATTCCATGGCCAAAACTGAATTTTAGATATGGCATAAAAACATCTGAGACTGTGTGAGAGGCATCCTTACTTACTTTTCTTCTTTACAATTTATACAAAGGAATTTATAATGCATATATATGTAAGTTTCCATATATTAAAAATACATACTCTTCTATTCTGTTTTAAATATTTAATTTAGCCACTGAATTAGTGTATGTAAGAAATATACTTGAAGTGCTAATTAGGAAAAAATATGCAATACCAGTTCCTCCTAGATTTAAGGAATAAGTAGGTTAAGCACTGTGTTGATTAATAGGGGTCCAGGGCTTAATTGAAACACTATTTCCCAGATGTATTGGGTAAAATAAAGACAATTAAAAGGAGCAACACATAACATATGAAACACACCAATCAAATTTCTATGAATGAAAGGATGATAATCACTTGTTAAATTAAAAATCTAACAGACAAAACTAATAAAAAAACTTGTGGCAAGAGCACTAATTCACTGATTCATCACCAAAAACTCACATAAATACTGTTATGTTATAAATTTATGCAAAGCATATTAGATGATTTGTGTGGTAAATCTAAGGTTAATGGATAGAGTTTAAAATATAAATAGTACCTTTTATTTTCCTACAACCTTATAAAATATATATAATAATGTATAAGGTTGATACATGTTTATAAAAGTGTAGTTTACTTTTTCACTGAGTTAAAAGTTTGTGATCTTTAGGTGATATATTGTTGTTTATACAATTCTTTATTTCTCTCTCCTTTCCTTCTTGTCATTTAAATTTCACATGTAAAAAGAGCTTTTTTTTTCCCCTTCCTCAGCCATTCATTGTTTTGAGTGTTGCACAGAGACAAAAGTAGAAAAAGGGCTGCAATGGCTACATATTTAAATTTAGCCAACATACTGAGGTAAAATAAAGCAATTCTAATGAAATGTCCAGCATTGAGACCAACAAAATAGCTAACCCATAATAAGTAAAAATATTTTTAAAAAACAAACAAAAAAATCAAACACTGATGATTGTTGTACAATACAAACAAAACTTAGATTGTATTATTACACTTTTTTCCCCTAACTGGACAGACAGTACTTCTGAAATAGGATATAGCACTGCCATGACAAAAGTAAGAAAGTTTCTGATTTCTCCCAATATTATCTTAAGAATTTGGGAATACAATATAGGAGTTGTTGACAGAAATTATCTGCTACTGAAGAAAGATTATTATATTAATCTATTTCTAGAAATTAAAAAAAATTAGATTGTTCAAAAATCATTGTTAGAAAAGAAACTTTTCCATGGCAAATACTGGTAAATACTATCAAACTATTTTTGCTCTTTAAGGAGCTCTGATTTATTAATTATTTCAAAATTAAAAATTGTTATCAATGACTGTAACCAAAATTTAAAACATGCAATCAAATTAAGTAATCAGGGTTTTGTACACTTAAACCCATTTCCAATTCCAGTGTGAAAAACATTATTCAGGTAATAATTGGCAAAGGTGAGGGAGGGAAAATTCAACATTGTTTTCCACTTCTGCTGGTATTTAGCAAGACAGAGGGAGACTTTTCAAAAATATGCCTTAAAACTAAATGCATTTTAAGTGAACAAACTGTATCTGGAACTAGAAGTGCAAACTCAGAAACTCTCTATCAGGGTTACCTCTGAGATTTACATGAGCAGACAGCAGCAGAGAGGTAATGGTGTTATGGAGAGCATCTGACACTTCTTCCATTTTATGCAAATCTATTTTGAAACTTAAACAACAGCAAGCTAAAAAAATAAAGAGGGGGTGTGGGGACTACTCTTTTACTCTTTCAGGTCTGATGAGCAGCAAAATCTCAGGAGAAAAGATAACAGATTGTAATTAGCATCATATAATACTAGCAGCATAGGAAGATGAAAAAATCAAATTAAGTGATCTGACAAAGTCACGTAGCTAATTTGCAACGAGCCCATTCTAAAACCTGGATAGGGAGAGGGTATAGCTCAAGTGGTAGAGCTCATACTTAGCATGTAGGAGGTCCTGGGTTCAATCCCCAGTATCTCCTCCAAATATAAATATATAAATAAATCCAATTAAACCCCCCGCCCCAGGCCATCAAAACAAAACAAAAACAAACAAAAAATCCCGGGTTTCTTGACATCTTTACTTCCAGATAGTAGTCTTTTTTCGCCTTATCATTGAGTTAGTTTAATAGAGTTCACCAAGACAGAGGATAGGATAACCATAGGAGGCTGTATCATTTTTGGAGGCTGACTATCTTGGTTTGAATCCATGCTCTGCCCATGCAACCTCTCTGTGCTTCAGTCTCTTCATCTGCAAACTAGGAATAATAATAGCGAGAAGCTTTCTGACCAGCTGTTTTTCTGCTCCCTCTGAAAAACATACTGAATTCCTGGTACTAACAGGCCCCTCTTTGGTATACCCACATAAATGCTTCTAACAGTTGAACTGGAGAGTCTGTCACAGTGGGTCAGGATTCTAGCCAGAACTATTTATGCCAGCTGTACCTGTTATTATAAGTAAGTTAATTATTCAGATATCCATATTCCAATAAAATAAATACAAAAAGAAAGTTTCTATAAAAACTAATTTTACCACGCTGGAAAGATTCAATAAAGGCAAGTTAAAAAAAAAAAAAAAAAAGCTAATGAATTGAAAGTGGCAAAGGTAATCATAAAAATTAGTGAGAGACATCTTAAAAATTTAATAGAAGTTTGATGGCATCACAAGGTCTTTAAGTTCTTAAATAAGCTAAAAATGGAATTAGAGATGATGCATTAGGAGTATGGTTTAGGCCAGAGAATGACATGGAATTCCAAAAACCAAATTCCTCATTGAAAGGAAAGGAAAGGGCCTGGCCTTATATAAAAAATAATAATAAGTGATTAAACATATATTTTATATTTACAGTTTTTAAACAAAAGGACCTTTTCTTATTAAAAGAATGTCCCATATTACTAGACTTACTGTTTTTAACCAGTAAACTACCTGGTTTTGCTCACATCAGATAAAAGGGATTTAATTAAAGGAATAAGAAGTGTTTAGTACAGTGCCCAGTGTCTGGAGGAGAGTTCAAGGTTTGCCAGACACTATCTGTAAACAACCTACCTATTAGGACTATATCAAAGTCAATACACTACCTGCTCTCTAGAATTTGCAAGAGAGTTCCAAATAGAAACTTTCAGCTTGTATGGGATCTTACAAGGTAAAGAAAAGAAAGAAAAGAGCTAGCATTTATTAAATATATAATATATTCCAGATATTTTTCTAAGTGTTTTCTCACTTCTTAAACTGATTTTTTATATATATATATAATTTCACAGAAATATGTGCACATCGGTGCTGGGCTCACTGTTACCAGCCTACTAGATGGAAAACTATCAAATCTAAAATCTAGGATGCAAAGATGCAGTATTAATATGTTAGAACACAACAGCTAGCTAAATAAAACAGTAAAACCCAAAAGTAGGTAAAATAAACCACCCCCCAAAAAGTAAAATAAAACCCAAAGTAGGTATGGGGCTGGAGGAGGGGGAAGCAAAATACTTTGTACTACTATTCATAAAAAAACAAATTAGAATTAAAATTTACATTACATTAAAATCCTATACTAGTCAATATAAGCACTAGTTCTTAAATGTAATCAATCTGTGGCATAGTCTCAGTTTCACCTCCATTATTCACCCTTTGCACTGCTCCTGCAGGAAGCTAATTTCTACTGGCTTCATCAATAGGCTCCTTTGTCCTCTGGCTTCTGGTCATGCTCAGTTCATACGTGGCATCAGCAAGAGAGGAGAGGGTAGAAAGAGGAAGGTCGAAATGTTTACTCCTCAGTTACAGGTTCGCAGGGGTACATTCCTCTACTGCAGGTCAGTTTCAAAACCGTCTTCTACCTCTCCTAATTCCAGTGACCTCTCAATCCTCCTGCCCCTTCAGACATGGAGCTGCTAATGGCTTCCTGCTATTGCTAGTCGCAGAGTGCTTCAACCATCCTTTGCTGGCTTCCTTTATGCCTACCCATTCTCTTGGAAATATCAGTGCTTTCATGAATGTCTATATTTTCCCCATTTGAGTGTCACACTGCTTTCCTATCAGGGCCCTGATGGATCATTATTGGTGGCAGGAGTGGCCCAAGGCCTCAGCTGGTCGAAATGCCATCCTGGCAGTGAATTTCTGGTGTTTGCAAGAGAACAGGATGGCCTCCTTATCAGAGTTAGTGAAATTCTGGTAATTCTCGGCAGGTGCTGCAACATGATTACGCAAATTATCACTGATGGTAGCACAGAACAGAGCAGATGCAAGGCGAAGCTTTAGCAGCTGTGGCTTTTACTTCCTAAAGTGATAATGGTGGTGTCTATAGTGTGATGTGGCTACTTCTGATGGCCCTGAGGATTATTCAAAAGAGAAAGGACAAATTGAAGGCCTTGAATGCTCAAGTCAGAACAGAAGTGAAATATCAAAGTCTTTGGTCAGCTTTAAAAGAGCCTTTATTTACTTAAGGCTCAGGGCAAATAAGGCTGAAGACCAACTCCAGAGTCTGATGGGAACTGCCATACTAAATAAAATGGGCAAAACCAGCACCACTAGGTCTTGATAATGGGGTAATGACGGGGAAGGAGGAAACATGGGATGGTAAGATCTGATCAAATACAGAGGCTCAGAATGTGAAACCCCCAAATACTTCCGAACCATCCTTGCCAGAAGACACAGTTGTCCTCACTCCCTACCTTTCCACTTAAGGAAACACTCCCATAAATCATCATTCCCAATTGTAACACAACTTCCAATAGCTTCAGCTGAGGCAGGAACGCAAGCAGAGAATGGATAAGTCTTTTCAGGCATCATTTCTATTAATACTCATGGCCCCTAGGCTCGTAACAAGTTAGATCCTAACATAGCCAAAACCAAGGCCAGATCCAGGAGGTGACAGCCTATATACTGAAAGAATTCTTGATTCAATGATGGCTTACAAAGTAAAAAGTTGAAATGGCAGAATTTTCCTGGCATACCAAAGTACAAGCCCAAAAGCTCAAGTAAGAATATTGGAAAGGATATATTATGAATCACCCTGTTCGGCTCTTCCCTAACCATACCCCTGGAAGGGCCTGTGGGACACTCCCTTCACCAAAGAATCACACTGGTGAGGAAAGAAATGCTTGAAAGCTTCGTGGTAGCTGTCTCCTCTGGGCTGAAGAGAACAATGAAGATGTTGCAAATAGATCTGGGCTCCCTAATTCAAATGTATCTAATGTGATCTGAGATGGCCAAGACTATGCAGTAGAAATTAATTTCAGGAAGGTGTAGTCTATTCACGTATCCAGAGTCACATAAATTTAGGTGGCAATCCAGTCCCTTTCAGAAGGACCCTGAAACCTGGCCACAAATGTATGCTATGAATTTTCCTCTAAGCCATTCCAGAATCACCTGTGGCCATTTATGATGGTGACTGTGAACTGGGAAAAGGAAAATACCAAATTCTTCCACAAGTTATTAGATAGTTGTATTATATTAGCTGTGAATTGACTTTAATCCCTGGAACCCAAAAGAATACTGTGGCCCACCAAAGTGGGGGCTTATGGAGATCACCCAAGTCCATCTTACAGTATCATAGGAATAAATGCATTCAGGAATAGAAAGAATCCTTTCTTTGGTTCCCTGACCCATGGCAGGAGAGCTATTATAAAAAGCCAAGAACATTGCTGTCCAATGGAAATATGAATCACATATATAATTGAAAATTTTCTAATGGCCACATTTTAAACAGGTGGAATTAATTTTCATAATATAATCAATATAATCATAATATAATCAAAAATATTTCAACGTGTGTCATTAACTATATGTAGGCACTTCTTAGTCTACATGTGGCTAGTGACTACCATATTGGAGTTCACAGCCCTATAACTCATGGGAGATGCTGGGGTGGTGATTCCTACCACATACCCATTTAAGCAGTTTGTTAGACTTTGCAAGACCAAGATGGTTCTGTGAACGAATGAAGATTTAATTACATCATAATGCCAACTACAGCAGTTCTAGCTATAATATCTTTCCTGGAACATATTAACATAGCCCTTAACACCACTTATGGAGCTACTACTGACTTAATTTCTTTTAAAAGTAATTCCTTATCAACAAAGATAATCAGAAGCAGTTTGCCTTCACAATGCAGGGACAACATACTTTCACTATCTTACCTTAAGGCTAGGTCAACTCTCCTCCTTTTTGTCATAATATAGTCCAAAGAAATCTTGTTCATCTTGACATCTCACATAACATCAAGCTGGAAAACTACATTCATGGTATTACACTAATTGATCTGGTGAGCAGGAAGTAATAAACACTAAGATGCTTCAGTTAGATATATACTAGAGGACAGGAGACAGTATCTATGTAAAGTTAAGAGACTTGCAGCATTGGTGAAATGTTATGGGCCCAGTGATATGGGCATGTTGAAACAGAGCCTCTAGTAAATTGTAAGTTGCTGAACCTTGTACCTTTCATCATGAAGAAGGAGGCACAAAATGTGGTGTCTTCTTTGGATTTTAGAAGCAAGTTGCACGACGTTTGGGTATTCTGCTCTGATGCATGTATTAGATAACCCATAAGACTGCCAGCGTTGAGAGGGGTCTTGGACAAGAAATGGATCTGCTGTAATGAAAGCTGCCCTTTATACCTTTGGCTCCAAGATCCAGCCATGCAATGATTTTTGGAAATACCTGTGGCAGGCAAAGATGGTGTATGACATATCTGCCACTAAAACATCACAGTGCAGATCCCTTAATGGAGTAAAGATATGTGATCTACCAATAATGATTTGCCATTTGAAAAGCAGCTCCTAATCTGCTACTGGACTCTTGTTAAGATTGAGTAGTAGGACATGGGACTCCAAATGACTATGTGGCCCAAACTATACAAAATGAATGAGGTGTTAATCTGATTCAAAGTAATGTAAAATAAGATGTACACAAGAGCATTTCATTATTTAATGAAACTTGGACCATGCAGGTTTGGGGATGCCCAAGCATACTTCATGAGCAAGTAACTCATGTGTCTTTGACCCCTGCTACTACTGCTTCATGATCTTTCCTTCAGTTCAAAACTGTGGCCTCATGGGATGTCCTCAGTGGAGTCAATGGAGTATTAAACCATGTGGACCTAGTTTGTAAATGGACTGCATTGTATTTGGTACTACCTGTATCTACTGTGTTACAGGCCCAATGAAGGAGGCTGCCCCTGAAATATGGTAGTGAAAAGATATCCTCCCCTCCCCTCCCCTCCAGCAGAATTTCAGTTGGTCCAGTTTGCATGGAAGGAGGGATAGCTGAGGTACATACATGGTATGGCCATATGGTCAAGGGCTTGGAAAAACAAGACTGGAAAATTAGTGATAGAAGATTTGGGGAGAATTATGTGGATGGACCTCTCAGAACTGGTACAAAATGTGATGATATGGTGTCCTATGCAAATTCCCTCTAGAGGGCATCCCCTGTAGAGAAGACTTTTTTGTAATCTGGACAAGATTATCTGATGGGTGACACAAACCAATAAGACAATCTATTTTATGGAGGTCAGTCAGATTCTTTACCTAGCTCCCCTGGTGTTTTCTCAAGTGGCTCATGTACAAAGTGACAATGGGATCAGGAATGGAAACTATGTACGGACTCAATAACATAGATTTCCCCCGTCTCCATGACTGAGTTAACTATCACTGCTGAGTTCACAAATTTCCAGTGCTAAGACCTTGACATGGCACCATTCTCCATGGGAGTCAACCAGTCAGTTAGTGGCAGGCAGGTTACAATAGACTCCTTCCAACATGAAGGAGGAAGAAATGTATCGTCATCAGAATTGACAGACGTTGAGGATATAGATTTACCTCCCCTTCCTTCAATATTTTTGCAAGCTCCTCTGCCTGGATTTAACAGAATGCCTTAACAATTATCATGGTATTCCTTACAGTATTGCCTTCAACCAGAAACTCTTTTGATGGCAAGGAAAATAAAGCCATGGGCTCAAACCTATCAATTTCACTAGCTATACCCCATGCCACACCGTCTGGAATCATTTGGCTAAATGGAGTGGTGAAGTGGCCTACTAGTGGAGTGGTTCAAGTATGGCTGCCAGTTGAGAGAAGTCTATAGGATGGGTTGGGGAAGTCTGCAAGTTGGGTGTATTCTATAGGATATGATATATGCCTAAAGCCATCTAACTCCTCCTTTGCCAGAATCCATAAGTTTGAGAACAAAGAGATTAAGGCAGCAGTGGCCACAAGACAAATACATCAAATAATCCATTTGAAGGATTTTCACTTCCTGTGCTGAAATCTTGGGATAGGTGGTTCTCAGTGCCCAGAAGAAGAGTGTTTCCACCAAGGATGATCAGAGTTCTGATACTGCTGTATCGGAAGCTGAGACTACTATTCCCTGGCTATTTGGGGCATTTCAAGCTGCTGAATTAACTAGGAGAGAAGCAGGCTACTGGCAGGTAATTTTTCCAGATTACCAAGATGATTATGGGTTGTTGCTATACAAGAGGGGCAAGGACAACCATGTTTGAAACTCAGGAGATTTCCTGGGGCATCTCTGACAAAAATTTGTCCAATTATCCTGGGTATTGAAAAACTGCAGTAATCCAAGGAAGGCAGGGCCACCAAGTACTCAAAACCTGTAGGCATTAAGGTTTGGATCAGCTATCAAAGAACCCTGTCCAGCCCAGGTGCTTAAAAAGAAGGTGAGAGTAAGGGGAAGATGGAATTGGCAGTGGAAGAAGAAAGATGTAATGATCAACTGGAGCTTTCTGACCAGCTAGAGAAGCATGGACTTTGGCAGCTATGTTTTATGTTCTATTATGAGAAACATTAGAGATGACTAATCTTTCAAATTCCAGTTGGAAGTATGTCTGAATTGGTATCACCCCTTGATGATGCAGTAGCTGGATGACAGCCCGTCCCCCTCTCAGGCCTCTGTTAAGCTCTCATTAATTAGCCAGTTTGAGTATCTGTTTACACAACTGCAAAAATCATGACTTAGTATACCAAATTGCAAAATCAGCATAATGGCAGTTGCAGGGAACTAAACTATTTTTTTTGAAACTCAAAGTAGCAACTTACCTTTTACAAAATGTACAGTTTCCCCTAAGCAGTTTTGCTTTATGCACACAACCTTTATAATTACACAGAATTATGTAAGTTATGCTAAGTGTCTGGTCTTACCAAAGCCAATGGGAGGGGCTTACTTTTGGGGTGACATCTTTCCCTCCCCTCACTCCACTAGCTACCAACCAAGAGATCCTAGAGGGCCATTCCTAATCTGCATAAAGAAGCCAACAGTAGCCGCCCCATTCAGTCTAACACAAAAACCAAGGTGTCCTGACTTCTTAGACACTACCCATGGGGATAAGTCTGTTAAAAGAATAAAAAGGAAATCAAGGAAACAGTAACTGAAATGCCAAATGCCTTCCAAAGGTGTCACCAGGCGCTCAACCTTCTGAGAGCAATCACCAGGTAGAGTGACGTGTACACTAAACCATGATATTGAAAACAACACAATTTTGTAAATTTTGTAAAGAGTGAAACAGACCCTTAAGATTATATTTTTGCCTCAACTTCATGCTCATGAAAAGCTATATTTTACATAATCCTTGGTCAACTGAAAACTTGAATAAGCCAAGTGCATGGCTAGCTAAAGGAAGGAACTGTCATGTCTTAAAAATACCTTTCAGTAAAGAATAATTTTTACAATAAAACAATACCACTTTAAGATACAATTCTTATAGGATAATTTCTAAATAAAATATAAAATGTCATAGTTGGAAATAAGTAAACTGCTTTAAGTTAGGAATGTAAAATATACCCTTAAAAATTTTTGTTTTAATGTTTGCATTAATTTCATTTTTCTGTAACTGCCCCAAATTTAAAAGTTAACATCTAGAATACTTTTATGCATTTCACATTTATGTAAAATAACTAGGTAAAGCCTTAAAGATTAACAGAAAAATGTAAAGAAAGATAATGCAGGCATTCAAGCATTACCTCACAACTCACAGCACTCTCTAAGCAATTTGTCAATGTAGATGAAAGTATCACTTCCATCATATCTTCATATTAAAATTAAATTTTAATATGTCATTATGAACAGAAGGAGCTTATGAAACTGGCTTGAGAGTATTCTCTATTAATTTTGAACCTTTAACTTCTTGGCAATGGCAATTCATGCTAAAAGTCAAATGCAATTCATTCAGATTTCTAATCATTTTTGTTTTACGTACTAGAGTCTGGCATTTTTTTTTTTAAATCAAACATATTCCAGATTTTTTAATGATGATTTATGAAGCAGAGAAAGGTTTCAGAGGAGAGCATCCAATGACTATAGTTTGAGAGTTTAAGGATCTAGAAGAGTTAAAATAAAATATACTGTTACAGACAATTTTCTAACGAGCATAGTATTTTCAAGTTTGAAAATAGTGATATTTGACTTCCCACTGAGGTTCCAGCCTGGGTACCATAACAATCAAAAAAAAAAAAAATCACAGCTTTCTTCTCCTCTATAGTAACAGCAATATAACTATGATATTTTGCTAGATTTCCCATTATCCTGGATTAACTATAATTACTGTATTAATAATTGTAAAATTTAAAAATCATAGAAAATTGATATAACAGCTAATTTCTTTCAATGGCTTGAAATAAGTGACTTTTCAGTTGACAGCACTCCTTTCTGCCAAGTCTGGAAGTCTCAAAATGAAGGGCCAATATGTATCCTAGAAGATTGGTCAGTTACTCAATGTGCACAATAAAAATATCACCAAGCACATTCTCAGCTATGTACCACAGCTACAAGTTACTGAGTGTTATTCTATAGTACTCTCCTGAATTCTCATGTTTTAGTTTTCTTCTCAAAGGGTTGGTGACACTTACCAGAGTGGGTCCTGAGGTGTCCTGTGAGGGCGTCCCTTCTTCTACAGGCATAGCTACAGAAAGGACATTTGAACGGCTTCTCTCCAGAGTGTAACTTTATGTGTCTCAGAAGGTTGCCCTTCTGAGTAAAAGAAGCTCCACACTGGTTACAGTGGAAGGGACGTTCACCTGCAGAAGGGGAAAGAGGTGGGGAAGATCAAGTAGGTTACGTGCAAGTGACGAGGTGCTATAGCCTGCTAGCTAGAGCCAGTTCTCTGTGCCGCGAATGCCCATTCCCCTCCGAAGCCTTCTAAACCCTGTTTGCCTAGAATTGCTTTGCTAACACCAAAGTCCCAAACTTTCAGTCAAGGGCCGTTTCCTCTCTTCATATAAATTTTACAAGATTCCTATCACTGACTTCAAAGAGTAACAATAATAGCATTGACCACTGGTTGAACAATTAGGTGCTATCACTTTACTGACTTTCCTGGTTGCTTTACCTACAATATTGCAAACCTCATAACAGCATTACTTATTCACTATTAATAATTTCAATTTACAAATAAAGGAACTAAAGTTCAAATACAGAAGTGTCTGATCACAGTCACAGAGCTAATAAGTACATGGGCTGATAATGGACTCCTGGTCAATTTGTCGACAAAATCTCGCTCTCCTTCTTGTACCATGTTATCTCAAAAAATCACAGAAACTTTGAGCTGAAAGGGACCTTTAGTCTTACTCTCTAATTTAGTTG
Source organism: Camelus dromedarius (assembly GCF_036321535.1). NCBI lineage: Eukaryota > Metazoa > Chordata > Mammalia > Artiodactyla > Camelidae > Camelus > Camelus dromedarius. The sequence continues at coordinate 62,494,485 of NC_087439.1, read as the reverse complement.
ATAATTTTCCTACCAAGGGGCCAAAGAGAGTCAATGAATGAACTAGGTTACAAGTCCCATTACCACAAAATCTCAAAATAAAGCCGAGGTCTCTGAATTCTCCTAATCACTAACAGTAAAACCTTTGGCAAAATTTCCTGATGTAATTGGGAAAAATCCGAAGAAATTATTCATCCAGACATTTCCTGTACATATATTCTCTTTTTCTTTTGAAAATCACTTGTTTGATAGGAACCTTTTCTCCCTTTTCTCCTACTGCCAATATTGCTCTAAAACTGTTTAAGCCAGAATTATCAGTTGTCTGTTGCCATCAGCTGGCTGTCAACAGTGTCACTGAAGGTAAAAACATGTATGTAATTTGATGAGTGAGTAAAATTAGCAAGCAGGGCCATATATCACCAAACTGTGACAAAAATACTATTGTTTTAAATGTGTATCTCTCTAAAGATAGGCATAAATTATAAATTAATCTATAAAAAGTACAAATATATTAAAGCTCAAGGTTAGAATAAAAATTAAGTTACAAAAAATAATTCCCTTTTGGTTAAATTGGACCATTTCTATAGTTGGGGTTAGATAATGGTTATAATTTTAATAGTTTTCAAAAAAATTTACACTGAATTATCATATTTCATATCTTTAACTGAAACATTCATAATAATACTGAATAATGAAACCACAATATACTTTTGGGCTTTTAAAATAATGCAAAACTCAGTGATTCTTTTTATTAAAGAAAGCTAGGAGGTATAAATAAGATAAATTATGATCACTTTCTGGCAGCTACTCCTGTACATTGTACAGATTTATCATAAAGCCTAAAGAAATTGAAAAATTGACATATCAGGTATATTTTGAATTCTGTAGTACTTCTTATTTTGGAACTTAATAAAATATATAACAAAAAAGAGTCATCTGTGTGTGTATGTGTTGCAAGGGTTAAGGATTTCTTTGAAGAAATTTGGAAATCTTATGACGTAAGTTTACAAAAAGTCCTATATCGATGTATTAGGTTGAAAAAGACTTATCCATCATGTTAAAGTTAACTTAATCTAATTTAACTTGTTTAATTCATTTGGCAAAACAAGCAAATCAACATTAAATACAGCATAAAAGAGACATTTTACCTAAAACCTCTCATATGATGTCTTACAAAATAACCAAAGTTTTAAAAAGAAATACTTCTGTAAATAATTTTTAATCTTACACATTGACACACATATACAACTTAATTCTTTGACTTTTTTCAGTGTCGTAACAGTCTGAAACTTTAAAATCAGAATTTTCTATTTCCCATTTATGTCACAGAATTAGTAATAAAAAGGAAGAAGGAAGACTTTCTTTATGAAATTAACTTTTTAGAGAATAACAAAATATCAAACTAAATTATACATTTTACTCCAAACATTTGATTTTACTTCTGGTATTCCTCTATGTGTAGTTTCCAGGCAAATTAGTATGCAATAACTTTAAAACAAATTTAAATTAATGTGGACAAAAATATTTGAAATCACATTTGCCTTTGGAAAATACTCCTATAGAAAGCTAACTGATTTTCTTTAAGCCTCCTACAATCCTTGAGTTGAAATATTTAAAAATTCCTAATTAAAGGTATTAAATTCATCATTTAAAATAATACTAATCTAAAAATAATAAGGATCAGTTTTTAAAAAAGATTTTTTAATTCACTTGAGTTTTATGAGACTAATGACTGCAAAATTTAGTTGTTACATTTCTAAAATATTTCAAATTTTTTTTAATAAGAATTACTTCTGAATTCGTATGATCATCCTTAAAGGGGTAGGATAAATGCAGAGGGGTCTAGTTATGTTGGGAGACATCACCGTTTTGCTGAGCCTATAAGTCTTAGTGAGAAGGCACTTGCTAATCCTGTTCCCATGGCAAGGGGAAGTGAAGAAAGAGGCATGATGAAGGTAACCAATCATGCGCCCAATTTTGATAAGAGGAAAGAGGCTATGATAATGATGCGCTTTGATTTCAATCAGATGAAGCTTTAAGAAATACTGATTTTCCTGGCCTACATGTTACAGAGATACCTGTAAAATGATCTGATAATGAACTGAAAAGTTCAGCTGACTACCTGTATTGTCTATGTAACTTGAAACAACATATCTCAATTATTTCTTTTTTAATAATTTGTTTTTCCTTTTAAGAAAAAGCCTGAGTCAATTGGTCTTTTTCAAATGGATTTAGACCTTGTCTAAAAATTTATATATTAATCATGTTCTTCTTCAGACATAAATAAAAGCAAATTTCAGGAAAACCCCACAAATGTACTAAATACATTAGTGATGTTATAGACTAAGTCCAATTCAAAAACATCAAGTAGGCTATTACCGTATCTGTGATAACTATTCCTCCCATGAGTGGGCACCAAAGTCTTGATTAACAACTCTAGATCCAGGAGAACAATTAAGATGTAGTCACATAGCCATACTATCCCTCATATCCATTCTGAATCTGTTTTTTTTTTTTTTAAATCAATCTACTAATCTACTCCAGGACCATTTTTAGTTATTCACTGGATGAAGCTACCTATTATTCTTATTATGGAATAAATTATATTTCAATATTATATGTACTTTCATAAACACATATTTCTAGATATGTGTTTATTCAATTGAAATGCAAGTATACATGCATCAGTTTGCTTTGGTGACTCAGATAGAGGGTGTGCCTATCTGGATAGAATAACCACTTACAAATGTGAAAAATCCCAACCACCTGTAGAGACAGCCTTGGAGTAAGAGAATGGTTCCACAAAGCTGTAATGGACAAAATATGGTGCTGAAAATAAAGTAACAAAGGTGGGAGTACTCTACCCTAAAGAGAGGCAAAATTAAGGACAGTCTATATTTATAATGTTCATATCAATTCTTGTTTATGCATGAACTGATTTACTACCCCTACTTCTTTTCTTCTCCCTACATTCCCAGTGAAGAGTGCCTGGAGTATCCGATGACAATATTACCTGATTACCTACTAAAGTAGCAATACCAGAGAAATAACACCAAGCCAATGACAAGACACTGGAATTGGCACTTTAGTAGAGTATGAAAGAGAAAGAAGAAGAAGTGAATTAGATCTGATACTCCATGTCATTTTAATGAATTGGCTGGTTGTGTATTTTTTAACTATCAATTTTATATTAGATATTCTATGATCTAAAAACATACAAGCATATGTTTCTCAAAGGCTTTTAAGGATTTAAGACAGTGCCTTTTATACCGGAAAGCTGTAAATAGTTGGTGAGAAAGGGAAGTTCTAAAATGAAGACAGCAGTTCATCAAATTAAAGAGAAACCATTTGGTTAATGACTATATTCTGATTACATTTTTTCCAATCTAAAGAAACACAAATAGACTTTCTATTCTCACAGTACTAAAATGGAGTTGGAAGTGTCATGACCCACTCAGATGTATAAACTGGGTCATCAGAAATACATATAAAAATGGCTAACTTAAAGACATATCACAAATCACAGTTAATGTGTGGGAGGTATCTCAAGCTAGTAACTTTAGCAAAAACCTCCCAGATCTAAGGAAAGTATAATACTTTTCCAAATACTATAATAAACACTTATTAACAGCAAAAGTTCTCAGAGTTCCAAGAGAATTTTATAATGGCTGTTTAGTCCGTTCTCCTTGCCTTTACTAGCTAAGTGAATCCCATATTCCTAGGACTTGTGGAATTCTGTATAACTATTTAGAAACATTTTCTACATTAATTAGATGGTTTTCAACTCCACTACAGTAGTAAATATCACATGGACAGTAGAGTAGGTATGTAATTGTTACTGTGTTTACAAACCGACAATCCTCATAAAAATCACTGCAGATACAGTGAAACATCAATTAACCTAAATTTTCAACAGAAAATACTCAGATTCTTAAATATTCTTAGTTTAGACCATAAAAGGTTTATTAAAAAAACTTACGAAAAATGTTAGTTTATTTTTCAGCCTTAAAATGAAACCTATATGCAATTCAATTGAAAAGTCTTTAGACTAATTTTGCTTAATTTCTGTGTTTCTAGATGGGAGAAGTTAGACATTTGAAAGAGTGTTATATCCCTCAATATAATCATTCTGGGATGATGAATACATTATAACTTTGTGGGACTCTTAGAACTGCAGTTAAAATTACTTCATGAGCAGAGAAGAAAAGTAGACTCATTATTTTAGTCTTTTCCTTCTTTTTCTTACCAATATGGTACCAAGCTTGATCTTTTAATTTTTCCAAGAGACATTTTTAAAAATTAATGGAGAAAACATTTTCATTAGCAATACAAATATTACTATAAAATTAAAAAATATTTTAAAACTATGATGTTACTTAAACAGGAAATTCAAAACAAAACAAAAAGTAATAATGTAACTGACTATATGGTTGGATAAGAGTATAGGACCTAAAGCTTATGATTCTGATTAAGATAACACTGATTTTAATGTGTAAGTTCTCACTATAATTAATATATCAGCCTTAAAGTAATGCCTCATCATAAAACGTTGGTATACTGATATACCAAGTACAGAATATTAGAACAAAACCACTCTGGACATCAGGAAACTGGTTTCAGCCTCACAATGCCCTTAAACTACATAAGGGATAACGAGTAAGTCCCTTGACTGTTTTGGGCTTCAGTTTCTTCATGTGTAAATGAGACATCCAGACTAAGATGTCAATGTCCCTGGTATCTCTTATATTTTAAGAACCTACTTATTAAATTTATTATTTAGAAGTCAGTCTTTTAAATCAATTTCTTTACAGTGATTTTGCTCTCTTACAAAAGGGTGTCATATTTTAAAACCCTGAGTCTATGAGTTATTACTATTGTGCTTTAGAATACTACTCTGCATTACAGTTAAAGCTATCATTACCTTTAAATCAAATTTCATATGAATTTGAAACTGTTTCTTTTAAGAATCAACCATCCGACTGCTTTACCACAATCTCATTTCTGGTGTTTTACATTAAAAAGAAATTTCTAAAAAATTTTACCAAAGGATTTGAAGAGTTAATTTAAATAAGGCCTTCTCACTGAGTTGGTTTTTTACATTACTCAAACATCTAAAAGTACACATTAAATTAATCTGAGGTCTCTTTCCTCACCTGAGTCTATTACGCATTCCTACCTGCATACTCACCACCCTTGGTTATATTCTGTCCTACTTATCTCCTTGCAGGAGTTAATAGTTAAAAATTACAGGAAGCTGGTAATATCCTGGAACTAGGGAGAATAAGTATCTGCCTACTGTGCAGATCCATGGTAGGCAAAGATTGATAGGAAATTGTATTCCAAGAAGTTAACTCGATAAGGTGAAAAGGAACCACCCCTATATAAATGCATGAGTACCATGCTAGAGTATAAACTTTTAGCTAGCCAACTGTATTGCCTGCCCATGGGTATGGTAAAATATGGATAGGAATACAAAAAGATCAAGTTACACAATGAAATTCTTCTCTACCTTTTGAACCCTTATCATATTATTGCTATATTAAGAACTGTGGAAACTGAATCCCAAACTTCTTTTTGATAAGCTATTCAGATTTGAAGGCTGGAAGTCAAGACCCAGGCTACTCTCTGCTTTTCAGCAATCCAATACTAGCAGAATTCTGAAAAGGTAGTTTCACCATTGCCACCCCTGAATAAAAAGGAAAGAGAATAGATGTCAGGTAATATCAACATCAGATGTCACAGGCAGTCATCAGGTTATTCTTTCAGCTGCTTACCAGTGTGACTCCTTTTATGTACCATAAGCACATTGGGCCCAATGCAAACCATGCCACAGACGTCACATTTCAGTTTACCATTCGGAAGCCGGATTCCTCCCTCGCCTTGGAGCTCCTGGACTTTCCTGTTGTCAGCCACCTCGCTGCTTTCAATTAGGGGTTCTTCTAGGCTGCTACCCTCATCATGGCCCCTGATCTCGTCTTCACGGCTCAGGGGTTTCCTGTCACACTCTTCATCACTCTGCATTTCTAGCTTTACTGAATTTGCTGTAATTTAAAAAGAAGAAAGGAGGACATGTGAAATGCATGTTATGTGTTATCACCTACATCTCTTTTCCACCCGCTGCCATTCTATTAACATGGTTGGACATGCTATACTAAGGAGAATACAGTCCACCACAATGTTAATATAGACTGTGTGCTATGATATTTCAGTGAAGCTTTGGTATGAAAGTGAAGATGGCTTAGGAAAGCTGGAGGTAAACAGAATGACACTTTATATTTGCACACGTGTATTTCTTTAACTCAGTTATATACACTTAAAGCAAGTCTTTAAATAACTCGTATTGGCTTTGGAGTTTATCAGTAAGGCTACTGAGACTGAGGGAGAATTACGGAAGAGAAAAGATTAGACAACTACTTAACCCATGGAGCTATAGACCTCCTCCTAACTGAACAATCATTATACACCTCACAGCCTCTGCTTCCCAGCAGGGTACTTGTGTAAACCTACTTCTGAAATGAGCAAGAGAAACAACTCGGGATCTTAATCCAGCAAATGTCTAACACATAGGAAGGCACACTGTCAAGGCAAAAATCCTAAAATCAGACTAAACACATACGTTCAGCTGAGAGTGGTATAAAGGCAGAGCAGAGTGCACACACCTCACATGCTCTTAAGCTACTCTGCTTTTTAACTTTTCTACGTGAAAAAAGTTCTCTATAGAACATATTAGTCTGCAAATCAAAGTATTCCAACTTTAATCTATGCACACCAAAAAGCAGTGAATGACAGGAATGGCGTAGTGTGCATGCATGCACTTGTGACTGTTAAGAAATTTAATGCCTTCTGTTTGCTGTTTTTGGATCATCCCACAGAAAAGTAGGAATTTCGTTAGCACAGCCCTCATTCTGGATTGCTGACAAGAGTCTTTTCACAAAACAGAAGCAAGTTTTAAATGAATACCAGTGTTTTTTTATCTAGTGATCTTGAAAATTTCTCAAGAAACCATATCAAAGTTACTAGGCAAAACAAATTATTTGGTATTACTTGAATAGAGGAAATATTTTCATAAAAAGGAAGTAAGTTCTTTTTACTGCAATTGTTTTCTTAGAGAAACCACCCCTTCTTTGATTTGTCGTTAGTACTGAGGATAGGTAGTACCTACTATCAAAATGACTCTTCCTCTCCTCCCTCCTTGGAACTCTCCTGCGAACTCGAGGCAGTGTGGTACAATGCAGGAATCACTGGATTTAGTTGGAACTGGCTGTGACATTTACTAGCAGTATAATCTTGAGCTAGTTATTTAACCTCTGAATCTTGTCTTTCATTTGCAAAGTGGAGATAAATTCAGATTGCAGAATAAATTTAAGCAGAATAGTGAAGCTATTAAGAGTGAGGGTCCCAGCAATGGCACTAAGCACAAGCAGTGTCACCTTCTGTAAATTCCTTATGTTCTTTATGTCCTCTATAAAATGGGGGTAATAATGGTACCCACCTCCTGGGGCAGATGTAAGCATTAAATGCATAAATACAAAAAAAAGGGGGCTAATATTTTTCTTTGGACATACAGTGCTCTCTTTATTTCATAAGGTTTTTGTGCAGATCAGTTAACTTATAGTATGTTAACTACCCTAAGATCTACAAAAGGAAATATACATAGCCTTCCTTGCTTCATCTCTAATAGAGTATCTACTACCTTGAGTTTTATTCTATTTACAAATCAGTACTGCTTTACTGGTTTTTGAGAAGTGCCTGGACAATATTTTATCCATCTTAATATCCCTGATATCATAAAGAAATCTGTGGCATATAGGAGGTGTTTCAGGCAGTATTCACTGAGGTATTCTACTTAATTGAAAAACAATTTTCTTTCTTTAAACTTGTTTAAAGAATCCATGAACACAGTAAACTTAATTAACATAAAGGATAAAAAATGAAAAATTAAGTCCTTCTCTACCCAATGGCAACACTCCTCAGTTCCTAGTCTCAAAAACAACCATTATCCTCATGTTTTAATGCAGAATTGTGTGTGTGTATGTATGTGTGTACATGTGTATTTATGTACTCTGTTTTTACACAAATTGGACTATATAATTCACCTGACCTTAACTTCGTTTTCTTTATTTAACAATATCTGTTCAATATTTTCCATATCAGCATGCAGAAATCTACACTGTTCTTATCTAATCCTTGCATAAAATCTATTTTACAAGAACATGATAATTGATTCATTCAGGCTTTTAAGATTACTTCTTGTTTAAGTGCTGTAATAAACATTGTATAGTACCACACAGAACTATTAATCTGATAAAAATTATTTTACTTTAGATTTTTAATCTGCCTTTTTTTATTGTGAATGAAATTGGGCATCCTTTTCTATGTTTAAATTGTTTTTTTTAGAACTGTCTATCAAAGTTCTTTCCCCATTCTCTACTAGGTTGTCAGCCTTTCTCACTGAATTTAAATGCTTTATATACTAAGGAACTTAGCGCTGTATTTGATATGTTTTGCAAAAATTTTAGTTTATCTTTTTACTCTAGGGTATTTTTTGACATATATGCTAATTTTACCTTTTAAATTTTTAACGTTTTCAAATATGGCTTCTAGATTCTGTATGCTGCTTCAATAGCTTTTTCCAAATTCCAAGAAACTCTACAATATTTTTTTGAGAAGGAAGATTTTTCTAATCAATGTAAAATACTATTGGTTATCCTATGTAGTTTCGTATTTTATTTACAATTGTCATTTAAAGAAAAAATTAAGAAGAAAAACAAATGAGAAGTATGACTTTATGTAGCGCGACCTTCATATACCAACCTGTGAGCAAATTTTCCCACATATTTAAGTAATGTACTGAAGTTCACAAACTTTACAGCGCTGCCATCATTTATGTTCCTGAACTAGTCACATCTGAGAAGCTACCTTTAATGATTGTAAAGTCTACCAGCATTTCATTTCGAGAAATGAAAAAAAGTAAACCTAAAAGAATAGTTTCTGAAACTATTCTGGCCTCTTAAATTTCAAAATAGTACAAAATTATGAAGACTATGACTTCATGTTATAGTAAATCATCACCCTTTCCCTAGTGAGAATATTGTAATACAGACATCAAAACTTAGTATCAAACATGGGTAAAAATGTTATTTAAAATTTATCAGATATTACAATTATAGCTAAAACTTTTTATCCATAGAAGAGTACACTTGAGATGAATATCCAAAAAAAGCATACATTTGCTAGAACTGAAATACAGAAGGAATGGTAAATTACAGTAATCTTGTCTCTAACAGTATTATACTCTAAGGAGTTATATGTTTGCCATGTATGAATATACACACTATTGCTATAGTGACTACAGTAATTTATATTTGTTGATACAGTAAATCAATGAAATGCAACACATTTTAATATACATACATAGCACAGGTAAAGTTTTGTATAAATATGATGGCCCATGTACAAAATTCCATCCTAATTAATTTTTAGCCAATTTTACTGAAATTAAGTTGAAATTCTAGGATTAAAAAGCAATTACTTCAACCATAAAAATGAATGAAATAATGCCATTTACAGCAATATGGACGGACCTAGAGATTATCATATTAAGTGAAGTAAGTCATACAGAGAAAGACATACCATATGATACCATTTGTATGTGGAATCTAAAAAAAATATATATATATATTTTAATTATATATATATATATATATATATATTATATATATACACACACACACACACAAAAGAGCTGACAAACCAGAAATAGACTCACAGACATGGAAAATAAACTTTGGTTACCAAAGGGGAAAGGAGTGGGGGTAGGGCTAAATTAGGAGTTTGGAACTATTATATATAAAATAAACAAACAACAAGGATGTACTATATAGCACAGGGAACTATATTCACTATCTTGTAATAGCCTGTAATGGAAAAGAGTCTGAAAAAGAATATATGTCTGTGTGTGTGTGTGTGTGTGTGTGTAGAACTGAATCACTTTGCTGTACACCTGAAACTAACACAACATTGTAAGTCAACTATACTTCAATTTAAAAAAAAGCAATTACTTAAAGTAATATGAATTTTAATTGTTAAACAGAAAAAAAATTCCCTCCTCAAAGAACATAAAAGAAATTCTCCTTTGATTTATTTTTACAGTTTAGGATGTTTCTAATTAATGCAGAGCACCTAATATTTTTACACTTTAATGATTAAATTCAAATGTTTGGTAAATTTATACTCTAAATTATAATTTATATATTAATAAAAGTGTTATATCATGATTATTTGTAGCTATAATATATAAAGCTATTACTCATTATATAATAATCATAGTACATAAATTATCAAATCTTTCAAATTAAATTTTAACTCTTCATCATGAGATACTTCTTTTACAATTTGGTTAACAGAAAAGCATTTTCATAAATGGCTCATTTCTATGAAGATAAGAATTTGTTAGTCTGAGTGAAAAGAAATCTTATTATAAGTCTCAACACCAACAATTATTTTTCAAATTTATTTCCTTGATATGAAATGAAGAAGGTAAAATTCAAGTGTATCTGTGGGAATTTACACACAGTTTTGTACACTGACAAACAGCAACAGTTTAATAAAAACAATATTTCGTCAGAACAAATGATTAGCAATGAAAAGAGGATGTGAAATTAGATTTTAATTGATCAATTTGTTCTGTTACTCAATATAGTCACAAACAACTATAAAATATAAATATTTGAGTATTTTCAATGAACAAATTAAAGATGTTTAATATAGGTTTTTTTTAACTTAAAGGAGACAATATAGTTCACAGTTTAAAACGAAGTCAAATTTTAAAGCATTAATGATCAAGAGAAAGTTAATTGTTATAGTGATTTTTTTTTTTTGAGACTTGGAAGTTTGTGAACAGAGTTAGATGATAACAATAGTTAATACAAAAGACTTTAATAATCGATTTTACATAGACAAAGCTTTGAATATATTTCAGGATAAAACATATTTATACAAATATTGCTTCATAATACAAACACATTTATAAATTAAAGCTTTCCCCCCTCTTCTTTATGCTTTCAAAATACCACTCTTGAACTTTAGAATATAGGTTATAAGTGCTATAAAAACACATGGTTTAATCACCTACATTTACAAATAATCATCCCAATGCTAAGAAGTAAAGGGACTCAAACAGGAGCTCTTATTATAAGTGACTCCCAGGCCAAACAAATTTCAATTGTAAAAGATTCTTCAGTAACCATACTGGGCTCTCTACACTCAAAGTCTTCATAATTATCATTGCTTCAAGATACATAATACTAAGTGGATAAAGTTACAACAGACTTGCCTTAAATTCACTAACATGGTATTAAATAAAGGGATAACCGAATAAAGGTATTTACACAGGTAAACAGATACAGATCACTGTTTTTTAAAAATGATAGAAAACCAATGGGGAAAAATTATGTTATTTTGTGAAGATGTTAAGCATCACAGTTTTTTTTTTTAAGTTTTTTTTTTTCCAACCAAAGTCATTTTTAGAAGGGGAAAAAAAGTGACATAAGATAAGGTACTTTAAGTTGGTATTATACACAAAATTATTATTTTAGCTTTAAGGTAGAAGGGGCCAAATTACTGAAATAAAAAAATAGAGAAAACATAAAAAGCCCATTAATTTCAGAATGTTGAGGGGGAAAAAGAGTCCAAAGTTTTTAGACAGGTACACATAATTTAAATTAGAGTGGAAAATGGGCTTTTGAACCCTATAAACAGAGTTCATGAGTAAGAGTAAAGGACATATTTTAGTAACATATATAATTTGGTTACATACTAAATTTATTGACCTAAATTGTTCATAAATATAAAGATACTTTTTCTTAGAAATTGGACACTTACTGTTTTTCACTCCATAACTTAAATCATCCACCTATTTAAGATGGCATATGATTTTGCAATGCCTGGCATCTGATGACTTCAAATAATATAAAATTCTCAATTTTTAAAACTTAGGGGGAAAGTTCATTTTTTTATCTGCATGATAAAATGTATTGTGAATTCTGAATTATCAAATTGAGGGAATAAATTCTATCCTCATCCTCTGAATAAGGTTTTCACAGATAATCTTAATCATTTTTAAAATAGCAAGTTTTGGAAAGTCATAGTAACCAGGACCTAAAATATCGTAATAAAAATATTTTTTAAATCTAAATTAAACTTTATACAACTTACAACTTTATTAGTTGTGTAAGTTGATTCTACTAATCTATGAACAAACTGTTCAAATTTCTTCACCAGGAAAACAATGCAAAAGGATTATGATTTACTTGATCTATTTGAAAGGATATAATATTTATAGATCTTATGGAACATAAAATAAGCTTTCTAGATTAATGACCATCAAATTAGTGATTTCTTTCTGTTTAATTTCCAAATTATATTTTTCGAATTTTAATTTTTAAATGAAGCAAATACTATGGGAGTTAAAAATGTTTCATAGTGCTAATGATAAAAGATAAAGAAAATATTATTCTTATCAAATTGGGAAAAAAACATCTTCCAGGTGTGATGTGTAAGTGGACTTTAATATGCTTGGTTTATGTTGTGTGAACGTTCAAGAGGACACTTAAGGGCTGTTATTACTTACAAGCATCAGTTTCTCCAGGGCTATGCCAGATACTTGAAATGGTGTTATACACACTAATTGAATCAATATGTCTATCTAATACTCTGTTGAAGTTGCTTCTGGGCTAATATAATTCTCTCATTTAAACTTTCGAAAAAGAAACACCAAACATAACTAAATCCATGTTAACAGCCCAGCAGCTGCTTAAATAATGTGTTAAAAAAACAAACTGCCTTCAAAACTCTGATGTAAAGCACAATTATTTACAACCTTACCAACAGTCTAAACAATTAAAATCATCACAACAAAAATATATTGCGGTATGTGCAATCATTTTTAGAAGAAATTCCTCAACAAAATTTCACACAATATAACATCTTTGTTGCTTTTAACTGCATAAATAAATAAGTCTTGCAAAACCACTCCCTTATAACATCCTGAAGTATTCATTGTAGAAATGGTTGGACAAGTCTAGACACTGGTGTCACTGCACTGCAGCTGAGCCATTTGTGGGTAGCTTTCTAAGTCTGCACATCACATCACCTCATTTTCATTTCCTCCCACCTCTCTCCTTTCCCCAATATAGTTAGATTATGTATTTCTTAACCCTACTAGAGCAACTAGATCAAGACAGTACTGCTTTCTGAAATATGGTTATTATTCTAAAAATAGTGTAATGGACAGTTATTCTTCAGTTGAATGCAGGAAACCAGGGTGTTTACCTCCTTTTCTACCACTTAACTAGTTGTGGGACCTTGGGAAATTATGTTTATTTTGACTCAGCCACCTCCATCACCTGAGATATGGGGAAAATAACACTTGATGTTCCTAAAAACAGCAGGTTAGATAGAACAGCCTCTGTACACAATAGATTAATGATCCTTTTAATAATAATAATAGAAAAGTAACAACTTACTAAAATTCTTTGATTTAAAAAAATTCATATTCTGTCTCATTTGATACTCAAGACAACAGTGGGTTGTAGGTAGGGCAGTCACAGATAAATAAATGGAGGCATGGCTGTTAAGTAACCTTCCCAAGGATACAAAGGTAGTAAATGTGAGCCTGGTGTCAATTCAAGATCTTCTGCCTTTCAGCTTTGCCATCTTTCTATGACATGACACTGCCTCTCCAATTAAACAAGTAACCAATATTAGTATCATATTTGGGGCAAATATCAGTCATGGGCAAACAGATCTTTCAGATGCCATGAAGCTATGTTGATCAGTTGAAGAGGATACCAGGAATTCAAGTCTACATCAGTCAGATAAAATATACTTTAAAGTTTCCATAAACTGAACAACAGAATACTTTCTATCAATTCTAAGTTGCATATACTCACTCAAAGCACTTCCTTCTAATTTTTAGACTTGCTTTGGTCTTAACACAGGGGTAGGTCCATGCAGTGCAACTAGTTCCTGAAGAATCTGTCAATATTCAATCCTTTTCCTGACCCCCACTTTTTCTGTATTTCCTGTCATGCTATGACTTATCAGTGGTAGGTAAAGACAGCCATTTGAAGAATAAGTCAATATTATCAACTTTAATCTCTAAACCAACAGTTATGGAGGATGGCATTTTAGGACTTCCTTTGTGGTCACATTTTGACAGTCTTGTGTCAATTTTTGTTATAAAGATAAATCGTACCTATGAGCAGCTCATGCAGCATTTCTTTTACATTTAAAGAGATCTCTTCACAACAAAATAAATACCAAAACTTTCCTTTCTATCTCCTTGGAAAAAAAAAAAAAGTAAAACTAAAGAGCGAAGACATCTGACTCCCTGCTGGTTTCCCACAATGCATGGTACCTTATAAAGCATGCCTGTCATCAGACCACACACCTTTATGGCCCAGCACAGGGGCACCACTGGAGCCCAAGGATGAAGTTTCTATTTTCTGGCAGACAACTAGTTCATAATGTACAACGTGGAGGAAATAAGCTTAGCTTAAATAGAAATGCCACAGGCAAACAACAGTCTATCCCTTTTCCTGCCCTTTAAATGAATGACTGCCTTTGCCAAGTCCTAGAGGTTCAGTGTCTGCCATGTCTTGCTTATCCAACTCCTTTTTGTGCATTTTCATGGGCAACACAGATTTTAAGATTCCACATGTCCTCTCACCTGGAACAATTTCAACAACTTTATAGCTGGTCTCTTTTCTTCAGTTTTTTGCCACACTCCACTCCCCTACTTCATCTTATATTCAGTTTTTAGGCTAATCTTCCTAAAGCAGAGATCATATCACTCTTCTGCATGTCTTCAAAGACAGCTCACTGCCTACAAATTAAATACAAAGGTATTGGTGTGGACTTGAAGGACGTCCAATTTTTCTAAAGCATAGTTCCATCATCTCCCTTGGCCATTTGTCTTACTAGTCCCTTAGTTATTCATACTTTTTCCAGGCATTTTCCAGTCATTCTTCCTGGAACTTATCCTGTACATCTCTACTTACTTTTTTTTCCTGGCCTTAATTATTATTTTCTGGACTCCTTCCCCTATTTCTATCAATATCAGCATACTTTTCAAGGCTCACTTATCTTCCACCTTTTTTCATGAAGTGTTTCCTGAGCACAAGGACACCTTACCGTGATTTCATTAGTATATTTGCCTTAACTCTACACTCCCTAGGGTGTAAGGTCTTTGAAAGGAAATGCTGTCTTTATTCACAATTGTAAAACCATCTTCCCCTTACATACACTAGGCGCTCAATAAAAGTTTGTTGAATTCTTGTTGCTGATTTTCCTACCATACTTCTTTAAGTTACAGAGACCAGGCATAAATTAACCACAGGTAACTATTATAACCATACAGAGTTAGGTTTTAAACACAAAACATCAACAACACAACATCAATTAAAGGACCACTGTATAACAGGAAAGACTTCAGGCACATTATACATGTCACCTGATCTAATCATAACAGCCACTCCATGAAGTATATAATATCCTCATTGCACAGATGAGAAAATAAAGCTCAGAATGGGTAAAGTAACATGTCCGAGTTACACATCTACTTGGAGCCAGATCTGAGACTAGAACCGAGAACCAATGACCAAATTCTTGCTGTTTCCCCTATGTCACCAAAAGCAAAGCATTACTGGTTACCAGTAAAGAAAAAAGGGATGTCAGTATGTTAAAGCAGAGTAACTTTGAGTCACTGTGTGCCATCTGACGTTGTCTTTACTGCATGCCGAATGCAGGTGTGATGGTTTGCCAGCTTGGAGTGGAGAGAAATTTGTCTGAGCGCCTGTTTTGGAAGAAGACCAGCTTACACCGCCAGATTTTCTGAGCATGGATTTTATTTCATATAAGAGCAATCTACTTTGAACTGGTGTTTGGCAACCATCTGCTTAACATAACTGTGGGAGGTTTGTGAAGCAAATCACATTGTGAAATTCCCTCTTTAATAAGGGGGACACAAAATTTTTAACCAAACTTCTGTAAGTAAAATCACTACTATTAAATCCAGCTGAGTGGGCATATTCCCGAAGGGACCCAAACGTTGGATTGCCAGAGGTCACTGAGGACGCTGAAACCAGGTCAGAAGGCACTGCTGCCGGCACGCTACAGAGAAAGAGATAAGAAATGGAGCAGGGTTTCTGTTACGGGGCAAGGGCAACAGAGGGTAGAAGCAAAGCCAGGCGATGCAGTTCAGCAGCTTTACTGAGTCTCTGAACTGAAGTGACAGAGGAACCCAACAGCTTCCATATCGTGGGTTGAAATATCCCTGGCGGCCCAAATCTGGAACATACGTCAAGTCTACAGAAGTTTTTTCCTGGTGTTCTTGCATAAACCCTTCACTTTTTGTGTGGAACAGTCACCATTTAGCCCCAAGATGCAGCATTGGTCAGTTAAAAGTGTATAACCAAGAAAACGTATCAAGTCATAACAAAAAAGAGAAGATTTGTAGTGGCGACTAAGGAAAATGCACCCGGGCAAGTACCCAGCAAACTTTCATAGATCGGTGTCAGATACTTATTTTCTACAGTGCAGAAGCAGCAGCCCCCAGTTTTTTTTTTTTTTTCACAATGTTCATACCTGCTTCCTGCCGCTAATGAACAGACACTTTAACCAGTCATAGAGTGCATCTGTTAAAAGGTGAAAAAAGATTACAAAGCAACATAGGAGGTACCAGGTGAATAATGGAAATGCTGGATTAGAATACCTCTGTTTAAGTACTTTACATATGTGAATATTAAGAAGTCACTTAACATGTCCCTGTTCCTTACTACATAAAGTGGGGGTAATATCCTTTACATAAAAGATATAGAACAGTCACTTAGAGCAGACAGTAGAGTCTATGGCTTAGATTCAGTACCTTGAGTTTAAGGCCAGGCTCTTTTATTTATTAGCCACACGATCTTAAGAAACCTCAAGAAACCTCTCTAAGTCTCATTTATAAAATCAAGATAATGATAATACCTGCCTCTTAGGGCTGACTGAGTATTAAATACAATTGTACAGCTAACACCCTCAGGGCTATTTTATCTCTGAATAGAGCTACCATATGAAAGCATATCATAAAATGTAGGACAAGAAACAAATATAACTGGGTGTTTGAGATGGATGACAAGGATGACAGAGAAGACCTCATGAGGTAAGTGCATTTCAGATAGTCCTTACAGGTTGGATATGCTTTATATAAAAGAGAGAGAAGACAGATGGCACTGAAGATGGGGGGGGGGGGAGCATGAAGAAAGGAAAGATGTGTAAGTATATATTGATTTTGAGTGACACCATTTTTCTGGAATGTGTATATATTCAATTGGTAACATAAATAGAAAATATTCTAAAATCAAAGAGTTTAAAATAGAGTCAGGCATAAAAGCCATAAGGGAATTAATGCTTGTAGGCAGTAATTTCGGACAAGTGCTGTCAACTTATTAGCAGACTATGTTTCAACAACCGCGGTATAAAAGAGGGAGCTCCTTAGAATTTATTCATTCATCCATTCAAAATTACTCACTGAGCACCTGCCCTGTGCCAGGTACCACAATGCAGCAGTGAATCAGACAGATATGGTCCCTGCTTTGATGGCACCTGTGAAATTCATGCACGTGTATATATGTATCGATAAATGTATTTTTTGCTTCTATACGTGAGCAACTATGCACAGTAAAATACTGTGATATGAAATACAACAACTTATTAGTGCCCCCCCCCAATATGCTACTACTATAAAATCTCAGGGCAAAATGCAGAGCATACATCATCAAGAAATACTCTTATGATATTCCATTTAAAAAATAAATAAAATAGATAAATTAAAAAAAGAAATACTCTTATGAGATCATTATTTCAAAAAGATAGCTTCATCTGAATTGTAAGTCATTACTTTAAGCATGTCATCTATTTGTGAACCGAAGTTTTGATTATTCAGTGAGTCGTCCGTCTCTGGCTTTCTAAAGCTCATAGCCAAAGTGTATGAAACATACTTAAAATGATGATGGACTTCTATGGATCATAGAAAGCAAATTAAACAGGTATGTCTGATATAGTTACAGGGCATACAAACAGGGTTTTTTAGCTTGTAAAATCAAGCTACTATATTTATAAGATGTCAAAGAGCTTCTTACTCATTTAAAAAACCATATAAGTAGACTAAAATTTACACAAACTGAACTTTATTTCTCCTTCTGTAACTTATATTGCATCTCCATCACCTGTAATTGGATGGATTACCTTCCAAGAGACTAACTTCCTTATCTGTGAAACCTAGACAATGTTACATATTTGTGCAAGTAAAATAATTAATAACCTACCTGCCTGAGGCCAAGATTCTTGAAGTCCCTTCAGTTTATGGTGTATGTGATTTCACGATACAAGCAGACTATGCTTGAAATTTTATGTAAAGAATGACTTGTGTAATCAGTAATAATTATTAGTAGTAACTAGTGTAATCAGTAATAATAATGATTATACTACATAGTATCTCAATATAATTTTCTTTATAAAACAAAATCACTGCCAAAACGGATGTCAGGGAACTTACCCCCTACTTTTTATTAGTTTTATGGTTTCAGATCTTAAATTTAAGTCTGTAATCCATTTTGAATTCATTTTTGTGCAGGGTGTTAGACAGTGGTCCCGTTTCAGTGTTTTGCATGTGACTGTCCAGTTTTCCCAGTACTGTTTATTGAAAAGACTATCCTTGACCCATCAGTACACTTGGCTCCACTGTTGTATATTAATTGACCATATATTCATGGGGTTTTTTTCTGGGCTATTTTATTCTTTTCATCTATGTGTCTATTTTTATGCTACTATACTGTTTCGATCACCATAGCTTTGTAATATAGTTCGGAATCTGGAAATGTTATGCCTCTAGCTTTGTTCTTCTTTCTCCAAGATTGCTTTGGCTATTCAAGGTCTTCTGTGGTTTGATCAAAGTTTTAGGATTTTTTTTCTATTTCTATGAAAGATGCCATTGGAATTTTGATAGGGATTGCATTGAATGTATAGAATGCTTTGGGTAGTATGAACATTTTAACACTATTTTCTTCCAATCCATGAACACAAAATATCTTTCCATTTATTTGTGTCTTCTTCAATTTATTTCATCACTGTCTTATAGTTGTCATTGTGCAGATCTTTTACCTACTTGGTTAAATTTACTCCTAAGTATTTTATCTTTCTTGATGTGATTATAAATGAGATTTGAAAAAAAATTCTAAAACAGTTCACTGCTAGTGTATACAAATGCAACTGATTCTCGTATACTGATTTTGTATCCTGCAACTTTACTGAAATTGTTGATTAGTTCTAACAGTGTTTTGGTGGAGTTTTTAGGGTGTCCTATACATAATATCATGTCATCTGCACATAGAGACAATTTTACTTCTTTCTTTCTGATCTGGATGCCTTTTATTTCTTTCTCTTGAACAATAATCAAGATATGGAAACAACATAAGGTGTCTGTCAATGACTGAATGGATAAAGAAGATGTAGAATACAAGTACAATGGAATATTATTCAGGTATAAGAAAGATGAAAATCCTATGCTTTTGACAACGTGGATGGGCTATGAGGGCATTATGCTAAGTGAAATAAGCCAGATAGAGAAAGACAAATATTGCATGTTATCACTTATATGTGGAATCTAAAATAAGTCAAACTTACTGAAACAGAGAGTAAAAAAAGTATATTGCCACAGGCTTGGGGCAGGGGAAAATAGGGAGAGGTTAGTAAAAGGGTACAAACTTTCAGCTATAAGATCTGAGGATCTAATGTATACATGGTAACTACAGTTGCTAACACTGTTTTTTTTTTTTAATTGAAATTTGTGGAGTGTAAAACTTAAATGTTCTCACACACACACAAAGATAAGTGTGTGAGGCATGGATGTGTTTATAACTATATGAAAGAAATCCTTTCACAATGTATACATATAGCAGTTCATCACAATGTATACTTTAAACATCTTACAGTTTTATTTTCAATTATACTTCAATAAAGCTAAAATAAATTCAGAAAGCTTTTAAAAATAAATTTCTTCGTACAAAATATGTTCCTAGGTTTGGGGGTTCAGACAAAAATCTAACTTTTAGGTCATATATTTAAAACCTCTGGCTTTAAAATTGCATTCCTCAATTTTTGCATTCCTCAATCTACCTCTTAATGTATTTCTGAAGGTCAGATAAGAGCATGTTTAACTCTGAATATATGTATTTGTACATAAACTTAGTACAAATTCTGAAAACCTAGTTGGTATGTGTACAGGATGTTCTTTATGAAGCAATAGATGTTAGCTACTTAAGCAGAAGACAGTGCAAGGTGATTAATGTGCCATCCCCATGTGTTCTCTTCAGAGGACTATTGGCTGGCATCCAGGAGGGAAAAACAAGCAAACACAACATATTCAAACCTTAAACAAACAAACAGAAAAGAGTGCTACAACCTTCACAAAAAGCACAAAGTCCTTGACTCAAATAATGCTATGAAGACTCTTTTGAAATTCTCCTTTTTTCTTTGTCCCTGTCAGGCTGTGCACCCTGCCATTATGTACGGCTTGCGGCCCTTTGCAAGTTTCCTCCCCATCTGGGACTAAGAGGCAAATTGCAGGTTTCCAGGGAGGAGGAGGCCTCACCACGGGGAGCGCCTCAGCACTTCCCACGGACGGTACAAGCCCCGTGACACCAGCTACCTTCTCCCTGTGACAACCGGCCGCCAGGTTTTCTACGTTAAGTTTCTGAAAATAATACAAGTTTTTAGTTTTAGAAGCCTGGAGTCTCTTCTTTGCTTGAACCATTAAAAACACGTGAATCATGAAAAGGCATTTTACTTCTTGTCCACCTGCAAAATGAGTGAAATGATATCAGAGGCCCCAGAATATCCAAATTTATGATTTTTGTCACATGGGCCCATTTCCACATCCTTAGTAGGTGGCCCTTTTCCAAAGCAGCACTTGCCTACCAAAAGCCCCTCACTCCGTGGAGGTGCCAGCAATTACCGCTGTGAACTTCAGGACTTTTTCCCTCTAACTACTGTACCATCCCAGAAATAATGACACAACTTCTCCCTGCTTTCAGATGTCAAGCTGACCACTCAGAAATTCAAGCTAGGTTTCTGCAGAAAGGCCCACATGATAAGACAATTTCTGAGCCTTCCGTTTCATCTCCTGTTCCATCACTACACTGCCTAACACCCTCACAGTGTAGCAACACCTTCTGGGACAAGCTGAAACTAAAACAAACCACAAAAGCTGCCACCTGAACCAAGTTAACAATACGTGCCTGGCGAGCATAAGCTATATATATTTTTTTTTTCTCTCCTTGATCTAATACCATCATTTGAATTAATTTTCTTTTCATCCTTTAGTGCTATTTCTAGGCCATTTAAACCTGTTGTATGACGAATTTACCTAAGTGCAAGTTAATCTTCCTCTAATTGTGCAATAATACATACCCAGGATAGTCCATTATTTTCATGCATTTCAGGATTAAATTTATTTTCAAATGTCTGGTTCAACTTTCATACTCAGAGAGAGAAAAAAAAATACCTCTCCAAAATTTGAACTAACTTTCTTATAAAAATCATGATGCTTTAAACTCCCAACTGACACCAGAATTATTGATTTTCAAGGTCAATGGGAATACAATAAAATCTTGATGTAGTTTTTCAGATAATATAGAAAGCATACGACTTGTAATTTTAACTATGCTCAATTTTGGCAAAGGGAGGTACATTATTAAGAAAGAGGTGCAGAGATCAAGCAAGGCTTAAATGGTGTGTCTTAAACATACAAAGGAAAAACAAGTTAAGGTAGAGGATCCTGATGAATAGCTTTTACACACAGAAAACTTTCTTAAGACATTAAAAAATCTTGTTACTGCTTGTATCTAATATAAAGTGTATGTTTGGGAAGGCATTGGCTTGTACTCCAAGATCAGGG
This sequence comes from Camelus dromedarius, assembly GCF_036321535.1. Taxonomy (NCBI): domain Eukaryota; kingdom Metazoa; phylum Chordata; class Mammalia; order Artiodactyla; family Camelidae; genus Camelus; species Camelus dromedarius. The sequence goes on along the minus strand of NC_087439.1, from coordinate 62,472,506 downwards.
AATTCACCGGCTATTCTGATACTGCCTTCACATCATCCCTTTCCCATAAAAATAAACAGACAAATAAGCACATCCATTCTTTCATTCAATACATATTTACAGATCACAGTCTATACAGTAGACTCTCACAGGAACAGAGAGCCAGGGGCACATGGGCTTCAGTGACAAAATACAGAGTTTGAGAGGAGGAAAAAGAAGACGAGAGGGCCAATGATGGTGTCCAGGTCTCTCAAAACAGTACCGCCAAAAAAGAAAGATACAGGATCTCAAAGGTTATATCAAGCACCAGTGGGACCAGTATGAAATGGCTAGCAATGGAAAGAGTAGATGAAGAGATAAGGAGAAGTTCTGAAATTTAATCAAGACCCATTTTGTTAGCTGTCCTTCAACATGAGCCATTTAATTCCCAAACAAATCTTCCTGGTAGGTACTAGCTCCATTTTACAGAAAAGGAAGTTGAAGATGAGGACCACATCCTAAGGCTGAAGAATACTGTGTCTCTGAAACCAGTCATGTACACTCATAATGTATGTCACTGGATACAAAAGGAACCAAAGAGGAAGGAGCCCAACTTCCACAAATATGGGAACCAAATGGGGGGAGAAACCAACTTCCTCAAATAAGGGAATTCAAAGTTTATTCTCTATGGATGTTGTCATCTTACGATGTAGTTTACTAAGTACTCTACAGACAAATATTTGCTAGTAACTGATCTTAGAAGAGTACAGAATAAAGATATACAACATTAAGCAAAACACAAACTCATTTACTGAGTAACATGCAAATGAGTAAAATGCAACAAATATCACAGTGCAAAGAATTTGCAGGGGAGAGGAACTGAATGCAATGAATGGGTCTAAGAATTGGACTTTATGCCTGATATTAAGGTGGCAAAAGTGTGAGTGTTCATCCACCTCACAACTATGTCTGGGTATAACTTCTGTACCAGATACTTTGTAAAAGATAGAGCCCTAAAGATAGAGTGACAAATCAGAGACAGTTTTTGCCTTCATATTCCGCTTGTATCAAGTGGAGGCAGAGGGTGACAGTCATTCAAGAGTCTGTATGGAGGAAGGGTGTTAGTGTAAAAGCAAAGAATTTGAAAAAGGCTCAGAGCAATTCACTAAAATTCCTGGAACTGAGGACTTGAGGACTTGTAGCCCTACCATATATCCTCTCATCAGAAATCATGTCACTCCATTACTGTTTTAATGATGTGAATTTTTGGTTTTAATATGTAAACAACTAACAAAGCAGAACACTTACCACTGAAAATATACACCTAAGTATCAGTTGGCAGTTCTCACTAATAATTCCTAGAGTTCATTTATCACATACATATGCAAATTATCGAACTGCCTTTTCCCACCATGAAGGTAGCCTCACAATGTGAGCAAATCCTAAAAAACTAAAACATACATACACACAAAGTTTCAATGAAAACCTAAAATAAAACCTTTTCAACCCATTATATTCACCATCATTAGATACAAGATCACTCTGACAAGTAACGGAACATTTGGTCAAAAAGTAATAGCTGGGCTAAAATTTCGACATGCTGATAAGAGTTGTGAGCTTTCACTATGCTGCCATATTATCAGTCTTAATGAAGTTCACTTGTCAGTTCTATTTTCAAGCAGTGAATTTTGGCCCTGCATGACAAGGGTAAAATTAAAACCTCATTGCTTTTCCTAATCAAATAGGCTAATAATGAGAAATAAAAAAGAAGGAGGAATTCAGAAACTTATGTCACTAACTGTTAAAAAAAAAAATTAGTTTTCAGATTCCCCTCCTTTGCTTTTTATTTTTCTGTTTCCACTAGTGAACTCGTCAAATATTACTCTCAGCTGCTTTTTCAAACGAGCTTACTCCGTCACCAACAACTACATTGAGTAAAACTAGCCAAAAATAGGTAGTACTACACAACGGTAAGGAATAACACAGTAGATAGTCTAGAATTTACTTCTAGCCCAGCTGCAGGCTTCATTATCATTATCATTCACTGGGTATTGAAGCTGTCCTGTCGTGGACTATGTCACAAAGCAGCTCATTCTAAAATAGAGAAGGCAAAGACACCTGTCTGCTTATCTTGACTTTAATTACACATTTATATAAACCTTAGTGAATTCCAGCACTCTTAAAAGTAAGCCTGATAAGAAAAGGGGTCATACCTATTTATCTTTTTATCCCTGTTTACAGGGCACCTTTTCAAGCCCAGTATATTAGGCACATTGGACTTTATATATTCTAGTGGTCTTATTTTAAGCTTTGGTTTAAGTGTTAAGCATGGTAACCCAATAAAAAGTAAGTATGGCCTAAAGATGATATGAAAATTCAACTCAAATGACACATGAAACTGATAAAGTCTAGGGCACTAAACCCCATCAGTTGGACCCAGAATTTATGTTCTATGCTATATATACATTTTATTCTACTTAACATTGTCCCCTATCCTCCAATGATGTCCAATGTTTCATTTACTCATTCATTGAATAATGTATACACTTAACAAACATTAAAATAGTTAATACTGTATAGCACAGGGAAATATATACAAGATATTATAGTAACTCACAGTGAAAAAGAATATGAAAATGTAATATATGTATGACTGAAAAATTGTGCTGTACACTAGAAATTGACACATTATAAACTGACTATAACTCAATTACACTCAATTAATTAATTAGTAAAATAGTTGTCACCCAGTACAAGTACAGTACTGTCCTGGGTACAAGAATGCAGAAGGTTTAAAGGATCGGATATAAATATTTTCCTCAAAAACCTCAATGTCTACTTAAACAATAATGTCATAAGTCAATACTCTTCACGATTTGGGGAAAAAAGGAAATGACTGTTTTTTCCATTCCTTGAAAAACATCATAAATAAAGGTTAATAAATGAAAATAATACAGTTAATGTGGGACTAGGAAATGATATACAATATACCAACCACAGAACTAGAAGTAAGATGCCTGGATTTTACTGCTTGTTAGTGATGGACTTCAGTGAGTAAAAATGAAAGTAAATATTTGTATCTCAGTTTCCCAATGAGTAAATGGCAATTAACTAACTCCTTATTTCCCAGAGAAGAACTCACAAAAGTCAAACAGAAAGACATTTCCAGGGAAGTATTATATGAATGTTTTCCCGTAATCATAAAAATGGTTTATACTTATGACAAGAGAATTATTCAATGCTTGACGGGCAGTTCATACAGAGCATGCTACACGCCTGAAGGATGTACTGCTTATACCACAAGAAAAGCAGCAGAAAATCAGTGTACACTTTTACCTTTCCAAAATGCAAAGCTCATATTAAATACATAAAATTCAAATCAGGAGAGTGAAAACCACATTAACTTCTAAAGAGCCAGAGGTCTGTACAAATTTATAAATACCATAAGTTAATGAAATTCAGAATGATGTGAAGAACTGTGTCTAAAACAAACAAAGTCTAAAGGTTGAGAAAAAGTAAACTTGAATTTCACTTATTAATCCCTGAGGTTCAGAAACATAATTATTTGATCAAGTTTCTATAATCATATTTCCCCAGTCCTTTAATTGTATATTAATATCTTCTCAAGCTTAAAAAAGTAGCAATAATTTTCATTATTTTGTTGCAAATATCCAGAGCATTTATCTAAATACCAGATCAATTAACAACATTAACAAAATAGCAAAAAGTAAGAAAAAAAAGAACTTTGGTAAGACAGATCCATCTCTAATAAACACATGAACAAAATAAGTAGTATTTGTTTCCCATTATTTCCCTTCACCAGTAACCCAATATAAAGCTAAATACAAAGTAATATAATTATTCTGACATGTTTATAAATACTATATAAAAATACTTGTGTCAAAGACTAAAACCCAGATGGAACATTCGTTAGAATTTACAAAAACACAACAAAACTCTTAAATTAAATTGCCTGGTCATGGTTACTTTTTTTTTTTTTAAGACTGACATAGCATTAAATACTGTATAACAGTTATGGTTTAAATTTCACTTAAAATCTAGATTCGGTACTGTACTTCAATATTTACTGAGTTTTGCTGGAGTATATCAAGTTTTCTGAAACTACTCCAGTCAGAGCAACCCTTTCCTTATATATTCTATAAAAATTTCAATCATCAAGCTTTTTAGCATAGTAATATAGTAATACAGAAAATTATTATTACACTTTTATTTAAAGGTTCACAAAATCTAAGTCTTATTTACTCAGGCCAGAGAAACAGGCATGAATCCTTATCATAAAACAGCAGTGTGTTTTCTTGAAACTAACTTTCAGAGATTTCAGATTTGAACTGTGTGTGTACTTTTCTAGGAAACAATTCTAAAATGGCACCCCAATTGCTTCTCAGCCATCTTCCATACTGATACCCTATTATTAACATGATTTAGATAGTCTCACCTAAAGAGAAATGCTGAAGTCTATACTGCCATATTCTGCTCAGTTTTAAAAGTTTTATTTTATTCTGCTGGTTTAATACAGCCTTATCAGTATCTTAATATGTTTCATTCCCATTCTTTAACATTAAATATAAGATAGTAAATCTCATTGGGAAAAGTTTTCTAAAAGTTACACCATGCATTAGTTCAACAATCTATTGGTACCTGCTGTATGTGTTTATGTTCATTAGCAAAATGGTCATTTAAATACTTAAAATTAGCATATCAGCAATAATATTTAAAATTAACCAAGAAATAAATAAAAAGGCCAAGTACTTTTGGGTTACACTCAATAGAAAATATGCATTTTATGCCCTGTGTGAATTCAAATGCAGATGCTATGATGATGTCATCAGTAGAAGTTTATTATTTTTTTTTAATGTGACACAATTTGCTCTGGATTTCACCTAAATACATATTATTTATCAACTGTCACTTGAGAATTCTAGTACAAATATTGCCTTTCTCAGGTAGTATTAAAAACCTTCTTTAAAAATGAAACTAGTATCCTCAAAGGAAATATTTGACTAATTTTTCACTAATTGATATATAGTATGATATACAACAGTTATAACATACTACCCACTAGGTGGTTTATATTAAAAACACTAAACATATTTTAATTATCCTCTCTTAGGTGAAAAATGCAGATAAACATTTTCATAGGACTTCTATCTTGGTATAATTCAAGAACTGAAATACAACCTAAGGAATGTGGAAAAAAGAATTATGATCTTTCTTTACCTGGGATGAAAATTGTCAAAGGACTCATGGGCATAAAATAATTAAAAGCAAACACTAAAAATACACCACCAGCCAGGCACTGGAGTTTACCAAATTTGGGTTAACGGCACACAGCAAAAGGCACAGTGGATGTGGCATCACGGCGATTTAAATACATATTTTAAATCACACAGACACACTAATAACTATGACTTTTTTACTTGCTATTTCTAAAAAATGATACAGATTTTTCCCCAACCCTTTTCAACACATGAAAACATTTAAACTAAAACTAGATTTTTTTGTAAATAGGGAGAAAAAAATTAATTGGGAGAAAAAAATTAATTGGGAGAAAAAAATTAATTAAGTATCATAAAACCCCATTACAAAACTTAAAATTCTTCTAGGGATGAAAGTGTCTATGGATTACCAAAGAGTTCTTCACTTACATAAAAAAAAACTGCGTGTAGATGTTTCATTTGTTCCAAAACACTGAAACAGGAAAGGGTTCCTACTGTGTAATGTCATTTCTAAGATAATAATAAAATTCCTAAATACAAGATATACATAAGATACAAATAAGACAGAACTATTTGGAGATAAATAATGTATATTAGGTACATAATGCTAACATGAAAATTAAATATAATAGTTTGCAATTTAGTTGTATAGTATCTACTGATCTATTCAGAACTTGTACTGTCTTTAAATCAAGTGAGAGGATGTATGTGAAGTGCCTTTTATCTCTAAAGATAAATATATTAACTATAGTTGTGACATTTTTGGAATTAAATATTTAATATATAAATAGGGATAAATGGAATACTGTCATTTCTTTTCCTCAATAGTATGGAATGGTTATTTATTTTCAAATGTTCGGGAAAATGTCTATATGTTATTTAAATTAGGATAAGCCTGAGGATAGGTACCACTTCTATAACAAAATTCTACAATTTACTATAAAAAATCAAGCATATAAATTTTCTGAATCAGGAGACAAATAACTAAAATAAAAATCATTTCAAGGAAAACCCTGGTTACCTTACAATAAAAGATGGTTATATATTAGCAGGAATTTACCAAAAGAACTCAAACATCTCTATGCAGGCTACATAACATCTTACACTATGTGAGATTCACCAAATCTGGTATAAGAGAAGGCTTATTTTAATAATTCCCTAGTGATTTAATTCTCCATTTCCAGAATTCTAACAGCAAGTGAGTATCAGAATGGAGGACAAATCTATACACTAATTTGTTATTTGTTTATATTAGTAGTTCTTAAAATGTACTCTTGAAAAGCACAAGTGTTTAATATGCTTAGTTGTAGTATTCTATCAATAAAGTAAAATAATGCTGGTCTTTTCCCATCACAGAAAGTCAATTTCTAGAACTTCTGACATTTAAATTCTTTGTAAGAATTTATATTAAATCACTGCTATTAACTACTTCTTATCTACAGTGAATGCTACCAGACAAAATGAATGAAAATAGCAAATGAATATGAATGACAAAAATGGAAACCAGTCTAACATCTTTAGTCTATCAGCTTTTTTTTTTTTTAACTGACCCTTAGGCTTCTAGTTGTGACTTTATTCTGTGTATTTATATTTTAAAAAATCATGTTCACAGTAGTTTGAATGATGGAATTATATCTTTATTTCTCTTGGAAATCTAGATTTTGTTTTCATTTTTAAATCTATAATACCCGTGTGTTAGATTTGTAGATCTTATATTCCTTTCCAGCTTTAACACTTTATGATCCCATGATATATCCCACTGATAAATCTCCATATTGTTGTATCCTCAAATCTTTGACTGTAAACAGGTTACCCATGTATCCTTTGGGAAAAAGACAATTCATAAACACATGAATTTATGCTTAGTTATGTGAATTTTAGGGTAGAAACAGGACTGAAATTGTTAAGAAAATTTAAAAATATGTATAGTCATATTCTACCTTCTGTAGATGTTTAAAGCTTAAAATGTTTAAAGAAAAACACACTTTAAAAGAAAAGGAGGGGGAATTTTCCTTCTTTATGTACATTAGGTCTTTGGTCCATATCAAGAATTATGTTCTTTTCACAAACACAATCTGTCTTGTACAGATCATGAGACTATTTTGTCTATTTACATTATATTGGAACTCATACTTAGATAATTCCATATAGTTCACACAATATTTTCAAATCTGCCATCTCCTTAGATCTTCAGACTACAATATGAGGTATAAGCATTTCCAATACACACATAAGGAAATTGAATCCCACAAAACTCAACTGACTTGAGTAAAATCACAAACTAAGTTGAAGAGCCAGAGGTTAGATTTTGTTAGTTTTTCATATTTTGTTTGCTTCTTTGTTTTTGATCAAAATACTGTGCTTTTTCTTCCTTTGAAAAGTGAGGCCAGAAAGGAAATTTTACATTTTGGTGAAATAAATTGAGTTGCTACTTAATTTTGACCATTAAGTCAACTATTTGCCTCTTAAGTATGAAAATTAATAAAGGAAATCTCAACTAAAATTAGAGTCAGGAAGACATGTAGAGGGAGCTCTCATGCCCTACCACTCAACATCAGTTACCCCAAACAGGAAGAGACGCACCTTGCATCTCCAACAGGAAGGGACCTCTACTTTACTACTAGCAGGAGGAAGATTTTCTTCTTGTCCAGTAATAAACTCAACCAATGAGAAATATCATAGCTCAGCTGATAAGAAGCCATCACCACCCTGAACTCTTACTTTCCTCCATTGAACTTTATTTTGAAGACCCCCTGCCTACTCCCTCTTTTCCTTATGAAAGCAAGCTCCCCTCTTTTGTTCTCTGGATTGCCTCTGGTTCACAATAGCTTGGATTTCCAAAATTGCAATTCCTTAGCTATTCCTGAATAAACTCATTTTGTTGGTGAGATAACTAGCTATCTTACAGTTGGCATTACTTGGTGTCAGAAGTGGGATAAGAAGACGCCCCTCCTTCTTCCCCCACCAGAAACAACAAACCCTAGAATTGAGCAAAGTATCCACATTGAGCCATTTGTGCTCATTGTTTCCATGAGTAACTGCCTACTCTCAGTTTGGTAACTCTTCCTCTCTGATTCCAAGCTCTACTCTCTGTGCACTTTGAGTGCTCCAACTTTATTCAGGATAGTGAAAGGCTTTGTCCTGGTGTCAAGGCTTTATCCTTGGTGAGTACTCAATTATTTTCTTTCAAAAGTATGGTAGTGCTTTGACACAGTTCCTCTTGGAGTCAAGTGAGCTAGGAATTTTCTTTTGTTTTTGAGAAAATTTGAGAAATGAGATCCCAATCACCTAAATGCTCTAATGGTAGCCTTCCTTCAGGGACCCTGACTAAATTTATGTTTAAGAACTAGAAGCCCTCCATGTGCACATTTTTAACTAAATGGAGCAACCTGACCAAGAGTAATCTAGAACTCCATAGGCCATTATGAAGAACTTTCAACCTCCTCAAACTCGAGTTTCTTAGAACTAAATAGAAAGCCACAGCTCTAAAATAAAGCAAACTAATGGACTGTCTACTTTAATTGCTACCTGAAAGATTCCAAACGTATCTAAGACCCCAAAATAACCTCTTTGCAAAATACCATTTCTAAATTAACCATGGCAAAAAATTGAGGGAAGACAAAATAGCTCCTGAGCCTTCCTTTTCCTTTTCCCCATCTTCTTTGCCCCTGGGTGGGTGGTAGCCATCTATGCTCAGGCCCTGTCCCTGGTGTCTTCTTCCTCTCTTCTCTTCTGCAAAAACCTCCCCCTTTAAAATCAGACCTTCTGAGATTTCATGTGCTAAATCCCTAATCATTGTTTCTAAGTTAACTGGAGCAAGTAAACAACTAGAAGGAAAAATTTAAATAGCCATTACCCTAAATTTTTGATAATAGACAAATATATTCTGAAACTCCTAGGAGAAAACTTGCTTCCTGTTACTATTTTTGAAGCTTCTTGATAAGTCATTCACCTGCTCAAAAGGAGGAAGCACTTGTTTTAGAAAAGTCTACCTTAAGGAGCACCATTAAAGAGAGGTTTCCAAACCTCTCCCGAAGACAATAGAATGTACTCTCTGATTTGCATGCAGAAGTCTCTAAAAGACAAATTGGCTCCAAAACAGCTCTAAAGGGATCCTTAGTGTGAAGGAAAAAACAAAACAAAACACTTTGGACATCTGAGCAAGTATCCTTAACTTGGTCCATATGCCAGGAACATAATTTGGATCCAACAATTGCACTGAGTTTTGTACCTGAGACATGGTTAAAATTTAAAACAAAACTATAAGGTCCCTGTCTGCATTTGTCTGTATTTTCACGTGTGTGTGTATGTATGTACGTATGCATGTATGCATGTGTATGTGTGTGTGTGTGTGTGTGTGTTTGTTGTATATGTGTGGTATTTCTTCCCCTTTCCTGAATGGTACTGCTAAATGGTGCTGCTAGAATTAATTTGTAAAATAATTCTACTTAATTGGCATAAAAATGAACCTGTGCTTATATGAACTAAAATGTAACAGAGACTTGCCCAAATGTTTTTTGTGCTTACATGACCTGGGATAAATTTTAGTAAGTAAAACCTAGCTTAAAGTTGTTGGTTTAATTAATAAAACAGGCTTTTTTTTCTTTTAAGAGTTATCAATGCTGAAAATAATGCAGACATTCAACTTTCATTCTGCCTTAATTTAGTGGTCAAGTGAATTCATGTTGTCTCCATTACAAAATTTGTCAGCAAGAAAAATAAGTTGGTATAATAAAACTTTCATAAGTAATCTAAACATATTTGTTGAAAGCAAATAAATTAAGGAGACTTAAGGGAGATGAAAGTTTCCAAATGAATCTTTTAAAGAGCTTCCCCCCAAATCTTTTTGGTAACCTGAAATCTTACAGGTTTGTTAAGTTAAATTAAATAATGGTTAGTTATTAAGTATCTAAATCATTTCCAAATAAGTTAAATTCTGAAACACTACTGAAAATAGGTTCATCCATTTTTGCCTCCCTTTTCAAATGAAGTATAGATAGTTTGTTGTGGTAAATATATTTTGTGCCCCATTAGAGAATTTACTATGAGAAAAATATACTTTTAGGAATTATGAAATGTATTTATAAAATTTTCCAGTAATAGACCATTTATGACTATTTAAAGTTAGAAATAATTAGGGAAACAATTCTGTATGCAAGGAAAGTGGGATGTGGTTTTTTTTTTTTTGTTTAGGGTTGTTTTTTTTTGTTTGTTTGTTTTTTTGGTAAGAAAAATTATAAGACATGGAAATGCATTTTGTTGAGAAAAAGTAAGTAATTTTGTCTGCTCCTGATAGGAAAGACATTGTGAATAGTTCTTCCTTTATTAATTTTAAGTAATCTGTTTAGAAAACAAGATTTGTATTTTATCAAAATTATCCCCCATGCTTCATGATGTCTTAATCAGGTCTCTGATTACTTAAGAAATTTGAATCTTCTCAACATTGAAAGAGCTAAGTTTTGCTTACAACTATATAACCTTTTGCATCTGTCTCTGAAATCTTTCACTGTTACTTTGGTGACATAGATATTTATCATTTCATAATAATCTGTGATACTATTTTGTCAAATGTCCAAAATCTTTTGATATTTTTGACAAACTTCCCCCAAATCAAATTTTAAATGAAGTCCTTCTGACTTTCAACTAACTTTGGGCTCTTTCAGGGGGCCCCAGAAAAATCTCAAAGAATTTGTCCCACCTGGTAAAACTCTAAACTAATCAAGCATATTTGATATGCTCAATTACATGGGAAGCTTGTCAAATAAGAAGAAATACTAAACATTTTACTTTCTATCTGTATTAGCACATATTAATATAACTGTTTCAGAATTGTATGAAATTTCTGAAATTCTAGGACATCCTGAAAAGTGTTATCAGCCATAATTTTAAAATGTAGATTCTACTGTCAATTCCATTATAATGAACTCTCATCAGATCTTTAATAATGGGTATTTTAAGTCTGTCTTCATTTACAAACAGTTATGCTTTACTTTGATGCTTCTGCAAATGGGTTTCATCTTCAGAAAAATTCATGGAAAGGACTTTGATAGGTACACTCGAATACAGGATTCTGTTAAGTTTAAGATCATAATACTGAACTGGGTAAGAATTTCTTAAACTCTAATGGAAAACCAACTGTTTTAATGGTTTATTTTCCAGATGTAAAAGGCCCCCTTTTCTCCTCTTCCTTAAGCTATCTGTAACTTACAGCAATTTGGTAAAGTGTATCTTTGCAACAAAGGTTGAAACATTAATCCTTTTCTCCTGAAATGATCCCTCAAAGGTTCTGAAACTCTTATTAAATGTTCTTGTTTTTCACAACAATATGTATTCATGTAGATTCGATGGGAGTCTGTTCTTCTCCCTGTAACAGGGTGCCTAATGCACCTAGTGCCTGCTTCCTGCGATGCACAGCTGATAAAAGGTACTATATAATTCAACATTGTAAAGGCCTAATTGCTTCCATTAAAAATAATCACACTTTAGTGGAACAATCCTGCTAACAGTGTACTTCCAGAAGACGAAGACCCCAAACACCACACTCTGCAACCTGGAGATTTTGTTGACTGGAAAAGACACTTCCAAAATGACAGCCTCCAGCCTTGCTGGGAGGGCCCCTGTCAGGCACTGCTGACTAAACCTCATGCCTCCAAACTCCAGAGAGTAGACTCCTGTATTTATATATTGCACCTAAAGTAAACACCAGACCCCGACTGAACCTGCAATCAACTGATGACTTGAAAATAAATAATTACAAAAAAAAGAAAAGAAAAGAAATAATTACAGGAACTGAAGCAGATGACACTTGGCAGAGACAGCTTTCCTAAGGTGTCTGGCCCAGACCTTCACATATTTTTATATATGCTCGCTCTTGCTTCTCTTTCTTTCTCTCTCTTCTGTTTCCCCCATCTTTCCCTCTTTCCCTCTCCCTCCCCACCTCCTGCAAGATAATTCCCTTATTTGCATTTCTCAGCCTACTGCAAAAGGGAAAACTCTCTGATTGTGGGATCTGTCATCAAAAGCCTTGATCTCTCCAAGACGGCAATGACCCTATAAGTAATTCCCTGGAATTCCAAATGCCACTGTATGTTTGAATTGTCCCCCAGGCCCATTTCAGAAAGTGAGGGTAATAAGCCCACTAACCTCATTCCTTCCTTCTTCAAACTAACTCAAACCTGGGATGGAAAAATAAGATCTCTCAAATAACTATACAGAAAACTCTGTGGGACAGTCAATGTGAACTGGGCTATTTGCAAGCTTGGTGACACACCTATATATATAGGCAGCCTTTTGATGTGTAATAATATAATGTCTGAGTCTTGGTTGAATGATGCTAGTGTCTCTATACCAATGAATGGGTCCAGAGATGCTGTCACTTACACACACCTTCTGGCTGCATCTTTAAATGTGGAAGTTTTGGTAACGGCCTTTATGCTTGGACAACTCGTTGCCTTGACAGCTGGAGGATAAAGCGACAGTGTGCCCTTGCTCTATTTATTATTCCATTCTCTCTCCATAACAAAATAGAAGTCTCCCACTGGTCCATCCCATTAAACCTCAAGGTCTTTTGATCTATTTAGCTTGTTACCTTCAGATCAAGGCTCCTGATTTGGAACCATCATACAAACTAGGTTTGTTATTTTGTTTTTAATCCTGTTCTGCTTACTTGTTAAGTTCTGTACCTGCTGTTTGATGAACCTTTGTAAAAATGACATGCCTAAAAAAGTGATGCCAGTTTAGCACTTTGACATGATTTTCAACACTTATGACCTTGACAAAATATAGACTTTGGATAAGAAATGCCTGAGAGTTCTCCCTATTACCTTTCCTTGTTATTGAAATGTGGCCTCAAGCAGTTTCCAGTCCACACACTTCCCCTCCAATGTGGGACATGACAAGCAGGAAAAGTCCTTTCTGGCACACTGGGACAAACCACTAGACGTGGAGACCCCAACACTTGACCAACAATGCTTTCAAGAAAAGTTCTTGATCAAAAGTGGGGCATGTGAAATTAAAAGAAAGCCTCAACTAAAATCAGAGTCAGGAAGACTGTCAGGGGGGAGGGGCTCTCATCCCCTACAGCTCATCATCAGTTACCCCAAACAGGAAGAGATGCACCTTCCATCTCCAACAGGAAAGGGCCTCTACTTTACTACCCCAGCAGGAGGAAGGAAGATTTTCTCCTTGTCTGAGTACAAGCCCAGCCAATAGAAAATGCCACAGCTCAGCCAATGAGAAGCCATCACCACAGTGAACTCTTACTTTTCTCCAAAGAACTTGCATTTAGAACAGGCCCTTCCAGCTTCACCTCTTCCTTATGAAAGCAAGCTCTTGTCAATTGTTCTCTGAATTTGCCCACAGCTTGCCACAGCTTGCATTACCCAAACTGCAATTCCTATGGCTATTCCTGAATAAACTCATTTTGCTGGTGAGATAACTAGCTATCTTATTTTTTTTAAGTTGACGTAAGCATGGACCAGATGGAAAACCCTCCAAACAAAATGGAACTCTTAATGTAATTTCCTGCTAAACCAAGGTCATCCTTCTCTCCCATGTCAACCTCATAGCCAAACTGTATTCTCTAAGAGTTTTCTGTTTCCAGATCTATGAAGGACAAAATCTGGACAGTGAGTTCTAACTTCTGATTTTTCAGGTTGATATAAAAGGACTAGTCCATCATCATGAGGTTAAATCTATTGGAAAAAACTAATATTATTGCATTTGTTGTTTTTTGTTTTCTTTAATTTTATTTTCAGGGGTGAGGTAAAGGAATATCTATGAGCAATAGGCTCCATCCATAAACTACTATCATAAATTTCTTGCATATTACCAGGAATGGAAGTTCATATTGTCCCAGCACAATTGGGCAGGATATGCTGGCCAGTCCAAATAAAACTATGTAAAATATGAATAAAATAGGCAAAGTTTTAGTTTCTTTGACAGTCACTTCCATTTTTCCCAAAGTACTAGGGACTTTAAGGCATCTAATTAGTGCCCATACACTTACCCGCCCTCCATTTTGATGTCCAGTTTGTCCTTTCCACACACATCCTAAATGAGCAACACTCTGTACATGTTTTCCTATCACCTTCCCCAATTAAAATTCACCTATCCTTTCCTCCACTCCCTGGAGGCCTGCCAAAAGCTTTGAAGAAACAAATTACCTAACTTGATAAACTGATGAACTATTTATAGCAAAAAACTTGATTAATGCTTAAAAAATTATACCCCAATTCCACTTCCTGTAATTTATAACTAGAAAGTTCAAAGGAACAAAAGGAATAAAGATACTCAAGAGAAAGAAAAGCACCAAGCCTGAGCTATACCCTGAGGTATACCCTGAGGTATATATAAAATATCGATATATCTGGTATGTTCAGTTCTGATATACAACTATATAAAAATATCTGGTATATTCAGTTCTGATGTGGTAACAGGTAGAGTCTTTTTTGCCTACCCAGTAATTTACAAACATTTTATTCTAAACTTCCAAAGAAGTTGAAGTTTTGTTTTAAGATAATCTGTGATATAGCTAAAAAAAATAAAATTAAATTAAAAAAAGACTATCTATGAAATGTAAAGAGAAAATAGGTGAGAAATCAATCAGTTGATCAATCAATCCAGGGACAACAATTACAAAAATACAGCAAGAAAATTTTATTCAGAACCTTAAAAATAGTCAGAATAGAAAATAAGTGATCAAAAAGGGAAAAAAATTTAACAATGTATGACAAGAGAGATTTAGGTAAAATGCAAATGATTAAAACTATGTGTAAAATAAATGAGAGGAACTCAATGTTCAGAAAATAATTTCAAAGAATTTCTTAAATCTAGTACATTTTCATAGACCTGATGAATACTTCTAAAGGACCAACATTAATTTTCAAAATAATGACAAATTTAAGATGAATTATCTAGATTAGCCATGGTAAGAAATGGTTTGATGATAATTTAACAAAAACTGTATGATGTATATTACTGACTTGCAGTCCTAACTAATTCTGATTACCTTGATAATTGCAACATACATTGGGGGGGGGTGGGGGTAGGGATAAGGCTACTTACTAAGTTCTCTCCAGAATCCTAAATTTAATAGGAGATTAAATGTTTGGCACAGTCTTGACCTACTCTTAAATTAGCTGTAATCATTAAAAATCACTTTTATAAAAAGTCATAAGCCCAGAGGCGAGAAAGATGAATAAGGCAGAACAATTGCCCATGAAACTCAAGGGCAGACATATCAGATCTGGAAAGAGCATAAGGGGCAGTTCAGGAAGACTCACAACACAGAGAGCTGGCCAGTGGTTACCCTAGCAATCAGCAAACTGGAACATGGCCCAAAGGTACACTTGAACCAAGATATTAGCCAGAATAGAAAGGAAAAAGGACAAATATATGAGTATATCATTATTAGATTCAATTCCACCCCAGTATCTGTAATACTCTGGAAGCAGATGCAAGAGAGGTACTGGCAATGATCCAAAATGAAGTAGCATAAGTCATTCATTCTTTTAAATATTTACTGAACTACAATGAGCTCAAAGTCTAGTAGAGACAGAAAGTCAACAAAAATGAAATATGGTGTGATGAGTGCAAACAGATGAGCGGACTGATATACATACAGAAGGAAGGGTAAAGGAGGGGATGACCAAAGAAGTTTGGGTGGGTAAGGAAGGCTTCCCAAAGAAAAAGACAACACTTCATCTTAAGACATGAAGTCTGCTAATCAAACTGTATGGGAGGACATCCAGGCACAGGATATAACATGTATGAATGCAGCAGAGTATGAAAAAATGGACTGCCAACAACTGGTGGTCTGAAACTAGCCATGGGGAAAGAGGGGTTTAAAGGCAAGAAAACTCAAAACCCTGGAAGCAAACCCAGGACCTAAGGAACTGAGGTACCAAGGTCAAACCAAGACTAACATCAAATGTAATTCTGCACTCAGCTAGTGAGCCACCACACAGCCCCTAATGTCCTTCCTGGTTAGGGTCCAGAATCTGAGTCTGTTAAGGATATTCAGCTGCTAAGGTCAGAAGGCAGCCTGCAAAGTCAGGCAGAGCAATTAAATATATTTTAATAAGAACTAAACTAGAATTAAACTGCAGACCTAATAAGGATCTCTAAAGAAGCAGTGAAAAGATCAAGTTAAAGGTAAGTGAAGCTGACTACAAGTTCTCCAATAATTAAGACTTTTGGTAACATGAGATGGAAATTCATTTTCTAGTTCTGTTCTACTCAGTGTTGTGCACCACATGTTGAAACAATTTGCCATGAACTCCAGCAGCGATAAATATATAATGAAGGTTTGCTATGTAAAAATTATTGTGCTAAGTTTGGGGAATAAAAAGTAACAATAAACAATAATCCTTACACTCAAGAATCTTACAGCCAAATTAAGAAAACAAAACAGCTACCTAAATATACGAACAAGTCTACAATGTACAACAAGTGTCAAAGTGCTTTCTTTTATTTACCAATGTACTTTCTCTCTAGTTTATCCTGTGATGTTCATGACAGAAGTGATGAGATTTACAACAGGAAGTAAACTGATAAAAGTGGCAAAAGCCCGTTACGGAATAGTGCTAGTGATGGCAATGAAGCAAATCCTCTGACCAAGTCAGTTATGAAACACCAAGTCTACAGGGTTTGGATCTTCTATTCACAGTCAGTATCCCACATCATTCAAATTACTCAAAGCCCTCAGTATGCGGGATGTGAAGGAGTATTTAGACCACGTAAACTTACCTCTTATGAAGCAAGAGATAAAAATGTCCTTATTCAAAGTTTGATGATTAAATGAATAAGAAATATTTCCTCTCAACTTTATACAAATACTTAAAAGACTCATACATTTTAGTGACAACTGTTTCGGATGGGATTAACAAATTAACTTACTATATTTATAAAACCTGGGGACATTTTCCCTAGCTTTGTTCAAATTTTCCTTTTTCGTTCTGAAATATGTTTGCAAAATATAATTTCAAAGGAGGGGTTTTGCTTTGCAGGGTTATTAGCAATTCATTTAAGTCCCCAAAAAGCATTTTATACTTGTTTTCCTTCCTTATAAACTCATTTCGCAGTTTATCTGATGGTAATTTTATACTTTTTATACAAGATAATAAATTTTCATCTAAGTGAAACAGTATCAAAAACTATAGCACAGAAAGCAAGAAATATTAAAATTAAGTAATGAGAACACTGCTTTTACAATGTTTGATGTTTAAGTAACCTGCATAAGCTCTAGTGGAAAGAAAAAATTTGGAATCAGTCAGGCCTCGGTTTAAATCTGCAAATGTTGCTCATCATTTACCACTTACTCAAGTACCCCCGCCTAAGCCATAGTAAACTGAGCACGTGCTGTGGACTCGAACCATCTTGATTCCAAATCCCAAAGCTGTCACTTTACCAGCTGTGTATCAGAGAGCAAGTTAGTTGGCCTGTTTCCCTCCCCTAGAATACTTCCCTGATTTAAAACATTGCGATAAGGACAGCTACTTCCCAGAGATACTTTCAGGATTTAATTTTACAAAGTATATGAAACCATCTCACACAGGGCCTCACACACAGCGGTACTCGATACATGCTAGTTCCCTGTTCCTCTCCTTCTCCAAATGATTCTTCTGAACTACTACTTGCTCACACAACATTCGTTTGGTTCCTATAGTCTGTGTTAGAAAAGCGCTTAGTGATTATCTTTATGATTGTTTGGGACATGAAAATGAACACATATGAGATCTTGTAAAAGTAACAGTATTCAGAAATATTCTTGAAACAATCATAAAATGATAAAAGGTAGGAATAAAAAGTTAACAGTCACTCTAAAACAGGAATATACTTGAAAAGAGAAAAACTGTGATTTCTCCTAACCTGAAAGTTCTATGCTGGTAGGTATCACATTTATCTTAATCCCCCGATGTGTTCTCATCACCAAGGACAATTCTTAAATATGTAGCAGACAGTCTGTTAATAATGTTGTACACATAAATGAACAGATAAATGAACGTGTAAATGACATAATAATTCTCTTTTCTATCAAAAACTAAGGGGATTCAATCTCAGTAAATTCTCTTTGTTACTCATTTGAAAACCTCTGCAGTTTATAGCATTTGAGAAAAACAGGTCCCCAAACTGTCATCTTCTTTAAGTATTTTCTAAGTTGCTGCAAAGTCCTAAGATCTTGTTGAGATGGGAATTACTGGAACATTTTGTACATGAAAAAATATTGTTATGACTTCCCTAATCTGAAAAACAGCAATAACATGAACCTTTGTGGAAGCCGTATTTTGCAACTTTCACAGCTCTTCCTGGTTTCCTCACCACACACTGGTTGTATAACGCTCTTTGCTCACGTAATACTCCTTTTCATTGGATGGCCTTGTTTGTCCTCATTTTCCTGCTTTCATCATTCCAGGTACAGCCCTAGTGTTATTTCCTGAGAGAATATCCCTTTCTGACCAATTCTGGCAAAATTAACGTCCACTATCAGAATCGTGAATCTATAGCCTGACTGCAAGGGGAGTGATATGATTTAACTGTCTCTCCTTTTAAACCCTGACCTGAGAACAATCTTATTCACCTCTGCATTCCGGGCACTTAACACGGTGGCTGGCACATTCTAACATGCAGAAAATGTTTACTGAGTCAAATTGAATCCTTTCCCAACCCTTTCTGATGTTACAAAGACACTTAGAAACAGATGATTAAAGCCATTTTTAGTAAGCCTTTTTTAAACAAGAAGTTGAACTCCTACTTTTATTAAAAGGTGCTAAAAAAAAACTACTAAATATTTTCTGGATTATGTATACTACCAAATAGAAAGGCTTTTGGACGCATAGGCATGTTACCAGCCAAATTTGCCAGTAAGGTGACACCATCGACATCTTAGAGGATGAACGGCATGTATATTGACATATTTATATCAAATATTAGTATATTTCAGTGTGATTTGATTTAAATGAGGCTTATTTAAAAAATCTGATTAAGAACTTTATTCGCCATATTCTGATTCTAGGAACTATTTTTACAGCTTATTGACAAAAGCCAGTAAAACTGGAATTTATTCATTAACCCATGAGAGTTAGTGTGCTGGTTTCACTGTGGTGTAATAAAAGAATGAGAGAGTGGATATCTACTCGGCAAAGGTGTTGCAGCATTAATGATAGGGAAACTGACCTGAGAAAAACATTTGAAACCCACAACATAATCTGTAGAATGAAGGAGGCAACACGATGGCCTGCCGGTCAATACAATGCACTCTGTTTAAGAACCATCTTACCCTGATGCACAGCCTCTTTATGGTTTGCTATGCATGCATAAGAGCAGGGCTCTATTCTCAATTAGCCTTAAGGAGGTTGCACCTTGTTAATGATAGGTGTCAAGATCTCCAAAAGAGATGGACTTTACTCACTGGAAAATGTTGAGACTTTCCGGGATCACTCTGGCCAAGCTCTTAAACTTGAGAAGGTGGTGATTAAAAGCTAGCAAGTGGCTCTGTAGTGGTGAGATGTAGAGTGAAGAATAATTGCTAACCCAAACTGCAGGCAACACCAAATATTAACTTCACTGAATTACAGATCTCAAGACTGCTTAGGATAGGAATCACAACCCCATTAAGAACAGGAATTACCTGGCCTTAGAGAAAACTTCAGAAGTTTCACCTAAACACTATCCTAATACATCTTACAATTCTGCAGTACTCAGCAGGACTCCTCAGTATTTAAGTATAACTCTGAATGTAAGCAAGTAGAATCCAGGGAAAGAATCTCTGGAATGCTGTAACTGTTTGAATAGTTACTATCCTGCAAATACCTGTATCCAAACAGAAAAAAAAAAAAAAAAAAAAAAAAAAAAAGGCTGGAAGAAAGTAGCAAATGTTACTAATTTACTACTACTAAACTCCCTGAAAATATAGTTTTAATGGTGAAAAGTAATAGAGGATAGGAAGTACAATTCACAAAAAAACAGACTAAAACAGGCCTAATTTTCCAGAGACAAGAATGTCACCTGTGGTTGCAGAGAAGCAGAAGTGATCTCGATGTGGTATTAAGTTGGTTCAGGTGAGTGACAGGAGTCGCCTTATTTTTCACACATAAACACTAGCCACAGCAGGGGTAGCTCACCTTTCTTCCAGATCCCTACAGATGTTTGGTGATTTCTGGACTTCCTCAGCAAGAACTACAGGGACTTAACAACTCTTTCAGAGAGACACCCCAACCCCTTATGCGATCAGGCACCAGCCCAGCAGCCCCTGGCTATGCTTGAGCAAAGAATTTTAGGAATGGGGAAAGGAATGGCATATTCCCTAGAGAGGTTAGCCTGGAATGGGGGTGGAGAGGGGAAGAAAAGAGGGTACCCTTCACATCCCTGTCAGTCAACTATTATTAACTATTATGCTGATGGAATGGAATCTAACCTTATCCTGGCCACGTCTGGCTTTCTTCTAGATTCAACACGATTGCCGAAGAAGAGACTGTGGTTTTATTAAGTGGTCTAGCCTTTGCTCCTTAAAGATCTCTCTGTTAATGTAGAATACATTTACTCTGTTGTGGAAAAAACAACAACAACAACAAACTTCCATAATACTAATACACTTAAAGCAGCAATCTTAAGTTTAAAACAAAGGTTAGAGGAAATCAAATGAATGGAAAACCTAGAGCAAATCAAAAGTCTTGATCCACAACTTACTGTGAGATTAACCCTAAAAGAGCAGCAAAAAAAAAAAAAAAAGTGATCTAAATATTAAGCCTGCTGCTGTATCTGACTCATTATTTCTGTGCGAATTTTGATTTGCATAAAGGTATACCAAACCTTATGACGCAACAAATACCAACTCACATCACTGACCATATTTCCAATTCAGAAAAACCCCACATGTGCTTATAAAATTCAAAACACTGATTTTAGCATTTGGCAGTTCTAAGAGATACAAAAATGCAACTAATGTAAATAAGAAAAGACTTCTTTTATCTACATATGTATAATAAACACCCCTCATTATTCATTCATTCATGCCCTATCTCATTCCAAAATATTTAAAATCAGCTTGAAAAACACTCCTTTTGTCAAAAATCAAAACAATAACTGAAGCTATTTATGTCTACTAATTATATTCCAGGCATGGTAGTGAGACCTTCATCAACATTATCTCATGTAATCATCAAAACAACCCAATCAGATAAGTAATATTATCCCCATTTACAGATGAGGACACCAAGTCTTAAAAAAATTAAGTAACCTGAGGCAAATCTTATAATTAGTAAGCAGCAAAATCTTGGAGAGCAAAGATATGGAAAGAAGAAAAACATATAAAGATAGAAAACCAGTAAGGGTCTACTACCCATAAAAGATCCACCATATATGTCGGCAGGAAAGTCATACACGACGTTCCAATGTCTGGCAGCTCTGGACCTCGATTACACTGTAAGGAGTTTCATAATTGCACCAACTTGCAAGAACAATCTGGCTCTCCAATCCTTTGGATAAGACCCTTTGTCCAAGAGTAAGACTTCTATCTTCATGTCTTAATAGAAACGAATCTCAAACTTCACCTATTCAAAGCAGCTCTTCATTTAGCCCCCAGATCCAATCCTTCTCCCCGTCCTCCCCTATCAGTAAATGGTATTACTATTCAACAGGTCAGTTAGATTAAAGCTAGTAGTCATTCTTGATGCCTCTTTTCCCCTCATATGCCACTTTCAATCCATCAGCAAGTCTGCGAGTTTCTACGTACAAGATACATCTGACCACTTCCCGTCACGTCCATGGCTCCTGCCCAACTAGGTCCACAACCATCTTCCACAGGAATCACTTTCCCCCAGGCCTCCTTAACATCACCTTGTTTGCACTACTACTCCTTTGTCCACTCTCCACAGAGTACCCAGAATGGCCTTTTTGAAATATGTATGACCCCCCTACTTTTCTTCTCCTCACTTACACCATTATAACCACACTGGTCTTGCTATTCCTCAAATACACTAAATATGCAAAGTTTTATAATTCTCAAGAATAACCCTAACACATCTTAATTCAGTAAATCTAATGCTTTATGTAGTAGAACATTTTTGCCTGACAGATCTGGGGCCCAAAAAGTAATCTCCACTCTCCTGCCCCAATTTTGTTTGTAACCATTCATGTACATGAAAACCTTCCTTCTGTAAAGAGCAGAAGAGGGAGGAAATTGAATTAAGGGTTGGTAACAGAGAAGTATAGAGGACAAAGTACAGCCTAATACTTGTTCCCCATATGACTCCTGGCCTGAGATTAAATGCTTAGAGTAGAAGAAAAAGGGCCAAAACTAGTGGAATTCTGTTTCATGAGAAATAAAATTTTGGAAAAGAGATTATGACCAGAAACTGATCAAGAGGCACTTGCTGAGATTGTGGATACTAGCAGATTTTGTTCAAGGCCCAGATGACACAGTATGTTACAGAGCTGGGGAGAGGGCTCCTACAAAAAAATCTCACCAGCCATGTATGGCATCCTTGATGTAAACACATGGCTTTCTCCTTATCAGTAGTGACAACAATAGGTCTTTGTCAATGAACTTCTTGTGTTGTAGATGTGGGCATTTGAGGACATATGAGAATCAGAGGAGGAATGGCAGGAAGTCTATGGTAGTGACAGCTGAGAATATGATTTCCACATATCTGTGAAACGACAGTGGACACCCACAGGTAACTGGCAACTAGGAACACTATGCAGAAGGCCAACTGCCATGAACCAGGCAAGTGGGGCTGGCACTGGGGATCCCAAGCCACCTTAATCTGCTCACTACAGTATATGTGTCTTTATGTGGAAGTCACATATCTGGTAATATCTGTAAAATTTAGACTCTGCCTGTAGGTACAGTACAGTTGTTTTCTTTTATTTTTAAAGCTTTCTAGTGGAGATTAAACAAACGTGTCCCTATGTCCAGACTCATTTTCTTTGGCACTCTCACTTTTATTTGATGCTCTGGCCATACACAGAGAGAATTATACAATGAAATGATTTTATATCATACTTCATTTTCACCAAGAAATTAAACCAATTAAAAAATTAAAGTTTTTTTTTAAAGCACAGATGTAATTAGTTAAGATAAAGTATGACTGGGATCATTACAAAGAGAAGAACTTTGAACAGACATACACACAGGGAGAATTCCACGTGAACATGAAGGCAAAGGCCAGGGTGGTGTATATACAAGCCAAGGAAAGCCGAAGATTGTCCACAAACCACCTGAAGCCAGAAGAGAGGCATGGAACCAATTTTTCTGTCGCAGACCTCAGAAAGAACCAGCAGTGCTAATATACTTTGACTTCTGGTCTGCAGACTGTGAATAAATTTCTATTGTTTAGGTCACCCACTGTGTGGTACTTTGTTACAGGAGCCTTAAGAAATTAATACAAGCTCAGACAAGGTATATTTCACGGACTTCACGGAGATGCAGAAGTGATCAAGAAACTTCTGCAAGAACCTCTTGAAAGACTGTAGGGGAGAAGAAAAATGCCAAAGCACCGCAGGTGGGGTAATTTTATAACTTTTAAAGGCAAAGCATGTGAATTCTGCAAACCAGATAAGTAAGCTTATGATGAACCCATTAAAATTAGGAGCCAAATGTTAGTGTATAAACTTTTAAAAAGGTTCCAATGTGGGTTCAATAAGAATACCATGTTTATTGTTGATTCAACATACACATTTGAAGAAAACTCTCACAATATTCTTGAGGTCAAAGTAGAGAAATATGCAGAAAATAATAAGTTAGGTACGTTCGTAACAAGTTGAACAACCACATCCAAAGAATGTTGATTAATGAAAAGATATTAACTTGAAGAGAAGTCTCAAGTTGTATGCCACAGGGCTACTTTAAACAGATTGAAAAGAATCTGGTTGTCAAACTTTTGCAAAGTTGCACGTTTGTCAAACTTGTGCGTGACAGGAGAATTCCTGATCCTCTGAATGGCTGAGTCTGGATTCCAGAAATCATCTAACTGAGGAATCACTGAAGGAATTAGGGATGTTTAACCAGGAGATAATGGATAAGGGAAGGTAAGATAAGAAAGCTCAATACTAGATATATGGAAGATATAGGAGCAATGAAGTTCTTGCAGGAAAAAAGCTGACATCTTAATAAGAGAAAGAATATTTCACTTCCATCCACCACTTTTACTCTAGTTCTAATTAATATTATATTTTACTTAACTATTATTGCTGGTCCCATCTGTCATGGTACCCATCTGGGCTCCCTGTTCAAGTCACAGTGACTTGATGATCTGGTTTCCCTTCGTGCCCAGCTCAGTTGTGGAGGCTCTACCTCTGTGATTTACATTTACCATTATCAGATGCTCTTCCTCAGCACACAAGCTACCCTGATGACATCTATACAACTTTCCAGCATCAGCTCCATGAGCTCAAAAGCTCTTCAGACTGTGGCTTCCCAGCCTAGGTTCTTCCTTTCTGTCCTCAAGTAAATTTTTCCTCAAGGTAATTTTATTTTACCATTCTCATTGCCCTTTCCTGAGACTAGGTCCTGGTCAGGGCCACGGAGCTCTATCCTAACAGAGACCAGGTATTAGTTCTTTCTCTCCCAGAAAGCCCTGAGCATCTTACGTAAATTGACATCCTCCTCCCCAGGAACCAGCTTTACAGAGCAGAACACACCTGCATTCTCAGGGAGTGGCAGCCTTTTATTAATATAGGAAGCTTTTTGCTCTAAGACAATGGCTGCATTCTTGCTCTACATTTGTTTAACTAAGAAAGTCGTTTGTGTAATACAGAAAATCAGCCTTTCTAAATTTAAAAACCTGCCACCCCCCCCCCCAAAAAAACACCCATAACTCTAATCCTGCCAACTCAGTGTTCAAAATCTTCCATAGCCACACATTTGCAGGAGGAGAAAAATCCAAGCTTCCTCCCATAATCTTCAAGAAAGTATTTGGCATATGGCTCCTTCTTACCTCTCCAGCCACAAAAGGTCCCATTCTTTATCTCACTTGCAAATATTAGGCCCAACTGCCTTCTTTCTTTGCTTTGATGAACAAAAGCACTCTCTCCTTTCTTAGGCCTTGCACACATATATACACTAGTCCCCCATACTCTACTGCTCTGTGAGTGTCCCCTGCTTACCTACTTTTCAGCTAAAATTTCACCTCTTCTAATTATTCAATACAAACTAAGGCCCTACTTTTTTTCCCCCCCTTGGCCTCCTTTTTTTTTTTTTTTCCACAGAACCTCTCATAAACCATTATTAGACATTTCTGAGTGAGCTTACATTTTTAATGCCTTCTCCCATATTGGAGTGTAAGTTCTGTAAGGACACAGCCATGTTTGTTCTGCTCATTACTACACAGTAAGTTCAGTGCCTGGCACATAGTAAACAGCAGGAAATATTTCATTAAGTAATTGAATAATAACTAGAGGTACCCAATAACAGAACCACCAGCTTTGCAGTCTTGGAAAACATCTTTGTTGGACATCAAAGGTTTTCCGGAAAGGATTGCTGAGTTCAAAGGAAATGTCAACTACATGAACCCTTTCTAGTTCTAGAACTAAAGCTTCGTAAAACTAGATATATGGAAGATACAGGCCAAATGGATTATAAGACGTGAAGGGCATTATAAATCAAGAAGTGAGTAGAAGGCTCAAAGAGGAATTACCTGAGATAGAAAGGACACAGAACTTAAAGGAAATGTTTGACTTGGAATGGCACAAGACAGCGAATTTCAGAGGTGGAGAATGAACAAAGGGAAACAGAAAAGGGAAATGAGAACATCTTGTATGAGAAGATCAATCTGATTTCTTCTTAGAGAGGCATGAAATAACAAGTTGAGCAGAAATGATAAGGTCAATTGATAAAGGGTTTGAACTGAGCTCTAATTTCCATCTCTTGGTCAGAGGAGTGATGAAATTAGAGTCATCTTCCTGTGATGAATATGTTGAAGGGAAAAATAGCTAAAAGATAAAGGGGCAGTAAGAGGCTACTAACCTATGGTAATAATTATGAAGCAAAGAACAGAGTGATGCTCTACATATCTAACAATTATGCACATTGGTACACTGCAGGGAGGCTGCAGTTCCCACAAGCATTAACAGGAGCAAGCCGGCAAGGGACCACCATAGCTTCAGGGGCCAAGATGGATAGTTGGCATTTGCTGGGGGTGGGGGTTGGCTTACCAGCACTGCCACCATGGGTACCATCTTTCTTGAGGCAGTCTGTGTCCCCACTGGCCTGGGAGAGGAGTTTCACAGGAAGACAGAGGCTGCAATGCATAAGCTGAGACAGGCTGGCTGGCTAGCTGATAGCATACTAGCCAACAGGGTACTCATGAAGCTGTCTTCATGGTAGAGTTTAGAAATTCATGCGACTTGTGCCTAAAAGCTATTTGTCAAACCTGTATAAAAGTGTTTCAATATTTTAGCAACCAGCCTAACTGTACCTGAGTGCTGGATGAATATCAGCCCCAAGTAAAGAAAGCTTAGACTGAGACAAGGAGCAGTAGGATGAGAGAGGTCAGAATCAAACAAAAGAAATCTCAAAGGAAAAAAAATAAGAAACCAGAGGACAGGCTAGGTATGAGAAACAACATTTAGTAATCAATGACTACAATATTTCAAGCTTTAAGAACCATATGGAATAGAAGGTTATATTAATGATAGAGATAAGATATTTTGGAAAGAAAATGAATTTGACTGAAGTGTTATATGAGAACTCTGGGTTTTTAGAATGTTGAGCTTAACATGTTATTTACAGTTATTTCTAAAGATCCTAAATGTAGCCAGAAATATTAATCTTAAATTCAGACCTGAACTTAAAATTTAAGACTTTGAGAAAAACTAAGAGCTAGATAAGCTCTTTAGGTAACTGAATATTAAAAGAAAGATTAATAGAGAGACATATAGACAGCTTTTAGAATAAAGTAAATTAAAATCAACCAAACTATACCACTAAATTAAAAATTAGGGAGGATATAGCTCAGTGGTAGAGCTCATGCTTAGCATGCACACAATCCTGGGTCCAATCACTAGTACCTCCATTAACAACAACCAAAAAACATAAAAATTAGGGTGTTACACAAGCATTAAATAAGTCATTCAATAAACCCAACATTCATTTAAAACAGTGATCTTTAATCCAGAAGGCATACCAGAATCATTTAGGTAAATCATTTAAATAAACTGATTGCTATGGACTAAATTACATCCCACCCCCACCCCTCAACAAAATTCAGACACTGAAATTCTAATCTTCAATTTGAAGGCATTTAGAAATGGGGCCTTTGTAAAATTATTTTGTTTAGATTAGGTCATGAGGGTGGGGCCCTCATATTGGGATTAGTGCCCTTCTAAGAAGAGACGCTAGAGGGTGCTCTCTCTCTGTATCTCTCTCCCTCTCTCTCCCTTTCTCTCCCTCTCTCTCTCTCCCCCTTTCTTTCTCTCTCTCTTTCTCTCTCTACCTCTACATCTACCTCTACCTCTACCTCTCTGCCGTGTGATGGCACAGTGAAATGGATGCTATGTGCAGGCTGGGAAGATTTCCTCACCACCAGACCCAACTATGCTAGTACCCTGATCTCAGAATTCCAGCCTCCAGAAATGCAAAAAAGTAAATTTCTGTTGTTTAAGCCACCCAGCCCAAAGTATTTTGTTATGGCAGCCTGAGCAGACTAATACACTGATACTTAGCCAATTAAATCAGAACCACTGAATTAAATAATATTCAAAGACTGCAAAAATAACTATAACTAATTTAGTCACCCAACTAACTTAACTGAAATATTTTACTAGGAAGATCTGTGACCTGTGGAAAAAAGTATCCAGCACACAGTAAACACTCTTTAACATTTTTGTTAAATGAACAGACATATAAATGAATGAGAAGTATATATAAACCCTGGGGGTTTCTAAATATTATATCTATTACTAAGAAGTACCTCAATGAAAGGAGTACTAGAGAAAAAAAAAAAAGTACTAGTATTTGCTTCCTCAAGAGGTCAATAAGGAAGACTGTCTCTGCAAGGAACTTGGGCCAGTGCTTTGAGAGTGTTGAAAGTCTGATTTGTATGCTCCCCTATAAGTATGAATGTACAAGTTTGGAAATCAACTTAAAGATTGATCTCAGGATGATGGTGATATTTCTTGTAGGGTCTGCATCAACCTGTTCTACACAGAATTCCCAAAGATACAGCCCAACCAAAGATGTGCTCACCACTCAAAATTTTATAACAATGGTAATGAAATCCACCATGAGTTAGAATCAGCAAACATAACAAGGCTCCCAAGAACTTTAGACCATCGTACAATCTGATGGATATTCTAAAATTAAAATATTAAAATGATTAAAGACATATGTGAAGGTATCAAATCTGTGAAAAGAACAAGATGCTGCTTAAAAGAAAGAGAACTTCTAGAAATGAAGAACAGTCATTGAAAAGAAAATTTCAGCAGATGAGTTAAATAGCAGATTTGATAGCACTAAAGAAAGAATTAGCAAACTAAGATAGAGCTGAGGAGAGTATCCAGAACACACTACACAGAGCTAAAAAGAAAAATATGACAGGATAATTTAGTTTCAGAGACAGTAAAATGAAACATTACAACGTATATTTTAATAGGCATTCTACTAGTAGAAACTAGAAAGAAAGGGAGAGAGTATTCAAAATGATGACGGTTGGCAGTGTTTTTCACAGTTGTGAAAGATAAGTCGTTATGTGTTAGAAGCATAATCCTCTCTCAAAAAAGAAAATCATATCAATGCACATCTCAATGAAAGATCAAGACACCAATGGCAAAGTGAAGATTTTAATAGGAACCTATAATGGAACACCAGTGAGACCGGCAGTAGATTTCTCATCAGCAATAATAGATGCCAGAAGACAGCTGGATTAATATTTTTAGTGTTCTAAGGTAATTTGCTATCCTACAATTCCACCACCATCACTGTTGAGGAGCAGAGTCAAAATTAAGAAATTTCCAGACTAATAATGACTAAGAGTTTTTACCGTTTGAACTCCATCACTGAAGGAAGTAGACTAAAGGATGTCTTTCAGGAAGAAGGGAGGTGAACCCAAAAGGAAGAAATGGGATACAGAAAGGCTGGTAAACAGAGAAATTGGTTAAAATGATGGTAAATAGTCATTAACTGTGAAAAACAGTGAAAGATAATTCACTGACTCTACAGTACTATTGCTAGGATGCATCTTTGTTTTATTTACATAGCACTGGGAAGAAAACAACACTGAAAATTAAACCGTCAAAAGTTGCTTTAATGATGGTGCTGATCAGTACATTAATCTGTTACATGGACTTCTCTTTCCTTTTAAATTTCTTTTATCTAGTACGAGGAATTTGGCAAAGCCTTCCCGTACACTGCTTCAAATGTGATAGGAAATCTTTCTGTACGTATTTTGGTTACAGACCATAGCAAAGTTTCATCAATTTGTAAATAGCTCCCATAGAAGAAAAAAATAAATAAATAACAAGTAAAACTTAAGAAATAACAATATAACGATATTATTGAGAAACACAGAGGTAACTAGAAGAAATAGCTAGGAGAATCAAAGTAGTTGCCTCTCGAATTGGGTGATTCATTTTTAACTGTATGTATATATGTGTAAAATTTCATTAAAAAAAACACAAGACTGATGCACTGACGGAAAAACTGGTATAACTATATTATAAAGAAATAAACCTAGAAATAGGTTTTATGACAAAGAGCATTACATAATGGTAAACCATTGAACTAGTCCTGACCATTATGTACCTAGCAATGTAGCCTCAAGATGTATACAGCACAATCCAACAGAATTACAAAAAGAAACTGACAAGTTCTTCTCAAAGAGAGAACTCAAAGAAGGTAAGGATATAGGAGATTTAAATGAGATAATAAACTTTATATGCTCTACCTATAACAATTAGATTATATATTTCCAATTACCACGCACACTGGATCATTTGTAAAAAAAAAAAAAAAACAAATCAACTATTCACAATGTAAAGAGTCACAAAGCAAGTTTCAATAAGCACCAAAAAAAAAAAAAAGTGCAAAAAGTATATATATGCATGACTGCATAAAATGATCTTGTGGGGGAACATATATAAAGCAAAATATCACAAGCTGAGAAAATAGAAAATACTCTTGAGGGAAGAGTATAACTCAGTGGTACAGTGCATGCTTAGCATGCACAAGGTCTTGGGTTCAATCCCCAGTATCTTCCTTAAAAAATAAGTAAATCAATAAAATTAATTACCTACCCCCCCTTAAAAACAAAAACTCTTCAGTGAAGAGATATACAATAATAAAGATTTATCTAGATAATAAAAAGGTTTTAAATATTGAAGAGTCAAAAATTAAAAATCATGCATATATTACTCATTTTACTATACGGTGAACTCTTTAATGATTCAATGGTCCACAATAAACATTTTAAAGATTAACTCTTTAAAAATATTTTATTTAAAATTAATATATCCTTGAGATTGCTTTTTATCTAGTTTTGCTGAAGTTTCTTATGACGGAAATGTCTGTGAAAGTCTGAAGAACAAGCTGACATTTCCATTTGGGCTAAGAAGTACACTTTGCTGTCTCGCTAAATCAAAGTAAATAAAGTTATTGCCTGTATTTCAGCAGAAACAACTCAGGAAAAGTTCTGAATTTAGTATTTCTAGCTCATCTAAGGATACTGTTTCCATTTACTAATGAGAGAATTATGAAGTAGAATGTAAACACTATGACTTGGAGTAAAAGAGTCCCATTTGCAGTTTCCTTAACAACACTTGATATTCACAAGTAACCCATCCCTGCGTTACAATGACTACTGAATATCATGGAGGCTATGAGAAAATAACCTGAAATAACCTGCCCAGAATGGCCTACAGAAGGCACTGGAGAAGAACGTATAGTTGAAATCTCAGAAAACAGCACCCATTCTCTGAGGATAAGATACATGATAAAGAAAGCATTATACTCTAAACTTGATACAAATTTCACAAACTTAATTGCTAAAAGACCAACCCTAAAAATGCCTAAGAACATCTAAAAATGTCCCTAAGAATTGTGACTCAAGCCTGCCCCCACCAAATAAAGCTGCTGATAATTATATGTAAACTTTGGGGTTTTTTCCTCATTGATTAACAAAGCAACAAGTCCTTATTATATAAAATTAGTATATACAGAGATAGATAGATAAACCAATTTTCATAAATCTACCTTACTTTCAATATTTCAGGATGTCTCTGTTGTTTCTTTTCAAAGAGAGCTGAGACTACAAATGGATAAACAGATAAATTATGTATTATTATTCTTTTCAAGGAGTCAAGACTACATATAAATAAATTATATACATATATAATATGTGTTATATGTCATTTATGCCTCTAAAATAGCCTAATCATTTCCCATCTCATTAAGAAAATCTTTAATATGATTTTCTAATTTACATAATACTTCCTTTTATGGAGAAACCATAATTTACTTAACCATTGTTTCCAAAAACAATTTCCAATAATAATGCTTCAGTGACCATATTTATGCATAAACTTCTATCTGTATTTCTGATTACTTTCTTAATATTAGAGTATTAACAGAGGCACTAGCAGGTCAAAAACCAGAATGGACATTATAAGGGTCCTGATTTATACTACAAAATGTCCTCTCAAAATGAGGCATTAAATTATTCTTCTCTGAGTATGAGTACTGTGTGAAAACATCAATGTTACCAATAATATTGTCAAGAAAACCAACATAACATTATCAATGTCAAATAACCTCAGTAATTTTAATCTTTTTTTAAAATCATGGGTGAACCATGGTATTTCATTTTTAATGTGTATTTCATGCTTGCAAATAGGGATAAATATTTCTTTTTCTTATTTTTAAAACATTATAAGGATGTTTGTCATACAAGCTATTAACTCATGAGATTAAAAAATATTTTGAAAAGTGCCAATTTAATATCAGCCACTGAGAGACTGAAGTATTATTGTCTTTATAATTTAAAACTGAGATGATACACTGAATATGCGTAAAATCACAGATGATGGTATACTTTATAATAAGATGGTTATTGTGCTAATTTAATATAACTGTGGAATCATTTTAAATGTTCAAGGTAAATATGGGAGTTCTAGAAATATTCAGTAGTTGGAAATAATCAGACTTGTAATATAAATTGATATGCAATATTTTAAAACATTTCATTAATGAATAATCATATCAAAAAAAACTGAAATAAAATCCCATCTCTGCTATAATTACCAAATAGATGAGAAAAAAATAAAACTCTGCACAGTTAAGCAAATAGTTATACTATAAATTTTGTATAATATAATACCAACTCTCTGTCAGGACTTTAAAAGTCATATTTACTTTTGTCCCCAGACGTTTTAAATCCCAAGGCTCATAGCTGGTTTAATACTTTTAAAGTACCCAGAAACCTCCACATTTAGCCTTTCTGTGCAGTGCATGAGTTACATAGGTGACTTTTAGGATCAATCATATCCATGAGATTCTATGACTTAATAAGATATAATTAAATGTAATTAACAAATTCTTTCTGATTTATTCATGAACAAGGGGAAATAGTGATTCCTATACTAGACAGTACTGTATTCCAGAGCTTGGCACATGGTGCACAGAGATGTTCAATAAATGTTAATCCCTTCCCTTCACTCCTTGCTCTCCCACCTTCCATCTATCAGTATACACCTGCTGACAAATCAATTGTTTATGTGTAATTAAATGTGTGATGAAATATGATACAATTACATACTGCATCACCAAATATCTTCATACCCTACTAATGCTGAGTGTAATCTGCCAGGATCATATCAAAGGATCCTTTTCTAACTCAATATTGGAAAACAAAAGACACTATGAATTATACTGATTAAAACAGTTAATATACAGTAATTAACTTCAGAAGATCCCAGAAGTTAGGTCAGCTATATCATTCTATACCGGTGTTTCTAGACCTTCACTGTGCATCAGAATTGCCCAAAGAAATTAAAGAATCACTACAGATGCCTGAGCCCGCCCCCGAATATATAGATTAAATTGGCCTGGGGTGGGGCTAATGCATGTGTGTTTTTTAAACAGCCCCAGATGATTCTAATGTTCGGCCAGAGTTGAGAATCACTGATCTCAACTTAAAAGGCATTCAATTAACAGAAGAGTAAAGTGACCTGCAAAGAAAGCCACTGAAAAGCTGAGCCTAAGAATCCAAATCTTTCAGATTTCTAGGAATTGTAAGAAAAATCTCACTCTAGAGTCAAAAAGAGATTTGGGTGTCTGATATTACATAACCTGAAAATATTTAAACACATTATTGAGGCAGGGACCACATTTAATTTGCATTCAATCCTACACAAAATGCTTATGGTCACCAGTCATTCTTACTATCGCCATAAATGATCTTTCCATCACACTACCTAATCACAGAACTAGTATTCCCTTTCCCTTTAAAGGAAAAAAAAAAAAAAACTTTAAAATCTAACATAAAAATTAACAACTACTTTTTGCTATGTAAGAAAAAATGTCTTCATACTAATCTATTCTACACAAAAATGAACAGAGAGTAAAACGTGAACAGAATCACTGCCTCAGGTGATGGGCAAAGAGTCTCCAAAGCAAAGCACTCTCCGTCCTGGTTAAAACCTGTTTGTCAGGGACTGGCTCAGCTGTTCCACTTCCAGCTTCCCAGCCTTCCAAGGCACTGACGTGACTTGGGTCATCTCTTTGCTGGAGCTGGATCCAACTGACAAAATCCAACACATGCAGGCACTTGTCTCTTCATTATCCAGTGACTTTAAGGGCGGCAGAGAATCAGGGGTCAGCCGCCCCTTCCAGTCTTGTCCTTGAGAGTTTTAGCCTCAATCTTTAAACACTGTCCAAAGATTGTTAGGCAGATAGACACATGAATGATAAGTAGTAGAATGAACCAAATGAAGACAAAATGTAATACTAGCTAGTTAGATTATGGAGAGTTTTAGAGACAAAAAGCTTCTAGAAAACCAACTGAGTTTACCCATCACTGATGAAGATCCAAAGGCTTATTTGGTCGAGGACGCTAAATGATGAAAGTCATCCTTCCTTCTCTCCTACCCTATTTGCCTCCAAAACATCTTAAGTATTACTTTATGAGATGCAAATATCACACACATGCTTCCTGAGAGCTGAGTAACTGTGTCCACATGAAAAGTAGGGATGCCTTTCGAAAATATACATAAAAATATTACAACCGACTAAAACAGCATAATTTCTTTCCTCCATTACTAAAAAAGAATGTCCTAAAAATCTGGGATATAAATTAGAAAACATCATCTATCTCCTTTCCTAACCTATAAACGTGTGTGTTTAACAACCCTCCCCACCAATCCTCATCTTTAAAATAAGGGTAAGATGAAACCCACCCCACTGTGACTGTATAGCATTAAGTGACATAAAAGAAACCCTAACTTGGCACATTGTAAGCCCTTAATAAATGATATTTATCAGTAAAGGCTCTGCTGCTTTAGATACAACGAAGAGTTGGCTTTCATTTTCATTTTAGTTTCATTTATAAAGAATTATGTAGTTATCTACATAAGCAGGTTAGCAATATTAAGTTGGGGTTAGGGTATGTTTATATTATAATGTATAGCATTTAAGGTGACTGACACTGAGCACATAGATGACTGCCCTTATGCCCTCCAGAGCAGTGCTTGTCAAAAAATCTGTGAAGGACCACATTTTTTAAAAATTTCCAGTTTGTCACAGACAAATACCTTTGTTTAATACAATAAAAGTAAAATTTGAAAAATATAAAATATAAGCTCCAAACTTTTATTTTTCTATCAATCTGTTAATAAAAGTATTAAACACTTAATTTCTATATTTACACATTTAAACTTAATGTATATAAAATTTCTAAAATTTATATATTTTAATGATGGATAAGGACTGTATATAATAAAACAAAAATTAAAAACTACAAATCCTCCTCTTATTACTGATGTTTCATTTACATCGATCTCTCTCAATAATTGAATTTAGATATTAAAAATATGGTAAAATAGCCAGAATACCGTTTTGAGCACTTCATTAAAAAACTATATTTACTTTACTATCTTAAAAGGCTGTTGAATGGAAAAACTGGATTTTAGCTTAACATTGATTTAGTACAGAGCAGTATATAATTACTTCTATACTGTAGAATAATCACTAAATAAATATGATAAGCAACCAATAAGAGTAACCTCACAAGTTTCCTTGTAAATTATTAAATGACATTCCTCACACTAATGTAACTACAACATATTTTGGAACACTTGGCAACTTTAACAGAATTTGTTGCTACTCCAAATAGCACTGAAAAAATAAAAGTGCTATGTACCTATACAGAGTTAAGGAGAAACCCCCATAGTATAAAGCCAATAAAGTCAATAATACACTAAAATGTTTAAATTTTTCTTGTAGAATATACACTGCTAATTATGTATTTTCTTTTCTCTTCTTTATGGTTTCAGCACAACCTTTTATCAGTTTTAGCATTAATGCAAATAGCTTAATAATACAGACTCTACCTATACAGTTGAACTCTATTAGGGCTAACCTTTTATTTATATATACATGTGTGTGTGTACCTATATACTTTATATACATATATAAGCAAAATCTCTCATACCTCTATTTCTAAGCAGAGAATAATACAATTAAACAACATGAGATGGAGTGAAAAACATTCTTGTATCTAATGATAAAGTTTAGTTTATCAGTAAATCACTTCATAGCTTTCAAGCTCACCTAAGAAAAAACTCAGAAAACATGAAATGTTTTCATTGGTTATTTAGAAGTCGAATGCTCTATCCATTTAACAACAGAGCCACCTTCATTGGTTATTTAAAACACTATATAGTAATTGGGATTGGAAAGGAAGGAAGAAGTAGTCTCTAAACCAGCATTACTCATTATTTCAACAAAAACTCTTTCAGATGTCAAACTAAAAGTTTCCTTACATAAGGTAGTCCAGAAAAGGCACCAGAGATGGAATGGAATAGATGCCTTCAATCCAA
Source organism: Camelus dromedarius (assembly GCF_036321535.1). Classification (NCBI taxonomy): domain Eukaryota; kingdom Metazoa; phylum Chordata; class Mammalia; order Artiodactyla; family Camelidae; genus Camelus; species Camelus dromedarius. The sequence goes on along the minus strand of NC_087439.1, from coordinate 62,436,285 downwards.
CCTGCCTGATGAATGCCCTAGGAAAAGGACTCATGATATATTAGCTTTCTTCACGTGGAGGTTTTTCTGTTGACTGACACTACCTACTAAGAAGATGATTCCGAGATTACAAAAACAAGAGTTTGAATTGGAGAGAAGCCTTTCCTAGATCCAAATTAAATTTATATTCCATTTCAAAAAGCAATGATTAAAACTGTTTAATATCCACAAGTGAAAATAACTTTAAGACCCCCGTGTATAAAGCCACAATCAGCTATCAGAAAAATACTCCAGTGCCTGTTTCAGAGCACTTCTAATCAGTCTGCGTATTCCATCACATGTGGAATAGAGGACAGCTTGTTCCATGTTTGGTCCAAGATGCTAATGATAGTAGCTGTGGCAATGAAATCAGTAGCACGAATGATAGTACATTCACACTTAAAGTGCAAAGGAACATTCTTACCACTTTATTCTCACTTCAGCTCTGTCTAAAGGACAGGAAATAAAGTCATTCCTCCTTTAACAAATAAACCTGCCATTTCACATAACTGATCCATAACCAGTTACGAGTCTTCAAAATTGGCACTTAGAAGAACAGTGTTACCATGTAAGCTAACAGGAAGTAAATTCCAGGCTATAAACCTGAATCTGCTGCATAGATTTTTAACGTTTTTGGTAAAACCAAGAATGAGGCACATACAACACATATTTTTAAAGTTGTGGTGATTTTCATTTTTTCAATTATGATATATTTTAAGTGGAATTTATATGGCATCTTTCAGATGGGATAATCTCAGAAATAACTATTTTCTGTACCCAGGAAAGCCAAGACATGGTACTGTTAACAGTCATCAAGGTATCTGTTTGCCCAACTTTTCTCCAGCTGGAGCAAAGGTAATAAGCTCTTGAAGCATAAAGAGAAAGTGGAAAAAGACAAAATTTGCAGGTTGAATTTTCAATGCTGAATTAAAATGCACAATGCAGTACAGTACTTGACCATAAAATGCAGTTCAAACCAAAATAAACCAGAGAAGTTCACAATTCACCAAGACAAGTCTGGAGGTTGTTTGGCACCTCTTCTTTGTTACCGACGTATAAGAAATAACCACATTTTAAAGAGAAACAAGATGTCGATCTCTTAAGATTCCAATAACTCATTATCAGAAACAAACAAAAAGAAAGCTTAAAGACCCAGAGCATACAGCAAAAAGAGTCTTGATAAGACTAGAGAAAACAAACTTATGGTTACCAGCAGGGAGAGGGAATAGGGAAGGATAAATTGGGAGTTCTGGATTTATAGATATTAACTGCTATATAAAACACATAAACAATAAGGTCCTACTGTGTAACACAGGGAACTGTATTCAATACCTTGTAATGGCCTATAAAGAAAATTATAGAAAGGACTATATATATACATATACATATATATAGTAGTCCTAGATATATAATAGTCCTTTATATATGTGTGTGTATAAATGAATCACTATGCTGTACAACAGAAAGTAACATGACATTGTAAATCAACTATACTTCAATAAGAAATAAATACATAAAAGAATTTGGATAAGACTATATATAATATTTAAAAGATGGAGGTCTCGGTTATATTGAGTTTATAGAAAAATATACAGTTCATTTTACTAATAATGAAATATGTCACTTTTTCTGTCACATTCCCAGCTGTACCAGAGTAAGGGGGAAAAAAAAAAACTGGGCTTCCTCAGCATCACTCTGCTCCTCTACAACAGCTCCCATGAAGGCATCAAGATGGAAGCAAGAGAGACCAACAGGGCAGCTGAAAACAGTTCTTTTTTATTCTAGAATATTGTGGAGTAGGCAGTAATGAAAAAATAAGAGCATATGATGGCAAGGAGGGACTAAAATAATTGGAGGCTCAAGTCCACAGAGTAGTCCCTATAATGATAATATAAACAATAACAATACCAAGTAACTGAGCCCTATGCTATTGCAAAGACTATAATACACACCTCATCTAATTCTGACAATGTCAACAAATCTAAGTATTACTACTTCTTACACAGGTATAGCAACTGAGACTCAGATACTGATTTACTCACACAAGCTCACTCAGTGGGGTAAACGATGACAGACTCTGATTAGTGACAGACATGTATACGTGTTTATCACAGCTAACAGAAGCACTTGGATTTTAACCTATGACTGTCTCCAGAGCCTGGACTGACAACTTAATAAAGGGATCTTACTAATGCTAACAAAAGGTAACCTGATTTAGCAAATCAACAGACTGAAAAGGAGAGGCTTAATATAAGTTTGGCGGGCACTTAACATGCAATGAACAAAAGAATAAAGGAATGAGTACAAGGGGACAAAAGATGAACAGGCTTTTTTTTTTAAAAGGAAAGAACAGGAACTCTCTTCAACCTTTCTTATTGCTACCTTCATTCCTTGAAAGAAAATGTCTTCTTTAAATCAAATTACATCTTGATCTTTAATAAATGTTTGTTTTGTAAACTTTGGATAATTAATACAATGTTTGAAGGGAACTTAAAAATGAACTATTTTAAGGTATATATAGATTTGCTAAAGATGTTGTTATAACTGAGAACAATTAACACAGAAAAACACACTGTAAAATTCTTCATTAATCATAAATAAAGTGATCAGATTTATAAGGAAAAAGTCAAAATTATAAAAAAATTGCCTATTTTGAAATGTACTGAAAAAAAGAATGCTAATTATGTCCTATAAATGGCACATTGAGAATATGAATCTATTTTCTGCCTGAAATTGTGTTGTTTCCTTCATTTTAATGCTCACACACTTAAGATTCTGTTTGCAATATAGATAAAGGGGAAGGAGAAAAAGAGGGTTAACTATTCCATGCCCTGCAAAACCCTCAGGGAAAAAAAATTATCAGCACAGTTAAAACAGAACCTGTTAGCCTATCTCTTAGGCTCCCCCGAAAGTGTTTTAAAGCTTTGTTTTGCTGTGGTTTTGAACCTGAGGGTAACTCTCTACCACTGCTTCTAACGGACAAAAACCAAAGAGTTAAAACTCAACTACAACAGTAAAACCACGGGGCAGGGATGAGGCTCCCTCAGCCCATGCCTTAACAAACTTGTTGCCAGTCCTGTCTGCACCATCCCAACTCCTATGTTTCTCTGGCCTGGGGCCAAGAGTATCATTTTACTCTGAGTGAAGAAAAAGAGCTTCATTCTTCCAATCTTGTACTACTTTCACCCCGACCTTGTAATCTTGTTTTTCCACATTTTCTAACTACTCAAACAAAAGCCTTCCCCCCTAAAATATGCACAAAGGATAGGGAACAAGAGAGAATGGGAAGGAGGTGTTCTCTTTATAGATAGTACTCATAGTACCGGGCACTATTTTAAACACTGATAAGGACAGGGATGGAAGCAGGGACCCAGCTCGCACCCAGTGAATTCAAGGAATGTATCCATTGTTCCACACTGCCGTGGTCTGGGGACAGGAACCCCAACTAGAACAAGCTTGCCCTGCATTTTCCTTTGCATTTAGATGCCAACTTTGATAAGGTCACGCCTTAAAAGATCCACATTGCATGCGACATAGAGATAGCAATAAAGCCTTCAGCCATTCCCAGACTCAGATAAGAAGAGGAAATCAGAACAACATTCAGGAAAGCAAATAGATTTACAGGGCCAACCAATTTGCAACCACCACTATCTAGATCCTCCCTCACACCAGGGACCTGAGCGGAGCCAACAACAGAAGTAGAGGAGAGACTCATTCCTCTGCCCTCCCTGCTCTCCATCCCAGAATTTTCTCAGAGGAGCTCACTGCTTTCCCTCACTGTTCTCCTTTGAGGAGTATCCAAAAGAATTCCTTCATCGCTGTTTCTTTCCATTCCAAGGACTCCCTGAAGTGTCCAATTCCTGACCCTTTCTTCCCCTGAACCTCCCTAAAGATTTGACTCCTCTCCTAGTGCAGAGCTCTCTCTCATGAGCTACCCATAGAAACCGAGTCCCCAACGGTCTTCCCTCCCAATCACTCCCCAAAGATCCAATCCTCCTCTCCCCTGCTGTTTTCCCTTCCAACGGCTCCCTAAAGAACCTGACATCACTATTAGTGGATGAATACACACAAGAGCTTTGGGAAGGACAGGGGAGGATGCCACTGAAAGAGGGAAAACACATACACACACACACACACACACACACACACACACGATGAAGGAATGATATTCTAATTCTTGAACTGGTTTTTCTCTTATCTGAAAGTTTTGTTTATACACAACATATCACCTCTGATAAACTCAAACTTTCCCAAATCACTGGACGAAATGATTTTATCTAAAACATTTAAAAAGTGCAGTGTGTGCAATGTGTGTGTGTTATGTATTTCCCTAACAAAAATGACACAATTTACAGAAAAGCTTCTCAAGTGATAAAAATGTGACCAAAATCAAAAGGCAGAAGTACAAAGATCCTTTTTACCTCCTATCAAACATTGAAAATCAGAATTTTGGAAAGAAAGAAAAAAAATTTCTTCACCAAAAACTATTGATAGATTGGCATCACGTTCAAAAATCTCTGTTGTAAGAATGCTTGCTGTAGTTTATGGTTTAACCAAACTCTCAACAGAAAATCTTTTATTTCATTATAATGTTGGCATTAAGATTTCAGAGTTTTGAAACAACTTCTTTTACAATATTTAATTTTTGCCTACTTGAAATAAAACATCTCCAGGGTAAAAGATAAATGTATAATCGGTTTGAGAACATTTTCTCCAATCTATATATTTTCATAAGCAGAAATACACTGATAAGAATTAAGAGATTCAATTTTTCCTTTTAAAGATATAAATTTACCTAAACTTACTTTAACTTGTTAAACTCCATCAATGAGTACTTCTTTAAAAAAGGCATACTACTATAACAACTAAAAATAATGAATCAGATAATTAGTATTTAAATATTTTTACATTGATCCTATTTTAAAAATGAATTCTGTGGTTTCTAAATAATTACAGAAAGAGGGAACCAAACTCTTTCTAAATGAAAAGATGGTCTAACTACTCTTAAAATAAATATTTGTTTTTAGTAGGTGTTCCATTCTGATACCTAATATCTAAAAGCCCTTTGCCACTTGGAAAATCTAAAAGTAAAGCATCTCAAGTCTCCTCTCACATATCTTGTTCATATTTAGTACAAAGATGAACACATCAAATAATGCATGTACTTAATATGTGATTAATATATACTTGGACAACAGTATTAAAAATTGTCTCTCCAATTTTTAAATGCTTTTCAGCTAAAAGACTTTTTTAATTTTAATACAATTTTCATTCAAAATATCCCTATCATTGCACCCATTAAGTCATCACATGATAAAGAAGAGATCTATTATGCTGTCGATTAATGGGAAAAAACAGCATGAATTCAGAAATTAATTATATCAGATGGAGGGCCAAATTAGCCTGCCAAGATTCAGAAATACTTAGGGTTCTCTCAGATACATATGGAAAGAGGGCCACCACAAAACACTGTTAATAAAAGACAACAGAAATAATAGTCCTCTGAAGGTAACTTTGTAATACCTTGCCCTTGAGAACTCTAAGACTTAGCAAGGCAAAAAAAAATGAAAAACTACTTCTTACTTGGGTGAGATTTATTACATTTATTTTGAGAGATGATAATTATAAGGTCTCAGAGCTTCAAGAGTGTAGCTTTTGAGGGAGGGAAATCTTTGAACCCCAGACAAATAGCATGCTTCATTTCAAGTACGTATGTCATTTTTCCTATTTCCAACAGAATCTCAAAATTTTAACTGTAGAATTGTCTCTAAAGATTTCTCTCACTATAGAAAGAGCAGACTTGGTCACCTGTAGTGAGAACCTGACTAGAACTCAATAGGTAACATAAGTGAATTGTGACTCAAGTTCAGTTATTACGAGAACTATATTCCTACTTTCATGTGCCAGAGTTTTCAGTGATAATTTAGATAATTTGCCATGATACACACACACACACACACACACACACACACACACACACACACACACACACACACACCACTATCTTTCTCAGGAATACTTAGGGAAAGAAAAAACAATTAAACATACTTCACACATATATATATTTCTGACTCCTTGGAGAGATATCATAAAAATCCTAGGCTTTTCTTGACAGTATTTTTGAGAAGTTTTGAAAATAACTGGAACATGGTAGAGCATAATACACACTGAATTAGAAATCAAAAGATGTGAAGTTTATCTATTTACTAACTGCAGCCTTGGACAATTCAGTAACTTTTCTGTGTCTCAGTTTGCACAATCTTTAAAATGAAGAGGATTGGACTCTCTCTCAAAATCTATGATTAAATGAAATGAAAAAACTCAGAGACATGATCCTAAATTAGGCAAAAGGTAACATAAAGACAACAGGGACACCAAAATGAATTGTCAGAAGGATGGAGTGAATACAAATTGAAGAAAAATGATTGAAATTACTAAACAGAAACCCACAAGACAATATTTTCATTTAGAGCTCACTGAATATTTCCCAAATGAGTGTTATGCCTCATAGCTGGTAAGAAATGAAACAATGAAGACTTTATAAGATGTGGAATTATTTCATTGGACTTGTTTAAATTAAGCAGCATTCTGGTAGAACTTTACATATTTCTTTTAAATATTACCTGCATTCACACAGAACAAAACTACTTTCCTTACATTAGCTTAAGGTATTACTTTTACCATCCTTAATGTCCCATGATCTGTATTTGGTCTCCATAAGCTGATTTAGATACATGAAAACATAGGGATCACCTTCTAAAAAACCCTTCTTGTGGCCCACAATTGCAGAGAGCTGAGCTACATGCTGAGCTACTGAACTGATATGACCTGAGATCTGATCTCACTTCAGTAGCCATCAGGCTATAGTGGTAGTGTTACTTTACCAAAATAAACCCCTCCTCAATACGAAAACCTGCCAAGAGAGCTTCCAGCTGCCAACTTCTACTCTTCTGGAATAAGAGTCCACTAACAAAGTTAATAAAGCTGTTTTTCTTAAGGAGGTATGTATATTTGGATTCTACTCATCCTGAAGTCCGTTCTCAAAGTAGGTATAAAAACACACTGCTTTTTAAATATTATATATATATAATACTTATTTATTGTAGAAAATTTAGAAATCTAGAAAAGAATATAGAATAAATACCACAATTCCAGCACTCAAAGATGACCACTATTAACATTCGATGTATATTCTTCCTATCTTTTCTCTAGAAAACATACATACGTTCAGATATAAGTGGGTTTTTATTTACAAATTTGAGAGCCTACTAAACAAACTTTATGCAGCCTTTTAAATTTCTGTATTTTGAAACGTTCCTATTCCTATGCCATAATTATCTTTATAGCACATGATTTTTAACAGCTGCATCTTTTTCTATCCAGTGGATATGCTGTTTTTTTAAACAATCAACCATTATTTAAAACATTTCAAAGAATTTAAGTGGAACAGCTAATTCTCCATATTAAATACTCTATTTGAGGAGATGATTTTTTAAATTGAAGTACAGTCAATTACAATGTGTCAATTTCTGGTGTACAGAGTGTCCCAGTCATACATATACTCGTTTTCATATTTTTTGAGATGACTTTAAGTGATTTTAATAGTTGACGCTATTAAACTTTCAGTAAATGAAAAATGCAATTAGACACAAATTTATAACAGTAAAAATTTTTGTAATCAACCCTCCTTTTTTATTCAAATAAGTCAAATATTATAGGGAGGGGCAAACTGTGCATAATGTCTTGTTAACATTCACCCTGGAATTCTGGGGCTGCACAACATGATTAACATAACCACAAAACCAATAAATGCTTACATTCAGGATCTACTATGCTAACTCTTTTTCAAAGACATTCATTCTAATTTTGACCACAACCCTATGAGGTAAGTACACACTGGTATCTTTTTGACAAATTAAGAAACCAACTTTCTGAAAGGTTAAATAATTCGCACAGCTCATAAACAAATCCTCCCAAAACCTAAGATGTAGCTTTTCAATCCCATACTAAATACAAGTTTGATACTCTCATTTACATTTATGCCCTCTATATTCATATTTATTAACTTTATTTTAACACTAACGAAAACAAACTCTTAAACTAACACTATTACCATCATGTGACAACATGGCAATGTGACAATGTTATATTTCAAGGAGATAAGCATAAACAAGATAAAATATATTCAGAGATTGCTAATAATATTGTAATTTTCAGAGCTGCATGTTGTGTAACAAGGTCCAGGAATTCTTAAGATGAATTCCAGCCTTGATTTTTGTTTAATTAGTTTTTTAAACTACTACTTACACATATTTTTGGATAATTGCTTGATGGTATTAAAGTTTAAGAAACCAAAACAAAATACAATTAAAATTATTTAATGTACAGAAGAAATAAAACTATCAACAAATGATCTGAGTGTGAGAAACTTGCATATCAGTTGGGTGAAGGGAAAGCAAATTAATGAATTATGTTAGTCTCTTACAGGTCCACAAGCATGGAAACTTGAAGATGATATTTTCAGTCCCACTTCAGAGGAAAATTACATTCTCAAGGAACTAACATTGAGTGGTGAGGTTATTTGTTATTTTTAGTTTTTATCTTTTCTTTCTTCTTCTGTTGAAAATATATTTATACACACACACACACACACACACACACACACACACACACATATTTGCATGGTTCAGAAAGTTTTTTAAGGTACGAAATGAAAAGTTTGGCTTTAGCCCAGTATATAGTGATGAGTCTTGCCTCCAATCCAGTCTTCTATCTGTTCAGCTCTCAACCTTCAATCATCTACCAAAATGCCCTTGGAACACTTTTTTTTTGCCTTCTCATATATCTTTTCCAATATTTTTATATAACAACCAGCAATTTCTCTTTTTTGTGTACAAATATAGCTTATTTTATTCTGCTCTTGCTTTTTTTTTAACTTAGCAATATATTTTGGACGTCTTTCCATATTCACAAAATTTCTCATTTTGTACACTTACATAGTATCCCATTGTTGATGTACCCAATTTATTTAACCAGTACTCTACTGATGGACATTATTTGCAAAATGTTTCCCATCTGCACTATTAAAAACAACGCTGTAATGTATAAATTAGTACATTTTACATTTATAAATATATCATAAGATTAATTTGTAGAAATAGAAATACTAAATCAAACTTCATATGCATTTGTTCTACTTTACATTCACACCAACTTACACACCCACCAAAAATGTGTAAGAGTCCTTATTTCCTAGTAGACTTGGCAACAGAGTATGCTGTTACACTTTGGGATTTTTGCTAATGTACTGGATTAAAAATGCTGTCGTGTAGTTTTAGATTTCTTCTATTTTGAATGAAGTTGAGAACCTCTTTATATGTATGAAAGTCACTGGTATTTTCCTTTGACCTATGTGTTAGGATTTGACAAGATTTCCATTAGGTCTTCTTTGTCAATTATTAGGAGCTGCTGTGTAATAGGGATATTAGATCTTCATTTATAATGAGTTGTAATTTTACCTCCAACCTGTTTTTATGGTTTTGCTGATTTTTTTGCCATGTATAAATTTTTAATTTTTATAAATTCAAATATATTTTTAATTGACTTTTAGATTTTTGAACCTTATTGTAAAGGTCTTCTCCAGACCATGAAATTCTTATTTTCTTACACTACTTTTATGGTTTCATCGTTCACATTTAAATCTTTGTTCCAATTCAGTGCTTATCCTGATATTCAGTATGAGATATGGACTGGATGATGTACCTGTCAAAGAATAAAGTAGCTCTTCCCACTTTTAAGTATTCTTTTTCATGTTCTTTAATATAAATATTATGCAATTAAATAAAATGTATATTAATTTTGAACTTCCCTATTACAGAGTTATTGTTTGTGATCATTTTTTGACTGATTCTCTGAGGTTTGTGAGTATAAATCTTATGATCTGTAAATAGCTATTGTATTACCTTTTCCTTTCTAATTTTTATACCCTATTTTCTTTCTTTTCTCTAACTGCATTGGCAGTTTCCTACAACACAATATTAAATACTAGTAAGAGAGTGGACCAAATTTTTTCTTGCTTCTGACATTAGTAAGCATGCTTCATATGTTTCCTATCAATCGTCATGACTTTGGGGCTGATATAAATATATTTATCATATTGAAGAAGTCTCCTTTCAATCCTATTTTATTGAGTATAAAGAATAGTTGCTAGCTATTAACCTTTGCCATATGTCTTTTCCGTGTCTATAGAGCTAACTATACCAACCGGAAAGATTTGGGGAGGAGGACTTGAATTTAGATTTGGGACTGTACATAAACTAACTGATTATATTGGGCAGGTCCATTGGTTAGGAACTGTGGGACTAACATTTTCAGTCCTACTCCTCAGGGAAATTATACTGTCAGCAGAAGCCTTTTAGCCGAACACTGTATTTGAGTTTTTAAAATGTAACAATACATTAATTCAACTTAATAAAGATTTACTGAATACCTACTATTTTCAAGGCACTGACTGGCTCTATAGTGTGGTTCAGTGGTTTGTAAACAGTTTTTGACAAAGATACACAATAAGACATACATTGTTTATTGCAACTCAATATATACGTATAGCTGTGTGTCTAAATATATATGCACATGATTATGAAAAATAGTTTCATACAACAATGTTTATACTTACTACACATAATGTACTTTTATTACACACAATTGTATCTTATATTCTTTTCTTTTTTATTCCATATCATTTTTATTAAACTGCTAGTTGTAATAGACTTATTGATTTTGTTACCTATTAATAAACTGCAATCTTTAGTTTTGGAAATATTGTCATACGAGCTAAGAACATGGATTCTGGGGTGAGACACCTTAGGTATGAATCACAGTTCTGCCTCTTAATGACTTAATTGTAGCTGCATGTCTAACCTTTAAAACAAGGGCAATAGTATCTACCTCATAGGGTTTTACAGAGATTAAATTAGTTAATACTTCTAAATGCATGTTTCAATAATACATCTGACTGGTGTGATAAATATTTCCCTTAACCCTACAGTTGCCAAAAGAAAAATAGCATCCCTAAAATGTAGAAACTGAGGAAAAATCATTAAAAATACAGACTTTCTAAGATCTATTACAAATAATGATGAACATGCCAATATGATCTAAATGTCTCATCTAGACTGTATCTTCCCTTCCAAGGCCTTGGAGATAATCAACAAATATTTGTTGTATTAAATAAGCATTAAGTCTCAGTAACATATAAATATCTCTGGTAGACACAGTCTTTTCAAATCCATAGACCTGATAAAGAAAGACTTCTATGCTATGTTAAAAACACTTAAAAGAACTTTCTGGTTTATTGCCTATCCCCTAACTACTACTTCTGGTTGAGTAGTAAAGGAGGTAAGGGGACCTTCAACATAATTACAGGCATGTCGTAAGGAACTTGGTGACTGAGTTCCTGAAATCCATGAGTTCAATGTCTCTTACCCAAAACTCATACTGGAAAAAGTGGTGGCACTAAGAGAGTTGGTAGGAATCAATATTCCCCTCCTTTCTCCAGATCTATACGCTACCACTTAGGGGATTCAAAATGAAGTGGAGATACGGATACAGTAAGCATCTGTATGAAAGGGTGTGGGTATCCAGTGGTAATTCTCACAATAATGGAAAAATATGAGTCTTTCCATTTTACCCACCAAGACTAATACACACCCATGCTGGCTTTCAGCAAGGCTGTAGTAAGGGACAATTCAGGAGATAGATATATGATGGTCTGAAACTCTAACCAGGTCTGAAATGGTAGGCCAAGAATACCCTGATCTTTACAGTATTTAAGTGTAAAACCATCTTAAATCTAGCCTAGAAGAGTCATTTTATTTCCTCCTCAACTCCCAGCATTCCTGGACCTCTCCAAAGTGAACTTTGAAGCCGATGGAAAATAAGTATTTATCAGACCGAATTTCACTTTTCCATCAACTTTCTGGAATTTGACCATTATACATATCGGATGATATTAATATATAGGCCACTTCTGATAAATATACTATATTAATTTCAAGTACAATCTCAAGAAACCCTCTAACTATACTCTCTAAATCCTCAACAAAACAAAGAGTAAGTCATGTTTGAAAGTTAACGTCTAAAGTGAAAAGTTTTGTTTTTTTCTATTCTCTTTTTTCCCAATTGTACACATTTTTTTCCTAATTGGGTGGAAGGGTGAAGGGAAGCATTTGTTTGACTGAGTCTTAGCATGTCCTTAAATCTGCCTGGAACTGTGTTCTTAAATTTGGCATCTATTCAGCAAGGAGGGGCAAGGGGTACCCAAGTCTGAAAGAAATAAAGGTAAATGGATATTTTTATACTTATCACAAGGACGACAATTGCTAGCAGGCTGGCAGAACACCTATCTCCTACTGAAAATGCAGCACCACCCTCTTCCCAATATGCCTGTAACAATCAGTCCTGCCCAAAACATCTCCTGGAGCCTTGCTCTCTGTCCTTAAATGTCTTCCTGAATTCCTTTAACATTAATACTCAACTCCAACATTTAGCTTCAAATAACAGCTGACTGAAATTTTTCAACATATTCTCAGTGCTCATATTTGCTAATGATGACAACAGGGTTTCTTGAAACAATGTTACCATCTTCAGAGAAATCTAAAATTTAATCTTTCTGTAAAATAAAATAAAAGTGTATACGTATGCGTGTGTGTTGTAGGGAAAGGGGATTTGTTTTTTTTTTTTTCTCTGACAAGTACTCTGATCATTTTAAATTGATAGATCCCAAATGTAAATTGCTACAGAAAATTTTTAAAGTATTTTAATTAAATAAAATATTAAGTAAGGATGGACTTTTGTTTGTTTGTTTGTTTGTTTTTTGCCTTTCGTCTTTTACCCCTTGATTGGGTGGACTTCAGAGATGTAATTATCAGTGATCATATTAACTGACTATGTGATGTGCATCCTATGAATCAAACGTATGAACCTTCACAAAGTAAAGTATATGAAAAACAAGGTGAAAATCAAGGTAAGAGATTCCTCAAAAAGTCTCCTGAAAGGTGTAAGGATCTGATCCTCCATGGCATCTGATTTAATATGACTTTGATCAAAGTATAAATTTCTGAAAAAACAAAAGCATAAGCCCTCTTAGGGAAAGCTTTCCAGAGTTAAAGCAAATGCATATTAACTCTTAAAAGCTGCAAAACAGCAGATTCCATTGGGCACTAAAATCACAGCTAAATGAGGTAATACCAGGGCACTGTAGCTGCGAAAAAATTGGAGGATAAATATATATATATAGTTATATACATTATAATAAATCATATTTCACATTGCTATACAGCTCTTAAACTGATTTCCTTCATTCAGTATTCAATAAGTATATTGAACTTCCAGTTTACACAAGGCACTGGCCTAGAAAAATAAAAGTGTACATTTGTATGACTTACAGATGAACTAGTCTTAATTTGAGGTAGGAGGAAGGGAAACAGTGACAGGAGAGGAAAGAGAGACATTAGTACCCTCCTGAAAATACATGCTATCCTACTAGTCAGATGAAATTCTATGGTCTTCAAACAATGGAAGAATTAAACTCAGATGGAATATTTCCTTTTATTTCTCCACCACCCTGGGAAAATGTCTGTTTTCATAGTGAGGTCTCTCAAAATGATAGCAGACGAATCAGTACAAGTTCTTGAGATAATGGAAGCTCCCCTGGCTAACCAGGCAGCCTGCCCATCAACTTCAGATCCACATATCTCCCGAATTACAATCAGAGACTAGTGTTCACACCCTGAAACCAATCCATCACTCTCATCTCCTGCCTTAAAAATAAATTAAAGGGATAGGTGAAGGCACTGCGTAACTCCAACCATGTGGATCTCAACAAAGAGGTCCCATTTACTATCATGGAATAGTCATAACAGGCATTAGAACAAGTTTTCCAATAAAAACCAAAAGATAATAGAAATGTGCCAAAAGTCAGTAAACCCAGAAAGTGTAATTACTTACATGGCATAATAAATACTTAGGTCTTATTTAAATTTAAAACATTTTAGAAACAAATAGCTATCTCAGAATCACACTGGGTGGATGGCAGAAAAAAAAAAAAAAAAAGCTCAGTAACATCAGAGCTTTCTTACTTTGCACACAAAAAACAGGGTGAAACTCTCAGATACACCAAAGTACTACCTGAACCTCTTTTACTAAGAATAACATATGATACTTTATTGATTTGCTGGTTAATAATACTTATTGGAGGAAAAACAAAGTCATCTCATCAATATCTTTTGTGGTAAACTCCCCTCGTTATAGGAGCACAAAAATGATGCACCAGTAGGTTCATAACCACAGCAGAATGAAATACTCAGTAGCTGCTAAAGATCATTATGTGTGTGTCTGTGTGTGCGTACGCTTAGTAACATGAAACAGTGTTTAGAATGCATACTGTTGAGGGAAAAACAATTTTACAATAAACAATTTTAATTATATGATCCCAGCCATTTCTATTTACACAGGCATAGAAAATGACCTGGATAGATACACTTTGAGTTGTTAAATAAATTACATGCAAAGCACCTAGAATGGTGCTTGATACACAGTGAATGCTATATAAGAATTTCTGCTATTATTACTTTGCACAGTAATTGGTTCTGATTGTGAGATTATGAGTGCGCCACCCCCTTTTTTTACTTATGCATACTTTCTTTTTCTCCCTAAGTAAACTTCATTCATTCTATTAAAATATTCCCAATAAAATACATATCATTAAAATATCCTATATTAAAATCATGATTTTCACGTCTAATAACCACAATCCAGGAAAACTAATCCATATTATAAATCCTTCACAGAACTAGTACACCTAATAATTTTTACTCAATGACATTTAAAGTAAAGTTCATTAAGAAAAAAAGTTCAGAATTAAAGGTACATAGGAAAGAGAAGAAAAAAACATTAAAATTTTAGACATCTGAGTATTCTGTGCTGTAGTATGAAAGAAATGAATTTCACAAAACCTCCTGACCTTAATCAACAAGCCATCTTCACTCAACACTGCCTCCCCAACACAGAAAGCCACAGGAGCCACAGCCATTCATCCAACAGTTATTTAATAATTGCATTTCATATGCATGGCATCAGTTACTAGGTGCCCCAAACCCTGCTAACAGCTTCATGCTTCATCTCATTTAATCCTTCCAACAGCCTTATGAGAGAAGTGTTCTTCACATTCTTTAGGACAGAGGGCGATGAAGCACAGAGAGGTTAAGTAACTTACCGAAGGTTGCACAGCTCATAAGTGGAGACAGGATTTCAACCTAGGCAGACCCTCAGCCCTAGCATCTAGTCACTAGCTGAGCATCTGCTAAGTACAAAATATTACACACCAAAGAACTGATGATTTCCCAGCAGTCAATACTCTTGCTCTGCTAAGGCCAGGGTCTTGAATAATTACTCTCAGTCAATCCCCTTCCAGCTCTCAGTCTGGGCCCCTCTAGCACCGCAGTCTCTATAACCCCATTTTTTCCACCACTACCGCCAGAATTCCTGACTACACAGGGAGAAATGTATTCCTCAAGTTCTGATCTGTGAGTTGAAATGTATTCCCTCATAAATAGTTAGTTTGCATAATACTAATGATCAGACAAATGTCACATTAAGCTTTTTCATTGGGTATTCCGGAAATTTAACACCGTTTTACCTTGGTTTCAAATGATAAGTGCATACTTTGATTCCATCATTTTGTTTTTAAATTATCAAACAAAAAAAAAATTGAGGTTTTTTTTTTTTTCTTTTAGTATCCAGTTCTACAATATGTATTGACTCACATCACCACCACCATAATCAGGATATGGAACAAAAATACATTCTTAATAAAAAAGAAAAATGGTTTATAAACAGAATTAAAGGCATTCCTAAACTAACTGACTAGGTTTTCCCTCTTTCCTAGGAAAAATGGATTGGATACCAAAATAGAGAACTTAAGTATATTTTTGCAAAATGTATTTTTATACCTGTGGCATTTTCATCTTTACAGAGATTTAAGAGCTGTGGTTTTATGGAGGCTTTACCAAAACAGTTGCAATTCTTTTCCATGTCAGTGTTTTGACAAATGTGGAAATTATTAAGTACACCTTTTCCAAACTACATATAACAGAGCCCTGCTTATCCACAGAGAAGGGCTAGGCAGAGGTCCCTGGTGTAAGATTATCAAGTGCCTATTTATGCAGTATTCAAAGACACTTATAAATGTGTCCTGTATTTATAAAACTATAGCCAGAAGTTCCTTATATTGAAACAAAGCAAAAGTAAACAGCACCAACTCCAACAAACTGGGAAAGGTAGTTTCAAACCTTATTAGCTCAAGTTCTCATTGGGCTTAGCAGATACCACCCAAGACTTCCACCCTCAAAAATTACTTGGCACAGGCTCAAAGCATGGCCAAGGAGTCCCTCGCAGACCCTGATAATCTCGAACACTCTTCGAACCACAAAGTCTTCAGCGCTGGTGCTCTGTACTCACGAAAAAAAGTCCCCACACGCTCTAGTTCCACCTCTGGGTCGGGAAAAGTTTAATGTCATTAATTTGATAGAAAACAAAAGAAGAATCTCCATAGGCCCCAAACTTCTCCTCTATATCCTCCAGTATGATCTGGTGCCTGAAATTCCCATTATTAAAAATTTCTTATAAGACTTGAGACCACATTTCTAGAAAAACCTCTACTAAAGCATACCATGCTACTATAAGACAAAGAGTAATCCATTCACCACGTCAGACTCTAAAATCTCAGCTTGCGTGAGTTTAATGAATTGTCCTGTGACAGAACAGAAAGCTGAGAAAAGGATTCCTACAGCCATAGACAGGTTTTGATTTGGATGAAGAGGGACTGTGAGACACATGTCAGAATCATGCCACCCTGAAAGGGAGCCAGGACTGAGTGGGACAGCAAAGCACCAAGAAAGTACCACAAGGGAAGTGGGTTTCTAAAAGGAGTGCTAAGAAAAAAGAAAGAACAGCAAAAGGCCCAAAGACAATTCATCTGCTTCACTAAAGCTAGTCTTATCTACACAACCTTTGCTGGGGCGCGGGTGGCATGCCCCTTCCTGCGTTCTAAGTCCTCGGTCCACCACAACCTAATTTTTTTTTTTTTTTTAATGAAATAGGTCAGCTTGACAAAGGGCAGATGCCTGAGCTAAAACAAATTCCCCTAGGTTTAGCCAGAGGAAGTTTCATTAGAAGTCTAAAACCATGAGCCAGCACAAGCAGGAGAGAGGCAAGTGTGGGAGAGAAGAAATATGAGAAGGACAAAGAAGAAAGGGTGTACCACTGTTATTATTCTGTTACAGATGACACATAGAAGGAAGTCCATAGGAATTTTGCTTATTAATACTCTAGTGTACTGTGAGGCCCAGCTACAGACGCAGCCATACTGGCTAGCTCCAAATTCCAGGAGTAAGCAGGAAGCAAGGACTCAACAGGCCTGAGTGCTCAGCATAAGACTATCCCTACAGATCTAGGTTCACAAGTCACCATCGTATATGGATTCCTACGGCATCCTAATCACATAGTGACAAGTGAAGTCAGATCAAAATTGGCCTTTACTACTTGCTCCCCATCCCCTGCTAAAGGGGACTCCATCTGTCTTCCCTTAAGGGCAGCCCCCACTCCATCCACATCCTGGAATCCCACTCACTCTCCATTAGTCATTTGTTCATAAAACACTGGAGAGGGGTGCAACGACCCTGTGCCTGCAACAGCGGCAAGATTACAGGTACAGAAATGAACAAGACACAGTCTCTGCGCTGGAGGATCTCAAAGGCTAATGTGGGAGACAGACATAAAACAACAGCAACAGAAGGCAGTAAATACTATGACAGAGATATGTTCATACTCAGTGCTGCAGGATCACAGAGAAATGACTACAGTTTTAAAGAAGTAGTGACGTTTGCTCTTTGAGGACTGGGGTTTGCCTGGTCAACAAAAGGGACAGAAATTCAAGGAAAGGGGAAGGGCTTATGCAAAGAGAAGGCAATCTGAAAGAACTTCTTATGTTCAAGACAGACGTGGCAAGTGTCTGTGCTTGAATCATGGTTTATGTGAAAGGGAATTTCAGGAAATGAAGATAAAAAGATTATGTTGTATAAAATACTGAAAAGCTTATTAGTTCTTTATAGGAAATAGGACTCTTTATAATACCCCCTAGGTAAGGGGAGTCCTGAAGGTTTTTAGGAAGGGGAATGATAAACAGATATGTACTACAGAAATAGGTGACAAGGCTACAGAAAGAAAAAGATTAAATCTATGAACTGAACTAGAAGGCAGATGACCGCCAATTCTTCCCCCAAAAATCAGTGTATCCTCTGCCTTAATTACATGGATATAATTGGGAAACTGTTATGTTTGCTGAATGTCTCAAACTCACAGCTAAAATACTCAACTGATATTTAATTTTTTTGTTTCTTCATGATTTCTATCTGCTAAATTCCATTCTTTTTAAAGGAAGAATGCATTCTTCTTCTCTGTCCTATACACAGTGTTTTTCATAAAATAGGTATTCAATTTATTGAATGTTCACTAATTGATTAAGATGCAAAATAATTATCCTATAGGCTCTGTTCTCTAAATCAGTTTTATCCTTCCTGACTTTATTTTTACCTTTTCCAATATTTTCATCTCTTATGTTCTCTGATTCTATTTCTACAGACTATTCTCCAACAGTCTGTATGTATAAGGTCAACTAGGTAAGTGTTCACACAAGTACATTTAAAGCATGCATCTCCTCTTTCCTTTTGGCCGTAGCTCCTGGGGATATGGCTTCCTATCTTAGGCAAATCAGTACTTGGGTGCCATGCTGATACCATTAGCTATATTTCTTACATTCAGTAGTAATTCAATGTGAAAGTTGGAGTCTCTGTGAAACTGCTTAGCAGACCACATAGGATATTCCTGGAATTCCACCAATATTTTTTTCTAACATTCAGAGTTGCTATAAGTAAAAAAACCCTAATGAAATTTTTGTGATTACTCTTGGAATAACTGTTCCAAGCAGACCCGTCAGCTCCATGGAGGTACAATAAAGCAAAATATAACTGTTGCAAAGGCCTTTTATAACCACAAGATTGCTTTCAAATAATCCTTATTACATTTTTTTTGTACAGACAACTAAGTATAATAATATCTGTTAAGCATTCTTAAGAGTTCCTGCTCAGTTTGGTCAGAACTGAGCACTAATCAGCTGTTGAAATCTAAACTGATTATTTCTGAAGTGTCAACAGATGCACAAGCACCCTAGCTGAAACAGGAACATGTCTGTTTTTTGTAAACAGGCTGAAGGAAAACAACGGACAGAGAAGTGGAGAAAGAAAACAGTCAGTCTCATAAAATGCAGTGTGAAAATGCTGCACATGGTTTTATTAAATGACCCAAACAAAACAACCTGGAAGGCCAAGAAAAAGCAAAATGACCAGAGACAGGTTAAAAAAAAATAGGAAAAAAACAAGAGAGCAAAAATAAAGACCTTTTGCCTACTGCAATAAAACAATGTACTATATATCTTTATATGTTTAGCTTTTTCTCAAAAAGGGCAACCTGCACCTTCTCCCCATCACCTGAAAACCCTAAGGATACAGTTCAGTTATATTCTTGTATCATCACAGAGAAGTAAGGGACATTTTGGTGTTTGATAGTCACACGCTGTATGTAATCCCCTAGCTCCTTGGAGCTACCACTGTCTTCTTTCTGAAGCAATCCTTTCCAATTTCCTGCATATATATTGTTTGATTGTATTTCCTCAACTTGCATGATTTATCAGAATTACAGAGTCGCAGGTTCCCTTCTTGACGATTCAGAGTCAGTACACCTGGAGTGAGGTGTGGGGCTATTTTTACCAGCAACCTAGATGATTCTTACGATCAAGCAAGTTTGGGAAACAAGGCTATGTGACACAACTATTTTTAAAATAACTTGGGTATGAGGATTATCCTTTCCCAAGAATTTCATAATGTCCCTTGCCGTGACAGGAGACCCAAGGGCACTATGTGCCAAATCTGCAGTGACATAATCAAACGGGCTAACATATTTCCTAAACATATATCCAATCATTTCTCAGCCAGGGAATCCCCTAATTAGATAATACTCCAAAATAAAGCAAAGACCCGTCTGACACAGCCTAGCCTGGCTAATCAAGAGACATTCCCACCCTCGATAGGGCTAGGCTTTGCCACAAATGATCGGGAATACTGGTAGATCTCTAAAGCTATGGTCAGCTCCTCCCCAAATGTTCACACACAGACAAAGCCAACTCATTTCCCTGTTAAATGTGAGTGAGTCACCATCCTAACAATTTAGATTGCTAAGGTGCACATATTGAAATATATGCTTCCCGGCACAATTCCATATCCAATTACAATAGTAAATCCAATAAAGGCACAGTAAAACTGCCACTCACGCAGGGAAGAAACACGAAGTCATAAGCCAATTCAAATATGGCTAATGCCCTTGGAGGAACCTAGGTGGACACTAGAAACCCCATCAGGAAGCTCGATCTTATCTTTTTCATCTAGGAACCTTTCATAAGGAATTGCGACTGGAAAATTTTGGTAAGTTTCCACAGCCTAAACTGAATGAATCTCTGAAAGATGATCCCATTTTCTTTATATGAATTTTGCAACATCTCTCTCTATGCCTCCTCCCTTTTAAGTCTTTTGAAAGCATCAAGTTTTAGGGTAAATAGTAACTGCTAAAACATCTAAGCACAAAGTCAAAAGTTTGCATTCCATTTGAAATGGAAACATAGTGAATTTCTGTCTTCAAAACATGCACAGTTTTTAGGCAAAATATTGGCTTCACTATAATTTAATCCAGACTGTCAAAAGACTTAAAACTTATTTAAGGGTAAAATAACTATAAGTAATTATTAAGATGTAACTTACTGAAAATACAGTCAGGGGTTTTTGTTTTGCTTTTTGTTTGTTACTTAACCATACTTAGACAGGTTACTTGAAGCTGTTTGGGTGAAGATGGAAAGAGACAGGAAGTATATGCTAACTATGGCATTATTCCTCAGAATAAATTATGATATTCTTTCAAACACAGGGCCAACGCAAAACTCTAAAAACCAACATGAAAACCTAGTTCGACAAGCACTAATACAGAACAAAGCATCTAAGATTCCCTGGAGACACTTAGTTTGTGTATTAGTCAAAAGCACTGACATTCCAGAGTGGTAAATGAGGGCTCAATATAAAGAAGGGCTTTCTAAGAATCAGAGCTGACTACAATGCAGCAGTGACCTTCCTTCCTCTGGCACTAGACGCAGTCGAGCACAGTCCCAGAGACCACCTGTCACACGTGCTGTCAAAGATATCCTTGCTTTGTTCAGGAAGTTGTTCTAAGTGACCTCTGGGGTCACTTCCAAGTAAGTGTTTGATTCACGAAGGTAATTTTCAGTGGTGAGATAAATAACATGAGTGTACACACATACACACACACAGCCCCAGAAGAGAACTTAGAAACCTGATATTTTAAAATGTGATTCTACAGGCCAAAAGCAGAGGTTGAATCAGCAACATCCTCAAACCACCATTCTGCAGAAGGGAGAAAGGGGAAAGGGTGTAAGCCTGTTCTAGGTCAGGATTCCCTGTGGGACAAAGAACAAGCCCAGCTCCTTGGTGACCTCGAGCATATTCTTTAACAGGCTGCCATCGGTCTGGTCCTTGGGATAGACTGGGAGCTACAAAACTACACAGCACATCTGGATGTATAATTGCTCATAAAAAACATAGGTGCCGTGAAATGAACTTTCTCTGCTCTCAAGCATATTTCAGTTTCCTGTGTGAGAAAAACCTAGTAGTTTTCTGGAAAAGTGTACAAGGAAACAAAGAAACAAAAAATACCAGACTTAAGTCTTTTTCAGGAGTAGGCTGAGTTTTCAGACAATTCAACTTGCTTATCAACTGACAGACTCAGAGATCTCCACCAGTCTTGAAATAGGAAAGAAGGAGAAATCGGGTCCTACACAGGCAGCTCCTGATCCCCTTACGTAACCTGATATAAAGCATCCATCCTCTTCTTCCTAAGCTAGCACCTTCAATATAACTAATCAAATAATTTTTAAGTGACACCCTATTTTTCTTTCTCTATTCTCTACTTGCTACTTCTACTGTTTTTTACATACGCACTTTTTTCTCCTAAAAGAACTGCTGCTACATGGACAGCCAGGATTCATCGTATAATCCTTAAGATTTCCTTAACCTTCGAACTTTATTGAAACGCTATACTAAATACCTTGGAAGAGTTTCTTATGTGATTTACCAAAATGAACCAGTGAGACTAACGCAGGTACAGGAATAAAAGTCACATTTTCTACTGTAGAGTATTTAACTTCTGGAAGTTTTTATTTAACATCAAATGATTAGTATCTTATTATATCTGCCTCAAAACATGGACCCCAATTAAAATCTTTTTCCTTCCTTGCTCCTAGCTCTTAACAGAGTTTTTAATTATAATTTCTCCAGGATACTGAAGCAGAAATTCTCTTCAGGGACAGGAATGAAACACAGACATTTCTACCAACAAACATGAAATTATGTTTAAGTAACCATAATTAAGAAGTATCAGATACCCCTATTTCCCCTTATCAGATTAATCAAAATTAATAAAATGTGTTGTCAAAGGTGACAAAACAGGAACTCGCAAACTACTTGCAGTGAAGATAGTAACCTTTTCAAAGGGCAATCTGACATTATTTTATCCACCAGAATGGTCACTGCACTGACCTCATGACATAGTATATCTACACCCACGTTATCCTAAGGATGCCTGCAAAGGTAAGCAGACAGGCCATTGGCTGTAACACTGTTTATGTAATAGCAAACACCTAGAAACAGACTAAATGCTCATCAGTCAAGGACTATCTAAGTAAATCACAGCGTATCCTCAGTGTATAGTAGAATCATATGCTGCCAAGAACAAAGTGGTGATGTGAAAAAAGAAATTCCTAAATGAAAAAAATCAAGCCATAAGCCAGTATGCACAGTGTAATCCCATTTGTCTTAAAAGAAAAGAAAATAATCACACAGATGTGATCATCTATATTCTAGCTGAACTAGCACTATACTGAACCTGCTAGAATATGCTAAAAAATTATGGAAGGATAACTAAGAAATTGGTAACACGAGAACTGAGGGCTGCGATTACCCGAGTAGTGGGGCTTTTACTTCTCATTTTATTAACTTTTTCTACTGTTTTAACTTTGTATGCTGCTCCCATGTCACTTTCATTTAGAACCTTTATTTAGACTACTCCTCAGCCCCAGGCCATGGCAGAATTTTGTAACACTGGCCACATCCCCTGTGGGATGAAGCTTACTACCCACACCCCATCACCCCAGCACTATCATATCATAACACCAAAGTTCCAGTTCGGAACTTACATAATGGATGGTTTCAGAGCTGACATTTCCCCCACCACTTTCCTTCTTTCTTCACATCCTTATGTTATTTGTGCTGATTTGGGCCTCTCTTTCCCTAAAATACAAGCTCTTCTGAAAGCCGGGTCAATGTTGTTTTAATCCCTGCTTCGCACAAGGGCGTCCAGTACAGTGCTTAACAGGTATGTGTAATAAATAAACCTTAGATTTGCTTTTTACGAGATGATAGCTTTGAGGTTGAAATTTCATTTTAAAGGGAGGAATCTACCCCACTTCCCTGATCATGTATATTTGGTGATAAATCACCTCCACATTTCAGAAGAAATGCTGAGGTACTTTAAAGTTATCATTTGCCATTGTTAAACAACAAAGTAAAAGATGGAGAAAAGGAGACCGAACCATTAAAAGAGATTTAAATAAATTTTTAAACGGTATGAAAATACACAGCCTTTCATTAGGTATTCCATATGGGGAGAGAGAACACAAGCAAAGAAAAAGGAATCTGATTGAAGAAAAAAAAAAAAGCTTACAATAATTCCCTCATTTCCAATAGTGTCAACTACAATTTCAAAAAAAAAAAAAAAAAAAAAAGGCATTGGTTTCAGCTCCGGGTACACATTTATAACAGTGAATAGGAACTACACACCAGAATGGAATGATTATTGATTTCTTAATGGATTACTGCTGCACAAATTTACACTCACCAAAAAAACCATCAATCTTTGGGTAATAATTATAAACCTATCACAGTACATACAGCATTCTGACTGAATTGAAACTTACTGCTATCTGCCGGGAAATGACCAATTTTCTATTTCTCTAGCTCCAACCACAATACAGAATGGTGAGCAGATACTTACATCAAATGCTATTATAGGACACGGCTTGTAACAGCCACAACGTGCACCCTCTGTAAATTGCTATTAGAGAGGTAAACAATCAGGTCCTGGTGGACATTTTTCTTATTCATTAGTTATGAAAACTGTAAATAAAACGGGCATAAGGCAGTTATACTTGTCAAAGGCCTATCGTTACTGGCAGTTTGTGGAGAAGAGGGTCAAGGGCAAACAGTACATTAGCTGAAGTCATGCTGTTCTGATTTTACATCCTAATTTCAAACCTCTCCCCAAATCTGCATCTGAAGCGCCAAACCATTAAGCGGCAGAGGTTAGGTCTTTTTCTAAACCCTAAGTGTGTTCTCACTCTTTCTAAACCCTGAGTCTGTTCTCAGTGAATTACACTTCTACTAAACACCAAGTGGAACACCATGACAATTAAAATATTATTTTCCGAAAAGAAAACCCTGTCATGTCAGTTCTACCTAGCAGTCTTCAACCACTGGATAGCTGCTATGTGATCCAGTATTAATCAATTAAGTTTCTAATTTTCTTTTTTTCCAGCTGTAGGGTTTACGTAACACCACTTCCTGCTAGATAGTTAATCCCATTCTGAACACCTTATTGGCCTGTATTCTGTACAGAGTCATAGAAGGAAGACAATTAGTCCAACCCAAATAAAAGTAATTTGCAATCAATGGTATACTTGTCATTTCCTTTTTAGATTCTAATGTATCATCAGAATTTTGGGTTAGACGTATCAATTTTCTTTTCTAAAAAATTATAACATATAATTTTTCCACCCAATTAACTAACTTAAAAAAAAATGTATTTCCAAAACATCCTAAGAATTAAAGAAATGAGATTTCTTTGTTTTTATTAAAGGATTCCCTTTCCTAAGTACTAAGAAACTATTAAATTACCATGATAATCAACCATAATAATTAAAATACTATTAAGTATAATATAAAATCAAATAGAAAAGCTAAATAAAGTTACCATAGTAAAATAAAATGGATCTGTGAGCACCACAAAGGATTTGTGAAACAGTGAAATTTGTAGATGGCAAATTTATCTTTTTGTTTGTTTAATGGAAAAGATTATTCTCAATATTATAACAAGTCAGAAAAATAAACATATTCTCTAAAAGACAAGAGATAACTTTAGACTGAATTGCTATTATTTACATTTCAAGTAACATCTTAGGAACCATATCTAATAAGTATAAAAATCACACGCAAATATTTATAATCTACAAACCACAACAGTGAACTGGGCCAGAAAAAGAGTGAAGTGCTTTATGTAAGTTATTGCATTTATTTCTTAAAACTTTATGACACATATTATTATTTCTAGCTGAGGAAACTGAATGTAGAAAATCCGAGCAACATCCCCAAGATCATATAGTTGAAAAACAACGGAAAATCACCAATTCCCTAAAATTTAACCTTAAAGTAAAAGGAGCAAAGCCAGGACTTGACCCCAGGCCTAGGTAACCTGACAGTCTTAACCACTTCCACGGGGCCCCATCCCCGAACTTAAGAACAGCAGCCCCCACAGGGACTGCTGCGTCCCAGAGCAAACACCCTTCATTTATCGTAAAGGGAGTGAGTGGCAAAGAATGAAAAAGAAGAAATGAGCACATTAGGTAAAGGAAGAAACGCCAGACCAAGAGCAAGGACACAAGGTTTTAAACCACTGTTCTACTACTCTCTCCCCATGGGACCCTGAGCCTCACTGCACAGATTCTAAAATATAGGCTTTGGAATTGATGTTACAATATAAAATACTGTGTTACCTGTACAGGTGCACGCACATGCACACACATGCACACGCACACCCACACACACAAAATTCTATTTGTGGAAGGGAAAAACGAGGAATTTGGTCCATCTATGAGCCTGTGTTTATCATCCACTATGTTCCTGGCCCAATGCTGAGTGCTGGGTTTACATCAGTGACCAAGACAAACATTCCTCAAGTATGTGTTGGGAGAATGGAGAAATAAATAAATTAGAGAATTCTAGATACAATTAAGTATAACAAAATACAATAGGGTAATATCACAGAATGCCTGAGAGGGGCTTACTTATCCAAGGTGCTCAGAAAAAGCCTCTCCATGAAGGCAACAGTTAAGAGCAGAAAAGAAGGTGGCTTCCTCAAAGTTAATAATGGAAGAATGTTCCAAACCCTCAAACGGGAATGAAGTTGTCACGTCCAAGGAGAAGAGAGAGGGGAGGTACCTTGAGAGTTCAGTGAATAGGAGAATGGAGGAAGAAGAGTCGGGGTAGAGCTAGGAGCTGGGGTAGAGGCAGGATCCTGTAGACTTTGGAAAGGAACTTCAACTTTATTCTATTTTCAATAGAAAAGTTTTACATTTAAAGCAATGAATTGTTATAAACTGATTTAGGCTTTAGAAAGTGTGGTTCTGACTGTGGGGTTGATTATGGGGCATAAAGGCAAAAGAGTGGAGGTAGAAAGACCAGCTATAAAGTTTTGCAAAGTTTTAGGCGTAGAGGACTAGGAAGTGATGGTAGCTCAGACTAAAGCTGTAAGAGTGAACATGGTGAGAATTACGGAAATTCAAGGTGTATTTTAGAAGTGGAGCCAATAGGGTTTCTGATGGACTTGTAGAGTTTGAGGAAAGGAACAGTACTAGATACGGATTTAAAAGTCAAAGCATTGGTGGTATCTTTAGAAATAAACTAAGAAAGAGAAGACCTGCAGATGGAAACATAAGGACTGCTAAGAGACGAAGGTGGGGACCAGATGTTTTCTGAGTAACTGGCTACCACTGATGATGACATTTCTAATGATGTCACTCCCTCTCTATTTCTTTCTCTCAGACTTGGGCAGTAGCGGCTTCTCACTTTTCTATCAAAAGCTTCTAGTTTTCTGATTTCAACTAACTGGACCATTTTCTTTCTCTCAATAGCCAGTAACCTAAAAACTCAAAACACATAGTCAAAATAGAAACTTGGAAATAAATACTAATTACCAAGCCCAGGGTCTCTCTTAGGCAGCAAAGAAGTAAAACACCAAATTCAAAGCAGGAGAGCATTTTAAAACAATAAAACGCTTTATTATAAAATGATAAACACAACTAATAGGCATTAATCACCAGAGTTGGGCCATCCAGATACAGGACTCTGGAAATAGATTAGTACCCAAAAGGTCCATGAACTCCCCACTTGAAAATCAAGCATTTGGGGGAGTGATGGGGTGAAGCTCCCCACCATCATGAAAAGCCACCCAAGTAGGTAACAATGCACTTTAACTGATTAAAAACAACCTTGCTAGCAGCTAAAAGTATTTTACAGTAATCCAACTCCAACAGCCTACATAAAGAAAAAGATGGCACACAGAAAATTACAGATTGATTACCACGAAGAGTTCTTTTCAGCATGAAAATGCAGATGACCTGTTACCTTAAATTGCTATCACACAGATACAAGTACTTTCAGTTTAATTAGGATTAAGTATGTTGCTTTCCTATATATGCCAGTTAAATATTATCGGCTTAATTTACAGAAATTATACCAAGTGAACTACATTTCATGAGCTTCCAAATAACAGACACTTTTGTTGTAACAATAAAAAAAGAAAAGAAAAAGAAAAATCAAAGGTAGAGAAGCAATAAAATGATTATTTCTTAAGAAGATGACGTTACAGTGTAAACAATGAGACGACTTAGTATTCTCCAAGCTATTAAATACACTGCCTGCTTTTTTGTAGCTATAGGAATGATTACAAACAAATGTTTGTAAAATTGTGTAACAACTGATTGCTCATCTAAAATTGCTTGGACACATTTAAACAATTATTTCACAAAAGGATTCAGATAAAAGCTGGAAAAAAAAAAACTTTCATAAAGGTTGTGCATCTGATCCTAGGTACTGTTATAATAATTATAACACATATAAAAATCACATTTACTGTAAGGAAAATGAGGTCTGGCCTCACATTCTAGCATAAACAGAACTATGTACAGTTTCAAGGAAGAGCCATCTGATTCATGGGTTTTTAAATAATCTGTCTCATTTAGCTACTTGGTAAGAGTTGACTAAAAACAAAAGCAGTATTACTCCCATTTTCACATGTGTCTATTAAATGGCTAGGTGATGATTTGAGAGATCTTGGATCATGGACATTAGAAACCTTCATTAGATAAAATAATAATAATAATAATGTTAAAACTATAAATATTCTGAAAAGTTATCTCTTACCTCATACTACTTAATAAATAACTAAAATGTCTTGGGGTTAATTTATATTTATGTATAAATATATTTATATAGTCACATATAATACATTTATTATATATATATAAAATCAAGATTCTCTACAGGTCTTTTAGAGTCTTTATAAAATCTATCTCTATTGTAGAGCGACACTGGCCTAAAAAGATGCATTTTTATGAAGCCATGTGAGGTTTCTAAGCACTTGAAGCTTTTAGTCTCACACAGTGTTCTGCTTGAATGAGTGTTGAGAAGAGAGTTAAGAGTCTAAGCTAGTGCTAACTTTAGACCATTTATTTTAAAACTGCCTTGTGGGTAAAAAGACCAGCTGGGTGATTTGGTCTCTGATATCCTCAAGACACGCAGGGCTGAAGTGACCAAACCTGCGGGGTTAATCCAAGCAATAACTTACAGGAATAACTGAGTTACACCTCTAATGTGTCCAGTCAGATAAGCAATTCATATTAACCCCTAATGTAGTTAAAAATTAATAGGCAACCTTCTTAACTGAGAGACTAATATGTATAAGGCACTGTGCTTAGCTAGCTTCTGTGGAAAAGAGAAGTTAATATTTCTTGAATTATTTCTTGAAACGCATTAGGCACTGTGATAGAAGCTTTACTAAAGTTATAATATTGTCACAACAGCAACAAGAGACAAGCACTAACTCTCCCTATTTGACAAACAAGGAAATGAAGACTAATACCTAGAACAGCCAAGATATGAATCCAAGTCTGATTAGCTCTAAAGTCAGGCTCTGACTGCTATCCTCAGGCTGCAGAGATTAGTCATTTTCCCTGCCTTCAAGGAGATGCCAGTCCTACAGGGGAGATAAGATGTACACAAGCAATGGAGTAATGGTAAAACAAGATAGGAAGCGATAAAGGCTTCCTAGTTTTTAGAAAGGAAACTACTCCTGGATAAAAAGGATCATTTGGTTTTAAGAACTGCTTGCACTGTCACTATGCTTACAGTAACCCAGACTCAGGAAAAGTTAAACCTCATGAAAAGCAAATGTGTATCTTTAAATGATCTCATTAGGACTTACAAAGATTTCTGCATCCTTTAACCGAATGATCTATGAGTAGTCTGTTTATCTGTACCCAGCTCTAAAATCTTTTTAAAAGAAAATCCACTTTTATCCTTGATTGTTCACAGGATAAGAGGGGGGAAATAGACACTACCGGGGTCTGATATATAGTTCTGAGAATTCCAGACATACAACAGAGAGATGTACTGTGATGCAGGGCATACAGCGCCATGAGTATGGAAATTCATGAAATTTCAGGACCTTACTGGGAATTCACTCACCAACATACCTAGTAAGTAAGTAAACAAGACCCTGCTAACACATCGCTCTGGGCCAGATCAGGAGGGAGGTACGCCGTGCAGTCAAATTCTGCCACCAAACACATCTTCTGAACTGCCATCCTCAAACGAAGTGCGTTCCCACCGCATAATTACCATTCCAATTACATCCCTTACAAACGGAGCCTGTTTATTTGTGATTCGCTTTAATTAGGTAATTTTAGTTTCATTTCTTTAGTAATTGATTTGAATACAACAGCATTAATAATTGCCTCATATCTGCACACACATTTCTTCTCAAACAAGGACGATCTGACAGCACTCAGACAGATGAAGAGCAAAAATATCCAGTCGGTGATGCAGATAGCTTGTGTTTTACCAGCAATGCTTTGGACCACTTTTTTTAAGTCGTTGATTACAAGCAGACTAAAAGCACGTCCTTCCTAGAAGGCGATCTGATGTAACATGTACGTGGGATCTTTTTCTTGGTTATTTGATTCAAGTTTTTTCTCATACTCTTTCTATCTAAAATAATAGCTACCTTTCTGGTTAACTTACCATCTGCCAACCACCATTCTGGAGACTTGACATATATTATATCTAACGCTTGCCACTCCTCTGACAAGGGAGATTATTAATAACCCCGTTTTACAAACTGAGACTCTAAAAGATAAAACATCTGTCTAGAAGTCACACATCTGATATCTATCTACTAGGGCTCACTGTTTTATACTACAGAGGGAGGGGAAGACAAAAAATTCATTCAGTTGTGTAATTTTTAAAAATATATGCTTATTATTTTCTAGTAATACATAAAATGCTTAAGTAGTGCCAGGAAGAGTAGATTCCTCTGAGACTGCTTAAATAAACATTAAGTTCAAGTTTTAATGAGCACATTGTGTATGTTAGATGTGAAAGCATTTCAAAAAGTATAAAATATTTTACAAGTAAAACGTTACTTTTAATAGGCTTAACACAGTTTGTTTCTTCTTAAGCAAATTAAACATAAACCCTGATCTTGTTTTTATTATTTATGGGCTTAGCAAACCTTTTCTTCAACAATAATACAGTGTAAACTTCATCTCATGTCTGATAAAATTTCACTGCAGTATTATCACAAGGTTAATTTCAGAGGAGTATTCCAGTGGGTAACAGCCAACCTGAGAATTCTAACTCTCTGACAGGGTATGATCTCAAGAAATTCTTTTGAAACACTCGGTGCTTGTGTCTTAGATACTTCAGGAGGAAAATGGAAAAACAAGAGATCAGAGAACAAAAACTGGATGCAAACCCCATCTCATCTGCTCAATATCAAGTTCCTTCTTCATTGCCGCCTCACAAGAGGGAAAAAAAAGGGGAAAAAAAAAAAAAGCAGAGAAAATCCTTATTGTTTCTGGCAGGCTTATGGTCTCCTTAACTCCCCAGTGACCTTTCCCACTGAAATGAAGTAAAAAGGCAATTGAGAGATGAGACCAAGGTTTACTGGTTCAGGGATAACTTAGGAACATAACCAGTTAGGATATCTTCAGACACAGTATATGTTACAGTCACTTTTGCAAAAGATACAAGCAATAGATTAGCCTAAGGGGGCCATCAGTCACACCACTGGTTTACAACAGCCAGCAATCTATCCTAGGTACCGCCAACTTCTCCACTGTTTCAATCTCCCAATCTCTCTAGGCTGAAACCCCTGGAACTCCAGTTCTTCTAACTAGTCCAACCGTATTTTTCACTCCCTGGCTCTCCGATATCTGAAGAAGCTCACTTGTTTCTAATGAATAGCAATATTTATCATTTATCTTCTAACAAAAACCACTCCAGTCTCCATATTACCACACTCCTCATCATTCAAGCAGGTAGCTTCTTCAACTACTTTATACATTCAGATTTTTTCTGTATTTATGCTTTTTGAAAGAAGTGAAAAGGGAGAGAAAGATCCCGTATTTCATTTGCCCTATTCCTCTCTTAGCAAATCCCCTAACTCGAGCGGAAGCCGTGGCTGGTCCCTCACTTCTGGATTCGCCATTCTTTTTCTTTCTCCTCGAGTTAGCTCTCTTCTCTATTCTCCATACGTCACAACCATGCTCTTTCCTTTCGGTTAGCAACACTCAATGGAATTTTCAATTGATGAACACAAAAAAGAGACTAAAGGCTTTTTTAAAAAGTAAACCTGATTATCACATACAAAGTAGAAGAGAATATCTTAGGATAGGTTTTAACTTATTCCACTCAGATTTCTTTTGGCAACAAAATGCTACATGTCTCCTTACCATTGCCAGAAGGACACTTTTATGTACATGATTTACTTTGCAGTATCTAATATTACTTAAAAACAATCAGAGTATACAACTTTGCTTGGAAATTCCACTGTATTAAAGCAATTAAGAAAATGCCACAGAGAAAGACAAATATCCTACAATATCACTTACATGTGGAATCCAAAAAAATGATACAGAATAACTTATTTACAAAACAGACTCACAGACATAGAAGATAAATTTATGGTTACCAAAGGGGGAGGGGGGATTAGGAATTTGGGATTAGCAGATACACACTACTACAGATAAAATAGATAAACAAGGCCCTACTGTATAACACAGGGAACTATAACTATATTCAATATCTTGTAATTATCTATAATGAAAAAGAATATACATATATAACTGAATCACTATGTTGTACACCAGAAACTAACACATGGTAAATCAATTATACTTCAATTTTAAAAAAATAGAAAAATAAAAATTTTTAAAGAAAAAAGAAAATACCTTATATTCAGATGAAATCTATAATAATATTCATAAGTCTATAGACAGCATTTACACATGCGACTACCCCGACTTCAGTATTTATTATCAATGGCAATAATCCATAGTCCGTAATATCACAGAAATTTCAAGGTTACATGTATCTAATCAGAGATATCACTGGTTCTCTTACAAAATAGCTCTGTACTTTCTTTGAGAAGATGGTTGACTGAATTAGGTTTTTTTTTTTAATTATACAAGTAAAAGATCTTTTCTAAAAGACCCAAATAATGCAGAACTCTTTAGACGATAAAAGACCTTGTTTACCCTCACATACCCCAAAGTGAACTCTACCAATTGTCTGATGTTTCCTTCTTGTCCTTCCTTTTCTTTGCATTCACACATGCACACACGCACACACACATACACACACAAACACAAATGGCTCTCTCCTGCACATATAGTTGTACAAAAGCAATTGTTCAGTTAACTATAATTTCTCTGATTTACTTAAGATATATATATATCATCAAATTTGTTACTAGTTATTGTACACAAACCTTGGGACCAACTAAAACTACTCAAATTCATCAAAAAATTTTCATGCAAACAGCTTTACCGTAAGAACAATTGATTTTAAAATAATTTCTTCTAAATTGTGTTTTCTTGGGAAACAAGGGTTTCTTTTTTGTTTTTGTTTCCAAAAGACTGAATCCCAAAACTATCATTAGGTCGTTAATTTGTCATAGTTCAGACAGACGGCAATGTGCAATTCATATTTCGAGAGTTTAAAAACAGCCTCGCAGAAAATATCTCATATTTCTTTCTCTACTTCTCAGTTACTGTCAAACAAAATCTATTACCACTTTCAAACATTTTGCAAACACTCAGCAATATAATTAATTTTACATTTCAAAATACTATATTATCATTAGTGTTCTTACAGTGTTTATAACTTTAAAGCAGTACCTAAAAATGATTAGGTCCAACTAACCTATTTTCA
Source organism: Camelus dromedarius (assembly GCF_036321535.1). NCBI lineage: Eukaryota > Metazoa > Chordata > Mammalia > Artiodactyla > Camelidae > Camelus > Camelus dromedarius. The sequence continues at coordinate 62,402,710 of NC_087439.1, read as the reverse complement.
GTACCTAAAAATTCTTAAACAGCTTAGTTTCCAAGCTGTAAATGATACATGGACAACATAAATAATCATTTCCATTAAAAATTAGTGAACTTATTACAATCAGGATTTAAACATAAATCCTCAGCCCTAAAAGGTACATAAATGCTACTTTTCAGTCAAAAAGTTAACACATACATTGAAAATAAGGACATCTACCTCAGACCACCTGGATAATAAAAATAAAAATAAAAAATCAGTTAAGTCTGATTAAAAGACTTGAAAGGCATGTCTCATAAAAGAAATATATTTCCATATGTAACTATTACTTGCTAAAATATTTGTTTTAAACAACAAAAACAAAATAAGGCTCTTCATGAAAATGACAATAACAGGAAATGTTTTATATAGTTGTAGAAGAAATCATTCCTCCTTAGAACTCAGTTGGAAATTCTTAAAGTGAAATCAAGAGAAACAGAGCAATGTAGTTCCTCAGCATTTCAAAATATGGCCAAGCCCTGCATACTGATGCTTTAGCAAGTAGTAGGTAAAGTTGACACTGTCAGCTGTAAGGAGAGCTACAGCTTCCAGGATAACAAGAGAGCAATGACAAAAATGTCAAAGGTGTAGACACCCAGAATGTTAATTTATTAGAACGTGACTTTACACTGATTAATTACATGCTCCTTAAAATATCTGGAGAGCATAAGAAAAGTTAATTGAAGCATTCCATTTTGTACATGCTACTAAAAGCAGTTTTAAATGAGTGATAGAGAATTCATTTGAAAATTATAAGGACGTAAAGTTAAATCTGTAAACTCTAAATGTGCCTTATAAAGATATTAGTAATAAAGATGATGATGACGACCATGAAATATTCATGGAAACAGTTACATTAACTTGGATTCCACTGAACGTGACTGTACAGAATCAGAAAACTGAGGAGCTGTTTAGAAGCTTGACAATTATCTTTTGGGGGCTTATCTGAAGATTACAAAGTCCTTTCGAGAGTGAGACATGGTAAAAATAAATACATAATCCTAACAAAGAAAAATCACAAATAAAATGGGATTTCAGAATTATTTCAACATCTAAGAAATCAACTTTCCAAATTTCCTCAAATAGGCCAGAAGCACACTATATAAATACACATATGCAATACACTAATCACAAGTAGTTCCTTAATTCAGCCAACAAGCAATTACTACGGTCCTACAATGACCCAGTATGATATTCTATACTGGGGTGAAGAAACAATTAAAGCATAATCATTTTCTTCCAAGATGCCCGTCTGGAAAATCTCCAGTCAACTTCTTTGTAATCAATGTGTGGCCGCAAAATACAGTTGGGTGCTTTGAAAAATATTCTTAAATTCATATTTAAGAGAATATGAGAGAGCCGTCCCTATTAACTAACCGAAAGTACTATAATTTCTATAAAATCTCATTTGCTGTATTCAGACTACTCCAGTGATTTCATGAAACTGGTGTGATGTTTGTTCCTCCTGACCTATAAACTAGAAGCTCTTCCAGGTCCCCCCGCTAACGTCAGGTGTCTTTCTCGGGTGGCAGTGCTGTCTTCCATCTTCACCAAAAAGCAAAATTAAGGCCCCTTAAACTGCTGACCACATTACCCATCAACATTTCTGTGAATGGAAGCTTGAATCTGTGGTAATAGAAGTTGGGGTATCCTTTGCAGGCATTTTAAGATTGCTGTCATAGAATTAAGCTATAAAATCAACAGTTAACAAATCTAAAGCAGAAGTGTAAAATTATATTGAAGAAAATGAATGGATCCTAGGCAGGTAAGACTTGGTTATGACCTCATTATATATATATTAGTATGAGGTAAAAACTGAATCTAGGGGATTTAGCCAAAGAAGGCAAAGGGGGGAAAATGTGACTCTCAGAAGTGTTTTGGCCGAGCCTATATCTAGGGAATCTAAATCCGTGTCCTTCAGGGAAGAAGGAATTGAACAAAAGACTTCAACCATAATGATCCAATGGCAATGCTATCTCTATTGTGATGCTGAACATATCAGGCTCGCTTAGTCTGATGCCATCACACATCTGAATGATATAACTAACTCCCTCTGCTCAGATGCCCTGCTAACCAAATGACCTTTGCTACTTTACTTTATATAGGTCAGTTCACAAGAACAAAATAATGTGGTCAAGTCAACTCGATTCGTATCCTGTGTTAGGTGGTTGGGATTTTCTTTGTTTGTTTTATTTTCAATCAAAGTATAGACATAAATTGGCATTCCAATTTTAAATATCAGTTTTGTAAGCTTGTTCAGTGTGAGTCAATCCTGAGATATGGAACCACTCTAAATGTGCTGCTAACCAAGTTTCAGAACTTACAGGGCTGAGAGCCAAATCCTGCACATAAAAGAATGTCTTGGGAAAACGTTATCCTGTGGAAACCAATTTTAGGAATCAGTCGTATTTTCATCTCTGTTTCATTGTGCTCCTTCAAAATTATACACTTTTGAAGAACTCTCATAGGTAAAAGGTGAGAAGCAGTTCATTTATCTACAATGGCTATAAATCATGGTGAATACATCATTCTTCTTTGCTTCTAAATATCTCAAATAAATTATGAATTCATTTGGACCTTGAAAGATAACATCCTCTCCAAAAGAAATACCCTAACATAACTTTTGTGCCCAAGCATTATCCACGCATCACACAAAGTAAGTGCTTAATAAATGTTTGCTGGTTCAATAATTGAAAGATGAAAAATCTCTCTATAGTGAGTGCTGAATCTCCACATACAGGAAATCTCAGATAAAGTCATTTCCATCATTAACATTCATTCGGAATTTCATGGTGTCTTGGGGTGTCAGATCTTACATTTCTAAAATGGAGTTCTATAGTAGATATTTTGAGGAAATAGATGTGTTAACTAAGATGCTTTCTATAGCACTTTTCCCTCTAGGTTATTTTCGTCCCTAGGGGCACAATATTATAAACTTTAAAATAAACTGAGTACATGCCAAATAATTTTCAAATAATATATATCATATTGTATATTTATCTCCAAGTTTTCAAAAAGGCTTTGAATGAAATCATTAAATACTTAGGTTATTAATGTAATAGAACTGGATAATACTTAGAGAATAAATTATTCTTCATATATTTTAAATTATATATTTATATTATAAGAATTAGGTCATAGAATAAAGACAAATCATTACAGTAGAGGCATGGGTCTGTATGATATACATGAGCCTTGTGTTTTTTTTTAAAATATAACCATAAAACTTATGATATTAAATATACCACAAAATTTTACAGAGAAGGGCTGGCATGTATAAAAATCAGTGAGTCAATCAATCAACTAATCCAACTTCTGAGATGAGCATAAAAGAACATTAAGCAAAGACAGTTCATTAAAACCTGTGCTCATACATTTCAAGACAGAATTTTGATTTAATGGGGCAATTGCGGAAACAAGGTCACTGATCAAATGCTGAGAACTACTCAGGGAAGAATTTTTTTAGGAAATCCTAAACTATTGTTAAAGTAATACGGGAGGGAAAGTAACTAGACCACAAGCGACATATTAGATTTCACTAATTAGGAAAATTCACACTTCTGTCTACTCTATCCTCCTGCCTGATTGTTATCCTCTCCCAAATTCCACAGGTGCTTCAAACTCTGTATACAGACTTCAACTGAACCAAATCTTTTCCTGGAAACCTGTTTCAGTATTTTATATCTTCCTTGATGGAACCTACTGACATCTAGGGATCATCGTCATGAACTTTTTCCTCTCCTTAACCCTAATTATCCTCCAAGTCCTGTCCACTTAAAACTATTAAGTATTACCCAAATCCTTCTCTTCCTTATAATCTCCACCACCACCAGCTGTTATGACTTCTCACTCTGTCATTACCACAGCCTGTTAAAGAAGCCTCCAGATTGGTCCCCATCCACAATCCCATGTCAATAAAAAGGCTGAAGTCATCTGCTTTGTTCAAACTCTATGCTCCCCTGAAAATGAAATCCAGGTTTCCTCGTATACAAGATACTCTACCATCTTGCCCTGGTTAATTCTCCAGAGTCATCTCTGGCCTCAAATTCCAAGACTCCAACTTTACACTCCAGAAATACCAATCTGCTTGTATTTCCCAAAACATATCATGTAACTTCTCAGCTCCCATTGTGGGTGCATCTGGTGAGCAAGCCTTCTCCTTCTCTCCTAAATCCTATTCACTGAATAAGTCTCAGCTTAAGCAGCCTCTCCCTCTAAGAAGTCTTCCCAAACTAGTAGCGCCCCTCACTCCCCATAATAATTAGAACACCGGGCTTATCATACAATAATGCCCTGTTTAGACGTCTCTTTCAAACCAGAGCGTGAGCTCCAGGAGGATAAGGACAGTGTATTATTCACCTCTGGATTCACCTTACAGTGCCTGACACATAAAAGATGGCACATAAATATTTGTTGAATTAATCAAGTAGAACAATACAGCAACATGTCAAATGCCTGAAAGTAATAATTATATTTTAAGCTTACTTCAAATTTAAAACACCTAAACTATTACCCTCCCAAATGCACAATGAGCAACAATCAGGCTTACTACTTGATTAGGTATCATCAAATGAGAATTTATGGTACTACTAGCAGCATCCAATAAGGTGAAATTTTAGACAGAGGTTTTCAAAAAGAAGAACTGATTCTAGATATGCATAGGTTACTCTATTAAGAGGACTATTTCTTTTTTCATTCTTAATGACTGGTGCCTTTGGAGCACCAATGAAAAGTAATTTTCTCTGCATATAGCCAAAAACATAAAACTAGGCTCAGGAAGGCTGAAACCCAATACAAAAAATTTCTAGCATATAGATGAATTCTACTTCTTTCTTAACCAAAATCTTCATAGATGCTTCAAATAATAGAGGGGTTTTTTTCCTTCAACTTTTACTCTAAATTATTAGAAATGCCTTTCTCCATTCCATGAACCTATGTAGTAAAATGGAAAGAGCAAAGAGACTTGAATTTCAAACAGATATGGATTTGGTGGGGAAAAACACTTTTATGAGTCATGGGTTGATGTAAAAGCATCTTGACTGCTCTGAGTGATAGCAGCAGTGATTATTTACTGGATAATTGCATGTGTCAGGAACTGTGCTAAGTTTTTTGGTTTTTGTTTTTTTTTTTTTTTTGCATGTATTGCCTCATTTAACCTTCACAACAGTCCACTGAGATGGGTATTGTTTATCCCCATTCTACAGATAAGGAAACTGGAGCTCAGCACTGTGAAGTAACATGCCTAAAGTCACACAGCAAGTTGCTGGCAAAGCAAGAACTAACACATGCCTGCATAACTCCAAAGCCCATATCTTTAACCACTTGCAATCTACTGCTTCTGAGTTTTCTGTATTGTAAAACAGAGTAACTACTTCCTTCACAGAGCTGTGGCGGAGGAGACTGAGTGAAATAATATGGATGCATCTAGCATAGTGCTGGGCATCCTTTATATACTCAATAAATTATGCCCCTCTTCTTTCTCTCACTCCAGTGCTGATTAAACATTTATAATAAGGGAAATAGTTCCAAAATACACTACCGATTTCAAAGCAGAGATATTCTGTGTCTTGATTAATTCACAAAAGGAAAATACTACCCAATCAATAAATATATTTTATATAAACAGATATAAAGGGAAAAAAGCAAAGAAAAACAAGCAGTCTACCTCATTGTCCGACTGTGACCCTGCTATTGATCTTTCAGAACATTATAAAATCAAAATATATCCATATTCCAAGTTAGGAGAGAAGAACATGGGACCCAGAGATCTCAATTCATTACGGCTTGAAGGAAGACTCCCAGTAGAACCTAACAAATCATGTTACATCCGTTTTTAATGTATTTCCAGTGGAGAAGACAAATTTGTACAAAGATAGAGGCAATAAAAATAACACTTCTACAGTAAGTTGTTTTGTTTTTCCCAGGCAGACATTTACTCTCCGAAGCAGCCTAAAAAGATGCGGGGGCGGGTGTGGGGGGCAGTGCAGAATGAGGCACAAAGGAAAAAACACAGCAATTTTGCTGTTACTTCCCTGCTCACACATACTTCCTTCAGTGCCTTTTTTCTTTTCTTTTGGTACATGGCCGTGACACTTACCTTTGATAGGAGTAAAGAAATCAAATCAAACTTTTTAAAGAATTTTCCTAACAAGTAAAACCTAAATGTAAGGTATGTGGGGTATATACACAAACTGAAGCACTACAGTTCAAAACAGAATGAGCTTTTACATCAAGCCCATCTGGTGTTATATTAGGGTGTGTCCCATGGAAATCCAACCAAGGGTGACTGCCAAACCAAGCTACAGACGACAACTCAGAAAGCTGGTGAGTCCCGTAACATAAGCTATATTTTTAAAAGTGCATTAGAGCATCTGCTTAACGAGATTATCTGTTATCACTCCACCCTCTTAATAATCCTATTGTACTTCTGTAATACTGTTTTTGTCACTAAAACATGGGTCAGTACTGGACATGGTGGGCACCCTGGGATTATGACGCCATAGAGAGATATTAGTGAAGTGATCTAATTCACCCACAAGGTAATATAAGTTTCATGTTCCAATCCTGACAACTTTATCCCTCTGCTAAGGTACCTAAGAGGTCAACTGATTCCTTCAAGCCTCCATTTCCACACAAGAAATATAGAAATCATAACATACTTATGCTTCACTAGGTTCTAAAAATGGAAGCTAGCTAAGGAAAAAAAATGAATGTGAAGTACTCTGAAAAGAATAAACTAGATTCCCTGACCTGATTATTGGTCAGAGTCTTGTAAAACTAGAATTACTACTTCGTCTAATTCCATACATGCCACCTGGCCATCAAACTGACTGATAAATGGTATTGACTGCAAAGTTGATCCATGTAAAGGTATTAAAGTAATAGAAACAAAATTTGTGTCACAATGTATTTTCACATCATTAGCTATCTCCAAAGAAAATTTACCTACTGGCATCATAAAAGTAGATGATAATAAGAAAAATAAGATTAATTACAATTTTTTGAAACTTAAAAATTTTTCAAAAGAGTGAGCAGCAGGTACAGAACAATTTGAAACTGATACTCAGGCAACTATACAAGAATTGGAAATAAGCTAACCCAGAAACCGAAGGAATCACAAAATAAGTCTCATCTGATGGGCTGAAATACAATACAGATTATTTTTATATTGTCCTGTCTGAGTTGTCTGTCTCAGATTCTTAACTTCCAGGTTCTATTTTTAAAATCACTTAACACTGTGTATTTCCAGTAGCCATCAAGGCATATACTGTCATCCCTGACACCAAAGATTGTCAGCAGACTCAATATGTACACTAATGATCTCAGGCAAAAATGCCCATCTTCTTATCAAAGACAGCCTTATTCCAGAAGAAACAGTCTAAAGTTCTCTAAGAGAATTCACTCGGAAACATAGGAAGTAGTCATTACAAAATGTTCAGATCACTAATACCTCTTAGTTCTTTTGAAGATGATCTTACCTGCCGAATTTTTTTTAAAACCAAAAACTGTCAGGCATCGTAACATTTTTAGTTCTCTCCCAAGTCACCAGTGCTCCCTTCTAGCACTGTCAAACAATGATAGCTGCTGTCATTATTTTTCATACAATGGCTGGCAGCAAGTTGTACAGATGCTCTTCATCTTAGAACAGTCATCAAATAACCTAAACAAATGACTAGGACCTCACAGTAAAACTGACCACTTTCTTAAAGCCAAAATAAGTGGGCTATCCCATGCACTGATACTTCACTGCTAGAATGATAGCTATCTTATAAAAATCAAAGGTTTTAATTCTTTTATTTTTCCTAAACTGTTTCAAAATAACTTTCTCCCTCTTACACATATGTTCCTGTCCTCTCCTTGCTGCTACGAAGGCTACCTTTTTCCATCATAAAGGTTTTCATATTTACCTTTGGCTCTAATACTTTCAATCAAAATTGCAATTCTGTTTTTGGAAGTAACAGCCCTTTAGGAAGACTATTTGAAGATATAACAAATGTAGAAAATACATAATTCTTTTCATATAATAAAGTCAACAATGCATACAAAGGGATTTAGGACAACTCGTGATCTCAGACACAAGTGATTTGACAAGTCACACACGCACAAAAAATTATTCCAAGTCACAGAAAAAACATCTGAGTGACCGATTCTAGGTCTCTTGTTCTAATTAACAGACAAGAGTCCCTCTCCAGCACTATTTGCTTTGGCCATCTAAAATGCTGGTGTGCTCCTAAATCTAACAGAGAAGAAAAATGGGTATCTTCTCCATCTAACACCTAAGTGGGTAACCTAGATACTGTAAATAGAGGCTACATAAAGGATACAACAGACAGCTCTGAAGTGAGAGCCAAAATATTTAACCTGCAACTCTTTGGGAAAGAACATGAAAACACGTGCAGCTTAGCCGAAAACTATACTAACGTGAAATTGCTGCAGGCTAGTAAGTTAAAAAGCAAAACAAAACAAACAAATCCTCTTTACCAAACATAATTTTACTGCTGTTGGGTGAGAAAAACTCAGATGGCAAAAGTACAGTTCTTATTGGTTCAAGCTGATCATGCCTACAACTCTGCAATGTTTATTTAAAATAAATGAGTGAACTGCCTTTTGGAAAGGAGTACTTGCAAAACCAAAATCAAGTTGACAAATAAAGGAGCTAATTAACCCATTAACAAGCATTTTCCTGCTGATATTCAAGTGGCGGCTGGGGAAGACAAAGTCTGATTAACCACTATTATCCACCCCATATACTCAATGTTTCTAGAGCCAATAGCTAAATAGTAAGCTAACAGAAATTGCGTATCAATCTATCTTAACTCTCTAGGAAATTAAATGAAAATTATCTGAGAAATAAAAATCTATTCTACTAAGGACCTAGTAACACTAAATGTTAAAATATAAAAATTGTACTCCTTATGTCGCAAGAGTAGTATAGCTTTCATCAAAGCAATACCCAACCAGCAAAAAATAAATTAATGCTACAAGATCCCTTACAAGAGATTAGCACTATAATTTAATATACATTCCCTAACTATTCATTCTTCTTTCTCCATGACCAAGGAATTTCAGACTGCTTCTAGAATGAAATCTTCCTAGGAAGTGCTGCCCATTAATAAAAATTAAAAAAAAAAAAAAAAACTTTTGAGTAAGGAAAGCAAATTCATAGTTCAATCCAAATTTCAAGATAATAGATAGAATCACTCAAAGTTAATAAACTGCAAAATGTGTTCACTAGTACTCTATATACTCTTGCTTGTAATTCAGAAGTCTTAACTACTCACAAAGCCAGTAGCTTTATAAGAACGTCCAGTTCTGAAAATTATAAGAGGAAAGTGGAAAGAAAAATTTGTTCTCTCAGGATAATCAGAATTTGCTCATAATTCACTAGATGATTCAGATTTTTTGGTTATTAAATCTTTGTTTAAAAAGGAAAGAAAATGCCTTTCTTTCACACATCACCCAAATAGAAAACTTCTAAATTAAATTTATTTATAATGTACATATAAATTATAAATGTATTAATATTTACATGTAAGTCAGATGTCCTTTTTATATAAGAATATAACACATATCAAAGTATAAGGAAAACACAAGATTTCAAATTATGTTTAAGTAAGAGTAACAGAACATTTGCACTTGTAACTTTTAAGACATAATTAAGAGAAAACAAACCGTATTTTTAATATTTTGTCTCTGTCACTGACAGCATGTAAGTTGCTGTTTTATTACTCAAAAGCAATGTTTACTACATCAATGAATGACCCTTTATCAAAAATAGCAGCCAAAACTGTCTGTTCCTGCAAGTTCAAAACATCCTTCCAAATTTTCTCAGTTTTTCTCTGGACAGTCTAAAACAAAACACTTTCACTTTGTCAGAGAAATGGATATAAACAAGCTCCACCAATTACACTTTACTTCCAATGCTTTGGAAAAGAAACTTTCACATGTTTAAAAAAATAAGTAAATAAAAAAGCAAGTAACACTGCAATTCTACCACTGCTTTCTGCCAAGGCAATATAAAATTATTTCTTCCTTTTTTTTTTTTTACTATGAAGAGTCCTTTGGAAGTGACGTGTTTCCATATTTTTTTATCCAACAACAAAAACAAATCGTCATAAACCTGAAGACAAAACAATCACCAGCAAAGCCTCACGTTTCTTACCTGATACAGGTAAGCACCAGCTCCCAAATGCCACCTTGGGGTAGTTCAGACTAGTAAGCAGACTCATGTTTTATGACACTAGAATGAACAGGAATAAATCTGTGTGGTTCTTTCTTTAACAAAATCTATAGCAGCAGCTACACCACAATGTGAGAGGACCCTACAGACCTCACAAATTCAAGTCTATCGCTAGAGAAATAGGGAAAAAAAATCATAAAATGAAGACTTACTGCTTGTCATGTGACTTGGTGAGGCATGCTGTCCATTGGGTGTGCTTGAGGTGAGGTCAATAGCCATGTTGGAGTGCTCCCTTTCAGGTGAAAGCTCATTGTCACCTGCTTTCACAAAATAAAATCTTTTGGTCTCTGCTCATTGTCATCTCAAATCTAATTACTAACTTTGTAATCAGAGAGACAGAGGCATGCCTAGCCTAGACATTTTAATGAAATACATTGTTCCCTGAAAAGAAACTACAAGGAAATATCATTTAGAAATACATAGGGAACGAATGAAATGACGAGAAGCCACAACCAACCCACAATAAAAAAAAAAAAAATGACAAAATTTCATTATCACAATGATCTTAACTGTATAATAAAGGCGAGCAGAGTAGTTGATTTCTAAAGTAGTTTCAGTTGGGGAAAAAAAGTTTTCTTTTAACATCTAATCTAATCATTAAGCAGACAGTATTTATAATGAGCATTTCCACAATGCTGGCTATCAGAGAGTTGGATGTCTGAAAAGAGAGTTGGCTAAAAAAATGTCAACTTAAGGAAGCGAATTCTCTTACACATTGTGTGTCTGAAAAATTAGGTTACAGAGTAGTAAATATTTAGCACACTCCACATTAGTAGACATATATGTAATCTGACCTGTTCTAAACTTAAAGTAAGTAAACGAAAAAAAAAATCAAGTAGGAAAGTGCTGATCTGCTAAGCTACTACTGATTTAAATAATATCCTTAACAGAGCAAGTATATACCTATATTTCCTTGTTATTTCACTTCTGTGCTATTTTCTCCAACTCACTTAAAAGGTGAAATTGTGAACAGATAAAAAACAAGAGTACACAATTCTTGATGAAAACTTCAAATACAGAAGTTAAAATACAGGTAACACAAACATAATTTTATTACCAATAACAGACTCATGAAAATGAATACTTACACGTTATATAGCCATCGATAGCCTCTGTTTCCATAGTCAAAGTGCAGCGCTGCAATACAAAAGATTATACCCTTAACACAATGATTCCTTTCAGAATCTGCCATTAAATGCTTAACTTATTTGAAGCTCCAAGCAGTTAGCCCATGTTGCTGCCGCTGCAATGTGTGCCCAAGAAACATACTACGGTGAACTGTATGTGCTCATTTGCAAGTCACTGAACTCTTTCTGCAAATGATCTGATTCCTGCTGGAGATAGGATAGGAAAGATAAGGGTGCTGTGAGATGGGCTGTGGCAAAAAAAGGAATGACTCTTTTCATCAGAATTCACTTGGTTTTTAAGAAAAAAATAGGAAGGGGGTACACCTCAAATGTGCCAGCTTTAACTGGGATTGGAGTATTTTACCATTCACTACTTCCCACAATCAAGCTGCAGTTTGAGGACTTCCCGAGTATACAGATAGCTCTATTCACAATTGTTGCAAGTTGGTTCATCATGTTCTAATAGGGATGGGGGGAGGACAAACAAACATAAGAAAACAAAACAAAACAAAAACACTTAGTGCCCAAGTATGTCTCGAAGGTTTCTGCAGCAGTTACCCAACTCCTGGGCTTGTATTGACATTTTAGCCAACCCCAAGTTCTGTGCAAGCACCTGTTCAATGTAACCTTAATTCCCTGCCAGACCGTGGTTGGATACTAATGCCGAGCCTACTTAATGCATTCTGATTTTGAAAAATTCATAAACTTTTTTGCTGCAGGGAAAGGCATCACTTTTTTAAAGTTTGGGGAATTATCTTCATGCACCAATGACACAAAACAAGAGCTTAATTCTCAGAAACAAAAGTAAGTGGTATGAGATGACACCCCCTAGCTTTGATTTCACATAATGAAAAGATCGATAAGCTAACCATATTCTTTGAAGAAGAAAGTTTAAAGAATTGACATGTCCTGAGAAGATTTTTACTTATCTTTTTTCCCTTTGGCCCTGGTCCTTTTTGCCTTTAGTTTCAAAACTCTCACTGCACCAGCAGCTAAATTATTCACAATGAGCCATTTCTGTATTGATCGCCAAGTATATTTAGCCCTGGCTCCTGGAATTTCTCCATTACTTACTGGAAAACAGGCAGCTTCACTTCTTGTCTCCAAAACCACTTCCCTTCTCCCTCCCCTCCCCTCCTTCACCACCACTCTCCCTACCCCCCCAAAAAACTTTTCTTTCTTTCTTTATGGAATAATCAGATCAAATTCCCAACTCAGTCACTACATAGCACTTAAATTTCAACCTGCTGTACTGTTATCAAATTCTTTCAAATTATGATTACATAAGGCTTTAAAGAAAGGCATCCGTAAAGTTTCAAAGGGGAGCAGGAGCAGTTTCATTCGGATATTTTACAAATGAGTTTTATCTCTTTAAAAATGTACACGTTTAACACATATTAAAAAAGAAACGTCAGGGAGAAGCGAAAGAAGTCTGCCCCATCAGTGAAATGGTTATTAACCGTCAGAGAAGGAAAGAAAGGAAAGGAGAAAGAGAAACAAAATGTACATACAAAAGAAATTGTCCTTTGATTAAAAAAGATTCATCACCATTTCCAGCTCTGTCGGGAGATCTCAGCTTCTTCTAACCCCTCAAAGAGGAGGTGACAATGTCGGGCTGAAGATAAACGGAGAGAGAAAGAAAGAAGTTTTTTGTGTTTCCCCCTTCTCTCTTTCCCTCCCTTGCCCCCTCCAAGCCAAGCCCCCTGCAGAGTTCAAGGCGAGGAGGAAGGAAAACCACTTTACAGGTGGGTCATTCCGAGCCCAAATCCAGCAAACAGATCGGCTGATAAACAAAACCAAGAAGTGAGAGAGAAGGAACACCCCCCTTCTCCTCCTCCTCGTCTCACCCCTCCCCCTCGTCCCTTTGGGATGGTCTAGTAGGAAAAGTCACTCAGGAATGGCACCACGTACTTTCAGGAAAGAAGGGGTAAAAAAAAGACACACACAGAGAGAGGTCAGTCAGTGCTACAGCAATGCGATTAACAAGAACAGAAAAAACTTGATCCACCGGTTCCTTAAGAATCGACCAAAAGCTAAGACAAGAAAACTGAAAGAAAAGGGGAGGGGGGGGAGTGGGGAGGGACAGTCAGGGAGAACCCAGCAAAGAACCTAGGCCAACTTCACAGGACTGTTTTTCGCCCTTGGCCAAAAAAGAAAGAAAGAAAAAAATTAAATCTTAATTTCATCTTTCTCCCATACCAGAACTGTCAAAGTGATTTAACTGCTGCCTTTTTACGTGTCATACCAGATTTTTGTTGTTGGTTGTTTTTTTTTTTTTTAATTCCAACAGGATCTGGATATTACCTTCTGTCTGGACAGCTGCAATTTATTCCAGTCTACCCAATCTTTCTTGGAATTCAAGTTAAAACAAAGCAAAACAAGCCCAAATCCATGACAGCTATAGAAATGAGAACTGATTAATCGATTAACATCCCAGAAAAAGATTATAAGGAGGGGACGATAAATTAAAACAGAAGACATCATCTTCAACCAGATTCCCTAAGCGTCCTTTACAGAAATCATTATCCTAATCATAACCACAACCCATCCCTCCCAGAGAAAAATATCTATAGTATTATTATCATTACTGGTTAACAGCAACAAGTCATTTGATCATATCACAGTGCAAAACGAGATGATATATAATTACACTTAACTTTGAAAACACTCCCCCCCTTTGCAAATCAGATACACATATTTATATATAATCTATGAATCAGAAGACAAATAAAACAAGAGCTGTTCTTCACCACGCAAAAGCCAAGCGGAGATTTACCTCAGCAGTGCATGCAGTAAAATAATCCCATCACCCTTTTGTTTGTGTTTACTGTTAGTGTGTCCTCTCTCTTTCTTTCTTTCCTGTGCCTAACGTGTGTTTGTGCACTGCAGTTGGTGGTGGAAACTAAGGCAGTGGAGCTGTAGCTAAGGGTAATCCTGTTTTTACTTCCTCCATCTTCAGCGAGGAGCAGGGTTAGCCCGGGACAGCTGGTCAAACCCCGAGAAACCGATCCGCCGGAGCCCGAGCACATCTCCCCCGCCGGCCGGGCTCGCGCAGACGCCCGCGGGCGGAGGGCGGGCTGGCGGTGGCGGCGGCCGCGGCGGCGGCGGGCGGCCGGGCCCAGGGCGCGGGCGGGCGGACGTGCGCGCGCGCGCGTGTGTGCGTGTGTGCGGGGCCTGGGCGCCTGTGAGTGTGTGTGTGTGTGTGTGTGCGTGTGCGTGTGTGTGTGTGTGTGCGCGCGGGCTGGCGAGGGCGCGTGTGCGCGTGTCTGCGCGCTGGGCCGCTCGGCGCGCTCGGCAATCGATTACAGGACAAGTGCTGCCCCGGCGGCTCCGCGACGCGCGCACTCCCTCGTGCCCACCCGCGCGCCCCGCCGCGTTGCCCCTGGCCCGGCGCCCCCGGACGGCGGAGCCCGCCCCCAAAGAGGGAGCAGGTAACCCGCTTCCGAGAGCGCCTCCGCAGCCCCCATCCACTCCCCCCCGAGTCACAGTAAATCTCACGTTTTCTGCCGGCTCGGAAGGAAGAATTGCAACGGCGAAGGGAGGTTCATTTCGGCCTCGTGAAGTTTTCTTTCAAACTGGGATTTGTGGTGAGGCCGGGCGAAGGGAGCGGGACCGCGATCCAGGCGCGCGGCGCGGAGCTCCGGGATCGGCGTCCTGGCCGGAGTCTGGGTGTGCGCGTGGACCCACCCACTCAGCTTCGCAATAAACTGTGCGGTGCGATTCCAGAAAACGGCACCCGGTAGACCAGGACACGAATCTGGATAGAGGGGTCCTCGGGAATGGATCGAGAAGGAAAGTCAGGTCTGAGATGAAGTTCAACTATTACTATTTTGAAAGTGCTTTACAGTGCAAGTTTAAAATTAGAGTGTTTACTTGCTTTTTCTCCACCAGGCATGTGCCACATACACCAAAGTCAAAGGAAAGGGCGAGGGTCCAAAAAGTTGTTAGGAGTAAAGTGTTGCCCATCAGTTAGTGGTAGCACAGCTTTTGTATTTGGGAAGAACTTACATGGATCGTCATGAGAAAAACAAATGTATGTTCTTTCGACAGATAGTAGCATTTAGCATCTTTGTTGACCACACTTGCAAAAAGAGGGAATAGAGACTAGTATAATTAAAGGGAAAAGGAAAATGAAAGGAGCTGAAAATACTGAACTGTGTAGTCTGGGTGGCTTAAGTTTGAAAACACATGGAATTATCAGGACTGCCAAACGTCATTTCTGAGAAACCATATCGCAGATTGTGAAGAAAACCATTGCTGAAAGAGTAGAAGCAGGCAGTGTACTCCTACTCCTTTCAAGAATCCCAGAAATCGTTGCTGAGGTTTTTTTTCTGCTGAGGAAACAGAAATGATACACTGAAAATAAAATCATCAACTATTTCTTAGGAACAACTCTGTACGTCTGGGAAATTTGGGATAACGTCTTTTCTTTAGATTTTGGGTTGGGGAAGGAACCCACTAAATAATGGATGCTATCTGACTTGTATCATGCTGTATTTAAATTTTTTAATGAATTATGTTTTAAAAGTTTATTTTATATCTTGTATTTATTAAACAACAGTTGTATCAATAGGCTCGTTTTTTTTTTAATTATGGAAAATGATATTTGGTGCCGTGCCACAAACAAAATTTAAAAACCAGTTTTCATTGGAGAGCAAATCATTTGGGTTCAGGCTGGCAACAACTTTATGATGATTTTAAGAACACCTGTGAGTTATATGTTGTAAAGCGGCATATTTTTTAACCTATCTGTCAATTACCTAACTAAAAGTAATTTTCTTAAAATCATATTCGGGAAACAACAAACATAGAACTCCACAAATCATTTTAACCATCTCAATAGATAGCAGAGATTTTAATCTTAAATTAGCACAGAAAATTGCATTGTTACTCATAGTATATAAATTCCCCATATACAAAGGGTAACAAAACTTTTCTAAATTGCCATAAACTGCCCTCTTAAAAATTAACTGTTTTTATTAAGTGTCTGCAAGTTTATGAATGTCCTTAGAAAAGATGAATTACAACATATTCAAAATTAAGATGAAATATCTGGATAGTTCAAGGAATTTAATTCTCTAATAGAAGAGGATTCATTGTGAAGTCTTAAGGAATCATCCGCAAGTTCCCCAAAGCTACCACAGTAGATGTAGTCTTTGCCTCATTAGAGCTTAATTTAGCTCCCTTGAAAGCCTATCCTTCTGGTGAGTTACTTTCATTGGCTCGCTAATCACCAGAGGCACACTCTCTCCCTCTAGTGGCTAAGTATTCAGACACTTGGCATTTAGTGGCCTTGACTCCCCAAGAATGGGAGATTTGGGCAGGGGGTAATGTCTCCCAAATTTGAGAATGGTAAAGATCTCATGACCATTTGCCAGAATTAGACAATTTGGCAAACATTCCCCTCTTAACATCATATGTTCCTCTCTCATTTGCAGATCATGATGTATCCACCTGACCCCAAAGAAGTCAAGATTATGTTTACATACTAAGACTAGGGGTTCTAGTTCTCGTCTGGAGTCGAATTATCCTGGCTCTGAAACTCACAAGTCCACTTTTGGGAAGGAACCTTTGTATAAACTGTAGTCATTCACTTTGTTCTCGGTTTTTCTCAACAGTATTTTTATAGCAGTTAGAGTATATCTGTATTTCCAGCCTTTGCCATAACTGTACACATTTTTAAAGTACATTCATAGTTATACCGTGCAGAAAAATGTATCCCCAGAAAGTGCAGTAGCATATTCTTTGGCTACAGTATCCAGGGATAGTTAAATATTCACTTTGGGGGTGGGGTGAGGAGGTAGGATGAAAACATATCCCACCCTAATCTTTTATCACAGAGCTGGTTCCTCCTCCTTTCCGACCCAATTCTACAGACACTGCACCTTCCCAGCACCAACCCGTATCTTAGCACTTGTACGTTTCCTTCATCAGACAGCTTGTAAATATGTTATTCATTTGTGGAGTTTTTAAAAGAAAATCTGTCCCCGCCACTGGAAGGTCGTCTTTTTAAGGGCAGGAATTATGTCTGTCCTGCTAAGTATTATTTTCTCAGAACTAACACAGTATTCAGCCCAAGGTGGTTCTCAATAAACATTTACTGAATGGATGAACACAGAGCTAGTCACACACTCACTGTGCTAAACTCCTATTTCAAAGGCCAAAAAGGGTAGGACATCAAAGATTCACTCTAATTCTCAGAAGAATTTAGTCAATCTTGGCTACAAATAACCTAACCAGGTCAGTTCTGTCTTACGACCCATGTGAAGAAAGTGAAGTAAGGTCTTAAGTCTAAGTTTTGCAAGTGTTAAGTAGTAAAGATGGTTAAAATAATTTTGAGTATAATACATTTATGTGACCCCTCTGTTTCATAAACAAATTATTTCATGTTAATACCTGATAATTCATGAACCAGGCTGACTATCAAAGCAAGCAACAGAGTTAATTCTATAACCAGCAAGTGCAATTAACAAAAAGTTTTAAAAGGCAGTGTAGCTAAAAGGTATATTATGAAGTATTACTTTTATTTTCTTCAGATGCTTTATTTTATCTATTTTAGATTTAAAAGCCCTTGTATCCTTTAAAGGAATTTGAATAAAAGTCCACTTTTGTTTATTCAAGGAATTAACTTTATGTTCTTAAGTTTGTTTTTAGCAGAGAGTAGGAAGGGACAGTTTGAAACATTGCAATATTTTCCTAATATCGAAGAAATTTTTGGAAATGAATTACATATTGATTTTTTTATCTTGATGGCTGTATTGTGCTAGGTATAGAACATAATCAACCAGAGTAGATGCCCTAAAATAACGTGAATCTCTGAAAAAGTTAAATTTACCAAGCACACATAGGCAAAATGTTTGAAAACCAATTACTGGTTTTATTTTTGTCAGGTGGTGGTGTTCCCTTTGAAGTGGTGTTTCTTTTTAAGCAGGATATGGAACAATGGTCTCACTTTCTCCTGTCGACCTAGATTGGCGCTATGGAGAAGCAGGGAAGCCATAAATGGAACCATAGTTTCAAAGAAAACATCCCAAGATGCCAAATCCATTTCAAGAGTAAGATGTAGTAATACCTCCCAACTTTGCCTCTGTAACTACATTGAGAGTGTGGGGTCTATCCAGCTGGCGTGGGAGTCCCACATGGTAAGGGTCTTCTCATTCCATCCACCTTGAACAATAATGTCTTTTAACAGTTCTTAAGAGTGTCACTTTGCAATTAGATAAGGCTCTTGTGCAAATACCCAAGTCCCTAGAAGAAGTAACATTATGACTTAAATTCACACTTTGATAGAATAATATCAGATTTCTTCCAGAAAGATGTGGAGCAGATGATAAGCTATCTTTATCCCAAATGAGAATTATAAATTGTGGGAGTTAACTTAGACCAAGGTGGTGAAGACTGGAGAGGTTTCTGAAAAAAAAAAAAAAATCAAAGCACACATTTTCAAAGATGTCAGTAAAATCTTCCATAGTTGCTTAAAAATGTGTTCAACATTTGAGAAAAGGAGTTCCATTAATGCAAAAATGAAGGAACGTTGAGCTGGGTCACGCGCAGATATATGATGCTCAAAAAAAAAAAAAAACTCTAAGAGGCATGGAGAAGATTCTTCTAAGAAACTCTAAAATCATCAAACACAAAAAGTATAATGAGGTTATTGGAAAGTGTTAGGATGAGAAAAGAAAAATATGATTCAACTTTTTGAAGACACAGTTCACAAATAAAAGGATAACTGTAAAAAGAGAGCAAATTGTCTTGTGAGCACTAATTTAGATAAGAGAATAATAAACACCCTCTCAAAATAGAAGGAAAACCAAAAATCATCATTTGACTTTGGAATTGGGATGTGATCTTATGGCTGACTAGCCTTAAGATCTATAATCCCAATGGTTGAATTCTGCTGGAAGTAGAGCCTAAAGTAGACTGATGGCAGGTTGTATCAGTGGAAATATTTGGTAGTTAAACCAAGGAGTATCAGCCTGTTTTTTTTTTTTTTTTAATCCTGTGAAAAACTCATGGAATTACATGCCCAGTGTTTGTGAGAAGCCTCAACTCTTTATAAACCAAAATTCTTTCGCAGCCCAGCAAAGTCTAATCACATGGATAAACCATCCTATATAGACCAAAGAAAGTAGAACTCATTAACAACAGAAAGCGAAGGAAAGAATCCAGGGATTCAACCTTTCTCCTTTTTATAGCCAGATGGTGGCAACCTAGGGAATAAAAGCCATACAGGGATAGAAATGGGGAGCCATTTCCTGCTTGATGACTCTGAAAGAGGGCATGTGGTATGGAGGGAGGGAAATGAATCAAAGAAAGGTCACTGACAGGTAGTAAAGTCATATGTCACCTCCCCCAATTTTCATGACTTGTGGTTTAGAGAAAGGTTAGCTTAAAATAGAGGTTAGTGTGGCATTCTGAACTGTCCCGAGACATGATATAGGAAGGTGAGAATAACACCATCAGGATCTCTCCCCCAGTAGCGATGTTCAAGCTGCAAAAAGGTACTAAAAACTTGACGTCACGGTGAGGTACCAGACACCAGGGAAAGTCCCACCTAGTAGACTAAGGATATCATCAGGACTCCTATAAACTCTATTCCAGAAACTGCTTCATTGGAAGACTATAGTCTTGCAAGTATACTATTTTTGAGAAATAAATCCTCAGACAGAATGTATAAGACTTTAATGATACAACTGATTTCAATGAAGTTGGAGTAGCAGTGGGACTAGGAAAGCCATATATATTATTATCATCCCCATAGGCATTTATTTTATGCCAGGCATCATGATAAGCACATTACATGTATTATCTCATTTAAGCCCACAGTCATTTTCAAGAGAAGTAATATTATCTCCATTTTTCATATGAAGAAATTAAAGCTTAGAGACATTATTATCTGGTCAAGCATCCCACATTGTCAGAGCTGGACTCAAAGGTATGTTTTAAGTTCTAGAAAGCCCATGGGAATAACCATCAGGCTACACAGTCTCTTAAACAGCCAAATATGTTATCAATCATACAGACCTCTTGATGTAGTTAAATCCAGCCCTTTGAGTAACATAGTGTCCAACACTGAGCCGCTTGAAAGGAAAACTAAATGTCCACGGTGTTCTTAAGAGGTTACTCAAATGTGGTATCAGCATAGAACTCTACCAAATCCAGAGCCTATTTGTGTGTGCAACATGCTGTATTTCACATCTAATATTTTAACATCAGATATTCATCTGTACCTACCCTGAGCTCTTCTGAACAAGTGACTGATGAGAGAACCACTGAGGGTGGATTAAAAGTTAACTACCCTATAAAGAATTGAGTAAAGAGATATAAACAAGAACTTAACTTTAAATTCTGGGTCACCAAGCATATTTGTACATTTTCTCTCAAAGGGGGTCATTTCTGATTCATTGCTCCAAGAAACATAGCATCAAACTCCTCCCTTTTGTAGACTCACTTCACCTGTGTGTGCAAAGAATGAATGACTGACTTTCTGTGGTGAACATGGTGATTTTAAATAGCTATGGTGTTCTTAAATGACATTTTGGATATCAAGAAACATTTTTTTCTTAAGTGGAGAGCAGTTCTCAGTTTATAGTAGAGGTCAATTTGGACATTTGCTAGGATCCATTAAGTGAAGCCTGTGAGATTAGAATTTTTATCTCAGTTTTAATTTACAAATACAGTGAATATTGAAGTAGATGAATAAAGCTATATTATTTTAATTAGTTATTTTCCATCCCTGTTTGCATAAGTATACAAGTGACATATGTATTCTCTCAATAGCAGAGTTTCCCCCTCCTCCCCCCCCCAAAAAAAAGAAAAAATACTTTTATTGGGGGAAATTTGCTTTAGGGTATTTTTGAATAACCTGTTCTAATTCAGAAGAGCTTCCCAAAATGTCATGAAATAGCCAAGAAATGAAATGAACAAAGGGTCTGGTATGTTCATAGTATGTTCTTAAAATAATTTCCTAATATTTATATTAGAGAATGAATGCTTAACAGAAGACTAGTTAAATATTTAGGAATCATCTTTCTTCACAATGTAACATGAATTAGAGAACTCTCTAATCTTTGGGAATATTGCCTTCAGAGATCATTCCTGATGTGGAGGTGGACACTGCAGGCTGTAAGACTTGGAACCACTAGGCAGTTTATCATACACAGAACCCCTTGATCAATCCCAAACCCAACATTAGCAGCTTTGTAATATTTTCACTCTCCATGTCATTTTCCTGTGTGGAGGAAATAGACTTGGCAATTATATTTTTCTTTAAAAATAAATGATGTTTCTGGGATTTGTACAGCCATGTCTTACAAGTTTGAACATTTTTATTTATTCTTTCAAAGAACAATAGTACACATATGAAGTCAAATTTCTGTAGCCTCACAAGGCTGAAGGCCAGACCTGAACAGTGACGCTCACGAAGGTCATGTGATCCTGCACATGACCCTCGTCCTCTGGCCAGACTGCTCTCCTCACCCTTGGGAATATCATGGACTCAGCCTTTTGCTCCCTTTAGGACTTCAATGGATTATTCCGACTGAGTCAAGCCAGCCTGCCTAAGGAGGTTCATGAGGGACAGCAGCATTTTTGAGATAAGCTGTCTAAAAGGAACCATTCCGAGATCTGAGATGGAAACCAGGAGATCTAAGAAAGTAAGAGAAAGAGATTAACAGCAACAAATGCTGCCCATACTGATGACAGCAAAAAACAGATCAGAGTTGAGAGAATAAGAAGCAAGGCAGTAGAGGCAATGCATGTGGAGCAAAAATGTCTGTGAGTTTGGCTATCAAAGGAAAGGCAGAGGCTAGTAGCTGGAGGAGTACGTGGAGTTGAGGGAAGTTTTGTTTTGTATGTAAGACTTCAGCATTCCTTAATGCTGATGAGAAGGTGTCAATAGCAATTTAGAGACTGAAGAGAGAAAACTGGTGAAGTGAGTTCCCTGGGGGAACAGGAAAAAATTATGTAGAGCACAAGTGAAATAATTAGCTCCAGGTAGGGAGGAGATAACCTCTTGTACTTAAGAGAAGCAAGAAACGATGGGTGCAGATGCAGGTAAGTTCATTAGTTGACATGGTGGGAAGTTGGGGAGGGTTTGAAGAAGATATCAGTGTTACTGAGAGTGAAGGGAAAAGTGACTGGATTCAAAGTTTTAAAAGAGTGAATAAGCTTGAAATAGTTGCTATGAAAAATGTGGGAGAGGATAACCTTAAAAAGTATGGAAAAAATTGATGGGCAGAATAGAGGAACCAGTTGAGGTTGGTGACCACAAATCAGCCAGCAACATGCTCCATGTGATAACTAGAGCTGAGCTCCCAGTGGAGGCATAATCTTGGAGGGAAAAAAAGGAAGCACAACGTGTATCCAGTGTAGAAATTTCACCAGGTGGGGAGCTGGAAGACACTGGATCAAAGAAATTGAGTTTAATTTAAGGAAAGAAGTTGTATCAGTGAATAATTGAATAAGCTACACTGGGAAGGATACTGACGGATCGGGTACTTGACAAACAGGACAAAGTAGAGTGATAGAGAGACCTTGGATCCCAGTGAGATTGAAGAACTTGTATATGAGGGAATGCTGAGTGAGAGATGTAAGTATAGAGGTCTGTGAATAAAAAATTGATATCTCTGCTGGAGAACAAGGCACCAGGATCCAGACTAGAAGTGGAGAAGTTATGGCCCCTGGGAGTTGGATTATCAGAAAAGTGATAGGATAATGATCAGGAGATTATCTTGGGCCTTGGAGAATAGAGGCAGACACTGAGCAAGGTGCCAAAGTCTTTGAAGACTGAGTCCCTGAGAGGTGGCTGATAAATTATAGCAAGGAGGAAGGGTAGTGGAAAAGTAGCAGGAAAAAAAGGAGCATCAGAGGACCTGGAGTTTCATACAGAAGTGTAAATATTCTGAAAAGATGGCTTTGGATTGTATGGTGGATTTTGACCCGATTTTCTAATCCTGGGCTGGGTGAATAGTAGGAAAATGCATGGCCTTCACTTGAGAGGACTATAATTAGGGTGACCGTATCATCTGGTTTGCCAGTAACAACCCTGACTTACACCTGTGGTCCTGACACCATTATTACCAGTGCCATCTTTTACTCTTAAAAGTGCCCTAGTGTCTGTGTTAAGTAACATGTTCACCCTGGCTTAAAGGGGAGCAGCAGGCCCCAAGGGAAATCTCTTTCATTTAGGAAATAAATCTTTTTTTTTTTTAATATGTGAGAAAATGTTGTATGGATTTGCTTGTTTGGTTGGTTGGTTGTTTTGCTTGAGGGAAGAGTTCCAAGGATCACAGTAAGAAAGGTTCGGGTGGGGATGGAGCAGTGGGATATTGAATCAGAGGAGAGGAGTCCGAGTAGTATTTGAATTGAAAGTACAAAAGAGATGAGCTGACCTCAGCTGGAGCTCCTTTCTATTTCAATCTTACCAACTTTCTGACACCTTTAATCTGGAATCAGATGGACAACCAGACCTTGAGAGGTTAAATATGCCTGTTATTATTTATACCTTTATTTTGTGGTCAAAGAGTGTAGCAGTTACTATATTACAAGGTGAAAGTTTCAAGTAAAAGGCCTCTATAAACATTTAACAATATCCAAGTTCCTGCAGATTATCGCCATAAAATGGCTCCTAATTGGGATGATAACTCCTAACACTTGCACTTACGTTTTGAGCGTTCTTTCCCTGGAGCTTTGGCAGATTCAGCTTTCTCTCTGCCAACTCAACTCCATTACTTCCTGCAAAATCAGGGTAAGAAAACAAGGCAGCTTAAGACTTCTGGATCGTTTGAAGGCTGGTTTGTTCATCGAAGTCACTAGATTTTGCCAAGCATTGTACACTGAGAGCTGATGATGAAAGCATTAGAGGACTTAAGTCAGACGACAACACCAAAAAGCAAGCAGAAATTAACAACCTTGCTAAAAGCAAAATATTCTCATGTCTCTAGTCACAGCCATAGGCTAAAATGCACCTTCAAAGACCAATGTAACATGTAACCAAAATGGAACTGAAAATTCTTTTAAAAAGAAAAAAAAAGAAAGAAACAGTCCCACTTTCACTAAATACAGAAATCCCCATGACAACATCTTCATAGGAGACCTTTAAGTCCGTAAGGTCATTTGTATTTAAGTCTGCAAATAATATATGGTAATACAACTGAGGCATAAAGCTTGTCGATATAGCTTATGGAAATATAGATAAAGCCATTTCCCTGAGCGATAGACATTCTTCAGTCATCATGATACATAAATATGTAACTTAAAATGAGTGTTTTTTAAATTCACTTTCTAAAAATATTCATTCCAATTTACAAATAGACTGTCCATAGAAGTCCTTAAAGTAGTAAGCTGGCAGCATCCATTTAAAATATGAATCATTGATTAAAAAATCTATACACAGTTTTCTGAATTACCTCATGATAAGAAGTCAGCCTCACTGCCTAAAACTGTGATTCACAAACTTGTTTTCTATCTCCGAGCCATCCACGTGTTTAATATATTCCTTTTTAGTTAACGTCTTTTCATTGCCTGAGAAAATCCTAAGTTGGGCTCACCCTGTCCCCTTAGCTTCCCACGCCATCCTAGAGGAATATCAGAGTATTGCAAGTGTTGTAGCAATTTGAAAAATATTTCCTATAAGTTTCTTTAAAATGTCAGGCCATATATTTAGAGGATCATAACCAGCATTTAAAAAAATGAAATAGAATGGAAATGAATAGAAATCACATATAACAGGGATTAATTAAAAGGTTAGCTAATTACACAGATAACACATATTTATCTACTGGCTCACCACTGAAAATGTATTTTACCCCCAGTGGATTGCATAGTCAAAAGAAGGGAGAAAGCTACTGTTCAAGAAAATAAATCAAAATGAGGTGTATCATTTCATTGAAACATTATATAGCATTTATATACTACTACATATATCAACATGGATAAAATCCAAAATGTGTTGGGTGAAATGAGCCAATTATAAAAGGATTCTTACATTAGTTCTTAAAAACATTGGAAACAATATTATGTATAGTTTACTTACATAAATATATGCAGTAAAAGTATAATAAAAAGGAAAAGAAAGACATCACTTTCAGAATAGCAATAACCTCTGGGTTGAGAGGGAGAAACATGGAGTGTATCTGCAATGTTTGATTTTTTTAATAAACGAAATTCCAGAATTCAGGAGACCTTTGTACTGTTTTTCTCTGATTGATTCACTCATTTCTCTGATCTTGGCTTCTTCATATATGAAATGAAAGGATAATTCCAGTGAGTGATCAAAGTATCCAGGGAAAAGAAGAAGTGGAATTATGCAATGAAGATGTGTTTTAATCATATAATACTCAACCCATAGAACTTAAATATTTGATTTCTCAGTGTTAACTAGCTAGTTAGTGGTAGAACTCTAGATAGACGCAAGATAGCTAGCAAGATAGCTAGATAGAGACAAGTCATCTAGAATCAGTCTTTCGTTTTCTACCATTTAACTCTGCCTTTGATGAAAGATAAAAAGAGGCATTTTATATAGGAAGATAAAGTCAGGAGATCACTATTAACCTCATCTTTACCATGTGAAGTGGGCCTAGTCACCAGTGGTTCTTCCAGAGCTGCTGAAGGAAAGAATGAGTGCTTTGAAAAGGACAAAATTAACTAAACATGTATGTATTTATTATTAAATGTTAAAAGAAGTTAAGATCACTGGTTTCAGGTGAACTTTCAGTTTAGTTTAGCCATGCCTTATCTTAAATGATTGATAGTAACCACATCTGGTCTTCTTGTAGTTCTTTGATTTATAAATTGAAAAACAGAAGTTCTGTTCAAGACTGATTTCTTTGGGGGTCAGGGTATAGCTCAAGTCATAGAGCATGTGCTTAGCATGTCCAAGGTCCTGGGTTAGCACCCTGGTACCACCTTTAAAAATAAATAAATAAAACAAATTACCCCCCAGAAAAAAGAACATAAGAACTGAGAAAATAGACATTAAAAAAGAAAAAAAGACAGATATCTGGATACTGTTAAAAATTGATTATTGATTGATACCTCTGTCAGCAGCCTTAAGTGAGTAGGCCATGTGACCCAGGCCAAAGTCCATAATAACTTGCACGTGTTAAGAAGTAAATGTACGCATGCGCTAGTAGCATGAGTCAGCATTATGAACACTACGCATGCGCCACTAGCGATATAAAGGAACAAGTGCGTACACCTGAGGCGCACGCCACGTGCTTGTACTGCAGTAAAGTGCTGTTTTGCTCCATGTTGGCTCCTCGTGCCTTCTTCCAGTTGGGCAGCTCACCTCCTGGAATCCCTGTTCAGACTCCCTCGGCTGACAACCTCCTAAGAGAATTCAAATGCAAGTAAATCACAGAACAATAAGATGATATATAACAAAAAGAAAGCAAAGGGGAAAGAAAAAGCATCAAGAAATTCTGTTTACAAAAAAGCTGCAATTGAACACAGTTTACTTCTGAACTCTTAACAACCAGGCAAAAGAGGAAATGCACTACAGGTTACATAGCTCTGACTGTCTAGGAAGCTGTGAGATCACCAACCCAAACCTACGCACAGAATTCCCCAGCTCAAGGCTCAAGAGGAATTTGACCCAGGTGATACTGACAAAAGTGTCTGTCATTTGTGGTTCAATGACCAACAGCTTTCAATCCAGAAGGCCTAGGTCAAATCCCAGCTCTACACTTACTGTGTTACTTAACAATTGGACAAGTTTCTTAATCTGTTTCCTTATCTGTTAAAAAATGGATAGTTAATAATACAACTTAACTCATAAGTTTATTTTTTAAATAAGGATTAGATGAGGTAATATTAGTAACTGATCAAATCAAAGCTGAGAACATCTTCCTGATAAAGGTTGTATTGTGTTTCTTAATAAAGCAGGCAAATATTCTGAATGATAGTTTTGCAAAGGACATCCTTAAATCAATGTGATTGCAGCTAGTACAGTAAATTATTTTAGTGACATAAAAGCTGACCATTGCTCCATACTTTGTTTCTATTGATTTCCTTCCCAACATTTTTATCTCTTTCCATTTTAGTAAAAGAAGAATCAGAAAAATAAACATATTCTCTGCCATGTGGATCAGAATACTCGTATCTCATTCTTGCTCTTCAAAATGTAATCCTCCGAATAAAATAAGGTCAAATTCAGATTTTTTTAGTATGGACCTCAGCCAACTAAAAATTAGAGCATCTGTGTGTGATTGCCTAGAAAAACCTCATCTAGCAACAAACAGCTAAACTAACCCATGCTTATGTCAGGGATGCAAAGTTTATGACGATTTCCAAATTTAAGTATCTCCCGCAAAGAGAAAAAACTATCAGTTGTTGTTTCTTTACTCTTGTTGGGAGTCTTTAAAATGGAAAATTTTGACTTAAACACTTTTAATGAAGTTAAAGCTACAAAAAAACTGTTGACAAAAAAATCTTTCCATATGAAAGACAACATAATCTATCACATTTTATTCATAAACAGTTTTAGTTCTACTGAATCATTAAACCACACTTTGTATTTGTGCCCCTGATCTATGCTGCTACCTTATAAATACGTGTTTTTTAATTTCATTTAGGTTAACTTAGCATCTACTGTCTATATCAATAATTTTATTTAATTCACAAGAAAATATAATTTTTCACGCATGTGTATCTTATCTCCCTTACTATTTTAGAGTCATCTTAGAGAAAGACTGGGTCATTTTTTTTAACATCCTTATTTTTCAGTACAGTGATTTGCACACATTTGGTACTATCTTTGTTAATAAAAAAAATCATAGAGATGGACTCCTTCATCAATAAAATATTATAAAATATTCCAATGCTGCCTAGCCATTCATTCATTAAAAAGCCCTTTTAATGCAATTTCCTTTTTATTTTTCTATTTTCAAATATCTATGCCTTTTAAAAAACTTTAGGCCTTTGAACCTGGCTAAATGAATCAAGCTATCATTGCTCTTTGCAGTTATTAAATAGACATCTCTGGTTTCTCCTGAATCTTTACAGTGTTTATAAAAAGCCTGTCTCTTAAGTGTTTTTAGTCCTCTTTGTTAGAAGTTATATTATCATATTATTTCAGTTATCAGTGTACACCTCAAACATTGGTGTCCATTTAGAATACTGTATTCATATTATGTACTTTAAAAAAGTGAGCTTATGTCTTAAAATAGTATATGACTTCAGTATGATCACAGAACTAAAACTAGGATTAAAGTCTAGCTTTCAGAAACACCTGTTACCTATTCTCAATTTCTTTTAACTCAAGCAGGAGAACATGGTGAACTTTTAATTTTTAATCTTTATTTTTATTTGTTTTTCTTTTATGTAATTCTAGTATTTTCATTTCTCAGTGAAATTGACAAACTCAATTTTCATTTGAGTGAAAATGAAGAAATTACTTTGGACATTAAATTGAGAGTAAAATCACATGTATATGCTACCACTTAATAGTAATGCAGAATTCTAGCCTGTTAAATCTTTATGTTTTCACTTAAAAGATTGTTCTACAGTAGAATTCTCTAGGAGCAATATATTTCAGGAGTTGCCAGAATTGTTAATTTATCTCCTTTCCACTCAGTTCACATCTCTCATTTAGCTATATAAGAATTAACATTTTATTGGTAAATCCATGTTGCAAGTTGGATGGAGAGTTTTTTATTGCAAGGAATGAGAACTTTATTATAATTAATTCACTTTTATTATTTAAACTTAGATTAGTTCTAAGAAATACTTGAGGATACTGTGGGAGTCTGATATGAGAATCTGAAGAATTAACTTGGGAGGGTATCAATGATAGTCAAGGTATGGGATTAAATTCAAAGTGATGTAATGAAAGCATTGTAATATATTTTGACACGACTCATTCATTTGATATATTGTTTATCATATCTATGTATTTCAGGAGGTCATAGTCATAAACTTTGAATATCCTTTTTAAAAATCTCTGATAATTGAATGAAATTAACTGTGATGTGAAATAATAAAATTGTAAAAAAAAGTACTATAGCTTGAAGATTATTAACTATTACTGAGCTTTGATTCTTTACTCAAAGTTGATACGTTGCTTCCCATCGCCATGGACAGAATGTGTTTCAGAAAAATTATCCAATATATCTTTTAATAAAAGCCAGAAGATCTTTTGAATAGAATTAATAAATATTGCTTAGATTTATTTTTAACAAAGCAATTTTTATCAAGACTTGTCTAGCCAAGTAAAATAACAACAATAAGGGGAAAATCAGAATCTCTCTCATTACCTGCTTCTATAATTGTGCATGCATAAAGTGTGCTTGAAGCCTTTGAAAGGAGAGATTGTGCAACTTGAATACTAATTTTTTGAGTACTGTAATTTCACGTCTGCTCTCCATGTTCAAGCTGGTTGTGCTTTGAGGAACAGCTGAAGCTTTATGGAAAACTTTGTAAAACATTCTATTTAGAAGTGATTCTTTTTCTTTGCATTATGTGCTCTGTATTTTATTTTGAGAACATTTGTATGCAGACAAGATCTTTGTTTCTTATAAGCACATCTGCTCTTGCTGCTTACAGATTACAAGAAGTCATCATCCTCTGTGACATCATAAGCATTTCCATGGCAATCTGTTTGGCTTGCTTTTTTTTTTTTAATATAAGAAAAAGTTGCAGAATGTCAGCAGCAACAAGGTGTTTATCTCAAAACACATACATGGTAACTTCCCAGTTTTCTGCCCCCACTTCATGTGGCCTGCTCATTGCAAAGCACCAAAGATTTAGCCTATTGCATTTAATTCCCTTAAATTCCACAAGACTGTCAATTCCAGTTATCCACAATTTAGAGAAAAAATAGGATGCCTGGGGAAACGAAATCTGCCTCATCACATGGCTTGGCGGGTGTCAGTTCAATGAGGGAGGAAATCCATGAGACCTTCGTGTTTTATGTTCTACAGTAAATAATGACATAGATTTGAATAGCAGCTGGAAGGATCCTGAAGCCCTTTCCTTGAAATGATTTTATGAACCGTCTACATCCACTTAGCCTCTTCAGTGCTGTCACTAATGTGATGAAATGTAGCCACGAGAGATCTCAGAACATAATCATTTGGATGTTGAGCCAAGACTAGTAAAGAAGACTGGAACTAGGAACAGACTTTGTGGCATGTCCTACTTACATCAATATTTGTCAAAATCATGAGCTTTTAGTCACAATAACCAAATAATCCATAAGAAAATGTTTATTGAGCACTTGCTATGTGCATAATACATTGAAGGTGGTGCACACCTCTGATCTCCCAAGCCCTTCTTTGAGATTAATATCTAATTATTAGCATCACCTTTTTTTTTCCCCAGCACTGCTTAAGTAGTTTTGAATTAAATCCTTTCCCCTCTTATTTAAACTATCCCATTTTATTTTAGAAAGTGTTCATGTTTGACATGAACCACATTAGTTCAGGATACTGGTGAGCTGAGCCAGAATAATTTGTACTGTGTTGAATACTAAGGAAATTTGGAAAGAGAGGGCTCAGAGGCTGTCTGGACAAGCTTGGATTCAGCATGACAGCAGTAAGATACATGATCCTGGACCTGCGCATGAAGCAAGTGTCAGTTACACTGGTAGCAAATGCAAAATCGTGAGTCTGAAGACAGGTCAGGAATGAGAAGATGCGCACAAATACTAAGGACAAAGCATCCAGACCAAGGGAAGAAGTCCTCGGGGATTTATATGGGCAAAGGACATAATGGCAGGCAAATGGAAGAAGTCTAAACAGTGGGGTGGGTGATACCGTAGAGGTTCAACTGCATGAATCAGGGACCCAGTCAAGCAAGACTGAGCTCAGACGTAGGTGGTACCAGGGGACAAGGCAGGAACCAACTGAAGAGGGTCTAAAGTGTTAAATGTCCAAATGAGTAAGTGTAGTTTTTGTACGTATTCAGATATTTATTTATTTATTCCCTTGTTCAGTGCCAAATATTCTGACACAGAAGTTAATGAAACTGACAAAGCTGACCTTATGAAACACGTTACACTGGATGAAAAGTGAAGAATTAAGCAGATAAAGGTACAATTAAAATATGTATTACATGTCATGAAGAAAATGCCTCTCCCTGGAAAACAAGAGAAGGAGGACAGCAGAGGATCGTGGGGAAGGTTCCTACAGGCCAGGCACAGAACTGCTGTGCCTCCTTCGCTTCCGCCCACGTTCCACTGGACAGAGCTCGGTCCCGAGGCACACCTAACTACAAGGGAGGCTGGGAAACACAGTATAACCATGTACCCTGAAGGAAAACAGAAATCGATTGTGGTGACTGCAATAAGTGCAATAGTGTAACTATTTATTTAACAAAAAATTCATTTCACTCTTTTTCCCACACAAAGAACTTACTCATCCTCTCCCTAAATGAGCTCATCGAAGACTCCATCCATGGAGTCACTGAGAGACCATGCTTTGGTTGAACCAAAAGCTTATTTTGAACAGAGTGAAGGCAATAACATTCTAAGAAATACAAAAGACCAAGGAACATTATTAGTATATCCTTTTTTTTCTGGCACTACCTTTCCCTGCGTTAGCCAACCACTTACTAAAAAACAATGTGGAAGGAACGGGAAAGGTCAAGCCACCATAGTTCCTTCTTTCATTTCTTCCTTACTCATCAGTGAGCCAAAGGTAGAGACTTATTGAAAGGATGCACAAGCATCGAGAAGCAAAATAAAAACAGTTGGATTAATTGTGTGCATTTCCACTGTTCCGGCAAGCACAAAATGCATATGCATATTCGAGCCACAAAATAAGAATTGTGCAATTTCAGTAATTCCACATTTGAGTTAAATGTTCTCATATTTGCATTTAAAACTGGCATTGCATCATATAAAGATGAATTGCAAAATTAAGCACTTATTTAGAATGACATTAAGTAGTAAATATAAAATATCATGATAAGTCAAAACATGCTGTAGAAGAAAGCATACGGTTTTATATTTTAGTAGCTTTAATGGCAACTCTTCTCAGGCGCGCCACATTTTTATTTTGCAAAGGGCCCTGCAAATTATGTAGCCTTCCCTGGGTCCAGTGATTTATGTCCTTTCCCCAGTATAACTGCAATAAAAGCTTCTAGTCAGAAAAAGGAGGAATGGGATGCACACAGCGGTCCACAGTCCATAGAAATGATTACTCCTTCTAGATAAGGGTTAGAGTTAGGGTTAGGGTTAGCGTTAGATGTGCCAAGATGTGGATAGTTTCTTGTTTTGTCCCTGATTCTGTTTCCTATGGACCTTGGCTCCCCTCTCTGAGAGCATCTCCCTTAACCATTATCATCTGCAGAAATATCTGAGATGGTTGTTAGGGACTATCCCCTCCTTGTGGATTGTGAACCATTCATATCTTGTCTAAGGGTGGTTTTAAGACCGTTTTTAGCCCTGGCTCACAATTTCTTTGGCACTAAAATTTCTTCCAAAAAAATTTTTAGTAAGTCTCTGATCTGTTTGCTTCCAGTTAGTTCTAAGTGCCAAGGTTCTTTACTAGGCATAGTTATTAAACTTGCCTTATTCTTTGTTTCTTTGTCCCTGTGTTTCTCCTTCAATTTAATGGCAGGTGACTTGAATCAATCAGCAACAATATACTATGGTGGAAAAGACCCTCTCTTAATCTGATGTTTACTGAAGGGAGGAGTTACTTGAGAAATCTCACTAACCCTTTGTCATTCAGAGTCATTCTTCTTAATTTCAGATCCCAAAGCTATCAACTTTTTCACCATGGAAGACCCTCGATCCCTGAATTTTCTACTCTCCCAATTCTCCACCTAAGAATCAGCCCAAACTCACCTGAGTGCATGGCTTTCTTGATTCAGGAGTGGCCATCACACTATCATACTGACAGTTCCAGCTACTTTCCCTAGAGCTACAGGCTCGAGAGTTCGCCGTCTGCCTTCCAAGTCCTCCCATGACAGCTTTACTGAAAATTTGCTGGTGCATGGCAGAATTCTCCAGATACCCAGCTCGCTTATTGTATCTTCACCTTCTGCTGGCCAGTCCCTAAACCGATGCTACTTGTTTTGGGGTTTTGTTACAGCAGCAGCACATGTCCAAGTACCAGTTTCTGTTCTTATCTGAAAAGGATAGCTGGTGTAACTAAACACTAAAATCTCAGGGCCTTAGCATACTAAGCTTATATTTTTGTTCATGTAACACATTCTGTGGGTTTATGAGGAGTGACATACAACTCAGTGATTAAGAGAATCAGGCTCCTTCCATCTTACATTATTTCATGTTGTATTAGTTAAACTTATATTTCTAAAAATCTAGGTTTAAATTTTTTTTTGTTGAAGCAATTCAAAGGTCTGTTTAGAAGTTCAGTTTATTTTAATACTTATATTTAATGGCTGTCACATCTGAAAAAGGGCCCCTCACAATCAGAAGTAGAAGCAAACAGAAGAAACATGTATTTGCCTGCACTTAAAAAAGATGATACTCAGTTTTCAATCCTGTTCACAAACTCATACAAAGATTTTTTTTTTGAAACTTTACTTGGAAATTTAAATTTCCATCTTCCTTGTTGTCAATTAGTGGTTCTTACAAACAATCAAAAGATTGACTATTTTGATTTTAACAAATGCACTTCAAACTTAGTGAAATATTTTTAAGCTAGTCAGAAAATTCTGCTATTAAATTTTCTAGGTATGAAGATATGAGAAGTATTTTTTAAATATAGCTGATTTGTTTACATTGTTTAAGCTGTAAAAGTTATAGTAAAAATTATTCCAAAAATCCTCAAAATGCACCCTCCACACCAAAAGTTTTTTTGAAAAGTAAGCGCTATTTCACTCATTGTTAAGACGTTACCTTTACTGTGAGGGATTGATGATTTATATTTTCCTAAGTGTCTGCAAGGCAGTTTAGCCACTGGCTGTCACAGAAAATGTCACCAACCAGAAGCTGAGAGACAAAGGAGCCCTCGGGTGTGACCCGTAGTCAGTCTTTCAGGGCACAGAGGAGAGTGTAAAGGGGTGAAAATAGTCGATGTGGAGGAGCCGATGAATGATATCTGGCACACCCATAAGACCACCCGGTCATATGCATGTAATTGGTAAGAGAATGAAATGAATGAATGAGTGAGAGTACCACTGTCCAGCCCTCCAGCTGTGGAACTCCTACACTTCCCTCAGAAAACTTCATGTTATCATATAGGATAAAAGACTGCTGGAGTCTCTCCGAGCAAATTGAGGAATAAAATGACTTGTCGTATAGGCAGACATATGATCATTTTTATTATTAAAAATCTAGGTTAGAGAGTGTAACTTAATGTGGGAGCCCAATGGGCCAGCTGACAGGACCCCAGGATGAGCAGCCTTATGCACTCAGTCTAGGCATTGCTAAACTGGGGCAGGCCTCCCCAAGAGAGAACTCCACAGGGGTGACACTGACAGCATGGGGTCAGGGGGTGGAGAGACTAAAAATTCACCCAGGAAAGTCCCTTCTGATAGAAGCAACATGTGAGAAAGCAATGTCCCCTCCACCGAAGATCACTTAAATAGATCTAGTGCAGGGCCAGGGTCAACCCACATATTAAATATCAGTAATTTTAATGGATTTCTTTCCAGATAAAAATATATACAAGTTCTAATGTTTTCTTCCTTTAACTGCAAGAGATTTTTCTGCAGACCCCTAAGGGTGCACATTCACCACCTTTGAAACCACTGGGTTAAAGAGTACACTGTTGGACCACTGTTGGCAAGTTTAGTCCTTGCTCAGTTCCTGGTACACATCCTGGCCAAAGGCAGGAAGGATTTCGTACCTTGTTAGTTTGCCTCTAACACTACTTTGACTCTTATCTAGGTGTACCAGAACCAGAGTCAACCCCAGGGCTTCTCCCAGCCGAGTTCAGGCCCATCCTCCACCGAATGTGTTCTCTGGCTCTTTGCGGATAGTTCAGCATCAGCCTGTCACCACTGCTCAGCTCTGAGCTGAGTGCTATTGACAGCATGTCAGCCTTATGATTATATATGAAGGACAACACATTATGTCAATGCACTTAAGTCATCTTTTAATCTGGTATGAATGTTGGAATGACTCTTAATTTTTTATCTGCTTGATTCTTGGCAAATCAAGCAAGAGATTTTAGAAAGAAAAAGAAGAAATATAAGGCAGTTTATACAATGAATGGGATTTTAGGTTCCTACCCAATGGCTTCATAGTAAGAGGATCTAAAGCAACCAGAAGACAGAGGGAGACAAATGACATCAATCCATCCTTCTATCTTTTTTTGACAGGAACCATTTTTTAAACAAATGTTTAATTTTAGAACAGTTTTAGATGTATGGAAAAACACTGCAAAGATAGCGTAAAGAGTAGGCTGTATAATTTCTCACCCAGCCCCAAACCCATTAAAAAAAAATTATTTTGCTTGTTTATTTGCTTAGATTGGTTTACTTTTTATTCTTTGAAATCATGTTCATTTAATGTCACTTCAGCAGATCAGGGAAATAATTCCAATATTTGTGTAAGGAGATACCACTGCTATATTCCAGGGATTTCAGGTAACAAAAACACCCTGCTGAGTTAGAATAAGAATTCAGAGCTATGACCTATGGCCTCCTTAAGAAGATTTAGGAGAGTTTAAAACTGCCCCTCTGGGCAAATATTTTAGGAGTTGATGAGCATTCAGCTTCATTTAAGACACAGCTTGTCATCAATACACCCAAGAGACTAACAATTTCTACTTACTGCTTAATGAGAGATAGTGAGCCTGGAGTCTACTAGAGTTCCTTGCCAGCCCTGGAACAGAAAGGAGAATCATTCTGAGGAGTAGACCAGTCTTTCTAGGAAGGTCACTAGTTTGTAGTAGCTTCGAAGCTTGCTGTCTAATAGCCCAGAGAGAAGAATGAATGAACTCAGGATGAGGGAGTGTTGACTGCCCCTTTTCCACTCAAACCTCATGCCTTTAAAATATGAACTACTTGGGGGCAGAGGTCCTGATTCTCCATGTAGAAATTATGCCTGACAAATAGTTGGCACTCAATAGATATTTGTTGATTGACTGACTCCAAATAAACTTGGTTAATTCTTATTTGTATAAAGAGTAAGAAGAGGCTACTGAATTGTCAACATGAGAGAGAAGCCCTAAAAGGAAGAAATTCATGACTTTGCACCATATTTTTAAACATTTGGCATCTGTAGGGAAAATGCACCCATGGTCCAAGAAGCAAACAAAATTTAATAGCCCCTGCATAGAACATGAAAACCATTTCTCACTGGAATCTAGAGTGTTTGAATATTTGAGTGTAGTTGAGAATGGCCATTGGCTAAGAGGAGAGTGGACACAGAAAGGCTTGTCAGTAGAGGTCGATGGTGCTGACCACAGCTGGTGATCGCAATGGGCTCTCATCTCCACAGAAGATTCTCATTACCTAGGATGCTTTTGTATCTACTTGTAGTGGGGCATGAAACTTGGTGTAAGAAAGATTCTTCTTTGGACAGTTCTCATTGTTTTACATTATGAGACTTGAGGTCTTTGCAAGCTACCTGTTGCAAAACATGTATCCTCATATTTTGTGTAATAATGATTGACATGCTGTAGGCTCAGTGTGCACCAGGGGAGAGTATTTTTCAGTTCTGAGGTAGACACCACATGGCCACATAGTAATCCCTTAGAGTGACAGGTCCCCATTATATTATGGATATCTGATAATAATAATATTTACTATTTATTGAGCACTTACTAAGTGCTCAGCAGAGTGTG
Organism: Camelus dromedarius; assembly: GCF_036321535.1. NCBI lineage: Eukaryota > Metazoa > Chordata > Mammalia > Artiodactyla > Camelidae > Camelus > Camelus dromedarius. Next base: position 62,365,625 of record NC_087439.1, on the reverse strand, counting down.
AAATACTTTGCTCTAGTCTTAAAAAAAAAACCCATATGGTTTATAGTATTACTATCTCTATTCTAAAGATGAGGAACTGAGACTCAGAGAAAAGTTAAGAAACTTGCGCATTTTCACAATTCTAATATGTTTGGACTGAAACCTAGATTTTGTTGATTCTAGAGCCCACATCACTCTGTTAAATTCATAGAAAGCATAATAAAATGAACTGTGGTGCATTCTTTTTACATTGTTCCATTACTTTGTTACGATACAATGTAATTTAAAAACAATGTAGTATAGCCGTATGAATGGGGGTTTACTGCCTTAGAGCCAAGTTATTCTTCATTTACTTCATTCATCTGTTCTGTACTGTGCCCTCCTTATGAACTTAGCACTGTATAGAGGATACAAAGAAACATAAGACACAGAGCCTACGCTCAAGGCTCTTGTGTTCCGGAGAATAAGAGCCCATACATACACATGACAAATTAAGTAACTGTAAAATCTACACGATAAGTTTCCAAATGAGTTGTATAGACACGTGCCATGGGAGTTCAGAGGGAAAGGGACCACCATGTGCTTGAGTGGGCACAGATGATCTTGTGGAGGTGGAAGCTGAATGATTCCTTGGAGAGTAAGAAGGATTTGGATAAATACAGAAGTAGGAGTAGCTTACTTCTGTACCTACTTCTTCCTGTAGGAAAGAGGGTGAACAAAGATTACAAAGTAAAAACAATCAATGATGTGTCCATGGGGTAGTAACTAAACAAGTTTAACTAGAAAGTTTAATTTGTACTGGGGAACAATAAGAGAGAAAATGAAAATTAGAAGCATGTAAGGAAAGCCTCAACAGGCCAAAGTTTTCCCCTTGTGGGGCAGGAGAAGTAATCTGTGGCTTAGAAAGTTGTAGCAAGAAGGGTCAAGGGGATTGGGTGAAGTGCAAGGGATCAAATGACTAAGCTCCGGATGGAGGGAAAATAAAGAGCAGGTACAGTGGGAAAGGGACAGGTGGTAGATAAAGTTATGGTCAAAGAGGGTGAGGATAAATACTGAAATATTGTTTAGTCTGAACCCTATGAGAATGCCATCTGCAAAGAATTGGCGATGTTGGCAGGGAGCCATTGTAGAAAAGACATAGCTTAGTGGATTTAACGAAAGCAAAAAATTTAACTATATAATATAAGCATTCAACAATCAGTTTGAAATTGTTGAGGATGGTACCCAGTTTTAAATACAAAGGGAAAAAACTAAGCCTGATTCTGAAATTCTAAAAATAAAAAGGAAGAGTTAGTGTTTCTTGGGGGGAGGGTGGGTAGAAGCAGAGAGAAAAAAGGAAGTGCAAAAAGGTCAAAAAGTGGTATATCTGGATTTTCTAAATATCAAAGGAAAAAAATGGGAATTATAATGGTGAGTTAAAGATCTGGAGACCCAAGAACTAGTCAATTTCTATTTTCCCCATTGAGTGATAAGAGGAAGGGCAAACCAAGGAGGAATCTTTACTAGAGACTAAACATATGCTGTGGTATTTTCTAAAAAAAAATAAATAAAATCCAGTCTTGCTTAAGGGAGTGGGTGATGAAATAAGGTCAGAAGACAATGACTTTATTTCACTTTTTGGGTGACAATTATACATACAAAGCCGTGTAAGGAGAGTTGAAATAAATACAAGTTTTTAGAAGATGTAGTAGACAGAATGGACTCACTGTGGGAAATGGAAACAAAGAATGATAGAATCAAATCTGAGACTTAGCAAGATGTTGTGGAGGAGCTCTGGACCTCAGACGTTCATATGATGAAGAGGAATTAGGGTAAGCGGTTAGTGCAGAGGCTTCTGAAGAACATTAGAGGCATTTCCAGGGACAGGATATCAGGAGAGATAAGCCTCTCCACAGTCATGTACACACAAGGGTCAGCTTCAGTATTTAGCATAGAATGTTTCAGTTTTGGAAATTTTGACTTTGAGAAGTCTCTTGGGCAAGCAAGGAATGAAGGGGAGATTCTTTATGAGATGCAAGAGCCAAAACAATTCTGCCTCTAGGAATACCATTCTCTGTATGAAACTAAATTGACTCTGGGGGACTTGAATAACTGACTTTTCATTGCTTCTTCACTCCAGAAAATTGAATATAATGATGTCCTTAACTTACTAAAAGATTTTGAAGTGCGCCCTGAAATCATCAAGAAAAAATGGATTATTATGTATGTGTGTCTTGTTCTTCAGTGGTCACCACAACTGCTGTTTCTTTTAAGAAGGCATTTGCATGGAAAGGAGGGTGTGTATGGAATGCATGGAGTGAACTGGAGTGGACAGAGTCGGTTGCCACCTGGTATTCTTTCTCCATTACCCTCATTGTCTAGAAGCCCCATGTTTTGAGTGAAATTAAGCTTGTCTAACCTCTTTAAGATTGGACTCTGATTAGCTGATACTAATCTGAGTGAGGCCCCCTTAAGTGGAGATTGGTCCATGGACAGTGGGTCATGTGAATCAGGACCTAAGCCAACTGAATACATGGAATTCCCCTGGTCAGAGAGATTGGCCAAGAGTCAGTAGAGGACTTACGTAGTTCAATTCGATGGAAGGCCTAGACTTTAGTTACTATTTGGGGCAAGAATTTAGTCAATCCATCATTCTCTTACACTCCTTCACTCCCACCCTCACTGTGGTTATTGGTAATTTGGTAACCACAAGGTTAACTGGCCTTGGAATAAATTTTCCGCATTAGAAAGAAAACTGGAAAGAAAAAGGAACTGCTCCTTGGTGAATACCATAGAACTGCTGGATCAAGCCTTGCCTGCAACTTCTACTACAAGTGATATTCTGATTTTGTGAACCAATAAATTGCCTTTATTGTCAAGTCCAGTCAACTATCATAACTGAGACACCTTTCTGAATTACACTTGTACTCATCTACTAAAATAATTTATTTTTCCCATGTATTTGAATCTCAACATAGGCTTTCTTTCACTGAATTTATTTGCCTATATTTCTTATCTTTCTGCACAATTTTTGAGCTCCTTGAGGGCAAATACAGCAATTTACATAGTGCCATGTTTCTTCTAGCTTTCAGAGTACTGCTTGGCATTTAGTAGTACTTAATAAATATTTGTACAATGTATAAATCAAACTTGTGAAAATGTGCATTTGATCTCATTAGCATCACACTCTAGTTAACACATGTTAATAATTCTAAAACCATTAAATGAACTGAATATGAAACCGTCATTATTTCATATTTTGTTTGCTTGTTTCTCTTCCTTGCTACAAGAAAAGCTGTAACAGTGATTTCTGTTTTGTACTTTCTTCCCCATGAACCACAAAAATTCCTGAGAGGTCATGACAATTCATCTAAAGTTCCAAAGATTAGCAAGAAATAATCAGTGTTACCAGTTCTTTGGTGTAATTCTAGCCAAAAGCTGAGTATCTTGATGTTTTAGTTAGCTAATGCAACCTTATCTTGAGTAAAGAAAAGATTTACATTAGAATTTCTATACATTGAAGAGAGCCAAAGGCAAAAAGGAATCCACTTTGCTTTTAATTCAAATCTTGACTCTTACTAGATATTTGACCTTGGCAGAATTACTTTATTTCTCTTGGTCTCAGTTTTCTCACCTATAAAATGGTGATAATGTTGGGGGATTAGAAGCACTTGAACTTCTTATTTTATTTTATTAAAACCTTGTTATAAGCAGCAAAAAAAATATTATCAACCTTATAAGATTGTGATAAGGATCAAATGAGTTCATAAAAGTAAAGCACTTAGATCAATTTTAGTTATAATAGACACTTAATCAGTGTTATTTTTCTTCTTTCCTTCCAATTCTTCCTCTCTTCCTTCTTCTTTTTCTCATTCTCCACTCCTCCTCCTCTTCTTATTGCTTTACAAATATTGTTTTGATGTTATTATTATTACCGTCCAAGTTGGGAAACAAGCATAGTTTTTCTCCATGCAAAAATTACTTTCTTTACTTTCAGGTGCAGTAAAACATTGTATTTGCTGCTTCAAGATAAAAATATAATCTTGCCACCTATCTGATATAGATAAACCTGGCTGATCTCTTTTTCAGTCACATGCCCATGCAACATATAAGCCTACCTACGAGAATAGTAACAAATGAGAGGATCCTAGAAGAGAGTACCAAAGTTACAAAAATAAAATAATTATGTAAATATAACGTACTTCTCCAATAAGGCAAACACAATGGCTTTTAAAATAAATTCAATAAATGAAAATTTTTAATTCATAAAAAGTAGTTTTTTAAAAATTAATTTGATTTTTATTTTACTTCAGTGTTTAATAAAGTTAATTTAAAATTGTGTAATTACCTTTCATTGAAATTTTCACTGAGGTAATTATATACTCACAGGCAGTTGTAAGAAATAATACAGAGAGATCCCTTATATACACTTTGTTCAGTTTCTTCCAATGGTACGAGTTTGCAGAATTATAGTATAATGCAACATCACAACCAGGATGTTGACACTGATTCAATCCAGCCATCTAATTCAGAGTCCCACGGTGACTTGTCCTCATCACCAGTGTTAATTCCCATATTCGCCGCCACAGGCAAGATGCTGAACAGTTCCAACACCGCACCTCTCTCGAGTCCTATATACTTACTTTTTAAACTAAAAATAAGTTAATAATAGCACAGAACAAAATGAATTATCAAACAAACGAATCTTATGAATTAGGCACCCCAGCGCATGCTAGTTCTACTACTATTACAAAAGACCAGGTTCATTTGCAAATGGTCATGTGCTTCTGATGTAATTTCCCTGAGCAACACTCATTAACAGGCACACCTGACTATGTATTTCTGCGAATGTACATGCCTTTCTCTAGCATCTCTATACATATGTATCTCTGTCTAGGATAGAATTGAAAACACAAGGACTCATTTATTTACTCACTTCACACTCAGCTGTCATTTATTTGAATTACAAGAATCTATTCAATATTATTAATGTCAAACCAGGGAGGGACTTTGCTATCTGGTGTAATCACCCCAAATTCTTATCTCATCTTTTATATACAGCATTTTACCCATGTTAGTCAGATGTACATGACATTAAAGTCCATATAAGGAAAATAGTAAAATATAAATACATATTATATTTTGTTTGTATTTTAAATAGAAGTTTATTTAAATGTATTTTTCATAGAAGATGTTAAAAATACAATATACTTAGATTTTCAATATCCTTTAAGAGTAAAATTATGATTAAAAATGCCTATCAGCCAGAAAATACTTTGATCAAAGTGTGACAAATTATAGAAAACTTGACATTTCTGGCAACAAAAGGGAAATACAGGATGATGAACTCAGAAAGTGTGCTGCCAATTCTTCAAATGATTTCAGTGCAGAGAGACGAGGCACTCAGGAGCTACTTTGGAGAATAGTTGCCTCACTGTGTTCCCTTCCCAGTCATCGGTCCTGTCAGCTGAGACGATCTCTTGAGGTTTTCTCACCAGGAAATGGAAATAAGTCCATTATTTTTAAGAGATTAAATATTGATCACAATTTTATATTTATTTCATATTAAAATCTATATGTAAGTGCTTCATTATTGAGTTCAGTTTCTGTATGATTGTTCAGTTCAAAAAGCAACACGAGAATTTGCTTCTACTGTCATGTAAAAAAAAAAAATGAATACTGCATCATAGAAAATGACAGAGATAACATTAGGTGTCATTTTGCAAGGTGTGGTGTTTGAGATTTAGCCCTCACCAAAAAGTAAATGTTGACAAATGAATGGCTAACATGATAAAATATTGGAGGCAGCATAAGTGAAAGGAAAACGAACACAGTGCTGTAGTCAGACTGCAAGTGTTCCTGGCTGTGCCGCTGAACAAGCAAAATTCTCAAACTCAGGGCCTCAGTTTCTTCATTTGTAAAATGGCAATCATCATCATCATCATCATCATCATCATCATCATCATCATCATCTACTTTGTAATATTGTGCAGTTTAAATTAGTTGATGCGTGGATAGCCCTTAAAAAGTTCCCAAGTATATGTTGATCACTCAGTAAATGTGAACTGTTATTAAACAAGACATATTTTTTAAAGTAATCTGAATTTGTATCCTGAGTACCTTAATTGTGTAAAATTACACCGAGAAATAGCATTTACAATTGTTCAGAGAGCTATGTTGGAGATCTTTCTATAATACTCAGAAACAATCATTAAAAATTAGTTGATCTCTGCTATTAGAAGAACTACCTCTTTATCCTAGGAACTGACACGGAGCAACACGACTCTGTAGACCACAGAATTACAGTGGAACCCTTATAAAAGTTTGCCAACCACCTTCCCCTACCACACACACACATATGCTGATAAGGAGCAATCTCTAGAGATCTCAGTGTTGCACAATTTCACAAGAAAATGGTCAGTGTAGTGGAAAGATTGGGGGAGAATGGGTACAGAGGCTGTAAGCCTTGGTAGGATATTTCACTTCCCTTTCTTTTATCTCCACTGTCATCATTTCTCGACTCGACATTTCCCAGCACCTTGCTATCCGTTATTGCTTATTTATCATATACCATAGTTAATGCCAAGCATGACATTGTATTGATCAACCCATTATGTCTTTCCAGCTTGTCCATCTCCTCTGTTCTGATGGTTTTACACATTAGCTCTTTTGAATGATGGTGTAATTTGATTCAGAGTCTCCTGGTACCTACTGTTTCTTGAGAATATATTAGGCACTTCAGTATGCTGCTTCAGTTCTTTCTGGGCAAACGGCAGTACGTTTTGCTTTCACCTGCTGATCCCTTATTCTCCTATGCAAGCTTTTCTTTCTCGGCCTGTCTTTAACATGTCTTTTTTTTTTTTTTTTTTCATGTTTTTATCCTAAATTCTTCTCAACGTTTTATCTTCATGGTCTGCTTGAATGAGCTTGTCCTCAATAGCTCCAAATATAATCTGTATGATAAATGACTGCAAAATCTAAGCCCCTAAGCGAGACCTCTCTATGACTGGCTTTATGAAAACTCCATGTGAGTATTTTGACAGTGGAGTTTGTTAAACAGGAGATTTAGATTTTCTTTCTGGGTCCTTCTCATTTTGTTTATTTACTTCATGACACATTTCATGCTATTTATCTCAAATGCCACGTTGCTGGTGAAATCTTGAGTCATCAGTCCCAGGCTCCTTAGATCTAGAGCAGTGTCACTTGGGGCAGCAAAAGAACAAGCTAGAAATACTCCACTTTTTAAGTATGTTTTTCAATGTATGTAAAGATTATTTTTTTTATTACCTTGACATTTCTTCTTTTAAACTAGGAAGTTGGTACACTGTATGTAGCTGCTAAGTTATGGGTGGCTTATGAGTTGTCATTGCAAGAGGAACTACCAGGTTGCCTTAAAATGACCAAGTTGAACATGTTTGGGAACGGTCTTGGGGAGGACAATATTAGTATATAAGGAATATCAATACATTAGCTTCGATCAGTTCTCAGAATTTAGACCAACAGGTTGAAAGAGATTTTTTAAAAATCCTTTTCCACATATGGTAAAGAAGGCTTATTTTACCTTAATTTTTTAAAGTAAAGCAATAATTTCAGATATAATAAAAAGAGCCACAAAAGTAATTTATTAGGGAAATAACAGTGTAGAAAAATTATATTCTGAATAGTCATGAACCAAATTTGTCGCTGAGTGAATCTAAGGATCACAGGGTTACAGTGGGATGCTAAACACTGTCTGCGTTAATTGCCCTCTCACTGAGGGCAAAAGGTTAGCTTTTAGCCATATGCCATAATTTTTAAAGTGATTTTTTTTCTTGTCCGGAAAACGTACGAAGTATATAACTAAAAAGCAATGGAAAATATTTCACATTAAGACCAGAATGATTACTTTATAGCCAAATTGAGGTTATAATTTTCTCTCTTGTTAAATTCTTATCTTTCTTTCTGTTCTTTGTTCTCTCTTTCTGCTCCACCTGCCTCTTCTTTCATGGGTTTACATGTCTTATGCTATTTTTTTCTTTTTCCTGCAGAGCATAGATAGAATTTCCTGTGTGGCACTCAATATATCCAAGACCTAGGATGCTCCTTGAGAGATATGGTACTATTTTGAGGTAAGTTATAGTGTAAAACTGCATTAGCTACCTCATTTGTGAAAATTATACCAAATTCCCAGATATGTGGTAAGCAGTTGCTGGTAAAAACACAATCCTAATGGTTTTCATAATTGACGTTTTCAAAACCAGAAATAATTCTGACCATGTTGCATCCCCCTTTTAGGACTTTAGTGGTGAGAAAGATTTTGTGTTTTATGAGGTTTAGTAGTATTATATTTAGACTTTTTTTCCGCTGTATTTTTGTAGCAGAAGGACTTTAGAAGTTTTTCTTACACTGGTTTCTGAAACACTAATGGAGATTATATATATATGTATACATTTTTTCTACTTTTATTAATTCATTGAGGGCTCTCTCAGTTAATTTTTAAATTATTTTGTCCTACTGTGGAATAGCTTTTGGAATTAAACTTTCTGCAGTCCTTATTGGTCTACACATTAATTATAAACTGCTTGACCTTAATCAATTTCTCTTCTATCTATTAGTCCAAGCTTATACTTAGTATTTAAATAACTTAAGGTATGTGATCTGACTGAGTCAAACTTCCATTGACTTTTACTGGAGTCGGTGAAATTTTGTCAGACATCCAGAGTCTAAGTTGTTGTGACATCCCAGAATACAAACTATAAACGAGAAACTGATGAACATTGTGCCATACAGCAGGTTAATGTTCTTTTAATGTTTTTCCTTGTCTCAATGGGACTTTTTGATAAATAGGTAGCATTTATAATGACATTTAGATTCCTGGTAGATAAGTAATTTATAATTACAAATACTTAATGATTTTATTACATAAAATATTAACATTACCACTTATTATTATCATTATTGTTATTTTTCTTTAATGTCAGTTTCTAGGCATCCTAGTTAAATGGAGTCTGTGTACAGAAACAATACATTCTTGCTGATTGTTCATTCCTAAAATATTTAGGCATAGTTTGAAGGATGATATTGGGTAGCTGAAAAATGTTCCTTGTGTAGATGGAATGAATTAAAGATTACCTAAAGTAGGATGAACCACAGGGAAGCTAACAAATCCAGAATGGTGGTGGCATAAAGGCACACGCTACCCTCAACCAAAAAAGTCCCTCTTTGATCAAAGTAAAGCAACCACAGGGGAAAGGTGAAGTGAGATGTGGGGGGAGGATGCTTACTTTGGAAATGACACCAAACACAGACCACAGACGTCAAAGACTTCTTTCCAGAGTACAGTTTAGAAGCAAATAAAAGGAAGATGCCATTTTTTTCTTTCGAGAGTATAACAGGCTTATGGAAATTGCGGCGGGAATCAGAGGGACAAAGATTGGAGCTGCAGGCAGACTCAGAAAGGATGGGGCCTTGGAGCCTCTTTCCCACCACAGTTCAACAGCATTCCAAGGCCCCGCTGGCATCCCTGGAATGTGAAGTGAGCACTCAGCCAGCCCCTCCTCACTTTGTCTCTCTGATCTGGCTTTTTGATAGTTGCCCGAGTTCCAGGCGAAGGAGGGAATCCTCCTCCTGTGAAGGGGTAGGTCTGAAATGGAGAGGGACAGGCATAAGGAAATCAGAGGAAGCGGAGAAGAAAATATCCTCCCAAGGCAACAAATTAAAACAGAGGGGGCAGCAGAAAGCATGGAAAACTGAGACTGACGTGACAGGAATAAGCTTGCTCTGCAGTCGGTTACCCCAGGGTCCCAATCCTGGGTCACTGATTATTACCAGGTGTGTGCAATGGAGCAAGTTTCTTAACCTGTTTGTGCCTCAGTTTCCTCATCTATCATGTGAGGATAATAAACCCTATATGTGAGGATTAAATGGTACTGTGTCAATTAGATTCAAAGGAATGATGACAGCACCTAGCACAGACTGTGTTCCATAAATGTGATTGCTTTTATTAAGTGAAATAATTCTATACATTTAGTTTAAACTATTAAATGAAATATTGCTATGATTAAATCTAAATGAACATGGGCTTAAACAACACATTTATTTAAAAGATGAACCCTCAAGTTAGGTCAAAAACAGCTTCAGTGTTGTATAAAAGAAAGCCAGCTGAAACAAAATGACTTAAAATTTAGAAGAAAATGGACAGTATGGTAGAAAAGCTGGCTGCTGTTACCCAGGCACAAGAACAACATCTAATGTCATTCCAACCACAGGATAAGGGCCATAGTCTTTATCCCTTGACTCTGGCCTGTCCCTGGTTGTAGCTGATTGAATCAGATACAGATTCATAGATAACCAAGGACAACCAAGCCACGGTCTGGCTAGTGGCCTGTGCTTTGTCTCTTGGCTGAAAAAAGGCTTTGGAGGAAATCAGATTCATTTCTTAAATTTGTGAAATTAAATGAGCTGAATGTGGAAGACTGTTGTTGGAGTGAACTCCTTGTGCCTTAAATGCAGTATAGCAGGAAGAGACTCATGGAAGGAGGCTTGTCCTGGCCACCAGGTGGGGAACAGACAGGGAAATATGTGAACATAGTAGCTCCCTGTAGCAGGAAGTGGTTTCTGCTCCTGCTTCCTGCTCAGAGACCACTAAGTGACAGCAGCAGAGTCCTCTATTAAGCCCTGTTTCTTTGGTTGAGATTGGGATCCTGACAGGGAAGAGTGTTATACTGGAGAACGTGGGGGGGGGGGGGGGAGGGTAACTGGGGATTGTTGGAACCCTAGCCTCTCTGTGGTGCTTTTCCTTACAGGTTCCCTCCTGCGTGTGATGAGACTTCTCTGTATAAATTCATCCTGTGACCAAAGCTTGGAATGCAGCACGGGCTTTTGGAAGTAAGCAAAGGCAGATTAAGGAAGAAAGGCCTTTTACTGGGAGTCCTAACTGATGTTTCCCTTCAGGGCCCTGAGGCTTAAACCTTCATTTCTGGAAGAATGGGGAAAGGAGGAGCTAGTCCCATTTGTTGCTTAGCGACCAAAGCTTTGCAGGCCTGTTCTCAGGTCACGTTTGCAGCTATTGAGAATCAGTGACAAGGTGCATGTAGCAATGCAGGGAGGAGCCTTTCGTTTCAGAATTTCTGGTTCTGTGATTTCAATGATGGCGTTCTCAAGAATAAAATTGATTGGAAACCTATCAAAGTTCTTCAAGAACAGTACTTTTAGAAATAAGCCAGGCCTGAGAAGGAGGGGGTACATTTCAGACTCAAACCAACACAACAGGGCATCTTATCTCCCATACAAAGTCCAGGCCCAATGCAAAGGATGCCAAGAAAAACTGAGAAATATACTAAATCTGTGTGAAGACAAAGCAGAAACCAACCAACTAAAGGAAGAACGTGAAAGGATATCAGAACAAATGGAAAGACATTGCATGTCCTTGATGGGAGGACAGATACTATAAAGGTGTGAATTTTCTACCAATTTATTTGTAAATAAATATACCACAGAGATTCCTTCTGTTTGTCTTTTCTTTGTTTTGTTTGTTGGTTTTTTTTACATGACAACATAATCCTCATTTATTTGGAAGAATAAATATGTGGGATTATTTAGAAATATTCTTAATAAAGAAGAGCAATGAGTAGGAATTTATCAAAGACATATTAAACCATATTATTAAGGCGTGACAATTGAAACTGTGACAACAGCATAGGAATAAACACGCAGATTGATTGAAGACATCAAAGAGTCCAGAATTAGACACAAGTGGGAATTTAGCAGGCACTATGGGTGATAATTCAAATCAATGTATTGAATGAATTTTCCAAAAAATGTTTTGGAACAAATAACTTAGCATTTGCAAAAATATAAAGTTGAAAACCTACCTCCTATTTATGCCAAAATAAATCCTATCTTTATTTCAATATTTAAAATTAGAGATTGAAATTGAAAAAAAATAGATCATAAGATACAAGAAGAAGACTTAGATGGATCATGTTATAACCCCAAGGGAGGGAAATGTATTAGTCTGCTAGGGCTGCTGTAGCGAAATACTACACGCTGAGCAGCTTAAATCACGGAAATTTATTTCTTATGGTTCTGGAGGTTGGAAGAGCAAGATCAAGGTGCAAACAGGGATGGTTTCTTCTGAGGCTTCTCTCCTTGGCTTGCAGATGGCTGCCTTTTCACTGTGTCCTCAAAATTTGTTTGGCGAAGCCCTAACCCCTAGCATGACTATGTTTTGAGACAGAGCCGTTAAAGAGACATTTAAGGTAATAGGTCATAAGGAAGGGGCCCTAATCCAATATGACTGCTGTCCTTATAAGAAGAGGAGGAGGCACCAGGGATGCAAGTATGCAAATAACAGGCCATGAGAGGAGATAACGGTAAATATTTTCTAAGTATTATCTCAAACGCAGAAAACGGTCATTAATTTCACCAGAAATAAAAGGCATTCAAATAAAGTAATAAAAACCTCACTGTTCATTGATTCAGTTTTTTAAAAAAATTGTCCCAGGTAGGTGGGAGAGTCAGCTGATATAAATGCTGTGCAGGGCCATGTGGCAATTTGTGACATATTAAAAGAATGTGTATGTTTCCTAGATTTCATCCTAAAGAAATACTCCAATGGGTGAGCAAAAATGTATATACAAGCATGTAAGATTGTTTTGGGTAATAAAAATAAAAAACAAATCTAATGTTAGTAAATAAGGGATTGAAGGAACCAGTTAGGATGCCAGTTATTCAATGAAATACTCTTTAGTCATTAAGAAATATTCAGTAGATCAATTCTCTGGATATGGACGTAGAATCTTTAAGATCTAATGTTAAGTGAAAAAAGCAGTTTAGAGTAGGTTCCTGTTTTTGTAAAAAGACTATGAAGAGAAGTACACATGTTGAAAAGCGGTCATATGTAGTCTGAATTGCTTACATTAAACATACAATATTTTGCTAATCAGAAAAGAAAGCTACTTTCTTTTTTTAAATGTTGAAATAAAAATCATATTCTATATACAGAAAGCATATTTTTAAAATGACAGAAAATGAAGGTAGACACAAGACTCTTGCTTGAGAAGCCTCAGAAAATAGAGAAAGGGCCTTGTAAGGTCTATGGGTTTAAACATTTAGGGAGCACACACTTAGGGCTGCCCTGTGAAAGGTGTATGCTGTCTACAGAAGGAATGTGGCAACTGAGAGGCGCTCTTGACACTGATGAGAAAGAGCTTGAGAAACACAGTCGAATGATGGAGGAGAGACCTCCTGCCACCTACCAAGAGCTGTCCTTTTAAGTGCATCTCTCAAGATGGAGGTTTATCCCTAATGTGGGGACGTGTACTTCAGATTTTCAAAATCAATAACATCAGCTATTAAGTTTAAAGAAAGTTTTAAGTCATTTCTCTCTTTATTACGACATGAAGTATTGCTTGCTTGCTTGCTCTCTGAAGTATTGCTCACTAAGCAAGTTTTTGAGTTCAGATTTTTTTTCTAAGGGGCAAAATTGTTTTTTAAAAGATCAAACATGTCCATATTATATATGTATACGAAGTTCTTCATTGGCAATCTGTACTATACCTTCTATTATGTGACTTTTGTCAATTTTATTTTCTTAATTTTTTTTTGCTTCCTAATAAGTAAAACGTATATTTAAAAATATGCAAAGTTCACTCTTTATGAACTCAATACTCAGTCTGTTGTGTTGATCCACAACATACTCATGATGCTAAAAATTCCATGCTGGCATTTCACATGGGATTGAAACAGCATACTGAACTACTTTCAGCAAGCCTAGTGCCAAATGATGAAAAAATATATATTTTTATTTATCATGAGTCCACTGAAGTACCAACATGTCTGATTTTTGCATTTAGTATTGAGAAGGAAATCAACAAGGAAGGAAAGAGCATTAGGTTTTGATTATACATCATACTCTCCACCACCTCACCATTTTTGTTTTCTTTTGAAAAAAGGTATGTGCAGATGGGCAGCCCCATCTTCAAGTCTGCATTCATATCTGTTGGATGAAATGTTTTGGCAGTAAGGGTGCAGCAAGAAAGGGCTGGGAAATTTGCAAGAGAGGGAATCAATCAGAGGGAATTGATTATAAGGGGTTATGACCCTGTGGAAGGTGAGTTCCAAACCCTGGAAACCAGAGAGAGAGAGAAAAACAACCAACCAAAAAAAGGTTGAAAGATGAGAATTGGTAAGTGCAAGGGAAGTTTAGTATTTGGAAGCTTCTTCATTACAACTACTGTCTGTCCTTTCCCCAACACATATCCAGCAGAAGTGCTTTGCTTTTTTCTGAGGAATGTATTGTTTTAATTCATGACATTTTGAGACAAGCACTGTACAGAAACATTCCATTATAGATGTATTACTTTTTAGAAAGATAGAAATTGTTCCTTCAAATATATTATACACGGATCTAACATTAGCCAAGAGGTTCAAAAGAGAGATCAAAGCAATGCCTGTTGTTTAAGATATTAAGACATTTTAAAAGAAGCAAAAATGTACAAGCAATTTAAGCAGTTCAAAAGTCAAATTTAATATGGGAAAAATATCTTTTTAGAAGATCATAATCAAAGAAAATTAGAAGTGAACTGTTATGAAAATTTTCTGAATATTTTATAAGTGATTAGTCAAGAAATAAAAAAAGTAAAATGGGCAGAGGATTCAGGTCACTCCTCCTGTTTCTTAAGTTATATATTCATGTTTAAACAAATATTGCCTCCAATAAATTTACTGTAATTATGTTGCATTAAAATAACTTTTAAAGAATTACAAAATAAAATTTATATTAAAACAAACATAAGTACAAATACTACTAAAGAAAAATATTTAAAAGTTTTCAGAAAATGAGATAGCCTTTATAAATCAGTTTGGTAGATTTGTTAACATAAAAACTTGTCTTTAATTTTCAAAAAATGTTTTAGGAGATCACTGTTTCCCAATCCACTTGCTTTTTAATGGGCAGCTAAAAAAACTTTGCACTTCATAGTCCCTTTTTCATATAGTAAGATTGTCAGAAACTTTAGACTTTTATGGTCAGTTTTTCTGACTTTTACTATACTCATTTGATACATGTAACTTGTTATTTAGAATGCAGACTTGCCCTTTAAAAGCATTCCCAAATGAATATATCCACAGTTTTCAGACTGTAAACAAAAATGATTCCTTGTTTTGAGGTAAAACTACTCTGTAAAAAATTTTTGGTTAAATATCTTTTAACAATGGAAAGTTTCTGAACTTGAGAATGTTACAAAATATAAAGGTTAGGTGGAAATAACTGTGATTACACAGCTAAGCACATTTTTAAGTACTAATGAAAAATTTCTGAATGAAATGTTTATAAATTCAAAATAATCCCTGAGAATCAATAGGTTTTAGACAAAATCAGTATGAAAATAGTTGTATTTTCTTCTTTAATCTAGGAAGTAATGACTCTAATCATTTGGGAATATAACATTGTATCTTTGATTCTCATCTTGTATTTGTACACCAATTAACAGTATTCAAAGCCCTCTCATTTACATATTTAATTTTACCATTGTATAACATTGTTCAGTTGAAATATCATCCTCATCTTTCAGATGTGGAAACTGAGAGATACTCATTCTATCAATCATTATATGTTAATTGACATTATATGACAGACACTGCTCTACTCTGGAGACACAAAAGTAAACTGGGCATCATCCTTGGCTCTGAAAATTTAGCAACAATGACAATGGCGTATGAGAGTTATAAAGATAGCAGTGTGTGTGAGATGTGCTGAGAACACATAGGAAAGAAAACAAATTCAAAATTGGATCAAGAAGGGCATCTTAGAGAGTAAGGCTGAGCCGAGTATCATGAACAGACATTAGACAGGCAAAGAGGAAGAGTGAAAATATGAGACATTTTTTGCAGAAGCAGCAACGTGGGTAGAGAAACCAATGACAGAGTATATTGCCTATTCTAGGAACAGCTAAAGAAGTACAGGTGTCCACTTTAGGTTGGGATGGGAGAGGGGAGAAGAAATGGTGAGAGATGGGGTAGGAAAGATATCCAAAGACTAGACTTTGAAGGACCTTGTGCATGATGCTAAATGGACTTCATACTGAAGGGTATGAAGAACCACAGCAATTCATCAGACTCAATTCTCTGAAGAAAAGAGAGGTTTTGGAGAGGAAGCAAGATTGTAGTGAGTCTTTTGGGGTGACTATTGTAATACCAGATACAAACATGAGTAAGGATCCAAAGTAAGGTAGCAGTAGTGAGAATAGAAAGAGATCAGTTGAGGTTATCTAAGACATTAAGCAATTGTTTAAACTGAGAATATACTGCTATAATTCATAGTGTAAACAAGTTAAAATGAAAAAGACATGTGGACCGCTAGTTCAGATGTCCAGGGTCATTTGTTAAATTCAACATGCCAAGGGGATTTAGAAAGAATGGCTGGATAAGAGTAGCCAAGAAAGATTTTAAAAATAAAGAAAGAAAATAGGAGGCTTGTATTATAAGATAATAAAGCATAATAAAGCTGGCACAATAACACATTGTGACTCTGGTACAGAGTCAGATCAATGGGACAGACCTCCAAACAACAATAGATGTATGTCTAAAAACATCATAAGCAAAATTAAAAGGCAAACAACAAACTGGAAAAATATATTCACCATATAAGAAAGACAATAAGTTTTTTCATAACTTTAATGAATAAAGATCTATTGAAATCCGGGACTTCAAAATTGTAGAATAGATAAACAAGATTATACTGTATAGCACAGGGAAATATACACAAAATGTTATGATAACTCACAGAGAAAAAAATATGACAATGAGTGTGTATATGTCCATGAATGACTGAAAAATTGTGCTGAACACTGGAATTTGACACAACATTGTAAAATGATTATAAATCAATTAAAAATGTTTAAAAAAAAGCTTTTGAAATTACAAAAAAAAAGGATATAACACTGACAGAGAATACAAACTTTTCCAAATATAAACAAGTGGGCAATAAGCATGTGTTTATTGAATGAAGTCCAAATTTATATAAAAAAAAGAAGTGTCTGAAATAAAGACAGGTAAGAATGGAAGGATCTAAATGAGCACTTAAGAAGTGTCCTACACTCTAGTCACAAGAACTTTCATTGTATCATTAAAGTGAAAGCAATGTAAATTTCCATCAATTTTGTATTTGATAAATAAATTATGCTATGTCCACTCAACGAAACACTGTGAATCCCTAAGAAAAAACACAGTAACAGAACGCTATATCATGATGTAAAAATGTTCACAATACATTTTAAATCGAAAAATCTGGTTAAATCAGCAAGTATGAACTGATGTTATGATATCAATTCGGCTTTGTCTAAATCAATTATTTTTTCATTCTTGGGAATGACTAAGATCTATGTACTGCCTAAAATTTTTTTTTATTGAAGTATAGTCAGTTTACAATGTGTCAATTTCTGATGTATAGCATACTGTTTCAGTCATCCATATATATATACATATACTCATTTGCACTTTCTTTTTTATTATAGGTTACTACAAGTTATTGAATATAGTTCCCTGTGCTACATAGTAGAAACCTGTTAATCTATTATATATAGTAGTTAGGATAGATTTATGTACTACTTTCATCATTTTTTTCCCCACAGTATATCTTGCTATATTCTCCTGAGTTGTACTCAGGCTGCAGAAGACCTTACTTCCTCTCTAGAAATTATTTCTGTCCATTAAAGAATTCCGGCTATCCCAGAAGTCTCCGGGAAGCGGCTGCTCTGCGCCCGCGACTCGGCGCTCCTGGGAAGATGGCGGCGCCCTAGGCTGAGTTGTTAGGGCGAGCGCAAGCCGCGGCCACCGGCTCGTCTAGGCCCACTTGCTGGCCCAGAGCGGGTGAGCGCCCTCCGTGTGTGACCTTGGCAGGTGGGCACGAAGGACCTGGCTTACGTCTGTGAGTGGGAGAAATGGCCCAAGAGCACCCACTGTCCGTCGGCGACCCTGGCCTGTGCCTGGTCCTGCCGCAACCTCATTGCCTTCACCTCAGATCCCCGCGGAGACGACCAGGTCCTGACCCGCGTGATCCACATCCTGGACACGGAGCACCCCTGGGACGTGCACTCCCTCAGCTCCGAGCACAGCGAGGCCATCACCTGCCTCGAGTGGGACCCAGCAGGCTCGTGGCTCCCGCCGGCCGATGCTGGCGGGCAGATCCAGTGCTGGAGCGTGGCTGACCACCTGGCCAACAGCTGGGGGTGCCACGTGGGCAGCCTGGGGGAAGGGGGCCCCATCGTGGCCTTGTCCTGGCTGCACAACGATGTGAAGCTGGCCCTGCACGTGGAAAAGTCGGGCGCCTCCAGCTTCGGCTAGAAGTTATCCCGCGTCAAGTTCTTGCCTTCACTCACGCTGTTTGTGGTGGGGGCAAGTCCACGGAGGGCTGGATCGCAGTGTGGGTCCGCGGCCTGGTCACCGTGTCCTTGCTCAAGCCCAGTGGCCAGGTGCTGATCTCGACGGAGAGCCCGTGCCGGCCGCGCGGCCCTAGCCGACACTACTTTCACGGGCGGCGGCAACATCGTGGTGGCCATCGCGGACGGCAGCAGCGCGTCCCCCACGCAGTTCTACAAGGTGTGCGTGAGCATGGTCAGCAAGAAGTGCCGCATCGACTCGGAGATCCTGCTCTCCCTCTTCATGCACCGCACCACCGACCTCAACCGCAGGGACCGCCTGCCCTCCATCACCCACCTCAAGTTCCTGGAGTGGGACATGTCAGAACAGGTGCTCTTGTGCGCCTCCAGCCAGACGAGCAGCATGGTAGAGTGCTGGTCCCTGAGCAGGGAGGGGCTCCCTGTGAACGACATCTTCCAGCAGCTCTCGCCCGCGGTTGGCGACAAACAGCCCATGATTCTCAAATGGCAGATCCTGTCGGTCACCAACGACCTGGACCAAGTGTCCGCTGTGGTGCTGCCCAAGCTGTCCATCTTGCTCACCAACACTGACCTGAAGGTGGCCAGCGACACCCAGTTCTACCCTGGCCTCGGGCTGGCCCTGGCTTTCCATGATGGAAGCATACACATGGTGCACCAGCTCTCGCTGCGGACCGTGGCCGTCTTCTACAGCTCTGCAGCCCCACACTCAGTAGACAAGCCGGCCATCAAGTGCCCTTGGACCACGGGCCCACCGTCCATTTCAAGGCCATGCAGCTCACCTGGACCTCCCTGGCCCTCGTGGGTATCGACAGCCATGGCTGGCTAAGCATGTTACGCATCTCACCGTCCATGGGGTCACTTGCTAGACATGGGGTCACCGCTAGACCCAGCGGCACCTGCTCTTCCTGCTGGAGTACTGTATGGTAACTGGCTATGTCTGGTCGGACATCCTGCTGCACGTGCAGCCCCGCATGGTGCAAAGCCTGGTGGAAAAGCTGCATGAGGAGTACATGCGCCAGAAGGCCGAGCTGCAGCAGGTCCTCTCCACCCAGATCCTGGCCATGAAGGCCTCACTGTGCAAGCTGTCGCCCTGCACTGTGACCTGCGTGTGAGATTACCATACCAAGCCCTTCTTCATCCCCATCAGCTCCACGCTCAAGTCACTGCTGCTCCCGCACATCCTCAACATGCCAGAGAAGAGCCCAGGAGACCAGCTGACCAATGATCAACCTCAAGACAGAGGAGTTTGTCCTGGACATGAACACACTCCAGGCACTGCAGCAGCTCCTGCAGTGGATGGGTGACTTTGTACTCTACCTGCTGGCCAATCTGCCCAACCAGGGCTCCCTACTGCAGCCAGGCCACAGCTTCCTGGAGAATGGCACCTCGCTGGGCATGCTGTGTGAGCTGATGGTCTTTATCCACATCTCGGGCCTGTTGAAACCCAGCTGCCTGCCTGTGTACATGGCCACCTCAGACACCCAGCACAGCATGTCCCTGCTCTTCCACCTGCTCACCAAGCTCTGGATCTGCTGCTGTGAGGAGGGCCCCAGGAACCAGCCGGACAAAGCGCTAGTTGATGAGTACGGCCTGCTGCCCAGCCAGCTGGTCATCCCCAGCCTGGACTGGCTGCCTGTCAGTGATGGCCTGGTCAGCTGCCTGCAGCCCAAGCGTCTGCACTTTGGCAAGACACCCGCTTTGCCCGGCAGCACGACCACCTTGCAGCTGGACGGCCTCATCAGGGCGCCAGGCCACCCCAAGATGGACCGCCTGCGGAGGCAGCACCTGGGTGCTTACCCTACGGAGGTGTGCAAGGCCTGCACCAGGTGCGGCTGTGTCACCATGCTTGTCACCCAATAAGATGACCGCTGTCAAACAGTGGGAGCAGCACTGGATCAAGACCTGCCCGTGTCGGGGGCTGTGGAGGCAGGTGCCCCTGAGCACACCCGGCCCTGTAAGTGGAGGCTCCGTATGGCCTTTAATTATTAGTTGGATGATTTCTTTTTTTATTTTTATTTTATTGAAGTGTAGTTGATTTACACTGTTGTGTTTCTGGTGTACAGCAAAGTGAAACAGCTCTACATATATATTCTTTTTCAGATTGTTGTTTATCTGTTTTATATATAGTAGTTTGTATATAGTGTTTGTCTGCTAATCCCAGACTCCTAATTTACCCCTCCCCACCCTTTTCCCCTTTGGTAACCATAAATTTGTTTTCTATTTCTGTGAGTCTGTCTCTGTTTTGTAAATAAGTTTATTTGTACCATATTTTAGATTCTGTATATGTGATATCCTGTGATACTTGTCTTTCTCTGTGTGACTTCACCTAGTATGACAATCACCAGGTCCATGTTGCTGCAAATGGTATTATTTCATTCTTTGTGGCTGTATAGTATTCCATTGTATATATACTCCACATTCTCTTTGTCCAGTCATCTGTGGATAGGCATTTAGGTTGCTTTCATGTCTTGGCTATTGTAAACAGTGCTACTGCAAACATTGGGGTGCATGTATATTTTTGAGTTAAGAGTCTTCTCTGGTTATATGCCCAGGAGTGGTATTGCTGGATCATATGGTACGTCTGTTTTTCATTTTTTAAGGAATCTCCATACTGTTTTCCTTAGTGGCTACACCAAATTACTTTCCCACCAACAGTGTTGGAGGGTTCCCTTTTCCCTACACTCTCTCCAGTATTTATTATTTGTGGACTTTTTGATGATGGCTACTCTGACTGGTGTGAGGTGATACCTCATTGTGGTTTTGATCTGCATGTCTGTGATAATTAGCAACATTGGGCATCTATTCATGTGCCTGTTGGCCATCTGTATGTGTCTTTAGAGAAATGTCTATCAAGGTCTTCTGCCTATCTTTTGATTAGATTTTTTTTTTTGTTACTGAGTTGTATGAGCTGCTTGTATATTTTGAAAATTAATGCCTTGTCATTTGCATTGTTTGCAAGTATTTTCTCCCATTCTGTAAAAAAACCCAAAGAATTCTAATAATAATAATAATGTAATTATTATTGTAATTATTATTATTCACTTCCTCTGCTTCTTTTCATACTTTGTTTTGTTTGCTCTTGTCCTTCATAGGCACTGTACCAAAATGATAGAGGATGAAAAATTAATGTTTATTCTGGGTGAAAGCCTCTTTCTGAAATTTCTTATCAATTACCTTGCCTGTTGTATTAGTCACTTTGAGCTACCATAACAAAATACCATAGAGTATGTGGCTTAAACAATAGGAATCTGTTTCTCACAGTTCTGGAAGCTGGGAAGTCCACGATCAAGGAGCTGTTCAATTAGATTCTTCAGTGAAGGCTCTCTTCCTGGTTTGCAGATGGCCACCTTCTTGCTGTGTCCTCAGATGGTGGAGAGAGAGCTGAGGCAAGCTCTCTGGTGCCTCTTCTTATAAGGGCACTAATCTCACCATGAAGGTCTTACATCCAGACCTCACCTAAACCTAATTACCTCTCAGAGGCCCCATCTCCAAGTACCATCACATTGAGGGTTCAGCTTCAACATATAAATTTTGGAAAGACACAATTCAGTCCATAGCAGCTATTGTCATTGATTTTATGGAATCATAGATTCGTAGTTCAGGATGAAATTTAGAGGAACTCCAATTCAGCCTTTTACTCAAAAGTAGCAATCTTGGCTATAGGATTCCTGAGAAATGATAGTACTACTTTATATTTAACATAGGAAGTTTACTAGACAAGAAGAATCTTTTCAGATGGTATATTTGTCTGTTAGGGAGAGAACAATCCTGAGGACAAAGTGATTTTAAAAATCTTAATACTAACAACAATAGCAAGTGCTTATTTTGCTCTTACAACGTGCCAGTCTTAATTAATCCAAGCACTTTTCAAATGTTAACATATTTAATCCTCGCTCTAGTCATATAATGTAAGTGCTATTAGTGTCCTTACTTTATAGACAAAGAAACTGAGGCACCAAGAGTTGGAACAACTTGCCCGAGGTCATGTGGTTAGTAAGCGGTGGAACTGGGGTTGGAAATCTAGCCATCTGGCTCCAGAGTCTGTACTCCTAAACATGACATCAAGAGAATGATTTCCAGAGCTTCCACTTTTATTTCCTTCATTCTCATTTGCCATTGCTCCTTTATTTTTCATAAGGTTTCTCTGATCTCTAGGCCAAATGAGGTTCCCAAAATAACAATTTTAATTTTCAAATCGAGGGCATGATTTCTAAATGGACCAAGTTATTTTTGTGAACCCTACATAAAATTCAGGAACAGAACCTTGGGAAGGAACTTCCAGATGGCAGTAAATCTTCACAGTTCAGTAATTAAGCCTTTTGAGAGTGTTACTCTGTGATGGAGCCTCTGCCTGATTAACTGTACAATATCAATTATATCAAACGGCACTACTTTAATTCTGTCAAAATTTAGAGGAATCTGACATGCTGACACGAGACTCTGTGAAGTGTGATAATGAGCTGCCAAGTGTCACAAAGTGCCACGGGGGGGAAAACACCCTTGCTTTCAGACTAAAGATGTTTTTTCTTTATTCATAATATAGTATGCTTTATTAGACACTATGAGCATCCAGGTACACACACTTGTATTTCTTGAAATAAATTGTCTACTCTTTTTTTTTTTAGATTTCATGAATGAAGTTCAAGTGGTAATAGTCCAATGTACAGAAGAAAATAAATATAGCATATATTTTTGGTTGAGAAAGATTATATACCTAGGAAATTAGGCCCTTATACCTTTTGTTCCCTCATTTCTGTGAAGACTGGTTCTCAGAAAGTTAACTGTAACTTTCCAAAAGTTTAGAGTTTGACTTGCCTAATTTTACAGTGACAGACACTTGTCTGGTCATTAAGGACAAATCCAGGCTGTTTAAATAGTAAAGCTGGAGTTATTAAGTGACAGGATCTTTCAACAAAGTTTGGCTTTCTTGGAAAGAAATGCCCTTTTCACAAAAAAATAGAAGCGACTTTATTATAAATACAATAGGTATCATCAAATGTAAGAGCGTAGGGTTTCATCAGTGAAGTAATAAGAATAGTTAAAAGGCACTGGCCACTCCGTTTTGATTTTTCCGTCATTTCTTTAATGGAATATTTAAATATTTTAACTTTCTGTTTGTGTCCTGAGGTAGACAAAAGGAACTCTGCATTGTAACATAGAGAGATGTATGGATGTCCTTAATGCGCAGCTCACTATGGAAAATTCATTCCCTTTCATAGATTCAGTGGTCATCTCTTTCTGAACAATGATCACATCCATACTCCTTGACCTTCTTTTTACCTTCTTTCATGCATTCCAGTTACCTCCTGGATATTTCTATCTGGAAATTCCAGCACTCCCTGGAACTCCCATGTCTAGCCTGTCGGTTTTTCCAGCCCTCTCCCTCTCTTTCCTATGCTTTAGAGAATCATTGTTTTCCAAGTCTGCCACGGTTGAAACCTCAAAGTATTCTTTATTTTTATATTGGCTGACTCACTTTCAGCTTTCTATGGATTTTTAACCTATTGTTTGAATGTTTTGGACTTAGTAAGACATAATTACAAAAAAGGTTTTATGTTTCTCAAATCACTGCTCACAAGTAACAGTCAGAACTTTGCCATCCCTTAGTGACATTTGTAGAAGATTCATTCTCCCGGAGCTCCCTGCACCAACATTGGTCGGGTTTTCCCTTTTTCAGAACTCTTCGGTTCCTGCAGTTTTCCTCCATGGTTACTCGCTGCTGATCTTCCCCTTACCTGGAAGCCTTTCCCTTTTTAGATACCAGCAAGATGGAGCAAACCTTTCACTTTTGTTTCTTGGCTCATAGAAAAATTTGGCAGCCCTGCCATGATAAATGACAGAAGACTTGGCTGATACATCACCTTCTTGTCTTTGTCCTGTTATGATTTTCCAATTATATTTCTCTTGGCTCTGGTAGGCTCAGGGGAAAACAACATAGCTATTTGCTGAACTGGATGAGAAGAGATGTAACTCTCTGCTTTTGGCAGGCATTTTCAATTTTTTATGAATGGTTTGCTTGGAGTTCTTCTCTTATTGGTCTTTGGTAAAGGAAGAACTCTTTAGCCCACTGTCTTCTTCCACCTATGGAGAAGGTGAGGGTAAATAAAAACCACAGCACTTCATTCCTCCTGTGTTTTGTCATATGGATAGTAAGACAGTTTATACTGGGATGATAGTTGTTGGGAGAAAATTGCTGGTTTAGCTGCCTCTTATATCCAAAATGGGTACCTTGCTCCTACTATTCACTCAAATATTTGCTACTTTATTTAGAGAGTAAGGTTACCTGAGGCTTCTTTTTTTCTCAATGTTGAGCCTTTGTAACCAATTCTGGGGCAACAGAAAGGGGTCTGTCTTAAGATTCTATTACATATCAATGAGTTGTGTTGACATTTCCTTCAAAATATTTTTCACATTCATAATAGGGGCAAGAATGTTATCTTATGAGCTTACATAAGATTTTTCTGTGCAAATGTATGTATGTGTAAGTGTGTGTAGGAAGGGTCATGGGGAACACTGCTCTGTTTAAGAAAACTCCTGGGTGTCTCCAAGTAGAATATACATTGCAAATAAGCAATATAGCCAACCGATGTCTCTGCTATCCACTAGGTAGTTGTATGTACCTACCTCTGGGACTTCAAGATCGCATTATACCCTTTGAAATCAGGAAGTACATTTCAGTGATGCTATTTCTCACCATCGTCCCTGGCCTGCATTGGTCAGATTTTACAGTGCTTGTCAAAGATGCTGGTGGCCTCTTATCATGCATTTATTAATGACTGAAAGAAAGCAGTACACAGTGGGTCCTTCTGAGGGACCAAATGAAAAGGTGGGCATGCAGGACACATACGATACATCCACTCTCACATTCTCATCTTCCTAAGCTCCCGATTCTTTCCTCAACATTATTTAAAGGAAATTCTGGAATCTCACCCTCATTAAACACAGTCTATCACTGAGTTCAGGTTTCTGTTAAGCAAACAAACTAACACTTAGATTCAGCTGTTGAAGCTTATACATTAAACACATAATCTCTGACAGGTACATCATACTGATAACTTTGTTCTGAGTCAATGTTTATTCCATCCCACTTGAGCCCACATTGTTAGAATCCATATTCCTCAGAAATTTGTCACTATAAATTAGCAAAATCTCACAGTTCATTAGGTATGGTCAGACTTTGTACTTTTCTCTGAGATATACTTGGATTTGACTGTGGTATAGGTCTAGAGATCGTGCAGAGTGTTGGAGGGTATTGAGAAAAATAGGCTTTACTTTGCAAGGTGGCTCTGTTACTGAGGTGATTATAGGATCTTCAAACAAGGAAATGGTTGTCTTTTCAGATGCTTCTGCTGGAAAGGGAGATTTAGGGAGATTTGACAGCTCCAGTTCCTTATAGTTGTCTGATTACACCCAGATGTGCTCATTCCACATTTAGAGGTCCATTAATTCCCCATCAAATTCTAAATTTCATACAAAGTATTTGGCAGTGCTTTGAATCCAAGTTATATTTTAATACTGTACAATACTCACTTAACTGTTGAGTTCAAGTTCCAGCCATTTCTGTGTTACACCTAGCTATCATTCAAGACACATTTCCAAAGAAGATGAAAGTCTACTACTGAAGGACTCTTGCTGAAATAACCATGTACTGAGAGAGAAACTGAACTAAGTAAAATGAATTAAATGCAAGTAGCAATGTTGGGCAAAGATATTGGTGAAGACTTAAGAAATCAAATTAAATACTGAATGTGAAAAAGACTATTAAGGAGGGGCGAGTATAGCTCAGTGGTAGAGCACATGCTTGGCATGCACAGGATCCTGGGTTCAATCTTCAGTACCTCCACTAAAAAAATAGACTATTAAAATAATCAATATAATAGATTTGATTATTACTCAGCAAATATTCATTCACTCTATACTCTTCACATGCATGGGAGGACTATAATTCTCCACCTCACTGATGCTGGGCTTGGACTTGTAAATTACTTTGGTCAATGGAATCCTAACAGATGTGATGAGAGAAAAAGCTAAAAGGCTTGAATGTGTGTTTCTGTTGCTCTTTTAAGATGAAAAGAGTATTCTTTGGGTAGCCATTGGTTTAAGTAAGATGAGAGACATCTGGAGCAAATCTGAACCTGATGCATAGCTTGGACTGAATGTTCAGTCCAACCAAATCCAGCCTAGCTCAGTTATACCCAGATGACCCAGACACATGAGTAAAAAATTATTGCTTATTGTTGAATGCTCCTAGAATTTTGTAGTTGTCAGTTAAGCAGCAATACCTGATATTTTAAATACTAATAAGTGTAAAAACAGAGAAAACTGGATTTTAAATATTTTAAGTTCCTTGAATTGTTTGGGAGAAGACATTGGCTAACATAATGTTAGTAATTATCGCTTTGTTTGAAAATGTAATATAGGTATATTGTACAAAATTTTAAATGTACAAAGGGTATTCAGTGAAAAGGATTTTACTTTCCACACTTAATTTCACATGTGCCTATTTCTTCTCTCCAGAGGCAACCACTACCAGTTTCTTAGATATACTTCCAGAGATATTTTGTACATGTTCATTCATTTGCATATATGAGTGCATGTACAAAAATAGTAACATTTTATACACACACAAAAATGTTCCTTGCATTTTCTTATTAAACTTCATAACTCAAGATTGCTCTGTATCAGTAATACAAAAATGCCTAATTAAAAAAGAACATTTACTAAAACCTATTGTTTGAAGTAAAATAAATTATTTAACTAGTTCCCTCTGTATAATGATTATCTTTAAATTTTGTTAATTGAGTAAGCATGGTGTATAATAAGGATAACCATTAAAATTCTAGAAATTGAATAAATAAACTTTTAAGCCAATTAAGGGGAAAAAAGGAGAAAGAAAAATCACCTACCCATTAGAAAGCAGGAAGAGTGAAAAAAAAAAAGCAAAGAAAAAGCATGGTAAATGGAAAGTTTGAATAATACGGTTGAAACGAATCTAAATACACTCAGTAACGTTACCATACTGTATATTAGTAAAGCTTGCTAGTTAAAAGATAAAGATTCACAAATTTTTTGAAAGCCCAGCTATATGTTGTTTATAAGAGATTCATTTAAAACATGATTGCATAAAACATTCACTTAAAATACAATTGAATGTATACAGATGGAAAAAGAAGTATCACAAAATCATTATCAAAAGTAATCTGGCACTGGTAGTAACAAAAGAGAAAATAGACCTTAAGAAAAAAACATTAATGTTAATAGAGTATGCATATAATTATAAAGTTTTAATTCACCAGAAAGATAAAACATTTCTGAGGCTATAGGCATATAACAACATTGCCTCAAAATATATAAAGTAAAAATGGACAGAATTGTAAGAAGAAACTGACAAATCCACCACTATAATTGGATAATTTAAAACCTTGCTCAAAGATCAATAAATTCAAGCTAAGCAAAAAGTGGTAATAGTAAAGAAAATTTGAATAACACATCTTAAAACTCAATCTGTTGGTCAATTATGCACTCAAAACAGAGAGTAAACACTCTTCTCAATCACATATAGATTATTTATAAAAAATAGTTCACACATTAGGTTCAGAGGAAATACCTGTAAATAATGAGGAATTTGTATCATGTAGAAGGCATTTTCAGACCAAAATGCAATTAATTTATAATATAAATAAAGGAAGAAAGCTCTGAGTCCTATCTTGGTAAATGAAAAAATTAAATTCTAAAAATTGTGAGTGAAAGCATAGATAATAATGTAAATTATGACATTCAGAACTGTGTATCTGTGAATGTGTTACATTAGAAATTTGTGGGACCCAGTTATAGGAGAGACATTTTTATCTCTTTATATATATCTAAGGGAAAACAAGAAAGATAGAAAAAATAATGAAGTAAGCATTGAACTTGGGGAGCTAGACTAAGAACAACAAAATAGAAGCAAGAAAGTAGAAAATAATAAGCAAATGCACAGAGTAAACAAGATCAGTAAAATAAAAAACTAGTCGAGACTGGCAAATCTAAGAACAAAAAGAGAAGGTACAAATAACAGTATTAGTAATGAAAATGGGGACATAACGAATAAATTAATGATTGGTTTGTATGAAGGTACAGTTTAAAAAATCATCCTATGTCTTATACTGGATTCTTCTATGCTGTTCATCTGATTCATGCTTGTTTTGAAGCTGTGAAGAACTGTCAGATTCTCTTTAAATGGCACTGCATCATTGCCCTTGGCAAACTATCATAGAGGCTTTTTGGACACACACATTACTGCTGTCTTTTGGTATACCTTCAAATACATCTTTAATGTAGTGCAGCTGGGATTCTGTATTGACCAGTACCATTATGAAAGGATTGAATCTTTTGAGGTATATGCAGGAGATCCCACTTTTCCTTTTCCTTTTGCATTCTGTATAATCTTTCACGATGCCATTTTTCCAGTATTGAAAGATTAGTCAGTTGACAGCCATTCTGAGAATTTCCTTTGCTCTCAATTTCTTCTTCCACTTACCAAAGACTTATCTCAAAGATAAGTTAGAAATAAAACAATAAACTAAGTTGTTTGTAACTCATCATAGATTAATGTAATAATTATTCTAATATTATTTGCATATAAATGGTTTTAAATCAGATAAATTACATTTTAATGGAATTATAGGCATCAAACATAGTGAAACAGGCAAGATATTTTTAAATGTTTGAAAGTTTTAAGTACTCAGAAACATCATGAAAGTTTTAAAATTTGAGGCTGGAATTGCAAAAATGATGTCATGAAGTTCTAACGCAGTGTTTCTAAATCACCCCAGTCCAGATTTTATGACTTAAAAATACATAGAATTTGTTCTTGGAAGAAATGTTCTCAGAACATGAATGAGTACAAATCCATCTAAATGACTTAAAAAGTAACAAATTTAATCCATATGAGAAATCAGAACCAGCTTTCTCTGGACAATCTTTTGCTTGGCTAATGCAGAAAAAGAAACAGCTAGAACCAGTTTGGGCAAGTCCGACTGCTAAGTGAGTCACCACAAGCTATAATGCTAATCTTTTTTTGAAATAACTGATTGTTTTCCCTTCAGGTTTGTTCCAGGGTCAAACAGAGTTTCAGCATTCCAAGAAGAAACATGGAAGTACCTCCTTGTTGTGGAACCTTTTGTCTTCACATCACAAATACTGATGCATATATTCAACCAACTGCTATTTCCTGATAAGAAGTGTTTCAAGACTATTTTCTCTATTTACATTTCACATGAAGAAAAGACTACTGTCCCTTGAGAAATCTATTTCTTCACTAGGGCAGGTTCCATACCTGATCATTTTGTAAGATCTGAAGGTAAAAACAAGGCTGAGTATGAAATAATTTTTGTGCAGTAAAATAAACTATCAAAAATTTCATTAGGAGCCCATGACAGAACTGAAATTAGAACTTGAGTATCTGCATATATGGAATATTCCAGAGCTTGAGGACCAGAACCCCTAATTTGTTTCTGACCTATAATACACTGCTGCAACTTCTATGTTAACAAAGAAATCTTATCACTATGTAATTGTGTAAACATGGAAGGAGACTATAACTGCATATTTTCTAGTTATAGGTAACTTTTTTGAGTATTTAGTATGTCACAGCCACTGAAAACACATCATCTCAGTTAATCCTCTATAACTATTGTCATCATCTCCATGTTACAGATGAGGAAAACGAGGCTTAAAGAGGTCAGAGTGCAGGACTTCCAAAATGACAAGAACAGAAATGCTCTCCAGGAAAAAAAAGTAACTGGTGAAAATGACAAAAAGCATTCATTTAAACCTCTGGCAACTACCCTAAGGGCATACAGCAAATAGGGAAGCATTTATTTGAGAACATCTTCTAAATCTCAGTAGGAGCAATGAGAGTCTATAGCACTTGAACTATGACTCTATTATTCAGCTTGGTGTCGTGAGAACTCTTTCCCAGAACGTGCATCTAAGAGAGGGGTCCCTATCTCTCCAGCTCCCTGTCTGGGGCTACAATATCCTTCTGTGAGGAGCAGGCCACCAGAAGTTCTTTTTCCCCCAGGTCCAAGGTGTAGAAGTAGGTGTGGCTGAGAGAATGCACTTTCCACCCCGCTCCCATTTATAAAGCAGAAGCTCTGCCCCAGGCACAACAGACAGAGAATATTGAGTTCTGGTTATAACCTTCTCCTTTCCCCTGCTCTTCTCCTAGCTGACTCATAGTGTTGAAATCCCATGTTGAGAGGGTCAAGCCAAGAAGACTGGGACAGCTGCCAATTGCCCCTAATACCCCTTGTAGAATAGGAGTATCATTTCTGGAAAAAACAGACCCCACCCCCAGCTTTGGTGCAATGGCACAGGGGTTCTGCCCAGGCAGAACCACAGGAAGGCCACAAGGAAAAGGAGCTCTCCAGCTCTACCTGAGAGGACTGATCTTATTTGGAACAGAGTAAAGAACTCCTTACCTAAGGCTGTTGTTATGAACAAGGAAGATCTTGGTGGAGAGCAATTAAGAGAAGACTGATAGTTTTGATCCTAGCAGAATTGCAGAGTAGTGAGAAATTTAATAGAACCAGGGAAAGACATCCAAGAAAACCCCTCCTGGGATCACAGTCGGAAAGGATGTGCACATAATTGAGGTTGTACATACTCAGGAATAATCAATCTCAATTCCTTGGTACTGGTGACTCCTCTCTTCCTTTACTGACTATTCCTTTCTTCAACTTTCTCCATTTTTGAATGACAGTGTCAATTGTTATCCTGTGTCTGCTCCATCATTGTGCTTTGGGGACAGATAACTTGTTTTCTAGATTCACAGGTCTAGAAATAGAAAAAATTTGCTCCCAAATTTATAGAAGTAAAGTAATTTATATACCAATAATGCTATTTAAGAAAAGATACAATCTGAGCAGGGATTGGAAAACTTTGGCCCACAGGCCAATTGTGGCCCTTTGCCTGTTTTTTATACAGTATGTGAGTTAAGAAGGTTTTTACTTTTTTTAATGGTTAAACAAATTAAGAAAAGGATAATATTTCATGATGTGCAAATTATGTGAAGTTCAAATTTCAATGTCCATTAATACAGTTGTACTGGAACACATACACACACATGATAAAGTAAGATTTTTAAGGTTATTTAAATAGTAAGAAGCAGACTTGAATTCAAACTCAGCTAGACTGAGTTTGGACCTCTCTAATATGACCTTCACAGAAGTCCTTTAGCTACAGTCATAGAAATGGGACTCAATTCAGATAGGTTCTGAAATACAAAGCCACCATCAACAGCCAGCACTGAGACGAGTGTTGGGAATGGGGACTACAAATGATCACAAGTGTTAACTAGTAGAAATTTTATGGGGAGGCAAAGGCAGGAGAGTTTTATTTCATTCTTGTTTATGGCTGAGTAGTATTCCATTGTATAGATATACCACAACTTCTTCATCCAGTCATCCATTGATGGACATTTAGGTTGCTTCCATGTCTTGGCTATTGTAAATAGTACTGCTATGAACATTCGGGTGCATGTATCTTTTCAAATTAGACTTTTCATCATTTCCAGGTATATGCCCAGGATTGTGATTGCTGGATCATATAACTCTATTTTCAGTTTTTTAAGGAACCTCTATACATTTCCCCATAGTGGCTGTACCAATTTACATTCCCACCAACAGTGTAGGAGGGTTCCTTTTTCTCTACACCCTCCCCAGGGTTTATTGTTTGCAGACTTTTTAATGATGGCCATTCTGACTAGTGTGAGGTGATACCTTGTTGTAGTTTTAATTTGCATTTCTCTAATAATTAGTAATGTTAGGTGTCTTAATATGCCTGTTGGCCATCTGTATGTCTTCCTTAGAGAAATGTCTGTTTAGGTCTTCTGCCCTTTTAAAAATTTAAAAAAATATATTAAGCTGTATGAGCTGTTTGTATATTTTAGAAATTAATTCTGTGTCAGTCTCATTATTTGCAAATATTTTCTCCTATTCCATAGGTTGTTTTTTTGTTTTGTTTATGGTTTCCTTTGCTGTGCTAAACTTTTAGGTTTAATTATGTCCCATGTACTTATTTTTGCTTTTATGTCCATTACTCTAGGAGACTGATTGAAAAAAGTATTGCTGTGATTTACATCAAAGAATGTTCTGCCTGTATTTTCCTCTAGGAGTTTTAGAGTATCTGGTCTTACATTTAGGTCTTTAATCCATTTTGAGTTTATTTTTTTTATATGATGTTAGAGAATGTTCTAATTTCATCCTCTTACATGTAGCTATCCAGTTCTCCCAGCACCACTTACTGAAGAGACCATCTTTTCTCCATTGTATTTAGTCTTGCCTCCTTTGTCATAAATTAATTGACAGTATGTGCGTGGGTTTATTTCTGGACTTTCTATCCTGTTCCATTGATCTATATATCTGTTTTTGTGCCAGCACCATACTGTTTTGATTATTGTAGCATTATAGTATAGTCTGAAGTCTAGGGGCATGATTCCTCCAGCTCTGTTCTTCTGTCTCAAGATCGTTTTGGCTATGTAAGATCTTTTCTGCTTCCATACAAATTTAAATTTGTTTTGTTCCAGTTCTGTGAAAAATGCCATTGGTAATTTGATACATTACAGTGAAACTGTATATTGCCTTGGGTAGTATGGCCATTTTAACAATATTGATTCTTTCAATCCTAAAACGTGGTATATCTTTCTATCTGTTTGTGCCATCTTCGGTTTCTTTCATCAGTGTCTTATATTTGGAGTACAGGTCTTTTTGCCTCCCCAGGTAGGTTTATTCCTAGGTATTTTATTCTTTTTGATGTGATGGTAAATGGGATTGTTTCCTTAATTTCTTTTTCTGATATTTATTGTTAGTGTATAGAAATGAAACAGATTTCTGTGTATTAATTTTGTATCCTGTAAGCAGGAGGATTTTAATGTCTTTATTTTCTACAAGGAAATTTGTGACCTAAAGAGTAAGCTAGGAAAGGCTCTTTACATTAATGCACTCTGACCCCATGAATACATAGAACAGGAGTATGTTTTCCTATGATAGGTTGCCATGCAACTTCATCTAGCATTTCTTTTTATTGTTGCTCCTTCACTCAAGGGATTCCTGCATGTATGCAGACAATTATATACCAAATATCATTTTACTTGTTTTATTTAATGAGTTCTTTGCTTACATAGAAGTATACAGTTTTCAAGAATATGAACAAACTTTTACAAAGTCTATGTGGAAGAATCATGATTTGAAACCAAGTCTGTCAGTCAACAGAAGCTGTGTTTTTAGTATACCACATGGCTTCTCACAGCAGCACAAAATGGGATGATTAATAGTCTTATTCTTTTCTTGCTGCAGAGAAGAATATGACTTTTTGGTTACTGAATGATTTATCTGCCTACGTCTATGCTTCTCTTCATGTTTGAGCATATGCAATGTATTCTGAACTATTTTGGCACCTATAATAATTCCCTAGTCCTTTCTTGTGAGCAGCTGTTTGTATCTGAGAGCCATCTAACTAGAATTTGGACACCATCTAAGGCAGAGACTTATTTCTACAGGATCCAGGCAGGTAGTATAAATGTGTGCAGTAGGTCAGATGTGGGACAAAAGAGAACAGTGTTGTGTCAGAGAGAGCCACAGTCTGCACAATATCCATTCCTCTTTTTATTCTAAATAATAGAACCTCGAATTTTACTCTGGGTGCATGACTCCTTGGAATAATGCTATCATTTCAAAGCCTCCTTGTAGCTACGGATGGCTCTGTGTTAAAGTTCTGGACAATGATATGCTGGAGTTGCCTGGGCTTGGCAGAGACAATTGTGCATGTCTGTCCTAATTTTTATTCAGTGATGTCAAGTTGGTAACCTGAAATCAGCATGGCAGGAGAATTTAAACAATGAAAATTACAGGGCTGTTTATCAAACGTTAACCAACACGCTACTGGTTTGAGACAGTAAGCTCTGAACTGCATTACTCTAAAAACACCTTGCATAAACCTCTCACCTTTTCTTTCTCGCATTTTTCTTCATCCTGCTGGTTGGCAGGGGGAGGTGATGGGTGGGTCCTGCCAAAGCAGCCTTTTTGTACTGCAAAGGTGGGAAGAGACTGGGTCCTCTTCATATAAGGACCATATTATGTATTTGTTGGCTTCCAGATGCTGCTGATGCAGCTGGTCTGGGGACATACTTTGAGAACCACTATTACTTCGGATTTTTTGTTTTGGGCAGCTGAATCAAATCATAGCAATTATTGGCAAGAGATTCTGGTGAACTAGAGAAAACGTGCCTTGTCTGAAGGCATTCATAGTCAAATTTTTAAAACATGAAGCTGATTGCTAATACATACCAACTACCCTTATTAAGGAGTGGAAAGAGCTGCAACCTTGGCCCATATAAAGCGCTCTGCTGTCAGCAGTTAATACCTCCTACCCCAGGGATCCATAAAGAAGGAATAAAGGAAAATACAATGTATGTGTAAATAAATTTAAAAAGAGTAAAGATGGGAAAGTAAGTTTAAACAGTGACCAGTGTGTAGATTAGAGTGGAACCAGCCATTGTGGGACAGAGCCAGAGTTACCCTCCATAAGACTTTGTACCACACACCTGCTTCCTCTCCTTTCCTCATGAGACCTATTTCCCTATTCCTCAGCCAGTTTTTCCTGGGAAAACTTCTAGTAATCATATTCACATGAGTCCTCATGTCAGAGTCTGGGGAACCCAACTTAAGACCAAGATAGTAAGAATTTTAATCTTCCCAGAAAGCAGTGGAAGAATGAAGATCAGTCATCTTGTTCTATCTCTTTTGAATTTGAGCTTCTCTACCAAGATGTCTCAGATACCCAGATACACTTGGGAAGAAAACCAACTCATTTTGTAAATCCAGGTTCATTTAGGAAGGTGGAAATATATATCTGGGTTTTAGGAGAGAGGCCAAGCCTAGAGGTATATTAAATTAAAACAGCTGGGTTGTCAGCTGATAATGCATGAATTAGGCTGATTTACTTTTCTATGAACTACTTGTCCATACTCTCCTAATTTTAAAATTCAGTACAGCTGTGAGTTTCATTAAATGTTTATGATCCTATTATAGGATATATTTTTAGCCTTACTAAAAGGAAGTTGATAAAGCTTCATTATCTGTCGTTTCAGAGGAAGAGTAAAATATCTAACATCTACCAAGTGAGTCTATAATATGTCATCATAAATCTTCTATTTCCCAATCCTTTGTCTCTCTCTGACATCAAAGATAAATGACTATTACTAGAATTAATATCTCTTAAATATATCATGATTCTTAACATTATTAGCCAAAAGGCTGTTATGAAAACTTCACTAAAATAGAATTTGATTTTCTTTCTATGAACTGTAAGGGTGACTGCGATTTTTTTTTTTTTTTTTTTTTAGTACCTGTAGTAGAACTGTCTTCCATATTAACTCAGCAGTTCTCTTAGGGGAATAAAATTATTTTATATGTGAGAAAGGAAATTATGCAATATAGTGGCAAAGTTATTCTGGTTTTTTTTTTTTAATCTTTTAAAAACCATGATCATTTAAATCACTTAGAAGAAGTTAGTATCACTTTCAGGCTCTGAATCTTGCTTTAAAGTGGTATGAACATGGTAGCAAAAAAGTACAACTTAATTGACCTAGGGAGAGCTCTTAAGAAACATCCTCAAGATTTTTGAAGTACTCCTATTTCTCCTACCAGAAACAAAAGATAATTTCAGGTAAGTTTCTTTGTACTATGGTGAGTTAGAAACATAATTTCTCTGGAAGCATATGTCCATGTAAAATCTCCTGTAACAATTGCTATGAAACTGTTTCTAATGCTAACATTATTAAGGCTTATTTTGGATTGGAAGGAAATACATCTGCAAGACATTGAAAATCGCTTCCATAATTTGGAACTGAGGAAGAAAAAAAACTGGGGAGTGGCAAAAACTGGAAGAAAGTAGTTCAAAATGTTAGTTACACCTGAAGATTCTATATGTTTTAATAGTGATAGTGTCAGAAAAGCAAGTATTTTATTACTATTATTTACTACACCAGCATCAATGAAAAGATATTTTAACTTCTGGGATTAGGACATTTTTATTTAAAAATTACATGAGAATTTACATACATAGGCAGAGACTGACAATACTGGCTCACATTAAGTTTTAGAAACTTGCTTCTTTGTTTTCAGGTATATTCCAGTGGAAGCAAAATTGGGAGTAAATCAAAGAATGTGAACCTCCTCTATGTCCCATAGGAACTGAGGGATTTTGATGCTTTCTCCACTCTTTCCCATGATGAAAACCTTACCTCTGATGGCAAAAGACAAATATATCAATTCACACTAAGATGAGAATCATTAGCTGCTGAAAAAATTACACCCAAATATAATGCCATGCAAACTATTTACCAACATTTCCCCTGACATCCTTTAATTTTCATTCTCCATATTTTCCCTCTTGTTCTAATTTTCCTGCTTAAGTTTTTCTATTTACTCTGGAAGCTGCCTCAAATTTATTTTGACATGAAATTGAGATATGGATACAGAAATAGAACTAAAATGAATGATAAACAAAGACTATATGATAATTAGCATTGTCTCAGTTTTATAGATGAGAAAGTTATTAGAACAGAGAGAAGAATGACTTGCCTCAATTTAGTGGAAGTATTTTTAGTTGCAAATTAAGGTCTAAAACTCAAGCACTTCTGATTCTGGACCCAGTATTTCTTTCAATGGAAACTCTAGCTTTTCTGAGGGTATCTTTGGAGCCAGGTTGGTTGTAATGATCATAATATGTTTCTTTTTTTAATTTTGGAAAGTAAACTGTTAGCTTTCTGAAACATATCCCTTCCCTAGTTTGAAATCATCCATCTTAAAAATAGTTGGTACACTTTTAGGTGCTCCTAGTCTTCCTTTCTGAGGATAAGCCCCTTGTAGAACAGGAGAACACAGGTAAAACCCACCATATTAGGTGGTTTACAAGGAGGAAACACTTTATAGAGTGGTTGACTACCATTAAAAAAAAAAAAAAAAAAAAGCAGGGAAAAAGTGTTGAAAACAAATGGGCTTCTTTATGTCAAGATCAATACTTTTCCATTATATCGTTGTCAAACCATCCCTCAAGCCAGTTTGCAAATTTTTATTCTCATAAATGAAGTATATAAAATGTAATAAAATTTAGTTTCCACTCTACCTTTGAATTTTATTTTTAATATTAAAACCAGATGCATGAAAGGATATGAGTTAAGTTATAATTAAAACTATATCATATTTGAAACTTGAAAGTTTTTCCCCAATTTTTAATTTTCTCAGATCTTCTGGATAAAGTTTGACCTATTCATGCAGATTTTTATCATCAAATTGTAGATTTTGAAAACATTTTCTTCATAATGCTCTGTTCTATTTTTAAAGTCAATGCTTACATTTAAAACAGAGTATTTTTTTTTTTAATAAAGTGTGCCAGTAAATAACACGGCAAAATAATGAATTAAACAACCGCAGGTAACTGGTGTATATGCTTATCAAATACAGTGTTACTAGAATGAGAGAAGAAATCTGTTGTAGTTCCAAGGTAAGGAAGTAAAAACTAATAGAGAAAAAGATGGTTATACGATTTTCCACTGAAATTTCTCTGTTGTTGAGATTGCTTTTAGAACCAGTGTTCTATTTTTATTATCCTCCTTTTGCCCAGATTTGACATTTTTAGAAAGTTCCCCTCATCAGAAATGCTATATAATTTCTGTGTACACTGCTTTCACATGTATTTTCCAGAATAAGTGTTGCCTAATTAAAGTAGAAGTTTTTATGTCACAATATCTAGCTTTTTATCCATTCTGAATCTACCACTATTAATATAATTGAAACAGCTATACCTGCAGAAACTCAAAATACCAAATGATAAAAGGATGTATTTAAAATTTTCTACCTATTAAACTGGAAGAAAAGATTAACTAAAATATGCTAGTTGATATAAATAAATTTAAAGCTAAATATCATTTTAAATATTGATCTCATGCTGAAAATACTGCTTTGGAAAAAGACAATTTAACGAACTAGCTGTTTAATCACAGTCAGGTCATTTAACATTTTCAAGCATCATTTTTTCAAATGTAATATTTGATGTTGAATTAGATGAATTCCATAACTTTTTCCAACTTTAACTTTACAAATGACCCTTCTTTCAATGTTCTCACTTAAAAATTATTTAAGATAATAATAGGGATAAAGGGACATTTTCCTCCCTGTATTTGTCAAAACCTAATATACTTTTGAGGGAATTTCATTAGATTAATCTGGTGAGACCATCTGTGGGATTTTTTCCCCCCTGTGCAATAGCTAGGGGCCAGAGTAGTTGAAAAACATGATTAATAAATAAAACGAAACTGAGATTGTGACTTAAGGAAGTCAATAAAGACCTGAGAGGCTAGGAAAGAGGGACTTTATGACTAGAAAACACCACAAAAGAATATGATTACCCTTGATTCAAAAGAATTATTGGCTTAAGAAAAAAGAATCTGTTACTTCATCAGCAAAATGAGTTTACACAGGGAAAAGCAGAGAATTGCAATCTGGGACAAGCAAACTGTGTCGAACCAGAGGCCAGTCCAGAGAACAGAGTGAGAGGGGCTTGCTTTTGTGAAGGAAAGGAGGATGTTGGGGAAGGCTGTGGTGGTTCTTCGTTAGCTGTGGGCGGTGGAGTGGGCAGTGTGTTGTTGCCGGGTGGGAAGGAAATCTTTCTTCCTCCTTGGGTCTGTTAAGCTGCCCTGAGTGATCCACGCAGGAGCACTCTCCCTTCAGGGCTTCTTGACTTCATTTTAAATGAGGAGTTGATTTATTTACACAGAAACAGAACTTTTATTATGAAAAGTAGAGTAGAGCTGAGTGTTAAAAAGATATAGTTCTCAGGGAAATATATAGAATTGTGCAGAGTATTTGTGTGAAGCTAAAAGGAGATTAGAAACAAACTTGGCACTATATCATAGTGGTTACCAGAATTGCCTTGGGCTCCTGTCCTAACTACATCCCTCATAGTTGGAGGACCCTGGACAATTTATTTTAATCTCTCTGTGCTTCGGATTCCTCACCTACAGAATGTGCATGATAATACCTTCTTCCCAGGGTGACTATGAGGATTAAATGAAATTAAACATGAAATTCCTGGCATAAAGGAAATACTCGATAAATATTAACTATTATTATCACTGTAGGAGTGTTCTAATGAGGACCTGACCAAAGAAAACGAATAGGTTAAATTCACCCAGTGCAAATGACAAAGCACACATTCCACTGAAAATCTCATTTCTTGACAGCAGAGCATTTGATAAATTCTTGTCTTATCTCACGGATAGTTTCACCCAGTAAAAGGTAAAGAAAGTTATTAGGGAAATTGGTACACGTGACCTATGCACTTGCATATTGGTGGCTTAAAAAAAAAAAAGAACAAAGTATGAAAAAGAACCCGTGTAACTTCCCAGGAAATTACTGACAGGATCAGATTTTAAATTGGCAAAACCTAAGAAGAAAGGCCACATACTTACACATTACGGTGATACTGTCAGGATAATGTCAGAGGTGCTAAAGTCTACAACGAATGGTGATATATGAAAAATGTTAAGGTTAACAAAAATCTTTAAATATGTAAGGGGATTTCCAGGAAAGCAGAATTAATATATGTGATGTATATTCTTTGGCAAAATGCTATTAATGAGTCAAGCATAAATCCTGCTGGTGAAGGAGGTGGTGAAGCCTGGTTGCTATTTGAAAGAAAAGGGATCAAGACCCCAAACCCCCTTTACCTGTGATTCAAAGTTGTTGAAATTTGTAGGGATAAGATGAAGTAGTTTTGACCTAGAACTCGTAGCATAGAAGGGCAATCACTCCCTAAAATAAAGTCAGCACTGAGGTGGGAAGAAATGGGGCTGTTGGGTTGACCCCTACCCCAAGTCAGGCGGGTGAATTAGAGTGAAGATTCTGAATCCACGAGGCAGTGGAATCCATGAGGGACGCTGAACATGTGTTGTCCCTAATAACCTGTGGGCAGGCTACATAAGGCAATCCAACAAGCTTGAACACTGGCAACCCAGGCTGAGGGTAACAATGAGAAAGGTGTTTGACAGTCAAGGCTTTGCAAAACTATAATGGGCAGAAACAGCACTTATTATTGGCAGCCCTGGTAAGGTTTTAGCAAGCAAGGAGAAGCTGCTCTAGCACCAGTCACATGGAAGCAGATGGAATCATGACGTCCACTAGCCAGATTTCACACAAAACACCAGGCAAAATTTGGGGTTTGGTGACCCTACTGATATTATGGCTATATGCCACCAAAAAATGACTTTAATTCCTCTGACTCAAGGGGTCAGGTATGAACTTGAGTGTTGAGAGAATGAAATCAAGCCTGACCCTTTGAATATAAATAAGCACAGGGAGAGTCCATCAAGGAAGGAGAGCAGAGGCTCAACTCCCTGTTAATCTAGGTAGATGTAGCCTGGAGTAGCCCTTCTCAAACTGTGGTGAAGCACCGTTACCCACCCCCACTCCCTTTGTGGACAGATACTTTTGTAAAACAATAAGGATGAATTACCTGAGAAAAATTTAAAAACCCCATAACTTAAAGCCTCATTTTTATTATTGGATCCAACAAACATAAAATTAGAATTCAATAAATCAGAACAAACATAACCTAGGGAAAAATAAGTACAAGTTGCACAGGTTGTTCATTGGAAGGGTGTGTATGTGTGTATAGGTGATTAGTATACAGACACACTGAACTAGAGCCCTAAACAACTAGCCTGTACCGCCCACCCTTGGGGCATGTGGTACCCATTGAAAATGACAAGTGAATGAGACCACTCAAGCCACTCCTAGATGCATCTCTGAGCCTGGGAAAAAGATGAGGCTAAGCTCATGTGGTCACATGAATAATGTACTGAAAGAACGCTTCTCTTGTTTGTTTTATTGGGGGGGGGGGGCATGCATGTTATAAGAAAGAACATTTAATTGCAGTCCTCCTTCACCAATATTCTCTCTAAGATCAGCTGGTTGCAAATGACATTGAAAACCTTGAAACAAATCTTGTTTTACCTAATATAAGTGATGAGAAACTTGGATTCACTTGCAGGCATGCAAAACTCTTTCAGGAAGAACCCGTACTATGATAACACCAGGATGCCAGCATCCTGCCCAACTGGGAGCCTGAGTTTTAATGCTGAAATCCTCTCACTGTATTAAAATGCACTATTCTTAATGTATTACCCTTCATGTTAAAAAGAGTTAACACTAAATTTTATTTATGCAAGATTTTTATTTTCCATTTAATTTAATGAGCAGTATGAAATTTTATGGTTACTGTTTTTCAATTTTTAAGACTCAAATGACATCGGTCAGGTGCTGAGTTGACATAAGGAGCAAATGGTGTGATCAGGTGTGGAACTCTGGAACGCCCTCCTCCTGAAGCAAAGGTCTTGTCAGGGAATAGGAAATCAAGATCTTCCTTTATCCTCTTCCCTGACTCGCTCTAGGTGATGCCTATCCATATGACAGAAGAAGTCAAAGCTCTAAAACTCTGGAAATGAGGAGTAACAAAGCAAGTTTATAGATGGGGTCTGTGAAGCAGAGGGATGGTGAATGGAATCACCAAACACATGGCCTAGGCAGAAGCACTGGCACGAGTGCGCTCTGTGGCCAGGAGCTGTGGATCTGGGTCCTGGCTTCATCACTGCTTATCCATTTTGTATCACATGTTGAAGTTCTCTGTAATGACAGCATCGGTATTAATATGCTATTTGAGGAAATGTGATGGACCAGAGGCTATTCTGTGATTGGCTGCCTGCCGTTATTGATAAAAGAGAAGATAATCGACCCCAGTAATGTGGGGTCCTCACCACAGGCTCAAACAATGTTTGCCTTTCTGGAATAGCAGTGGCTGAGCACTGCTATGTGCCGTGTGAAGGACTAAACACTAAAATGTATTATCATCTCTTTTAATCATTATAATAACCTTGTGAGATAGAAACAATAAACTTTTTTAAAGAAGAAGAAATAATAATAGCGTTTCATGTAATGTGCCCGAGGTTAAAAAGTGAATAAGTCACAGAGCTCGTATTTCAACTTGACTGTCTAATCCCAATATTCCTAGTTTTATGCTCCTCTCTGTTGCCTCTTGATTTTCTTCTCTGGCGTGTTTTAGGAGTGACACCATGAGTTCCCACTGGTCCCCACTGAGTTATTCTTCCCTCCTTTATCCGATCAATCACCTGAAAGAATTTGAAGTAAACTCAAGTTCAAACAGAAATAGTTGAAGGATCAACATTTCATAACCCCCAGGAATGTGTCCAAAGAACTCAAGTTTTCTGCTGATTATGTCATGGAGGCTCAGGCTCCTCACCAATAAAATGAGAATGATACCTTTCTTGTAGGATTGTTGTGACCATTAAATAGACTAACTTATGTTAATTGCCTAAAATCGTGCCTAGAATATAATAAGTAGCTGTTATTATTGTTGTCCTTGAGAGACACCTGTTTTCTAAGAGTGAGGGAAAGCGGGGAGCAGAGCTTGAGGAAGGAGAAATAATGGAAGGAAAGCCTGGGTGTTTTAAAGAGAAGAGTTCAAACATACGTGTGCCTATGCCATGCATATACTTTTTCAGTCCTGGGGTTACACAAGTTCTCTCCTTCCTACTACTCTCCTTGCTGAAAGCTGTGTCCTTTTAAAGCATATGGGTAAGTATCATATTGTGTGTGAAAATCAAAGAGGCACTAGTCTAAAAATATGTAACCTGGATTCTATTCCTGGCCTAGCTACAGACTCCTGTTAACTTATTAATATGTGTATGTCTCAATTTCTTATACATGTATAGAGTTAACGCCTTCTCCCCCACTTAGAGGAACTTCAGAGTGATGACTGAACATCCACAAACCTGTGCTTTGGTGACAGAAAAGGGATTCTATCTAAATGCTTATAAGCAGAAAACTGTGTTCATTTAATTGGCATTGACGTTTTTGATGAATTTTTGAGTTTTTATATAAAAAGCTTCTGATATTTAACTTTTCCAAAATTAAAAATGCTTGCACACTGAAGAAAGAAACTTAGCAAATACGCCCTTCACCATAGTGATCTTACACCGGGGCAGACATGATTTAAAGAACATTATCTAAGGGCACAATTTCAGTTGATAGTTGCATTCCATTTATTAACTGTAGGTAAATAAGCCACAACTTTGGAATTGGAAACATAGAGTATATACTTGAAAAATTATTTCTCCACTGTATAGTCTTGCTTTTTTAAAAATTATCCTCGACTTCTCTACAAACAGTTTACAATCAGGGCATGTAATGCCTTGTAGAGATCCAAATTTAAAAAGCATTTAATATGCATATGCCTGCTAGAACCTCAACCCCAGAACTTCTGATTCAGTTTGGCCTGCTCTGGGATCTATAAATTGAAAACAATCTACACGTGATTCTAAAATGTGACCTTCCATAAGCTGTGAGGTGAGTTTCACAGAACTTTGTGATCTGAGGG
Source organism: Camelus dromedarius (assembly GCF_036321535.1). Classification (NCBI taxonomy): domain Eukaryota; kingdom Metazoa; phylum Chordata; class Mammalia; order Artiodactyla; family Camelidae; genus Camelus; species Camelus dromedarius. The sequence continues at coordinate 62,321,790 of NC_087439.1, read as the reverse complement.
AAAGGTGAGCTTTGCCCCAGTGCTGGCAGCCACATCAGTAGAGAGAACATGCTATTGATTTCCCAGAAATTTTATTTTCCAATCTTATGTGTGTTTGGCTGGAGAGGAAAATAAGGACGTGTGAGAGAATGAATAGAACGTCTTGATTTGTGAGGGCCCGGTACCAAGTTCACATCTCTGCCAACTAGAGCTGCTTTTGTGTTCTTTTGTCTTACAGCTATCTATCTATTCCTCATGAAATTTCCCCAAACAAGCACGCAGTATCCTACTGCGGAAGCACTCGTGTTTCGGATTCTCTGAGTTTGACAGTGTTCCGTGAGAGCTCAGTGTAATGTCGCAAAAGTATTTTTATCTTACGTGGTGTTTTCTTGGACTTTGCTTTGATTATACTACTCCTTAAAATTTAGTATAATACCCACTCCAGAGGATTGTTGTTGCATAAAATATGGTCAGGAATGAGCACAGCACTTTGTAAGTTGAAAAGTGACATATGAATGTTGAATCTAATTAAAGATCACCTTCCTGAATTTAATGATCCATAGCAAGCCAAACCTCGAAGGACATCGTATTGTATGTATTTCCTTAAACCCCACCTTTTGCAAAAAGCTAATAAGACAGTTTTCTTAGAGAACATAGTTTGCCTTCATTAGAGGAAATTGTTCAAGGTAACTGTAAAAAAAAAAAAGGCTTTAAAAATAATTACCAAAGTACTATACGGTGATTGCAATAAATGCAAGCAATGCAGAAATTGAAAAAGTAAAAGGTATGGTTCCTACTCTTCCCTGTACCCCATGTTCCATAGGCAATAATCATTATTATATTGCTATGTACTATTCCAGAATTTTATGTAAGCACCCCTCTCTGTCTCTGTTTCTGTCTCTCTTCCCCCTTTCCTCCTTCTCTCTCTCTCAGCAGTTTATTTTTCCTATAAAAAATTATCCCTTTTTACATATTAAACATGTTCTCAGCAAATGTTTTAAGGCACTTCTAAGTTAGATGCCGAAAGCTCAGGTAATGCTGTGCTTGTGCTAATTTTTTGACTCTGAGGCTATCAAGAGCAAAAAGCTGTTGGTACCCAGTTTTTCTAAGTGTCAGGGAAACGCACACCTGTTTTCATGTCTTTGCATCTCTGTGTCTCCCCAGGGGATAAAGCTTTTACTCAGGGGATTTCTGGTTGGGGGAAAAAGGGTCTACACCACAGTCTCACTCTAAGTGATTATTATCACACCGGTAAGTTTCCACTGTGGCTGCTGGGTGCAGGCTGTGAACACATTTGAAGTCAGCAGGGGACCGTTAGAAACCTCCCCTTTGCTGAGAGGAGCTGCAGAAACCTCTGCTTCACTGAAGCATGCTTGCAACCTGCGGTCAGTCGTTTCTTTTTTTCATGCAGTGCTGTTTTAAACTGTCTTCTATCCCACAGAGCAAAAAACATACCCAACAAAAAACAGTACAAACAATCCCCATGAGTGTTTTTAAATTTTCCTCTGCTAATCTTACTGTTAATGGTGTGAGGTCTTGCCAGGAGTCATTTGTGGTTTAGGCACACAAAACAACATAACATTCACACACTTTAAAAACAATATCAAGCATCAAACCAAAGGCTACTTGATGCAAAACCTAGACTAATTGCTTTCCTACCTGTCTTCTGGAAAAAGCATTTAATCTTCCTTACAGGTTGCTGATTGCTATATGAGGAGGCATATTTAGTAATCTGTAGAAGATACAGGACGCTATACTTAATAATGACATAATTGCATAAATTGCATACTGTGCAAGTTTGCATATTAGAGTATTAGCAAAAGAGTATCTTATTTAAAATAAAAATGATCTCCAGTAGTTAGTGGAAAGTGATTCAGATCTATGTTCCCCCATCTCTGTTTGTCCTTCGCTGGCAGTGAATTTAGCAGCACTTAAATTCCTATTTGGTACAAATTGAAATCATGTTGTCCTTGGTTGAAAGCATTGATTTTTCTACCAAATGGAATTTAGGTAGAATTACCATGATTAGTAGAAATTTCAGGAAAAATTAGAAAGTCATATAAATAGAAAGGATTCTGCAACCATTAAGCCTAAACCACCGAGGACTGATTAATCTTCTATTAAGGAATACTTTAAAGTTTGCACTGCATGCAAAACTTGGTATGGAGAAGTTGGCGTAGTTACAGGTTTCATTCTTCTTCTCAAGTAATTTAAAAACTAATGGTAGCAGCAAATTAAATCCCACCACCAAATGACTACTGAAACAATGGTAGATCACGCTGCTGAGGTACTACCAGCAGGCTATTAGTTTTATTTGTTTATATATTTTTGTCCTATTCATAAGTCATAATATTATTGTATCATAAACTTTGAAGTAACTATTGAGATTCGGGCAAAAAAGTAATGTAGTGATAATCTTATGACTTTTACTGACTCAAGGGACAGCAGAAAAACTAGTTAAGTAAAGAACCATTAGTTTGAAAACAAAACTATGTAAAAATGTATCTTTCAATGTATTGGTCACTGATGCTGTCATTTGATTAAAATTATCTTTGGCATTTGTACTTAAAAGCACTGACTCCAATATTTGGAACAGTGAGATTGATTATAGGGGCTCAGAATTTCATTATCACCTTCACGTGATTTGGGGCCAATTATTTATCTTTATGAGCTTTGCTGGGCTCCCTTGGAACCAGATAGGATTATGTCTGTCTCATTGCTTTGCTTTAAGAATAACTAAGGCTTTCTGGGCAGGAGAGGGAATTTCTCTGCTGCTTTCCCTTCCTGAGGGAAAACTGCCCCAGTCTTCACTGTTACTTCTCTCCCCAAGGAGTGGGGTCAGCTCTCTGATTGGTTGGGACTTTCCCTCTTTAAAAGCATTCTTGGTATTCCTGATTCTGATGTTCCAAGTGTTCTTTCTGCTTCTTCCCTTCAGAAACTGCCATTCCCTCTTATGCTTCTGGCCATGTTGGATGACTGAGCTCAGCCTTCCAAAACTTTGTAAAAAGGGAGAACCTGATGAAGGGATAGGAGACAGCTCTGACAGTCTTAGGAGATGTCATGAATAATATAGTTTTGAGGTTTTTCTGAGGTGAGGCCCACATCTCTGTGGCAGGGGGCCCTTGGAGGGAGGCAGTAGTGACTGGGGAGAGTGAGGTCTCCACATCGTTGGCTGCTCCTCGTTATTTCTCAAATTACCTCATTCACACTCAGGAAGAATTCTTTCAAGAGATGCTCAGTTAGCTGGCGGAGCTTCTTAATTTTCTGTGCTGTTGATAAATTATATTGTTTGTTGTGTTTCCATGGATATTTCATTGGGAAATAGTTCACTGGAAAGGCAGAGGAGACTTAATCACACACATGGTTAACTAACTGCCAGAAAGAATCCAAAATCTCTTGACTTGAATTAAAAATATTTTTTAGCAACTAATACCTGCTTATTGTAGAAAAGTTAGAAGACAAGGATATGATTAAAATCATAAATACATTCTCACAATTTATATGGCTGTTGTTAAATTTTTTTGTATATTCTTTTAGAGTGTGTGGGTTATAGGCAAATAGATAATATATCTATAGTGTGCATTTGTACAGGGATATTTTTAGTTCATATTAGACATTCCAACTTCCTATCGTTTTGCTTTTTCCCTACCTTAACATATTTTTTCAGTTTATATATCATTGATGCTGCCATTTGATTTAGCAATTGCAATTAAAATATTTAAGCATAGAGTTTTTTTAATATTTGAATTTTGTTCAATAAATGTATGTCATTTTCACTATCACTATTTGATAATTTGTCCAATTTCTTTTTTCTTTTAAGATATAAATATTTGCCTGTCCAATTTAAGTACAGTATAAGATCTGTTTTGTCACCATGGATTTGCAAATTTCTATCTCTTTGCATTTGTGGTTCAACCACTCTGACCTGTAGAATTCTGAAGTCTGAGTCTACAGTCATATTTATTTTATGTTCAACTTGAAGACCCATCAAAATGGATGGTATTATATAAATCCTTAAACATACAACAGAATGAAGAACAACCAGAGATGTTTATTAAAATCAAATTTTTCTTTTGCATAGCTAATAGCTAAAGTAATTATAATTAGAAAGGAAGCTTTTTGCTGGTTCAAGATACTATGAATATGGGTATATATTTCTGTCTTGAATCACTGAAGTTTACAGTTTTTTACTTAGTCTTTAAGGTGAAAATAAGTATGTTTATCACACAATGAGTGACAAGAGAAATAGTGCTTCTTGCAGCATTTTGAGATTCCCAAAGAAAGGGCTTTATATCCATGAAAGGTCCTATTTTGATTTATTTTCATTGTGTTTAGTTTACCTCCCTCATGGCTCACTGAACCACAAGAGAATAAATTTCCTGAAACGTTAACTTTGGCTTTCAAGAAATCACTTTGTGTCAAATCATTCATTATTCTGAGACAACTTCTTATTCTGCTATTCTCTAGACCTAGTGAATGACCTGACCTCCCCGTTCATAATGCGAGGGGCATTCTGAGTAACTAATCACAAAATTGGTAGAGTATGTGGGGCTTTTCTTTTCTGAATAAGCAGATTACTTGTAAAAACTATTTTCTTATTGGAAGGAGGAATGTTAACTTGAGGAAAAGATAGTGTGTCATTTTTTGTGGGTCATCAATTAGATTTCCTTTTCACATAGGTAAGGTAGCACCCTTCTCTGTTCTTTTTTTCAATTAGAGGATATAGAGAGGCCAGAGGGAATCATTTGGACATATTTGGTAATAGATTTGAAGGTTCAGCTGGTCCTCCCAGCTCAGTGTTTATGTGTCTAAGGCTAAAAATAGATCAATCAACACACGCATGCCTTTTGTTTCTTTAATTAATCTAATTTTTCTAGTGAGGAGACTTTTAAATGCATCATGATTCCTTTTACATGCTGACTATTATACTATCTCATACTTTTATAGTTTATTTTTAATGGGGGGGGGGGAATAGTGCCACACTTAAGCCTGTGATAGAAGAGGCTCTGATACAATTAAAATGAGCCCAACAGCTGTGGACATATTTCTGCACCTCCTTGATGAAGAAGTAATCTAGTTTGATGGATGTCTTTATTTCTATCTTAATCACAGCGTGTAAGATTAGCAATACGTGTGTTTCACTTCAGTTAATTACTCAGAACGCATGCACGAATACAGGGCTTTACTTCAATTAATTACTTTGAATTTCAATGAACATAGAAGAGACCACACCGAAAATATCTGTGAGAGATAAAGCTAATGAATGTTAGAGAAATCTTGTTTAACAGCCTCCTCTGGGTCTAGATTTTCTGCCATCACAGTGAAAAATCTGAAAATATAAACATGTGGAACAATAAATCAGATAACTGCATGACCTAATATCCTGTCTTTAACCATAGTCATTACTCGAGTGTTCAAAAAATAGTGAAAAACTATTGGATTATCTGTGCCATGGTTATAGGAAGAAAAGGAAAGGCATATGTTCTTACTCATACATTGATCTACCACTTATGGCCCTAAACATAAATTTTATTAGTGACTATTCTTTTGTCCTGGCTCTGGAAAAGTTTTAGACTTAAGACAAGATTATTTTCTCATTTTCATTGTATGTGCTAAAATGCCACGTCCTAAACACATCCTGATTGCTGGGCACCACATAAATAAACAGAGTTCTTTTATAGTTGGAAACTAGAAATGATCCTTTCACTGGCTCTGGGTTATGAGGAAAGCTTCAAAATTGAGAAATAATAATAATAACGATAGAATGTAGACTATAAAGAAACAGTCTAGAAAGGAAGACAAGTAAAATTTAAAAAGCAGTTTAAGCTTCAGGTTCATCTATCAGAGACAAAGACTGGTAGCTGGTTAAGTACACCCTGGAGAGAAGTCAGCTCACCAGCATGGATGCTGGAGTTCATTAAAAAAGGTACCTTCTAGAAACATGACACCAAAAGTAACAATCGTGTAAAAATCAAAATTTATTAGAAAGAATGGTTGCTGGGTAAAAGGAAAGTGACGGCGGCAAGTACAATAGAAAATGTGCCAAAAATTAGGCAAAGAAATTTGTTCAAAATTCCCCAAAAATAATGACTGAGAAGAAATCAGTTGTGGCTGGGACACAGTTAATTCACTATAACAACTAAAGTTGAGAATTGTGGAAATCTATGTAGTAAAAATGTATCCATAACCAGCTTAACACTTTCCCATGGGCAGCATTGCAGATGTCTTCACGAAAGAAGGAAGGACATATTTGTATCTGTTTTATATTAAAGCTAATTCCTATTTTTAGGAGAAGGGCCAAATCTCCTGAACTGGGAGGAACCCATCCAGGGTGCCTCACAGAAGTTAGTACCAATTTACCCCCTCTAAGCTCTGGGCATTTTCACGAGAAGTAAAAATGCAATATTGAATATATACATATATTTAATACCCTAAGAGCACACACCTCAGTGGAGCTTAAATTCTGCCCTCTGATAAAAGTTGTATTGTAACTCCATTTGTATCATCCCTTAAGGGCACATTTATTTATACAGCAGAGTTACAGTCACAGGAATTTCAAGTTTGGAAAAACATTCTTAAGGAATTACCTTCCTAGTTTCACTTTGACTCCTTTGTCAAATGAGCATTTAAAAACAGTTAAAAAGAAAGTGAAGCAAAGTAAAAGAAAACAGTAACAGAGAAGCCCGCACAGCTTTCAAAAACTCTAATAAAAAACTATCGACAATAAATGGGAAAAACATCAATTTATTTTAGGGGTTACATTCACAATATGACACAAGTTCAAGTGCCCCTTCTAAAAAAACTTAACAGATGAAAATACTTCATGGATTGCTGATGTATTCTTGAGAAAGAATATTCTGGTAGAAAGAACAGTTGCTTTCTGACTTCTGTTAGAAAATCTAAATTCCAACATAGTTGTTAGATGAAACTATACAATCCAAACCTCCTCTTATTGAAAATGGAATTTGGCTTTGGGTAAATGACTTCATTACTCATCTGTTAGTTATTCTTTGAACAAAAGCAGTTTTGTTGCTCAACCTAGGATTGGAACAGATAAATGCCTAACATCCCTTGCACTGAGGCTTGGGATGCTGGTAAGTGCCATGATATTAAAGGGTCTCAAATCAGATTCATTCACATTCAATGTCCATGAGAAGCAAAATACACAAATAATTACTTCTCCTGAGATAACTTAATTTTAGACTTTTCTCTGGTTACTAAACTGGAAAGTTCAGCTTTTCTGAAACCAAGATGTCATGTGTCCTATTGTCACAAGTACAATTAGACATAACTGACATTATAAAAATGGTGATTGTTCCAGAATATTTTGAAATGAGACAAAATGAGGCTCATTTTTATCCCTGAATTAATATGACCTATCCAGATAATAAAAAAGAGAGTTAGATTGTTTTTAGGTTACATTGGTTGATAAATGAAAGAAACAGTTGTAAACACCAAGTTATTGTGAAGGTACAAAAAAGGGTGGATTTCCCATACTGTATGTTTAGAAACCAGAGACATATACAAAGCCTTATTTTTATATCAGAACAATGTTAGTGGCTGATGACTTTGATTTTGATTTAAAAATAAGTATATATTAAAAATGAAATACAAAAGAAAAATTATTTTTATTTGTTGGCACTATTCTCATTTGACTTAATGTTAATACTTAAATTAAAAAAAAAATTGAGCCTGAAAAATAAGTGAATATTCAGAGCTAAAACTCTCTCTCTCCTTTTAGAGAATTTTTTTTTTTTTTAGTACACCTGCCCTGCCTATTCTTTTTGGACATTTCTGTTTGAAAGCATGGTTATTTTTGTAAATTTCCTGTTTATATGCATTGCATAGAATGTGAAGATATGCTTCAAGACCCTACAAAATATCTATAGTTAGAGAAATTTTTGTTACTTGAAAGTCAGTAGGCATTTAAAAGTGAAATATTTATTAGTCTGTATCTATGCACATATGTACATACATATATACATTAATTTTATATATGTGTGTGTGTACATGTATGTGTTTGTGTGTGTGTGTGTGCATATATATATATATATGCTCCTATTAACCCCAGAGAGATTAGAAATAGTATGCATCTTTTTTATTTGAATCTATTTTCACCCTATTATGGTCTGAAGTCTCTTTTATTGAATATCTGAAAACATAGTAGATATTCAATAAATATTTATCAACTTTGCAAAATTATTTGTTTTACACACTTAAAATAATGTCCAGTATTTGAGCAATTTCATTTATTTTTAGAAATCACAGGTGAATTTTAAAAAGTAAGTTGCCTTTATTTTAAAAACATTGTGTCAGGGAGGTGCCAAGATGGCAGAGTAGAGAGACTCACAGCTCACCCTCTCCCACAAATACACCAAGAATTAAATCTACAAACCCATTCATTGAATTGCACAGAACATCTACTGAACTCGGGCAGATTGTCTCTTTCTTCAAAATACAGGAGGATTCTCACAAAACTTGGTAAGAGAAAAAAAGAAAAAGGAAAAATCAGTGCAGGACTGGTTCTGCAGAGAGGGAGCAACATAGGAAGAAAGGAACCCTCACACTGGGATGCCCCCTCTCCAGCTGCGAGGTCAGCAGGGACAGAAGCAGAGCTTCCAGAGCTCAGAGGAGAAAGTGGCAGGTGCTTGGCAGACAGAACTAAGGGAAACTGGCACAGAGAGTCCCTGCAATCCCCAGCCCTAGATGCAAGCTGGCAGGGGTAAGCCAGGACTGGCTGCTGGAGATTGGTGAGGAGCCCGGGCAGAAGGCTGGAGCCCACACAGAGGAGGAGTCAGGGGACTGGAGGCAGCATGAGCTCTGGCTGGGGGTGTATGCAGAACAGAACAGCCTGGGACACCCCCCCCCCCCCATAAAAAAGCCCCACTGCTAATGTGTGTTGGGGATGGGCACAACACAGCTGCACCATAGCCACTTTCTCCTTTTGGCTCCATTGTTGGTGTGTTCTTGCGAGAAGAGAGGTGGGGCTCAGTCACAGCCATCACTGCTGCATGGAGGTGGGGCTGAAAGCTGAATCCATACCTAGGGTCCTGCAACTTCACATATAGGACTAAGATTTGTTTACAGCCCAGGCAGAGAGGGTAGATTTACTCTCTCTGGACCCTTTGTGGACCCATGCCTCTGGGACTAACAAGTAGTGAGCGGAGTTCTGGCACAAGGTAGGGAAGAGTATGGGTATTTAAAACATTTACAACAGGCCAGCATATGCAGAGGCAGGACTGGAGTCTGCACTGACCCTGTGGTGCCCCACAGATTGAGGTGTGTGACTGCATGCTTGCTACAACGGGTCCTAGTGCCTGACATTGACAGATCTGCACTGGTGGTTCCTGGGGCCCAGAACCTGGGGGACACCAAAGCAGGTATCAACACTTCTGCAGCTAAGGCAGGGACAAAGGCAGCGTCACAAAGAGTACTTTATAAGCCCATGTAACGAGTGACAGACAACACCACAGAGGGCACTTCCCAGTGGACATCTCCTTCTGACTCTTCCAATGCTGTCTACCACAGAACAGCTCAGAAACTGGTCTAGAAGCCTCTATTCCAGCAACAGGGGAGCAGATCTGGCCCCTGTCAGGGCTGTGATAACCACAGAACAAAAAAGGAGGTCCTGCTCAAGAACAACAATCAGGGAAGCTCTTATTACCACAACACCAGCCATGCCCCCAGTCAAAGGGTAACAGCCAACACACATGGAAGAAAGACATGGCAGCCATCCATACTAAGAACAGCCCTCGCAACAAAAGTTTAGACACACTGTCGACACAGGAACAGTCCCATTTAAAAACAAAAAACAAAAAAAACCCCACAGCCCTTAAAGACCACAGTGGATAACTGATGCTCCTAAATCCATAGAGCCAGAGATATATAAGTAAAATGAAGAAGCAGAGGAACCACTCCCAATTAAAAGAACAAGAGAAGTCCCCTGAAAGGATGAACAATGAGCTAGACCTCGACAGTCTACTAGATCATGACTTCAAAAAGGGGGTGATAAAAGCACTGAAGGAAACAAGAGAGACTATGAATAGAGACACAGAATACTATAAAAAGGAATTAGAAACTATAAAGAGGAGCCAATTGAAAACAAAAACTCAATGGCTGAGATATGAGCTGAGCTAAAGGCAGTTAAAAGCAGACTAGCTAATGCAGAGGAACAAATTAGTGACTTAGAAGACAGGATAACAGAAGTCACCCAATCAGAACAGCAGATGGAATAGCAAGTAGAAACCAATGAAAGCAATATAAGGGACCTATGGGATAATATAAAGTGAGCCAACCTACGCATAATAGGGGTCCAAGAAGGAGAAGAAAAAGGGGATTGAATAAGTATTTGAAGAAATCATGACTGAGAACTTTCCAAACTTAAAGAAGGAAACAGATATCCAAGTACAAGAAGCACAGAAGTTCCCAAACAAGAACCCAAACAGACCTACACCAAGACATATTATAATAAAGATGCCCAAAGTTAAAGAAATGATTCTAAAGGCAGCAAGATAAAAACAAAGAGTTAATTACAAGGGAACCCCCATTAAGCTTTCAGCTGATTTCTCTACACAAACACTGCTGGCCAGAAGGGAGTGGCAAGATATATTCAAAGTCCTGAATGAGAAAAATCTGCAACCTAGGATACTCTATCTGGCAAGACTATCCTTTAAAGTAGAAGGAGTGATGAACAATTTCACAGATAAGCAAAAGCTAAAAGAATTCAGCAATACTAAACCTATTCTAAAGGAAATATTGAAAGGTCTACTCTCAATAGAAAAGAAGCAAGAAACTATAGAAATGAGAAAATCATAATTGGAAATGCAATAACTACAATGAATTGCAGGAGAATAAATATGAAGATGTAAAAAAAAGACATCAAAATTATAAAAGGTGGGAGTGGAGCAAGAAAATACAGATTTTTTTTTCTCTCCTTTTTTTTTCTTTTTTTTCTTCGTTCTTCTTAGTATGTATTTGAGCCTGCATGACTTACCAGTCTAAAGCAAACAGATATAGTAATGGATTAACATACTTGAAAAACAGGGTAACCACAAGTCAAAAACATACAGTAGAGTCACAAAACCAAAAAGGAATCAAGCTAATACAAAAGAAAATTATCAAACCACAAAAAGAAAAACAAAAAGGAAAAGGAAGGAACAAAGAAGAAATACCAAAATCAACTGGAAAACAGTTCAAAATGGCAATAAACACACATCTATCAGTAATTACTGTAAATGTCAAATGCTCCAATCAAAAGACATAGAGAGGCAGATTGGATAATAAAACAAGAGACCACAAGAGACCCACTTTAGAGTGAAGGACACACATAGTGAGAAGATGGAAAAAGATATTTCATGCAAACGGAAACAAGAATGTGGGAGTAGCAATACTCATATTAGATAAAACAGACTTTAAAATAAAGGCCATAAAGAAAGATAAAGAAGGACACTCAGTGGTCAGTGCTGAAGTTTGTTTCTGTTCTTCCTTTCAGTATATTACCGCTTATTTAAATGAGAGCTTCCTGGAAGAGACAGTGGTTACGAATATTGGCACTTAACCCAGAAGCAGAATTTGAATGAAATGTGGGAAAATAAACTCCTCTTTACCTTGATTTCAGGATTGATATCAGCAGGCAGTTGTCTCAGCTATAATTGTTTTCTGAATCTGCTGCTTTTTGAAATTACATTCGGTAAAGAAAGCATTCTAGTGAAGTGATGCACCACATGGATCTCCCTCACTTCTTTTTTGTCACCTGATCTGTTTGCCTTGCTGCAGTAGTGTCTTCAGTTTGTCACCCTCAGACCACTATCCCATGACTAGCTCCTGATATTTCAGGTAAGTGTTATTTCAAAACCTGTGTTGTCCTCACAGGCTGGTTCCTGGATGGGACATGGGGACCCTGCAGAACTAAAACTGGCCATGTGATGAGGAGAGACTGGGCAGCGGGGGGAGCCCAATCAGGTGGTGCAATCTCAGAATCCAGAGGATTCTGGCAAGAAGCATTAGCCAGAAGTCTAGGCAGTTAGGAGTCAAAGTGAGGACAGTAGTCATGGGCATGGGGATTTGGAAGGAAGTCTTCAGTATCAGGAGAGTGTGGGAGGCATGGGCCTGCATTTCGGTCCTAGAGCAACCACAGTCCTGGATGGGAACACAAGCAGAAGCAAGAGCAGCAAGGGAGAAACAAGACTCCCCTACCAGGAGGGGGGCCGAAGTGTCTAATCTTAGTTCTTAGGTTCACAGGTTCTTACTCCAAGAACCTCATTTTTAGAAGCTGGGTTTAAGGTCAGAATGAGATTTGATTCCAGGCTGACTCTTGGGAGACTTAAAATTTTCTTGTTTAGCATCAAAGATTTGTTCCAGAATCAGATACCAGAAACTAGAGAATTTAGTTGACCTATTCAAGATCACAAGCTAATTAGTATGGAGGCCAAAATTAGATCCCAGGTTTTCCATTTTCAAACCAGGGCTCTTTATGCCACACCAGAAACACATATAGAAATATTTAATTGTTTCTGATATGTTCACCTGTCACTTCTTTCATAACCATAAAGAGAATTAATAATTAGGGACAGATTACTGGAGAGAGAGAGCAACTCACAGACACATCTAGTAAAACTATACACAAACTTGTCTTGGATTTTCAGAAAGCCTCAGAAGTGATTGATTTTTCTGATTATTATTTATACATCTCTATGAGTTGATTATAGATTCATTATAGATTGTCAACAATCATAAGATTTTCACATTGGAAAGCTCCATTGCAAGTGAGTTACTAAATAATACATAATTCCTTGTGTCCATCTTACTGACAACTTTTTCTTTTCTTTCATTCTCTAAACTTTGCATTAAAGAAATTTCTTGAAATTCTATGTTGTCATGAGTTGAGCTTTTCTGTCCTTATATTGCTCTAATTACCAAATTTTGAATTAAAAATTTATACAAGATAGATTCCTACATTATCTGAAAAATCAACCATTAATTCAAAGCAATTAATACTCTATCCAGTCATAATTGCATTTATAATTTTGTTTTCTGTTTTTGTCTTATAACCCTTAAAGTTAATATAGACCCCCTCTTTTCATACATGAAATCATTTCACCTCCATCTTGCAGAATTGATGTAAAAGGAACCAATATTTTTTATATTAACCAAAACATAAAACAAGTACTATTTTGAAATTTATCAGATGGTGGTACTTGGAAATTAAGTACAGGATTACAGCATCGTTGCCTTAGAGATCTCAGGGTTTTGTTTGTTTTTAAGCAGAATTGATTTTTTTACCAGCAGAATCATGGAGCTTCCTGACCTTCATGGGCCCAGGACACTGATATGACAGTTTCATCTTTATTACACAGAATCACACTCAGCTGGAGACTAAGCTCTGCCATCAAGGTGCCTAGGGGAAGCTGCAGGTATGGAGAATGGGAAGAGAATGGGTCAAGGTGGAGAGGTTTTTGAGAGAATTTCTGCCACTGAGAGTAGAGATTCAGGTAGTCCACAGCAATGGGAAATTTTGATTTATTTATACCAGCCAGGGAAGAATAAGCAAAACATGAATGGCATGTCCAGAGATTGGGAGAAATATTTGAAAGAGCCAGAAAGAGAAGGAGAAAACATGATGTGAGAATATCTAGAACAAGCTGAAGTCTACTGTCTTGCTACTGAAAACATGAGTCGAGAGCAAGCAGCGTCAGCACCAGTGGGAACTCGTTAGAAATGCAGCCTGTTGAACCCAGATCTGTAACTGAACAATATCCCCAGGTGGATGGTATGCACGTTAATGTTTGAGATTTAAATTTGGGGAGCTTTTTTTGACATTAAAATGAATAAAAATATAAATTCAAACATGATCAAAATTACTTAGACTTTTTTTTTAAAGTTTGCATTTTACATTTCAAAGCTCTAGGAAAATGTTAGAGAGCTTACCAAATTCTTTTTTTTTTTTTTTACTTGTAATTCACTCTCAATTTTTTGCCTATGAAATATTAATTATCAAGGTATTTATGAAGTGTGCTTGGTCCAAAGCATCCCATTAAATGTTTTATTATAATACTAAAATCTTTTATTTTTTTAATGGATTGAAATGTACTATGAGCTTGTTTTTTAAATTACAGTTGCATACTTCCCCCAGTTTTTGATGGTGAATTTTTCTTTTACAACATTAATTTTAATAAATGTGTGAATTTAAGCTTTGAGATTGCTTTACAAGTGTCACATTGCTTCCATTATGTTTACTAGATTGTAGCCCCCACGCCGTACTTTGTTTTGTTTTGTTTTATTTTATATTTATTTTATATCTCATTACTCAGCTTAACCCAATCACCTATTAGTCTTGGCTGAAAATACTTTTTAATGCTGTTCAAAAAACTCAAAACCCACCACCCAAAGCAAAGTTTTGCCAAAAAAATAGTCAAAAAAATGTGCTACCAGCATCGAAAGCAGTCTGCAAAGACGAGTTTTAAAAAATATTTTCGACAAGGGCAGTACCAGTGGGTAAATGTCAGTTTCCCCACGTGTCTGCTTTTAAGGAGTTTACATTCAGACATGTGTATAATTCTGATATATTTGCTAAAATTATCTATTTCATTGCCTTGAAAATATAGCAAAAGCTAAAGGGAGAAAAAAAGCTAAAATTCAAATTGTACCTTTCTTTCTTAATTATAGATGAAAACTTGTCTCACAAGTAGACACAGGGTAAAGCAGTTCATTATAAAAATGATAGAAGGTTCTAGGTCAAGCTGACTATTGGAAATAAAGCCACTACGAAGTTTCATCAAATATTAGGATTCAGTGCCAAGAGTTTTCATTATACACAGGGTATGAAGTACTTTATAAATCACCGTATCTGCTGACATTCAATTACATTCAGTCTTATTAATATGAACTGGAGAGTGTTTTTAGGTGTCTACTGGCAGTAAAACCAGCCTTTTTATTAAAAAAGCTGGGCGTTCACACATAGCCCAAAAGTTCACATTACACCTTTAAGCATCCAAGGTATAAGTGATGATTATTTTTAAATGTTTCAAACTACAGACTAATTACCTAAGAACCTAAAAAATAAACACCTGTCCATATGCCCAGGGTCTGACTGAAAGAGCGTACCAGAACCTGTGTAAATCGAGTAGTGATTTTTCCAAGAAAAAGTAGTCCTTCCACATCTCTTTCTATGTGATTTCTATTTATTTTACACAGTAATACATTTTTGGGAGTGAATCTGATATGATTTTTAAATAGTCTCAAAGTCTCTAGGAGAAGAAACACCTGCCCTGGTTCTTGCAATTCCACAATAATAGCCCCTGTGCAGAGCAAGTGATGTTGAAAATTATGACTCAACATTTTACCATTCTCACACTTCCTGGTAGTGTGGACTCATCTTTTCTCTCCATTCTATATACTCTCTTCCAGCTGAAGAATCCTTACATATACCTTATAGATATTAGAGGTTTGAAACATTGGCTGTATTTGAATCATTTATAAAACTATCGATTCCTGGACCTGATATTCTGATTTAATGTCCTGTGGGATACTCAGAGATGGTATTATTATAATTATTGTCATTACCCCTGGTAATTCCAATATGCAATCTGGATTGGGAGATGCCCTTAGACCATGGCTATGAAGAGCTGAAAAGCCTCTTTGTAATTTTGCAAGTAGTACAAGAGAGAGGAGATATTCTTGTAAGACGTTCTTGAGGCCACCACAAATTTTATGGCATTTATATTGAACCGCATGATCTTTTGAGATTTATTTGCATACTTATATTGAAATAAATATAACAAATGCACTTATGCCACATGTTTAGAAAGAAATAAGTATTTTGTTTAAATTAGGTTTAAATCATTTATTCAAAGCAAGATACTTCAAACGTTAAAATACTCTCTCTGGTGTCTAAGGGTTTTGATGAGAAATATTTTCCATGACCACAAGGGGGTGCTAATGAACTGTGAATGTAAATGGTGCACTTCAGAATTCAAGTAAAATTGGTAATCTTATTGCAAGTTGAAATCATTGTTATCAGCAAATTTTTCTTCTTTCTGGAAATAAATGTTATGATTTATAGTGACAGTAACATAAACTGCTTTTTATGCTGTATATATATTTTCTGCACGGCCGCAATAGAATAAAGGATTCTCTTTCCTGGGAAAATATTTTCCTATAGAAATGTTAAAGTTTTCTAATTTAAATGCTTGGCTATTGTTAGAGTATAGATTTGTTAAATATGTTTTAAAGGGACAGATAAAAATGTTTCCTTCTAATTTTAAAATTATTCTAATGCCCAACTTGTTTTCCATGAAAATATTGTAGTTTTATCAGATTAAAAGTAACATTTATTTTTCTTATGACTAAGAGTGACTTTGAGAAGATTTAATTGTTTGTTTCCTAACTTGTAAACTCAGCATTGGAGTGTACTCAAAATTGACAAATGTGAAAATAATTTTTTTTTAGGAGCATTAAGAATTTGAGGAGATAACTATTTTACTTGGTTTGGACATTAAATAATTATTTCCGCAAACTTAATTTTGTAACAAAAGAACATTCTAAAATATAAACACAGAAATCACCTATGGAATTTACTACAATAATTATGAATGCCTTTTATTTTGAGGCAGAAAGTGCTAGGATTTCATGAATAAAGAAGCCATGTTTCCTATTCTCAAGAACGTGTGTGCAGTTTAGTAAATTTAAAATTACTATTATAGTAGAGATTACGAGATTTGTGATTCCCTCTCTTTCCTCCCCTCTCCCCTGCATCATCTGGTTAGGCCTCAGGATGAGACATCTTCTCATATGCGAAGACTCAAAGCATCCATTTTTTGGAATAATTGAATTTCCATGCAGCATGATGAGTTTGTAAGGAAGCTTGAGTTCCGTCTTCCTGAATGCCCGTACCGGACTGAGTTCTCCACAAGGACGTTGAGCTGCTTCCATGTTGAAGCCCTTCAAAGACCTTCTTTCGGAGATTTCAGAGCCCTTCATAGCACACCTCCTTTAGTTAAGTATTTTTTTCCATTTTTTATCATGTGCAAACTTCTGCGCATTTCTATTCTGAGGACCTGGGCTGGATTCACTGTGAGGCTGGTCCATGCTTCGGAAAGTTTAAAATAGTTAAAAGTCTTCAGAGATGGAGCTGAATGTAGTTATCATCATTGTCATTTAAATCAGGATTTTCTTGCTGCTGAGCTTCTCCAACGACTGCAGAAAGAGCTGAGTGAGTTTTGGCCACTCCTCTGTCTGGTCTCTTAGCTTGGGGTCAGGATTCCTGTCCCCTGGTCTCACTGACCACCAGCAGCCTGAGCCATATATGTTCCATGATGACTTGCCGAGATGCCTTTCCCTATGCGATGGAGATTCTGGTCTGTGTTTCGACTTTACTAACCTGTTGTTGGATCCTGTGGGTTCTGATCCTTGCTTAACTCTTTTGACTTGAATCACTTATTTGGCTGCAGATACGTCCCAGGCCATTTCTGTACCTGACCACTACCTTGATTGCCCAATCTTGAACTGATGTGACTTCTCCAGTGTCCACAGGACTCTGATGCATCCGTAGCTAACAGGTTGCACCTTACCTCACGATGTGTATTCTCTGCTTTCTCATGCCAGATTTTCCTATGCCACAAATGCAATGGGGTTATTCTCCTATGTATGCTTGGACACTTGCACTTCCCTTTTTTATGACATCATCTATTGAAAACGTGACTCTTAAAACACTATTTCTACTTCCAAGACCTTTTATTTCACTAGAATGTTTCTCTTGTAAACATAGAATTTTCTTCTGTCCCATCGTCTGAAACATACCCGTCTCTTCATATTCTGGCTATTTCTTTGTTGCCTAGATTTGAGTCAGATCTTTCCTTCATTGCTTTCTGGAGATGACAAGCTTGCCTTAGCATCAATCCTGGGTGCAAGTTATTAACTTTAAAAGGTTAGTTAGGTTCTTCGTTGAAACTAAACCTGCTGCTGGCGGCTGATTTTTATTGAAATGGAATTTGTTTTAAACAAGTTGATTGCTATGCAGAGGCTTACAATCAGTGAATGCACCAAAATTAAGTTACATTTTAGTTTATAGTGGATAAAAACTGCCTGGATAGGAAACAAAAAATAAAAGGGCAGTCTAGTTTCTGCTGGATTCAGGACAGATGCGTATCACTGCAGAAGATAATGTAAAGGAGCAAAACTGTAAACAGAAAAATGAGACAAAAAAGAATAAAGCTGTGAACTCAGCACAGAGTCATTCAAGTTAACTTCTATGACTGGTGGGCCAGGGGATTCTTGACAGAACCCACGGAGGATGAATTTTAGTCTTCAGTACTCCACATTCCTAAGTAATGCTTTCGCTCGAGGTTAGAGAAGTCAGAATGAAATAAGATGAGAAAATAGACTTTGGGGACTCCTGAGTGAGGTTAAAAACTGGTCTGAATTGTGGAAATGGATGGAGAGATTTTTATAACTCTTAGAATAACCCAGTAAAACCTATCTTCAGGTAGCAAATGCAGAGCTTTCTGCTGTATATCAGCGACATCCCTACATAGTTAGAGCTTACTCCTTCCGTCCCTCTACATTTCTGCACCATAATCAGAAAGTTTCTGAACTTTAGTCATAATAACTTCTTATGGTGTTTATATGGGCTCACTATTGACAGAGTACTGGAGTAAATAAGGAGCATAGCTGTGTCCTTTAATTGGACGATAACATCATGGCAATGGTCACACTGATACTAGCAAGGTCCATGCGACATGAGGATCTCCCTACCCTTTATCACAGTCCAGTAAATATCTTAGAAATATCCTGCATTAAAAACACTATGGCAGAGTATTCTTGATTCCAAATTTTAATAATACAGACAATCAATAATTTTCTTGCTAATTGCCCATTGTAACACTGATATCAATAGACTTAGCAAGTTTAGTCACGTCAGGTCACATTTCATATTTTTTTTAAAAAAGTATTTGTTGACAACTAAAGCCTGTTATTTTTTCTAAGTCTGGTTAATTTTTGCCAGCATCTCAGTTTATAAGCTCTTTGTGACTTACATAACAAATGCAATAAGTCTGTATGCCTTTTAATTAAAATTCCATGTATGTGGTCTATTTATTCAGGGACTTCAAACTTTCTCCTCAATAGGATAGTTAATATAGAAAGTACATTAAGGGATTCTCAATTGTCATTTAAAACTCATTATTGGCGATGTGTAGCAGCAATACAGTAAAGTCATAAACACTTCTATATGCTTCTTTTACTATCTCATTTTGTGCAATTTTCTCTAAAAACAAATTTTCTGAATTTAACAAGGAAAATTTCATTGCTAATTAGATTGAGAAAATGGTCTAGGAACTAATGGAAAAAATAAATTTAAGAAGAGGGGGCAATTAGTTCAAAATTATCCATGAAATCTTTACTACTACCATGTAAGGTATATTTTCCAATTTACTTTAACATTCGTAAAGCAGGGCTTAAGATAATAAATGCATGCATACAAAAATGACTGGTGGAAGAAAGCGTATCTTATCTATATGGAAAAATGATCTCATATTCTTGTATATTTTAGAAAATTTATACTTACTATCACATAATTTGAAGATTTAAAAATCATGGTATTTGATGGAAAAAAAATCTACTGGTCACTTTTAAATGAGTGATACCACATATTGACAGTAGATGGCACCATTGTCATTGTCTAACAATGTGCTGCGTCAGAGTGGGCGGAGGCTCACGTGAGCGCCCGGTTTGTGCTTCAGGAGGCTAGAAGGAGGCTCATCCAAGAATCAATCTTGAAAGTCGTTATTAATTTGAAGTAACATCAAAGTTCCATTCTTTTGTCACTCTCTGTTTTAAGAGGACAAAAATTCCCTTATCCTTTTGCTGTTCACTGCTCCATGGGGGGGTCGCCTAAAATTCTTTTAGATGTAATGATTTTCTTTTCAATGATGTCAGTGCTTTTGCTGGTACGACAGAACAAAGTCTAACAGAAATGACTCTGAGGAAAAACCCATCTCCTCATGATAAGGATGACAACACTCTTTATTCATCTTTGGTATTTATTATTCCTGTTCAGTAGCTTTAGGTGTGTAGTGTGGCAATTATCATAAAGGTTAGAGACAGTTTTCATTAGCAAGATTATCTGTGTTTACATTTTCTTACAAATTGCTAAAATTACCTCCCACCAGCTCTTTTGTCAATCCCCAATCCATTTACTGCTAGTTTTTCTTTTATCCTAAAACAAATACCACAATAACAGCGACAACAATAAAATTTAGTTTACTACTTTTCCCTGCCATGGTTTGCTGCTTCTTTTGTCCAGTTTAATGTCGAGTCAGCCATTAGTCACTAATGGATTAGTCACTTGAAAAGGTGGATGTTATTGGCAGGCAAAAAAATGGATATTGAAGCATTTCTCTAAAACTCCTTACTAATGTTCCTTTCACAGGAACCGTTAAGCCTGCCAATCCCTTCTGGCAATATTTGGGTTTTGGTCCAATTGAAACGATAAGGCTTGCTCTCCTGTGATTTTCATTTTTCTTTAATCATGGAGAACTAGCTTGCCTTCCTAGGATTTTCATGGTTGATTGATGGGGTGAAATAATGCATCGATAAAAGAAAAATTTGGAGACAACTCCAGGAAGATGACCTGTTTTTGTTTTACTTGCTGTTATGCTTCCCTCTAACTCAAAAAACTGACTGACGACTGTTATACTTGAGACTGTGTGTATGTGTATAATTTTCCTTCTCGTTCTTGAGATGTCTTTTATCTGCTACAAACGTGTATTTTATACGAACTAATTTGGGTATAAAGAGGGCATCTTCTGATTATCTGATTCACTGTATCTCATCTACTACTAGAGCTAAGGAAAAAAGCTAACTTTAAAATATCTGATTTGACAATCACATTTTTAAACAGAAGTGGTATAAACAAAGGTGAAACATATTTTCTAGGGCTATTCAAAGAGATCAGACATTGCATTTTGCTTAGATCAAGCATCATTCGACTCTGCTATCCTACTGGTTTGGCTGAATCAGGACGGAATTACTGCTATTCTTAAAATTTAGGATTGACATTAGATACCAAATACCTGTGGCTGCTATTGAATGCCTCAGCCTTTATTAATAAGTGGAGCAATCTGAGACAAAATCATCTCTAATTTCTGTTTCAGTTTGATTCAGCTCAATCATGCTCAGGAATTTGACCTTGTTTTCATCAGAATCCACATAAGACTTGGCTTTCATTTCTGCAGATGTGCTGGGTGCTGTATACTAAAGGAGAATGCCAGGTGCTATGCTGCAAGTAAAATAAGACAAGTCCTCACATGCTTCTTGAAGTCAAGGAATGTTCTTATTTCTCTTTGTGCCGCACAGCTAGTGTGATGCCTTAGATAGGCTGTTGCATAGTGTGTTGCTTCTTGAATACTTACTGAAGCTTTGAACAGGACAGCTGGCTATCTGATCAGCCTGGCAATTCAAAGTCCAGTCTACCTTGGGCTCCCTACCTCAGTCCATCTTCTAAGCCGGGTACTGATCCTCTCTTCTACCCTCTCTAGAGACAAAGACCTTCCCTAAAAACAGTATTCTGTTTGACTTGGTATATGTGCCCTTCTTTAAAAAATACTTGGAGATTTTTATTTCTGGGTTGCATTTATTTTTCAATCTGAGATTTCATCAAGACAATACAAAAGATTAATTGGGAAATACAGAAACCATATATGTATATAGTATTTGATTTTTCATAAATTATAGACTCACATGTGCGATCATAGAACTGAACTTAGAAATTGTGATCTAGTTATGTCCAGGCAATGTAAGTCTTTTTCAAGATTTCTCTCAGGCATTTGGGATTTAAACTCAGTTAAATTCAGGGTTTTACCTCTCTCCTTTCTGTCTGCATTTGATTTTAAGTCATGCAGGTGGCACAGGGTATGGAGGGGCTTGTCTTCCTCAGTTCTCTGCAGATCTCTGCTGAGACATGCACCAGCTCTGTACAGTTCTCAGGCAGTGAGTTCCTTCACTTTGGCACTTGCTAAGAGTTATTAAGCCTCATTGCTACTGACAGAGAAGGCTCAAGTCTCTTTTCCTGTGGTACCCCTTCCTCATATCTGAGCGACATCTGCTAAGTGTCTCTCTCTGAGAACTCTGGCACTTTCCTCACAGGCGCTGGGAAGGGACACCCCTCTCACGTACTTCCTCAGGATGATGGGAAAGTTGCTGGGGCTACATCAGGTTATCCGCTGGACCCTGCAGCCCATCTGCGCCCCTGCTGCTCAGCATAGAGGCACGTGTGAGGAGTTCCAGGTGGACAGTGAGCCATTCTTCTCTCCCCTGGGGGGATCAACCGTATTAAGAGGACCACGCTTCTCTCTGCCTCCCCTTCCTCCATCATCACCCCCTTTCCCTAATTGAGAACAAGACGCAGGACTTCCCATCCAGGCTGTCCATCTCTTACTTTGAATCCTCTGATTCTTTTCCACCTAGCTTGGAAGCTCTTCCTCGTTCTACAAAGTAGGCAAAAAGTGAAGTAAAGCAAACACCGTCCTCAGTAGACATTCTTCCAAGTGCTTTACACGTAGGCTGGCTTTTTAAAACTTTAGACTTTGCTCTAGGTTTTCTGATTCTTCCGTGGACATCTCTCCCTCTGGAAATGTTGATCTACAGAGTTCGAGTGTGTGTGGGAGTGAGAGATGGAAGGAAATCTTGAGCTCGTGCCTCACTACCACCCCAACCCTAACACGGTATAATGAACCCTGGGAGGAAGGCACCCTGGGGCACTGACTTAAAAAACCTTTATCACCATTCTATAAATAATTACTGTTACCTTTTACAAGTGAGAAACTGGAGATTTGGAAAGATAAACATGTCGTAAGACCAAACGACAGAGGAGTATGATGGCAGTGTGAATTCAATGCTACCTGTCAAACTTCTCTTCCTTGGGTGTTAGGGGAAAATTTTAGGCACAAATGCCCAGGGGATAGATTTCCTAGTTCTGGCCTGGTTGTCTCCTGCTGTTATTCCAGTTCTACGTCATCTGCTTCTACAGTCTGGGAGGGTCCACAACCTCATTTTGATTCACACTGGTCCACATCAGAGTGGCTCTTTCCTGGCATCACTACTGACGGAATATTGTAAGTCCATCTTCTCTCTGACATTCTTAGTGTAGGCCGGGTTTCTCAGCTTTGCCATTACTGACATTTTGGGCCAGACAATTCTTCAACGGATTCTGATAATTTGGACAGTCATGGAGGACTGTTTTGTGTATTGTAGCAGCATCCTTGACCTTTACCTACAAGGTACCAATAGTACTCCCTCCAGACACAACAATCAAATATGTCTTCAGACTTTGCCAAATCCCCCTGGGAGCTGAAATTGACCACTCCCATTAAGAACTACTGTGTAGGTTTTTTTGTTTTTTGTTTTTTCCATCTCTGACTCTACTGTACTATACTGCTTCAGTATTATTTCTACTTACTTGAGACTGCAGAATTCTGTGTGAATGCTTGTACTATGCTCAGGGGCAGTCCAGTTTTGAAGGGCTTGAAGTTTATGTAGTTTAAGGGTCCCTAATTAGGAAAAGGAACACAGAATTATGAAAATAAAACTAAGCTTTAATAATAAGTTAGTAACTATTTGAAAGGACAAGAAAGAAATTACAATGAATCACAAGTTTTAAAAAGCTAATAAATACTACAAATACCATAAAATCCAGAAAAAGTACAATACATTTATTAATTAGCTGTTTATAACACTCTTTTGGACTGTATTTTTAGCTACCTATTCTTTGATAGCCTTTAAAGTTATTAACATTATTTTTTATAGAGAGAATAGATCATTTAGGTTTTCTCTACCATGGGTAGATGTGACATTTGTTTGTTATTCTTGATGTTTATGAAAAGTTTATTTCAGCCTCTCAACTTGTCATGCTTGTGATCCAATATATTGCAATGCATGAAACATGTGACTTTATACACAGATGTTTTTCTACTTTCAGTACTGCTACAGATTGGTGTTTTGTACAGGAATTCTGATGCATTCGATCTCATGTGATTGCCATCAAAAAAGAGATAAAATGGGGAGAGTGTTTAATAATAATAAATGTGGGGCATTATTGAGCTCATTCATAACAAGGGGGAATTCTGATTTGACTAGTCAACCAAGAGAACAAAATCCTTTGCTCACAATTTTACAGGTTAGATTATTGGAAGAATTTTCTACCGACTAGCTTCTAGATCCACACATTTCAAACCTTCTTCTTCTTCCACTTCACCCAGTCTTTTGCTTATCTTGGTGTCATAGGATGCATTCACATAGAAATACAACCCCTATTTTTCACAGCAGTATCACTATCCTGGGTAAGTCCACAAGGCACACAGTGGGCACAGTACACCAGGAAGGCTAGCAGTAATGTAATTATGCACAGAACTGCCTGCTAGCCCCATGAACATATCCCACTTTACTCAAACTAAATATATTCTCTACTCTCCTTGCTCTCAGAAGGAGCCCCAACATGCCGTGGCCACTGCAACACACCCTTATACAAGATGGAAATATCACAGGGAGGACATTGGAGTGGAAAGAGATGGAGGTCTTCTTTGATGGTAATGAAAACATCTTACTTTTTGCAAATTAAAAAAAATACATTTCGATGGTCTCTCCCCGGGCCTCAGAGGTTACATGCGAAGAAAGAAAGCTGAAACATTGACTTAATTTAAAGCAAACACATTTTAACCATAGCTACAGGTTCAGGGGAAGATGGAGGAGAGAGGATGAGGACAAGAGATTTAAAGTGGGTCACAGAAAACAAGTGGAGAATAAAGAGGTCATGTTTTCTAAAAAAATGGAAGGAACATTTCCTACCAGTAGTCAATATGTCAGTTTTATGTTTTTATCTTAAAGCTAATAACACTCCCTCCCTCTGAAACAACACAGAGGAAGAAGGCATTTTGTAGTCCTTGAGGTACGTGGTGCATTTTCACTGGGTTAGGCGCCCCCTTGATTGGTTTTACTTGCTTTTAGAATTTCATATAAATGGAATTATATAGTATATACATTTTTGTATCTGGCTTTTTTTTTTTTTTTTTTTTTTTTTGCTCAGCATAATGTTTTTGAGATCATCCATATTGCTGCGGATTTATCAATTATCTATTTCTTTCATCTCTGAGTAGTATTTCACTGAATGCTGTACTATGATTTGTTTATCCATTCATCTGTTGATAGATATTTGGGTTATTTCCACTTTTGGGGTATTATAAGTAAAACTTCTATGAATGTTTATATACAAGTCCTTATGTGGCTATATGGTCTTGTTTCATTGGGTAAGTAACTAAATTGGATTATAAGGCAGGCGTATGTTTAAAGAAATATTATGGGCAAATTAATTTCTCTACACCTCAGTTTCTGTAAAATGGATACTTCGGTATCTAATATATAGGATATGATGAGGCTAATCTATGCAGAGTATTTCACAACAAGTCTGGTAGATAGTATGCATTTAATAATGAGATGATGAAAGTTATTATGAAAAAAAATTTTTTTTTTCTCCAGGGCAGATGAAAATTGAGGTGCCAGTAACTAGGGTTGTAGGTTGCTTTCTAGATGCAAAAGGAAAATCAAATTTTTTGGAGCCTACTGTCAGGGTTCTAATGCCAGCACCATCACTTGGTTGCTTGGCATTTTTAGGGAAATTCTTAACCTCTCTGTGCACAGTTCCCTCATCTGTAAAACTGGAGAAATTCCTGTATTATTATTAATATTATAGTATTAATAGTACTAGCAGTATTCAATTATATTCAGATTTTAAAGGTAGTCTTTTATGTCGGGAAGGCATATTGTTCATACAGATTTTGTGTAGCCTGATATTCAAACAGAAGATGGTGAACTGCTTTTGATAATTGAGTTACTTTGTACAGGTTTTGTTTTTTTTTTTAAGTATAATGGACTGTTTGCCTTTTTTTCCTTCTGTAAAATGCCCCTTATGCAGGAGAATATCTTCCCCTATAACCTACAGGTTTCATAGTCTCACTCAATCAAAGGATTCCCTTAAGGAGATTGTTCATTTTTTAAAACAACCTTGTTGGTGTTTATGGACATATATTGATGGAGATCTTTTTATCCTTAGCTGCCCTCTGAGATTTATATAATTTAGGATTTTGTTTTGAAGTACCTGACAGCTGAGGGAGGACATGGAGTTGAATGGCACTCTCAGACATGTAAGTCAGGAGCTGTGATGCATCTAGAGTTTTTATAGCCCAATTTCTGTAGCACATAAAATATCAAAAGCTCAAATTCTGCCTCACCTAGTAATGCCTGAATATAGGTTGCTATGGCATTAGAAGGGGCTGGAGTGATCGGGAAACCAAGGAGCTACTGTGATATGGGAAGAAAGGGACTTGCTTATATAAGCTTTCATGGAAAATTCTTTCTTTCAGCAAGAATAGACATACTGCATAAACTGGTCCCAGGAGGCTGCTGGGATTCCAAGTTCAGTGAAACATCGTTCACTTCTGTAAGCCAGAGCATCTCTGTTTTCATTTTGTGTCTTGATGTTATGATACTTCCATTTCCTATTCTGTAAATAAGATAAAATAAATAAATTTTCAACTAATTTTAATAAAAATAATGATTATAAAAACCTTAATTGCTTAAGTATGCACATGCAGTAGTTAAAGTTAAAAAGTGGATCCTTCATGAAGTCTGATAGGTTCATCCTCTAAATTCCCCATAGAATTTGGTTTATGCATTTGTCTTCTGCTGTTTATTCTGATTGTTGTCCTCCCAGCTGATTGCTAGAAGGCAGCGATCATGTCTCACTCATGGATAGCTGGTAGGACCTAGCCGAGTCTTGGTTTTATTGCCTGAGCTCACACTATGATTGAATATAAGAACATACCTGTTATTCTCAGTAAAACTCCAATTAATTCCAAGTTTTCTTCAACATTGTATCTCTGATGCCTAGTACACCACCAGCTTAAGGAGAAGCTTAGGATAATTTTAAATAAATGAACCACTTATTAGTCTTATTAAAATTTAATGGAAATATTAGATAAGGTTTTTAAACGTAATGGTTCATATGGAGAGGGTGAACAGTAAGCGTGATACAAAACACTTGTGAGTTTTTACATTGAATATGAATAATCTTTTTAAGTGTACGATAGAAAATTCTGGTGCAATGTGGACTATTGATGTTTCTGTTTGTAGAGCAAATGACTTCTGTTGAACTTTTTAGAATTAAAATTTAGCTTCAGAATAGTTATCTTCTTAATATGAGATTGCATCTCAGCAATATTGCTTGTTCTATCTGTCATGTATTAATTACTTAGGGTTAATAAATTACTGCTATTATCAAGAAAGTTAAAAAGAAGTGTTTAATCACCAGGTCATGAGTTATATTAGTACTGTGTCTTGGCTACAGGTAAACTGTAAGTAACATAATTTGACACCCTCATCACCTTTTGGGACTAACATTTGGGCTTATGACCAAATCCACGTCAGGACCAGCTTCTTTAAAAATAATGAACTATAACTGTGCATTGATAATTTGACTTGTTGATCACTTTAATTGAATTTTAAATAATTATTTTTAGTTTATAATGCACCCTGTACTCATTAGTTTTGTTCTAATTATACTAAAAACATAGTGTATGGTCATGGGAGCAAAAGAGCATTATAGTTTTAGAAACAGTAGTTGAGAGCTCGGACAGAAAGGAGGAAAGATGTAACTTGAACAGTGATAGCTCTTTGGGGGCTACTGGTATAATCAAGGGGGCACTGAAGCTGTTTTATCTTATAGATAGAGTTATATAAACTCTGTACAATTCTTATGTATTCATTATAAGCTGATAGATTTACTGGGTACGTTGAAGTGATTTAACATAGAAACAAGCTCATGTGAAATCAGTATTTCAGTATATTCTATTTTTCTTAATGGGTCCAAGGCCAAAAAATTCATCAGATTCTAATTCAAAAGGCTGGAAACTGGTTTGTGGAAATGATGTAATGAATGATGTAGGGGAGAAACTATCCGTGTTAATTATGTTTGAGTGCTTTTCTGTGCCTGCTCAGAGCCGTTCTAATTTGCCAAACCTTCTCTGACTGACGCTGGCTGAAGGTTAAATTTAAGAGCGTTTCTGTCAAAGTATTTGGTAGGTTGAATTATTGGGTTCCAACTCTTCAGTCCTTGAGATGACCTTATGGCAGGTGCCATGGCTTGGTTTTTGGGCTTTATTTTGGATCAGTTTTTGGATTGGAGTTTTGAGTTTTCCTTTAGTCAGTGGGAGTTTTAGTAGGTGTGACTTTACTGTGTGCTGGTCTCAGCCTTTAGACAACCAGTGTTGCGGCCTCGCCCAGGTCCCCTTGTGGTTCTCATTATCATTGCAAAACGCCCCCAACAACCACCGTAGGGAAACTTTGAAAAAACAGGTTTATTACTTACAAGTCCTGGAAATTACATGGCACCCCTGGGGCCACAGAGCTGGGCTCAGGGAGGGGCAGAGAGAGAGAGAGCGTGTGCTAGAGAGAAAACCAGCCTGGGGTTCTGCTTTTATTGGGGTTGAGGGTGGTTTCAAGGGCTCACTCTTTACTGGTGAGTTTAAAACATAAGAGCAGGATTTTAGAGTGCTGGAAGAGAAAAATAAGTAGCCCAAATGGCCAGTTTTAGGAACCAACCAAGAGCTCTAAAACAAAGAAGCCTGAGCTGGGAGAGGGGTGGGGAAGCCTGGTTCTTTGTCTAGTCATGTGATAGGCAATGTGTTTATTCAAGGTAGCCATCTTTGAAGTGGGTGCCTCTTGGAAATGGATGCTGAGGTAACCAAAGCTTGTCAGGCACTTATACAATAAAGAGGAAACCCACCTGTCAGAGCTCATGCTACAGACTTCTGCAAAGGCCTGAAATGCACTTGAGTGGCTGAAACGGCCTTCTTGTTCTCTTTTTACCAAGAAAAAAACATGCATTGTGGTGTCACTTGTCAAGGAGGAAAGACACCTGGAAAATACCTGGATTCAACCCAAACTTTGGGGTCAAACCTAACTGCCCAGTATAGAGCAGCTGAACCCCAGGCGACTCAAATTCATAAGCAAGAAAGAAGTCCTGCCTGCTGCCCACTCCTGTGGGACAGCTGACTGGTAAAGGATTCAAGGTGTTCCGACTGCCAGAGAAAAGTCTGGGCTTCATTTTGCTAATGAGACTAACGGATTAAGTGATTTTTCTGAGGTCAGACCAAACCTCCCACAGTAATCTGAGGCTACCTGGTCAACATTACTTTTCTTTGAGCCAGGAAATTTTAAATCAAACTCCAAACTAATAAACATCTTTGGTGTTTGCTTCAAAATATTCTTGCAAAGCAATTTTCTGGGCAAACAATTTGCTCATCTGGGTAAATAACTATCTAGTCACCATATCAGTTTGCTCACCTGAATAAACGACTCACCTATGAGGACATCAATTAGTTTATTGAGATGAACTTTAAGACTTCCACCTCTGATCCTAAACAGTCCAATTCCAACCAGATTCTCCCTTGGAAGACCCACCTTAAACCACTTGCAGGCTCCCAAGCTCTCTAAATGCTCATCTCAAACCCCTATTTTTGAAATATTACCAGGACTCTCAAGATGAAAATCCCCTTTTGCTGAAGTAAATTTCATGCGCTTAGCGTTGCTTGATCAGCTGGTTTTCCTGGTGGTCTTTGGGTAGGAATTGGCATTTAACACACATTGGAATGATTCTGTTGTGCAGTAATTAATACATACACTAATAAGAACAGCAAAAAGCTAAGACTTTATTGGCTTCCAGTCTTTGCTCCACCATTAACTTACACATCAAGCTGATATCTATAAAGGAAGGGAGAAAAGGAATCATCTTTAAAATTTCTGTGTCTAAAACTATGATTCTGTGCTTCTGAGGGAAAAAAAATTACTGGAACAATTTTTTTTTTTGGTTGTCCTTGGTCTCTCTTAATAAGGAGTGCACAAATTGTAACATAATTTAAAATGATTAGTCTACTTTTTTAAATTAATTAATTAATTAATTGTCTATGATAAATGCCTTTAAAAACACAGATATAATTTGTCTTTTAAATTAAAGGAGTTTTTGGTTATATAATTAGTTTACATTAGGAGTCTGAACTCAAGTATATAATTTTCTGATGCTATTTGTATCATCCTCAAATGATAACATTTGACACGTTTAGAATTCACTGGCGAGCAACATTGCCTACCCTGGATAGAAGTTCCATCTTCCACCCGGAGGAAAGCAAAAAAGTCTCCTGCTAAAGAAGTATTACCTAGCTTACTGGCACCTTGTTTCATTTGGTCTTCTTTTGTAAGGTGTTTCTTGTTATTTTGCACAATTCTAACATGTGTTCCACAGATTAGAAACAGTAAAATCATCTCTGGAGTGGACCTATATGTAGGCTTACTGGGAACATGTAGAAGTTAGCAGTTTGCAAAGGAGGAAACCCCATAATGATTGAAAGTACCTATCTGATCACAGAGTACAAAGTCTAGACACATTTATAAGGGGTCAGTCCCTACATACCTTTAATCTATGGATAGTGAAATAGCATATGTTCGTAACAATGGCTTCATCATCTGTAAGTTGACTTAGAGTTTTAGCAAAATCCTTCATTTAAAGATTCAGAGAAATGTGCAATACATTTTAGAAACATTCAGGTACCAAAATTTTACTTTTTAACTTTTAGAGGCAAAGCATCACACTCCTGTAAAATCTGAGCATACAAAACAGCAAATTCTTTGAGGAGTTCCATATAGCTGGAGCTTTACAATACTTTACTTTTTGGAATAGTCGCTAATGTCTTCTGATATACTCTTTGTTAGTTTTATACCAGATTTCATTTTCAAGATTTTATTTATTATATATATAGTCCTTTAATATCTTGTAATCAATTCATATTTTCACATTGGCAAGAATAAAGCTTTGTCTTTTACTTGTATTTCCACCACTAGCTTTATTTCTACCCTACTCTTTTCCTTTCAAAACTCTTTATTTCAGATATATCAGGAGGATCTTATATGTGATTCACTGAGCAAAGGTCAACTCTAAATAGGGAAATGTTACAGTTTTGATTTAATCTATTTTGGTGTGGAAGTAAATTCAATTGGGAGATTTTTTTTCTTCTAAATGAAAAACTTTATTTCTTATAAATAAGATATAGATTGATTACACTTTGTACTTCAGTTGTAATGATTCCATAGACTTAGCCAGAAACAGTCCAGTCTCTTTGAAAGAAGTCACAGTAGAAAGTAACTTTAAAGTCAGGTGTTGGCCTTTTTCGGTAATTGTGGCTGCTGAGCTGCAGTCTCTTTCATATGTGAAATAATAAGGGTGTTTATACAAATTACCTGGAGTTTTAAAATAGTGAGCACTAAGCTTTTTACTGCTTAACTTAGCACTGTGAAAATAAATGTAGAAATGGATGAAAGGATAGGTAAAGGAAAAAAACTAAACTCTCAGATGATAGGTGAGATGAATGAGAAAGAAAAGAAGTTATATTTTGGAATTTACAAATGGAAATTTCCTAGCACAATAATGATGGTTATGACATAAGGAAAAATTTATTAACCCCCCAAAATGTTGATATTACTTCTGACATAATGCTGGTTTATTTCTTGACTTGTTCATTTAAATTAACAATGGTTTGGGCCATTTTATTTAATAAATAAATTGATTTATTTTTTGAATTCTCTGTAATTATAAAATATTTTCTGACAGGGTGAAAAATAACTGTATAAGTCCCCGTTCAGTAGCTCTATAGGTAATATTGTTGAATTTGTTTGAGAGCAAACTTTTTTTAAATAAAGGAAACATACTGCCTTCTACAAAATTAATCACTGACTCCTGTTTTTGGGTGGTGTCATAATATGTCTTTTTCCTTTTGTAAGTATATTTTGTCCTTTTTATACAAAATATTACCTGTGTTTATATATTTAAATGTCAAATTGAAATGAAGTAGACATAATTTTGTTTTTAAAATTTGACTATGAGAAAGATAAACGGATACTTCCCATGGTCTCAGAAACTCAAGACTGCGAATTGATTAACTGCAACATTATAACTCATGTTTTTAATTTGGTGATTAGATAATTAAGTGTTTTCAAGTATTTTGAGAAGGATGAAATCCAGGTTAAGCTCAATGCATCTGATAATTCACTATCAGTTTCACTAAATTTGGAGATATTTATTTGAGAAGTTGTGGAACTCTCACCTCCCTGGGCGACCTGTTAGAATTTTTCCTAAGATTTTCACTCTACTGGGGAGAATTGTC
Organism: Camelus dromedarius; assembly: GCF_036321535.1. Taxonomy (NCBI): domain Eukaryota; kingdom Metazoa; phylum Chordata; class Mammalia; order Artiodactyla; family Camelidae; genus Camelus; species Camelus dromedarius. Next base: position 62,289,553 of record NC_087439.1, on the reverse strand, counting down.
TTCTACTTTAAAACAGATATAAATAGAAATATAGGAATTATTTTAGTGAAATTTACTTTACAGATGGCTGTAACACACATTGAGAAGCAATGCCCTCAGGCTTCCTGTTCTTGCTCGATTCTTCAAAATGTTGAAAGAGAAACTTTAGGGCAACAGAAATCCAGGGGGAGACATCTGGGCACGCTTCAGAGAAAACCACGTGCAGCATTATCATTACGCTAGTAGTTAAAGTTTGGCAGATCTGCTAAGCTCAGGAGGCATACCAGTCTTAGATTAGTCTAAAAAATAATTACTAATATACAAGATTTATTAAGCTCTTAGGATGTTCCAGAAACTTTGCTACAACTCCTTAAATTATTTTATAATCCCATTTTATGGATGAGTAACTGAGGTGCACAAAAGTTAAATAACTTTTCCAACATCACACTGGTGGTGAGTGTTCCAGAGCTTGCAGTATTTATATATATGCTGTATAGCTTGTAGTCACTAATATTTTCTTCTTGTCTTTGGGGTTTTCCTCAATTCTGATGCCTTACGACTCTGACAGTCATCAAATGCCCCCTCAAAAAGCTGTTTTTAGATCTTCGTCTGTCTTTGTCCCACTTCACCTGCCAGGTGACGATGATGAAGATCTAGTACTGATAATGAGGCTTCTGGTTTGGTTAAGAGGCATAATATGCCTATGAAACTTTTATTTAAAGGTCAGTAAAATTAACAGATAAAACTCTGTATATTAATATGTAAGACTGATTTTAGCTTTAAGAGTTCATTCTTTTACTTAACATACATGCAAATCTTACCTGGATGAAATCCATTCAAATGCTCCCTATGCACTCAGATGCATCACTTCAGTAGCAAAAGCAGGGTTTGGATTTCGCTAGTTTTCTCATTTGTCTTGCTCAGGTTCCTAGCTATTTAGGAAGTGTCATATGAGGCTGTTGAAATGTGTTCTCTCTGCATATTTTTTGTCTTATTTTATTTCATTTCATTTTGTTTTGGAGACTATTCAATACTATTTGTCTCTTTTGTAGGTACTTGCCAGGGCACTATAAATAATAACCATTTTGGAGGTGGAATTAATGTCATTGTCTCATTTTGTAGACAATGTCATCTGACCCCTTTTGGATAGTAATTAAAGTAGCAGTGGGATAGTGATCTACTGGGAAAAGCTCTTGTGTTTGGGAAGTAAAAGATAGGCTGGATTATCTAGAGATCAAAATTTGTTAAAGAGTTATCCTGCCTATGTTGGTGACCCACCAACTACTTGTGTATCCAGAGAGAACTCCAATATCTTTTAACCACTTAAAAGCACCGTAACAAACATCTGTTTATAAGTACTTTTTTCCATCCTTTTTCCATCCAAATACATTGAAGACACCTGTTGGAAAATAGCAGGAAAAATGTATTAGAGCAATGGTTCTTAAACTAGTGTCTGTAAGAATCACCTAGACTGTTGGTTAAAACACAGATTACTAGCTTTCACCTCAGAAATTCTGACTCAGTAAGTCTGTATTGGGCCCTAGAACTTGCATTTCTGACAAGTTCCCAAGTAATGCTGCTGCTCCTGGTCTGAGCACTATACTTAGAGAACCATTTGCAAGAAGGGTGCTTGTTTTGTACCTTGAAATTTTATGATCAGTTTACGGTTTTAAATAGAAACTCAACTATGACAGCATACATTTTTAAACTTATTTTCAAAATGTATTCAATATGGTTACACACCATCATGTATTATATAATGCACTTTTTCTCTCTTAAATTTTTAGATATTTTTTTTCTCCTGTTAGTCTACGTTTTATTCTTAACCAAAACTCTCTCCTCTGTGCCTCCTTTCTGTTTTGGTAACATTTTCCAATTTTATGCTATCATATGTTCCGTAATATTCATTCTTTCTTGAGTAATTTTTCAAATTAGAATTATCTACTAGATTGTTGGCTTTAGGAAGAAGGAACCTTCTGCTATTCAGTTTTGAATTCCTATTCGCCTCCTCTCACAGATGCCTGTGCTCAGTATTGTACATAGAAGAAATCCTGAGTATTGTACACAGAAGAAATCAATACATATGCCTTGCCCTGAATATTACATTCTTGCCTCTACTTTTTTCTCCTGAAAACCAAAAACGTTATGTGCAGAGTTTCAAATAGCCTGTAGTTTCAATATGTGAAAGGCAAAAAAAGGAGGAAGAGATGAATAGAAGGCAATAGGAATCTGTAGGAATAGAGTGTCATATGCAATAATTAAACCTGAATCAGTGTGGACCTTGACTTATTAAATTTTTTGTTTGAATGAGCCATGTTACTTTATTATTTATTTGGTATTTTATAGTGCCATATATCAAGAGGCAGCAATCAATGAAGATATATTGATCAAAAATGAATTAGAACAGAACAAAAAACTAAATAGAATTTTACCTGAAAATAGTTTTTAGATGACATTGATTAAGTTCAATAACTATTAAACAAGTCAGATGAAATGAAATCATAGAGAACCATTCACAGGACAAAACAAAATGATTTAAATTAAGGAACTCATCATAACTGGGAGTTGCTATGTATGAAATGTTTTCCCAAGCAAAACAATAATTTAATCTCTGTAAAAGGTATATATAAATGATTTGTAATACTTTTATATATGTTTGAAATATTTCATGATATAAAATCTTACTGAAAGACATAAAACAAAATCAAACAAATGGGAAAGCCTACTATGTACGTCCTTGGATGGAAAGACATTGCTAGGAATTCAGTTCTTCTGAAATTAATATTATATATTTAATACAGTTCTAGTTAGAATCCCAGTGTGGATTTTTAGGGGGAGGAGGCATGTAAAAACAATATTAATGTTTATGCCCCAAAAGACCTAAGAATAACAGTGAAGCAACAAAAGGGACTTGATGTTCCAGATATCAGAACAGACAAATGGAAAAATCACTAAACACAAATCAATACAGCATTAGTAAATAAAGAGACAAATATATTACAGGAATAGAATAAATATTTCATAGATAAATATCAGTAAAAATGAGAATTAAATGTATAAAATGATATATTCAACTTGGAAAGGAGAAATTGTTTTGAAAAGTTCTGGTGTTATTGGCTATCCATCTGGAAAATATAAAATTGGAATATATTTTATCTCTTACACAAAAATTAACTCCAGTTGGATTAAATATAGAAAATAAAAAGTAAAAACTTGAGAGTTTTTAGACTTTAGGAGAGTGTTTATAATATCTAAACTTTGGCAAATATTCTTAATCAAAATGGTAAATAGAAGACAAAAATAGTCATAATTGACTATAAGAAAACGGAAAGTTTTTCATTTTAAAATACATTATGAATAATGCCAATAACAAGATGATAAACATAGACATATTTGTAACAGAACTGATAGGCTAAGACCTATGTCAGTCATTTACAAACAGTTCTCACAATCTGACAAAAAATATAGAAAAGAGGAAAAGGATAAAAGACACTTTTCAAATTGAAAAGGCAACAAACATGAAAGACACATTGTAGTTCACTAGTTGTCAGGGAATGAAAATTAATATAATTTTGAGAGGTCATGTTACCCCCAGCAGAGGGTCATAAATTAAAAGAAATCTATACATGTCCCCACTGCAGATATAAATGTGAGGTTTTATAGTTTTTTTGATGAAAATAATATAGCAACGACTACTGAAATTAAAAATAAATGTATCCTTTGACCCAGATCTTCTACCAGTCTACAGAATCTATACCATAGAAATTAAAGCAACATTATTTAAGGCTGTATGTACATGGATTTTATTCTAGTATTGCTTATGGTGCCATTTTATGGTAGAAGTTTAAATAAATAGTATTATTTGTACATTAAGGAATAAAATACAAAAAGCTGAGCTTTATTTATACAAATAATCCAGTCTCCCTCCCTCTGGGGAGCAAGCAGTTTAACTGGTGGTCAAATTGTGATTTGTAATCAAGTTGCAGTCCTCTCGACCTACCTAGTTACATATGTGACTAGAGAAACTGCTCAGTAATCAGGAGCAGTTAAGCTTTGTAAGCTTTGTAATTCGATACAATCAGCAAGAATATTAAGTGATGCTTAGTGGCCATAGTGGGCTGCAAATAAAAAAAAAAAAGTAGAAGGACATCATCTTGTTAACATGGATAACCTTGGTAGGAGTGAGCTGATGTGGGGAAAGGGTGAGGAGAAGGGAAAGTATGAGGCAAACAAAAAAGAAATGAAAAAGACTATATATAATAAACACACAGATCATCACATACACATGTAGAGGTATATATGCACATATAAATGCATTTATAATTATATATTTATTTAAAAGCAAAAGTTACAAATAGTTTTTTAAAAAAGTTACAAACCCTAAAATCTGGGCATTTTATTCACTTTTTTAAATCCTTTAGTGGTCTCCCATTAATTTTAGGGTCATGTCCAAATAACTTGCTATGGGCTGTAGTCACTTACAGGTATGACTCCTGCTGAACTCTGCATCTTCATGTTTGGTTGCATCCACTGAGTTATACCAGACGTTTCCTATATCACGACTGTGTCAAGAATCATGAAGCAAGAAAAGTCACATGTTCACTCATTGATTTGCTAACTTTTAGTCATATTATAGTTGATTTAGAAAGGTGAGTTTGAGAAGCTGTATGTCTCCACTTCTTACAGTTTTTGAGTTTCTCTAATGTTGCAAAGAATAGCACAAAAAGAACTCTGCCAAATATGCAAATAATTTTAGCACTTCTGTTTATTAAAATTGACTAATCACCACACCCTAAGCATTAATTTTTTAAGATGGAATGCTTCTTTGTTACTTTGAAGAACTATATTCATGAATACCAACAATAAGAAAACAAGTTGGGAAACTTTGCCAGAAGAAAGAATTTTAGAATTCTCTCTGACCCTTTAATTGTGTTGCATTTAATTTTTGAAAACATTTTAAAACACAAACTAATTATGAAACTTTGAGTGTTATATTATGTATGTAGGAGAAGCTTCCATACAATACTCAACAATGAATTGACTGAAGGAATTCCAGAGGTAGAAACATTCCCCTGTGTGCACATGGTATATTCCTGAGCCTTCCACCCCAGTCAAATTTGCTTAGAAAGAAGGGCCAGATGACTCGTCTCATTCCCAGTTGGGATGAAGTGCCAAGACTTGAAATAGAACCGGAAAAATGGCCTGAAATCTGCTTAGACAAATCATGACATAGCTAGATAGAGGAGTGCTGTAGAGCCACTAAAAAAGGTGCCATTTCTCTGTCTGACATGGATCAATGTCTGAAATACATCGTTAAATAAGTGTATCTTTTTTATTGTTGAGGTATGATTGACATATCACATTTTATTAGTTTCAGGTGTACAATGTAATGATTCAGTATTTATTTATACTGTGAAATGACCACCACAATAAGTCTAGTTACCGTCAGCCACCATACAACGTTACAAGCTTTTAAGATTTACTCTCTTGGCAACTTTCAGATATGCACTACAATATTACTAACTCTAGTCACCATGCTATAGATTACATCTTCATGACTTATTTATTTCATAACAGGAGGTTTATGCTGCTTGACCTGCTTCATCCATTTCACTCACCATTCAAACCCTCTCCCCACTGGTAAACACCATTGTTTTCCCTGTATGATGAGTTTTGTTTTGTTTGTTTGTTTGTTTTTGTGATGCTCTCCCAAGTCAGACTTTCCTTTCTACCTACCCCTTCTCCAACTCCTTCCTCCACCCCCTCACTGCCCTCTGTACAATTCCTCTCTCCTTCCAGTCACTGCGATTGTTTCTCCCTTTAACTTCACCACTTCTTTTTATCTTTCTCTTCTCAGTCTACAATGAGGAAGTGCCTGCCTAGTGGACAAGTTAGAGGAGCATACCCTGGACATTGAGACTAGGTCAGTAGTTCTCCTATGTGTGAAAGAAAACTATATTTCTTCCAATTGTGTAGGGGGGATATGCCTTTTCAGATCTAAATGCATGTAGACATGTTATATCAGACAGTTTTAGAGAAGAAATCTTTAGGAGTGAAATCTATCTTCAAATAGTTTAAAAAAATAAAGATACTCTAGTCAACATATCAGCTAGGTCTTGCTGAATTGCAAGTGACAGACAGCCCAACAGATACTTGCTGAAGGAAACATAATTTATTGTTTCAAATAAGAGAAAGGTCAAGGGGTAAGCTTTGTTTAAAGCAATGCTAGAATCAAGATGCAAGTAATTTTTTAAAAATAAACTTTTCAAAAATAGTTTTAGATTAACCCAGGAGTTACAAAGATATAGAAAGTCCTCAGATAGCCACACCCAGTTTCCATGTATGGGACGTTTGTCACATTTATTGATCCAATATTAATGCATAGCTAAATCCCAAACTTTATTCAGATGTTCTTAGTTTTCACTTAATGTCCATAGTTTGTTCTGAGATCCCACATTACATTTGATCATCATGCCTCCTTAGGAGTGTCTGGCTCACACTTCCTCTGTTTTTCATGATTTTGGCTCTTTTGAGGGATACCAGTGAGGTGTTTTGCAAACTGTCCCTCAACTGAGGTCTTTGTTTCATGCTTTTCTCATGATTCGTCTGAGTTTATGGGTTTTTGAGGTAGGGTTTGTCAGGTTTCTCCACTGTAAATTTACTCTTTTTTTTCCCCCTTCCCATCTTGTGCTCTTTGGAAGAAAGTCATCATCACGTGCAGTGCACACTTAAGGACTGACGAGTTATGCTCCATTCCTGGAAAGTGGCATATCTACATCCATTATTTGGAATTCTTCTTCACAGGAGATGTGTCCATTCTCTTCTCTTTATTTGTTTATGAAATCATTTATTTGTATCAGTATGAACTCATAGGTACTTGTTTTGTACTTTGGAATACTCTCCAGCACTGCTTTATTAGTTTTGTTGCTCAGATTGTTCTAGCTTTGTACATTTTGGGGGAGCTCTTTCACTTGGCTCCTGTGTCCCATTATGGTGGGATTTTTAGGTAGGGGGCACTTTTTTACTTTCTGACACTATAAGATGCTCCAGGCTCATCTTGTACATTCCCAGGCCAGCCCTATATCCAGCCATTTCTCCAATGGTATTCTTTTTATTGGAACATGGTATTTCGAAACCAAGATCTGGATAGTAGGTGTGATCCTTGCTGTAAGGGTGTTTTTGCTTCAAGCCCCTGTTGGCTGACAGAGCAAGGAAATAGGTAATATACATTCTAGAGTTTCTTTACGTGACTTTATCTGGACTCAGATTTTCTGTTTCTTCCAACTCAGTTTTCCATATTTACTCAATTCTTGGATAGAGATTTTCTTCATACTTGCAAAGTGACTGGAGCAACTCTAGAACTTAAGTCCCAAGGGATGAAGTAAGAGTCATTTTACCAGAATTTCCAACAATTTTCCATCAAGTCTCATTGGCTCTTTTTATATCACATGCCGAGTTGGCCCCTGATCACTGTAGCTAAGAGAAATGAAATATTCTTGTTATTGAACTTGGATCATGTGCCGCTCACTCAAGTCAGAGGATTGGTCCTATTTGAACCACATGGACTAAGAGCACAAGAGACATGAATTTGAGAATGGTTGTTAGTGAAAAAAAGGGAAAATATAGCTGTATGGCTGACCATAGTCAATTACCACTACTTCTATGAATTCTGAAATTCTAAAACTGGCTACCACTTAGTGTGAGGTTTTGAAAGAAAATGGGATATTTACTTTTATGAAAAGATGCATCAGTAAATTGAACAGTACTTTACTATGTCTTTGCATATGAATATTTTCTGTTTGAAACTATAAAATATGGAGAGTAAATCCATTGTCAGATTCTCTTCTGGTTTTGCTTTTAAAAATAATTTCACTTTTACAGAAATGGAGCATTTAGTCTGGGAGGAAATAAAGTCTGTTGACCTTTGTGGTTGTTGCTTCATTTTGACTGTCTCCATTGGTTTTCTTTATTTACCTCTTTCAGGAACATATTCAAAGAGAAATTAGATGGATTGATGTTCATTCATCAAAATGTTAAGGCACTTTCTTTTTTTCCCCTACTTCAAGGAAGTTTGTAAAATATTTTAAAAAGGAAGGGCTATAGGATGGAAGAACTATAGGATAGTAGTATAACTGAAACCACTACTGTGATCTGAAGTTTTTGGTTTTTCTTAGTAAGGCTTTCACACCCAAATTAAACCAGCAATTACCAGAACAAGAATTCCAATTTAAAAGGATTATTTTAAAATTCATCCATTGCAAAAACATACTAGTTTAAGATACTAGCAGTCACTACAGAATGCTGCATTCCAATTTTTATCTGAAGGCAATTATTGGTTCTGTTTATATTTGTTAAGATTACTTTTGCTTTCATTTCATTGCTTTTAAAAAATACTACTCATCCATTGTAGAGACCTAAAGTTTTACAAAATAACATATTAAAGACTCCACTAATTTGAAATTTAAAATGCACTGGTCCCAGTGAAATGTGTTCACATTTTAGTCAAGCCACACGTCTTGGGTGACATCTAAATTTAAATTTCGTGAAATGAACACAATCACAATCAAATTGATATCTCTGAATTAAAACTTTGATTATTTGGAACCCTTAGAAAATGAGATGTCTAGAATTTAAAAAAAACCATTTTTTTGAGGATTACAATAATGATACTTGTTTAAGTTATAATATATATAAAATATATATTTAAATCTTTTGACAAGAATCTTTCCCACTTTTTCTCTTTCTTAAGCAGTGGATACTGGTCATAATTTATTTGTTTTCTTCTGACTCTTAAGATCTTTTTTTGAGTGCTGGATATTTCTAAAACTACTCAAGTTTTGTCTTAAATTTTTTTCTATACGTGTAAGTTCCTTACAACTATAATATCCAATTCAGGATTGGCATATTCACTCAATATTTCAAGTAAATTTTGTTAACAATTATCTATTGAAAATATTTGATATACTAGACATGGTGATAATAAGTGCTTCTTACATATTTCATTTAACCTACATTTTAGTAAGGTGGGTATTAAAATATTTGTTTTAGAGAAGAGGAGACTAAGGCTCATAGAGCTTAAGTTAATTAAGGTCATACTGAAGAGCCAAGATTCAAACCTATTTGTAGAACATGACATACTATTTCTAAAAATTAAGAGAAGAGCTGTTATAACACACACACACACACAAATCAAAGTAACCATTAATTGTTCAGAGAGATCCCCCTCTGTGATTCGTTCTTGTTTCTACATGTGTCACCAAGTGTGCAAGGCCCAGGCACTCCTTACCCAGGCCTATCTCAGGCTTGTGTTCATAGGAAAGCAACCCCGAGGGATGAGGTAATATCTCCCTTTGGAAGGAGGAGCAGGCTCTCTATAAAAGCAGTGGATTCCCCAATTTCTCCTTTGTATTTTCAGCCCCTTCTAATTGTTCCTTGCATCTTAATGAGCACTCAGGATATGTTTGACATGAGAAATCAAGGGCAAAGAATAAGTTATTAAAAGAATACTACTACTAGGAATGAATTCTCCAACTATTATATCTAATTGTGACCCTTGAGTATAATAATAAAAAAAAAACCAAACAAATACAAATAATAGCTATTTCCTAGTGTCTACTATGTGACTAGTGAGTTCTTAATGCTTTATATTGTTTTAACCCTTGCAACAACACTTTGAGATAGGTAAGAATATCTCCATTTTGCAAATGAGGAAACTGGGACCTAGAGGCATTGAACAGTTTGTCCAAAGTTTCATATCTAGTAAGCGGTGGACACTGGTTCTGAATGCAGCCTTGCTGCTACCAACACCAAAGCTCTCAATTATCTCAGTAGGAAGTTACTGTTATTTTATTTTATTTTATTTTTTTGGTAATAAATGAGAAATTTTATAATGAGCTGTTGTTTGGCATCCAATTATCATCAAGAAATGTAGGATGAAAAAACAATCTGTGGGAAAAAAGGGCCTGGTAGATACTTCTGATACATACACAATATAAATCCCAGGAAGATTCTGTCTTAGAAAGACTGCACATAATTGGGCAAATATCATACTGTAATAGAAAGGAACAAATCTGACTCCATTTTAGATCTGTTCCTTTGGCTTTAACCCTGTGCTCTGTTTCCTGAGCTGGTTCTGCACCTTTTGTAAAAGAATTTTACCTATAGGCTGAAGTATACAGGATAGCCTATTCTCAAGGCTCTGATCTTTAAGGTTATTGATACTTTTCTATTCATATAAAGATATAAAGTTGCAGAATAGAAAATATTTATTTTGTTGGAGGTTTACAGGGACACCATGACCTGACCCACGTGGACAGTTGCAAGAACAAAGGATTCCAACACCAAGCAGTTTGCAACAAGCATACCCCCTCCCCTTTTTAGTATACAAGGAGCCTGAATTCTGACTTGGGGAAGACGGTTCTCCTGGACTTTAGTCTACCATCTTCTTGGTCTGCTGTCTTTCCGAATAAAGTTGCTATTCCTTGCCCCCACACCCTGTCTCCCAAATTATTGTCCTGTCCTGTGGCGAGCAGTAGAGTTTGGACTCCGTAACAATACATTATTTTAGGACCACTTGTACCTCATAATTTTTCTGGAAATGGCTTTACTTTGGTAAGAATCAACCCTACAAATATGGTTACAAGTTCCTGAGTATAAAACCAAAGTCAAACAGATGTACAGATACTTTAAAGGAGCACAAGATTGGAATTGACCAGGGTGACCATCCTAGTTCTTTATTGGTATTTCCTCTGGGCCAATCTCTCAATTAGGATTACTGGGACCTCCCCCCCCCCCCGCCCCTCTCAATGGGCACTGAGTTTGCCCTTAGTTTTCCCTGGTGACAACTAGGACTACATATATCTAAAATCTGGGGACTGATGATGGGCAGGTGAGAACCAATAGAAAGGCAATTTAGAGAAGAAAACGAAGGAAGAAATGCTGGGGTCAAAACTAAAGAAAACCGAGCCGCCTGGGGAAGAAAATGTGTGCAAACCAAGTCCACTGCTTTATTTTATCTCGTCCACTCCTGGAGCTGCACCCTGAGCGTCCAGGGTAACTAGGCAACGAGGTTGCCTCGGTAACGTAGGAAGCACGGAGGGCGCCAACATTCAAGGCTCAGGGCGGCCCTTCTGGGCCGAGCCCGCCCGGTGGGAGGGGTGAAGGGTGCCAGGCTCTCGCGAGAGCTGCGTGGGCTTGCCGGCCGCCGTCTTTGCCGTTCCCCTGAGGAATGCGGTTGGCCGGTCAGGGTCTGAAACCCCCGAGTGCTGTAGATGGCGGCTCAGCAAGGGATGCCCACCTCCGCCCTGCGGGGCCGGGAAGAAGCCTTGGGCATGGGCATGACGGTTTCCGGGGACACCAATGAGGCGGTTGCCGCCGAGGGCGCCTACTACCTGGAGCGTATCCTTCCGGTGTAGGCGCGGCCCCCACACGCTGGCCGCGGTAACGGGTGTTGGGGGCGAGGGCGGCCGCTTCCCACTGGGGGTGCCCCGTGTGGCTGGAGGTCACCGCGCCTGTTGAGAGATACCTGTTGGACCTCAAGGTGGCTCCTCCGCCATTCTGACCCCCTGATACCTAACCCACTGTAATTTTTCGCCTCTCAGTAGTCGTAGCCCGCTGTGTTCCTGTTGGAACAAGAGTAGAAGACCTTCAGGAGCCTTCTATTTAGTAGTAACCAGACAATAAACTTTGCCGTTTTAATTTAAGTAGCACAACAAATTCACTCTATCCTCTTTTCGCTCAGTAGTTTTCTTAAGCCCTCCAAACCTTCAAAATGCCGTGAAAGCAAATTCCATCGGGAAACGTTAGGAGATTAGGGAAAGACCCGTGCCTTTGGCTGTAAGAAGAGGAAGCTCGGACTATCAAACCGGATCCTGTCGATGGCCCAGTTGTCTAATGCTTAAATGATTTGGTAGCATCGACTTAATGGGAAGTTTCAATTTTGGCTATTTAATGAAAATAATTATTTTTCTCCTTTAGCAGCTAAGTAGTAACCTGGTAAGTTGATAAGGCTCAGAGATGTTAAGAAGAAACCAGATCAGATAGTGATGAGCGATTATCGATGGAAAAAAACAGAAAAATTGAATAGCCATAGGTGGAATAATTGGATTCACTGTTTCTTGTGTAAAGCATTGAGCTCCTCTTCTGTAGGCATATAAATTAATGGGGAAACGGGGAGGGTTCATGAAAAAGTGGTATTTACTCCATTATTCAGGCAGGTGAGAGAGAGGGTTATCTTTTATTTTTAAAGATATCAAGGAAATTCCAAAAGCTACCTTTTTTCTCTTTGGTCCAGATATAATCCCCCTCACCCAACTTCGATTCAGAGAGTTCAAGGATCCAGCAATGATTCATTTTGGGGCTTTGGCAAACTGATGAACCTGTTCTGACTCAGCCCCAGTGCACATTCCTGCTACAGGGAGCTTTGAAGAACTTGGTTGAAAAGCTCAAAGAAAATATATAGTATCTTATTCAATGCAAACATGATTTTTACAAGAATATGTTTGAATAGTTTGAAATCAATTTAAATGAAATATGTGGGTGCTCTAGTGTCTTCAGTGAGGTTTTATACTCTATTTTCATAGCACTTAATAAACTGTAATACTTCTTTTTAAATTCAGAAATAATCCAATGATTTTTTTCAGAGCTTACCTACATCAAAGTATGAAGTTTTACAGTGTCCATGCTAGAGAATGATAACCAGGCATCTTATCATATCTGTCTGCATTAAATGATTTCTATCACATATAGTTAAATTGTTAACATGAGGCAAACAGCGAGGTAACTTGCAAAAATCTTTTTTGAAATAAATGGTGAGAATTTAATATAACACAACTTTCACTGATGAAAGTCAGGTTTACTTAGTTTGCAGGGAGATTCCTGAGTTACAATTGCTAACATATAGCAGTTTGCAAAAAATCTGTCTTACAGACAGGTTTGATTTTCCAAGTAATCATATTTACAAATACAAGCAACTGTAACTTTTCAGGATTTTTTTAATTGAAGTGTAATTGATTGACGTTACATTAGTTTCAGGTGTATAACAATGATTCAATATTTTTATACATTATGAAATGATCACCATTATAAATCTAGTTACTGTAAGTCACCATATAAAGTTATTGCAATATTATTGATTATATTCCCTTTGCTGTACATACAACACCATGGGAGTTGTACCTCTTAATTCTCTTTATCTCTTTCACCCAAACCCCATCTCCCTCTTCTCTGGCAACCAAAAGTTTGTTCTCTGTATCTATGAGACTACTTCTGTTTTGTTATGCTTGTTTGTTTTGTTTTATAGATCCTGCATATAAGTGAAATCATACAGTATTTGTCTTTCTCTGTCTGACTTACTTTGCTTAGCATGATACCTCAAGTTCCAGTCATGTTGTTGCAAATGGCAAGATTTCAATTTTTTAATGGCATTGTGTGTGTGTGTGTGTGTGTGTGTGTGTGTGTGTGTATAACCACATTTTTATCCATTCATCCATTGATGGGCACTTAGATTACTTCCATATTTTGGCTATTGTAAATAATGCTGCAGTAAACATATGGTATATACATCTTTTCAAATTAGTGTTTTGTTTTCTTCAGATAAGTTTCCAGAAGTGGAACTGCTGGGTCATATAGTAGTTCTATTTTAAACTTTTTGAGGAAACACCATACTGTTTTCCATAGTGGTTGCACAATTTATGTATTCTCAACAATAGTGTGCAAGGATTCCCTTTTCTGCACATCCTCGCCAACACTAACAATTGTTATTTCTTATTTTTTTGATAATAGCTATTTTGACAGATGTGAGGTGATAACCTCATTGTGGTTTTGATTTGCATTTCCCTGATGGTTAAAGATGTTGAGAACCGTTTCATATGTCTGTTGGCTGTCTATATGTGTTCCTTGGGAAAATGCCTTTTCAGGTCTTCTGCCCATTTTTAATTGGATTGTTTATTTTTTGATGTTGAGTTGTGTGAGTTCTTTCTCTACTTTGAATATTAACCCCTTATCAGGTATATCATTTGCAAATATCTTCTTCTTCTATTCAGGAGATTGCCTTTGCCCTTTTCATTTTGTTGATAGTTTTTGTTGCTATGCAGAAGCTTTCTAATTTGATGTACTCCTGCTTGTTTATTTTTGCTTTTGTTTCTTTTGGTTGAGGAGAGGGATCCAAAAAAAAAAAAAAAATCAAAAGCACAGTACCTATGTTTTCTTCTAGGAGTTATATGGTTAAGGTCTTATATTTAAGTCTTTAATCCATTTTGAGTTTGTTTTTCTATATGGTGAAAGAAAATGGTCTAATTTCATTCTTTTGCTTGTGGCTGTCCAGTTTTCCCAACACCATTTATTAAAGAGACTGTCTTCTCTCCATTGTATGTTCTAATTGACCATATAAGTATGAGTTTATTTCTGGGCACTCTATTCTGTTCCATTGATCTTTGTATCTGTTTTTGTGGCAGTGTCTTACAGTTTTGATTACTATAGCTTTGTATCATAGTTTGAAGTCAAGGAGTGTGATACCTCCACCTTTGTTTTTATTTCTTAAGATTGCTTTGATATTCAGGGTATTTTGTGTTTCCATACAAATTTTAGGAGTATTTCTTCCAATTCTTTGAAACATGCTAGGTTGTTATTAGTGCAGAGAAAGAACAGATTTCTGTATATTAATTTTGTATCCTGCAACTTAATTGAATTCATTTATTATTTCTAATAACTTTTGGTGGAGTCTTTGGAGTTTTTCTATAAATAGTATCATGTCACCTGTAAATAGTGAACTTTACTTCTTCCCTTCTGATTTGGCTATCTTTTACTTCTTTTTCTTGTGGCTAGAACTTCCAATAATATGTTGAATAAAAGATGTGAAATTGGGCATCCTTATTTTTTTCCTAATCTTAGAGGAAAAGCCTTAAGTTTTTCATCCTTGAGTTGGATGTGATCTGTGTGTTTGTGAGATATGACCTTTATTATGTTGAGTTATGTTCCCTCTATACCCACCTTGTTGAGAGTTTTTATCATAAATTTATATCGAATCTTGTCAAATGCTTTTTCTACATCTGTTGAGATCATCTTTTATTTCGTTAATATGGTATATATTACATTGTTTGATTTATTGGTATTGAGCTATACTTGCAATCCTGGAATAAATGCCATTCAATTATTATGTATGATCCTTTTAATGTGTTGTTGAGTTCAGTTTGCTAATATTTGTTTAAGATTTTTACGTCTATGTTTATCAGAGATATTTGCCTGTAATTTCCTTTTTTTTTTGTAGTGTCTGTTTGGTTTTGGTATCATGGTGATCCTAGCCTCGTAGAGTAAGTTTGGAAGCATTCCCTTCTCTTCAATTTCTTGGAATTGGTATTAACTCTTCTATAAATGTTTGGTAAATCTCCTTGTAAAGCTGTCTGGTCCTGAACTTTTGTTTGTTAGGAGTTTTTTAATTACGAATTTAATTTAATTATTAGTATCCAGTGTGTTCAGATTACCTATTTCTTTCTGATTCAGTCTTAGAAGATTATATAATTCTAGAAGTTCATATATTTATTCCAGGTTATCTAGTTTGTTGGTGTGTAATTGTGGTAGTCTCTTTGACTATGTTTCTATGGTATTGTTGTAACTCCTTTTTCATTTCTGATTTTATTTATTTGGGTTCTCTTTTTTTATTCAACAGTCTGGCTGAAGTTTTATCAATTTTCTTTATCTTTCAAAGAAGTAGCTCTTTATTTCATTGATCTTTTTTCTTGTCTCTGTTTCATTTATTTTTGCTCTGATCTGGAATTGAAGTGGGCTGGGAAAGAGGGGGATCCTGGGCCATGCTGAGTGGGGGCTGCCTTGGTAAGGCAGCTGGAGATGGAATGGCCACAGGCTGGGAACATGCTGGGATGGCTTTGGTAGGTCAGTGAGAGTGCCAGGTGCTATTCAGTCTGCTGCATATGTGCTGATACTCAGAGTCAGTGAGTTTGTGCATGAGCCCTTGAGAGTGGAGATCTGGTTTCTCATAAGAGCCCTCTAGCTCTTCTGTATGTAAGCCCCACTGGTTTTCAAAGCCAGACCTTATGGGGGGCTCATATTCTTGATGCAGGTCTCCTGGCCTGGGGTTACCAACATGGAGCTTGAACCCCTTGCTGTTTTGGAAGGGCCTCCTTTGTGTTTGTGATACCCCTTCTACTAGTGGGTTGCCACACTGGGAGTGTGGGTCCTGACTAGATCACACCTCTGTTCCTTCTACTGTTATGATGTAATTTTTCCCCACTTATATCTTTAATAAGAAGAGATGTTCTTCTAGTCTTCAAGTTATTCTCAAAGAGTTTTTCTGTATGTAGTTGTAGTTTTGGTATCTCCATGGGAGGAGGTGAGCTCAAGTTCTTCCTACTCTGCCATATTGATCCCACCCTTCTTTCATGATTTTATTATCTTCTTTATGAATTATCTGGCCACTTTGCTCTTCTTCCATTTCTCTTTGGTTCACTATTTGGGGTTTCAACCAGAAGGTAGTCAGGAGATTACTAAACATTTAACCAATTAGTTTTTTCTACATTCAGTCTTCAGGTAAGAGGTTTAGTCATGTGAGAGGCTTTAACTCTTAGTTAAATGAAGTTTGAGAATTACTTTTGAATTCCAGTTATCCCTGTATCTCTGAGCTGTCTTAACATGCATAATTAAGAGTTGACTATATAGTTTTATTTGACATGGTTCTTTAAGGCAATTATGATAGTTGCTGAAGTGAGTCTTTTCTGGGCTTAAAGTCTTTAGTTTTCAGGTAATTTAATTGAGCTATTGTAGTGGATAAATAAAAATGTTAATACTCACTAATGAATCAGAAGTCTGATGTTCTTTACTTTGCACATATACTTAATCATTTCTAATCCACTGCATTTCGTCCTGGACATCCCTTATTTATGACTGAACAGATGCTCCTAGAACAGTAGGCAATGAGCTATCAATATTGAGCAAGGCTTTGAAAGAAGTTGACTTAAAATTCTCTAGGAAATCTCCCTTTTCTTTGCTCTTTAACATTCAGACATAAATAACATGGATAGGTTAGTGTGGTCCAAACCAGAAGCATAGCCAAGATCCACATTGGTGGGGAATGGCTTCATTAGTAGAAACCTCACATTCTTTATGACAGTTTAGAGAATGTGTCCAGGAAATAGAATTCTTACCCCTATGGCAACCCTCCCTTGTAACATCTTCGCTATAATGGTGCCACCTGTTTCTCTTCTGAAGCACTTCATGATATCATTGCTTGTGAGTTTTAAACTTGCATAAGGCGAGATATAGACATACATGACTATGTCATGTATGTCTACTCAGCTTTCTCCAGAACATTAAGAAATCTAGTCATGGGATATACAAATCCTCTAGAGAACTCTTCATTAGAAAAATATTTGCAGCTTCGTAAAATATAAGGCTAGATTTTACCTATGTGATCTGTAAAGGGGCAAGTAGGTATCTTTAGTAATTGTAAAGAAGGTTGATCGTCTTTTGTGAATGAATCCTCTATTAAAAATCAGTACAACTTGGGTGAGGTTTTCAATTGTAGTAGTGACCAGGGGTTGCCTTTTAATGTGTGGCTGCAGACATCTGGGAAGTGCAGTCTGGAACGTATTGTATTAAGAAAGCTAATGCTTAATTGATTTTTTTTTTTATTTGTCTAAAGAAAGAACTTGTTCAAGGAAGAATAGTGGAATGCATGGACTCTAGGGAAGTGGAGCTCCCAAAGTAGTATTGTTTTTGTTACCTACCTGCCTTTGCATTGATTCTCTGATCCCCTAATAGGCTTTTGATTATTGTTTTATCTTTCTAGGCATTTTAACACTAAGAATTTGACTTCTTAGACTGTGGACATAACTTTGCTGGCCCCTGAAAGGGTCTCATCTGGCCCCAACAACAATTTCTGAGGGTTGAGTGAGTTTAAGACAGTTCTTTGAGGCTAAACAACTCTAGGTGCAGTCCCAAAGTCAATTATTTCCAAACATGCAGAATTAAGGATTACAAACCCTGAAATATGGTGATCACACTAAATTTATACCTCATCTAAGGGTGCATGCTTTTCCTCTTAGGTGATATCCTTAGCCATTTTCTCACTGCAGTAGTAATGTCTGCTGATAACTTTGTTTAATTAAAACTGAACTTTTGCTATTTTAAAAAAATTATTTTATTTGTTGCTTTTAACATTTAGTTATTTTTCTCCTCTAGAATGTTACTTCTCTGGAATATTTATAGTATTAAGTGAGAAGATACTTGTAAAATCCTTAATAATCATTAGGTTCTCAAGTAGTGTATTCTTTATTATCATTGGAAAACTGAATTTGCCCATGGGTGCTTTGTTGCATCCTACATGTATTCAAATAAAAAGGATAGATAATCTGAATGTAGAATGTAGATCAAGAGGCATATTACTAAACTGGGAGTGCTGAATTTGACATGCATAAAAATTTTGGAGAC
Organism: Camelus dromedarius; assembly: GCF_036321535.1. Classification (NCBI taxonomy): domain Eukaryota; kingdom Metazoa; phylum Chordata; class Mammalia; order Artiodactyla; family Camelidae; genus Camelus; species Camelus dromedarius. Next base: position 62,271,133 of record NC_087439.1, on the reverse strand, counting down.
AAAAGTTTGTATTTTGTTCTGTGTCCTCTAGTCTGGGCACACTTTAATGTGCATATGAATCAAAGACATATATCTTTAAATGGAGATTCTAATTCAACATGTCCGGGTCTGGGCTGACATCCTGCATTGTTAACAAGTTCCCAGGTGCTACTGGTGCTTCTGGTCTAAGGACTATAATTGGAGTAGCAAGGCTGTATTGTATGGTAACCTCTAGCCTTTATATTTTCAGATAGAGGTATAATATGTAGACCCCATATCTTTGGGTCTCCTGATTTAGAAGTTGGAAAAACTTACACCACTACTCCACTATAAGAACTATGAGTCCTATACATTGAAAGAAAATTGGGGAGGAAGGTATAACTGAATGGTAGATCATGTGCTTAGTATGCACAAAGTCCTGGGTTCAATCCCCGGCACCACCAGTTAAATAAAATAAATAAATAAATAAATAAATACCTAATTACCCCCCCCCCTCAAAATAAACAAAAGAAATTTAGAAAAATAATTTTTATATATATATTAAAAAGTTATCTTCCAGCTTCTGAGGCAGAGATGTGCAATAGCTGTTTAGGGTAGGAATGGCCAGTAAATTTCCACTCTTGCTAATTCTGTTGAATTGGTAGTGATTCCCTGGCATGTGGTGTTAATAAGACTGGAAAGGAAAGACTGAAGGAGGCAAACAGCAGTGGGGAATGTGGCAGCAAGTTTGCCAGTTATTTGCCACCTTTGGTCTATATTGTTCAGTTAACTATTTAAACTGGCTTTTCTAAGAAAGGGAACATGACTGTGATGTTTGCTCTTTACATTTCTTTTTATTTCAATGTAATGAGTAAAATGCTGATCATGGAGGATCCAGGCTAGATTTTAGATGCCTCTGTGTGCATTGATTCTGCAGTGATGGCAAAGATTATAAGGCAATTTCTGTCTATAGTAGCTTGGACGTCATATAAACTATAATTAGCTATATGTTTCACTCTGGTTCTTTATAAAGATGGTGCTACTAGCAGTGATCACTGCCTACTAATGCTTGTGAGGAACTTTGTAGGCTACTCTCATCTGAAAATTGTTCCTTTCTTTCTGGCTGTGGTCCGTTTGCAGAACCTTGTTTGTAACCCCATCATACCAACTGTCACCTCAAGCTCTGCTCCATTAGGCCAGCTGAAATGCTTCTCTGAAGCTTCTTGCAGTTGTGTCTTCTGTGGTGTGGTGATAGATTTGGGGCTTCCTGGCAGTTTCACTGTGGGTGTATATTGGCCTATTTTCTGACAAGATCTACAAGGTCAGGATCTGGTGCAGATTCTGCTGGTGCAGAAGCTACCAGTTAGTTCACCCAGGGTGATGAAGTACCAGGGAACTAATTCATAGTATACAAACTCACAAGTACTACTAAATTCCTTGCAGAGCAAGTGGAGATGTGGAGGAGTAGGACCCTTAGTCTGAGTCCAGGCTGTGACCCCAGGATATAGCATCTGGCCTGGAAGGGTGTGTTACTGTGGACCGTGGCTGCAGGCCAAGGGGGAAGGGAAGCCACAGATAGTACCCTGGGCAAGATCAGACTAGAAAACCAGGCACAGTATTAAGTGTTAAGTCAAGCTCAAGCAGGCAGAAAGGCAGGAACTAGATCTGAGGGGAATAGACAGAATAGAAAAAAATGAACTTTGGAACTGGAGTTCAGTAATATTTTTTGATGGAATACTAGGCAGGTAATGGGAAGGGAGTTTTGTAAGGGCTCAGAGTCAGCTTGGCTAAGAAACTGACTTTTGTGCTCATTTCAGCAACACATTTACTAAAATTGGAATGATACAGAGAAGATTAGCATGGCCCCTGTGCAAAGATGACATGCTAATTTGTGAAGCATTCCATATTTTTTTGAGATGTGCATACTACTATATACAAAATAGATATACAACAGGTTTTTTTTCTGTATAGTACAGGGAACTATATTCAATATCTTGTAGTAACCTATAATGAAAAAGAATATGAAAATGAATATACATATATATGACTGAAAAATTATACTGTTCACCAGAAATTGACACATTATAAACTGAACATTATATACTTCAATTAAATTAAAAAGAAAAAAGAGAGTGCTTTTAGGCCAGAAAGCCAATTTATTATTCTGCAGTGGAAAAATAATTTTGCATGAAAATTGTGACCAGTTTAATTGCATGGACGTTTCCTAGAGAATAGGCTCACCGAAGAGATTAGACAACAGATGAGAAAGTTGCTTAGTACAAGTAGAATCAGAGTAAAGGGTTTTATCTTTCAGGCAACTCTTGATGAATTGCCCATTTCCACTCTACCAATATTGCTTCTAAAGCACCTTTTTCACCTTTTTCACACACAGTGCTCCATCAGATCCTGCTTCATTCTGTCTTTTCAAGAGGATCAATGTCTGTATGGTCCACAGTGTTCTCTTTATGAGAAGCTAAGGGTGTAATTTCTCTCAGGCTTCTGATCCAGAAATTGCTATACATCTGCTGAGAATCTCATCTGTTTTCATTGGATGGATACTGAATTGATCTCTGATTACATTCCTCTCTTTACCCTGACTGCTGGGAAGCTTAGAATCAAACCTGTGGCTTGTATTTAACAAAGTTCATGAAACTTTATGGCATGTACTGCATCTTTAGGTTTCTTTTACTTCTATTTCCCTTTCTCCTCTAATTTCCATGTTCATTTATTTTTATCTTCCTGTAGCTGTCTGCATATTTGTAAACTGACACAGAATTGTTTTGGGATTTGTTTGTGCATTTGTCCATGTGTTTCTAGCCAGCTAGCCAGCTAGACAGATGCATACAAACATACATGCCAAAGTACATTTACTTCTTCAGTAACAATGCAACATCACGTTTCAGCTGAGTTGCTTCTGGGAAGATTTTCTGTACAAGTCATATTGTCTGTACTAAAAATAATTAAGGAGGACACTGATTCCTGCTTTGGGTATTTGTCCTCTGCTTGACCTTTTGTTGGGTTAATCTCTTGCCCTTGGTTTATTTAATCTTTGGGTGTATAGCCCTGTAAATCTTTTATACTTCTTCCTTTAGGGTCTTCAAACTGAGCTATTTAAAGAATTTAATTTATCTGTTAGTAATATAACACTTGAGAGTTTGGAAAACAAACAAGTGAGGGTTCATTACTGAGGATATTGGTAAAAATTGCTTATTGCTATTGTGTCACTGTAGAAACAATAGCGTGTCGTTGAAGAATCATGTCATTTGATTCAGGAAACTTTGTCACTTGTAGCTATGATTTTGGCCAAATCTGTTAATCTTCCTGATTCAGTTTCCTTTTTTTTTTTTTTTTTTTCAATTTAGAAGTGACTATATCTGTGCTATTCAATCTCACAGGGTTATAAGAGTATATGTGTTTATGATCCATGTGACAATACTTTCTAAGCTTTATAAAATGGTAGTTATTTTTTCATTTACTCTTTTTGATTGTGGGGAAACAATATATTATTAGAGATTAAAATCCATTGCCTAGAATATTTTTTGGCTAGCAGTCTACAAGTGTTGTTTGATATTTCCAAATCATCGAGGACAAATCACTTTTTCCTCTACATATAGCCATATTTAAGAAGCTTTGCTTTGATGTTTCTTCCTCATAGTAATCTTGTCAGCAGTTGGCTTATTTATAATTATAAAGTCTATCCAGATCATTTTATATTTACTTCTTTGTGAAATTTATTATGATATAAGCAGTGATGAAGGATGGCATTACTTTTCTAACAACTTAAAGGCAAGTGACTGCCTACAAAATCAAACTCCAATAGCTGTTTCTCAGAAGGGGATGTATTTTCCATAAAAAGAGGCTGAATTTCTGTAGCTGAACCTTAGGAAATTTTATTTCATTAAGTGAAAATGTATCAGAAAAATAGAAATCTAGAAAAGGAAGAAAATTCAGAATGTCTTTTATTTATCCATTTATCTTAACATATGGAGGAACTAGATCATGGAAGACTTAACGAGGCCTCTCCACAGGTTCTCATCTCTTTCTAGAACAAGGAAAATAATAACAGATACTTGTATAGCATTTACTATAAGCCAGGTACCAGTCTGAATGATTTAAGTATGTTAATTCTTTAATACTCTTGAAACCTTATGAGTTAGTATGGTAGCCAGCCTCCAAATGATACCCATCTCCTGGTATAAATGCTCTGATATAGTATCTTTACATACTGAGTAGAGTTGACATATGTAACCAATAGGATGCTGAACAAATGATGATATATGACTTGTGAGGCTTGTTCATAAAAGACATTGTGGCTTCCACTTTGTTTTCTGGAATTGCTTGTTTTGGAGGTAGCTAGCCACCATGTCTTGAGGAGGCTTAAGAAGCCTGTGAAGAAACCCACATAGGGAGGAACTGAGGCCTCCAGCCAACAGTGCCAGTTAGCCATCTTAGAAGTGGATCCTGTTGAATCATTTAAGCCTTTAGTTGACTGCAACCTTCATTGCCATCTTGACAGATTTCATGAGAGACCTCGAATCAAAGTTTTCCAACTAAGTCACTACTGAATTCTTAACCACAGGGACTTGAGATAAAGGATGCTTATTGTCTAAATTTTGGGGACTTTGTTGTGTAGATTTTGATATCTAGAAATGAGGTTCTAATGTAAGAAATACCTAAATACCTCAGAATGGCTTTGGAATTGAATATTAGGCAGATGGTGAAAGCACTTTAAGTAGAATGTTAGTGAAAGCTAATACCTTGAATGTTAGTGGTAGCCTGATGGTCTTTAAGGAGGTTGCTGGCAAGCAATTAAAGGAAGTGTGAGGCAAATGCTATTGGAAACTGTTGTGAAACAGTGGATCACTAATGTATAGGTGGGTAATTCTCTCCTGGTGCTTAGTATGAGCAAGTTCAGGCTATGGGGTGGACTGCAGGTGTGCAATTTTTTGTTTGCTTCTTGTTTTTAAATCTACTTTTACCTAGTTATTTTTTTTAGCCTAAATTACTTTTCACTATATTAATGGGAGAGACACTCATGTTTGACAATTAAATACTGGTCCTTTGACAGTTATCTGGTGCCTGAGGATTGGTGACAACTGAACTAGGCTTAAGTGTCTCCTTAAGTAGTAAGACAGACGGTGACGTTATTGCTTATGGTGGGGCTGAGAAACAAGAATGCATTATCTTTTAGAGGTTTAGAACTGTGTGTAGGATAGTTGGCAAACACTTCAAGTGTTTGTATAGCACAGCAAACCCATATAGAATAACAAGAGAAATAGTGTAGCACAGTGAAACCTGAACTCCTGGGGCTGATTCCCAACTCTGTTAGGCCCTGGTTGTGTAACTTTGTGCCTTTGAGTCCTGATCTGTAAAACGGAGATAATAATAGTTCCAGCCTCATAGGTAAGATGAGGATGAAGTAAATTAATGCATGTAAACTCTCAGGACAGTGCCTGGCTCCTATTAAATACTAAATAAGTGTTATCAGTTCTTATTACAAACAGCAGAAGTTCTTATACACAGCTTCAGCTTACTCTTGGAGGATGGAATAACAGAGACAATTTCTTATAACCAGCAGCAAAATGAAAACTAGGCTAATCTCATCTTTGATTTTCATAACCACTACTGTGCATTGAGGTGTTTTATTTTATACCTTTATACTTGGCATAATCAAGTCTGTACATTTGAAAAAAATGTAAACCTACCAACCAAGCAACAAAGCAGGATTACTGCTATATGTTGTGATTTCTTTTAAAACTAAATGTTACATTGAAGTCTTCATTTGTAATTAGAGTAACTTGTAATTTTTGAAGGTCTTACAGCAATGCTATTAGAATTTTTATTAGAATGATTTCCACTGATATTTTAATGCTGATATATCTTGATAATTTATGAACTACTGAATTACTACTATATAGTTTATATTTGCTTAAAAATTAGACTGCCTTTCCTGAGAGGATAATTAAATTTTAAAATTGAGATATATAAGAAAGAGAGTGGAGATGTGATTAACTTTTATGGATGAAAACATTGAAGTCTATTTTTTAACTTATATTTGAATCTTGGTGAGCTTTTGTTTTTTCATTTGGAACACTTTAAACCAAAAAAAGAAGTCACGCTGAACTGGGAACGACTCAGGGACTCTGGAAAATTTAGTGTGGTTTGAGATAAATTTGAAAAATTTACTGTTACAATTTTCCTGTCCATCATTTCTTATCTCTTCCTAATTTATTTTATGATGCTGTGTACATTTTCATTAGCCTTCTTAGAATCAAGTTGGAAATTATTAGATAGTAAATAGATAAAAATTTAGTTTTTCATGGGTTTGGGTTGTGTAGAACAATAATTTAAAATAACAATTAAAATTTTTTGTTTTAAAATATTTCCTATAGTTGTAAGCTGTACGGGAAGACAAATTTTAAAAATAGCTTTAATTTACATATATTTACTAACTTGGTGAAATACTCAGATCTACTACTGTATTTTAACATTACATCAATTTTTAAATATAATAATTTTATTTCATTTATTTTGAGATTAAAACTTGACAGTATATTTAGAGGTCACCCTAACTGAAGCATCTGAAGATGATTATGAATATGAAGAGGTAATTTGTTCATTTTACATCCTTATTTTGTAAATTCATTACAGTCATTTTTGTTAAATACTCATTTTATTTTTAATCAATTTTTTTCTTAAGTGATGGTAGTTTTTGAACTCAATTTAACTAATATCAGCTGGTTAAGAGTAAGGTGTGAAATTCTATTTAAAAATTTAGATTTGTTAATACATCTGGCTCTTTTGGTTTTCCTGTTACTTGTCCTTCAGAGTCAGCTCTTTATCACCCATGGATCTGAACCACACTCTGTCATCTCTGTCTAGCAGGTATTCCTTATCATCTAGTCTGCAGGGTTTCCAGATTCCTGCTACCTGCTGGAGCTCAGATCCTATGCTTCCTTCCAACTTAGCTATTCTTCTGTCTAATGTGGTTACTATTTCAACCTTTCCTTTAATTCATTGTTCCAGTGGGACCAATCATTACCTCTGAGACTTGGAGGGCAGAGTCACTCCTAGATGACAGAAGCTGTGAATAAAACTGTCTGGAAGCCAGCCTGACAGTTGTGGCCTGGGCAAGCAGGAGACAGGGTGAACACAGAAGATAGGCTTTGTATTACTACTGGTAAAACAGAGAGAATATTAATACATAACTACCTGAAATTACTGCATGAGTTGATAAATGTAAAGGGCTTAAAACTGTCATCAGTACACAAGAAGCAGGCAATACGTGTTAACTCTCATTAATATCATAGTTAGAGTCAATTGCCTTCTTCCAAGAACTTAACATTCAGGCAGTGAGTTTTGTTTTGTTTTGTTTTTTAATATTAGACTCAATTTAACAGAGATTTGCAGTTGCTAGTAGTTATGAAAAAGTAATGGTGGAGAAAATCTGGGATGAGGAGAGAATGATGGCTTTTAGGTGGCCTAACATCTTTTTTCCAGCAGTTGTTAGACTACATTTGTCATTATAGATAAAAGCTATTGCCCATAAGCTAATCTCAAGTTCATTAGAAGTGACATTGAGTGATATTTACAAGGAAGTCAGAGGGCTGCCTGCTTGTTAGTTGTACATTTTTCATAGATCTTCAGAATGACATGGTATCTTACATAAAGTGTATTTCTATGATCCTTTGTTTTATAAGGAAAATTATTATTTTTTTTGTTTCCTAGGTTGACCATCTTTTTTTTTAAACATTTTTTATTGATTTATAATCATTTTACAATGTTGTGTCAAATTCCAGTATTCAGCACAATTTTTCAGTCATTCATGGACATACACACACTCATTGTCACATTTTTTTCTCTGTGAGTTATCATAACATTTTGTGTATATTTCCCTGTGCTATACAGTGTAATCTTGTTTATCTATTCTACAATTTTGAAATCCCAGAGGGAAAATTATTTTTAAAATGAAAATAAAGTATTTTTATATTCCTGCTAACTCTTTCTATCCTTCTCTTTCTCTGTGATTTAGATACCAGATGACAACTTTAGCATTCCAGAAGGTGAAGAAGATCTGGCAAAAGCAATTCAGATGGTCCAAGAACAGGCTACAGATACGCAAATTTTGGTGAGAATTTGGAACAGAACTATAGCCTATAGTTCAATGGTGCTACTTTTTTATGTGAAGTTTCAAAAGTCATGTAAACTTTAATAGCAGCTAAGTAAGTAAATGGATAAATGAATCACTGAATGAAAAAAATTATGATCCAAACTGTAATTGCATTTTTCTATCTGGTATCATGCTAGAAGGTGTTTGTAAATCCAAAGATGAATCCAAGAAAGACAACTGGGGAATAAATACAGTGTAGTAGCCGTCATATCTACTGAACCAAATATCAGTAACTCTTTTTTCACCAATTTCTCATGAGCTTTCTTTTACTATAACCTTACAAGTGTTAACTCTCTAGATTTGTGACATATTTATAGCTGGTTGACTCTTATTTAAGTTTTTACATTTTTTTTTGAGTTCTTTGAAACAATGCTATGCAGAAAATTCACAAAAGTTTTCCTTAAGCATTTAAAATTAAATATGGATACATTTTATGAAAGTCATTTATGTATTTCTGATTTAGATTTTATTTCTATAGTATTTTGTCTTCAAAAACTAGCTTTAAGTTGTACCATGGCCTTTCTGTTTTAAGAATATTTATTGCTTATGAAACCAACTTCATTTTGTTACGATTTTATTACATCTGTTCGTAAGCAAGATACATTTTCTTCTATGCTAGAGGATAGTAGTAGTTCCTATTCAATGAGGACTTTTAAAATTTTCATTAATGATTGCAGGTAAAAGATCATCATACTATTAAGAATGTTAAATATAGTTGAAATTATTGAAAAATTGAAAGTTTGGAAATAAAGTAAGTAGTTGTATTAGTTAAAAAATTAACAAGGACTATTTTTCCAATAGTTGACATTTAAATGAATTCTTATAATCTTCTTTAAACCTAGGTAATACATATGAAAAATTTGATAATTGATGCATGCTTTATTTCATAATTTTAGATTGTCTATATACTATACAGTATCAGTTTCTGAGGGGTGCAGTGGTTCTGAATTATGATTTTAAATATAGTTTCATTATTTATAAAGTGAGTATTGAAAAATTAAAATATAAAAAATGTTATTATCTATAACAAATGTATAATTTGTTTATATTGTCAATTGTTTCTTGATTTTTTTTTTTTTTAAGTGGAGGTACTGGCGATTGAACTCAGGACCTTGTGCATGCTAAGCATGCACTCTACTACTGAGGTATACCCTCCCTGCTGTCAGTTGTTTCTTGAAACTAAAGTGTTTTTTGTAAGTGTGAATATAAGTAGAAACAGGAATACAGACCCCCCCCACATGCATATACACACAATTATATTCCTTCAAAATATTCGTATGTAATTTTATGATAAAAAGTCTACTTACATTCAAGCTGGATTTTCCCTTCTACACTGTGAGCCTTCCTGTTAGCATATTATTGCCATTTTGGGAGAGAATTCTTTAGCTGCTTTGGTTCTTGATTTTTTTTTAATTTTGGGGGTGCAATTTCAAAGGCCCTTTGTCTTGCTATAATTCTATAATAATATAATTTTTATAAACTTATAATTTTGATCTTTAAAGATAACAGTAACAAGGCACCCAAATCATATAATTATTAAGTTTACTGACATCTCCCCTCCTCCTCCTCTAAAAATAGAAAGCATTTCTTTGAAATATTCAAGAGTTTTTTGAGAAGATTAATTGGTAAATGAACCAAACCACTATATTATTTAACATATTTATCAATAGTTCTCAAAGTACTGTTGGATATTTGGTAGGGGTCCCCAAGATTCCTTTCAGGGGTTTTGAGTTGTCCTCGATTTTTTGGCTACACATCTGGCTGTTGGATTTTCTTTTTTTTCCCCATCTTTTAAAATTGAAATATAGTTCGTGTACAATATTATGTAAGTTATAGGTGTACAATATAGTGATTCACGACTTTTAAAGGTTATACTCCATTCAAAGTTATTATAAAATACTGTCTATATTCCCTATGTTGTACAATATATTCTTGTAGCTTATTTTATACACAATAATTTGTACCTCTTAATCCTCTACGTCTATATTGCCCCTCCTCCCCTTCCCTACTTGTTCATTTTCTATATCTGTGAGTCTGTTTCCATTTTGTTACATTCACTAGTTTGTTGTATTTTTTGGATTCCCCATGTAAGTGATATCATACAGCATTTGTCTTTCCCCGTCTAACTTATTCACTTAGCATAATATTCTCCAAGTCCATCTGTGTTGTTGCAAAAGTCAAAATTCCGTTCTTTTTTATGGCTGAGTGGTATTCCGTTGTATATATACACCACATCTTCTTAATCCATTCATCTGTTGATGGACACTTAGGTTGCTTCCACATCTTAGTAATTGTAAACAATGCTTCTGTGAACATTGACTCCCCTGTATCTTTTTGAATTAGTTGTTTTTGTCTTTTTTTTTCCGGATACATACCTAGGAATGGAATTGCTGGATCATTTGGTAGTCAAATTTTTAGTTTTTTGAGGGACCTCCATAATGTTTTCCACAGTGTTTGCACAAATTTACCTTCCCACCAACAGTGTATGAGGGTTCCCTTTCCACCACATCCTCGTGAAACTTTTGTTATTTGTGTTCTTGATGATAGCCATTCTGACAGGTGCAAGATGTGGATTTTCTTCTTATAGCTCAACCAAGACAGCATATCACAACAGGTTGAATGCAGAAGCAAATATCAGGATCCAGCCATGTCCCCTAGACATTTGAAGAGTTTTGTAACAGTGCCACTCTTCCTACTGTTTTTTTGTTTGCAATATTTTTTTTAATAAAAATATGTTAATCTGTGGTACTGTGTAAAAGTTTTATTACAGTTATTTAAAAAATATTAAAATATTTAATTTCTAATGTAGTAACTGTCGATAGAGATAATATAAAAAAAGCTGTTTGGGGTCTTCAGTAATTTTTAAGAGTATGCAAGTGTACTGAGAACTTAATGTATGAGAATTTTATAGAATTTTATTCTAAGATATTTTCCTATATGTTTATTAAGAATTACTATCAAATATTTTTCTTGATAAAATTATGTTATAACAAAAAAGTATTCAGGATTAGTAAGTTTGTATTCCTTTCACTTAGACTTTGGTTTCATGAAAGTTCAGTGCCTTTATTTTAAATCTTACATATCATAAATGCTAATGAATTAAATACATAAAATAATTTTCATTACTTTTATAGGCTCAGTGACTTAAATCACAATAAGAGGAGCTGTTTATCACTGTTGAGCTTCTAGTCCCTTGATGTACCCATTTAATTTCAGTTAAAGAACCAGGCTACTTGTACCCCAAGTCTCGCCTATAGATTCTCCAAGCCGCTATATTTGATTTGACTTGAATTAAAGAGTTGATTCTCACTAGTCAAAAAACCAAAAAACAAAAACAAAACAGTTTTAAAAGGAACTCACTGACTTTGGAATAGTTCAAAATATATCAAGACACTTTTGATGTATGGTCCAGTAATTCTTTGCTATTCAACATTGAATTAATCCTTGAGTCCCATCGGATTTTATGTTTTCAGCATATTTCATATCCTTGTCCTTGCTTTCATTCCTCACTTAGTTTCCCTTAGATTCACCTTCTGTCTTCTCTCATCAGAGCTACTGTCATGCTGCTGGTACTGTGTTTCCTTCTTCTTCCACCTAAGAGAGGTTTTTAAACACAAATTTGAATTTATCGCTCCTCTGCTTAAATCACCAGTGTCTCCATCCTTCTGTCTGCCTTTGCCTTCTTGATATGCATTTTGTCTGGCTTTTTAACTTTCTCTTTGGCCTTTCTTCATAAGACTTTGACTTTGAATGAAATAAACTCGCATTCTTTGTCTTTGCCTCTGATGTTTTTCTTGCCTCGAATTTCCTTCCATCCTTATTCATCCCTTGAACTTCCTCTTCTGTAAACTCCAACTTAATAATCTTCTTAATAAAGCCTTCATTCACCTACCCAAGATCAGTGAAATACTTTTCACCTTTATCTATTACTTTACCAAGCCTACCTCTAATTTTGCACTCATCACACTATCTAGAAACCTGTCTACTTAGAAAACTGCAACTTTATAACTTTCATACACAAAAATAAGCTACATCCTAGAGCTACTTTTATTATCCAACAGATTTCTGAATTACTTGTGGATGGATTTTTTTTTTTAATAATTCAGCATTCTGCAAAGTGAGGCATGTTTGCTGGTTTTTAGAGTGCTTTCTCTTTTTGTGATTATTATGAGGTGTTTTATTAACATCATCATTAAATTAATTATAAAGTTGTAATAAGAGTTGTATGTAATATATAATTGAGATAAAAGTGCAACTTAAAATTATGTAAACGTACCTATTGATTTTGTGTATGGTAACTGTGTAGACATATAAACAGCTTTTATAATCAAACCTAATCACAAATACTGGAGCTTCTGTATTGTTGTTTTTGTTTACATGTATTGTTTTTACTCAACTAGTCTTTCAATTCTTTGAGACAGGGACAATCTCTTATTCATATTTAATTCCTAACACACATAGTGCCTGGCATATGGATGATGTTCAGCAAATACATGTTAAGTGAATATTATATGTAAAGATAAAAAAGACATTTATAATCACAGTACAGCTAGGAACGTGTGTGTGTGTGTGTGTGTTGTGTGTGTAATGCTGAAGGACTATGGATTAGACACATAAATATATTGACAGGATTATAAATCTCAATGTGTAAGTAAGAACTATGGCAGTTCAAGGTGGTTGGATTTCTGTTTTGGGTGTTTCAAGGTGTCTGTATCATGTGTATTCAGGAAGAGAAACACATTTATTTGAGAGCACAGGAATCTTGTATGTTGCAATCATATATACATGCATCCTGTAAGCAGCCCTTGGGCATCTTTAGAAACTACAGTAGGTACAAGCTCTCTGTCTTCACTTTCCTCCTATGTTTCTGATTCCTTCAGCCTCCATCCATCTCATCTTAAAATATCTTATTCAAATTTATTGACCCAAAATGCCAAGGCAACATTTATTATTGCATAATGAATGTTTGCGTCTACCTGTATTATACCCTCACCTAACAGTTATATATTTTAATCTTGTACCACAGTGCAGCTACTTGATGGATGGCAGGCATGGCATGCTGTACTCTGCTACTTTGGCATCTCCCATGCTGTTTGACATAGATTCCTACATGTAATCAACATTGTTATATAATATAATTTTTAATGATCTTAGGAAAGAGATTTGAAATTATTCTGCATGAGCTTTAAAAGTTATTTAAGACCCTATCATTTGTTGGGAATTTCCTGTAGCCCCCCAGATTTGCTTAAACTCACCACTATTTCTATTGTCATAATAGCTATTAGTAATCAGCATCAGCATGAAAGTGTTTATAGAACTTTTGAAAAGGATTTTTTTTATGGCAAAAAAGATTCTCTTTCCTCAGTGCCTTTCTAGGTAAGCATTCTGTGTAACTTAGTATGTGACCAGTACCAAGTCGGGAAGGAGAAGTAGAAAGGAAAGTCCACTGCTGTGTTTCTATAGGTGAAAATAGCTCTAACTATTCAACTGGTCTGCAGTGAGATTAGTGAGTTCTTGCCCAATGAGAAGAAAATGAATGTACTCCGGAGACACTGGTGCTGTTGATAGTTTTAAGAATCTACCCATTACTTGATTTATTTTATATACTGACTTATGTGATATGGTAGTTTTTATGACTGTCCCAATTTCATATCTCACTTGCTGAAATAACTCCTTTTTTCTAGTTCAAGGATCTGTAAACTTGTTCTTTCAAGGGTCACATAGGAAATATTTTGTGTTTTAAGGGGCATAAGGTCTCTGTTGCAACTGCTTAACTATCTCATGTAGTGCAAAACCAGCCATAGATAATATGTAAAAGTGGGCATGGTGGTATTCTAATATGAACTTTATTTACATGGACAGTTAGCTGACCCTTGACCTAGTTGATAGACTGACTGACTTCCATTATGATTTGATAGTAGTGCCAGAGCCCTGTATTGCACATAATTCCTTCCAGAGTGTTCCTAAAAATCAAGGCACCGAAACCACATTTCTTTTTATAATGATAATAATTAAAAGAAATGAAAAGATCCATCCTTTTTTTCTTTTTAAAAAATATGTTAAATGCCATGGCCAGAGCAAGCTGACCCCCCTTATTGCTTTTCAGACAGTCCAATCACATGCTTGCCTGCCTTTGTACTTGCTAATGCTGGGTCTGGAATGTGACTCTACCTCTTCTCTAGATTTATGCTCAGAGGTCACTTTATCAATGAAATTGTTCTTCATCACCCTCTATACATAGCAGCCCAGCTCCATACGTATATCTGCTCCATACCTGGCCTTCGCTTGCTTCAGTCCTCTACTTTTACCCCCAGACACTTAGTCCATCTGCCATACTGTATGTTTTTAATTTACCTACTCATTTTCTGTCCCCATCCACTTTTCTGTTAGTTATGAAGACTGAGTCTTGTCTGTTTTCATTACTGGTTTATCCCTAGTGATTAAAATAGTTCCTGGAACATGGTATTGAACAAAATTGTTCAAAAAAATGAATGACTGACTGAATGAAAGGCCTATCTGTACCATTAATCAAAACTTTGATATTTTCAAAATGAATAACTGTGCACTTAAATTTTAGGAGCAGAAAACAGTCCTTTCTTCAAAGCATGCAGTACCTGAAGCAATAGAAGACTTTCTCTGCAATTTCCTGATCAAAATGGGAATGACCAGAACTCTTGACTGCTTTCAGTCTGAATGGTAAACAATTAAGTGGATAAACAGTTCTCTAGAAATACTACCATTATTTAACGTGCATACTTTTAATCATCTTAAACGACTTTGAATGATTCAGCTTATGCAAAAATGAATGCACTGGATAGAAACTTTCCCCATCATCACCACTGAAACCACAGCACACACACACACAATCAGGATATCAATTTCAAAGAAATTTTTATTAAACGTCTTTTCTAAATATTTAAATTTAGGTGGTTTTCAAGAGTCAAGAAAATGGAGTGTCTCCTGGAGTTATATAACACAAAACTATTTTATGAAATATTTAAAAATATCTTTTGCATAATTATGAGGGTATTATTTCCTGCATTAAGACATCCTACTAACAGTACTACTTGGCTTGTTTTAGTTAGAGTATAATGACTTGCTTTTCTCGCCTCACAAAATGACTGATTCTTATTCTATAAATATTCCTTCATTTAGAAGTAAGTTGAATTATATTTTCAAATGATACCTAAACGTAAGGTTTTTTTTGTTATAATTGAAAATTTTAATAATTACTGATTATGAAAATCAGCAGGCATACTGTCGTTATTCCTTTGCTGTAGTGGTAATGTTACCAGGCATGCTTTTAGAGTCTTAGCATTCTTCAGTGGAGTATTACTAAATAATTGGATATTAAAATGTTTGATTTTTAAAAGCCATTGCATATTACCAAAAGAAGGAATAATGTGGTATGTAAAGATATTTATAGTATTTTGGAGTTCAATTCTAATTTTAAACATAGGGGCAATTTGTAATTTATACTAATCCAACTGCAATTAAATTTTTATATTCCACTTTTTTGGTTCTCATCTACTAAGACCATGCACATAGGAGCAATCAATTTCGTTATTTTAAAATGCATATCTAATATTAATAAATTTAATGAAAAGGACCATTTTTCATTAATATAGTTTAGGAAAAAAAAGCAATTTTTATAGTAGAAAAACAATAAATACCCTTCCTATTAAATCTGGAAATTGTGTGAATGATTTTTAGAAAAATGTCCCTAAGAAATAATTACACATGTATTAGAAAATACATTTCTGTAAAAGTAGGTAGATGATTCATTTGCAGGACTAATGAAATGAAAGATTAATGTGGTTCAGTTTCCTTTTTTCTTCTAAGCATACGTGTTAGGACATTTAGTGCTTCATGTTTGGCCAGTTTGAAATGTGAAATGATTCCCTGGGCGAAATTGGAACCAAGTGTACTCTTAACAGTTAGGTACTTGTTGCCTAATTGTCCATTTAGATTTAGCAACTTGAATTGAGATGAAATTTTAGGAAACTAAAATAATATTACGATTTATAGAGCCCCTAAGTAAGCATACCATTTAGCATAATACTACAATCATAGAGTAAAATTTGTGTAAGGTATCTCTTCATTATATGGGCTTAGTAATACCACGGTTCAAATACTTTTATCCTTCTTCCTAGGTGCCAGTTTGTAATGAGATTACAAATTATTTGTAATGAGATTATATTGTATTGGATGTTTTTATTTCAAATGAAACATTTTTTACTTTGATCAGAAACCTTTACTTATTCTGTATAGTAAAACTATAAAATATTATATATAATTTTAATAATTTCTTATGGAGAAAAACACTTGTAATGTATCATTGCTATGAATCTATTTAATCTTACAAAAGGTGATGAAGCAAGGTTTCTCTATTGTTGGTTTGTAAAAACAAAAGCAAAAACAAAAAATACTCCAAAAATTTTTTTAAAATGGGCAGTAAAATTTGACTTATGTTCTTTCATTCCTCAAAAAGTAATTGCAGTAAATTTACTAAATCATTAGTCAGCAAACTAAGACCCTAGGGCCAGATCTAACCTGCCCCATTTTTGTAAATAAAATTTTATTAGAACACATCCGTGACTTATCTTTGAGGTATTGTCTGTGGTTGCGTTCATGCTGTAACAGTAAAGTTACTTAGTCATAACAGAGACCATATGACCCAGAAAGCTTTTTTTTTTTTTTTTTTTTTTGTGGCAAATTCCAAATATTTATTTTCTGGCCATACAAAACTTTAAAGATTTTTTATATATATATATTTAATATTTTATGAACCACAAAAAATGTCTGCAGTGTGGATTTAATCAATGATTTTTATATGACCATTTTAGAAGTACTATGGGTACAATGATAATTTCCCTGGGGGCATAATTAAAGAAACGGTTAAAAATGGAGAAAGTATGGTAGTGCAGTTTAGCTACCCTTTCCTGAGTATATGTCAACCATCTCCTTTCCTCCACTGGACTATTTTGCTGTCTGTTAACAAGGTCAGGACTCCCCCAGAGCATACATTCTTGCTCTTTGCCTTTTCCTCTTATTACCTCCCACTCGCTCCAATTCTTCTTCCCCTTACAGCCAAATGTTTTGGAAACAGGGTCTTTATTTCTTTCTTTACCATTTTACTCCTATTTAATCCTTGGTTCTTGCCAGTTTGGTTTCTTTTCCTCCCATTCCACTGAAGGCTGGATGGTAATAAAAATGCCATCACAGGTAATAATGCAATTTTTTGTAATATTTAATTGCTATTTTGATTTTTTCTTAGTTATAGAAGTTATAAATTAGTAGTATATTTTAAAAATTTTCACAAAAGGTAAATATTGCTCCTTTAAGCCAATAAAATTTAGCTTAATATATAATTACTCATGTGAGTTGCACAGTTACAACTTTCTGGGAATGGCTGGGTCTTAAATACAGAGCCTAGAATTAAAATTACCCTGGAAAAATCCCTTATGTTGCCCAGTATGTGTGAGACATATGTGTGGTGTTGTGTATACATTACTGATTCTCAGTGAATACTACACAACTATGTAGTTCTTCTTTTAGCATTTAAAACTATTGCTGTTCAATTAAAGTAGGCTTCCAGTTATGTGTCATGTAGGAACTTTTTTCTCCAATCAAGATTAAGTTAAACACAAGAATGTTGTAATTCTTCTATAAATCTAACTTTTACTATGCTGCAATATGCTAAATTTGAGTTCTGTATATGCAGAGATCTAAGTGCTGCATTGTCAAGAAGGCAACCTAAGTGAATATTTAACATAGCTTAAATTTTATAACCAAAATTAATATAGTGTTTATTAAATATGAAGGATTTAAAGATATTTAGGAAGATGAAGCCTTAGGCTTATCACTCAGGAAAGTACTTTGTATTATTTTTATTTGTACAATATGATCTCATGCTTTATCTCATTTACTTCTCCCAACAACTATATGTAACACAAAACTACTGTCATATCTCCATTACATGGATGAGGAAATGGGCTCAGTTAGGGAAGTTAGGAAGTCTGCCAGTCACAGCCAGTAAGTAGTAGCGTCAACCCAGGCCAGGTTGATTTCCCTGTTTTTTATATCCCATGTCTTGGGTGCCATCATGAAGGAAAAATAATTCTTACTCTTGACACCATTTAAATGTTTACTGAAATTCTACCAAACTATTTGTCATTTATGGCTGTAGGTCTTAAACTCTTTGGTATATATACAAATCTTATGAAAGCCTAAGCACTTTCTGCCTGATACACATATTCTCCATTTCAGTATCCTTTAAGTGGTTTAGGGACTTTATGGTAAATATGAAGACCATTAATGTAATTTTATGGCGATAATTTCTTGGCAGTTGTGTTGGTAGTAAATTTTATTTTCAGGTCCTTGTATTTACCACACTCTTTTTTCCCATCTGAATACATTTTAGTCTTATTCCAAGGATGAGCAAATAAAGAGGAAGAAATAAAATGGCCAGGATATTTCTTTAAAAACACACATGCACACACCAAAATAACAAAAAGAACCTTATGTAGGAAAAGGCAGGTTTTACTGAGAAATATATTTCTGGAGTTTGGAGATTATAACAGTTTTAGTGAGTTTAAAGTCATCTTTGATAATTTTATATGGATGGTAGAAATTTTGTGTGATAAATGATTTTTGAATGTTCTAGGATATACATGATGTAGGTTGTATGTTTGATTTGTACTATTTTACCACATATTAATTTATTTACATAACATTTCATTTAAAGGACTACATATCACTTTTTTTCTTATTGAAAGACTTTCTTTAGTGACTTTTCTGTATTAAAGCAAATTGCTGAAAACCAATTTTATGATCAGAAAAAGTATGGTTCAATACTTCAATCAATCTTTATATCTTCTCTTCTGAGATGAGTATAAAGCACATTCCAAATATGGATAGAAAATAGATTTTTTTTGGATTAAATGGTTATCTGTTGTTTTATAAGTTGTGGCAATTATCATTTAATATTGATATGAATATCTTTTGGATATTCTGCAGGGGTTCTCTTTCATATCAGATAAGTATGTAATACAAAAACATATGGCTACTAATGTATGTAATATATTAATACAGTTAAGATTTATAATATGAACATACTGGTAATAAACATTTTTAAACGAATGTTTAGCTTAACTCTAGCAAGCCTTGTAGTGATTTCTTTGTTAGTATCTATTACTTGAGATGTTTTTCTAGGCTGTGGTTGTTTTTTATTTGACTTTATTAATTGCTTCATATAATGATTAAAATTACAATTATTTACAGATTTATAAATGATTTTCTGATGTTCCTTATTTCCCTGAGATAATAGAAGTACCACAACCCTTGCCTCCTCTCTACCGACCTGCTACCTCTGTTCTCAGGCTTCACAGCCGCTGAGCCATACACACATCTAAGGCCAGCTGTCCTCTTGTTTACTGGATCCCAGCTGTCTCACCTACTCAAGGGCATTACTCCTGCAATTGTCCCCTCTCTCTCCTGCATTGTTTACATTTTCCCTCTGCTGGATCATCCTGATAAGCAATCAGATGTACACTAATGTGTCATATTAAAACAAAAAAGATAAAAACACCCTGGACTCCACTTTCTCTTCTAGGTTCATCTGATTTCCTAGGCTCTGCTTTATAGCACATTTCCTTGAAAGAGTTTGTTGCTACTTCCTCATTTCCTACTCTCTCATTCCTACTCTAGTTACACTCATCTCTGTGACTCTACTAGAACTTTTTTCAGTGACTTCACATTGCCAAATTCAATGATTGATCCTCAGTACTCCTCTTATGCATCCTCCTTCCATCATTTGTCACTGTTGTTCATTTCTTCTTGGAACACTTTCTTCACTTGGTCCCTTAGCGACAGCACTCTCCGATTCTTTCACTACTTCACTGCCTCCTCTTTTTCTTTGTCTCTATTTGGTAGTATTTCCTTCTTTTCCCAATCTTGAAATCATCCTAGCACTTCCTTACTTCTCTCTTTGCATTCACTCCCTAACTGTCCTCACCCAATCTTGTGACTTTAAAGAATTTCTATCTACTGATAATTGCCAAATTTAAGTTGTATGTCCTGACTTTTCCCCTGAACTACAATGTTCATTTCACTTAATTGACCAGGAGACATAGAAAGAATTCTGACTCCTTGATTTCTCCAACCACCCAGTTCCTGTTGCATTTGTCCTCATCTCACTAAGTGGCTGTCTGTTGCTCAGCCAGAAACCTTGGAGTTATTCTTGACTTTTCTTTCTAATCAACACCTGACATCTGTGCCCCAAGAGGATCCTGTTGGCTCCACCTTTATAGCATTTCCAGAAGGGACTCATTTCTCATAATCTTTTCTACTACCAACTTTGCTTAAGCCACCAATCTGTCTCTCCTGAACTATTGCAGAATGCTCTCTGATTCTACTCTTGCTTCTCTGGAATCAGTTTCTTCAAACAGATGCCAGAATAATCATTTTAAAACATAAAGCTGATCAGCATCACTTGTTTCTCAAAGCCTTCCAATGGCTTCAGTCTGATTCAGAGTAGAATCACATTCCTCTCTCTGGCTCCCTGCTGTCTTCCTGACTATCTCACACCTCTTTCCTTCTTGCTCTTAGTTGGCTCCGTTTCCAAATACTCCAGATATTCTGGCTTTTTGCTTTATATTGTACATGTCAAGTACCTCCTTGTTTCAGGGTCTTTATATTTACTTTTCTATCAGCCAAGAACACTTCTCTCTCACATATCCACATGGATTGGTCCTTCAATTCCTTCAGTTCCTGCTCAAATAGTGCTTTGTCAGCCATATTTTCTCTGGCTACTTATATAACCTAGCACAGACACCCCCATTACTCTCTACTTCATCTTCTCCGTTCCTCTTATCCTGCTTTGTGTTCTTCATAGAATGTATTACCATCCACATTAGAATGAAAACTCCATGAGATAGGTAGGGACTTGGACATTTTTGCTAATTTCACCAGTATCTGAGTTTGTGCTTGGAACATAGGAAATGTTAAGTTATAGTTTATGTACCATGATGATATTAGTACTCTAGCCATTAATATTTTATTTTAAAAATATATTATGAATATTGACATTTAATTTAATAAGTAATAATGCAACTTATTACTATAAACATTACCTAAGACTTAACTTTTTGTCATGTACACAAATTAAATCAGCTTAGTAGAAGGAAACAACTTAAAGCCTTTTGTTTGATTTTATCCTAGGTATGAGTTACTGCAGAAGGGAGTGGCTGAGCTTAGAGATGTTGGGAACGTTCCAGACGTCTACTCGCAGAATATGCTTTTAGAAAATGAGAACAAAAATTTGAAGAAAGAGTTGAAGCACTATAAACAAGCAGCTGAGTATGTTATTTTTTAAATTATTTTCTTTTTCTTTTGGATTAAATAAAAGTAAGGCATTGAATATGCTAATATGTGGATGACGGTTAATGTACTGGAGCTTTAGTTCTGGAGAACTGAATTATGTTTCGGTTCTAGTTGGGAAGAATGTGAAAGGCTTCACCAGAGAATCCATTGAACAGATGACCAGAGCTATCACAACTGCAGCTCACCAGCAAGAGTGGCTTGCAGAGGGTTGTGTAGGAGGTTGTATATTTGTTATGTAACATTAGCTTCTTTATGTATTTAGATAATCTTATCATGGCTTGAGGAATTCTTCCCTTATGAGGCTAAACGGGTTTCTGAAATAATAATAAAATTATAGAAAGCATAGAGAAAGAAAGGAACTAGTGTAGTTTCAGTAGAGGAATTTCAGTATTTGAAATTCCCCAAAGAAAACTGTTATTTTGTAATTTCCTAGCATGTATTTATGCACAGAGGAGAAACTTAACTGAAACCAAATTTCTCTGCATGTTTCTTCCTTTGTAAAATTAATGAAAGACATTCAACTTTTGGCAAACGAATTTAGATAAATGGGCAGTGTTATTCTGGCAAAGACAAATATGTGAATGCGTTGACTTGGGGTGAATCTACTTATCTCAGACAATGTTAGATGAAAAATCGATGCTTAAATATGAAGTAGAGACAGTTCATGCTTTGCTCATTAATTTTTATTAAACATTTAAAGAGGGACTTTCTCTGTGAAAGAATTGTATTTAAAAATTAGATAAACAGAACTACCATGTAGGGACATATTTCTAAGATCTTTGTAAAAAAGATTAGTGCAAAGAAACAAGACTGTATTGCAAAGTAAAAGAAACATTTAAAATAAGCTCCTACTTTTAAAAGGTGGTGGTAAATGAAAGATAATTTATATGATCATTTATTCAGTTATTTTATGCACTTATAGAAATAAGTTTTGCAAGTTATACAAATTTCACATTATCTATGGATGTACTATTTGGGATTTTACATTTTAAATAGAAGTTTATGATGATCCACAGAATGATGTTACTAGAACCAGCATTCTCTCTATTCTTGGTTCTATTTCTCAGAAGTGGTTTTTGCACTGTTGGCCCTGATGCTAACTGTGATTTTGTATAGATACATAATGGATGCAATGGGAATTTGACACAGCAAATTTTTCAGAGTGCTGCCTGGCAAACTGTCTCAGGTCTTGATCTCCTTTGAATTATTGCTTGAGTTTGCTAATTTCTTTTGAATAGAGCCTCTTTGTGCAATGAGTTTTGCCCCAGTTATATTAAATAATCACTTTTTATAACTAGTTATTTATTGAATATTATATTTAATAACTATAATCAAAACCATATAAACTATTACCCATGTGAGTTATTAACTTAATGTTAAAAGAAACTATGACTAAAACAGATATCACTCAAATGAAAATGATCTCTTGTTTGTGTTTACTAAAATATCAGATCACTAAATATTTATAAAATATAGTTTAAGTTTCAATGGGCTATGGTTATCTCTCAAACCTATCTTACTTGATATAACTAAGCTTATACAAATTAGAAAAAGAAAACACTTATTTACTTTAATCTACCTGACATGGAAAATTTGAAGGAAAGCTGCTTGACCCTTAGTCAGTGCCAGATGTTTATATCATTGAATGAATATTAAGCATACTGTGCTTCACAGCACCTTTTGATGAAGTGTGTCCCTGTGGCCTAATTTTGTTGGATTCATTCTTAGAAAATGGAGAATTAAGTTTTGTAAAAAAAATTCCCACAACTACATCTTTCATGCTACAAGTTTGCCCCAGGTTGAAATGTTTCATCACAAAGGTTTTCAATTTGACTTGTGAGGATATTTTTCCAGGAGGAATTAATGATAAACATGGGATTCTCTTTATGAAATTTGCATTAAAATTTTCTTCTTTAGGATTAAGACTATTTCTTAAAGCAAGATAAGTATAGATGTTAAATACTTTTCTAACAATAATTAATATTTAATATGTAAAAAGAGTCAGTTACAGATCTGCTATATGTTATCTTGCTTAAACTGGTAGCATTTAGTGATGTATAGAAAAATCAGTGAAATCGTATAGCTGTAAGCTTAATATTTATCTAGGGGATTGTTGCCATGGAATGAGTACTGAACTTAAAGTTCAAATACCTAGCTTCCTTCCACTGTTCTGCTACTTATTAACTCAGTTTTCTTATTGTTAAACTGGGAATAATTATGCATAATATTATTAACTCTTAGGGACTGATGTGATAATTAAACAAGACAATCTCTGTTAAAGAGCTGTATAAATCACAAAGTTCTTTGAAAATGTCAGCTGTTGCTATCAGTATCTCTAAAGGCTGTCATCCCTAGATTTTTAAAAATTATCACAGTATTTTTTTTTTGAAATTCAGCAATGGTGAAGCATGAAGGAAGACATGAAAAGGGAAAGTACATCACTCAAAAATATCATTTGAATTGCTATAATTAAAAAAGAAATTGACTTTTTCTCTGCTGTAAGCAATGCCGATTTTAAAACAGAGGTTTTGCTCAGCCAGTTGTACATCTGTAACTAATATAATGTTATGGGGTCAGTTACACCTTGGAAAAAAAAAGTTTAGGGAATAACTGGAAAATTCCTTTATAGATTTTTTAAGGGAAAAACAGAATTATTAAAAAGATTTAATAATATATGATATGCTAGACACTAGAGAAGAATGATATAAGCAGTAGTTTTATATTCTCTCTTAGAAAAATAGAATATAACTACTTTTATACTGAAACATGGACCAATTATTATTTCAAATACAGAGGTCTATAATTTAAGTGACCTCTCACACACTTGCAGATAACTATTAGTTGAATGAAGATTAAAAATCATAACTTAGAGTTATAATATCTTTCATGGTTAAGACACTATTTCATAAACCTTGTTTTATTTGGTAGTTGACATGCCACAGTATTCACCTAAGCCTGAGGTGCATAAAAACAATTACAGGTTTTATTAAGTAGAAACCTGTATCTTGACTTGCATTTTATGTATCTTTCTAATAATGTAGACATTGCAGATATTCTCACTTTGATGACTTACTCTTAAAAGCATCATTGTACTTGTATTATAGCGTCCCATAGTCTGGCTTTCACCCCATCTATTCTACTCAAGGGTGCATCCTATGTTCCATTCTTCTTCTTCAGCTTCTGTGAGAACATTCTGTTCTGCCTTTACTTCTGTCTCAGTGAAGGCTTCTTACCTCCACACTGTTTAAGCTCTTGAAGCCTGTGCTGTCCAGTAAGATAGCCACTAACTACACGTGGATGTTGACAGTTATAATGTGTCCAGTCAGGTGGTGGTAGGTGCTATAAAGGAAACTAACATGGGTAAAGGAGACAGAGATAAATGATGGGCTGTTTTATACAGGGGGTGAGGGAAGTCCTCTCAGATATCTGAAGAAACTGAGGGAGAAGGCCATATGTAAAACCTAGGAAAAGGGAATTCCAGACAGAGGGAAAAGGAAGTACAAAGAGTGTATGGTAGGGACAGTGTGGCTTGTTAGAGGACGAGCAAGACCATGGTGACTAAATCCAGGGGTAATGGTAGAGGCCTTTGTTAGAACTTTGCTTTTTTCCTCTGAGTGGTATTGTAGGCTAATGGATAGCTTTGAGGAGAAGCATGATGTAAGGTGGCTCCTGTGTAGAAATAGACTAGATGGAGGGATGCAATGGAAGCAGGGAGAACATTATATCCTGTATCACCTTCTTATGGGTTGACTTATCTGGTTATAACATAGTAACAACATCAAAGTAGCTCCTTATGTGACAACTAGGTTCTTGAAAGGACAACATCTGGTGTTCTCAAATTTTGCATTACTTATTAACCCCACTCAAGCTTTGGTTCAAAACAGATACTGATATTAGATCAGGTATTATGGATAGAGCAACACAAATACATGCTATCTGCCATTTATTAGATATAAGAATGTAACGATCTGTTTTCTCATGTGTAAATGAGGTATACCACCTATCCTTGAGTGAATCATTTTAAAGCGTTTAATACAATATCCATCACATGGTAAGTGCTCAATAAGATTAATAAGTATTCTGTGTTATAGCATCCTCTTTTTTCCCTTTTCACAGCATCACTACAGTTTATGGTTATATATGTTTTATTTCTGTATTCATTTTCTCTACCCTCCTGTAAACTTGAGGAGGGCAAATACTGTGCTTGTCTTACCCATCACAGTATAATGAACCTTGTACCTGGTGCACAGTTTATTAAGTGGGTGGAATAGCATTATCATCTTCATCAACCTTATTATTAGCAGCAGCAGTAACAGTGAATAAACACCCCAAAGTGGTATTTCTCCCAGAAGGCAAGTACAGAGCAGTTTGTTTGTTTACATATATCAACTTTTTAATTCTAAACAAATATCAAGCATATAGAAAGTAAACAGAATAGAATAATGAACCTCATGGGCCTGTCAGACAGTTTCAACATTTATCAACTTTCTGCCATTCTTATTTCATTTCTGTCTCCACACATATCCTACCCCATACCCAGTTATTATATTATTTTTTACAGTTTTTTAAGTTATAATTTACATAAATTGAAATGTACAAGTCTTAGCTACATAACTTTGACAAGTGTTTTAGTCTTCTATTTATACGATATCTCTCTCCGTTCATTCGGGTATCTTTAATTTAATACTCTGTTCATGAAGGAGCTTGAAATTTGTGCCTTGTACATCTAATTATCTAATGTATACATTTTGTTGTTACATTGTGAGCTCCATATAATAGAGACTGTGTCTTGTGCTCAATATATCCCCAAGACCTATAGCTGTGCTTGGAAATATGAGGGGCTTAAGTCAATGTGTGATAATAACATTTTGGCTCTTTAGTTAAGCTTTTAATAATTCTTAGTGGTTGGTTGATTTTTGCCCCTTTCATAGTATTCTTTAAGAGTAGGCAACATTTTCTTTTCATGATGGGCATTTAAATAACTTTTGCTAAAGCTGTCTTGTCCTGTTTAGAGGACTGTCTTCCTTTGCTGGGCTTTTACATTAAGGAAATATAATGCAGACCAGAAGAGTTTTATTGAGAGTTCTGAAGATTTGGCAGAAAATAAAACTGACTGGGATTACTAATTAGATTTAAATGTACCATTTTAAAAATAATGAAATGCTTGATTTTTATCTTCTACCAGAAAATATAGACATAAAGAAAACTAAATGGCAATTAATATTTAGGAAAAATTAGGTGCTTTACTAATGGGCCCTAATTTCACTCACAAAATTCACTTCTATAAAAGGTCAAAGGGTACACAGCTTTTCAGAAGACCCATTTAATTTAACGACTTTCAGAAACACACACTGTGGAAATAAAAGATAATTGTGAGGCCCATAAAATTTCATGCCTTAGTGTTTAGGTAATTGCTTGTTAAATTAAAAAGGTATTTTTTTTCTGGACATGGATATACCCTTCTTTTTTGGTTAAGAATATAGTGAAAGTTTGCCTCTAATCTGGTTGAATTACAACAATCCAACTATTATTCCAATATTAATTTTAGTGGGTTAAACTAATTTATTTATAACCAATTTAAGACAATGAAATAATTGGTCATTATGTAGTACTGTTATCAGAAATTACTTTGATTCAAATTTGCAAGTAAGAAAAATACATGACAAAGATGGTCTACTTTGGTGCATGTAAACAGGAAAATGTTTATGTGCTACCTTTTGTCAAATTAAGATAACAAAAAACCCAATAAATCTGTTATTAAATAGTCACTCTAAAATACTTAGTTAAAACTATTCAGTTAATAAAAAATTGTTTTACTTTGGGCATTCAGTTAGAAGTAATTTTTTAGAGTACATTATTAAATTACATTTGTATGTTAAACGTGGAGTTTTGGGGACAGTGCTTTTATAGTATGATGAAAATATGAGTATCTTGATATTTTATAATTTAAGTATAAATTTTGGTGTGCTGCTTTCCTGAAATGGAGGAGTTTAATTGTCATTCTGCCATCTCATTTAAGAAAAGCATTAAAGAAGTGTGTTCTTTATGATAGACAAATCTAAATAGAATGTTTCCCTGAATAACTCTTACTTTATTATACTTGAAATAGAATTACTGTATTTGATATGTGACTTAATAAAAGTTTTTTTTAACCCTAAGATGCTCTACTAATATAATGAGAAAATACTATGTGGTTTAAATATTAATTGGTTATATGAATATTTTAAACTTCATTGCACAACTTTTATTTTCCTTTTATTAAGCAGATGGGCAGCAGGAAGGTCATAATAGGAGAAGCATCACCATGAAATGAATTTAAATTATTTTACTGAGTAGACTTCATTTGTGCAAACAGAAAGCAAGCCCCTGAAAACCAATTTAATGGTCAGAAAAACTTTAAGGTCTAACACTTCGATCAATTCCTGTGCTTGCTTTCCTGGGATGAGAACAAATAGGCCTTTAAATGTATATTAAAACAGTGAGTTGACGCAATGCTACACATTTGTGGTTTTGCTTAAGAAACTTTGCAGCATTATTTTTCTAAGTTTTTTTAACCTTTTTTTACATTTTAGATAAGATAAATAAAACATAAGCTAGTTTCTATAATTCATTAAGTTGTTGGAAATAAGACAGTTTTAGTAGACTCAAAATAGATGTTTATCACGTTTAAATTTTTTAAATAAGATATACAGTGTTACTGTTAATCATGTGTACTGATATTTTTGGTCCATTAGAAGATAGTGATCTACTGGCATGCCCCCTATTTTGGGTAGATAAATCTAGCTGTTAGAGGAATTGAATATACCAGTTCTATTATATTAAATAGTAATAGTAGTATGATGATGATGATTATAGTAACATTCATTGTCTATTTTCTGTGTGTAAGACTGTATCTAATCCACTTTACATACTTTCCTAAAGGAATGAGAATTCAGGTGATGTTTTTGTGTTTTCACAACAAAATGTCAACTCAGCCATTTATTTTTTCCAGTCACTCTACTTAATCTCCCTTCTCCTTTTCACTCACTACTCTACTCATTAGGCACGTTGTGGTGGCAGAGGGGTTCTCTCTTTTTTTGGCATCTTCACTCACACAGAGAGAGTTAAAACCTGGAAAGAATGAACGTTTATCTAATAATTGGAATATTTCACAGATGATTTTTCAAGTCTGAATATTTTAATCAACATTTTCTTGTGCCTTCAAGATTGTTGACATGGAAATGAATCTGAGGATTAGATGGTTAGACTGTGATGTACTGTGACACACTGTTTATTTACATGTGATCAAGACTACACCATTAATAGTAGAATGAAGAACAATACAGGTCATCCAGAAAAAGTGGGAGGTGGTAGGGTGACAGACAGAAACTTGGAAGAATGGGTGAGACACTTTCACCATATGCCATGTGTGACTTGATCCTGCAGCAAGAAGTCTCACGATCATAATATGCTCCATTAGAAGCCTGAAAACCTAAACTCATACCACTACTTTGGCTTTATCCAAGCCACCACTCCTCAGTGAGTGCAATGACGTAGCTCCTAAAACAGAAATCTATTGCATGCATTTATTTCATATGAATCTGAATTTTGAAATACATGAAGCCGATTTATTCCATTCTGATCCTTTTGTGAGATGTCAGTAGTCTAATTCAGTCTATCCGTTCTATCAGAACGTGAGAATCTGAATGCGTAGAACTTTGTCAGTTAACTCAGGCTGTTAGATAACTACTTTCACATTATTACCTTTTACATTATTATAATAAAGCTAACTTACATTGTAGAGGTAGGTGAATCATTCCCATTAATTTTTCGCATACGCCTGGGCTTATAAAGAGTACTCTTGCTTGCTTTATGCCAGGGGTCTGCAGAAGATATATGCAGTTGAAGAATGCTTCTGTATCACAACCCTGATATTGAAGACTCTTCTCACTAAGCTACCAATTATTCTAGTAATATGATCTGTATTCAGTGTACTATTTCTCATATGCATTACCAGAATAAAATCTTGGTTTTCTAGAACTTATATGCTTTCTTTTTCACAGTTTTCAGAACTAAGTAACCCACTTAACCGTATATTCTAGCAAGTTCAGAATTAAATTTTGTAGTCTTTTTCTTTATTTTTAATTATTTTGAATTATCTTATTTTATATGTATTTCAATTTTTTAAACAAATTGTCTTTGGAAATAGATGGACGATAGGTTATTGTGGCAGCATACCTTAAATTTTTTTTATTTAAATGAAATGTGAATGAAGATATTTTTGAAACTACAGGTTTTAGCCTGTTCATCCCCCACCCCAATATATGTTATGTTGATTGGGATAGTTCAGTGAGAATTATAATAGAATCTTTGCTTTTCGATTGTCCTTTGGGTTCCTTAGGACTGGATTTGAATTGGTAAGTAAATAATTTTCAAAAAGAAATTATCAGTGATTTTTAAAGTTATTATTATTTTTATTTTTCAGCAAGGCTAGGGAAGATCTGCTGAAAACTCAGAAAGTACGTGATTTTCATCGAATGCACCACAAGCGAACAGTCCAGGAGAAAAACAAATTAATTAATGACCTCAAAGGGTAAGCCGATAATATTTGTTGGCATGTTTATTAAAGAGCTATTTAATTTGTGTTAAGCAGCTTGGCTATCTCAGAAGGTTCCAGGTTGTTTTTCACTGAACATTTATTGAACATCTACTGTCTGCCAGGTATTATACTATGTGTTTAATACAAAGATGAGCAAGTTTAAATCCTTGCTCTCAAGATCCCCAGAGACAATTAAGGAGCTCGGATTTGGGAGTCAGTTAAATATTGGAAGCCTGGCTCCACCACTTACCTTTGTGTGCTCGTTGTTCTGCTTCTTATCTGTAAAAATGGTGATTGTATAAGTACCTAATACAGGGTCTGGAACATAACGGACGATAAATACTTTGCATAATAGTGAAAGTATGTGTTAAATATATACTATTTCATATAGACTTCCCAGTTCTTTTTTTTAGAACTGTATATTGTATTTTGTTTTTAAAAGCTTCCTTTTATATTTGGGAATTATTCTACTCTCAGGACAATAAAGAGGCCTGTGGCTCTTTTGAAGTCACATAGAAGTCCTGGAAAGATAGCTATGTGTTTTCTTGTCCGAAGATAAATAATTGCTGTGCCATCAGGGTGAGATAACCCGTTTGGCAGGAGGAAAAGCCTAAAAGCATTTTAGTAGGGGTGTGTGGGTGTGTGTGTGTGTGTGTGTGTGTGTGTGTGTGTAAGTACACATACACATTTAGTTTGAATCACAGTGTATTCTTCATGGGAAAAATCTCAGATTTGGCTCTATTTCCACTCTCTGTGCTGATACAAGCAGCCTTCAGTACTTAAGTTGCTTGGATTGATGACAGTCTAAGAGCACCTTTGTGTCCATTTGTGGCAGCTGAAATATGATTGTTCACTGTTGCTGCTTGGATGTTCTATTCTTTGGTAAACTGTTGTTTGAGGCTTTAAATTTTTTTTTGAGACTCTAGCATATGTTTAAAAATATATCATACTTATTAAATTTCCTAGTATGTTTAAAGGGAATGCTGTTATTTATTTCATGTAAAAATTCAGCATTTTCAGATTATACTTTTTGTAAACCTTAGGGGTCCCAGTGAAGAAGCCCACATTATGTTGGAATAGGATTATATTTAGTGTATATTAAGGTAGCGTTTGTTTCCATAATTAATCATTAAGAATAATGTATCTATTTAACGATCTGGGTGAATCATTAATTTTTTTTCTGTAACAAAAAAAAGTGATGTCCTGAGAGTCACAGCAAAGCTAGTCATGAAGTTAATCACCAGTGAAGTTAATCAGTCGTCAGTGAACATCTTGTCTAGTAATTGTGCCATTGTATAATAATTCAGCTATAGAGAAGGATGTTTTTGATTCTAGGATAAGTTAGGGTCAGAGTTCCCTATGTCTTATTTTACTCAAATATTTCAGTTATGTATTTATGTTTCCTTTTATCATAAACCACAAAAAGTCAACTTTAGTTTTTTCTTTGAATTGTTCAGCTAAGTTGTAATTAGTTGCTTTTACCTATCAATTTTACAATAGTTCTCATTTAACATGAGTGCCTTATTATGAATGTACTTAGTTTCAGAATTAATACTAAAACTTTGAACTTATAAGCAGGTGAAATATGAAGTACTTACAGAATATATCAAACGGATACACTCTTTCAATCTGATTAAACAGAAGGTTTCTTTGAATGTTGTTTCCTTTTTATACTCTATTGGTATTTATGTGTTGCTGACTCTTTGCATGGGGGATAATCAAGTCATATTTCATGAATGAATTAGATGTCAGAGTCATCAATAATAGTGATGCTTCAATTGCCCACAAATTACAGCACACATTGTGTGCTGAATATATGTTTATAAATGTATAGTGTTCATAGAAGTGTATAGTATACAGAAAAATGTATATATGCCAAGTTCATTAAGTGGAATGGGCATGAAACTGTATATACTACTTATATTTTTATTTTATTACTCTCACTTGCTTTGCTGAGTATGGCTGAATTAATACCCACTAAATATATATATAATATTTTATATATAAAATTACATATAATTATACATAATATAATATATATGGTAACTTTAATGCTTAGATTTTATTACTGTCATCAGTGAAGTGTAATAAAAATTATGTTAAGAGAAAGAAGATTTACAAATCAACAACTTTCCTAAACACTTTCATGAAAATATTTATTGTCTAAAATGAGGACTGTTTTAATTTTTAAAAATAAAACAAAAATAAAACAAATTTAGTATTATTTTGGGAGACTTCTGTGTTGAATCATGTCAGAGTAACTGGTATAAACCTAGCTCTCCAACTAGTACTGGACTAAGCTGTCCAACTGTAATGAACTACAAAACTGGACAAAAGTTTTGGCAGTTTTTCGGATGCTGGAAAATTGCAGAGTGAGACTGTGATGCCTAAGAGAAGAGAACACACAAAGTGAGCAGTATGATAACCCCAGATTTCTTCATGGAGTAACTCCTCAGATAATAGTGTGACGAGGTGGAACCCAATTAGACAGTAGTCTTGATGAGCTGACTAGGCAGACATTGTACACAAAAGGAGGTTGGTGTGTGAAAAGAAACTTAAGAAAAAGTTTTTCCTTTTATTCTTTGACCATATACTAAGTTGTGGACATATGTGGTGAGAGAATATGAGGCCTGCAAGGAACAGCTCCTGGGAAACTGTGAGCTACATGCAGATTCCATTGATTGCAGATGTAGTTCTGACCAGCCAAAATGGCAAACCTCACTTACTACTCTGAGCATTCAGTTAAGACCCTTGATAAACCATGCCAGAGGAACAGAGCTATTCTAGTCCTAGAGAAGGAACTGTTTTAGACTTGCCCTAAAAGTAAGCTTTGAAAGGTGTCTGCAGCAGCTTGCAGTGCAGCTGAAGTGATACCTTTTTTTAGGGTAGCAGGGTGACTTCTGCAAGCCCACAGGGCTTGAGGAGGAGGATTACAGAAATAACATCGTCAAGGATATCCTGAGAAACAGAGAAAAAGAGGTCATTTCATACGGATACGAGTCAATTCATCAAGAAGGTATAAGAGACTTGAAAATATATGAAGCAAAACCTAATAAAGTAGAAAGGAAAAATAGATATTTCCAGTTATAACTGGAGATTTTAACGTTTCTCTTTTAGCAGTTACTTGAAAAATAGGCAAAAAATGCTCAAGTCTACAGAACAAGACATAAATTAATTGAGAATAATTGACATTTCCTGAATTCTACTTTGGACTTTTCAAATGCATATGGAATGTTCACCAAAATAGGTCATATGCTGAGCC
The DNA here is from genome assembly GCF_036321535.1 of Camelus dromedarius. NCBI lineage: Eukaryota > Metazoa > Chordata > Mammalia > Artiodactyla > Camelidae > Camelus > Camelus dromedarius. The sequence goes on along the minus strand of NC_087439.1, from coordinate 62,237,782 downwards.
ATAAAACAAGTCTATAAATTTCAAAGAATTGATATCCATACAAAATACGTTCTCTGACCACAACCAAATTAAATTAAATTATCAATGACAAAAAGCTTTCTGGAAAAGTCCCAAATACCTGGAAATTACATAACACACTTCTAAATAATCCATGAATCAAGGAACAAAATTAGATTATATTTTAAACTGAATGATTGAAAATTCAATATTAAAATTCATAGGATTCAGCCAAAGCAGTGCTTAAAGTGAAATTGATAGCTTATTATTAGAAAAGAAGGAAATTTTAAACCAGCGATCTAATTTTGTATTTTTGTATCTTAGAAGCTCAAAAGTGAACAAATTAAGCACAAAGAAAGAAAAAGAAATAAAAATAAGATTAGAAACCAATAAACTGGCAAAATTATAAACATAAGAAAAAAATCAACAAAATTGGTTGTTTTCAAAATATAATAAACTGATAAAATTGATAATTGTCAAACCCTAGATATACTACTTATCACCAAATGTTGGCAAAGAGGTAAAGTAACCAGGACTCTCATATATTGCTGTTTTAAGTATAAATTACAACCCAGCAACTAAACTCCTAGTTATTGTTTCTAAGAGAAATAAAGATATATAACCACAAATATCTTTTATGACTTGTGTAAGAATTTTCATAGAAACGGTTTTCATAGTAGCACCAAACTGAAAACAACTCAGTTCTTCATCAGCAGAATATTGGATAAACACATTGTAAAATGTATGCACAAAGGAATACTACACACAATAAAAAGAAATGAATTATTGATATATACAACAACATGGAAGAATTTAAAAAATATTTTCCTGAGTGAAAGAAGCCAGTTTCACTGAAATGTTAGAAACGCTCCATATTTTGATAACAATATGGATTAATTGGGTATGCATATTTCTGAAAATTCTGAACTATAATACTTGTGACCTGTGTATTTTACTCCATATAAATTACACTTTGACAAAAAAGTAAAAAATTATTTTGAAGGCACTTTCAAATAAAATAGATTATTTAAAGTTATATGTTGAGATAAATTTTTCTCCTATGAGATATCAAAATATTTTTAGACTTAAGTTTCTTAATAGGAGCTTAATCATACTTGTTTTTAAGACAGTCCTTTATTTTGTTTTGAATGACACTCTGTTTAATCATCCATTGTTTGTAGCCAGTCTTTTTGAAAACTGTTTCTGAGTTAAAGAAAATGTAACTTTGTTTTCTCTCAAGAATAGCAACTTCTGAGTGCATACTCGAATATGCAGAAGGAAATAGAGAATTAGTTAACTGCATACTAAAATACACAGAAGGAAATAGATTATTAGTTAACTCAAGAGAAATGTGACTTTACCCCGCTCCGTCCTGGTTGCAGGGAAGTTGCATGCCAAATAATACTTCTTACACTTCTTAGCTCTGTTGTGTTGACCTTTATATAGTTATTCATTTTTTATTCCAATGCAAAAAAAGAAAAAAAAAGATTCAGATGTTAGATGGAAATCACTGATTTAATTCAACTACCCTTTAAGATGCCCTTTATTTTTCATAGGTTGAAGTTACATTATGCATCTTATGAACCAACTATAAGGGTGTTACATGAGAAGCACCACACTTTACTGAAGCAGAAAATGCTGACCTCCTTGGAAAGAGACAGAGCAGTCGGACAGGTAAAGAGACCATCAAAGCTACCTGAAAATGATTTTTAATCATTTGTTTTTTTTTTTTATAACACTAATGGAAATATTGGTTTTGTTTCTGAGATAAATTTTGAAAGACTTCCACCAATTGTCATGTTGTAAAAAAAGATTCATTTGGAAACATTCAGGGAATTATTTTTTTCCATTTTAAACCTACAAAGACTTACTGAATTGAAATTATTTAATTAAAATATAAGTTTTTAGGAGATCATTCAAATATAGTTAGAAGAAAAAATCCAGCCATTATTGTCAAACAAACTTGGGTTTAAATGCCAGCTTTGACAGCTATAAACCTGGACCTTACCTAAACACTTTGAACTCAGAACTCTCATACATCAAGTATAGCTACAATGACCTACTTTTTAATATTGTTGTGAAACTTAGATGAGATAATGGATAGAAAGTCCTTGTAATTCACCTCCAAATGAGTTCTTGACACACCAAGTTACTGACTCAGTTTTCAGTCGTGTTTGCTGTTAACACCCTTTCCGTTCTTCCTGCAGGAGTTTTGCCTAGGTGTAGGCCTAGGGCTATGATGAGGAACCTCTGGTACAGAATTCAAGAAAAATAAAATGTTTATTGGCTACATTAAAACTATGCAATCGTTTATTAGAAAATATAAAATTGCTACCATGCTTAACATTCTCATACTGTTTTCTGGAGATTTTAATTTTTGGCTAACTTTAAGAAGGTCCAAAAGCTTGAATGATGGTTACAAGAGCTTGAATGATTTTATTAAGACATACTTTAATCAAATGTATATTGCCTTTTCTTGAGTGTAATTTTTAGCTACTAAAATGAAAACATCTCTTGTTTCCTTGCTTCTTTGCATTTGAAATTTAATTTTGTGTCTTCAAATGTCTGAATTGTTTTATTAGTAATATTACTTAAAATGAGTTTAAAAATAATTTATATTTTTAAGGCATTATATTATCAAACCATCAGAATTTCATCTCCTTGCTCCTTTTCATCTAACCTGTCCCCTCAGCTCCCAACAAGAGGCACAACCCTACAGCTTGGATTCCTGTGAGCTAGAGTCAGGTTGCTCCTACTTCTTTTCCTGCCACAAACTCAGCTTAGACTTTTGCTGCCCATCTTACTCTCCTTATCCCCCTGTTCTCATGCTTATCTCCCTATTACCCTTCTCCTGGGAGGAATCCCTCAGTGAGCTGGCCATACATTCCCCAGTGACCACGTATACTTTGGCATCTCTGACAGACCACTCAGACTAAGTTTCACTATTCAAGGATATCAGGGCCCTCCAGGCATCCATGCTGGCCAGTGCCTACACTTCCCTCCAGATTGTTGATTTCTATATCTTCAACCTGTCTGTCATTAGATCTTCTACTTATCATCTGTGTGATACGGGATGTTATCTTTCTGTAAAAGCCATCAGTTCCCCTCTCTCTAATATGTTGGATGAAAGGCCATATTGAAAACATATTTAGGCCACATACAGTCTTTGGGTTCAGATTGCTCTTTGCTAGTTTAGTTAAAAGAGCTAAGGATTAGGAGTGGTAGAGATCGGCCCCAATTGTGCTGCAAAGTAGCCATGTGAACATTCACCTAATTTTTCATATATGTCTGTTTTCTTACCTATTAAACAGAGATAAAGTTACTTGCCTTATGATTGATATGTATCTAAGATGAAAACATGTTTAAAAATTAAAATCACTCTCTGAGGCAGGGTTGAATTTTACACACTGCCATTCAGATGTGCAAAGAACTATATCTTTATTATCTACAACTTATTTCGTCTTTGAACCCTACTCCTGCTGAAGACAAAAGAAAACATAACTTGCTATTACAGACTATCCAGATCTTTCTGGGTAAAACAGTGTCTTTGAGTTTAACACAGGATATTTGAATGTTATATTTTTAACTGATTATTTAGCTAAAACATAACTATCAGTGTTAATTTTCTCCCTTCAAATGGCATCCTCTTCTCATTCTTCCCAGGTGGTTTGTAGTACAAGGGCCACTTAGCCACTGGCCCAAAGTCTACATGCTGTTCTCTTGGCCTTCATTTTCTAGAGTAGTGTGAGTGGTTTGGTTGTATTCCTGATTTTGAGGTACGTGGTTCTGAGTGGGTTTTTTGAGTGTAAACCTAGTACACCTTGCTCATTCCGTGGCCTCTGCCAAGCATGTGTGAGACCCTTAACATCTATGACCTCATTGTCCTGACTCTTATTGTCATTTCCCTAAAAACTTTATCTTAATGAACTTACTGTGTTTCTCTAAACATACAGACCTCTCAAATACTTTGCATGAGGAAGATTAGATTTTAGAATCTTTTAGTGCTATTTTGTTTGTATATCCAGAAGTTAAAGTATACTGTGAGATGACAAAAATCTAATAAGCATGTGTTTTCAGGTTCTTTGATATGGTAACTTTTAAATTTATTTAAATCTTACAGAAACATATATAATTTAATTATTTTCAGTTTCACAGAATTACCAAAAACATCAATAATTCTGAATTAGAGCTCTATGTTTGAAAAAAGCTAAAATATAATTTATTTCTTAGTATATATTTGTATAATAAATTAAATTTTATCTTTTTTGGATCATGGGGTTTAATTTTTTTAAGAATATTTATATATTTATTAAAATTTCATTTATTTATTTATTGAGGGGCAGGTAATTAGGTTTATTTATTTATTTTTAGTGGAGGTACTGGGGATTGAACCCGGGACCTCTTACATGCTAAGCACAGGACTCTTCCACTGAGCCATACCGTCCCACCAATTCAAGAAATATTCTAAAAATCTGCTGAGAGGCTCTGTCTGCTGAGAAGGTCTAGAAGTAATAATACTGTAGTGGCAGTGCTTATACCCGGTGCCCAGATATTGATTTCTAATACTATTCTCCAATAAAATGAAATAGTGTTCCTTGGAGAAGTGGCTGATTGTAGTCTCGGCAAGGAAAATACAAGATGAGCTGGATGAGCATTTGGGACATCTTGTGTTAGAAAGTTAGGTAATGTTCATAAAGTGAAAAAGCAAAGAAGAAAGGAAAGAAGGACGCAAGGAAGGGATGAAGGAAGGAAGGAAAGGAAAATGAAAGAAAGAAAGAGGGCAGGAGGAGGGAGAGAGGAAGGAAGGAAGAAATACCCAACACACTAATGGGGTATGTCAAGGGACAAAGGAGCTATTGTGGGCACCTACAGATGGACCACCAACCAAACTGGTTTGGGTATTGAACCTAATGTTGTACCATGGTAATGCATGACATTAACAGGGGAAATGGGGTGCAGGGCATATAGGAACTCTCTGTTCCATATTTGCAACTTTTATGTAAATTTTTATGCTACTCTAAATAAGAAATTCATATAAAATTTTTATAATCCACTTGGCATCTAAGAATAGATATAAATCTTTCACTTTTTTTTCTAACCTAGGCATTTCATGAGTGCTAATCTATAGATTACAATTTATTATGTGCTATTTTCTATTAGTAAAGAAATGTTGCTACTCAGTGATAGCAGAAGAATGTGTGTATCTATATATAATTAAACAGATGATATTTTTGTTAGTATAATGATATAAGGGATGAGATAGCTTTTTAAGATTGAATTTTTAATTTAAGTTTATTATTCAGGAAATATAGGTAAATGGTATGCCACCAAACAAATGTTCTTAATTATAAAATATGTTTAATAAAACAAAGACTGTTTGTGGGTGGAAAACGAGCTAAGAGGTTTAGGATAATAAGAGTCTCTTCATATTTTTCTTCCTAACTAAGACTTACCTCATCTTTTATGGACATAAAGATGAATTAAGTTGTTGTGAAGCAATTTCAACAGAGGAGAAAGCTCTCAAAGTAGAGACCTAGATAATTATCATTAAAAGTGTGCAACATTCAGGTTCAGGAAACTATGCTTTGAAATAAATATTTCTGATGCTTACCCATAATAGATACTTAATACTTGCTTGTGGAATTGAATTTACATTTAAAATTATGTTTTCTTTTGTTGAAATTAATGTTTAAAAAATTTAAAATACATAGGAATTAACCCAAGAGAGATTAATATTTTCTATATTTTGTAATCAATATTTAAACATTGAATTTTAAACCCTTTTTTGAGTCATTTAGTATATAACCCCATATCTTTGGATTTTATTTTTTAGATTTATGGACTTCAAGAAACATTGAAGCATATGGAAATAGGGCATAGTTCCCATGCTCCTGAAATTAAAGGTAAAAGTAAAATGTGATAAAATTCTAATTTTTTATTGGTTGTTTATTTCTCAGCCTTATCAGAACTCAAAATTCTAGAGATATTTAAATTAATAAATGGTATAGTAATTCTTTTATAAATTGAAATATTAATGAAAATATGAAGAAGAAATATAGATGTAATATTGTATTTTAGAGAAACATGTGAATAAACCATAATGGGAGGACTTCTGCTTTGGCCCTGATAGAGTATCTGGTACTAGACTAGCTCTCTCTTCATAAATAACTTAAAACTGGACTATATATGAGGCAACAAATTTTAGGTGTTGGAAAATTGTGCAAATCACAGAAGGCAAATGACAGAAGGAAAATTTATAAGTATCTCTATGGCTTTTTGTCTGGGAAATTTTCAAACCAAACTCCATGGAGATGGAGGTCAAGAAGAGCACGGCATCCTGTATAAACTGAAAAGACAAAGACTATACTTTATAAGTTGTTGAAGCAACCAGAATCTGTAGGAAAGGGCAGCAGATAAGAAGGTGCTACAGTGAGCACTGGCCTGGTTTGTGAGGGTGTTTGCTATGAGTCCTTAGTGGATGGCTGGGCTACACATGCAAGACTACCTGAGACTTACCAGAGAAAGAGGACTCTATAGGATTCGGAGGGGACAAGGGGTTCTAGACGTCAAGCAGTCATGGGATGCATTGTTATCTGTCCATGCCTGGATGGAGAGACTTTTTTAACACCTTGGTAACATTAAGCATCCTGTACCCAGCCTATAAAACCAAATATAAAGGTTACACAGAATTCTTGGAGGAAACGGGGTTTAGATTTTCAATTTTGCCAAACTAGAGAACCTTGAGAAATACTTAAAGCTTTCCATGGATCCACTCTAACAAAGCATAAAATTAGGCCTAGAATTCAGGGTGATTATCAAAAAATTAAACTGCCTGCTGAACAAAAATCAGCACCATTAGGATTAAGGTAATTGTCTAGAGTCTTTATTATCTATCATCATACTGCCCAGTGTATAATTTCTAGTTTGGTTATAGAAACTGGAAAATGTGATCCACAATCAAGACAAAAAGCAATAAATGGAAACCTACACTGAGATGGCCCAGGTGTTGGATTTAGCAGATAAAAATGCTAAAGCAACTATTTTCGATATGATCAAGAACTTAAAAGAAAATATGACATTGATTAGTGAAGAGACAGTGAATCTTGGCAGATAAATGAAAAGTCAAAACAAAAAAAAGGAAATAGAAATCTCGTACTGAAAAATACAATAACTAAAATTAAAATTTGATACTTCATAGTAGATTAGAGATGACAGAAGTGTCAGTGAATTTTAAGAGCCATCAGCAGAAAGCATTTATTCTCAGGAAGGGAGAAAAAAATTGAAGGGAAATTTGCCTGTTTAACGTACAGATATTTGGAATCCCAAAGGAAAAAAGAATGAGAATGGGGCATAAAAATACTAAAAGAAATGACCTAAAGTTTTTCAAACTAGATGTAAAACATCAAATTTCAGATCCAAAAAAATTAGCTAACTATAAACACAAATAAAATCATGCCTGGCTGCATCATATTCAAAATTTATGTGAGATAACCTTGAAAGCAAGAGAGAAAAGACATGCTATCTATAGGAGAAAAATCATACAAATAAAGGCTAATTTCTCATCAGAAATAACGCGGGTTATAAACAATGAAATGACATCTTTAAAATGTGGAAAGTTTTAATTTGGAATTCTATATTTAATAAAAATGTCATTCAGAAATTAGTGTGAAATATATTTCAAAATTAATGAAAGCTGAGAGATTTTGTTTCAAGTCATTCTAAAGTACAGGAAATACTGAAGTATTTTCTTTGGGCCTAAAGAAAAGTAAGCCAGAAGGAAACTCAGATTGGCCGACTTGACTGCTGTACAGAGATTTAGAAATGTTAAATTCTAGTTGATACAATGATTAAGATTTCCTCTTAATTTCCTTAAAAGGAAAGTGACTGATAAAAAAAATTACAGCATTGTAAGGTTATGTTTATAACGTATATAAAGGATAAGAAAACAGTAATTTGGGAGGTAGTACAAATTTCTATATCTTGATTTTGCTGGTTAGTTTTGTATGCCTACTTTGTCAAAACTTATCCAAATCTACACTTAAAATGTGTGAATTTTATTGTATGTAAATTATCCATCAATAATGTTGATTTAAAAGAGAATGATCTAGAAATACTGCAAAATGGTGAGTTTTCTTAATAAACATAACATCCTGTTATTTCCAGATAACTATTCATTGTGTTCTCTGATTAATTAAGGCTTCAAAGAAATATGTAGCATCCTTACGTTTGAAATTTTTTTCCTAGCCTTGATTTAGTAGTTCCTCTCCTAATATTTTATGTTAAAGAAATACCAGTTATGCTCATTGATGCCTAGAAACAATGTGCAAGGATGTTTATTGCAGTCATATCTATAGTAACAAAACAATACAAGCAGTCTTAATGTTTAGCCACAAGTGAATGTTTGAATATAGTTAATCATACAATACTAGGAAGTCTTTAAAAATTATGCATAAGAAAATGCTCATATTATAATATTAATTTCAAGGAATAAAAATGTTTATATAGTATAAGAGCAGTCTGTTAAATATATGCAAAGAAAAGTGATTGGAGGATGTGCACCAAAATGTTTATATAATTTTCTTTGTGTGATTTGATTATTTTCTATATTTTTTCTCACTCATTTTTTCAAACAGTATATATTTCTGTCACATCAAAAATTATTTGTTTTATGTGTAGATAACTTTTAAGAAGATTGTAATTAGATATGAAAGGAGAATGTGAAACTACCATAATCTCAGGAACTTTAACTCTCAAAATGACTGAAGTTTATGAGAAAAAATATATACAAGAAGGCTTAAAGATTGAGGAATTATGCATTGGGTAGATGCTTGTATCAGTTAATCTCTAATGTTACATTCTATTGTAAGAGTTTATGGTTTTATTTATCCTTGGCATCTCTATTAAAATAAACAGATGGTTAGATAACTCCTTTATGAAGTTATCTCCTGGTGTTTAATCTAGTTCATAAATGAACATACTACATATTTTTCTAGACTGACATTTATAAGTTACTTTGAAGATCAAGTTTGTAATTATATTTTTATCTGTGATATGTTTAATTGATTTTGATCGAAAGAAATAAATTCCAACCCTTGAAGAAAACAGGGTTCTTTTAGTTGTATAATCTCAATTACCTGAATAAAGTTTCTAAAATTCTGTACTGAATAATTTTGTGCTCCTTATAAACATGCATTCTAGTTTTAGATATGAGACTTGCAGTACCTTTTCCTAAGCTTTTTGTGTCAGTATTTGGCTGTGTGATCTTGGACTCTGTCATCACTCAAATTGGTTGATCAACTTAGAACCTTACTTAAGCAAGGACTGTAATTTGAAAAGAAGTGGTTTATTGATTAACTGGTCGTTCCTCATAAGTCCTGCTGTCCTTCACAATTGTTTTCATATGTTTAACTCCTTCCCTCTTCATTTTCATATTTTAGTTTAATTTTTAAAATATTTTTTTTCTGTCTGTTCATTCATCTATCCGTTTTTTATTTATTTTGAGCAGAAGTTGGTATGGCAGTAGAAATTCTTCAGATTAAATGTAATTCACTCTGTAGTTAGGAAACAATGAATTGATTATCATTTACTCTGAACTTTAGGAAAAATACAAAGTAATTGTTATTTAATCTGAATTTAAGGAATAAGATAAAAGTTGGACTCTATCAAAGAATTTTAAACATACTGTATTTTTTGACTATCAAAGTGACATGCTTATTACAGAAAATTTAAATGATAAAATAAGTTTAAATAATTATCCACTATTGCTGCCACCTAGAGAGAATATTATAAATATTTTAGTACTCAACTTTCTTACCTAAAAAGGGTTTATAATTCTGTATTTGCTCTTGTATGGTATGTAGAATTTAAGAAAATCTAGGAGAAGCTTTGAAATACTGAATTATTATCAACTACATATTTGAAGTAATAGTTTTGTGTTACATTTTTCTTTGTCATGAAAAATAGTTAAGTATCAAATACAAGAACTACACAGAAAGCACTTTACTATTACATATTATGAGATAAAACTTTTGGGGCAAGTTACTTAAGTTCAAAAGTTTATGAATATGCTGGTTTTATTTGTATGTTTGTGTTAGTTATTTACATATATTACTTTGATTTCATGTGAGGGTACAATTTGAATACAATAATGCCTATTTCCAAAGCAGGTTATAAAGATACATATAATTGGTTTTTATGCTATCTTATAATTTATGATAGGAAATTATGAATTCAGGAAGAAAAGCTAGAAATTGGAAACATTTTATGAAGTGAAAAAATGTGAAAGCTGACTTCAGAGCTTCACAAATAGATTTCCTATATAGTAGAGCAAAGTATTCCTTAAGGTTTAGTTTAATTAACTGCTCCTTTTCAAGTTGGGTATTTATTGCTGCTCAGAATTGCACTACGAGATGTCAATGTCTTATGATTATATGGAGTATATGGTCTAGTTTAGAAAGGTAAATGATCTCTTCAAATATAGCCTCTTCCCCTTTATCTCTATACCTTTTTCTGAATTCCAGTTGTGCACTTGATCTCATTTTAGCTTTCTGATCTCTTAGATATTTTCTATTTATCTCTGTAAGGTAAAGTATGGATAATTTTTTCAAAACATTTTTTCAGTTGAATAATTCTCTTTTCAGCTATGTTTAATCTATAATGGAGGTGTGGACTGGCACAATGTAGAAGCTTAAGTATTTGTTAAATGAATATATTCATACATTTCTGACATTTAGCCAGGGTCCTGAACATGTTCAGTTAACATTGGTTGAATGTGTGCATGCATGGAGAAATGGTTAAAGGGGTGAAATTTAGCACTGAAAGTACAATAATTATAATTTCTGTAAGTGAAAATGTGTTCGTTTATTTAATGTTTGTTTTATTTCTGTTAAGGAATTGTACCTTCCTTAAGATGATGATCGTACTCAAGAAAAATTTGGGAAATAGCATAGCATCAGTTGGTCCTATAGGCCTTGTCATTAATAGGCATTAGATGATGAAGATGAGAATGCTGTGATAGAGACATGGACGTTGCTAGGATCTTACAAAACATTAAGAAGCACTATGTGGAATTTGAAAATTATAGTCACTTAACCATGAATGTGACACAGACCTTAACATTTGAGCCTCTCATTTGTTCTACAAATCTTTATGTAAATAAGAGTTGCTTATCTGATGGAGAGTGGAAATCATTTATAATTGGTACACTGAGAAATAATAAGTGTTTCTCTGCCAATTCAGCATACATTCTTCAATGTTTATTCTTATTTTGGTTTCAAATGTTGAATTTTTTCCTAAAGTCTTGTTAAAGTGTACATTTTTAAAATTTTGCTTGTGGAACAACTATATATATACTCATAAACCAAGCCCTTTTTGTTTTTTTACTTTCATTTATCCGTACCACTTTGTTTGTTTCTTGTTTTTATTTTATTTCCCTTATGAAGTGGTGCTTAATAATGTTTTACATACTACTTGAGATCTATTCATATTCCTAGAATTACCTGCTAGAATCCTGAGTTTCACTCCTTACTGCTTTCTCCTTTCTTCTTTATATATATTACTATACAAATTCTCCTTATGTATAAAAGGGAGCAAATGGTAGTGACCTTCACAGGGTTATTGATAAGATTTCATGAAATAATACATGTAAATTGTTTAGACCAGTTTTCTCCTTTGCCTGAAACTGGACTGAATAAGAAAAATTAGATCAGAAAAGACAATGAATGCCAGCATGCACTTCCTTACTTACCTTCATAACATCAGGATTGTTTGAGAGCCTTGACATTAAAGCTATCCAGATATTTTTTGTCTTTATCATCTTTTCTCTATTATAAATTAGTGTCATAATTTATAACATTGAGTTCTTTCTTTTAATTATGTGTTGATGATTATAACCATATTCATTATTTGAAATCAGCTTGTTGTTTAGAAATACAGGGGGAAATTATGTGTACTTAAACATGTATATGTATATGGAAACAGACTTTTCCCTTCAGATGCTTCCTTTAGGGCTGCCCTTTACGTCCAAGAGAGTTTAGAGATCAGTGTTCAACTGTATTGGAATGTTACGCTGTGTTTTCCTAAACATTGAGAAGCATAGAGGATATTTTATTAATACAATATTTATTTTAGAATCTTTTATTAATTATCCAGTTCCACTTGGGAAATTTTGTCGTTGTTTACCATTGTCTCCTTTGAGCCCCATCAACTTTGTTTATAAACACTTGAAACCTCATGACGACAGGAAGTTAGATGTCATGTAGCTAGAGATTGTCTCCTATGTTCTCCATCTGACTCACCATTGCCATTTCACTAAGCTTGCAGCAATGCCACCCTCCTCTTTTGGGAAAGGAATTTGAGTCTTCATTTACAACATTTTGGTATGGTTTTAATATTATTAGTTTGATACCTCAAAACATATGTGTATAATGAATTTGGCTTTTTTTTTCTTTTGGCTGTAGTATTTCTTACAAACAGTATCAATGTTAAGCGTAAATTGTATTATCTTATAGTTGCTCCTAATTGTGAAAAGGAAAATGCACCAGAAGGTCCTACTCAGAAAGGTCTTCGTGAAGCCAGAGAACAAAACAAACGTAAAACAAAGATGAAAGTTAATAAGAAGGTATGATATTTTTGTTTCCATTAGTTCATTCTTAACTCTCAGATGTTCAGACTCATGGACTAACGTTGTATCATTATTTTATTGGAAGAGGAATTTAGAAGTTATGTATTTCAAGCCCCTTGGTCTATAGATGGAAAATGGGGGTTCTTTAATGTTCCTAGTAGCTAGTTAATTGAGGGACACACACTTACTAGTGGCAGAGACAGCTTAATGAGTCACTCTGCCACATACTCCAGCTTAATCATGGATGTTTCTGCTCACCTGCTCATTTTTCTGTTTAAAATAATCTTTGTCCAAAAGAAATCACTACCAGATCATTACTTATTTTCTCGTAGTATAACTTTAGACTTTTCTTAGTATTTTTAAAAAGCAGAATGGAAAGAATTATGTCCCATTTAAGAATCTCCTTATATCTGAGTGCCTCTTCTTTGTAATCAGGCTGGTAGTTAAAATCTGCTACAGTGATTACAGAAAAGTAGTATTAAAAATGTCTGATCACACAGACAAAGAGATCAAAAATGAGGAAAAAAAATTACATAAAACCTATGAGGGGTTTAGTTTCTTGTCATGAAAATTGAATCAAAGTCCAGCTGAGGTAATGACTGTTTTTATAAAGTAATTGTTACCTTTGAGTTCTAAAATATCTGACATTCATTTAGGAATGACAATATTTATAATTATAATTTTTCAGGAGTAGTAATGCTATAAGAACAATAGATTTTTATGAATTCAAATGATAAATCATTTACCTAGCTAATATCGATAACATTTTTTCCTGAAAGGTATGCATTGGAATGCTAGTATGATATACAGTATTTGAATATAATACAGAATAAATACTTTTAGGTTATGCTAAGTCTTTGATAATCACTTCTTTGTGATATTTAAATTACTATTTTACTGTTCCTCTGTTATCAGTATTAATTTACAGATTTGTTATGTTTGAGGGAGATCTCTTTTCAGCCTGCCTCCAGCTTCCCCATGCCTCCAATGTCCCATCAGGAGGGACCTTACCTCTTTTGCTTCCATAAAGCTTTTTCACTCCTTCGCCTGCCTTTAATTCAATTCTCTACCAAGTGCAGGCAGTGATGGTGGACAACTGTCTTGCTGTCAGTAGTAGTTCTTCTTCTTGTGGTTATTAGTTTTTTCTCCACAGAGGTTATTAGTTCAAGGAACAAGTAAAGCACTCACAATAATAAAACAAAAATCAGAGTTAAGCATTTTGGGTATGATAGTGGTGGTTGTCATCAGGAACATTTTTGTGTTCTAATGCCATAGACATTCTTTTTCAAGTAGTAAGTCATATTTAGAAATGATATGTTGATTCACTCACTAATTGCTTATGGCTTGTAAGCCATATATTAGTAATGCAAGATTGGCTTTTTATGTGACAAAAAGTTGCTAAAATATAGAACAAGTACATTACATGTTTATGTATAGTATGTTCTTTTTCAGTGTTGCATCAAAATATTTAACATAATATCTACAACATGGTAGAAAAACCATGACTTACGAAAGTGCCAAATGTATAACAAAGTGAATTCTTCCCCGCTTTACCAAGTAATAATTTTTACTAGTATTTTTCTTTTAATTTTTTTCCTGCAAGTTTGTACCCTTTGACCAACATCTCCCCAATCCCTCCACCACCTAGTCCTTGGTAACTACCATGCTCCTCTGCTTCTATGAGTTCAGCTTTTTTAGATTTTCCATCTGTCTGTCTATCTATCTATCTATCCATCCATCCATCCAATCTATCTATCCACCTATCCATCTGTCTCACATCCTATTTATCCATTCATTCATTGACAGATACTTAAGTTGTTTCCATATCTTGACTATTGTAAACGATGCAGTAATGAACACAGGAGTACAGATTTCTCTTCAATATCCTGTTATTATTTTCTTTGGATATATACCTGGAAGTGAAATTGCTGGATAGTATGGTTTTCCTATTTTTAATTTTTTGAGTAATCTCCATAATATTGTCCATAATGGATGTACCAATTTACATTCCCTCTAATAATGCATGAGGGTTCCCCTTTCTCCACATCTTCACCAACACTTGTTATTTGTCATCTTTTTGGTAATAACCATTATGAGAAGTGTGAAGTGATATCTAATTGTAGTTCTGATTTGCATTTCCCTGATGATTAGTGATGCTGAGGATCTTTTCATGTGCCTGATGACCATCTGTGTGTCTTTGGAAAACCATCTATTCACATCATCTGCCCATTTTTAAAAATCAAATTGTCTTACTTTTGCTATTGAGTTGTATGTGTTATTAATATATTTTTTATATTAACCCTTTATTGGATATGTTGGATTTGAAAATATTTTGTCCAATTCACTAGAAATTCATTCCTATTCAGTAGGTTGCTGTTTCATTTTGTTGATTATATCTTTTGCTGTGCAGAACGTTTTTGGTTTGATGTAGTCTCACTTGCTGATTTTTGCCCTGGTAGCTTGGGCTTTGATGTCATGATCCAGAAAGATCAGTGGCAAGACATATGTCTAGAAGCTTTCCCCCTGTTTTCATTGAAAGTTTTATAATTTCAGGTCTTATATTTAAGTCTTTAATCCATTTTGAGTTGATTTTTTTTTGAGTGGTATAAGATAGTAGTCCAGTTTTATTTTCTTGCATATAATTATCCAGTTTTTCCAAAAGCATTTATTGAAAAGGCTATTCTTTCCCCATTGATTATTCTTGGTTCCCTTGTCAAATGTTAGTTGTCTATATTTGGAAATTTATTTCTGGGTTCTCTATTCTTATTCTCTTCCTTTGGCCTGTGTGTCTGTTTTTATGTCAATACCACATTGTTTTGATTACTATAGCTTTGTGGTATAGTTTGAAATTGGTAGTGTGATGCCTTCAGCTTTGTTCTTCATTCTCAGGATTGCTTTGGCTGTTTTGAAGGTCTTTTGTGGTTCTACACAAATTTTAGCATTTTTTTTCTATTTCTGGGAAAAATGACATTGGAATTTTGATAGTGATTGCATTGAATCAATAGATGGCTTTGGGTAGTATGGATATTTAAACAATATTTATTTTTCCAACCTATAAATATTGGGTAGCTTTCAACTTGTCTTACTCAGTTTTTTTTTTTTCATCAATGTCTGATTGTTGTCATTGTGCAGATCTGTTACTTCCTTGGTTAAATTTATTCCTATGTATTTTATTGTTTTTGATGCTATTGGGAATGGGATTGTTTTCTTTATTTCTTTTTCAGACATTTCACTGTTAGGGCATAGAAACAAAACTGATTTCTGTATGTTAATTTCATATCCTGTAACTACCAAATTTGTTGACTAGTTCCAACAGATTTTTCATTGAGTCTTTAGGTTTTTCTATATATATAGTATCATGTCATTTTATAGAGACATGTCATCAAATAGAGACAATTTTACTTCTTCCTTTCTGATTTGGATAACTTCTATTTTCTTGTCCTGCCTGAATGATCTAGCTAGGACTTCCAGTACTATTTTGAATAAGAGTGATGAGAGGTGGGCATCCTTGTCCCTTGTCTTGTCCCTGATCTTAGAGGAAAAACTTTCAACCTTTCATTGTTTAGTATGATGTTAGCTGTGGGTTTTTTTTTGTGTAGGCCTTTATTATATTGAGGTATATTTCTTCTGTACCTAGTTTGTTGAGGGTTTTTAATCATGGAAGGATGTTGAACTTTTTCAAATCCTTTTCTTGCATCTATTGAGATGGTCATATGATGTTTTTGTCTCTTTCTATTAATGCAGTATGGCATTTATTGATTTGCTTATGTTGAATCATCCTTACATCCAAGAGATAAATTCCACTTGATCATGGTATGTGATCCTTTTAGTGTATTATTGAATTCAGTTTTCTAATATTTTGTTGAGAATTTTTACATCTATATTCATCAGGTATATTGTACTGTAGTTTTCTTTTCTTGCAGTGTTCTCTTCTGCTTTTGGTATCAGTGTAATGCTGGCCTCTAAAAATGAGTTTAGGAATGTTCCAACCTCTTCAGTTTTTTTGAAAGAGTTTGAGTAGCACTGGTATTAATTCTTAAAATATTTGATAGAATTCTCCAGTGAAACCATCTGGTTCTAACCTTTTCTGTGTTGGGAGTTTTTTGATTACTGACTCAGTCTTCTTACTTGTTACTGATCTGTTCAGATTTCTGATTTCTTCATGATTCACTCTTGCTAGGTTTTATGTTTCTTGAAATTTATCCATTACTTCTAGGTTGTACCACTTTTTGGATTATAATTTTTCATAGTAGTCTCTTATCATCCTATATATTTCTGCATTATCAATTTTAATTTCTGATTTTAGTTGTCTTCTCTTTTTTTAAGGTAGTCTAGCTGAAAATATCAGTTTTGTTTATTTTTTCAAAAAACAGCTCTTAGTTTTGATCTTTTCTATTATTTTTCTGTTTCTATTTTTTTTAATTCCTTCTCTGATCCTGTTATTTCTTTCCTTCTGCTAACTTTGGGCTTATTTTGTTCCTCTTTTTCTAGTTCCTTGAGGTGTATAGTGAGGTTGATTATTTGAGATCTTTTTTGATCTTAATATATGCACTTACTGCTGTAAACTTCTAAGAACTGCTTTTAAAAAATCCCATAGGTTTTGGTGCATTGTGTTTCCATTTCCATTGTTTCAAGATTTTTTTTTTTAATTTGACTTTTGATTTCTTCTTTGATCCATTGGTTGCAGGAGTGTGTTGTTGAGTTTCCACATGTTTGTAAATTTTCCAGCTTTCCTCTTGTTGATTTCTAGTTTCATGTTATTGTGATCTGAAAAGATACTTGGTATGATTTGAATCTTCTTAAAGTTACTAAGACTTGTTTTATGTGCTATCATATAATCTATCCTAGGGAATGTTTCTTATGCACTTGAGAAGAATGTATATTCTGCCACTTTTGGATAAACTGTATATCTGTTAGGCCCTTTTGGTCCAAAGTGTGATTAAAGTCTAACATTTCCTTGTTGATTTTCTGTCTGGTTGATCTATCTGTTTCTGAAAATGGAATAGGGAAGTACCTTATTGTTTTGTTTTGCATTTCTTCCTTCAGATCTATTAATTTTTGCTTAACATATGTAGGTGCTGCAATGTTGGATGTGTATATATTTGCCATTGTTATATCTTCTTGATGAGTTGACCCCTTTATCATTATATAATGATTTTCTTTATCTCTTGCTACTATTTTTGACTTAAATTCCATTTTGTTCCATATCAGTATAACCCCACTTTTATTTGGATTTTTATTTGCATGGAATATCTTTTTGTATCCCTTTGCTTTGAGCATATGTGTGTCTTTAAAGCTTAGATGAATCTTTCATAGGGAGTATATAGTTAGGTCTTGGTTTTTTTTTTTTTTTTTTTAACCCATTGATCCACTATGTGCCTTTTGACTGGAAAATTCAATCTGTTTACATTTAGAGTAATTATTGACAGGTAAGGATTTACTAATGACTCTTTTTCATTTGCTTTCTGATTGTGTAGTTCAATTCTTCCTTTTACCTTCTATTGCTGCCTACCTTTGTGAAATGGTGAGTTTCATGATGGTATACTCTGATTCTTTTGTCTTTATCTGCTGTGAATATATTGTAAGTTTATGCTTTGTGGTTACCATGACACTTATATATAAACATCTTATAAATTTAACAGTCCATTTGTATTGATAGCAACTTAACTTCAGTTGCATATAAAAATGCTACCCTTTTACCTTCATTATGTTTTCACTGTCACAATTTACCTCTTTTAAAATTGAAGCATAGTTGATTTAAAATATTACATTAGTTTCAACTGTACAACATAGTGATTCAATGTTTTTATAGATTATACTCCAGTAAAAGTTATTATAAAATAATGGCTAACTTTTTCTGTGCTATACAATATATCCTTGTTGCTTATCTATTTACACATAGTAGTTTATATCATTTAACCCCATACACCTATCTTGATCCTCTGCCTTTCCCTCAGCCCATTGGCAACCACTTGTTTGTCCTATATATTTGGGAGTCTGTTTCTGTTTTGTATATAACACATTTACTGGCTTTATTTTTCAGATTCCACATGTAAGTGGTAATATAGAGTTTTTGTCTTTCTCTGTCTGACTTATTTCACTAATAATGATACTTTCTCGGTCCATGCACAGTGTTGCAAATGACAGATTTTCATTCTTTTTATGGCTGAGTAATATTCCATTGTGTGTGGGTATATATATATGTGTGTGTGTGTACTCCATTTATGTGTTGATGGACACCAGGGTTGCTTCCATATCTTGGCTATTGTTAACAATGCTGCTGTGAACACTGGGGTACATGTATCTTTTCAAATTAGTGTTTTCCTTCTCTTCAGATATATGCCCAGTAGTGGAATTGCTGGGTCATATGGAAGTTCTGTTTTTACCTTTCTGAGTAACCTTCATTCTGTTTTCCATAATTGCTGCACTAATTTACATTCCCACCAACAGTGTATGGGTTCCCTATTCCCCATATCCTCACATTTTTATTTGTGTTCTTTTTGATGATAGCCATTCTGACAGGTGTGAGTTGATATCTCATTGTGGTTTTGATTTGCATTTCCCTGATGATTAGAGATGTTGAGTATCTTTTCATGTGCCTGTTGGCCATCTGTATGTCTTCATTGGAAAAACGTCTATTCATGTCTTCTGTTCATTTTTTAACTGGATTGTTGCTCTTTTGATAATGAATTGTATCAGTTTGGTTATTAACCCCTATCAGTCATACCATTTGCAAATATTTTCTCCCATTCTGTAGATTGTCTTTTCATTTTGTCAGTGATTTCCTTTGTTGTGCAAAACTTTTAAATTTCATTAGGTCTCAATTGTTTATTTTTGCTTTTATTTCTGTTGCCTTTGGAGACAGATCCAAGAAAACATAGCTATAATTTATATAAAAGAGTGTTCTGCCTATCTTCTCTTCTAGTAGTTTTATGGTTTCAGGACTTACATTTAGGTCTTTAATCAATTTTGAGTTTATTGTTATAGATGGTGTGAAAAAATGCTCTGATTTCATTTCTTACATGTAGCTGTCCAGCTTTCCAAGCACCACTATTGAAGAGACTACCTTTTCTCCATTGCATATTCTTACTTCCTTTATCACAGATTAATTGACCATAGATGTGAGGGTTTATTTGTGAGCTCTCTATTCTGTTCCATTGATCTATATGTCTGTTTTTGTGCCGGTTCCATGCTATTAATTAAGTAGCTTTGTAATATAGTCTGGAGTCAGACAGTGTGATACCTCCAGCTTTTTTTTTTTCCTCAGGTTTACCTTAGCAATTTGGAGTCTTTTGTGGTTCCATATAAATTTTAGGAATATTAGTTCTAGTTCTGTGAAAAATACTCATGGGGATTTTGATAAGAATTGGATTAAAATTATAGATTGCTTTGAGTAGTATGGACATTTAAACAATATTAACTTTCAATCCACGAACATGGTCTATCTTTTTTCTTCTTTATATCATTTACAAATTCCTTTATCAGTGCTTTATACTTTTCAGAGTATAGGTCTTTTACTTCCTTGGTTAAGTTTGTTTCCAGTATTTTATTCTTTTTGATGTGATTTTTAAATGGGATTATTTCCTTGCTTTCTTTTTCTGATAGTTAATTATTAGTGTAAAGAAAAGCAACATAATTCTGTATATTAATCTTGTATCTTGTGACTTTAAAGAATTCATTTATTACTTGTAATTGTTTTTTTTTCCCCCTTTTATTCTAGTTTGTTAACTGGTAAGGTTGAAATTGGAAAAAGAGCTGTAAGGAGAATAGAAAAGATAGTCTTTGACTCTAACTACTTTATGATGACTTAGGATTCTTGAAACCTGGCACATATGAAAAGCCATTGTCCTTATGGGCACTATCATGGCTCTTCAGAATCCCCTACCAACTTCTCTAAGGAACTTCCTTCTCTGGAGCAGTGCCTCCCCTTGGGTCAGCCTCCATATTCTCCCTAGTGGTACCCTTCATAGTTTCTGTCTTCTTGGATCTCTTATCCCTGTCATGCTACCCTCTGAGTTGTTTTTAAAAGCAATTGCAGGACTCACATGAGGGCTTACTCTGAAGAAATCCTCCTCACACATATTCTTCATATCTATTCTCTTAACCCTCTTATGTCTTTAATTTTATGAAAAGTTTAAAATTGTCAACTGTTTTTAGTTAAATCTTTAAAAATTTTTGAAAATGGTCTAATATTTCCATTGGAATATAGGAAGTGTTGAATCCTGGTGTTTTTGTGAAGAAACAGCCTTGTCTTTCTATTCCCTATTATCTTTTAAGTATTTTTCTCTTTTTTGAGGAGTTGTCAAATTTCTACAGAATATAGCCATCTATTTTGCATCCTGATATATCTTTTCATCTTTGCCTCCTTAACTTACTGCTTAGGAATTGGCTTTATCCAGTTTATCACTAACAATGTGTTGAATATGTTATTTTGAAAATTTGATTCTTCATTTCCAAGTTTATTTCTGCTTGTCTTCATCCTTATCTTACTTTGTGTTTTATTATTATTACTTCTTCATATGACTCGGGATGCTTGGTTGAAAATTCAAATTCATGAATTAGAGACTCGATTAGGCAATAAAATTGGTTCAAGTCAGTAGTTACAGATAATTCGGTTCTGTTTCATAATCAGAACTCCAAACTGGTATGAGTTTCTTGTATGTTGAAGGATGTGTGAAGGCTGAATGTGGGCTTTCAATAAGTGGGTGAGCGAGTCAGCTGCCAGGGACTTTGGAGCAGAGCAGACAGGAAACCTGGGCAGGCTGCAGCACCAACAGTGGCCAAATAGAGAAATTCTGGAACTGTCCAGTTAAAACACATTAGTATATTTTACTGAGTCTGCCTTTCCTTTCCTACACCCCACTCTCATAGCCTGTCATTCTCTCCCATGGAAAGGTGGTAGATCTTGCGTGCATGTGTCAGGGGCAGGGGTGCTCTAGTGTCACTCCAAGCTTTATTTTTCCCTCCAGTCCCAACACATATGTGTAGGTCTCTCAAGGCAGTTTACCTGCTTTCATTAGGGATCGATTGCTTGGGTTTTAGTCTACATACGAAAGCTTTATCATGTATCCTCTGTATAAAGGTGAAGGAGAAATAGGGTAGGAGGAATGTTTTGTTCACTTTTGTAATTTTAAAAGCAGTTGTTAAATGACTGTTCCTGTTGTTTTGCTTTGCATTCTGACAAAGACAGAAAAACATTTAGGGTTTAAGTCAGAAAAGAACTACTTTAGATCGTTTGAATAAAATAGCTTTAATACATGGAATTGGTTACGTAGTTAATAGAAGCACTAAGATGTCAAATAGGGGACAGGCAGACAACTCAGAGATTGGCAATGGCAGGATACTTTTTGTGTTGGAGGCACAATGGGAGAACTTTGTTGCCAGAATCCAGGAACTGGGTCCATCTGGTTGGAGGACTGTAAAGTCAGGGACTGTCTAGTAGTAGCTGGAAACATTGAAGGGATACGTGGTATGGCAGAAGGAACTTCTAACACTAGGAGAGGGATTTGAAAAAAAAATCATTAATATATATGTAACAAAAATATTCAGAGCTGAACAGTCTATTTCCAGTCCTGACATGTATTTGCTATGCTTCTTTCTTCCTTTAATGCTCATCAGGGTTTGTGTTTTGCTTAGCCAGCACTGACTGGAATTCTTTGTATGGTGAGTTGATGCATATCTTTAATCCTGAAGGGTCTGAGTATTTATTAGTCCTGCTATCTTGGATCATTGTAGTTTTCCATCGATGTTTACTAGTTAACATGGAAGTACTAAGATGCGCCCCAGATTTTTGGCTATGTTCCAGAAAGTCCTTTTTAAATCCACCATTTAGCAGCAATTCTATCAAAGAGTGCCAGACTGTCACAGAGATCCCTGAATCACTAGATGGCAGAGTTAACTTATAATTTGATGGTGCCTTCTGTATGTGCCACAATAGAAACATTCTTCCTTTTTGAATGAGGCCATCTAGTAGCAGAGCCTAATGTTGGGGCAGGAAGCAGGATCTTTGCAGGTTGGTTATTAGACCTAATAGTTAGAGGGGCTACTTCTATTTCTGTGAACCTTTGGTTTCCATGACTATGTGAGAACAACTTTGCAGGTGTTTTTATGCTAACACTGTAACTGAATTTTTAAAAAGCTATTCCACTATTCTGTCAGGCCATCTGTTTCTGGGGGATGAGCTATCATTGAATCTGTGGATATTAGCCCATGAACATATTTACTGTAAAATGCATATTCTGGACATAAGCATGAATTGTGGGGATACTTCATGACAATGAAAGAGGGAATTTGTAAGTATGTGTGGATTGTGGTACATTCAGAACAATGAAGGCAAATATCCAGTCAGAAATAGTAGTTACCATTGTGGACTACACCTTATTAATTCTATGGTAATTCACATTCATTTTCTAAGATCCGTAAATTTTCTGTATAGGCCAAACTGGTAGTTAATGAGGGTGTGATGGGTATCTGTCCTTTATATCTTTCAAATACTTCATTGTGGCACTAATTTATATAACTCCCACAGAACTGTGATTTAGTTGCTAGTTTACTTTCTTGGTGGGGGTGGGAAGGCCTGGGGCTTTCACTTGACCCTTCCTGCCATAGTAGCCCTTACTTCATAAATCAGTGAGCCAGTGAGGAAATGGAACTAATTGACTAATATATGGCTATTCCCGGTACACAATCAGAAACTGAGGAACTAACCAGGGCATGCGTCCACCAACCCACTGGGCTTACTGTGAAACAGCCTTAAGCCAAAATACCATTTATCATGAGGCTATCATAAGCCTCTAGTTTGGCAGTCAGATGGTGTTTTTGTGTTTCTAGCAAAGGGAATTCACTCAAAGTTAATATCTAATTGTTCCTGAAATGTCTGAGGTAAAAGAATTGCCCTTGTTGTGGCTGCTGTCCCTGTGGAGGAGACATAGAAGGTAATTTAGAGTCAGATTTTTGTTTTCCTGAGTGAACCCTGCATGATAAATATGAATACATAAATGGCCAGTGAAAACAAAACAGTAATCCCTCCAAAATGGGAGAGATCAAGCTAATGTCTACCACCAGGTGGCAGGCTGGTTTCCCGTGGTAAGGTGCCGTAACAAGGGTTCCATGTTGGCTTCTCCTGTTGGCAAGCTGGACATTTAGCACTGAGCCAGATCAGCTTTGCTTTAGGGGAAGTTGCTGAGCCTGTGCATAGTCTTCAGATTCGACATTATAGCTTCTTGGGCCAAATCAGCATGGGGGCCTCTTTGGCAGAGTTACAATCCAGTGACTGGCCTTTGGTAGCAGGGAAGGCATATTGTGCGAGCCCATTTAGACAGTAGGCTAGATTTTTAAAAATTTCTCAGTTACCTGGTCATGGTGAACTTCTAATAAAGTCAGAGATTTAGTAGAAGAACATGTGGCATTGAAACAGGAGTAGAAATTTGAGATTCTAAGCTACCTGCTCATGCAGTTTGCTCATGCCTTTCTGATGTGCTCAAGCACAATTTCAATATAATTATTACTTCTTAAGGTGAACTGTTTTTGCATATCCAGTTCATTAGCTTTGAGAACAGATAGCATTCCTGGTTCATGATAAGCAACTCAGGTTATACAGTCACTTGGTATTATAAGTCCTCAGACTCTGCCAGAGCTCAGAAACATACTGGGAGCTGACTCTTTAAAGGAGAATAGATAGGAATAGTGATCGACATAGATAACGTGACTTCTCTAGAAGTCTAGAGGTCAGTACTGTAGTTCTCCTATTGGAGTGTTTTGTAGATTTCCTTACAGCATCCTTATTTTCCATAGATACTTAGAGCACATTGGATTTGCTGGGCCATAAGACCTAAGGGACAGGTATGATACGATGTCTTGCATCATACCCTAGACCTGTTACAAACTTTCACTTGGTCCAAACATCATTTAAACTATGTTTTTTCTTCAGTAAGGAGGATACAGTAAGCAGCAACTTGCCTTTTATTTAGAAGCACTATCTCAACATGCTGTAGTCCTCAGAATTTTCTTAGTGTCTGTTTCTTCTCTGGCACACATGTGTCTTATTAAGACATCCAGGGTTCTTGCCACTTCCTGTTCACCACATGCATTCAGGGTGATTTCATTAGCACAGTGGAATGTAAAGATAATCAAGAGTACTATAATTTGATGGAAAATAGAAGAACTTATATGGCCCTGAGGGAAAGGAGTTAACTGTCTTTGCCATGCAAAGGCAACTTTTTTTTCTTTTTTTTAAATCTCTACTGATGGGAATTGAGAAGACAGTCACCAAATCAGTAGCCTGGTAACAAGTACTAGAGGATGTGTTAATCTGTTCCAGTGAAGATGCCACATAGGCACAGCTCACACATTCCAGATCCTTAGATGATATTCTTAATTTTGCATCTGAATATTTTCTGTGTGCTCAGTTTAATTCTTGAATAATATTTATATAGTAAGATTCTGCTCTGATCTCTCTTGTGCTGGGCTGGGCAGTCTACTTTCAAAGTGAGCTGATATACTGGGTAATATATGTGCAAGTGCTTTGTAAATTATAAAAACATTATGTAAATGCAAAGGTATTATATTTTTAATGTTGTTGATGTTATTCTTGTTATCATAAAATATGATAAAAATATATCTCCTCACCATGATGCTAAGGTTCAGAGTCCAGAGTACCTTGCTGACCTGTGTTGATCTAACTTCTTTCTCTACTTGTCCCTAGGCTTTTCATAATGAAATGCAAACAAGAATTTAAGGGTCTTATGGATTGAGTTGGATGTCAAATAAATTTTTCACTTGTTCAAAAGGTTTCAGATTTTAATCAGTGTATTTAAAGATCATATAGATCAGTGAGTAGTGGTGTGTACTCATGAGTAGATATAAGGCCTGAATGAATTCCCCAGAGGTAGCTGTATGTTTCTGTTATAGGACCTTACATTCTCCTGACATCTGAAAACTGTATCTTTCCTTAAGCACATCTATAGACAGTCAAAAATGTGGGTCATGGATTTTTGTCCTGTTTGCATCAACCCGCTCTAAGGATCAGAAACTATCTTGTTCATCTATTCTGATTAACATAATATAGTGCAAGTGATGTTCTGTGATATTTCTAGCTAGTAAAAATCCCTTCAGATGATCTTCCTGACTGTGGGTGCAAATGTTAATTTGGACAAGAGTGTAAACATATTCTGTTGTCTGTCCCAAGTGAGTACATACTGCTTCTGATCCTACTTTCTGATAGGACAAAAAAAGAATACGTTTTTAGCTCAATGACTGCACACTATTTACTTGAGGACATGTTAACCTTCTCCTGCAAAGATACATCAGGCAGGATAGTTGCAGTTGCAATTTAGGCTACTACTTGATTGAGTTTGCAGTGGTCTGTCATCCTCTGGGATCTGTGTGTGTGTGTGTGTTAAGTTTAACTAGGATAGCACCTGATTGTTTTTCTTGTGATAAAATGTACAAAACATAAAATTTACCATCTTAACCATTTTTAATTATCTGGTTCACTGGTGTTAAGTACATTCACGTTGTTGTGAAACCATCATACCACCTACTGACAGAACTTTTTCATTTTCTCAGACTGTAATTCTGCGCCCATTAAACAGTCACTCCATATTGTCCCCTCTTCTCAGCCCCTGTAAACCACACTTCTACTTTCTGTTTCTATGAAACAGACTCATCTGGGTACCTAATATACAAAATTTTTTACAGGAGCTAGACGAGGGGATTACATGGGAGTATGATGGTAACTGCCACATCGACATCCTTTGGCAAATTTCTGCCAACACTCCCCTTGCCCTGTCCCAGTTTGCAATATTATTTTTGGTTGTCTTGATCAGAGAAGAGAGCAGTTTCAGAGCCTTTCACTTGGCATTTCCAACTACGGCAACCCTTATTCCACAAGTCACAGGTTTATGGTGGGGTTCTGACAATTACCAAGTATATCTTTTCAAATTACTTATTTGGATGCTAAAGAAATGGCCATTAAGTGGGTTCATGGATCCTTCCTCTTGAGCCAGACCTGGGCAAATACTGTATTTTCTAGCCTCCATCTTCCTCAGCTCCACTGGGGAGCATCATAACACTGCAAATTTTTGAGTTTCAATACCATGCTAGACCCTGTTTTAATAGTCTCAAAATGTGTGGGTATTCCTTCTTCCACTGTATATAGTTGTCTGAGTAAATTATCATATATACTTGCCTTTGTGTTGTAGGACCCTTGTATCTTAGGGACCTGGCCTCTTCTTCAATCAGTAGGTTCAGTGTGTAAGAACTGGCTCAGGTCTAGAAATCCGGCAAGAGATGGCAAACTTTTATGGGATGGCTACCCTCAGCATCCTGATAATCTATCCTCAATTTCTTCTGATTATACAGATCAAGCAGTACCTTTGTTGGCTTCCCATGTTTCTGGCCTATAAGGTTGTTCATTCTATTAATTATCTACCTAGCTCTCTCTCTGGATCAGGCTCTCCTCATAGTTACTCTGCCCTTTCCCATGATTGTCCTCACCTTGCTTCTGCTGTTTACATGCTCCCATCTGACCTCTCTTATCACTGGCTTCTATGATCCCCATTGGTTTCAGGGAGCCTGGTTCTCTAATAACATCTACCATCATCCTAGAGGAGAGCCACAACTGAGTTTCTCAGTGATGTTGTTGCCCCCCCACCCCCCAGCACAATCTTTGATGCTGTCATGGTTGCTGTGTCCTCTGGTCATCTTGTGGTTATCTCCTGGGTTTTTCAGCCTCAACTGCTATATCCACTCTCACATGCTTATTTCTCTGAGTCTTCTGATCCTTTTTTCCCACCATTTTTCATGGTAGCTTTGGCATTTCTACCTTATTGAGTTAGGCTATCACTTTTTGAAGCTTCTAGGAGCCATCCTAACATCTTATTAACACCAGGGTCCTTAATCCTATATCATAGTAGAGTACTCCCATATTTATAAGCTGTCCCTTGTCCAACTTTATGTTCTACCTCTCCTGCCTCAACAGCCTCAGAATCTAGACCGATTGTGCCCTCTTGGCACTCACAGGTACATGTTGGCTAATTCTTGCAGTTCCTTTGGATGTAGTTCTTTTTCTCTCTTAATAGAGTCAGTTCTCCCCTTGCTAGTTTATATTGTGACTCAAATGGATTTTGGTCAATTGTCCAGGGATAAGGTGGGGAATGTATTGTAAGAGGGGTATGAATTTTCTTGCAAAGCAGAGGACTGAATTGCTCTTGGTCAAGGAAGTCATGCTAGCCTTTAACAGGGAGGTGCAGGCCACTGAATTTCAGGGAACTCTGAAGACGCAAGATTTTCAAGTGCATTTTCTCAGATTACTCCTTACCATCTCTATCTACTATATATTTTCCCCCATGCTTTTCTGCCAAAGTGTGTTCTTGTTGACAAAGTAAAACATTAAAAGAGAAAATATTTCACAAGTACTATAGATGGCTCAAATTAAATTAAGTAATATTCTATAACTCTTTTTGGAACTCAGAACGCATTAATTTTCTCCACTAAAGCCATGTTTAAATAGAGTTGGTTTTCCTAAAATGACTTATCTAACTTCATAATATGTTTTCAAATATAACTTCTTTGCTGATGGCTTTCCAACCTACATGTTACCATACTGTAGTTTTATACTGATACTTCAGCTATTTATATGAATTTCCATTTTCAGATACTATTACTTCCTAATTAACATAATTGACAAATCATCATCTTATTTCACAAATAGGCGAATTTCTTTATTTTTGAAATGCCTTTTAATAGTGTCTGCATTCACTGGATAATATAGCATTATCATCTTCGATTCTACCCTTCCAGTGCCTCCCAATCTCCCATTGATGCCTTTTTCACATTAATTAGCAGGTTCTGAATTTTTAAATGGTGGGTAGGGTTGGGAGGGGAGACTTAGGGGTTAAACTATGGTTGGAAAGGTCTTAAGGAACTTACCTTGAAGCTTCATCGACAGAGCAAATTTACTTAAGTTAAAAGTTTATTTTGGTTGGTGGAGATTATGGGGGGCTTTCGAAAACTACCTTTAAATCATCTGTTTCATTGCTCCTGTTTCCCACTCTTCTAAAGCTGCTCTCCCTGGACGACCTTAGCTGCCCTCTGGACTATTCACTGAATGTCTCTTCCTGAAATTTGCCTTTATAAACTGGATTAATTTTTCTTAGGCAATTGTATAACTTTACTTCTCAGGCCAGTTAGATTTCTGGCTTCCTGACAGGCCATACTAATTTCTCTATATTTTTCCATAACATGAGATTATACTCTAAAGTTAATTCTTATGGTTTAACTATTTTCTTTTGAATTAAGGAAACAAATTGTATGAACACTGGGAAAGCAGTTTTCTTATGTCTTTAAGCCAATCAGTGTGTTACTAAAATAGTCAATGGATTAGTTTTTGTGAAGATAACTACATTCTAACATTTCCTTCTGTTTGTGAAATATATGTTACTCTAAAAGATATAAGAATCAGTATACAATTAATTGACTGTCTATTGCAATCATATAAGTCACAGTTAAGAGAAAGGAATTACTACTTTATTGAGACTTTGATGATTAAACATGTGAAACTTTAAATGTATCAACATATATATTAAAGAGAAACAAAATAGAGGTATTCCATATAGATTTGAATAACTTTAAAAGGTAATATTAGGTGCATAGTTTATTTTTCATTGTAGAGGGGGCAAAAGAGAATCATATGGAATCCACTGTAGCTCATATCTGTTGCTTTAATGACTCCTTGAAGAGTTAAATTGGGAGCGAGGTTACTTTTTGTATATTAAAAATCTACCAGTCACCTTGTGTTCTGACCTGTGTGTGATCAGTGATGATGCAGGAAAAGTGGAAACACACACACACACACAAACACAAACATAAAAACCAGCATTGAAAATATTTCAAGAAAGTGGGGAAAAATTAGGAAAGATAAGGGACTGATAACTCTTCCCTTTCACCCTTTTGCTGCCTGATTTAATTCCTAGTCTCTTCTGGGTCAGAGTGTAGACATGCTCTTTTTTTTTTTTTTTTTTTTTTTAAATTTAAGTACCGTCAGTTAGAATGTGTCAATTTCTGGTGTACAGCACAATGTCCCAGTCATGCATATACATACATATATTCATTTTCATATTTTTTCTTATTAAAGGTTATTACAAGATATTGAACATGGTTCCCTGTGCTATACAGAAAAAACTTTTTTTTGAAATCTATTTTTATATATAGTAGCTTACATTTGTAAATCTCAAACTCCCAAATTTATCCCCCCCCCCCCTTTCCTGGTAACTATAAGATTTTTTACTATGTCTGTGAGTCTTTCTGTTTTATAGATGAGTTCATAGTGTCTTTTGTTTTCTTTTCGGGTTTCTTTAGATTCCACATAGGAGTGATATCTTATGGTATTTTTCTTTCTCTTTCTGGCTTCCTTCACTTAGAATGACCATCTCAAGGTCCATCCATGTTGCTGCAAATGGCATTATTTTATTCTTTTTTATGGCTGAGTAGTATTCCATTGTATAAACATACCACAGCTTCTTTATCTAGTCATCTGTTAAAGGATATTTAGGTTGCTTACATAGACATGCTCTGTTAAATGAAAAACTTCTATCTAGATTGTTATGCTTCTGTCTGTAAACAGGTTAATGTTTTAATACCCCTAAAATTGTTTCTGCTGGAAACCATGTTATAAAGTATTGTAAAGAGATGATCAAGAAAACATTGATATTTTTTATCCCAATGGGTAGGAACAGAGGACATGTTGAGAAGGATATAGAAACATTGCAATATATGCAACAAAATCTTCAAAATATTTTACATTGTTGAATATTTAAATATCAAATTTAGAAACAAGTAACTATTATATTTTGGGAAATATTTTTATTATCTTTATATTCAAATAAAATTTAACAATCCTATTAAAGGAGCAATTAAGAAGGCTATACTAAAATTATAGATTATTTACCCAGTCAACAGCTGGGATTAGCAACAATTATTCAGAGCTTATTACAAGGAAACTTTAGCTAAATTTTAGGTGTTTCCTTTAAGGTAGCTTTCAATTGCAATTAATAACTTAAATTACATTAGTTTCTAATCATTTGATTTTGCTCATTAATCAATAATACATGTTACTTAAGATGAGTTTTCAAAACCTAGCTTATTAACCAATATAAATATTAAAATAACTGCTTTCTCATAAGTTTGGATGAGTTTTCATATGCTGTTGATTAGTTTTTATATTTGTTCATTTATCCTAACTTCTTTTAGGTCTTTAGAAATTGTGTGTATATATATATATATCATATCTTTTGGAGCAAAGATACTATTTTTTAGCCTTAATTTAATACTTTAATAACTTATCCTTGTATGAGTTAACTATGAGTAACACTAAATGGAAGTCTGTTAAGACTTCTAGATTCATTACTTTTTAACCATTTTTGTCATTTTACTGTATCATGGCTTGAATAATTTAGCAGTAGTTTTCTCTGATTTAGATATCGTTTCTCTGATTCAGATTATATCCACACTGAGATATGGACATTAGAGCATTATGGTGATAATTCTGATGTTCTAATGTTTGCATGTTTCCTGTCACATGTTTGAAAGTACTACTATGATTACAAAAATTGTGCACAACTCTCAACTTCTTTAGAGGCTATTTTATATTTTCATTCACTTAATGAAAATATGGAATCTTATTTAATATTTTTGTCATAAGATGTGTTGGTGTTTACATAAAATAAAATTTAAATATAATGATATGAAAATGTGGAGAGGAGAGAAAGTACTTTTCAACTCTGATGTGTGAGTGTACGTCATCATGTTGTGTTATGTCACGTTGGCCATGCTACTGGTGCACTTCAAGAGCAAATAAACACACTCACATGCTGATATCTTGCTTATTAGAGCTAGTTTAGTAGCATTTTGGATAGTATCCTTGAATATTGCTAAGAAGTTATTATTGTTTTTGCCCAAAGTATTGTGATTCTGGCACCAACCAAGGATCTGGTTGACATTTTGCCAATATTTATGAATATTACATTAGGATGTTAAATCATTCTATTTATCAGACATAGAGTTGCAAAAAAAGAAATTAGTTTTGCATTATTTTTAGAGTTTAGAAATATGAAATGTATTAAAAATTCTAAAACCATGTACAAATGGGAATTTTAATGCCTATAATTTGATAATAATGTTGAATGTCTTCAACAGTTGAAATAATTCATTAAAAATCCCTGAGGAAATATATTAATCAAAATATTTATTCATAATATCACAGCATGTTAAATACATAAGGATTAAGCCAACTTGCTTATAATTCTGAGTAGAAAATCAAATAAATAGAAATACTTACATTATTACACTAAATATATTCTGCTTTACATAAAAAGAAGTAAATGTTGATTAGAATAAAAGTGATTAAGAATTACTAATTATTCTCAGGTTTTTAGCTCTACTGTTTGTTTTGAATTATGCATAAGCACGAATGATTTAGAAAATACAAAAATGAGATTGCAATGAAAAAAGCTTCAGATTTTATAACATTCTGAAAACTTCAGTCAGTATCATAAAATACAGATAATATTATCTATATTATCTGTATTTTAAAATACCACTATGAAAATTTATGGATTTGTGGATTAAATATACCACAATTTAAAAAATAAATGTGTCCAAGTACTGTTTCTTTAAGTTAAGTAAACTATGAGTATATTTGACTGTAGCATATAAATATATAAATTATATCTATTTACATATATATAAATAACATAACTGCAAGTTATATACTACATATGTAGTCTTATACAATGTGCTGTTTTCTTTTGGTGTTTTGTTTCCAAGGTTCTTCCATGTCTTTGTGTGTGGCTGTAATTCATTTCACACTATTTACTTTTATATTCTGTTATTAATGGATGTTAAAGTTGTTTTCAAAGCCTTGTTCCAATAAATAATGCAGTCATGAATATTCTGGTACACATTTCCAGGTGTACATATGCAAAGATTCCTGTGGGATGCTAATCTAGGGGTGGAATTGCTGAAGAGATGAGGATTTTACTAGATAATATCGTATTATTTTTCAAATTAGTTGAACATATCCACAAACCCACATGTAGAATTCCTATTACTCTGCATCCTCTCCAGCACTTGGTGTTACCAGGATTCTTTATTTTTGCCAATCTAATGAATAAAATACATTACCTCGTGGGGTCTTAATTTTCATTTTTATGATTAATAATTAAATTGAACATGTTCTCTTTTATTTATAAGCATTTCATGTATTTGCATCTTTGGAACATCAGTTCATATCTTTTGTCCATTATTCTATTAGGTTCATGACCTTTGAAGAATATTTGTAATGTATTTTAAATACTAATTCCTTGATCAGTTGCATGAATGTAGATATCTTGTCCCAGATGGTGACTTGTATTTTCTGTTTCTTTATGGTGTCTTTTAATAAATAGAAGTTCTTTATTTTGTCATGTTTTATATCTTAAATATATATGACTTTTATTTTTTAAAAAGTAACCCAGAAAAAATGTTCATCATTTCAATGTAGTCAGATTTGTCAATACTTTATTTTATAGTAACACTTGTTGTCTCTTGCTTAAGAGATCATTTTCTATCCTAAGATCAGAATGCTTTGCTTGTGTATTTTGTTTTAGTATTTTTGTTTATTTTTTCCCTTTACCACATATTTCAGCTTGTAATTCCAAAAATATAGACATTCTCTTACATAAATACAGTATAACTTTTAAATCAAGAAAGTGACTTTGAATACAGTACTATACTAATATTTAATCTACAGAATTTATTTAAATTTTTCTGTGTTCCACTAATGTCTCTGTAATTTTTTAAAAACCACCTTTTTATTTTGAGATAGTTGTAGATTCACATGCAATTGTAAGAAACAATACAGAGAGATCTTGTATACTCTTTATCTACTTTCCTTCAGTGGTAACATCTTGTAAAACTAAAGTACAATATCACAATCACCATATTGGCATTGACACAATCAAGGTGTAGAACAGTTTCATCACCAGAAAGATCCCTGGTGTTGCTCTTTTATGGTCATATCCACCTTCCTCTACTCCACTCCCCCTAATCCCTAGCCCTTGAAACCACTAATCTCTTTTTCAACACTACAATATTGTCATTTCAAGATAGTTATTTAAATGGAATCGTACACTATTTAACTTTTGGGGGTCGACTTTTACACTCAGCATAATTCCCTTGAGGGTCTTCCAAGCTGTTGCATGGGTCAATAGTTATTTTTCTTGCTGAGTAGTTGTTAATTCTTTTTAAAGTATCTGGTAGACTTCTTCAAAGAAACCATCTGGAACTGAGGATTTCTTTATTGGGAGTCTTTTAATTACAATTTTTTTTAATGGTTGTAAGGCTATTAATATTATTTAATTTTAATAGAGTTTTGGTAGTTTGTGTTTTTTGAAATTTTAAGTTTATGAGCAGAAAGTTGTTTATAATATTCCCTTGTTATACTTTTAATAACTGCATGATCTATAGTGAGATCTTCTATTCCAGTATTCTTGGTATTTGTTATTTTTGTTTTTCCCCTTTTGAATTTTTGTCAGTCTTGCTAGATAGAATTTTATTAATTTTACTGACTTTTTTTTTTAAGATACTTTTGTTTAATGATTTTCTGATTTGTTTTCTTGTTTTCAGTTTCATTGAGTCTGTTTTTAATTCTTACAGCTTTGGGCTTCTTGTATTCTTTTTTTCCTACTTTTTTGTTAGAAATGTATTAATTTGAGGCATTTCCTCTTTTGTAATACACGCATATAGTGCCGTAAGTGGCTGTCTCAACACTGCTTTAGCTGCTTGTCACATATTTTGATATGTTGTACTTTCATTTTTGTTCAATTCTGTATTTTTATTTTTATCTTCTTTGAGACTTCCTCTTTGGTCTATGGATTATTTAGAAGTGTGTTGTTTAATTTTCATGTGCTTAAGAGATTTTCCTCTCATCTTTTTGTTACTGATTTCTGGTTTGAATTGATTACAATCAGAGAATACATTACCTTTTGTTTCTAGTTTAGGGATTTGACCTGAGTTACCTTCTGTTCAATAGGGAGTGGTAAAATACCCTGCCACTATGCTATTCCTTGAATCCTGGTATCTTGAACTAGTTCATCCCTATTTCCACCTTTCAGAGTTCTGCTTTTGTTATGTCTCATGTTATTTCCATGGTTTATAGTTGTACTTAGCAAGGAAGAGCTAGGGGAGAGGTAAGTCTACTTCATCTTGTCTCCACTGGATGTCTCATCATAAAATTTTGCTTTCCAGTTGTAATATTGAAACTACCTTGAATTTGAATTCAAAATCAGTTACTTCAAAACTGAATTTTTCTTTTTAATATGGAGTATAGTAGGAATCCAGTTTCACTTGGTTTCACTCAGATAATTGCTATCTCAGAACAATGTATTCTACAGATCTTCTTTTTCCCAATGGTTTGTGACTACCAGCTGTCATTTAACTAGTTCTGTGTAGACCTGGGTTTGCTTTTGGGCTTTCTTTTATGTTCCGTTGGTGAATTTGTTTACTCCTTTGTCAGTGCCGTATTTCTTTTTTGAGTAAATTTGACATGTAACATTGTGTAAGTTTAAGGTATACAGAATGTTACTTGTGTTACTTGATATATTTATATATTATACATTGATTGCCAATATAGCAATATTTATCACATTACATTATTATAGTACAATATTATTATTGTATTCATTGTACTGTACATTAGATCTCTATGGTTTAATTACTGCTCATTACAAGTTTGTATTCTTAAACACCATTACTTTTATTCTACTTCCTCCATCCCCTGGTAACCATCATTTTACTCCTCCTGCTTTTTTTTTTTTAAAGGTTTAACTTTTTTGGATTCCACATACAACTAATATCATACAGTACACCATACTTTAAAATTATTACATTTTTAAGTAAATTTGAATATATTTTAGGGCAAGTCCCTCAATCTTATTCTTGTTCTTCAGAAATATTTTAGCTATTCTTTAGTTCTCCATAAATTTTAAAATGGGCTTGCCAAATTCCTAAAAAAATTTTTTTCTTGAGGCTTTTATTAGGATAGCTTTGGTTTTATACATTGATGTAGAGGTAATTGGCATCTTTATGATACTGAGTCTTTCATTGCATGAATGAACATGGTTTATCTCCACATATATTTGAAAAATGTCTTTCAGTAATATTTTTATACTTTTTCCACACAGATCTTGTACATGTCTTTGTTAAATATAATTCTAAATGCTTTATAATTTTTGCTATTGTAAATGGTGTTTACAAGTAGTTAAAATAAATAACTTGTCCCTTTGTTGGCTTTGAGGCCTCCTTCAACAGAAATCAAGAGGGAGCCCATGAGTTCAGTGCAAGATCAGCCCTCTGTCCAACTCCATGCTTCCATCATCAGGAGTGGAGAGGGAGCTCTCAAACTTGGAATAAGATCACACCTCTGCAGGACATCATTGGCAGGAGACAACAGGGTGCCCCAGCACTCAAAATAAGACCACTCATCTACAGGACATCATACCTCTGTCAGCAGGAGCCAAAGGGGAAATTCTGAGCAACGTATGTTTGTGGTCTTTTCTCCCTCAGTCCTTTTTCTTCAATACCCATAAGGAGTCTTGGACTCCCAGTTCATCATTTATTCCAGAACTCTAATTTTCCTGAAGATTCCCTGTGTCACTTTTTCTGACCCAATCTCTTCCTCCCCTTTCCTGACTCCTAAATCCTTTTTTGTGCACTCTCTGAAATCAAGATCATTGACCAGCAAAATCCTCTATATTTTCAGTTTCTACTGTGAATGTTCCCTTCATCTTCTGTGCTAATGGAAATTCAGGTTTTCCCTTCTTATAGTTTCTCCTGCAGCGAGGTGGGTTCTAGTAAATGTTTAATGGTCAGCTCTTTTGGGAAAAAATGCCTTGATTTGTAGTATTTTCCAGTTTCTATGGTATAAATAATCATGCCATAGCCATTCAAGCTACCATCTTCCTTCACCAAATGTGGAATTGATAAGTGATGTCCGTAGTCCACTCTCCTGAGATAGCTCCAGTACACCATGACCTACTGTGCTCTCAAAGTTGACTTCTCTCTTCTCCCCACTCAGCCATAGCTTTGGACCTGGAGGTGAGATGAATGTCTCCTTTACTTCTCGTTGCTGCCTTTGGTCCCTTTGGCCTGTATTCTTGAATACATCTTGCCTTGAATCTCATATAATAAGATTATCCCAGTCAATAATAACCCCTTATTACAGGTACATTTCAGATCATGCCTTGTAAAATTAAAAAAAGAATCGCTGTGACATTTGTCACTGTTGTAAAAATGATTCTTGCCATAATTCTTTTTTCATATTTACATGGGTGGTCCTTCTAACACTCTGGATTTTCATTTCTTTCATAACCTCTGTTTTAAGTGATCCTGTTCTCCAACCATTCTTAGCCACTCACTTTTTGCTCATTTCCTTGGCCTTGCTATTACCAATAACTGCCATTATTTTTCACTTCCTTTGCTAGTTGTTCCTCATCTCTCCAGCTTCTCTGAATATTGAGATGTTCCAAGGCTTAGTTCTGGGGCCTCTTCTTTTTAGTGTCATCACTCCCTAGGTTATCCCATCCAGTCTCATGGCTTTAAATTACCTATATGTTAGTGACTCTTTAGGTTACCTCTTCAACTGAGATTTCTTTCCTGTACTATAGTTTTATATGTCCAACTGCATACTTGCCCCTTACAGTTAAATACCCTTTCTCCACTATAACTGTATCCCCTGCAATTTTCTCCACCTTAATTAAGGAAAACTCTGGCCTTCCGGTTACTTATCCAAAAACCTCTGGAGTAATCCTTGAGTCATTGCTTTCTGCATCAGATATGAAAAGAAGTTATTTGGGTTCTATCTTTGAGGAATACCTGTACTTCCATCTTTTCTTATCACCAGCAGTGTTGCCTTATTTTTTTTTCCATCATGTCTAGCCTGAGTTATTGCAAAAGCCTCCTTTTTTTTTTTTTGCTTCCTGTTTTCTTTGCTTTCCTTCAGTCTTTGAACATAGCAACCAGAGTGATCCTTTTAAAACATAAATCTATCCATAACATTTCTCTTTTGAAAACTTTCTAGTGGCTTCTGATCTTTTTCAGAGCCATAGGAAAGTCGTTATAGCCTCTGAGACCTTCCAAGATCTGGCCCCTTTTTACCTCTCTGACCTCATCTCCAGATACTCTCCCGTCTTTTACTCATTTGCAGCCACACTTGCCTCCTACGTGTTTGTAGCACACTCAAAGCATGCCCTGCCTCCAGGCTTCTGCACTTGCTGTTTTCTCTGCCTGAATTGTCTTCCTTCAGATATTGGAATGGCTTGTCCCCTCACTTCCTTTAAATTTTTAATTAAATGTCTCCTTTTAGGGAGACCTTCCACAGTCACCCAATCTAAATTTCAATGCTGCCCCCCATTCCCTTTTTCTTCCTGGATTTTTTTCCTGCTCTGTTTTGTATGTCTCACATATCATTTTTTTATATGTCTCACATATCATTCTCTTACATACTGTGTTGTAGTTATTAACTTGTTTATAGTATCACTTCCCCACTAGAATGTAAGCTTCACAAGAGAAGGAATATTTATCTGATTTATTCGTTGCTGTATTCTCAGTGCCAAAAAACATGACTGGCCGGTAGTAAGTATTCCATAAATATCTGTATTTGAATGAGTGGATAACTGAAAAATATGTGTTCTGTTAGTCGCTCTTACATAGAAATAAAATTGACTAAGTCGATCTTAAATATAGGGACCTTGCTGAATTTTTCTATTGCAAAAGTTTTTTTTAAATTTTCTTGTAAATAATGATATTATCTATGAACAGTGATAGTTGTGATTTTCCTTTCTGATCCTAGAAAATTTTATGCATATTTCTTATCTTTGTGCATTGTCAAGGGCCTCTCCACAGTGGCTAAGTTGAAGTGGTTGGAATAGGAATTCTTACCTTGTTTATTTTAGAGGAAATGCTTCTGATGTATCAACACAGAAATAGTGTTTATTAAAAACCTTTGGTAGACATACCTTATTAGGTTAAAGCAGTTTCCTTTTACTTATACATTTGCTTAGTTTGTGTTTTTTATCATAAATGAATACTAAGCATTTTATCATGTGTAAGCATTAATTTTTATTTTGTCATGAATGAATATTGAATTTTCTGCTTCTGAATTGATTTTCTCAATTAACATTTTAATGTGAATGACATTATGGATTTTCTAATGTAACATTCTCTTCCTTGGCATAACCCTAACTCATTTATTGTGTGTTATATTATTTTCATATCACTGGATCTAGGTCACTGTGTTTTCTTAGGATGCTTCTACTTTATGAGTAAAACTGGCTTTTAAATTTTTTTAAAGTCACTGTCTTTGTATAATTTTGTTATCATTAAATGAGTTGTGGAATATTCCTTCTTCTTCTTTTCTTTGAAAGAGCTTCTATATTGTGGAAGAAGACCTGTTCTTTAAATGTATGGGTAGATGTCTTGGTGAAACTAATAGGAGCTGCTGTGTATTTGTGGGAAAATTTCATGCTGTAGATTCAGATTTTAAAATATAGTAGAACTCCAGAGGTATTTTTTCTTAAATCTATTTTGGTAATTATAAAGTAATATATATTCATATGAATTTAACCATTTTATCTATGTTCCAGATTTTCCAGCATAAAGGTATTTGTTACATTTTTATATTTTAAATATCCAATGAAACCATAGTTATATTCTCTTTTTATATATCTATTTTCCTCCCTTCTTAATGTCCCCGCTCCCAAACTCTCCCCCATCTCTCATCTGTCTTCCTGGAGATTTATGAATTTTATTGGTATTTTCAAAGATCCAACTTTTGAGTTTCATGATCCTCTATTACTATTTTTTCCATTACTTTCCTTTTTTTTTTTTTTTTTGGAATGGGGAGGAAATTAGGTTTCCTTATTTATTTATTTTTGGAGGAAGTACTGGGGATTGAACCCAGGACCTGGTGTATGCTAAGCATGTGCTCTACCACTTGGGCTATACCCTCCCCACCTTTTTCCATTACTTTGTGCTTTCATTGTTATGATTTCCTTCTGTCTACACTCTGGGTTTATTCTTTGTTTCTTTTTCTGCTTCTTAAGTAGGATACATAACTTACTAATTTTTGGCCTTTCTACTAAATATTTAATGTTATAAATTTTCCCCTAAATATTATTTTAACTATATCCTATAGGTGTTTATATGTAGCATTTTAATTTTTGTTCAGTCTTAAGTATTTTAAGATTTCCTTTATGATTTCTTGTTTGTCCCATGGTTTATTTAGAGGGTATTTTCAAATTTACATATGCATGGTTTGGAAGGTTTTTTTTTTTTTTTCGGTTATTATATATTTCTAGTTGAAATAAATGTCAGAACACATAATCTGTATAAAATCTATTCTTAAAAATGTTGGGATTTGTTGTGGAAGAGATTGCTAGTTCTCCAACAAAATATATTTTCTTTAATCCATGGTTTTTATGATATAGCTAGGCATGTAGTTAGACCTTATATTTCTCAGCCTCCTTCACACCTGTGTATGACTATAATGCCAACTTTTGCCAGTAGAATAAGCACTTACTTGGTGTGTGCCTGTGAAATTATTTTTCAGAAATATTTACACTTTACCCTCATTTTCAAGGAAGGATACTACTTTAGTCATCAATGCAGAGCTTGATTATGTACTTGTTTTGGCAATCAGAACCTGGTCCTCTGACATAGCAGATGATTGGATGTGTTTGCACATTTTGGTTTGCTCTCTTTACCTCTGCCATGGACATTAGAAGAACATGTCTTAGCTAGTCTCTGGTTCAGTGAAAACATGAGGATCAGTGCTGCCATAACTGGGCCAAGTCCATATCAGCTGAGTTCCAGCTTATCAACAGGGCATGAACCGGAATAATGCTTCCTGTGAGAGGATTATTTCCTGTTTTTTTCAACCCACCCTTTTTGAGATCTCTCAACTTTTGCAACTTAAGGTTTATCCTAATAGTACAAGTGCTGTATCAACTAGTATATTGTCTATTTTTGTAAATGTGTGTACTTGAGATGAATATGTATTTTCTAATTTTGGAGTTTAACATTTCAAATATATTTAATGCAGTTTGATTTTCATATATTCATATCCTCTGTATCTATACTATATTTTGGTCAATATCAGTATTTGAGTAAGTTGATAGATATTTTTATTCTTTTCCTACAATTTAATCAATGTTTGCTTTACACATTTTTAAGCTATTTTATTAGATGCTTATAAGTTTAGAAATGTTATATCAACTAGATGAATTGAAACATTCTTTGTAGTAATCTTTTCTATTTCTTTTTCATTTTCTTTTCCATTATGTATTACAAAACAGTGAATATAGTTCTCTGTGCTGTACAGTAGGACCTTTTTGTTTATCAATTTTATATGTAGTAGTTTGTATCTGCTAATCCCAGACTCATAATTTACCCACCAACCCCTTTCCCCTTTGGTAACCATAAGTTTTTTTTCTATGTCTGTGAGTCTGTTTCTGTTTTGTAAATAAGTTTATTTGTATCATATTTTAGATTCCACATATTACTGATACCATGTGGTATTTGTCTTTCTCTCTCTGGCTTACTTCATTTATTATGACAGTCTCCAGGTCCATCCATGTTGCTGCAAGTGGCATTATTTCATTCTTTTTATGGCTGAGTAATATTCTTTTGCATATATGTACCATATCTTCTTTATCCATTCATTTGTCAGTGAACATTAGATTGCTTCCATATCTTGGCTATTCTAAATATTGCTGCTGTGAATATTGGGGTGCCTGTATCTTTTTGAATTAGTTTTCTCTGGATATTTGCCCAGGAGTGGGGTTGCTGGATCAGGTGGCAACTCTATTTTTAGTTTTTTAAGGAACCTCCATGCTCTTTTCCATAGTGTCTGGACCAATTTACATTCTCACCAGAAGTCTAGAAGGGTTCCTTTTACCCATACTTCCCCCAAGATTTCTTATTTGTAGACTTTTTAATGATGGCCATTCTGTCTGGTGTGAGGTGATACCTCATTGTAGTTTTGATTTGCATTTCTCTAATAATTAGTAATGTTGAGTATCTTTTCATGTGTCTGTTAGCCATCTGTATGTCTTCCTTAGAGAAATGTCTATTTAGATCTTCTGCCCATTTTTTAATCAGGTTTTTTGGTGTTTTTTGTTATTGAGTTGTATGAACTGTTTGATATTTTGGAAATTAAGCCCTTGTTGGTTGTGTTGTTTATATATATATTTTCCCCATATTGTAGGTTTACTTTTTGTTTTGTTAATGGTTTCCTTTGCTGTGCAAGACTTTGAATTTGATTAGGTCTTCTCCTTTTTTTTTTTTTGCTTTTATTTTTATTGCCTTGGGAGACTGACCTAAGAAAACATTGCTATGATTTATGTCAGAGAATGTTTTGCCTGTGTCTCTCATCAGTGGAACAGAATAGAGAGTCCAGAAATAAACTCACACACCTATGGTCAATTAATCTTTATTTATCATAGGAAGCAAGAATATACATTGGAGAAAAGGCCATCTCATCGGCAACTGGTGTTGGAAAAGTTGGACAGCTGCATGCATGTCAGTCAGTGAAATTAGAACACACCCTCACAACATACATGACAATGAACTCAAAATGGCTAAAAGGCTTAAATATAGGATATGACATTATAAACCAACTTTAATAATGAATACTTTCTCTAAATTCCCCTCTAATATTTTTATATACATATGTAAAATATATATTTAAATGAATATGTAGAACAACACTTACATATTTTTGCAAGTAAAGATGCTAATATGATGTATTTTTACACATTTTATATACTTTTGTAAATTTATTTTTCATCTAACAATGTATCATAAGCATTTCTCGTAACATGTATTTTTCAGACACACTAGATTTGATGTCCTTGTAATACTTCATGATTTGTATATTTCATAATTATTTATCTCTTCATATATACTCAATTTGGTTGTTTCCTTTGTTTCATTGTTTTAAGTAATTTCATGAAGTCAGTCCTTGTACATAAAAGCAGTGTTTATATATCTGATTATTTCCTTAGAATAAAACTCAGGAGTTGGCATTTTTAGGTCAAAGATTACAAAAAAGTGTTTTAGAGTATGTTTGAAATTGAAATATAAGGACATTTCCTTTAAAAGCTGCTCCTTTTCATTCATTTTTATTTTACACATTTTTTTTTCTTTACTTCAAATATCTCTGTTACTAGTAATGCTTTGCCTTGTTTTCTATTATATACCTACTTCATCTTTCTTTGATCAGTATTTGCTTGGTAAATTTTTTTCATCCCTTTATTTTGAACATTTTCTGATATGTTTAGTTGTTGTCTCTGATAAATAGTACATAGATGAAAATCTTAATTTGGCTGGTAATTTTCTTCTGTTACATTTATTTATTTTATACTTATTATAAATATATTTGACTAATTTTGGTCATCTTATTTTTTTGCTTTGTATTTTTCTTATCTTTTTATGCTTTTATTTATCTTTCCCTGCTTTAAAATGTATTGATGTTTTCTACCATATAGTTTTCCTGTCACTTTCTTTTTTTTTTAACTTTTTTTTATTGACTTATAGTCATTTTACGATGTTGTGTCAAATTCCAGTGTAGAGCACAATTTTTCAGTTATACATGAACATACATATATTCATTGTCATATTTTTTTTTCACTGTGAGCTACCACAAGATCTTGTATGTATTTCCCTGCGCTATACAGTATAATCTTGTTTATCTATTCTGCATATGCCTGTCAGTATCTACAAATTTTGAAATCCCAGTCTGTCCCTTCCCCTCCCCCTCCCCCTTGGCAATCACAAGTTTGTATTCTATGTCTATGAGTCTGTTTCTGTTTTGTATTTATGTTCTTTTTGTTGTTGTTGTTGTTGTTTTAGTTTCCACATATGAGAGATTTCATATGGTATTTTTCTTTCTCTTTCTGGCTTACTTCACTTAGAATGACATTTTGCAGGGACATCCATGTTGCTGCAAATGGCGTTATGTTGTCGGTTTTTATGGCCGAATAGAATTCCATTGTATAAATATACCACATCTTCTTTATCCAGTCATCTGTTGTTGGACATTTAGGCTGTTTCCATGTCTTGGCTATTGTAAATAGTACTGCTATGAACATTGGGGTGCAGGTGTCTTTTTGAAGTAGGGTTCCTTCTAGATACATGCCCAGGAGTGGGATTCCTGAGTTATATGGTAAGTCTATTCCTAGTCTTTTGAGGAGTCTCCATACTGTTTTCCACAGTGGCTGCACCAAACTGTATTCCCACCAACAGTGTAGGAGGGTTCCCTTTTCTCCACAGCCTCTCCAGCATTTGTCATTTGTGGATTTTTGAATGATGACCATTCTGACTGGTGTGAGGTTATATTCATCGTAGTTTTAATTTGCATTTCTCTGATAATTAGTGATATTGAGCATTTTTTCATGTGCCTATTGATTATTTGTATTTCTTCCTTGGAGAATTGCTTGTTTAGGTCTTTTGTCCATTTTTGGATTGGGTTGTTTGCTTTTGTCTTATTATGTCATATGAGCTTGTTATATATTCTGGAGATCAAGCCTTTGTCGGTTTCATCGTTTGCAAAAATTTTCTCCCATTCTGTAGGTTGTCTTTTTGTTTTACTGATGGTTTCCTTTGCTGTGCAAAAGCTTGTAAGTTTAATTAGGTCCCATTTGTTTATTCTTGCTTTCATTTCTATTGCTAGGGTAGACTGCCCTAGGAGAACATTTTTGTGATGCGTATGAGATAATGTTTTACCTATGTTTTCTTCTAGGAGGTTTATTGTATCTTGTCTTATGTTTAAGTCTTTTTTTTTTTAACATTTTTTATTGATTTATAATCATTTTACAATGTTGTGTCAAATTCCAGTGTTCAGCACAATTTTTCAGTTATTCATGGACATATACACACTCATTGTCACATTTTTTTCTCTGTGAGTTATCATAACATTTTGTGTATATTTCCCTGTGCTATACAGTGTAGTCTATTCTACAATTTTGAAATCCCAGTCTATCCCTTCCCACCCTCCAC
Organism: Camelus dromedarius; assembly: GCF_036321535.1. Taxonomy (NCBI): domain Eukaryota; kingdom Metazoa; phylum Chordata; class Mammalia; order Artiodactyla; family Camelidae; genus Camelus; species Camelus dromedarius. The sequence continues at coordinate 62,193,072 of NC_087439.1, read as the reverse complement.
CCCCCTGGTAACCACAAGTCTGTATTCTCTGTCTGTGAGTCTATTTCTGTCCTTTATTTACGCTTTGTTTTTGTTTGTTTGTTTGTTTTTGTTTTTGTTTTTTAGATTCCACATATGAGCGATCTCATATGGTATTTTTCTTTCTCTTTCTGGCTTACTTCACTTAGAATGACATTCTCCAGGAGCATCCATGTTGCTGCAAATGGCATTATGTTGTCGGTTTTTATGGCTGAGTAGTATTCCATTGTATAAATATACCACTTCTTCTTTATCCAGTCATCTGTTGATGGACATTTAGGCTGTTTTCATGTTTTGGCTATTGTAAATAGTGCTGCTATGAACATTGGGGTGCAGGTGTCATCCTGAAGTAGATTTCCTTCTGGATACAAGCCCAGGAGTGGGATTCCTGGGTCATATGGTAAGTCTATTCCTAGTCTTTTGAGGAATCTCCACACTGTTTTCCATAGTGGCTGCACCAAACTGCATTCCCACCAGCAGTGTAGGAGGGTTCCCCTTTCTCCACAGCCTCTCCAGCGTTTGTCATTTGTGGATTTTTGAATGACGGCCATTCTGACTGGTGTGAGGTGATACCTCATTGTAGTTTTGATTTGCATTTCTCTGATAATTAGTGATATTGAACATTTTTTTCATGTGCTTTTTGATCATTTGTATGTCTTCCTTGGAGAATTGCTTGTTTAGGTCTTCTGCCCATTTTTGGATTGGGTTGTTTATTTTTTTCTTATTGAGTCGTATGAGCTGCTTATATATTCTGGAGATCAAGCCTTTGTCGGTTTCACTTGCAAAAATTTTCTCCCATTCCGTAGGTTTTCTTCTTGTTTTACTTCTGGTTTCCTTTGCTGTGCAGAAGCTTGTAAGTTTCATTAGGTCCCATTTGTTTATTCTTGCTTTTATTTCTTCTAGGAGAAAATTTTTGACATGTATGTCAGATAATGTTTTGCCTATGTTTTCCTCTAGGAGGTTTATTGTATCTTGTCTTATGTTTAAGTCTTTGATCCATTTTGAGTTTATTTTTGTGTATGGTGTAAGGGAGTGTTCTAGCTTCATTGATTTACATGCTGCTGTCCAGTCTTCCCAACACTGTTTGCTGAAGAAATTGTCTTTATTCCATTGTATATTCTTGCCTCCTGTGTCGAAGATTAGTTGACCAAAAGTGTGTGGGTTCATTTCTGGGCTCTCTATTCTGTTCCATTGGTCCATATGTCTGTTTTTGTACCAATACCATGCTGTCTTGATTACTATAGCTCTATAGTATTTACTGAAGTCTGGGAGAGTTATTCCTCCAGTCTCTTTCTTTCTCTTCAGTAATGTTTTGGCAATTCTAGGTCTTTGGTGGTTCCATATAAATTTTATTATGATTTGTTCTAGTTCTGTGAAATATGTCCTGGGTAATCTGATAGGGATTGCATTAAATCTGTAGATTGCCTTAGGCAGTATGACCATTTTAACAATATTGATTCTTCCAATCCAGGAGCATGTGGTATCTTTCCATTTTTTTAAGTCTTCTTTAATTTCCTTCATCAGTGGTTTATAGTTTTCCTTGTATAAGTCCTTCAACTCCTTGGTTAGATCTATTCCTAGGTATTTTATTACTTTAGGTGCTATTTTAAAGGGAATTGTTTCTTTACTTTCTTTTTCTGTTGATTTCTCATTAGTGTAAAGAAATGCAACTGATTTTTCAATGTTAATCTTGTAACCTCCTACCTTGCTGAATTCTTTGATTAGTTCTAGTAGTTTCTGTGTTGATCTTTTAGGTTTTTCTATTTATAGTATCATGTTGTTTGCATATAGTGACACTTTTACTTCTTTTCCAATTCGGTTCCCTTTTATTTCTTTCTCTTGTCTGATTGTTGTGGCTAGGACTTCCAAGCCTGTGTTGAATAGGAGTTGTGAGAGTGGGCAGCCTTATCTTGTCCCAGATTTTATTGGGAAGCTTTTGAGTTTTTTCACTATTGAGTACTATGCTGGCTGTAGGTTTGTCATATATATAGCTTTTGTGATGTTGAGATATGTTCCCTCTATACCCACTTTGGTGAGAGTTTTTATCATAAATGGGTGTTGAATTTTATCAAATGCTTTTTCTGCATCTATTGAGATGATCATGTGCTTTTTGTCCTTTCTCTTATTGATGTGATGTATTACATTGATTGATTTGCATATGTTGAACCACCCTTGTGTCCCTGGGATGAACCCCATTTGATCATGATGTATAATATTTTTTCTGTGCTGTTGGATTCTATTTACTAATATTTTGGTGAGGATTTTTGCATCTATGTTCATCAGTGATACTGTTCTGTAATTCTCTTTCTTTGTAGTGTTTTTGCCTAGTTTGGGTATGAGGGTGATGGTGGCTTCATAGAATGAGTTTGGGAGTATTCCCTCCTTTTCAGTCTTCTGGAAGAGCTTGAGAAGGACTGGTATGAGTTCTTCTTTGTATGTTTGGTAGAATTCCCTAGTGAAGCCATCCGGTCCTGGACTTTTATTTGTAGGGAGGTTTTCTATTGCTAATTCGATTTCATTTCTAGTGATCGGTTTGTTCAAGTGGTCAGTTTTTTCTTGGTTCAGTATTGGTGGACTGTATGTTTTCAGAAAGTTGTCCATGTCCTCTAGGTTATCCATTTTGGTTCTATACAGTTTTTCATAATATTCTTGTATGATATTTTGTATTTCTATTTTATTTGTTGTAATTTCTCCATTTTTCCTTTCTTGTTTTGCTTATTTGTGCTCTCTCTTTTTTCTTCTTTGTGAGTTTGGCCAGAGGTTTGTCGATTTTATTTACTGTTTCAAAAAAACAGCTTTTGGTTTGATTGATTTTTTTCTTTTCTTTTTTCTTTTTTCTTTTTTTTTTTAGTCTCTTTTATTTATTTCCTCCCTGATCTTTATTATTTCCTTCCTTCTGCTGCCTTTTGGGTGTTTTTGATCTTCTTTTTCTAGTTCTTTTAGCTGGTGGGTTAGATTGTTTATTTGAGATTGTTCTTTTTTGAGGAATGCCTGTATTACTGTAAACTTCCCTCTTAGAACTGCCTTTGCTGCATCCCATAAATTTTGTGTGGTTTTGTTTTCATTTTCATTTGTCTCAAGGTATTTTTTAATTTCAATTTTGAATTCATCATTGACCCATTTTTTTTTAATAGCATGTTGTTTAATCTCCATGCTTTCCTTTTTTTCTCCTTTGTTTCTCTGTTGTTGATTAGTAGTTTCATGGCATTGTCGTCAGTAAAGTTGCTTGAGATAATTTCTATCTTCTTAAAATTGTTAAGGCTTCTTTTGTGCCCAAGTACATGATCAATCCTAGAAAATGTTCCATGTGCACTTGAACAGAATGTATATCCTATTTTTGGGGGGTGTAATGTTCTGAAAATATCCACCAAATTTAATTTTTCTATTGTATCATTTAATTTCTCAGTTGCTTATTCATTTTCTGTCTGGAAGATCTGTCTAGTGATGTTAATGTGGTGTTCAAATCTCCAACAATAATTGTATTCCCATCAATATCCCCTTTATCTCTGTTAGTAATAGTTTTGTGTACTTAGGTGCTCCTATATTGGGTGCATATATATTAACAAGTGTAATATCCTCATCTTGTATTACTCCTTTAATCATTATAAAATGTCCTTCTTTATCTTTCTTTATAGCCTTTGTTTTAAAGTGTATTTTGTCTGAAATCAGTACTGCCACATCTTGTTTTTTGGCTTTTCCATTGCATGGAATATGCTTTTCCATCTCAGACTATATGTGTCCTTCTCCCTAAAGTGGGTCTCTTGTATGCAGCATATTTAAGGTTCTTGCTTTGTTATCCAGTCTGCCACTCTATGTCTTTTGAGTGGAGCATTTATTCCATTAACATTTACAGTAATTAATGATAGATGTGTGTTTATTGCCATTTTGAACTTACTTTTGCAGTTGATTTGGTATTTCCTCTTTGTTCCTTTCTTCTTCCTTTTGTGGTTTGGTAATTTTCCTTTGTACAATCTTGGATTTTATTTGATTTTTGTGACTCTCTTATAAGTTTTTGGCTTGTGGTTACCCTTTTTTGTAAGTCTTTTAACCCATTTCTATAACTGTATTAAACAGATAGTAATATAAGCTCAAACACATCCTACCAAGAACAAAAAATTTGAAAAAGAAAGAAAAAAAATACTCTATATTTTCTTGCATCCCTCTCCTGCTCTTAATGATTTAAAAGTCTTCTTTTACAATTTTCTGTTTATTCTATTTGTAATTCATGGTAATTATCACCTTTCCAGTTATGAGTTTCTCATTTCTGTAGCATCCTGCTTCTTTTCTATTTAGAGCAGACCTGTCAATATTTATGTTAGCATGGGTTTTAATGTTGCTAAACTCCTCTAGTTTTTGTTTGTCTGTGAAATTCTTTCTCTCTACTTCTATTCTAAAGGATAGCCTTGCTGGATAAAGTATCCTAGGCTGCATCTTTTTTCATTCAGGACTGTGAATATATCTTGCCACTCCCTTCTGGCCTGTAGTGTTTGTGTAGAGAAATCAGCTGAGAGCCTTATGGGGGTTCCTTTGTAACTCACTCTTTGTTTTTCTCTTGCTGCCTTTAGGATCATTTCTTTATCCATGAATCTGGCCATCTTGATTATGATATGTCGTGGTGTGGGTCTGTTTGGGTTCTTCCTGTTTGGGACCCTCTGAACCTCCTGTACTTGGATATCTGATTCCTTCTTTAGATTTTCCTGTTTCTTCTTTTAGTTTTTACCCTTAAAAATTTAGCATGAACATCTTATACAACCTAAAGTTAATTACTTGAATAATATAAAGATCTTCAAACCCTGAACAAAACACTCCCAATTTGCTTTTTTTTTTTCTCATTAGTTAGTTCGACTTTTGTATTATAACAAAATAGACATTGTTATTTTATTAAGGCAGTTTGGGCTATAAATAAAATATTTGTTTAGATTTATCTGTAGATTTATTAAATGCAGTTTTGTGAGTATTTTTAGGATTTCATCTTTGCCTTTTCTGTCTAGAAGTTTCACCATAATAGGTATAATATTTTTTATTTATCCCATGGAATATGTTATGATTCCTGTGTTTGTATAGCATTTTAAAAAATTTTTTCAAAGTTCTCATTCATTATTTCTGTAACTATCGCCTTTTTTCCATTTTAAAAAATTCCTTCTTTCCAGGGCTGCAATTAAATATGTTATACTGTCTCATTCTATCTTCCATACTTCTTAAGCTCTTTTTTGTATTTTTTATGTTTTCATCTCCTTGTGCTGCATTCTCAGAAATTTCTTCATTTTTACCTTCTAGATCTCTCTTAATATTTGTTGAATCTTCTTTTTTAAAATTCACCCAGACTCACCCTTTTATTGTAGAAGGGCTAAAGACTAAGGTCTGAGACTGGTGCTATGTCACAATGAGATTGTAGGAAAAAAACAAAAAAGAAACCACCATAGTATAAAACGTAGAAGAGTAGGAGAAAAATACTATAATAAGGGGACATAGATCCAAGAAGGAGAGATAAACAATAGTGTCACAAAGAAGAGACCAAAGAGTGAAAATTTGTAAATCTTTAATTATCTCATTCAAAATGAGTTGGAAGGTTAGTATTAAATGTCATTATGAAATTGATTTTTTTTAAGATCTGGAGTATTAGACTTATAGTACCATATTCATACATTATATATCTGTAATATGAGAAACTTTTTAATCTGTAATATCAGATATTCTTGGGTTATTGGATAATGGTATTAATTAATATATTGATACAATACTATAAATGGTTTTACTGAAACAAAAGAACAGATTAATATTTTTACCATTCTTACTGCATTTTCTTAATATATGTCTCCTAGAAAAAATGCTATGCTGTTTCCACAGAAGCTCATACATATAGACTCTACTGAAGTGCTCATATATTTATTCTGGTATCCATAAGATTAGGTATTATTTCAAAAATTTATTGTTGAAATACTGCTGCAACAGTGGATAAAAAATCCAGTGATAGTTTTTGTTTCTAGAAAAATTATTGTTTTATATGTGTGCATGTATGTTTATGTGTGTATATCTACATACTAATTAAAATATTTGAGTATCCCACTATGTGCTAGGCATTTTACTCGGTGTATTATATATATATTTCCTAACTTTAAATTGCTCTATTTAAAATTTAATAACTTTCTTAAAATTGTACAGAAAATTATGTATACTAGTTAAAATTATTTACATTTTTTAAAGTAATTTTTAAAAAGATTAATTTTAAAAGTAGGTGTTTATAGTAGCAAATTAGTTCATAATTAAAGTTTCTGATAAATTAGGTGATTTACAAAAGAATGCTTATGTTTGTAGTGAGCAATGATGGCAGGGTAAAGTAACATAACAGGAACATGTGGTACTCTACACATCATTTCTCAGAAGTATGGACCTGACTATATCATCAATATATTTAACTATGACAACACAAGCCCAGAATTTTACTTATTTTCCATCTGATGGGATTTAGTACCTCTTGTAACTATGTTGTCAATTCTCTGGGAAACCTCACTATGCAGTAGAAGTTGTGCTAGATTGAAAGCCCTGGGTCTAGAGATATACTGGATATAAGTAGCTGGTCTGTTTTTATCACAGCATCATTATTTGCCAGATATCTACAATCTTGATGTTTAACTCTGTGTGTGTAAAAAAAATAAAGGAATAGTTAAATGTGCTTTCCCATTTCATTCATATCTCCTCAAATAACCATAAAATGTTTATAATTTATTTTAGCCAGTCTCTTCTAATGTAGAAATTGGGAAATATTAAATGCAAAACTTGTATAGTAGATGGTTGCCAAGGATAATTCCCTCAGTGAGCCATGTCTCCCGATATTCACACCTTAGTTTAGTTCTTCCTACAATGGGTCTCATTTAACCCTGTGTAGCCAATGGAATGTAGTTGAGTTGATATACATGACTTCTGATCCTAGGTCATAAAAAGGAAGGCAATTTCCAGAAGTGTCTCTTAAACACTCTACATGGGGGAAATGGCCACCATGTACCAAATGTGGCAATCCTGAGACCATTGTACTTTGAGGAAACTCACCGAATGGAGAGGTCACATATGGAATGAGATAAAGAAATGTGGCTAGCTATTCCAGCCATTCCATCTGAGGCACCAGACATGTGATTGAAGAGTCCATCTTCAACATCAAACCAGTCAAGGCTTCAGATGTCTCCAGCCCCAAGCACTGTCTGATTATAACTGCAAGAGACACACCACATGAGAACCACCCACCTGAGCCCAGTAAAACATGAACAATAATTATACACAGTCATTTTAAGCCAGTAAGTTTTGGGGGTTTCATTAACACAGCAAGAGATAACAGTATATACTAAGTGTTTTGTTAGCTTTCATGAGAGAATCTGTCTCTGCTTTATCACTTCAACCTAAAACAGCATCCTTTCCTTATGGTCAAGGGCAGGGTATTCACTATTCATGAGACAACTCTGTTCATTTTAGGGTAGAATGTCAGTCATCTGCTTTATTCTATAGAGACTGCCCCCTAGCCCTGCCCCTACCTTAGATTTCTCTCTAAAATACATGGAATATGCCTACTACTGCTTTTTACTAAAGCTCTTCAAGTATTTAAATATGCATTTTGTTATATGTGCATCTGTATCATTTCAGCTTTATCTTCACGCTTCTTCCCTTTGAAGCTCCTTCAACAGTTTCTATACTCTGGAGCCCCATTAGGGCTCTCAAACAAAAATACTGTTGGCACACAATACTTGGAACTCTAAGTTTCCACATCAGTTATTACTGGATGCTTTGTTATGGGATTTTAATGTACATTTTTTTCTGTAATTGACTCTGACCTAGATAATCATTAAAATCATAGTATGTTGCAGACAGCTTTATATAATTTAGATTTGAGAATGTCTCTACCTTAATATATTTTCTTTGAGCAAAGGTGATATTCTTTACTTAATTGTACCCTTAGGTGTTAAAACATTTTGATTGTTGTTATAATTTGATACTCTTAGAACTTGAAAGTTGTAAAAATGTCACAAGGGAAAAAATATGCTTTCTTTTAGAATTAATTACCTGGAAATTATTTGTCATTTGTTTTTAATCCATTTTATCTAGTTATATGAAAATTTCCTCATGATTTTAAGATTAGTTCTTGATTAATTTGGTTTTTTAACTGTAGAAAATGTATAAATCTCAGTTCTTTAAAATAAAATGTATTTTTATTTTTAGTTTAAGTTGTTTCTTAAATATATTCAGTTTATGGTATTCTTATTTTAGATGATTAATTTTGAAGTTTTCAAATTCTCCTTTTAAACAATGAAATTAATATAACAGTGAAGTGTTCAGGGAAAATTCTTTTCTCCATATCAAAACTATCACATGATTAGTTTGACACAAAAGTGATTTGGGGTTACAAAAGTGATAAATTCCCAGTTGTGATATACTCCTAATGCAAAAATTTAAGCACTGTGCCTTCAATAGGAAGTCAAGGCAGTTTGATTTATGTTTAATATCAAGTAAATAAGTAATAAGTATTAACTCCTGATAAACTATTTGACCTAGATCCTTCTAAATGATAAATGAGAACTTCAAGCTCTAATTTGTTTGTACCTAATGTACTGTATTTATATATATAAGTAGCTGATGCCACTGCTGCATTCTTGGTGGAGTGTTCTGTGCAATTTTTTAATGCAGTAAAAAAGTACACTTGACTAAGAATCTGGTGACAGGTTTTGACTTTGCTAAAAAATAATGGTTTTTGTCAGTACTCTCTTAGGACCCTATATTTTTGTAAAACAAAGCTTTTTTGTTTTGTATCTTCTTCTCTTCTATTTTAAATGATACGTTTTTCCCATAGTTAAAAATTATACTTAAGAGATAATTGGTAAAGTATCTCTTAATTTAATTAAATTAATAATTTATAAATTAATAATTTTAATTAATAATTAATAATTTAGTCTATTAGATAAGTAAAATACCACTTTTAATATTCAGATAATATGTACTTATAGAAAATTATATAAATGAACATATTATCTAATAAAGTTTAACATCTATTTAATGGCTTTAAGATTTTCAACACTAAATATTTTGAAGACTGCTTTTTAGAGCAGTTTTAGGTACACAGCAAAATTGAGAGGAAGGTACACAGATTTCCCATATAACCTTTGCTGCCACACATGCGTAGCCTCCTCCATTATCATCTCCCACCAGAGTGGTACACTTGTTAACAATTGATGAACCTACATTGTCTCACCATAGTCATCGAAGTCCATAGTTTACATTTGGTTCACTCTTGGTGTTATACATTACAGAGATTGAAAAAATGTATAATGACATATATCCATTATTATAGTATTATACAGAATATTTTCACTGCCTTAAAAATCCTCTGTGTTCTACATATTTATCTCTCCCTAACTCCATCCTTAGTTCCAGAAAACTACTGATCTTTTTACTGTCGCTACAGTTTTGCCTTTTTCAGAATGTCATATAGTTGCAACCATACAGTATGTAGCCTTTTTACTGGCTTATTTCACTTTGTAGTATGTTCTTAAGTTTCCTCCAAGTCTATTTTTGGCCTAATAGATTATTTAGTTTTAGTGCTGAATAATATTCCATTGTCTGGATGTATCATAGTTTATTTATCCATTCACCTACAGAAGGACATCTTGTTTGCTTCCAAGTTTTGGTAATTATGAACAAAGCGGCTATAAACATTCCTGTGTTGGTTATTGTGTGGACGTAAATGATTACCCAGGAACATGACTGCTGGATTGCACAGTAAGACTGTGTTTAGTTTTGTGAGAATCTTCCAAAGTGACTGTACTATATTGTATTCCCACCAGCATATAATGAGGTTTTCTCTTGCTTCACAACCTTACCAAAATTTGATATTGTCAGTGTTCTGGATTTTGGCTTTTCTAATTGGTGTGTAGTGGTATCTCATTTTAAGTTGCATTTTCCTGATGACATATGGTGTGGTGCCTTTTTCATAGTTTTATTTGCACTCTGTATATCTCATTTTATGTGGTGTTTGTTAAGGTCTTTGATCAATTTTTTAATTGGGTTGTTGGATTTCTTATTGTTAAGCTTTAAGAGTTCTTTGTATATTTTGAATAATAGTCCTTTATCAAATGTGTGTTTTGCAAATATTTTCTCCCCGTCTGTGGTGTGTCTTCTCATTCTTTTCATACTGTCTTTTTCGGAGCAGAACCTTTTTAATTTTAATGAAATATAGCTTAACAATTTTTTCTTTCATAGATCATGCCTTTGGTACTGTATGTAAAAAGGCATCATCATAGTTTTCTCTTATGTTTTAGGAGTTTATAGTTTTGCATTTTACATTTAGTCTGGGATCCATTTTGAATTAATTTTTCTGAAGGGGGTAATGTCTGTGTCTAGATTCTTTTTTTTTTTTTTTTTTTTTTGTATGTGCATGTTCAATTGTTTCAGCACCATTTGTTGAAAAGACTATGTTTGCTCCATGGTATATTGCCTTGGCTACTTTCTCAGAGATCAGCTGACTGTATTCTGGGTCTATTTCTAGGCTGTTTATCTTGTTCAGTTGATCTGTTTGTTTATTCTTGTGTGAATACTACAGTGCCTTGATTACTGTAGCTTTATAGCAAGTGTTGAAGATGGGTAGTGTCAGTCTTTCAACTTTGTTGTTCTCCTTCAATGTCATGTTAGCTACTCTGCATTTTTGGTTTCTGTATATTTAGTTTAGAATTAGTTTTTCAGTAACCACAAGATACCTTGCCTGGTTTTTGATTGGCACTGCAATAAATCTATAGATCAAATTGGGAAGGACTGACATCTTGACAATATTTAGTAATCCTATTCATAAACATGAGATATGTCTCCATATATTTAGTTCTTTGATTTTGTTTATTCATTTTATGGCTTTCTTCACATTGATCTTATACATACTTTGTTAGATTTATACCTGAGTATTTTATTTACAAGGGTGGTAATGTACATATTATAGTATTTTTAATTTTAAATTTCACTTGTTCATTGTTTGTGTATAGGAAAGTGACTGAATTTTGTATATTAATCTTGCGTCCTGAAATCTTGCTATAATTGCTTATCAGTTCCAACAGTTTTCTTTTTATCAATTTTTGTGGATTTTCTACATAGACAGTCATCTGTGAACAAAGACGGTTTTATTTCTTTCTTCTCAATCTGTATACTCTTTATTTCTTTTTCTTGTCTAACTGCATTAACGAGGACTTAACACTATGATGTTGAAAAGGAGTGGTGAGACAGAATATTCTTGCCTTGTTTCTGATTTTAGTGGGAAAGTTTTGAGTTTCTCACCATTATATGTGATACTAGCTGTAGGTGTTTTGTAGATTCTTTATCAAGTTAGGTAGTTCCCCTCTATTCCTTGTTTACTGAGAGTTTTTATCATGAATGAGTTGCATTTTTTCAGTTGCTTTTTCTGCATTTATTCATGTATGATCATGAGATTTTTCTTCTTTAGCCTGTTGAAGAACTGGATTACATTAATTGATTTTTGGATATTGAACAAGCCTTGTACATCAGGAGTAAATCCCACTTGGTCATGGTTTATAGTTCTTTTTATACATTATTCAATTTGCTAATATTTTGTTGAGGGTTTTTGCTTCTGTGTTCACCAGAGATATTGGTCTGCAGTTTTTTTGGTTGTAATTTCTTTTCTGCTTTTGGTATTAGGGTAATGCTGGCCTTGTATTACCCTAAGGTAATATTCCCTCTGCATATAATCCTCTGAAAAAGATTGTAGAGAATGGATATAATTTATTCCTTAAATATTTCATGTAATTTACCAGTGAACTCATCTGGGTCTGATGCTTTCTGATTTGGACAGTTATTAATTATTGATTCAGTCTCTTTAATAGATATGAGCCTAGTCAGATTGTCTGTTTTTGTGTGTGTATGTTTTGGCAGATTGTCTTTCAAGGAATAGTTCCATTTTATCTAGGTTTTCAATTTTGTGGGCATAGAGTTGTTCCTTTATTATCCATTTATTGTCCATGTGATCTGTAATGATGTCCCTTTTACATTTCTGTTAGTAGTATTGTGGCCTCTCAGTTAGCTTGGCTAGAGGGTTAGCCTTTATTGATATTTTTAAAGAATCAGCTTTTATTTTTATTTTTCTCTATTGATTTCCCTTGCAGTTTCAATGATCTCTGCTCCAATTCTTATTTCTTTTCCTCTGCTTACTTTGGATTTAATTTGCTCTTCTTTTCATAATTTCCTAAAGTGGGAATTTAGATGATCCATCTTTTTTAATACATACACTCAATGCTATACATTTCCCTCTAAGCACTACTTTCACTGAATCTAACACACTGATAAGTTGTATTTTCATTTTAATTTATTTCAAACTATTTTTAAATATTCTTTCGACAGTTTTTTCTTTGACTCCTGTTATTTAGATGTGTCTTGTTTACTCTCAACATAATTTGGGATTTTCCAGATGACTAAATTTTTTTGAAGACATAGTGGGTGCTGGCTGACTTTGCATAGAAGTAAATAAATCAAACACAGTTCCTGCCTATATGTGACATAGATTCTAAGCCTTGAAATCAACCAATTGAGAGAAACAACTGCAAAGCAATTATTAAAACTTCTCTGATGAGGGAAGTATAGTTTGTTAAAGAAGCACAGAGAAGCATGTACTTCATCTATGTTTGGGGGATCACTAAAGGCTTGCTGCATCAGTGACATCCCAGCTGAAGCTTGAGGAGGTAAGTAGAAGCAAGCTAGGTAAAGAAGAAGAGAGGCTCTAGCAGCATTGGCAAAGACCTAGAGATCAGCCCAAAGCATTTCAGTGTGGGAGGGGAAGCACGCAAGGGGCATGAGGTGTACATAGCTGACATGGGCCAGGCCATGCAATCCTTTTGAAGCCATGCTGATGAGATGGGACTTTTTTTTTTTTTTTTTTTAAGATAACCCCTCAGGCTTCCACTGAAGGGGCTATATTTAGAAACTTTGTGCCTGAAAATATTTTTTCGCCCACGCAAAAAAGTTGAAGTGAAGCAAAACTGGAAACAATGATGCCAGGTCAGGGATAAATGCAGTGATTCCTGTGAGAGAGGGGGACAGTTTGTCTAGAAAAGTAACAGGTAGGGATGGAGAGGCATAGGCAGATTTGTTACTTAGGCTAATTGGTGAGTCTTTGTGGTTGATTCCCTGTGTAGTGTGTGAGAGCATGTGAGGAAGCTCTAAATGTCTTTGGCTTTAGCAGCAGGATTGATGGTGTTCTCATTCACTGGATGAGGGGAAGATTTTGGAGGAAAGAATTTTAGTTGGTTTGTGACATGATGAAATTTGGGTGTCTGTGGTACATCTGAGTAAAGCTGCCTTGTTGACTGTTGTACACATGGGACTGGAGTTCAGGATAATAGAGAAGATCACCACAGGCTCTGTGTGGTATAAGGAAATGAAGGGTCTCCATTGCTGTGAGGGAGTGGGGCCTTTTGGGAGGGGGCCCGGTTTCAACTGAGGCAGGAAGCTAAGGCAGTGCTTTGTGAACATGTTGCGGACACAAGAGAGTTAGTTAACCATAAAATTGGAAGGACCTGAGCACACAGAGAAAAGGATTGATTAAACATAGAATGGTGTAAAGATGAGATGGTGGGAGAGAGTAGAAAGCCAGAAGGGGTACACATTTTGAATGGTCATCTGCCTGAGCAGGACATCATGTATAGTGAATTTACTGCTTGAACTTGCCAAAAAGCATCAGTAACAGATGCCCTTGTTGGATAGGGTGTGCGTGTGGGTTGGGAGAGGCTCTAAGTCATCTCAGGAGTCTGAATAGAGTAGATTTCCAAATCCTAGCCAGTGGTAAAGGGGGAGACTCCAAATATAGCCTGATTGTGTCACCCACACACAAATTGTCTGTGAGCCACAGACTGCTCTTTACACAAACTCTCAGAGTACATTGGAGGCCAGATCTTTGTGTGAGTCCCAGTAGTTTTTAGGAGCCAACAGTAGGTCATAGACCAAATTTATTACTGGAAAACCAGATGAACTTTAAATACCACCTCAGGGTATGTGGCATGCTCTTGGTGCTATGAGCACAACATGCCACAAAACTGAATGTTTTAGGTGGTACTTTATTTCTTCCCTGTGGCATTCAGGTACAATATTTATATGGCCAACTGAGATAAACAGACAAGGCTTTTCACAGATGGAGGAATCAGAGGTTGGGTCCTGGCTGCCTTTGGAGCTAAAAAGAATCAGTATTTGGGGCTTGGCCATAATCCATTTGTGGCAAACCAGTTGGGAAGCCCTGTGTTAGGAGGACACCAAAGTGAGTTAGAGGTAATATTAGATCTGTCCTCAGGGTGCTTGGTGTTTTAGGGAAGGGGACACATCTGTGTGACATATGATTTACCAAGATAATAAGAGGTGATGATTTCCAGAATAAAGATGTTAATACAGTGCTATGGCTGTTAAAAGAAGAAAAAAAATCCCTATGTATTTCTAAAGTCCTTAGATGATAATCCTTTTTTCTTTACTCTTCTGAAGTTCATAGAACAGTAAGTCACAGAGAGATCATGGATATCAAATCCTCAGCATTTCTGATTTGAGGTCAAAGCTGTTGTAAATACCAGGAACTTCTGACAACGCTTAGTGATTTTTGCTTCCATATATTCACATAATTTGCTTTCACAGTATCTCTTACAGAGAAGACAGTATTATGTATCTAAGAAATTATCGTTGTGTAATGTACATTACACAGCAAAATGGACATGTTTTACTCCTTTTTTAACTATAGCATTCTCAGTGTGACATGGTCATATACAAATATTCAATGGGTGTACCTTGCTTTATGAAAAACTATATACCTGCTGACATAGATGTGAATTAATTTTAGTATAGTAAAGTATCTGTAACTTAAATAGCTGCAATTTTAAAATAGAAAATAATGTATTCTCATTATAAAACATTCAGAAGTTATAGAAAAAAATAGAAAATTGTCATAAAGGAAGTAAAAATCAAATATAATTCTACTATTCTGTGGTAGTCATTATTGTCATTTAAGCAAATAGTTCTTTATTTGGTTGACAATACACAATTGACAAAAATACATAAGTAACGTAATATTTACTTATGCATTTGCTTGTTTTGGTTTTGCAAAAATGGGATCCTATTATGCATAATTTGAAAACAACCTTTTCACTTATGTTTTCTTATGAATAAATATATAGTTGATTCATCGTTTAAATCAAAGTTCTGCCTCTTCAGCTATTAAATGGGAGTTAGGAATTAATAAAGAAACATGATGTAGACAGTAAAATTTCTTCTTATTAAAAAAAATGACAGTATTATTTTAATTTGATTTGCAGTGTTTCGTTTGTCTTTTGGAAGTATGTACTGATAAAACAGACATGGTAATATTCTTCAGCTTAAAATTTGATTTCTTGAATAGTCTTTATGTCTATTTTAAATTATTAAAATAATTTGGGGAAAATAATTCACTTGAGTAGGAATTACAATTCTTAAAGGCACTTTATGAAACATTATGAAACATAAGTTCAAATAACATTTTTTGTAGTTACGTTGAGAGAGAGGGGCAGTTATCTGCACAGATTACTTGCACAGTAATCTGTAAGTGTTGGATTATGTTTGGTTTTGCTAAAATTAGGTTACTTGATAATGCAGGGCTATCCTGTGGACTGTTACTGAGCATAGGTAGAAAGAGGTAACTAACATTTAAATAGTTTGCACTGTGTGTCAGAAACTGAATTATGTGCTTAGATTACATTATTTTAATTTTGCAAGCATTTTCTATTTTAGAAATAAACTCCTATATAAAGAATGTAAAACTTAGTTGGAAATATACATAAACTATAGCCCCCACAGTATGTGATTATTTTATCTAACTGTATTTTGTAATATACATGTTAAGTGTATACAATTAGTTTGCTTCATAGGCATATTACTTTATATATAAATGGTATGCTAATTACATTGTTAAATATATTATAGATCTGTATATTGTACATGCACTATTAAACATCATACACATAATATATGTGCATGCAATTTTATCTGTAGATATATATATATATATATAATATATATATATTTATACATCTGTCTGTCTAGATGTGCATGCGTACCCAAACACGCACACACACACACAACTATGTCAAGAGCATCCAGCTTTGTTGTAGGAACTGTAGCCCCTAAAGGGTGTCCCCAGCTCATTTGAGAGGATTTCCAGGGTGGGCTACAGGGCTTCAGGAGGAGATGAAGTGGATTTTTTTGAGTTTTTCCGTGGCTTGTTCTTTTAAGCTTGCTGCTCTGCTCAGCGTGTGGGTTTTCTGCTGTTAAGTATTTTTGAGCATTACACTTGCTCATGATTAAAGACAAAGGAAAAAACAAGTTGTACAGAAGAGCCTACAAATGCCCTGCACTGCTCTTAGCTACCTCAAATTTTCCTTTTGAGGGACAACTATCTCTGAAAATTTGTCTTTGTGCTTCTTTTCGTAGTTAACTTCCACTTCTTACTAATATTGTCATATTTTATTTTTTGACTTGTCAACTTTAGGTGTTGTTAATTGACTGCCTGATATGTTGGTTGAAAATTTAGATTATTTACTATTTTAACCTTCTTGTTCCTCTTGATACAATTGCATCACTATCTTTATTCTTCCTGGTAAATAGAATAAAATACTTAATAGTCACTAGTATACTTAAGCCTTTATTTTTAGATTCACGAATTGTAGTAGCTCTAGTTTCTTTCCTTTGTGAGCTCACACTATTTGAGCTCCTCTTTGTTTCTTTACCTCTCATTCTCTCTTCCATTTCTTAAAATCCGGCAGCTGTGCCTTTACATTTTTCAAGATTGATAACATTTAGTTAGGTAACATTTTAATCTGCAGCCAATTTTTAAACCTTTTGTGCTCTCCCCATAGGTTGTTTATACAAATTGAACACTAATAAACTCCTCTTTCATTGCTATGATGATGTAAGTATCATTTCTTCTACAGCCAAGTAGTGTTCTGTGAATATGTATTTCTTCTTTACGTCAGAGCTCTGGGGCTACTCAAAGGAGACCATCCGCACACAGTGTCCTGTTTTCACTCTCCACCGAATACTCAAAATACTCAAGAAATCCAGCCACATACTGATTTTCTTCATATTTGTAGCATGTTTTTTTGGTTTTTTTTTTTTAAGTACAGATTTTCCACTCAAATCTGTAATCACCTTTCCAGTTTCCTGTAGGGAGAAGAAATATATGCTTATTTTCTGTACTTCTAATATTTATTATATCTATTGCCTGGAGTATATGTCATTCTTCTGTGAAGACAACTGATTTCTTGTTCTAATAAGAGTTGTTTGCTTTATACTTAGATGCTAACTTTTCTATGGAGGTTTTTATTTTCTTTTATTTCTCTTTGCCTTTATATTTCCTCATGTTCTGTTCCTCTATAATGTGCTAAAGCTTTTCAAACTTTCAAACATATCATATTATCTAATTAATAAGGTCCACTTTCCCACTCTCCCATAGCTTCAACATTTTCCTGGAGATCTTCCTTACAAAACTGTTCAGGAGTGGTTACTCTCTAGGTCTGGTGCCCAAATGTCATTCTGGCATTTCCATTCACTGCTTTCCTGCATGGATGTTTTGTTTCCTTTTTATTGGGATTCACTTTATTTTTACTAATGTACCTTCTTGAGTAACTTGCTAAGAAAAAGTGCAGTGTGTACTAATCTGAATTTTGGCCAAGAATGAAATTCCAGATTGAAAAACTTTTGGCTCAGAACTTTAAATGAATTGAACTGTTTCCTTCTAGCATCCTATGATGCTAACTAGTACCAAGTCTGAAAACAATCTAATCATTTTTCCTTTTGTGAGTTTTGGTTTTTAAACTTTTACCAAAAGTCTAGGTGCTAGCATTTTTAAATGAACACTTTAGTAAGCAATTTTATTTTAGAGAATTATGTGCTGTGAAATAAATTGAACCTTTTATTTTTTCTCTTTTTCTGGAACTTCTAGTTTTTTGCTGGTCTTCCTATATTAATCCTCTCTTTCATTTATACTTTCTCTTATTTTTCATGTCTTCATTTCTCCTGAAAATTTTTGTTTTGAGAATATGTCTGATTTCAAAGAGTCCCTGTTTTGTGATATTTCAATGGCCTCTTCTTGTTTAATCAATCTTAATGAATGTAACATGTTTTTTCAAGGGTAATAATTAGATTTTTTGTATTATATTTTGATCCTGGCAGTAATAATTAATCTAGAATCTTGCCTTTATTTTTTTAAAATATTTTTTGCCTTCTGTCATGGTGCAGGATTCTCTTAAATGGCTTCTGATTATTGATGTGATGCTTACTTTTAAGAATGACGCTCAATATTGTTAAAATGGTCATACTGCCTAAGGCAATCTACAGATTTAATGCAATCCCTATCAAATAACCCAGGACATATTTCACAGAATTAGAACAAACCATAATAAAATTTATATGGAACCACTAAAGACCTAGAATTGCCAAAGCATTACTGAAGACAAAGAAAGAGCCTGAAGAAATAACTCTCCCAGACTTCAGACAATCCTATAGAGCTATAGTAATCAAGACAGCATGGTATTGGTACAAAAACAGACATATGGACCAATGGAACAAAATAGAGAGCCGAGAAATGAACCCACAAACTTTTGGTCAACTAATCTTTGACAAAGGAGGCAAGAATATACAATGGAATAAAGACAATTTCTTCAGCAAACAGTGTTGGGAAGACTGGACAGCAGCATGTAAATCAATGAAGCTAGAACACTCCCTTACACCATACACAAAAATAAACTCAAAATGGATCAAAGACTTAAACATAAGACAAGATGCAATAAACCTCCAAGAAGAAAATATAGGCAAAACATTATCTGACATACATCTCAAAAATGTTCTCCTAGGGCAGTCTACCCAAGCAATAGAAATGAAAGCAAGAATAAACAAATGGGACCTAATTAAACTTACAAGCTTCTGCCCAGCAAAGGAAACCATCAGTAAAACAAAAAGACAACCTACAGAATGGGAGAAAATTTTTGCAAACGATGAAACCGACAAAGGCTTGATCTCCAGAATATATAACAAGCTCATATGACATAATAAGACAAAAGCAAACAACCCAATCCAAAAATGGACAAAAGACCTAAACAAGCAATTCTCCAAGGAAGAAATACAAATGATCAATAGGCACATGGAAAAATGCTCAATATCACTAATTATCAGAGAAATGCAAATCAAAACTACAATGAGGTATCACCTCACATCAGTCAGAATGGCCATCTGTCAAATGCTGGAGAGGCTGTGGAGAAAAGGGAACCCTCCTACACTGTTGGTGGGAATACAGTTTGGTGCAGCCAAATAGACTTACCATATGACCCAGGAATCCCACTCCTGGGCATATATCCAGAAGGAACCCTACTTCAAAAAGACACCTGCACCCCAATATTCATAGCAGCACTATTTACAATAGCCAAGACATGGAAACAGCCTAAATGTCCATCGATAGATGACTGGATAAAGAAGATGTGGTATATTTGTACAATGGAATACTATTCAGCCATAAAAATGACAACATAATGCCATTTGCAGCAACATGGATGTCCCTGGAGAATGTCATTCTAGGTGAAGTAAGCCAGAAAGAGAAAGAAAAATACCATATGAGTTCGCTCATATGTGGAATCTAAAAAACAAACAAAAAAAAGAACATAAATACAAAACAGAAACAGACTCATAGACACAGAATACAAACTTGTGATTGCCAAGGGGGAGGGGGATGGGAAGGGATAGACTAGGATTTCAAAATTTGTAGATACTGACAGGCATGTGCAGAATAGATAAACAAGATTATACTGTATAGCACAGGGAAATATATACAAGATCTTGTGGTAGCTCACAGTGAAAAAGAATGTGACAATGAATATATGTATGTTCATGTATAACTGAAAAATTGTGCTCTACACTGGAATTTGACACAACATTGTAAAATGACTATAACTGAATTTAAAAATATTTTTTAAAAAAAGAATGATGCAATATAAAATCTTAGTGGGATCTCTTCTTGTATTAGTTGGGTCTGTCCTCTGGCAAGCGATCTTTTAAATGCCAGAATTCAGGAGGTTTTGCTCCAGGCATCAGCACCTATACTCATGATTAACTGACTGACTTTTTACTTTTCCCAGCATTTAGATCAATTTCTTTAGAAATGGACTTTTTTTTTTCCTCCAAGATCTAAATGCCTGGCTCCTGATCATTCTAAGCTGTGGGAGTAGTATGGTGTAGGGGTGGAAGAGCAATGAAAAGTGGGAGTAAAAGGGTAAACTATGCTGGGTGGATCAGTGAACCCTCACCTGTTAGCCCCTCTTCTCACTGATGCTCTAAATAAATCTTCCCTGCTTTTTTCTAGTCCTATTCTGTGTGTGAATATGCAAAGCAAGTTGGTTGTCTTTGAGCTGTACCGCCTCCATGAAAATTCTAGGCTATGGTTCCCTGTCCTTGCTTCTTTAGTCAGTATTTTCCAATTACTTTTTCTCTTTTATCAATATCCCATTTGGTTTTATTTTTGTGGAAATATAACTTTTTATTTTCCTTTATATTAAATATTTTAGCCAGTGCCCTTTTCCCCTTGCTTTTTCATCCTGCCACCATTCTCTTCCTTAATATGTTCATACACCAGATTATTTTAGTGGCACTAATTGAGGTCAAATAAAAATAAGTGGCACAAAGGACGATATTTATAAGAAGGGATCACATTCTGAACTTTGTAATATTTGTATGGTACTTAGGACCTGACAGGCCTTCAGTAAATGATGAGGTCCAATAACATTTAAAAGGTGCACAGTTTTTGAAAATGAGTACTGTTTTTCCCTTTAAAATAGTTGTGCATTAAAAGCATACACTACTATTTTTTTTCTTTGAGAAGAACCAGTCATAGTACATATATGCTTCTTATTGTTATATGGACTACCCTGTGGTTGGGCATAGTAGATGATAGGTTTTGAATGGAAAGTATGACTTAAAATAATATGTTGAACATCAAAATTAAGATAGTTTAATAATATAAGAAATCACTGTGAGCAAGTCATCTTATAGACATATCTTATTTCAACTACTTCAGTAATTGGACTCTGTGGGACCTCCATATGCAAAAGGATGCATTAAGAGAACTAGTTATATATACTTTTCTCCCTGTTCCTAAAGCAGATTAACAAATGACAGTTTGCATTTGTAGTAATCTCTATGGATAATATTGCTTTCTCAGTTAACACAAGATAAAGTATACATTTTTTTTTATCGAGCATTAAACGATAGTAAAAGCACTATTCTTGGTTTACAACTTTCGTGTATACTGTATCTCAGTGGCATTTTTGCCTAGTGTGTGACATATCTCCCACTGACATTCGTAATGCATGTCAAAATGGCAGTGATGTTTATTACTTTCTTTTGGAACTTACTCTTTACAGAAAAATAAACCCTGGATAAATGATAAATTTGATCTGATGATGAAGGATAAGAGCAGTGATATGTATTGTTTGGAATAATCTATCACAAGACACTGTCAGATAATCCCTAGAGAATGCACTTATACTTTATATATTGTATTTTTCTTCAGAGACAGACATTACGCACTTTGAGATGACAAAAGTAGAGCAAAAGAAAATAGGTTTCTGTATGAAGCAAAGATGAGTGTATTATTACTCACAGAGTGTTATTATAAACTGGAAGACACAGATACACTTTTTTATTTTGAAAGATAAAGGCTAAGAAGGTATTTAGAATTTACACAGTAATGCAGGATGTGAATATAGAAATCACACAAGTTGCCTTAATACTCTTTAACAAATTAAATCAGTTTCCCAAGTTCATTCTGTGCAAACATCTGTTGAATTATTTTGTGTTACATGAGGTTCTTACAGTTCTTTTAATAACCTAAAACCCTTATAGATTTTTAAGAAGCATTAAATAATTGGTATAGAATGGCTTCTGGGTTAATTTTAGTAAATTTTTGTTAGTTTTTAAGAATTTATTTTTGAAAAATTAATCATGCTTTTCTGTAGGAACTTTTGAAAAAAGAAAGAAACAATATCCTAAGCATGCATGTTCACACACACACGTAGAGAACTGCCAAGCTGTTTATTTGGTACATAAATGGGAAAATCAGAGTTGGTACCTGGTGTCACAGGGCCACTTCCCTCTTCTGCTGTTCCCGTACCCCCAGCTATGCCATTCTCCAGTTTTTGACCCAAGATAGAAGATTCCTGTAGGCTGTGCCTTTTGCTCCTTTGCTGACATGAAGTTAATGGATAGTGTAGATCAAAGCTTAGCCCTCTGGGTACCATCTTTTCCATCTCGGAGCCTTAGTCTCCAGAGGTGGATAGAATATCACCAACATCAGCTCAGACTTTCCAAATACTTCCCTCCTTGCTCCGGCTCTTATCTGTCTTCCCACTAGTGCTTCTCTTTCCTCAAACACTTGAGGCTTGTCTACTTATTTCTTCTTGTGACTCAGGCAGAGGAGAAATGATTTGTCTATTATTGGTTTAACATCTTTATCTCATTTGGGGGAGATGGATCATTCTTTTCTCTTGATTGTCTTGCTCAGGACAGAATTATCTCTTATGGTATATTTTGAGCCAAAACATTCTTGCTACTTAAAGCCTGAGCATTTCTCTGGCCTTCTTTTCTATTTCTTTTCCAAGGGTAGAATTAAACATGAGAAGAAAATTCCTGTTCACAGACCAAAACTTGCTTTATTTTCTTTATGTTCGACTCACAATATTAGACATACACAAATAAATGTTAAAAAAATTAGTTCACTATTAGGTCACCTAAAAATTAATGGCATAGTATAGCAGGATCATGAAGATCAAAGACTGGAGAGAAGGATAGTGCTTGTGCTCAGATGCTAGGTTGGTCACATACTAGCTGTGTGGCCTTGGTTCAACTAAGTAGATTACCTGTGCCCTACTGTCTTCATCTATAAAACATGGCCAAGGACTGTACCCACATGTGATGGCTGTGAAGTTTAAAGTGTTTAGAACAGTTCCTGTCTCAATTGTTAGCTATTATAACTAATATTTTAATGACAGTATAACACTATTAAATACAGACACTTTATTATGTTGTTTAATTTTGGTTCTTTCAATAATCCCAAAAGAATAGATGCTATTCCTGTTTTGTAGGTAAGGATACTAAAGCCCAGGAAGTTTCATTAAGTTGTACCAGATCATCCATTTAGCGCTGGGGTAAAGCTAAACTCAAACTCAGTGCTCTGCCTCCAAATCCTTTGTTCTCTCCTCCAATAGTCTTTCTTCTTTTGCTGTTTTCAGGGTCTTCAGTGAAGACTTTAGAGGAAACTGTATAGTATTAGTATAGTGACTGGTGTTATGAAAGACTGGTATTATTTTTATAGAGCATTTCAGTGGTGTACATACGCTATATTCACAACTGGCCTTAAAGATCATTGAACTACGAGATATGATGTGGGAACCAAAAGGGCACTTTCCATAGGAAACCTAATTTCCCTGTATACCTATTCTAGAGATACAGAGGAAAGGGGATGGACCCTGGGATTATCTCAGAGGGAAGTAAGTCCAGTCAGCAGTTATAGTGGATGCTTTGAGCCTTGAAAGGGTAGCATGAGAAAGGTTAGGAGAAGGAACCAAAGGGTGGGAAGGAACATGGGATGTGAAGTTTTCAAACACATTTCAGCTGCTTCGTAATGTGATTTAGGCAAATCGTTATTATAAATAGGTATGAGAGAAGATGAAATGACTTTTAAAAATGAAATAATTCCTGTGAAAGAGTTTACCCATTATAGACCCAACAACTTCAGTCTACAACTAATTATGTTCATTTTTTAAAACCTGAATTTTTGACACAAGATGGACACAACTGTTCTTTGCATTAACAGAGTTATATTAAAAACATTACTGAAATACTCTTCAATTAATTAAATGAGTGATTTTCTCTTTATAGCAGATTAACTGAAGGAGGAGTTATCTTTTTGAGATACTAGATCTTATTTTAATGTGTACTCTTATTCTTTAATAACCCATCTTTATTTTAACTCTGAAGATATTAATTTCCTGATGCCTAGATGACTCTAATGACATGGAAAATGCCTGTCATTTATGTATGCTCAGTATGTTCTATTGGCTGATGTTCCATTTCATACCAATAAGGACCTGCTCTAAGGATGGCATATTCCTCATGCTTTTCCAAAGATATCCCAGTAGAATTGGAGCTTTGAGAATCTGGGATTTTAGGGGTCTTGTTCAGTGGTTCATCCTCCTCTTAGGCTGTGGGTTTAAAAAAGGAAACCTCTGGCAGGTTGAGAATCTGGCCTCTGAGTGGCAGGCTTACCAAAGGGAAATAGGACATAGGAGTTAACCTGAAGGAACTACCAATGACCAAAGCTGTAACAATCTGAACAGAAAACATGGAATTATTTTGTAATTCCAAGTATAAAATTAATATGCATGAGTCAATACTGATATAAATAAATTCAAGCAAATGATTATATATATTCATACATACATACATACATACATATATACATAAAGGAGAAGGGACAGCTGTTTATTACATAAGAATTCCAAAATAATGTAAGAACATCTTTCCATGTCAATCAGTGTTGTTCTACAATATGATTTTTAGTATTTGCCTGGCACACCATTATTTAAATATAGCATAATTTATTTAGAACACACATCTTCAATATTTAAGTTCTCTTCTCTACTTCCCTGATATAAATTATTGCCACTCAGGTCCTTTCACACATATTTTTAGTCCATTATTGATTTCTGTATCAGGAGTTTGTGACTGAAAGCAGCAGAAATGTATACAACTTAGTGGAAGTATAACAATTTATTGAAAGGAAATGAGTAAATTCACAGACAGAAAGGAAGATTTAAAGCCCTAGGTCTTGGAAAGGGGAAATAATAATACTTCACTTCTGGAATGACTAACTTCTGTTATTTCTCAGTTTTTAGGTCTTAGTTTTAGTTTTTTAGTTTTAGCTCGGTGTTAACTCCCTATAGGGAAGGTATCTTGCCAGCTTAGTTTGGGTCATCCATTGGAAGGCAAGTTACCTTGGATGACTCCAGCCAAGACTGCAATGTCAATAGAGAATTAATTCCTCCAAGCACAGTATGACTGCTGAAACCAGAATGAGGGAAAATGGATTTTAGTGGTAAAAACTGTGAAAGCCTTCACTGCATTACCATAGCATAACTTTCTCTAAGTGGAATTTCTATGTCCAGCAGTATATGCATGTAAAATTGTTATATTCATTACTAAATTTACCTCAGGTGAGGATATAAGTGTTATACTTCCTGTAAAAATGAGAGTGTGCTCATTTCCTCATATTCTCACCAATACTTGTTTATCAAATTTCCCAACACAGCGAAAGAAAAGTATTTGCTATTATTATTCAATCAGAATTTCTTTAGTAGTGAATTAACATTGTGTTATATTTATTGGTCATTTGCAACTCTCATTTAATGAATTCTCTGCATATGTTCTTTGTTTATTCCTTGCCTATGTGATTTATAAGTGTTAGTTATTGAATAAAGATACTTACTCCTTTCTTCTGTGTACCTTGAAAATAATTTTGAAGGTTTTTTCTTATTATTTTAAATTGGTTTATGATAATGTTCACCAAATAAACTTTAAAATTTTCTTTTGTCAAATTCAGCACTCTTCTTATTTTATTGGATTTTTTCTTGATATTTTCATAAAAATTCTTTCCTCATCCATATATTATATTAATCACCAAATTTTTTTCTAGTACTTTCATGGCTTTATAGTTTACATTTATGTCTTTAATTTGTTTTGGCATATCTGGTGTAAGGTTGTAATCCAACTCTCTTTTTTCCCTGTGTCTAGTAAGTGATTTGTTTTTCTCCAATCCATACAGATTTAAAAAATCTACAGTCTACACAGCCCAAAAATGTTCTCAAAATTTGTATTATGTATTAGCACTCCTAATTTGTTTGAATAAGAATGACGTTTTTAATCCATATTTTTTGCTTCTCTGTTTAGAAGGCAGATATTATAACCTTCTCTGGTACTACCATCATCTCTATAAATTTTCTCCATGAACTGCTCTTTAAAAGGTTAGAAATGTCATGTATATATGTATCCTATTTTAAAAGGCTACAATCATTGGAATCTTTTCTTTGGGAATTTGTTCTTTGAATAACCAAGGTTTGTTTTTTTTTCTGTAATATGAATGGAGTTAAAAATTGAATTTCAAATAATTCTTACTGGATTTGTGGCCCCAAAGCAGTGAAAGTGAGGATGATGGATGAGGATGCTAGTCTCCAGGGATAATTGCTGTATTGAATTATAGGAATATATTCCATGATATCTCAGCTTTAGTTATCAAGACTAACTATCTTATCTGCCTTACAATGATTGTTTAGGAAAGACTGTTCTGGCAAATGGCTGTCATTAAAATATTCAGTGCAAATTTAATTTCCTTTGCTGAATAGAAAATTCATGTAATACTGCATCTTATTTTGTAGATAGTGATTTTTGAGGGAAATAGTGCTGAATGGAGAATAAACATTGTTATCTCTTATTATGTAGTTAAATCAAACAAATAATCAAAAGCTGATACAGAAAAACAATGGGATAAATTGTATTTAATGATGATGATGATTTCATTTTGTTATTTGGGCATTTTTCATCCCTATGGAGCTTAATATAATTTTCTTTAGTATTTATTAAATCTAAAAAGGTTGATAGAATTGTATTACAATGCACCAGTTATTCAGGACTAAAACCAAATCTGAATGTACTTGACTACATCAAATTATCTATTTTAATGTGTTTCATCAAATAGCAAAGTCATACAACATGTATTTAGGACCAGAGTTGGCCATCTTTAAGATGTGTTTCCCAGCTCTCTTAAAATCCTAGTACAACTCACTAGCTATGTAATCTTGGACAATTAACCCTAGCCTTTGGAACCAGCTCACCTTTCACTTGGGTATCTTCTCTCCCTTGTATAAAAGGCAGGTATGTCCTTATTCCTTTAATCCTTTGTGTCTTTTAATTCCTGTCTCCTAATAAATTTAGATGTCTGAGAATTATCCGAATTCATTCCCAAATTTTTAATCAGATGTAGTTGAAAGTACACTGGGCTTAGAGTCATAAGCCCTGAATTTCAGTCCTGTCTCCTGTTATTTATCAGTTGTTTAATATTAAGTAAATCACATAATCAGATTTTGCTGCAGGATTATGAGTAGGACTACATTGGACAATTGAAAACAATTTTAGTGGTTTTCAAACTTGAGGGAGTGAGGAGAAATGCCTAGGGCTAGTGGAGGCATTGGGTAGGGAGGGAGATGACACAAAAGGTCACTGTGGCTTTTTTCTGAAAGCAGTCAAATTTATTTGAGCCCCATATGTCAAGCAACGAAGATACTGGGTGTTTAGAAAAATATATGGTACTGTAGACTTCTGATAATTGTATCATTAAACCTATATAATCTAACACAAATAAAATTGCTTTTAATATAATTGTGTAATTGGATTATTTTACTCATACTATACTGTTAGACTTGACTTAATGTCTTATCCAGTCAAGTAGTTTATGAGTTATTTAAGGGTCAGAAATACAGGTTGGATTGTATTATGCATTGTTATTTCTTGATGTTACCCACATCTAGCAAATCTTTATCTGAAATAATGTTCCTTTCCTAATACCACTTAATTCCTTTTCAAATACCATTAAATTCCTTTTATGTGAACATTTGCATTAATCATCGTTAGTGGCACCCCTGGACTAGATTTTTCACATGTCTTGATTTGCAGTGTTTTCATTCTCAGCTTAGCATGTGCAAAAAGCTGAAAGCCCTCTTAGTCTTTAAGCATTTTAATGAAAAGTATGAGAACCACATTACCCATGCCTGTCTCTTACTTTCTTTGGGACCTTGGGCAAGTTAATTTCTCTGACCTTCAATTTTATCATCTATAAAATCAGGAGTGTAATACCCTTTTTTAAAATAACTTTTATTAGAGTTAAATATTAAAATGTCTGTGTAGAATTCAGTCAGGTGCTCAGCACATGGCAAGCCTTCATATTGTTACTGTTAATAAGAATCTATATTTTTAATTGTTTCTTAAAAATATTTTTTTTCATCTTATAAGCTTGGGATTCCTGCTTAAACCCAATTTATTCTACCACAAATCCTGTCAAAATAAAGGTGACTTCAACATTAACACCTCACTCCATCTTACAGACCCTTGACTTGTTCTGCTTCAGTGAGCTTTACTTTTTTACTCCAAGCCCACAGTTGTGCCCTGGTGTTTTGTTTTATGTGGCCAGGGAAATTCGAGTGCTTGAGTTAGGGAAATGCTTGGTAACTCTTGATTGACTTTCCCTTGATATCAAAGTGCTCTCCCTGCCTGTTCCTTTATCTTATTCCTCATGCTGTTCCTTTGCCCACTTTGTGGCTCAGAAGAACACGTGGGCATCTTCTATTAATTAATGCAGTAGAAATTGTGGCCCCTCTGTCCATGTCACTTCAGGCTCTTTTGGTTGATTGTGACAGAAACCCATCTCAAGCTAGCTTATGTCAAAACTCATTTCACAGTAGCTTAGTTTTACCTAAAAGATAGGAAATCATTGGTCAATGTAATTGAAAAGCCCACGTGCCAGTTCTGGATTTAGGGATGGTTGGATCTGAGAGGTTCAAGTGATGCTATCATGTTTTCTTTGTTTCTCTTCAATGTTTTGTCTCTCTCTCTCTCTTTTTGCCTTTCAATCTAATTCAGTCTTTTGGCTCTTTGTCTCAGTTAGGTTTTATTCTCAAATATGTGCTAGTTGGAAGTTCTGGCCCCTGCATTGCTCACTAAATCTTGTACAAAATTCCCAATCCCCAGGGCCTTCTTTTGGGTACTCTGATGTATCACTGCGTCTCTTGTGACTGGGCCTTTGCGTTGCACTAACCCAACTTAAAGTCACTTGCCTTTGAAAGTGGAGCACTGTATCAATCAGACTAATAGAAGTTATTTTCCAAATAATGATTTTTCCTGTTATCATTAATATAACATAAAAAATACTACAGAAGCTTCCAGGTTGGTGAGCCAGTGCATCCATGTGTCAGGCCTCAAACTCCATGGACAGGAGGCCCTGCGTTCAGGACCTTGATGTGTGTGTTTCTCCATCTAGCAGTTCATTCATATCTGTGTTAAAATCACTTATAATAAACCAGTAATCTAATAAGTGAAAGAAAAGAAAATGCCATATAAAATATTAGAATTTGAGTTTTCTTTTGGAGCGATCTTTTTTGAATGAACAATTTTTAAGACTAATTCCTGTGTTTACTTCATATGTCAGCTCACTCATCATTTCCTCAGGAAAGTTTTATCTGGCCCTTCATTCTAAGTCAGGTTCTTTTGTTATTCTCTACTTCATAAAATCTAGACCATTGTTTCTGTTTTTCTTAGGACATTATGTCAGTTTGTAATTCTACATTTCTTGATACAACTTTTGATTGATGTCTCTCTTCCTCATTGTAAACTCAGAGCAGGGCCTCTGTCTCTTTTTACTCATTGCTGTCTCCAGCCTATCACAATGTCCGGTTCATAATGATAAATAATGATAAGTGATTTTTGAGTGTCTGAATATAAAATGTTATTAAGTGAGAGAGCTGGTATTTAAAATCAGATCTGACTCTGAAACCACTGTTCTGTGGTAACAGTATTTTTTAGCTTATTAGAGTAATAAATTACCATACTGAATCGTCAGTACTTGTCCTAGATATACTTAAAAGCAATATATGAATCCTTAGCCTTTCCAGTTTAATCAGACTATTTTCATAATTTGTAATATTAATGAAATGGGGAATTGTGGTGAGAGATGGTGGGTGCATGCGGAGAATTTTGGAGGATGAGATGTTATGGGCAGACACTATGGCCAACTGCCTGCCTGGCTTTGGTAGGCCAGAGGGCAGAACGCAGCTCCTGGTTCCAGTACTGGGAGGACTCAGGCAAGAGGCAGTGAGCGTGGCATGGACCACTGACTTGTCTCCTCTCTGGGCCCAGTGTCCCAAGTCCCAAGTAGCAAAGTGAGTCAATGACAATGAACTGGTTCCAGGGGAAGGATATAAGCATATTATGGAAACACATGGGTGGATTTTATGTTGTTTGCAATTGTACCCAAAAATATCTCCAAGAGAAGCAGAGGGGGATTCTGTATTAAAAAGTGAGTTAACTGCAGACAGAATTTAATATTTGTTCTCATTCTCTCTCTCTCTCTCCTTCTTTCCCCTCTCTTCTATTCCTATCTTTCTGTTCCTTCTCCCCACCCCCCTGTCCCTGCTATGACTCCTTATACTTTACTACAAAAGTATTAAGTAATATGACCCCAAATTAATATCATAGGTTAGATTTGCTTCTTTGCCTCTATTCTTACTCAGAGTTTCCCCAGAATAAAAGATACTTGGTTGCCAGGTGGATAATTATATTACTTTAAAGTGACTCTTTGAGCATCCTGAGGTTGCCTATTAACTAGAGATTCTGACTGGGCTGCAGGATTTGTTGCTACCAATGTGTGAGGCAGTTTTTCTGATAAGCCTGATATAAGGCTGAGCTCCTCTTTCACAGTCTCTGTGATGCATACCCAAACCTAAAAATGGAGTGGTCAGGTTGAGCCTGCCCTTAGATTTAAATTATATATCTCAGTATCTTGTTTATTTATTGCCTGATTAGAAAGGATGAAATCTTGTAACCCAAGCACAAGTCACTTCACAAGATTGCAGTCAACTAACCTAATTATGGTTTCATTTTATTCTGAAATGTACATATTCTTCCCATCTGTTAGGCACACATCTCTTTTAGAGGTTTAAATCATATTTGGTCTGTTTCTCATGGTTTTGTCTGATTCTTTACCATAAACTTTCATAGTCATACTAAAGAGACCTAGAAAGCATCTAGAGTTAATTCTAATTTAGTGAGAAAAAGTCATTTTAATGTGTTATTTTTAGAAATATGCCAGATGATAAAATCTGTCCAAAATTTGACCTTTTACCCAATTTTCTTATCCCATTAACTAGAAAGAACCTTGAAGTTCTCTCATTAATTAAATTTCTTAAAGAATATGATAAAATTTATCATTGTAATCTGAAGTTTTACCTGAGGAAAAAGAAAAACTCAAATGTACTTTTTTGCATAAGACCCTTTATAAATGTTATATACTATATTGTTACTCATAATATTGTTATAGAGATAAGATTTTTCATACCTCCTACTTCTAGCAGTATGTTTAGAAGTTTGAATTCTATAATTACACACTTTCTTAATCATGCTCTTCTTGCATATTCCAGTGCTACCAGAACTGTTTACCTTGAACTCCATTTGTGATCTGTAACCTGGAAAAACACAAATAGTGGGATTCCCTTTAATTCCAACCTATACTAAGGGAGCTCTATTCAGTATGTGTGGCTGGGGAAAGAATATCAATAGCTGGGAAGGGAACTGAGTAGAAGGAAGAAGCATTTACAAGTATCTGAATGCATATGATTGAGTCAAAGAGGGCATGTGGGTTCAAGTAATTATTAGAGAAGTGCATAATCTACGATCATATCCCACAAGGTCTGAAATAGCATGTGGGTCTAATGCCAGAAAAGTGCAAGCTATTAGTGGATTAAGATTGTTTCTAGGCAATTTTGGATTAAAAAAAAAAAAATCCTTCCCTCAAAGTGAAGCCATACTGATTAAACCTTAAGTTGGCAACAGGAAGTCTTTTTTCAGTCTCTCTCCCAGCCTACAACACGCATACACACACCCTGGCCAAGATCCTTGTTGGAGAGGCTATGGTGGATCATCATTGTTTAAGTCTTCTAGATTCTTCAGAGTTGAAATATCTATGCTCATATACACCCACTTACAGAATTTTCTCTCACTAATGTGGTATATAAGTTCTTGGCACATAGTCCATGCATTGTTTTATAATCAAAGTCTCTGTTGACTTTTTAACAAAGACCCCATATAAAAACAAAACCTATTCCTGCTTCAGAAACTAAGGGAAAACTTTTGTGGAAAGAGAAAAATGGCTGTATGTGCAGAGAAAAGTTTAAAAAGAAAAGGCTCAAATTGAAAGAAGCAGAAAACAATGAATTAAAAAGATTCCATGGATCAGAAAGGATAAAAAATAAATTCCGAGGAATAGGAGACTGTGCAAATCCAAATGTTCAGGACACTACTTATCCACAATTTCAGTAATCTTGATCCCTGGACTTTTTTTTTTCTTTTTTGTAAAGCTACTTTTAAAATGAAGTATAACGTGCATTCAGAACAGCAGAACACAAAGTTTTAGCTAATTCCTCGTGTCCCCTCCTAATTTCCATTCCCTCCCTTCTCCTCAGCACTAGCAACTAGCCTTCCATCAAACACTGCAGTCACATTTGCCTGTGTTCACAATGTGTATAAATACCTACAGTAGGTATGCTTTTGTGTCTGGCTTCTCCTCAAGAATATGTTTGTGAGATTCTTCCATATTGTATGTAACTATAGTATGCGCATTTCTATTGCCGTTTAGAATTTTATTATATGAATAAACTAGAATTTATTTTTCTATTCCACTGTTGTTACATATTTATACATTAGTCATTGAGTCTTCGCCAATTTTATTTTAGTCTTAGACTTGTAATTATATATATTAAAATGGTCACTCTCATTTCTTTTACTGAAGAATCTACAGTCAATTGTTGGTTGGATGAAGCTCTTAATAGATTCCTCAAGAGGGATGTGAGGTACAGAATTATCTAAATTCTTATATGTTTAAAATTGCTTTTCTATAGCCTTGATTTTTGAAGGACAGTTTGGCCACATTTACAATTTTTAGTTCATACTTACTTTTATTAAACTTTTTTTTAACATGTTGCAACATTGATATTTTTCATTTTTTTTTAAAAAAGGGAAATGCCACTATACCCTCTCTCTCTCTCTCTCTTTTTTCCTTTGTAAGTTATTTCATCTTTTTACCTTGGGACCTTGAAGATTTTTTAAAGAGCTCTAGTAGTTTTACTAGGATATGTCTCAGATTTGGTATTCCGGGTTAATATTTCCCAATTGTCACTGGACTCTTTCCTATATGTAGGCTTGAGCCTTCTTAAAATTTATGGAATGTTGTCTTGAAGTTCAGTTTTAAATATTATTTTTGTTTCATTGTTTTATTTTAATTCTATAGACACTATAATTTTGTGAATGTTCTCTCTTCTTTCCCTGTCTTCCATTTCCCTCACTTTCTTTGAAATTTTCTACTAACTTCTTTCTCATTTTTATCCCCTTGGTTTTTTTTCTACCTTTTTTCAGTACCCCTCAATAAATTTTAATTTGAATCTGTTTTCCCTTATTTTTCATTTCTGGGATAATTTTGTCTTGTCTTTCATTTCCTTCTTGAGTTCAGAGAAATCTTTTTTATTTCTTCCCTTTTTTGTCCATTTCTGTTTTTAACTTTTGAACTTCCAATTCAAGATGCTTTCCCTTCAAGTGCTTCTTTGAGTGTCCACAAGTTGAGTTGAATTGTGTCATACAGTTTTCTTCCAGTTCATGGTTGTTTTTGAAGGGGAATTTTCATCAGCTGAGAGATGACCAATCTTTTCCCCTAATTTTGGGGGGATATTAATCCTGTATGTATTAATTTTTTCTTCTGTTCATTTTTGTTGATTTCAGGTTGTTTCCCAGATTCCTAATTCACGAATGCCCCTCTCTTTCTGTATATAAAAGCTGGTTTCTTTAGTGCATTTAAAAAAATTTTTAGGCAGATCTATGTGTCCTCCAATTTTTGATTCCTTTTGTGTTGTAGGATCCTAAGTTTTTCGACTTGTATTTTTTCCTTTTCACTGTTCATCTGCCAGGGGCCACATCTCCCTCTCTTTTTGGCTTTTTCTTCCCAGAAATTATACCTTTTGAAGATAATGCCTTAATGTTGCATATTTTTCAGATTCCTTCCCCTAAAACCCCAGTCCTCTCCCAGGGAGTGATTTTCTTATTTTATCATGTAGGATGGACTTGTTCTTTCTGTAGATGGATATGCCTGCTAGCATCCTCTTTCCTCACGGTTTTTCTTAGCTTGCCCTTGCTCTCCAAGAGAAATATTACAGCCATGGGGAGGTGTAAGAGGTTGTTTGCTGTAATCTGGCATTTAAAAAATTTACTTATGGTGATTTTTAAGTTTGGATGATTATGACGAAGGCTTGATTTTTGTAGTTTCTTCTTTTTTGTGCTCTTCTGTATTATTTTTGGTGAAATTTTGTGAAATGCTCTTATTATTCTTGAAAAATATGAAGTGTATATTTTGAAGCATTGTGCAGAAGAAACCTTAGAATTGTTATATCTACCCAGTGAATAAAACTGATTAATATCCTGGATGTTCCTTTTCAATTGTTTTTGTGAAAACTTTTTTACTTTTTGTTTAGAATTTGGTACTAAAGTCCGCCTACATTATTCTAGCCAGGTCAGGTTTCTTTTTGGTGTTTGCATGGTGTAGATCTTTTCTTTTTTCTTTTATCTTTCCTTTTTTTTTTTTTTTTTTTTTTTTTACCATTTTTGTTTTCATGTATTTTAGTTTTGTGTCTTGAACAGCATATACTTGAATTTTGCTTTTATTTTCTGTCTGGCCACCCATGTACTGGGCTAAACTTTACTTTCTGATTATTTTCTTTTTACATGTCTCTCTTATTTTATATCCCTTTTTTTTTCTTTTTTTAGAACTAATTTTTTTTTCATTTTTTTCCCTACCAGCTTGGTAATGTTTAGTGGACATATTAGATATTACTCCCTGAATCCTTTTCTCATCAGATTCTAGTACAAATTAGTATTTTTGCCTTTTCCCACGATCTGAGAATTTTATTTATTCCCTTTACATATTTACTATTCCACTCTTGTCAAATATCATCATTTATATATATATTTTAAAATCTATAAACCTTCATATTATCATTAATACAATTAATTTTTAGATATACTTAAATATTTACCTATTTCATTTCTCATCATTACTTCATAAATCCTTGAGATTCCTTTTGAAATCATTTTCCTTCTAACTCAAAGTTTTAAAAAAATTTCGTTCAATGTAAATCTACTCATAAAAAATTCTCTCAGATGTGTTTGTCTGAAAATGCCTTTATTTTACCTCCAGTTTTGAAAGATACTTTTGCTGAGTACACTGTTCTAGGATGGCAAATAAATTCTTTCAACACTTTTAAACTACTATGCCCTCATCTTTGGCTTCCTTTGTTCTGTTGAGAAATTAGCTGTAATTCTTACTATTCCTCCCTTGAATACAATGTATCTGTATTTCCTTCTGTCTGCTTTAAAGATTTTCTCTTTGATTTTCAGCAGTTACATTGTGGTATACATAAGTATGGTTTTCTACTGCATGTGGGTTGTTGTTTTTTGAATTTGTGACTTGATATTGTTTATCAGTTTGGAAAATTCTCAGCCATTATCTCTTCAAATATTGCTTCTTCACCACTTTCTCTCTATTCCTGTGATGCCAGTTTACATTTTTTATAATTTATATAATTTATAATTTACCTTTTATTCATTTTGTCTCTTACATTCTTTTCCATATATTTAACCTCTTCCTATGTCAGTCAGGTCATTTCCTTTGGATCCACCTTCCAGTTCACAAATTAACATCTGAGACTGATTTCTTCATCATCTGCTTTCTTGGTGGGTAAATTTTTAATGTCCATCATTTCTCTTGGGTTTTGGTCACATTATCTTCAGTTTCATTTGCCTGTTTTTATTTGCTTTTTTGTTTGTTTGTTTTTTGAGTATCAGAGAATGTTTCCTTAAAAAATGGAAGTCTAACTTGAGGTCTGAGAGTGATATCTTTTTTTCCAAATAGGATTTTTCAAAGACATCTTGAAGGCAGCTATGCTAGGAGCACTGTCAATTGCCTATCACCTTATTCCAATCAGTGATTGGGAAAATTCAAAATTTAGCTCTGGTCTTTGGAAGGTCAAGTCTATTTGTAATTTACTCTCATTCCTCAGGCTCTCAATGCAAAGCCTGGAGTGTGTACAGAACCCATCCTTCTGCTGGGTCCAATTTTAGTCCTTCTAGTCTGAATTTCTTAGCCTCCTTTATCAAGATTATGTGACAAGCGGCCAAATCATCAGGAGAAAATGAACTTCAAATGCCAGGCTCGTCTCTATGTGTCTTTCTTCTTTTGGATCTTGACTTCATTATTCTTCACTAGATTTTAAACATTCTGATGGTTTCAAAGGCATCTTCTAAAAATGTTTTCGCCATATTTTCTATTTGTTTTCAACTGGAGGGCTCTTCCATGTTTCTTCATTCATCATTACTGGAAGTCATCTGCCTTGAGAAATATGTGTGGGCTTAACTTTTTATATTTACACGTAGGGTATACCATCTATTGAATAACTTAAAATAGTACACTTTGTTGAAAATTGTGATATATTTTGTTGAATTGTGTTTTTCCCCCCCAGAAATTTCAGTGCCTTCAGTGTCTGTTAAAGTCCAACTCTTTTACTGGTCTTCTGGATCCTTCATGGTCTTCTGCTGTTCACCTTTCCAGCCTTTCCATCCTTACCTACCCGTACCTTCTGTTTATGCATTTTCACTTGCATTTGGATTTCATATTTCCATACTCTCTCTGTCTTTAAAAATATCTGCAGTACCAGATTTTGATTTTCCCAGAGTGCAAATTCTTTTTATATTAATGCATGCTGTTTGCTACCATCTTATTCAAATGCCATTTTCTGTCTATAAGACTGTGATCCCCTGCAGCTTGAAACTAATTGGTCTGTATTCCTAGAACAAGCCTAATTATTCTGTCAAGATAGGTCCCTATCAGATACTTTGCTCCTTCCTAGTTATGTCACTCTGCTGAAAATTGTCTGGCTGTGGATGAGGGTCTTCATTCCAGTGTATGTGCCTGTTAGTGTTGCAGGAACACTCAGACAGGGATGAGGAAACCTTCAGGCAGAGAGATTCAGCTAATTTTGACCAGAAGACAAATCTTTAAAATCAGTGAAACACAGGTTATCTTGAATTATTGCTGCCTAATCTTTGATTTTGTTATGAATACAGAGTAAATTTGGCATATGTATGCATGGCTAGAAGTCAAAAGATAGAAGTTGAATCAGGGTCTCTGAAAGGTATTATTAAAATATAAATGTGTAATGGCTTAAAAATCATATTTACACAGTGTTGGTCATTGTAAATCAGTAGGTGCATTTTTAGAGTCACTAAATCTTTAACACTCATTATCATTCCATAGTGCAAAAATGAATAATGTTTCTAGCTTGCCTCGTGTAGGATTTACCACCTACTGATTGAATTAGGGAAATAAAATTCCTAGGTAAGTTCATGCACAACCATATAAATTATAAAGTTATTTTATACCATTTCTACCTCAGAGGAATATATTGACTCCATTCCATGAATGAGATATGAACAACACATCGACTTTTGGGAAGGCCATTTGTTCACTAAATACTCATTTATAGAGTGCCAGTTATGTGTAAGATGCTATGCTGGAGAGACAAAAGTGAATAATATTCTATACTTGTCTTCAAATGGCTTGTAGTTGAATGGAAGGACTATGCTATGACACAATTACAATATTTTGTAATAAGTACAGTTCTACATTAGTATCGGGGTGGCACAAAGAAAGAGGTAATGTGACCTGGCTGTTTATTTAGAGAAGTAGTCAAAGATGAAATTGAAGAGACAGGCTGGAGTTACTCCCTTGGATGGGCTGGTGTCATAGGAGTTTAAACTTTACTCTGTGGACAGTAGGAAGTCATTTGATGGTAAGACGTAGAGGAGTGATATATGATTTTCCAAACCTTTTAGTAATGTCATTTTATGTGGGGAAGGGAGACATGTTAGGGGCTGCAGCAACCTCTTGTAGAAAAGGACGGAGACCTATAAGGAAGGAGCAAGTAAATGCAGAAGGGAGAATTAATTTTTAAAATGTGGTTTAAGAACTATTAGAATGATGTGAAATTGCAGACCTGCAAATGAAAAGTAGTGCCATTAATCATGGTCATTAATTGAGAAAGTGAAACTGATTTGGGTGAAAGATAAGGAAAAAATGTCTGGTATTAGGCAGTGAGGCACATATGGAACATCTAGGTAGAATTAGATGAAGTCAGCAAAGATATAGGGTAAATCTCAGCCATGGACAAAAACACTACAGTCACACATGCAGAATGAAAAAAGACAAGTGTAGTTACGGACTCTGGAGAAGCTCAGTGTTTAAGGGACAGGTCTATAAATGTAGACTTCTGATGAATAAACTAAATATAGTGGCAATACCTGGAAAGGCCAGAGAAATTTATGGCTAACATTAGATCATTGGTCATAAATGAGACTTTGGTAAATGTTGAAAAAATATGAAAAATTTTGCATTCTGATGATTACCTTAAGTGTTGATACTGAGATACACAACAAATGAGTAAGAGGCAAAGGCATTGTGTTGTGCAAATTTGACGGACTGACTTGTTATCTTACCCTGTGTTATCCAAGCCCACTTCTAAAGAACTGATAGTCTTTGGAGATGGAACTCCTACAGTCAAAGGCAATCTTTTACATTAAACAGAGTGCGTATAAACATGCAGAAAGTATTTGGAATTAATTTCAGCTGAACAGATCGTATTCCATCATTCCCTAATTTGACACCTACAGCCTTAAAAGAACCTCAGCACAATTCCTAGAAATTGAGTGGCTTCCCATTTTAGGTCTTTTTTTAGAAGTTGGATACAAAATAAAACCCTGATTGTATTTGGGAGAGATAACTTGTTATGTGGGATTATGTATCAGGAATCTTACAAAGATAAAAAATAAACAAGTACATGTAAAATTATGTGATTATATCAAATCATTATGATTCTAATAAACAAATCATTTGAGCTGTTTTGTTGTCTTAAGTCTAGCCATATGGCAGAATAAAACACTATGTCAATGCAACAATACATGTGAACTGTCTTTGTAAACTTTGTAATGTCATAATTATAAGTACTGTTTTTATTACTAATAGAAACATAGTTAACAGTGTTACTTAGTGGGTGATGGTAGCTAGTATGTATAAATGTAGTCACTCACTCCCTATTCTTTACTTCTGAGGATCACAATTCATTAACGGCAGTTTCTCTTCAGGTACCTGTAAGTTCCTTGAGATCAGGGAATACCTCCCATATCTCTGTACTCCCACTCAACTAGTTCACTACTTGTACATTAATACATTTTTCCTGTATGTAATAGAGAAATTAACAGAAACCATGTAACTGTTCTGTAAGTTTCTGCCCTATTTCTACACAATGAGTGGGGGAAAAAACTAAAAAGGATTCATTATGAATATTCATTCATCTTCTATATACTCTTAGGAAACTTCAATGAAACTGACAGTTTTAAATAATCCCAACTAAAAAAAAAATAGCAGGTTTAATAAGTTATAGATCAGGGGTAGGGATAGAAAAGTGGCAGTCCATAGATGTATTTAGTTTGTCCCTCCCAATGTGACGTTTTTCCAAAATTAAATAATTATTATATAAATTTGTTATCAACATTTACAGTCAATTCTAATTCCCCTAACAAATGTATTATTCTCCTTCCTTCTTTTCCAACCACACTGACCTCCTTTTTGGTTGGAACACACCATGTTCACTCCATCCTTCAGGTCTCTGAACTGGCTTTTCCCTCTGCCTGAAATACTGTTCTCCTAAACAGCTTCATTGTCAAATCCATCACTGCCTTCAAGTCTTTGCTCAAATGTCATCTAGGCTTACCCAGACCACTGTATATAAAATTTCACAACCATCCTCACAACACACTCTTCTCCTGTCCTGTAAGCTCCCGGTCTCTCTTACTCTGCTCTTTTTCTTCCTGTCTATAGAAGTATTTGTATTCTAACATTATATGTGATTTACCTATTGCTTATGTTTATTATGTATTTTATGTCTTCCCAATATATTGTAAGCCACACGTGGGCTGGGATATTTGTTTTTCTGTTTGCTTGCTAGTATATTTCAGACAGTGGGAATAGTGCCTGATAAATTAGGAGTATCAACACATATTTATTGAATGACTCAGTAAAAACCTCAAATAGATGGCTCCTTTAAAAAAATGTACTATATTTTAAGATTGGGATTGCATTCACACTAGATTCCCTCCGTTGTTTGGGACTTAGTGCCAACTGATACTTAAACAAGATATGCATGCATTCCTCAGTCTCTATAGTTATCACCACCCCAGTTGTCTTCCCAGGACTACTTATATACATTGAAATTAATCTTAATATCTCTGCTTTCATTTTTGTTATAGTAGAGGGAAAAGTTAATTATGTTTTGTACTCATATCTTTACCAAAAGAGGGAACATGGGATTAAGAGAGAACAAGAAAGTTGTATGCTTATTAAAAAGTGGAGGCAAGCATTCTTCTATGTTGAAGTGAAGAATTTATCTATGAATTAAATATAAAAATGTATATCTTTCAGTGCCTGCTTAATTAATTCATTTGAATTATCTTCCTGGCTTTTGAATGTCTGACCCTGCTCTACGTAGTCAAAGCTGCAACCTTATTTACAATTCAAAGAGAAGGACCACTGAAGCATGTTTTAATAAAAAGAAGATAAATATTGCAGAAGAGCATCTTGATAGCAAATACCTTTAGCAATGCAGAGTGGAAGTTAGTTATTTTACTGTGGAGCCTCATAACATTATGTCACCAAGAGACAAGCAGATCATTCCTGTGGATATCAATAGCCACGAAAACTTCAGCAGCTGAGATGGTTATCACTTTAGGTGTAAGCTTGCATTTGTATGTGTACATGTAAAACAAACAGATGTCAATCAGTTGGAGCAGAAGTATTAGGCATTTCCCCTTAGCCACTGATGAGAATAACTCAACCTTGCTACAGCAAAGTTTTGCATTGCTTTTGAAGGATGGAAACAGATAAAAACAGTGAGGAGAGATGTCAGTAGTTACCTATACTTTCTATCCCCAAAGCTAATCCAAAAATCCTTGACATTTACTCAGAGAAATGCCATAATTCTAATAAATTTAAGTTGATTTGTTGAATTAGGAAATGGATTGAAAACAGGACCCACCATTTTCAAAAGCTGCTCCATTTATTGGCTTCTGCATAAAGCCTTGCCTAGCACTGCTTCAGTGTTTGATGCTATGATAGAAATGGTCACTCGTGTCAGCATCATGGTAGACTTTCATGAATTCCATGTGCTTTCTTCTACCTGTGTCTCCATTTCATTCACCCTCCTTTTGAATATTTTTGACTTTGCAACACTTTCCTGTGATGATAACAGTGTTGAACAGAAATTCTTCACTTTAAAACACAAGTTTATTGATGTTGTCATAGTGTGATTTTTGTAAATGAAGGAAGAATCAGAGTACTATTGTAATGGTTACTTTAGTTGGAGATTACAAACAGTAATAGGTTATCTTGACTTGGTAATGAGCAGAGAAAATGAGACATTACCAAATATCTCAGTGTGTGTGGTCTTATCTACATCAGTTTGAAATTTGAGCATCTTTGCACAAAAACAAAACGACTCAGATGTCTCAGTGGCTTAAAACAGAAAAACAAATATCTCACATATACTACTTGGCCTTTGTGGGTCATGAAAGGGGCTCTACTCATCATAATCACTTCAGAATACAGGCTGATGAAGAAGTGCTTGTCACGTGCTTTCGCAGTATTGAAGGAACCAAAGAATTGGCACTGGCTTGTTCCCTGAAATGCCACATGTGGCTTCTGCTCACATTTCACTGGTCAGGTAAATCACATGGCCACACCCAGGTTCAAGAGGGCAGAGATGTGTAATCCTATCCCATATTGTTTCTCTATCATACATATATTTAATATCATGCTTTCCTAAATGTTAAAAATAATCTCAGTTCCTTACAGAAAAATTTCAAAATGCAGAATTGAGTACAAAATAAATAGCATACAGAGTAGTTATAGTTACTATTAATATTTTGACAGTCTTTTAGTTGCACATGCATATGTGTTTGCAGGTATGTTATATGTATGTCTTCTATATTAGTGGATACTTTTGTATGTCTATAAATACTCTTTGTGGATGTAATTTTTAATAGCCAAAACATGTCCCATCACTTGGATGTATGGTATCCTGTAATTCAATTAACTAATCCCTTTTTATTAGAATTTAGGTGTTTCTAGTACTTAACTATAATAAATGATGCTCCATGGAATATCTTTATATACATCTTGGCACATTAATATGAATATTTTCTTAGAATGTATGTTTAAAAATAGGCTTACTAATTGGTATTTTGTACTTGTTTGTTTCTTAATATGTTTGATACATATCATCAAATTTCCCTCTAGAAAGTTTATGTAAAATTTTGGCATAGGCTTATTCCCAGAAATGCCACATGTGGCTTCTGCTGACATTTCACTGGTCAGGTAAATCATATGGTGAATTGGTAAACTATATTTTCAAATGAAAAAA
The DNA here is from genome assembly GCF_036321535.1 of Camelus dromedarius. Taxonomy (NCBI): domain Eukaryota; kingdom Metazoa; phylum Chordata; class Mammalia; order Artiodactyla; family Camelidae; genus Camelus; species Camelus dromedarius. The sequence continues at coordinate 62,150,584 of NC_087439.1, read as the reverse complement.
TTGATGAGGTACTCTCATACACTGCAAGTAGTGTATGGTTTAACATTGAACTCTACTCCATCTGGAATTAATTTGGGGGCAGGATAAGATGCAATCTACCTTTTCTTCCCAGATTGTTAAGCCAGTTTTCACAACAACTTTCATTGATTAATCTACATTGAGTCTTCTGTAGACTCAGTCACCATCGTGCTACCGTGTACAAGATCTTAATAAAGCAACTTATTGGCGTAGTTAAGAAAATGTTCTTAATTGACTTGGTTGTAGTATTTTGTAGCTTATAGCAGATTAGAAACTACACAAAAAGGGGACCAAGAAAAGGGTGGAAACTGCTATAATTATTATAATTAGGAGACAGAAAAACTAAAAAGTAGACAAAGTTATTCAACAGTAGGGTTCATCATGATTACCAACCCATTAAGGAAACAAAGGTTTCATTATCCTTACTCTTTGTTTAAGAAACCAAATTAAAAAAAAAGAAAAAGTTTAAAACAACAGGCCTTGATGAAAAAACTGGGGAAAATATGGTATAATGAAAAGGATTTTGCAGTCAAACAACCTTAGACTTTAATTTGAGGTTCTCAACAAATACATGACATTAGGAAAGGGATTAGATTATTTTAGCCTAATTTTACCTATCTGTAAAATGAGCATGATAAATGATCCTTGTATGGCCACGTTGTAGTGAAAATGATTTACAGTCTCATTATGCTCATCCCTCATTTACCTCCTCCTCACCTCAAAGGCTGCTTCAAGGTGGATTTCTAAATTTCTAAAAATTTCAGGTCGTTGTGGCATTCTCCTCAGCAAATTCAGGGGCTCAGTTTTGTTTGTAGTTTGTAGTTATGACAAATGATTCTTTTAAGCTTGAAGAAAAGTCAGGTGTCAAGTATTTCATCAATGGATCTCAGTTAACAGGATCCAGTTAGAGACACAAGAATACTGAAGTAGATACTGGAGCTATGAGGCAAAGAAGAGATAACTAGGGCTTTGGGGCCGGGAAGATGGAATCTGACCCCTGGTCCTACCACTGCCCACTTAGTCATTATCCTACCTGAGCTGTATTTTTGTCCATTTATAAAAGAGAGATGATATCCAACATGCAGAACTGTTGTGAGGATTTGCGATGGTGTATATGTAGTCTATTAAATAAATGATAGCAATTATTATTTTCAATATTAACCTTAACTATACAGACTTTCACTGCTCTTCTTGTCTGTTCCTCTCCTGAGTTTTGGTGATAAGTTGACTATTTACAATGAGGATAATTATGTGAATAAAAGTTAATATATATGATAAATAAAAAAGGTGAGGGTTTTCTTTCATCTAAAAATATTAAACGTTTTTCAATTGAGTTCCTGCCTGGCAAGTGTTTATTGATGATACTTCAGTGAGACAAATATTGAAAGGGTATAATGAATCATATAAATTCCTATGCATTATAGTTTTTTATTAATAAATATAAATTCCTTTTGATATTATAGAGGTTATTTAAATATTAAATACCCATAATTTATTTCTTTTCTCTAGTTCTGATTGTATGGCATATAGGTTTCAGCTATTATAATGATGCTTAATGCTTTATAAATCTTTTAGCTAAGCTTGCTAAGTTTTGAAAGATTGATTGTTGATCACATAACCTCAGTGGTTCTCAAATTTTAGAGAGCATCAAAATCACTTGGAGATTTATCAGAAATATCAGAAATACAGATTGCTGGGCCCTATTCTCAGAGTCTCTGATTTAATAAATTTGGAGTGCAGTTTGAGAATTTGTACTTCAAATAAGTTCTCAGCTGATGTTGATACTCTGATCAGAGGACCACTCATTGAGAATCACTGAAATTGACTAATGGAAGTTAATTTTAAAAGAATATTCATTATTATTCAACATAGTAAAAATGTACATTTGTTTAACTTTAGAAGTTACATTTTTTGAAGCATGTCAATTTTTGTTAATGTTCGATAGTATCCTGAGTATTTCTTAAAATAATTTCTTTCATGCAAAGTCCTGTATAGACTAAGAGAATGTATAAATCTACTTGTCAGTCTCTGTTTTTAAATCAAGCAAAAATTTGATCTCTGTTCTATTAGTAAGTTTATGACACAAATAAGCAGTTTAGCCAGAAATATATTTTTAAAATGTAATGAACTAGGGAGTTTCCAAGTGATAGTTTATTTGTTTTACATTTTGTTTTTGTTGTTCTTTTTACTTCAGCCAATTTGATATGGGTCAAAGTATAGAATGACTCAGTGATAGCTTTAAAATACATCAACACTATTTTGTTTGATATAATAATATACAGTAGATACTTCAAAGGATTATTAGATACCTTTAGAAGTATTAGATCAAAAATGCCTAAATACATGTGAAAACAGCGTTTTGCAAGTATAATCCTCCCTATAATCAAAAGTGACAATAATGCAAACAAACATAAGAGTCAAGCGATTGAACAAATACATAAATAAGGAAGGGAGACTTTCCCTGACTCACCTTCATTTTCATTCTTAGACTATGAATGTCAATTAGCTCAATCAAGTCTTGCAGATAATGTCAGCTGTCAGTCATCCCTAGGTAGTGATGTGTGAACTTTGTCAGCAGGCAGTGGACTACTTGAGCGATGAATGAAATAATGAGGGCACAAAAGCCTGAACAAAACTTCTCTGTTTCTGCTTAATTCCTCTCAATATGGGAATTTAGAACAGGGATAGAAAAATCACATTAAAATCCATTTTAATGCTGTGTTTATTTAACACAATGTCTATTTTTAAAAATTCACCTTTTAACTTTGTATTTTTAAAAATTAATGGAAATGTCTTAATGATGACTAGGAATCATCATTTTCAACTATATTGGTGAGTGTAAACATTAGCTGCTACAAGGGATAAACCCACAAATCAAAAGTCCCTTTACAACTAAGGTTCGTTCTAACTGGGGGTGGTGTGACTCCTCTGTGTGGCTCTCCTCCATTGAGTGACTTGGGTATATGGGTAGCCATCTGGTAGCTGCATCATCTGGAACAGTCCTCCAAAGTCACTGTGGCAGGAGAAGGGAAGAGGTGAACTGTGTTGGGATGTGTGAAGGCTAGGACTGGAAGTGGCCTCATCATTTCTAGTCACATCCTGTTTTTCAGAACCAATATCTTTAACTCAGTTTAAATGCAAGGCAGTGAAATGTAGAAGAGCTCTTAATAGTCTCTGCTATACCTACTAAACTTGTTTTATTGAAATAGTCATTTAAATCTAGGTTTTTAACTATATCATATCCAGTTAAGCCATGATTTAAAAAAAAAAACTAGTTTCAAATTAAAGGACATTTACTATGTGTAGACTAGATTCTTTATATACATTACTTTATTTGAAAACTTAAGGAAATAATACGTCTATGATAAAAATAATACGTACTTAAGATAAAAACAGTAAAGAATGATATAAGAAGGAATTCTATTCCCTTTGCTCTGATTTCTGCTTACTAACCCATTGGTGACCACTGGTTTAGTTTTCTTTTGGCTTTAAAAAAACCATTTATTTATTGTCTTATAGTTCAGGAGGGTGGAAGTCTGAAGTCGATGGGTCAGAGCTGGGTTTCTTTGAGAGGCCTTAGGGGAGAATCCTTTCCCGGTCTTTTCCAGCTGCTAGAGGCTGCTTATAGATTCCTTGGCTCATGGCCCCTTTATCCACCTTCAAAGCACATCACTGTAGACTCGATTTCCATCATCACACCCCATTCTCTGATCCTGAACCTCCTGCCTCCCATTTAAAAATTTTTAATACTTTCTTATTTAAGTATAGTTGATTCACAATATTATACTAGTTTCAGGTGTATGACAGTGATTCAATATTTTTATATATTATATTTAAAGTTATTATAAAATATTGGCTATATTCCCTATACTGTGTAATATATCCTTATGGCTTATTTATTTTATATTATGGTTTGTGCCTCTTAATCTTCAACCCCCATTTTTCCCCATACCCTTTCCTCTCCCTGCTGGTAACCACTGGTTTATTCTCTATATGTGAGTCTGTTTCTGTTTTGCCAAATTCATTTGTTTGTTTTATTTTTTAGATTCCACATATAAGTAATAACAGGATGTTTGTCTTTCCCTGTCTGAATTATTTCCCTAAGCATAATAACCTCCAGGTCCATCCATATTGTGCAAATGGCAAAATTTTTAATCTTTTTTATGGCTGAGTAATATTCTATTCTATGCTACATCATCTTTATCCAACCATCTCCTGCTAGAAAATTAAGTTGCGTCTATATCTTGGTTATTATAAATAGTGTTGCTTTGAACATAGGGGTGCATGTATATTTTCTACTAGTGTTTTTGTTTTGTTTAGATATATACCCAGGAGTAAAATTACTGGATCATATGGTAGTTCTAATTTTAGTTTTTTGAGGAACCTCCATACTGTTTTCCATAGTGGCTGTACCAATCTACATTTCCACCAACAATGTATAAATGTTCCCGTTTCTTCACATCCTTGCCATTATTTATTTGTAGACTTTATGAAAGGCATTCTAACAGGTGTGAGGTATAGCTCATTGTGGTTTTGATTTGCATTTATTTGGTTATTGGTGATGTTGAGCATCTTTACATGTGCCTGATGGCCATCTGTGTATCTTATTTAGAAAAATGACTTTCAGGTCTTTTGCCCATTTTTAATTGGGTGGTTTGGTTTTTTGATATTGAATTGTATGAGCTACTCATGTATTTTAGATATTAAGCCTTTATCAGTCATATCATTTGCAAGTATCTTCTCCCATTCTGTAGGTTGTCTTTTTGTTTTGTCAATGTTTCCTTTGCTATGAAAAGTTTTTTAATTTAAATAGGTCCCATTTGTTTATCTTTGCTTGTTTCTTTTGCCTTGGGAGACTGATCCAATAAAAACATTGCCATGAATTAGTCAGATTGTTCTGCCAGTGTTCTCTTCTAGGAGTTTTATGGTTTCAGGTCTTACATTTAGTTCCTTAATCCATTTTGAGTTAGTTTTTTATATGATGTGAGAATTTCATTCTTTTACATATAGTTGTTCAGTTTTCCCAGCACCACTTACTGAATAGAGTGTTTTTTTCTCTACTATATATTCTTGCCTCCTTTGTTGTAAATTAATTGATCATATATGGTGTAGATTTATTTATGGGCTTTCAATGCTGTTCCACTGATCTATGTATCTGTTTTTGTGCCAGTACCATACTATCTTGATTACTGTAATTTTGTGCTATAGTCTGAAGTCAGGGAGTACAATACCTTCAGCTTTGTTCTTTTTACTCAAGGTTACTTTGGCTATTCAGGGTTTTAAAATTTAGAATTATTTGTTTTAGTTCTGCGAAAAATATCATGAGTTTTTAAATTGGGATTGCATTAAACCTGTAGATTGGTTTGAGTAGTATGGACATTTTAATATTAATTCTTGCAGTCTGTGAACACAGGATATTTTTCAATTTCTTTGTATCTTCTTCAGTTTCCTTCATGAATGTATTACAAGTTTCAGAGTATAAATGTTTCACCTCCTTGGTTCAGTTTATCCTATGGTATTTTATTCTTTTAGATGTGATGTTAAATGAGGTATTTTTCTTGCTTTCTATTTCTGATAGTTCATTATTACTATATAGAAAAGCAATTGATTTCTGTATTCTAATCTTGTTTCCTGCAACTGTACTGAATTCATTTATTAATTCTAATAAATTTTTTGCTGGAGACTTTAAGGTTTTCTATATATAGTATCATGTCATCTGCAAATAGTGAGTTTTATTTATTCCCTTACAATTTGGATGGCTTTTATTTATTTTCTTTGTATTGTTGCTGTGGCTAGAACTTCCAACGCTATGTTAAACAGAAGCGGTGAGAGTAGGCGCCCTTGTCTTGTTTCTGATTTTAGACAAAAATCTTTCAGCTTTTCAATATTGAGTATAATCTGAGCTGTGAGTTTGTCTTAAGTGGCCTTCATTATGTTGAGATATGTTCCTTGTGTACAAACTTTGATGACAGTTTTTATCTTGAATGGATGTTGAATTTAGTCAGATGCTTTTTCTGCATCTGTTGAGATGATCATGTGATTTTTTTAATCCTTTTTTAGTACTATAGTTTATCACACTGGTTGATTTGCTGATGAACTATCTTTGCATCCCTGGAATAAATCCCACTTGATAATGGCATATGATCCTTTTTATACATCATTGAGTTTGGTTTCCTAATATTTTGTTGAGGATTTTTATATCTATATTCACAGAGATACTGGCCTGTAATTTTTTTTTTTTAATAATGTCTTTGCCTGGTTTTGGTATCAGGGTAATGGTGGCTTTGTAGAATGAATTTCAGAGTGTTCCCTCCTCATCAATTTTTTGGAATCGTTTGAGGAAGACAGGTACTAGCCCCTTCTTTATATGTTTTGTAGAATTACCCATAAAGCTGTCTGGTCCTAGACTTTTGTTTCCTTGGAGATTTTTGTTTTAATTACAAATTCAATTTCACTACTTGTGATCGGTCTGTGATTATCTGTTTCTTCCTGATTCAGTCTTAGAAGATTGTTTCTAGAAATGTATCCATTTCTTCTAAAACTGTCTAATTTGTTGACATGTAACTGTTCGTAGTTTTCTCTTATGATTTTTTGTATTTTTTGTGGTATTAGTTTTTTTTCTCCTCTTTCATTCCTTATTTTGTTTATTTGCGTACTCTCTCTTTCTTTCTTTTTTTTTTTTCCCATGAGTCTGGCTATAAGGGCTTATCAATTTTATTTAAAATTTCCCTCTTAGAATTGTTTTTTGCTTCATCCTGCAGATTTTTGAAAGTTCTGTTTTTATTTTCATATTTCTGTGATATTTTCTGATACCCCCTTGATTTCTACATTGACTCATTTTTTTTAGTACCATGTTTTTTAGTCTCCACATGTTTGTTTTTCCCATTTTCTTTCCTGTAATTATTTTCTCGTTTCATACCATTGTGGTCAGAAAAAATGCTGGTTGTAATTTCTATCTTCTTACCTTTGTTGAAACTTGTTTTCTGACCTAGCATGTGCTCTATCCTGGAGAACATTCCACATACATTTGAAAAGAATGTGTGTTCTGCTGTTTTTGGATAAAGTGTGCTGTAGATAATTTAAGTTCAACTGGTCTAATGTGTCATTTAAGAACACTATTTCATTATTTATTTTCTATCTGGATGACCTGTCCATTGATGTAAGTGGGGTGTTATTATACCCTGTTATTGTATTACTGCCCATTTCTCCCTTTATGTCTATAAATATTTGCTTTATATATTTAGGTGCTCCTCTGTTAAGTGCATATGTTAGTAAGTTTTATATCCTCTTCTATTATTTTATACTACCCTTCTTTGTATTTTGTTATAGACTTTATTTTAAAGTCTATTTTGTATGTTATGAGTATTGTTACCCCAGCTCTTTTGTAATTTCCATTTGCATGAAATACCTGTTTTTGTCCCCTCACTTTCAGTCTGTGTGTGATGTCTTTAGCTTGTGAGTCTCTTGTAAGCAGCATATAAATTGATCTTTTTAAAAATCACATCAGCCACCCTATGTTTTTGAGGGAGCATTTAGTCTGTTGATATTTAAAGTGAATATTGATAGGTATGTATATATATATCCCAATTTTGTTACCTGTTTTCTGGTTGTTTTTGTAGTTCTTCTCTGTTCTTTTTGTTTTTAGTTTCTTCCTTTGATTTTCTTTATTGGTATGCTTGTGTTCCTTTTTCTCTAGTTTTTGAATATCTATTGTAGGCTTTTGATTTGTGGTTACCATGAAGTTCATATATGTTGACCTATAACTATATCTACTTGGTTTAAACCAGTAATCATTTAAGTTCAAACATACTCTAAAAGATCTACTTTTTAAAAAAACTCTGCTCTCCTATATTTTGTGTTTTTGATCCCCTGTTTTGCATCTTCATGTTTATCCCTTTACTGTTGTTTGTAGTTTAGTTGCTTTTACAATTTATTGCCTTTTAATCTTTGTATTTCCTTATTTCAGTTGTCAGTCCACAGCCTTTGCCATATATTTGTCTTTACTAGTGGGATTGTTTTTCCTATGAAGTGTTCTTTAGATTTTTCTTTTTCATCTAGAGAAGATTCTTTAACATTCCTGTTAGGGTCAGTTTAGTATTGATGCACTCTTCCAGTTTTTGCTTGTTTGAGAAGTTTTTTTTCTCTCCTTCAGTTCTGAATGATAATCTTGTTTGCTGGAGTATCATAGTTTGCAGGTTTTCCCTTTTCAGCACTTAAATATATCATGCCCTTCCCTTCTGGCCAGTGAATTTTCTTCAGAAAAGTCAGCTGATAGCCTTTTGGATGTTGCCTTGTATGTGACTTTGTTTTTCTCTTGCAGCCTTTAGAATTCTCTCTTCATATTTAACTTTTGTCCTTTTGATTATGATATGCCTTGCTGTGGGTCTTTTTAGGATATCTTTTTGGGGACTCTCTGTGCTTCCTGCATCTCTATATCTGTTTCCTTTGTCAGGTTCAGGAAGTTTTCATCCATAATTTCATCAAATATATATTTGACTCTTTTTTATCTTCTGCTTCTGGGACCCCTATAATGAGAACGTTGATATGCTTGATATTGTCACAGACATCCCTTAAACTGCTTTCATTTTTTAAATTTGTTTTTCTTTTTTCTATTTTGATTAGGTAATTTTTATTATTCTATCTTCCAGATCACTTCTGTGTTCCTCTCTATCACCTACTGTAATTTATCACTTTTATTTCTTTCTGGTGCATTTTTCATTTCAGTTATTGTATTTTTTCAGTTCTGTTTGGTTCTTTTTAATAGAGTTCTAATCCTCTGAACTCTTTACCTGGTAAATTCTGTATCTCTGTTTCATTAATTGTTTTTTCAGGGTTTGTTGCTGTTGTTGTTGTTGTTGTTGTTGTTGTTGTTGTTGTTGTTGTTGTTGCTGGGTCCCAGGGCTGGGGCACCCAATATGTGGTTCAAACTGCTCACTCCTGAGGAAAGGTCTCCAAGCCCATGTATCCCCACTCTTACTCTGTGACCCTTCCTAGGAGCTCAGGTCCCGATCTGATTGCTTCTGTACCATTCCTATTTGACTATGTGTGGATCTTTCTTATAGTATTGTTTGTATAAGAATCTTTCTGCCAGTCTCCAGCTTGTTTTCTGTGAGAATTGTTTCACATGGTGATGTATTTTTGATGTGTTCATGGGGGTTGGTGAGCTCCGCATCCTCCTATTCAGCCATCTCTTCCTGGTGACCACTTTTAAGATTCTTTCTCTGTCTCTCTCAGAAAACGTTTCACACATACATTAGCACTTACCCATATAGATCCTTTTTTATTTTATAAAAATGGAATAATTTTGTTTATATACTATTTTGTAAATTTCTTTTTAAAAATTAATAGTTATGTCATAAAGATAATTTCATATAAATTAGAATTATATTCAGAATATTTAACAACCATTACAGCATGAGCACTGATTAGTCAGAATGGATGCTGGATATAGGGGAGGAGAAAGTTCCTGGAGGCCGGGTGTGCCAGGCATTACCTTAATTAGGGAACCATAGTGAATAAGTCAGGAGCAAAGGATGTACCCAAAGAAGGTGCTGTGGTGGTGGGGGAGAGAGGAACATGGAGTATGTGCCCAGGGTATAAGCTGTTTTCTAAGTAGTATGAATATCTTTCAGTATTTTAACAACCGAGAAGGCCATACTGGTGCACTAGGGTTATATCAGCGCTGCATTACCTCATTCTATTTAAGGTAGTATATGAGAATAGTACATGTTTTTTAAATAAATTAAGGTATTGATGCACAATTAGATTGTTTTTAATATCTAATATTGTAAAGAATGCTGGGTATTAGAAAACAAAAGCAGGAACCACAAAAACAAACTAAAGTACCTTAAAAAAAAGAATACTTTCATATATAATTTGATGAAACTTTGTGAGAACATCTGTAAGGCAAATTCCTAGCTGTGGAATTGCCAAGTCAATTTTTATTCTCTAGCTATTTAAAATTTGCTCTTTGGAAAAGTCAAATCAGTTTATACTCACCCCAAAAGAAAATATTTTTTCCAATCTTGGCCAATAGTTTGCATTTTTATATTATCAAAACTTATATCTTTATTCAATTTTATAGTTGAATGATTAAAGAAATAATTTGGTCTTGTTTAGTCATCATTTTGTAACAGATGAAAAATTGTTAGATTTGGGGTCATTTAGACCAGACTTTCTGCTTGTATTTGAACTAATTACTATAAGTTGGTTTTCTCAACTGTAAAATGGAGAAATTATGAATGTCAAAGCAATTTTGCCTAGTTTGTTATTCCAGATTAATTTTAGATTGATTTTCCAAGGTTTCTGAAAATTCACACCAAAGTTTTTATTTGAATTGAATTAAATATTTAAGTGAAACTTCTTAAGAAGTTCATCAGTAGATGTTCTGAGTCCATGGAGTATCCATATTAAATCAGACCTTGCTTTAAGTCTCCGAATAGAGTGTAATATCTTTCTTCAGGTTTAGTACATTTCTTACTAGTGTTTCATTAGGTACTTTATATCATATTGTTGCTAGATTTAATAGAATATTTTTCTTTTATATATTGTGTTCACTCATTGTATATATGAAGGTTACTAATTTTTATAATTTATAATTTGTAGTACATTTGTAGTAATATGACCTCTTAATAGTTCCTTTTCCCATGTGGCTTCATACACATTGTCTTTCTATCTCTATTATCTATCAATGTAATCACAATATATGTAATTAATGATAATTTTATCTGTTTCATTCCATTAGTTTTATTGCTTATTCCTTCACCATAGTATCTTTTGCATGTTTCTACTCTAGCTTTTCTTTTTCATTTATGTTGTTCCTTAATAAGACTGTGAGTGCTTGTAATGGAAAGGAACGTATTTTACTTATATTTGTGGTATGGTAACTAACCTAATGCTTGATACAGAGTAAACACTTAAATATTGAGTGAGTAATTTTGAGCTTCAGTTCATGCGTAATTCCCATGCATGTTAGCTCAATGGAAAGCAATGAACAAGATGGAGAATCAGACACAAGTCAAATGGCATAGATACAGAGCCTGGGTACCCAAGAGACTCATGTGGAAGGAGGCCAAATAGATAATTGGCTTCCCAATCAGGATAGATACAGAGGATGCCTAACTGATATGTCACTGAAATGGAGAGAAAGTTACCCATCTGGTCTTGCATCCTGTGAATATAAGCAACAAGTTTGTATTTAATCCCAACTGGCAGGCCAGTGAAGCAAGAACTCCTTTGATTATTGATCCTGGGACAAGTAGAGATAACCAGTAGTTAACTAGATATGGAACTGGGATTCTGACAGCTGGGATCATACTGAAGTCTGCTTTAATCAATATCTGAGGAGAATTTAAACCTGCAATTTGGTTAAGATAGAATATTTTATAATAAGTAGAGTATGAAATAACTCATAATGAATTTACTCACTTTTTACTCATCAGATGAAATTAACATGTGCCACTAATTGCAGCAATAATAAAAATAAACACAGAAATATATCTAATGTTTGTTAAGGATTAACTAATGTGGTCAGTGCTTTACAGAAATTCTCTCATTTAATCCTCACAGCAGCCTATGAATCTGGTATGATTTTGGTTATATTTTACAGATGGAAAATACAGCTTAGAAAGTTTTTAAAGTAGCTTGGCTAAATCTATATACTAGTATGTGGTGGAGCTGAACTGCAAGGAAAAGTCAAGATTTTCAGTCCCGACTTATTTCACAGTGATTTCTTTAAAATAAATTCCAATGTCAGACCCTCACTTTCAGGGATTATTAATTGGTCTGGAGCGGGACCTGGTGATATTGGTATTTTTTAAAAAGCTGCCTGGTGATTTCAATGTGTACTCACCAGAGTTGAGAACCACTGAACTATCAAAGCATGTTACTGAGGGTTTAGCTTTTGCCCTCCAGTGTACTTTGTCAATACAAAGAAATGATAATGGTTATGTAGCTTGAAACAATAGTTTTGAGATTTATTTTGCTTCCTGTATCCTTTACACCTCCTCCTTATTTATATATCCCACATTTACCTCACTGATCCTGCCTGCCAGTTTACTGGCTATCGTCTTGTGGAATGTTTCAGTGTACAGGCTGGGTTATAAGGGTCTTAGCTTTTGCCTCTGTAAGTGCATCTGTGTTTTGATAGGATTGCTGTTACTAGGCCTTTAATTTTCTTTTAAATAATTGTCCAGTTATTATTATATTTTCCCAAATTCTTCTCAGCTGTACCAAAAATTCTATAGTTGATTAGGTTTTATGCAATCTAGTTGATTAGGTTTATTAAAGGCCTCATTGTATTAGATGATCAGTTTAACAGTGCTTATACAAATTGCTGTAGATAGTAAGTTTATGGTTCTAGATATATCCATGTAGTCAAAAAATTATATTAAGAGCAGATTCTGCTCCACCTTGCTTTATTTTTCAAATAGTAATTTACCCTCCCTCCATTTTCAATCCAAGCAGTATTATTAAAATGAAGTGTCATCACAACAATAGGAAAATGGACAAAAGGTATAAAATACACAGTTAAGAAAAAATGAAGTACAAAAAGAAATACAAAAATAGTTTAATCTAAGCAATTAATTGAAGAAACAGGAAATACAGCCTTATATATGAATTAGCAACAGTATTTTTCAGACTTTTTACCTTATAATTTATGTATTTATTATTTTTATTGTTCATAGTGTCCTCATGCTAGAATGCAGGATATGCAAGGGAGGCAATGTTGTCTGTTCTGGTCAGTGATATATTGAAAGAGCTGGAAGTAATGCCTGTCCTGAAATAAACACTCAATAATAGGTAATAGTCAAAGAAATAATTAAATGTGTGTATGTGTGTGTGTGCATCATCACAAAGATGTGGTAAATTGTACACGGTACTGTCTAACTGGAAGCGATATGAATTCATACAATTCTGAAGAGTAGTCTGTGAAAAGGTATCATGTCTTTTGTTAAATATTTTATTTGGATTATCATTTATTTACACTTCTAGAACTACTTAATGATGTCATCAGTAAAGTGCAGATTTGTAGACAGAAAACTCTATTCACAGCATTGATAATCTTAAGGGAAACAGAAATAGCTGATGTTAAGTAAAATATGGCATCTTCATTCTTTCAAAACAGACTAAATAATGTAAAAATGCAGTGATATAATGTTAAGTGAAAAATGGAGGGTTGATAATAGAACATGGTTCCAATTTTTTAAAAATTGAGGGAGAGAGACAGACAAATTGTTAAACCAAGTGATAATAGTTTATATCTAGGTGGTAAGAGTAATTGTTTTCTTTGTAGTGTTATAAAATACATAAAATTTCTATATGAATGTATAATACTTTGTTAATCTGAAAAATATTTCATTCACAAAAATTGGCTTTATCATTTTCTACCTGAGTATATATTAAAGAATCTATTGTAATGTAACCTCCACAAGGGCAAGTCTTCTTATCTGCTCTGTTCATTGGTGCATTCCCCATGCCTAGAATAATGTTTAAGGTAAAATAGCACTTATAAATATTTTTTAATAAATGAATGAGTGTACAAATGAATGGTATGTCTTCCTCTGTTAAAGGCAATTTTAAAGTGTTAAGGGTAAGTGGATCGATGACTCCCTTTTCTTTGTCAAGTAGAACAATTAATCCATCCATCATTAATTACGTCCTATCCATAGAGTGTCTTCTTTCCACTGGGGAGAGACCACTTTCTCATGGACTGAAAATGATCTTTGATCTCTAGTTAGAGTTTGCCATGTGGGGAGGGAAGTGACCAATGCATGACAGATGTGGATTCTAATGTATGTGAGATTTAAAGCGATTATGACAGAAATCTTTTACCTTCAGTAAGTGCCTTTAAAATAGCCCTGTGTCCTCAGATTTAAAGAATAAAACCATAATTAACAATTAGCAAATGTTGTAATTTTGTTATTATAATTAACATGTTTTTAGTTCACTGTTTATAGAGGACAAAAGAAGTATAAAAATAATCCCAGATTTTGCTGATGTTACTGTTGAGGATGGAAACTTATTGAAAAATGATAATAGACCAATAATATAAGACAACACTGTTTTATGCTTCATTGTAATTCAGTAAGGGAATGTATATGAGTAATTTTTACCATGTAGCATGCAGCTTAGACCTATGCAAGTAGATGTATACCTTATTTAAAATTTTACCTTTTTGCATATTTTCTCAAAGCTAAAATTAGGAATGAAGGGCTTAAGGTAAATTCTGATGGATTATAAAAGTAATGTTTATTTTATAATTTAATATTAAATAAGACTGTATCAGTGTGTACAGTGAGTTGTCTATTTTACACAGAGCTCTTGCTTTATTTTTTCTCTAGGATTCAGAATTTCCCACAGATATGCAACCAAATCCAAATCTGTCTTTGTGTAAAGAAAATATTTGTCCAGCAAAATTTGACTACAAGCTGAATAACATATTGAGACTTCACGAACTTCCCGTGAGCTGGTAGGATTTTTGATATTTTATTAATGCTTTTGAGATTTTATTGTCATGCCTAAATTATGATGCTCTTATAGCCATTCATGGTCGAAGTGGTTTGCCCTCAGCCTTTTTCCAAACTGCTACTCATAATACTGGAAGCATCTGCTTATAGCTGCTGCAAGAATCTTAAAACTAATTGGTTTAGGCGCTTGGTGGCAGTACAGACTAAGTGCGCTACTGGGCATATTTAATGTAGAGGTCGCAGTTCTGGCTTAAAATAAAGCACATACCGTTTTTAGACAGTTTTGTAGGATTTATTTTAAAAATAAGATCTCAGTAACCATGCATTTCATTTGTTTATTTTACTTATAATTTTACCAGTGTATTTTTTTCTCATTAACAAATTGTTATGTTTTGTTGTGAGGACCATAGTTTTGTGAACCATAACCACATCAGTTTAAAGAAAAAACTTATTATTTGGTATTTATTAAAATGCATTATTTTATGAATTGCCTATTTACATTCATAGGAAATTTATTTTAAATCTTGTAAAATTTATACTACTATTATTCATAGTTTTTAAGAAAAGTATTTCTGTGGGGAATCTGTAACTATACATTCTATCATACAGTTCTATGGTTCATTAAATTTTAGTTAGGTGATTAGCTTTTATTAGTCAGATAATTGTGGATATATCATTTTGATCATTGTTTAGGTAAGTAATATTATTTTCTTGCAATTGTTAATATAACCCATATATATCATTGGTCTTCAAGAAATCTGATATCTGTACAAAAGGTAAGGCAAACATTATGTAACTGCTTCTGTTATACGTAATGAGGACAAATATCTCAGAATAGGATGTTAATCAACTCTAATAACTTAACATACATTTATCTGTGGTGGGTTTTGTTTTTTCATTTGCAAAGTTTCCCTTGCTGTTGATGACTGTGTGTGTAATTTACCTTCTAAACCCTGTTTGATTATTTTTGTGTAGCAAGAATATTGTCTATGGCACCTTACCTAAGAGCACAGCAGATGAGATCTTATCCGCCATGACCAAACCAGTAGGTTAATGAATTGAAAAGGTCTGTTATAAAAGGAAACATAATAATGATACATTCATACCTTAAGTATTCTATTTCAGCTTAAAATAGTTCATTTGCATTCACATGCCAGTCTTTGATGTAAGGCCATGGCTTTTTCTTTGACTAAGTGACTGTTGATTGGAATTCTACATCGTATTTCTGGTATAAGCTATACCAATAATGTATCACTAACAGTTACAATTTTATGATTTCCTTAATCTGAAACAAGAATGTCAGACACTCAGATGATGATCTCCTCACCTTTCTGTAGCATTAATTTAATTTGCATTGACAGCAGTTCTCCATATCACACTCATATTTCATCACCTTGATTAATTTTTAATTGCATTTTAATAGGAAACACAACTGGTTTATGAGGTTTAGTAACAGACTCCTTTGACTCTTTGTAATCATGAACTTGCTGGTGGGAGTAGCCTTGCTGGTCTACTGGTGTGTGGCCTGGGAGCTCTGAGCAGTCGAGGTGCTGCGAGTGTTTTACAGAGAGAGTGGGAAATATTGATCAATGCAATGATTAAGTGGAGGATAAGAGGAAAGCATTTATTAAATGAAAATGTGGGGAAGAGAAAGAGGGAAACATTTAACTCTTAGTCAAAGACAAAATCTGGACTTCTGCTTAATTTATTTGCAACCTTTGGAAAAACACCTGCCCTGGTAACTGCTACTGCAACCCAGGGAATAATTTCTCTGTCGTAATTTTTGCTACTTAGCCCATTAAAAGATAAAATTCTAGCATTATGAGTTAGGCAGTAAAAAAATGAATCAGTAGTAGGAAAAATAATCACTATTCTTTTAGTGATACCCCAAAGGAAGATTAAGCTGTGACTTTAGGACAACTCATTTACCTGGGCCTTTTGTTTCATTTTACTTTATTTTTTGCTTGTCTTCTTCATTTCCAGTTTACCTCAGTTTTTGCTTCCTTATACCCCCATTTCTTCTTGGTCACATGTTTGTTTCTCTCCCATTTATTTTATTCTACTGCTTTCTCTGTACTCTTATTCTATACCAACAGTCCTTAACTGGCCATAATATAAAATTCAATTGTAAATTTCTAGTGTTTCTCAGATAATTTCATATTCTCTGTTCTTAATTTTGAAACCGAATCACCCACTTATCCCACCCCACATGAACACACAGGACTTTATAGGCCTTTAATAATATGTTTATTGACTCATGTTTCTTTAAAGAATTAAAAAAGGATTTTTTTATTTTATTAGTAACTATGAATTTATTTAGTTTTTCAATTATTGTCAGTGGGATAAAATTCCTTTTCTATGGTGTATAGGTTCCTTAACTTTATCAAAATAACAATAATAGTAATGATAATGATAATGAAAGAATATCAGTAATAACAATAAACTGTTTACTAAGCATCTGTAAATGCCAGGATTCAGCTACTTCCCCCCCCTCATTTTTCTCCCCTCTCAATCTCTCTCTTTCCCTCCCCCTTCCTCCCTTCTCCCTTTCTTTCTCATACACACACACACACACACACACACACACACACACACACACACTCCCCCCTCTCTCATATACACACACACAAATGAGGCTCAGAGACCTTCAGAACCAGAGAGAAAGAATTTGCATCAGGTCTGGTTAACTTAAAAGTAAACCATAAAACAGTGGCTAAGCCGCACATTATTTTAAAGACAATAACGGATGAAGTCATTTTTATTTTTACACTTAAGCATATAAGTTCTCCAGTAACATACAATTATATGACCTTTGAGTTTGGCTAAGATCTATTTTTCCCCTAACAAGCATGGCCTGGGATAATTGTTTTAAACTTGAATATTAAAATAATTAATTAGATTGTGTTTAATTGCAAAATTTGTTCATTATATGTTCTTTCCCTGGAAAAAACAGATTTGTTAAAATGTACTTTTACTATGTTTTTGTAACGGGGTCATAATAAAATAAATGCATATTAAATTCCAGATAATTTTAAAATTCTTAATGTCTCACTAATTTGCATTTTTATGGAGTGCAATTTCATAGGCTGAAGAACCAGAAGGATTTTAAATCAGATAAGTTAAGAGAATTTTTAAGTTCTGATTTAGATAGATATCTTCCTCCTACTTTTGCAGGCTGGTCCCCATCAGCCTAGAAAATATCCTCAGTAACTCCCATTAGTTAAAAAGAAGATTTTTTTTCTTGACCAGACAACTCTCTACCAAATCTATCCTGTTTCCCCAGAACCTGCTGTGCTCACTTTCACTGAAAAAAAGAAAAAAGGTTGGCAGAAGTACTGACTGAACCAACAGCCTCCACTTGGTCTTCCCATTCTCCCCACTGGTGGTGGAGTTCCCTTCCTTTCCTCTGCTCTAGAACTAGTCTTGTCAGTCATTTGCTGCTTCCATGCCCACCACCAGTGGTCACTTATGTCTTCTCATTTTCTTCACCTCTCAGCTGCAGTCAGTACAGTGCACCACCTTGCTTTTCCTCTCCTGACTCCCATTATTTGTATGGTTCTGGTCTTCCTGCTGACTCCCAGGCTGTCTGCTCAACGTCTCCTTGGCAGGCTGCTTCTCTTCTGCCATATTTCTGGTTGACAGATGGTCCCCGGTTCAGCCTCACAGTTTCATCTCTTCACTATCTACACTTTCTTAAGTGGCCTCTTCCTTTTTCATTTTTCAAATCCTCTCCGGAGATTGATAATCCCCGTGGGGATATCACTACCACTGCCGTCTCCTTTGAGCTTGAATATCTATCAGGCTCCTCCAAATTATCATGTTCAGGAAGAACTCCTGTTTTCCCTCAGAAACCTGGCTCTTCTAATATTCCCCATTTTTGAAAAAGCAAAATGTGAACTTATGTGAATTTACTAAGCTAAAAGCCTAGGAGTCATTTTGATTACTCATTCTCTCACCTCACAATTCCCATCATTAAATCTCAGAGTAAGTCTGATAGGCTTTTCCCCCAGAATGTACTTACAGTTTTCCACTTCTCTCTATATTACTATGGCCATCTCTCATACTGTTGCAAAAGCCTACTAATTCACCTCACGTTACCCCACAATAATTCACTCACTTCACAATAGCCAAACAGATCTTTTAAAAATGTAAATCAGATGATGATTCCCTGCTTTAAGTAGGATAATGTCTTCCCCTTGTTTTCAAATAAGATCCAAGCTTCTTACTGCAACCTACCGGGCTGTGCAGGTTGAGACTGTTGCCTGCCTCCTGTTGTACTGACCACAGGCTCTCCCACCATCCCTTGCCCAGTACCACCAGCTACCCTGTCCTCTTACTGTTCTGCAAACCTGCCACACTTATTCCTGCCCCTAGATCTTTACACTAGCTCCTTCCTCTACTTGTGCTGTTATTTCTCCAATTTGTGCATGTTTGGCTCACTCTTATCTCTAAAATCTCAGCTCAAATGTCACCTCCTTGGAGAGGCAGTTCCTGAAATAGGTAACTAATTTTTCACTCCTCACTCCTCGAGTTACTTGAAATCCTATCATTCTACTTTATTTCCATCATGGTTTTCAGTAGATATGCAGCATAAATTTTAAAGTATTTTATAAAAATAAAAAAGAACATGAAATCTTAGTGTTTTCCTAGTTTATGGGTGGTGGAGACAGGCTAGATGCCCAGTTTCCTCCTCCCTGGGCCCTTTGGAAGATTTTCTCTCCCAGGTTTCTGAAGTGAGTTAAACCGTGTTACTAATTCTGACCAAAGCGAGCGTATACCATGTCTAGGCTGAACCCCTAAGACTTCTGCCTACATTCTCTCTGCTCTTTCCATCTTCATCCTCATAGCTGGAATCAGAGGACTTTGAAAGTGATGAGCCACATGCTTAGAAGGAGCTTGGATCCCTGGGTCATATGTTGCTTGGAGAGTTCCCCAACCTTCATTAAGTTTTGCCTGAGGTACTACTTTAGTTTCCCTGACTAATAATGCACTATATTTTTGTGAAAATAGATTAGTTAGATGAACAAAATTCTTTTTTAAAAAGACTGAAGGTACTTTCACATTGGCTCCTTTATTCTACAAAAATTTATTAAGCATTTATCAGGCACTATTCTGGACAATTAACTAAATACAAAGAAATCTGTTCCCAGGGAGCTTATATTTGTTGCAGAGAAGAAGTAATAAACGAATAATGAACCCATATATGCTACAGTATGCTTGATGCCCATAAGTGCTGTAGGGAAACCTAAAGCAGACAGAAAGAATTAGAGTACAGAGTGGCTTGAGGTTTAAACACAAGTGTCCAGGACTGTTCTGAAGGTGACATGTAATGAAAACCTGAAGGGTGAGGAGGTGAGACAAGCAAGGAATAAGGAAGAAAATTAGAGTTGGGGGAACAGCAAATGCAAAATCCCTTGAGGTGGGAGCACATCAGAATGTTCCAACAAAGAGGCCCGCATAAACAGAGTCAGTGAGCTTGCAGAAGAGGAGGAGGTACTTGCGGGCCAAAGGGAGTGTGACTTAGGGCCTTACAGATCGTAGTAAAGAGGACTGTGAATTTCATTCTGAGAAGGCTGGAAAGCTATTGGAACATTTTGAGAAGAATTATGCAGTTTGGCTTTATGTAACAATAAGATACTCTTACTACTGTGAGGAAATTAGTCTGGCATGAGGGTTAAGGGTAGAAGCTGGCAGACTAGTTAGGAACTATTTCAGTCATTCAAGAGAGTTAGGCAGATTTTCTGCCCTAGGATGTTAGTGTTATGGAGCCTAAGTGGTAAGATTCTTTTTTTTAATTTGAACTATAGTCAGTTACAATGTGCCAGTTTCTGGTATATAACATAATTTTTATTTTTTGATGACAGAGTAAACAAGATTTTTGGAGAGGCTAGTTGTAGGGTGAGAGAGGATTTAAGGAAAACTCCAAAGTTTTTGGTCAGAGCAAATGGAGGTTGGGCGTGTTAAAGTTCACAATGCCTATTCAACTTTTAGGTGTACTTAGATGTGAGTGTGATCCCTTAGGCTGTGCTATGAACACAATTCACAACTATGTGTGCTGTGTGGCAAGTGATTAGGTTCATGTCAGTACGATTCCATGCCCTTCCATAGAAGCAGCACCAGAAATAAAGAAAAAGTGACCAAGTAGCTTCTGATGCTAAAAAATGGGCATTATAGAAATGTATTTTTTTAACATGAGTCAATATAAAGTTTAATTTGTCTTCTTGTTTTAGCTATAAATTATATATGTTTATAAGAAACTACTACTATATTTTAAAGTGTGAGTTTCCAAGTTAAATAATGAATCATTTTTATAAGTACAAATTTGGTATTTTAAATGTATATTTACAATAAGCTTAAGTTATACTGTAATTTTTATGTTTTTCTCCCCAAACAAATGAGCAAAGTGTATATTCAAACTTTGAATTATCAAAGAAAAAGAACTTATGGTTTCTTGAAGCTTCAAGAAAATTCTCCTTAGAAGAGTAATAATTATATGTAGATAAAAATATTTGTAATCATTACTTATAAGTAGTGTACTGAATAATTTAAAATATCTTCTATAATGTAAAGATATATTCTGCTGGTTTTTTAGTTTACTATCAAAGTTTTAAGGTATTCAGTTAGCTTGCATTAAATGGTGATGAAATTTATGCCAGAATCTTTTACATGAATTCATTGTAAATTCACGTACGTGAATTTACAATAAATATAAACATACACTTTTATGACCCATTTATCTTTTTGGAGTGTGTTCCATGAATAAATACATCATCTAGATTAGGAGATTAGATTTTCAATTTATTTCAGATTGTGTTCAGTGTCCTTGCATGTATCTGTCTTCTGCTTCAAACCAAGTTTATTTAGGCACTTTAGATTTGTTTAGCAGCTGTCATCTTCCAGAACGTGTTTTGATTTGTTTTGGGGTTGACTTACAGCTAAAATTACAGAAAGGCCTTTTCATTGGTCACGGATGATGCACAAAGCATGTTCAACTCCAGGGTTTTGTAGACTCAGAGGGAGATCAACAGTTGCCCTTCTGGGGCTGTAATAGTTTTTCACTCGTTTAATTATCTAGAGCCATAATAATAACCACAGTGACCTACAAGAAGGCATTGTTGGACATATTATAATTACATATAGCAATTATGTGTAACACCAACAATGCATAAAAATCCCACTTAATAACTAAGGTCGGTAAAAATGAAACTATGGTAGTCTCCCTTAGGACATAGTTTCACTTTTTGGAAAAACAGAAGTCATTAAGTTTTTGCATAAAACTTTTTCTGGTGTGTATTATTATAATAAAGCAAGTCAGAGTTCCATGGAATGACAATGCAATAATAATTTTCCAGTAAATGTGGAAACTATCTCTCACTCTACTTTCTTGCTTAGCTGCTTACTAGTATTTCCTATTAACTACTGTATAATAGAAAGGGAGATGGAAGTTAAAAGCAAAGGTTAATCTTTGTAATACAGTCAGGGAAGATGGTTTAGGACGAGCATCAACAAACATTTTTCTTTTTAACAATATAGTGTTTCAAACTATATCACATTCACACATATACTAATAATTCTGTTTAAATAATTAGAGATGGCAAGATTTGATGAATTACAAGTAATCAGTGGCTCTATCAGTTTCTGTCATTACTTGGTGGAGCACCTCACCTAACCTTGCCAAGACCTTGTCTTCGATCCATGATCAAGTCGATGTATGTGGAATGGGATCTAATAATTTGCTTCTTTCGCTGTTCACAATTATATGGTGAATGAGTTATAAACATTAGTGCTTGTACCAGTAGGTTTAAACCAATTTTGGCAATTTTTTATGTGGCCATGACTAGGATGTTGATGCCATGCTCATTTTATATTATTATTTTTTTCATATCAAGAGTTTTATAATCTAAGAGTAAGTAATAAAGTTTTTTGTTAGATTTATGCATCCAACATATGTAACAATATTTGTGTTCTGAAGTCGACTTGAATTTAAAACTACTGACATTTTCCCAGGCCAGTCGCTGTTAATGCGGAGTACCTCGTGAAACAGGACGTTTCAACTTGCATGTCTTGTAAGCACCTCAGACTTAGCAGTTTTCAAAGCCAGTTCCCTCTTTCTACCATCCTCTTCCCCTCCACCCTCACTTTCTTCTTTCTCCCATTTTGGTTTGTGTCATTATCATCTACGTAGTCACCTAAGATGATCTGTGAATCTTAAGTCATCCTAACCACCTACTGTCACATTCAGTCAGTCACTTAAGGCTGTGTATCCTCTCTCCAAAATGTGTTGTGCAGCTATTCATTTCTGACAGTCCATCACCTGTCACTTAGGCTCCCCCAACAGCTTCCTACTGGTCTCTCTGCCTCCAGTTGTTCTTCCGACTTAAATTTATCCTCTTTACTGCCATTATAATTATCTTTCTAAAATGATCTGATATCTTGTGTCTGCTTTAAAATTTATATTTGAAGCCCTCCAGACACATGTGGTTCTTTCCAATCTAGCTCCAACCTATTTTCCTAGCCCTTCTTGTACTCCTTGCATCTGTACAACTATGCTGCAGACTCAGTGAAGTCTTTTCACGTATTCATGTCTTGGATCATGTTCCTTTGACTGGAATGCATTTCACTCTTTTTTCTATTAGCAAATATCAAGCAACCTAAAGAAACCCCCAGCTACAAATCAGAGCTTTCTGTTCTCTAGATACTAGATGTGTAATATAATAAAGGGGCACAAAGAAGAGTTTCTTTTGAATCCCAAACATTTATTTATGTGTTTATGTCTCCCAAACTCTCAACAAGGACTTATGAGGGGACAGACCATATCTCATTTTGAATAGCCTCTGACATATCAGTGGTGTTTGGTGTGTGTTCAAGGAATGAATGCATGGATTGAATGAAAATATTGTGTGCAGTCATAGTTCTAGAGCCAACTTTAAAAAATATCTTATCCACTTAAAATTTAGGTGTCACCTGATGTCACCCTGTCCTTTAAATTTAATTTGGCTTAAATATGCAGTGATTTTGGTGAATGTGATATAATTTTTCTACTCACATTCGTAGCCATAAGTTGCATATTCTGTGTGAATAGATTAGCATAAATGGTACTTTCACAGAAACTGGAGCTACTTCCGTCGTGCTCTCAAGGCCCAGTTCATTCGGCAGGAAATGTAAAAGAGGCCCCTTTAGCACAGACTGCCTTCTTTGCCTGACTTCCTGCTTTTCTTGGTCTTCCTTGTCTGTGTCCTCAACAGTCAGTCCCCCATTCTCATCTATACTCTCTCCTCCCAGTTCCCGCATCTGACTTTTTAAAGTATTCCTAAGACTCTTCCAGGATTCCTGACTCTTCTGCTTTCCCCTCACCTAGTTGGCCTCCTTAATTTGTTTCTGATACCTGCCAGCTAACTAACTTTTAACTCTGACCTTGGTGACCGGAACCTGGGCTTTCTCTCAGTCATCTCCCAAATCTATTGCTTCCCTGTCCAACTGTATATTCTTGGCAACTATATTCCAGATTGTTTGCCATTTTAGAAGTGAGGATATATCTGACAGACCTAAATAATGCTTTTATGGAGGAATTCAACAACAAATATAAATTTAGTATCTACTGCCAATTCTAGAATGTCTCCATGAACTTAAAACTCTTTAATTGATAAAGAATACGTGAGAAGGAAAATTAGGCATTCCAGGTACCTTTGACATATGAATGTTGTGGATATGAGGCTAGGGGGAGTAAAATATAGTAAAAATTTCCTCTCTTTTCCAATTAGATCACACCTGAGAACAAGGGGCATTGATTTGGTCAAGGAAAGGACATGATTATATCACATTGCTAATACCTGGAGCTATACGTGAGAGGAGATCAAGTGGTTTTGAATTGGGACAAACAGACTTTTTCCCATTCAATTTCTTTATTCATTCAATAACGGTATATTAAATGCCTACCATGTGTCAAACTGTTGTAAACATTGGGGATAAAATGGTGGGAGAGTGAGAGAGAGTTCGACTGATTTCTGGGTTTCTATTTATTATTTCAATATTAAGACATAGAGACCCAATTATTGACTGTGGGCCTAGAAGAAATGGATGGGGGAGGATTGATGTCATTTTAGGCATTAGGGTGGAATTTTAGGAGCAAAAGGGGTCCATCTGTTAAATCTGAGAGTAGAGATTAAATAGTTTGCATTTGTCCAGTGTGTTCTTTCTGAATATTTTCTTCAGAAGAAGCTCATGGGTACCTGAGGAAGGATATAGGCCTCCTAATTTCCAAACAGCTTCAGCTTCGAATCACATCAGAACAATGTCTGCAAAGATGGAGGAATGTTTAAACTGTATGTGCCAAGGGTAATGAGAAATACGGTTTATGATATCGAATGCAGATTTTTTTCTGAACAAATACATGAGTGATTCTGGGGAAGGGAGACAGACCCTTCCCAGAAGAAAAAGGTAACCGTAAATTTCTGATCTCAATATGAAATTCTAGATTAAACCTTTTAAAGTTGTTGTATCTGAGACAGTTCTTGAAGCTGCCACTGACACCATGTAGATTTTATAACTTTCACAATATTATGTTAAACCGGGCTAGTATCAAACATTTCTCAAGGTAATAATCACTTACCTTGATTTACTAAAAATATTTAACATTTCTTAAACTGAAAATGTTAACTGCTTGAGAACTTGTCATCTTGGAATAGGAAGAATTTACCTGCATTTGCTTTACATTTTTGCTTAAGGAAACCCAAACAACCAACATATCACTCGAAAAATACTTGGGAAATAGTTACATCTATTTCTAAAATTTCCATTTTTACTTACAATATTTTCTAATGTAAAATATTCTCAGAAACTGCCATTTAATGTCAGCAGTTCTCTTTAGAGGAAGCCAAATGTTGCATGTCTTAAGACTTGCTCTATGTATTTAAATAGAAGGAAAGATTGAGAAATGAATCCATCACAATTTCTTGGTGGTCATTTTGAGAACTTCTTTTGAGGAGGGGGAGCATACTTCAGTACATGTAAACCTAGTTGTCTAGTACATAATATAGAATATATATATTTTTCCTTTTGTGTTTGATAGAGGAGATATATCTATTTGTAATCCCTTTGTAGATTTTGAAAATAGATATTGGACTAATTATACTGAATCTTAGTTATTCTAGGAAACTAATGTCATTGATTTTAATCTTTGCTGCTAGTTATCTTGGGATTTATCTATTTTTCTTTTTAAAATAAAACCAACTAGAGAGAAATTCTGAAAATTGTTGTCACAGATTTAGGTACCAGTTTAGTCCAAATGAATGAAGTCTTAGGCTATTAACCAAAGTCATTTAAGAATTACATGAATTTATTTTTGTTTAGCTGGGCATTTCCAAGATGATTTTTTTATGTTAACGCATGGCTTTTACCCTGGAGTTGTACACAGTATGTATTTTTTTTCCCATTTCAAAAGTTTTACCTTTACACAAGAAGCTGTACTTAATAATTTATTTTTTAATGTTTGACCCTACCACAGTGTCAATTAGCTGAAAGTTTAAATTTTGAAATAATAGGCTAATAAATAAAATAGTAGTTTATGAACTAGCTTACTAGTTTCTCTTTACTGTATCAGTCAACTAACATTTGATCTTAAATCTTGGGTGATGCTGATGTGAGAGTAATCACAGAGAATATTTATTGAGTTGAGCCAAGTACACTGCTAAAGATTTCTCACATACTGTCTCTTTTAATCCTTATTAGACATTCTTTAATATGGTATTGATATTTACCCATTTTACAGAGAAGGAATCTGAGATTTCAGGATATATCTTACTCTTTATTGATTCTTGTGTGTTTGCTTCATCTGTATTGCCAATTAGTTTGAAATTTTTTAAATTAAAAAGTGTAAACTTAGGGAAACAATATAGGTGAAGATGACAAATGCCAGTGCTAGATGGCCTGTGTTCAAATTGTGATTCTACTACATACTAACCCTGTAGCCTTGGGCAAGGTACTTAACCTTTTTTTTTTTTTTTTTTTTTGCACTAGCCCTATAACCTTGGGCAAGTTATTTAATCTCTGTTTACCTCTATCCCTCCCAAATCAGAATTATTATTATACCTACCTCATTATTTTATTATATACCTCAAAAGCTGTTATGATGTCTAAATGAATTAAAATTTGAAAATAACCTAGCATGTTGTTAATTCTAAATATGTTTATTTAATAATAAGTAACTTAAAGGTCTGAAAAGAATGGCAAATTATATCACTTCTATTAGGAAAATTTTACAGATAAAAAATTTACAATTTTTGGTAAGGAGTATTTCATATTTCAAGATGGAAGAATTTTATATTTAGAAGTTTTCAGGGTTTACTGAGGAATATAGTCATATGAGGTTTAAAACTTAGAAAGAATTTTTTTGATTATTTTACCTTATTAGATTAAGGAATTAAGAAATGTCATGATTTTATACAGACCTAGAGAAATAAAAGAGAAATGTACCGTAGTATTGTTAGCATTGTTAAAAATTATTTAAAGGAGTTAAAATATATATTTAATACAGTAAACTAAAATAAAATAATTAAAATAATTATCTGGAAAAAAACAACATGCTATGGAATATATTTGACTCTGGGTATATGTAACTGAAAATAACTCTTACTTGGCTATTTGTTAGAGATCAGGGATTAGAAATGTATGTTCTGTAGTTATTATAGCTGGACCTCACCACTTGCTTATTGTTATATATTCATTTGCTCAGGCTGTCGTAACAAAATATCATAGCCTGGAAGGCCTAAACAACAGAAATTTATTTCTCATAGTTGTAGGTACTAGAAATCCAAGATAAAGATTCTGGCAGGGTTCAGTTTCTAGTGGGACTCTCTTCCTAGTTAGTTATTTTTTCCCCTAATTCTTTCCCATCACTCAAGGTTCAATTTGTGTCACTACCTCAGAAAGAGCTTCTCTGATACCCAGAGAATAATCTACATTATTCCCTTTATAGCACTGTATTTCTTTTCTTTATAGTTTAAGCCTCAAAGCTCAACTTATTTTTAATAAGTTTTCTCTTTCACACAAAGCTGTCCTATTTGGTATTCAGATGTTTACACATTGACTTATATTCAGGCTGACTGGAGAGAACATTTTCATATGATGTTATTGACTTCTTATGTCAAGTAAACCAGGATAGACTGCCAGGTAGGGGTCTGGATTTTTTGAGCAGGAATGACTTTCAAATGCCACCACTTTTAAAGTATAAATGAAAAAAGCTAACATAATTTGAAGGCCAGTTTGAGAGAAAATACCATTGTTTCCAGATACAGAAAATATATGTAGTTAAATAAATCACTTGGTGTCTTTTTGAACTATAATCCTGCATTTTTGGTTGTAGCGTTTTGAAGTAAACTGGCTCTAAAATATTTGATCTAAGAAAATAAATATTAGGTTCTTCTACTGAATAATTATTATTTTATTTTTTATTTTTGTTTAACCCTGAAGCACATTGGAATGGATTGTTACTGCTTAGAAAGGGCCTTTGTATTATGATTAGTTTTCCTCTGAGATTTTTTATCCTTGATATAGTAATATTTTCCTAGAACTATATTTTAAATTAAAATGTTTCTACCATCAAGCTTAAATTATTCTGTTGATAGTTCTTACCTTTCAAAAGTACAGTACTGTATTTCCTCTAGGGTCTCATGTTCATTCTAGTCTCATCTTTGATAGATATAAAGTAATAGATTAGGGCTATATAAAATAGAGGAACTAATCTATAAATAAGGAAATATAAATGTATTATGTATTTTTCCAAATGTTTATTTTGTATTAAAATATTTGTACTCATATGATTCCAAATTCAGTTTTCCTTGTGAAGCCCAGTAAAACATTACAGATGTGCAATTATTCTTTTCTCTTTAGGAGAAAATGAGATAAAATACTATTACGTTCTTGTTTCAGAGAAGTACAGATTATGTTTTAGCTTGATTAGCGAAAATGGCTATTAATATAGAAAAGTCACAGCTAAAATCTGTTATTGCAACGATGAAACAAATTTTCAATGGCATTGAAAAGTCAGTGATATGTAGAAATGCATATAAACGGGGAAGAAGGTAATTTACACAACAAATAAACTAGACTTTCAGATAAGGTGGTATACATTTATTGATTCTACTCCAGATATGTAGTATGATAAATGTGGCTTAATCATTCTCTACGTTGTATGCAGCACTTTGAGGAAAGGGACCTACGAGCTCTGCAAATGTCTCTTTCATATCTCTGCCTCCAACATTCCATTCTTAGATATGTTCTTAGGCAATTTGAGGTTCAGGGCCTTGTACGGTAAGTTTATTTCTCTTTCAAACCTGGTTAATGGAGATTTTCCTGTTTGGATAGCTTTCCTGAGCATCTCTTTTCCAAGTGTTGATTCAGGAAATCTCAAAGACTTAGGTCTATTTTTGTAATTCTGGCATTCTTTAACATATGAATTTTGAGGTTCTGAAAAGTATGAAAAAAGTGTGAAATTTTCCCATGAGGGTTTCATGGCTAGCGCTGGGAGTGTTACACACCTCCAGAACTTAGTTGCATGATACTGAGTTAACTGCAAGGGAAACTGGGCAATATATGCTGAGGTTAGTAAGCACATAGCAAAATCTCTGTCCTGTCATTTTTCTGTTTTATAATTAGGCTTATTTCCTTCATGTTTATGAAATGATTGCAGCAGCAAATGTATATCCAGCAGGAAAAGGAAAGAAATCCTCTCTTCTAACCACGGGCTGTTAAGTCTTCCCTTACAGCTTTGGTCACAAGACATTTTGCTATGTAGGGGAGCGCTGAATACCTGGACAAAATCAGGATTCTATAAAGGAAGGAAGAAGTAGTGAACAGAGGCCAGGCAGGTTGACTGTGAAAATGATAAATAGCCAGGGCAGAATGGTATCACAAAATCCAAGAGAGAAGAGATTTGAAAAGATGGAGCAGCCGATCTTCTGCAGAGTTCAATAATATGAGGATTTTAAAGAGGCTGATTAGAAAATTAGATAGTCCTTAGTGAATTCAGTATAAGTAATCCAACAGAAATGATGAGATTATTTCTCACATTGTGGTTTATTGAGGAGTGCCTGGTTGCTGAGGAAATGGGCCCATGGTTTTCACTCATAACGCTGCCGACATGCAGTTGACTTTCCGAAATGAATATTTCATTCTCAGTGAAAGTTTAGGCTAAATACAGTGAATGCTGACCTGTAAAAATAATATAAAAATATGATAATTGTAGTTTACTTTATTGAGAAGTTAGTTCTATTGAAATTTAGCATAATGTCAATATATTATTTTCAAGTTTTAACTTTTCAATTTCATAGATCTAAAGTGAAATATAATTTATAAAATTGATATTATTTTATGACAGTACAGATACAAATCTATGCTAATTGCTCTAATAACCCAGATAATTAATTATTATGCATTCCTAAAATGGAATCCCATTAAGTTATTTTACTATGATGGATGTAATCATTTTGATAGTATAAGTAATCTACACATTTTTCTAAATTAATCACAGATGCTGTTCTAAAGCTGTTTTAATGTGATGAATTATAATAGTTCACTTATTATCAACAGCAAGTGTCCTTAAATGCTCTTAATAATCATATTTAAATTTTATCACTTAGAAGTAAATTGACTTTTTACTCAAAATAACATATCTAAGAGGACTTATTTTCTACAAAACAGAGAACTTGTATGTAATCATGAAATGAACTAAATAAATATTAAAACTATTAAATGAATAGTTTATATTGGTAAAAGCCCATGCTATCTGAAACATTGTAAAAGTTACTTAAATTAGGTCTTCCTGATTTCTTACTTGGACTCAATAGCCCCCCAGTGATTTCTCGTACCTGCAATTCATCCTTCAAAGTCACTAAATTCTTCTTTCAAAACAGGAAAACCCACCCTATAATATCCCTATTTTAATATCATATTGGTGATATTGTTACTGATGTTACTGAAGGATGAAAGCCAAATTCGTCTGTACTTTGACCCCTACTTCCAACCCCTATTTCCCTTGGTAGCTTCATGTCCCATTTCTGTCATACTGAGTGCTTCCTGAGCCATGCTTGTGCATCCGCTGTGTCCCCTAACACAAGCATAAAGTATGTGAATCAAAACTATTTAAATTTTAACTGACTTTTTTTTTTACCATGGCAATTCCTTTTTCCTGTTGCCTTTATCCCACCTGGAGTAGTTTGGTTCTGTACTTCTGCCCAGGGGGAAAGATATGACAGAAAAACTAGAGAGAGAAAAAACAGAAAATCTTTCTTTCTTAAGATAGCTTGGGTTCTTGGAGGAGCAGAAAAGGCTCCTGGCACAGTTAAAACACATTGGAGAAACAACATAATGAGTTAAGAGCAGTGCCCACTCCCTTTCCTTTACTTCCAGATAATTTTGTAGAGTCCATGAACACAAGAGATCTGTGCCCCATTTCCTAAGTATAGCTCTAGGGATAAGATCTCAGAAAAGAAACCACTTGCATGGTGTGTCTAGACAGAATCACAATTTCCGTTCTCTACTATGGAGTAGGAGTTGCCAAATGATTCCTATGTCCCCAGTAATAGAACAGAAGTAGCAGAAAAAGAGCTACTGAACCAAAACAGGCCACAGAACAGGACCCAAAAGTTTTTCTTATTGAGTCTTTTGTGAACTATTAATGTATTATTTCAGTGGTGCCTATAAAGCCAGAAGATACTTAGGTTCTTACAGTCTCATTCCCAGCATTGATATAGAATGGGATACCCTAAAAAATTATGCTCCAAGGAGAAACTCAGTTAATGCAGAGAAAGATAAAGAAGGTACTTTTCTTAATGCACATGAAATTTTACTCTAAAATTCATATCAGCTATGGAAATTTATACCTACTTTATGTATCTGTTTAAGTAATGGCATAATAAAAATAAATCACTACTGAGGCCCAGTCATCTATTTTTTTTTAATAGGTAAGAATTTTAACATTTACTCCTGAAAATGACCTCTCTCCACCAATGTAGAATGTCTTTGTATTCAGTTCTCCTGTAGAATCCATGTAAGACAATAAAATTAGAGCAAACATGTTTTTGTAGAATAGTGTTCGTTTCAAGTTGAATTGTGTCCCTCAAAAAGATATGTTAACCTCCTAATTTCTGGTACCTGTGAATGTGATCATATTTTGAAATAAGATTTTTGCAGATGTATGTAATCAAATTGAAGTCATACTGGATTAGGATGGGCCTAATCCAATATGACTGTGTCCTTATAAGAAGAGAAAGATACACACATACACACAGTCATACAGGGAGAGCACCATGTGACAATGGGGACAGAGATCGGAGTTATGCTGTCACAAGCCAGGGGATGAGAAGGACTGCAGATGACCACCAGAAGTTAGGAGAGAGTTGAGAGAGTCATGGGACAGTTTCTCCTTCACAGTCTCCAGAAGGAACTGGCCTTGCCCACACCTTGATTTCAGACTTCTAGCCTCCAGAACTGAGAGAATAAGTTGCTGATCTTTTAAGCCACCTACTTAGTGGTACTTGTTGTAGCAGCCCTAGGAGACCAATACTGTATTCATTCCCATTGCCTTGCTCATAGACTTCTTAGAAACAAAATTTTTCCAAGTTAAGACAAAAACAAAGCAACCCACAAGTTTTGCTTTTATTAGTCATTTATATAATTTGTGTTTATTCTGCATAACTTCCTAAGTAAATTATTGTCACAGCAAGTTGTTTGGAAGCAGTTACTCAAACGGAGTTTCAGGTGTGTTTATTAAGGATCAACAGCCATCTTACCCTTATCCTTAGACATTTTGGCCTTCTCCTCTTGCCCTGAGCCCCACTATTTGCAGTGACTTTCTTGAGATTTTTCACTCCTCCTTTGGTGTTTGGAACTGTCTGGGGCTAGCAGAATGTCTGCTGGACAACATGCTTGGCATTTCTATTTCTCCTTTTTGGAGTCTTCTTTGATCCTTTCAACAGGATGCCTTGAGGGGCTCCTGAACTTGTGCCTATGGGTCTTTTCAGGACTCTAATGTCAGGATCCTGGGGTACATAAGGTGGTCTGGTCAGAAGAGTGCTCCTGCCTACTGATATGATAACATTTCTATAGGATCACTGTATTGGGCTTTCAGAATGGTCCTGACATGCTGATTCTGGATTCCTTCTGACTTTGTACATGGGATCACTTAGGGGCCTGGGTGTCGGATCTTATCCACCTGTGTGTCTGCTCTCCTCTGTCCACTTTCTTACTTACAGTGCTAATTCCAGTGTGTAACACTGGAGGATGGTCGCCCACCTCCTCCTCAGGCTTGGAAGCATATTTTCAGGCAGTCTGTATGGCAGGGCCTATCCCTTTTGAGGGCTTTTGAGACTGTGCTGCACAAAGCTGATAGATTCCTCCAGTTGATAGCCTTTCTTTTGTCTAATCCATGTGGTTATATTATATGCTTCTAAGTCAGTCTGAAGCCATGCCTGATAAAAGACAGACATTGCTTGCATGAGTGGGACTGGTCCTAGGCCCCCTGCCTGTCTTCCCTACTAGTGGTGTGTGTAGAAACCCAGGGTCAACATAGGAAGAGATAGTATTCTAGAAATGCACTGATTATGGCCTAAAGAGTCTAGCAGTATGCATGTTTGAAAATGTGTTGTTTTACATTTATGCTACTCCTATGGTGTAATGTGTTGCTTCACATTTATGTTACCATTCCAAATGGTAGAGTTAGCATAACCACACAAAAAAAAATGATTATTTATGCTTTTCTGTGTGCTCTGGGTAGGACTTGCCTTTGTGGTCAACATCAATGAAGCATAGCAGTATCGCTTGAGAGTGTCATTGGAAGCCAATATTCATGATGGATGATTCAGCATCCTGAGCAGCAATGTGAGCAACAAATAATAAACAGCTTAGGGAACTGCAGAGCCAAGAATATCTGTATTGTTCAGTATGAACAAGTTCTGAAGAATGATGGCATTGTGATTAATAATCGTATAGCTATCTTTTTTCCTGTGACTGGATAAAACAAATTAGCCATGAATGGCATATTTGAATGTAAGAAACTAGAAGATGGTTGCAGAATCTGAACAGGAAGAGATGGAGCCTGGATACTATGAAGAATCTTTTCTTTTATTGATTGCATAATAAACAAATATATAAATACTTCTCTATTCTTCATGTTAAATCTTTATTGGTAACTCATTGCACTTCACATGACACAAGCTATTTTAAATAAGATTGTTCTTTTAGACAATATATGTTTGTATATACAACAACATATGCAACATATAAACAGAAGCCTCACAAAAATATTTGCCCTAGGCCACATGTCCCTAGGGTGGTCCTGTCAATAGCTGTGAAAGGGAGACATGAGGGGAGCAGGATTGGGTGCAGGGCGTCAGCCAGCCCAGTGGGGTTATGCCCCTCTCCTCACTGAAATGGTCTTGCCTTCAACCTCTGTCTTTCTCGGTTACTGGCCTTGGAGAGATATGGCCTTGGGCAAGGTGGCCCTTGAAGCTGAGGACGACACTGAAGATGCTGATAGCTGGTGACTATCTGCTGTTCACACTTCCCCCAGGCTGGACATTGCTTGAAATGGGAATCTAGAGGGCATATCTTTGTGTCTACCACAGTTGCAATTTCAGATAACCTTTCCTCAGAGTGTTGAAGTACAATGTCTTATAGCTTGAGAATGTGTAGGGGCTTGTCCAGAAGACCTCATCATAAGGGGAAAACTCAAAAGGTCAGTATCTACCATGTTTTCTCTACAGGCTAATTTATGTTTTCTAGAGAAGTGTCCAATGACCTGATTTGGCTGATGAGGGAAGATGAGCGAAGAATCTCACTATTCAAAATTTAATTTCAGTTAATCTCTCTGTTGCCAGTGTTGATTCTAACCCTTATTCTCAGGGTGTCTGGTATCCTTGAGGCCACATCCATGGTGATTTAATGTCTTCAAAGGGTAGACATTTACCTTCTGCCAAGGAGGTTGCATAGGCTGGGGAGGGACATCAGGGTGCCGAGGAAGTCTATTACTGATGGTAAGTTTCAGTGACTGCCAATTTTGAGCTTTACTCAGTGTTTCATACACCCTTTATTTCCATCTGGGAGAATGAACTGACTTGCTTTTTGTGCATGTTTCCCCTGCAAGCTGTTTGTTTTCAGCCTTTTCTGGACTGTTAGATCAGTTAACATTCATACGCTTTGCAGTTTCCAAAATTTCGTCGTCTCTCCACTGCTATTGCTCTTGTCTGTGACTTTGTGGGATTTTTTTCTATTTATTTCTTATCATCATTTTAGTTGAAATTTGAGAAGTTAAGCGTGTGTATTTAATGTGTCATTTAAAGTGTAACTTCTGATCAGCAGCTTCAGTGACATTTCTGCCCTTTTTGTCTGTGTGCTAAAATACTTCTTTTCCTGAAATTGCAAATATTGATAATAGTACAAAATATTCTGATCAAATATGGTAACTGCCTTCATTTCGCCAGAAATGTTGAAATCTCTCATCCGCCAAGGGTCATAATTTTGTTCTTATTTTTATGAATTTATTTCATTTTTTCCTATTAATAATTTGAATGTGAATGGGAACTTGAACTGAAAACTTCATTATCATCGGACTGTTAAATGATAAACCCATTTGTGATACTACCATCATAATGAACAATTTCAGTGCCTCTGTGGGTACTATTCACATTGCATCTGGTATATGTATATAATGATGGTTTTTGGATGTTGATATGAACATTAACCAAGTACTGAGCATTACTGTCAGGGTTTTTTTTGGGGGGGAAATATCAATATCAGGAAATTATTGTCCTCTAAACGTGTACCATTTGTAAAATTTTTGTTCCAATTTCGGTTTTTAAAATTATAAGCATTATGTATGAAGTCTGAAGTATATTTAGGAAGATCTCTTCATTTGGAAAAATAAAACAAAATCTTATGTATTATTACAGTGTTGTGTTGCTGGATCTGATTCTATTTTTATCACAATCAAAATATAAGTTTGCATTTCTTAATGCTTCTTTGGCCAAATAATCTTAGAAAAAATTTATACTCATATTATTTAAGCCCAAAATACAAGGATTATTTCTTTATTATATGTTATTATTCCAAAAAATAATTTGATCTGGGGAGGGGCTTAGGAGCCCAAAGTAATTGACATACTGAAGATAAATTCAGTTTATTAACTATGAATTTCACTTACTATTGGCTTAATTGAATTTCTAAAACGTGAATATTATTTTATAATAAGCTATAATTTTATTTTCTAAGTATTTTAAAACAGATAATGTAACTCACTCTGTTACCTCCTAACCATTCATAGTTACTTAATTGAATAGTCATTTAGAAATTTACCCTGTATTTTAATATTAAATAAGTTATATAAGAAATAGGTGTTCACATTTTAGAACTAATTTTAGAACTAATATAGTTGGACAAGAATATAAATATTATTGTCCTCATTTATTTCTATGTATACTGTTATGAATACAACTAATTATTCTTAGAATTCAGTTTCTCTCCATCACAGAATAAATATCTGTAGGAGTATACATAACTTTAATGTGTGTGTACATATTAAATATGAAAGTTAACATATATGTGCATGCATGTAAGTCAAATATAGTCACCTATGTTTCAGATATATGCAAAACATAACTAAAATATGAGTGTAGGTAGTGTATATACACCCATCTTTGTATGTATGTATCTGTGTGTTTTTAAGGCCAGATTAAGCCGAGTGCTTCAGTCTTCCCTTTTCCTCCCATACCTTGTTATTCTGCAGCATGCATTCACTCTTATTGAGTAGTTAGGGTTAGGCTGACACTTTTCAGGCTGAAAGGCAGAAACATTTATCTTCACTGACAAAAAATTTGGAAGTACCTTTCTTGGGTTGCAAGACACTTGCTCTAACATAATTCTCATTCTATTCTATTATGAAGCCCCTGCAACACTTGGCACCTTCTTACTGTATTTGCATGTAATGAGCCAAATGACACCAGAGGTTGACTGTAATCTGTATTAAAAGGTTTGTGCAGAATTTTGTCTTTGAAATTTAAAAAGTAATGTAGAAATTCTTTTGTGTACATTTTTTGAGGAAGAAACATTTTACTTTTCCTCTGAATATAAATGAATTATGTGTTTCTATTAGAAACTATGAAAATATGAAAAAATACCAAGAAGAAACAATATCTACAATCTTGCTAGTCAAAGATAATTGTTATTGATATTTTATATATGTCCTTTAATCATATTTATGCATAATTCTGAATTATGCATAGGTGATAGTTATACTTGGAGTCATGCACCTTATATTTACGGACTTTTTTACTTAATTTGGATGGCATCTTATATGTTATTTATATGTTAAATAGCTTGATAGCTTGTTTTTTAATGGATGCATGATATTCATTTGATGTAATTCTGGCATATAATCATCCTATATTATTGGATATTTATGTTATTTTCATTTTTTGCTCTTATACATTATATTATGATAAAATCCATTTATGAATTTTTATGCACATCTACAATGGTTTTGGTTATTTTATTTATTTTGTGTAATCTGATCACATTCTTAAACGTTTTTTATATTTTAATATGTCTTTTCTTATTGATTTAGAAATTAAAAGTCTTTTTTTTTCCTTTAATGGTATTAATCTTGGGGCTATCCTATATGTTGCAAATTATTTTTCTTACTTGTTTGATTGCTTTATAATTGTGATCATTTTTGTTATGTGCTTTAGTTTAAAATGTCTACATTTAGTAAGCCTCTATGGGGAGAAAGTTGGCAGTTTCTCAAAAAGCTAAACACGCATATACTTTATTATCCAGCAACTTTTCTCCTAGGGATTTACCCCATGTAATTAAAAATATATGCCCACAAAACAGTTGTAAAAATGCTGTTATAAAACTCTTTATAATAAGATATTGGAAACAACTTAAACTTACACCAGAAAAGAATGGAATGGATGAAAAAAAATGTGATATATTCATAAAATGCTCAGAATTGAAAGAAATGAACCATAGATTGACACAACATAGAAGAATCCTAAAAACATTAACGAAAGAATCAAGATAAAAAATAATACATAATGTGTAACTTTATTTCTGTTATGTTCAACAACAGGTGTATGTGATCTTTTTTGGTTATATTTATACTCTAAACATTTTATCAGCAGAAATATACTGTTTAAACATCACAGTGTTCTATAAAAATGCATTTTATTTAATTTCTACTTCAAAGTATATATACAGTGGTTATCTTCTAAGAGAAGTGATACACTTCTTGAAATTAAGACCTGTCTTCTGGCACTTTCAGGCAGAGTTTGAACAATGTTTTACCTGATTGAATTTATGGTAGAAAGGCAGAAGTACTCTTAAATACTGTCAATTTTACAGATGCTCAGTTTAACACACCTCTTCAGTGCTGGTAAAATCATCTCTTTAGAATTGCTGGTTTTAGTGATAGCAGTGAATATCAAATCTAAAATAGTTTATCTGTGGCAATGGGACACTGTCCCTTATGGCCACCTTCCAAATCTCCAATATGCGTTTTATCTGAAATTAACAGCACAAGACAACAATGTTTGAATGTTTACTAAGTATATAGACTGAACATCAATAAGTTCAAAGTAAAATTTAACTGGCTTAAAACATAGTACTGGAGTCTCTTTTCAACTTACACAGCTGTCATTAGATGTTTGTGAAAAAGTCCAAACAAGTTTTCATTATAGAAATGTTCGTTTTTTGTATCCCTCAGGCATATTTTGGTGTCTGGCAAACACAGCAGGCAATTATTATTTTTGACTATTATTATTATTGTTATATGGCTTCCCCTTAGAATAAGAATAGTTTAGCACTTCAGTGATTTGTAACCTTAGAGAAAGTTTGTACTAGAGTTGTCTTTGTTAACAAAAACCGTATTATTAAATGTATTAATTATGTTAAAAACTTGAGTAAACAAATAGTAATAATGTATACCATAAATGAAAATTATTTTCACATTGTTACTGATATTAAGCAATTAAGATATTGTAATTTTAAACAATTTGCCAAAAAACAAATTTAAATACTAAGACTGGCATCATGAGTTTTTAAATTTCGTCTTTTATACCATTATTTTTGTCATAAATATCATAGCACAATTTAGACAAATGAAGTAAATAGAGCTTTCCTATTAGCACAGTGATATTTCAATGTTGAAAGTCAAATGAAATGAGATCTATTGAGTTAAAATCACAAGACCACAAACAACTTAAGGCTATTGCTTTTTGTTTTGTTTTTTTTTACTTTAAAAAAAACCTTCATTAAAAAACATTGTACTTCTTTTTTTTGATTGAAGTACAGTCATTTTACAATGTTATGCTAATTTCTGGTGTACAGCATAGTGATTCAGTTATATGTGTGTGTGTGTGTGTGTGTGTTCCTTTTCATATTCTTTTTCATTATAGCCATTACAAGGTATTGAATATAGTTCCCTATTCTGTACAGTAGGACGATCTTATTTATCTATATTGTATATAGTAATTTGTATCTGGTAATACCAAACTCCTAATTTATCCACCCCATTCCCCTTTGTTAACCGTAAGTTTATTTTCTATGTCTGTGAGTCTGTGTTTTGTAAATAAGTTCATTTGTGTCATTTTTTTAAGTGACACCATTTTTTTTTCTCTTTTTGGCTTACTTCACTTACTATAACAATCTGTAGGTCCATTCATGTTGCTTCAAGTGGCATTATTTTTATTCTTTTTTATGGCTCAGTGGTGTTCCATTGTGTATATATACCACAACTTCTTTGTCCAATAATCGGTCAGTGGACATTTAGGTTGCTTCCATGTCTTTGCTATTATAAAATAGCACTTTTATGAACATTGGGGTGCATGTATCTTTTTGATTTAGAGTTTCCTCTGGATGTATGCCAAGGAGTGGAATTGCTGGATCATATGGTAAATCTGTTTTTAGTTTTTGTAAGGAATCTCCATACTATTTTCCCTAATGGCTGCACCAAACTATATTCCCACCAACAGTGTAGGAGGGTTCCCTTTTCTCCACACCCTCTCCAGCATTTATCATTTGTGGAATTTTGAATGATGACCATTGTGACTGGTATGAGGTGATACCTCATTGTAGTTCTGATTTGCATTTCTATGATAATTAGCGATACTGAGTATTTTTTCATGTGCCTATTGGCCATTTGTAAAAAAGAAAAAATTATTTCTAACTGAACACTTATGTTTCACAAAGTCTGAAGTGATCCAAAAAACACTATATTTTTTGAACTTGGGAATACATGTATGAATAGAAAAAGAAGAACTGATAAACCCAAAGCTAGTAGAAGGAAAGAAATTATAAAGATCAGGGCATACAAAAATGAAATGAGATTAAAAAAAAAAGTAGAAAATCAATGAAACTAAGAGTTGGTTCTTTAAAAATATAAACAAAATTGGTAAACCTTTGGCCAGACTCATCAAGAAAAGATGAGAGAAATTCAAATCCATAAAATCAGAAATGAAAAAGGAGAAGTTACAACCAACTCCACAGAAATACAAAGTATCATAAGGTATTACAATAAGCAATTATAAACCAATAAAATGGACAACCTAGAAGAAATGGATAGATTCCTAGATAGGTACAATCTCTCAAGACTGAACCAGGAAGAAATAGAAAATATGAACAGACCAATTGCCAGAAATGAAATTTAATCAGTAATTAAAAAAAAAAAAAAAAACTCACAGAAGACAAAAGTCCAGGGCTTTTCTACCACAGGTGAATTCAACCAAACATTGAGAAGAGTTAGCACCTATCCTTCTTTCAAATTCATTCTATGAAGCCACCATAACCCTGATATCGAAACCAAAGATTACAAAAAGAAAGAAAAATAGGCCAATATTGCTGATGAACACAGATGCAAAAATTTTCAACAAAATATTAGCAAACCAAATTCAACAATACGTTAAAAGGATCATATACCATGATCAAGTGAGACTTACCCGAGAAATGAGAGGATGTTACAATATTCTCAAATTAATGTGACACATCACATTAACAAATTGAAGAAAAAAATCATAAAACCATTTTAATAGATGCAGGAAAAGCTTTTGACAAAATTCAACATCCATTTATAATGAAAACTCTTCTATAAAGTGGGTATAAAGGAAACATACCTCAACATAATAAAGGCCATATATAAGGCCTCAGCTAACATTGTACTCAACAACGTAAAGCTGAAAGCATTTCCTTTAAGATCAGGAACAAGACAAGGATGTCCACTCTTCCCACTTTTATTTAACATAATATTGAAAGTTCTAGCCACAGCAGTTAGACAAGAAAAATAAATAAAATGATCCAAATTAGAAAGGAAGAAGTAAACTGTCACTGTTTACAGATGACATGATAGAATACATAGAAAATTCTAAAGACACCACCAAAAAACTACTAGAGCTTATAAATGAATTTTGTAAAGTTGCAAGATACAAAATTAATATAAAGCAATCTCTTACATTTCTGTACACTAACAATGAACTATGAGAAAGAGAAATTAAGAATACAATCTCATTTATATTCACATCAAAAATAATAA
Source organism: Camelus dromedarius (assembly GCF_036321535.1). Lineage (NCBI taxonomy): Eukaryota > Metazoa > Chordata > Mammalia > Artiodactyla > Camelidae > Camelus > Camelus dromedarius. The sequence continues at coordinate 62,109,526 of NC_087439.1, read as the reverse complement.
AATACCCAGGAATAAATCTAACTAAAGAAATAAAAGACTTGTACTTGGAAAACTCAAAAGACACCAATGAGAGAAATTGAAGGTATCACAAACAGATGGAAAGAGATATACTGTGTTTATTCATTGGAAGAATTAATATTGTTAAAATGCCCATACTACCTAAGGTAATCTACAGATTCAGTGCATTCTTTATGAAAATAGCAATGGCATTTTTCACAAAACTAGAATAGATAATCCTAAAATTTGTATGGGAACCCAAAAGACATTGAATAACTGAAACAATCATAATAAAGAACAAAACAGGAGTTACTATTCTCTCTTGTATATACACAGCAGAATGTTATTCAGCTCTAAAAAAGAATGAAATCTTGCCATCTGTGACAATATGGATGGACCTAGAGGGTATTTTGCTAAGTGAAATACATCAGACAGAGAAAGATAAATACTGTATGATTTCATTTATATATGAAATCTAAAAAACAAAACAAATTTCAGCAATTCACTGGTGATCTTGGAACATATCCTCCCAGAATAAAGGGGGGGGGGTCTACTGTATTTATTATTTTTATTGTCAGAGACTGAAGTCATACTAATCTAAACCTGACTGGTCCAATTAAAAAACTAATTAAATGTTTTCATTTTCCAAAATCAATACTCAAGTGGTTATACAGAAAAGTATTTGATATTTTGAAAGTTTATGTTTCAAGTTTGTGTGCTTAAATGATATGTCCTGTTGGAGTGAAATGATATTTGTTTATTTATTTCTTACTCCTTAGAGATGTCACATAAATTTTTGGAAGTCATGTTCCAGGACTTCCTCAAATACCTCTACCACTCATGACCTTATTAGGTCATATTTACAGAGAAAGTGATTTTTTGACTTTGGGGAGTCAATTTATATTTTAGAATAAAAAGTTATCAAGAAAGTGAAAGATTTATAGTGTGATAATCTATAATACTTTATATTGTCTTTTCTTTTGGACGAAAGTAATTAAAATGTTAGAAATCACCTGTTAATTTCTTCCACTCATCCTTTCTTTCAGCTAAACTTGACAAGTCTTTGTGTGTCTCCAACTCGTAAAATTTTCCTGGTATGCTAAAAAAGACATCAGTCTCTTGTTTGGGTGCAGTGGTTCCCTGACCTACCCAGGAATAAAGAGATCGAGGTAGATAGAAGACCTAAGATGAAAATGAAAGTATACTTCACCACTTTTAAATATCATTTGATGACCAACGTGGATACCGGTGAACATTGTTCCTCGGGATAGTTTTGCCAATTAATTAAGGAAGTGTGAAAACGAAAATAGGAAGAAGAAAGGTGGAGGAGTAGAATCTGGGGCTTCAATGGAAAAATGGAATTTGAAATGCATCAGCAAGTAGTCTCCATCTCTCTCCCTAATTTTTCATTTTCTCATTGTCTCTCTGTGTGTGTGTTAGCTCATAGAGTTACAAGACTAGAGGTGGCTTACCTCTGCATAGCTAATATTGGTACATATGGGTTCTTTCAACCATTGATTAGGTCAGTACTATAAACACCATGATCCTTCTATTCTTATGTCTAACACCTCCGTGGTGGTTTCATTTTTGTATAATTAATAGTAAAGTCTGAGAATGGAGGCCACAAAGAAACAGAAATCCATGCAGATAGGGCAGTCAGGTGTTTGAAGGGGGTTTTAGGGAGATAGCCCCTAATCTTCAGAAGGAAATCCCTCAAAAACTTAAAGTCAGGGTGTAAAGAGAGCACACTAATGTATGAAAAAATAAGTAATGAAAATATAGAATGTAGAGTTATATCATGGAGAATTGCACAGTTAACTACCAGATTTGTGTTACAGATTGTACAACTGCTTGTTCCTTTATAGGAGGAAGAGATTGCTGAGGGTTATGGCTCCCAAGATTCCTTAAACAGTGGGGAATGTTAGGCTAGATATAGAAGAGTGAGAAAGACCCTTCCTGGATATATAATAAAAATAAAAAGCAAAACTATCAGACCCCTGTCAACACACAACTAAAATGAAAACAATGGTAGTTTTTTCCCTTTTGCAAAAAATGATGGGCATTTTATGTCTTCTTTTATCTAGATAAAGGAATGTATTCTAATAGATGAGAATTTTGTTTCACAACTTTAATTATACCCACAGAATCCTTCCTGAGTGAGGGTGGAAGTATAATAAGACACCACCTTTATGGCTATCTTAATACTCCTGAAAATCACCCAGGTGCCACTACCTGTAATGCAGCAAATTCAGGCTTAGGTTAATCCAGAAAAAAAACTTAGTTTTCATAGTTAAATCCTCAATATTCAGCCTGAGCTTATATTCGATCTTTTAAACTAGCTTGATGGGAATTTTCATTTTTGATTGGAAAACATAAATAATGTGTATTTATTTGGGGAACTGTCTCAGTGAATGAGTAAGAAATTTAAAAATCTTTGCTATTATGTAATTTTAGCTAAGTTAATACATACTAAATTCCTTTGAAGATGACATTAGTTATGATAATTTATCCCTTTCATTCTTATTTTTTGTTATGTGAAATCAGGCAAATATAATTATTTTCATAAAGTTTTACTTTCTTTAGTGTTTTACTATTTATTAGGAAGAAAGCATTATCTTCACACTATTACAGTTTACTTATGAGATTAAAACCCTATCCAGTCCAAGATTAAAATAAAGAAAAATAAGGAACAAAATATTGAGTTACAGTTGCTACTTAGTTTTTGTTTACTTCTTTCCTTGTCTGTAAAATCCCACCAATAAGCCTTTGCATTAGCACGACTTTCTCAATTACTTTCCCTCACTGTTGTCACTAATTGTGACTCATTAATCATGAGAATGCTAACAGAAGGACCAGAAAAATAAAAACAACTCATCCTAAGTATAAATATTCCTAATTAAAAGATGAGGCATATTTTCATTGCCTTTATGCAAAGGCAAAGGGGAAAAATGAGATGATTCAGGTATGTTTGTCTCTGATAGTGAACTTAATGTTACTAAATATAATTTTTAACTTTAAATGTTCCATTTACTCAGTGCTATGCTTTTTCTTATTTTACTTGAAACATGGAAATATTTATGTCAGTGAAGAACAACAAGTTAAACCCAAAGTAAGCAGAAGAAAGGAAATAATAAAAATAGAGTGAATCAATGAAATAGAAATAGAGAAAGAATAGAGACATCAGTGAAATGAAAAATTGATTGTTGGGGAAGATCAGTAGAATTGATAAATTTCTAGCCAGACTGGTTAGAATAAATGGAGAGAAGATTCAAATGACCAATATCAGGAATGAGAGAGGATCCATCCGTACAGATTCTACAGACATTTAAAGGAGATTCAGGGAATATTAAGAACAATTTTATAGCTGATAAATACATCAAATTAGATAAAATAAACAAATCCTTTGAAAGAAGCTGTCTCACTCAAGCAGAACTAGATGACCTGAATACCTTTTTATCTAGTAAAGAAATCAGTGAGGTTTAGCATCTCATTTTAAGCTCATTGCTCTTTTATGGATGTCCTTTTCATACCTTCTGCCCATTTTCTGTTGAACTCTCAGTAATTTTCTTTTCATTTGTTGAATTTTATTTTTTATTTTATACATTGATTACTTGTCAGTTTTAGACATTTCAGGTAACTTCTCCCTATTTTCTATTGGTTAATTTTATCTATGATGTCTGTAACTGAATTAAAAATGCTTAATTTCATGCATTTAAATTCATTAAATTTACCCCTTATGGATTTTAATTTTGGACTTTTATATAATTTTCCCTACCCCTAGGTGGAGAAGATACTCATACATTTTCATTTACTGGCTTTATACATTTCCATTTAGATTTATGTCTTTAATTCCTCTGCATTCTAGTCTGTTTGAGATTTAATATAGCAATCCATCTTCATATTGGTACTTTTCTTAGCTTTCTATGCTGTTCTATTGGTCAATTTGTCCTTGGCCAAACAGCTTTATTACTATAGCTGTTTAATATATTTTAATAGTTTAATGAAACTCCCTATTTCCTTTGCATTTTTCCCCCAAACTTGGTGCAAGCTTTAAATGGACTTTAGTTTTCCTATATATACTTTTAATTAAATATGTTGTCTTCCTCAAAAAAATACTCCATGTGAAACTTTTATTTGAATCATGTTGAGTTGACAGGTTAATTTGGGGATAACCGAAAGAGTTACACTGGTTTTATCCATGCACATGGTATGCCTTTTAAAACATCTTTCATGTCTTTTAGTGGAAGGTTTGTATATATATCAATGACAGTCTTGTGTACTTTGTTTAATTTCTTTAGGTTTCTCACAGTTTTCTTGCCTTCTCTTTCAAGAATACATAGTACTCAAATATTGGACCTGTTTATTTGGCTTTCTGATTTTATGTCTTTTTCTCTCCTACTCAGTCAATTATTTGTTTTTAACATATTGTCCCACTCTGAATAACTTCTGTGACATTATTTTTCAAACACTTAATTAGCATTTTAGTTTTTACTAATATATATTTAATTTGAAAACTTTTTTATTTTTTTGAGTGTTCTTTCATTATGGTGTTCCTGTTTATATTGAATGAATATTTTATGGTTCAGAGAATATTTTGGAATTTTTGAAGTATTTTTCTGCTTGTAGCACTTCCATTTATTCTGAGTTGCTTATTATTCGTTCATATATTTTGAGTCCTGTTTTTCGTGTGGGAGGCTATCCTCTGATATCTGGTGATAATTGGCTGGCCATTCATGATTAAGAATGAAACACTTCACGCATAGGAGGAGCTTGTGTGATTTGTCAGCCACCATTTTAATAGGGGCTTCCCAAATGTTGATGTCTCTAGGTCTTTTCTCTCTGTAGACATTGGGCTACCATATATGAATATCCATGAATATAAGCCTGGTTTCTGTTGTCCCGGAGCTGATTAGAAGAAAAGGGCTTGCAGAGGGGTCTCTATCATTCAATTTGTAGAATATTACTTAATCACTCTGTAGTCTAGCACCTCACCTTTGCCCTACTCGATAATTGGGTCCCCAAGTTTAAAGCCTCTACTGTTGAATATCTTGCAACTTTTCTATTCATGAGAAGAGAATGGAACCAAGGACTCTTAGATCTAACTGCTCCTTAAACAGACTGCATAAAGGTTCCTGCCTTTGCTTGAATCTTTTCTTGATTCTTTCTCCTCCTTGTTATCCCTCATTGTGAGCACTTAGGTTTCTGCGTTTCTTCTCTGCAAAGTCATTACTGTTTCTCCGTCTGTCTCCTGTTTCTTATATTGTAGGTTGGGATTACAGATGCCTCCTGCTTTCATCAAGCATTACGTGTGTTATTGCTCTGATTGTTTTTTGATATATCTTTGCCTTGCAGCATTAGAGTGAAACTCAGAAACATATATTTTCCATTACCCATTTGTTCCTAGTGGTCATATTAGTCTTTCCACATAGGAAGAGTTCCATAAAGCTTTCAGATCTAATGTGTATCTGCCATAACATGTATAAACATGTAGTGATAATAATTTGATTTAACAAATATTTTACTAAGTGTCAGTCACTGTGCTAGGTAATAGGGAACTACAATCTTGTGAATAAGAAATAATAAATAAGAACTTGTATGACAGTTGAAGTTGGTGATAAGTGCTACAGAAAAAAATATAGTAGATAAGGTGATAATAACAAATTAGAAAGATGTATTAAGCAAGTTGTTCAAGGAAAACTCTTCTCCTCTTCCTTACTGCTTAATATTAAAAAAAATACGTGTATATATAATTAACCCAAGGGTCAAGTGAGTCACTAAAAATTTACTTAGAAATAAAAATGATGCTTGTAATGGTTAGTAGGAGTTATAATTACTTTTCAAAATTGTATCTCTCCTTGGTTTCCATTTTTTGGGAGAATTGGAAAAATAAAGCTGTTTAATGAATTATGGTTTAAATACCCTTTGAAAATCCAAGTTGCTATTGAAAAAGATGTATACTGCAGTTACATTCTTTTGTTTATAAAGCTGGAGGAGGGAAGGAAAGAAACCTGAGGCTAATAGAAATAGATTGAATTTCACTTATGGAACATTGATTAAAATAATATATTTTATTGTGGATTTCCCTTCAGAATTTAAACTAAATATCATTTACTTTTTCTATTTAAGTAATAGCCTCAAGGCTTTTAAAAATCATTATCAGAAGAAGACCTAATATATCATTGATATAGCTTCTCCCTATCACAGTATCATTGACAAAAATATCATGTAAGCAATATCACCTTTATAGTCTTGAAATGATAAAATAAAAAAGGGCTTGCAAAATGCACTTTTTCCAGTAAAAGTAATCCTGGTATATTCTCTATGGTCTTGCTTTATTTTATTAAAAGAGAAACAAATATCAAATACTCTCCTGTCCATTGCTTTGAAAGTGAACATTTATTTGTTCCATTTAAATTCATAACGTACTTTCTTTTGAATATCTTGCAGATATTTATTATATGATAGTGATTTAATGTAAAAGTTTCTAGTATCAGTAGTTTTCTACTAAAATTATTAAACATAAACATTTAAAGGATTTTAACCTCATTTATTATTGTTTCACTTATTTTTAAATAAGAGTATCTTTGGCAAATAGAAGGAGTGTGTTTTTAAAATGAGGAGTATTATTAAGTTTAGGATTATATCAAATATATAGTTCCCAAGTTTAATATATAAAACTAGGTACATATTGACTGACATTCCCTCTCCCTCTATGGCTCTGCCTCTCACAATGGCCCTGCCGACACCCAGTCTCCGTACCCTATGTGGAGGTAAACATTTATTGTATCTTGTGTATCTTTCTGAAAGTTTTATTCATATATAAACAAGCTTGAATATATATTCTTGCTTGCCCTTATTAATGTAAAATTTATATTTAAAATTGTTCTGTACATTATTTTTATTATTTGTGTCACATAAGTATTTCTGTATTTGTATCATAAAGAGCTTTCTCATTTATTTAACATCTTCATATTATTAAATTTTATGGTATCCTAGGAATTATTTAATCTGTCTCCAATTGATGCATATCTAGCTTTTCCCTAATCTTTTATTACTACATTCAGTGACATATACAGTTGATCCTTGAAAAACATGGGTTTGAACTGCATGGATTCACTTGAATGTGGATTTTTTTTTAATGAATATATACTACAGTACTACATGATCCTCTTTGGTTGAATCTTCAGACTTGAGGATACTGAGTGTGAACTGTAAGGTTATATGTAGATTTTTCACTGCAGGGAGGGTTGGAGCCCCTACCTATGCATTGTTCAAGAGTTAATTGTACTTACATTGTTCTGCACTTATAAATCTGTAGAGAATAGCCCCTGAAGAAGGAATTACTGAATACAAAGGTCCAGATTTTGTAATTTTGATGAATTTTGATATTACCACAGTTTCCCCTTTGTATTACTTTGTATTCTCCACACCAAAAATTGAGACAGGTTATTTCCCTACAATATCTTTTCAAGCTTTTGAGTTTGTACAAATATGATAGGTGAAGGATAATACCTCAGGACAGTTTTAATTTATATTTCTCATATTATAAGTGAGATTGATAATCATTTTAACAACCACCATTGTATTTCTTTTTATGCAGGCATATATATATATATATATATATATATATATATATATAAACCATTTTTCTTTAGGGTTGGTTTTATCAATTTATAGGAACTCTTTATGTATGAAATGATTTATCTTTTCTGTGCTATAAATTTCAAATATTTTCCCCAGTTTTTTGTCTTTTGAGTTTGCTTATTATCTTAATTTTTAAATTTTGTATCAAAAATTTAAAAGCCTTTCCCAAAGTTTCGAAGGGATATTCTCATGACTCCTGATATTTGTAACATTTTGCTGTACCATCTGTACTTGGGCTAGCTGTATAACTGCCAAGGGTGGTGAGGTTATGGAGGATATGTGCTCCTGCACCCATTAAAAACTGCTTCTTTGTTTGCTGCAGTCCTGTGGGACTCATGAAAGCAAGCCCCATTGGCCACTTGAGCCAGGTGATCCAGAGGCCATCCCTTGGGCGGCAGCTACAAAAGCTGGTAAACCAGACATGTACACAAATTCCTTCCAGGGAGATACTGGAGACTTGGAGTGGGCTAGAGAGAGAAGGCGATGCTGGTGTCCACAGGTTTCCCTGGTCTTTGGGGAAGATCTCAGTCAGCCCCTAAGATGTGTGTATGTTAGAAGCTTGACCCTCAAGCAACAGCTCTTAAGGTATGCAAATATAGCCATTTATAGGAAAGACTGGAAAATGGATGTTTCTATTTGTTTCCTCTGAGCTTTGGGGTGATAGCTACTCATGAATTGTGTATTTGTTTGCTACATGCAAGATCATTGGCTATAAGAGCCAGGAGATCCAGGGAGCTATCCCTCGGGAAGCTAGAACAGCTGGGACATACATGTGTATATATGTTCCTTCCAGAGAGACATTGGCAATTTGTAGCAGGCCAGTGGGAGAAGGCCGAGAAGGTGTCTGCTGGCTTCCCTGGTCTCCAGGATGGATAGCAGTCAGTCCCTATACGTGTGCTAAATTAGAAGCCTGACCCTTAGGCAACAGCTTTTAAAAACTATGCAAATAAACCTTTTTAAGGGGAAGACAGATCTGGGTGTTTCTGCCTGCACCCTCTGCTCCGAGCCAGGGGGAGAGGGAGTGGTTGTGGGCACAAGCCCTGTTGGCTTTCAGAGCTAGGCAGAAGTTGGTGTTTTGGGGACTTGTGCTTCAGGTGGGGGGTCTTAAAATTGGGGCCATAGATATGGGATCCAAACACTTGCTCCTCAGACAGAAGCTGGGAGTCAGGTGTTTTCTCTTGATTGTACGGACTGTATGGTATTGTGCCTCCAGAGATGGCTTTTGCGGTGAGAGAGTCTCAGCTTCTCATACCCATTTCAGTGTGGATATTTTCTTGTTTGACCAATGTGTCAGAGTTGCTCAGCCTGTTTCTGGATTTTCTTTTCAGAGGAAATTGCTCCATGTGTAGCTGTAGATTTGGTTTGTCTGTGAGAAGAGAGGGGTTCAGGAGCTTACTATATCATCATCTTGGACTAGAACCTGAATATGCGTGTGTGTGTGTGTGTGTGTGCGCGTGCACATGCTCAGTGATAAATAGTTATGTACTTCATTCTTATACCATGTTTATATTGTTCCCTTCCTACTCTTAAAATATGCATCTGGATTTTGTTTTTATGTAACATTTGAATTAGGAATATAACGTAGTAGTTTTTCCATATGGCGAATTGACCAGCATCTTTTACTGAATAATGATACTTTTCCACTAATTTTTGAATGCTACAATTACCATGTTCTAAATTCTAGTTTTCTTTGGTTATGCTCTGACATTATTTTTCACTATTTAAATTATGTGATAAGTTTTAATATATATATAAATGTTTACCTTTTATCTTAGAACTTTCATCTTTCAGATAACCTTTTACAATTTATTTGGTTCATTAGCAACATAGGCTGCTGAAATTTTGATTTGGAGTGTATTTTATTTTAGAAAAACACTTTTTCAAGATAACGTATTTTTTCAATATTGAGTAATGCCATTGAAGACTATGTTGTATGACTCCATTTATTCAAGTGTTCTTTTAGATCTCTCAAGAAACTTGCCATTTTTATCATATCAGGTGTACAGAATTTCTGTTAAATTTATTTTTAGTTATTTTATATTATATTCACTGTTGTGAGTAGTATGTTTCAACATTTATTCCTCTGATTTCACTTACCCATCTAAATGTGTTTGCCATAATTTCCATAAAAATATCTTTATGAAAATAATGAAACTAACTGTGAGCCCCTTTATATTATTTATTCCTGACTTTAAAGATAATCCCCATCTAGTTTTAATAGTAAGTATCATACTATGTATTTGATATATACATTTTTAATCATGTTTAAGCATTACCCTCTTATGTCTATTTTGTTGATTTTTTAAAAAGATCAAGATTGATTACTTTTTGAATTTAGGGTATTTCTAATAAACATTTTTTCATCTATTAATATAATTGATTGTATTAAGACATTTTCTAATACTGTGTCATTCTTGCATTCTCAGACTAAATCTCACTTGGCAATGTTGTATTTGACTTTTATACTTCCTTATTTGGGTGCTAAGGCTGTGAGTGACAGAAACCCAATTGAAATTAGCTTTAAAAAGCAAAAAGAGATGGGTTAATTTGTTGGAAGAATAGAGAAATAGCTCATGAAATCAAGATATTTTATAAAAATTCTGAATCTTCCTCACCCCAGTAGCTAGGGAAGTTGAAATCTAGTTGGGATTCTGGTTGGAATCTTTCCAGCTCTTACTATTTTCTTCTTCTTCTTCTTTTTTTTTTTTTTTTTTTTAATATGGTCTTCCTTTTCTTCTACTGCAGATAGCTTTCATGTGACAGAAAAGAAAGCTATAGAGAGCTCCAGTCCTTTGAGAGAGGTTCCTCTGAAGATTTTTCTGGCCCAAAGTCCAGAAATCTTCAAAAAGGCTTTTCTCCCAACTCTTGGGTCAGTTTCGACTAGGATAAAAATGCTTCATTGCACAAGATTGTTGTCAGCAATTAGGTTCATGTCTTGTTGCAGAAAGATTTCAGAGAGGTGACATGGGGGGACAAGAAAGTAAAGTGAGCATTTATTGAGCAGTAGGTAGTAGGCTCTTCAGGGAAGAGTGGGCAGGCTCAGGTGAGCAGCTGTGCTGAGTTTGTTCGGCAGGTTGGTTACTTAGGCTGTAAAAATTAATAGCAGAATATTCATTGGGGAGGGATGGGATTGGGGTCATATTCCCTGATTTTCATCCCAGCTCCACTGTCCCAAGGGGAGGAGGGATTTTTGTCCTTATTTAACCTTGGTTGGAAATGTCATGGTATCAGTGCATAATGGGTACTTCTAATCTGCAAGGCTAATTTTATTGTAATGAGAGCATACGAAGCAAAAAGTTGCATTCAGAAGCCAAAGATTCCTGCCTTTTCCCATCTTCCTTTGCTTGCCTCCAGGACACTTGTCACCTCAAAAATGTGTGACTTCTTATCAGCCAGGAAGTTTCTTCTTTTCTTTGTACATCCAAGGACCCCTGTTGTTCACAAGATGAATGGTTTCCTGCTGTTCGGCCTGTGCCCCGTTTCTCTGCTCATATCTAGCTATCTGCCTCCTCTAACAAGATGATGGCTCCTTCAGTACCCATGTGATTTTTCACTTATGCTGGGGAGCATTTCCCAAGAAATGCTGCCAGACAGACGATTCTATAGGTCATCATTCCAAGCACCCAACAGTGTTTTACTTGCTAAATATTATTTGTAGTATAAGTGAGATTAGTCGATGGGGTTTAAACATTTATTATCACTATTTTAATAAGGTTTTGGTATCAGGAATTTGCTGGCCTGATTAAAAGAACTTGGGACAATTCTGTGATCTCATAGTTCTATTAATGACCTGGATAATGGATTTTTGACAGCATAGAGTTGGCACCTCTAACCCTTGTATTGTTCAAGGTTCAGCTGTATAGAGAGTGCTTCTAAGAGGGCACTATAAGGGAGGGACGCTCACTTGTTCGCTGGCTAGTTTCCTTTGTGTGTTTGCTATATTTTGAGTAGTGACTGTCCTACCCCACTTCTGTTTTTGACCGGGACACCATTTTTAGAAACCAGCTGAAGTGATGCCAGACCCTTGCCTTGGCTTGTCTTACCTCGCAGATAATGAGTGAGGACGAATACAGTGCTCAGAAGCTCCGATGAGTATTATGCCTAGCAGCACTTCCCAAGATCATTATAGGATTGGGGATTGTGTGTCACTTGCCTAAATCTGCTTCTACACCGTGAAATTTGGCTGTCCTTTCTCCACCTTCTTTGTTATTTAATATCAACTGTTTGTAGGAAATAAGGAAGTGGGAAATGAAGATGGTGTGCAGAGACATTCTCTGCCTTACGAGAAGCCTCTTTCTCCTCTCTATTCATCCTTGTTTTCAGGTCCAAGATAGCTTAGACACTCTGGCCTGACTTATCTTGCTTGCTTCAACATGCACACACTCTCCACTCAGTATATAATGGAGGCGAGTGTTAAGTTTACATTTTGGATTGCAGATCCTGGAGGTTTCTAAAATTGCTTGATTTGCCCAGCCCCTAACCAACTAACTACAGCATATACTTACTGTCCTCCCAAGCCTGGCTTCTCCAGGCTCGGTACTTATCTACAGAAACTGAGGAGAAGAATTGATGAGTCACTTTCCTGGTGGGATTCTCCTTGGCATATGCTCTACTGGATTGGATTCTTTCTTTCCTCAATTTAGTTATATTTCCATCTTGACTTATAGAATTTTCTGTCCGTTGATCAGCTCTATTTTCTAGACCTAAAATAATTTTATTCATTTAAAACATATGTTCTGGTTGATATTTGGAAGGAAATAAGTTTAAATGTTTAAGGTAGACATGCCATTTTAAAACAAAAAATTTCCAATTTTTTATTTCTTAAAAATATTTTGATTTTATATGCTTATTTGAAAATTATACCAGGAATATTGACAGGAATCTCTTACAATTTTGTGGATATCTTGACATAAAAATTTAATGTAGTTCTTAACCACTTGTACCAAAATCTTTTACTCTATCCAGTCTTGCTATTTAAGTGAATATTTTATCTTCCAAATTTGTTTTCCTTTTTTTCCCAATATCTCTTCTATAACTTAATTAGTATATGTCATTGAGTAAAGAATGTGACTTTTTTTGTTTTAATTATTTATTTGTATTTATATCCAATGGGACATCAGATGTCTTCCTTTATCATTTCTCAGCCAGATGCCCCACTGAAGTCTAAATTAATGAAAGCCCTGCTTATACTTATTTCTTCATTGACTATTGCCTTAAGATTCTTCTCTTGCTAGTTTTTTCCCTAGAGTAAAACCTCTCTTCAGTGAGAAGATCATGTGTTTCGTATAATTTGAGTGTTCATTTAATTGTTTCGTACTCTAAGGGGAACAGACACAAATCTGCTTACAAGTTGGTGTTCTGCTTGTACTGGTTTTCTGTCTTCCTTTTCATTCATTTGCCTGATACAGAATAATATTGTTTCTGTTAACATTACATCAGGAAGTCAAAAAATATTCCACTAAAATAAAATATTCCACTAAGCATGATGATTGGAACATACTAAAATTAGTAGAGCTAAATCAAAAATGTCATACTTATATGTTATTTGTGATTTTCCCTCAGTAAATGAATTCCGTTTGCTCAGATGACTGAGTAGTGAACAATCAGAATGATATCTCTTTAGAGCTCTTGAAATCTACCAGCAGATAGTATCTTCATAATAATGATCTAACAACTTCCCTTTTTAATCTCTTAGTTGCCCTTTGCTTTTCTCAGTCTGTTGTTGTTTCCTTCTAAACACCCACATGCAACCTCCATTCCCTTTAATTTTATATATTTTGGGACAATTTTGAATAGCTGGAAAATTTTAAACTTTTCAAATATTTTGCCTTATTTCCTACATTTTTATGAAGTACAATGATATATCCATGGGATAATATTAATCATTAAGAATGAAATATTTTGAAAATTTAAATATTGTTAGATCTTCCCAGGATACGGTGTATGGAGAAGTAAGAATTATAAATAAAAGGATAAAGAAAGTTATAAGTGATAAAATGATAATAAAAAGCAGATGATTATATACCTTTAATGAATTTAGAATGAAAAAATCTTTTTCTAATTCAAAAAAACCTGTACTGACTTGTCTAAAATTAATTTTCTTCTCAAACTTGAATACATTTAAATGCATTGTTTTGGTTTGGATTCACAAGCATAATTCTATTATCTCTTAGCAAAGATTTTTTTGTTTGTTTTGTTTGAATGAGGAAGAAGTCAGGAGAATAGAATAAAGGGTTCTTTATAAGTGTTTTGTGAGTTTTTATTTCTAAAGTGTATATGTCTTCTACTTGAAATGTAAGAAATTTTCTTTTGAAAACAACATTCCACAGTAACAGGTTTAACAGTGATCCAATAACTTAATAGAACTTTATCAATTATGTCTTTGTAAAATTTATTAATTTTTTATAACTATACTAGTACTGGAATGAATATAAATATATTAGTGACTGATAAAGTAACCATGTGAAATCCGTTCCACAGTCAAATTTACTTTCACCTCCCATAGAGCATTATACTAACAAGTTCTAGAAATTAAACATAGGAAAGAGAACTCATCATAATATATTTAACTATGGGATAACTTTTAAATATCATCAAAAACTTGATTTAAAAAATATATGGTTTTATGATGAAAAGAACAAATTGGAAGCTTTTTATGACATTGATATTATTAAATGTTAATAAAATGTTTTCATTATTTATATTTCTTGATTTAGTTTGGTTCATTTTACTAGCATTTTGTTAACATTTTCTGCATGTTAGGTACTAGGGATGTGGAGCTAAAGACAATGTAATAATAAAGTCTTTATCCTCAAGAGGTTGATAATCTATTTAAGAATATAAGCAATACAATATGGATCTATAAGAAAAATATTAATCATCCACACATGTGTTACTTTTGATTCTTTGAGGTCTTTAGCTATGTTAAGAATATCTTTTTAGTTAATTTTATTTTTTCATTATAAAAAAAATCAAACACCCATAAAGTAGAATAGTACAATGAACCTCCGTGTTCCATTACTCAGCCTCGAAAACCATCAGCTTTTTATCTTTTAAAATTTGTTTCTTCTATTTTTTCTTTCCTGAAAGGTTTTAAAGCAAATTCTGACATCATATCACTTCACTCATTAATATTTAAGTATGTATCTCTAATCAGTTTTTATCTCTAGATAAAAAATTTAATATATGATAATATTATCACATGAACAATATTGACAAGAATTCCATATGTCATCTAAGACCTAATTCCTCATTCACTTCCTTCAGTTACACAGAATTCATTCTAACCATTCAAAGTGTGATTAAACTATCAAAGAAATAAGACTATTAATTTTATCCTTTCATCACAATAAGAAGAAAATAATGAGTACTAGTTTTCTATGCCTTTATCTTCTAAAGCAAAATAACAATTGTTGTCCTACAGAGATCATCTCTGAATTATCTACAAAAATTCCAAATGGAATGGCTGTGTTTATTCTCATTTCAACTTAGAAGATCAGCAAGTGCATAAACTTCTTACCTTGTAACGGTAGCGTGATGTCATGCAGGTTTTCAGAGAAAGAATGTAATTAGTGTCAGCTGCATCAAATCAGTGCAGTCATTTTTAAGGAGAAATAAGAGGAAAGAATCTAACCAACTGAAAGAAAAAGGTAACAGCTATATGGCAGCTTTTGTGGGCCCTTGTTACTCAGCAACTAAATTACAGTGGGAAGAAGGATCATGATATAAAATCAAATTACATTACATATCTAAAAATCATATTCTAATTTAAAACAAAATGTTTGCCTGTCTGAATGCTTACATGTTTAATCAAATCACAAATTATGTTTTAGTCACTGAATGTTCATTACATTTTAAAAGATTTCCTCAATATATTTGTAAAATTATAGTACACATGTTTTAATTTTAATTATTCTCACAATAAGAGACATGGAAGTGCCAAAAAAATCCAAAACCTTGTAAAATTTTTATTGACTGGTTTTTTCCTAAAGATGTAATTTCCCAGTGGGTTATTAGATTGAAGCTATATAGAGATGATCTTTTTCTAATTATAGATACGTAAATACACGTACACTTACTTTGAAGACCAAAAACTGGCTAATGATTAACAAGGGAACATTTAGGATAATTCTTACATTGCTTTGTGAGTGACAACCAATACTTTAAATACAGTATTCTGCTAGTATGCTTATAATCCTTAAAGGTATTTTCTTGCATTTTTTTCCTTTCATTAGGCCATAAATCCTACACACATAAAAATCAACTATACAAGTTATCGGTAGCCTTAAGTGAGTAGGCCCTGGGGCCCAGCCTTAAGTGAGTAGGCCGTGGGGCCCAGGCCAAAGTTCACAATAGCTTGCACCTGGTAAGAGGTAAATGTATGCATGTGCTAATAGTGTGAGTCAGCATTATGAACACCACGCATGCGCCAGTGTGTGAGTCAGCATTATGAACACTAGGCATGCGCCACTAGCCTTATAAAAGGACAAGCGCGTACACTTGTGCGCCTCCCGCTGTGTGCGCCACCCGCTTGTACTACAGTAAAGTGCTATTTTGCTCCATGTCAGCTCCTTGCGCATTATGTCGGCTCCTCGCGCATTTTTCCAGTTGGGCAGCTCACCTCCTCGGATCCCTTTCCAGCTTCCCTCGGCTGACAAAAGTCAAGTGAGATTCAAAGGTAAAAATTCAAACTGTTCTCTACACCACCTAGCCTGGATGTGGACACATATTACTCATATATTGCTTATATATTATAAATGTTGAATGTGTATATGGTGTTTACTTAGGAAACACAAACGTGAAACTATATCATCATGTCTACTCTAAGTACCCTCTTGTTTATAATTTTCCATTTATTATCAGGCCATAGGAGAAATGAAACCCATTAAGGTTTGTGGGTCCCAGAAAGAGTCTGGAACATAATGAAGTATTAAGATATGGAGGGTCATAAGCAGTAGTGAATTGTTTATTATTTGGAGAAAAATAAACCCAGAAACCATGGTTAGAAAATTTCCTCAAAATCAATAATGTACCATTTTTCTTTCACAGAAAGAAAACTCCACATATATTTCAAGTAAGTCTAGTAGGATGAAGGGAATCTACTTAGGTTTACAAGTAATATTATTGGACTGTTTCAGCAAACCTCAGAATACAATTTTATAATTTTAATACTACATGACATGAAAATAAAAATTCAAAAAGCACTGAAGTAAAATTAATAGTAAAAACTCCCTCTTAATTCATGCTCTCATTTCTTCTTAAATGTAGCTCTTTTGACCATTAACTTCCTCTGGTGTAAGTTATATCCTTGTGTATTTCTTGATATATCACCTCTCAGGAAAATCTACTGTTTCTGGAAAACGGAAGGTGAGAACTAGTTCTTTTTGCTCCTTGGACTTTCTGCCCTTTAAGGGTTTATTTTTTGTTTTTGTTTTATCATTTGGATATGTTTATATATTTAATGAAAAGTAACTTTCATTTCTGATTCCATCTATTTTGAACAGTTATCTCTGACTTAGCACAATGAATGATGAGGAATTTAGTATCTATTACCTCTCCTCCAGTATTCTTCCACATCTCAAATTCTGTCTGATATCCTAATATTTTAATAATTTCGGGTATAAGTCAATATATTAGGTATACATTTCTTTAATTTTTTTAATGGTAAATTCATTCTGAAAATAGATTTCAATAAATAGCTTTTGTAATATTATTGTTACATTGCTACTGTTGACTAGGTAATGTACTTGGATTTGTGTGCAAAAGAGTGTAATTCTTTATCTCTAGCAAAACTTTTCTTTCTGAAGGAGTCTATTCATGCATGTACAACAATAGGAGCTTCTTAAATTCAATCTCTTGCCTAGGCTCATGCCATCATTTCAGTTTCTATATTTGAACAAGGACTTCAAAAAACAATATTCTTTTTTTTCCCAAGTTTCCAATTGCATTTATTTTTATTCTCTTGACAGAAAAAAATGTTTTCCATTTGTCATATTACTTACTCTAGCTCTTTTATCACATTATGTCTTGAATGTGCTAATCAGTAATGATTTCTTATTAGATCCTTTGGTCAGCTGACATTCTGAAATCTCTTTGTTGTATTCCTGTCCTACACACACAGTTTCTTGAATTTCAGTTCATGCCTCCCAATTCCTCTTTCTTAAAACTCCTCATTCACTTGAATAAAAATGTCTTCCACTAATTTAAAAAAAGCATGGAGATGCATATACTGAGTTTTTCATGTCTGGAATATCTTTTATGGCTTTCATATTTTATTGATAGTTCTGTTGCCAGAGAATTCAGTATTGAAAATCTTTTCCCACAGGTTGAAGACATTTTCCCCCATTGTCTTTCAGAATTCAGAGTCACTAACAAGGAGTCAAATGCTAACAGACTTTCTTGGCACGGTGGAGAAAGGAAGGTTCTGCATGTTTTTAGGATCTTCTCATGGTTCTTGTTCTGAGATTTAACTATGTGTCTAATACGTGCGGTTTTCTTTTGCTTTATGTGACATCTTTCATTCTGAGGACTTCTATCTTTAGCCTTGAACAGTTCATGCTATTAATTATTTCCGTCTACCCTCTTATCTCTTTTCCCTTTTCTGGAAAGTATATTTATTGATGTTGATCTTCTTGGATTGATCTTCTGTGTCTCTGTTTCTCTTCATATATTCCATCATTTTAATCTTCTCTACATTGGAATTTTAAAATTTTTTCTTTTAGAACTTAGTATTAATTTTGCTTTTATTTTTACAATTATAACTTTAATATCTATGAATACTTTCTTATTCTCTGCTTATTTTAAATGGTAGTTTTTTTCATGTATGCTGTATGTCTTTTTGAATCTCTTGAGAATGCCGGTTATAATTGGTTTCTGAACTTTGAGTTATCTCTGTTTTCTCTGCTACTGATATGTAACCTTTGTCTTTCCTTTCTCTCTTGTTTTTGTTTTATTCATCTTCATTAGTGTTTATTGTTTGCACATATTTATCCTTTATCAATGAAGGACTAAATTGATTATGATAGGTGTCTTGTTTTGGTTTCCCCTGTCATTATATTACTCACCTCTGAGTGATTGTGCTGATTGCAGGCACCGCATCTATATGGAAGGACAGCCACATAGGCAAATCCTCTCCTTTCCTGCCTGTTAGGAAGTGGGGAGGCATGAGATCTTTGTCACTGTAAAGAAAACAGCATCTACCTTAGTTAAGCCTTCTCATGTGCTGACCTGAGCTATGACTCTGTTTGGGTTAATCTGCTTGTGCAATCCCATTCACCTTCTCTGCATTTCTACCAACGTCTTTTGTCCTTGCTTCTATTTTAATGACTGACACATGAGGAGGAGGTGGCAGAGAGCAATACATGTGCTTGGTCCATCATCTTGAACCAGACATTTAAAAGGTATTTGAAAATATTATTAACCTTTTACATCATAAAGTTTTGCAAAGTAACTTAAAATGTGGGTGAAATATTTTAAATTTACCTGTGAATCATGTGGTGACAAGTTGTAATTCATGCCTTGCAGCACATTAAATAATTAGAAAAATACTTTGTGCTATAACAATTGCACTTCCTAACAGTTGTTGAACATACCTCATGTGTCAAGCGCTATTTTGACTATTTTACATATATTAGCTTCATTTGCATACACAAGAGTTTTGTGAGCTTTATACCACTATTAACTACATTTTATACATTAGGAAACTGAACTTAGGTTGGTAAAGAGGCTTGTCCAAGGTGAAACAGCTACTCAACAACCAAGCCAAGATTCAGTCCTATAGTCTTGACCCTGACTAAATTATATCATTACTGTGGTGAAAATGTTACAAAAATAAGATTACATGTGAAAATAAAAAAATAAAACAACTTGCTGGCTTTTTTATGGCCACTAGAATAAAAATATTTATTTTTAACAAATACAGTAATACATTTTTAGAAGATTGTTCAAAGTAATGTGTCAGTGTTACTTTTGGAGGCAAGAACATGAGACTTAGATGTACTCCCAGTTCCACCACATACTATTTCTGCAACTAGTATAGATTTATTTGCCTTCTCTGCTCTTCAGTTTACTTTTCTATTACATGTTTATTTCATCCCTCATGAAATATGCATTAAATGCTAAGTTCCAGGCTCTGTTCTAAGAGTGTGGGAAACAGTAATGAGCAGAAGATGATCCTTCAGGAAATTTATATTCTAGTGGGAAAAACAATCCATGGGTAAACACAAACTCAATATGGACTTCTTCTGCCAGCAATGAAACTAGCTTGTTTTTGAGCAGTTCTTCCATTCAAAACTAGAAACTGAGCAAAATATAAAATATCATCTATTAAAAGGCATGGGAGGGCTATTGCTAACAGCAAGATTTACCAGAGTCAAAATTCTGGAGAGAAGGAAGATGTAAATAGGTGAACTTGGCAGTTAAAGCTGTTTTTCCTCTTGCTGATGTCAATTCCAAAGCAGCTGTTGAGTAGCTGTGTAGATGAGAAGCTGAGCAGGAAGTGAAAGCTAAGAGGCTGAGAAATGGACCAGGGTTTTCAAAAATCAAAACTTGGAAATAATCAGGGCCTACAAACCTAAAAGCTCCCTTGCAAAACTCCTGACTTTCAGTTGGGACCCCGAAGGGCTGAAAAAGGCTACAGCCTAGGGTTAAGAATCAGCTGGTAATATCCCAGGACTCACAAGGACTGAAGACCAGTTTTGAATTAGCTCAGGACCTTGAAGATTGTTTTTTGCCCGATTGAATGCCAGAGTAAAAGAGAACATATTGATGGTTATAAGCAATGATGGAGATGTTTTTGTAGAATAGAGAATAGGGGAGGAAAATGCTGGTCCTGCTGAGAGTGTGTTGAATTAAATGATTATGGAGTCCATATTGAATTGGAGAGGGAGTAAAAGCAAGAGAGGAGTCACAGGCTGGGAGAACAGGAATGGCTTCAAAATTGGAGGTCCTGGTGATTAGACACAGGGAAGCTGTGAACAGAAAGCTCATTTTCCCAATTGAACAGTTCAAGGACTGAGTGATGACACACTTCAGATATGGTGAAGTGGTTGCTGGAGTGAAAAAAAATATATAATTGAACAAGAAGAAACCAAGAAACTGAACAGCTAGGTAGTTGGAAAAATTATCCAAATTCGATGGTGCAATTGCATGGAATATTGGCAGGAATTAAATTGAGAGGAAGTCAAGGCCTCTCAGAATCAAAGTATTAGAAAAGTTACATAACTAATATTTTCTCTAAGAAGATTTAAACTTTAACAAGAGAAATATTCACAAGGGAAAAAAATGCAAACCATTTTTCTTTGGCTAAGGATCATATCTTTCCTCCTCTTCAATCTTTCTATTCTTCAATCTTTAAGAAAAAATATGTAATTTGAGGAAGGATATTTTTCAGTTTATTTGACAACTCAGACAAGTATCGAGAGGAGAAAACCCTAAATTTCATAGCTATTATTTTATTATAATCATAAGTAAATTGCTATTCTTCACAGTAATTTTTAAAAACAGATTAATGACCTAAACTCACTGTGTAACATCTGGTATACCTTATGTTGACTAAAAATCAATTAGAATTTTTAATTATTTTTATGCAACATCTGCAAGACAGTCTAATTCAAAGGCAAATTAAATGGTCTTTCTGGTGATGGTATAGAAAGATAGATTTACAGCTTAAGAAACTGCTCTTTCCTCGAGTGTACAATTGGAAAATATTTGGCTTGTCTTCTCTCATTTGGTTATCAGGTTTAATTTATGTGGTTAATAGTGTACATTGCTATATCTTAATAGATTTTGAGACCCAATATCAGAAATCATTGTTAAATTTTCTGACCGTTTCTTTTAACTCTAGCACTTGATTTCTTCTCAAACTTTTTTCAAAGTTGGCAGACAATTTCAAATAATCCCCATATAATTAATTGCTCATGATATGATTTTCATCCTTCTGGTTTATCTTGAGCCATTGCCAGTGCTGTTTAAATCTTTTGATTAGGAGAGTCAGATGCAAACAGAAATATAATAGTGACCAAAAACTCTGGAGACAAAATTGGATGCTCTTTTCTAATCAACACAGATTCTAATCAACTCAGACGTCAGTTTTTAATCCTTGATTAATTATAATCATCTATAATAATCATTTTTATTACTCTCATGATTTTTGACATGTTTGTTCTTCAATAGGATGCTAGTATTTTAAAAGAAAATGTAAATAAAACTCTCCCATCAAAATTGGCATTAATCTGTTGGATGATTGGTGCATGCTATTGACCTCTATTGCTTGTATTCTCATTATAATTGATTTTGGTTAATAGTAGCCATTTCTCAGTCTCAAAGCTCAGCCACTAATTTTGTACGTGTATAAAATTCTCCTGAAATATTGTACTTTGTTTCTTGTTGCTATAATTGCTTTGGGAATGTCTTTCTTGTATATTCTATAGGTAACGTGTCTATGGTCTCTGATTTCGTCTACTTTTTTTTTGGAATTTGAATTCTTTTAATTATGTCATAAATTTATATGCATGTTTGTTTTGCTGGTACATAAAGGTTTTGATGATTTTCTAAACACTTCTAGAGGCTTTTTGATAATAGCATGAATGTATTTATGAAATATGTGAAAACTCTATTAAAGTTTACAGTAATCTAAACCAGTATGTATCAAACTTTAGTGTGCATACTGTCACCGGGGGATCCTGTTACAAAGTCAGGTTCAGATTTACTAGGAATGAAGTGAGGTCTGAGAGTCTTCATTTCTAATAAGCTCTCCAGTGATACCTATGCTATTGGTCCTCAGACCATAATTTGAAAAACAGATATAAATAACTATATGTTTTGATATGTTTGATTATTTTTCATCAAATGAAACTTTGAATATTATTGAGTATATTAATTTTCTGTAGTTGTATGTAATGTACTATTCTTCTATCCTTTCATTCTAAAACTCTTTAGAAAAATAGTCTAATCTTATTTATCCAGTTTTTCATCAACCCTACTGGGACCACTTAAAATCAAATTTATGCCCACATTAGTTTCCATGACTGATCTTTTAATGTTCTGTATCAACCCCCTCATCTCCAAATCAAAGTTATTTATGCTCATTGCTCATAGCAAATTAATGGATAGAGGGCAAAGCCAAGCTGTCAAGGAAACAAGGAACATCCTACATCAGAGTGATTGTGACAAGAGAATCTGTGGTGCTAGAGGTTTTGGTATTTAAGGACCTGAACGTGGTGTTTGGGAAGGGAGGAAATCCCCGGTGCCAAGACGGATATCTTGGAACAAACACCTTCAGTTACATGTGAATATGTTCTTGTGCTGCTAGATAATGTTAAACCACACTAGTTGTGTACATGTGAATACATTACTCTTACTTGTGAGGATTACCATATACATATCACATGCGTATATATCAAACATGCATATACATACCAAAAATTTTAAGCTGTATCAGGTCAGTGCTATTGTTGTCTTGATCAGTTGTAAACTAGAGGACAAATTATGTTCAGCACAGGTCAGCATCTAATAAGTTATACACACATGTATATTTGTGTTTATATAATATATACACACACACGCATACAAACCCATAGTGGCTCAGTGTCTGTAGTTTGCTTTCCCATTTGATCCCAGAGGTCAATGTATGGACCATTTTTTGGCCATTTCCTTTGTTTTCCCTTTGGTCTCCTTCCTAACAGTCCTGAGATCTTTTTCCAACAAAAAAGGGTCTAACCAGTGTAGCCATTTTCTTACTTCTCCCATAAGCGAAACCCCATGAACCATCATCCATAAAAATAATGCTCCTAGTATCTCTCAAATCCTTGAGTTATAACTGCTTGTCTGTGAAATTAGGAGAAGAGACTGGCAAGTAATACCCCTATGCTAGATTGAATGCATTAATTTAAATATCAGGATAATACCTATGAATATCTATTTTCTCAAATAGCCTACAGTGATACTTATACTTTTACAGGATTTTGAGAGGAGGTGGGCATAATTATGCTGGCTTCTTGAATGTAACCTTAAAAGCATTAAAATAATAGTCTAGCATTTTTATAAACTGAGTATTTTTATTTTCTTTTGTATTTTTCTTAAGCTTTCTTTATTCATTAGAGAGCTATGATCCTCATTTCAATTGATTATTAAAGTCATATTGGAAATGAACTATTATAACTTCAAAAGAAATTTGTTTATAAGTTGTGTGTTTTATGTATGCATTTTTTTCCCGGTAATTTTCACTGTAAACCAAGGCTATTTAATAAAATATTGACACATTATTGATCTATGAATTGTCATGCCAGTTTCTAATTGCTAGATTTTAAAATAATTTCATATTATATTTTTATTCATTCAATTGTTCATTGAATGCATTGTTCAGATATTCAAATCAGCACTGATTTACTTCTGTTTGTCAATACACTGTGACTGGGTCTAGTTTACTTGCCTTGTGATGCTCCTCTACATTTTATGAGGTTTACAGTCATTGAACACTATGCTCATTTTTCACAAATGATAGTTGCACATGGTCATTAATCATTTATCAATCTCTGAGGTTTTTCCCAAATAGTTCTTGCATCATGAAATGGAATTTCTGATAATGAGCATATACCAGAAGCCCATAAAACTGCTCAATTGATTCCTATGTTTTTCATACTCCATTTTAATTTTCTTTTACTTTTTATTTGGAACTCCATTTTTTCAAAGTTAAAAAAAAATACAAGATCCAATTTTTCTTCTTCTCCTTAAATATAATCATAAACACATAATTTATACATGCTATAAAGAGTACATTTCAATACAGAGATGAGCATTATATGCTTCTTACGGAAAGGAAAGGGAATTTTTAGATTAAAAAAGAAAGTCTTCCCTAGCAATACAACCCCAGATAGCTCAAAGTATACACTTGTTCTAAACACTCTGCCTGACTTGAGCAGTGTGACATTGTTCCCTCTAGTTCTACAGTCCAAATTAGACCTAGCATGGCAGGCGCTTTTCTTCCTCATGCTAAAATTTATATTCCCGTTGAGACCTGTGACATTGTTCCCTCTAGTTCTACAGTCCAAATTAGACCTAGCATGGCAGGCGCTTTTCTTCCTCATGCTAAAATTTATATTCCCGTTGAGACCTCTGCACTTTGTACTTGATGCACCTGTTCCTACTTAGGCAAGACTTTATGACCATGAGTGTTTTCCCAACCTCCATTTCTGTTTTCCAATGGACTTGCCTTTCTGTCTGTCCATCTTGTCTCTCTCCTCATGACCCCATCTCAAAGCTGTTTGTTTCTGCTCAGATGCTACATACCTGTTCCCAAGTCTGCTCTGGGACTTCCAACAGATACCGTCCAATTTACAAAAGAATGCAGTCCTGAAACTTCAGAGAATTCTGTTAGTGGCAATAACTGTATTTTCCCTTACAGTATTCTGACTTTAGTCATGAAAATATTGACCAAGCATATTTTAATCATCATTTTATTCAAGGCTTCCTAAAAACAGAAACTCACTCAAAGTAGCATAAATATTTAAGGGTATGACAATGTTGTAGAAATGAATGAAATACAGCTGGGCATTCTGGTGACAGACACTGAGATGTTGGAAGCTACTGAGAATAGAGATAATGACTCTTTACCCCCCACTCTTCTTCTGGAGCCACCAGCTCTCTGCTCCATCCTTTCTTGTGTGTGTTTGCTTCAGGCTTCTCTCAGAAGAAAGGGGTTCCTTGCTTACATTAGATTTTTTTTTTCTTTTCAATCACTAAAACTCTTAAATGAGCTCAATTATCATAACACAACTCTGTATGCTCATATATCCATCCCTGCTCCAATCAGCTGTGACTGAAAAAGAGGTAAGACATATGATTCAAACAGCAAAGAACAATTTACAAAATAAGGCTCCTTGCAGAGATATTCCCTGGAAGTGTCCACTGTAATATGCTATTTTGTTCTATATATATCAGCACTATCACAGATACGCACAAGTAATGTTTTCTTTAATGAAAAGAGCATAGGATCTTATAAAGTTTCAAGATACTAAAATTTTTAAATGATGCAAACATCTCATGAACAGTATGTATAGTAAATCTCTATTCTATAATACTACAAATAAAACCTAGGATTTAAGACACTATTTTAGGGAAGATGGCACTTTAATAAAATAAAAGTAATTCAATGGTAAAGACAGTCAAGATTTTATTAGTTTTAATTAATATGGAGACAGAATAAAAAGACAATTTTTTATCTGCTGATATTTTTATACTTTAGTTTTTGAAAAAATTTAAGGTAGTAAATAATCAGATTATTTTCCTGAAAATCTGTTCTTTTACATAGAAGGTCAGAGTTCCATCCCATTTCTTTAATACGTACCATTAATATAGCTCAGGAAAAATTAACTGTAGTTGCCCAGGTAATGTACATTTTATTATAAAAACTGATTTAAATATTTCTCAATGTAAATAAATTTTAATAATTTGCATTCTTTTAAGACAAAAAAAACCTTATCAGTGGTCTGTTGTGCAAATTTTAGAGTACTATCTTCTAAGTATTTTTACTGTATTACCTGAGTTGGCTATTTCCCACTGTACTTTTTTCTAAAATACCTTCTCTAGGTCATATTCATCTCAGCACATTTTGGGTTTATGTTATTGTATAAATTCATTTCTTCATTACTTTGTTCCATAAGAAGGAATTATTGGGTTCTGTGAGAAGATCTTCTGTATCTGAACAGGGCCAGTACAGTGCTCTATTCCAAAGAGTGATAACAAACATTTTGCTGCTTCCTCCAAGGAAAGCCAGGTGCCCAGGGTTTGTACATAGAGCATATTTCTCAGGTCTCTGCAGCTTAGGAGCAAGATATTTTTTATTCTGTCATAAAACACAGCAATTTCTAATCCATAGTTAGGTTTTCTTTGTTAAATTTTTAATAAAGCTAAAATCAATCTAATTAGTGGTAATTCTCATTAATTTGCATTTAATCAGGAATAAATGTGCTCTCCTTGATAGTTTATGCTGAAAAATAAACTAAGGTATAGGCAAACTCCATTAAAAATATTCTCTTTCTATAGATATCTATGTAAAGAAGGAATAATTTTTGTGTTTTTCTTTATAAATGATTTCTCTTTATTCTTTTTTATAATCAATGTCTATGTGCATTTAACTGATTTAACTGTATTTAAATTGAGTGCACTTGAATTGATAAAATCTATAATTTTATGCACAACTCTTCATAAACATATAAAATGTTAACATATACAAAATAGTTTTGTTGGTCAAAGTAATAAATTTAGAGATAAAGTAATTGCTTCTCATTCTCCCCTGGCTCTCCTCATCAGCTTTTTATCTGTGATCTAGTATTAATTGACAAGACATTATCATCATATATGATATCAAAATAAAAAGCACAGTTGTGCTGTTGATCATGATTGTAAATAAATATCAGAAAATTGATGTTGGTTATCTGAATACCATTAAATATCCCATTCCATAATTCCATGGTGCAGTGTATCTAAGATTTAATTGTAATTAATGTTGCTAGATTATTTACCAGAAGATTGTAGTGATTCACAACCCCAGAAGTAGTGGGTAGAGTGACATTTTAAAAAAATCTTTGCCATTATTCATGTTATTGTTCTTCAGTACTTTTTTTCCACTCAAAATGGAAGGTTATACATTGTTGTTTTGACTTGCTTTTCCCTTACTAATAGTGAGATAGATCATTGTTTGACAACTGTATTGATGATGTACATTTCCTCTTCTATGAGTCTTATTTGTATTCTTGCTTAAATTTTTTTAGTAGTTTGTTGTTATCAGATAAATTTATAGGTTTTTCAGGCCATACATTTAATTATATGCCAGAGGTTTTGCAGATATATCTCACAGCCTATCATTGTTCTGGTTTTTGTCACTTAGACTTAATTACATACTTTATTGTTTATCTGTTCTTTATGGATTTCTTCCTGTTTTGCTTCATACGATTCCTTCTAATTCAAGTAATTTTTTTCCTTTTTTTAGTATCTTACATTTAAATGAAAGAATGTCACTCAGTTTTACAAATGAAGGCACAATGACCTAGAAAGTTCAATGACTTTAAGTAACTCTGTAGCTCTTTTCAATTACTACTCATTTTTGCTGTCTTTATCATAGTCATTGTAGTAATACATGGCATCTGCTCTATTGAACATCTGTTATCAGGTGTCTGGTAACCTTTTTCCCTCTTGCTTTTTAAAGGCCTTAAACGTTCATTAGCAAACAGCAATTTTTATCCATGTATTTTGATCTCACTCCCATATCCAAACTGATCTAGATTGGATTAAGCTAACCATCCCATCTCATTTCCAGCCCATTTAGAGTCAGTGGATCTCTAGGAAATGGTGGGGTGGGAGAGGGGAAGTAGCAAAAAAGAAGCCTTTCAGTTTTCCTCTTTTTGTGGTGCTAAGATACAAAACTTAGAACATCTTCTGCCTCCTTGCTATGAAGATGGAAGCCAGCTGAAGATGGACCTATACTCAGAAGAGGTGTCACTCAGACATAGATGCTGTGATATGTGAAAGGTGACTCAAGCCCTACCAGAAGTAAGTTCTATCAATGGAACTTTCAGTTAAAAGAGCCAGATAATTCCTTCTGACATTAAGCCATTTTCAGATGTGCTCTCTCCCCTCCCCTATACATCATAAAAAGTCATCAAAGACATTCCCTAATTTTGGAAAATATAAACTATGGAGTGGAAGCAGAATCTAATATTTAAATATTCTAATACAGTCTGCCTTTTGAGCTTTCTTAATCTAAATTGTAATATTATATTTTACTTACAATGTAAAATCTTATCTTTTACTCATAAAATACTTTTAAAGAGAGAATAGGTACTATGTAGAATCTATATGTGGTTCTTTTGATACTATCCAGAATATTCTCCAAGTCTCAACTTTATAGCTTAGCTATGACTTTTCCTCCTATATTGGTTCCTCCTTAAATTATTATTTTAACATCACCATAGATCAGATGAATATATCTTAATTTTATGCATAATCTTATTTTTTAAGTAGCCAAGTGTTCTGGGTAGAAAAATTAGTTATCTTAAACAATTGGCTTCAAATTCTTCTTTATAAAAAAGCGTTTTCTAATTAGAAGGTTCCTGAGTACAGTCATCCTTTAGGATCCGTGGAGGATTGATTCCAGGGCCTTCTGAGGATACTAAAATCCACAGATGCTCAAGTCTCTTATATAAAATGGTATAGTATTTTCATACAACCTATGCATATCCTCCTACATATTTTATACATTTCTAGATTACTTACAACTAATACAATATAAATGCACTGTGAATAGTTGCAGATACAATGTAAATGTTATGCAGGTAGTTTCCAGTGAGTGGCACATTCAAGTTTTGTCTTCAGGAACATCCTGGAATTTTTTTCTTCCCCTAGTATTTTCCATCAGAGTTTGATAAAATTTGTAGATGTGGAACCTGAGGAAATGGAAGGCTGAATCTGTACAACTTTAGCCATGACACATGTGGCTGTGAGGTCATGGATTGAAAGGGACAGGGAAACAGATGAAAATGTGCTGTGTCATCAGTTGTAGTGCTTGGAATTTGGGGCAAGGACCAAGAGAGAAGTGAAAAGTTGGAGACTTTAAAAGCAGGAGATTTTACTATTCAGTTTTAAGTTGTTTCCTATGCTAGATGAATGTGTTTTAGAAAGGGCACTGTGTGCATAGAATGGCATGTTGCTCACTGCATTGAAGTAAATTCAGCTGCAGGAGGTCACAAGTGATTCATGATAATCATTGAAAATTATTTTTTCAGTGGAAGAGTAGGAATTTAGGTAACTCTCTGGTTCAATTTGTTTACATTTTGGTAGAAGGGAACACTGTTCTGCAATGAGTAAAATGTGATTTTTATTTAGAAATTCTTTGGGCACCAGTGAAATTAATTACATAAATAGCCAGAACCTCAATTTTAAGAAACAGTACTATATATTACATTCAATTTTTTAAAAAAGATTATATGGAACTATTAACTCAAATGAAAAATGGGAAAAGTCCACTGACATTTATTGAACGTTATTTAATTTATTATTTAATGTCAATAGCTACAATCATTTAAGCAAATTAGGCCATTATTTTTACATTTTATTTCCATTGCTTCAAACATGAGTACTGTATATGCAGCATACAGTGTGTTTTAAAATAAAAACCCAATATGCTATATTGATATATAAATTAAGTTGGCTACTGTATTTCAGATATTTATTTGCCAATATACATTTTCTCTGAAAAAAACAGGTTTCAACAAACTTGTGGTTGCCAGGGGGGAGGGGGGTGGGAAGGGACAGACTAGGAGTTCGAAATTTGTAGATACTGACAGGTATATATAGAATAGATAAACAAGATTATACTGTATAGCACAGGGAAATATATACAAGATCTTGTGGTAGCTCATGGTGGAAAAGAATGTGACACTGAGTATATGTATTTTCATGTATAACTGAAAAATTGTGCTCTACACTGGAAATTGAACCAACATTGTAAACTGACCATAACTCAATAAAATAAAATTAAAACAAAAACCAAAAACCAAGAAACAGGCTGCTTTCCAGATGGAATGAAACGCATATCAACTTGCCAGTGTATGAACAATCTAGATCTAGTTTTGAAAATAATTAGTTACACCATATCCAAAACAAAAATATGATATACTATTTAATATTTTCTCAAATGTTTGTCATTGGTTGTCAGTTTTCCTTCAAATGTTCATTGCAACAGCTCTTAGAAATATCATTTGTGGTACAGCATTTTTCCAAATTCCTATGAACCATTTTGGCTTTCTTTAGAAATAACACATGGTAGAAAACCATACTGCATTTTGTCCCTAAAATGCTTGTGTAATGCTTTATATATTGCTAAATCTTTATGGAAGATTGAAAAAGAAGGGGTTATGTCAGAGACAATTAAAGAGTAGATAACATTTTTTCAGGTAGCTGAGGAAGCAAACACCATCTTGGAAGCTTCAGTAACAATGTTAAAACACTTTCCCTACTGCCTTTTGCAGAGAAACTAAAGGATTTCCCTATAAAGTTTCCCCCCTCCAAAGCTGATCTTGATTATGATTTCTTATTTACTTTTTTTTTTTAAAGAAGCCAAGTAAACGATGAGAGAAGAAATTTTTTTTGAAGAATCTGAATTACTCTGATTTGTTTAAAATGACTTGTAATATTTTGTAGAAACTATTAGCAAGATGTTAAGAATAATTTTAGGTTTAAAGGGTGACAATGGATTATAAACAAAAGGAGTGTAGACACTTCCATACACCATTTGGCATATTAAAGAGAAAAAAAAAAAAAAAACAACTCCTGGCAGTCAGACATTTTATGAAATACCATGGGCTACTCTAATTGTAGAAATGTAAGTTTTAATAAGATTATAATATCCTTGAAGCTAGGGATTATGTGATAGCCAACTTCTGATATCCTTTGTCACCCAGCAGAGTGCCAGGTCCTCCAATGTACAGTTTTGGTTAAATCTATTTGAATTGTTTTTAATCATTCTAGAAACTTACTCTTCATTGCAGTATAATTTTATATAATGAACATTTCAAAGCAACCTCCGGGAAATGTGGTTGGGTTACTGACCTTGGATCCTCCAAACTGCAGTGGGAACAAACTGTGAATTGAATGGAAAATGGTAAAGCACTGATGAGATTCAGAGGAAATTGAAGTTGGGCTCAGAGTTGCCCAGGAAATCATTATTTTAACATATGATAAAGAAGGGAGTGTCAAAGAATCTTAGAGAAAAGAAAATTACAGAATTTTCTGCTTATTATTAGGTCGTGTTTTATTATAAGGTAGTGTTTTCTATCAAAGGGTCAGAAACCAGGTAGGGAAAAAACAACAACAACTAGACATGTGTGGGGGGCAGGCTTTGAAGGGAGGATTGAGAAAAGGATATTATAAATCTAGGTGATATATTCTTGAAAGAAGGAACTTGGCCATTTCAACAACTCATTCATCAGCATAATTCACTGATGTCTTCACTTTAAAGATTTATTGGCAGCTAAGAAATATATTTTAATAGTAATGAGTCCAACTAGCATGTATCTTGGTGTGTTGGAAGAAGCATGGCTAAAAGGGACTCTTGTTTTTAATTTCTCAACTGCTTAACGATAGCCTTTAAAGGACTCTTAAAATAAAATTCCCTTTTATTTGTGAATGATGGAAGAATTTTCAGAAGCATAAAGACTTTGATTGAAGACAGTCAAACATGACCGTATATGTCTTGCTAAACACATTAATTTCATCCATGCAACTAATAGCAAGTTTGGATTTTTAACCTCCTTTAATTGCATTACCTCTAAAATACAGCAACGTTTCCATTCTTGAAGAGGTAAAATACAGTCTCTGTCAAATCAATAAATTAATTTGTAAACATTTAAATTTACATAAGTTTAACCTTCACAAAATAATTTTTGGAGGCAACAAAATTGTCAGAACTGGTTTGAGCTATGACTCTTGCCCATGACAAGGAAATATTACTATGCAAGATTAAAAAGGACTGTTTTTGAAATATCTATAACCTATTCCCCTCTGTTTCTTCTCTTTCTTTTTTTTGGCAAATGAAAGCATTTAATGTAATCATCTCTGTAACATATCATGATGTATACAGTGATGAATGTACTGAAGTATGTACCATATATTCAGATTCCTGCTTGTTCTAGGGATTGCACAGAAAGGAATAGTACAGACAGCTCAAATGCTTCTTAGTTACAGCAATCTCTGTTATATGAAATCTTTTCTCAGGATTGTTTTTCAGTAGATAGTAGCTAATATTTGAAATTAAAATGTACATTTTAAACAGCATATGATTTAATCTAAAATTCTCTATTGAGTATATGCTCAATCTCAAAATGATCCTTTTTTGGGGGAGAGGGTCTTTTTTTTTTAACTTTTTTTATTGAGTTATAGTCATTTTACAATGTTGTGTCAAATTCCAATCTAGAGCACAATTTTTCAGTTATACATGAACATACATATATTCATTGTCACATTTTTTTCTCTGTGAGCTACCACAAGATCTTGTATATATTTCCTTGTGCTATACAGTATAATCTTGTTTATCTATTCTACATATGCCTGTCAGTATCTACAAATTTTTGAGGAATCCTCTGTTAGTTGCCTTCATAACTGACCATAAGTTACTTTTTTTGCTTTAAATTTATGATTTTATTTACTTTTCCAGCAGCAAATATCTTACCTGTATCTGTATCCATTTATGCTACCTTACGTCTTTTTGTGACTAATGAACTGTTCCTGGCAGTTCTGTGCACTGGATCCCATGCCCTCTTACCTAATGCAAGGAGTTTCCTTCTTCAGTTATCCCCTCTCTCTCATAAGCATCACCTGTGTCCATACTGAATCATTCTCATCAGTAAACATCTTAGAATATTTACTGTCTTAAAAGCAACCTGCTCCAGTTCTCATGTTATTTTTTCTGCTCGCCTTTTAAAAATTTTTAATATTTTTTTAATTGAAGTACAGTCAGTTATAAAATGTCAGTCTCTTTTGTACTGCACAATGTCCCAGTCATGCATATACATACATATATCCATTTTCATTTTTTTTTTGCCATTAAAAGTTATTACATAGGGAACTATGTATAGCATAGGAAACTATGCTATACATAGCATACAAAAGAAATTTTTTAAAATCAAAATTTTTATATATAGTGGCTAACATTTGTAAATCTCAAACTCCCAAATTTATCCCCTACCACCCCCTTTCCCCAGTAACCATAAGATTGTTTACTATGCCTGCGGGTCTGTTTCTGTTTTGTAGATGAGTTCATAGTGTCCTTTTTTTTTTTTTTAAGATTCCACATATGAATAATATCATATGGTATTTTTCTTTCTCTTTCTGGCTTACTTTTCTTAGAATGACGATCTCTAGGTCCATCCATGTTGCTGCAAATGGCATTATTTTATTCTTTTTTATGGCAGAGTGTCACTTATTTTTTTAACTGAGGTAAAATTGACATAGCGTATTAGTTTCAGGTGTAATCTCCAAGTATTTTTCTTTTTAATAATAAAGTTGTTATATAATAACATTCAACCTGAGTCTTGGGTAACATAAGACTAACAGTTATTTTAGAGTTTTCTTTAAGATGAAAGAAATCCCTCTCACTACAGGGTGTAACATCTGAATGCTTTTCATTTATAGATCAAAAAGATGAATCTTGCAGGTAATCTGCCCAGCTAATAATAACTATGGGTCACCACAGTTCACAAAGTGTGTCTGAATTGGTGACCTTCACAGGCACAATCTGTTTTTGTGAAACTACTACAGTATGCATAAGTAGATTTTTTTTTCAATTAGAATTACAAAAAGTTAGCCTAGCCATAATGTTGTCAAGTCACAATCACAATAAAGATTGTATATTTATTACAATCCACTATGTGCTAAGTTCCATGTGAGCTTCTAGGTGTTCAGACATCAAAGGCTGGGTCCTTGACCTCTGGGAGTTCATAGTAAGAGAAGATACTAACAATACAATGAAATATCTAAATACTAAATGCTATAAATACAAATAATAGAGGGAGGTGGAATTCCTAAGTCAGCTGGAGGGTTGAGTTAATCAGAGAAAGTATTTTGACAGAGATATTTTAGAACCAATTATTTACAGTTTAATTCAGGATTTGGGGGTGAGTTGGGTGGTAGAAAGAAAGCAGATGATGATGTAAGGTTGAAAAGAAAAAGGGCTATGTTTTAGAAATACCTAAAAATGTAGAAAACCATATGTTACAGGAGAATCACAAGAACTTGAGTATGTTGTAACAAAACTTAGTTGTGGAAAAGATCTAAAAGACATTAAATATTGTTAGAACAAAGTGTAAATGTGATAGACAAGATTAAAGTGGTGGTTAGAGACCAAATCACATTTGATGCCAAATGCTATCCATAAAAAGGAGTTTGGACTTTGTAAAGTTAACTTGTAGTCATTGATGGTTTTAAGCAAGGGAATGACATGATGACATACATTTTTGGGAAAAGGATGGGTTAGAAATTATTAAAATTGGAGACAGAGAGACAAGATATAATAGAAATTCTAGTAAGAAGCAAAAAAATACTTGCACTAAGATAACTGCTTTGGGGATGAAGAACCTAGGCAAATTAAATAGGATTTTGTGGGAATAGAATCTAGGGCAAATGCTTAGAGTGAAGAGAGAGAAGTCTTGTTATCCATCTTGGTTCATTGAGTGGATGGTGGTGTCATTCCTTAAAATTAGGGGCATAAAGAGAAAGACAGGAAGGTAGGAGTAGGGGGGGCAGATAATGAGTTTAATGCATGAAATATGATTACTAGTAGAAAACTGAATGTATATCTGAGGCTCAAGAAAAATGAGCACTGAGGATGTAAATTTGGGAGTCCATGTAGTGTTCTTATGTCTATTCCTGTGTACTTCTGTTATTAGATTGAGAAAATTTTCTTCTTTAAAATTGTCACCTGAGTAGGGTGAAAGGGATTTTTTCATTATTTAAGCAATATATTAAACATCAAAGGC
Organism: Camelus dromedarius; assembly: GCF_036321535.1. Lineage (NCBI taxonomy): Eukaryota > Metazoa > Chordata > Mammalia > Artiodactyla > Camelidae > Camelus > Camelus dromedarius. Next base: position 62,074,358 of record NC_087439.1, on the reverse strand, counting down.
ATATGAATAATTTAAAATGGTTTCAGTTAATCCATTTCCTCCTTTTTATCTTTTTTAATAGAATATTTATATGTTGTCCATTACTTAATCAGTCTAGAAGACACATCCTCATATGCATATGTTAACAGGAAATTGAATATGAACCGTCACAGTGAAGGCCCATAGTAATTTAGTATGACAATGACTTAGACTGTTGGAAAACTAAAATTATTTTTAAACAAGACACTAGCCACCTCATATATTTGTGATTTTTTTTGCAAGAAAATTCAAAAGTACAACATAATGGTATTGTGCTATCCATTTTTGGGGGTAGGGGTAGGGGGAGAATCAGGTTTATTTATTTATTTACCTTAGTGGAGGTACTGGGGATTGAACCCAGGACCTCATGCGTGCTAAGCATGCACTCTACCACTGAGCTATATACCCTACGCATTGTGATATCCATTTTGAGAAACTACAATTAAACAGGAAAAAGCAGAAAATACAATCAGTTTTATATCAAGATTCTTACCAGAAAAATACTGGTTTAGAAATGATAAGCTAATCAAATATTTTTGAAATGCAAAGCCTTATTGCTGATAATTATTTTTTCAAACATTATTTATAATGTTTTGTGGGTAAAAAGACCAGTAAGTATAGTAAACTGTTTATTAGATTCAACAATACTGTGAACAAAAAAGAAAAACTAACGTAGACTACTTAATTGTAAAGTTTCCTTAGTTCTGTTGGGCTAATGTAGCTTGCTCAAACTTCTTCAAAAGAGCAGAAAATTAGATCACAATGAGGATGAGCAAACAGAAATATCTCTCCCTTAAGACTTTGTATAACCAACAGCGTAAATAAATATACCCTCATATTTGAAATATTTTATCCACAATTCACGGGTAAATACTTATAAGAATTTTATTGATAAATAAATGGAAGGTCCTAATTTTTCAAGTCAATAAAATGATTTCTATATTTTAATTAACTACCAAAGTTGACTTCTAATTCCTCCCAATATTGCACCTTGTAAACTACTCTAGATTTTGTGCACAAATTGTAGCAGATGGGACCATGGCTGTAGCTCTGACTGTGGCAAATCAAGTTTCTTTAGCCATTCCCTGTGCCAAGCAGGGTCTCCCTTCCCATCCTTCCTTCCCCAAAGAACTCTGCCACAGCTTCATCTTTCCCTGAGAATAATTTCCTTTGAACATCGGGGATTCTTGGTGCTCTTTTGATTTACAAATTTTTCCTTCTATACCTCAGAAGTAATAGTATTCCCTCCTAATGTTTTTCAGATCTGCACCATTATAAATCTTCTGAAAGTATCCATGTTCCTATCCTAATCCTCAGCCCAACTCAATAATCAAGAAAGCTACATTGACATGCAAAATTTCAGGGCATTTGCTATGAAAACGTGCGTGAAAATGGCCGGTTTCCTGACAAAAGACCTAAATTCCAATAACATTTACATATAACTGTACATCTTTGTTCTACATGTGGTCATCTTTATCTTCCAGAATTAGGAAGCTGTACAGTCTGTCACTTAAGCTATTTTACATTCTGGAGTACACATTTCAAAGTCAGTTCAGTATCTACTTGCATTAAGGAAAGATCAATGTTGACCCTAAAAAGATCCTGTTTTGAAAATGTATAGTCATTCCTACTCCTAGAAATACTTCTGCACACATTCTAGTTTCTTTGTTCCTTGCCAGTATCAACCAGTAGTAAGAATTATATAATTTTTAGTGATATGTTCCAAGGAAGACAACGCCTCTGAGATAATAAACCATGAGACTTAAATTAGGGATGCAATTCCAATATATTATAAAATTTAACAATTTATAAATTTTAATCAATTGTATTGGTTATACATCTAATGTACAATTTTAAAAGATTACCACATTTAAAATTCCTTGTTCCATATCTCTCATTTATATTTGGACTTTTCTTTATATTAAAGAAATTAATGCAAGGGAAAAGTTTTCATCATTACAGCATCTAAGTATAAGAAAACAATTAAAGAAAGGATCTCTAATTCCAGAAGTATGAAGTAAAACTATGCTTTACTCTGGATACTGAAGTGTATCTATGTAAAATCTGTAAACAAACCTATGCACATATACATAATCATGAAAATCCATCTTCCTACTTCACTCATGTGTGAAATGAACACCCTTAAAAAATGGCCTCTGATTGAATCAGCCTAGTATTTTAACTTTTTATTAGAAAGTTTAAGGGATTTATAATTCTATACACTAATATTTGTTCTGAAGTATCTGCTTAACATTAAGAACTTTGTAAAAGCTCAGTAAGTCACTATTGGTTGAAAAAATACAAGTACATTTAACAATTTAAATAATTAAATATATATGTCCTTGCCTTGTACCCTAATGTTCAATATTCTGGAAAGCATCTGGCAATCTTAACAATGAGGGTAATAGACTAGATGACTCCTTAGTCCCTTTTAGCTTTAAGTTTTATGGAGAACTGTGGGAAGTCCCTCTTCACAAGAAGGATCTTCAGTGCAGATTAGAAATGTTATCCATGTCTGTTCTCCAAGAAGGGAGGAAGTTCAGAGTTTGAATGGCCCTAATGAAACTCCTTGCTGTGCAACAGAGAGCCAGCAATTTGAGGTTTTTGATGTGGGGTATCTCTAAAATGGAATAACTGCATTGCCACTGAGTGTTCTGTTCTTATAACAGAGACCTTGTCTCCCTTTTCTTCTTCCCATTTGAAAACAATTTGTCTACGAGACAATTATAATATATTGTAATTTATTGTAATGATTTAAAGAAACTATATTAAACTTCACTTTAATAGATACCACCCCCACACCATCACCACCTCCACGATTGTCTTGAGTTTTCTGTATCCCTGCTTTCATCTAATTGGAGATTTGTAGAAAGTACTTAATTTATCCATTTTTCTTTCAAAGATTAGCTAATGCCTTTTCTTGGAAGCCTCCTTAGAAGTAAGAAAAACTGATGTAATGTATTTAGAGCTCTATGTCATGGCATATGTGCTATTTGTTATTTTACTGTGTGACTTCTAATACTCGTCTCAGATATAGCACTGTACTTTCCTCTAGCTCATGTCCTTTTCTGACACCTGACCAGATCCTGCATACTTAGATGCAGTGTCCAGCTTGGTCAATTCATGGGCTCATAATCCTAACTTTGATCATTTGGAAAGTGCCTTTTCCTTCTCCCTTCATTTCCCTTCCCATCATCTCTGTCTCACTTCTGCTCATGAGCTCTTAATATGACGTGGCTTTTAAGTTAACAATATGCTTGAAAGTATTGTAATATTTTAAATATTTGCAATACTTTAGATGTTTATATTTTCAAAATTCTAATAGTGTGAATTTTGTATTGTTTATATTTGGATATTTCCTGAAGATTTGCTTCAATATTGGAAATCATCTTGTTTGCCAGGAAAAAAAAAGTTTTCTCTGGAATTCTTCAGAATGAGATCCTTCTCTTCTGTAAATCAGCTTCTTCTGTATTTACAATTAGCTAATGGTTGTGCCCTAACCAGAGAATCAAAGTTGACTTCGTCTTACTTTATCGCTTTCACCATGTCTTATCAAGTATCATTGCTTCCTGAAAATGTTTTCCATTTCCCTTTGGGTTCACTAAGTGATCCCCCTTCTGGTTCCCCAATAAATGTTACTGTAATTAATTATTTTACATTTCTAACTGCTTCAGTTTTTGAAGCAGGAACTTGGCAGATATGTATCTGCGACCTGATATAGGGCCAAACACATAGACAATCAATAGAATGTTTGTTGAACTGACCCAAATTGAACTTTTCCATTCTACTTAAAACCTTCATTTTGAATATATATTTATTTAAAAATATATTCTCCAGTGTTTCAATGTACATTTTGTGTCTTAATAGAATAGCATAAAGATTTAATGATTTTGCAATTAATTTAATGTTATAGTAACCATATCCAGGTGGGTCGGTCTGTCTGTCTGTCTGTCTATGTATCTATCTATCTATCTCAATTATCTCAAGGTTTTAGACTTTTGACAGTCAGTGTGTGACAACTTATAAATGTAACTTTATTGTTAAATAAGTATAATAGGTGAGTTTCCTGGGGTGGGGGGGATACATTTTAGATGATAATTTGGAAGCGTATATAATTTAACTTTTTTTTTTTGTGGAAGCAACATAGTTTCCTTTTTTTTTAATTAATTTATAATCATTTTACAATGTTGTGTCAAATTCCAGTGTAGAGCACAATTTTTCAGTTATACATGAACATATATATATATTCATTGTCACATTTTTTCTCTGTGAGCTACCATAAGATCTTGTGTATATTTCCCTGTGCTATAAATTACAAAATTGTAGAATAGATAAACAAGATTATAATTTAACTTTTGAAGTGTGCAAATGATAGGCTGCTATCCCATCAAAAATAAGAATAACAGACTCAGAATAATTCACATTCTCACCTATGAATTCCTCTTATCTCTACCATAACTGTCATGCAATTAATTAAAACTCACTGGGATATCGTGGTGAAAAATTTAACATCATGTGGTTACTTCTATTAATAATACTGTTTTTTTGTCAAGTTTAATAACAAATGAGTTTATCTAGCTGGAAAAAGTTAGACAAAGATAGATGGACAAGTAATTCTTTGTTGTCAATTAGCTTAAGAAGAAATGCAGATTTTCTTTGAAAATATATCAAACTTGATGCATTTTTCACTTCTAAGTTTACTTTAAAATATTTTATGTGACAACTGTAATATAGGTAATTTAGTTTAAGGTAGTTATAGAGCTAATAGTTTTAGAATTTTCTTGTTACACCACGTAAAGTTCTTTGTACCATCTATAAAGTCATACAACATTTGAGTGGAAACAAGTATTTCTAGGCATTGAATAAATTATACTGCTGTTTCAAATAACATACTGGACTCAATTCTAACTAGGCCAAGAAATATTAGAATTGAAATATTCTTGAGGTTTTTTTTTTATATTCACTAGATACGTTATCAAGTAATCCTCATATGTAAATGGCAGAAGTAACTATTGTGCAAATTAGGTGGCAATTTTTATTAAAATTGAAAGTATTTATTCTGCAAGTTATTATATTCATTATTCAGTAATACATTAAAATGTGCTCCAGTCACCATTGTGTATATCATCAACGTGCTTTTGTGCTTCATTAAATAGTAACTGATTGAAAGCTAATGTTCATCATGCGTCAGTCTCCTCAAGATAGATCATTTTGCTATTCAATGCCAAATTACAACATATTATCAATTACCAGCAACATTTCTTTATTTTACTTCTTATTATAGTAAATTCAGAGATCAGACTGATGGTATATCAGATAAACCAAATAATACATTTTAATTTAAGAAGCAAAAGGCCAGGCACATTTCTCTATGGGGAATAATAACTCCTTGATTGAGAACAGAAGGAGGTTGTAAGCTTTTGGGTAATGGGACAGAGTTGTGATACGCTGATTTGAACCCTGAATAAATTGTGAATGCTTCTTGTCTCTCTTGGGAATTCTAACTCACTTTAAAATTTTGGTTTCTTTAGGGCACTTAAGGATTAACATTAATTAAATAGTATTTTAGGTTTCCATTTATGCAGACTTCAGTTGCACTCAAGATCACACTAGTATCTCTCAAGAATATACTTTTGAGTATAAAACCTGAAAATATGAGATTGAAATCCTTTAAACCTAAGGCCTCTCTCTGACCTAAACTTCAGATCATATTTTTAGGAATGATATTGAAGAATATGAATAAACACATTTTCAAATGAAAGCAACTAGAGTACAAAATTTTTGTAATTTTGGATGTTCATATGCTTATGTTTGACACTGGGGAAATTGTGGTAAATTATGATTAAGGATTCTGAGGTACCGGTAATCCTAATGGGTTGTTTCATTTTGGAAGCTAAAGGAGAGCAGATTTATGAAAGCCAAAGGAGTGGAATGAGCTCTGAATTAGGTGTACACCAATTGTGGAAGCAATGCAGCTAGAGATCCTATTTAATGTTATTAAATCTTTGAAATTAAATATACTTCCGTCAAACTGATTCCATGGTCACTAAGCAAACTTCTGATTATTTGACACCCCTGTTAATATCTTTCCTTGCAGAGAAAATGTCTGGTCAGCGAATCAGTAGCCAGTCAGTCACTTACCTGTTTATGAAAGGGCTGGAGGTTACAAAAACATTTTGCTGAGACTTGTGAAAATAAAATTACCAGAATGGAAATACAGATAATACTTTTCAAGACACAAAAACCCTGGCTTTTTAAAACAGGCAAAAACTGAAAGAAAGCTGGTATGAGAATCTGCCTCAGCAATAGGCAATGTTGCCCTAAGTTTTTGAAACTGAAGGTGGCAATTCAATAGAGTCTTACTCACTGTAGAAGATTTTGGCGCCCAAAGTCTGATTTATATTGAAAGTCATTCATTCATTCATTCATTCATGTTTATTCGTTTGTTAATATAACACATAATTACTACATAAAGTTTTGCTCAAGGCACTTTGCTGATCACTGGAGATAACAGTGTTAGCTGTATATTCTGTTTCTCTGTCCTCGAGCTTATAGTCTACTTAAGACATATGTAGAATATTGTTGCTATATATTTTTATGATTTTCTCTCCATCCTTAATTTACCTTAAGTCCTTTTTCCTGCTAACCACAGTTCTACAAACATCAGAATATTTTTAAGAACTTATTTCACACAGTTATAAAAGGTACACTGAATCATCTGTGCTAAAAACACACACAGTATAATTTCAAAAATTGGCTAAAGTTGGCATTTTCATTAAAATTTTTATTTTGTTCCATTAGAATTTCTTTTTTTTCTAAAATTAATTTACTTCAGTATTACCTTTGGCCAATTATATGTAGTAACTAAAGTTCATGAACTTTGTTTCTCTGAAACCTTGACAAATATTGCTATTTTATTTAATAAATAGATATTATTACATATTATGCAAACGATGTTTATCAGTTTTCAGATACTAGTATTAATAACAATATTTCATGTATACACTGAGCATTTCTGGATGCCTTCTGAGATAATCAAATTAATCTTTATTAATAATGTGTCAAGCAATATGGTATCAGTTACAGAAATAAGACTACCAGATGCCAGGCTCACTGGAGTATGAAACTTAGAATACTCAGCATCAGTGATCACTGGGAAGAATTCCAAATGACTGAGAACTGTGAACCCAATTGACTTTTGAGATTTACATGAAGGGTTATAAGAATGATCTGAACTACTCTTGTGAATTACTTCTTTTATGTTCTATACTAGAATTTTTGTTCAAAGGAAATTTTTCAGACTGAAGTCAATCAAGATCTCAAATGAACTAAGAAAATTAGAATTGCACATACTTTCTCTCTCTCTCTCTCTTTTGTTTTGGGGGTGTTTTGGTAATGGGTCCTAAAAGTGAAACATAACTAAAATTTGGTACATGTTGTTACATACACTTTGGTGGGAAAACAAACTTTATACACAACCTGGTTACTTATTGCCTGTGAATGTGAAGTATTTGAGTCAGAAAGTTGACCTTTAGAAAATAATAGCTTTATGTCATCTAAACTGAGCAACTGTGTATTAGGAAAGGTTATGTCTCTTCAATGTCATTCTGTTATATTCTCAAACTCTTATGATCTACTTATTTGTTCTTTAAGAAATGGTCACAAGAATATTCATTTCAAACTTTAAAGACTCAGTAAATATAACTTTAAAACTCAATTTACTTGTAATGAGATGACAATGTAAATAGCCTTATGATTATAGAATGAAGAAAAGGAGGAACAATTACTAAGAAAACATTTCTGGAGAGCTATATAAGAATTGTATACTTCTTCATGTCTGTCTCTTAAATATCAACTGTAGATGACTTACAGTTCCAGACTATCCCCAGGATCACTGAAATAAATTATTGGCTAAAAGTTTATGCTTAAATTTTCTTTCTCTTTTACATTTTTCCTTTACTTTCCTTTAATTTGATTTTATATAAAACATTGGGATAACTGGATAATCTTCTTGATTCTTAGCCTATCCTCCTTTCTTAGCCATCATCCTTTCCTCATCTCTCCATCCCAAGAGCCACGTGTTATAGTCAGGGTTCTCCAGAGAATCAGAGCTCATTGAAGATATACGTGTATAAAGAGTTTATGATATGGAATCAAGATCTACAGTCAGCAAATTGGAGACCCAGGAGAGCCAATGCTAAAATTCCAGTCCGGATCTGAAAGCCTGAGAAGCCGAGTGCCTATAGTAGAAGTTCCAATGTGAGTTTAAGATGGAAGGCAGGATGAGACCCATGTCGCAGCTCAACGATAGTTAGGCAGAGAAAGTGAAGACTTTTGTTCCCTTCAGGCATTCAGTAGATTGGATGAAGCCCACCCATGTTGGAGTGGGCAGTCTGCCTTTCTCAGTCTAATAATTTAAATGTTAATCTCATCCAGAAACATCCTCACAGATACAATGTCTAACAAAATATCAGTTGACCAGTCGAGTTGATGCCTGAGATTAACTGTCACAAGTCCTATATACACACACAGACACACACACAACGCAGTTTAGATTTGCAATATTCTGTTCTACTTTATTCTTGTTACCAGGGGAAGGCTCTAGAATCTTGAGGATTTTCCAAATATTCAGTTACGAATTTCCTGCACCTTTTTATTGCTTCCTTTTTCCTAAGTGATTCAAAACCATCAAAGAGTTAATACTGTTCTGACTTTAAAGGTTAGTTTTGCCTTTATGAACTTTAAATGAATGCAGTTGAATATTGCCCTTGTGGTATCTGGTTTCTTTCACTTAATCCAGTATTTCTGAGATTTATCCATGTTGTTAAATGGATATTGATAATTATTTTTAGTGCTGAGTAGCATTTCATTATATAAATTTACCACAATTCTAATTAAAGGCATTTATGTTCTTTTTAGTTTTGGTTATTTTAAATAAAGCTGCTGTGAACATTCATGTGTCTTTGTGGTGACAAAATGCTGGAATAGGAAAGAGATACATTCAGGTGTAGTAGATATTATGAAACTATTTTCCCAAATAGTTGAACCAATTTATAATCCCAAAAGCAATGTAACAGAATTCTAATTACTTCACATTTTTTGCCAGAATTTGATATTATTAGTCCTCTTGATTACAGATATTTTGTTGATATATGTTGATATTGCATTGTGTTTTGACATTTTCTGATAATGATTTGAGCACTCTTTCATATATTCCCAGATTCTTACTAATAACAAAGAACGTGGCCATGAACATTCATATATATGTCTCCTTACTTGGTCTAGTTACTGAATGTCCACCTGATAGTGACTATTAACTTGCAGCTGGACCCACTAAAGATCATGATCCCTAGACTCATCTTCAAGTCCAGATTTCATCATCTACATCTGATCCTAAGTCTCTTTTGTTTCGCTTACTGATTTCAGCTGATTACTCCATCTCGCAGTCCATATTTAGTAGTGAGTACTTCCATAATTTTGTTGTCCTTCATGCCTGCAGTGAAAGACAGCGCTTCATCTGCCCTTCAGTCCTACTGTCTTACCTTCATCAGAATAGAGACAGTGGTGAATTAATCTGCAGAGTATTATGAGAATCATCAGATAAAAATAAAGATAAGAGAAGGTGTTAATAGAGAAGGGAAGAATATTCTCAGGGAAGAAAATGGCAGAGAGTAGAAATCAGTCAGTGTTTATAGTGCATGCGTCTGACTTACCAGAAAGAAGGTATATTTTGGTTAGATGAAGGAAGAGGTGATAAACTACCTTGGAGTTTGGTCAGAGAGTTTCAATTTAATTTAAGAGAAAATAGGGAGCAACCAGCCGTAACAGTTCCCAAATTATTTTTCCATGGGTATATTTTACATTACAGATTTTTAAAAGGCATATTTGATTATTTAAAAAGTTAATATAACTGTAATACATAGTCTAGTTATTGAACTTTTATTGAAATTTTTATTGAACTTTTCTATAAAAAAGACTTGGGCCATATTTTTCTCAGTGCTTAAGTAATAAATTAGGTATATGAGTTAACTTTCTAGAGTAATATTGGTAGATGATCTGCACTTGCACCTGTGAAATTCAGAAAAATTAAGCCTATTCACTCATAGCATCTATGTTAGAACATATCAAAATTTTCTGATCCACAGTTTAATTTAATGATTTACTTTTTTATGAGAGTGCTAATAGACAATTTTATTGTCATTTTATACTAACAAATTACTTAAGTTGACTTAGTAAGAACAGAGCTTGAACAAACACCTGAGTCTAATGATTGAAGCCCATTCTTCCGTCCATCATGAGCTTTCTGCTGTATTTACCATGTGATCTACACCTTAAATGCATTTTAAAATCTATCTAAGATACAACTGATGTTCTGACCAAGAGGTATTCACTCTCCCTATCTCATAGAGTGCAGGGAATACTCACATTTTTCTCTGGAGAAAGTTGGTAACTTATCAGGTACAACTGCCACTGATTGCAGGAAGTCATTTAATTTCCCTTCCATTAAGGTTAATAAGCACCTTTCAGATTTTAATTTTTTACTTTCTGTGTCTCAATCCATTTTTAATATTTTTAAGGTACTGTATTTAACTGTGGTCCTTTATAGTGTTCAGTATGATACATTTTGTTTCAATGAGAATCATGTCTACTGATTCTAGACACCACATATCCAAATCCGTACCTAACAACACTTTGTAATTTTGTTTTCTCTAAGTGTGTGTGTGTGTGTGTGTGTGTGTGTGTGAGAGAGAGAGAGAGAGGAGGAGAAAAGGGAGGTGTGGTTCACAAATGTGATAGATTTTGTACGTTCAAAGAGAAAACAAAATCTACCAGTAAATAAAAGCAGGCAAAATTTTTAAAAAAAACAGCCCTTTTAAAAATTATGTATCTTGTCCTTTTGCAGAAGTGATGATAAAACTGGTTTATTCATTGATCTCAGAGGCTTGACTTTATAGCAAAAATCAAGCAAGTGTCTAAATATTATTCAGTGAATTTGTTCTGAAAATAAAACCTAGGAAAACTCTAGACTTTTGGAAACCTCCCAGGAGCCTTTTTGCAGCTATTAGCTTGATTCTCTACATTTGTTCTGAATTACTGGAACAGTGATTTTTATTGACCATTCTAACCCTGTTTCTTACTTTTCACTAAATTTACTTTAAAGAAATGGGAGCCTCTTTTACTCTACATTTATAAATTTTGTATATGCCAAGAGTTACCTGCCACTGATGCCATCTTGATTTTCCAGGCTTATATATTATTCTTCGAATATTTTTAATATATTCCTCTCTGATTTCCTGTGTTACCCTTTAAATGTATTCTAAACGCTGCATCTTTTATTTGCTAAGTTAATTCCCCATAGGACTCATCAATGACAATATATTAACTTCCATATCTCACTAAATGTCTTTTCAAGTCTTAAATGAATCAAATTCAGGTTATATTGCCTCTCCTCTTATTTAATGTCCTCTCAGGTCATTTTTTGTCCCATTTCCCCATCATTTCATTTTCAGTCCAAACTGTCATTTACATGATTCTCCTCATTAAAAGTGCCGATCAATCCTTACTTTCTCTAAGACTGTCCAGATTAAGAAAATTGAGCATTGATCTTTAATTTAGCTTTTAATGATAGTAGTGATGGTTGTTGTGTCCTAGTGGTGTGTGTGCATGTGTAGTTTTAATTCATAGGCTTTTTAGTTTCTACTCCTCTAAACAAAATTTACTCTGCCTATTCAAATCCAGCCAATGTAATCACCAAAGGAAAAGAGACAGCAGTTCACAATTAAGGCTTAGTCAGGCCTGCTCATGGTTGACTGAAGCTCCTGGCTAGAACTCCTCCTAGCCCCTGTGTCATTGTCTCAGTGTTGTAATTATAGCTAGTTTTATTTAAATATTCTTGCCACTTTTATTTCAAAGTTTGTTGACTTGTTTTTTCCTCCTTTTTTCCCATTTTAATCATAACATTCTTGAATATTTTACTATTAAGTATATTGTTGGTTGGAATGAAATAGTAAAGGACATTAATTAAGATGAAGATCAATAATTATATATTAATAGCATATCTATTATATGATTTTATATTCAGGGAATTTGTACTAATGCTATATTTCTTGAAAAATATGTCTAATGGTTACTGTATTGAATAAAAAACTTAAATATCGATAAGCTATATTAGATACAGTGTAAAGGATTTCAATACATTTTTATGGCTTTATTTGGCTTAAATGGAGTGTTTAGTTAATAATACCATGAATTATGTCTTTTATTTTATTTTCTTCACAGATAGCTACACCATTAACTACTCCATTTTTAAGGTGATTCGCTATGTAAACTAGTAATAGAATTCCCACAAGAAATAGAATTTTCACTAAGAAACACATTTTTGAAATTCGTAGATATCCTACTTTTGTATTAGGTAATGATATGTGATCACATATGCAAGTATATAAATGAGGGAACACTAGGTTTCATTGTAGAGATGTAGAGAGGTCTTTTATTTCATATATTTTTTTTAACATTTTACCTTTTACAATTAAAACCAGGGATATGATTTCTTTTCTTTCATTCTTTTTTTTTTTTTTTTTTTAATTTAAAAGCAAGCTTCCCTACTTTGGTTCACAGAAAGCTACCAATTTTTAGTACTGCTTTTGGGATGTTCTTTACAATTAATAGTTTGTACAGGTGGAGCTCTGAAAGCAAAGAAGCAATAGCTTGATGATACAATAATAATGACAGTAAATAATAAGAGTTGCAGTGCTTTATATAAGTGCAGTGACATTTGTTTGTTGATCTCAAAATTATTTTTGTGTGTTGATTTTAATTTTGGCCAAATTGTATATTTAAATACCTACAGCAAAGATAGAGTGAAAGTTTGAAGCAATTGGTGAGCATTTCCACCTGGAATGTTACATCTTTCATCTTTAGTTTCAATTTGGATAATATCCTTATTTTTCTTAATTAAAAAACATAAGTAACTAACATGTATTCAAATAATATTCAGAGAGGAAATATCAAGATTAATATATTTTTATATAAGATATAAACATCTAAAATTTTAAGTACCACAGGATCAATCATAGAAAATTTTCTTTTTTCTCCCTCTTAGAATTATATCCAGTCTTAACTTACTGATTTCTAAATATTTATCTTCAGCCTGAACACCTCCTCTGGAGTCTGGCTGCTTACTTTACACCATCACTTGGATACCTAAAAGGCATTTCAAACTTAATGTGGCAGATATAACCCTCTGAACCTGTATCTTTCCTATTTCAGTTAGTTTCCTAACACCATTCTCATAGTTGGTTCAGAAATCTTGGAATCCTTCTTGCATCCTCTTTTATACTAAGTATTCTATGGGGAAACCTGTTGGTTTTCCTTCAGATTATATCCAGTATCTGACCACCCATCACTGCCTTTATTTTTAACCATTATTTGTCCAAGCCACAATTACATATCACCTAGGTTATTACTGTAACCTCCAAACTGGTCTCTCTCTGTTTATGCCTTTGTTCCCTTTCAACCCTAGCCAAGTTTGTTCTCAACACAGTAGCCATAGTGATCCCGTTAAAGTATCATGTTACCCTTCTGCTCACAAAACCCATTGCCTTTTTATTTAACTTAAAAGTCAAAATAAATCCTCAAAAGTCAAAGGCCTTACATAATTTGGAGCCCTGTTCCTCTCTGACCTCATCTTCTCATACTGTACTCCTCACTCACTCTACTCAGCCATTAAAGTCTCCTTGACTTGTTTTCAATAGACTAATTCCTTCTTTAGGGCCTTTGCAAATGACCATTCCTGCTGCCTGAAATAATCTTTCCTCAAATGTCTACGTGTTTTTGGTTTTGTTTTTTTCCTTCACCCAACTTTAGTCTTATCCACATGACAGCTTCTTGATCAGGACTTTCCTGCCTAAATATTGGAAATGCCCTGACACTTCCTATCTACGTTTTGTCCTTTTTTCTCCTTAGTGCATATTCTGTTTTATTCTTTGCCTCACCTCTAGAATACATTTTCTAAGAAAGCAGAGGTTTTTTTTTCTTTTTATTTTCAATACTCTATCTCCAGTGCTTGACATATAACAGATGCTCAGTAATATCTGGTGGTTGCATGCATAGTTCATCCTATTCCTTTTCCTATAGGGAGCAAAATTTGGAAGTGAATGAGAGAGGGTTGCTTGTAAACCTAGAATGGAAGTACTCAGCTCAAAATTTCTAAATTGAAACTGACATTATGATGAATCCTACCTCTCAATCTCTTTTTCATACATACAGTGTAGCCAGGAAGCAAGAGCTCCTCTAGCTTTGAGAACAGGATAGCAATTTATTTTAAAATCCCATCCTCACATCTTGCTGGGAGAATATTCTGAATAGACGGTGTGGTAAATAGTATTTCCAAAACAACTCACTCATTGAAATCTTGTTGGTTTGGGTATATCTTTGGAATTGGGGAATGGAATTACACAAAACTAGGTTTGTTTTATGAACATAAAATGAAAATTCTCAGCATTCACTAGAATTTTAGAAACTCAACGGGTTGATTAATTTAAGCTCTCATAACATCTGAATTTTTGTAACAAATTTTATTTAGAAGGCTGAAAAAGTTGTAAGATACATGGCCTATCTCTCCCTTTTCCCCATCTTACCTTCCACTGCTTAGTGTTAGCACCTGAAGATGACCATTGATGGGAGTCATTAGGCCTCAATCATCTTCTAAAGCAAAAAGAGTGGAGATAATTAAATCTAAACTTTTCTCAATTCAATCTTTGATGCCTGGCCTATTGCAGAAGCCTGACCCTTCTGTCATCAGTCCTCTGGAGGCATCAGAGAATGAATGCCCATCACAACAGCCCTGTTATTTTCCTTGGAAATGGGATGCCCCTATCTTGAAATCAGGATATGCCATCTATTGATCTGTTTGATCACAAAGTTTGGGAACAGTCCTAGGTAGGTTATTACTTAAATTTGACATTTACATTTTAGAAAGCTTTACTGTTATTTTATTTCATTTATGAAACTTCTTTATTATGCTTTCATAAGACATTAAGGGGCATTCATATATGAAGACTGGTTAATTTTGTACTGTCAGTGTATAATTTATGCTTATAGCATAGGTAACTTTTGATTGAAATTATGTTTGAAATGACCAGTACAAGAATGACTGGCAGTGAATTCTGTAACATTTTATCCAATGATAAAGGGTAGAAAAGGGTATCAGTGTTTCCATTGATTTTCTCATTGCTGAGGAATATGCTAAGTACTTATATACGCTTACATCAATTTTAAAATAATTCTTCAACACTGATGTTATTAGAACCATTTTGCTGATATGTAAACTGAGAGCTTAAGAGTGGTTTCCCCAAATCAAGTTGATCATCAGACTGTTAATCTTCAAATATTTGCTGAATAGCTATTATAGACACAGTTATTCTAGTGAGTTGATGCAAGTAATAAATACAGTTGTAATCCTTCTGATTTGCCAGGTGAGCAAAACCCACCAGTGAGAACACCAGTGTTGTTATTAGGAGTGAACAGTGTATTTGGATCCTTAGCATTTTGCTCATTGAAACTTTTTTTTAAACAACTTCATTTTGTAAGTGTAGATATGATACTGTATTAAATAAAATAACCTAATAATTTTAGCTAAATGATTTATTGTATTACTATTTCACATTAGCAAATAGTATGAATAGTATAAGTAGCAGCAGTTATACATTAAAGAGAAGTACAGAACTAGAATATAGCTGTAGATAATAAAATATATCATGAGTTATACGGTTTATGAAATTGTTACTTGGTGCCATTAGCACAATAACTCTGTGAAGTTAGGCCCTTTTACCTGTGAGGAAACCTGAGATCAACTCAGTTAATGGATGCTCAAAGCCACACAGCTAGTAAGTGGCAGAGTGAAAATTCAAACCCAGATCCTCTAGTGCCATTTTCTCAGCTCTTTTCAAGAATTTGTAAACTTATATCCTGTTTCTGTGTATGGAAAGAAAGATCCTCCAGCAAATTGTTCTAATTTTACTGCATAATTAAGCAGATTATAGTATAAATTAATGTGTTTGCACAGTTAACTATTTCTTATTTACTTTTCATTCCCTATGGAGTCTGCTGGTCTGCAGAAGGCCTTTTAAATGGGAACATTCCATTAGCTTCCTTAACAGAGAGGTGCAAAAACAAACTCAGCAACAAGTACAGCCACAATAGCTGCCCTGGGGCACCCTGAAAGATGTAACTCAAACAGTGGAGAACAATAAATCCTAGAAGGAAGGCAGTAGGGGGAAGCTAGAAGATGGTCTTAACTTACTTTTTCTCAAAGTGCAATTTACTGCAGAATCCTGAGGAAGTTTATTAAACATGTGGATTCCTGGGCTCCTGCCCAAACTACTGAATCTGAATCTCATAGGTGGGTCCCAATGTGCCATTTTTAAAAGCTCCCTAGGTGATTTTTCCATTCAAGCACATTAAACATTATGCAATATATGATATCTAGATAATTCTGAATCATTCTGGACAAGGTGCTTCAGTTAGGGTACTTTGCACTAGAGCACTCTGGCTAATTTAAACAAACAGTAAGTTACCAAAAGCTCTCAGAAGTTAATAGAGGCGGAAGAAGCAGTATTGGGCAAAGAAGGAGCCAACTTAATCTCTGGAGTCTAGGAAGAGCCAAATGCAACATGAGCAATCTGTTCAGGACACTGCAGTTCACTCAGGATGGATGACATCTATTTTCAATGTCTTTACCCCCCAGGAATACAACACCTCAGGGCTGGGCCCTTGTCTAATGGGTAGCTGCGTCCCTGCAGCCCAGGCTGGATCCAGTGGGGGAAAAACAATTCCAGTAAAGAATCTACATGCTATTAGAAAGGGGAATTAACGCTGAGCAGTGCTGTGGGCACACACAATATAGTGGGCTGGTGACGCGGGTTAGTAGCGGATTACCACAGACGGAGAAAAGTTTAGGAAAGTTTAACAGGGGTGCTGCTATAGGCAACATCAGGCCACACAGGCGAGAGGTGCCTGCGTGAGTGCCGGGGATGGGTTTGCGGGGTCTTTTATTGGGGGGAGGGGGCTGTGCACACAGGGAGAAGGGGCCTGCATGATCAGTTCATACACTGGTTGTGAGATCTGTCAGGGACTTCTCTGAACAACAGGTTTTATGACTTTGATAAGGGCAGGATGAGAGGCCTGTCTGCCTAGGGTGTTGTGAGATGGGATGTCTCCTGGGGCAATGAGTTTTGTTAGGGTAAACACACATCAAGAGAAGATGCTTTATATCTTGCAGAAATGCAGGTATGCAAAGCATCCTGCAAATGGGGAGTGGGGGCTAAGGCTCCAGGCACACAGAGAGCCCAGGGGTGGGGGTCTTAAGACTCTGGGAGTGCCAGCCGGCTTCACAAGGAGTCCAAGCATAACTGCCCTCTCTACAGTAGGGTTTAGTTTCATTATTGGCTGAAGCCTAATATTGCATTCTGCAAACAACCTCAGTAAGAACTAGCCTGGAAGGGGCTTCCACTTACAGAAACAATGAGTGCTTCAAAGCCAGTTATGAACTCTAATGCCATCAAATGACTGCATGCTGGAGCTTTAGAAAGCCTCAGTCCAGCCTGTCTCAGCCCTTTGGTGATGTTTTGTATCCCCAGAGATTTCATTTATGCGCACCTAATTATTCCCTTATCCTTACTACAAGAGGGCCTGGCAAGTTTTAGGCTGTAGCCCCTAGGTTTTGATTAATTCAGCAACGTTTTGCTGTGAAAAGATAAGAGATAAAACACTTTTCCTATGGAGTACTTCCCATTTTAGTTAATTTAGTTTAGTTGTTGATTGACATTTAATTATTCATGTAACTATAGTCTTCATGCCGTTAAGTTTCCATTATCTGCCCTCTCCCTTAAAAGTCCCTCTACCTAGAACATTCCTCCAGTACATCACATTTGGACTCTTTATTAGCATTCATACCTCAATGCAAATGAAATTTTCTAAGAACCCTTTCCAACCATCAAATCTCCATAAACTTCCCCACTGCTGCCCCTGCTTTCCACCCTGCCTTCACTGCCTGGTCACTCCCTACTCCTTTATGTGTTGTCTGTATTGCACCCATCATTACCTGAGATCATTTATTTGTAAGTCGGTTTACTTGTTTAATACATGTTAGAATATTAACCCCCCTTCCCTGTCACACACACACAGATGTAAACTAGAAAGTGTTTGCCTTCTTCACCTTGGCATGCCTAAGACTGTCACTTATTTTGAGTAGGACAGTATTTCTTACTTGAATACCTAGTTCTTATAATACCATTTTCATTCCTATCTTCAACCACTTCTCATCATTCACCCCATGCCTTAAACACACCACTATTCTTTAGAGTTTGCTGAATATGCTACATCCTTCCATTCTCCATCAGGATTTCTATTTTCCTTGCCTCCACAAAGAGTTCACACACACACACAAAATAGAAATGTCAGAGTGGGTTGGGTTGCTAGACCTTGTGACACCCTATGATTTCCTTGTTTCTTTTATCTTCTCTTCTATTGCTAAATTTTCTCTCCAGATTTCCTTGCCTTTTCTTTAATAAGAATTTGTGCCATGCACAAATCAGTAATTTAAATGTAACTATACACTTAGTAACTAGTTCTAATAAGAAGTTAGATGATTGGCTCATATTAACAAAGTTACGCATTTTATTTTTAAAGTTAGTATTACTGTTTCCTTAATTTCTCTTGCTAGTAGTTTATTATTAGTGTATAGAAAAGCAACCAATTTCTGTGTATTAACTTTGTATCCTGCAACTTTACTGAACTCATCGATGAGCTCTAGAATTTTATTGCTGGCATCTTTAGGATTTTCTGTGTAAAATATTGTGTCATTTGCAAACAGTGACCGTTTTATTTTCCCTTTCCAATTTGCATGTCTTTTATTTCTTTTTATTGTCTAATTGCTGTGGCTAGAGTTTCTAACACTACATTGGATAGAAGTGGCAAAAGTGGGCATCCTTGTCTTGTTCCTGATCTTAGAGGTAATGCTTTCACTTTTTGTGTCTTTGAGAATATTAGCTGTGGCCTTATCATATATGGCCTTTATTATGTTGAGGTATGTTCCCTCTATGCCCACTTTCTGGAGAATTTTTATCGTAACTGGATGTTAAATTTTATCAAAAGCTTTTTCTGCATCTGTTGAGATGATCGTATGTTTTTTATTCTTCAGTTTGTTACTGTGGTATATCACAATGGAGATATTATATTATTCTGTTTTAAAAAATTTTAGCTACAAATCTCTTACGATTCTATGCATTTATGGAATTTAGGAGAGAGATCAATGAGCATAGCGTAAGCTAAATTATTTTTGTGTTTCCAGTTACTGACATAATCAATATTTAAATTTAAATTATCAATTTGAAAAGATAATCTTAGCAAATTTTTATTACTTTTTCAACATAATTACTGTTTTTCTCAGAGAATAATATAAAATATATTATCATTTATCTTACATACATATTAATGTTCTTGGAAGAAAAGCAATTAATATAGAAAATGCACACTTCAATTCATGGGGGTAGGAACCTGTAGTGAAAATAGAGTGCTATATTTCCTACTATTAAAAAAAGACATACATATTAAAATGAAAGTAATTATCACAATCAAGAAAGACAAGATTGAGGACATTTTTGGCTAATTATGGGTCAGCACATAATCAAATGTGTTAATCTTATCCATTTAAAATACAAATTTTCTTCTGTAATGTGTGTGTATTATTATATTTGATTTATAATGCATAAGTACATTTTTATTAAACAGCAATCTAATATTTGAAGAAGAGCTTTATTTCTATGTTTAAGTCATTCAAATTACAGAAAAACATTATGGGATCATAAGGTCTTAGAGTTTACTATCTATTTGGGCAACTGCAACACCTTTTGAAAAGACAATTAACAATGCAAACAATATACTTCATATGTAAGGGCAAACATTAGATATAAAGGCCAATCTATTTTTAGAAAGGAAGTTCTGTGCTGTTAGAGGAGGCTACTGTTTGTTTGACTACAGTGAAAAACTTTCTGATAGAGGACTTTTAATAGGCGTAGAAAATTGATATTAGGAGGCAGAATGTTGATGGATGAGACTTTCAAGAAATAGTTGATAGAGTGATATAGAAAAGGAAATAGAAATGTTCAGGAGACAAAGGGGATGTGAATATGACCAGAGAGGATTAATTGTGTACTCAATAGTGAGATAAATTTGAAAAGATATTTTAGGATAGATTGTAGGAAATTCTGAAGAATTTAAGTGTTGGAATCATACTTTGCCAATGGTGGATCATTTAATAGTTTTTCAATCTTTGGAAGATTTCTTAGAGAGAAGGATTGGATATATTTCTTTTTAATGTGTGTCTACACACAGACCACCTGATACAATGATATGGGGAGTTGCAGAAATGCATACTGAAGATACCTAAACCTCAGCCTTCTGATTCAGTAAGTCTCAGTGGGATCTAGGACTCTGCATGTTTAGCAAGATGTCCTATTTCTCACTTCACAATGAAGTTCTAAAACTACTGGAAGAGAGACCATTGTCAGTGGGACTCTATTTTGGAGTTGCTTGAGCCCCAGTATATCATTCTTCTCTCCAGTACTTGTCTTCAAATGCAGATCATCTCAAACATTCTAACTCAGCAATGCACCTGTCCAATTGAAGATGACTCTACTTTTTTATGATAAATCTGAAATCATCAGAAATGTTGATTTTCTCCCAATCTGTGTTCAGAACCAAGGTCCTCAGAGAATATTATTGGTTACCTTTGTTTAATTGCCATCATATTATTCAGGACTTTCCTGGTTGAATGAAATGGAATCCAAAGAATATGCAAACTCAGCAATTTTATTTATGTATCTATGATGAAAGAAATTTATTTTTATGAGTTAGTTTCACTTGGGATTTTGTTTTTAGGGGTTTTTAAAATTTGCATTTAAAAATTCAAGTCTAAAATAACATTTAAGAAAAGAAATACAACTACATTTCTCTGTTGATGCATTAGTTTGAGTCATTTTTATAATGTTTGTTAATGTGTCAGACACATGTGAAGTGTGTGTGAAGAATAATGAAGGATTCAGTTTCTTGTTCAAGCATCTATAAATGTTTTTCCTTTGTCTTTCCCCTTTGAAAAATCAAATCAGTGCTCTTTAGTGTTTACTTAAAAGAGTTGAACGTTTATGTCTGCACAAAAACCTACACATGGATGTTTATAGTAGCTTTATTTATAATTGACACAATTTGGAAGCAACCATCATGTCTTTCAGTAGGTAAATGGATTAATAAACTGTGGTACATTCATACAATGGAGTATTATTCAGCAGTAAAAAAATTTAAAGTTCTATCAAGCCATGAAAGACGTGGAGGAACATTAATTGCATATTGTTAAGTGAAAGAAGCCAATCTGAAAAGGCTACATACTGTACAATTCCAACAATGTGATATTCTAGAAAAGGCAAAACTATGGAGACAGTAAAAAGATCAGTGGTTGACAGGGTTTGGGGAGGTGTTATTTGGGAAGGGAGGAATAGGTGGAGCATAAAAGATTTTTAAGGCAGTGAAAATACATTGTATGATATTATAATGATGGGTACATATCATTAGACATTTGTCCAAACCCACAGAATATATCGCACTAAGAGTGAAACATAATGTAAACTATGGACTTTGGTGATTATGATTGTCAATGTATATTTATCAGTTGTAACAAATATACCACTCTGGTGGGGGATATTGATAATGGGAAAGGCTATGCATGTGTGGGGTAGGACTTATATGGGAAATTCTATACATCCTCTTAATTTTAATACAAACCTAAGCTGGTCTTAAAAAAAAAATCTTAAAAAATCAACCATTCCTATGTCTTTTCATTTGCTAAGTGTTGATATTCAGTATTCAAAGTTTCTGTAACCTCTAACTGATGAAAGTAAGGCTGTTGTGAAAGATGCCATGTGAAATGAATGCTGAACCGATTGCTCAGAAAAATATCAGGTTTTATTGCTTCTGATATTTAAGACATTAACTCATCTGAGCTATTTTTACTCACAACACTTCTGATACCAAACATGTTCATTTTTTTAAATACCGGCAACCAATTCTCCAACTCTCTGTATATCATTGGTTGTCCTACAATTCAATTTAGTCTTGACACTAACTACCTAGAGTTAGCACAGACTTCACAAATTAAGGTCTCATTCTCGTAAGGCTGTTCCCACTTGAACTATCATAAGTCTCATGTTGCCACCTGTAGTTCTGACCAACTGGCCATGAATTCAGGGGGTTCCTACAGTCCCCTCTCCAGGTTTGATAAGTTGCTAGAACAATTCACAGAACTTAGGAAAGTGCTTTACTTACTATTATTACTTACTATTATGGTTTACTGTAAAGGATATAAATCAGAAACAGCTAATGGAAGAGATGCATAGGGCATGGTATGGAGGAAGTGGCATGGAGCTTCCCTACCTACTCTTCCCCTGCCTCGATGTGTTCTTCTACCCAGAAGCTCTCTGAGCCCCATCATTTAGGAGTTTTATGGAGGTTTCATTATGTAGGCATAACTGATTAAATCATTAGCTGACAGTGATTGATTCCATTTCCAGTCCACCCCGCCTTCCACTGAGATTAGGGGTGAGGCTAAAAGTTTCAATTCTGTAATCATGCCTCAGCCTTTCTAATGAGCAGCACCCATCCAGAAACTATGTAGGGCCTCCCCAGGTACCAGTCATCTGGTTAGCATATATAAGACCTTCAGCACTCTAGAGACTCCAAGAGCTTTGGAAAGTGTGTGCCAGGAACTCGGGCCAAAGACCAAATACATATCCCTGATCGTATCACAACCCATCACTTACTTTTCTTCAAAAAAATTGAAACAATCATTGGTTTATCATGTGTATAAAATTATTTTGCTGTGCTGTCACTTAATTGAAAGTAAAATTTTGTGGTTTTGCCTGGACCGAATTCTCTGCCTCCCTTGCAATAGATAAAATAAAGATAGACAAGTAACACGTTAGAGGACTCGAAAATATTCATGAAGCATCCACCTTTAGGCTTATCTAAAGTAGTCAGGATTTTCTTATTAGTATTCTACTTTTGTATTATGTGCTCATTTTGTATCATTTTTTTGTTCTATTGTGTAACTAAAGAAATGGAAGCTTTCTATCTAGCAACTAAACTAGCCTCCCTTTTTCATGGAGAATGTGCATTTATTTGATCTGCTTTGAAAAATAATAATTTAAATGGAAGAAGAGGCAGATTGTTCTAGTAATAAATATTTAACTAAAAATACATTAGGCACTTTAAAAAGCTGAAATAATGCATATAAGACATATTGGTTAGTATTAAAAACCTGACTTATTAAAAAATCATAAAAAGATGTGTTGATCAAAATGTAAGAAATAGCAGAATAAACGTTAGTGACTCTATCTCTCTATCAACCTTAAATTGTCCCTTAATATCCAAATTTTGTACAATGAATATACTCTCAAGGTCAAACTTAGGCATTTATCAGTTTATATACTGGAAGATTATATGGCATTATTTCTTTATGGTACATAGTTAATAATGTAATAAATTAATAAAATTAAAAGGCACTTTTTTAGATTATTGCATGAGACTTAATTAGTAATTATATGAACTATGATATAATGTACTTAAACCAATTTAAGGAAAATGGTTTTTTCTGTATCTTTGATTTTTTAAAAATATCTCACAACCTTGTAGAATTTAAACTAGGGGGAAAATCTATCTGCATTCTGGGTTTTGATTATCAGTATTTTAAATCACAAATGCTTGTACTTGGACAAATTGTATTATGGTAATTTTTTCCTTTAAAGGGAGAATACCACTGGTTGAAGAATAATTCAAGCTATTTATCATCATCTTTGAAAAAGTAAAATAACAATAAAGCCCATTTAGGAGACACATTAATCTCCTGTGTGACTCCAGAAGCAAGCAGAACTTTAAAAAGCATATTCAAAATTTATTTGGAACATTCCTTTTCTGTTCTCTAAGAATGTATCTCTAACATTCTTTTAAGAAGTTAAGATATATGGGCTGATGCAGTGCTAGACGCTGATACTTCAGGAAGTGACCAAGTAGGAAAGTTTTGAAGATGTCTTCTTCCTGAGGCCTTGAAAGGAACGACTGAGAAGTGTCAGCAGGGGAAAGATTAATTACAATGACAAAAATGATGTCTTATTTTTGCACATGTTAGAATACCAAGTGTTAAGTGACACAGCTGGGATTTGAACCCAAGTTTGTCTGAATCAAGTCCCCATACCTTTGACCACAATACCTTGATACAGTGCTTAAGAAGGTATTTTGTTGAGCCAGATAATCGGGGTTCAAACCCCTGCTTTGAACTTAACAATTGCATGATTTTGAACAAATTACTTAAACCTCTAAATCCAGTGTTTCAGTTTTCAGCAATAAATGGAGATGAGAATACTAATAGTACTTAACTCATAAGGTTGTTATGAGGATTAAATGAATTTGAATATTTTGAACACTCAGAATGGTCAGTGGAAAATAATAAGTGCTTGAGTAATTTTTTGAATAGATAGATGAACATAGTTACTTTGGAGTATGTTTGCCATCAATTTTAGTGTTGCCTGGAAATTTATGTTGTTCACAATTACATATTCCATTTTTTCAAAGAATTTATTGGCACTTGAGAAAAGTGCAACTTTTTTTTTTGTTTGTTTTGTTTTGGCTCTTTTTTCTGTACTTTTTGCCATGTGAGAAACTAGCAAGTACAAAATTCTGATTTAGAAACAAGTGTGTCTTTGTGGTTCTCAAAACAGGCCGATTTGTTCCACCTTGGACCTTGGCACTGGTTGTTGCTTTGCCAATACCGTTCTCCCTGGATTTTCATAAACTCAGCACCATCTCATCTTTCAGGTCTCAGCTCGGTGGCACCTCTTGTGTAGCCATCCCTGACCGTCCAATCCAATAGTCTAACACCACCATGGCAACCCTCTCTAATCGTGCTCTATCCCATTGCTGTATTATTTTCTTCTGTCATTTACGTTAAATGCTATTCTTATTCATTTTTTCGTTTGTTTACTACTT
Organism: Camelus dromedarius; assembly: GCF_036321535.1. Taxonomy (NCBI): domain Eukaryota; kingdom Metazoa; phylum Chordata; class Mammalia; order Artiodactyla; family Camelidae; genus Camelus; species Camelus dromedarius. The sequence goes on along the minus strand of NC_087439.1, from coordinate 62,049,248 downwards.
GGTTATTGTCTAATTTGCCTGCTAGAATGTCAGCTCCCTGGGGGCAGAAACCACGTCCTGGGCATGCCACTTACTGCTAATTTTACTCCAGTGTAGCTGGCTCTTGAGGACGGTGGCAGTGCTCTTAATGGTCTTCTAGGTGCTAGTTAGAAACATGTACTCTCTACTCTTTACTACTTACCTAAACATTGGTTATGAGGAAAAATACATTTTTGAAGGTCTCTGCACCATACTTCTATAGATATTCTTTATTTTATTCTGAATTTTTGGCCAGCTACCATGAAGATGGGTGTCTGGAATCCTTCTACTACGGAGAAAATTGTAGAATTACTTTTATTGAACTGTGTTTTCACATCATGCCCTAGCCCACACGGAGGAATATCATAAGAACTAGACTTGTAAAACTTAGCATTATTATTTTAGAAATGATGTAATTGAGGATTTGGATTGTCTTCAATATCAGTCTACGAAAACAGAAACAACTTAAAGTAGTTAAAACAGAGGGAAGGGAATTTAATGCAGGGCAGTGGTTATGTGGATGATGGAAATACTGAGAAAAGAAATGAGCAAATGAGGCAGATGAGAAGATAGTGACAGACTAGCTACTGCTGTGAAGCTGGAGGGACAAAGTGAGTAGGTGACGTTCCTGAATTCAGGAGGTCAGGGTTCCTGGAAAGAAGAATCTGAGCCCAAGCCATGCAGGAGACACAGCAGCTTCTAGAGGTTCTTATTAGAGAGGCTGGGGAAGAAATAACCTTGCTGTTTCCCTCTGCCCCCTCCAATCTCCAGTTAGTTCTTTCCATTGGCTGAAGCCAGCTGGATGTCAGCTGACAGGGGCCCTGGGGGAGAAGTGGCTTTCACCTCAGCCCCTGCAGCATAGAGCAGAGGAGGAAAAAGATAAGGAGTAGAACTGAAGGCCGACTGGCCCAGGGCTGGCATACCACTCCATGAGCAAGCAGAAGGGCAAGTTGTACTTGGTCCACAGGATAGGAATTAGGAGTGGCCCTTCATGGCAGTTGAGCTGTGTATATAGAATGGGCACTAAAATATGCCATCAATCATAGTTCTCTCCTTTTGCTGGTTTCTAAAGAACATAAAGTCAATTTTAGGGCTCTCTTTTGGCATCCTGCACAGGAATCTTCTGGAATACATTTTGAGTTGTGCTCTTACTCCCAACTTTATTTTTTAAACGTGGTTAGTCACTTGACCAGGTGCTGCAGCACAACTGTGGGCTGGTAGCACATGCAGTCCTTTGTGGCAGTGGCTCTGAGAAAGTGGCTACTGTGATTCTTGCTGCTATCATCCTGACCAATTTGTCTACTCTTACAGATAAGGCTGTTGAAGAGACAGGGTCAGCAGTTGTGACGTAGAGTTTGTCTTCGGATTCTGAATTTCAGACTCTAAAACTTACGCTCTTTCAACTATGCTGGCATTTTAATACTCCTTTCTAAGTTTTCTCCCAATCCTTAGTTTATGTTGCTTCATCTGAGAAAGTTATTGCCTTACTTCTGTCATAGCACGTAGAACACTGTAATAGGACATTCACCTTGCTCATTCTCTTTCTCTTAGATACTTTGGAGATAGGTGTCCTGTTCTTTATGTATTTATTTTCAGCACCTACCATAGTGTCTAACACATACAGCATGCTCAATAGACACACTTTGGATGAATTAATAAATAATGGAATGAATGAGAAAATGAAATGAGTACCTTGGCTAGGTCAATCCATTTTCCTTATTGATGAGGTAAACAACACATTTAATACTTTTACAGTTAGCATTTATTTAAAAATAGATATTAATAAGATTAAAATTAATTGAAACCATTTGACAACATGTACAAAAATTCATGTCATACAAAAATTGAATTGAATTAAGACTAGTTATGGGATGTAAACTTTGCAAAGCAACCAAGTCAAGAAATAGAAGATGGAAATTACAAGTAAAACACAAAGTTGTGTTGATCTATAAGTTATAATGATATGCAAAATAAATGAGTCCATGGTGCAGTGTGCTATGATCAGGCATTAGGCACTTATATTTTCTTAGCCAGTTTTCTAAATCTGGTACACACTTCTTCTTTGGTGAAATTGTGCACTACTTTGAATAATAACCATATAGAGGGGTGGTAAGACACTTAATAAGAGTTAAATATAAAGATAATATAGAGACTAAATCCCCTTAGTGCATAAAAATTCTGAAGAACCATCTGGACTTTTTGGTGCACAGAAGAGTCATAAGTAGGTGGAACTTGCTTTGTGCTTTACTAGATCCCTGGGAGGAATCGGGAGCCCGATTTAGCTCAAGCGGCTATTTGTAAAACTGGAAACATTTACATCCTGGAAAATACTCAGGATTTTTCTAACCTCATAAGAAAAGGCTAAAAACATAGTTGCTGAGAAAATTGATCTCATGATTGAACCATAACAATATTTACAAATTTGTGAAAATTTGACTGTGGTAACACTGGGAGATGAAATTTCAATCTAGTGTTAAAAAAAGCACAGCCTTGTTCACTGACTTTTTAAGCAATGCAGGGTATAGAAATATGGGTGAGACAGTGCTAAGGTCTATATTCTTCTTTTTCTTTGGCTAGAATTCTGTAGAAAAAGGGTGACATTTTAAAAAATGCTGTAAGTTTTCAATGATGACATTTCTTGATTTAAAGGGAAGAGAAATACTACTTTCGACTTTGATGATTTAAGAACTAGCACAGAGTAGTGAGTGATGGTGATGCTGTTCTGTGAAATGCTAGCTGGGCCAGAGAGCTTGACTTCAAGGTAAAGAGGGGCTATGCCCTGGCAAAGAGGTTTAAGATATTTATTCTGTGGGTAAATTTACTTTATGGAATGTTCCATTAGCATACTGTTTGTTTGTATGTCTGAGATCTCAGGGCTGTTTTTTTATTTAGCTCACTCATTTGTCAATTTATTCATTCCTTCTCATTCTTTCAATTGTCAGTTATTAAATTCTTTTTGATTTTAGACACTAGCAATAAAGCAACATGATGCTCTAAGAGTTCATGGTGTGGTATAGGAGGAAGATAGCTAAAGTAATACTCTATAGGGAAATTGCTAAAACAATGGATAAAACTGCTTTCAAATGAAAATGAAGGAAATGATTAGGGAGTTTGAGAAGTCAAAAAGGGAGACTTTGAGATGATTTGAAGCAGATTAAATGTTCTATATAAGTGAGAACTGCATCTATTAATATGAATATTAATATTAATTAATATGAATGTTAATATTTTAATTAACTGATTATTAATGTTAAATTAATAACTTTTGATTTGTAAAAGACACCTTAAATAAATTAAAAGACAAATTACAGATTGAGAGAAAGCAATTTTACTATACACAACCAAGTATTAACTATCAAGTATATATATATAAATAAATCCTACAAATCAATAAAAAAAGCACAAATAATCCAATAGAAAAATGGGCATTAACCATGGATAGCACTTTAACAGAAAAGGAACTATATCCTACCAATAAATATATGAAGAAAATCACATATCATAACATAATGAGCTTTATTTTACATCAATTTGGCTGGAGAAAAAAATAAAAAGCTCAAATTATACCAAGTGATTAAGAGGATATGAGTCCTCAGGGTCTCTTACACGTTGTTTCTTTAAATATAAATTGGTACAAATGTTGAAAATGGAAATGGAAAATGGAAAGCAGTTTTATTGTGTATAGTTTACCTTCCCTTATGACGAAGTAATTTTAGCTATAGATCTAGGAAAACATCTTTCCTGTACACACTGGAAGCATGCATAGGGAAGTTCAGAGTAGCTGTCTTCAGGATAGCAAATATATAGAAGCAAATCATATGCTTCCATAGCAGGGAGTGGCTGAATATAGTGGAGTAGAGTGTTAAAAAAGCAGTACAATAAATAAACTTCAGTAGTGTGGTGGTTAATTTTATGTGTCAATTAGTCTCAGCTAAAGGATGCCCAGATAGCTGGTAAAATATTATTTCTGGATTTTTCTGTGAGGACATTTCTAGAAGAGATTACTATTTGAATTGGTAGACTGAGTAAAGAAGATTGCCTTCACCCATGCAGGTGAGCTTCATCCAATCCATTGAGGGCTTGAATACAACAGAAAGTTTGGAAGAAATATGAATTTGATATCTCTGCTTGACAGAGACATTAATCTCCTACCTTCAGACACCAGTGCTCCTAGTTCCCGGGCCTTCAGAATTGACAGGTACTTACACCATTGACTCCCCTGGTTCTCAGGCTTTCCTCCTCAGATGGAATTACTCTGCTGGATTTCCTGATTCTCCAGCTAGTAGACAACAGATTGTGAGACTCCATGAGCCAATCACAGGAGTCAGCTCCTATAATAAATCTTCTCTTAAGTATACGTGTGTGTGTGTGTGTGTGTGTGTGTGTGTGTGTGTGTGTGTAATTGGTTCTGTTCTTTGGAGAACCCTGACTAATACAAATGGTATAGAATGGTATGTATGAATTCTAGCAGTCTACACCTGGGCAATTTAAACATAAAACAATTGAAATTAAAATACATTTTTATCAAGAAATAAAGATGAGATAAAGTAAAACTATATGAAAAGAAAGACAATGGCAAACACAAGCTTCATGAGGGTTATTCTCTTGGGAAAGGGAAGAGAGGGACTGGAATGAGGGAAGACCCCAAAATTGATATGAATGATTGGTGAGATCCTACTTTTTGCATTGTGCATGGTGGACTCTCAGTTGCTTATTACACTACCTGAGAAGGATGAATGCATAAATAAAAACAGAGGGCCACATATAGACGAGTTCTGAAAGTGTCACATGCCAAGACCTATGAATGATCAAATTCTCTGCACCATGACATGGGACAAAAAGTACTACTGTTTTATTCTAGACTTATTTTTCTAAGAACTGTTTCTTTCTCTCTGAGTCCCCCTTAGGAGAATGCTATTACTTTCTCCACTTGTTTAGGACTTAGCTCCAGATGCTGGCATAGCATATATGGTGATGATCCCTAGAGTGGTGAATGATATATTTGCTCTGCTCCTTTGGGTCTTTGACTTATCAACAGGCAGATTTAGAGTTCTTGTTGAAGCCTCAGAAGGAAAAACATCTGCTCAGCAAATCTCATTGTAGTCTCCTAGCCCTAGTTATAGAGAGAACCTTGTGGTTCTTCTCTAAGCTAAGCTCTGAAGGCCAGCCAGAATAGAAGCACCAATGAGACATATGGCATCTCCCCCCAACTCTGAGGAGCTCTGTAGACAAAATTCTTCCCAGAATTCATCTCAGTCTAATGTAAACCATCAGTCTCTTCATCACCAGGCCCCAGACTGTGTGCTTGGACAGGTACAAGTCATGTCCCAAGGATTTTCATCAGGACCAAAAGAGATTTGAAGGCTCAGTTGCCTCCTGTAATTTGTTCCTCCCTTCTGGCCACAGCAGCTTCTTGGCTCACAGGAGGTAGACGTGTTGGATTTGAGAGTGAAGGGATCCAGAAGATTTCAAAATTGCTATTCACCTGGAAACGTCTAATCTCTGAATATATTCCTTTAGCTTGGCCACTGTTTTTATTTTCATAGGATTACCAGATCAAGATTATAGAAATTTTCTACTTTACCTATCTACCTGTTGTCTAACCATTCACTCATTCATCAATCATTTTTGTTCTCCTTCATTTGCTAGACTTGAAGTTTTTAGTTTAGACACGGCAAAATGAAGGAAAGAATAATCCCTGAGAATAGCAAGTGAAATTTTAACATTTACAGCTGGCAGAGCAGTTTTGAGACTAATCTGACTTTGTGAATGACTGCAAAGGGTGTTAATTAAGTAGCAGGTGTTTTATCACCTACGTCTATTTGGGAAAAAAATGCAGCACAGATGTAGAAAGCTTAAGTACATCTATAGTTTGTATAACAAAACTCTATATTCATTGGGTTCCATCTGCCATGGTAACCTCAAACCACACTTAGTGCCAGCCAATTAACACCTTGATTAAGCTATAGACCACTGGCAGCTTCAGCAGTGTAATGAATTCACTAACTTTCATATAAAAACTCATTGTAATACTTAGATTAAAGCAGCATAGTGAAAGGGGGAAAAATTTCACCCTTCCGCTTTGGCATGTGACAGGCACACACACACACAGACATACAGACACAGACGCAGATAGAGGCATGTATAATAGTTGTCTCATCTCTTCTTCTCTCTTTATTTCTTCATTCTCTGAGTCATGAGATATTTGGTCGAAGGCCTTCCAGGCTCACAAACCCACCAACTACAATTAGAAAAGAACATTATATCCTATTCCCTCAACTAAAATTTGAAAAATCCCAGGCAAGTGCTCAGATTTTCTTAGCTCAGGTCACATGCTGTTCTGAACATGATTGGGTACCTTGGTTGACCAGTTTAATCTGTTGCCTAATCCTTTGGCCACAATAAAAAGAGCCCGTCATAACCACATTGAAGGAACAGATGAATAAAGTATTTTTGATTAAAGAAATAACCTAGATGAACAATGTAGAACAATTAAAGTTTGTACGTATTTTTAGATATACAATATAAATGATCACTTTTAAAAATAAAATCTGTAGTGTTCACTCACAAATTGTGAAATAGATTTTCCTCTCATACTGAGAAAACACAGTGACTGCCCACGAGAGAAAACTAAGATACCAGTTAAAATATTTTAAACAGAAAAGTGACATTTTGGACAGTGAGTTTTATGACACCTTACCTAGCAGCAACTTGCAGGATTGTTCAGAGAGGAGAGAGCTGAAAAATAAGACACTATTGCGGTTATCCAGCTGTAATGTAATACAAGAAGTAGAGGTAGAGCAGAAGGGCAGGTTTATGTTTCTACAGGAAGGTTCAAGGTGAGGGGTAGATAGGTGACAACTAGTCTAGTCACTCTGCCTCAGTGGTTACAATAGTTACGGATGGATTTTTTTCTCAACCTGTCGTGAAAAATAATGCAGAATGCTGGAAGATAGGAAATATAAGAAAGGCAAAATAAACTAGAGTAAAAATAGATTTGATTTTGCACATCTCATTTTATTAAGAAGATCACTGCTGAGTTATTTGTTCATCCAGTTATTCAGGACTCAACATCAGAGAACATTCTTAATAAAAGGGCCTAGAAACTGTCATGACCTTAGGTATTATCATTCCATACAGATCCGTCTATTAAAAATGAAAAAAAGGAAGTTCACGACTTTTATTATAGTCTATCTCAAGGGGAAGAAAGGCAATTTTTAGTTTAATTTATTTCAAGTCTTGTAAAAATTAGCTTAAAAATCCTTTACCTACCGTGAAATGGTGTTTGGATAAATGTAAAAGACCAGTTAACATTCCCTGAAATGTAATGGAATAAAGGATTTTGTAACAGGATTTGACTGTATGCAATTTGTGGAGCTGATTGAATAATCTCTGTAAGTTGAGAAGGGAAGATGGATGTAAATTGAGTGAGAGCAAAGACAAGGTGGAACCCATGGGCAGGAGCTGGAACCAGTGAGAAAGGACTGAACATGTGTGGGCTCTCATTGCCCGTAGCCTTGTTGATATAGATGTCCTGCAAGAGAAGCTGGCACCATTTGTCTCAGAGCTAAACACACACCTGGCCTAGAAATTGGAGAAAGATCTAAAGGAAGGTGGAACATTTGTGTGCTTGGCTGGTACTTGTGCCAAAGAGGCAAGCAGGCAGGTTGATGACGATGTGTATGACCTACAAAAGCAGCTGGGGACCCTGCCAGGACATTCTGAGGGTAACAGTTCATATGACTCCTGCTTTACTTCTGGGAAAAAATACCTCTGGTGGTCTGCCCTAACGAAGTATACAGAGAAGGGAATTCTGGGAAACATAGTTCAACCTGGTCTGGTCGACACATTATACAGTTGACTGTTTTCAACCTGAAGCTTCCACATATATTTTTAACCATATTTATCCTATAAGTAAACAAAGTCATGCTTTTGTTTAATATAAAAAGATGACACAACTATCCTGACTTATAAATAAACATTACACTCATTTTTTCCCACCAGCAGTATGCAAATTTCCATTTAAAAAAATAAATATTTTTCTTCTTTTAGCTGATTTCATCCTCCTCCTTTGATATCCTGTAAATTAAATAGTGAGATATATTTTGTTAACTACTATTAACACATTGTATGTTACATAATAGGTGACTGGGAAGGGGATAAAACAGTATTTGTTAATTTGTTTTTACACACACACACACACACACACACACCCATATATGACATTCATATCAAAATAAGGAAGATAAACTCAACAATTATAGCCTTAATTTCTGCAGTTGGTTATGTGATAGTAACAGATATTTCCATCTACTTCCTTCCTCTACCTATTCCATTTTTTCAATTGTCCCTTGCAAGACACCTGCCTCAGGTGAGGGCATTACAGGTTCATCAGGCAAGGGAAGACTAGCTTTCTAAGGCAGAAGGAGAAAGGGTGCTTTTATTGGTAAAGCACTCTTGAGAGAATTTAGGGGTTCAGTGCTCCCATTTCATCTAAGTTTGCCCACATAGTCTCATCCTAATTTTCAGGATCCCATTCCTTTCCAATCAATGCTCCAATTTTAACACAAATTATCTTGTGATTTGGGACCTTGGGAATTAAATTTGAACTGTAATTCAGCATTTGTGGTTAGACTTTGAATTGGGTTTCAGTTATGTCAGACCTGAGGTTACAGGCCATAAGGACTTTATTTAGGGCAAACTTGGAAGTTATTAGGTTCCTTATGTGCACTTCACCCACGAATGTAAAGCCCTGAAATCATTTCCTTTGATATTTACCAAATACTGTATCAGTTTGAAACAGAATCATTCAGAAGTTCCATGTGCGTAAACACACACAATTTGTTACAAGGACTTGTCCATATGCAGTTATGGAAGCTGGTTACAGTAGTCTTTGTAAGCCGACGGATTTTGCATCTGATGCTGGAGCTTGATGTATGTAGGGCAGGCAGTTAGAAGAACAGTGTTAAGCGAGAGAGAACAAAGACAAGCTGAAACCCACACATGTGAGCTGGAGCCCATAAGGACAGACCACAGCATGGGTCAGTTCTCACCCACCACAATCTTGACGGTATGGGAGTCCCACAGGACAACCTAGTACTTCCTTCTTGAAGGTAAGTACAAACCTGTCCCAAGGATTTGAGATGCTGAAGGAAGATCCAAGGGAAGGAGGAGGAGTCAGGCCCAGCTGCTGCCCTGTGCCAGTCAGTTGAGTCAGCAGATGAATGACAACAGGTGTGCTGTACAGAAACATCTCTTGACTCTGCCCCAAACTCCTTCTGAGCATAGAAAATATGGCTGCTGCTTCACCTGTTTGCTCTGCATCACAAGTCAAAAATGTCACTTATGGCCCACTTTAATCTGAAAACATAGAGGAAAGGGAATTTAAAGAAATGTAATTTAGTCTAGACAAGTCCACACATTACTAAGCCACCACAAAATATCTTAGGCTGTTTCTATATTGTTTGGGTACTGTGTGTATAAAATTAATAATTCTAAATTTGGTTTTGGAAATTGATTTCATTTTTATCAAGATTAATTTCTTATCAGGTCAAACATGTAGAAATACCAGCAAGTCTTGGGATAAATGCTTGTCACTAGCTGTTTGAAATATTATACACTATGACTTGAATAATTTTTTTTCCTTATTGCTCTAAGCTCTTGAACTAACGTTTGAGTTTCCTATCTCTTCCCTCTCTTACCACTTCCTTTCTCTATACACAGATAGTAACTACATTTGAAGATCTCACTCAATTTAGATAATCTGTGGCAATATTTAAGTTTTTCGTTCTAATTTACACTGGCCATAACTTTTCCTATGATTTTAAACCTTAAACAAAACCTTGGTGTTTTATGAATTGCTATTATTTTGAGCAAAACCTACCTTTAAGAAGAAAACATTATATATAGTGGCAAATTCTAAGATTTATCCATCTCTCAAAATTGTACTAAAAAAAATACAGTAACTTTGTACTGCAAAATAGACCCAATTTCTCAAATTGGCAACCAGTGAATTATTTTTTTTCTTTCTTTGAAACTATACAATATCACCCCTTCTGATTAATTTTAGACCCAATTTCTCAAATTGGCAACCAGTGAATTATTTTTTTTCTTTCTTTGAAACTATACAATATCACCCCTTCTGATTAATTTCTGTTATATAAATTGCATTCTTTATATTTTGCATTCATTTTCTTGATATATTCTGTGAATAAAACATGCAGTTCTAACGTAGTTACTTCTTTTCCACACAATAATTGAATGTGTATTTGACTGTTACAAATGTGCTAAAATCTGACTTAAATGAATGTTGCATTTTTATAATATTTATTTTAATAGAACTTCTTGATAACTTGAAACAGAATGTGAGAAAAATGAAAATTTTCATTTTCTAAATATAGAAATTAAATAGTATACTCCACAGTAGATAATGGTAGGCTTTTTTTTTCATTTTTTTAATTGCAGTATGTTTGATGTACAATATTACTTAAGTTCACAGTTTTTAAAGGTTATATTCCATTTATAATTCCTGCAAAATACTGGTTGTATTCTCTGTGTTGCACAATACATCCTTACAGCTTATTTATTTTACATGTAATAGATACCCTACCATTATCTTTGCCCCTCCCCCCCCACTGCTAGCCACTAGTTTGTTCTCTATATCTGTGAGTCTGTTTCTTTTTTGCTTATTTTACTAGTTTGTTTTATTCTTTAGATTCCACGTGTCGTATCACATCATACAGTATTTGTCTTTCACTATCCGACTTCTTTCACTTAACATAATATTCTCCAAGCCCATCCTCATTGAGCAAATGGCAAAATTTCATTCTTTTTATGCCTGAGTAATATTCAATTGTATATATATACACCACATCTTCTTTATCCATTCTTCTGTTGATGAGCACTTAGGTTACTTCCTCTTGGCAAATTTAATTAATGCTGCTATTAACATGGGGGAGCATGTATCTTTTTGAATTACTGTTTTTGTTTTTGGTTTTTGGATATACACCCAGGGGTAGAATTGCTGAGTCATATGGTAGTTCTATTTTCAGTTTTTTTGAGAAACCTCCATACTGTTTTCCACAGAGACTGCACCAATTTACATTCCCACCAACAGCATAGGAAGATTCCCTTTTCTCCACATCCTCACCAACATTTATTATTTGTATTCTTTTTGATAATAGTCAATAATGTCAGATTTGTAGTTAAATTAGAATGTCTGCTTCATTTTCTATGCATTTGTGTGATAATATTAAATTAATAACTTGAATAATATAAACCTCCAAAATTGGTTTGATCCGTATATTCACTTATTCACATATCACTAGACTGAATCTTAAATTATTGAGAACTCAACTGAAACTCAGTATGTCAATATAAAATGCACTGAACATCTAAATAACATATTTCAAAACCTACTGAATAATGAAACCCTTTGACTCATTCTCAAGAGAATCACTAAGGTAACCTGCAAATCTAATGGACACTTACATGTCTATTTTCCTAATGTTAGCAATTTAGAAGTTACAATAAAAAGACAGAGGAGGCTTTAAAAACAGAAATTCTCATGCAACCATAAGTGGCATCACAAAATTTATTGTATTATATTTGATGAAGGGCCAAAACAAGGAATAACAATAATCATTGAAAATGATAACATTAGCAGTTACAGGGAACTTAGCTTAAAGGGAAAATAACGAGGACATAGGGATTTTAATTGAGGAGCACAGTAAAATACTTAATGGTCATAGTGATGACCCTGAGTCATTATATAATATACAGTGAACCTTAAGTTCTGATTTAAAAAGCCATGAAAATTTGGTATAATATTTAGGAGGTTTGATTTTGATTTTGTTTTACTTTGTTTCTAAATCTCAACTGAAGGGATACATGGAGTACTTAAAATGTTATTTCCACAAAAAATAATCCTGACATTGCTACAGAAATGAGTATGTAACAAGAACTAAATTTAATCGACTCATTAAAGAAATAAAATAAAACTTAATATATAATCTTTAGAATCCTGCTCTCATATTGTTGATATTACTATGAATTAAATTTAAATTACTAATATTGAAGGATAATAGAGCAAAGAAGGCAGCCATAATATGAAAATGTAAGATCTCAGAGAGAAAGGAAGTACATTCAGGTGAGTTTTATAGTCATTGCATCTTTTCCTCTCAGACCATTGAAAACCAAATAGTAGTCATTAGACTAAATCTGGGGGCCTCCTTAGACAAGGGTTCAGGGCTGTGGAGACCAAAACAGAGGCCAACAGCTCATAATGAAGAGAACTTCAGAGTGGCAAGCCTAATATTTTACATGCAATTCCTCAAGGATTTTGTTGACTCCCAAGATACACATGTGTTAGGAGAGACCCTGAGTAAAAGAAAAGGAGAAGGAAGATGTTGAGGCTAAGACACTATCTAAACAGTTTTTTTTCAGTTTCAGAGCAGTAAGGAAACAAAATTTAGAGATAAGGGCTTGAAAGAGAAGATTCTCTTTTAAATACCTTGGTCTTTTTAGTTCTTAAGTGCCAGAGCCTTAAATATAAGGAAAATAGGCAATTTTCAGCATTATCTGTTTCAGATTGACTGTCTCATATCCTATTTGCTAACCAAAACATATTCAAATATAAAACATCTAACAAAAGAAAATTACCAGGCATTCTAGGAAACAGGACCAAATGACCTCAAACCAAGAGAAAAATCATACATCAGAAACATACCCAAGGGATGCATATAATAAAGTTATAAGAACTTAAGATAATAATTTTAGTATGTTAAGTAGATGAAAAGCTACATAAATTTACCAAAGAACTAGGGCTTTAAAATGCCAAATGGAAATCCTATATCTAAAAATAATAATAACTGAAATTAAAAATTTAATAGATGAATTTAATAGTAAAGTAGATGAAGCAAAATGAAAGCTAAATGAACTAGAACAGAGGTCAGTAGAAGAAAATTCAAATTAAAGCATAAAGATAAAAAATGATAGAAGTACCCTTGTCCAAATAAAACAATGTAAAAAAAATCTATGGGATATGTTGAAAGTCTAACAGATTTGCCATTGGAGTCCCAGGAAGAGAAAAAAATAAAAAATGTAGCAGAAGCAGGATTTGAGGATATTCCGTCTCCAAATAGTTCAAAACTGACAAAATACATTTACCATAACAACATATAATAAATGCAATAGTGTTATATAACATTGTATAATAAAGTTATATATCACATACAATATGAATGTAATATAATGTATATTACATGTTATATGGGTGTATATATGTACACATCTATGTATATTGCTGTCACAAACATATGTATATATTACTGTCACCATAATGCAGACACATTTTTCTGATGTCATCTATAACTATATAAAATGCATTGTTGTTGAAAAGGTGAGATTAAGATCTGAGTTCATAATCCAGTTTCACCATTTCCTAGATGTATTATCTTAGTTCATTTATTTACACCCTCTGATCCTGAACATTTTAGTATTTTAGGGGATATCTTGCCTAATATAATATATAATAATCTCAAAAGTTGGTTGATACAAAGAAAAAATACATACAATAATGATGATCTCAGAAATATTTATTATTATTTAAAACTGTTCAGTTGGATATCACGGGCAAAAAGAAAAATAAAATGATTTATCTTGAAATCTTGATCTTCAACTCTGGATTACATGTGCCTAAAAACAAAACAAATTTTAGCTGCTCAGACTGCAATATCTGGATTCAAAGTACTCCACAGTTCCTAGTAACACTGGGTGCGAACTTCCTTAGTGTGTAACTAAATGACATATTGGGGGTGGCATGTGATGCGGTTGGAAGTTAGGTAGGGGATCCCCTTTCAAGGGCGGTTATTTAAAGTAGGACTTCTGGGATGATGGTAATATTCTGTTTCATTGATCCCAGAGCTGGCACATAGTTCTTTTTAGTTTTGGAATGAGCCTGACCTTAAAATCAATTTCTTATTGGCTCCCCTTGGTTGATCAAATCCCATCAGCTACTTCATAAAAATACACATTAATTATTAAAATTTAAATGCACCTAATCTTTAATCAGGTTAAGTAAGTGGAAAGAACTTGGATCTGAGCCCAGTTCTAGTTTCTTAAGTTGATTTAGTTGATGTTAGCTTTAAATTAAAAAATACAAAAAACATTAGTTGGAGACTTTTCTAGAATTTCCCGGGCATTTCTGTAAACTATTTCTGGTAGCTTTTGAAATGAAATGTGGTTACGAGGCAGTATTTTGGAAAATATAATCCTTTATTTCTAATAACTAGTATTCTTCACTCATGATTAATATCTTGAATATTGTAAACTGTCTTTTCCATCCTAATATGCTAACATAGAGTAAAGTGAATATAACTAGGAAAATACCCTTCTCTCAGAAGTATGTCCTACTATTATTATATGCAAATATTGTTTTGGTGTATGCCATTTTTATGTCATAGACTAGAATCATTTAGTAGATTTACTTAGCATTTTGCCTCTTTGATTGTGGAAAGTCAGGCTTTGCAATGTGTTTGTGTTCACGTGTGTTCATAAATGCCGTTTTCATTTTGTTTACCTAGCAGGCACAGAAAGATCTGTGGCTTTCCTCACTAACAGGAGAGCGTATGTAAATCACACACATCAGCTAGTGTGATTACAGTTCATTTACAATTTAGTGAGTACTTTCTTTTTCTAACAATAAAAATATTTTATGATTTGAAGAATCTTAATACCTTATATGATTCAAAATTGACAATTTATTTTCAGGAATTTGTATTTTAAACGTATGTGTTAGAGATAACTTCGAGTAGTCCATAGAGAATCTCTGAAATCTCTGAAAATTTCTTTGAAATGCTTTTTTCATTGAAATTCCCAAGTCCTTGGCAGGATAAAATTCTTTCTTTTCATGTCTTTAAAATATTTTGATGATCTATGCATTCTCTTTTCATTTTAACCAAGGCTAAAACAGAGTTTGTTAGGTTTTCCATTTTCTATCTCATGTTTTCGCCATGTTAATACGTTAATTGATTCTCTAAAATGATAAGTACAAGTGCATTATTGAGTGTAGTATGTAACTGGTTGAATTTGTAAACATACCCAAATTTGTATCTTTTAAAACAATGCTGTGAAATCCTAACAATATTGAGGTTTTTAAAAATGTGAATCCCACAGTCATATTTCAAAGATTCAAATATCAGTTTAGCTATTTATGATGGCGTTGACTAGGTTACTTAATTTCTCTCATTCAGTTCCCTAGTCTGTAAAGTGGAAGATACAAAAATATTCACTTTATAGGGGGTTAAATGAGGTAATATATTTAAAATTTTAGCATAGTGCTTGATACATAAGTGCTCACTGAATATTAACTATACTGTTATTTTAGAGTGTTTTACCGTGACATTGTATATTTAATTATGTTTATGATAGCTTTTAAAATATTACATTTTTCAATAAATAGAAAATAGCCACCATAATTTGAAGTAAAATACAAAGGTTGCTGTATTTAATTTTTATGACTTTATGCAAGCTTTTGGGTGCTTTTGGATGTTTTAGTGACTTCCAAAGTTTTTTTCAGCAGCATGTTCCTACAGAGTTATTAATTTCAGCATTTTTAAATGTCTTGCTTGGAAATATCTTTACAGAAAGGAAGACAAGGATCATAGAAAATGTGCGATCCCAAATCTCCTCTTAAAACCAAGTTTCTGCTTCTTAATTGTTTATATCATAATCTAATCTTTGTAGAGAGAAAAATATATAGACTTGTATTCATACTAGCTTTTCTGTGA
This sequence comes from Camelus dromedarius, assembly GCF_036321535.1. Classification (NCBI taxonomy): domain Eukaryota; kingdom Metazoa; phylum Chordata; class Mammalia; order Artiodactyla; family Camelidae; genus Camelus; species Camelus dromedarius. The sequence goes on along the minus strand of NC_087439.1, from coordinate 62,033,442 downwards.
ATATTTTAGAAGGAAAGGAAACAGGAAGAGTTGGTAGAGGTTTCAGTATTCTATTGATAGAGATCAAGAATGAGTCTTTTCACCTGGAATTCTTCCTATGATTTTTTAAAAATGAAAAACATGAAAATACCTTGTGAATTAGCTACTCAAAATGCACTCACAATTCCTTTTTCCTTTGTCTTTCATTACTTTACAGAATGAAAAGCTTACATTATTGATTTCCGAGGGTTCGTTATATCTAAGGTTACTCATGCAACACAATTTTGGTCATGAGGAAGGATTTCCTTCCTGTTTAAAAAGGCTCCAGTTCACCAGGAGAAACTCTTTTGCCCGTCCTCCTTTCCCTGACGTAAAATCTTACATGACTATTTCTCCAGTCTCATCTTGATGCCTCTCCTCTCTTTGGACCATAAGCTTCTACTTTCACTTGCTCAAGATACTCCCTGTGCCCAGAACACCCTCCTTAGTAATCTCCTCCTTATGGTATCAGTTTACTAGATTCTTCCTTGTGAAAGAGCAACCGCCACCCTTCCTCGGTTCCTCCAGACTAGATCATACTCCTTCTTTCGTGTATTTCTGTGTAGCTTTCAAAATACTCTTATGTATGTGATGAACTATCTGGCCACAAGTCACAGAGTGAGAACATCAATCTTGTTTATCCCCGTGCCATAGACAAACAGCATTTAAAGAGCCAGGCACTATGGGGCAAGCACTGTTCCAACCACTGTACATGCACTGACTCATGCTATGTTCATTGCAACATCCTGTTTTACAGGTGGTGCAACTGACAAGTGAAAAGCTGAGGAAGTGACAAGTGACAAAGCTGGATCAAAAGCAACTAGCTTGCTCCAGAGAGTCTTTGTTTAACCACCATGATCTTCTCAGTCTCTAGAAATGTGCTGAAAAGTGGAGAGAGGGCATTTTATATGAAAAACAACACTTAAAAGCCACTCTGTTGTGTAATTAGAGTTTTAAAGGATGTTTAAAACTTTTTCTGTACTGTATTTATGAACTCTTCAGTATAACTCATGTCTAAATGCATATTGATTTTACAACTTCCTTTTGCTACATCTCTTTGTTATGTTTGAAAGCAGTTGTTTTCAAATATTAAAGTGTATAGAAAGACTACAGAAACCTTTAAAAAGTATATAGTTTCAGGCCCCTTTCCAAGGTATTCTGATTTAGCTGTATTCAAGTGAGCCCAGTAATCTTAAAAAAAGAATCCAACAGGCTAACTGATAAAAGTGGGCTCACTGATAAACATTTATATAAGAAATACTGCATTGATGAATATGATAAAGCTGATCAGACTTTTGTATTAATTATAATAATAAAACTTCTGTAATTATAAAATTAGGATATTCACATTACCATATTTTAAAAATATAGAACTGTCTTGAAACATCCCCGTGGCCAGAGTTACTATTTTTATTTTTAGATTCCTTCTGGATGATAAAATTATAAATGGCACTATGAGTATAAAAAAACAAAGTGGACTAATTAAGACTCCTAGGAAGTGATTTTTGATTCACAAATCAGCCTGCTGGGCTTTCTAAGCACAATTAAACGCAATAAACAATGCCATTGCAAAATGAGACAGATGGATTTTTTCCCTAGTCCAGACAACATATCACAGTTGGTTTTTCATCTGTTATCTAATTATTGCACTTATTTTATTGATGTGCTGTTGATTGTATTTAAGTCTATGAATCTCTCTTTATTTCTCCCCTGCCCTCCTTCCCATTTGGTAACCATAAATTTGTTATTTTCTATGTGTGTGAATCTGTTTCTGTTTGGTAAATAAGTTTATTTGTAGTATTTTTTAGATTCCACATATGAGTGATATCATATGATATTTTTCTGGCTTACTTCACTTAGGATGATAATCTCTAGGTCCACCCATGTTGCCGCAAATGGCATTATTTTATTCTTTTTTATGGCTGAATAGTATTCCATTGCGTAAAGATACAACAACTTCTTTATCCAGTCATCTGTTGATGGACATTAGGTTGCTTCCATGTCTTGGCTATGGTAAATAGGGCTGCTGTGAACATTGGGGTACATGTATCTTTTTGAATTAGAGTTCCCTCCAGATATATGCCCAGGAGTGGAATTGCTGGATCATATGGCAAGTATATTTGTAGTTTTTTGAGGAATCTCCATAGTGTTTTCTATAATGTCTGCACCAAACTACATTCACACTAGCAGTGTAGGATGGTTCCCTTTTTTCCCCATACCTTCTCCAGCATTTATCATTCATAGGCTTTTGAATGATAGCTGTTCTGACTGGTGTGAGATGATATCGCATTGTAGTTTTGATTTGCATTTCTCTGATAATGATATTGAGCTTCTTTTCATGTGCCTGTTGGCCATCTGTGTCTTCACTGGAGAAATGTCTGTTTGGGTCTTCTGCCCATTTTTCTGATTGGGTTGTTTTTTTTTGTTGTTGTTAAGTTATATGAGCTTATAAGTTTAATTAGGTCCCATTTGTTAATTTTTGCTTTTATTTCTATTGCCTGGGTAGACTGCCCTAGGAGATCATTGCTAAGATTTATGTTGGAGAATGTTTTGCCTATGTTTTCTTCTAGGAGGTTTTTAATGTCTTGTCTTATATTTAAGTCTTTAAGCCATTTTGAGTTTATTTTTGTGTATGGTGTGAGGGAGTGTTCTAACTTCATTGATTTTTTACATGCTGCTGTCCAGTTTCCCAACACCACTTGCTGAAGAGACTGTCTTTTCTCCATTGTATATTCTTGCCTCCTTTGTTGAAGATTGTCTTTAGGTCTGTGGGTTATTTCTGGTCTCTCTATTCTGTTCCATTGATCCATATGTCTATTTTTCTGCCAACATCACACTTTTTTGATTATTGTAGCTCAGAATTATTGTCTGAAGTTTGGGAGGGTTATGCCTCTAGCTTCATTCTTTTCAATTACTTTGGCAATTCTGGGTCTTTTGTGATTCCATATAAATTTTAGGATTATTTGTTCTAGTTCTGTGAAAAATATGCTGGGTAATTTGATAGGGATTACATTAACTCTATAGATTGCTTTGGATGGTATAGCCATTTTTAATGATATTAATTCTTCCAATCCAAGAGCATGGGATATCTTTCCATTTCTTTAAATCATCTTTAATTTTTTATCCTTTAATTCCTTTTATAGTTCTCAGTGTACAAGTGTTTCACCTCCTTGGTCAGGTTTATTCCTAAGTAGTTTTTGATAAGATTTTAAAAGGAATTTTTTTTACTTTCCTTTATTGATATTCCATTGTTAGTGTACAGAAATACAACAGATTTCTGTATATTAATCTTGTATCTTGCTACCTTGCTGAATTCACTTTTCAGCTTTAGTAGTTTTTATGTGAAGCTTTTAGGGTTTTCTATATACAGTAACATGTCATCATGTCATCTGCATATAGTGACAATTTTACCTGTTTCCTCCAATTTAGATCCCTTTTATTTATTTATTTTTCTTGTCTATTTGTTATGCTACGACTTCCATTACCATGATGAATAGAAGTGGTGAGAGTAGGTATCCTTGTCTGGTTCCAGATATTAGCAGAAGTCTTTCAACTTTTCACCATTGAGTATTATGTTGGCTGTGGGTTTATCATAAATAACTTTTCTTATGTTGAAATATAGTCCCTCTATATCCACTTCGGTAATAATTTTTATCATGAATGGATGTTGAATGTTATCGTATGTTTTTTCTGCATCTATTGAGATGATCAGGTGGTTTTTGTCCTTTTTTTTGTTGATGAGGTATAGTATATCATACTGATTGATTTGCAAATGTTGAGCCATCCTTATGACCCTGGGTTGAATCCAACTTGATTGTACTGTACAATCTTTTTTACATGTTGTTGGATTTGGTTTGCTAATATTTTTTTTGAGAATTTTTACATATATATTCATCAAAGATGTTGGCTGTAATTTTTTTTTTTTTTGGTAGTGTCTTTGTCTAGTTTTGGTATGAGGGTAATGGTGGTTTCATAGAATGAGTTTGAGAGTGTTACCTCCTCTTCGGTTTTTTGGAAGAATTTGAGAAGGAACAGTATGCGTTCTTCTTTGTATGTTTGGTAGAATTCCCCAGTGAAGCCATCTGGTCCTGGACTTTCGTTTGCAGGGAGTTTTTTTTTTACATTTTTTTTTTTTTTTATTACAGATTCTATTTCACTTCTAGTGATTTGTCCATTCAAATTATCTATTTCTTCTTGATTCAGTTTTGGTGGACTCTTATGTTTCCAGAAACTTGCCCATTTTTTCTACATTGTCCAATTTGTTGGCATATAGTTGTTCATATTATTCTCTTATTATTTTTTTATATTTCTGTGGTATTGGTTGTTATTTCTCCTCTCCCACTTATTATTTTCTGTATTTGGGTCCTCTCTCTTTTCATGTAGAGCTTGCCAGAGGTTTGTCGATTTTGTGTACTCTTTCAAAACACCAGCTCTTAGATTTATTGATTTTTAAAATTTTATATTTCTTTTTATTTATTTCTCCCTGATCTTTATTATTTCTTTCCTCCTGCTGACTTTAGGTCTTGTTTGTTCTTTTTTCTAATTCTTTTAAGTGGTAGTTTAGGTTGTTTATTTGAGAACATTCCTTTTCTTAAGGATTTTTTAGTTTAGCTGATAAACAATATACAAATAAATGTTTTTAACAACAGCGAACAAAATAAAAGAAATATTACAAATTAGCATCAAATAAATATAACAGATTATGAGTTTTTGAGTGCTCTAAAGAGGATTTCAAAATGAAATAATAGAATTGAATAGTCTAAAGGGTTCTACAACCTATACTACAGATAGACTTAAGAATAAATAAGACAAGATGATTCTGGAAAGATGCTAGAATAGGAAGTACCTGGAATCTGTCTTCCTATCTAGACAACAAATACACTGGCAGAAACAGTATGATGTAACTATTTTGGAACTCTGGAGTCTATTGAAGTCTTGCAACTTCTATGGGAAGGTTTGGAAGATAACTTGCAGTAAATTTTGGTCAATATTAGCTCTTAGCAGCTATATATCTCCAACTCCCCAGCCCCATGGCAGGGATATGTGCCTAAATTATTTTTATAATAGAAAAAAAAGAAAAATAAAGGAATTTTTATGATGAGTTCTTAGTTCCTTCTGTATACTATGACTATGGATCCTATAATTTTTATCAAATATGATCTTGATTTTTTATGCATAGTCTCAATTTAGATGTATAAGAATGTATAAAAATTTTGTTAATTAATATACAACATTCAATAATCTATGCTTTTAAAATAATTTAAATAGTAAGTTATATTTAAAGATAGTAAATTAAACTGATTCATTGCATATGTAAAATTAGCTGATATATTTTAAAAAATGAGATCAAAGCTTTTTATCATTTTAAACCTCATGAAATGGTTGCTCTCAAACATGCTTAGGTATATTGTGATTGCTAAAAATTGTATGGAAAGCTTTATGCAAGCTTTTGTCCAATCCAACTTGACTTACAAAATATATTTAATAACACTATTAAGAATTTGAAGATGACAACCACAGAACATTAACCCCGAGTACAGGACTCTCCTGGGTATGGGACCCTATGGGATTGTACTGGTTGGATGCTTGTGAAGCCAGCCCTGAGTAACAAGTTCTAGCTTTTCTTACTTTTCCGGGCTGTGAAAAGTCTTTTGTCTTTAGGGAAAGATACACTACTTAATGTGCAATGTATTCTTCTACTCCCATTTTTAAAATCATCTGCTGTAGGGCTGGCAAACTGTCCTGTTTTCTGATTTCAATCAGTCATCTGATGGAACAGGATATTATTTTTGAGTGGAGAAAGTGAGGAACCCAGTAATGTGTGTTTTTTTAATCACCTCTGATTAAGGACATTCCCAGGATTCTTCAAGTTGCTTCTCTGAAGTTATTTTCTGTAAATATTCTACAGCAAGATTTATCGACCAATAAATAAGATATATATAGAAATCTCAGAGCTAAATGTGTTAGTATTTATTAATTTATTTATTTGTCCTTCAAATATTCTTAAGATTGTATTAGGTGTTAGATGTGCAATTGTTTTTAAAAGACATAACTATAACATAGTGACACTGAAAGCATTAACGAAACAAATACACAGATAAATGTGTCCTGGAAATACACATTGCTATGAAAGAAAAAAAAAACAGTGTTGTATATAACTAAAAAATGGGATAATGGTTTGAATTTGGTTGGTATTAGGACTTGCTAAGAAAATATTCTTTTAATATAAAGGGTGAGAAGGCTCTAGTTTGGGAAAGAGGTAAAAAAGTATTCCAGGTACAAAAATCAGAAAATGTTTCAGTCCTGAGGTAAAAGGGATGCAGGTTTGTTTAAGAAATTAAAAGAAAGAAAGCCAAGTTTAGATGGACTGTCAGGAACAATGGAGAAAATGGTGAGAAATCATTTTGGAATGCAGAGAAGGGTCAGAATTGTTGGTCCCTGTTAAAGAAATTTGATTCCTTCAAAGTTTAATACAAAGAAACCAAAAGGTTTTAAGCATGAGTGTCACATTGTTTGATTTTCGTTTCATGATATTCTTTTGGCTGCTGTGTCAAGAGTAGATGGGGAAGAAGCAGCAAGGGAAGCAGAACACCGTACAGTAGCAGTCCTAGCTTGACTCAGTAAGCATAGTGAGAAGTGGATGGATGGATTTGTTTTAGGAAGTAGAACTGATAGGATTTAGTGATGTCAGTTTTTGTGTAGAAGATGGGGTATCTAAGTTGATCAACTTGATAGGTGCCATTTACTGACATCTGAGTATTTAAAGAGCAGTTTCAGGGAAGGATGCAGAGGTAATCAGAGCTCAAGTTGGGATAAGGGTGGTTTGAAATCACTGTTGCCTGCTACTCTTCTACTTTCTGAAATCCTTTGCATCCTGAGAGGTTCAGTGGTAGTGTCAGAGTCTCCAGGTGCTTTCCTGATGCCTCCCTCCCCCCCAGTGCAGACTGCATTTTTCCTTCACTTGAGCACTCACGTATATTCTTTAACCCCAGTTAAGTCATTGGTCATTATTGTGCCTTGGATGGCAGGGAGTTGCTTATATGCCTTGGTTTAACCGTGTCACAGAGAATTTGAAAATAGAGATTCAGCCTTATATCCCCCAGTGACTTGCACTGGCTTTGCAGATGGGAATTTTGTATTGCTTTTTAAACTGATTGTTACCTCGTGGAACTTAGCCTACCTGTTTCAGCCACAAGTCTGTGTGCTTTTGCTTCTTGTTTGCTTTTATCCTGTTCTTGCTGATCTCATCTGTCTGGACTTGCAGACATATCACATTTAATGTCAAGTGTTCTTACATTCAAATCTCTTAAGTACCAGGATTTTGAACTTCTTACTCTCTCTTAGGATCAAATCTAAGAAGTGAAAATTCACCCTTGGCTCTTCAGTATATCACAACAACTAAATGTACTTCAAAATGATACTTTTGTAATCTTTATTTTTGTTGGGATGGAATGTCTCTCTTTCCTTCTCATTTTATTTGAGCAGTTGCACCAGTTATCACTATAGAGCCATTTATATGTTACAAACAAAACTTACCACGGAAAGATGTAACTTCACTCTCTCAAGTCTATTTGAGAAATTACAGCCTGATGCCGTAAATTTATTCTGGACCTGGTCTCTTTGATCTGTGTTTAATCGTTTAGTTTTCTCTCTGTTGCCACTCATACGGTGTGATATGCAGTCTATTTCTTAACTGGCAGCGACACTCTGTGTAAAAAACATCTTTAGTGGAATCAGCAGTTATGCCACCTTAATCACTGGTGGCATATATGCTTAATCTTAAAAAATCTGGAAATGTATGGATCATGTTTATAAAGACACTTCAACTTTTGACTAACACCAATATCCCAATTTGGGGGTCTACTCAGTTTAAGTTTACTTGACCCTTACTAATGTCCTTTTGATAGGCTTATAGAGCTTTGTTTTCACTCACTTCGAACTATACATTGATTCAGTTCAGAGGGACAAACACAAGGTCCATTCATACTCATTTCATGAAAATTCAAGTGTTCTTTATTTATAAATGTAACAGTGGATTTGATGTAGTTAATGGAAGAGGAAGAAGAGACTTTAGGAGTCACATCAGACTCGAATGTGTGGTTCTTTAGCTGGGCAAAGAAGACCAGCTAAAAGGAAAGTATAGGTGTCTAGATGTGAAGAGATATCTCCGTGACCAATGACAGTTGCAATCACGACAGAGTGGAAAGCTGGACACTGGCCACCTAATCTGGCTGCCTGGTGCATTTCTGTATAAAGTGCAGAAATGTATTAATATCTTCTAAGATCCTTTGCCTGATGGAATTAGAAAGGTGACTGGCAAAGATAATGCAAAAAAGGTTCATTGCCCTCTTCTAGTCACGTTCTTCTCATTCTTGAGCATCTAGTTTTAGAGAAAAGGTGTTTCTAAAGAACAAAATGAATCTGGACAGAGAAATATTTTTGTCTGTCAGTCACAAGGTTAAACCATGAGAACCCATGACATGATCCAGATGTTAAGGGTAGACTAAAATATTAATATAAAGTAATGTAAAACAGAGCACTGAGGGAATCTAGGGAGAGAAGTTTTGAAACAGAGCTGTAAAGAGTGAGCTGCCCTGGGAGTTAGGAGGCACTGGAAACCCCAAATTCCAACCAGGTTCTCATACCTGCTCTGGGACAGTGGGCAGGTCAGCTTCTTGACACTTCAAGTTCCCCATTTGTGAAATGGCTGGAGTAAACTAAAGTGATCTCTAAGAGAGCCCCATGTCTAGTATTCAGCAAGTCACAATAGTAACCGAAAAGTGGGAAGACTATTTTAAATACCTATCTTAGATGCTGTAAAGAATAAAGTGACAGGACTAGAAAGTCAAGGAGATTGGCATTGGAGACTGGCAATTTAGTAGTCTTTGATCACATCCAGTGTCAGTTTATTAAAACTAAATTATGGGAAATAGAAGTGGAAGTGGCAAAGAAAGAAGTAAAAATCTTTATATGCCAAATAATAAATATTGGCAAGTCATATCTCACATTTGTAGAGATGAAAAGAAATGTGATCAGTTGATATTTGTTATTTTCTATTTTTCCAAGTTCTTTCTCTAATTTATTTCCTTAGATTGGGGAAGTGCATAGATAGAGTACATAACTACTTTTATATGATTACAATTGAGCACATTTAGTTAAAAATCTTGTTTTTAAAAATACTTCTTATCCATATTTAGATAATTTTCTGTTTTAGCAGGGATATGGGTGCTTTCTTTTTTTTTTAAATCCATACACTATTGGTCTTAGAGACACAAGGACACCCACACAATTCTATTAAAATAATTCAGGGACTCATCCATGCATGCAATCATTACGATTATGAGCATCCAAGGAAAATTAGTGTGTAATGTCTTAATTAAAGCTGGGCAACACAATTTTATTTACAGATTGAATTCTATTTAATCTTTAGAGTTGTGTATTTTTATTTTACTCTCATGTAATTAATATTTAGCATAGCTCTTTGGGTAGTACATTGCATTTATTAATGCATATTTTGTGAGAAACATAATAGTAGGTAAAAAAAAAAAAACCTCTAACTGGAAGATAGCCCATAAATTTTGTTATTATATTAAAATGCAAATTTTGCCTCTTGCTTGACTGTTCAAAATACTTATGAGTTGCATATTTGCTTATTCAGAGGTATTATCTGAGAAAAACTGTAAAAAATCAGTTTGATTTTATTCGGATGTTTTCACATTTTTCAACCCAGTGTTGGGACTCTTTCCCAGTGGCATTCTGAACTCATGGTTGTGATGTGAATATTGTGTTTGCCTTAATCCTGATCTTGTTTTCTTTACAAAAACTGTGATTCAGATTAGTAGCATATTACCAAAGCTACATGGCTATTTAAGTTTGAGCCTTGGGATAGGAGAGTAAGATTTTCAAATTCTTATTACTGCTCTTGTCACAAGATGTTGTTATTTTGGCTGTAGTATTCTCTCTAAGGCAGCCTCAAAGAAAACATCATTTATCTTAGTTTAGCTATAAGAAGTCTACAGAAATCCTTTCATTTTTTTAAAATGAGTTTTCAGAAATAACCACATATAGAAAACTAATAGTTAAGCACAAAATTCTATAATGTTTGAAAACTCCAAATAGATGTTCTGCTGAGTCATTTTTATTAACAAAAATAAATGGAGAAGAAAATAAAAACTCCCCAATCTTTTTATTCCTTAACGCTAAAATAGGACAACATAAATCCTCTGTTAATCCTGGTGGTTTCAGATTGGGAGTAAAAAGCCCCTAAGTTTCATGAGAGGTATTCAGCTGGAATGAAAGAAACTGGCTTTCTGAACTCTACGCACTAGCTTGTTAATAGTACAATATTGTTCCCACGTGAACACCATCGCTCCCGTTTCTCACTTACTTCCACTCTTCTACTCTTTCATTCTTACCTCCTGCAGTAGGAATGGTGACTCTGTTCCTGGTTCAACGCAAAAACAACCAGCCTTTCCTTAGCAACATCTGATTTTGTACTGCTTCCTCCTGGATGATTATGTTTAGAAATCTATGAAAATGGGGCTCTTCTACTTTTTGTTTGGCAAACATGTTCTCTCCAATACTTAAAATTCATCTGAAAATGATGGATAAAGTAATTTCATTATTGTTAAGTACTTTCAAAAAAACCTGTTAATTAACTTTATGTCACAAAAGTAATGTTTCTCATAGACTGTTGTATCACTCTTACAATCCAGAATTTGAGGAGATGGTTATTTTATTTTGTTTTAAATCACTTAATTGTGACTTTTTTTTTTCTAAAAAGATAATTTCCTAACGATTTTTAGCCCTTTCAAAATCAAAATTTTTCTCTTTGCGTTAAAATATTTAGTATGTTTCATGTGTCCTAGGAAATATTAGTGGAACTTTTTCACATTTTGGTAATACATACATTAATATTCCAAAGCTAGATCTCTAACTACTGCAGGTTGATCATTGGAGCACTGATTTGTTCACCTTGTGCATACAAATATAAAACTTCTGTCTTGTCTGTTTTAATTCTAGTTTTTAAATGTGTTTGCAACATTTTAGAATGCTGGGGTTAATTTTGGACTGTCTCAAATAAACAAGCCAAGTAAAGTGCATTAGAAAATTAAAGCAGAATTGGAATTTCAAGACAAAAATATTGGCAATTCCCACGTGATAAATTAAAGGAGGTCAGAATTGTTTCTCCAGTTATTTACAGAACACTACAAACCAGGAACCCCACATGGTTACTACAAAGTATCTTTAATTGTGAAAACAACTATGAAATTTTTTCATTATTATCATCCATGATCATCAATTCCTAGATTATTTTCAAATTGAAAGAGGCCCCAAATTGCATAATTTTAAAGGGGTGCATGGAAATAGTCTTCTGTTTGGTAATTGTGCCTTTAATTTACTTTGCTAAAAATAATGACTGCTATATTAAAACAAAACTTTGATGCTGTTTGAGGTAAATCTAAAGAACATTTATAAGTGAAAAACTGTGTCACTTTAAAGAAAAGATTAAAGGATATGTAGGACAATTGGAGCTTGGCTGTGGTAACCCTTCTGGGGATGGTCCATGATTCAGAGGTTCAGAAAATGGTGGTCCGAAACAGCTCTTTCATATTCGTAGGTATTAGCTGATTGTAAAAAGCCAAGATTTCTCAAAGGATTCTTGGAGCAAGAGCCCTTGTTCTGGAGAAGAACCACATGACGGGAAGGGAGATTTTACAGTAACTGAGACAGTACTTTGGAGCTGCTGCTTTCACTGCCTCTCTCCTGGAAACCTGCTCTCTCTCTCCTCTGGTGCTTCTGTTGCCTCCTGTTCCCTGTCATCTTCTCCACAAGACTTCTTTCTTTATCTGCCCTTTCATTTATATAGTGAGGGATTAGCTTGTGTGATTATGGAGGCTGAGAAGTCCTACCATCTGCTGTCGGCAAACTGGAAACCCAGGGAAGCTGGCAGTGTAGTTGAGTCCGAATCTGAGGGCCTGAAAACCAGGGGAGCTGATGGTTTAAGTCTCAGTCTGGCCAGAGAAGACCAATGTCTCAGCTCACGCCCTCAGACAGAAGGGACAAAAATCTCCCTTCCTCTGCCTTTTGTTCTATTCAGACCCTCAGTGGATTAGATGATGCCCACCCACATTGGGGAGGGAGTCTATTTTACTGAGTCTCCCAATTCAAATGTTACTCTTGTCCAGAAACACTCAGAAACAATGTTTAGCCAAATATCTGGGCACCCTGTGATTCAGTCAAGTTGACACATAAAATTAACCATCACATACCCTAAATTTGGATTTGTTTGTGTTAGACACCCCAGTCTTGATACAGTTAAGGCCAGTGTTCTGTAGGGATGCCAGATCTAATAGAGCTGTGAACAGGGTACATTTATTTAGACAGGCTGTGAGCTGAAGATGACAATGTGATGTCATCTCTAAGGCATCATTAATGTGGGGATATTGAGGCCTAAGGATAGTCATATGAGTACAGATCCAAAAGTAGAGCCCAGTTTTGATGCTGCTCATTGCTAATCAAATTTTATCACCATTTGTCAAGATTTATATATTATAGATCAAAAGCACATAAGATATTATTAAGTGCCTAAGAATGATTTCAACATGCAAGGCTTTTTCCTTTTCCCCAACATATGGAGAAGTATTTAAAGGATTATAGAAGCAATGGTTTGCTAGAAAACTGTGAAGTGTTCAAGATAATTTCTGAATTTGCAGAATCACTTTGACCATATTTCATTTCCCTTTATGATTTTCCTTTCCCTTTCTGGAGCCTGTTACTATCATGCTGTGTCCTGTTCTAGAATTCCCTTATTTTCCTTGCTCAGTTCTGATCAAGATATAAATAAATGTATTTGTTAACAGTAGAACAAATACTTAGCTCTCCCTCATGAATTTTTTTTTTAACATTATCATTTGACAGTTAACTCTTCTTAGGTTAGGACTTTCTTACTTGGAATCTCTAGCACTACATTTATTTCTCTTCTGTCACTCTTTTGTTCCCATCTTTTAGATTCCCTATGTCATCTCATTGACTGAATACTGCTGTTCAACTAGAACTCTGTATTTGTACCTATTTGCTTTTCTATCCTATCAAATCTATTCTCATAACTTGTGCTTTTGTATCTCCTCACCTTCTATTACGTGTTCCTATTCATATTTCTAATTATTTTGGAAACACTTAATGTGGATGTCTAACTATTGCTTCCTATCAATGCAGTTGAAAATCAAAGCATCATCTGGCCCACCCGACAATAAAGATCTTCCAAATAACTGATTCTTATCAATGATCAAGTCTCTAAACTTGCTCCATGGTCTCCTCTTTCTTAAATTTGGGGGTTTTGCCACTTTTTGCCCTTATTAATGTTTGTTCATGAATGATTTTCTCTCTTTTCTTCTTTATTAAATTTTCCCCATCTTGCAAGGACCCAAATACCACCATACTCACAAAATTTTCTGACTGCTGCAGTCTTTTATCATCTTTGTCTACAATTGTATTTTCCTAACATGATAGAAATTGGCAATCATTAAATATATATTTTAAAAATATAAAGTCATATTCCTAGGAATAGAATATTTTTATGAGAAAAGTTTGTAAGAAAGTCAATTTTTAAACCAATTAAACCTAACATGCTCATTATAATGTCACTGTAGTAGAGAGGCTTATACTGCTAAATATATATTAATTTTCAGATTCACTTCTACATAACATTATTGGGTCTACGTATTATAACAGAGTGGATGCAATCCAAGTGTCCATTAATAAGAGGTATAAGAGATTGGGAAAATAAATTATTACACTTTAATGCAGTGAAATATGACACAGTTTTGAAGGAGAAGGCATCCATGTTGATATATATGTTGCAATACTGTTCAGTGGGAGGAACGCACATTGCAGAAGAGTGCACCGTTTAACATCCTTGTATACAAAACTATGTTCATACCCAGATAAGCACCCATTTTATATATAGTTTATATATATATATGTAATATGTATTATATACACACACACACATACACATACAGAAAGGGTCTTGAAAATTGTGCAATAAATTGTCAACAGTGGTTCCTACAAGGGAGAGCAATAGTTACTTCAGACATTTCATTACATTTTGCAATTTTGAAATTGGCCTAAATTAATATAATAAAATTAATTTATTACAAAACAGCATAGTAAGGATAGGAAAGAACAGTCGAGAAATACCTATAACTTCAAAGAAAATACTCATTCCACCCCGAGTTGTTGAATTATTGTGAAAATAAAAAACTCGTATGTTACAGTGCATTCTGTATGAAATGTTAACAGTTTTAAGCATCATCTTTAAGTAGATATTTTAAAAAATTATTTCATTATCTTGCCTCTTTTTAAAGTTGCTAAAGATGTTTATATTAATTAACTAAAAACTATATAATACTTGTGTCTATCTTGTCTCTACTTGGGAGGTGTTACAAACTTTAAACAAATTTAATTTACTCATATGTATTTCAGTTGAACAGGGAGATTTAATTAACTAATGATAATAATGATAAAATAACTTTATTAGTCAGAAGACATGCAGTTACAACTTTGTAGTTACAATATTTTATAGTTTGAAATGTCATCCAATTCCCTAAGACAACATAGATTTTGGAACAAATAAGACATGATAATTATTCTTATAATACAGTATAAAATAAAATTGCCCAGGCCTTATAAATCTTACTGCTCATACCCTCTATCTGTATACCTTCAGAGTGACAATCTCTCATTTCATGCTGCAAACTCTCCTTTATTTAAGTTTGCAAGTCCCCTTGGTGTCTTATCTTCACTCGTTATCAGTTCTTTCATGCTTTTCTCTCCTAGTCTCCTGCTGCAGAAAAGCCTACTTGAGAGCAGGGCTCAGTTACTCCTCCCAGAGCCATCCTGGGAGAATGCTGCTTTCTGCCTATTGTGCTGTCCTCTGGGCTCCCAGAGCTGCAAAACAGAGATTGTACATGGGCATTTCTTCTTGGTTTTACCTCACACAAATGGTGGGGCCACTCTGCTCTCCAACTCTTCAACCCAGATCCCATCATGACCGTGCCACTGGTGCTTTCCCTATACGCCCCCTCTAGCAGAGCTGGGGAGAGGTGTAGGGAGATGCTGCACTGGGAAGTGTGCACTTTTCTGTCTGCTTCTCTTTCCTTTTCTTGTTTTGTTTCCTGGTTCCCTGCTTACAGGGATGCACCAAACATCCTCCTGGATTCTCTTTAATAAGGGACAACTTCCCTGAATGCAAAGCTTTAACAAAATGGATTCCTGGGGTGGGAAGTGTGCCTCAATTTCTAACATTGATCTCAAAATCAATTTAAGCTTAGCCTCATATCTGTGACATGAAATAGATTTATGCGTTTGCTTAACATTACACTATAATCATTAAAAAAGTTTTTACTAAAATGTTTAGAAGAAATATTCTTTACCTACAGTTTTGTTTGGTTTTTTGTTTTCTCTCATACCTTGAATTGCTATTTCCAAGAAGCAGATAATAACTGAAAATTTCATTCTTTTGTAGTCTTGCTACTTCCTGCAAGTCTGGTACTCCCGAAAGTAGAATCACAAGCCAAATAAGTAGTACACTTTGATTTAAAACTGTACTGCTGGTCCTGATACTAGGAATAACTGTAATTTTCCCTTAAATTCCTTTCCCCACACTTACCAGATGGCATTGAAACTGTAAATACATTTAAAAAGCATCTGAGTAGAAACTTTTCACTTTCCAAATCTTTTATCCTAACTGTATATCATAGTTCAGTGTTGTTCCAATGATTTATGTGTTTGCTATTTTATCTATGATGAAAATGTAAGGTTACCTTGGGTCTGAAGATTGTATTCATTAACTTTATGGCTATATGATATTTAGGACTAAATTTTTTAAAGGAATGGAATAAGGATATTATTTTAGAGAAATAGAGACTATTTGAAAAAAATTTTGTTTATTTTTCAACATAGCATGATCCCTATGTTGAATTATTCTTGTACCTTATATTCAATTCACAGATGAAGGCCAAATATATGCAAATCACATCTCACATCTCAGTTGTAGAATCTAGTGCCTTTTAGCTTTCTTATGACACGTTACTGCTCCCATAAGCATGCATACACAATTTGGTGGATATTTAGAAGTGTTAACGTTTTAAGAAACTAGGGCAGTATACTATGATCAGCTTTGGAAAAGATACCATTTGAAATCAAAGAAATTTTTTGAACAACAGATTCTTTTTTTTTATTGAAGTGTAGTTGATTTAAAACATTATATTAGTTTCAGGTGTACAACATATTGATTCAATTTTTTGTAGGTTATACTCCCATTTAAATTTATTATGAAGTAATGGCTGTATTCCCTGTGCTGTATAGGAACTCCTCATAGCTTTATACATAGTACTTAGTACCTCTTAATCCCCTACCCCTATATTGCTCCTCCCCCACTTTCCCCTCCCAACTGTTAACAACTATTTTGTTCTTTATATCTGTGACTCTGTTTCTGTTTTGTTATATTTATTCTTTTGTTTTATTTTTTAGATGCCACATATAAGTAATAACATATAATATTTATCCCTGTCTGACTAAGCATAATACCCCCCAAGTCCATCCATGTTGTTGCAAATTGCAAAATTTCATTCTTTTTTATGGTTGAGTGATGTTCCATTGTATATGTACATATGCCCTATCTTCTTTATCCACTTATCCACTGATGGACAGTTAGGTTGCTTGTATTTTGGCTACTATAAATAATGCTGTCATGAATATTGTGGCGCATGTAACTTTTCAAATTAGTTTTCATTTTCTTCAGATATATGTATCTAGGTGTAAAATTGCTGGATCATATGGTAGTTCTAATTTTTGTTTTTCGAAGAACCTCCATACTGTTTTCCATAGTAACTGCACCAATTTAGACTACCACCAGGAGTGCACGAGGGTTCCCTTTTCTTCACATCCTTGCCAACACATGTTATTTGTATCTTTTGGATAATAGCAATTCTGACAGGTGTGAGGTGATGTCTCCTTGTGGTTTTGATTTGCATTTCCCTGGTAATTAGCGATGTGCATCTTTTCATGTGCCTGTTGTATGTCTTCTTTGGAAAGATGTCTATTCAGGTCTTCTGCCCACTTTCTGATTGTGTTGTTTGTTTTTATAATATTAAGTTATATGAGCTATTTATACATTTTGGATAGTAACCTCCTATTTGTCACATCATTTGCAAATATTTTCTTCCATTCAGTAGGTTGTCTTCATTTCATTGATGGTTTCTTTTGCTGTGCAAAAACTTTTAAGTTTAAGGTCCCATTTGTTTATTTTTGCTTTTGTTTTCTATGCTTGGGAGACACATCCCCAGAAAATATTGCTGTGATTTATAAAGAGTGTTTTGCCTATGTTTTCTTCTAGGAATTTTATGGATTCCAGTGTTACATTTAAGTCTTTAATCCATTTTGAGTTTATTTTTGTATGTGGTTTGAGAAAATATTCTGATTTCATTCTCTTACTTGTAGCTGTTCAGTTTTCCCAGCATCAGTTATTGAAGAAACTATCTTTTCTCCATTGTATAATCTTACCTCCTTTGTCATAGATTGACCATGTAAGTGTAGGTTTATTTCTGATCTCTCTATTATTTATTTACTTATTCATTTATTTTTATTGAAATATGCTTGATTTACAATATTGTGTTTCTTGTTTACAGCAAAGTGATTTGGTTATTCACATATATGTGTATATATATTCTATTAAAATTCTATTATAGTTTATTGTAAGGTATTGAATATACTTCCCTGTGTTATGCAGTAAATCCTTGTTGTTCATCTATTCTATGTATAGTAGTGTGCATCTCTAATCCCATACCCCCAGTTTTTTCCTCCCCAGTCCCCCTTTGGTAACAATGTTTGCTTTCTATGTCTGTAAGTCTGTTTCTGTTCTGTAAATAAGTTCATTTGTACTATTTTTTAGATTTCACATGTAAGTCATATATAATATTTGTCTTTCTCTGTTTGACTTATTTCCCTCAGTATGATAACCTTTAGGTCCAGTCATGTTCTGCAAATGGTATTATTTCATTCTTTTTCTGGGCTCTGTTTTACTTCTTCCCTTCCAATTTGGTTCCTTTCATTTCTTTTCCTTATCTGATTGCTGTGGCTAGGACTTCCAATACCATGTTAAATAGAAGTGGTGAGCGTGGGCATCCTTGTCTTGTTCCTGATTATAGAGGAAAGGTTTTCAGGTATTCACCATTGAATATGATGTTAGCTGTGGGCTTGTCTTAAGTGGCCTTTGTTATGTTGAAATACATTCTCTCTATATCAACTTTGATGAGAGTTTTTATCATGAATTGATGTTGAATTTTGTCAAATACTTTTTCTGCATCTACTGAGATGATCGTTTGATTTTTGACTTTTATCCTTCCTTTTGGTAATATGGTGTAACAATTGATTTATTTGTGAATATTGAACCATCCTTTCATCCCTGGAATAAATCCAACTTGATCATGCTATATGATCCTTTTTATATATTACTGTATTTGGTTTGCTAACATTTTGTTGAGGCCTTTTGTATCTGTATTTTTCAGAGATATTAACCTGTAATTTTCCTTTTTTGTGATCTTTTTGCTTATTTTGGCATCAGGGTAATAGTGGCATTGTAGAATGAGTTTGGGAGTGTTCCTTCCTCTTCAATCTTTTGGAATAGTTTGAGTAGGATAGGTAGTAGTCTTCTTTATATGTTCTATAGAATTCCCCAGTGAAGCCATGTAGTCCTGACTTTTGTTTGCTGGGAGTTTTTTGATTACTAATATAATTTCACTACTAGTGATTGGTCTGTTCAGATTGTCTATTCCTTATTCAGTCTTGAATGATTGTATGTTTCTAGAAATTCATTCATTTCTTTTAAGTTGTACAATTTGTTGGTGTGTAACTATTCATAGTAAACTCTCATAATGTTTTATATCTCTGTGATATCAGTTGGGTCCACTCTCTTTTTTTCATGATGAGTCGGGCTAAAGGGTTATCAAGTTTGTTTATCTTTTTTTTAAAAAATGTTTCTTGATTTTATTGATCTTTTCTAATTTTTTGTCCTTACTTTTTAATTTCCTCTCTGATCTTTATTATGTCCCTCCTTCTGTTGACTTTGGGCTTGTTTGTTCTGTTTTTTATAATTCTTTTAAACAGTAAATTAGTTTGTTTATTTGAGATTTTTCTTATTTCTTGAGGTATGCCTTTATCACTATAAACATTCCTCTTAGAACTGCTTTTGCTGTATTCCATAGATTTTGGACAGTTGTGTGTATGTGTGTGTGTTGTTTTTTTTTTCATTTGTTGTGTTTTTGTTTTCATTTGTTTCAAGGTGTTCTCTCATTTATTTCTCTTTGGTTTCTTCATTGATCCATTGGGGTTTTTACTAGCAATTTGTTTGTTCTCAATGTATTAGTGTTTTTCCATTTTTCTTCCTGTAATTGATTTTACTTTCATGTCATTGTGTTCAGAAAAAGATGCATGATATAATTTTTATCATCTTAAATCTGTTCAGACTTGTGGCTTAGCCTGTTGTCTGCCCTATAAATGTTCTGTGTGTATTTGAAAAGAGTATTTATGCTGCTGTTTTTGGATATAATGTCCTGTAGATATCTATTAAGTACAACTGTTCAAATGTGTCAATTAAGACTACTCTTTACTCAACGATTTTGTGTCTGAGATGATCTGGCCATTGATGTAGGTGTGGCGTTAATTTCCCTTTTATTATTTATTGCCAATTTCTCGCTTTATATCTGTTAAATATTTGCTTTGTATAATTTGAGTGTCCTATATAAGGTAAATATATGTTAACAAATGTTATATCCTCTTCTTGTATTGATCCATTTATCACTATATTTTATAATGTCCTTCTTTGTATTTTGTTGTCAGTATTGTTTTAAGTCTACTTTGTCTGATATGAGTACTGCTGTCCATCATTTTTCATTTCTGTTTACCTGAAATATCTTTTTCCATCCCCTCCCTTTTAGTGTCTGTGTGTCTTTAGCTCTAAAGTGAGTATCTGTAAGTAGTATATAGATTTTTTTTTTTTAAATCCAGATAGCCACCCTGTGTCTTTTGTTGGGAACATTTAGTCCATTGAAATTTAAAGTGATTATTGGTAACTCTGTACTTGTTGCAATTTTGTGACTTGTTTTCTGGTTGTTTTTGTAGTTCTTTGTTCTTTTCTTCTTCTTTTTGTTTCTTCTCTTATGTTTTGATGATTATTTTAGTCAAATGCTTCTGTTCCTTTCTCTCTAGTTTTTGTGTATCTATTGTAGGTTTCTGATTTGTAGTTGACATGGGTTCATATATGTTGACCTATATCTACTTGTTTTAAACTGATAAGTCATTTAAGTTCAAACACATTCTAAAAATCTACAGTTTTTACTCCTCTCCCCTATATTTTGTGTTTTTGTTATTACATTTTACATCTTAATATTTATCCCTTAATTGTTTATTTTATAATTTTTATAGATATATTTTTGTCTTTTAATCTTTGTACTAACTTATTTAAGTTGTTATTCCACAGCCTTTACTTTATATTTGCCTTTATTAGTGGTATTTTTCTTTTCCTATAAATTCTTACCTTTTGTGGTAGCCTTTTCTTTTCCACTTAGATAAGACATTTCTTTTAGGATCAGTTTAATATTAATAAGCTCTTTTAGTTTTTGCTTGTCTGAGAATTTCTCTGTCTATTCTTCAATCCTGAATAATAATCTTGTTGGGTAGAATATCATAGATTGTAAATTTTTCCCTTTCAGCACTTTAAATATATTATACCATTGCCTTCTGGCCAGCAAACATTCTGCAGAAAAATCAGCTGATAGCCTTATGGGATTCCATTGTATGTGACCTTTTGTTTTTCCCTTGCTGCCTTTAGATTTCTCTCATTGACATTTGTCATTTTAATTGTCTTGGTGTGGGTCTCTTTGGGTTCAACTTGTCTAGGACTTTATGTGCTTCCTGTTCTTGGATATTTGTTTTCTTCAGGTTTCAGAATTTTTCAGCTATAATTTTATTAAATACATTATTGACCTTTTTCTCTTATTCTGAGACCTCTATAATGCAAATACTAAACTTGATGTTGTTCTAGAGGTATCTTAAACTGTTCTCATTTTTTAAATTTATTTTCCTTCTTGCTCTTCTGATTGGGTGATTTCCATTATTCTATCTTCCAGATTACTTACACATTCTTCTGTGTCACCTAGTATGCTCTTAATTCCTTCTAGCATTTATTTCAGTTATCGTATTCCTCAGATCTGACTCATTCCTTTTTATGTTTTTTTAGTTTCTTTTTAAAATTCTCGCTGTGTTCATCTGTTCTTTGCCCCAGCTTAATAAGCATTCTTATTATTAATGTTTTTAACTCTTTATATGGGAAATTATTTATGTCTGTTTCATTGGGGGTTTTTTTTCAGTTTTTTCCTTGTTCCTTCATTTGAAATAAATTCCTCTGTCTTCTCATTTTGCTTAACTTTCTCAATCTCTGTGAATTAGGTGAAAAGTTATCTATTTCAGACATGAGGTGTGCCCTTTATTGGGAGTGTCCCTATGCAGTCTATGTATGCCCAAAGACATTGATGGGTGAACTGAATCTAAAGTGAGCATGCATCATGTCTCTGTCAGGGTGTATTGGCATCTATCACCTTGATGGGAGATAGGGCTGGAAATGGAGGGACTAGAGCCAGAGTCAGGTTTCAGGGTATCACTATGCTCAGTGGCCATCACAGCCCTCTCAAGGGTAGGGGTGGGTCCCAAGTTACTAGAGCAGAAACCTTGAGGGTCAGATCTGAGCTGGTTCTCTTAGCTCACCTTCTCCTCAGACGGAGCAGCACTGGAGCAAGAAGGGCTGGAGTGGGTGCCCATGTGGGCCAGGGCAGTTTGAGCATACCAGGCAGAACTCCAGACCTCTTTGATCTGCTGCCTCCATTGGTGCCAGTAATGATCATCCTTGCCCCATTCAGATGCAGTCCTGAGTCCAAGCTAGCTCCATCCCCACAACTGTGCACCCTTTTTGGCAACAGCATCCTTTGCCCTAGTGTGGAGTTGTGTTGGAGCTAGAGGTGCCAGGGCAGGAGCTTGTTGTGAGTCAAGGCACATTCTGGGACAGCCATGGGAAACTGGCCAGAGTCCAGGGCAATTTTAATCTGCTTCCTCTGCCTTGTTCCAGGGAGTTAGCAAGTATGTACTTGTTCTTCACAAGTGAATTCTATGTTTCTTTCAGCCCTCCTGTTAGTCCCACTGGTTTTCAAACCAGCTAAAGGGGCTTGTCTTCCTGGTATTGTATCCAGGGCTGGGGTGCTCTATATGTGATTCAAACAATTTACTCTCCAGGGAGGATCTCTAAGCCTATGTAATCCGCCTTGTCTTCTATGTCCCCTCCTAGGGGTACAGGTCCCAACCTGATCATGTCTCTCCCCTTCCTACCCAACTTGTATGGATCTTTCTTTACAACCTTGGTTATGGAAGAGTCTTTCTCTTCCAGTGAAAGTGTTTTTCATTGAGAATTTCTCAACATGTAGATTTTTGATGTGTTAGTGGTGGGACGTGAGCTCAGCATCCTACTCTGCCATCTTGATCTCCTCTCAAAAAAGGTTATTAAATACTTTATTTCTAAGTATGAAAGGATTAACATTAGCTTGTAGAAACTTCAGACTCTTCTAATTTCAAATCTGGGAAAGGATTCTCTGTTGTCCTAATCAAAACTTCTTTCTTCAATTTTGTGGATTTGTAAGTGCATAAAAAGAATTCATCCTGACTCCAGACTGACAACATTGGATTGACAGCTGATAAAAGTTGTTAGCATTACCTGTAATAATGAAACCTAGTAGAGTACAAAAAGGCTGGTAAAAGTTTCAAGTCATCCTGCCAATACTGGGATTTCATACAGAATTAATTAAAACAAATCTGCTTGTTAATAAAGCTCAAAATGTTAATTAGTTCTATCACTAAAATATGTGACTAACTTGTATGTTATACAGTACGTATGTACATTTTCATGGTTAAGAAATGAAATATTATAGGTCTTTTTTTAGTTTATACTAAAGATAACAGTGTGCAAAGGAATGTGGAAGATTATTAATTAAAATTAGATCAGAGCATTCACATAGCCAAGACTAATTTCAATATTCTTTACAGCCAACAAAATGGGGGACAGTATCTTTTTACTTTGAGAACCACTCTAGAATTGATTTTATACTTAACTTTCATATTGATTCACATATTAGAAAACAATTAATTTCATTGAAAAAGTGAAAACAGATTACTTCATATGGCCAATTTACTACAATCTAATACAGTGGAAAACTTGTTAAACTTGTATTTAAATTATATGTTAAATTCATTAAATGAATTTATTTTATTTTATTCATCCATTCATTAAATTGCCAGGCCCTCATGACTTTTCTTCTCTTATAGCAATAATTGAATTATTTTTTAAGCTTTTGTGGTACTTGGAGTCATTAACAAGCAACTTTTTAAATTAAAATCAAGCTTATTTATTATGTAACAGTTATTTATTGATAATGTATTATATTTTCTGTATTCTGCAAAGTGATGGGGGTAAAATGGTAAGCAGAAGAGACACATCAGCTATACTCATGGAGCTAACAGTTTCTTTAGAGAAAATATACATATTTAAATAGTCCTACCATGCAAAATTGTAGTTCAAACAAGTTTTGTGAAGAAGAGATTTCCAATACTCTGTGACAGTGATAGGGGAATTTGACACAATAAAGCAGGTCAAGACAGTCTTGAAGAGGTTACCCTTCAGTTTAGATCTGAAGGGTTGGTAGGAGTTATTGGTGGAAAGAGTCAAAGAATCTGCTCAAGCAGAAGGGCTGCATAAAGGTCCATTGATAAAATGGAGTTCAACAAATATTGGGAGTGTTGTAGGTTAAACTGTGTTCCCCAAAAAGATATGCTGAAGTCCATGTCCCCAGTATCTAAGAACATGATCTTATTTGCAAATAAGGTGGTTATTTTCACAGCCTCTGGTGGTTTCCTTGTAAACATGTACCCAAATGAATACTCAAGGGGAGATATGTGCAAATCTCTGGAGTTTTCTTTCTGCTGCTCTCTTGTCTTCAGTATGCTGCTCTACAGAGACTAGCCACCTTGTCTTCTTTAGACTCCTAGAAAAATTGTTTATACTTTCTTTACTTACTATACTTTCCCTAGATAACTCATTTCCTCCTTTAAACCTCTTTCCATTTGACTTTCCCTCCCTCTAAAATTTTTAGCAAGTCACCGATGACCATCATTTTGATAAATCTGGTGATTGATTTTTCATCTACATAATCTGGCTCCCCTCACATTTGACCTTATCTTTACTAAATTACCCCCTCACTCACTTCATATTTCTTTTTGATTCCTCAAACATTGTCTGTACTTTTTTTTTTCTTGAGCATTTATACTGGCAGATCTCTCTGTTTGGAATGATCTTTCTTCAGGTATCTGCCTGCCTAATTCATTGCCCTTTTTCCAGACTTAATTTGTGTAAGCCTGATCACCCTACTTAAAATTGCAACAACTTCCTGTGATAGCCAGTTTCTAAAGATGACCCAGAGTGAACGTTGTGTAGTCCCTTCCCCTTTAATCTGGGCTGCCCTGTGACTTGTTTGCAACCAACACAATGTACCACATGTGACAATCTAGAACTTCTGAGGCTAAGTCAGAGGAAGTTTTGCAGCGTCTGTCTTGGTTTCTTGAAATACTAACTCTCAAAATGGTCACTGACACTACACGCTCTCTCGGAACCTAGCCTCTATGCTATGATGCCAAAGTCATATGTAGGGGCAGCCTGTATGCACTTTGATTAATAACCTCAGCTGAGCTTCAGTTGTTGGCCATGTGAGTGACTCATCGTGGGCCTCCTGCTCAGACAAAAGCCCTGGCTAATATCTTTCTGTAAACACATGAGAAACTCAAGTGAGAACCTACTGACTAAGCCCAGTTAAAGCACAGTACTTTAGAAGATAATAGTAAATTATTTTAAGCTACTTAGTTTTGAAGTATTTTATAGTTAAGGATGACTAAAAATCCCCTTTGCCCTGCTGAATGTTAAATACCTTGTACTACATTTTTTCCCCTGAGCATTTATGAACCCTTTAACATACTATATGATTTATCAATTTATTATGCTTAGTATTTATCTTTTGTCTGGCTGTCTCTGTTAGGTTAAAAAATTCTGAGAAGATGCCAATCCTTGTCTGTTTTCTTCCATGATAATCTTAGTTGTCTAGAACAGTATGCCTAGTATACATTAGGGATTCAATAAATACTCATAGAAAGAATGAATGAAGAAGGCAGTAGTCTATCATAAAAAGTTAAACAAGAATTACTCTAGAGATGATCACAAATTCACCTTAAGTGTGGCACATTCCCAAACCCAAAATGCTAAATTAAAATAACAACAAATATCATAGAGTGTCTTCTAATTTAGGGGCTTATTTAAATAGCAAACTGGAAGGTGACTGTTAAGAAAAATAGAAGCTAATTGAAATTGCTTTTAAATATTAGACTGTTGTAATACTCTTGGTAGTGATTTTATATTACTATAAAATTTTTTTTGAGTCATGGTGAACAAAAGACCTAAGTATTTTTATTCAAAAGTAATAAAATTTAAGATGAGGAGCAAATAGCCACAATTTTCCAGTAGAAGGATTTGTTGCAGCATCTTTTTTGAGTGATAAAGAGTTAACATAATTTGTTATATATGTTTTATGTTAAATAATTTGCACCTGTTTATTAACATCAATTTGGCATTATTTAATGAACTTTCCACTAGACTTGCATTTGGGCTTAAAATATATTTTAAAAAAGGAGAGGCAGAGAAACTGATTTATTGTGTTTGGTGTCCAAACACAGTTCACATTGCTTTTTGTGAAAGAGTGATGTCTCACTGCTTCCTTAAAGATCTTTTATCTTGAAAACTATATTTCAGTTCTTAGGTAGTTAAATAAGTGAGATGAAGAATGGCTATGAGTTTGTAAGGAAAAATACTGTGTTAAGAATGTTCACTGAAAATCCTTTTAAAACTACAGGGTCTGAATTTTAAAAATATTCAAATATATAACTAGAATCTTGATATCATTGTAAAAGAATTGCCAGTGTTTGACTTCAACATGCATTTCTTAGTAAACTAAAGCATAGAAAAATGCCAAGCACCCTTCTATAAATTTAGAATGCATATGAATTTTATGTTAATCCTTTTGGACTCCTTCTGAACTTGAACATCATAAGACTGTGATCTGATTGTGCAATTTATCAGTTCTCATGCTCAATGAATTCAGTCATTGGGCACATGCAACTTAAAGCAATGAGGCATAACGGTTGGGGGCACTTAAAAACATCAGTACAGACAGCAGAGAATCAGCATACAGTTTGAGATACCATAAAGCGAGCAAAGGGCAAAGACTAAAATTTAGCCTGAATTTGGAGCCAAATCAAAATTAAGACTAGATCCTACTGCAGTACACTGAAACTCAAGTTTTACTTGTTTGCTTTATAGACAGGACTATTTCTCATTTATTTACTTTTCTGTGATGCAACTTGCACTTTAAAAAACAAAATAAAATGTTGTTAAACAGTAATGCGTGAGGTAGGTTCCTAAATAATTAATTAAAAAAATATTGCTTCTAACAGATTCTAACCTAACATTACCTTTATCCTATATTCCTTTCCTTATAGAACAGTGTATCATGATTAAGTAGGCACGAAGTTAAGTCAATCAAATGCCAAGTTGCCCCTTTTGAAATAAAATTTTACATAAAAATAACTTGAGATTATTTAGTCTGCGATGGTAAAAATCTTTAATGTGAAGCTAAGTAATTGCCTTTTTTAGATTTAATTCAGGGAAGCCAAAACTAAATGCTCAGGGTCTGAAGCACAGTGAAAATGAGTAAAGTGGGCAGAGTAGGGACTGAAGCTTATAAGCCCTATCTGAATGGGGCAGCTACCACTCCCCTCTGCCAGATAGTTACCATGCTGGGACGTGGGCCCAGGGATGCCAGGTATTTTGTTCATGCAAGAAAAGCCAGAATTATGAATTTATCATGTCATATCTCCTAAATGATAAACATTAAAATTTACTTCATTCTTTTGTGCTCCATGTAAGGCAAAAAGAAATAGATGAACAAATAAACATTTATTTGTAGATTATATTTGGTCCACAATTTACTAGTTTGAGGTCATCTCCTACAATAACTTCTTCTAAACAACGACCATCAGGAGAACCTCTCAAATTTCCTCGCTTTTCTCATCTATCAATTTATCTTCACTAACAAGGTAGCATAGTAAAAAAAATATATGATTTATTTCTATCTTATGCTTTTTCCTTCAACCATACTTAGTGTACCATCTGCCAAAACCTTTTTTATTCATTCATTTTATATCTATATGTCATCTACTTTGTGCCAGGGAATGTTTTAGGCTCTTGGGTCACAGTAATGAATAACACGTATTAGGACCTTATTCTCAAAGAACTCGTATTCTATTGGAGGAAATAATCAGTTGCTAGTCAAGTATGATTAGCTTCATCTTGTAAATGCTTTGAAGAATAATAAGACAAGGTCATGTGTGAGATAGTGGATATCTGGGTGCCTACTTTTATATCATGTGGGCAGGGACACTTCCCTGAGGAAGTGACATTTGAGCAGAGATTTGCATGACAAAAAGGAGCCAACATAAGAAGATATGGAGGAGGAGCATATGATTTCATTGGAAAAAACAAGTGTATGGGTCCTAACTTGCGAAATGGTGTGTTTCAAGAATAGATGCAAGGTAATTGTGGATACATATAAATGATAGTAGGAAAGTACAGTGGGAAATGAGGTCAGAGAGTCAATCAGGAGCCAAAATAGGTTAAGCAGGAAGCATTTAATGATTGTTAAGCATGAGCGTGAATGGCATGATCTGATATAGATGAAATACACAGAGAAACAGAAACAAATCACTCTTTTGGTGGAGGCAAGGGTGGAAGAAGAGTTATCATTTAGTAGGCAATTCAAGTAATGTAGGTGAGAGAAAATGGTGGCATGGCTTTCATAGAAAAATAAAAAATTATTGACAAATTAAGAATATATTTTGAGAGTAGAACCAAAAAGACTTGTTGATCTCACTGATGAAGGAGGTGAGTAAAAGAAAGGAACAATAATAAATTCAATTTTTTTCCCTACCTGAGTAATTTTCTGGTACCATTCACTGAATTGAGGGGAATGGAAAAGGAATACTTTTAAGGTAAAGATAAAGTTGCAATATGGAGTTAAGTATTGGGCATGCTAAATTTGAGGTGTTTCTTAGACATGCAACTGGAGATGTCTAATTGGCAGTTGGGTATATAAACTTAGAGTTCAGAAGAGAGGTCAGCAATGGCCGTTGACATTTGAGACTTATAGGCGTATGGGTTGTAAAGTCGTTGAGTCGGGTGAAGTAATCTAAGGAGAAATTATGGAGAGAGAAGAGAGAAAAATCTAGGACATAGCTCTGGTACACTTCATTATTGTTCATTATTGAATAAAAGAGGAATATGTATAATAGTGGAATCAACAAAGGGCACTGAGATATAGCTAGTGAGGTAAGGGAGAAGCCAAGGCAGAGTGATGCCACAGAAGCCAAGAAAAGAGAATAATTGAAGAGGCAGCAAATGGCCAGCTGTTCAGCTGGGAGAGCTAGTAAAATTAAAACAGTGAACTAGCTGTTAAAGTTCGCATGGAGGAGGTCATTTGTTACAAGAGCTATTTTGGTTGAATGGTGGGCTTTTGAAGAGAGAATGGAAGATGAGGGAGAAGAGAGACAAGCAGCTCCTCCAGAAAGCTTATCATGAAAGAGAACCAAGAAGAAGAAGGATAGCTGCAGGCAACGTGGGCTAGACGGGGGTTTTATAAAGTAGGACGATTCTAGGACATGTATGCTGTTAGGATTGATTCAGTAGAAAGAAACTGATTACGCAGAGAGGGAATAATTGTCGGAGCCACGTTCATTAGAAGGTGAGCAATGTGGGAGCTAGAGCACAAATGGAGAGGTTTACTATGAACAGGGACATTTAATTTACTATAAAAAAATGGAGGTGGATAGAAGTTCCGTTTCATGTAGGTACATGAATTTTGTGATAGAAGAAGCTTTAGGCTGACTCTGTTCTATCAAGGTCATCATTTCAGAGGAAAGAGTGAGTAGAAAGGTGGTGGGGCTGGAGGTGAGGGCACCACTGGACAAAGGAGAAGGGGTGGAATGCTCATTCTGGACAGTATATGAGGAAATATACAGTGTAGTGGGGTTGCAGGGTGTTAGAGAATACCATTTGTCACGTTGTAGTCATACATTCTGAGTGAGACAAGACAGCATTATTGTGCATCATGGATTTTGTAACATGTGGTAGGCTGAGTAATGGTCCCCCCAAATACCCAGGTTCTAATCTCTAGAACCTGTGAATATTACCTTATATGACAAGAGGGCCTTTTCCAGTGTGTTTAAATTAAAGATCATGAGATAGATTATTTTGGATTAGCTGGGTCTCTCCTAAATATAATCACAAGTGTCCTTAGAGAGGCAGGAGATCTGATTAGAGAAGAGAAAAAGGTAATATGATGATAATAAATTTCTCATGTTTTAAGCCACTTGGTTGTGGTAATTTGTTATAGCAACCATAGTAAACTAATATGCTCTATTAATTAACTAATTAATTAATTCATTAATTCCTCTTCCTTTGTATCTATAACTTCTCCCTTATTTTAGGCTATTTCCCACTAGCATGTAAACAAGCTCAAGAGTCTCATTTAAAAAACAACAGTAGTAAACCAAAACAAGATAAACAAAATTCCTTAACTTCACCTGCTCAGCTCTAGCTAACATTTCCCTTTAATATAGTCCTTTTTACAACTACAGGTTTTAATTTTTATCTTCTCCACCTCAGATCTCATTCATTCCTTAACCCACTGCCAAATGTCTTCAACTTTTTACTCTAATAAACCACTCTCAATATTTAGCAACGTGGTTTTATTCTTAATTCCAGTGTAATCTGTTCATTTCTACTTTTCTTAGCTTCTTGGTTAATCAGTTGATTTCCCTTTTCTGGTGATAGTCTCTCCTCTTTGGTTCTGTGACACTACTTTTTTCATAGTTGCTTTTTTCCCTTCTCTGTCCATTCTTTAGGCTCCTTTGTGGGCTGCCCTTTTCCAATTTTTTTCCCAGTGTTCTTAACAGAACTCTATTTTCTTTTCATTCTATGCATTGTCCTTGAGTAATCTTATTTATTTCCAGGACTTCAATTACCATCTATATACTGATTACTCCAAATTTTATATCTGACCCTCAGAATACTCACCTGGTCAAACACACTCTGTTCTACTACACCTTACTGTCACACTGAGATGTCCTGAGTCAGAATGACAGCTTCTTTGCCCTGCCCCACAGCACACTCATTCTAAACTACAGTGGTTAAGAATATTGGATCCGGGGTCACCTAGTTGAATTTGAGTCTGGCTTTGCTCCCTTCTTACCTACAATAGCTTAGGCGAGGGATTTCTCATCGTAATCTGTAAAGCAGTAATCCCCCTCTTAACTATGATAATAAATGAGATAATGCACATCAAGTAAAGGCATAGTACCTGGCACACAGTAGGTGATTAATAAATGCTGGCAATTATCATTACTGCTGGTTTTCTTCTTTTTCTAAGTACTGTATCTCCTGGTAATTACTACAATGGCACTTCTACTTTCCAGTACCGTTTCTGTAGTAGCTTCTAGTCACTTCCACAACTTTTGATTTTCACAGCCCACCATTGCTACCCCTGCTCCTCTTTGCATGTTTCTCCATCACTTTTTCTGTCACTCCTGTCACTTCCGTTGTGCTTCAGTTTTGTTTCACTTTCCTTGTCATTCCCACACTCATTTTTCTGTTCTCTTTGTTACTTCCCTCCTCCTCCCAGGTCTCAATAGCCCAGACTACTCTTTAATACATTTCCCTCCTTGCCAAGTTCTGCTTCTTAATTTTTATAGTTGTAATTCATCTTATCATTATTATTTATAGTCAATATGAGAAGGAGAAAATTTCTAGAGGCCTGTAGGCCTCCCTTACCTGAGGACAGCTCTGGAAAAGAAATTTCCTTGAAATATATTAGAGACAGACCCCTGGCAAACACTAACAGTATGTGCTAGTGGGACAGTCATTGTCTGTGGACTGCTCTAAGGGGATGTCTAGGGTGCATATGAAAAACAACCATGGGATCTATGGATTTATGTGACATGGGCTCTTGGAAAGGTCATGTAAACTCTGTCACACTCCTAGTATGAAATGGAGATTTTTTTCATTCCAAAATACCCACCTTTGGGTAAAAACTAGGACCGTACATTGGGAGGCTTCATTTGTTAATCAGGGCCAGTGTGTCCTAACTGATAAGAAAGGCCTGGGAAGTTGTGTCAGTCATTCTGGTCTGTCCTGGCTTTGTCTGTGCTATCTAATTACATGCATCCTTAAAGTCATTAGTAAAGCTTGATACTGGGTAAGGTTTAAGATTTGTGTGAGTCTGATTTGACAATTCAAGCCTTTGGGTTTTCTCAGTAGATATGGTGACATTCCAGATGATTGAAGTTGTTAGAAAACTTCTCTCTAGATATCTGAGCCAAGCTAGGCTGTGATTCCAAAATAACTGTCTGTAATGGCTACGGTTCTCTTTGAGGCCATGCGTTATCGTAGTAATTCAGTGAAGAAATGTATAATGCAATACATCATCAATATCTGTATCTCTGGGTCCGTTTAATGCCACAGAGCAAACATCAATCTGACCAATGATTTGTTATGATAGAGCCTCTGGAATTTGATTATTAAAAAAGTAAAAAAATAATAATTTATTTGTTTAGCCTCCAAGTATTAAAGAAATCATTTCCATAGAAATAAATGTATTTTTCACTGAATTACATATGAACCATTTTACAAATAAGGTTAGCTTATTTTCAAAACATTCTATCTTCCTTTGAAAATTATAGTCTAAACTGTTTAGGTGTTATTTATGAGAAGCAGAAATATAACATAGTATCTTTGTTGTTTTTTTCTCTTTTTTTGCTGTTACAATAAATATTACATATTTCTCAAGTGTGCTGTTTTCCAGACAAATGTGTATTTCATCATATTGTAATTAGGACCACAGCATTTCCTGGAATGTTGCTTACTTACATCTTAATGGAAGCATAATCATGCTATGAAGCTTCATATTTTGGACATTACATTTATTCCTCAGTGATTTTTTTTTCACTTTGTAGAAACAATTGTCTTTCTTTTTTTTGTTTTTAATGTATCATGTACTTAATGGAGAATGAAGATATTCTTAAATGAGATTGATTGTTGTCTATTGATAAGAATTCAAATATCTATGTAAAGTCCCTTTTTTCTCCTTTTACAGATTTTAAAGTTTCTCTGTTTTCTTTTTTTAAGAGTTCCTGGAATCTTCTTTGCTTTTCTTTCTGGTTCTTTTCAAAGATGATCTATATGTAGAGAAGGTTACAATCTGCAGGGACTTGGGAATCTAAAAAGTCACGTGGGTTCTAGAGAAAGTAGAGTCAATGCCAATGACAATGTAAGAATGAC
Organism: Camelus dromedarius; assembly: GCF_036321535.1. Classification (NCBI taxonomy): domain Eukaryota; kingdom Metazoa; phylum Chordata; class Mammalia; order Artiodactyla; family Camelidae; genus Camelus; species Camelus dromedarius. The sequence continues at coordinate 62,000,831 of NC_087439.1, read as the reverse complement.
AGTAGTTCATCACTGCATAGTCCTTTTAACTTTTCAAGATCATCTCATCATATTTCTAATGTGTAAACATCATAATTTACAGCACACAGAAGCTGAGATCTCAATGTGTACCAGTTTGTTGAATTATAAGGGTGAGCAATTTGACAAAATTAAAATTTCAAAATGGATTTTCTTTTGACTGCTTTTTGGAAAGGCCTGTTTCCTTAGTGGATAAAAATCGAGACAATTTAAGACTGTTCCTGAATAAAACAATCTCCTCATGGTAGGCAAAGCCTGACAGTAATGCTGCCACCCAGCCCTGCGGAGGGGGCCCCTCCCTGGGTGTCATCATGACTGTGTTACTGTCCACTGTATGCTCTGCCTTTCTCTGTAGGAGGGTTTCACCTGTCCAAGGTTGAACTCAGGGCTACCCATACGATGTGGTAATGAGATGTGAACAAAGTGAAGCGTGTTCCTTCCTGGCAGAAGCTTTAGGAGCTGGCACATGCTGTGCCATTCCGATTCCTCTCCTGTGGTGATGGACCTACTGTGTCCTAAAGGCAGATGACTTGACAGAGCTGCAGGCTACTAGCCATGGACATGCATGGAGAGTGAGAAATAACCTCTGTGGTATAAGTCACTGACAACTTAGACTGACCACTGATCAGGTTTGTTCACATCACTGGGGACTTCACCATCCTGTTCTCTAGTGCTCTGCTTACTCCCTTTTTAATATTCTGACCTAAATGTGGTCAACAACAGTTCTCTTGCCTTTCTATTGTTAAGAAAGCATCAACATTTAAAGGATTTTACTAAAACCAGGTGCAGGTGTCAGAAAACTGTAGAAAAAAAATGGAATCTAGTATAATCCCTCATATTTTTACTGATTCCCCAGTTCCATATGGAACCTCATCTTGATAGAAATCCAGTCTTTCATTCCCGCTCTTGACCAGCAAGGAGTGGCTCTTGTCTCCTGTGGTAGATAGTGCACAGTTACATGGATCACCTCCCCCTCCAGGAAGAGACTCATTGCCCAGATGTGAGGACCATCTGTTAACTCCTACAGGTCCACCTCAACTTGACCAGAAGCTGTCTTCTCCACAGAGGAGCCTTCATCAGTGACTAAGCCAGAACATGGGACAGGCACGTAGGCATTTCCTGTCCACAGGAGACTCATCTAATGGTCGTCTTTGGTCTGAAGCTCCCCAGTGGGCTGGCTGAGTCATTGTCAGATCTGTATTCTGTCCGGCTGCTCCTTCTGCCCAATCCTGCTTTCCCCTATTTCTTCACAGATTTTACTTTCTAAGATAATTTGTACTCCTAACTTTGGCTTGGCATCTGCTTCACGGAGGAGGAACAAACTCATACCATATTCACCAACTTTTTTGAGAGCCTCCTATATATAAGGGCGGGACCAAGAAAAGACAAAGAAAAAGAAAGAAATGGTGAGATTTATCTAGACTAGAGGTAGAGGCAAGGGATGCCTGAACTATGGTATTAATGACAAGAATTGGAAAAAAAATTTGAAAAAAATTTAGGAAACTTAAATTATAGACTTAGCTTTGCCAAGAAATTTGTCACCTTAGTCTGGATGTCTGATTCACCTGGACTTCAGTTTACTCACTTGTGAAAAGGAGATTTTTCAATGAGGTAACTGCTGAGGTTTTTTCAATAGTGTGATATCTATTCAGAAAGAGACATTTGAGGGGGTGGAGAAAGGGAAAGGGAAGGGAGGGAACAAGGTAGGTAGAACTGTAGGCATGAACATAATAGAAGAGATTTGAAATAACTTTAGTTTGGAAACTGCATTTATGACAGTAAGAAAGTCTTTTTTTAGGCAAAAATCTAAATAAATTGCATTTAACATGTTGTTTTATGTTCCTCTAGCCTCTTAATTTTCTTTTAAACTCCCTTAATACAATAAACATATTTATCTAGTCTTATGAAAGAAAATTAATAACATCTGAGAACTATCACTTTAATATGAAGAGGAAGTCAACCATAATAGGGGTATTTGGTCAGTTTGTGAAAAGCATTAAGCCAGCTCCCAATAAAACCAAATTTCTTTTTAAAAAATTCTAAGATTTATGTAAATCTCACAAACTTTGGCAGTCTCGGAAAATAGATATTTGCTGTAGAGAGTAGTGACTCGAGTCTGTATCTCAAGCAATACAGATAATTGTAGGAAAAGTAAAGAAAGAAGCTGCACTTTATTCTCCTGGGCTTTGACAAATTGTGCTGCATCTGCTCCAGACCTGGCAGAGTGAAGTGTATCATTTTGGAAACTGCTGCTGAGAGTGGTTATTGCACACCACCAAAGCAGACATTTCCAAAGACACCGCAGCGCTGGGGGGACAGGGTCACTAGGTGTGAGCACTTTCCGGGCTCTTTGTCAGTCTGCTGAATAGCTGACATCAATTTCAGGAGGCAGAAAAGTGCCAGAGTCTATTTTCACTTGGCAAAGCTTTGACAGATAATAGTTGAGTGAATAAAAGTGCTTCTAACTTACTTGTACTTCTCAAATTCCATGATGTTTCTTGAGTGTTGAATTAAATGAATAGGTGAATCAATAATTGCTTTTAAGTTTCCTTTGTTATCATTCTAAAAAGTTTCTGAAAGAATTCATATTTGACTTTTGACATATCAGTAAATATAAACGTAGCAGTGAAGATAAATACAGTAGTAAATATTTGGCTTAGTCTGGGGCTCCATCACCTCTTACCTGAAATACTGAAATAGCCTTTTTACCAGAAGGTTAGAGTGAGGATTGGGTAACTCCTGACAAACCTTTGGCACCATGTACTGTAAATGGCTAAGAATGTCCGCTGGAGTGGGAATAGCTTGGGTTCTAACACACTTTGTGTATCTTGTGGAAAGTGATGTAAACCCTCTCTACCTCCTCTGCCTTATCTGTGAAGCACCGCTACTTCCTCATGGGGTAGTGAGGGGATTACAGAAAGGATTCCTGTTAGAGGTTAGCACAGTTCCTGGCACACAAAAGCTCTCAGTCAGTGCTAGCCATCTTTTATTAGACCATTATCTTTTTATCTACGTGACGTTAGTGATAAAACTCTTTGAAGTCATTTCTTTACGTCATAGAAGACACAGGGTTTCTCTTAGAGGAAGCTGATATTTCATGAGGATAGTCCATTCCTCTTGTGTGAATAGGGAGGATCAATTAGATGTTGTTATCTACTGACAGGACTGCTCTGTTCTGGTGTGAGTGCAGAGGGTGTAGGAGTGTCACCCACTCCATGTACATAATGTATGGAATGAGCCGGTAAATGGGAAAACAATTGGAAACTAACTACAAGGTGCAATACTGTGTCAAGTAGGAAGTGATAAAAACCACACCAAGGGTTAAAAATTTTCCTCATCTATCTATTTAAGGCCTCTGACGAAGTTGTATTTCTGGGACATTTTTGAAATTTTCTTTTCTGGATTCCACACATGTTCTCTAGTTTGGTTCTCTTCTCTTCATATTTAAACATACAGCAGGTCTGCTGAAGTCAAACCAGCTCTTTCAGTTCAATTTCATTTTTATCTCCAGTACATTACATTTTTGAGATATACTGCTATTTAACAAAACTTTGATTTTTCTCATTATATAAAGAGTTAAAATGCAATAAAACATTCAATTTGTTGCAAAAACACTGCTCGATGTATCAAAATGGTGTTGGAGATAAAATGAGTTCCAGAGTGATCTGATACACAGCTTCATCACATCATTGCTGAAATGTTAATTAGCTGCTGTACAAGGTAATTTGGGGGTGTTAGGGAATAATACACAGAAATGCAGGCTGTAAACAAATTGCACAATTCAAAGTGAAATGGCTTAACTCTAGAAGCAAACCGAGAATTTGGGCTCAAGGAAAAATTGTGAGGTGAAAACAGAGTAACAAAGATGTTTTCTTTAATCAAAAATGAGAATAAGAAACTTCCCCAAGCAGGAAGTTGATGTTTCAAATTGCTGTTGTTTTGGCATCATTTATAACCATTTACCAACTGGCTTTTGAGAGTAAATCAGTTTATCTTTTGTTTGTAATTCTTGTGAGGGAAATTTAACTTCTTTTCTTTAATCTATCATTTCTAATTACCTTCAAGATTAACTCTAAACATCTTAAATCCTGTTTTGCTACACTTTATAGATTCTGGGATTGTCTTGTCACTACTCTTGTCATCTATAATTCTAAAAATTCTATTTGCAATCTGTAGGACCTGGAATGGTAAACACAGCCCGAAATAAAATGTATTGACAAGTGAAAATAAGTTCTTTGATCTTAGTGGGAAAAACAGAAATAAAGTCATACACCCCTGAATTCCACTGCTTTCACATTCTAAGGCTTTGAAGTTTTTCTTTCCTTTGCTATGTATACTTTGATTCGTAGTTTGTGTTTTATTTTTACCTGGTAGAGTTGGTTGATATGCTTAGAGTTGAAAAGTCAGGGATATTTTTAATAAAGATAAATTAATAAAGACAGGTAATTGTTTGTTTCTGTAAGGCTGAATGCAAAGGCCATAGAGAGCTCCACTCTATTCTATCCACTTGCCACATACTCCTACTGTATAGACCAGTGCTTTTCAAACTTCCCTGTGCATAGAAACCACCTGACAATCTCATTAAAAGGAAAGCCCTAACTTAGTAGGTCTGGAGACCTTAAATTCTGTTTTTCTAACAAGTTTCCAGGTAGTGCTCTGGGGACCACACTTTGAGCTGTAAGGATAAATAAGATGGTGGGAAGGCCAGACATATTCTAAATATTCTACCTTAATACCTTCACTATATTAGGCATCTTGTCTACCATTAACCCCCGTAATAGCTCTAGAAAGTGATATTATCCCTAACATGTGGGATAATAGACACAGATACAGCAATTTAGAATAACAAACTGATCTCTCTGCTCAATAAGCAAGATGTGCGTTGTGAAATTACCTTATCTCTGAAGGTCTTAGTTTTTATTTTGTAGAAACAGAATAAAGTCTGTACCTCACAGGGATGTTAGAAGGGGTTGGGATATATTTAGAACATCTAGTCCAGTACTTGACCCAAGTAAGCCCTTAAAAAGTTATCTACTGTTTTTGTTATAACTCCAACTCAAGCAGTTTATTTTGCTAATCAACCAAGAAGAAAACTTAAGTGCTTGTATTTCATATTTAGTGTTAGCCATTAAGAGATGATATAAATTGAATTATAGGTGTAATGGACAAATTTGTTCCTCCGTTGGCCTGATTGGTTAAGATACTTAATCATATAATATCACCCTCTCTCTTTAAATAATGAATCTTGGTAATAACCATTCATTGCAAATTATGAGTGTATTGACTTCCTCATAGTTTTCATTAGTCAGCACTGAGGCATACTGAGTGTATGTTTTTTTTCTCAGCATGGAAAAGTACAAGTCAAGTAGTGCACCCTAGTACGCCAATCATTTAGTAATTTCAAGATTGCTAATTAGCATCATGTTGAAGTGGTAATATTATCATGGCATAATGCATTAAGTTATGTTAATGAGTCCTTATTTTATCTTATAAAAGAATCATAAATTTCTCCTAGAAGTAAAAAGAATGAAAGAACCAACTGGAAGCTTTTAATAAAGTGTTAATACATTGAAATGTGTAATTAACTTGTAATCATATTGCAATCCTTCACTTTAAAGGAAATGATATAAAAAACAAAATTACATATTTATAAAAGATAAATTCTTTCTTTTTAAGCATAACTGACATTTCAATAACTGAAATGGGAATTGTCATAGAAGTATAAAAAGTGCTGTCTACCCTCAAGGAGAAAAAATTTCACACACAAGTAAGTAAAGACTAGCATTGTCTAAGTCTTATGAAAATAACTACATGCAAATTAAGAATTCAAAAGTAGGAGAAGCAAATTGGATAGGAGTAAATATAGAAATGATGGGTGAGATGATCTCAGGTTTGAAGTATGAGGTACAGGTAGATGGAGTATAGAAACAAAACACAACCACTTAGAAGATAGCATCTCTTTTTCTTTTTTGGAAGAGCATGGGACTAAGCATCAGAAAACCTGAACTGAAAGTTCGTGCTAGTGGTACACCTTTCATCACATTTTCTCATTTGTGAAACGACAGATTTATAAAAGATGCTTTTTTCACTACTCAATAGTTCTTCAATTCTGCAGTTCAAGGCCTAGCTCTCTAGGAAACAGAAGGGAGTGTGCAGACCACATATGTTTGCAGCTAGTAGGAGATAGGATTGTATACAGAACATAGGCCAAACGCTGACAGCCTTCTGTATCTACTATTGAGATAGGACCAGTACCTGCTGTTGAGGATGGCAGTAAGAGAGGGCAGCTCAAAAGAGGTCAAGATTAAGAAGTAGTTTCAGACAAAGAAGCCAATAAATATCAAAAGAATAAATAAGTCAAATATATGAGTAACATGGAGATTGACATGGATTATCAGCTCAAAATCATGTGTCCTAAGCATCCAAACAGTTGAGCTGGGCTCCATGTGGAAGTGTCAGAGCAGTGCAGAAAAGGTTAGGTGTCCAGAGTTAGTCCGGGAAACTCAACACAGTAAGAGTCAGTACTAATAAGATAAGGGAACATCAACTAAGCGAAAAGCCTATGGTTGAGAAGTCTTAAGAATCCAGGCATGGAACCAATGACCAAGGTACTGTTCTGGGTTTAATCTACTAAGAGCCACAAAACTAACCTTAATTTTTGACTAAATTCTTCTGAATTAGAGTACCTTCTGTAAGCTTTTCTCCAAGTCTTGAACTGGGAGTGGGGAGCTTTCAAATTAGCACAGCTCACGCTCTTGGAAAGAAGCTATCCATTTGGAGGGATTTTAAAAAGAGTAATATTCCTGGTCTTTTCCTCCACCCTTCATTTTCTTTTCTTCTATGGATGAAGAGTGACTTATCTGATTGGTAATTTGAGCTTCTTTCTTGCTTTTAATTTTATAATCTGATAAGCTTTCTGGACCACTCTCTCTCATCCAGTAAGGAGTCTGCCCCTGCAAGGATGGCCTGTGGCTGTCCAGCTTAGTCATTCAGTGGGATTTAAATACTAACTCCAGGGTAAGGTATGAAGAAGCCCTGGTGTCTGCATATCAAGTCATAATCCATAATCCAGGCAACCCTCACTATCACACTCTTTTGTCCATATTTCATTTGCTTCTGAAGTCTGAGAGGGAAAAAAAAAAAAAGGCTGTCATTATTGTGCCTTGAACTAACACAGAGGGTCAGAGGGTCAGATTGTCAAATGTAAAGCATAAAATCAGACAGTTTACCTATTGTCAAATGTTACCAGTAGTTTCAAGAAAACAAGCAATCAACAAACATGAACCCCCCAAAAAAAGGTTTGTGGGGGAAGTCTAGGACATTCTAGGTGGCTCCCCGGGTTTTTCTTTTGTGTATTAGACTTGCATACCAGCTCAGAGTAATAGATGCAATTATTTCTAGAAAGGTTTGCAGATCACCTCATCGAGCAGAGGTTTTTAGGTTATGAAACATCTGTATCTTACAGTCAGATTGTTACAGGGCTTATGTGACATTTTCCTGAAGGAGCTGTGCTTCAAAAAACCCACAGATTCTAGGTTTGTCTACCATAAACAAACCAAACCAGGGACATGTTAATAAGTATTCTAAGAACTCTCCTCCTAGTAAATATTATTGGATTATTTACCAGGAAATGCTTTATCAGCATGTTTGCAAGAAGGATAATCCAGATCACTTACTTTCTTTCCCTGAGTATGTCTCTTGGTAATCAAAGAGAGAGAGATGAATCACAAGCCACTGCTTTAACACCTTCCTCCCCAGACCCACTGAATCCCCACAGAGTAGAACAGAGAAGTACATATATGAGCAGAAATAGTGTAGCTTCTGACATTAAATGAAATAATTATTATTATTCGTTATGAGCAGAGATAATATAAGAAAACATTCATCTTGGAAAGAACCTAGAAAGATACTATAGAAAAGTTTTGGGGTGAGTAAATGGGGATAGATTAACCAGTCAGAAGGCATGAGATAGTGAGTTTTGTGATACTAACAATGACAAAGGGGAAGAAGGTGTTTTAAAGAAAGAAATAGTGGAAGTTGATAACTTCAAAATTAAAAATAGAATAAAGGTAAGGGCAAGAGTTTCCCCTACAACTAACTTCTAGTGAAGGAGATGACACTGAAAGTGGTAAAATTAAAATAAATAGCACATTTGCAGAGTAGGTCAAAGTCATAAAAAAGAGATAATCTGAATTTAACTGATGCTTGAGAAGATACGACAGTCATCCAAAAGGAAGTATGCCAGATAGATGTGTTAGAAAAAAGCAAGATTGGGGAACATGAGAAAATGGGGGAATGAGAAAAATCTAATAGTTCATTCAGTTTACAAATATGCATTGAACATAATACTCTGTGTTATATTTGTAGGCTTGGGGATGTAGATGTCAAATAGCTACAAAGAAAAACAAACAAGCAAACACAAATCCCTGCCCTTCATTATTCAATTCTCATGTGCCTCTCTTACCTGAGCTCATACTACTCCTAGACTCTGACCTCAGTGATAAAATCATATTCTGAATTTTATCTTCCTACAGTGAGCTTCCTTCCTCATCACTCACCATGAGATCATGTCAGGAAATATCTCTTCTTGAACATTTTTACCCTCTGTAGTATATGCAGTCAGTGCTCTGCCTTTATTCCCCCATACTTACCTCTTCAGTGCATGTCAGTCTGATTCCCAGCTGCAAACATGATGGCTTTTATAATATATTTATCTTCTAAATAATCCCTGAGGGCTTCCTTTCACTGCTGAAGCCCACTTTGCCAACCCCTGTGGCAGTCACAAAGTCATGTGGCATAATGCCTGTTAGGAGCCCTCCTCAATCAGTGACTGGTAGTCAGTCGTCAGTGTATGCATACTCCACTTCCCTCACCTCTGACGTTGGATATCTTTGAGGGACTTGATCTATACTGCAGACGTTCTCCAACAAGATTACAATTCTGTCCCCCAGAGTGGTAGCTGGCTTTCTAAGCCTTCATGAGCCACCTTTTTCCTTCTTGCCTTAGTGAGAATTGCTGTAGGCAAGGATAACAGAACACAACCTTTCCTATCCAAAATATCATTTACTGACTGTGGTTAACTATGAGTATGTTTAGAGATTATTAGTTGCCAATCTTTCCTTGAGAAAAGAAAAGAAAAAAAAAAACCTACGAATTTTAGCTGCTGAAAGCTATTGCAATCTATGATTGGGCAATGTGAAAATAAGTTAGGATCTTGGCAGTTTCCATCATAAATGTTCCCCTACAGGCATCACACTACACTGGCCACTAATTGGCACTTAGCATTCACTTTGAGAGTTTCAAGAACTAAATCGTAGAAGCAGGCGTTGTGTTAAGGATGTCAAGAAGCCATGACATGACACTGCTCACATCAAGTTGAGGAGTGAAACTACTTGCCTTCACTGGTGTGATCACACTCATATGGGTTGTTTCAAAATGTCCATTGTGCTTCTGGAGGAGCTGATGAATCTGACAAAGGGAGAGCTCCTTACAGGGAAATGAGAAGTTAATGTCAGAGGCGAATGTTAGATTCTTTTGTTCACTCTTTTCACTGTAAGGGTTCTCAAAAGATAGTTAATGATCTATACATGCACTTGACATCCTGCTGTGCAAGTTAATTTTGAACCTATAATCAAGGTAGAATTTTATCTTTGGAAAAGATTATGGACATTTTCATATATTCTGTCTTGATATCAATCATAGCCTTTACAGTTGTTTTGATAAGAATCTAACATTATCAAATCACTATCCTAAACTTCTCAAAATGTAATGAATATACACTGAAATTTCAAATAAACTTGCTTGCCAGACATAACCAAGAGGAAATAAGTCATTAGATTTCATATTACGTAGAAATGTCAGCTTGCTAGCCAGTTTCATCCACTGATGCATTCCGTCAGTCATTCACTCTGGGCACTAGAAATTGAGCAGTTACTGAAACATACATTACCAAAACACCTGCTTTCATGGAGATCAACTTTAGAGAAGAAACTGGCAGTTAAAAAATGTTTTTAAAAAATAATATAGATGTTAGCAAGTGCTACAGATAAAAAATATATACATCAAGGAAATGTGACAGGACAGGATGAGGTGGATTTAGGGGAATGGCTATTTTAAATAAGGTAGTCAGGGAAACACTCATCAGGATGATTGAGCAAAAGCAGGAAGCAGGTGGAGAGAGTGAGCAATGCCAGTATCTGCCTTAAGAGCATATCCAGCAGAGGGAACAATGCAAAGAATGCAAAAGCCCTAAGGTACAACTGTTTCCGCAGAGCAATTAAGTCAGTGCCAGGTGGAGAGGAATGCACGTGAAGAGGAGTAATGGTGATGTGGTGACTGATGTAGCAATGGGCCTGATGGTATAGGGCCCTGAGAGCCATGCCAGGGTCTTTGTTTCTCATTGTGAGCTATGTGAGAAACCACTAGAGGATTCTGAGCAAGGGAATGACATGAATTGACTTATATTTTAGTACCATCAATCTGGCTAACATGTTAAGATAAAAATGGAGTGTATTTGTCAGATTAGGCAAATGGCTGTTAAAAAACAAAATAACCTTCCAGTCACAGTGGCTTAAAATAATAATAGTTGATTTACTTTTTTCTTGTTCATAGAACTATATGAATGTGAGTGTTTGGTAGAGGAGGGCTCTGATCCAAGTCCAGTGAGAGATTCAGACTCATTTATCTTGTAGCTCCCTTAGAGTCCCAGCCCCAGGGTGTCTGCTACATCCTTCCACCTCCCTGCCAGTCAGGGGAAAAGAGAGGGAGAACCTCTGAGAACCGGTGGATATTATTTCCAACAATAATTCACTGGCCAGAACTCCATCACATGCAAAGTAGGCTAGGAAATGCTGTCTAAATCTGTGTTCAAGAGGAAAGGAAGTGGGTTTTGGAGAACAAATTATAGTCTCTGCTATAAGGGACCATGGCAGAAACAGGGACACTAGTTAGGAAGTTGCTTTTGTCCAACAGAGAGTTGATGGAAAAGAAAAATACCATATGATATCATTTATATGTGGTATCTAAAAAAAGGAAAAAGAAGACACTAGTGAACTTATCTACAAACCATAAACAGACTCACAGATATAGTAAACAAACTTTCTGTGTGACTTCGGGTTAGTCTTTTTTTTTTTTTTTTTTATTGAAGTATAGTCAATTTACAATGTTGTGTCAATTTCTGGTGTACAGCATTATGTTTCAGTCACACATATACATACATAAATTCATTTTCATATTTTATTATAGGTTATTATAAGATATTGAATATAGTTCCCTATACTATACAGAAGAAACTTGTGTATCTATTTTATATATAGTAGTTAGTATCTACAAATCTCAAACTCCTAATTTATATCTTCCCACCCCCTTTCTCCCCCTGATAACCATAAGTTTGTTTTCTATGTCTGTGAGTCTTTTTCTGTTTTGTAAATAAGTTCATTTGTGTCTTTTTTTTTAAGATTCCATATAGAGTGATATCATATGGTATTTTTCTTTCTCTTTCTGGCTTACTTCACTTAGAATGACAGTCTCCAGGTCCATCCATTTTGCTACAAATGGCATTATTTTATTCTTTTGTGTGGTTGAGTAGTATTCCTTTGTATAAATATACCACAGCTTCTTTATCCAACTCCTCTGTTGATGGACATTTGTTTCCATATCTTGGCTATTGTAAATAGTGCTGCTATGAACATTGGGGTGCATGTATCATTTCAAATTAGAGTTCCCTCTGGATATATACCCAGGAGTGGGATTGTTGGATCATATAGTAAGTCTAATTTTAGTTTTTTGAGGAATCTCCATACCGTTTTCCATAATGGCTGCACCAAATTACATTCCTACCAGAAGTGTAGGAGGGTTCCCTTTTCTCCACACCCTCTCCAGCATTTGTCATTTGTGGACTTTTGAATGATGACCATTCTGATTGGTGTGAGGTGATACTTAATTGTAATTTTGATTTGCATTGCTCTGATAATCAGCAATATTGAGCATTTTTTCATGTGCCTATTGGCCATTTGTATGTCTTCATTGGAGAATTGCTTGTTTGAGTCTTCTACCCATTTTTGGGTTGGGTTGTTTTTTGTTTTTGTTTGTTTGTTTTTAAGCTGTATGAGCTGTTTATATATTCTGGAAATTAAGCCCTTGCCAGTAGCATCATTTGCAAATGTTTTCTCCTCCATAGATTGTCGTTTTGTTTTGCTTATGGTTTTCTTTTCTATTCAAAAGCTTATGGGTTTAATTAAGTCCCCTTTGTTTATTCTTGTTTTTATTTCTATTGCCTGGGTAGATTGCCCTAGGAGAACACTGCTAAGATTTACATAAATTTTACATATTCCAGAATTTCATTGTTGAACATTTACAGAGCCATTGGGGTTGAGTATAACATGCTGGATTACTGATAAAAATTGTCCAGAAGATAAATAGAACATGTGAAGATGACTACTGATATACCTGTAAATGATTTTTTACATTCCTCAACTATAATACCTATAAAGATATAAAATAAGCTCATTTTATGGGATAAATTCTTAACAGTGTTAAATTAATATTCTTGGCATATGAAAAATCTAATTTTGGAAGTATTAGTATAGAGTTTTTTTAATTAGAAAGCATGAGATATATATACATCAGAACCTCAATAATTATCTCAACATAGAGATCCCACAAAACATCAATCTCAAAGCTTTAAAAATTTCATCATTGATTTCTGGTTTTAGTTTACTATTTTTTATTATTATTTTAGAATATTAAAAATTTACTCTATGAAAATATAGCACTTGTAATTCTGTTCACTAATTATTTCATTTTTAGGTTTATGGTAGGGTTATGTTTTTTAGCATGTGCCACGTCTGGTCATATTTCACTGGCTGTGGACAATTCTCTGAGTTCACATTCCCTCTGACACAAAAATCAGCCTTGTTATTGAGTATGACTGTTCTGCCTATATTGGTCTTTGTGAACTTACAGGACAAGCAAGAAGTAAAACTTTGTTGATTTAAACCACTGTGGTTTTGGAATTATTTGTTACTGCAACATAACCAATCATATTCTGCTCATTACAGAAAAGCCAGTTCTTGTTTATATTTGAATATATACTATTTGCTTTTCTAATTAGTCCTAGGAGCAATTTATGCCAAATAATTAATGAACAGTTCTGATTTCAAATTCATTTCATTTCTTTTTTCTATAATCTGAGTGGAAAAAGATAGCTTGGTTAAGTTGCCCCCCTGTGACTTTTTCTCCAGCAAGTTAATTTTATAGCTACTTATTTTATAATGTAAGTTTAATTGCTTTCATTCATTTTAGAATTAAAAATGTGCCCTTTGCATAGAAATATTTTATTTGCAGAAGAAATACTGGTTAAGTAATGAATGTGAACTTACTGTTTTATTTTTTCAACTCTTTCTTCTGTATGTGCCATTTATTTTTAATTTTATAGATATCCACAAGTTTATCAGGAATTCTTTATAAACACATCTCTTACTGATTAATCGATGGGAATATTCCAGGCATTTATTATTTAAGGGAGCATATTCTGCCACATTATTTATGGAAAATTTGTTTTGACACCATGTTACAGTGTGTACTCATTTGATATATCTGCATAGTCCTTAAAACATTAAATATAATTGGAATTTATATTAATATATTTGAATTTCAAATGCATTTGGAATATCTTGCTTTTTAGGGCAATATTACTATGAATTCTTTTAGAAAATCAAGATTTATTTAGTCCTTATTAATAATTTAAATTTTATAAAATGACTCTCTTTACAGTGAAAAAATCAGCATCATATTTATTCCCAAATTAAGTTTAACATCAGTATTAAATTTAATATCTATTAAATCAGAGTTGTAGATGTAAAATAATTTATAACTATAAATTATTTCCAGTACTTTCTCCTGAATATGAGCTGAGAATGATAAAATAATCAGTAAAACCACAATTCTAAAATTTAAACATTTGATTCCAGGAATATAAAATCTAGGATAGAGGCTGTATTAGTTGAGTAAAGTTTGTGTAACAAAGAAGCTATAAACAAGATTGATATCATGGGAAACTTGAAGGTTCTGTTAAGAGTAATAACCTAAAGGAACAGCAGTCCATTACCAAAAAGGGGCAAGTCCTGGCCAAGTGTAAGGTCAGGGCCAAACTACTTTTTGAGAAGTCAATTTTAAGTCCTTTGGAAAAGACAGTGGCATAAGCACCAGCCTTCAATATCTGCCTACCTCTTGTTACACTGACTGAAATGACAGAATGAAAATAATAAATATGGGAAGGAAAACTCATGTCAGCATGGAGTAAAATGCCACAGACTTTTATTGTATATGGGATGTATAGACTACTTAAAATGGAAATAACAAGGGTAACTTACTATCCTCCTTAATGAGAAAGCTGTGGAAAAATCAATAAGCTAAAAGAAAGAGTAACTGTTGTCCCGGTATCCAAGAGTGTGCAGTTAGAGATGGAACCTGAAGGTGAGCATGGACTGTGGACTAAACAAGGGCTAATCACTTGGAACACATTTTTTTCACTATCATGTATTTATAACACTCTAATCATACCCATCAGTGATTGCCGAGTCAATATATAACATTTTCAAAAAAATTGAAACAGAAAGTAAGGACTTTTTGAACATTTTAAAAGGCTTCTCAAAATTATACCATACCATGATACGAGTTTTAAAAGATTGGGGGAGTTTAGGTATACCACAGGAGGTACTGAGTGTTAAGCCATTCTAACACTGATTTGGCCCCATAACTTTTATTAATATAGTAATCAAAAGAAGTAAAATTTAATAAATGCTTATTAAGAAGAAAGCTTATTACTTTTTATTAAAGGTAAAGGGTTAAGAACACAATAAAAATCTGAGCAAAATCAGTATGATATAAGTGCATAGCTACAGGCACTATTTTAAATAGGATATGTATAATATATATAATTACATATATTTGCTTATATTGTCATCACAGTTCTATTTATTATTATTTTTCCATTTTAAAAATCAAGGAATGTGTCTATAAGAAGCCCCTTTTAAATATGAAGACACATATAAATTATAACCAAATGGATAGATAATAATATACCATGCTAGCACTAAACAAAAGAAAGTAGGAGTAGCTATATTAATTTTAGACAGAGCAGACTTCAAAGTAAGAAGAATTATAAGGGCTAGAGAAGGACATAACATAATGATAAGGGGGTCAATTCCCCAAGAAGGCATAATGATTCTTAACATGTATGCACAGAACAACAAAGCATCAACTACATGATGCAAAACTGATAGAACTGCAAAGAAAATTAGATGAATCCAGTATTGCATTTGGAGACATCAGCACTCCTCTATCAAAAATTGACAGATCTATCAGGGAGAAAATCAGAAAGTACATAGTTGAACCCAACAATACCATCTGTCAACTGGATATAATTGACATCTATAGATCATTTCATCCAACAACAGCAGAATTCATATTTTTCACAAGTTCATATTGAACACTTACCAAGATAGATTATATTCTGGGCCACAAAAATACATCTTAACAAATTTAAAGGAGTAGAAACCAACAGTGTCTGTTCTTAGAACACAATGGAATTAAACTAGAAATCAGTAACAGAAATACATCTTAAAAATCCCCAAATATGTGGATATTAAACAATATATTTCTAAATAACATATGGGTCAATGAAGAAATCTCAAGAGAAATTGAAAAATAGTTTGAACTAAATGAAAAAAACAATCCAACTTATCACAAATGATGAGATGCAGTAAAAGCAATGCTTAGAGGAAAATTTATACCACTGAATACATGTATTAGAAAAGAAGAAATACCTAAAATCAATACTTTAAGTTTCTACCTTAGGAAACTAGAAAAAGAAGAGTAAATCAAATAAAAGTAAGCAAAAAATAAAAACAATAATTAGAAAAAATGAAATTAAAAATAGGAAATCAATAGGAAAAAATAAAAACAAAAAACAAAACTGGTTCTTTGAAAAGATCAATAAAATCAATAAGCTTCTAGACAATGTAACTAAGAAAAAAACACTGAGGACACAAATTATTAAAATCAGAAAAAAAAAGAGGGGGCAATCATTACTACATGAAACAGGGGTCCCATTACACTAAAAGGATAATAGAGGAATACTATAAACCACTTTATGCCCACAAAGTTGATAGCCCTGATGAAATGGGCCAATTATTTGAAAGACACAATATGCCAAATCATACAAGAAATAGATGATCTGAATAGATCTGTATCTATTAAAGAAAGTGAATCAATAATACCTTCCAAAACATAGAGCAGCAGTCCTGGATGGGTTCACTGGTGAGTTCTATCAAACATTTAAGGAATAAAATTTACTAATTCTCTACATCTCTCAGAGAATAGAAGCAGAGGGGACACTTCCTAACTCCTTCTATGAGGCCAGCATTACCCTAGTACCAAAAACAAAGATCTTATAAGAAAGAAAACTACAGATCAATATCTCTTGTGAAATAGATGCAAAAATTGTCAACAAAATATTAGCAAGTCAAACCTAAAAATGTATCAAAAAAATTACACCACAACCAATCAGATTTGTTCCAGAGATCAAGTGTGGTTCAACATTCAAAAATCAATGTAAGCATCATATCTACAGTCTGAAGAAGAAATATCTTATGATCATATCAATAAATGCAGAAAAAGCAATTGACAGAATGTAACAGTTCTTGACAAAAACTTCCAGTAAACAAGAAATGGAGGGAAACTTTCTCAACTTGATAAAGACTATACAAAACCTATAGCTAATACCATGCTTCATGGTCAGAAACTTAAAGTTTTCCCACTAAGGTAAGGTACAAGGCAAGGATGTCCCTGTTCACCCTCCCTACTCCTTTTCAATGTCATAGTGGAGGTCCAAGGTAATGAAAAAAAAAGAAAGGAAAGGAAATAAGATGTATATACTGAGAAAGAATACATAAAATTCTCTTTGTTCATAGACGACATGATTATCTACGTAGAATATCTGAAAGAATTGACACCCTCCCAAAACAAACCTCCTGGAACTAATAAGCAATTATAGCAAAGGATACAGGTTAACATACAAAGCCAATTGTTTTACTATATCCCAACAATCAACAATGAACAAGTGAAATTTGAAATAAAAAATACAATGTAATTTGTATTACAATCCAACTAAATTAAATACTTCGGTATAAATTTATCAAAATATGTGCAAGATCTATATGAGGAAAACAACAAAACTGATGAATGAAATAAAAGAGGAACTAAACAAATGGAGAGATACTCTGTGTTTGTGGATAAGATTGCTGAACATCATCAAGGTGTCTGTTCTTCCCAAAGTGGTCTATAGATTCAATGCAATCCCAATAAAAATCCTAGCAAGTTACTTTATGGATATTGACAAACTGATTCTAAAGTTTATATGGAGAAGCAAGTGACTCAGAATAGCCAGCAGACTATTGACGAAGAACAAAGTTGGAGGATGAATGCTACCTACCTCCAAGATTTACTGAAAAGCTGCAGCAATCAAGATGATGTGATTTTGGTAAAATGATAGACAAAAAGGTCAATGAAACAGAACAGGCCATTAAGAGACCTCCATAAATACAGTCAACTGATCTTTAACAAAGGAGTAAGTCAATACAATGGAGCAAAATAATCTCTTCAGCAAATGGTGCTGAAACAACTGGACATCTACATGGCAAAAAAAAAAAAAAACAAAACCCACAACCCCAAATAGTGACATAGATTACACCCTTTACAAATATTAACTCAAAGGTGATTATAGACCTAAATATAAAATGCAAAACCATAGAACTCCTAGAAGATAACATAGGACAAAACCTAGATGACCTTGGGTATGGTGATGCAATTTTAGATGCAGCACCAAAGACATGATCCATGAAAGAAATAAGTGATAAGCTGAATGTCATTAAAATTGCTCCATATTATATATCATCAGGGAAACTTAAGACAACAATGAGATACCACTGCATACCTATTAGAATGGCCAGAATTCAGAACACTGACAACACCAAATGGTGGTGGGGATGTGGAGCAACAGGATGTTTCATACATTGGTAGTGGGAATAAAAAAAATGGTACAGCCACTTTAGAAGACAGTTTGGTGGTTTCTTAAAAAGAAAGCATACTCTTAACAAATTATTCAGCAATTACACTCTTTGGTATTTACCCAGAGGAATTGAAAACTTATATCCAGACCAAAAAAAAACCAAAAAACTTATACACAGATATTTACAGCAGCCTTTTTCAAGAATTGCCAAAATTGGACGCAAGTAAGATGTCTTTTAGTAGGTGGACAGATAAACAGACTGCAGTACATGGAGGTAATGGATTATTATTTAGCATTAAAACATCTCAGACTATCAAGTCATGAAAAGACATGGAGAAACTTTATATGCATAATGCTAAGTGAAAGAAGCCAATCTGAAAGACTACATAGTGTAAGATTCCAACTATAAGATACTCTGGAAGAGGCAAAACTATGAAGACAAAAAATGATCAGTGGTTGTCAGGAGCAGGAATAGGGAAAGACAGATGAATAGGCAGATTACAGAGGATTTGTAGGGCAGTGAAAATACTCTGTGTGATATTACAGTGGTGGGTATATGTCATTATTCATTAGTCCAAACCCAGAGAATGGATGGCACCACGTGTGAACCCTAAGTAAACCTTGGATTTTAGGTGATTATGATGGGTGAATGTAGGTTCATCCTTGGTAAAAAAATGTACCATTCTGGTGAGTGATGCTGATTGACTGGAGACACTGCATATGTGGGACAGGAGGTATATGGAAATCACTGTACTTTCTTTTCAGTTTTGTTGTAAACCTCAAACTGCTCTAAAAATAGTTTTTATTTAAAAAAAAATCAAGGGATTTGGGTACAGAAAGATGGAGTAATATACCCACAGCTCTATGTTGGAATTTGGATTAAACCTAATGTTTTGCTTTGCTTTTTCCTTCAGGAGTCTGTGAGTACACTCTATTGCCTTTAAAAATAGAATCAAGTTCAATCATATCTGTTGGACCATAATTCTAAATGAGATAACCTTACCTATTGAAAGATGCAGAAAAAAATAGAGTAAACTATCAGCTATAACAAAATTATGTAAAAAGATTATAAATTAAAAGTTAGTCAAATATATATTAATCAAACGCAAAGTAAGAAAACAGAGATTATAATATTGATTTCAGGTTAACAAAGAATTAAAAATAAAATAAAATTGAACATTTGTAATATAGTCATTTTTATTGCAGTATAAAATCCCTAAATATTCAGCTACAATTGTTATGAGAATGTGCCAAATAGTTCAATAGGTATTTTAAAATCTGCTTTATATATTTAGAAGTTATGTTAATTAATTTCATTCATATTTGGAATTGTATGTACCTGATGAACTAACCTTTATTATTTTGAAGTTACTCTGTTTAAGGCTTTTTTCCTTAACAATCTCTTTTGTCTGATATTAATAAAGTTATACTAGCTCTCTTTGTATTGGCATGGTATATCTGTTTTCATTCTTCTTGTATAATTGTATTTTGAAGTCTTTTGTGTCTTATAGCTTTAGTTTTTAAGTCTAGTCCTCAATATTTTTCTAAATGGAGCATTACATTCATTTATTTACATATCATATAATACTGATGTGCTTGGGTTTAAATCTGCCATGGTCTTGTATTTGCTGTTTATTCTGCATGTTCAATGTTTCTTTTACTCTCCTTTCTTGGCTTCCTTTTTATTATAAAAGAGTATTTTCAATTATACTTTTTTTTCTAAAATACAAGTTTGGGACATACATATTGCTTAGAACATTTGGGGGATTACTCTAGAGATTTGGTGTTACATGAAGTACTTACAGCCTAATATTAATAATTTTATCCTCCCTCTTAAAAATACAAGAATGTTAAAATACTTTAGTTTCATTTGCACCCCTTCTTACGTATATGTTATTGTTGTTGCATATTTTAATTTTATTGTTATTATGATAACCTAACAAGAAATTATTGCTATTGCTTTATTCAATTAATAGTGTTTAGATTTACTCATTGTATTTACCACATCCACTGATCACCTCATTTGAAATTGCAAATACTTCCACATATACATTCTTGCTTCTCCTTACATTGATCTATTTAATTCTATAATAGTTACCAGTTTCTAACATGCCACATGATTGTCGTGGTTGGTATGGATTTCTTTTACTTATTTTACTTTTGAAGGTTCATTAGATTTCTTAAATCCATGGATCGTCTATCATCAGTTCTGAAAAGTTCTCTGCCATAGTCTCTTCAAATACTGTTCTCTCCCCTTTACCTTTTTAAAACTGATTAGCGATGTGTTGGACCTCATTCTTTATATATTTTCTCTGCTTCTGCTGACTCTTACTCCTGCTGGTTCTCCTTGACAGTGAGTTTCTTCTTGTATGCTTAGTTAAGTTTTACTGTGAGCTGCTCTTTTTCCTTGGAAAATTATTTGTTTATTATTAGGAATTTTTAAGGTTAAATTAATGTATATTCTTTCAGAGGGAGTATGCTTTTGCAACCTAAAGGGCACTACCTGTCTGAGAGCAGTTTATGCTAAATTTCTGGCTAGAGATCTTTTTTGGTCTTCCTGGTGATGTGAAATTGGATTGCACATCGATACTAGTGATAGTCCGGGGATCTTACCCATCTGCTTTGCTCTGTGTCAATCAAGGCATATTTTCTCAGCCCCCATGGGATTGCACTGAAGTCGGGTACATTTATTTCTGGGTCATCTGTGCCCTCTGAGGATACAGCTTCGTTGTTAAGAATTCGATTTTCCACCTTGGTTGGAAATTGAATTTTGCTTTCTTTCTCTCTTCCCACCCCAAGCTCATTCTCAACCCTCCCTTCTCAGGCAACCTGTGATCATATAATCTTGAGTTCCCCAAGCTTGAAAACAACTCAGACAAATAAGCTTTAATGCTTTGCCAGCTTCCCTGGATCTCTGTCTTTATTTTTTTGTTAGGTCTTTGATGAGATGTTTATATGTGCAAGCACAAAATAACATATTATCAGCATGTTGAATAGTTTTCATTTTCAGCTAGAGATTCCATCTGACAACTTAATCAGTCATAGTATCTGTTTCAGTTCTCTTAGAAATAACTTCAAATCAATGGGGAATATTAGGGACTGTTTAATGAATAAAACATATGGGAGAATTGGTTAACAATAATTAGAAGTGTGAAGGAAGACTATGGAAGAGGAGAAGGATTGACACCTATGTAATTTGAATTTAGTGAATTTTCACTCTATGACTTGATATACTTTTTATTATACTTATTAATATTTTTGGTTATTAATAATAGTTGAGATAAGATTCTGGCATTCATAGGCTTTCAGACACAAGTTTGTGCTTACTCAAAAAGCCATTTTTGCCCATTTAAAAATTTTTATAATCCTTACTGAATTTTTTTTTATATTACATAATATAAATAGACCTTTCTTCACTCAAAGATCAAATAAAATTTTACCTATTTTTTTAAAAACCTATTGTTGGTTTCACTTTCTTAATCTCTATTTTTTAGAGGTTTAAGGATTAACATTTTATTTTTTTTCCCAAAGAGTTTGCCAGCTGTTACTTATTAACCAATTATAATTTATTAAATACAAATATTATGTCACTATTTTAGGATTCTACCTATATGATAAATTCATTTGCCCTTTTTATGGCCTCTCCATTTTTTATTCCATAATTATTTCCTATTATTAAATATTATTCTAAATTTACACATTTAAGTTACAGATATTTAAAGATATTTACAGTATTTAAAGATAAAGCTTATCTTTGTTTTCCCATAACTGTATTTATAAATAGTTTTGAATTGAACCTATATTTTTTCACTTAATTATTATTATTATTATTTTTTGTTCATGGTAGTTTATTCAAATGCCAAATCTATTAGATTATCCTTTAATAATCAGTTTTAAAAAGAGACATCCTTTTGGTCAAGGGAGACATTTTCTTGATGTAACTACATCAAGAATGGGGTATAAGAGAAGTCATCTGAAATGGTAAACTTAGCAAGTCTGTGTACCTTAAGTTTGAAAGTGAAGTTCATGCATTTTCTCTAGTTTATGTATTCACTTACATAAAGTCAATAGGTATGATTTCTTTATGTCTTGATTTCTCATACAGTTGATTCATGCTCTGATTCTAACAAAGAGGGTATAGATATGCTTGGTTGAAGTGAACTAACCAGTATTTAATTGACTTAGTTGCTCATAACAAATGCTTTTTTATTTTCCTATGACCATTGGACCTGGAGAAAAAAAAAATTACTGAAATTTTGAGCCCTGGTTATTTTCCTTGAAAATTATACATATAGGCATTACTTGAAACAAAATATGTATTTCCCATTATAGTGTATTCATTAAGGCACTGAAGTCTTCTGGAATATTTCATTATTTATGTAGATGTCATATATGTAAGTCCATCTGAATTTGAGGAGTTCTGAAATTACTGAGAATACTACTACCTCATTAATTTGGTATAAAAGATCTTTCATCTATAGTATGAGTCACTTTCTATGTTGTTTTAAATTCTTACCATAATAAAACACTTGATCAGAAATATACTGTCCTTGAGATGACTAAAATTTGAACTATACCATCTGTATAAAACTCAACCTTATATAGCAACTAACAAATTATGAGGTTATTGTTAGCAATTATCCATTTTTGCTATTTTAATTATTTTAAACTATTTTAAAATTTGTCAAACCAATTTTTTTTTCCTTCTTCTAGTACTTATCATAAAGTTACAGTATGGTCCAGGTACATCAGGTTACAAAACACAGACGTAGGGGCTCCAGATGTTTTTGCTCAGGAATATTTTTTTTAAATAATTATATTAAAAAAAGAGAGTGAACATATCCCTAAGTGAAAAAAATACTTTCTGGTACATGTTTCAGAAGTACTTTATTCAAGTCTCCTTAGTGAATAGAACTTGAGTAAACATCTGTTTTAAACTCTTTCAGATAAAACACAAACACATTTCACTTTCCTTGGGAACATAAACATATCTTAAAATAAATCTAAATAAAATTGCATCATTGTGAGATTGTATCTCCTTCTTAAACTATCTTTGCTTTTTAAAATTAAATTTGAAAAAATATAAAGCAATTCTTAATATGGTTAACTGGCTATTTTATTAGTTCTTTGTAAAATACCAACAGAATATGTAAAAATACCTCATGCTGCTAAAAGATATTAATTATATATATATTATTGTGTTTATTTTAAATATCATCTATTAACACATAACAAAAATTAGGAATAAATCTGAAAATAACTGTAAATTGTGTTGTATATAATTGTGTGGCATTTGCCATATCCAGATATCCATACACATGCTAAAATTATATAATCAGTTTATTTTAATTCCTTTTAAGATATTTAATGTAAATAGCAGATTTCATTATTCAGGGCTTAAATGAAAACAACAGTACTTTAGTATATTTTTATGGGTAAAATATTCATTTGACTTACTCTGTGCCTCTTAAAAAAACATTCAGAAAACATTAATTGCTGCCACTTACTTTCTACTTTGTTTTTTTTTTCTTTTTTCCTGTATCATTGGTCATTTGGTATTTTTCTGCATTTTCCCTGTTGTTATACTCTGGCAGCATCAATGGTATTGTATGTTCTCATTGTCAATTATCCTATCCCTGCTTTCTGGGTCTGTACTTGGAATGGAAGAAGCTTCAGGATCTGGGTTAGGGTTGAGGACAGCAAAAGTAATGATAACACTTAGGTAAAAGCAGCATTAAAACAGCTCTGGCCCCCATATGCCTGAAATAGTGTTTAATAACAGTTTATGATTCTTTTCTTAAAATGAGAAAGAAAATTATTGTGTTTATATTATTATTTAAATAGAATAATTTATTAGATAGAAACTGCTTGAGCTGAGCATATTGGGCATTAGCTACCACTCTCTGTGAAAATATTTATTGAATCTTAAAATTGATATTATTTTTATAAATATTACTTAATTTTATTTCTCTGTTTTCCTTTTTAAATTCCTTTACACACTATAAGAAATGCTTTCCAGCCTGAGTTTTCTCTTGAAAAACTCCTTCTGAGTAATTTCATTTTATTTTTTAGTACACATTGATACATGGGATCATGTCAATAAATATATGCTATTCTGTAGCAGAATCCATGACTTACTATCAGTGAAACCTTGGTTTAGATATTTTTAGTCTTATTTTCCACTCATCAACCCTTCTGGCCCCCTTGAATTGTATTCTGAGGCCTGGCATTATTATTCTTCTATATTCGGTGAGTTTACAGTGAGTCAAGTAGAACACCCTATTGTATCCTAGACATAATAACCACATTGAATATCAGGGTCAAAAATAATAATTAAGTTTTACTCTATTTTGTACTGGCAGACAAGTATTCCAACAAACCTGACTTGTTAACATGGTAAAGACAGAAAATGCTATACATAGACTTTGTAAAGGTTAACACTGGTACAGTTATGCAAGCACTTATTTTCCCTAAGAAGATTAGCAATGCCAGCTGTCTGCGTTCAAGAGAGAATTTAACTTCAATTTCAGTATTGTATGAAACACTGAATAAAGAGACAATAATAGTGAGATTGTATCATAATTACAAATGAAGAAATTAAAGCATACCTTCATGTTACCTGCTGTGATTGTTATAAATGAACAAAATGGAATATTTGAATTTCTATTAGGAAAAGGTATTTGCAAAAAAATAAAATAATATTTGATTATAATGCAAAAATTTTACATTTTTGTACTTACTGTAATATTCTTTTATGATATGTTCTCTTCTTTATAAATCCCAAGAAACTAAAAATTCATGTTCCTTTATCCGACGGTGGGTATAGCAGATTGATACTTGCTTACCTGGCTCTATACAACCTTTCTGACCTCCAAAATCTGGGGAGTTAAAAAACTACATTTCCCAGAACCACCTGAAGCTCAAGTTCTGAATGTACTTTGGGTTCTGCCAATTAGATGTACTTGAGTGAAACTTAGAAGGTGGAAAGGAGTCTAGGGTATGCGTCTGACATTTTTCCGCTGGAATTGTCTAATATCTCTAGGTTGCCTTTCCAGGATCATGGTTTCGTTGATCAGAGCTGTATCCTCATACTAAGTTCCTAATCATGGCCAGCTTCTAGGTCACAGAAGATGCATTAACTCCCTGGGTGGTTCGGTTCTGTGACAGAGCTCTCAGGGTTGTTCTGTTAAATGCAATTTAGCTTCCATCCTTTCAGCTTTCACTGTGAATCTGAAAGCCATTTAAGATTTCATAATGCATTTTTTTTCCTGCTGATAGTAGCAGAATGTGGCCTCTGCATTTGAACCAACTGATATCATTAACAATATCGTCTTTTCAATTTTATTTACTTCTTTCAATTGTTTTTTTTTAACCAGGGAAACATATTCATATAGTAAAATAAACAGAAAAGTGGAGATGATTCTATAATAAAAAGTAGAAATTCCCTGGCCCTACCTCCAATCCGTTAGCTATAGAGAATAACTTTTCAGTGTTTCAAGGTTTTATTTTTTTGGTGTTTCCTTCATGTCTCTGAACAGTGAAAACTGCAACCATGTTGATTTGCTCATGTCAGACCTGTTCTGTTGATTTTCTACTAGATTATACCTATGCTCTGTCCCATCTCTTTTCCCCACACAGTTATTTCACCACTTTTTATTTCCTTATTATGTTTGTAACTTAAATAGCTTATCTATACTTTTATTCCCTTTCTAACCACTCTAGAAATAACATTTTGACTTGGTAAGATAAGGATATCTCACCCCTACCCTTCTCTGACCTCTCTCTCCTTTCCCACTCCCACCTCCATTTTGTTTTTTCAGTAGTTATAATACCTATAGTAAATAGCACATTTTCTTTCTCTTAAAAATTTCTATTGAACTTCAAAAGAGTTTAAGCTTTTTAAAACATATTAAGATTTGATCATGAAAGTCTTGTTTCTCCTATCAGATTGTTCGTGATTTTATTAGTTTCTCATGGTCCATTAATGCCTGATCGTTCAAATCAGAAGTTTCACTTTAGTCTGTTCTCATACTGAAGCTGCCCTATTGCCTTGGTGTTTTATTTGTTGTTCTATTAATGTTTTCCTCTGCTTTATATTTTGTGATGCACCAGGAACTACACATTACACTAAAACATAACCAGCTCTACTTGGCCAAAAAAAAGAGTAGGCTTTGGTTTATTATGAGTCCCCAAAACCTAGAGGTCATCACTTTGTTAACCTTATTTAGTCTGCAGAATAACTCAGGGAACAATAAACAAAGACTCCTTGTTCCCCTTTCAAGACAATAATTGAAAGTTTACAAGCCATCATGTTCACAGATTATTTTTCTGAAATACCTTATTGTGTAATTGTTTATATTGAAGCCCATTAGCCAATTTTCTAACTCACAGAGTTATGATTTTATTTCCATCTTATGTCATTTAGCTTAGTAATCTTTCTCCTAAGTGTTTAATTTGACACTGCTGAGATTCCACTGGATTTTTTCATGATTCCTCCAGATTATTTATGATTATACAAGATATTTCCCTGTCCCTTTGTGAGTTAATTTTAATATCTGTGTATATGACATATTGTATGTATTATTATTATCAGTATTATAATATATATTCAGATAAAGGATATTAGTTTGTTGTAGTATTAACTTTTAAGCATGCTAAAGTCTCAGTAGTCACAGGTAGGGAAGAGACAGGAAACAGGTATATCCAGAGTCAGGTACCTTGGAGGGCTCTAGGACTAGTCCTGTAGGGATTGACAGTAAGACAGATGATGATGTCCAGTGTGGTGGCAGGTTTCTCCAGGGCAAGTCAGAATGCTTGCAGGTGGATTGGTGTCATCATTGTAACTGTAGATGGTGTGAATGATTCAGATTTGACTACAGACATGAAGACACGTGTGGTCTTAGGGAGAAAGGAATGGCAAAATACATCCAGATTCTCAGGAATCAGGAAAATGTTCTAGCTTTATAATGGACATACACTACAATCAAGAAACAAAATCATAATTCCTGTTGCATATTTAGGAAGCTATGGCCTAGGACAGAAAAGAAGTTTGCAGTTCATTGGGCACAGAAGTATCTTGGGAGTTCATTCTAACCTAGTGTTTATCAAAATGTCATCTATTATGATTGCCTGGATTTCTCACTAAAAATTCAGATATTTAGTCCTGTTCCAGTTGTTAGGTCTGGAGGAGGATCTAGAAATCTGTATTAAACTCCCTGGGAGATGCTTATGAATCTTAAAATTTGGAACACATCTCTAAGCATGCCAGAGACTGGGATTAGGACAGGAAGACAAACACTAGGCATTTTATTTCACTTGCTCACACCCCTTCACCCAAGTATTAGGGCCAGTCTTTTTGCTGTCAGCCTTGTCAGTATGGACAAAGGAGTGGAGAGACGTAAGCCTGTAGTTTCAAAGCATTTATACCTGCTGTGGAGGAGGGTAGAAAAGGATGGGACCGAGAAGGGATTTCTCATCTTCACTTTGTTCTCTTACTAGCTGCATATGGCAATGAAACATGAACAGTCATTTGAGCTTCATCGTATTCCACTGCTTTCCATAACAAGTACATAAAGATTATGTCTGATAGGTGTAGCTTCATAATCAATGTAAAACAATATATGAATATATTAAAGTTTATGAAATCTAACTTCCCTTTGCAACCTTCATTTTTATGAAAAAATTCATTTTTTCTTCAGTAAATGAGAGCTATACTAGTCTTAAATAGTTAAAAATGTCTTAAATATAATGTTGAAATAAAATAAAAATAAAATTTCACAGTCCAATGACTAGTTTCTTTTCACTCACCTGATGCATACAAAGAAGCTTGTTATTTGGAGTAAAATCATCTGAAGTGTGCTCAGCTGCATTAAACTGTAGAGGCTTTAGATGTTAAGAAATGTGATTTTGATTTCACCTGCTGACTTTTTGAAGGCAACTTTTTAAAAGAAACAGTTGATAGTGATATCATGCTGTTGGCTCTTGAGCTTTCTGCTGGAGGTTGTAATCCAGTCTCTGCAAACCTGTAATTACTATTTCCTAAATAATTCTAGGTTTTCATTATTGTATCTGGATATGTCTAAAAGTATTAAGCAGTAATACACAAACAAGCATAGTGATCAAATGATAAAAACAGATTTTTAAATTTTTTAAATTGAAGTATAGTCAGTTTACAATGTGTCAGTTTCTGGTATATATCATAATGTTTCAGTCATAAGTATACATACAAATGTTGGTTTTCATATTTTTCATTATAGGTTACTACAAGATATTGAATATAGTTCCCTGTGCTATACAAAAGAAACTTGTCTGTCTATTTTATATATAGTAGTTAGTATCTGCAAATCTCCAACTACCTTCCCACCCCTTTTCCCCCTGGCAACCATAAGTCTTTTTTTTCTTTTACTATATCTGTGAGTCTGTTTCTGTTTTGTAGGTGAGTTCATTAGTGTCTTCTTTTTTCTTTTTAAAGATTTCACATATGAGTGCTATCATATGGTGTTTTTCTTTCTCTTTCTGGCTGACTTCACTTAGAATGATGATCTCCAGGTCCATCCATGTTACTGCAAGTGGCATTTTAATCTTTTTTTATGGCTGAGTAGCATTCCATTGTATAAATATAGCATAGCTTCTTTATCCAGTCATCCTTCAATGGACATTTAGGTTGTTTCCATGTCTTGACTATTGTATACAGTGCTGCTATGAACATTGGGGTGCATGTATCTTTTTGCATTAGAGTTCCCTCTGGATACATGCCCAGGTGTGAGATTGCTGGATCATATAGTAAGTCATATGGATCAATGGAACAGAATAGGGAGCCCAGAAATAAACCCACAGACTTATGGTCAATTAATTTTACACAAAGGAGGCAAGAATATACAATAGAGAAGACAGTCTCTTCAGCAAGTCATGTTAGTAAAACTGGAGAGCCACGTGTAAATCAATGAAGTTAGAACACTCCCTCACACCATACACAAAAATAAACTCAAAATAGCATAAAGACTTAAATATAACACAAGATACTATAAACCTCCTAGAAGAAATGATAGGCAAAATATTTTCTGACATAAATCTTAGCAATATTCTCCTAGGGCAGTATACCCAGACAATAGAAATAAAAGCAAAAATAAAAATTGGGACTTAATTTATAAGCTTTTACACAGCAAAGGAAACCATAAGCAAAACAAAATGATAACCTATGGAATGGGAGAAAATATTTGTAAATGATGTGACTGACAAAGGCTTAATTTCCAGAATGTATAAACAGCTCATACAACTTAACAACAACAACAAAACAACTCAATCCAAAAATGGGCAGAAGACCTAAACAAGCAATTCTCCAAGAAAGACATACAAATGGCCAATAGGCACATAGAAAATGCTCAATATCACTAATTATCAGAGAAATGCAAATCAAAACTGCAGTGAGGTTTCACCTCACACCAGTCAGAATGGCCATCATTCAAAAGTCCACAAACAATAAATGCTGGAGAGGGTGTGGAGAAAAGGGAACCCTCTTACACTGGTGATGTGAATGTAGTTTGGTGCAGCCATTACAGAAAACAGTATGGAGGTTCCTCAAAAACTGAAAGATAAGAACAATTTTTTGTTTATCATATTAAACTTTGATCCTTCTGATGAAATAATGACACATTACTAGCAAGAACATTTAGTGCCATTGTCAAGTTAACTTTCATTTTTTGAAATTATTGTTATTATTGTTTTTAGAGTTATCAAATCTATTAGTCTTTCAAAAGGAAAAATATTTTATTCCAGTGTTATGAGTGTATACATCATAGCTTTGATAAAAAAGTGAAAGATAGTGAAATTTTAAATTAAAGTTTAAATATTTGTCCCTGGTTATTCTAGGTAAATGTTTTTAATTTTCTGTCAAAAGCACTTTGTATAAAAATGTGGAATCCATAGCATCTGTGCAATGGAATATGAAAAAATACATTTTTGTTTATTTTGAAGGAAAATCCTGGTAGAGTCACTATTTCTCCTATGAAATATATAGATAGTTTAAATGATCTACTAAACAGGTAAATATACACAGTTCAATTCTGCATGTGAAAATCTATCATACATAGTACTTTTTTGTGAAAGAGAATGAAACCTTTCTTTTTATTTTTACTTTTCATCATTTCACTTTAAAGTGTTAGATGTGGTCCATGACACAGGGAGTAGAGTTGTGAAGATGAGCAATGGTCTGATCTTGTAGACCATGTATTCTGATGGGGAGAGAGAGTGAACAAGTGACAACAATTCCAGGCTGATATGATGGTTGCTCAGATGACAGTTGTTGTAGTGGTGATTAAGGGAGTGGGCTTTAACAGATATTTTAAAAATGGCATTGCATGTGGTGTGCAACCAATGGAGAGGAATATGTAATAACTCCTGGATTTTGAGTGAAAGATACTGAACTATGACCAAATCATTCAGATATATAAGATAAAATAATACAATCTAAGAACAGACAAAGACCTTCATGGTCCATTTGGCCCTATCTATATAACTATCTCTCTATCCAGTTTCATATCTAATGTAATAGTTTAAAATATGTCCAGCATCATAAAGCTAACTAGCTGGCTGAGTTCGGACTACAAACTGGATATGGGGGCCCTTGATACCAGTCTCAGGTATCAGTAAGAGTGAGTATGACAAACGAAAAAGGCTGGCAACTTTCCAGGGAAAACTTAAAATGTTCAAACAGAAGTAATTGAGCAACATAATGGACGTAGAAAGTCTAATTTATACTCAGACACATCTCTGGACTAAGTGAGCGAGGCCTTCAGGAGACTTGTCAGTTTGGATTTGCACCTGCAGACTAACTTTTACAAATCTATAGCCACCCCACTACACTAATTTTGATGCCAGGTTTTTTTCAGAAATGCCAATAAATCATTGCTTCTAGGAGTGGGAGCCCCAAAGTGTTAATATACATGAGATTGATTAAAATGCAATGGCATAGGTATGTGTATACATGTGTATTCATATAAAAGGCATCAGAATATTTTTCTAAAGGGAGAAAGTAAATAAAATCTTGACACCAAAGTTAAGTGCCATAATGACTGTTATTTTAAGCCCACATCTCAGTGCTGGCATCCAGTAGGTTGGCAGTGGCTAGCCTCTCTTCAGAAGTGCTTGTGAATGCTTGAACATAAAGAAATTTCATGGAGTTAGCTTTGTGGAAGAAAGAGGATAAAGAAATGAATTGGGAGTTTGGAATATAATCCCAGCTGGGACAAAGTATGATATTGTGGAAAGAGCAGTGTACTTATGATGCAAAGATCTGGATTTAAGACTTGCTTTATTCCTTATTAGTTATTTTACCTAGGACAAGTTACTCAAGCTCACTGACTCACTCAGGGCTATTGTGAGAATCAAATGAAGTTAACTTTAAAGCAGTTCTTAACCTGAAGAGCACTGATGGCTGCAGGTGGTCTCTGAACCAAGTGAAATCAAACCCAAATGTAAAGGGTGTGGACTTGTTTCTCTCTTCACAGCCTCAAATGGATCTTGGTGATACTCTAAAAAACTCAACTATTGCTCTTAATTGTTACACACTTTCCCCTAATTTCTACCTAATTTCTCCACTACTTTGCCCATTAGGGGTATTTGTTCTTTTACAATTTTTGAGACAGAGCACAAGTGATTGCTTGGAATTGTTTTTTTCCTTCTTCTTTTTTTCCACTTGGAATTGTTGCCCCTACACTACTTTGCAGTGCTTATATCACTATATGTTACATTAGCACATTCAGAGAAAGAAAAAAAAAACTGAATAAATTTAAGATGTCAGTTACTGAAGATGAGAATAATCTGCCAAATGCCATAAATTGATGGTGAGCTAGAATGTAGTCTTAGATTTACATTTTGCAACTTCATTGATGGCATACTGTATTCCAAATATTGTTTCAAACTCTGAAAAATAGAGAGCCTAAGAATGAAATAACTTCTAGGAACTTTTTTTATTTATACAGCTAAATTGTTTCAGTTTTAGGGTTGGCCTCTCTCTGAATTCAGTTCTGGTGTTATTACCTTGAATAAAAGCAAAATACGTGAAACTGCTAAGAGGAAGTTGGATTATTCCTCCACAGGCTAGCATTGACCAAACGAATACAGAGAAGATTGTAAAACTATGAAGTATAGTATTATAAATGATAATATACTTAATAATATATAATTAATATTTTAATAAATTTATTGCCATCTAATGAATTCATTTATAACTTTCACATTTTAATCTTTCATTTTTCAAACAGTACTCATTCTGAGAGGGAGAAAAAGATTTCAAGAATACAAGTCTGGGAGAACATAATGATAATTATAAGTGCTCCACTTGGGCAAAGGTCATTGCTCCCCCATGTGTTGAATGTGGCCCTTTCTTACCATTCCAGGCTTTTTCCTCTTACAGTCATTGAATCAGGTAGAAAGCAAACAACAAACAAGCCAACAACATATAAAACTAAAAAAGCAAAACAGAAAGGTTGGTGATTCTTTGACTAGGCTTAGAAGAATGGAGGTAGAAAAAGTAAGCAGATCCCTAGTTAGGGAATCCCTTTATATTCTCTTGAGATTATATATATATGTATTATTCTCTACTTGGCTCTCCTATCTCAAACATCTCCAATATACCCTCACCCCTCCTTCCAGGTGTCTTCTCTTAAAAACACAAGCCCCTTTGCAATTAAGACTGGGACACTGTGCTGTACACCAGAAACTGAGACGTTGTAATTGACTGTACTTCAATTAAAAGAAAAAAAAAAAAAAAAAAGACCTTAACAGAGTCTGGTAACTTCCAGTTACTTAGGGAGGATTGCTTTTTTCCTAACACTGAAGCACTAGGGGAAAACGCTTTTGTGCTGGAAGTTTGTGTTTCCGTATTCGGAGCTGTGATGAGATACAACAAACTTGAATAAGGAGCTGTATAGACACGTTTAGGACAGTGGGGTCTGGGAAAAAGCGGTGCTAAGGAATGGAAACGTGTTGCTCAGAAAATGGGAGCAAGCCAAAGCCAAACCAAAGGAGAGCAGCGGTTGTATAACATTTGCCTGGAAGGACTTTGGAATGAAGAGGATAAGGTAACTTCTGCTTCCTTTTCGAGGTACTGAGAACTCAGCCTGGGGCCATCAGATTGTATTTCAGCTGCCTTAGGGATTTGGTGTGTGGAATGCTATATTCAGAGCTCTGGAAAACATGCTGACTTCCACGTGGCCCTTTAGAGAAACAGTTGAGGGGGTGGTAGCGGTGGTGTGTGGGGGCGGGGAGAGCATGAGAGAAGGAGAACGCCAAGCGCTGCTGAAACTGTGGGTTCTTTTTAGGGTGATGAAATTGTTCTAGAATTAGATAGTGGTGATATTCACAACCTTGCGAATATACTAAAACCCACTGCATTGTACATTTTTAAACGGTGAATTAATGTAAAATATATCTCAATACAAAGAAATCGAGTCAGAGGCTGGGAAGTCCCTGCAGTGATTGCCTTTCAGGCGCTCAGCTGAGCTGGAGAGCTAGCGTTGAGCTGTCAGGTTCAGGTTATTACAGTGATAAGCCAAAAGAAAGAGTGGACTCGAAACACTGCTATAGTGTAAGCACGAGCCTAAAACCAGAGAAAATACCGACCCCCACCCCTTCCATTTGCCCCAGGTGGAGGGTCAGGGGGATAAATGCAGACTTGCAGATCATCTCACTGTTGAGGGAGCCACGAACAGAAGGCTTAAACAATTTTATAGACCTCAGGATGCGGTTGGGAAAGGGTTAGGAGTGGAAAAGTGAAGTCCAGGGTACTGAGAGTTGGGGAAAGTGTCTTCGGTCTTCAAGCCCCGCGCTCCAACGCCGCCCAGTAATGAGGTATCAGCAGAGGTGCCTGAAGAAGACCTCAGCCCAGGGACTCAGTAGAGACCTAAGAAGGTAAGCGGCTGGGGATGCAAATATGCAAAGAGCATAGCTGCCAGGGGGTCCCCTGTTCGTGACTGTGACGTCCCTTAGAAACTGCGATGCGATGCGTCGACTGTGCACCAAGGCTGGAGTGGGGAGGGCAGCTCTGCTCTGTGAGGTCCGCCAGGTAAAAAGTTAGTAATTGCCTCTGGTTAGCCCTGAAAAATCACACGTTTTTAACCGGGAGACAGACTCCTTAATCTCTACATCACCAGTTTTGCGGACACAGCCAAGCATATTATTGCCATCCCTTACATTCTTTGCATTAGATTGCCAAGTAGGTTATCATCTCAGTCTTGAGAGGGAAAAAAAAAACTTTTCAGTGTATTCTAGGCAGTAAATTAATTCATACATCATTGGGGCTCTCTTTACCATCAATAATTTGACTATGCATTGTATGTTCTATTATCAAAGTATTAATTTTCCATTATATAATTATCAACTGATATTTAATACATACCCATACAATGCTCTAGGGCATTATGAAACGAATGGTCTCTTTAGAGTGAGGAATGAAAATTGATGATGTAATCAGGCGTATTAAAAACAAAATTAAGAAAACAACACTGAAAAAATTTAGATAAAAGATAAAGATTTATAAATCTTTTATATAACTAAAGGCAGAACTTTGAAGTTAATACATTATAGATATTTGTCTACTTTCTCCATAATTAATAACTAAAATTAATGTAAATCAAATTAATACAATATTTATTGAGCAGTTTATTATGAGCATGACTATTAAGTGATAAAATGGTAAAGAAGTAAACACAATCTCTACCTTCTTCAATTTTATAGAGTAACAGGAAGTATATACAAATAGGTAATTATAATATAGTGTAATAAATGCCCTGATGAGGGAAATGTAGTTTGTTAAAGGAATGCACTAGAATAGCTCTTAATGCAGCTTTGCAAGGATTTGGGCTGGCTTTTAAGAAATATCTACCTGGGTAAAGTAAGATTTTATCTCCAACTTAAATAATGAAAACAGAAAGGAAGATATAAAAAGAAAAGGGTGTCTAATGTAAAGGAGAGTACATATGCCAACACCCACAAACTAAGGTGTTGTCTGCGATCTGAATGGAGTGTAATATGGCTTGAGTATGAAGTATTAGGTAAGAGATTGGTGAGAACAGGAGCTAGAGAAAGAGGTGATGACTGAATTAGAAGGACTGGTTAGAGGGAAACGATTGAATGTCATTAAACAGGTGATGAAATAATTACATTTACATTTCACAAAGAGTCTTCCTGATGTCAGTGCCAAGAATGAATTGGTAATGAGCAAGAGCAAAGACAGAAAAACTATTTTAAAAGCTTTGGCATTAATTCAGGTAATATAATGGTGTTCTAATTTAGTCTAGTGGCCACCACAATAAAGAATGGTATATGGAAACTAAAAGGTTTAGAATTTAAAATGCATAGGGTGAGTGGTTGAAACTGAAAGGTATGAGAAAGGATCTAAATTTCTAGTTTGGACAACGGGGTGGACAGTGATGTAGTTTGCTCAAAAAGGAAACAAAGAAAGAGGAGTAGATCTGGGAAGATGACAAAAAATTTTAGACATTTTGAATTTGTAATATCTATGAAAAATCCTGGTGGAAATATTCAGTAATCATATATTGATGTGTGTATATGTGACTCAGGAAAGAAATTGGAAATGTGGCCATAAACTTAGAAATATCAG
Organism: Camelus dromedarius; assembly: GCF_036321535.1. Lineage (NCBI taxonomy): Eukaryota > Metazoa > Chordata > Mammalia > Artiodactyla > Camelidae > Camelus > Camelus dromedarius. Next base: position 61,965,123 of record NC_087439.1, on the reverse strand, counting down.
AGTTTTTTATTGAATATATTCTGGTTACAAGTTCTTTGTCAGAAATATATATTTAAATATTTTATTTCAGTTTCTGGCATGCCTTTTCCTATTCTTAATATTGTCACTTTGAAGAGCAAATATTTTTATTTTTGGAGTACAATTTATCATTTTTATCTTTTATGATTACTGCATTTTGTGGCAATAATTTCCAAACCCAAAATCACAAAGGTTTTCTCCTGTGTTTTTGCATAGAAGTTTTATAATTTTATCTTTTATGTTTAAGTTTATGTTCCATTTTAAGTACATTTTTGTGTATGGTTTCAGGTAAGATTTGAGGTTCATATTCTTCCCATATCAGAAAAAAGAAAGTTCATTTGTTCTGGCACCAGAGAAGACTTTTTCTTCCTCATTGAGTTGCTTTGATACTGTTATTGAAAACCAGTTGACTATATGTGCATGGGATTATTTCTGATCCATTGATATGTTAGTTAATCCTTTTACAAGTACATGTTTCTAATTTGTGCAGCTTTATAATAAGCCTTGATGTCAGGCAAATTAAATCTTCCATTTTTCCTTCCTTTTCAAAATTGTTTTGGCTATTGTAACACTTTAAATTTTCATAGAAATTTCAGAACCAACTCATCAATTTCTATTAAAAAAAGTCTACTGGTGTTTTGATTAGAATTGAGCTGAATCTACACAAAACTTGAGGGAAATTGACATTTTAGGAATGTAAGTCTTCTGTTTACAGCCATACCACCCTGAACGCACCTAATTTCTTCTGATCTCAGAAGCTAAGCAGGGTCTGGCCTGGTTAGTACTTGGATGGGAGGAATGTAAGTCTTCTAACCCATGAATGTGATACATATTTACATTTATTTTTTGAGGTCCTCTTAATTCCTCTTAGCAGAATTCTGTAGTTTCATTGTAAGGGTTTTTCACATCTGTCGCTAAATTGATTGCTATTAACTTTGTTGATGCTCTTTTGTTGGATTAATTTTATAATTTTACTTTCTCAATTATTTGTTGGTATTATATAGAAATACACTTGATCTTTGTTATTGACTTTGTATAGACTTATGCTAAATTTTTCATTAGTTCTAACTTTTGGGAATGATTTATTAGAATTTTCTATGTATAATATTGCCATCTGCAAATATAGACAGATTTATCTCTTCCTTTCAGATATTCATGACTTTTGTTTCTATTTCTTGCCTTATTGCCTTGGCTAAAATTTCCAGTATGGTTTTTAATAGAAATTGTGTGAGTGAACATCCCTGCCTTGTTCCTGATCCTTAAGTCGAAATTCTATCATTAATTGTAATATTAGCAGTATATTGTCTACTTTGCTGAAATTTGAAAAATATGAATTCTGTTGAATTGTCATGTGCTTTTTTTAATCTCTTGTAGTGATTGTATGAAATCACTTTGTTATTTTAATTAAGTGAATTACATTGATTTTCATATAAAAAACTACATTTTCATTACTGGAATGAATAACCTCACTTGGTCATAATGTATTATACTTTTTATGTTGCCAGATTTGATTTGCTAATATTTTGCTAAAGGTTTTTGTATCCACGTTCATGAGGGATATTGCTTTGTAATTTTCTTTTAGTATCTTTTGGTCTCAGGGTTATGTTGAGTCACAAAATGAGTTGGGAAATGTTCCCTTCTCTTGTATTTCCTGAAAGAGTTTGTATTCTATACTGGTAATATTTTATTCTGAAATGTTTGATATAATTCATCACTGAAGCCATCTGAACCTGGAGTTTTCTTTTGGCCTTTTTTATTTTTTTAGTGTTGGAATGTAATTTACATACAGTAAAATTTACTCTTTCAGTGAAAGCAATGAGTTGTGACAACCACAATCAAGATAAGGGACATGACAATATCTCCAAGTATTTTCTTGGAGCTGTTGGCAGTCAATGCCTACTCACATACCTCTACTTCTAGAAAATACATGTCTGATTTCTCTCTATATAGTTTTTTTTTTTTCCTAAAAGTCCTAACGGTAATCACATTATTGGTCCTGTAGTCATGTTATATAGCTGCTTGTCTTGCTTCTTTCATTTGGCACAATACTTTTGAGATTTATTCACATTGTTGCATGTATAATAGCTTGTTATTTGTTATTATCGAGCAAAAACCCATTGCTAATTGCTTATAGTTTCAATAATTGATGGGTATATGGTTTTTTCCTAGTGTAGGACTATAATGAATAGAAGTAATATAAATATATGACTAAAATGCCTTTGTATATATGTTTATTTTTTATATGCACCTTGGAGTATGATTGCTGGGTCATGTAGTAAGTGTATGTTTGACTCTATAATAAAGTGCCAGACTCTTTTCCAGAGTGGCTATGTAATTTTGCATTCCCAGTGGCAATATATAAGATTTCCAGTTGCTCAGTATCCTTACCAGCACATGATATTGTCAGTCCTTTCTAAAAAATTTTAGCTATTCCAGAGGATGTATAGTGGTATTTTATTTTTGTTTTTTATTTGTATTTCTCTAGTGACAAATGATATTGAGCACTTAAAAAGATTTTTTTGCATATTCTTAGGGGTTTAAGTGTCTGTACTAGAGCTGTTTGCCCTATATTATTAAGGTATAATTCTTTATTTTGTAAACAAGTCCTTTAATAAATATGTATTTTATCAGCAATGTATTTTGAAGAAAGGTTTAATTTTGACAAAACAAATTTATCAAATTTTTCTTTTATATTTTGTGTTTTTAGACTCATATCTAAAATTAGTTTGCCTGACTTAAGTCACAAAGATCCTCTCCTCTGTTTCTTCAATAACTTTATACTTGTAGGTCTATATTTAGATCTATGATCCTTTTTACATTAATTTTTATATGGTACTAGACAAAGGTGTGTATATATTAAGGTTGTATTGTGTTAAATAATCAAAACTTTTCATCATATGTAATGTTTCTTTTTATCCTTGATAATATTATTTTTATTTTCAAGTCAATTTTGATATTTCTAGTCACATAGACTTTTTTTAAATTAGTATTTGTATGGTATACCTGCTTTCATCTTTTCTCCTTGTGTTTCAGTTTGGGTGATTTCTATGGCAATTTTTTTTTTATTGGAATATGTTTAGTTAAACAATATGTACAGCACAATGTCCCAGTCATGCATATACATACATATATTCATTTTCATATTCTTTTTTATTAAAGGTTATTATAAGATATTGAATATAGTTCCCTGTGCTATACAGAAGAAATTTGTGTTTTTTAATCTATTTTTATATGTATGATGGCTAACATTTGCAAGTCTCAGACTCCCAAATTTATCCCTTTCCACCCTCTTTCCCCTGGTAACCATAAGACTGTTTACTATATCTGTGAGTCTGTTTTTGTTTTGTAGATGAGTTCATTAGTGTCCTCTTTTTTTCATTTTTTAGATTCCACATATGAGTGATATCATACGGTATTTTTCTTTCTCTTTCTGGCTTACTTCACTTAGAATGACAGTCTCCAGGTCCATCCATGTTGCTGCAGATGGCATTAATTTATTCTTTTTTATGGCTGAGTAGCATTCCATTGTATAAATATAGCACAACTTCTTTATCCAGTCATCTACTGATGGGCATTTAGGCTGCTTCCATGGCTTAGCTATTGTATATAGTGCTGCTGTGAATATGGGGGTGCATGTATTTTTTCAAATTAGAGTTCCCTACGGATATATGCCTAGGAGTGGGATTGGTGGATCATATGGTAAGTCTGTTTTTAGTTTTTTGAGGAGTCTCCATACATTTTTCCATAATGGCTTCACCAAACTACATTCCCACCAGCAGTGTAGAAATGTTCCCTTTTCTCCATACCCTCTCCAGCATTTATTGTTTGTGGATTTTTTAATGAGAGCCAGTCTGACTGGTGTGAAGTGATAACTTCATTGTAGTTGTATGGGCTGTATATATATTCTGGAAATTAAGCCTTTGTCAGTCACATCATTTGCAAATTTTTTCTCCCATTCCATAGGTTGCCATTTTCTTTTGCTTATGGTTTCCTTTGCTTTGCAAAAGCTTATAAATTTAATTAGGTCCCATTCGTTAATTTTTGCTTTTATTTCTGTTGCCTGGGTAGACTGCCCTAGGAGAACAATGCTATGATTTATGTCACATGATGTTTTGCCTGTGTTTTTTTCTGAGAGTTTTATCGTGTCTTGTCTTATATTTAAATCTTTAAGCCATTTTGAGTTTATTTTTGTGTGTGGTGTGAGGGAGTGTTCTAACTTCATTGATTAACATGAAGCTGTCCAATCTTCCCAACACCACTTGCTGAAGAGTCTGTCTTTTCTCCATTGTATATTTTTGCCTCCTTTGTCGAAGATTAATTGACTGTATGTGTGTGGGTTTATTTCTGGGATCTCTGTTCATTTCCATTGATCTATATGTTGGTTTTTGTGCCAATACCCTGCTGCTTTGATTACTGTATCTTTTTGGTATTGTCTGATGTCTGGGAGGGTTGTTTCTCCAGCTTTGTTCTTTCTTTAGTATTGCTTTGGCAATTCTAGGTCTTTTGTGATTCCATATAAATTTTAGGATTATTTGTTCTAGTTCTGTGAAAAATGTCATAGGTAATTTGATAGGGATTGCATTGAATCTGTAGATTGAATGGCAGATTTTTCAATTCGCTGATTCTTTTATCTACTATGTCCAGTCTTATTATAAGTCCTTAAAAGAAATTCTTTATCTGTGACATTGTATTTTCCATTTCCAACATTTTGACTCCTTTTTATATTCTTCATCACAAGGCCAAAATTTCACATGTGTTCATACATATTATCTCATATTTAATCCTCTAACATTTTAACCAAGATATTCTAATCTTTGATAGTTTCAACATATGCATTATATCTTGGTATCATTTTGTTTATCTCTTGAAAAAGAGTTCTTTTTATTTTTTTGTATTGTGTGTCTCAAAATTTTGTATATGACTTCATTTTTTTTTTTGCTGTCTTTAGAATTATCAATTTAACTTTTGTCATTTTAATTATGATACATCTTGTTGTGCATCTTTTGACTTTATCTTGTTTGGAACACTTTGTGCTTCCTGTGCCTGAATATCTGTTTTCTTTTTCAGAATTTGGGAATTTTTAGCCATAACTGCATTAAATACGTTTGACCCCCTTTTCTGTCTCCTCTCCTTCTGGGAACCCTACAATGAGAATATTATTCTTGACTTGATATTATCCCTATGATCCATTAAGCTGTTCTCATTTAAAAATTTTTTTTTCTTTTTGCTGTTTCGACTGAGTGATTTCCATTTTCTATCTACCAGATTACTTATGCATTCTACTATATTACCTAATCTGCTGTTTATTGCTTCTAGTTATTTATTTCTCAGTTATTGAATTCCTCAGTTCTGACTGAATTGTTTAATATTTTCTGGTTCCTTGTTAAAATTCTCACTGTGTTCTTCAGTTTGTTTTCCTAATTGAATAACATTCATATTACTTAATGCTTTGAATTCTTTATCTGGTAAATTGTTCATTTCTGTTTCATTAGGTGTCCCCCCCCCCCCCGGGCTTTCCTCTGGCTCTTTCAGTTGAGACTAGTTCCTCTTTCTTATTTTGCTTGTCGTCTTCTGCCTCTGTGAAATTATGTGAAGCAGCTGCCTATGGTGGTCTTGAAGGGGTGTCCTTATGTGTGAGTTTCCTATACAGTCTGTGTGTGTCCATTGCCTTTGGTGGGAGAGCTGGATTTGACATGAGTGTGAATCACATCTTTCTCAGGGTGTGCTGACAACCATCACCTTTGTGGCAGATGGGGCTAGAAATGAAGGGGCTCTGGTCCTAGCCAGGTGTGATGTGGAGCTTCCCCTCTGCTCAGTGGCTGTCCACCCTATTGGGGTGGAGTTAGGTCCCATATTACTGGAGCAGAAGCCCTAAGGTTGGGTCCTAGCTGGCTGAGTTCCTTTTAAGTGTTTGATCTTGCCCCTCTGTGAACTAGCATCCTCACCCCAAGGGTAGCACTGCTGGAAGCAAGAGGGGCTGGTATGGGTATTCGAGGAGGGTCAGGGCACAGAGTGCGGTGGTCTAGCTGCTATCAGATATCCAGACCATCTCTGATGCTCCACCTGTCCAATCGCCAGTATTGGGTGCCCCTTCCCTGCTTAGATGCCAGTTAAGAGTTTGAGCTGCTGCAATGTCTCATGGATGAGCTTTTTCCTTGGTTGTGGCAACCCTCTTTCTGGTGTGGAGCTGTGACAGAAGGCAGGTGATTCTGCAGTGTTCGCTTGCCTCATGGGAAGCCAGTCAGCCACCCGAACAATTTAAATCAGCCCTCTCTGCCCTTCTTTGGGAGCAATCAAACATTTGTGCACTCTTCCCAAGGAGAATCCAGGCTTCCCACAGCCCTCCAGTTAGTCCCACCAACCCTCCAACCAGCTGGGGGACTTGTCTTCCCTTTGTCAGACCCCACAGCTGTGGTGCCCAATATATGGCTTGAATCACTTATTCCCTAAGGAGGGTCTCTGCCCGTGTAATCCCTTTCCCTTTGTGTCCCATTCCAGGGACTCACCCAACCTGTTCGCTTCTTTTCCCTTCCTGTCCCGTTCTGTGTGGATCTTTGTTATGGCCTTGCTTGTTGTACAGGAGTCTTACTGCTAACTGGTTAGTGTTCAGTAAGAACTGTCCCACATGTAGATGTGTTTTTGATGTGTTTGTAGGGGAAGGTAAATTCTGTGTCCTCCTCCTCTGCCATCTTTATTTGTATTTTTTATAATTAATAATAATTTTATAATTATTCTTGTCAGATAATTCTAACATCGGGGTATCTTTTGGTCTCTTCTTTATCACTTTCTCTTTTGACTATTGGTTACTGTATTAGTTTCCTCAGGCTATTGTTACAAAGTATGATAAGCTGGGTAGCTTAAAATAGTAAAAATTGTCTTGCAATTCTTGAGGCTAAAAGTCTGAAATCAAGATGTCTGTAGGGCTATACTCTCTTTGAAATCTGAAGAGAAATCCTCCGTTGCATTTTCTAGCTTCTGGTGGTTTGCCGACAACCCTTGACATTCATTGACTTGTAGGTATGTCATTCCTAACCTCTGGCTTTACATGTTTCTCTGTCTTCATGTGGCTATCTTCTTATAAGGATGGCAGTCCTATTGGATTAGGGTCTGTCCTAACTTCCTCTTAATCCATGACAGTTTCATTTTTTTGTTTCTTTCCCTGTGCATGATTTTATATCAGATACTTTGTATAAAAGAACATTCTTCATTTATGACTCATAAATGTTCCATACATTATCACTAACATAATCTTAACAAAACATAAGTATTTTAAAGAATCTATAATAGTATAAAACAGGTAAATTTGGGGTTGTATAAGATTCAGAAAAGGAGTAAACCAAAAACAACTAATTTAAATTTTAGAACAACATCCAATTAGTTAATAAAACTTCATAGGTTTATTGTTTCACAATTGAGAAAATTATAGTATATTTTCCTTTTTTATCATTTGAAAAATATTTCCTAATGTGCTATGTTCCCTACTAAAATCCAACTTTTCTAACATTGTTCTAAGCCCAGATATTCTCATGGTTCTCCAGCAAACAGCCAGTTTTTAAGTACAATTTAATTGCACTCCAATTATACCTAATTCAGCTGCACTCTAAGTTTTCTACAGCCAATCCAGTTGCACTCTAAAATGTCATCTTCCTGAAGAGCAAAGTATAAGAATCCTTGAAAATCTGGCTTTTTAGCTTTGCTCTTGAGATTATATAGGTGAGCTATGAGAGAATGTATGAATAAAAAGGATGATTGTTTCACTGTCTGATATTAAGATTGTGTACTCTAAACTATCCTGATACTGGATGAGAATTGTGTAAGTACCTATATTATCAACTCACATGACCACTGTTATTTTCCAGAGGATGCTTAAAGTCCTCAGTCTGTCTACCTGATTTTTTAGCGTAAAGTATATACTCAGCTATAGATAAAATAAAGTCATTGCTAGGCTTCTTTTGACATTGACTATTTTGAGAAGTAATATCTAAAATCCTGACAGTGAAAATAGAATAAAAGGGAAAAGTTTAAAAATAGACTCAATAAAGTCAAATAATCTTTGATGATAGGGACAAAAATCTTTATAACCTTCACTTCCCAAGGGCAGTATACTTTATTACTGTCTCAGTCCTAGTGCTTACATCTGTATTATATCTTCATCCATCAGTTCCAATAACAATACGCTAGGGTTTTGTCATAACTCTTAATACCCAATGCTCTAAACATGAGCCAAGAACTTACTAATCTTATTAGTACATATTTTCTTCTTTTCCTCAATATATTTGTCTTTGCATACCATCTCTTCTGTTCCTACCTGAATCCATGACTCATCACTTCAGTCAACCTCTGCCACCATCCTCAGTCTCTGGCTCCATTGATCCAACTCATCAGTCTTGCTATCTACCAGGTAATTTTTCTTATACAACTGGACAGGTGAGAATTAATATCAATATTTGTCGGTGTCACATCCACAATGTTTCTCAGCAAGCCTTCTTTGCCCTCTTAGTCATCTCATCTCTCTATCTATCCAGTAATTTCCAAACAGGTCCACTCTCTATAGCTAATTACACAGTAATGGGGTCATTTCACTCTCACCCCATCAGTTTATCCACTTCTTTCCAACTAATATAAAAATCATCTTGAGTGAATATAATCAGCTTACCACCAGACTTGCACAGATGTCTCCATTTACTTCAACCCATTCCAGCTTTCCTTAATTTTTTCCACAGTAGGAGAAGTGCCATCTTTCCTACTAAGAATTCTACATTATTTTTCCAGGGCTTTTTAAAATGAGATGGACCATCAGATAGGAGCAAAAAGCTCCAGCTTTATGGACTGCAATTAGTAATGTATTACACATGATGTATGTCCACTAGTGCATACTGTGAGGCACTGACTGCGAACAAATCACCTTCAGCTATCATGTGTATAATTGTTATCTTATGTTTTAGATTCCATGATTGCCAAAATATCAATGGTTTGGTTTGTATAGGACTACTTCTCTGAGAGAAAATAATATAATCATCCTTGGGGAAATTATATAGAGTTCTCAGACTTGAAAACATGAGTTAGAAAAGAAACAAAGTAATAGCACATAAATTATACCTCTTTGCAAATGCACAGAGGTAAACGCTTTCTCTCAATTCTGAAACATCTAACTTACTAATATGCAGAGGAAGAGAGAGAAAGTGTCTCATCTAATTACAGAATAAAAGTTACTCCCTTAATGGATCATCCATCTTATGCTTGGATAACTGAACTAACCATTGGTATGAGGAGGTTTACCATGATTGGCTTAGTCTACTCAGGCCCCTTATCCAGAGCTCAGGGAAGGTGTAACATCTCCTGAATCCTAAGGACTATGTTACAAAAGTATAGATACTTTAAAAGGGGAGGGGGGCTTTTTTTCCCCAGTAAGGAGGAAAGAAAGATGCTGGATAAGCCACCAGTGGTGTCTATTACACAAAGAAACAAAGAGAATACAGTGAACCCAAATACGTAACAATGATTTTACAGAAAGGTAGAGCTCCAGGGTTCTATGAATATTCAAATTTCCTGATTTACTGCTTGAAACAGCTCTAGGCATACTGTTTCCTGTCCCTTTACTCCCCTTGTCTGAGGGACTTTGCCTGGGGTGGCTTTGGGTTACTGATCCTGGGGCTTGTCATGAACTTTACGCCCTTTGAGAGCAATGTCTAGATTTGGCTTTACTTTGGCTCCTCCAGCCAGCTCTAGGGCCTTTCCCCTCCAGACCTACCACCTACTCCACATTTTTGGCGACAGGTTCTTGCACACTGGTCATATGATGTTTCTACCAAATTCAAAATTAGCCTACCTTTAAGGATATTCTTTCAGCTGCGTTTTTCTTTCGGATTCCGGGCTCCTGCTCATCTTTCTGTTTGATTTGCATGAGGTATATATACATCCTTGATGTTTAGTGTGTCCTCTCCTCTTAAGCAATAAGACTTTTCTCTTTTATTATTCTTGACTATTTTCTGGACCTGATATTTATTCAGCCATTTGGATTCTGATGGTGGGTTCAAATAGAGCCTTTCTAAATCTGTAGCTTTGCCAAGGCAGATCCAAACAATTTTCTTCTTGTTTGGAAAAATCTCAGGTATCTTGGGAAATTCCTGCTGGCTTTGGATTTAAGAACTGGGAGAAAGCATTTACCTCTTTGTGCATTTGCAAAGGGGAACAATTTATGTACTATTACTTTGTTTCTTTTCTAACTCATATCCTCAAGTCCGAGAACTCTATTTAGTTTCCCCAAAGATGACCATATTCTTTTCTCTCAGAGTAGTCTTATACGTACCTAACCATTGATAGTTTGGCAATCATGGAATCTAAAACATAAGATAACAATTCCCACATAATAATAGAAGGTGGTTTGTTCATAGTCAGTGCCTCATCGTGTGCATTACTAGTGAATATACATCATGTACAGTATGGTGCCAGTTGTAATCTACATAAAGCGAGGCCTTTTTGCTCCTAGTTATTAACCCATATCAGAACTTGCCATTCTAAAAAGCCCTGGAAAATAGTGTAGGCTTCTACATTACTGTCTCTTGAGGAAATAGCAACAGGAGTAACAGTGTATATACACTGTGTAACACCCAGCAAAACTTAACACTCCCCTTAATTCTTTCATCCCTCAAGTCCTCAGAGTTCACATTACCCTTCTGTTAGCCTTTGTCTAAGACTTCTTCCTTATGAGGAGGGAGGACTATTGAGAAATTATATATAATATTTTGTCCTTATAACTCATTGAGAAATAATTTGCCTCTGACAGTTGCCATTAATGAATGCAAGACATTGCCTTAATGTAATAAAATTTTTTAAATAGAAGCAAAAACTTAGTGCCTTTTCTATCTAACTCTCTTCTTTCCATCTCTGTTATTTGGAGTTTTCATTTTCCTAACTCCTCCCCTGTCCATACCTTCCCATGGAGGGAGCAGGTACCTTCCTTTTTAACTTATAAATGACTAAAATGTTTTAACATGGCTCCTATTTACAGCAGTATTTATATTTAGAGGAGTCTTAAATTTGGACTTTCAGACATTACACTGTAACTGAGGAGGGATGCTCTGAGCTGGGTAAAATTTCCAAACTTCTAAAACCATGCATTTATTCAACTTTCTGTTTGCAATTTGGTCTTGAGGAAAACTACTGAATTTGTTTATTGAAGAGCTTTTTCTCCCTGTGATTGTCTTTTGTGGTATGAAGGACAAAATAAACCAAGGAATAGTAAAAATTTCGGCTACAGTTTAAAGTCTCCAAAAACCTTTTTGGTAAATGATGCCACAGTACATTTTATGACTAGAGAAAAAAGATCTAACAGAGGTATGTTTGCTATAACAGTAACTATCTCCATTGTGTTTTCACCCCTTCAGAGGCTAATAAGACTGTCAAATTGATGGAAAGCTTCTTGCTTACTAAATTATTTCACCTCAATTTACATTAGCGTAATATGTGTCAGAAATGAAATACTATTTCATTTTGAAGTCTGTCAATTTATTACTAATAGTTGATTCGCCTAGTACTCTTAGCTGTAATAGTGCTCTTTAAGTTGCTTTTATTGTTTTAACAAAAAAAAAAATAAGAAAGGAAGGAATTGAGAGAGAAGGGGGGGGGGGAAGGAGCGAGAGAGGGAGAAATCAGAAAAGGAAAATAACTGTGAGCATTGGTGTTCTTCCTCCCAACATGTTACATCATTAATGCAATAGGATTTTTTAACCTTTCCCTAATTTGTCTGGAATTAGCCTGGTTCTTTTAATTTCTCTTGGTGATGCCATAGGAAGTTGTCTTGACAAAAGCATTAACATTGAACAATAAAATGAAAGATCATATAGACTCCTACATATGTCACCTCTAATTTATGTGAGAGGATCTGTTTTGTACTGAGATTTGATTCTAATAGTGTAAAATCAATCTGAGTACTAAATCAAGTTTGTTGGAGGTGGCTAAGTAGAGATGTGGAGAGACCTTATTCAAAAAAGAAGCTATCATCGAATCCCGATGGAAACATAGGAAAATCTTCTCAAAAGAAACTGAAACATTTAATACAGTGAAGTATGCTACCTCATCAGGAAAAATCTAAGAGGAATTATAGTTCAAAGGTAACAACTCAAAAACAATTACATCACTATCTTTAAAAGAAGTCTTTGTCTTATGCTGATCTGTTATCCTTGTCAAAAAGAAATTGCAAAATCATTGATCAATAAGAAGATAACAAAGTTAGGTGGAATTTAAAGTTGAAATTATATCTATATTGGTTGTAATACAGAACTTTTAAAAGCATTATGATAGCCTTAAGAAATAGGTAGAGTAGATGCTAGTCTATTTTATAGGTGATGGAATGGAGGCTCGGGAAATTCAGTCATAAAACTAAGTACAAGAGAGCTGGCGGTGGGGCATTGATGCTAATATTCTAAGTATAGTGAAATTCTCACTACACCGTACTATTTATTTTTTTGCCAGGGTATGCACTTGAAGTAAGAATTAAGTTTTTTCATGATTGCGATTTTTTTTTTCCAAAGGAGATTTGTATTTTCTCATATAACATTGTGGTGCCTTTGCCATAAAATATAGAGTGCTGAGAACTCCAGAAACTCCATGTCATCCTTGCTCTCAGAGAGATTCTGATCTAACAGAAAGGGAAAGGGAAGCAAATATCCTAAAGTTCTTACACTTCCATTTTACTAGAAGCTTGGGCCTGCAAGTTTTGAAATACCTTTCAGAGCTAATTTCCCTACTTCCGTGCTCCCCTAGAATTCTCTGTGTACATAACAAATGTACAATTTCTACATGTATTATGATTATTTGTAAGTGTATTTCATAAGCATATCTAATCTTGGGCTTGTTGAGTGTGAGATTAGTTCCTACTCAGCCTATTTTTACAAGGCCAAGCTTGTCATACAGTAAGTGCTCAATAGATGTGTGGGATTATTATATGTGTATTATTAGAAAAGTACACACATCTTGCAGAAAACTCAAGCCGTGTAAAAGTATGTAATGTAAAAACATCTCCTTCACCACTCTACTGCCCTCTAACTACTATTAGCATTTTGATTCAGAAACTCCTAGACATTTTTTACATATACAAATACAATGTGATTTTTCGATTAATAAGTTAAATCCATAAGATGCTTTGAGAATACAAAAAAACCTTTAAAATATAGAAATTCTATGTGACTTAGGAACACAACTGCTAGAATTTATACTCTAGTTTCTCCTTGCATAAATTCAATATGAAATACATATTTCAGAAGGTACTCATATATCCTGGAAGTTTGTATCATTACTTGAGAAAGACTGACCTATCATATGTACGAATAATCAGAAAGACACATAACAACTAGTGGTGTTGATAGAAAAGTTGTCACTCTTATGCACTGCTGGATTAAATCATCACTATATTGCTACAGGGTAATTTGTTCCATAATAAAGTCTTAAGACAGATTCAGAAATGTATCTTTTAGTTACTTTTTCTAAGGAATGTATTAGATTGATATTCAAAGATTTAAGTACAAATGCCATGATAGTGTCATTTATAATAGCTAGAAACTAGAAACAAAAATAAGACAGTTAAGTAAATTATGCTACATTACACAGTTGAATTTTATGTAGTCATTAATATTTATAGAATGAAAGGACAGTCATAACACATTGTAAAAAGGGAAAAAAGTTATAGAACCATGCCTATGCAAATCCCATATAAAGCATATTTACATTTGTATATAAATATTATGAAAACCTATACCACGCTCTTGGTAGTAGTAAATCTATGATGATAGAATTTCAGGTAGTGTTTTGTTTTGTGGTGGTGGTCATCTCTACTTCCTAATTTTTCTACAAGTGTTATTTATTTAATTAGAAACACTAAGAAATTGTTTTATGTGAATTCTAGACCTCATCACCAGGATCCTTAAAGCCTTTGTTCTGCCTTTATGGGTTCATAAATTCTTCATCTAGAGGATTTACCTGGTATGTTAAATTCTCCAGGAAGGCTGGTTCACTGGGGTGCATGATATCATTGTTTGCATAAGGCTAGTTTAACCGAGGAAAAGGTTAGAAAAACTTCTAAACCAGTCTGTCACCTTTTGTTATTAGTTTGGTGTGCTTGCTTTCTCGATGTGACAGACTGACAGTAAGTATACTGTGTGGCTTCTGCATGGGGGGATGGTGCAGTCAAATCTAGCATGTGGCCTGACTCCATTCAGTATGCTGTAACTTTCAAACCTGACTGCATTAATATATTGTAAAAACTTCTATGAGACAATGATTTATCAAAACTTATCAAAAAATTTGAAGTGTGACAAGTTCACATAATTCAGCCATATAGCCCATCAGAACGTTTTGTTGCTTGATTGATTTTCAGTTTGGCCTGTGTTTTCACGTATGTAACCAATTTTGTCAGCTTCCTAAAGGATGTGTATAAAGTTCTTTTTATTTCACAAGTTACATGCAATTCTTGATCACCATGCCAGGTATCGATACTATTGAGTTTGTAGATGAAGTCACTGTCATTAATACTAAGATGAAAGCTCTCAAATAATTTCTTAATTTCCATAGGTAGAGTCTTTTCTTTTTATATGAATACTAAGTGATATAATTCCTTCTCTCTCTTCTTTTAGTAGCATGCTTGCTTTATAAAGATAGATATAAAACAGAAGTCTGAATATTTTTTGTTTGCTTTGTCACTGAAAGAAGAATATTGGTGTACTTTAAGATAAGCAGTTGAATGCTACTACGTTGGAAGGGTCATTTTAATTGCTGTGATTATAGTGGAGCATTTAAGAATGCATGTAATGGAATCTCATAATAGATTAAAAATTTCTTCAATAAAAGCACTCACTCATTTGATTACTTTGTAGTTGGAGACAAAAACATCCTTTCTGTAGGCTATAGTATTTCATCTTGGGTTAATCGCTAAATAAGATGAATCCAACTCTTGACATTTAGTGTGAATCTCAATGTTTTATCAAGTGTTTTAATACATTTGACTTCAGTGATTTATATGGTTTCTCACTGAGATTTTCCCATAATCATATCTACCAATAAGAGTAATTAATCAGTGCTTATGCTTGTTTTATAAGTAAAATTACAACGTTGAGAATTATCATTGCCCCTATTATTGCCCCTATATTAAAGTGTATGAGAGACAATGTCTGGCATCTCTCCTGATAGATATACACAAGAGACTATTGGTTGGTATTTTGTTGGAGATGCTGTTTGCAGAACTTAAATTTGTCATTTTATCTTTTATTTCACTAGCAGCCTAAAAAAGACACACCATTTTAGTAAACTGCATTCAACATTTGACAGTTCTGCTCAGATAGCTTTATTTATTTACATGATGTAATGATCCCTATTGTTTCAAAGAACTCTCCCTGATCTTCTTATGTTCCCACCATACTTTCCCCATAGGATATATGATGCTTGAAATTCCAAAGAGATTCATTTTGCAACTAAAATTGAACTTACTGTATCTGCCTATCCACTATTAACCCCCAAATATGGTCATCTGTTTTGCTTCAAAGTAAAAATAATATGTGAGCCCTTTATGTGCCCAATTTTTGATAGACATTTTTATTATCTAATCCATTTTGAATCAAAAACTTGATGTCATTTTTACTTTTCATTTTTCTAGATCTTTCTTATCATTTATATTAAAATCTACCCTCCAAAAAGGACCTTTAGCCTTGCCTCTGATCTGTTCTGCCCTTTCCATCCACTTGTTACTGCCTCTCAATATCATTTAACTTGATTATTGCTATTGCAGTTACCTTTTAATCCATGACTCCATCCACTCCTTTGTCCTCCACCAGTACAGGGCAGATCTTCCTGGTTTATGATGGAGTTACCTCCTCCTAAACCCTTTGTAAGTTGAAAATATAAATCAAAAGTGCATTTAATACACCTAATCTACAGAACATCGTAACTTGGCCTAGCCTACCTTAAATATGCTCAGAACACTTACATTTGCCTACAGTTGGGCAAAATCATCTAACACAATGCCTATTTTATAATAAAGTGTTGAATAGCTCATGGAATGTGTACTGAGTACTGGACTGAAAATGAAAATCAGAATGAGTGTATGGCTACAGAACAGTTGGGAGTGTATTTGTTGTTTACTCTTGCGATCATACGACTAAGCTGCCGCTCGTTGCTACTGCCCAGTGTCACAAGAGAATATTCTATTGCACATTACTATCCTGGGAAGAGATTAAAATTCCAAGTTTGAAGTGCAGTTTCTACTGACTGAGTATCACTTTCACATCATCATAAAGTCGGAAGATTATGTCATGCCATTGCAAGTTGCGACTGTCTGTACTCTTTTCTTATGGCCAAAATGACTCTTACAAATCACCGACTTCAAATTCTTACATACACCACTGATGACTCATCACTGCTTATATAATAAGATACAGTTTTTTTTTCTTTTGGCATTCAAGACCCTCAGCAGTAATTCCCTAAACTATCTTTTGAGCTCTATAGTTCACGTCTATGTATTTTAAACTCCCCATCACCCAACTCTTGGCTCTCAGTATTTATATCTTGAGTTCAATCCCAGTGGATCATTTACCATTCTCTGAACATTTTCTTCCTAAAGCACTATTCTCACCAACTTAAATGTTCCCTGTAACTCAGATCCTTATAATCAAAAGTATACGTGGTTTAATTTTAATACTGTCTTCTCCATGAAGGTTTTGTGGGTTATTTCTGAAATTTTAGTCAATTTTTACCTCTTTTGTACTTGCATTTTATTAATTTCTTAAATTATTAATGTTGTGTTAAATTATTGTATAATATTTGTATAATTCTGTTTTGTGTTATGTATGAGAAAACACCTGACTATATGCAGTGTATACATAACCAGGAGTGTGTGTATATGTACTCATGCATGCATAAGTGTGTGTGTGTGTGTGTGTGTGTGTACAGAAAAAGGAATAGCCTCAGTTAGAGGAAGTAAGCTTTGCCTATTTCACAAGTTTGTCATGGTCCAAGTCTGACAATGCCACATGAGTTGAAGTTGCACATCAAGATGTCTTAAATAACTTTCTTCTGCCTGTTCTGACCTTTGTTGTTTCGCTTTGACTCATCCAGCAGCTGCCTTAATATTTTGCTTTAGTCTGTTCTCTACTTAGCTAATTTAGAAATACTGTTTAAGCTGAAAATAACACATAAGTATCAACTGAGAAATCCCTGGTGGTTTAATTATCACTGATTTTTTTTAGAAACAGTTTGAAATGGTCTACAATTGTGGTTAATTTAGCAATAAGTTTTTTTTGTGGTGTGGACATGGCAATAAGTGTTAAAATATTAAACAAGCCTTTACCGGCTTAGGGTGGTTTTAATTGTCAAGTTTCTTTTAGAGCAAAACTAATATAGGACTCCTATAGCCAAGGGTTCTTTACAGATCCAAACCTTTATTGTTTGTTTATTTTTAAGCACATGGTGGAAAAATAAAAGTCTCTTTGGAGAAAATTTGAGTTTTAAAACAACCTAAATCCTTTCAAAATGTACTCATTTCTGAATCAAGAGACATGTTCAGTAAGTGGCAAGCTAATACTATTACTGATCTTTAATACAGCTCCTGTTTATGCAAAGAAAGCGTATTTGAGAAATAAAATGGTACATTGGGTTCAGCTACTGAGTATATAGTCATAATTTTTAGGAAAGACTGTTTGACAACAGCTTAAAGGATACACAAAGTAAGAGCATTAAACCATGAAAAGGGATTAAACTAGTGTTCTCTAGGAATGGGTGAACTGCATACATCTGGAACTTGACTGGGAGAAGAAATGTGTGCATCGTAATCCCAAACATGAAAAACATGCTCTTTCTTAAATATACATTCAATATTTTAAATAATAAGCAGGTTCTTACAATAGCCACATGGATTTTCTAAACTCTGTTATTTTTAAATGTAAGTCCAGCATGGTAAGACAAATCCTTATCATATAATGGAAGGGATTAGGTGTGAGTGTAAAAATATTTTAAGTCACATTTCCCAAAGATTGTTTTGTCGGAAGTAAGTCCTACAAGATGTTCAATGAAAAAATGTGTTCGTGAATAAACGTTTTTAAAATACCGCATATATTATGTCATCCCATATTGAAGTCAGGGCACTCATTAACTTATTAAAGACTGAGTATTTTGTGACACACTGGAAACCAATGTTCCTCAAACTTATTTCAGTATAAGATACCTTCTCAAGCCAAACACATTTTTTTTTCCTCAAACCATGAAACCAGTATTTGTCAAGAGAAATGCTCTGAAGCACCATTTTTAAATGTCACCAATCAAAAAAATACAATCTGTACAGGTAGAGAAGGGAATTGAAGTGAGAGCTCCTTCAGCGGCCCACCGTCTTTAGCACATAGGGCGAACTGCAGAGGAATCCTGTGGCTGGCGCTGGGGGCGGGGGAGTAAATTTTATGTTGGTGTAACATTCGCTGCACTGAATGTGGTGTCTTCCATTTGACCTTACCAAACTTTTGTTTCCTCATCTACAAAGGAGCAACAGCGGTGCCTCCCTCGATATGTGGCTGTGAGGAGTATATAAAGATACTTATTTTACTAATCCTAAAGTGCTACAGAAATTCCCATGCTTTCCAACTTCATTTTGCCTCACACTATCCGGCAACCTAAATTTTTCAAGTCAGTTTGGTTGCTCCAGTCTGAAGTGACTCTTTTAAACATGTTCTCCTCCCCTCCCATCTCTGAGGACACACCTCCAGCTGTGTTGCTCTTTCTTCCTATTTCTCAGTGAAAATCCAAGTCTTATGGGAAGTCCTCAGTGTCCTGCTGCCGTGTCTCTGAAACTCACCTACAACTTGGTGGTGCTCCTTCCTGTTAACATGGTGATGTACTTCCTTCAGGCACAGGAGGGCTGAATCCCACCCTCCTCGACATTCTCAGAGCTCTAAGCAAATGTTCCTTCCCTGTCTCATGTTTTCATTGTTTGTCTCCTTTGGATTCTCCCCATCAATGTGTAAAAACAGGTTTTTGTTCCTATCAGACCATCATCTCTCTTTCCTCCCACTTCGAGTCATATTTCTTTGAAATTATTGTCTGTACTTACTACCTCTTCTCACCTTCTAGTCACTTTGAAAAAATAAATCACTTTAGCTCTTACATATAGAACTTACTTTCAAGCTTGCTTTCAGATAGTCACTAGTTGTTTTTTTGTATCTAACAACTTTATTGTCCTCTGAAAAATACTTCAAGACTGATTTCAAATTTCTAAGTGTGATTTATGTGACATAGTTGACCTACACAAATGATCACTATAAGCACTAACAGTTCAAAAAGGAATTCTCTTAAAAGACCTTAAATAGATAAAGCAAGATTTTATTTCCAAGATCAGAAATAAAGAGACAAGTTAATGTTCCTGTTGCCTTTCTAAAATGCTAGTTTCTTTCCCCTATGGTTCCATTTGAATATCCCAGAAGTCATAAAGTGTCACATCTTAACATCACTGTGTATCTCGTCTAGACTGTGTAATTTATTGATGGGCTACGCATAAATTAGACATTTCTCAGTGGATTATGACTATGCACTGCCTCTCAAATGTCTTAGGATGAATTTTTTTAATGACATACCTTTGAATTTAACCAGGTCTTCTGTTCACAAACATCAGCCATTAAATTCCTAACCCTTATATCAAATCCAAATTTAAGAAACTCATCAATCTTTTACAAAGTATAATAAAGACTTCTCATTACATCAGTAAAATGTGTTTAAAGGACCACGGTGTTTTGAATTAAAGTTCAGAGTTTGTCCTTAACTGTTCATTTTATTCCTATTCAGGATACTCTTAATATCAGGGAACTACTTTGATAATTTTCCTATTGTATTCTAAAAACACTTGCTGAATTTGAAATGAAAATTATTTTAATTACAATGGCAAAAAAATCAATATGATATTTCCTCCCAGCAGTTTTTTATATGAGTTCATTTAAGAAGTGAAATTACTTTGAATATAACTTATATGCACATTATACAGTTTTAGTATATAAATGGTAGCTCAAGTCATAATGGTAGCCCAATTTCATAAGCAGTGTTTTAAAACAAAGTATCTGGGCTCTCTGCGAATAGAAAGAGGTACTAAAAATAGATTATTGGTTTTCTGCGTGTTCTCTTTCCTAGTCTTTTTGCTATTTTCCTCTGTCTTTTTCCATTCTTTTGTGTTGATTACATCATTTTACTTTAAACCTCCATAATTCTTATCTCCAAAGATAGTTGTTGAGATAGGGGAAATAAAATTGTTGGACTGGTAGCATAAAGAACAAATTATGTTTTATGGAAAACACTTCATATTTCACAAGTTAAATAGATACATTTTATTTAGTACCTTTTAAAGTGTTATTTATTCTCACAGCTTTCCTTTGAAACCGACAATGAAAGTATGCCCTGCATTTTACAAATAAAAAAACAGATTTAGGCTTGTAAGCTAAATAATGCCTAAGACTACAGTTGATAAGGACTTAGAATTACTTTCTCCCAATTTTTTAAGACATCTGTACTTTTGGTACAATCTAAGAACAATAACCCACGTTACTGAATATTTGCTCCAGTGTTTTCTTTGGAGAGTTTTATAGTTTTATCTTTTACAATTAGATCTGTGATCCATTATTAGTTAATTTTTATTCATAGGGATTCAAATTCATAGTTTTGCATTCATATGTCTATTTGCACACTTGTTTAAAATATTATTCTTTGCTCATTTAATTTTCCTGGCACCTCTGTCAAAAATCAAAGGACCATTCACATAAGGGTTTCTTACAGGATTCTTAATTACATTCCCTGCAGACAAATTGTACAGCCTACAGTAGTTGCCTTACATACATGTGCTGGTACACACTCTACTGTGTATTTGAGTGGGGAGCCTATATATAGCTTCTTATTTCTTCTACTAGACCAAGAAGTCAGAAACTTTTCCTTAAAGGGCAAAATAAAAAATATTTTAGACATGTGGACCATACAATTTCTGTTGCAACTACTCACCTCTGATGCTGTAGTGCAAACACATTCATTTGCAGTGTATAAAGGAATGAGCATGGCTGATCTGATACAACCTTATTCACTAAAACAGGAAACTGACTAATGACTCTTGGTTTCCTGAACCCTTTACTAGACTCAGTCTTCTAAGTAACCAGAGGTTCTCAACAAACTTTTATATTGAATGGATGAAAAAAAGTATTTTTCATATCCCATATCATTTCATATTTTTCATATCCCACCCTGTATGCTACATCTTTTAGAAATTCTACCTCTTTTAGAAGTTCTTTTGTTCATGTATGGCTTTCTTAAAATTATGATGTTGACAGATTGCTTTGATCTGTTCAAAGTATAGTTAAACTTCTGACCTCCCTTTTCTGGACAGCCATTACTTTTATAAATGCAAACTTAGTTTTTATGCAGCAATATTTCAGTTCTGGTTTATACTGATTTTTTAGTCACCGAATCTCCCAGTTACTTTTCCTCGTTAAATTTGGTTGAATCGTGCTTCTGCCATATTTCCTGTGTACTTTCCATTTGTCTTTCCTCTGCTTCATCACGTTGACTTCATCCCCTAGTAATGGGTCTTAAACAAGATCTCCTGACTTTATACAGAGATAGAATTACATTAAAAAAATTTAGAACCAAACCAGCCTTCCAGGTAAACTCCATCCATACAATTCCAAATCTCATACCAAATTTGCAATGATTCTTTATGTGAGTGTAACATCCCAGTCCTGCTTGAAGTGGCTCTGCACTTCAGGTAACACAGCAGAGTCAACCGTGCCAATATTTGTCTATGCTTTTTACCAAGTATGATATTTTTTACAACAGAATAAGACGTTTCAGTCAATTCGGAAAGTAGTGAAACTCAAGAATTTTATCATCATGTTTCTGATCCTAGTCTCCTACTGACTATATTTTTGAAACTTTAATATCTCATCATTATCACCTATAGTATAAAAGCAATAATATCAACTGTTGTGAAGAATACTAAGTTAGACACTTTCTATACTGTGGTTTGTGAGCAAAACTTTCTAAATAAAAAGTAGCCCACCAAGGGGCTTAAGGGTCAAATCTCCCCAGTTGGTAAATTGAATGTGTATAGATTAAAATAAATAGTTAATATCTATAATTATAATATGTGTATATGTATATATATATATACCTTCAGATCTGGTCTGGTATACTTGGAAAACAGTTCTCAAAGCAACCTTACAAGAATATTGAACTGTGAAATAAAGGAGTGAGGAGGAATCTGTTCTTGTTTTGGAGTAAGGACTATAGTTCCTAATTTATGATTCTAGGAATCAGCAGTCTTCAAGATAATAATGCATTTATTGGCAAAACAAATTTGAAGACTTTCACTAATTCTGTCACTTATTCCCATTGTTTTCATCATGACCTAAATAATAAGAAGTACAAAATTGTATTTCAGAAGATAGATTATCCAGGTATATGCCATATTAGTTCCACAGCGAAGTATGTTTTGCAGAACACAGAATATACATTATTTTCAAAAGAGCAACTGGAAGGGGATGAAAGTATTCTAAGTTTGCAAATAATTGAGCTCCTGACAGTGATTGTGGCACCCAGATATTCAATGTGAATGATAATTTGCTTATGTGACAAGATTTGAGTTTGCTCCATTCATTTACAAAATTAGAAGGAATATTTTATAAATGCCAAGTCACATTGTTATAAATTCCATGTAAAACATAATTACATTTGGTCCTCTGTATCCAGTTTTACAGATTCAACAAACCACAGATTGAAAATATTTAGGGAATAAGAATTCCAGAAAGTTCCAAAAAGCAGAACTTCAATTTGCCACACGCCAGCAACTGTTTACACAGCATTTACATTGTTTTAGGTTTTATAAGTAATCTAGAGATGACAAAGCATTTGGGAGGATGTGCATAGGTTATATGCATATACTTTGCCATCTTATATAAGGGACTTGCACATCCATGGAGTTCGGTATCTCATGGAGGTCCTGAAACTAATCCTCTGGGAATAAGAGGCACCACTGTACTTAAACATAGGGGACATTGGTGGCAAATTACCACTAACTTTTTCAGGTCATCAGTACATGAATAATGATTGAAAAGAACACGAGAAAAGGCCACATATTTTGGTTTGCATTTTTCTTATGCTGTAAGGAAAAGTTTGAGATACACCCACTTTCATACAGCAGCTTTTTAGTGGTGGGTGATCATTTTGAGAAAATGGACTTGTTGATGAGAGGTGATGAGGGAGGTATGTTTTAAATCTTGGCATATCCCTGACTGGCTCCTCATTAGTGAGTATACAGCGATCAGGACAGGAAGAAAGAAGTCATTCAGACAAAAGGAGAGATACAAAGCTATTCGATCATAACGATTTTGCCAATGACTGATCCTTACCTAAGTTACAGGATTTCTAAAAAAAAAAAAAAAAAAACTACTAAAAAAAAATCCCTAAATGACTTACATCTTCTACATATATGAACTTGGAATTTAAGTTCTTATCATGATCTAACTGTGTAACTCTAATTTTCTGAGATAGTCAACTATTCTATTTTTCCAGGCATGGTATGAAATAGAACATTTTCTTCTGAGAAAAGTTAAATCAAGCACCTACTTGGATATTGGAGACAAAGACAGTAATGAATACTTTTAATATTGGTCTGAAAGAACCAACATCTGATTCCCTAAGAGGAATAACATTAAGAATACTAATGATTTTACAAAAGAAGCAAAGGTCTTAAGAGGAGTAAGATATATAAACTATCTGTGATTATTCAGAGTTTAATTTGTACATTTTTCATTTGGTGAATTATTCATACCCTTTTGTCTCTCTCTCTCTTATTTAATCTTAATGCTTACCTTTCACTACTTTTTATAACTTCCAGAAAACAACGTAGACTAAAAATGTTGAAACAGAAGGAAACCCTCAAATCATAGCAATGCACATCTTCTCTCTACTATTCAGAATAATTGTTTTTAGAATAGAAAGTTAAAAAAAAAAAACCTTCCACATCTCAAGGTATAGCTACTATACAAGAAGATGAAAGAGTTCTGGGCAGCTTTTTAAATGAACTGGGAGTCTTTTGTCTCATACAGAGCATACTCCAGAGTACAAATACATAGGAATCTTTTGTTTTCTGTATTAAGCTTCTATTTAGCTGTAAATTTATCTGTGCAAGTAGAAACAAGTGACTAATGAAAGTTTGAGGAAGCCAGGTAATTCCAACAAATATAGTTACCCTACAAGCAGGAAAACAGACAGGTCACCTTTAATGATCACTTATAAGAACTGTACAGAAAGAAGGTCCCTTGGAATATGGCAAGATAATAGATTGGACATGAATTATAGCTCCCAAGCAGTAGATATCCCCCATCTCCTAAGAGTCAGTAATTTAAGACAGTCCTACTAAAATCTAATGAGATGGTAATGAGGCACATTAAATAGAAAAAGTGAGACAAGATGTCTTATGACAAACATTTGTTGGTCTTATGTGCCAAAGGGGGAGGTGCAAAGGTGACAGAGGAGCAGAAAGACAGATTTTTACCTTTGAATAGTATTATAAGCACAGCTTCCCAATGTTTCAGTCTCTTCCAAGAAGCTGCAAGTGGCCTCAAGAGACAAAGCCTCAAGAGGGAGGAAAACTCTAAATAGTTCCAGAGGTCCCAACCAAGAGCCTAAGGTGCTCTCTAGATTCCTACTGCCAGTTTCTTACTGAGAATTCAAGTCTGCTTTTCAGTGGCTCTCCCTAACTTCTTAACTTCCAACCCTTTGCATCTTAGAATCAGAAAGTTCCTTGAAGGGAAAACTATTGCTAAATACTGGGCTTATGACCCTGTGTCTTTCTTCTTTCCAGAATATCCATTTCTCAATTTTTGGTTTCTTTGGCAGCCCTCAATTTCAATTTATTATCTATAAATATTTACTGACTATCTATTATAGACCAAGTACTGGGATAAGAGCTAGGGGAAAATTGAGAGCAAAAGCAGATGTAATCTTTGCCCTCATACAATTTAAAATCTACTGGAAAACCCAGACATGATCAAATAATTACTTAAACACAAGTAAAACTGAAGTTGTGATGAGTAGAGGGGAGTGCAAGGTGCTGCAAAACCATCTATTAGTTAAGTTGACTTTGCCAGGGAGATCAGGAGATGATACTTTCTCTCTAGCTAAGGTTGAGTAAGGGGAGGAGGAGAGAGGAGAGCATTCCTAAAGAGGGAGCACAGTTGCAAATTCCTGTGCCGCATGGTAAGAATAAGAGATGGAGACAAGACTTCTGTGTCTGAAATGAGATAGAGCTTTGGGAGACATAATGTGTGGTATGCCAGATATGACGCTAGAGGCCAATTCATGCAGAGCTTTTAAAGCCAAGCTAAAAGCTTTATTTTCATCTTAATCCAAGTGACCTTATGTGAAAGAAGAGCATACCTAGAAAGGACTTAAAGGGAAGCACTGCTAGTTCAGTTGATGACCCCTGGAGAGGAGAGGTTAGTCTTGAGCTCCATATTTTAAAATTGGAATAAAAAAGAAGGACCAGGTTGGTAGAGAAGCTGATGTTATGGCATATGAGGAATAGTTGAAGGAACTAGGTTTCTTTATACTAAAGAAGACAAATGTGGGTGGTTGTATCATACCAACTATCTTCAAATGTTGAAGAGTATATGTTTATTCTGCAGGGCTGCATAGAGCTAACCAAGGCTGAGGTGGAGTAGGGGTGTGGGTAACATACAGGGAAGTACATTTTAGGTTCTTAGAAGAATTCTCTGGGATGGGTGTTGTCAAACTACAGAACTATAGTGGGATTTTCCTATTATGCAAAGTGTATAAGCAGAGCTGGATAACTACTTGCTAATGATAATTGTAGAAAATACTTATCCTTTGGGCAGATAAATGAATCTTGTGACATTGAAGAGTCTATGATTTAGTTCTATGATTCTCTGTTATATAAATAACTGCGTGTAGTATTTTAAATTTGTTAAATGAAGAATCCAAGTATAAAAACACACTGAAATGTCTATAATGCAAATGAGCTTGCTTATAGTTCAAACTGCTTTTTTTAAAATAATATATTTTCTTATAACAATGGTTATTACAATTCCTAAGACACAGTTGAAAGCTGGATTCTAGACAATGTGGCAAGTAAGAAATACTGGGTTATATAACAAAACATCAATTCCTTGAAAACCTTTCTTGAGATATATCATTAAAAAAAATTTAGGCTAGAAATTGCTGTATATGTAAAATAAGTGGAGAATTATTATCAGATTTTATGTCTGACTTGATTGTTGGTATAAAATTGATGGTGCCTTTGTTAGCGTGAGGCATTATTAATGTACTCAGCACGCAGCTATCAGTGTTCCAAACAACTGCAGAGAGCACTGTCCTATTAAAAAACAAAAACAAAAAACTGTAAATGTTGAAGTTTTTCAAGTGCAGAATGATACCTGCAATCTGGGAGATTAATTTATGATTGCTCAATGAGGCCTGTTTTACAGCCTTAATGCCAGTAATGAATACCCTTTCGCTTCTGCCACCAGATGGCAGAAGTAGGCATTGCTGAAGTAAGAGTTTAAAGTGCTTTAATATTTTTTTAAGTAATTAGATTAAATCAAAACAGACAATTTGAATATTTTTAATAGCTCTTGTAACAAGTTTGGTAATGGTAAAGATGGAAAATATCAGCTAAAGTGAGA
Organism: Camelus dromedarius; assembly: GCF_036321535.1. Taxonomy (NCBI): domain Eukaryota; kingdom Metazoa; phylum Chordata; class Mammalia; order Artiodactyla; family Camelidae; genus Camelus; species Camelus dromedarius. Next base: position 61,938,400 of record NC_087439.1, on the reverse strand, counting down.
TTTTGGAATTAAATTCATTACAATTTTTTTCAGTACTTCCTTATGATAGCAATTTTCTTTATTTAAAAAAGTCTCGCAAGGAATTCCCACTGACATTTAATGCATGAGGTAAATATTTTAATTAATCCTTTATATATTAATGATTTCTGTGTCATTCTAAAGATGGTCAGTAGACTTAAATAGGGGTAACTTTAAAAACATGCATTTGTAAGGAACATATTAAAGTCAAAATGTGTAATACAGTTATTGAGTTAAGACAGATGATTTAAAAGAGAATGACAAGTGTTACAAACAGAATTCAAATAAGCATGTGTACATTAATATAAATCTACCTGACTGGTTTTAATATATCAAAAAGATAATAAAATTCATTATCTAGACCCTACACATGTTTAAAAAGCCATCCAAGGGGATACACATTTTCTTTACCAAAAAATAAATGCCATAGCTTATCAAGAAATGCTTTTAAAGATCAAGGACACATTAGCTTGCTTTCCATATCAATTCACATTTTCCATATCAATTTGCATTTTTGCTCTGGTGTTTTTTTCAATTCTTTACCTCTTCTACTTCCTTGTGTCCTGTTAACTCTACCGCGCTCTACATCTGACTTACCATCCTACCCATGACAAAGGAAATATTCATATCTAGTAAGTTTGTCTGGTTGGAGTCATTTGTATGGACAACGTCTTTGCCAAACGAACAGCTAATTTTGTTACTAAACTCACAGTAGCAAGTGCCAGAGTTGACTGTGCTTTCCTTGTTTAAACACGGTCTTTTCTTGACTTGCATGATTCCACACTGCTCTCTGTTCCTTTCTGTATTCCCTTTCAGACTCTTTGTTGGAAGGGTGTTCTGGTCCTCTACCCCACCTGCAGATATCAGAGGTCATGGGACCATGTGTTTTCTCTCTCACCAACATTTCATTATATGGTGTCATCTATTCTTTTACCTCCAAATGTTATCTATGTGATGACGTCTCGCAGATACTTACCCCAGCCCACTTATGTCCAGTGGCCTCCAGGCTCATATATCCAACTCCCTACTTGAACTAATTTTCTTTTATTCTAGTATATTTCCTTTTTTTTATGTCATTGACTTTATGTGAAGGCTGGACTGGTTTTCCTGCGTAATTTTCCACCTTCCAGTAAAAATGTCAAAAATATGCTATAATGAAAGCCACACAACCTACATTCTTACCACAAGTGAAAAATAGTGATTGTGCAATAGAGGGACCAAACTATCATTACTCTCTTACAGAAGTAGTATATTAATAAAGGACTTTGAAATTTTATTTCTGCATTGAGCAATAATGGCTATACAATTGAGGCACACTATAATTTACAGAACAGACAACTCAGCTCAAATATAAACTTGAGACCCAGTGCATATTTATTCATAAATGTGTTAATTCATCATTTTTTAAAAGTGAGGATTCTTGGTTTATACTGGTGGTTTTATATTTAAAGATCATTCAACTTGACTATATCTGTAACATATATTTTACATGTATTGTTACTTCTGGCTTGGAGTGGAGAACTGCCAAGAGTCATCCCCCCCACAAGGCTAGTTAGTGGCCTATGACAGGTCTTGGTGTGAAATCTTTTGTCCAGCTGAAAACAAGACTGCAGTACAGACTCACTTGGAGTCTTGAATTTGAATCAAGGAACATGAAAGAATGAGACGTAACACAATAGAGTCTGCAGTTGTGGAGTCATGGATTAATTTGCTGAAGGGACCATGAGTGAGGCCAGTTATGAGTGAAGCTGTCCCGATGAGGAAGAACAGTGTTAAAATGAGCCCTTACCATGTGCCAAGTATCATTCTGGGCACTTGAAATACAGCAGTAAACAAGGCAGACAGTCTTTGCAGTCATGGAATGTACAAATTGGTGGGAACACAGAGACAAATATGTAAGTATGCAAATTGAATAAGCAAGATAATTTCAAGGTGGCATGAGTGTTACAGAACTATGGGGTTGATACAACAGGTGTTGCTTTAGGGTAGGGTGGATCGGGGAGGTCCTGGAAAAGCCACTTTGAGATGGTGACAACTGAGCTGAGATTATGAATGTGAGATTGTGAGTTTCCCCTGACAAAGATTTTTGCGGAAGAACGTTTTAAGCAACATGAATAACAGATGCAAAGGCCCTAAGGCAGAAGCTAGAAAAGGAACAGACAATGTGACTAGAATATTGTGAATGAGAGGTGTTTGGAGATGTGGGAAGAGACCAGATGATCCTGGGATGAGTTCAAATTCCAAAGAAAAGCAAGTTGAGACTTGTAATGAGATGTTACATATGATTATTCTTGTGGCTCTGTGGACCATGGACCAAGGTGAAAGCTGGAAGGACAGCTCAGTTAGGAACCAGAAAAAGCTTCAGTATTTTTAAAGAGCTCAAATAGGGTAAAGAGCTTAGGAGTAACTGGAGGGGTGACAGGATCCAAATAGTGCTGTTTTCCTTTTGAAAATTTTTTGGGGATTGAGAAATCTTAAGCATCTGTGTAGGCTTGCATAAAGGAGAACACAGAGGAGAGGTTAAAGAAACATGTAGAGAATAAGAGCTACTGGTGTAAGATCCCAACTGAGGTGTCAAGGATTAAATTCAAAGAGTTGGCTTTTGTTGTGCCAGATGGGTCCCCTTGGAGCAGTCTCAAGTTATGCAAGAAACTGGGATACATTTTATGACATCAAGCATGAAGGGTAGAACCTTTACTGGAGAAAGGAAAACCTTGTGTGGCTGAAATTAGCAAGCTAGAGATGTGAAAGTGCCCCTGGTCTCATTATCACCCCACAGAGTGGCATACTAGGAACAGGGCATCTGCTGGACATGACGTGTTTTTGTTTTAGTGGAAGAACCCTCAGTTCCGTATGTCTCCCTATTAAGAGAGCAAGCATGAGAAGTCCCCTCGTCAGTAGGGGAATACACTGGTTTTTGGCATCAGGCAATCTGGATTTGGCATGCTAGCCAATTATTAGGAATTCTCTGGGAAAGCCAAATGCTCTATACCTGGAAAAACAGGGATCCTAGAGGTCTGAGGAATTCTTGGGAAGCTGGACTTGGATGTGTACCTTGAGCTGGGAGAAGAAAGAACTCACCCAGGTCCTAGCAAGCTCATTGTTCATGCCCCCAGCAAAAGTACCTGAAGTCATATTTGGATATTCCTGCCAATGGTAATAATAGCTTTGAACAAGAGAAGAGATACTACATCCGAGACTAGAGAAAAGAAGTGGTTATATAAAAGTTAAAGTATTTGAGGTGGGAAGCAGACAGGCAAGAAGGAATTTAAGTAACTGATATTTCCAATTTTTTCAGTGAAATAGTCAGGAAGTCTTTTGCTGAGAATAGGAGGAATTGTGTTAGGGAGCTTGAAGAACAGAGTGAAAGTTTAAAATTATCAATATGAAAATGAGACAAGCTAGGAAAAACTAAAAAGATTGCTAAACAATGCTAAGGGCCCCACCGATGGTTTTCATGGAGGAGGGGGTTATGAATTCAGTGCTTCTGGCATTCATGTGTTTATGTATGCTTGTGTATTCATCCTTTTAACAACAGTTAGCTTTCCGTTTATAGAAATAAGGTAAGCAGTTATAGAATTGTTAGATATTTGAGATTTTCCTTGGTGCATGTAATAGAAGGGTGGTATCCATGGTAATTGAAGAAGCTGATGAGAGATTAGTTCATATATTAAATCACACATCACGGCATCCACATTTAGTGAGAAAAGAATAGAAGCTATCAAGGAGCCTGTAGGTCAAGAGAAAAGGATTAATGAAGAGGTTGATAATCTCACCATTTCAGAAACCCTATGGATCATGAAAGAGAACATGAGCGACTAGGAGAGTTGGAGGCTTTTATCAGCCTGTGGAGTGCTGGTGTTTGCATAGTTTTAGGTAGAGCTGCTTAAGGTGAGAGCTAGAATATAACATTAGGATTTTGTTGCCAAAGTGGACTGACAACAGCATTGGAATTAAGAAGCTCCTAGATTTTTTAGGAGTATTGGATAGGTCATTCCCATAAATTCTGAAGCTTGCTAATATTATAATGGGAATTCTGATGGAAGGAGTATGAGAGCTCCCAATTTTTGGCAAATTAAAAGAATTTATTGAGAATTTAGTTGATGGAAATAACAAGGAGAAAGTAGAGTCCATATAACATTATGGCATGAGCCTTCAGAGAAAACAAGATTTTATAAAAGATGGAAGTTTTCCTGAAAATTGTTGTCAGCCCCCAATTGTATCCAGATGGTGCAGATGTGGGGACATGTGTCACCTCCTCAGAAAATAAAATCTCAGTTCAGCCATTAGATGAGAAAATTTGAAGATAATAGAAGACACATCCAGAGAGCTTGAGAAAAGGAAGTCAACATAGCAGGAAGAACAAGGGGCAAAGCGTATCAAAGAAAGAAAGTTAGGGAAATGCTTGCCTTGAGTTTGGTGGTGGTGGATTCCTGGAATAGTGGTGTAAGTGATGGTATGTCGCTTCAAATATTCTGCTATTGGCTTAAAATGTTTTGGCTGTAGAACTGGCTGCAGGTCGCAGGTAATATCTGGCCCACCGTTAGTAGAAGTGTGGAGGTAATGCTGTTTCAAAGTTGCAGTCAGTATCTTATTTTGCAGAAGGACAGTTATGATCTGGAGCAGTGACTGGGGCCCTGGAGAAGCAGGGACTACCGTGAAGTCTGTGGAGTAGCCATATGTCCTCTTTCTAGGCCTGGCTTGTGTATAATGTGGAGAACAAGAGAGAAGTGGTAATGAAGCTAGAGCATTCTGGAAGTCTGTTTTTCACATTGACTTCTATTTGATGTAATAAGGAATAATTAATGCATATACTTTTAAGAATAATTAAAACATGTATTAATGCTCACTTTTTTTTTTTTTTTTTTACTTCTGCTTATTTTTAAACAAAGACTTCTCTCCTGGTTTAACAGTGTAAACATTACTGCTTGTCATTCAATATATCTCTTGGAAGTGCAAAATCTCTTTCATTTACTAATGACTATAATTAAAGTGCATGTTTTCTAAAAGACCAGTAATTAGGTTCCATAATAAATATACCGTAGTAATCGTTAGCTGTGACAGATAAACCACGGCAAGACGAGGGTTTGCTTCCCTTTCTCTTTCCCTCCAGTTTACACTCTCCCTTATAAAACTCTTAAATACCCCGTGTCTGTGCATGTGCATGCAGGTGTGTTTCTTACACGTAACGTAGTCATGATGGCAAGAGAGCAGTGGGCTTTCAGTACAGTGCAGAGGACCAGTGACCTCACTGGATGACAAGCTGAGAGTTTCCATCGTCTTTGATTTCTCGTCTCCATTCCTTCCCATCCTTCTCCTCTACCCTAGCACACTTCATTCCTGACAGGGAAGGAATGAGATAAGAAGTGTGGAAGAGAGCAGCCAGAAAAGAACAGAGGGCGGATGTCCCAGCTGTCTGCTGAGAAGGAAATACAGGCTCCCCAGGTGTGGTGTTCATTAAGACAGCTGGTTGAGACCTGAGATGATTTTATACTGATAATTGATATGGATAAAATGTTTCTTTACAATCCTGACATAAAATTGGGTGTCATTATCAATAAGATGGCTGATGGATGGCTTTCGCGTGGTAGGTCATGGGGAAAGTCAAGCAGTGGGGGCTCATCCTGGAAACTGCACGGAGGTGGCAGAACAACATGGGCTGACTCAGCTGCAGGATCCTAGAAGAAGTCTTGGCCAGCAGAGGGTATGGAAAGAGATAGCACATAGTCATGCCTGCGGGCTTAGGGGCGGTTCCACAAGAGCTAAGAGGTGAGCATAATAGCAGGAATCAGCAGCATGGTGAAGATGCGTTAGGGATAGAGATGGGGGAGATTCAGGGTCACAGAATGAGGGGAAGGAGGATCCTTGGCCCTTTATCAAGGAGAGGCACAAGGAAAGAAGAGGGAGACCAAGACATTGGAATAAGTGTGCAGTAATTGAGAAGATGCCCCTTTGCTAGAGCTGGGACCCAGGAGTAGAGCAAAGTTGTTAAAATCAACGTGGTACTGAATTGCCTGCACAAACAAAATCAAGGTGTGACTAAGGAGGATATTCATCTCTGACCTGATCAATGGAGCTAAGTTGGCAGCTGGAGGCTAAGAGACTCAGCTCTAGGTGACAGACAAAGATAAGAACAGGACACCTTGCAGGTTGTTACAACCAGAACATCTTTTGAAATGTAATTAGAATTGAGTTTGAGAGAAATGTGATTCCTTCAGCTGTTTTACAGTAATTACCTAGTAGCAGGAACATGCTTACTCTGGGGAAGAGGGTACAGGGCAGTACAGAGAATTGGTTCTGGGAAGAAGGGACTGCGTTTTTACCTCAGAATATACTAAGAGATTTTTTTCTCCAAATGTCTATAATATTTGGTGCCCAAATAATTTTAATGCTGCTTAACCTAGTAGAGAACATTTGGTTGATTGATTTAGTCATTCATTCACACAACAGATATTTATTGTTTTGCCCTTTAATTATGTGTAACAAGGCAAGACCTAGCTAACCTTTAGCAAACTGGGATGAGTATTTAAAAACAGAACATGTTTTGTCTCTGCTTTGACGTATTGTTTCTTATGATACTAACTTTTAAAAAATTCAAAGAACATGACAGGAGGTTATGAGATTTAATGTTTAAAAAACAAGATTTTTTAAAAGATTAAGAAACTGTCCTTAATGTATAGTTTCCAATTTGATAAAAAAAATGAAAATTAAAGTCAGAGGTGATAAAATTGACAGTTTTTTGAGACATTCTGCCTCACCTTAAAAATAGAAAATGCATGACACCGTCAGGCCAACCCTAACAATGAAAACAAACCAGATAGGCTACAAAAATCTTCATATTTCTTGAGCCTGTGAGAAAATGAAGGTCACAGGAAACCAGGTGAACTGAATTCAAAGGGTGACAGAATCCCTCAAAGAGAGGCCGGGCACATGGGTGTCACCTTTAACAGAACAAAGCGAGTAAGGAGAAAAGAACTGAAACTTCAGTGAAGTCTTAAAAATCAAGTGTGTGCTAGTGTAGCCAACTAGAACCCCAGACCTAAGGTGATCCAGTTCCTACTCACCAAGTCTTTTCCACAGACTTCTACCCCATGCTCAGGAGGAGATTTGGAGTAGGCAGGAAATCTGAGAGAGCACCTCTCAGTTTTTGCACAGACGAAAAACTCCATCTGATTTCCACACTTAAATCTTATTGAAGCAAAAGCCGTCTGCTGCTGGAGGAAGAATAAGAACCCCTCTGTTTCCTTTTCATAGGCAAAGGTCAGTTGCAACTGGGGGACAGGTAGAAGCAAAAGTTATTCACCACTGAGAAAGGAGCAAGAAACATGTTCAGTTCCAAATTCTTGTGCTGATAAAAGGCAGAGGTCTACTGCTACTTGTGAAGTGCAGGAAGCTTGCTTACATGGCAGCCCCTCCCCCTTGAAGATACAGAACATAATTTGGCTGCCCTCAAGAAGAAGGGCAGAAATTCTGAGAAAGCCAAACTCTGCAGTCTAGGTGAACAAGCATGCCCAAGGCTGAGGCTGGACCAGGAAAGTCATAAGCCTTAAACATAGTAACATGCAACAAGCAGTTTATTGTGGAGGTGGGGCAAGACTGTGGAGGGAAGCGCCTTCTGTGGTGCAGACACTTAGGTGCTACTGATGGCTGAGAATGAAACAAAAACGCTGTGAAATGTTCTTGGGTGTATCAGGCCTCACAGTAAGGGCTAATTCAAGTTTCTGTGATTAACTGAAGGTAACTACAGCAACAACAAAACCCAAACTCAGCTTACCTCCATACTAGATGGATATGAAGGACCTGACAGAAGAAGAACTATGTCTGTCTCTGTGTGTAAACACTGTTTACCTCAATCCCTTAGTGCAATAACAAGCCTTGAATCAAAAATTACAAAACACATACACACAAAAAAGGCAAGAAAGAAATGACCTATTGTCAAAAAATAAAGCAGTACTAGAATCATATGCAGAGATGGCCCAGATGATAGAACTGTCAGCAGACAGGGACTTTAAAATTGTGTTGGTTGTTATGTTAAAGGATATACTGGAAAATGTGGGAACTATACATGAACAGATGGGTAATTTTAATAGAGAGATAGAAACCATTAACAGTTCAGTTGGAAGTTCTAGATATAAAAAGCATGATATCAGATATAAAGAGCTCTTTCTGTGGTCGTATCAGCAGATCAGGTACAAAAAGAAAGCATTAGTGATCTTGAATATAGGTCAATAGGAAATATCCAAAATGAATCAAAAGAGAAAAAAAATGGATCAGAACCCAAGAGCAGGAATAAAAGAATATCTAAAAGCCAGGAGACAATATTAACTATCCTAACATATATGTTTTTGGAGTACTAGCAGGAGAAAATAGAACAAGGAAGAAGAAATATGGAATGCAGCCAAAGAGAAGAAACACATTGCATGAAATGATAGTGGGCATCACAAATGGAAAACAGCAGAAGACAACGAGAAACATTTTAAACATCTTCAAAATATTGAAAGAAAAACAAAACACAAAAAAACAAACTGCCAAACTAGTATTCTTAGCAAAAAATTTATTTAAAAAATGAAATAAAGACTGTTTTAGAAAAATAAAAGTTTAATTCTAGCAGACCCACACTACAAGAAATGTTAAACAAATTTCTTTAGGAAGAAGTAAAATGATGCCATATGGAAATCTGTATCTAAACACAAGGCAATGAAGGGGACCAAATATAGTAAATATGTGGATAAAGATAAACAGCATTTTCTCATTTTTAATATATTTAAAAGTTTATTTCTGTTTAAAGTAAAAGTAATAACACTTTATTTGAAATTCATAATAAATATAAAATGTTGACTAAATTAGCAAAAGGAATGGGAACCAAGGACGTGGATGTATAGTTGTTAGGTTTTTAGAGTAAACGTGAAGTTATATCCCAACACATACTGTGATAATTTAAGATTTATACGCTCATTGCTGCAGTAACACCTAACAAAGATAAAATGAAATGGTGTAGCTAAGTCACTAATGCAGATGAAATAGAATAATAAAAAATCAATCTAATAACTTGGTAGAAGTGTTAGTTAATACTATAGAAGTAAACATTATAATTTATAAATGTATCAAATTAATACATTGTATACCTTAAAATTACATAGTGTTATGTTAAATTTCTTCATCTTTGGGAAACTTCAGTGTTTGCTCTTAAGGCCTTCAGCTGGTTTGAAGAGGCCCACCCACATTATGATGGATATGCATTAATCAACGTCTGCTGATTCAAATGTTAATCACATCTGAAAAAAATAGGTCACAGCAACATCTAGACTAGTGTTGAGCAGACAGCTGGGCACAATAGCCCAGTCAACTTGACATGTAAAATTAAACATCGCAATTAGTATCAGAAAAGTACACTTCAGAAAAAGAAACATTAACAGTAATGAAGAGGGGCATTACATGAAGATAATGGCATTTTAGGGGGTGTATGTCTTGGAATGCAATGGCTAGCTCATTGGACATGCACATGTGTTCAGTTTTCCTCAAAATGCATCTTTTTCTCAAATGGAATTTATTTTTCTAAGAATGGTATTTAAATTAAGTTGTATTGGATTATTACTAAAATTGACAAATTATGACAAATGATTAATACTACCTATCTACTTGGCATCCTAGGAGACACCTACGCAAGTATCCAGAACACATTATTTTATATCTTTTTGTAATGGAAAGATAGTTTTCACGTACATCTTTTAGGTACATAATTAGTAAGATATATTATTTTCTGGACCTTCGGTGACACTTTAAATTTGACAATGCGTGATAACTGCTAAATTCACAGATTAAAAATCTGCATACTTTTATATTTCATCACTCTAGGAAATGTTATTTCTGACCTTATAGTGAATGCAGTTGTCAGCATTTCGCTTGCAAAGTCCAATATTACTGTAATAAATGCTCTAGAAATGAGATTAGAGGCTTATTTAAGTGCCAAGAAGAATTAGAATATGAATATGAAATAATGACCTGCAAAGATGGCTTACCTGAGGGAAATTTGCCTAGGTCTTGGGTGAAGGAGCTTTTCACAAAACGTGAATTTTAAAAAGACAAACTTAAAAAACAGAAAAAAGGAGTAAAGTTTATATATTTAATAGGTGTAAAACACTATAGTTACATAGTTATATTTTCTCCAAAAATAACTTATGAAATAATTTTTAATACTCAACAGTTCAACTTAGTACCTTACATAGTCTCTCTTTCACTCTCTGTGGCATATACTCACACATACACATAGATATAAAATATACATATATTATAAATTGATTTCTATAATTAAATTTTCTCTATACAAAAAAAGGAACAATATATAGTAAAGATAATCATAGTTATATACATACAATGATATTGACATACATGCAACCAGGAAAGCTCAAGATGTCATATGGAGGCATATATAAATCCATGGATGTGTGCAGTCACCTTTCTGTGTAATTATCCTTTAAAAAAATTACTGGTTATGTTTATGTTTCAGTGATTTTTTAATTAAAGTATAGTCAGTTTAAAATGTGTCAGTTTCTGGTGTACAGCAGAATAGTTCAGTCATACATATACATACGTATGTTTGTTTTCATACTCTTTTCATTGTAGGTTACTACCAGATGTTGAATATAGTTCCCTGAGCTATACAGTATAAACTTGTTGTTTATTTATTTTGTATAAAGTAGTCAGTATCTGCAAATCTCAAACTCCCAATTTATTCCTTCTCACTCTCTTTCCCCTCTGGTAGCCATAAGTTTGTTTTCTGTGTCTGCAAGTCTTTCTGTTTTGTAAATAGTTCACTTGTCCTTTTTTTTTTAAGATTCCAATATTAGTGATATCATATGATATTTTTCTTTCTCTTTCTGGCTTACTTCACTTAGAAGGACAATCTCCAGGTACATCCATGTTGCTGCAAATGGCATTATTTTATTCTTTTTTATGGCTGAGTAGTATTCCATTGTATAAATATACCACAACTTACCTATCCAGTCACCTGCTTATGGACATTTAGGTTGCTTCCATAGCTTAGCTATTGTAAGTAGTGCTGCTGTGAATATTGGAGTGCATGTATCTTTTTAAATTAAAGTTCCTTAGGATATATGCCCAGGAGTGGAATTGCTAGATCATATGTTAAGTCAATTTTAATCTTTTGAGGAATCTCCATATTTTTTTCCATAATGGCTGCACCAAACTACATTTCAACCAACAATGTAGAAGGGTTCCCTTTCCTCCACACCCTTCCCTGCACTTATCATTTGTGGACTTTTTAATGATGGCCATTCTGACTGGTGTGAGGTGATGCCTCATTGTAGCTTTGATTTGCATTTCTCTGATAATTAGTTATATTGAGCATTTTTTCATATGCCTTTTGGTCATTTGGATGTCTTCCTTGGAGAATTGCTTGTTTAGGTCTTCTGCCCATTTTTTGACTGGGTTTTTTTGTTGCTGTTGTTGTTGTTATGAAGTTGTATGAGCTGTTTAGATATTCTGGAAATTTAAGCCCTTTTGTCAGTCTCACCTTTTGCAAATATTTTCTCCCATTCCATAGGTTGCTGTTTTGTAACTTCACTGATTTACATGCAGCTGTCCAGGTACCCCAACACAATTTGATGAATAGATCTTTACTCCATTGTATATTCTTGCCTCCTTTGTCAAAGATTAATTGACTGTAGGGGTGTGGGTTTATTTCTGGGCTCTCTATTGTTTTCCATCGTTCCATATGTCTGTTTTTGTTCCAATACCATGCTATTTTGATTACCATAGCTCTATAGTCTTGTCTAAAATCTGGGAGGGTAATTCCTCCAGCTTCATTCCTTCTCTTCAGTATTGCTTTGGCAATTCTGATGTTTTTGTGATTCCATATAAATTTTAGGATTATTCTAATTCTGTGAAAAACATCTTGGGTAATTTGATAGGGAGTGCATTGCATTTAATCTGTAGATTGCCTTGGTCAGTATGGCCATTTTAACAATATTAATTCTTCTAATCCAGGAGCATGGGATATCTTTCCATTTCTTCAAGTCATCTTTAATTTCCTTAATCATTGTTTTGTAGTTCTCTGCATATAAGTGTTTCACTTCCTTGGTCAGATTTATTCCTAAGTATTTTGTTGTTTAGGATGCAATTTTAAAAGGGATTGTTTCTTTACTTTCCTTTTCTGATATTTTATTGTTAGTATAAAGAAATGCAACTGATTTATGTATGTTAATCTTGTATCCTGCTACCTTGCCAAATTCTTTTTATTAGCTCTAGTAGTTTTTGTGTGGAGCCTTTAGGATTTTCTATGTGTAGTATCATGTGATCTGCATATCATGACAGTTTTACCTCTTCTCTTCCAATTTGGATCCCTTTTATTTCTTTTTCTTGTCTAAATTCTATGGCTGGGACTTCCAATACTATATTGAATAAAAGTAGTGAGAGTGGGTATCCTTGTCTTTTTCCTGATTTTAGTGGGAATGCTTTGAACTTTTCACCATTGTGTATTATGCTGGCTATAGGTTTGTCATAAATAGTTTTTATTATGTTGAGATATGTTTCCTCTATACACAGTTTGGTTAGAGTTTTTATGATAAATAGGTGTTGAATTTTATCAAATGCTTTTTCTGAATCTTTTGAGATGGACGATGAAAACAACCACGTAAAATCTATGGGATGCAGCAAAAATAGTCCTAAGAGGGAATTTCATAGTGGTACAGGCTTTCCTCAAAAAATAAGAACAGTGTTAAACAAGCAACCTAAACTAGCACCTAAAAGAATTAGAAAAAGAACAAAGAAAACCTAAAGTCAGCAGAAGGAAAGAAATAATAAAGATCAGGGAGGAAAGGAATAAAATAGAGATTTTTTTTAAAAAATTGAAAAAATCAATCAAACCAAGAGCTGTTTTGTTTCAGTGAGTTTTTTTAAAAAAATGAGTATGTTGAAAATTTCTTTATAAAATTGAGCTTTAAGGTGTGTAGAGACATTAAATAACATTGCCTTTTTGCTGCCATGGTGCTTTACTAAAGCAGGCCCTACAGTAGTATTAGTGTGTGAACATCCAATTCTAATCAGTTTTGCATTTCTTTCTAGTTTCTAGAAAAGAGTATTCAGTGTATAACATGGGAAATGTTTGGACATTTGAAAGACGTTACTGATAAAATTGTGTGTCTAAGCCCTAATGTGGAACTAATCACCAGCCAATCTTTTATTATGTGTCTATTTGTTAATCTGTTTGTTTAATGTCTGTTTACTTTCTCAGAAGGTGTATGTGGACTATTTTTTGTTCACTCTTATATTCTTAGTTACTAACTGGTACTTAATTAATATTTGTAAAAGAATATTTGAATGAATGAACCTTTAATGAGACTAATTTTGAAGATACAAGCTGATTTATTTATGTTTCTACTTCTTTGTTGATTTTTGATAACATATTTTTTGCAGGAAAATTTTTTATTCCATCAAAGTTTACAAATTCCTTTGGTGATGGGCCCAGAGATCTGAATTTGCACCTTGGTGATTTGTTGGCTACTTTCATAAGAATGAATGCTTGAAAAGTCCTAATTTCAGTTTCCATAGGTACTTGAAAAAAATGTAATCTTTGTTTAGTGACTATAAAGTATGAGAATAATTTTGAGACATTATATTATTTAGTTATTATATGTCTGTATTTGTTTTTTGTCTACTTAATCTGTTAATTGTTAAGAGGGACATAATGAAGATTCCTAGCTTCAAATTTGCTATATATGTTTTCATGATATCTTATGAGATATGTATAGGTTTATGGCATTGCACAGTCATCGTAGACTGTGTCTTTTATTAATTTTAAATGAACTGTGTCACCAGTTCTGGCTTCTTAATGCAATTGCTAATCGTGTAAAATTAGTACTAGCAGTCTTTGTTTTGTTCATTTTTCATATTTGTACTACTTTTGTTTATAGTTCATATGTAACTAATTATTAATTGGGCCCCAAGTTTGCCTACTATGCAAGAATCTGAAATAGAGCAGTAAACAAATACAAGGAATTCCATTCTGAGTTCTGATAAATATTTACCCACCCTTTTTTCCTTAACATTTCTGTTTTGTGTTTCTTATAAGCAGAATATGGATAAATTTTACTGTGCATCCACTTTCTTTTATCTAGTCTATAAAATCTTCGTTTGTAATGAGCTGTTTAAATCCCTTAAGTTCATTTTTCTGTTATATAGTTTTCTGTTTTTATGCATTCATGCAAAGCATTGGCTTTATTTTCTGACTTCTGTCTTAATGAAGTGTTTCCTTCTCCAGTAAATTGGGAAGCTGATGGGTATTCCAGTTCTACTGGGGTTTACTGTTACATTTACAAGAGATTCTTTAACCTATATTTTTTCACCAGATAGCAATTATACAAATTTTAAATTTCATCTGTTTATTATAAAAAGGTACTTGACTTATATTGTTATTAGTAACTGTTTGTTTATCAGTAAATTATTGCTTATTGTAAAATGGGCAGACTCATTTTCAAAAATTATGATTTAATTTTTGTGTTTCACATTGGATCCACATTTATAACAATTGTTTGACTTTATGCTGTATTTGATTTTATTCAGTACTCACTATAATCTGTTTTCCTTCCTTTAAGGCTCACTGCCTTCAATTCCCCAAACCTGAGTTCTTAATTTTGATTTATATTTTGTTGACTGCCAAATATTTTTAAGTATTTCTTTTTTAAGACGTTTATTAAAAGTGCTGTATTTTCTGAGATGCTGACAAGCTTAGATTGGCTTTGTCTGATCTTTCCATGTGAATGATAACTTGGCACAATAAGGGTCTGATTTACAATTCTTTCCTCTCAAAATTCAATTGTTTCTTCATTTTCTTCTAATTTACTGTTGAAAAGTGAAGCATGACTTCTTGTCTTTGATGCATCTGATATTTCTCCTTGCCAAAATGTTTCCAGAGATTTGGTTTAGTTTAGCTTTGTTTTGTTTAAAAACTATTTTCAGTACATCCCTTTTTTACTCTTATGTAGAGTAGATAAATCCTGTTAGTCAATATTCACAGTTCTTTGTTGTTGTCTTTGTTGTGCTGGTAATTCTTGTTTTGTTCGGTATTTGTCTGCTTGCTTGTTTGTTTTTAGCTCAGGAAAGTTTTCTTCATTTGTGTCTTTGATTTTAACTTTACTTCAATTATACAACTTCCTTTTAAGGAACATGTATCACTTAAGTATGTTATTCCCCACCTCCCAGCTCCTTGAACTTTCTCTACATTCCAGGAGACTGTATACATGCCACTTGCTACACTACTGATTTGGTACAGTAGCTAGCATTTATTGTTTTAAAACTTTGCAAGTATTAACTCATTTAATCCTTCCAATAGTTCTGTATTGAAGATGCTGCTATTATTTCCCCATTTTGTAGATGAGGAAATAGAGTCATAAACAGGTTTTGTAATATGCCCAATAATCACATAACTAGTAACAATTAGAACAATCTTGCTTCAAGTCAGTGATCTTGACTACTGGTCTATATTACCTGTGAAGGGCAAATTTTTGTTTTAATTATCATACAGATTTTAATTCTGCTATGAAAGTTGTATGTTCGTTTTATATAATTCTTTTTATCTAGATCCTCTCTGAATTTCAGTCTTAAATTATTATGCTGTACTCCCCTTTTTTTCTCATCTTGATGTGTACTCTCTTCATGGCCTTTTAGTCCTTCTTCCTGGAAACCACACCTTTAACATTTTCAGGTATCCCAAACTTTACTTTCATTCCTGTTATATTCCCCCAGAGATGGCCTTCTTCACCTCAAATGCTCTGTTTCCTTTATGTGGTAGTATTTCTCGGGGGTCTTAAGCTGTTGCTATTTTTATTACAGCTGCTGTTTTCTCTTGACCCATTTTCTAAGGAGGAAAGATCCACCAGACTGTTTTCTAACATACAAAGTATATGAATTGTATTAACCAAATTCTCTACCTATGTCCTGTTATAACCCCATTTAACACCTACTGCTGGAGGCTGACACATGCATACAGATCCTAGATCTAACTTATTCAGATGTCATTTAGTTTCTGAGAAATTTAAACCAACAGACCACACGAAAAACTTGTCTTTGTAGTCTCCCAATCTGAAGGCCCTTACTTTTATACACATCTCCTATGATGAACCTACCACAGGTACTTTCCCTTTCTCCTCCTTGTCGTAATTCATAAATATTAGTTATAGAATTTGAAGTAATGTAGAGAAGAGCAGTATTTATATAAAGAAGTCATCATATTCTGTTTGCCTTCAAAAATAATTCTCTTTCAGGGGAAGCCAAACTGATTGGTCTATAATCTTGTGTCTGATTTAGGGGGCAAATGGTTGGGTAGATTGAAGTATCTTCCCACTCTCTTTTGGTCCCAGACTCTTTCATTGGGTATTGCTTCAAGTTGCAAAAGACATTTGAACCTCCCACCCTATTGCAGACTTTCTTGGTCTCTAGTTACAGGTTGTTGTTAGATTTACAATAGAATATTTTGTGGATTTTCTTTTTCTTTGATTTTATAAGCTGAATTTTAATGGGAACTTTAGAAAACCAAGCTCCAACAAATTTTGTCAAGACACAGAAACAAAACTCAGAAATACTAAATACAGTTGAACAACGCAGGGGATTAATCCACCTATAACTTATAATCAGCCCTCTGTATCCAAGCTTACTCTGCACTCTCTGATTCAGCCAACCTTGGAACACGTGATATTGTAGTATTTACCTTAAAAAATATTTGTGTATAAGTTGACCTGAGCAGTTCAAACCCATGTTCAAGGGTCAACTGTAACTTGCTGCAGGTCTGAATGTTGAGCCAGTGTTGAAATCCAGAAATGTCTGATTGTAATACCATGTTGTTTCCACTCTTACGTTTATGTCTGCTTTTCCACTTACAGCCTGAGGTAATTTTTTTTTTATGAAAAACAAAGATTTGAGTAAATAACAGATAATTCTATTTCATAATCCAATAACATTTAGCGACATTCCCACACAGTTAACTTGTCTCAAAATTGTTCTTTTTGAGTGGGCTAGATCTTAGAGAATCCCATGAACTATTTATTCAAACCACTGTAAATCTAAAGTTCACTGTGAACTTTACCTCTCAGCTATGTTTTTGTCTAGAATCTATGCTAACATATTATGGTCTCTCCTGTTTGGATGTCCAAACGTTAAGCCTTTTTCCCAAAGATTTTATTGTACACTGAAATTTTTCCCTTTTTCCATAATTGCAAGTGATTACATAATGAGAACCATCCCAATGGAGAATCATGCCCTTAAATTTTAACCTCCGTACGTTATAAAATGTACTAATTTGGCATATCAACATTTTATATTCACATTGGAAAAATACTGACCAATTTGGGATTCATAGGGTAACAAACCCAAGCCAGGTGAATTTATCCATTTGCTCTTTATTTTAAAATCAAAAGGTTATGCTTTCTCACTTGAAGCAAAGTAGGAATGGATAGATGGGAGTGTTGATGGCGTTTCGACACCTTCCGTTATTTATTCTGTGGTATAAGTAAAGCAAAGTTAAATCTGTAGCCATTTTTACTACATACTTTGAAAATAACTATGTTTATACATTTTAATAAATAGATCTCTTTATGAGGAACAGATTCAGTGGACACTGGGTTACTGAATGAGAATATTATCTGTTAGTTATCCGAGACCAACAACATCTAAAAGCTTGATGGATACAAAGAATTAGCAGTACTCATTTTATCTCTAATAGCAATCTCAAAATAAACACTTAAAGTATTTTCAGTACTTTTTTTTTCCTTTTTCCATGACTGAGAGAATAAAAACAGTTCTGAAGCCATTAGATGTTGTAATTATTCCTAATTTTTTTTTTCATTTTAGAGGCACACTCAAGAAATATATTAGACAAAGGGAAAAGTAATTTTACCAAAATTTTCTCAGCTAAGTATATGAGAAATATCCTTTAGTGGAAATTCTTTGTCCAAATTAGAAAAGTATTGCTAAGTTTTTAAATTAATACATCTTTTATCTAACTCAACAGTTACAATGGAGAATACAAAACATTGCTGCTATTACTTTGCATTTATATTAGGTGTTATGTTGCTTTAGAATTGTTTTAAATTGATCTTTCATGATGGCAAACAGCTATCCAACTGGTCTTTTTAAAATGTCTCTATGCCTGCTGTCAACTCTGGTTTTTATTGTAAGACCTGTCTCCAAATCTTAATATTTTTGTTTGCCCGGCAGTGCCTTCCCTCTGAAATAAAGAAGTTGATATTAACCCACCCCCAGGTATTTACTTATTTTCTCTGATTCAACCTCCAGGATCTCCCGAATACTTTTCACTTTTTCAGAGATGCCTCAGTTTAATTCTCCTTGCTCTTGTTCCCACCATCAATTCTTTTTTCTTATCCTGAAGAGGCTTAGTGGTTTCCCTCCTTTGTGAATACCGTATGATAAGAATAAACCACAAAATTTATTTCTGTGCCCATACACTGTTTCTGTCTACCTGGAGGGTCACCATAGTAGGTAACAGTTTAGTGTTATCCTAGAAAGCTAAACTAGAGAAAATCTGACTTAATTTTCTATGTAGGCCTTAGATCAAATATAAAAAGAATTCTTTTTGTTATGTCCTAATACATGTTTAAAAAATACCATGTAAAGCCTGACAACTTTTGTGCTCATCCTAAATGAGAATCACAAATGAATCCCAACTATGCCAAATTGTATCTGTTCTATGCAAAGGGTCACTTTTAAACATGTAGAAGTCACTTCTACCTCTTTGAATGTTTTATAGATTTTTAAAATGTACTTTTCCTTACAGTGTCAATATAATGTTGCTATTTTTCAGCTAAGGACATTGAGTTATTTTCATGCAGTGTTTATATCAGCAGCGTTTCAGTCTTTATTTTTTGCTAAAAATAAAAGTGAATATTGTGGTAGGCAGGATAATGTCCCCTCAGAGATGTCTGAGTCCTAATCCTTAGAACCTGGGGAATATGCTATTTTATATGACAAAAGGGACTTTGCAGATGTGATTAAGTTAAGGATCTTGAGATCAGAAGATTATTCTGGATTATCTGGGTGGTCCCAGTGTCCTCACAAGGGTCCTTATAAGAGAAAGAGGGAGGCAGCAGTGTCAGGGGAGGATGTGATGATGGAAGCAAATGTCAGAGCCAGAGAGAAATTGGAAGCTCCACTAGTTGTTTTGAAGATGAAGGGACCACGAACCAAGGACTGCAGATAACCTCTGAAAGCTGGAAAAGGCAAGGAAATAGAATCCCTCCTAGAGCCTCCAGAAAGAATCTGACCGGCAGCACATTCATTTTAACCCAGAAAAACCCACTGCAAACGTCTAACCTCCAGAATTGCAAGATGATCTGTTGATGCTGTTTTAAGCCACTTTTGTGGCAATTTATTACACCAGCAATAGAAAATAACACAAGTATCCACAGCCCTTGAGCAGTTTATGGATCCTTAGGACCTGTTAGTGATTGACTCTGAGTGGTTTGTGCTTCTCTGAAAAGAGATCTGTCCAAGGACCCTGAAGAAGCAGCAGCTCCTTGAAGAAGGAAGACCACCAGTGGCCCGAGTCTCAGTCCATTTAATTGGCTGCTGCTAGTTTGAGAATATATGGCAACCGGTATAGCACCCTCCATCCTCCTTACTTGATGGTGTTGCTTAATTTTCTGTTTGGAGGTGGTAGAGATGGGGGTGTTGGCTTTCCAACCATTCTAGGCTTGAGAGTTAGTAATTTTTGAAAATATAACAGAGAAACAAGTATGTACTCATTGGTATGTCCTGTTTGTAGGTGTGCTGTCTGCATACAGCATACGTGGACTTGAGCAAATTTTTCACTAACATGTTACCGGTTACTAACTTTCTAGCCTTAAATTCTTAGAAATGTCTTCTCCACTGGAGGAGTTTCCACATTTTAGGATCTGACACTACAGCAGTGCACTTTTCAGGTGCCAAATGGGTTATCAGTTAGAACATGTTCAGCTGATAAGAGACATCATGACTCACAGTCATTTAAACAGGTAGGGATTTCTTTATCTCCTGCTCCTGCCAGCTCAGCAGAATCATCACGCGATCTGACTCCTTTCTTCCAGGACTGTCATCCTTAGTGTGTTGCTAGTGTCTTCACTGTTGGAGAACATGTCACTGCACTTTCGGGCATCATGTTCATGACTGGCAGGAAAAATAAAATGTAAAGAGCAAAGGGCAGAAATCAAATGGCAAAGAGCTTTGTCCCCTGTCCCTATACATGCAGGAAAGAATCTCCTTGCCAAGGACTTCAGTCTGTATCTCACTGCACAGAACTATGTCACATGGTTACTGTTACTGTTAAGACAGTCCAGGAAGGTGTTTTAAGGTGTTTCCAAGCTCTGTAGTGAAAAAAAAGAAGGAGAAGTGACATTGTGAATGATTGGGGGAGCCAATCCTCAGAACCTGTGAAATACAAATTTAAATGAGTGATTTCTGTCAGATGGATGTGGCTAACTCTACTCTAGATAACATCGTTCTCCAGCTTTCTTCCTATTTAAAATACTGAGCTGCATAGTGCTTCCACAGAAACACTTGGAGGGTGGTCACCAGATTTAGTTGAGCCTTTTACTCTTCTTGTTCTTTGATTCAAAAAGAAAATACGTGCAATGTAGAATTTTAATGAAATTATTTAAAATGTATTCTTTTCCTCTCTCTGTATATAAAGAAAACATTTTTCATCCTCTCTTTCCTCCTCTTAACAACAGCAACAAAAAGTATTGGAGTCATAATTAATTCCTAAGAAAATGTCAAATATCTCAATGGACTTTCCCTGTCAAGATCTTAGACATAATAAAGACGAAAAGTAAATGATCCTTACACTTAGTAGGCTAATCAAGTAGCAAAATTCTAAAACATTTTGCAGGCTCTCTCTCATATGGTATCGAGCCAAAGCCAACAATTCTGAAATGAGATCTTTTTTATTATGTATTGCAAGTTTCCTTAAAAGAGAACATATTTCACAACCTAGAATGTGGCATTATTGTTGCACAGCAGTAAAGTTGATGTGTACAGTGTGTGGCATGCATCCAACCATGTCATCCATCAATGAAATTTCAGGGGTTGATTATACTACAGTACAATCTTATAGTGGAAAATTACCCACTTTCTCATGAGCTACCATTTAAAGCATCTTTTTTGAAATGAGATTTGTGACTTCCTGCTAACAGCTATAGAAAGCAGATGAGGAAGGGAAATGGAGGGGAAGGCTCTTCCTATAAAGAAAAGGAAGAGAGAAGCAGAAAAAGTAGGAAAAGAACACTTAAATTGGCAACGTCTCTAAAGAGAAAGCCATATGCTCAGCCAGCTTTTCATATTCCAGTTTTATAATTACTTTTTAGGTTCCTGAAGGTTTCTAAACCAGGCCATTTCTGAAAGGAGGCATAATTTTTCCTTGTTTCAAATTTGGATAATCCTTTCACACTTGGGAATTAGGAATGCACATTAAAATGTCGATAGGAAATTAAGTAGATAGAGAAGGAATTTAAATTTTTAATCATTTAAAACTTTAATAATAACCACATTTAGGCCAGGTCTGTATTACTCAGTGAAGGGAAAATAGAGGCAATTACCTTGACAATTGAGACAAAACTATACAGAGGATATTATACTGTTTAGTTAGCTGGATACTAGACAAGAGGCCTGAAATTGATGGTGCTTGTTCAGGAGGCCCTGAACTACTTAAAATGGAATAGGAAGGTTTTTGTCTTTTTTTGTTTTAATCTTTGACAAACTGTTGCATTGGCTTCCGTTTTGATAAGAAGTAATTTAAAAAATGAAAGAGAAATAAAATAGTGATTGTATAACTTTGGAAAGTCACCTACAATTTAGGAAACTTGATTACTGCTTACTAATTTGGGAAGGTAAAAAAAAAAATCCATCTGAGGCAATGTAACTTACATGCCATAAATATCTACAAAAGCACCGTGAAGGTTCACATGTGGAAGAAGGCTACCAGTTAGAGGAAACCAAGAAAGACTTCTTGGAAGGGGTAATCTTTGAAACAGGATTTCTGAGTCTCAAGTAGGGCTAAGATTGGTGAGTGGGAAGAGGGGTAGAGTATTGTGTGTCTTCTGGAAGAACAAGCTGTCACCAGGCAGCAGAAGCAACACAGTAAAGTTGAAAAGAACATTGTGTGTATTATTGAGCTTGTTTGTGAATCAGGGAGGGTATAGTTTGGAGGAAGAAGACATTATTGTGCCTTTTTTGCTTTTGTTTTTGGATCAATTGCCCTTAAAAATATGAGAGACAGACAGACAGATTTTGTTAAGCCCAAACATCCCTGAAAAAGTAGTCATGAGCATGACAATTGTGGCTAAAAGAGTAAGAACAGTGGGGAGGTAAGTACAGACTCAGGTTGTAACAAGATTGTTTCTTCTCTTGGTGGGAAGCTGATGGGACACAAGAGTATTTTAGATCGTTGGTCTACTTAACAGCTTTACTATTTGTGTGATGGTTATTAGTACTGTTAATTTTTTTTCCTGAAGAAACCTCTTAATAAAATGAGTGAAATAATTAGTTTAATGGAAATAGACTTAAATTTTGAAAACCACTTAACTATAGCAATAATTTGCGTGGGCTTAGCATTACTCTTGATGCTTGCAGTTTTGACTTAATTGTTGATATATTTTTGAGGTTTTATTACTTTTCAGGTTTAAAGTGGAGTTACATGGTTAAGTTAATGAAATATAATGCAGCCTTTTGGTAATTGAGGACTTATTTTTTAAGTACAGAGAATACTCTTTCTTGTGGACTCTAATTATAGCTGTGTTCATTGTGTCAAAATTATTCATACATTTTTAGAAAACTTCTGACCCCTAATTCTGTACTTTACTGTTTTGGAGCTTTTGCATAGTGACACAACTATTGAGGTAATCAAAATCTAGGTTATATTAATAAGAAAAAATCTTATCTGAATCTCTACATTCTGTAGGATCTACTTTCTCAATGGTAAGAAACAGAATATTTTAATGGCAAAGATGGGATGAGGTATAGTTACTAAATGATTTTTAAATTCATAATTAAGCATTCATATAAATTTCTAGAGTCTTGTAAAATAGGTCTACATCATATAACCTTTTTTAAGGCTAATGAAATACGAAAGCATCATAACATTCCATGCAATACATGAGTTAAGAATTGTGGGTTTTGAATAATTTTCTTCTTAAGAGTATACTTTTATTTCTTTCCTGAATTCAGAAAGTTTAGAATCTTGTGAGATGTAATTCTTTCACATGGAGAACCATCTACTGGGTTAGTCTTACAAACAAGGGACTAAAGGGTTAATCTGAATAGCGTCTATTATTACTGCGGTACATATAATGTGCACTTACACTTTGTACATTTTGAAAGTAGACTTATTTTCTTGGCGGTCTCCTCAGAACTCTTTGGTTCTTGGTTTATGTGTGTTTTGGCTTTTGCTTTTGTTTTCATGATTCATTTAGTGGTAAGAAATGAGATCTCTATATATTTCGCAAAAAAATTACATGTACAATTTATAAATAAGCATTCAACTCCTTGCAAATAGGCTAACCTAGTGGGGCGTTGATAATGCTGAGTGACAGCTGGCCTATCACACAGGGGCCTATCCTTGCAATCAGTGCACAACACGGAAGGGTTGGAAATGTGCGTTCGCTGCAGGCAGGCTGATCCAGAGGAGGGACAGAAGTTAGAAGAAGATGACCTTTGTAAATCTGTCCATTACTCCAGAGTTGCCATTACAGCCTTTCAGGTAAGTTTTTCCCACATCCTCAAAAGGAGTGAGTGATGGGGTGGAGAGAGGCCTGGAGTGTAACTTTTACTGGAAATTCCTCATTAAAACACACAAGACCTGGGGAGAGGCTTCCCTCTAACCATCTTTCATAATTATATGAAAATTACAGTGATTTAAATTGTTTAGAGCCATTTGTAAAAGTTGTAGATTGTTCATAGTTCAGAGCATCAGGTCTGGGTGGCAGTGGTTACTAGGAAAAGAAAATTTAAACCTAAAGGTCAAGGAACTAGTTGCCTTCTAATTGCTGTCCTTTTATCTTCAGACTGTCAGCAAACAGAAGGTAAAAACAGGAAATATTCATTTTGCATCAGGATTTTCTACTTCTCTTGACATTTCGAACAATTTAGTAGCATGATCAAATGAAACCTGAAATGAGGGATGGGAAAATTTACATGGGAGGAGTATCCAGTGTAAGAATTCTGTCTCAGCCTAACATTCAAGGATCAGATGGAAAAGATATGGTCATAAAGAAAGAAGAACAAAAATTATAGGGAAATTATGGTAATTGATAAAGAGGGGCTAAATTGATAGAAATTAAAACAGTGATTTTGGTCATCTCTAATTTCTAACAAGACTACAATCACTTACAGCAAAATGTTTTGGAATTTCTAACAGGTTAAAGATTATTAGGTCAAAGAAAGTGAAATTTGAAAAATATATCATTTTATTCAATATTCACCATATTCATTAGTTTTTGGAAGACTAAGTTAAATGCCTCAGATAACAAAAACAACAACAGAGAAAAAATATTTCATATTCTTATTTTATTGATTAGTGAAATGTTGAAATCATTTTTAATCACTCATCTATGTATGATATAACTCTTTTTAAAATAGATTTGCCTTCCAAATTAAAAATTTTTGTAAGATAATAAAATAATTATACACACATAGCAGTATAAATAAATTGAAAATACAGGATGAGGCCCAAAATTATAAGAGGCTTGGAGAGTGAACTTGGAATTCAGTGTTTTTCACAATGAATATGTAACATGGTATATATCCAAATGAGCAGTCTCTCTGGCTCCAGTGTCCAATGCGTATGACTCTAAATGCTATGATTTATACAATACTTTAAATACTTTCTCTTGTGCAAACTGTCATAAGAAAACAAATGCATGAGATATTAAATGGGAATATTTTAAATTGTTAATATTTTATTTTTATTTACCTAGTTAGATTCTTAAAATGAACATAAAATTTAATAAATTCAAAATAATATGTATACAAGATATGTTTTATTTCAGCACAGTAAGTGGAGAAAATGTGAAAAGAACTTTTTTTTTCTGATTCTAAAAAGGGAGTATCTCAAAAGACACAAGGTATTAAAAGTGTATCTGTAACAGTTAGCTTTATTTACCTTAAGTCTGTGTTATGAAAAAGAAGAAAAAAACAAACTTTCAGTGATATACAAGAGTAAGTGTTTAATGTGGGGGGAGCAGCCAAGGGAAGCACTGATACGTTGTACAAGAGGATGGAAAGATATTAAATAGATTGAAAATAAGTGCAGTTATTAAATCAGATTGTACAGGTCACTGAAACCTTATACTGGGAAGAGATAAAGCCGAGTGTGCAAGCACACAGAACCAAAGTGTCTTACGCATTCTTTTACTTACATGAGTGAGGTAAAGATAGGACAAGAAGATGGGGGAGTTTAAACAAGCAGGGTTAGGGGGTTAATTAACACTGCAGCAAACACTTGACCGCCTCTCCTGATTGCCCTTGCAGTGAGATTCCCTCTCCTTGCTAAGGACAACAAAATGTGAAAATACAAACTATACACGGACACACACTGGCACACACACTCACATACACAAACACACAGACACAGACACAAACACAAGCACATAACACACAACTGGAGGCAGAGGCAGAGCTTTATGGTACAGGAGAAGCGTTGGGTTATTTCGAGAGGGGTCTGTGCTGTAGACGTTTAGTGCCCCAATGAGAAAAGTAATTGGAGTAATTTATAAAAGGAGGGTTCATTAAGCTGTGTGCTCGAGAGAGCTGGGAATGGTGCACACCTTTTATCTCTCCAACTGAATTTGGGAGAACTCAGGGTAGATAATAAATCACGGAATTGAGTATCTGTGTAGTTACTCCTGTTCTAACTGATTGAATATTGGGCTGGGTGAGAACGGAAGCTCCAGCGCTTCCCTGAGATGGTAGTGATGCAGGAAAACAGATGTGGGGCGTGAGGAGGGCTGTGTCCCAGGTCTCAGTTGAGCCCCTGGGACGTGCCCCGCCAAGTGTGGGTCCTTGGCTTCACACAGGAAAGAATTCAAGAGCGAGCCACAGTTGAGTCAAGGTAGATTTATTCAGAGAGATACATTGAAAGGCAAGAGAAAGGCCATGAGGTGTGGGGGTTGGGTGCTCAGATTAAAAGTAGGTACACACTCCGTAGAAAGAGTGTGGGCCGTCTCTGAAGAGGGGGAGAGAGGGGCGGCCGCAAGGCGCTGTGTTGCTGGTTTTTATGGGCTTGGTGGCTTTATATGCTAATAAGTAGAAGGACCAGTCCAAGGGGAAGCGGCTGGGATTCCCAGGAAGCTGGCCGTTTTCCACTCTTTGACCTTTTGTGGCTAGCCTTGGGACGGCCATAGTGCCTGTGGGCATGTTATTCACCATGTTGATATATTACAGTAAGCATATGATGAAGCTTAAGATATACTAGAAGTGAAATCTCTCATCATCCTGAGCCTCACGGCCTGCTGGGGGTTGACTCTTTCACTATTTTGATGTTAATTGCTGTAGGATTCCTTGAATGGCTGTGCCCTGCCCCGTTTCTGTCTCAGTAGCAGGTTGCTGCTTGGGTTGCTTTCTCTGCACCCTTTTCTTACCCAAATTGGGCAGCTGGAAATAGAACAAGGAGTCAATACCATCTTTATTTTTGCTTCTTTCACATGGAGTAGAAGAAGGAGGAGGTCAGTAGCATCTCTGATGCAGAGACAAAAGCATGGGGATAAAAGACAGATGAAGCAGCATCTCACAGCGTGGCCAGTTATCAGGACCCGTTTCATGTCTGTTTCTTGCTTTTCTTAATCTGCCATCATTTGGATGCATTTCTGTCTACCTTGTTCCTGCTTTAGGACTTATGTCTCACTGTGTTTTGTTTATCAGAATTCACCTTGGCCCGACTGGCCACCTAATTCTACTCTTTAAACTTACACTTTTTAGTTTTTTCATCAATTCTGGCTATATACATATGGTAGCCATCTCTGAATTCAACTTGTTTGTGTTTTTGAATAGATTTAGTGAAATGCTTTTATAACCTCCGTTCTTACTCCTGTCCCCTTCATACGAGTCTCTGTTTCTTTCCCTTCATCCACTGGAAATTGACTGGGGGCCCCCCCGCCGCAGGTCTCTAGCTTCCTCTAACATGAGCAGCTACACACAGTGAGTGCCAATCCATTCCCTTTTCTTGTCCCCATCAGTTCTGCCACGTGGTCTCTGACACAAATGAGGCATGATGATGTAAATTCATTGTCTTAGCTCATTTTTCAGTGTAGAAATTGAGACTCAGCATGATTTATATAACTTATGATAATTTCAGTATGTGTCCCTTAAATCCCAAAACTTACTTTGTAAAAGAGTGCTGAATTTTAGTTAGTACTCCTTAATAATAAACCAACTATACATAATTAGTTTTGGCTTTCTAATTTATTTATCAAATAAGTACCAAAAGAAGTCATCAGTTGTTAAACATCACATCACAGTCATCCCACTGGCTTGGTGGTTTCTAATAAATTGGTCCAAGTTCAGAACAGACTATTGTACTATACTTCAAGGTATAAATGTACTGAAGTTCCATGTCTTAAGTAGTAACACTTCCAATTATTCCTAGATTATATGTCAGTTATATTTCTAAGTGCCCTCCTTGAAAAGAGAGTTTCATGATAGAGCTCTTACCATGAAAATGTTTGATTTTAGCTTAAAAAAGCATCTATTCTATGTCACTAATATACTAAGGAGATGTGAAGTGGAAAAATTATTTATTCATAACTACACAGAATTCTTGTAGATTGCTGAAACATGAAATAACCAAATAAACTTTATTACTGAAATGGGTTTCTTAAGAACATAAATGTGTAATGTAACTTTTCAAACTTGTTAAACCATAAAGAACTACAGCGATTTCAAAACACGAAGCGCAGTTCGTGTAAAACTATGTAGCATAAAATATTCAGCTGCTAAGGTAGCAGGAAGGTTCCAGGAGATATTCATAAATCTAGAAGTAGTTAACCAGTTTCACTGATCTTCTTTATTCCATTTATCAAAATTTGGGGGGCCTACCTTCCCCTGTCTTTGGAGTTTATAAAGTTCTTTTTTTTACTTGACTCTGTATATTTTGAAATGGCTTTTTCCCCCACATATTAGAGCAACTCCTGGAACAATAGCTTTTGGAAAAGATGGAAATTATATTTAGCTTAAGAATATCCTTTTCTAAGTTTTGTTTTATTTAATAAAAAAAATAAGAATGAAACAAGAATAAAGTGAAAGAGACAGTATATATGATATCACATTTATTTAAGGTGAAGAAACAGAAACATAATCAGTTTAAATGACTTCACGAAGGCCACTGGTCCCAGATCTTAAGAATTTTCTTTTGGGAGATAATTGGGAAATGGCCTGACTGTGCACTAACCAATGTGGAAGCTCCCCTCACCCCATGAAACAAAGATATCCAGCCGTGCAGTTGAGGTGAGAGTATATTTTGCAAGATTATTAGGCTGCATATTCACATATATGTTGACTTTTGATAAATGATGTTTGAGTTGAATGTTGGTCGAAAATCTTTACATTTGAATACGTATTGGGGGAATTTTTTCTTATAAAAAATACAAATCTACAAATTTCAATGGAGCATTTATATTAGTATACAGAAGAGGTAGCAAAGATGGTATTGCCCTTATTTATAAATAGTCAATTTAATTAGGTTTAATTCAATGTCTGATTAAGAGTAGCTAACTGACCTTTGTGATTATATTTGATATTTAACTAAAGCTTCTGTTTAAACGTATAAATTGGTGCCAATATAATAACAAAACAGATTCTTAGAAAGTTGTGTGGAAATGTTAACCTTTCTGACTACCCCCTGGTGCATTATTAATAAATCCATAAACTGTGAAAATGCCTCACCTATTCAGCAAAAATGAAAGGAAGGTACCATTTTCCAGATCCTGATGAATACAATCTGTAATATTACATTTTTATTTATTTATTTAGCTAATATTACATTTCTAAACTTAAAGTGCCAGGGAAGTATTAAGATTTCATATTTTCACATTTTCTTCACTGACTTCTAAAAAAGAATGAGACCTGCTGTCTTATTTTGGCAGATTTCTGATTTGTTTTGTACATACTTTTAATTTGTTTTATGACTTTTAATCCATTTTACTTTAAGACTTTTTAAAGTATACTTAATTATTTAATATTCTTTATTAGTGAAAAGAACTATGAATTGACTTTCCCTGGAGATGATGGCAAAAATGTTAATATACTAAAGTGACATCTGTCGTAATAATGAGGAACTGTTATGTTAAGTGGATCTAAAGTCATTATTACTAACTTACCACTGTATACCCCTAGCTGTTGTCTTGATTTCTTCTCTTGCTCTCATTTTCCACACAGGAACTGGGAGATCTTTTAAATAATTATTATTTGTATTATCAGTCTCCTACTTAAAACCATTTGATGATGTTAGGGTAAATTTCAGTCTTTTCTCAGCCTATGAGGCCCCGCAGGATCTAGTCCTTGGCTTCCACCTGCTCCTCATCCATCCTGGACCCCAGTCTTTGTCACTCTCTGCAGTGACCCTCACCTTCCTTTTGTCCTTTCAATACACCAGCTCTTTTGCCCTTTTGCATGTACAGTTACCTGTGCCTAAAACCGCCTGCCCCTAAATTGTCCTAAAGATGCCTCTTTCTTCCTGCTATTCTGATCTCAGCTGGAATGTCATGTCTTCAATGAGGACTCTAGTAACCACCTCACTGAAAATAACTTTTCCTTCAAGTTATTGTCATTTCCCTTTGTTATGTTTTTCTTGCAGCTGGGTTATTTCGTTCAGTCACTTTGTTACTGCTATTGTGTTTCCTCACATTCACACGTAAGATCCCTGTGATGCCCCTGTCTGTTCTGCATACAGCATCATAGGCTCTTTATCCATATTTGTTGAAATAAAGAAGAAAAGTTGCATGTTAGAGTGCTTTGTAAATCCTGATGCATTTCCAAATATAAGATGCAGTTATTAGCTAGGCAACAGTCAGACAAATCTTTTATCTGTGTTCGTCCTGGTAAGCTGGATAAAAGCATATGCAGTGTGTGAGTGTGTGCTGTCGTTAAGGACGCGTAGATAAGTGGTCACCCACTGTTCATGGACACACATATTGATACTGATTCTTTTTCAATCCATTGTTCATCTTCTGTGTTGGAAATAATTAGAGCCTAAGAACTGAAGCGAAGGAAACATTTACAATGCTGAATAACCCAGTGAAGACAGGGGTATCTAATTAGTCTTTCTCGTGACAATCTTTTTTTAGATTAATATTCTTCTCTTTGAAAAGTCTAACAGTGGTGCTTATGTCAGCGACTCTACTGATAATTAATAGTGTTCACCGTACACCTACGCATATTCCCTCCAAAATATCCTCGTGTAATGCCACTACTGCAAAGAACAATTTCAATTAGCAAGGAGAGCTTTTGAAGTGTATATCATGTGGTCTGTTATAAGGGATGTGTCCTATTATAAAAGAAAGAAAAATCTCTGCTAGAACATAATATTTTATGTAATATCCCTGGTATATTGTTTAACAAAACATTTTATGGATACTTCATCAGGACATGACTTGATTAAGAAGCAGGGCTAGCATTCACCCAAGTTTTTTTTTTCTGAATTCTTAAGATGTTTTCCTGTACTATTTTCACTCTCGTCACAAGCTTATTAACTTGGGAATGAGGTGACAGGGCCTTTGTCTTCGAGTCTTGCAATTATAATTAATAGTAAGTTAAAGGGAAGCAGAAAGGTTATATTCAAAGTTTAAAGTAAAATGACTTTGTGGCACTTAGGGCAGGTGCCAGAAAGATATTAAGTAAGAGCTCATTATTCTTATTAATTAGAACTTCGGGAAGACGTCTTTGAGAATGAAAGTAGTTTTGTGGTTGGTTATAAGAGGGATACCTATTTGTGGACAGAGCTTGAAGAGAGGAACTGTGTTACTAGCTTGGCATGCCCAGGGCCCCTCAGAGGCCATCCCTGATAACCGGCAACTACTTGATGCCAGCTGTATACATGAAGGCAGGGAAAGGAGTCAGTGTGTACACACTGTCCACTGTTTCCCTCAGTGCATTCCTAAAAGCCATATTATGAAAGAGGCAACCGCAAATCTTCCTTTGAATAATTTGTGAAAGTATCATGTGTAGGGGCTGCATTTTTGTGAGAGGATTTAACATCAAATAAAGCCTAGCAACGTCTGGTGTATCTCAAAGCCATACAGAAACATCATCTTTCTATAAATAATTACATTTTACATCCTAAATTTACTACCTGTGATCTTTAAAAGAGGTATGTGTGGATTATAAAAGGTAACTACGTGAAAGGCCAGGTTACAGTCAAGTGCAATAATGTTGAATGAAAGTAGTAGCTAATATTTATGGAAAGCTGACCATGTTTAGCTGTCTTTCCAGGGGCTTTACCTGTGCCAACTTGTCCTCACAACACGACACCCTTTTGAATCAGTTTTCGAATTCCCTCGTTTCCACAAATCAGGATCCTCATGCTGTAGAGGTTGAGCAGTATGATTTGCTAGTAAGTTCTCGGCCAGTGTTCACATCTGGACAGTCGGGCTTCAGCCCCCTCTCTCTGCGCTGTGACACTGCTCACTGAGTTTTCATCATGCGTCTAGCACTGCCCTGCGTTCTTCACGTGCATTATTTAATTCTCAAAACCTATGACAGCAATACCATGTTCTTCCCATTTCCCCCATCTGCAAAATGGGAATAACAGTAGACCTAACTCAGAGGGGTATTATGACCACTAAATGAGTTAATGTATGCAATTCTGAGATCAGGAACTGATTCCTATAAAGTTTTAGTTATTTCCCCCATTTTTCAGCTTCTTCAAAAGACCAACTCAGAGATAAATAGAATGATAAATGTTGAGGCCTGAGTAAACTTGGGAAATCCTCAATAAATTAAATGCCTATGAAATTGATGCTTGTTAAGTATCCTTCTACATTTATGTATGCTTAATGTATTCTTTACAGAGAATATTTATTCTCTAAAGAGTGCTGTATGAAAACAGGTGAATAAAAATATTAATGTCCTCTGACAACTTGGAGTACAGTTCAAGGCTCATAATATTGGCACAAGAGAACAAATTAAAGATTTTATTAGGTGCAACACATAGTACATCAGCACAAAAGCCTTTGTAGACAGGAATGTAGGAGGGGTGCTACCCACCTTGTTTCTCTTACAGCACCAGAGCATGTTAATTATAAAGAGTAAGGTCCTCTAACCCTTATTTTAAGACTGTTAGGTCAGGGGTTACCCAGCTCTGACATGTACCTTGACAATTCCTAGATGTGTTCTTTAACTCAGGGCTTAGTGGTGACTAAATGACTTAGACATTTACTGAGAATGATAATATCTCCAATCCCTATTATAAGAATTATTGATATTTACAATACACACATATAAATGACAAACTACAAATGACTGATAGTAAGTAAAAATACCTACAATCGTGAGCCTCAAAATCAAACCATCCTGGATTCAAAGGCAGCCTTCATCTATTATCAAACTTGAACAATTTATGTAATATCTCAACCTCTGTTTACTTAGTCATAAAATAACAAAACTAATTGTACCAAAGTCAGTCCCTCAGTCAGACATTTGAGAAGTATCTACTGAGTAGCTAATATGTGCCAGCCTCTGTTGGGGCTGAGTACACAGCAAGTATACAGCAAACAGACAGACATAAATCCCTGCCCTCGTGAGCTTTCATTCTACTTGCTGTGAGAGTTAAGCATTTAGGTGCAAATTCTGGTGCACATTAAGTTTTCAAGCAATGGTAGATATTATCATTGTTAAATGATGATCCGGTGAGGAGGGTTTCAGACACCCGTGCCTCATTGTGGAGTTGATAATAGCTCTAAACTTCACTAAACCTCTGTATCTGCAGAAATATTTCAGGTCTGTGGCCCTAAACCTGTGTTTGCCGTCTTGTTCATCTCCCACAGGAAATTACCTGAATCAAGCTCTGCATCTTTTGATTGGGAATCTTTATCACCATGACCCAGTCTTGGCTGGTACACTCACTCCATGACTCATTTAATAAGTAGTTATTAATTGATTGTTATGAAAGCATTAAATTCCCCTCTGTACATGCTGGAAATATTTTTGGTCACTTCAAGACCCTTTCATGGATGAAGTAAATTGTACTCTTTAAAGAATAGATCAGTGTTTGACTGAAATTGGGTCCAAAATGATTAGGAAAAAAAGTCATATGTAGATAAGATGTATTTAAAAAAAGAGTCAGTGTTAGAGAAAGAATGTATACCCAAAGAAACCAGAGAGAGTGACTGGTGGGATCAGGCCACGTGAAGTCGAAGTAGAGGTTGCAGGTGAGGTGGAGGGGGCCCCAAAGTGGAAGGAATCAGAAGAGTCTGGAAAAATGCTTCTAAAACTGACCACCAGTCGGTTTGTGTTTGTATTTTCCTTAACTTCTACAAATAGCTCCCCTCGCAAAAGTCATTTTGGAAACTTATCTTTCAAAGTTCGTAAAAATATCAATAATTTAGTTATCTTCACCTGAAGAGGGTAATTTATCATCTAGTCAAGTGTGCATGTGTCTGCCAGGAAAGCTGTGAGCCAACGTACATCATACTCAGTAGCTTCAAGGATCTGGTTTGCCTTATGTGTGTTTGAATATAGAATTCATTTCAATCTGACATTCTTTTTTTTTTAACCTCTCATCATATTTTTCTTCTAATTAGTTCTATAAATGTATCCTCTTCCCAGTTTGAGCTGTAATAAATTCCTTTCCTGAATTGGCTTTCTGAAAGTCACAAACCAACATTGTGATGAATTACAAAATGAATAACTTCCCTTCTACCCTGTTTATTTTGAGCAGCAAGGTGTCAGAGAAAAGGGAAACACTGTTTCACTAGGAGAGGTCTGCTCAAAGTGGTTCCCGCCCATGAGTTGAATGTTTTCAATAGATTTGCAAATCTGTATGGATGGGTCTAATAGAATGACATGATTTTTCAGCTCAAAATTTTGAAGTTTAATGGAATCACTGGAAGTGATCCATAAGGAGAAAAGTTTTGCTGTCATGTAAGCCTTAGAGTTACCCATGGACAAAGACCATGATTTCTCTGGGAAATTGATTTCCCAAAGGCTATATTGCAGAAGAAGGGAACAATGATGTTCATAGAATGGACTGTGAGAGAAATTAATGTGTGATTTTTATTTTTTAGGTCACTATTTGTTTCATTTCACTGTATATGCAAGTAAATGCATTGTCTCTTTGATTTGAGTTGGCTATGTTGAAATTGAACAATTTGTTGCTAATATTTAGGCTCATATTTTAATAGGTGCTTAACACTGGGCACATTCGTTCCCATCACATTGTAAAGCATAGATGAAAACTTTATATAAATAAGATTAAAGCATTGCCATAGATAAAATATCAGACATTAACCTTATAGATTCTTGATTTTAGAATGGTTTAGCTCCAGTATTTCAAGAGCCATAGTGATAGCTGGTTCAAATAATACTGCTTCATATGTTAACCATTAATTTTATATACTTCTTTCTCATTTCCCTCTATGCCTTTAGAGAGTGGGAATTGCCTTATGCATCCTGAATTCTTACTGTAATTTGTGTACTGTGCATTGACTGAAGCCAATTTAAGTGCCGTATTAGTGCAGAGTTTGAGCTCCTTTGCTTTGTGTAGATAGTGAGCCGTGGAGTTAATGTTTCATTTATATAATTTATTATGGATCTATGATAATGTGGTTATGATTCATGATCTTTTCCTGGATAAGGCCTGATTTAAGATACACTGTAGTCTGAAAAGAAGTTTGAATTTGTAGAAAGTCATGGCTACTGGTCCAAATATCCTAACACCAAATTATCACTGGCATAACTTTTTCTTCTTAAAATGAAAACTTGAGTTACTGTTTACAGCTCAGAATTAGACATGAGCATTCACCTAAATCAACCATCCCATTTTTCATATGAGGAATCTGAGATCCAGTGAAGATAATTAGATTTATGGCAATCACTGATGGTGAAAAGTTAGAGCTGTAGCCAGGACATGGAACCTGGTGTTTCTGCCTTCTGGGCCAGCCCTGTATGTGAGCTGCCCCGCCTGGCTGAAATGAATAATCCTTGCCATCTCATTTATTTGCAGCATGAAACCATTCACTGCTATCTCCCCATAACTACTTCTCCTTCTCTTTCCCTGTGCAGCATTGTCGTGCACCCCCACAAAGACATCCTAGTCTCCTGTGGGGAGGACCGCGTCTGGAAGGTGGTGGGGCTCCCCAGAGGCAACGTGCTCCTCACAGGACTGGGCCACACCGACTGGCTCTCAGACTGCTGCTTCCATCCCAGGTCAGTACACACAGCTCCCAGAGCCAGCCTAATCTTTCCAGGAATGCATTTGTTTATGCTGCGTCTGCATTCTGCTGGCTTTTTTTTTTTGCTGTTGTTGTTCTTACACCACCTTATTGAAGTATGAATAACTACATATTTAATGTCTACAACCTGATAAAGTTCTGAGACAAGTATACACTCTTGAAACCATCACTACAATCTATATCATACACATATCTATCATCTCCAAAAGTTTGCTCCCACCCACTTTTATTATTATTATCATTATAAAAACATTTAACATAAGATCTACCCTCTTAGCAAATTTTTAAGTATTCCGTAAGTATTGTTAGCTGTAGGCTCTGTGCTGTACAGTAGATCTCTAGGAATTACTCATTTTATATAAATGAAACTTGCAACTTTGTGCTTTGCTGGCTCTGATGCTACTTTTCTCTCTGCAGTCCCATCTCTTCCACTGAATTTCAAAACGTGTAGATAAATGCTCCTTTGGCTTTGGGTTATATTGACTTTAAATTGGTTGCTTTTGATATTTGGTACATGTAAAACTTAGTCCACAAGCGGATGCATTTCAAAAGAGTCATAAGCTTCTCAGGACAAGCATTATAAGTGCTTGTGCTCACACGCTCTGACAAGGCATATGGACTTCGAGTCAGTAATGTGTGCCAGTATTTACTTTCCCTCTGTTAATCTTGCATGTTTTCCTTGGAGAATTAAATTATCTGCCAAAAAGGATCAGAAACCAGTCATCATTTTTTAAAAAATAATTCAGTGATACTCAAGATATTAAAGAGAACAAAGTAAAACTGAAGGCGTTGAGCCCTGCAATTGGCAGGATTCACTGAATTTTTATACCTAGAGAACAAGGGCACAGAAAGAGAGACACGTATACATTATTCTGGTGGCAGGAAGCTCTGCCCGCAGTTAGCTTGTGGTCAACTCCTACCCCAATCCCAACTGTCATCTTTTATTTATCGTTATACCTGACACTTGTAAACACCCCTGCATTTAGTTCTTTCTAACAGTCTCTGTTATTACTCAGGGAGGCTCATAGTTCTTAGTGCAAACTTCTCAACCATTCCACCAAGAAATTTTGTTCTTAGGAGAAGTTTATTGATTTATTTTCATGTTTTCATGAAATTTTTTTAAACTATCTTTGTCTTATCCTTGGTATAAATGTCAATAAAATTAGATCAGAATAAAAATAAACTAAATTGTTCAGAAATTTGTGTTAATGAGAAGATTGAGCTATTTTTTTTTATTTTAATTTTTGAAAATCTTTTCAAAGTATAATTTTACCTTTAGTGCTGGGTGTTTGAATTTAATTTTTGAACATGTAGTGCTTTCCGTATCTGGTAAATGGATAAACAGATCTGCACCACCTCTCACCTCTCAGGAGCATAAAGCCCATCTTGTGAGCAGAGACAGCACAATTAGAAGTATAGCCTCTCATTTCTGTAGCTGCTGGGCATACTAATCAGAGTTGCATAATGCCTCGTCACCATGACAGCCAGTGACTGAGATTTTCTCATTAGTGTTTGACCAGCGCACTGTCCTTTTAATACATCTTCCTGTTTTCCCACTCAATTACTGAAATTAAAATGAGATGAAATACATCATGATTCACTCACAGTATGCATTTACGTTCAGTACTTTCTTTGGCAGAATTGTAGTAAAATGCCACCACACTGCTTTTTTCAAGTGTACGGGATTAAAAATAATAGGAGACAATACATTTAGCCATAAGGGTTTTAAGTGAGAGATACAGAATAGCAAATGTTCTTTTTGAAGAAATAATGAAAAATAATACATGATCATTAGAAAAAAACCAAAAACTTCTTTTTTATTTGGGATTCAGATCAATTCTGAAGGAGTTTATATTTCAGGCCTCAAATATTTTATACTTGATGTATGTAAATCACTGAAGACTATATGCATATAATATAATATAATATGCATATTATATATACATATATAATATTTATTTCTTAAAAGTCAAAATGCATGCTCTCTGAAATTTAAGTTTGTGATATTGGATTTTTATTTTGGCTGAAGTAACCTGGTCGGTAAAAAATAATTCATTGTTAAAGATAATATTTTCTCATCTGTATACTCATCTGTAATTAAAACTCAAACATAGAATAAATTTGATTCAAATATGACAGTTTAATATGTAGTTGGATCTTTGATTAATGAGTGCAGTCCCAGGCTTCCTCAGAGCCCACCTATGAGATCAGCTCAATTCTGCTCCCTTGGAAGAGGTCCAGAGTAGACACATTATACCATGACGCCTGCCTAATTCCTCTGCTCTTCACATAGAAAAGTAAACTCATGCATTTTCTTTATTTTATTTTTAATTGCAACTGTTCTTAGTTGAGTGTTTTCTGTAACTTCCAGTTGGATGAATTCCTGATTACTGTGACATTTGAGCCACTGTCTCTCCCACTACAATGACACAACCCAGATTTCTTTCAGGGGTCAATTCAGGGGTCAAACCTACTTGATATGACACTGATAAACTCTGACTGACCCAAATCAGTCTTAGTTGTCCTGTTTCCCTTGTTGTAACAGACATCTTCAATATATAAACAACAAAAATAATAGGCATAATAATATTAATATCAGACAAAAGAGGGCTGACAGATAAAAATTAAACTGAGAGGGCAACTAATTATGACTTGAGGCTTGATGATATGATGTTGAAATATATAAAATAAAAGATCTTATGAATACAGGACGATTCTGACAAAACCATAGTCATCAGAGTCAAAAACTTCAAAGTATATCAATTTTCAATCTGTCAAACAAAATTACAATGGAACTAGAGAAATTAATAAAATAGTAAGTGTATTTAGTAGTATATATTGAATTTTATACTTTATGAAGAGAGAATATAAATTCTTTGAAATCATTCATTGTTGGGTTTTTAAAAATATGTAAATCTAACACCAAAAATTTAGTATAAATGGATTATTCAGAATAATAAATATACAAACTAAAATTTGTGAGCAGTATTGTAATAGTAAAAGAAAATAACAAATAATAACTAAAATATAATAAAATTTGAATTATTGAAAAGTAAATAAATGATTGTTGGGTCAAAGAACTGTAAGCTGTTATTACCTAGTTGGTAAACAATGACAAATGCACTACTTATCAAACTTAGGAGCTGTAACTAGAACCGTCTTCAGAGTAAAATCCATACCATTAAATGCTTTACTATTAATTTGAAAAAGTGAATTATGGGTTCAAATTAAAAGGTATAAGTGGTCAATAAAATATAGAAAAAACAAGAATGAATAAATAGAAAGAAATTAATGAATTAGAATAAAAAATAAATTTATACTAATCCAAAAAAAATTTTTTAAGAAAAAATAATAAACCAAAGAACTATAGTGAAATAAGTAGATACCTCAAAAAACTGCTGGAAAAATAAATTAGGAAACAAAAATGTAAACCTAGGCGATTTGGAAAGAGTTAAAGCCACATATACAGAGACTAAATTATATGTATATTTGGAATTTTTGATAAAATAATACATTTCTCTAGAAATAAGCAATACCAATACTGAATCAATATGGAACAGAAACCCAGAATAGACGAAAGGTTGGAACAAACTGAGTTTAGGAGTTCTGCTTTTCATTCCAATCTTCTGCAGTTTTATGACTGAGTTTTAAAAAGTTTTTTTTTAAAAAAGAGAATCAGTTAATTTTAGGTTCATTGAATTTTCTGAAGACAAGAAAAATAAAACTGAAATTTTATTAGTGGGTTCACAAGTATAGCATAAACATCATTCTAAATTGAACAAGTATAGTAGCCCCACAACTATAGGCCCATTTCATAAATATAGATGTAGAACTTTTAAATAGATTGCAAAAAATGGAATTCACTTGTATGTTTAAAAAAAGCAATATACAATGACCAAATAAGATTTGTACTTGAAGTGTGGAATATATAAATGATCCAACTATGAGGACATCATATTATAAATTATATTAATAATTAGACATTGAAAGTTACTTTAAAATGGTTGGATAAAAATCTAATACCTATATTTAAGATACATATGTTTGCAAATGTTGTTAAGCCCCATGTGTTGGAATTGACAAGGAGAGTGGATTTTGGAACAGCTGGGAACAAAGAAGTTCTGGCAGGTGAATGTAGAACTTGGATGCCATGGAGTTAGATGAGTCAATGCAGAAGGGGTACTTACAAGTAATAGGGCAAAGTGGGGAATGTAAAAACAAATAGGCAAAAATACCTAAAAAACCTAAAATCAAAATAAGAGCAAGGTCTCTTTGTCCAAGCTTCTATGCAAGCCTTGTTACTTCTCCAATTGATGTTTATTCTCAATAAATATTAACCATAGTTTTTGTTTTTTTCTTTTCCTTAATGATGATTATCTTTTATTAAAGTATTTTGACACTGACATTTTCTAACATGTTTATAACTCAGAAAACAAAATATATATGGAAAGCTTTAAACTATAAACACTGTACAAATCTTATATAGACTATGCAAACTGAAAGCAATTTAAAACTTACTATGAAAGGGTCAGACTCCCAAAGGCTGTATTGTGTTCAAAATAGCACTCTACCCACAACTAATCAATACCATCTATTATTTATAGTAGAATTGGTTTTGTTTGTATCTAAGTTTTTAAGTTCCTTAGTAGAGTTTGTGTATCAAGACACTTTAGGGGAATGATACAGGTAACTGATCACTGTAAAACCAGCTATTATTACATATTTACCGCTAGATGGCGATCATACATTGGTAAGGCAAAGCGCCCTTTGCATTTCCTGGGTAGACTGATGAAGTAGCTGTCCGACGTGATTCGTCAGTTCCTAAAATGATGAAGGGGTGGGGCGACACAGAGGATGGGCATTGTCTCTGCCATTGCACTGTTGAAAGAGCAAAATGTACAATACGAAAGAGCAGGAACCTTAAGCATAATCCAGTGCAAGCTAGACAGCATGCTCTAAACTGCTAATACTTGGAAGCAGAGTTTCATGTTACTATCCCAGCTTCACCTTTGCTAGTCCTATCAGTTTTCTTATCTGCAAAATGGGTATAATAATGATACCTATTTGTAGGTTAATTACGAAAGTTAAATGCTATCATATATGAAAAACACAAATTCTATTGCCTGGCACATAGATGCTCAATAAATATTACCTATCATTATTTTGTATTGATCGGTAGATATGTTGTGAACTTAGAGATACCTCAAAAACTTTTATAAAACTGGTAGCCTTAAGCACAGTAGGATAAGAAGGGAAGAGTATATGGTGATGTCTGGGTTACACTGACCTAGAATGTGAAGAATGCTATTGAACCATGAAACATTAGAAGATCATGTCTGAATTTCTTGTCAAGTTAAACATAAAAACATTTATAAGCTGAAAGATGAATATAATAAATGCAAAAATATGTATGTTATTTATCTGTTCTTAGCCCTGGAAATATTTTTCTTTAAAAAATTGTACCAATAGGTTCATTATATTTTGTTTTTACAGAAGAGCAAAGGAATTTTGCATATTTCCTTTGCTTTTAGCTTTTAGAAGAAAAAAGAAGTTGGCCAGAAACACTAAAATAATTACTTTAAAAAATACTTATTATTTAAAATACTTTTTAATATTTAAAATATTTTTTAAATATAATATTTTTGTTGTTTTTGAGGAACGTAAAGCACATAGTGTTTGACCTGCTATATCCATGAGTATGTATTGTTATTTTTGGTTTAATTAGACTAGCTTTGGGCAACTGAAACAGAGTTGCATGTTAATCTCCAGGTTCATATTAATAGATCAATAAAACACATACTACACTGCTATCTCAGGGAATGCTCAATGCCAGTAACATAGTTTTGAAGGTAAATATAATGTCCAGTTCTCTAATGCTTTAGGTTGCATTTTCTTTTGTATGACCACAGCTTATTATGTGAAACAGCATGTATCTTCCTAAATATCTCTGTGAAATGAAAGTAGTTGGGATTAGTGGTTTAAACAATTTCACAGTGCTGCATTTTTTTCCTGATTTCACTGCCTGAGGCAGAAACAGAGTTGACAGCATCTTGTTAAACATAACTTCTACCCTTATAAGCTGATTGATGACTTGTGAATAAATGGGCCTCTACAAAATCCCTCATACTCTCTCTTCGCTGTACAAGCTCACTATTCCTGTATTTATATAGTGCCTAAAACTATAGTAGGAAAGCTCCTTGACAAGCATATTGTTTAGTTATTAAAAAAAATAGAAGCATGGTTAATCATTTTATTTTTTATAAACATAAAACCAAAAGTTCAACTTATTTCCAATATTAGGAGGATAGCTTTCCATCTTACATCATTAAGTATTTTAGCTGTGAAATTTTTATAGATATATTTATCACATTGAGAAATTTCTTTTCTATTCCCAGTTTGTTGAGTGTTTTCATCATGAGAGGTGCTGCATTTCATTTTTTTGCAACTATTAAAATGATTCTGCAGTCTTCACCCTGTATTCTATCCATATAATATTTTACATTGATTGATTTTTGTGTGTTGAACCAACTTTGCATCCTGGAATAAATATTAATTGGTCATGGTTATAACCCCCCCCCTTTTTTTTTTAAAGCATTGGCTTACAGTATTTGATGAGTTTCATGTGTACAAATTATATTTCAACTTCTGTATATACTACAGTTCGCTCACCACTAAAGGTTTAGTTTTGATTTGTCACCAGAGAGTTGACCCCTTTACGCCTCTCCGCCTCTGGTAACCCTACTCTATCTTCTGTATCTGTATGTTTGGTTTTGTTTGTTTATTTGTTTGGTTAATATTCTACATATGAGTGAAATTATGTGATATTTCTCCATCTGACTTATTTCACTTAGCGCAATACCCTGATGGTCCATCCATGTTGTCACAAATGGTAAGATTTCACTGTTTTTATGGCTGAGAAATGTTCCATTCCATGTCTATACCACATCTTTACCCATTCATCTGTCAGTGCGCCCTTAGGTTGTTTCCATATCTTGGTTATTGTAAATAATGCTGCAGTGAATACAGGGTGCATATATCTTTCTGAATTAATGTTTTCATATTCTTCAGATAAATACTCAGAAGTAGAAAAGCTGGATCCTGTGATACTTCTTTTCTTAATATTTTGAGGAATCTCCATACTGTTTTCCATAATGGCTGCACGCACTTACACCACTGAAAGTGTATGAGGTTTCTTTTTTTCTACATCCTCTCCAACACTTGTTGTTTCTTGCCTTTTTGAAAACCCTTTTAATATGTTGCTGGATTCAATTTGCTAGTTTTTTGTTGGGGAATATGTACATGTATAATCATAAGAGATATAGGTTATAGTTTTCTTCTGTTGTCTTTGTCTGGTTTGGGAATCAGAGCAATATTTGTTTCATTGAATGAGTTAGGAAGTTTCCCTCTTGTATTTTTTTCAAAGAATTTGTAAAGATTAGTGTTAATTCTTTAAACATTTGACAAACTTCATCTGTGAAGCCATCTGATTCTGTCCTTTTCTTTGTGGAATGGTTTTGATTACTAATTCAATTTGAGGAGTTTGTTCATTTCATCAGATTATCTAATTTATTGCCATGTTTATTGCCATGTTGTTCATAATTTCCTATATCATCCCTTTTTAATCATGTAAATTTGGTAGTGATGTCCCTGTTTTATTCTTGACTTTAATAATTTGAGTCTTCTCTCTTTTTTATTGATCTATCTAGCTAACAGGTTGTCAATTTCATGGTTCTTTGAAAAGAACCATCTTTCATTATAGGTTTTCTATATACTTTTACAATTCTTATTTCATTTTTTCCACCATAATATTTATGACTTCATTCCTTTGTCTTGCTTTGGATTTAATTTTCTCTTATTCTCCTTTCTTAATGTAAAAAGTTAGGTTATGTTTGTGATCTTTATATTTCTAGTGTACTGTTTATAGCTACAAATTTCCCTCTCTGTGCTATGTATAGCACATCTTGTTTATCCATTCCTCTGTTGATGGACATTTAGTTTGCTTCCATATCTTGGATATTGTGCATTTATAATAATCAAGGCATTTTTATTCATATTATTAAAATAATTAATTTTTCTGATTCATCTTTTTGTTCTCTTTTTCTG
This sequence comes from Camelus dromedarius, assembly GCF_036321535.1. Taxonomy (NCBI): domain Eukaryota; kingdom Metazoa; phylum Chordata; class Mammalia; order Artiodactyla; family Camelidae; genus Camelus; species Camelus dromedarius. The sequence goes on along the minus strand of NC_087439.1, from coordinate 61,894,841 downwards.
GCATTACTCTTAAACATATGTTTGATTTCTCAAATCTGTCATCTCTGGGTGTGCGTGTGTGCATGTGTGACTGTGTATGTGTCGGGGGGTTTCAATGATCTTTAATAGATATTATGAATTATTTAACAAGCTCTAATGGTAGTCTGAATTTTACTGTGTCATCTCAAAATTCTGAAGTATTAGTCATTCTTTAAAGATTAATGGGACATTGTGGGTTCGTCAGAAGTCCCACCGAGATGGAATGAATTACTCAAGACTTTGTGGAAAAAAGTCAAGAGAGTGAGAGGGAAATGGGAGCCAACTCCCCGAGCCTCTCAAATCTCCCATGTTTATTGAGTACAGTCAAAGGAGAAATGCAGGAATTTAGGGAAGGACAGGGTGGGATCACATGAGTACAAAGGCTTTGTTTATTGTTGGTGTTTGGCTCAAGGTCAGAAGGCCCTTTTTGGTGAATCATGTTTCTGTTGAGCCTTTCAGCTTATCAGGGCTGAACATATGAGAATGGGCTGCTTAACAACTTGGACTCAGGCGGCTGTGCCTGTCTTAGGTTGCCCCCCTCAGGGGATCTTACCCGTCACTGGCTAACCAGCCTTCTCACCTCTGAGTCTGCAGCTTTTTATAAGTTGTTCACCATTCCAGCCCAAGGCTGTTTTGGGGATAGAAGACTAACAGCAGGCACGCCCAGCGTTTATAGCCAGGGGCCTGGGTCACTGCTAAAACCTCAAGGCAGTTACTGAGCACATCTTCTTTAAGGAGATAAGCGGCTGGGATCTGTTACAATTTGTTAACCCAATCATGGGCTCCCACAGGACATACTGTCAAACATACACATGATAAACATATGCCAGTTAGGTGATCTTGTGTAACCTAGCTAAGAAGTACAGCAATCTGACTTTTATGCCCTTGTGTTTTTTTTTTTCTTATTTTAAAATTGAAGTACAGTTGACCTACAATATCTTACTAGTCTCAGATGTACAATATAGTAATTTGACATTTATAGACATTACAAACTGATTCTCATAGTAAGTCTAGTAATTGTCACCATGCAAAGTTATTACAATATTATTGCCAAGTCTGTCATCTGTTTTTGTCTTCATTTAATTCATCGCTTTGTCCTTCTCTTAGTTAGATGCAAAGTTAAAATGATTATTTTTTACTTATCTAATAACCATATATAAAATAACGTATTTATGTTTTTAGCTCCCTTGCAGATTTTCATTAGGTAATTATGCTTTCCCTCATTCTATGGAAGAGACATGTAGTTATAGTTCTTTTAATGTCTGTAAACAACTAAGTACCACACACGTAACCCCATTTAGGGTTGCTCTCTGTCTTCCCCTGCAGAAGAGCTAGGAAGCAGCCTCTGCTCTCCTCTTCTTTCTCCAGGTCTCCAGTTCACATCCATGTCTGCCACCTGCCACTGCCAGTGTCAGGGCCCACCCTTAAAGAGCTCTAATTGGACTCATGTTAAAATAGCTTATTTCACTTCCATAGAGCTGTCGTATGAAGTCCTGTTGTTTTTACCAGACTTCAAGATTTGATCTGAATCTGTTTCACTGCATGGCAGAAAAATACTCAGTTTTTACATAAATAATATATTTAGTTCACAGATTCATGCTCAGCAAGCTTGACAGACTGCAGTAGTTCACACCCACATTTTTTTTCAGCTTGGGTAATACAAATGAGATAGCTTGGAGAGGGTGTTCTTGGTACAGCCGCCCCGAGTTCCCTGGGTCTTCAGCCAGCTGCTGGTGGACGTTCAGGAGCCTGTGACACTCGCCTTACTTGACCAACCTAAGACGCTGTCCATGGCCTGTCTCATAAAACCCTTGCGGATAAGTGAGCCACAAGCTGTACTTTATCCAATTAGCGGAAAACATTGGAACACAAGGAATTGATAGATTAATCTTAAAATACGCCTACAACATATATAGTAATTATTTATAGTTTTGAATTCCTTTCCTGAGTGTGGTTTATCATTCTTATATCCCATTTTTACAAATGCCCCTGTCCCCGAATGCATTAAGTGATCTTCATTTCAGATTTTTTCCTACCTCACCACTACTCTATCTAACTTTATAGATGCTAAGTTGTTTGATGCTAAGTTGTCTTGGACATTTTGGAAATAGGATGCAGCAGTTTTCTAACGATTTTTCCTTTCTTTGTTAGTGAATGGATTTCAGAGAGAGCTATTTTCTCAGATTCGTTAAAATTGTCCCCTTCTTCTGACTTTTAGCATCACTTCAAAGATCTTCTGGTTTAAGAAAAAAAAAAAAAGTTGAAGAAATAACTCAATTGAAAACTGGTCTGTGTGTTGAGTTTCCAATTATTTGATGTGGCCTTTCCAAAAAGAAACCTTAGGGCTTCATGAGTTTTCTGCTGCTCTTAGTCCTTTTTCCAAAAGGAATTCCAGCTTCTGGGGTTTTGTGACCCATTCAGATCTAGAGGGAGCTCCCGCTGGGTGTTCTGCTTATCCTTTAGACGCTTGTTCCAGAAAAACACTCTTCGCTGCATTGACCTTCTGCATATTATGACAACCATTCCCACAAACCCCTCTCTCTTCTCTAAGGAGGTTTTAGTAGAATTTTCCAGGCTCTTACTTAAAAAAATATTTTTAATAGAAGTACAGTTAATTTATAATGGTTCAGGTGTACAGTGAAGTTTTATATGTATATATATATCTATGTGTGCATGTGTGTAACCTATAATGGAAAAGAATCTGAAAAATAATTCTTTTTCAGATTCTTGTCCATTATATATTATTACAAGATACTGAATATAGTTCCCTATGCTATACAGTAGGTCCTTGTGATTTATCTATTTTATGTATAGTAGTTTGTATCTGTTAATCCAAAATTCCTAATTTATTCCTGCACCCCCACTTTCCCCTTTGGTAACCATAAATTTGTTTGGCATGTCTGTGAGTCTGTTTCTGTTCTGTAAATAAGTTCATTTGTATCTTTTTTTAGATTCAATATATAAGTGATACCATATATTTATCTTTCTCTGACTTAACTTCACTTAGTATGATAATCTCTAAATTCTATCCATGTTGCTGCAAATGGCACTGTTTCATTTTTTTCTTTTCTTTTTTTTTTTTTTTTTTTTGAGTACTTCTTAATGCTGCTGTTTTTAAAACTACAAACAAGACCTTTATGGATTCTTTCAACCAATTTGGTGTGTAGTGTCTTTAGCAGACATTCCATGAGATCTTGGGCATTTGATGACAAGTTTCCTAGTTTGCTTAGAGCATGTTGTTCTTTGTTTTTATTTTTCCCTGGTCATTCTTGCAAACTCTGGGTAGGGGAAGTTAGAAGCTTGGGTCTGTGTCATCATCTTACTCAGAAGCCTGTGTTTATTTTTAATAGATGATTAAAATTGGCCTTTAAGGTCATTTTCATTCTTGAGTTTTTATATAAGCAAATTTTGCCCTAAGACTATTTCCGTAGGCAAGAAGTTTCTCAGGTCAAATAGATGCTGTCAAAATAATGACTCCAGGAACTGTTAAATGTCATGAAGAACTAACATTTTGCCTCTAGTTAAACCAAAAATCATTCAACTGTATCTAAGCTGTAAAGAAATATTAGCTTGTATGACCTAACCTTGCTGATTGATGGCCTGATTAAATTACAGAGGTAACCGTGGCAAGTTACTGCACATTTTAGAAAATTTTGTTGCTTCGCAAATATCAGTAAAGCTCCAGTGCTCATCTCGGAGAGGCATTATACCATGTATGAAAGCATTCTAATTGAGAGGTGTAACACCTTGGAAGACAACGTCAAGCCCTCAGGCTGAGAGTTGTCATTCTGGATCTACAATGTGCTTCGATGTAAATGTGCACCAGGGCCACATCCAAATGGGTGAACTGGCTCATGGCACGGCTATTGGGTTGATATTCAACTCTCTTCAAAGACTCTATCAATACTCAGCACAATCATGGAGTGATAACAGGCATCGTAAAGATAGTGACATGACCCCAGCAGGTTTCCCTACCTAGGTGTCATTACTGATAAATAGCAGGGCAAGCAATATAAAGGTATTGAGACTATAGTACATGTACCATTGTTTTAACTTTGTTAGCATCCCTGTCAGAGATAATCATCTTCTTTTCTTAAACAAAATTCTCTCACAGATGAACAACAGTGGCAAAGTCTAAAGCAAATCGTAACTTAGAAGAATGTGGGGCTAAAGGTAGAAAAACCAGGTAAATCATTTGCAATGGTCCAGGTGAAAACTGAGCAAGGCCTAGCAATCTTTTTTAATTTGCATTCATCAAGGGAATTAAAGCCTATACAGAAAATTACTTGAGTGATACTTTCTCAATTCTTTAATTCTGGATGTATGGGAGATCCATAAATGTAGTACATTCAATGCATGTATTAGGGCATTAGGGCTTAAGTCTCTTGCTAGAGCCCTGATTAAGAAAGGCCCAGTGATAGTAATAGAAAAAGCAGTGACTTATAAAGATATATAAGGGACACAGTAAGAATAGCTCTCCTATTGGAATTGGGAAAGATTGAACATTTAATATGGTCCCAGATTTTTAACTTGAAAAACTGGGCTTCTGAGATAAAGAATACATTTCTGGAAATTTTCATAACCTTATTTTGGGTTTATTTAGTTTGAAATGTCTTTAGGACGTTTAGGTAAAGATATTTAGTATATGAATCTGAATCTCAGGAGAGAGATTTGAGCTAGTGTTAGGCTATCTACTGCCACAATAATGTCACATAATAAAACAGCCCAAATATGTTTAACTATTAATATAAGAATTTTTTCTTCAGCTCATAATTTTGTAGGTCATCAGTAAAGATTGGGCTTATCTGGGAAGGTCTGATTTCAGCTGGGCTCCTTCAGGTATCTGTTTTCAGGCCAAGTCTGCTGCATGGCTCAGCTTTGGTAGTGTCATTGGAGTGCCTTCAAAATCTTCCACATGCCTCATCTTCTGCAGGCTTCTCACATCCCTCCCACAGGCTAGGTTGGGTGTGTTCTCACAAAGAAGCTCCGTTACAAGGACTGGGAAGCCTCAGCTGTGCAAGAGAACCAACAGACTAGTGCATGTTGTCTTGAGGACTAGGCTTGAATGGACATAACATAATTTCCTTCTCATTCTGTTGGCCAAAGCCCAGAGCGAGAGAGGGTGGGCACTACAAAGTAACAGGATCAAGGGCTTGGATACAGGAAGAGGTGGAGAGTTGAATCCATTTTTGCATCCTGTCATTTAATATGAATGGATTGACCATGCATCCGGGTTTGCCCAGAAAGTCCCAGTTTATTCCTGTTATCTTTAAAAAACTATTAATAGCACCTCTTTACTCTAAAAAGTATCCCAATTTGAGTGATAAATTATATGGCAGCCCTACATTGCAGGGGTTGATTAGGAATATATGAAGTAATTGGAGCAGAATGTACAAAGGCAAGAGAAGAAATGATTTAAGGTTAGAGTCCATGAGGGAAGTGCCAGGGAGCAGGAGATGAGCTAGGACAGAACAGATCTGAGGAAGCCAGGAGAAAAAGAGATGCATGAAAGACGTCTAAGTGACAACGTCAGCACCACCAAGGTATGAAGTAAAAAGATACGGTGTGAGTATGTCCATGACATTTAACAACTAGAAGTCTTTGGTGAACGCAGTGAAAAGGATTCAGAAGAGTGATTGCAATGGATTAAAGAGTAGACCCTAGTTCTTGTTCTCATGCTTTCTTAACATTGAAACTTTTTATTTGACTATCCTGGGTCTTAAATTTAAAACAAGAGGGACTGGGTTCTGAAGAATGATGTCCTTAGAGTGCTAACATTCTTGGGGTCTGAACACTAAATACCGACTCCAGATTAAAACCAAATGTGCAAGAACCAGGATCTATAGCTTAAATTTCTTCCCTATCCATCATTTTGACACTAAATAAAAATGACTCTGATGTGTATTCATTAGGAATTATTCTCATTTTAGTTTATTCTTACTATAAATGCATTTTTTCTCTGTACTTGATGTCCTTGATTGATACAAAACTCAGTAAGACCTACTGTAGCTATATTAAATATTAACCAGGACAATATTTTAAAACATTGGGGAAGCTGTGATAGCTCAATCTGATAGGAAACCCATACTGAGTCTATCAAAATAAGACACCTTTAACGTTTATCAAGATATTTTTGACAATTGTCCTAACTTTGATGAAGCAAACAAGATACTACCAATTTCCCTAGTAGAGAGTTTACTTTAAAAACCCTTTGCAGACTTGACACTGTGTGAACATTTCCAACTAAAAGCAGGTGCAGCCTTTATGGCAGTAAATGACATTAAAATTTTTGAATAACAAAACCCTGCATTTCAAGTGTAGGAACATTGCTTTCAGTAATTTGAAACATCAGGTATAACTAATTGAATAACACGTAAAAGAACAGAAAATCTGACTAGTATTGACTTTGTAACAAAAAAGAAAAAGAAAAGAAAAGAAAAGGGAGAGAAGAAACTCACAATCTTCATGTAGTTGCATCTTTTTCTTGGCTGCTACTTACACTTTGCAAACATGTTTGGTGTGAGTGGACTTCAAATTCCCTTTAGGATTCTCAATTTCATTTATTTTATCAATAAAAAGAGCCTTCTTGTGGAGAAGGGAATAAATCACACATAAATGAAATACAAAAGATTACGCCAGGGGCAGAGCTTTTACCTTGACTTATCCAGTAACTTTGGCCAAATATCTCAATGTCAAAGGCATTATAAGTATTCTACAAGGTATGTCTGGCAAGGAGAAATCAATAACAATGTATTGGATTTGATTAAAATGTTTACTTTTCCCCTCCACCCTCTCCTTCCGATGCTAAATAGCCCTTTCCCATACTAATACGATCTTTGTTATGGTTATTGGCTGGCCTTGTTTCTTGTCATAATGCCACAGACCTTAGAATTCATTTCTGAATCATGTATCTTTCTGCCTCCCCATAATGTCAGTATTGGGGTTTGTGATCTGATGTCATGCCATGTGTCACTGAGCCTGTTAACAGACTTCAAAGCGATTTTAATAAACTTCATTTGTACAATTTATTTTGATTCTGACAACTTTTTAATGCATTTTATAATGTTTAGAGAAGAAGAAACATGCTGAGCAAGATAATTCAGGTCAAGTTTGCTCAGCTCAACTCTAGTTAAGTCTTTTCAATCATTTTGCTTCTCAAAGACTCTTAGATATCATAGAAAATTACAAAAGTCTGATCATGAGGTTTATCTAGCACCTCAAGCCTTTTACATAGTCTATTTTTTCTGCTTGGAACGTTCAGTGAACTCTCTCTCCCCTCATCATTTACATGGCTAACTTTTAATCTGTTTTCAGGGCTAAGTATCTTAGTTTAGTTCTGCTGTAACAAATTGCCATAGACTGAGTGACTTAAACAACAAACATTTATTTCTCAGTCTGGAGACTGGTAAGTCCAAATCAAGGTGCCAGTAGATGGGATGTCTGGTGAGAGCCTACTTCCTGGCTGTCTTCTCGCTGTATCCTCACATGGTGGAAAGCATAGATGAAGCAAGCTCCCTACTGTCTTTTCTTATAAGGGCACTAATTCCATTCATGAGGGTTCCAATCTCATGAACTAATAACCCCCTAAAGGCCCCATCTCCGAATACAGTCACATTAGGGATAAGGATTTCAACATATGAATTTGTGGAGGACACAAAAGTCAGTCTGTAGCACTAAGTTTCAGAGTCACTGTTAAGGGCATCTATCCGTGATCCTCCCAGATTAGGATAATTTCCAAGATATACTTTTTCACTTAACATCTCCTTATCAGCATTCATCACACAAAAGGCTTAAAAAAAAAGAATAATCATCGTCTCTGCTGGATTGTGGACTCTGGCATAGTAGGACTAGGAACCATACTGTTTGCTTCTGTAGTCCCAACATCTGTGGCATTGAAAAATACACATCATCTATAATGTTCTAGTTGCTACGTTAAAACATCATGTTCTCATTCATGGATTATGCCCCCCCCCCCCAAAAAAACCGCTTCACTTTTATGCCTGCTTTTCTTAAGTCCATATTGTCCGGCCCTGGCTGATTTGTTATCCTAAAACACTGCCATTTATCGTTGCCATCTGTTATTTGTGGGGGAGAGAGAGAGAAATGAATAATTCTCTTTAGAGAACTAGAGGCCCTTCCTAATTGTACCCAGATAAATTTTCTTATCTTGGCATACCCCCTTTTCTCCAACACAAGCACTTAGTCCTAGCCAAAGTACCCAAGAAACTGGATACAAAATACTTACTCCTTCTCTTGGACTTTATTTCTACCCTGTTTCCTTACTCACTTTGGATGCTCTTCACCTTCTCCTTTGTCCATCCAGAGCCTTCTCCATTTTGAAGTCCAGGCACATCTCACAACTTCTACAAAGTGTTCTGTAATGGGTCCAGTCTTTAGTGGACTCTTTCTGTTCATTTTCCATTAACTATTACTATTTTAGTTATGGTTCTATCACATTTTATCATTTAACATAAAGATGCATTTTATTTTTCCTTTATCATGTCCTTTTGAACTCAGAGTTTCAAAAAGCTGAATGATAAATGCAGAAACTAGAAATATGTATGTAAATAATGAATACTTTTTCTTATAAAATTAATTGATAATTCATGACTGTGAATGCATACTTCTGAACAACACAGTGTTAAAATGGTATTAACATGCTATATCAGTTAATATATATGATTTAAGAAAAAGAAGACATTGGAGAGCCACTCAGGGATATTGCAGTCTAAGATGGATCAAGCAGCATTTCTCCCCTTTTGCTGGTTACAGATAAATAAGCAAATGGACAAATTCTTAGGAAGGTATAGTCTCTAGGATTTAACCAGGAAGAAATTAAAAAGTATGAACAGATCAATACCAGTACTGAAATTGAGTCAGTAATTTAAAATCTCCCCAAAAACAAACAAACAAAAAAATGAAGAATAAGAACCATGTGATTATCTCAATAGACGCAGAAAAATATTTTGATAAGATTCAACATCCATTTTGATTAAAAAAAATAAAAAATCTCTCCAGAAAATGGGCATAGAGGGAACATACCTCAACATAATAAAGTCCTTATATGACAAACCCACAGCTAACATCATACTCAACGGTGAAAAGCTGAAAGCATTCCCTCAAAATCAGGAGCAAGATGAGGATGCCCACTCTTGCCAATTTATTCAACATAGTTTTGCAAGTCCTAGCCATAGCAATCAGAGAAGAAAAAGAAAAAAAGAGAATCCAAATTGGAAATCTAAATTGATATCACTTATATGTGGAATCTAAAAAAATGATACAAATGAACTTATTTACAAAACAGAATTAGACTCACAGATACAGAAAACAAAATTTTGGTTATGAAAGAGGACAGTGTCAGGGGAGAGGGTTAAATTAGGAGATTGGGATTAACATATACACACTTCTATATGTAAAATAGATGAACAATAAGGACCTACTGTATAGCACAGGGAACTATACTTAATATTATGTAATAACCTATAATGGAAAAGAACCTGAAAAGGAATGTATATGTATGACTGTATTACTTTGCTATATACCTGAAAGTATTACAACATTATGAATTAACTATACTTCAATTAAAAGTAGTTATAAATAAATAAATTAATAAAACATGGCAAAATAATTCACCAGCTGCTATTGAAAAATAAGATGCATGTAACTCCTTGATATAAACTTCAGAAAAGAATAGCTAAAGAAAGAAAGATTATGTTGCAACACTTGAAGTCTCTAATTCTTGCCTCAATCCTACCTACATTGCTAGAAACGTTAACTTAGAATGTGTTAAGACTTTTCAGCAATAACCCACAATTTGGAGATATGTAAATTAAAGGAGGAGCTAGACAGCTAGGGAACGATAATAGAAAAGCTGTAAGTGCAGATGTAACTTTCTACCAGGTTTTCTTTAGGTGCATGAGGAACATCTAGAAGTTTCTCATCTTCTAGGGCCTCTATCAGTTAGTAGGAAGAGTCCAAGTCATGCTATTTTTAGGGGAAAACAATACTTGAAATTAAAAAGATTACTTTTAAGAAAGATTTTTTAAAATCAGTAAAAAGGGCAGTTCCCAGGATATCTCAGTTCTCTACTCCCTTGAACAAAAACTCACATGATCCAGGTTTGCCCCTTCACACACAAGTACACACAAACACACACACACACACATTCACACGGAGAGACTTTAGTATAACACAAGTGAAAAATATAAAATCCTTAACTCTTACATTCTAGATAGGAGGAGAAGACAAACAGATATCAAATAAATAGGCAAGAAAATTAAGGAGAATTCACTCCCACCATATCAAACCAAAAAATAAAACATATACAGGGCTAAAAATAAATTTTACTCTTTCAAGGGAGTGATAATATAAAAATGAATTACTTATAAGAAAGCTTGCAGTAATAACTGTAATTGCAGAGAAAATAGGAAAATAATTAGAAAAGTTAGAGAAAAGATAACATGTGGAGAACATAAATGTCTCAGCCTGAGTATAGCTGATGTCATTGACATGAAAGAGAAAGCATATTCATAGATGTAAAAAAATTTCCCTGAAATACAGGAAAAGATAAATCTATAGAAAACTCTGATAGATTATTCTAGACTATACCAAGCTATATTCTTGTTAATTATTAAACTTCAAGGATAAATAAAGTAATTCTCAAAGAAGCAAGTGGAAAAGGAAATTGCCTACAAAGGAATAAAAAATCTGGCTGATTTCATCTTTTTCCACTGTAACATTCGTGCTATAAGATAACAGAACAGTATCTACAAAGTGTTGAGAAGGAGAAAACTATAATCCATGTACATTATGTGTACTCAAACATTGCAAATCATTCCCAGGCATTTAAGAGCTCAGAAAATAGAGAATCCATGAGCCTGGCCTTGTTGAATAAAACAAATAACAACCACACCAGCAGCAGAAAAATATGAGAATTCGATCCACTTAACAAATGATGAATCAAGATGCAGTAACAAAGGACTAGCATAATACTCAATGCCAGAAAATACTGAAGCAGGGCCAACAAACTTCTGAGAGAAAACAAGCAATACTATTGCAGCAGAAAATAATCTTAAAAACAGTAGAGGTTGAGAGCATAGGACTTATAACCTCTTACTGAAAAAAAAAATATATGTATAATTGGGCAGTGAAATGTATCTAACTGAAAAATGAAAAACAACTTAGGAAAAAGAAGCTATGAATAAAGAACTGGTAAAGATCATTGGCTTCATTTGGAAATTAGAACTGGGGATGATATGTCGTATATATTCTAAACCTTGGAAAGAAATATTACAAATCAAGATTTGGTGAGGAGTAGAAGTTTAACAATTCTAATTTCTATGTGCTTCAGACCTGGGGGTTGGCAGAAATAGTTGAAAAGTGAAACATAGTATGTTTTGTATTTTTAAAGTGTTTTAAATTTTGATACAATTTTAAGACTTACAATAGATATAGTTTAAATATAGTACAGAGAGTTCCCTTGTAGTCTTCATCTGATTTACCCTAATCTTAACATCTTACATAACCATGGTACAATGAACAGAACTAAAAAATTAACATTGACGTAATACTCTTAATTACACTATAGATTTTAATCAATTTTCTCTGGTTTTTCTACTGATGTCCTTTTAGGATCCAGTCCGGGATCCAGTGTTGCATTTATTTGTCATTTATTTTTCATTTCCAATCTATGACAGTTCTTCTGTCTTTCCTTGTATCTCATGATGTTGGTATTTTTATGAAGCACTGGTTATACATTTTGTGGAATAACCCTCAAATTCTTTTTGTCTGATGTTTTCTTGGAAGATAGTTTCTGTGAAGAATAGCATACAGATTATGTGTCCTCAACACATCATATCAGGCAATGAAACATGTCACTTAAAATATTAATGACATATTTTTCAGTTATTTCTCATAAACTGGAATGGAAGAAAAATATATTTATACTTAAATTTTAAAATTCCCGCAGTATAATTTTTTGAGGGGGTTGAGAATTCAGATATTGGTGATTTTTAGCAAAATCTTACCATGTAAAGTATGATTCTAATTTTAATAAAATTATATTTTCATCTTCACTGTTTCCCTCTCTCTCAACATCTATCTCTTCACCTCCATCTCTATATAGTTCTAGCTGCAAACATGTAAAGAGAAACATCAAATGAATTTTAGGAAATATTGACAATTTATATTCCTGGATGGTGAAATTTATGTATATACTAATGAACTGTGTGCTTTTTGTAAAAAACTTTTTGTGTGTAATTTTATGTTTTGTTTTATTTTTAATTTTCTTTTATAATGAGATTATGTAATTTTTGTTAAAGAAGAAAGCTAATTTTTTGAGCAAATACTTAAAAAAAAATCTGTATTCTCTAATTGTCTTCATATCTCTCCAAAAAACAATTCTGGAAAAATACAGCTAAAAGTAGTGTTTATCTGAGGGTATAAGGATTGTGGATGTTTTGCCTAGACTTTTCTTACCTGTAGTTCTAAATTTTCTACAAGGCACTTGTATTATTTTGGAAATAAAGTATCTATATAGTTGTTCTTATGGACTACGAAACTGAAAATCCCCCAATGGGAGCCAGTATTATTGACGTGGTTCAGTTACTTAGTTAGTTTCTTTCTACTGTAACATTCTTGAGAGAAAAGATGGTTGGTATCTTGCTTATACTGAATCTTTGATACTAGAGAGTACTCTAGCTCAGTAAAGGTATTCTTTAACATTTGTGGGATTGAATTGATAGCCTCTGAGAAACCCTGCACTTTAAAGGACCCACTCTCCATTTAAAGGCACATGTAAATAGTTCTATTTTCTTTGGGGAAATTTTAATATTCAGAGGTATATTGTTGAAGGCTTTAAACACTCCCATATTTGAAAATTTCTGTGAAATTTCCTGATAGGTGAATAGGATTATCCTTTAAAGAACAACCACCACCAATCCTTCTCTAAGTCATTTTGGACCAAAACTTTGGTCTTTTAACTTAAAGAAGTCAATTAGTTTAAGTCATCCCTTATTATACTGCTGATGGAAATTTGAGAAACTTTTGCCTGGAAGGTGATTAATGTAAAAGAGTGAAAATAAAACAGCTGTATAAGTTCATTGTAACTTGTCAGGGGAAACTGTATGTTAGCAGAAGAAAGGCATTCTTCATGGAAGTTGTGCAGCCAAAAGTAAGAATTTGTCAGTATATCAGGCTTCTTCTAGAGGAGATGGTGTGTGACAGTACCTTTGTATAATAATGAAGATTACATCCACATACCATAGATATTAAAACAACCCAACCCTTCTCATCTAATTTCATGGTCAGCACACAATATTCTAACCACGAGTTAGCTTCCATTTCAGACTCTTAAGGCTGAGAGAGAATGTGAAGATTTAGTATTCTGGCTTGCCAAGCAGCTGTGTTTCATACTAAAAACTATCAATTGTATTTATTTCTGTCCAGGTTTTGTGAGTTTGAAAAGGATTCTTTTTCTCTGCCTGAACTACCCATGGTCCACCATAGTGTCTCCCCATCCAGTCTCTAACTGTGAGAGGCTCTGAGCAGCCAGTCAGGCTCTCACTTTGACATATGTTGCCTTTCATTACAGACCACAAAACTATACCTGTCAGAGTTAGCATGAGCCTGAATTTAAAATCTTTAAGCTTACAATCAACGAGTACCTTTTAATTTTTAACTTTTCAAGCAACTGTTTTTCTGGTTACTTGATACCAAAGATGGAAGCAAAATTCTCTCAGGCAAGAGAGAGATATGCTGAGTGTAGGGCCAATTTATTCCTACTTATTCTTGTGAAATGCTCACTGGACTAGATTACAGAAGTAGATCTGGAAAAAAACATTTTTCCCTCATTCCTACAAGTGGAAACTGCTAATGTATTCTTGTATATACAGAACAAAATCAAATTCACTTCATAGTATTGAAATGCTGCATATATGGATGACCAAATATGATAGACTATATTTCTGCTTTAACATTTGTTCTTTTTATTCTTAACTAATTTTAAAGTACCATAAAATGTTTATCAAAAAAAAATGTAAAGGATTTTAAAAAGGCCACACCTTAAATGTCTTTGCATTATAAATTTCACAAGCAATACTACAATTCTTGAATAATTCTTTAGTTTGATTGCAATGTCAACATAAATTGTACTGTGCAAATATTTTAAAAATTGTATCCAAAATATGAATTAAAATTACTTCTAAAAATAAATTAAACATTTTACCTTTATGTAGAAAGTAACAACTTAAATCACCTTCAGAGTATATTACATAGCATCTAAAAGACACCTAACCTCCCATGTAAACTATTGACTCTGCAGATTGTACCACTCTGAGAAGACCTCAGAAGAATAATTCAGGCATGTAGTTATTATATTAAACTACCAAGGAGAACTTGGCTTAGTTATGATATTTGCTTCAACACAAATACAGTTATTTTCCCCGACTAAATATTTTTCAAGGTAGAGGAAATAATAGTGCTGAAAACAAAATGTTGTCTAATGAAAGAAAACTTTTTTTTTTAACATTTGACATAAGTTACTAAATCTGAAAATTTGAGAAAAATACTGACATAGAAACCTTTCCATGGGGAGTTTCTAATCTATGAAACACTTGGACTTTATACCCACATATAATACTGTGTGGCTATAATGTGTTTCATATCCTCTGAATATAAAATTGCTAACAATTCCTACACTATACTTTGAAAAAAGAAATAACCAAGGAATAATTTATAGTGTGATAAGTAGTATATGCAGGTGAAATATTTGTAATATGAATAGACTGAGGTAATTAAGTAATTTTCTTTGTAATTATCTTCATAAAAAAATTATATAATTTGAGTTCAATTTCAGCCGACCAACATCAGCCGTAAATTGTCATCCTTCAAGCCACTTAAGCAATGTCAAGCCTTATAAACTTTGGCAAGTTTAGTGAGAGGGACACTTTTTAGAAATTTTCTGAGCTAATGATTTTCATGGCATTGTTAAATATCCATAGATTGTATGACAAAAAAACCCTGAATACAGAAATACGAAATTTAAATAGAAAAACTATCATGTTAAATATGAAAGATCATATTAGTAGGTGATACTTTCCTTTCAGTAATTTTATTGTATTTCTCAGTCACCTTCAATTATTTATTTGCACCAAGGAAGTATTGTTCAGGATTTGACAAGTAAGTAAATGTATAGGAGCCACAAAAAAGATAATTATTAGTGAACAGCCTATTATAAACTGAGGAGTCTGAAGAGTAGATAATAGGATAAAAAATATTTCCCTTGTTCTCCTTTCATTTTCCGTTGTCATTACAGTAAATACAACAGTTTTATCATGAATAACAATAATTTTAAATTACTTTCCTTTGTTAACTTTGGTAGACAGAAAAGATAGTTTTACTTCTATTTATATTTCTTCAATTATTTTATTGATCACTATTCTGTGTGTAGATTAATTATATTCTCTTATTTGTTAGTTACCTGTTTATTAATTTTTCTTGTGGAAATATTGAATGGAATTATATAAAACTTTTTTTTTCTTTAGTTAAATTTTGGTATATTGAACTTTGGAGCTTGTAATATTTGTCAACATTTTTTGGAGGAGGAGGAAAGGATTTTTTTTTCTGTAAGTGCAGAGCTTAGAAAGTCATCCCTCACATCTACAATTCAATTAAATAAAATTCAATTGATTAATATTCAATTACTTTTCTTCTAGTTTTCCAGTATATTTTTAAGACTTTTTTTTTATAGCAGTATTAAGTTTACAGCAAAATTGAGAGGGTGGTACAGAGATTTCCAGTTTACTCTCCTGCCCTCAGACATGTATTTCCTCAACATCACTTACCAAAATGGTACAGTTTTTACCAAGAATGAACCTACATTGACACATCATAATTACCCAAAGTCCAAAGCTTGCCTTAGGGTTCACTCTTGATGTTATACACTCTGTGAGTTTAGACAGAAGTTTAATGACATATACTCACCATTGTAACATCAGAGTATTTTCACTGACCTAAACATCCTCTGTGCTCTATTCATCTCTTCCCACCATCCCCTCCAACTTCTGGCAACCACTGATCTTTTTACCATTTCCATAGTTTTGCCTTTTCCAGAATGTCATATAGTTGGAATTATATAGTATAATATATCCTTTGCAGACTGGCTTCTTTCATTTAGAAATATGCATTTGAAATTCCTCCAGGCCTTTTTGTGACTTGATAAGTCATTTCTTTTTAGTGCTGATAATATCCCATTGTCTGGATCTACCAAAGTGTACTTATCTATTTACTAATGAGGACATCTTGGTTGCTTCTACATTTATGAATAAAACTACTACAAATACTCATATGCAGGTTTTTAATGTGGGCATAAGTTTTTAACTCCTATGGATAAGTGCCAATCCTTTGTTGGATTGTATGGTAAGTGTATGGTTGGTTTTATAAGAAACCATTAAACTGTCTTTCGAATTGGCTCTACCATTTTGCATTCCTATAAGAAATCTATGACAGTTCTGTTGTGCCACAATCTTGCCAAGATTTACCGTTTTCAGTGTCCCAAATTTTGACCATTCTAATTAGGTGCACAATGGTATCTCACTGTTGGGTTAATTTGCATTTTCCTGATGATATATGATGTAGAATATCTTTTCATATGCTTATTTGGAATCCGTATATATTCTTTGGTGAGAAATCTGTATATATTCTTTGGTGAGATGTCTGTTAAGGTCTTTGTCCCATTTTTTAATCAAGTGGCTTTCCTATTGTTGAGTTTGAAGGTTTCTTTATGTATTTTTGATGGCAGCCCTTTAACGGATGTGAGTTTGCAAATATTTTCCTCAGTCTGTGGATTATCTTGATATTATCTTTCACAGGGCAAAAGTTTTTTCATTTTAATGAAATCTAGCTGACTTATTATTTCTTTCATAGACCATTTCTTTGGTGTTTTAACTAAAAAGGTATCACCATGACTAAGGTCATCTAGATTTTCTCCTGTGTTATCTTACAGGAGTTGTATAGTTTTGCATTTTACATTTAGGTCTGTGATCCATTTTGAGTTAATTTTTGTGACGGGTGTAAGATCTGTGTCTAGATTCATTTTTGGTATGTGGATGTCCAGTTGTTTGAGCACCATTTTTGAAGAGACTATCTTTGCACCATTGTATTGTCCTTGCTCCTTTGTCAAAGAGAAGTTGACTATATTTATGGGGGTCTATTTCTGGGCTTTCTGTACTGTTCCATTGATCTATTTATCTATTCTTTCAGCAATATAACACTGCCTTGAGTACTGTAGCTTTAGTGAAAGTCTTCAGGTCAGGTAGTGTCAGTCCTTCAACTGTGTTCTCCTTCAATATTATGTTGGCTATTCTGGGACTTTTGCCTCAACATACAAACTTTAGAATCAGTTTGTCAATATCCACAAAATAATTCGCTGGCCTTGTGATTGTGATTGCATCAAAAATATAGGTAAGTTAGGAAGAACTGATGTCTTGAGACTATTGAGTTATCCTTCCTCTGAACATGGAATCTCTCTCTCTTTATTTAACTCTTTGATTTCATCCATCAGAATTTTATAGCTTTTCTCATATAGATCTTGTACATATTTGTTAGATTTATACCTTAGTATTTCATTTTGGGGGCATTCCCAGTGTATTTTTAAGTCATGATTTCTTCAGAGTATTTTTAAATTTTGACATACTATTGCTAAGTTTTGGCTTGTCGATATTTTTTTTCTAGTTTAATTTTTATTTTTAAATGTAAGTTTATATACACACAAATATAAATTAAAAAGCATAAAACACAATTTTATTTATGCCTCTTTATGATATTAATGATCCACCAGTAAGACTCTCAAATAGTGGCAATATGAATAAAATTTTAAATTTGCTTTATGGGAATTTTGAATAGGGAATAAAATAAAGAAGCTTACCATTTGTATGCATGTTGTATGTCCCCAAATGTGTCAGTCCTCTTATTAGCCAGGGATACGTGTAATAGTTAAGTAATAATATCTTACAGTATTCCAAGTACTTTTGTCATTGTGATATTTGGGGACACATATCACACAGGTAGACAGATGCCTAAACTGACACAATTCCAGTGTAGAGTTGATTATTAAAAGTCACTCAAATTCATATTCTTCTACTTTAGAAGAAACATGTTTAGAATTCCTTAGTTGTTATTCAAAGAAAAAGAGATAATTAAAAATAATACAATTATGCATAATTTGATGCAATGAATAGTAAATCAGCATTGATGCATGTTTGGCTATGCTTTACAGCCAAATCTGAACACCAATATCCCGTCAATACACAAACAATAATAATAATCAGGTACTATTTGATTCTAGGACTGCTTTTTTTACCCACTGTGTTTCTGAAGTTTTAAGTTTGAATCTTGAGGTGGTCTGCCAAACTTCCTCACCCCTTTCTCCTTACCCAGTTATTTCATATCTAAGGCTTTGTTGTTTTTTAAAATATCTTTACAACTATGATTCCCCTTTTATTTGTGCATTTCCTCAAGCTTTCAGCATTATACTATTTTATTTTCTAGAGATTTCACTCTCCAAGAGTCAAGCTGTCTGTTGTGCTAAGGCTAAACCTTGTGCTTAGCCCTAGTGGGTCATTCGCAGTCACTGAGCTCATCACACTCTGTATTTATCCATATATTCAAATGCTGTACATCGAATTTCTAATTCCAGCTTCTACAGTAGCTAACTGTTCCATAGCCGGTAATTTAGTCTTTACATGGAGTGATTGCACAGTGGGGGTTCACATTTATTCTGCTCACAAAATCCCATCTTTTCTGCAAGAAAAAGCTGACTTCCTTGAAGATAGCAAGAACAATCATCCTTCTAAAAACAGTGCATTTCCTGCCCCTGAGTTACTTTTATTATTATTATTTCTTTAAAGCAGTGTACTCCATGTAAGTAGTAACTCCTTAAAGGCTATTCTACAGAGATCCACAAATTTTACTTTTTAGTGCCCACAACTGCTTTGTGGGTTATATTTTGGCAAACATCCTTAGTTTGATCCACACTAGGGAGTCACATAGAAAGATATCATTTCTTCCTTTTACAGACGAGAATACTAATCTCTAGAAAGATTGTTTCACAAGCAACAAGGCTTTTAAAATGGCAAAGATGTGATTAGAAGATCAGAGTCTAGCTTCTGCTAGCACTCTAATTTAACTTATTTCTAGAACAAGTAAGAGCTACTGAGCTATACCTAAGGGTCTTAGTACACCTAAAGGATCTGATTTACTTATACTTGTAAAGCTTGAGGTATAAAATTCACACAGTTAGAAAGTAAACTAAGGTCTATCCTGCTGGTTATTGATTCCTTGATGAATGGTACAGCCCTGGTGAAGGAGCTCTGATCTGGGAAGACTTGGCAAATTCAGGAGAAATTTGTGCGGTTTTTCTAGAGTTTATTAGAAATAGGATGGAGCATATCTTTGTTCCCCTACCCACACCACTGATTTTATGGTGAAACAGATGACACTCGCAGAAGGACCAGCAAAACATTTTAGGGATTATGAAATCTTTGACAGGAAATGAGATAACTTGAGGATGCATGTGTTGTTATGGTTACTTCTTTCTCTTATCACAGTTGCAAGGATGGAGGAACAGGAGGAATAAACAGCTGGCTTTAAACATGATTTAAGTTAATGGAGTTTGGATTTCTGAAAAGTGGCTTTATGAACTGAAATGCTCAATTGGGTTCCCAGGTAGAAATACAATTTAGCTTAGAATATTAGAAACAGCTTTGTTTATCAAACTAATCTTATCAAGAGAACTAAGGCTTGAATGTGAGCCTGGTCATTAAAAAAAAAAAAAAAAGTCTGTCAGGAAAAGGAAAATAACAATTTGAACATGAAACTTGAGAAGTAATTAGTGAAAGAATAATATGAGTATCTAATGCCTTAGAGGATGGAAATGAAGCAAAATGAATCTCATATTTTGTTTATATGGAAATACATATGATTTTATATTTATTACCAAGATTAAGTGGTAGGATACAAGAATGGAATAAAATAATGGGAATACATTCTCTTTCACTAGAAGTAGACCAGTTATGAGTCAAGGTAGAGTAGACATATAGCTTCTTAGATCCTCGTGTACTTTTACAGTAGAGGTGACATGAAGACGCATATTTGGGTAATAAAGAAAGGAGATGAATGGGGTGTCATTCCTAAGACATGACAGCTTTCCTCATCTACTTTGAAGGCTATTGAGCAAAAGAGGGATTCTTTGAATTCTGACTGATACCAAAGATTATTACTAACTTTAATGAGGGGCGAAGTTTCATGTAGAAGAAAATAAGCTCAATAAAAGGAAAATAGAACTTCTCAAAACCAAAGGACCTGGATTTCCTGTTACCAGAAGTTTTAAATAAAGGCTGGGCAAGAAAATAATATAAAATTAGTAGAAATAATTAAAGTGAGGGATATGTAGATTAGATTAGATAGATTTAAGAACTCTTCTAGCCTTGAGGCTCTAGAATTCCATGATACATGAATTCACTTTCCTCAAGCTAGTTTTGAATATATGTTTATTGCATTATAATACTGCCAGTTATGGAAAGCATCTTATTTTGTACTAGAGACAGAGGCACTGCTTCTTCTGTAACTGTAGAAATATCCTGCTCATTTGTATTCATTGTAAGGATTTCAGCCAGTGTGGCTTTAGCAGATGTGGATCATGAAAAAACTTTATTCCAAAATTGAGTGTTTCCCTCCTGAAACATACAAGGAAAATCATTTGCTAATTGCACTTTACAAACTGGAGGTAGAGATATTTGGAAAATATTGTCCCAGTTTCACTTAGAATTTTCACGTGTCTGGGGAAGCAGTTCTCTTCACTGCACGTCTTTTCTTATTGTAGCTTTGTGCAACAACTCTTGGTGCCAAAGCAGAGGCTGCTAAGAAAGGACTCCATCCTATATTTATTCATTGCTTTCAGATGATGAAATATGTATCTTGCTTCTGTTGACCCTGAATATTTTTGCCAAATCAGTCCTCCAAAGACTTGAACTCAGCATTTATACCTGCATATTTTGATTACCATGTACTCCTGAAAGTCAGAAAAGAGTACATTGAAAAATTCTGCAATTCAGGATTTTGACTAACTCAGATTAGAGGTCAAAGAAAGCAAGGTAAAGAAGTAGCATCACCACAGGGGGCTTTCCACTGTAAAATGGTGTATCCTCAGTCATTACAGTTTAGACTTGGAGCAATTCTTTAGCTAATTAGAAAATACAAATGTTAGTTTGAGACTTGGTCTTGAGAATCATTTACCAAAATAAAGGAATGACTGTGATTATACAAATCATACATCTCAAAATAATTAACTTCAATCATTCAGTGCAAGCCTATACTAAAATCACTATCAATTTTCTAACACACTTTCTGCTTTCTCCAATAAGTTGGTCTTTGTCATGTTCCCAGAGTTTTCATCCTGAAGTTAATATGTGACTACTTTTCCAACTCCCCTAAAGACTCTTTAATTTCTTAGCTTAGCATAGCTTACAAATTAAAACTCTTTAGGGCTATAGGGAAGATCTTTTATTATTTGACTGTTTTTTACCTGTTTAATTTTTCCATTGCTCTTTGCTTCTAAAAGCAAAATACTTCAAAATTGATGAATATGTCACAATTTCCAAATGCTGAATCCCTGCTTATATAGAGTTTGTTCAAATGTTTGTCTTTTTAAAGCCTCCATGACCATTTTCCAAGCCTAGAAAATTGATTAAACCCTTCTCTATCACTATATCCTGTTATGTCATCTGTGAAGACACTTACAAAAGTATTTTAATTCATTGGTTGTATATTTATGTAACCTATTATACCGTGAGGTCTTTGAGGGCAGAGTTTATTTCAGTTATCTTTATACCCCTAGCCCATAGTACATTTTGAGATTTTTAAATTATATTTTATATCATACATTTTCAAAAGGAATTTAGAGGAATTGCAAATGTAGGAAGATAATTTTTAGAGATAATTAGGGTGACGGATAACTCAGAATAGGTAAAATAAGTGGGAGCCAGGTGTCAAGTTAATACATAAAATGCCAGTAATCTACCTTAAATCATTCCTTAAAATTTGGCTACATGGACATTTACTCATTAATAAAAGCCATAATATAATGTTATTTTTTTAATTGCTAAAGGAGGGCTCAACTCTGGAGCAAGCATTGTAGCAGTCAACAGAAAGTAGGGACAGAAAGTCCCTAGTCAGCCATGGGACTGCCATTGTTGATGAGAGAAACCACCTCCAGCTTTTTAGCAGCAATGCAGTGACTCCCTGCTATTAAGGCACAGATGGCATTTCCACGCTGGGTCCATATTAAAAGTCTATGTGTAATATATAATCTATTGAGCAATAGCCTCAGCAACAGACTTTGACTAATGCAGATTTTCACAGTGCTGTGCCTTTTAACTTTCCTTATTATAGGGCAGCAGAACAAAACCACCAGCAACTCAGTAAAAATACTTCTGTGGTGGTGAAGGGGAAGTGAAAAAAGTGATCTCTGAGTATCCAAACTTTGAGCTCTCATAATTTAACCCAAAGAAACAATGGAAAGAATTTGAGAAATATGTGTACTTTATATCCTTCATATTCTTTGTATCCTTGGTAAATAGTGGATACTCAGAAGGAACTGAATAAAATAACTTAAAAAAACACAGTAATCTAATTATCGCTCAGAACTGGCTGGAAGAGAGACGCAAGCACTAGAGAAACTGGGTTGTAGAAATTTCCTCGGTATGTAAGCAGACTTGGTGATGTGCAAGACCAAGTTTGAATGTAGAGCAGGTCTGCTGTGGCAAAAAAAAAAAAAAAAAAAAAATTCTTGACGAAGAGTTGCTTCTCTGTCTTATGGACCAGGTGAACACTGGGCCAGAAGTAGACAGAGTGTTCGGAGATGGAGAGCTCTTAACTCTAGTGAAATGAGAAACAGCCCTGGGTCCTGGTCTGGATGAAAATGAGACATCTCCTGGAACTGTGAGAAGAGGGACAGTAGCTGGGTCTTCACATTCTAGGCTCAGAGGAATGGTGATTTTAAACACTGCAAGATGGTGAGATTCAGGCTGTTAGTAAATACAGTCATTCCTTAGTATGCACTAGTGGATTGGTTCCAGGACCCCTGCAGATACCAAAATCTGTGGATGCTCAAGTCCCTAATATAAAATGGTGTAGTATCTGCATATAAACTATTCACATCCTCCTATACCCTTTAAACCATCCCTAGATTACTTGTAATACCTACTATAGTGTAAATGCTATGTAAATAACTGTAAATACAATATAAATGCTGTGTAAATAGCTGCCTAAGTGCAGCAAATCCAAGTTTTGTTTTTGGAACTTTCTGGATTTTTAAAAAATATTTTCAATTCACAGTTGTTTGAATCTGCAGATGTGGAACTCATAACTGCAGAAGGCCAACTGTAATATGTCGCTATAAGAACTAGATTCAGGCAGGATGTGGACTCTAACTTAAGGCATTTATTATTTGTGAATATATTAAACAGCAAAGAACTAGGTAAAGCAGAGGCCCACAGAACTGTGAGAGCTTGACGAGAACAAATAATAAATAAGAGAAATTAGTTAAATATATAGTGAGTTAATAGTGATTAGTGCTACTGAAAAAAAAAAAAGTAGGAAAGGAGCCTAGTGTTAGAGGTGGGATTACATTTCAGACAGATGTGTCTTTGATGTGTCCTCGTGCAAAGCCCTGAAGAAAGGGAAGGAACCAGTCATTGGTTTTTCTGGGAAAGGACATTCCAAGAAGAAAGAACAGTGGATGCTAGAGTAGAGGGCAGGGGGGTGGGGAGGTGTTAGGAGGAAAACAAAAAATCAATGGTAACAAGGCGTGTGGTGGGTGGATTGTGTGGGGCCTTATTTCATAGTTAGGATTTTGGCTTTTACTGTGGGAGATGAGGGACCATTGCAGGGTTTGAGCAGGAGAGCAGCATGAACAGGATCTTTTCGGCTTTTTTTAATTGAAGAAAGATTGTAGAGGGCAAGGGCAGAAGCAGTTAGGAGGCTACTGGTATAATTCAGACCTAATGCTTGGAATTCGTCACACTAACACATCTCTTTATTAAATGCCCTGTTGTGATGATCCAAAGACTTAGTCAATTTGACTTTCCACTGGGAATAGAAGATGTATCATTTCTGCAACTTACTTTATGTTAGCTAATTTTTTATTCACTGAACTTATTTATGTCCTACATCTTTCCAAAAAAAGACACGAGGTGGATGGGGGATATGCTGTTTTCCTGAGGCTCTGAAATTGTATGTAAAATAACTCAGGCAAAGTGTGGAAGCAAATAACTTATGCCATGAAATAAAATGTCTTTAACTAAATATCCAAATAAGATATTCAGTGATAAAGTGGGCACAAGATCCATTAGCCTACATATATTTTATGTTTTTAAACCCGGAAATACTATTCATTAGAAACAGGACTTTAAAGACATTGTCATGTAACTAATTGTGTTTCATTCATTGATTCAGCAGCTACTTATTGAGAGTCCCTATGTGCCAAATACATAGCTAGGCATCGGGGATGTGGCAGTGAATAGAAAAAAGTTCCTGCCCTCAATACATGTTACAGTCTATTGACAGAGAGACAATTAATGAAATAAGTGATAGTTTAATAGATAGTGATGTGTGCTTTAGAAAAAATAACACAGTGAAGGGAAACAGGGAGAGGTAGAAAATTGGGGTGCTGCAATATTTTTAGTGGGATTGTCAGACGTTCTCCATGATAAGGTAAAGTTAAAGGAGTGGTTTTTGACTGAAGTCATGGAGAAATCGGTGGGAAATACAAGGTGGGTAGCATCCTGGCATCAGAGGAAATGTGTCCAGATGTCCTGAGGGGAGCACGGTTAGTGTGTTTGAGAAACATGGAAAGATGCTGGATTGGGTTGACTAGGACAGTCTGGAGCATGTGACCAACTATAAAATGAATGAATGCATCTCCTGTCTTGTCATCTCTTAGCACTTAGGCTAAATTCCAAACACCTCACCATTACCAATAAGGCCCTGAGTGGTCTGGTTCCTCTTGCTTCTCAGGTCTCCATTTCTACATCTCCACCCCTCTCTCCCACCATCCATTCTATTCCCCACCTCCTCACCCCTTGCCTCTTCCCCTTCCCCCATCCCGACCTTTCAGCTTGAGAAAGGCAAGGGCCTATACCCTGAACTTTGTGCTCTGCTTTACTTAGAACATTGGGTCAAAACAAAGGAAAAGAAAAGAAAGTGTCAAATGTAGAGGTCTTGAGATAGTTGAAAAAATTTAGATTTAATACCCTGAAAATAATTTTTTCTAGAAAGAAACCTAAGGTATGCATAGAAACTTAATTTTAAAAAGGATGAGAACAGCATTTTAGCAACTATAAATATATATCAAAATATTATTGTTACCCAAGTTTGCATTTTTCAAGAATATTCAATTTTAACATACCACACATATACATGTATATGCATGATAATTTGGGAATACTCAGAAGCATGTTGGATGCAGTAAGAAAACTACATACTAAAATATATAATCCCAAAGATTTAAACTGATACTTGAAAGTTTGAAGGCATTCTGGGGGCATCTCTATCTTATTTCCAGGATGACAGTGTTATTCATTATGTCCACATAAATTTTCATAAACTAACCTTCTAATTTCTATTCTTCCGCTTCTACAACCTAAACAATAACATAAATGCAAACTATAAAACAGAATAAAAAAATTAGTAAAATGTTAGTAGTTTCATATTCTATATATTCTTTCCTCTGTACCAGGATGTGTTGCTATATGTAAATTTGTTCATATATGCAACCCTAAACGATGCCATTCTGTTAACACAAATCTAGTTCCAAATGAACTCTCTCTGTCCTTACTACATATATCATTTATGCATTCACCCAATAAATCATGTATCTTATAAATACTGTATAATAGGCACAGAGGAGTGGCGTTCACTTGCCAGCATCTTGCCATTCCTATTTAATAGATAAAAGGTTGAGCTGAAAATCCCATTGAAGGTTCTCAACTGACAGAGGTAAACCTGGAGCTCCAATCAAATACCCACCCAAGAAAGGGCAGTAGTTTTGCAGCTGGGGAGGGAAAGCCTGTTCTTCCTTCAACACTCAGTAGTGCCTCTTTGCTTTTGCTGGAGTCTGGTATATTAGCACATATTTGTAATATTAGCACATAATGCTGTCTTTTGAGTCCACTTTGCTTATGATTCTTGGCTGATTCTAGATTTTCACACACACACACACACACACACACACACAAAGGGCATATCACTTGGGAGTAAAGGCAAGAGTATTTGGACATGGGCATCATTTACTTCAGAAAACCAACCAAGACCATTCTGTGTGTGAACGTGTACTAACCTTTGCTCTTGTCACAGTGATCTCACCCCCACCCCTCACCCCCGCCCAATGTGGCAATGGAACTCTGTCTCAAAGACTAAGTAAAGGTTTAGACTAATTTGTATGAAAGTATTCATAGCCTTTTTGTTTTAACTTTTAACTTAAAGCTTGGGGGATTGTCACAAACTGGGCACACTAAATATATATCAAATATAACAATGTTTTTCAAGTAATCTAATTTCCAAATATGAGTTTTTCTAATGTAATCATTTTATAAACCTAGTGAAACCAAACTTATATTTTTTACCTAATACAAAAATAGTGCAAGATTTTTAATTTAATTTAATTAGATTTGGTTACATGTTATTCTGCTTCATAAAATAATACATGTATTCTGTGGCAGCTGAGAACATTGTGAGTTAACTGATAGTCCTTTTACAAATTCAAATAGTCCTATTGAGCATGTAGACACAGGCAGATGAGACTACAATATAATGGTAGTAATTGGATTCCATTCCACTCTTTATGGAAATGTGGATAAGCAATTTCACGTAAAAACTAAACTGGAGATCATAAAAGTATCTTAAAAAAAAAAAAGTCTCTTTTGAATAATACCTGGAATTCAAAATGTGCTGTTGTAAGAATTCTCTCACTTAATCTTCAAAACAACACTTTGGGTTATATTGAGCAGAACTTATCATCCACATTTCCAGATAAAGATGATGAATTTCAGAGGTGTTAAATGGAAATGTTAAATGGCCTGTCCAAGGTCACGTACGTTGTCTAGAGGAGCCAGAGTGAGAAGCCAACCACATCTTCTGGCCTCTACACTTTCCACTTCCTATTTTGCGTTGAGGCATTGATTCTTCCCACTCCACCTCACTCTCATGAAAAACGTTAGCAGGTTTCTTTAAAAAAAGATAATTAGCATCAATCTGGAAGCTGTAATATATTCAGCTCTAAAAACTGAAGTCTTTTTAACAGTAACTAACTCTAATATTTCTGCAATTATGAGCTAAAATCTGAAAAGTGTCAATAATTTGTATAAAGAATATGCAAAATAGGGAATAAAGCAATTACAGAAAATATAAACTATTTCTAAAAATAAATGATACTTACTACTTAACTGTTTGCAAAGTATAAACTGGTTTGACCCAACCAAATTTGATATAATCTATTTGTAGACTGTTCATAAGCTGCAAAGAACTCATGTTAATATGAATAACATTTTTATAAAAGATAAATCCTGATTATAGTATGTCTTGATGTGGGTCTCTTTGGGTTCTTCTTGTTTGGGACCCTCTGTGCTTCCTGTGCTTGGATATCTGTTTCCTTCTTTAGGTTTGGGAAGTTTTCAGTCACGATTTCTTCAAAAACCTTCAATCATCTTTGCTCTTTCTTCTTCTGGGACCCCTATTATGCGTAGGTTTGCATGCTTTATATTATCCCACAGGTCCCTTATATTGTTTTCATAGGTTTTTATTTCTTTTTCTCTCAGCTGTTCTGATTGGGTGACTTATGTTGTCCTGTCTTCTAAGTCACTTACTTTTCCCTCTGCATTATCTAGCTTACTTTTTACAGCCTTTAGCTCAGCTCTCATCTCCGCAAATGAGTTTTACATTTTTAATTGGCTCCTCTTTATAGTTTCAATTTCCTTTTTGACATATTCTCTGTCTCTAGTCACAATTTCTTTTAGTTCCTTCAGTACTTTGATCACTCCTTTTTTGAAATCATTATCTAGTAGACTATCAAGGTCTATTTCATTGATTGTTCTTTCAGGGGATTTCTCTTGTTCTTTTAATTGGAAATGGTTCCTCTCCTTCATTTTACTTATATCTCTCTGGCACTATGGATTATGGAGTATCAGTTATCTACTGTGGTCCTGAAGGGGTTTATTTATTTATTTGTTTTTCTAAAGCAGATGTAGAAATAAAACAAAAAATTTAAAAGAAAAAAAGATTTGAAAACAGTATAATCAATAACAGAAGAACAAAACAGAAATAAAATCAAATTGAGAAAAATTTTTTTAATTAATAATTTAAAAGAAAAATTTAAAAGGGACTAAAAATAAAAAAAATTAAAATGAAAAAGAAAAAAGAAAAAAAAAGGTGGATGTATTCTGGTGGAGACTATGTGCTCTTAATAATTTTGTCGAGAGGTCCTTTTAAAGTATGGTTGGTTGCCAAGTTTTCCTTCCTTGCCTTTTGTCTGTTCTCCCTTTGGTTGGGGGTGTGGCTGTTGTTCCGGTGGCCAGAGTCTGCCCTGGCTATTGAGTGGGGCCTCCTTTTTGTTCTGTTTGTCGCCTCTCCTGCCCTGGCCCTCCTGCGTGAACTCTTCTCGGTGGTTCCAGAGGCCCTCCATTCCTGGTCTGTGCTGCTCCCAGCGATGGCAGGCCTGTGGGTCGCACCCCCTCCCGACACCACATCCCAGCGCGGTGCTTCTGTCGCCCCCCCCCCCCCCCCCGCGGCTTCCAGTGCGGCTTCCAGCACCGCGTGGGGTCCACGCTCTGTAGGCGGGCTTGTTGAAAACAGCCGCACCAGCCCTCGCCCCTGCTCTGTGCCAGAACTCCGCTCCTTATTCGTTTGTCTTAGAGGCCTGAGTGCACAGAGGCACCGGGGCAGAATGGTTCCCTCTGCCTGGGGCTGTCAACAAGCCTCAGTCCCGTCTATGAGGTTGCGGAGCCCCCCAGGTAAGGATTCAGGTTTCCACCCCACCTCTGCCTGGGAGCTGCGCACTGGAGAACATGGCGGCCGTGGCTGCGCCGCGCCTCTCTTCTCCCGAGGATGCGCCCGTAATGGCGCCGCTGGTCAGTGGAGACAGAGGCTACGGTGCCCTTCCCCAAGGGCACCCCAGCAGTGTTGCTTTGCTTTTTTCCCCTGTATTTTATGGGGGACCCAGGCTGTTCTGATCTGTACACCTTTCCAGCCATTGCGCACAGCAACCTGCAGTCCCCCGGGGTTGGCTCTGTACAGCCGGCCTGAGTCCACCTGGCTTGGGCAGCCTGTCCCAGCCCCCACCTGCCGGCTCGAGCTCGAGTCTAGGGCTGGGGGTCGCTCTAGGGCTAGGGGTCGTAGGGACCTTTTGTTCCTGTGTAAGTTAGTTCCCATGGTCAAGAGCTATTCCGTACAGATCCGAGCCTCGGCGCTTCCCCCTCCATCCTGCTGACCTCTCTGTTGGAGAGGGGGAAACCCAGCGAAGGAGCCCTAATTCCTCCTGTGCCACTCCTTCCCTGGTGGAACAGTCCCACACTATTTTCCTTTTTCTTCTTTCTTTTTTTCCTTTTCTCCTAGCAAATTTGTGGCAAATTTTGTCTTTTGAAGAAGGTGATGTTCTGTCAAAGTTCAGCAGGTGTTCTGATTGGCTGGATGGGTCTGTGGATGTCACTCTTGGTGTATTTGTGGGAGAGGGTGAGCTAGGAGCATCCTTGTACCCCGCAATCTTGGCCTCCTAGTTCTAATTATTTTTAAACATCCATTATTATTTCTTCTCTGATATGTAAGTTATTTTAAACTGTTTTAAAATCCACCAATATACAGGTTTTAAAAAATATGATTTTGTTGCTTATATATAGCTGTTGAATTATGGTGAGAAAATATAACTCCTAAGATAACAATTATGTTAAATATGTTGACTTGCTTTATGGCTTATATATTTTCTGCTTTTATAAATGTTCCGTATATGCTTGGGAAGAATGTGTAGTCACTAGTAATTTGGTGAACGATTTTTATATATGGCCATTAGGGTTGTAATTTTTATTCCCTAAATATCCACATCGTTATTAGTATTTTGAGTTTAGAATTAGAAAAATAAATTGAAAGAGGTGTGTAAATCTTTCATGTTGATGGCCGGTCATTTTTATTTCTATGGTTCTAACATTGTCATTTTTTATTAATTAAGATGCATTTAATATTCTTACATAATTTAGTTTTAAAACTTTTCAAGGAATGAAATGTTTTATCATTTTATTTATTTACATAGGAACTATCTTTATCCCTAATAACGCATTTTTGCCCTAAGGTCTTTTTATCTGATATTAATATACCTACTAAATCTTTATTTTCATTCCCTTTAGCCTAGACATCTATATTTTTGCTTTCCATCTTTGCATGTCCTTAGGAGTTTAGTGTGCTTCATGTAAACAATGCATAGCTTACCATGTTAGTTTTTCAGATTTAAAAATTTTTATTTTTTAAATTCCAATTTTAGTTCATTTGTATTTATTGATATTGTTATGTTTGATTTTTTTCTATTTTTGTTTTCTATTTACTTATTATAGTGCTGTTTTCTCCCTTCTTGCTTTATTGTGGGTAAATGTTTATAATCTGGGTAGAAGTTTCTAATTGTTAGCTTTCTTACCTATTTACTTTTTCTTAAAATGGCCTAGAAGTTATATACTCTTATTTCTGTTCTTTTAGTAGTTACCCTTAACATTTTACCAGAATTCCTTAATAAAGTTAAAAAGATTATCAATGTGGTATCTTCCCTTCTGAACAGCACAGGACCATTTTTGTCAATATTGTTGTTGTTTTCTTATTTTTATTTTTTTCAAGCATTATTGATATATGTAAATGTCTGGATATACTGACATGTTTACTAAATTCTGTGCTTACCCTTCCTTCATTTCAGATCTTCCTTCTAGGTTTTATTTTTCCCACTTAAAATACAGTCTTAGTAGTTCCTATAAGGGAGAACTGCTTTGTTTAGCTGAAAATATTTTATTTGCCTGTATCTTGAGAAAAATTGCTGATAATTGTAAAGTAACATTATTTTCTCTCGGCTCTTTGAAGAAATTCCAGATCTGCCACTTACTAGCTCTGTGATGTTCAAGTATTTGAAAAATAAGAAAGGTGCCAAAGTATTGGATGCTTATGAGGATCAAATATATATAATGTGCTTAGTAGAGCTCCTAGCACACATTAAGTGCTATATACATGAATAATCTCTCCTATTTTTTTCTCTTCTACGTATTTTTCCAGTTTTTATTATTGTTGCCTGTGGTGCTCTACAATTAACTAAAATTTATCTAACATTTATCTAAGATTTCTTTTTGTTTACACTATCTATCCTGCTTGGTATACATTTTTCTTCCTGAATCTATAGTTCTAAGTCTTACATTTTCTAGTTTCCGTAAATTCTCAATCTTTAGTATTTTGAGTGTTTTATGTATCTCATTTTATATTATTCTCTTCTGAAATTTTGACTAGGAAAATATAATCTTTTCTTTTATTTCATTCAGTCATGGACTGAATATCTAAATTCATATTTTGAAGCTATAGCCTTCAATGTGATGTTATAAGGAGATGGGACCGTTGGGAGATAATTAGGTTTCGATGAGGTCATGAGGGTGGAGCCTCATGATGAGATCAACGCCCTTGTAAGAAGAGAAATAGCAATCAGAGCTTTCTCTCTCTCTGCCATGTGAGAACATAGCAAGAAGACAGCAGTCTACAAGCCAGGAAAAGCCTTTACCATGAATCAGATTGACCTTTATCAGCCTCCAGAACTGTGAAAAATAAATTTCTGTTGTTTAAAACATCCAGTCTATGGTATTTCATTATAGCAGCCCAAGCAAACTAAGACATCTACTGTTTTCATTTCCTAGTCTATCTGTACTCTAGTAGAAGTAAATTTTTTTTTCATATTTATCTTCCAGTCCATTGACTCAGTCTTTTGCTGTGTCTAATCTGCTATTTAATTTATCCACTGATTTCTTAATTTCAAAAATTAGTTTTCTTTAATTTTTGAATTTTCTATTTTGTTTCAGATCTGATTCCTTATAAAATCTTTGGTTGCTTGATAATTTTATTTCAACTTTTCTTTCTTTATACACTTAATTCATAGTTATATTATGTACCTTATAATTACAACTAGTCTTTCAGGATATAAGTGTTTGTTAATTTTATTACCTCATCCTAAGTCATGGCTTTTGATTTCCCATTATGTGTGTAGTAACTTTTTTTTTTTTGTAAGAAACATATCTGGTGGACTTTATCTGGTGGAATGCTTATAGCCTAAATTTGAATGATTTAGTCTATATGTTAACAACCTGGTTCCACTTCTGCTTTTTTTGAGGGTTTGGCTTCTCCTGTTTGTGTAGAACCAAAGAAAATCCTGACTTTAACATGATTTAAAGAGCCTTTTGAATTGTAGTTCACCATTCTTTCTGTCTCTCTTGCTCTCTTTCAGTCCACAGAGATAAGCTAATTTTTTTGTGAACCAAAAATGTACAGTTTTCCATATTTCAATCCATGTCTTTTGAAAAGCAAAAACATTTCAAAGAAATTCTGAAACTCATATTCTATGCATCTTAGATTTGGTTGAGTTCATACTCATAAACAGCAATTTCAGTGTAC
This sequence comes from Camelus dromedarius, assembly GCF_036321535.1. NCBI lineage: Eukaryota > Metazoa > Chordata > Mammalia > Artiodactyla > Camelidae > Camelus > Camelus dromedarius. Next base: position 61,862,099 of record NC_087439.1, on the reverse strand, counting down.
TAAAAAATTATGAGAACATTGTTCATATTTATTGTTGACTAAATATCAATCTATGGCACATGTGAAGCTACTTACAGGTACATTATTCAAGTTGTAGTAGTTCCTCTGTGATTTTTGTTTTTCTTGTCACATGGTTAAAGCAAGAGTGAAGCATACAGACTTATCTGAAGGGGTTTTTCAGTCACAGGAAGAAATATACCATAGTAAATCTTACCCTAGAGTAAGACTTATGTCCACAATAACATGCTAGGCCTCCAGAAACACTGATTTGAGGAAAAAAAAAGGCATGGCTAAATTATTTCTGATAATTATGTTTGCTTGGATATTTTTAGCCAAATGTTCAGTTTATAACACTAAAAAGTAAAATTTTGAATGGCAAACATATGTACAAATAAACAACAGCTGCCAAGCAAAGGACAGTTTTTAGTATCTACTTATTAGTGAAGGACTGCCTTCATAGAGGACTTTTTAAGTAATTCTTAACTCTGCTAATTTGAAAAATTAAATAAATGTCCTTTAACAAATTTAATAAGAATCTCCTCACCCTATAATTCACCTTTCCGGCAGCACCTGTAAGCTGTCCCTCTTCAGTAGTTGTTGCTCCTCTGCACATAAAAGTTTTAATTCTCTCAGGACAGAGATAAGCAAATAAAAGCAAGCAAAACACTGGTCTTGATCCAAGTGCCATTTCCTTTCTTAGAAATATTGAGCACTTCTTTTCTTCATTTGTAGCATAACTTTTCACTCATTCATTTAATGAGAACTTCAACTGGTTAATCATAATGTGTGATGCTGTGGAAACAGAAGAGAGGAGACAGTTCCCCATCAAAAACACAGGGAAGGAGGCAAATAAGCAGTTCGTTATATTTAGCCAGAGAAAAGTTACTGTGAGAACACGTAGAAGTAGCAAACAATGCCAAAGGATGAGGAGAAGATGATGGAATTTAAAGTTTCTTGCAGTTGATATTTTACCAAAAAAACCTAGATGTTTCTATTCACATCACTGACACCCACTCATTTCTTAAACTAGCTTTTGTGTCCACCACTTGAAAGCCACTGCTTTTTAAATCATCTGCTAATGACTCATGTTCCGCCACCCAGCACTTCAAAATCTTCCATCTCTCAAGATCTAGCTCCAAAGCCCCCTCATTCCTGATTCACTTCTTCCTTCATCATCCAAACTGCACTCCAGCAGCATTTAATTAATCCAAACATAAGCAATGCTGACTCACGGTTTTGTATTAGGTTTTTGAAATTGTCTTAGCCCATGTCTAAATTTTCATTGTTGAGGCTACATCACTCACAGAACCTTAACATATACCCCTGAACCCAACATATGCTTAAAGTACTGAATTAATCTAGAAGAATATAGAAGAATTAATCTCGAAAGTGTGCAACAGCACTTTCTCTTATCAACTTTAAAATACTAAACAATATAAGTAAGTATCAAATTGTGTAGTCTCAAATAAGATAATTAGATTCAGGCATTTAGATATGCTATTAAAAGTAAAAATAACTCAGACAAACACACATGCATTACTCAAGAATACAACCATTCATAAAAACAAGTCATAAATGATATATTTATAACAAATTTCCTTTTTGTGTTCTTGCAAATAGTGGCAACAAATTGGCTACTGCAAGTGGTGACACTACAGTTAAATTATGGGACCTATTTAAAGGCAATTGCATTTCGACCTTTGAAGGACACACCCATGCAGTATGGTCCTGCACCTGGCACTCCTGTGGTGACTTTGTGGCTTCTTCCTCACTGGATACAACTAGCAAAATCTGGGATGTTAACAGGTAAGAAGTACTTTAAACATTATTGATACTCAATGTTGATAAATATACATAGGCAGTGTTTTTTTTTCCCTCAATTAAAAAAAATTAAAAAATGTTAATTGATAAAATTATAGAGAGCTACTTAAATAATCTCTGAAACCATTTCTAACTCCATTAATCTTTGTTGATATAAAGAGTCCTTTCTAAATGTAGGTCTCAAAATCAAGCCCGTATAATAAGATTAGAATTGCTTCATTGGAAAGCTGTTTGTTTTAAGCAAGATTGAAACAAATACTTTAAAGAGAGGTTTTTAGTTCTTGCTTCCACAGGACTGCTATCTCTCTGGATTATCAACTAACAATTTAATAGACAGGAATATGACAGAAATAAGTATTTCCTTTGTGCTTAATTTTGATGTATTATAACATTTCTCAAATTAAATGCTTCTTGGCAATTTACAGATTGTAAGAACTAATGCAATTACTGTCTGCAAAGTCCTGTACAATATTATACGGACATAGAAGTTTCATGTTTTGATCTTAATTCAAGACAGACATCTCTATTATGTTTTCAGTGTCAAAATACCTGTCATCTATGTATTTTTGGGTAATTATTCCATCCTGTTAGGTATACAAATAAGATAAAAAATGCTAGTATCAAATACCCTGATTGCTTTGGTTAGCTAAGGAAATAAAAATCATCAGTCAGACTTCTAGTCACTTGAATTATTAAACCAATGCCTAGATTCTGTATATAAATGGTAACAGCTCTTAAAAATTTAGGTAAACAATTGTTGCTAAGCCATTGTCATTTATTTCATAAGAGGAATATGAACTCATGTTAAAGGTGGATGCTATTGTTTTGGGGCCATGGGTAAAACAGGTACATTGAACAAATTTTCCCCATTCTTCCTTGAATCATGGGTAATATATTTCGAAGAGAGGGCAAGTGAGGTGCTTGCCAAAAAGTCAACAGGGAACATTAGTTGAGAGTATATGCTCTGTCCTGTGTGTAGGTTAATTATCTCCTAGGGCCGTGTACCAGGTATTATGCTGTTTTCTGACAGCACCAAACTCACCCTTCATTTTTGTGATGCTGGAAGTGGAACTTTGCAAACCACATTTTTGCTTTGCCAGCTGACTGTCTGTTACACTTTGATGATAGTGGGTGCTTATAGACTTCAAGGCTGGAGGAGATAGAGGAGACCTGTGTCTTTCTGTCTCCTTCCTGTGGGCTTCTTCTGGACTTGTAGTTCCAGTGAGCCTTACCCTAGCAACACTTCATCTCAGCAACAGCAGTGCGTTCTCAACACAGCAGGCGAATCCAGTTGACAGGTTTTCCAGTCCTTGCAGAAACAGCTGCATTATACTATCATGAAACATTAACTCCAGCAAAGAGGCACCCCCTTTTCGAGGTCTGTATTCCCAGCTCTGTATTCCCAGCTCTGTATGGCCCCTTTTCTAAGATGAGGAACACCTATACCAGCAGTCACATGCCCCCTCTTCAGAGGGCTGAGGTTCAGCTCTGCAGTGCTTCCCTTCAAGGTTCTAAATTTCAAAAATTCCACCCCAGTCCCTTTGTTCACTCAGCCCTATGGGTGGTAGCTCTCTCCTGCAGTGCCTTACTCCATGATATATAATGTTCTCTTTTTCCGTTTTGTAGTTATCTGGTTAACAACTTCATACATAGTTAACAATCCCATACATTCAGTTCTTGCTATTAAAACATTAAGTGCGAGTTCTGTCTCTTGTCCAGACCTTGAGAGATACAGAGCATTAATAGATACAGAGTATAGTCCACCTGAGTTACAAAGATAACAGCTAAATAATGTTTGGCATCTTCTGTATGAGAAAATTACTTCTAAATGATACATTTGAAACCTGTTTCTATCTGAACTAGTGACAATTTAAGATATGTAGTCTTATGGGTACCATTTGGTTGTCTGAAATAATCATTCAATTCTTAATTTATTGTTTCTATATTATACAGATTTTATAAATGTTTATTATAATGGATTACTTGAATAAAAAAATCATTTTATTGAGATATTGGTTGGCATATAAAAAGCTGTGCCTGTTTAGTGTATACAACTTGATGAATTTGGTGATAAATATATACCTGTGAAACCATCACAATCTATGAAGTGAACATATCTATCACTTTTGAGTTTCCTCCAGCCCTCTTTATTTATTATAATTATTTTTGTAAAAACATTCAATATAAGATCTAGCTTCTTTGCAAATTTTTAAGTATACAAACAGTATTGACGTTTGTGGAGTTTTTAAAAATTTTTTAACTGTATTGGTTTTTTTGTATATTTTTTATTGAAGTATAGTCAGTTACAGTGTGTCAATTTATGATGTAGGGCACAATGCTTCAGTCACACATGAACAAACATATATTCTTTTTCAAATTCTTTTCCACTATAGGTTACATAAGATACTGAATATAGTTCATTGTGCTATACAGTATGAACTTGTTGTTTATCTATTCTATATATATATCAGTTAGTATATGCAAATCTTGAACTCCCAGTTAATGTCTTCCCACCCTCTTTCCCTCTGGTAGTCATAAGTTTGTTTTCTGTGTCTGTGAGTCTATTTCTGTTTTATAAATAAATTCATTTGTCTTTTTTTAGATTCCACATATAAGTGCTGTCATAGGGTATTTTTCTTTCTCTTTCTGGCTTACTTTACTTAGAAGGACAGTCTCCAGGTCCATCCATGTTGCTGCAAATGACATTATTTTATTACTTTTTATGGCTGAGTAGTATTCCATTGTGTAAATATACCACAGCTGCTTTATCTAGTCATCTGTGGGTGGACATTTAAATTGTTTCAATGTCTTGGCTATTGTAAATAGTGCTGCTGTGAACTGCAAACACTGTTGTTACCTGTAGGCACTGTGTTGTACAGTTAATCTCTAGGATGTATTAATCTTATATAACTGAAATTTTAACACTAGTATCCAATTTTAATTTTTATCCCTTTAGTTTGGATGAGGATTTTAATAGAAGACAATGGCCCATTCTAAAATATGATGTATCTTTAAATGTCTTAATCATTCAGAGTGTTTAAACCAAACTAAAAAAAAAAAAATAATAAAACAAAACAAAACAGATTCCCGGTAGACTCAGCTGTACTTAGAACAATTTCAGACACTATGACTTGACAGCTTTTTGCCACAATCTTGATAATCCAGGTACTCTTTTCTAATTGAGGTCCAGTAGGTATTGACTTAACAAATCAAAATTGCTTTTGATCAGTGCCAAAAATTTTTATATTTCAAATTTCCCATCAATGTCAAGAACTCACCTTTATCATCAAAGACAAATTATACCAACTTTGAAGGGAAAGTAGTGGACAGATACTGACAAATAAGGGAGAAATTGATTGTATAGTGTCAGTTGCTAGAACTTTCTGAGTCATCATCAAAGCACTGAACTGTAATTTACAATTATTCATGAATCCTTACTATGTAGATATGTCTAAAACTAGTGTCTTGCTTGACAATTCCATAGATTATTGAAACTAGCTTGGTGACTTAAAGGGAGAGGTTATTTGCTTTAGTAACTTGATGCTGGTAGAAGCTGGGCAATGCTGGGTCATATCCTCTTATGTTGATACCACATAGTCTGAATTTAAAAAAAAATATTGATAGATCCTGGTGTTCACCAGAGAAGGAGGAATTTAGAATATATTATTTTTTTTTATATTTACAGCCTGCTATTCCCTTTGAACTCCTGGCTCAGCCTTGAATATTTTTAGTTGGTGTCATATCCCCAGCCCTGCAGCTCTTCCTGAACTGGGCATTACCTGCTAAGACCTTCTAATTAGCTCCTTACCAGAAGGTTGGATACCTGGAAATAGTAATTAATGTAAAAAATCTAGATCAAGAGCCATGTTGAGTAAATGCTAATAAGAATCTCTGAATAATACCTGTGATACTCTACAAAGTTTCAATGAATAATTAAACGTAGTACTTCAGTGATATTTTGAATGATCATTTATAAAAAGTAGAAATTTATATGTTTTAATTTGTAATCATTGATTGCTACCTTAAACTTTCAAATATATTCTTTAAAAATCAATCTTAAATCACACCTACTCACTTGAAGACACACACACACACACACACGCACACGCGCACACACACACACACACACACACACACACACACACACGCCATTGTATCCTAGGTGGAGAATGCTTGACACATGGCATTTTGGTTACATGAATGATAAAGGGAAAATCAACATATACATATGAGGAAAGTGCTCTCCTTGCTTCCATCCACACTTGAACTATAGTTTATTTATTTAATTGTCTTATCCTACATAAATCTATAAAGTGATGAGAATGGGATAGGAAAATCAGAAAATATCTCAATCAACTATAAAAAAATTATGTTTCTTTAAAGCATAAGATTGTCAATAAGTACTCATGAAGTATTCATCAAATGAATTTTCAGTGTTGGACTGTTATAGACATTAGATAAGACTCCATTACTGCCCTCAATGAGATTACAAGTAATTTAAAAATGCAGCAATTTTGAAACAGAATATGCGGTGCATCTATAATTTATAATATCAGATAAAAGATGTTCTGGTTGACTCCTGGATGCTTTTCTTCCATGGTAGCTGGATATTTGGATGCATGCCTACACCACAGTGTCATTTGTTGGAGAGCAGACCTTGTTTGTGCTTAGCTTGTAGTTTGAGGGGAAGAGATTGGGAACAGGCAAAATGTTACCAAGTGTAGCTGCGCCCACTGCTTTGAAGAAGCTATTACACAGGCAACAATTGAGTATTTGTAACAAAGAGGGAAACAGGAGGCTTTGTAGAATTCAACTTCTGGACCCCAAACAGTGGGAAGTAAATCTGCTGCCTTTATAGTAAGTGTGTTGTTTCATATGACCTCAAGATTATGTTGAGAGGGAAAAATAAAGCAGATTTAAGAACTATGTTTGGAAAAGTAATTTGTGATTACTGCTGCATTCTGTTGACTGGAAACAAATATATCAGAAACCTACCTAGTTTTTGAGAGAACTGTGTTAACAAGGAAATTATGACTCTATCCTTAACCCCCCCCTCCCTTGACTCTTCAAACTATTAAATAGTCCTCAGGACCCTGAACTTGCATCCAAAGAAAGTGAACTGCCAGTGAAGTCACAGAAAACAGAGCCCACATCAGATAGAGGTGGTCATAGAGGAAAATGGACAAAAAAGAACTTTGGCCATGGAACAAAGCCAGAGGCCACAGAGAACATTAAGCAGAGGAGCTCTTCTTAGCTAGAGATGCATGATTCAATCACAGGCTTTCTTCAGTGCCATGGCAAAGTTCCTTATGATGCCTGCCCAAGTTTCTATCACTCTTTGGACCAGTGACTCTTATGTATCTCCCATTTTTCCTCCTTTCTGTACAGGAGTTTGTATTGCAATTATTCTGTCTTCCTTCACCATTATACATTGTGTTTGTGATGGTGGGGGAGGCAAAATACTTGTCATCTATTTGGCTGGTCACTGGAACACAAGAGAAACCTCTGAACCCAGTGGAGCAGATTGTGTGTCATGCAGAGGTTGTGGACTGTGAGATACATGCAGTGAACGAGTGGGGTTGTGTTGTCTTCCTTTGAGGGGGAGTGTCAGTGAATACTCCGCATGCAAAAGGAAGGATGGCACAGATATTTGGTGGGCAAAAGGCCAAACTGTGCCAGAGACTGCTAGCTTTTCATCAAAATCCACTCTCTCCTTGTTCCATATGAACTGGACACCTGGCTGTCTATCTAAGCGGTGTTTCTCAGCCTCCCTTTTAATTAAGTGTGGTTATGTCACTAAGTTCTCTACAACAGAACCTAAGTTGAGATGATAGGTACCATTTCTCTGTTTTCTCCCTTGTGGTGGAATGGGATATAAATGACAGTGACCAGACTAATCTCAGAAGCCAGTCACTGAAAATTAGTGTGATTATCAGCCTGCTTGTTGTAAAGCCACCTCTATTCACTATCTCCAGGTAGCCTGCAATATTCTCTGGACTTGTCAGCAAGAAGAAAATAAATTTCTATTTTATTTGAGAAATTATATCCCCAGTCTATTTGATGTAGTACTTTAATCTGCCCAGTCCAATATAGGCACCCTGTGAATATTTTTCAGGTGATATGTTTTTTCCTCATGACATATTTATAAGGCAACTACCATAAGCCCCATAATATTATCAAAATTATTTGGTTAGGGTTGTGATAGAAATTCTGTGCTGATATTACATGGCTATTTAACTGCTTTTTTCCCTTGCCCCGACTCACTTCCCATCCTTAATGTCTGTTGCAATACTCTTGGATTCTAGGGCCTCCTATTTTCCATTAGCAATATCTGTAAATCAAATAATTGGTTTGCATGGAAGTTAATGCCCATAAAAGTAGCTGTAAAAATGCAACTGCAATATATTAGTGTTTCCATTTAGTGGGAGGCTGATTCAATAATAACGATTTCATTCAAACAATAAAAAAACCACTGAGAACCTCTATTTCATAGTAGCATTGAGTATACTTACTGATGAAGATCAGTTTTACTGATTGCAGTCAAGCTGATAGGATACAAAATAGTACCCTCCATGTGGTTGACCTTTTAATTTTGTTTTTTTTTTCAAAAAATTGTTTATAGATCCAACAAATATGCATTGGACATGTGTTATGTACATTGTTCTAGTCACTATGCTCTATCAGTTAACGGAATAGACAAAAACTCCTATATTCATGTATTTGGCATTCTGATGAAAGGCAGAAAATAAGTCAAATTAAAAAACAATAATGAATATTTAAAGTATTTGCAGGTGTTACATTTGGTAGAGGAAAAAATATGAAAGGTGGAAAGGAATAGTGGGCATTGGAAGGAACTGCAATTTTAAACAGGATACTCTGAGAAATTCTCACTGTAAAGTTGCCATTTGGGCAATCTGAGGTATGTGAGGCAATGAGCCAAGAAGATATCCAGGAGAAGAACATTCCAAGCTCTTCTGAGTAATTTAATAATTAATTGGGCAATCATAATCCCCAGACTGGACGAGATGAGAGAAACAGGTTAGAGATAAAGGGAGCCATTAAAATTAAGAAAAAGGAAATGTAAAATATTAAGATTCTCTTATGGTGAGTTATCTTCTTTTAATAGTATGTACTATTACTTTCTTTTGATCAAATAACGCACCAGGGTGGGCTCTAAATTGGGAGAAATGTATTTCTTTATTACAAAGTTAGTAATAATGAAATAGTATCAAATAAGTTACAAAAAGGGAGTGTAGTGTTTATACTGTATTTTGTTAATATATATCTAGGTTCTTTATGATACATATGCAAAACTGGATATGTTAGAGATGAAAGACATATTGTAAAATATTAATGGTTTTAAATCATAATAATGTAAGAAGAAGTATTAAGACTCAAGGGCATGGGTTATTGGTGCATTAATACCTGTCTCATATTGTAAAAACCCCCAGGTTGCCTTCTTGTACTTGAAAAGACACCCAAGGTATATATTAGTAGTCTAATAAAGCAAGGCTTTAAACATAATTATGTTACATTAAAAGAAAGGGTAACATTCTAAAATTGACCTCTTATGATCACTTTATCCTGTTCCATGGAAAATAAATCAGTTACTACATCTTCTTGGATTTTCATTTATATTCAAATGAATAATTCCCTCTTGAAATATAGGCTTTAAGAGATAGCTAAGTATTATTGAATAGAAATACATAGATAAGCACAAAAACTATAAAAAAGACAATAACATATTATTTTCAGTCATTTTCCTCCCCAAACAGTGCACAATTACTAAGCACTATTAAAGAAATATCGATTTATGAAGAAAAATATATTAAAACTAAAGTTCAAATTTCATTTAGCAAGTTATACATTGAAAAATCAAGCTCTCTCACAACCAGTATGGTTTTGTTTGTATGCATCAAGAATGCTTCAAGCAACCGTGTTCACTGTGATAAACTTGATGTGAACATTCTTTTGCATCAATATATATGAATTGATCAATAAGAGATAGATGTCATTAAGAATTTAATATTTAGCTCTTTACATTTATAAAACACATACTATTTGATATAAATGTTATAATTTGTATCTCACTTACACTAAATAAGGTACACTTTCTGTTTGTTATCTCACAAACTGAACTGAATCATATAAGTAACTGAATGAGTATCGGTGAAACTTAAAGATATTCTAATAAGAATGAATATATATATTTTGCAACATGATACATTATTATTAGCATCAATCAAAGCAAGCACATTAACATATAAAAAGATGCAGTACTCTTCTACCCCCTCCCCCCAAAAAAAGAATCTGGTCAATAGATGAGTCTTATCCTTCGATGATAATGACTAAGAGAATTCAATGTGTTTCTTCATTAATACATGTTAAAATGAATATATGGGCATAGTACACGTGAGGTAAAAGCCTAAAATTGCATGTACTTTTGTTTTTTTTTAAGTTTTGATATATAGTATGTGTGTTTGTGTGTATATACCAAAATGTTTATGAAGTATTAAAGTAGTGTGCTTAAATGTGCAACTCTAAATTAATTTTAGAGTGACATAAATATTTGAGTATCTCATATTTTAAATACCATCTAATCAAAATTATATTTATTTATTTACTTATTTATACTTTTTATATATATATATAAAACTCAAAGTTTATATATATATAAACTTTATATATGACTCCAAACCCCAACTTGTTTCAAAACCACTTATTTGAGGCAGCAAAAATGAAGTAATGCTCCTGAAACATTGTTTTGGAATTACTGAAATGTTTTTCACTTAAAGAAAACGCTAAGATTTGATTCAGTTTTTATTGAAATGAAGTGAATGTCCAAGTGCATCAAATCAAAATAAAAGATGTAAACTGGTTGATATAAAAATAGCAAACAATACAAATGTAGGTAGAATTAAACTACTTTCTTATATAAAACTATGTTGTTAGATGCAAAATACCTCCTGTTTAGACAATAAAATTGAATTTGTTCTCTTAAATGAAATACCAGGAAATAAAATTTCCATAGAGAAGCTAATATTGTTTCTTCATAGTATCTGGTGTGAGTTTGTACAAAATCCTAACATATATCAATAAGAGCAGAACTTAACTTGTTAATGTCTGTCCTGGGTAGGAAATGAACCAGACCTTCTTTAGTCAAGGAGCATGAAAGTTTTACTCCCTGGTCTGGCCTCTGATCCCCTCACAACCTGGAGTGGATCCTGCAGGAACATTACCTCTAGCAGAATTTCACCTTCTAGAAAAGTCATCCTTTCTCATTTGGCCCATGATCTCTTCAGTCACTTACTAGATTTGACTATGAAATTATTAAAAATAGTTTTGTAACAAAAATTGATTATTCATTTACTCAATTTTTACCAGTTATTCAGCAACTCATATCTCCGGAGTTGAGGATACAGCACTGAACTGCATAACAACCACAGCCCTAGTGCAGATTACAGTGTAGAAGAAGGTATTGCTGGTTTCCACACCTTATAAATTACTAGACAACTCTCTGACCTCACCATTGATCAAAAGATTAATTCCTTACCTTTAGAGATGTCAAGCAACTGTCACTGAGGGTGACTGACTTTCTGAGATGCCATGAGTGCATGCTAGTTCTCTACTCTTAGAAAGAAATAGAGCCTTCGGGGTAATAAGCTACCAATGAGGTGGACATTAAAAATGGTGCTGAGTCTTCTCATCTTTACAAAGATGCTTTTTTTCAATGGTATTTGGGTTTTATTAGTAGCCTGTAGGTATCCATCATGCACAAATGATCCCATTAAGATAGTTTAGAGTAGTTTTCACATGAAGAGTGAAATTTCCTGCTATGGTTCTATTTCAGTTTGGTTTGGGGTTATGGTGTCAGTTTGTTTTTTGCTTTGCACAAGGAAGAATATGATGAATTTTAAAATAATATGCATTAGCAAGAAACAATCTAAAATGCTATTCAGTAATAACAAATAGAAGTAATTATACTAAGATGTGTTGTATACCACCCTGCTTACGTTTTTTTTTACTTCTGGCTAGAAAAATCCATACCTATATTAGATTTCCTAAGTATACAGACAGATTCAAAGGGATCCAAAACTTGTATTTACTTATGCTAAGTAATGCAGACATTTAAAAATCAATCTTAAAAATATCAGATGAGTTAATTATAGTTGATTTATGTGTTATTGTCTGACTACGTTTCCAAGTAAAATTTCTTACCCATAAATTTAAAACTTAAAGTTACTGTTAGAAATTTATGTTAATTATCTAAATATAAATTTTAAAATGTGCAATGTTTTAGATGAGAGACACAAAATATATCTTTATATGAAAGCTATAGCTGCTGTAAAAGAAAGTGGGCATTTGACTTTATTTTTTTTTTCTTGATTATCTTTGCCCTGATGTCTGACAAGTTTTTAAAAGGATCTGATGCTTCCAATTTTAGAGGTGTTATATAATTAATTTCATTATCTATTTCTATAGTTATCATGTGACAAATTAAATGTACTTTCTAGAGAATATTTATGGCAGTATCCCCAGAATAAATTTAACTTCACTTTGAACTTTGCTTCACTATTACACAAATATAAATTAATATATCATAGGTATATGCAAAGCTGTAACAGTAAATTACATGTCTGCACCTTGAAGATGCTGCCTACATGCTTAATATTCATTATGAATAATAAGTCTCTTACACAAAAAATATTAACTAGCAAACATGTGGTAATTATTTATGTAGCCACCTCTATTCCTCGCTCTCATTTCCTCCTACTCATATCTAAGCAGGCTAGGATGTCTTAGACTTGAGGCTTTCAGTGATATCTCCAACAATAAATTACTTCTTTATTATCATGGCTCTTATTATTTATGTTCATATTCTTACCACTGAAATCTACCTAAGAACCCAATCCCCAAATTGGAATTGATTGTTCACCTTCCCTTAAAAAGCTATTAGGATTAATCCCATGTGACTAAGAGCCTTGCTTATTTGGGTCACCACAATAAAACCAACCATTAGATCCTAGATATTGTCCATGTATCCACCAGTCAGCTCTGATCTCTCGCTCACCTCTGATCTCCCTTCCACTGTATGATTTGGAATTCAGTGCCTGTCATCAGCAAAATATTTTATATCCTCTACTTCTTCACTGTTCTTGTTTATCTTAAACTGATCTCCCTTGAGGAGATGGGGTCCCTTTTTTAATGGAGTCTGTATCTCCCTCTCTTTAATTCTTTACAAAAAATTTACAGCTCATTATTAGTGGTAATCATTAGACCCAGTCTTTGAGTTACACATGTAAACTGTTTGAGTTCTATATACATTTATAATATATTAATTTATATATGTATGTATATGTATATATATTTAAAATAGCAAAAGTTAAATTTGCCTAGGATACTGACACTAATTTCCCTTACCACTGGGTATGGAGGTTTGCTCACTTATATGTTCCCAGTACTCAAACAGCTTGGAACATACTGGGAAAGTAATAAACATGTTTTAAATTAATATATAAATGAATGGTTTATGTTCCATCCATGCTCTTCATTGTCACTTCTAGATCACTTTCCTCCCACCTCCTCCCAAACAACAGAAGCACATGCTTCAAGACCGTACCATTAGCCACTCCTTCATTGGACAGCCATATGACGTCCTGGTCATCCCCATCAGGTTTGCAATTTAGCACATGCCTTACTGTGTTCACTGAGTGCAATATCAATATCCAAGCAGAAAACTGATCTCACATCTCAGACTTCCAGTTTCTTAACTTATGACAACTTTCAAATCTCTGTTTTAGGTTTTCTGCTTTGTGAATACTGTCTTCTCCTCTCCCTGGCTTGTATTCTCTAGTACCACCCATTCCAACAATTCTTTGATTACAGTGATATTGGCAATTCATTGTCTCCACTGTTTTTTCTCTTTCCCTGATGACAGCTTTCCTGTTTCTCCCTTCTTATCCAGAGTGAAATCCAAGGTCCATCACAGTGGTCTGTCCTTCCCACACAGGTTCGATTCCCTTGGTCCTCTCTTCCTCCACATTTCTTTCCTGTCAACACCCCAGTTCTGTTTAAACCAATTTCTCAGCCTGTTCAGCTGAACATGGATAAGAAACACACACACACACACACACACACACACACAGAATCATGCTAATTGGTCTCACTTTATATTCATAGCCTCAATTTGCAAGTTGAATCTTACTGCATTTCCTCTGTCAATTAACCTCCTGTCATATGAAATGAATATTTCCTCCCTTTCCCCTCTTTTTTTAAATCCCTAACACCCTTCCTACTCCTTTTTCCTCCAAGTTCATGACTTGGATATTTATTTCACTGATCAAAGCAATCAAAATAGAGCTTTCTAAACTTCCCACAACCAAATCCATCAGTTAAATAAATAAACAAACACACACACACACTTTTTTTTTTTTCTGGGTATTGGCTGGGTGGTTATTCTGTTCTGGGCTGGCTTGCCTGGGGCTGGATGGTTTAAAATGGACTGACTTACAAGTCTGAAGCTACAGCTGGGGCAGCTGGGGCCACTCTTCTTGTGTTCTTTCATCCCCCAGCAGGATTGCCTGAACTTCTCTCTGTTGTAGCAAAAAGGATTCCAGCAGTAAGAGAGAGCAAGCCCTAATGCGTAAGAGTTCAAGACTCTGCTTGTAACAGTTCCATTGATCAAAGTGAGTCACATGGCCAACACCAGAGTCAGTGTAGGAAGTGACTACACAAAAGTGTGCCTTTAAGGGGAAGAATAATGGCAAATGTTTTGCAAACAATACACTCTCTTTCTAATCCATTATTCCTCTTATAACACCTCTTTGTGAATGTGAATATAGCATTATACTTTTAACTATATTATTTATATATATTTTAACTATTATATTAGAGAATTCATGCCATAGGTATTAAAATAGACTTTTATGATCATTCCTAGGGGAAAATGGAGTCTGGGTTCTTGTCTCAATTTTTACAAATAGATTGTTGTTGGAGAAATTGTTGTTGTTGTTGGAGAAATTTATTGGAGTAATTTTAGGCTACTTCTCTGCTCAGTAATTTTAGGTGATCCCTATTACTTTTTTATACCTTTTAATTTTGAATTAGTTTAATACTCAAAATAAATTGAAAAATGAAATCATTTTCATGTACTCTTCATCCAGATTCCTCCAATGAAAGTATCCAATCATTGTATATTATCAGAACTAGGAAACTGACATTGGTGCAGTATTATTAACTGAAGCTTAGTCAAATTTCACTTAGTCAAATTTCACCAACTTCTACCTGCATTTGTGTGTGTGTGTGTGCGTGCGTGTGTGTGTGTGTGTGTGTGTGTGTGTAGTTCTATGATAGTTTATCATGTGTAAAATAGAGTAACCAATGTAACTCTACATAATTGGGATGCAGACTGTTCCATCACCACAAAGAAACTCCCTCATATTACCCCTTAATGATCACACTCTTCCCTCAGTTCTAACCCCTGGCAACCACTGATTCCATTACTATAATTGTAATTTCAAAATTGTTATATAAATTGACTCATACAGTATGTGACCATCTGAAATTGGCTCTTCTTCATTCAATGAAATGCCTTTGAGATTCATTTAACTATTTTGTGTATTAGTAGTTAATTTCTTTTTATTGTTAAATAGTAGTCCATTGTATGGCTAAATGACAGTTGATCTATTCACTCCTTGCAGGACATTTTGTTTGTTTCCATTTTGGAGATAGTACAGATAAAGCTGCAGTGAGCATTCATGTACAGATAATTGTGTGAACATAAGTCTTTATTTCACTAAGATACATGTCCAAGAGTACAATTGCTGGGTTGTATCATAAGTATATATTTAACTTGATTAAAAACTGACAGACCATTTTCCTGCAAGGCAATACTATTTTACATTCCCATAATAATACATCAGAAATCCAGTTTCTCTGCATGCTTGTCAGAATTTGGTGGTATCAGTATTTTTTATTATCTTAGCCATTCTGGTAGGTTTATAGCTGTATCTCATCATGGTTTTAATTTACATGTCTCTAATGGCTAATGATGTTGAACATCTTTTCAGATAAGTTGACCCTTGAACTATACAGGGGTTAGGGGTGCCAACTCCTACTCAGTTGAAAATTTATGTGTAACTCTATAGTCAGCCCTCTGAATCTATAGATTCAACCAACTGCAAATTTTGTAGTACTGTAATAGGTATCTATGGCAAAAAAAAAAAAAAAAATCCATGTAGAAGTAGACCTGTGCAGTTCAAACATATGTTTTTTAAGGGTCAATTGTACTTACCTGCCATCTGAATATCTTCTTGGTGAAGTATCTGTTCATGCTCTCTGGCCCAGTTTCTAATTGGATTGTTTTCTTACTGTTGATTTTCTGTTGAAAGTTCTTTGTATATTTTGGATGCACAACCTTTGTGAAAGAGTGTGTGTGAGGTTTAGGATAAGGAATTTTTTTTTTATAAATTTCCAGTTATTCCACACCATTTGATTAAAGTTTATAAGCAAAAACAAAAAAATCTGATTTTTGAGAAAGGCCCAAAGCAATTCAATGGAGAAAAGTAAAAATCAATAGAGTGTATTTACGGGGGTCTGTTTTCTGGGTACTCTGTTCTATTCCACTGATCTACGCATTTATTCTTCCTCTAATGCTGCACAGTCTTGATACTGTCACTACGTAGTAAGTCTTAAAATCAGGCAGTTTGATTCCTTCAGTTTTTTCTTTTTGTTTATTTTTCAAAAAAAAATTGGTGATTCTAATTTCTTTGTCTTGCCAACCCTTTTTGTTCCCCTATCTAAAATCCCTTCAGCCTGGTTTTCCTGGCCGGTAAATTTCATATTCCTTTTCTAGTTAATATCTATAGCTTTTTTTTCTTTCTGACCCTCACTAATGTCTTTATTTATTCCCACTTGTTTTTTCATGCTGCTCTTTAGAATTAAATTCCCTCTAGACTCTTCTGCAATAATCTGACTACTTTTTTTTTTCTTCCAAATTTGAGTGGAAGGCTATTCCATTTTAAGAAGAGTCTGTGCCTAACCTCAATCTCCGATGGCCACACTTTTCTTTCCTATTTCTTTTTCCTTGTTAGAGTCAGATGAGTTTTTAAGGCTTTAAGCACACAAAAAATTAACTCCTCCCACATAGAATTCAAAATTTAAAAAATAAAACAAACAATAAATGATGTGTGTAAGAAAGCCCATAAAAACTTGATTTTTTTTTCTTACGAAAACCCCTTTGATGTTACTTTGTTTATTTATATTTTGGAATATAAAATTCTTTTAAAAATTTTTTCTCTTTCTCTCTTTTTTTTCCATTTGCCCTTTATCCAACTCTTTGGTGTAGCTGCTTTGCTGGCGCCTAAGGCACATGCTTCACCTTTCTATTGGACAGTCCAGCACTCCTACACTGGCTTTTATGAATCATTTATTCTGTGTCACAAAGCATTCATTTTTCTGCTCTAATTCTCTTCATCTTTGTTGTCCTTCTGCTATATCACAATCTCCTGTTTTCTCTGCGTTTTAAAATACCCTATGTAGCCCCTAATGGCATGTTATCCCATCTTCTGCCTCACATATTCCCTTAGAATCCATTCTTAAAACTTTACTCTGTTCAAAGTAAACTGTTAACTTTCCACCTCCTCCCATGTACTTCTGTTATAATGGTTGTTCCACAAATTGCAGTTAAACTACTCCTCCACAACATCGCTCTCTTTAACGGGTATATTCCTGCAGTACCAGAACTTATATAAATTATTTCATACAATTTCTTTTCATCCATTATCTTCTACAAAAGGTCTCTTTGGTCTTGTGTTCACCTAGCCATACTGAATGAGAACTGAAGACACTGAGCACTTTTAGAAACTTTCTCTCCTCAGTTTACTAACATCTATGGGATAGCATCATGAGAGTGTTCAAATTGTGTGTGTGTGTATGTATATATACACACATATACACATACACATACATATTTTTTTTTTCTGGAGTGTGGGCTTCACAGACCTATAACACTCATTTTCATTTTTATTTATTTTTATTTTTTTTATTGAAGTATAGTCAGTTTACAATGTTTTGTACAATTACAATGTACAGCATAATGTTTCAATCATACATATACATACATGTATTCCTTTTCATATTCTTTTTCATTACAGGTCACTACAAGATATTGAATATTTTTCTTGTGCTATACAGTAGAAGCTTGTTGTTTATCTGTTTTATATATAGTAGTTAGTATTTGCAAATCTCAAACTCCCAATTTATCCCTTCCCCTTGGTAACCATGAAGTTTGTTTTCTATGTCTGTGTATAATACTCCTTTATAATATGCCATTTTTATTTGTCAAATACTGAAAATCTCTAATGAGTTAAAAAAACATTTTGACAAAATGATCACAGATCTTCACTTTCAAATGTATATTTGCATTGCAAGGTCTTTGGTATTCAACCTTTTTCATCAAAGCAAGTAAGTTTCAACTGTATGATTGAAAGACTATTGTCACTGAATGTTTAAATCCAAATATTATTTACCATGCCTACATGTGCCCTTTATTTTGATTACATGATGAGGTGTATGAAAGCAGGTTTGAGTCTGACAAAATTAAAGGCACACAAAACTATGTACAGAGATGCCTGAGCTCCTATATTCAGTTAATGTTAAGCAGCAGATTCAGGTTATTTTCTAAAACTAACATTAATTAAGATGATTTGATTTCTTTTTTTCCACCCTTTTAGCAAATCTTCACTGTATAACCCTCCTTCACTGAGTACAAGCCTTACATGTGTGAACAAAATGTAACCTTTATTCAGATGACACAGAAATGTATAATGTTGGATCAGAAGTAACCAAAGCATCTTTCACTGCATACATCTATAGTTAGGTGACAGAAACTGGCGCGAATTTCTTATTCATGAGTTCTACTGCACAAGCCAGAGGAGTCACCTGAATCTTAAACTGTTATGAACCATTAGTACATTCTAACTTGGAATTAGATAAGCTGATTCCAAACTATATTATAGCAAAGAAAAGCTTCCTGCAGTGGCTGCTTCACACACGTCAGTGCTTCTCATTTGTATTCCAGTGCCTGTGGCCTGTGACTGTCTTTGCAAATGGTCTTTATTTCCCTTTATTCTTCTAAAACCTTATTCTTCCCTTTATTTTTCTCAGCTTAAGAAAACTGAGATTTTAAAACAAAAATACACTGTTAGGTAACTCACATAGTCATAGATTATTTTTGTCCTAACCTGTACGTGCTTTTGGAGGGGTACATGTGTACAGGCATACTCGTCCCCCTTCACCTTTGGCCTACTTCAGTTGGAATAGGAACACAGGTCACATAACCCTGTAGTAATGGTTCTCCTGTTCAAAAGGTCTCCAGAGCATCGCGCTGAAGTCAGTAGCTTCTAAAATGCATTTGTACCTTCTCAAGGCATTTAAAGCATAGTATTCAGGATAGGATCTCTTTTGCGTTAGAAATAAGTTTTCTCATTTCTCCTGTAACATGTTTTCTTTATAATACATTTGGCGTAAGTTGATTTATATTTATCCTTAGAAAATTTCATTTCAGTAACCACGGTTTTTAAAATGCATCCCCATATTCAAACATAAGATAATAGGGCTCAAATTCTCCTATTTGAAATTTAAGATTTAATAATTTGAGGATGACATGTAAATTCTGAATAAGTAAAAGATTTACGGAACATTTTGGAAAATATAAAATCTACTTTCCTTCATATTTACAAAAACCTGATGTATTTAAAATTTGACTACTATGGTGACACAAAATAAACATTCAAATAGAAATGTCAGTTATAATTCACTGAATTTAAAAATTATTTCATGTATATAAGAAATGTAGCGTGTCCATGAATTCAAGATTACAGTAGTAACATGTTCCTTTACAGCAGAGAAGTGTTCAAAATCAAGATAGCAACGTAGCAAGCCTATCATGGTTTCTTCTGTTCCTGTTTTAAACAGTGAGAGAATATGCAGAAGGCAAAAGTACATAAAAGCAGAAAATATGAACAATAAGCTAAAGAATGCTTAAACCAGGCTTAATTTACACTCTAAATTTGATTTATTTATATTTTTAATTTTTTCCAGAAAAGTTTTAAGCCAGCTTACAAGGATACATAAAATATGGCAAAAAGATCTAAATTAAAGTTGAAAGAAATAAGAAAAGATAAACATTGTGGAGAGAAAAATGGAACCAAGAATATACCAAATGCTTGCTGTGATAACTCACTCACTAATGCTGAGTCACACTTTTACTTCTAAACTTTCAAACAGCCAAGCAAAGAACATTTTTCTTTTTATTTGTAAATTGAGAATGTTTGAGATGCGCTCAAACCAAACAGTTAAGGGAAAAAAAATTATATTATTATTACTAAGGGAGAATTTTAACTGAAGAACTCATCAGGGAATGTAGGCAGGTGCATTAAATGATGTTCTCAGCAATATTGTTATAACGGAATGATAAATTTGAAAGGGTAGCTCTCCATAATGCATAAATATACTCTAGGAACATCACCTTGGTCCATCATTCAGGGATGAGCCAAAGGATTACCAATTGGAAGTGCCAGAATTCTTCTCAGAAAATTGCTTTGATTCATTTTTAGACTATCAAGGAATTTAAGTAAGCCCAATATGATAGTAGAATACAGAACTACATTCAAGATAAATTAAGAGCATAACTGATATTGGGAAAAATAAAAATAGTGATATGGAGTATGCATGTTAAAGGGCATGATAAAATGCAGAGAAAAAGGAAAAAAACATAAAATGCTTGAAAGGGTTATAATAAATAAGGAAAATAGAGGATGTGGGGCTATAAACTCCAGAAAACTTACATACTCAAGCAGGTGAGAAACTGGCAAATTTAATAGATTAATCATAGGGATTTCTGATAACAAAATATAATTTGTTAGCCAAACATAGAACTATATGCTTTCTGAGATTTTTATAAAAGTAAAGAGATAGAAATATAAGGATAAAATTAGATCAGCACTGGGAAATACCATGTACATATTCTATTACATGGCATGCCACATTTGTTTATTCATTTATCAGTTGAATATTTGAGATGTTTTTCAGTTTTGACTATTATGAAGTATGCTGCTCTGGAATATTTGTCTGTAACACTTGTGTACAATATTTGTGTGAACATATGTTTGTATTTTTCTGGGTTATGAGCCAGAATGGAATTGCTGGGTCATACGGTAACTCCATGTTTAGCATTTGGAAGAATATCCAAACTGTTTTTCAAAGCAGCTACACCATTTACATTTCCATCAGAAACATATATGGGTTCCAATTTCTCCATATCCTTGCCAACACCTATTATTATCTATTTTAATATTATTTATTATTATAGCTATCTCAGTGGGTGTGACATTCTGTCGTATCATGGCATTCATTTGCATTTCCCTAGTGGATAGTAATGTTGAACATCTTTTCATGTGCTTATAGGCCCTTGTATATCTTCTATGGATAAATGTCTAGTCAGATTCATTGCCCAATTTAATTGGATTAACTTTTTATTATTGAGTTTTATAATTTATATATTTATGTAATATTTATATATTTCTTTATATACCATCAGGCATATAATTTTCAAATATTTGCCCATTCTGTGGGTCGTCTGTTTACTTTTTTGATAGTATCATTAGAAGCACAAATGCTTTTGATTTTGATCAAGTCCAACTTATCAATTAGTTCTATCATTCCTTGTATTTTTGGATTTGTATATAAGAAAGTATTGCCAAAGTCAAGAACAGGGAACATTTGTTATGTTTCTTATGTGTTATTCCAGAAATTTTATAAATTTGGCTTTTACAATTAGGTCTACAATTAATTTGTGTGTATGATATAAGTCAGTGGTTCAGCTTTATTCTTTTACATGTGGATGTTGTTCCAAGTTTTGTTGAGAAGTATTTGTTGAAAATTGTACTACTTCTGTGTTGAATTTTCTGAATATCTTTGTCAAAAATGAATTAACCATAAATGTAAGGGTTTATTAGGTTGGTTTCTGGACTCTCAATTCTATTTGATTGACCTATATGTTTATTTTTGTGACAGTACCACACTGTCTTAATTACTATAGCTTTATTGTAAGTTTTGAAATCAGGAGATATGAATTTTCCAACTTTGTTCTTCTTTTGATAGGAATTGTTTTGGATCTGTAGATCAGTTGGTTAGTATTATCATCTTAAAAAATTTAGTCTTCTAATCTAAGAACATAAGAAATTTTTCCCTTCATTTATATGTTGAATTTCTTCTAAGAGTGTTTCTTAGTTTTCAGAGTACAAGATATGCAAGTATTTTCTTAAATTTATACCAAGGTATTTGACTATTTTGATACTATTTTAAAGGAAATTTTTTTCTTAATTTGAGGGGGAGGTGGTTCTTTGCTAGTATCTAGAAATCCAGTTGATTTTTGTATATTGATCTTGTATCCTGCAATCTTGTTGAACTTGTTTATTAGTTTTATAGTTTTTCTGTAGATTTAACAGGATTTTCAATATAGAAGATCATGTAAACTAAAAATAGGCCATGTGAAGACACAGTAAGATGGGCATCTGCAAGCCAAGGAAAGAGGCTTCAGGATAAACCAAATGTGACAATACCTTGATCTTCGACTTACAGACAATAAAACTGTGAGAAGTAAATATCTATATTTAAATCACCCAGTCTATTATATATATATCTATTCAGATTTTCTTCTTGAGTCAGTTTCTTTCTAGTAATTTATCCATTTAATTTAAGTTGTCTTATTTATTGGCATACAGTTTTTGATAGGGTTTTCTTATAATACTTTTTTATTTCTGTAAAGTTGATAGTGATGTCCCCTGTTTCATTTGTGATTTTAAAAATTTGAGTCTGGTCTTTTTTCTTTGGTCAGACTAACTAAAGATTTGTCAGTTTTATTGATCTTTTTAGAGAAATAATCTTTGATTGTATTGCTTTTTTTCTATTATTTTTCTATCTTCTAGTTAGTTATTTATACTCTAATCTTTATTATTTCCTGTCTTCTTCTTGCTTAAGGTTTAGTTTGCTTTTCTTTATCCAGTGTCTTAAGGTAGAAACAAAGGTTACTGGTTTGAGATCCTCTTTTTAAAAATAAGCATCTACAGTTACAAGCTTCCTAATGGGTTCTACTTTAGCTACATCTAATAAATATTAATATGTTATGTTTTCATTTTCATTCATCTCAAAGTATTTTCTAATATCCTTTGTGATTTCTTATTTGACCCATTAAATATTTAGGAATATGTTACTCAATTTTCACATTTTTTGATTCCTCAAATTTAATTTTGTCATTGATTTCTGATTTAATTCCACTATGGTTAGAGAACATAATTTCTATGTACTAGCTACTCATATAATATTTTATATTTATTAATTCATCAAATTCTCACAAGAACTACATGAAGTAGTACTTTTGGTATCCATATTTTACTCATAATAAAATTGAATTAAAAATAGAATTACCATATGATCCAGCAATTCCACTTCTGGGTATGTACCCAAAAGAATAGAAAGCAGGGTCTCAAAGAGAGATTTGTACACCCATGTTCATAGTAGAATTAATAGACAAAAGATAGATGCAATCAAAGTGTCCATTGATGGATGAATGGATAACAAAATGTGATGTATACATAAAATGAAATATTATTCAGACTTAAAAAAGAAAGGAATTCTGACATATGTTATAACATGGCTGAAACTGTATAAAGTTTCATCATGCTAAGTGAAATAAGCCAGTCACAAAAAGATAAATACTACATGATTATACTTATGTGAAGTACCTAGAGTTGTCAAATTCATAAAGACAAAAAGTTGAACGGTGGTCACCAGGGTCTGAGGGGAGGAGGAAATGAGTTGTTTAATGGCTACAGTTTCAGTTTTGCAAGATGAAAAGAGTTCTGGAGACATGACTGTATAACAATGTGAATATACACTATTGAACTGTAGACTTATAAAATGGATGGCAGCCATTACCACCATAAAAATATGCATCACTTTTATATTATTATTGGCTAGCAGGACTAATGTTAGATTAATTTAATAAATAATTTTTATAGGAAAAAATCATAAATGAAAAAGTGTGTATTCATTTTCATGTTTTCCAAAAAGAATGGTTAAAAGTCAACATGTTTTCCTGATTTTAAAACCTTTACAAAAAAGTAATAGAAGAAAAGTTACTTAACTAAAATAGAATTGTCTTTTTCAGACTTACTGCCAATATCTTACTTAATGCTAAAACTTAAAATGTCTATCACATGAAATTGGATGTAATATAAAGAATCTACCATCACTTTTATTCCTAGAAATTTTAAGCCTGTGAACTTTTTTCTTGTAATTTGATAAAGCAAAATTGATTTAAAAAGTTTGCAAGCAAAGTAAGACATAAAAAATGAGAAAAAGGATTCCATAATGGAAAGCAATAGAGTACAAATTGGTCTGTTATATGTCAAATATACAATGTTCTGAGCATATAAAAATGTATCTAAAACTAAAGTAGAAGCTTAGACAATTAGTGAATGTTTGAGGAAAAAATATAAGTTTTAATTTTAATTTTACAGTATAAATCAAAAATGTTAATGAATTAAAGAGTTAAAAGTATAAAAACATTAATTTTTTCATAACATTAAAACTGCCCCTAATATTAGATTAGATATAAAAGTAGAAGTGAAACTTTGTATTATATACTATAAAATACTTTTGAAAAAAATATTAATACAAACGTAACAGAGAGTAAGAGAGAGAGAAACAATTTTCTTAAATATAACAAATTTTTTTCTAAGCTATGTGATTAAGGGTGATTTTTATTGGTCATATATTTACATATTTTCTAAGTCTTCTATAATGTATATTTATTTTTTAATAATAGGAGAAATAGGCATTATTAAAAATGATAATGTTTGAATGAATTTCATTAAGTGCTTTTTGGCTGTTTGCCTGATAATTTTTCCCTGGTCTCCTGACTCTACTTTTGCCTACTCTGTCTTGGTGTTTCATCTTGACTGGTCTGGTAGGTGACCTATGTGGCCACCTCCGCTCCTCTACTCACTAAGGGAAGCATGAGGGGAAGATGACATTCACATCTAACATGAGGGGAAGGTGAAATTCACACCTGAGTAGTTATTTCCTCAGCTTCCTTCTGGTTCCAAGCTGCTTACAGCTCATGTAGGTCATGGGAAGCTCTGTTATATATAGTCAGCGCTTGCCTTTTGAGCCAGAAATTTAACAGTATTCAGCAGGGGCTTCTCAGCTGTTTCAACTTTTGAATAGCTTAATTCAATTCAGTGCTACTTTTTCTGGCTTTACATTCAAGGAATCTTCCTTATTCTTGTGATTTTCACCTTTTATGTCTTGCCGCATGCCTAATATAGCTGTTCTTTCTTGTAAGAACAGCTCCACTAGACCCTACTACGAATTCACCTCAGACTATATTCTGTGTGACAAAATTTCCTATCAGCACCTTCTTTAAGTTGCACTCATAAATCATGGCCGTTAACAAATCTATTTATCTCTTCTTAGGTATCCATTAGAGAATTGGTTTTCTGTTGCTTTGAATTTCTCCCAGTAACACCTCTCAAATCTAGCAAAGCCAACCTCATAGGTGAATAAAAAGGTCAAAATAGAGACCAAAAGAGAGACATGTTAAACACAGAGATGAAATAGTTTATATGATTTAAAAATACTCAGATTCTACCATAGGAATTTGAGGGAAAAAAAGATACTTTTTAACTTGTAATTCTAAGGTCAGTTTTAAATAGTTAACTTTAATACAGAAAAATGCATAGACATTAAAATATTTAGATATAAGCTTTTGTGAAAAGAACTAAGATGGAAATTCTACTTTGACCTCTGCTATGAAATGAGATAATTGTAAATTAAGGTGTCATAATTTTTTTTACATTTATTAGAGCTAGCATTTTAATTTTAGGTTAAATATGTATCATAGGAGTATAGTGTTTTATAGACTTAGTGCACATTTTATGATATACTGAGGCTCTTTGCATAATCACTATGTATACTATATTAAGGCCAATTTTATGGGACTTGAAGGGCAATCGTATTACTTGAAGTGATAATAGGGTTTTATAGTGGTTATGCTTCCTTTTATAGCATATCAATGATTGATTTATTTAATGGGCAATTATTAATGTATTTCAATGTGTAAAGGTAGTCTACTTCTATAATATCCAGCATATTATATGAAGCTGTCCACATAGTTGTCTAAATCCATTGATTCACAATTTCAAAATATCAACTACTTTCTTTTAAGCCTATAGTTTCAGGTTTTTGCTGATAGTATAGAAAATTTACAGGGCTAAGTTTCAGAAGAACCGAATTCAAATCCTGTGTCCTTGGGCAATGATTTAACTAGCCTCTCTTCTTCATTTCTCTTCTCTAAGTTCTATAAAGCTATGAATTTGAGTTGAAAGTCTTAACTTTAAATCCTTGCTCCATCTGGTGTTACTAGACATTTGACACTGGACATACATCTTAATTTCTATGAATATCAGCTCCACTTTGTGAAATGGGAATTACCACTTTGAGAAAATCAAATGAAATAATAAATATAAAAGTATTTTGTAAATTGCAGAGCTTTATTCTAACTTTTGTACGTTATACGTATATATTTACGATTTTTATGCTGAATTCTCTTTCCCTTGAAGGGCTCATATCTTAATTGAGGCAAATATGACTAATATTCATTCAAGAGTCAGATAATATAGAGGCTACAAAGTGTTACAGGAAGCTTGCAAGAGAATGATTCTTTAAATAAATACGGGAGATGTGACTAAAGTGGTGGCATTTGAACCGAGCTTTAAAAAGGGAAGAAAAAGAACTCTAGATTGAAAAGTATGAGCTATTTTAATGGGAGCAAGATCTTCCATGGCTGTGGAGTGATGCAAAATCAGTTTTGACTAGAGTGTAGGATAGGAAGAAACGTGGTGGAAACTGAGGTTTGAAAAACATTTTTACCTGGAGGGCAAAGAGCTAGGAGGCCTGGTAGGAGTTTGGACCTTCTCCTTGGTTCAGTGGGGAGCCACTGGAGCTTTTTCATTATTCTTTATCCATATTATGGCCAGTTGATCCCTATGCCTTTTACATTTTTTACTTTAAATCTGGTGGCAGTAGCAGATGCCAGGTAGTAATTCCTAAGACCTGAAACCTTGAACTCAAGTGTCACAACTTAATGAACTGGGTGTGGGTAAAATGCAGAAGAAAAAAAACACTTTAGCCAAACTGCTTATAATTATTTAATAGTAAAAATGGCACAGTAGTGAAATGTTGACAAATAAATACTAAAAGTTTATAACGGTACATGTTGGTGAAAATGCCTGGGTAACCTCTTGGTTAATAGAGTCTGCAGGCATAGTGCTTTAGGAAAAAGTGCATCCTGGCCTCATGGAAATTTTCAGTAGAGGTCCTTCTGAGAATATGCATGAATTCAGACAATTCACATAATATGTGTATGCATATGGTCATCAGACAGAATAAATGCTTAAAAGACATGTGTGCTGAATGGATACATGGTAAAAAGTACATTTACTTATTAAGTTTACATAATTACCCCTTTTGCTCATTAACACTGACGGAACAGGCCTAATTTTCATTAAGCATGAGTACAGTTTTCCTACACTAATCATATTAATGCCATGCTTGTTATGATACCCAAGAAAGTAATTAGGTTGTTTTTGATGATAGTGGATATAATATGTATATTAGCAAATTGCTATATGTTTCATTTCATTTTTTCATTTCAACTTAAGTATAATCAACTGTTAGTGATCCTAGTCAGCTAGGTAACAATTAAAATATGAATTTTTGTTCCTAAGTTTATTTAGTTCATTATTTGAAAACATGATTTTAATAAATTTTAGAAGATATTTTCAAGAAGAATTAGGTTGTTGATATTCTAAATCTGAGTATATTGAAAGCACATTTTCAATCATAACTATTCCATCATTAGTGCTAAACTGCACATTGCTAATTGAATTAAGTACTTTGCACAGTGAAAGAATGGTATATGTTAAACCCCTTTTTTTAAAAAATGGTTTTATGGAATATTCATTTATTTGAAACTAAACTACACAAGTCCTTAGAAATTATATCTATCTGCCATCTTCTGCTTAGCATTACTACATACACTACTTGAATGTAAAATTCATGCACTATTTTTTTTTATTATGGTAAAATATATATAACATTATTTTGTCGTTTTAACCATTTTTAAGTATAGACTTTTCAGTGGCACTAATTACAATTACAGTGTTGTTCAGCCATCACCAGAATCTATTTCAATATTTTCCATCATCCCAAATAGAAACTATACCTTGAAAGGTCTAAACATAGACTTATTATATGATCCAGCAATTCCACCTCTAAATATATACCCAAATATATATATACCCAAAATATTTGAGGGCAGGGACTTAAGCAGATACTAGTACACATACATATGTTTAACTTTTTGAGGAACTACCAAACTGTTTTCCACAATGGCTACACATTCCTGCCAGGAGCGTACAGGATTCCAGTATCTCCACATCATTGCCAACATGTGTTCTTTTCTTTTTTTAAACTGGTATTTATTTATTTATTTAATTGAAGTATAGTCAGTTTACAATGTGCCAATCTCTGGTGTACAGCATGTTTCAGTCATATATATATATATTCATTTTCATATACTTTTTCATTATAGTTTACTAAAGATATTGAATATAGTTTCCTATGCTATACAGAAGAAACTTCTTGTTTATCTATTTTATATATAGTAATATATTAATTAATATTTGCAAATCTCAAACTCCCAATTTATCCTTCCCCACTCCCTTTCCCTCCTTAACCGTAAGTTTGTTTAGTATGTCTGTGAATCTGTTTCTGTTTTGTAGGTAAGTTCATTAGTGTCTTCTTTTTTCTTTTTTAAATGTTTCTATTATAGCGACACTAGTAGGCAAGAAGTGATATTGTGTGGTTTTGATTTGCAATTTCCTAATGACAAATGATGTTAAGCATCTTTTCATGTGCTAATTGGCCATTTGTATGTCTTCTTTGAACAAATGTCTACTTACGACCTTTTCCCATTTTTAAATTGGGTTATTTGTCTTTTTGTTCTTGAGTTGTAGGAGCTTTTTTTATTTTTTTAATGTATTCTGGATATTAATCCCTATGTTCATTCTTCAGATAGCCCCCAGACAAATGAGAACAGAGGAACACAGTAATATGTTAATAAAATCTGCTCTGCTCCCTCCAGAATCAGGGGCCAGGATCCCACGCTGGGAATGTGGTCTCTCACCTTCATTACTGCAGCCAAGTCAGGAAGGCGGGTGGGCAAGGCCAAATAAGAATGCCACACTCTTTCCTACCATTTTTAAGTTGCCTTGTTCTTAATTCAGCATTTTCTTGGTTAGTATGTACCTTTGATTGTTTGTTCTAGAGTACAGACAAAGTCAGTTGTGACCGTTTCTACCCGTTTTTCAACGTTTTTGTGACGAGCCTGGTATTTGAAGCTGCCTACTCTGACATTCTGCTGAAGTCACACCTCTGTACTCGAGTTTTGTATTCTACTTGGAGTCAGTGGAATTAATAAGTAACTGGCTAACTAGAAGAGAAGCATTGTGCTGTAGGAGATATGCAGGTGGGAGACTAGGCCCTCAGGAATTAAGAGACTGATATGGCAGGCATATGCATTTCTATAATGCAGGTAGTTTATGATCTGTGTTGAACCAAGGGAGTTGCAAAAGGATTAATAATAACTTTTAAGATGGACTTTAGAGGTTAAGTAGGATTTTTATAGTTGGCGATAATGAGGGAAAAAGTTCAGCTGAAAGTGACAGCAGAAGTATATGAGGAATGAGAAATAGGACAGAAGAGAGTCCTGTTTTATGGGTAGGCTATTTGTAGAGTTTTGGTAGAAGATAGAGCCGGATGATAATTACTTACATGTTTTATTCAGAAGGCAATGAAAATAAAAGCTTTTAAGCAAAGAAATGCTGTGATTAAAGCTATTGCTTTAGAAGTTTAATTTGGCAGGGATGCGTAAAAATGTAGTGAGAACACAAGAGTATGTAATCAGATTGAAAGGGGTATATTTTTCCTTGTAGCTGAATTCCTGTATTTTATGTATAAGCCCTTAAGAATACTTTTGATTTGGAAAAGTTAAATAAATTAATAGCTTAAAAAATCCAGCAAAGTTTAAAAAAGTATAAAACAAATAAAAAACATTCTCTGGTGTTTAGTTATCAATCTATGGAAACTTTACATTTATAATATCTAACGCAACACAATATATAAAGATTATATTTTGCAATAAAATTTTAGAATAATTAATGAATTAATGGATATTAACAAATATAGACTCTATTCACTAATGAATAGAGGTTGTCCATGACAATAACAGGCATATTTTCCCCTGTATTTTTTATCTAACAGGTGTCTGTTATAGTAACTTTAAAGGCCAACACTAAAGTGTGTACAGAATTTTCAGTACCTTCTATTCGTAGTATTTTGGCTCTCACTTTAGAAACAGCTAGCATTTTCTGTTTAAAAATATTCCAAAGTGTTTTTGGAACCATTTTTGTGTTTGTTTAAATAAATCGAATTGAAAATAAAACAAACTTTGATGGTCAGCAAAAATAATAAATAGCCAAATAAACTGATAGATAAATAAATAAAATTGCATTCCAATTCAGATATTGTCATATTATCCTTTTAAAATTTTTTTCAGAATTATTTCTCACTACTTGAAATAATCTGTTTTTTACCTGCTGTTTTTTGTCTAACTCAGTGGAATTTAAGCTCCATGAGTGAAGGACGCTTGTTTTGATCTCTTTACTCACAACACATAGATGAGTGCTGTCATTATATAGGTTCTTGATGAATATTTTTGGATGTATGATTTAATGAATACCTGCCTTTAATACAAAGGTAGTATTCTTTTAAATATACAGTTTATAAAAGACCCAAATAGTTAAAATTTCTCATAGCTAAGTTACTTACTCATCCTTTATATGGGTTTAAGCTAATAATATTTCTTGCGGAAAATGTGTATTTTCTCTGTCAAACCTTTGATGAAAATAGAAGAAATTACATTATTAACTTCTTAGTACTATTTTCACTGAATAGAATGATGATGCAATATTTATTTTTTTCCTTATAATTTTCTGTCAGATATCTATTAAGATTTATAAAAGAAAAGCTTGGTATTTTAACGTTATTAAGACATAACCTAGGGGAGAAGATGAGGAAAAGAAAAGCTAGAGAACATGGAAATTCTGGTGATTAATGGTGATAGGGTGATAAGAAATTTTGTTCTGTATATCTCAACTAATGGACTTTTATCTCAACTCCTAATGTGTTCCTCAAATGCCAATTTTACACTCAATGCCACATTCACAATTTGGTGCTTTTCTGAGGCTTGATTCACGAATCAGTGTTCCCTCCTGCATCTTGGCATCAAAGGATTTTCCCTCTTCCTCTTCTCAATAAAAATCAGTTCATTTAATGAACAAATTCTTACTATAACTTGCTGTAACAAGTATAACTTGCTAATCAGACATGCTTAAGGAAAATTGTCTTTTTTCCAGGGTTCTTCCACTTAGGTTTACATTTTAAAAAGTGATATTTAGCAAATTGTATACTGCTTTGACTGATAAGCAGATGAATGTCTCTAAGGGTGGGAATATAAACACGGCTAGAAGGAAAAATCATTTGTTCTTTATTTTATCCTAGTGGGACTGGTAAATTAGCATATACAGAGACCATGGGACCTTGCAGTTTTTCTTTCAAATGATCATTTATTCTTTTATCTAGTAATTGGCTGTTCCTAACTTCCTAGTCTTTCTGTGTGCTGTGTAAGAAAAGAATAAAGTCACTAAACTTGAACACGATCACCTTTTTTGGTAGAGACACAGCTCCACAAACCCATTAATAGTGTTTTTTTCCCTTTTCTCATTTGCTTTTGGCTTTCCATTTATCACTAAGTTACCACTTAATTATCTTAAATCTCTGTTATATACTTTCAGATGAGTAAACCTAAACAAGTAATATAGCTCAATTACATACAATTTTAGTAGAGATACCTAGTTCTTCCAAGTTCACAAAGAATTTGCCTACAATCTAAGTCCCCTAATGGGTCAACTTCTGTGGTATAAGCTGACTTCTTGAGATCACTGGTATATACAGGAAATCTTGAAAATATTAGATACAACCTTGGTTTGGTTATATGACACTAGGAGAAAAATAATTCCAAAATATTAATTAATTCTATTACTTAAGTCTATGTCAGTTAACAACATTCTATATATGTGGCATGATTTCTAATTTATTTTTAATACCCTAAGATATTTTACCTACATTGGATTCTTAATAAATGTTGTTTTCTGACAATGAAAGATTAAACAATTTTGTCACTAAAAAAATTCCTATAGTTGTGGTAAACGAATCTCATGCACTTTGATCCTTGAATAGTAATCAATCCATGCTACTCTCCAAACCAGCTCTGTCCCAACTCTTCAAAGTGCAACAGAGTACAAAAATAACAATAAAAATAAAATGACTGTCTCTTCAGTGACCAGAAACTTTTTGCCTATGTTTTGTGGCTGCCTCCCATCTCCAGCAGTTTGTTGCAATACTTAATTAAAACAAAAATAGATTAATCTGTTCCTGAGCAAATTGAAAGGAAAAAATAATTCCCAAGTAACAGAGTCAGCAAGACTCTTCATCCTGGGCATTCAAAACTGGGAGAGTGCATGCTCACTATTGTGCATCAGCAGTGGTTAATACAGCTGAAATACCCTCTACAGAAAGACACTTAGCCTTGACCGGAGATAACATGTATGAGTGTATAAAGACGATATATCAGGACCTTACCTAGTGGAACCTCAGAAGTCATATGTAAGTTACTTCCAGTCCAAGATATTGATCACATCTGTGTATTTTACTCTCTGCTTAAAATTTATCATTACAAGGCAAAGGAAGGAAAAGGCAAAGAGAAAGTACATATCCTCACCAAATCTAGGCAAACATGTCATACAAATGCTAAAAATGTTGAGGAGTTTCATAAAACGTAGCTCATTGAAAACCAGAGTGGAAGAGGGACAAGGTGAGTTTATACAACATTAAACACATACGTATGTATGTACATATATACGTACATGCATAAAAAGAAAACAAAAGAGCTGGGGACTCAGGAATTCCATATCCAGTCTGTTGCTGGCTGGAAGTTACCTTTCTTCCTTCTTGCAAATTTCTAAAAATATTCCAGTCAACTTAGTAATTAATTAAAATTAAGAAGTCAAACTACATATAAATGAAACAGTAATAGAAACAAGACAATATAGTACAAAGTTTATATTTATTATTATGGATATTAAATTTCAAGAAAAGATTGAATACTCTATAAGAGAATGTGGTGAGATTCAAATAACAATGTGGATCAAATGTCCAAGATTATTTCTATATAAATCTGTAAGAGTTTGAGGGGTTTGGTGAAAAAGATGTGAAATAATACATTTATCACCTTCCATAAAGAGAAATCAGTTAAATCAATTGATACTGTTTTATTCTTGACCACTAGTTAAAGTGTAATTTATAACTTAACTTGTTACAGAAAAGAGAAACAAAACTAGAATCAATACTGTAAAAGAAAGTTTTCAAAAAGATAAAGAATGATAAGAAAAGTGAAAGCATTAAGTAAAGTGACAAATAATAGCATTAATTATAATAAATGTGATCATGTTAAACCATCTTAAAAAAATCAGGGCTCTCAGTTTATTTCAAGAAAGAACTAAATTTGCTTATTTTAAACCCACTGAAACATCACGATGC
The DNA here is from genome assembly GCF_036321535.1 of Camelus dromedarius. NCBI lineage: Eukaryota > Metazoa > Chordata > Mammalia > Artiodactyla > Camelidae > Camelus > Camelus dromedarius. The sequence continues at coordinate 61,828,433 of NC_087439.1, read as the reverse complement.
CTACAGTTTTATAGAACTAGACAAAAAAATCCCACCAAATTGTGTTACAATATCAATATTAAATCAAAGCACATTTTAAGGAAATACTATAAATAGTACAAGAAATATATAAATATTTATTTTAAAACCCACAGTACAGATAATTACACTTAGGAGCCAGTGCTTATTGAGTGCTTCCTGTGTGCCAGGCATTATTCTAAGTGTTTATAAGTAACTCTCACAGTAACCCATCAGTTAGGTACCATTATTACCATCATATACATTTCAAAATAGTATATATATATTTTTTTTACTATTTTTAAGGAAAATGTGAAGCTTATAACAGAAATAGACAAGCTATTGAATACATTAAAGTTAGTAACTGATATATGTTAAAGCCAAAGCATAAGAAACATGCTCTTAATAAAATTTAAAATGATGTTATTATAATGACTTCAGAGCTCTAGCTAGCATTATATTGTTTTTATCAACTTATGTTTAAGTTAACAACCTACTTCTGAAGTCAGTAAAGTAAGGAATTACTTTAAAAGTAATTTTAAGACTAGAGACTACCATGTAGCCATATGTTTTGATCCATTTGTCTGCAACTGTTTTTTGTTACAATTAAAAACTCCACAAAATTTTCCTTTTAATTCCTTACCTCAAAACAGCTCTGAAAAGTCAGTTGCTCAACTATCTTAGTTACATTCTCAATCATATCATTTTTACTGATGAGTTACAATCATGAAATTATTGTCTTAGGAACTGGAAGAAAATAAATTGGAAGATGCCTTTGTATTTTACACTTATTTACAACAGAGTTTTGAAGCATTTTCCAGCTCTGGAAAGAAATTATAGCATTGACTTTAAGAAATAAAATAAATCTTGCATTAAGTAAGTATAACACAAACAAATAAATCTATCCCCAAGGTATAGTTTTGTGTATGTGTGCCTGTGTGTGTTTGCGCCTGTGAGTGTGTGAGGGAGGCAGGCAAGTATTTGCAAGACACGGTTCATTTGGAATTACAAAATAATGAAGTATTTGACTCTAACAATTTGACAACATAAAAGCAAAAGATGATTGAGCAAAATATGACAGTTGAAGGTTAACTTCTGTGGAATTTGGAAAGATCACAAAGTCTTTGCTTTGATTTTAACTTGTTAATTGAAAACAGTGCATTTTATATGAAATTGTAAGTCATAGGAAAGTTGTAAAAATACATTCTGATAGTATTATTATTTTAAGATTTTTATTCTTACTATACTTTTAAATAGTCATCTTAAATTCTTACAGTCTAAAATATGACTCAAAATATTTTGTAACCTTGAACATTTACTTTAAATCACATTGTCTCCTATAAATTCTAAGCTTTTGTGAGCAGTGTTGTAGAATATAATAAATAAGAGTTGCTGCTATTGAACATTTCAAGCATAAGGGAATAATTTTTTAATAAAGGCTTAACCTTATAATTTTTTGCTTATGATTTAAAAGAAAGAACTCTGGTACCCTGTTTTGCAGATTTAGGGTGGGTAAAATTAGTTGGAAATGCTAAGTATATCAGTCATTTAAAGGTCACTTGAAAATTTGGTATTTTGCCTTGAAGATCAGGTAACAAGTTTAAAATGAGCCAGTTCAGGCTTCATTAAGATAAAGTTTTGAGGTGGTTTGTTTTTCAATAATAATAATAATAATAATAATAATAATAGTAGTAGTAGTAATAATAGTAATAGTAACTCATAACTCTCAGGTACCACTTTATGCCAAACTCTGCTACTGTCACCCTTGGTTTCTTAATAACTACTTACCCATGACTTAGAAGGCCTGTATCAAAAGACTTGCTTAACATCATGAAGAATCTTATAAAGCCTCTTATAGTCCATAGATTAGAGTCAGATTTAACATAGTTGTGAAGATACTTTGAAAGGCCTGTGAGATTCTATGAAAGAAGAACCTGTGGGCACCAATTATTTCACCTTCTACAAGTAGAATGAGTTTTGAATCAATATTTTCACACTTCCCCCAAATGAAATGTATTTCTTTTTAGTATCAACAAAACTTTATTGTATCATTCATTTGGCTAATTTGTCATTAGTAAACAGTATTTATTGTGTGCTTAGCAATGGGCGGGGGAGGGGGTTTGAGGAAACCCTTGACATATATAATAATGTAGAATGGAAAAGATAAAGACATTACCTTAGCTTCCTAAGCATTTGGGGCATCACAGTAATATCATTGTGTTGACATTAAAACAAACATACAGTTTATAAACTCCCACCTCTAGCACATACATCAAAAACAGAAGTGATAATGAAGTAAAATAAGTGGAATTGAGTGAGATCAGTCAGCACTGGGAGATTTTGTGACTAGTAAATTCTCTCCATGTTCTAGCAGGAATTCCCAATAGAGAAGTAAATGCTGCTTGTATCATTATATGCATGAATGAATATGATTGAAATAATTGATATGTTATCCCTATCAAATCCAATTACATGAATGTTATCAACCCACTAGAAAATCTAATTGCTGGTTAGAGAACTTATTACTGAAGTTCTTCCCAACATGTTTCAGATTGACATTGCATACAGGACTGTACCTCATTTATGGTTTATGGAAACAAAATGCTTGGCAGTGCTTTTATATATATATACACACACACATACACACACACATGCATGTATACATATACATATGTGTGTGTGTGTATATACACACATACAACCAAATGTATACAATATATGAAACGGTATATAACATAAAAGCCTTCTTTGTGTCCTTTAAACTTGCGTGACTAGACTGCAAGTAACTCTAAAACCACCAGTTTCTGTACTGCCTCTAGTCCAGTAAACCGGCTCCACAGTAGGCCTTGTCTCTCGTGTACCACTATGTTCAAAACCCCAGCACATCTCTTGGTACATGGGAAGCTGGCAGTGAATCCCCTTAGTTCAAGCATCTTTTGCCTTGGTTATCATTGAGAGCCATTTTAAAGCTATGTTCTGTGGAGCCACTGGTGTTTTGAGAAGATGATTTAAATATAGCTTTGGTGAAACAAGTAAGGGAAGAAGGAAACCCCCGTCAAGGCCTCCTACTCCACTGATGCTGTCTGTGACCACTCTCCCCGTCTCTCTCTCCAGGCCAGAAGCCACTGGCCTCTCTGCTGCTCTGCCTCAGCAGCCTTCCTCCTCCTGGAACTCACTTCCTCACATGTCCACATGGCTCACATCATTCCCTCACTTCCTTCAGCTCTCTGATCATGAATCATCTTAGCAGAGAGAACTTCCCTGACTACCTACCTAAATAATACCTTCAACTATTTTTATTTTTCTTTATTGAGCTCACCACAATAGAATATCTTAAATATTTATTTGCTTATTGTCTCTCACACATAAACAAGAATGAAAGCTTTGTGAGAGCTTATCAAAATTATACTGATATGTCCCACTGCTTAGAATATACAAAAAAGGACATCCTCAAAAACTGCATGTTGAATACATAAATGAAAAAGTGAGTCCCTTATATCCACGTCAACCAATTTTTTATTTTGTGTTCTTCTATTTAACATAATAGGCTTTTAAACACACTTTTCTTTTGTAATAAAATCTCTGTATTGGAAAAAAGTTTGGAAAAAAAAAAGGTTGATTTATTAAAACCTGTGATACTAGGTAGCACAATATGTTTTTGACTTTAGTTCTATGTATGTTTTGGATACTACCAAAAATAATTCTATAAATTATTAAATCATCTAACAAAAATAAGATTAAATTAGTTTATGAAACTACCCCGTGCCCAACAATTGCCAAAAATACTTAAGAAATGCTCAAGTTTTCATATTTCTTTAGTAAATATAATAGGTTTTAATACATGCCTTGTAACAACTTGTGAAATTGGGAAAAAAAGAAACTAGACTATATGTATAACTATAGCAGTTTAATAAAGCATAGCACAAGCATTTATTTCTCTTTTTATAATGCCTGATAAATGAAGACAGTTTCTGGTCAGTTTTTCTGCCCCCAGCTATTACCGAAAAATCTAAGAAGGTATCCAAAAACTTTTAAAGCTTATTTTTATAATAAAAGAGAACTAAAACAGATGTTCCAAAGCATTTTTGTTGTTGTTGATCCTGAGATCTGGTCACAGTTGTCCTCTATGGGAATCCAAGATGGAGGAAATAAAAGAACATCTAAAGTCCATTTATTCAAGATCATAATAGTCTTGTTAATTAGTCATGCATTATATTCATTCATTTATTTATCATTCATTCATTCAGTGCAGTCTGAACTACCATATGCTAGAGATTGCAACTTTCTATTTAGACTCCTTTTCACCTGGCCCTGAGCCCTGTCCTTTCTCCTCAGACACTGGTACTCCCAAACTTCTCTGCCACACCCACTGCCTGCTGCCCTCATTTTTAACTGAACTGGCTCTGTATTGGAACCTCTGAGCCTCACGAACCTGCAGGAGAAGAGCAGGTTGAATTTTGGAGCCAGTACCTTGTTTTTAATCATCCATGCTACCTCTGCTTTCAGTCTTAGATTAATTTTCTGATAAATCAAATTGACTTTAAAACAAATACGTTTGATAAGTCAGGTCATGCCTTTTGTTTCTGGATTAAGTTCTCTAAGTAATTTTTCATATCCTAATATACCACTGTTAATATTCCCGTCTTTAACTCCCTGGCTTTTGTCTGAGACTAGAATTGTAATCCTGGACAATTCTAGTTCTTCCCACTTGGCTGATACTTAATTTCTCAATTAAGCATATATTTGACACTGCAAAGAAGGGCAATATTGAACTCTGTACAGATTTTTAAGATACGCACACTCTTTAACCACAGAGTCTTTAAATTCTAATAAATGGTGTTAACAACACCACTTGCTAAAAACCATAAGAGAGGAACTATATTTTGAGCAAATTGCATAAAATTTTCTAGGGTGAGGGGGCTCTATTTTAAGAATATATTTTGCAATGTCAAGGAGTAGTCAACTGAAATGAGAGAAGGAAGGGTTTATAAACACAGAGTTGAGATGCTTGTATCGTAAGATACAAATAGATAAGTAGTGGGATAAATGCCTAAGCTGTTTCAAGGTGGGGGTTCCTAACCCACTGATATAAACTAAGATCATTCATACAAATACATGCTATCAGTCCTCGATAGAACAAAAAGACAGAAAATCAGTAAAGATACAGAGAACTTGAACAGTACTACCAGCAAATTTCCCTAATTGAGATTTATAAAGCACTCCACCAAACAACAGCAAAATACACATTCTTTTTAAGTATACGTGGAACATCACCAAAATAGATGGTATGTTGGGCCATAAAACAACATCAATACATTTTTAATGATTTAAATCATACAGAGTGTATTTCTGGTACAAACTGAATTAAATTAGAATCAATAACAGAAAGATGTCTGGAATATCTCCAAATATTTTGAAAGTACAAAACACATTTTAAATCACTCAAGGGTCAAAGAAGAAAAAGAATCACACAATTAATCTGATCAGATAAAGGTACAATATATTAAAAATTTTAGGATAAAATTCAACAAAATTGCAGAACACAAGGTCAACAAACAAGAACAATTTTATTTCTATATACTAGCAAAGTACAAGAGTACTAATTTAAAAAAGCAACCTATTCACAATAGCTCCAAAAATGGAAATACACAGGTATGAATAAAAGTACAAAATGTACATAGTGAAATTACAAAATAATAAAGAAATAAATCCAAAAAGACCTCAGTAAATGAGAAAGATCATGCCCATGGTTTGGAAGACTCAGTATAGTAAAGATGTCAATTCTCCATAAATTGATATGCAAGTTTATGTAATTCCTAGCAAAATCCCGGAAATATTTTCATAAATGTAGGCAGATAATTTAATTGTGTAAAACGGGGTCCTATTATTGCAATTATTGAACTAGCCAAGGCAAGTCTGTGTAGCTAGCAAGCAACAATTGCAGGGGTTTGAATGCTGCATCCAAATTTATGCTAGGTACAGGGTTGATACTGGATTCTATAGTGGACTGAAACTACTAGAACAGTGAGAATGATTCCCCAGTTAGGGCTTGTTTTGTGGACCCAGTCGCTGTAGATTACGCCTGGGGGACCTGAGGACACAATATGCCTCTGTTTACTTTCTTGTTTCCCAGGAGTCAGTTTCCTAATGTTTGCTTGGCTATCTTCACCCTTTTCTTTATATCCCCTCCAAACCTCCATATTGAAGATAAGACCTTTATCTAGTCCAGTTTGTAGGAAGAAAAACCAAATGTCAATTGCATTATATCTACATTTGCATTATCACATGGTGTGTTATCATGAGGTTTTCTATTTTTTAAAATAATTCTCTTATTCCTAAAGCTCCAATTTAATAAATTCATTTGAGCATGCCCTTAGTAAAATTATCTACTCCACCCTACCCAACTCATTCTCATGCTTTCATAGTTGACTTCAGCCAAGACCAGTCATATCTGGACCATTATGTTCAAGTAAGACTTTAAACAGAAACATTCCTGATGGGGATAATCAAATTCTTATTGCCTTGATTTGACAGATAAGGGGTGTAAATGATATTGAATAACTTTTAACCAGCCTTTCATAATTCTCACATTGCTTTCAGACATTTTTCACTTTATCCTGATTATATTACATAAATGTACAGTATTTGTGATTGCCTCTAATCATGTAAATGGAAGAATTGGTTCATAACTTCAAACCCCAGTCTAGTACTCTTTCTATAAAACTTTTAAGAAGTAAAGTGTTATTAAATAGTCCTGTAAGCAATATATAGCATCAGAAAATTTTAAAATTACCTTTGATTTTAGAAGAGCCATTTATTTTATATAGTTTTTCTTTGATTCTAGTGGTTAATAAATTTCTTTTTTGCTTTATTTCAAAAACAATTTGACATAGTATGATCTTTATCAGGAAGTCTCAGATCTAAATTGAGTACCTTCCCCTTTTACATTTCTGTATCTTCATCTTTTGCTTTGACATAAGTATAATTAGAAATGTACGTGGTCCCCAATCACAGATTATGTAAAAATAAAATAATTTTTCTAGAGATGTAATTTATAACTACATTTGAATATTAGTTGATAGATTTTCTTTAGCCAAAGTACTAGAGTTACATTGTAGGGAAAGATCATATTAGAAGCTGAAATATTAATTACTTTTTTTGCAGTCTATCCATTCATAATTTTTCTGAGACCACTCAAAAAGATACTCTATATGGAATTTTTAAAACAACTGGAATTTTGTTACCTCACTCATTTTCTTCACGATGACCTTGAATGACGGACCACAAAAGTATACCTTGTAGGAATGGCAGCAGGTGGAGGGTTTTCTGAGCCTTTTCTTCTCTAAATCCTGCTGCTCCCACCTTTCTGTAGTTAAGCATCCTCACATTCCATTTCTTCATCTAACTGCATTTATTTCCCACAACCTGATCCTCTTGGTCCTCCTCCTTGGTCCTCCTTGTCTCCTGCTGCTTTGCCAATTTCTCCTGGCACTCCAACTAGTGGAGGTGTGACAGCTGTGAGCCAAGCCCCCAACTGTAACCTTATTTTAGACTGATGTAAAAGAGAGCATTAATAAATACAAAATTGGCTTTCCTCAAATCTTCAGTGCATGAGTTTTAAAGTCTTTTCTGCGCAATAAATGACAAAGTCATTGTAATCATTAAGTCAGTGATTCACCAGGGTGGAGGGCAGTACCACTCCCAAAGGGATGTTTTGATAATTCACAAAGTGTTTGTTCTTGTTTCAGTAATTCATGGGCACTGAAGTGATTGGAGCCAGGCATGCCATACATCTTGCTCAGTAGGGCAGTCCTGCACAATGAACCAATTTTTTGTTTACCTCCTGACTTCCAAGTGTCCCTGTGCATATTCATGAAGTTGAAAGAAAAAGGCAATTGATAATCCTTCTAACACTTTATTTTTAGCGGAGGACCCAATTTCACATTAAAAATAAACCAAAGGATTGTTTACAAATTTTAGAAATTCAACTATTTTGAAAATGAAGGGAATATTTAATTAAATTTTTATTGAAACATGACCAAAAGTTGTTTACCATTGCAGAAAATTACCTCAGTGGTAGTAAGGTGACTTGAATTTGGGTCTCCTGGATAGCACACCTTAATAATTTGCATTTATGGGAGTTGCAACCATTACAATTCCATAGCTGTGAGCCTCTGGCTTCATTATGTATACTAATGTAGTTGAACCTAAGCATTTATGTTTTGAAAAACACAGTATTTTTTTACAAATCACTTGCTCTTTATTTCTTTGTATGTAATAGGCTAATATATTGATCTTTTAAATTATTATGTATTAATTTTATTTCAGTATAGTAGGTGGAGCATTAAATACATTTGTTTTTCAAAATGAACTGATTGATCTCATAGAATTAAGAATTACTGTGTGAAATAATTAAGCAGACTAGTACTAACTAATTGGGGTAAAAATTGCATAATAAGTTATTTGGCCAAACGTAAGTGTTAATTATATAAACCTGAAATCAAGATTCGTTGGGAATAATTAACACACTTATATACATCAATTGATATTTTTATCATGTATAAATGAAGTGATACACAAATGATAAAACAAAGTCATACGAAAGCTGGCCTTACCATACAGATGTCTAATAGGCATGTAAGTCATCCACGTCAACTTTCAACCTTGCTGATCAGTCATGTAATGAAAATGGTTGGCACCTGAAATGAGAAAACAATTATGTGGCTGTCGGAAGGGAGGGTGGCCATACCCGAAGGATGAACAAAATACACCAAGCAAAACTAACAGCAGCATAATGAGCTAAGAAGTGACAAGCACAAGCACAGGCAGATCGTGTTTTCTTGAAGCAAGCAGAGTCTGAGCTGCTTCACTGCCTCACTTAAACAGAAGAGTACGCTGTGCATGGAACCAAGAGACAGCTGACAGAGAATGACGCCCTGTAGGTAACAGCTGCTGCTAACACCCAAAGGACAGAGTTATATAGAAGATACTTATTTAAGTTTGCAATTTGTTAGGAAGTCTTTTTAGACCCGCTCTTATGAGTAGGAAGCAGCAGGTCAGTGGACCAATCACACAGTGCAGAAGTTGTTGCCATTTTTATATGATTCAGTGGAATAGCTGAAGTCATTTTAATGGGACTAATATACTTGCACAAATATAAATGCATTGCTGATTGTGGTTGTTCTTAAGAAAAATATACATTTAAACACTAAACTTTAACATTAATGTGTATTTTTAATGGCTCTGCCCTACAACCATATAAGTATTCAATCCCAATTTCTGTTCTGGAAATTGGGCCCAAATTGAGTCCAGTTCAAGGTCCAGGCCAAAAAAAGCAGGGGAAATCCAGCTTTAAGTTAAAAAAGTACTGATTCCATAAATATCTACATCAATTTTTAAGAAAGATACGCTTAATAGGAATACAATATTTTCTCCCATAAAATCCAGGTTTTAGTTAAGAAAAATACTGAATCCAAAGATAAAATATAGCCAAAAATAGTATGTGCTTCTTTATTGAAATGCTAGTAGTTTTAAATTCTTGACATGAGTAATTGGATATCATACATGAATTTACCAAGGAATAAAATGGAGGTCATAAAATGTACAGATATGACAGGACATATTTATAACCTCATGAAACAAAATGGCATTTTGATATCTTAAGCTGGCCACTTTCCTTTATTTGTATATGGGTCCTCACTACAAAGTTCTGTCCCAGACTTGAACACATCACATATGAGAGGCAAAAAGCACATAGTAGATGGAGGTACAAGTGATATTATGTTTATGTCTCATCTTTAACTTGGTAACATTCTGTCACACAAGCAAGGTGATGATTATTATGACTGTCTTCATTATAATCTGTAGGATCCTGCAGAACTTTTCCAACAGTATATTCAGATCCTAACTAATCAGTTTGTGGTGGAAAAACAGCAGATGGAAGTTAAGAAAAGTTAGTGCAGTATGATGTTGTGAAGAAAAGCATGTGTGCCTTTTCCAAATTTGGTTTAATATATATTTTTACAGATGGCAGTTTTCTTTGAAAACATTAATTAGTTCAGTTTGTATGATTTTATGAGGAGGAGGTATGAGTAGCCATCATGGTGGCAGTAAAATGCAGTGAGCCCTGACATTTAATTCATTGTAATAAAGAGGAGGAGCACACCCCAGGTGACATATCTTAATAGACTAGTAAATGAATGACCAAGAAAAGAGAGACCTTCAGTTTCAGTATGAAATGTAGAGGCCATTGAATAAATGAAATGGACCTGAGAAAGCAGATTATTTAAGTATTCTTTAAAATCTGCTACATCAAATCATTCTTGTAGTATTTAGCTCTTTCTGACCAACAAGAGGATCAAAAATTCATTAATTACTTTATTACAGATGAAAAATGAGATCCTTTTAGAAGACATGCCTCTTATGATCCAGCTATCATTTAGTTAGATGTTTCAGAGAGAGAAAATCATTTTCAAGTAATTTAGAAGACTAAGGTACAAGTGGGAAATAATTACTATTCTTACTATTAAAGTATCTTTTTCCCTTCACTGAATCTGAGACAGATCTGATGGATTTGCTTACACATTCATGGCTGCTTTTAAGTGCCCTTATTCTAAATTTTGCTCTCCTTTTATCAGTTACAACATAAAGGTTATACTTTACTTAAAGATATCAATAGAGAAAAATTATTTCCGTAATCAAGAACAGATCCATACCCAGACAATTGACATACAATTTAAAAGTTATTACAAGGACCTGCATGACCCTGAATATTTATTTTCCCACCCACTTACTATCTTATTTGTTTCTCTTCTTACATGGACTAAAATTCCTGTGATTAGAATTATTTCTTTTGTAAGAAAAAAATAAAGGCTTTATTACGGTTTTTATATAGCATTTATTATGATATTTAGATGGTAACTATTAAAATACACTCAGGGAGAATGGGCCCAAGAGAAATGGGAGGGAGGACACTAATTTCAAAGCCTTCTCATGCATCCTTCTCATTTCAGCAGCACAGATTAATTTATTAAATTTCCTATTTGCTTACCAAAGCCTGACCCAAGAATTAAGAAGTGGAAAAGCTACTCAGTGTAAATGTGTGTTAGAAACAAAGGAAAAAACCCTAGTGGATTTGGTGAGCAGCATGGACTATCGCCAGGTAGGTTTTCATGGAGGAGACGTCCAGGAAAGCCTCGGGGAAGCATCAGGGTGTCTGGTAAAGCACGTCTGGAGTGTAAGAGGCCATGGATGTACTCATGGTGTAGCTAGAAAAGACTCATTTTCCTCCGCTTAATTTCTCTCTCTTTCTGCCACGAATAACATGTATGGCACAACTGAAGTTCCCCTGAGAGGCTTAAAATATTTTCTCACATTTTTCTTTACCAGGGGTTCTGTCCTAATTCAGACATTTAAAAATGCTCATTTTACTAACATTTTAAAATCACACAGTCACTGCAAAACCGAATTAGTGAATACAGAATCATTGCTCTTAGGAGAAATAGAGGGTTAGTTTCCCGCAAGCTGATTCGTAAGTCAGTCAGTATGTAACTTTGTTTTGCATGTGTTTCTGTTCAAAGGCACCTTATTTAATATATATTGTTAATTCATTAACATTGTGTCAACAGCACTACAACTCATGCATGAATAAAGCTTATCTAACACATTGTGTTCTCCAGAAGTCATATCACAGCCTTCTTGCACTCAGAAACACTGCACTCAGGGGCCATTTTAAATAGCAAAATCACCAACATTACGACACACACACACACAAAAACCAATAAAGATGCAAAAAAAAAAAAAAAAAAAAACCAAACCAGAACCCAAAACGTGGCACTGAATAGACTGCAAAAAGGACACTGCTTAAGGTATGAAATCTGAAACAAGAAGGCATAGCATCGCCTAGTTGGACCTCAGTGGAAAATGTCCATGTCAGGTGACTCAGTTTTATGGCCACTCTGTGCATCTCCATGTGTGCGAATGCCTGCAGGAACACTGGCATGTTATCAGGCAGGCAGTTCACAAATACGAAACCTTCAAATAACGAGGACAACTGAAACTACAGTGTTAAATGTATGGACTGTTTAGATATAGAGTCATTTACTTTTTGTCTTTATTCATTTGCCCCAGGTTGCCATTTCAGTATTTGGTCTTTTATTTTATTTTTTTCCGTTGTCCAGTTTACTGCCATTTACCATCAAGAGTTCACTTTTTTCTCACTCTTACCAGTGTGCACCTCTCCAGCCTCTTAACCCCCTCCCTGTGCTCACGCTCTGCAAAAACAATTCAGTGACTATTTAGCAAGTCTGAGTGAGGATCTGAGGTGCTGTGAGTCCCCAGCTCTATTACAGTTATTTTAATTTTTCATTCTTTGCTTTTATTCCCTAAATCCTGGGTGCATCCTGGGTATTTGAGGTTGCCAGGAATCTTCCCTTTACCTACGTGAAGTGGAATTTTATTACCATTTGGGGGTTAATTCTCAGACTGTGTGTTTATTGTCAAGGAATTTGGCCAAGAACTTTCCTTGTCTCAGAGCTGTGGCCTATTGATGATCCTTCCAGGGTGAGACGCTCAGACAACATAATAGATTATTTTTTCACAATAGATTATGATGACCTTTAAGATAGGGCTTTTGGCAGACTTCCTGGTAGATTTTATTTAAGTACTACTCCCTCTACTAAATCTTCAGTTGAATTCCATGGTCACAAAGAAACTATTGCACACTAAAGGATTTTATATTAATTGTACAAATGCAAAACAACATTAATTAAAATGTTCTTAACTTTTTTAAGTCAAAATATGAATGTCACTTGAGGACTTTGCTTTACTGAGGTGCAAATTCAGATGGTTTTTAAAATAGCTTATGTATAAACTTTTAAAAATAAGCCAGGGGATGAGCAAAATCCCTCACTGAAATGGGATGTTATGAATTGTAGCATGAGGGCTTAAATAGGTTTCACTTATGTTCATGTTGGGCTTATTAGATTGAGGTATTTCATAAAGAACTTTTATTTCAAATAAGCCCCATGATAAATGTTATCATTGTATGTTGGCTCACTTATATAAATACTATTTAAAATTTGGGTCTTACTGAGATATCTTACTTAATACGATAATGAATTCCAGTACTCTTTCAAAACAAGGATTTTTTGACCCATTTTCTTCATATTCACTTAAATAAATATATATATACATTGCTGCTGCCTTTTATAAATGTTTCATAATTCCATTAACCACATTTTGTTGATCTGTAAGTCCGTAGAAGTCTGAAATTTTAGAGATACAATTTAATATCCAATATTAGTGGTGTTAAAACAGACACACCAGAGGAAATAAAACCTTTAAAATTTAATGCTTCACAAAGGAAAACTATATATTAAAATAGTGCCCTGTTACAAGTTACAAATGGGAAGGAAATACATTTCAAATGAAAACTCGTCTGCTCAAAAAGAGTAGATAACTTTGATAGTGAGTTGAAAGTAAGATCAGAGAAATAGCCACTGTTCTGTTGCCAGAAAAGTAAATTCAACTGGGGGGGGGGGGGCAAGGAGAGAGTATAGAAGAAACAAGAAGAAGTAAAGTAAAAGCAGATGATGGGTTAGTTACTAAAGATTTTTATCTTGTGAACTAAGTTTTCCCTACAAAAATGAGAGGAAAACAGCAGACAGGGCAACAGAGGGAAAACTGCATCAGGCTTCAGTGTTTACGTTTTTGATGGAAATGTACCAGTCATTTCCGTCCCTTGCAGCACTGTCATGCTCCATCACTTTAGTCCATTTTCACCTTGCAAGGAATTCTGAATGGTCCTTCCTTCTCTGGCAGCTAATTAATCTCTCACAAGCCTGCTCTTGCAGCCTGTCTGCCTGGAATGCCCCACACCTTAAACCAGTGACTTGTGAGCACATTTCTTCCCCCCTGAGCAGTTCTTTCTTCCTTTAAGCTTTGTGAATACCCAGCCTTGTCTTTTCGTTTGGGAAACTTATGTGTGCTAGAATTGTGCATGGAAAACCACTCCCTATATCCCACCACCATAGCTGAACATGCTCTCAAATAATTAAATTGGGTTTTTATTGACAACAGACAAAGCCTGAGTATGAATTGTGAATGTGCCCAGTATTTTACTAATAGTGCATCTAATACGTAAGGACACACATTACTAGATTATGCATGTTCTGTTATGTGTATTTGTTAGATCTTCATTGTGATGAGACAGATATAATCATATTTATACTACTGTTGCATTTGTCTTAAAAACACTACCAAATTTTGCAAATAGCAGACTTTTTAGTTTTTTAACAAATTCTGAGTGTAAAAACAAACAAAAAACAAGGTAAAAGCAAAATTATAGGTTGAAATGCTTCAGTTAAAAAAATTTTTTTTCAGGTTTATTCCATTTAATAAACACAGCCATTTATTTATTTATTTGTTTGTTTGTTTGTTGTTTACATTTTTTATTGAGTTATAGTCATTTTACAATGTTGTATCAAATTCCAGTGTAGAGCACAATTTTTCAGTTATACATGAACATACATATATTCATTATCACATTTTTTTTTCACTGTGAGCTACCACAAGATCTTGTATATATTTTCCTGTGCTGTACAGTATAATCTTGTTTATCTATTCTACATTTTGAAATCCCAGTCTGTCCCTTCCCACCCCCCACCCCCTTGGCAACCACAAGTTTGTGTTTTATGTCTATGTGAGTGTTTCTGTTTTGTATTTATGTTCTGGGTTTTTTTTTTAGATTCCACATATGAGCAATCTCATATGGTATTTTTCTTTCTCTTTCTGTCTTACTTCACTTAGAATGACATTCTCCAGGAACATCCATGTTGCTGCAAATGGTGTTATGTTGTTGGTTTTGATGACTGTATAGTATTTCATTGTATAAATATACCACTTCTTCTTTATCCAGTCATCTGGTGATGGACATTTAGGCTGTTTCCATGTCTTGGCTATTGTAAATGGTGCTTCTATGAACATTGGGTTGCAGGTGTCTTTTTGAAGTAGGGTTCCTTCTGGATATATGCCCAGGAGCAGGATTCCTGGGTCATATGGTAAGTCTATTTCTAGTCTTTTAAGGACTCTCCATACTGTTTTGCACAGTGGCTGCACCAAACTGCATTCCCACCAGCAGTGTAGGAGGGTTCCCTTTTCTCCACAGCCTTTCCAGCAATAAATGCAACCTTTTAAAAACTTACCACTAATGAACTGCTTATAAATAGCAATGCTTAATTTTGTCACAGATGGAACTATATTTTAATGGTAGCTCATAGGATGTTATAAATACTGTTTATTAATATTTTGCTGATGCTGTTACTATCTTTTTTATGCAGTTATTTGTATTGCTTTATTTTCCCCCATGTGTTTTTCTGTTAAATCTTTTGTGGATTTTTGGTGTTTGTCTATTTGTTTATATTTCTTTTCCTTTTTAATTAAACATAAAAGACTTCCCAGCAGCTGTGTAATGCATGCTTTTGGAAAGCAGAACATATATATGTGAATGGTACAGCTATTCCAAATATTAGAGTCTTTGTCTAGCTATGAAGATGCATGTACTTGACCCATGCATGTTTGGGAGATGTACTTGATAAGAGAATAGGATTGCTATAAATATTCAATTATTCACAGAAATATGTATTATGAAGTATTTATTGTGTCCCACGTATCAGAAGAGTGAAGCCAGAAGGAAAAAGTGTTCTGGCAAGCCATATTTATTTTTGATTGTTTAGCCAAGGTAATATATACAAACAGTGAAACAGGCAGTTATTAAGTGTTCAATTAGATGGACTACTCTTTTCTTGTGTGTTAAATTTAGAGGGAAAAAAATATAAGACATGTTTTGTAATATATTAGAAAAGTATCAAAATCAATCATAATTTCTGAGTTCTGGACAAATGTATATACCTTTAAAACTGATGAAGGTACAGACCATTTCTATGCCCAGGAAAAATGTCCCTGTTCATCGAATAAAAGCCTGCTCCCCATAGCAAATGTCATCTGGTTCCTGTAACCATAATTTTATGTTCTGGAACTTCATATGAACTGAATCATGTAATATATAAGCATATTTGTCTGGATTTCATTCAGTGTTCTTGAGATTAAGTATATTGTTGTAATAATCAACGTTTTATTATTTTTAATTGCAATGTAATAAGAGTTAATATGGTACCACTTCATCTAATATGTAGGGACCTTAAAACAATGTAATTCTGGTTTGCCCCATCTTTGTGATTTTACTGTATTGGATTATACCTCTGTATCCTTAAAATAATGTCCAGTACAATGATGATATTTTTATTTTAGTCAGTTGTCTTTTAAAAATTAGAAAAAGGTGCCTTACATTTACCCATATATTTATCATTTCAGATGATGTCATTATTTTCTCTATAAAGACATTTCCATCTGGTGTCATTTCCATTCAGTCTGAATACCTTCTTTTCAGTATTTCTTGTGGGAAAGATCAGCTGGTGATGAATTTCTCAGCTTTCATTTATCTGAAAATTTGTTTCATCCTCCTTCCTGAAGGTATTTTTAACTGATTATTAGATTTTCAGCCCTTAAAAATGTTGTTCTGTTATATTCTGCCTGTTATTTCTGTTAAGGAGTCAGTTGTCATTTGCATCGTTGTCCCTTCCATGTTATGTTTCTTTCATTGATCATGACTTTCAGATCTTTGTTCTTTATTTTGCTTTTAGCAGTTCTACTATGATGCACTTAAGTGCGTTCTGTCTTTTATTAATCATGCTTGGATTCTGCTGAGTTTCTTGGATCTGCACACTGATATTTCTCATCAAATTGAGGAACATTTTAGCCATTACTTCCTCAGAAATGTCCTACCCCTTTTCTCTCCCCTCTTTCTCTTCATCCCCAGCCCAGAGACCCAATTATTCCTGTGTTAAGCCATGTGATATTTCCCCACTGATGTCTGAAGCTCTGTCCATTGTTTTTCAATATCTTTTTCCTCTGTTCTTCAGATTAGGTAAGTTCTATTGATCCTGCCAATGTTTTTTTCTGCAATTTCCAATCTGCTATTTTGCTCATGTAGTAAACTTTTAATTTCACACATCATACTTCTTCTTTTTTATAGTTTCCATTTATCTTCTGAGATTCTCTATTTGTACACCTATTATAACTGTTTCTTTAAATTCTTAAACATCCTTACAATTTATGGTCGAAGTCGAAGTCTTTGATTACCAACATTTGATTCGTCTTAGACTCTGTTTCCACTACTGAGCTTTTTCTTGATTGTATGTCACATTTTCTACATCTTCAGATGTGTAGTAATTTTTAAAATTATATGCTAGATGTTGTTAATAGCAAATTGTAGGGAATCTATATTAGGTGGTCTTTCTATAAAAGGCACTGAGTTCTAGCAATCAGTTTAATTATAGGCAGAACATGTTTGCCTTTTCAGGCTTAGTTTTGTTCTTTGTCAAGACAGCTCTACGTTGGTTGTGAACTTAATTCATATACCTGATCCTTACTCCTATGGTGGGGAATGTCTGTAGTCCCAATTAAAAGTCTAAAGTGCCCAGTGAGTTCCCTCTACTCTGGTTGGGATAAAGTCTAATGTCTCCCAACAGTGCCTCTGGGTATCGTCGTAGAACAGTCAGCCACATGGCAGGACATTTCTGCTAGGGCTTACGGAATGTTATTTTGTAGAAATGCCATTTAGACGTTGGCCAATGATTCATATCAAATCCCCACACAAACTACTGCCACTTTCCATACAGCTCCCTTTTCTCAGGTACCCTTCACTGCAAATTCCAGGCACATCAGCATCCCAGACTATTCTCACTACCCCTTGGCTCAGTGAGACTTTAAGCCTACTGGGTTCTACTATTATATTTGATAGCAGGGAAGTGCTTCCAGGTTAGGGAAGTCATGGAGCTCACAAATTTTTTTCCTTTGCTCAAGGATTCCCATCCTGTGCTGTGTTTAGTTCAATGCCAGAAAATAGTTGCCTTATATGATTTGTGTCATTTTATAGTTGCTTACTGTGGAAGGAGAAGTACCGTACTGGTTACTTTATCATGGTAGCACAAATCCTTACAAGGCATTTTTATTGTTAGATAAAGGAGATTAAAGGAGACTGCCAGAGGTGAGGCAGGTTGAAGGGGCAAGGGGTCAGAAGACTTCAGAGTTAATATAGAGCCTGTGACTTGAGGGGTTTTGCAACCAGCTACATCTATACTTTAAAATACAAAATTGAGGAGAGATGAACTTCACAAATCAAGCCAGTAACACACTCAGTAAGAAGTCTTTTTAGAAGATGACAAATCTGATTAGGAATTAGAGATAACCTAAAGTCCAGTTCTCTCTTTCTGCTGTTAACCTTTAGTAAGTAGCTGTCCCATAAAAAGATAAATCATAGTAAAATGAAACCAACCCAGAACTTATAATGAATTGCAAAAATTGAACAGTCAATGAATATAAACCAAATTCCACTGAATACAGTGCAAAAGAAATTACTAAAGTTACCAATAATTCAGACAAAAAGTCCTCTATATTTTCAGAGAAATTACAGAAATGCTATATTTCAAGTTGATTTTATATAATAAAATAGAACATCAGAAAAGCTAAAGTATTTTATTATGATTTTATAAGACACTAGATGCAGTGAAAAGCAGACTAAGAAATATTAGGAAAAAAATGAAGTAGAAAAAATAAAAAGATTTTTGATTACTCCCTCTACACACACACTCACACACCATTGAGAATGATAAAGAACAGGTGTGAAAAAGAAATTATATAGATAGGTAGATACAAGGATTAGAGAGAGTATTAAATGTAGAGGAAAATGAGACAAAATGAAACACAGCTGGTGTTCCTGGGGGGGGGAACAGTAAATGGAAGAGAAAAATATAAAAGATATAGTGGAAGAAACTTTATTAGAATAACAAAGGTCCAATATGGAAATTGCTATCAAGTCATGCCATTCTGAAATTTCTAAACTTCAGTGTTTGCAAAAGAATCGCTAGGGCTATGAACGTAAAAAGCAAATCACCCACAAAGGAAGTTAGCCTGGGAATGGAGGAGAGATTAGACTGGCCTCAGACTTTGCCCCTGGTACGAGACAGTGAAATATTTCTCCCAAACATCTGAGGAGAACTGGTGACCCAAGATATTACAGCCATTTAAAATTATTCTTGAAGTACTGAGTTATCAAGAAAATATATAAAAATATGTGTTCAGAGGATTAATTTAAAGAGGTATTAATTGAAAACTAGAAGGATGTGGGCACTAAGCAACTCTGGGATTTGTGATTACTGCTCATACATGTGTTATGATTTTTGACTTTGTAAGATTAACAATATGGTTTCAAAAAATTGGTAGCAGATTAAAAATATGGGAGGGATTATAATGTGTTTACTTCCTTTTTATACTTTTTATATTTGAAAATATGATTAAAATAATATACTTAATTTTAATATTTTTCTTAATATGAGGATGTCTTTTAGAGAACGATATCTGATATTAATAATAAGATATTGACTTTCAGCAATGCCTTTAATTCTGCTTGTTTTGTTTCATGGTTAAATCTTACATAATTTAATAATTTACTACATTATATATGTATAATTCTCATTTTTCTATGAAATCACTGTCTCTCTCACTTCCTCTTTCTCTTTATCTCTGTCCATAGAGGTATATCTGGAGAAATTACTCCAAAAGTTAAAGATAATTATTTCAATACAATGGGTTTTGGACTATACTACCTTCAAAAAAATGTTTTGTACTTAAATTTTGACAAACGTTAGAACACAGCCAGTAAAATTTGTACATAAAACTGTAATTCTTTAAAAATAAAAGAAAATAATTTATCCTGTAAGTTTTAGCACCTACCTCAAAAATAATGTCATAAATAAAATCTGAGCATACTTATAATTATTTTTGAAGGTTGAGGTATTAAATATTTTAGGCTTCAAAACCATATGGTCTCTCATAACTATGCAGTTCTTCTATTGTAATGGGAAAACAGCAATAGACATGTGTAAACAAATTGACATGTTCCAATAAATCATTATTTGCAAAAATAAACAGCCAGCCCATGGGCCATGGTTTGTTGACCCCTGATATATATTGACATTTCATCAACTTCAATGATCAAAATATTGTCAACCTCTCTCAGATACACTGAGATAAAGAAACTGATACAAAATGGCCCTAATTAATGAATGTATTGATTTTATTTCCTTGTACTTGATATTAATTACTACAATACGTAACTTTGATATGAAAAGCTTCAATCAAGGGGATTGCCACTGATTAACTTATATACATCTCCATATACAGATAAATCTTAATATCTTTTGACTTCTCAAAAATGCTAACATTTAAGTAAGGAGGAACAAACTTTGCTCCTAACAGTTCTTAGATGCTGTGCTTAGTTTGACTTTTTCCCTTCCCTTTCACATTTATAACCTTGGTCAGAAATCCCAGAGTGTAGGGGCTAGATTGGATCTCTCGGTGCATCAAATTAAGTGATCTCATTTTCATAAGAAGGAACCTTACCCACTGAGATGAATAACTTCTCCATGGTAACCCTGCTAGTTCTTGTTAAAGGTAGGACTCAAAGCCAGTCTCCCAGCTCCCGTTGCAGGGTTTTCCCACTTCTCACTGTCACATACGGCCTGGCTTAAGCCAGAAAGCAATCACTTGATCAGAACTGAACTCACTGGTTATCGTATTAGAAATGTACTTATCTTGACTCCTCTGTTCTTAATATTATTAGTTCTTAGTATTATTAGTTATTCCTGCTTCTCTTTCTCTATTTTTAAAGTAGGTTTGTGAATAAAATTAATTAAAAGTCATCAACAACACAGAAACAGACTCACAGACAGTAAACAATTTTAGGGTTCCTGGAGAAAATGGGGCAGAAAGGGATAAATTTGGGAGTTTGAGATTTGCAAAGGTTAACCACTATATATAAAAATAGGTAAAAAACAAATTTCTGTATAGCACAGGGAACTATATTCAATATCTTGTAGTAACTTTTAATGAAAAAGAATATGAAAACAAATATATATATATATATATGCATGACTGGGACATTTTGCTGTACACCAGAAATTGACACATTGTAACTAACTATACTTCAATTAAAAAATAAAAACAAAAAAACCTAAATAAAACAAAGCAAAAGGCAATCAAACATTACAAATGAGAAGATATACTTCTCTGTGTATATATCCTGCTTCATTAAGAAACACTTCTCTCATAAAATGACAAAAGGCAAAACTGTGGTTGCTTCTCCTTCTTAGTTATTTCTAATCATTTAGCCCAATGAGTCTCAGACATTAGCATGTGTCAGAATCACCTCGAGAGCTTGTTAAACCACAGATTGTTGGGCCCCAGCCCCAGGGTCTCTGATTCAGTGAGTTTAAGACAGGCCTGATTTGTATTTCTGAAATGTTC
Source organism: Camelus dromedarius (assembly GCF_036321535.1). Classification (NCBI taxonomy): domain Eukaryota; kingdom Metazoa; phylum Chordata; class Mammalia; order Artiodactyla; family Camelidae; genus Camelus; species Camelus dromedarius. The sequence continues at coordinate 61,807,013 of NC_087439.1, read as the reverse complement.
CCCAGGGCTACTGATGCTGCTGGTCCTGGTAAAACACTTTGAGAACCACTGGTTTAGATTCTCATCCCTAAATGCAAATTATAACCACCAGAGGAGACATTAATTCATAGTCTTGCTCAGGCTCCATCTCAAACCAAGTGAAATAGAATGTCTGGGACTTGAGGCTGAGAATGTGCTAAAAGCATCTCAGGTGATTCTAATATGCAGCTTCGGTTGAGGAGGGGGAAAAAAACAGAAACTGAACAACTTAAAGAAGTTTATCTGGCCTTAACATGAGTGCTTTCTCAGCATATTCCTTTATTAGATGGGGACAATTTTTAAGTAGTCATTTCATAGTAAGGCATAAATGAGATAGTATAAAGATGGCTTTATCAACTGATTTTATAAATTGAAGGTATTTTAAATTTAGTCAATTTTATGCCACGAATTCTATAAAGTGGTTAGAATATAAAGTGATTGTAGAATTTTCCTTATAAAATGTTCTTGTACATTTTAGCCATTTATAAAACTACTTTATGCCTCAAATACTTAAACTATCTTTATTAGCATTGCACAGATAGCGTTAGAAACATATAGGTGCTACCTCCTAAAACTTTTAACTCTTAATTTTTCTCTATACAGTGAAAGATGCAGATATACTTTGTATGGACATACAGATTCTGTGAACAGCATTGAGTTTTTTCCTTACTCCAACATTCTTCTCACGGGTTCTGCAGATAAGACCCTGTCCGTATGGGATGCAAGAACGGTAAGCAAATCAACACTTTTTCCTGATTTCGATAAGTTGTCACTCTTAGTCACTTTTCAGGTACTAGGTACAACTTATAAAGCAATTGTACAGGGCCATGTAGGGTAAGGGGATGGTAATAGGTTTCTGTTTACAAGATCTTGTCTATGTGCTTTTCTTGTCTATGTACTACTCTGCCTCCTAAATGTAGGGACTATAAAAATAATGTAATTACTTTATTAAACATTAATGCAACAATTATTCATTGAGGTAGAAACTCTGCTGGTAACAATAACTATTACAGGGAAACACATAGTGCCTCTACTAAGGACTTTGTAGCTTGGAAAGGAAGGAGAAATGAGACTCTTTTAATGCAAAGAGATATGTATCAAAATGGAAAAATACATAAGACACTGGGGAAAAGCAAGGAGAACCCTCATCTGTCTAGAAGAGTGTGGATGGTTTCTAAGAGGAGCTGTGCTTGAGCTGAAATTTGGAGGGTATCCCAGGTAACCTCAAGAAGGGTGGATTCTAGGAAAGAGCAGTGCATGTACAAAGCCATAGAAGTGTGAGGCTAGGAAGGTGGACCCGGGAGTAACAATGTGTATGAATAGAGCTAAAGGAAGAAGACACAGAAGACAAGCAAGAGTATCAGATAGATAAGGGCAGGATCAGGAAGCTTGACTGAAATTTTATAGTGTTTCAGAGGGAATCTGTTGAAGGAGGTTAAGCAAACAAGGTAACATGATGGGATTTGCCTTTTAGAAAGGTTAGCTTGATAGTAGAGTAAGGGAGTCGGTCTGACTGAGGGGGCTAGTGCACCAGGCTGTGAGAGGATGAGAATGTGAACTAGGATATGGTCTGTGAGAATAAAAAGGAAAGGATGGATTCAAATAAGGGGTTTAACTCTCAAAATTTGGAGATTGATTAGAGATGGAGGTTATGAGAGGAGAAAAGATTTAAAGTGACCAACTGTCCCAGTTCATCTAGGACTGAGAGTTTTTCTGGGTTCCAGGGTTTTCAGTGCTAAAACTAGATAATCCTGGATTACTGTGGCTTCAGAAGTGAATTTGACGTGCAGAAATAGAGATAGCATGCGGGGAGTACATTTTCAAAGAGTTTGGCTGGGAAGAGGAAGAGGAGAAAAGGCTGTATCTCTAGGATCAAATAACGGGCCCTCCATGTTCAGATAGGAGACAGCATGTTTATTTGCTTAGAGGTAAGAGCAGGGGAAGAGGGACTGAAGATCAGGAAAGAGAAGAGGTTAACACAGCTAACTGAGCACACACTTTAGTAACCCGAGGAATGCCAAGATATGCAAAATAGGGTCTCCATATTTGTTCTTAGCGAACTTTGATGGGGATTATCAAGGAAACTAGGACCCTAGGAGACTACAAAAAGAAATAAATATCCATAGTTTCTGGTTCTTGGGTCTAGAGAAATGCACCTTGTAATTTTTCCCATTGATCCTCCCATGACTGACATCAGTAAAGGAATATTGTGGTGAATGTACAGATGGTTTGAACAGGGTCCCAAATTCAACATGGGACACCTATTTAGTCCTCTGAGACAAACTGATTTAGGATAAGTAGAGAATAAGGAGTTCTTAGGTTCACATATTATAGAAAAAAGCTAATGTTGGAGTTACAAATGCCTTAGACTTTCTGAGGAAGCAGCAGTGTATCAGACATGAATTAAGACTAAAATCAGAATGATTTTTTGTTGGGTAAAAAAGTCCCACAACCTCCTTCTTGCTTTAAAATAGCTTAGACCCTGGTGCAGCAGAGTTCATTCCTGCTAATGGAGCATCAGTGGAAAAACAAGGTTTTCAGCGCATTAAGTGGGTATAAAAGCAATTGGTAAAGGAAGGCCCACAGAGAAAATATTAATTTAGCAGTGACCTACATTTTATGCTCATTTTCTTTTGATTTCAGATTGTTTTTCCTCTCTCTCTCAGAATGTTGTAACTGAATGTTCTCAGAAAGCATGTCTCTTATTTATTTTCTCTCCTGTGAAAAACTGAAGCACTAATGCTTGGAAGTAAAACTGCTCTTATTAAGAGAAGTTGCCTCTCATGTGTCTGCCTTAAATGCATAGAGTTGTTTATTGACGGTGACCTTCCTACCTGATGTTGGAAACTTTGTATTCTAGTCTTATTTCCAGTGGTCTTTCTGAGAACAGGAGAAAGGGATTCAGCACAGCACCGGGCCTTTAGCATACTGCAGATAGCATTTGAATTGAATGTATGTCCATAAAAAGGTGGTATTTCTTTAATCAATATAAACATTTAAAATTGGTTAAAGGCAAATTAAAATTAATATTATTAATATTTTTATTGAATTTTTATTATTACTATGCATGCTAGCTTTATATTCATTAATGCTAGGGAAAAGACTCTAAAATATTTTGGTATAAAGGAAATGTTATTCATAATTAATGGTAAATACATCAATGATTAGAAATAAAATTTACATAGTTTCTTTTCAAATATTTTCAAACCAGATGGTAAAAAATATATATTTAAGTTGGTATCTATATAAAGTAGAATTAACATGTAAAATAAAGATAAATTCATTTAATTTAGGTTATTAATTGTTAGACAAAGGTTTTTTACTAAATATTGTTATAAAATTCTGCAAATAATATATGACAACAACTCTAGAATTAAACAGAATCATTTTACTTAAGTTGTATTAGGCAATTCTGGTGAGTTTGTTTCAGATCTACTTCATTTATTTAAAACAAAACAAAAACCTAGGAATAGCCATATTTTAAAAAATTCTTATTTTATGCATAATTTTAAAAGGGTACATGTTGTCTGTTGTTTATATATTAAATTATTAGCTGTTTTATATAACAATGAGTTGTGATGGAGTTAAAAATAAATTTATTTTTGTAGTTAAATATTATATTGAAAAAAGTAACCAGGATATCTATAGTTTTTTTCTGTATAGTAGTAAGAACATTCTGATATAGATATTATTAGATTTGTAACATCAACTGCATCTGTAATATTCCAGTATTCTTCCTCTTTATAACTTTTATATCATGTTAATTCCTTGATGAATGGTAAACTGTCAAGTTATACTGAAATTCTGAACATAAAATGAGAGGAATGACTTCCTTCTCTTCTTAGTAAAGCAAAAGCAGAACATTATGCCACTTCAGTGTGATCAATTAGTATTGAGACATTTTGTAAAATATTTTTTGATGAAACATGAAGATGACCAGTGGATTATATTCCTATAAATTAGTTTTAAACCTCTTTCTCCCATTCTCAAACATACACTAGTTTTGAATCATTAACCTAATCTAACAGTTTATTGTCAGGAATAATGAACGTGGAGACCTCTAAGTCAATTGGACAGATCTGCTCTGAATTTTGTGGGAGACAAGGAAAGGAATATATATCTTTATAATTACCAAATGGAGGCTGTGAAATACCTTTCAGTTTGGAAATTCATGAAATTGCTCTGTTTTATAGGACTACATGCAGAGTATTTTTCCTCAAAGTTATGCAACAGTAAAATTATTTTATGAAAACTGAAAAATGAGATTGTAATATTGCCAGAAAATGATGTATAATGTAGTACATTTAATGAAAATGTATGATGCTCTTTCAAAAAGCAACATGAAAAGTTCAACTATACATTAGTAATTTAGAAGCTCATTTAAAAACATTCAATGAGATTATTAGTCATTCACAAGTCCAGTGAAAATAGTAAGGCTTTAGAATTTTGGGGGGAAAAAAAAAAGAAGGTGCTTACTGTACAGTAAAACATAGAATAGAATGAGTAATAAACTTGTGAGTTGTTCAGAGCTGGGCTGGTGACAGTCACGGTTGCTGACATTTTGTCTCTTATGATGAATCAGACACACAGAGTTCACAGCCTGGGCTGCCTTTGGTGGTCCTGCCTTGCTCCCTAGACTAACTGCAGGCATCCCGTGTTGTCCCGACTTAGCTGTAGCCAAGATCCAGTAGTTGGTCACTATGAGTTCTTATAAAGTGAAAAAATTAAGAACTCACCAGATAAGTTACTCTTGGGTCCTGTGTGGTGCCTAAACCCATGGTCAGCTCTACAGTTCAGCCTGCACCTTGCAGAGAGAGGGCTGTTGGATTCCTCAGCTGGATCTGGGGAACTCTCAAAGGAGCCTCATGTTATTCAGAAACCAGAATGTGGGAGCAAAGGCAAAGCTTGTACCTTCTCTTTCTAAGTTTTATTCCTCAGCCGCATTCAACTTAGTAATATTCACTAAAGATCTTTGTGCCAGGCAATATCCTGGGTTCTGAACTGTTAAGTATGACAGAGTCCCTGCCCTCAATGAGCATGTAGTCTATTAGGGAGCAGACATAAAGATAAATTATCTTAAAATAATGTAGTAGTTGATATATACTCAATATAAACTCAATATAACTATAACTTTGGCTTTTTGTGCCAAAGCTCACTATTCCAAGAAGTGATCTCGTGAACAACATTTATTGAATACCTACCACGTGCTATCACTTTACCTGTAATAGCTACGTAACACATAATGGAATTGTCGTTGTTATCTGTATTAGTAACTGAAATAACAGAGGCTTCAACCTCAATTCTATATTGTTATGATACCTCTAATCGCAGTTGGTTCTCACGGGAAATTAGAATATTGTTAAAATGGCACTTCTGTAAGAAAAGATGATTCACTGTGCTTACATTTTCAGAAATACTGGCTTAATGCTGTAATTCAGTGCTTCACAAGTCAGATCTATGCTTGGTTTTAGCAACTATCAGAGCTACAAATGACCCCTCAGGAAGACACAAAACTCTGAAGAAAAAACAGTGCGTCATGGTCTGTAGCTATCAATTTGGATACTGGGTTTTCAGATTCATCCAATTAATGCAAAGGCATTTTCGTTAAAATTTTGTTAGGCATTTCTCTCACCCTGAGGTTGATCATTTGGTCTTGTAAACTAACTAGAAGTTATCAAATATTTTAAAACCAAGTAGGAAATTCTGTTCCTACATTTTTTTAAAGAATTTAGCTCAAGAGCTTTGAAAGGTGATTGCCCTTAGGTAGATTTGGCAGGGGAAACATTTCCAAACAATTGCTATCAAATGCTCCTTACAGCAAGTTTCTTTTGCAAATGATTCCTTTTTTGTTGACTATGAAAACGTCACCTTTACTTTGATGGGATGATTAACTGTATTACTGTTTTTAAAAGTATCTTCTTTATAGCACACAGTTGACAAATGCTTGTCATCACACAGAGGGTCAACAGACTAGGGATAGTTGGGTTTTAGGGGGGAAAGCATATAACTCATCTTTAAGGTCAACTTAAAAATGCTTTGCTAAATAAAACAGTGAAATTCTGTGAGAGTATGAATTATTTTCTTAGTCACTCCCCAATTTATTACAAAAGATGATGAAGATTCTAATCATCAAAGGACTTATTTGAATAAAATTAACCAACTTAAAAATACCCAAAGTGTTCTAAACTGCAGTAACGTATTGCAGTTACACAAGGAAAACTTCACGGCATTGTTTTCCATCTATTGTGATGCACCTTACTCTGGAGACCTCAATTCGAAGACCTTAATGTGTATTACACAAATCCTATGCAAATCTTACTGCTCTCTCATTAAATAAATGCCAGCTTCCATCAGTTATTAAACACACTTTACCCTAACCATGTGAAATTAGCCGATATGTGCAATGATCATTTCCTTTGTTGTTGTTGTTGTTATTATTTTTAGCTAACTGACCTCTTCCTGCCTTCCAATAGAGAGTTTACTGCTATTCTTAAAGACTTACTTACCGTTCCCTAAAATGTTCCTCATGTTTGGCCCTCTAGATTAGGTACCCCAAGAAGCAACCAAGAAATTTATACCACAAAAAAATTTTGCCATTTTTTTTGGATAAAGTACTTAAAATGTTGAACTTGACAAATGAGGCATTTTTCCCACAAAAAGACAAACCTTACCAAGTTGCTGACTTTTTGTGTAATAAGTAGTGGCTTTGGTAATGTGGTACAAGCAGATATGTTTGAAAAATAAATGTATTTAATTGTATTTCTATAGAATTCTTGGCTTAAATCCTATATTACCTTGTATTTGTGTCAGACAGTGTACAGCACAGTAATAGCACACAGCCGTTCTGCCTGGAATCAAACCCAAATTCTGCTGCTTATTAACAGTGTGGCCTTGGTCATCATTGCTTTAAATCTGTGTACCTCAGTTTCTTCATTTGTAAAATGTAGATGGGATAGTCTCTATCACATAAAGGTCAAATGAAGATTAAATGATTAATCATATGAAGTGCTTAGGAAATTGGTGGATACATATAAGAACTTAATATATTTTATATATACTTGTAGCAGCTATCATATCATAGTTTTTTCCTACTAATACTTCTCTATCATGAATCTCTGAGCTTTGTCCTCTGCTTTCACAATGTAAGTGTTCAATATTGAAGGACGGAAAAAAGGGAGGGAGGCAGGGAGGGAGAGACCAAAGATCAGATGTTTTACTCTTTATGTAAAAGAAGCATTTTATCTGAAAAATCCACTCTTTTCTAAAAATTAAAAATAAGCATTAAAAAATAATAAAATAATCATATAGTAAATAAATCAATTTAATACATGGTTTCAAAAAATTGCTATAAGAAGAATGAAGGAGGCCAGCAGTGGGAAGATTAGATTTTTGTATCTGGTTATCAAGCTTTGAAAAAAGTCATACTTCAATAATGAAAATAAGGGTTAATAATCACTGTCTATTTCTAACTGAAACATATGGATTAGTTTCATGAGATTATTTCAATTCTATAAGAATTAGGAATAATGCCTGCAGTTCATTTAAATTAAATCCAATAAACATACAAAGTTGTGGTGGAAGAGGGTATAAAAGTAAGCAAAATCCCTAATCAGTTGTTTAGGGTAACCTAAATATTCCTGAGAAGATAGTTCTTTATCTTGTCATAGTTAAGACACTACTTTGCACTGTCTTTTATGTTGAATTGTCTGGATTTGGTTGAATTCTAGGATTAGCAGGAACAATCCAAAAGAAAACTGTTAGGTGTTAACAACTCATCCTTTGAATAAAAAGAATATAGCCTAAATATTCTCAAAAATGTTTTTCCATGTGTTTGTGCAGTTTTTATTTCATGGCTAAAATGGGTTATTTGTATCAATTTGGAAGTATTTATATTATTAGGAAAGAAAGAAGCATCTAGGAAGGTACGAAATTTAAGTATAGTAGATATAGACAATTCAGGTCCTCTTAGGTTCTTTAATAATAGCTGTAATAAAAATAGCAAGCATTTATTGTGTCAGGCACTTTAGACACATGGTTATATTTAATCATCACAGAAACATTGCGAGTTAGAGACTGTTTTGACCATATTATAGCTAAAAAGCTGAGGACTTTGAAATCAGATAGATTGGAGTTTGAATTCCAGGTTCTGTCACTTACTGATTTTGTGTAGTAAGGCACAATAGTTAACACCTGTAAAGTTCAGCATTCTCTTTTTAAAATAGAAATAATAATTAAATTACCGTGTTAGCACTTGGAATATGTATTTGGAGGTCAAAAAAAATGGTTATTTTTTCCTATATTGGTAGCTGTGAATGCTAGTGGCAGGTCTTCTCATGATTTGTGGTTCTGTCTCTTTGGTTGATGGGTTAAATGATGCTTAATGAAATTGAACAATTCCATTACAGATTGCTTCACCCAGTGTTTTGTCTGTTGCTGTCGCTTTCAAGAACTCAGTGGCTGTAATTCATTGCATCAAGTTCTAATTCCACTGTCTGGATAGTGTTTATTTGACCTATCTTGTCTGTAGGCTTCTAATTTCAGTTGAACATATGGAAATTACTTAGGAATAATCTTGTCACTTGTTATTTATTCTTTTATACATTGAACCCATTAAAGCTTCAGTACTGAGGGCTTGGCTGTACTTCAAGATGGTCTTAACTTTGAATTCATTGTAGTGCTACATGTTAATTATAATTTTTAGGTACCAGTGGTGAAACTAGAAATTAAAGGCAGCATTTTTGGCAAGTGTTTCTGGCATCCTACTGTGGTTGTGATCGGTCTAAGGTAAAACTACACCTGCTGTTATGTAGATCTACAGCATCAGAAAATTATTAACAATTAATTAAAGTGCATTTTTAATGAATAATCATGAATGCTCTATATAATCATTTTAACCATTAAGTATACTCAAGGCTTTCATTTAATAAAGAAAATACTAAAAAAAAAAAAAAAAAAGAAAAGAATAAAGACAAACTGCCTTGTATACCCCTCTTTACTCATCAGTCCACAAATTACCTGGATTCTTAGTAAATTGAAATAAATCCAGACGTATTAGTTTGTGGCAGTTACATGTTCTATATTTAAAGGCAAAAGTCTCAAATGTAGTTGTACAAAAAGATGAAATTATGATTTTCTATAAAAGATACGTTGAAATGGCCATTTGTTTTTTATTTGACTACGTGGCATCCAAGAAATAATTTCTTTTGAGGGGAAACTGATAATGCATGAAACTTGGTGGGAGACAGGGATAAAGAGGTCTGGGTTTTTTTGTGTTTGTTTTTGTTTATTTTGTGGTTTCTAGGAAGTTAGTATATATGTATGCCAACCTAGAACTTTGAATTTGGAGAGAGTAATACAAAGACAGGATCAGGTAGGAAATTGTAGTTGCAGCTTTGTTGAGAGTCCACATTTACCAACAACAGTGTCCTGACCAGACTCCCTATCAGGTACTTGACAATGTTTATTGTTACTTAGTTCCCTTTGGTTCTTGCGCTTTTTCCTCAAACCTTAAAATTTTTGTCTTTATTTTTTTTTGTGAGGCAGATAGTTAACAAAGTAAGTTTCTGTTGCTTACATTCATGAATACTGAAGAATACATACATCAAAACTGAAACAGTACAAAATAAAGATGGTCTGTTAGATACCGAGTGAATGCAATGGAAACGCAACAGTAATCAACAGTAACAAGGGAACCTGTGAACTGGGGTATTTATGAAGACCTGAGAACCAAAGGAAAATCCTTAATACATAAATATGTGTATGCGTGTGTTTTCATCCTAAAAGAGTAACAAATTACTAAAATAACAATAAGGAATTTATTTCATGATAAAAATTTTTGAGCAACAATCAAAAATGTACTTAGAAGGAGTCATAGTCTTAAATGCTTTCATTACTGCTCAAGAAAGCCTAAAAATAAATTGCTACTTTACAGTATTTGGGATAAAACAATAAAATTAACTAAAATAGAAGAAAATAGAAAACAATATTAAAGCATAATTTAATGGGGAAAGAGAAAGTAGAAAATTTTGACATGAAAACTATTTCTTTAGAAAAGCCAATAACAAACCATACTTAGACCTGCTGTGTCTTTAGTTCACTATTATTTATTATCTTCTTATAGTTTATACCATTTCAACACTGTGCAGCTGTGTTTATGTATATGTGTGTGTGTTTAAGACAAATAGACTGACAGTTACTTTTTGAGCAAAGATAGGTTTATTTGGGATCAACAGAGAATTGCAGTTTGGGGTCTGCAAGCATTCCTTGCACAGCACGGGAAAGAGAATGCTTTCATAGAGGGGAAAGGAATTGGGAGGGTGATAGTAAACAGAGTCCATGGCCTTTCATTGGCTGAGTCGTTGCCAGGAAAGGAGAGCAGTCTTTCGTCATCTTGTGGGGCTCTGCTGTTGTCACAGGGTATGAGAGCTCCCCCATTTTGGTCTCCCAACTATATTTAATTGAGAGTTCTGTTACTATATTTTTACATTTCCCCATTTTAATCAAGAGCTTTCTCTGAAAGCATTGCTGATCAAGAGTCAGATTTACCAGTTTCAGAGGTTTTTTTGTGTTTTGTTTTTTTTTTTTTTGGTCCCTAAATGCCAGGAAAGACCTTTCCTGTGTGTATTGTCCCACATTGGAAGGAAAGTATACATATTGGAAACCTGTGGATGTCACATTTGAGTAACAAAGGCAGGTAGGAGGGAGAACTCTCAAGCACTTTGAATATAAAGTCCATATATTATCAAGATTATAGACACTGGAGATCATCTGAAACATTATCTCATCATCAGAGGTTTGGCAACAAAATTCTTATAGGCCTGGTCCAGATGTCTTGGGAAAGCTGTCTCATCAGATGTAGTCTGCTTTAATTCCAGGAAATCTTTTCTTTCTGGTCACCAAATTATGTGCATTTCCAGTCAGGGTTCAGTGCTTTCCTTGGGTGAGTCATGTGAATCCAAAAGTTTATTCCTTGAAGTTTGGTGGTAGAAGGGTTTGTTAGTAGTATCTAATAAGAGCCTTTCCAGTGAGGTTGAAGAAAGTTTTTCTGGAGGTACCTTTTCTGATAGATGAAATCTCCAGGTTGCAAAGTGTGATGCTTAATGTCTTCATCTCCTGAGAGTGTACAGTAAAGAGAGTGCTCTGGTAAACCACGGTTATTTTTTAATAGAAGCAATTAGGCCTTTGTAATTTTAGAGTGTCTCTCCTTTTATCAGTTGTGAGTCGAAAGAGGCAGAAACCAAGTGCATTGGATGTCCTGTGACTATCTCAAAGGGTGAAAGTTTATGAGTTCCAGAAGGGGTGGATCTACGATTTAAAAGAATCAACAGCTATGCTTTTGGCCAAGGCATTTAGAGGACCTCTACAAACTTTGCCAACTGAATATTAATAATGCAGGTAATGCATTTCACTGAGCCAGAAGATTAAGGGCAGTAAGCGCAGTGAGAATGCTGTAAAACAGACAGTACAGACTTGCTGAAGTACCTGACCAGTAAGAGGGGGTCCTCAATCACTGTGAAGTTCAAGGAAAGTTTCAGGTAGGAACAGTCTTTTCCAAAATTACTTGAGCCACAAAAGAGTCAGTAGCCTATCTGCAAAGGAAGGCTTAAGTCCAGTGTGAAAACACAGAATTTTATATCCAGAAACAGAGGAAATTTGTATGAAATTCATTTGCCAGACTTCTGCTGGTCCATTAGGCAGTTAAAATGTCTAGGGAATGTACAAACAGGCTTCCCTGGGTTGCATTTTGGACAACTGTATAGGTACTTTCTGTGGCATTGTTAATGTTTTCCCACCAATACTGATGTATGAATATCATTTGTCAGTAGACCAATGGTGTAATGCTTGTACAGTGATGAAGGAGTGGGAATTTTCAGAGTCCCTGGTAGGACTAGGTTGTTATTTGGTCTAAACCAGAACTTTCTCTTTTTATCAAACCAACAGTTTTTGAATTTGCAGTTTTTTTTTTCCTTTTCTGAAGCCAACTGTTGGGCTTCTCTAGTCAGTTTTTCTAAGTTACCATTAGGTAAAATATTCTGTCAGACTATGACAGGGTTTTGGCTGCTGTTGGTCCCTTTAAGGGCAGCATTCTTTGCTGAAATGTCAGCCAGATGATTTCCCTTAGCTTCCAGAGAGTTAAGGTTAGAATGTACCTGAATCTTAGTAATAGCTAAAACGGCAAGTAAAAGTATTATATCCAAAAATTCTTGAACATAGGAGCCATTTTCAATTTTATTTCTGCTGGAAGTAAGGAAGCCACATTGCTTCTACAACATTCCAAAATCATGAGCCACTCTGAAGGCACATCCACTATCAGTATGAATATTGGCAGTCTTGCCTTTGCCTCCAGTACAAGCCCCTGTAGAAGCATTATAATTAAGCCTGTTGGGCTGAAGTAGCCATAGGTAAAGATGCTGCCCCAATAACATCAAAAGGAGTTGTAATAGCATACCCAGCGTAGTGTTTGCTGTTGTCACCTTTTAAATAAGAACATCATGGATCTTGGAGTTACAGCCTGACCACAAGTCGCTGAGGGAGAAAGACAAGATGGTGGCGCCAGAGACAAAAAAGCCAAGGTAGAGGAACCTGAGGTTTCAGGAGCCATTTTATTTTTCTTTAGTTTTTTGTTTGCCTCAGTTAACCTTAAAATTTTGTTTTGCAGAGAGGCAATTTTAGGGTCCTGCTAATGTTTGGAAGGCTGAAAATATCAATTTGAAATAGGCACCCCATTCAGTTCTGGAAATTTGGGGGGGCTATTTTAGTCCAATTCGGTGTTTAGAAAATTAAGTTTGGGGATTTTAAAAGTTACCCATAATGAACATTGATAACCTAAGTTGCCTTTGGTCTTGTTGGTCCATTGAATTAGAAATGTGCATGAGGGAAAACTGAGGTTTTTAAACATGGAATCAGCTGAAGTCCTTGTAGGGGTGGTGCCCTCAACATACTCAGATAACTGAGATACTATTTCTTAGAGATTTTTCTCTAAAGTGAAAGAACCATTTGGAAACAGATTAAACAGCATGCAGCTCAAACAGATCAATTCAAACAGCTTGCAACTCAAACAGCTTGCAGACCTAATATCAACCAGTTCTAAGGTAACAGCTTGGTCCTGGAGGAGCTAGGCTGAGGCTTCTCAGACAATTCTCATAGAAGAGCTTTTTTTCCAAAGGAATGGGCCGAAGGCTGAAAATTGACAAAATTTTAATAAAACAACCCCTGTTTCCCAAAGGAATAGGCCAAAAGCTTCTCAGCCAGTTTCATTTGAAACAGTCTGATCTCAAAAACAGACCAAAGTATCAAACAAGTCCAGGCATACAGAACAGGTCTGCAAACAGAAAGAATGACAGCTTAAAATAGATCCCAAATAAAGCCTGAGGAGCTTCAAATGCAAAGAGAGTGAAAACTTGGATCAAGAAGAAACATGTATCTTCAAATTCCAGGTTCAGGGAGGAGAGCAGTGAGCAACGAAGACTCAGTTGTGGGTACTGCACCTATTGCTCCTCAGCCCTGGAGACGTTGGGGATCTTCTGTGGTCTCCATATGGGCCGCCAGAATGCTGGCTTAAAACAATAGACTGCCAGTTATTTCTCCAGCAAAGATGTATTTAGCAGAGAATGCAATTCAGGGCCTACAGCCATAAAAACTGTGTGCAAGTTTACGCAAAGCAAGAAAAGGAGAACCCTTTTATAGGGAGGAAAAGGAGGGTGGGAGGGCCACAGAAGACAGAAAGTCCATGGCATTTCATGGGCTAAGTTCTTGTCAGGAAAGAAGAGGAGTCTTTCTTCTTCCTGTTGGGCTTTGCTGTCTCTTCAGGGAGTGAGAGCTTCCCCTTCTGGTCTTCTGATTCTATTTAATTGAGGTTTCTGTTTATTAATTTTTTACAATAGAGATAGAAAAATCTTATTTTTAATAATTTATTTAGGAAATGCCAAACAAGTACCAATTCAGAGTTTTAGAATGAATTGAATTATCATAAAGATAGCCCAATAAAATTTAATTTTAAAAAATTAGTAGTTTTCCTCTCTACTGTCAAAAGTTAAAAATGCAAATGAACAGCATCAGCAAAAAATGTACTATGTAAACAAAAATGTTTAATATATAAGAATAAATATTTACAATAATGTGATATGCAAATAGACATACACTTAAGGACATGCCAAGTACCTTGATTAAAAGAGACAAACATACAACTTAACTTCCTTATAAGGTAATATATAGGTTTAATGAAATTCCAAGGAAGATCCTGATATTGTTTTTGCTTTGATGTTTTGGAAATTGACAAAGTGTTTCTAACATTTATATCTAAAAGAGCAGTTAACAATGGTGAAAAAATGATAAGGAAGACTAGTTTACTAAGCATTAAACTATAAAGTTACTATAAATAAACATTATAGAACTGAAGAAAGATTGATAAGTCAATTAATGTAATAGAATATAGAGCCATGAAACAGATCCTGACTATGTAGTATGTATATAATATAAACTCTTGATTTCAAAGGGAAGTCTCCTTGAGCTTTCCTAAAAGAACCATCCACATTCTCACTTTTTTCTTTTCAGCTTGTCCTCATTTTAGTCCATTGTTGCTGATTCCTAAATTCCTCTCTACATAAATACTCTGTATCTTTGGACTTTGCCTGTTTGGTTAAAGTTCCATCATCTTCCAAAAGTCTTTATGTCACTGTTCAATCAGTTTTTAGTTTTTAATCATATTTTATTTATTACATGTGTAAAATATTGTTTAATGCAGAAAAAGTTGACTTCTCAAAAGTGCTAAAATCCACTGTAAAGATAACTAATAATAAAATTTTATTGTTATAACCTTTCATATTTTTATATACTTAGGTATTATTTATATTAAACTTTCTATTTCAGAATGGTAGCATTGTGATATACCTAGTATTATAGAAGTTAATATTTCTTTACTCAGTAATATACCTTAAATATTTTAAATATTATTAAAAATACATTTTCATTCTCACTATCAATACATCATGGAAACATTATAATTAATTATATAAATGCATCACTGTTTGCTTGGACAGTCTCACTAAGTGTTTGATAATCTAAACCAGACTGTAGAAAACATCCTTGCAGTTTCCTTTTTCATACCTGTCAGCTCATTTTATTTAGATACATTTATTGGTGATGTAATCTGCATTTTAAAAAAACAAATTTAAGTCACATTGACAAAGGATCTTTGAAATGTCGACCATACCTACTTTTGTATTCCCTCCAGCAATTCATGAATGTGCCCACTTTCTCATGCTCCTGTCACTTTGATTGGCAATTAGATAGGTTAAAATTATCTTGTCAATGCCTTAATTATGATTATATAATTATTAAGACTGTTGAAATGTTTTATATATTCATTAAGCATATGTTTGATATGCAGGCTACCATTGGCATTGATTTCCTTGTAAGCTGTAGCTGATGTTTAAATTATTTGACATAGAATTTTGGGTAGTTTTTAAAAAAATAGTTTGGTTAAATGGTTTCTTTGTGTTGAAATCAAACTAATTGAATGTTTTGGCTAAATTTCAGTTATTTTTTCTCTCTTTGTCTTGGGATATTAGTGCTTGGAATTTATTGTGATTCTCTTAATACTACAATTAATAATTGTCTTTTAGTTAAATAATTATATATGTGTATGATATATATTTATTTATTTATTTATCTGTTGTAATATCACCTTCCAGTGATGATATCCAGTGTTGTAATATGACTTTCCCCACTTTCTTCCCATCTGTCTTCTGGGATTTGTGGTATTTGTTAGTTATGGAGTGATGATGTAAGATTTTGGGAAATAACGCACTATTTATTGTACCTAAATTACTCTACTTTAGTTCTCAGGTTACACTGAGTCAGTCACATCTTCCCCATATCTTCTTTAGTTATTCTCTGGAGTTTGTAGTATCTGTTCGTAGTGGTGGTGAGTTTGTGAGAAACACAGCATAGAATGCCAAAGAGCAGAAGTAGTGTATTGTGTATCTTTCATGTGCTCATGGGATTTGAACCACACTGCTATCAATCTGTTAGTTCATAGAGGTCACGGGACTTGGGGGTCACTGGGCAGACGATGGGACATGTAGGAAATATCTTCTCTGCCTTTTTGCAATCAATCAGTAGTCCATGAAGCAAAGCTACAGCCTGATATGTGCTAAAGCCTGAATAAGATTCTCAGCTCAGCAAAATTAGGAATTAGGTTATCTTTTCATATTTTTTAATATGTTTGCATATTTAGTCTCTTTCTGTATCTTTGTGGATACTATGTGTATCCTGATACCCAGTTACAATTTCATATCAAATGCCTCAAATCGAAATTTTAATTTTAATGTACATTTTATAAAATTGTAACAGTTAATTAAATTATTTTAATATTCTTAAATAGAAATCCTATATATCTCTGATGCAGCAAAATTGAAATCACTTAATCTAGGATGCTGAATAATAGTACTAATTCTGTGTTATATGTGAAAAAGACTTTCATTATTTTTAAATATGTGTGTATATATATGTATATGTATACATAAAGAGAGAGGGGAAAAAGAGAGAGAGAGACCAAGACCACCAAATCGTCACTACTGAATTTCAGTCAGTCAGCACATACATGCTGGATGCCCAATATGCAACAGGCACTATTTAAAGTTTTTTAGATCAATAATTAAAAAAAAAAAAACCACTAAAACAGACAAAATGCCTGCCTTTGAGGAGACTTTGTGGAGGGAGGCAGATGAAAAAATAAATAAGAATAATTAATAGGTTAGATGATGATATATGTTCTAGAGGGAAAAAAGTCAGGTAAATAAAAGGCTTTGGCTGGTGGAGAAGAGGGATGTTACAGTGGTAACTGATAGAATTTGAACAAAGCACTGTAGATACCTGGGGGAAGGGTGTTGCAGAAGAAAGAAAACACAAGTACAAAAACTCTTGGATAGGAGCATGCCCAGTGTGTGTTGGAGGAACAAGCAGGGAGTAACTGGAGTGAATGAGTGAGGGGAAGAGCAGTTGGAAAATACAAAATGAAGCCAGAGATGTGTTGGTGGGTAGGAAGAGAGGGGGCAAGTTCCATAGTCTCAGCGCCTTTACCAACGGCTGACAGGATGTAACTTTCCAGATGCCTTTGGCCTTTACTTGGGGTGATGTTGGAAGGTACAGGGGAGTTTTGAACAAAGGAATGACTTTACCTTTCTTCCGTTTCAAGGTCTGGGACAGGGGACAACAATGATGGAAGCATAAAAATCACGTGTAGCTATTGTACTCCGGCTGTGCAAACAATAATGATGACTTGCACCAGAAGAGAGGAGGATGTGATTAAAAAAAGAACACAGAGTCTCTCTCTCTCTCTCACACACACACACACACACACAGGAAAAGAATGAGGAGAGAAAATGAACAAGCACTTGGAAAATATGAAATTGCCCACAAATAAGACACACTGAAAATTCACTCTTAGCCTTTTTCTATTATCCTAACCTTCAAAAAGGGAACAGATTAGTCACTCAGAAAGGAGAAAAATAAAAGGAAACATACATGATTTTAACACATAAATAACATTTTAGTTTATTTTTATTATTTTGACATTATATACTAATCTTGCAAATAACTATTGTCAGTTTGTGTTTTCTTTTATATGAATTACATAGAGAAGTGCTTTTTTTTTAGTGCCATAGTTAGGAATTTGAGGTCCATGTGAAATCAATACTAAAAATGCAAAGATTTCTATCAGTGACTTATACCTTTCAAGTGAATTTGATTCTACGAGTGTTCACTGAACCTCTCTAAGTTCAGGGGTGATGTAGTACACTGAGTCAGCCTCCAAAATAAAGCTAGGGACTGCAGGAGATGCTGTTGGTGCTTTGCCCCATAACCTCACATTCACCTGCAGCCGTGCTGAACAGGCCCCGGGCCCATTTATTTACTTCCCACCTCAAGGGCTCACAGCTGCATCTTCCTGAGGTTTCCTTCCCGAGAGCTCTTCTTAGATGCCACAGATTACTAGGCTTCAGTGTGAAGAAACTAGTGCCCCTGGGGACAGATGGAGGTAAGAGGATGAATAGCTCGGCATCCCTGCCCCTGACCCAAGTGGGTCAATTGTGAAGCATGTTTTATGCGGTTCCTCACAGGGTCCTCAGTGGGCCCTGGTCCTAACTGCTCATAGTGCACCCATAACACACCCTCTACTGGCTTTCTCTCTTCTTTCTTTCACTTCTCCTTCTCCCTTGTGTGTGCTTTCTGGGTTCATCTCCCAAGTAAACGACCTTCAAAGTCTTTGTCTCAGTGTGTATTTAGGAGGACCCACGTCAAGCCAGGTGGAGACCCTTGAATCAAGTTTCTCATGTCTGGTTGACAAAGCAGGAGACCCAGCAACGTTCCACAGGAATTAGGCAAAGGTTAGGAATGGCCCTTTTGGCTTAACTTGGCCCCTATTCGGCCTTATGGATGTCATTTCATTCAGCATAAGAGACACAAAGAGTCTTAAAGAGCTAGTGAGATCTGTATGTCCACCTACCAAATGCACTTAGTGTTAACATTTATTTTACAAGTTGTGAATCTAGTGCTGCTTCCATAATTAATCATTTTTGTCAATAGTTGCAAGTGAATCTAGCCATGAAATACAGAATGAACAGGGAGATGAAAATTTATGAGCACACTAAGGAAATACAATGATCACTTTTATCAATACCAGAGAAGCAAGAATACAGCTGCTTGGAGCCTGGGCCAGATTAGATAAAAAGGGAGACTTTGCCGGAAGACTAAGTGTTTCTCCCACCCAGAGTAAAGCTGGGGAGAATTTAAAGTGCCACAGTTATTTGAAAGACACAACTGGATTCCCACTTTAACTGAATTCTGGTGACATCACATCCTGTAAGCCATTGGTAAAGATCAAATCCTAAAAGTGATCTGAAATTGGCAAGAAAAGAATGTAGAAAAGACAAAACTAAGACCCCTAATTCTATATTAACTTTTGATATTAATGTACTTTGGGGATATAACAAAGGCTTCCGGTTTGAGAAAGTTGAGACATAAAGACTATGAGTGAGCAAAATATTTGGTGGTCCTTTTCTTTCCCTCTTCTGGCATACTCTGAGCCTTAGGAACAGAAATATCCATGATGTGGAGCATCCTTTTTTATTTTTTCTGTTATATGAAGAATCAGAAAGACTCTATTTGTTTAGAGGTCTGAGAAGTCCTAAGAGAGAGCACATTCCTGTGCTATGAGAAGAGTTTCAGATAAATCA
The DNA here is from genome assembly GCF_036321535.1 of Camelus dromedarius. NCBI lineage: Eukaryota > Metazoa > Chordata > Mammalia > Artiodactyla > Camelidae > Camelus > Camelus dromedarius. The sequence goes on along the minus strand of NC_087439.1, from coordinate 61,787,760 downwards.
GATAACAGAGAAAGACACGAGAGGGACTTTAAAGTCAGAGGCCCTTTATCATTTTTTTGCAATGATAGTAAAAGTGAAATGTTGTTGATCAAAGCAGCATGAACCAAATTAAGGTAATATTATATAAAAGCTAATAAACTTGTAAAATAGATGAAAATTGGAGTAAATGCATGATCATGTCTTTTCTCCATGATTGGTATGAAATAGATTAATTCCACGAAATAAACATTTACAGTGTGTCAGTTCTCAGATGGGTGTGTAGGTGTGGGCAAGAGGCAGAGAGACAAACAGAAATGAAATGCATCTCTTTCCTTGAGGAATTTAATGTTTAGTGGTTGAAAATGATACGTAAACAGTTATTTCAGTACAGTGTGAAAAGGGCACTGTGTCCTTTATAGAGTTAGAGCCAAAGGAGTGACATGATCTGATTTATATTTTTAAAGAATTACTCTTGCTATTATTGTCAAAAATACCCTGAAAGGAGGCAAAGAGACAACAAGCCAACCCGAAGACTTCTGTGGGCTTAGAATAAGATGATGGTAATGGAGGTGATGAAAATAGTTTTATTTATTCATTCATCACGCGTGCATGCATTCCTTCATTTATATACACATAGGTGCTGGCTTACTGAAAATAATACAATACAGTCATCCAGGGGGATTGGCTCAGGACCCCCTATCCACCCCTCCAGGATACCAAAGTACTCAAATGCTCAAATCCCTTATATAAAATGACATAGTGTGTGTGTGTGTGTGTGTGTGTGTGTGTGTGTGTGTGTGTATCTCCTATGCATATTCTCCTGTATACTTTAAAAACATCTCTAGATTACTTATAATACCTAATACAATGTAAATGCTATGTAAATAATTATCAGCCTGTGGAAAATTCAAGTTTTATTTTGTGGAACTTTCTGGAAATTTTTTTGCAGGTACTTTTGATCTACCTTTGGTCGAACCTGTAGATGTGGAACACACAGATATGGCCAACTGTATATACTTCACCCAGGTTCCCTAACTGTTCAGATTTTACTGTATTTGCTTTATCTTTTTCTCTCTTCCTGAATATACACATGCATATGTTTTCCTGGGACGTTTGAGAATAAAGTGTGGTATGATATCCTTTTAACTATAAATACTTCAGTATTTAATATCTAAAAACAAGAGCATACTTTTAAACAACTATAGAAAAATTATCTAAATCAGTAAATTTGCATTGATACACTGATGTGATCTATAGACCTTATTTAAATTTGACCAAATGCTCCAATGACACCTTTATAACAGAAGAAAATCTGGGATCATTTGTTACATTCAGTTATCTCTTTGGTTCCCTTTAATCTGGAATAGTTCGTCAGTCTATCTTTGTGTCTCATAATACTGACATTTTGAAAGAGTACAGACCAATTTTTATAGAATGTCGCTCAATTTGGGTTTGTCTGATATTTCTTCTTGATGAGATTCAGCTTATGAAACTTTAACAAAATACCTCAGGAGTGATGATCTTTTCAGGGAATTGTATCAGGAGGCATATGTTGATCTATTTTATTATTAGTGATGTTAACTTTGATTGCTTGGTTATGGTGGACCCTGCTAAATCTTTGCACTATCGAGCTAATATTTCACTTTGTAATTAATAAATATGCTGTTATTTTGAGATGATGTAAATATCCTTTGTCCTCTCAAAATTTCACCTACTCATTTTATTTAGCATTCATTGATAATCCTCATCTTCATCTACTATTATTAAAATGACTGTCAACGGTGATCTTCTAATTCCATCATTTCTTCCTCATTTATTAGTTGATTTTCTACTGAAAGGAAGAGCTTTCCTTTCTCCCTCATTTTTTATTTATATTAAAGTGGATTAATGTATTTCTACTTATTCAGTAAGTTATAGTCCTTTATGTTATTACTTTAATACTCATATTGTTCCATTCCTGGTTAATGAAATCTCCTTCAAGATGACCACAGTGTCATTTTGACATGCCCCCATAAAACTTTGAATGCTTCCCTCACTTCTAGCACGAGATACCTCAGTCTCATCTTGTCCTTTTTTTGTGCTAAGTCTGGAATCGGCCATTTCTCCAAGAAGCCTTGGTTCTTTCCAGTGAAGAGTGTTATTTGAGGTCAAAATCTGGGTTTCACATGTTCTGTTCACTGCAAGGGAGTCATTGCTTCTAGTCTCTCTCAGCGAATAGAACTATAAATAGATACAAAAATGAATATATTCACACACACACACACACACACACACACACACCGCACACCCCTCTATCTATTTACACAGCTAACTAGCTATATTCAAATCTATGGATTCATACTGATATCTCTAATTCTAATCCAATAACAGAATTCAGTCTGTTTTCTCTTTTTCCATATTTAAAAGTCTCCTCTTTGTTAATGACAAACATAGCTCCCAGTATCTCCAATAAATTTACTTATATGGTCAGTCAATCTTACATTGTACAGAAAGCAGTTTCCGTATTAACTAACCCAGGTCTCTAATAAAGGAAGCCCATTAACTAGCACTCAGTAGTTATATAGAGTTCTTTTTGCTTTAGCCTGAATAGTCCAACTGCTACTGTGTTCAGCAGTTGTTTGGGCTAGCTCGCCACTGTGTCCCTGTTAGTGTTATTCAAATATTACTTACTTAAAATACGTTGGGTCTTTTGTTTCTGTCAGTGTTCAATTTTAGGAATTAACACCCTTCCTTTTTTGTTTTACTTATTTTTTTTCTTTTTCTTTGACATTGTTAAACATTAACATTCTAAATATCAGAGCTACATTAAATTCTACTTACACTTATATTATTTCTTCCGTGTGTTTTCTTTGGATTTGGTTTCTTTTTTATATTCTAGATTTTAAGCAGAGTATTTAATTAATTCATTTAGGCATATTCTTTCATTTCGAGTAATAAAATGTTTAAGGCTATATAATTTCCTTTGATCACAGCTTCGTGTCTCATAGGTTCTGATATATATATATATTCTGATACACACATTTTCATCCTTTAGTAATACATTGTTTAACTTTGTATTTCAAAATTCACTCAAGAATTATTTAATAAAATACTTTTGTTATTTCCAGTCAAAATGACCTTTTCTCTTTTTTGTTTTCCATAATTTCTAGTTTTTTATATTGTGATAGTTTTAATTGTAATATTTATAATTATGAAACATTTTTGTGTCATAACATGATTAAATTTTATGATTGTCTCATGAGTGCTTGAGAAGATATATTAATTACAGGGTTTAAAATTCTCTACATACACAATATCTACCATATTGATCAGATTTTGTGGGACTTCTATATCCTGTCCTTGTGTCCACTTGAATTATCTTCTACTTCTTCTGATGTATTAACATTTCCTGTGGTTAATATGTTTCTTCCTGTGTCTCTTTGCATCTCTTACAGTTTTTGCTTGCAGAAGTGTTTGCTGTGTTACTTTGGTACAAGGATACTCATAATTGTAATATCTTTATTTTGAATTTAAGTTTTTACTATAAAAACAATATTTTTGCTACATTTAATGCACCTTAGTTTGAAGTCTATTGCATTTGATATTAGTGTTGCCTTTGCTGTATTTTTATTTTCAGAAACCTGGTATGACTTTGCCCATCTCTTTGTATTTAGCCTTTTTGAAACATTTTAAGTTTGTGTCTTGAATACATCTGGGTTTAGCTTTGTCAGCCAAATTGAGAATCACTTCCTCCTAATAGATGAGCTATCCATTCATTTACATTTATTGATAAGTGTGAAATGTCTGATTACAGCTCTGTCATATTTTTAAAAAATTCTTTTCAATTTTATTGAGCAATAATTGACATGCATCACTGGTCTAAGGTGAAGGCATATACAGTGATGGTTTGATTTACATATATTATGAAAGGATTACCACAGTTGGTTCAGCTAACATCCATCTATTCATACAGATGAATAAAAAAAGAAGAAAAGAAAAAAATTTTCCTTGTGTTAAGAACTTTTAGGATTTACATTCTTAACTTTCCTATATATCATAGAGTAATGTTAGCTAGTCTGGTCATCTGGTTGTACATTACATCCCTGGTACTTACTTATCTTATAACTACAAATTTGCAACTTTTAACCACCTTCCTCCTATTTCCTCTCCCCCAGTCCTCTGCCTCTGGTAACTGTAAGCCTGTTCTCTTTTTCTGTAAGTTTGTTTTGTTTTTTAATTAATTTATTTTTTATTTTTACAATCCACTTATAAGTGAGATCATACACTATTTGTCTTTCTTTGTATGACATTTCATTTCATTTAGCATAATGCCTTCAGCTTCCATCCATTTTGCCACAAATGGTAGGATTTCCTTTTATTAAAAAATGGCTGAATGATGTCCCATTGTATAGATGTACCACAACTTCTTTATTCATTCATCCATCAATGGACACATAGTTTGTTTCTGTCTTGGCTATTGTACATAATGCTGCTGTGAACAAGGGGGTATAACTATCTTTTTTAGTTGGTGTTTTTGATACTTTTGGATATATTCCCAGACGAGGAACTGCTGGATCATGTGGTAGTTCTACTTTTAATTTTTTGAGGATCCACCGTACTGTTTTCCATTGTGGCTGTAACAATTTACAGTCCCATCAACAGTGCACAAAGTTTCCCTTTTCTTCACATCCACACCAGCATTTGGTAACTCTTGTCTTTTTGATGATGGCCATTCTAACAGGGATATCATTTTGGTTTAATTTGCATTTACCTAATGATTAATGATGTTGAGCATCTTTTCATGTACCTATAGGCCTTTCGTATGTATTTTTTTGAGAAATATGTATTTAGATCTGTCATATTATTTAACATAATCATTGCATGTATATTATATTTGCTATATTTCATTTGTATATAAGATGATTTTTTTGGCTCTTTTAAAAAATTATTTTGGTGCTTAGGAAAGTCTTTTTGTTGTATGTTTTTTATTTATTTCTTTTTTAATTCTTTTATCTCCCTACTTTCTATTTTTAATGTGTTACTATGTTGTTTGCAATTCTGAATGACATATTTTTAATTCCAACCTATTGCGTACATAATGATAACTTCTCTCTTTCCTCTCCTTTCTCCTCTCATTTTTAGTTGTATTCTGTCTACTTTTTCAGAACATACAACACACATGTAAGTATATTTCATAAAACAAATTTAGTCTACCTCAACTTCATCTTAGTTTTGATCTTAAATCTATGATTAAATATGTCAAAGGTATATCATTAGTTCTGTTGCTGAAATTTCCCAGTTCATCATTTGGTTAAATTCTGTGAGGCATGTGAACTGTTTTTCAATAGCACTCATCCTTGAAAAAACAACTTAACCAACTGTGAAATCTTCAGTTAACATTTTCTCTCCTTAAATTATGTTGAAATGCTATTTCACTCAGCATTATTTTATATGTAGTTTTTTACAAGTCTGCAAACTAACTGTCTTGCCCTTGTTATCTGTCTGTCTGTCTATCTACTGGCTAGAATCTATACAAACTTCTTTATTTGTAAAATTTAGTATTTTTACTATGATATCATTTGAATTGAATATTACTGATCAGTTTTTTCTGTTATCCAGTGAGCCCTTTCAGTATCTAGATTCAGGACTTCTTTTATTTCTGGAAAATTACCTTGGATTATCCTTTAAAAAATTGTTCTTTTCCATTGTTTCAATTATTTTCCTTAGAAACCAATTATAATAAGTTGGATGTCCTTTGCCTAGCTTCCATTTTAACCGTTTTGTTTCTGACATTTTTTGTTTCTTTTCTAATCTCATTTTCACTTTCTTTATTGTTTTCTTACTCTTTTAATGCATCTTAATATGTTTTCATTTAAATTCATTCTTCCTTGAGCACCTTATAATTTAGTTTTCATTTTTTATGTGATTTAGTCTTTTTAATTTTTTTTTTCTCTTCTTAATTTTTTGAATTTCTGGCTCAAGATTTTGTTTGTTTGCTTTCCACACATTTCAAAATGCTTGTTAGAGAATAATTAATTTAGTTTGAAGTGTTGTGCTACAATTTTCTTTTTCTTCACTGTTGGTTTTTGTGGGTTTGTCTTTATACGTTAGACACCCACTTCTGAGCAAGAACTGTGAGTGACATCTCCGTTTGAGGGTCTTGGGATCACTTCATGAATGGTAATATTTAAGTTAGGGAACACCTCAGTTTAATAGCTCCAACACTTGTATAGCTGACACCTTATTTTCCAGAGAGCTGAGCCTCATAGACCCTGGATTCTGTAGTTCACCTTTAGCTAGACCATCCTGTGAAGTGTACTTTAGAGATAAATTCTCTTCTTAGAGAATATTAAGAGTTTATAAACCCAAATGTCCAGTTCACAAGGACATTGGACTGAGCCACCTGCCAATATTCCTTTCCCTAGGAGCACTCACTCCCTAAAGGGAGTGCTATGGTCTGAATGTTTGTGTCCCCGCCAAATTCCCTCCTGTGTTGAAATCTTGACCACCCAAGTAAGGGTGTTATTAGATGGAGCCTTTGGGAAGCAAATTGATCATGAGAGTGGAGCCCTCATGAACGGGATTAGTGCCCTTATAAAAAAGACTCCAGAATTCTCTAGCCTCTTGCAGCGTGTGAGGGCACAAGAAGTCTGCAGACCAGAAGAAGACTCTTATACAACCATGCTGGCACCCTGGTCTCAGATTCCAGCCCCAGAACTGTGAGAGAGAAACTTCTGTTGCTTATCAGCTACCCAGTCTGTGGTATTTTGTTATGGCATCCCAAACAGACTGAGATAGGGAGTTAGTGGATTGTGGTTCTGCAGTTTTAATTCCTTCCTTCTAGCAATTTGTTGTAAATTTCCTTTTTTTTGCATTTTCTATTTTTTTCTAAAATATTAGGTATTGAATGGATAGCTGCAAGACAAAATATTGTAGTGGAAGTTGGAGGAAAAGTCTGGCCATTTAGACCATGAAGTTAAAACCGTTCACTTAACCTGGTTGCCGCAGTGGTCTATGTTCATATAACCAGATTTTATACCTGAAGGGTTATTCATCTGAAGGAATAAGGCAGTGGCCTAGTTTCTTAGGTACTTGATGTTATCCATGTTATCAGAGGAAGAACTGAGATGTTTTACTAAGTCCCTTTGAAAATTAGAAAGCAGTTTAGGCAGTCCATGTATGTATAGTACAAAATACTGCACACACACACAGATTCCCTTATTCTCATTACAGTAAATCAAAGTTCTAGATGTATATACTGCTTATCTGAACACAAATTTCTCCTATCCTCCTCTGCTTTTTAGTGCCTAATTCCATGTAGAGTATGATTTATGATATATTATTGTCCTGCTTTCTGAGCAGAAGATGTGTTGAATTACTTCCCCAGGATCTTGTCTTCTGTCTCTTCTTTATCATGTCAATATTTTCCTGATGTTTTATATCAAAAATGAAATAAGAAGAAAATAATCATAGTAACAGTCCTTACATATGTATACTTTTTAATTTATAAAGCACTAAAACAAAAACCCTAGAAACTGCTCTAAATATTCTACAATTCTCTAGTAATAAAATAATTGTGAAAAATGCTGTAAACATCATCTCAGTCATTTCCGTTCACAAAGCACCACTGCCTTTCGTCGTCTCCCTGCCAGCAAGCTAGTTTCTCCCCGTCAGCAGCAGGTGCCTGCTGAGGCTCTCTGAGGTCACAGCTACCCCTGTACAACTTGGTACATGGCTCTCAAGAAAGAAACAAACAGCTCTTATCCATTACTCCCCACTGGTGAAATCTAACGAGAATTTAGTAGTTCAGACATTTTCTAAAGTGCAAATACACTCTGAGCAATCTGAAAAAGCTTGCCTCAGATGACTAGAAAATAACAGCTAAGAGATTAAATGGAGCTTTGCTGTGCTAAAAGTAGTCTTGATTTTGATCATTTGAGCAGACACTTTCCCCCTTTTCCTCCCAATATTTGGCTTGTTTGATCTGGATTATATGTACTGGGCATGAGCTGTGGGTAGCCCTCATTTTCTTTCTTTTTTCTTTCGTGGGGGTAGGTAATTAGGTTTGTTTATTTGTTTGTTTATTTTTTAGAGGAGGTAGCTAAGCATGTGCTCTACTGCTTGAGCTACACCCTCTCATTGATCTGGATTATATGAATGATAGCCTTACCTCCTTACCCAGACTAGATGAGTTAAAGATGTTTTTTTTTTCCTAACTCCTCTTATGCTCTCTGATTTGCAATAATCTTTCAAGTTTTGTTTCAGAAATGACAATACTATTTTAGAGAAAATCATTTATATATGAAAAATACATTATTATTCTGGTTATACATATATTTAATTGTAGATGTATTCCTTTTCCCAGTTGGTGATAGAAGTTTATATTGATGTAAATTATGAACTTTGAAACACATACTTAAAATAAATATTTTCTATTCACATAGTTTTATTTTTTTAAGATGTCTCAAAACCAAATTTTGCTGTTAGATATTCAGTGGGCTTTATGCCAGGTAGCTAGAGACCAGCAAGCTGCCTCACAGCCATTGTGAGTTTACTGTGAGGAATCTGGAGGGAGCCCTTGGGGACTCTTGAGGGTCAGAATCCCAGGAGGGCAAGACTAGACCAAAATGTAACTAATTTTTGAGGGGAAGTTGTATAAGATACCTCAAATTACAAGGCAAAAGGAAAAAAGAAAATTTTTTTTAAATCATGCTTTGTTATATAATTTGTAGAAACATGGTTTGAAAAATACACAAAGAAATGCAAGATACGTTCTGTATTAAGAAACAGAGTTGATGGAAGGAAGAATATATAAAAGTGAGATTTTATTTGTATGTGAAGTCGACCCTTAAACAACACAGGTTTAAAATGCATAGGTCCATTTATATGTGGATTTTTTTCAATGAATACGTTAGAAAAAAATTTGGAGATTTGTGACAATTTGAAGAAACTCGCAGGTGAACCACATAGCCTAAAAATATCAAAAACATTAAGAAAAAGTTAAGTATGTCATAAATGCATGAAATATTTGTACATATACACATAACATACAAAATGTGCATTAATCAACTGTTCATGTCATCAGTAAGGCTTCTGGTCAACAGGCTATTAGTAGTTAAGTTTCTGGGGAGTCAAAAGTTATACCTGCATTTTTGACTGTACAGAGTGGGGGAGTCAATTATATTTCAGATAGAATTCTTTATTTTTGAAGAGCATCAGCAAAGTGAAAATACCTCTTATTTTCACATTCCATGTTATCCAAACTTGACCAATTAAATTACTATATTTTTTTCTCTTTCAGTAAAAGCCTTTATTTTAAAGTGGCTTTATTTCTATGCCTTTGGAGACAGTCAACATGACTGGCTTAGCCCTACTAAAGGGTCTGTTAGAAACACCCAGCAGTGAGCCCCAGATGGTAGGAAGAGGTGAGAACTAAAACCAGAAAGGTTTGTCTTTTGTCTTCCTTAGCGACAGGATGGTGGTCTCAGTCAGCAAGACCAAGAGGTAAAGGAAATTCTAGTCCTTGTTTTTCAGTTTCACTGTGCTTAAGAATCATCTGATGAGGTTGTATTTGAACACAGAGTCCTGGACTCAGCTCAAAAAAATTCTAATTGAGTTTATCTTGAAGACCCAAGGAATGTGAAGTATAACAGGTATCCCAAGATGTTCTGATGAAGGTGATTCTCTGAGCACCCTTGAGAAACAGTCTTGGTCCTTCCTGCATCAGCACCAGTATCTAAGTGGGCTGATCTGAGGAACTCAGGTACCACACAGCAGTGGAGCTTCAACTCACCACATTCTTGTCCAAGCACTTGATGTAATCCACATTGCTTAAGTAACTGACATTATCCAGGAAATCAGAAGAGAATTTGGACTCTTCTTAAGTTCCATAGAAAATTAGAAAACAGTGTACATACTCTATAGAGGAACACATGTAAGAGTTTTTTTTATTTATATATATATGTATGTTATATATATATGTTATATATATGTTTTTATATATATGTTTATGCATATTATGTAATGTCAACCTCAGAAATCAAATAGCAATTTATTTTACCAGCAAAATGGGTTTATTCGGGAATAGAACATTGCAATTTCAGACAAGCAAGCTATAGTGAAACACAGGCAAATCTGAAGAGACAAAGGGAAAGTCAAGTTTTAGGAGGAAACTGGGAAGGGTAGTTTTGAATCAGAGTTCACTGGAGAAGAACAAGGGCCCAAGGTTGCAGTGATTTCTTATTGGCTGCACGTGGTGGTTAGTCCATTGTTGCTGGGGCACGGAGGGTTCTTCCTTCCTTTTCTTGAAAGAAGGAGGTGAAATTCCCATGTGAAACATGTCCTCCCTTGTACCCAAAGCAAAATAACATTCTTTTCATCATGGATAAGAAGTTGACACTGAGGTGATTTGTACAAATGATTCTATACAAACAGACCTTGTTGAAATAATTCTTATCTTCCTTCTTCCTGCTGGTTATGCAGGCTGCAGTGGGTGGTACCACAGGTGGTATGTGAGATCTCTCTTTGCAGGGTTTCCTTACTTCATGTTAAATTAGGCTTTCCTTTATTAATATTTTTTCATTAAACACATACATTTTGCCTCCTTCTCATTACAACAAATCAGAATTCTAGATCTGTGTGTTGAATATGTGAACATGTGTTATCCTCCTAGAAAAAGGAAGAATGACCCTGAAGGCAGGGCTGTCCCCTCCTGAGTTCCAGAGGGCAGGGCCACCTCCTTAGTTATTTCTGTAATAATGTCTTATTTAGTCTATCCATATATAGTCTACATGATATACTTTTCCCAAGTGCATTCTGATTTTGTGTATTTATACTTCCTTCTAATCCCACCCCTCTCTAGTTTAAGTCATTTTAACACTGTGAACAGCTTCACAGTGTTCTCAGGAAAAGTAAAAAATCTCTCAATATGACCTGAAAGACCTCAAATGACCTGGCTTCTGCCTACGTCCCCAACCTCATCTTACATCCTCCTCCTCCTCCATCTCTCTGCCCCAATCCAGATGATCTTCCCACAGTCCCCATACTCACCAGGTACATCCTCTGCAGGGCCTTTGCATAGGTGGTTCTCTCGATACTTACAATGGTCTTCCTACCTTTCTTTGCCGAGTTAACACCTACTAATCCTTTATATCTCAACACTAAAATCACTCATTCAGGGAAGCCTGACAGTGTGACATTTCAGTGTCATAGTCACTCTTTGAGCTGCAAATTCTTTTTCACCCAACACTGTAAGCTCCGTAAAGGCAAGGAATGTGTTTTGTGCCCACATTTGTATCTTCACAGATGGGCACTTAACTCCGAGTAGGAAACCAATGAATATTTTTGAATAGATGCATGCATACATGAATGAATGAATGAATTTAAAATCTCAAAGAGAATTTGGTTTTGGATTGTTACTACTATCTGCTTTAATTCTGACTATCTGGCTTTGTTTAATAATAATTTTAAAAACCCATATAAATATTTAATGAATGAACTGGTTAATTTTAATCCTGTCTAATATTCACCATAAAGAAGCAAACTTACTTACATAGAATAAAGCAGTGAATGTAAAAGTCATTTCCTGAAAATGGCACAAGGGTTCAACCCTTGGGATGCACTTGAAGTTTGAAAGTCTGCATTGCTAAATTCTGCCCCCTGCTTCTTTTCCCCATCTCTGTCACCAGACCATTTCTTCCCCCGAGTTATTAAATGAAATTATTTCCCCACCAAGATCATATGGGCTTTGAAAAGAAAAAAAAAATTAACCTGCAAAAAGATTACAGGGTATGAGCCAAATCATGACAGTCACTGGTAGAACACTATTACTCATTTTCACGCTAAAATATTATTGTTGAGTACTCAGAACACAGAAGGATGAGCTATGTTGGAAAGTTGGGGCTGCTTATTTCCCTGAATGACTGTACTTTTTGAAACATACAAACACAAGCCAGTGTCTCATCCTTTAATATTGATGACACAATGTTTTATTATGTTTTAATTTAGCTCTAAGAATATGTCTGCACTTCAGCATTACCTCTCCTGTGGCCACCACCCGGAAGTTACCCTCGCAAGGACCATGTGCAGTACTGTTTTGCTAATGCTAGTGTTTTGCATGCCAGTCTCTTACTCAGCGCATTGTGGGTTTTTTTTTTCTCTCTGAAAATATTTTATAGCAAAGAAATAATATCTCAAAAAGAAAAGACATTTATCAACCTATGGGTAGAAAAAGGGAAACCAATAAGAATTGCCAAGAAAAGCTTTTACATGAGGTATAACTTTTGTTATGTGCAGAAGCACATTCTGTGAGTGATGAAATGGCCAACTGAAAGAGTGCTAACAGCTTTTAGAGAGTAAAGTTGTATCAAGCTCATTGGCTTTTTTTTTTTTTTTTTTTTGCTATTTTCTCCCCAACTCATTCACTTCAAAGTTTATATTTACTCTTCCCTGTGGTTGCTAACTTTCATTTTGCTTTTCTAAATGGTGTAGTATATCTGCTGTAACATTCTAATTAGGGCTTTTCCAGTGGTACTTAGAATAGTGTAAAATCTCAAGATAGAACTTTCCTTGCACCTGGAGAGTAGATGACCCTACGAGGGGAAGTTGAGATAGATGCGGTTTAATACAGTCAGCAAGAATCCTGATGTCCCCATGGGGGATCTGCCTTCCAGAACCTGTGAGACAACATCTCTGAGGCAGCCAGTGCGCATCACCATCGCTTTCCTTGGGGATCAGGCTCCAAGCAGCTGCGTCTCAGAGGGGTTTTAGCCTATGTCGTTAGATGTATTTGATAAATTTTGCTCAAGAGGCAGACTTAATATGAACATTTTCCAGTTTAGTGAAAAATAGATTTCCCTTTTATCCTATATGATTTGTAATACGGCATATTGACATGGAATGGAACATACTTAAGTGTTGTATTTAAACACATGATGAATATGCTGTATAAGCTCTATTCATGTCAATAAAAACAGTGATTTTCTTTTTTTTAAATTATTGTGGAATCATTTTTATTGATGGGACTATTTTTACTTGGAGTAGGCAAGGGCAGCCCATTTTAAAAGCTTCTTAAAACATAAACATTAGCACTTTTCTTCATAGTGCTTCCTAAGTGCTTGATAAAGTAAATTGAATTAACTGGTCCAAATGAGCTAGACTGGACAAGGAGTTTGGTGACCAGTGCTTAGCCATCAGGTCACCTTTGAAGCAGAAGTGGACTCTAGAAGTCTTAAGACCTTTGTTGTAGTCACATTGCTGTTGACTTTTTCTGGTTTAACTCAAAGTGTGGCAGATAATTAGGAAGGGAAGGAGACTTACTGTCCTTGGGGCACAATTAATTCGTTTCCAGATACTTCTGACTTGCCTGCATCAACCACAGACTTCAGTACTGACTGCAGTGTTGCTTACATATGAACCAGAGACAAGTTCTCATCCATTTCTTCTGGACTTAGTTTTGGAGAAGCTTTGCCTTTTTGTACCATGTATTATAATAACAGGAGTATGATTCAATGAAAAAGAGAGGTGGTTTTAATAGTAAGCTAAAAAATCTTCCCTCCCAATTTTAACTGTACTTTGGCTTCATCTGTGTATGCTGATATCCAAACTGATGCAGGAAAAACGAATGTGGGGCGTGAGGAGGGCCACGTCCCAGGCTTCGGTTGAGCCCCTGGGATGTGCCCCGCCAAGTGTGGGTCCTTGGCTTCGCGCAGGAAAAAATTCAAGAGCGAGCCACAGTTGAGTAAAGGTAGAATACTCAGAGAGATACATTGAAAGGCAAGAGAAAGGCCATGAGGTGTGGGGGTTGGGTGCTCAGATTAGAGTAAAATGTATGTACACACCCCATAGACAGAGCATGCACCACCCCTGAAAAGGGAGAGAGAGAGGGCTGTGGCCTCGAGGCACCTTGTTGCCCCTTTTTATGGGCTTGGTGGTTTCATATGCTAACAAGTGGAAGGACCAGCCTAACTAGCCTGGGGAAAGGGCTGGGATTCCCAGGAAGTTGGCCATTTCCCATTCTTTGACCTTTTGTGGCTAGCCTTGGGACTGTCATGGGGCCTATGGGCATGTTATTCACCATGTTAACATATTACAATGGGTGTGTAATGAAGCTCGAGATCTACTAGAAGTCAAATCTCCCACCATCTTGAGCCTCAAGGCCTGCTGGGGGTTGAGTCTTTCACCGTTTTGATGTTAATTGCTATAGTATTCCTTGAATGGCTATGCCCTGCCCCCTTCCTGTCTCACAATTGCCATACAAAGCTGACTTTTTCTCTTATAGTTCCCCTTTGCTTGCTCCTTACAGGAAAGTTCCATTTAAAAACAAACAAACCAAAAAAACAAAAAAAAAAAAACCAAAAAAAACCCAAAACCATGATCACAAGATGAATTTTAAAAAAAGAAATAAAAAAGGAAAACTTCATAAGTTAGCTAATTTTCTATAAAATGCCTTTCATACCTCAGCAATGTGGTTGAGGCACGCTGCTGGAAGACAGGCAAAAACCAAAAGTGTCTTCTGTGAAAATGACAAAATCTGCCTACATTCAACACTGTGTGGGCCCTCACGTCTTCCTGTTTGAGACCACAACTCAAATGTTCCAGAGTTCAAATGGGACCCCCAAAAAAGTGATTTAAGACTGGAAAACTGGAGACTCTGAAGAAAAGTTAAAGAAAAATTAGATTATTTTACCTGAAGGAGAAAGACTTCAGGAGAATACAATTCAAGCATGGTTTGAAATACTGTGTAAAATGTGGAAGGCAACTATACCGTTTGAACCAGGGATTCAGATTAGTCCCAGCTGAGCTAAAATTAAGTTTAGTTTTAATTTTATCCCAGGAGGAATTTATAATTCATATGAAATCTTCTTAACTAGACTATACTAAACGGAAATGAAAACTAGATATTCTTTAGTTATAATTACAAATTGACCAGAAACGCTCTTTGATTAATGCTGCTTAGTGCATTGTAGAATGAGAAAGGATGTGACTCTGTGTTCAGTATTTACTGCATGCCAGACCCTTTAAAGCAGGAGTCGGCCCTCTAGAACTGCTGTGACCTCTGTGTAGTCACACTGCTTTTAACTTCCCCTTGGTTTAACCCAGAGCTTAGCAGAGAAATACAAAGCAAGAGAGAAACCTTATTCCTGAGACACAACCAGCTCACTTCCAGATAATTCATTCCCAGAAGACTGACTTGAGGCACTAGCCATTGACCTCAATGCTGATTGCAATACTGCATATGAATTTTCAAGAGTCAAGGTCCAGGTTGTCTCAGGTTTGCTTATGTAATGATCACAGCAATACAAGTGATGAAATGGAAGCCCAGAGAAGTAACCTGACCAGATTTACACAGCCAAGCAAGGCAAGCTGAGACTCTCAGTCTGTGGATGTCAAAGCGTATGGTCTTCCCATCATTCCACACATCATTCCTTTTCAGACTTTGAGATGTATTTATCCATGTCACTAGCAATAGAGTCAAATGTTTTAGTTTTGTTTAAGGGGCTAAGTTAGAACTCAAAGGTTAATAATGAAACAGTGAAATAGCTGCTTCTCCTCCCCTTCTCATGTTTTATTTTAAAAACCTTTATCTCTTTATTGCTGAATACAAACTAATAATTAGAAAATCCATAGGGAATTCTTAGTCAAGGATTTATTTATATAATTGTGCCTATCAGAAGCTTTTTAAAGTGTTTCATAGAGCATTAAAGAGCACAAAAGAGAAAATATAAGAATTACATGTTTCCTTTGAAAAGCTTAATATATTTTTGAGGTCTAATAGAGTCTATTATTCATTAATTATTTAATTATTAACTAAATCCATGGGAAAGAGACCATCTGGTTTTCCGTTTCTATACTTTTTTGATGAGCATGCCCTGCTTTGATGAACAGTCACCTTGGACTCCTCACAGACTCCACGTCTCTAAGTCAGGATGTGTGTTCCTCTGCTTATATCGATACATATCATTTCAGTCCAAAGAGATTTTTTTTTTGTTTATTGCAAATTTAAGGTGATTAAAACGATGTTTAATGTCAGTAATCTTACAGTTCTAACTACAGTGTTTATTATCATGGAGAAATTAATATAAATATGTAGCAATTAGCAATGTTCTGCTGGGGAAGGCTGAAAATAATTTGTCCTAATCTAGAGATTTTCTGAGATCCATTGTATGTGTACACTGATTTCTTTGCCCTAACAATACCACTGTATGAAATAGCTCTAGGGCTTTATAAAGGTTAAAGAGATATTCACAGCAGGAGAGTGACAGAGCATATACATGAAACCTCCATTCTGCAGCCATTTAACTGGATTTTTCCCCATTAAATCACAGTAGCATAAAATTAGATACGTAAAACCACTTCATTACATTTATTTTTCAACTAGAGTTTATGTATTTTAGAAGTGCCTGGGAAAAGCTCTCCAAATTTCTTTTCTTGTACCCTAATATATTTGAAACCCTGTAAGAATTTCCAATTATATGTTGGTGATTTCCATTTTTGATTTATAATTTACATATAGAACTTTAAAAACATCCATTCTATGTAATAATCCTACTGAATGAGCAGGGTTGCTTTATCCATTAGCCCATCCTGCATTACTGAATGGATTACTTTTCTTAATTAACTTGGCACTTCTCAGTATATAAAGATGCAAACAATAATGATTTTTTTAAAAATTTGACTTTCAAGGCTTTATTCCACTTCCTTAATTTTAACCTGCCAAAAAATGCAACAAATGCCTTTGGAAAAAGTAATTACTTTTCTCCTTCTTTAACTTCTTCTTAATTAACTTTTAATCTATGCTATTACACAGGGAGCATCTCTTAATACTAAATGTGTCTAAAATGTAGGAGAAAGAGATTTAAATGATTTAGATAAACATCTGCCTAACACAGAGTCATAAAAATTACAAAATTAGGATATGGGTGGCTAAGTGCCAATAGCAGTTGCCAGCAAAAGAAAGATACTGCCTTCATTTTAAAAAAATCTCTTGCTTACAAACAAAGCAACTTAATAAATGCCTTCTAACCTAACATCCTTATTTTGGAGCACATTTCTTGGTTTATCCTGTATAAAATTCTAAAAACTTACGAATTAGAAGTTGTAGAAAAGCAATTATGCAATCCTTTATGAAAGACATGTTTAATAGAGAAACATCAATAAATTGGAAGAATTCAGTATGAAGGGAAGCACTATTGTTTTGTTTAGTTGGAGTGGATTCTGTCAATAGTAATTTAAAATAATCAGTTCAATGATATGATCCCTGGTTGTGTTCAGATAATTACTATACTTATGTCTAGTAATTTCCATCTATTAAATGGAGCACAGAGTGGCAAGACAGAAAGCTTTGACTCTTAACACCTCTTTTACTATGTGTGTATAATTTATCTTCTAATATCTGAAAGAACATGACAGTAACATCTCAATATGCAAAATAGAAACAGTCACACCATTCTTTAGGCATATCCAGTAAACCAGAATGTCTTGACTATTTTTGTACAAGATACAGTGGAAATGTGCATGTGTGTGCATACACACACATATGCACACAGTGGTGCAAGCATTAATCTCCCTCTGTCACCAAATCCCACTGAAGCAAAGGAAGAAAAATAAACAAATACATGAAAATATTCATGGAAGTACTCAGAAGAGTAAATGGGGACATTACAGACCAGAGATTTCCATGAACTTCCGAAACTAAAAGATGAATAGGTCCTATTAAGTGGATAACCTAAATTAAAGGAACCGCCAGAGACTGCCAAAGGAATATTGAGAGATTAATGGATTCTCAGTTGGTTATGGGATTTGAGGATTGCGGTCTTTTTCTCTCAGTAATCTCTATGCAGTGTTCTACTGTCTTCTTGTTTCAGTAACATATGTAAAATCTGTCAATATAATTTTCATATTTTAAAAAATACTTTGCTTTTTATATGGATTTCTCTTTGGCATGTCACCAAAAAAATAATTTCTTTTTTTTTTTTGGTTTATCCCAATCAGAGGCTTCTGAAGGATCAAGGTTTTATTTTAGTGTACGGATTATTCTATTATTTAATTATTTTTTCATCTACATTTGCCACTTTTCCCCTTCCTCTTTGTATATCTCTAGGATCTGTCCCCTGTTCTTTTATCTTTCTCTTATGATCCTCATATTCTTGTATTCTTCTCTCTGTTCTGGTATTTCTTCCATTTAATCTTGTCATTGCAAATATAGTTTTGAAGGAGATCTGGCCTTTTATCTTTTCAGATCAACTATTATATTTTGTAAGTTATGAATCAGGATTTACTTGTAGAAAAATTTCTAACTGTATCCCTTTGATGGTTCTCATTCATTTTATGTTAATGTTTTCTTTTGACTCATTTACCAGTTTTACTTTATTAGAAATTATTATTTATAGAATTTTGGCTCACTTTCCATTTCTTGCGTTACTAATACTATTTAAGTATTTTTTCTTTGCCTACTTTGTATATACCATTGGCTGTGATATACAGGGATGTTATGAGTTTTGAGCCATCACATTCAGTGGGAGGTGGTGAAATAAAATTGAAGGTATAGCCATTTTTGCTCTTGGATTCAGGTTACATTATCTGTCAAATGGATTGTTCTTTCCTAAAGCATAGAAGTACAGCTTCCCTAGTCCTTATTTTAACTGAGAATAAGTAAAAGCTGTCTATTAGTCACAGGAACTTGGGGCTACATAGCCAACTAATGCAGGTGTGTGCAGGGTGAATGGGTTTCCTCCAAGTGTAAGAGAGAGATGTGGATAAGGCAGAGCCTCAAAAGAACATAGAGCCAATGTGTCCCCTCATCCGGGGGAATTTGCAAGCTTCTTTTAATTGATTCTCCTTATGGAGATTTTTTTTTTCCCACCTGATCTTCTGGATGCATCATCCAGGATTCACAGCTTGCATACCCTAGATCCTCAACCACTCCAGAGGGTTAGAAGAAACAAGGGGCCAAGGATGAGAGCTTAAGTTCATGTTCATTATTTTGAAAAGAAAGAGGCAAAAATATCATTAATTATGGAAAATGTGAGCGTATACCTCTAAAACCCAAGAGAATAAACTGAAATGCTGTTTGAAAATAGTAAGTGAATTCAATAAGATGATAGCTTACTAAATGTCCAAAAATCAAACAAAACAAACAAAAAAATAACAAAAGATAAGGGACCATTTACAATAACAATCAAACCATAAAACTCTTAGAATGAAATCAGTAGGCAATGTGTAATACTTACAATAATAAAACTATAACATTTTGGGGGGGAACAGAAAAGTCTTGTGTAAATGTAAACTTTTTATTTTTCCTTTCCAGTGGAATATTGAACATTGTAAAGAGGTCATATCTTGTGAAATATCTTTAGAAAATCAGAGCAACTTTTCAAAATTCTAATAGGAAGCCTTCTTTGAGGGGCAGGGATAAATTGTGATATAGCCATATAATAGAATACTATAGCAATAAATGTTTAAATTTTAAAAATGAATTATCAATACACAACATGATGAAGCTCAAAATAAGTTTTCTAAATAAAAGAAGCAAGACGCAAAAAGAATACCTTCCATTTTTATAAAACTAGGAAATTTAAACTAATTTATGGTGACAGAAAACAGATCAGTGGTTTCCTGGGGAAGGTGGGAGTGAGAAGGGGCAAGATGGAGGGGTTACAAAGAGAAATGTGGAAACTTCTGTGGGTTATGGTTACATACATTATCTTGAATGTGGTGATGGTTTCACAGGTGTATTCACTGTCAAAACTTCCAATTTTTTCTTTAAATATTTCTATTTTGTGTCAGTTCCACTTAATGAATCTCTTAGGTAAAAGGCAAAAAACATTAACAATTTATAGAATAATAAACATGAAAACATGATCAATAGCAGCAACAAAAAATGATAAAAGATCAAAGAGAGACTGTTTTTGCTTATCTTACGAGCAAAGATTTAGAAGTCTGGTTATGCTCAGTGCCTATTCCAAGAAAGCTAGAAAACTGCTTTTATGTTCATCATGTTTGCAGCATAAATTGGTACAATATTTAACAATACCTATTAAAACTTATGTAGGCACATTTTTGACCAAACAGTTCCATTTGCCAAGGACCTTGACCATATTATCCTTGTTAAATGTAAAAAACTGAAAAGACTCCAATCGTTTGTTAGTGGGAGAATGCAAAATTAAGGATGGTGTATCCAGGTAGTTCTCTCACCTTTCTCAGGTTTTAAAAATCCATCTCCTGTTACTTCTGGAACTCACTGTTCATAATTGGCAAATTCTATTATGTCTTTATCTCTTGGAGGAAGCTTTTTGCTTCTTATTTTAACAAACCCAGATATACCCCGAAGATACTGAGTCCCCTATGGCCTTTTCAATTGGTGGCTGGTTTTTCTCTCTGAGTCTTCCTCTGCTGGGGCTGGAGGTATGCTATGTCTCCTAACTCTTTGTTGCCACATCTAAAGAATATACTACCTACATTGAACATCTGTGTTTCCTCAGGGACAGTTTCTACTGCCTGCTATTTTTCTTGTGTATGGGCCATAATTTCCTTTTTCTTCGTATACCTTGTAATTTTTTGTTAAAATCTTTGATGTAGTATAATATGGCAATCCTGGTACTTGATTTGGTTTGAAGATGTATTTATTATCATTTTCTACCTAACAAATCAATAGTTGGACTCTTTACTGGAGTTTTGGCATTTCAAGTGCAAAGAATGTCCTGTCCACCATTTTACCCTCAGCACCACAGTATTTTTACTCCTCTCTTTCTCTCTTATTCCACATCCAGTTCATTAAAATATTGTTGGCACCACCTCTCCTATTGCACCCTTCTAACTGTTCTTGTTTCAGTCCCTGTTCTTCACTTGGTAAGCAGAATGATTTTTGCAAAATTTAAGTCTAATCATTCACTCCTGTGTCCAGTCTCCCCATGGGCTCTTCATTTTATAAAACAGAAGCCAGTGTCTGTTCAATGGCCTACATAATCTGCCCCTTCCCTTTCATTCTGACTGCTTCTCCTACAGTTTTTATTAAGCTCAGCACTGCCTCAGAGCAATGTAATATGACTAACATATGGGATTTTAAGGTTTTTAGTAGCACATGAAAAAAAGTCAAAAGGTGGTGAAATTAATTGAAGGTTATTGTATTTAACCCAGTATATCACATATATTACCATTTTAACACATAATCAACTTAAATATTTTAATAAGATATTTTTCAGTATTTTACAGCACATCTAATATTGTATTAGCACAATAGCAACACACGATTAGCGGGTACCATATTGGACAGTACAGTTCTAGCTCATTCCTCTCCAGTCACACTGGTTTCCTTGATATTCCTAGAACATGCCAACTACATGGCTTTTCCATCAGTCTTTTCCTTTTTCTGAAATATACATGGCTTGTTCTCTCACTTCCTTCTAGTCTTTTTTCACATTTCACCATTTCACAGAGGTCATGCCAGACCACTCTATTTACAACACCTCCTACCTCACCCCCCCTTGCATTTCTTATTCCTCTCACCGGCTCTAGTTTTAAGATATTATTACCTTTTAATAATATGTAAATTACTTATTTATTGTGTTTATTTTCTGTCTCTCCCCCAGCAAGAATCTCTCCCATGAAGGAAGGAGTTTTGGATTGTTTTGTTCATTCATGTATCCTTATCCTTAGCTTCTCAAGTAAATGTCCAGTAGGTTGTTCAATAAGTACTTGATGAATGAATAAAAAAATAATTGCAGTGCATTACTCTGCAGTCATTTAACAAGGTAGAGTCATGGGTATTGATGTTGAGAAATATTCAAGATATTTTGGTAAGGGAAAAAAAACATGTTGAAGAACTGTAAAATATATATCCTTTTGTTGTTTTAAAATACACATCTGTAGATAGGTGTAACTGTGTTAAGACAGCGTATCTTACAACATTAGTATAACTTTAAAGACTGGTAGTAGCTATAAAATATTATGAGCACCTATTGTCTTGCTCTGAAAATTAACTCATTTAGGGTGCTCAAATCCATTTCTCAGAGGTCATCATCGAATGACGCTACAGGTATTTCTCCAGAAATATTCTGAGACCTCTTCTCTTGCTCATACATGTATTATTATGCCATCTTTTTGATTGTATATATAGAGCCATATGGATTTCATCACTTTAATCCCTAGAAGTTATTTGATAAACTGTTCCTCGGTTCACAGTTTTTGTAATTAAATTGTAAGTTGACCTACTAACCGAATTACAGAAATCAAATATAAACAATTGAACAGGTTTCAACTGTCCGTTTGATATAGTGATTTGAATTAGTTTTAATGGGCCCCATGGCAATTTTCTAGGCTGTAACTGCTATTAAATAGGATTTTGTAAATTTACTGAAGATGTTTAAATACTGTCTGCAGTAATACAGCTGATTTGTGTTTTATACAAGTAATAGCTGGGGCTTGAATTAAAAAGAAAGTATGCCTCAAAGAAAAGAAGGATTATTTAATAGTTTTTTATTTTACTGCTTTAGAAAATGTACAGTTTAATTCAATTTTTCTTTTGAAAAATGGAAATTTAGTAATATTCTAGTAGTACCTAGAGTTGCCACTGTGCTGAACACTTTGAATATTTTATCCCATGTGATTCTTACAGCAAGCCTATAAGTTGGTAGTATCACTATCATCCCTGTTCTTACAGATGAGGAAGTTGAGGTAACTTCCCCATGTCTACTCAGCTGGTGGGATTAGAATCAGCACTTAAATACCGTATTTGGTTTTATTCCAAAACCATGTTCCCAAGTGCTATGCCACTGATATATGTACTATAGTGAAACCAATGACTTTCAATTATCTTCAAAAATAGTCTTTAAGTTACAAAACAATTTTGACTTAAAATGTGTTTTAAGTCAGTAATATGAAACTGACATGTGTAAAACTGTATCACAACATTTAGGACAACAACTGAAACAGGGTAGGCATACAATAAATAATTGTGAATTAATGAATGAGGAAATTTGTGTCTGTTGCAACGTTCTCCATATTTACAAGGAAAGAAAAAACACCATGTGAAGAGGAAGGAGCAGAAGCAAATAGAATGGAGAGCTGGTAGAATTTGAAAATGGAATAGACAAATAAAAAGTATTAAAATTCATGTGACTAGAATCAGGTAGAAACAATAGAGGAAGTTGGAAAGTGCCAGGATATTCCATGATACATCCATTGAGATGTCACTACACAGAGATACATTTCTGAATACTTCAAGTAGATAATAATACACCTCTATTGATTAAAAAAAAAACAAAAACAGGAGAGCACCTAAGTTTGTATAACTGTTAGAAAAATATTTATTTTCTCTGTGATTTTATGCATTTTTAAATATTTAAGAGCCTAGTTAAAATAGGAAACACTCTCTGAAAGCTGGATATTATAGGTTGTTCATTATTCTCCATTAAAATAATTTTGTTTTGGCCTTTGAAATATCACTTGGGCCTAGTCAAGCAAACTGATAAGGCTTCACTTTCTCTTTGACCCACTTTTTTCTCTAAACCTTGTCAAACACCTTCAAAATAGCACGTCATGCTGGATACTATGTATATAATGTTTCGCCAGTTCATCCCATCTTTTCATTCTTCCTGCTATTTCACTAGTGTAGATCATCATCTTTTGCCAGAACCAGTGACATCATCTTCAAAATATTCTGCTTGTGTTAGAAGCCTACTTATCCTCCCTTCCCCTGGCCACGAACACGGGTCTGTTCTTAAACCTTATTAGTGCTCTGTCACCGACAAAACTGAAGTCTAAAGCATCCACATAAAATTAAAGAATCCCAGAATCTTGCCCCAGCCACCTCTCCTGGCTCGCCTTCCCACAACCCTCTAATGCACCTGAATTACAGTCATAAAGAGCTCTGTATGACTGCCCCAAATGGCACAGTACCATCTCATACTAAATCTTGTTTCTGAAACGCTGTAGTCCTTCCTTTGTCATCAAAATCCTCCTTAAGCGTCAAGGCTTAGAAAAAATATCGTCTCTCTCATGATTCTTTTCCTAGTCTCCCCCATTTCACTCCCAACTTATAATTATTTCCATCAAACTTTATTGATATCTCTACTCCAGATCCACTCTCCCTCTTTATTATAGTTATTATCATGTATTTCCTTTTTGAGCTTGAACTCTGTAGACAAGTACAATAGGTTAAGTTTTTGTACTACAAATGCCTAGGATAGAGCAATATTTACAAAAAGAAAATTCAATACAATAAATATATGTTATTTACTGAAATATCCAAAAAATTCAAAAATCTGCAATAAGCTGTTTTTAAGATATACAGAATAAGGATAGCACAAAGGAGAAAACATAATCCCTGTATTATAGAAATGGAACATGATAAACTTATATTGATAACAGGATGAATTTAGATGGATATCTTATTAGAAATGAGAACTAGAAAAGCAGAAAGGAAAATAAATCAAAATTATTCTTTGATTTCAAGTTTTCAGGGAAAGATTATTTTCAGGTGCTAAATTTGCTTGCACTGGGGAGGAGTGATTTTGTAATTTCCAGAACTGTCATCCTTTGTTACACTGTTGTCCTTCACCCACCACGCTCACCGGGGGGTTTTCAGCAGATTTCACACCAGGAGCTTTGGACACAATGGCACCGAAGTCTTCCAGCGCAGGAAGGCTCAGTAATCAATATCCCACTTTCCAAGTGATGCTGTTTGGCTCTATTCACATTAACTTTTCAGCGCTCTATGTGAAGAGAGCCTCCAGATAGTGCAGAGGGAGTGAGAGCAATAAGACCAGTGATTACAAATCAATCACTTTTACTGCTGCCAGAGCCAGTAGCAGAACACAGAAGACAGACAAAGCAATGGTTTCGTTCAGTAATTGGGTTGTTTCTTATGGGAGAAAATGAAGTCTTTTCAATAGTCCTCTCTTTTAGAAAATATGTATATTGTTTCAAACACCAGGTGGCACACAAAAGAAATGGAAGTTTTAATAGTGGATCTTACTGTGAACATCGAATGTTACAAGGCAGATTTGATTAGCTCTGGGGGAGGATCAGTGCTAGTGCTGGTACACAGCCAGAATGTCTGTGACACCTGGCCACATGAAAAACAGAGGGTGCACATTCTATAAATTAGGGGTGATTCAGGTGAGTTACTGATGTCGAGTAAATTTAGAAAATGCACTCAAATCTTGGGCAAAGATAAGAAAAAAGAATTTTATGCACATAGGTATGTATGTATATTTCTTTCTGAAAAAAACAACTAAAGTTATGACAGTCATGAATACTGTATCATCATAATTAAAATATAAGTAAAATATCTGTCTGGATTTGAATATATCAGAATCTTCAAGATGGACCTTGTCAAAACTTTATTGAAATAACTTTTTACACTATCAGAAGCTCTAAATGTCTCATGGTGGTTTTGTTTGTTTGGCCTCTACTTTTGCCCCTCATTCTCATGTCATTATTACCAAATGTAACTTTCACATTAGTTATTAAGTGAGACAGAAATAGTATGAAACAGTCATACTGATTAGAAAGAAAGTATTTACTTGGAAAAGAGGATACAGAACTATACAAATAACATGTACCTTTGTAAGTAGAATTCAAATTAGAGCTTAACCCTCACTTTTTTTTTTTGGAAAGTTATGAGGGAAAATCCAATCTGTATAGGAGTCGTGCAATGTAACAGAAAATGTCCCATGGTATAAGGACAAAACACAACTTATTCCCACAATAATCATTGGGTTTTATGACATTAAAGACTGTCATTTAATTTCTGGAGGCCTCCAATCATATTATTAAAAATGGAAGCAATGACACAGATTCCTAAGAAGAGAGCATGAAAATACTGGGATGACATATAGCATGGGACTGTATTTTAGTTGCTCAATATGCCATTTTTGTTACTATTTTCATGAAAAGATCCACTCCCAAAAGGAAATTACAGAAAATAAGCACTATTGGTGTACACTGTGCTATTAGATATTTTCACACAAACCATTATGCTGAACTTGGAAAGAGCATATTTTAACCGGGCATAGAGTCTTTATTTGTTCTAATAAAACCCTTATTTGCCCAAATTCTATAAGTAACCATGGTTTCCACACAGTACTCATTGAGGTGGACATACTTTTTATTTCCTAATAAGACTCGCTGTGGTACAAGGTCTGACTCAGAGCTTTTCCTAGGAATACAAAAGGGATAAATAAAAATGTAAAAGAAAAATTACAAAACTGTCCCTTGAAAACTAAATGGTTGATCATAAATTGAAGTGTCTATGCAAATGAAGTAAATAATTAAAAACTCCAAGAACAGCATTGACTAGGTAGTTGATGACTGGCAATTATAAAAGCTGAATTTTTAATATGCATACATCTAAGGAGCCAGTAAAAATTAGCTCCCAGACTAATGGACTTGCCTTTCTTCCGAGGCAGAATTTTAATGAGAGCATTATTTATAACAGAGCGCCCAAGAACCAGGGTATTCTTGCTTAGTCTCATTTTTTAATTCCCTGACACCTTATCCATTAAACTATGAACTTCTTTACAGAAGAATAATACTTTATGCGCTAGGAAGTAAAGGTCAAAATGACCTCTGGAATTAGTCACACTATATATACTCTAAAGATGTGCCACTTAGGAGAAGAGAAATTATAAAGCCTGTGTTTCTAAACACCCAAGTAGTATTGCTTCTCTTATATATTCCACATGATTAAATCACATTCCATGTAGTTTTGCTCTTGAAGCTACACACATTGTTACTCTTCCACAAACCTCCTGTGTGCATGATTGTTTCATACATAAGATAAAGTTTAATATCCTTGAAGATATTAAAACCATTTTGTATGTATTTTGATAATGCTTCAGAATGATTTTAATTATTTTGATAACTGTATGTTATTTAGCTGTTTATTTTTTTCAGACCATGGAAGGGGTTGCATTTTTCCCTTGGGACACTATTTCATTCCTGGTAGTCAGTGTTATGAGCCTTGCAGAGTCCTTGGGGGCTCTTCTTAAGGTTAGATGACTCCTTTCCAGTCCTAAGATTTCACCCAAAGCTATCTCTGGCCTTGCTTCCGTGACGCCCCTGCCCCATAGTGTGACTAAACAGGGAATAATTGGCAGGCGGCATCTCAGGAGATTCTGCTGGCTGTGTGACAGCCCCGATAGTCTGTGAGTCAGTCAAAAGCCTGGTCTGAGGATGAGTCAGAAGAGTGGTTTTACTCAGAGCTGCTTTAAACAGAAATTCGCTAGTGCTCTTCTGATTCCACCCCTTCACCCTCAGCGCAGCCCTGACCTGAAATCATTAGACCAAGGGACAGGCATGGAGAAGGCACTATCGAGGGGACATGATAAATGGGCTCTGATTTGTTCAGGCATCTCCCCTTCTAGCTTCTTTTTTTTTTTTTTGAGCCCTAAGCATTTTATAAACTTCTGCATCCATTCATAAATACTGAAGAATTTGGGCTTTCTAAGAAATTTTGTTTTATTAAAATTCTGAGGATGTAGGTCCTTCGCCAGTGTTCACCATCAGACAGACAGCAGGCAAATGCCCAGGGTGATGTAGATCCTTTATATCAACCAGAGAAAAGCCAGGATGTTCTCACTGGGCATCTCTGCTTAAAAAGCTGGGTTGGTAACACTGCTTCATAACATTAGATTGTGAATGCAGTTAAGTTCTTTTTGCATATGTTTTGGCAATTTTGTTTTTCTTCTCTTTTTAATTGCTTTTTTGCCCTTTGCATATTTTTCTTTTGGGTTTTTTTTTTCTGATTGATTTGAAAGAATCATGTATTAAAAGACTTACTTCTTTCCTTGCTGCAAATATTTTTCCAGCTTATCATTTGCCATTTAATTTTTATATTCTTAATGCATACTTGTGTTTACTCTTTTGTCTGATCAAATATATCAGTATTTTCCTTAATGTTTTCTTATGTATTTTTTATGTTTAGAAAAGCTGTCCCTATTCTGATAGCAGATAAATCTTAACTTTTAATTTTTTTTCTGTAATTCTGGTTTGATTTTTACAGCAAATGTAATTCATTTGGTATGTCTTGTGGGGTAGATCTTATTATTTTCCAAATACTTAACAAATTGTCCAAAGACCATTTATCAAGTGCAATTCTTTCTCTGCTGCTTTGAAATAGCTTATTTATAACCTAGTAAATAACTAAATACACTAAATATGAGTCTATGGCTAGGCTTCTTAGTCTGTATCAGTCATTTATTTATTTTTCACTCCAATATCAGGAAATGTTCTCCTATTCTCAGAAACTAAAGCATTTATTAAGTAATAAGTATTCAGTTTTTTCAGTTGTCTTTTTAGCATCAGTTGAACTGATAATATAGTTTATCGCTCTTGATATGATAACGTAGTAATATATTAAAAGGGTTTCTAACATTTAACCATACTTACTTTCCTAGAATAAATCCTGTTTGGTTATGGTTTTATTATATTAACACATTACTAATATTGTTTGGATTTCTTCATATCTAGTGTAACCAAGAATATTCTATCATTTTCTTTTCGATCTGTCATTGCCCAAAGTTTTACAAGTTTTTTCTTCTTGATTCATAAAATAAATTGGAAAATATAGCAGAAGAAGTTCTAAGAATATAGCTGGCTTAACTAAGACATTCAGTGCTTCCCTTTCATCTACCCTACCCAGAAACTGCAGAGATAACCAAAGCAATAAAGACAGAGAAAAAACTAAAAGTACCGGAAACTAAGAAAGGAGTGCATCCACACAGCAGACAATATTGAGTAATTTCTGCTGCACATGGGGCATGTGCAAACAAGTGAAAGAATTTCATGATAGATAACTCACAAGTCCATGTCCCAAGAGAATAGTAGGGTATCTCAGGAAGAAAGTAAATATCTAGGCAGATCTCTAATAAAATTTTCTAATTTAAGTGCTTGAGTCCTGAAAACAAGGACAGAGCTGTAGATAAATGACATTTGAAATTTCTACCACCACTGCAATAGTGTAGCCAAGTGAATTGCACCTTTCCTTAATTTTCAGCACTGATTTTTTATATGTATGCCTTTGGTCATTGCAGTCAGGATCTAGGGTAAAGAACCTAATTATTGCCTTTTGTTGATCAAATCCTTTTATTTCTGCCATATTTTTAAGGCAAAAAAAAAACCTGTCATTAGGTTAGAAATTTCTTATTGACTCAAAAGAGAAATTATAACTAATTAATATTAAAGTCTTCTAGGTTAGGTTTTAAAAGTTTACGAGATTTTTTTTTCTCCTTTGGTTTGAAAGTTAATTCATCCTAAATATGTCCAAACTTTTTTTTTTTTTTTGAGAAACAACTTCTTGATCACAAAAGTCACAAATTGAGTTTTTTGAAAAGTAGTATATACAAGAATCTTCTTTTTATCCTTGCTGTATTTTCTAAAGGTAAATGCATGACCCTTGAGTTTTCCAATTTTCCAGTTGTCACACTTTCTTAAAATGGCAAGCACCGATTTTGCTCTTATTATGTGGGAGAAATGTCCCTTGGAATTCTGACAGATAAAGTATAACAAAGTAAAGAAACGAAGATAATCTTATATAAAAATGAAATGTAGTATCTAGTGAATAGTATGGGAAAAGTTGTTGCGATTTATGGCCTGTCTGTCTAATGCTTCATGTTCCATTGTCTCAAAGTCTCAAATCCTATTGAAGAAAACTGCTAGAAGGTATGTTAAACAAGGTGTTCTGTTAAACATATTATGTCATGTCACACCTACACCCACAACAATCCACTGTGCTTGCATAAATCTGCCTCAAAAAATATTAGTCAGGATTTTTTCCTTCAGTTTCATACCACTTAAGTAAAGGGAGATACTGGACTAGGGAATCTGTTTAGTGAAATCTAGTGTTGAATAAAACTGACATAAATTTAATAATATAGTTAATTAAGATAAAAATGTAGATGTTTGACAGAAATTTATGTGATCACAGTGAAGGTATTTGAAGATAGACATTTAAGGTATTTAAAATGGAATCTAAGGTGATGTCATAAAAATTGTTATTCTCAGAAAAAGTAGAAGAAAATGTATACTAGTTAGAAAGACTAGGATTAAATTTTTTAAATTCAGATGTAATGCATTTCAACAATAAAAGGTGGGGGGGAACCCAAGCTAGTTTTTAATAATGAATGAATTTGAATTTAGTTCTTACAACATTTTAATATTTGTATTTCTAATGTAGTCACATACTTACAACCATTAAGCATACGCACGACTTTGAACACACACAAACATATTAGGCCATTCTTTTTGTCATAAAGTTAAAAATTAAAATGATAATTATTGGCCCTTTACCCCTTTTCGAAAAGTTGATGATGTAAGGTGAATATAGAAAAATAAACAATAGTTCCACATAGTTCAACAAACTATTAGAAAATTAAATTTAAAGTATGACATCATTTAAAGTAGCATTTTGAAAAATCCAAATACCTAGAAACTAATTTAATGAATGATGTGGAAGTCCTACAAAATATTGAGAGAAATTTTAAAAGACCTAAATAATGTAGGAATATTCTGTGTACAAGCATTAGAAGAACTCTATATCATAAAGATGTGAATTCTTCCCATATTGACTTGTATATTCAACACAATAGCAGTTTTTAAAAAATCCCATCAGTTTCATCTGTGGAGAGCCAAGTTGATTCTAAAATTCATATGGAAACTCAAAAGAGTCATAGAGTATAAGTTTTTAGTTATTTGATGAGTATGTTCTAGGGAGCTAACGTACAACATGATGACTATAGTTAGTAATTCTATGTTGTATACTTGAAATTTGCAAAGACAGTAGATCTTAGTATTATTACCAAAAGGAAAAAAAGGTAACTGCGAGCTGATGGATGTGTTAATTAGCTTGACTGTGATAATCATTTCACAACATAGATGTATATCAGATCAACACACCGTACACATTCAGTGAATACAAATTTTGTCAATTACATCTCAATAAAGCTGAAGGAAAAAGTGACACCAAAACACAATGAAAGAAGGGATGTTTTTACTAGTGGTACAGGACCAATTTTATATCTATATGAAAAATAATAAATTATTACACCAAAATTAAACAATACACAGAAATTAATTCCAGGTAGATCATAGACCTAAAAATGATGTGTAAGTCAATACATTTTCTAGAAGACAATAGAAAAGGATAGTCTCGTCATCTTTGACCTTTAGGTAGGTAATGATTTATTACACAGGCCACAAAATGTATTGCTACTTAAAGAAAAGATTTGTAAATTGGATATTATAAAAATAAAGAATTCTAAACACCATTATGAAGAAAACGTGGGAGTGGGAGAAAACGTCTGGGAAAAAATAAAAAACCTGGGACACAGAAAAATATTTCTATAAATCAAAAGATAAAGACAGAAATTTTCCATTTAAAAAATAGATAAGAGATTTCAACAAGACATTTACATAAGATATTCACAGGGCTAGTAAATATATGAAAAGGTATTCAGTATCATTAGTCATTGAAAAATGTAAACTGAAAACACAACTAGATACCACTATATAACTACTGTAATGCCTAAAAGCAAAAAAAAAAAAAAAAAAAAAGTGAAGTGCCAACTGTAGAACATGTGGGAAAAGAATATTCATATAGCAATATTTGTAGTAGCCATTACCTAGAATAACTTCAAATGTCCAACAGTAGAATCAATCAATAAGCAGAGTAGCTTAATACATTGGAATACCATAAAGCAATGAAAAATAATGAAATACTGCTGTACACAGCATGGATGAGTCTTATAAGCATAAACTTAAAAGAGAACATAATTAGTCATTACATTTATATAAAATTCAAAACCTAAAAAAAAACAGCAACAACAAAACTACTGGAAAAATCAAAACGGTGGTTACGTTGTGGGGAGACAGTGATGAGAAGGGACAAGAGGAAAGCTTCCGTGTCCTGGTAATGGTCTGTAACTTCATTGGGGTGTTTTCACTTGGAATAAACTCTTTCATTTAAATACTTACGGTTTCAGCACTTTTCTGTTTGCATGTTATGTACTTCAGTAAAAATGCTTTCTTACAAGATAAAATAAAAATGTGCAAAGAAAAACTGCACACCCTTGGGGGAAAAATAAAACATACATCTTTAAGACAAGAAGCAAAATTCAAATGCATCCCTGCTCATTAAGTCTAAGACAAGAAAATACAAACATGATGATAACTAAGTTAAGCTGATTTATTTTTATCTCAATATATATCATCATAGCTCTTTGTATCTTTATGTGTTGTGCTTCAGGAAAAATGCATTCTGATGTCTGCAGTAAGAAAGAACAGATTGTAAATTCAAGAACTGTGCTTGAGTTTAGACTTTTCAAAAGTAATTGTTAATTTTCTTGAGTAAAGATCTCTGTCTTGATTATAACTGATTAGTAAAAGAAAATTTCTTTAATTCACATTCCCATGTATGGAATAAAAAATATAAAAATAAGTTATGCATATGTCTATATTTGAATATATTTTTATATGTGAATATCTACATTACATATTTAAATATGTATTTTATATAGTAGAGTATATATTTAAATACAGAGTCACACAAAAACATATATATTCCGTCTTAAATGAATGGAAAATAGTTATGGATAATCTCAGAATCATTTTCATTTCTATTTGAATTTAGAAAGACTTGCATGATTTTTAAGGCATATTTATCTTCTTGATTAGAGTTTGTTTAGCCCAATATTAAAATTAGTCTGCACTCCTTAAAGACACATACCTGATGCTGAAGAATTTTATTTACAATATATTGGATAAGAGAAAGAAGTTACCTGGGGATTAAGTATTTTATACCAATATTCATCCAAAACAATCAGCAACATACTGATAAATGAGAATTAGCTGTAAATTAAAACCAATCTCTAAAATAAGGACATAGCTAAGGGTTAAATGAAATTAAGAAATTTGCCACAAGTGAAAATTAGGATAGCTCAGTGAATTTTAATCCTTCTTACTTCTACTCCTGTGTGTGTTTGTGTGTGTGGCGGGGGGCGGGTGGGTTAAGAAAGTGCATGCACTATAATTACGTGATCACAGTCTTCAGATTCTGGCAAACAGGTGTTCAACTACAGAGTCTGTTAGTTTTAAGTTGTATTAGCAAATTACTTGGCCTCTTGTAGCTCTGTACAAGATTCCTGGACTGTGATTGTGGGAATTTAACCACAGTGGTGTGTAAGTTAATAGTTTGCTTTTGGTAGGGCAAAGTCAGCAGGTAAGCAGGGGTCAGATTATGAGTAAGAGGTTTTTGTGGAAGACGATGAATTCAGTTTGTGATACAGTGTAAGGGGACCATCCACTTGTACCATGACCAATAGCAAGTTGAATTTAGAGAGATCTGGGCTGGAGATGTAAGTTACAGAGTCATGTGTAAGAGAGGAGAACCTAGAATCTAAAAACCTAAGAATATTTATCTGATGGTATGGCTAGAACATCCAGACCATTTGACTCCACATACAAATAAACAGAAGCAAATTTGAGCAGGTAGAGAAACATTATTTAATCAAAATAACAAGTGACAAGTCTCTGGGTACCTAAGGACAAGAATATAACTGCACTTTGGAAGGGACTAGAACCAGGAATAAGAAGCCGTCAGGGATCCTGAGAGTATGTTCCCTCACTCTTACCTCTGCTGCTACCTGCATGTCTTCCTTACTCTTACACAATTCATCTGTTCCTCTGAACACATACAGAAAAACGTTTATACCACAGATTCTGGCTTTTATGTATCATGTATCCAAGAAGCCAACTCAACCTAAAAGTAGAATTTAAGTCTTTATTCTGAGTATTAGAAATGGGTATTGGTTCAGGCACAAACCCTGTGCATTTTCATCGACTGCCCTAGCACTACCAGTCACAGACCGTATTGCTGTGCCAGAGCCATCCACTCGCTTGTCGTGAGAGTATGAGCTTTCCCCTTTCCGTGGATGTCCCTCGCAGGCAGGCTGACTAGCCAAGTGCCAAGAATTCTGACTCTACTGACCACTTTTCAGGCTTAAAAGAAACACCACACTGGAGGGTATGGACTTAGGTTTACTGCAAGGATGCTATAGTACTCAGCAGGTGCAACCCAGAAGTAGAGGGGGCCTTTGATTTCTAAGAAGCAAACTTTAACTGAACCTCAGTCCTTCCTCACTCCCATGAATTATTCAGGCATAGTTTCTCCTGCATCCTGGCCTCAGAAGTCCTGCATGCCACGGGGTGTGGGGTATAACTGCTGAGCACCCTGCTGTTCTTTTTGCGTAGTAGCCGATGCAGTGATGCCTCATTTCCCATCTGTCCCTGGCTCATTTCTCTCTCTTCTCACGATAGCTGCCCTGGGTTTGCAGCTCCCAAATAAAGCATTAACACGTTAGTCCTTGCTTCAGGCTCCATTTTCTAGGGAAGTCAGACCAGGATAGGCTGCCGGTTGTTTAGATGTTCCCCAGTACCGCCTCTGACTCGGTGTTCAAGGTGAAGGAAGGCAAAGTACCCCCAACGTGGCTGCTAGAGGCCCATCCAGGTGACTTTGTGCCTTAGAGGACACAGGAAGCTTGTTTCCCAAGGAGAAAGAATCACTGTCTTCAGGTCAGACACCCAAAAGGTATCTGACAGAAATTAAAAGTGTAGTCATCAGCGATTGCTCTGCTGGTTACTGCTCCTTTCCTGTGACTCTGATCAGTGCAAGCTCCTCCCTTTTTCACATTTGCCTCTTTAAGCAGTTGAATGGATCTGATCACAGGAGGTGTAATAAATATGGTGTAATTCTTGGAGAAAATAATATTATTGGGAAATTTAATATAGTTAATGATTTTTATAGATCGAAGTAGTGACATGATATATATATTTATGATATGTATGATATATGTGGTATTTATGATACATATAATATATAAATATAAAATTAGGATATTTCTCTATAAAACTTAAGAATATAATTATTTTCAACGTACTTTTAATGTACATATAGTAACTTTGAGGTATAATTATATGCCCTTATCAAAATTTTCTTTCAAGGCATATCTTTTGGATTTCCAGGAACCAGACAATCACTGATTGAGTTTGGCTCACTGAAGTAAGGTAGGGAGGATACACAATTTGCCCTCTCTACCACAGAGAAAGGCAACACAATCACTGAGAAGATGGGTTAGGGCTTGATAGTCGATCTTCGTGTGGCCTCTGGGATTGGTGTTTATATCTTTCAGGTCACCCCAAATCTCTGCCCTTTCATTGCTTCTTATAAGCCTAAGACACATCCAGGCATAGTCAAGAGTAAAGATAGGCAAAGCAAGATAGAAAATAATGTAGAAAAATATAAGCTACTTTAAAATTAGATCTTCCAAACACTGAGAAAATTAATATATCACTAACTTCTCTTCACATCCCACCTCACCATGAGAAGGCACTAGTTAGCTTTCTTCCTTTCCCTTAATGCATTCAACAAATTGTATGAGGCTTACCATATGTAGAGCACCATAGAAGAGCTGTAAATACTAACCAAATTATATATCCCTGCCCTTGGCAATAATCATTTCACAATCTGCTAGGGAGATCACTTTGTTTAAATAATTTGTTATGGTCTGAATTCATGATGTTTAAAATGCTGAATTCTACTATGGTTTTAATATTCCCTTACTCATAGCAGTTCTTAAATGAACCAAGTTAGAAAGCTAGAATTCCAGGGAAGGCATTAATGAAAAAACGTAATCATTGTGTTTAACTCCCCAGTAAAATTCAAGCAATACCTAGAATCTGGCAGTCCATGTTGAAATGCCAATGCTTAGGGCAAATTGCAGAAACAGCTAAGTTTTTCACTGACAAGAGGAAAGACAGTGTAGAGTTTCGTGAAAGTCCTATCAGATTTCAGATTCAGAGAACCTAGGAGCCGGATGTCAGAGAGAAGATACTGTTCTTTCAGCCGCAGCCCTGGGCCCAGATCTTTTGTTTTTGTTTTCCATGAGTAAAGAGTGTTGAGAGAAGCAAACTAATTCTGATTAATTTAAGCAGCTATTTAGGTCTCTAAGTTGAAGCAAAGTAGTGTAGTTGAAGGAATACGTGCTTTGCAGTCAGTAAAATCGGATTTGAAATCTATTTTTTGTCACTCCTTGCTGTGTAAATACAGGCAATTTAATTAACCTCTTGGTATCTGTTTTTCTTTATTCTTAAAAGGGTGATAGTATTTGTGATAAGATTTTTATAAGAAATCAACTACATCACTTAATATATGACCCATATAGTGTACCTGGCATATGGTAAACAAGAGTGAGGCCAAAGATTTGTGGACAGCTGAATGATCTGAAGACTTGAAGCATGAAAACCACCAACAGACTTCAGTAAACAATCCTAGTCCTAGACCTTTCTCAGTTAAGTTCTAAAGAACTAACAAGACCTTTCAAAGAATACTAACCATGTGAAAGATTTTAAATTTTCATGAATAACTCAGGTTAGCAGTGTTATGCTGAACCTCTTTATGAACCAGACCCTTCAGGACGCAAGCTCTTCAAGCCAGAGCACCACAGCCAAAACAAACATATCCCTCACCTAACAGCTGCCTTCCCTATTACAGGCAGGTTTCTGTAAGCAGAATTATCTGGCTCTAAAACCAGACTCACTGTGAAGGCTCGGAAAAATACAAATGACTAGTCAGAATTCTGACTCAGTGGGTCTGGAGTCACTTCAGACAAGTTCCCAGGTCATGTTGATGTACCTGGTCTGGGGACCACAGTTCAAGAACTACTTACTGTACAAGGAAGTTTTCTCTTAGGTGCTTCAAATTCAATGCTATAAAGTAAAATAAAATAAATGGGAAAATATTATTTATGAAAATAAAAATTAAGTCATGTAAGGACATATAAATGTTATTTAGGGTAATCAACTTTCTCCTTTTCTCTGTCTCCTTCCTGAAAACCACAGTTCAACTGAGACATCTTCAAAAGTAGAATCCTTCCAAAGTAGGATCATACCAAGTTTCCACGCTGCATAGTGCTTTAAATCCTTTCATTAAATTG
This sequence comes from Camelus dromedarius, assembly GCF_036321535.1. Lineage (NCBI taxonomy): Eukaryota > Metazoa > Chordata > Mammalia > Artiodactyla > Camelidae > Camelus > Camelus dromedarius. The sequence continues at coordinate 61,750,816 of NC_087439.1, read as the reverse complement.
TACCTAACATACCCTATGTGTTTGGTTGTAAGGTGTCCCCTCAAAAAGATGTGTTCAAGTCCTAACCCCCAGTACTTGTGAATGGTACTGGATTGTAGGTAGAGTCTTGCAGATGTAGTTAGTTAAGACGAGGGCATAGTGGAGTAGAGTGGACCTAATTCAATATGACCAGTGTCCTTGTAAGGGGAAGGGAAGACAAAGACACAAAGGAAGAATGCCATGTGAAAATGGAGGCAAAGGCTGGCTGAATCTGCAAGCCACAGGCTGTCAGGGATGCCAGCCACCACCATAAGCTGAGACAGAGTCATAGAACAGATTCATCCTCAGAGCTCTCAGCAGGCAGCGGCATTTCTGACACCTTGGTCTCAAGCTTCAGCCTCCAGAATGAGAGAATGAATTTCTGTTGTTTCAAGCCACCCCTCAGGCTGCAGTACTTTGTCATGGTAACACATTAACATACAAATACCTACCCATTACCTACAAGGTTCTCAGCCTGCCTCTCAAATTTGCTGCAAATCTCGACCCCTTAAGTATATTTTCCCCACTTATTCTTAAGAGTGAAAATGAAGAATTTTCTCATTCTTAGGAGGGCTACATTAAAAAAAGAGAAAGGACGTGAGAAGAGGGTGGGGCATGTGGGACCGTCTCACTGGAATCACTAGAACTGAAGAAACCTGAATCACCATGGAAATGCTCTTCTGACCATTTCCCTCTGGGTCTGCATCAGTTTTCTCAAGCTCTGGGTGCTATGTTAATTCTCCTTCACCTTTAGCTTCAACGTCCTGGCTCGATTATTTATTTCTGGCTTTAATCCTTGGCTTTCCTCTTGGCTTTTCTTGCCCCTTGCTCTTGGCTTTGATACCCCCGCAATGTCCTGCAGCTGGACATGGTAAAACTTTCTACTTGCCCTTCATATTTGGCTCCTGTCACTTGGATTTATCCATTTCTTCCCCGTCTGTGCCTGAGTCCACTCATAACAGTTTAACAATCTCCTCACCTAACAGGTCCACTCAACCTTATTTTTCGATAAATAAATTTCTATCAGTCTCCTTTTATTAAATTAAATGTGTCTTCATCCTGAAAACACAAGATCTTTTACATCCTTTTTAACTACTTTTATTTTTCTTTCTCCAAGTTCCCTGAATTTTGGGGCCCAATAGGTTCCTACTACTTTAGTTCTACTGCCATTTTCAGGCTGTTGTTTCATGGCCTGACCTCAGGCATCTCCCCTACTTTTGCCTTTTTCTCTTCCTTGTCCTATCTGTCTTCTGTCTTCAGGACAACATTCTATATTCATCACTGTCTTTAGTAGCTGTTTTGCCCAGTTTTTCCTTTCATTGTCATCTGACATAGTGATTCTCAACTCCAGCTGTGCAGTAGAATCACCTAAGTTTTCAAAACTGGTTCTCCAATAGCTCTACCCCAAGAGATTCTAATTTAATTGGATAAGGCCCAAACATTGTATTTCTTAAAATTGCTTCCCACCTAATTCAACTCTTCTTCCACTGTTGATATCCACTGGCTCAGCAGTGTCAGCACCTATGATAAAGGCCTTCCTCATGCCCTAGCCTCACAGTTCCTCCGATCCAGTTCTAAGCATGGTCATTTCATTTCACCTGCCTCATCATTCAGAATGCCTTGCAACTCAGCGTAACTTGAAATAACTCTATCATCTACCAGCGTAATCTCAAACTCTGACATTGAACTAATTGCAACCTTTTTCTCAACGTTTCCACTTCCAGTAAATAAGCTCTAAATTCTTTTTAATGACCCTTTATTGCTCCTTGACTTTTTCCAGTTCATCATACTTGATGACTACTTTCAGGCCTACACAGCCAGAAACGTGGTTAGTCATTTCAATAATGCTACCATCTGTTAGGAAGGAATACTTCTATTGCATGTATCACTTTTCTGCAGAGGGGGAGGAACTCCTGCTTCCTAAGAGGAAAGCATTGGAAGAATACTTGAGACCCCTTCTCCATAGACCTCCTAGACACACCCTGAAAGGAAGATATGATTGATAAGCACCTGACTGGTAAGCACGCAGAAAGAACCAGTGCCGTATGGATCAGTTTCTTTATCCCTCTACTGAGTTGAGGAAGCACAGTTGTTTCTTCTCTACCAGGCAGTAAGGTCAGTTTTTCTCAGCTCCACCAGTAACTAGGTGGATAAGTTCAATTTTGTGGAGAGAATACTTAGATATTGGTTCCCAGTCTACATTATTTACTTCAGCTAGAACAGTAACAAATCTTGTGTTCTGAGCCCTGTCTATCAACAGACTCAATTAATAACCTCCCTTCATTCTCTTTTTGTTGATTATCTGAGTTGGGAACCATAAAATAGGATTTCTGTCCCCCAGCCACTCCCGTTGCTGCACACTGTTAGAGAAGAAGTCATACTTGTTGCATCCACTGTAATTCTTTCCTTCTAAACACAACTTGACCCTCTTTTTTGCCTCATTTTGTAATTACTCCTTGTGTGTCCTGTTTAGCTCCTTCCCCATAGCCATTTCTATTCTCCCTGCTCTCCTAGAACTCTAATCCTAATTCTACCTACTTCCAAATTTTCAGTGAGTAAACTCAGTGCCGACAGTTTTGAGGTCAGACAACATTTACACTCTTCACTTGTCTTGTCTTTGCTTTAAAATGTACTTCCATCTTTCTACCCTTCCTTTGTGCTTTCTCTCTCAGGATTAACCGTTCTTTTTCCCTTGGAAATCCTTCACAACGTTCTCAGTCCCTCCCTTGTCTGAGACCTCATTCCGTAAAGTCCTCACAATCGTTTGCGTGTTGAACTTCTCCCTCTCTGCAAAATAATTTCTCTCTGCCTGCCAACTTGGATACAAGAAACAAGGACGTACACTGAAAACAAAATCCTCAGTCCTACTTATTTTCTGTCTCTCCCGTACATAGTTATTGGAAGAATAACCTAGATTTGCTGACTTCACTCTTATTCTTAGGACACCTCACAACATTAATTCCCTTAAATCAGTGGAAATGCCTCATTGATAATTCATTGAAAAAAAAAAATAAACATCCTATCAACAGCTTTTTCTTTAGTTCCCACATCACCTCTCTCCTTACTCTTCCTTTTGCATTCCATCCAGATCCTAGGCTTCAGCCCTGATGGTGGGTAATCATGTAAAGTTGTTGTCACTCCTCCCACTTCATATTCATATTTACAATTGTTCACTTGAGCCTAGACTCAACAAGTCTTTAGCCCCATTTCTCATCTTACTCTTTATTCCCTATTTTAGTAAATAACTAGTGACTCAGGCTCAAAGTGTCAATGTCATTTCATACATTCATGTATTAACTTTTCCATCATTCATTGTGTACCTGCTGCTTGCCAAGGAGTGCATTTAGCTCCTGGTTTTACAAAGGAAAATAAAACAATATCTCTCTCCACTGATCTTATACTGTATTGAAGAAGCAGACTGGCAAGTAAATAAAGCATGTGATAAGTGCTCTTCTAAAGGTACAACTAAAAGGCCATCAGAACAGACTGGAGAGTGATTCATGATGTGTGTGGAAGTTGAAAAATGCTTCATGAGGTGGGTACCTCAGTTGAATCGTTAGTAAGAATTCGGTATTTAAAAAGCCAAGAAGGCCCTTCCAGGAGGTTACTAGGACAGCATTTATAAGGTCAGTGATGCAGTAAAGCCATATGAAATTTGGTTTAACTGGAGTAAAGGGTTTAAAAAAGAATAAGATAAAGAGGGATGGGTCTTAAGAATTATTATGAAGGCTTCTGTATGCTGGCTCTTCTGAACCTGTGATCGTATTTGTTTTTAGGGCAGTCATGTCCTAGCAACAACAGAGAGAGGAGGAAAGAGTCACCTTTGATTCAATTCCACCTCTTCAGTTTCCCAAGCATTCAGTCATTGCTTAAATCCTGGAAATGTGCCCTTTACATTCTCTTACATCTTTCCCTACTGTCTACATCCTGGTGAATATAGACCCAGCTCCGTTCAGTTGCTCAGTTTTTTTCCCTTGGGTATCAGGCTACCGATCTCCAATTCTGGCCTGTACTATAGAATGGGACTTGATGACGTCTTCAGAGAGAACAATTCTAATCGTGTTATTCACACCATCATAGACTTTCTAGGAAACTCCACTGCCATGCTGAATGCAATTTCTTCACCATGACAGTTAAGACTTTCCTCAATCTACCTAATTATCTGCTAATGTGAAGTAGACATGTTCAGTATCACAGCCGAGTAGCCTGTTGCCTGATCTTTATACTTACAGACGCTTTCTCGCCCCTGTGCCTTTGCTGTTGTGTTTCTTCCACCCTAAACACTGTCTTTCCCTTGCAGCCTTTTGAAATATTTCCATCCTTAAAGATTTATCTTAAAATACACCTTCCAAGATTAGTATTTGAAATTATTCCAAACATATGATATGGTTGTCTCTTTTTGCTTTTATGACACAGTCTACGTTTTTTATATTGTGACATAAAGATGTACCTGATGCAGCTATACCCCCATCCATCACCAGAGAATATAAACTTATGAGAACGACACTAAGTTACTGGTTTGCATTTTCATTTTATTTCAACATGTTGCCTAACCCATAGTCTATGTTAATTAGGGTAGTTATTTTAACTTGATTTGAGAGGTCACTAGATGATTCTCTTTTTGATTAACCTTCATAGTTCAAGACAGCTGTGTGTTTAGTCATGACAATTCCTTGTGCACCAAGCAAGAAGTGAGAGCCTTAAAAACTACCCTCAGTTTTGGACGTCTTCCCCTACTCCACTGCCCCTAGAAGGTAAAAACAAGCAAACAAACAAGCAACTGGATCAATCATGTTTCAAACTCAGTGCTCAGAAAGTATCTTTGGGCATGATAGTCTGGGAAAGAAAGAAAATTTAAATTTTGTAATTTCAAATAAACCATATGACTTAGTTTTTTTTTTCTTTACTGTTCAACTGACTGATATGATTTTACCTCAAACTACCATGTCCACACCCTGTTGTGGTTTTCCTTTCTTGACTCTATGTGATATCTTAAGACCTTTATTCATTTCTGTCCTGAAATGACAGATCTTGGATGCTTTACTAATAATATCTGAATATCTTTCTTGGCTCAGTGCAAAGGCTTTCAATCCTGTGATAAAATGATAGTGATGATAAATAAAACAAAGGTTTAAATGCAAGTATTATGTTCTGTCCTAATTTGATTTGAAGAATAAAATAATTTAGGAAAGAATGTACAGACATACATATAGAGACTAAAGAAAAGCAAGGCATTGTTATATAAAAAAGTGATGGATACTATTCCATTCCTACTTTTTCCCTCCTATTCAACATGACAGTAAACTATTAGCAGTTATTGAAAATAGATGATAATTTATTCATGTGTTAATTCAGTCTTAGTAAGTGTTTATTAAGTGTTTACTACATCTTAAGCAATTGGACGAGTTATTATGAATATATAGATAAAACATATGACCCTTTCCTACAAGATGTCACAGTGATGATAAGTGTAAATCAGCAAAGAAAAGACTGAAGACAGAAAGAAGTCGGGGCACAATGCATGCTGGGAGTTATAGGTGAGTGTCCCAAAGTAACAAAGAGGGACAGAGAGGGATGAAGGAGATGGGAACCCCATTTCTGTTCAAAATCAGGACCTAACCAGGGAATAAAACAAAACTTAAAGCTGCTAGTTTGAAAATGAAAGTCAGCCATGTCAGCATAATTTAATTTAGTGAAATTTAGTGTGCCATCCAGACACTGATTTCAATAGGCAAAAACAATGTTGAGACAAATCTTTCTCTTTTTTGGATAAAACAAAATAAAAATAAAACATACATGGAGGCAATAAATGAGAATTATCTGGAAGAAACAGAAGAATATCCCTTGGAAAATGATTTTATGCAAAAATTTTATATATATATTTAAAAAATGGTGTCATTGATAAAATCCAAGAGAACATTATATGTACTTAAAAGGAGCTGAGATGTAATAAGATAAATGAATGGAAAGAAAACCCACAATGTGAAAAGGAAGAAGAATGCAATTTAAGAATGTATTGAAAGGAAATTACACAGTAGCAGGAGATTGATGCCACAGAAAAGTAAATCAGCATGTGGAAGTCAACTCTGAAAATCTTTTCTAGGGAGTGGAAGAAGAGGCTGCTTCCGTCATAGTATATAAAGAAACAAAAGAATTAAAAACATGACATAGAAGATGGTAGCTATGGAGGTCTGAAAACAGAATGATCAACAAAGATAAATAACATGTCAGAAGAAACTGCCAGAACACATGTAAACATACTATTCCCAGCCTTACTAAACATCTGTATATGCAGTTTGAAAGTCTCTGCAGACTTCTGCAGATAAAGACGAAAGACTGCACCCAATTCTTTCTCATAGATTTGAGCACCACAACCCTATCACTCACAGCACTAAGTTCATTCTCTCTGGTAGGTTCACTTTAGAAAGCCACTTTAATTGAAATAATAAAGAAAAATGTACAAGTCTACAGGAATAAAAATACATTAGGCATGCTAAAGAATAATTCATCTCTGAAACATGAAAGGCCAGGGTACAACAAGAACTGATTTAAAGGGAAAAATATGATCAATAATTTTATAGCACATCAAATTGCCTTTTACGAGCGCAGGAACAAATGTACAGTTGTGTATGTCCAAGAGGCACTGGAAAATGCACATATATAATCTACATAAACATGGACTGAAGGAGAGAAGGCACAATGTACAAGGGCTAGAGCTGTAAAATGTGTAATACTAATAGTTTAAAATATTTCAAATGGAGATAAAATCGACAGTGTAACCACAGAAATGATAACAGGGCCTAGCACAGTAGCATTCACTTAATATTGGTTGAAAAGATAAATGTTCCAGACAATTATAAAGTAATAAAATTGAAACAAACAAAATCAAAAGAAGTAGAGAACCTGAATAGAGTCACATCCTGAGAAGAACTGGAAGTAACTGAAGAGATGTAACCTCTAAAACAGGTGCTGGGACCAGATGGTTTTACGAATGAGGCCTCTTACCCTTCAAAGGACAAATCATGCCAACGTTGTCCAAACTATTCTAGGACATGGAAAACTAGAAAAATACCCTTGTCATCTTGTAACACTGGCATAACAGCAGTAGTGAAACATGGAAAAGAAAATCAAAGAGATAAAAATGGCAGACCAATTTTACTTTAGAATCAGATAAAAAAATAATAAAATACTTGCAGACTAAAATCCAGCGTGATATTAAAATGTCACAATTGAGCACATTATATAATAATAATAATCGCTTCTTAATAGAAAATTCATTAATATGCCCTATATCCCGTCCATCCCCACCTTCTCAAGTGCTTCAACTGTAAATTCCTTTGTGGCAGAGAGAGACAGTGGTTATATCTGTCTTGGCCACCTCTGTATCCCTTGTGCCCATCCTATAATTTTGCCAGAGTGATCAAGAAATCGCTCTCAATAAGTGGAAAATTGACTGGCAAGGTTGTCAAAATGATGAGAGTCATTAGCAATAGGTACAGATAAAATATGGCAAATAAAAAAATGAGTCAGCTATTAATTGGGAGGAGGAAAGTATAAGAAAATAAACCTCATCTCCATATATTACTTGAACAACAGTGAACATTATAAACACAATCCTACTAATGTGAACACAGAATACTGATTTTACTATAAATGTTATATAAAAGATGTGTGGGGTTGAAGGGAAATGTGGTGCTATTTTAAGATAGCTTAATAATTGTTCATAATAGAGAAGAAATCAAAAGACAGTGTCTAATATCTGTGCTTCAGTTTGTAGCAGTTTGGGGTTTCATTTCCACATATGGAGGCAAATACTAAGATTATGTAAAACAAGTAACTAAAGGAGTTTTCCGTTTGGTTGTCTCTGGGAGTGGAGTTGCTGAGGCCTGGGCAGGCCTGCTGTTTTGCAGTATTATAATCATGCTTCAGTGTTGTAAGCAAGGTCCTAAATGCTTGAATGACCTTAGAAGTACTGCGTGAACATCTTAAACTTTGAGCATATATTTGATAATGTAAGAATTTACAAACAAATTAAACTTGGCTATAACAACATTAATGTCAAAATCATAATACCTATTTGGGACAAGGGTAGAAGAAAACTGGCCATTGAATAAACTTATTGTGGAATTAAAACTGATAGATTTGCTCCATAGGGCATTTTTGCATTATGTATTAAAAGATTTAGGAATCCATAATTTCTGATCTAGTAACTCTCTTCTTAAATTTATTCTCCAGAAATATTCAAGCTCATATACAAACATTGTCATCATTTTCCTTATTTGTGATATTTTGCCGACTGAAAAGATTTTTTTTTTAAGTTTTGGTAATTAGCCTATTCACATGTTCTATCTATGCCAATTATTAACTTACTGCTTGCAGCTTCAAACCCACCCTTCTAAACTCACTCTTTAGTCCTGGGGCTGAGACCCTGCACACCCCATTTCCTTTTGCAAACTGCCTCCAAGTAGAGCTCTGCCCATTTGAAGTGCTAAGACAGATTTCCAGCCTGAAGGAGGAAATGTAATTCCATCCTTCCTTCCTACTACCTGTGGGTTTCCTGTGGCTTTTGTTGGCTCCCAGTTCCATGCCAGCAGTAGCTGAATTCAGTTTTCAGTTTTTCCCAAATTTACAGAAGCATCCTCACTGCCTGCTCTCCAGAGATACCAACCTCAGCTAAGCAGCAACCCCTCTCAGAGATCTGAGTTTAAGTCCTTCTAAATTTCTAAGATTTAATAACTCAGACCTCTTCCCTATGGTCTCTCAGCCCTAGGGGTTCTAGTGGCTTCCTACAGTTACTACCTCTAGGATCCTTTAGGTTCTCTTTTAACACTTTCATGTACGTGGTTAGCAAATTTATTCTTATAACATTTTTCCTCTTAAATTCTTTTGGAATAAATAGCATGGTTTCTAACTCCTGAATCTGCCTCAGTGTAATAAGTGTATGTTTATAGTCACAATTAGAAAAAAAAAAAAAATTCCCCCAGAAACCTTGAGAAAAGGTCTTCTTTCCGCTGAAAAAAAAATTATTTATTAAAAATAACAGTAAACCCTTAAACAGGCAATAAAATCAAAATAATATAATACAATATTCTGAATTTTGGAAATTAAACTTGTAGGGTATGATGGTGAGAAGAATTAATCAAATAGATAAAACAAAGGGAATGTGGAAATTTTAAACCTATTTGCCCTGACATGTGATTTTTCCTCCCTTATCTGGAGTCAATGAGATTGCCTCTGAACTTTAATGGTTGTCTTTCCCTCTGCCTTATACTCTATTCCCTTTGCGTCGTTCCCAATAACGATGTTTCTTGTAAATGCCCGACTTCATGTTTTCCACATGATCGACATGTGGCTGCTGGGTTTGCATAGAGAGGTTTGTTTTGTCAATGCAGGAGAATTTATTTTGTCAAAGAAGAGACACTTACACAGACAACTTTGGTTCATTTGATACCTCCTGCTCTAGCCAGTCTCTGTTCTACTTAATCATCATGTTGGATATATTGGACATGTGACTCAAGTCTCATTTTCATCAAAAGAAATTCCCAGAAGGCTTGTTACTTTGATGAAATGGCATTAATTAAACATAGTCTCAAGAAGGGTAGTTGGAAATAGATATGATAACAATTTAGTTTTTATGCTACTGGGAGCATTTTTTAAAAACCCTCCTTTCTAAATGATACCCTGAACTCCATGTGAAAGATTTTCCTCCCCCTGGGAAAAAAAATTGTGTTTCTTCAGCAATTTAGCCTAGAACAAAGAAATCAAAAATACTGTGTGCTAAAAAAAATTCACAGCTTAAATTTTGTAGAGGCAAGGCAAACTAACATTAATAAATGAAGCTAATTAGGCTTGATTTGCATATTTAACTCATCTTAATTACACATGCATTCAGCAAACATTTTAAAAGCCGCAATCAATCTTTCACAGACATGGTTAGCTACTTATATAGAATAACAAAAACCAGGAGCCTTGCTAATGATTATTCTGTTTCCAGTTTATATGCCATTAAGATTATTTCAATAATAATAATAGAATACATATTTCTTTTACAAATTACAAACCTATAAAGTTAAAATGCTTTGATTTCATGAAGTTATTTTTTAAAAGATTTGCAGAAAATATTGTTATATAAATTATTATATTAAATATTTGACCATATTCAATTAAAAAAGGATCTTCATAAACGTCTTTGACATTAATTTTGAAACTTGATAATTAAAGCAGTAACTATAATAGAAACAAGCTATGTCTAGCTGATAGTGAGTAGGAAAAAGTTGTTCTGAAGCTGGTATCAACTTTAATTCTCTCACCCTTGGACAAAGTTTGCTTTCTCTTCTTTAGCAGTACTTTTCATTGGTTATATAATTTGAAATAAAAATTCATAGGGCACAATTGCACAATATAATCCTCTTTAACTTCAACAAGTTTTATTTAGTTAATTTTTTCTTAAAAATTTAAACTGTTTTCCTATAAACAATTATTTTCTAGAAATATGCACGGAAATAATGCTATGAGGAGACAGTACCTCTGCATTGCGATGTAAGGTGCTGGCAGGGCTGATGGGGTGGCCAAGTGCAGGGGGTGCTGTCAAAAGGAAAAATCAGTGCACAAGATTTATTCTGTGCAACTGTCAAATGGGTGTGAAATTCAACTATTAAGGCTCCATTTCCTATAGTTCCGCTCCGTGAGGATTCTGTTATAAAATCAAAAATCCTGAGAGGTTAACCCTTTTGCCTGACTTCCCTCGAAAAGGTTAAGGTCATGTGAAGAAAAGAAAGTTGGTGAAGGGCAAACATATTACACTTAATAACTTTCCTAGAAATAGCCCTTTGTGTGTGTGTGTGTGTGTGTATACTAACTCCAAAAATATTTATTAAGTACCTCTCATGAGCAGCTCATCCCTACAGTTACACTTGTCGGACTACACTTATTTAGCAAACCCAAATGCTGATCTCCTATCCAGTTTTTGTGAAAAGTTTACTTTGGATTGTGTTGGCTATAGAGGCAAGAGTAGATAGGTCAGTCTTCGAAGAGTGGCTGTGTTGCTTATTGAGGCTTGTGTTTGTCTGTTACACAGGAGGGAAAAGGTTAATATCAGCCTTAGGCACATGTTCACTGTAGTGAGTCTGGCCAATTGGCTGGCTTTCAAATCATGAGTCTGATGCTGTTTGGCTTTTCAGAGTGTTTACTGAAGTTGCTTGTCATTGATTAATTAGATAGGCTTAAAACCACTTCTGGTTGTTTACTTGTAAGCAGGGCTGTGGAACTGTTACTAATTGATTGGACAAGTTTAAAACTAGTTCTAGTGTTTGTTAACATGGCTATAGAAGGGTGAGTCTTTTCCTAGGAGAGTGGCAATTTTTTGTTTGTTTTCAGTGACTAATAAAAACTGAGAAGTAGAATAAGAAATAGAAAAGAAGACCACCCGTTAATCTATGAATGGCAGTATCTCCTACTTATGTAGGCATGATGTAATCACTTTACATAAATTTCTCCAACTGTAAATAAGAATTTAAAACATTGATAGAAATTAAGATTTAAGTTATGTAAAGTACTTAGCATAGTAGTTATATAGTGAGAAATATTGCCAGTAACTTTCCAATGAGCTGAGTTCTAAATCTTTCAATTTCACTCGACTATCACAATCTTTACCACCAAAATATACTACCTTTCATAATAAAATGCACATGTAGTATGATTTCATTTATGCAAAAACTGGGGTAGATAACATGACACAGTAAAGTGAATGTATGTGCACAGACTATTCCCTGAAATACATAAAAGACACCGTTCATAGTGGTTGCATTTAGGGGTGACCTGAGATAAGAGACCACATTTTCATTGGCTGGTCTTCTGTAATATTTGACTTTTCAACCATATTTCTATATTTATTTTCTCCCATAAAATATAGTTCATAAATAATCATGAGACTATTTTTACTAAAAAGGGCGTGAAGAAACTTTCTGGAGTGCTGGAAGTGTATCTTAATGTGAATAGTAGTTATACAAATATATATATTGATAAAAATCCATTTAGCTAAGCCCCTAAAATTTATGCATTTTACTGGGTATAAATTATATGTTATAAAAACACTTTAACACATCAAAAAGACATTTTAAAAGATAGCTTTGTTCAAAAACAAAAATGAAAAAACAAAAAATTTTTCTGAGTTGGGAAGGCTTATTTTACATTTACAAGCCTGTTAATTTTTTTCAAAAGAATATTATTGAATCTGTTGGTTAAATAAATGTAATTATAATGACATGGAAGTTTAGTGATTTTAGTAATGGTATGTTCAGTTACTTATGTGATGATTATTTGTGATTTTATATTTTATGATTATTTTATAATTTTATATTAGGCCTAATTTTTAAGACTTTAAACTTGTATCTTGACTTCTGATAAGTATTATTTTAATATTTTTAAGTCTTCACATGGCAGTATTGATAATAGAAAAGCTTTTAATATTTGAAGAGATAAGATCAATCTTCCTATTTTGTGTTTACATCAGTCAGGTTAGGCTTGGTTGTGTTATGGTAACACACAACCTCCAAATCACAGCAGCATTCTTACCTTGCACGTGGTCTGTGTCCTCTGTGGGCTGGAAGGGAGGGCTTGTTCATCATATTCCCCAGGATCCAGGGTGATCTAGCAGCCACCTTGAATGCTACTGGCTTCTGCCACAGGAAAAAGATATCCCTGGAGAGCATTGCACCTCTAATTAAATGCTAGAAAGGTAGGGTTGGAGAGAACATGAGAGGGGTACTGCATGCCATTTATACTCACAATTCTTGGACCAGAACTCGTTACATGGCCCCACACAATCACGTGGGGGCCAGGAGGTATATATCTACCAGAAAGGAGGAACACTGGAAAATACAGCAGCTGGGAAACTCAGCCTCCTTCCATTTGTGCTCCACCATCTTCCAGAGCCCTTCTGCCTCCAGCCTGCAGACAGGCAAAAATAAACAACTTAGAGGATTGTGGTGGGTATTTTATGGACCAGGCCTATGCTGGACTTCACAGTTGCCCATGTTTCACTGGGCAGTTCTCAGTCCTGTGGCCACACCTGACCTGAACCCTGGCTGAGTGCCCAAAGAGAAAAGGACAGTGGCTGCCTAGAATAGTTCCTGCTACTGTAATGAGAGGATGTAAGAGAGGAGGCAGAGTGGTGGGTATTAGACATCACTGAAGCGGTTGTATTGGAGTTGGAGCAGAATGGGAAGCAGGACAGGGCATGGCTGAAGCTGCCTGGAAACATCCGAGGTAGAGAAAACAGGACATTCTTGGCCTTAGAAGGACAGGAAGGCCAATGGAACAGCATCATGGTTTTGTGTCTGTATTTACTTGTTTATTTATCCTGACGGGAAAGAGGAGGTTTCTGGATCAGAGGTCACACCATTTATTTACTCCCAGAGCAGCTCATGCTGATTTCCCTTCCCCACTTCCCCATGGGGAGAGGCAGTGAGAGCCAGCTGTACCCCGTGAGTGCAGCGGGCTTATGTACCATGGAAAGGAACCCCCAAATCATGAAACTCAGTGCCCCTCCACTCCTGCAGTAGAAACACGCACACACACAGAGATAGAGAGAGAAACTTCTGTTCTGAAATGTAAGCAAATCCTCTGTAGGAAGAGGAGGGGAAAGACTCTCAACTTTTGACCATTGTAATGTAAATAAATCATCTCAGGAGGGGATGCTTCTAAATCTCTCCAGAAGTCTCCCTCTTTAGGGTTGCTATTCAAGCATCTTTTGACATCCAGGTGCAGTACTCTGTTCAGAAAGCCCTGACGGTGTGGAAACATGAAAATAATCATGGAGTACAGTGCCTGAGAAGGGAGAATAGTAAGGGATGAGGTCAGATAGGTAGACAGGAGCCAAACAATGTAGAGCCTTTGGACCTACGTAAAAGTTTAGAATCATTCTGAATACCATGGTAATTGCTTAGATGGCTGAAGCAGGAGCATGGCGTGATCTGATTCAGGTTTAAATGAACACTCCAGTGGCCAAGAGAGAAATGGATGGGGAATGGGGTGAGAGTAGGAGGAAGGAGAGGAATAAGGATGCTCCTACTGCTGTCCTCATGCTCCACGAGATGATGTCCTGCACCAGCATGGTAATGGTGAAGGTCAGAGGTGGGCAGAGGAGGGCTGTATGTTGAGGAAAGAACTGATATGCTGGACGAGGGCTGGGGAAGAAGGAGAGGTATTCTAATTCTCAGGGTTTTGTTGTTGCCTAGTTTTTTATTTATTTGAGCAACAACTGGTGATGCCATTTAATTAAAAGGAAATATTTGGTAAGGGTCAAGCTAGACAGTTGGGAAGTGGTAAATCTAAAAGTCTGCTTTGCATATTATGTTTAACATGCTGTATTAGGCAGGTCACCAGCAAGAAACAGATAAGGTGGAGTACACTCAAGTTGCATGCTTACAGAATTAAGAACAGGGTTAAGGGACCGAACACAACACCCAAAGGCTAGCATAATAGGATGCCATTACTACTACTCCTAGGTCTGAAGGGGCTGGGGAGGAGAACACTACGGGGCACAGTGTGAGCTGCAGTCTTTGGAGAAGACGTGCACAACACAAGTAGTGGAATGAGGTTGAGGACAGAGCGACTTAAGAAAATCCCGGCTAAACGGGAAGGGAGCTGAAGTGGTTATTTATCCATCTTCTGTATCTTTTTGTTCTTCCCTGTCCTGCTGGTGTTTTCCTCTGGCTGAATCTAACCAGGGGACAGAGAACCTGAGAGCCCATGGTGATGTGGTTAATAGCAATCAGGACATGGAGCAGGGCAGGGCCACTGGGGAATGAATCTGAGAGAGAAACAGGAAAAAACCACACTGATGCCTCTAAGACTCCTTCCTGGGGTCTCTAAGGAGGCTAATAGGGGCTAAGGGTAGAGATGTTGATTTGGACATCATATCAGTAGTATATGTCTCATGTACTGAGTGCTAATATTTGTTACAAAGCTCTTACTTTGTGCCCTGTACCAACATTCCACATGCAGTATCTCACTTAATTCTCAAAACAGACCTATAGGTTAAACATCGTTATCTCAGTGGACATGGGTAATGACACTTAACCTGTAGGTTTGTTTTGAGAATTAAATGAAGGAACTGAAGCACAGTGAAGTGAAGCACTGACTAAGGTCACACAGCTATTAGGTAGCAGATCTGAGAATTAAGTCCCAGACGTTTCTATCCCCAAGGCCAGTCATAGAAACCATCATTGCACACAGCTTCTCTGAGACGGGCAAATATTGGAGCAATGACATGGTAGGTCATGTATGTGTGTGTGTGTTTTTTTTTTAAGACTTTTTCCTCTTCTTCATTTTTTCCACTTCTTTGAAAGAAAACAATTCTGAGAAGAATTCATCAAAGAAGATACTCCAAATTTTAATGTCCCGGTTTTGGTATTGCTTTTGATTAAGGCTGTTTGCAGACTAGAATATTAGTAACCCACATATTCCCTATACCACACACACACAAAGAGTAGATTCACTATTATCTTGGGAACAATGCTGGATGGAGAAGCTTTTTTAACTTTTCCTAATTCATGAAACATTTATCTTCAAGTCAGGTTTTGTTATAGCAGCACAAATGTGGTCCATCAGCATTTCCATTATAACCTCGTATTTCCAGGGCTTTTCAAGAGTGCCTTAGAGATTCTACTTTGAATTAAAACTTGGCATTCAGGATTTGAATCAGAAAACTCCATTTTCCTTAGCAACTAATCAAATAGTTCAGAGGTTCTCAGTTTAGAAGAGGACCGAATGTAAAACTTCTATTAATGCAAAAAATATTTTAAGACAAAATGGCTAATTTGAATGTGTAACAAATATTATCATTCACTATACAATTATAATATTATGTAACTGTATGTGATATTTGTTCTCAAAAAAATTAACCATAAATGTTCCTAAGATAATATGTGAAAGCTCACTGTAACATCTTTGCTCACTATAACATACTTTGTCTTTTTGCCTTTGTAAGTAATTTATATTCTACTTTGGGAACTTGGATGACTTGAAGTCCACAGCATAACTGGTTTAATGTTATAACAGTATGAAGATACTGAACCAGGACACCTTGGGTAGGGGGAATCCTGAGAAGGGTGACAAAGTGGTTCAACATATTTTTTTGAAGTTTAAATTCATGTGGGGAAATTTTGCATCCTATGAAAAAGGGATTAATAGCATACATTAATTCTGTAAATAGGTATTTGAAATTTAATGTGCTGAATGCAATGGCAAGAATGGGGATTAAATAAGTTTATTTATAAAGCTGTTCCACTTAGTTCCAAAATACTCATGAATGTTCTGCCACAATGAGGGGATATGGCGCTGGCCCTCTGTCTTTAATATCTGATTCTGTAGTCTTTTCTGTGGTCTCTCTTCCAGGTTTACATGATGTAGGACCAAGAGATTACATGGTAGTGAGTGGAAGTAGATGAAGCCTTTTGAGTAAACCTACTCTCCTGGTTGACTTCTCTCCAGTCACACTGGCCCCCTTGCTATTCCAGAAACACTCTGGGCAGACTCCCACCTTGAGACATTTGCTCTAGCTTTTCCTTCTTCCTGGAATGCTGTTCTTCCAGATGCCTGCTGGGCTAACTCCCTTATGCCTTCTGTCTTTGTTCAAGTCTTACCTTCTGAGCGTGGTCAAACTGCATCACTCTACTTGATAGTTTGATTTGCCCCTAGCCCCTCGATCCCAGAGCTCATGACACCCTTTACCCTACTTGGCTTTTCTTTCTTTTTTTTTCCACAATATTTATCTTCCAACACGTTTTATACCTTTTTAAAATGTCTATTCCCTCTCTCTTCCCATAGAATGTAAGGTCAATGACGACAAGGTTCTTTGTTTTATTCATTGACATAAGCCTAAGCACGTAGAATTGTGCTGAACATGTATTAACTTCTCTAAGATACTTGTTAAATGAGCATTGTGTTGAATGAAATCTGAGTTTCAGCCCATAACAAGAATCAACAAACAGCATTTCAGATATAATTTTCTCTGGTCTTACAGAATTTGGGTTATTTCTCTAAGATAGTTAAGAATGCTCTTTTAAAATTGATGTCAAAATGAAAGATCCCACATTTAACTCCCTTTTGTAATGTGTTATGGGGCCATTTTTCTAAAAATTAGCTGCTCTTTGGGAAAGATGACCCAAATGGGTAGATGCAAGATATGGTTTTCGCAAAACAAATGCTTATTTTGTGTTAAAAAATGATATTAATGCCAGACTCAAAAGTCAGGAATTAAAATGTGATCTTGTGATTAAAAAGAAGAAAGAACCCCATACACCCTCAGGAGTGCTGAAAATGTACTGAAAACAAGAGCTTTCTGTAAAGATTTCATTACCTGGCACCGTGGCTTGGAAGCTATGCTAATTGCAAAATGGAGTCATTTGGTGAGAATTCACCACCAGCTCAATGGTATAAAATGAGGACACTAGGGTTTCAGTGTAGATGTCAACACTGGTGACACACTCACCAGCACAGCCCTGATTCTGAATGGTAGCTGACTACAGAAACTAGCATTTCCTACCAGGAGAATGTATTAATTTTATTAATAGACTTAAACATTACTTTAAAACAAGATTAATTCTCTTTCCATTTCTTTTCACATATTGAATGGAATTTATTTGACTTGTGTTTCTGCTTTGTCTTCTTAGGGTAAATGTGAACAGTCGCTCTATGGTCACATGCATTCCATCAATGATGCCACCTTCACTCCTAGGGTGAGTTCAGTTCTCCCAATAAATTATTTTACTGCTTCATTTATGCAGGTTCACTTTAATGAAACAAAGTTCCAGAGGAAAGTGGCAAGTTAACAGTGAGAGGAGAAAAATTTGAGAATTAATTATGGCAATGAAAAAAATATATAGCTAATATAGGGTTACAGAAGTTTAAAACACACACTGTACAGTATTAGGAATGAGAAGTAATTCTTCTATTGTGCTCACCTCCACTTAAACATATTTTTAAAAGCTTTTTGTCTATTTTGGCTTCAAGAAAATAAATGGGATATAAATTTGTAAATTTTAGTGTAAAATCATAAAAATAATGAAAATGCTTGAATGGAAACCCAAGAATAAAAAACATTAAGGAAATCAGGACTTTCTTCAAGCTGGAATAAAGCAATGTTGATTTGACAGCTTTTCAGTTTCTCACGGAAAATTTTCAGATGTGTCTTTATACAAACTGATGACATAGCAAAAATATTTGTCTGCAGTTTGAGGTGTTTAGATATATTAGGATGACTTTACCAATCATGAGTGAAAATTGTTCAACATTGCTTTGAGTTGGCTGTGCTAGTTGGGGTTGTATCTAAAAGAGTTCAGATAGTAATCAGGAAGGATGATCTGAGTGTTTTCCTTCTCTGATGAAAACAATTTGACTAGATAGATAACGTCTCAAGTCCCTTCAAATTCTACGATTTAATTATATCTAACATTTTAATTTGCCTCTAAGTTCCCAGTACAGTGTGAATCTTAATTCCACATTCCTGTTTCTTTTCCAATTAGCTAAAAAAGAAATCTGATAGATCACCTACACCTAACTTCAAAATAACAGAATAGTCAAAATTCTGTTACTATCATGCTGTTATTGTTATTTCAGAGAGAGGAAAAATGTTCACTACAATTTTTTTTTTCTGCTAATGGGCCTTGTTTTACTTCTATTGAAATTGTGCTGGTATCGTCAGCCCTGGAATGTTAATGATGGACTCAACTAAAATTATATTTTAACAAATTTATCTTAGTAAGGAAGTTCCATTTAATTGACTCTATTGAACCAATACATTATGGATTAGTTCTAGATACCAAGTAAAATTTTATTTCTAGCAGAGTATAGAGCCATTTAAGCACCACAGAACCATATGATAGGATATTTATGCTAAAAATCTATTAAGTGGCTTATAGCTTTGCCTACCCTAGGAAAATTTAATGGAAGCTAAAATGAAGTGAACTAATATTTTCTAAGTCAGGCATTTATTTTGGTAGGCAATTTCATAGCTGAAAAAGAAACACCATTTAACATTCTAAATAGCAAAATTAATAAATATGGAAATAGCCAAGTTAGATTTATTGAACAAGCAATCAAGGGACCCATACATTAATTATGCATATTTCAAAAGCAGGATAATAAATACGAAGTCCAGGTGTCCAATATCAAAACAGCTAACCTGTTTTTGTTTACACATTTTGTTCATACCAAAGGGACTATCACAACACTATCCCAAATCAACACCCCAAATCTTCTCTGAATTTTTCCATTAATTTATCTCTTCTTTGCTATAAATGTTTAATAACTGTGAAGGAAATGATGTTTTGTTGGGATGACTGGCACTCCTGCATGAAATTTTCAGTCACTTATGTCAACTGTTTTGAAACTGTTGTATTTCACATACTTGCTAAGGAATGTCAGGCAGTGGGGCGGCAGCAGAAACTGGAAGAGCACAGAGACTTTCAGGATTTCTCAAGGACGTGGCATTGTGACACAGTCTACATTCAAACTCTCAGACAGAGCTGTGACAATAAATGCATTATATGGTACATATATAGCAGGCAGAAGATTTGAATTATTTAATACTAGCTTTGATAATTGTTTGATGCCTTTAGGGATATGTGTTCAAGTGACATTACAAGTTAAAAATGCATTTCAATACTTTATTTTAAATATTTCTATGATGTGCCTACATGTAGATATGTATCCTTTTTGTGTTTCTCAGAACTTGATGAGCTTCCTCATTATGAGTACCCTTGTCTTTCTGCACTTCTGGAAAATCTTTAGTCATTATTTCTTTAAATATTTTTTTCTTGTCTGTTCCATCTAGTCTCTCCTTTAAGACCCTCCTTTTATACTTTCATATGCTGAAAAGTTTTGTTCAATTCTCCAACTTTCTTAACTTCTTTTTAGAGTTCCTATGCTTTAGTTTTCTGTGCTGCATTTTGATGGACTTCTTCAGATTTGTCTTCCAATTCACCAAATTTTATTTGGCTGAGTCGAGTTTACCACTCTATCTTTCTATTCAGTTTTCATATCTCTATTATTACATTTATCATTTATAGCATTTCTACTGGATTATTTTAGAATTTCCCTTTCCTTATTTCACTGTGTATTCTTTGAGTTCAGATTTTTTTTTATTTTTTAATCCATAATTTCTTTGAATTTGGAGTGATGGCATTATTTCTGCATCATCTTATTCCACCATTTTCCCAGAAGTCTCAAATACCATGTATTCAAATATGAACTCTAGCCAACAACTCCCCTGAAATTCTCTTGTTTCCGTATTGTTACATCCAATGACTATTTCTCTATTATTATTAGACTTAATTTTTTATATAACTTAAAACATGCTTCTTGAATCCTGGGAATTAAAATCTGTTTGATCACTATTTTTAGTCTACTCTGCTTGATCCTCATCTACTATTTGACTGCTAAATATTAAACTGTGTCAAGACTCAATCTTAAATCTTGTTCTCTAGCAGATTCTCTTCTTACATCATCTCACTCAAACCTGTGGCTTTTAATTTCATCTACAAGTGACGATTTCCAAGTAAACCCTACTCTGTACTCCAGACTCACTGTTAGCTATTTTGCCTCTCAACCTACATATCTATAAGATATCTCATTTTAATATGCTAAAAATGAATCTATTGCTTTCCCTTTTGTCCTAACTGGTTTCTTTCCCCATCTTGTTATCTTAGTCATTGTCACCCTGTTCATCCCAATGCAGAAGTTGGAGGATCAGTTGTAGTTCACAGTTGTCTTGGGACTTAGTGTCTGTTCACTCTTAAAAAAAATTTCTCTACATGGGAAAGCAGTAATGAGATTGAGAAAAAGGATATTTAAAATCTTTTTTGGCCCAATATCTCCAGTATCTAGTATAGGTTATTTTACATACTTAATATTCAAAAAAAGTGATGAATAAACTCAGTTTTAGACAAATGGAAACACAAAGATTTCATTGCACCATTATATCATTGCATCTTATTTAATTCACCTTTATTGGAATTCCAAGTTCTGTGGATAATGAACTGCAAGACAAGCTCATTTAATTCTCACAATACATTAGTTGCTCCTTAGAAAGCTTCTATTATATCATAGCATCCCATGACTTTGGAGCATTGGAAAATTACCCAATTTCAGTTACATGTATCTCCTAGTACCTTTTGGATCCTGGCTTTGCCGTTCACAAGATATATAATCTTGAGAAAGTCATTTATTTCTTTTGTAAAACTGAATGATAAAAAGAAGTCATTATATAATATATGAAATGTGTTTAACATAACCTGGCAACTAGAAAATGCTATTACTATCACTCCTACTCCTACGACTCCTATTATTATTGTTATTACTATTCTATTATTGTTACTACTATTAGTAATGGAGCTAATGTTCCTTTCCAGCCATTTCTGTTCAAATAAATAGAAGTAAATAAAAGAACAAACACACACACAAATATATAAGATGACTTTCTTATATCCTATAATTTTATTTAATGTAATATCAATGTTACAAATACAAAGTGGCAGTATGTGTTTTGCACATTAGTAAAGATAAGAAATTGGAGTTCTAAAACTTCTAAATAAGAAATTATGGAATTGTATTAAACTTGAGCTAAATTCTACTCAAAAATGGCTAAGCCTCAGTTAGGAGTATTTTGTCTTTTTATATCATATTATACCATTTAATAATGAGGCAGTTAAGAGTTTTAAATTTGATCTGGGAAGATTAATTGCTTTTCCTAAGTTACTATTATGTGGATATAAATGTATTAATTCATATTATCTTTTTTTTTAAATCATGAATAAACAAATACAGGTAATTGCCTACCTAAAAAGTTATCCTCACTGCATTTTAGCAAAGGAAGCTCAATTTCTGAATTTTGTTTGTTATTATTCAAGCTCAAACAAAAAGTGATTAGTATCAATCTTTCGCCATGTTATGTAAAGAAATACGAACAACATTTAGATCATGTAGCCATTGATCTTCTGAAGGACAAATGATGTCTGGCATTTCTTACACACCAAAATAATTTTAATTTTGTTTACTTCTTCAGCAATCCAACTTGATGTCAACTACCATTTAGCTGGGCCAATAATATTGATATTTGATGCCAGTTTTTATTCATTACTGCACCTAGATGATGCATAAGTCAAAACTTTTAGATGTGTGGTGAAAAACACTAAAGCAAGTTCTAGCTATCTGGGGAAATTGGAAAAAACAAGAGAATAGAAAATTCAGGGACATAGAACATGGCATTTTTATTTTATATAATATTTAATTATTTCAGTGTTCCTAAATATTAAAAAACTAACTTCATATCTTTTAAACTAATTCCATACTGCATAATATTCTTAAACTGAAACTTTTAGGAAAGAAACTTTCTGTCCTAACACTTTGTGAAGAAAATAATTTTGATAGAAATATATGATACTTAAAAGTAAAGGAAAAAAGTTTGTGTAAGCATTCAAAAAATAATTAGGCATTTATTTTTAAATGTAATAAATTGACAGAGGTTCTTTATTTCTACTTCGTTCTGTTCTTAAAAATTTAACACTGTATATGACAAAGAAGAAACAGCTTATTTGAGGTTTCACCCTGCCCGCAAAGTTTAACCTTCAGTAACTTCTCTAGTTGGATAGAGATGATGTATGCATTTGTAATTTTCTTCATGGTTCCATGAAAATTAAAAGCAACATGATTATGTCGTATTTCTTCACACTTTCTCTTTGACTATAAAACTAATCATTTCCATATATACACACACACATACACACATCCTTTGGATGACTTAAAATGTTTTGGTATATGTGAAAAATTCAGTAATGGAATTTCAACTTAGCAATTTTTTACTGAGCAGCTACTGTGTCCTGGGTACTGGTCTTAAATACTAAGAGTTTAGCAATGAACAATACTAAATTCTGTCCTTATGGACCTTATATTCTAGTAAGAATCAGAGATATTAAACAAGTAAACAAATGAATAGTTTCAAGAATAAGTGTTATCTATCCCAAATCAATTAAGGTAGAGAAGAGTAATGAGTTAAGAGTTGGGGCTTATAATGAAATGATCAAGAGTGACATTTAAGAAAACCATGCAAGGATTTTAAAGAAGAGAACTCAAGCAAAGGCCAGCTTCCTGAGATGGTAGAAGTGAAGCATGATAGAGGAACAGGGCATATCAAGTGGACAAGGATTAGATTAAGCAGGTGGAATATCTTACATCTAATAAGATAACTGTTAACTTAGGTTGTTCTAATTGATTAAATATGGAATAGTTGCCTTATTAGAGTAACCTCATAGCATTATCTATGGCTTCCGAAATGCTTTTTTTATACAGAAATGCCCAGACTATGAGAGGTACAATAGATTCTTTAGGCTATATAATACCTTAACTTTTTTGCCCTATAGCTCTTGGGATAATTCTTGGTATGGAAAGTAATCAATAAATATTTACTGATTAGAAAATACTAGAAAGCCAACAGAGGTCAAAACTCAAGGAGTATTTTAGAAGACATACTTAGAATGATGTTTGTTATGGTATGATTAAATTTATTTTTTACTATTGATCTTAAAATATTTTTTAAAGTTTAAACACTTTTCAGATTTCCCTTGTTTTAAGCATATATAGCTGCCAAAAATTGTTCAAAATATATTTACTACTTTTATAAGAAACAGTGTCACTCCTCAGAGTATTTGGCCATTTAGGCAAGTGATCTTCTAGTACAATGAAATTTCATCTCATATAAATGGTTTACACAATACAAAAATGTTTTAAATAATATCAAAATGTCAATATACAATTTACACTTTTCTCTAGTCATGATTAATTATAGTCAGTCTAAACTTGCTTGTGATTTAAAAAGTTTGAAAAACTACATGGATGATAAATAGCATGAGTTTTTCTTTTTTTTATTTGGGGATCCATTTATTTTATTTTTAAATATAATGTTATTTTTATTTTTCCTATGTTTTAATTGAAATGTAGTTGATTTATAATGTATTAGTTTCTTGTGTACAACATAGTGATTCAGGTATACATATATATACATATATGTCCTTTTTCATATTCCTTTTCATTACAGATTATTTTGTTATAGGCATGAGTTTTTCAAGTGATTTTTTAACATAAAGGGATAATGTCTAATGCATCATACATTATCCTTGAATCACATAATTAGAGCAAAAAGAATTGTCACACCAATTTACTCATAAGCGTAATTACAAGAAAACTTGATTATCCCCTTTAATGTCATTTTCTCCACTTAATTGTGTGCTTGTGGGCAAATGTGACCCTGTGAATCCATACTTCAAGAAATGACTGCTAGTTAAGATACAAAACTATAGGCAGAGCAGGAGAATCTACCCTTCCTCTTCAGAAGATTTATTTTCTATACCCAGAGTGGCTCTGCAAGGAAAATGTTACATCTCCCAGCAGAGGGGCTGGAATTTCCTGTGGCAGATTTTACCATGGTTTTGAGGACCAATATGTCAATCACCGCCATGCACCATCTTTCACTTCACCCCATTTAAATGGTTGTATTGAAAAATTCAACAGTTTTCCAACTAAAGGAATGGAAGCGCCTATATCTAGCTTGCATTTGGAAACCTATTAATTATTTTCTTCTGAAATATTCAAGTTTTCATACTCATTTTTTATTAAGAATTGCAAGTATTCCTTGACTTCCTACTTGGGTGATAGTGAAGCAAAGAAATCTTTTGTTTCTAAATTAAATACTGGTGGCATCTAGATCTTTTCTCTACCTGAGCTGGAGAAAATTGAAAATATCCTGTGTGTGTGTATATTGTGTGAATTACTCAGGCTACCACATTGTGTATGTGTATCATGTTATAATGACTTAAAGATTGGGTGAGAAGTTTGTTGGTGTGTTTTAGTTGTCTCTTATATTTCCCAGTTTAACGGAAAGTGACAAGAAAAGTTATAAAACTCTAAGCTCTATTCAGGCTTTTTACTGGCCACATTTAGTAATGAGCCATGTCACCCTCCCTCTCCCTCAAAATCTTGTATTTTACCCTCAATTTTGCTAGTTCCAAGTTTGCTATGCCAAAATCAAATAATAATGTACATCAAAATTAAATAAAAAGCTTCGAATAAAGACCTTTCTGATTTACATATGAATTTATTCCTGACTTTCTTCTTCTTTATCTAATGGATTTGAATTCAATCAAATTGAGTTTCAGATCCCAGCTACTACTTACCAGATGTGTGAATTAGAAATAGAAATTAGCAAGCCTTGGATGATCACGATGGTGGAGTAGGAGTACACGGAGCTCATCTCCACCAACAGACATATCAAAAATATATCTACATCTGCATGTGGAACAATTCTGACAGAAAACCAACTGGAAACTGGTAGACGATCTCTTATACAACCAGAGCTGCAAGAAAAATTCCCACATAACAGGGTAGTATGGAAAAAAATATAGGCATCAGGACTGGACCGTGCTCTTGGGAGAGATATGTGAAGGAGACAAAGCCGATATGGGCAGGCACTTCCCCTAGGAAGCACCCTTCCCTGCTAGGATATCCACTGGGACAGATAGGCTGGAAGGGCCTGATTCTGCTCAAGAGGAGCATGCACATGCTGGCTTTCTGGCAATCAGGGCAGAGAGAGACCTGTGCTGATGGCTGCCACCTCACTGTACTTCCCTGCCTGAAATGTGTACCAAGCAACACTGTTAGTATGTGCAGCAACTAGGCAGTGAATATTTGGAGGATGAGCCCAGGGAAGGAACTCAGTCTAGCTTCTCAGACACAGCTCAGAGGACCAGCAGTGGGTGCTCTGGCTCCCAACACCAGCCTAGCACTGGGTCTGGGATAAACAAAATGGAGAAAAGCATATGACCTTCAGTTGCTTCCAGACAGAACCATGGATTCCTACAAGGGTGGCACATAGTTTCGCTGTAATCACATGGGCCTCACTTCAATACGCACCTCCTTTGGGACAGAGCACTCACTTAAGGGCACCAGACCCTTATTGAACTTGACCTTCAGGGCTTCTACTGTTAACAACTAGGGAGAGAAGCTTACCCCTGACAGGGCTGTGACAGCCATGGAACAAAGAAGAGGCCCCACCTAGCATCCAGTGCAGGCTCTGGACACCACAACACCAGTCACAGCACTAGGAGATAATGTCCAGCACACACTGAGGAAAGATGTGTCTGACTTCCATACCCAAAACAGTCCTTGCACCAAAAATGTTGGACTTACACAGTCTACGTAGGGATGCTCTCACATAAAAACACCTCTTTAAGACCACAGTAGATAACTGTTTCTCCTAAATTCATAGAGAAAGTTAAGTAAAATGAAAAAGCAGAGGAACTACTCCCAATAAAAAAACAAGAGAAATCCCCTGAAAGAACAAGTAATGAAACAGACCTCACCAGTCGACTAGACCTTGAGTTCAAAAAAAGAAGTAATCAAAATGCTAAAGGAATTAAGAAAGATTATCAATAGAAATGCAGAACACTGTAACAGGGAATTAGAAACTTTAAAGAGGGACCAATCAAAATTAGACACCTAAATTGCTGAGATAATAACTAATCTAGAAGCAATGAATAGCAGACTAAATAATGCAGAAGAATGAATAAATGGTCTGGAAAATAGAATATTGGAAATTACCCAATCAGACGAGGAGAAAATAAGACAAATTAAAAAAATGAAAGCAACATGTGATATCTATGAAATGATATAAAACATGCCAACCTATGCATAATAGAGGCTCCAGAAGGAGAGGAGAGAGAGAGAGAAGATAGGCAAATATATTTGAAGCAATTCTGGCTGAAATATTCCCAAACCTAAAGAAGGAAACAGATATCCAGGTATAAGAAGCACAGAGGGTTGCACACGAGATGAACTCAAACAGACCTACACCAAGACATATCACAATTAAAATGACAAAAGTTAAAATATAGAGAGAGGATTCTAAAGTAGACAAGAGAAAAACAAAGAGTTACAAGGGAGCCCTATATAAGGATAGATACTGGTTTCTTTAGAAAAATATAATAGACCAGAAGGAAGTGGCATGATATATTGAAAGTTCTTAAAGGGAAAAACCTGCAACCTAGGATACTCTACAGCAATATTATCATTTAGAATAGGAGAGATAAAAAATTTCTCAGACACATAAAAACTAAAAGAATACAGCAACACTAAACCTAACCTAAAAGTAATATTGAAAGTTCTTCTCAAAATAGAAAAGAAGCAAAAATCTATAAGGTAGGGAAAAATCACAGTAGGAAAGACAGATATATAAAATGATTGAAGATAACTTAAATAAGCAAGTACATAGATTTAAAAAAAAATCAAATAAAATTTTGTAAAAGTAATTATAACTACAATTAAGAGCAAAAGGATAAACATGAAGATGTAAAATAGGACATCAAACTCACAAAATATGGGGAAGGGGAGTAAAAAAAGGTAGATCTTTTAGAATATGTTTGAACTTATATTACTATCAGTCTAAAATAGATATAGGTCAGCATACTTGAAAACCAGGATAACCAAAAATCAAAAACATATAATAGATTCACAAAAAAACAAAAAAGGAACTCAAGTATAATAGAAAAGAAACCCATCAAACCACAAAAGGAAAAACAAAAAGAAGAAATGAACAAAGAGGAACTGCAAAATCAACTGGAAACAAAGTTTAAAATAGCAATATATACATCAAGAACTATTTTAAATGTCAGTGGACTAAATGTTCCCATCAAAAGACACAGAGTTTCATATTGGATAAAAAACAACAATCTACAATATGTTGCCTACAAGAGACTCACTTTAGAGCGAAAGACCAGATTGAATGTGAGGGGATGGAAAGAGATATTTTATCTAAATGGAAATGACAAGAAAGAGGGTAGCAATACTCATATTAGATAAAATAGACTTTAAATGAAATTTGTAAGAAAGACATAGAAGAACATTGTATAATGATAAAGGTCAATACAAGAAGAGGCTAGTGCATTCATAAACATATATGCACCCAATATGGGAGCTCCTAAACATGTAAAACAAATACTAACAGACATAAAGGGAGAAGTTGACAGGAATACAATAATACTAGGAGACTTTTACACCATACTCACATCAATGGACAGATCTCTCAGACTGAAAACCAGTAAGGCAACCAAGATCCTAAATGACGCAATAGACCAATTGGACTTAATTGATATCTACACCACGTTAAAAAAAAAAAAAAAGTACATCCAAAAAAACCAAAACAAACAACAACAACAAAAAACCCCACCTCTTTTCAAGCCTGCATGGAACATTCTTTAGAATATACTATATACTAGGTCACAAAACAAGCCTCAACAAATTTAAGGGGATAGAAATTATTTCCAACATCTTTTCTGACAATAGTGTGAAAATAGATATCAACCACAGAAAGAAAAAAAAAAAGATTGTGTGGAGACTAAACAACATGTTCCTAAGAAACCAACGGGTCAACAATGAAATTAAAGAGAAAATCAGAAGATACCTTGTGACAAACTTCAATGAAAACACAACCATACAAAATCTATGGGATTCAGCAAAAGCAGTTTTAAGAGGGAAGTTCATAGTGATGCAGTCTTTCTTCAAGAACAATCTCAAATAAACAATCTAGCCTACCACCTAAAAGAGAAAAAAAACCAAACAAACCAAAACCTAATGTCAGCAGAATGAAGGAAATATATTAAAATCAGAGAGGAAATACATTAGAGATCAAAAAAGACAATGGAAAAGAGTAATAAAGCCCAAAGCTGGTTTTTGGAAAGTATAAACAAAATGGGCAAATCTCTGAACAATAGCACCAAGAACCTTATAAAGTAATTGAATTCATCTTATTGAGTGCTGAGATATTTTTGTATTCCTATAAATATTCTTGAGCTTTGTTCTGTTAATTTGCTTAGAAACTGTTTGGTTCTTTCACGTCTGCTCTTCAGATTTGTTAGGTGGGACTGGAGCCATTCTCAATCTAGAGCTATTTCCCCATCACTGAAGCAAGACACTCCTTTGTGTTCTAATCCACCCGTTGCCCCTGAATCTTGAGGAGTTTTTGTTTGTTTGTTTTTGTTTTTGTTTTGGCTGCTGGGATAGACACAATTCCCAACATTGTGTAAATGCCTTTCCCTGCTTCCTCTAATCATTTCAGGTGGTTTTTTTTCCAGGCCTGTAGATAGTTTCTTCAAATGCACATGACAGTCATTACTCAGCTAAATACTGGAGGAAATTTCTCTGTAGATATCCAGGGTTCTCTCTGTGCAACTCTCTCTCCTGCTGTACTCTGTTCTGCAAACTGGAGCTGCCTTTGTCTCCTGAGACTCTCAGCTTCATCCCTTCAGTGTTGGGAGTCAGCCATGTCCCTTCTGGTTCCCTCTCCCTGTGCTGAGAGCTAGAAACTGTCATGGCAGCATGTCACAGCAACCTTCTATGGCTCTCATTGTTAGTTTCCTATATCTCAGTGATTATTTTCCTTTGTTGTCTGATGTACAATGTCTTGCAAACTATTGCTTTCTGCATCTTGCCCATTTTTTTGCTTACTTCAGGCAGGAGAATAAAGCTGGTCCCGTTACTCCATGGTGACTGACAAAGGAGTTCTTTTTGTCATCTGCTTTTAATTGTCAACAGATTTAGTCAGAAGTTATGTGATTATAATGAGAATGACATTCTTTTAAAAATTTTTGGTTAGTCCTTCCTCCTACAAAAGATAAAGTTTGACAGGATGTTTGTAGGAGACCTGAAGTATAGTACTAACTGGACCATGGATTTCATGTGAACGATTAGACCAGTCCCTTAATTTCTCAAGTCTTCACTATTCTGATCTGTGGGAGACATTGATTTGAACAACCTTTATATTATCTTTCAGAAGTATGTCAATAATCATTAATGTTTTGTTTAGAAACTGAGAAAAGCTATTGAATTTGAATGTATCAGTTAGAAGGCTTTTCAGGGAAATACAAGTGTGTTTTCAATATCTGCTCTATCTGAAATACAAATGACCCATTTATGACTCAGTACTTGCTAGCAAACCCAATAGCAAAACTGAAATCTTTCCTTTGATGTGCATAGCAATGCCAAACTGAAATAATTTAACGTTGTTATCTCTTCAGATATTAAGTACTAAGCTTTAGTTTTTACTTCATGTCTCTTTGGTTTATTCCTTCATATTCCAAAATTCTTATTGCCCAAATCAACATTACAGTATGTTACTATGTAAATATATCATGAAAGACTACTGTAGAATGATAAGCCACATCAGAAGAAAACACCAAGGGCCTACAACAAAGACCTCATACATGAAAATCTGAAATAATGCCAATAATGACACTGAAAATGAAGTAAACTCACATGAGAGTCAGAAAATTCTTCTCTAGTGCTTTTAGAAAAGGCTTACTGCCAGGGGCAGAATGCATTAATTTCATATGCCATGTTAGGAATTTCCATTTCTCCTTGAATAAAACATTTCAAAAATTGTCCTTTGAGTAGAAAGACTCTCACAGATTTATTAAACATTCTTCTCCCATTTACCTCCACGAATCAACTAATTTTGCACTATATCTGGCAGACAGGAAGTTGAGTCAATTTACTCTCAATTCTACCAGAATTGTGCTTTCAATTCATTTAGTATTTGCAAAATGAAAGGCATTATGCTAGGTTTTGTGGGAGATTCAGACAAGTAAAGCATTTAGTCCTGCTCCTTGATGAACTAGAATATTATTAAAGAATCAAAATCTCTACATAAAGTAGATAACTATCAATGTAATGCAACAGATTATAAATACCAAAGATGGCTAATTAAAACTCAATGGGAATATCAGGTATGATTCTTGAGAGAGTTCTATCAACCATTAGAAAAAGTTATGCTCTGACTGTTCAGCTATGGAAATGATTTATTAACTCATTTATTTAAATATTTATTAAGTGTATAATATAAGCCCCAAGCTGAGAACAAAAGGATTACAGCAGTACTGTCTAACAGAACTTTCTGTAATGATGGAACTGTTCTTTATCTAAAATGTCCAATATGATAATTACTAGCTATGTGAGGGAATTTCAATTTAAATAAAATTTGAAAATTAGTTTCTCAGTTGCAGTAGTTAACATTCCAAGTACTCAGCAGCCACATGCTGCACAATATAGGTCTAGAAGGAAAAGATATGCATGTGTACAAAAAACTACAATTAGTTGTATCAGTTTTATTACATGGTTCTTCAGGAGCAAAAGAAAGAATACCTTACGTTCTCTACGGTAATTTAGAAGAAGAAATAGTATTTGAGCCAAGTTTTATGTATAACTAATATTTACCAGAGGAAGAAAGTAAATAAGCATCTTAGCGGAAATAGCAAGAAGAAAAGGATGCGGGCATGGTATATTTGAGGGATAGAAAGCAGAGTAATGTGTGGGGAAGTTATGGGAGACGAGAGGCAGGACTTTGAGTCAAAGAGGGGCTCAAATTTGTATTTTAGAAAAAAAATAGCAAGTCACTAGTTTGTCAGCCATGGTATTATTGACATTAGGGACCAGGTAATTTCATTACCTGGGGGTGGGGGTGGGGCTGCTCTGTGCATCATAAGATGTTAATCAATATCCCTGGCGTCTACCACCTGAATGCCAGTGGTAGGTTCCCCTGTTGTGACAATCAAAATGTCTCTAGACAGTGTTGCCAAATGTCCTGTGGGAGGTAAAATCACCCTGGTTGAGAAACGGTTGTGAAAATGAAATGCAAAGATAACATGATTGAAAGCAGGGAGTTCACTACATGTGTCTATGTGTGAGGTGAGGAAGATCTGAAGTGAGGAATTTGCGGAGACTGGAAGCCTATCTCAACTGAGCAGGACTGGAGAAGAAAGAGGTGCAGGATAGGTTAGCATGCTCTGCTGATTGCCTGCAGTGTGGAGCCTCTTACTGAAATGGAAAAGTACAGCAGAAAACCAAGTTTGAGGAAAGGATGGACTTGGCATTGAATATGCTGACTTGTGCTATCTGTGGAATATCCAAATAACAATATTCTGTAGGGGGTGGAGATAAAGATCTGGAATTCAAAAATAGAGATGTGAATTGGACATGTCAATTTGGGAGTCATAAGTATGTAGATAAATTGTTGAAATCATGGCAATGTTTCTTTCTGCCCCCAGCAATCTAGACTTAATGACGACTGTCATCATCTCCAACTGATCTCCAAATATAGTCCTATTCAGTCCATTCAAATGCATAGCCCAGTTTTGTTTTTATTTTTGTTT
Source organism: Camelus dromedarius (assembly GCF_036321535.1). Classification (NCBI taxonomy): domain Eukaryota; kingdom Metazoa; phylum Chordata; class Mammalia; order Artiodactyla; family Camelidae; genus Camelus; species Camelus dromedarius. Next base: position 61,718,546 of record NC_087439.1, on the reverse strand, counting down.
TTCTCCTGATTTTGTGTAGAATCAAGGACTTGGAAGTCCAGCGACACTGGCCCATTTATTTTCAGTACTTCTGCCTGGGTGACTTTGGCCTTACTCTTCCCTTTTCCTGGATCACTCTTCTCCTACAGCAGAACCTGTCCCTTTGCTCTTAACTCAAAGGTCATATTCCTAGTGAGATTCTCCTTGACCAAGCTATTTACATTTTTATACTCTTTCTGCTAAATATTCCTTGTCTACGATTTTTTTATTCTCCATAAAGCCTATTAACATTGAACATACCACTTATTTTACTGATTTGTTTAATTTATTGTATAATTCTCAGCAGTATACAAGTTCCATGAGTCCAGGACTTCTGTCTGTTTTGCTCACTTCTGTTTATCCATCACTTAAATCAGTGCCTAATACCTAGTGGGCTCAACCAATATTGCTTTGATGAGTGAAGTAATAGGTTTCTGACTAGTCCAGGTAAGTTCTCCTGGATTCAGCCAAACTCTTGCTTAGACTTATGGTGCAAACTAGAAAACCACAGGAAAGTCATGTTTACTTGGTTTTCAGGGTCTTGGGGACAAATTTTTTACTTAGTACCTGCTTAACTTTCTGAGACTTCATTCTTTTTAACATATCAATATTTATGTTCAAAACACATTACTTTTTTCATATCATATATAAAATTCATATTTCTCAGTGTGAGCTCTAAAAACTTCAGGATTTTTACACATGATTAACCTCATCATAAATTCACCATATCCCCCCTAGTGAGACATATTAATTTCTGCTTTGTGCTCTGACATTGTGAGGTTTTTAATATTAACGATGCCCTCCCACTTTCTCTTCACTAATATCTCTTCATAATCTTCACCTATCTAAAATGCTGTCATTTCTAGAAAGCCACATTCACTTAATGGACCTATCGTAGGGATGAATTCCTAGAAGAAACCTTCTCTGATCCCACAGGCTTGGGTTAGGTGGTCAGTCTGTACTGTAAACAACCCTTTACCTACTTCTAACATTTAACTTTGTATTGTACTTGCTTGATTACTCCTCTCTCCAACAGTTAGCTCTGAGTTTCTTTTGAGTTTATATCTACTGTATCTTTTGTTCATGGCCCCAAGCCAGGGACATAATACAGCTCAGTAAATACGTGTTCCTTTCTACACATTGTCTTCATCTATTTCAAATTATTCCTCTGTCTTGTAAATTTAAATACCTGCTTGAGCAATTTCTTTGCTAATAGACATTTGTTGATATTCTATTACAGTACTATTAACTATTTCAAGGTGTTCTACCTCCATAATGGATTATGCTCTTTAAGCACTTAAGTGGGACTTCATGGGCTTCCAATTCTGCAAAGCATCTAGGTCAAGGCATGCAAAATTTTCCCTTGTTAAAATTTAAGTTAGCTTGGACATGTAGATCAAACTACCTGGATTTGAATCCTGAGTCTACATTCTACTAACAAAATGTCTTTGAGCAAGTTGTGTAATATTTTCAGTCTCAGTTTTCTCACCTGAATAATGTGATAGTATAACTTAACCATAGAGATGAAAGATTAAATAAGATAATAAATATATATCACTTTGAACAAGTTATGTAGTGCATTGTTGTGTACTGTAGGTGTGAAGTAATTGTTTGAGATGTCTAGTTCCCATACCTGTGGAGCATGATTGATGATTCAATTTATTGACACCTAACAGATTGACAGTAGCATTGGGAAAAGTACATACTGACAACTGCTGACAACAGCAATCTTACCTGCATCTTTTTGGTGCTTTATATTCCATCCTTATTTAGCCTCCCACTCCTTGAACATTCCCAAAATTTACCTTCTCTTTCCATTTTAATTCCACAATTGCTTTGCTTTATTTGTGCCTGTAAGATACTAAGGAAATAGTGTAACAAGCAAATGCTTAATACTGCACAAGCCTGTCCTAAGAGACACACTAATGTATCAGTACTAAAAATGTTTGAAATACTAATTTTCCTCCTAATGAGCCTAAACGTTTTATTATAGTTATACCTTAACACCAAGTTGCACGTCATTGCCCTCACATATTGAAAGCCCTGATGTTTCGAGGGCTTAATGTTCCTGCCATTCAGCTTGACGACCCCTCTTTCTTGCTCATTTTACATAGTGGAATTTTAGGAAGCAAAAATTAGATCACTTGACAGGTATTGTGTATGACAGTTTGATTTCATTTTTATTTATTCAAAAATGTTTTTTCTGATTATAACAATTAATAGATGCTAATTCTGTGAAGTTTGACTTTTGAAAATATGAAAGGGAGCAAATAAAATGACCCATCTTCTCACTTAACGATAACGACTTCTGATTTAGTTCCTACCAATCTTATTTTCAACATATGCTTTTTTTGTGTGTGTATAAGTATAAACAATTTTATTTGCTGTTTCTTTCATTGAACTATGTATATATGCTTTCCCTTGTATTAATACTCTTTGAGAATGCCATTATAATAGTTAAAATAATAGTTTAGTTATGTAACTATATGCTACAGTTATATCTATATGTATAGATATACATGTGTATCTGTGTGTCTGTCTTTCTTATTTATTTAGCAACTAATTTTCTTATGTTTCCACTCTCCTATCTTATAAATAATATTGTGAGGAACGTCTTTGTGATAACTATTGAGCTGAGGTATTGGCTTATTTAAATGTATTAATGGAAAATATATTCAATATATTTAAACACTTGCTATATATTATGCTATATTAGTTAAGAACTAGAATGTAATATATCAGTTAAAATCTCAGACCCTGAAGTCAACCAGACCTATGCTTAAATCCTCACACTGAATTACTCCACCTAGGTAATTTTAGGAAAGTCACATGACCTCTTTCAGCCTTACTTTCTTTTCCCCATAATAAAATGAGATTATTACACATAATGAAATAATACTGTAAATAGTATTGAGTATATTTTATGACAATAAAAGCTGTTATTTTAGCTATTAATTATGCTCCCACCTGGAATGCAAGTCTATTTGTTTTTTTGTACTCTTATCAATATTAGTATTTTCATTAAAAATAGATTCTAATTTGATAGGAAAAAATAGGAAAAATTTTAAGTGAAAAATGCAAGCTCAAACTAGCTTACGCAAAATGGGGATGTTAATTGGCTCACAAAACTGAACTTCAGACAGGGCTGATGGCATCTGATGTTTAGGTTTGGCTGGAGCCAAGACTTAAATGCCACCAGATTTCCTGAATAGTCTTAATCTTATCAATTTCCTTACTGTGCTGAACCTGGACATTAGAACTAAGTGACAAAAAACAAAAAAAACAAAACCCAAAAAACTAAGTGACGTAGCATAAGTAAATTATACATGTTTCACAAATTTTAATCAGAGAGGAAAGAGCTTATCTTTCTCAACATTGGTTTGAAAAATACGGGGCTATATTTTATTGCTTCTACTTGAGCAAGACGCCTATGCCTTAAGCATCTATTCTGTCCATGGAGATGAGTTTCAGTGAGGAGACTAGGTACAGTATATGGGGATAAGAGGCAGTTCTTAAAAGATTACAGACTTGGCCACTAGGGTGATCTTGGCCTGGAGAGTCGAGCTAACTGAATCTTCATAGGAGACTACTGTGGATGTTTTAACTTGCTCAATTCAACTGTATTATTAAGGTCAATGAGAAGGCTTTCAAGTGTTTGTTAATCTTTCCTTCTGTCTAATGCTCACTTGAAGAGCAGTTTTCCAATAGGTTTGGTGTTTCTTTTCTCTTATTTTTTTTTTATTTTTATGATATTTATGGCTGTTTTTTCAAAGTTATATAGTTAATTTTTAAATTTATGTTCTGAAAACTCCATTTGCTGAAGAATTCACAGTTAGCATCAAGTCCTTCATAGTATTTTGGTGTGGTTTCTGTCATCTGTACCATATTTTAAATTGTCCTGCTTCCATTTTATAGTGTTGCTTAATTATGACTTCTTTTTTCTTGGACACTTTTTTTTTTTGGTAACTATTTTCTTTTTGTCTCTTTTTCACAAATCTTTCAATTCATCTATCTGCATATTCTTTTCAAAGGTCAGCTTTTGATTTTGTGGATCTGTCTTTTTAGTATTTTAAGAGTTTTGTTTAATTTTGTTTTCTCTATGAATTTCCACCATATCTTAATGATCTCTTTCTACCTTTTAATTTCTTCTGTAGAAAAGAACATCTTCAGTTGGACGATTGCCCCAGCACCTGGCGATTCAGTGTCATAGTATATTTCCTCAAGTTTTAATATTCAGTGGTGTGAAGCACATTTAAGATTGTCTCTATTTCATAGAATCTGGACCAAAAAAAAAAAAAATTACATGAAGTCTATATACCTGCCTTTGATAAGAAGTGCCTCCAAATTAAATTCTGATTAAAACTTATTCTCAAAGTTGAAAAAAAATTATGTTCTATGACTTTTCAAAGAAGTTTGAAAGCTCTTATATCTAGAAAGAGTTCTTTATAATTTCTAAGAGTTCTTTACAATTTTTAATCTTAATATTCCCTAGAGTCCTGAGAACTGTTCTTTTCTAAAAATTAAATTTACAGATTCTTCACAATTCTTACAACACATGTTTGTATATTTGAAACCATTCCAAGTTTTCTACATTCTTTTTAAGTAATAAAAGAGATTAAATATCCCACTTATTAGATTGGGGACAAGGTTATTATGTTGCTTTACCAGTGACAGCAGTTACAGAACTTTAAAACTGGCATTTGTTGCTTTACGGGTATGTTTAGGGAAAAAACAAAAAGTTTACTTGGATTTTAATACAACATGCACATTTTATTTACAGAAAGGTTGAAAATCAAGGAGTAAATGAGAAAAAAAATTTGTGTGAGCTAGTTCAAAATGATGAGGGGAAATTGTATAATAATCAAGTTACTGTGTAACATTTTAGAATACTTAGGAAGAAGATAATGAGAGGATGATTTTTGACTAGGCATTAGAGAAAATTAAGCTGGATCTGAAAGGGAAACTGTGTGTCGAATTGGAGACTGTAATGATTTACCATAAACGTTATATGTGGACCTGGTGTAGCCAGTACTCATATTCACTTGGTCAGTGGACACAGAAATTAAGTGACAGAATGATGAGAATGAATGTAGATTATGAGTTTCTGAACAGCAGAACCCTCTCTTACTCGCCTCTGTGTCCCAGTCTCTGACATGAGGTAGATGCTGAATAGGTATCTCCTGAGAGGAGTATAGGCAGACCTTGAACTCCACACTGATGCCCTTGGGATGGTACTTCTGTGCTGGGAAGTGTCTGCCCCTGTTTCCATAACACTTGAATCCATCCACCCTTCCTTTTGTTTTCCATGCCTCTTAGCCAGTTACCTTCTTTCTTATCCCACTGCATGTTACAAAAATAGCCCCAAATATTTTTAATAATTTTGTCTAACAGACCAAAGTAGTCACTGCTTTCTTGCCATCCATGTTATCAGGCCCCAGGGATCCTACCTGCTGCGACAAAAGCTCTTCTTTCTCATCCATTTCGTTTCCTACCTGTTTTTATTTTTATTCTGAGTTATTAATTATCAACACAATAATTGTAAGCATTTAAAGTAAAATAGGCTTTTAGTGCAATATTTTCACATATATAGATAGCTTTTGCGTGTAGATTACGTATATCATATATGTGATATGTGTACGTATAGACAAATTACATGGGTATGTATGTTTCTGTTTTATTATATCTTCTCTATAGTTAAAATCATTAAAATGATTTCCTGAAAAATTATCTTCCAAAATTGGTGTGAAATTTTATATATTTCAATTGTCATTTTATAACATTTTTATGCCCAAGATAAGGGTATAATGAATACTTTCAGTTTAGAGGAGCATATTCTTCAGATTTAATAAAATTGTAACGTATTTTTTTGTCTGAGTTACTGTATATGTTTGTAGATATGTAATATGTATATATGTATGAATATACATTTCTCTTTTTTTAATACTGTGAAGGGTCACGTGATAGCGTCCTGCGATGCCTGTGGAGTTACAAAACTGTGGGATTTTCGGAAGCTCTCACCAATTGTGTCCATTGATGTAGGTCCAAGTCCCGGCAACGAGGTGAACTTTAATTCATCAGGTAGGATCTCTTTTGTTTAACATTTTTAACCAAGCTAACAACTTTAATATATGGTCTCCAAGTATTTTATATTTCCACTTTAGTTTTTTGGTGTTCCTCCATTGTAAATTTCTGTTCTTAATATTATACTAGAATATATTATATTGTTATATTTATCATATTATATATGTATATATGATGAAGGCATTACATTTATCACATATGTAAAGGAAGAAATAATAGAGGAGGTAAGTGTGTGCTAATATAGATTACTCAAGTTCTTAGCAGTGCAACACAAAATTTGGAGTCTGCATCCCTTAGAATCACCATCCAATGTAAGTAAATTGAGCTTTTTTAAGATAAAATAGCTAAACATAGGGAAGAACAAGTTTGGTGAAGGTAAACTAAAACATTTTAATGTAATATTTTAGTCTATAATAATTTAATAATATCTCATATTCTATCAATTTTACCATTAATTTAAATATATATTCATCTTATTGCAATTATGTCCAACAATTATTTTAATTGGTAATAGTTGTAATATTATTATTTGTATTTAGCTTTTTTTTACAGTAATATAAACGTTATCAATGAGATGAAATATTTTATCCTTGCTGTTGATAAATAGTGTAGCAACTGATAACAATCACACAATGTTTCCATTTGTCCGTTTCAAAGGTTAAAATTACAGTTACATCTTTGTCTTTAATAATAGCTTATGCTAAATAAGATATATCTGTTATTGTATGACGTATCTTTGCTATTGTGATACATGTTTTAAACTTTCAGTTTTGACAGTTTAAAAAATCTTTGGTATTTATTTTCAGTGGCTCAAAGTGGTAGAGATGGTGATTTTAGAAAAAGAAAAAAAGATAGAATAAATATAAAGAAAATAATAGTGTTCTATTTAAAAATTATCCAGAAAGTGTAAGTATTCTAGGAGCAATTCTAGAGCCATAAAGTAGTTGTGTTTCATGGAACTGGTTTCATGATATTGTCATCACATATCTGAAACATAGAATGCAGTAAGTTTGTCTTCTCAACAAACTTTAAGTTGTGTTCCCATTGCAGATTGGTATATAAACCATACTCATAACAATTACCTCTTTTAAATTATTTTTATTAATGTTCTTGACAGTAAGGCATTTACAGTCTACCAGAATTCGAACAGAAAACACTATACAGAATAAAAGATCCTAATTATGAGAATTTCATTCTATAATGTGAAGTCTCATTAATATTTCAGTTTATACTTTTTTGATATATAGAATATGCATTGGCATCACAGTTCTGAAGGAGCTTTAACTTGGTTTTCATAAATACTTTTACATCTGTAAGATCCTTTTTATTATCTTGAGGTAGCATCCAAGTGTTCATGTCCTTGAGTTTCGAACTCTGAAATTTCAAAACTTTTGGCTGTACTTTCTCATAGTTGAAGTTAAAGGGTGTTTTGAAATGCTGTACAACTAATACTAGATATATATTTTACTGTCATTATTATTAAATATGTTGCCACTGTTTTTTACTATCCTTGTTATCCAGCCCCAAATTTCTTTCCTATGCATACTCAGGAGGCAAGCTTTATTTTAAATAAATGTCAGTTTCTATTTTACTGTCACACAAGTCAATATCATCTTAAAGTCCCTGGTGTAATAAGCTTATTTGTTTCTCCCCATGACTGCTATATACTTGATAATACACTAATATTAAAAAAAAAACTATCAGAATCAAGGGTGAAACAATGAGAAACATAAAAGACAAAGAGTGTAAGTCAGAGACCCTGTTAATGAAAACATGTCATCTGTTCGAAGGAATATAATTGCAACCTGACCTTCCCATCCCTTTGACCATTTCTTCAAGGAACATACTATAATTAATTTTAATTCTATGTGCTTGAGAAATTAATGTCATAAGTCTTTTTCTCATTGAATAATGAGAAATTTGTGCTTCTGTTGAGAAGTCTTCAGCGACTCGTCCTTTAAAAAGTTTGAAATATATCAAAAATTGAAAGAACTAGAGAGAGCAAACATGAGGTCTAATGAAAATCTGAACAGAGAGATGAAAATCACAAAGTAAAATACCAGAAATTATGTTCATCGCAAGAGAGTAAAGAAAAATCAAGAGCAAAACAAAATCGAAATAGGGACAGGGACATACAGATCTCTTCTCATCTGCATTTATTCAGGAAAAGATGATTGAAAAGAAAAGTATAAAAACATATCATGAAAATATTTGGACCATGACGATAAAATCAAATCTGAAGTAAAAAGCTCAAAATATACATTCATTTGACGTAACGTTTATTTGTTCCCAGCGGCCAGCCAATACAAGCATATATGATACAACAACTGTCTGAAAAAAGCAAGGATATATTGATGTTATTAACATTTCTTCAGGGTTCACAGTAGTTGAGTTTTACCAAATCATGTTTCCAGGTCAAAATTCTGTGACAAAAATCAAATTGTTGATCACCTCGAACATGTTTTGTCACAAGTTAACTGATGTGAGGCAGGATCTTGTCTGCTGTCTCAGCTGTGCCCTTGGACCTGAGGAAACATTGATAATACACATATAATATCATATAATATATGTGCAAGTGTTGATACTATTCTTTCTGAGAAATTTAATATAAGGAATATGAGTCATTTTTAGATATTCTAAATAATCAGCATAGAAACAAAAATTTTCTCATCATATTGCTTGTCTCTGAATTAGTTTAATTGAAGGGCATCTTAAAATTATAAGGTGTGCTGCTTAAAAAGAGCTGTTTCATGTACAGTGGCTTATCTTTATAAATAAGGGATTTCTTGTCTCTGCAAATCCAACACAGTATAGAAATAAATCGGAGTCAAGGTCATTAAAGACTGAAACTGTGGGCCATAACATTTGATTTCAGATTTTATGTATATTAAAATTTCCTCATTACTTATTAACCTCATAAAGAAATATTTTCTTTTTAAATTTATAAAAGTAAATTAAGTACTAATGAAATAGTACTTTATCTGTTTTAAAACTGATACTTCTTATAGTGTATCATTTAAAAAATGTATCTTTGATAAAAATATTTGAAAACCTGTGGTGCAGAAAAAGAATATAGACTGTAATTCATACCCTTACCTCTTCCCAACCTTTTAGACTTTAAGCAAATTATTTAATCTTCTTGAAGTAAGTTTACTCATAGAAATAATGGGGGAGATAATTGTCTTACTGTCTTCTAATGTGTGGCAAAGGGTTAATGTATATTCTGTAAAGAGGAAATCCTAATACAGTCTCATTTTCATGTAATATTAAAAATAATTTAAATGGTTAACTAACAAGTAAAGTTGTATATAGTATTGTATATGCATATATAATTAAAATCGAAAGATTTAAAGATGTATGAATCACCATCTAGATTTTAGCTTTTCTTTCGCTGCGAGAAATCAGCTTCACACACATTTAAAAGAGGAGTTGCTTGTGGCATAGTATTATTTACATAATGTTTTATTTGCAAATACTTGGCTTGCAACAAACACAGATTGTCTGTTTATAGAAACATACATATATTAGTATGTGTTTATAACTCGTGTATTTGTAAAAGGATAAGTGTTCCTTTCTCATTAAACAGAGAGCCTCCTGGTAATATAATGCTGCACATTTTTACAAATATACACTATCTAAATACCTCTCACTTGGCATACTCAAATGCCATATGTTTTGCCATTCAAAAATGTATTACTATTTCAGAAAATGTTAAATGTAGTGAAAGTAATGGAAATGAATTGTGAGAATTTATACATACACTTTTCCACATCTCTCATTTCATCGTGTTTATGTAGGTTAGCAATATTTTTCACTCTTTTGTAAAAGGTAATTCCAGTACATTTGTCAAGAAGTCACATCCCTAGAGATTGTAGGAGCTGAAGTTTGAGCCAGATGGGGACTTTCTAGTAGAAAGCGTATCAGTATTAGATCATCAAAATAGGCAAAGTTTCCCACCATTTGGAGGTAATCCTAAATATCCCTGACAAGCAGAACCACAAGAGAAATGCTAAAAGGGAAGAAAAAAATAATGACCCCCTTGTAAAATATGAAAAGTATTAGACCCCTCCAGAATTTTTCAAAAATCATAAGATAACCCCCAAATCCTTGGTTCAAACTTGATTTATTTGTTTCTGTTTGTATAGGCTGCAGTTCATTGTTTTGTATTTAAAAAAGAGATTGCAGTTAATTCCGTCTGTGGGAAGCAGTGTAGTGTAATAGAGTAAGCGCTCACTTAGAAGTTAGAAGCCCTGGTTTTGAGTTTTGTCTCCACTCCTAAGTAGTTGAATGATCTGGGTGAAATTTCTAAACATTTCTGAGCCTCAGTTTCCTTGTATGTGAAATATTAAAGACCTATTGTGACTTCCACTTCCAGCCAAGATGGAGTAACAGGGGCCAGATTTACCCTAACACCTGAAACAACTGAAAAAAAACAGAAAAAAATAATGAAACAGTGGTTTTCAAACATTGAATACTGGGCAGTGGAAGAAGTACTGAGAGAGGGGAAGTACAAAGATGCGCTCTATAGCTACCCCAGAATCCTGTCTGGAGAAAACTTCTAGGTGGTCCAGGTCATGCAACTCAGAGATGGACAGGAACCTAGGGGAAACCTGGCGATTTCCCAGAGTTGAAGAGATGGAGTGGGAAGTCTGGGAAAGCCAAGGAAGCTAGAGAGTTTGTAGGCAGAATACAAGGCAGGAGAGAGCAGCACAGAGAGTGAGCTCTGGAGATTTGCAGAAGATTCCCTCCCACCTTCAATAACCTAAAGCTAGGGGAAAATCTACCTGGAGAGTTAAATAGAAAAATCTCCAGAGCTCACAGGAGCCTAAGAATAGTTTATGCTCCCACCAACCAGGTTGGTAAAACCTTACAATTCAGGAAAATTGAGATAGAGCAGAGATTGGCAGACTACTTCCCACAGGCCAGCTTGACCTGTATTTATATACAATTTTAATAGTACACAGACAGCCCATTAATTTACATATTGTCTAAGGCTGCTTTCACACTACAGCAAGAGTCAAGTATTCACAACAGAAACCATGTGACCTGCAAAGCCCAACATATTTACTATCTGGCTCTTACAGAAAAATTCGCCAAGGGAGGATATTCAGAAGGCTCTTACCTCAGTAGTGAGGCAACATGAGCCCAGACCTCTGGATCTAGTCCCTTCGCTAATGTCCTTAAACCGTCTGAGTTGGCTCATATGAAAACCTGTTTATTCTTTACTACAATTTAATGAGATTGTTACTGTCGGCCCCCTTTTTACAGATGAGGAAAATAGAACAATAAAGACGTGAACAACAATCCCAAGGACACCTTGCTGATCAAATGTGGAGTCACAATTCAAAGCCAGGCAGTCTAATTCCAGAGACTAGAATTTAGACTTTATATTATTCTGCCTCTCATTGTAATAGTAGTATTCAACTTCATATTGATACATGACATCTGTTAGGAGAAGTAATTTATTTGCTATGAGTATTGAAATTGTCGAATTAATGACCACTTGGCAATGTTTGACTCAAACCTGATTAAGACACAGAATCTTGTCACTATTTGTCAATTAGTTATATCTGGAAGAAGAAAAAAAAAAAAAAAAAGGCAAAGAAGATCTCCCTAGTGTTATCTGCCAGGTTTTTGATGTGTATTTACGTACAAGGCGGGATCCTAAGTACCTGTATGTTCCTCATGGGCTCTGGAACTCCAACCCCACACCTCAAGATACATTCCTATCAGAGTTATATGGGCTAGAATACGCGAGTGCCTGCAAGGCCCCCTTTCTTCCACTTATTTAAGCCCTCACCTGATTAGAAACTGAAATAAGAAAGGAAGAAAGCAAGCTAACCTCTTACGTCTCTAAGGCATAAGGCAGAGCCAACCTATGTTGCTCCTCCTAAGAGCAAATCCATTCTACCACCAGTTTCCTGGGAAAGAGCTGCAAGGAGAAAGGATAAAATATAAGAGCACAAGGGAAACCAGATGACTCTACTCAATTATTTATAGTCCCATTATTTCATTCCCTGTTTGTATGCAAATCCATTTTGTTTTTGAGTAGAATATGGTCTTTTCTGCTCCTGGAGAAAGGAACTGGAGGAGCTGAAGGAAATCAGATTATTTGTCTCCCCTGGAGACCCAAGTCTGTGATTAATACCTGCAGTGAAGTATACTGTGCTCTAGGAACTGGAAAGGTGCTTTTTCTTTTAATCATCACAAAACTATGAGTTTGGTTCCATTTTCCCCATTTCAAAGAGTGTTGAGAGCTTTAATTACATATGTGTATTAATAAACATATACATTTGCACAGTTCTGTGAGAGCCTGAATTAATTCATTTAATCTGTAGCTCTAGGAAATTGTAAAGAAAAAATTCTGGGGATTCATAGGGATGGTTTTATACTTTAATTGTGAAAATAAAAAAAAAACTATCTTTTCTGCTTGGTTTTAGTCATGCTAGTCCCTGTTTTAGAAACATTTTTATTCACCTGACAGCGAGTATGAAAAATAACATGCTAATGATAGTCAGGACACCTTGAAAACTTTTAACTAAAGGTGTATTGACCAAAGGTATATTAATTCAGAAATAATATTTGTAGTTTACGAAGTGTTATGACCATGAACCTGTTCTGATTGGTCTATTGTCCATTCTGATTGGTTCATTTTTAAGTATTTAGACTGTCATCCTAATAATGGATCATAAATTCTGAGAACTGAAATCCATTTGAGTTATGTAAATTATGAAAGTTTAATATAAGTGAAAGTTACTGACTTTTTTAAAATACAAGATTTATAAATAAATTGTTCCTTTCATTCAGATACTATGTTTAAAAGAGTGTATGCTTAGCCTAATAACACCACCATTGCACAAACTGTGAGACTCCTCTTTTGCAATTGTGTTCATAGTTTTAGGAATAATGATTTCATACCTTGAATACTCAAAAATGTCTAATCGGAGTCTGAATTGAATTTTTAGAAACATCTAGAAATTACTCACATCCCATGTGTCAGAAAAGGACATTTGAGTTAAGCACAAGGCAAGGCTCTAGAGAATAAAAAGATTCTTGTTCATCTGTGATTTGTAACATGAAATTGAGCAGGACGCTTAATCTCTGTTGACCTCAACTTGATCTTCTCTAAAATTAGAGATTTGGATTAAGTGACTTCATCAATTAATTTTACAACCTAAGTTTTACTCAACGGAGTATTGCATTTTCCCACTACTCATTAGAACGTGATATCCTGAAATTAAAATAATATTCTAATGTAAAACGTAAATGCTCTTGTATACTATTGAAAATTTTAAAATAAAATATCAAATTGTAAGTAAAACATTCTGCTCTTCCTTGATCCAAAATAAAAATACAAGTTGATATAAGATTCAATATTATTTAAAAATTGAGCCTCAAATTTAAATGACAACTGTATTGCTTGCAACACAAAATGTTTATTCCTGCGAATCTAGCAACACGCTCACTCTCTGTAGCAACAAGAGTTTCGGCAAAAAAAGAAATACATACATTTCAACATTTTAATAAATTAATAACTCAAATTCTTATAGGACTTTATGAGGTAGTAAGAATCTGACCTATTCTGGTTTAATTAGAGCAGGAAATAATTTATTAATCTTACAAATTAGAGAATTTTGCAGGTGCAGTCAGCTATTGCAGCTGCAATTACCTGGATGATACAAAGAATTCACACTTATGTCATTAGATCCTCAATTTTGTGAGTATTTTCAAAACAAGCATAGTTACAATTGTATCTTAGTTCTCTAATGTCACTTTACGGCATAGAAGTATAATTGTAACATTATAAGCACAGATGATCAAAAGGTGCTTGGAAATGTTTTCATATATAAATAAAATATCTCCTTGGCAGTTCATTACAATGCTTATGTGCTTAATTATATACAAACAATTTAAATCCAGCACATGTCCAAAGAAGTGACAAATTCTAAATTACTGTCATCATATTTAATGAAGATTAATTTTGTAGTAGTAATGTGAGAAACAGTTTTCAGATAACGTTTACACTAGTTAAATGAATATAACAATGTGTTAATGCCAAATTATTGTAAACACTTTTAAGAAATTCAAAAAGATTTCTATCTATATAACAAGTATGAAAAATTAGTTTCATGACTAGCTGTATCTTAATATCATCAAGGCAATGAAATATTCCAATGCATATAATTAGCTATGCCTGTATGTGTACGGGTATAATAAAAATTACATATACATGCTAGCATAGATCATGATGAAATATGGCTAATGATATTTTTACACATATATTAATCAAGAAAAATACATTTTGCGTAAAGAAATAAAGCATAATCAGACCCTTGCATTTTTCTAAGGGGTACATATTTATGGTATTAAGAGTAATGTTATTACTTTAATCTAATAGTATATGTTAGTTATTAGATTTTAAAATAATACAGTTAAAATTTATAGTCCACGCATACTTCATGACCCAGTCAAGTAGCCCAAGAATTTGTCTACTTTTTAATAGATTGTGCATACAAAATTGAATAGATAATCTCTTTAATCTGCCAAGCTGATGCTTTTTAATAGGATAATCCTTTAAGAGAAGTTGCAGTTCACCAGATGGGCAAATCAACCCAGAGTAAATAGCACACTACTCTTGGAGACAGAGCCTGCACAGTTGGTGCTTGTGATAACACACAGTTACATTTATCTAAAATTGAATTTCAAACAATATTCAAATATGATTTACTCAAATCTGACTGATCTCAAAAGTACCTTTTCTCACTTGTAATATAAGAGGAGTGTAAAGAAAAATTATTTAAAATCATCCTCATGTAATAGCCACAACTATGCACTCTACCACCAAAAGAAAAAAAATTGAAAAGAGTAGCATAGTACTGGTATTATGAAAATCAACACTCTGTAAATGCTTTGAAATAATGAGTTTGACAAACAGAACAGTGGATATGCATTTGGAATTATAGATTTGCATTTCAGGCCGTGCTGTCTATCCAAGAATTTTATTATTCTCATTCTTGTATTTTTGTTGGTCTAATGGTAGAAATTATGTTAATTCAGCTGACAAATATTTAGCATAAGCCTATTATGTGCCAGGTACTGTTCTAAATTCTGGGCTTCAGCTGTGAAGAGACAAGAAAAGTTCTATTTACAAAGTGAATTGAAGCAATAGACGTGAATTTGCAAGTAGTAAACTGGGAGTGTTGAAAACTTTAAGTTAAACCGTTCCACAAGTAATATGCTATATTTGCCATTAGAGTGTGATTTGTAAAAAGTATCCTGTAGCTGTTTAGGGGGCTGGAGAAATAGGATGGGCGCTTCTATACTGGCAGCTATATAATTACCTGTTTCTGTTCTCATGGACTGAGTTCAATTGGAGGTTTTAATCTTCTGCTGTCCTTTCACTAGGCCTTTTATAATGTTGGATTTGTTCCTTCGTCCATGCTGCACTAGAAACCATTTATCTTTATCAGAATTTGGTTGTAACAATAGATGCTTCTGCTGCTTTTGCTTCAGCTTCTCTTTCTCCACCTCCTACTTCTTTCCTCCTCCTCCGACTTAGGTCCCTTCCCTTCATCCACCATATCTCTCCCTTGTTTCTCTTATTCCTCAACTACAAAGAGCTGAGCTCACCATACTTCTCAGTATACAGTGCACAATTATCCTTAGATTGTATTATATTTCCCCCTTCATGTTCCTCCTTACTCTCATTCCCTCCCACCCTCCATGGAAGTTGATGAGTGTCTTCGATACGTTTCCTTAGATTTTCAGGTACCCTTGAAGAATATATAGAATTATTTTGTGTATGTTTGCATCTAAGATTTTTTTAAAACTGTGTTTTGTCATAAATTCCATGTGATTTCTTGCTTTTTTAAAATTATATTTTATGTTCTTAAGTTATATCCATACTGATAGTTGTCTGTCAGGTTTATCAGTTTGGTCTACTGGAGAGTATTCCATTTTTACTCATTTTTATCATTTTATTTATCTGTTGTACTAGTATTGGGCACCTAAAGTCCCTGAAAGCCTCTGCTCCTTCAGGGTATATGGTGCTAAACATCCTCATACACATCCCTGTAATGGGCATCTGGGAGAGTTTCTCTGTGGTATATCCCAGGGGAGGACTAGCTACACCATAGAATGTATGTTATTTACTTTCATTATGCACTGCTGCATTGTTCTTCAGAATCACTACACTAGTTTACAGTGCTTCAAGGAATCTCATTTTCAACATTGGTAGTGCTATGGGCTGAATTGTATCCCCCCAAAACCCATATGTTGAAACCCTAACCCCTAATGTGATTGTATTTGGAGACAGAGCTTTTAGGAAATAGTTAAATTTAAATGAGGTCATAAGGGTAGGGCCCTGATCCAATAAGATTAGTGGTCATTTAAGAAGAGGCTTGTGCACACACAAGGAAAGATTATGAGAGCTCACAGCTAAAAGCCACAGTCTGCAAGTCAGGAAGAGAACCTTCACCAGAATCCCACTGTGCTGACACCCTGATCTTATATTTCTAGCCTCCAGAACAGAAAATAACTTCTGTTTTTCAGGCCACCAGTCTGTGGTATTTTGTTATAGCAGCCCAAGCAGACTAATAACAAGTAGTATTTAATTTTATAATTCTGTCATTTGTAGTGGGCACTATGTACATCACATTTCTCTAATTACGAGTAATGTTGAGCAGCTTTTTACATACTTGTCAGTTTTTCAGCCTTCCTCGTCTGTGAATTAATTGCCTTTGTCCATGTTTTTCCTATTGGATTTCCTTTCTCTTGGAACCTACAGATTTGCAATAATTACCTATATTTAATCTATGGTTTTAAGTGACTATTTCTCCCAAAGAGAGAGAGATTTACTGATCTCATCTATGATATCTTTTATTAAATTGAAATCTTTAAATTTCATAGAATCAAAACTACTTTAGTTTTATTTTAGTATTTTTTTTTTCTTTTAGGGGATTGCTTGAGAATATTATCCCCACTGTAAGGTCACAAAAGTATTCTGCATCTTACTTTTTTAGCTTTATGTTGTTACCTTTCACATTTTAGGACTTTAATTCAAGGTGCAAGGAGTTCTTATCAGTCAGTGTTTCCTGCAAAAAACAAACACAGAATCATCCTAATTTACTGGAGAATTTGCTTCTGTGCTCTTATGAGAGAGCTTGGAGTCAGCTCAGGCCTGATGGATTTTCCTCGTCTCCAGCTGAACTCCACGTGTCTTCTCATTCTGAATACCAGGGCCTGTATGTGGGACATGTTAACCGCCTACAGTAAGAAGAGCAGGAAAGGAGAAGAAGCAATCAATGCAGTCACATTTATATCTTCTTTCAGATGTGACAGATACTGTCTACTTAATATACCATTGTCCACAGCATGTTCATAAGAAAGTCATAAGCCACTTAGATGGGGACATATACTATTATTAAAGATTTCAAGAACATGTATCAGATTAATGGCTAGGGATTTAACCTTATTATAAGAAAGAAACATGAAATTGAAAACAGTAGTTCAATGACTATAGTGGGAGACCCAACTTTATTTTCCTATCTATTGACACAATTTTCTTGACATCATACAACGTCCTGACTGTGTGATTAAACCCTACCTTACTGATCTGTGATGCCACTTCTGTCATATATCAACCTCCTATAGAGACAGACGGACAGACAAGATCTTTTCTGAATTATTTTTTCTAATCTTTTGGTAACATTGTCTTTTTCTGAGCTGGTACAATTCTGTTTTTTACTAGTAGATGTCCCACTAGTACTTAATATACGAATGTGAAGCCACTCTCTTTGCTCTTTTCCAGGGCTTATTATCTCCTGGGAGTTTTAGAGCTAACATTTTTTAAACTTTCAAATTTTATTTGATTATGTCAGAGAACATAGTCTGCATTAAGTTGATCCTCTGTGTCCTCTAATATAGACACTTTTTTTTAACATCTCTTGTATAATCAGAAACAGTGCCTGTGTCAATCCCTTGTTGCTTCAAACGTTTTCATAGTATTTAGTTTGAGCTTATTTACTGGATAGTCAGATCATTTATAACATTTATTTTGATGGCTTGAGCTCTCGGTTTCTGACATGGATATAGTAAAATTCTTAACTACAAATGTTAATTAATTTATCCTTGTAATTCTGTCAGTCTTTGCTACATATACTTTGAAGCTATATTTTTAGATATATTTATTCATAATCAAGAATTTTTATTTTTTTAATGTTTTGCTTTTTAGAAATATTCTTATCTTTGGAATGATGAATTTGATCCACTTATAATAGTGATTTTTTTCTACATTAATATGCTGGCATAGAAAAATGTTTGTATTAGCCAGGATTTTCCAGAAAAACAGAACTAATAGAATGTGTCTGTGAATGTGGTGAGTGTGTGTGTGTGTGTAGGTGTGTTTATACAACTTGAGTCCAAAGGCAATTTGAAGGCAGAATTCTTTTATTTTCAGGGACCTCAGTCTTTTGTTTCTTAGGACATTTAACTGACTGGATGAGTTCTGTCTACGTTTATAGAGGGTAATCTGCATTACTCAAAGTCCACTGATTGAAATATTAATCACATAAAAATACCTTCTCAGCAACATTTATTCTGGTGTTTGATCAAAACAGGGTACCATAAAGTATCATGCCTTAGCCAAATGGGCACATAAAATTAACCACCACAATACCCTTCTGATACCTTTACGGCCCTTGTCTTTCTTTTGATGATCTTAATTCTTTCAAGAAATATTTGTTTTTCCCTATTCTAGGTGCTGATGTTAGAACAGTGAAAAATTGTATGTTTCTGTTATCATGGAACTTACATTCTACTTAGTCCCCTAAGAGAGAAGTAGATGATAAATAATTAATGGAATCAGCACTAACATATATGCCAAGTGGTGATAAGCACTATAAAAAATTAAGAGAATGGAGAGTGGTGAGGTGGAATAACACTTTATAGAGAATGTACAGAAATGATGTCTCCATGAAGTGATAGATGTGAGCAGAGACTTGAAAGAAATGAGGGAATAGATCAAGTGGTTATCAGAGTACAAAGCCTCTAAGTTGGAACTAAACTCATTTTGTGTAAAGTCAGATAAGGAGCATTATGCGAGATGAGTCAAAATATTATCCACGGGCCTGATCATGGGTGGTGTTGGAAGCTATGGTACCAACTCTGGTCTTTATTCTTAAGAAATATTATTATAGTAAGTTATCTTAATTTTTTAAATGCGTGCACATTTGGTGGGGGTGTAGGTAAATTAGTCTTGCCAAAAGGGAATAACACATGAAACTTAAAAGAGAGCCAATATGTTTGATTGAGTCAAAGAACAGTCAGTAAATTGGTTTGCTATTAATTATGGGTGATTAAATAAAGCAAAATTGTTATCCTTATCTATATTTAAAGACGTGGTGGGACTTAAGTCACAGACTCAACTGTGTGAAATACAGAAGTCTAAGTGCAACAGACACTGCTAATAGACAGTAATCAAAATCATGATAATGTACAAGTTCAGAAACTAGTTACCTTTGTAACACTTTCCTGTTCTTTAAAAAGCTGGCATGGTATTTATCTATATGAGTATTGCTGAATGTCCTGTTGAGGAGGACACAATTCATGGATTAGCTACTATCCACTCATGTCAGTAGATAATTCACTACTCATTACCACTATGGAAGCTTATACAGAGACACTTTTACATTGATAATATTTAGAGGTGCTTAACTTTTACTACAGTCAACCTGACAGCAATATTTTAAGATTAAATTAATTTGATTTGTTTTTAAGAATCTCCTTGAAGATACTTACATCTGTATAAGCTTACATGAGGAAAGTATTTTCATTTTAGAGAAAAAATTTTATCAGTGAGAATTTTGGAATATTTTGCTATACATTCTGTAACTGTGAAGCAATGGAAAAGAGTGCTTAGAGATCTCATCTCAACATGGGAGGCCTAGAGTAATAATATCCTTTATCCGTAGAACACTTTATCAATTTTAGTACTATTCATTTCACCAGCATATTTCTAATACTTAGTCTTTTGAGTTTTCATCATCAAAAATGACTTCTCTTTTTAAATGTTTTAAATTGTTTTTTATTGTTTGCCATAGTTGACATTCAGTTTGTTTTAAGATAGTTAAACTAGGTTGTATTTCTAGATTTATCTCCATTCTTCTGCCTAGACCCAAAGTATCCTGGAACTTTCCTTTTTTGTTTTGTTTTTTTGTTTTTGTTTTTTTTCCTCCTGAAGTTGTAGTTTTAATTACACATTGATACTTGTAAGAAAGCCTTGACCCGGCTTTAGAGTTTTGGATAGCCAATTGATCATAATAATGATGAGTATTTTGTTGACAGTAGTGCTCAATAGCCCCATCATATCTCAGTCAGTCAGATTAGAACATTGCTCTACTACTTTCAGTAATGAGAGCAAAATTTGTGTTAACAAAGCCATATTTGATATAATTCAAAGTCAGTTAGCTTTCTCATGTAATGAAATTATTAGAGATTCTCATTTTAAGTGTTGAATGATAAAATAAAGAGAGCATTATTCATACTAATTATAAATAATCATCAAAAATAATTCAGAAGGGCATCTGTGAATACCAGTTATGAGAAGATAATAACTGAAGACAATTTAAAAGTATGTTAGTGTGAACATAAGACTTGTTCAAATATCTCATACAATGGAATAGCACTTAACCATTAAAATGTCCTAAATGTGTATATAATGAAGTACAAAGATAGATTTTCATAATTTATCTTCATAATCATAGTGAAGATAAAGGTAGCGGCCGAACAGAGTATCGGACATGATTTCATAATGAGTATCTAGATAGATGGATGGATGGATAGGCAACCAAACAGGGAGGTGGGTGTTACACTGCTGTTACACTGCTCATTCTCCACTGGCTCCCTCCGCACATCCATTCTGTGTGCTTCTCTTTCCTCCTCTGTTCCCTAAGGAAGCTGCTTGCCCAGTGACTTATGTTTGGAATTGACCGATGAGAGGCACTGCCAGGAGAAGAGAGAGCAGAAAGAAAGGTGGGCACATTTATTCCTTCTGCTCCCACCTTGGATGCATTTGCAGTGATGGCTGCATTGCTTGACAGGTACAGCTCCCGTCAGGCAGCCGCACTTGTAAGGCCCAGTTCTTAGCTAGGTTCTACTTGGGTCATTTTCATTCTTTGCCCTTTCGAGCCTAGGATAGGTAGCAACTTTCCACTGCTCCTAATTTATATATTAGTTTTCTTAATTTTTTCCTCTCTGTAAATGTTCCCTTCATGAATAAGCCTGTTTAAAATTTCCATCAGAGTGTGTGCTCTTTGTTTCCTGCGAAGACCCTGACACTACAGATGTGCATAAAGAGCCTGGCATGAACCACCAAAATGTGGGCAGGAATTCTCTGTGAGGTGTTTTCCCTAGGTTCTGTCTAAATTTCTTAAAGTAAATATGTAATAATTATTTAATACGAAAAGGGAAAATCCTATACATGAAAGAGAGAAAAATAACATGGAAATAAATAATGGTGGTATGAAACAGCGAAGAGCTGGTATCTTTTTAACTTCTCATTGCAGTTGGCCAGATTAATCCTAATGATCTTCTGTATCCAATTCAGAGTCCTATCCATCTCCTTGCAACATGAGCCAGAAAGAAAAGGGGTAGATAAATATGATTCATCTGAAGCCGAGAGAAGTTGCATTTCTATCTATGAAAGGCAAACAGCGTAAATCCTCTACTGTTAATTATTGCATAGAGGAAAGAGATCTACAATATTCCTAGCCCCTTTCTACTCCATCTCTGCCCCTTCCTCCCCT
This sequence comes from Camelus dromedarius, assembly GCF_036321535.1. NCBI lineage: Eukaryota > Metazoa > Chordata > Mammalia > Artiodactyla > Camelidae > Camelus > Camelus dromedarius. Next base: position 61,696,644 of record NC_087439.1, on the reverse strand, counting down.
CTCCTTCTGTGCAATGGGTGTCTTGCTTAACTGAAGAGCTCAGAAGGAACTGACCAAGTCGCACTGAATAGCTTCTCCAGTGGCCGTCTCCTTGGGAAAGTCTGTCCTCTGATCACACAGTTTCTTCCATCCACTGCTGCCAGCAGACTACTCCAATAGCAGAAGCTGGAGTTTTTGCAACTCTGCCAATAATTGGACAGGCAGAGTTACTTAATTATGGAAACTGTTAAGACACTGATGAGGCTGCATATTCATATCATATTTTAAAATTCACCCTTGTCACATTAAAGTGATATTTTGATCTCCATCCCTATTATTCATGTGCCTACTCCTCAGGTGGTTCCAAACTGGAGTGGAAAGAAAAGGATATTTTACCACAATAAATCAGACTATGGTAACAGTCAGATTCCTTTTATTTATATTATTTATATTCCTTTTATTTTTAAGATGTGTACTTTTGTTATTCTAAATGGTTTATATGAATATTACTGACATTTGCAAAAAAGCAATATGAAAAATATATAAAAGAAAAATAAATCATATGAAATCATACAAATCAAAGTTTAAAATTTTTATATTTCTTATGAAACTCCATGAAAAATTACTGTACATAATTATATGTATAGTACAAAATTACTATATATGACTAAACATAGTAAAAAATACTGTGTATTTGTATAATATATAATGTTTTACACTTTATATTTCTATCTTAATGATTTCCCACATCTAACCTTATGTCCTACAGTATTCTAACAATATGGCATTTTACACTTTATACTGAGCCTTTTTTCATTTTAATTGCGCACAGAGGCAGTAGAGCAGTTAAGAACAACAGCCTCCAGAGTGACAGTGATTGGTTGATGGGTTTTGAATCCAGATTCTACCACTTATTAGTTCTCTAACCTTGAGCGTGTTCCTTAGTCTTTCTATGCCTAAATTTCCTCCTCTGTAAAATGAGAATAACAAAACATAACACCTGCTATTTTTTGTGAGCATTAATGAGATAATCCATATAAACATGGTAAAAAAAAAAAGCTGAAGTCTCTGCCCTCCCATGTTTACATTCCAATGGGAGAAGCAGAAAACTCTTTGTCTCTCTGTCTCTCTCTTTGTTTCTCTCTCTCTCTCTCTCTCTCTCTCTCTCTCTCTCTCTCTCTCTCACACACACACACACACACACACACACACACACACACACACACGCATAAGTGATATAAGAAAAATAAAGTGGAGGGAAGGATATAGTTCAGTGGCAGAGCTCATTCTTAGCACGCACAAGGTCCTGGGTTCAATCCCCGGTACCTCCATTAACAAATAAATAAATAAACCTAATTATGCACCCCCCACCCCCCAAAAAGGAAAAAGCTGTGATAAGTGTATAGAGTTAAAGGGTGGGGAGTTGCTATTTCAGATTAGATTTTCAGAGAAGACCTCTGAGAAAGAGCAACTTGCATGAAGCAGGCGTGCAAGTCATGCACAGGTCTTGAGAAAGAACATTCCAGGAGGACTCCAAGGAGACAGACCTTGAGTTAGAATAAGGTTTAGGAGATCCACGTAACTAGAGCAAAATGAATAAGGCAGAGATAGGCATGAGATGACTTTGGAGAGATAAACAAGAGCTAGACCATGAAGGGTCTCATAGGCCATGGTAAAGAGATTGAATATTATTTGAATATGACATGAAAATATTCAACAGTTTTTAGCAGTGAGGTAATGAAATTTAATTCACATTAGAACAAGCCAACAAACAAAACAAGTTGACAACTATGTGGACAAATACTCTATCTAGGACAAGGATGTGTTAGTAGACTGTATATTCCCCTCCACTGATTTTTCTTTCAGTTGATTTGTCAGTTCTACACTATATTAATTGTCTTTCTTTATAATATGTTTTATTTGGGGGTAAATTGAATACCATTTAGTTAAGGTTATTTTTCCAAGCGTTCTTAATTATTCTTGTTCATTGATTACTGCATTGGTTTAGATGCTTTTGGCTGCAACTATCGGAAACCCCAACTGGAACTGACAGCAAGGAATCTTGTCATCTCACAGAAAGTCCATGGATAGAATCAATTTCAGATTTGGTTGATTTGGCAAATTTAAGATATTTTCAAGGAGTCAGTTTCTTTCTTTCTCTCTGTTCTGTCATCCTCAGTGTTGGCAGCAAGGAGGCTCTTGCATCTCCGCAGATCTTACTGCAACGAGACATCATCCAGGAAAGTGATGAGAGTATCTCTTCCTCTGGCTTTCAGAAGAGAGGGAACTGTCTCTTTAAGTCCCCCAAGTAGACTTCCCTCATGTCTCTTGGGCCAGAATTGGGACTGCACATTTCAGAATGAGAACCTAGAAAGGGGAATGATTACTTTCACATCAGTTAGTGGTGTCAGCTTCTCCTTGGGCACACAGCTCTGTGTGTGTGTGTGTGTGTGTGTGTGTGTGTGTGTGTGTTTTGGGAGGAAGAAAGAAAGGGAGAGACGGAAGGCAAGGAGAAAGGAAAGGAAGTAGACGGTGTAGAAGCATCTCTAACCAGTAGAACAACATAAAACTAGTTCAGGAGGCAGAGAGTATCTACCCCTAGAATTATTTGCAGAGAAACTAGAGGAACATTCCTTTGAATAAGAAAGGGGAAACAAAAGCTTTAGAAAGGATTTGAAGTAAAGCAGTGACTTGAGAACTTTATTATTAAGACAGCCAACATTATGATACTTATTTTATGTCACAACCCTAAAACATAATCTTACATGTAGATGTAATATATATTATATATTTATGTATGAATATTTCTATATAGCTCTAAATAGATTTTTTCTGTATCATATCATTTTAAATACTGCACTACATTATTTTCATGTCCCAGTTACTGGTTTAAAGCTGCAATGTAGAAAATTCTGGCCTAGTAGATCTCTCAAGCCAGCATCTAAAACACCTCAAGATGCATGGGAATCTTCCTGATGGTGGTTATTCTTTGTATCAAGTTTGTATAATGAGTGGTAGCGTGACTCATCTCTTTATCTATTATTTACTCTGTGTGGCCTGTGAGGGAGTTGGTCTGAGGAAAGGCATGCTGGGTGCAACTGTCTGAGAGCAGAGGGAAGCACCCCTCCACCGCCAGGTCCCTCTGACTTCTCAATCCCCACAAATTTCTAAAGAGGGTGTTGGTACTGGTGGGAAATCAAACCCACGGGACACTGTGACAAGGCAGCCTGAGCTAGTGTAGCAAATGTCATTTGTCCAGATGCAGCTACTTCACCAGAGCAATTTTGCCTTTGGGATACAACAGTTAAGTATTTTATGTCATTTTAAAACTAATCATGGTTTTGTAAAATGTATTGTAATTTCTCCTATTAGTGGTTTCTGGAAACATCCATCTTTTTGTAGGTTAGAATACTGAATAAATTCTCGTATGAAATAGGATGCTTAGAAAAGAACTAGCTATATCACATAAGTCATCATTTGATAATCCTTAGGCATTTATGATTATATTGTAAAAAGTCATTATTTTCTGGCCTTGAAGAGCATCCGAGATGTATATCAGTCTGTTTATTTAATGCTGCGCTGTGTAGTTCAATTCCGTGCCGCTTAAACTCCTCATTTTGTATTAAGAAAGATTCAGGTTCATAATCTGACTCTTTTATTCTAAGGACCTAAATTAGATTTCAAAGTGTTGAGCTTGGAAGTGAGTTGGTGAATGTTTATTTTAACTTTCTTTTGAGGATTTCTGTCCCAAAAGCCAGGCGGTATTTTGCATTTTGGTCATTTTTCTTTTGCCGAGATAATGAGGGTGGGACTCTTTAAAACTGCAGGCAATTGCTTTGAGCTCTAAGCACTTTGAAGAGATTAGCCCCATTGATATTCTCTTCATTTTTTTCTAGAGAAATGCTGCTTTCCCCTGAGTACAGGAAGATGGACAGCTATTGAATAGAAAGTACCTTTGTCTAGTAGATAGTATGGTATTAAATATTCTCTTCTCAGAGACATACAAGCAACATTAGAAAGTCCTCTAAGGTGACTGGGAGCCTCATTACACTGAGTTGTTAATTTTGTCTGAACCTGCAAAGTTAAATGTAGTATAATTTGCCTAGAAAATATCCTTAAAGGGGTTAGAGCCTGGATTGTATTGTTATTGAGCCAGTCTACTCGGTAATGAACAAGTTAATTATTCTGGGGATAAAAGGGGAAAAAATGGCATGATTTCTGCCAGCAATACAGTGAAAAATACTCAAATGAACTATTTGGAGGTCTGGCCACCCAGTAGGACTTAGGTGAACAGTGACTTGTCTCTCCTGTGTGACTTCGATCAAAGATGTTTCTTTGATTTAAAAGTGTTATATTTTGCTAGAATTCAGATGAAGCCATATAAATCATGTAAGTTTTACGCCAGATGATTCCACATGCGTGATGTTATTGCTGTTTCAGAGTTTCAGTTAGCAAAAAATCTCAATTCAAATGACTTTTCTGTCATTAAAAAAAGTCTTCTGTGGGAGAGGGATATATGTCTGTGTGTGTGTATATTTTATATGTATGTATGTATACGTGTATACATATCTAAATATAAATAATATATATAATATATTAAAATATGTGTGTGCATATATATGTATTATTTTAAATTTCAGTGCTGCAGTTCTATCCAGTGTCTGATTTAAATACAAGAGCTTCATCTCCTGATTAGTTTGCTCCTGCAGACAATCAGTTAGATGCTGAAATCCTTTGAAGGTCATCATATCCTTTCCTTTCTGAAAGCATCCTTGAAGTTCAACAGCTTAGCAAGTTTCTGTTGCCTTTGTGCTTCTTGCTGTGTTACAGATACATAAAAAGGAATATTTCTTTCATTCAGAGAAGGCAATGAAAACCTGGGATTTAGGGAGCAAGGTTGTCATCAAATAAGCCTTTTATTTATGCTATTCAGAGTGCCTGTTTCAGGATATCACAAGTATCGATCAATTTCAGGTCAGCTGGATGTGTGAAATACAAGTGGCATGCCATAAGCTCATGATTATACCCTGTGGTTTGAAACAGTAAATGTGATTACATAACATGTTGCTGTGCCCTGTTGGGTCCTACTGCCTGTGCACTTGAGATAATCTACCTGTGCAAACTCTCAGAGCCAGTGTCCTGGGAAAGGATCTGTAATATAACTCTAACCATTACTTCAGGGTGTTAGAAGTTAAAAACTCCTACCACCCCTATCCCTAGAACTTTATAATTGCAATTCCAATATCATCATCAAAGATCCTGGGCAGGCTCCCACGTGGCACTGGGATGGAGAAACAGGAATGGATGTGGGATTTCCCGAAAGATGTCTAAGGTCAGAAAATTGCTATTGTGCCTTTATTCCTTTATCTCCAAGAGCATTTCACAGAATCCCAGTAATTTTTGACTCCTTAGCCCTTGAAATTAGAGTCAGTGAAATTTTTCCAAGATCAATACAACTTTCAAGGTAATGAGATATGGTAAAAAGAAAATTCTAATTTATAGGTCTGGTCACTTTTACTTGGGGCCACCACCTTAGTTATGTTGGACCTTAATTACAGTGGTAAAAACTTGAAAGACAAATATTTGGTTCCTTTACATTGAGATAGTTTGTAGATGCTTAGAATGTCAAAGCTTTCCTTTTCAGTGTACTTTTCTCTAATTTACAAAATGTATTTTGTTCTTTTGTTGCACTTTGCTGAATTGTTTGCATTTCCCCTGTACAGATACTAGCATTTCAACAAATATTTGTTGATTGATAACTACACAGAAAACATTTATTGAGGTCCTTTGACCCTAGTCATTATTAGTGCATACATGGTCTCCAGAGTACTGTCAAGGAGACAAGATGGCTGCAGCTGCTTTCAGCCCAGGTGTTAATCCAGTCAAGATTCAGGAAGAATCTTTGATTAAAAGAGCCTATGATTAGATGGTCACTTTTCCTCTTCTTTACTTATGTCTAGGGCGTATCTGGATTAGCAGACCTCCAAGATTGTGTCCAGTGAGGAACAGATATATCCCTAAAGGCCAGACAGCATAAGGCACTGTCAGAGGAGGAGATAATACAAGATAGGCAGATTAAACTATATATGCTTTTTTTAAAAAGTTTTTTTTTTATTATTGAAGTATAGTCAGTTTACAGTATTGTGTCAATTTCTTGTGTACAGCACAATGCTTCAGTCATACAAGATATTCCAGACTACTTTACATTTAATAAATTCAGAGCAAGAAAACAGTTTCTGCTACAACCAGCTAAGAGAAATAACTAATAAATCAATATCCAAAGTCTATTAAAGGATTTCATTATCTATTGTCTACACAGTACTTCTCCCTTTTTGTTGTAATTCAGTGACCTTAGATGAAATTATGAATCTCTCAGAATTTAAGTTGCTTTTTCTATAAAAATGCAAAGGAGGACATTCTCTGTCACGTGAGGCAGGGTTGTTTGGCTGTGGGGATTCTTGGGTTGCAATCAATAGAAATTGACTGGAGAATGATAAAAAAAACCAGCATTGAAAGGTAATGTATTCATTATTTTATATGTTGTGATTCTTTGGAATATTCCATAATAAAGAAGATGATTACTGTTTATAAATAATTTTTTAACCTGTGTTTCTAGAGTGGCTCCAGATTACACATAGGGTAATTAAAGACTTTAAAAAAAAAAGAAAAACTGTACGCAAATTCCCCATCAAAGAACTGCGGGGTAAAATACATCAAGAGAAACAATATCTAAGTGGATAAATTTTAGAATACTCTGAAGGATAAGATCCTCCACACAGATCTTAGTTTGCCCCTCTTACCAATTCGCTCTACCCTGTAGTTGTAGTTTTCTGAGCAGGCTGCTAAGTTGTCTTTCAAAGGTTTATTTTAGCAAATGGCTGTTCCACCTATGCACAAAGAAAGTGAAATAACCCTATAATTTTGTGGATTTTTAAAAGGTACGCTAACAAAAAGATTCTTCTCCTTTTCCTTTGATTCCAAAGAATGTACCATTGTACTTTCTTTTCCTTTGGGAACTCAATAAGACAATCTTCCCCTGAATGTTTCTTCAAGTGTCTCATATTACAATACAAGTACAGTAATGGTCAATTTTTTTTAAAGCATCCTGGGCTTGCTTGCTCTCCCTTGAGACTCTAGTGGAATTTACCGTGTGTGTCTGTGTTTATACATATGTCTTTATAAAGAGTTCTTTACCAAAAAATAAAGAAGTATCTTTCCTTGAAGTTACAGTCGTTTTTCTCAACATTATTAGATCTCTGGGATAGCATTTTATGCTAGATTATTTGTTCTTTTAAAATTTCTATTTGTGGAATATCTGTTCTTTGTTTCTAATTAGGGCTAAGCCCTAACTCCAGGAATGCTCATAAATATGGAACAATTATTAGAAAATTAATTCAGGTCTAATTGTAAGGTTAATATTTGGAATGATACCCTGTTAATGGCAACTTCTAGTATGTGAATTTATGAGATTTATATGAAATCTAAAACCATCTCTCCTGCCAAGGGAATAGAACTTACTGTCCTGTTAAGCATGTGTATCCTGTTTCCTGTAGAAAGAAGCATCATTTAGACCATTGCCTAAGTTCAAAACCTCTGCTTTTAAAAAAAAAATTTTTTCTTTTTCTTTACATACGGATTATCACCAAGTCCTATTTTGCTTGAGAAATAGCTACAAAATCTTCCTCCCTAGAATCATCTTCAAGACTTTCCTGATGATGGCAGTTACCTTCTTTTAAATCCTTGATGGGAGCTGCTGTTCCACCAGCCATTTCTTTAGCATCACAAGCACTCAGGATTCAACACCTTTGCTCTGTGGATTCCCGACCTCCCCTTTTCTACCTGGAAAACCTTATTCATTTCTTAATGTTCTATTCTAATAACACTTTTTCTAATATCACTCCCTCACTTGTACTCCTTAGCTCCATCTCTAGAGCAGAATAACTTCCTTTCTCAGTAAGTAAGTGTTCTAACTGCACGTTGTGCGGATCTCTGAACTAGCGCTAGTTTGTTTCACATGTCATCCCCCTTGCAGGAGTGAATGCCCGGAGAGAGGGATACTTGTTCACGCTCATGTTCCAGGTCTCTGTTACTGTGCCTGCCTTATTGTGGGTGCTCAATAAATATTTATGGATTTGCTTTGAACTTGATTTTATGCCGAAATAGATGTGGTTAGAGAAGAAAGAATTCTAGAACTACCTGTGGATTGAAACATTTGCCTACAATAATTAAGTCTGCATGTAATAATTAGACTGTGAAGCTTATAATCACAACTGCAAAGTCTAAAACATGAAGACACTGAGTCTTCAGCTTCTGAGCTCATCAGTCATCCTAAAGAGAAATGGAAGTTTCTGTGCCTCAGAAAGTCAGATCATTGGGAACACAGTAAGAAATATGCCAAAAGGAGGTCTTTTGTCCAAAAAAAGCTGCTTATGGAAGTTATTATATTTGCTTTCCAGTTTGTGTTGATGTGTTTGTAGTAAGACTAAATATTAGTATTGTGGACTAGTGTCAAATTAACATTACAGTGAGGTTTAACAATAATAAGAACAATGAGCTTCTTCCTGTAAAAAGAAATTTCACATGACTTAACAATAATTTCCTAATTATAGAGAAATGTTCAAGATAAATTTTAAGTGAAACAAAAAGGATATAGATATTTGTGTGTATCTCCCAATTTTATAAAACATATATATATATTTATACCATAATATATATAAAGTATGTATCATAATGATTCAGTACCTATGTTTAATATGTAAGTATTAAGTGTATATATATGTGTATGTATGTATATGTGTGTTTGTGTGTGTATATGTGTGTGTATATATATATATGCATACCTACATGCAAAAGAGGAAAATGTAAGTATTAAGTATATATATATGTGTGTGTATGTATATGTGTGTGTGTATGTATGTATTTGTGTGTGTATATATATATGCATACTTACATGCAGAAGAGGAAACTGAGACAACATGTAGGTGGTTATCTTTTCTACATTTTCTGTAATGGTCATATTTAAATTTTATTAACTATAAAAATCTTATTTAAAAAAATTAGTTTTTCAGTCTAATCTAATTAGATCTAATTAGGATATTTTTGTAATAAGTTCTGGTTTGCATTATCTTTCTTTAGGCAAGAGATTGGATTTCTGCAAACACTGTGGTTTATTTTTATAATAAGCTAATCTAGGAAATTGAAATGTAAGAGTCTTGTGGTTGTTACGTTATGTAGTTTGTGAAATAAGGAAAGTGATGGTAATCAATGTAGAAAACTACACATTTACAGTTGGAAACAGATGCTAATACACAAGTGATTGTACAAAAAATAATATGGCCTTGGTTCAGTACTCTTGTGCTAATGGAACATCTGGACGTGTGTGTTTTATCCCAAAGCTAGAACTTGCTAACAAGAAGTAAAATAAGAAATTTCTTGAGTGAATAGAGTTGAATCAAAAAATGGTTTTCAAGGTGATCTTTAAGTCCACATTGCTTTTGAATGCCTATAAAGTAATGAGGCTGACTGACATGAGTCATGCTTGAAAATATGCTTGCAAATATCTTATTGATATGTCACATGTGCATATCCAGCTAAGTTTGTTTTATAGTACATGTAGGTTTTTTAAATATTAAATATTTCTAACATCTAATAACCAATATCTGAACTTAAACATTCTTATATAAATATTCTGCTGATTTTACTAACAAACGTTTTCTGGAAATTGATTCTTCTGAAAGTACTGTTTATTATATGCAAAATGTGTATAAAAGCACACTGTGTCTGTCATATAGTGAGTGGAATGCTTATAAAGTTTTCATTTGACTATGAACGTTTTATTTTTTACAAACTAAGATGACTTACTACACATTCCTTCTTAAGCTTCCACCAAAGCAAACTACAAAACTGGACACGCAACCAGACATGACAGCTATAGTATCTGAATAATGAAAATATTTCCAAGCTCCAGCCATTTGCTTATTCTAGAAGCTTTTAGTGAAACAAAAGTTAGATGTATAAGGCCAAAAAAAAAAAAAAAAAAAAAAACCACTCATCTAGTCCCTAGGAATTTGTTGTAATAGCATTTGGGCTTCACCATTTGCAAAATCAGAAGGAACAGATGGGCCTGCATTCAGAAAGAACCCATTCTCTGGTGATGTTTTTATAGCCTGCATTGTTTCCTTTGAGTTTTGTGCTACCAGTTTGTATAATTATTTTTTCCTATTTGCTCATAATATTGTGAGCATACGAAATGGGCAATATGTCAGGAATAATTAGGCCCTGTAGTGCTGAAACCCCAATGGATAAACTGCCTGTTTTATAGAGGCAACTCATTACCTGTAGACCTGTCAATTTTACTTAGTAAAGACCATCTGTTTGTAGGTACCTTTTTTTCCCAAAGGAGCAAATTCCTCTTCCATGAAGAATAGCTCATGATGTCAAAACGCCTTGCTCCACAAAATGGTCTCGCGTCTTCTCTTCTTCCTGTTCCTTCTAAACTGGGTTATTTATTACAGAACCAGCAAAGGTGGCGCTAGTTAATTTAAGAGGTAACATAAAATGAATCTGACAGACAATGCCTCCAACAGAATAGGTGTATTATAGATGTGCTTGGATGGATTTATGGCTATGGGGAGCTTTCTCATGGATAATATCACAAAATATCACACGTACCTATAACTCAAAGTTTACCAGCAGCAGGAAGCCAACCAGTATTTGTCAACCACATAAAACTGGTATATTTAAATTTCAACTTAATTTGAACTTATAGGGAACATTACTACTGAAAAAAGTGGTTTCATATGCCTAGAATTTATTTATTTATTATTATTCATCAAGAAAGTACATAATTGGTGTTAGAATAGTTCAGGTATCACTAGGCCACTCTTGGTGGGCAATTATATAGAAAGAGGCTGTCAATTTTATATAAACCCTCCTAGATAAATAGTATGGAGTTATTTAAATTTATACAAATTAGTGATGTTCTGCATCCTCCACCCCCCAATTCATTACTGGTTTGTACGTCAGTTTTACTAAATGATCTGTATTATAAAAACCCCAGGAACTACAGTACCTACATCACCTATGGTTGGAGAGTAGTTCAGAGGGACGTTAGGAATCTACCCAGTAATTTGTGCTCAAGGTTGTATGTTTTATACACATATTAAAGGAAGAATGAAGTAAGCCTGACATTTCTGCATATTTCATAGTATTTAGGAGATTTGTCCAAAGCATGTGGGAATTTTTTTGTTCTAATTCTTTTTTCTTATATGATGCCACAGTGGTCTGCAGTGAGTTGATAGATAATGGCTGCAGTATTTCAGTGTAAAAGAACAGTTGATCATAAAAATTACCCAGAACTCAGAATTAGTATGTAGTCCTGTTATAATCCCTGGAATAGTATTCAGGGTTCATGTATTCCCAAGATAAGTTTCAATAAGCTATAAATATATTAGAATGTCCTTTCAATTTAATTACCAACAAACTCTTCCTGAGAAGTCAGCATTCATCCTCCCTCTAAATGACAAGTTAATTCAGTAAGAACAAGGTAGCATTCAGAAACCAACATGTACTGTAGTAGATAGAGTAATCACAAAAGTAAGGAAAAGAATGTCTGGATATTCAGAGTTGGGCCAGTCAACCATGTATTACTGTAATAAGGTATAAATTGTGAATGGCGTCTTTGCAGTGTGAGTCCTGATGATGATTCCAGGATTAGATTTTTCTTATTCTTAAAGAACTTTTCTGGAATAATTAATAATTCAGGTGGAATGTAAAAGTTGTAGTATTATGCCAATGCAAAATGACTTTTGACCTTTGCCCAGTCTAAGCTCAAGCCATTTTGGGGCCATTTTGGTCTTGAATGGATTTCATTCAAAGCTTTGTGTTTTCTCTCAGTTGAAATCATCTCTGATTGGTTTAGTTAACAGTTGTATTAAAAATACAAGCATTCTATTCTATTCGAAAGTAAAGGCGACTTCTGGCTAATTTTACTTACTGTGTATTAGTTTATGTTTTCCAACTAAATTTTGAAATAATTTCACACAAAAAAGTGACATCAGTGTTGTTTGAAAGGGATTAAGTTACCGATAGTTAGAAAATAGTCAGAATATAGGTTCAAACAGAACATCTGGGAAGGAAGAAAAGCAATAAATTTGAGAAGATACAACAAAGGAATAAATGAGAAATTAGATTTTTAAACTTCAAATTTGTGTACTTATAACACATCTCTCTCCATAGTACTAAGTAGACAGAAGCATATCAGCTGAACATGATATAATGAGAAGGAAGGGAAGTCATAACCAAGAGGTTAAAGGAAATTGTATAAAATATGGGCCTCTGATTTGACATGGCAGAAAACATAATGTGCTCTTCTCTATCAAGGTGATCTGAAGGGAGGTTATAACATAGCTTCCAGTTTTATAAGCAGTCTTTTTTCTCACTTCCTGGCTCTGATGGCTACCAATACTGCTGTATGAACATAGTGGAGGGACACGCAAAGTGTCTCCATTCGTAGACATTCTCTATAAAGGGCAAGAGAATGGCTAGAGCATGGCTCTAGAGTCTTATTTTTGACGGTTCCTTCCTCCACTTTTACTTCTTTCTTTACACATCTAGGTTTGAATTTTATAAAACAAAAGTTCTTATAATTCTGTGCTATTGTCACTTTCATAAGATGTAAAATTGCATATTTTAGTCCAGGCAAATAAATACCCAGTAGTCAAGCAGAGGGGTTTAATTTTTTGCATTAAAATATAAACAAGAGGACTTGTCTAAGATGATTCTGATATGGTCAAAGTTATGATTGAAAGCTTCTTGTATCACAGTGACTTGAAGTACACTTTTAGATGGCCCGTAAAATCAAAACTGCATGCTATTAAATTCCACCCACCACCAACACACACATACTCCTTTTACACACAGATTCACTGAGAACAAGGAATGTAAGGGTGATTTGAAACCTTATGTTATCTAAGAAGTTGCATGGTTGTTAATCTTCTGTATATTTTCCATTAGATTGATCATGGGGTAAAATGAACTGTTTGTCTCTTTATCCTTCTACCTTTTACTGGAGATGAAAAAACTATAACAGAAGAAGGAGGCAAATAAAAGTTAAAACTAGATACATTTTACACCAGATAGTAAACTTCATAGTTATCAGGAATTTGCTCATTTTATTATTTTATTATTTTTATGTTTTTTAGATTACAGATAATCAGTTTCTTCATTTTAAAAGTAAATGCACTGATGCCTCTGGTAATATATGACCATTCACAAATACAGTCTGTGTCTTTCCAGACAGTGTAATCTAAAATAGATGTGAGTAATTAACAGAGAGTATCCTTAACAGATAAACTAATGTGTGCATTATACAACCTAGATTAAAAGGTAAGCTTTTTTTTAACAATTCTTTCATCTGTTTAACATAAGTGCTACAAGATGACAGGCGTGCATTAGTTGTATGTATTTCCTAATAAGGATGAAAAAGGCTCTAAATCTTGAGTCAAAAGGCTCTTTCTTTTTACTTTCAATCTTTTCGCAGCTGCTGCATAATTGTGTAAGCTGTAAGAATATAGATTTATAAGATGTATAAGTATTAATGTGATATATTGGAACCAAGACTGAATCAACTACTCTAGTAGATTCTGTGATTTTAATACTTGCCCTGCATTTTAGCCAATTTAAGAAACTGATCTCTTTGTAAGATGCCAGGTCTTGTCAGGATCATGTCACTTTATTATACAGTAGGTCCTCTTATCCTCATAGGATATATTCCAAGACCCCAAGTGGATGCCTAAAACGACAGATAGCACCAAACCTAATATATACTGTTTTTTCCTATACATATATATACCTGTGATAAACTTTAATTTATAAATTAGGTGCAGTAAGAGATTAACAACAGTAACAAATAATAAAATAGAACAATTATAACAATACACAGTAAAAAAATGGTTGCATAAATGTGGTCTCTCTCCCCCCAAATATCTTATTATACAAATTTAATATCTTTTCCATCTTAACTAAGCACTTATTACGTACTGTGGCTGTAACTTTTGCAGTTTGAGGTGTGACAGCAAAACGAGCATGAATTTCTCTTTCCTTCTCCCCAGTTTCATGGAAGGAAGATTCATTGTTACCATAGATCTTAGCAACTTCAGCATACAATTTTTCTTTTTCTTTCCTTATTAAGTCAAGAACTTTTACCTTTCACTTAAAGGGTACACTTTATGGCTATTTTTTGGCATAACCAAATTGCCAGCATCACTACTCTTGCAAGTTACTAAGTGACTAATGAGAGGGATAGGCTGAACAAAGGAATGATTCACATCCCATGCATTAAATCTTATCATGCTACTCAGAGGGGCATGGAGTTTAAAACTATGAGTTGTTTACATCTGGAATTTTCCATTTAATATTTTCAGACCACAGTTGACACCACAGATAAGGGAAGAACTGCTATACATAAATACAAGATCCATTGCCCAGATTGTTTCTAAACTTTTCTACAAAAATCTTGAAAAAATGAATATAATATATAATTTTAAAGTTAAATGATTTTATTTTTATGGCCATTGGTGGTTTATTCTTATATCCCAAATTATCAGGAACTTTACAGGAGCTCATAGCAATGTAGTAGTACCTGGCATATAGTAGAGACAACCACATGATAAGTAACTTTCTTAAAACGTTCAACGGTTTTGACATAAAAGCTGCCACATTATCTCAATATAACCTACATTCATTCCAGTTCCAAGTGTGGTATTTACTACACATTTAAATAGAGTACAAATGCTTAAATGCTTACTTTCAGTTTCTTTGCTTGTCTCGTCATGGACCAGTAACAAAGAATGGACATTACAGCACTGCTTAGCCAGCCACATGTCATGTAAGATAAATATTCTAGTGTTCTGATATTTTGCTCTTCATTTTTTTCACATGTGGTAAACATCTTCCTATGTTTCTTTTATCTAGAAATGAATGACTCATGGTATACCATTTAAATATAATTTGATCATAATTATCTGATATTAAAAGTTACCAAGGCTTATTTAGGTCACAAAAATGTAAAGTTAGTTGAAACCCTTTCAAACTTTATTAATAATGGGAACAACCACTCATTTCAGTATAATCTCTGTATAATTGCTAATCTTCACTAGTTTACTGCTAACATCATTGAGATAGCTGGGCTCACCCCAGCAGATTAATGTTTAGACTCATTTCTTTTGCCTTACATAACAACAAAAATGTAAGCATTTCTTCTTCACCCCATAATATTCTCAGGAAGAACTACAGGACATCATAAGGACAGCTATTGGCTGAATATTACCCATACATTTCTTAAGGGTGAATTTGCAACCAGTTTCAGAGCCAAAAACAAAAGGGCATAATTTGATAAAAATCTTACTGCCTGATAGCTAGCAGACATCTGTCAGCAATTTTGGTTTTTTTTTAAAAGGGCAGCACATGGCTGACTGATCTCATAGTAGGATTTATAAGTATAATTATTGCCATATAATTCAACAAATCACTTTTATCACCGAAAACCTAAAGCTTTCAAATTTTTACTTTTTAGTTGTTGGGTTCCTAGGGAGATAGGCTTCTTCTGTAAAATGAATTTTACGATTAGAAAGCCTTTAGTAAAATTTAAGTAATTTAATTAAAAGTACTACATAGATAGAAATAATGGTTTCAAGTCTCTAAAAAATTAGTTTTTGCTTTTGCGTTTAGAATATTGCTATGGATACTAAAAAATGGTAGTTGAACATTTTAGGATCACATTGCTTATTAACATCAATAATTAGTTATATTTATTAAGATCAAAAAACTAACATCATAGCTGACTGACAGTTAAAGTAGATTTGCACACACAAAAAACTGATTTATGCATAGGTTGAAAACGCTTCAAAAAGTTCTCATTGTAGAGGCAGCACTGCTTTCTAAGCACATTCCTCTGTAATCCAGTATGTATAGACAGTTCAAGAAAATAACCTTTCTGAGCTTGGGTCTGCCTCTCTCATAAAGTTATTCTATGCATAAAATGATAAATTTTATGTAAATTAGTGAGTACCATTGCTACTACATCATATGCACCTGATAGCTTATGGTTATCGTGGAGAAGCTTATTTCTTAGTTATTGAGTGGATGTACTTTGCATTTGGAAATAACAATACTAATTTGGAGCAAAATAAGTAAAGAACAGAACATACTAGCACAAACAGAAATGCCTGTATTAAAGGTCCCTGACTTAATTTTTGTCTGATAAATGGAGTTTACAGAATGATGATGAGATGAGTGAGAAGAGATGATAGAGAGAACCAGAAACATTACAAAGAGATATTTCCATAAACATTTAGCAGATATAGAAAGAGTTCCTATATATTATTTTATTCCAAAGAATGGAGAGCTCTGCTTGAGCTAGAGAGGTTTGAGAAGTTTTTGCAGAGCAAGCAAAACTCACAGGATGGAGGGAGGCCGATTAGTGGAGACCTGACTGAAACTGCCTGTGTAGTCCAGGAGTAAGGGGCAAAGGGCTACATGAGACAGATGTAGAGTTATTTAGAAATCAGAGAGCAGTGGGACCTGACCATTCATTACATGGAGAATAGCCCTGCAACACGTGGTCACCACGGTTACCCTTCAACCTCTTTATTCCTTCATATCAAATTTTATATTTCTTCTTTTTCTATTTCTTTAATTTACAATCCATCTCCCCAACTACATTGTAAGTTCTGTTAGGGTAGAGTCCTTGTCTTTTCTTCAGCACTTTATTCAGACATACCAAGCGCTATACCAGACATTATATAAAATAGTCAGTGTTCAAAAATAAAAATCATTACTGTTTTGATTACTGCAGCTTTGTAGTATAGTATGAAGACAGGGAGTATGATTCCTCCAGCTGTATTCTTTCTCAAGATTGCTTTGGCTATTTGGGGTCTTTTGTGTTTCCATACAAATTTAAACATTTTTTTTTCTAGTTCTGTGAAAAATGCTGTTGGTAATTCAATAGGGATTGCACTGAATCTGTAGATTGCCTTGGATATTAGGGCCATTTTAGCAATATTAATTCTTCCAATACTAGAACAATGTACATCTTTCCATCTGTTTTTTGTGTCTTCTTCAATTTCTTTCCTCAGTGCTTTATAATTTTCAGAGTACAGGTCTTTTGCCTCCTTAGGTAGATTTATTGCTAGGTATTTTATTCTTTTTTGAGGTGATGGTAAATTGGAGACTTTCTTTAATTTCTCTTTCTGATATTTCATTGTTGCTTTATAGAAATGTAACAAATTTCTATACATTAATATTGTATCCTGCAACTTTACTGAATTCATTGATGAGCTCTGGTAGTTTTTTGGTGGTATCTTTAGGATTTCTATGTATACAGTATCATGTCATCTGCAAGCAGTGACAGTTTTAATTACCCCTTTTCAATTTGGATTCCTTTTATTTGTTTTTCTTCTCTGACTGCAGGCTTGAATTTCCAAAACTATGTTGAATTAAGGTGGCGAGAGTGGGCCACCTCTTGTCTTCTTGTCTTATTCCTGATCTTAGAGAAAATGCTTTCAGTTTTTCACCATTGAGGATGATGTTAGCTGCGAGTTTGTCATATATGGCCTTAATTATGTTAAACTATGTTCCCTTCATACTCACTTTCCAGAGAGTTTTTATCGTAGCTGGATATTGAATTTTATCAAAAGATTTTTCTGCATCTATTGAGATAACTGTATGTTTTTTATTCTTCAATTTGTTGATGTGGTGTACCACATTGATTGATTTGTGGATATTGAAAAATCCTTGCAAAACTGCAGTAATCAAAACAGTGTGGTACTAGCACAAAAAAGACACATAGATCAATGGAACAGGATAGAAAGCCCAGAAATAAACCCACATACTTATGGTCAATTAATCTCTGACAAAGGAGGCAAAATATACAATGGAAAAAAGAAGGTCTCTTTAATGAGTGGTGCTGTGAAAACTGATCAGCTACATGTAAAAGAATGAAATTAGAACATTCTCTAACACCACATACAAAAACAAACTCAAAATGAATTAAAGACCTAAAGGTAAGACCATATACTCTATAACTCCTAGAGTAAAACATAGGGAGAACACTCTGACATAAATCGCAGTAACACTGTTTTTAATTGGTCTCCTAGAGTAATGCAAACAAAAGCAAAAATAAACAAATGGGGCCTAATTAAACTTAAAAGCTTTTGCACTGCAAAGGAAACCATAAACAAAATGAAAATACAACCTATGGAATAGGAGAAAATATATGTAAATGATGTGACCCACAGGGATTAATTTCTAAAATATACAAAGAGTCTATATAGCTCAATATCAAAAAAAAAAAAAATGGGAACAGCTCAATCAAAAAATGGACAGAAGTCCAATATAGACATTTCTCCAAAGAAGATACCAAGATGGCCAACAGGCATATGAAAAGATGCTCAACATCACTAATTACTAGAGAACTGCCAATTAAAGCTACAATGAGGTATCACCTCACACCAGTTAGAATGGCCATCATCAAAAAGTCTACAAGTAATAAATGCTGGAGAGGATGTAGAAAAAAAGGGAACCCTCCTACATTGTTGGTGAGAATATAAATTGGTGCAGCCACTATAGAGAACAGTATGGAGGTTCCTTAAAAAACTAAAAATAGAGTTGTCATATGATCCAGCAATCCCACTCCTGGGCATATATTCAGAAAAGTTGAAAACTGTAATTCAAAAAGATACATGCACCCCAGTGTTCATAGCAGCACTGTTTACAATAGCCAGCATATGGAGGCAACCTAAATGTTCACTGACAGGTAAATGGATGAAGTATATATGATATATATTGCCATGGAATATTACTCAGCCATAAAAGAGAATGAAAAGCCAATTGCAGCAACATGAATGTACCTAGAGATTATCATACTAAGTGAAGTAAGTCAGAGAGACAAATATCGTATGGTAACACTTATATGTGGAGTCTAAAACAAAATGATACAGATGAACTTATTTACGTAACGGAAATAGACTTACAGACATAGAAAACAAGCTTATGGTTACCAGAGGGGAAAGTGGTGGTGTGGTGGGGATAAATTCGGAATTTGGGATTAGCAGATACATACTAAATATATATAAAATAGATAAACAAGGACCTACTGTATAGCACAGGGAACTATATTCAACATCTTGTAATAATATGTATATGTATAACTGAATCACTTTGCCATGTGCCTGAAACATTGTAAATCAACTATACTTCAATTTTAAAAAACAAATAAATAAAGAATATATGAATAAATTCATGAATATGAGCTGAAAATGAAAGGGTTATTTATTTTAAAAACCTTTATTGGGTAAATTGTTGAATGACATTGTCAAGAGTTAATCAGAGTATTCCACGCCACCTTCACTCCACCACACTGTCTTTCACCATTGAACTGTTCTCAGTGAGTTCTCTCGTGCCGCAGGAGTTGTCTTAGCTCATGGTGAAGCCAGAGCATAAAGCATCTTACTTTTCAAGTTAAGTCCATAGTTCACGTATAAGAGAAAGATGTTTAGGGATCTAATAATTTGGAGTTTTTCTTTCCTCCAAGCTAAATAAAGGATCCATGGGCTGGGGGAAAAGGAAAAAAAAGAATGAGAGTATAAGAAAGCAATAAAAAGTAACTGAGGATTGAGACCAATGCAGAATAATGATTATGAAATGATTTAGTACACTAGTACAAGTTATGTGACTAGGGAATTTAATGACTTTCAGATGAATCAGTAGATGCTACCATGGAGGAGTAACAGGGGCCAAGAACCACACAGCTTCCCTTTCCTCCGATTGCAGTAACGTTATATTATATATGCCATCTAGAAAAGAAAGGACAAATGGAGGAAATGAATGCTAACTTGACTTCGGGTACTAAGAGTTGCCAAAATGGAGTTCGCCCCTAGGGGATGGAAAAAGCTAGATACAGATACTTATGCAATATGCAAATAGTCTCAATAGAAGGGACAAATAGAAGATTTTCAGAGTTTACTCTCCCAAGAACCACTATGATGGGACACTATATGGGCATTAAATAATTATACCTTAAATGAACATGCATGCATCAATATACACCCCCACAAATACACACAAAGTTCCAGTATACTTCTGTTTTAATCCATGAGACTCTTGTCTTAAATATCTCTCAATTATTCCTTGACCTTGACTAAGCTGCTTAGCAGGTGAGAGTTAGGTATTGTGTCATAAATTATCAGTATTTTATATGGGCATGTTGGTGTTATAAATCACTCCAAAATGGGGGGAAAAAATCTTGACAGCCCAATCTTATCATTCTGATTATGAAACTTAAGCACTCATCTGTCCTCCTATCATACATTCAACAAATATTTGTCCCTTTTATCATAGAGCAAGAACTCTTCCAGAATTTACCAGAAACTTAAGTTTACATACCAATGGCCATTTATGAATAATACGCCTCCCCTACCTACAAGGGAAACTAGAAAAGAGTCTCTTCCAACATCTATAGCAGGAGGCAACAAGGAAGAAGGTTGGCAACTGTCATGTAAATAACAATGTCTGACACAATAAATAATAGAAAGAAGCTCAGGTTAAGACAAATCTGCCAAACCAAATCTTAACTTTCAGATTATTTTTGTGACTCCATATTTCTTAGCTTCCTTATTTTCCTACTGGACAGAGAACAAAGTAATAAGAAAAAGATGAGGAAAATGACATGGTTTCTAAACTTTTATGCAAAGTTCATAAAGTTATACTTTGAGCTACCTTCTGTATCCCCACCTCTTCTTTTTTATTATCAAAGTGCATTTTTTTTTCAATTTAAGAAATTTTCAGATTGGAGAGACCTTTAGAATATATGACTTTGAAAGCTGAGGCTCTATTTCAACAACTCCTTCTAGAATCATGAGAAGCTCTAGTTATGAGAAGCTGAATAGATCAGAGTCTGCACCACTACCTCTGCCCAAATCAACCCCTTCTTTTGTATCTCCATTTCTCCCTGAGTATCTGCCTCTCACATAGCTCAGTCTCTGACTTGACCATGTGAAACTGGTTTGCTAACACTGGAGAATGAAAGTCTGCAATTGAAATTTGAGAGGCTCTGCCAATAAAGCATTAATTAGACAGGCTATTAAGTATATTTGAAAGTATAATGAGGCTCTATGGGGAGACTCATTCTTGTCCTATATAGTCTTTTAAAGACATTGTGTATTCAGTCATTCAACACTTTTGTATAAAGCATATACTGTGTGCCAAGCACTACCTACCAGAGTATGTGTCCCCTGTACTTGATCTTTGTTTAGGCACAATTATAATGCAACATCTGAAAATTAAGTCTAGATGCAGTTACTTTAATTATCTCTGATTCTTCAAATCTTAAATCAAAACAATTGAAATTCCGTATTTCAGAATACAAGGGGCTCATTAAACTGATATAAAGATATCTGGATTTCTTTTCTTTACGTTACAAAAACTAAACTTTCTTTGGTACCTAATCCATATAGGATTTTTTTTTTTCATTTTCAGAAAAATGCAAACTCTTTGCAAATGCAATTGTTCAGTCTTTAGAGGCAAAACAGCTTTACCTCTAAGTCTCTCCTTAGCCTGGTATTTACCTGCCATGGTCCTGAATACTAATTTTAAGAATATTGAACTCCTGTTAGTCAGCATTGTTTGGACGTGAAAATCTGTTAATACAATTAATCCCACACTTCTTAAATAACACATCTATCCTTGTAACTTGTCTTTTACTCAAATCAGAGCCATCAAACTAATTCATGATAATCACTCATTGATTCAAATGTGAGATTGTTCATCTCTGTCTCTGCTTCATTTATAAGGAGGTTTTGAAAGTCTGGGTGTGATTTAGGAGAAAATGAGTAGTCTTTTGTACTCAGCAACACCTCTTGACCAAGAAATCTTTACACAAAAATCCTGGCTTTTTCTCTTTTAGTTGTATGAATTTTCACTTTTGGAACTAAGAAGTCAGTTCGTATAATTACCTTGTATTGCTTAGATTTGCGCAGTACTTCTCGCAGTGATTCTCTGTGACTCCTCCAAAGCTTTTGGCTGGCGAATGACAGACTCACAGCTATTCTGCTTGTTAGATTAACATCAGAAAGCAGAATTTGCATCTGGCCACCAGGCCTTTACTCATCAAATCAGCAAATGGAACTAATGTGGAATAACAATGGGATAGCTGGCTTTTGAGAACAGGAGATAAAAAAGGATTTTTATAAAACATGCAGTTCACATAAAAAAAAAATCACAAAACCCATTAAACACTGAATATCTTATTTTTCATGTCAGCTAAGGTTATTATTGTCTTTTCTAGGACATTCGTGATTTTCATGCTATAAGTAATGTTGAGAATTTTTTGATAGCCATTTTAAATGCCAGTCATGTAAACAGTGTTTCTTGTCTTGGGACAAAATCCTATACTCTTACCTGTGCATTTTGCACATTTTGAAATATAAGCTTGAATTGGGGACTTTTTAAAGACTACAGTGAAATGTGATCCTAGGAGACTATCACAAAAACAGCAAATGCTAAATATGAATTTTCTGTATTGAATACATAAATGCCTTTTTTACATTTTTTTCTCCATGGTATTTTGATAGAGTGATTGAAAATACTCCAGGGAAGAGAGAGGTTTTTAAGAGGTTGTTTAAAAAAATCCACTTAATTATACAAACTCCTCTACATATAAATTAATTTCTGTAACTATTTAAATTAGATGTGTGTGCTTCTCTATCAAAGATTGAGCTTACATAGTTTATCTTTTGAATTATCAAAACTACTGACAATCCCTTTAAAAACTAGATAATACCATAGAATGTTCACAAATTCAGATTTATAGTTGGAAATAGTAGAAGGATTAAGAATTTTAATTGAGTGAGCCAGTCTTCAAAATAACCACCCTACCCTGAAATTATCTTCTATTTCCCTGTTTTACATTATTTTTTTCTACCTTGATCATGCATATATGTAGTCAAATACCAATCACTCTCTAAACATTCATACTACACACAGTGTCACTGGAATTTTCTCCAGGTCTTTCCTCTGAGTGTGTCTCAGTACAGACTCTCTGGTACTCCTCTCAGAATGAAGATAATAAAGATTAAGGAGAAATATGACTGGGACCTTTGCAAACTTTCTTCCTCACTTGCCAGATACTATTGATGCGGGAAAAATGGATGTGGGGCATGAGGAGGTCCGTATCCCAGGCTTCAGTTGAGCCCCTGGGACGTGCCCGCCAAGTGTGGGTCCTTGGCTTCATGCAGGAAAGAATTCAAGTGCAAGCCACCGTTGAGTAAAGTTAGATTTAAAGAGATATATACTGCATAGAGCATAGGCTGTTTCAAAAGGTAAGAGGAAAGGCTGCAAGGTGTGAGGGTTGGGTGCTCAGATTAGAGTAAAAGTAGATACACACTCCATAGAGAGAGTGTGGACCATCTCTGAAGAGGAAGGAGAAAGGCTGTCATGAGGCGCAGTGTTGCCAGTTTTTACAGGCTCACTGGCTTCATACGCTAATAAGTGGAAGGACCAGTCTAACTGGGGAAGGGGCTGGGATTCCCAGGAAGTTGGCCGTTTCCAACTCTTTGACCTTTAGTGGCTAGCCTTGAGACTGTCATGGCACCTTGTGGACACGTTATTCACCATGTTAATATATTACAATCTGTGTATAATGAAGCTCAAGGTCTACTATAAGACAAATCTCCCACCATCTTGCGCCTCAAGTCCTACTGGGGGTTGAATCTTTCGCCATTCTGGTGTTAACTGCTGTGTTATTCCTTGAATGACTGTGCCCTGCCGCCTTCCTGTCTCAGTATTGTTTGCTTTGGAATTTATCTAAGAGAGATGGTTTAAAAATTTTAGAGCAGTGTGCATCAGTGTTTTTCTTCATATATGCCTAAACATTTTGAAAAGTAATATATACTCCCCCACAAAGTTGATATCTAAAATTGTTTCATAAAATTAAGTAGTCACAAAGAATGTTATCTCCAACATATTGTATATTGTATTTTTGCTATGAATATAGTTTTGCCAAAAGCTTACAACTGCAATGATTCAATTAAATTACTCAGTTTATGGTAAATGGTAAAAAGCCAGTCTTACTACCAAACCAGTCAGCCATATCAGGCTTACTTCGTTATCAATTCATAGAAAAAAAGTTGATATCCATTCTTAAAGATGATCACATCTTCTGAATTCTAGATAGAAAGATAAAATAGTAAAATGATAGATAAATAAACAGATAGATAGATAATAGATAGGTAGGTAGATAGATAGATAGATTGATTGATTTTTTTTTAAAAAAAAAAGGACCATGAGACCTTGCCCGGAGATTTTGGTTACTGGGAAAAACGGCGCAGCCCCCTATTTCTTGCCAAAGCTCTCTATACTTCCCCCTGTAAGATTCTTCCATTAGGAGCTGTGCGTTTTCTAATTGCCTCTTCGTTTGGCACAACTGACTTGGTTATACCCAGGGCAGTAATATATTTCTCTTTAGCAAAGTAGGAAGAAGATAATTGAAAAAGAGAAGTTGGCAAGGAAAAGCCAGCATGCTGTGAACCAGAATGGAAGGAACCAATTTTAAGGAGTTCATGTAGAAGTTGAGATTCTAAAATGATTATCATGTAACTATGTGCCTACGTGCCCATGTGCCTATAGGAAATTCTTTGTGACTCCCAAGGGTCCATGTATACTGATTTTGAAGACCACTACTTAAAATGCCTCCCCGTGCCCAGCTTTATTGAGATATAATTGACATATAGCATTGTATAAGTTTAAGGGTTTAAAATACTTTCAATATGCAAATTCTTGAGCTTCAGTTCCAATAGGTTCTTATTCAATGAGTCTGAATAAATCCCTGGACTTGACTTTGAGAAAACAGAACTAGGGTAAAGGAATCAGTGAGGAAGAAAATAAATACTACTCTAAGAGAAACTAAGGTGAAGGATTTACCGCAGAGGTTGAAACCCTGAGGTGGCATGGAAGTCCATCATTCTAAGGAGGAATTTCTGAAAATCTGGACAAAAAACAGAGGGTTCCAAGAAACTAAGCAATTCTCCCTTTCTGGTGACGGTGTTCATATTGGTTATAAATTCACAAAATATTAAGGAAGACACCAGAATGATTGATGGAGAACAAAGTAATTTTCTGTTTCACTGCTCTACTTTCTTTAATGTTTCTTTTTTCCTGTTGCTTTAAGAAAATAATACCTCTGTGAAATAATTAATGAACAATGCTGAATCTGCTACTGAGTATCAGCTTTACATTCCAGTAAACCACTGTATTTTCTATTTCTTTAGGAGAAATGGAGATTTGTTTTTTCTATTAAAGGGATTGGTCCTGCCATCTCAAGGGGCAGAAATCAAGGAGAAAATAGCATTTCTTTTGCACAACGTATTTAGCTACATTCAGCTTTATTTTTGTAATACATTCTACTAAAAGCTGTTTCCTTCTCTTTTTCTCACGTATTAGAGTTTGTTCTATTTGTTGCGTTTAGTGGCATCGTACAATCCTTTACATCTTTTTCTAACTTTTCCAAAGAGACAGTTCTAATGTCTGATGCCATTTGGGATGGTTTTGTTTTCTTTAAGATTTTTTTCACATAGTATTTCTCCTCTTTAACAAGGACCCATGGGTAAGCAAAATATTCTGTTTGCCAAATTATGCCTATATAAGATTGTTGCTCTGTTGACATAATGCATTTTTTAAAGTAGGTAGTGAAACTGCAGTAAGCCTCTGCTTTACATCAGATTCCTTTAAAAGAAGACCTTGAACCACTGAGAGACAGGGATTTTAATGCAAAGGAGTGCCCTTAGGAGAAACTTGTGGTGGAGTCGGGGAAGCAGGATAGGGAAGGGACAGAAGCCAAGCAGTGGTGAGGTTTCAGCTCAAGTCTAGCATCAGCCTGACCCATGGGAAGCTCTGGACCATGATTAACACTGTAGCTTCCACCAACCTGGAGGCACAGGAGCCAAGCTTTGTGCTCCTATATCAGTCAGATATTGGCTGCAGGAGACCATATAGGGGGAGAGAGTGAGCCGTAATTTCTCAAACACATCCAGGCAAGATGGCTTCTAGCAAAAGATTATGTTTTTAAAGAAAATACCACCTATGAACGATTATCAGCCAACACTTCCAGCAGCTGGGGGATGGATGCTGTACTAGCTGGAGAAGGGGACCTGGCTGAGGCCCCAGTCTCTACTGCAGCTGCTAAATCAGTCAAATGTATTTATGTAGAGAAAATGTTAAGAGTTTTCATTAAAATTCATTAACATTCAATTCAAAGTAAGGTCTTCCCTGTGGGTGTGTGTGTGTGTGTGTGTGTGTGTGTGTGTAAGAAAGAGAAATAGAGAAAGTGTTACAGTTAATTTGCTTCATTTGATAGAGCTTGGGCCACTTCTGCCAAGGTTTCAGGCAGTTTGGTTCAGTTAAAAAAGTAGTCCTCTGGTAGTAATAGATTTGTATGATGTATTTGCTGTGTGATCTTGGGGAGTTACTTAACTTTTCTGAATCCAGTTCATCATCTCTGCAATGGCAGTCACAATACCTTCCTGCGGATTATGGTGAAACTATGTATATAAGGTTGCTAACCAGAGGGAGAGATGCACTTAATGGTGGCTCTTTTTTTTTTTTAATATAGTGCTGGTTAATTTGTTATCCTCTATTTCATGGCCTCAGACTCTTGCTATGAAAACAAAAAAATAGACCAACTGAGAAAGTACGGCTGTGTCGGTGCAAATGTCATCTGCACTGGGAAAAAAAAATCAACGCTGGGTGTCATCTCTATGTTAAGAATTCAAAACATTTAGTTTTATATTTTTATTTTAAATGATAAATTTCTCAGACACTACTGAGGTGAACGAAGAAATGCAGCATTCAAATGCACCATTGCAACTGCAAAATTGGCTGACATTCTACAGAGATTCTAAAGAGAGTTACTCTTTACACAGGACTTAAATATAGTCAGCAAATGGTAAACACAACTTGGACAGGCAAGATATTTCAAATGGTCACTGACACAGTCTAAAAGAGGGTGTTATTATATAACCTATAGACAAGAATAGATGACAGGCCTTCTCGGGGCTTTTGCTCTTTCTACTGGTCACCACTAGATGGTGATATATGAAGAATCACTTCCGACTTGGATTTCCAGAATCAGCCACCGGCAAATGCATCTACCTGGATCAGAATAATCACAAAGTACATGCGCTAATACGCAGAGGAGTAAAACTCACAGATGACTACAGTATTGACTAGATCCGCTCCACCCTTTTCTCCTTGAGAGACCTTGGCATTTTATGGTGTTTAGCTTCAGGACTTAAGCTTCAGGATTTGACACCTGGATTCCATTTCTCTTCCACATCTACATGAGCTTCATGATGGTTTAGATACCACTGAACGAGTAGGATAAAAAGGAAAACTTCCCTGAGACAGGGGGCACAGAGTCTATTCCTGGGTGACTATTTGTTAGGGAAATGAAGAATCGAGACAGATATCATTACCTAATTCAGAATAGTAGAATGGTAAAATATCATCTAGCCCCAGAGTATTCTCCTGATTCCAATCAAAGGTACACTACAAACCTAGAAAAAATGCAGAGGATGCTCAGAAATTGTATAGAAAAACTTTGGAGAAGAAAGATGAGAAGACAAAATCAATCTATATGCTTATTACATTATTAGGGATTGAATAAAAACAAAATGCATCATATTCAAACTAGGTAAATTTCTGAATTTAATTGAATTGAATATTAAAGTATCAAAATCAGAATACTGATTTAGACTTGAGCTAAAAATAATGTAGGAGAGAGGTGAAGAATAATACAATGCGGTGAATCATATAGCAGAATATAATCCATCAAAGCCACAGAGCCGACAATTTTCTTTCTTTATATTAGATTGAAAAATGACTTCAGAGTATATGCTTATAAGTGATGAGAAATGTTAGGTTGAGAGAAATCTATTTGAATACTAGCTTTATAGGCTAAGGTATAAATCTGACAACCACAATTAATAATAGTTAAAAGCTTAAATGGCCTTGGGAAATACAGGTAACCGAAGACAGGTACACCTGTCAATATGAAGCTTTGGAACATTACTCAGAAAAGTTAGGGCAGTTAACCTGACAGCGTTCCACTGAATTTCTGAACACAAAACAAATGTGATAAAAGTAATGTAGGTCAGAAATTGACTTACAATATTATTTATAGTTCTGACACATCATGTTTAAATTAATCATTATTCAATCATAACTTCAAAATCAATGAATAAATCTGAACATGAAATTTATACAGATGAAATAAATGGGAAAATCCTTTCTGAATCTATATTCATATTTTGACATTAATGTTACTTTGAGTGGTTGTTAGGCCTGTTTAGAATTTACAGAATTTCTGAATCAGTAAAGTTTAATTTAAAATAAAACATTTTTGGACACATTGTACAATATGATTGGACTAAACAGTAGATCGCCGTAGTGAATAACTTTGAATCTCCTACATTTTTACTGAAAAATATAATTTACTAAAAATACCATTGTCATTGCAAATAAAATATCATTGGCATTATGAATTAAATTGTCCTAAGTACTCAATATAACTTAGTTCACAAAATTTTTTCAGATTTCTATATCATTCGAGCTCTACTTCAACCCATTAACTGGTAAAGTGCTTCTGAAAATACTGAAGACCACAATTTTAAAAGAATCAATCATATGTATCATGAAATAAGTATTTCTTTCATTCTCACTTCTTTTGTCTATTTGGGCCACATTTGCTATTGATTTTTATCTGGCCATTGGTTGAAATGGCCCAAGGTTTTCATAGTCTATGATTCCATGTGTACATACTATGTAATCTAATACATAACTTGTTTCCACTTCATTACTGATTTGGTACCAGAATTTACTAATTGTTTAAAATGTAGAAGATACGCTAACTACGCAAGTGAAAATCTAGACCAAGATGCTAACTGAAAATTCTTAAAAGCACAAATTCATTTCTAATGCACACAAATCTTATATTTTCAAAATATGAAATATTTGTACTGCTTTATCTTAAGTCATAAGTAAAAAAAATAAATTGAAAAAGATTTAACTATATATTTCTTTATAATTCTTTGAAACCTCTCATAAAATACAAATCTATAAAAATTATAATCCTATAAAAATGTAAAGTTTTTTCAGGGTTTTTGAGAAAGTGGGATAAAAATCTAAGATTTCTAAAACAAATGTAGAACATGAATCCATAATCAAGATTATTTGACTCCAAATGCCAGTCCTTTTCTCCTAATGGTAATGCCTATTAGCATTTTTTCAATATTTATTGCGGTAAAAATATGCATAACGTAAAATTAACATCTTAATCATTTTTAAGTGCATAGTTCAGTGATGTAAAGTATATTCATACTAGCAGCAATCACCACCATCCATCTCCAGAACTTTTTCATCTTGTAAAATTGAAGCACTGTCCTAAACAAACAGTAATTCCCCTATCCTCTCTCCCTCCATTCCTGGAAATCATCATTCTACCTTCCTTCTCTATAATTTTGACTACTCCAGGTATCTCATATAAGTGGAATCATTAAGTATTTGTCTTTTTGTCATTGATTTATTTCACTTAGTTTAATAGCCTTAGGGTTCATTTATGTTGTAGCATGTGTCAGAATTTTCTTCATTTTTAAAAGTCTGAATAATATTCCATTATACATATATACCATATTTTGTTTATCCCCTCATCTGTCAATGGACACTTGAGTGACTTCCACATTTTAACAACTGTGAATAACGTTGCTCTACAAACATCTCTTGGAGATCCTGCTTTCAGTTCTTTTGGGTGTATAGTAAGATGAAATGACTAGATCATACGGTGATTCTATTTTCAATTTTTTGAGAAAACACTGTGATATTTTCTACAGTGCTGCACCATTTTGCATTCCCATTGACAGTGCACAACTTCTTGACAGTTCCAATTTCTTCCCATACTTGGCCAGCATTTGCTACTTTTTTTTTTTTAACAGCAATTATCCTAATAAGTAGGTATCCCATTTTGGTTTTGATTTGCATTTCCCTAATGATTAGTGATATTTAGCATCTTTTCATTGGTTTAATTGGTCGGTCATATATCTTTGGAGAAATATCTGTTCAATCCTTTTGCTCATTATGGAATTGTTTGTTTTTGTTGTTGAGTTTTAGGAGCTCTGTATATATTCTATGTATTAATCCTTTATCAAATATGTGATTTGCAAATATTTACTGCTGTTCTTTAGGCTGCCTGATTTTCACTGTGTTGGTAGTGTCCTTTGATGCACAGAAATTTTTAATTTTAATGATGTACAATTTATCTATTTTTACTTTTGTTACCTGCACCTTTGGTGTCATAACCAAAAAATTACTGCTAAACCTAATATAATGAAGTTGGTATCCTGGTTTTTCTTCAAAGTTTTAGGATTTTGGCTCTTATGTTTAAGTCTTTGATTCATTTTTTTTAGTTAATTTTTATATATTTTATGTTAAGCAAGGGCCCAACTTCATTCTTTTGTATATAGATGTTCGGTTTTCCAAGCTCCATTTGTTAAAAAGACTGTCTTTTTCCCATTGAATGGTTTTGGCATCCTTCTTAAAAATCATTTGACCAAATATGCAAGGGTTAATTTTTTGGCTGTCTATTCTATTCCATTGGTCTCTGTGTCTGTCTTCATGCCAGTGCCACACTGTTTGATTACTGTAGCTTTGTGGTTGGTTTTGAAATCAGGAAATGTGAGTCCTTCAACTTTTTTCTTCTTCAGGATTGTTTTGGCTATTCAAGGTTCCTTTTGAATTTTTTACTGGATTTTTCTATATCTGAAAAAAAAAAGATTTTTATAGGGATTGATAGAATCTGTAGATTTGGGGGATCATACTGACATTTTAATAATAGTAGGTAATAGAATAGTTTTTAGTTGTCATTATTGTTTCTTTTACCTTCTTGGTTCACTAAGTTGATTCTTCAGTACTTTATTCTTTTTGATATTATTGTAAATTGAGTCATTTTCTTAATTTCCTTTTTAGATTATTCATTGTTAATATATAGAAATACAATTGATTTTGTGTTGATTTTTGTATCCTGGTAATTTGTTTATTAATTCTAACAGTTTTTTTGTGTTTAGGATTTTATCTTTAAGATTTTCTTTAGGGTTTTCTACATAAAAGATATATTCAGTGAAGAGGTCATTTTATTTCTTCTTTTCTAATTTGGATGTCTTTATTTTTCTTACCTAATTGTTATGGCTAGAACTCCCAGTAGTATATTGAATAGAAGTGATAAAAACAAGTACCCTTGCCTTCTTCATGATCTTATAGAGAAAAACTTTAGTCTTGCAACAGTGAGTATGATGTTCTTTATGGGTCTTTCATATATGGCTTTTATCATGTTGAGAAGATTTCCTTTTTTTAATTTTAAAATATTTTATTTATTATTTTATTTTCATGGGGGTGAGGGAAATACTTAGGTTTATTTATTTTTAGAGGAGGTACTGGGGATTGAACCCAGGACCTCCTGCACACCAAGCACACACTCTACCACTTGAGCTACGCCCACCCCCGAGATTTCCTTTTATCCCTAGTTAGTTTAGTGTTTTTATCATAAAAGTGTTGAATTTTGTCAAATGCTTTATCTGCTTCAGTTGAGATGATCACGTGGACTTGTTCCCTTCATTCTGTCAAAAGGTGTGCATTACATGGATCTAGTTTCATATATTGAATCATCCTTGAACTCCAGGAATATATCCCACTTGGTCATAGTGTTCATATAATCTCTTTAGTATGCTGGTGAATTTGTTTTCCTAGTATTTTGTTGAAGATTCTTGCATCAGTATTTATAAAGGATGTTAGTCTGAAGTTTTCTTTTCAGGATGTGTCTTTGTTTAGCTTTGATACCATGGCAAAGCTAATAACCTCATAGAATGAGTTGGGAAATGTTTCCTCCTTTTCAATTTTTCTAAAAAGCCTTGAGAAGGATTAGTGTTAGTTTTTCTTTAAACATTTAGTAGAACTCATCAGAAAAACCATCATGTCCAAGATTTTTTGTCAGGAGATTTTTGATTACTGATTCAATTTCCTTACTAGTCATAGTTCTATTCAGATTTTCTTTTACAATTATTTTTATTTCTGTACAATCAATAGTAATGTCTTCACTTTCATTTCCGATTTTAGAAATTTGAGTCTTTACTCTCTTTTTCTTAGTTAGTCTGGCTAAAATTTTGCTAATTTTGTTGATCTATTCAAAGACGCAAATATTAAATTTATTCTTTTTTCTCTGTTGTTTTTCTATTCTTTATTTCATTTATCTGTGCTCTAATTTTTATTATTTTCTTTATTCTACTGGCTTTAGGTTTAGTTTGCTCCTCTTTTTCTAGTTCCTTAAGTTGTAAAGTTGGGTAGCTGATTTAAAATCTTTCTTGTTTTTCCATGTGTTTATAGCTTAATTCATTTACATTTAAATTTATGTCACATTTGCATTACTGGTAAGGAGAAACTTACTTCTGTCATTCTGCTATTTCTTTATGCCTTATAGCTTTTTGTTCCTCATTTCCTGTACCATTGTCTCATGTTTATTTTTTGTAGTGAAATAATTTAATTCCCTTCTCATTTCTCTTTCTGTATATTCTATAACTATTTTCTTTGTGATTACTGTGAAGATTACATTTAACATTATGAACTTACAACATTCTAATTTGAATTTATACCAACTTAACTTCAATACCACAAAATAACCTGCTCATTTACAGCTTTATCCCCACCTCTTTCAATTATTGGTGTTGTATAATTACAACTTTGTATATTGTGTTCAAAACATTACACTAATAATGACTTTTTAATGCATCAGTCCCTTAAATTATGTGGAAAAAACCCAAAGGTGGATTTATATTTACAATAATACTAGCTTTTAAAACAAAAATTTTTTGTATTAGAAAAAAATCAGTCTCTTAAGTCATGTAGAAAACAAAAAGTGAAATTACAGACCACTGTTACAATAATAGGGGCTTTTATAATTGCCTGTGTATTTACATTTACTGAGATCTTTATTTCTTTATATGGCTTTGAGTTATGTTTAGTGTTCCTTTCAACTTTCAGGACTCCGTTAAGCAATTTGTGCAGGGCCAGCCTAGTTGTAACAAAAGCTCTGTTTTGTTTATCTAATAATGTCTTAAATTCTCCCTCACTTTTAAAGAACAATTTTGCTGGATATGGGATTCTTGTCTTCTAAGTCCCTTAGGCTTTTTTAACTTTTCTTTAATCTTTTTTCTTTATGTTCCACAGAGTTAATTTCAATTTGTCTGCATTTCTATAATATAAAAACCTTAAGTAAGGTAAGATCTGTTAATAACTAAAAAGAACTTGGAGGAAGAGTGTTTAATAAAAATCCTGGAGAGGGGAAAAATCCTAAATATAGTCAACATCAGGGCAGAGGTGGAGGGACTTTGAAAGGGAAAGACTGAAGCCCAGGAATTCATGTGCGCCAGTGGAAACTGGAACCAATTTTAAGAAGAAAATTGTACTTTCCTCAAAACATGAAAGTTGGTTTGAACTAGTCTTATCTATCTAATACCTAGCTAATCTATCTTTATCTTTAAGGGCCAAAAGACATGATACACAAATCTGTTCGAAGAATCAGTATCCAAATGCATTCAAACCGAAAAGCAAAGGAAACAAAAAAAATTTTTTTTTCTGATTCCCCATTGGTACTACCACAGAAAGCATCACAGATTGTTTTATCCTGCTATCTGATATACTGTTAAAGAATGTGATCCTGGGAAACAGACCTAAGAGAACTACCTTCTCTTTTGGTATTAAAAATATATTCCTAAATTTCTATTTTTTGAAATCTCTCAGCAGGTGAAGTCAGTATAGAAATCCAAATTATGGTTTTTTGCTGTAGCAATTAAATGTATTAAAATTATTCTCTTTTATGTTGCCCAAACTAAATGAAGAAGTCCTTTTCTTATATATGAGAGATTATTGATGATGAAGATAACTGTATCGTGATAAAGAAAATTGGATGGTCATCTAATTTAAAAATAAACTTCAATATTATTTTCAATGATGTGTTTAATTTTCTGGTTTTGGTATATTTTTTAGAGTTCTTTTTAAAAAAATAAGTTGATAACATTACTTTGCATGCCTAGTTTTTTTTTTCTTCATTAATATGAGAGTTAAAAACTATGTCACTAAGAAGTATGATTATTTTTTCATTTTTATATTTATAAATCTCATATTTTGAGATTTTTAGTAGATTTTTATTCGTAGAAATATTTTTAAGCTATATAGTTAGTACAAAAGCATCAGTTGTACATCATCTTGCCTATATATGTATGTGTGTGTGTGTATGTGTGTGTGTGTGTGTGTGTGTGTATATATATTGGAAGCACAGCTCACCTGAAGACATTTTTACTTTAGTTGAGGATATAAGACCTACAGTCATATAGTAATTTGTTATCCCTCCAAAAAATAACACATCAAAATATTCAAAATAAAGTTATGCATCTTACAAATTTTGAGGTGACTTTGAGAGATTGAGCTAAAAAAATGAATCCCAGAAAATGTATAAAGTCAGGAAACCCATTGCCGAAAGTTTAATACCAACCACATTAAAGTTGATTTAAGACCATAAGCAAGGTGCTTAATTTTCCTGTGCCTCAGTTTATTCTTTTGAAAAACGGAGATTGTAATAGTAACTACTTCGTAGGCTTATGGAAAAGAAGAAATAAAATAAATGGCTATGACATTGTCTGGCACATAGTAAGTGTTGAGTAAGTCAATACTGGTTGTTATTTTTGTTTTTACGGTTTTGGGATGATGTTTTCTCTTTCTTGAACCCAACTGATGTTTTTGTTATCCTTTTTTTTTTTTTTTCTATATTCTGGCTGCTGCAATGACCACGTAGCTCTTTCTCCAAATCTGTGATGAAATTTTAAATTCCATTAGCTGAAAGAATCATTTCCTCTTTAGAGTCCAGACTCAGAATAGATCTCTTTTCAAGTTCCTCTCAATACTGGAATATAGTCCTCTACAGCTACTACATAACTTAGGTTGTTGATATTTTATCTGTTCATGCCTAATATCCTGGGGACACCCTGGAACTCTGGATAAAACCAAAGAGCAGAAACTTTCCAGTCTGAAAAGGCTGTTGAGAAGCCCACAACAACCTGTCGGAAATAGGAATTCCGTTTGTGCCTCGCAACCGCACCGCCTCTGTTTCCTGAGCCGTAAAAAAACAGTAGACAAGGCTCTGATTTATTTGAAATTTTGAAAATGTGCATTACCCAAGAGTTGTTTAAATACTCTGGAATGTTGTTCAAACAGCACACCCACTCATGAAATAGTCCACAAGGCGATGTCCTCTGCTCTTCTCACTTTCTCTTCAACAACTTAACAAAGTATTTTGGGCCTTAGAAAAAGATCTATCTTTGCAGCTGACCCAGTCTTACCACAATAGCAGAAGATCCTAACCTTTGGTTCCAGGTGTTATTACCAATATGATCAATGCCACCCATTGATTAGTTACTGGTACTAATGCCCACAGCAATGATACCCTGGCTCTGCCCAGAAATATCAGCAACTTCACCTTGTAGCCTTGTAGTAAGCCCAGTTGAGGTTATTAACTTCCAGCCTTCCACAATCAATAATATTAAATAATTTATTAATGTTACACCAAGAGCTATACTGCAGTAAAATATGTGAATTTTTTAATAGCGATAACACCAAGGGAGTTCTTGAACTCCATCTACTGTTTGTCACCTGACCTTTACCAACCCCAATCTTGCTCTGTCCTTATCAAGAAAAATGGAGAATTTAGTGTCTGCAATGAACGCCAGATGTTGAACAAGATCACCATCTGAAATCAATATGTATTCCTTTGTACAGTTTTCTTGACCTGTTTGATGAACTTGAGTAAGTATGATTTGCATCAGCTGAAACTCTTGGACAGGGTTAGAAGGTGGAGAAGAGAGGAGGGGAAAGGTCTTATCTCCAGTCAATATCAGAATGACTTTTTTATACATGAAAGACTGTTTTTAGATCCTCGTGACAATTTTGAATATTTGGTAATGTCTTTTGGGCTATGTAGGATACCATCACTGTTTTAACATATCCTAAATAATGTTTTCTAGAATATAATTAGAAATTACATAAGCATATGTTTGAGCAGAAGTTAACATATTCATGTGACCCTAAAAAATACACCTCATAACCATTATGAATAATTGGAAAGAGGGATAATTATTCAGTGAATGATCTGAAGACATTTCGTTACCTCTCTGTGGCGGTGATGATGTTGGTAGTAGTGGTGAATTTCGACTTTCTTCCATTCATTGAAAAAATTACAAGTGGAGTGAAAAACCTAAAGCTAATAAAGTCTTGAGAGATTTAGAAGAAATAAGGCTTGGTTTGTCCCCTGCCTATCTCTCCAAACTCATTCACCATTTCCCCCACTCTTTTGGGTCTAACCTTGTTGCTATTCCTTGAATGTGGCAAGCTTTCCCTGCCTTTATATTTGCTCTTTCCTGTGTCAGGATTGCTCACCTCCCAGACCTACAGATAATTCCCTACCTAATTCCTTGCAAATTTTAGTTCAAATACCACCTCCTCAGAGGCAACATCCTCGAATAACTTATGAAAATAGTTCCTCCCCACCACAGCCACCACCCATCTATCTCTGTGCCCTGTTCCTGCCTTTTCAGTTAACAGCCCTCAGCACTGATAGTCTGTTACATGTACGTTGTCTGATTTTTGCTAAAATCGCAGTCCCACAAGGGCAGGGAACTTCTCTGTCTGATTGATTGCAGTTTTGCCCCCAGAGCCTAGATGCCCATTGAATTAGATGGGTACTGCATGGTGGAAGGCAGGCTGCAAAAGGACACACTGAAGTACCAGGCAGAAACAGAAGGAGAAGTTGAGAACTGGTAGAGCTTTAGTTCTCTGAATCATCCCAACTAGCTCTATTCTTTACCTTTTTCATCTGTTAGGTTAAGTGAACCAAAACAGTCCTCCTTTTCTCTTTAGTTAATTTCAATATGATTTCTGTCACTTGAAACAAAAAATCCCTCTAAATAATAGCCAATTGAAGATTCAGTCTCAGGATCCAAGGCATTCTGTGAGGAGTACCATGAAATACCACACATCTGTGACCAGAACACTGTGATGTAGAACTCCACACAACATCTCCCAGACTAACTTCTGAATGCACCATGGGCCACCATTATTATCAGCATAGTTAATAGGCCCTTTTCTCTCCCCCACTGAGTACTTTGTTCCTAATATGATTGTATATTCCCTGCATCTACCTTAAAGACTCATCCTTGGCTCCTTCTTTCCCTTCCTATCCTTTCCCTTACCCTTCCAGGTTTGCAGATCATTTTCAATTTATAAAGGACAGTCTAATCTTTCAAAATTGAGACCACTTGCCTTCTGTCTATCTTTCACATGGTAAGCAAATGATACATGAACCATGTTCTGTAATACCTTTATCCCTATCCAGTCTTAAAGCAGACTGCTAATCCACTTATCTGCACCCCTGATTTTGTTTATACAAATGTTCATGTGAAGCTACCTCTTATTCTTGCATTCCAAGCAAAGCTGATGACTTCACAGAACTCTGTAAACATTGAGCATTCTGAAACCACCCCCATAGCAACATAAGGCAGTCTGAACAGGCAGGGAGCTGTGTCAAAGCCAGGACCAGAGACCAGCTGCCAGAATTCTGCCTCAAACCCAAGGGAGCACGTCCAAGCCTGTGGCAGGTTTCTCAATTACAGCACCATTATTGACATTTGGGGCTGAATATTCATGCACAGGAGCTGTCCTGTGTATTGTATCATGTTTAGCTGCATTCCGTTGTCTCTACCCGCTGGATGCCAGTAGTACCACTTTTATGACAACCAAAAATATCCAGACTTGGACAACACAACTATCCCCTGGTGTGTGTGTGTGTGTGTGTATTGGGGGAAGGACTGAATCCAATTCAGAATGACTTGTGTGTAGAGGAAGAACTTGTCTGATAACTTGGAAAAAAAAAAAGTTCCATCCATTATCCTCTGAAAATAGGCAATGAGGGTCGCACCTCTTCTTTAGAGGGCTGAACCAGTTTTAACAGGTCCTGGCCTTTATTACCCATTAAGGATGTGTTAGGAGTGAAACTGGTGGATTAAGGTAATCTATTTATATATCTGAATTTTTAAAAGTGGTCTGATTCTTCAGAGCCTCACTGCTTTCATGGCTAAGTTTAAACTCTTTTTCACTTACAGTGCTTTTTATGATAAAGCTCAGACTCACTCCCTAACCTGAATCCCCACTATCCCTTAGCATGTGTCCTGTGGCCAGCCATACCAGGGTTTTTAGGGGGTTTTTTGTTTGTTTTTATTCTATGGGGAAAAGTTGCTTTCTAGTATCTCCATTTCATTTGGACATACTGTTCCCTCTACCTAAAATTCCCCTCCCAACCTTCCATATTTTCCATGACATAATAATTCCTATAACATTGAAAAACTTTCCTCAAATACAGTTCATTCTTGGCACTCCCCCTTCCAAAGCCAGTAAGCCCTTCTCTTCTCTGATTCACCAACTCTTACTGGTTATCCTGTCCTATAAATATCAGTTGGGTTTTTCACCCATCTCCCATGAGGGACTTGAGGGCCATATTTTATTTACTTAGGCAGATCTAAGTTTTGTGGGTCCTGAAGCATATACAACCTGAGATGCCCTCTTTATATATAATATATAAAAGATATATACATATGAATTACATATGTATATTATTAGCTGCATTTATTAAGAATTAGGAAAATGACAACGAATGCCCAAAAGCTTAAATATTTAGGCTCCTTATCTTTCGAAGATCTCTTTAGTCAATTTTCCAGAAATACTTATATAGAAATATATCGTAATAGCAACCTTGCTTTCCCCACCATCTAGAAGGTTCTGTGGCTATCAGCCTCTGACAGAGTTCTTTGGAATGAAGGGGCCCTGGAACTTAAGAGTCATTACCTTTATGATAAATCTACCTTTTAAAAATTTATCTCTGAATCTCCAATGCCCAGTGGTTAGCCCATAGAAGGAAGCTAATAAATGTTAGTGATGACAATGTTAAATTTTACTTGAAGGTTAAGAAATCTTGCCCTTCTGTTCTCCAGAAAAAAAAGACTTCTAGGAAGCTCTTCCAAACATGACTTAGATAAGGCTCATGGGTGCCCCCCTGGTCTACATAAGACAAGGTTGTACACAGACCTTCCAATTCCCATTCTTTCCCTAAGAAATGACTAGCTGAACTTCTTAGGCCCACTGATCAATTAGAACAAAATACTTTCTAACCAACTTTGATTAAGCTTCTGTCCTACCCCCAGGCCCCTACACTTTGGCCCCTCTTAAGAGTAGACTGGCCTCGGGGTAAAACGCTTTCTGACCTACTATCCTATTAGGCCACCCTTTCATCCCACTTGCCCACACCTGTTTCTTTTTAGCTTTGCCCATTCTTCTCTATAAAAGGACATCTCTTTGGTCTAACTCCTGAGAAGCTTATAGTGCTTATAGTCACAAAGATATCTCTGTTATAGTTGTACCTTTCCCCAGCCTTGCAAGAAGTCTCTTTTCTCCAGACTTTTGAGTAGTTTCTCCTTACTATGGCCAGATTTGTTTTTCAGTTGACAGTGGAATTACTGGGGAAAAAAAAAAGAAGAAAAAGAATAAGTGAAAGTGAGCTCATACGAAAGCAGCCGGTGTCCTTGGTAACTGCTGTGCTGCTGCAGTGATAACGCCCTTGCTCTCCTTCTGATCCCATGTGGGCTCTGGTTTTTGATACTGTTCCACCTGCTACAATCCACTTATCTGTCAGCCATAACTATAAACTTAATTTTTCAGTATTATCAGTCTTGACCTCTCCCTTCATTCTGGCTTACATTTCATCTTCATCATGAGTCTAGATCCCACTCCATTCTAATTTTCTCTTGACTTAGTTCCCAAGAAAACTTGACCCCTGTTCTGCAATTAAGCTTAAGAAGGTGAGTTTTGAAAGTACTAATAGATAGCAATTGCAAAAAATTTGGGAAAAGCCATTCCAGATGCAAACAATTATATGTGAAATCTTGGTGGTGGGAATTGGAAATTGATGCCTAAAGACTATAACGTTAGCTTAATTTTAGTTTAATTGGTAGAATAATGAGAGAAAGTTGGAGATATTCAAGTGATAGCATTATGGTTGGACAGGAGTGATTGTACTTAGTACAAAAGACCAAAATAGTGAAATGCTTGATTGTGATGTGGACATATATAGAATGTTAGGTTAAATGGAGATAGGAAGAAGTTGGAAAGCAGGAAAACAAAACAAAATAGAAGACAGACTGAGAAAATAATGCAGCTGGAAGGTGATCAGGATACTGATTTACAGGGATCTTTGAAAAAGAAGTATGTTAGGAATGCATCCTGATTGTCATGAAGATCATTATTTTTCTTTAGGAGACTGATCCAAGAAAATATTGCTATAATTTATGTCAAAGAGCATTCCAGCTATGTTCTCTTCTAGGAGTTTTATGGTTTCAGCCTTACATTTAGCTCTTTATTCCACTTGGAGTTTATTTTTGTATATGGTATGAGGGAATGTTCTAATCTCATTGTTTTACATGTAGCTGACCAGTTTTTTCCCCAGCACCACTTATTGAAGAGACTGTCTTTTCTCCATTGTACTTTCTTGCCTCCTTTGCCTGCTTTTGTGCCAATACTATGCTGTTTTGATTACTGTAGCTTTGTAGTATAGTCTGAAGTCTGGGAGAGTGATACCTCCAGTTTTGTTTGTTTGTTTTGTTTTGTTTTGGCAATTTGAGATCTTTTATGGTTCCATATATAAAAATGTGATGAAGATAACATTAAAATATGGGGTTACCTTTATAAATATCATTTTATAGCTTGACAAATACAAACTTCATCAGACATTAAAGTCCATTATTGCAGGTAAGGAACAATGATTTATAAGAACCAAGTGGCAAATATAATACAACTTCACATTTTAATACAAAGTCTTAGTTATTAAAAATTCAAAAAGATTAACATTTTAGATATAAAAAGAGTAAGGCACTGATTCATTTAATGGGAGATAAAGGGTAAAGCATGCAATGCTCAGACTTTAAAAATTCAATTATTCCTGTTACCCTGCATGCACCAGGCAGTCATATTTTACTGCTATCCCATGCCTCACTTGTCTTGCTGCCTCTCATCAAACCTCCTGTTTGCATTTTAATTGACTTGGGGAAAAGCAAAGGGGAAAAAGAAAAAGAAGCTGTAAAATAAAGAAAGGGCTCTGCATATTTGAAAGCACGTAAGTAACCCTCTCTGACTATGTTATGCCAACGCTTTAAATACCATTGTGCTGTGACAGTCAGATCCCTGTCAGCCTAGCTGTCTTTTTTTTCCCTCCTTATTTCAGAAGAAAGTCTAGCTGTTTATGAATTGACACTTCCAACCTAAATACATTCTATGAAAGTTTATATCACCACCTTTAAAAGTGCATAATACACTAGAACCATATTAGACTTATGTGACTAAACTCCCACTAGGCTATACACACTTTCCACATGGTAAAAAAAAATAGGCCACACATTTGGGGGGTTGTGTTTCATAATTATTTAATGCCTGTATTTGTCAGTTTTCTCATCTGAAAATGGGGATGGCCAAGAGCTACTTCATACAATGGCTATGAGAATAAAGGAGAAGTTAATGTCTGGACATGTCTGATAAAGCGCCCTGATGAAGTGGGCTCTCTGGAAGTTGATTTGTGGTTTTTTTGTTTTAACTTCTGAAGTGGTTTTGAAGCTGCTTTTAGGGCAATGGTTCTTGAACTTCTTGCTCTTAAAACCCTTTTACACTCTTAAAACTTATTGTGCATCCCAAAGACCTTTTGCTTATTTAGATTAAATCTTTCAATGCTATATTTTAAATTAAAATTTAAATATATGTATAGTTTTAAATACATATTTATTAATTTATTTTACATAACTATAATAAACTCTACATCCTGATGTAAATATTTTACTAAAGTCTATATTTTCCAAAACAAACCCAAAAAAGGAGAGAAGATTGGCATTGCTTTACATTTTTCAAACCTCTTTAATGTCTAGCATAAGAGATTTGTATTCTAGTATCTGTTCTGTGATCAGTGTTTTGTGGTACATTGTTTTGGTTGAAGTATAGAAAGAAAATGGGGCCTTACACAGGTCTGTCGTAGGAAAAGGAAAGACCTCAAGGTCTCCCTGAAAAAGTCTTGGGGACCCCGAGAAGTCCTGAAACTACACTTTAAGAATTGCTGTTCCAGGGAATAGAAGCAAAGAGAAAGAGAGCAGACTGTTTCCAGCACTGGCTTCATGTCAAATCTGGGGAAATTAGACAGGAAAACATGGAAGACCTAGAGACCTTCGTTTTGCCGTGAAGCTGTCTTTGACCTAGCTGTCTGTCCGTTGTGCTGTTATACTCATGTGCACTTCGCTCCTGCTAAGCTGATCAGAATTTTAGTCTACACTCATTTGACGAAAGACGCTGGAAAGAGAGCATAGGAGCTACTTGTATAATAACACATTTGTTGACCAAGAAATAAGATCAGTGCTATAAGACAACAAAAGCATTTATTTAAAGTTAAATTGCAATTCAGGAGACACAGGTTCAGGCAGAAACCCAAATGTGAGGAGTGTTGAAAGCCAAAGAGTTTTTAAAAGAAAAGGAGGAATCTTACGTAAGTTGTTTGGCAAGAATCATGATTGGTGCCGGCAGATTGAAACTACACGTAATTGGTTGCTATGCCTGTTACTATACGAGAGGTCATTGTGTCAGCTTATTTTCCAGGATGTTGTGGTCTTGGAACTTAGCCCAGTTCAAAGCTCGTGTTCCTTCCAGGTGGAGGGTGTGCAGGTCCTGTTTCCACAGTGGCCCTGGCTCCGTTTTAGTGCTCTGTTGGCAACACAGACTCCATTTTCACACATTGATGCTGTGGAGGTTTTACCATACTAAATTTGGAGGGGGAAATGAGGTTTGATTTATTACTAAATTGTGTAGATCCCTTGCTACATGCAGATATAACATTTGCTGTTTCACAAGTGGTCATGAAGGTGCTTGGCATGTAATCCTTGTAGCTTTGTTGAGGCATGAGTTTGGAACAGACCTTGAGGCTGGTGTGCAAGAGTCAGTGAGTCATGTGACAGGTGAGCTTAGTGGATGCCCAACATCTCCATCCCAGTGGAATTTACTAATGGCCACTTCCGGAGGAACTGCCCCTAGAATAATTAAAGTCATTGTTGGAAGTCTTGGGATTTGGGAGAGAAATACGTTTGTGAAAATGGATGTGAGGAATTGAAAACCCAACTACTTGACTTTGTAATGGAAACAAATCAAAAATGAAACTATCTAAAGTATGGTGTGTGTTAAAATAATAACTCCACATTTCACTACAGTCTAATATTTATGAAATAATTAAGGATCCAAAGATATCATTTAAATTTAAGAGTTATTACATTTTATGAGGATAATTAGTTATAATTGTGATATTCACAAATTTGGCCATTTGAAAATGTTGAGTCTACTAGAATAAATCTATGTCTAAATTTAATATTAGAATAATTAGTGTTGTTTTTAATTCTCAAGTTTGATTTGGTGTGGTTTGGGAATCTTTGGTTAAAACCCAATCTTTAGGAGAAACTAAAATTATTAGTTATATTAAATAGTATTTTTAAAAACTTTATAAAGCAAAACAGAAACAAATTGTCATATTGCCAGAAACAAATATGTCATATATTGCCAAAGTATCATATTTAATTTTTTTCTCTAATGTAAAATTTTCTGTACTATCTATAACTTAAGATGATCTGTGAAGCATTATATTTAAAAGGCTTAAAACAATTGCTTGGCATATATAAAGTGCTATGTAAGTTTTTGCTATTTTTATACTTTCTTACAAATACCAATCACACATGAAAAAAAGATGACAAGAAAAAATAATATAATTTATGGAGGGCCTGCTCTGTGCCAGTTACTATTTTGGGCATTGAGGATAGAGAGCCTAGAATAGAACTGGATAGTATATGTTACACAGCACAAAATTTTATTTCATGAAAGTCTCCTAATTTTTAGGAAAACATCGTGCTAGCTTCCCTCTGTCTATCTTTGTGTTTACTGTAATTTCCATGAATTTACTCTCACTGAAATAAATTATCCTACATGGCAAGCTCACAGATGAGTATTTCTGTCTGAAATACTAGGCCAACTATTCCTTTGGTTGCCATTAACTGATGATGGACACTTAAAGAGTATAAACCTTAAAATAAACTTAATAGGCATGAATGCAGGAATTAAAAAAACCTATTGGTAGATTCACTCCCTAGAGAATCATTATATTTAAATATATATATTTTAAATTATTGAAAAATTATTTTTTATTACTATGTTTTCATTTTTGGAGAGTTTATTTTATAAGGAAATTTTATATACATAGATGAAAATACTCAGTAAGTTAATTTTTTTTACCAAAAGTCTTTATTTTTTGTGGATGCAATGTGTTCACTGTTTTGATTAGTTATACATAGATATATGATATAGAGAAATGGATGGATAGATAGGAAGAAAGAA
Source organism: Camelus dromedarius (assembly GCF_036321535.1). Lineage (NCBI taxonomy): Eukaryota > Metazoa > Chordata > Mammalia > Artiodactyla > Camelidae > Camelus > Camelus dromedarius. The sequence goes on along the minus strand of NC_087439.1, from coordinate 61,652,013 downwards.
AGGTGGCTTCATGCTTTCAAGCATGTTGCTTGTTTTGCTCATTGCTTTATAATGAACACTTAGGACAGTGGAGCATAGCACATGTATAAGAAATATTTTCTTTAATGAAAAATACTAGATTTCCATTAAAGAAATAAAGTATATGCCCTTCTTAACAGCACCTCCTTTATTTTTAGCGATTTTATTTTATTTTTTACTTTTATTTTTCGTACAATTTTGAAAAGTTGCTTTCCATTTACAGCCATTACAAAATATTGGGTATATTCCCTGTGTTGTACATACATTCTTGAGTCTATCCAATAGTTTTAAAGTGCTAATGTTAAAAGATTTAGAATAAGATGTTTAAAAATATGACTGTAATGATTTCACATCAAATTTAGTTTGAACTTTAATACCAGTAACTATTTAAACTTTATCTTATAATAAGAAAGTTTACACATTTTTAGAAAGCTTTGTAGTTTTGATCCAGATAGTCTTTTATCTAAGCTTTTTAGAAACTTACCAAAAAATCAGCCTTTCCACTCAGCCCACCCACAATCATCTAAAACTTGCTTGATTCTTCTGACTGGTTCTATATGGTTTCAGATATTGGAGATTATCAAAATATAGTCTGGTTGAGGTATCAAAATGCTTAATTTAATGTCTGACTAATTTCAATTGTATTTGAGCTTGTTAATTTTTAATCAGTAAAATTTTCCACATTCTCAGTAAGGAAAGATACTCTACAACCTGGAAGTTATGTCACCACCAGCCCAAGCCCCATCGAAAGCCCTCTCAGACTCCCCAGTCACACCTCTCACATCTCATCATAATTAAACACACCTGTGTTCTGTAACACTTTGTACATACTACTATGATGAAATTTGTCATAGCTGATTATGCCAAAACTGGATGTAAATTCCAGGGGACCAAAGGCTTCTGTTAGGTTTTATTCTCTAACTTTTAGGGTAGTGACAGGGAAATAATAAACTTTCAACGAGAATTTATAGGGATTAATGAATTAATCTTCAAGTAGCTTTTTACTTAAAAGCAAAATGAAATTAACATGGTAAAAAAGAAAGACACCATATTCCCTGTGGTGGACATATTTTATTTTCTAGCTATTCTTTATCTTTGGAGGGAAGACTCCTGCCACATTCTTTTTCCATATATTGGAAAGAGAGTGACTCTATCTCCATATCTTCAGTGTGGTCATATGATCCAGGACTTTTTATTATTATTATTATTGAAGTATAATCAGTTACAGTGTGTCCATTTCTGGTATACAGCATAATGTCCGTCATTTTCATATTATTTTTCATTAAAGGTTATTATAAGATACTGAATATAGCTCCCTGTGCTATACAGAAGAAATTGTTTTTTATCTATTTTTAATATATAGTGATTAACATTTGTAAATCTCAGACTCTTTAATTTATCCCTTCCCACCCCCTTTCCCCCAGTAATCATGATTGTTTACTGTGTCTGCAAGTGTTTCTTTTGTAGATGAGTTCATTTGTGTCTTCTTTTTTCTTTTCTTTCTTTTCTTTTTTTTTTTTTTAGATTCCACATATGAGTGATATCATATGGTGTTTTTCTTTCTCTTTCTGGATGACCTCACTTAGAATGATGATCTCCAGATCCATCCATGTTGCTGCAAATGGCATTATTTTATTCTTTTTCATCACTGAGTAGTATTTCATTGTCCAATTTCCTTATCCAATCATCTGCCAACGGACATTTAGGTTGCTTCCATGTCTTGGCTATTGTATATAGTGCTGCTATGAACACTGGGATGCATGTATATTTTTGAATTATAGTTCCTTCCAGTTACATGCCCACAAGTGGGATTGCTGTGGTCTAGGACTTTTGGAACATCTTTTCCACATCTGATGTTTTAATTATGAGAACCAATGTATTCCTCTATTTTGCTTTAGATAATTCCAGCTGGGTGTCCAAGACATTCAACGGCCTCTTGGCTAAAACACTGTATTTTAGAATCCCCTAGCAGAAATATTTATCAAGTTCACATGCTTTAATACTTTCCTAACTACAGATTTATATGCATATGCAATGTTATGTTTTATTGCTTCTTATTCTACAGAAAGTTTTCAGCTCCTACAACTAGTTTTTATTTATTTTTCTTTTCACAACATTTCAAATACTTTGGGCAAAGCCAAGCTATTTTTAAACGCAGAATTACAGAGTGGTGATTTCTTTGCACCATATCTCATTTCTTCCCTGAGTGCCTAATATGTGAGAATTTTCACCTTCATTCTCTTTCTCATCCATGCCATTTGTCTCTATTTTCTCCAGTGATCTTATTTTTCAGCCTGTTTTTTCTCACTCAAGATAAAGACAAAAGTAAGCAGATATAACACTTGAGCAATATTCACCATTTAAAAAAAAAGCACGATGGGTAAAGTAAGCTGTCTCACAGTATGTCATGAATTGATAATGGCTTATCTTTCTCTTTTAGAAGAGAGAAACTACTAAAGAGTAGATATTTGTTCCTTTTGAGTATATTTCTTTAGCTCTTGATCCTCCGCCCTTACTTATCAAAAAATTTACAAAATGAAAAATTTAAATTCCAAACCCTATGTACAACCAAAACTAGCTTTAGAACTTTTAATGCAGCAGTGTGCTGAAGAAAGTAAGAAAAATATTTCATGCTATCTTTAATGTTTTCAGTGAGCATTTCAGTTAAGTTCTTATTAGTACACATTCTTTTTTATGTTTGGGTCTTTTTTTTTTTACTTATTTGTTTTTAGAGCAGTTTTAGGTTCACAGCAAAATGGAGAAGAAGGTGCAGAGATGTTCATATCCCCTGACTCTATCCAGGCACAGCCTCACCAGTTATCATCATCTCCCACCAGAGTGGGACATTTGCTACAATTAGTGAACCTACATTAGCACATTGCAGTCACCCAAAGCCCATAGTTTACCTTAGAGTTCACTCTTGATGTTGTACATTCTATGAGTTTGGACAAATGTATAATGACACGTATCCCTCATTTTCATATTATACAGAGTATTTCACTGACCTAAAAATTCTCCATGCTCTGCCTATTCATCTCTCCTCCTCTCCTCCTATCAAAACCCTAGGCTACCCTTGCTCTTTTTTACTGTCTCCATAGTTTTGCCTTTTTCAGAATGTCACATATTTGAAATCATTCAGTACATAGACCTTTCAGATTGGCTTCTTTCATTTAGTAATGTGCATTTAAGGTTCTTCCATGTCTTTTCATGATTTGATAGCTCATTTCTTTTAGCACTAAATAATATTTCATTATCTTGATGTACCACAGTTTTATTAATCCACTCACCTACTGAAGACCACCTTGGTTGCTTCCAAGTTTTGGCATTTATGGATAAGGCTTCTCTAAGTGTCCATATTCAGGTTTTTGTGTAGATGTAAGTTTTCATTTCCTTTAGGTAAATAGTGAGTAGCATGGTTGCTGGATTATATGGCAAAAGTAGGTTTAGCTTTATAAGAAACTGATAAGTAGCTTCCAAAATAGCTGTATCATTTGACATTCTCACCAACATAGAATGAGAGTTTCCACTGCTCCACATCCTTACCAGCATGTGGTAATGTCAGCATTCTAATTTTGGTCATCCTAATGGCTGTATAGTTGTATCTTATTGTTTCACTTTGCACTTCCCTGATGACACGTGATGTGAAGCATCTTTTCATATGCTTGTTTGTCATCTGTATATCATCTTTGATGAGGAATCTGTTAAAGTCTTTGGCCCAATTTTTAATCAGATTGTTTCCTTACTTCTGAGTTTTAAGAGTTACTTGTATATTTTCAGTAACAGTCCTTTATAAGATACATGTTTTACAAATATTTTCTTCCAGTCAGTGGCATGTCTTTTTCTCTTGACATTGTCTTTTGCAGAGCAGAAGTTTTTTATTTTAATGAAGTCCAGCTAATTAATTATTTCTTCATGGATCATGCTTTCAGTGTTGTATCTAAAAAGTTACTGCCTTGGTTTCATTTTAATGAGTGTAGAACCATGATTCTTTTTTTTGAATGTTAGCTTTATTAAAAAAAATCAACCAACACTATTTAAGAATTATTTTAGAATTAGTAAAGTACCAATTGCAAAATATTATAAGAATTGGGAAATACCTGAATATTCATTTTAAATGAAAATGTTTGTGCCTTGTGATATCCAGGGTGGTGTTAGGTGATACTGAATGTGACACAGTACATCCATGTCTCATTCTTAATAGCTTTGATTATTTACCAACTAACTAAAAGATTAATATATGTTAAAAATTTAGTTCTCTTGCTGCAATGGACTGAAGTTTATGTCCCACTCCCCCACCCCTAGATTTATACGTTGAAATCCTAACCCTTAATGTGATAGTTTCAGAATTAGACTTTGGGAGGTCATTAGGCCCCGAGAGTAGTGCCCTCATAAATGGATGAGTGCCCTTTTACAAGAGACCCCACAGAGCTCCTTTCCCACTTCTGCCCTGAGAGGTTACAGGAGAAGACAGAGTTCTGTGACCCAGGACATAGATCTTCACCAGACACTGATTGTTCCAGTGCATTGATCTTAGACTCCAGTACTGTGAGAAATAAGGTTCAGTTCTTTATAAGCTACTCAGTCTTTGGTATTATGTTATAGAAGCATGAACTGAGACACGTGCTGTCTATTAGCATGATGTAGAAAGATGATCTATTTTGAGCTCTAAATAATCTAACCATCCACACAAACTCTTGTTAACGCTTTTTAGTTGGCTTATACTTTGACAGTTTTCTCTTAGAAGAAAACTTTTACTATGCAGTCTGTAAAACACAGAACCCAAGTAAATGCTTTTTGTTTAAAATAAACTTTTTTTTTCTGTTGTACCTGTCATGACATCATTGTTTACCAGGTAGAATATCTACTACTGTTAATGTAATTATCAGAAACTGTGTCAGAAACATCTATTTTTAGTAAAGCCCTGTGACTAACCCAGCTAAAACATATACTTTCAAGAGATCCACTCCAGGGATATTTACCCTGGGGTTCTCTGACCTAGTAGGCAATTTAAGAGTTACCTGAAACTTCTATAAAATGCCTGCTGGACCAGACTCATAGCAATTAAATAGCGATCTTTGAAGATGGGGCCTTGGATTTGTTTTTGAAAGCTCCTCAGGTGCTTCTAAGGTACAGCTAAGGTGAAAATATCATTTATTTGGGCCAAATGAATATTCAGAATCTTACCATTTCAATTTTTAGTCATTTGTTGAGATCCATTTCCTTAACAAAAAGACATTCATTTAGTGTTGATGGATAATGGCAAGTGTTTTCCCTTTATTTTTAACATGAAACATGTTACAAAAACCCTTGAGAATCATAAACATATGCATTTTAAAAGATTTCCATTGTTGTGAACTATTTTTTGCTCATTCAGCTCTTCCTGGGGGAACTTCATCTCACTGGGAGGTAATGTATGTTTAGTCTTAACTCAAAACATGAAAGCTCTTCAGAAAAGCTTGGGGCATATAGGTCATTAGCAAAAAGCTGAAATTGAAGTATTCAATGAAGTATCCATTAAAATAATGAATACTACATTACTACAAGATTTATTTTCCTGGAATAGTAATTTTCCCACATGGACACTCTGCAATATTTTATTGTAGTAGATTCACTTTTAAACTTATTTCTTAATGCATATAGTATATAAACAAAATCAAATAGGTTATAATGACTATAGCACAAGAGAAGGATTTAAAACAAAAGACAAAAGTTAGGTCCAACTTTTTCCTATAGAACAGTTGAATGCAAACTATTGGAAAGTTTGATTAACTTATGAGGTAGTTGTTCACTAGTAAAAATCAAAGCAGTGAAAATAATTTGGGGAGTAATACCTAAAAATAAGTTTAAATATTTGCTACAGAGTATTCTATATATTCTAGATTCTCCCTATAGAGAAGATATTTTTATTATAATAAAATACCCATTCCCAATTGCAATATTTAAAATATTTATTAAGTGCTAAATGTATCTAATACTGGATAAGAGATATAAATATGAGTAGGACATGATTCCCACGCTTAGGTAGTTAACCATGTTTGGATAACACAGTTATGCATAGAAAATGCAATATAGTGAGTGCTGTACTAATAAATTGTGGAGATCAGAAGAGGGCGTGTTTCATCCTGAGGCGCTGAGCAAGGCTGCCCAAAGGAAGAGGCATTTGAAATGGGTTTCAAAGGATGAGAAGTTTTCCATAGAGAGCAGAATGAATAAAGCAAATCAATAAAAACTGAGCACATTCTGCAGAAAGGCAAGCTGTTCAGTATGTCCAGAACTGAGAGTACAAGTGTGAAAACCAGCTGTCAGCAGGGCTGTGGTCATTTTGACCCGGGATCATGAAGAACCTTGAATGTCACACTAAGGATTTTGATCTTCTTCCCGGAAGGCAATGAAATCCCATCCATATGGTGTAATTTTGAGTTGTTTAAGACTTCTGATTTCTTTGCTACTTTCCTTGGCCTGACACCAAGCTATCTCTCTATAGCCATACTTCAACTTTTCTTTCCTATTAGTCAATTTGCTAAGTTACTAAAATGTTTTACAATTACTCAGTTTCTTTAAAGTTAAGACAAAACAGTGAATGTCCCAGAAAGATAGATATTAGTACATATTAGTTATTTCTATTAAAAATAAATCATCATGATTGAGATTTATTATTTAATTGATATGTATAAGTGCTATAATTTTGTATGTCTAAAATGAAAATGTCTAAAATGTATTAAATACAAATTTAACTTATGGCAAAAGTTTCAAAAAGACTTGCAATTTCCCAACCAATAAATTATACATATGCTATGTGAAAGACTTGTAAAAGTTAAATTATAGGAAAGAATTGCAAAACTAAGGGGTTTTGGAGACAATGCTGTACAAATAATTACCCTGAGAACAAAGCTTTGCTTGTTTGCTTATTTGTTGGTTAAGAAAAACCACTTTAGTCTTAAAGTTTATATTACAATCCTAGGAAATTTTAAATTTTTTAAGTATTTTGCTTGTTGAAAGCAAACAAATAAGTATTATAACAAAAATTCATTCATTTATCAAATATTTATAGAGAACCCAATATGGGTGAGGCAGTGTTGTAGGCACAAAGGTAACAGCAAAGGGTACTTTCTGGCTGATACTGATTTCCTGGCTTTTTTAAAATGTGCTTTTAATATGCACTTAGTTTCTTAAAATTTCAGTAATCAGATCTTTGAAAGTTTTATTTTATGCATTCTTATATCTTAGACTTTTACACTTATCTTTTATTGATATCAGACAATAGCTAAATTGGTGATAAAGTATGAATAAAAATAATTCAAATTGCTTAATCTTAAGGACAGCTCAAAGACAGAACAGTGTGCCAGTTTAGAGAACTAGTCCAGAAAGTATAAATAAGTTCAATAAAGTGTTTTTCAGAAAAAGCTTTTAATGTATATCATTCATTATTTTTAATTGACTAATAAAAATCATATAACCTTCATATATAAAATGTGTTAAATTCTATCTTCCTCCTTATAGTTATTCCAATTAATTTGCAGTCAAATAGTGATCATGGAAGTTTTAGAGATTCTGCGTCTTCTGTATAACTTTGACTGTAAACCATGATCTGAATAACTTGATGTCTCGATAATGTCAAAATTAATAAGCTAAAGTCAGTATTAGGAACTATTTCAATATTTGCTGCCAAATATCCCTAAATTTCTTTTCAGGACAAAGTAGGACTAAATAAATGAAAGCCAATGATATTAATAATTTATTTCATTATTCTCAAAAGCTACATGTATTTTATCTCCTGTCATCCTTGCTCTAACTCCTTTTCCAGTCAAGACTGCAATAAGTACTCAGCTGTCAGCCAGAAACAAACATGTTGACTTTGCATAGTCCCACTTTTCCTGTATCAAGATGTGCATCCCCCTTCTTCCCTTGGCTGACTCTAGTAGTCGCTGTGGCTGCACTCTGTAGAGGTTCCCTTCTTTCTGCCATAGGTGGTGGCCATTTTGAAAATTCCAGCTTCCCATGGGGTAGCTAGGAGTCTGTGTTATTAATAAAATTTGTTCTGTTTGGAAACTATATACGTCTGCGTGTGTCTGTGTCTGTATGTATATACCCTAAAACCTTTAATTTTCTTACCATATACTATCTTTTCCCCATTATGGACCAATCTGGGGTTGTCATTGTTTTATTCAGACTAGGAGCCAAGAATAGCAACTAGTTTAAGATGAAAGTCTGGCAAATTCCTTTATTTAAGCAGTTAACTTGGAATGTCATTTCTTTCTACACGCCTCTTGCTGAGATTCTGTTCTGTGTATATTTGTAAATATAAAAGCTGCTCCTGGAGATAGATGGTTATTTACTGTGCTTTCTCCATTATGCAGGATAAATTATGAACCAGAAAATAATTGAATATTGAATATGCCCTGGCAAAGAAATAATCTTTAACCAAGTCTGTCACATAGTGTGCTGCAAGCACACATTACAGTTAGTAGAGTGGATCAAATAAATTAATGTATCAAATTTTTTAAATTCATAATCCAAACCTACTTTCCTTAAGAACTCAGTACAACTGTGAGTTAATTGTTATTCAAGTTTATTAACTTTCTGCAAGTATTAACTGTATTTTAAGACACATGGATTTATATCATAGTTCAAAATGCATACCATTGAAAAAGTTTTCTCAAAAGTATGTTTTCATATTTTTTTCATTTTGATAACATATTATAGCTGATCAAATAATGTGTCAATTTAATATATTAAAGTGTATGGGTAGGAAATATTTTACATCATTTTTATAAGTTTTCAAGCTACTAAGTATTGATATTGAAAAGAATATATGTAGCTAGGCTAAGAAAATGACCAAAATATGTGACTGTCAAAAGGTTGTAATGTGAACATAGGAGCAAACAAAAATGTTTTACCATTATATAACAACAGTTCCCTGTATCAGTGATTCTCAAAGTGTGGTCTTTGCATTGACATCAACAGAAGTGCCTGGGAGCTTGTGAGAAATGCAAATTTGCAAACCCAAGAATTTCTGAGTCAGAAACTCTAAGGGTGGGTCCTAGCCATCAGCATTTTACAATGACCTCAAAAGGATTCTATTGAACACTAAAGTTGGGCAACTATGTGCTACAGAATTATTTATCCTTTTCAAGCACTCTTATAATCATAACATTATTTAATCTTCATTTAAAAGTCAAAAGTATTATTATCCACATGAACAACTGAGAAGACTAAAATTCAGCAAGATTAAGATTAACTTCTTCTAAACTCCACTGCTAAATTGATGACAGAACCAAGACCTGATTTGACTCACTAACACTTGTCTCCATTAACAAACTCACAATTTTCACTTTAATTGGACCAAAAAATTAAAGGGAAAGGAAGGTCTAAGGCAAGTCATTGACTTTGGTGTGATGTTGAACGTAGGGGCTTGACAATCAATACACTAATACTCACTAAGCACACACCTCGGGAGAGGAATTTCTTGGTGGAATAAAGGCTGCAAAAAATTGTTATATGGTTTCTGTCACAGAACATTCTTTTATTTTTTTTAACAAATCATACATCAGTAACTGTGTTAAGCACCGAAGATACAACCATAAGCAAGACACAGTCCTTACCTTCAAGGATCTTTCAGTCTATAGGGAGAAACAGACCACAGACTAAGTAATTTCAACATAGAACAAAATATGCTCTGATCTATAAAGGATGCTGTGGTAAGTACATAGGAAAAACACTTCTGGCTCTGAGTTTGAGAGAAGGCTTGGCTAATGATCGAAAGACCACTTCCTGGAATATTATAGAATCTCTCAATAGAGTAGAAGAAGAAAGATCTTAACTCATAAAAATAGCTAACAATGTGAGAATGAATCTATAGGCATAAATCCTTATTTTCTTTGCCAATTTTTATCTGAAGAAGAATGTATACATTTTCAAATGTCATTATTTTGAAGGATTATTGTCCATAGATACATTTGAAATCCAGAGAAGTTTTGAATTGCATTGGAATACAATTTAAAAATTTTACAGTATGAAAATCAAGCACACACTCACTTTGTTTAGAAAATACTCAATAATTTAGAATACTAAAAAAAAAATATTATAGTTCAGTGCTTATTTCATGTTTGGGGAAATCAGATATTAAAGATGATTTGATGGATGTCATTAAAAAATATTGACATAGTGCAAAAGTAGGAGAGCATTGAACATGTTGTAAACTAAATTCTAATGAAAGATCTGTAATCTCTATATAGCTTTAGGGTCTGCTGTGAGAGTTCTTATGATGTTAATATAGTTCCTTTTCATAGCAGTATCCACCAAGTTCAGCACGGTAATGCTGCACTATTCCATTTTTGCTGATTAAACCTCATGGAGTTTTCTCTTACCTCCCAACATTACATTTGAATGTAGAAAAACAAGAAATACCAAATATACTGGAGCAGTTGGAGTAAAAAATAAAAAATCCCTAAATTTTCAGTATATGAGACAATAAAAGTGAACATTTAATACACAGCAGCCTTTCCTTTATAATTATTCTACAACAGTAAACTCAGGGTGATTAGAGTATTTTGTGTATTAAATTATGTTGTTTTGCATTAGTGCCTCCTGATTTGGATAATATTTGGATCAGCTAACTAATTTCTACATTAACCAAAATGAGTACCTAATAGACCGACAGACATGACAAGAGAAAAGAGATGTTTCTAACCCTTCGTTAGCCCACAGAAACACTAAGTTGTAGAATGTATAAGGACAAATTAATTTTATTATTAGTAAAGTAATGTCAAGGTTAGGTGCAATTCTGACTGATTATGCTTCAAATTCTTTTTTTGCAACAAGATGAGATAAATGTGTCAGTGATATTAAATATTTTGTACATTAAACTTTTACATGTTAAAAACAACAGTCTATCTCAGGGAGAAATATTATAATAGTTTAAAAATCAGTTCATAAATAATTGGCATTTATAAATTTGGTAGGTGCTCCCAGCAAGGGATTAAAATATACCTCTATGTACATGCTGGTACAATAGGCATGAAATGTTGATCAAGGAGTCCCCAGAGGACACCAAGATTCTGAGACAAGATACAAAAAGAGGCAGAAAGATGCAGCTCAATTTTAATTCAGTATCTGATATCCAAGGAGAATGCCACTGTTGTGGAGATGCTGAATGGGAAGGCACAGAGCAGAAATTTCAGAAATAGCAGATTTGTTGTAGATCAAGTTTAACAAAGAATATTTTGAAAGCAGGATGGGTTAAGCAGACCCAAACCATCTCTCTGCCATCTTGGGTATCAATGCCATTGGGAGAAAGTTATGGAAAAACTCCATTCATCCAAGAAGTCTTAACTAGAAGCATAGCCAATGAGTTTCAGTGCCTTCTTTGATTGACTAGCTCCAGTTCAGAATTCTCATTGAGACTGTAATAATTCTTGATTTCCTACCTCATTGGCGCTAGAAAGGGTTGGAACAGCCAACCATGTCCTAGAACCATGCCCAGTGGAAACAAATGAAATGAGTGCAGGATTAGGACAGGGCTTGATATAGTCTATGTTATTTATCAATAAATATATTTCAAATATAATCCAGCCTGTAATAAAAAAAAGGAGACAAATCAACCTAGAAGAGATTAAAATGATTAAAATTAGCTTTACAAGTGATGTTTCAAATACAACAGTGTGTTGTATATGATTTCTTAAACAAATATCTTAGATATAAAATTATATTATTTATGACATTTCAGAAAAGACTAAGGAAACTCATGATTTAAAATAAGGCAAAAAATATCTATTTATAAAAGATGTGGTCAAATAAATGATATTCATGTTTTTAAGTTTACAGGTGTTATATAACAATACTCGTGAATATAAGAAGTCATGGTATTCTTCCTTTTACAGTTTTGAGATGCATATTTAAATAGATGTATTGATCCTATTTAATTATAATTTCTTCTACTAAATTTTTTTAAATCCATCATTTATGCTAGGGGGGCCCATGTAGCCAGGAGGTATTAATAAAATATTGAGTCCTAAAAGGAAGAAGGGAGGTATTGAGGTTGAAAAAAGGGTGAGAAACTTAATGAAGAAAAAGGGAACCTTAACAAAGTAAACTACTTTTGCACTTTCAGAGACATTACCTTTTCCTTAAATACATTGATAGATTTTATCAGGAACTATTATCTATTTTTTTCAGAGTATGATAATATACTTATGTATTTTGATTGCTAAATTAAAAATTAAGTATTCAATGTGCTTTTTAATTTTTTCAGTAAATGAGAGTAAAATTTAAAATGGTTTATTTTGTAAAAAAGTTAGCATATATAGCTTTATTCAAAGAGGTTTTTAATATTTATTTATTATATAACTAACAAGACATATCATATAATTTGTTTTTATGCGTTAGTATTTGATATATCTTTGAAAATTAAACTGATATCTTTTAAGATGAATAGAAGGAACATTCAATATCACAAAAGCTGATTTTGGAGTATACTAGCCTGCACTAACAACTATTTTCCATTACACAAATTGTTAAATACACTTTGTTGTTCTTGTAACCGTAACTAAGGAAGTAGTTATAGGAAAAAGTAAAATATGGTATATTCTATTTATTCTCCTTTCCGGAAATAAGAAAGGTCAAATTTAGAATCTTAAATTAGAATTATCTTGGAGTATAATATCTTTTTGCCTTATATATATTCTAAATTGGATGGAATATTTCAATATTTTATCCAAAATGGAAATTACATTTACCTTTATTATTTTTGTTTCCCTGTTTAATGTTCTCTATTGCTTGTTCAACGTTAGTGGTGAATTGGTTGTGGAAAGTCCAGTTAGTCATGGAATTAACAACTGTGGAAGAATTTTTTAGAGTATTTTAGATCTTTATATTGAGAAATGTAAGTTAGAGGGATGCACTCAAATATTAAATAAATCACCAGTGACCTCTGAATTGAGGGAAGGGGGTGTTTCTGATTATATTGCATTTTTTCCATCTATTCTAAAAGTGCTAAATGCATATTTGAACAATAATTCATCTTAAACTCCTTCAAATATCACTATTGTCATATATATGACACATGTCATTTACATAAATATAAACACACATTAACAAACAAAACTTAATGTGCATTCAGTCACTTGTTTTTAGGATTATCCTGCTTTTCCCTCTTTGGTGATTTTAGAGGATCACTTCAAATAGGAATGGCATCACTAAATTCTGAAGTGTTATGTTTTTCTTTATTGAATAGATATTACAAAATGTTAAGGCTTTAGCTAAGATGAGAAGTGAAAATACATCCCAGACATCAGTCAATAGTAGAATGGATAAATAAAGTGAAATGTATCTGTGAAATGTTTTACATGCTGTCATGAAAATGAATGAGCACACAGCAAAATATAGTGTTGAGTGAAAGAAATCAAACAAGAAGAATATATAATCTGATTCTTTTTATAAGAAGTTCAAAATCAAAGAAAACTATTCTGTGTTATTTAAGGATGTGTACTGTACAGAACCCCACAGCAAGACAAGGGGAGGATCAATATAAATGTTAACATAGGTTTACCTTCGGGAGGGAGAGCAAGGGTTGGAAACAGGAAGTGGCACAAATAGGAGCACTTCTGGGGGCTGGCAATGCTTTCTTTCTTGACATGGATGGCAGTTACACAGGTGTTTGACTTTCAGTAATTCATTAATCTGTGTAGTCTTCTGTATGTGCACCCTAATTCTCAGTAAAAAAAATAAAAGATAGATGATAGATATAATATATAAATGTAAAAAAGGGGAAAGAATTAAAATTAAAATCAAGAAACCAGGGTATTTGATGTTGTTTATTTCACCCAAGGTGTACAGTTGAACTCCTATAGTAAACATATCACAAAGCCTTACAAGAGATACTTTGAAAGATTAAAAAACTAAAAATTTGGGTTCAGAATCCAGATCCACACTTAAACACTTCGTGTGAATTATGTAAATTCACTTCAGTTCTCTGAGCCTCAGTTCTTATCTGCAAACTGGGAGTAATAATTATTTGTAGAAAAGTGGGTAATAATTTTAGTGAAAGTATAAAAAATTTCTAGATAATTATCTTATCTCCATCCTTCTCACCATAAATTATCACTCTTATGCATGAAAATGTGGAAACAATGTCAACTATAATTGCCAAAAAAAAGTATGAAGTACTTTTTACATAGTTCACATGTTCGTTCAGTTTTTTGTTCAACAAACCCTCGGTAAACAAAGCATTGTGGTCATGAATAAAGAAGAGGATGTTATTATTTTTTATTGGACACACACACAAAGACTCACATACACACTCACACACATGTCTACCCTTTGCCAGAGCAAAGCACATTGGGAAAAAATTCAAGGAAAAACAGGGCGAAGTGGTTCTTAGCCAGGATTCATCTGTTATTCCTGTTTGTAGGGACATAGCAAAGGAACATATTACAGGCATCAATTGGGCAGAAAAATATGCTCAACAGGAATAAGGAAAAAGGAATGATGCTTACTGAGCATCTCTTCCTCTTTTGTTCCATGCACTGTACTAGACGCTTTCTATTCCATTTAATCTCACAGAAATACTGCAGATAAAAATCAAGACTCCAAGAGGTCAAGTGATGTTCTCAGGTCTCATGGAAGACAAATGCCAGAATCAGGATTTCACCTCAGATTTGCCTGACTCTAATACTGCAGGGTGTACCGCCCCCCACCCATCTCCCACCCTCAAAACATACACTTACAGAGGCAATTTTTAAAACTTATTCATTTATTTTTTGTTGGTTGCTGTCTTTAACGTGCCACGGGAAGAAAAGAACCAACTGATGACCCAGAACCAGTTTGCAGAAATATTTAGGTGATACTCCTGAAACTTATGAAAAATTCTTTCAAATAATGATCCTTTTGAGTAAGTTGGAAATAAATTTATTTTGCATTTGAGTGTCACTGATCGATTACTAAATTAATGTATACCTAGATTTTGTGATATTTATATAAAGGCTGTAGGTGAATGTTTATATCATACTGATTTAGATGGTTTTAACTGATAGCAAGCTAACTGTTTAATGGCACATTTGACAAAAGCAAACTTCTACAATTAAAATAAAATGTAAATTGATTGAATTAAAGTCTAAATAATATTTCTCTGCTTTAAAATTAGTTCCCCCAACAAATAGTGCAAGAAACTATTCTCAAATAGTCATCAAACAGATATTACACCCTACAGTTTTCAAATAATTATTGAGCTATACCTGAGCACTGAGATGTCTTATACCAAATACATAAATTTGTAAACATACCTCCCTGTCCCCTGAATAGAATGAATTCAATAAATATGTGTTGAATGGAACTGAAAAGGTGTATCTACCTCCCTTTTACACCACTGAATATCTTACCACTAGTGGGATAGAGGAGTGGTCGTCATCACCAAGGTTTTTACTAATTACTAAGAATTAATTTTTCTTTTATCCTCATGGCCATTTCAAGTAACACAACTTGCAGCTTTTAGACCATTTAGGTTTCATTTCATTTTCTTCTGATCATAACAGTAACATTTGTTTCCAACAATCCAATTAAATTTTTTATTTGTTTTCTTTATGTATTATAGCTACCACAGCTGAACAATATATCCTCAAATTATCATTATGTTCTACAACTAGTAGTGCAATTAGAATTTTTGTCTATTTTTTAGCTTTTTAATTTTGAGCTAATTTTAAGGACATAGAAGTACAATGTGTTGAGTGAAGTGGGGTGGCAGTTGCTATTCTGAAGAATAACATGTGTATTAAATTCATATTCTATTAAAGGAATATGGTAGAAGTATAAATATACTTATTTCATTTATGATTTTGCTAACTAGAGCCTAACCATCTGCCAGACCGTATTACTGCATAAATAATTCCCATCAGGTGCCCAACTAACAAACTCAGATCAATTAATACTTCTAATTGAAGCTCAGTAACAAGTACAGCTACATCTATTAAGCATTTATTTCCTACGTGCCAAGCAGATACAGTTTAAGCTCTTCAAGCTTAATAGAATAAAAATTTTATTAAGAGTGCAGAAGATTATAAACAATCATAGAAAACTGGATGCGAATAGTCTTCAAAGATATAATTATTTTTATTGACGTATAGTCGGTTCACAATGTTGTGTTAATTTCTGGCATACAGCATAGTGATTCAGTTATACATATATGTATCCCTTTTCATATTCTTTTTCATTATAGGGTATTTCAAGATACTGCATATAATTCCCTGTGCTATACCTTCTTGTAGAATCTTCTTGTTTATCTATTTTATATACAGTAGTTAGTATCTATAAATCTTGAACTCCCAACTTATCCCTTCCCACACCCTTTCCCCTCCGAAAATTTG
Organism: Camelus dromedarius; assembly: GCF_036321535.1. Taxonomy (NCBI): domain Eukaryota; kingdom Metazoa; phylum Chordata; class Mammalia; order Artiodactyla; family Camelidae; genus Camelus; species Camelus dromedarius. Next base: position 61,635,640 of record NC_087439.1, on the reverse strand, counting down.
TTTTCTATGTCTGTGAGTCTGTTTCTGTTTTGTAAATAAGTTCATTTGTGTCGTTTTTTTAGATTCCACATATAAGTGAAATCATATAGTATTTTCTTTCTCTTTCTGGCTTACTTCACTTAGTATCACAAAAAAGTTATCATTTTTGAATTTACCTTCTTTATCTTGATTGCCCAGCAGTAATCATCATAACTCACCAAATATGGTGACAATCATGCATAGAGATTTTTAGATCATGAAGCTTTAGGCAGTCTCTTGATTCAAATGAGTGCCCTGAACAAATCCTGCATTCTGAAAATGACTGTGGGATGAGAAACAACCATAAGGTTTATGGCTAAGCTGCGAGTGACAAAGAGCCTATGACGTCTTCCTTAGAAAAACCTTGTGATGTCTATTTTGAATCTTCCACCTGGCATTTCCCTCATTTTATTCCTGGAACTTATTCTCCTCAGAGTGACCCCTTTTTCCGTATCCATAATGTGTACTTCTGATCCCTGGACCTCATCATGAAAGGACAGGTGGAAACTTCTTTTGAGAACCAGGATTTTTTTTTTTCACAAAAATCAGAAATTAGAGTATTATATGTGGTCAACGATAAGGAAAGAACAATTTTATCACTTGGGCGCATATTGTTACTCTTTATGCTCTGCATCCATGGTCTGTTTCTATATGATGTAATATTTATAAAGACAAAGAAGGAACTTCTTAAGAGCATTCTGAGATATGGTCCATAGGAGACTTGGAACATTTTTTTTTAGTTAATCGTGTTCAATGAGCTGGCTATCAAACATACACAGATTTTAATTCATTAATTTGTGTTAGTATTTTATTCATAAGTAAATAGCATCATGTGATCATTAATGAACTGCTTTCATGGAGAATGGTATTTCTGAGATGTTTTCAGAATTAATTATCCATTACTAGGTTTCTGAAAACTATGAATTTCCTTTAAAATACCAATAATATATGTACTCAAATATTTAAGACTTATAATTTTCCTAGAAAACGGGAAAAATAACCTGCAAATTGCATTTACACCATTTTAAAATGCAGTAATAATCTAGGGACCAATATTTTGTTGATTCAACTTCTGTCGCTTACTAAATTAAAGTAATGGTCTGCATCATGTAATTTCATTTCTATGATTTTATAAATCCATTCCTGGAAGTAATCCTTTACTTCTAATTTTTCCTTATAAAAAGTCATTTGGGATCAAAACATATAGTGTAAAACTATGTTTTTGAAAGAACATTTAGAAGAAATGTAATATGACTTAGGTTTTGTATATAAAGACTAAAATTAACAGCTTCAGTAATTTTAATTGCTGTTTTTACATTTAGAAACTATACTATCATTCTTCTAAATATCCAGAATATAGATTTAGAAGTTAGAGCATTATATCTAATTCTAAAACAAATATTTGAATTATAAACAAGATCTCATGCTGCAGAAACTATTGTCATTTTGATTGTCATTAACTTCACGGAGATTTCTTAATTGCATTAACATCCTTTAATTTAGTTAATCATACAACCTGTTTTTATTTCAGAAAATGCAACATTTCCATATAGGTTATTAAATACACTATTTCTAGCTTTTTAAACATTACTTGAAGTCATCGATGTCAGAATTGTATATTCTGAATAGATACGACAGTCAGATACTTCATGTGTAACTTTCCATCTTCTTGAGTTACTGCTCTTTCACCCTCGTTCATCTTATCCTGTCCAGTTTCCGTGGAATGTGCTCCTCTAATCTTGTCAGTCCTTTGAAATCAAGCTGTCTCTTATTCAGGAATTATTTTTATGCCCAGGATCATTTTGCAAACTATTTTGTATCATTGCAAACAATCCTGCTATTACCTTTTCAGTGGTTGAAAGAATTACATTTCCCAGTGTTAACGTTCCATCAGGAATGGTGCCAAGTTCAGATGGCAAAACTGTAATTGCATTTTAATTAGAATAATTAATTCAATATATGCTGAAGATATTTTATTAAATTAATATTATAGCTTGTTATTAACAAGGGACTATTGAGTGAATGTTGCACAAATGAAATTAAATACTAGAGCACTCAGTTTAGAATTTCATGTGCTATCTAGTTTCCTTGTCCCACAGAACTCATGATCTTTTGTGTCTGACTTACAAAAATTTAACCTACAAGACTAATAAGCATTTTAAATGACTACTGTCCCTGACAGAAGTATCTTTGTTCCTAAAAATGAACATATCTGAAGCTAACGTTTCTTGGGAGTAAATGATATTTGTTATTTAAAAATTGGCATTTAATTGCCATGCCTGCCTGTTCACCATTAAACTCAATTTACAAATTTAATTTGAGGCCTTTGAAGCTACTGGAGTCAGAACTCTGATGTAGTTAACCACTGAATTGCCTTTTATTTATTTATCTTAATTGTGATGAAAAAATACATAATATTTATCATCTTAGCTATTTTTAAATGTACAGATTAGTGTTATTATACTCACATTGTTATGCAGCAGCTCTCTAGAATTTTCCATCTTGCAAAATTAAAAGCCTATACCCACTGAACAATGAACCCCTTTTTTAAAACTAGATTGCCTTTCTAGATTTGGAGAAGCTCTCCTTCATTATTTCCCTTTTCTTCAATGAAAATGGACTTTAAATTGACTTTGAGAAAACAAATACATAAACATTCATTTTAATAGACATGTATTAAGGCTATTTTAATAATAAGAGCCAACTTTAATTCATCTAGCTGTTTTCAGTTTACAGGGCCCCTGTAAACTGCAATTACTTCATTGCTTTTTTCCTATAGTCCCTTTGACATTGATGGAGCAGTATTATAGTCACACTGGATATAGGGGTAGAGGACATTCAGGTTGTCATATCCCCACTCAGTATCCCTGAAAGAGGAAAGTTGTTGCTGCTGGTTTCATTATTATTAAATACCTTAAATCGGCGACATAAACTAGGAGGCAGAGACACACTTCTGTTTTATTGAGACAGTTTAAAATTCATAAAATTCTTATTGAGAGAAAGCAAAAACAAAAAAATAGTAAGAACTGTCACCCATAGGTATACCCTCCATCAGCCAGTCTGTGTAGCCAATACCCAACCCAGATCAGGACTATGTGGCTACGTGAAGTGAGCATTAAAGAAAGATGAGGAAACTGAGCCACAAATAGTGTCTTCCCAAACTCACATGATCACTGAGACACACAACTGGGACTAACGTCAGGTCCTTTCCCTCATCCCTCAGTGCATGTTCCATCTTTCCATCTCCCCATGTTGGAAAGGCTTTCCTTTATCACCCCCAATCTGGGGGTCTCAAGCAGCACAAAACTGCCCTCAGAAGACTGAATTACTGTTTCTGATTTTCCTCATATTCATTCCATGGTAAAAGAATTCCAAAGGCAAATAATTCAAATGCTAAGTTGTGCACTGGAGAGAATGTACACTCTTTGAGGGCAGATCTGTGTCCTGTTCATCATTGTATCCCTCAGGCTTTCTCAGTATCTGCCTTATGGTGATAAGAAATTTTGATAAATTAATGAATAATTGGCTTCCAGGGAGAACATCTGAACAACTATCTGACAAGTTTTATGTCTACTCCATGCCACCACCAAAGCAGTATTTAGGAAGGGTGTCTTAGTATGGAAAAGCAAGCTAGATGTCATAAAGTAAGAAATATGAAGTTTTCCTTTTTATTTCTTCCAGAAATTCCCTAAGGATTTATAAAATTTACCTATACAATCTACCTCAGTTAATGACTTCTTGAAGCTATTTAGAAATTGGCTAGTTGTGCCAGATAAAATCATCTGAGATCACAATTCAAATCAGTCATCATCAAAAATGTATAATAGAGACCTAGAATTTATATAAATCCTACTAAGCATTTATTTTATATGAAAAAGGAATACATTCCATAGCACAGACATAATTAAATGTAAATGTATGCTGAAAAAGCTCATAGTCATAAAAAATACATATCCTGATGGACTACTTTTATTTGGAACCCTTTTCCTTCCATTATCTGTCTTAATATTCAGTAGATTAGAGATTGTATCTTCAGTCTCAACTCTGTGAACTATGTGTAGGAATAGGTATAGATAATTTATTTTCCGTCAGCTGTACCTAGAAATGGATAATTACACCTTTCTGAAAACTTAGTGAAGCCATTAGGTCTCTTCTAACCTTAATGTACCTCATAGACTCAAATATTGTCAACTAGAACGACTTAGTTATGTGCTGTTATTCAAAGCTGCCCATCCCATTTTTCTAGCATCTTTTATTAAATGTTTTTGTAACATTTACACACAGTATCAGTACATGTGGCTTCATTGTTTGACTTAAATTCTTTATGACAACATTTTCAAAAAGTAGCATTTTTACTATTTGGTTAAATAAAAATAACTTGATGATAGGCTCTCTCTGTATTTTCTATTTAATTTTCTATGAATCTAAACTCCTCTAAGGGATAAAATCAATTAATTAAAAAAATAAAATGATGGAGGAAAGGTTTTTAAAAGTATCTCTTAAACTGGAAGTAAAGAGGAAGGAGAATGGTTTAATAATTTTGGAGTTAATTATTTTACAGGGAATGCTAACTGCTTTTCATCTTTCCTAAGTCTAAGACCAAAAAAAAAAAAAACAAAACAAAAAAAACAAAACCAGACTGGAACTGCCATAAGAGAGTTGTAAGTTGTATAAAAGAAACATTCTGAAATTAGAGTTCATTAGTAGTATTGAAACAGATTCCTAGCTGAAACTTCTAGCATTTCATATCCTAGAGAATTTAAAGAAATATGCAGATAATCAATCAATCAAAAGTGGTAAAACTTCACTTTCTCTTACCTAGAGGCAAGGAGAAAAATCAGTCAAAACTAGGAAAGCTGGTCCAAATCCCTGTGGCTATGATCCTGTATTTCCTAGACTGAATTACTCAGTCCAGTAGGAAATTAGGGCTTTATGAATTTAGGGTCACCAGTTAGCTTCCCTTTTTTCCAAGGTTACAGACTGTTCTCCTAATTTTGGCAAATTATCTTGTAGATTTCCTCCATTCACAAGACAAGCTATTTGAAGTGGCCAGGCACTCCATCACCCCAAGTCTCCAAAAGATTCTCAGTGCAGGCTGGACTTACACCAAAGGAAGATAACATGCAAAAGCAGAGTTGAATAATTATAATTTCTACTTGTCAAAAACATAGAAAGGCTAAGATTAGCCCATCAAATTCTGATTCGCCAATATCAAGAAAAAGGAGGGCACTTTAGAGGGTTGTTCTGTTTTCTCCTTCAGACACATACATTGAATGATTTTGAATTTTGCTTCTCCAATCTCTTCATTTCAAATGAGTAAGAAACCTCTCAAATGTATTTACTGAATTCACCAAAATATTCTGTTTTGGGAAAAAACTCAAGAAAAAATACACTTTTTCTGTATTTTTGAATAATACAGTAAGTCCCCACTGTGTAAAATAATGCAAAATTCATATTTCACAAAGTCACCATAATTCAAATAACAGATCTTTTATATTAAAAAAAAAACTCATGAAACATGTGATAACTTCCATCAGCATCTATTTGGCATCTTCTGCTCAGATGCTAGATGTGATCTATTAACTATCATTTCAGTAGAGGTGGCCCTACACCAATTGTTTCATCCTGTTCTTGAAATAAAAATTTACCTCAGGAATGACTTGCTGGTTAGAAAAACTGAATTCTCCTAAGCTGGGGACTGGGAAATCAATAATTGGAAAGATAAATGTTTGGGGTCATAATGAAAAGCAAGTATAATAAAATCCTCTCTAAGATCCTGAGGCTTTGTCCAAATTTATAGAAGTGGTAACTAAGTTTTCAAAGACTGAGGAGACAGGAGAGAGCCTGAAAACCTGTTTCGATGTCTTGAAATATTTGTCTCTTAATAGTGATAAATGAGTTTTAATCAATTTGACTGTAGAAATAGAACCAGAAGGAGCATTATTCTAAGTATTATCAATAATCAAGGAAGAAAATCCTGGAGTTAAGTGCTCACCGTCTATTTCAGTAGTCCCTTGAGATGAACTCAAGGTATAAATGTAAAGAACTTGATTATAACATACAAGTTTGCCCGTATTTATTTACAAAATAGTCTCAAAGTATAGTTTATTTTTGAATAAAACTTTCTCCCTGGAGTAAGAGTTCCTAAAATTCATCTATAGAACCTGGCGTAATGTTTTATGGAGCTGTATGTTAATTATGTTACTGTGAATCACTAACTAATTAATTAGTCTCATATATTGAGTATAATAAATTATCTTTTTATAATATCCTTGACATACATATAATCATGTAACAGGCTATAATGTGTTGTAAACAATGGGTTTCAGTCTGTGTCTCACAGTTGCCTAATTTAAGAATAAATATTCATATATATCACTTCCTGTTTAAGAGTTTATATTTAAATGTCAATATTTACCTTCAAGAATTTGCTAGTCATATACAATCAATGTTTATACACAAATAATTTTCTGAGAATTTGAATGAAAAAGACATTTTAAATTGTCTTATAAATATCAGACAATGTAGAGTTTGGATTGGCACCAGTAACACACAGTGTCTTCCTGTTCCCATAGTCCTTCTCTGCAGATTTTCTCATCAGATTCATGATCTTGGTTTAGAGTTCCAGCATGTTGACTGCCTCTAGGCAACCTATGAATAGGAATGAAGAAATTCTCAAATGTTCACAGTCACCTTAAGGCTATCAAACAGAAAGACATGAAATTATAATGTGATCATCAGTAATGTTGCTGAAGTTGAAATTTAGAATTTTTGCAGCCATTTATAAATTATTTTATAAATATAATTTTAATCATAATGTATTGTGTATCACACAAACTCTTACTGTGTTGGCTTTCTTGCAAACCCACTCAATCAGTTATATATGTGTAAGAAATAAGGAAAAGCCTTCAGATTATTTTTTGAAATATTGAAAGTAAACATTTAAATTGAATATGCTTAAAATAATTACTTTTTATATATAATACCACAGATAAAATCTATATGAAAATTGAAGACATGTCCTTTACTAAGCAGCTCCCAATGCAATTATAAACAGGTTTAATTGGCATTGGGATTTAAAGTTTACTTACTAGTGTGTAACTAATTAATAGAATTTTCAGCTCACTCAGCATGTGACTTCTTCCACGATAAGCTGACGTTCTGAAAATAAAGACTTAAAATGACTATGCATACAATTTTTAAATTACTCTGTGTTTTCAAAGAAATTAAGAAACTAAGCGTAGTACCTGAGATTGATATGAAGCAAAGTAAGGATGTAATATGATAAAAATGATAGTAGGTTAAAATATTGGTACAATAAACAATTGCTATAAGTGAACTCATACTACTAAACCATTTCAGAATGTAATTAAAAATTAATTTTTAGAAAACCTTTCCAAATGAAAATCTATTGCTATTTTGAAAAGTTTATTGTGACTGTCAGTGCTCTCTTGATTTTCAATAAATAACATTGACATTTTATTTTTATCATAATGCTCTTCCCTGCTGATTGATATAGCTGATTTTATTATTATACTCTAATTATTTTTCATATTCAGCATATATTTTTATTTTGTACTCTAAACAAGAAGTTAAGTTTAGAAATTTCTGTAGTCTTATCATCTCTACCTCTTCTAAAAGACAACTTTTTATTCCAAATATTTTTTCTAGCTCTAAGCTTTCTTAACTATCTTCAAACCTTAAGTTATGCCTAGACATCTTTCAGTTTCCTGGCACTGTTGGTGCTTTCCTTGTGTTCCAATGTCCTTGAACTACTATTGTCTGAATCTGCATTCTACCTATAAATTATGCATGTTCCTCAAACACCACCTATAAACTGTGTATGTTCCTCAAACACCACGTATAAACTTCTACTTCTGTATCCTCGTCCATAATTGCCAACTTAATGGTACATTTTTATATTTTGAAAAATTAGATGTTTAAAAGAGGAATTAAAAATAGAAGTCATTGAGCATATTTTCTATATACATACAAAATAATTAATAACATATTGACTAAAAGCTTTAGACAGAAACCTGGGCTATAATCTGAAGCATTTTTGTCCATAAAAATACTGTTTTGAATTTAAAAAGAACCTGTTCCCCAAACATAGAGAGGCTGTCCTTTTATTTTTTAGATTATACTGAACACAAGTTCTAGTGTGTACCTAAGGCAGCATCTGACCACCTACTGATGAAATCTAAGGATATTTCAGGTCAACTCAAGCAGACAATTCTCAAGCAGACAGTTTTCTTTAAACTAGGGATTCATGTCAATATTATATTATATTTGACATTTGTACTTTTTTATTGAATTAGAGCCTTAAATAGAGGAAGTTTCTTGAATTTACCTGACATGTATTCGAATATCCCCCAGCATACATCAAAGGGCCTAAGACAAATTTTGAATGAATAAATAACTGAATGCATGAATTTGCAATTTAGAAATCATATGTTCAGTTAAGACAGTCTATGTACACCCAGATTTCCAGTATATGCCCCCACTGTATGTGTAATTTAGTTTGTCCATGCTCAGTAATCATTTTGTATGCCTTAGAAATTCCCAAGGAATTCACATCAACCATGTGGTCCTAGATCCTGAATTTCCTTTTAGCTGACTCTGCTGGCAAAGGGAAAAAGGGGAGAGTAGAGTTCAGGAGATATATGTTCTATTTCTAGCTCTGACACTAACAGAGGTACTTTGGACAAATCTAAACTATTGGACCCCATAGTTTACAAATTCATAAATTAAGAGGACAGACTACAATGAGATATCACCTCACACCAGTCAGAATGGCCATAATTCAAAAGTTTACAAACGATAAATGCTGGAAGGGTGTGGAGAAAAGGGAACCCTCCTATACTGCTGGTGGGAATGTAGTTTGGTGCAGCCATTATGGAAAACAGTATGGAGATTCCTCAAAAAACTAAAAATAGACTTACCATATGATCCAGCAATCCCACTCCTGGGCATATATCTGGAGGGAACTCAAATTTGAAATGTACCCCAATGTTCATAGAAGCAGTATTTACAACAGTCAAGACATGGAAGCAGCCTAAATGTTCATTGACAGATGACTGGATAAAGAAGTTGTGGTATGTTTATACAATGGAATTCTACTCAGCCATAAAAAAGAATAAAATAATGCCATTTGCAGCAACATGGATGGACTGGAGATTGTCATTCTAAGTGAAATCAGCCAGAAAGAAAACAGAAAGAAAAATGCCATATGATATCACTCATATGTGGAATCAAAAGAAAAAAAAGAAAGAGGACACTAATGAATTCATCTACAAAACAGAAACAGACTCACAGATTAAACAATTTTATGGTTACCCGGGGAGAAGAGGGGTGGGAAGGGATAAATTTGGGAGTTTGAGATTTGCAAAGGTTAACCACTATATATAAAAATAGATAAAAAACAAATTTCTTATGTATAGCACAGGAAACTGTATTCAATATCTTGTAATAACCTTTAATGAAAGAGACTATAAAAAAAAACAAATTTATGTGTATATATGCATGACTGGGACTTTAGGCTGTATACCAGAAATTGACACATTGTAACTGACTATATTTCAATTGAAAAAAAAAAAAAAGGCAGGATTCAGTTTAGCCCTTAGCAGCTGTGGGAGACTGTATTTTTCCTAAATGATTGCAACAGTATCTCCCATACAATCGCTCTTCTATATTGTATTCTTGACAGCCCTCCTACTCCTTACTCTTAAGAAGTGAGGTCTAGAGTCTCTCCCCTTGAATCTATGTGGTCTTGAGACTCACTTGTTACTAATAGATGTGACAAAAGTGACATTGGGTGACTTCTGAGGCTTGGTCAGAAAAGGTGATGTAATGCAGAACTGGCTTCCTGAAACACTTGTGCTGGAGTCTTGAGCTCTCTTAAAGCCTTTGCCTTCCCTGAGTCCACCATGCTTTTAAGAAGCCTAAACTAGTTCACACAGGAAGGTAACACAGAGAAAACCAGCCACTCCAACCTGCTCCAGCCTCCCATTGTTCCAGCTTTAATCAATCTCTGACTGCAGCTACAGGAGAGACCCTAGCTAAAACTGTTCAGCCAAATCTTTCCTGAATTCCAGATCCACAGAAAAAGTCACATATAATAGAATCATTTTTGTTTTAAACTGCTGTATTTTAGAGTGATTTGTAATGCAGCACAGAATGGCATTCATGAGGTTTGAGAAAACTATTTCATGGCATAAACTGCTTCTTTATTCTTTGATAAAAGAAAAATCCTGACTTTTTAACTGACTGCATAAATGTTTTTGGCACAGATATATTAGCTAAGTGCCTTGAATTGTTTCTGGAAAACATACATAACAATAATCTTGCTTATTAGATCATGGGCTCTTTAAGAGTCCATAGAATATGTCTTTTAGTTGAATAGGTGCAATTCCCATCACATCATCACAGGAGTAGAATCACATGTAAATTGTAGTTGAAAATGTCATTTCCAAGGGCTACAGACTGGTTGTGTATAGCCTGCTTCCTACTCCTTTGTTGTTTTCAAACCTGGCTTCCCTGAACCGTCACCAGTGAAATCTCTGTTAAGAATTAATTTCACCATGTATCCCAGAAGAGTCATTGTTAAGTATGACTTAGATGATATATTCCATCACAGAAGAAAAATTAGAAATCTCTAAGATCTGATAGTTTTTGTTTGATTTTCTGTTTTCATATGTTGCATTAATGTGGCTCTCTCATATATTGTGTCCTGAAGGATATAACTCGTATTTATGAATGGATTCTTCATGCTTACCAAGTATTTTCCTGATAGTAGATGCTCAGTAACTGTTTGCTGACTGAATAAAAGCCTATAAGAAACAATGATTAATACAGTGTAACTTTAAAAATTAATCAGCCAATATATAGTTATTACACTTCGGTCAAGATGATACACTAATTTTATAGTTTGAGACACTACTCCTCCAACTAATGTCAGCCCACTGTCAGAAACTATAGCCTTGTAGCAAGCACTGGACTATGATAGTGGGAAGACAGACTCATTTTAACAAACAGAACTGGAATAAGAGAGCATCTGTGAGAGACTTACTGTCATCTCAGGACAAAACTTATAAAATGACATTTAAAGACCTAGTTTTGAACAGAGGGCTCAAATGACTAGGCAACTGAAAAACAACTAGAATGGGAAAGATAAGTAGATGAGAAAAAGATAAAAGTGGAGGGAATCACATTAAAAATGAATCTAAAATACAAAATTCCATTAATATTTAGAAAAATTAATCTGAAAGACAGGCTGCAAAAACATACAGATAAGAAACAAAAACAGCTGATATTTTTTAAAAAGATCAATAATAAATCATAGAAATGATATTTATAGTCATTAAACTTAAAAAAATAAGATAGTATTGAGGAATTTATCCAGAATACAACAAAAAGGTAATGAGATGTAAAAACACTGAGAAGTAAAGTGTGCATCAGTAGTGCCAGAACTAAGAAGTTGGAGGATATTTCATTGACTGAAAATATTTATTGAGTATCTACTATGCGCCAGCCACTGTTGTAAGGACCTGACTGAACAATGAAAAAGCAGACAAAAAATTTTTTAATTGGATTTAAATTTTAGAAGGATACGATGATAAATGAGCAAATAAGTATATAAGATGTAGAAGTAATTAATACTATGAAGAAAACAGCAGGGCAAAAAAAGTGATAGAGAAGAGAGTGAAATTTGAGATGAGATGATCAGGGAAGGACTCTGATACAGTGAAATTTATGGAGTGGAACAACATGATGATATAAACCTTGCAAATATCTGGGAGAAGATTGTTCCCAAAACAGAGAATCTCCAAAAGTAAAAGTTTTGAAGAACAATAAAAAGTCCTGTGTGGCAGAGAAGTAATATTTAAAGAAGTGATAGGTAAGAATTTCCAGAATTTGGGAAAAAAAAACCATGAGACCACAGGTCAATAGTGCCCTTTGGAGGCAAAGAAGTAGAAATTTACTCCTGGACACACTGTGTGAAATTAAAAAAGTTTAAACAATAAAAAGGAAAATCCTCAAGGTTATCAGGGAAAAATTATCAGGGGAAAACACTACAAAATTATTTTGAAAATGATAATGAAAAACCTGTAAACTAGATTTTTATAACAATAAAAATACATTTTTATTTAATACTAAGGACAAATTAAAGATGTTTCTTCAGTATAAAAGAACTGTTTACCCTCCACAGATAATACACTAAAAGAAAGAAGAAAAAGCATAGGCTATCAGAAACAACAGAGAATGTAGAAATTGGTAACATGTCAATTAATCCAATTAACTACTGAAAAAAAGTTTACATGAAAAAATAAGACTGAAACTATTGACAGTAACATGATGGAAAGTTAAATCACATTATTATTTGCATTATATTTAGCCAGAAAATGAAAACAATGAAAAAAGCACTTAAACATTTTTTATTATAATTTTAAACCGATACATATGAAGTATATGAATAATGCCTAGTAGTAGTAGCACTAAAAAGTCTGATAAAAAGACTAAATTATTAAACATATTGTTGATTTAGGGCTTTCTGTACACCGTATTATTTTGAGAGAAGTCGCTTTAGATACTGTATTAGTAAGAAGAAGATTAGCTATGTAGTTACAGTAACAACTAAACCCTAATTTCAGTAGTTGAGACCAATGAAAATTTATCATGATAAGGTAACTCTTTTGGTAGCCTTTCTCCAGTGATAATTCACCAATTCAATCTACATTTATCTCTCAGTTCAACCATCTTGAAATTTGCTTCCAGCTACAAGGTCAGGAAAACTCACATCCTCTCTTGAGAGCCTTAGACCAGCAACCATACTTTGAATCACACTCACTGACAAGAATTATCCACATGTCCACAACCAAGTCACAGAAGCCTGTAGAAATAGGTGCTCTCATAGATATTTGGTAAGTGTTATCTCTGCCACATTTATTGACAGTTATCTGTCACTTTATATAAAAGATTTGAATATGTTTTTGACAAGTGAATTTCAAAAAAAGTTAAAAGAAAGTGAAACATAGACTGACAATGTAGAAACCATTCAGAGGGAGAACATTGTGGATAATTAGGAATCTGAAAGTACGGACTATGCCACCTTATAAGCCTAAGGCCAATACAAATGGAGATCAAGTTCTATTTGCACTGAAACAAATATAAATTCCATTTTTAATGTATTTATGTTAAATATTTTCTAAGAATAGAAAACAGTCAAATGAATGATTTAACAGATTCTCTAGTTAATTACTCAGTTTCCTAATCATAATCACATTGGAATAAATTTAGCATTTTAATATCTGTAAAAGGAAAACAAGTTAAAAGCTACCTTATTGTTATTAGTTCACTAACCTTTCATAAATCAGAAAACAGTGCCATTTATGTTTGTAATATTATAAAGATATAAAGCTCCTTTGGAAAGAAATATATAAATGGCCAAACATTAAAGTTTAGAAAGATAAGCAGACTTTAAACCGAAAGAGTTTTTGCCATGTTTTTTCTTAAGTAGTCTGATTCTCCCAGATTTTGATTCATCATTTTGATGATTTGCCCCAGTTTATTAGGTTGGAAAAATATGCTAATATAACATTAAGAAGATAGAAGTTTGGCTTCAAACTACCATTACCATTAAAAAATAAAATATTTTCTCAGTATATATATAGAGCATTATTATTTTAGCATATCAGTTGAGTACAATTTAATAGAAATGTTGAAATATTCCTTTATTCTTTACCTAGAGCATGTTTTGTTTTAAATGCATATTTATATGATAAGTTGCAGTGTAGGCAGGATATTTTGAATAAATACTTCCCAAAAATCAGGACTTGGGTATGTTTTGATACACACACACACACACACACATACTCTCACACACACACACACACACACACACACACACACATGCATACTTAAATATCTCAGACTTTGGGGCCTGAGCAAATTGAGGACTACTGTGTAAAGAGAAAAATTTTAAAAAGTCACTGAGAAACTAAAGGGATGTGTCCATTTCAAAAATTAAAAAAATAATAGTGAGCAAAAGAGAACAAAGGCTAGAAAAAATTAGAGTTCTTCCTTTACTTTCACCTGTATTTCTATGTTATAAAAATAAACTTATTCTGAAAATCTTAAGTAACCATGATGACTAATTACTATCGATAAACATCATGTGATTATATTTCATTCTGTCAGAAATATACATATGTAAATATTAACTTGCAAAATTATTAATCAGCAAATTTATTTTATATGTCATGGCTAAGGATCCCATTACCGAATTTTGTGGTTTCCTCATTCATATATTTCAAGAACAGTGTCATCCCATGGGCTTGCTCTGTGTCCAACAAATAAACTTCTATAATGTTCTTGCTTGCTTTGATTCATTGCCTCAGATATATTCTAGTGTATCTGTTCAAATCTGCTTTTCAGTTCAAGGTTAAACTATTCATACCTGAAAGCACAGATTGCTAAAAAATAGGGCCTAAGTAGCCAAAGAGATGTTTATTTCTGCCTTCTAAAATTTTCAGAGTAAAACACTGGTAAAGTAGCATAATGGCTTTAGTTAACTTATTGTTTCCTTTTAAATTCTCAGGAATTACATCCAAATAACAATAATCTTAAATGAATTAATTTGGTGTTCTAAATATTATCATTTTTCTTTTACATGGATGATTTTTAAAGATTTCTACTTTGTAGGTAAAATTTTATTATGTTCAGGTCATAAAAATATTCTCAGAGGAATGTATTTCCCATTTTATAGGCGAGGTCATTAAAAAATTAAATTCTTTGTAATTTGGGGGGTGACATCTGTTTCTAAAATGCAGTGTGGGATGATGGCACAAAGAACACTGGATTTGCAGTCGAACACTGGATTTGCAGTCAAAAACTTGAGTTCAGGGCAGGTTTTGACACTTGTTAGCCTGGGGAATAATCACTTAACTTTCTGCATTTATAAAATGGAAGGAAAATGCATTTTAATACATGTAATAAACCAACATATTCTTCCATTACCAATGATTATTATCATTGTTGCTTTAACATGATATATTATGTTATTATGTCAAGGTTACTAGTGTGAAATAAATCATCAGTGAGTCATTATCAACATGAGCAGTGACTGCCTGGAATCTTTGTCTCTCCTGCACACCCACTTCCTTCTTTTGGAAATAGAACTAGCTCTTTTCCAGTAGTGAACACATTTTGTGACTTGGGAATATTCTCTTATTCTCTCGCCTCTTATTCTCTTGCCAGTGGCAAAGGAATCAGTCAGAGTGCCTGTCACTGTAGCCCCCGTGTTTTACTAACATAAAGAAATGCTTAACGATTTCAACCCTGAACACCCATATATCCACAACTTTCATTTTGCAATTAACATGTTACTGTATTTCATTTATCCGTCTATGTATCCTCCCTATCCTTATTTTTTGATTCATTTAAAATTAAGTTACAGATATTACAGTTTACTTCAGATACTTCAATATATATATACATATTTTTTAACTAGAATTCAGCATTTATTTTGTACAAATCTTAAATGTCCCATTTCCTGGCTTCCCAGATATGCATACAGCAATGCAACGCAAACCTCTATCGGATATAGAATGTTATTATCCCAGGCAGTTGTTCTCTCGTGCCCCTTCCCACTCAATCTCCACCTACATCCCTCAGGAGCAACCACTGCCTGAGTATTCTTCAGCCACAGATTACTTTTTCACTGTTTATAGAACTGCAAATAAATGGAATCTTTCATGTAAGGTTTCCTTCACGCTGCATAGTGTTTATGGATATCATCTGTGCTGTTGTGTGTATCAGTCATTCATTCTTCTTTATTTCTGAATAGGGATCTGTGGTATGAATATATCATTTTATTTATCAATTCCCCTATTGATGGACATGGACTGTTTTTAGTTTTTGGCTATTGTTAATAAAGCTGCTATGAGCATTCTTGTACCTGGTCTCTTGGGGATGTGTTTTCATATCTCATGCTTAAGTACTGAGAAGTAGATTAGCTAAATTATAGAGCTGACGTAGGTTTAAAAAAATCTAAAGTGTTCTCATAGTGAGGGTATAATTCTACTTTTCCATCAGTGACACGTCTAAGTCCAGCTACTCTGCACCCTCACCATCGTTTGGTGTTGTGAATCTTTTTAAATTTGGCAATTCTGGAGGATGCATATGAGTATCTAAAAGTTTTAGTTTGCATTCCCCTGAAGTCTAATGATGTTGAGCGTCTTTTCATGCTCTTATTGGTATTTGTATATCTTCTTTGGTGAAGTACTGTTCAAATATTTTGCCCATTTTTTATTGTGTTGCTTGTCTTTTTGTTGCTGAACTATAGAATTCCATTATATATCCTGGATATCAGTCCTTTCCCAGATACTTGCTTTGGAAATGTTTTCTTCCAGCTTTCGGTTTGTTCATTTATTTTCTTAACAATATATTTTGATGAGCTGAAATTTTGCTTTTGTTGAAGTCTAAATTATCATTGCCTTTCTTTTATGGATAGTACTTTCTATCACCTATCCTAAAAACCTCCATTTGCTCCTAATTGGCAAAGGTATTCCCTTTTGCTTTCTTCTAAAAAATTTATAGTTACAAGGTGTAAATCTAGAATTCATCTCAAATTAATTGTTCAGTATAATGTGAATTTGGTTGAGTGATTTTTCTTTTTGCTATCTGTTATCTAATTATTCCAGTACCATATATTAAGAAACTTTCTTTTCCCCATTGGTTTTCTTAGACGCTTTTATCAAAAATGAAATATCTATAAAACTCTGGGTCTGTTTCTTATCTCCCTATTTTGTTAAATCGATCTATTTGTCAGTTCTCATGTCAGTACTACACTGTGTCTTCATTAATCTAGCATTATTGAGCCTTACAGTCAGGTAGTAAAAGTGCTCCAAATTGTTCTTATTTGCAAGACTGTTTTGAATACTCCAGTGTCTTTACATTTCCATATAAATTTTAGAACCATCTTGTCAAAAAAGATTGAGGTAAATGATTGTTATTATATAAAATCTATAGAATTGTTATTATATAGAATCTATATATTAATTTGGGGATAATTGACATCCTAACAATATTGTATCTTGCAATCCCTAAACATGATATATTTCACAATTTATGTGATCTTTAATTTCTCTCAGTAATTTTGTGGTTTTCAGTGTAGCAGTCCAATACTTATTGTTTTAGACGCAGTCTTAAGTATACAATATACTTTCATACTTTTATAAATAGAATTTTTTCATAATTTTATTTTCTAACTTTGCTGCTAGTATAGAAAAATGCAATTAATTTTTTGTACATGTAGCTCATATCCTATGACATTAGTAATTTCACTTTTTAGTTGTAATTGTGATTCTGTAGAATTCTTAGGCTCTTCTATATAGACAATCATGGCATCTGCAAATAGAATTTCCTTTATTGGACTCGGCAAGACTTACAGTAAAATGTTAACTAGGAATGATGTGAATTTCTTTGTTCCAATTATTAGGTTAGAATATTCAATATTTCACCATGAAATATGGTGTTAATTACAGATTTTAATAGATGCTCTAGTTTATATAATGAATAGGTATTGAAATTTATCAAATGCTTTCCTATATCTGTTGAAATGATCATATGATTTTTCTAACTTAGTTTCTTAATATGTTGAATGATAATGTTTGGATTTTTAAATGTTAAATCAATTCTGAATTTGTGAAAGACAAAACAACAAAAAAAAAAACATGATCGTGTTGCATTGTGATTTTATATATTGCAGGATCACTTTAAAAACATTTCCAAAGGATGTGAGGGACGTTAATCTATAGTTTTATGCTTTAAATTCTGTATTATATTATGTTGCCTTCATAAAACCAGCTAAGGAGTGTTCTCTCTTTCTCTATTTGATAAGAGAGTTTTGTAGGATTGATGCTATTTCTTCCTTAAATGTTTGATAGAATTCACTACTGAAACCATATGGGCCTATAATTTTCCTTGTGGGAATCTTTGATAATAGTATGTATATAATATATGTAGAACTACTAAGATTTTATGATCCATTTTGTCTCAATTTTTGTAAGTTTTTTTTTTTCAAGGAATTCGCCTGTTTTATCTGTGTGGTAGAATTTGTTGGCATATTTTCGATCTTTTAATGATGTACCACGGGTCCCTGAGACACTGTTTATTATTTTTCAGTCATTTTAGTTCTTTTTCCTTCAAATTGGATCATTTATATTGGTCTACCTTCCACATCATCTTCCTTTCCTCAGTCTCCTCTTACTTCAGTCATCTCCATTCTATTAATTGTATCTAGTAAATTTTGCATTTCAGATACTGTATTTTTCCATTGTACAATTTCCATCTGGTCATTTTAAATAGTTTCTAATTCTCTTCTGAGATTTACATTTTTTATTCTACGTGAGTATTATTTTCCTTTATGTATGTGCCCGCTGTTTTAAACTCCTTTCCCAATTTCAATATCCAGATCTTATTTGGGTTGCAGTTTGTTGATGTTTGCTTTCTCCAATGGGTGACATGTTTCTTTTTCTCTGTATGTTGAGTTATTTTGGTTTGTATCTTGGATTTGCTTAATAATAGGTTGTAGAGACTCTAAATTTTGGGTTTGTTGGTTTGTTTGTTTTTTTTTTTTTTTTCTCAAGAGTGTTGATTGCTTTTGTTTAAAAAGCATTTTATGGGATGAACAAATTACAAAATCTGTCTTCCCGGAGAGTGGCCAGCAGTTCAAATCTCAGTTCAGTTGTTTTAACTATAGCTGAATTACTTGGAGTCTGTCACCTGCATGCTTGATTTAGGGGTCACTAGGTATCTGAGTGGAGTTTGTATACATATGTGGGGTCTTCCACTTTCTGTCTCTCTTCTTTCATGGCTACACATACACACACACACACACACACACACACACACACACAAATTTATTAGATATATTTTACCCAAATTCTGTCCTTTGTGTTTTTTGATGAAACTACAGACTAGAACCTCCCTCTTGCTAAAGGCAAAAAATACTTAACATACCCTGAGCCATGTCTTTCTTCCCAGTGTTCACTCCCCTGTATCTGCCTGTTTGTTTGTTTCACTCTCCAGTGACTCTGAGTAATTGTGTGTTGTCTAAATTTGTTGTTTTGATAGGAGAACTCTCAAGTCAGAAATCCCAGAATGTATGTTTGGATTTATTTTCTAAGTGAACTTCTCAATTGCCCAGATAAATTATCTACATAGAGAGCTAGAGAGTATGTCTGGAGCAGTTCGTTTTGACCAAACCTTTCTATTATGAAAGTTCAGGGATAGTAAGATAAATTTCAGATATCTTTGTTAAAGAATTTACCAAGATTATATAATTTTTAATGCTTTAACACAAAGGAATAAAACAAATTTATTTAGCAGAGGATTAAACTACTCTGTTGTAATTTAGTAACTAAATAAAATAAACGAATAAGTACTTATGATAAGGATTTTGTTCTGATTATTGGGCAATGAGATCTTTTATACAAGAAGCAGATAAAATCTCAGCCCATTACCTCAGTGATGGAGGAAGGTTAATTTTTAAAATTTTTCTAAAATAGGTTTAGTTTCCATTATAAGCCTCTGCCACCAGGTGGGGAAGTTAATTTTAGTCATGCAGCATCTTCCTAGTTCTTTTCCCAGAGGTTATTTCCATATTCTCTGAGCCTTATAGGTAGCAAAGGAGAGAGAAAATTACTTAGTCCTTGGACTAATGGGAGAATCAACACCTATTTTGAAGGGAGTAATACTGTAAGGGGAATAGGAATTGGAAGTGGGGAGGTAGTTAATATTTTGGAAATACTATCTTACCATGTTTGGCACTTATATATTTATCATTTTTGCAAGTCAAATAAAAGTAAAAATCAATACTTTTTAAAGAACTAATTTTTCATCCAGGTGTTCACTAAATACCATTTTTTCTTTTTCCTAAGAACTTGAAAATAAAAATCATAGTATAAATATATAGATACATGTATATATAATTACAATCAAGAGTTTAATAGATTATGTTTTAGTTACCTTATTTATCAAAGTTATGCCAAATAACTTATTTCATGAGAGATATCTATGCAGTTTTGATGCAAATATCAACCAAACAATGTTGGCAACAAAGACCATCTATCTAATCCAAGACATAATGCAGAATTATGAGACAGGCATCTCTGTAAGTAGGAGATTGTTTTGTTTTCATCACAAATAAAGGAAAACTTTCAAATGGTTTTCTTTTACTCTTTTGTAGACACATGTTAATGTCTAAATACTAGACACATGCATTAGATATCTAATTAGATTACACATATAATATTCATTAGATAACCTAATGAAATTATTGCTAGTCTTCTGTAATTTTCCTTATTTCCAACTACTTTCTGTTTTTAAAATTTGCCTTTATTTATTCCAGTATCCTATGTATTTTATACAAGAAAGACTTCTACATACTGTCCTTACCATGAGAAAATATAATGTGCCAGGAAGCAAAAAGGGGATTTTAGGAATGGGGATGTTATATCAAAACTTTTGGGATTAATTTCGTGAATGATTTTTTTATGTTTAAAAATGGCCATATTTGGAAAGTATCTTGAATTGCTTTTATAACATAACTGATTTCAACTTGTTAATTTTTTTGAGAATTTTCAAGTACTTTGAAAAATAGTATTAGTCTTTTTTTTTATTACCATAATATGACGTTCCTGTTTCAGTGACCAAGAAACAGCACCCACTATAGACTGAAATAAAATTGTTATGGCCCCTATGCTGTATACAAACTGGTCATTAAAATTTTTCTTAGGATGATGAAATTTTGAAGGAGTCTTATTAAATTAACCAAAATTTTCACACTGTATCATATCAAAGTGGCAATTTTCTTCTTGCATCACATTGCAAAATAATCTTGGCTGTTATATTTCGAGATCTCAGGTGTTGAATCCTCAGCAGCTATGAAACAGATCAGAGATGCATTACAGGGGCACGACTACAAACCAAGGGTAATGCAGGTTCTCTCAGGCTTAACATCAGCAGGTGGACAACTCTTCAGCACTTGCCTGGAAGAGTTAATTTGGGAATTTTGAGTTAAATTCCCTCAGGATTATCTCTCCAAATAATTTTAATTTCTATAATGCAAATAGAAAGGCATGTGAAAATAAGCAGTGCTCAGTTAAAACAGAGAACAATAACATGGACATTTGTTCCTACATCTTCGAAAACTGATCATTTTACAATGAATTGTAATGTGATATATTTGATTTCTACTTGCAAGCTTTTAGGGACTATTTAGTTCATTAACATCCTTGGTATAATTATAGAACCAGATCTATTAAGAATTTATCAACATTATTGAGTCTATACTTAAAAATTAAGCACAAAGTGGCCTCTATCCGAATTAGAAACAAGAAACTGAGTTGCAAAAAAATTTAAACTACAGAAATGTGCATGACTCTCTGGACTATGGAAACCACCTTCTAGTTGTGTTATCTGATTGAAACCTCTGCCTGACTGTACCCTCAGCCATACCCCTGAAATCTATGCTCCTCCTAATAGCCAAATGGATTCTGGGAAAATGAGATCATTCCATTTAAAACTCCAGAATTTTTCCCATTGCATCTCAAATGAATGAAAAACATTTCTGCAGCCTCTGAGAACTTCTGTGACAGCACTGTCCTCATGGACCTCATCTCCATCCACTCCTCTCTCCTCTGCATTCCAGCTATAGTAGTTTGCACATGCCAAGTGTATTTCTGCTATGTTTGCTAATCTTTCTGCTTAGGATTCCCTGCCCTTGCCCATGAATCTTCTAACGACTTTTCATTTTAATTAATGGACTTTATTTTTAGAACAGTTTTAACAGATTTATTTTAAAAATGAGCAGAGTACAGACAGTACATATATTCTCTCTTTCCACTAGTCCCCCACACTTCCACACTCCCTTACACAGGTTTTCCTATTATTAACATCCTGCAATAGTGTTGTACATTTGTTACAATTAATAAACAGATATTGATACAGTATCATTAAATAAAGTCCATAGTTTGCACTCTATCTTATGCACATGTTCAACTTGTGTTCTATGCTTTGCTTTTCTGTTGCTACAGCATCATACAGAATAGTTTTATTCCTCTAAAATTTATCCCTCCCTCCCTCTTCCCAAACACTTGACAACCACTGATCTTTTTACTCTCCATAATTTTGACTTTTCTAGAGTGTCGTATAGTTGGAGTCAAACAGTATGTGAGCTTTGCATACTAGTTTCTTTCCCTTAGTAATATGTGTTTAAGGTTCCTCCATATCTTTTCATTGCTAGCTAGTTTATTTTTTTTTATTTCTGAATAACATTTCATTATCTAGATGTACCACAGTTTTACCTACTGAAGGATATCTTGGTTGCTTCTTGTTTTGGCAGTTGTGAATAAAGCTTCTTAAAAATCTATGTGCAGGGTTTTGTGTAGATGTTAAGTTTTCAACTCCCAAGAATACAATTACAATTGCTGGATAATATAGTAAGTTTAATTTTATAAGAATCTGCCAAAATATCTTCTGAAGTGCCTATGCCATTTTGCATTCCCACCAGCAATAAATGAGAGTTTCTGTTGCTCCACATCATCATCAGCATTAGCTATTGTCAGTGTTAGCGATTTTAACCATTCTAATAGGTGTGTAACAGTATTTCATTGTTGTTTTAGTTTGCAACTCCCTGATGATATATGGTGTCGAGCATCTTTTCATATACTTATTTGCCAGCTGTATAAATTCTTTAGTGGTGTGTCTGTGCACATCTTTTGACCATTTTAAAATTAGGTTCTTCGTGTTCTTACTGTTGAGTTTTTGGAGTTCTTTGTACATTTTGGATACAAGTCCTTTATCTGATAGATGTTTTGCAAATATTTTCTCTCAAAGTCTGTGGCTTATCTTTTTAATCTCCTAAAATGTCATTCACAGAGCAGAAGTTGTTCATTTCAGTGGAGCCCAGCCTATTAATTTCTTCCTTTCATGGGCAGTACTATTGCTGTTCTATCAAAAAGTCACCACCAAACCCATGGTCACCTAGATATTCCCCTGTGTTGTATTCTAGAAGTCTTACACTTTTTTAATTTTATATTTAGGTCTACAGTCCTTTTTGAGTTAGATTTGTGAAAGTTCTAAGGGATTTTTATAGCTTCTTCTCCTCACTTGTATTCTCCTTTTAATGTCACCCCATCAGAGAGGTCATTCCTGATCATACCAACTAAAACAATAACTCACAACCAACCACTGACTAACCCACCATTCTGGTTTTTCCCTACCATTGTCATTATCTAGAATCGTATTGTCTTTTATTTGCATGTTTACTTTCTCTTTGTTTAGAATGTAAGTTCCATGGGTGTTAAGACTCAGTCCATCTTGTCCAGGGCTGTATCATTAGTACCTAACATAATGCTTGGAACATATTAAGGACGTGGCAAATATTTGGAAAATAAACGAATGAATAAGACATACACTTGACCAAACTCTCAAGCACATCATGAAATATGTTAAAGATTTGACTCTGAGTGCCTTGATAATTAACAGGAGTGAAAAGGGAGGATATAGAAAATGAATCGAGATTAGAACAGAAGTATAGCTATTTTGTTTGTTCTGCCTGTAACGCACATTAAGCCCTGCTGAATCTAGAATATGGTGCCATAAGATGAATGTGACTTAAGGAAATTAAATGATTTGCATGGAAGTGTTTACAGTCCCTGGTCAGTTGCCAGTAGACTTTATTTTTGGAGAACACCTATTTAATCATTTGGAGCAGTCAACAGAAGACTCAGATTGATTTCCTCTCCTTTCCACAGAATGCAAATTAGCTCTAACTGATTTTAGTTGAGTTTCTATTAAGCAAATAATGGATAAGAATGTATTTGTAATCTGGGTTATAGTAAATGATAATTTATCATATCTTTCTCCTACATGGGGAAATAATCATATGACACAGTTTTTCTTACAGACCGTCTACAGAATATTAGAACAAACCAAAAGCCAAAGAGGTTTCATAATTGTTTCATAGGCTGCTGATGGGTCTTTATGTAAAGATTTCTGGAGTTTTCACAGTATCTGTGTCAGATTTGCCTGCCATAGACCAGGGATGAGTGCCTAGTTTAAACTGTAATCATTATTATGAAGGTATTAATATGTATTTTGGGACCAACTAATCATCTGCCACTTGACTCTTTCTGGTCATTTTTTATAGTGTACAACTCATAAAAAAGAAAAATTGAAATTGTTTTGGTCTTTCCTACTGAGTCTCATTGTCAGTGATTCTACAAATGATAATGAAGTCAGAGAGAAATATTTATCTTTGTGTATTTTGATAAAGCTCATTAGATTCAACAATACTTGTTGGACAAATGATTATGTGACTAAAATGGCTCAAAGCACTGTGATGATTACCAAGAAAAAATATGTGACACAGGTTCTGCATTCTGTCTTCTTGGAGAAGTAGGATTTAGTTATTCAATAATTAGAAGGAAAATATCAAAAATAATTTTTTAAAACCTGCCAATTTATTTAGTATTTTACTTGACAATTTTTTATATTTATTGTTTCATTTATATCTCATGGTAATTTTTGAAGATGTCATGACAATAATTTATAAAATGGAAAAGTAAGATATAGAGAGATATTTTCCCAAAATCATTCAATGGTGGCTCTGGGATGGGACCTAAAGCTGGGTTGTAATCGCCACAAAACTTGCGTCTATATGTGTATTAAGCATCCACAGTGTGTACATTAGACCCTGGGACCCTGGGAATACAAATATGCTCATTAACTAAATCTAAAACAGGAGTTTCATCCAATGGCATGCTGTTCAATTGACTGTGCAGCTCCTGGTTGTATAGGGACTGTTTTGTATTTGTCCTAGTTTCCCCTAGTTTAGTACTAATAGTTCATCAGTAGTGGATGCTTAATATAGATGATAGGCGAAAATATTCTGGGTTCAAGCCATGCATCAGAACAAGAGAGAGAACGGAGTCTACTATAATGTTCAAGAAGGCTTTACAAAGGAAAAAAAAAAACTTGAATAGAGTTTTTGGGAGGAGAAGAGAGAAGGAAAGAAGGGGAAGGGCATTCCTTGTGGAAAATGCTGTAGGAATAATCATATCATTCCAAGACTTAATGTTTTACCTTCCTGAGGCCAGAAAGAAGATCTAATGTAACTGAAAATGAGTGAGTGGCATAGTGACATTTGTATTTATTCTGAATGTAAGCAGTGGGGAAATTATGGCTTAATGAATACTATGAGGAAAGAGAGCTAGAATCTGAAGAGTGTGTTTGTGTGTGTGTGTGTGTGTGTGTGTGTGTGTGTGTGTGTGCATTCTTCATTGTGTATTTATGTACCATTAAACACACTATTAGCTTCTAGTTTTCTGCATTGATACATGTAATGCATGTAAGAACAGTATAGAACTTTTTTTCCTATTCTATTCAGTTGTAATTTTTTTAAAGCAAGAGAGTGCTACATGTGAATGTTACTAATTTATTTTACTGAAACTGTGATTCAACAAAATAACTACTCTGATTACCTAGTGCCTAAAATTTGGTGTCTTGACTTTAAAATGATAGAACCAATTCCTAAAATTTGCATTTTATAACCACTTGCCAGATTTTTCATTTAAAGAAAGAAATAGGATATTGTTATAAATACAGCCATTGGAAATTTATTTGCCTTCCAATAAGATATTTTCTGGGAACAATTTGAAATTTTTAAAAAATCCATTTTAAATTTGAATTGTAATAATGGACATTTTTGTTCTAAGAATATTTATGCAATATATGTACATTAAGATAAATTTGTTTCAGTGTAGACAAAAAACATCCTAAGTAAGCTATCATATCATAATAAAAGTAACTGCCTAATATGGGCTCCCTGTTTTATTATAAAACATTGTAACATTAATGTGATTTTTAGAGAAAAAAATAAATCATGCAGTCTAATCCTACCCTTCCCCCGCAATACAGTAATTTATTTCTGTTTTAGATTATTTCTTTTTTACCTTTGGACGTGTGCCTCTTCTTTGCATGGCTATACTAGCTGGATTAGTGAACTTAGAATTGTATGTGTGTACTAATGTATCTGTGTGTGTGTGT
Source organism: Camelus dromedarius (assembly GCF_036321535.1). NCBI lineage: Eukaryota > Metazoa > Chordata > Mammalia > Artiodactyla > Camelidae > Camelus > Camelus dromedarius. The sequence continues at coordinate 61,609,510 of NC_087439.1, read as the reverse complement.
GTGTGTGTGTGTTGCTTAAATAAATCGCATTAGTATTTAAATAATTGTCTGTATTCTCTGAAGCATACATTTTCATTTAATGTAGTAAATTTAGTATACCTTTGACTTTGCAAAATTATTTCAATTCACTTGACATCAAACTATAAATTGTAATGCCATATAAGAAATAACTTGCATGTGTTTTATCACTCCAATCTATTTATTGGAGGGGAGAGGTGGTACAACATATATCATGTAGCTATTAGAGGAGATTTTTCTCAGGTAGTTCAGCAGAAGATTTTCATTTAGGAGAAAATAATTACAACAAAAAAAAAGTCTGTGAGAAGAATCTACCTGAAGCACTTAAGCTGAAACCAGAATCCCAATATTGACCTCTGAATCATGAGAGGATCTCTTATCCTCTGTTTACTTTAAAATTAACATTTGGTAAAGAAGCTTATTCTGAAATATTTGCTTAAGGACGAATCTTGTACCCTGATCCAGATCCTATAATGAATTAGTGCCAGAGATAGAACTTGAAAAAGAGAAAAGAAAATGTCTTTAGACTTTCAGGTTCAATATTATCAAGTCTCATAGCTTGTTTCTTCACAGTGGACTCCAAATTCCTTTAAAATGAGAACTATGCCACACTTACTTTATTGTCCCTCAGAAAACAGGGCACAATACCATGTATTCAAAAATGTGTTGAACTGAACAACTTTCCAAAGGAGCCCACTTATCTATAAATATTCATTTGGCAGATTAGACTTGAAATGATAGTGTTACCGAGTGTTGGCTGCATCTTAACAGCTGCTTTGTTAATTCTATTTGCATAGTCATTGTTCAAGTGTTTTAGAGTTCAGAGCTTCCTTTTGAACCATAATCCAAACATATTTAAAAGGTAAAAATGAAGTCCTTTGTGGGTATTTTTGACTTTCGTAAGAAATGTATTATTAAACTTGTTGGTTGATAAATGGAATAAGTATCTTGAGATATGAGTTTTTTTTCTGTCACTCTCTGCTTACAACATATTACACTTATTATAAAACCAAACTCCTCAAAATGGCACACATGAGCATCTGTGATATGGCATCTTTATCTCCAGTCAAGCTACCTCTTTCAGCTCATCATGCTTCAACAGTATTAGCTGTTTTTGTATTCCTAGAACATCTCAATTCTGTGACATCTTAGGAATTTTTATTTGCTTTCCCATTTGCCTGGAATGCTTATTCTTTGATTAGTCCCATGATTGACTCCATAGCCCTGCAGGTCTTGGATTAAATATCCCCTTTTAAAGGGTCTGTTTTCTGACCACCTTATCTAAAGTAGCTTCCCACCAGAGTTGTTATCACATCATCTTTTTATTTCTTTCATAGGACTTATAACAATGCTGATCATATTAATGGGCTATCTTCTCCAACAAAGTGTAAATTCCATGAGTACAGGGATCTTTTCCTACCTTTTCCCCTGGTGTACCCACTGTGCAGAACACAATGCCTGGTAGATGGTAAGAATCTGAAGAATATGCAAATATTTGCTGCAAAAAATGTAACATTTAATATCTTAACATAAGCACCAAATTAATTTGAAGAGTGAAGTGTATTTCTGGTGCTCATTTACATTCTTGCTTGTCTAAAAGCAGTTACTAGTTAGTATTCTACATTGTGAGCCGGCCAAACTGTATTATTATTTCAACAATTGAGACTACAATATACAAAGTTAGGAGATTTTTCCAAAGCTAATGACTGGGATGAATAATAGAGATCCGTGCACTTTGTGTTTATTCAGAGAAGAAATAACCAAAGTCGTCTTTAAATTTTTAAAATGTAGATAGGTGTCTTATAATATAAAATATTTCGAATTCCATATCTATATCAATTTTAATAATTAGCTTGGACATGGGTTCATAAATTTGAAATAATTTCATTGAACTTAACAAGCTTTAAGGTTGAACTTTGAAGAGTTTTCACTATATATGTGATTCTCACAGTATATATCCCATTTTAAAAGAAATCAGTGAGAATAAATTTTATATAAAATAAAGAAATTTATGATCTTAATACACAGTACTATATAACATTTACAATATTTCATAGGCATGCTGAATATTTTTTGCCTTTCTTTGAAAATTTTGTATCATATTCCACCATTTCTGTTTGCGAATATTTCTTAATTATAATTAGAATTTACTAATTTTCCTTTTTAAACATGGTGCAGGGTATGGAATAGTGTTAGCGTCCTTTCGCTTAGGCTAGATGGACTATATCAGTATAATATTATATTTCAGCTACTATTATACTGATAGAGTCTTTCTACATGTGGTTAAAATATAATTTTACCTAAATGCCTTAAATAACTTGGTATTTTCCAAAGGAGCACCATCCTTGGGGAAAGTTTATTTTCTATGAAATAAAATGAGGAAATATGAAGGAGCAAAGATGAGCATTTTCAACTTTCAATTATTAACTTTTAATTTTATATTTGATTTGGGTTTTTGCTAAAGTGCATACATACAAATCTTGTTTTTCAAGTAGAATAACTTATTTTCTTTCCTTTGAATGCTTCTGTTTCAAACTAAAAGAACTGAAGTTTGAAATACAGCTATTCAAAAACAAGATCTATCAACTAGTAAAAAATGACTACATTTTGACCAAAATGTGGACTATGATTATAAATAACATTACTGTCAGCAGTTCATTCAAACACTACTTTTCCTGTACCATGTTTTATGCACCTTTGCATATTTCTCATTTTGAAAATGATACTTGACTTCTTTTTCCATCTAAGGTAGAGGAACAGTGATTGAATTTATGCTCCTGCCTGAAACAATAACAGCAACAACAACAAAAAGTCAGAAAAAATATATGACACAAGTGTTCTCAAGACACTGGAAATCAGGCAGTGAAGTACAGTGAACCCAGAGAGATGATAAATGTAGTGAGCCCTACATTTTCATCAGCTTACTGCCTTAGAGTTTCTAGGCCACAGCTCAAGGAAGGAGAGCCCAGGTGAAATTTGATGAACTCTATAAGGTAGATGGAAATAACAGGTTACAGATATCAAGCTTCTGGAATTCACAGAATAGAATTCTAGAGAGAAGATAGGTATACAAAGAACTCCAGAAATTCGCATAGGGTAAGCCTTTGTCAGAGTATAGATCAGAACACGCATATGTGAGAACTATATGAGGATAGAGAAAAATTCATCTGAGAGGAGTAGAGGGAAGTGTCCTCATTTACTTACACAGAGCTAGGAATAATGCCTATTTCTACCAGCGAGACAAAAATCTCAGTCTCAAAATTCATGAGGCATTAAGCATTTAGAAGGACTTGATTCAGTGGTAGAAAATAATTAGAACTAGACTAAATGCTTTTCTGATTCAGATTGACAAATACTGAAATCAAGACCCAAAAGGATTAAGCTGTTTCCAAGTTACTTAATTTCATCCCAGAACAAAGCTCAAGAATATTTATAAGAATTTTTTTTTAATGTCTAGCACTTAAGAAGGTAACATTCACAATATCTGGCATTGTATTCCATCTCCTGTTGTTTTCTTTTGATTGTGTATCTGAAAAGTCATTATTTTGCCTTCAATTTTGAGAAGTTTTTTGCTAGGCATGTAATTCTAAGATGACACTTTTTTTTTTCTTTTACTGGTTTAAAAATGTTGCTCCATTGTCTTCTCACCCTATCTCTGACAATAAGTTTACTACAATCCTTAATTCTACTCCTCTTTATATAATGTGTCTTTTTTGTTGTTCCTTTAAGTTTCTCTCTCTTTTTTCTTTTTTGGTGAACAATTTGATTATGATATACACTGGTATCATTTTCTTCAAAATTCTTGTATATGGGGTACATTAAGCATCTTGGATTTGTGGCCTTTTAATTTCTATCAGATTTTTTTTTTAAATTGGAGATTATTTCTTTAAATATTTTTCTGTTTCTCTTCCATTTCTTTTAGGGCGTACAAATATATACCACTTGAAAATTGTCTCAGATCTCTTTAATGCTCAGGTCAACAGATTCTTTTTTCTGTTTGTGTGTCATTTTGAATAATTTCTATTGCTATGTCTTTAAGTTCAGTATGTTTTTCTTTTGCCACATATAAATTTGTGTTAAACCCATGCAGTTTATTTTTTTTTAATTGCTGTAGTTTTTATACCTAGAATTTTGATTTAGGTCTCTCCTATATATATGTATACTTCATTGTAATCTGAATAAAACACATCAAGAATCTGTAAGCAATCCAGAAATATCAAGAATGAAGTAAAAATTATAAATGACTCAGATTGAATCAAATCTGATTAAATTGATGAAAATGTAATCAGCAAAAAGTGAAGAAAGTGCTATTTTCATGTGGTCACAATAAATAGCAAGGAAAAAATTTAAATAGTACTGATGAAGACCAGTGGGTTTTTTTCTAATTATTTAATCCATTAATTTAATATCCTATGAGTTTAATATTACTCTAGTTTGTGAAACATTCGTGTTTAGACAGTTGATAGGTTGTTCATTTCTTCTAAATGCAAAGGTAGTTTTATCTTGAAATTGAGTAATTTCCAAGTTATCCTGGCTAACTACCTAACAAGAAATGGTTCCCCAGATATATTCTTCTTGATTTTGAATAAGGATTTAAAGAGACTCGTTTAATTCTCAGATGCGTTTTTTTCTATAGACTTAGAATCCAAATTTTAGAGCTGAAAAGAATCACAGAAATCATGTAGTCTATCACTTCATTATATGAAGACAAAATTTGAGGGCAATTTAAATGACTAATTTAGAATCTGAAAAATAAATAGTGGCAGAGATAGGACTAAAATTCAATTCTCATAATATCCCTTCCAAAACTCTTTGTGAGACATTAAGTGGGTTATTTCAACTTGATATATTATGTATGGTAGCATAATGGATTTTCTAAATAGGTTGAACAAGCCTTTACCTTGGACTGAAAGATAAGTTGAAAGAAGACAAAAAGGATCACAGCAGGTTCAGATGAAAAATTGAAAGGAGACACCAGCTAAATCTGATACTGACTCAGTGTGAGATGTATGGATGACAGCAAGAAATACTTTAAAATATGTGTATATAGGGGGGAAAAGATGCAGCCTGGTAAAATCATAAAAGTACATGACAGGTAATTATTAATAATTATTAATAATTCCAGTGCTCACCAGTCTCCTGTCAGTAAATTGATTTTCCTCTGGTTTCTTGACTGGATAATTTGTTTGTCTTGCCTGCATTAATTCTTTTGTTGAATTGCTATCATAATTATATATATATTAATATATATATGTGAAACAGTGTTTTTGCAAGTGTAAGGAATTTGGTTTCTTTAAATTATGGCTTAAAAATAATAGAAACAACAACAAAAAGTAGCAAATGCTTGTAAAGTTATGCCTGTTACAAACTGGCACTCTATAATACTTTATATATTTGTAATCCTTTAAAAACTTTAGATATTTCCAAATACATTACATATTTCAACTCCTTTAATTGCCACAAAAACTTACAAGTTTGGTTCTTTTATTATCTCCATTTTACAGATGAGGAAACTGAGGAGGACTTCCTATGTTGTGAAACAAAATAAACTCTGGAGATAAATACCCTTAACCACTTTTAAAACATGTAAAATTAGCACATTTAAAAAAAGAAAAAGCTATGAAGCTTTAGCAAAAAATGAAAGGAAAGGTTGCATTCCAAACTGATATTTTCTGCTGGTATTGGCAGGATTTTTGCTATTCTGATAGTTTCTGTTTAATGAGAAAATTGCTTTAAGTACACATATACCACTGTGGCACTGAAGATAAAGATATTTAGCCAATTTCTTTCTCATTTGTGATAATTCCAGGGCTGCCTATTTATACAATGACACTCCAAATTTAACCTTGAAAAAAATATAACACTTAAGAAATTAACATTTTAAACTTACAAAAATTACTAATGCATAAATGGGGGCAATCAAATCAGTAGTTATGCTTAAATAAAGCACAATGAAAGCATTCATTAAAATGTTGTTCTGGAAACAGTGATTAATAATCAAAATGTATCCTATTGATTTGAGAGCTCTTCAGTCAGGAAACTTTCAGAAAACATTTAGCAGTAAACACCACCCATCCATCCATCCATACGTAGAGATTTTAATGAATAGTCCATAGCCTAGTATAGCACCCTCCTTTTTTCACAGGGTTATACTGGTAGTGAATATTCTTTGAAAGAGTCTACTCCATGGTGAAAAATAGAAAATGAAGATTTCCTTCCAAGTCACTAATAAGGCTTCATTATTTTATGTCATATTGCCCTTTCTTCCCTGTGTCTTGATAAATTTTGTCAGTCTTCCAAAATTCAATTTAATTATTTGATCTCCAAAGTTTTCCTTTAGTGCGATTTCATTCTCCTTTGACCTTCCCCAGCACTGAGCGCTATGCGCCACATCTAGCGTTCAGTTATATGGTATTTGTGCTATTAACTATTCATTCCAACAACTAGACTGTGTGTATATTAAATAATACACACCTTGCAGGTTGTAGCTTTGCCTCTTGTTTCTCTAACTCTAGCACTTACCATAAAATCACAAGTAGGAGACTCTTAGGACATTCTGGTCCCTTTTTCCACCCCCCGAAAAGTGCATGTTGAGTTCTAGTCCACAATAGTAACATAGGAGGCTCCTGAACTCACTTCCTCCAACAGACACACCAAATCAACAGCTATACACAGAATAATTCCCTCTGAAAGAAATTTAGAAACTAGCTGAGCAACTAAACATCAGGCAAATGACAAAATACCCACATCAAAACAGGGGGGAAAGACTGAAACACACTCTCACCATAAACCTCACCCCTAGTGCAACAACAAAATTCAGAAAGGAACTCAAAACTCCAAGCTTTTCCCTGTAAAATAAAAGGCTTGGACCCCACATCTAGCACCCCAACTTTTAAGACATCCACCTGAGGGGAGGGCACCCAAAACATCTACCTCAGAAAGCTGTTTAGGTCCATAAAACCTGCAAGACTATACCATTGGCTCACAAGGACTGGCTGTGGCTACCCCTCCAAGGCTCAGCACAGAGGAGAGGGCAGAAAGGACGTCTAACCCTAGTCTTTTCCTGAAAGAGGCCAATTTGTGTATATTAAAAGCTGCTGGCTGAGAATGCCAACTCCACATTCTGTCTCTGGCTTGCTGCATACCAGTGTCTCCCTGGAAGGGGCTTGTGAACATGTCTAGCTAGACTGACCAAGAAAAAAAAAGAGGAATCAGAAAAATAAAATTAGAAATGGAAGAGGACACATTACAACTGATACTACATAAATACAAAGAATCATAAGAGACTACCCAGAAGAAAGAGACAAATTCTTGGAAACATCCAACCTACCACAACTGAATCATGAATAAATAGAAAATCTAAACATCATAAAGACCATATATGGCAAGCCCACAACTAATGGGATACTTATAGGTGAAAAGCTGAAAGCTTTTCCTCTAAGATTGGAAACAAGACCAGGATGCCCACTCTCACCATTCTATTCAACTTGATACTGTTAAGTCCTAGCTAGAGCAGTTAGCAAGATAAAGAAATAAAAGGCACCCAAAATGGAAAGGAAGAAGTAAAACTATCTCTGTTTTCATATGACGTGATATTAGATATAGAAAACCCTAAAGTCCACCAAAAACAAAAAACAAAAAACAAAAACAAAAACAAAAAACCTGTTAGAACTAATAAATGAATTCAGTAAAGTTGCAGGATTCAAAGTCAATATACAAAAATCAGTTGTGTTTCTATACACTGACAATGAACTATTAGAAAGAGAATTTAAGAAAACAATCCCATTTACAATTGCATCAAAAATAATTAAATATCTAGGGATAAATGTAACCAAAGGGGTAAAAAATCTGTACTCTGAAAATGAAAAGACATTGGTGAAAGAAACTGAAAAGACACAAAAAATTGAAAATGAATCCCATGCTTATAAATTGAAAGAATTAATATTATTAAAATGCCTATACTAACCCAAAGCAATCTATAGCTTTAATGCAATCCCTGTCAAAATTCCAATGACATTTTTCATAGAAATAAAACAAAGAATCCTAAAATTTGCATGGAAACACGAAAGACCCAAAATGGCCAAAGAAACCGTTAGAAGAAAAACAAAGCTGGAGGCGTCATACTTCTTGATGTCAAACTATATTACAAAGCTCTAGTAACCAAAACAGCATAGTATTGGCCTAAACGCAGACATGTAGATCAATGGAACAAATAGAGTGCACAGAAGTAAACCCACACATATGTGGGCAATTGATGTATGACAAAGGAGCCAAGGCTATACAATGGGGAAAGATTGTCTCTTCAATAAGTGATGTTGAGAAAACTGGACAGCCACATGCAAAATAATGAAACTGAGCCCCTATCTTATACTATATATAAAAATTAAGTTAAAATGGATTAAAGATTTGAATGTAAGACATGAAATCATAAAAATCCCAGAAGAAAACATGGGGTAAATTTCTTGACAATGTTTTTTTGGATTTGATACCAAAAACAAAGACAACAAAAGCAAAAATAAACAAGTGAGACCACATTAACCTAAAGCTTCTCCATAAACTATAATGAACAAGAATATGAAAACGAATATATGTATGTATACATATGACTGAAACATGCTGTACAACAGAAATTGACACAATGTTGTAAACTGACTATACTTCAATTAAAAAAATAAAATAAAAACTTCTGCACAACAAAGGACACCATCAACAAAGTGAAAAAGCAACCTCTAGAATGGAAAAAAAATTTACAAATCATATATCTGATAAGGGGTTAATATCCAAAATATATAAAGAACTTATACAACTCAATAGCAAAAAACAGTCTGATTTACAAATGGGCAGAAGAACTGAATATTTTTCTACAGAAGACATATAAATCACCAACATGTACATGAAAAGATACTCAACATCACTAATCACTAGTTATCAAGGAAATACAAATCAAAACCACAATGATACATTACCTCATGCCTGTTAGAATGGCTGTTGTTGTTTGTCATCAAAAAAAAAAACAAGCAATAAGTGTTGGTGAGAATATAGAGAACTGGGAACCGTTGTGCACCGTTACTGAAAATGTAAATTCATGCAGCCACTATAGAAAATAGCATGTAGGTTCTTCAAAAAATTAAAAATGCAACTATCATATGATCCAACATCTCACTTCTGAGTGTATATCCAAAAAAAATGAAAACAGAATCTTGAAGGGATATCTGCACACCCATGTTTATTGCAGAATTATTTGTAATGACCAAGATATGGAATGAACCTGTATCAACCAAGAGATAAATGAATTTTAAAAAAGATGTCATATATGTACATACAATGGAATGTTATCCAGCCACGACAAAGAAGGAAATCCTGCCATTTGCAACACCATAAATGACCCTTAATAGCATTATGCTAAGTGAAATAAGACAAACTCACAGAAACAGAGAGTAGAAAAGTAGTTGCCAGGCCTATTGGGTGGGGTAAATATGAAGAGTTTGGTAAAAGGATGCAAACTTGCAGCTATAAAATGAATAAGATTTAAGCATCTCATGTAAAACGTGGTGAATACAGTTTATAACAGTGTATCATTTAATGGAAACTTACTAAGAGAGTAGAACTTCAGTGTCCTCACAAATAACAAAAAAGATGATCGATAGGTAGGTAGGTAGGTAAGTAGGTAGGTAGGTAGGTGATATGTGAGGTGAGAGGTGTGTTAACTAAATGGCAGGAATCCTTTTACAGTATATATGTATATCAAATCACTGCAGTGAACACTTTAAATATATTACAATTTTGTCAGTTATATCTCAATTAAGCTAAACATTTTTTAAAGTGCATATTCATTTGTAGATGAGAATAATACTAATTCACAAAGGATGCAACAACTGAAGAGTTTTCATCTTTGAAGGGTTTTAGATAGTGTTCTGTTGATATCTACAGAAGGAGAAAGTTAAAACTACAGTGAAATATTTATTAGGTTGAATATGATTGAGGCCTCCATTGGATAAGAAAGTCTGTTGGCTCTTCTAATCTAGACCAATTTTGTTACCAAATTTTCCTTTATCAAAGAATCTCCAGTGACCTCAAAATATTTATATCAATGCTTACCTAATTTATTTCTCCAAAACCCATGTAAAGCCTCAAATAATACTGTGAATGGACTAAACAGAGTTTTTTTTTAAATAATAATAGTAACTTATTCTAATGTTCCTCAACTGAATGCTTTAGAATCATTCAAAATGGCGTATAGATCCATTAAAGTATGAATGTTCTCCACAATAGGCTGGTGGATCACCTTCTTGAATCCCAACTCCCTTGTCTCTTGAGTTGAGTTATAACTGCCTTGGAAGATTGTTTCCCAATTATTTTAGAGTCATTGAATTAGCTGAATTAAGGCTAGAAACATGGACTTGGTGATTAATAAATAGTCCTTTGGAAAGGATGTTTTTAATGACATTCATTTCAGGGATAAGGTTCCCTGAATCTCAGGATTAAACCCACAAAAATACCCACGATAGTTGTCTTTACTTGTCTTTCCTTACACATGTAACAATGCCAGAGCCTTGCATGGTCTGCTGTTATCTTCCAAACCACCTCCTATTGATTGTATTCATCAAAATGTTGACTTTGAATGATTGCTGGACTCTATCCATAAATGCACTGAAAGTATCTGAAAGTAAAAGTCACTCTACTCTTCACATTTTCCTTCCTTTTATCTTTTCTCCAAGAACTTATCAGTGATCGCTTTCTGTATCCCAATATAGAAATAGCATCATGAAATAAAATATATGCTGGCAGTTCACACATTTATTATTGTATTTGATATATTCACATTTTAAAGAGTGATGGTTTGCAGTTAAATGAATCCGAAGAGATTAAATCTCCTTAAAAGGAATCAGTCCTCTCAGAATGGTATTTTTTACCAGCACGGCTTGATCAGACCATAATTGGGTGTGGGCTTTCTGTGATTGAAACACTTTTCATCTGTTCATCTACTTGAGGTAAAAGTATTTTTTTATCTTAATATCTAAAATATTGATTTTCTGTCTAATCATTCCAGTCGAATGCATTTACATCAGTGCATTTCAACGAAAGTATCTATACCAATGGAAAATTCCATTTTGGAGGTGGATTTGATTCATATTCTTAAAAAGTTAGTGTGTGTAGAAATTTAAAAGTCCAATTTTCATGAATATTAGTTTAACATGTTTCGATTGAAATGCTAACTAAGCTGCTGGGAGAATCTAGTTCTAGGATGAGCAGTGAGTACCTTCCACTTGAGTTCATGATTTGCCACTGTTCACTTGCTTCCTATCAGCCACGACTGGATGACACCCAGCCTGGGTCGGCGACAAATCATGGACTTAATCAGAGGGACTCTGTTGAAGGCCTGATGTTTGACTGTGTCTATTCCATCTCTATTTGGCTGTAAACAGCCTGCTTTATACCTAGACATGCCCCTCTCCCTTCCCCAAAGAAAGGGAGTTTATCAAAGAAGACACAATAATGCTGTCTGATCTTACTGCCTTTCCCAAGATGCTTGTTTGATGCCAAATTACAAATCCAGCTGGATTGGACTTTTGAGTGTTTAACCAATATTAATGACTGTTCTAAAACACACTTAATTCCGTTTCCTCAGGATGGGGAATGCTTGGTTTATTGCAGGATAATGGTTGTGCCTGTATCCCTGTGTGGGATATAGGAACTGATATAGTCATGGTCACAGTGCTTATCTGCACAGGGTTTTGGGACATCAGACCCATAGATTACGGTGAGGTTGAGGGTAGAAGAGATAGCACCGAGATCTAGCACTAAAGGTCATTTCCTGTTCAGGTCTACCATTTCATTCCCTTTTTGAAATCAGAATTTCTGCTTCCTCATCATCACTTTCTGCCAGGTCATGCAGTTGGTGCCCAAGGAGAAAAAGTGGGCAGGGCATTTCAAGGAATGAATCCATGTGATAGCTACTTGATCAATGTATGTTCTATTACATAACAGATTTTCTGCTCACACCCATACCATGGGGCATATTTGTTTAATTCTAAACTTACTCCATATTCTAAGGAAATAGCTTTTTCTAAAAAGTATTTAAGAATATTAACCACAATAAACAATCCTTAAGAGATTTTAAATACCCTGTCTCCTCAAGCTCACCTTAGTTGGAAAAGAAGGTATATGAGATCAGACCAGAGTAACCAATCTGTTACACATTGTCAAAACATTTTCTTGGCCATCTTTAGTCAACTTTCCTTTCTAAAACTTTCCCTTTGATCAGGTAGGTACAAAATGTAATGTTCTCCAAGAAATAATGGTGTACTCACTCTTTTGTGGCTGAAATGCACAACTAAACTTCTCTGTCTACATAGTATACTTACAGGATGAGACCTACCCTCACACACCACCGTTTTTTTTTTTTTTTAAATTAGAACAAAACATACTATTATCACATAGAAGAGATTAATAGGACTGTTATTTTTTTTAAATGAGGAATTGTAAACCTTCAAGGATATTTCTATACTAAAAAGTTAAATTATTCAAAGAAAAGAATAAAATATTTGGCATGGGTTTTAGTGTGTGAATTATTTTCTTAGTGATGAAAATCACCATGTTTAATGATGTGAATCATATCTTTTAACAATTATGATAAATCCCTTAAATCCAAACCGAAAATTATGTCAGAGTCTTCCAAATTAAAAACAAACGAAATATCCTCCCAGGGTGAGCTAGTAGTTTTTAGCACTTGAATACCACTTGGTAAGTTCACCTGCTGCACTAATGCATACTTTGGTTTCATGCAGAGGTAAAGATGACTCATTATATCCTTTTAAAATTTGAACCCAAATGGCTCTGGAGAGAATAATTTTCATCCTGTGTAAATTTGTTCATATTCCCAAGGAGTACCTGGGCTTGAGTTTTGAGTCCTTTGCATGGGGTTCTTGGTATCATACATAAGTCTAGGACATTCCACATAAGATTAATCCTCCTCTAAGTGCTCAATTCTTATGGACAGAAATCTATCTGTTGGCCTCCCTCCATCTGTCCTAGCCTACTGAGCTGTCCAGATTTGAGTTAAAGAAATTTGATCATCCTTAACACTAATGATCTTTTATCACTTTATGTATGTGGAGCCCAAGGCATTGAGTTATATTTGATTTGAACAGCAATCTTTCCTTAGAATATAAGCAATTTAAACTTGCTTTTCAGAAGTATCATTCAGTTATTCTAATCAAAAAGTTTTATACAGTGGAATATAATCAGTACCCTATTTCTGTATGGTTTTGCATTTTTTGCTTTCTTTGAGGCAGATTATCCAAGTTCATTTCTATTGCTACAGGTCCTGCTGACAAAGCATTCAAACCAGGATTATCACTGTCAAGGTGAAGTGGAAAATGGAAGCAATTCTTTTTTTCTATTATACGCCCCTCCAAATAATTACTTAGTATTTAAAAAACCCATGACTACAGAAAAGAAAACCAATAAAACTACCTGTAATTACCTTAATACATAATTTTAAATGCATGAACTATTAAGTTATTTCAAGTAAACAAAATACATTTTTTTTAAAAACCAGATAAATCAAACCAAACATCTACTTTAATGAAATTGAAATTATGACCTATCTACCTAAGTACCATCTTCAAGAAAATGAAAATCACACTAATGTTTGTGAATGATGCAATATGCACTTGTTATTCCAACTAATAATAATGTGCATTACTGGAAAAAAAACCTCTGTGATTTTAAAATCACTTCTTACTTAGTTTTAAGGACATTTTACTACTCAAACTTTCCCTTATTATCTTCTAAAGAATTCCTAAGTATTTGATTATATTTAATTTATTCAGACATTTTCGTAAAATATGTTTGAGAAAACTTCTCTAAAATGTTATTTTATTTTTAGTAAAATCAAAATATATTACGCTAACCTTAGCCTAGCTCTAAGGGTAAAAAAGTGCACAACCTGGACACATAAGAATTTCATAAATATTAGCTATTTTGAAAAATTTTTATTCCTGCTTATTATCATCAACATCCTCTAGTTTAAATAGTCTCTCCAAATTAATTTTTTTCTCTTATTTCACATGATTTATCATCAATTTATCTATCCTTGATTTTTTTCCTGGTAATTTTAATTTACAACACAAAATTCCGGAAATAAACAATCAAATAGAAGCTCCACATTCAGGCTAATGATCACTAACAAGGAATGGCAACATGACATTTATTGCTTTTTTTAATTTTTAAATATTCCCTGATACACATTATCAAGGTTTCTTCTATTTTATTCTCTATTTTCTTTTTCGCTTTTCTGTATTATTAGACAATGACCATCTTTACTAAGCTACCTATGATGATTTTAAAGTAACTTAGAGAGATTATTGCTAATTCAAATTATGTCTCTATGTAATAATAATTATTCAATTAAATCTATTCCATAGTGGCACTATTGACTTGTCTACATGAGGCATTATATTTGTATCTAAGCCTGATAACTCTTTTTTAATTACAACTTTTCTTGTGGTTTAGTGACCAGCATTCAGTAGTGGTAGATGGGTAATGTGAAAATTAGCAAAATCTGGTCAATTTCTCTTATTTCATTTCTGATAATAGTGTATAACTCTATTTTGGATTATGCTGTCTTAGAATCATTATTATCTCATCAATAACATTTTCACATATTTAAACATATTTTCTCCTTAAGTTAGTTAGTTCCACTTATGTAATGGTTATAGTTGCATAATGTTAAAACTTATGCATGACAATTAGCATTAATATTGAGTTCTATTTATGTTGGATTTCTAAAATTGTTTAGTCTCCAAATTCTAAAACAGGAGTAAAGTCCTAGTGTTCCATTTTGACTTTTTATTTTTAATACTTATATAATAGTCAGGACAGACTTTAGAGACAGTCTTTCTGGATTTGACTCCTAGCTCTACCACTTACTAGAGAAGCTTTGAGCAAGTTATTCCTGAATATCTTGTTGAATTTGGAAGGATGATTGCTTTTAGGATGAGTGGAGGTGGGAAGAGAGGGAATTCCAATAAAGTAGGACGGCTTAATGAAGTCATGAGCAGGAAGTGGTCAGGAGACCCAGAGAAGTATTTGACTAAGCCAGAGGATGCACACGGCGGCATGAGTTAGGAAGTGCTAGGGGTAGTTAGGTTGGGTGGGTTCACATCATGGAAGGCTTTGAGCGTCTAGAAAAATAACAGTGAGGAGAAAGGTGTCATGATGAGAGGTGTTTTAAAAGACAATCCATACATGAAGAAAGAAGAATAAACAATGTGTCATTAAAGCAAAAAAGTAGCTACTATATTATCCTGATGTGTGGTGAGGAAGATTCAACTGAAGATGATCACATAAAAGAAGAAGGGATTGAAACAATGCAAGATTTTAATGGAAGAATGGAACTGTCTGGGTGAAGTCTCCTGAGTCCTTTCTCTCCCAGGCACCATTCCTAGTTTCATCAGTTTTTTTTTTTCCCCTCACTATTTTTCAATAGCCGGGAAGGAATTAACAGCTAAGTGAAGGAAGAATCAATGAATGGGAAGAAAATGATAGGAGTGGAGCAATCAGGAGATGGCTTAGTAGCAATGGTATTTTGTATGGCCTTGTCTGTACCAAAGAATACAGGTACCAAAGGATACAGCCCTATTCCACCTACTTTTTCCACCTGTTAACATCATTTCTGGAAACCAAGCCTGCTGTTGAATTTATGAGTAGGTGGTATTTATTATTAAATACATTAAACTGATTTAGAGACCTTTATTTCCTATTGTTGGTTCAGTTGTCAGAGCCTCAGTTTAAAAATTAAAAAGGTTCTTTGTTGACCTCCAAATGGAAGGAAAAGCATAAGTGATTTCATTTTGAACACGAGGTCACCTAGGGAGACAATGTGGTTAGCTTGAGGTGAATACATTTTTTTCTTCCTACCAAATCATGCATAAATATTTCTCTTATTGGCTTTGGTTGTTCAGACTTAGTTTAATATGGAAATGCACTTTTCTGGCAGTACAGACATCTGACTTCTGATCCAATGATAGTAGTAAGTGAGAGGAGATTGGAAATCTTCTCATTTATCTGCACCAGCTTGTTTGGTTCAGGGAGCATTAATAATGAAGAGGTGATTGTACTGATTGTCGTCTTCCGTATAACTAGCTTCTTTGTTATACTCGCCTTTGTCACCTTGGTGACCATGTTCTATTCTGATTTTCTGTTTTTTTAAGATTTCCTATTCAGCTTATGAATCCCGAGTGGATTAAGGAGCACCTCTATAGGGAGCCTATTGTGCAAAGCTGTAATAAAGCAAAACAGCGCGCTGGAAATGCAGTGCAGCAGCAATCTTATTGACTGAGGCAGTCTTTGTCAGAGGCAACATAAAGAGCACTCTGAGTGAGATGGGACATTCTGGCTTGTCCATGCGCTGCTGAACAAGAGACTCTCTTAACCTCACCATAAGGGATGAAGCAAGCCCCTTGCTTATCATGCTACTGTTCAATGACAAGCAGGTACTCTTGTCTGCTATGTTGTTAGCACCTTACTAGGGGCTCTTTTAACAAGGACCAGTAATGAAAGTTGTATGTAGTAACTATGAAGAAATCTCTTCCTTCTGCTACCTTTGCAGGCCCTGAGGTTTGAATAAAATGTTTTTTGGGTTTTTTTAGGAAAATATTTCCTACACTAACTTCTGTAACTCTAAACCAGATTTCTGAATTCTCAATCTTAAACAAACACGGTTTTCTTTAATTTTTCAATTTGGATATTTTGTCTGTAGGTTCCATTAGTGTCACATGATATGAATTCTCATATCATCCAATAACTTCAAAACCAGCTGATATACTGCCACATCTTGGCCATTCTCTTTGTTCCTACCTCCATGCATACATCTGCCGTATCCAGCACTTTGCCAAATGGTCAATAGGCCTGAATTTGCCAGACTCTATGCAGATAACACTGTGATTTAAATTAGTTAATGAAAAAAACTCTTGTTTGTGGATTAGTAATAGAACTTTATGCAATAAGATGGGTAGATAATGGAACACAAAAAGTAGAAAGTATATAAATTACATCTCCTTGTTAGAGACACCCCAGGCTGGAGTGCCTACTCCTGATTCTTGAATGCAAATTGTGGGTATGTTTGCACTGTAGAAAATTAGAGCCTGAACTCCATCGGAGATAAACAGGTATAGCCTCCTGATTTAGCAGTTGAGAAAGCCACACCACCGAGTGTTCTGTTTTCTGACCAAGGTCACACAGAGACTTTGTATCAATATAAAGACAAGAATCCAAGCCTTCTGACTTCGAGCCCAATGTTCTTTCCACTTCATTCTACTGCCACAAAGTGGAAGTCATTAACATTAACATAGAAAGTAATTTGAGCACATGCTCCATTGAAAACAGACTGTGTTGTAATATCAAACATGACCCAAGTCCAGGAATGTAATCATTATAGTGTGAACTAAACAACCAGTCTCCAAATGACATGAGCACAGCCCATGACTCAAACTCCCTTTTGAGAGATGCCTGTCAGCCCCTTAAGACTTAAGACTTTAAAGCCCATATTAGTAACTTCCTAGAATAGTTTAGATGCTTTAGACTACAAATATCCCAGTGGTTACTTCTAAAAGTAATGTAAACAATAAAGGCTTTGTTAATTTACAAAAAAAAAGGTTTATTAATTTACAAAATTTACAACAAAAACTACTACTTCCCTTCCAGAGGTAGGGAAGTTCCAGAGTTAGTTAATTCACCACTTTCACAATGCCCAGATTCTCATTCTCTGTGATTCTGTTGGCTTTGATTTTCTAGTACCACTTTGTTTCCCAGCATTGCATGCAGTCATAGGCAAGAAAAAAGAGTGACTAAGCTCTGCCTGAGTGTCTTTTGCAAAGTGGAAGAAACCTTCACTCACTCTCCCCAGTAGATTTCCCCTTCTAGCTCATTAGTCAGAATTGCATCACATACCCTTGTCTAAACCAATCACTGTCAAGAAAATGGAATTACCACAATTGTCTTAGAGTGACCAACCTTCATTTCCCCAAAGCCTCCAATTCTCTGGACAAAAACAGGATTCTGTCGGAAGGAAAAGACTTAAGAAGTTATTTGAGGGAGGATGGGATTAACTAATATGATTTGGGCATATTACTTAATTACTAAGCTCCTGTTTCTTTTTGAAGATATTTAGGGTGTAAGACATTATCAGAACCCAGGATTCATCAGCATTTGACAGGACACTACTACTCGCTACAAAGCTGGAAACATCTGCTGTGTGCAGTAACACGGCACCTGGGAATATGTGCTTCTGTGCCAAGTGTGACTGATCGGCCATACTTGGAGGAATCATTATTCTACTCACAGAAGCAGGAAGCTCAGCAAATGGTAGAGAACAAGACTTTTAACTTAAGCAATAGCGGAAGGTTTGATTCACTTCCCTGCCTCCCCCACCAATCTCATGATCTCATTGGCTGTCCCGGAACTGGTGCTTGAAGAGGGGTGTGGACTCTTTAATAATCAGGCTTCCCAGGGGCTCAGAATTTAGACCTGACCTAGCAGGATGGTGTTTTAAAGTCTGCTGTAGGATGGTGAGCAGAGGTGAGAACAGGCATCTTGTCTTCAAAGCACGCTGCATAGACTCACTTGGCTCTGGCAGAGTTCCTGGTATATAGGTGTTTCCAGAACCTAACCTGAAGGGGAGGCCTGCCTGGGGTGAGGAGCTAGGTAAATTATGAACAACTAAAAACATGTCCCTCTTTTTCAGCTTTCTTCATATCAAAATCTTCTTTTTTACCTTGCTTCTTCTAAAGTACTCTCATTATTTTGTTGGAAACCTTTAAATGGACATATTACCTTAATGCACTTTTGAAACAATTCCAGTTTGGAGAATTTGTTCAGGATGGGCGAGTCTTTCCCCTCCTCCTCCCAGTTACACTTCAAAGTAGAGAAACAATTGTAAAGCTGGAATTGAATTTAGATTCTAAAGGGTTTCTTAATGTTAGGCCAAATTATTAAAATGTAATATATATTTTATTTATTTATTAAAATATATTTAATGAATTTATTTGTAAAATATTTATTTTATGTACATTTAATAAATATGTATTAAAATATATCCTTTATTTTATATATGCATTATATAAAATACATGGATTCAATATTAATGAACTAAGAAAACCAGAGGATGCATTTAACAGAGTAGTGTTAAGAGTGAAATCACAGTTTCAGAGAGACTAATATAATTTGGACTGTGTAGGACTGGAGAGTGGAACAGAGGAAAATAGTAAAGGTGGGAAATCAGCTAGTGAAATGCATAATTCAAATGGCAGTGATAAGATCTCCAAACACGGAAATGACTAAGGCAGAAAGGGCCATTACAAAAGAATAATAATAGGAATGAATGGAGGATGGAGGACTGTATTATGTGGAAAACCAGATGGAAGTAGAAAGCAGTGATAGAAGTTGATTCCAGTGGCCAAGGCAGGGGGACAGAAACAGTGACAGAAACAGAGTTGTTGTTTGTTGTTGTTGTTTGGGAAAAATCTATGGTTTTGTTTCTTTCTAACCTCGATATTGCAGGAAAAGATGGCATTCTTCTCTTCTCACTTTTTAACTCTAGAATATCTAACACAATACATGGAATATTGTAGATGCTCATTAATACCACTGAATAGATGGAAGGTTTATTCATCAATCAATTGCTGTTAAAAATCTCTGAAACTATAATATAGCAATGGTCAATTAACAATGAAACTTAATTTTGTAAGCCACTTTTAGAATCTAATTTTTAAAAAGGTATATTTACCTATAACATAGAGTATTTCTCCAGTGCCATGTTGCTTAAAGTGTTTGTCTAGAGCCATGAAATTACACACAAAATGCAAGTCCAGGTGGAGTTGGTCCATATAGTTCAGTCTGCCAATGTTTAACCTTGCTTTCAAGACCCCGTGGGATCTACCCCCTGCCAAACTCGCCAGTCTCATCTGTTGCTACTTCACCCTACCCCTCCAATCCCTCTGCCCAGCCATGATGACCCTTTTGACTTTTCATTGCCATGCTCTTTCTTTCAGTTTCTTTACCTGAAAATTTTTACTCCACTTCTACCTTTATCTGTTCCAGTTCTGCTCATTTTTAAGATTTCAGTTTAGTTCCTTCCTTCCAGAGCTCTCTGCGGTCTCACATCTGGGTTAAGGGCCCCTAACTACTCCCGCAACACACTAGCCCTTCTTCACATAGTACACATGAGACTATCTGATTGCTTCTTTGTCTCCACTATTTCTTGTTAGCCATACTCTTACAAGCCTGGAGTAGGTAGCTTGATACTTAGTAGTTGCTCAATAAACATGGTTAAATTAATTCATGCATTAATTAATAAAGAAAAATAAGTTTGTCTTGGCTGGAAAACTTACGAATGCTTGTTTAAAAGTCCCAAATCATCTTTAAAAAGTCACATAAGCCTGTTAGTAAATAAATATCTTGCCTGCAGACTGGAATATAATGGAAGTACCACAGTACTTTCAGACTACAGAACAATACAATACAGACAGTATTTCATCTAGTTTGTATTTCAGTGTTTCTTTACCAGGAAAAAAGAAAGAATAAGACAATGCCTTTCAGAGAAAGAATACATAGAACAACTTAATCAAAAATAGGTTTATGTGACAAGAGTATGATTAGAATGATTTCACGTAGGAGGTTAAATAAAGCAATGACAAGGGAAGGATACAAGTCTTCGTGTAGTCAAGGAGAGAAGGAATTTGCAAAACTCCTGAGTAGATTAGTAAGATCATTTATTCTACCAAAAACTTTGCATGGGTAAGATAAAACTATGGTTGGATATTTAATCATTTTGACCACTGAAGACATCAGTGGGCTTTTGTATAGAGAAGAAAGCAAGCATTCTTTGTTGATGTTAATGCTCTTATTTTGCAACTCACTGTTCTTGGCACAGTTCCACTTAGGGATACCAAGTAGGACTGCTCAGACCTACACAGTCAAAGGCAGTGGCCCTGGTTCTGCCCTGTTCAGTAGGTTACATTGATCTATTGCCCAAATTGTCTTAATTTACCTAAAACCACTATATGTAAAAATATAAATTTCATAAATTATAACATTTATCCTATTTATTTTAGACCACTTTTCTGATGTATAGAAATACTAATACAGATTCCAATTATAAGTATCAGACATAATTTCCTGTTTATTAGAATATAGTTGTTTGCTTATTAAACTAGAATATTATTGGAAATTAAATAAATGCTACAAATAAGTACTCTATATTTGTATAATATTTTATTGATGAGAAAATTCAAAACAGTTTTCAAACTGATTGATAGATAAAGGTTTAACCTTATAGTTAAACTTACATTTCCTTGAGAAAGCCTTCTGTGGTCATAGAACCTAGAGTAGTTGCTGTTTTCTGTGCTTCTGTAATATTTTATGCATACATTATTGATATTGAAAGCATCTTATTGTATTGCTGGCTTTTAAGTTTCAAAAGTAACACTGTTTTTTTTGAAATGACTGTATACAGAGTTGTGTTAAAAAAAGCTAACAACCTTCTGCTCCCCTCTTCCTTCCAAGCCCAGCTGCCCTGAGTTAATCAGAGAAATAACCTTGTGGTTTTTCACCCATACTTTTCTATGTCTTGTGTATGTTTCTATCAATGCTGTTACCACATTGCTTTATAATTACTTGGTTTTGGTCTCTGTCTTGCTCTCGTCCAGTGATTCTCAACCCTGACTGCACCTTAGAATCACCTAGGGCATTTTTCACAAACTGCAAATAAACTGACATTCCCTCCCCAAATTTTGATTTCATTGGTCTGAGGGGTTGAGGTGAAAACGAGGTGTCAAATTTTTAAAACCATCCCAAGTGTTTATTTATTTATTTATCCAATTTATTTAGGTGTTCTCCATCCCTACTTTTTCCTCATCATGAAGTCTCTTTAAAAAATGGTACCCATGGTTGTTTAATAAATTGATTAATTTTTTTAGGGAGGTAAAATTGCCTGATTAACTGGAATGGAGGAAACCTAAATCTCATGTTTCTGATTTGCATTACAAAAATGCCTTACCTTATTGGAAAAAAATGCATCACAGAAACATTGATTGTGAAGTATATTTCTAAAAAATACATTTCCAATCATTTTATAGAAAAGTGGAATACATTTTGAATAGAGGGACATTTGGCTCTAAAAAGTTTAAATTATAAATTTTAGTGAATATTTCAAATATAGTTAAGATATTAACCCTCTCACTTCACCTACCATTGGAAAACTGCTGGCCATTATTTGTAAAAATCAAACTTGCATAGTGAGACTTACTTCTCCAGGGAAAAAGGTGAGTTGGTAATAAGCCATGCCCTACTCTGACCTTACTGTGCTCACAATCACAATGCGAATCCAGCAGCCTGGAGCCAGCTCTTCATGGCAACACTGATTGATACATGGGGAGACCAAGCCCATGGTTGTAGTTTTGTTTCTAGCTTAAGCACAAAGGGTTCCTACAAATCCAGTTACTGACTGGTGTAAGAATTCATTTTTCAGATAACTAAGAGCTATGAAGTCTTTCCTGGGCACTCAGTCCATTATTTTTAGCTCTTCCATCTAAAAGAATTTACCCTGTGCTTTGTTGCTTATTCTCCACTGCTGTTTCTTGATTATTTGTTGAAGGGGATCTGTCCTGTTGAGGTGGCTGTTGATACTGTTTATTTAGTATCTGTCCTATGGTTTTTATCCTAATATAAAATGCCTGTTCTTTCCCTTCTCCCCACCCCACTGAGCTTCAGATTGCTTGTAAAGGTGATCTGGCAACCACTGTGTGCCCTGTTTTGTTTTTTGGTTTTTTTTAAGTGCTTACCTCATTTATTTGTGAGTTTTTTAAAGAATATTATTGAAATGGATTATATTTGTATTTAGGGGAAAATTTGTATTTATATAAAAGGAAAAAGTGATATCCAGATCAAGTATTAGGGCATATTTATCTCAAGCAAGGAATTGGGGCATATTTTAACAACTTGAATGAGTAGAGAAATTAGTTCCAACTGTTTTTTGAACTCCCACCTGGCCACCCTTAAGTGAATTAAATCAAGGACTTTTCTCCCCATGGAAAGTTAAATAGCAGGTGTAGGACTTAATGAACTGCAGCAACTTGGGCTTATTGGTGTGGCAAATAGATTGTGATATTCATTTCCAATTAAAGTTCTTTTGCAAAGATCAATGAAGCACATTTTCACAAATTGAATCACACTAAACTAGTAAACAAAATTTTCCTATCCCTGTTGATGCAAATTATTATTTCCTTAACATATAAAATCCCATCACACTATTAATTATAAGATGCAAGTGCTAGGAAAGATCAAATATTCATTTACCGTATGTTTGTGTTTTACTTCCAGTTTTATAAGAAAGGTAAGGAACATTAACTATTTGTAGGAAGGCTGTGTAGGAATAATTTTCTAAACTTGATTCTTTTTGGTCTTTGATCTATAAGCATTTTTTCTGTTTACTAAATAACATGCTTATCCTAATGATTAAAAGGTCTGATCTTTGGTAAATTAGAAAAGAATCCGTCGTAGAGTACCCTTTAATTAATGAATGCACAATATACACTTACATCAGAAACAATGGGGTCTGTGGGAAAAGGAAAATAGCTTAGGACTTTGCCTTTTGAATCACTGAGTTGCTTCAGAAAAATTAAAATGTTAATTTAGCAATCTTAAATGTCACTAATTTATTCAAAGAATGCACAAATGTTATGATACCCATTTTCAAAGACCTTATCACCTTTCACCCTCCCCTTAATATTTCTTTCAAAGTATAATTTTGAAGACATAGTACAGATCTGCATAGTTTTCAAAGTTTTTAATGTTTCAGTAATTGGTTCAGGCTAACTGAGACGGAGCCATCTCTGAAGCAAAGGGTAAGGTTTGAAAATGGACTTCTATTTTCAAACAACAAACAAGGGACATTTGGTGGATATCCACATGCAAGAGTTCCCCTTTGAGAAGATTCTAGAACCTAAGGATACTTTTCACACCACTGTCTACTACTTCAAAAGATGTTTTCCAGTAGCTCATGGAGTGAACTGTATTTTATGAACATTTCTAGCATGAAGAAGGGCTTATCAAGTAATACTCCCAAGCTGAGCAGCATTATGGTAATTTGACAAGCCTTGTCTGTGTGGTCTCTCCAAAGAGGTCCAGCCTACAGGAAAAAAAAATTTTTTTTAATGTTAAGGAAAAACATAAAGAAAAATTCTTCTTTGATGTTTCCCTCTCCTTTCTTTTCTCTGCTAACTCCACCCTTCTCTTCAGTGGCTCATCTTCTATCCAAATCACTTTCGGATTTTATAGGACAATAATTTAAAGGGAAAAATACTGTATTTGTTAAGCTCATCTTGTAAATAAAGGGTTAAACATGTACACACATGCGTCCATGCTGCATATGACCAACTTGTATTACCATCATTTGAAAAGAAATGAAATGAAGTAGTAGGAAGCTCGTAATTCCAGAATAAAAGACATTTCTTTGCATTGAATAAATATAGCTTCACAGAACTCACTAGATAAACTTATTTTTCTCATTTTGTCACACACTGCTGACCCTTGTCGTAAATGAACATAAGCCTGCAGTCTACCTTTTGAGAACTATACCAAATGCTTTCTTTCAACATATTGTACTAGTTGGAAAGGATATAAATAACATTTCAAATGTAAGGCATCTTCTAGTTATTAGGGATCTTATTAAAAATGTACATGCTGGTTTGGTAGCTCTGAGTAGGGTCTGAGATTATGCATTTCTAACAAGCTACCATGTGATCCTGATTTTGCTGATCTGGGGGACACACTGAGTATCAAAGAACAGAATTATTTTCCCCAAGTGTTAATAGCTCACCTGTAAGGGATTATACTTTCTAGTATCCTTTCTAGAACTTTTATAGTAGGGGAGAGGAGAATTTTATAGTGAAAAATCCTTAAAGACGCAAAGAAATTAACCTGTAAAGATGATGTTATCAGGACATCATTTTAGGGGATGTTAATCAAACATAATTCATTTACAAGTTATTTTGTCCAGGAGTCAAATCATGCCACATTCAGTACTGTTACTCTTATTCTACTTGGAAAACATTCTCATCAACATGTGTTTCTGATTGATGCTTTCTTCAGTTACTCCCAGACAATTCCCTATTATTGATCAGTTTCCTTTGACATGTGTTCTAGTCACAAATAAAAGGCAGCATTGATGTGAAGCCCAATTTTTTTCTCTTATTAGCATACTGAGACAAAAAGCAGGAAGAGAAATGGAGTTATTAATTTTAAAGGGATGATAATAACTTCCACTTTGCAGTATTTTGTAATTTCCAATGTCCTCGCAGCAGTTAAGCTGCCCTCCATGAGCCTGAGGATGATGCGTGTTTCTCCAAAAGCAGTCTTAGCATTCAAGTCCAGAGCTTGGCAGTTGGTAAGTGCATTGGGTTGAATAGTGGCCTCTCCCCAAAAGATGCTAAGCTCCTAGCACCTGTGAGCGTGATCTTATTTGGGAAAGGGGTCTTTGCATGTGTAACTAATTTAAGGATCTAGCGATGAGAGCAGCCTGGATTGCACAGGTGAGCCCTAATTCAATAACAAGAGTCTTTATAAGAGACAAGTGGCGCCAAGAGGGAACAGAGGAGGAAGCAACATGAAGATGGAGACGGAGAGTGGAGTGAGGCAGTCACCACTGATGGAAGAGGCTAGGAATACAGTCTCTTTCAGAGCCTCTGGAGGAAGAGCAACCCAGCTGACACCTGCATTCTGACACTGGGACTCCAGAACTGTGAGAGAATCAATTTCTGTTGTTTTAAGTCACTAAGTTTGTGGTGATTTGGTTTAGTAGCCACAGATAACTAACATAGTAAGCAAAAAGGCAAATATTCATGAGTTTGTTACCGAGTCCATGCTCGTTCTGTTCGCCGCCCAGCAGGCTGATAAATCGGCAGACAAGGTGTTGAGGAAAGGAATGGTGACTTTTTTCGGAAAGCGGGCAGACCGAGAAGATGGCAAATTAATGTCTTGAAGAACCATCTTCCCCGAGTCAGAATTCAGTCTCCTTTTATACTAAAAAGGGGAGGGGGTATGGTTGTTGCAAATTTCTTGGTGTAGGAATTCTTTATTCTTGTAGCTGTCCACGTGGGCCAGGACATGGTGCCCCTGTAAAATCTCTAACAAAACAAGTGTTACTTTCTATTCTGCTGCTTGTTGTCTCCATATAAGTGCAAAAGTGTTAATATCCTTAACGATCAGCTTCTTGGGAATAGGCTTCCCTATGTATTTCAGGCTAAAGGCAATATTCGTTTACAAAAGGTACAGAACTAGCCAAGACTAAGCCTAGAAAACAGGGCACAAGGTCAAAGCCAAAGAAACAGATCTGATACGGAGTCAGATTTGTTCTTTCCCCTTATGGAATGACTGAGTAACTGAAGGACAACAGGTAGTAGAAATATCTTTACTCTTAAGCATAAGGAAGGGGAGGTACAGAGTGGTGAAGTAACTTGCCTAAGTGTTCTCAGCTGAGCGTGATAAAAGATCTCAAGCATCCTATCATTTCCATTTACTTACGTTGGTGGGCTAAGACTTAAAACATTTAACTAGTTGTCAAGCTGTTATAACTTTCCACAGAAGACAAAATGTTAGGTGAAAATACGGATATTGGATAACAATAAGATCATGAATATCTTTCTCTGGAATAAGATTAACATTTGTATAAATACCTTTGTGACATCTAGTTTCTAAAAGTTTAAGAATTATAAAATGCTCGTATCATAATCCAACTAGATCATGTTTGTGAGACATCAGTGGTCCTGATCATTTCGGTTAAATAGCTAGTTATTACAATGACATGATTTTTAAAAAAGGAAGCAGTTAAGAATAAAAGTTAAGCAGGCATTTTCTCCTGGAAGATAGACATGGGTTTGAATTGCGGTTCTGCCGTCCAGGGACAGTGAGACCTTAGCCAAATTATTAACCTCTCTGTCCCTCGGTTTCCCAGGGATACAAATTGTATTTTCTTTAAGAAATGTGAGGATTAAATGAGACAGAAGTTTAAGGTCCAGATCACAGACCTTGACACGTTGCGTCATTACTGTGTGGTAACAGGTGCACAGTAGGAGTTCAGTCAGTATTTGTTGAATGTATTTACTCAAGCCTGCAGTTGGATTAAAGTAATAAGATATTTTAACTGTCTTAATTGCTTAAGCAGTCTCATAGCAGTCTCATAGTCTCAAAGTTCGATTCAAACTATGAACTTAGCTATATGAAGTCATCTAGATATCAAATAAATTCTACTTTCTTTATTTTTCACATTGTCTCATGAGTCATGAGACTTTGAAAGATCTGCTACTGGGAGAGCCTGCATTTCCTCAAGAGTAAGAAGGTAAAATATAGTGTAGGCTCCTTCCATTTTTTTTTTTTTTCAAATGTTCATTCCTCTGAAATTGATTTCTCCTTCCTGATTGAAATGTCTGGAATTTGTCAGCCTGCAGGGGACTTTGCAAAAGGCTTATCTGGTTAATCAGTCACTTGTCTGACTGATACTAGAGCATCAGCAGAGTGGGGGTTATAGATCACGGAATGAATGATCTGACAGTGAATTAACTCGATGTCATCTATGAGCAGGTTCCTGGAGACTGTGGTAGGAGCAGGAGAAGCTATTTGTCTATGTTAAAGTCAGTTTTATTTTGAACTCATGTATGTTAGTCCATGAGTAATTGATAATATAAAGGATTCCTTAATAAAATTTTGGTTGAAGGGTATCATGTTGAATCCCAGCACACTCTGAACCCCCAAGTTCCAGTTATCTTGCATGAACTTACTGAAAGCTGGGAATTACATATTTGAGCTGTTCAGTTAAACATATTTTTTTCTCACTGATTTATTATAAGCATTCTTTTTTTTGAAGTATAGTTGATTTACAATATTAGTATCAAGGGTACAGCATAGTGATTCAGTATTTTTACAGTTTATACTCCATTAAAATTTATTATAAAATAATGTCTATAATTCCTTGTGCCATACAATGTATTCTTGTTGCTTCTGTATTTCATACATAGTAGTTTGTATCTATTAATCCCTTACCCCTAACTTGCCCCTCCCCACCGGTAACCACTAGTTTGTTCTCTACATATGTGAGTCTGTTTCTGTTTTGCTATTATATTTGTTTTATTTTTTAGATTCCACATTCAAGTGATATGATATAGCATTTTCTTTCTCTGATTTATTTCACTAAGCATAATACTTTCTAGGTCCATCCACATTGCTGCAAATGAAAGAATTTAATTTTTTATGGCTGAGTAATATTCCATTGTACATATATACCACAACTTTATCCATTAATTACTAATGTACAGTTAGGTTGCTTTCATAACTTGGCTATTGCAAATAGTGCTGCTGTGAATATTGAGGTGCATGTATCAAGTCACTGCTACTGATTTTTTCTGAATGTATACCCAGTAGTGGAATTGCTGAATGATATGGTAGTTTTATTTTTAGTTTTTTGAGGAAATGCCATACTGTTTTCCATAGTGACTGCACCAATTTACATTCCCACCTACAGTGTACAAGGTTTCCCTTTTCTTCACATCCTCATCAATGTTTATTTGTAGACTTTTTGATGATAGCCATTTTGACAGGTGTGACATATCTTATTTTCAGTGTTTTGATTTGCATTTCTCTAATAATTAGCAATGAAGAGCATCTTTTAATGTGCCTGTTAGCCATCTGTATATCTTCTTTGGGAAGAATGTCTATTCAACTCTTTTGCTTATTTTTTGACAGTGTGTTTTGTTTGGTTTTGTTTTTGATACTGGTTTGTGTGTGCTGTTTATATATTTTAGATGTTAACCCCTTTTTGATTGCATCATTTGCAAATATTTTATCTCACTGCATAGGTTGTCTTTTTGTTTTGTTGATGGTCTCCTTTGTTGTGCAAAAGCTTTTAAGTTTAATTAGGTCCCACCTGTTTATTTTTGCTTTTATTTCTTTTGCCGTAGGAGGTAAATTGTAGCAATTTTTTTTGATCTGTGTCAAAGAGTATTCTCTCTATGATCTCTTCTAGAAGTTTCATGGTTTCAGGTCTTACATTTAGATCTTTAAACCATTTTAAGTTTATTGTTGTGTGTAGTTTGAGGAAATGTTCTAATCTCATTGTTTTACACGTAGCTTTCCAGTTTTCCCAGAGCCACTTACTGAAGTGACTGCCTTTTCTCCATTGTGTATTCTTGCCTCATTTGTTTTAGGTTAATTTGACCATAGGTGCATGGGTTTATTTCTGGGTTATTCTGTTCCATTGAGCTATGTGTCTGTTTTTGTACCAATACCATGCTCTTTTGATTACTGTAGCACAGTCTGAAGTCTAGGAGGGTGATTCCTTCAGCTTTTTTTTTTCTTTCACGATTGCTTTGACAATTTGGGGTCTTTTGTGGTTCCATACAAATATTAAGATTATTTGTCCTAGTTCTATGAAAAATGTCATTAGTATTTTGATAAGAATTGCATTACATTTGTAGATTGCTTTGGGTAGTATGGACATTTTAACAATATTCCAATTCAAGAACGTGAGGCATCTTTCCATTTCTTTGTATCATCTTCAGTTTCCTTCATCAATATTTTATAATTTTCAGAGCATAGGTCTTCTTTCAGTAAACTTATTCCTAGGTATTTTATTCTTTTTGGTAGGACTTTAAATAGGATTTTTTTTTTTAACCTTCTCTTTCTGATAGTCTATTATTAGTGTATAGAAAAGCAGTAGATTTTTATAGGTTAATTTTGTACCCTGAAACTTTACTGAATTCATTCACTAGTTCTAATACTTTTTGGATGAAGGGTTTTCTATATAAAGTATCATGTCATCTGCAAATAGTTATAATTATTTCATGCCGTTTAGGTGCCTTATTTCTTTTTCTTGTCTGATTTTTGTAGCTAGGACTTCTGATACTGTATTAATACATTGGAAGTGGCAAGAGAGGGGATCCTTGTCCTGTGCCTGAATTTAAAAGCTTTTAGCTTTTCCCCTTTGAGTATGATGTTAGTATGAGTTTGTCATAAACAGATTTTACTATGTTGAGACTGAGTATGATGTTAGCTATGAGTTTGTCATAAACACATTTTTACTGGATTGAGATATGTTCCCTCTACACCCACTTTGAGAGTTTTTATCATGAACAGAAGTTGAGTTTTATCAAATTTTTTCTGCATCTACTGCATTTTACTGCATCATGTGATTTTTATCCTTCTTTTTGTTAATGTGGTTTATCACAATGATTAACTTAACAAATACTGAGCCATACTTGCATCCCTGTGATACATTCAACTTGATCATGCTGTGTGATCCTTTTAATATATTGTTGGTTTTGTTTTGCTAAGATTTTGTTGAGGAATTTTGCATCTGTATTAATCAAATATCCTGTTATTTTCCCTTTTTTGTAGTCTTTGTCTGATTTTGGAATCAGGGTAATAATGGCTTCAGAATGAATAATATGTATGTTTAAATCTGATATCTCAGATTATATTTTAAAATCTATTTCATCAAAATCAAAAATCAAAAATTCACATAGTAAGGAATGAGTCTATATTAATCAAAATTTTCCACTTCTCTTTTGATGTTATAATTATTTAAATTTACTTTTGGTTTGTATCTTCTATTATAGCTTCTAACTTTGTGAATGCTCCAATTCATGCAATAATAGCAATAGTAGAAGTTAACATTCACTAGCAAGTTACTAGGTTCCAAGCATTGGTGAAAGTACTTTATATATCCTTTCCAGTGTACTCTGTGTGTGTGTGTGTGTGTGTGTGTGTGTTAAGTTTGAAGGACTATTCAGGAAGCTAGCCTAAATTCTTCATTATGCAGATAAGAAAACCAAAGCACAAAGAAGCTAAGTTACCCAGCCAAGGACAAGAGATGGTTAGAAATGTATCATTGAAGCATCACATCTCCATGACAAAAAGAACAATAGCAAATCTGTGATGCAGAAACAAAGGTTTCTCCTTCCATTCTGTGAGAGGCAGAGCTGCTCAAAGAATAAAGCTGCCTTTGAAGCAGGGGATTGCTCCATTCTCCTATCAACTCTATGGGGTGCAGAGTATGATATGATGGGGTCAACATAGCAGAAAAAAAAGTGAAACTCTAAAATTATTTACAGCTCTTTGCTGCCAATCCTTAAAAGAATCATTATTGTATTTTACATATATTTCTAACTTGTCTTTGTTGGCTTTTCATTGATATTTTGGAAAATCAGTTTAAACTTCAATAGTCTTCATTTAGTCTTCTGATTAAATCAAACAACAATATATTAGAATCAAACAGCAGTATTTTCTGTGCTGAGAAAGCAGCAATTCAAGAAGTGGGGAAAAAATGCAAATTGAAATTAATCGATGCTTGTATATAGTACTTCATAGAATTTCTAAAACCCACTCAGATTTGAATGGTGAGGAGGAGAAATTTTTTTAAGTTTCCAGAAGAGACAGTCGAATATTTGACCTGCTGTGCATGGAAGGTTAAAAAAAACTACTTAGAAAAAGATTGAAACGGAAGTTTCAGATGGTGGCATTTTTGTCCTGTTCCTACTAAAGCCCTCCCTTCAGGTAGGATTTTCTTCAAGTACTTTCCCTAGAGAATATAAATCAATGCAACACTGCCCAGTAATGCTGTCCTAACCTGGTAAAGTATCATAAGACTATAAAAGACTGCTTTTAGCAAAGGTCCCAACTTTGCCCCCTACATCATCAATGAAATGTCAACTTGAAAGTCCAGGTATGTTGGGGCCAACAGAGAGAAAAGGAAAGGAAGATAGATGAAAGAGGCCAGAAAGTGGACAATTTAAAATGAAAAGTTTATGGGACAAGCACAACTAGATCTCCTAGCTCTATGGGAGTAGAGTTGAAGGTAAATTAGAAACGCGGAAATATTACAAGAATATGAAAGGGCACTGCCTTATGTTGCATTCCCCAGGAAATGCTCTGATACGGAGGTTAATTGAAAAGTGCTCTTGGGAGCACCTATAAAAGAACGAGAGATACATAATTGGGCAAATGCGGAAGTTGTAATGCATTGGCAAAGATGCCTCAGTCAGTCCTATAGGAAGCCCTGCATCTGGGATGGCCCTTCAGAGTTATCACAAATCAAAGCAAGGGGTTGGGAACTTTGACCCCTGTATCAATCCGTCATTCTGTGCTGACTAGCCTAAGAAGGGGCAAAATCGTGAGCCAAGCATCTTCCTTTAGCTAAAGGCTATGCCTGGACCTGCACCCAGCTGTGGACCATAAGACAACACTCTCAAAAACCTGGGGGAATGAGTGTGTTGGCCCTGAATGGGGGATGTGGGTAAGATCACAGCATTCACTAGGGCTCCACCCTGTGCTTCTCATATCTGGTGCTTCATATAGTAAAGTGACCATATCTGAGAACGGCACTTCAGAGGTTCCAGTTGGTCTCTTTCCTGGAGGAACTTTAAAGACAAAGGGTCTGTGAAACAGAGGACAGCTTCTACCAGTGTAATTGTTCCTAATGCTGTAGCTGATAATCATTTATTCTCTTTACCACCATGCTATATTTCCATCACCTTTGGTTCATGTCTCTGTAGGTCTGGTAGGGTGACCCAGACCCTCATTCATGGTAGGTCTGAGCACCTAGTCACCATGCCCTTTTCAGGATGCAGTAGTTTTGCTTGTTTATTTACTATCAAAATTGGCCAAGGGAAAAACCATGGAACGCCACAGTATACCACTTGGGTCCCAAACATACTTTTTGCTGATCCCCGTGCATAACAGAGCCCGACCTCTTCCTGATCATCAGTGTCAATTACTTCAGCCAGGGTGGTGACTCCTCTGATTAACGTCCTGCACTCTTGGAAGAAGGAGAATGAAGTGATCACATAACAGTCATAGCTTATAAAGTTTAATGGGACTCTGAGTGTACCCCCCTGGTTGAAGGGTTTTCCCCTGAGAGCTGCATCTCTACTGCTTAAAGTTGCAGACATAGAAAGCAAAATTTCCACAATATGTCCCTGGGAGTAACATTCTTTCCTGTTCATACAGATTATCCTCCAAGCTGGCCTTTCAGCTGCAGTTTCAAAGGTCCATTCCATAAATCTTAGGCAGACAACTTTGGCATGCTTGAGTATTTGATAGGACCTATGGATCCTATTATCCTGTGCCTGTTTTCAAACTTGATTGTCTATTTAAAAAAGTCTCTGGGTCTAAGATTATTTGGGGTTCTTCTATGTTATTTGAACAAACACTCTATTAGCCCTCTGATAGTAGAGCTAGCCAGAGCCTTGTGGGCAGAAGAGGCAAACCCATAGCAGGAAAGTATATCCATGCTAGTCAAGAATCAATACTACCTTTCAAGGGTACAAAGTGTCTAACAAAAACATTTGTTGCAATGTAGGTTTATGGGATTCTTTGAGGGATTTTTCCATATTAAAGACAATATTAGTTTCTTTTAATGGCAAGTTGTACATTCAGAGTGACAGTAGCTAGATCAGCATTTGGGAATGGAATCCCAAGATGTTTGGTTCACACATGGGTACATCTCTGACACCTTGGCTGCTGGGGTTCTTGATGACAGATACTGGCTGATGTCAAATGGCCAGTTCAATATATCTGTTTAGTTTTTTTGTGACTCTTTGATTACTATCAGTATATACATAGAGTATCTACTGATGCTCTCCTGGAGGTATTATCATGTGATTTAAAGTTGATGCTGTATGCTTACTCCCTAAGTCTGTCTACAATATCTTCTCCATTCCTTTATCCCCAGCCTCCTAGTCTTTCTCCTTCCAGGCCTTTGACCAACCAATGAAGATATTTGCCACTGCCGGAGTCTTTGTGTATTCTTACCTCAGGCTGCTTTTTTTTCTACATAAAGTAGATAATTGGGTTCACTACCTGAATCTCTGCCCACTGGGACGATTTCCCTTTACCACTGACTTTCAGAACCACCCCTAATGGGGCTAAATCAGTAGTCCGTTTTCAGTTTGCACCGACACGCTGATCTGGCTGATGAGTAAATCAAGCTTACCCTGTTATGTTTTTTGTTACTTATTTCAAAGGGACCCCCATGTGCACATAGGTGTAAGCTAAAGAAGAGGTGCTGGCGCAGTAGTGGATTGTCTGGGCCATTCCTGCAACTCCCTTGTGTTCACCTAAGTCTTCTCATCTCCTAAGTGATCATGTGTTTACTTTAGTCAATAGGTCTTGAATCAAGCATTGACCCAGCTCTGGTAACTCAGGTCAAGGAATTTGACTCTTTGTCAGTACAGCTGAATTCAGCCTCCTGATCACACATACATGATTTGTTTAGATTATCTAGACTGAGCAATTCTCTTGTTGGCTGCATGTCTGTCTAACTTGTACCTCCAATCTCTGTGCTAGTCACTATCTCCGTAGTGCTCTGCATGTTGAGCCACTTTGGCTACCACTCTAATAGTCTCACTCTTTAACTACTGTATTTTTTTCCTAGAAAAATATACTGCAATCATATCCATTAAGATTAAAAATAAGAGGGAATGTTTATGACTAATCTAAAAAGATTAATGTTAGTCTTTACTGCTGGCAAGTTATTGATACCTATGAGATGTACAAATTCTCCTCTATTGCTGAATAAATCTCCTAGGTTGCCTCATTTCTTTCAATAAGGCTGAACACTGACAAGTATAAAGAGACAAAGATTGAAGCAATGCAGAACCTGCCTGCAAGTTCTTGACCCAAGTTCCCCACTTCTGAAAGAACAACCTTACAGTATTTGGGCCCCATTAGAACTTGTAAGAAATCAGTGTTGATCCCATCTGTATAAATCCTTGGGGTTTGCTAAGATTACTCTTGTGTCTAAACGATTTTTTTCCCTTTTATAGTAAAGTTTTCTCACTCCAAATGGGTAAAAAAAACCCACCATGGGCAAAAAAAAAGTTTGTAAAGTTTATTTAAAAATATATAAATATGTGTGTGTGTGTGTGTATATATATATATACACACACACACACACACACACACACACACACCCCATATTCATCAACTTATTAAGAAATCAGTTCCTAAAATCTTAACCCTGAGTAAGCCACTTGACCCCTTTTGGACACTGTTTCCTCATCTACCAATGAGAGAATTAAAAAATATGACTTTGAAGACCTCCACAAGTATGTTTTGCTATTTTCTATACAGATAGCAGGCACATGGATGGCTGTCTCTGATTCACAATTGCAGAAAAGTCATTCTGTGTAATGGTAATCATGTCCTATTACATTTCAGATTAATTTAGGAATACCTTTTAGGGAATGTTTTCTGGCTCTTCTAAAACTAGTTCTATCATTCTGGTATTCTAGGGAAAACAAAATACAATGTATCGTCTACAGATATTTTCATCAAGGAAGTGCATAGCTACAGAGAGTGATCCAGTACTGGTTCTGACTGCCTCATGAGAATAGATTTTATTTATGCATGTATATTCATGCATATATATTTATATGCACTTCTCTTCTAAATTCTGTATTCAGTGATGTTACACTGGTGGCTTGATTTGGGCCATGGTGGGAGTATTTAAACTTCCGAAATCAGCAAACACTGTAATCCAAGGCTTCTTTTTTTCTTCTTTTTCTTTTCTTTATTTTTAAGCTGAGTACTAACCATTTCTACCCGAAAACAAGAAGATGAAACTAGGTGACTAAAATATTACTCCAGGCCCTAAGGTAAGTCTTCTTTCAAGACAAGAACTTGAATTCTTTCCAGAAATTAAAAGATTATTTTTTCCAAAAGAACATGACTAGTGCTAGGGATAGTGAGGTTTTTATCTAAACTACTGCGGATAGGATACTTGAATATTTTTAATAGTTTAAAGTTAACATCCCTTTACCATAAGCATATACAGGTGAAACCCAAAGTTACTCTATTTGTAAGCAGTTCATTTCAGCTGTGTAGTCTAAAATGGGAGGCTACAGTGTTGAAGATTTTTTTCCTTTTTTTTAATTGATCAGTTTACAATGTTGTGTCAATTTCTGGTGTACAGCACAAGGCTTTAGTCATACATGAATATACATATATTCGTTTTCATATTCTTTTTCACCATAAGCTACTACAAGATATTGAATGTAGTTCCCTGTGCTATACAGTATAAATTTGTTTATTAGTGTTGAAGATTATGATTAAATTAATAGGTGTAGTATCAGTCAAAATGGATTCTATCTTTTGCAACCTCCAAGAAAAAATTTTCTCCACTAGAATTCCTATAGTTAAGAGATTAGATTACATTGGTTCTACTTTTGGTTCTCTCTCTCCTCTTGTTTCTGTCGTTATCAACTTAAATTCTAATTGAGGATTGACAGGGGTAGAATGAAAAGGCAAATCTCAGTTCTGTCAGTTTTTTTCTATTTGTAATGGGTTTATGAAATGATTTGGTAGAAATAAAGTAAAAATCTTTTGAAGTATGCCTAATTATCAGAAATCCCAACTATTATTCTCCTATACCCCCAGTCACAGTACACAATATTGACACTAAAGAGTAGTAGTAGTAGTTGTTATTTTCAATTGTAATAATTACCTGAACCATGCTTTTTGACACTTGATAATACCCAAATCGAGAGCTTTGCTAATGCTGCTTAATATTGTCTTCATTTTTTGACATTTACAAATGTTTACGCCAACAGAACATTTTTGATACTTTATAGGTATCCAACCACAGCAACCAGAAGTTATAAGTAAAAACTAAGAAATCAATTAATGCCCAATCAAATGAAGCTATGACGATGGCTTCTCAGAGGATTGGATTTGGTAAGGTACTATTTAGAGGTTGGTTACCTTCTTTACTAAGCAACTGCCAAAAATTTGGGTTAGTGAAGAGGTGAGTGACTTGCCTTTTTTGGGCTAAATAATGAAGGAGGGCTACTGCTCCTGCATCACAGAAAACTGAAAAGCCAGTTAACCAAAAACAGTTTTTGGTTATAAAAGTATATATTTATTATTCACTCCTCAAATGTCTCTTGTTGGCCTATAATGAAAGACACTAGATAAAAATGACAGTAAAGCAAAAATTGCTGAGATAACTAATCTTAAATGTGTTATGAAGTAAGTAGGACTTGGGCTTGATAAGCGTAATAAGCCTGTCTTAGTTGATTACTTCAAAATAATGTAATTTAATTTTACCTCACCATTTAATTTCCAAGACAGTCAAATTCTAGGGAATGTCTGAAAAGCAGTTGTTGTAAGAGATCTTCTTAGGGCTTCAACATCTCTATTTTAGCCAAAAAAACAAATACAAAACACTTTTCAGTTTGTAGGATAGAATAATATGCTTATTTCTTGCCTGCATCTAACTTAACTATCATTTCATGCAAAATAAATTCCTCAGTATGGATTCCTCCCTTTTAAGAGCTGATATTCCATTATTAAAAAAAAAAAAAAAAAAAACCTTAGCTTTTTTGAAACGACTTCACTGAGATCTGATTGACATAGAAAAAGCCGTAGAGGGGAGGCTATAGCTCAGTGGTAGACTGCATGCTCAGTATCCTGGGTTCAATCCCCAGTGCCTCTTTTTAAAAATAAAATAAATAAACCTAATTACTGCCTCCAAAAATAAATGAATAAAATATTTTAAAAATGTAGGTATTTAATACAATTTGATGAATTTGGAGTTAAATATGTTATCTGTAAAGCAATGACCACAATATGTACTGTAAACATATCTATCATCTCCAGAACTCTCTTCCTGCCCTTTTTTTTGTGATAAGAACATTTAATATAAGATTCTACCCCCTTAAAAATTTTTAAGTATACAATACAGTACTGTTTAACTGTAGGCACTGTGTTATACATTAGATCTCTAGTGCTTATTCATCTTGATTAACTGAAACTTTGTACCTTGGCCTCCCTGTGTTCTCTTCCCCCCAGCTCCTGGCAATGACTATCCTACTCTGATTCTGAGTTGGACTATTTTAGATTCCTCATAAATGGTATCATATAGTAGTTATCCTTCTGTGTCTGCCTTATTTTACTCTCTATGACATCCTCCAGCTTGGCAGGATTTTCTATTTTTAGGCTGAATAATATTTCATTGTGTGTCTATATTACATTTTTTTTATCCATTTATACATCAATAGGCATTTAATTGCTTCCATGTCTTGGCTATTGTGAATAATGCTGCAACAAATATGGAAGTGCAGATAACATCTTTGAGATCTTGATTTTAATTATTTTGTATATAGATTTAGAAGTAGGATTTCTAGATCATAACGGTATTTCTATTTATTTCCTTAAGAAACCTCCATAATGTTTTTTCATAGTGGTTATACCATTACATTCCCACAATCAGTATGCAAGTGTTCCCTTTTCTCCGTATTGTAGCCAAAACTCATCTTTTGATTTTTTTGACGTTAGCTATCCTAATAGTTGTGAGGTGATAACACCATTGTGTTTATTTGCATTTTCCTGTAAATGAGTAATGTTAAGATATTTTGTTAATGTACATTTAACTCCATGAGGTAGGCAGAATTTTAAAATGATGCACAACATTACTTACCCTCTTTAATTCTCTCCCCTGAAATATGTGCAGAACTCACGATTGTGATAACAAAATCAAGGGATTGATATTGGATGTTACATGGCAAAATGAATATGTACATACAACTTAGTTTATCTATCAGTTGACATTGAGTTAGTCTAAAAGGAGATTATCTGGGTTGGCCTGATCTAATCACATGAGATCTTTACATCTGAGTCTAAATGTGAGAGGCAGGGGAAGTCAAAACCAAAATAGCTGGCCTTGAAAGAGCAAATGCCATGTTGCAGAGAAGGCCAAGTGGCAGGCAACAGTGAGTGGTCTCTAGGAGCTGAGAACAGCCTCAGTCGTACAACTACAGGGAACAGAATTCTGCCAACAATTTGAAAGAGCTCGGGAGCGGACTCCAAGCCTTAGATTGGACTGCAGCCTTGGCCAAAACCTTAATTGCAACCAAGTGCAAACGTAAGCAAAGTATCCATCCACGCCATGCTTGACTCCTGACTGATAGAAACTGTGAGATAATTAACATTGTTACTTGAAACAGCTAACCTTGTGGTGATTTGTTAAACAGTAATAGAAAACTAATACATTATATATACAGAGTAGGGAAGATTGGAGAAAAAACAAGAAGGCAAGAGAGTAAAAAACATGTGTAGGAGCTAGTCACTCATGGGCATCTTCCGTCCAGGTACCTGTTCCTTAACTTTTCTTGAAGGCAGATCCACATTCTTCATTCTTCTGCTCCAGTCTCGTACTCTTCACTCCCAGTATATGGGAAGGCTACACGCTCACACATCCTTTCTACATACATTTCACACATAACTTTTGCCCCAGTATCATCCATTTTGACATCAAGAGCTTTTAAACTCATAGTTAACACAATTTCTAGAGGGAAGAACATACATTTAAGAATTTAAGAAATTATAAATGAAACTGAACACAATAAAATACAGCAAATGGTTTCCAAATAGATGTGAAATGTTGTAACATTTTTAGAATATGAGTATTTCAGTTTTCCCTGATTGCTGTGCACTGCCCCAGAGCATGATGGGCAATGAGGGAACTGCTCATCTGTCCTTGTTCTGGCAGCCCTGGTGTATGTTGCCTAGTTCTTCCTCCTGTTCCCTCCAAACCCACCCTTCTCTTCCTCATGGGGTCTTCAGTTACACATGAAAACAGTATTTCTTATCTGGTAACCAAACAAAATCAATCTAGCCAATGAGTCACTTTATTCAATATTAGCAATGAATAAG
The DNA here is from genome assembly GCF_036321535.1 of Camelus dromedarius. Classification (NCBI taxonomy): domain Eukaryota; kingdom Metazoa; phylum Chordata; class Mammalia; order Artiodactyla; family Camelidae; genus Camelus; species Camelus dromedarius. The sequence goes on along the minus strand of NC_087439.1, from coordinate 61,569,730 downwards.
GGATCACTAAGCATAACAGAGCCAGTAATATGAAGGAGAAATATCAAGACAATAAAACCTGTCCCTGGAGGACAGAGATCATTGAGAAAGAGAAGAGAAATCTTAAAATTCTAATTAATGCATTCAAAATGATTTTTGAATATATTATGTCCCCAAAATTGCATATTGTGACTAAGAGGGAACAATTAGGGAAAAAAATTTCCAAAGTGAAAACTATCATTGCTAAAATGAAAAAATCTAGATAGAAAGACAGGCAAGTATTTGTAAACATCCCAGAAAGCAAAAGGAAAAGAGAGTTGGAAAATAGTAGAAACATCAACTATTAATCCAAGAGGTCTGATACTCATTCAACAGCCGTACTAGAAAGAGAAGAAAATTTCCCACAATTAAAGGACTCAAGTCTTTAGATTCAAAGAGCTCAGTGAAAATCTAGCACAGTGATTAGATAACTGACACACAGAATTAACACTCAACTACAAATTTTTAAGGAGTCTGAAGAGAAGGAAATAGTCCTGACTTCTCATCAGCAACCCCAGATTCAGGGGTGGGGTGGGGAATGAACTGATTTTTCATGTTTTGAGAAAGAAAATAACTTTGAATCCAGATTTCTGTAGCCAACCAAAGTATTAATCTGAAGCGATGTCATGATAAACATACTTTCAGATATGGAATAAAGTTTACCCTCGATGTACTTTTTTTTCCTTAGCAATTTGCTTAGGAGTGTATTCTAGCAAAAGAACTTCCTCTTAACCAAGAAGAAGGAAATAAAATAACCAAAAAACAACTGTTTCATCTCAGAACATCAGTGGAGTGTTATTCTGGAATAACTGTTCGCAGACCAAGGGAACAAGATCCAAAGTCTTAAGTGCTCTGACAGCAAGGTCTCCAGGCCAAAAAGTGGAGTCAGTAGACTACTAGAAGATGTAACTAAAAGTCTCCTTTTTAAAATAGGGATATAATAAACAAAAAGGATGCAAAGGAAAAAGAAAATTAGAAACTCTGGGGGAAAAAACATTGCCTCCCCAAAATTGTAATCTAAATATAATATAAACTAAAATTTTAAATTGATGTATTTTTTTGAAATTCATTTGACCGTAATGCTAGAAACATCCTTTTTAAAATATTCTAGAGGTTGCAGCATCCTAAAGAGGGAATTCAGTCTAACTGACCTATTATTAAGCAATACTTACACCTTCACAGCATAGTTATAAAAACATAAATACTCTCAAGCATTATCAGGTTTTTTACCTAGCCCTTAAATAAAGCTGGGGGCACCATTTCAAGTCATAGAATTGGATGTAACTATTAACAATCCTGAAAATGTAAAAGGTTAGCTAGCCAAAAATGGAATTTGGGAAATAGGAAGATGGTTGAGTACAGGACAGAAATTTAAGGAAAGTATTTAGTATGTACATCTTACAAAATACTAAGTTTAAAGATATTGTCAAATATGCCATGATGTGAAATGTTAAGTTTAACAACTACCTTATTTAAAATGTTTAAGATACTGTCAAACATTAGGAGAACAAGAAAGGAGAAAAAGTTACCTACCAATTCCTCCTACCAGCAAGGAGGAATTAAATATTGCCTCAAGAAATGGGACTGTACACATTTTAACTGGAGTTCCTGAAGTAAGTGTAGAACTAAAAGCAGACACTGCCAAGAATCAGGCTTGTAGGGTAGAGGTGTCAGGAAGCTTCCCATCATAGATTCTTTTATATATTTGATTTTTCAGAAGCGTAAGTACTCTGGTAAAGCATAATTTTTAAAGCTTGATTGTATTGGATCATTAGGAACTAATAGAAAATGTTACATTTAAAAGCCAAAGTATAAAATATATAGCCAAACACTACAAATACATGTTTGTACAAATAAGGTATATTTAACAGGTTTTTCCCAGCTTTATTCAGATATTATTGACATACAACAAATGTAAGTTTAAGGTATACAACATGATGATTTAATATATGTATACATTGTTAAATGATTGCCACAATAATGTTAATTCACACCTCCATCTCCTCACATAATTACCATTTTTTGTTGTTGGTGGTGACGGTGGTAACATTTAAGACCCACTCTTGCAACAACTTTCAAGTATATAATACAATACTGTCAATTACAGTCACCATGCTATAATGAGACCCCCAGAACCTATACATCTTATAGCCAGAACTCTGTATTCTCTGGTTAAGATTTCCCCATACACCAAATCCTCCAGGCCCTGGCAACCAGCATTCTACTCTCTATTTCTATGAGTTGGTTTTTTCAGATTCTACATGTAAGTGAGAACATACAATATTTATTTTCTCTGTCTCACTTATTTCATTTAGTGCCGTCAGGGTTCATTCATATTGTCATAAAAGCAGAGTTTTTTTATGGTTAAATAATATTTCATTGTGTATATATACACAACATGTCTTTTTAACCCACTTATCCATCAGTGGACACTTAAGTTATTTCTTACGTCTTGGTTGTTGTAAATATTGCTGCAGTGAACATGGGGGTACAGTTATCTCTTTGAGATAGTGTTTCCATTTCCTTCAGATATACACCCAGAAGCAGAATGGCTGGATCAGGTGGTAGTTCCATACTGTTTTCCATAGCGGTACCAATTTGTATTCCCACCAACAGTGCACAAGGATTTTCTCTGCAGCCTCACCAACACTTGTTGTTTCTTATCTTTTCCATGAAAGCCATTCTAATGGGTGTGAGGTGACATCTCATTGTGGTTTTGATTGGCATATTCCTGATAATTAGTGATGTTCAGCATCTTTTCATGAATCTGTTGGTAATTTGGAGGTCTTCTTTGGAAAAATATCTGTTCAGCTTCTCTGCCTGTTTTTAGTCAGCTTTTTTGTTGTTACTGTTTGCTATTGAATTGTATTAACCCCATATCAGACAGATGATTTGACAGTATTTTCTCCCATTCTGTAGGTCGCCTTTTCATTTTGTGATTTTTTTCATTTGTTGTTCAGAAGCTTTTAAGTTTGATGTGGTCCCCCCTTGTTGATTTTTACTTTTGTTGTTCATGCTTTTGGTGTTATATCTGGGGAAAAAATCATTGCCAGAACCAATGTCAGGGAACTTTCCCCTTATGTTTTGTTTTAGTAGTTTTACAGTTTGGGGTCTTACATTTAAGTCTTCAAACCATTTTCAGTTACTTTGTGTGAGTGGTGTAAGAGAGGGGTCCAATTTCATTCTTTTTGCATATGAATATTTGGTTTTCTAAACACCGTTTTTTGAAGACCCTTTTTTTCCCCATTGAATATTCTTATCTCTCTTATCAAATATTAGTTGACCAAATATTTTTAGTTTTATTCTGGGCTCTTGGTTCCATTCCATTGATCTATGTATTTGTTTTTATACTAAAATTATACTGTTTTGATTACTGTAGCTTTGTAATAAAGTGTGAAATCAGGACGTGTCACACCTCTAGTTTTGTTCTTCTTTCTCAAGATTCCTTTAGCTAATCGAGGTCTGTTGTAGTTCCACGAGAATCTTAGGATTTTTTTCTATTTCTTTGAAAAGTGCCATGGGATTTTGTTAGGGATTGGATTGAATCTATAAATGGCTCTGGGTAGTATGGACATTTTAACCCTATGAATTCTTCTGATCCATGCATATATATCTTTCATTTATTCAGTTTCTTTCATCAATGTCTTATAATTTTTGATGTATGGATCTTTTACCTCCTTGGTTAAATTTATTTCTATGCATTTTATTATTTTTAATGCTATTGTACATGCAATTGTTTTCTTATTTCTTGGTCAGATACTTTAGTAAGTGTGTGGAAATACAACTGATTTTTGTATGTTGATTTTTGTAGACAAATGTTCTAAATGTCAGTAATTATACTGTTATCCCTAGTAGGTTATGGAACTAGCACACATTTAAGCCAACCAGATAAACTTATATACTATGAGGTATTAGATTTTAAAATAATTTAAAGCTCTTTCTATTTAAATCTAGTTTCTACTCCAGAACCACCTCTAAATTAATTCTCAAATTTCAAATAGACCATAACTGAAATAACTGAGTAACTCCCAATACAGTAAATAATTTTACTGAGCATAATTAACGAAATTGACCATCTGCCTTACTGAGCTTGAATAAGGGAGAATGAATGAGATAGAAAGAACCTGCTGAAAATAATGAGGTAAGAATATTCAGAATACAATTCTGAGTCTCAAATTCAACCATATGCAAATGGCTTGTGAAGAACAAATGTAATTTTGTTCTTTTACCTTCCGTTTTCACCATAGAACTTTTTTTTTTAATCCCATATACTTTTAGTAAAAGCACATTTATCAAGTATCATTTATTGAAAACACTGTTACATTCAAGAGAGTATCAGTGTGTATTGAAAAAAGAGATATATATAGATTCCATGCATTTGAATGACCTTTTAAAACCTGACTTTCTTGTGTAGAGGAGATAACACTTAATTTTAAGGTCTTCATTTAACTTTTAAAAATCAGAATGTCATAGGTTTGAAGTATTTGAAATAAAAACTGCCTTTCCTGTTGCTGTGGAAGCTTCAACTTGACTCTGCTTTTAAAGCTTTAAAAAAATGAAAAGACTTAGTTTGGGTGTAGACTTCCTTGCCTTTTTTATAAGTATGAATTACTTAAAGAAATTATCATTTTTACTACTGTAATACGAACTTCTGACAGGTTCTTTTGAAAATCTACTTTATTCAGTATGATTCTGTGCCTTTTTAAAATATTAACCAGAAAGCAGGGTCAATATTTTTAAAGATTAATGTTTTTCTTATTTTTAATCAATAATGGAGATCAAGATTAAACTTGAGTCTTTTTTTTAACATGATCTTATCTAAAGTACCATGCAAATAGTGGTTCATGTATGGTTTGTAACATGGGAATTTAATATAAGCCATTTCTATGGGCATGACTCTGTTCTTGCAGCTGAGTTACATACAAAGCTGGAACTACTGAAAATGTACTTGCAGTTTCAGACCAAACCATCCTGTGACATCACCCCTGTTAACAAAGAAGGAAATAGACACAGTCCTGAACCACCAGCTCCAGATGATCTTGCTCCTCATGTGATATAAATTATTTCTTTGTTCTAGTAACTGGGGTCTTAATTTATCCACATTTGATTAAGCTTTCCCCTTGAACCTCAGTTCAAGTGAATGAGTTATTTTTATTGGCAGTCATTTATTTATTGACCAATTTATCAACTTTTTATTATATGCCCATTCTCTATTCAAAGGCACGTGCTACTTTGTTAGTCTATCATGAAGAACAATAATTCTTACCTTAGTAAACTTTAAGTCTAATGGGAGAGTAAAGTAGTCTTATTTGACTACTGAATTCAGGATCCCAGTTCTGCTTCTAGAATCTAGTCTTTCTAATACTTCTAGGACTGTGTCCTAGAAGCCCCATCCTTTTACAGTTGAATTTAAACAGTGTTCTATTGAAGTTGACTTGCCATTTGCCTGCACTGAGGTCTGTTATCTGCTGTTGGTACCTGTCTTGATCACAAATGCAGACCCTATAAATATTTCTAATTTCTTGGATGTGATAGTTCCTATTCTGTCTGTCTTAGTGACAAACTGTTAAACCAGCTTCCATCAGACTCTCATCTCTTCCTTTGCCTCCTTTCTCTCTGTCTTTGCCTTAACTCTCTTTTTATCTCTTGCCTAGACAGTTTTCTCCTAAACAGTCTTCCTGTCTTGTTTCTTCCACTCCAGTGTATAATCTATCTGCTATATATTTTTAAAAAATTAATATAACTTGCTTCAAAAGTGCACAAATCCTAAGTATGTGTACTGTGAATTATTATAAGGTGAACATAACCCTGAAACCACTACTCAGATCCAGGAACAGAACATTACCAGCATCTCAAAAGCAACCCACAAGCCTTCCGCCAATCATCTTCTGCTCCCTCCTCCCCAGTGGGAACCATTATCCTGACCCCTTAGCCTTTTAGGGTTCAGGGAAAACTGGTAGCTTCAAGTTTCCCCCAGGATCCACAGATCCCAAAAACCAAGTTCCTCTACCAGATCTTGGGCCTCCCTACTGGGCTCCGATGGTCTTTTCAGTAGTTGACCCCTCTCATGGTAGAGGAACTCGCTTGAACTCTCTCCTAAGGTAATCCCATAGTGACTCCACACTCGTCCATAGCCCTTGGCCCTCTGGCCCTTCTAAAACATCATACATTAGTTTGGCCTATTACTGAAGGCAAACAAATAGAAGCACAGAGTGCATGTTGTGTTCCCAGCTTCTTATGTTCACCTTGACATCCAAGAAATTCATTTTTTTCTCTTCTTACATTAGCTGGAGTTCATTCAGTGCATTGCTCTGCCGGATTGTATTGTATGAGTTGTCCACACATTTTTTTATCCATTGTATTGTGGACTAACATTTGAGTTGTTTCCAGCTTAGCCTCTTACAAATAATGCTGCTATGAACATTCATGTACAAATTTTCAGTACACATGTGCACACACTTCTGTTGGGTTATGACTAGGTGTAAGATATTTTGTCATAGTATTTATATGTTCAACTTTAATAGCTGATGCCAAACAATTATCCAGAGTGGTTGTGCGAAATTTACTCCCATCAGGAATGTATGAGAAGTCCTTTCAAACACTTGGTCTTGTCAGTCTTTTCAACTTTAGTCATTCCAATGGGTGTGTAGTGGTTTCATTATGTTTTTAATTTTAATTTCTCTGATGACTAGTGTGGTTGAGCTATTTTTCAAATGTTCACTGACCATCTTGGCGTCTTTCTTTATGAAGAGTATCTGGCTAAAGTCTCTTATTATTCTTTTGGGTTTTGTAATGGTTTTAAATCATAGCCGCAAATCCTTTGACACGTCTTCTATTGGAGAGTGGGGTCTGTGTCCCTTCCTCTTGAATCTGTACAGGGTTGTGATTTCTTTAGTAATAGAATAGTAAGGAAGTAATGCTATGTGATTTCTGAGGCTGAGTCATAAAAGGCCATTCACCTTCCACATCATTCACTGGAGAACTTGATTTTAGAGCCCTGAACCACAAGATATGTTGCTCAATTACCCTGTAACTGTAGTCTTAAAGAGGCCATGTGTCAGCACTCCTGTCAAAAGCTAAACCCACTTTTTCAGCCATTCTCAACAGGGCACCAGATATGTGAGTGAAGCTGTTATGGACCCTCAAGTCTACCTCATTCTCCAGCTCAAACTTGCCTGGGGCTTACTGAGTTTCTTGGGTATATAATTTATATCTTCCAACAAATATGAGTAAATTTTGAATATTATTTCTTCAAATACTTTTTCTTCCTCATTCCTTTTTTCTTCTTTTCTTCTGGGATTCCAATTATATATATAGTGGGCCCTTTGATATCGTCTCACAGGTCTCTGAAGCTTTGATATTTCTAGGGGGCATCTTTTATCTCTCTGTTCTTCGATTGGATAGTTTTTATTGTTATCTCTTTGCATCTCTCCTCTGTTATCTCCATTTCTGCCTTTAAGCCCATCAAGTGAATTTTTATTTCAGATACTGCATTTTTTCAGTTCTAGAATTTTCTTTTCTACCTTAGAACTTCCCTGAGTGGATATGTCTTTTGTCATGTGAGAGAGATAAGAACTGTCTGACTCTCACCTTGAAGAAATGAAAAACTGAAAAGTTATACGTAGTTGGCTGGGTTGGAAGTGAGCTCCACATACACAAAGGCAGGAAATGGTTCATGTTCCTCTTGGTCTAGATGTTGTCTCCCTGAAAAGCTTTTTCATCTTAAGAGGGACTCTACCTAAGACAATCTCATGAAAGTCATGTAATTCCAATTTAGTAATGAACTTTGGGAAGCTCAGAGGCTGAAGGGGAAGTTGACAGCCGACAGGAGTAAAAGCAGTATCAAAACAATGGATCTGTAATAATCATTCTGACCCCAGCATGGGATCTCTTGAGAAATCTCCAAAGGAGACCCATAAAAGAAAGATATCCTCCTCTGAGCTCACCCTGGAGTTGCCCCAAAACTTCAGCTGCAAATAGTTGGAATAAGAAAAGAAATAGAATGAACCAGACACTCCTTCTCCACTACAAGCATCCAACCTGCTGCAGATCTGAGCTGGATGAGCGGAGAAGCATTAATTAGATCAGAGTAGGGGTTTTGATGCTATATGGGAATTAAGGACATGTGATGACTAGACTGGAATAGACATTATTGTAATCTAACAGTTAACAGAAAAGCTATGGAATTTTTTTTAATGTTTTCTTTTAAAGCTAAGGGGAAAAACGAATGCACAAAGCAAATCTGAGGTAACAAAGAAAGAAATAACAAGGTTGGTGTCAGCCTGTATGTATGTATATATAAATATGTATGTATTCCATTGCATTGTAGGATCCCTTCCTTCACTTTTATCAAATTATGTCCATATATTAAAGTTATCTATCAATCATATACCATCATATATTGATGCATACATATATATTTTATCTATATACATATGAAAACACTGAAATATTGACAGTGATGTATGATGAGATAATTTTGTTATCCATATTGTTTTGTTTTAGTTTTTCAGTTGTCTTCTACAATTAACATGTATTCTATTTACTTATTAAAAAAAAGCAATATGATTTCTTTTTAAATAGTATATGAGCTAATATATAGTTTTTGTTAATCAAGTATCCCAGATATTCTAATTGAGTCCTTAAAGTTATCACCATTTTTAAAGTTTTAATTTTAGTGATTTAGAGAGACTAAATATTTTATTGTCCTATATTTAAAGGAAAAATCACATTTTGGTTCTCTTGATTAAGTGATACACTTGATAATTCACAGATGCTTCCACAGCATTCTTCTTAAAGATACTTTGCCTTTATTCTGACTTTCTCCAGTCTTCTAATCCTGTTCTGATACTCAGACCTCAGAGTTTTAACTTTGTTAACAAGGATTTTTCTTTTCCTGATTTCTTTCTCTGTGTGAGTGTTAAACGTGTTAAACGTCACTTAATCCTTCCTAACATTTTCTTCTCTCCTCTTCTATGGATATTGCTTACAGCGTTTTAGTGTCCTCCTGGGTTTTTTTTGTTTCAAGATTATTTGACATTTTAAAGTACACTTTTCAAATCCTGCTTTGCTTTTCCCTTTATATTGTTTGCCCATTTACTGCTAGCTATACAAACTATTTACACTTCTTCAGTTTTTATGCTGTCTTCAGGCTAATTACTTAACTTAAACATATATTTTATTTTGCCATTGAATTTGCTTTCAATCATTTGCTCATAACAGAGAGCCTTTAGTGATACAAATACTCCACTATCTCCTTTGCAGTATTAGCTCTTTCTTGTGATTCTAGATCTAAATGGGTCTGTTGAGATCCTCCACTCTTTTTTTCTTATAAATCATTTAATACATTTAATATGTGACTCACTGTCCTTCCTACTTGTATCTTCCTAGTTTTGTGTTTTTGATTGACATAACTAAAAACTATAAATATTTAGCCTATTCAAATTAATGAATTTGGAGATAAATACACACCTGTAAACCATCACCAGAATCTATGCCATAGCATACCCATTACTTCCAAAAGTCTCTGCTTGCCCTCTGTCCTGCTACTACACTACTACTGCTACTGCTTCTTCTCTTCCACCTCTTCTACCTCCTGCTTCCTTCTCCTCCTCTTACCATCATCATAATCATTATAAGGGTGCTTAACTTAAGATCTAGCCTCTTAGCAAATTTTTTAGTATATAATACAGTGTTAACAGTAGACACTATGCTGTATAGTCGATCTCTAGGGCTTACTCATCTTGCGTAACTGGAATTTTGACTAATATCACCCTTTTTTCCCCTGCCCTCAATCCCTAGTGACACCATCCTACTCTCTGCTTCTATGAGTTTGACTATTGTAGATTCCTCATATAAGTGGTATCATGTGGTATTTGTCTTTTGTCTGGTTTATTTCACTTTGCATAATATTCTCCAGGTTGATTCTTGCTGTCACAAATGGCAAGACATCCTGGTTCTTTATTTGAGGAGTCCTATTTACATTATCCTGTTACAAATGGGACTTAATCTGAGTATGGATTTGATCCAACTGTCAATATTTCTTTACTGCATAAAATTCACACTAGACGATAAAAAAAAAAATGCAGGCAAAAAAGAGGGGGGAGGTATCTTTACCAAAATGCTAAAAAAAAAAAATCAAGCTGATTAATTCAACATTTCTTCAATTTACTACTAATTATATATGAAATTGCTGATGGAAGAAAAATCAACTGATTTCATTTTCTAAATCCTAGGATAATACTGAGCATAGAGAGATCAGTATAATAAATTTCCTAAGCCTAACCACCATGCTTGAAGCATAATCAAGGATAAAAATGTCACATTTTCAGACCTACAATTTAGGTTTTAAATTGTAGAATGTTCCAGTACCCAGAATCTATATGCAAGAGATTTGGGCAGTCCTTGATGAAAATCTCAGTAAAGCCATTCTTTTCTTTATGAGAGAGGTCCATGATACTCTCTTTACAGATTAAATCCTTCATTTCATCAATAACAAAATACTCAATTAGACAAGGATCAGATGCTAATAAGCAGAGTTGAATCACCCAGGAATAAAAGATGTAATTGCGTAAAGATGTAAGACCTTCCTTAGAATTCCAAAATATTTAAACTTCCCTTAAATCTCAATTCTTCTTTAATCACATGAAAATCAACATGTTATTTATATGGTCAGTGATAGCCTGTGATTGCAGTTATTATCACATAAATATAGCAAAGCCACTAATTTCTAATCTGCTTCTACTACGTTTATGTTCTAAGCATGGCAGTATGTCTCTTAGCTATGATTGAATTATGTTAATGAGAAATATAATCCTGAAAATATGGGCTGGAGAAACCAGTCATTTCCATTGATGTCAATTTCTTCCTGCTCATGTTCTTCAAAAAAGATATACATTTTTCCTATTAGAGTAAACATGTCCAATAAACACATTTGCTAGCCTTTTGAACAGAAATTATAGAGAAAAACGTGTAAAGAAAATTATGGAGAAAAGGGGCAAAACTTATCCCTAGGTAAGATTGCATACGAGTGTTGCCAACCAACATAAGCTGGAAGAAAGTGTGTGTGTCTTTGTGTGTGTGTGTGTACCTCCCAAAAGTTAACCTTTTCTGTGAAAGGCGATTGATGTGTGTCAGACAGAAGAGTTAATTTTTTTTAAATTATATTTCAAATGCACTTTTAGGTTTTTCTTTTTCTCTTCTTTTGGATGTACTGAAAGCTCCCACCTCAATCCATATATCCCTCATCTCTTTACTCAGAACTTACATACTTTATTTCTATTCTTCTAATGTTTACTATGAAAATTTCAACATCACTATTCACCATAAAGATAATCTGTGTTAACTTTCCTCCAGGATAGTATAAGACCTTAAACAATTTAACTCGAGCCACTGTGTCCTCTCTTAACTAAACTTTTATAAGGTGGTATTTTAATTCTCTTAATTTTTAACACTAAATGTTAAAATTGTAACAATTATTTAGTATTTCCAACATAACTATCTCCTTAGCTCAAATTTTCTTCTTCCATCTCACACCTTCCTTTTGTGGTCCGTTTTGTTCTAGAAAATGTTACAGGTGCTCTGTTCATCCTAAACAGTGTTTTCCTTACTACTTTCATTTTGCCTACAGTCTTGAAAGTCTTGTTACTATAGATTTGTATATCAACAATTGTCTTAGAGCACTTTGAAGATACTCCTATCTTTACTGGTTCCCATTGCTGTTGTGGAGATACCACTTTCTATCCAGAAGTCTTTCCTTGAAAGGTGCCTGTCTTTTCCTGACTGCCTTGCTATTCCCTTGTGTCTGAAATTTCTCTACTATGTGCCTAGTATGAATTTTTTAAAATGTATTATTCTTAGTTTTGGTGCTTTTTTAATCAATTCTGGAAAATTACCATTTTCTTTTGGAGTATTTTCTCTCTCCATCCTCTCTATTATCTCCCACTGGAATGCCATTGAAAAATACATTATACTCCTCTCCTCATCACCTCTCATATTTCCGTCTGTTTGTGTCTATGTGCTGCATTCTGTTTAATTTCTTTTGATCTACCTTCTAGTTTATCCATGTTCCCTTCAGCTGTGTCTAATCTGCTCTTTACCCCATCTACTGAGCTTCTAATTTCAATTCATTTTTTTTCTAAATTTATGGAAATTCTATTTGATTCTTTTTCAGATATGCCTAGTCATTTGTACAGCCTCTTGTTTCTTTATCATATTTTGATGCTGTCTTTTAGTTTTTAATATATTGTATGCTTATGGTGTAGTCTATATTGATCTGCAGTCTTTGTGGGTCTGGTTTATGGTCTTTTATTTCTGCTGACTGTCCCTCTGGTGGCTTGTTACCTGGTTTATTCTGTGATTTTCTTCATAGTGACTTCTGTCTCATAGGAATTCTTTGAGGGTTGGATTTAAGAGGTTCTGTTAGGAAGGATCTACTTGTGTTTCTGGCAAGTGTCTGTGTATGTTAACTATCTATGTTGAATTGAGGAGTTTTCAGATAATGTGGTTGATGTGGATTTGGGGCCCCAAATCTTTTAGGGGTGTGATTTTTTTGTTTAGCCACTTCCAAAGGATTAAAAAGAAAGGACAAATCTTCTCATTACTCAGAATCATGGCTGGAACATGCATATATCCTTAATGCATCCTTCTGAAATTCAGGTTTTTCTCTAATTCATTCAGTGTTGGTGTTTCCCAGAGTTGCCATGTATAACCTCAGTGGCCCACATTCACACTGTGGTTCACGCAGAGAGCATTCCCTGGAATTGTGTAGTGTACAATGTTTGCAGTTATATATGACGGTCTTGGTGTCATCATTTGAGCATCCTAGTTTTAATTGAGTCTGTAACCTGACTACTCACCTTGCTCACCAAGTTTGCCACCCCCCACCCCCATGTCACTTGGTTTCTTAAAGCACAAGCTCTACCCAGTATCATGTCATCAGGAATGAGCAGATAGATCCCTAGGGCAAACTCAAACTTTAGTGATCTTTCAGAATTTTTGCATTTCTACTTTTTTTCCTAAACTATAACCTACACTCTCCTACAAACTAAGCAATGTATTAAAAAAATTTTTTTTAATAGTTTATAGGGTATTGTTACGTGTTTTGTTGTAGAAGCAGTTCTCTGGACATTTGTTTTATCAGATTGCCAAAAAAACAGAACCTATATATACATAGGACCTACCCCCTACTCTGAAATCTCAGACCTGGTCACTGTTATTGCTGCAGCTTGCATCACCCCTGTGAGCAGAAGAGCTTTACCAGCTATGGCTCCAGAATTAGGAGCTGTAGTTATTGCAGTCTTCTGAACTCTGGTGGTTTTATTTCATCACAGAGAGTCTACAGAGAGTCCAGTGATGATGAAAGTTGGGAAAGAAATAACAGGAAGAAGGATGTACTTCTAACTTGCCAGGCTGATGAGTTGACTCTATGTTGTGAGTTTTCAGTTTTCCCTTGCCATGCACACTGTTACTTCATATTAATGCAGTATTTTTGTCTATAGTTTAGACTCCATGATCATATGCCAAGGAGCCCATTTATATCAATCTGCATTTTTTTCTTGTAAATAAATGACTGATTCTGTTCACAACCTCACAGGGGTGTGGAAGAAAGGATCAATTATTAAAGGCTTACTTATAAGCACTTGCTAGGTACTACCTGTGAGTTATTTTTATTATTAAAACATCAACACAATACTAATAATCACACAAGCTTACATTTATTGAGAGTTCAGTATGTGTCAGGAACTGCTCTAAGTATTTCATATGTATCAAATTTTATAATCCTTACAACAACCCTGTGAGGTGCCCTTTCTATCCCCTTTTTACAGATGAAGAAATAATCTCAGAGAAGTCAATTTTCCAAATTTATGTAACTAGGGAGTGACAGATCAGAGTTTCAATTCGGGATTACCGGACTCCAGACATTATGTCCTTTCTTTGTGCAACAAATAGGTTACTCTCCAAAAACATATTGGGCGTTTGAGGAGGCAGTATTTTTGTTGAACAAAACAGCCACGCATTTCAGTGATGCTACAGAGTTAATACAACTTTAGAGTATAAGAGAGAATATATTTTAACAACTGAAAAAAATCTAACACTTTGGCCTTTCAAAGAACACTTAATTCTCATGGCTGCGCCAGTCCTGTATTTCTACATCAATTGCAGATGAACTATTAACTTTCAAATTAGTCGCTCCGGTGTTCTATTTACATTTTTAATAGAGAAAATATCAGAGGATCATAGGCCTAAGTTAAATTGAAGAGAATTTTCAAGAGAAACAAGTGATCAGAGCAACAAAATGAATCCCAATGCCCTATATATCATTAAAGAGTTAATTAAATGTATTAAGGAAAATGTAAGTGTCAATTTGCTCTAATTGAGAAAAATTTTGAGAGGAATTATTAAAACCAGACTCAAATGAAGAAGGCTTGGTCTGCATAATCTGCAGGAGACTTGTCTGGCCACCAAGGACTCCTTGCTAATGAGCTCTGACTTGGTTAAAGTCCCTCTGAGGAAGAGTGTTTAGTCTACAATTGGCTTGCTAACGAGCACTGTCAAAATGTGAATTGGTCTCAGGTGCTGTCCTCTACAACAAGCAGGAAGTTTCCCTCTAGAGTCAACTTCTTGAGCAAAATTTGGTACACAAGTTCACCACACCCCTTCCTCCAGCTGTAAATCACCACAGTTGTGTCATTTCTTGGTACAAAGCACAAAGAATATTTGTCATGAGATGAGATGATTTGTAATTTTTAGGGCATCAGGAATTTCCCCTTAATGGCTCTCCCGGCCAAATAACTGATGGATTATGAATTGTTAAAAATCAATATGATATTTTAATAGATTTAAAGTAGATTTTAATAGATTTAAAGTGGTATATTCTTTTGGACAAGAGAAACGAGTATTTTGGATATTCAGGCATGTTGCTTTAACTCTTAGCTGCAGACAGCAGAAGTCACTAAAAATAAACTCATTCTGTGGTGTCAACATCTCATTTAACCACAGCAAACAGATTGAAAAGTCTAGGTATTCTATAACTTTCCACCAACTTCATCTTTATAAACACCTTCAAAGATAGTTTACAATTATTTTAGGAAGCACTATCATTTTCACAGCATAGCCACCTTATATTAAGTGGAGTTTTCATTGCCATTTTTACAGGCTATTCCAAGGTGGATGCTGATCTGTTTATCCTAAAAGTCCATCACTATGTAGTTACATACTTAAAGTAGGTTATTAGGGCCCAAACTTCTCAAATGAATGAAACCACTTCAGTGCAATACAGTTCTTACAATTTTAAGTTGTCTTTGCTTTGTACTAATCAGAAGCTGCCAATAATTGATCAGTAAATTAAAACCCTTCATCTCTGATGTGTACTTTCTTGGTTGGTTCAAACCTTTCTATTATTCAAGTGGTCAGGGCACCAATAATATCATTAAGAAACGTAGACACCAAATAAAGTAGAATTCTTAGGTTACACCCACACACACCCACATAAACATGCATAAGCATACACAGAGACACACTAATTTATGTTTTTGCCTTTGTTACCAAGTGTATTATTAGGTAGTCATATTGAATGAGTTGCTAGTCCAACTGTGAAATCACCTCTTAATCTAATTTTAGCTTTTTTAAGTAAAGAACCAATTTGAAAGATTATTTTAGTAGAGATGATTAGACTTTCAAAATTAGAAAATTTAGGAGGCTCTAAATATTCTGGACATGAAAGTCTGTGTGTTTGAGACAACATCCTCATTCTTCTCTTTAGCTCCTGCTCCTTGTCTTTTAAAACTCAACTCCAAATACAGTCCTTCTGTGAAGTCTTTACTTTTAGCCCACCTGCTTCTATCTTCACACAAGGCCCTCAAAAATCCACTATTAGGGATAATTAGTTTATATTCTTAAATTGTGTTATTTGTCTACATCTTTGCTGCTGCTAGACTGAATGTGTATCAAACAGTACGCCACTTGTCTTCATGATTTAAGGTAGCTCAGATGACTTCCCAAGTCTGGGGAGGAGAACGTACCAGTCTGGATTGTTTGCTGTGGTAACAATCTCAAAATTTCAATAACCTGCTAGAACAAAGTTTTATTTCTCAGTTACATAAATGCTCATTGATGGGGCAGAGGTTCTGCTTCATGTCATCTTCAGTACTGGACACAGGGTAAGGAGTAGCAGCTCCTTATTGTTAGTCTCATGGCAGAGGAGGAAACAATGTATTGTTAGTCTCTTGGCAGAGGAGGAAAAAATTAAATTGTCAAAACATAGTACCAACTCTATATAAAATAGATTAAAAAAACGAATTTCTTCTGTATAGTACAGGGAATTATATTCAATATCTTGTAGTTATCTATAATGAAAAAGAATATGAAAAGGAATATGTGTGTATATGTATGACTGATATATGCTGTACACCAGCAATTGACACATTGTGACTGACTATATGTCAATTAAAAAAAGAAGAAAACATCAAAACATGTCACTTCTACACTTTACTGTTAAAAGCAAGTTACACAGTCATTTCCTGAGTTCATCACAATGTGGATATATACTTCCTTCATGTTAGAAGAGCTAAAGCAAGTCTTAAGGCTAAGCCTGAATTCAGTGAGTAGGGAGGTATAACCCTTCCTTGGGGAGAGATAATAATTTAACAATAATATAATGTATCATATAGGGAGAGTATAGGAAGAAAATCAAACTTACCAACATAACATTCTCTCACTTCTTGTACTGCATAGGAGGATCCACTTGATAGGCCATGTTTTACACTTTTTCTTCTGAATGCAGAGAATCTTGACAATCACTCTTCTCCAGCCTCATACTATGCCTGTGGTTTCCTCTTCACTGTGCCTAGTCAATAAAGAATTTACATAACAAATACATATTTATCTATAGAGACAGCTACAAAAATACAAATATAAGTTCCTCCCAAATTATGATGTACCAAACATCACCTACGTGCATAGAGGAAACATATGAGAACTAGACATGTTACCTGATCTTAAGCAGCTTCTAATTTTATAAGGAAGTTAAAAATACAGATGCATCTATGATTCCAAGTAGATTGTGACAAATGCTTTTAAAAAAAAATAGAAAATGCCATAACAACACAGTAAGAACCATTAATGTGCATACACAAAATTGGATCCACTGAACTCCCTCAATTTTCCTCATTTCCATCCCTAAACTTAATTACCATTTATCCTTATTGGTCTTCCTCCTGCTTACCTAAACCATTCTTTCTATCGAGACTTTTTTTTTCAATTCACATATAGTTGATTTATAATATTGTTAGATTCAGATGTCCAGCTTAGTGATTCATTATTTTTGCAGATTAGATTCCATTATAGGTTATTACAGATAATAGGTATAATTCCTTGTGTTACACATTATATCCTTGTTATTTATCTGTTTTATATATAGTTGTTTATATCTGTTAATTCCATACCCCTAGTTTGCCCCTTTCCCCTTTGGTATCCACAAGTTTGTTTTCTTTGTCTATGGGCCTATTTCTGTTTTGCTATATATATATATAAGTTGTATTATTTTTTAGATTCCATGTATAAGTGATATATAGTTTTTGGCCTTTTCTGTATGACTTATTTCACTAAGCATGATATCCTCTAGGTCCATCCACATTGCTACAAATGGCAGTATTTTATTTTCTTTCATGGCTGAGTAATATTCCATTGCATATATAAACACCTGTTTTCTCAATCCAGTGATCTGTTGATGGGCACTTGAGTTGCTTCCATATTGGCTATTGTAAATTGTTCTGCTGTGAACATTGAGATGCATGTATATTTCCAAATTAGTGTTTTTGTTTTTTCTAGATATATATCCAGGTACCCAGGAGTGGAATTGCTGAATTATATGGTATTTTTAGTTTTTAGTGGGGTTTTTTTTTTTTTTGCTTTAAACAATAAGTTTTAGTAAAAAATTACTTTTTAAGGAAACTCCATACTGTTTTTCATAGTGGCGGCACCAATTTACATTCCCACCCACAGTGCACGTGAGCTCCCTTTTCTTCACATCCTTTCCAACATTTGTTATTTGTAGGCTTTTTGATGATGGCCATTCTGACAAGTGTGAGGTGATACCTCATTGTGGTTTTGATTTGCATTTCCATAGTAATTAGTGTTGTTGAGCCTCTTTTCATGTGCCTGTTGGCCACATGTATGTCTTTGGGAACATGTCTATTCAGGTCTTCTACCCATTTTTTGATTGAGTTGTTTGTTTTTTTGATAGTGAGTTTTATGAGCTGTTTATGTATTTAAGATATTATCCTTATCCTTTGTATCATTTGAAAATATTTTTACCCATCCTGTAGGTTGTCTTTTAATTTTGTTGATGGTTTCCTTTGCTGTGCAAAAGCATTTAACTAGGTCCCATTTGTTTTTCTTTTAATTTTTTAAACAGTTTTTTTGAGTTATAATCATTTTACAATGTGTCAAATTCCAGTGTAGAGCACAATTTTTCAGTTATACGTAAACATACGTATATTCATTGTCACATTTTTTCTTCACTGTGAGTTACCACAAGATCTTGTATATATTTCCCTGTACTATACAGTATAATCTTGTTTATCTATTCTACATTTTGAAATCCCAGTCTGTCC
The DNA here is from genome assembly GCF_036321535.1 of Camelus dromedarius. NCBI lineage: Eukaryota > Metazoa > Chordata > Mammalia > Artiodactyla > Camelidae > Camelus > Camelus dromedarius. The sequence goes on along the minus strand of NC_087439.1, from coordinate 61,551,098 downwards.
CTTCCCACCCCTTTCCCCTTTGGCAACCACAAGTTTGTATTCTATGTCTATGAGTCTGTTTCTGTTTTGTATTTATGTTTTGTTTTGTTTTGTTTTGTTTTTTAGATTCCACATATGGGTGATCTCATATGGTATTTTTCTTTCTCTTTCTGGCTTACTTCACTTAGAATGACATTCTCCAGGAATATCCATGTTGCTGCAAATGGCGTTATGTTGTCGGTTTTTATGGCTGAATGGTATTCCATTGTATAAATATACCACATCTTCTTTATCCTCATCTGTTGATGGACATTTAGGCTGTTTCCATGTCTTCACTGTTGTAAATAGTGCTGCTGTGAACATTGGGGTGCAGGTGTCATTTTGAAGTAGGGTTCCTTCTGGATATATGCCCAGGAGTGGGATTCCTGGGTCATGGTAAGTCTATTCCTAGTCTTTTGAGGAATCTCCATACTGTTTTCCACAGTGACTGCACCAAACTGCATTCCCACCAGCAGTGTAGGAGGGTTCCCTTTTCTCCACAGCCTCTCCAGCATTTGTCATTTGTGGATTTTTGAATGGTGGCCATTCAACTGGTGTGAGGTGATACCTCATTGTAGTTTTGATTTGCATTTCTCTGATAATTAGTGATATTGAGCATTTTTTCATGTGCCTATTGATCATTTGTATGTCTTCCTTGGAATTGCTTGTTTAGGTCTTCTGCCCATTGAGCTGTTCATGTATTTAGGATATTATCCTTATACTTTGTATCATTTGAAAATATTTTTTTCCCATTCTGTAGGTTGTCTTTTAACTTTGTTGATGGTTTCCTTTGCTGTGTAAAAGCTTTTAACTAGGTCCCTCTTGTTTATTTTTGTTTTTATTTCTTTTGCCTTAAGAGACAGATCCAAAAAATACTGCTCCCATTTATGTCAAAGAGTGCTCTGCCTATGTTCTCTTCTAGGAGTTTATGGTTTCAGATCTTACATTTAGATCTTTAATCCATTTTGAGTTTATTTTTTTTGTATGGTATGCAGAAATGTTCCAATATCATTGTTTTACATTTTAGCTGTCCAGTTGTACCAACACCTCTTATTGAAGAGACTATCTTTTCTCTATTGTATATTTTTGCCTCCTTTGTCATAGATTAAACCCATAGGTGCATGGGTTTATTTCTGGGTTCTCTATTCTGTTGCATTGATCTATATGTCTATTTTTGTGTCAATACCATGCAGTTTTGATTATTGTAGCTCTGTAGAATTGACTGAAGTCTGGGAGGATGACAACTTGAGCTTTCTTCTTTTTCCTCAGGATTGCTTTGTCAATTGGGGGTCTTTTGTGGTTCCATATAAATTTTAGGATTATTTGTTCTAGTTCTGTGAAAAGTATCTTGGGTATTTTGATGAGTATTCCATTAAATCTGTAGACTGCTTTGGGTAGTATGGACATTTTAACATTATTAATTCTTCCAATTCAAGAGCATAGGACAGCTTTCTATTTCTTTGTATCATCTTCAGTTTTCTTCATTAGTATTTTATAGTTTTCAGAGTACAGCTCTTTCACATCTTGGTTAAGTTTATTTCTAGGTTTTTTTTTTTAATGTGATTTTTAAACAGGATTTTTTTTTTACTTTCTTTTTCTGTTATTTTATTATTAGTGAATAGAAACACAACCAATTTGTGAATATAGTTATTGTATCCTGCAACATTGCTGAATTCATTTATTTCTGATAGTTTTGAATGGAGACACTAAGTTTCTCTATTTAGAGTATCATATCTGCAAAACGTGACATTCTTACATGTTCCCTTTCAATGTGGATATCTTTTATTTCCTTCTCTACTCTAATTGCTCTAGGATTCTCAATACTGTGTTAAATAGAAGTGGCAAGAGTGGGCATCCTTGTCTTGTTCCTGAATTTAGCGGGAAGGCTTTCAGCTTTTCACTATTATTGAGTATGTTGGCTGTGGATTTGTTGTAAATCATTTTTATTATGTTCCTTCTATACCTGTTTTGATTTTCTATCATGAAAGGGTGTTGAATTTTTTCAAATGCTTTTGCTGCATCTATTGAGATCATGTGATTTTTATTCTTCCTTTTATTACTATAGTGTATCAAATTGATTTTGTGAATGTTGAACCATTCTTGTGACCCTGGAATAAATCCAACTTGATTATGGTGTAAGATCCTTTTTATGTGTTGTTGGATTCAGTTTCTAATATTTTGTTGACGATGTTTGCACCTATATTCAGCAAAGATATTGGCTTGTAATTTTCAGGGTTTTTTTTTCTTTTGTTTCTTTGTCTGGTTTTGGTATCAGGATAATGGTGGCCTTGTAGAGTGAATTTGGGAGTGTTCCCTTCTCTTCAAGTTTTTCGAATAGTTTGAGAAGCATAGATGTAAATTCTTTATGTGTTTAGTAGAATTATCCTGTAAAGCCATCCGGTCCTGGACTTTTGCTTGCTGGGTTGTTTTTTTTTTTTTTTAATTATAAATTCAAGTTTACTTCTGGTGATCTATCTGTTCAAATTGTCTGTTTCATTTTGACTTAGTCTTTGCAGATTGTATGTTTGTAGAAAAGTGTCCAATTCTTCTAGGTTGTATAATTTGTTGGCATAGAACTATTCATAATACTCTCTGGTGATTTTTTGTATCTCTGTGGTATCAGTTGTTATTTCTTCTCTTCTTATTCATTTCCTACTTTATTGATTTGGGTCCTCTCTTTTCTTTTTGGTGAGCCTGGCTAAAGATTTATCAATTTGGTTATCTTTTCAAAACACCAGCTCTTGGTTCCATCTATCTTTTCTGTTTTTTTTTTTTTTTATTCTCTATTTTATTTATTTCCTCTTTGATCTTTATTATTTCCTTCCTTCTGCTGACTTTAGGCTTTGTTTATTCTTTTTCTTATGTTTTTAGGTAGTAGGTTAGGTTGTTTGAGACTTTTCTTATTTCTTAAGGAAGGATTGTATTGCTATAAACTTCACTCCTAGAACTTCTTTTGCTGTATAACATCGATTTCAGAGTGTTGTGTTTCATTTTCACTTGTCTTGAGGTATTTTCTGATTTCTTCTTTGATTTTATCATTGACTTTATTTTTTTTAGTAGCCTGTTGTTTAGTCTTTATGTGTTTGCTCTTTTCTCATTTTTTTTTATCACAACTCTTGATTCCATTCCCTTCTTCCTCTCCAGAGTGAGATTTGTCATTTCTTCCCTTTCTCCCATAGCTTTAGTCACCTTTCCATTAGTGTGTTTTCTTCATTTCACCACTGAACCCAATTTTTTTGCCATCAAAAATAACCTCTTTTCCTGAACATGTCTATATTTCATTATTTCACTTTCCTTTTAGTTCTAAAGCTTCTTGGGGAAGAAATCTCTTAGTACCTCATAACCTCAAACCACTGCAATCTGCCTTTGCCATCATTCTTTTATTACTGTTTTCAAATTAAAAGAGCCTTGTAATGGTTGAATCCAATAATTTGTATAAATGTTCTTCACTAAGGCTGTTGACCACTTCCTATATCTTTAAGGATTCTTTTACTTTGAGATATCTCCTCTAATCTCAATGTGCATATTCTTTTTAAAAAATCCATTCCCATGAAACTATTCAAATATTATTTAAATATTATATTTTTCAAATATGATTTAAATGTTGATGATTTCTATGGACCCATATTTCTATTTCCCATGTGAACATCCAGAATGTAATTAAAACTTAGTATGTTGAAAAATGACCCAAACAGTATTCTCTAATTTGATTAATGGGTTCATGATCCCTTCCAATCAAGAAACCCAAAAGTCTCAGTGGACTTTTTCATCTTCATACTTAGACAACTAAAGAGTAACTATTATTTTTCCATTTTACTAAAACATGTCTTTTAATTCTTTCTGTTCCTCTCTGTCCTTCCTATGATAGTATCTGCAGTAATTAATAATGTCTGCCATATAATAGATCATCAATAAATATTTTTTGAATAGATTAACTGTCTACTGCTTTTGAATGATGTTTCTTCCATATGGAATGTCCTTCCTTTGTTCTACTTATGAAACAGCTTAATTCACACTTGGTGTATAAAATGTTCTCTGACTCTTTAATGAAGAGATACCCATTCCTCTGTGTCCCCATAGTACTTTGTTAATACCTCTATGATAGGTAAAAGTTACATACCATTTATGTCATATTAATGTTGCTCTCTGTTTTCATATTATTTCCTCATTAGACAGTTAAGTTATCAACGGTAGGCATCAGTGTTATATATATATTTTTTATCCTCATAATCCTTACAATGCTTAGATAAATCTGCATGGTTGGATGTTTGGATGGTTGTGGTATTACTAAAAGCTTCACACAGGGGATAAAATTTGAACAGGGCTTTAGAAATGGATTATAGTCTGGTATGATGAGAATGGCATTCTGATTAGACTGCAAGTACAGAGTATTCTCTAAGAATACAGAGAAGATCAACTCAGATAAGATATAGGGATACTTTGGAGGAAGGATTAATGGCACATAAAGTTGGAGATAGACCAGAGATGATTACAGGGTGCACTGAATGACAGACTAGTGTATTTATTATATTTTCCCCTCTGGGCAGAGGTAAGCTATATATGGTTTGTGTGCAGAGAGGAGTAGCTTATTCAGATTTATAACTATAGGGAGATTACTATGATGTCAGTATGTCTTACGGAATGGAATATAGGCTGCAAAAGCTATTAGGAAGATATTGCAAAAGTCCAGAAAGGAATAAATGTGTAAATGACAAATGAAAAAATAAAAGTATGGTAGGAGACACATTGTAAAGGTACCATCCTAAGGACTGAGGAATGTGACTGCTACAGGATAAGGGAGAGAGAAGATAAACTAAGGTTTCAAGCCTGGGTGGCAGACGGGATGCTTCTGCTTTTAACAAGAGATTGGAAATATAAGAGGAAGCATAAATTTGTAGGAGAAGATTATGAGTTCAATTTTGGACATAGTGAATTTGAAGAACAAATCTGAATTTGAGCTTGAATATCAGCACTTATTTAAACTCTTTATATTAGGATTGCCTACTTTTTCCTATTAAATGACTTAAGGAACTGTCACTTTGTAACATATTCAAGACCAAATTCTCCTGCTAACAGCAGCCTTCAATGAATGACTGCCATTTTCACGGATGGGAAGTTGCCATCCAAGTGTAATCTAATAGTTGAAGCATAAAGCACCACTACCAATGAAGTAAACAGCCAAATTAAAATAAGACATAAGAATTGTAACCTTAAGAATTTTAAATAGAAGAAAAGTCATGCTTCAGGAGTATTCCTTATATAATATGCAGTAGTGTTAAGAACTGAGTAAATGGAAAAAAATCAGTTCCCCCAAATTGATTAAAATTATATTTTCACAGGTTTTCCACTAAACAATATGGTGACTGATGCCCATTTCCTATACTTTATATCTTTTGAAATATATTAATTTTCCCTGATATGAAAAATGGCATTCAAAAACAAGATGATAGGGAGAGATGACATCTTTATTATTCTGTCACATAAAACTAGTTCTTCACTCTCTTCAAGGTCTGTTTCTTTCTAAAAATGACAGTCTGATGCATTCTATTATCAGATTCTAAGTAGCCTTGATAAAGCATCAATAAATTTATCCTTACAACTGAAAATAAAAAGGAATTCTATAAATGCATACCTAGGAAAAATGTGAGAGGATGATCATCAGAATGACTATATTTGTCAGACAATTTTAAAAGACCTTTACTCTGTGTTTCCTGTGCATTACTGAAATTGTGCCTATGATTAAATAGTGGGTATATAGCTTCTACCAAAAGACGTTTCCACTACTGAGTGAAGGTTTAGTATGACCTACTTTTTCAAAGTATTACCTAGATCAGAAATATTTAAACATTTCCTCCAAGGAAAGTTACTCAACCTAGTATAAAATGAAATGTGTATATAGATATGCATTAGAAATTTTATTATATATAATAAAATACATAAAATAATAAAATCTCTAGTACATGTCTTTCTGCTGCATATATGTATATATAGCACACACATATATACACCATCCATATATAGCAAGTCTGCTATATATAGATATATGTGATAAATTGCAGATACCTATATATAGGGGGGTGTGTGTGTGTGTATATATATATATATATAGTGTGTGTGTGTGTGTATGGATCTTTGTGCTTACTTGAATTCTCTCTATGCTATATGAACACAAAGTTCCATAAATGAAAATTTCAACAGCTGACTCAAGGGAATTTGGAGTTTAGTGAATATGTTCAATTTTGTGCATTGAATCATTTAATACTGAGTATGTGAGTCACAATAAACTCAGCCAAAGCTTGGTTTGATTGATGCTTCAGTGAGTTTCCAATCGTTGGAAGGAAATGATTAGATTGTTGAGGGAAAAAAAGGTTAATATACAGAAAGATAAGTAATAGTATTAAATGCCAGTTGCTCAGCTCCTGCTGTAACTTAGGTTACATACAGCACCTAACAGTGTAGTTCAGAAAAACATTTGTTAGCGTGAATGTTCCCCCCAAATAGTCCTTCCTAGCATGTTATATTTCAAAGTCTATTGTGAAGACTCTTTTCAGATTCAAAGCCTTAAATTCTCAAGCCCAACTCAACAGAGGTGGTCAGGAAGGCAAAGGCTCGTAGCCTTTCCCCAGCTGTTCCTCTCTGGTCTGCCTAGAGAGCAGGCTTTCTCTGGGGAATCGGGGAGACAGGGGTGGAAAGTAGGCAAAGACAAAATTCATCTTGCCTTAAAATGCCAGATGAGGAAATTTAACCTGTGATATCTTAGTGCTATTGTATAGAAAATGTAAAGAGTTAGGTAAAAATAATTTTTTAAAACAAACGAATTCACAAGTACGAAGTTTGGAACTTGCTTAAGCAATTCATGTGGCCAGGAAACGTCACATTTATTATCACAAGGCAAAGAACTCAGAGTTAGCTGCACTTACGTTGACTTGCTCTCTGTAAGCATGCTCTCCTTGTCCTTTGTGAGCACGGGGAACCACAGATACTAGTATGGGCTGTAGGAATAGTTCCATGGAATTAAAGAAACTCTATACCAAACTTAACTGACTCTGATTGGCCTAATAGATTAATGACTTCTTAGTACTTCTGATTATCTTAGTAAATGACTAAAAGCTGAAAAGACTTCTATGGTATATGATTGCAAGAAGCAGTTCTATAGGGAAATGAGATGAAATTTCTTTGAACTCAAAGAATCTTCAGAGGATGTGGACTAAACTCTGAGGCATGTAAATCAAATAATGCCTTATTCTCAACGTACTTTTTATATTATGGTGTAGACAAAATAGTACTGCTGTCCCGTATAAAGACACCAAGTGCCTCATGTCCCTTTTCCCCCTGCTCCTTGTTCCCATGTGATACATTGTTTACTGAGTATAATCTGGCCGTGTCAATCACCTTCAATTTTTTTTCCTGAAAATTCTGTTACTGAATAATTATTCTAAATGTTTTTATTCTATCAGTTTCCACCTCTTCCCACAGTAAGTCTCATTCTCACAATATGGGAACATTTTCCCACATTCTCTGATCTATATCTTGAAGGCCAGGATGATGTAACCATATGGTGAAAACTTCGAAAGTTTTTTTGAGAACTTGGTGGAGAGAAAGATGTTCTCTTTCTAAAGACAGGAATCTCAATATTGTTCCTATCACAGCTCTGAATTTCTATAAAGCATATGAAGCCTTCCCTTTAGTTACATAAGTGTATCATGAAAATACCCTTTATCAGTCCCATATCAACATATTTTTGAAATAACTTTTCTTGACTTCCCTAGATATACTTTTCTTTTCAGAACTATCACATCTGTTAAAACATAACCTTGTTCTTCGCTATTCCCACCTTCAAACACATTGCGTCCTGCTTCCTAACTTTTCCCTTCTCTTCTTCCTGATCCTATAAAACTTTTCTATTAAAATATCTCCTCTGATATTTTAGTCTGAAGTCAAGAAACATCTGAATATTTCCTTCTTCTTTTGAGTGTAGACCATCAATCGCTTTGCTTAATTGAAACTTGGAGTTTTCTCACAATGTCTCACAAGTAGTTCTCACAAGTGGAAGCCATTCATTTTTCTTTTCTCTGTGTGAAGGTAATGGGATAAATTTACAGTATTTTTGCTCCACCTTACCTTATTCCAGACCACTTGTCTCATGCTACCCTAGAGCAGTCCACCCTGATTTAAAGCAAAGCTTCTATTCATTTCAACTTAATCCTAATTTAATCAACAAACTAAGCTATGTCTTTCCTGATTTTTGGAAGACTGAGTGCCTACTTAACAGTTATCTTCTCTCCACTATTTCTATCATCCTGAGAAAATCTCAAGATAGTCTACCTAATTAATTAACGTCAGTCTTCTATTCCTTGTATTCCTATGACGAAACTGAAAGCCATTTTGGAAACCAGTTCACATGACCCCACCGTGAACATTTGTTCCCAGCTAAAACACTAATACTTCTTGAATGTAAACTGTGAAATTCTCATCTCTGCCTACAATATAGTTTCTTAGCTTTCCATTTCTCCAGAACTCCTACTCCATCTTAATCTGTCCTTCATCAGAAGTCTTCACCAGAAGTCCTTAATACTCACGTAGTTCATCTTCTCCATGTTGGAATTACTTCTTATCTTCTGCAACAGAACCCCATGATCAACTGTTTCACCCACTGTTGCCTGGAACCTGAATCCTGATGTGTTCCTCTACCTTCTATCCCACCTCTTGTCAACCTCCACCTTATGTCAACTTAAGGACTGTCTGAACTTCAAGACTGTGTAAGCAGAAAAAGAAAATGAACAGGCTTTGAAATCTAACTTAAAGATTATGTAAGAAGAAAAAGAAAAAGAACTGGCTTAGAAGTCTAACTTGGATCAGAATCTTACTTTACCACCCACTAGGTTTGTGATGTTGAGAGCTTCAGTTTTCTCATCTGTAAAGTGAAGATAACTCGTCTTATCACATTATAGGGTTTTTATGAAAGGGACATGATACGAATACCCTAGCACAAAGCAGACAATAAATGATGATTCTGCCTCACTTTCCAGTGTGAGAGAGAGACTATCACTTTTTAACTTTATCTCAATATTGATCCTTGGTTAACTCTTCTCATTCTCTATAATAATTTATTTCACTTTTTTTGCGAGATATAGGTGCCACATCAGGCTCCTGATTCTCAACATATGCAACATGTTCTTTTTTTGTTTTTTTTTAATCAGGAGAATATAGATCATGAGGTTGTGAACTGCCTAAATTTTTTTCCAAACAACTAAAGAGTCATCTATGCTGTCTCAGGGAAGAAGTAACTCCTTTCCAAGGCCAATCTCTCCATCTGTCACCTTGGTCTTATCTTTTACCTCCTCTCAGATGATACTACTCTATCAATTTTTTTTTTCTCTAGTATCATGAGTCTCTCATTTCTGGAGCTTTTCCCACTCTACCAATTCACTTCATCCATTTAAAAATTTTTTTAAATAAAGGCTATACATTTCCCCTCTCACCTCAGTATTGACATTCTTTTTTCAAACATCAAAAATGCCCTAGTGATGGGCAAACGGTAACACTAGGTCTTTATATCTGCAACTCTTGACACTGCTTCCCATAACCTATTCCTTGACAATACCTTCCTGTGACATCTACAGTACCTCCTTTCTGGGTCCTTTCCTCCTGTTTTGCTGACTGACCTTGTGTATGTCTTTACTAATTGCTCTTCTTCAGTTCCGCCATAACATTTCTCCAGATTGACTGACATTATGTAAAGAAATGGTAGGGTCCTGCCCATTTCTCATTAAGTAGGGTGGTTTTTAGAAAAAGTCACAACAAAATGGTTAAGCTGTTTCTATTTGACCCCTCCCATCCACGCCCGAGCCACACCCAGTCTCTAGTGAGCCTCCACTTCCCCTGCTGTGCTGCAGGTTACGGAGCTGCAGTGCTCACCTGAACGTGCATTCATCCTTGTTGAAGGATTCCATTTTCCTGGAAAATCTAACCTGCTGTGTTTCTCAAGGACAATGTGTTAATAGGTTTTTGTTGTGGCGATGAACAAATGAAGTCAGGTTTCAATCTTGTTTTCTAGTTTCAATCAAGTTTTCTTATTAGTCCCAAACTCTTTGACACTCTCAGGCCTACCTGTAGTTGAATATTAAATTTCAGGATGTCCACCCCCATCCGCTATGGTCGCTCTAGGTCTTTTTGAAGCTCTGAAGGGGCTGTCACTCTAGTGGAGCCATTGGTAGGTTCACAGTCTAAGGTAGACTGTTACTAGGATAATTCACTACGTCTGACTGAAGCCTTTAAGACTTTAAGATGTAGGTTAACCCTAAGGCTATGCTTGAGTGAAGTCACCCTAATATAAGTACTCGATGGGGGAAATCCCTTGTCCCTGTGTAACAACAGCCTAAAGTTGGTCATTAGCACTTGCTCTTCTGTGCCAAGCTGTCTGCTGGAAGTTGTCTGTAAAGGCAGCTAAACCTGAAACCATTGTAATTCATATCACTGTCTTATGTGAATTTGTTTTCCTGCAGTGATTAGAAGATTCTGATACACGTATGTGTATGTGTATTTATGCCTATCTTGTGTATAGTTTATTACTAGACCTTCCCTTGTCTTCTCTTCACTTTGAGACATATCTCCATCTCACGGGTTTCTCCTATCAGATCTCTCCTATTTTGAATAAAAATGATAGACCATGTAGACAATTCATATGGCAATCAGATATTAGTGATTCTTCACGTACCAGGTTTGGAGACAGAACTATATATAAAACTCATTAAGGACCTAAATTCCATGCTGTTTTACACTTCATCTCTATGATAGAAATAGTATAAACAGACCATAGTGCATTCTACTTCCTGCCCATAGCCAAATGGGACAAATAGAGATCTCAACTTTCCTTGAAGCACCATAACAGTGTAACTAACCAGTCTCAAGCTTCAAAATTAAACAAAATCAGACTTCCTTTCCTAAAATAAACCAAAAAAAAAAAAAATCAAATTGTATGTAATCAAGGTTACCACAAGAGCTTGAAGAAAAAGAGTAAAAAACAAGTAACTTTCCTGTTTGATATCATTTGAAACGTATCTCTGGGATTTATTTCAAAGAGGAAAAAAAGGAAGTCAGTTTTTTGTTGAGGGTGCAAAAGTGAGGGTGTCAAGCTTTGTCCATAAGTCCTTTCTCTGTGTTTATCCACTCATCCAGAGAGAACTACATGGGTTTCAGAGAGTTGGTCCCAAGAAGGTTACAATTTAGGGCAAAGGAATATATCAGTCTCCTATTTATATTGTTTTATAATGAGATAATTCCTAGACAGTAGGAGTAAGAGAATTAGAATTTTTTTTTTTGCTGACCTCTAGTAGGAAATCTCAGCCCTTCCTTTGTTACCACTCTCCCATCAAAAAATAAATGCCATGATATTTGTTACCCATCTTGCTATTTTTAAGACCAGAAACAAAAGTTTTATTTAACTTGAAATACTCAAATATGTACCAGGAAATGGTGCTAGCTACACTCACTGATGCTCTGGATGACAAAGCAATACTCAGAAAGGAAGGAAAATCATGATGAATATTTTAAGTGACTTCAAGTCTATGAGAAAATCAGAGCATATCAAAGAATGTAGTAAAATTGCATATTTTTCTTATTTATGAAATCTTGGTGAGGTTAAATTGGCCTCCAGACTGCTACTTTCTTCATAAAAAGAAATAATTGCCTCAGAAAAAAATGCTTTCAGAATAAACTAATAATACCAAGAATTTGTTTGGACAATTTTATAATACCTTTAATAAAATGTCGCTTTCTCACCAACAGACATGATGCAGAGGATATGGAGGTGCTATAAGCCAAAGCAAAAAGAGAGGATTACATTTCCTTTCATGATTACATGGCTATAAAGCAGTGAAAGTGATTACAAGAGCCACACATGAAGTAACAATTAAACCTATAATGCAGCTCATCCTCTCAGAACAACATAAAACCTAGTAATATTTGTATGGGATAAAAGTTAAGAAGTTTATTAATTTGCAAAATAGAAATATCTTAAATTATTATCCTGGCGTTCCGTGACTTGCAATGATCAACTTATTATCCATGTGCAGAAAATAAGGACAGAGAGATCTGAGTAAAGCCCCCACTTCGCTAGAACAATGGTCCTTACTTTCTAATTCAAAAGTTCTGGTAGGGCATTCAGAGAGAGGGAGACAGGGACAGAGATGTCTTTGCTGATGGGAATGAAAACTTGAAGGGAGGAGCCTTCTTTCATCAAGAGGCAGAGGTAGAAAAAGTGAGTAATTTATTTTGGTTTTACATCTTTTTTAATCTCCTGCCAATGATGAACAGACTAGAAGAAGTTCAGATTCCATTTTCTGATAGTGATAGTTCCATAAATTAAGGTTATCATTGAAATAATGTGGAATCATTCCTTCATTTAGCAACAGTCCTTTGAACACCTACTATGTGCACAAAACTGACCATGTTCCAGGAATACAGAGGCAAGGAAAACAGACATGGTTTTCGTTCTTGAGTTTGTCAGTCAAATGAGAGCCCAAACCAGGCAAAATTGGAATGCAGTAGGATAAAGTTCTAAAACAGAAGAATGCAAAGTCAGCAATGAGCAATGGCTAGAGATAGATTGAGGCTCGCTTGCGAAGAACCCACCTGGAACTGTACGCTAAAGAATTTGGACTTTACCTTAATGGGCAAGTGATAAATACTGCCTTCATGCTAGTTATTTTAAATGAACATCCAAAAGCATTTGCTTGGCAATGATATGCCAGGAAGGGAATCTGGAAATGACTCTAAAAATATCCAGAATGATTTTCTTCATATCAAAATCCCAAGTAAGCAAATTTGTCCAAAATCTACTTGATAGATGTTAAAATGAATCCTTACAATGAAATATATCCATATACATTAAACAGGACAGGACATTTGAGAGGCTACCAGCATAAAAACACTAACCTTTCCTGAATATTGAGCAGAAATAAAAATATCCTACGTTGAAATCACTTACCAGCTTATTCCTCTAGCTCCTGTCACCTGACAAACTCTCTCTTCTAAAATATTTGGTATCATAAACTTTTATCAAATAGAATGCAGACAAGAAAAACATCAAAATCTCTAAATTTCTCAAAATATACAAAACGCTGGAGAGGCAGCCTGCACCTGCAGCCCCGAAAGCAAATGTGTTGAATAATCAGGGATCCCAAATACTAGAGCTACACTGGAGTAATTTACTTAGCTAATCATGTGAAATAGAACATTTGATTTCTGTACCAAAGTTACATCGAAGTAGATGCACACCTCATTCAATTAAAAAAAAAAGCACCACAAACAAAATCATTAAGCTCAATGTGTGGTTCTTAGTAAGCATTCAGTAAATCTAAGTTCTTTCCTTAGAGAGGGCACTGTGTCTTTTATTTTTTGGTGTGTGTACTTCCTGGCACATGGACATGAGGTATGCATGATCCCAAATCCTGTTACGTAATGTTTGCCTGTCATCTAAGTTCTCAGGATGTTGTGGAAAGATAAACTACGCTCTAAGATTTTTATACATCAAAATGCCCTCAGAATAAGCATGCTGTTAGTTTATTAGTATAAATATGAGTCTTCAAGAACCCATGTCAGAACAGGGCTTTTCTCCTCTAATCAGTCATAGAACTAACATCTTTAGCCGCTTGATTAGTAAAGATTTAAGGGAAGGATGGCAGTCTTAGCTCACTCCCTTTCTCTAGCACTTGCTAGCTTTTCTAGACCTCAGCTAATTTTGAAAATGAACTTTAATGTAAATAGTTTTCTAGTGTAAAAAAGAGTGTGGTTTTCCCAGAAAATATTTGGAGTTGTTAGAAAATGTAGAAGTTAGAGTATCTCTAAAGTGAGATTTTTTTGGTAATTGTGGTTTATTTATTTAAAATTGAAGCATGTTTGGTTTACAATGTTGTGTCAATTTCTGGTGTACAGCATAGTGATTCAGTTGCACAGATACAGATATCTATTCCTAAAATGAGCTATTTTGGTTTTCCAGAAACTTGTTAGTCAACAGTGGCTCAAACTAGTTTACAAAATGGGACAGAGATTTTTTTCTCTATTTTTTCCTTATCTTGGCCTTTATATTCTCTCTTCATTACTTGAGACTAGAATATAACTTTTCATGACATATGACCTCCTACTCTCAGTAGACTCTCCACCAGCATGAATGTGTGCTGACACACACTTTCCCCATCATCTCTCTCTCTCTCTCTCTCACACACACACACACACCCCCCATATAAATGAAGACACTTCTATAGCACCATTCCTGAAATGTTGTGGTTGCATATGCCAAGTTATGGGAACAGTGAAGAAACAGTAATCCTGGTGTGCTTTATTGCCTATCAATATGTCTATAAATATTAGGCATATAGATTCTTAACCATGGAATCATTCAACATCATGCCCCCTGTGGGTTTTCTTTTCTCTCTCATAGGTAAAGTCGGTATTAAACTCAGAACCAGTGGTTTCTTTGAAATGAGAGGAGAGGAGAGATTTTCCTACTTTTACAAGTTAACATCTCCACAATTGAGAATCATTTTACAATTGATAATGTGTCAGCTTAATTGGAGGTTTTTTTTTTTTTTTCCTTTTTAGTGGCACATAAAATAGCAGCACATCTCACAGTCTGTGTGCCTTGGATTCTAGAAGATAGGCTGTTTTTAAAACAGTTGCATAATAGGTGATTTTTGTTTTCCTGTGATCTTCAGTGTTTTAACATTTTTCAGTAACAGAGGAAGGAATAAAAAATAATGAAAAATGAGAGGAAATGCTGAAAAACAAAATAGGAGCTGATAATGGGGCAGTTCATGGCAGAATTAAATATTCTAAGGTGTATTAAATGTATTTTTGTTGTTTTGTGTATCTGTCCTATCTCTAATTGGAATACAAGAGACCACGATCTCTTAATCAACTTTGAGTTATCTCTGGGATGCAGCATACTTCCTGGTAACTTAGTAACTTAGCACTCATTGGTTGAATAAATAGATGATGAAATGAATTAACTTTTAAATGTACTGTGCAAATTTATCCAGACCACGTTTCTCAGATCTTAGTCATTTCCTCAAACTATGCCTGTTTGATCTAAGGAAACCAGACCTCTGGAAATCTGAAAAAAATGAATAGTTCAAAATGATTTTTAAAAATTAGAAATTGATTAGTTTGAAACAATATTTTTCTTGATGATAACCTTGTGTTGTTACAAAATTATTGTCTGTATCTGTGATTAAAATGACCTGACAGCAGTTAGAGTGAGGGTTCTTCTCTGTTCACATAGTTCTCCTACAGCACTGAACATTCTCTAAAAAGGTCTCCTGACTCCGTGTCTGGTTTCCCATTTTGAAGAAGCACAAAAACACATTTATCTTTGTAAGCAAGATGCTTAGCACAGTGCCTAGCATGTGGTATTCCGTAAATGTTGATTAAATGACATGAAAAAGTAACAAACTTTTTAAAATGTAAAACTTGAAATTAGTAGTGCTTACTGGTAGCAGACCACACCAGTCCCCCTTAGGATTGTAGCCATGTGGCTCTGGTAAGCACATGTGGCAAGCAGAATGATGGTCACACACACACACACACACACACACACAGAGATACCATGTTCTAATCCCCAGGATCTGAGGATATGTTACCTTATAGGGTAAAAGGGATTTTGCAGATGTGATTTAATTAGAGATGTTGCAATGAAGGGTTTTCTTGGATTTATTCAGTGAGCCCAGTAGAATCACAAAGGTCCAGGTAAGAGAGGGCAGGAGAATCAGATTCAGAAATTCAGATTCAGAAAGTAGAAGTGGGAGTAATGAGGAGCCAGAAGCCAAGGGATGCAGGCCGCCTCTAGGATCCCAGAAAGGCAAGAAAATATATTCTTCCCTAGACCCTCCAGAAAAACTGTAGTTCTACGGACCCATTTCAGACTTCTGAGCTCAAGAACTGTAAAATAATAAATGTGTGTGTTTTGAATCATTACATTGTGGTAATGGTGACAGCAGGAATAATAAACTACTGTAACAGGTAAATGAGTTAGGGATAACTTGGCTTCAAACAGCAGGGACCTCAAACCAAACTGGTTAAAATAGTAAAGAAGTATGCTGGTTTACAAATTTGGAAGTCTGATATGAGGTGGAGTGGCTCACTCCATTGTTTCAGTAACATTGCCAGTGATGCCCTTTAATTCATTCCTGTATCTCTGCTCTGTAGGTGTTGCTGTTCTATTGACTTCATCCTAAGACCAGTTCTCTCATGAATTTGGGAAGGCTGCCAGTGGCAATTAGAGTTAAATGCTTCCTTGTTGATTTTTAGCAGTAAAGATCCAGGCTTCTCGTAATTATCTATTGTGATAGACTTGGACAAATCAGGGCCCATCCCTGGATCTTCCCCTCAAGGACTACCTAGGACAGGGCAGATGCCGGAATGAAATCAGTGTTCTGTTAGGAAAGGGAAAGAGGAAAACATGCAGAGGTAGAGTATTTGCAGTGCCCCACAAGGCACGTCACAAAATCCTGTGATTGGGAGAGTACAGGGATGACAGCGGTTCTAAAAGTTGCAGGGATATTGTGCTCAGTCCCAGGTTGAGGAAACAAGTTCCAGCTTTTACTTGGCCATGTTTTCCCTTACTCTGGAAGGACAGTTGTGTAATAGAAGGAGCAGCAGCAGTTACTGAAACTCACGACTCATTCTGCCAGGCTGAGACTGGCAGTTAGTCTGGGCTTCTTTCCACCTGGGGAAAGGCAACATGCCCAGCCCCTCGGCTCATCACACCACCGTCTGGCATACCTGCTGCAGGTTGCTGAACTCTGAAAGATGGACCAGAGATAGCCTCTTGTGACTTACCCCTAAAAATGGTACATTCCCTTTGAAAGTGGATACATTCCTTTGTACACATGACTGCATCAAAATCTGCTTCTTCCTATGTGTTACACAAGCATCTGATGTAATAGTTCTGAGGAATTTCCTAGCTCTGTAGCCAGGCAAAGTAATATGGGAAGGAAAAAATACAGAGAGGATGTCAATTAGGTGATTAAAAGGTATGTACTGAGCTATATACAAATACTTTATTTATGAGATATTTAATCTCCAACTTTCAGTGCATTGTTTTCTCTGATTGTACAGAAGATGAAATTTACAAGCAAAGCTTGTAAATATCAGAGCTGTTATTAACCTTAAGGCAGTATGATTCCTAAGCCCGTGTTCTTCCCTCTGAAACTCCTAGGGGCTGCTTCCAGAGTTGGGTATCTAAATAGAGTTGATCTGTTTGTGCTGCCTCAACCTTAACACTGTCCTTGTGGTTTAAGGTTCATCCCAGAACTGGCCCTGATGACCTACAGAGAGGCTGAGAAATCTGAGAAATATCACACTTCCCCTAAGTTTGTTAGAATTAAAGATAGAGATGAAGAAAGGTCCTTCTAGACTAGTTCCAGAAGAAAGCTAGACTACATCTTAGTGGCCTCCGTGGTCTGCTCCACCCCAACTAACAATAAGGGAAACTAGAGCAGTAACACTGATCACAGTAATTTGGCTTGCCAGGAGGGCGTATCCTTCCTCTGTCATAGTCCTAAGCATTTGCAGAGGATTAACACCAAAGATAGGAAAGAATTACCCTTCAATACCCTTCTGTTTCTGGAGACTTTTCAAAAATAACACTCACAATGCCCCACCCATACATACAGCTCAGGAGAGCCCAGGCATCTAGGAAACAGGGTATCAATGGGCCAGACTCTGAATTTCCCAAGGGCAGAGACTGCATGTTGTGAACACTACATCTCCAGTTCCAGGTACAGTGCCGGGTACCGTGCCTGACCCACAACAAATCATTATTGTTATATAAAGGACTAAACAAACTAACGAATTGACAACTTAGTAAACACTTAATCAGCAGAGAGGAGGGCAAGGATAGAGCAAGATGGTAAAATAGTGGTGAACAAGGCTAGATTTGTGTCATCCAACAAAACTTATGGAACATTTTGCCTTAAACAAGGCAGATCCTTAAGTCCCAGACCTCTAGTGACAACCTTTAAAATGGCACGGACTCCACTACTGACATTCATGGGGTAGACATGTAAGATCTTTTTACCCAAAAAGCATAATATGAATTTTCAAGCTTTGTAAAATGTTAGTATTTGAAAAGCATTTCTAGGTACTGGCAATCTTCAAGAAAACGCCTAAAATGATTTTCAGAAATGCTACTATTGAACCCTACTGAAATTGCATTTTGTGTAGTCCTGTATGATTGCTTCTGCTTTATTGTTCAAGAATTGTTAATAATGAGAGTTTTAATATGCAGAAAACGAGCAACAGAATGGGACCCAAGGGTTTTTTTTTTTCTTCTTCAATAAAACATAAGTAAAGATCTAGTTAGTCAGTTTCCAGAGATAATATACTGGCATATACATTGTTTAATTTATTACTAATTTAGAGATAGATCAGTATGTAAAGAAGTTAAAACAGGGCATACCCTCAACATGAAATGGCTCAGAGGCTCTTGGGATCCACAAAACATTTCTTTCATGGCAGTTGTGACTTGAAATCACAGAACGGAAATGATAAAACATCACAGCACATCTCTGGCAACAGCAGTGAGTTGAACATGGTCACCAGTGTTTCCATCACCATTTTCAGCGGATGTTTTCCATGGTGTGAAGTCAATTATTGCTTCCACTTCTATATTAATGTAAGTGGTTCTTACTCTCCAGAGGAAAATTTATTAAGGCACTTTCAGTAAATAAGGAGAAAAGGGTCCCAATTTGCTATTGAATCCACTGGGATGGATAATCACTCCTCTCTTCCTCCAGATCCTGTGGGAATTCTTGGTACAGCTGTGTCTATAAACCCTTTTTTCTCTTTGCAAGGGAAAGCAGAATGATACTTTTCTTCAAAAATAAACTATGTTTAGTGACAACAATTCTAAGGAGCAGTACCAGTGAAAGTATTGGTTATCACATGTTTTAAAGAAAACTCAATGTGTAGAGGATAGTTCAAAGGAATGTACAAAGCACATGTTGTTTCTAAATAATTTTCAATTCCCCGTTACTATTAAGAAAATGCATGCCAAAGCTAAATTTCCAACAGTTTCCGCATCAAACCAGATCTTTGGTAACTTAGCAAAATCAAGAGGTGCTTTTCTTTTGGAAAAGATATTCCAAGTATGAAAGAGCGACGATGACATTCTATGTGGGCAAGTTCTTCACGCATAGAGTGTGAGATACGGGGAGGCATAATTCTCAGAGATGGTTGCCTCTTTGCTGCCAACATCTTTGATTATGAGTAAAATATTTTCAGAATGCCCAAGAGATTACATTATTTGAATAGGAAGCTGAAACATCATATTTACAGCATATTTGGCAAGCTTTGGAATGTAATATAGAAACCAGAAACATCTACAAAATTTTTGATGCATTCTCTGTGGCGTCTGATGTTGAGTGATGCCACATTTTATGCGTGAAGCCAGCTTTGGGAGGTGTGGGGTCTTCAGGTGAGGACAGAGCATCAGAATCTGTGCTGTCTCCAATGGGACATAGGTGACTGTCATTTTGCTGGCCTTGGAGAACTCCAATTCAAAGTAGTAAGCAATTTGTTACTTCATAAAAGCTGAACAAAGCAAAGCAAAACAAATGTAAAACACTCTATTAGATGTCTATGCAAATATACCAAAGACTGGAACAGTCATTTAGGTGAGGACAAGCAGTTCTGCCTCTATTACCTGGATTGTTGCCCTAACCCTCAGTTTTGCTTTGAAAACCAGACCTCACTTTGCATCCTCAGAGCAATATTAATTCAGAACTGACTTGGATTTTGCTCCTTGGGCAAAAGGTTAAGTGATCCATAAATTTATTTCCCTGCAGATTTGGAAAAGAAAAAGTAAATATCACAGTGATTTGTTAGCCAGGTTTTGCAGCAACAGAATCATTGACTGTCCCTCCTGTTGCCAGAGTCAGTGCCATGTGGAGAACAGAATACAATTAAAATACTTGTGGCTCACCCACATGAATGATGCCATGACCAGAAAGATCAAATCCTCAAAAAAAAAAAAAAAATCTGATGAATAAGAAATGGCTCTAACCTGTTTCATGTTTGCCTAAGAACTAAATGCCATTACAAGTGTGCAAAGAAGCACAATTCATCCCTGCAAAATGGCATTTTGTTAACAAAACTCCACCACAAAGAAATGCTTAGTATCTCTGAACCAAAACATACTTGTTGCAAGACAGAACCTACATTTTTCATAACCTAACCTTAGATTTTGTGGCTCCCTGTCCAGTGACTCAACATTAGTGTAATAAGTACCTTTATAACTCATGGCAGGTGCTTCTCTGTGCAGCAGATTTTGTGATTGCAGGTAATAGCCTTCAGACTTAAACGCTTGCATGGAGGAGGGTGTGCTTGAAAAGATAATAGTGGTAGAGAGATCCTTGGAGTTGGCACCATCCTCTCTCAGCAACAACAGCTCAGTTATTGAGTATCCATCAACCACATGACATTGGCCTATGCTTACTGAAAGTTCTCATACTGAATCCAAGCATCTTTTTCTAAGTGAAGGGCGTTACTTTCATGTCCCTTTGTGTGTCCAAATAATTGTTCAATATGCACCCAGAGACTAGGCTTTTTCCTCTGAGTTGTAAAAAGATGTGCCAGATACAGATAATCAGAGTGGAAAGGGCCCCCTAAGACCAGCTTGTTTGTCCTTCTGCCTCTTAGGCGACTACTAAGGCCTTTCTTAAAGGATTACTGGGTGTCACAAACCCACAGGCTTGCCATGCAATCCCCAACTTTGTCTCTGCTCATACTGAAGCTTCCACCCTACCTTAGTACCCCCTCTTCACTCTTCTGTCCCCTAAGAAACCAACTCCATTGTCAGTAAACTTCTTATTGAACACAATATACAGTGTTTGTCCTTGACAATAGAGCGGCAAACAAAAACAGACATATTCCCAACCTTCACTGAATCCACAGTCTAGTGGGGAAGACAGGCATTCTGTAAGATGGTCACAAATAATTATGTGTTGCATGGTGCTGGAAAGAGGTATAGGAACCGTGGAGGCGTATAACAAGAGGTCCTACACGTAGGCTGAGAGATGAAAGGAGGCTCCCCAAAGGAGGCGCATATGGACTAGAACTAGAAGAGAACTCTTTTAATAAGGAAAAGAAGGCATTTGGAGGGAAGAACATTCCAGTCAGAGAGAATCTAATGTGTCAAGGCTGGGAGGTGGGAGTCAGGTGGGAGCGAGTGATGTAAAAAGTAAACAGAAGGGAAATTATGTAAACCATGAGGCAGATTGGAAGCTACCAAAGGACAGGCAGGGACATGATAAAATTTAGATTTCTTAAAACTCACTATTGTGTGGAGATTTGTTGAGAGAGAGAGAGAAAAGATACTAGGAGACCAGAGTGGAGGAGGCTGTTGGGACAATCCATGGCCATGACAAACCCTTAAACAATCTCTGTTGATAAAACAGCTTTGCCCATCAGGCTGTTATCACTGACATATTTCTACCCTCCAAGTGATTAATACATATTTAATGCACTGGGTCCAGGACTTCTAAAATAGCATCATTACTTTGAATATGAGCTGCTAACCTATCGAAGACCATGTCAGAACATTTCAATTTAAAACCAAGTCTCTGCTCTTTAATGGATATATCAAGTGGAACCAAACTGAAAGCCTTATTAGAATATAATAGACTTTACCTCTGCTTGATCTTGGACACAGAGAAACCTGAGTTGTCTGGACGGACTTGCTCTTCACCAAGGCATGACCATTACCACCAGGACTGTATTTGTTATATTATTTCCCCCAATAATGTTTATTTAATATGTGGAATTCTCCTTTTCTATTTAAATAATGCCAGCACTTGTTAGCACTCATTTGTTCCCTAGACATAATCCTTTGACACCAGGTGAACGGAAGTTAAATCGGACGGTTACTACGAATGTACTTCTCACTACGCCTCTGTTTCTCTGCCGTGATCTTTGCTCAGGAGACCACGCTGGGTGTCAGAGTGGTGCCATGTTTCCTGGAAGGAGAAAGATTGAATTTTCCTCCTCACAACTACTCTCTCTACTTTCCCACCCTCTATTTCACTTATACTTTGTAAAAATGTCTTAAGTATCTTGGATGGCTCTCCTGGTAAACACTGCATCCCTCTCTAGGCAGAAGGTAGGGACTGACGTGCCAGCGGCAGCACATGTTTTCTAGGCAGGAAGACTTTTTCAATTTCTTCAATTTATGCAATAGGTCGCCAAACAAACCATCTGCCGATCTGGTTTCCAAAGCATATGGCTGCTTCCTCAATCAGAAATGTGGGAGACGAACTAAAAAGTCATCTTTAGGAGAGAGTAACTAAAGCACTTGCCATCGAGTGACTCATCTGTGTGTTCTAAATTCTATCCCTGGGTCAAGTTGGAATTCTTGAAATTCTCCTACTTGGAACACATTAGAGTTGCCTTTTGCAGAATCACTGTCACTGAGTTCCATTTTAATACTGTAATTTAAACATAAACAACAAGAGACAACCATAGAAAATCCATGACTGTGTTTGCTTTCAGATAGGATTGAAACTGTTCTCTGTCGTCAATCTTAGTACTAATAGCCATTAGATATTAAGCACTCCTGATGGGCCAGGCACTGCCCCCTGGCTCTCGTTGTTTCAGATGGGCAGCACAGAGCCTGGCTTCAGAGCCAGGCCACCTGGGTTCAAATTCTGGCTCTCTTCTTCACTGTTCTATGCTCTTTGGAGACTTAATTAACTTCTCAGTGCCTCATTTGTAAAATAGGGCAGAAGATACCAGTCCCCAAGTTGGGAGTTATCATGAGGATTAAATGACTCAATGTATGTAAAGTAACTTAGATCAGTTCCTAAACATTATATAAATCTTCCCTATTAGCATCTCATTTAAACCACATTTGCTATAACAGAGCTTAAGTAACTACCACCAAGGCCTTCTGACTCTAGGGTCCAAGAATTACTTGTTTTAATAAAAAAGACATAAGTCAGAATATTGTTTTTAGAGTTACATCTTTTTTATTAAAACTGTGAACTTATTTTTTTGACTTAGTTACCAGCAAGCCCAAATGCAAATTTGAAGTTCAATAATGAAGACATGGTGTTGAATTTTCTGGTTGCCATTGTTGTTACCTTTTTTCATGATCCTTATTTTCTACTAATATTTCAACTTGGCTCTTTCTTACGTTGCATATACCTTTGGTAATAACAACCTCATAGCATGTTCCAGAAAGGGAAAAGCTATGAATATTTTTTTTTTTTAAAGAACACTACACTCTGTAGAGGAAAAGGCAGCTAAGTATGGTAAACAAAGTTCATCCAACAGAGAAACTGTGTTCTAACAAAGACCACTGAGGAATGAAAATCAGGACACAGTATAATCATATGAAACGAGGAGAACTAGTTGCCTCTGGGCAGCTGCCTACCTTTTCGATCCCAGCTCCTATCAGTCCTATACAGATACCCTACACACCAAACCCACTTAATTAAACTTCTCCCAACAAGTCAAATTTCTTTACACAGCTATGCCTTTTTATATACTACTTCCTTATAACCAAAATGTTATCTGTTCACTCTTTTTTCCTTTCAATTTCTCTTTGTCTTTTGAAGATTAAGCTCAAGCATCATATCCTCTGTGAAGCAAGCATTGTTTGACCCCCTTAGGTAAATAACAGCTCTCATTTTATTCTCTTATAATGCCATATACATAATACCATTATAGCATTGTATCAATTCACTTGTTTATTCCTTTTTTCCCAGTTTTATTGAGATATAACTTGCTCACAGCACTATATAAGTTTAAGGTGTACAGCATAATGACTTAATTTACATATATTATGGAAAGATTACCACAAGTTTAGTTAACATCTATCATCTCATATAGTTTAAGAAAGTAAAAGTTTCTTTCCTTGAGATAAGAGAACTCTTAGGATGTACTGTCTTAAGTTTCAAATTCACCACAAAGCAATATTAACTATAGTCATCATGTATACATTATATCCCCAGTAGTTACAATCTTAGACTCAGAAGTTTGTACCTTTTGACCATTTCCATTTAACCCCCCAACAAAGCTCTCATCTTTTCGTAACCACGTATCTTATCTCTTACTTGCTTCTTCTTTTAACAAACCTTCATTGAGTACTCTGCATGAAACTGGGATCATCATGCAAATGTTACTTCTATTTTTAAAAATGGAGCCCTGTTTTATCCTCTAGAATACCTGAAACAAAGCAGGTTTTCAATGCATGACTGTTGAAGGAAAGAGTTGGCCAGATAAAATAGTCCCATGATTTTGCAGTCACATTCTAATTTTTAACCAAAGGTAATACTAGTCTAATGTCTCCTCTACTTTTCATTTTCATAAGACTCTAAATACCTTTTGATTGTTTCAAAAAATCAAATCTATCCTTAGAAGCCAACAATTTTCTATCACTTAGAAAATGTGAAAGTACATACTATATTCAAAATGTGGTTGTACCATAATTTTTTAACTTCTCCCCAAGTGATGAAAACAACCAGACTGTCATTATTTTTAATATCTTAAAAATGCTACAATAACCCTTGTATGTAGTTCTTTGTTTTTGTGCCAATTCTGTCCTACTGGAAAGATTCACATTCATAAGAATGCTAGAACAAAAAGAATGTACATAAGCCAAACCTACTGGCCTAGAAAGAGGTACAAGATCAGAAAGAGATCCAGATTTTGTAGAGCCTTGTACAGTAAAAGGTCAAGGGCCTCCTTTAAGAATAAAAAATACAAAAATTAAAAAATTGCTAAGACCTCCCCCTTCCAGGGCCTTGGAAGAGGCCCATAAAAGGGACCCTGAAGTTCATGGTTCATTCATTTCATGGTAAACCTGCCCATATCCATGATATATTTTTAAGGTGAAAAGAACAAGTGAAAGCATATATACTAGCTATACATTCTCCTTAAAAACTCAATCCACATATATAGTATATATTATGAGCAGTCACAAACTGTAGAATGATTGCAAACCAAATTATTAAGATCAGCTTCATCAAGGGGGAGTTCAGCCAGGGGTTAAGGTACATTGTTGGGGTACATGTGTGGTCATCATTTTAATTTTAGATACTTTTGTTGATTATTACTGTGATAATCTATGACTTTAATTTCAAATACTAAAATAAACTTTATTGAGTAGGAAATAAAAGCGTGTACTGCTGTACACTCTGAAGGCATTCCAAAGAAAGTATCCTCCAATTGTCTTTGGGATGAGCCCACATGTTCCCAAAGTAACTATATGAATATACCACATATACTGGTTTAGGAAGCCCCATTGTACTTGTTACAAAATTAGCTACATTCTTTTATGAGAACATCCTTTATATTAATAGACTGCCCCCAGGCTCCCATAAACACATACCACAAGAGAACCAGATAAGAGGAGAGAACATAAAAGCTCAATGACCTACCCATGGGGTGCCAAGAAAACCATCTTTGGTAAATGAAAGACCGTCCAGTATGTCATCTTGAAATTACTTAAATCAGTCACATTTTTTAAACCAAAAGCAACATTCCTCCCAAGATAAGACAAACTTAAGATGAAAGCAGAGACATACGTAACTCACAAGAATAGAATATAATCAAGACAAGTGAAGCCAAAAACAGTTTTCTCGATTTCTATGCAGGTATTACTTGATTGTGGCAGAGAAAAATTTCAAAATGTATATCATTAAAAGAAATTAAGGCAGATTCACACCAGGAAAAATTGTTTTTGAAATAACTAGTTTCACCAAGATGTGTGCAGTATAACTTGGATGATATAGATCTATGCCAATAGCATTTTCCAGCAAGAGATTCTATGGTTCCAAAAGGCAGATTTCATAGAAGTGTAAGGCTAACAATTACAGTGTGTGCGATGCTAGTCCCGGCCTCAGCTCCAGGCACGAAAGCAGGTGCCTTTCTCTTAGGTGCTCTGACAGGCTGGTACTAAAGAGCAGCACGTGTCAGAAGATGTATCAACTGGCCTCGCTGCCAGATTTTACAGTGGAATGTTTGTACTGTCAGGGCAGTGGATATGACAAACCTAAGGGATGACAGTAATAGGAGTGTTTAGGTTAGAGAACAAGCTTAATGGAGATGCCACTGTTGACAATAACATGCTTATGTTGAGTCCTTGCTTTCTTTTTCTACTGAAAATTCCAAATCCCATTTTTGAACCTGTTTATTCCCCTAAGTCTTACAAAAACGCCTTTTAGTTCTTTGCAGGGTTAGAAAACTAAACTGCCAGTCATATTTTCTTATCTGTTTTTCAAGATGCCTCAGATCATCATATCATTGGCATTCTTCAGTCAGGGCATTAGTCTGGACCGAAGCAGAACATATGTAGAATTTTGAAATGACTGTGAAATGATTGCCTATTTTTCTGGAGTGTACTTCAGATAATTAACCATGGAGCCCAAGCTCAGGAGTGGTTACTACCCAACATTTGTACTGAAGCCCAACGCCACGTACTTAGCAACCATTCTAACCAACCATCCCATCACTGTGCACCACAAATAAAATGTATGAAACAATATAATTTTCTCCACAAACACACACATTTTATACGTTTCTGTAGATGTTCAGGTTAATTATAGCGTCTGTATCGCATCCTAGGCAATGACCTATTTCTAAGTTATTTGAACTCCTGCAGAAATATTTCACTCTAACTCTGTATGCATGCCCAGTGATAGAGCATTTGGGAGAATGAACTGCCAGTTGTGAATTGACGCTAAATGAATGGGTATGCTTAAAAAAAAAAGTCCTTTTCACTTGTGGGCTTTAATACTCATCTAATTATAATGATTTCAAATTCTCTCAAGGCTAAAATTAAACTTGGCTTCCTGGATAGCCAAACAAGTGACTATTCTTTTACATCACCCAGTTCCTATTTTATCTCAGGCTCACTTTGAGTATAAATTGGTTAAAAACAGTCATATTCTGAATGTGGAATTAAATACCACTAAAAATATAATTTGAAGGAGCAGTTAAATTCCAATACCATCCAATTAGAATGATAGTAAAGCACTGTCACTCCCCTCCCCAATGAAATAGGACAGGCAGGTGGTAGTAGGAACATAGCATTGGTTCTAGAGGGGAGTGTTGGTCATGTTGCTAATATTCAACTGGAAGGAGTATGTGGAGCCAAGGGGAAAGTTGCCAGAAGCACAGTTCCAACAGAGCCAGATCAGAGTCAAAAAGATGGTCCAAATTGAGCTGCCAATGTATAGAAGGCAAAAGAGACAAGTTCACGTATGAAACTAATAACCACAGGCAAGGAATGGAGGCTTAAAGGAAGTACAGAGCAAAGCCCAGAGATATTCCGGAGCTGGTGATCTTAATTAGGTATCTGTGGCTTGAGACACAGCAGTTCTTGTTAGCTCTTAAGGGCAATAGAGGTAACTATTATTATATAAAAGATCACAAAACCATGACCTAAACTTAAACAGGCTGTATGCATATGGTTAAGAGCAGAGATCTTGGACCCAGACTTCACTTTTTTTGACCTAAAGATTTCTATATTTATTTATATTTTATTTTTTCTCCAGCTTTGAGGTATAATTGACAATAACATTGTATTAGTTGAAGGTATACCACAATGATTTGATATATGTATATATTGTGAAATGATTACTACAAGGTTAATTTTACATTCATTACCTCATCTAGTTACAATTTTTTCATTGTAACTTAAAAATGATTAGAACTTTTAAGATCTCTTCCCTCAGCAACTTTGATATACAATATAGTATTGTTAACTATAGTCACCATACTGTACATTACATCCCAAGAATTCATTAATCTTATAACTGGAAGTTGGTACCTTTTGACCACCTTCACCCATTTTGCCCACCTTCTACCAAACCTTTACCTCTGGCAACCACCAATCTGTTCCCTGTATCTGTGAGATCATTTTTTGATTCTTGGGTAGTTTTGTCTTGGTTTTTTTTTTTTTTTTTCTGTTTTTAGGATTCCACATATAAGTGAAATAATAGAGTACTTCTTTTTATTTCATCAAGAGTAATACCCTCAGGGCCCATGCATGTTGTCACAGTTCGCAAGATTCCATTCTTTATCATGGCTGGATAATATTCCATTGTATCTATAAACTATGTTTATCCACTCATCCATCAATGGATATTTACATTACTTCTATGTCTTGGCTAATATAAATAATACTGTGATAAACATAGAGATACACATATATATTCAAGATAGTTTTGTTTCCTTTCAATATATATTCAGAAGTGGAATTACTAGATCATATACTAGTTCCATTTTTAGTCTTTTGTGGAACCTCCATACTGTTTTTCATAGTGGCTATGCCAATTTAAATTCTCACCAACAGTATACAGGGTTCCCTTTTCTCTACATCCTCACCAACACTTGTTATTTCTTTTCTTTTTTCATAATAGCCATTCTAATAGGTATGAGGTGATATCTCTTTGTGGTTTTAATTTACAGATCCCTGATCATTAGTGATACTGAGCACCATTTCATGTACCTGTTGGCCATCTGTGTATGTTCTTTAGAAAAATAATCTGTTTGGAGCCTCTGCCCATTTTTTAATCAGGCTATTTATTTATACTGTTGAGTTGCATGAGTTTTTAAAAATATATTTTGGATATTACCCCCTTATCAGAAGTATATGATTTGCAAATAATCTTCTACATCTTGGTAGGTTAACTTTTCATTTTGTTGATGGTTTTGCTGTGCAGAAGAATTTTAGTTTGAAGTAGTCCCATTTGGGACTACAAGTCAACAACTTGTTTTTGTTGTTTGCTTTAGTTGTTTCCACTGTTGATGTCAATTCCAAAAATCATCACCAAGACCAATATCTAGGAACTTACCCTCTGTTTTCTTCTGAGAGTGTTATGGTTTCAGGTCTTATGCTTAAGTCTTTAATCCATTTTGAATTAGTCTTTGTGTATGGCATAATATAAGGGCCCAGTTTTATTCTTCTGTATGTAGCTGTTCAGTGTTCTCAACATTAGTCAAGGAGACTATCTTTTGTCCATTGTATATTCTTAACTCCTTTGTAATAAATTGGCCATATATGTGTGGGTTTCTTTCTTGGTTCTCAATTCTGTTCTGTTGAGCTATGTGTCTCTTTTTATGCCAATACCATTACTGTTTTTATTACTATAGCTTTATAATATAGTTTGAAATCATAAAGTGTGATGCCTCCAACTTCGTTCTTCTTTCTCAAGCTGATTTTGGCTATTCTGGGTCTTTTATGTTTCCATAAAAGGACCCAAACTTCTTGTGTGTTCATGTTTGACCTACTACTGACTAGCTGTATGACAGACACAAGGCATTTTTCTCAAGCTCTGTGAGTTTAATTTCCTCTTCTGTAATATTGGAATAACTATTAGGATAATTTTGAGGAAGAAATAAGTCAATACATGTAAAACACCTATGGAGAGTAAAGGTCAAGTAGGAAAAAAATTTAAATATGTTGGGGGATTTATCTTGTTCATTCAAAATTAATATTTCTTAAGATCTTGTGAAATAATTTTTAAAAGCATATACTTAACTTAGATTACTTAATTTACTGAATAGAATACATATGGAAAGTTGGCACCACTTATAATCCACTAAAATGTAAATGTGACACTGAGGAATGCATTAAATATGGTAAATTAAATAAATGCCAGGGCCCCACCACAATGACAGTAAAGAAGGTCATGAGTATAAATACACAAAGACAAAAAAAAAAAAAAAAAAAAAGGGAAGAATACCATAATGGGCTAGAGATGTTGATAGGAGACAGAGGGAGGCGTGATAATTGACTTAACAAAGTAAGAAGAATCAGGGACTTTAGTGCCTAAAAAGGAAAACTTTAAGATGATGTGCTGTTTTGAGCCACAGAGTTCTCCAGTGATTCTGGAATTTATGTCACCTGCTACAAAGAATTTAGGGATGAGGCATAGAGCTACACGGTTGTATAAAGAGCAATTTAAACCTGAGATCTTCTCTCCAACCCTGCCGAACCATACATTCTCCCTCTGAACCACAACTCTCAAAAGAAAGGTTTGTTTTCCAGGAAAATTAAATCAGAAGGGTTTCTGGACTCAGAAACACACAGCATGGAAAGTGAACACAAAACATGGATTTTTTTTTTAAAAGATTCCACATATGAGTGACATCATATGGTATTTTTCTTTCTCTTTCTGGCTTGCTTCACTTAGAATGACGGTCTCTAGGTCCATACATGTTGCTGCAAATGGCATTGTTATTGTTTTTTATGGCAGAGTAGTATTCCATTGTATAAATATACCACAACTTCTTTATCCAGTCATCTGTCGATGGACATTTAGGTTTCTTCCATGTCTTGGTTATTGTATATAGTGCTGCTGTGAACATTGGGGTACATGTATCTTTTCAAATTAGAGTTCCTTCTGGATATATACCCAGGAGTGGGATTGCTAGGTTGTATGGTAAGTCTATCTTCCATTTTTTGAGGAATCTCTGTACTGTTTTCCATAATGACTGCACCAAACTACATTCCCACCAGCAGTGTGGGAGAGTTCCATTTTCTTCACACCCTCTCCAGCATTTATCATTCATGGACTTTTGGATGATGGCCATTCTGACTGGTGTGAGGTGATACCTCATTGTAGTTTTGATTTGGATTTCTCTGATAATTAGTGATACTGAGCAGTTTTTCATATGTCTATTGGCCATTTGTATTTCTTCATTGGAGAAATGCTTGTTTAGGTCTTCTGCCCATTTTTGATTGGGTTTCTTTGTTGTTGTTAAGTTTTATGAGCTATTTATATATTCTGGAAATGAAGCCTTTGTCATTCACATCATTTGCAAATATTTTCTCCCATTCTATAGGTGGCTGTTTTGCTTATGGTTTCCTTTGCTGTACAAAAGCTTATGAGTTTATTTTTGCTCCTATTTCCATTGCCTGGGTAGACTGCTCCAGGAGAACGTTGCTAAGATTTATGTCAGAGAATGTGTTGCCTATGTTTTCTTCTAGATTTATTATGTCTTGCCTTATATTTAAGTCTTTAAGCCATTTTGAGTTTACTTTTGTGTATGGAGTGGGGGAGTGTTCTACCTTCATTTATTTACATGTGCTATCCAGTTTTCCCAACACCATTTGCTGAAGAGACTGTCTTTTCTCCATTGTATATTCTTGACTCTTTTGTTGAAGATTAATTGACCATAGGGCTGTGTATTTATTTCTGGGCTCTCTATTCTGTTCCATTGATCCATATGTCTGTTTTTGTGCCAATACCATGCTGTTTTTGATTACTGTAGCTCTGTAATACTGTCTGAAGTCTGGGAGGGTTATTCCTCCAATTTCATTCTTTTTCTACAATATTGCTTTGGCAATTCTGGGTCTGTGTGATTCCATGTAAATCTTATGATCATTTGTTTCGGTTCTGTAAAAAAATGTCCTGGGTAATTTGATAGGCAAAACATGGATTTTGACCAACAAGATTGTCTCCACCCTTCACCTCATCCAGCTCCTGGAACACAGGCTACCAGTTGGTGTTCACTGCTGGAAGAAGTGAAGAGGACCCAAGTAAAATGTTGATAGATACTAACATGAGGGTCACACAATGAGAATGTCAGTTTGCCTCCCACTCAGAATTTCATCCCCACATACACCCTTTCTCAGGAATCCTCAGATACACTTTCCCCATGCAACCAAACTCTTGTTTTGGAGGTATGGTCTCCAGGAAATAAGAATCCAGAAATAAACGATGTATTTGATCATGCAATAAATAGTACTGAAAGAAGTTCTACACTTCTAGAGAAGAGTAGGATTGATTAGTGATACGTGTATAGAAAACCAACCCAGAAAGGAAAAACAAATCTGGGAAGTAAGTTTGTGCAACAAGGGATATGTAATCAGAGCACCCTAACTGGGTTAGCACTGAATGATATGTGTAGATGTCATAATAATGTAACTCAGCTCAATATTAACTGAATTTGTTAATACTGAAACTAGAATTGTAATCTAAACTAGTTGGAAGGGTGGAGAGATAAGAAGTGAGCATAATTACACATGTCTACTATTCTCCCTTAATAGGAATTCCATGGAAAATGTCTGAAATTGATACATTAAGAAATAGCAGTGAGACAAATTACTGTCCAATAGGGAGGCAAATTCAAAAGAAGCAGCTAAAAAGATTTTATATAGGCATTTTGGGGAATGAGCCTGAGTGATGTGAGAGGAGGTAGGGCAGAAAAGTATTTTTAATTAGCCTGTAGAACTTGTTGATTTCTTTAACCATGTCATGTATTTCCTCAATTAAAATTAAAATTTATCTAAAATGTAAATATCTTGTATGGAACCAGCCTTTCAATCTCTCTTCTTGAAATTAAAGACATTTTTATGAATCTTAGATGACTTCTGGGTAGCTTATCCCTGTCCTGCTTAAATGATAAAATACAGTTTGCCTACAATTATGCCCTGCTCTTGGGCTGATAGCCTCTGAAGGAAATATGCAAGATTTGACTTTGTCTTGCCACATCCTTTCCATCACCAGCTGGAAAAGCTTGGTTCAAGAATATCTAGAATTGGGTTTAAAAAAAGTGTTACTTTTTTCTCTTAGACTAGTTCAGTGAACAATAAACATGAAAGGTAAGATACTGATTGGATTAAGTATATAATAGATGAGACTTAGGAAAAAGATGAAATACTTTTTATAAATATCTTTGCCAAAATTACAAAACAGTTATCTAGTTAAGTAAGTTGCCATTCATATAAGTTAGGATTATTTAAGTCAAAGTATGCATGTGTTTTATATGCAGGATTAAACAAGACCCTATCCATCTCCAGAGGCATATTTGCATTTGATTAAAAACTAGGAGTATTTTGAACTCCTCATGCTTTACAACACTAGTAACATTAAGTTAAAAAATCAGGAAAATGTTATACATGAGAAATATTAAAAGAGGACCATATAAAGCTTTAATTTGCTCTAAAAACAATTTTTGTTCTATTTTGAAAAATATCCTAATTTAGAAAGTCCAAATCATGTTTAATTTTTTTAATGGAATCTCTCTCCAGTCATAGGAAATGTACTATCAGAACTATGTAAGCAATGTGAAGCAGATGGTGGAACAATTATCTGGTGTATTTGGGCACTATGATTGGCCAATTCATAGAGTGTGGGCCAAGAAATTCGTTCTGTGTTTTCAATCTGCTTTCTGGTTATGATAGTGGTTTGTTTTTTTTTTTTAAGACAATCTTTGTATTATTTTAGTGTTTATGATATAAGCCACATCAACATAGGCAACTTTTTTTAAGTTCAATTGGCAGTGTATAGTGATTTTAGGAGTCTAATTTTTGAGTTTGAGCTATAATTATTTTTCAATATTAGCATAGCTTATTACTATCTATTCTTTGGCTAAATAACTGCTTCTTATACTAGTATAAAAATCCTAGTATTTCATTTTAAAACTAAATATTTAAAATTATATGATAGGGTTCACAATTTAGAGAAGACCTTTTGAATGCTAACTTAGAATTATGTACAAAAGTTAGACTTTAAAAAGATATTCAAAGCACCTACTTTTATCACTTAGGATAAGATCATCCTAAGATTATAAATATATATATAGAGATATATATAGATATATAAAACATTACAATTATATTTCCCTGTGCTATATAGTATAATCTTGTTTATCTATTCTATATATACCTGTTAGTATCTACAAATTTCGAACTCCCAGTCTGTCCCTTCCCACCCACCTCCCCCTTGGCAACCACAAGTTTGTATTCTATGTCTTTGAGTCTTTCTGTTTTATATTTATGTTCATTCTCTTTTTTTAGATTCCACAGATGAGTGATCTCATACGGTATTTTTCTTTCTTTTTCTGGCTTGCTTCACTTAAAATGACATTCTCCAGGGACATCTATGTTGCTGCAAATGGCACTATATTGTCAATTTTATATGGCTGAACAGCATTCCATTGTATGAATATACCACTTCTTCTTTATCCAGTCATCTGTTGATGGACATTTAGGCTGTTTCCATGTCTTGGAGGTTGTAAATAGTGCTGCTATGAACATTGGGGTGCAGGTATCTTTTTGAAGTAGGGTTCCTTCTGGATATATGCACAGGAGTGGGATTCCTGGGTCATATAGTAAGTCTATTCCTAGTCTTCTGAGGAATCTCC
This sequence comes from Camelus dromedarius, assembly GCF_036321535.1. Taxonomy (NCBI): domain Eukaryota; kingdom Metazoa; phylum Chordata; class Mammalia; order Artiodactyla; family Camelidae; genus Camelus; species Camelus dromedarius. The sequence continues at coordinate 61,516,925 of NC_087439.1, read as the reverse complement.
ATACTGTTTTCCATAGTGGCTGCACCAAACTGCTTTCCCATCAGCAGTGTAGGAGGGTCCCTTTTTCTCCACAGCCTCTCCAGAATTTGTCATTTGTGGACTTTTGAATGATGGCCATTCTGACTGGTGTGAGGTGATACCTCATTGTAGTTTTGATTTGCATTTCTCTGATAATTAGTGATATTGAGCATTTTTCCATGTGCCTATTGATCATTTGTATTTCTTCCTTGGAAAATTGCTTATTTAGGTCTTCTGCCCATTTTTGGATTGAGTTGTTTTTATTAAGTCGGATGAGCCGGTTATATATTCTGGAGATCAAGCCTTTGTTGGCTTCATCTTTTGCAAAAATTTTCTCCCATTCTGTAGGTTGTCATTTTGTTTTTCTTATGATTTCATTTGCTGTGCAGAAGCTTGTAAGTTTAATTAGGTCTCATTTGTTTATTCTTGCTTTTATTTCTATTGCTTGGGTAGACTGCCCTAGGAGAACATTTTTGAGATGTATGTGAGATAATGTTTTGCCTGTATTTTCTTCTAGGAGGTTTATTGTATCTTGTCTTATGCTTAAGTCTTTATATGTTTCTTTTTAAAATATTTTTTATTTTATTGTTTGTGAATTTTAATACATGTTTTTAATTATAGAGATTATAACAATTATTTAACTTAAAGGAAATTTAGTATGACTTTCTTGGATGATATTTTTTTGGCAGGCATACATTGGTATATGAATGTAAAATTCGGGTATTAATAATCATAGTATCTAGTCAATGCAAAAGAGGCCTGAATTTGGGAATAATTTTCATTTCCTAACACATACTGCTTGTCACAGAGTATTCATCTCTTTCTGTTCTTTTGCAACTGTAACTCCCATTTCACCCTCACTGTCCTTGTAATTTTCCTTGGGATTTTTCTGCATTTTACAGTATGTCAAGGGACTCTAAACATTGGTAATCTGTCTAACAAAATAATTGTGCTGATTTCTTAGTGAAGCCAGATGTAGTTTAATTGCACTGGAGTCTTTTAGGAAGCAAGATTATGGAGTGAGTTGGATTGCCAAATGGAAAAAACAGTGGGAAAGTAAAGCACTGTTTCAGTGGTGTCCCTTTCTCTTAAATAAACAGCATCTTGATCTTCCTTTGGGTAATTCTTGCACACTCTCAGTTTTTGTAGTGGGCACTCAGCCCTGGCCTGGGCCATCACACTTTTCTACTGGGCAACCGTGATAACTGGTTCAGGGATAAGCACATGATCCCAGCTAGCCAACGAGGGCCATTTGTACCCAATATAAAACTGCTGGGCAATAAAGGTACTCTTTCCATGGATCTTAAGTTTTGGAGCCTCTAAACCTGCTGGGACTACCAAGTGGAAAGAGCCTGCCTAAGAGTAAATCCACACTGCAAAAAGCAGAGCTGAAAGAATGTCAGCTTTGTCATTTTTGTCTCATGTACACATATTAATCATTTCTGTCTTGTTACTTTAACCCCAGATATTCATCAGTGCCCTAAATCTCAAGTTGTCTCCTAGCTTTTAGCAAAAGCCTGTTTGAAACAACTTGGAATGCCATGTTAACAGAGTAAGAATGAGAAAGTGTGATGGACAAAGAATGAGTAAAGAACTAATCACATTGTTGCTTTAAATTTTCTATGAGATACAAAGCCCGGCCATCAGAATACAATACACTAGAATATTACTTCAGATTTCCATAAAGATGCCTTCGCAGAATTATGAGTTAATATAAATTTATTTAGTACTTCATCTAACAGCCAAATTAGCTTAGCTTCCTTGCATAACTACTTTTGTTTTCCCCCAGTCTATAGGGTAGAAAAGGTTTACAGCAATCTTGGGTTGGCATTCTTGCTCTAACACTAGCTCTCTTATCTTGAAGTTACCTAACTTCTCTGTTCAATATCTTTCTATATAACATGACAGTACTGCTTTAACCTGTGATTGTAAGTACATCATATAATAGAAAATACTGAGGAAAAAGAAGATAAAACCACTGGCTTCCACTTATTATCTACTGTCAAACCCTTCAGATAGTTTTGAAGGTAACATATCACTTAGGTGTTAGTCTGTGTATCTCCTCAGGTAATGAATTATGACAGATTTGGAATTTAGGCTAATCTTGCTATGATTTCAAGGAGTTTAATGATTTTCTACAAACCAACAAATTATATCATCTTTAATTTATTTAGCCACTCTATACTCAAAAGATAATAAAAACTTTCTCATTGGTATCCCAGCCATTCTTTCTCTTTTCCTGGCAGTGGGTAAAGGGGCTATCATCTGCCTATAAATCTTTGATACATATGCGTATTCTTCACTATAACTATTAATGGTGTAGTGATGCTGAGCTATTACTTAACCACTGTCACCTGACGGACAGTGTTGCCCTGGAGTAGGAAAAAAGTTCTGAAAATAAAGATGCAATTATTAATTATTCATCAACTCAACATTACAGAAGCTGACAGTATTTTCTTCCCCACAGACAAGACTCCCCATTCAGGAAGAATTCCTTTATGATGAAGTTAGTGCATACACGAATCTCTATAAAGAGAAAAATTTCCAGAGTATTAGAACTCTGATTTTTAAACTGTAGTAAGTATTATGGTTTAAGTAGTTAAAAATGAGAAATACTAAAAGTTCTTTAATTACTTTATAGTACTATTTAAAAATTAGCTTTAATTGTTATAAAATACAAGCCTTCAGGTCCTTTCTCTACTCATGAACAACAAAATACTGTGATCTATAATTTGCACTGAACTTCACTTTATCATAGCTTATCTGATTCCCAGAACTGAACTGAAACTAGATTTTCCTCTGACATCAGCAAAAGCTTTTCTGAAATGTTTGCAAAGCTCCAGGTGCATGGGTCCCTGAATAAATATTATTTCAACACTGATCAGCTGCATAGGTGAAGACCAAGTTAGGAAACAGGTCTACAAGGATTTCTTAATGAAAGCAGGTGGCTGTTGATAGTCTAAATAGATTCAATAATTAGGACGTTTTTAGGACTTAAGGTGCATCTCACACGGGATTTCTGTAATATTCAGAAGACAGCTCATGTAGGAAAGTTCTTGTTCAAGACATTATTCATTCATGCTCTCCTAGGAGGGGGGCCATAGTTTAAAAACTACATATGGTAAGACCAAAAGCTCTGTTCCTAGCAGGAAAAAGACTTGACTTTTTAAATTTATTCACCTGCTGAATTTTAGGAATTTCTGCAGTATCAAAGAACTGCCTTCCTAAATACCATGTGGATTTCAAGTAAAAGAAAAAAATAATTGCCCTATTTGTTTAAAACTTTAGGGCAAATATATAAAACATAGTCTGTGAACAAAATTCACTTGCTTAATAAGCAACATTCATAATAATAATAGATTGTGTCTTCATCCTCTGTTTGTTGTATCCATTAAATACATTGTCTATTCTAAATAAGGTAAACACATCTGCTTGACTAGAGTCCTAAAATAAGATAATGAAACTTTCCCTCGATTGCCATTTTTTATGATACGAGTTTTTACCCAAAGAAATTTAAAATGCATTTATTTTTTAGTCTATATTTAAACTTTGACTCAAATTAATCCTTGTTCAAGCAGTTCTTGCCTACAAGAGAAAAGTTTAAACCTTTTAGCAAGAGGAGATACATAGTAAAAAATAGTGGAAAAGTTTATGCATTGTTACTAGCACTTAGGCAAGTTAAATTCCCAAGAAATTTTTTTTTCTAAAATGTATTGATCAGGAATAGGGTACAAAATAAACTAAATCAAATTTCACATCTCCTTCAATGATGTTTTTGAAATTCTGAGTAACGACCCAGGTTGAGCCATTAATGCAAATCCTCAAAACTTACGAGTTTCTTGATACGTTTCATTTTGAGGCATCTTTTAAAGAAACAACAGCTGCCTCTCCACATGCATTCTAAAAATCAATACAATTAATCAATAATGCTCTCCACAGGTAATAAATGCTGAGAAGCGTTTCTGCCTATCTATATTGATTGAGAGAATTGCTTCAAATTGGTTCTGATGTGTATAAAAATCATTTCCTTATTGATCAAAGCCTCCCTTCTCCACTCTGATATGTTATTTCATATACGGCATTACAACTGTTTTAGACTTCATTCATGTGTATTTGTGATAAGTTTCCTATGATCTGTGTATGAGACTAATTGAAATGAAATGTAAAATGGGTGTTTGTTTTTTGGTGGGAACATACTGCTTGAAATTTAATCAGAGCATGAATAATCACAAGAAATTACTGAACTTATTTTAATGAGAAATGTAATGATGTATTTTCATTCCCATTTTCATTATTTGTAAAAAGCTTAAAAATTTTGAGTCAGCTTCTGTTTCTTACAACAGAATTCCATTCATGCAGACACATGCATTTAATCCAAAACAAAGCTATTCCTGATAGTATAAATAGAAAACTTCATAGTTTTAGTCAACTGTTGACTTATAATATTGCTGGCAAATTATATTTTTGTAATATGATTAAACATATAAGTGCACTTTGTGACAATTTTGCTAATACATGCGTTACATATGTAGACAGAGTAATAAGAAAAATAAGCCTTCTGAATTAATTTTCTAACAAGAAGTTTATAGTTTTAATAGATACAGCATTCAGTGAGTCTCATTAAATAGGACTCTATTCATCTTTGACCCAAACAATCTATGTATCCACAGTTGCTGTGGCTTATACTACATGATAGCTGATGGCTCATTGGGTAAATAATAGAGCAATTAAGGACTTTTCCAAGGAAGCTTGGCTTCTAACTCTTGCTACATTAAGTGGTGTTGTGAATTTTAACAACAACAACAACAACAACTCAAAGATTCCTGCCAACCTGACCTAGTGAATTTCATGAAGTACCTATTTTCTTTATCTGAATATTCCATTACAAAATGGTATTCTTTTGGCCAGTGACTAAACTACCATGGCAAGTGTCCCTGAAACAGCACCTTCTTAAAACCTGACCACTAATTTTTACTTGATTGAAAAATCAAGTAAATTTTTTTTACTTAATTTTTAGGACTTCAGGTGCATCTCACACAGGATTTCTGTAATATTCAGAAGACAGCCCATGTAGAGAAGTTCTTGTCTAACAAGGAGGCCATATTTCATTCCCTTCCTGGGAATAAGTGAAAGACTTAGGAAAGCAGCCTTTAGTCTTTGAGAGATTCAGCTCATGATTTTTATTTGGAATTTCAGGGAGTATTAATTGTCATATTGACAGCTGGAAAGGTCCCTGTATCTCTAGATAATTTTACTTTATTAATCTAATAATTTAATTTTATCTTTAATTCTGAAGGAATCTTTTATGCAAAACAAATTAAGTTAAAATCTTTCAACAAGAACTGTTTTCATGAACAATTCATGTAAGGAATTGGATAAAATGTTTACTGTGTTGAAAAATATCACTTGGGTGAGTCTGAGGAAATAATACTAGTCAATGTTGAAAGCATAAGCATTAGATGGATGATGTATTCTAGTTTGTTTTCCTGAGAGCAAAAATAAAGTACATTTATATTAAGATGTTATAGAAAACACTCACCTAAAGATGTGACGGTATCTTTTCTGCTCATTCAGGCACTATTGAATCTTGGGTATACGGATGGGCTCTTTGAGCCCTACAAGAATAAAGGCTGCTTTCACTTATTCCCAGGAAGCTAATTGTACAATAAGATTCTCAGAGTCAGTAAGTACCACTAGGGTAACCACAGAAATGAAATTTTTGAAATATTTCTTGTGCCTAAATAGAAATTAATTTGAAAGTATTCCTAGAAACAAGCATAGATTCAGCTGGAAACTGGAGCTGTACACCCAAGAGGTATTTACTCTGACTCATGTTACATTTTAGAAGGGGCCGCTTAATCACAACAGAAGAGACAACATTGAGTCAATCGATAAAAATTCATCTGGAGGTATTAGGGCATGACGTAGAGGATAAGAGCATTGGCGTTGGAGTCATAGAGGCCTCATGACCAAATTCCAGCACTTACAAGCTTTGGCCTTAGAGAAGTTGCTTTTATCTTTCTCTGTCTTGTTTTTTCTCCTCTCTGAAACAGAATATATGCTACCACTGTCCAGTAGAAAAATAATGTGAACTATATATAGCATTTAAAATTTTTAGTAGCCATGTCTTTAAAAAAACATGTGAAATTAATTTTAAAATGTATTTTATTTACTGTAATATAGCCAAACTAGCATCACTGTGATATGTAATCAACATAAAAATTATAAATGAAATATTTTACATTTTTTTATAATAAGTCTCTAAAATCTGGTAAGCATTTTACAATTACAGTGCATTTCAATTTGTAGTAGCTGCATTTCAAATGCTCAATAGCCGTATGTGAGTAGTGGCTACTATAAATGGATAATGCAGGTATATATTCACCCCCATAGGGTTGTTATAAAAAAAAAAAAAGTAGTGAGATAATGTGTATGAAGTGCTTAGAAAAGTGCTTGGCAAGTAAAAAGGACTAAAAAAGGTAGTTGTGAAAACTTACTATTATGACTGAGTATTGACTACAGCAGCCTAGGTGCTAAACTGGGGTGAAAGTAAAAATGTACATGACTCCGTTCTTGAGTAATTACAGTTAAGAAGGCAAGAAAAATAGATGGTTAACTATAAATTATGGCATCTTATTACCACATAAATAGTATGCATAAAATGCAACAAATGCTCAGAAAAGAAAGATCTTCCTCACTAGGGATGCCTTGTACCAGCTTAGTAAACTGGGATTTAATCAATGGGTTGACTTTTTTTTAGGAAGATAAGGTAGGGGACCATGGAGATAAGAATATCTACCAGAGGGAATCACAGAAGCAATAACTCAAAGGTGGGGGAGTGAAAAATATGCTCAAGTGATAGCAAAATTTTGATGGAGAACATAGGGTTCTTGTAAGAGTGTACTTATGTGAGTAAATGCAGATTTGTATTAGTATCTTAGCATGACTTTTAAGCTCTCTATCCTAAGACATTATTCAGGGTCAGAAGGAAATAGTAAAAAGAGCACTTATTTAAGAGTCAAAGATCTGATTGTAACCAGGCTCTACAATTGCTATGAGTACATTTTCTTACCTTGGGCAAGTCACTTCATCTCAGCTGTGTATACATAAAATGAGATGATTGGCTCTAAAAAAAAACAAAACCAAACCTGAATGTCAGAGTTGTAAGGGGTCTCAGTGTTGTCACTGTTTCTACTGTTTTTGTTGTTCAGTTCAAATTTATGGTATTTTAGGATGGGAGTGAAATAATTGGAGAAAGCTGTAGGAATTAATATAGGTAGATTCAAAAGTAAAGAAATTATACAAAAAATCACTTGGGGTATCTTTTCAATGGTCCTGACATCTAAAAATAAGGAGTTCAATAGTGTGGATATAACAGTTGGAAATGGGCAAATTATAGAAAAGTAGTAAAGAAAAATAGATAAAACTTGGGTTGAGGATGGAGAAGGAGAAAAGGTGTGAAATGATTGTCACTGCAGTTGGGAGTATGATAAACAGAATATAGTGTTCAAAATAGAAATGAAAGAAGTAGGCATATAATTTTTCTGGAGATGTGGGAAGGGATATAACATAAGTCCTTTTAGTTATCGGTTAGGTAAAAACTTTTAGTATGTACAATAATGCACTACAATATGTGCATTTAAGAATTAATTGATATAAATGAATTCTGACTCCTGCAAGAACATCGATGTTTTAGTTTTCAAGTTTTACAAAGTAGTAAAATCAACACTGAAGAAAATAATTATGAGATTAACATAAGCATTAAATTTGAGCCTATTTACTTAGGAAATCATAGAGAAGCCCCAAGTGTCACATTTATCTGAGTCTTAATTTATGAAAGAAATTTTAAAGCCTGTAAATGAAGCAAGAGTTGTTAAATAATAGCTATTTCAGTTCCCAGCTTTACCTTCTGAGTCTCCTCCTTCATTTGCTAAAAGTGAGGATATCTACTTCATAGGGTTGTGTGCAGAACGTGTGCGGTAACAGGTGCAGCTCTAGAGTTCTAGATGCTCAATAAATGATGGCTACTGGGAACTCATTCTAGCAGCCCTGAAAGAAAAAAGCCTCATACATTCTTTTCAAAAAATATCGTACTACTATTTATATCATACCACAACTCCTCCTGCAGCAAGCATGCATGAAGCAGTGATTATATCAAGTTTCATACTTAGTGTCAAAAATATTGCAATAGTTCTTATGCAGAATTCCTAAATATAAGAATTTGTCGAGGTTAGGAGGTAAGTGTTGGAAAGATTAAGATAACTCTTGGCTATTTTAGGTGTATATGCTCAAAGTCAAATAGAATTTTCACACATGTATGTATCTAAAACTAAAATTCTTTAGTTTGAAAAGTGCCAACATTTTATTTGCACATTTTGTTAGCATGTGATTGAGTCTCTGATTTATGTTGGTTTATCCAAAGTGATTGCATATATCCAGATAAAAGGTTACCAATTTCTATGGGCTAATTCATTTCATAAACTTGAAGAGATTCTATTGCTAATGATGCTTATATTAGAAAGCACATTCAAAGATTCAGGTTTTTATACCAAATTTGATCAAGATTGCTTTGCTCAAGATATTACTAGACTTATTTTATTAAAGAAATTGCTTTTTAAAAACAAAATATAAAGAAGCTATATCATCTTAACTTATAAGTTTATTTACAACTAAAATTTGAGAGAAATACTTATTTTTAAAGGTTTGTTGGCTCATCCAATAGAGCAATACTTTGAATGTAGGTGAAATTCTTAGACTTGTTCCCTAAGTCAAAAGACGTTGACAAATTAATCCAATAGGTTTACTTACTGGATCTGAGTAAAATGGATGGCAATACATGTTATCCTCATTCAAACCTATTGGTGAACAAAGAAGACGGTGATTTGATCAATGAGAAAATACTATGAAGTCTTGATAAATAAAAATAAGTATTAAGATTTTTTTAGGAATATATGAATGAAGAGATAGTCATAACCACTCATTGTTGCTGTTCACTAACTTATATAAAAGAATACCAATTATATAATCATGTCAATCTCCCCAGACTGCCTATTTTCTCCTCATTCTGTGAAAAGTTTGGGCATCCCAATAAATAATAACCAAAAAAAAAAAAAAAAAAAAAAAAAAGCAAATCATTTTTTTTACATAGTAGATAGAGGTTCAAATAGTTATATTTTTAAATATAAATCAATTTAGCTATTTTTATTTTAAAATCAATGTTGACAAACTATCCTACTGTTTTTTAATCTTATAGTTTTAACCCATATTATATTTGTGGAATGTGTACATTGATAATTTAGTATAATTATTCTTAAAATAGCATGCTAAATGGTATTTTATATAATCTACTCAGGGATTGTATGTTAGAAGACAATATTTTATTAAAAGGTTATAATGGTTAAATATTTTATTAAATGTTATAAAATTTAAAGTAGAAATAAATATAATCATTTATTTTTATTTCACATTTTTAAAGAGGCATATTTACTTTAACATGACCATTATTAGTACTGTGAGGATTTATGAAAACTTGTACTATTTAAAATTTTATATCTACCATATTTTAATTCCACTGACCAAGTTGGATGCAGGCAAATCATCTCTTCTTCATAAATTCATCATTAAGACCCTAACATTGAGGTGACAAGTGATTCATAGCATAGTTTGTTATTTACTGCCAATAACCAGGATATTTAGAAAGACAGCCATGCACATGTTTGTAAACACTCTACTTTCCAGGGATGCCACCAATAATCATACTTCAAATTTTTTTTTTTTTTTTTGAGAGTGCCACCTCTCTCTCACACCAACGAGATACTAAAAGTAGTAACCGACACATCCTGGTAAGTAGTTTTGAAAATCTTGTAACTTAGAAAGAGTTCAATCTCCATTTCCAGTAAAACCAGTTTTAGGTCAGACACTATATGTCATGTAATAATCTAATATACTTCAGAGTTGAACATGATTATAAATTTATACCCCTTTTAGGAAGTGTATATATATAAATATATACACACAATCTTGCAGTCTTTTGAAAATGAGTTCAAGTAAACCTGAGAAAGCTCACTCTAAACTTGCTGACTCAAATCTGTTCTAACAAAGACATATTTTTGAAGTATCTGAGGCTCAATGCTACTGAATTATATAATCCTGTCATTAAGTTCCAATATTATCATTTTTTTCTCTATTTTATTGAACAAACTTCCAGAAATTACCAAGAACCGTCATAAATAATTTCCAGTTACAATTTTTACAGATTTGACTTCAACAAAAGATAATGGTTTAAAAGCTAAATCCTTTCCTTTTACTTTGACTACACTTAAATAAAAATAGAAGAAAAAAAAGTTTACAGTGTCAGTTTGTGGTGTACAGCCCAATGCTTTAGTCACACACAAATACACATATATTCATTTTCATGTTGTTTTTCACTATAAGCCACTACAATATATTGAATATAGTTCCCTGTGCTATACAGTAGAACTTGTTTACTTTATATATACCAATCAGTATCTGCAAATCTTGAACTCCCTTTTACTTGGTGAGCTTTGATTCTGTTTGGTTTTGTTTGGTTTCAAAATCAGAAAATAATACTTACCACTTTCCTAGCTGTTGTACGAAGACTACAAGAAAAAAGTTGATCCTTAGGAAAGTCACAAACAATTGCCTATAGAGTGAAACTGGAAGTGAAATCCATATGTAATGCCTCTGTCAGCAAAGACTTAGTAGAAGAGGGTTTATAATAAATATTCACATCTGCTGCTTTGGACACTAATCCATCCTAAGGATCTTTGCTGTGTCAGGCTTTGTTGTAGATGAAGAAGCCCAGCAGATACAAAGGTTTGCAAATAGGCCATATTTATCATGGTTAGCTTTACTTATATAACTTAACTTTTCTCTGTTTTAGAGATGTTCATGGCAACTTGGGTTATAATTTGTGATTAACTATTTCTCTATGAGTTTTTTGGTGATGCCAGAGAATTTTTATTACGGACTGGACAGATTCTACTTTTACAGTCTGTCACCTACTTGACATCTGTCAAGAAGGCATCACTGATAACAATGCTATGCTGGGTGTGGAAAACACAATGAAGGCCCAGGCTCTGGATTCAAAGTGCTTGTGATGAAATACTAGTTTCCTCCGTTCCTAGGGTGTCATCTTAAGCAAGTTATCCAGCCTTTCCAAGCCTCTCTTTAACTATTGTAAAGATTATATGGTATTACCTATGTTAGGTACTAAATCTAGTATCTGCCATGTTGAAAGAGTGTAATGAATTTTATTTTTTAGTTAATAAATTGTAAAGGTTATTAGTGGAAAGATAATATATGTCTTCTAAGTATGATTAGATAATCCCCTGGCTAATACTAATGTCATTTATTTACTCCATGTACTGAGCTTATGTAGACATATTCTATTGCCTTTACTTACCTCCAAATTCCCTGATAGTTTGCTTCTGGAATTCTTTAATAAAAATATTCGTCAGAACTGGATTGCCGATAAATTTTCCACTTTAAGGAAATTATTCACTAACAAATATGTAGTATAAAAATGATGAGAATACTCTGTGCTATATTTAGTTCTTATGTAACAAAATTTTAGTTTAACAGAATTTTAAATTAGAGTGAAAAAACCTAAGATGTCTTTGAAATGGAGGTATTTATTTTCACTTCAGCTTCAAAAATAAATGCGCTGAGTGTCACAATTTTAAAGCATAAATGTATACTATAGTTCTAAGTAATGATTTGATAAAGTTTAAGTAAAATGCGAATTTTAAATATAAATTATCTCTTGTGTGTATGTATATATGTACATATATAGCTTTGCCATAGATACATTATGAATCCTATGCTTTTTAACAGTTTTGCAGAAATAATTCACTTGAAAAAGAAAGCTTCATTCTTCGTTGTTTTCAATCTCATCTTTTCAAAATTATTTATTAATCTCAAATATAAAGAGACTAGCAGGGCATTTGATGACTCTGCATATAAAGTAGGTAGAGCATTTTAAAATTTTATAATCTAATCACTGCCATGTCTTAATTTTGACTGGAATTATTTCCTGTACAGCCAGGAGTTAGTTCATATTTAATGGCTGACATCTAAAATAAAATGAGTCTGAATTATAACTGAAACAAAATTGTATATTCCGTTGCTTATAAACTGTGACTGCTTGAAATAAAACTTTGATACTCATTCTGCCTGCCTGCCTTTCTCTCTCTCTCCCTCTCTCTCGTCAGGTCGAGTTTTAGCTCAGGCAAGTGGCAATGGGGTTATCCATTTGCTGGATCTTAAATCGGGGCAGATCCACAAATTGATGGGCCATGAGAGTGAGGCTCACACGGTCGTGTTTTCTCACGATGGAGAGACTCTGTTTTCCGGAGGTTCTGACGGCACCGTTCGAATGTGGTCCTGACAGTCAGCATATCCCACTGTGGAGGACATTCACTTTAGAGCTTGAAAATATCTCATACAGTCCCAAACCAGTAAATATCTGGCTAAATATGCCAGCAGGTAACATTTGCAATTTGATTTAAAACACACTTTGGATATACATTTTAGCACTCACATTGTTACCAATAATAATAATAAAAAAAAAACCTTTCTGCTAATTTATTTGTATCTGGGTCTTTTTTCTTTCTCATTTTGATAAGAATTTCGAGACAGCATCCTTGCTAGCTGTTTGGAAGAAACAGCTTTACAATGACGCCTAATGACAGAGTAGATGAATTACAGGAGATTGATTTTGAATGTTAGAAAACAAACTGCAGGAGAACCAAGGTACTTGTTTTAAATCAAATTTAAACTGCAGGAAGACCTGAAGTTTAATCATGTAGCACAGGAGAAGCCTTTCTGCAGCCAAAGGGTCAAGTAGAATCGGGGAGCATACATTTTCACAGATTCTTTGACAATGATTATGCTTTATCTGTTAATAATCGGAGACTGCAGATGGCTTAAATCTAAATGCAAGGCTCTTCCGGAACTTTCATCTCTGCAGCCAATGCAAGAATGCATTAGGTATAATTACAATTTTTTTCACTTTTACTGTAATTTCAATGCAAATAAGTGTCTCAAATACAAAATGCCTTTCCCCCTCCTAATGCACGCATCCTCTGTATAAAGTGCGACTGCTTAGAGAACACTCTAGCCCGGTCTGAAGGAGCAGCTCGGGATTTCGACTGAGCTGGGCTTTGAAGCCAGTTGTTGGCGCTGTCCGTGGTGCTGAGGAATTCCCGGCTGCCGGCATAGAATGAGCTCCAAATCAGCAGTCTGCAAACTGCTCCCAGTGATGCAGAAACCCAGCTAAAGTTGCTCCTTTCCTTCACGTCCACAGTTAGTATTTTCTGATGTGTAAAAGGGGATTCAAGCAACGTATTGTGGATGATGATGATGATACTGCCGGCGGAGCAGGCTTTAAGCTACAGCATGCTGTTGCTGATTTTGATCCTCAGAGCCTAGCCAAATCACCTCTACTGCCGTAGCAAACACTGTGTAAGTGAACTCATGTGTGGAGGAGGCGTAATCAGCCAGGAAATTTCATAGAAGGACCTGGGAAAAGCCTAAAAATAAGTTCAACATGATTCTGCTACTGGGGTCTGGATTGCTACAGGACCAGCATTGCTTCTTGCTTTGAATTCTGAAGACAGGTCTAAAGCATATTTCTTATGTGTGTCTGCTGTGTTTCTCTCTGGAAGGGCGGGAGACTGCTCCTTGACTGTGGTTTGAAATGGGAGGTAGAATGGATTGCCTTTAATTCAAGCCTGAAAATGTATTCTTTGGATAATTAAAGAGAAACTGCTTTCCTAAAACATACCTGCTCTTTTAGTTCATATTGGTCTATGACCCCCACCACCACCATTAACCTCCAGAGTGATTAGGTAAGTGTATCTTATGACATGAGTTATGTTTGTTTTCTCAAAGAAATAGATGCAGTCATTTTAAATCATATGTAGCAATATGGGGAGGGGGGAAAGTTTAGCTGGGAAGTGATCTTCAGTTTAGCAATGTTTACTTACTTATGAAAAATCTTCAGATAAACATTTTGATTTCTCTAATGTTTCTTCTCTTAAATAGTATCTTAAAATGCACTAGAGTAGTGCATTGATAAAGAATGCTTTTTTAAAAAGATGACTAATAACTTTCTTATATTGAAAACACCTTGTTTTCTCTATACAGATTTTATAATGTATTTCATATAATAAAAGTATGTTTAATGTTTATATAAAGTGGGTGTTACGCCTTTACTTTTACCTTTAAGTTTATATCTACCCTAACCTGACACATTAATGCCTACCTGTAGCTTGCAGAGATGATTTTCTGTCTGTCCTTTTGAAACAGAATGATAGTGTATTTTGTGACTTATCTTACATGTATTGACAGATACTACTAAAAACTATAAGAAAACACAATAGCCCCTTTTTCTTCTAAGATAAACATTCTAAATATGTAACAGATGTATAAATGCATGCCTTAATTAGTAAATTATGCTTTTTCAGAAGCTTCTGTTATATTTGTGGCCTCTGTAGTAATTTAAGAGAAAAAATGCTTTGTCAAAGGGAGCTTCCAGCTTCTCAAGTAGAATTATAGGTTTGCATTTTTTTGTTCTGTCATGACTCATTATTTTTGACATTTGTTAAAAGAAATCTATCTCCGTTAGCATTACCTACCCCAAAGGAATTTTAACATTAGAGAGCAGTTTTCTCTTTAAGGAAGATGTGATTATACTACCTTCCATTTTACTATTATGAAAATTTGCATATCTAACTTGAAATGCAAATATAATAGTTCAGGAAGTTTCCTAATGCCATCTTTAGCTCATTTAAAATAATCACCTATATATGTTAGACTAAGAGTTTACCATTTGCTATTATAACCTGAACATAAACCAATGAATAATATTTATAGATGATCTGAAAATGTCCTATGTATAATTTTAACAATATTGGCATAAAGCCAGTAGCATTTAAATAGGCAAATGAACTATCTGGCACTTCTCTTACCTATTACTCCCTAAAGTCACAGTTTCCCCAAGGCTTTCTATGAGTTAGTCACTCTAAAACATTTAAATAAGAAACCACTACCAAAACTACCCACCAAGCACTAATACTAAGTGAAGTTTACAAGAGTAAATGACACCAAATTAATAAGGTATATTTCCTATGAGTGGCAACATCTTATTAAGAAACTTCAATAACCAGTTTTATTTACACAGGCATTTTTGTGCAAATTGCCTAAATGCAAATATCTTTGGCATGTCAAAAAAAAGTATGTTTTTCAAGACTACGTGACATTTTTTTAAATTGAAGTAATTAATTCGAATAGTATTTATTACATGGATACTAGAATCAAGCTGCTATAAGAATAATTTACAGATACATCTTTCCTGCCCACTAGAAGCTTACTTCCTGAGTAAAGATTTGGACAATAATAAAAATAAATTTTTAACAAATCCTTTTAATACATGGCATTTGCTTATTTATTAAAATTTTCTTTCTCTTATTCATTGTGGAATAGTTGTTCTATTTTCCTTCTTAACTATGTTTCAAAATCCAGATTCATGCTCACTAATACAAGTAACCCATATTGAGACCACTGTTCTCCAACTATGGGCTTTACACTAGCTTCAACCCAATTATAATTTACACTCAACTGTTGGTTTCTTCCCTTTGTTTTAGAAGTAGGATGTTTCCTCACTAATCTCTTGAGTTTTCATACAGATGATTGTAACCTACATACATTCTACCACTGATTAGTCTAAAGAATAATAGAGAAGGTGAATTCAAATACTCTTGAGTCATTTGTAAGGAACTACTAGTAAAATCCCCCTTGGAGTCTCAGTGAAACCACTTCTTACAATTTAGACAAGGCAAGACCTTTGAAATTCATAAGGTAAATTTAAGCTGAAGATTCCTAGGTGAAATAACTCCATAAAGGACACATTTATCAACCCTCCAAACTTTATAATAAAGTACAGATGGTTGCATGAACTTAGTATTTAAGTATAAGATCTTGGTATCCTCCAGATCTAGCTCAAGTAAGCAGGTTAAGAGCATGAGTTTAAATATATCTATATTCTCTTTATATATGTCAAATTGTTCTTTTTAAATATTTAATTTTCAGCCTACCCCTCTTGTGTTCCCATGGAAGGCGCTGAGTGTATCTAATATCAGGAGCACATCCAGAAGCCTTTAAGGAGGGGGATGGCTCTTCATATTCATGAAGCTTGCATACTTCTGTTGGTCATCCCTGGATTGGTCACCTCTGCTGCTATCAGTCATGAAGACTATCCTGCTGATGAAGGTGACCAGACCTCCAGTAATGACAATCTGATTTTTGATGACTATCGAGGGAAAGGGTGTGTGGATGACAGCGGCTTTGTATACAAGTTGGGAGAACGATTCTTCCCAGGGCATTCCAACTGTCCATGCGTCTGTGCTCTGGATGGACCTGTTTGCGACCAGCCAGAATGCCCTAAAATTCACCCAAAGTGTACTAAAGTGGAACACAATGGATGCTGTCCTGAGTGCAAAGAAGTGAAAAACTTTTGTGAATATCATGGGAAAAATTACAAAATCTTGGAGGAATTTAAGGTATGAGTTACCCTCCATATTTACTGAATACTAACTTTTTACACCACATACTTAGATTACTACTTTAAAACTAAAGTTGGAAAACACATTTTTAAATTTCTCTTTGATTTACAAAAATATGATTCCAGTTAGCATAATTACCACTGTGGTCAGAAAATAGGCAATTGGTTTGTACATTACTATTTGTAGGATTTCACGATAAACTTTCCCTTCAGAAATATTTGGGGTATGCCTACCAACCTTTCCTTTTTGTCCTTAAACATTTCTTCTGTATTATTACAAAATATGTTTTCTGAGGGAAACAATTTTTTAAAGGCTATATGTCCATTAAGTTAATGTTTAAATTTTGTGTGGTATGTGTGTATGTGGCTTATTAGCCTGTATTTGGAGTCATTTAACTATAGTCTAGAATTACCCGTTTGGTGTATGAAAATGCAAGTGGTAAAGAGACACACTTTTACCTATGGTCTTTATACTGATAATATGCATTGGACTTACTTGTTGTAGAGCATGGTCCTCATTCTGTTCTCTGCTTGTTAGAATTTTTTACTTATAGGAACCCAGAAAGAACTGAATTTTTATCATAGTCCATTGTGAAGGGTAGTAAAAAGAAACCTAATTTTTCAGTCTTTCAGCCTTCATGATATTTCTTATTTTTATGCTTGTGTTATATTTTCAAGTAACTTGGATTCATTTTTATCTTTTCTTGGAGTCTCCTTTCTCTAACGGCTAGTTTTAATTAGGGTTTCCTACAAGCCAGATCTGAACCCTGAGCGTATAAATATATCAAAATGTCCTCAAATGTAATGGCAGTTTATGCCTTGGAGTTTCTGTCATACTGATGGCTTGATGAAGAAGATTTTCATTTCACTTAATGAAGTTATGTGACAAGATGCTCAGAACCTTGTAGGCAAAAGAAGATATAGCTAGTTTTCAGTGTGACTATGTTTGAGAGAAGAATGTTCAGTATTAGCACTGACCTAACTTCCTTCTTTGCAAGAGTCAAATGGTAGAAGTCAATATGGGGGGAAACGGTTTTAACTGATCATGATCAGAGTCCTTCTGTGTATTGGCATTTCATTGCATTCCGTCCATTACAAGTTCTGGGTTCAAGCCAGTTCTAATTTACTCAAGATACTTAATAATTTTAACTAGATTCTTCAGGACAAGAGAGAAATTTTAGTGATAATTATCACATTCAACTTTCTTATACATAAGTGTTACTCTAGACTTTTCTTTTTCATGTATTATACTTTGTTGCACAATACTGAGGTTAGAGTCTTGAGAGTCTAGTAAAATTACGATTACTGATTTTTTCCTTTAGGGTAATGAAAGTAAAGACAAGCACTCAACGCATGACTGAATCTAGAATCATGTCACTCTCCTCTAACATGCATATTTAACTAGAGTAGAATGCAGAAAGACATTATAAGATAGCCCAGCCCAAGCGAAAAGTGTTATCAGGTAAAATTTGAGATTATTCAATCTCGATTAACAAGTTATATAAAAGAAAAGATATTGACTGATTTTTCTAACTTAGTTCACCACTGAAAATGCTATAGTTTTCCCTGTACTTGTTAGATTTTTATTTTATTACAAAGATAATTATTTTACCATGCCAAACAAAGCTGTATCAAGTGATAAACCCCTTCACTCTAGTTATATATCCCTGCTATAGTTAACATTTAATCCACTGATATGCACAACTTTTCCCTGACTTTCAAAATCATTGATTTTAAATCAATATGACTTTAAAAACAGATGCCACTTCTTCACAAGTATTTAGTTATAAGAGCTTTAGAGATTATCTAGGGTAAATTAATAAGAAATGAGGAACCGAGGTGAAGAAAGTTTTGTTACTTGTCCAAAATTGTCAAGTTATTTAACCTATATCTAAATACTGCCATTCTAACCATGAAGTCGACACCACCTCTCAAAGCACTTTTGCTCTAGAGTCAGACAGACCTGGATTCATATCCCAAATTCATCACTTGGATGTAAGATTTTGGAAGGAGAGCTTAAAGTTTTTGAGCCACATTAGCAATGGCTATAAAATGGCCATCATGATAATTACTTCTATTGGAAGGAGATGTTGGAAAGTTTTTTTTGAGATAACTTACATGAAGTTATCAGTCTTGTGAGGACTGGTACACAACAGACATTGAATGAATGGTGGTTCTACTCCTTCTAAACCCTAATGTCCAGGGATTTACTCTAAGTTCTAAATTCCTCTATGTCTTTACTTACATTTTATAATAGAAGTTCAACTTTAAAATTCTTCTAAAGCTCCACTTTAAAAGGAATTGAAAGAATTCCAATTTTTTTTAATGTTATGCTTATCTATGTGAACTGTGTACCCCTAAGTAAATATCAGCCATCTTGATTGTCTTCCAACTTAGTTGTCTTCTGTAAGCTGATCTTTGAAGATGAATGCAACTTTCACATAATAATCTTGGCATGTTATTAAGGAGGTTGTATTACGAGCTATGTTTATATCTTACATGTTCATCCAACAAGCATTTGTTGGGCTTTTCAGTGTACAAGATACTGTAGATGTACTCTGTGTATATTGGGAAGATATCTAGAAGGCAAACTCTCCACTCATAAGGAAGGCATGAACGAGATGGAGAGAGAAGTGGGGAAAAGTCAGCCTAAGCTTTGTGATTGTGAAGATCAAAACCAAGGGACTGTGGTGCCAGAAATTTATCAACATGGTGTGAGGTTTGGTCAAACTTTTTCTTCAGGATGGTCAAAGATGAGCCTGTTCTTAAAAAACTAAAATTTATCTAGGGAGATTTAAATTCCAAAGAGGAAACTGCTTGTGTAAATTTAGACTGGGATGAATAAAATCTGCAAAGAGAGGAAGGAGATGGGAATAAGAGAGGTAAATTTGTGTACGTGTTTTTGGAAAGCAGAAGAATTCGGATACTGGCCATGTTATTTAGATTCAGTCTACAGAATAATAAGGGATAAAATTTAGGTTGTTAAACAGAGATGACCTAGTTAAATATGTTTTTAAATAAGGTCACCTTGTAGCGAAGTATGTAACTGAATAGAGGTGAATCAAAATTAATGGCTGGGGAGGTGGGGCTGTTATTGAAAACAAAGAATGAGATGACCAGCAGGCATAAGGACAAAAACACTGAGTAAAGTCTTTAGGATAAAAATCTAAATTCCCTAGAATTCTTCAACCTCTCCAGGTATCTCAGACTCTCAGTGACTTCTCTTCCCATGCACTTGCACAAGCTGTCCCACACTTTCTCACCATTTCCCCCACTTTTACACACCTATGTTTAAGTCCTACTAGACTTCAGAACTCCATTCAAATCTCAGCTCATCTGGAAAGCCCTCTGACTGTTATTCTGCTGTATCTGGGCTGCATCTCGCTCCTTCCTCTCTTGCATATTCCCACAGCATGTGTTGCACACCATTACAACAAGAACAGTAATCATAGCCAGACACCATTAAGACCTTTCTGTGTATTACAGCACATTTCATTTCATAATAACACTGAGAATTACTTCTATTAGCACTGCTTTACAGATAAGGACACTGAAGCACCAAAGTGTAAGAAGCTTGCTCAATATTGTATAGCTCTAAAGTAGAAGGACCAGCATTCAAACCCAGGCATCCTGGCTTCAGAATCAAAGCTCTTCACCATCTCTACCTCCTCTGTCACATGGCAGTACTACAATGTGAAACCGTCTGTCTCTCTCACTGGACAGTGAACCCTTTAAGTCTAGGGACAGTGTTTTCTTTTATCTCCTTTTTTCCCAGCCCCAGCACCATGTGAACCACATAACAGGCATTTAATATATTTTGGAGAATGAAATGAGTCAAGTGATAAGTTGAACACATAGAATAAAGAAATTAGAATTCCTATAAAATACCTTAGGTTCTTTACATTTATGTGTTGATCTCTACATTTTAATTAAAGCAGCACTCAAAACTTCAGGTAAAGCATGCTCTTTGGCTCCCTAAAGATGACACACATGGTTTGGGAAGCACCTACTTCCCTCCTGCTTCTACTTTTTCTACTCCTCCTCTCCACCCCTTCCTAATCACAACTCATCTCGGATTTGTCTCCATCCCAGTTTCATAATGCCCACCCAGTTTTAGTTGTGTGATCTCACTCCATACAGTTGCAAAACATATGTCCCTACCTCAGTCTTTTCTGATCATTGAATTTAAATGTAAACTGATCCACATGTCACCTGATGGAAAGAATAATATTATTTATAAAAGTTGGTTTGTTTTTTTTTTTAACATGTACTGATGCAAGCTTTGGAAATGGATTTCTCTCTACTCGTTGAAAACTAAATTTTCCAGTGTTCTGGTAATAGTGTATTAAGATAAAAGTCATTGTAAAGTAGGTTTTCTCATCTTCCTTTTTGTGTACCCAGGCAAAATGGCACTGGAACCTACTTTTTTTAAGATATAAGGAATATAAATAATAAATTACAATAGCATTTCCTACAAAAAAAAAAAACTGGATTGGAAATGTAGGTTCTCTATCTCATGCTGAGTTTTTGAAAGGGAGAAATAATTTCTTATTTTGCTCAGTATTTTTATAACTCTCAACTAGAATTAGCCTTTTTTAAAACGTGTACTGATTTAGTTTTAGGTCAGATGCTGAAGGTTATACTTCATGCAGCTGAAAGAGATCTTTTTATTTCAGCTTTTGCCTACCCTGTCTTATTTTAAAGTGATTTTCTGCAGTCAACACCCGGTATCCCTAATTCAGGATTTGGATTTGCCCAAAATCTGCCTTTCTCTGCAGGCCCTTACCATTATACTTTTCCCAGTATGGCACAAAGACAGTTGATCAGGTTTCTGATTTTTATTTTTAAAAAGCTCAGTGTGATCATTTTCTCATGTTGCACATTTTGTAAATATGCTGTTGCTTTAAAAAAAAAAGTTTTTGTGCTGTAATAAGCTGTCTAGTTTTCGCCCTAAATTTTGCATTTAACATTTAAATCTTGAGGAAAGAAGCAAAGAAGACAGCAAAGTAACCAGAGTATTTTGCCAAATCATCACACTCATAAAAAAGGTCAGTGCCAGTTAAGGTTTAGAACTGACTTGATCTTCAATGGGTACATTCATAGGAAAACAGGTTTTCCAAGTTTCTCATTAATATATGCCTCCATCATTAATTGTAACATTAAATCTGTAAAAGTGTTTGAGTAGAAAGGATTTTTGAACTTAGAACTGGGAGATTTTTGATATCTTTATTTGTTTTAATATGGAGAAAGAATGAAAAGAAACATTCTAGGAATTGATATGTGAAAATACAGGAAAAAATGAAGGCTGTAAAGAAATTTCAATTGAGGAGACCAACAGTTAACACCTTGTAGAAACACAACTTTTAGTACTTCATCCACTCACCTGCTATTGCACCAGTTTCTATGAAAGGCATAGAAACTAAGATTTTGTACTAGACAAAGGGGGACATAATGCATCTTTCTAGGGGTATGAAGATTGTATGTATTAAATATGTATTTTAACTTCACCAAATGGAATCAAAATTTGTTAAGTCCTGCTGAAATATGGGAGACAAGGCAGTGAAAGTTTTGTCTTAACAGCTGGGATGGTTTTGTCTAGTTTTTTTGTTTGTTTGTTTTGTTTTTTTGCCCCCCTGTATTTGTTACTAAAATAAAGAAATGGGTGAATTTTAAGAATATGGGCAGGATTCTTAAAGTTTTTTTTCTTTAAGAGGAGATTTACAAGTTCTCAACAAATGGTTAATGGAATAACAGGGCATTTGTAAGATTCCATCCAAAGAAAAGTCCTAGAAAACATCATCATTTTATAAAACAAAGATAACTGAGGTCTTTGTTGAGAGATTGAGAAGCCTAATTCCACCATTGTTGACTCTGCAAAATGCAGTTTTTGTTTTGCAGAACATGTTGTAGTTTTTAACATTAAAATTGCCTTTGAATGAATTCAAGAATGGCTTCTGCTTTCAAGTAGCTACAAAATAACAGAGATCTTAATCAGTAATGACTGTTGCTCCTCAGAAGCTCAGCCCCAGCACACACAACAAACAGGCTCAAAGTGGGTAATTCTCACTGGGGAAACCCCGTCTTTATAAATAACTAGGAAACCTCTGCTTAATTTGTATGATGTCTGACCAGTTTCAAAGATTAGACATCAATTTTGTTAAAACTTAAATTTATGAAGTTCCTCAAATTCTTTCTCATTTTTACATTGTGCTCACTTAACATGTTTTAATTCTACAAAACTATATTACATCTAGGAAATAGATCAAATTTTTGAATTTATGTTTTCAAAAATTCCAGTGATATAACTAGAAATGATCCTCTTTATTTAACACTTTTTAAAACGAGGTAGTAGAATTGTAGGAATAAATGGCTTCCAAGTTAACCCCTGAAGGTCTGAAAAAGTCTCTTGCTTTAAATTCTTTTTCTTAATTTTTTTTTAATTGAAGTATATCAGTTTACAATGTTGTGTCAATTTCTGGTGTACTGCAATAATAGTTCAGTCATACATATATTTGTTTTAATATTTTCATTATAGGTTACTACAAGATATTGAATATAGTTCCCTGTGCTATACAGTATAAACTTATTGTTTATCTATCTTATATATAGTAGTTAGTATCTGCAAATCTTGCTTTAAATTTTAAAAGACTTGATGGTCAGTGGGCCCTTTGATTAGTTGTATATAGGGATAATTTATCATGCTCACCAACTGATATTTATTGCTGTCCTTTCTATGGCAAGATGCTGCTGTTAATGGTGCTAACGGTGTGATAAGCATGACTACAGAGATTTGTGTCCAGGCTTCCATTCCCTTTGCACATGGGGAGATTGGTGTTTGATTTGCAGCCACATCTGAGATTTGCAGAGTCTGTCACTGTGAGTGATCACTTCAGACTTGAGGTCAGTCATCAGCTGTTTATAGACTTTGGTGTCCATTCCTTCCTGACTCTCCAATACTGTGAGAAGATGAAACTGAAAAGAGAGTGACCTAACAGTCTCCCCTGCAAACTTTAACTCTTTGTCCAAGATTTTGGATATACTAAAAATTTTTTTTATTTTTAATTATAATTTTACTCACCAAAATATCTGTAATTAGTCAATGGTGTGATACTAACAAGTGTTTTTTCCTATATCTTATTTTATAAATCAAGTCTACACATTTTATGCAAATTTTGTAGTAATCTATAATCTATACAATCTAAATTGAAATTGCTTCATCTTTGCGTTGTGTTTGAAAGTTGAGGGAGCTGGGAAGTGTTCTTTAAGAAAATCTTTTAAGATTAGGTGAATCCTTTATTTCTACTCCTCCTTATTCACCCTGACCATATTTTTTTGTTTTGTTTTCCTAAAGCTTGATTTATTTATCAGGCAGTGTGTTTTATGAAGGACAGCACAAGAAAAAAAACTGTTGGTTTATTTTTCAGTTGTACTTGGCTAAGCTTTCGAGGAAGAGCTTGAAAAAAATAACTAGAGGCAACTTGAAGAGATCAGTGAGCTTGCTTATTCAGGTGATCTTTCTCAAGCCATAGTCATTATTAATTGGGGACTGGCTTATTTCAGAGTCTGGACTTTGGACTTTTATCATCACCGCTGATTAGCATCAGTAATTTCAGTCTCATGTTACCTCCATTGTTGATTTCCTTGCCTCCAGCCTGCCATACAGCACGTCACAATAAAGCCATTCTTGCAAGGATTTAATGACACCATAAAAAGAGTGAATAAAGTACTAAAGTGACAAAATTCATTTGTCTCCTGAAAAAGTTTTTAGATGGTATTATTTTATGGCTGTATAAAGTTGTTTAAAGTGGATATACATCTACTGAACACAATTTTTTCCCTATTATGTCATGAGATCATGAACAGAACTCAAAAATTTTTAATCTATCTATAGGATGGATACAATAATGTCATCCTGTGTCTTAATAGTATTGGGAATAATGTCATCGTATATGTCTTAATATGTCATACTTTAATTTTCAAATCCCCAATACTATTAATTTATAGCTAACAATTCTAACTGCTCAAAAGTTTGTTTTTAATTAAACATAATTTGAAATCATTTTGTTTTAATATTGACCCTTGACTACCACTGTTATTTCTTGGCATGGGATTGGATTTCTAGTATCTGAGTTTATATAAATTCTTCTATTTATAAAAGGCAAACATTATATATATATTTTTTAATAATCTAAGTCCTTCCTATTTTTAAGAGCTGACAACAGAATTTTAGATCTGGAAAAGAACCCTGTACTTATTTTACAGATGATAAAACGAAGACCAACAGAAACTTAGTGAAAACACCACAGTGGCATAGCTCATTATTTGCAAAAGCAATGTTAATGTATTTCCTTCCTGTGGTCTTTTATCTACATTTTATGCCTTCAGGTTTAACATGAAAATGCCACTCATTTGCATCTTCCTTTCCAATAAATAAGTTGGATGCAAAATTTTATTTCAGCCAATTGTCTACAGAATCGTGATAACAGGACCCATCTCCATGACAACCCAGAGTTACAAGTTGACAAGAACAATAAAATATTGGCATATCTAAAATCAGTCTTTGACACAGATAGAGGACAATTTGCAAAAGGAGTCTAAGTTTGCAAAGGCTCAAATAAAAAGGAGATCCTTTACTAAAAGTGAAAAACTGTGATTAAATCAAACAATACAGGCCAAAATAAAATTGGAATAGATTATACACTATTTATTTTCAGAGCCTACTTTAGTTCCTTTATACTAGGAAGTAACAAAGTAGCTGCTTTTGCCATATATTTGGTGGTTTTAGGAACTGAAGGACCCATGTTATTTTTTTTCACTCTGCAAAATCCCACCTCCCATTACATGGCAGGAATGGAGTGTGAAAAATGGGTGGAGTGTACAGAAATACCTAGTTGTATGGCTTTAGAACAAAGGAATATCCCTAAACTGGCATATGATCTAAGTATCATCTAAGGCAGGAATGTTGCAGCAATTCACATTCCTTGTTCTTGGAATGATTTAGATTTATATTTTCCTAAAGTTTCCCGACTATTCTAGTAATCAGCTGGGTTTTTAGTAAAGATTTTTTCTTTTTCATCAAGTAAAATTGAGAAATGATGCATCCTTTAACATCTCTTGGAAATGTGCAGGGCACATTACTCTACTGACAGTGCTTGAGCAAAGAGCTCAACAGTGTGGTAAAACTACATTTTAGAGTAGGCTCTACCCCTTCCCAGCCAAGAGACCTGGCACACATTTACTTTACCTCTGTATGTGTCTTAATGAACACATCTCTAAAATAGAGATAACAGTAAAAACTACTTGGCACACAATAAGAGATTCATAAAAGCTGACATTTTTACTACTATTACCACTAACCTGTATTTAGTTCAGTATTTCACAAATTTATGTGACAGCAGAACACCTTTTTTCTCTGAACATCTATTAACATCTTGAAGTTCATAAGAGTTCAATGGAACAGTTTAAGTATTTTGTTAATGACTCAAGATCATCCTTTATTTGACTCTTATGGCTAGTTAATGATAAAAATCTATATATCTCAGCTTAGCTTTTATTATC
This sequence comes from Camelus dromedarius, assembly GCF_036321535.1. Taxonomy (NCBI): domain Eukaryota; kingdom Metazoa; phylum Chordata; class Mammalia; order Artiodactyla; family Camelidae; genus Camelus; species Camelus dromedarius. Next base: position 61,490,764 of record NC_087439.1, on the reverse strand, counting down.
TGGTCCTCTGTAAAAGTTCCCCAAATTGCAGCTTATGTGATTATTTATGATACTTCAGTAGTTTGTGTTACATAAAACAATTTAAATGGACAATGACTTATTCAAAATAATGATGATGATGCCAGTCACCTATAACCAAAAGTCTAAGGCAGGGATCAGCGCACAGTGAGCCAGATCCAGCCCACCACCTGTTTTTGTAAGTAGAGTTTTACTGGAAAGCAGCAGTGCTTACTCATTTCTGTGTTGTGTGTGGTGGCTTTCAGGCTGCAATGCAGAGTTAAGTAGTTGCTCCAGTGACCATGTGACCCACATGGGTCAAAAATACTATCTGGCTCTCTGCAGACAAAGTGTGCCAACACTTTGATCTAGGATTAATTCTTCCTCCTTTTCTACTTCCCTCAAATTGTATGGTCATCAGATCTTTCTAACCTGCATTCTTCAAGGCTACAAATTCTCTGAGTACTGATAGATACCGGTCCTACTTCATTTCTAGGTGGTCTCAGGGATCTCTTTTTACATGCATACATTTTTAAAAGCATCTAAATTTGCCTATTTTACGCGTATTATGCATACTTAACAGCAGACACGTTAAGTCATATGTTTCCCCAAAGGAGTCATGGCTTTGCTCTTTGCGTTGATGTATAATAATTTAGTAACCTTCCACTTACTAAGAATTTTCAGATGAAATAGATAAGCACAGATGATAAAAATGCCCTTTATTTTGATATCTCATGTGCTCTCCTCTGATAGCGTGACAAGTCAGGTAGGTATTTTTAATTTAATATATTTCCTATTATATTAATAAATGAAAATATGTATGTGGTCTGCTTACTTAGGTATTAAGTTCATTCACATTTTTCAAGTCAACTTATGTGACCCATGGTTTGATTCCATTAAATGTCAAATGTCTCTTACATGTGGAGAGATAGTACCAAAATGTATGAGACGTAAGTAAATCTGACCCTCAGGGTGCTCCGAGTCTATCAAAATGAATTAAACAAGTAACACTGCTAGCAGATGGCCTGTGATGATTGCTCTAGAAACTTGTACGAAGGAATAATTCAGTCTGTAAAGCTTAGGAAGACCCTAAGAGTGAGGATTTCAGTGCCCTGAAAACATTTTAGACAAAATTGGAAAATTGGCAAAAGTCAATGGAAAGCACGGTGAGAGAAAAGTGAGTTAACCCAAGTGGCCGGAGCCTAGGGTATAGAGGAGACACAAAGAGAGAGATGAGAGTGGGAAGGGAGTGAGGCGCCCGCTCACAGTGTGAACGCCAGGCTGAGGAGCCTGGGCCAGAGCCTGGACTGAGTGGAAAATCACCAAAGGGCTTGAGCCAGGGAACTGACACAACCAGACTGGGCCTGAGGGAAATACAAATAATAGTTGACAATTTTATGAAATATTTTGCACCTGTGTTCACTCATTGAATTATTTAGTTCTAAGATATTTTTATTCACATTTTGTAAATAAAGGAGGCTCTGACTCTAACTCCAGGGCTCTCTCCACACCCCCACCCAGATTCTGTACATTCACTGCGGACGTGATACAAGAAGTGCGAGGGAGGTGGCTTCTCTCTCATCTGAGTGTGCACCTGTTCTGTATTCTTAAAATGCCTGTTCAGTTACAGCTCTGAAATACTCTATGTCAGTGTCTTATGTCCTTCTGACAGAAATGTAGCACACTGCTGCCGTGAGGGAAAGCCTTCCCGGTCCCTGCTCTACAAGGCTCAGTTGGCTTCATTTAAAAGACTCCTACGGCCCTAAAGAAGAGTGCATCAATGTGCATTCCTAGCATAAACACACAAACAAACAAAAAAAACAAAAAACAAACCTTACATTCTGAATGCAGTGAGGATTGACCAGGAGTATTTTTACAAATTTAGTTATTGTTTTTGTTTTAAAAGCCTACATCAGGAAAATACAAATTAAAAACAACAAATAGATAAATAACAAAGACCTACTGTATACCACAGGGAACTATACTCAGTACCTTGTAATCACCTGTAATGGAGAACAATCTGAAAAGTATATATATATATATAAATATATATATATATATATATATATATATATATATAAACTGAATCACTTTGCTGTATATCTGAAACTAACACAATATTGTAAATCAACTATACTTTAATTAAAAAAATGAAAACAAAGAAAATGTGGGCCTTACAGCTTTTCGCCATCTTAGAAATATCATAGTCATTGTAGAAACTCCCAGTGGTTACCAAATTAAGTCATATTTCTGTCACAGGAGAGAAGAGCCACTGGTCCCTGAAACTCCACTTATTTTCACTGTATGCTAGTTTAATTTCACTTTTCTAAATATGGAAAAAAATAAAATTGTTCTTTCTAACTTTAATTTTTCCCCCCAACGTTAAAAATAAAATCCTGCTAAAACAGCAAACTTTTGACTGCTGAGATTTTGAAAGCTTCATTAGGGAGATAAAGGACAATCATAGAGAATTTTCCTTTTGTTAATGAGACTCGAGGACATTCACATTGAAACTAGAAGACACTTAATCCAGGACTCCGAAAGATGTGAGCTCAAGTTAGCCTGCTGCAAATCTGTTTTTGGCAAGACTCTGATTAGAGACTGAAGTTTCATCTCTGTAAATAAGAATCTAATTAACTACCTAAAAAATGTTGTCCAATGTCATTCTCAGTCTAACCACAATCTGAGTGCCAATATTGCTACGTTTCAGAGATGCCACACAGATTGCTTACAAAACTCTAAAACATATATTCTTTACAAATTTAATATTTCAAGTAATTTATAATGGAAATGATTATTCCATAACTTAATAAAAATTATTTGTGATCAATGTATTTCCTTGAGAAATACACAGCCATTGAAAACAAAGGGAAATTAAAAAAAAAAAACTGTTTAAGTGGAAAGCTATGATGACAATGATAGGCATTTAACCAAAGCTACGTAATTTACAAGCTCTTTCAAATATTACATTATTTCCTTTTTATCTTGTACGAATCCAGTGAAGAAAATTAAAGCTCTCTTAATATGCTATTATTAACTCTATCTTACAAATGAGAAAACAGAGTTTCAAGTAGTTTAAGAAACTTGTCCGAGGTAATACATCATTTGATGGCAGGACTTAAAACTACAAGCGTTCCTATTCCATATTATCCTACAGCTGAATTCCACTGGGCGATAGCACTAACAATTTTTATACATGGTTACAAAGTGGTGACTGCTCTGATGTATTTGCACACAAAAAAATACACATTAAGTCAGAAATACACACTAAAGTCAAAAGCTGAAGAAAAGATTTCAATTTTAGATTTCTTACGTGATAATCTGATTGGCACTCCCAATGCAAATGAATTTTTGTATAGGAGTGTCTGTAACTCCCACCCTGCAGACCTGAAAATCCCTGAATTCAGTGTCATCCAGGCAAAGCTGAGCTCTGGCCCTCTCTGTTATCACCTCCATTCAGTATTTCCCATAGGCTAGTGTTTGTCTCTTACATGATTCTTTCGCTGTAGAATTCTAACAGTGATGTACTCTACCCCATCCACACATGGTTTTAATGCTATTGTAGATAAGCTTTTAACTGATATCAACAATCTGTCCTTTTCAGTGTCAACAGGAAAGTTTTGAAGTTACTCAGTTGCTCACTTTACCCCTGTTGCATTAATGGGTGATAAATGGAGCATCATACAGTCCCTTGTCAAAGACCTTTCTTGTACCAAAACCAACTGTCAATCCAGCTTATCAGTAAAGGACTAGAGGCTGCTGCTTTTCTAGGCTATTTCTCAAGTACAGGTGTGACCCTGTAACAAAATTTTTATCCTGTATCCACTAGCCTTGGTCTGTACCTTTACGTTCTCCTTCAGAGACCTTAGAGGCAAATAAAACATCCTTTTTTCCCCTCTTAAATACACACTGATATTTCCTTGTCAAATATACATTTGCCTACTTTTTAAAAATGCATCTGTGAGTATGACTAAGGAGAGATTTTTGCTTATATTCTGCTTATCTATATTTTATTTTTATCTATGCTATTGATTTTTCAGGAAAAAAAAAACCCTGCATTTTATTGTCATACAACTCCTTGAAAACCTTCAGATTTTAAAAATGGTTCTATATATCATCAGTTTATCAGGATAGGCAATGTATAATTGTAGAGTTGCCTGACCCTAAAACAATGGCCAAAATATATTTAAATACTTTTTAGAAAGAAGTATTTTAGAGAAAAAAAATAAAAGATTAATATGTCTTTATGTTGAACTATAATGATGAATTTTCAAGAAGGACTAAACTTTTTGTACTTGATCATTGATTTTAGTTGAGTATTTCATCAATTGTTTTTGCAATATTCTTGTGTTTTACATTAGCTCAGAGTAAATGCAAATAAAAATAGAAAGATTAACTTCAATAATTCTGTCTTCCATTATAATAGTACCATCAGTTATTTTTATAAAAAAGCATTTGTTTCAAAAACTCAAAACTTATTTTTATAGATGTCTAGGTTATCACTGTTGTCATTCACTGAGGGCAGGCTAGCTTTGTAGTTCATCTCTGTATACCTTATGTACATTATCTTGTATATAATACACATTTAATAAATATGCTGAATAAATAACTTTTAAAATTTATATCTTATTTCTGAATCTTAGTTTATTATATCCATGGGCAAAGCTATGTGCACTCCTTACAACCACTTGGCTAAAATGTTTGTTTCCAACAAGCATGAAGTAGTTTTTGAGAGACCCCAGAAGTATTCCAGAATATATTATCAAAATACCAACTTCTCAGAAAAAGCCAGAACAGCTACTATTTAACTTGTTATTCAAATGATACTATCATATACATTTGCTGACCAACTGAGTTATTTTTAAAAATCTATGTACTTGTTTTTTTTTAATTTGCTTCAACAATATTAAAATTCTTAAAGAAGTTCCAGCTCTATGTCCATAATTTGATAAGACTTAACAACCTCAGTGTTTCAAGTATGCTCCAATCAATATGACAGATCACTGAAGAGGTCACCACAATCCCGTTAGATACAGGACACTTAGGAGCATTTTAATCAGTGACACAATCGGTCTTATTTCAGATAATTGTGAATTTTGTTTAAAATCCATTGGATCCATTGATTATTAGGTGACATCTGCCACATGCAAATTATCAGCTACAGGAGTGGCAGTGGATGTTAAATACTCTTGTACTCCATAATTTAATGTATATTTTAATGAAGTGAACAGTGAGATTTCTGACAGGCATCAGCAACTTTGAAATAGAGACTTCCAAATTTCTCATACAGTTTGAAAGTAATGAGATCTGTTCTGTAAAGTGATGAAATTTATGCCATAAATTATCTCTAAGAGAAGAGTGCTTCTTAAAGCAGAATCTTTTCCTTGGTAGAGATCAGATTTTAAATAGCTGTTTAATAGGAAGTTTTTGGAAAAGCAGTCCAAGCTATGTTCTGATAACTTTTGCCCATTACCAAAGAAATGGAGTACCACATGGTGTCTGAAGCCTAATATCACTTGGTCAGAAGGAAAGCCATTGAAAATCATTAGCGTGCTAAAACCTGGTGCTTAGAATATATCCCATCCACTTATGTATCTGTCCCTTTAGCCTTCAACAAAATTCCCAGAGGGCTTTCTAGGGACCAAGTTTTGTTTCTCAGAACATTCAGAATGTGTTTTTTGGACTTCATACTTTTAACTCATCCTTTAGGAAAATGGACGTGCTTAAAATCAAGGCTTTTTCCTAAAAAAATATTTTATAATATACTAAAATAGTTTTGTTTAGTAGTAACCGTTAAACTTGACACACACAATAAAATGAGACTAGCTTTTCCGCAGACTTTAGCAATTCCTCTGCATGTTTTCTTGTCTTAAATATAGCTATCATGGTATTATCTAGTGCAATAGAAGTTTGCAATCATCAAGTGCTAGCTAGTCCAGTCAATGGGGTACTTGAAGATTAACTTAATTTGTGATCCATACGATGGATATTATGAATTTCAAATTATCTTTAGAGAGTGAGTTTACATTTATTGCCATAATACTGAAACTCAAATAGTTATTTCATGATTCGTAGTCAAAAAGCTTCCCCCCGCCACAAAGTGCCCTTTACAGTATTTAAATAAAATGCAAACATCTTATTGAATCAGAATCCTATCCATGCAAGATGGACATAGAGGAAATTGCCCAGAGGTATGGTTTAACAAATAAGGAAACATATTTTGCCTAAATAATTGTGTATATGTTATCAAATATTTATTGAGTATCTAGTATGCACTAAGATGTCTTCTTGGTGCCAAGAATACAGCAATGAACAATATACTATACAAAGCTCATAAACTATGGGGAGAGCAGATAAGAATAAATAAATAAGCCAATATAAACAAATCAATAAGGTAGTTTCATAAACTGATGAGAGTACTGAATAGGCAATGTGTTGGAGAGAGATGATGGATAGTCAGGTAAGACCTCCCTGGAGAGAGAGGGCATTTGAATTGACATCTAAATAACGAGACTTCAAGAAAAGAAAGTAGGTTTGTTGCTTTTCTTTTTTTTTTTTTTCCTGAGTGATTTATAATGCTCATTTTAATCATTCACGGTTACTCTCTATCTAGAGGCTTCTAATAGGAATTTTTCTTCAATGTATTTCTGACCTGATTAATTCTATTCATTCACAAATCCCCCCACCAAACCAAGTCCTAGAAAACTTTATTACAACTACCTCTGCAATCATCTACTTTGAACAGGAGAAATAACCTAAATATTCTTTTAAATATAATCTAGTGCTTCCAGTTTTACACTTTTTGAATTTTTTTTCAGGAAGCCATCACTAGCTAAGTGTGAAAGTGAATAATAGTAATAATAATGTTACGGTATTTCTTACGTATTTTATGTGCCTCACGGCAACTCTGTGAAGTTGGTAGTATTGTTATTCTTTTCCTTTACAAATTAGGAAACTAAAGCATGGAAAGGTTATGTAATTTTCCTAAGATTCACAGCTAGTCGATAAAGCATCTGAGACTAGAACTCAAATACTAAAATTATAGAGAATTTGCTTTTAACCATGATACCACAGCCACCCAAATAAAGCCAACAAAATGAAATCTTTTTTCAGTTTTTCCTAATGTAGTGTTCCTCAACTTGTAAGAATACTGTTTTCTTAAAACTTACCAAATTAACATAATAAACCAAACACTGCCATGTCCCTTGTCACTTTGAGGTTTGAATTTGTACAACAAACTTTACAGGCTGTGATCATTTCTTCCTGAGCATTCCACATGCAATGCCAGTAAAAAGCCACCACATCAAGAATGATACCATGAGGTACTGCTGTATGGACCAAATGTCCAGCCTTTCCTCCGGTATGGATAAGTTATCTCAGTGTGCGCAGAATACAAAATAAGCGTGCGTTTTCTATAAACATTTGGAAACTTCTATGCAACCAGTCTCTAATAACATGTTCTAATAATCCTGTGTTGACTTTTAGTGATGACCACGTTAGCTTCCAAATTCCCACAAAGAACATATTTGACAGTTTTTCTGGAGTTATTCAGTCACTCCAGTAATCTAAATTACTAGTTCTCGGGCTACTTTTTGCATTTTAAAAAATTATGGAGCATTCTGTTGTTTCCAGAGTTCTGGAATTCTTTACAAATTAAGAAACTAAGGCATGGAAAGATTATGTAATTTTCCTAAGATTCACAACTAGTAGATAAAGCATCTGAGACTAGAACTCAGGAACTCTGGAATTTTGGAATTCCTGTTCTCCAAAGATTCTCAAAAATCACAGAGAGTGACATTGGGATTTCAGCTTCAGGGTCTTCAGAAGTTAACCATTGTTTAAATGGTATGTATTCCCATGCTTTTATTCTAACACGAAGGAGGAAGATTTGAATTCTAGTCACCTCAACCAATCTTTAACAAAGAGCTTTTCACTCTTTTATTTTATATATATATATCAGGAAACCCCTTTGAACTTGAGAGACAGCTAGGACAGCATTTGGATTTGCCATGCCAATATATTCAGTGACAGCAGGAACTACAGATAAAATACATGGTTTCTGCTTAAACAGAGCCCCATGTTAGATATTCAAAACCCACTAAGCTGGAGGTGTACAGATTCACAACAGATATATAATATTCAGATCATCTAATACATACATTAACAAATAAATTTGATCTCTAATCCTAATTTCAATGAAAATTTATGTAATGGTATATATAGTGAACATTATTTTTCAAAGCTTTCATTGAAATAAAATGCTCTGTGAGATTTCTTAGGAAAAGATTTTCCCTGTATAAGATTTTAGGATGGTGTCACTTAATCATCTTACTGACCAAATCTCTAACTGACAAAAGCCATGTACTGGTCCTAATTTCACGTGTTCTTCTTTAAAAAACAAAACAAAAAAACTAGTAAGAATAATTTTTTTCCCAAGCACTTGTTCCAGTGTTCTTTCTCTGTTTCTCTAAGGGTAGCTTTATTGTTTAATCTTTGATTTTACGGGGATGTTTTCAGATTTAATCTATAGTTTCACATTGAAGAGCCTGATAAAAGGAAATTTGTAACCGTCTCAGTGCTTAAGATGTAAGGATTTATTCAAAGCACCAAACCTTTCAGAGTTTTACACTGTTAAGTTGGGAAGGATTTTTAAAGTCTGAACTTAATGTCAAAGTAGCACACTGCTCACTCCTAGGAATTTTACCCTGTGTAAGCAATGCATTTTTAGAAGCACAGTGGAAAGCTGGGGTAGTGGAGGAAGCTAAGTGAAGCAAGAAAGCAACGGTGGTGCCCACACTGGTGAGCTTGTGAAAGGAAAGAGTCTTGGTGAGGCCAGAGAGGATGGAAGGGACTTTAGTGTAAGGTCAGTAGGTTAAATTTGATAGTGTGTTTAGACGGGGTGGGGATGAGCATGTGGAGGCTTGGGGTGAAGAGAAATGAACTGTAACAGAGGCTTTATTTGAAAAAAACAATTGAATGAAAACAAAATAAAAAATAACATGTTTCTGGCAAGAGAGTCTGGGCCAGGACAGGAGGCCAGAACAGACTGGTATATGAATAAAGCCAGGTTCAGGGAAGGATTGACTAGGAGCTGCCGATGGCTAGGGTGACACTTTCATTTTTCTAATTTATGTTTCCCATTATTCAGAATCCCTTAAAAAAAAAAAAAAAGACAGGCATACTTTTATCACTAAGCCTTGTAGTCTTAACTCTTCCTCCGAGTATTTCTCAGAATTCCAGTGTGCACACATCCAGCCTCCACTGACCTCAGGCACATGCCCCAGGGGCTCTAATGGACCATTATCTGTTACTGCTTCTCCCAGATGGCAACCATGAGTGTAGCTACCAGGTTCCAAGGCTTGAAGATGCCAGCATCCCCAAGAACAAGCCTTGTGGCCACCTGACTTCAGACTACTACAATTTTCTATGAATTCTGCATTTTCAGAAGGTTGAAAAGCTCTACAACTTCATAAGAATCTATGCACTAACTACCCTAGTTAGTGAAATTCTCTCTCCTAGCAGGAAGGATCTAGCCTCTATGAATGAATTTTTCAGTTGCTAGTGGTTATTCCTGTGGATCTAGTCTGCCTAGAGTACAAAGCACTGGATGATGGGGGTGCGCAGAATAGCCATTCTTGCTACCTTGTGGCAGTACAATCTAAAGTCAGGCTGCCTAGATTAAAATCCTGCCCCTTCCCCTACTGCCTACAGGACCTGGGTAAGCTACTGAACCTGAAAGCTCTCTCATCCTATCTCCTTATCTGTGAGATGGAGATAACGAATTATGCTTCAAATGGTTATTATGAAAAATCAGTAAGTTGATACAGGTAAATTGCTTAGTCGATACCCAGTAGTTAATAATATTCCAGAACATTGTTTGAATCAGAATGGTGTTCTTCCTCAGTCTATTCGGAATCTAATAATCCAACAAATCTTTCTCAAAGACCATGGTTACTTTGAGGGAAATATTTTGCATTGGCAAATTTAGGAGCTCTTTGAGATTTTTAATGCCAGAATCAGTCCACTAGAGTTGCCCTTCCTTCAGCAAGAAGGGAACCAACAAGAACAATCCCAGCTGTGGAAGGGCAGGGCGCAGAAACCACGGTATTAGTGGCTCCCTCTGTCTCTTACATCAGCAATAAATGCAGGCCAAGTCCTTGCTTTCACTTCAGAAGGCTGTGTCCAAATACTTCATTGCAACTAATTAAGAAAAGGGAGACACCTGACAATTCTGCTAGGGAATTTAAGATATCACAACAGGACTTGCAAAATAAGCAGCAGGATAGCCACACAAATTTTCATCTCTCACATTGCTTCCTCACTTACAATTTCCTTCCTTAAATAATGTGCTCTGGTAACACATCTTTTCCTTAATTTACTGAAATTGTTGAGTAGAAGAACTTCAGGAAAATTCCAGCCCTTGGGATAATCCAATCGATTTTTCTGGAATACTTGACACAACTCACCATGTGGTAAAGAGCTTAACTGCACTCTTCAAAAAACTCACCAACCATGCTGAGAAATAGCAATACTTTTCCCACAGTTTCTAGGGCTAATTCTTACTAAATGTGAAAGTAAAATAGTTAATTGAAAGCTAGACCATCATTCTTCAAGCAGAAAGCAAAGATAACATTAATTTAAAAATAATTAGTTGAAAGGTTTCCATTCTCACAGACTACCTGAATCAAGGAGCACTGATATTACCCAAACTGTCAAGTTCATGAAGAAACAAGAACTGACAGGGATTATGGACAGTAGCCACTGAGACAAAGGCAGGGGTCTTTAATTAACACAGTTTGGCACAGGATTAGAGGCAGAATTTTCTAGCAACAAATGGCTTGTTTTGAGAAGTACAGACCTGTATAACTTATGAGACCTCCAAGTTTTCATTCCAGAATTCTAAACCTCTGTTTCATGAGAAAGGAGAGCTAGAACTTGTAAGAGATGAAAAAGTCACAGAGTGGCCATTGCTTTAGATTATTTGTGGTCTAGGAAGTTTCTAGAAAGGAAACACAAAACCCCAAACTCACTCTTGGTCGGTAAGTACTGTAAAGACAAAAATTGTTTCTTGCTTTCCTAATTCTTTTCTCTAAATTAGTCACCTTTGAATTCCACTTTCAGACTCTCTGACTCTTAAATAGTGGCTTTTTAGGTCAATCAATTTTATCTCATTCATAAAAGCAAGCAGGCAAGATGAAAGGTATTTACTAAATCTTTCAAGAGGCAGAACCTGGATGTTTGGATCCCAAATGCAATCTCCTCTATAGTTTACATTGGGGAAAAAATGCCCTTTAGTGTCTAGGTTAGCCTGAAAAAGTTCCTACCAAGGGTAAAGATGTCCATTTACCATTTTCTTATTTCTCAGTAATCCTTTTCTTTCTTAGGGAGAAAAATGACAAATGGCACAAACTTATTTCACATGTTCCAGTATCATTCCTGTTTATCAGAGGAAGGCAGAGCAATCACTGCATCTGGAAACCAAACCAGGAGGTGACATATTAGTTGTCCAAACATTTCTTTGAAAAGTAGTAACGTAAGACATAAGAAGAGTCGTGCGTGAGCTCTCTGGTTGCTCATGGCAACCTCAGCTGCATATGGCAACCCACTCCAGCTTGGACATCCAGGTTGCCTTCCATGGGGGAAGAATGATCATACACATGGTAAATGAAGTTAAACAGTAAAGCCAATATAAACACTGATGTTTTGTCTTCTGACAGCATATGAATGTGCAAGCATTAAGTTATAGGAGAAAAGGGGCTAATTTTAGATTTGTTCCTAGCCCTCTCCATGTGAATGGTGTCGCTGTGAGCCCAGCAATGAAGTTCACTGTGTTGTAGCAGACTGCGCAGTTCCTGAGTGTGTCAACCCAGTCTATGAACCAGAGCAATGTTGTCCTGTCTGCAAAAATGGTAAGACCGTGCTGCGTTAGCTTTCAGAGGGGTTAGTGCATAATCCAGATACTCCACCACTGCACACCATGCAATGCAAGAGCCCTCCAAGGTCTGCCTGTGGTGTTTCAGTATGAGCATGGCCAGTTTATATTTTTATCCCACCGTAAAGTGAAAATAAGCCAGCAACGGGTGAATCGTGAAGCTTTCCATGTGGGGAATTAAAGCTCTTATAAGCTGACTTTGTGGTGATCCCTGTTACTTACTGTTGATTTATAAGGAGAATTTTGGAAAGAATACAGTAGCATCTTTTTGTAGTGATTGAATTACTCTCCTGTGGAGGCTATGAAGCCATTCACAGTGCATAACCCAGGAGAGAGCGGACAATAAATACCAGGTATTTTGCTTTGGGCGTAGATAAGACTTTAGGTTTAAAGTTAAGATATCAAAGAATTACAAAATTCAATTACTCACATACTTCAGTTGAAGTAAAGAGGATTAGAAAGTTTAGGACTTTTACTCTAGGTTTTTATTACAATGGAAACTTGCTCGTAGTAACTGCAATGGAGAAAAACTTGGTTTATAAGTTTATGGGTTCCTTTTGGCCCTCATAAAAGGGAGACGTTGAAATGACTACAGCATGTGAATCACTCAAAATTGAGGTGATGCTGCAAAGAGGACAATGCGATGCCATCCGTCAAACCCAGGACAGCATATCAGCAAAATCAGTATCATACTCCTTCCACTGGTCATATACCACCGCGAAATAGAGCTTCACTACCTTTATAATGCCACCCCTCTTGGCATTATTATCTGCTTGAAAAAGTAGTTCTAGCTCTTAAGTAAGCTGAGGTCACTCTAATGCTGAATCCCTATGCCTTTCCTTGAATTAGCGGTCCTCATCTTCCTCTCTTACCATTTTTGTCCTGAATTTGGCATTATGTTAGTTCACCTACTAATCTTTTCCATCACAGATTTATATTTAGTAAAAAGAGGTATTGGGTGATTTAGCCAAAGGAAAAACAAAAACAGCTGTGATTATTTATCTAGTACTTGTAGTGTTTTGGTATCTTCTCGAATGACTTACTAAGAACCCTTAAGAACATCTTTCCAGGCAGTTTTTATCATTTTTGATCATATAAATCTATTGAATTGAACATTAAACTGTACACCTGGCTTCTCTTTTTCTTCTTACCCCTTTCATGCAAGTAGCCTTTGTCTTAGCGACCATCTCTGTGACTTAGAAGGTAGAAATAAATTATCCTTCCTGAAGTTCAGATCTACCTAATGTATGCCAAGATATCAAATTTAAGACTTTACATTTTTAAAAGGATATTGAAGAAACTGGAAAGATACAGGGAAGAACAATGGGATGATTTCATGGTTGAAAAATAGGACCTATGAGGACAGACTGAAGGAGTTTGCATAATTTGTCCTGAAGAAGAGAAGGCTCAAGGGAGACCTAACTGTCATAAAGTGTATGAGTGGTTAGTCTAAAGTGGAAGAGCACCTGTTATTTTTCCTTTTCTCCAAGGACAGGAGGAAGAAAAAAATCAGCTACCTAATCAATCTTTAAAACTAGGATTGACAAGTCTTTGACTGAAGGCTGTTTTTTTTTCTAGAAGCAACTGTCTAAACAGGTCCTTGAGGATCCTCTCTTCCCTGGATGGTCCTGGTTAGCTATATTTCACATTTAGGGTAAACAAAACTATACTTAACGTTAAAAATTCTCATCTGGACATACTAAGAATACCGCGAGAATTAAAGCACACTAGACCATGGGTGTAGAATACAGGGTTTACATGTGCACCTGCGGTGTCACCCCCGGACTCCCTACGAGGGCCTGTAGCAGGTCCAAAGTCAATGTCCCTGTCAAGTGTTCAATCAGCCACTGCAAACCAGTCACACTTAATTTTAGGTCACCCAAGATTATCCTGTTTCTGTCACATGCCAGACTAGAAATTTGTCCTCAGATGAAACTCTCTTTGTACAAAAACGCAGAATGAATGGACTTTAATTGTTTGATTAATTAGTTAATTAATCAGTAACCCACCAGCATTCCTGAAAAACGTATGTTGAGAGAACAAAATATATTAGTTAAGTTTTCCAACTTTTTGTTCCAGAAGCACTACAAAATGACGACTTCTGTTCCCTTTTGCCATTTCCAAGGAAACCTTTTTTCTTTTTTAAATAAGGGAAATAAATTAACCTGAATTAGAATTAGTCAGAAGACTAACACTGATTGCAATATAACATTGTGACATGTTATCTTTTTTATTATTAAATGCCACTAATTAGTCACTTATGTCCCCAAAGTAAAGTACAATCACTGTCAAAGAAGAGCATATTAAGGGCTGCTGGAGAATCCTTATGACAGCAGTGGTACCAGTATTTTTATTGAGAGAACAGACAGAACCTCAAGTCTTGCTTGCTCTCGTTTTCAGTCCAGAAAAGAGACACAACTGACCCACGTATAGAAGAGCTGAAGGCAATAGATGCTTATCATGACAGAATATAACAGAACAACTTCTTCAATTTCCAGCACATGATAAGCCTATCTCATTCTATACGACAAGATTCATTTGCCTAGTATAGTGTAAACTATTTTTAAAGTATGGTACTATTTTCTTAGATTAGAAAAACAACAAGATAAAAATCTGCCCTATGGAGTCAAAGTAGAGGCAACAGACCTTAATCTGTAAACAGCCCTATAACATTTTCTACATATTCTTAAATCATCATAAATGTTGAAAATTTTTAGTTTGCTAAATACTATCTTAAGCTGCCAAATACCTTCTTTTTGCATACTAAAATTGATTTTTCTGCATTCCAGAAATATAATTTGCCAAGAGCAAGAGACATTAAAGATATAAAATGAAAGTTTAAAGCAATAGAATCTACCACAAACTCAATATGCACCTAATATCAAAATCTTTCAGATTAAGAGCAAGAAAAAAGAAGTATATTGATATATATGTAGATATATATGTAGTTTTTCCAGAAAACAGTGGTTTACCAATGAAAATATAACATTTGCCTTTATAAATAAGTATTTTTAATATTATAAAGTACAAGGTAATCTTCTCTCTAGATAAATGATAGCCTCTATTCTCTGTAATATAATTTATAGAAATGAATATAAAGAAATATACTTCTAAAATTGTTCTCTAATGATGTTAAAAAACAGACAGAGAATTTTTAATTTCTTGGTCTCGACGGTTACCTCAAGCAAGATTTTCCAGTGGTTATCGATAAAGACAGCCAAGCCAAAAAATATACTCCATCCTTATTAAAGTTAGTTTAGCACCAAGAAAAGACTGTCAACTAAGTCTGAATAAAATAAAAACGTTAAGGAAAGATGTGAGTGGCTGAGCATACAAAAAACAGGAGGAGAAAGAGGAAAGTAATTTTTCATTTGAAGAGGATTAGAGTGATTGACATAGGAATTTATTGTTTTAAAAAATATTATTAAGCATTCGCTTATCCCTCCCCTATACACCTTCAAGAGCTAAGAATAGAAATGCCTCTGAAAGATAAAACATTTCTAGACCATTTTTCTTCCCCCAAGACTGTGTTACTTTGACCTATTTTTCAGCCCCATTCTTTTCCATGGGAAATAATTAATACTCTTTATCAGCTTTGTTTCTATAATATGAAAAATAAATCAGCACAGCAACTGCTTAAAGGAAATATTTCTATTTTGGAGTATCATATAAATATTTCAAATATTTGGTAAATGACTATTCATTCGACTAGTGAAGTATTTGATCACTAGATCATTAGTCAATGCACATGACTAACTGCATTTTTTATATTTCATCAGCCAGTATGTCAGTGAGTTCTATGTTTTCATTGGGATATACAGTCAGTCATTATTCATCGTTCAGAAGAAAAAGTCACTTCGTGAAAAATTAGAATAGACAGGAAACACCCACAAAATCCTCCATACACATTAAGTGAGAAGTTTTCCTATCCTTTCCAACTATTAAACTGAAGTTATCATAAGCCCTGTTCAAATATTTCATTCCATATCCCTTACTCTATTCTGGTTTAGTAGTGATACAAATAAGGAAGGAAACAGTCTGGCCAAAAGGCAAATGGAAAGGAAGAAGACAAAGGGGATGGGCAATGCACAAATAGGAGAGAGGACTTTAGAGGCATCCAACACCTTCTAAAGGTGCTTGGGGGAAAAAGGTGCTATGTGTCAACACATACAACTGTTACTGTCCCTATTATACAAAGAGCTCCTTGAAATAAGTAAGAGTGAAAAACAATTCTACAGGGAAGTAAATGGGCAAAGGATATATAAAGAAAACTCACAGAAGAAGAAAACCAAATGTCTAATAAATACATGAAAATATTCTTAACCTCACAAGGGATCGGGGGATAAAAATTAAAACAATAAGATACCAATAATGCATTGATAATAATTTGAGATTGATATAAATTGGCAAAGATACTGAGTTGAGAAAATGTTGAAATAACTTTTAAAAAGGTACTCTCTATCAAAATTTGCATGTAACTTGAAATCAGCAGTTCTATTTCTTGTACTTTGGCCTACATTCATGCACTAAATTTTCACTGCACTTCAAGAGCAGAAAGCTGGGAGAAAATGTAAAACTCCCTCAATGGAGTAGTGAAATATACTACAGCCTTTAAAAGGATTCTATTGACATTTTCACTGCTGTGTAAAAATAAGCAAGGAGTGTATTGTGGACTATACATATTTTATATATAATATAGTAATGTATTCTATAGAGAATACATACATTTTAAGCGATATATATTTAAAACATTTTTAGTTTTAACTTACATACAATTTTAAATAGATATTAAATGTGTATGTACACAGGAAAAGAGCCCAGTGTGGATACACAATAGAATATTAACAATGATTCAACAATTACTTTTAGGGAGTAGAAGTGAGAAGGTAAAGGGAGGGGTGACAAGAGCTAATCTCTTTAGAATATTAAATCTTTACAGATTGATAATAAAAGCAACAGAAAAATACACAAACAGGCAGTTCATAAACAAAATGCAAATGTTAAATACAAAAATTATTTAGCTTCACTAACAAATTCAATTATTTTTATTTTTTTAAGCCTTCTTTTGTTATTTTGTATGTAGCATAGGAAAAATTCTGGAAGAATACACACCAAATTTTTTTTAACAGAAGTAGAGAACTTTGACTATTTCATGGATCTCTTTACTGAATGAGTTTTCAAAAAACTAGCCTAGTTTTGTAAGTTAATAGGTTTTATCAAGCCTTTAAGGAAAAGATAATTCTAATGTTATTTAAACTCTTCTGGAGGAGAGATGATACAAACCAAAGATTGCAAACTAAGAAAAAGTAACGGGGAACTATTAAAATATAAAATCCCCATTCTAAGACCCTTGGGTTGTAGACTTTAGAGAGGGAACTGAGTTCATATCCTATAATATATTCCATCACCAAGTGGGTCCAGAGCAGCATTCTTCAATCAGTCACATGAACATTTCTGCCACAAATATATGATAATTACATTAGGGAGATGGAATAAATATAGTCTCTCACATCATCTTGGGTCAGGTTTTAATCCCAACTGAGTTTTGGTATCAAAATTGTGAAAAAAAATGGGTTTTCAGAGACTCTGGGAAAACGATTGTATATCTGTGTTAACAAACAGAATCTAGCACCAGCTTAAAATAATTATTCATTGTGACAAAATGGAGTTTAAAAGATAGTTCAATATTAGAAACTCTATATTAATGCAATTTATCTTATTACTAAATTGAAGAGAAAGATCGTTTATCGTTTATATATATGAGACATAACCAACAAAAACTACTGACAAAAGCTCTTAAAAACATGAGACTAAATAATAAGATTTATATGATAAAACCTCAGCCCCAAAAGACAGAATCATGCTTAATAAGTAAATATTAAAGCATATTTGATAAAGCCAGGACTAAGATAAGGATGCCCACTGTTATCCAAAATTTCAGATAGACAGTAGATATGAACTAGTTAATATAGTTAGAAAAGAAGGAATTCAAAGGAGAAAAATTGGGAGATAAAACTACAGCCGTTACCATAGATATGAGATATACCTGAAGAACCCAAGAAAATAGACTAAAAACTGCTACAAAGAAAATTTAGTAAGACAGCAGGGTACAAAATAAGAGTACAGATCTCTCTCTCTCTCTCTCTCTCTATATATATATATGTATATGTACATAGATTATTAAAATAAAATTGTGGCACTAGTACACAATGCAGAGATATCGATGGAATATAACAGAGTTCATAAACACACTTAAGACAACATATGAAAATTGATATTTGATGGACAAAGTAGTTTTGCAGTTCAGTGGGGGAAAGATAATTTGTAGAAGAAATAGTGTTGGGAAAACTTGACTGAACAAAATAATTTTAAATTATTACATATATTTTAAATTCTACCTTATTTCATAATTCAGAAAAACTTTCAATTCAATCAAGATTTAAATATAAACTGTTTTCCCAGTCAAAGAAGAAAACCTGGACATTTGATTTATGATCTTGAAGTGGCTAGATTTTAAAAGCAAAAAATCTCCACATAGCAAACAAAAGAAAACACTACTACAAACAAGTAAAAAACTAAGGGAAAATAATCTTATATCCCTAAGAGTTAATCTCTCATATATATGAAAATCTCTTTGAAATTGATAAGGAAAAAGATCAATAAATCAATCTTAAAAATGGGCAAAGAACTTCAAAAGTCATTCCACAAAAAAAAAAAATTGAAACAAAAAGTTCCTGAAACTTACAAAAAATTTCTCAAAAGAAAAATGCAAATAAAATTTTGATACCATTGTTTTCACTTACAGATTGCCATATATCCTATAATTTAATAACCTACTATGTCGCTGATAACTGGTAAAACAGCAGTCTTTCATATTGCTGGTGGCTATATGAATTGGTACAATACCCATGGAAGGAAATTTAACAATATGCCAAAATTAAAATGCACATACCTTTTACCTGAGCAATTCCACTTCTATTTACAGACATGTGAAATGACAAACAATCAATGTTGCTCATTTTCTATGCTGTACTTCAGGTTTTCTGATTAATGAAGAATAATCAGAAAATTTGTAAAAGTAACTATAGCTTTACATTTTTTTAACATGCCATTAGTTGATAACCAAAAGAGTTAATTTTTTTAAATACTCAATATTTTTAGTCATTTATAATTTAATTAGCTTTCACTTAACTTTCTTTTTTTAATCTCATGTGATACAGTTTTAAACATTAATTTCAAGTGGCTCAAAATTGTGAAAGTAATAAAAATCTACTTAGCATCAACTGATAATAGGCTACTTAAAAATATTAAATATATATTAATATGTAGATGATAAATATGTATGTATATATAGAGAGAGTTTTTAAAAAATCACAAAACCTTACAAAGAACTATTTTATAAATAATTAACAAGGAGCTGTACCTGATTTCTAAATGTGAAAACTGAAATTAGTTAGGTTGCTATTTCTCTAATGATAAATAGAAATCTATCAAATTTTCCATGTGATGTAATTTTCTTTTATAAGTTAGAAAAGGCTGGAAAATTTAAGTACAGAAAAGAAATGCACTTGGTAAGTTTGGGGAATTCAGTCTAACAGATACATTAAAATAATATGTAAAGATATAATTTTGAACAATGTGATAGTGGCACAAAAATAAATAGAATACAAATCAGAAAGTAATCTATATTTGTATCACAATTTAGCATACGATTAAGGTGACATCCAGTATCTGATGAAAGAATATATTATTCTAGAATTATATTGTGAAGGTTAATCCTTTTTTTTTTTTTTTACCAAAGTGAAATTACATTCCTGTCTCACCCACTATATA
This sequence comes from Camelus dromedarius, assembly GCF_036321535.1. Taxonomy (NCBI): domain Eukaryota; kingdom Metazoa; phylum Chordata; class Mammalia; order Artiodactyla; family Camelidae; genus Camelus; species Camelus dromedarius. The sequence goes on along the minus strand of NC_087439.1, from coordinate 61,471,002 downwards.
AAATTAACTTTCAGTTAAAGATTAAAGATATAAATCTAAAAAAATGAAACCGTAAGGGAGTTTTTTAAATAATGTAAACATAACTTTACTCTTTGGGTAGGGATGGTCTTCCTAAACATACGTGCAAATAAAAAATGTATAAAAGGGAAAATTAAAATACAATTTAGATAATATATAATTTTATCTTTAAATTTCTTCATAAATTATTTTTGGAAAGGTAAAATGTAACAGGCATTCTCATGTTTCACTGGTGAGAGTGTAAACCAATATATCCTCTCTGAAGGGCAGTGAAAGTGCAGATCTTTTATCCAGCAATGTGGCTTCTAGAAATTGATCAAAAATAAATAATCAGATAAGAATATAAAGACATAGGTAGAAAGATATTTATTATAGAGTTGTTAATAATAGCAAAACCTTGGAAAGCCTGAAACCTAAAAATTTGGTGGTTTAAAAAGCCATAGTGTATCTACATGGACCGACTACTAAAAAATTATTACAAATAATGTCATAGAAGAAAAATTAACAGTAAGCCAATAAATGATTTTCTACTTTCTTCCCTTAACTAGCTCGTATTTTCTAAATTTCCTACAACTTGTATTATCTCTGATATTTAAAATTACTATTCAAAAGATAAAACAGAAAAATTCTTTAAAAAGATCATGTAAAGTGTTTTCTATTTTTGTGATTTAATAATCAATGATGTGCCATTTATTAGAAATTGCACTATGATTTCTTGTTAGAATTTGTACTCCGTAAGTAATTAACTAACTAATAATTCTACCACTTGACTTTCAACTCCTTTAACTAAGAGACTCTTTGTAAAGCATTTAGAAAACCTCATTGCCCATTTTATGTAACCATTAGGGCAACTGTTAAAATACTCACCTAAATATATCCATTTATATTTCATGAAGCTATTTTGCAAGATCAGCCTTTTAAGTTTGAAAACCGGATGCAAGTCTCATCTTAATTCAGTACTTTCTCACATCCTCTAAGGTAGACAATTAGTAACAAGTGAAACACAGACGTTAAACAAACACACTGAAGACGAAAAATTTTCTGACAATTGCTCATATCCATTGACCACAGAGCCCCTGAAACAGTTCATGATGGAAGCACATCCTATGAAGGACAGTTTCAAAGTCTGTATTTCACTGACTCCATAACTGAAGGTCAGAATTATCATCTTCATATAAAGCAGGTGTCAAAACAGAATAATTACAAATAGCTATCTAATCAGCCACAAACAATAATTTCCTAGTGCTTTCATAAAGCTTCCTGCAAAATATGAAAGGAAATATTTACATTTATGTTGTCTTAAACCAACAGGAATCCCTCTTAATTCATCAGCAAATTAGATTTCAAAAACATTATTTTATACATTTGACACAATGAAAATTAATGCCACATTCATTTCCTGCTAATGACATCTCTTTCATTATCAGGGCCACCCAGACCTTCAGAAGATGAAGGGAGGAAAACTAACACGTGCAAAAATGAGAACTTTTCTCTGTGTTTTCTCCTCAACATACAGGAAACGCTTAGGGGCTTTTTTCCCTATAGAAGCATCTGGAATGTTGGATCCGGTTCTCCTATAAAGTGCACACTGACTCCTTTGAGAACAGACACATTAGGAAGAAGCACTCAGTCCTTCAAATGCCGTGTAGTTACTGCAGTGTTCAGCCCACCACCCCACAGGGCGCCTGAGAGCCAGAGGAAGGGTGATGTACGCTCATGCACTCAATGTCTTGTTCTTACCCATTCATATCACCTCAAAGACAGCCTGGCTCAAAAACAGTAGCTTGGCAGAGTGTTGGACACATCTCCCAGAACGGACCATGCATTTCTCTCAGCCCCGCCTTCTCTCTTGAGCCTCTCTTCAACTATGTTTTTATAGAATAGTGCTGACTTCTTGGTCTGTAAGCAGTAATCTCTGATAAAACACCTCTGTGCACTGTAGGTGACCATAAACAGGCAACTGGGATCATTAACAGGTTCCATGGGGAGTTGGAGCTGATTCTAGGAGTAACTAAGTGGGGTAGGGTCCGACCTGAAAGCCAGTCTTGCCAAGTTTTGGAATCACCTAGAAATAATCTCTCTCTAAAGGAGGCTTGAGTCACTGACCATGGGAGAGCCTCACTGAGGGAACAACACAACTGATCGTCCCAGGGGTGTGGAGCCGCCGGTCCACACTGACCCCCAGGCTCTTCCTCACACAGCCTGGGTGTCCGTGCAGCTCTCACAGGCACCCAGAGCCCAGTGGGTCACTGCTAACGATGAAGGCACAAACTAAAACAGAGCTGCCCTTCATCCAAACCTCCTTTCTGAGGGAGACATGGTAGGACGCTGCATTCATGAGGCTCCACCTCATGTCAGCCTCACCATATAGAAGCTCAGGCTTTGCAGAGAGGAGACAGACCAGAGCAAGCTGTGTCCAGCCACCCCCACCACTTTTCCCCCTCGCTAATTAGTGTAAGCCTTGTGCTGGTAGACAGAAACAAAACAAAGTTGCCACGGAAATAGTGTTCTTGACCTGCTTTGGATTTGACTGTCCTCAAAAGCAGTGGGCAAGTTGGGCCCGGGGAGCCTGGAGGAAGCTATTACTCTACCTTCCTCAGAAGTTGCAGAGGTCTGGAGCAACAGTCCCAAACAGGCTCCTCTCCAAGCACAGGTTCCAAGATTCCCTTCCTTACAGATAAGACCAAACCTCTTGGGCCTCTAGGTCCCATGTCTCTAGTAAAGAAGGGACCCAGAACTCTTCTGCGTGCTCCTGGAAAGATCCTAACATCCCCTCAGCCAGCAGTCACAGCCTCACCCCCATCCTCACCATCAGGCTGGAGATACTCAGGACTAATTTCTTCCTGCCTGGCTCCCAGACCCCACCAGGAGCCCAGGACCACCAAGGGCACCCCTCATCCCTGGACTCTGCTCTTCACATGGTGCTGTGAGCTATGAGGTGACACCCCAAACCACCACTTTCCAGTTTCGCCCCCCTGCTCATCTGTTCTCCATCACACCTGCTGCCACATGAACAGTATATATTTGCCTTATTTAGCTGCTTGTCTCCCCTGCTCACAGAAATATAAAGTCCAGGCAGGCAAGGATTTTTGTCTGTTTTGTTCACTGTTGTATTCCCACTACCTACAACGCGTTGTGGGTGCAAATATATGTTTTTGAAAAAGTGAATGAATGAACACCCATATGGTGCCTTTGGCAGAGCTAAAATTAAATAAGAAAATTGATTCTTTTGAGTTCTTTTAAATTCTCTTTTGAAAAGTATCAGTCTTCTATTTCATGGAGAAGAGCTTTCATATGCAGAGTTTGAGAGGCATTGTGTGATGGGAAAGAAGGTGCTTATTAGAAGATTTTTTCCCCTAATTAATGTTGTTTTATTTTACCCCTAAGACAGTGGTACATATATTGATGGGAGGCGTATCAAGGTGATCTCATGGGCTGATTGCCAAGGGAAACCAAGTCCAGCTTGTTGTTTTTTTCACCACTTTAGAACCTTGCTAGGGACACCTAAAGCTTCTGTTTCTTAAGAAATGACCGCATGTAACACATGGATCACTTCAGTACAAAATTAATGTAACACTTCAGCCAGTATTGTCTATAATGAGATATTGTATCTAATAATAGGGATTGGACTTTTTATTAGTTAGGGGAGCCACGAGCATTTATTGAATGTGTGATTTGTCAGTATTTGGTAAAATCAACTCAACAGAATGCGAAGACATGAAATAGACAGAAAAATGTGACTTGCTATCAGGGCAAGGGGAAAACAACTGATTGCAGGGGATATTATTTAATTCTAGAAATCAAACTGTGTGCCTGAAAAAGAAACCAAAAATATGGCATCAAACAGGGACCAAGGAAACCTGCTAGCCACTGTCTTTTCTGGGATATGGTAATTGGGAAACTCTCGCAGGGCTGCTGCGGCTCAGGCAGTGAGACCTTTGATGTTTAAATGTAGCTCTGAGCTGCTTCAAATCAGTCTATCAGAAATGTTAAACCTCCTTTGAAACATATTTATGGTTGGATGCCCCTCAATTGAGAAAAGGGAAATGTGAAGTCCCTGCGTGCACACTTATTTTGCTTACACGAGCTTCGTTTGTACAAGGTGATGGCACAAAATAGCCATAAATGCTGCTGCTTGTCAGGGTAGATAACCAGCCAACCCTGAGTCCTCTCTTCCTCTCACACGTCACTTTGATGTGCTCTGCAGAAAGGTCCATAAAGCAACCCACCTGCCTCTGGAAGGCTAAGCTCGGTTAGTTTCCAGCGTCATTAAATAACAAAATAGTTGGCAGTGTTGTATCCAAATCTTAAAAGCCTGCCTCGCTCCAACTTTCTGTGTTGGGATTTAAAATCGGGGTTAAGAGGCAGGGCACCAAGGACCGAGGGCATGTGTTTAAGATGGGGGGTTCTCAGTGTCTGTTTAGACTACAGGCTTTGATTTGATTTGATGATTTCTTTAAGAATGGAGACAGATGACATTGAGAAGCAGCAGAGGAGGAAAGCTGCAGTGTAGAGGAGGGCATGCCAGCTTGTCAAGCCTGAATTTCTGCAGGTAGATGGCAAAGAAACTTACTTGGATTCTGTTTTAACTCCCAGTAAGTGCAATAGTCAGGTCCCTGAGCTGAGTGAAGTAATCAACACACATGCAATGTCATTTGAGATGTTCAGCCCATCAAAAATAGCACCCCTTCTAGCCTGCCAACATACATGTCCACACACACACATTCATACATACTCTCATGCTCACAATTTCTTTTATTTCTAAAATTTTTATAATTACCCTTGAGGAAAAGAGCTGGTACATCAGGTATTAATGACACTCATTAAGTTACATATGTTTTCTTGGGTTTATGAGATGACTAGATCATCAAACATCGGGCCAATTAGCTTAAGTGTGGGGAAGAGCATTGGGGAGTCCTCAAAATAGTCCCAAGCCAGCAACATCCCCACGATCTGGAAACTCATTAGAAATACAGATTTCTGAACCCAAACCTACTGAGTCAGAAATTCTGGGAGCGAGACCAGCATCTGTGTCTTAGCAAGCCTTCCAGGTGATTCTGAGGGTCAAAGTTTGAGAACCATGGACTCTTCTCAGGTGTCCGTTAGGGGGTCTGTTTACTTTCAAATAAAGGGTAAATGTGTGTTGGGGGAAGTTAGGGGAGAAAAAACTAAAATAATGATCAGCCGAGATAATGATTTAGGAGGACAAGAAGTAAGACAACACTGGAAAGGAAGAGTCAGATACACAACGCCCTGGAGTCAAAGCAAGGCCACTAGGATTGGAGAAGATCCAGGAATGGAAAACCCCAATGGGGGCAAAGGCGGACCCCCATTGGGGCCTAGAACTGATACAGGTGGGAGACATCAGGGAGATGACTTTCAAGCTAAGCTATTAAGAATAGTCAGACCTAAAGATATTTCTTAATAAACAAAGCCATGATCACTGAGAACTAAATTCAACTGACTTTTAAAGGCAGCAAAAGTCACCAGAGAAGGCACAGTCGTGAAGGGAAAGGCAGTGTGAGATGAACATAACTATTGTTAATTTATTCATCATTCACCATGTGCCTCTTTACTGATCTACTATGAAGAAATGATTGCTTCAGGTGAATTATGTTCTGGATTAAAATTATGATAACTATTAATATTTTCCAAACCATCATTATATTTAAGAATATTTTCATCCCTTTAAAGAGCTGTGCCAAGATCTAATTGACATAAAGTCAGTTCTATATTTTTGTCTGTAATTTGATGCTTTGACATATGTATACCTGTGAAACTATTGCTATAGTTAGGACAGTGCCCCTACCTATCACTCCCAAAAGTTTCCTCATGTTGCTTTGTAATTCTTCCCTTTAGCCCTTCTCTGCCCCATTCCTTCCCTGGAAACCTCTGCTCTGCATTCTGTCATTACACATGAATATGCATTTCTCAGAACTTGGTATGAATGTAATTGTTCAGTATGTACTCTCCTTTGTCTGGATTCTCTCATTCAGCAGTGATTATCTTGAAATTCACTCATGTAGTGCGTGTCCCAGTTCATTCCTTCTTTATTGCTGAATGGTACTCCATTCTATAGATATACCACAGTACAATTTAGCCAGTCACTTGTCGATGGATATTCTCGTTTCCAGTTTTTGATTATTACAAATAAAGCTGTTTTAAACATCTCTGCACAAGTCTTTGTAAGGATATATGCTGTATTTTCTATTGTGAAAATACTTAGAAGTGGAAAATTAGATCATATGGTAGATGTATTTTTTCACTATTTTTTCTTTAGTGCTTAACTGTTTCAAAGTAGCTGTATTATTTGAAATTTCCATAAAAAATGTAGCAGAGTGCCAGTTCCTCTACATCCTCACCAATGCTTGGGATCATCAGTCCTGTTTAATTTTAGCTACTCTAATAGAAGTGTATTACCATTTTATTATGGTTTCAAATTGCATTTTACTAATAACTATTGATGTTGAGCATCTTTTCTTATGCTAATTTTCCATCTGTATTTCTTTCTTAGAGAAATGTCCGTTCAAATCATTTGTCATTTAAAAAAAAATTATTGGGTTGTTTGCTTTTGTAATTTTGAGTTTCCAGAATTTTTTATATGTTCTAGAGACAAGTCCTTTATTAGACATATGATTTGCAAATATTTTCTTCCAGTCTATTTTATATCCTTTCATCCCTTAACAGTGTCATTTGAAGAACAAAAGTTTTTAATTATGATGAAGTCCTATTTATCAGTTCTTTTTTATGAATTATGCTTTTAGTGTTGTAACAAGAAATTTTGGCCTAACTCATTATCAAAAGTATTTTTCTATTTAGAAATTTTTAGTTTTAGATTTTACATTTAGAACCATGATTTGAGTTATATTGTGAATATGATTCAAGGAATTAAGATTTTTTAAAATACGGATGTCCAGTTGTTTTAGCATCATTTGTTAAGGAGACTATATATAGTTGCCTATTGAAGCGCATAAACATTTTCATCAATTTCTGAACTTTCCATTCTGTTCTACTAAATTTGTTTTGGCTATTCTAGATGCTTTGCATTTTATCTGAATTTTAGTGTCAGTTTATCGATTTCTATTAAGAAAAGTCTATTTTGATTGACATTACATTGAACATACATACCAATTTGAGAATTGGCATCTTAACAATATTGAGTCTTCCAATTCATGAACATGTTATGTCCATTTAGTTCTTTCATATCTCTCAGCACTATTTTGTAGTTTTCAGTGTATAGAACTTTCACATCTTTGGTCAGTTTTATTCCAAAGTACTTTATTTTTTTTTTTAATGTTACTGTATTACTGTGCATTTTGTAAAATTCTGATTATTTGCTGCTAACAAATAAAACTGATATTTGCATATTGATTTTGGATCCTGAAACATTGCCAAACTCAATTATTAAATATAGTTGGGGTTTTTATTTTTGTAGATTCCATTGGAATTTCTACATAGGCAATGTTACCTGCAAAGACAGACAGTTCCATTTCTTTCATACTAATCTAAATCCGTTTTAGTTCTCTTTATCTTACTGCAATTGCTAGAACATCTTATACAGTATTGAATAGAAGTGCTTAAATCACACATTCTTGTGCTGTTTGGATATGGAATAAAAATCATTCAACCTTTCCAATTTAGAGATGATCATGTGATTTTCTTTTACAATTATAAATACAGTGAATTACATTGATTGATTTTTAAATATTAAGCCAACTTTGCATTCCTAAGTTAAACTACATTTAGTCATGAAATACTACCCTCTTCATATGTTGTTGGATTTTATTTGCTAATTCTGTGTTTAAATTTTTTCATCTATGTTTATGAGGCATATTAACCTGTACTTTTTTTTGTAATGTCTTTGTTAGGTTTGGGTATCAAGGTCTTGCTGACCTCATAGAATGAATTAAAAAAATATTCCCCCTTTCTCAATTTTCTGGAGGAGTTTGTATAGAATTAGTATTAATTTTCCCTTATATGTTTGGCAGAATTCATCAATTACTTACAAAGTTATCTGAGTTGCAGTTTTCTCTGTGGAAAAATTTTAAAACATATATTTAATAGGTATCGAGTGATTGGGGTTATTTCATCTTAAGTTAGCATTGGAAATTTGTCTCTTCAAGGAATTATACCATTTTATCTAGGTTTCTGAATTTATAATTGTAAGGTTGTTAACATTCCCTTATTATCTTTTGAGTATCTTCAAAATCTGTATTTTATCTTTCTCATTCCTGGTACTGGTAATTTATCCTTTCTACATTTTTTCTGATTAGTTTGGCTAGGTGTTTATCAATTTTATTTATAAATAACCAACTTTTGGGTTCACTGATTTTCTCTAACATTTTGTTTTCTGTTTCACTGATGTCTGTTTTACTCCTTGTTTCCTTTCTTCTACTTTGGGCTTAATTTACTCTTCTTTTTCTAATTACTCAAGGTGAGATTTGACATAATCAACTGATATCTTTTTCCTTTCCTAAAATAGGTGTTTCTGTAAACACTCTAAGTTCTACTTTAGCATCATCTGCCAATTTTCATATGTTGTGTTCACATATTTATTAAATTTAAAATGCTAATGTTCTTTCTGATTTCTTCTTTGAACCATAGGTTATTTAGAGTGTTAGTTTCCATTATTGGATATTTCCCAGTTATCTATTTGTTACTGACTTCAGATTTAATTTCATGAAGATGAAAGAACATGTGTTTATTACATAAACATTTTTCATATCTATTGAGACTTGTTTAATGGCCAAGAATGTATTCTATCTTGGAAATACTCCATATGTATAAAGAAAGTATATTATGTTGTTTTTGAGTATGATATTCTATGTGTTAATTAAGCCAAATTGATAGTGTTGTTCAGGTCTTTCATATTCTTATTGCTATTCTCTCTAGTTTGTTCTGTTCATTATTGAGAGAGGGGCACTGAAACCTTTGGCTATATTCGGATTTGTCTGTTTCCTCTAGCAGTTTTATCAGCTTTGTTGCATATACTTTGAAACCCTTTTATTATGTATATCGTATTTAGGATTTATCATGACCTCTTCATAAATAGACTCTTTTATATTTATTAAATGATGTTCTCCATGCCTTTCTATTCTTTGCTCAGTGATCTGCTTTGTGCTGACATTAATAGAGTCAATCCAGTTCCTATTGACTAGTGTTAAATGCTGTATCCTGTTCTATCATTTTACTTTTATCTGTTTGCTTGTATATTTGAAGTCCTTTTCTTGTAGGCAGCATAAGAGTAGGTGTTCCTTTTTTTTTTTTAACATTTTTTTATTGAGTTATAGTCATTTTATAGTGTTGTGTCAAATTCCAGTGTAGAGCACAATTTTTCAGTTATACATGAACATACACATATTCATTGTCCCTTTTTTTGTTCGGGGTGAACTACCACAAGATCTTGTGTATATTTCCCTGTGCTATACAGTATTAGGTGTTCCTTTTAATCCAATCTGATCATTATTATTGGCTGGCAGTTTTTTTTTTTTTCCTTTAGTACTGAAGATGTTGCTCCACTGTATTTACCTTTGCATGTTATCTTTATTCCTGTGAATGTAAAACTTTTCCCCTCAACCCCACCCCCAGCTGTTTTTAAGATTTTCTCTTTATCACTGTCTTGGTGCGATGTGATTATTTTGTATCTTGATGTAGTTTTCTTAGTGTTTCTTATGCTTGTGCTTCATTAACTTTCTTGGTCCTGTGGATACATAATTTCTTTCAAATTTGAAAAAAGATTTCAGCCCGTATTTCTTCAAATATTTTTATCTTTTGCCCACCTTTGAGAATCCCAATTATACATGTATTAGATTGCCAAAAATTACCCCATACCCCATGCTCTAGTCATCTTTTCTGATTCTCCATTCTATTTGATTTCCATTTTGTATAGTTTCTACTGTTCTTAAAACTTAATCTTTTCTTCTGCATTATCTAATCTGCCAACAGTATCTTGTATATTCACATTTTGTAGTTTTCATCTCTAGAGGGTAGTTTTTTTTTTTTTTTCTTCTTGTTTTTGGTTTTGTGTTTCTGGCTTCCACTTAACGTTTTTTTGAATATATGGAATAAAGTTATAACTGTTTTAGTATTTTTTTCTGCTTATTCTGATATATGTTAGCTGTAGATCTTTTCTTTTAATTTATTAATTGAGTGTCGGATATTGTAATTTTACCTTGTTGGGTGCTGGACATTTTGTATTTCTATGATTATTATTGAGATTTGCTGTAGTACAGAGTTAAGTTACTTGGAAATATTTTAATCCCTTTATATCTAGCTTTTAAGAATTGTTCAGCAGGACTGGAATAGTGCTTCATCTAGGACCAATTATTTCCCTACTAAGGTAAGAATTATTGAGTCGTGTACCCAATGCCCTGTTAATCATACAATTCTTGCATCTGGCTGGTGGGGATGGTACTTTTCCCAGCCCTATTCCCTAGTAGTTCTTTCCCTGAGATGGGTAGTTTCTTCACATGTATATGCTGATCAATAATCAGCTGAATATTTGAGGGAGACCATCTGTAGGTCTCTGGAGTTCTGTCTCTAGACAGCTCTCCCCTCACCAGTAATTTGTTCTGCAAACACAAAGTGACTTGACTCCACAGAACCTTAGCTCTGTTTCCTCAACACTTGAAGTCATTTGGGTTTCACTATCTAACACTATGACCTAGAAACGTTCCAGGCAGAAACATAGGGCAATTTTACAGCTTCCCTTATTCATTTCCCTTCTCTCAGGGATAACTGTCCTTCCTTGTCCAATATCCAGTGTCTTGAAAATGATTGTTTCATATATTGTATTTGTTTTTTCATGATTTCTAGTAAGGGTATAAATCTTGTCACTTACTCTACGTTGGACATAACTAGAAGAGCATAGTTTAATTTCATAAACTTGTATTTTTCAACAGAGACCCAGCCTCATACAATCTCTACCTGTTACAATGCTGAGCAATTCATAGCTAAACAAATTAAAACAGTAATATCCTAATATCCATTGCCCTCTCAGTAACTGCCAAATGGTTGTCACTCAATAAATAATGAGTACCTACTATGTCTTAGCCATTTTGCTAGATAGTTTACACAAGTTATTTCTACTCTTAATAATACATTATGAGGTTTTACCTCTTTTTTATTTTATCTTTTACGTAAATGAGGGAAATTTGGTTTAGGGATGTGAAATAATGTGCCAAATACCCAATAAGTGATGTATTTAGCTTTCAAACAGATATGATTCTGATTCCAAAGACTTTTCCCTTCCCATAGTGCTGTGGTTATTATTTACTATAAAATAGAACTAAGACATTTAATAATGGATTATCTAATTATGCTTTCCAGCTAAGGACATTAAAGCATTTCTAACATACTACCTTAAAAGATTTAACTGACTAGTAGAATTTTAAAAGTGATTTTCTGTAGATCAGCAGGGAAAGAAAATTTATACCGCAAGAACAAAAGTGATAAAGTGAAAAGAATATAAAGTGGTTAATTTTAGTACTCAGTTTAATACCAAATTCTGAAAGCAAGAATTTGCAGTAGGCGAGTTTGCAGTAGAAGAGAAGGGGGGCCCAGAGTTTCAGAAATCCAAAGGAAGACTCAGCAGAGGGAACTGGCTCATTTGACAAACCACCAAACATAGGGTTGCTGACTTAAGAACAAAACTTTTGGACTTTTTAGAATCTGTACTATTTTGGTAGCTTACAGACCCTTCCTTAAATGTTGAAGATACAAGCTTTTTAAAACAATGTTACCAATTTAAACTTTGCTAAAGGTATCAAATATTTTTGACTTAAAAATATTACCAAAACGTCATGTTCTTTTTATTGAAAGACACTTACTCTCAGATCTTGGTTTAAATATTTTAAATAAATAAAAATTTAATAAATATTTTCAGTATAAAATACAATCGCTTTTAAAATGTCTTATTGTAACTTTTACAAAACAACAAATAATTGAATTTTACTACCGAATTTCCCAGTGATAAAAAAAAAGCCACACAAAAAGCTAAAAGAAAATTTCATACATGTTATGCTAATAACACTATTAAATAGTCAGGAACGACCAGTTAAATCCAGTGTAATGCATGCAGTCAACCAAAACCATACATGAGAAGTGAGTCTGTCTCAGATTCCTACTTCCTCACCAAACAGCTCTTTAAAGTACCATGGGTACAATGTAAATGAGAATATGAAAAGAAAATTTATATAGCATTTGAGATCTCTATATTTCCTTATGGATAACTGGAAGTAAAATATCACCTTGAAAGGTATTAGGACAAAATAATAAATTTTCTAAAACTACTCTTTATTCATTTCAGCTTTTTAAGATGTCCTACACTGAAGGAAAATGTAAACTATAGGACTATTTTATTCTTGAAGAGAGGTCTAAGAACAAATCTTGGCTATACAAAAGAGTACTTGTAATATGATTATTTTTCTTTACAGCATGGTTATAAAGAATGGAAATGGAACTGATTTCCCCTATGTCTCAGCATTCTTCAAGCGTCCAAGGAACTTAGAGCTAACTCCTTTAGAGACAGAAGAGACTCTGATACCTTTAAACAAGGTTTGACATTTAAAAAAAAAAAGGGAAAGGGCAAAATGATGTTATATTTAAGTCCTCAGATGAACTATTACTGTATGTAAAACATTATGGTGATAATGTGGATACAGTTATAGACCCAGTACAGAATAGATATAGTTCTAAGAAGAGGACTGGACTGCAGACTCTATAAATGAATTTTTCCCAATTACTTCCTAGAAAAAATTGAAAATCCTAGAAGAACAGAGTTTTAAAACTGAAAGAGACCTTAGAAATTATTTGATGTAAATCTTTTATTTTGCACTTGAAGAAAAACCCAAGGATGGAAGGTGAAAGTGAATTGTTTGGAAGACTATAGCAGAAAGAGTTAGGACTACAGCCCAGCTTTGCCTACTCTCGGGGGACCCATATTTTAAACTAAAGAAATACACATCATATCCCACAGGTATTTGTGATTTGTTTTTATTTAACAGGAATGCTTGTACGTTTCATGACAAGTATTTTATAGAATTTAATTTGTTTTTATATGCCGCTGGGTGTTGAGTGCCAATCAAACGATTCTTAAGGTTATTTTTGATTTGGCAAGTGCTTGTGCACCTACAAGTAAGAATGTGTGGTTAGAATGTTAATGATAATATTCACTAAAAAAGATTAGGGGATTTGGCATGTTAATAGATTTGGGAAACACCATGCCCCACAGCCAACTTTGGACAAAAAAAAAAAAGGAAATCCATTTTTAAAGTAATTCTTGGGAGAAGAGACCCCACAATTTTTTAGTGAAATGTTGAAAAATGTCTGAATGGGTCAGGGGAGGGTATAGTTCAGTGGCAGAGTGCATGCTTAGCATGCACAAGGTCCTGGGTTCAATCCCCAATACCTCCGTTAAAATAAATAAGTAAATAAAACTAATTATCTCCTCACAAAAATTTTTTAAAAAAGAAAAAGAAAAATGTCTGATGAGAGTTCCTTTTTAGCCTCCATGTCTTTCTAGTGGAACGTGTCTCTACTGTCACGATGAATATATTCCACAGCACAGTAAAATTAAAATATCAACCCTTTTGTGCTCAATTCTGTTTTGCAGGTATTTACTGTTCTTCACTTTGTCAACACATATTTCTTGAGAACCCACCACATACCAGGTATTGTGCTAGCTGCTAGAAATACAATGGTGACCGAAATTAGTCCCTACCTTTAAGAAGCTTCCAGCTTTAAGGGAAATCTAGGCAAGCAAACAAGAAAGAAGCAATGACTTGTTATTGCAATATGCTCAAAGAAAATTATAGGAAAAATCTGCTAAAGAACACCCAGAGGGCAAAGAAAAAAGTAAACAGAACTTGAAGTCACTTTGGCCATATTGGGGAAAATTAATTATAAGTAGCCAATTATGGGGCAATCTATTGATCCTTCTGCTTTCCCTTCTACAGAATCTTTGGACCATTATGTCCAATAATTTGAGCACAGCTGCAAAGACCGATTTCATGTACCTGCAATTTAATAAATACTTAATATCTTTTTTTGGTGTCTGGTTATACAAAGTATCGATAGAGTGTTAGGAATTGGCAGTTCAAGTAGATGTTTGCCCTGCTTCCTGCTCTCGACTCCCACAATAAGAACAAATCATATAGAATGCATTTAGGAAAATAATAAAAATAGGAATCAAAGATTAGAGCCCAAGAAATTAAGGAGATGAAGATCAGAAAGTTTATTTGAAAATTTCTGTGAGTTTCTTTATTTTCTTCTCTTTGCTCCTACATCACTTCTCAGTCACCTCCTCTCTGTTCTTCTGACAGACCTAGCTACTTAAATTGTCTATCATTTCACTTAAAACACCAGCAAGTAAAGAACAATCTAATTCCAAATGAAAACACCTGTGACTTGTTCCTTTAATTCTTAGAACTGGAAAAATATTGACTTCCACTCTTGTTTCAGGGACTTCAACAGAAAATGCCTAAAGTTGTCTGAAAGATTCCCTATAGGAAAATAAAAGTACTTGCTTTTCAAAGAATAAGTAAGCAGAAATAACAGAACCTCAGTTTGTAGTCTCCTATGGAGACTTATTGATAAGTGAGCGTGTCATGGGCAGATTAAGACTAGGCACAAACTACTATGTATAAAATAAATAAGCTACAAGGATATGTTGTACAGCATAGGGAAATAGAGACATTTTATAATACTTTAAATGGAGTATAATCTATAAAAACATTGAATCACTATTGTACACCTGAAACTAATATATTATTGTAAATCAACTATCCTTCAATTAAAATTTTTTTTAAATTAGGTCCAAGGTCATTAATGAAATGTATCCTCTTGATCACAAGACATCTTTTTCCTCACTAGAATTTTTAAATGTTATCTCAATGATTTTTCAATAATTTTTATTGTTCGTACAAATGTCTCAGTATCCCAGCATGAGGAAAATGACACTATACAGATTGGCCATGCTCTAAGCTGCGTTACTTTCCTGGAAATCTGTTGGGAGAAGAAAAGTATTGAAGCTTAAATCCTGTCCCCCTAGAGCTTGTAGACTGTTTCATCTCATGGGTATATGAGCATGTGAAATTTAAATGGAAAACTGAGGTTATCCATTAACACTCACTGGATACTAAAACTGATGAATGAATGAGTAAGCTAAGGCAGGAGTGGGTAAAGGAGGCGTTGTTTTATGCACTGTAAGATGAGTAGGTTAGATGAGAGTAAAGCTGTGAAAGGTAAATGTGTCTGTGAAATAGACATTTATTGGGCATCAGTATCAATTACTGTACACATGTAATCTCATTTACTCTTTTCAACAGTCTTTTTACAGATGAGACTGAGGTTTAGAAACTTACGTTAGATCACATAATTGGAAAGTTGTAGCACCTCTGTTCATCACTCTTTCCTATCCAAAGCCCATGCATTTTCCACTAAACCGCACAGCCAACATGGGCTCAATGAACAGACCACCTGGGGTAATACTGTCATTCATGTACTACATTCACAAAAGGCAAAACTAATGGGGGCCTGGGACTCTACAGGCTTTAATATAACAGGTGTGTTCTGCCCTTTGCCTTTTGCTTTCTTATTTTCCTTGGTTGCATTGGTGAGAACCAGCTCAGCTGCAAGTAACAGAAAACCTAGCTACACTTGACTTCAGCTAAAAAGGTTCACCTAACTGAAAAATCCAAGGGCACTGGCTCTTGGTCTAGATGAATCAAGGGTCTCAGGCAACTGAGAACTTATTTTCTGTCAGTTCTCTATTCTGCATTTCTCTTGTTGGTTGCATTTTGAAGCCCTTCATGGTGACAAGATGACTGACACCAGGTTCAGGCTTACTTCTCCATATGTCTGTATCTAGTGGAGGATGAAGGAATGGATAGATTTTTTTTTTTTATCTAACATTAGCATTCAGTATGACTCACACTGGTGAGAGTAAAGAGATTTCTGAACCAATCCCCCTGGACAGAAGTTGGCCAGGCTGGAGCCACATTCCCATTCCTGAAGATGGGGATGGAGACAATACCCTGGAGTCACACGGTGGTAAGAGCAAGTACTTTCCCAAGGAAAATAAAAGTAGTATACACAGGAAAAAAAAAGTTTTACATTTCCTAAATGTCAAAAAAAAAAAAAAAAAAAAGACCCATGACATTTTCACTATAGTTCAGAATTGGGAAGAAAATAGAAATATTTGCTATTAAAAAGTCCGTGTGTGCATGCACCAAAGCTACAGGTATCTGTGAATAACAGTGACAAACACATCATGGATAATTTAAGATCAAGCAAACATTGATAGAAAATATACCATGGTCATGCTTCTGCATGGTCAACTCATACCTGAAGAGTGAGAACCACCTTTGTATACAAGGAATAATAATGCAAAACGTGACCCAAAGACAAGCAAGAAACCTAGAATGTAAGTCCTATCTTCAACGGCCTGGCATTCCATGTCACCATGGTGGCGGCATTCTCCTTATTTATTCGGAATATGTATTAGCATTTCATGGAACACAGTTTGAGAAATGTATTTTTAAATCTTCTCCTCAGTTAATATTCGTGTAGGAATATATAGAGAAATACACTTAGTTTATGCATAATTTTTTGATATCCCAAGTGTGGGAGAGAAAGCACTGAATTTTAGCACTTCAGTGGCATCAAAATAATTGGCCCACTTTTCTGGTCTTTCCTATGACCTGTAATAAATGTAGTCAAGGTCGGGGGCCAGTCTGTATCCATGGACATGAACAAAGCTAAATCACCTTCTTGGTCTTATTAGCACATGTCTAGGTTAAGCCACTCAATTACAAACAGGTTCCCTGATACTAGGAGGAAAGAATTTAATCATCACAGATACCTCTCAAAGATGGCAAGCCAGTCTGAGAATTTTAGCCATGGCAGACAGGAGAATCTATGAATTTAAAATGAACAGATTGCTATATCAGTGTAACCCAATTTCCAGTAATATTTTTGTCTTATTACCATCCACACTGCAACATCCAAAGAAAAATAGAGAAAGCAGGAAATATTTTACAGTTCACATAGAAGGAAGATCATTAATCCTCACTTTGTAAGAGAAGAGGCTCTTTCATACATAGAACCTGACCAACCTGCCAGCCTAAAAGAAGGGAGGCAGCATGGCATGCTGGGAAGTGATGAGGATGGGGCACACGAGAACTACCGTTCAGTCCCATTAGCAGGGTGACCTTGAGCAAGTCACTTCATCTCTATGGAGCTCAGCTTTCTTACTTGCAAAATGAAGTCAGTAAGACCTGGCCTGCCTGCCTGCCTGCCTGCCTGCCTGCCTCTTGAGTCTGTTGTGAGAGTCAAATGTGTGTCAAAGTACTTTGTCAAATATGAATTATAGGAAGACAAATAGATGCACATCTGTAGAAAACTATGACAACATTTGACAGGAAAAATACTTTCTATTCTGGCATAAGGAAGCCACTCATTTTATCCCCTTATCCTTCTTTTTCAAAACTATTAAGGCCATTATATAAATACAGTGAAGTGGTTCTGAGCAGAGCCCATGATCAGACACCAACTCTCCAGTGCTGCTGGGTGACCCTGAACCAGCTCTTTAGCCTTCCAGCACAGCAGACTCCCCGTGTGTTTTGAGGAAAATAATATGGTCCTATTAAAGTAATTATGAGGATTAAATGAGATAATGATTGTAAAATACTTTATTTAGCACCTGGCCCATAATAAATGCTGGCAAACTGTAGCATCCATTATCAGGAAGGGTCTGAGATGCTATTTCCCTCGGGCTGGCTTCTCCCAGCTTCCCACCCCGCTCAGGTCTCTCTGATTGCCAAAAAAGCTCAGTGCAGTGCCCAGCAGGATAGACATCTTCAGTTCATTGCGGAAATGAAGGAATACAGGGAGAAAAGACATCTGGTACAGGAACACCATTCTCTCTAGCACACAGCACTCTCACCAAGGCCCCGGAATCAATAGGAATTGCCTATAATTGTTCAGCAAGCCACTCTCTGGCCCCCAGAGCCTTTCTTTTGAAAGCTTTACATTGCATGTGCCGCAGTCCTCCTTCTGGCTATTAGATCCAGACGTGTTCCAAAGAAATCCCCTCTCTGTTGCACATCAATGGAACAGTTAAAGGAAGACGTCTATTGAGAAGTTTCCTCATGAAGTTGTAGAACTGTAGCGTTTTATGCCTAAATGGGCCAAGGATGACAAAGTTAAATGCCTAGAGAGGCCAGGCAAATAACATAAATAAGTAAAGTAGGCTCATACTCTTTCAACAAGAACCCTCTTTGTTAGCATATTAAAACCAAAGGGATAGTCTGCATTTAAAAAGGAAATGTACTCTTCCCATATAGTTTTGAAATCTGTCGATGCCTTGACTTTTATTTTTTCCATATTAGATAGAGATGGTGGTGGAGACTGAAAAATATACCCACTCTAGAAGAAAATAAACAATAAGCATAATAAATGGAACTAGCATTTCACCCCAGCATTGGGGTGAGAATAGGGAGTTAAGACTGAGACAGATGGAGGAGCACATGCCATTTGAGTTGGAGGCACCATTCTGCTCCAGTCTCTTTTGCCATATAAGAACGTGAGACTGGTCGGAAGTCTTCCAATTTTTGAATGGAAGCCAGAAATCTGATTTTTAAGTGAAATTTCCCAACTTTTTAGCATTGGCCGGGAGAAATTTAAAAGCATTATGCAGGTCAACAAAAAATATCTATAAGCCAAATGTAGCTTTGTGACAGCTGGCAATTGCAAGAGCCCCTGCTGTAGAGAAGTAACTGATTGCAGACGAGGCTAAGGGACTTGTTCAAGGTTACACTGATGCTGGCAAAGCCAAGAAGTTGAAACTGAATCTCCTGACCCCGCCCCCCAGCCCAGAAAAATCAATCTGTCTTTTCACACCTAAACCAGTCACAGTATTGTTGGCAACAGAATTCATGAAAATAGAACAGAACAGTTGAATATACATGTTCTTACTATTTCTTCCTTTTTTTTCCCCCTCTAGAGATTTCTCCATTTTCTCATGTATTACGTAGGACATGATAAGACCCCCTTTCTCCTTTCTTTGTGTGATAATAATTCTCACAGTCACAGAAAGCAATCTTCTGCTTGATAGCTAATGTCTGCAGATTTAAGAAAATATGCTGCAGCCAATATGCAGAGAGACTTGGTACAAGAGGCACATATTGTATCATTTAAATCAATATTTTCAATGATGTACATTCAGATCAAAATCATGCACATTCCAACTGCTAGCTTGCATAGTTTTTAATACCCGGTATGAAATTTACAGACCACATATTGACATTCTGGTCAAAATGCTAGTTTCCATAGAGCATAGCAATTGCAAAAATACTCATTTGGTTACAGATCAGGGCATCAAATGCCAAATATTAATGAAAAGAATTTTTTAACATAGTGCATCTAATTTGTCCAGCCTCTCATGCTCTGATGCACCACAGGCTTCAACTAAAGAGATTTACTCGTGGTTACCTGGTAAGCTAATGTCACCCAACCCAAAAGCTATGTGACAGCAGGTGCTGAATAGCAAATTATTAGGTAGTGGAAAAACAGTGATTAAAACCGAAAGCTGGCCTCGTTCATCCATAATTATATTTATTCAACACATTTGAAAGTGAAACTACATTTTTCCACCTGCCTTTTTTCATGCTCCCTCTCTTTCTTTTTCCTTGTGAGCTACTGAAGTATTTTTCTATTTCACCTACTTATTAACAGTGTAGAAACTCAGTAAGAAAAGCTGAACTTCAAACATTTATTTTGTCAATTGGTTATGTAGCTGGAACCAAGGTATTCTTTCCACACATCCAAGGACATTGATTAACTTCCATTAAGGTCTAAACTCCTTTCAGAACACTGTGCTCAGAGAGACTGGATTTTATGCTGTGATAAATCAAAAGTTCTGAAAACAGAAAAAAAAAAAAAAAAGAAAAAAAAGTTGCCAATGTTAATATATCTCACATCTGCTAAAGCTACATGGCACCTGCAGCTAATTCCACCCCTTCAGGAGAACTGAAGCATCAGGAATACGTACGTAAGGAGAGAAGGGATAGAGCTCAGTTAATTAGAAAATGTCATTTGTGTGAGCATTCCCTCCCTCATGAGGCTGTGGACTGAGTTCTTACTACCCTACAACAATGCTGGAAAATTCCCCAACAAATGCAAGGAGCCAGGATGCTCTCGCCTTCAACCCATCACGTTCCTGGAAGCTATTGCTGTGCTTTTGGATTGCGGGCAAGCCTTGAGAGAGACGCAGAGGTCATCCTTGGTTCAACTCTAATGGGAACTTGTGTCTCTGGCACAAATCTCTGGTGGAAGATTTGCAACACCCCTTTGATTTATGAGAAAATATTCTTTGCTTCTCTGATGCACAACCTCAGGAATAGGGACAGTCCTGCTTCATTTCATCACTGTCCCTGGAACCATAACAAAAATAACAGCTAACGTGTGTAGAACACTTAATATTTTATGAGTGAGCTTATTTAATCCACACAACAAGCTTATGAGGCAGATATAATTATTCTCACCATTTTACAGCTAAGGACACAAAGGCTTAAAAATACTAGGTGTCTTGCCTAAAATCTCACAACTAGGAAATGATATGGCAAAATTTGAACCTAGGCAGCCTGACTCTTAATCCCTGTATAATGCTGAACGGACAATGAAAGGCCACTCTTTACCTTGAATTTCATTCATTCTTAGAGAATACTTTGTAATAATAAAGGAAGTGATTAGGCTATTTCTGAGCTACAATTTTTTTTAGAGTTTTTTTGTTTGCTTGCCTGTTTTTTTCTCATATATATATATGTATATTTATTTATATTTTATTTTGTTTTATTTTATTGTGATATGAACTCTTAACATGAGATCTACTCTCCATAAAATTTAACTGTGAAATACGTTATTGTTGACTGTATTGTTAACAGATCTCTAGATCTTTTTCACCTTGCCTGACTGAAACTTCATGCTCATTAGAATTGGCAACTCCCCCAGTCCCTGGCAACCGGCAATTCACTCTGATTCTGTGATTTGACTACTTTAGATACCTTATATAAGTGGAATCATGTAGTTACCTCTCTTTTTGTGGCTGGCTTATTTCCCTTAGCATAATGTCCTCAAGGTTCATTCATGTTATTGCATATTGCAGAATTACCTTCTTCGAGGCTGAATACCTTTCCATTGCATGTTTATACCATATTTTCTTTATTCATTTAGCTGTTGATGGACATTTAGGTTGTTTCCACATCTTGGCTATTGGGAATAGTGCTGCAATGAACATAGGATTGCTAACATCTCTTTGAGATCCTGATTTCCAATCTTCTGGGTAAATATCCAGAAGCAGAATTGCTGGGCCATATGGTAGTTCTATTTTTAATTTTTTGAGGAACTTTCATACTGTTTCCAAAAACAGCTGCACCATTTTGCACTTCTACCAACAATGTGCAAGGGTGCCAATTTTTCCTCACTCTTGCCAATGCTTACTATCTTTTGTTTTTAACAATAGCCATTCTGACAAGTGTGAGATGGCATCTGTGGTTGGATTTGCATTTCCCTGATGGTTACGATATTGAGCATTTTTTCACATACCTGTTGAATATTTGTATGTCTTCTTCATAAAAATGTCTGTTCCAATCCTTAGCCCATTTTTAAAATTGGGTAATTATTTTTTCTTCTTTTTTACTATTGAGTTGTAGGAGTTCCTTATATATTTTGGAGGTTAACCTCTTTTTAGCTACATGGCTTACAAATATTTCCTCCCATTCCACAAATCTCATTTTCACTCTTGATTATTTCTTTTCTGTCCAGAAGCTTTTTAGTTTGATGTAGTTCCACTTATTTTGTTTTTATTGGCTGTGATTTAGTGTCTTATCCATGAAGAACAAGACCAATGTCATGAAATTTCCCCCTAAGAGGTTTTTAGTTAAGTCTTATGTTTGAGACTTTAATCCTGTTCGAGTTGATTTTTTTTTTTTTGTATGGTATATGGTAAGGATCCAATTTCACTGCATGTGGATATAGGTGGATATAAGTTTTCCTAATACCATTTGTTGAAGAGACTATCCTTTCCCTATTGTGTATTCTTGCCACCCTTGTTGAATATTAGTTGACCATACATGCATAGATTTATTTCTGACCTCTCTATTCTGTTCCACTGGTCTGTATGTCTGCCTTTATACCAATACCATACTGTTTTGATTAGTATAGCTCTATTGTAATAGAGTTTGAAATCAAAAAGTGTGATGCCTCCAGTTTTGCTCTTCTTTCTTAAGATTGACTTGGCTATTCATGGTCTTTTGTATACATTTTATTTTTTTTTTCTATCGCTGTAAAAAAAATGCCCTTTGGATTTTGATAGGGATTACATCGAATCTGTAGATGGATTTGAGTAGCATGGACACCTGAACAATATTAAGTCTTCCAGTCCATGAACACAGGGCACCTTTCCATTTGTTTGTGTCTTATTTAATTTCCTCCATTTTGCGGAGGTGGAGAGTCTAGGATTTTCTACATATATGCTTATGACCTCTACAAACAGTGACAATTTCACTTCTTCCTTTTGATTTGGATGTTTACCCTACCATTCCCCCCTGCTTCTTACCTACTTACTTGCTCTGGGGAGGATTTCCAGTACTATGTTGAATAAAAGTGGTGAGAGGGCATCATTACCTTGTTCCTAATCTTAGAAAAAAAGCTTTTCATTTTTACTGTTGAGTATAATGTTAGCTATGGACTTTTTATATGTGGTCTTTATTACATTGAGGTAATTTCCTTCTCTTCCTAAGTTAAGAGTTTTATCATGAAAGAGGTGTTGAATTTTGTCAAAAACCTTTTTTTATCTATTGAGATGATCATATAATTGTTATCCTTTATTCTGTTAAGGTAGCACATAATATTAATTTTTATGTGTTGAACCATCCTTGTATCCCAGAGGTAAATTGCACTTGGCCATGGTGTATGAT
This sequence comes from Camelus dromedarius, assembly GCF_036321535.1. Taxonomy (NCBI): domain Eukaryota; kingdom Metazoa; phylum Chordata; class Mammalia; order Artiodactyla; family Camelidae; genus Camelus; species Camelus dromedarius. The sequence goes on along the minus strand of NC_087439.1, from coordinate 61,448,008 downwards.
CCTTTTAATGTGCTGCTAGATTCAGTTTGCTAATATTTTGTTTAGGATCTTTTTGCATCTATATTCATCAGAGATATTGGTCTGTAGTTTTCTTTCCTTGTGGTGTCCTTGGTTGGCTTTGGTATAAAAGTAGTGATAGCCTTACAAAATTAGTTTGGAAGTGTTCCCTCCTCTTCAATTCTTTGGAAAAAATGGAGAAGAATTAGTATTAGTTAGTATTAATTCTTCTTTATATGCTTGGTAGAATTCTCTAGTGAACTCATCTGGTCCTGGGCTTTTCTTTGTTGGGAGGTTTTTGAAATAGCTGTTTTAAATTTTTTTTCAGATGATGTTCTGCATATAGTCTATTGATCAGGCTAACATAGATTAGGAAAAAATGTAACTTTATTTTTGATTCTTACCTTCTCTTTAAACTTCTTTGGTATAAGTTACCTTTCCCAGATCATAGATGAAAACTCAGTCAGGGCTTTAGGCACTTCAGGTCACAAACATAGCCTCAACACATTAGTTTGAATGTCTAGTCCAAGATATTAATCAAAACTCTAAACTTTATATAATGTCAAATCTCTACTTTAGCTTCAGTTTGGAAGCCAGGAATGGATGATAAGGTGTGGTCCTACTGCTATGTGATTTTTCTCCATGCTTACCTCCTCCACCCACTCCCAAACTTTGGTTTCCATTAAGTTCATCTCACCTCCGTGTAACACTACTAGGTAGAACCCAAGACAAGCCCATGGGTTCACTTTCCCATGGATCCCACAAGTGTGCAATGGGAAATACTCAAGCCCCTCTTGCTTTGACAAATATTTCTATTGGTTCTGCCACAAAAGCAGCCAGTTACCCATTCCCTTGCCCTCATTATTTCTCAGTCCCTATCCCTAAGCCACCCTAGCCTTCCCAGGGATAGGTCAGACATCAATCTTCTGTATCTCCCAAAATGCAGGAAATATATTTCAAAACTCTCGAGTAGGTCCCCTCACTGGGCTTGGGGTCAGTTACTAGTACCACCACATGTCCCTCTTCCAAAGTGGGAAGCGAGGACTCCGGCAGGACAGCTACGTCCACAGCAGTCTCTTCAGCGATGTCCCCTCCCACTCGGATCCACTTTCTGACACCCAATAATACCCCTGATGTTGAAGAGGAGCCAAAAAGTCACGGAGCAGTTTGCTCCCTTTGTAAATCCTGCACATGGGTGAGGTCATCTCAAACTCACTTTGTTATCATGATATCACAGCATTCAAAACTGAAGGGACAAACTTCCCATTCTAATATCTTTTACAGATACATTCATAGTAGCCCAATAATATTATATTTTACTATTTTACTTTACATTAGCCATAAAAATTTCCTATCATCATTGTGTTTATCATCATAATGACTACATAATATTTATCTTTATATTTTCCATATTTACCTGTTTGTTCCCTATTGTTGGACTTTTGGATTATAAAACTTTGAATTTTCATCTCTTTTTGCATCTACCAAGGAGGTAATCAAAACATTTTTAAAACCTATTAAAAGGTGTACTTTCTCAAAGAATTGAGTGTTCTTAAACTTTTTCTTCATAGTTTGGAAGTAGAGCAAATAGTAAGAACATTAGATCCAATTAAATTTTATTAGTTTTTATGTTTTAGTGTTTTTAAAAATAATAACTAGCTCCTGGTTTTCTGTGTTAACAAAAAGGAGAGATAACTTGAATTAACAAAATTAGAAAAATCCCAAAGAAACTGATTTTGATGTTGTATTGAAGTTATAGATAAATGAGTACAAGGAAGAAGATAATTAAGTTCCTATCCCTGCATGATATCAAAAGAATAGACAAGGACTTGATGATAGGTTCAGTACATTCTGAACGGCTCTCCAATTATAAAATAAAGGGAGATACGTTCATGCAGGTTCTTCTGCAGATAGTGCTCAGACAACTTGGAAATGTTTTTCTCTTTCACATTCAAGGGACCTAGAAGAAATCAGTCCAGAACTTGTGTAGTATTTCTTGGGGCTAGGGAGCCAAAGGTCTATGTGCCCAGCTTAAAAAAAAAAAAATAGGGTATTTATTTCTGATAAGGAAGGAAATCATGGATTTTGAAGGACAACTAGCAGTCTCTGCCACAGAAGGATAAAGCATTTTGTTTACTCCTATAACCCAAAACCAAAAACAGAGTACTCGCCAAGTCGGAAGAAGACTACAGGGACAGAGAGAGGTGCAAACTCCCAAAGGAGGAGTCAGCTTAGAAAATGATAGAGACGGACAATAACCACCCCAGTGTCTTCCTCTGTACAGTCCCTCTTCAGTGTGACTCTTTCATCCTCCCACTAAGCAGCATGGAGGCTATTTCTCCACCCCTCGAATCTGAGTGGACCTTCTAAATTGCTTAGACCAACAGAATGCAGCAGAAATGATGTGACACTTCTGAGGCTCAGCCTTAAGAGACACTGCAACTTGTATTTTCATCCTCTTGCAATACTCCTACCATCATGAGGGGAAGCCCAGCTAAACTAATGAATTATGAGAGACCACAGAGGAAAAGGCCCAGCTGACAGCTAGCACCAGGATCTCAGACTTGTGAATAAGGTTATTTTCAGACTTTCCAGCACCATCTGAGCTAAGTTAACTGAAACCTTGTGAGTGAACTCAGAAGAGGCCCATCACCTATTCAACCCACAGAACACGAGGAATAATAAATCATTGCTCTTTTAAGCCACTTAGCTTTGGGGTAGTTTGTTACGCAGCAACAGACAACTAATACAATGGGGTATTTGAAAATCATCACAAAAATGGTTTGATAGCTGACATACCTTGAGATGCTGGCTTTTAAATTTTACACAAACTATATTTTAGTCCTGATGTTAAACAAACTCTCTTACAAATATTGAAAATATTAACTTGAATTCTAATTTTAGAATATAAAAGCATTAATACCGTCCAGTTTACCTTCTTAGAAAGACATCACAAATACTTTATTGAATTCTTGAGAATAAAAGTCAACATAAAGCCTTACTTCCAAATTTGTGCAAGATGACTCTTCCCAGACACTGGTGCCTAGTATAACTTTTAAAAAAATGTTCCTGATGAATAAGGTGAAGATGTTCAATACGAAAAAGATAATGCAATAAATGGTGGTGGGGGATGGTGAGGGGGGATATGGCTAAAAGCAAACCAGTTTCTTAGTTTGTAGCACATATTCAAAAGCAGCAAATGATACTAGGGTCTGGGATACTGATAATTGAAACACTGGCAAAAATATATTAAAAAAACTATGTGGATACACCAAACACAGCAGAATAACTACCGTGAATAGTCAAGGAGGAAGAAAGACCGAAAGGGCAGCCATGTAGTCATAACCTTAAGAAAAGCCTTCAAAACCTTAGGCTTCATCCTCCTCAATGTTAACCAACAGCATTTGATACCTCACAGTATATCAATTTCTTTTATTCTAATAAAACTAAAAAAGGACACAAACAGAGATGTAAAGCAGACCAGGTTCCTCCTAAGACATTACTCAATGCTTCCTTCCCCACAGCTCCTTACTGAGAATGTGACCCATCCCCTCCCTGACCTCAGCACCAACTTGAAGATTTTTCTCTACATCTGTCTCCTCCTCTCTTATTCAAGAACAATAAGTATGTTTGCATGTTATTCCAAACTGTTGGAAAAGTAAGATAGAATTTAAGTGTTCATTCAACATTGATTTTAGTCTACTTGATGGCCAGTTTAATTTTTTTCCCCCTATTTCTCCCTAAAACCTATTGTCCTGGATTCTGAGCATCTACCCCTTCCAGGGATGCACAGAAATGTCAAAAGACCATTTGCACTCAAAGCACTTGTGTTCAGTCTATCAGCCCACTCCTGACGGCAAAGCACCTACCCCTTCTTCTCTTTCTCCTTTGATCACAAGCAGCAGTATACAAGCACTGGGCTTGAAGTCAACATATTCTCTTTCTTGGAGCATCTCCATTATAAGAATGAGGATGCTTGAAATGTGAAGTTCTGACTGGTTGTTTACGTTCCACGTAAACAACACACAAGTGCTTCAGTCTAAAATGACAGTTCTGCCCTACCTTACTCCTGTGTGGCTGCAGACTGAGTGCAAAGTAAGAGTAACCAGCTATTGCTACGATATCCAAGAAGGCAAATACATGGCAAGCTAGAGATGAGTTTAAACTCTGATAAACTATAACATAGTCATCTGAGTTAATGGCTCAACTTTCTTTTTCTCCTGTTAGACTCTTACCTTCAATGAACATGGTAAAAATCAGAACAACCTATCTGGCAAAATTAAAAAAAAAAAAAAACACCAGGATTTTGAAAATTGCAATGTGCCAGTCTGTGTGGATTTAGTGCTCAAAATATCAATATTTCTCTTACCCTGACCTCCAGCAACCTATGCTTTCTTATCAGTTCTACATTTCAAGATGCACAACACCTAGGAAGTACTTTCCCCACATTCTATTCCTGTTTGGTATAAAAGCAAGCAGCAACATATCTACATTCAATTTAAATAGATCGCGGCTCCCTGTGATGAGATTTAAGGTGACAGTACAGCTAATTGGAACAAAAACAACAGTAAGTGTGTTTGTCAGGTGTGAGTGCAAGAGCCCTTCAGTTTACAGATTCAAGTGCCGTCCTTCATATTTGCAGACAGGACTCCTAACCTACTGGCAGGGGCAGTACACTTCAGGCTTTTTATCTAGAAAAATGCCTGGGATGAGCCATGGTTAAGCAGGAGAGATGGTACTGGTTTCCTAAAGCTGCTGTAACAAACCAGGTGGCTTCAAGTAACAGAAATGTATTCTCTCACAGGTCTGAAGACTAGAAATCTGAAATCGAGGTGTTGGCAGAGCTGTCTGCCCTCCCGACGCTCCAGTGCAGAGTCCTCCCTTGCCTCCTCTAGCTTCTGGTACTTAACAGATACCCTCAGTGTGCCTTGGCTTTTAGATGCCTCACTTCCATCTCAGCCTCCATTGCCTTCTCCCCTATGTGTCCTTGTGTCAGTTTTCTCTTCTGATAAAAACCCCTAGTCATTGGATTAGGGCCCATGCTAATCCAGCATGACCTCATTTTAACAAATTACATCTGCAAAGACCTCATTTCCAGCAAGGTCACAGTCTGAGGCACTGGCTGGACGTGAGTTTTGGAGGGACGCTAGTCAACCCCACAGAAGGATGCTAGAGAGGGATTCAGGTGATGTGAGTTCTTCCCTGAGCTTTGTCACCAGCTAATTGTGTGACACTGGACAGCTCACATCACCACTGCAGGCCTCAGCACCCTGCCTTAAAATGAAGAGATTTAAACCAGATGCTCTCTGAGAGCCCCCCCAAACCGTAGCCATTTGTGATTCTCTCTTGTGGGCTCAGTTTCAGCTGTCCCAATTTCTCCTTAGGAACAATGGCACATACTTAACAGCCAGCTGGCAAGCCAGGGAGCAGTGCTCACGTAACAGAGCAGTGGTCAATGGTCTCCTGTTAGGTAGCTTAGCGAGAGCGTAAGTTTCCATTTGACCTCCACATGAATTCTCTTAAGATACAGCACCAGATAGAAATTGATGGAGTTTTTATAGCTCAAAAAATATGATTTCTAACATGTTTATTTTAAAGTCTTTGGAAAAGCTTTTCTAAGTCATAGTAAAAGGTGAAACAACATAACATCTGTGTTATGTTTTTTCATAATAAAATTTGGTTTACGCAAGCTACACGGCCTCATAAATTCTTGGCATTACAGAGTAATGTTGCTGTAGATCATTCCATACGATGAACTTTTCAGCAACATCTTTTCCTGGATCATCTGCATTTTTAAAAACATAAAAAAAAATCATCATGATATATATCATGATAAATATATCATGACGATATAACTTATTAAGGGCCTGATTAAAGATGAGACACGAAAAACAAACATTTTCTGCCTTTAGAAGTCTGTATCTTAAATACAGCCTATTGGAGAAGAAAGAGTGTGCAGTAATAAAGAGATAAGCCTGGATTTGATTTCTAGGTCTGCCATTCATTAGCTGTGTGACTTTAGGCACCTTATTTAACCTCTCTGAATCTCTTTTTCTCATCTGAAAAATAAGGCTAAGAAAAAAAGGTTTTTTTTTTCCTATAGGGTGGCCATAAGAGGTGAAAAAAAATGTATGAAACTCCCTTAGCTCAGTGCCTTGCACAGAGAAGAAAAAGGAGAACCCAGTGGGAAACATGTGGAAAGCTAAAATTCACACACTCGCCTCCTCCCTGTAGGACACATGCTTTCCTCTCCCTCTAGGCCAGCACTGCCTCACATACATCTCTACCCACACTCGGAATTTAGGATTGCCACTGTTCTCATGTTTCTTCTCCTCGAAGACAAACCACCACCACAGCTCTTTCATCGTTTCCTCTCCAGTGCCCAGCAGAGTCAGCACTCTCGAACAAATGAGCGAATTAAAAGAGAGAATACTAGGAAAAATTTCACGTCATGGGTAGATACTAAAAGATATAATAAAACCTGCCAAAGTTTGTTCATAGAAATCAGTTATTAAAGGTACAGCTGACATAGGCCCTGACCTCTAAATGGTGAATTTGAGCATCTCATCTGAGGATAATTCTAAGTCTTTTTCCTTCCCAGGTCATGTAATATATGAGTGTAGACTGTGTATGTGTAAACAGGAAATAGCCATTGCTATATGAAGCTATATTTATGTACTTGGAGCGCTTTTAACTGCTTCTTTATCACAACCACCTGAGGAGGAATGTCATAGAGACCATCATTTTTTACAGAGAAGACTCTGAGCCACAGAAAGGTTAAGTGGCTTAGTGAGGTGTCTGCAGTGAATCAACGGCAGAGCAGGTGTTAGAGCTCTCAGCCCTGGAATCCTCTACTTATTGCTTAGCACCACTGCACAGGAGTTATCGCTATTGTTAATAGCATGTTCTTGTAAGAGACCTTAGGAAACTGGGGTTGAAAATTGATCTCAGACAGGTTGCCACCTCCCTTTAATTCTTCCTATGCCCCAAACAGACTATCTTATTCATCTGGCAGCTTCATAGAGCTGCTCAGAACCACACTCATACTACTTGGGTAATTACCTACATATGTCCGCATCAATGAGTAGAAATTAGTCATTGATGAGGGAGGCAGGGCAGAAAACCCTACTGCCCCCACATGCTGGAAGCCTGGAAGAGATCTTGATACTTGTTGCTCAGGGACTTCACTAGTTGAGCCTCTGGGTTTTTCTGTTTGTATTTTGTTTTTCATAGAGTCTTTTTTTTTTTTTTTTTCAAAGCAGATTTAGGTTGATAATGAAACTGAGAGGAAAGTAGAGAGATTTCCTATAAACCTCCTGCCTCCATGGATGCACACCTTGCCCATTATCAATATCACTAACCAGAATGATACAGTTTTTACCAGGGATGAACCTACATTAATAGAGCATCATCACCCAAAGTCTATAGTTTACCCTAGAGTTTGCTCTTGGTGTCATACATTCTTTGGGTTTGGACAAATGTAAAATAACATTGTATATATACGCATGACTGGGACATTATACTGCACACCAGAAACTGACACATTGTAACTGACTATACTTCAAGAAAAATAAATCAATCAATCCTGGAAAAAAAAAAAGAAACCCACATACATCCATTATAACACCATAAAGAGTACTTCTGCTGTCCAAAAAATCTATAATCTGCCTATTGATCCTTCCCTACCTCCCAATGCCTGGCAAAGATTGATCTTTTTATTGTATTCACTAATCTTTTATTGTCTCTATGCCTTTTCCAGAATGTCATATTGTTGAAACCATACAGTATGTAGCCTTCTCAGATTGATTCCTTTCACTTAGTAATATGCATACAAGTTTCCTCTATGTCTTTGCCTGGATTGATAGCTTATTTCTTTTTAACACTGAATAGTATTTCACTGTCTGGATTGGTGTTTTATCTAAAAAGGTGTGTTCTCCTGTTACCTCATAGGAGTTTTATCATTCTACATTTTAAATTTAGGTCTATGGTCCATTTTGAATTAATTTTTACAAAGAGTATAAGGATGTCCAATGTGGACCTTTTTTCTTTTTTTTATTTCATAAAAACATTTTATCTTTTTTTATTTCTACAGTTCTAATTTTTTCTTCCAGTAATATTGAGATATAATTGGCATACAGTACTGTGTAAGTTTAAGGTGTACAGCATGATGGTTTGACTTATATACATCATGAAATGACTACCATAATAAGTTTAGTAAACATCTGTCATCTCATGTAGATACAAAATTAAAGAAATAAAAAAATTTTTTTCCTTATGATGAGAACTCCTAGGATCTACTCTCTTAACAACTTTCATATATAACATACAGCAGTGTTAATTATATTACTCTTGTTGCATATCACATCCCTAGTATTTATTTATCTTATATCTGGAAGTTTGTGCTTTTTGGCCTCATTCATTCAATTCCCCCTGCCCCATCCCCACCACTGGTAACTACAAATCCGATCTCTTTTTCTATGAGTTTGTTTTTGAAGTATAATTGACTTACATTCTTATATAGTGTATAACACAGTGATTCGATATTTCTACATATTTCAAAATGATCACCATAAGAAGTCTGGTTATGGTGGGTTTTTGTTTTTCCTTTATTTTTCCCTCATTGTCAGGTGCAGCTTCTCTGTGTCTGGGTCTGCTTTAGCTGCCTTTAGTTTGTTTTTAATCTGCTCTGCACTTTAACTTAAAGCAGAACTCAGAGCTTATAAGGAAACAACTTAACACATTTGTTAATTTTGTGTTCTGAGCTGAATTGTGCCCTGATTTGTTAAAGACCTAAATCCCCAGTACCTCAGAATGTAACTGTATTTGGAGATAAGATTTTTAAAGAGGTAATTAATATAAAAAGAGGTTATTAGGGTGGGCCCTAATTCAATATGATTGCTGTCCTCATAAGAGGAGATTAGGATCACACAGAGGAAAGACCCTGTGAGGACCTAGGGAAAAGATAACATCTACAAGCCAAGGAGAGGTCTCTGAAGAAAACAAGCCTGCTGACACCTTGATCTCAGGCTTCCAGGCACCAGAACTGTGAGAAAATAAACCCCTGTTATTTAAGCCATTCAGTCTCTGGTACTTGGTTATGGTTGCTCTAGCAAACGAATTCATTTAGGAATCTTAATTTTATATTCACTACTAACTGGCAAGCATTGGCTCAAAGAACTGAGGGTGTTCAATCCATCACTTAGTGAGTACCTACTATGTTCACTACAGAGCACCTACTATGTGCCAGGCTCTGTCCAGTTGCTGGGTAGACAGTGATGATCAAGACATAGCTGCTGTCCTGAGGAGGTTTGCAAGCCTTTAAGAGGAGATAGACAAAGGAAGAGATGATGTGATAAATTAACAAAGAGTAATGCCCAATGTGCTGTGGGAACACAGAGGAGAGACATACAATCCAAAATATGCTGGAGAGAGGTGTCAGGCAAGGCATCCAAGAGATGTGAGCAACTGTCATGTTTTGAAGAATGCGCAGAAATCAGCAAATGATGAATTTCCATGAGACCAGGAGCCACAGCTTGAGAATGCAATAATCCCTGAGCACAGTGCACTGAGGAACGCTGCACAGCCAGCATGGCGAAAGCTCCCGACGAAGTGAAAGTATCAGGAGAGGAAGCTGGAGAAGCAAACAGGGGGCAGATCATGATGCCTCGTGGACCACGGTCCCTTTGGTAACCATGCTGCAGTACTCGGTTTAAATCAAGTGACAGGGCTTTATTAGATCAGGCAGAGGAGTGAAGAAACAGAAAACGTCTCATAATTAAAGCCGTCAGATCTCACTGGCAAAGCGGGATGTCGATCAGCCCGCAACAACGGCTCTAGGCTCACTAGTATTCTGGCTACTTCAGCAACATTCAGCTCCTCGGAAGTGGGCGTCTGTTACTCTTACTCCAGGGACTCACCACACCTTACATCTTACTCCTCTTGGCTCTGGATCCTACTGTGCCTAGATCTCCATCTTCTCCCCCGCCAGTTCTTTCCTCTTCTCTACCTCTCATGGATTTTGTTTGCTGCAGCTACTAGGGCTTCATAGCCTTTGCTCACAGGTGCCTTCATTCGATGCATTTTACTATAAGACTGTTTCCTGGGATGCTCTTAATATTTATGTTTCTCTCATGCCTCACACTTAAACCCCGTAGGATAGAGAATCTGATTAGGTTAGTATGGCAAGCAATATAGAGGAACCTGGTTGCACAGAGTTGGAATACAAGGCTACTCCATTAGCTGCTACACACTAATTAGAAGACTGACGTTGCTTCAGTTTCCTATCCCTCGTCTCATCACCTTTGGCCATAATCATATCATTTAGTGCTCAAAGAGATAACTCCAACCAGCGAGTACAAAAGTGGGCTGTGATAGTGGCAGGCAAATGGAATTTCATATATTTTACCCAGAAGATGTTAAGAAGCCATTAAAAGATTTTAAGAGTAATAAAATATGATTTTTTTGTTTGTTTTAAAAGCTTACTATAGCAAAGGGCAAGAATGGTTTGAGGTGAGATAACTTAGAGACTAATCGTAAAGCTTCTGTGGTAACCCAGTGAGAGATGCCAAGGACTAGACGCAAAGCATTGACAGTGGTGATGGCAAGAAAAGGACAGAACGGAGAGATGTTAAATACGTCAAATTGACAGTAGTTGCTGACCAGCTATAACTGGAAAGTACAGCAGATGGAGCAGTCAAGTATGATGCTGAGATTTCTGGCTTCATGGACTTTACAACTTGTGAAGTGATAGAAAGCATGTATATTGGTTTATACCCTTATAAACCCCTACAGGTAGGAATACCAGGAGCATCCGTTGTTCTATTGGGGCAACTCTGGAGGGGCTCCTGGATGCAGGCTGGTCACCAGAAAGACCAAACCATGCTTATAAACCTGGAATTTCCAGCATCCCCCCGACAAGCACACACACTTCTCTAGAGAGGTGACAGGGCCTGGAAACAAAGTCAGTAACTGATCATACCTCTGTGAAGAGGCCTCCATAAAATCTCAGCAGCACGGAGCTCAGAAGAGCCTCCAGGTTAGCAAACACACCCACATGATGGGACGGGAGAGGGGGAGGCACCCCACTCTATGGAAACTGAAGCTTCTGCACTCGAGACCCTCCCAGAGACCTTCATCCAGCTGTTCACCTGTATCCTTTATCATATCCTTAGTAAACTGGTAAATGTAAGTAAGTGTTTCCTGAGTTCTGTGAGCCGCTGTAGCAAATTAATAGAGCCCAGGGGTCATGGGAGCCTTAGAGTCACAGTGAGTCACAGAAGCATGGGTGATAACCTGGACTCAGAACTGGCATCTGAGATGGGGTAGGAGCAGTGTTGTGGGACTGAGCCCTTAACCTGTGGGTCTGGCACTATCTATGGGGAGATGTTGAGTTAAATTGTAGGATACTCAGCTGATGCCACAAAGAATTGTCTGGGGGGAGTCCCCCATATATCTGGTGTCAGCAGTGCTGTGAGTGTGGTAGTAGTCAGAGAGTAAAGTAGAAACACAGGAGGGAAGACTGGGTTTCTCCTATCACAGAACCCTTCACTAAGGTCATGGCCATTGGAGAGAAACAGAAGATTAGAAATGTGGTTTGAGATGCTGAATTTGAAATGGCTGTGAGACAACACATTAATCAGGGTGAGTAATGCTGTGACAACTGTTATAGCTAAACTCCCTAAATCTCAGAGGCTTAACACCATAAAAGTTTATTTCTTGTTCAATTGGTCTTGGGATGGAGGGTGATCTGCTCCATGCAATCATTTAGGGGCTTTCATCTTCAACGTGTAGCTGCAAGGTCATCTTGACAGTGTCCCGCACTAGATGGGGGAGGGGAAAAGTGAAGAAAGCACGCCCACTCTTAAGCACCTAATCCCGGAAGTAACATACCATCTTCAGTCACATTCTTTTGGCAAGAACTAGTGCCGGGATGCAAGGAAGCTGGGTATAGTTCAGCTGTGAGCCTAAGAAGAAGAAACAGCCATTACCTAGCCAGTCTCTGCCACAAATAGTTGAGTGCAGTTTTCAGAGGTAAACAGACATACAGAGCAAATTGTGAGCTGACAGTTTATTTGGGACTGGATCAGCTGGGTCCCAAGGACAGGGATGTAGCAAACCATCTTAGATTCAGAGAATGTTATGATACCTTAGAGTAAATTTTTCTCAACCCTGTCATTACCTAGGAAGCTAAATAACTATTCCCAAATTATGAATTTCCCTTCATGTCCCAGAACTTTTTCACCTAATTGTAAGAAACAGCATCACATAGAAGAGAATTTTGGAGCCAGATGGAAATAGGTTTGAATCCCAGTTCCATTACTTATGGCACTTTGGTCATGTTACTTAACCTTCTTGACTTTTATTCCCATGGGTATAAAATGAGAAAAATAATATCCACTTTTTAGTCAGTATAGTTTCCTAGCCCAATAATAGACACATAATAAGCTGTCTTCTCTCCCTTTTCCTCCTGTATTCCATCCTCACTTTCTGGTTTCCTCCCAATTATGAAATACTGAAATTTCTAGAAATCTGGCAGCTGACAAGGAATATTGTGGTTTTTATTATATATATATATATATATATATATATATATTTTTTTTTTTTTTTTGCCAAAAATATGAAAGGGGACGTAGTGCAACTCAAAATACTTCAGGGCTTTGGGAACAGAATGTCAGAGGGATAAAAGTAAGCATGATGAAAGCGGGTCTTAGAAAATTAAACACAATGGACAAATCAAAGGAGAAGCCGGAAGGATTTTCAGCGTGTAGTTCTGGGATGCACAAAAGGACCTGGGGTGACACAGTAACCAACAGAGAGCCTCTTGGAAGCAAGAGGGCAGGATGACTATCCCTAGAGGTAGCGATTGGTATCAGAGACGCGCTGCACTCAGAGTGTGATGTGTGACAATGGGAAACAGATGTTCAAAGAATGCCGCCGCCCATCAACCGTGACCACAAAAGGCTATTACAAAGGAGGTGCTGCTGTGACAAGTGCCTTCTCCTGTGACATTTGTTGGCAGAGGAGCTGAGGAGCTGTCAGCTTAGAACAACAATACCTCAAAGAGATCTACCAAATCAACAGCTCAGTTCCATAGAATACCGTATGGGTGAGACACACAAGAACAACCAGAGCCCAGAAAAGTCACCCAAGGAAGCAAATGGAGTTATAATGCATTCAGGACTGGGGAAGACTTTACAATGAATGTGTTCATTTATCTTGTATGAGTTATTTTTTTCAGCAAATTGCATATTATAAGTCACCAGAGGAACTTATAATTTAGAGAAGACATCCATTGGTACTGTGAATCTTTATCTTTAAATGATCATCTTTTCTTAATTTGGGTTTTTTCTATGCCTAATGTACCAGTCAGTGTTTATTAGGTTTTGCTATTGTAACAAACAAACCTCCAATCTTAGGAGCTTACAACAAGCTATTATTTCTCATTTACATTTACATGTTGGATGTGAGTTGGCTATGACTTTCACAATTTCTTTACTCTGGAGCCCAGGCTGAAGGGGCAGTCCCTATCCAGGACCCACAATTTTCTTGGCAGAGGAGGGAAAAGCAATGGCAGAACAAAGCAGTGGCTCTTCCAGGTACTGCTCGCACATAGGGCTCATCACTTCCATTCACATTTCACTGGTCAAAGCAAATCACCTGGCCAAATCTGTGCTGATGGGGCAGAGAAATAGAACGGTTTTACAGGGAAAGGGAGACAAATAACTGAGAACTATATAAAAATTTATCATATTCCTAATGTAGCATATGCCTGCATATATGTACCTGCTAAGCTTTGAAAATTTCACTAATTCAAGTTAGATTAGGCTAGCCTCTCTGAGAAAACCAGGCAGAATGTAACATACCTTACCATCTCAGAAGACTATCTCAGGGAAGAACTCTATGGCTTCTGAGAGGCAGGGTTTAAGTGACTAGTTCAGTAAGTATTACTCCTATTAACCCGTATACTATTCAATTAGGCAGCCATCTTTGTGCAAATGACGAAAGCTAACCCCATGTTAACGAGATCCAAAGGGGGTTACCTGGACCTCACGGACTGAATAGGATTGGTACAGAGATGACAGAGGTTGTTGACCAAGGAGATGCTGTGCAGAAAGCAAACAAGCAAAGTACATCAGATACTACCTGTGCACATTTCTGGGGTGAGGTTATTTTCTTACCCTATTCACCACACGTCACTTGTTTCTCACTGTCTCCATAATGAACCAGTCCAGTACCACCAGCTCCCAATGGGCTAAAGAACATACAGCCAAACTCTATAATCCTATTCCTAATTTTTTAAGTTCAAAAGGAGATCACTGGAGAGGTCCACTCTGTTTTGCTGTTGTTAATCTATTTCATGCTAAACGCACCATCAGTACACGACGGGACCATAGGAGTCTTATTTAGCATAACCTCATTCCCAGATGAACAGGGAAGCCTGTAAATTGCTTATCTAAAGTTTTGTTTCTTGGTACAATGCCTTCAATTATTTATCCGGTCCTAGGTGTAATAAAATATTATAATTTATTCTCATAGGCACAAAATAAAGTACTTCTCAATTATTCTGATTTGGAATATGTTTTAGCAAAGAAAACTGCTTTCCCATGCAGAGTGAGCACAAGGCTATTAGAATGACTTAAGACAGATAAACTTTGCCAAGTACACTGCCAGAAGCACTTTAGCAGCAAACCAAACAGTGAAGCCCCATGTCTGCACGTTGCTGAAGAGCCTCCCAGTGAAGAAGCAGGAATGCCTTTGACCTTCAGCCCCTCCAGAGCCAGTCTTCTTTAACCTCTCACATCTGTGACAGTCTCCTCCATTTTGGAGGAAAATCTCTCAGCTCATCTCTCAAAGTCTCTTTGGATCAGCTTGGTTTACCCCTTCCTCTCAGAGGTCCTTCAAGTCAAATCAGAAATTAAAGTTTATCAGAACTAGGCAAGTGTTGCCGGCCTGGAGACTTGAATGTGCTTAAAATTCATCCTTGAAATGTTACACAACTATGTTTTTTTATTGCACTAGGTACTTTTTTTTTTTTTAAGTTTCTAATTTGGTGTCTTGGGTGTTTTCTTCTTGTTTTTCCTTTCAAGGGCATACTTCAAGTAGAAGAAACCTTCCGGAAAAGTGACAAACACACTGCTGATCTCATTTGCCCATTAAAGTTTCCATCTAGAACAACTCTTAGATTTCTAAAGTCTTTGATTCGGAACTATCTTCTAATGTAACATAGTCTTTGATGCTTTCAAAGTAGTCTGGTTTATCCAGAATTTTCATAAACAACTAAGTATTTCATAACTTTCTGTTGATGACTAGTTTAATGGGTTTTGATGTTTTGTTTTTTTTTTTTACATTAATCTGACTTTATACTTCTCTGGATTGGAAAAGTATCCTGCTAATGCTTTGTCAACAACAACAACAAAAGCCAGAACCTGATAGCAGTATAGTGGTAAAAACAGAATTTGTTCAGGAACTATTGGAATAGGGGAAAGAGACCTCAGTATAGAACTGGCCTCAATTCTAAATCCAACATGGACAGGTGGGAATTTCCAGCCACGGAACAGCTTGGGGGATCAGTGAATGGAAAATTACTAAGAGGCGCATCAAGGGTAAAGGGGGATTTCTGGCTAAATGGGCTTGACAGGATTCTTGCCAAAGGTAGACCAGAGTGAAGAAATATCCCCTGGGGGATGTTGGGGAATGAGGAATTGGATCAGATGTAGACAGTAATCAGACATCCAGGCTGGGGATTCTGCTAAACTGGCTTAGTAAGATTCTTGTCAAAACTGGGCAATGCAAAGATGGATGGACAGGAGTCTGAAGGTCAAGGCAGTTGGGAAGAGGGTTCATAGGATCCTGACTAAAGTTTGGTCAAGGAGAGAATCTTTGTCAGCTCTCTCCTCCCACCATCAAGTCGCCAAAACTTTCAGAGCCAGTCCTTCTTCCCCATTGTTTACTGACCCGTCACTGCTGATGAGCCACCCGACGTTTGCCATTTTCCCTGGCCAAGCCAGCCTCGACGCTGAGTGCCTGTTTTGAAAGTAGTTGCTTTATTCTCCTCAGAGGACTGTGAGCTTCTTGGCAGCAGGGATCATGCTTTCTCATCTGTTTCACCTGAAATACCAGAGTAGCTTCTCAAGAAACATTTCTTAATTCAAATGATTTCGTTCCTGTTTCTTGCCAAGATAATGAACCAGGGGGCATTAATAAACATCAGTTTTGCTCAGCTCCTGCCAGACCACCTCACTGTCCCACTAGTTTAGTGGGGTCACTTAATCTCTTTTTGTTTTAGTTTCCTCATCTGTAAAATGAGAACCAACATTTCCACCAATCTATTTCCACCACCTGTGTCAAAAAAAAGATCTCTGTCAAAGTATGTTGTCACCTTGAAAACCCTATGACCATTTTTTCTAAAGAAACAAAGCATCTAAAACTTTCACACAAAAACTCATCGTTTTACACACAAGGGCTATAAGCTTGAATAGAGCATGACCTCGTTCTGAAATCCTCATGGCCTGCTTCAAAACATGGACATTACAGGAAGTAGTATTTCAAAAAAGCCAACAAAGACTTGTTGTTCAGATATTTCATGAACTGAACATCCTACGTATGTGAGAAGAAAGATGCAATAGAACAGCTGCAAGCATATGAAACACCATCCTCTCCATGACTTGGTTTTAAACATACTCAAGGTATCAGGCATCTTCTCACAGACCGTGCCGCCTGGGCGCTGCCCTGTGTTATTTTAAATTATCAGTAAAGCTTAGGCCTCCAGACCTGTTAATCCACATGAGCACCAGCGTTCAGAGCATTGGTGAACCCCTTAATTAATCTGCTATTTCTAAGAACATGTTCATCACACTGCTTCATCCATGCTGGGGTTTGGTTTCACTACTACAGAGCAAAGATGTTTCTAAGTAGAGCACCTGATTTCACAAAAGAAGTACAAATGAAGAGAAATCCTGTGCATTTGGGTACAATTGCTTACAGCTGTTGCTGACCAATTCAGTCTTTAATAAGTGAGTGATGTTTTAATTTATATAAAAAGTTGTAATTTTATCAACAATTTATTCTAAAAGTGCACTTCTTTCAGATTCTCTTCTCACCAGATACTTGGGTCTCAGTAAAAACCTGGTGATGGTCGTACCTAACAGTACTCATGATACGGCCTTTGGGTAACCAGAAAAAGAGGTGCATTTTTCATAGTCCTTGGTACTAGACGCGTGAATTTGAGTATGTTGGTCCTTTCACCTCTTGCTACAATCTTTCCTTTAATTATCCTAATTATACAGTACCAAAAGACCATATTTCTCTGATGGGAAAAGATGGTCTGTTCCACTTAAGGTGAAACACAGATTTCCCACTAAAAGGCAAATTCTGCATTTCAAAAGGTTGAATAGACTGGTACTTACAGAATCCCAGCCGGTTAAATTAAGAGCATTGGAAAAGATCCAATCCAAGAATAGTCTCTGGCTTTAGGCCCTGTAACATTTTTATTTGATAGTGTATTGGAAAGAAAAAAAAAAACATTCATTTTAGGCTCTTGCCTTTCCACATATTGTTCTTCTGTGAGAGGAGAATTGGTGTTGATAGTGGTGTTGGCCTCAAAACTGTTGCTTCTCTTAAATGATCTATTTCAATTGTGTTATGCCAGTTTAAAGGGGCTTCTGTTGGCAAACGTTTATACTGAAACTATCCTCTCCTGCCTCTCTAAATGTCAATTGCTTCCTTTTCGGCTTCGCCCCATTTTTGCAACCCCATCTTTGAGCCTGTATCCTTCTTGAAAGATGCAGGGTCACAAGTGCCCGAGTGTCAGTACGCACTGCTGCCATCTGGAACTTGTCTTTGACAGTTTTCACACTCACTAATTTCTAATTCACCCAGCCCACACTGGCTCAGGATATAACCTGCTGTCCAGTTCCAACCCGAGATGCCCAGCTGCCATTTCTGCAGCTCTAATATCCCTCCAAATGTGCATCAAAATCACGTGGAGTGGTGATTAAAATGCCTATTTCTGGGCCCCATCCCAAATCTAATGAATCAGAATATGGGAGTGAGGCCTGGGGGTTTGTATTTATAACAAATTCTCCCCAGAGGATTCTGAAGTTTGAGAACTACTACTCTCTACCCAGCCAGTTTCTTAACAATGGTAGCTTTATACCTGCTGTTAAAGCTGCAACTTAAGTGTATAGTTGAGGTAGTGCCTGGTGCTATAACAGAGTAAAAACCAAAATCTCTGTGACTTAACCCAAAATACGTGCAGGGAGAGATGCTCTGCTCTAGACAGTCATTGTGGGACTGAGCCTGACAGAGGCAACGCCATCATCAGTACATGTTTCCCAAGGTCACCCTGCACATCAACATCCAGCCAGTCAACTGGGGAAGAGAGAGTGGAAGATCCCCTAGGATTTATGGGCCTGGCCTAGAAATGGCCTCCATCCCTTCTGCCCATGTCCCCATGGCATGAACTTGGGGTTTCACCTTGACACCTGGGAAGTGCTAAGGAAAGTAGGCCCCAGGCAGCTGCTTCTCAGAAACCACTGTGCCCTACACGCTGCACTGTGCATTTCCAGATCCCTGGCACCTCTGCCACTAATGCCTCCCAGAGGGTAAAGAAACCAAGTGCATGGCTCCACAACACATGGTGGAGAATCAGAGGTCTGTTATTCAAAGACTTCCATTTCCAGAACTTCCTTCCTACCTTCCAAAACCAGGATCCCCTCAAGGCTTATCTCTTGAACTGTATTTCTTTTTCTTAATATTTCTCCCTGGTTATCTAGAAACACAGGGGGATTTTATTAAATTTTAAAGATGTGCTATATGAATACTATAATACATAACAACTGGTGGGTGAATCAGTATATCCCTGATATTGAAAGCCAAGAAAGTAGTATATGTGTATACAACTTTGTTATTTTCCTCACTCATATACACACACATATTCTCTATATATACATGTATCATATAGTATGTCTACATATGTGTACATATTTATATATGTATATTACATACATATCTGCAGCTGGATTCTGTTGTGTGTGTGTAACAAAATCCAGTGGCAGACGTTATTTTTCATGAACATGAACCACTGCTTTATGTTCATTTTATTACTAAGGAGACATAGGGTACATCTGCCCAAGAAAAATTAGGGACTGTGTGGCCAAGTGAACATAAAGGTGATTTATGAATACCTTCATGTGCCTTTGGAGGCTTAAATCTTCCCATCCTACTTCTTTCAGGTAAAACTGAAGTGAAGAGATCAGCAAAGTTTGAAACATTGCCTTCTAGTTTAAACACTACCAGTTGCAAAGAGCAATTTTAACAGACATATTATTTCAACAGGCACAGAGCTATTCTGAAGTTTAACAGCATATTTGAAGTTCTCAACCTGAAATGGGCTATGTGTCCTAATTTATTATATATACATTGTTTTGTTGGTAGGTTTCTTAGAAAGCTTTCAGAATCAATGTGCATTAGTTTTGCCCTTTTCATTAAGAGATATTTGTTGAGCAACTACTAAGTGTAAGATATTCCTCTAAGCACTGGGGGGACAATAATGGATAACAATAAAGTAAAAAAAAAAAAAAAGTCAAGAGTAGGGAGTGAATAGCATTAAGCTATAGAGAGTAATGGGGCTATTATTGTATGTACATTGATTAGGAACATCCTTTTCGAGATATAGACATTTGAACAGAAACCCCAGTGAAGGGAGGGTGTGTGCCATTTGAAAATCATGAGAAGAGTATCAAAGAGTAGTAGAAAAAGTGCTAGAGTGTATCTTATATGAGAAGTCTCTAATATATGTCCCTATAAAAGAATTCTCTCATATGATTTTGAATAAATATGTCACATAAATGGCAACTTTCTTGGAAAAAGCATCAACTACATACTTTTATTTGTCTGCACAGTTAAAGAACTGTGTTCCCCTGCAAAGTAATAGAAACATAAAAAAAAAAAAACAGGAGCATAAACAAAATAAGGTATTTTCTTTCCTCCACATAAATTGAAGTTGGGGAGTGGATGATGGAAGGCTGGTATATTTATGATGTTCCACCACACCGTCAAGGTTCAAGCCCCCTAACTTTTGCCTTTCCATTCTTAGTGCACAGATTTCAACTTCAAGTTTAAATCATGTCCCCTTCAGCTTCAAGCCTTATATCTAAATTCCAGATAGGAAAAGAGGCACATAAGCACCTCCTATCTGAATCTGCTCTCCGGGTCCCTCCCCTACTGCCGGCTTCTGAGGAACTTTCCCACAAGTCTCACTGAACAGTTTCTACTTACCCATCACAGGTCAGTTGGGACATATGGCCCCTTTATCTGCAAGGAATGTTAAGAAATATATTTTCACCTAGATACATGCTGTTCCCAACAAGATCAGGGTTATATAAGGATAAAGGGGAGAATCATTATCAGCAGACTACTAAAATCAAATAACCATGGCTTCATTTGCATCATTTTTTTTTAGATTCCAGGCATAAGTGATATCATATGATATTTATCTTTCTCTGTTTAACTTGTTTCATTAGTATAATAATCTCTAGGTCCATCCATGTTGCTGCAAACAGCATTATTTCATTCTTACAAACCAGAAACAGACTCACAGACATAGAATACAAACCATGGTTACCAAAGTGGGGAAAATTAGGAATTTGGGATTAACATATACACATTCCTATATATAAAGTAGATAAACAACAAGGACCTACTATATAGCATAGGGAACTATATTCAGTATCTTAGAATACGCTATCATGGAGAAGAAACTGAAAAAGAATATATATATATATATATGAATCACTTTGCTGTACATCTGAAATTAACACATCATTATAAATCAGCTATACTTCAATTTAAATTTTTTTTAAAATTTAAAATGGCTTTAGATATAAGAGGTGTACACAAATGATCGACCTTCATTCTATAACTGAATATGAGTCTAAAGCCCTATGACTCCATCAATTATGTATCCTCCCTAGGTTATGTAATACCTTTGTCAGTGTATTCATCACTTACTCTTCATCCCTTTTCTTGGAGTACCCACGCATCATTTATAATCTCCTCAGGCTGTTATAATCCCTGAGGAGGCCTTTAAATACCATTCTTCTTCCCTGAATTGAAAAATGAAACTAATACAGTAGCAGGCAGAAGCCAAACATCAACTTGGTTACTCACAGACCAAGTTGGGGGATGTGGTTTCAGGTTTATTAGCCAGTAGCTACTACTGAACCCCCAAATAATACAGACTTTCCTACCAGGAATGCTGGATTCCTACAGAAAAGCTCACTCCAAGGAGGCAAATGTGTTGTTGTATTACACAAACTTAACAACTGGATAAGCCACCCCACCAGCCCAGCAGTAGAATATTTCACTGTTACCACCACCTAGAAAGAAACCTGAGGTATGGGGTAATAAGTTGTCCCTAACACTTGTGGTATCTGTTACACTGGTGGCCCCAGGGAATCATTCCTCCCAGAATCCATGCCCTGCCCGCACCCTACCCTCCTCTTCAATCTGCTTGAACCCAAAGAACGCATCAGCCTTACGCCCAAGCCTTAAAAAGGTCACTTGTTGCTTTGATCACTCTTTGGAGAACTGTGAGCCAATCTGTAAGAGTCAAGCTACCTTTCTGGAAAGGTCACATAGAAAGTCCACTTAGAGAGGGAGGGGACCTGAGATTACACAGAAAGAAAGGGAAGTCCAGCTGTCCCAGTGTTCCAGCTAAGCCCAGGTCCCTGCTGATTTACCTGCCCAACTCCACCTTATGAGTGACCACCAGCCAGATGAGCAGGACTGCCCAGCAAGTGCAGCCCAGACAGCAAGGACGGAGCAAATAAATATGACCATGGTTGTTTTAGATTGCTAAACTTGAGGCTGGTTTGCTACAGACCCATCAATAACCAAAACAATTAAACTCTGCTATTTCTTCTGCTACAATAATTTTCATACTGTTTCCTTTTTATCTAG
This sequence comes from Camelus dromedarius, assembly GCF_036321535.1. NCBI lineage: Eukaryota > Metazoa > Chordata > Mammalia > Artiodactyla > Camelidae > Camelus > Camelus dromedarius. The sequence continues at coordinate 61,426,051 of NC_087439.1, read as the reverse complement.
CCTTGGCTGAACTTGAAATACTGGCAAGTACTCAATAAATATTAGCTATTATTATGTAAGTCACTTTGTAAATGGCAAATATAAGAGTAGAAGTAAATATTCAGAGTAACAACCACTTTCAAATACTGTTTGTTGTTAATTACCTTCTCGAAATTCTAAGATGACACCCAGCCCTCCTGTGATCTAAAATTGTCACTTTCATGGACTTCTATCAGTTGAAGTCCCCCCTTCTATTTCTGTCCAACACCAGGCCAGTCTTTCTTGTTTGCTTCCTCTTAGTTCTCATGAGTTCTGTCATGTTATGAGCTTCCTTCTTATCTACACTGAGTTTTTCATCTTCCCTTTCTCTTTCCTCCTGTTCTCTTGCTTCCAATAAGAAGGTTTGCCAGACTCTAGGCACTGGGCCCTAATAGTTGATATTCCTGTAGCATAATATTTCAGAAACTTGTATTTGTATGTAGCTGTCATATGCATTTATTAGCATCACCAAAATAGGTGACTTGAGCAAACTTGAGACCAGTTTTCCAAGCAGACTAGTCTTGAATTCATCCTAGGCTGTAGGACAAACAAGGTATAATGCCTAATGCCCCAATACTTCTAGGGGCTGATGAAAATGCTTGTATTTTTTCCCCAATCTGAAGAAATAATGACCTTAGTTAGGCTGAAGAAAAAAACTGACTATATAATATGAATATAATCATTCATTTACTAATACAGTAGTAAAATACAATTTTAAATATTTTTTAGGGAGGAAGAGACCCATGAAGGCCAAAGTGCCTAGAATCCATGAACGTCAAAACGTGGCCTGAAATTTATTAGGCTAATCATTCTCAAAATGCAGAAGGCATTGGAATTTCTTGTGATCTTTCTTTTATGGATTTTCAGACACAATAGCTGTGATTCTGTGAAGCCAGGCTAGAATAAATCTCAGAAATCTACATTCTTAATGAGCAATTTAGGTAATTCTACTACACGCTGAATTAGAGGAAAACTACAGAAGGAATGCCAGAAATGATAAATGTTTTTGTCTCTAAGGAACAGAGTTGAAGGATGGGACAAATAAGGTATGAGTATATTGCTTTTTGTTATAACTTTTCTATCCTAATTAATGTGTTCCCACCACCTGTGTATGAAAAGTATTAAGCTGTGGCCTCCATGATCAGGATACCTTGAAATTCTATCTGTGGGTAGATTATTCTACAGGGGAGGAGCACAATTTATTGACTACAAGAAAAGCACTTAAACTGTACACTGGCAAACGAGATACATCAGATTAGCCTTGAAAACAGCTGAGATTCCAGTGCCTTACACAGATTGTAGCTGGGTCTGTGTCCAAATTGGATCAGTTGGGTAGATGATTGAAATGCTAAGCCAAAAAAAAAAAAAAAAAAAAAAGGCGTACTTTAAAACAAAAAGATAGAAAGGTTCTGGGTTATTCATTTTAAATAGCTTTAGAGGATTTCCTAAGAGAAAGGCGAAATCAAAAGATAAAAGGTGAAGAGAAAATAAGAGACAGTTGGGTTGGAATGACTGGTGTGGAAACCAGCCACCTGTGACCGCTGCACTCACTGGATGTATCAAAGGTCCTACGAGAATGGGCTGCTTTGCATACATAAGTATTTAGAACCTCCATCTAATTACTCACTTGTGATAGGGTATGTAACAGCAACCTACATGGCTGACATTTTAGGGACCTGAAATTTATTCTGTTCAACCAGACTGCCCAGCAAAAGTCAGCTTCTAGCCAAGCTGATTATACGCAGGCCAGTAAATTATTCTTTAATTATGATGAATTGAATAACCACCAAAGAATTTGTCAGGACACAGGTTCTGAACAAAGCTAGAAATTTTACCCCATTATAAATAGTATCTTCCCTAAGAGAGACCCTGATGTGAGCCACAGCCTGAACTGAAGTTATTAGTTATTCCCCTCAGGTTCTGGCAAATACAATCTAGTGTTTCAATCTGGCAAATACAATCCAGTGTTTCAAGCTTACAAAATGCCTCATAACATTTATTATTTTATCTTACAACAAGCCTGTTGGACAGCCTGGGGGTGTGATTCCCATTTTACACAGGGGGAAACAATCAGACAGAGATTAAGTAACTCACCCAATGTTCCAGAATAAAAGAGGATAGACAAGTCCAATTTTGAGCTGTGAATTTCTAGCACATCATTTAGCTCATTGCCGTCCTTGCCTAAACTCCCAAAATAAATTTGACTGGTCTGAACATTTTAAAAGATAGTATAATTAGTTAACTTAAAGATGTCTTGATGGACTTGAAAGCTATTTCTTGTCTGCCCCCATCCCCCTGGACATGTTCTGTGAAATTTCTTTTCTCAAGGACAGTGTTGATTTAATTGGAAAGAATCATGTTCTCGTTTCCTATTTTGGCTACCGCAGTACCCCAGCCATATGCACAGTGGCCATCTGGAAAAATCCGTTTCTAACTCCAGGGAGTATTGTATCATTTGCCCTGAAACTGTTTACCCACTGGCACTGCTCTTCCTTTTCAGAATCAGTGTGATTTCTACTTGGGTTTACTTGAGATTTTGCCTAATAACCAAAACAAACAGTAGTACATAAGCCTCCACAGAGAATCTGCACACATATTTAGAGAATACTCCCTCAGTGCTACTCTGTAATTTGTTCCTTTTTTTGAAGTCTTTGTTTTTTATAAAGCTTTGTTGAATTCAGCTTTTGTTCAGTCTATTCATGACTACAAAGCTTGTTTTTTTCCCCTTTCCCTTTTTTCAGATTAAGAAATACTCAAAGGTATAATCAGGTCCTTCCACAGTATTTAATTAACCATAATTAAAAGACATCTACACAAAGCACAGTGTTCTCGAAGTATTTTCTTCTGTTACGTTGCTAATGAATTAAGAAATTAATTGGCAATGTGAGTTACAACAGAAATGTCAATAAGAAAACCTTAACTGTCTTATAAAACTATCTTTTTTTGTAGATCACGCTCTCTCACTGTGTTAAATTCAATGACATTCCCAATCATTAAATTTTTTTTTAAATGCCAAAGAATAAGAATGGTGGAAGAGGGAGGGCAGAAAATGGTACAGACCCATATTCTAGTAAGACTGTTTAAAATGATCAAATCTCTGAGCTATGACGTTAGATTTTGGAGATGTTTTAAATCTCCAAATGTCTTAGGGATGGTGGGGGTGGGGTAGAGGATAGGAAGAAGTGTTGGAAAGAAGATGACATTAATAATATACTTGGAAATATTATACATAGGATTAATTCTAGCAACAATAACATTAGGTCTCATGAAGGGCAGTTTAATAAAGAATTGGGAAAATATTACCTCATGTTTCCATCTTTATTCTTTCACAAGACTATGTTCTATGGACATACATAAACTTTATCCTTTCACTTTACATGATATATAACAGTTTATATTTGGGCAAAAAGAAATCAATTAAAACACACATGATAGATTAAAGACTTGTATGTTTAGCATGTGTAAAGCTTATATAAATTTGTAAGTAATACAAAAATACCAATGCAGGCAGGCAAGGGGCATGAACAGAATCACACACAGACAATACTGATGGCTAATAAATATAAAATAGATCAGTTTCACTAGTCATCAAAGAAATACAAATCAAAAAGGAATAACCCTTGGCAAGAATATACAATGTCTCCACTGTATATTAAAGACAGTCTCCTCAATAAGTCATGCTGGGAAAACTAGACAGCTACATGTAAAAGAATGAAATTAGAACATTCTCTAACACCATATACAAAAATAAACTCAAAGTGGATTAGACCTAAATGTAAGACCAGATACCATAAAACTCCTGGAGGAAAACAGAGGCAGAATACTCTTTCATATAAATCACAGCAATATTTTTTGGATTCATCTCTTAAAACAAAGGAAATTAAAAGGAAAAACAAATGGGACCTAATTAAAAGTAAAAGCTTTTGCACAGCAAAGGAAATCATTGACAAAATGAAAAAACAACCTATTTAAGGGGAGAAAATATTTCCAAGTGATATGCCAATAAGGGGGTAATATCCAATATATATAAACAGCTCATACAACTGAACTTCAAAAAACAACGAACCTAATTTTTTAAAATGGGCAGAAGAACTGAGTAGACATTTTTCCAAAGAGGTAATGCACATGGCCAACAAGCACAGGCAAAGATGCTCAACATCATTAATCATCAGAGAAATGCAAATCAAAGCCACAATGAGATATCACCTCACATCTGTTGAAACATCATCAAAAAGTCTACAAACAACAAATGGTGAGAATGTGAAGAAAGGCAACTCTTGGCCACTGATGGTAGGAATATAAATTGATGCAGCCACTGTGGAAAACAGTGTGGAGGTTTCTCAAAAAACTAAAAATAGAACTACCATCTGACCCAGCAATTCCACTCCTGAGTATATCCAGAAAACAAAACAAAACAACACTAAATCAAAAAAATACATGCACTCCAATGTTTACAGCAGCATTTTTCACAGTTGCCAAGATATGGAAGCAACCTAAGTGTCCATCAACAGATGAACAGATAAATAAGATGTGTTATATTTATATGCAGTGGAATACTACTCAACCATAAAAAAGAATGAAGTTTTACTATTTACAGCAACATGAATGGACTTGAAGGGGCATTATGCTAAGTGAAATGTGTCAGATAGGGAAAGACAAATACTGTATGATATCACCTATATGTGGAATCTAAACATACAACAAACTAATGAAAATAACAAAAAAAAAAAGGAAGACACACACATACAGAGAACAAACTAGTAGTTACCAATGGGAAGGGGGAAGGAGAGAGGGCAATATTGGGGAAGGTGATTAAGAGGTACAAACTATTAGGTATAAAATAAGCTACAATCATATATTGTACAACATGGGGAATATAGCAAATATTTTATAATAACTTTAAGTGAAATATAACCTTTAAAACTGTGAATCACTATATTGTACACCTGTAACTTATGTAATATTGCATATCAATTATACCTCAATTTTGAATAAATGAAATAACCCTTAACTCCTATCATTAGGAAAGTCTTAAAATCATAATATTTAATATTTGGGGAGACTAGGGTAAGTTGACATTTAGAAACAAGCACATGCTTTGACTTAATTATTCTAAGAATTTTTTCTAAAAATATTTTCAAAGGTGAAGTGAAGGACTTATATAAGTTATTTATCATAACAAATATCATAGTAAATTTGTAACATCAAAAAAAATAGAAACAATTTAATGTCAATAGTAAAGTTTGAAATATATATTGATCATCCATTTACTTGAATATATGCCAATAAAAATATTTCTGAAGAATATATAATGACATGGAGAAAGATTTATGATACAATGTTTTGTGGAAAACAGAACATAAACCACACTATCCAATGTTTTTAAAAATTTGTCTTAATGTATAGACAGAAGAATAGAAATACATTACAATATTAATGGAAGTTATCTAGGTGGTTGAAATTACTGGAAATTTTCTTCTCTAAGTTTTGTAAAATGCTTTATAAGGAAAATATTCTATTTTATGACTACAAAATACAAAATTTATTTTATAATATAAAGTTAGGATTGATATGTTTCTCTGAAGCAATAAGTACTAGAGCAGAAGCATATTTAAAAATTAGACCTGCCATAATTAAATGTAACTGAAAATATAATATTTAATCTGTATATCTAAAGACCTTAAAGACTCAATATTCAAGCCATAGATATTTTAACCTTGTTCAATTATTTAATAAATAAACAAGACAAATGTCATTATCTACCTAAAAAATAATCAAATAATGTTCGATTTCAAATCGAACTCTATTTGGAGTCCTTAATTCTGTGCTAAACAATTTGGAAATCCACTAATTAATGAATCAGATAGAATACGGTAGGTATAAAATGATCATACAAATAAAGATCAATAAGCATTAATAATGTTTATATATATTACTATATTTGACCCTTATATTTATAGACAAGAATAGCGCTTTTCTGATTAGAGATACGGAGACATTTGTTAGAGCAAAATTAGGGAAGTTGCCCAAAGTCTCTTGGCAAGTCAGCGATATAAGCAAGTCTTTGACTTTGTACCTCTGATTTCTAATCCTGGACCAAAGTCCAAAGTTTGTGCCAATGTTCCATGCTGGCACTCTACAATAGTCACTCTCTCTTATCCACTCATGTAATTCTACCAAAAGTATTTGCTCTTAAATCTAAGTATATCATCATCTGTAACTGGTGAGTCTGATGAACAACACATATTAGTACTGAACAGCTGTGGAGACATGAAGTCGTGAGCCTGAAGTGGGCTCCTGCTCCCACTGGGTGGCATACAGCCTGCTTCTCACCTGATGAATGGGTTTCAAAGAATCTGCAGCAATTTGCCACACTTTTAAATGTAATTTAAGCAAAATCTTAACACATACTAAAAAGTCAATTAATGTAAGGGCTTGAATTATCACTACTTTTTTGAACTTTTAAATGATACCGTTACTTCTATTTCTTTTTTCAAAACTATAGAAATGCCCTCTGGATTTCCCGTTTGATTAAGATGAAGATATTAATGTCTCTCCCACTTCCTTTCACCCCTTTCCCTTTCTACTTCCCATGACTGCCATCTGTTCTTTTACATGGAAAAAGTTGGTGACATTTACAATCTGTCTATCCAGCTTTGTTCATAGGATGATTCTAAATGTTGGAACTATAAATAGGGTAACATTATAACTGACAACATCATTTTTTTCACTAACAACCAAGTAGTTTACTGTAATCACATTTCCCTTCCTATATAACCAGTGTATGTTTGTATTAACTTGGAGTTTCCCATCTCCTTTTCCCTCTATTTTTCCTTTTTCTCATAAAATGCTTTAACTTTTCTTCTAATACATCCATGTAATATTTTTAGTCATAATCATTTTTAACTTCCAAGAGATCATTCAAGTTTTCAGATTTTACTTTTTATATAGTATACTGTTTCACTTTTACTAATGAAGTTTCTTTCTTCTCAAATCTACTTGAGAACTTAATCTGTATTTTATTTTGGAAGTTCATACTACTCCTGGAAAGGGTGCTATTTTCTCAATGTGTTTTTTTCCCTTCTCCTCCTTCCTTCCTTTTCTTCCTCCCTCCATCTCTTGTCTCTCTCTTTCACTTTCTGGGTATAGCAGCTCACAGGATCCCTGCCTGCTGTGTGAATCACTCTGTAGCAAGTTTTCAGTGGCCCAGAGGTCCTCCGTGAGACTGGGCCCCGGTTGTACACAGGATTTTATTGCCTCCTTCCCTTCCTAGTCTCACTCTCCCACCTTCCCACTAGAGTTTCTAGAGATCACTTCCCAAATTATCTAGTCATCCCTCGGAATCCACAGGGGACCAGTTCCAGGACCATCATGGATACCAAAATCTGCCAGCACTCAAATTCCTACATAAAATGGCACATAGTACAGTCAGCCATTGGCACCTGCAGGTTCTGCATCCTTGGATTCAACCAAAATAGATGCAGAATCCACGGATATGAAGGGCTGATTGTACTTGGATCTAAACAAAACAGTCAATTGTTCAAGGGTGACAGATCTTTGACTGCCCATTCATATTAAATGTCAAGTAATTGATTAAATGATCATAAGGCATTCATTTTGTTGGAAGATTTCTACTTAACCTAAATTAGATTTTTTTTGCTCTTAAGCATGAAAACTTCACAATCTGTCATTGCCTCTAGTTCCTAAGATGCCACTCATACACCCCCAAAACAGTATTTTTTTTTCTTTAAAGAAAAAATTTACTACTTTAAAACTTTTTTTGTTTGCTATTGATGTTGAACTTGCCTGGGAGGTAGAAGTCTTCACTCCTACATGTTGCAGATTTGGTTGGTGGGGTTGGTGCGGGGAGGCAGGTGCTAAGGGGGATACAATTGAGTGGAAAACAACCTTGTTATTCTCTTCCTCATCGCCTGCTTTGCTCTATTCTGTGTATCTGAGAACTGAATTGCTTTGAGGTTCTGCAGGGCACAGTTACTCTCTGCTTGGCTGTAACCCCTTACTGCATAATTTCAGCAATAGCTTTCTCTGCTCCACTTTAAACCTCATTTTTAATCCTTCTTCTAGAGTGTTGTTGAAGTTTCCTACTGATGATGGCTCATTTCCTATTTGCTCCATGATTGTAGATTTATACATTTTTGTATCAATCACTTTATGATCAATTTAAGGATGGCCTCTTGAAGGAAAGGAAACACACACATGTGATTAGGGTACTATATCAAAATAGAAGCTGGCTATTTTCTTTTTATTAATAAAGTTATCAGCAAAATATACTTTATACCCTATATAACTATGAACTTATTAAAATAAGATCCCATCTGTGACTAGAGGATCATAAAATATATATAATTTTGGCTCAATTTTGGCTCACTTTTTAAATTAAATCTCTGTTACATCCCAATCTTCATTATAATTTTGTCTCTCTTTCTTCAGAATCAGAAAGCCATTTGACACTCATTCTGGAAACTTTTGAATCCTAATAACTCATTAATGGGATCCAGATGTAAGCTGAATTGACTATCAGAGATTGTGATGATCAATTATGTTTGTACTTCTGGGCTCTCTCTGTGGCTCTGCTGAAATGTTTAGAAATTACAATTTATTCTTCTTATGCATTAAATATTGAATTCATTCAGATGTTATCTAACTCTTCTTTTTAGAGTTGCTTTCTGTTCTAAAAGGTCTCCTGAGTCTCCTATATTATTTCCAGTTTTCCCCCCACATCTTGTTCTTCAATTTATCCTTCTCAGTAAAGCAGACAAGGCACTTGTGGTTCTGAGATTTTCTTTTTCCTACTATTTAAAAGGAGACTTCATGTAGTCAATTAACTTACACCTAGTTTCCCCTTTCCTAGTTCTGAAAAGGACTGCTTAATGTAATGTAAAACACTGGAAGGACGGTTAATCTTACTTGAGACTTTCCCTGACCCTTGCAGATACCTTCTAATGGCTCCTCTACTCAGCTGGAATTGCACCCTCAGCCATTAAACTCTGCACCCACAGAGTGTATTGCCTGGCATGTATTCATTCCCTAAGAGATAATTACTGAATAAGCAAATGAATCCTAGAATAGCTCTACCCTTGGCCCATATAGTAGACAGAATAATAGCTCCTCCAAAGATGCCGGCATCCTAATCCCCACAACCTTTGAATATGTTACCTTACATGGCAAATGGTGCTTTACAAATGTAAGTAAGGTCATTAACCCTGAGATGGGGAGACCATCCTGGATTATTCAGGTGGATCCAATCCATTTACATTAGTCTTTAAAAGCAGAGAACTTTTCCCAGCTAAAGTCAGAGAGATGCAGTCTTGCTGACTTTAAAGATGAAAGATGAGGCCATAAGCCAAGGAATTCTGGCTGCGTCTAGACAGTAAAAAAGACAAATAAATAGGTTGTCCCCTGGAGCATCCAGAAAGAAATGTGGCCCCGCTGAAACCTTGATTTTAGCCTAGTGGGACCAGACTTCTAACCTACAGAACTGTGACTTGATACATTTGTGTTGTAAGTCATGAAGTTTACAGTAATTTGTTTTAGCAGCAATAGAAAATAATATATTGTTAGCCTCTATTTCTGAAATATCCTCATTTTTGTTTCCACTTGTTGCAAAGTCTATCCATCCTCTAGCACCCATCTTAAATGCTACTTCCTCATGAACCCTTTCATGCCCCCTCCTCCCCAAATGAATTGACCTTCCTTTTTGTAAACGTTTATTGCCTATTTTGATGTTTCTTTTGTGTCTCTTAACCTTATTTTTGCTTTGTAAGTCCCTTGAGAGCAAGAAGCCAACAAGCTTTACTGTAATCTTACAGTAAATTCTTACTCTTGAGGATTGAGAATCCTGTCTTTTTTATTTTTTTATCCACCAGCATAACACCTTGAACCTTTACGTAAATATTTGTTAAAGTGCCCAGGTAATGAAAACTCATAACTATACTGCTGTGGATTGAATTCTGTTATGGTAAAGCCTTGATCTCCAATAAGACTATACTTGGAGATAGAGTCCTTAGGAGGTAATTAAGGGTAAACGAGGTCATGACGGTGGGGCCCTAATCTGATAGGACTGTGGTTTTATAAAAAGAAGAGAGAGAGATATCTGCCACATGAAGCTACTGCTAGGATCCAGGAAGAAAACCCTCACCAGAAACCTTCGCCAGCACTTTGATCTAAGACTTCCCAGTTCTACAACTGTGAGAAATAAATTTCTGTTGTTTAAGTAACTCAGTCAATGGTATTTTGTCATGGCAGCCCAAGCAGACTAATTCCCACACCTGGAAAAGATGTCACACTGAATTTGTCCATAAGAGATACATAACCTCGTGAAATCCTATGCTTAGACTAAAACTGTAAGGATGTTGAAATGGATGAAATGCAAGACATGTATGTGATGTTTTTGTTCTTGCTCCCAAGGGGTGATGAACTTAATCCTTATCCATTTGTACTTCTCTTTTTGAGACATGTTATTTACAAATCCTCCCTCTTTCACAAATGGACCATTCATTTCACTTGATCTCATTTGATTATAGTCTTCATCTCATTTGATTACAGTTTCATGTAATGTACGCAAGAGGGATTGAAATGAATTTTTCTTTTTACAACAAATTAGCTGGGAAAAAAATGTACTGCTACCTGCTCAAGCAAAAATAGGTCAGCAGGTCTTTTGTTTGCCATGTTTATTCTACCTTTATGGCACCTCTACTATTGTAAGTGATAAGTCATGTGCATTTCAAAATCAATCACTATCACTCTCTAAAAATTCTTTTATCAATGTGAGAGATGGCTGCTGATGAATAACAGGGTTTATGCTACAAACCAAAAGCCAGTGTTATCAGGTCAAAATACAAAATTCAATAGGGGATGCATTAAATCCAACACCCAGGAATTTCAAATCTAAGAGCTGTCAGAAGAGGTAGCTTCCCCATACGACAGTGATAGACCACCAGAAGAATGTATAACGTGAATGTAACTGGAAACGGAATTGTTTATGACTTTTTGTATCAAGGTTGGCAAGATGAATTATAGAAGGAAGATCATCACATAAACTACAGTAAGTAAAATATGTGCTAGAAAGTTCCTCCTGAAATATAAGTGGTTTTCAAGGCTGACTCCTTACAGAACCCACTGAAATCAGGGGTTTTCAAGATTTAATGTGTATAGAATCCACTGCAGGGGTGATCCAACTATAACGTGTGGACAAAGACAGCAAAGCTTTTGAAAAAAAAAAGCCTGCACCTTGGTCTTTAAGTTCAGTTAGACAAAAGATTATCACACAACTACAAACAAGGGAGATCTTAGAACTGTCCTAGAACTGATGGTAAAATTTTAAATATGAATGTCATTTTGGTTAGATAAGTGATTCCTTTAAGGTCAAGAAGAACCAGCAAAGTCTCCTCAGTCATTACATACACTAGAACTTTAACCTGACCTTCAAGCTATTTAATTCCTTTATCTTGAAATTTAATCAATCAGCCTTCCCAATCAGGAACAGCCAACATTATGCAAGCCAGACTAATGTGTTTGTGAATTGATTATTAAATGATGCCTAAGATGCCAAAATAAGAATCCTGAGTAATGTTTCTGAAGGTGTGCAAAATCTAATTCATTTTTCCATTCAACCAATATGAGAGGGAAGAAGGTCCTTATCAACTGATATTTCACCTGCAGTGTAAGAATCACATGTGAACACTCATAACGTGGCAGGGAAGTTACTCATGAGTGATGCTACTCAGAGGTAGGACTTAGTGGCACAAAATTCAACATGGTATCTGGCCAGATATGTCATTCATTCATTCATCCATTCATTCATTCGCTCAAATATTCAACATATTATTTTGGAGAGCTGCTCAATGCCAAACAAAGGTTGCTACGGATGGTCCTAATGAGCCAAGTATCCCTTCTTTGTGGAATAAGGGACCAAGTTAAGCGGGAAATGTGTAAGTTAAAGAACAGAATCCTCCATCCAGTGCAACAGTATCATCTTCAGCACCCTTAGCAAGTGGTCATCCAGTCTCTGGTTAAAACTTTCCAGAACACCGTACAAATTTTCAAATGTAGGAAGTCTGCTCCCAATATGATTGCCAGCAGCTACAATGCTCTGTGCTGGTCACATGGCATGCTCAGTTCAGTCTGCAACTTGAAGGGCTGTCATCCTGCAGAAGTGGTCTGCAGGATGACAGCAGGGTGTTGGTGGAGCAAATATCTTTGGCTCCGAGCTTTATTTGTCAGTAAGAACTGATTGATGGTTCAGCCCACATACACACACTCATGCTAATGGCTTCATCTTTACAGCCCTAAATGTAACGCCATGTTAATTTGGTAAATGGTTGCTAAGGTTCATATCAAAGGGTTGTTTTTTTCTGTAATCATTTACTGAACATTTTAATTCTCAAGCTTTCCAATTTAAATTGTTTAAAGATAATCTCTGTGTTAATACCAGATATAGACAGAAAGCATCTGTAATGTGTCAAATGTAGACAAGAGAAACAGAAAAGCATCAGCTTCTGATTGTTAGGTAATTTTTTTCTTTCTTGACACCGTTTCATGCAACATAGTAAAATATGATATTTGAATATCAAGGCAAATTTCTTTAAAACCTCTCTTTCCATTAATTCTGGTCTTTGTCTAGACAGATACATCAATCCATCTGCATATATAACGGAATAGATTATGTTTACAACTAAAACCTACCCCCTCCTTCAGAATATTCGGTAGCTAAGGGGCTACATTTTACCAGTGTTGTAAGAGGAAATCGTGATACGTTTTTGCAGTCCTATGTTCTCTAGCAGTAGGATATAAAGTGCCTAAGGCATCTCACCTAGAAATCTTTTATCAAGTCAACAATACGCAATCTAATGATGAGAAAAGGAGGGCTGGATCCTGTAAATCCATACACGTCTGAAAACTGGTGGTCACTCTTTTGGTGGTGATGTGTTATTCCAAAATTGGCATAATCGCAGTTTCTACCTCGTTTATGACCAGCATAAAAAATTGCATAAAATATCACGCACAGCTGTAGTCAGAAGGAAGATTCAATTCAGGCTTTGTGTAGACTTGACTGGCTGCCAGTGCAGTTATATACATCATCCAGGGCTGCATTTCAAAGGATAAAATACAGTTTTAATTCTTACAGCAAATTTATTTTTTAAGAGGGATAAAAATGTTAAAATAGATCATAAGGAGCATTAAACCCCTTCCTGCTCCTGCCCAGTCCATCTTTTGTTAATATAATGTTAAAGGGTTAGCAAAAGATGGGAAAGCCATAAAATTAAAGGTTAAGACTGCAGTTCTATCTACCCCCAGAATGAGAAGTTATCTGGTGTGATTACATCCTCCTTTTCATTATTTAGACAGCCTCGTTGGGAACATGCTACGTGAACAGCCTCAAGTCTCCATGCTGGTTTCTTTGAGAAATCTCACAGGCCACAGTGATAGCGAACAGCACGGGAAAGCTACTGAGGAAAGACAGTGTTTTCATCTGAAAGTCAAAAGCATAATTAGCGCAGTTTTACAAGGAGATTTTTCTCCACCCCTACGGAGGGGAGGGAGGGCTGATTTCAACATCCTGTGTGCAACTGCATCACAGCATCTTCAAACTCTCAACAGCCTTAAAGAGCCAGCTGCTTCATTACCAGTCAGAGTCCAGAGAAAATAAGTCAGTTGGCAAAAGCCACAAGACTAATGATTGACTGAATCACAGCCAGACCACCATTCTCTAGACTTTGAATACAATGTTCTTTCTGCCTCTTTGCGCTGCTTTGGGAGATGCTTGGCGCCTCGAGGAATGAGTGAGAATGGCCACTGAGAGACACGAGGAAGAACTTTTCCTTTCTTCTCTGACAGTGTGCTGCAGCCAGCTTGCACAGACTTTGGAGAGTCTATGGTTCTCATCTCTTCCCGGCTCCCAGGTAGTGACTTCACGCTGATGCCTTGAAATTAGCCCTGGGGAGAATGTTTACATTATAGAAGTAGGCAAATACTACAAATCAAGCTTCATCTTTCCCCTAGAGCGGGTTGTTCAGCATTTATCAGCGTGTTTCTCCTCTTACTGCATCACCCCAGGTGTTAGCGTGTCAAGGCTCAGGTGTGATGCTGCTCTCCCCACCACAACTCATCCTCTGCCTCACAGTCTCCAGTCATCAGCTCTGTCATTTGCAGGGCAGCTTGCAAGAGGCTGCTATGAGGCTCCTTCAAGACTGTAAGAGATCTTGAGAATTACTTGTATCGGGGGCTAGGACTCTCTATTAGGACACCTGAAGTCAAGAGACACCAGTACAGGCAGTTCTGTCACTGATTTACAGGAAGCTAATGTGCTCAATAGTTTTGTTAGAGCTTCAGGTTCCAAGATTCTTTTAATTTAAAGAGTGCATTGGTATCTAGTTTATGTAGATGACATATAGTTTATCATTAAGCACAATTTGCTGTGGGAGAAACAGGTACTTGAAATTAAGAAAAGACGCTAAGGAAGAAATGTATATAAAATTGACTTGGCTGAAAATAAAAGTGCATTTCTTACCAATAAGAGACAAGGGGATGTATTTGCTATGAGCATTATGAGCAGGTAGGCTCATATCTGATCCCAGCCCTGACAACGTGAGCTCTGCAACCATGGACAAGTTAGTAACCTGACTAAGCCTTGCTTTCCTCATATGTGAAATGGGAATAGAAATAATATCTACCTCTTAGGGTTTGGGCAAGGATTAAATCAGTGACATACACTAGACCCCACTCTTCTTCCAACTAAGAATGTTGCTCTGACAATTTTCTCCCTCTCTCTCTTGCATCATCATCTTTTGGTTTTCTACTCAAGGGTTTTGTTTCCCACCACTCCAGTGACCTCTGTCGATCTTGTCAAGATTGCCAGCGACCTCCATGTTAGTAAGTCCATTGGTCACGTCTTTGCTTTCATCTTATGTGACTTAACACATGACACAGCTTATCACTCATACACCCCTCCTCACTCATACACTTTCTTCACATGGCTTACCAGGGGTACTACCAATTTCAAGTGGTCTGTGAGATGTAACTACATCGTTTTATGACAGACTGTATTGGGGACATCGAACCCTAGTGGAAAGGGGCGAAAGTGCCATGGGTGAGATACGCACAATGAGCAGGAAATGCTCAGACCAGTGTTTTTCAATTTGGGCTGCACATTTAAATAACTTGGGAGCTTTGGGGAATCTTGATACCCTGGCCACACCAGGATATCAAGTAAGTCAGAATGTCTGGGAGTGAGACCCAGGCATCAGTATTATGTAAGGATCCCCAGGTGATTCCAATGCACAAGCAACATTGAGAAATACTGATTTCGATGAAGGAGAAGTAAAAGCAGACCCCAAGAGGAGGAAGCTGTTTATAGAAAGGCTCCATGGGGAAGGTAGCAGGCAAATAAATACCAACTTTGAGAAAGGTTAGTGACACTGGAGCAGAGAAAGTAAGGAGAATATAGCATTTGCACACCAATGGCTATCCTGCAAGACAGAATGTGATTTGAAAGATGCCATAAAAATATACTTATAAAGTACTAGTACTTAAGAGATTCAGAGCAAATAGAGATGATTTGGGCTTATGAGAAAGTATATAAAGATAAAAATTTAGAGAAGCAGTGCTGTGTATTAATTAATAGAGAGACTGGAATCAGAATGGCTGGGTTTAAATTCCTATTTCACCTCTTTTTTTGACCTTGGGCAAAGTGCCTCAGTTTCTTCATCTCCAATATGTGCATAACAATAAAGTTACAGGTTTCTTGGAGGATTAATTTAAGCAATTCACATATGGCTCTTAGGATAACGTTTGACAAATAGCAAATACATATTAAGTGTTCATGATGATGACAACAATGATAATGATGATGGTGATGACAAGATAATGATGATGGTGATAATGATGATAATGGTGATGATGATGATGATGGTGATGATGATAATGATGGTGATGATGATGATAATGATAATGATGGTGATGATGATGATGGTGATGATGAAGATAATGATGATGGTGATGATGATGGTGATGGTGATGATGAAGATAATGATGATGGTGATGTTGATGGTATGCAAGCCTTTGCAAAATTTCAGGGAATTAAGTTGAGAAGTTGGCCCACATTTGGGCTTTCAGTTTTAAGGGAACCATGATAGATGCTAAACTGGATTTTCTTCCTCCAACCAGAACTAGCGCAAGGAACATTGTAAATCATGAAAAACTTCTCTCTGATTAGTGTGTTTATGTCTTTGTATGGCATTTCCCCCTCTTCCTGTCCTTCAAGGCCAGGATATTTTCCACTTGCACATACCTTGCAGTAGAAAATGATCTGACAGCCATCCCATCACTGGGATTACTTTTCTCAATAGCACTCTATTGTAAAGTTTTATCTGACGCTGTGGAATGAACGGCTTTGTTCTCAAAGGAATGTTAGAAATCAGCAAATTAAGTGAGATAATGTAGATGAAATCACTTTTAATCTATAAATCACAATCCAAAACTTAACCTTCACGTTGGATAACTTACTTCTACAAAGCCCTTGAGTTACTTAGGGGAATACCCTGCTTTATTTGCCAGATGCTCAGCATAGAGCATGCTGGATCTTACTGGGAGGCCAGTGTTCCTCACCAGCAGCACATTCATGCAATTTTGTAGAAGAAAGACTTGACTGCATGAGCTGCAGTCAACATTGTGACAAAAAGCATGTATTCAGGTTGGTTTGGAAAGTTTCTGTTCTTTTGAAAAGTCTTAACATGAAAATCATGCTGATTTATTCATCATCAGTGTGATTAGGGAGCCAAGTGAAGAGAGGAAACACAGGGTTACATGTGAACCTGGCCACTGTCAGATCATGTCCTTCCCTTTGGGATTTCCACCTCTTACCAATGTACTAAGGTCCCCAAAAACATT
Source organism: Camelus dromedarius (assembly GCF_036321535.1). Lineage (NCBI taxonomy): Eukaryota > Metazoa > Chordata > Mammalia > Artiodactyla > Camelidae > Camelus > Camelus dromedarius. The sequence goes on along the minus strand of NC_087439.1, from coordinate 61,409,125 downwards.
TATGAAGCTCCCACTAGTGCCAAGCACCTTTCGTGGCACTGGAGAAATAAAAATGAGTAAGAATGAGCCTCTGTCCCTGAGAAGCATGCAAAAGAGAAGGGCTTGGACACACTTAAGTAGATAGATCGGTTCAACATAGTAGAGAAATTGCAAAGATGGAAGCAGGCACAGGGTGCTCTGAGGGAACTGCTTTGTGCTTACATTGGAAACCATTATAGCACAAGCATGTCTTAAAAGGGAAAAGCCTAGCCAAGCACTGAAATTGGCAAAGAAAGTTCAAGATAAGAGAAAAAAGAAAGGAAAAAAACAAAACAAAACAAACCACCATGATGTGGCCTCAGCAGCATGCTGGTTAAATTCCCTCCCCAAGCAATAGGTCATCCAAAGGATATCCTGGTCTCCAATTAAAAAAGCCTCTTCCTTCCTTCCTAAAAGTGCCACATTGTCCTCTCCACTCTCTGAAGGGATGGTCTCATTTTCTCCCTCCTACTCCTGAAGGTGCACATCCAGTTATGTGTATGCACAAGCACAAATCTACCCCCAACCCCTAGGTTCACTTACATGACCCAACAATGTCTTTGTGCCACAAAGGGAATGGTCTAAAAATGCGAACAAAGCTATTTATGTGCAAAGATATACATTGCAATTACCTACACATTTTGAACAATACCAAAAAGGGTTAAGGACTTTATGGTGTATCCTCAAAATGAAACACTCTAAAGCTACTTAAAATACATAGTCCTTTCAATATCTTGCAGTAACCTATAGTGACAAAAATATATAAAGTATGTGTGTGTGTATTACTGAATCACTATGCTGCACACCAGAGGTGAACACAACATTGTAAACTGACTATACTCCAATTAAAAAAAAATACATAGTTCTGAAATGTTAAGACTAATGGCATGGGGAAATCCTCAGGATATAATGTTTGCTTCTGTCTCATATGAGTGTATATGTGCATATATATGTGTATATGCATGCACGTATGTATTTATATTTCTCAAATTTTCTACATTGAATATGAGCTTATGCAAACACTAAAGGTGAATATGTGTGTATATGCATGGATGTATATGTATGTATGTGTATGTGTGTAGGCATTCATATTGGCCTTTTATGTTTATATCAGCCCATGCTCAAAGTACCAAATTCGATAAATTAAAATCAATAAACAACTAAATACTTAAATGAATATCTTATATAATCCCAACAGCCAGATGTAATCATTACTAACATTTAGGCATCTATTTCTCCAGGCCATTCTCTGCACATGCTCACTTTTTCAAAAACTAAATTGAAACATCGGGGTTTTACAGCATGTATTATGCTCATTCTATGCACCATCATGTCAAGAATCCTTTCCCATATTATTATTCTTTGTAAACATTTTTATATTTTGAATGCAGTATAATTTATATAGCAGTTTCCTTATGGTGGCAGTAATGATTCTCTGATCCTCCTATTGTTACAAATGACTCTTCAGTGGACTTCCTTGACCATAAGTCTTTGTTCAGATATTCACTTGTTTCCTGAGACTGGCTATATAGAAGTAAAATTACCAGGTCCAAAGGTAAATGACTTTAAATGCTCTTGAAATATATTTCCTAAATTGCTTTCTAGAAAGGTTATACCGGCTGACACTCTCACCAGTGCTGTACAACAGCGCTTGTAACTCAGTCACAAGTGTTACCTTTATCACTGTTGCCAACTTGATACCTGAAAAGAGTTATCTCTTTTTGACACCATATTCTGTTAAATAAAACACAGTATAAAAAAACTGCATACAATATGGTCTCAACAATGTAAAAGCATCTCTAGCAAAAAAAGAATGGGAGGGAATACATGAAAATGTTAAAATGTTTAACACTTGATGGTAGACTATTAGATTACTGTATTTTCAAGTAACAATATTAAAAACAGTAACAGTATTATTTATTCAAAAGATACCATGTTTTAGGAAGCATGCTAGGCAATGTACATGCAGTATCTCATTTAATTGTCAAGACCCTACAAAGTTTTATTATGCCATTTACAGAAGAGCATGTCTAAGACAAGAAAAGAAAAAAAAATACGAGAAAAGTACGTAGAGGCCAGGCTAGGATTCCACAGTTCCTGCTTTTTCCTCTTCTTCCTCTTACTTTCCCATATTTTTGCTTTTTTGTTAATGAGTTTTGTTCTTTTTAAAATCACAGAAAACAGTAGAACTTTTTACAGCCATTTCCAAATAAAAAGGTCCCTTCCTAAAACTGTTGTCAATAAAATTTGACCAGCCTTCCCAGAGCTTATTCCTCCAGCTCAAGAAGATGTGAGCATGAGATACTCTGAATGTCCCCCAGTGACCATGGGTTGCCCAAATGCAAGGGATCATCAGCATTATGACTTGAAGCATCACTTCCTGGTACCCCTGTAGACATTAACTGGGCCTTGGCTTGTAACACTACACTCCGTCCATGAGAACCACCACCTCTGTGAGCAAAGTGGCTATATTAGGGAGATAGACAGTCAGAATCCAAACTGCTGCCCTTCTTGCATTAATAGGATGATTGTACTTTCTCTGTATTAGTATTGATCTTAATAATTTTTAAGAAGATAGAAGACAGGAAGTGATGATGTAAATATATGCTCTCATGTTTATACATGACAAGTGTGTTTCTATTTTCATTAAAATCTGGATAACAAATAGTTTTTATGGTGGTCTTTAAACATGCACACAATATTTTAAATATATACTCCCTACTTAAAAAAAAAAAGTCCTAGCATATCCACAAAGGAGTCATTATGACTTCTCTTTTAAAGATACATTTCGGTAAAGTTTTTAAAACCTACTAGTTAATGATCATTATGAGCTAATGAAACACAGGTTTGTACATAGATGAATACAAGAGTTATTTTATAGGCTAAGAAGCTACTTTTCAAGCTGTTAGTTCTGTTTTGAGTTTTATTAAATCTTGATATGTTAAATATTTATACTGAAAACACAATACACACCACAATAAGGAAGAAATAAAGCATATTTGTATGCAAGTGAAAAAGTCCCAAAGCTAACTCTCTTAATATTCAAGGAACATGCTGATTGTTTGTATATGCAATATATTTCAGACACATTGTCAGATGTTATATCAATAGAGAAACAAAACATTAACAAACCAGACTCTGTTAGTAAACCTTCAGGTGAAAGGAAAATCCTCTGCTGATTTTTGTTAGAAGAGAAGTAACTTCATTATGATTCTGTCATTTAGCAGTGACTTCTGTCTGTTTCTAAGCGCCAACGTCAATGTCCAGGCCCTGTTCCCCTGGCCCAACACCACTGCCTCATTTCATTTTAACTGCAATCATGTCCTGATTGTTGACAACATGAATCAAAGCACAAAAGCCTTTGAGGCAGTCACATTTTTGAGAAAAGTGTCACTGAGTTACCTATTTCTTGTTTTCCAAGAGCCAATAAAAGTCTGGGAATCTGATCAATTTTTGCTTTTCCCATTTCACTAAGACGTCCAACATATTTCCAGTAGTTTGACAAGCTTCTAATTTGCTGATTGTCTTTTGCACTTTAAAGGTGAGGATTCCTCATTAAAAAAGAAAAAAAAAAGTATTTTAGATATCCTATCATTCACTTTTTAAAATTGAGAAACTGAGTTTTTTCCCCAAAGATGGCAAAAGAAATGAGTTAAGATACCAAAGAGAAATAAATATGAAATTATTGTTAAAGTCTTGACAAAGACTCAAGTTTTACCAAATTGCCTGCATTTTCTGGTAATAGTTACTTCCTGGGGTTGGCTATGATTGTGAAGGAAAGCATGGTGGATGGAATGACTTCAGGTTACTTTAGACAAGAAAATTAAGGAATTCATGTCTGATATAGCTACAATCTCAATTTAAAGAAATCATTGTTTATTACAAGAGAACAAAAATAAAAAAGGAAGTTTCAAATAGATTGAACCATACCATGTCTTGTTATATAGAACAATTTTTAAGAAGCAAATTATCATAATATAAGCTTTGTAACCTGAGAGCAATAAAATTCATGTAATATTGGTCCCCACCTTTGTCTGATTTGGATCATGTTAACCTCTAAGTTTTCTGGTTCTATCGATCCAAGTTATTCTCAGTTATTAAATGTTGACGTTCAATCACATAATGTCACCTTAACATTAGGAAGGATAACGTATCGGTTTTCTAAAGGTAACCAAACCTGGTTCTGGAAATTCTTTTTCCGAGAGTTTCTAACTTCTATAAAATTCTTACATCTCAGCCAAGTGCTGAGAATTTTTCTCCCTTAGTGTGAGTTGGAGCTTAGGTTTTCTCAATATTAAAAATGAAAGGATTAAGCCCGAAGGACTCCCTGAACTTTTTTGGCAGTAAAATGAAAATTCAGTCAATTCAGATTCTGAGCTACTTTGTATTCATTCCACAGATACTTAGTGAACATCTCCACAGGCCAGTCACCATGTTAAGGATCAAGGACACGACAGTGAGCGAACAGCACAAGGTCCCTGTCCGCATCTAAGTTCCCCCTTGTGAGTGAAACACGGTGTCACACCGCTGCCTCGGTTACTGCGGTTTTCTCGCTTGTGTCCTGTCCCTTTCAAGTGCAGGACTCTACTTTTCACAGCTTATTTAAAAGCACCAGGCCACTTGATTGTCAAACTAAATTTATTATAGCCAGTTTATCATTTAATCTTGGCTCGAACAAAGGTTAGAGGAACACAAAAAGATTTTCTTTTCTTCACTGACAGCTTCAGAGGCAAGGGCACTTGGGCTGACTTTACGCTTTTTAGAAATGCCAAGTACAAGAGAGGCCCACACTTCTGGAGTGGTTTGTGTTTAGAAAAGTTTGGAATCGGAGGGGTCAGGGAGATCAGCTTTTTTTTTTTTTTTTTTTTTAACTTTACACAAACAATGAGCTCGTTGGTCTCTCCATAAATTATTTTTACATTAGCTAAAAAAGGATTTCATCCTACTATGTATGTTTTTCTGCAAGGAAGATCTCTGTCTGGGATTCTTAACCAACCTAGGGGTCAGAGATGCCTTTGAGAATCAGAGAAAGGCAATGAACCTGAGGCCTGGAAGGTAGGCGGACCTGCAGAAGGTGAGCAGTACATATGGGCAAGAAGTATATATGTGCAACATTTTGCAGTTAGTCTTAGGAAGTTCATGGATCCCAAGTTAAGCAACTCCAATCAGAATATCGACTGATTGCTCCACCTGCAAAAGACTGCACTTCATAAAGTGTGTCCTACAAAACTTGGTATGACTATTACTTGGAGAGGAAAATATCTCCACAGGGAATGAGTCTGGGAAACTCTGGGCTTAAAATGATTTTTCAATTTTCAAAAATTCTTTAGTAAATTAACGTTCACTGCACCTCCCTGAAAAGATGTGTGTGAAGCAGTTTCCTAAGTGCTCTGAGCGTGGAACCCCCTTTCAACACCCACCCTTGAATTGCCTTTTATTGTTTTTGTTGTTGTTGTTGTTTTTACAGAGGCATCGATGGCTTTTCTGGTAGGGTGAGTTGCCTTTTCTAATCGGTGTTCTAAGAAACACTTTGAGAAATAATTCGTTCCTCACGTCCTACCACATTGTCAGAGCCGTCGCCTGACTCTCGCTGAATGAGACCATCTGCTATGAGAGAACAGTCAGCCAACGTGGAGACGTGGGCATTAACAACAGATAAACGTCTCCTTATTTTGATGGATTTTTTTACTTTTTATTTAAACCTTTGGCCTTTTACATGTACTGTGGGTGTCGGCAGAGCAAGTTTCTAGGCAAGTCTTTCTCTGCTTCAGTTTTCTCACATATTAAATGTGGCTAAAAAACAGTAGCTACCATGTGCCATTATTGTGAGAATTAAATGAGTATGCATATGTAAAGCACTTCAGTTAGCATCCAGCATACACGTGCCCAATAAATATTAGCTATAATTCTTATTTCCTGCAGTTATGTTAACATGCCTTGCTGCGTAAGCAGCGCTTGTGAGTATTTTATATGCCAGAGAGAGGGTAAGTAGTCGTGTTTTCAAAGCAGGCAGTGGCTACTCTTTTTAAGATGATCTGAATATGCATTGAAATATTTGGAGGGAAAAAAGTCAGGTAGTTGGAAAAAAGGCCATTTTCTAGCCAGAGAATTGGATGCATTTCCATTCTGTTTTATACAGATACAGAGAACTACGTCCTCATTTAGAAACTTGGTTAAAGTGTAAATAAAGACAGATCAGTCTTCTTGCCAACATCTCCCCATCTTCATACAAGACTTCTTTTGCATTATTTAGTTTTTTTAGAGTGAAATAAAATAAATGCCACAATGAGGGCCTGAGGTAATTAATGGCAAAACAACAGCCCACTGTAAAAAAAAATAAATAAATAAAAAAGGCATCATTATGGATAGAAGGACAAGTTATAAGACAAGTAAGTTTGGGGTATCTAATGCACAGCACTGTGATGAGTTAACAACATGGCACTGTATTCTTGAAAGTTGCTAAAATGGTAGACCTTAAATGTTTGCAGCACGTAAAAGAAATGGTAATTATGTGAGGTGATGGAGCTGTTAGCTAACACTGTGTTGGTAATTACTTTGCAATGTATTTGTGTACCAAATTAACGTGAACATCCTAAACTTACATGATGTGGTACATTGGTTATATCTCACTAGAGCTGGAAAAACATAGCAATTTCTTAGAACTCAGCCCAATATGTCATGTATATAAGAACAAAATGCACTATCAACCTTGTTCAGGCAAAGACATTAGTTAATGGAGAGTAAGTAACTTGCCTGGGGTCACCAACCAGATAGTGACAAGGGCAGGAGCAGAAGCCAGACTCCTGACCCAAGGCGCTTGTCAGCATGTCACATGGTCTCTACCTGAGGGCAGCCTTTCGGGCTCGTAGAGAGGAAATGAATATGTTACATTGACAGGCAGATTCCATCATTTTCTCCATGTTAAAAATGTAGAAACTGACTTTCAGAGAAGTTTATGGGCTTAGCCAAAATCCCAAATCAAGGAGCTGGGAATTGGAACTCTGATTCAGGGCAAAGCACTCAGCCAGTGTCATACTGTGAATTATTTCACTGCTACCATTTACCTTTACAATGAATAGTTCCTGGTTGTGAGGGGGTTTATGACTTTTTTTTTTTTTTTAACATGGAAAAGTCAATAGAAACAAAATGACCAAAATCTGTTTTCTCGTTTTAATGTATTTTTTATAAGTCATTTCTTCCTACAGGTACACAAAGAAAGCATATTTGTTCTACATCTTTAGGCAGTGGAACCATGGAGAGAATTTGGAAAAGCTTGTGAGCAAAAAGCATTTGTACCTAAGCCATTGCCAGGTTCAAGTTTTGTTTCGTCAGTTTTACATCTAAATGATGAGGCTCTTCTACAACTGGGTTCATAGGGAAGGTACTGAGTCATTTCCGTTATTGCACTGATCCTACAGGGTATCACTGCAATGTCTGAGGAGCTCAAAACAGTCACTGTGGTTTCTTCAATTTATACCTCAGATCAGTGGAATTATCAAATCATGTCTGTCCATCTATTAAAGTGAGTATTTGATAGTTTTATCCCTTATCTTCTGCCATATGATGGACCGGCAGTTCCAGAAGCGTCCATCCTAAAGTCATACATCTCAGTAAATTCAGTGGCATCCTACATTTTAAAACACAGGGTTTCTCCTAACTGGGAGTTTTTCAGATCTCACAGCACACACAGCTGAAATAGCAATAACCATGTCAGAGTTGTGAGAATTACAGTAGTTCAGAGAATAACTTACCATGCTGGGGGTGTGGGGGGTGGGGAACGAAATTACTCTGCACTTGGGTCTCTACTTTCTTGGCAAAGTACTTTTAAAGTGAATTCATGCCAAGTGGGGCTCAAGCCAAGCATTCTCCCCTTCACAGCTCACCTTTCCTTAGTTAAAATGCGGAAGTCATGACAGCACCCTCATTTCCACGGCTTGTGGTGTGTGGATCACAAGGACAACCAGCAATTATTCCGTGGGGAGGGCAAGTTAATGCCAAAAGCAGGAGGGAGGGGGTCAAGACCACCTGTTAGGTTCAGCTGTGAGTGACGGCAGAGCCCTCGTTTTCTAATATTAACACTGAGCCCCACTTAGTCATTTGCTTATAATGCACATGAGGCGACAGTTCTCTGCTCCAACGCCATCGCAGCTGGTCCTTCAATACAAACACATCCTTAGCACTGATGAAGCTGGAGAGATAGGCAGACCTGGCCACCCACTCCTGACTCATGAGTTCATGACCACTCGCAGGAACAGAGCAAGGGCACTGTAAGAGGAGCCACTTGGGGAATCGGATCTGAAGTGCTCAGGTAGAGAGAGGATAAAGAGGAGATCAGGGATCGAAACAAATTTCAGTAAATCATGCATAATGCGTGCAAGTGCTGGAAATAAATTGGTGTCACAAGAACCTGTCCTGTTTCCGTACTGTAGCAAGTTAATGGTGTGGGTATACATAAAATTTATGCACACTCATGAGTAAAGCTTGTTACAAAAACAACATTAACATGGCAATCCCCCCAACAATAGGGGTGGTTTAACATGGCCATCCACAGGGTCATTTTAATGTTTCCTAAATCTAGGATATTTCTGTTTTCATTCCTAAGTAACCTTTACTGTGTTTTGGCAATGATCTTGCTACCTCTCTATAGACTAAATGAGGTCTGTGAAAAGCAAAGTGGGTCCTCCCCAAGGACCTTCCTGCCAACACCTGTACAAATCTCGAATCGTGTTGGAATCATAGAAAACATGAAAAATGCAAGCAGTGCAAAACAAGCTAAGCAGCTAGCAGGTGCTACCTTTGCACCAGCGTGTGTGTATACAGGACGTTCCCCATGCTAACACATTCTGATTGTGTGTGGACTGTATTAGTTAGGACACATTTTCCTGCTGAGCATGCGAAGAAATGGGGCCAAATAATCATTACTTGGAAGTAACAAATGCCTCTTCGATCAAGTTATTTTATCCTTAGTGTGGCATTCCTTCTTCCAGATGTACAGAGGAACAGGTAATTCGTTCTGGCACAGTAGAAAAATGTGAAAATAAAAGAAGTGATTTTGCATTTTCTCTGTACTGGAATATTAGGTCTGTTTCTCAGGTAATCAACTTTCCTGGGAGTGAAGTGTTCTGTTTTCCGGAGAGGGTAAACTGTTCCGTAGGCAGATGTCGAGCAGAAGCCCTTTCCTAAGTGGGCTCTTTGCAGAAGTGGTTTGCTTCACATTAAGGTAGAGTCAGAGCTCCAAGCGGCCCATGGGACAGAAAATAACCAGCGCAATTTCTCATGTTTTTGTCTGTGCCGAGCACACAAGAACGTGACTGTCAATGGAAGCTACCATCTTACTCTCTTATTGAAACAGAACAGGTTTGAATGCCAGGGTTCCCACAGTTTCCTCACTATCAGATTTAATGGATGGTTAGAAATGAGAACTCTAGTAACACATCCAGGGGCAGTGTTACCGTATTTCTGCTCACACACTGACTTTATATTTCTGCAACCCATGGTCTTTCCTACAAAAGGAGCTATCACATACCCTGACTATTTCTCTGCAGGCTCAGTAAGACTAGGGGGAGAGAAAGAAGTCTACTTCTCTGGGAATTTCCACAAAGCATGGTTATAAACCTTGAGATCACAGATCACAGAGGCAGCCATGGAGATTCGAAACAGACCAGGGACTGACAAAAACCTGCTCTACAATTTGATATAATCCACCTCCAGTCACAGTGGAACACCTGCACTGCCCTTGGTACAAAGAGGGGAAGCAATAAATAGCCAGAAGTCACCGTAGGGGTAGCAATAATGTTAGGTGTATCATCATTATTACTTCAGATTAGAGATGTAAGAACTATCGGTAAAACCCGATTTCTTGCTTTGCTCATGTGGGTATTACTGAGGTAAAACTGCCTTTTTTGATAAACATACTAGGAAAAAAATAACTCACTTCTATGGATCCGCACTAAGAAACAAATCTCACATATGTGAGTGAGCAGCCTTCCCACTGACTTGCAGATCAACCAAATTCCCATCTTTCCTGCCAACAGTTTAATAAAAATTTTTATGATTACGTTGAAATATCTTGTAAATCCATTTCCACTTTGTTGGTACCATAAACAGGAGAGGAGGGGAAAGGCTAATGTCTCTGATTTTTAGCTCCACTGTAATTTTGCAGGCTTTTACCAAGCAATCAAGCTTTTGTGTGTGTGTTGCCATGTGTTTTAAGCCACATATTCCTGAACATAAAAGACTGACAATGGCAACTTTATCTATTTGGTGGTTTCAAGTAACTGGGAATAGAAGGCAGGGTGAAGAGCAAGGAGCAGGGTTCACTTTAAGAGTCAGTGCACAAACTTCCAACTTTCTCCTACCTGAGTCTTTGCCGCCAGAGGCTGGATGGGAAGAGCCAGAGGCAACCTTGTTAAAACCCTTGAGGCTGGGTTGGGGATAAAATGCCAAAGCCTGTGACCTCCTGCTAGAGGGATGGGTCCCAGGTAGGTTGACCTCTGCATTAATTTTTCTGACCCCCTCGCCTTAACCCAAATAGTTTGATACATATACCAACTTCCAAAGTCATGGCTCCTTTTATACAATAAGACACGGGAAAGCCCCCAACTTGTTCAGGTGAGCAGAATGAAATTCTGCCTCCATCACTGTATCTGATTCACAGCTCTGCTCAGTTACCTGATAAACTGTGAGCAGTTATCCTCGACAAGCTTCAGTTTCTCTTGTAACCCAGAAACCCAGTAATGTGCAAATTCACCTCATGGGATTGTTTTGAGCAGTGATTATAAATACATGCGTGTGAGTGTGTGTGTATTTAAAGCACTTTAGCTTTATCAGGTGCTCTAGCAACATTTAAAGAAAGTCAGAATTACTGAATAAGCCTGCAACTGTAATAGCCTGCTCCCCATACGAGGCTGCCAGTATTAAGCAGCAGTACTCAGAGCTGTTCTTCCCAGGGCCCTAGCCTGGGGCTCTGCCACTGACTTGCTCTGTATAGCTTCTACTTTGGATCCCCCCTGCCTCAGCCTGCATCCTTAAAACAATCAAAAGTGATGAACTCCCGTGCAAGGCTAAGAAGGGGAAAAACAAACAAACAAACAAAAAAAACCCAAGGGATTGAAAAAACAAATAAGAGGCAGAATCCATCCCTCGAATGCATACTTGTTATTTCTATTCATATAAATGCAAACTCAGCCCAAGAGTAAAATCGCACAGAATTCTCTGATTTAAGGCATGTGCCTAGTAAGTCACAGACATTTTTCTGGTTTTAGCCAACCAATGGAAGAACAGGAGATTTTAGGGAGTGCCTATAACTTCGCCCTGAACTACGTGTATGAGGCTTCAATAATTTAAATTGATGGGATTATCTATGGACAACGGCAGGGAGGGTTTAGCCATAAACCTTCCAAGTAACCGTGACTTCCTGAGCCCCTCTTCTGACAAATATTTCTAAACTGTTTTCTTTGACTCATTGCCAATAACATGGATGGACACTTTCAATTCTCTTTCTTTCTTGGTCATAGCTTCAGAACCCTAACACAGCTTGATTCCCTTCAGATATTGGTGGCTGAAATCAAGGGCCAAGCCCCAGAAAAGGTTCACAGAGGGGACTTACGTAGGACCAAATCAGATCCTCTGATTCAGTGTGTGCCTCTGAGATGTGTGCTAAGTGTCCGAGGTACCGATGATGCTGCAGCCAAGATGGTAAAACAGAGCCAACACCGCACGTGCTGTCCTGAAAAGCCTTGCTGCATCCTAATGCCCATCGTGCCGCAGCACTTCATGCTCAGGCACCACTGTCCTGGCGCCATGCATTTTAATTGCTCGCACTGCAATTAAAATTTAGGATTTGAAAGAAAATGTTGTATTCCTTGTGTTTCCAGGTCATTGTCTAGTATCTCTGCTTTCTCTGACAGAAACATTTGAAAACCCAAGTTGTAATCTGGATGGAGTCTTAAGGACTGTGTTTGAGCACCTTCCACTTAGAAAGAAATACATCACCATCAATGAGAAAGTGGTGGTGGGGGTTACAAAAGGTATACCAACCACTTCAAGTTGCCGCACAACCCTGAGGGGCGCCATTCACTCTGATGACAATGTGGACAGTGTCCCATGGAGGTGTGCAGTGAAGAAATCCTACAAGATCACAGATACCCTGAGGGAAATCTTCCTGAAGGAAAACTGATTTCAAAAATTACAAATGTCCATCTAGGAGACATGAGCTCCCGTCCTGCTCTCTGGGTCTTGACTTCTCTCATTTCCAACAAGGTTATGTGAGATCATCCCCAGTATTAATACCAGCTTTTAGACTCTATAATTATGAGTTAAGGTCAATTCATAAACATCAAGTAATAGGACTGATGCAAATGTGTCCCTCTTTCAAGCAGTGTTCTCATGCTGGTGAAAACTGGATGAAATGCCAGTTACCCCTGTTTGTTTGCCTTTGGTAACTGGTTAAATCCCTGGACGGCCTGACCAGTTTAGTTTCTCCCACAACTAATGAAAATACTGCATAAATATGAAAGACAGATGAGAATCATAAAGAAAAGTTTCATTGAAGTAATATAGGCAGTATTTCAAAACTGATTTTAGGAGGTTTATTCCCCCCAAGCTGGAAGTATTTTGAGCTAAATAACAAAGTCTGCTTTAAATCAAACCAAAACAAAGCAACATCCTTGATTTGAGGGAGTGAGATAGATACAGACACACACACACATATATACACACCGACATATACACAAACATATATATATACACACACATGTATATACACACATATACAAACCCATATATACATACACAAACATATGCATATACACACACATATATATATACTCACACACGTAAATATATATATTTTAAACTATATTCTTTCCCCTGTTTTTTCAAACTAATGTTTGCATACCACCAGCCAAATTCTTTACTGAGCTTTACATTCTGTCATTTGATCATAAAAGTAATATATACTGAAGGTACCTTTTCTGTAAAATTCCCCAGGCCTCTATCTACTCCCCTGGCCCAAGACTCTCATACCGTGTTATGCCACAGCTCCCTAGTCAGGAATCCCTTGCATCCACACTGGCCTGCTGAAATGTGAGCTGCGCTTGGCTTCCTGCTGGGAAACACCAGGTTTATTGCATTCAGACTGACTTAGTGCCCACTTTAAAAGACTATAATCCAAGTGGCACTATGATTGCTTATAAACCATGAGCTTTTGTTTCAGAAATATAAACAGAAGGGTGATTCTTAAAATTGTGCAAGTCATCCCAATTCCAAACATTTGGTTTTGGGCTGTCAGTCTAACTCAGGTTGGATACAGCTACCCAAGATTGAGCTCAGTTAGATAAGTGGAGTTTTGTAACAGAAGTTAGCAATCGTGATAGTCATTCAAACATAAGTTACAAAAAGGAAAATATACACACACATGATATTTTGTACCTGGGAACATCTAAGAGAGAAGACACAGGGCTCTGACCTAGTGAGTAACACACACCCTTTTCTGAAGGAGAATGGGCTAACGTTGTCTCAGTCACTCAGGCTTTCTATCCAAGGCTAAGCTTTGCCCTGAAGTCCTCCTGATATATCCATTTAAATATTCTCCAATACTGTTTATTGGTACAAGGAAGGAGATGTGTTTTTCCTAACTTTCTAACTACGTTCTCACCCATCCATTATTACACTACATTCTGAGTCCCATGAGGACCTATTTTTGTTCACCGTGGAACCCCAATGGCTAGTATATTCTATGACACACAGTAAATGCTCAGTAAATATTTGTTGGATTACTGAATGAAAGAGTTCATTTTTTTCTCTCATGAAACACACATTTATTGAGTACCTGCCCCAGGGCCTTCCTGGCCCATAACAGTACTCGATAAACATGGTAGTACACCTTCGATTCAAAGTCAGATTTTAGGAGAAGAAAACAGCTTAGATGGACTTGAATTCAGTTCGACCAGCCATACTTCTATCTCCCCCATGATGGCCAAGCGTAGGAGTAAACTGCATGACCCTGGCTATTTCCTGCAGTGCCTGTGTACTATTCAGCCAGCTAAGAGACTGCCTCCTACATGACCAGTACCTACACAATCCATTATCGGAAATTTCAAACTTTGGTAACATCCAATTGAGGCCCAAAAACTTATTTGTGTGTAAAAGTAGAAAAAAAAATAGAAATGAAGATTTATCATTTACTTCTTTTATAGAAAAATATCTCTTTTTATAGAACAAAAATTATCATTGTTCTTATGATCCTCCAAAGTGGTTTTTCCCCTTATGGCCTCTAGAGAGAGTTTTCTTTAAAAAAAACAAAACAAAACTGATCTTTTCCCTCCATGCTCAAAATTCCCACAAATGCCTTCAGTATAACATCCAGGTTCATGGTATGACTTACCAAAAGCTGGATGATCTAGCCACTGCTTATTCTGCAAGCTCAGGCCCCAGCACTAGTCCCCAAAATAACCACCAAACCCCCTAAAAAATTAATCTGTAATGCTTCAAGTTCCTAAATACACTTTTTTTCTCCCTCTTGTCCTCTCTGTATGAGAATGCCTCTCTCTCTTCAAACCACAAACTCGTACCCTACACACACACCAAGCTAACCTCTGTTCATCTTTTTAATTAGCTCAGGGATCATTCTCCCAAAAACACAAGCCCTCCCCTATCACATCCTCCCATAACCTGGGTTGGTGGCCCTCTTAAATACGCTTTGCACTGTCGTAACTCATTTGTCAGTTCACCCCTTCCCCAATAGTCTATAAGCTCTTGGAAGGCAGGCTTGAGTCTTAATGTCTATGGAACCCTAGCACCCAACCTAATGCTTATTATTATAATCAAACCTTAATGAAACTTTATGGAATAAATGAACAAATGTATCCACACCTTTTTTATTTGTTTATACCTCCTCCCCAAAGATTCTGCATGGATTTCTGATTGAGCTTATTAACTTAATGAATAAACCCTAACAATGCAACCAAGGACAAGCCGATAGCTTCCAAATGGATTGGTGGTGGACTGGTTTGGGTGGGCTTGCTGTGGATAAGATTCGACCTGTACACTGAGTAAATACATATGTCATCATGCATGCCCATCCCCTCCCCCCAAGGAGTTTTCTACTTCTTCAGTCTCCTTTTTGGGCATGTGTATTCTTATTGCCATTCTTAATGAGGGTACTGTAGGAAATGGGGTGACTTTGGTTGGAAATAGATCATTAGAAGATGTGGCAAATGATGTGACAAGTGTATGTGCCAATACCTGCATGGCCATGATGGACAAAGAGACCGAGAGACAGATTGAATATTGTTCATTGACAGCTGCCGAATGGCTCTTCCTAAACTACTAATTCACTCACATACTTGGGAACTGTTATCACTCTAGAAAATTATCACCTTGATTAGACGTACCCATAGGCAGGCTCCTACTTTGTAGGTGAGTACAGCTGACTTCTTGTATGAGTAGAAAGACAGTGAGATGCTCAGCCTATTTTATGCAGGTTAAACAAATACTATCATGTTACTAATGTCTCTGACTCAACCAGTTCAACAAAAGTGCATTGACAAAGTAACTTTGTGTCTCCAAATGCTGTGGGTGAGAACATACTCTAGAGAAAAATGTTCTGACCAAAGCAAATATTTTTTATTGGGTGACTATTACAATGCAAACTCAAAAATACAGATTCTTGCAGTTCATTGTCAGTATAATTTTAGTAATTTAGTATATATACTAATTAATGTGTATGTATATGTAGTATATATAACTTAGTGTAATTGTATACTTTTAGTTAAAGAAGTGTCCTAATGGAATGTTTTCTCTATCTTCTCCCGAGTACATTTATAAAACATTTTACTCCCTGCTACCTTAATGCTAATATTCTGCTTTGTCAACTTTCAGTTACTTAAGATCTAGAAGTCGTTAAGTGGGTGAATGCAGGGTCACTTCTGTCCAAATCCTCAGTTCTCAGTTATCTGAGAGAGAAATTAGCTGTCTAGCCTATTTGCACAAGTCATATTAAAATTTCCATTGGGGAAAAACCCTCATAATTTCTAAACTGAGCACTTTTAAATTGCATCTATAGATCTTCCCTGCATGAACAACTATCTGGCTTCTTATCTAGCGATGCTTGCTGCAATGCCTCCTCTGAAAATTAAGCAACTGTACAATCAATTAAATTTTTTAAAAGGCAGTATGACGGCACTCTCCTTGGATGCCACACTGCCTCTGATTTGTTTGAGGACTATGAGCTTGACTAAGAATGATAGCAAACACTTGATAACATTGTAAAGGAGATGTAAATCAACTCAGAGGAGCAACAGAGCATAGCCTGGTTGGCATCAGGGAAACCTGTCTCTTCCCTAGATGTATTCAGTTCAATGGCAGAAAGGTTGCTACAATTATTTTGGTAGCCCTTTCATTCCTTTCTCCAAAATTTGCCACAATCAAAATGCAAATGCAAAATAAGTGCTGTGATTTGTTCACTGTTAGCAAAGTTGTCACTGCTGGCTGAAATCTCTGTGTGTACCTTGTACCAATTAGGCAAAAAGATCAATGAGAATGAAAGAGACCTTTAGTTCCGTTATTATCTGACTGCTTATTATTCTGAACCATTAAACTGAGAACCTCCAATTTCCATACTTTCCCACAAACTTTGTGAGTGAATAAGGAAGTTATCTTGAAAGTAGCTAATATAAGCTTAGGGTTTTGCTTTGTGTTCTGTATTCTCTTGATGTACTGTTTCTTTTTGAGAGGCAACTTGTAATTAGATTGCCTAAATTTTCAACAGCTAATATTTTAACAAAGATACTACCTTTCCTGAAGCAGACCATTTTATCCTCCTTTAAAATCAATCACAGCTATGAACATTCACTGATATTGGAAAATACAATGTATTACACAATTTAAGTAGTTTACATTTCACCTCTAAAATAATTTTTAAATTAAGATTAATTTTGATTTGGGGTATACATGTTTTCATATATAGGGCTTTTTGTGTGTGTTTTGCATTGTCAAAATTCACAGAAAACTCAAAAACATCAGATAAATTAGCTAAAGGAATGAGGTTAGAACCTACCACTTCTGATTCATCCTTTTAAAGAAAGCCTACTTGGAATTGAGTATCTCCCTGGAAGTGTTGACATCTGTTTGGTGAGAGGCTCCTACGAAAGAGTAGATAATCTCTACTGCTTATTGAATAGACTCTACATCTCCTAAGGATACCACATAAGCCCTCTGAATTGGAAAACTTGGCTGAAGAAAAATCAAAAAGAAGATAACAGACAATTGCATCAAAAACAATATTAAATGGTCACTTAGTAGAAACTTTGTGTGCATTATCTCTTGAATCTTCACAATAACCTATGAGCAGGATATCCCATTTTACAACTGAGGATACAAGGTAACTTGGACAAAGTCCTACAGGTAACAAATTCTGGAGCAAGATCTAGACCCAAGTAAGGTGGCCCCAGGGCCTCCACTGAGAAGCAGTGTGTGACATTGTCTAAAAATGAAACACTATCTTTTTCCAGAAGAGATGGTGGAAACATATATATGGTGGACACTTATTGGAGAGTTGGTGTCTAATTCTTGTACAGAACCAACATCTTCTGTACCTGGATGGAAGACACTTATTTCCAGAGTTCCATGTTTTTAAACACTAATGAGTATTAAGTTCTCACTAATATTTACATGAGAAGAACCCAGACCTCCTCTGAATTAAAGGAATCCCAGGGAAATAATTTGCTCCTTGAGAAATGTATGGTAAATAGCAGACAGCTTTTCTTCTAAAATGCCTAGCATCTGTAAACAATACATTGAAAAGCAAGATGAGAGAGACCTGGGGTGGATTTTATGATGATGTAATGTACCCTCAGTAATGTCAGAATGTTCTCTGCTTCACCAAATAGTGAGCAGATGGGACCAAAGCCTTTGTTTAGACAGCACATGAAGGAAGCCAAAAAGCACCCCCCCCCGCCACACACACACACGTATTTCACTTTCTTTTACCTCCTAATGCCTCAAAATTTAGCTTTTTCTCTCCCATCTCAGGTGACACTTTGTTGTTGTTGGGGGTTTTTTTGAGTTTTTTGTTTTGTGTTTTTAACATGATAGCTAATAATACTTGGGATAAAATCACAAAAGATTACTACTCAGTAAAATGTAAGGAACAGTTTTGTTCAGACCAATTCCAGAAACACATTGGCACAACGTAGTGGGATGCTGTGTAAGAGAACTACCAGGCTGGTCCTCTAGTCTGCCATCACCTGTCAAGGCCATTTGGTTCTTCCTTTAGCTTATTCTTCATCTCTTTTAATTCCCTCATTTTGTTTCCAGCCTTGGTACCACCAATAGGCAAACAAAAACCAAAGCTCTCCCTTCTATGTGTGTACTCCTTGTTCACGTATTTGATTGATATTTAGCTATTTCCACATCAGGTTGAACCGCAGCCCCCCACACCCACGCCCACCCCCACCCCAGGTGCACATCCTCCTGAGGCTCCTTATCCCGTCCCTAGTACGGCTGCTTCCTTGCTCCACATAGACTTGATCCACTGATGAGCATCCTCTCTGGCACCGAATAGGAACTCAAACGACCTTTGTCAAGGAAGTGGGTGAAGGCACTCGCAATTTCTAATGGGAGAGTTTTCTGGGCCGTGCATGGGGAACACTGGCAGTGTGCATCATGGTGGAGAACTCAAGCTTTGGGGTAGGGTGGTCTTCATTCTTCATCCCTGCTCTACCACATACGGCCTTGGGCAAGTCATTCAACTAAACACTTGGCTTCCCCATCTCTAAAGCTGGGACCATTAGCAGGTTCCAGGCTCAGCTTTGTGCCTGACACCAAGCAAATACCCAATAGTCACATTTTTTAAAACATTTATTCTCTCTCTGGTAAGCAGTTAATGTAATGCACACTCATAGTGTGGAGATTTTAATATAAATCATTGAATTCCCTAGATTCTAGGTGAATTTTAGCATAGCATTAGAGTTCTGGGGAAGAGTAAGCACCGTTTTGGTTTTTTTTCCCTTTTTTCCTGAGGTGAAAGTGTTCAATCTAATTTAGAATAATTATAAACAGCCACCAGAAGGGAAGTTCAGCTGCTGAAAAGCTACGTAGTTGTTTTATTTTGCTCAGGTGGAAGAGGGCATTCATTATGGGACAGTGTTGGCTCTCCAGCGGGGAATGTAATGCCGATGACAGTCTGTCAGGTTTGAACAGCATCCCCTCATCTTAGATGGCTCTCGAGGTAAATTATTAATAGGGTCCCATCAGCTTGTCCTTGAGTCCAGAGTGGTAAAATTTGAGGAAAACAAGCTATGACCACTGGGGACAATTTGCATCTGATCATTTGTCTACAGCCCACCGAGCTTCCAGGCAGCTTGGAAAATTACCTAAACACCCTGAAATCTGATCAGGAACACAGTCCCACTCAGGTGTCTGACCTAGCGGCCGTCGTGCCTGTCTGGGGACCAGCACTGCCAACTGCCTTTCCATCTTCCGCACTTGCTGCCTCAGTGAGCAATCATTGCTGCTGACAAGACTCTGATGGTCTCAACACAGAGGTGGGAGCAAAGTGGAAGTGACTGAAAACTTCTCCTGCTGCTGCCTGGCTCAGATTGACCCCAACATCGTTCAGAAATGGGCAGTTCATGCAAGATGCAGATGCTGGTGGTGTTAGAGCTGCCAAGGCCGACGGAGTTCCTGTTTTTTCAGCTGGTCTCCACCACGCGGTGACTGGACGTTGTAGGCAAGCAAAAATCGCTGCGGGCATCCGTCAAAACAAGCTCCCTGCAGCTGATTATCCCCCGAGTGTGCCTCTCCTCTGCCCTTTCCAATCTTTCAACCTTCATCCTCTCTCTGCCTTTCCCACTCCAGGACTGGATTTATCCCACAGGTGATTACAGCTAATGGCTGTACAATTTTTGTACACTTTCATCCAAGACATATTTATATAAACCTCCCCATTACTGAAACATGTGCACAATTTAGAAAGGGTGCACCGACTGGAGGTTCCCTCATACGGCAGGTGTTTATTGCAACCCCACCCCGTGTTAGGTTGTCATGGATCACACTGAGACCCTTTTTTTTTTTTTTTGCAAGTTTCTGATAGTTCTCATTGAAAAATCTAAGTCCTGCTCCTAGAATGACTTGCACCTAAAAGAATGCAGTTTTCAGTGTGCATCCCTCTGACAGATATTCAGTAGAGACAGCAACCTAGTGACAGCAATTTTTCTTTTTCTTTTTCTTTTTTTTAGGTTAATGGGAAAAGCTGACAAGTTAAAATACAAAACAAAAACAAAAATAAAAACAAAACCCTTCCATTCGGATCCACTCCCTGGGTTCCTCCAGAAATCTTAAAAAGGTTGAATGAGAATGATTTCATTCAGATGTGTTCAAGCACAACTTCCACCCGCGCCAAACTTTTATTAATTTTTGAGGCCTCTCAGTTCTCCAGGGAGTGTTTTCCTTTAAATACGTCTGGTTGAACTACAAAAAACTTACCTGTGATGACAGTAATTTCACATGGGTGGGGTTCAATTTAATACAAATTAGAGGGAAAAGCTAATTCGATTTCACGACTTAAAAAGTGAATCAAAAGTGAACCTTGTCAATATCGTCAGGGCCTTCCTTTCTCATTTCAAGATAGTTACTGAATCTAATAGTCAACAAAAAGTATTTGTCTTATCTAGAGCACGTTCCAGAAATGCAAACGATGTTGTATTTGCTCCCAGAAAACATAGATTAGTCACCCTCCAGCAGAATATGCTGACCAGAGAAAGCAAGAGAAATAAAAGACAGAGGAAAATGAGATGGTTGGCAAGGTCTCAGCTTCACTGAATAAACGAGGGAATTCCAAGTACTGTCCTACGTTCTCTCCCAAAGCCAAACCAGTCTGGCTGATTCCAAAGTGCTAAGTGACTCCTACAGGGCATTAAGAAGTCCTGGCTTCCAGCCATGTTTGCCAAATGGCTTCACTTTCACTGTGTTGCTGGGTGAGAGGAAAACCCCAGCGTATTTATGGGGCACCCACAAGTGTGATGATTTGTCAGTATAGTGACTGTGGAAATCAGAAGACTACAGTGCTCTGCAAGTTACTGCAAGGGAACGGCTTCTTACTTATTTTATTTGGTAATCCTGCAACTCTGAGGACAAAAATACAAGAATGATCTTCCTATTGCTGTCTGAAAATGAGGATTTGGCATTCAGAAAGATCACACAGCTGACAAGACACAGAACCAAAACTAGAGCTCCTGGCTTCTGATTTCACTTCTGTTGTTTTGTGCTTGTCAGGGAGGGTGGGGAGTGACTCCAGTCATGGACAACATTCAGAATATTCTGAGACCTGTGTCTCTACAGGCATAGAGATGTATCTTCTGAGTGCTGATACTTTTGGTAACTAAAACCCAGTGCTCTGAGAAGATCTGGTTTGTAAAGCCTTCAAGAAGGTAGTAGCTGGCCACCAGCAAGGGGCCAGTGGGAGCCACTGACCCAAGCTGGTCAGCACAGACCCTCTCTGACTTACAAGTTCCTTAGGCCTGGTGACCTTCCAGAACCCCCCCCCCCAACACTCGGCTGTCTTTCCTAGGATATTCCAGTCAAAGAATGGAGCACTTGATTCCCCTTGATACAGCACTCTACCCTCATGGTTAGGTAAAAGCAAGACTTTTTAACAGGTGACTGAATAATGGTGAATAGTGCAGGAATCTGACACTGACCATGAGAAAGTCTTTTAACCTGAGTTCCAATTTTCTTGTCTATGATTGGAGATAGATACTATTCCGTTCTTTGCAAATTTGCTGAGAAAGTTACAAAATGTTAATGGATTAATCTCTTAGAGTGTGCTATGGACCAGGCATTATTCTATGCCCTAGAGCAACCCTAACAGGTAAGGACTAGCATTATTCCATTTTGCAGATGAGAAAACTACAGCATTGAAGAAGTAAGTAACTTGGTTAAGAGCATACTGATAGTAAGCAGCAAAAATGAGAATTCGAACCCAGGCTCCCAACTTCACTATCTTAGTCTGCTTCCCAGTTATACTGATTTCTCACATATTCTGTGTGACTTAAAATGCAAAATAATGCTTGTGACTTGCGATAGCAGGATGTAAAATGCCTACTCTCCAGGAACTCATCACTAAATGCATCTTCCAGCAATTACAGGGTAACTGCTATGAAGGGTACAGAAGACATGTAGAACTTTGAAGAATTATAAAACAGATGATAAAAGCAATGTAGTAAAATAGTCAAAGTCAGTCTGGAAAGCTGAATTATCTGTATTCTGTAAAGATTAGTTAAGTACGAGAAAAATCTACCAGGCACTTTAGATGCACTGGCGTGTGCTGTATGTGGGTACAGACTCACTTTGAAAGCTGTTGTTATTAATTACTCATCTTTAGGTAATATCTCTGCCAACACACTGACTCACAGCGCCATCCAAGCTGTTGTAGAAAATACAGAACGATCCATGGTGTTGCCTTGTGAATTAATGACACAAATTATATTTAACTAAGTACTGTGATAGCATGTGACAATTGGAAAGGGTGTGTTTTAAACAAGACATCGTTCTGCTCAAAACACAAAAGGTATCTGTAACAGCAGTACTAAGTCTACACAAATGTTAGCATCTTATGTGGAACAAAATATTTTCTAAAATAATGTGGTATCTCTGATGTTTCAGAGCTGGCAGAAAGCTCAAAACACTGAGATCTCTTCTGAAAATAATCTATCTCTGTGGCAATTTTATAAGCATTTAAAAACATTTTAGGCAAATTTAAAATACGGTTTTAAAAAACCCTTCTTGGTGGGACTATTAGGGAACACAAGAAATTCCATAAGCATCCTTGACAACTATGTTCCAAGAATCTAACTGCAACAACAACCATGATAACCCACTGGTCTTTGCTACACAATATGAGGAATGCCTGGTTTTCCTTCCTCCCACACCCTAAAGGAAAAACAGTCCATGAAATCATTTAATCATTTAGCATCAACTGATTCAATTTTTTTTTAACCATGGATCTAACAAAAATAACTAGGGGATGCTCAGTGAAAATTATTCTCTCCTGTAAGACATTCCTACACCCACCCTCCTCTCGCCTTCATCCCCTACCCTGTTCACTAACTTCTGGATCTGATTTGGGATCTCATGCCAAAGCATAAATATTAGCATACTGGGGGTGGCATGGGGGAGGTAATTTATATAAACAAGAGAGAAATGACCCTAGCATAGCTCTAGGAAGTTAACTGCCCCTTAAAGAGTCTAGTGAGCTAAGCCTTAATAACTTGTACTTCCTTGTTATTTTGAACCTTTCATTTCCTCTGGTTTGGTTTGGCCTATTTACTGAGCGGTGAGAAGGAATTGCTGTGGCATTTGGCACAAAGCTGCTAAGATGGACAAAACTTCAGTGTGATCACCATATGTTCATGGTGTTAATTTTCTCTCAGCCAAATGCTCCTTAGATCTCGTCTGCTGAATCTCTCAGGGTCTCCTAGATTCTCCTGAACCTTCTCCTTCCTTTCTCAATAATGCTCTAGTGGGGAGCATGCAGCTCTGTTTTCTTCTAGAAACGGCCACAGGAGGACTAATATTGCACTTCCATCTGGCAGCTGTCCTCACTGCCAGTGGTGGTTAGTTTCATAAAAATGAAGTGTCGTGTTCACAGGCAGGCCAAGTAATTATTGCAAATAGTAGATTTTTAACAACAGAAAAATGCATATAATGTTCAGAAACTTGTCATATGACTTACAGGACAATGTTTGCACGTCTGAAATGAATGTCATTCTTTCTTCCCTGAAGTTCTAGCTTTTATGAACATCATTTCTAGCAGACATCGAGAACATTGATATTACAAATCATGTAAATGGCTGAGTGAGAAGGGTTTTCACTGGTAGAGCTGGAATGTTCCAAGTCATTCTTTGCCAAAACCAAGAGTCACAGAGGGAATCCTAAGGAGAATGATACTGTATTTTTAATACCAATGGCAAAATCTACTTTCAGGAGTGCTGTTAGATAAATGCTGTAATCATTGACTGAACTCCTCCTACACACTGTGCCAAGTGCCACGTGGTCTGCAAGGCCCAGCATGGAAATGAACTTGTAAATAAATACCCTTCTGTGCCAGAGTCTGCAATAGAGATACAGAGCATAGAGCAAGGAAGACCCTATGGGGAGGATGGTGAGTTCAAACTGGTAGCATTTTGTTACTTAGGATCTGAAGGCCCCCTTGAATGCCACTATACATCTCCAGCAATTACCTGAGGGCTTGGTTAAGTTCCAGGAAATCAAATACAACACTTGGGGCTACACCCCTAAACATCTGAGTTTACACCCTCCTAAAATCTCTGAATCAACCCAGAACTGAAGCAAAGATGATTAAAAGCCAGAAGAGATGAAAACAGACAGGTATAGATACAATATGGCCCAGAGTAGGCTGGAGAACGTTTTACATATGCAATCTGGGGCAAGGTAAAGTTTGCCAGGGCTGAAAACATGGGAGATATTCAAAGACTTTTCACCAAGTGGTCCGTGACTGTTAATATCAGTGTTCCTGGCTCTCTTTAAAAATAAATGCTCCAATTAATTTGTTTAATGATAATGCCAGCCTCAATATGAAAGTTACTGGGGATTAGGATATCCATTGAGCAGTACTCACTGAAGACCATGCAGAACAAAAGTCAGCGAAATCTGACCTAGCTTCCTCCCCTTGTATCAGGACTCAATCATTTAAATGTTCAGGGTGTGTTCAATGTCACAGATACCTGCAAAGTATAGAGATTCCACGAGATGCAAATAAGTACAAGCACATACCCTAAGTGTCTGGGTTTTAGTGGAATATCATCTTGCCAAAAACTCATTCATACTGAAAAAAGCACAGTGCATGGTATACAGTAGGCACCGAGCAGAGCTTGTTGTGTGGATCCATTAATGCATGAAGAGTTTCCTCTTCTGTACACATGAGAGTTTTTATTTCCTCTTCCAGATTCTTTCACTGACTTGGGGTTCACACTGAGTCACACCAGCTCATGTGAATTCTGCTTTCTTCAATGTCATCTCAATTTGGAGGCAATGCCAATGTAATTCTAAGGTTGTCATTAAATCTACAAAAATCCAATGACTCATGAACGTTTCCTCTCTGGGGCTCTGCGCCAGGAGTACGCTAGCGCAGCAATCAGTCACTCTTACTCCTCAGGACTCTAGTTAGTTCTGCTCAGCCATGTGACTCACCGTCTCGCCTTGTGTTCCAGGTGTTGCATCACTCCTTGACAACTCCAGGCGTGCGATTTACAAGCTTAAAACATTTACACAATTTTTTTTAAATTCTTAAATTCTTAAGAATTAAATTTTAATTCTTATGCCAATATTCTCTAAGATCTGTGTGGGCAATTGTTTAAAAAATTGCATGTTGGCAGAGATGATGTACTTTTGATTTCTGAAAGTGAACAGGGCAAGTCAGGACTTAAATTCATAAATAAATTTCCATGTTTTTCTCTGTAGGATATAAATACTCTAAAACGCTGCCT
Organism: Camelus dromedarius; assembly: GCF_036321535.1. Taxonomy (NCBI): domain Eukaryota; kingdom Metazoa; phylum Chordata; class Mammalia; order Artiodactyla; family Camelidae; genus Camelus; species Camelus dromedarius. The sequence goes on along the minus strand of NC_087439.1, from coordinate 61,383,599 downwards.
GGAAATTCAAATCTGAGCAGGAAATTCAACCCAATCCAGTGGATCAAAGTACCATTCTGAGAGCACTGAAGAAGCCTTGATTTTTTTTTTAGTAGGCATAGGCAGTTAAGGGCAGACCAAAAAAGCTTCAGTCAAATCCAACCAAGTTGTTCACAGGGACAATGTGTCAAGTGACCACCACAATAACCTGCTTAAGGTGGGCAACTTTCTGACCTTCTGCGTTTAGGACAGACCAGACCTTTATCCCTCCAGAGATTCTTTTTTAAAGCGCTAATAACAGCATTAGTAATTAGTATACAGCTTGAAATTCTTTTCAAATCCACTGGGAAACTCTATGCCCAATTTTACCCTTCCTGCTCTTACATCGTTTACAAGGTGACTCGAGGGGCGGTGTTTTAGTTTCCTGTTGCTTCTGTAACAAGTTATCATAAGTTTACTGGCTTAAAACAACTCAAATACTGGTCTAGAGTCTGAAGTCTAAACTCAAGGTGTGGGCTGGGCTGCTGCCTTCTTCCTGGAGGTGTCAGGGGCAGACCTGTTTGCTTGCATTTCCCAGCTGCTGGAAGCCACCAGCCTGACCTGGCTTGTGGTCACCTTCTCCCATCACTTCAATCTTCTGCTTCCTTCACTGTATGTACTTCTACTGACTCCTACCCTCTTGCTTGCCTCTACAAGAATCCTTGCGATCACACTCGGCCCACGTGGATAATTCACACTCATCTCCCCATCTCAAAATCCTCGACTGAATCACATTTGTAAACTCTCTTTGACCATGCAAGGTCACACAGTCACAGGCTCCAGGGATCAGGATGTGAACATATCAAGGAGGCCATCATGCAGCCTCCCACAGTGGGTAGAGCAAAAAGGACACAAAAATAGCAGCCCCACGTATTCAGGACCTTATTTCCTCCTCTAAAGCGTCAGAGAATCACAGATGAAAAGAAGCAATTAGGACATAATTCTGCTTCTGCAAACAAGCGGTATTAATAAATTGGCCTAGCTATATATGAATGCTATAAAGAATTGGAGGGGAAAGGTGTAGCTCAGTGGTAGAGTGCATGCTCAGCATGCACAAGGTCCTGGGTTCAATCCCCAGTACCTCTGGTAAAAAATAAATAAATAAATAAATAAAAAAAAAATAAACCTTTTCCAGAATGTCATTTGGTTGGAATCGTACGGTTTGTAGCCTCTTTTTTGTGGCTACAGTCTGTGGCTTCTTTCACTTACTAATATGCCTTTTAAGTTTCTTCTGTGTCTTTCATGGCTTGATAGACCTTTTTTATTTATTTTTTTTCTGGAAAAGGCACAGCTACAGAAACAATAAAAAGATCGTGGTTTCCAGGGGCGTGGGAGAGGGAGGGAGTAATTAATAGATGGAGCACATGGGATTTTCAGGGCAATGAAATTATTCTGTATGATACCATAGTGGTGGCTACATGTCATTATGCATTTGTCAAAACCCATAGAATGTACAACATCAAGAGTGAACCCTAATGTAAACTATGGACTTCGGTGGATAACAATGTGCCCGTGTTGGTTCATCGATTGTACCAGATATGCCACACTGATGAGGGGTGTTGAGGGTAGGGGAGTATATATGTGTGGGTGGGGAGAGCTATGTGTGAACTCTTGGTATTTTCTGCTCAATTCTGTTGTGAACCTGAAACTACTCTAAAAGAATAAATTCTATTAAAAAGAAAAAAAGAAAAGAAACCTAATTACCCACCCCACACACACACACAAAAGAACTGGGAACTATGTTGAAGTATAGGTACATTTCTTGGATCTTCCTTCTTGATTCTTAAACATAACATTCTTGATGCCCCTTTTACAGCCTTACCCAGATGCCTCTGCTAAGTCTCAGAGGAAAACACTGACTGGATCAGAGACTTGACTTTCGAACATCTTTCACAATCACTTGCAACTTGTCTGATGCCAAGAAGAGACAAACTCCAATATGCAAATATTTTTAAAGCGCCTAACTCAGGGTTTAGAACTAAGTTGGCTCAGAAATCTGCATGTAAAAATGCAACTGCTGCACAAATTTCTCTTTACTGCTCAAATGCTCTGAGAAGTACAATTCCTAGGGCCGTGCTGTGCCATTTGGAATGAAAATGAGCACCAGAGGGAAACATGGGTGCATCTAAAGGTCAGTGGAATCTCAACCAGATGTTCTGCTCCCCCGCCACAGACTTGGCAGTAGGAGTGGTTTATAAATTCCACTTGGGGAAAATAAATGTAAACATTTTTAATAACATGTTTCCATTTCAACCTTGGCTCTTCTTTAAAGTTCACAATAGTCTCATATTCATTTTTCTTCTAATGTAGTCAACCACCATTTATGACCACAAATAAAATATTTTTAAATTTCTAAAACCAATCACTCCCCCTTCCACATATCCTCGCCATCCCCTCTTCCCTGAAACTGCTTCTCTTTCTGCCCATCTCAGTGAATGGCATTACCCATCTCACTCAATCCAGAAACCAGAGGGGAGCTACAGGTTTCTACCCTTGTCTCATCCCCTACATCCAATGTCATTACATCCTACAATGTAGTCAGTGAAAATGTTCCTGTCCACATTCAAAGGCATGCCTGGTTCCAGACCCTGGTCTCTCACCTGGACAATCACACTGGTTTTGTAACTCACATCCTGGCCTCTCACCTTGCACATTTCTGTTTGGTCCTCCAAGCTCTGGATAGAGTGAGCTTTCAGAACATTAATATTCCATCACTTCCCATCTTAGAGTTAGAATCCAAACATTTAATTTTGGTACAAAAGGCCTTTCATCATCTTCCACCAGCCCTCCCTCTAGCATGTATGACCCTATTCCTGAACCCTGTAATTCAGCTATGAAACCTCTTTGTTCAGCAATGCAACAAAAATTAGCAAGACAGCTCCTCATATTTAAGACTTTACAGTCTCTTAGAAGGAATGAAGCTATTGAACTATGTTCTATATAGTTGATAATAATCATGTCTGTGCAGTAGAAAATCCAATAGGTGGCTCTTCCATATCCGTGGTTCCACATCTGTGGATTCAACCAACCATGGATCGTGTAATACTGTAGTATTTATTACTGAAAAAATCTACATATAAGTGGACCCAAGCAGTTCAAACATGTGTTGTTCAGGGGCCAGATGTATCGTTAGATAGTGTCATAAGGGAGGAACAAAGTGCTTTATGGTTCAAAAGTTAAAGAGCATCTGGAGGAAGAATCAGTGTAATGTTCACTACATACTTCAAGTATACATTTGACAAATGGTTATAAGGAAAATAAAGGACGTTTAAGACTCAAAAGAACATTAGTCTGGGAAGGGAGGATATAGCTCAAGCGGTAGAGTACATGCTTAGCATTCACGAGGTCCTGGGTTCAAACCCCAATACCTCCTCCAAATGTAAATAAATAAACCCAATTACTCCCCCATAAAAAAAAGAAAAAAATTTAAAAAATAAATAGATAAAATGATACCAGTGTTTAAAAAAAAAAAAGAACATCAGTCTGATCTTTTAAAGTCCTGGATCAGATTTTATGAATCTTATTCCCATGTAAGGAACTGAGAAGCTGTAGTCAAGATCATATAAGGAGGATGCTAACTTAGTGGGCATTTTCAGTGCCTGGAGCAGCCTCAGACTCAAGCTAGGTAGGTGACCAGGGGAGGGAGGACAGTGAATGGTTTGACAGTGTTATTTGTAAAACATACAAACAAAAAGACTCTACAGCAAGAAGGAAGAGCTTTTTTTTTTTTTTTTGACGGATAGCCTTGTTGCTGGCAGTGTAATATTTCTAATTTCTATGATGACTGAGATTGACCATTTCCTTCCACTCTGTCAGTTCCCACTGATTTTTGCTGACATCTCTTTCTAACATAGACCCTGTGGTTCACTCATTCACCTTCTTTCTTGCTGACTCCAACTTTTGCTAAAACTGCAAATCAACATCAAGCAAAGTGGCCGCTCCCTCCTACAGGACCCTGGGCTGTGGGAGGCATCACACAAACGTTCAGAGGCAGACCACAGGAAGTGCCAGGCTTTCTCTCTCTGTCCGGTTTTCAGTGCTGCCCATTCAAACCCATGAGCTGGCTCTCTTTCCCTACCGGTGCTACTCCCCACTTATTCTCAGGAAATTACATCATTCCTTCACGGCCAAAAGAGACAATGTCATTTTAACTTTTTTCTTTGCCAACATCAAGAAACTTTTCTGTCCTAACTTTCTATCTTATCTTCACATCTCAGGAAAATGTTATTTTTTGTTAAAGTGCAGATTCTGGTTGAATAAATCTGGGGTCTGGGGTGGGGCCGGAAATTCCTCATTCCTCACAAGCTCCTGGGATGCTTTGCTGCTGCCCTGAGATCATGGCACTTTGATGAACAACTCCCAGAACTCATCCCTGCCAAAGCCCCTGGAACTTCCTCTTCTCCAGACCTGCCATCTTCCCTTCACTAGGGCCTCTTTCCTCTCAGCATATAGAGAAGCATGTCTCTTAATTGTTAAAAAAAATTTTTTTAAATTAAAAGAAAAAACAACACAGAAGTTCCTGAATTAATAAATTCCAGTACAATAAGTTCTCTCTCATCATTTAGCCCTACATTTCATCTTTGTTTCAAAATAAGTTCTCTTGTATGTGTAGTTTACATATTTCTGTCCACATATCACTTTTAAACCCAATGAAAGTCCAGCTTCATCTCCACAATGACACAGAAATGCCTTTGCCAAGGCCATGCAAAGGATACCAAATTCCATGGATAAGTTCAAAGCTTATCTTATGCAACATCCAGCAGCATTTGACTCCTTATTGAAACCCTCTTCTCCCCTAACTTCTGTCATATCATCTTACTGCCATCTCTATCATCACTCATTCACGGACTCATTCCCAGGGTACCATTCCTCTAACTCTCAGTGTAAACGGTAGTTCCTTGGAGTTCCACCAGTGATTATCTTCCCATTGTTTATTCTCTCTCTTCCTAAGAAGCCACTTTCATGTATTCAATCACCATCTATATCCTGAAGAGTTCTAAATTAACTGATGCTTCCAGTTCAACTATCTCCCCTTGAGATCTTGTCTTACCCTAAACATGCCACTTGTTATAAGCCAAGGACATTTAAAACTCAGTATGTCTAAAAAAAAAAACAAAACAAAACCAAAAAACAAAACCAGTATGTCTAGATGTGAACTCTAGACCTTCCATCTAAACTTGCCTTTCCTATGTTTCTTCTTTCCATGGAAGATACCAGCTGCTAGCCAGTACTTAAGCAGGAAACACAGGTATCATTTTATCTCCCTTTCTCTTCCGCATTACTTACAGGCATATTCTATCACCTCTACTCCCTTTAATATCACTCCAGTTTATCCCCTCTTCTCCATCCCCCCTACCACTGGTTCAATACGGACTTTCCCCATTCCTTTTCTGGAATGGTTACTGCTTTTGCCTCCACCAGGCTGGGTACCTTCCAACCCCACACCCTACACAGCAGCAGGAGCAATCTGGCTAAATCAAAATATGGTTATACCAACTCTACCATTTAAAAGTCCTCCAGCATCCCTGCAGTGCTAAACAGTCAAGTCCATTCTACTCAGTACGGCTTACAAGGGCTTCCAGAACCTGGCCAATGCCCTTCCTTCTCTTCCAGCTTCAGCTCCCTAGTCTTCTCCTGGGACCCTAAACTCTAGTGGTATAGAATCCCTTCCATTTTCCCAATGAGCCATAACCCCTTCTTGGCTTAAACTACTAACTTCTCCACTTCCTACTACCATCTTGATCCTTTATCAGAACTATTCCTGTTCACCCCACATGATCCACTCAGTCTTCACATCTTCCATGAAGACTTCTTCTTCCTCAGTTTTAATGAGGTTCCCTTGTACATTCTCCTATAAAATCCCCTCTCTAACTTTGTACTTGCCTCACTTCTGCTGGACGATAAGCCTCTTGGGACCTGGGGATATGTCTTGTTATGACTGTATCTGCAGGGATTTGCACAGCCTCTGGCACATAGGAAGGTTTCAATAAGTGCTTTTGAATAAATGAATGAAGTATCCTTAATAATTGACATCCTTCCATTGGCATTTCCTAGGAAGGCAGCAGATTCAGGGCCCTTTGGAGACAATGATGGGATTTGCACCTAAAATGGACCACCCTGATCTCTCTTCTCTCCACCCTCCCCACCTCTAAATTAAGAGAAAATCATTTGCCCTGGCAGGAATAAAATCAAGATTTCTAGACCCCCCGGGGGTGGTGGGGGCAGGCCCTAGCCTATAATTGTACTTTATTTATTTGCTTATCAGTGCATGAAACTATTTTCCTATTTTCAGAGAGCTCAGTAAGTTTGTCAGTAATATTTTTACCATATGAAGCCTCAATCATTTTCCTACCTGGAAATAAATGTTAGTGTCTAAAGTCCATTTACATTTATGATAAAAGGCCAGGGTCCCAGTGCAAGATCTAAATGATCATACAAAACATACCGGAGACAAAATAACACCTCTGAGTGTCTCAGCCCCTCAGCGATGCAGAGAGTTCCCTTTAAAGCTCACTTTTGGAGGCTGGTTATTCTGCAGCACTTCAAGCTTGGGCTAAACTGATTGTTTTTCTGGCTTAAATTGCATCACGGACCTCAAGGAGAAGAATAGGAGCATTTGGCAAATTTACAGCCTTTACACAAAATTAACTTGAGGGAATTCCCTTAATTTTGCTTCTTATATTTTTTTCTTCTTTTTTAAAGAACTGTCCCATTTCACAGGAATTCAGAACATGGAGTGTCACACACAGGATCTGCTTCAAGCTAAAGTTCTCAAAACAACAACATGATTTTGATGTAAATTCCTTATGGATTTGGGTACCACAGCCAAAGTATAGGAGAGAAGCTGGAATAACAGAGCTCAGATAATTTTATTTATTTTCAATTAACACTCTAATTCTGTCAGCAAAACTGGCACACTCTGATCTTGGACCAAGAATCCCTATTCGGAGGACTTCCAGTCAATACAAAATAATCTGGTGATTTCCAAAGTGGCTCTACTTCCCTTGTTTTCCAGTTTGACTCCTCAGTCTACAATTTCAACCACTCCCTTGTTAATATTTCCCATTCCTTTACTCCCATCATCTCATGCCTGACAAAACCCCAAAGCTGAGGAACAGCTAACACTGAATGCAGAGTGTACACCACCTACTAAGTATCCTCAGTACCTCATGTGTATTAAGTCACTTAATAATCCCAACTATCCTATCAGGTGTGCACTCTTCCTGTTCCCAGTTCCCAGATGAGGAAATGGAGACAGAGAGAGTAAGGGATTCGTCCAAGGTCACATGGCTATTCAATGATGGCCACCTGCCTGGGGCACACGTCCACAATATCGCCGAGCTCCAACGAGAAGATCACACGAGCCATCAGACGGGTACCACAGAAAACTGTAGTCAGCATCCTCACCTGGACCCTCAACCTGTTCAATGCTTTCACTATGTTTCCCCAAGCTGCTGTCTTCTTCACTGTCTCCAATGACTGCCTCCACCCTCTTTTTCCCTTATCTTTGTACCCCTCCTACTTTCCAGAGAAAACAGAAATGATCAGACAGAAACTCCTTCAGCCTCCTACTGCCTATTACAGTGGAAGAGGTTCCCCATTTCCCATCTAAGGACACAGAATCCCATGCCCTTTTGCTTTCTAAGAGACTCTGTTCTACCAAGTATCTCCCCAACCTCCCTTTTTATGTTCAACTTCCCTCTTCCTCCCCACCTCATTCTCTCCCACCAGCATTTAAACATACTTCTTTCTCTTATCTTAATATCCTCCCTCAACCCTGGCCTCATATAGCTACTGGCTGGGCTTTCTTTATGTCAATATTCCCTTACCACCCACCCTTCACAGCCTTCTGACTTTTGCCTTCACTACTCTGCAGAAAGTGTTCTTGTGAGTCATCAATAGACCTGTCTCAGCCCATATCCCATTTGCCACCTCAGCTGCATTTAACACTGCTGTCCCACTGCTCCCACCAGAAATGCTTCCTTTTCTTTGATTTTTCGGACGCCATGCACTGCTCATTTTTTTCTCCTCCCGCTTTGGAGACTTCCTTTTAGTCACCATTGTTGGCTCTCCCGTCTGCCATCCTAGGCCCTCTTTCTTCTTGCACTGCACCAAAAGCTTCTAGGGATGCCTTGTCACCTCCCCTGGCTCCAAATACCATTCATTTGCCAGGGACACCCACCTCTCTCTGCCCAGCTCAGTCAATTCCATTCTGCTACTCTTCTCCACTTAGATGACGCATGTGTGCGTAAATTCAAAGTTTCTAACATAACCTCATTCTCTTTCCCCCAAATCCTGCTCCCTCATCCGTGTCTTGTATCCTTACTTAAATCAGGAACTTGAGAAGCATCTTCTACTTTATTCCATACATTTGCTCTACCACCACATCATGTTGGTTGATCTTCTAAATATTGCTCACGTCCACTCATTTCTCTCCATTCCCATGGCACCATCCAAGTCTAGCCCACACTTTCCTTGGCCTGGACTAATGTAAGAATTGATGAAATTGGTCTAAATTCTGCAACAAGGTTTTCACTCTGTTTCAACTCATTATTTACATTGAAGCCAGTGTAATCTAGTTAAGAAGTAAACCTGGTGATATCATAGTTTCAAATGCTCTTTAGATGCAATCCAAAACCCAAAATGCAGTTTTTAAAAACACTAAGAACTGGCTCCTACTTATTTCATTACTTTTATCTTTGGTCCCCCCTTCCACCAGCTCTCTACTCTGCAGTATCTCAAATGCTTCCTTGGGAGCCAAGCTTTTATTGCACTTAGGAGATGGTCATATGCAGCTCCTTTGACCCCTCACCTATCACCTCCTCAAGCACCCTTCTCTGACTTCTAGACTAAATTAAATCCCCTTAGTATGTGGGCTATTTATTTATTACAGATTTTGTCCCGTTGTTATTTATATTCAATATCTACTTCTGCTATACCCATACCAGAAGGAAATATGCCTACCTAGTCAGCATTATATTTCTAGACTAGGCTCACTATACAGTTTGTGGACTATTTATTTTTACTAATTTTGTCATAATTTCTGTGTCACAGTTATTAGCTATCTACAGGCATTGTTAGATGAGCATTAAAGAAAATGTCACTTTGTTACTTAATTTATCCATGTCATGTCTAATAATACATTACCATGAAAATCACAGAAATGTCAGTAGGGCATCTTTGGTCATATGATCCACTAATGAAATAATCTGCCTATCACCTTTTTTTTCCCCAGTTGCAAGACATTTTGTGCCTTTGAACACAGAAAATGAAAACGGATAGTTTTCTGCTTCATCTCCATTATGAAACGTGTTGTGTGGATCATGTTGTGTGGTGATGCCAACTTTGTTGACAAACATATGTCCCACGCCCCTCTCTCCAAGAATGTAACTGCCATTCTAGTGTGTTCACTCAAGCGTTTTAAGGAAATGAAAATAGGTTTGCAATTTTTCATCAATGAAATAGGCAGTTTTAAAGATGATACTAAATTTGCTGTCAGAGGTAGAAAGTTTGTTGGTTCAAGAAATTCTGTTTTTTATATGAACATTAGATACAGCTGAGTAATACAATCTTTTCTAACCTGTTTCTATCCCAAAGATAAATATATATTATTTTCTTTCCAGTGATAACCAACTTGTTTTTGGAAAGGGAAGTCATTAAAGTGTCCAAAATCGTTTCAATTGTTAAGTTTCACACATGACTCTTTGATTCTCAAAGCTATCATATGGGTAAAAATCACACTTATCAAAGAAACACAATAATGACAGCTCAGAGGCTGATGCTGAAACCTGAAAGTAATTGAACCATTTAACCACCGTTTTCTTGCTCAGAATTTCTCCTCAGGAATGACCCATTGCTAAAAGCCTGTGTAGCACGCTGAATGCAGGGCCGTTCGGATAAACTCTGTCTACTTTGAGACATCTTCCAAAACTCAGACTAATGACACTCTCTTCCTGGTTCCCAATGGCACGGTTTTTATCCAAGCTCTGCCTTACCCTAAAGCAGTGTTTCTTACACTTTAGCATGCGTCAGAATCATCTAGAATGTTTATTAAAGCACAGGAACACACATCCTTGGGCCGCCTACCCAGAGTTTCTGATCAGTAGGTGTCTAGTGGGGCTGGAGAATTTGCATTTCAAGGACGTTCCCAGTGATAATAATGTGGTTGATCAAGGACCCAGGCTCAAAAGCCTGGCCACTCCTAACACCTCTTCATCTCTTTGTAATTTCTATCGGACAGTACTAGCCTGAAGGAATATCACATGAGCCACACCCTGAATTTCATAGTCTCTAAATTTAGTTTCAAATTTAACCACATTTTCTAAAATTATATTTCAAAATTCATCTCATTAGAAAAGTAAAAAGATGAAATTCATTTTAATAATACATTTAACCCAATATATCCAAAATATTTTCGCCCAACACATACTTGATATGAAAATATTGAGTGATTTTACTCTTTTTCTCCTATGCTCAAAGACAGACTAAATCTTTGAAGTCCAATGTCTGTTTCTGACACTTAGAGAACATCTGATTTTGGACTAGTCTCCTCTCAAGTGCTCCATAGGCACATATGACTAGTGGCTGCTATAATGGACAGATTCAAGGGAACTGGGGAATTGAGGGGCTCTGCGTGGTCTGTCCACTTCTATGATTTTTCACTATGTTTTCTCAGTTTTAAGATGTGTCTGAGTGTCAGATGCACTATCAATTTAGTAACAGGCTTTTAGGGAAAAAAAAGAACAATTACATCATTAAATATACTTGTTGGTTCTAAAATGCATGCCAGTATAAGAATTCCCTATTTTTATACATAGAACCAAATATAAATATATCATGATGCACTTGTATTTCTCCTACAGCTTTGTCCTATCCCCATCCCCTCCCGCATCGGCAAGATAATCCACGTAAACCACCTAGTATTTGTGCATCTTTATTTTTCCCCCATCCTTGTATAATCCTTTACAAACACATACACAGAAGTTTGTCTATATTTGTTTTATTAGCATTTAATAATAATTTTTATTAGCATTTAATACCCACTTCTCTGCATAATTCCTTTCTTACTCAATAATAACTCATAAAAACCTCTGCAAGTCAGCTAAAGGCTATAATTCATTCTTTTCAATGGCTATGAAAGAGTCTATTGAGTGGGGCACCATAACTCATCCAACACTTCTGTTATTGGTTGGCATTTACACCTTATCCTGTTTTTCTTTAAGTACTAAGAAAAATGCTGTAATAAAAACAAAACTTTAGATAGACAGACAGACAGAGAGATCAACTGATCAGTCAGTAGATACCTATCATTGCCTACTCTCTTTTTTAATTAGGTTGCAATCTCTTTTAGACTTGACTTCAGACATTCACCATATCTGGGCTCTTTCTTTCCAACAAGTGAAACCAGTTATCAATAGCAGTCCAAGCAAACCATTTTCAATCAATTTCCTAATGAATTCTTACACAGCCAATAACTGGTTCAAACTAATGCATCTCCCTTTAACCCTCATAAATCATGTTCTTCCTGTTCAGGTGTTTCCTTCATCTGTCTGGTTCCTGATAAATAGTAAACAAGCCTGGGTGGAAACCCACGTAAGAATGATTCTTATTACTGCACATCCACTCACTTTGCAAAAAATATTCTTTGACATTAACAAGATTAATTTCTTCACTGATATTTTAAAATTAAAAAAAGAAAAATTAGACTGGGAATCAAAGGGCCTGGAATCCATTACCCAACCAAATTAGCATAGATTGTAACTCAAGTTAATAATGATAATCAGGATGATAAATCACAACATTTATTGTTAGTTCATGATAGGCACTGTTTGAAGGACTTTGCATATGTTAATTCACTTGTTCTTCAAAACTGCCGAAAGGTGGATACTCTTATTGTTTTAATATTATTCCCACTTTATGGCTGAGGACACTGAGATCATACGTCTAGTAAATGGCAGAAGGATTGAAACACAGACAGTGTGACTCCAAAGTCCTATCTCCTCACCTAGAAAAAAAGCACTTCACCTGGGAAGTAAATATGTAGCAAATCACCTCATCTCCTCTCTCTGAACCTCAGTGCCCTCAGCTGTAAAATGGGTAGAGGAATACCAGCTCTTCCTACCATTAGGATTGCTCAGAAGAAATCTGAAAGTGATTTGAAAAACCACCGTAAGCTCTAACAAGGGGAGGTCGACTTGTTTCGGCGTGGAAGATTTGACTAAGACGATTTCATCGTTTGAAGCGAAAACTAAGCAAATAGTGTTTTAGATGACAGCAAACCAAGCCATTTTCTGACCACACACATCCCTGTGAAGGTGAGACTGGACCTAGAGGGCCAGCTAACACAGACCATGAACTATGCCAGATTCTCACCACCTGCTGATTGGCCTGAAGTTAGAAAAAGAGCAGCCAGCCTCTACCTCTATTGTCCACCCTGACCGCATCCTTCCTCCTCTCGGCTCCCATCTTTGCATTTTGCTTAATTGGAGCACCACGCTGTAAATCTTACATACTTAAGGGCCCAGAAACTCTCTGGAGCCCTCACACTGAAATTTGTGTGGGAGCTCAGCAATACTGAATTTTCAAATAAAATGATTCACAGGCACCTGTAGGCCAGCCTCTGAGAAAACAATCCTTCCTGCTTCTTTCCACCTTAATCTGAGGAAGCTTTGCGTTCTTAGGCTTAATAAAATGGTTGGAAAGTAAGGTAGGAATGAGGAACTAAATGTGGGTTGAGAGCGGCACCCCAGTCTCCAGTCTGGAAACTCCCTCCCGCAACTGGAATCTCGTCACTGCTCTCCCTTAAAAAAGGCCATTGGTGGAATGTGTTACTGGGGAGGCTTCAGCCATTTCGTCCAATTTTAACTGCAATCAGCTCTAATTACTGGTCTTTAGAAACATTTTCGCCAAGATTTTAATAGTCGCAAATGGGTTTACCTGATCAGAAAGCCTATTTGCTTTTCCGGAGCTTAGTAACAACTATGAGAATTCATGACGCCGAGAATTAAAATCAGTTAAAAGGATGAACATAATCTAATCCAATTCAACCCCAGACTGATGCCCACAAGCCTACTATTTGCTGAAACCATGATTTAGATGCCCTGCCAAATACATATAGGATGTTTATGACCTGCCACAATAGGAATCTGCCTCATTTATACAGCAGGAAGACCGTTTACAGCCAATTTCTAAACGACACCAAGCATAAATAATAAATTTTCAAATCAAGGCCAGAAATGACAATACTCAAAAAAGGACTATTAAGCAATATGAAGTTGTGGTCGGAAGGAGGATTTTCAGGGACGCCATACCAATTTATAATCCAGAAGCCTCTATAAAATGGTCATGACCAGCCTGGGTTTCCTAATCTCTGGGAAGGAGGAGGCTTGGCTATAAAAAGGATCTGGGTCAACAAACAACAAGAGCAGGGCATCTCCTAGTGAGACATCTCAGTGTCCGCCTGGCGGCCTTCCCAGCTGATGGCTAGAACCACACTCTTTCTCAGCCATATCTGCTTCTTGGGAGCAGTTCCTGCTGTGCGCTTAGGGAGAAGAGGCTGAGTAACGCTGCTGGAGGGGCTCCATTCTCGGCCCCACACAGACTTTGTAGCCAGACCTTCCCCTTCCCAATCACCTCTTTACCTACACATATGCACACACGCAAAAACAGGAATTTAAACATCCTCACCTTTCCCTCTAATCCACAGCATCCCAGGTGCAATTAAAACCCGGAGGAAATGAAAAGTAGTCCTACTTACAGGCAGACTGACTCCCGGGGAGGGAAGCATGGAAGACTTGTTTTGTGTCCCAGTCACTCACTCACCAGCTGTGTGCCTTTGAGGAAGACTTCTGTGTCTCGTTGTCTCACCTGAAAAACACAGAAAATGGTACATCATGTGAGGAAGAGATCAGGTCTTAAAAAGAACTCCAAAAGTGCTGGCTGAGTTAAGTGTTGTCAACCGGATCTGCTCCTCCCCTGGGCTTCCTACAAGAGAAAGCTGGGGAGTCAGGAACGGGGGAATGTGCGATTTTGACTGATGTTCAGAGTAAGTAACAGCACACACACTAAAAGAGATTCTACCCAAGGAAAGGGGTCAGAGTAGGAGGGCTGAAATTGAAGCTCACCCATTGTTCAGTTCCCTGCCTTTCCTCAGGTCCTTTCGTCTCCCTGGGCTTCACTTTCCTCACTTGTACAGTGGGATTCATGATAATACCTTCCAGTGTCACGGTGAATATGAAATGAGAAAACATATATGAACATGTTCTGAAAAAATTGTGTTCTAAAGGATGCTCCCTCCCTAGGTCTAGGCCCTCAGCTATGCTGTCTTGTTTCTTTACTTTATAGCATGGAATGACTTGAAACACCTTATTTTTCTGCTTTTTTGTCTGATTCACTCCACTAGAATGTCAACTCCCCAAAGGCAGAAACTCTGTCTTATTAATAGCTGTGTCATCAGGCTTAGCGTGGTCTTGTTCTGAATGAATGTTTATTTTGTCACCTGATCGCCAGACAAGCATACTCGTAGTCAGCCCTAGAAGATTTCTGAAGCAGACGAAGTTTGTCCTCACTGACTCCTTTCCCATCCACCCTAGCCTCAGAAATGAACAACCGTCTCCTTCCTATGACTGGGGAATCCTCTATGTATGAAGAATCCTCATTTCTCCCTAGAGAAGCTAAATGCCAGGTACCCATGGTCCAGCCTCCCTTGCAGCTAAGGTGCTGGAACTTGACTAGGCTCTGTCCTCAGGCTCACCTACTGCACACTTTCAACCGAAAGCTAGTGATTTCAAGAAGGACTACACAATCTCCATCCTGCCAAGACTAGGCAGAGAGCCAGCTCTACCAATGGTCCCCACAGCAGTATCCAAGGTCCTGGGCTGGTACTGATGGAGTAAGCTGCTATAACTGCACCCAAGATGTGTCATCACTTGGTTAGATCCATGGCGTGATTTTGGCCCTTGCTCCTAATTCTATTACCTCCAAGCTTGATTCTTTTGGCTATTCTGGATATTCTCTAGATACAACTTTCTTTAATTAGTGCTTTTTACATTTAAATTATCGAAGACTGGCTTGTTGCTTGGCTGACAGGATCCTCCAATTCCCCAATCTCCATCAGATTGAATGTGATCCTGGTCCGCTAAGGGACCCTGACTAAGCTATCCTCCTAGAAATTACCTGCTCCCCCTCCCCAGCCCTTTTCCTTCTTCCCTCAGATCAAATTGCACATTTCCTGGTGCCTTTTCCCTTAGGACCTTACATTCTATAAGGGATGATCTGATCAGTTAATTCAAGCCAATGTGTTCATTGCTGATGCTAATTTACTATCACCTCAACAATTTAGCAGATATTTTTTAAGCCTCAGAGCAAAGGAGAAAGGAATGTGCTTTTACTATCACACAGTGTCAGGGCCTGTGAGAATTCTACTCTTTGCCTGCAATCTCAAAGGTCCTACATCCATCAACACATATCACGTATAGTCCAATGATAGGTGCACTGTGGGACAATCATATAGTGACATTGGTGCTGTTTATGGACTCAGTCTTTACCTCATGATCATAAATATGCATGCACATACACAGACGTTTGCATGCGCACAGACACACAACCCTACCTACCTTTTCTCCTGGAAAGATTAACTAAGACAAATTCCTGGCATGAAGTCCTTAAGAAATTATCACTACGTGTTTCTTTTAATTAACAAATACTTCTGTATCTATATTACTAGGGCTGGGCCTGATATATATGTAAGGCCTGATCTATAATTTCAGAAAATAATTTTGCTTCCAATATATAACTAGCTAGTTTATACTATTTCACTCAGTTAGGCAAACATATACAGATTTTTTAATATTTGCTAGGTACAGAATTAGGCCTCGACCATAAAGAATAGCATATTCAATTTCTGTTTTCAAGGCGCTGACAATTTCAATCATACCTGACAGATGAGACCGCCTACATTCTTAAAGATCTCTGAGAAGATCTCACCACACTACGGGCAACTGCCACACTCAATTCTCAGTTGTCTGAGCAATTTGTGTGTGTGTGTGTGTGTGTGTGTGTGTGTGTGTGTTTCCAATTCCTTGAGAATCAATGCATCTTCATTTCCTCTTATTCTGGGTGTCAGAAGAGAAAAAGAACAGTTGGTCACCATTCTTCCCATAATAAGCCTTTACTCCCTGAGCGTTATTGAGTTATACCTCTGTCGTCTTTTTCTAGATTAAATAATTCCAATCCCTTTAACCTTTCCTCGGAGGTCCTATTTGCCAGCCTTCAGTTTAATCATTCACTGCTTCCCTCTGGAGCCTCTCCAAGTCTTCTGCATTAAAATCTGTTGCTTTTGCCACTGAGTTCACTCTTCTAAGCAACTTATTCTTTCACATAAACCAAGACAAAAGGAAAGCAACCCTCAGATATAAAAGGGAGAGAGTAGGTAGAAGGGAATTCAAGTAGGACACTCACATGCTCAGAGCAAATCAGCATTTGCTGTCACCACTATCAAGGAGAAAGGGCCAAGACCCGAAGAATCTCTAAATAGTGCCAACCATTTTGCTTGACAAATATCTAAATTACTTTTAAGCAGATAAGGCTATTAACAGCAAACTTGAGGCTTGCTTTAGTTACACCTGAAGTTCTCAGATGAGTGCTAATAAAATCGCTCTTAATAAGATCAAACAGGAGTTTCTGACTCTCTGAAGTACTTCTGGCTGCCAAGCAGACTGTCCAGAGGTTACTATGTTATTCTGTTACTCACAGGCAGTGCCTTTGACTGGGAAATCCTGGCAAAGCACAAAGGATCCTTCTTGCACTCTGTCAATCAATATAAATTAATATTTCCTGAGCTGAGAGGGCAGGAATTCTAAATGACTCTTAAGAAATGATGTATAGAGGCGGATCAAATACATGCTGATCACTGTATGGTACCAACATATGCAGAAGGGGACAGACGTGAAACCTGGAGCCATAGTCAAAAGTCTCTTCAAGATAAGCATGGTGACTTGTCAGATTTCTTTCTACCGAGATCCCTTACTGCCTTTTCCTCTCATTGTGCCTCTGAGATGAACTTGCCCTCTGTGAGTCAGTCGAGTGCCTCTACTCACACACACACACATACACACAGAGTTAAGATTCTACTGACACATATTTCCAAATCCTCTCAAGAAACTAGGAAAACTCCCTGAATAATATTCTGCCTGTTTCAGAGACTTCTTTGTTTTGAAACCACTGTTTAGGAAAAAAAAAAAAAAAGATTTTCCCATCTGGAAAAGTTAAAAGTATACAATTTGTGTGAAAAGAGTTGGTTAGATGTGGGGAGGTGGAGCGAGAGAACTGCTGGCTCCCCTGGGCAAACAGGGAGCTAGTGCTCCTCTAGTCCACATTCTGAAGCCACTGTGGCTCTGGTCAGCCCCTGTCTGGCCGAGAACTGGCAGGGCTGAGAGAGGTCTGTCAGCGGCAGTCCTGAGAGGACCAGCTATACTCCGAAAAAGTCTCCTTGCCAAGTTCTCTCAAGACGCTCTCAGTTCTGATAACAGAACAAATGCATGACTTGGTGTGGAATTTTCCCGGGAGGTGTAGTCCCAAAGACAGTCCAATCTATCAAACAATGACTTAAACTCTAAGACTAATGGAATTAATAACGTGATCTTTAAAGAATCAGCAGTTTAGACGGCCAAGAACTTATAACCACAGCATCTTAACAAGAAGCGCCCTCCTGGGTGAAAACAGACAATTCGCTAAGCTGTTTAATTATCAGCGTTGACTCATTACATCCCTCCTACTCTCGCTGCTCTTCACGCCCAGGCACACGCCGAGGTGCGTGTCCACCAGAGAGCAGGAAACACACAGGCACACAAAGGCCAGTGCTAAGTGCAGGCACAGTTCAGCTCTGGGAGCTCTAAAACCGTGCCCAGTAAAGCCACAGCATATTAAACAGTTCTGTGTTAAGAAATAGATGTTGTAATGGGATAATTACCATTATTACAAAGGCAAGATCCCAATTATGAAGGGAACTACAAATCGCCCCTGATTTCACTTATTTGATGGTAAAGACAGACTTGTAAATTCTTAACAAGTGGTAAGAAAGTGAAAGTAGGGCGCTGATACTGATGTATGTTGCCACGTTACTTTGTAGTGGCCGTGGCAAGTGGCTAGCAATGCTGGATGAATAAATCACAAGCAGACACAACTCAGGGCTCCCTCTCTTTATTCAAATACGTACTTACACAAAATCGTTTCAAAGAAACAGCAGTTTCCACCACCCACCATAATCCACTGCAACTTGGGAAGCAATTTTTATCCCACTCGAATTTGAGAAATAAGATCACCAATACCAAACACTGGCATTTCTACACTGGGAAGGTTAAAAGGAAATATAAACAACAACAACAAAAGTGAGAAAATAAATAGAAGGAAATGAAGAGAAAGGGGAGAAAAACAAGAAGAAAGAAAACTGAGATAAGTGAATGTATAAAACATCCGTCTATAAAGAGCAAGTAACATTTTCAGTAAAGCTTTTTTGCATCTGAAAAAGTAAAACAAAATTCCTGCTGACTTTCAAAAGCCAACCCTTGGGTCATTCTTTAAAAAAAATAGCCAGCAGATTAGAGGAACTCCATTTATAAAAATCAAATAAACGAACCTCTAACAAACCTTGTTTGGGACATGAATAAATCATTTGGTCATGAATTATTCATTGTTATCAAGAAACAGGCTGAAGGTTCCAGGAACTGGGCTCAAGGAGGTACTGAAACCAGGGAGTGAGCGAGTTCATTGGCTCACACCCACCGTGGGAAGGGAGAGGACGGGCCACGGGGGACTGGCAACTGCTGCAGACCATTTTGGACCCCGACTCAAGGTTCAGGAGACACCCTAGTAGCCTTTCCATCCCAGAGCATAAAGCAAATAAGAGTTAAATCCACAGAACCTCACCTCAGAAAACGGCATGTACTTGGTAACAGACAATAAGACTTTTTGAGCATTAGATCTTTTTTCTTTCAAATGCATCACACACATGGGGAATATGAGCTGTGTGCAACAGATAGGAGGAATTGAAAGTTTGCATTTAAAGGAGAGCTAGAAAATTCCTTAAAGATACACTGTTAAGAGTAGTCTGACCTACTCATTCATGGCTTTCAGGTTTGGACTTTATATTGGGGTGGGGGAGGGAAGAAAGGGAGCCTCTTAGATTTAATCAACTAATCCACGATCGTATGTGTTCCAGGTCCAAACTGCTTTGCAGGAACTACGATAATTCCGGCTGGCATTGAAGTGAAAGTGGATGAGTGTAACATCTGTCACTGTCACAACGGGGACTGGTGGAAGCCTGCTCAGTGTTCCAAACGTGAATGCCAAGGCAAGCAGACTGTGTAGAACAGATTCCCAACCGATGACGAGTTCTTAGGAGAATATGCTATGGCTTCGACACTGCACACGTTTGAAACAAGACAGAACAAACAAACTCCTGCCAGCTACAACAGGGTCACCAGCAAAACCTTCTAGGGTTGACAAAAGTGAATATTTTACTAAGAGGAAATTTCTCTTTCTTTCTTGCTATATAAAATATACATAGTATATAGCTATAAAAACCGCTTTTGTAATTATCCATGCTTGATGGTGATTTGACATCTGGATTTCTGGGACTAGAAGAAATAGCCTCATAGGGGCTCCTTCTCTGGTGACATCTCTGGCCTGCCAGCTCATCATCAACTGATTTACTCCATTTTTTACTCTTCTGTAAACATGGCATTTTTTGCTCTTGTAGTAATTTTTTCCTCTTTGGAGTCTAAGGGGCCAGATTTGACTGCAAAGTAAAGTTCTGAGTTGTGTCAAACGAGCTTCGGTAAAGCAATGTCAGTAGGGAGGACCCTTCCTGACCAGGAAGATGCAAAAGCATCCAACCAATCGCCTCCCTCGAGGGAGTCACGCCCTGCAGGGTCAGGAGAGAGATGCGCAATGGACAGACCCACTGCTGGGCTGGGTGGGGAACCGGCGCGTGGTGCATTACGCAGGGGCTCACAATTCGATTCTTAGAAACCACACGTTTTATACACCAAACCTGGAAGCTGCCAATCAAAAAGTAATACATGAAGAACACCATAAGCTTGACTAAAGAATCCAAAGGGAGACAGGTAGTCAGAATTGCAGCGTTCATCACCAGACTCTCTCATGATGCTGAATTTAAATTCGGCTTGTAACTAAACACACTCTGAACCCGCTCTGTCACCTGGCGTGGCAAACACCAGAACCAGGGTGAGTCACCCCACTGTGAATCTGAATCCTTCTGAACACTTCTGGCTTTTGAGTTCAGGTCTGGCTGAAAGCCAGTAGTCTACACAGGCAGTCTTTCCAGTCCGGGACTATGTCTGCCGCATTATAGTAACAGCCGCTCAGCCCTGTGTCTAAAACCCTGATTCAGGACACTCTTTCCACCTCAAGTGCTGATTTAAATTAAAGATTAGGGTAGAGGAGTCTTGCACAATACAATTCCATTTATTGAACTTCTTTTTTAAATGTATATATTAAATACTGAACAATTAAAGTGAACCTTTGAAGAGACTCAAGGTTGCCCTGGTAATGCTGCTAGTATAGTAATAGAAAAAATAAAACACACAGGGTATCTGACGCCACCTGGATTCAAGTGCAAATTTAGCAAATTCTGAAACCACATGGCATAGCTAGTCGTTTATTCCACTCTCTGTCGATAACCCTGGCGAGATCTGGCAGGGTCCTTGAGGAAACTTGAAGGTTGTCTTCATTGTCGACGTTCTTTCCTTTTCTGCTCCCCACCCCCACCCTGGGCTTGGCCACAGCTCCTGTGGAGTACTGCATTCCAGCACTATTGACATTTGGGGCCGATTAATTGTTGTCTGGAGCTGTCCTGCGCATTTTTAGGATGCTTAGCAGCATTCTTGGCTTCTGTCCACTAAAAGCCAAGAACAGCACCCTAACTATCATAACAGAATGTCTCCAGACATTGCCAAATGTCCCCGAGGTGTGGGAGACGGGCAAAATTTCACCTGGTTGAGAACCAGTGGTCTAGAATAATCAGTATAAAGTGGGTTTCTACCCAGGGGACAGACCAGGCAAGGTCTGGCTGAGGCTGGGGCTTTGCTGAGCCTCTGAGCCCTTCCAGATGGGCACCATCAGCAGCCCCGACAGGGCGAGTCAGTCTCCTCCCAAGGGAGTGATGCTTCTACGCCACAGGTCCACCCTCAGGACACACATTTCTTTAGTCTCATCAGCTGGGTTTTCATTTAAAATTGTCAAGCCTCTCCTCCCTGGAAACACCTCCTGTCATCAAGAAAGAGTTGTCATTTTCAAAATCAATGTGTTGACGAGTTGGACCTGACACTTCTCACGCACACCGTGCTCGTGTTATGACACAAGTAGCCACGCCGGCGCCATCCGAGGAAGAACATCGAGCCACCTTCCCTTAGAACACCAATTTGCATCAAGGTTGGTGCTTTTCAGTTGCCACCCTGGATACATCATATAGACAGTCATGAATCATTCATGAACAATTCTGCATGATTTATTCCTGCACTCCAAACTAAAGGCACTCCACACTTCAGCCTGTGTCTGGACAGAGATGTATTATAGAGCTTTCTCTGCCCTGAGGTTGCCTATTGCCAGCTTCAAAAATCTACACTCTTGGAAAGAAATAATCATAATAATAAATGACAGGAATAAGGTTTGAAACCCAGAAAACATCATTAATAGAGCCATGTAGCATAGTACCCCATCTATTATTAAGGAGTTACTATGTCCTTTTTAGGAAATAAAAGGAGAGAACAACTGGGAAGCCAGGGTACAGAAATTTTGCATCAAAGTCTTGGCACAGTGATGGTCACAGCAAGAAGTTTCTGGAATGGAGTATAACATCCAACAAGAAATTCTCTTCAGAGAGTTTGCAGAATGAAGGCTGCTCAGCGGCCTCTGTTACCAACCAGAGAGAGGGATTTTTTTTTTTTTTTTTTTTTTTTTTTTTTGTCCTCGGCTCCTACCCCCACCCCCTCCAGAGTTTCACTACAAGCTGTTTCCTTTAAGACTCTGTAGCACTGACATTCTCCCCCTTTCGGGAGAGATGAACCTATACTGTGACAGAATTTCTCATCAACTGATAAACATTTTACAACTTCTTTCTGCCCAGGTCTCTGAGAAATTCTTTCCAAACTCTGTAGAGTTCTGGTCTTATCTGTGGTTGTTGTTTTTTGATTTTTTTTGTTTTTTCCTTTTGAAAGCTCTGTTTGCAGCCACCCTGTCACATCCACCCTCCTATTTCTCCTCTGCCTTTGGTTCTTGGCTTTAACCACAGCTCTGTTTAAATAAGGGAGCAACATCCGGTTTGTTAGCTGATGCCTGTTAAAAAACGATTCAGTTCCTAAAATCTTTGAAAAACGGTGTGCCTGAAAACTCATGAGAAAACAAACAAAACTTAACATTAAACTGTAAAAAAGGGGATTCTAGCAACAATATTTGATGTGTAAAAGAATATATTATTAAAAAATTATTTTGTTAAATATAAAGTGTGTTAACCAGCAAATGCTGTTTGTGGACTATTTCTCTTCCTAAATTTCTCCCTTTTCCCTGCTCTTATCCTTTAATGACTCATTCTCAGGGACTCCTAGCTGACCAAACATGTGTCATTAGAGCTCTATTCGATTAGAATTAAGCGTTAGCTTTAGCAATGGCCAGTGTACACTTTTTATTTTTCATTATGTAAGGCAAGGTTGACTTTGGGATCAGAGAGGAACTCAAATACACCAGCAGTGAGAGCGTAAGTGTTGGGAACAATACTTCCCTGACCCGTATCCACGCACACTACTCGTGATAACCTGTAATCACTGACACCTGCTCTGTGGCAGCCCCCGTGCTATGCACTGAACCCGCAGTGTTCTGTTCCATCCACACAGCACACCTACCAGGAAGGGACTCTTATTATCTCTGCTTTGCTGTTAAGGAAACCAGGATACAAAGAAATCAAATGCTTTGCCCAAGCTCACTGGATCCTAAGTGGCAAAGCAGAAATTTTTTTACTGTAGAAGTTTTTAAACATGCACAAAAATTGAGAAAACTGTCAAAGTAACCATGGAGTAACCATTGCCCAGATCCAACAGTGCTGAAGATTTTGCATAAGGCTTCAACTCTTTTTTTCTTTAGTATTTGAAAGCAAATATCAAGTATATCATTTCATCCCTACATCTTGCTCTATTTATCTCTTTGAAAACAAAGGGACAGGTTTTTTTTAACCAAACCTAATAACATTAATAATTATTTCTAAATATCATCTCATACCCAGTTTATATTCAAATTTCTTAGATTTTCTAAAATATGGGGGAGAGAGAGTGCCTGCATGAGCCAAACCGTCCATAACATTGCATTTGGCTATTACGCCTCCGAAGCCCACAGCAGGAATTTGAACCCTGCCCACTGACAGCTGTGAACTCTCACAAACACCTGGGCTGGCTGTCATTGGAGGTTTTGTGCTGGGGAAAATCACTCCTATACAGTCCATGTTAAACTCCCTCCTAGACACTGAGCAAGCAACGAGCAAGAGGCTTTCTACCAACTGATCTCCGAGGGGCAACAAAGAACCCAGAGCAAGAACCACCACCAACGACCAGCACCCAGAGGATGCTGCCTTTTACCCGTGTGTAAGCTTTTCTCAGGGAGTAAGAGTAAACTGTGATTTTCCGTCTCTTTGAGACAAACATACTGCCTAGTACAGAGTAAGGTTGAACAATACTCTATAAATTGCCATCATCATCTGCACTGTTAGAGGAAGAAGGAAAAAAGCCAACCACCAAGAAAACATCAGCATGGAGTCCCCACACACTTGTATACACACCCTGCCTCTCCACCAGCATTTTCTTAAAACAAGATTAGACTGTTGCTTTTCAGTTTCCCATGTGTTCAGTTCTCCGCTCCCAATATCCCTTGCCAGGGATTGTTTACAGTTCATTTCTGATTCAAGTTTCCTGGAAGGACACATCAAAGCAGAGGAAAGAAAGCTATGAGCTGTGACAGAGTCCTAGGTTTGTCATTATTTCAAGGTTTATGTTGGGAAACCACTCTTTTAAAGAAAGGTACCTTCCTGATTTTGAAGGACAGATGCTGTCTGTGCGCTGGCAACCTCACCTATACGCTTTTAACCCATTTGGAAAGGGTTTATATCTCAAATTGGGCGGGGAGGTGACAGTCTGACTAATAAGCCTCAAACACCTGTTTCTTCCTGGTCAACCTCAAACATCCACAAGGTATATTATTCTTTTGATGAGTTGGTACCAGACTGCCTTTCATAAAGTAAGTTACATCAATTGAGTTAAAGAAATTTCTTTCATTTAATTTTAAGGACTCAAAATTAGTTTTATATTCCAGACATTTTCAGTTGTGATAATGATTTGATGACTTTTCTCTCGAAATTGGAAAATCTTGAACTCACCGTTCTTTGAAGCCCAAACTCCAATTTAATCCCAGAACTTGCCTTACTCTCTGGCTTTTAAAAAGCTATACTTATTAAGTTTGAGTTGTAGAAATGTTCATATGAATAGTTATGAGGTGGGGGAGGAACATGGATACAAATTACCACATCTTGCACCCCTTCTGTGAGTCAGACACTACATTGGCTACTTTACATGAGATGATTTACATTCATCAGGTCAACTACTCTCATAACTATCATGAAATCTTGAACTGGCATTCCCATTTTGCAGACTGACACAGTGAGATTTAGAGGTTTTGTGATTTTCTTGGGCTCACACAATTAGAGCCAGAACTAGCTTTTATGTCAGAGTTGTAAGTATTAAACAGAGCATTACCCATAAAATAGCTTAGAATAGAGTCTGGCACATAAGAGTATTGGGTGTTAGCTATCACTATGAGGATTGGCTACAGTGTGGTAAGAGAGACCTCATGGAGAAGGCAATCCTGGGTTTGGATCATGTAGCTTGAGTACAAGTTGGGCAAGAATTTAAGGGATGATGCTATAGCATATGAAAAATTAATAGTGTCTTTGGAGTGTGACAAGCAGTTAGGTGTGACTTGAGAGTGAAGTCGCAGGTGGTGGGACACAGTGAGAGATGTGTCCAGGAAGGAAACCTGGTTGTCAGGTGATGGAAAATCACGCTAAGAAAATTGGACCTGGTTTTTGCAGATTAATTAACATCGAAAGAGGGTGACACAGCCTTACGTAAGTCTTGGAATAATGATTATGACAGCAGAGTGAAGGATGAGTTGGGGTCTGGGGAGAGGGATGGAGACACTAATGAGAAGCAATACAAGAGTCTAGGAAAGAATAATGAGGATCCAATCTGGTTGGGGCAATAGGACTTCAAGGAGGATCAAATGGGATTCAAGAATTAAAATAGCCCTCATTTCTAGTTCATATGATCAGAAGGATATTGATGCTTATAGCAACCATGAAGAACATGAACACCCCACGTTCCTGGGGGTGGTGCTTGCCAGATGAAGAACCTGGTAATGGCAAGGCATTTAAGCTCAATCTCAGATTCACTTGTCTCCAGGACAGCCCACTCTGTTTCTATTTGCCAATTCTATTTTCATCCTGGTGTGAAAATTGCAATTTGAATAGCCCAAGACCTCCACTGGCCACACACTTTTTCATAATATTCTTGAAATGGAAGTCAAAGGTAGGACTGGCAAGAACAACAGAATGATTTACTAATTTGTGGTAAATATTAACTTCACATCATGGTGAAATCATTGCTTTTGCATATTATGATACAAACTGGTTATACATTTCCTTCACACCTCTCTCTGTTCATGCCCCTTCCAGAATATAAAATGTCAGCCTTATTTTCATAGTGTTGTTCACCAGGGTTCTGGAAATTCAAAAAAGGAATATTTTAGCCATCTGCTGTGGCCTTTTCTATTTTTCTTTTTTTTTTTTCCCTTTCAGAACATATACGATTAAGTGGCAAGTGAGGTCCTGGGAGAGCCTTTCAACTTGAGATTTCCAAGGATGCCCACCCTGTTCCCATTACATTTTTCTTGGCCTTTGTTTGTTTTTTGGTTTCATTACCCTTTTAATTAATCACAACATTGGGTCAGCCAGACCTATTAACTGCATTTCTCATTTAGACCTTTCAGAGATGCAGTCGCAGATGCAATTTAATTTGTTGACCCATGATCGATAGCAATTAATAGCATCTCTTTAATCTTGTTGAAATGTCTGTCTCTGGCTTCCAGTAGCTACCATCTCAAGGGAAAGGTATGCACACACACAGGTTATTCAGCTTCTAGGCAGTAGCTGCCCCCAACCACCTACTCTTCTCATGACTTAGTAGCCATTTTGGAAGTCATCATTCTCCAGAGCCTTTTCAATTAACATAAAAAAAGTTCATCTGGACTCTCTTATCTGATTCCTCCACTGCAAGTTCATTATGCAAATGAACTCTGAGAAAAATACTATCAAGGGCTTTTTTAATTCAGAAAAATAGATTTGACTTTTTAAAGTGCATTATGTTAAGTAAAAGCTCGGGTTTCCTGGTTCTTCCCCATGTTGTCTTGTGGTTAACGCAGTCACTGCAATCCAGAATTCTCCTTTTTATCTGTCACATTAAAGAGTTTATTCAATCCTCAATAAATAACGTTTCAGCTAGGAAATGAGGCACTGTGGTTAAAACTAAATAAGGCTTTTTTTTTTTTCCTGCTCTCAAGGAGCTTACAGTTTGATGGGGCAAACAGCAGGAAAAGTCCACAACACCAGAGAGGGGCGTGCTGTGCTCTAGGTATGAACAGGTACGCTGGGGATATTTGCAAAAGGCGAGGCATCTTCCTGGAAGTAGCCCGTGCCCTTATGCAGTTTATAAGATGAACTTTCTACTGATGCAGCTCAGACCATGTAACTGCCCCCATTTTGCTAATAAAATCCATCCAAATCAGTACATGTTTGCCTGACACCAAACCAAGGACCCTGAGGTCACCTTCATATGGTGAAGGAATAACCTAGTTGCCTTGGTGCCATCTGCCCTTTTCTCTGAAGTCTGCTTACTGACCAGTGGAACTCACTGTCCTTTACCCCACTGGGGGTACTCAATACACTGCTTTTTATCAAAAGTTGTCCTTGCACCTCAGTAGGAATTTGGGTGATGCCATCCTTCAATGGTATTTACATTTTGGGCTTCATCTATGGACTCATTACTTGGTACTAGGCTCAACTGTGGAATGGGAGCCAGTGGCCCCTGTGAAAGCATCAGAAAGCAAGCAAGAGGTGGACTGTTGAGCAAGAAGCCCTTTCCAAATGTTCAGAAATGACCATCTCAGGATGACCACGTGCTCTGCAATCTCACAAGATAGCCTTAAAACCAACTGTCAGGAAGTGTCCTGTGTTACAATTTTACAAACAGATAATAAAAAAAGGTGCTAGACAACCTCTTATAGAGAAGATTTGCAGTTATTTGATATATAAATATAAGGCATATGATTTATAAGCAGCAAGTAGAAAATGTCTAAGGTGCGTGCATGTGTATTTGTGCAAGAAGTGTAAAAAGTGCAGGACTATGTATCTATAGAAACGTAAGCACAACTGCAGGCTTGTTTGGCCTACAGGAATTCTTATCCCACCTTTGCCTTGCTGTGAAGCATTTCATTAGTTCTGCCTGTTCATAAATTTAATTCCCCATCCCTAATCATTTGTGGTTCATGTGGTACACTGCTTTCAGAGGGAGGCTGCACACAAGTGAAGGAGAGCTGTGGAAGGGAAGGAAAATCAGGCTGCCATGGAACCTAAAGTCATTGTGCTGACAATGATAGGTGTATAAAAAAGAAAACGATTCTTATCTAAATGTGTAAAATATTAACACAAACATAGTTGGGGTTTTTGTTTGATTGCTTTTGTTCAGGTTGGTTTTTGTTGGTTTCTTTGTGTTTTGCACCTAGACAGTCATTTTTTTCTGTTCAAGAGTACTTTTCCATGTATCTGTTCTGTTTACTACTTGATGTGGTCCTGCAGGGCAGCAGGGCTAGAAGGTGAACAGAGGGCTTCCCTGTGTATCCAGATACACAGACGATACCTGTGTGCAATCAGAAGAGACTGTTCTCCAAGGAAGAGAATGTTCTCTAAGCCGCTTCACTTGTTTACATAAAGGGCACTCCTATCCCGCTGGTTGGGCTGGATGCCACTTTAGTTTCTCCAGAGAACCCAGCAATGTTCCAGGAGGTTCTCACCACGCAACTGACTGTTTCTCAGCCTGACAAGTATTCTGCCTTCAGGAATGTTAACTTTAATTGCCTGAGTTTGCTTTAGATCCCCAGTTGTACCTTCTGGCTCATAACAGCTCAACACAGCACACTTTGGATATAAATAGTAGCAGGAGAGGCCCTAGAACCACTTAAGAATGAGAGCAGAGCCAACCAGCGTTCCATTCCCCACTCCCTTTTGTCCAGCACCTACTTTTTATCAGCAGCCAGGCCACTGGCTACCAAAACTCCAGTGTCAGCAGCCTGTAAGAGCTTCGTTAGAAGATTACTGAGTGTCTTTAAAAAAAAAAAAAAAAAAAAAAAAGAACTTCAGCTATCCTCCCATGAGTGGGGATGGCCAGGGTCACAGTGGCAAAGCTGCAAAATGAGATGTCCAAAAAGCATAAAGTAACTTTCAAAAAATCGGACTGTGCACAGAATTGTGCTATTTCACAACACCAGTGCAGCGTGCAGGGGTACCTCCCTTCTTTGCACTTGCAGAAGTAAAACCAGAACAGACATCTCTAATTGCACATTCCATCCCATTGATTTGCTCTCACAGAAAATGGGAGGTCAGCCATCAAACTCATATGCCTATTGAAATGTCAACTCAGAAAAATAGTTTTTGTTTACCATAAAATCTATACTTCAGTACATATCAATCCACTGTATACATAGACTGCTATACAGCACCATACAGTCCTCTTTCTCTCTAGCTGTCTTCTGGAGAAATGAGAGGGCACGTTGGAAATGCATCATGCACGCAACCAAATACAACTTAGAAGCGTGGTCTCTTACCCTCTGCTCCAGCACGCAGTGAGATACAGATTTTTAAAACTATTTTGCTTGGTTTGAGCAATTGCATCCTTAGCTTCATCAGACTTGAGGTTGAACTAAATAATCTCACCCCAAGTAATTTTCTTTGAGACCTGATTTATGTCTATTGAGCTGAATCAAAGAACCTGGATCACTGTGAAGACCTAGTTCTTAATGGCCTGGTAGATATTGCCAGAATCATGTTTACAGAGCCAAATGCTTTCTTCCTTTATATAAAGGATGCACTGTAAGTGAATTATCTTTTTTTAAGCTTCTTATTGACTTACACTACACTGACATAAAAGCACACATATTACAATGCTTATGACATGGGATATAGAGAGTGTAACACTAGCGCCCCAGAAGTCCCCACGAGTCCCCTGCCTCACCACCACTAAGGCAAACCCCCATCAAGAATGGCTCAGCTTCCAAATAACACAACTCACTTTTGCCTGCTTTGAAGCTCAGTGTAAACAGAATCAGACAACAGGTATCTTTGGAAGCTGGCATCTTTCATTCAGCATTTCATATGTGAAATTTATCTTGTTGCATCCCTTTATTTTCTTTATGAAAAAGGAGATTTGATTTCCTTGACAGAGCTATACCCCTTTATTTCCTAGGAGAAATGTAATTATTAATATTAAAAAAATCTAAAATCTCACCCAAAGATCAGAGATTATGGGGAAAAATTCTCTATAAACATACTTTTTTTTTGCTTCTTCTAGGGATTTCAAAATGTACATTAATTGAGGAATGGATGGACTCCCACATCAGGAGTCGCTTCTAAGCAGAGGTCAGTGTGGAAGAGCACCAGCGGTGAAGCGAAGTCTCTGTTTGAAGGAGAGGGCTTGTCCTTCATTATAGCATTTCATCACTTCTAGCTGAACTTGTCATTTAATCCCTGGCTCCTTTGAATTGTCAGTCAAGTCTTACACTGGCCTAGAAAGAGAGGCAAGTCTCCCTGACAAGTGAGCTCAGAAAGGTCAGATCTGAACAGAGGCAGAAAAAGCGTCAAGCATCAGGACATCCAAGGTAGGGTCACTGGAGACTAGAGTAGGTGTCAAAGCACTCCCCGAGGGGGACAGCTCATCCTAGCAGGAACGCTGTGCTCGGTCGTCTTTGCCTGGAGCACCTGGACCGACCCCACTCCTCTCTCCCTCCTTCTCTTTTCCAGCCCTCAGTTCTCAGCCTACAGGGCACGTCTTAGGGAGCCCCAGCTTCACACTCTGATTGGGTCAGGTCCCTCAGGATGGTCTTCCCTAGCCTGCTGGACTTCTCCTTTTGGAAAACTTATGACTCCAAAAGTAAGTTATTTTTCAACTGTCCCTCCCTCCAGACTGTAAATTGATGAGGCACTGAGCCATGTGCCTGGCAAGTAGCAGATATTCCTCTAATATTTCCCGAATGAGGGAACAAATCAAGGAACAAAATTTTAAAAACACTGCTGGCATCCTCAAGAGACAAAATGAATTTTACCCCCCAACTTTATGATGTGTTTCCTTCTTCCTGATTTTCTTATGGCAGGAGAAATATGTTAAGTCTCTCTAAACAAACAAGCCCAAAATTCTTGAGTGTCAAATAAATCCACTTCTTTCTAAACACAAAATGTTTCCTCATTTCCGGGAATACGTGCATTATAGCTTCTTTAAATTAGAGGTCCAGCTGCTCAGCATTTTGGTGCCAAAACCCACCAAATGAAGAGAAAATCAGTAGGACAAACACATGTGCTTAAAAAGAAGCATATAACCCCATCTCAGAAAATGGATCCATGGAGTCTATCAAATGACATCTTAAAAAAAAAAAACTTGTAATGTGCGTACCCTTCCTCACAGCTTACGGATCCACTGAGGAAGAAGTATTTGGCAGAGAGAAGACAGCTGAATTCTTGTGTGCTTTTACTTTAACCTCCTGCTTCTTCAGGAAAATGAGACCCTTTGGCCTCTTCTTTCAAGATTCTTAGATTGCGAGGAAATTTACTAAAATGATCAGGAAAGCACGACGACACCAAGTGCTCGGGCTTGCTTCAAAGTGATGCAGATGGTCGCACGACAGGCTCAGTTTATGCAGTTCTGGATGAACAACACGACCGAGTGACAGTCTGATTTGCCAGGTACAATAAAGTGAAAACAATTTTTATTCTGCTTTTTTTTTTTTTTTAGAGGTGAGAAATTCCTAGAATGCCAAAACTGGAAGACCCTCAGAGGCTGTGAATTTCTTAATCTTATGGGCATTAATTATTACCAATAATTTACACATAAAGGTAGTTGCGTTTCTAATAGTTAAAATGAATTCATAATGCATGTTATTACATGTGACAGCAACAATCCTATAATCCTGGAGGTGCAACCAGTTCCCAGAAACTTTTAACCAGTATCTTAAAAAGTTAAGCTGAAACTTGGGACCTTAGGACCTTCCTTCCTTCTTCTCTCTCTCTCTCTCCCTCTCCTTGTCCCTCTTTCTCTCTCTTTCTCTTTCTCTAACACAATGCTTGCTCTTAAAACCTGTTTCCAACCTATAAGTGGCACAGAGGGTACTGAAATTAAGAAGACTTCCAAGGTTTTTTTTTCCAATAATATACCAACTTATTCAAAATCCTCAGCCAAAGGAAATCTTACGTAAAACTATTAAATGTATTCATTTAACTCCAAGACAATTTAACAAGCATTTTAAATCATTTACCAAAAGGAAGGCATGGGGCTTCATGTTGAGGGTACTAAGATGAATACAAAATGGTCCTTTTCTCAAAAAAGTTAGAGCCCAGTGAAGTAGAGACAGAGAACAGTCAATAAAATTTCAATATATAGAGGTTTGCCCGGGATGTGATGGAGCATAAAAGAAGATTATTTTGCATTGGATTTTAGAGAAGGCTTTCTGGACAAAAAAGATGCTGCAGCTGAGTCTTGCAAGGTGAACAAGGGTAACTGGATGCGGAGAGAGAAGTGCTGTTGTGGCCAAGGGAACTCCACGGACAAAGACGCGCAGTGAGGGGCAGTGCTGAAAGCGGGGAGCGTTAACCCGCACATCCGTGGTCCGCCCGGACTGAGAGGTGGAGCTAATAAGGCGGGTGCAGGCCAAGTAGGGGAGGATCTTGTGAACCCTCTTAAGAAGTTAAACTTCAGCTGACAGATGTTAGGAAACCATTGGGAGATTCCGGAGAGCTATAGTCAAAGGTGCGTATCAGAGAGGATTCTGGTTCTGACCACACCGTGAGATCGTCACTCTAAGTGAAGTAAGCCAGAAAGAGAAAGACAGATACCACATGAGATCACTCATATGTGGAATCTAAAAAAAGAAAAAAAGATACTAACGAACTTATCTACAAAACAGAAACAGACTCACAGACATAGTAAACAGTCTTATGGTTACTGGGGGAAAGCAGGTGGGAAGGGATAAATTGGGAGCCCAAGATTTGCAAATATTAACTAGTATATGTAAAATAGATAAATAACGAGTTTCTTCTGTATAGCATAGCGAACTATATTCAATATCTTGTAGTAACCTATAGTGAAAAGAATATGAAAAAAAAATGTATGACTGAAACAGTGTGCTATACACCAGAAATAATCAATGCATCGTAAACTGACTATACTTCAAGTAAAAAAAGTGCATCTGGGGAAGTGACACAATACTGAAGGGTCAGAGGGTAGCTGGACTCAAAGCAAGAGATGGTGAGAGTCCACACTAGAGCATTGTTGACAGGGATAAAGAGCAGAGGATCCATCAGAGCTAACTTTAGGCAGTAAAATAGTGCGGACTTGAGAAGAGGAAGCCTTACAGCCTGAATGAGAGCTGACATACCAGGGGAAGGGTAGGCTGAGTTTGTAGAACAGGACTTTAAACGTTAGACATGTTGAATTGCAGGTGACCATGAGATTGCTATGTAGCTTTCTCCAGTGGACCATTGGGTATATGAGTTTGAAGTTCAAAGTCAAGCTCAAGATAGGGATACAGGGTGAGGAGTTCTAAGAAGGAGGTAAGCTTGCCCAAGACCATAGGGCTGGGGAAATAATTATAGCACATAGCAACAAGCCAAATGAAGATACGTGGGACAATGATCAGGAGATCATACATCTGTACAGCTACACGTTCTTCTGTAGTCTGTTCACACTAAAGCCCTTACCTGGTGTTTCCAATGGTCAAAATATTTACTAAATCTTGTCATTTATATTTTAGAGATGCAAAGCCAAGAGCTAATGATGGATTGATGAATGCTGAGCAAAATTTAAGTGGCCTGAATGAAAACTGATTCTCAGTTATCTCTGAGAGATTCAACAGGATGCTTTGGTGTTATCTACCCATATAAATAAATATATAAATTGCTGGATAAAGGGCAGGTAAGTACTTGATCCTCATACAAGTAATCCTTACCTATATGTGCTAAAATGCTCATTTCTCAGTCCATTAGGTTCAGTTTAATGCATAGAGAACATGTCTAGAATCAATAGGACTTTGAAGGTTTCATTTTTAATTTTACTCAGATGAAAAATTCTCAGTGTTGCCTGATAATTCTAGCATTTACACAGCATCGGCAACAAGCCCCGCAGGAAGCATGAGGCCAAGGTTAAAACCCTTCGCGTTCAAGATGCTACGACACCCAAAGAACCAATTTTCATTGTATTGCATGTCTCCTAGCATTTTATTGGTACGTGCGGAATCTGAAAGCAGAAGGGGTGCGCTGGGACTAGTTTCAGTTGCAGATGTCTAACTCTTGGCATTAAATTTTCCTTAACTTTCACAAAATTGAAGGTTACTGCTTTAGCTTATTAGTCTTCAGCTAATTTTGTATCATGTACAAAAATAGGAGTGCCGTCTTCTTCAAAAGACAACGAACAACAGTGTAATGGGGATGGGGGTTCTGGTTTCTGCTGAATGAACAGGTATGTGCTAAAGAAAGAATAGCTTGATTCAGTTTTCCTCATGACAAAAAGAAGCAGTTGTCTGTATACAGAGGTGGTGTCCCTCTGGTCCAGTGGGCATTCCCTTAAATTGTTTCCTTATTCTTAAGCTGATTTATAGCCTGGCTGTATTTATATCCTCATTTGCAAAACTGCAGATTAAGAATAGGACTAGGGTTGGGGTAATCAAGAATAGAGTGCATAACACTCGTCAACAATTCAAACACAATCCAGAAAATATCTTCGGGGGAAATAAAAAATATCCCATACTATTTCATCACTAGCTTATGTGCCTTAAACTCATCCTTTACTGACACATCATTCCTGGTGATCCATGCATTAGTCTGACCCATTAACTTGTTGAATGATACTTTATACCTAATTTTTTATTTCTGTAGTTCTTTGCCATTTTGATGTATTTTCAAATATGCTATTTAATTTTCCATCCTCGGAACTCACTGCAGTGACGGCAGCTGTTACTGTTGCATTATTGTGTTCGGGAAACAAGCTCCAAGAGGTTAAATGTTTTGCATGGAATTACATGATTGATAATTGGTGGAACTGGTCTAGAAACTAAGCCTTCAGACTCCTAGGCAAACTTGTCTTCACTCTACCCCAGGCACTTAGCAAACATAAATAAGTAAATAAAATGAAGTCACTGAGGTTTTACTCAGGCTGTGAACAGTGCCTGGTGTCGTGGAATAAAGGATTTTTCTTGTGATTCTTACCTGGCAGAAGCAGATGACAACACAATTAAGAAACGAACTTTGTCTTTGACATTCCTATCTCTTTCCCCAGAGCCCCACTTCTCCCTCCATAATTTCACCTTCCAGATCTGGATTTTGGGTTCTGAGAATGCCTCAGATTCTTAAGTCATTCCTATCTCTCGCTAGCAAGCAAATTCACCCAGTCTTTCACAAGACACAAACATGTCCTTCTCTGAAGATTTTCCTGATTTCTCCTAGAATCATTCACTGTACCCTCCTCTAAGCTACTGGAAGATAGCTCTTTGTAACTTTTTATGTCACTCGCTACATTATGTTTTAACATTTCATTCCACCATTTTTCTACTGGTCCATGAGTTCCCAAAAGGTAGATACCTATGTTTCATCTTTGTGTCATTCATGGTACCTAGAAGAGTCTCTGGAACATAAGAGATATTCAAGAAGTGTTGGGACTGTGGATCTGAAAACCTTTAGCCTAAAGTGTTCGTGACAATGTACTTGCTCCCTTACAAAATAAATATAGATATAAATGTTGAGATGTCTTTATAAAGAGGTCAGTACTTAACACAAAGTAATGACTCTCTCATGAGGAAATGGACACTGTAATAGTTGGAAGGAATTTAGGGACTGGAGTTTTCCTGTTGTTTTTCATATTACATAGCCAACTTCCAAGACCAATTCAAATTAGTTCAATTGACAAATATTTGCCGTGGACATCCCACATTCATTATGAATACTTCCAGGGTCCTCTACCTATCCTTGAATTCACTATTTTAGAACATTTTGCAGAGGATCTTAGTTTTCTCCAGAACCACATTCTATTGAACATCACCAGTTTCTTTTCTATATCCAAGCAATAAGTTTACCGCTTTAACTTTTTACTAAATCACGTCTCTTACTTCTGTTTTATACACATAAAAACATCCAGTTGTGAGCACCTGATGATGACATGAACTAAAGATCCCTTGATAAAGAAGAGAGAACCACAAAGTCATGTTGAGATGCACATGCTGGGAGCAGCAAAATTCCAGGACCCTCTGGGGGTCATTTGGGAAAATTCAAAATCACAAATGTTAAATCTGCAAATGCTAGGGGTCTAATGGATAATGAGTATCTATGACATGCAGTGCATTGTGAGTGCTGCAGAGAATTCAGTACACATAATTGCCCCTGCCCTAAACATTTTACTAATTAATCTAGTACCTCTATCTGTTGTATTACCATTTGCGCTTACATTTTTATTGACTAGAACTTGCTAAAGAAACAGCCTAAAGGCTTCTAGTCACAATGGTGCCTTGACTTGAGGCTTCAACTTTCTCTTTGACACACTCACACACATAGTATTTGTAAATTAGATACTTTGAAAAATATTAGAACCATAGGCATTTAAAAATATATGTATAAATATGATCAAGAGCTGGAAATAGAACAGAAACAAAGATAAGGATGGGGATATCACCAACCAGATCAAGCAGATTCCAGAATTAGTCACAGCACATGGCCCAGACAGCTAAGGCTGCTACGGCAGAGTGCTGCAGACTAGGAAGCTTCATCAACAAGAATTGATTTCTCGCACTTCTGCAGTCTTGGAAGTCTAATAAGATCACAGTGCGGACAGATTCAGTTCCCGGTAAGAACCCTCTTCCTGGTTTACATACGGCCACCTTCTTGCTGCATCTCACATGGCCCTTCTTTAGCACATGCTCTTGGAGAAAGCAAGCTCTCATGCCTCTTCCTCTTCTCATAAAGGTGCTAATCCCACCATTAGGGCCGTACCCTCATGACTTTATCTGAACTTAATCACCTCTCAAAAGCCCCATTTCTAAATATCATTACATTGATGGTTAGGGCTTCAGCAAATGAATGGGGAACAGATTTAGCCCAAAACAGCATA
The DNA here is from genome assembly GCF_036321535.1 of Camelus dromedarius. Classification (NCBI taxonomy): domain Eukaryota; kingdom Metazoa; phylum Chordata; class Mammalia; order Artiodactyla; family Camelidae; genus Camelus; species Camelus dromedarius. The sequence goes on along the minus strand of NC_087439.1, from coordinate 61,347,057 downwards.
CACACACACACACACACACACACACACACACACACACACACACACACACATACACAGACATATATGCGCATAAATATAGATAGATACATAGATATAACTGAAAACTGGAAAGAGATTTGATTCCTGTAGGATGTGGGGAAATACCTAAACCAGACCAACTGCATTAACCAGGCAGCTGCAGTAAGGCATCAGAAGTATTAAAAAGAATCTGGAAAAACTATGTGAATTCCCAGGACCATTCACAGACAGAAAATAAATTTATGGTTACTGGAGAGAAAGGGGATGGTAGTGGAGGGATAAATTGGGAGTTTGGGATTTGCAGGTACTAACTACTATACATAAAATAGATAAACAACAAGGTTCTACTGTATAACACAGGGAACTATATTCAATACCTTGTAAATAGCCTATAATAAAAAAATGTGAAAAGGAACGTATCTATACATATATGTATATAAAACTGAATCTGTACACCAGAAGTTAACACAGCATTGCAACATTGTAAACCAACTATATTTCAATTTAAAAAAATATCCCCAGGACATTGGTTTATATAAAGCAATATACTTGGGTTGGGGAGGGGGGCTAAAGGAAGCAGAGACAGCCAATGGGACCCCAGCCAGGCTGCCCAAAAGCTCACAGTTGGGTCTGTACTTTCTCCAGTGTCACCAAGGGACAAGACCACAGAGGCACCACTATGGAGCCTGGCTCCAGACAGGACAAACCAGAGTCTGTGTAGATGCCTCTACAAAACCATAGACAGGAAGGAATGAGCATAGAGAATGCAAAAAAGGAACGGTTACTCAGCTTGAATTTTCAAACTAAAGTTTCAAGTGTATGATAAATAAGAGTCGAAGAAAGAAAATCCAAAAAGGAAATGTTGAAAATGACTTTGAGGATATAAAACACATCTTTAAAGAAATAAAGGAGTAACTTTTATAAAATAAGAACAAAAATTGTGAGACCAAAGCAGTCAGATATGAGTCAAGAATAGGTAGATGGGGGAGGGAGGGGAAGAGCCAATTAGAATTCTTAGAAATTAAAAATTAGCTAAAAATGAAAAAAAATATTCTGTTTCTAAAAGGCAAGGTATAACAATGATGGTGATAATGATTATATTAAACTGCTTAACATGTATCCTATAACTCAGCAGTTTCTTTCCTAGGACACACAGACAAACCCTCACGTATATACGTCCCCGTATACAAGCATAAGTATAATCAGAAATACTGACTGCCGTGGCCAGGAAATCAGAAACATCCTCAATATCCATCAGGAGGAGAACACATAAACAAAGATACGTTTACACAGGGGCACATTTCATAGCAGTGAAGATAAATGAACTAGAGCAGTACACAGGACGTGGTCAGCTTGGATAAATCTCACAAACACATCGAGTGAGAAAGCAAGTTGCAGTAGAATACATAAAGTATAATACCTTTCACATAAATTTGAAATCATGGAAACAATAGTATATGCTGTTGATGGAGATACACACATAGGTATACATATATACACTATATGTGCCTACATATGGCATACTTTAAAATTATACCAGATTGCTAAAAACTTAAGTCTGACGATACCAAGGTTATAGGGAAATACTAGTTCTCACATGCTGTAAGTGGGAGTATGATTTGGAATGACCCACTGGAAGATCAATTTGATACATTTAGTGAAGATGGAGAGGTGCCTACCTGTAACCCACCAATTTGGTTTCCAGCTATATTCATCTAAAGAAAACTCTTGCAACATAGACACATGGGACAAGCTCAGTGATTTTCCACTGCAGCATTACTCTGTGCAGAATTATTTTTACTAGAAAATATAGTGAGAATACTAAAATATGGGCTGAATATAAACTAAATTAATGGCTGAGTTTGCCTTTAGGGAGGATGAAAAGGAATGATCTATAAAGAGAAATATTAGAAAAATATCCATAATGATTTATGCCTTGAGGAAAAAAATCTGAAGGAAACATATTAACTTTTGTTAAATTTGGATGGCACCAAAATGGGTGTTTATAAAGAGTATTTTTTGTGCCCTTTTTAATTTTTTTGTGTTTTTTCACTTTTTAAGAAAGATAATGTGTGGGAAGGGTATAGCTCAGTGGTAGAGTGCATGCTTAGCATGCATGAGGTTCTGGGTTCAATCCCCAGTACCTCCAATAAAATAAGTACATAAATAAACCTAATTACGACCCCCTCCCAAAAAGAAGGTTAAGCTCATCCCAAACTAAATGTAATTAATCTATTGATATTAATCCATTGGTCAAATATTAGAAGGAGGCCTGAAGGATGGTGGGAGGAGGTTTTAAAATTCAGCTTCTTTCTTTCAGATGCACTGTGACACCTGTTTGCTGAGCCCTGGGGTGAAACAAAAGGCTCTACCTCCCGGCTTCCAGTTTGTCACCGCACACCCAGTGCGCTCTGCGGGATGGAGGATGATGCTAGCAATGCCAAGACCCTACGTCTGATTCCCTTCAGAGCTCATTAGCTTCACTCATCCCTACACACAGTTAGCCACTTAGCCGTCGCCGGCTGACCCACAGAACAACTGAGGCCAATAAGAAAACAGGGCAATGGCTTTTCAAAAAGCGCTGACTTCTGAGTCCCAGATCTGTAACCTAATAGCAGGAAAGACACAGTGGGAGGTGACCTCTATCCCAGTTCAAATAGCCCCTCTCATGTTATTTCAGAGCTCCATGGCCACGTGATTAACACTGGGCCAAAAAAAGACTTCACAGAATGGAACAGTCCAGACAAACCAACAAATGGGAGCAGCCAATTTAGCTAAAATGACCTCAATATACCAGAACCCGGGGTTAATACCACAGTCCTCATGCAACTTATTTCTTTTGCACCTAATGAAACAATTACAAACAAGTTTAAACTGAATAATCATTCCTTACAAATACCCCCCCCCCATTTAGCAACCATTCTAGCTTTCTCTTCTGTAAAAACAAACAAACAAAAAAACCAAAAAAAAACCAAAAAACTGGACTTTCTACAGAATAAGCTATTCTAAACCTTACAAAGAAGACCTGTATCTTATGCCCCTCTTTTGTTGTTTGTTTTGGTTAAATCTCAGTTGTCTATAATGACAAGGGCCTCTGTGTTCAGAAGCTGAAGATGGCAATAACATTCCTGATTTCTCATGAAGGCATTCAAAATTTCCAAGTTTTTCCTCCTTACAGTGAGAAACTCTTGGCTCCCTCCTGCCTCAGGAGCTCTGAGACTTAGAACTGATATGCAGAGACATCAGCCAGAAACACCACCCACTGGATGCTTCATCACCTGCATATAACTTAGGGTAACTATTTGTACTTTTCTCCTTGTTAATATCCTCAGAACAACGACCTAAGAACATGTGTATGAAAGTCTTCTTTTGGTTGCAAGTAATAGAAAACACAATTCAACCCAACAAACAGATTTTTGACCTCTCACTATTCAAAAGTCCGGGAGTCTACCTCAGGTACAACTGGATTCAACGCCCAAACTTCAGGCATCTATACCCCTCCGTCTCTCAGGTCTGCTTTCTTCAGATAATGACACAAAGGTCCAACAGGAGCTCTCAGATCACATCACATTCTACCAGGTTAGCCAACACCAGAAGAAAAACATAAAACTTCTCTTTTCTGAAATTTCCAGCAAGAATCCCAGGTTTCATGATCACATGCCTATCCCTAAACCAACTGGTGTATCTAAGCACGTGCTGGACTCTTATCTACCATGTCTGGTCCAGGTATGCACCCCCAGAGCCTAGGAGGGGATCAAACACCCCAACCATATGGATTCAAAAGGGTGGGAGCTGGTTCTCCCCCAAAATTTGGGTGCTATTATCAGGAAGGGAAATGGTAGTCAAAACCAATAGAAAGCCAGTAAAAGCTTAAGTTGTTATCTCAGGGAAAAAATACTATTACTCACAGGGGTGAAGTCAAAAAAAGCATGGCAAGTTCAATACAAACTCATTGCCATAACTGGAAAAAAAATCCATTTTCTCCTGCTGGAGGGTCAACAGTACATTGTCATGTGGACAAGTAATTATGATAAGAAGTAGTTATCATTTGGAAGCTGCTATGAAGCCATGGGAAAACAGCAAATGAAGAGAGACACTCAAAGGTTGTTTACCGATTTCCCGGCCACCAATAAAACTGCACCTCAGCCTTCACTTTTTGAAGACCCACAGAAACAAGGTGCTATCATAATAATTTAATTATAACGGCATGATTAAGAAAAATGATATATGCTGTCTTTCTAAGCCTCTCTATGCAAGAGAATCACTCCTTCTGTACATGTCATTAATTAATTTGGTGTAATAATTAGTTTCAGTGCTCCTGTGATACCGGCGAATCTCTCACCACGGTAAAATGAGGCACTTTGATAAAAGTTGTGCTTCTGGGAGGCATGAATTTCCAGCCCTGATAATGACTTTTGGATCAAAATACATTCCCTCACCCCAAGGACCCTTCGCATGGAATTCAAAAGGCTGTGAAAGAGAAGATAACCTCACTAGGTGTGCTCTTTCGATTGCCAATTAGGACAACCCTCCTGTTGGAAACTTGGCCTCCTGCCATTCTGTCCAGTGGTAAGATCAGCCACAAGAATCAGGCATCCTTTGCTCCCACTGTAACACTCTATTCCATCATAATGTCAGTGTCACACTCCACTTAATAGAAATTCATTCTATGTTTGTCCAAACAACCCACTGCAATTTGTGTTAAGTTTCATGTGTAGCCTGATTTAATGCATTATCTGGTTGATGGAAAAGACATTCCTCTACAGAGGGTTTTTGGCGTGAGTGTGCGTGTGTGTGTGTTTAGGAATTAAATAAAGGGCTCACCATATGTGCAGCCTGGAACATTGCTTGCAGCATTTAGCAGGGTCAGATTATCAAGTTTCATTATTTGATACATTTTTCAGGCTTGCAACAGAGTTGCAAAGAATTGATGGGAGCCACAGATTCATTTTAAAACGGGTTTATCGCTTCACCAGATATTCATTTAAGCAGAATCCACAGCTTAACTGGACCTCTTTGGCCCTGTGTGACACGTTTTTCCAAATGGAATGATACTAAGCATAGAGATGTAATATGTAGTTAAAGACTTCCCATCTCCATGAGGCACTCAGACATTAAAAGGAAGAAATTACTTTCATTCTCAAGCCACTGCTCACTAGGGGATCAGTGGCCAGCTGTTTTAGGGCACTGCGAAAGAGAAACCTAGAGATGCCACAATCCTTTCGGTTTCTAGCAAATGAGGCTGACATCTACCTTTTAGAGAAACCATCACAAGAGATTTCATTTATGGTGAGAAAAAATTATAAATTGAGGATTAAGTAAACTATTCTAATACATATTCTGAAAGCTGCTAAGCCAGATCAAATAGGGAAATGGCAGGAAATTAGTTAAGAATATAAAATTATAATGCAAAAAATGTTATTAGGAAACATCCAGCTATTTCAGATGTCCACAGCATGGTAAGTTACGCATGCGACATTTACACCAATCCAAACTACAATATGCAATTTCCAGTCTGAGATGAAGACTGCTAAGTTACTGAGTTTTATGTAGACATTTTGTAAATGTCTTCCATTTAATGAATTCTATCCTGACCTTTCCAAAATTTTTAGCTCAAAATATTAATCATTGATTTTCCATATCCATACTGACATTATATTTTAAAAATATAAAAAGCTATTGGATGGTATAATGGCATGTACAATTGTTTCATATAACAAAGGCTTCTTAATAGATTGTACATATTATCATTGGAATACCATGGACACAAATGATGTGTAAAATGACACGCTTGTGACTGATGATGCTATATTGAAGGGTAGAGCTTGGATCTGCTACCTAAGAGGGTTGACTACTGCCCCCTATTTAGACCACTGGTTCTCAACCTAGACTGTACTTTAGAATTACCTGGAAAACTTGTAACGTACCCCGTGCCCAAGCTGATTAAATCGGAAGACTCACTAAGGACTTTCCCCAGGCATTAGGACTTTTAAATCCCCTCCAGGTGCTTCCTCTGTGCAGCCCAAGTTGAGAACCACTGGTTTAAAGTGCTGGTTCTCCAAGAGAGGTCCTTGGAGACCAGCATCACCTAGGATCTTATTAGAAATGCCAATCAGGGTCAGACCTCCTGAATCAGAACCCCCTGGGGAGATGGGCAGTGGAACCGACAGTGGGTGGTGCTGATGAATGCTGTAGTTTGAGAACCACTGATCTGAAGCTTGGAACAGAGGAAGTTCGGATCTGCAGAGCAGACACACTTACCTAGCAGGATGGTCACCTCTCGCTCGTCTATTGGAAAGTACAGAAAGCCAGCGGTCGATCCAGACTTTGTGGAGCTTGAAGTCAACACAATTTCAAGACCTTTTTAAAAGGAAAAAAAAATACAAAATTAGGTACAAAGTAAATATTCATTTAGAATTAGAGAAATAACAAGTTTAACAAAAACTTGGTGCTCACAAGTATCACAAACTGCAAGATAAAAGTATTACGTTATTACTGTATCTCCTAGGACTCCTCTCTAACATTTTATCTTTTTTTTTCCCCACTGAATACTCTTTGGTTGTCTTTTCATAGGATACAAATTTTGTAATATTTTCTCCAGAGATAAAAATGGTAATCCATTCTTTTCTCTAGCATGGTGATTTTTTTTTTTTAACTTGAGAGTTTAAATAAGGTCTCTTCAGGCTTGTTGAATTTGGGCAAAGCTCTGGCAAGTTTCATTCACATGGGAGCTGTAGTTTAGGGCATTTTTAGTATTTTATTGCAGCAACTAATCTTAAGCCCTCTTTGAATTGAAGAGTCCCCAGTCAGGGCCTTGGAAGGGGTCTATGCAGAGGGGGAGTCTGACGCTGTCTTCACCTCCTGCTGAATCCATCCTGCACAGACTTGATAAGTTAACTTCTCTAGTCAACCTATCACCTCAGTAATTCTTTCTACTTTTGTAGAGGGGAGGAGATGGTACAGACAGCTAGAGAAGGGAGGAAAAATCCCTTCTGATAGAATCCAAATGAAGAGAATCTTTGTTCCCCTGAAAAGGAAGGGCAGCCCTGGGGGTTATCCACAGGTGGAGAAATGTGTGCAGTCTCCTGAGGTCACATAACCAGACTCCCTTCCCATTCCTCTAAGAAGTGTGATGCTTCAGCCTCTGAAACTGGTAAAGGCCCCCACGGAGTCTAGTGTAATTTTATAGATAATGAGGTAAGACCAGGATGTATACTGTGGAGCTGGACACCAAAGCCTGCTTCCCACTTTGTGAGAATCAACTGTTCAAAAATAGAGTGATGGCCCTAATCAGGTATCTCCAGCATGAGAATTATCACTCGGACACAGTCCAAAATGGGATTTTATGTTGGTGGACCCTCAAATCAGCAAATAAGCAGAACACAGGAGGTAACATGACAAAGATACAAACACTGATACAAAGGAATAGCATGGCTTCCTTTGTCACCTCCTAGGAGTGCTTGGTCACCTGCTGGCGTGCCACCAGCTGGGGCACAGGATGAACTAACCACCACTTAAGAGGAGCTTGCATTTTGTGTGGGCTTGCTAGCTTTTATACCCCCGGCCACGTCAGCCCCCAGACACACCTTATTTACTAGAGCAAAACAGTAATTCTGCTACTTGAGAAATATATGTCCAGGTTTCAGTTCCTAAAATCCCCTTCAGGTCAGCACTGAGACATCTCTCCGTACGTGCATCTGCCTTGTGCACTCATGAGCTTTCTAATTCTGTCCACTCAGAAGCAGAGCACCCAGAACGTAGCAGGTGCCCAACAAGCATCTGTAAGACGAATGGATGGGTGAGCTAACTTGTAGTTTACAGGGTTATTAGATGGAGTGTGGTAAGTACATACATGAGAAACCAAAAATAAGTGGACCTGACACAACAATTTCTTTTAATTTGATAGTTTAATAAATGCCTGCTGAAATGAACACCTGTTTACAAGCTGTCTTTTATCAGTATTTGTCTGTTGACAGGCTTAAAAAAAAAAAAAGCAAACATCTCTAGTTAGGGAACTCAAGAACAGCTTAATGAAGTAGGTGGCATTTTGGATGGGTCTTGAAAGAATTTGACAGATGACATATTTCAGGAAGATATTCCAGACGGAGAGAACCTCTTTAGCGAAAGACACAAAAATAAGAAAGCATGAGCTGTGTTTGGAGATGAGCAGTCAAACAGTTTAACTGAAATGGAGGACGCCTGGAAGGGAGAAAACGGTTCTGAAACTTTGGGTCTGGAGTGTCAGTCTGGAGAGCTGGGGTTTCCTTTCTCAGTGGGAATGTGGGCGCCACAGACAGTTCTGATAAAAAGAGTGACATATCAGAAGTGCCCCTCTGGAAAATGAATCTGTCAAAGGAGCATCATGGACTATAGCATGAAAGACCACAGATCCCCAAGATCAGCTAGATTATTTGAGCAACAACCCACGTACAGAGGAGCAAACCTTCCCTAGGATAGTAGCTCTACAAATAGAAAAGAAGGAACAAATGTAAACAGCAGTGCAGGGGAGGCTTTGTCATTGTCTCAAGTGGGAGAGTTTGCAACCGGAGGTCTATGGGACTACATGGCAGGCGTAAGGATTCATGCAAGAAAGCTCTTAAGTTTGAAATCTGGAATCATCACTGTAAATCCTGCTGAGAATATGCTGTGTAATTTACAGGGGCTGATCCTGCAGACAGGCCCAGCAGACCACTGGATGAACAGGTCAGGGCTTTGGAAGTCACCTGCAGACCTCAACCTAAGCTCTATGAAGACAAGAACTGTGTCTTTCTTCACACGTTGAATATTCAGCATATAATCTGGTAACTGCTCAGAGTACTAACTTAAGAAATATTTGGGTGGCGGAAAAGGAGAGATGTTGGTCAAAGAACACAAGCTTCCAGCAATAAGATGAGTAAATTCTGGGGATCTAATTTGCAGCATAGTGGTTGTAAGTAATAATACTGTATTATATAGTTGAAAGTTACTGAGAGTATATCTTAAGTAGTGGTAGTTTTGTAACGTGATACAGGTTATCTGCTAACCTATGGTGGTTATCATTTCTTGAGATGTAAGTGTATCAGGTCAGCACACTGTACACCCTAAACTCATACAAAGTTTTAAGTCAATTATATCTCAATAAAGCTGGGAGGAAAATACTTGTTGGATAAAAGAATGAAGATTGTAGCTGAAACAATGGAAAAGATTAAGATAGCAAAGTATATAGGTACAGAAGTTAGGGAAATGGATTGAACACAGAACCTTAAATACCTACAAATTATACTTTGCAAGAAGCAGAAAACCATCTAAGACCAGCAGCAATACTACTATGACAGTGTTGTGATATAATAAAAATTCCTAACACTTAGAGTAAGCAGGTTATAATTCATATGCTTAGAGTTCACTGGGAGCTAGGAAAGAATTTGTACATAGGATATTTGCAAACCCTGGAGGGAAAAATGCAACTTCAGAAGTTGATGCTGTTTTATTCAAAAAGTTATTTAAAAGCAGTGAGAAAGATGGAGTCTCATGGAGCATTGGGATGTGTGAACATCTTGATGCCATAAGAATCTTTTGTCTTTTGTAAGTCAAGCCTGTTACTCCTCAGTTAAAACCCTTCAATGACTTCCCATGACACTTAGAAAAAAATCCAAATTCCCTAACATTGCCCACATTAGTCCTGCAATATCTGTTTCCTGCCAGCTTCTCCCGTCCCATGTTATGCCTTCACCTCCTATAGCCATGACACTCCACACCCACCTGCCATCTTTAGCTTCCCGAATAGGCTCTGTTCCCTATTTCTCTTTGATTGGAAGGCCAGCCCCTCAACCACCACTCCCTTCCCCCATCTATTCACTTTATCTAGTTAATGTCTGTTCATTCTTCTATCTCAGTTCAAATATCCTTTCTTTGAGGAAGGCTTTCCCTTCCCCTTAGTTTGTGTCAGATTCCCCTATTATATACTACTAGAGTTCCAAGTATCTTCACTGTGAAGGCTTTGTTGTAGTTTATAATTAGACTTTTGCCTCCTTTTTAATTATCATTCTCTGCAGATCAACCATCATCTCCATGGGGATAGTGTCAGCTTTGGTTCACTGTTACACTCCCAACATCCAGCAGAGTGACGGGCACATAACAGTGCTCTGCAAAAATGTTATTAATAGCAGCTAACTTTCTCATATATGTTAAGCAGCTAAGTTTCTCATATATGTTAAGCATTTTCTAAGTCCCAGAATTTGTTCAAGTGCTTTCATGAGTTGAAGGCAATAGAATGTAGCATAAAAAGCATGGCCTTGGAAACTGACAACCTGGGTTCAAACTTCAGCTTTGCCATTTAGTACATGTGTGGGCTCAGGAAAATTACTAAATTCTCTGTACCTGAGCTTTCCCATTAATAAAGTGGAGATAAGGTAGAGCTGTGTGAGAACCGGAGATACTGATTAACCTACGCCAGGTTTTAAAGGTGCAGGGCTGGGAACCAAACCCAAGAAATGTGAATCTGCTACTAATCACTATATAAAAGAATAATAGTATGCATTATAAATGAAGATGCTTTCCATCTCTGAAATTACTGTATCGATAGGCAGAGAGATTTGTAAGCACCCACACCTATCCCTCACACCCTACCCTGCTCCTCCCTTTGCTTCAAAGCAGTACATAGAACATCAGACCTAGATCCCTGAGAAAATAACCCCAGAAGTAAAATTGGACTAAGATTCTTTTCTACCAATGCCAGAGTCAAAACTAGAACAGGAAGACCAACCAGCACAGGTGCCCTGGAGTAGCCTGGTGGCAAACACAGCTGCTCCGGTGCCTTGCTTTTAAGTGGACTGTCACTTCACCAACAGATTTCAAATGTCCCTCCTTTTACATGCATACCAATATGCTTTCTTTGATGTTCATCACTTAATAAAGACATGAAAGGCTGCACAAAATCTGTGTCCAATGATCCTTGATGACAAAGCAAGACTGAGCCAATCCTTTTCCAGGCCTAATGATATTTTGCTCCACTAGCCTCATGCTGTATCTCACATGAAACAAATAAGGCACTCATGCATAAAATTAATACAGTAAGCACTCCAGGCAGTGATAAATTTGGAAAGGAAACAGACCCTCATAGTCATTTCCTCCCTCTTAAAGGCAGATTTCCTATAAAACCTTGAGTCACCTCCATCTTGACTTGTAAGGCTTTTTTGGAAATTATGCCATCATCGCCCATGAAACCCAATAGGGCATGTGCAGTCAAGGTAGAAATAAAGGTGCAATGAAGCTGCTGAGAAGATGCTTAGAAATACGACCACTTCATTTTGCGTGGGAAGGCGATTGATCTCTAAGCACCGAGAGTGCTCTCAGTTTGCCCTTTGCTATTAAGTTATCCTCATCACGCTACTCCTTTCAGTTCACCTGTGTACAAATAAGCCCTGAACTCTCTTCTCTGATGCAGGGAGAACTGAAGGTGACTGCATGCCTTGGAACACAGAGAAGCAATGGTATCCAGAGTCTCATCGCAGAAGAGCAGGGTTGCCCTGATTTCTTCAATAATCACTAGAAAGCACCTCTACTTCTGACACCGTGAGTCTCATGAGGACTTTCATAAACAAAACCCACGTGTCTCAGGAGCACGTCTTAGTCACCCGCACAATGAACCTCACTGCCGAGGTTTGAAACAAACGTTTTAAAGTGGGTTTAGCTTTTTTTTTTTTTTTTTTTTTGCAGTAAGCCATCAAGATTTAGAGATCGTTTGCTGTCACAGCATATCTCAGTTTGTGATGACCGCTAATCATAAAAAGCAGCTACCAGAAATCTGTAGCACACAATACTTAATGAAAAATTAACCTCATTTCCTTTAAAATCAGAAACAAGATGCCTTTGATTCAACGTGCAGTAAGACAAGCCAAAAAAATTAAAGTAATTATAAAAGAAAATAAAGTGGGCTTTAAACTCTGAAAACTGAAGACTACTGTATTCAAAAATTTGCATTTAGAAGTTTGGAAGAACAAAAGAGGTAACCATTGCTCCATGGATCCCAGGAGACCCCCAAAAAGAAAACGAAGGGTTTGATTTACGTAGGGACTACATCGTTAACTTGCTGTCTGTGCCGTGTTATACTTGAGTAGCATCTAAGAAAAAATAAGGGATTGTGGTTGAAATGATACTGAGGATGGTGGTTGTCGGTTTCACTTCACCAGGCTCAACACAGCATCTGTCATGCTATGCTATTTTTTGGTTTGATTTAATTTGCACTGCAACTCTAGTTGCAAGAGCGAGTTTTCAGAAGGCATGTGTCTCCATCACTACTATATACTCAGTAAATTACATCCATAGGTGGATGTGTTTGATGGATTCCTTTTGACCTTGTCGGTGTTTGTTGCTGTGTCATTTTAGAGAAAATGAAAAACAAATACTAGCTTCCAAGGTTCTCTTTTTCAAAAAGGGAACTGGCTAACATTCCCTTTTACCTCTTCCAGGTGGGGGGGGGGGGTCCTAAACCAGAGTGGTTTACATATTAAATTGTTAACACGAGTCTCTATGGAAAATGAAAGGCAAGCTAAAACACACCTCGAGGGGATTCCAAGGGGCACAAATGTGATCTTGCTTCTGTACAACCAAATCATTAATATTAATAGTGAGTTCGGTGTACTTGCTTAGCAAGCAGCCCTTCTCCCTGGGGTGTTCTCAGAACGCTGACAATACCCCCTGGTTCTGATTCTGTTTTCTGACTTTGAAGTCCAGACACCAGGGTGTTAGCATTGTCTTGCAGATTCCTCCTTTTCCCTACAGGCCAGAAAGAGTCGAGACTCACCCTTCAATTGAAATACATACTCTGGCTCCACAGTTACACATGATTCCCTTCCTCCACCCTCCCTCTAAGCAGGATTCTTTTCCTTCTGTTTCTCCCATCTTTTTGTTTTGTGCTGAATCATATCATTTCCAATAGTAACAGCCCTAGATCCTTGAATTATGGGAGCTAGATTTAATTAAATGTTAACTGGAAAAAGATAAGTTGTTCAAGTGTGCGTATGAAGTTCCCAGGAAAATACAACCCCCCGGAAGAGAAACTTTACCCTACTCTGCTGAGATTTCCCCTCATGTGAGCCCAGTTCTGTACCTCCCACTTCTATTTCAGTGATACATGTCTTTGGAAATGTGGTGAAAATATGTGAGTAAATGTTACAGTTACTGATGAGTAACATGAGACAAGTTACAAGGATGGTAGATTTTTGTGTTATTACTGGTGTTCCTTTTTAAAGCATTTCAATGAACAACAGTTAAGATTACCGCATTCTGTACACTGCAAATAATTCATTCTGAAAAAGCCATTCATACACATTAGTCCCACCACAGCACACACAGGGTCATTTGGGATTAAGACAGACTGAGTCAGTCTCTTGGCCTCTGTTTTGGCTTCTTAAAGGAAGATCAGATCTCTGTGCAAAATAGACACAAGGATTTTTCTGTGTAAAAAGACAGGATGGCTTTTATCTCATTCAAAAGCTGCTAATGGGGATCGTTGCTATAACATTTGTAGGCTCACTGAAATCTACATGATTTCTCTCTCTCCAGTAATTACATCTTAAAGTAGGTATGCACAAATAAATAATTCTTAATATTAGAAAAGTAAGTCTATCTGCCTAATACCCCACACCCCACTAGAATTTCAAACATGAAATTTTAAAAAATGTTTTCATTGAAGTATTGTCGGTTTACAATGTTGTATCCATTTCTGGGGTACAATGTTAAACCTGAAATACTTTAAAGTTCATATTGTTCGCCCAATTTTATACATGAGGACATGAAGCCCCAAAAAGAGAAGTGATTTGCAAAGATAACACAGTAACAGAAGATTTTATATAGTTATATAGAATTGGGGTACCTAAAATATTATAGTGGAACTTCCTGTTAAAAAGAATGGATTGAATACTTATGTTCATCTCTTTTTTATACCACTAAAATATTAGTAAATATTTTTAAATATAAACTCATAACAGCAAAGAAAACGAGAAATGAGGCAGCCTACAGGGTAGATGGGGGTATATATGACAAGGAAGTCATATGACAAGATGAAAACAAAGATAACTTGAAATGCCTGGGAAAAAAAATGCTATCCAGAAGAATATAATCATAATTAGCAGTCAGATGTATCCTGATTTTAGATATTTGAGAACTAGTGAGATCCATATACAAAAATAAACTCAAAATGGCTTAAAGACTTAAATATAAGACAAGACACAATAAACCTCCTATAAGAAAACATAGGCAAAACATTCTGACATAAGTTTTAGCAATGTTCTCCTAGGGCAGTCTACCCAGCTAATAGAAATAAAAGCAAAAGTTAACAAAATGGGACCTAATTAAACTTATAAGCTTCTGCACAGCAAGGAAACCATAAGCAAAACAAAAAGACAACCTACAGAATGGAAGAAAATATTTGCAAATGATGCAACTGACAAAGGCTTAATTTCCGGAATATATAAACAGCTCACACAACTTAACAAAAAAAAAAAACAACCCAATCCAAAAACGGGCAGAAGAACTAAACAAGCAATTTTCCAGTGAAGACATACAAATGGCTAATCGGCATATGAAAAAGTGAGAAATGCAAATCAAAACTACAATGAGGTATCACCTCACACCAGTCAGAATGGCCATCATTCAGAAGTTCACAAACGATAAATGCTGGAGAGGGTGTGAAGGAAAGGGAACCCTCCTATACTGCTGGTGCAAATGCAGTTTGGTGCAGCCATTGTGGAAAACAGTATGTAGATTCCTCAAAAAACTAAAAACAGACTTACCATATAATCCAGCAATCCCACTCCTATGTATATATCTGGAGGGAACTCTAATTCGAAAAGGTACATGCACCCCAATGTTCACAGCAGCACTATTTACAATAGCCAAAATATGGAAGCAAACTAAATGTCCATTAACAGATGACTGGATAAAGAAGCTGTGGTAGAAGCTGTGGTATATTTATTCAATGGAATACTACTAAGCCATAAAGCAGAATAAAATAATGCCATCTGCAGCAACATGGATGGACCTAGAGATCATCATTCTAAGTGAAGTAAGCCAGGAAAAGAAAAATACCATGTGATAGCAGTCATACGTGGAATCTAAAAATAGAAAAAAAGGACACTATGAACTCATCTACAAAACAGAAATAGACTCAACAACATAGTAAACAATCGTATGGTTACCAGGGAAAGGGAGTGGGAAGGGCTAAAACTGGGAGTTTGATATTAGCAAATGTTAGCAACTATATATAAAAATAGATTTTTAAAATTTTCTTCTGAATAGCACAGGGAACTATATTCAATATCTTACCAAGACGAACAAACAGAATAATGGTGAGGGAATCAGAACTGATACAAATAGTTAGAAATGACTTGTTTTCATTCCAATTTTGATTTGATTTTAATTAATTTGAAATTATCCTCAAGGATCATAGAGAAAATATTATTACATCCATAAAACAAGCACAGGTTGCTTTTTTGTTTTTTTAAAGCAATCTGAGAACAAGAATGGATTCCTGGAAATTATGTATATAATTACCAAAATATAAAATTCACTAGAGAGATTGAATCTTAGAATGGGTATGGCTGAAGACCAAGTCAGACATCTGAAACAGAACAAAAAATAAATCACTTGGAATTTAAAGCTAAGAGACAAAATGATGAAGCAAAGAAAAATTAAAGCACACAGAAGCTTGATCCAGAAGGCATAACATCTGTCTACTAGACATTCCATAAGGAAAATACAGAGAATTGAAGGAACGAGATGAGCAAAGAATAGAAAAAGTTACCAAAAAAATACACACACACACACACACACACCATTTTCAGATGGATAAGTCACCTAATGTCAAGATTGACCAAAGGCTCACCCTTAGCTGTTTTGGGTGAAATTTTGGAAGTTCCAGATTAAAGAGAAAGCTCTAAAATTCTCCAGAGAGGGTGGTAAATCTGACAGTAAGAAGACCCCGATTAACACTGAATTCTAAAAGACAGTAATTAATGCCTTCGAATTATCTGTCTGAGGAAAAATGATTTGAACTTACAATTTCATGTCTTGTCTAACCAGTAAGCAAATGTGTGGACAAAATAAGTCCCTTTTCAGACATGTGAGAACTCAGAAAACTTATCTTCCAAGAGCCTTCTGAAAACAGTTGTATTCTAGCAAAATGAGGAAAGTTCAAGAAAAAAAATGTGATCTGATAGTGAAAGTAACTGAAAAGGGCAATGAGATGATACCTTGAGATTACAGCAGTAAAGCAGGTCAATTATAACAAGACGGAAGTCACTAGGAAGAACGATTCAACACATTTCTTAGAAAAGGTGGAAAATCTTAACAAGGTTTTCATAAAAGAAAACAATGCATTTAGAAATTTGGGGGAGACAAAAAAAAAAAAAGCTCTACAAGAAAGTCCTTGTCCAAATATAAAGCCAACTACTGAGTAAGAGAAAGAAGAAAACATTTATCTTAACACTGTGGGTATTCTCCATCAAATACTGCAGGCTTAGTGGCAAAGCATTATATTTCCTTCTCTCTGGATCTAGTCATGAACTTCTTAGTTTAGTTCTGCAATGAATATAACTTAATCATAATATGCTATGTAATGTTTATTGTTTTAATTTTTATTTAACCTATGGGCAAATCTCAGAATCCTAGCATCAATTTCTAAAATGTATATATATATATATACACATATATATATATAAAATAAATACAAACATACACACAAATGTATTTTCCATATATATATTCACCTATGCATGCACAAAGGACTCACATTATACAAATATGTATATATGTATATCCTTACCCACCTCTCCTCGATTTAAAAAAAAAAAAAAATAGAATAGCTGACCAGAGGAGTGAAAAGAGTGGCAGAGAGTGTAGTATGTTAATTTCCTAATTTTACATAATTAGACACTGCTTAAAATTATTGGTTCAAAAATCAGAGGTTTAGATACCATAATTTATAGTTCTAGAGTAATAATTACAAGAACTAAAAAGAATAATATAACTTAAAAAAATCCAGAAATGAGTAGTAGGTAGCACATACATGCTAAATTCCTCAGTTTTTCTCATGGTGAGTATATAGATGTTACTTAAAGATACAGCCTGTTGCCCCCCAGGAAGGGGCAGGACCTTTTCGGAAGCAGCTCTATTGAACTGAAGGCAAATCCCTGCCAAGCAGCTGGGGACTGAGAGCTTCAGTCCTCGGTGGGAATGAAGTGCTGACCTATGGCATCCAGTCCAGTGAGCAGCTGTGGTTGTTGTTAATACCTCGGAGCTCATGTAAATGATATTCAATAACTGGTGATTTGTTATATAGATATCTCCTATGTTACTTAGTAATTATGAGGTGGCTCTTACGTGTATTAAAAATATTAGCATTAGAAATAGCATAGAAATAATTTCAAATAATTCTTTCCAACATGAATATCTTTGTGTAATAGACTCTCTGAAGATTCATGTGTAATTAGGACATATTTGCTCAAACCTTGCAGAACATAAGGTATATTCCTCTTATGCAAAATGAAGCCTTAAAAATGTGTGGAAGTCTCATCTCTCCTAATTACAATTCTCTGTTGTTTATTCTACTTCTACTCTGTACCATGAAAAAATAATAGTACCTATTCAATTCCATCACTCCCTCACCTATAGGGTATAAATACAGAAGTTTGTTAATCCTGTTCCACTAAATTAAATTTATAATTATTGTAAAAGAAGATGGCTTGACATTTGTTTTTATTCTATGATTTTTAAAATACCTTTATAGTTTTTACAAAAAATTATATTCATAAAATATTCAATTACAGGAAAATGTAAAGAATACGGCAGTTTATCACTTAAATCACACCACTCAAATAACCAGTGTTAACACCATGCTAGATCTCTTTGTACAGATGGAGAATGGGTGGATAGAGGGAGGGAGATTGTCAGACAGAACAGATAAATAGAAAAAACATCTATAAAAGTGGGGTTACACATACATTTTACTTTACAGAATCTCATGTATTTACAAGAGTAATGACTATATGTCAAATTCTCAAATTATTTGTGACAATAATCTTCTAGCCCCCTAAATCATCTCATTAAAAATTATTGTGCTTTGAGACCTAGCCTTTTTCCACTTTCATTTTAAACAATCTAAATTATTTCTGATTTATAATTTTTGTTTTCATAGTAAAAACACTGCTAATGTATATTAAATGCTTACTATGTATGAGACACTATGTTAGGCACTTTTACATAGGCCATCTCATTCAATGCTTCCAATTCATGCATAAAAAAGGGAGTCTGAACAGAGAGGTCAAGCCACATGTCCCAGGTCACATAGCTGAGTATCAAACTGGATTAGAATCCAGACATTTGGATTCCAGAGCCTGCACTCTTAAGCACTAGCCTGTACAAAATTAATAAACCCCTCATTAAGATAACTCTGTACAAGACTAAGAAGTTAATCACACTTTATTCCTCATCTGAATTTCCAGTGTCTTAAACTCATGACGGGACACTGCCACATTCAGTAAATCTTTAAGACTCTTAGATATCGGGCACTGTGCTATGCGACAGAGAATTAAGAAGGGGGGAAAAGAAAAAAATGTCTGTGTAAGGGATTTTTATCATAAAAGAATAAAATCATGACCAAAAGAAACTGCTTGTCTATGTTTATATTTACTGATCGGAAAATGAACTGTGGTTTATTTCCGGCCTGTCCTTTTTCTATATACACTATATGTAAATAAGCATTTTCTTGTAAAACTGAGAACATAATTCCCACTCCATTCTGTAGTCTGCTTCTTTTTCACACATTATAGATGAGCATTTCCCACATCACTAAATATTATTTTGAAAAATACTTCTTAGTAGCTCTTGGGATGTAATTTTAATGAGCAAATTCTAGCATATGGTTGAGCTATAAAATATTTTAATTATTCCCCAATTGTTCAATGTTGATGCTATTAACTTTTTTCTATTATAAAACAGTATCTTTAATAACACTTTGGAAGTCCTAGAGCAAAAATAAAATACTTCAACTTTTTCTATTATTCAAGGCAAGAAAAGGATGAAAACTTATTGAAGAGATTCTCTGGTCGTTAGAATCCCAAAATAGTATTCTACTTTTTTCCCTTGTGTTTAGTAACAATTTCATTGTCTTCTTTAAATCTCTTCCTTGTTCAATGTAATGTCTTTTCATTTATTTTTTCTTACTTATTTTTACTGTGTCTCTGATTTTTTAGAGGATCCTTTTGTTTTTAGGGGGTCTCCTTTGATACTGAAAATAGACAATGAGAGAATATCTAATCTGGGGGAAAAGCAATTCTTATTCTTTCTCATTATTTACTGTCTCCTGTTTTCCAGTTAACACAGATTTGTAGAGCACCAATCTGTCCCCAGTTGCCCAGTCTTAGAGTTTACTGCCACCACTCTATAAAATTTCAAGCTTTGGTTTAGAAAATTCATACACTTTTAGTTGAGGTCCAATTCTCTTAAAATGATGTGATAGTAAAGGCTTTTGTTGTTTTCTTTCCCTTAGCAGAGGCAAATAGTTCAGTGGCTTAATTTTTCATGCTTTCTGAATTAAAAAAAAAATAAAATTATCCAAAGGCAATGAATTATTCATCATGTTGCTTAGTCTTAAATCCCTGAGTAATTTTTTTCTATCAGTTCCACATATACTTTTTCCTGTTCCATACTACTTCAGATACCAGTTAATAAATATGTGTGCCTGCGTGTTGATCACTAGCTTTAATCACATGAATGTTTTTCAAATCCAAGGGACTAATTATTATAAGCTTTCTGCTGCATTGAGGAGCATTTTGCTGGAAATTGAATATTAAAAATGCAAAAGATCTCTCTCCATGCAAAACATAAAAACCGATTTATTCTCCCAAGAAAAGGTAGTATAAAAGCTGAAAGAAAATTGGCAAAAGAAAGCAAAATATATTCTAATTGGCTTCCTTAAATCCATTTTTATTTTTTCCTGAAAGAGTTGAAGAAGGAACCATTTAAAGCAGTTAGCAAAGAAACACTAAAACCAACCATCATATTTGGTACTAAAAATGCTTCCAGAATTTCATCTACCACACTTTGGGGTTAGACATTATAGCTATAACCATCTGGGTAAAGAAGTGGTAACCAATGTTTAAATCTAGAATATGACTTCATGTGTATGAAAATGCCTCTCTCATGAGTCAGTTAATCCAGAATATTGGCCCCAAGGCTTTTACCAGTGTAAACTAAAAACTGACAATGGGACAAATACCAGCATTTTGAGTTTTGTTAATGGCTGTCATGCATTTAAAGGATGCAGATTGACTCATGGCATAAAACCATGGATAAAAGCAGCCACAAGTTGAGGGAAAGTTTGTTTTTGACAATACTGGGCCATTTTTGAGAATTTCTATATGCACTTTTGCTGGTTATGAGTACTAGGAATAGGTCTCAGAGACCATTTTGTCCAAGGTTTTTAAACTGTGTTCCCTAGAATCCTGGGAAACTTCCACAGAGGTGGTCTGAATGACAGAGGGAAAAGGTGCGTTCAAGCAGACCTCCCCACCTTTTTACCAAAGTTGCTTAGCTTTTATCTATGTTACAAATTGGGGCAGGAACATAAAATTTCATTTTAAAATGAGAAAATTCCTTGGTTCTACTCACTCATTTTACAGGTGAGAAAACTAAGTACCAGATGGATTAAGTGTTTACCCAACTCTGCAATTATCTGGTGCTAAAATCAGGTGTACTACCCAAACCTTTTATCCAGTAACTTTTTTTTTTTTTATGGTTAACACTTACACATTTTCAAGAGGCCACTTTGGACTGAAAATTACCAAAAGTCAGGTTATTTTTGGCCAGCTTTCTTTTCATAATCTGTTGAATACAGGTCAAGTCAAGCTTGGAGAGAATTATCAACAGGGAAAGATCTTATTACAGTGACCCAGCTACCCTTTTTACACTCCAGGAATCTCTAATAGGTCTATGAAGTTAGGTTATTAAACTTTGTTATGCATTAAAGTCTTCATTTTTAGAGTAAGAATGTGATACCAACATGCTACAACAGTAAGATGCCATTTCACATCTATTAGGCCAGCAAAGATAAATATCTGATGATACTAGGTGTTGTTGAGAAAATGAGGCGACAACATTCAAGCACTCCTCACAGGAGGGTAATTCAGTTTAACCTTTGAAAACGGTTTGGTCAAGCATAGTAAAGTTGACAACGTAGCATAGTCAGAGATAGTACTTCTAGTTATATGTACCTAAGTATCTTATAAGAAACTTATATGAGTAAGCTCATTGTAGCATTATTTCTTAAAGTGGAAAACTGGAAACAGATGTCAAACAGAGGACTAGGAACGGTGGGTTCCAGTTACCCCTTTGAGGAGCTTGGAAAATCACCACTCTGTCCAAACAACAAGGAAAAAGCTGAACAGACTGAAAAATCAACAACTCTTCTCGCATCCATAACAGAGAGGAAGACACAGAGCAAACCACAGCCCCCAAGACTGAGGAGACAAAAGGGCGAATATAGGAGTTGTGGCTTACCTGAGCAGAGACCCTCACGGAGGAGAAACTGCTGAGGAACCAGCTCCGGGAAGGAAATTTTGAACTGTAATCAATGAACTGCTGGAAGCTCAGTGCAGACAAGTCACAGAGGAACCCAGTCACAGGGGAGCTCCTGCACAATTGTGATATTTACCTCCAGGAGCTTGGGCAGATCCAGTAAATACCGGAGAAAAGTCCCGACAGACTTCCAGCAGGGAAGGGAGAGGGAACCATTTTGAAATTCATCAGTGCACCCTGTTCTTAATAAGGGCTACCTTCAGGAGAAAGTAATTAACAGAGCCTAACCTGCTGGGGTAATATGAGAGCCTAACTGACCTGGGGGAAGGGAAACACCCAACTCCAGCTGGCACTAGTCAGTCCCGCCTAAGGGGGCAGAAGAAGTAGAAATACCTGTGAAATTCACAGCCCAGAGGTCCAGGCTGGCTGAAAGACTGAGACTTAATCATAAGACTAATAGGAAGCTCCCCCTCCCCCAACCCTCATCACCACATCACGAAGGGCCTGTTTACCCAGTGCATCACATCCAGTGAACAGGAAAAAACAAGGCACACCAAAAGGCAAAAAAACGTAAAGAGATGGAGCAAGCATCAAAACTTGACATGGCAGGGACGCTGGAATGACCAGAAAAGGAATCTAAAACAACTACGATTAATATGCTAAGGGCTGTAATGGATAAAATGAACAGTGAGCAAGGACAGATGAACAAAGTAAGCAGAGTGATGGAAATCCTAAGAAAGGGCCAAAAAGAAATACTAGACATAAAAAAAAAAAACAAAAACAAACAAAAAACACTGTAACGAATATGAAGACTGCCTTTGATGGGCTTAGTAGTAGACTGGACACAGCTGAGAAGACTCTCTGAGCTAGAGGGTGTATCAATAGAATCCTTGAAAATTGAAAAACAAAGGCAACAAAGACTGAAAAAAAAAAAAAAAAGACTATCCCAGGACCGTGGGGCAGCTGGAAAAGGTGTAAGTAACATACACGTGATGGAAATACCAGAAGAGAGAAAGGAACAGTAGAAATATTTGAAACAATAATTGGACAGTTTCCCCAAATTAATGTCAGACTGCAAACCACAGATCCAGGAAGCTCAGAGAGCAACAGGTAGGATAAATGCCAAAAGAAAAATAAATACACCTACGCATATCGGTTTTAAACCACAGAAATTCAAAAATAAAGAGAAAACTTGTAAGAAGCCAGAAGGAAAAAACACCTTACCTACAGAAGAACGAAGATAAGAATTACATGCAACTTCTCAGAAACGATGCAAGCAAAAACAGAGTAAAATGAAATACTTCTTGAAAGAACCGCCCCCCCAAACCAGAATTCTGTACCCTGTGAAATTATTCTTCAAAAGTGAGGGAGAAATACAGACTTTCTCAGACAAAGAAAAATAAAAGGAATTGTTCCATAGAACTGCTTTGCAAGAAATGTTAACAAAAGTTGTAAGAGAGAAGGAAAATAACACAGGTCAGAAACTCGATCTGCATAAAGAAAGAACATTAAAGAAGGAATAAGTGAAGGTAAAATAAAAATTTTTCTTTTCCTATTTCCTAATTGACCTAACGGATAACAGTTTGTCCAAAATAATAATACCACAGTGTATTCAATTATGTATGTTTTTGTATATATGTATGTGTGTATAGATGTGTATATATGTATCTTTATGCTATGTATGCTTATATATAAGTGGCTTTAATGATAGCAATGATACTCAAAATGGGAGGAAGGAATTAGGATTATTTTGTTAATGTAAGGTACTCACACTACCCATGAATTAGTATGATGTTATTAGAAAGTGGACTTTGATTAGCTACAAACGTATATTGTAAACTAAGGCACCCACTAAGAAATGTAAAAAAAAATTAAAAAGAAATATAACTGATGTACTAAGAAAGGGGAGAAAACTCAGTTACTCATATGATAAAATATTACATAGCAGTTAAACGAACTAGAGCTTTGTGTATCAATATATATATAGCAGAGCGATCATGGTCAAGTCACTTAATCTTCTGTCCCTTTTTAAAAGATAATGATGGTAAACTGTCCCACAGGGTTGTTTGGGTGGTTAAATGAGTTAAGACATGCAAAGTGCTTAGAACAGCCTACGTGGTAAGCTCTTTGAAAATGTTTGCCCTCCATACAAGACACCTGAAAACAACATTGAATGAGAAAAGCAAGTAGCAAGACCACACCAAGTACCAACCAGACTTTCTATATTCTGGGCAGATACTAGTCATCAGGCTTTTGGAGTGAGAAATTGAAATTCTCAGGAATTCCCCCGAATCACGATTTATTCTGTGTTTTTCATAAAACCTTTTTTTTTTTTTTACAAGTTTTTAAAATAATAAGTAGCCACAAAAATAAACAGTGAGTCATTTTTATGTGATGGCATTATTTCAGAAGTTTTAGAGGTATCCTGTAAAACTAATTAATAATAATAATAAACACATGGCTTATTGTTATCACTAACCCCTCTAGTGTGATACAAATGTATTTCATTGACATAAAATTATCTCCATCTGATACAGATATTAGACGAGAAAACATTTTAAAAGGTAACAGTAACACCAAAATTTCAAGGAGTCATTTTTTAATTAAGGATAATTAATATTCCCCATGTAGAAAATAGCTTTCATTTTGCACTGACACTTGTCAAATCTTAACAGTGTGCACTAGATCATCTTCATGTTGGATGCTAGGGTGCATGTAGCTAAATCTGAACTAATTTTCTTTGTTTCCAAGAAAAATATTTTATCTGCTTTACAACACACTGTAATTCATAACAAATATTCAAACACCGGAAAACATCAACAAACATTATTGGGCAGTATCCAAATAATGTAATGTTTGAATTTCCTAGCAAGTTCAGGGCATGACACAGACTCACACACTGAAAATGCCAATTAAAGGACTTATTTTCAAAACTTATTTCTTGGAAAACCACTCAGAAGATTTGTCTAAAATATACTAAGCCTGTAAATCTATAAATATTTATTTTATTTGCAAAAATGACTCACCCTTAGCAGCATACAGAACCATGAACACACACTTTAGATACGGCCACAGTTGCAAGCAAGACTATCAGGTTAGATGGCGAATACTTCTCTCCTGCACACACCTGTCCTGATTCCCGAAGGCATCAACCTTAACCTTCAACCCCACTTTCTGGTATTTTCTGCCTTTGACTTGACTTGAACGGATTCCTTCCAATCAGCAATGTCTCTGCATTGATCACTAAATTTTAATTCCTTACAGAGAATTATATTTTCCCATTTTCCCAATTTCTCCACTAATTCTTCTCAAGATTTGGGATTTGAAAAAATTATATAAATTTCCTAAGAAATGCTAAGAAATCCCCACATGGAAACCATAATATACATATAAAACCTGGACTCAAGAAATATTCACCATACTTATGACTGTGATTACAACTCAAAAAGGGGGCAGGGGGATCAGTAGAGAGGAAAATGAAAGGAACTTAAATGGTATCTGGAATGTGCTCAAAGCCAAAATGATCAAATTATGTCTGTTAGTTCTGAAGGAGGATGTATGTGTATTTGATAAATGATTTTACTTTCTTGGGTTTTTTAAATCTTTCCAAAGGAGTTGCTAATGCTGATTCCTGAGCCTCACTGCCAGGGATCCTGATTCCGTGGGTCTTGAGTGGACACTAGGAATCTTCATTTTTACTGGCTCTACAGAGGATGATGGGGCAGATGATACAGCACCCAACTTGGGTGAATGCTGGCCAAGTCCGTGGAAACTCAGACTCAGATCAGAGGTACCAGGGAAACCAGAGGTACTGGCAAAGAGTCTGAAATCATGGCCAAACAGGATTTGCAAATCACAGCCTGAGGTTAAAGGAACAAGCCCCAGTATTAGGAGCAGCTGGGCGTCTTTGCCCTGGGTGGGCGTGGTAGGAAAGGCCTCCCCATCCTTGGGACACACCCCAAGTGGACTGACGTGGCTGTGACCGCCAGCTGCCTCCCACTGCTGTTCACTAGTCTCAAAAACACATGGCTGATTTGCAGTAACAAGGGTGGACCTGAAGATCATCACACTAAGTGAAGTAAGCCAGAAAGAAAGGAAAATACCATCTGATATCCTTATATGTGGAATCTTAAAAAAAAAAAAAAAAAAAGGACACAAATGAACTTATTTACAACAGAGACAGATTCACAGACATAGAAAACAAACCTGTGGTTACCAGGGAGGAAAGTGA
The DNA here is from genome assembly GCF_036321535.1 of Camelus dromedarius. Classification (NCBI taxonomy): domain Eukaryota; kingdom Metazoa; phylum Chordata; class Mammalia; order Artiodactyla; family Camelidae; genus Camelus; species Camelus dromedarius. Next base: position 61,321,256 of record NC_087439.1, on the reverse strand, counting down.
GTGGGAAGGGATAAACTGGGAGTTTAGGATTCGTAGATACTGACTACCATATATATAATAGACAAACAAGGCCCCACTGTATAGCACAGGGAACTGTGTTCAATACCTTGTAATGACCTATAATGAAAAAGAATATGAAAAGGAATATATCATGTATAAGTGAATCACTATGCTGTATACCACAAATTAACAATATTACAAATCGACTCTACTCCAATCTAAAAATAAAAGGCTGGATGGAGAGGCCAGGGAGGCAGAAAATAAAGCTCTGTACTGAAGGAGCCATATTTTAAGAGTTTCCAAAATTATTCCTTTATTAAAAGAAAAATTCCAACCCACATTTGTGCATTTGCTTTATGATGTCCTTAAAAGGCACTGTCTGACCTCATTGTGTTTCTTCTAAAGCCTTTTCATTGCACTTTATGATTTCTGATTGCTTTGCAATCATAAACCAGTTAATGATTAAATTACTAGTTTCAAACCCTCATTATAAAGCAATAATGTCAACTTCCTTGTTTTTCTTGATTGCTTTATTTTAAAAATTTTAAATTGGTACCATCAGTTAGTCCATATGCTAATATTTGAGAAATACTTATGCCATGAGAAATTTATGTATGTTTTATGATCCTACAAAGTGCAACAAGAAGCAGGTTTCAAGGCTTATAATAATTAAGAGAAAATAAATCCAGACTCCTGAATTCTAAAACCAATGTATGTTCTCTCTTCATTATTTTTGTGTAGAAAAATTGGTTCTTGATAAAAATATAGGCATAGCTACCTGGAGTTCTGTGTTTGAATTCTCAGAAAAATCCTGGTTTCTTAATCAATCCTTTGACCTCCACCAGCAGAGCCACTGAAAGCTTCGCCAACTTGACCTCAGCTTCTGAGCCCAAACCTTTCTCTTTCCTCACATTTCCTCTCGACTTTTCATATCTGATGTCAAACTGAAGGGAGACTCCCCTTCCCAAATGCAACTGACATGGCTCATTGTCATCCTGATCAAATCTACACCATATGGAAATTATTTAGATATTTATCCAATGCTACCCAGTAAGTGGGATGCCATCTGTACAGGGAGTTTCTCAGAGTGTTGCTAGGACTTTCGCATTTAAACAGTGCCACAAGCTGCTACTGTGGCATGATGGGCGACACTAGCTACGTAAATGAACTCTCAACTGTAAAAAAAATTAAACTTTTTAAAAATTGTCTTCCATGACTTCCAGTTGACAAAGACATCTACAAGGAACACCTGAAATACACCCCTCCCACTTCCCACTTAAACTCAGTGCTTACAAGTAACACTTGCAATTAAGACTATTGGATAGCTCAGTGCCAGAATGTTGGTGGTCTCTGCCCTAACTCTTAGGCAGATGGAGTGAGATGCTGATGGTGATACTGGACCAAGAAAAATTGACCCAGGTTGTGCCTCATGAAACACAGACAGCGTGAATAAAGGTGACAAGACATGTCAATTTCCTTTACTATCTGTGCCCTGACCCTAGAGTTCTGTAGTTGGTGTCAACCCAAACCCTGGGACACTACCCCTCAACTGCATAAGACTAGTGTTCTTCAAGACAAACAAAACACTATACTTGTACCCTGTCCTCACCCTCATCTTTTGCTATGCATTGACAGGTAGTAATATTCCAGAATGCAACCAGGCAGCAGCAAATGTGGTGGCAAGAGAGCAAAGAGAGCCATGGAGTTAGCCATCGCACCTGTTTACAAGAAAAGTGTTATCGTGGAGGTGATGAAACGAAAAAGCCTGCTAGCCATCCTTGCTGAAAAATACTGGTTTTTAATCCATCAGTATAGAATATTTCAGAAAAACACAGTGGGTGTAGGAAAAGATGCATAAAGCAGAACTAAATTAGGTGAAAATACTTCGCATGCATTGTTGCATTCATTCTCACTTTAACCACATGAGTTAAACACCATGGGCTGGAAAAACTATTTTTCTAAACTCGAGTGGGATCTTGTCCCCAGACACTTTGGAATCCATTTATTAATTTAGCACATATTTATTGCACACCTGCAAAGACATGGTTCTGTTGCAAAAGTCAAGCCAAATCAGAGACAGATGGTGCGCATGTCGCTATACACTGAGCTCCCCCAAATCACAAATAACCAAAATGCAACTGAAAAAAAAAATGTAAGTGACAAAAGAGGAGGAAAGATTAAGTTTAACAAGCATGCAGAGGAGGGAAGAAGGCACTTCAAGGGAAGGAAATAAGAACTTTGAGCTTCCTAGAGTTTGAGCTGAGTCGTTAATTATAAGACTAGGGATGAATGGAGGCGAGGAAAAGCAGCCAAGCCAAGGCACTGACAAGAGCCAAGGCGAAGAGCAAGAAAGAAACAAAGAATACGACTGAAGAGGAAGAGCAGAAGCACAGACTTGGAGCGTCTAGAACACTCAGCTAACAGGGCTACAGATTTTTCCCCACAGAAATGCATTGGCGGGTCTTGAAAAGTATAGTGAAAATCTCAGAGCTGTGCATCATGAGTTAATAGAAAACAGTGAATTGGAATGAAAGAGAAGATTGAAAGAAAGCAGGAAAAAAAGTCCGTTGAAATAGCCCAAGTGAGATTTACAGAAAGCCTGATTTGGCATTATGTTACCTTTCATAGATCAGGAAAGAGAAGCGCCCAGAAGTTGAGTAACATGTTCAAAGTCACACAACTGGTTTGTGACAAGAGTCAGGACTCAGGTCTCAGAAATCTCGTTCCAGAGTCCGTGCTCTGAACTATTTAGCTGTAGAACTTCTCAATATTCAGACTTCAAAAATATACTGTCCTTGCCACTATTCTAAAAGCAAAGGGCATAGCCATGGCATGAAAGTCAATAAACAAATACTTAAGGTATAAATAAAAGTAAAAATTAAAATATGAGCAATTTAAAATTCTATAATAAGCAAGAATGTAGACATAGACTATGAAACATATACACTATGGGCATTAAATGGACATTTGAAAGAATAATTAGTGGCATAATAGCTTCATAATATGTTCAAGAATCAAATTACCAACCTATGTCTAAATCTACATTGCATAGAATAAACACAGGGATGATTTATACAGAAATATTTACAGTTTTTGTTTATCGTGAAGGCTGGATTTGGAGTGAATTTTATTATCTTTATTTTTCTGCATTTTATGACTTTTCTACTTGACTTCTGTAACAAAACTGCACAATTTTCTAGTGCTCAATAACCAATTTGCTCAGGTTTTTCACCTCTCATCCATATTTATTCGGTTGACAGACCCTTATGTCTTCATGTTTGACTCCTTTAATGTAGTTGAGCACTTAAAGAAAGTATCAGACCCTGTGTGAAGCACTGGAATTACAACTATGAATAAGACAAATAGAATCATGAACTTTACAGCCTAGTGGAGAATAAGATATTGAACAAATAAATTAAAAAGTGATAGCTGTTTCAAAAGTTAAATTATGGGATGCTAGGAGAGTACCCATGAGTACAAAGAAGGACTGACTGAAAAAGGAGGTTTACGATGAAAAGTAAACATGAAGGAAAGTGTGGAGGTAAGGGTATTCTGGGAAGAGCAAAGAGCATGCATTATGTCCTTCAGAGAGGGAGTGTGGAGATGGGGGAAAAAACAAGGGTTCTGGGAAGACAACAGCGATCTCGGCCTGTGTGGAAGGTGGAGGGTCTTGGAGATGATAATTACTGTGGAATCTGTCTTGAAGATGATGGGAAGTTGTTGTTATCCTGTGGACACTGATCTGAAGAAGGGCAAGAGACATTTAGGGAGACAAGTTAGGATGGTTTTCTACAAAAGATGGTGGCTTGGACGAGGAAGGTGGCAATAGTTAAAGAGAAAAGCAGTCAAGAGTATTTAACAAGTAGAATCAATAGGATTTGATTGGATGTGGTTGGTGAAGGTGAGAAAACTGTCAAAGATGACACCCTGGTGTCTGACTTGAACAACCGGATAGAACAGATGTAATTGAGCTAAAAGACACTAGAGGTAGAGGAAGCTAGCAAAGAATGAAACAGAACTTTCACCTCTAAAATGTAAACTAGTTTAACTAAATTCTGAAGTAACGTCTACACTTCCTAATGAAAAGTTAAACTGGCAGAATATCAGCAGATCTAGAATGTAATTTTCAGGGACCTGGGAGAGAGTAATTAGCTTTCATAAGTCTTCGAAAAGATAAATGGTCCTGGAGGAAGGCAGAGATAATAGCTAAGTGGTAGATTGTGTGCCTAGCATGCACGAGGTTCTGGGTTCAATCCTCATTACCTCCATTAATAAATAAATAAATAAATAAATAAATAAATAAATAAATAAATAGATAGATAGATAGATAGATAGATAGATAGATAGATAGATAGTTAGATAGATAGAAAGATAGATAGATAGATAGTCCTCCCAACAGCTGGAATGTGAAAAGAAATACAGAATTCCAACCACTTATATAAGCAATAACTTAAGTAGAGCTTAGCATCATTTCATCAACCGGAATGTCATCCAGACCATCAGGCAGATGCCTCTTTGTACATGAACTCTGACAGGAATCTGGAGGTAGACATCCTAATTCAGTTACAGCAGCATGCTAAGCCACTTGCTTTCCAGAGCTTGATAACAGGGTTATTGCTCCAAGATGGAGTCTGTTTTTACTTTACTAGTAAGGAACTTCAAAGATACTGTTTTCAAATCCTTGCCTGATACTTCTTTGAAAATAAGCCTTTTCGTGATATTACCTTAAGGGTTGTCGAGCAGCACCATTTAATGATGCCAGTGATTGGTTAGATACCTGGGTTGGCACCTCATAATTGCCAAATAAGCAGATCAGAAAGACATGCCGGTAAGAGCAGGACTTAGAAAATTAAAATGCTTACAGGCACAAGGCAAGCTCTCTGAATGACTGAAGTAGGCTGAGTATAGAAAAAAATGCAAGCAATGTTAAATGACGGATCACATATTGCCACAAAGTTAGCAACACCTTAGGGAGAAGTCGAGCCTGCAGCATTATGGAGTTTGCATACCCTCTCCAAAAGCCAAAGAGCTACTCAGTTGATTGTTGTCATGCAGGAAAATGGGCCTTCAGTTGCCAGCAGTTTTTGTTTTATTTTATTTTCAATATTTATGTGAGTCTCTTGATTTGTATGTGTTAATAATTAATTCAACTTTAAAAAAAAATATAAACCAAAGAAGACAAGCCTGTCATAGGCTGTCAATTTGCAACTATGATAGAGAAAAAAAAAAGCAGCTTCGCCAGTCATCTGCCACACCCTAGTTGAAAGGGGTAGTCCCTTCTGATTATGATATCGGGCTTTCTCAACTACAAAAATGTTATGAATCCTTCCCCGTGTGCTCCTGACAAGAGAAGGTGCTAGAAAAGCTAAAACTTCGGAGCACATTATCTTTGCAAGACACAAGCCTGAAAAGTACCTGTGGCATTGCCAGTCTCTGTAGATGAATCCTAACTAAGTGAATCAAATCCATTTTTTAAATTATATTTCAGCATTTGTTAGGCAGTAGCACAAGACAAGACAAAATGGAAAATGTGGTCCCTGCCCAAGGGGCATGAAGTCTACACAGGGAAGGAAAAAAACATTACGGAAATAAAAACACCAGCTGGGAAGGAGACATAATTAATGAAATAGTGCCAAGATTATTGTCTCGCTGCAATTACCAGGTGTTTCTGATACTTCAGCAGAGACTGATGACTCGTGGCGCAGGGGACAGACCAGGGACTCACACACTCTGGCTTCTACACAGACTGAAATGGAGTGGAAAACTCTCAGATGCTGCAACACTCACTTGTGTCAAATAACTGCAGCAAGATTTGCAAAGCACTGCACAGTCCTTAATAATAGTCATTCTACATTTACACAGTTGCCTTGACCTTTACAGAAAACTGACTGCATTAAAGAGCCTTACCTCTCCCAGATTCACCCCAATTTTTTTTTAAGGATTTTGCTGTTGTCTAACTTCTTTCTTTAAGACTTTAGTGAAGGACTAGGGAAAATAGATGAGCAACATGACTACCCAACAGAATATGATCCCAATTTATGTTTACAAAATGTATGGAGGCAAAGAAAAAAGGCTGGAGGGAAAGAAACTGAGATGCACCGGTTATCTGTGGATGGTCATTATATCAGGTGATGTTAGTACAAGAGCAAGCAGAGACCAACCCCGTTTTCTCAGTACTGCTTTTATGAATCCACTCTATGAATTTGCTATGCCCTGTCCTTAGAGGAAATTTCACAGAGTTCCCCTATTTTTTCATGGTGACTCTTAAATAATAAAGAAATAGTCTTTTTTCTGGATAATAAAAAGTCTGATCCAATCTGAGAATCACACGATCCCAGGCAGGTATAATAGTAAAACTCCAAATCTGTATCCACTGAATCTCTTTACATATAACGAGCAGTAATGTTGGCCCCACTTTAGACCTGGACGCACAGGGGCAAAGGGATGGCGGCTCAGCTTCTCTCTTCACATCCCCCACATCCTGCTGGCTGAAATGTGTGCCTCTTGGGGGCTGGTTGCGGGTGAAGGGTGAGGAGAGATAAAGGCACAGTGAAGGGTCTTCCTGAACGATTCACTCATTATCTGGGGTTGGTACCCTGGAAATGGCAGCCGAGTATTGACTGTTTCCTTTACAGGGATCCCTTCTGCAAATTCCTCAGACGTCCATCCTTGGGCAGCCCTGATTATAGTTCCTGTCCAGCCTCAGTGCCTCTCCCCTGACATCCCCTTGGCCGGGGACTTCCAGCATGCCACAGCCAGGTTGGGGTTCTATTGTCCTTTCACATAGTGCTCTGGACAGGGTCTATTTTAATATAACCCCAGGCTCCTCCTTCTAATGGGCTCTGGTCTCCAAGAAAGGAATAACCTTTGTCCTCCATTCAAAGAACGTGTAGCTCACTCCCAGTATCCCTGGTTAGTCTTTTTCTTTAGGATTTCTCCTGGAAAGAATCAGGCCCCACTTCTGAGTTCACCAGATTCCAGGCAATAATTGTCAAGTCCTCCAAGTAGGTCTTCTGAAACCTCTCATCTCACTGGGCTGAGGGGAGGAAGAAGCAACTCACCTCTTCAGTGCTCTTCACGTGGGAGATCACTCTGACCAGTTCCTCCATCGCTCAGTGCATCCTGCACAGGTGGTCTGCATCTCACTGTTTAGTGAGGGAGGGGGAGGTATATGAAACCTATTGTATTATTCTTAGCCTTTCAAGTTTCTGCTGAAACTCAACGACTTTTTTTTAATGTACCATTTTAAACCATATTGCTGCATTATTTTCTTCTGCATGTTTTTCTCTTTTTTCAGAAAAATTTCCTACATTCATGTGAACTATTTCATTCATAGAGAAAAAAATGAGTATTTTTTAAGAGTATCCAGGGCTAATTTCATCAAAACAATTTGACAGCAGTTACATATATTTAATACAAATTTTAAATATTATTTTTAACTAAAATATAGAATCATTCCCTTGAAATTTATAATTATACAAATATTTACAAGCTTCTTTTCGAATTTTGCCACATACAGAACCAAAACAAACCACCTCTAAAACATATCACCAGGCCCACATCAAGGCCACTCCTCCAGTCTCCCCATTAATATTTCCTGCAGCATAAAGAGTCATGGTAATAAAAAGTCAAAGATTTACGAAGGGAAGACTTCAAGAATAGCACAACTCTCTAATAATTAGCAATATTGAGTATATTTTCATGTGATTATTGGTCACCTGGATGTCTTCTTAGGTCTGACTGGTGTGTGTGTGTGTGTGTGTGTGTGTGTGTGTGTATGTATATGCCAAGAGATTATCATATTGAGTGAAGTAAGTCAGAGAAAGACAAATATCATATGATATCACTTATATGTGGAATCGAAAAAATAAAAGATACAAATTCTATTTACAAACCAAAAACAGACTCAAGGACATAGGGAACAAATTGTGGTTACCAAAGGGGAAAGGAGGGGAGGGATAAATTAGGGTTTGGGGATTAACAGACACACATTATTATACATAAGATAGATAAACAACAAGGGCTTACTGTATAGCACAGGGAACTATATTCAATTTCTTGTAATAACATATAATGGAAAAAATCTGAAAAGAAAAAAATATATATCTGTATGCATATGTATAACTGAATCACTTTGCTATATACCTGAAACTAACATTGTATATCAACTATACTTCAATTAAAAAAAAAGTATAGCACATCTCTGGTGAAGTCGCCATTATCTAGGGATTTAATCAAACTCTTCAGTCTAGAAAATCAACTTGATTAGGGACACCAGAATTTATCAGACTCAGGATAAAAAAACAAAATTATTTGAAAGTGACATGTATGATTTATATGTAACGGGTCCAAATTTCAGGTCAGAAACCTAGTTGTTCAAGAAATGTTACTCTCTTTAAATTCCCTATCTGAATTAATCTTCTATTCTGAAGCATTACGGTTCTGAGTAGAGAAATTTAATATTGTTCATTTCATGGTCATCTGTTGATTTGGGGTCATGCTCATGGATTCAGGGTGTCTGTACAAGATGGAGTGGATGGCCTACACAACCTGCGGCGGGGGCAATCTGGTCTTCCACTGTCCTTGATGAAATGACACCTTCCCTAAGTAAAAAAAAAAAAAAAGCCTTCTCTGCCTTTTTCTCACCAACTCCCAACTCCCACCCACCTCCTCAAGCACTCGCAGGTTGTCATTAATAGAGGTTGGCGGCTGCCCCAACGGACTCACTCTAAAAAATAGCCTAGAGCCAACCTGTATGAGAAAGAAAGGTATAAACAAATAAATCAGAGGGGCAAGAGGCAGAGCAGAAAAAGTGGGCAAAATGTGATAAGAAGTTTAAAATTTATTCCATTGCCTGTAATTTCAAAAACCATGATAAACGACTTTACCATTTTCTAGCTTCAGAGACATCCATGCGGATTCAGGGGCTAGAAACAAGAAAGAGCTCCCAATCCCCACAAAAGACAGTGTAGTGTTAACCATGGTCAATTCATCTTCAAGAAAATGACTAAGTCTGGATCATTTAATAAATTATAACCCTCGTGTACTAAATGGTGATTCTGTGGCCTGGGGAAGTTAATTTTTTTTTTCCAAAAGCTCAATAGGCATCCACCGAATAGCTACCCTGGTGGGATCTAACCCAGAAACAATATTGGATCCAATTCTTTCATAGCACATATTTATTACAAGCCTACAGTAGAAAATACCAAGTCAGATCAGAGACAGAGTGTTTATGGCTGGGCTCCCAGAGAGCACAGATACCCACAATACACTGTGGAAGGTAGCAAGGGCCCAAGAGAAGAGAAGATGGAGTGTTACGGAGCTGAGAGGAAAGCATAGAGTATTTCAAGGAAGGGACTGGGGAAGGCTTCTGAGGTTTGAGCAGAACCCTAATAAATGACAAGGATGTGGATGTGTGGAGGTGATGGAGAAGCGCAGTCCGAGGAACTGGCAAGAGCAGAGGCAAAGAGCAGGAAAGGACAGGGTTGTAGAAAGAAGAAAGAATAGTCTGGAAGGATAGATTGGGTCCCAGACAAGAAGTCCTTGAAAATCCACCTCGAGACCTTGGAGGATTTTTGTGTGTGTGTGTTTTTGTTTGGTTGGTAGGTGGTGGTGGTTGTTTTTTTGTGTGTTTTTTTGTTTTTGTTTTGTTTTGTCTTTTTCCTATACTAGTGATGCATGTGTGATTACTGAGCAAGGAAGTGCAAATATCAGACTGTGCTTCAGAAAACAATGGAAAGAAGACTGTGAAATGGTTAGGGAGAGGGACTGGAAACAGCGAGAAACAAGGGTCTATGGAAATAGCCCCGGTGACCTCTGCAGACAGCCTCCTCCTGGATGGGGTCTCCCTGCTCCTTCGGCCGTCCCAGCACCCATGTCTGCGAGTGCTACAAGGGTGGGGTTAAAGGACTGCTGGATGAGGAAGACGAGGAGAGTGTGAATGAGTCAGGTTCCTCACTTACTAAAAGATGGGAAAATCTAACTGAGGAAATGAGTTTTGAGCAAAGGACAACATTGATTCCTGCAGCTAAATCTGAAACTAGGTGAAAGATTAAGATCATCTGACAGGTGAGAAGTTAGAGTCACGAATGACTAAAAAGACCTGGAACTCTACTCATCGACTCTACAGCTCTCTCTCCCCTTCTCTTAACAGGGGGAATAATTTAATAGGTATATTCTCTTTCTTCCCTTGTTACTGCCTGCTGCTGCCTCAGAATACACACAACAATGGACAACTTTCATTAAAACACAGATTTTAAAAACCCACTTGATTGTATTTTTCCCAGATACAAAAATAGCATCTGCTCATCAAAGGTAAGTAATTAACAACTTAGATAATTCAGAAAAATCACTGAATTCCATCCCAGAGATAACCACATTTAAATTGTATAAGCCTTTCCAGATATGTGTGGGTATGTGGAATTTAAGTCACTAGTTTGGTACTCTCACAGATAGAGTGAGACATGTTGCTAGGTAAACTCTTCCTTTGGAGTGGTCGACTAATCCATTCATTATCTGAAATAAATTCACGGGCTCTTGGTTATCTTAAAATTTTGTCGTTGTTATCTTTACATCTCGCAGAGCCATCTCAAGATTAAGATCTACACTGAAATTAAAGAGCCCTGATTAGTTAGCTCTTGGACCACATTACTTACTGTCCTTACTTTAATTAGTTATAATATGTATATAGGACATTTGCTGCAAGGGAGCTGGCGGCCCTTGTCAAACTCCAGGAAGTAAACAGAAACTACTTTTCATCTCAGTGCTCAGATATATATACTCAGGCATTCAGCAGTTCATAATGAGCTCAAGGTCACCTGGTCTATAAAAAGCAGGCCTGGAAGTCAAAGCCAGGATTCCACAGACTGAAACGCTTACCCAAGGATGGAAATTTCTTCAGAGAACATCCAGTCTCTCGTCTCTGAACCTGAGAGGGTAGTTCAACCTCTTCACTCTACAAACATTGAAACAAAGATACAGAGAAGTTCCATGGCTTGCGTGGGTCATGTGGATGGTTAATGACTGATCTGGGTAGTTCTTTACATTATTTTAAAATTGGACAGTGTCCAGAATTCCCCCCCACCCCAATACTGGCAGAAGCAAGATATTCAGGGAGATGTTCTTCAAATTAAAAAAAAAGGTTAATTAAAAACAAACCCTGATTAAGTTGAAAATTAGAGTTCATTAAAACTGAAGAAAACATAGCCTATTTTTGACTTGATGAAATTGATTTAAAAGCGAATTTAATTTTTTTAAAAACTCAGTGTCTATTACTTCAATGAGTTTTTAAATTAAGTTATTAAGTCAATACGTGTTTTATGATTTTTAACTAACTTTACTTTTTAAACATTACATTAAGCTTTGCTACACATTTAAAACAGAGTCTGTCGATGTGTGATATGACTCTTTTTAACTATGTGTCACGAGGAAGGGGGGATTTTGTACGTAGGTGTTTGAAAGGTCATACATCAAAATATTAACATTGGATGGTGAGATTTCAGATGTTTTATTTACCTTTTGCTGATCTGTGCTTACTTATTTTTTCATTTTTCTATAATAAATATATATTTTTATATAATGCAAAAGAAGATTCTGCCAATGAATAGATGACATTCCCAGCCTTTGTGGGAAAATAGCCATTTATTTTATTTGAAAAGCTATGTGCTAGTTGCTCATTGTGGCAATGACTGTGTGTGGCTTGCCTGCTTAATACCACTCCAGCCCCTTTCTGTTACATCTTCTGACAATGCAGGGTTTGGAAAGCTGAAAATTATATTTTTAGACTCCTTTGCAGCTAGGGTTCCAGAGGAGACTTAGGTTCTGCCCAGCAGACACCCTCACACGAGGCTAGACTGTGAAAGTGAGTTGAGTGGGAAGGGAAGTGGGAAGGGAAGCAGGCTGTGGTGTGCAGAGGGAAGCAGACCACAGCAGGGGATGTTTCCTCTGCCCCAGCCCCAGCTTCCTGACGCCGCAGCTTCCTACAGCAGTGGTGCTAACTGCCCCGATCACAAGGGAGGCAGTGTGATTCTGGAGTTGTTCCTGGAAAAGCCTCCCACCACCTGTTCCTTCCTCTTTTCCTGTAACGTTGTGAGCCATCTTACACATAGTGAAAAAAAAAAATAACCCATTCTGCCTAAAACTGGCTATGATGGTTCAGCTGCTTGCAGTTGGGCACTAACCATGGAGTCATATTTAAAGAGATCCTCTCCTCCCAGCCCTTAAGCTCTACCATTCACTGTTCTCCTTTTGTAGTTACAATAATACCTGCTTGTTGTAAAAAAATAAAAATAAAAAATTCAAGCAATATGAAAGTTATACATTGGAAAAATGAAAATCTGTCCTCATGCTCCCCACCTGTCACCCTATATCCTAAAATAATTTTTTTTTGGAGGTACTGGGGATTGAACCCAGGACCTTGTGCATGCTAAGCACACACCCTACCACTGAGCTATTCCCCTTCCCCCATTTTTAATAGTTTGTTGTTTCATGTTCTTCCAGTTATTTTTCATGCCTATAGAAACTATGAACATACACAGAGGGTATTTTTTCATTTTTACAAAAAATAACTTGCTACTGCATATACATAAACCCTGCAACTTGATCTTGTTTAATCTTTCCATATTTGTATGTACTAAGCTACCCGGTTCTTTTGAACTACTATGTATTATTCTATACTGTGGAGAAACTGAAATATATGTCAACATTCTCCTATAAATGGACATATTAACATTTCAAAACAATGTAATAACCATCCTTTATAATACATCTTTGTATATTTGAGTATTTCTTGAGACAGGATCTAAAATCTAAAAGCACAAGAAAAAGTTAAATGTTAGCAGATTGCATTTAGCAATGTTTTTAAAGAAAAATGTCTGTTTTGCTTATTACTGTATCACTGGTGCTCAGAACAGCATCTGCCATGTGGAAGGCACTAAATAAATATGTGTGAAATGAATGCCAAATGAATGATTGAAAATAGATTAGGAAATGCACTAATGCATTTCATCACATGAACAGATTAAAGGAGAAAAATAAATACATAGGCAACTGTTATGATGCATATCTCCCAAAACTGGGTAAAACTCCACATCCATTCCTGATTTTTAAGAAAAATTACTCATCAAGAAATAGACGAAAACATCATTAATCTGATAAAAGGACTTATCAGAAGCCAACAGCAAAATGTATTTCTAAATATTTTTAAAGAAAGGTTACCACCTCCAAGGAGATCAATTATGAATAAAAATAAACTTGCAGACCCGAGATAGGAAAGGACGCAAAAATATTACAGTAAGATATAAAATATTCAAAACCTATAGACTTCCACAAAGAAATGCAAAGCAGGTCTAATCAAAAAGCAAAAGCACCAGCCACACAGGTGCATTGAGTTTACTCTGATGTTCATTATATGGAGGGCAGGCCTGGTGGTCCATTTATAATACCTGGAAAACTATGGGATCTGACAAGGAAAGGTTTTCAGACAGCAGTGAGCATCCCGCAGCCATTCTGCCTCTTCCCTGTTGCACCCAGCCTCCTCAACAGAGACAAAACCTATTCACATCTTTTCCCTAATGTTCTGCTGTCTCCGTTCCAAATGCTTCTCATCCGCTAACTGTGGTAATTTGTAGGATATGGACAGGCTCTTTTTAACTTCAGGAAACTCTGTGATATAAATTTGAATTACAGGAAAAAAATCAGCTATCCCATAATTTGGAATATTACATAACCATTTAAAAACATAGGCAGCTTTATATATTCTTAAAGGAAAGAACACTCTAAGATGTGTTAAATGAAAAAGTAAGGCGGTGGTGTGGATTTTCTTGTTTCTAACAACTTTTTTGAGATATAATTTGCATGCCATAAGCTTATCTATATAAATTGTACAATACCATGATTTTCAGTATATTTACAAAGTTGTACACCTATCACCATAATCCTATTATAGAATAGTTTCATTTAAAAAAAAAAAAAAGCCTATTATCAGTCACTCACCATTCTCCCTCCCTCCAGACCCAGATAACCGCCAAACTGCTTTCTGTTTCTATTGATTTTCCCTGAAGACTTGTGGTAGCAGTTTACACACATTATTTCTGTTGTGCATAAGAATCCTCATTGGTAGGTTCTATTATAATTTCCTTTTCCAGATGAAAGATCAAGACACAGGAAGATTAGGTAGCAGAGTTTCACAGCCAATAAATCAAACAAGCAGAATTTGAACCCCGCTGTTTGAACCCAGAGCCTGTGCCCTTAAGCACTGACCATCAAGTTCAACCACCACCAGTCATGGTTAAGGAGAAAGTATTTAAATATGCCACTGAACAATGTCTCTCAAATGCCTTCTCACTTAAGTCTTGGAACATTTATTTTCAGTTCATCCTTGCTTGAAACCATCAGGTTGAATGGGTAACACTGTATTTTAAGTGTCTAAACAACCAATTAAAAAACCTAAAAGCATCACATACATTTAAGTGTAAAACTCCAAACTGGATAGCAGCTGAGCGTAGACTCATATCGCCATGAGGACAAAGCAGGTGCACTGTCTTTTTCATCCTTAGGTCCTTAGCACAGTCTCTAACACTACAGATGAGAAACTCAACAGTATTTGTTGAATATGTGATTGAATGAAGAAATAAACAAAAGAACAAATTAAAATAGCTACTGAACAAAAAAAATTAGTCACAGAAAAGAAATGAGGACATCTCATTATGCAAACAAATATGAGTGGTGCCTCGATTACCTCCAATAATACAAAAGTTGTATGAAGATGATAGTTCACAATCTTGACATTGAGCTTATCATATCATTTGAAAGCTAGAATATTCGTTTTCCAAGAGACATACAAGATACCTAGTCTGACTCAATTCTGAAAGCTCCCTGGTACCTAACAGGATGTCCTTAAGCCTCCACCTGGATACACCCAATGGTGAAAAGTGCCTGTGATCAGCTTTAATTGCTTAATATACGAAAGTCTTCCTTTTTCCCAAAAGATCTTGACCCAGGTTCTGCCTCTGGTCCTAGTTCTACTACTGGAAACTACAGAGAACAATCTAATCCTCATAGCTCATAATAACCTATCAAATATTTGAAGACATTTATCACGTTTTCTTGTTTGCACTCCCCTATCTTTTCCATTTTCCCTGAGCACCATTTTTTCCTGTAGACTTCATATGACATGTGCATGTGTGTTTCAACAGAATGGTGACATGATTAATAGAAGGTAGCTGTAATCATGGTTAGAGGCTTGAGAGGTCCTTTAACAGCACATATTCCAAAATATATAGACAAAATTATGGGCTCCTGAATGGAGAATCTCCAAAGTTCCTCCACGGGAATAATAGATGGAAATACCACCTACCCATCTTCCTAGAGCGAGCATCCTGCCGGGCATATAAGCTCACTTTTGCATTTTCTTGGGGAAATTTTATATCCTCATGGCCTCTTCTCAACCTGCCTATGGTAGAATCTTGGTTTATACACTCAACAGGTGCAAAGAAATAATGCAACATGAGCGTAGGTATTTTCTGTGTTTACTAAGTGTTTACTGTCAGGGAGACTGACTTTTAAAAAGTCAAGTTCCCCAAAACATTCCTCAGCAAGCCTAAGACTCCAGCCTGGCTACGTTTCATTCCTTCATACCCAGGGTGCTTTTTTTTCTTTTCCTCACATCCTAATTTCCATCCCCTGGTCTTAAGTTTTCCAATAACCAGTCTTCCATTCCAGGAGAATGAAGGTCTCCACTCACACTATGCCCAATCAGTACCACTGTAGAAAAAAACCAGTTCAGGCTCAGACTATAAAAACAGGACTCTGCTGTGTGTAAGAACTGCCCTGCATGAAGTAAGGACACTCAATGAACGAACCAACCAACATATCCAGTTCCCTAACACATCAACATAAAAGACTTTGGTTGGTACATGAACACAATCTAAGATCCTTCAAGATTTGCTTTGTGGCCATCAGATGGGGGGGTGACATGATATTCAGTTAAAAAAATGAGAAATCATGGCATCCAATAGGAAAGGAAATTTTGCAGTGTGTATTCAAGTTAGCACAGTAGACAAAGGCTTTATGAAAAGGGTACCAGTAACAAACCTCAGAAGGAGGTCACAGGATTGTACAAGAGGACATTTAGGATCCATAAAGGGTCACAGCGTTTCTCCAGGACAACAAAACATTGCAGATTTATAAAAGGATCTCAGTATCTGGCCTGCAGGAGAAAATACCAATGATCTCCATTAGTTGAGAATATTCTCTTTTGGAAACTGACACAGAGTTTTGTGGCTTGTGAATCCTGTTTCCTTCTTTGGTACAGAACAGGCTGTGAGTCTCATTTCTAAAGGGCAACGTGTCCCCTTCCGTCTCCCTAGAGGAGGCTGCCCATTGCTCGCCACATCTGGAGCTGTCTTGCTCATCGTGTCTCCTGCTCCCGCTGCCCCCTCAGCCACTGGGAACTTTTAATGTTTTCATGTGGGCAGAGAGTAGTTTCAAAGTGTCATTACTAAACTAAATCCCCATTAAGAAAAAGAAAAAAAAAGTTCATATTTATCTGGCTCTTTACATTGAAATTATGTTAAGGAATTCCTTCTCTAAGAAGTCATTTTTTTGCCACTTAGTAATGAAACATCATTGCACAAATCAATGTTAATTTATGACAATGAAACAATAAAATATTGATGAAATAGAAATCCCTTCACTTCAGTAATGAGAACAGGCATTAAATCAATTCTCCACACCAGTAGCAAAGCGATCTTTCCAAAATACTAACCAGTTTGTGTTTCTTGCTTAAAGCACTTTACGAGCTTCCCATCATTTATAAAATAAAGTCATCAGTAAGAAAAAATGTTGCCTCCTCGGTTTACTCTTGCTTTTGCTCATATCCCACCATTCGGATTCAATCTCTTGTTTCATACTATTGTGATGCCATGCTACTTAGATTCTCCAAATATACCATGCTATTTTATCCCTCCTTGCTTGCATGTTTATCATTCTAATGGAATTCCCTTCTCCAGTGTCCGCTCAAGAAGATCCCACTCATTCTTCAAATCCCAGCCCAGATTTTACCTACTCCTGGGAATCTTTTTTGCACCAATGCTTCCCTGAATGACTCCGTCACTGTCCTCTCTGCCGCCTCTGACCCTCATCCATATTTCTCTATCTCTACTGTTTCCTTTAACCACAATGTCTTGTGGGCTCTTTGGAAACAAACTAATTTGTGTGTCAACAGTACATAGAACACTCTGTAGACGCAAGGACTCTATAAAAAATGTAAATTGAATGACACGGTTTAGATAATTTGATAAACATGTACTTTATATTTTCATAGACTCTGCAAAATGAATGCAAATACTGGTACTTTAATGCTAGACAGCTCAGACTTGATGCTCATGGTAATCTTGCAAACTGAAATATACAAATATTTTCATGTCATTAATATAGAACAGCTAGTGAGTAAAAATGCTAGGCTCCAACCCAAGACTTTTGACCCCTGCATTGACTAGTACTCCACATACCACCCGCTTTGACAACAAAACATTCACTCTCAGAGACTCTTCTGATCAGGGGCCTGATGAAAAAGATCCCTATGGGATAAGTATCAAAATAATGATGCTGAGGGAATGAAGCCAGACAAGAAAGTGTATGTATATACCATGGGATTTCATTCATATAAAACCCTAGAACAGTGGTTCTCAATCAGGGCCAGTTTTGCCCCTAGGAGACATTAGGCAATGTCTGGTTACATTTCTGGTAGTTGTAACTGGGGCAGGGGTACTACACACACAGCTGGTGTGGAGAGACCGGGGATGCTGACCAACCGCCTGCAGTGCAGATAACAGCCCTCTCAACAAAGAATTATCTTGTCCAAAATGTCAATAGTGCTGAGGTTGAGAAACTCTGCTGTAGAAAATGCAAACTAATCTATAGTGACTGAAAGGAGATCAGTTGTTGCTTAGGGATGGGGTGGCCAAGGAAGGATGAGAGGAAGCGATTACAAAAGACCACCAGAAAACTTGTAAGGATGATGGATACATGCACTCTGTTGATTTTAGTGATCAGTTGATGGATATAAACATATGTCAAAAATAATGTTTGTAAATTTTAAAATGTGCAGTTTATTACTTGTCCATTATGCCCCAATAAAGCTCTTTTTTTAAGTAGTTTAAAAATTAAATGATAGAAAAACAACAATGACCCAAAAAAGTCCCTGTGGTATGAGACAAAGGTCTCAAAAATCCTCTCTTATTGGAGGAATCATAATGTAGCTTTAGGATGCCATCATGATCTCTTTGATAATCAACATGTCCTTTCCAAGCATAATCCCTGGCAAGGCATGATCTGTTACTACTTCAGACAGAAAATAATATAATAGAATTATATGGAAGATTCAGAGTCCAAGTTGTTAGTGAGGGTTTGATACAAGGCACAAGGTGTTTCTTTACGTTT
Organism: Camelus dromedarius; assembly: GCF_036321535.1. Taxonomy (NCBI): domain Eukaryota; kingdom Metazoa; phylum Chordata; class Mammalia; order Artiodactyla; family Camelidae; genus Camelus; species Camelus dromedarius. Next base: position 61,302,815 of record NC_087439.1, on the reverse strand, counting down.
CAAACAGTCCAAAGCAGAACAGAGATGATGATCATAAACACTGTCCATCTGTCATTGGAGGAAAAGTCTGCTGTTCAAACTAAGGACCTTGTAAGTGCCCATCAGTGTGAATGAGTTTTGTGTATCCTAGAGGATATGCCCACTCCAAGAAATGCCCAGTGGTAAGACTACTGGCTTTTTTCTGTCCCCTATAGTTGGTGAGGACTGGTATAGTCAGACAGCTGGGTAGAATGCTTAATAAGAATAGGTAGAGAATCTCATCAAAATTCATACAGTTCTCTTGTATTTGGTCCAGCCCATCTGTGGTAGCGAGATTCTAAGATGGCATTCAATGATCCCACCTCCTCATACTGATGTTGTTATACAGTTTTATCCCATATTGTACTGGTGTTAGTCTGGATGAACAATAATCTACAGTAGAAATTATGGTATGTCTTTTCCAAGGTTAATTATAAAAAGTACTTCTGTTTATATCTTGGTCTCTCTGTTTCTCTTTCTCACTCTGACAGGCACTCTGGGATAAGCCAGCTACCACATTATGACCAGCCCTATGGAGAACCCCATGTGGTAAGAAAATGAGACTGCTGACCAATGGCCAGAAGAAACTGAGGCTGCCAACAGCTATGTGATGAGGATCCTCCAGCCCCAGTCAAGCCTTCAGACGACGATGTATCTGCAACCTCAGATCCTGAGCCACAGCCACTCAGCTAAGCCACTTCTGAATTTCTGACCCTCAGAAATTGAGTAAAATAATAATAAATGTCTGTTGTTTTAAGCTGCTAAGTTGTGGGATAATTTGTTATACAGCAATAGATAACTAAAACACTAACCTACTCTTGAAACATGAGTTAGACTTAGTCTACATTTGGTATGTATACGGTCTTAGGATATCCACACCCCAACATGAGAGCTACTTACAGGATGGCATCCCAGAGCCTACACATGATCCAGTATGCTCTTTGGATGATAGAAGAAATGGAAGAGGGATACAGGGTGGGCAAAGGAGAAGATACAACTCCACCCGGACTCTCTGGGTCTGTATAAAGGATCTGGGTACAGGAAGGAGATCCCTCTAATCCAGAACAAGTACCTGAAGCTGGTTGAGAAGCGTAACATGCAGACTTTAACAGAGGTCTTTCTTATCTATCTGTTCTAAGCAGACAGACCGAGGGCTGGAATATGACTCACAAGTAGAGACTTATTACTAAGTAATTCAGTTAAAATCTGTATCATTAGACTCCCAGCATTGAATAGAAATCAGACATTGTCAACAGAAGACATCAGTTAAAATGCACATGCCACATGAGAGAGTAGTAAGAACTCTCTTCCATTAATATTATGGCAGAAGTGGGGTTGGATATTAAGGTTAATTTCCTTGTTTTGTTTTGTTCTGCCAAAGACACAAAGAGAAGGGGAGAAAAATGAGACTAGGGACCAAGGTTGTTTTAACTGTGGTGCTGTCAGAGGCAGTTGATTTTAAAATAAACAAACAATAATAACAAATTCACAAAAGTGGCCCAAAACCTTAGCAGCAAATGGGAATTATGTAGGGGGATTTTAAAAATTCTGCTGTCCAAAATACACCCTAGATCTATATTAGCTCAGTGTCTTTGAGCATGAGAAGCAAGAGTCATGTTATTTTTAAAAGCTTACTGGATATGATTCCAATATACAGCCAAGTCTGACAAACACTGAGCTGTGAGATATGAGACATCTGAGAAAGAACACTGAAAGAGCAGAGACAAAGCAAAACAAGTCACTAAATTCAGCAAATTTGTCCTGTCCCTTTCATGGGGATAACCTAAAGGCTGTGACTGTCACTGTTTACTTGACAACATTAACTCATCAAGCAATCGCAGTACTGTAGTCCTCATTTTTCACAGCACCAAGCATGCTGTTGACATCCTGTTAAAGTCTTAAATAATAACAAGGTTTGCTGTCAGTTTTGTTTTTTTTTTTTTTAAATAGTTGCTGTTACTGTGAAGCTGGGTATCAGGGGAGAGGCTTTGTTCAGCAAATTCCAATTATTTGGACATCACAGAGTTTACCATGGACCTTAGGGCAGTGAAGGTACAAATGGAGTGTCAACAGAAGCCGTTCCTGGAGTGTCATCTTATTTTTCCAATAGCTACATGGCTCCACTGGCTTTCAAGAAAATCTGGGTCTCTATCTCTGCTCTCTCACCTTGCAGTCATCCTGTATCCCTTCCCATTGCTAAGACATGCTGTGACCTGAACCCATAACCCAGCCGACTGTCTCCCAGAGAAATGGCCCTCTGGCTCTTCTCCCTCTTAACATTTCTAAGATCACCTGCTGTGAACATTTTGGGTAGCTGTTGCAAAAGGAAGACTCTAAAGTATGCCAGGCCTGGGGAACCCTCCAGGTGTTGATAAGGAAAAAACAATTAAGGATCAAAGCCTTAAGAAAATTACATTTCCAATGTCATAGCAAATGACCTTTCATTGTGAATAGTTAAGAATTATTCCACGTTCAGACTCTCATGTGTCTATCTAGAATCTTTACATTACAAAATCCAAGCTTCTGCTTTGTTTTAATAATGTCTTTAGGCTTCCACTGAGAATTTTTTCAATACACAAAGATGTTAATTGGTGAACAAGAAAAGTATTTGAAGGACTTCCTGCCCTACAATGATTTGGGGGGAGAGTTGGCTTTCTTATCATATGAAAGAACAGCTCTGCATTATCTTCTCAGGGATTAACTTGTGGCCATAATTCTATCAGCACTAGGCTGTAGTGTTTTAGAATTGAGAACAAGAGTTTTCTCTGTCAAAAATAGCATCCCAAGACAACTTAACGAGAAAATAAAGCAAGAAAAGTACAGTTCTCTTGTGGATACAAATAGCTAATTTAATGAATTACACAATAGACAAAAAAAAAAAACTGAGGAAAATGCAAACAAGATTCTCATTTTTAATTTAATTTTTAATTCTCTCTTTCTTTTGCGCGCGCGCACACACACACACACACACACACACACACACACACAAGGCTCAAAGTTTCAAGTTTCTTTTTCTTTCCAATCCAGAGACCAAGGACATGAAAGGATGTGATTTTTTTCTTATTAAAAAAGACTTTTACCATAGTAATACCACATATTATTACCCAGAGTCCATTGAGAAGAGACGGGGGTGTCTTACAAAGCAGTGTTAGTGTTTTGGGGCAATTTTTGTGTGCCTGCAGTTCCTTATTATAATAATTTGAAATGGGGAGATGCAATTATTATGCAGCAATAAAGGACTATTGTATGGAAGGCTTACTCGTTCATTACTTGGTTTGGAGTACATTTTTATTGTGCTTTGTGCAATTGCTTGGTGGCTACTGTGACACAAGAAAGCACAATAAGCAAGGCTTTTGATTAAAGCACTGTTTATTACTGCAAATGACTGGGGGTAAACTAAATATCCATCAACAGGAGATATTTTAAATAAATGATGATATATCTATGTAATGAAAACTAGGCAAATGTTAAAACAGTGAAGTGATTTCTGAAATTCTCCTTAACAGATGGTTACATGAAATTAGAAAGGTGCAGTTTAGTATATATAATATGCAATCATTTGTGGGACAAAAGTGGGATTAGACATGTATATATAACTTGTATATGCACAAGGTGATAATAAAAAATCATACTCATGCAGAAAAGGATTGAGAGAGTAAGAAAGAGGGACAGGAAGGAGAATTTTCGCCTTTTCTGGGTTGAATGGTATCTGTACCTTTCTTTAAAAGACTAACATAGTGTAGTATATGTGTGCACATTCAATATTTTAAACTTATTCCTGTACCCTGGAGGGTTAGCTAGTATTTGAAGTGCCTTAATCAGGAATACACACTTAAATAATTATTGAATAATAGTAACTATTATTATTAATAATAACTAGCATTTAAAAGTACTAATCAAAAGTCCATATTTCACAAAGAGGCTAATATAATCACATCATCAGTCTTGCTATCTGATTAGTAGCAAAAATCATGTTAGTTTAAAAAATTAGGTTCTATTGATTTATTCACATATTTAAGAAATATTTACTGAGCAACTACATGATAACAGGCATTTTCATCACTTGGCCCAAATCAGTGAACAACAACCAAAAAAAGACTTACACTCATGTAAGAATTTAAAATATAGTTTTAAAAGTTTTTTTTTTTGATAAAATTAGTGGGTTTGACTTCTGATTCCAGCCATGATAGATTAAATAATACCTGACTCCCTCCTCCTCCACCCCCAGCACAATTAGAAAATTAAAAAATAGAAATAAATGTTACAGACACTGTAAAGCAGGGAGCCTAGGACAAGAACCCTAAGAGAAAGTAAACAAATAAGATGAACCTGATGTGTTTCCCTTGCTTTCTGCCTACAGTCACTTTCCAGACAGTAGCCCAGAAATGGGGACCCCAAATAAACCACAGGGGTCTTACTGGCTGGAGGAGAGACAAAGATCAGAGTCACAGAGGTAGCTGAAATCTGCAGGGCAGAATACTGGAGAGAAGGATTCTACACAGAGGAAGAACCCAAGAAACCTGCATAAGCATCCTCTTGAGTCAGAAAAACTATAAGCTGTACGCTGAGTAACTTTCAGTGCTCTCACAGGGCTGGGAGACATCCAAGTTGCAATGAACCAAAGTGGAGACATCATCGAAGCACCTGCACATTTGATAGAGACCCCAGAAGGGCCATGCGTTAGTAATGGGGCTAAACTAGTGCTACTGTAGAGGCTACACAAGACTCACTCAAACAACACTTAAGAACAAGCCTCAAAATTACCACACTCTCTCAACTGCCTGACAAAACAAAATTCAACCTTTCTAAAAAAGACAACAAAATCTTGATTCTCAAAAATTTAACATTATAATGTCTGGCATCCAATCAAAAATTACTATGCATGCAAAGAAGCAGAAAAATGTGATCCGTAACCAAGGAAAAAATCAATCAGGAAGAAAAGTCAGAATGTCAGAGACAATGAAACTAGACACAAAACAGCTACTATAAATATGTTCTAGATTTTAATGGAAAACAGAACAAAATGAAGAAGAAAATGGAACTAAAAAAGTAATAAGAACTTCTAGAAATAAAAAGTACAGTATGTGAACTGATAAACTCACTGCATGTGCTTATTATCAGATTACACACAAGACAGACTTGGAGATACGGCAAAGGAAACCATCCAAACTGAATTACAGAAAGGAAAAAAACTATAAATTAGCAAACAGTTAGTTATGGGAGAGTATCAAGAATTTAAATATATATGAAATTAAAATATTGAAATTCAAGAATCATCAGGGGGCAAAGGAAGAGAAATTAAAGAATTAATGGCCAAAATTTTTCAAATTTGTTGAAAAACATAAACCTGCAGAGATCCAATATGCTCAGCAAACCCAAGCAGGTACATCATAATTAAACTGCTGAAAAACAGTGATAAAAAGCCAGTCTTAAAAGCAACCAGAGAAAAAAGACACATCACTTGAAGGAAAACATTCCAAAAGACAATAGAATGACAGCTTTAAAGAGATAGGGAAAAAACTATCCACCTCAAATTCTATGGTCAGTGAAATTATACTTTAAAGATGAAGGGAAAATAAAGGCTTTTATCAGAAAACAACAGAAAAGAAAATTGTCACTATCAGACTTGTGCACAAGAAATACTAAAGGAAGTTCTTCAGATTTAGATGAAAGGCTCTTTCATGGAAACTCAAATGTACAGACTGGAATGAAGAGAGCTGGACATGGTTAATATATAGATAATACCTGACTTGTATTTCCCAAATTTTAACTTTTTAAAAATAATAATGAAACATTGTGGGGTTTATAACAGATGAATAAATATAATGAAACAATACTAAAAGGGACAGGAGAGAGAAATGGACATAAGGTGTTTAAGGCTCTTATGTGTGAAGTGGAGTAGTATTTTTTGCATTTTATTTTATTTATTTTTATTGAAGTGTAGTCAGTTTACAATGTTGTGTCAATTTCTGGTGTATAGCATAATGTTTTAGTCAAACATATACATACATATATTCCTTTTCATATTCTTTGTCATTACAGGTTACTACAAGATAATTGAATACAGTTCCCTGTGCTATACAGTAAGTCCTTGTTGATCTATTTAATATATAGTAGTGTGTATCTGCTAATCCCAAATTTATCCCTCCCCACTGCCAATTTTGCCTTTTAGCCGTAAGTTTGTTTTCTATGTCTGTGAGTCTGTTTTGGTTTTGTAAATGGGTTCATCTGTGTCTTTTTTTAGATTCCGCATATAAGTGGTATCATACAGTGTGACATCATGTATGACACCATACATCATTTTCTTTCTCTTTCTGGCTTATAAAGTGGTATACTATTATTTTAAGTTAGATTCTGATAAATTATAAATATATATCATAAATTCTACAATAGCCAATAAAAAATTCAGCAGACATAAATCTAAAAAGCTAAATACTATATAATTTAAATAATTTACACTAGTAAATAATTTTTATAATTTATATATTAACATATAAACTTATACAACATATGAAGAAATGTCCAAAGAGTTGGGAAGGATATTATATTATTTATCTGAATTTTGTGTTGGGACATCCATCAGTTCCACAAAAATGCATAATTTTTTGTGATTTCTTTTCTCTTTCTAAATAAATACTCATTTTCTTCTCAAGTTTTATATTTGGAATTTTGTACTATTTTTTTCTTAAAGAGAACTCTCAGACTTATTTCAGCTTTAGGCTACGTAAGACCTTCAGGCAAGGTGCTGCTCAAGGGCCTTTAAGAACAAACAGATGGCTTTCCATCAAGATTTCAGAACAGGCTATATGACAGTTTTTGTGCCTGCTTGCTAATAAAAGTTTTTATATGTGACAGAATTGGGTCTAAGACTTGTTTCCAATGTAATATACTACCCAGTAAGGAGGTTGCTGGGAGGAGACCAAAGCACTGTAACCATATAATTTATCATCCAAGCAGGACACTTATAAGAGTGCTAAGCTACTAAACTGAATGGGACTCTAGAATAACAGACACTAATGGAATCTGGTCCAGGCAACCTAAACCAAAAACCCCTTACTTCCTAACTACAGGTAGCTTTCATAAAAGGGCTTTTGTCATTTAGTGATAGCTCAAGTGTATATGTGTATGTGTAAATACATATAAATGTATACATACTTACATATACAGATGAACATATATACCTGTATATACATATATAGGTATGCATGTATGTATCTGTATTGTATACATGTGTACATGTGTGTATATACATATATTTGTGTATACACACTTGTAGATATGTATATGTGCATGTGTGCCTATACACATATATTAATTCAAACTGCTTTAGGTATATGTATAAATAGATGTGTATGTATGCATGTGTGTATGCAAGTGTATACCTGAACAGACATATACATGTAATTCAGTTTTTCAAAAATAAAATCTACTGCTGAGGTTTTTTTGTTTGGGGTTTTTTTTAGTAACTTGATAATTATTTCAGATATGCAGTCTTTGGGGGAATAATTTAAGACATGTTTTTAGTGTCATTTTGCACTGAAAAGACACAGAAACCCAAGAACAATATGAGGAACTTTTTTTTAGGAAGAGTAATTCTATTACTTGCATTATTTGCCTTTCTTATGGAATCCAATTCATTATTAGGCACAGTAAGAAAACCACAGACATCAATACATTCCCAGAACCCAACAAGGCAGAGATGAAAGCTGGGAATAAGGGAGCTATTTAAAGGGCTCTGAAAGCAGGAGCTACACTAAGTGTCTTCAGGTGTCTGCACTCTATGTACCCAGTCCCCAAAGCTCCCTCTTTATATGTGACTATCCCCGAAAGAAATTTGCTACAGGAGAGTATGAAGTTTCTGGCATTATAATCTCATGAAATAAGTAAATATGACTAGACTTCTCACCATGTTCTATTTTGAGCTGACTTCCTTAGACTCTAGAACTTGAAGCCAAACAATTGCCATAAAAAATATCATCAGATTTTTGGCATGTAGTTTTCAAGTTTATGAAAATCTCAAATATTTCCAAATGATGCTCTTTGTCTATTTCCTGTCTGGAGAGAAATCTGTCATCTCACATTTCCCAAAACAGTTGCCAATGGGCTTTCATCAGAAGAGGTTCTGAGTGCACATGTCAGTCAACACCCAAGTTTCCAAATGCAAGGTGACGGCAGAGTCATTAGGAGAAAATATATACTTGGTGTGGCTTCACACTCGAGTAGCTTTTCAGTTTCTCTTTTGACAGTATATTAAAGACAGTGAAAAGTGAAGATGTGCAACACAGAGAAAATAAAGCACTCAATCCTTAGTGCCCATGATTAAATTAACAGTAAGATTAAGAACAGTTTTTAGAAAATAGAATCTTCTGCCCTTGACTTTTTTTTTTAATTCAAAAACAGTTTACTTTTAATAGAATCTGGGACGTGGTTGATAGAGTTACATGATTTTTTGGAGGCTTTAGTAAAAGGGGTATTGGGTTTATTTTCTGTTTGTCAATATTTCTAATAATGTTTGTACCAAGTGGAGTTACTGTCATTTTCCCCATTGTCATCAGCAACCTTGAAGGGAACTTTCTTATGGACTGAATTAATTAATTAATTAATTAATTAATTAATTAATTAATTAAAAGGACTATAAAAAATTTTCAGGAATTATAAACGGGATTTGCTCCGCCCGTCCGTGCAGTGGCTGGATTTTGACTCAAGCCTCCCCACTCCACAAGGTCCCTTCGTGCTATTTCACTCTCTCTCCTGCTCCTCTGCTTTTTTATTGTCCCTTTTTTGTCTATATTTTGTCTACCTTAAGTTAATGATGCTCTACTCATGGCACATCATCATCACTAGCTTATTCACTTCGTTTTATTTTATTCTCTGCTTTGTCTCGGTCCCCATTCCATTCCCTTTCCTCATCTCAAGTCCCCTACTTTACTGTGTTTAAAATATATCCCCTAAATTACCATCTTTATGCATCTTAAACATGTGTCCTTAAAACATGTTCGTGTATAAAATTTCATATGTGATAGTAGGTTTAAATCTTATTATTTATTAACTTTTTTTAGTTACACTTTTCTCGAGCTCTCACCACATTGTTACTGGTTAATCCAGTTGATTGATTCTGGCAGCAGTATAGTATTGCTTCATGAAGTTATACCACAGTTTGAGTCTGATTTCCCAAGAGACCATCTTCTATCAAGGAACAAATTTTGCCCAATAAAAATGCAGCTGTGAGCTTCATCAAACACATCGCCTTATGTGTTTGTGCCAGAGTTTCTCTGCAGTATATGCACTGCAACGGGCTGGTTGGGTCTATGAGTACATCCATACTTAGCGTCACTAAGCACTGCCAGAACAGTCCCCAAATGACTCTGTATGACTATTCCCTCCACGTAGCCTCCCTACCTTCACCATGACTTTCCACTTTTGATGTTTGGCAAAATTAATGTTAGTCATAAATATAATCTGCATCTAATTTCTAAAAAATAAACATCTCTTTGTACACTTCTTAGCCATTTGGTTTCTTTTTCTCTGAATTACCTATTCATTGTCTTTGCCCAATTTTCTGTTGGTTTCCCTTCTTTTATTTGTTAATTTGCAAACCTTTCCTCTTTGTTCTGGGTATTAATCCCTTCTTATATTTTAGAAATTGCAAATATCTTCTCTGAATCTACCATCAGATTTTTCACTTGGTTCTGGTAAACTTGTTAAACAAAAAAAGTTAATTTGTGGTAAATGTCAAACACATGAAGTTTTTCTGATGGTTTATGCTTTAGGAAATCCGATTTTTTAAAAAATCTTTCCATAATCTAAAGTCATAAAGATATTCTCATTATGTTTTTTCTTATTTAGCTTTAAAATTTTGTCTTTACAGCAAAGGAAATGATCAACAAAATGAAAAGGCCACCTATTGAATGGAAGAAGATATTTGCAAATGATATATCCAATGGGTTAATATCCAAAATATACAAAGAACTCATACAACTCAACATCAAAAAAAAAAAAGAAAAAAAAAAACTACCTGATTAAAAACTGGGCAGAGGATCTGAATAGACATTTTTCAAAAAAAAAGACATGGATGGTCAACAGGCACATGAAAAGATGTTCAGCATCGCTAATCGTCAGGGAAATGCAAATCAAAACTACAATGAGATATATCGCCTCACATCTGCCAGAATAGCTATTATCAAAAAGACAAAGAATAACAGGTGTTGGCAAGGATGCAAAGAAAAGAGAACCCTCATGCACTGCTGGTGGGAATGTAAATTGGTGCAGTCACTATGGAAAACAGAATGGAGGTTCCTCAAAAAATTAAAAATAGAACCACCATATGATCCAGCAATCCCACTCTTGAGTAGTTATCCTAAGAAAATGAAAACACTAATTAGAAAAGATACATACATTCATTGCAGCATTATTTACAAAAACCAAGATATGGAAGCAACCTAAGCATTAATCAATAAATGAATGGACAAAGGAGATGTAATATATACATAAAGGAATATTGCTCAGCCGTAAAAAAGAATGAAATCTTGCTGTTTGAAATAACCTAGAGGGTATTACACTAACTGAAATAAGTCAGACAGAGAAAGACAAATACTGAATGATTTCACTTACATGTGGAATCTGAAAAACAAATGAACAAACAAAACAGAAACAGTCATAGATACACAGAATAAACAGGTGGTTGCCACTGGGGAGGGCAGTGGGGAGAGCAAAGAAATAGGTGAGGAAAATTAAGAGGTACAGACTGCCAGTTGCAAAATAAATGAGTCAGGGTGTAAAATGTACAATGTGCAGAATACAGTCAATAACTATGTAATGTCTTTATATGGTGACATATCATAATTAGACTTACCAAGGCGATAATTTTGAAGTGTATAGAAGTATGAAATGACTATGTTACGCACCAGGAACTAACATAGTGTTGTAGGTCAACTATACTTCAAAAACAGACAAACAAACTCAAAGAAAAAAGATAAGATTTTTGGTTCCCAGAGACAGTGAGTGGGGCAAGGGGGAATTGGATGAAGGTAGTTAAAAGGTACAAACTTCCACTTGTAAGATAAATGAATACTAGGAATGTAATATATAATATGGTAAATTTAATTAAAACCAATACATGTGTCATATATTAAAGTTGTTAAGAGAGTAAATCCTAAGAGTTCTCTAAGAGAAGACAATTTTTTTCTGTTTCTTTAATTTTGTATCAAAAAGATAACAGATGTTCACTAAACTTATTGTGATCATCATTTCATGATATTCGTGAGTCAAATCATTATGCTGTATACCTTACACAGTGCTATCAATTTTATCTCAATAAAACTGGAAGAAAAAATACATTAAAAATAAAAATAAAAAAAGCTATTAATTGCAATAAGGATTGGAACTTGATGCATAGAAAAAAATGACCTTTACAAGCTTAAATCTTTAACTCATTTGAGGTTCATATGGTATTTAGTAATTCAAGTTTATTTTTTCTCTCCATTGAAGGAAAGTTTCTCCAAGATCACCTAATAATACTCCATCCTATACTGACTTTTCCATGATGGTCATATACCAAATTCCTACATAACACATAGCTCTGTCTCTAGGAATTTTATACTCTTTCATTTGTCAATTCTCTTCCTGAGTCAGTACCATCTTGTTATTTCTTTCCCCTAGATCCCAAGGACTGATAACACATAGTCCTTGATTTTGTTCTTAAAGAGAGCTTGTTTATTAGTAGGCTTTTATTTTTCCATGTAAATTTTAGAAAGTTATTTTCTCCAATTGATTCTTCAAAGAATCCTCAAGGAATTCTAATTGGAATTGCATTGAATTTAAGATTAATTTGGGGGAGAAATGTGATCTTTACTATATTATATAATCTCATCTTTGAATACATTATATCTTTTGACTTAATTTGTCTTCTTTTACTAACTTAAAGAACTTTAAAAAATTTTTCTACTGGAAGATCTTGTGCAATCTGCTAGTTTTATTCCACAACATTTCATAGTTTCTGCTGCTCTTAAGAAAGCCATTTTATTTTCTTATATTTTCTACTTAGTTTTGACTATCTTTTGCAGAAGAATGCTATTGACTTTTGTATGTGGAACTTGTTTCAATCATTATTTACTTAGGTATCATTTCCCTTACGTTAATTTTTTTTCTTTCTGTGATTAATATCAAAGAAATGTTGGCATTTCTACCTCTAGCCATCATATATCTTAATTTTTCTTTCCTTCTTTCCATTTTTTTAAACCCTTTCTGATGCCTTACGAGACGGTCTCGCAATCTGATCTTCCAATGAACTAATTCCTACCTTAGTTGCATTCATTCTTCACCTCAACCTATCCACTGAGTTATTTCAACAGCTCAAATGTTAACTGAAGACCTGAGTCCCCTCACTGATGCTACATGGTGTAAAAGAATCACTTGGGTGGGCTCTGACCTAATCCCTGACACACAAAATTGTGAGATATAATAAATATTTTTCTTAAAGATGCCACTAATTTTGGCCCAGTTCACTACAGAACAATTGACAACCAGATCGTCATGAGATGGTAGTAAATGAAGTTGCAAGATTTTGAAAAGAAAATAAAAATAACCTAAAACTGGCTTAATCTGGACTTTAAAAGGAAAATAAAAGCTGCCCAGACTGGTCCTAATGCAGATGGTCTTTTCCCTGCTCTCATCTCTCAGTGGTGTCACAGGGGACACAGGAGGGCAGAAGTGTCAAGCTCTCAGGGGCCTTTCACATCACTAGTTTCATCTGTGTGGACCATTTGGGGGGCACTTCTGTTCATAGTGCTGTGGCCTGTTTATTAACTGAAGTAGCTAGCCTCATTATGAATACATCAAAGTGTGCTTATGTTTGCTCTTTAGATTCTCAGAGTGATTTTTAAAACATCTTTTTTTTATGCTAAGAGCCTCTAATGAGGACAGAAACCATCAATTCAAGAAAAACATTAGGCTTCAAAAAGAACAGCTAACTATCCTTTTTACTGTTAGTTGACAGTCCACACATAGGGGTTGAACAATAGACTGTCATTCATCTAAAGAAGACAACCTACTACTGACCTTGAAGAAAACAAACACATATTTGTCTTTAATTTACCTCAAGGATATAAAATTCAAGTCACTTGCCCAGGAGAGAACCCCGAGTAGCACTGTGTAGAGTTATTAGATACAATAAGCCCAATGCACCATGTGGAAAGAGTAGAAAGGTCCTCAGGACGGTTGTATTTTGTTTTTGTTTTTGTTTTTCCTATTAGTCTCAGCATCTTCATCCATAGAAGGAAGATAATAATATCCATTCTCAAGACCAATGTGAGAATTTAGTTAGAATTTATATCTAAATTGCCTGAGAAATATTCAATAAATGGTAGCACAGAAACCATCAGTAGTAGCTATCACCTTTATTACTATAATTATTAAAAAGGGAGGAATGAATCTCCGTTCTTCGGAGAAGGTTTACAAGATGAGATGATGGAGAGTGGAAAGCGTTTTGTCAAGATGTCACTCCAAAGCCAGTGAAGCTGTAGATTACTTAGAAAACCACCAGAAATACCACAACTAAGTTCCTAGGGACTGCTGGACTAGAACCCAAAAAGTCAGTTTAGGCAAAGTACTCAAATGAAGTCAAGAGGATGAAGAGCTCATGAAGAGAGAAAATTTTTGACCTATATAAGGCATCCCATTCTCTATGCCATTTAAAAAAAATTGGGAGGGGGCATAATTAGATTTATTTATTTACTTATTTATTTTAATAGCAGCACTGGGGATTGAACCTAGGATCTCACGCATGCTAAGCATATGCTCTTCCACTGGGCTATACCCTCCCTCTTTTCTACACCATTTTTAAAGGTTAATTTGCCTTGATCAATTCCCATTATAAAATTCAAGAACAGGGAAATCTTTGAGTGAGGGGCAATAGGATAAAACAGGAGGGAAAGATGTCATCAAGAATTCCCCTTGGAAGGGCAGTCACTATTTGGAAAGAATACTTCGATAAGAGTAGCAGACACTGTCAGTGTCCAGCCTACATCTTTTTAAATCTCTCACTCTGTTTCTTTGTGCCTCTTCACCCCAGCTTCAATGTGCACTTGCCTCTCGGGGACCATGGTGGTACCTCTTCTTTGAGGGACTACAGTTGGACCCCTGGAGTTCTTTGCCTGCACATACAGAGAGCCTCAAATACATGAGAGTTTATTATGCTCAGGTTGGTTTTTGGCCAATGATGGTGCCAGAGCATGGACGCCTAGTCTTCTCACTCCAAGTAACAAATTACGAGGTGTAATTTATACCACGTGGCAGGAAGCCTAGGACTTCACCTGAGGTTACAACTCTGCTTGGCTTCTTCCTCTTCTATGTTCTGCTTCCCTCACTTCTCTGGTTTCTCCTGGGAGCATCTTAAATAAACCACTTGCACTTGAATTCTCATCTCAGGGTTTGCTTTTGAGAACCCAACCTAAGACAATGAGCCACCTCAGTGTTGGCTGCAACACCAAAAGGATGCACCAAAAGGCAACTGCTATTCGCCCTCTAAAATTGGTAGAGCCTATTAATCAGAGAGCCCTTTGTTTCCATGGATTTTGAGAATTTAAATTTAGCTGAGACAGAGCTGGTGTTTGTGTGATATAACTACTCTCCCCACCACCACACACACACATAGTCAAATCATCCCCTCTATAAAATACCATGTATGTCTACATCACACACTTAGATGTTCACACACACAAGTGTATTCTTCTGAAGAACTGGACCACAGGCTGAGGTCTTCACTCAGATGGGCAAAAAGCAAATTCAGAAACTACTCTTGTGAATCTACACAGGGCCACAAAACTAGGGTGCATTTCACTCTGGTTATGCATATAAAAAAACAAGATTTTAAGCTGAAATCAACAAATGGAATGTTAAAAACAACAGCAATGTATTATTAGCCTAATCTATTTGCTCTCCTCTTTCATTAACTTTTAGTTATATAAAATGCTTACCCCATCTGTGCCAAGTTTCTCATTCTGTTATCAAAAATCTAACATAATTCAAGCATTTGCTTCCCTTCTTCCTTCAGTGACCAAACCCTACTCTCCACCCTCTAAACGCCTCGGCAGCTCTTTTCCCACCTTTCCCTCCCTCCTTCCTTTGGGTGTCCTCCATCTTCCTATAATTGAAGGCTGATGTCATCTGGAAAGAACACACAGTCTCTATTTTCAGAGGCTCTGTCATCAATGCAGCTGTCTGGCATCCTGTCATTGCCCGTCTCTGTCAGTTAATATAGGAACACAAGACTTCGGTGACATTATGCAAATGTTTAACCTTCCCAGGAGACGTTCTCCCTGGATGGCATTGTCGACCTTTAACGGAAATAACATATTGTCCACTCAGACAGCTGTAACTGACTCTAATGTGTCAGGAGAACAAAGAAAAATTATCGTGATCTCATTTGCTAAGGGAATCCACAATTTCTAGTGTGGAGTAGGCTTCCAGACCAAAGGTCCCAGAAGGAAAAAATGCTTTTGAAATCCATCATCCATGTCATCCAGGAGGAGCCCTCAAGAGAAGTTGAATTTAAAACTCACTGAGTAAAATTGCTCCTGCTGGAATCCAATAGGCAAGGTAGGATTTTCATGGTTCGTACCACACCCAAACTGAAGGGGACATCCGCTCTTCCCATTTTAATCACGTTCTCTTCTTCCTCCTCCTCTGTTCTCCTCTCCATCAGGTTCATCAGCCCAATGCAAGTAACCTAGATGTACTCACCTTCCAAGATAGCAAAGCATGTAAAGTCTTATTATTCAAGCATCTTAATAGACATGCTCACTAACAATTGCTCCTCATGGTCATTTTAGCCACACGCATCCTTAGTCTTCCCTTTCACTCAGCAAAGAGCTCTTGACTATTCACTGTGTTCAAACACTCAATAAGTCCTGGGAAAAACACAACCTTCAATCACCAAGGGCCTGTGGACAATGAGCTTAGAACCACTAGGGGAACTAAGAAACACAGACACACAAAATCAGTGATAGACTATGCATTGTTTTGATGACCCAGAAGTGTTTCAAGAAGGTAACAGTTATAAGCAAAGATAGAAAAGGAGGTTATAGTGACTTTCTAGTTGCTGCTGTAACAAATTCCCACAAATGTAGTGGCTTAAAACAAAACAAATTTACTCTCTTACAGTAAGTATCGGTCTGGAGGTCAGAAATTTAATGCAGTATTAGAGAGCTAAAATCAAGGTGTCAGCAGGGCTGGGTCCTCTCCCAGGCTCCATAGGAGAATCCAATTCTTGCTGACAAATCCTTGTTGTAAAATCCAGCTTGTAAAGGCTACCTTGGCATTTTTTAACTCATGATAGCATCATTCCAATATCTGCTTCTGTCTTCATATCACCATCTCCTGATCTCATCTCCGGTGTCTCTCATCTAAGGGTCCTGTGAATACGTGGGGCCCACCTGGGTAATACAGAATAATCTCCCCATCTCAAGATTCTTAACCAAACCACCTCTGTGAAGTTTCCTTTTCCATATAAGGTAGCATATTCACAGGTTCCAGAGTTAAGGACATGGACATCTTTGGGGAAGGGGAGACACTATTCAGACTACCAAAAAGGTGTTCCAGGCCACAGAAGTCTTCTGATGAAAGGCATGGAAGCAGGTGGGGGTCTCACCATTTGAGCAATCGCAAGGTAAGAGTGTATGCCATGGAGGTCAGAAATTCCATTATATGTGGTAGGAGAAAATAATATTAATGAGGCTGAAAACTGTTCAAAGACAACTAGAAGCAATCAAAAGTGCAGAATAGAAGTGTGTTTTCAAAAATTAATATGACAGTATTGTACAGAATGACTTAGGAGTCTCAAATATAAATGCTCTAGGGGGCCAACCTTAAATGAATGAAATGCTCGTAGGGTCAAGAGAACGGTCTTGAGAGGATGGGAGAACACAGGCTCCATCCTAAAAAGGCCAGCACTGGGCAGCCCTAGCCAACTGCAGCCCCAAAGGATACAGACCCAGTGGTGTCATAGCATCAAATTTATTGAAAGAAATGAGAAATCAGGATTTTATATAACATCCCTCAATTTGTAAATATTAATAACCATGCAAGCATTTTTTTCAAAAAGATTATAATATTGAAACAAAGCCTTATCTGTGGACTTGACATACCCAGAGCTGGCAGTTTACAGCCTCTGAATGAGAGGAAAGTGAAAGGAGTCATTCAGTGCTCAGGGTGAGTCTCCACTCTGGAACTCGTGGAAGTGTGACTGAGATTAGGAACAAGGTCATAATCTTAATCCCTAAATTGTCCTTTTGCTGATTTCCAGACGCCAAAATGTTATCCACCACTATTATCTAGTTGGGGAAACAACATAGACATGAGAGGATAATTAACTCCAAAAGGTCAGATATGCTAAGTGTCAGTGAGTATTATGCCAACAACTGCTACAGGAATCAAAAGGGACACTGATAGTTTGGCCTGACAGAAAGCCTTTTGAATAGAATATTTCCTCAAGTCTGATCTCAGTTATTTAGCCCTCGTTATTATGTGTACAATGATTCTGTGCAAGAATCTGTATCCTTGTGTTTAGAGGGAGCTGGGCCCCTCCCCAGTTCCGGAGGAAAATCTTGTTTAGTATAAGCCAGTTATGGCTATTCCATCCCCTTCCTAGTGACTGGCTTCCAGAATTGGTCCAATAACACAGTTATGACCATTGAGATGGGGGAAGCAATTCTGCTGATGTAACTTGTAGGGGAGTCTTCTTTGCTCTTATAAAGGCACAGACACTCTTCCAGACTCTTTTCCAGGGAGATTGCTGTGTGATGTCTGGAGTTGCTGCAGCCATCTTATATCCATGCTGTGGCAAGCAGGAAGCAAGATTTAATATGCTGAAAATGGCAAGGCCAAAAGACGGCATGGACCAGTATCAGTGGTGATAGTAGCTGCTAAACCTAAACATGGGAACATTACAAAAGGTGACGTGTGTCTAATTGGTTCAAGAACCATAAGGAAAGAAATGCACGTACTTTAATAGCAATGGTTAAAATCAGGCCTTTCAACACCCAAGCCAGATGGGTGAGAAGAAGAACATGAAAAGTGAGAAGGAAGAGAACAGATGAGCACAGTGAAGTGTCAAGGGAGCAGTTAAGGGAACTGATTGTAGAGATTCCAGGAAATAATAATCCAGTGACAGCAGGAAGATACCAAGCACAGCAGCAGGGAACGGGATGAGCTACACCAACTTCAGGGGCCCTGAAGGCATCCCTAAGTGTGTGGCGGTTCAGCCAGCCTAGCAATCTGGCGAGTATTTAGTGAAAAGTCAAATAATTTTTAAAGAAAAATTTTAATAACTGCCTAAAGAACCTCAAATGGTACCACTCTGAAACCGGGCTACACAGTACACAAAACCTGGGGACAGTGAATGGACAAGTTAATTTCTACTCTTTTAGTAGCAAACTAAATTCTGTCAACTCAAATGGAAATAACTGAGATAACAGGGGCCAAAGTAGGCATAGGCAATGATAAGGTAAATGATAAGACAGTGGGGACAAAACAGTGTACGAGTGAATGTGCAAAGCAAAGGAAGCAAAACAATGAAGACAGAGAGAAGCAGAAAAAGCTATATTTATCCTAAAGGAGAAATATGAGATGGCCATGCAATTTAAATAGAGTAATTTAATTAGAAAAAATTAATCAATAAAATATGACCCTATGGAAGTACAAACTAAATATCAGAAAATAAAAGCTAGTTAGACTTTTGAAAATTATAAAAACTATAAAAATTAAGACAATTATGGTCAAGTAAAATGAATAAGAAATACTGTTAGATGAATGGATAACGATGTGGTATACATATACAATGGAATATTACTTGGCCATAAAAAAGAATGAAATAATGCCATTTGCAGCAACATACATGGACTGAGAAATTATCGTACTAAGTGAAGAAAGTCAGACAGAGAAAGACAAATATGATATCATTTTTATGTGGAATCTAAAAAATAATTATACAAGTTTTATTTACAAACCAGATATAGACTCACAGACATGGAAAACAAACTATGGTTACCAAAAGGGAAAGGGCAGGGAGTGATAAATTAGGAGTTTTGGATTAACAGATACACAGTATATTATATAAAATAAACAAGGACCTACTGTATGGCACAGGGAACTATATTCAACTTCTTGTAATAACATATAATGGAGAAGAATCCGAAAAAAATATATGTATACATATGTATAAGTAAACCACTTTGCTGTATGCCTGAAACGAACGTTGTAAATCAATTACACATCAATAAAAAACAAAATTAAAAAATAAAATAAAATAAAAAAGAAATACTCAGTTAGAAACACAATTTGAGCAACTTAACTACATTTTTTTATACAAAAATCTCAGTAAAAATGTATAGAGTAATTTTCTGTCCTTGATTTTGGATAAATGAATATGTAAATTAATTTGTATTAGTAAACGTGTTATCTCTGAGTCATATGAATTTTCTCAAGGTGATATTGTTTGAAAATCCAATACAGCTATAAGAAGCTACATGTATTTTAAAGGAGGGGGGTCAGCAGACTATAACTGCTGAACAATTTTCCAAATTCAAAATAAATGTTAATATTTATAAATATCAGTAATATTTAATACACTTCACAGGTTGAAATGCAAAGTATTTAAGGACTACTCTATAAAAATCCTACCCTATCAGGGGCCAGTGAATTATAGTCTTAGGGAATTTCACCAGTACCAGGTAATTGCTTGCCTAAATACCAAGGCTTAGAGTGTCTCATAAAATACAAATTTATGCAAATAAACTTGTTTTATAAAGTAAAAATTATACTTATATCCCCAGATATGTATTATCCTAATTGCCTACATTAATGGTTCTCAACATTTTTTTTTCAGCTTTAACACATATAATGGACAACGTTCACACGTTCCATTCTCTTGGTTATGGAGATTTTGCTGAAACAAAGAAAGAAATAGCTGGGACCTAAAGCATTTTTAAATAGTCCTATGGATGTAATAGAAAGTTATAATTCACATTTTTATTCATACTTTCTTTATCCTTACTTTCTTTCCTATTATGGGTAAAAAAAAATAATAATAATAATAATAATAATAATTGCAATCTACAAGGATTTAATGATTTATAATCTCTCTGATAATCTCGCAATTATCAGTACGTTAATAGCAGCTGCATTTCAAGGACAAAGCTGTGCAATATGTACACTTCCCACCAAGCTAATGAATTACAACTCAACCCCTTTTCTCCCATATCAGAAAGCAGGTGAGAGAGACAATCTTGGATACATCTTAATTTCTAACAAACAGTAAATCATTTATAAACATTGGTACTCTTCTAAGTAGCAGATGACCTATACCTTGAGTTCACAACCCATTTTATCACAGATGTGTTAGTGTGACTTGATATGAGTTTCGAGAATTGCTAGCCTGTTAAATGCAAACTAAAGTGTTTGGAAATAAAAAAAATTCAATTTCATATGTTTGTGCCTTCATGGGGGGAGGGAAAAAGACGTGCTCAGCATAACACTTCTGCATCTTTATAGAGCATGAATTTGGAGAGTAGGGTCAGTGCATATTAGTAATTTTTATTATTTTCTATCTTCCAAAGTCATTGCATTCATTCTACCAATGGACCAGAGTTTAATGAAAATATGAAATGTTATTATAGAAGAAACTGCATAGGAAAATTCATTCATCATGCAGATCCTATGCAGATTTTCAAAATTTCATTATGAACTTAATATGCAATTTCTAATATTCCTTGCGCCTGGTGAGATACAATAGTGAGGGAGGGGCGGCAGGAAAGAAGTGGCTTCAAGTATTTAGAACTCTGAGTTGACAGTAAAGCTCAATACAAGGCAACAGTAGCAGGAGGTAATCAAAAAATCTCACACATTCTTTATTAGAAATGTAATATTCGGAATGAGCTCTCTTCCCCACCTCGCAGACTATGCCTAGATTAATATATGCTATTTGGACCTCAGCTTCTTGAATGGGATAGGGAAAAACAAGAAAGAGTTCAGAGAACAGTGACTGGGATGCCTTGAAATCCTGTTATAAAAGAACTACTTGATAAACAACAAGTTTATACTGTATAGCACAGGGAACTATATTTAACATCTTATAGTAATGTATGGTTAAGAAGACTATGAAAATGAATTTATGCATGTTACTATATGATTGAAGTATTGTGCTGTACACCAGAAATTGACACAACATTGTAAACTGACTATATTTCAATTAAACTATATATATATATATATATATATATATATATATATATATATATAAAATATAACAACAACAAAAAGAACTACTTGAGGGCATACGCGGTGAGATATGTCAGTCACGAAAACAAAGACAAATATTGCATGATTCCACTTGTATGAGGTACCTATAGAGTAGTCAAATTTGTTGAGACAGGGGCTCAGGGGAAGGGGACATAGGGAGGTGTCATTCTATTTTGGGGGGGCAGTGTAATTAGGTTTATGTATTTACTTTTCAAGGAGGTACTGGGGATTTAACCCAGGACTTTGTGCATGCTAAGCACATGCTCTACCACTGAGTTACAGCCTCCCCCCAGGAGTTATCATTTTAATGCTCATGGAGTTTCAGTTCTGTAAAATGAAAAGAGCTCTGGAGACTGGTTGCATAACAATGTGCCTGGACTTAATACTACTGAACAGCTGACTTAAAAAGAGTTAAGATGGTCAATTTTACGTTATGTGTATTTAACCACAATTAAAAACTTAAAAATAAATCTGCTGAAAGAACCAAGATTGTTTAATCAGGAAAAGACAAAGATTCAGGGTCAAAAGATAGAAGGAAGAGGGCAAATCTGTTAATGAAGAGTCACTCCATAGGAAATCAAAAAAAAAAAAAAAAAAAACTTATTCCTGTGATTTTCAGAAAAAGCCAGCACAAACTGATACTAGCTACTGCGCTACAAATTTTAGCTCAGCTTAAATAAGAATAATTCAACAGTCAAAATGTAAGACGGACAGAATAAATTATTGATACTTATGGTCCATGATATTAGTGACTCTGGAATAATTCATGCCCCAGGAACCAGTTAGTAGCAATGATGTAGTATGAAAGAGCCTTGGGGAAGGAGTCAGAAGATCTAAGTGTAAGTCCACCTTTGTCCTTATTAGCTGTTACTATCTTAACATACTTTAATGTACTTTAATGCCCTCTTCTGTGAATCAAGGGCTTGGAAAAGACTTCCAAGTTAAATGGCAACCGAGGTGGGCATTTCACTCCACATCACACAGATTTCTATTCAAATAATCAAAAGAGGAAAAAGTTGTGTAGCTATGTCAGAAACTAGGAAATCTGAGGGAGATATAATGCACATGGGTCAGAGCGAAAGGAGACACTGAGATGCTACCTGCACCTCTTACCAGTGAAAGAGCACCTCAAGAGTACAGAGGATCTTGGAGCATCACATTATAAAGCTAATTATCAATATAATCTAGAGGAATCAGAAATTAATTCACGGCTGAACCTAGGGAGAGATGAAAAACATCACTTTGACACTGCAGAGCAGCAATAGATCAGCTGTATGAGACTGTGGTTTGACTTTGTCACCTCTCTTTACTGAACCCCATTCAAAAGATGGTAAAGGATAAAAGTCCTCTAAGACGAGATGGAGGCCATCAGCAGATGAGCTATTTCAACATATTCCTAGAAGAGAAAAGGGAGATGGAAGAGCGTTGACAAATGAGACAAAATTGTCAAAGCTGTAGTCTAGAGTTTAAACGAAGTGGGATGCAGTGCAGTAGAGACATAATCAAGTCTCCAGACTTAAGACCAAGAGCAGGAAGGAAAAAGGACAGGAAAGAGAGAGGAGGTAAAAAATAGGGTTACTGTTGCCAGTCTCCGTACAGCACAGAAAAGCTGATTCACTTCCCACTCTACGCCCAAATCGCCATGCTTGCACGGAGAGTGTGGATAGCTGGTATTACCTCCAAGGGAGAAAAGGAAAAGCAGAGATCATTCTTAGATATTATTTTTCTGAGATCTGGGGACAATGAGCATAGCTAGTGAGTGTGTTCATGCCCTTGAGGATAGCCTTCCTGATTCTGACACTTGGCAATAATAATACATTGCTCCCTCAACACTCACTATGGGAGACAAAAAAAAAAAAAAAAAAAGCCCAATGGTACAAACACTGCCCTTATACATAGAGCTTCCTACCCATCAGTCCCCCTTTCTAGAATGTGACTTAATATCCAATGTCACCAAAAGCAGAGAAAAATCGAAAACATTGAAGATGAATACCAAGAAAAGCAACCCCAGATAAAATGACAGCTATTTTGTATCTTCAAAGGTACTGAAGAGGATACAGCATGCAAACAGGAACAAAACTGGTGTGATGACTTTTTAAAGTCTTAGCATTTTTAGAAATAAAGCTATAAGGAAATTTTTCACTACAATTTTGAAGTCAGAAACATTCTTTAGGGTTTCAAATTTATGTATTTTTTTCTTATCACTGTTTTCAATATCCTACAACTTCTTGGAAATATTCTTAGATCTAGATAAACATATCTCCGTGTTAATTCCAAATCAATCTATGGTATTACTTGAGATGATATCAAGAAAATAAAATAAGAGAAATTTATATTTAGAAAACAAGAGCACTTAAAAATTAATATGATTTTGAAACAAATTTTTCAGTAAATTGAAAATGCAATGAAATCTCCCAGAAGGTAGACTAAAAGATAAAGATATGAAATTTTTCAGCAAAAAAAATCAAATAAAATAAAGCAAGCAAGTAAGAAAGAAAGAGACAAAGGAAGAAATTATAGAAAGAAAGAAAGAAAGGAGGGGTTTAGAGGGAGGAAGGGGAGGAGGAAGGAAGGAAGGAAGGATCCAGAAGTTTAAATTTGAACGGATAGGCATATCAAGAAAAAGAAAAAAAATACTGAAAATGTATATATACTGGCTATTATTTTTAAAAATACTTATGTGTACAACCTCATACTCAAGAGATTCTGATTCAGGAGATTAACGGTCAGACTCTGGCAACTATAATTTTACAAGTGTTTCAAATGATTTTCATTTTAGTGCAATTGCTAAAAAAACAAAGGCTATCACTATTTGGAATTATCTTCAACTGGAAGGTTGGGCAGAAGTAAACATACAAAAAAAAGGAAGATTGATGAACCGGAAAAACTAGTAAGTACTCTTCCCAAAAGCATTTCTGCCATCCTCCATTCTTAAATGCTACAAAGTTGTACCTGTGAGGAAACAAAAGCATATTTCACCTTAAGGCTGAACAGAGGTTGTCTAATATCCTGTAGTATTTATGCTTTGTTTAATTATAAGATCTTCAAAATATTGGGAAGAGGTTGGTTTGGGGCAAGAGAGAAGGAAATGGGCCCTCCTAGAACTGCATAAGGATTCATCCTTTCCCGTAAAAGTAACCCAAATCTTCTGAAGGATCACTAACTGCCTTGTGCTTGACAGATGAGGAGGAATCAAGCTCTATCAAGTTGCTAAAACCTTTCAAACTGTAGCTTCTTCCGTTATGACATGATGCCACCTGGAATTTTTTTTTAAATTTCTTCAAGAAAAGCTAAGGCTGCAATCATGAAAAAGTGAAGGATTTGTGGGAAGTTAATGGCTAACCATGTAGAAATTCTTTTAAAAAATTAGAATGCTAGGTTCCAGCATACGCTTTTATTGAAAAAAATTATATATACACACATACACAGATAGGCATATCAAGAAAAAGAAAAAATACTGAAAATGTATATATACAGGCTGTTATTTTTCAAAATACTTATGTGTACAACCTCATACTCAAGAGATTCTGATTCAGGAGATCAAGGGTCAGACCCTGGCAGACCCCTGATCTATACATATACTCTGCTCTATGTATATATAGATCAGTAGTGGCTGACAATAAATAACATTAATAACAAAAATAATAGTTAATGTTATTGAACACTTTATGCTGGGCACTGTCCAAGCACTTTACAAGTATCTATTTAAGCCCATAATAACACTAAGAGGTAGGTTTTAAGAGGTGAAGTTATTTTCCCAAGTTCTTGCAGCTGGGATCAGAGGCAGAGCAAGGATTTGAATCTAACAGTTTGACTTCAGAATCTGTCTTCTTAACCAGTAAACTTATAAACTTTAAGACAACAATGGAAATGGAGAAAATATCATAACAATATAACAATGAGATGATGGGAGGTCAACAACTGTGACAAGAAGATTAAGAGTTAAAAAAGAAGAAGATGAATGATAAAAATAATCATTTTAACTTCAAGTGCACTGGGACACAGCATGAAAAAAGGGAGATAAAATTGTACAGAAAATTACGGATATTATCTTAGGTACCTCCAAGATTTGGTAATATGGAAATTGCGGCTTGAATGTAGATAAATGCTAACAATCAAATCAAATAGAAAGAGAAAAGAACTATATGTAAAGAAGGTATCTAAACACTTTAAAAATCAACACATTTGAAAGTGGGATGGACAACTTTTAGGTGAGAATTAAGGAAAACCAAGTGAGAGCTGTGAGAAAGTAGAAGATAGATTGTACAGACTGGCTATGGCTAATATATCTCTACTACTTACTACAAAAAAATCCCAAAATGTGGTCAGGATGAGCCTTTCCCAATGCCTCTTGGGAAGAAAATGCAGTGGAAAGACCATGGGCTCCGACATAGACAGAACTGCTTTCAAACCCCCGATACATCACTTATCATAGTGACTTTATGCAAAATTACTTAATTTTCCTGAGTCATATATGAAAAATGAGAACAATTCTCCTTACAACATGGCATTGTAATAATTAATTAAAATAACACATAAAAACATACTGGCCTATTAAATTTCAGTTATTTTCTGCTGGAACTCTAGTTATGCTGAAAGTAAAAGATGTACTACACACTTGACTTTCTTTGCTGCCCACATAACCCCTCAAGAGGAGGAGGGAGAAAAACTATTTTGTTTTGCTGATTGCTGATCAATCAGGAAAACTGAGATCAAATTAAGAAAAATATGGAGTATTGTAAGTGGTGAAAACACAATAAAACCATGGGAGGATCTATCCATACATACAGGTGTAAAATGAAGTGAACAATGGTGTGTTCTGTTAAGTGCAAGTTACATGCTTTTAGAGTAGGATCTGCTTCATACTATAAATTATTAAATTTTCTTTCAATATTTATTTTCCCCTTCTTATTCTATACTTTGACATCAAGGGTAAATATATTCCTAATAAGCAATGGATTAATGAAGCAATCACAAGAAAAAGTAGACAATATTTTGATATTAATGGAAATGAAGACACAATGTACCAAATTTTATGGGATGCAACAAAATCAGTGCTTAGAGGAAAATTTATAGCTGTAAATTTCTGTATTACAAAAAGAAAAATTTTGAATCAATAATATACTCTTACACCTTGAAAAAACAGAAAAAGAGAGGAACAAACTAAACCAAGCAATCAGAAGAAAAGAAATAATAAGATAGACTGAGTATAAGTGAAAGAGTTGAAACATAAGAGACAAAACTAATAAAGCTAAACATTGGTTTTTTTGAAAAGGTCAACAGAATTGAGAAACCTTTGCTTAGACTGACCAAAAGAAAAAAGAGAGAGAGAGAGAGAGAAGACTGAAATTATTAAAGTCAAGAATAAGAAAGCAGATATTAGAACTGAGTTTACAGAAATAAAAAGAATTTTAAATGACTACTAGGAACAACTGTATGCCAAAAACTATATAATAAATGAAATGGACAGATTTCTAGAAAAACAGAAACTACTGAAACTAAAGAAGAATTTTTAAAAATCTGAACATATCCATAGCCAGGAAAGAGATTAAATTAGTAATTAAAATATTTCCCACAAAGAACCCAGGCCCTGATGATTTTACCAGTGAATTCGACCAAATATTTAAAGAAGGCTCAACATCAATCTTTCACCAACCCTTCCCAAAAAATAGAAGAGGAAGGAAAATTTTCCAACTCATTCTTTGAGTCCAGAATATCCCTGATGCCAAATCCAGACAAAGATATCACAAGAAAAGAAAATTATAGGCCAATATCCTCTACATATGGAGCCACAAAATTCATCAATGCAACACTAGCAAAAATAATCCAGTAATATATAAAAAGGATTATTTACCGTGACTAAGTGGGATTTATTCCAGGAATGAAAGGCTCTTGCAATAAATTAAAATCTTATCAATGTAATGCACAATATTAACTGAATAAAAGACACAAATCACATGATCATCTCAATAGATAAAGAAAAAAATATGACAAAATACAAAGTCCTTTCATTAAGAAAACACTGAGCAAACTAGGCATAGATGTAAATTTCTTCAACTTGATAAAGAATATCTACAAAAACCCCACCACTAACATCATACCTTATGGTGAAAGAATGAATGCTTCTCTCCAAGATCAAGATAAGGATGTCCACTCTCACCACTTCAACACTGTACTGGAGGTTCGAGCCAAGGAAATTAGGCAAATAAAAAATAAAAAACATCCAGATGGAATGGTATAAATAAAACTACCTCTGTTCACATATATTATCTTGTATATAGAACATCATAAGAAATGCGCAGAAAAATTATTAAGGCTAATAACCATTCAGCAAGGTTGCAGGAATATAAGATCAATATACAGAAATCTGTTGTATTTTTTTAACTAATGATTTTTAAAAATCACAAAATAAGGTTAAGAAAATGCCATTTATGACAGCATCAAAAGATAAAATACTTAGAAATAAATTTAGCAAAAGATATATGAAGCTTGTGCACTGAAAAAACTACAAAATAGCATTGAAATAAGTTAATGAAGAACTAAATAAATGAAAGACACGCATCCCATGTTAATGAATTGGAAGACTTAATACTGTAAAGATGGCAAGACTCCCCAAATTTATTCACAGATTTAATAGAATACTTAACCAAAATTTCAGCTGCCTCTTTTACATAGACCAGCTGATCCTAAAACTCAGTAGGAAATGCAGAAAAATACAGAATAGCCAAAGTAATCTTGAAAAAGAAAAATACTGGAGCCCTCACACTTCCCAATTTCAAAACTTAACCACAACTTTACAGTAAATCAAGACAGTGTGGTACTGGCATAAAGCCAGTCTTTTAGATTAACAATAAAATTGAGAGTTCAGAAATAAATTTTTACTGTTTATGATCAATTGCTTTTTGGCAAGGGTACCAACAATTCAACAGGAACAAAATAATCTTTCTAACAAATGGTGCTGGGAAAACTGTATATTCACATGCAAAAGAATCAAGTAGGATGCTTACCTAACACCACATGTAAAAATTAACTAAAAATGGATCATGGACCCAACTAAATGTAACAGCAAAACGATGAAATATTTAAATGGTAACATACGAATTAATCTTCATGACCTAGGAGTAGGCAAGGGTTTATCAGATATGACACTAAAAGCACAACTGATAGAAGAAAAAATATATAAACCAGATATCATCAAAATTAAAAAGGATTTCTTTCAAAAGACAGCAGACGAAAGAGAAAGCCAGCTCACAGAATGGGAGAAAATGTTTGCAAATTATATATTTGATAAGGGACTTATATCTAGAATACGTAAATAACTCTTACTGCTCAATAATAAAAAGACAAATAACCCAATTAAAAATGGACAAAGAAGATGAACAGACATTTCTCCAAGGATGATATACAAATAGCCAGTAAGCACATTAAAAGATGTTTCACATCATTAGTCATCAGGGAAATGTAAATCAAAACCCAAATGAGATGACAGCTCACACCCACTAGGATGTCTTGAACCAAAAACTCAGATAACAACAAGGGTTGTGGAGGATGTGGAGTAATCAGAGCCCAAATACACTGCTGCTGGTGATGTAAAAGGGTGCAGCCTCTTTGGGAAACAGTCTGGTAGTTCCAAAAACGCTTAAACATAGCTACTGTGCAACCCAGCAATTGCACTCCCAGTGCAAGAGAAATGAAGACGTGCCCACACAAAATCTTGTACACAAAGGTTATTCTTACTAGCCAACAGCAGCACTATTCATAATAGCCAAAAGGTGAAAATAACTCAGTTACCCATTTACTGATGAACGGGTAAACAAAATATGGTATATCCACACGACAAAAATTATTCAACCATTGAAAGGAATGAAGTACTGATAAATGCTGCAGTACAGATGAACCTTGAAAGCACTATGCTAAGTGAAAGAAGCCAGTCACAAAAGGGCACATATTGTATGATTCTACTTGTAGGAAATGATCAGAATAAGCAAATCCACAGAAACAGAAAATAGGTCAGTGTTTGCCAAGGGGCAGGGGGTAGTACTAAAAGGGGGATGACTGGTCATGAGTATGAAGTTTCCTTCTAGAGTGACGAAAATGTTTTGAAATTAGACTGTGATGATGATGGTTACATAACTCATTGGATATACTAAAGCCCACTGAATCATATAGTTTAAAGGGTAAATTTTATAGTATGCAAATTATCTCCCAATAAATCTGTTATTTTTTTAAAATAGTACCATAGGCGTAAGGCCACAGTTCCAATGAAGAAAATTGTCAGAGCTATGTTTAAATATCTCTATCTACATAAAAATTTTGCATAATTTTCTTTGTATTGATTTTGTATTGATTATATTTTAGTCATGCTGATATTAAAATATTGAGGTTTCTACTTGATTTTAATTAGACTTACCCGTTTTCTATTTGGGATTCTCAGTAGCGCTCTGATAACCAAAGCAACAACCATGGAAGAGTCAGCTTTCTTTGGTGTAGTCTTTGGCCGATTATGGCTTGGCAAACAACAATCAGAATATTATCAGAGGCCAGCTTTAAAGTTTCCTGAATTTTCCTTGCATGTAAATGACCATGTATGAATACACAATGCTTCTTTCATTGAAGCCACCAAACAAGTGCCAGGCCAAAAAGCAAAAAAACAAGAATCACGTTGAACACATTACACACACAGAAGATATCTGACTACATTTTCACTAAGTTTTTAAGTCCAGGATGGAGGACTAGCTCAGCAGGTAAAGGAAGTTAAGTTAAGCTTCGCTCCTTATAACCAAAAAAAAAAAAAAAAAAAAAAAAAAAAAAAATCCCAAAGAGAAGTAACTACTACAGGGTACAAGTTTATCTCCCACATACAAGAAATCCTAAGGTTGTCACCCTGGACGGGTAGAGGCTCCCCAAGATGTCATCAGGGAAGCCGACTCTTTCCAGCACCCCATGCCATGATATCTGGGTGTGGTCCTTGTCCAGATCTATCCACTTTCAACAGTAAAATGAAAGAAGACAAGAAGGGTTCATCCAATACATTTCGTGACTGATCGTTGGCATTTAATCACACAATGAACTGCAATGGACACTTGGAAATGTAGTCTTTTGTTTAGGCTAAAAGATTATAAATCTATACCAAGAAAAGAAGGGAGAATAAATAAAAGGAGGCAACAACTGGAAATCTCTGCTAGGAAAAGTATGTATAACAATGATCAAAATTCGTCAGCTTGCAAAGTCTCACCAAACAACAAACATAAACAGGCTGTTTTTTCTTCTGTTTTTATGTGCTGATGGTAATTATCCTGCAGTCATTTACAAACATATATTTTTCCAAAGCTGTCTGCTGGATCAAAAAGTCACAATGTTCCATAAGCCAATGAGCTCTGTTATGAATCATTAAGCAATGAGGAAGGATGTTTAGAAAAAGCAAGTAATCATCTAAGTAATGGCAGAATCTGAAATAATTTACAGGATGCCATGACAATTTCTCACCAGACATGGAGACTTTTTCCCCTGCCACAGACTGAAGATGATTGCAAACCGTCCAGTCCCTCCTTCCTTTGAGATGTGGGCTCTGTTTCCCCTCCCCTGCACCTGGGCTGGGCCTGGGATGTGCTTTGATCAGTAGAAGGCAGCACAAGTGATGGTGTAACTTCTGAGGCTAGACCTCAAGAGATTTGCAGTCTCTTCCTTCACTGCTTGAAATACTACTCTCATTGGAACCCAGCTGACATATTCTTAGAAGTCTAAGCCAAGTCTAAGTTGAGAGGCCACGTGGAGAAGAACCAAGACACAAAGAGGTTGTGCAGCCAATACTGACCACCTGTCATGTGAGTGACACATAGTGAATGGCCCAACCCAGTCAAATCTATAGATGCCTGCAGTTGCATCTGATTACCATTAGAACAGAACATCCAGTGAGTCCAATCAAGCCACAGGTTGATGAAGTATGTTCAATTTTTTTCAAGCCACCAATCTTGTTACATAGTAATATACAATTAACACACACACCCTCCCATGTCAGATTAGTGATAAAATACAATTTGTTTTCATCTGACTTAGACTGAAAATATTTGTTCTTTTTAAAACAATTCTTAAACTTGTCAAATCATCAGAAAAAGCCAATTTCTCCTCATGAATCAAAAACTATGTCATTTCATCTTTAAATCCATATGCCTTGACCTGTAGAAGACCTGGTCATCGTGTAAATATTTATTTAAGAAATGATGCTTTTCAAGAGATATACATTTATAATGTCAAAAGTAAACAGAGTGTAAAAATTGAAGACTTTTTGATAAGCAGCTTAAAAATCTCTATCAAAGATATTCTTTTGGAAATTATTTTGAGCATTTTGAGAATGACATTTACACAGGGAATGCTTTCCTTTAAAAAAAAAACCAACCTAAAAAAAAAGAGAAGGAAGGAAAAAAGGAAATAACTTTTAGTAATCTCTCTGTTAGTCATATTGAATTGACCTTCAATTTCTGACTACTCTTGAGAACGTATTTCCTGTACTATTATGTAGTTTTGCAAGTTTATAAGTTTAGAGCCAAATTTCAAATTCTCGTATTTTTAATACACTGTAAAGAACAAAAATACATGTAGTTTTTTAGATCCCTCTCATGTGATTACTTTGGGAATTCTGTAGTCTAAGCCATCAAAGTCCCCGTTTTTAATTCTTGAAGGTGATATTGAATATATGCATGACTGAGAATTCAATGTAAAGATTAATCTTGATTGCAATTTATGATTCTCTGATACCAGTGAGAGTATGTAATTATGAAGAATAGCTCAAGAAGATACTCTTTATACTCTGTGAGGTTAAAAAAATACATGAGGATTAGGAATAAAATGTTTTCATGTCAGAGTATCTCCTTACTGAAGAATGTAAATAACCTCTTTCAATAAACAACTCACCACCTTAAACTCATACGAAGGAAGGACAATAAATAATCTGAATTATTATCAGAATTGCATAATAGTTGTATCTTGGAATACAAAAAAGTACCCATGATTTTGATAAGAGTGTAAAGCATTTATTTAAAATATCATTGATTTTATTTACCTTTAATTACATGACATCTATAAAACAGTTCTAATTTAGATAGGTGGCTAATATTCTGACAGTACTATTATAATTCCTGTAATCCTGTATGTTGAAACTAGAGAGCTTCTGGAGATGTTATCCATCTCTCAAACATCATACCTATTTGATGTCAAAAAAACTTCCCATTTCTCCTGACAGCCAATAACTTTGTCTGCTTTGATCAACTATATCCCTCAGCGATTTTCTTCCCTCGATAGGATAAACCCTGCATTTAGAAAGGCTAGTGTGGTGTTAAAAGCCTCCTAAATTGCGATTCCTCATACCTATAAAGGACCTAACAATTTACGCATGCGTTACTACTTGATGTGCAAAGCAACCCCACGGGAGAGCCAAAGTTTATTATTTTTGTGATCCAGGTCAATAAAAGGAGGCTGTGAAAAGCCTTGTCCGAGTCGACAGTTAGTAAATGGCCCAGTGGGAACTCAGTCCAGTACATCCGACTCCTGGCCTAATGCACTGGCTGCTTTATCACGCTGTTTCCCACCACGCGATATACTCTAGCTTGAGGGATTGATAGCAGAACCTACGGCTGCTGACTTAAAAAGAGAAGTGTACATTTATTTTATGTTGTATTAGGAATTACAGAATATTGTAAAGGACAGGACATAAAGTGTGGTTATTGTCAAAAAGAGCCTTTGCGAAAACAGCGCCTCAGAAGAACATATATTTCCCTCCCGTTTGTCTTCTGATTCACATCTGCTTAGCTTACTCAGAAAAAATAAATTTTTTACTACTGCCTCCTCTGCGGAACCAATATTGCTACAGAAGAGCAAAATGCATGCTATTCTGCCTCATAAATCAAAAACATAGCTGCCTAAATTCTGATTTCAGAGCCACCATCATTGGCAATGAGATATAAGCCACAGGAAACTTTCTTTGTTAAAAAAAAAAAAAAAGGTTTCAGTGCTATATTCTCAATATATAAAATAAAAACAAATACTTGGCAAAATGTTATATCTGAACTCTGTTTCAGAAATACTTGAATTTGTTCTGAAAGAAACAGAAATGCTTGACATCGTAAGTCATGGACGTGAGAGTATGCTCCCAGTCACAGATCTCATTATCAGGAGATGGTGATTTAATTTCATCAATCCTTGACTTTTATGTGGCAGAAATATGTAGCAAAGCTCCAAGAAATTGAGAAACATTGTACTGGCCCAATCATGCCTCACTGTGACTTGAAATTAGGTAAAGCAGAATCCTTCAAGCCACAGAGAGCCCATCTACATAAAATCAGGGGCTTCTGGGATTGCATCAGCCCTTATCTCTATAATGGCAATACCCCAGCCGCGGAGGCCAGAACACTCCATCAATGCCACAGTGAAACTGGCTCGACTCATAACTGCAGGACACAAATAGGCCTATCTTCCTCAGGGCAATGACGACTCTCAAACCTGCAACATCAAAGGCTCAATTCTGGATCTGGGGGTAAAATCCAAAGACAGACCAGCATGTAAATATTTCTCCCATTTTTCTAATGTTCCTTTTTCACTAGATGGGACAAAGTTTGCCTCTTTAATGCATTCTTTTGTTGCTAGGACATTCTGCCTACCGAGCAAGAATCTTCTGTGAAATGGCCTATGTGAGGAGAAGGTAAAAATGAATTTTATCAGATCAGAGGCAAAAGAAATGTATACAGGTCACTGTCCTCTCTCAAATGCAGGCATATTAAAATCATTTTTAAAGCAGAGAGAGAAAAATCATAGTTACCTTGTTCAGCCAGGCGGTTTCCTAGCATTATAAGAAATTTACCATTAGCTGTGCACCTGGACATTACTCTTCATGGGTTATATTTCTATCTGTT
This sequence comes from Camelus dromedarius, assembly GCF_036321535.1. NCBI lineage: Eukaryota > Metazoa > Chordata > Mammalia > Artiodactyla > Camelidae > Camelus > Camelus dromedarius. Next base: position 61,268,601 of record NC_087439.1, on the reverse strand, counting down.
CCATCCATCTTGCACTGCCACTCTTGAAGATTCTGTGATTTAACCCCTTAATTATATGGCTAAAAAATGTATGTCCCTGTTGTTTATCATCTTAGCTAGTGAATATTGCCAATTGAATTTTTTCCTTTTTTTTTTTTTTTTGTTGGGAGGGATTAGGTTTATTGATTGATTGACTGATGGAGATACTGGGGATTGAACCCAGGGCCATGTGTATGATAAGCATGCCCTCTACCACTGAGCTACATCCTTCCCTGACCAGCTGAATTTTTTGAGTGAAACTCAGTATCATTGAAATTACCCTGTTTTATGGTTACCATTTCCTTGTTTTAAAGCAAACTCAGAAATGTGCTTGGCAAACCTATCTGCGTTTATCCTCAGATGAACTCAAGCTTTGTCAAACAAAGACACCAAAATGCTATCTAAATATAATCTGATCGTGTATCCAATGCTAAATTAACCTTTGATTACATAATTGTTTGAGCGATGGAGCCTGGGCATTGAAAGTCTTTATTTTTCATTACAGGTCAATAAGGCTCATGAAATCAACCATTTGCAGGGCAAAGGTCAAATAATCCACTGGATTGTCTTGGTAAGGAGAACTCTGATGTGAAAAGTTCACTCCAGAAAAGAATCCAGTGTACAGTGGGCTGATGACAAATGAGCCTTTTCTGGTGGCCACAAAGCCCCAAACCGACCATGTGCCATCTGTCACCACAGACCACCACTTGTCCTTTAGAGCAAAGATGATGCTGTCAGTTCATTATCTATTAAGGGAATGTTTTGTGGTTTTGGTTTGCTTTTCCCAGGGGAGTGAGGATCGGCTGAAAAAACCCACATCCATTATTGTCTGGACTACATCCCTTATGAGAAGGTTGGCCAAGGACAGGCGATAAATTAATCTCTGTGGAGTTCAAGCCCAATACAGAGGCTTTGTTATGACTCTGCCTAACCAATTAAGGGAACTTCTTAAGACCTGAATGTGACCTTTTTTACATATATAAAATGGCATTTGCATGCCATTCTTTTGCAAGGGTCAAGTTCATTTTTTCTGTCTTCGTATTTTACTGTTTGTAGCAGGAGCACCTTTTCATTCCCTGTCCAACTTCTCTCTGGCTTCTCCTAGCTGCTGCTGCTCCTCAGGCTTGCTGCTGGCCAGGAAAACTACTGATCTGTGATGGTTCTTTCTGTATAGCTTCTCATACATAGTACACACATGTAATCGCCATGTAAAAACACACACGCACACAAACACACACGCACACACCTGTGTTGGCTAGCCCTTTCTTCTTCGCTAACAGTCCCATTTTATTCTGTTGTTGTTAGAGTCAACACTCTGCAGATGGGGTGATCATGTGACTTTCTGGTCAATGAGACAGAAGAAGCAGATTTTGGGTGTGGTTGGCAGGGCAGGGGGGTTCTTTTGCTCTTTCCTTTCAGTCTAAAATGATGGCCAGAGCTAAAGTGAATGCTTTTTTTTTTTTTTAATTGAAGTATAGTTGGTTTACAATCTCATGTTAATTTCTGGTGTACAGCATAGTGATTCATTCATACATATATATATATATTCCTTTTCACATTCTTTTTCATTATAGGCTATTACAAGGTATTGAATATAGTTCCCTGTGCTGTACAGTAGGACCTTGCTGTTTATCTATTTTATATATAGTAATATATATCTGATAATCCCAAACTCCTAGTTTATCCTTCTACCCACCACACTTTCTCCCCCCTGGTAACCATAATTTTGTTTTCTATGTCTGTGAGTCTGTCTCTGTTTTATAAATAACTTCATTCATGTCATTGTTTTTTTAGATTCCACATAAGAATGATATCACATGGTATTTTTCTTTCTTTTTTTTTGGCTTACTTAGTATGACAATATGCAGGTCCATTCATGTTGTTGCAAATGGTATTATTTTATTCTTTTTTATGGCTGAGTAGTATTCTATTGTGTATATATATACCACAACTTCTTTATCCAGTCAACTGTTGATGGACCTTTAGGTTGCTTCCATGTCTTGGCTATTGTAAATAGTGCTTCTGTGAACATGAACACCCTTAACAAGGCTGCAAAGAGGAGAATGGGACTCACTCTATCAGCCTAGGACCACTTGCCTCTAGATTTCTAAGATAAAAACAAGTTCATCCCTGTTTTAGACTGCTGGCTTTCAGATCCATGTGACTGATCTATTCCTGAGACAGATCCCAGGTATAATTATTATACTATTCATGCCAAGCACTTTATATGTATTCATTTAATCTTCATGCCCTTTCAAGACATTTTTGTCCCCATTTTACAGATGAGGAAAACTGAGTGTCAGACATGAATCATTCAGGTTAACTTTTATAATTTAAAGTTAGCTCATTATTAACTGCTATACTACACTGCCTCTTTCACACTGCTTTTCAAAGTTCATTCTCTTTAGAATTGTCCCTTCAGTGGGCTCAGGGTTTGATTCTTTGCACCAAAAACTTTTCTGGAGTCACTTCTGGGTTCAGAGATGTTGTGGAGGGCTGAGGTAGTAGTTCATAATTCACAGCCTTGAGTCCAACTATCTGGAGTCAACCTTCAGCTGGACTAAAGCTATCTATATGACTTTGGTCAAGGAACTTAAACTTTTAAAGCTTGTTTTCTTATCTTATTTTTTTTAAACATTTTTTATTGAGTATTGTTTTCTTATCTTAAAATAAGACAAAAATAGTACTGAGGACATAAAGGCTGTTGCAAGAATTATTTAACACAAATATAAACCAATGAAAACAATGTCTCATCGTGATGGGCACACGACAGGAAAGCATTCCCTGCTATGGTTAGTACAGAGTCCTGACTTTAAGGAGCTTATACAAATTAGGTAATGGTTTCTTTAATAAGAGCCAAGGGACCACTGACTTTCACTAGTAACTAGAAATACATGTTTTGGTAATTTTCTGATAGCTACACTGATTAAATGTTGAAGTAAAAGCCAAATTCTGGGGAGAAAAAAAGAGAGAAAGAAAAAAAAAGCTAATCATTCATAGGGTGAATTTTTTTTTAAAGTAGTGTTTCATTTACTAAAGTGGGTGAACCTCTGATGTTTTTATAAAAGTAGACAATGCCAGGAATCCTGTGGAACCTTTTTTCCTCTTGGATAACAAAGCTAGAAAATAACTGGAGAGCATCAAAGCTTGAAATTTTGAGACTGAATGCCATTGAACAGTTAACAAGGGGTAAAAACAGGGAAAGCAGGAGGGTGGTGATACAGGGGGAATGGCAGTCTAGAAGAAGCAAAACAAAAAGGCAAGCCAAAGACAATGCAGTTAGTCTGTGTAAGATGTAGGACAGGAATGGAAGTAGAGACCTGTCTACTAAGGAAGAATCTATTAAAAAAAATCTGGTGACAGACTTGGCAAGAAGAAAACACTCAAATATAAGATAGAGGAAAAAAGGAAAAAAAAAAAAAAAGAAAACCTGAGGTCCAGTTCTGAAGCCAGTTCATTTAGTTTACATGGGCTGTAACACTTCAACCAGAAGATACCTGAAACAGTATGCTGTTTTTCGTGATCCTTATGATCACCTTCAAGTGGAAATGATTTATAAGGGAACACAATTTTAGAAAAAGTTCAAAATAAGAGAAGGAAATGGCTCAGGATCAAGATGCTAATTCTTAATTTCCTGACACTCGGCACAGCTGACAACATGACCAGGGATGATCCCAACCAAGGACGTGTTCATCTCTCAAATTCTTTTTTGTTCTAAGGATTCTTCTCCTTCAAAAATTATTGTATAGGATTAATATATTCTCCAGAGATAACCACCTGAATATGATAGTTCTCTGGATCATGTATCACCTAAAGCAGGCTCAAAAGGTTGTCCTTAACTCACACAATGTAGAGAGACATTGAAAATAGAATGACTATATTTCCTTGCAGATGAACAGCCATAATGCCACAGACTTTCCTTTCAATAAAGAGGCATAGCTTACCTGCCAATCCTTAAGAAATTATATTATAATATAAAATGTCATGAAGCTTCATTAGGTATACTTCATTTTATTTATTCTTTCTTCCTCTTTCCTCAACCATGGTTAGAGGAGATGGATAGACTTTCTACTTAATATTCCACTCCCCAAAATGTCCAATTCATCATCATTCACTGGCTTTATTTTTTGGGTCACTGTTAACTGATAGCTTTCTCTTCTTATGCTCTTTTAAAATCCCCACCACCTTCCTACACCTAAATGACTTTCATTTCATTTCAGCAGACCTCTTGTGAATACAGCCTTTACTTTTAGGCTATAAGATTTATAAACCTCAATAGTACTACCTAAAGAAAAATGTGCCAGGCCAAGAAACAGTAGATAGGAAGGCTTACTGCTAACAAGATTAACCATGAATATCATGAGAGTTTGTATACAGAATGTTACACGTGGAATCAGTGTGCTTTCTGGGCAAAGAATGGTATAAAATCATCATTCAAGGGCCCAAATCTCATTCAGAGAAGAAACTATTTAACTAAGGTAAGTTAGCAAGTTGCTCCAAGCCCCATATGACTAACCTGCCTTATTTTGTTAAACATTACTCTAAAAGGGCCAGATTACACCGTTTTAAACAAGAGTATGCTCAGTGATTTCCAAATGGCAGAAGTAGTCCAAAACACCATTTTATTAACTACATAGAAAAGGTAAACATTTCTGGCTTTCAGAAGAGTGAGTACAGACGTTAAAGACACTGCTCCATTGCCTGCCACTTTTTCTGCCTCAAAAACACACTGAATAATCCATGTAACTCTCAAAACAATATACAGTGGATGCAAATGACTTTGTATATGGGAGCAAGTTTAAACCCCAGCGCCTACAAAGGGAACACAGGCAAGAAGTAAGAAGCTGATTCATCCCTTAAAAGGGAAAACAATTGTCACCTAAAAATTATCTACTAAGCAAAATGTCAGGGGTGAGAGCAGAATAAAAACATTTTTCAGACAAAATATATAAGAGATTGTATTCTTTCTCATGAAACTACTGGAGGATGCCTTCCATCAAAATACTATTGTACACACCGGTCACAATGGCCATCAGCCAAAAGTCTACAAATAACAAATGCTGGAGATGGGGTGGAGAAAGGGGAACCTTCCTACACTGTTCGTGGGAATGTAATTTGGTGCAGCCACCATGGAGGGCAGTATGGAGGTTCCTTAAAAAACTAAAATAAGAGTTATCATATGATCCAGCAAACTCACTCCTGGGCATATATTCAACAGAAACTCTAACTCAAAATGATACATGCACCCCAGTGTTAACAGCAGCACTATTTACCATAGCCAAGACAGGGAAGCAAACTGAATGTTCATCAACAGATGACTGGATAGATGTGATGTGTGTGTGTGTGTGTGTGTGTGTGTGTGTGTGTGTGTGTGTCTGAATAGGGGTGTGTGTGTGTGTGTGTGTGTGTGTGTGTAATATTACTCAGCCATAAAAAAGAATGAAACCATGCCATTTGTAGCAACATGGCTGGGCCTCGAGTTTTTCTTACTAAGTGAAATAAGTCAGACAGAGAAAGACAATTATCATATGATATCACTTATATGTGAACTCTGAAAAAAAAAGATACTAATGAACTTACAAAGCAGAAACAGACCCACATCATAGAAAACAAACTTATGGTTACCAAAGGGTAAGGGGTGGGGAGAGATAAATTAGAAATTTGGGGTTAACAGATACACATTACTATATATAAAACAGATAAATAGCAAGGCCCCACTGTATAGCACAGGGAACTATATTCAATATCTTGTAATAACCTATAATGGAAGAGAATATGAAAAAGAATAGATATATCTATGTACAACTGAATCACTTAGCTCTACACCTGAAACATTGTAAATCAACTACACTGTGATTTAAAAAAATGAAATTAAATGCCACACACACACAGAAAACAGGGACTCCAATAGAGAAGGGAAGCAAAGAGGTTTCCCAGGATCTGGGAGAGATGGGAAGTCGCAGGATGAAAGCTATGCAGCAGATCGTACTGGCAAGCAGTCCACACTGGAGAGGGGAAGACAGAGGGCTTCAAGAGGGAAGTGTCCAGAAGACACTGAAACTAGTTTGATACCAAATAGGTTCATCTTGGAGAAAAATTATATTGTGAGACGTTTTTCAAAGATGTCAGAAAGTAGTGGAAGATGTAGACACAGGTTTGAACATTTAGACATAAATTCTGAAAACTAAGAAAAATTCAAGAAAACCAAAAAGGTTCACAAAAAGGAAACAAAATCACTGCAAGTAATTTGGAGGAGCAGGGACCTATTCACAACCATCACGGTGAAAATCCAGAAAGAGATTTAAGTTACCTATTAGGAGGATTTGGAGAAGCAAGGAGACAGAAGCTCAGAGTGCGGAGATGATCAACTACTATGAGAGGAAACCAATAGATGTCCAGGATGGATGAATCAAGAGATTCATTACTCACTAATACACAAGGCTGATACCAGAGTAAACTGCTCAGAGTGCCAAGTGATTGTTTTTGAGGAGGGACTGAGAGAGAAGTACGACCGATCCTTTTTCGTCTAAATCTTTTAGTACTATTTGACTTTTTAAACTACTTACACAAATTACTTTGCTACAAAATGGAAATATTTTAAACACCAACAATCCATTTTAAAAACCTTTCTTACATTAAAAAAAAACTCTTCTTAATGACTACATCTGAATTCATAGAAAACTGGCATGAATATTAAAAATATGCTTTTTTTAAAAAAGGTAGATGAAATAAATCTGGATAGCTTTAACTACTGTTTAAATTATCTTGATATTAAATTTGCTAACTTAGCAAATTAAACACTGATAGCCAAAAAAAAAAAAAACCCTCATTTCCTATTCATGACTTCAGAAAGCTGCGTTTCCTATTTCTGACTTGACTTTCTAATTAAAGAAAAAAAGCTTCTAATAAAATATTGATAAAATGTCATTCTCTTCTGCAAAAGACTAGAAGTATCACTCAAGGGGAATCAAAGTGAATACCATGGTGAATATTAATTCATCTGATCAGAAGAATGAGTTCTAGAAAACTTTTCAAAAACTAAGACATAGAAAACAAACTTTTGGCTGCAAGGAGGGAAAGGGGGCAGGAAGGGATAAATTGAGGGTTCTAGATTTGCAGATACTAACTAGTATATATAAAATAGACATACAACAAGTTTCTTCTGTATAGCACTGGGAACTAGATTCAATATCTTATAGTAACCTATAATGAAAAATATGAAAACAGATATATGTATGTATACATATGATTGAAACATTATACTGTGCACCAGAAATTGACACAACGCTGTAAACTGACTATACATCAATGAATACATATACACACAAAACAAACAAAAATAAATAACCTTCATGTCCAGAGCAAACGCTGAGTTGGCTCTTCTGCCAAGTAAGTCATGTGTGGCTATGTGGCTAGGTAGCCTTCTTGATGTCCTGACATAGAAATGCCCACAAGGGTACAGGTCTCCACCAATCTTCCTGCACTGGTAACAGGCCTGCCTTGCTGGAAACAGTACCTGTGCAACCATCTGTTTACTTGTTTGACTCTCCTACTGGAGTTTAAGCCCCTCGAGGGCTGTTTTTACGCACCTTAGTGGCTCTAAGTGAGCAACAAAGTCTGATATTCAATAGTTTCTCAGTAAATATTTGATGAAATAATATACAAATCAGTGAGTGAATCAGTATCAGATTCTTGTTCAACCTCCTTTGAAAATGGAAACCAGATCTATATTTTTCAAAAGGAAAAAGGCTAAAACACATAGGTATCATTGTGAGTGAAACTTTGCATAGCATTTCAAATAGGAGGATACTTCCTGAAAAAGTCAATTTCCTGCCCTTTGTGCCTCTGTCACAGATCAGCAAAAGAAAGGTCAATAGAAAATGCCTTCAGACTTTATTAACTTTTCAGGGTGTCTTAATTCCCTTTAAAAATAAATTAAACATCATCCTTGTTAATTATTACTTCCACAGCCCAGAAAAGTAATATGAACTTACCACCAGGTGTCAGAACTTCAGAACTCACAGAAAAAGGAAATAATTATTATGGTGAAAGCAGTGGTGATTTTAAGGCACATGCATCAGCCATATTCTATGGCAAATTCCACATACCCTAGCTTTAGAAATGCGAGTCTTGAGGAATCAGATATATTATATACATAACACATGGTTACATTAGGTCAAATGCATACATGCACATTTTGTATTGCAATAGGTGCCTGAACCAGAAGTACAGTCTCTAAGTGGTGCAACCACATCACAAATTTACAGCAAAAAGTGGTGCCAAAGCAGTAACTTGCAACTGTGGGAAGTACAGGCATAAGTCACCTAGGGAGATTTTTCAAACCCTATTACTCTTTCCCACTCTTCCCTTGTCTTTGAGCTTCCCCACCCCCTTCAACTCCCAGTTAGGAGGTCATGGCCTCCCAGTTGTGAATCACTTCTACCCCGAGCCGAGCCGTAATTACTGACCAGAATAGGTCCTCTACTTCCCGTACGCTGTGGGGAAAGCAACACACGTATTAAGATTACTTAAGTTTTTAAGCATGGGTGAGTGATGATAAGTACGTCTTAGCTGATAAACCAACTTGACCAGTTGGTTGTAGCTGCCTAAAATAAAAGTCGAGAAAGATTTTAAGACCCTTTTTGGTCTTGATGGATACACATGACTATTAGACAAACAAGGAACTACTGTGTAACATGGGGAACTATATTCATTTTCTAATAATTTATAATGGAAAAGAATCTGAAAAAAAATGCACATATAACTGAACACCTGAAACTAACACTGTGAATCAACTACACTTCAATAAAAATTTAAAAAAAATACAACACATGCAGCGATTAGCAATGGGTTAGAGGTGGGGGCTGCAGTACATGAGGGAGAGATGCCATCTTCTTTTCTAGATGTTCTAGACCAACGTAATAAATTCATTCAAGTCAAAGTCTGATTGCAGTCTCTGTGAAAGCAAGTGCTTTGGTTTTCTTAAAAGAAGCAGTGCACCCTGGAAGGTGATGCAGCAGAAACAAAAGAACACGTGCTTTTAACCTGGGCCCTGCCTTTAATGAGCGATGTGATTGGACGTTCTCTGGGCCTGTGTCCTCATCCTAACACAAGAGCTCCTCACTGCCATGATGATCTCTCAGGTCTCTACCAAGAGGCCTAAAATTCCTTTTTTTCCCCCTTCTTTTTCTAATTAATCTCTAGCCTCTAAGAGCTGGAGTGTTCTGAACCTTACATGTAAAGCCTCATCAACTCATGAAAATCATGGCAATCAACTAAGGCTCATTTTCTAATTTTTATATTTCAAGCATAACTATAGATCTTAATTTAAATATGTAGGGTGTGAGCTGCATTTTATAGAGATGGTAATGATAGATGGTGACTTAGCTTGACATTTTAAAGAAAATCTCTCCCTTCCCCCAGCACCAGAATGTATTACAAAGAAGTTTATAGAGCTTTATCTGTAATGGAAATAACCCAAATATTCAATAGCAAGAATTTGATAAATTATAATACATGTTGTTGATAGGCTACTATACAAGCATAGGAAATCATATATAAGAATATTTAATTACATGGAAAAATATGGAAAGTATTTTTCAGGGTTTAAATCCTTAATCATAAAAGCTATATGTGTGTGTGCTTGAATAGAAAAAAAGACAAGAGTGTTATTCTGAGTTGTGGATTAACTCAGTATTTCCAAGGCCCAAGTAAATGAATAAAGTGGAAGGAGGGTAAGACAGCAGGAGTGGTGGGGGCTGTGGAAAGTTGAAGCACACATGCCCTTTCAAGAACATGCAGCCTATTTTTTTACATTATGAAGGCTAAAAAACAATCTGTCAGTTTATGGTCCCTGAATTTGGAGATGATTTTCTTGCTTGTGTTTTTGCACTTTGCAAATATTCTACAGTAATTATGTAATACTTCTGTAAGAAGAGTTATTTAAAAACTCAAAGGTAGCCACACTGATAAAATTCAAAAAAAGACCTACATATTTCATTGATGGAAGAATATTTTGGTAATATTATTTTAGCCAGCAGGTAATAAGGAGTGAGTTTGAAAAGTTTAAAGTGTTAATAATTAAAATGTAAGTTTCACAAATTATGAACTAAAGGTAGAAAAAAAATTAACTTCCTTTTTTTTTTTTAAAAAAGAGATGTGTAAAACAAGGTTATCTCAAAGTCATATAGCAGAAGAGCTGAGGTGCCCAAAAGGGATTGTGACACAACACTCACAGAAGTTTGCTTTCTAATGTGCATATAGTAAGTATGGAGCCATAAGTAGTCTTGGTACCCAAAGTAAATGCATTCAGAGGACGAAAGCTAAACAAAATCTTAGCTGTACGGGCAATGCAGGCTACATAGCTGGGGAAACTTCACTCATAGCTGAGGAATCAGAGGGAAGAAGTTAGCCAGACAGGCCATGTCCTGGATGTTGTTAAAATCAACAATAGTAAAGTGACCACAGGAAGGCCAGTAGTTGAGCTGGGGTTGGGGACAATATCCAGGTCTTCTCAGGATGGAGGTGGTTGTGCTACCAAAGGCCAACTTTCAACAAGCTACTATTCGAGATGTCTCTGTCTGATCCGTCTTCTCACACAGGTTTTAGAGGGGGATCCTGTGAGTGCCTGCCGGTGCTCAGTGCTTTTATCCATCTTTATGTCCATGTAAGATGGACAGTATTTTCCCAACTTTATAACTGTGGACCCAGGTTAACTGAACTAGTAAAGAGATATAAACAAACTCGGGTCCAAGTGACTTCAAGGCCCGTGAAGGAGTTATACCCTCCTGGGGACTTTAATCCAATTTCCAAGCCTGGCATTAAGTTTACTGACCTTCTCAGAGCGGCAGCACAGGCAAACTGGAGCACTGGGGCCAAAGGAGTCCTTATCCGAGCCGGGGTATTAGTCACAAACCCTTCACATCAGGTACAAGTCGGAACAGTCGAGGGCTTTCCCCGCTTCTCCCATGTTGCTATTCTGATAGAAACTTCCAGGTATCAAAAGGTGCACTCTGTGCCTTAGAAAGCTACACAGATCATCAACAATCCCGAGTCATAAGAGAGTATGCAGCTAAGGAGCCACACATAACATGTATCAGTTGACTAGGAAAAAAATTAAAACTGTTTAGTTTTCATTTATTAGGTGATTCGATGTGCATATCTTTGAAAAGGGTTGACTTATAAAGATATACATTAAGTTCACAACTTGTAATTCAGTCCATCCTCAAACAAAATAGTGACATAGTTATTAAATAAAAACAGCAATATTTCCTGCCATGTTGAGAGAACAGAACAGACATTTGTGACTATGTGAGGTCCACAAAACTTCAGAACACCATAGAGCACTCCTTTTTCCCATCCCAACCTATGGCGGCAGTAAGAGCTAACGTGTAATGTGGTCCTCCTCTCTGCATCTTCTTATTTCCATGGGAAACATTAAACCTTCCAAAATGCAATCTTCACCTATGCAGCGGTCACTTAATTGCTGAATTTACAAAGGCGGCTCAAAAGAAATCAAGACAGATGAAATAAATGGTAAGTCTTATCTATGAAAATTTAAGTATCTACCTCCCAGATGAATCACTAAAACTCTCACACATCATTTGTTTATCCTTATTTCATTCATAATTCTAATATACTTCCTATCTAGTTTCCATGCGTCAGCAAGTCAAAAAAAAGTTAACAAATTAGATAGGGTAAACTGTTAATAGAAATAGGTAAGTAGCTACAGAGTAGCAGCTGTCAAGGGAAAAAGGGGGAAAACTGCAAAATACAGGGAGGAATAGAACTAGAAAACAGTCATGTGTGTTGCTGTAGAAGAGCTACCAACCCTCTGACTTTAACAGAACCATGAGAAGTCCCTGATGGAGGTGGTTCAAGATGGCAGCATAGGAGGCTGACCTTACCTCCTCCTATAAACACAAATGTACAACTACATTTGTATCAATTCCCTCTGAGTAAAATCTGAGAACTAACTGAACACCTGCTCCACAACAAAAGATGAAAAGGACATTGAGATGGGTAGTAGTGGCAGAGAAACACTCTCTCCAAAAATCCTACTCCACACATGGTGGCATACAATAGGGAGGGATCTCACCAGGCAGGAGCTTGTCCTGGAGGAGCATGGGGTTGGAGCCCCACATCAGGCACTCCAGCCCCTAGGATCTACACCAGAGAGACCAGCCCCAAAACGTCTGGCTTGGGAAACCAATGGGGCTGATATACAAATGCCCCAAAGTGCTATAGGAAAACTGAGATTTCTACCAATCAGGCTTGAAGAATACCATAAGTGAAATTAAAAATACACTAGAAGGATTCAACAGATTAGATGATACAAAAGAACAGGTCAGCGATCTGGAAGACAGATCAGAAAAAGAATCAGAACAGCAAAAAGAAAAAAAAGAGACTAGCTTAAGGGATCTCTGGATTAACATCAAGTGTACTAACATTCACATTATAGGGTTCCAGAAGGAAAAGAGAATGAAGCAGAAAATTTATTTGAAGAAATGATGGCATTTTTCACAGAACTAGAACAAAGAATCCAAAAGTTTGTATGGAATTACTAAAGACTCAAGTAGCCAAAACAATCTTGAGAAGGAATAGCAAAGCTGGAGGCATCACAAAACCTCATTTCAAAATATACTACAAGGTTAGAGTGATCAAAACAGTATAGTACTGGCATGAAAAGAGACACAGGTAAATGGAACAGAATAGAGTCCAGAAATACCTGTGTATATATGGTCAATTAATTTATGACAAAAGAGGCATGTATATACAATGGAGAAAAGAGCGTTTCTTCAGTAAATGATACTGGGAAAACTAGACAGCTACATGCAAAAGAATGACACTGGGCCACTCTCTTATACTATATACAAAAATAAATTCAAAATAGATTAAAGACTTGTAAGATCAGAAACCATAAAACTCCTATAAGAAAACTTGGGCAGTAAGCTCTCTGAAATCAATCTTATCCATATCTTTTTGAACCTTAACTCTTCAGGTTAAGGGACACAAAAGCAAAAATAAACAAATAGGACTACATCAAACTTAAAGGCTTTTGTATAGGAAACAAAATCAACAAAATGAAAAGGCAACCTACTGAATGAGAGAAGGTATTCAAAAATCATATATTCAATAAGAAGTTAATATCCAAACTACATAAAGGACTTTTGCAACTTAGTATCAAAAAAAAAAAAAAAAAAGAAAGAAACCACACACACTATTTAAAAGTGGACAGAGGACCTGAAGAGACATCTTCCAAAGGCATACAGACGGCCAACAGGCACATGAAAAGATGCTCAACATCACTAATTATCAGGAAAATGCAAATCAAAACCACAATGAGGTTATCACCTTACACTTGTCAGAATGGCACTTACTAAAAAGTCAAGGGAGGAGGGCCAAGATGGCGGAGCAGGACACTCATTGCTCACCCTCTCCCACAAATACACCAAGAGTGACATCCACGAACCCACCCATCCAATCAAAACACTTGCTGAACTTTGACAGAACATCGCCTTCTTCAAAAGGCAAAATACGCCACAAATCTGGTAGGAGAAAAGGAAAAAAGAAAGACGTAAAAGCAAAGCAGTGCATGACCAGTCCCGTGGGGAGTGACCAGCAAAGACAGAATAGCATTCGTTTGCTGGGTCTCCCTGTCTCCAAAGGAGAGGCCAGCGGGACGGAGGGGGATCCTCTGAGGCTCGGATCTGTACAGAACAGCCCTTGACAGACAGAACTAAGTTAAACGGGCACAAAGGGTCCCTGCAACACCCAGCCCAAGACGCGAGCTGGCAGCTGGAGGCCGGGACAGGCCGCCCGAGCCGAGGGGAGGACTGGGGCAGCCGCACTGAGGCAGCCCTGGGGGACTGCAGGGTGCTGCGTGCAGTGGCTGGGAGGGAATACAGAGCAGATCAACCTCGGTCCCCCATAAACTGCAAAAAAAAAAGCAAAGCAACACAGCTGGAGTGCCCTAGCATGGCCTTTGTCTCCACAGACCCACGGCGCCATTACTGGCGCGTTCCCGGGGAGAAGAGAGGCGCGGCGCAGCCACGGCCGCCATATTCTCCAGGACGCAGCTCCCAGGCAGAGGTGGGGTGGAAACCTGAATCGTTACCTGGGGGCTCCGCAACCTCATAGGCAGGACTGAGACTTGTTTACAGCCCCGGGCAAGGGGACTGTTCTGCCCCAGTGCCTCTGTGAACACGCACCTCTAAGGCAAATGAACAAAGAGCAGTTCTGGCACACAGCGGGGGCAAGGGCTGGTGCCGCTGTTTCCTGCAGGTCTGCCTACAGAGCACGGGCCCTACAGCACGGGGAGCGGCACCGAATGGGGGAGCGACCTGCCCACCTACCGTGCACCAGCGGGCTCCAGGATATGGTGTTGGGAGGGGGCGCAACCTGCCCGTCTGCTAGCCCTGGGGGCAGCAAAGACCAGGAGTGTGACCGGAAGGCCTCTAGAACCAGCGAGCGGAGTCTGCGCAGCAGGGCGAGGGTAGGAGCAGCAACAACCACAGAACACAAAGGAGGCCCCGCTCAATAGCCAGGGCAGGCTCTGGCCACAACACTGGCCACACCCTCAACCAAAGGGATAACAGAAAAAAAGCTCGGAAGGATGGCTTGGCAACCACCTATACTCAAGAAAGACCTCTCGACAAAATTATTAAGGCGGTCTCCATGGGAACACATACACCTTTTTTTTTTTCATTTTTCTGTCTTAATTTTAATTTTTTAATTTTTAAATTCCTTTTAAAATTTTCTTTAAATTTTTTTAAATTAATTTTTTGGTCTCAATTTGATTTTTATTTGTTTTGTTCTTCTGTTATTGATTATAGTTTTCAAATCTTGTTTTCTTTGAAATTTTTAAAAACTTGTCTCAACTTGATTTTTTTCTCTTCACTTTGTTCTTCTGTTATTATACTGTTTTCAAATGTTTATTTCTTCTTTTTAATTTTATTTCCACATGTTTTAGATAAATAAACCCCTTCAGGACCACAGTAGATAACTGATACTCTATAATCCATAGTGCCAGAGAGTTATACATAAAATGAAGAAGCAGAGGACACTCCCAATTAAAAGAACAAGAGAAATCCCCTGAAAGAATCATCAATTAAATATACCTTGATAGTCTACTATATCATGATTTCAAAAAAGGAGTGATCACACTACTGAAGGAACTAAAAGAGACTGTGATTAAAATGAAAATTTAAAATGGAAATTAAATAAAAATGGAAAACTCATTTGCTGAGATAAGAACTGCACTAAAGTCTCTAAAAAGTAGGCTAGATAATGAAGAGGAACAAGTAAGTGACTTAGAAGACAGGACAACAAAAGTCACCCCATCAGAACAGCTGAGAGGAAAACAAATAAAAACTAATGAAAATAATATAAAGGACCTATGGGATAATATAAAGCATGCCAACCTATGCATAATAGGAATCCCAGAAAGAGAAGAAAGAGTAAAAGGGATTGAAAAAGTATTTGAAGAAATCATGACTGAAAACTCCCCAAACCTAACGAAGGAATCAGATATCCAAGTATAGGAAGCACAGAGGGTCCCAAACAAGAAGCAGAACAAAATGACAACCTACAGAATGGGAGAAAACACTTGCAAAAGATGAGACTGACAATGGCTTGATTTCCAGAATATATAAATAGCTCATGACTTAAAAAGAAAAAACAAACAACCCAATCCAAAAATGGGCAGACCTAAACAAGAAATTCTCCAGTGAAGACATATGAATGACCTACAGGCACATGAAAAAATGCTCAATATCACTTATTATCAGAGAAATGCAAATCAAAACTACAATGAGGTATCACCTCATACCAGTCAGAATGGCCATCATTCAAAAGGCCACAAGGGAGAAATGCTGGAGAGGTTGCGGAGAAAAGTGAACCCTCCTACATTGTTGGTGGGAATGCAGTTTGGTGCAGCCATTGTGGAAAAAAGTATGGAGATTCCTCAAAAGACTAAAAATAGACTTACCATATGACCCAGCAATCCCACTCCTGTACATACATCCAGAGGGAACCTTAATTCAAAAAGACATATAGCAACACTATTTACAATAACCAAGACATGGAAAAAACCTAAATGTCCATCAACAGATGACTGGATAAAGAAGCTGTGGTATATTTATACAATGGAATACTACTCATCCATAAAAAATGATAAAATAATGCCATTTACAGCAACATGGATGGCCCTGGAGAATGTCATTCTAAGGGAAGTAAGCCAGAAAGAGAAAGAAAAATACCATATGATATCACTCATATGTGGAATCTTAAAAAAAAAAAAAAGACAAATGAACTATATATAAAACAGAAACAGACTCACAAACATACAATACAGATTTGTGGTTGCCAGTTGGGGGAAGGGTGGGAAGGGATAAATTGGGAGTTAGATTTACAGATACTGACTGATATATATAAAATAAATAAACAAGTTTATACTATATAGCACAGGGAAATATATTCAGTATCTTGTAGTAGCTTAAGGTGAAAAAGAATATGAAAACGAATATGTGTGTATTCATGTATGACTGAAGCATTGTGCTGTACACCAGAAACTGACACACTGTAAACTGACTATATCTCAAATTTTTAAAAAAAGGACAAAAATAAGATGTAGAGAAAAAGGAACCCTCGTGCACTGTTGAGGGGAATGTAAATTGGTCAGTGTGGAAAACAGTATGGAGATTCCTCAAGGTAAAAATAAAACTACCATTTGCTCTAGCAGTCTCACTTCTGGGTATTTATCTGAAGAAAACAAAAACACTAGCTTGAAAAGATATGTTACCCTAGAGTTTACTGCAGCATTATTTACAACAACCAAGATACAGAAACAACCTAAGTGCCCATCAAAAGGTAATAGATAAAGAAGATGTGGTATATATGTACAATGAATATATACAGTATCAACATGAAAAAGAATGAAATCTTGCCATTTGTGACAACATGGAGAAGCCTAGAGGGCATTATGCTAAGTGAAATAAGTCAGAGAAATACAATTACTGTACGATTTCATTTATATGTGAAATCTAAAAAACAAAACAGAAACATACTCATAGATACAGAAAACAAATTGGCAGTTGTCAGAGGGGAGAGGGATTGGGAGGTTGGGGGGGACAGGCCAAATTGGTGAAGGGAATTAAGAGATACAGACTTCCAGTTATAAAATAAATTTAAGTCATGGGGATATAATGCACAGCATAGTGAACAGAGTCAATAAAACCGTAATAACTTTGTATGGTGATAAACAGTAACCAGAGTTAACGAGGTGGCCATTTTGAAATGTATACAAATATTGAATCAGCATGATGTACACATGAAACTAATATGATATATGTCAATTATATTTTAATTTAAAAAACATTTTTTAAATTATTAAGAGTACTACCTGACGCTCTTGATTCCAAACTACCAAGGTTACGCTGTGTTCAAAAAACAAAAATATTTAAGTAATAAAGTACCTAATATACTTTAGAAATATTGCTTAAAAAGATAAGCTTTGTCAGCTGAGATTTCCTCACAAGTCCTTCAGTCTCAGTCTGCAAAGTGCAGAATAAGCCACTTCTACAGAAGAAACAGAGATACAGAAGCACAAATAACTTTAATGATTTATGGTAAATAAAAAGGAAGCTTGAATCTATGATTGAAAAATTAAAATAATTACAAGTATATCTATATAGAAAATATAAGACGTTTCAAGAGTTGAACTGCTCTTAATTAACTGCTTAATTAATTGCTGTCAAAATACTTAAAGAAACAAAAAATAACACTGCTTACTAGTGAGACACAAAATACAACAGAGACAGAGACAAACCAAGAAAATGAACGAAGGAAAGCGAGTAGCAACTCCCAAAAGTGTTTTTACAAACAGGGATTCAGATCAGAAGAGCAAACATAAACCTGTCTAGGAATACGACCAATGAGGCAATAGAAAGTGACTACAAGTCAGCTATAAGTCAAAAATGACAACTCAAATCCCAGAGAGTCTTAAATTACTTAAACCAGACATTATCTAACCCCTCAGATTTGTTTGGTGCTGTGCTGTTCATCAGTCTCCATTAGAATGAAATGTGGGACAAACACATTACCAGTTGGTTGGAGAGTGTTTCAGAGCTAATTCACCCGTGAAGGTCAAGGCCAGCAGTATTGTGCTCACATAATATATTTATTCATATGGAAAAATAATATGTCAAAGAAGGGATTAAAGTAAATTTTATTTTGAAATAATCAGCTGAGTCTCAAACTTCAAACAAACGGATCTAAAAATGTTCATCAACTTCAGACTCTCAGCATTCCAGTCTAATGGTTATCAAACTACTCTCTTTGGGTCAAAAAGGACCAAACTGGCAAGTCTCAACAGTGACTCCCTTTCCATGTATTTAATATTTTAAGTATATTCAATTTCTAGGAGGACTTATTAAAGAACTCTGCTTCTTAGAAAATGTTTTAAAATGATCTAATCTACCTTGTCAATTCACAGATAAGAACACTCAGACCAGAGTAACCTGCCCAGGTCTTCCCATTCTCGGGAGATGCCCTGCCCACAACTCTGCAGCCCTGACGGTCCTGGTATTACGAGTAAGTCCTTCTCACTCCTACCATTAGACTTATTGTCGTAGCCTTTTGTAGCATCTGGAGAAAATCTGTCCTAAATCAAGTAACTGCCAACTTCTGCCTCCCCAGCAATCTAAAAATGAAAAGAAATTTATGAAGAAAGAAATTAAAACCTTCAAAAAATTATTTTAGCAAGACATAGTAAGGTCTACCAGAAAGACTGCTTTCTAATTTATCTGCAATGGAGTGACAATTTGCTAGTCTGATGAGAACTCCTAAGAAATAGTGAAATTATAATACACTAAAGAAAATGCGTGTGTGTGTGTGCGTGTGTGTGTGTGTGTGTACAGAGAGCACACGCAGTTATAAATTGATTATTAACAATAAGGAAGTATATACAATAAAAACATGTACCATGAGCCCAGTGTTGATTTTTAGCACCAAAGAATAATGTTAAGATTCAAATCATGATTTCCTGATTAACAGATAAGAGTTTTTTAAAAATGGGGCTAAAAATATAGGAACAGATATCCAAGTAAATTCTAAGTAGCTATATAAACACAAGCGTAGACAGGAGAAGAGTTTAACACCTATGGTGGCACATTTAGACCAGGTACCCTATTCTCATTATAATAAAGTCAGAATAAATTATCTGACAATATTATTTGCTTACTAAAGGAAGGCAAGTATTTCTGCTGATGGCAGGTGTGGATTTTTTTCATCAAATATTAAAAGGCTGAGACATAATGATACCACTCGTATATTGAACCAAAGTTCTGATACCCTCTCATTAATCTTTGATAGCTAATAATGTGAATAGAAAGACATGATGAATCAATACATACGCCAATTTAAAAAAGAAAAGTCTTTAACGCAAATCTTGGCATCTAACTGGTAAATAGAAGGAATTCCTACTCCGGAGTACAATTTTCTTTTTCTAAATTCAAGGAAAAACAGTATATGAATGAGTCTACCTATTTGTAAAAATGTGATCAAAACAGTGCAATCACTGGGTTCTCACACTGTGCACATTCAATCTGAAATGCTCATCTGGTGTAGTATTCAACTGTCAAGAGGGAGCAACTCAAAGGACATCACACAATCTATAAACCAGCTGGAAGGAGCCATCCAGACTTTGCCCTGCCGAACTCTCTCTGGGCGATGATTAGACAAATCTTCATAGATGATGTACTGTGTGCAGAAGCGCTGGTCAGAATCAGGTCTGGCATGGTACGCGACTGTGCTGATGCTCTGCGTCACGTCACTGTCCGGCTTGGGCTTTCTGCTGAGGATCTGGCCCCCAGCTGCAGCGACCAGCTTAGTAAGGTTGTCCTTTGGATGGTGTTTGAAGGTTCCACCAAAATAGAAGTAGCATCCATCAAACAACTTTGGTAACTGAAATAACGAGAAAAAGCTCGTTAAAAGCAGATCAGAATATTTTAAAACACTGCATATGAATGAGAAATAAAAATAATAGTGAGCAGTTAAGAAGCTACTTAATATGAAAATGAATATACGTTTGTTCACATATGACAGAAGCATTATGTTCCACACCAGAAATTGACACAACGTTGTAAACTGACTATACTTCAATAAAAATATATATAAAAAAAGCTACTTAATGAGGTTCTGGGACAACTTGTATTTCAAGTAAACTATTTGGGTCAAGAAAAATACTTATGAAAATAAAGGTTTCCTATTTACAATTTTTTTCCTACAACTCTGATCCTTTTCACTCTTCTCACATTTTAGGTGTGCTATGTGTACACACACACACACACAACCTGTTTATCAATCTTCTTTTATCAGAATGTTTATTCGTATTTGGTGGGACTTAAAGCTCCAAGAATTCCTTCCTAGGGTATCTGAAATACACTTCAGGGTACTAATTAAGCTCAACTTAACTGTAAGAGTAACATCTTTTCCATGGAACCTTCCAATTGTGCCCATCCATATTCAGGTTCCTAAATATTACCAACCTAAAATCTCCAGGGCAGCGACGTGGGAGTGTGGCCTCCAGGGTTCTACAGATGTATTCCTCGGAACACAGTACACTATAAAGCCATGGCTAGGGATCCAATTAGCTATGAAACACACTTCTGTGTGCTTTACAGGAAAAGTTCCACAATTCCCTTCTACAAAAACTTTTGACATTTCTAATATACTTATCTGTCAACAGGATAATGGAATATTATCCATTAAAACTGTAATATGTGGCAATAAAGACATGGTTAACTAAATCCAAGCAGCAGCTGTAAGTCCTCTTTCAAGCTCCTTCCTGTATATGAGACTTATCTCAGATTCTGAAAGGTTTATGGGAATGTTCAAGATGCCAAAAATCCATTAAGAGTATGAAATTATTACCTTCTGGATTTTACTGCTCATTGTGATCATCTCTCAGAATCAAGTGCTTGAACTAAACACAATTAAAATTTTAATCAGTCACCTGTACTTGTTGAAAGGGCAGGAGAAGTTTTTCCTGACGGTAATAATGATACTAAGTTACAATAAGAACACTGAAAGTAGTATCAAAAGGAAAATACCAGCTGTTCTCTGTTGAGCCTGCTTCTCTGTGGTCCTTCAGGAATTTCATACTTTTCTTCCTGTTCCCACTCTTTTCTTTGTAGACACGCTTTCACCCCTGGCAAAAAAAACAAAAACAATGAAAAAAGCAAAGTAAATATCAAGCAAGCATTATTTCCTTCACACTGAAATTAAGCACTTTACCTAAGTGATTTTTCTTCATGGTTAAATATTATTCTGAAATAGAAACCTTACCTGTGCCAAAACAAAATGTAATAAAACTGGTTTTCCACATAAAGAAATGTAAGGATTGAGCAATGAAGTAATATTGAACACTAATTTAGTTTCTCTTCTAAATCAACACACTATTTCACGTACAAGAATAAAAATCTAAATTTTTCTTAATAGCTATTATCAAAATTAAGGTGAATAAAAAGTCCCTCATTTAGTTCAGCCCACAATGATGTGACCCTGCGGGCTTGTCATCCACACTCTCATTCTGGTAATCCTATGTCCAACCTCCTGTTAGACTAAAAGTGATCTGACATTAAACAAACTACTCGAGTCCAGAGCACCTCGCTAAGCTGGCCACATAAAAAGGGCACTACAGCACTTGTTAAAATAAATAGTAGGCAGAGTCTGGGCCATGTCTGGGATTTGACAGGTCCACACTGAAGTCACCAGTCTAGAGATGACTTGGTCTCAGTATTTTCAATGCTTTTAGAGCTGCTTCAATTGAGATGTTCCAAGATGCTGCTTAATATATAAAAGTTGGAATATTTTAACGACTGAATACTCCATCTCTCCAAAAGCAGAGCTTTGTCAAGAGACAATTTTTCTTAACTTGGGACTATTAATGCATATTCCAATTTAACACTAAACCTTGGCATATCTATAATAACCTATCATGTAATTCCTAATTTTCTGTGCTTTGGTGTCCCTTCCCCCTACTATTTTTAATACAAGGATCACATTTAGCCACGTTTGCTATGCTGAATCCTGTTCTTCTCACTAACCGATCAGAAATATGATGGTTTCATAAAAGCTGTTCTTTAATGTTCATTAAAAATTATATTTTTAAAATATGTTTTAATAACAACTCACTAGGTAAGATTATCCTTCTAATGAAGTTAATACTAAAATATTAACTTTACTGTATATTGAAAATGCATCTCAAAATAAAATTTCTGACTAACGGTCAAAATCATACAGGAAAACACTGACAGTGTGCTTGCATTATTACCTCATATACTGGTTCTCTGTTAAACACCAATGCAAAAAACATTAGCAGTCTAGCCAAATCATTGACTTACCTCACTCATTATTTTACATATAAATTATTACTTTCACTTTTTACCACTTCAGCACGTAGCTCCTTTCTAAATCTCCTTTCCTGAAGATATCTGCAGAGCATTTATACCTCTATCTTTAGATGAATGTATATACCAGCATACAAGCCAAGGACTGAACACTGAATACTCCTATGATATCTACTGTAACAAGTAAACAGCTAACGTCTAATTACAGAAATAAATAAATGAGCTGTGCCTATGCTGGCTGCTTATCCATTTTATGGAGTTAGTTGGTTATTTAAACAATTAAAAAAAAAAAGCATACTAAAATGTTATTTATTGGTCCTGGCAATGTGCTGGCATTAGTCAATCAACAGAATGTGGCCTTAAAAGATACTAGAATGAGATAAGCATGACATGGAGAGAAATGAGACAGCAGACACCAAGAGGGCAGCATGGTGCCTCCAGGGGAAGATGCCAATGCTCCTATAGTGTAAATATGCCCCCAAGTCGTACACCTTTCAGCTTTATACACTTGTTCAGTAAACTTCTGCAAAGGCTGGAAGAAAAATCCAGTGCTCTAATGACAATTTCCTGAGCTGAATGAAGAACGCAGTCCTCTGATATTCTCTTATTCCAAGTAACAATTTGCCAAGTCTCTCTGCTACCTAATATCAACTAAAGAAGGAAAATATAGCACCGCCCTGCCAAAAACTAAGGAACAGTTTGCAGGTCTATAACATGTTAGAATTGCTGTCATAGCAAACACAACATGGAGAATTTTTTTAAAGTTGGGCATGACATCTAGTCCAAAGATTGTAACTCGAATGCTTACCAGGGCCATTCAGATTACATACAGATTACGTGAGGAACCTTAAGTTAAGTGGTAGAGTTATGGAGACTTTAACAAATACGAAAATGCACATCATACCTGAAGACACAAAAATCAAAGGTTATGCTGAACTAAACCACATGAATTATATCTCTTTTGGCCCTTAGATTGCCAGTTTGAAACTCCTGATGCTCTGTCTAATCAACCTCTTCATTTCATAGATAAGGAAACTTAAATCCTAAAGATTTAAGCAGTTCTCCCAGTGACACTAGTGAGATGAGAACTCGGGTATCTTCCAACCCCTTAGATCAGATTTTTTAAAATCTTTATTTTATTAAAAAATAAAGCATCTTAGGAAATGCCAGGTACTCTCTACTCAGGTTTAATATATTGTATCTCTTTTACAATAAATCTCATAACCACTTAATAGATAACTAAATAAAAGGACCCTTATTTTTAAGAGATCAGCCAAAAAGTATACCAAAAACAGCAAAAACTGCTGACTACCTAGGGCAGGGAGCAAGGCATTTGGCTTTGTCTTCAGTAATCACTGAGTTTGTTTAATTTGACTGATGCCAAAGTTGCCACTCTCTAATTTGTACCCTAGGAGTTTCAGAATGTTCATACTTCTCATTAGACATTGACGATAATTACAAATTCACATCAACTTTCTAGTAAACTTCCTAGTAAACTTCTTTTGAGATAAATCAATTGAACTGATTTACTATAACAAAAAAAGAATGAAATACTTTAAACTTTGAGCAACTTAAATGGTGATATATCTTCATCGATGGAATGAAAGAATATACCAGCCAAATTATTAACTAATTAACAAACCTAAAACATATATAATATTTTAAGGGTTTAATTATTCAACATTAGCTAGCTAGGCAAACTACATCAGGAACTATTAAATCTATTTTCCATATTAAATTATCAGAACTTTCATAACACTGCTAGTCATAAACTCATCTGAAGTACAATACATACTGTAATCCTTACTCTCTATAAAGAGGTTAAAACAGGCCATTTCCCACCAATTTAAAGACACTTCTTAAAACTTGGCCAAATTATATTTTTAATTTGTACTTAATAAAGTCCATATTATTATTATTCCATCATCTGCCAAAAAAAAAATAGTTCAGCAGAGACAGATTCTTGTGAAGAAATAAGAAGCATATGCAAGACCACTAGTTAACTTCCTCAGCTAGTAATATTTAAACTGAAATGACCAACATGAATAAGTTGTATTATTTATGTAAACACAGGTTTCTGCATATGCCAGAATAACACATACTTTAAAATATGTCAAGCGACTATCCTTGTAAAATGTATGTTTAATACCAACTTTCTTACTTTTTACATGTTTTATATTTTAAGATTTTGACTAAAGCTATCATTTTGCAGAAATATAGAAATGAACTACCTATCTTATTAAAACTAAGAGATTCTTTTCTGCTCAGATGTACTCCTGATCATGTCTACCATTTCAAGTTAGCTTTCCTTTTGCCCTGATTTTATTACTTTCTTATATAGAGGTAAGCAGCCAATTCCCAAAGTACTGCTTAACTCAAAGTCGTTAGCTCAAAGTCATTAAGGTAGCTCTGGTCATCTAAGCAAAGCCTGGAATCTGCACACTAATGCAGCTTATGAATTCTGGGATACAATTTTTTTTTTAAAAGAGGCTTGTATCATTCAGAAATGTATTCCTTTATTCTAAATCTCTAGTAACCACTCTTGCTTCCTACCTCATAAAAGCACATATATCTATGGATGTATATTTTCATTTTAGCTGCGTAAACCACTGATGGTGTTCATTAATCTATATTAAGGTTAGTCACTTTTCCTAGTTTTAGAAGGTAAAAAAAGGATTATACAAATGGGAAGGTTCCAGAATCCACAGCTACATACAAATGATTATAGAATACAATGAAGACAGAATAAAGCTTCAAAATCAAGATCTGTTAAATGCTCCAAAGTCCAAATGTCCAAATAGGGAATTATCCCCCCATGAAGACCACAGAATGTGTGCATTTTCTTCAAAAGCTAGAGTAATAAATACATTCTTATTTTAAACAACTATTATTCTTCTAGAGCTACTGGCTATTTGTAACTAAAATAGCACTGAAAATCAGAATTAAATATCACCCTCAGTCAACACTAAATATCCTATAAAACAAATTAAAATACTGAATCAAACACTTCATGTCAAAATAAAAAATCTTAATAAATATGTCATTAGATCCAAACTAAGCACTTAAAGATGTCAAGAAAACTGCATATTATTAAAATAAACATCAAAGAATTTCCCTTCTGATTCTATTAAAAATAAACACTCAAGTTATAAAAACAAGATTTTTTTTAAAATGCTTTTCTATTCAGCTTTTTAGTCAAATAGGCTATAATATCACTAAACTTTAGACAAAAGGAAATCATTTTTAAGAGGTAACTTTCTACAACAATGACAAAAATGGAAAAACAACTTTTACTCTGTCATTTTTAAAAAACTGGATGGCAAGTAAAAGAAGAACTAAGCCCAGTATTATGAAATTCCACAGTGAAGAGTGAAAGGACAATACAATGAAGGCCGAAAATGTAAAACAAAAGCCAAATGCTCCTGTCATGCCATCATAAACATTTGCATTTAGGATATCAGCTGTTACAGATCATTGGACTTTGTGTGTCCATACAAATACCACTGAACAACTGTTTATTTCTGGCTATTTTTTAAACCAATATTTTAATTAAAAGCATATTTATACATAAAAACATATTTCCTCATAGAATAGTATGCTAAACTTATTTATTTTACTTGATGCATATTGAGAAGCAGGTCAAATTCTATTACAAAAATATATTACTACATCATAAAATTTGCTAAGGCAAAATCTGGGTATCAATTCTAGAACTTTGCATTATGAATAATTATCAAAATAATCCTCTTTAATTAAAAACTCATACTTGGTGTTCTTTTTGAGTCATATATTTAAAATTCAAATATTTATGTAAGATTTCCATACTTTATTGAACAGTAAACATATTAAAATGTATCTGCTAGATCTGCATAACAGGTATGAATCTGGTGAATCAGACTGGAGCAATATACGCACACAGGTTCTATTTCCCTGATTAAGACCAAAACTCTTACCTACCCAATTAATTTTTGGAAAAGTCCAGAAAGAAGATCTAATTGTTATTAGAACTTGAGAGTTTAAATTTCTTCTAAAGAACTTGAATTTCATTGAAGACATTGTTTTTAAAACTTTATAAACAAACAGGCCTCCATCTACCAATCCACCGCTTTGATTACTTCTTTGCCTGTACATATTCACACGTTTATGCTATTGAAAGTGAAGGTATAATTGTTTTATGCTTTTTTAAAAATTTAAACATTTGTTTTTTCATATTTCAGTCCTAATAATTATCACTTAAAAACATAATTCTCTTTAAGAAAACATCTTTAAGCACTTCAGAATTTTTTTACTTCTTTCATATTCAGGTTATTCCCCATCTTGCAATTAGAAATAACAATGCAAATAGTTTTTTTTTTTCTTTCTGCATTACTTGTGTATATGTGGGTATATTCTCAGAAGTACCACTATTATATCAAAGGATATTTACTTTTTATTCCTAGACCATTTTCGGTAAAAGATTTTTGTAAGCATGAAGTTGCCTTATCAACCCGAGTGAATAAAAATGCTTTGGTATATTTATTTTTTGATAATTAACAAAATCTGAATAGAATAAAAATTACCTTTATTTTCAAAATTCTACAGCACTCTCAATATCCATTTGAAGAAATAAATTTTAACAGAAAACTCTAAGGTTACTAATCTAATTATGAAGTTATTTATAAAATGATAATATAATGAGTGCCTTCAAAGAAACACCCTACCTGGCCCTTCCTCTCCTGCGTACAGACACAAGACCAGCATAAAATGTCTGGCACATTCCCACAGCAATTCCCTTAGGTGCTAAGGACTTTCATAACTTCTACAGCAGCAATTTTATTTAAACTCAGATGAGAGTGGGGAAGAGGAAGAGATTATGAAAGAAAAGATGACAGCCATCTGCTCTCCCTTTCACAATGAGACGAGAAATGAAGAGGCAGAATTAAAGTTTTTTTAAAAAGGTTGGACTAGAGGAAATTTTGAAAGCAGTGTACTGAAAGAACAGGTCCGTAAAAGATATTTCATCTTTAAGGTTAGTTTACATCTTTAGGATGCAGGCTCAGTTTTTGCATACTCTAAGAAATGAATAAAATGGCTTATTTATATATCTTCTACTTGTCATTCTAGTCACCTCTTAATTACCAAAATTCACTCTGCACAGGGATGGTTATTAGTTGCCTGTAAGGAATTAACACCAAAACAAGGACTAAAGCAGAATCTCAGGCACAAATTTAATCTTGAAGAAGGAACTTTCCTATCTATATCGCCTATTTCTGTAAAATAAATACCATTCTATAAGATACCTGTAAAATAAATATGATGAGACAGGATGGCTGGTACAATAGCAATAATCAGGATGTTCACACCAAGTTCATTAACTATGACACTGTAAGATGCTTTATATATATATAATGTAGAAAAGTAAGAGATATTAACCAATTAAGACAGTACATGTTTCAACAGAAAACTTCCAATAGCCAAATCTGGATCCAATGGATCCAAATTGTTTTAAATAATTCTTTTTGTTAATTTGTTTAAATTTGTTTAATTTTTTAAATACGCCAATTCTCTACAAAGAAAGTTTAGGTAAAACTTCCTCTTTAATGTACTTTGTTTGTGAAAAACACTGTAAGAAGTTAACACTGAACTTTCTATATAGTTCATCCAGGTTCTGTCTACCAGGCAAGCTAGTGGACATTTTATAGATGGTTTTCAACTAGTTTTGAATAGCTCTGCACTTTTTGTTTAAATCACACTAAGTTGTCTGACATTAAGAAAAACATAGACACCACAGAAAAATATATTAGGATAGAAAGTGAGGATTCCTGCTCTCTTTTTATAAACCCAGTGGCTATTTAAAGTAATTGTCTCAAAACCCTGAACCTATTTCTTTTTGGAATTTGTATCACAAAGTGTGAGGATATGAACTTCAATAAGATATTCCATCCATCTTTCATCCTTAAGGAACCACTGATATAAGAGTATGCTATTCACTACTGTGAGAATCATCAAATAGCACACTATTAAGTCAGCTTGAGTCCATCAGTGATTCTATAAAAATGACATGGCCAAGCCATTAAAGTGACAAAACTTCCATTTCTTAAAGAAGGTAGATTATATGGAAATGAATCACGTAGTCTGTATGTGTAACCAGATGCAAGTTCAGCAAATTCACAAGAACTAGACTTAAAGGGTAAGTGTAAATGCCTTATTCAAAATTTCACATGGCTTCTTTATTACTGAGACATTATTATTATGAAAATCTATTCCTTCCTATAACCACTGGCAAAGTTTCTGGCACAATTTCAGTATAAAAACATCTATAATCAAGGAACCATTTTAAGTCAATTTTTAAAATACTGAGGCCTAATAAGATTTGCCACAGATTTGCAAAAAATGAAGGTTTAAAAAGAAGAGTGAGACATAAAAAGAAACTTTTTCTCTATGTAAATGGCCAATCAGTCCACTTGCTTATAGTGCTTCTTAAACTGGTCATGACTGGCAGAGTCTAATAACAGATACTGATGAGACCAGATACAGACAGCGGCATTGTTAGCCATCGCGGGATCAGACCAAATTAGTGCAGACTAGCATCCCAAGAAAAGTGGCAGCTGCATTTTAAAGGGATGGGTATCAATCGCTAAAAAGAAACTGTTTTATGAACCAAGTTAATTTCAAACAATAGATTCATATGTTGATAGCCCACTGAGGAAACAAAACTGTCACCCAGATTTGGGTGATGTGGCGATCAATGTGTTAAATGAATAAGATTTTGATTAAATCAAGTGTTTCTACCATAAAGCCTTCAAAGCACAAAGCTATAAAACAAAGTTAAAAAAAAAAACAAATTCTAATACATCATTTTCTTCTTAAAAAGAAAGTTTTATTAAAAATATTCACTATTCAGGGGGGTGGGTGTAGGTCAGTGGTGGAGTGAATGCTTAGCATGCGGGAGATCCTAGGTTCAATCTTAAATAAATAAATAAATAAATAAATAAATAAATAAATAAATAAATAATACTTAGTTTCTAAAAGAAAACAGTCTATACTTAAATGAAAACACACTTAAAAAATACTATTTTTTTTTACTTTTTAATCTGAAATAATTATAGATTCGCAGGTCACAAAGAAATGTACAGGGAGGTCCTATATACCCTTCCTTCTAGTGTGCAATATTACCATCTTACACAACAATAGGACAATATCAAAACCAAGAATCTGATACTGATACAATCCAGAGAACTGTTTCAGATTTCACCAGTTATACACGCACTCATTTGTGTACACGGGTGTAGATCTATGACATTCAATCACATATGCAGACTTGTGTAGCGTAACTACCACTGGGATCAAGATACTCAGCTGTATCATAACCCTGTGTACCCCCTTTACAGCCACTATTCTTTTATAAACAGTTAGCAAAAAAGGTCATTTTATTGTCCTATATTTTAGCCATCATATCAAAAATAGATATTTCAGTGAATAATTGTAGAAAATAAACCTGTATGAGCCTTCTTTTTATTTTAAATCTGAGGTGAAACCAAGGTTAAGAAAAACAAACAAGTGAGAGTTGGGAAGGTGAGAGGCAGCCCCAAAGCTGGTGGTGCTTGACTACAAACAAGAAGCGGGTAACGGGGATAACTTTTCATCAGAGGTTTATAAAACAGCCGAAGTAATTGCCCCAAACCAGGTAGTACAAGGAAGTCTAAATTTCCAAACAGCTTCCTAAAATACACTGTATTAGCTAAGAGAGTAAAAGAGTGTTATACAGGTAAGTTTTAGAACATAAAGGGAAAGCAATAAACTACTTTCATTTCACAGTTGTATATTTAAAACATGCATTTATTGACTGGGACATTGTGCTGCACACCAGAAACTGACACACTCTAACTGACGGCACTTCAATAAAAAATAAATAAATAAAATAAAATATGCATTTATTAAGTTTAATGTATCATGTAACAGTGACACAGATTGCTTAAGCTTACAAGTCTATTATATAATCCATATACTCGTTATTAAATTAGTTGGTATTGTAGAACAAAAGATTTTGAAACCACAACATACTTGTGCATATTTACTAAAAACATCTAAATGATTTCATTAATATGAGCTTTTTCAAAATGCAGTGACTAACCAGAGGTTAAAAAATTAGCATAAGTTCCCTAAATAATTATTGGTAGTAGTGCACTATAAAAATGAAATTCATCTACTTAACTCCTTTTGTAATTCTCCCGAATCTAATACTTACATTCAAATTTTAGGATCCAGCATCCACTGAGAATCCCAAGCATACACTTCAGGGTGCTTTGAACTGTATCACCAGGAACAATGACATGAGTTACTAGAATACAAAAAAAGCAGTAACAGAAACAGAGATATAAACCAAAAGATGTAACTGGTCTGCTTTTTATAACCAGTCAAGTCTACACTTTATAAACGTACA
Organism: Camelus dromedarius; assembly: GCF_036321535.1. NCBI lineage: Eukaryota > Metazoa > Chordata > Mammalia > Artiodactyla > Camelidae > Camelus > Camelus dromedarius. Next base: position 61,237,752 of record NC_087439.1, on the reverse strand, counting down.
CCTGACTCTTCTTCAAAAGCAACAATTCTTATACTTCTTTTATTTAGTTTCATTCTCTATTCTTGCCAGCAACATGAAAAAAATCCAATCATAAACCATGTACCTTAAAGCCACATTAGCCAACACAAACTTTTCTTTTATTTTTCAAATTATAACTTAGAAATTAAAGCATTACTGTAATTTATCTGTCACTAGCAAACTCATAAAATTGCTCCTCTGACATATTATTCTGTCCTAAAATAGCTGCAAAGCTTTAAGCTTGGTATTTCCTAACTAAATAAAAACTATAAGTAGTTTATAACCGTAAAAACACTTTAGAATTATTATTAGATTCAACACATAGGTCATATCCCACTGGTTAAAACACGCATTATCGAAGGGGGTTCTACAATGGAATTATGTCTTTAAAAATTTCTTCTACCAAAAATAAATAAATAATCCTCACCTGTACTATCAAACTCAGCACATTTTTTAGCCTTTAGAATTGCTGCAAGCTCGTTGAGCATTTTCTGTTGTTCTGAAGAAAGCCCACTGCCTATAAGTACAAGGGGTCCATCCCTACGCTGACCAGTGTTTACCTGTTAATGAAAGAAGAGATGCCACATTATTAAAAACATTTAAAGACTAGAGAAAGATATGAAACTGACTTTCACTTGATACAAGCTTGATTTCATTTCTTAGCTTACTTTATCTAGCAATTCCCAAAATTTTCCATTGAATCACCACTCAGAAACTTAATGCTCAATGCATTTGAACAATTGTTTTTCTATTTCTTTATCCATCTACCCTCCCTACCCCCTAAAAACACTCTACTTGGGATAGCTCTCTATACCCATGGTATCTTTGTTTCCTTGATTCTAAATTGGGTCTCTTTAGAATTTTACAACTTCATTCTGTCACCAGTAAGCCCTTTTTAAAAAATAAATAAATAAATAAATAAAAGAACCCAAAATATCCACTCAAAATGATCAATTCTCTACTCCCTTCCAACTAACTTATTCCAATAGTTAAACTCAACTTGGTCTGTTTAATTTAAACTGAGATTATGTAAAAAATTAAAGAACACTAAGGCTTATAGAACAGCACTGATTTCAAAGACAGAAAACAATTTTTTAACATACAGTTACCTCTAGAAACCAAGAAAATGAAAGCAGACAAGGGAATACCAAAGTTAGATCAGATCCACCAACAGTAACAAGTTAATGCAGCTTATGAAAAGGAAAGCGCTCTAACAAAGACTAACATTTTCACTTTAATAGAAAGACTTAGAACTTACAGGAGACAAAAAAGACAAGAATAAAAAGAAGGCACCAATGGATACCATTAAAGATTAGAAGTGAAAGATTCAAAGAAACAATGGGATAGTGTTTTCAATAGCAGCAAACAGAAATTTAATAAGTGGAACTGGAATGAGAGCCAAAAGCTACCTGATAAAAGAAAAGCAATGAGCCAGTAGATAAGGAAGAAAAGGTACATCAGCATTGCTGTATTACAAGATAAAAAGCCAAATACAATACTTTAATTTTCAAATACAACACATAGGGCCCACCTACACATATGAGCATACGTGTATTCTGGACATCTGGGCTCTCAAAAGCTCCAAAGAGAATGAGTGAAACACTGCAGGTATAATCACCAATATAATTCAGCAACTAGACTGGAGAAAACTGATATTTAAATATTCCCTTCATATATCTGAGTAGCGATAATTTAATTTATCCAGTCTGATGCCCTACAATATTACATGTAAATTGTGGCTAAATCCATAAACAGACTGATCTCAATAATTCATTCACTCAAAATACATTAAATAGGATTCTACTATGTATTCAGCAAGTATGTATTCAAGATATGTTTTCAAAAGGTAAAGTTTAAATGGCAATATTTAGCACTTAAAAGCTCAGCTTCCTGAATTACTTACTTCCCTAAGGTTCAAGCCGCATAGGTTTTATTGGACATGCTATGCACATCGTATTTCTGTCTACTTATCTTCCCTATTCACTAAATTATAAGATGAGGTAAACATGTCTAACCTAAACACTGTAAACACTCTAACATGAAAATAGCTCAGACTACTTCATCAATCATTCAATTACTATTCAATGATATTTAAAAAGGAGTATTTCAAATATTCTTGTCAGTTATATAAATAAGTGCCATAAAAATAGCTCTAAATGGAACACATTGCTTTTCGATTTATAGAACTCCACTTGGGCTAAATTAGTTCTCTGCACAAAACAAAGAATGAAAAGATACCAATTCTAAATATAAACATAGTGTATGATACTATTTCCACCAACTTCAGGAAAGCACCGAAGTGGGTCAAGTATTTTCCTATCTCGTTTTTAAATTTGAATAAAAAATAGAAACTGGCACTAATTTCTCATAGTTAAAAAAAAAAAAAGCTATTTAAAAAGGTAAATAAAATAAAGCAAACAGCTGCCAAAGCCATATGTCTGATTTGGGGTGGGAGTGGAGAGGCATCTGATTTGAATAAGCAGAGGTCTCAAAACCAGTAGGTTCAAAAGATGCTCAGAAAACATTCCACAGTTCAACACCCTGATTTTATAGAGATTAGATACTATGTACATTGGCATGAAACAAACTTTTTTTTTTGGCAGGGGAGGTAATTAGGATTATTTATTTACTTATTTGTTTGTTTGTTTATTTTCAGAGGGGGTACTGGGGATTGAACCCAGGCCCTCATGCATGCTAAGCATGTGCTCTACTGTTTGAGCTATATACCCTCCCCTCCCCAATAAACTCTTACTTAAGGAATATTTAGATATGAAACTTTTTCTTAGAAAAAGTAGTTATTCTGACTTTATCAAAATTAATAAGTTTGTCAAAAAACAGGGTTTAAAAACTACAGAAAGAATAAAAAGGACAAACATGCTGCTCGAAGGAATCATGAGCAGGAAAGTCACAAAATGAACATGGCAAGCAGCTTTTTAAGTCTTTAAGCTTAGAAACTGCTTAGAAATTTAACATAGTGCTTTCCAACAGCCAATAAACTTTACTTGAAACAAAACAAAATAAACAACAACAACAAAATCTTTCTAAATGGGAAGTAGAGGAATTCAGACTCCATCCACTTATCAGCCTTCCCTTCTTCATGATGCTTTCCCTGAAGCAGCTTGGAAATCACTAATTTGAAGAATTTCAGACTCAGCTCCCAAGCCCCCGTGCTGGTTTCGGGGCCAGCATGTATCAGAAAGGGCCCTCCAGTACTAATTATGCTGTCAACACACACTTAATAAGCACTCACTATTTGCCAGACCCTGTTCTCAGCGCCGGAGCTACTACAGTAAACAAGAGAGGCAAGTCCCTGCCCTCACACAGCTTATACTCTAGTTGGGAAAGAAAAAAAAATCAATAAAATAAAAATCCATTAGGTCAGGTGGTAAACAGTATGGTCAAACAAAGTGGGGTAAGCACTGGGACCCCTCTGATAGGACTGCACTGGAGGTGGAGCTGAAGGGAGGGGAGCACACCGTGTGGACATTTGTTCCTGGTGGAGAAAACAGCTGGTGCTAAGGACTGGAAATGTGAGCATGTCTGGGGGACTGAAGAAACAGCAGAGCAGCCTATGAGGCTGAAAGAGAGTGAGTGAAAAGGAGTTCGGTAGTGGTCAGAGAAGCAGGTCCCAGAGCTTTGACGGTAATGAGTGCACACAGAGAAACAACCCTTTCAACTTAAGGACTTGTTATCATTATCTTTTCCTTAGCCAAGTATCCACCAGTAAGATAGTAAATAATGATATTCACAGGCCACGTCCATGTGACGTGTTTAATAAAAGCACAGTAGTAACTGGTTGAATTAAGAGGATATTCACTTTCCTCTCCTCTGCAAGGCACTGCCACTCTCAGATTCCAATAATACCATAAAGATATCTTTATTTTTGATACATCTAAAATAATCCTTTCCAACTTTTACATTAAAAAAAATTGGCAAACAACTTAGTTATGTGACATCCTCCAAGGAAAGTTCAAGTCCAAATGAATAAATAAGTGCCAATTTACAACTAAGTACGGTGGGACTGAATGCATACTGACCTAAGATTTAAGAAATCTGAGTTCTAACTGATCCGTTGAAAAAAAAATTTTTTTAAACGGCTAGTTAACCCCAGGACAATCACACCATGTCTCAGTTTTCTCATTTGTAAAATGAGGAAATGAAACTGCTGCTTTTTAGGTTGTTTCTTCCAGTTCACCACCAAAAACTATAGTTTGGGACACATTTAGAAGGATTAAGTCTATGAAGAGTTTTCAAAATATAAGGGTAACTAGCCCTGACAGCACCTATGACCACCTCAAACTGTAAATACCTTAGGTTACCTTCTTATCATTAACAACAGCATTAATCACTATTCCACTGCCCTTTCTGGCAAGAAGTCTTCTTTGAACGGTCCTAGATCTCAACTCATCCTTTTTTCTCATTTTCCCCGACCTGAGCAGTTGCTTAGTTAGACAGTGAGTCCACCATCCCTCTCTCTCAAACCCCTCCGTCTTCTCTCCATCCACCCCACCCCAACCCAAACCTGCAGCTCCAGTCCATTTCACATCTGGATTCCACTACAATAGCCTCCTAACCAGTCCTCAGTCCTGGCCCACCCCAACCATGCCCTGCAGAGTCCCATTCCACTTAGAGATACTCTGCGGGGAGCCCACTAACTGGGGAGACAAAGTCTCAACTCCTCCACAAGGAACTCAAAGTCTTTCACAATCTGATCCCAACCCATCTCTTTACCTTCAATTCCTCTTCAAGCCATCTCCTGCTCCTGCTCCTCTCACACTCAACTCTATAGTTTCTCAAATTTCTAAGGTCCTTTATGCCTCCTTGTCTCTGAGCAGCTGTTCCTTAGATTTGGACCTCCAACCCCGCTTTGTATACCTGATTACAGTGGGCAATCAAAATCCATTCCTCACTCCCTCCACACTAATACAATCTTCATTTCATTCACATATCCAAGGGCTGACCCTATCTTCAACCATGATGTATGTCAAAACAAACTGTGTCACCAGTTCTGACTAATAAGACACAAGAAGTCCACTGGAAGGGTTCTGGGATAGGTTTTAGTCCTTCCAACATGGGACACTGCCAGATCTGGAACTGCGGCAATCATCCTGCAACCACTAGGAGGGAGATTAGTGAGGACAAAGCCACCATGCTGAGGATGGCAAAGCAGAACAACAGAAAGAAATTTTGGTCTTTGGTGCAGCCACATAACTGCTAAAGTAATCGAATTAAGAGCATCATATATGGGATTATCTTTATATATAAGATAATACACTGTCTTTAAGCATTTGAGTGAACGTTTCCTGTTACTTGCCACCAACAGCACTCTATTAGATACCGTACTGTCACCTTCTCTGTGAGACTCTTCTGAGCCCGTCAGAGGCCAGCTTCTCCCTTACGATTCTACTGTTCATTTTTATGACACAGTTTGCAATAATTTTTTTTGTATCCACATTCCCCACTGAACTATAGGTTCCTAAGGAACAAACACTTTCCACAACGCAGCAAATGGCACAACCATCTACTCTACTGCTAAAGTTGTATTAATTCTACCCTTTCTCCACAGTTCAAATATAATCTATTCAAAAATTCAGTTGGCATTAACTCAAAAATATATACTAATCCTCATTATTTCTCATAACATCCACTGCTATTACCTTAACCCAGGTCAACATGGTATCTCTCTCCTCTCACAAAGGAACAGTCCTAAGTGATCTCATTGCCCCTACTCCTGTCACCACTCCACGTCTCTTTACTAGAAAGCAGCCAGAGAGAACTTTCTGAAGTATAAATCAAATCATACCATCCCTTCCTTTAAATCTTTCCAGTGGTTTCTCGTTACTCTTAGACAATCGCTGATCACCAGCACTGATGTCCTGCTCTCTAACCTTCAGACACACCAGGCTCATCCACTGAGGGGCCTACATGCTTGCTGTCCCCTCTGCCTGGACACGTGTCCTCCAGGAATTCACCGGATGCCTCTGCATCATCACTCCAGTTCCAGATCAGTATCAATTTTTAAAGGCTCTCCTCAACGACTCAGCCACAATGGCGCCTTTCTGGAGCCCGCAGCCTCTACCCTATTATGCTCTATAAAATCTTATTAGGCACCCATTTTTTAAGTTTCTGAAATTGTTTTATTTATACTACTTTACATATTCACAGTCTGTTTTCTCTCACAAGAATGTAAGCTTCTTGAGAATAAGAATTCTAGCAGTCATATTTATTGCTGTATAAATGATGCCTAAAATATAGAGAGGGCAGGTCACTAAACACCTGTTCACTTATTCTGATTATGTCTTTGAATTCACAACAGCTAATGCAAAGGAAGCGCTCAGTAACTGGTGAACGAAAGCAATTTGTTAACTGGAAATTTTTCCATTACGTTCATTTTGTAACCAGTTTCAATAAAATACATAAATTTCCCAAAGCTAAATCCATACTCACCGCTGAGCAGTGGCTAACTGAAGACGACGCATTCTTCTCTGGCAGCAGCAACAGCGATTTCACCTCTTCACTGTCTGCGTAATCCACAGGCCGCAGACCAAATGTGTTCCTGGTAGAATAAGTGCAGGTGGGCTTCAGTAAATACAACGTGCGATCTGATTCTTAACTAAATGAATACACTAATGAAACTTTTTTTCAATTTCCTTAATAATATACAATTTTTACTAAAATAAATGACTCAAGAATTCACCCAAGGCATGAGGATCAAGTACCACAAGCTGCTGAATTCAACAGAAAGAAGATGTGAAATTTCAATTTGACACCAGGCTATTATGGGGAGTATTTTCAGCTGAATGTATTGTTACTTACACATGAATTTTTCCACAGCTCTGTATTCTTGTGTATTCATATTCACATTTTAAAACAGAGATTCATAATCATTAATCATATGGGGTGAGATGCTTGCAAATGCAAATAATCATTTAGTGTAGCGATTACACACTCTACAGTCTATACAAGCAAATACAGAAATTAGGTAAGTTCACAAGGTAGGCATTTAGATCCACTAGAAGGGAAACTATGCCACATGACCAATAATTTAATAAAGTAGTTAACAGGGCATTTTTAAAGTTAATTTTAATATGTATGTACACTACAATCTATAATAATCACAGCCATCACAGAACAAACTGGTGTGGTTCAGAGAACATGTTGATCCAGACTTCCCGGCATGTGCTAATACGTGAATCACCGAATATTACATTGGAAGAGACTTCAGAGACGTGGTATTGTTATTTCATAGACAAGAAAACAGAGAGAGAAAGTTTCCAATGGCTTGACAAAGATCACATTTGCCTCCCATTCATTCCAATAATATTCCAGAAGGCTCATCATTAGTCTTTAAATCATAAGTAAACTATTAAAACTATTGCACTTTTGTCTACTCTTCTACTTTCTTACATATGGTTTCAAGATGACTTTAATATATTATACCATGGCAGGAAGTTTTCTAAAATGAACATTTCTTTTAGAATCTTCCATGGTTTTTAAGATTATGGTATATTTGTACAATGGCCATTAAAGTTCACGTAAAAAATGCAACATGTTAAAAAGGATATAAAATGATAAACCTGGTACAATACCAGTTTTTAAGTTTGTATCAAGTATATAGAAAAAGATCTGGAAGTAAACAGTGGGAAACACAAGGAGGAGAGGAAGGAGGAAGGTGTCAACTCCAGCACTGCATGGGGGCACACAGATGAGGGATATGAGCATCTACTAGGTTTAGAGACAAGGTCATTAAAGATTTTGGAGAAAGCTGTGTTGATGGCATCGTAGGAGAAGAAAGCTAATGGATTAAGAAATGAAATGAACCACAGAAAATGTTTCTCCAATGACTGCTATTCACAACTACCAGGTTCACTCTTTCTCCCTGGGAAAGTCTAGGTAAACACTGATAAGTTTATATTCTCAGATTGCCCTTTATGCCCAGGTCCTATAACAGGTAACCTTCTGGCAATAGTTTTCCTTGAAGCAAAGTATAACACAATCAACTGTATTTCAACTTTCTGATTTACAACAAAGTGACACAAGTCATCGTACTGGAAGTTGGGTCTTCCCAAATTCCCATACATCTAAAGCAGACAAGCTCAGATTATTTCAAAAGGTAGCTGATCTCATTTACTACACTTGCTACTTCTCAATTTCATTCTCTATCATGCCCATGTACCACATACATAATTCCCTCACATACATATGCTACATGAGTATGACAATCAAAAAAGAATCAATATTCTAGATCTTAAACCATCAAGTGAAAAAATGAATAAATAACAACAAAGCCACACTATATACCATCCAAAAAATCAGTCAATGCACCTATGAGAACTTTTTAACAAAGACAAACATAGATTTCTCCAAGAAAATAAAATTTAAGAGCCCAATCAAGTGCACTATTAATGCACAGTAACTATAGCATAGTTATTTTAGAAAAATACAAATAAAAGTTGACTGTGGCAACATTAAAAAATGTTAAGTGACTCCTAGAAGAGAATAAAGACAAAACACTTTGAAATAAATTGTAGCAATGTTTTCTTAGGTCAGTTGCCCAAGGCAATAAAAAATAAAAGCAAAAATAAACAAATGAGACCTAATCAAACTTACAACCTTTTGCACAGCAAAGCAAACCATACACAAAATGAAAAGACAACCTACTGGAACTGGGAGAAAATATCTGCACATGATGCTATCGACAAGGGACTAATTTCCAAAATATACAAACAGCTCATACAACTCACTAACAAAAAAGCAAAAACCAAACAACTCAATCAAAAAATAGTTAGGAGACCTAAACAAACATTTCTCCAAAAAAGACATAGAGATGGCCAAGAGGCACATGAAAAGATGCTCAACATCACTAGTTAGCAGAAAATATGTGAATCAAAACTACAATGAGGTATCACCTCACACCAGTCAGAATGACCATCAGTAAAAAAAAAATCTACAAGTAATAAACACTGAGAGGGTATGGCGAAAAGGGAACCTTCCTACACTGCTAGTGGGAATGTAAATTGGTGCAGCCACTATGGAAAACAGTATGAAGGTTCCTTAAAAATCTAAAAATAGAGTTACCACATGATCCAGCAATCCCACTCCTGGGCATATATCCAGAGAAAACTCTAATTTGAAAAGATACATGCACCACAATGTTCACAGCAGCACCATTTACAATAGCCAAGACATGGAAGCAACCTAAATGTCCACCAACAGATAAATGGATAAAGAAGACGTGGTGTGTATATACAAGAGAATGTTACTCAACCATAAAAAAGAATGAAATAATGCCATTTGCAGCAACATGGATAGACCTAGAGATTATCATACTAAGTGAAGTAAGTCAGAGAGAGAAAGACAAACACCATATGATATCCTGAGTCCATGCTGTTACAGCAAATCTAAAACAGCAACAACAAAAAAACCCATTTCTTTCTTATGTAGTGATGGAGAATAACTGATTTGTCACTGTCTTTAGTGAATAGTCACATCAATAGTCCTTGTGACTTTTATTCCATGTATTACCTGTCAAAGAAAGCTTTTTATAATTCAGTGAATTCCAAATGATTACACATAGATAATATACTTTATCAATACTAAATGATAAAAATTAGTAATTGAAACATTTTATATACTCACTAACTCACTAACCAAGAAGGTTATCTTTTTGATTCTGAATTTTTTGGAGGTTCCTTCACAACACAGTATATTGGCAAATTTTACCATTTTTTTTTCTGTAATATATTCTTGCTCTATTCCTTCAGCTGTGATTTTAAATAATAATTTTGAAAGTATAAAATTTTTGAAGATAGGCCTAAAGATTTTAAATTTACCTTAAAAACTTGACAAAGACCTAAGTGCCCATAAGTTATTGCTTTTTACTATCAAAAAGCTACTAAGAAATACTGAAGGATCACTGTTACTGATACAAGTTAATAGATTCACACAAAAATGTATATATGTATTAATACACATATACATAGTATACATACATCACAATTAGTAATGATCATTTATTTATTTAACATACACAGAATGAGTATATATGTATATAGTCAGCCCTTCATATACACAGATTCCACAACCACAGGTTCAACCAACAGCAGATCAAAAACATTTAAAAAAAATTTTTTTTTCAGGAAGTTCCAAAAAAGTAACACTTGAATTTGTCATATGCTGACAATGATTTACATAGCATTGCATTGGGTATTATAGGTAATTTAGGGACGACTTAAAGTATATAGGAGGATATGTGCACCTTATATGCAAACACTATTCCATTTTATATAAGGGAGTTGAGCATCTATAGGTTTTGATATTTGTGGAGGGCCCTGGAACCAATCCTCTGTGGATACAAAGGGACAACTATGTACACACAGGGTAAAGTTACAAACATCACGTGATAATCAGTTTGGCAAACAGTCATTCACTCAAATACTTCTAAGGGTTCTCTTAGTCACTGAAGAACCAGTGAGATAAAAGGTCCACACAGAGCTCAGTGGGGCAAAAACAGAGGAAAGAAAACAGGAAGAACTTAAAAGCCTGGTAAAGCTTCTCAGACAAGAAAGGAGAAAGAATAAAAGGGGGACAGAATTAGACTAAGAGTCTCCCAGCAGAGAGAAAAGCTTGTGCAAAGGCCCTGAAGTGAGCTAGTGAGGCAGACGAGAAACACCAAAGAAAAGAAAATGAGAAGAGCAAGAAAGACAAGAGGGAGAAAGAGAGAATGCACAGGGGAATGGGCTGTTTTGGAAATATAAGCTGTGGCCAGAAATGGAGGAACAAAAGGGTGGTGTTGAAGAGGTGGACTTCCTCCTTAAGGCACAAGAAACCCTCAACAGCTCCCTAGGGCTGTGAGCAGGAGGGATGGCATCAAGACAGCAGGGGAGCTAAGAGCTGGGGTTACAGAATCAGACTGCCTGAATTTAGATTCCAGCTCTGCCACTCAATAATTGAAGGACTTTAGAGATACTTAATCTCCTGTGTCTCTGTTTCCTTGTCTGTAAAATGAGAATAATACAACCCACTTCATAGGGTTTTCACAGGACTGTCTAAGGACCAAATAAACTAATATATCAAAAGCACTTAAAACAGTGCCTGGCAGATAGTAAGAGCTCAATAGTTGCTTGCTATTAATATCATTAGATTTGCATTTTGGGGAAATAGATACAAAATGAAGATGAGGGAACATAAGTTACATCTGGAATATTGACCTCTTCTCTTCATTTTCCCCAATTTTATGATACACCTTATGTATGCTTTGTAGTAACAATTTGGATGTATACTAAAGGAAAGTAGAATGTTCTTAGCAGCATTAAAATTGGAGTATTTCATGACATTACACGGTACAACATAAAGATAAAAAATATATATGATACGATGTAAAGATAAAAAGTATATAAACTAGATGACTTTGAAAATTCTCTTCCTCACTAAGATTCTTTTTGATCACTAAGGCTAGTAAAAAGAAAGGATTAAAGTATGTTTAACACTTCAGCTTTTTTTCAAGTATTCACCATTTTAGCTCTACCCCAAAAGCAGAGATCAGAATACAATATAACCCTTCATTGTCCTTCTCTCAAGAATGATAGGATAGACACCTGCTTACAACTGTGCCTGAGATGAGTTTCACCACTAGGAAGAAGGGAGAAGGAGAAATGGGCAAATTTAAACCTGTACATACAGATCATTTGATCCCAAACACACACGTAAAAAAGCATTTTTATTAATGCTAAATGCACGACAGGATACCAAGATGGTCCATGATGAAAAACTTTTGGAACAAATGTGAAATTGCAAACACATAGATTTTAACTTTTCAAGTCATTTGGCTTGTGGTGAAGGAGAGAAATTCAAAAGAGCAACATGTTTTTTTTTTTAAGCTGTAAAATATAAACTACCTCTGTTATAGGAGATTAATTTTTTAAAAATTAACTAGGCAGTGGAACAATTAATAGGTCCAATGGTCCATATACTATTTTCTAATTAAGAATTCTACATCCTTGCAAAGAAAACTCCGTTAACAGCAGACCAAGTCTCAAATCCTAAACTCCGTATTTGTTTAAAAAAAAAAAAAGATGTATGATATGCTCCAGATACTTAAAATGGTTCTGATGTGCCTGGAAGGGCTTTTGTTTCAAGTTCACATTGGGATGCACCAGAGGCAGTGGGGAAGGATAGCCAATGAGATTCTGAAAAGTTATCAGTATAAATATTATTAGGCAACAAAGAATTACAGAAGATATGAACCTTATTCTCACATCTGTTATTAAAATAGAACTAATTTTCCCTCTTGGGTAATGGACTCTTATTTTAGCCCTTAACAGGTAAATTTCTCATGCAAAACACATAAATAAATTCAGAAGTAAGTGAATTAACAATGTATTCAAATGCAAGATGAATTTTTAAAATGCCAAAGTTTGCATAGCAAAAGCTCAAAGCACATAAGAAAGTATTCTAAGTACAACGTGACTTTAAGAAAACAGTAAAGTATTAGAATATTTAAATTAAGTCAAAACAAAAGATAAAGTCTGAAGTAGATATATAGCCTCAGATACAACGGCAAAATAAGTAATCTTTATTTTTATACTCCATGGGGAGGATTTAGGGATAAATTTAATGGGATAAGAATTAGTCCATCTTCTCTTTAGTAACTGTGTTCTATTGTTAATATGTTAGTATTTCAGAGTGATAACTACTAGTAACAAAATTAAGAGAGATCTCCAAATACACAATGTGAAAGTTACCAAAATAACTACTGTTATACCAGGTTGTGTACAGGGGTTGGGGGCGGGAGCGAGAATTATTTCTGTGACATTCCACTCGTGTCCCAGAGACAGAGAAGGTGGAAAGCATCCTGATTACTTTTTAAAAGGTGTATGATCTTAATATCAAAATCTGAGAGAAAAAAGAAATATAAAACAACAGATCATTCTAACTTACAACTATAGATGCAAAAGCCTTACATTAAAACCCTAGCAAACTAATGCGAAGTATTTGTTTAAAGAATAAGACACTTCACCAACATGGTGTAACATTTAAAAATGTGTGAATGACATAAACAGGCAAAAAGTCTAAGACCATCTCAAAATCATTTAGTAAAATAAAAGTCTTGTTTAAAAATAGTAAAATAACTGGAAGGAAGATTTTTACTTTTAATATTGATTTTACCATTAACTTATAAACCTACAGTCAATATTTTTAAAATGAGAATAAATCAAGCAAGCCAATTATCACCATTATTTTGTAATTTTGTTCTCGAAACCAACAAATATGCTAAGAAATAAAAGTTAATAAACAACAAAGAGATCCTCAGAATTAGGTATTGGCTAGATAGAAGAGAAATGCACTAAAATCAAATCTTTATTTATTAACAGAAAATCCAGTTCCCCAAAAGGGCCAAATATGGAGAAAAATCTCAGTTAACAGTTGTATGTGTATACATACACATACATAAAACAGACTGAAAACTTTACTACAATGTATAACAGAAGGCTTTAAACAAATAAGAGACATACCATGGTCCCAAGAGAGAAATCAACTTTATTAATCCACTATAATTTATACACTTATCCAATTTTAATCAAAACCATAATAGGATATTTTTGAAACTTAACACAGTAAATCAAACTTCCTGTGAAGGAATAAATTGATAAAAATAGCTAATTCCCCACTCTACCCCCCGCCGCTACTGTCACTGCTTTAATTCAGACCCTAATCACTCCTCTACATTATTGGACACACGTCTTCACTGAGCTTCCTGCCCAGTGTGGAGGTCAAAGTTTTCAACATAAAATTTGACCTCTTCAGCACACAAGACCTTTCACTGCCTCTGCCTACCTTCTCTGGCCTCTTAGCTCATCTCCTCCCTCCCTTCATTCCAGTCTTCTATCAGTTCCTAGAAGTGAACAAATAAACTGTCTGGCCTTAGTACCTTAGCACCCATCTCCTCTTTCTGAAAAGCCCATCCTCCTACCCTTTTTCTTCAAGTTCAGGTGAAGTGCTCTTTGCCTACAAAGTCTTTCATGGCCTCCTCTAGTCAGATTTCTAGCCCTAGGTTTTCATAGAATCTTGGGGCATGGAGCTACGGAGGCATGTATCATACTGTTCTGAAACCCCTGAGAGAACTGTCTGTTCACTCCTACCAGAATACAAGTAGCAGATAAAACACCCGGGGAGATGAAGAAGTAAAGGAAGTGATGGAGAAGAGTACGAGAAAACCTACCAGCATTTCACTGGAGCCCCAGTAAAAGGCATCTGAACAGAAAGAAGACTTCACCCTTGAGATAATGAAGAAGACTGCCGAAACGTCTGTTCTAGAGCTACACAATGCCACTGAGAAATTTAGAAAAAGCAAAAGGACCCTACTTATCTACAACTTTAATTAGTCAAAGTTGGCCCAGCCCTAAAGAAGGATAGAAAAATAGCCTTTGCCCTTTCTGATCCCTACCCTTCTTCCAGGGATGGAAAGAGTCCAGTTACTGAGAGAAGAGGTACATTAAGAGTAAGAGATGTTAGCAGAGAAAAAAAGAAAGCATGCTTGTCAACTCAGATTCCAGAGTCTGAGATATTAATGGCTTAAAAGGAACAAAAACTTCAGGCAAAAAAAAGGTAAGAACCCCATATAGTCTCATGCACCACCCCCCTCCATGCTTTGCTTAAGAAATGGAGGAAGGGACAGAAACAGATTTCATCTATTCTTACCTGTAGTACTTAACTCTATAAAGACAACAGATTGAACACCAGCAGAAAGAAAAACAGACCTTAAAATGGCAAGACCAGAGGAATTACTTCGGGCAGCCATGATCCCACAACAGGGAATATACTGTGGATGTCCAATAGGCTGGAGGCTAAGAATTCTGCTCAGGGAGCACACATCACTCACTCCAGCATCTACTGGGAGCCAGTTCCACCACCCCAGAAAAGGTGCGGCTTATGGGAACTTGGTTTTAGACATTCTTTTCACAATTACAATGAAACTAGGAGCAGAAGAAGGCAATTCCTATTTTCATTTCACCAGACCCTTTATCAAGAGAGGAAAAAATTTATCATCTTTTTATGCATTCAAACACTAACTAATTCATTCTACAAATAAATGTAGGTACTGACTACAACAGGCACTTGGCGGGGCCTGGGGCCACAGGCACGATCCTGGCACACAGCGCACACTACCTAATGAGAAGACAGTGCCAAGCAGCTGCACTACCACCTCTGTTCTACGACTGGGAGGAAGCACCGGGTAAAGACAAGGATTCAGGAAAGCCAGCCAAAAAGAAATGATACCTAAGATGAAACCCAAAGAATGAGAAACGGACCACCAAAAAAGAATATTCCAGACAAAGGGAAAGTATATTTAAAGGCTAGGAAGTAAAATGGCTTGGCACATTTTAAGGAAATAAAAATTTAGAAAGGCTAGTGCAAAAAGTTCCGGAGAAGAAGGGGACAAGAGGCACTGCAGAGAGACAGGCCGGGGAGGCGAGGAGCGCCAGACCCTCTGGGGCCTACGAACCATGTTCTGTTAAGTCTGACTTTGATTTTAAAAACATTAAGAGCTGCCAGTGAAAGGTTTTAAGCAAATGAGCGCTTTGGCCAGAATTGTATTTTTTGAAAGCTCTTAGACTGCTGTATGGAAAGTAATCTGAAAAGGAGGCCAGTTAGGAAATGGCGAAGCCAATCAGGTCAACAACAACTACGACAAAATAAAAAGAAAGCAGAAGACACAGAAAATACTTAAGTATGATGACCTAGGGTCTGGAAAAGAAGCAGTAACAATGTTTAGAAACAGCTCCCACACTGTGATACCCTGGATTCAATCGACTCCTGCATTTGCCCTTTAGCTGCCTTACTATCCTCCATCCAACATCATTCCCAACTTCTGTCACCAGATAAACCTTCCTTCCCTACTATCCTAGCTATATCAATCAGCTCTCCAATATGTGACTACTTAATTTACATAAAATACATTTGAAGATTTAGTTCCTCAGCAGCAATACATTTCAAGTGCTGAAGAGTAACAGATGTCCGGTGGCTACTGAGTGGGGCACTTCCATCGCTGCAGAAGGAGCTACTGGGCAGGGCTGGGCTAGAGGAACACCTGAACCTACCACTCCACTCTGCGAGCCTACTGAAAACAGCACAGCTATCTGAGAAGGCACCTGGGAAGGCGGACTCGCTGTCTGATGCCCACACCTTGTGTGTTAATGAGCTTCACAGTGACGTGAAGAATCATGGTGTACAAACCATAACACAGGCCCTGTGTTTTGGCTCATTAATCCTCACTATGCTCTGAGGAAACAGAAAAGCAGCAGGCATCACCCATGTTTTATAGGTGAGGACACCAAGGCACAGAAACTAACCTGCCTGAGGCTATAAAGTCAATAATGGAGTCACAAATAAAAGCTGGAATCCCTAATGCCCTGACCACTGCTCCATTCATTAGAGTGGTCACAGCAGATTTAAGAACCCATGAATAGCAACTATTCTGTTTCACCCAACCAAAGCAAGCACTTGCTCTATCAAATGTCTTGCTATACCCACAGGAGGGGCATATGTTAGGGAGGAGTGTGTGTGTGGGGTGTACGTGTGTAGATCTAGTATAATATACATGTATGTGTGTGTCTGTAAAACACAGAAAAATTCATAAACAGAAGATACGTATTCCCTGAGTTTGCCCCAATTATCACATGTGATGAGAAATAAGGAATATTAAGCACACCAAGGTATGGTATATTCCTGCATTATTGATTTGTTTTTCAATTATGTTATACGATTATCTATAAAAAAAAAATTACAACCTAGAAGCTCTGCATTTTGTAATCCTTATTTGTCTCTGTAATCAGAGTAAGTCCTAACTTTTGTGTGCTCCTCCCAAACCCGGAGAAGTAATGGAGGTATGGAGAGGCAATTCTTGCATTTTCATTTCAACTAGTTCATTAATTGAGAAGGGTAAAATAAGAGGGGGGCATGAACCAAGTTACAGATTAAAGCTACAAAATCCACATATAGCATTTGCTTGTGACACTCTTGACAACAGCAATTTAAAAGGCAGCCACCAGCATTCACTAATACATCTCTGTGCCCTAACATTGCAAAACAATTTACCCAGAGCTTCATTTGAGTGATGTAAGAAAATCTAAGAAATAATTTGACCACACTTGCCTAAGATCTGAATTCTTACATATTTTAATTGTTGTTATACAAAATATACAGAAAAGGCAGAAAAGGAACAGAATAGTTAAAAACAATTCTAAAGTATTGAGAAACATAGAATGGTTACTTATATACTTCTAATTCTTGCCTCATTAATAAGTATGAATCAATCTACAGAATATAAAAACTAAGTGAATTTTTCCAGAAAGTCAAAGCTTTTAAAATTAATTTGACAACTGTTTCTGAATTAAAAGATTAAGTCTCCCTCAAATATGAAAGTATCATAAAGGAAAAGGGCATGAATGCTAATTTTAAATCCAGAATAGAATGGCCACGTCTAACATTAGTCATGAAAGAGAACAGAGCCATCAACCTGGGTAGTTAAGTCTTTGCTTCATCAGACCTTGACTCAATGGTAAATCAGAGAAAAGAAACAGTTTTAAGCTGAACGACTTACACAGCACTTCTGGAGGCTCCATAGGAAAGTAACAGCTTGACTATATCCACGTGCCCATTCTTGGCTGCATCGTGAAGGGGTGAGTCATTCTGATACCCAGTGGTGTTCACCAGCGCCTTGTGCTGGAGCAACAATTCCACCACCTTCAGGTGCCCGTGATTGCAGGCTTCATGCTAAGTAAAGAAAAAAGGGTGAGAAGAGAGATGATGAAGAGCAACAGATGACACTGTAACAAAACTGTATTTTAGAAAAATAAACCTCCATCAGTAAATTGTTTCTTACCTAAATACTCATACAGACCATAAGCTGTTGTTGACAGAGTAAAAGCCACTATTAATAGTCTTTATGATAAGATACATGGTAATCAAGATTTATGCAATCCATGGAGAAAGATTTTTTTCCATTTGAGCCTTGGGTCAAGCACTCTTCTTTTTTTAGAAGAAAATACAGCTTTAAACCAATTATAGCCCCTAAATTGTTCAACAGTAAGAAATTTTTAAAAATAAGGAAAAAAATGCAGAAAATATTTAACCACCACATCATGCATAGAATCTGAAATTCTCCAAGGCTTAATAGAATTCACTAAATCAGGTACAGCACAAGGAACTATATTCAACTTCTTATAAAACATATAATGAAAAAGAATCTGAAATATATACATGTATGTATGTATATGTATAATTGAATTGCTTTGCTGTACACCTGAAACATTGTAAATCAACTATATTTTGATTAAAAAAAAAAAAGAATTCACTAAATCTTAGGTGCTTAGCCTTAAGCTAAGTGGTGCACCCACACATTGACATAACCCCAATAAAGCAAATATCCCATAATGAGTATTTGCAAGAAAAGCCTCTCGCTTTTGCTGAAACTACAGAATACTGTTTGGCTGGTGCTAATGACAACAGAAATAACAGAGTAGGTGCTCAAAAAGAGCTTACTGAATGAATGACATAACTGGTAACAATGAAATGCTCAAAGATGCTTCACATGCAAATCCTTCCTCATGTCTAATGATCTGCTAACAATGCCACTGTGTTGTATTCTAATAAATCTCTGGTATAGTGTGCTTTTTAAGTACATCTATTCAAATCTTAATAGGCGATCACCATACTCAATGTCTGTAGGTCTATTTCTAGGAGAAAGGAATCTAAATTAAGCATCAGGTCCTCTAAATCACTCATCAGCTTTTACTACAATTTACCTTAGTGGCTTAAAAAGAAAAATTAACCTTTCTTCAAAAAGGTTAGCCAGCCTGTGGAGTCCAAACAACAAAGTGACTCTGATCCAGACTGAACACTCCCGGCTTAAAAACTGGCAAGGAGAAATCACAACTTTAAACCTTTTTGCCCCTGGCCTAATGCAAATCTCCCAATTTCTGTGAATTTGCAGTTTACAGAATATGGGTATCCACCTCACCTTCTGACACTTCTATGTGTGCATTCAAATCACATGTTTATTGTCCTAATGTGATTAGCCAGTATAGCACCTGTTCCCATGTATGTGTGCCATATTTTTTCCAGACTCTCCTTCACACTATATTTTTAGTAATAAAAGCAAAGGCTTTAAAAAAAAATGTTTAATGTGAGCAAAGATTTCTACTGCCTCTATATGTTTGCAATTGGACAGAGTATAAGTGAGGATAAAACAGATCCTCAGTAAGAATCACTGCCTTGTGATTCGTTCTATACTCAGTTCCTCTGACCTCTCCTTGTTCCAAATGTGGTTCCAATGACATGCAACGCTGCACATCGAAGCCTGATGTCAGCTGTAGCAGTTACCTCTCCACAAATGAGCTACATTCAGCAATATGGTATAACTGGATTCCTAAATCTAAATGTAGTCAGTCAAAAGGTAGCCAGTTTTTTGCTGGCCACAATAGAAAAGTTAGATGAAAAATAACCATTTACTCTTATTTGTTGAAAATATAAGTTCAGATTAAAAAGAGAGGGTATATACGACAGAGGATGACATATAGACAACTATATAACTATAAACTATAATAACAATAAAACATAAGTAGAATGATGATAAAAAAAAAAAAACAAACAACTAGAAAACTACCAGTGGTGTCCATCCAGCATGGTCTTTAACATTTGGGTCGCTTCCATTTTGCAAGAGGTATTCAACAGAAGGTATGTCACCCTAGAAGAACAACAAAAAAATAAAAAGAAATTAAAAATCATCAAAGAAAGAAAAAAAAAATTAAGATTTTTTAAAGATTTTGTCTTCTTCAAAATAGAATAAAATTTAAATCTTTTCTCTTACATGCCTACTAATCACGAGTCAATAAATAACGTTACACATGCACAAACTGTTCTGAGATATCAAGTCATCAAAGTCACGTGGTCCACCTTGAATACAGATTACAAAACCTCTGCTATTAGCCAACCTACATCAAAATTCATTTCAAAATACCAAATAAGGGACACAAGCCAAAGATCATCTGATCATAAGAAAGTTTTTAAAGTCATCATTCCACTTGTGAAAAACACCTCTTTTGAACATAAGTGAAAAATGTTTTCTGAGTATTGTTTAAAACAAAATTAAAGCAAAGAAGGCTGCTCAGTGAAACCAATGTTAAAGAGACAAAAACGACTGTCTAATTGGCAGTTATTCCACTTATCTACAATATATTAATTTTGGGTATAGTCACCCTATTTGCTCAGATTTTTTTAAAGCAAAAGTAGAGCTTATTTTCTCCAAAAATAACTGATAGCTTTCCCTGAAAACGGCTGAATAAACAAAGGTTCCATAAAACAAAACTCACACATGCCAATGCTGTATTTTGAGAAGAGCTTCTTTAAGGAGAAGAAAATCTCTCTCCTACCACTCTCCAACACTCTTCTGAAATGAGTTTTTTCTCTTTTGGCTTGATAATGCAGAAGTCACTAAGTCTCCTAGAAACAGTGACATTTGCTTTTATCGGGTTCTTTTGAACTACCTCTCAAATAGGGTAAATCTTAATATGGTAGCTTACTCAGTTTTCTAAGAAAACAAATCCACATGCAACATATACTTTTTTGTTCCTAAGTTAGTAAAATGGCCTTAAATATTTAATAGGCCTTAAAAAGATTCTGTACATTTCAAATCAATTACCCCACTTCCAATTAAAAAAAAAAATTCCTGTAGTTCCTTAGAGGTGTAAGTTCTACACCTCTAGTGCAAGTTAACATCTATTTAGCAACTTTTGCTCTATATTCAAGTCAGCTCCAAATGAGCTCAGGAACATCTGTCAAGATACAAATTTGAATTTTTTTAAACAATCCCATGAATATTGGGGCAGATCAACTGCCAGAACCACACACATTCCCAACCTTCAAAATGAAGGTATTCACAAAAAATACACAAACAACTTCTCTAAAATGTCCTCAATCTAATTCTACATGGCAATCACAAATATATTAACCTAAAAGTATATTAACCTAAAGAAGTCCATAAAATAATATAAACACAACTGTGGAGTGGAAGAATCACACAGAACCGTCACACAGAGACAATGAGTGACAATTTAGAAAGTACAAGTAGAATCTCTTTTAAGTGGTATTTTTCTTTCATGCCACCTCTTCATGTTATCAAAGGTGTCTTCTGTTAACATTTTACCCCTAGAGTTGCCTGATGTAAGCTGACTTTGCAAATTACTTGCTTTTCATACTCAATCTGCTTTTTCCTCCCTAGTACTTAGAAGTTTGTCATATTTTCAACCTTCCAGTTTATTTAAATTTAATGTCATGCACATAAATAAAATTATGATAATTAGATAGGGTCCACAGTAACTGGAGAAGCTTGAACCAATACAGAGTTTCTGGGATTAAATTAACTTCTGCTTCTGATTTCTTTAAATTACTTTATTCTCAAACAGAACATTTTCTGAGTAATAAGCACTCACTTATAGGCTTCTCACAACTTAAAATAATAATTGAGATTCTCTTAAACCACAGGAAAAAAAATCATCTAAGGAAAAAGTATTTACTAAGGCTTAAAAATTTTTAAATACACTTGGTGTTTTCAAGTAATACCTTAAAGTCTGAAAAATAAGGGAGCATGTGAGTCACACTGAATTTTCTTATTGCTAACCTTTCATTCAAAGGAAATATTCTACACACATTTGGGTATACAGTAACAACATAAATTAACTTTTTAAAAACAAATACATACACAGAACTATTTTTCCTTATAAAGGTTAGCTCTTCTAAAATATTATTAGGAATAAATATCATAATAAAAATGGAGGACATTACAATTAAGTACAATAATGACGATTTACCAAAATGGTTAAGCTTTTCCACATAAATGAACTAACTAGGTACCTGAAATTTCTTCTTTTAGCAACTAGGTATTGTTTAAAAAAAAAAAAAGAAAAAGTTTACTCATCTGGAATGAAGCTCTAAAGTATATTAACCCTCCCCAGTGTTTTAGTTATTTACTGAATAAAATAATTTCACAGATGATTCGGACAACCTAGACACCGTGACAGTAAGTTACCGGTATTACAAAGATGGTAGATGACAAAGGGAAAGATAGATACTGACGCCAACAGGTTCTCTAGAAAGTTAAATCTTGAAAATATCACAGATGCCAGTTTGCTTTCGAGTCCTTTGCTATTTTCTCAGGAAGCTAGTATAGAGGATCCATAATAACATGGCTTTACATACATATAACATGACTACCTCCAAGTATAATGAATTACGAAGTCAAACTCTGAAGGAGACTCCCCACAAAAGATTTTTCTCTCTACCCAAGAGCTTATCACCTTTGTTATGTTAAACATACCATGCCTTATAAGTTGCCTTCAAAATATTATCTACCATGACTGTACCATAAATACATCATAGCATGCCAGCTTCAAGCCATTCTTCAATTTCCAACACGTTCATTGCTATGGCAAGAATTATGAGTAATCATTACCATTTTAAGAATCTGTGCTAGAGAACTTTGGGGAGGTTTATTCCAGAATCAACAAATTTTTAAGCCAAAATAAAATAATAGAGTAAAAAATCAAAATTTTCTCTGCGTATAATGAAATGTCAAATAGTAAGATTTTTAAAATTAAATTAGAAGAATAAACAATGAGTGTTTACCTTAGTTTCTACTTAGGCATAACACTTTCTCACAGAATCTCTCATTTACAACATAATGTCCTCAAAATCACCCTGACCAGAGGTGATGGAGATATTCAGGTACAAACACGGGGCGTGAAGAGAACATAATGGATTCCAACTTCTGTTCTGGCTAAATGAGAATATTCACAACATCCCAGACATAGGATTAATAAATATTCTGCTTGAAATTCCACAGTGTAAGAAAAGAAAAAGTATAAATATGGAATTCAAAAATGAACCTGTCTAAGGTTTGCATTCAAATGGTACTGAAAATCCAAAAATGAGCTGGCTGGCCTATAAGCCCATGATCCTGAGGGGAAAAGGATTTGAGAATTGAGAACATACACATTATCTGCTGATGATACAGTAACTCTCTACATTCAGGCAGCCTGAGTATTTGGGCAGTCTGGCCATTTAATAAGCGTCTTCAATTGCCAAGTATGGAGTTTTTCAAGATAAAGAAGGTAACAGATGCTTTACATTAACCCATAAGCCCCACTTCTGGGAATTTATTCAAAGGATATACCTGCTCACATATGAAATAAAAACTGCTGACCGCCGCACTGTTCATAAAACCAAAAGAACGGAAACAAACAGGCATCCATCAGTTGGGGGCCAGTTAAATGATAAAAATTCATGGAATGCTCTGCTACTATAAAAATGTACAAAAAGTGCGTACGAATACGGAAAGCATTTGCTTATATTTGTGTAAAAAAGTTCACAGAAGATACACAAGAAAGAAAGGGTTTGACAGCAAGAGCTGGGAACAGAAATGGGAGTGAGGCTTTCTTTCCATTACAAATATTTTTATTCTTATTTTAGAAGTGTGAAGTTATTATTCACATTTTGAAATTAGACTTTAAATAGGGAGTATACTCCACATAACCACAAAGTCTAATTGAGGAGTCATATAATAAACAGAAAGTTAAAGGAATATGAATGCAAACAAAACAATGTTACCGTAGAGAAGAAACTAACTCTGGGAATTCTGAAAAAGACTTACTAAGAAGGTAGGATGTAAGCTAGATTTTGAGGTTAGATACAAAGGACCACAAGGGAAAAGGGAAAGAGGCAGAGGAAAGGATATAAGAGAAAGAAAAAGGAACATGTGCAAAGCACCAGCAGCATTAATGAATGCGCCTGAATAACTCGTAAGTTCAAAGTTCAGTGTGTCAGGAGAGTAGGAATCAGATCACAGCTGAATGGAAAAAAATCGCTCATTGACTCAACAAACAGAGCAATCTACTAAGCACCAGACAGTGTTCTAGACACTGAAGACAGAACAGTGAACAAACAGCTCTTGCTCTCATTCTAAAGAGTGAGACAAGAAACAAAGAGATCTGTAATAATGTCAAGAAATAGTAAGAGGAGGAAAACAAAACAAGCTAAGCTTTTGGCAGAAACTACTACTGTATGTGAGTTAAGAAAAGTCTCTTTGAGGAGGCGGCATCTGAGCAGAGGCCTGAAGAAGGCTGGATCAGGTAGGGCTGCACAGGCCATGAGGAGGACTGTGGATTTTATTTTAAGCAGGCCAGGAAGTTATTGGTAGGGCAGCACAGAAAAGACAAGTTCCGACTCTGGTCAGCTGACTTTGGCTGTTCTGTAGAGAACTGAGTGGAGGACATATAAAGGGAAAACAGAACAAGAAATTCAGCGGTGTGAGTGAAGAATAATGACCCCACACCTCTACCACCAGTGTCCGCGTCCTAACCCCCTGAACCTGTGAATGTCACCTTACACAACGGAAGGGACTCTGCAATGACTCTTGAGGTGGGGGGATTATTCTGCACTGTCCAGGTGGCTCCCATCTAATCGTGTGAGTCCTTAAGAGCAGTGAACTTCTCCTGGAGAGGATGAGGACTCCACCCGCTGTTAGCTTTGAAAACAGAAGGAGAGGGCCACGCACCCACGAATGTGGCAGTCTCTAAACCCTGAGAACAGCCCTCAGCAATAAGCCAGCAAGAAAACAGGATCTCAGTCCTACAACCACAAGAAGTATGTAGTTCCTGCCAACAACCCCAAAAACCAAGGAAACAGGTTCTCTCCCACAGCCTACGAACTGATTTTAGTCTGGAGAGAACCACATCAGATTTCTGAACTACAAAACTGTAAGAAAATAAATCTGCCTTGTTTGAACTCACTAAATTTACCTATCCTTGGCCTAGGCTGTGGACAAAAGCCCAGTGGACTCTGAAGACAGAGAATGCACAAATAGCCTCCACTAGGGTGATAGATATGAAAGGTCACAGCCAAGACAAAGATGTCCGGAAGTCGATTAGAGGAGAGAGATTAAACAGTTTTATTAATGATGTGACCAAGTTCAAAGATCATTGTGCAAAGCCATTGCTGCAGCAAGGGAGACTAACCAGCCCGACAGAGAAGTAATACCACTGTGGGGTTCTCTGCCCTCAGTGCATCCACCAAGGACACACAGTGCAACCGTGCACACTTAGGATCCAAGGGAAACGAGGGAAATGTGGAAAACGCAAGTCTACAGGGTACTTCAGGGAAAAACAACAACCACAACAACAAACTCTGTCTTTGACAGCAAAAAACTTCATTTGCTCTGGCTACCTGCCGTCATCAGATCTGTCGTCTTTATTCAGCTGCAGTAACTCCTTTTCCCTGCTCCTTGTTCCACGTTATAGTACAGCTGACCCTTGAACAACATGGATTTGAACCACACAAGTCCACTTATACACAATTGTTTTTAATAAGAATATTGGAAAATTTTTACAAGATGAGCAACAATTAAAAAAAAAAACTTGCCAACAAACCAGGTAGGAAAGAACTAGTGAAAAAAATTAAGAAGTTAGGTATGTCATGAATGCATAAAATATATGTAGATAATAGTTTATCCTTACATAGATATGAGGTGAGCGATGTTTAATATTAAATTAATAATGTTACTCTTCTGTTTTAGAACTCTGCTCTCAAAGAATTACATTACTGTACAGTATGCCTCTCTCTTGAAATTGGAGAAACTACACATTAGCCTATCACCACAGGTAAATGGTTTTTAAAAAAACATTAACGATGCTTCCAACACTGTATGAGGAATATGACTGTAACACCGTACACCACAAAAATTTGATAATGATTCAAGTATATAGGCTAGGTTGCCCTGAAGCGACTGCATCCATGGCACTAGTCCACCACACAGTAATCAATCACACTGCTGCTGCGTCATTATCACTGCATGACTCATTATACCTGTAAATTAATGTAAATTTTTTTCACATTATCTTTTCATTTTTGACATCTACTGTTAGCAATAAGTATACAAACCACAGTGTTTTGTATCATGTAAGACAATACACTGGTAGGTACTGACAGACAAGTCATCTTATAAACAGATGATGTAAACACACAGTATCTATAAATACAGTACAGGACTATACCTTTTTTTGCAGGGGGTGGGGGTGGATTAGATTGATTTATTTATTTTTTGAGGAGGTTCTGGGGATTGAACCCAGGACCTCGTGCATGCTAAGCTTGTGCTCTAGCGCTTGACTTATATCCTTCCCGCAGTATAGTACTATAAATGCATTTTCTCTTCTTTATAATTTTCTGAACACTTTGTCTCTAGCTTACTTTATTGTAAGAATACAGTGTACAATACATATAACATATGAAATATGTCTTAATCGGCTGTTTATATTACTAGTTAAGGTTTCCAGTCAATAGTAGGCTATTAGTAGCTAACTTTTTAAAGAGTCAAGTTATACGCAGATTTCAACTGTGGGGAGGTCAGCACCCTTAAACCCCGCCTTGTTCAAGGGTCAACTGTAGTTTTAACTTTAGAGCCACCTCAAATCCTTTTCTGAAGTAGGTGGGTACAAAACATAAATAAGACGGTAGGATCGCAACATTTGGTTTCCAAGTATACAGATTATTCATTCTCAGCTGCAAGTGAAAAAAATCAAGATAGAAAATAAAATGAATATCATTTATAAAAAGATAAATATACTGATAAATCCTTTGGTTTTGCTTCAAGTATTTGTTTTGACTATTAAAATCAAGCTGAGATGGGAGCATGCATTCAACTTACAATAAATTTTTAAAAGAGAACACTATTGTTAAATAGGCATTTAAAAAACAATAGAAATCAATTAACTTTCCTTAAATGTACTATATCAGAATCTGCCAACTAATGACAATATAGTATTTTATAAGTTCAAGAGAATCAAATGAGTAATTCTAATTCTGGCAAGACACTTTCTAAGTAAAATGACAACCTGACAAAACTTGTATTGACGCCATTATGAACACATCAATAGAGAAAATTCACCAAGATGGCATTATGCCACCATTTTTTCCTGTCTTCAGAGTCCACTGGGCTTTTGTCCACAGCCTAGGCCAAGGATAAGTAAACTGTGGCCTGTAGGCCCCACACGTGATTTTGTGTGTAAGGTTTTTTTGGTTTACACATTGTCTACGGTTACTTTTGCACGAAGAAAAGAGTTGAATAGTTAAGACTATATGTCCTATAAAGCTGAAAGTATTTACTCTCATTGCCTCTTTAAGAAAGAGTTTGCCAAACCATGGCCTAGACTCTAGGTCCTAGGGATCCTCACTAATAAAGATAAATTATTCTAATGATTGAAGAAAAATTCTCACCAATATAACTGGTTACCTCGTGATCTAAAAATAATTCCCGAAAGCAAAACGTAGAAACTAAAGCAGTCTACATTCATGTATTGGTCAGAAAAATGAACAAAAATATTTACTATTATGCTAGCTACTTATGTCTATGAAGCATTAGTAACATTATAATGTTAAGGTTATTATACTTTACATATTATATACATAATACACACGTGTATATATATAAAAATAAAACAAAGAGGACAAAAAATATACTCTGATATTTAAACTCATGCTTTGCAAATATCAGACTAAAACATAACCAGAGCCAATTCCAAAAATTCAAGTTGTTCAAAGGCTACTGAATGCTGAGAAAGCAGTCATGTTGCTGGTCACCCCCTCGCTAGCATCAGATGTATTCTACATTCATCATTTATTGGAAGATAAAGAAGAAGAAAAAAAAAAAAGAGTTGGAAGAAACTCACTTTTGTGCCTTTCCCTCTCTCCACAGGAAAACGCAGGAACCCTTGGACTCCCTGCCTACCCCACGTTCTTCCCAGTTTTATGTTGCTCGCCAGTTCTATGTTCAAGGGCCTCCAAGAGGTCTTTTCTGGATCTCCCAAAGTTCTCTATCCATGCAAAAGACCCACAGACTTCCCAGAAAGACCCTAAAAGCTGTCCTAATTTAGTACTCAGCTCTCCCACGTGATATTTTCACAACACTTGCATGAATTCACAGACCAAAGGCTATAAAGCTACGGTGCTAGCTGCTCCCCACTATGTGCAGCACGTGTGTCAGTTTAACCACTGCAAGTACATCTCACACTCAGCAAGTGAGCCAGGTTCTAAAAAACAAACACTGCCACATCGCAAGTATAGAGTCAAAAAATAAGGAGCGTTAACTCAATGGACAGGCTAGTAAAAGGAATGGCTGGCGGAGGGACCCAGAGAAGCCCCTTTGTGGTGAACCATAGGAGCCATTTCTGACAGTCAAATTTCCAGGTTATTGGAGAAATATACAGACCACATCTTTTAACCTTCTAGAGTCTGGCGGTGCCCACGAGCAGTGTCAACCATACAGACACTTGTCACCTCTCACGTCACCCCCTAGCTCTTAAGCGAGGTAAAGACTTGTTGCCAGCAGCACTTGGCAACTGTCCATCTGCATTCATAAAGCATGAGAAGAATGGGTACACAAAATGGTGAAAACTGAGCAAAAACCATTATGGAATAGACAAAAGTGAAAGCACTAGGCAAAGCTGAAGCTGAAATCCTGATATATGGGTTTTCTTCTGCAAGATCATGCTCCTCAGGCCCAGGGGCCACTGCTCTAACCGAGGTAGGGATACAGTCCCTATGAATTTTTGCTTCTCTGGTTCAAAGGAAGTATCACATCTGGTTAGGTCAATCATCCTAGTAATCTTACGTCATTTTTCACAAACTCCACAGAAATCATTCTGTACTGGGTCTCATTCTAAAGCTGTATTTCAGAGTAAGCATCCTACCTTAATGGAAGCAACATGGAGCAAAGTCTCTCCTCTGTGATTTCTTTTCCCAGCTGTACGGCTACTGTGCAACAGCTTCGTTGCTGAGGGGCTACACATCATTCGTCTGTAACTTGGGCTATTCAGCGTAGAAGGGGGCGTACCTGGTGAAAGGCTAAAGGATTCATCTAATATATTACTGCTCTTCCTCTTTAACGTGTCACCAACTTTAAGTTTGTTTGAAGGTGGTGAAGAACATCCGGGTAATGGCATGTTTTCTGACTGCGCCGTTTCCTTAACAGAATTTCCACTGGTGCTCACAACGCTGCTCCTACATTTCTTAGAAACAGGACTGAAAAGTCTGTTGTGACGCCCACGTTTCCTGCTGTGACCTGATGGCAAGGACTTCTCAACTGTAAGATGATTTTCACAGAGAGTCTTCTCAGGAGTCACTACTTCATTCCTGCTCTCAGTTTCTGGAGACTCAATGTGCTCAGCCAATGGTAAAAAGACTTCAGTTAAACTTCCAAAACACTCAGATTCTGTTGGGGAGCCACTCGCTAGTAAGTCTATTTCACCGTTTGTCTGAGGACTAGCAATGACAGACGGCTGGCTACAGAAGGATACCAGCTTTTCCTTAAATTCCTCTTTGGAGGTAAGTTCACCATCTTCCTTTCCTGTCTCTAAATTCCACTTCTGGTTGATTTCAGCTAAAGTTTTCTTTTTCTGCTTTTTTCCAGATCTTCTGGAAGGCTTTTTAGCCCTCTCAGAAACATCCACCGGAGGGCTTGGAGAGACAAACTCATACATGGAGGCCTGCTGAGCAGTTTGACTGTTTATCACAGGAGGACGGGTTTGCACTGAAACTTTACTCACAACATACCTGACCTTCTTACTTCGAGGACTAAACCACATTTTTATTGAATTCTTCTTATATTCTGCATCACTAAATAAATTCTTCCTAGATGTTTCTTCTTTCAAATCTGATAGGAAAAAGGAAAAGAAATCTGTTACATGAACTTAAGATCTCTCCCATCATGAGCTTTCAAAGGCTTCTGTTGATAGTTCTCCTAAGATGTATCACCTTTTATTCATGTACCTCTTCCTCCCCTCCTAGATTATGAACTCCTTGGACAGCAGATATCCTCATTCAACACATATTTACAGAATCCTACTTTGTTACAATATTCTCAGGGCTGGAGATATAGCAGAGAACAAAACATGGAACAAAATACTCCACTGGAAAGACAAAACATACAAATAAATAAGTAGAACATACAGTCTCCTGTATGGTAGTGATTAAGAGTCATGGAGAAAAGCTATACTAAATAAAAAAAGAGACAGATAGACAGATGTGCGATTTAATAAGCAATAGTCAAAAAAATTAAGACTTGTTAATTGATGCTTAATTTTTTTAAAAAAAGACTTGAAAAATCAATCAATATAATTCACTAAATCAACAAACTAAAAGAAAACCATAGAATTTTTCTCAAAAGATAGAGAAAAAAAAAACTTGACAAAATCTAATATCCATTCATTATTTTAAAAATGACTCAGCATTAGGGACGGAAGGAAAATTCTTCAACCCAATGAAGGGCATTTGCAAAAATACACACAGCTAGCAGAACGCATAATGAGGAAACACTGAACTGCTGTTTTGTTCCTAATGTCCTGCTCTTATCAAGAGCAAGGCGAAGAATGTCTGCTCTCATCATTCTTATTCGACATCATACTGAAAGTCCTAGGCAGAACACTAAGTAAGAAAAAGATATAAAAGGCACGCAAATTGTGAAGGAAGAAATAAAACTGTATCTATTCACAGCTGACTTGATTGACTATATAGAACATCCTAAAAAATCTTTTTTAAAAAATTAATAAAGCAAATGACTTTAACAAAATCATAGAACACAAGGTCACTATAGCAAGTTTAACTGCAACTGTATTTCTGTATACTAACAACGAACAAACGTAAACCATATTTTTTTTAATTTGGTAGTTTATAATAGTGCCAAATACATAAAATACTTGTGTAAGTCTCACAAAATATGTACAAATTTTGTTTGCTAAAGATTACAAAATATTTATGAAAGAAATCCTATACAAATGGAAAGACATACCATGTTCATGAATTGGAAGACTCATTATTGTTATGATGTTAATTCTCCCAAACAGATTTACAGACTATAACATACTCCCAATGAAAATTCTAGTATGCTTTTTTTTCTTTAAATAATAGATAAGCTATTTCTAAAATTTTCTAAAATTTACATGGAATAGCAAAGGAATTATAATGTGAAAAGGCAAAAGACCTGGCTGGAACAGCCAACATAATACTGAAGAAGAACAAAGTTGAAGGACTCACACTACTGACTTCAACTTACTTCCAAAAAAACAAATCTAGGGATTTAAAGATAATATTGACAATTCTATAGGTACCATCTAATATAAACTCAAGCTATATAAACCAAAAACTAATGAGAATGAGTGAACCAGAGCTACATACTCAAGTCCACTCTTGAGCAAAAGAAGCCAGATACAAAAGAGTACACAGCAACAGCTGGAACTAACCTAATGTGTTAAATCAGGACAGTGATCATCCCTGTGGGGAAAGGAGGCAGTGACTGAAAACAGGCAACAAGAGGGGCTTCCAGCCTACAGTTCATTCTTCTGGGTGACTTTAGTTTGTGAAAATTCATCAAGCTATACACTTTTGATGAGTATATTATATACTTTAAAGTTTTTAAAATATGTATATATATTTATAATCAGGAATTTTAAAAACACAAAGATTCAGTAGAGTTTAAAAAAAGAAAGGAATCATTTTCCCTAAGTAAACAAAGTGTAACATTTTGTGAGCGAAGGTCATCAAGGAAGGCCTCTGAGGAGCTCACTTTTGAGCTGAGACCTAAAAGACAAGAGGAAAGCAGACACGAAAGGATTTAGGAAAGTGTTTCCCAAGTAGGAGGAGGAGCAAGTGCCAAGGTCCTAAGATGGCAACAAGTTTAGCAAATTCAATAGACAGGACACCAGTGTGGCTGGAGTCTGGAGAAAGAGCAGAAAATGGAAGGAAATGAAGTCAGACAGGTACGCAGCAGCATTCCACAAAAACCTCAGTCTCAGGGGTTTTTCTGCTGGTACTCCTCATTCCACCGCCTCTGAAGTGGGAGGGATCGGGGCTTTACCTGCAGTCACTCCCTCAGTAATCACATATATACACTTATGTACATATACGATATATGTAATAATGCGTTATATATAACACACACAGTTATTTATACATACACTGACAACTCCAAATGTCTGTGTGCAGCCCAGACCCCTCCCCTGAACTCCAGGTTCCAGTATTCAACTGTTCACTTAACAAGTGTACCTGCATGTCTACTCCTAGTAAGTATTACACACTGAACAGCACATCCTCCTAAACCCGCTCCTCTATAGCTTTTGTCATTTGAGTAAATGGCACATCCATCAGTCCAGTTGCCTCAGGACAAAAACCTTAACTGTCTCTGCTATCTCCCTCATATCCTGTAAGCAAAATGCAAGTGCCATCAGTTCTACCTGGAAAATACATCCAAAACCTGACCACTTTTTAAACCTCCGTTCCTGCCACTATGGTATCATCATTTATCACTACATTATTACCTTACCCTCCTATGGCCTCTCCCTAAATATGTCTGCCTCCTCCCCTCTAAGTCAATGCTCAACACAGCAGCCAGTGGTCCTTTTATAATTGTTTAGATCCTATCACTAAAATCCTCCAGAGACTTTCAATCTGACTCTGAATAAAAGTCAAAATTTTAGTCTGCAAGACCAGAAACAACCTGACCTTCCATTTCCTTCCTGATCTCATCTCCTGTTCTCTCCCTTCTCAC
This sequence comes from Camelus dromedarius, assembly GCF_036321535.1. NCBI lineage: Eukaryota > Metazoa > Chordata > Mammalia > Artiodactyla > Camelidae > Camelus > Camelus dromedarius. The sequence continues at coordinate 61,205,087 of NC_087439.1, read as the reverse complement.
CATTCCAGCCACTGGGCCTTCTGGTTGTTCCTCAAATACACAAGGCATCCTCTGGCCCCAAAGCCTTCACATTTGTTGCCCCTTTGCCTGGAGACCTCTTCCCCCAAATATGTGCACGGCTCACTCTCTCACCAATTACAGGTCATGGCTCCAAATGTCACTTTTTTTTGTGAGATCATCCCTGACATTCTATTTAAACTTACAAACCCCCACCTCCTACTTATTTTACTTCTGTTTGTGTGTCTTGTCTGTCTCTTCCCATCAGAATATAAGCTCTAGGAAGGCAGTAGCTTGTGTCTCCACCCTACCATATTCCCCATACCTATGCAGTGTGTAACACACAGCAGATGTTCAATTGATATCGGCTGAATGAATAAAATGAATGGGGTTATATAATCCAGGTAAAGCTAGCTGGATCTCATTCAGACTCAACTCAGGAAACATGATGTTTTATGCTTTAGAATGACCACTCTGGCTGCTATGTGAAGGAGGAACTTTAGAAGAATGGACACAGTGACCAATTATGTAGCTATCATCCATGAGGAAGATCATAGTGGCTTTGACAAGCACTGTAGCAATAGAAACGGTAAAAAGTATCAGATATAAAATCTAAAAGACTGCTAATTAACTAAACAAATAGGCAGGGGAGATGACAATATGCTTAAAGGCCCAGTAAGAGGTGGGCATATATTTAAGGAACTAAAAGACAGCCAGTATACTTGCCTTGCAGAGAGACCAAGGAAGAAAGTGGTGCAAAGACGTGACTATAAAGCAATAATCGGACCATGAAAATTTCTTGCTCGCAGTGTTAAACACTTTGATACCTATGCTAAGAGCAACAGAAAATCAATAAAATGCTTTATATGAACCAGGCAGCATCTGTGACTACATCTGTATTTTTAAAAGATCTCTCCTGGTTGGAGGGTGGAAGAACAGACTGGAAGAACACATGAGTGGATGCAAGAATAACCTTACCAAAATTAAGAGTGTTAGAAGAAGATAACAGACTGGGGAGGTGACAGTAGGAAAAGAAAGTAGTAGAATTACTTGAAAAATATTTAGGAGATAAAATTTACAGGACTTGGTGATGAAATGAATAAAGGAGAAGGTGACAAAAATAGTCCACATGTTTCCGGCTCACACCACTGACTGCATCTAGAGAAGAAACACTGACGTTGGGAGAGACAATCTGCCGGGGTCCTGAGCACCCCTGCACGCCCTTGCAGGGTGTACCAACAAGGCAAGGCCCTGGCTGCTTTTTACCCAGGCCATTTCTCAGGGCTGTGTTTGCAGCAAGCAACCCTGAGGGATGTAGTGTCTCCCCATGGAAAGTAAGCAGGCTTATTTCAAATTACGATAAAAGTGATCAACTCCCCAAGCTTGGTGTTCCTTTCCTGTATCGCAACCCCCTGTATGTGCAGGAGTCCCCGTGGGCCCTGTGCCAATCATCATCAAAGGTGTAAAGCTGCACTGAGCAATTTCAAAGGCAAGGTGATAAATTATTTGCAATTTTACATGCACACACTCTTTCACAGAGCAATTTCACCTTCTCTCGTAATCTATCTTGCAAAATACACAAAATATTCATGCATGTACCTGCAAACACAGATGTGTAAGTGTTAATCTCAGCAATATTTGTAACAGCATAATTTAGGAAAAAAAGTCAATGTTTATCAATCAGAAATCAGTTAACTATGGAGCATTTATACTACAAAATCTTACGTAGCCATTAAATATACCAACTAGCACGCAAAGTTGTTCGAGACACTTGTAAGTGTAACATAATCCCATCTACGTTTTAAAAATTCTATTGTGTTTATGTCCAAATATTTTCATAAATTCATAAAAGACTAGGGAGGTTAAACAATAAAACAGTACCTCTGAAAAAGATTTTGTGCTTTTTGGTTGAGGATAAAGGGTAGGGGGGACACATTTTACTCTGCACACTTTTACACTGCTTAATCAATTGCTAAGAGAATGTTCTCTTATATTTCTTTACTAAATCAAACAAGTAGAAAATAAAACTTGTATAAGGTTATATACTTAGTTGGTGATGGGGCTTGCATTTGAATTCGTATCTGTTTTCACTAAGTAAGCATTAAAATTTTCACTAAGTACACACTATATGTGGCATTGTGATTACAAGAAATGTGTATTTGGTCTTTGTCCACTGTTTCTGGCACATAGCTCCTAGAATCCTTGTCATTTCCCATATGAACCGTAGGGGCATATTTTGTTTTATTTAGTTGTGTTTCTAGTTTCTGAAATAGTTTCAATGAAAAGGTGAACCAGGTGTCTTACTATTCATAACAAGCCCCTTTCAACCACACTTGAGTTTACGTTAATACAGTGACTTCTGAAAAGCCCCTAATGGTGAAGGTTGTTTGCCAAATGAACCAACCTGGATTAAAGGGTTAGAACTTTCAGTTCCACTCCAACCTCCAGGAAAACAGGACAGAGGTTGAGCCAATCACCAATGGCCAATGATTTAATCAATTGCACCTACGTGATGAAGCCTCCGTAAAAACCCAGAGAAACCAGGGCTGGAGAGCTTGCCAGGGTGGTGAACCTGTGAGGGTGCTGGGAGAGCAGCACACCCAGAGGGGCTTGGAAGCTCCTTGCCCCTTCCACATACCCACATACCTTGCCCTCTGCATCTCTTCCATCGGGCTGTTCCTGAGCCATATCCTTTTATAATGAACCAGTGATCTGGTAAAATGTTTTCCTGAGCTCTGTGAGCCACTCTAGCAATTATTCAAAGTTCATCTGAACCTCCGATCTATAGCCAGTCGGTCAGAAGTACAACTGAGATTTGAGATTGACATCTGACGGCAGCAGGCCCGGAGGGAGGCTGTGTGGTCTTGTGGGACTCTTAACCCGTCAGATCTGATGCTACCCTCAGCTAGACAGTCTCAGAACTGAGTGAACTGTAGGCCACCCAACTGGTGTCACAGAATGGCTCGATGCATGGAAAACCCACACACGTGGTATCAAAAGTGAAGCAGCACCATAGGTAACACAGTCGTGTGAGCAGAGGAGACACAAAGGAGAAGTGGGTTTTTCTTTACATGACATACGGTATAATCTTTGTGCGTACTGAATTTTTTTAGCCCTACCAACGTTGCCCGTTAACAGATGCTCCAGAGCTAGTGCGTGACCTGCACCGCCCCCACGTTCTGATTCTGGCAGTGACCCCTCTTCAAATTCTTACTTTGTTCTGCCTTAAAGCCCGTTCACTTTCCCTTAGAAAATTCCCTTAACATTCTCTTCTCTCACTCCACACAGACAGGTAAAAACAAGCCAGGTCAGCCCAGCACAGTGGTGAGCACATAAACGGCTGCTCAGAAAATACAGATGAACTGATGAATAAATGATTTCCTATCCTCTCTTAAATCTTGACAAATATTTATACAAGGGAGGTTAGAATTCATTTTAAGGGCTAGAAGAAAACATGATCACTCATCTAATTCAATCATTTTAAAGATGAGGAATTAAAGTTAAAAAGAAAGGGAGTCTCCCTAACTCCCAATCCAGGGCTCTTCTCTCCACACAAACTCGATTATCAGGCCATTTCAGGTACCAAGAAGAAAAGGGAAACCAGAAAAACACCACCACCACCTGACAGGATTAACATGACTAGCAAATAATTTCTTATCACCTGATACTCATCCTCCAAATTAACACAATCTCCTATAACCAACCAGGACAACTGGATTATGTTTTATTTCTCCTATTTTTAAAAAAGAAAAAGGAAACTATTTAAATTACATTTTTCTCCTGAAAGGTCACTCCTCATTCAAACTGAAGAGAACTCTGTATAAAATTTCTCTTACACTACGGAATCCAGAGAAAAATTGTAACGAACCAAATTCTAAAACTAAGTCACTTAAAGAAGAAAATCAACAGCAACTAGTGCATCTCACTCCTAAGGACTGGTAACATCCTCCACGTAGGAAACAATACGTCTGATGTTACCGAGGTGTTACATAAAATTGTCAAGTGTGTTATTCCTGTGAAGCTTTAATACTTAAGAGATACAACATAATTTTAATTTCATTTTTCTTAATTGTTTCTGGGAATACATTTCTTTTCAACATTTCTCATGTCTTAAAATATTAGCAAGAGAAAAGGAAGTTATGAAATACTATTTTTAATTTGTTTTAGATTATTTATTCACATAGAACACTTTGTGGTTTTATCAGTTTAAAATTATTAATACATAAGAGGATTAATAAACTCAAATCATCTCAAGTTCAAAATCTCTTCTTCTGTCTACTCTTTCGCCTCATGTTTCTTAAGTACAAAAGTCCTGTCTTTATAAATAGATCTGCCAAGTAAAAGACAGCACTTTAGAAAGATTAAAAAAAATGAAACAGTGGATTTTGGGAAACAATTAGTATTTACCTCTGTAGAAATTTCAGAGATATGATCCCTGTCAAGCAAAAGAATTCAGTCAAACTCCATTCTACTCCAAAAAACAGCTATCCCCTCCTCGTGGAAGTGGAAAAGGAAAGCGTTGCATTGGAAAGACAGTAACTGCTAAACCCAGTGGGGAGGAGGGATGGGCATCTGAGTAAGAGCAGACCCTCTGACACCTTTTTTAATCCTAACTGAACATCACCTGCTCCAAAGAGTGCTCTCAGGACACGATCTTGGAAATTAAAACAATCAGAATGAGGATCCATTTACAGAGACTTTATGTCTAAATTCAACAAGGTCTTTTCTCTGCATTGACAAGTGGATTTCAAAACCAAGCCATTTCCAATACAACCTCAAGTCTGGAGAAAAGGTCAAAATGTAATGTTACGAGAATTACTTTTTAAGAAAGACGCAGTATTACAAAGACTGAAAGGTTAATCCTCAGGTAGCTGTAAAAGCTCATATTTGATTTTTTTAAATTTATTATTAAACATAGCTGATTATTAAAAATAGCTGACATTTTCAATTAAAAACAAGTCAAATTCTGAAGTCCTCAACGCTTATAAAACATACAAAGCATAGAATGAGGCATTTTAAAGGAAAATTAAGGCTTGTAGGTAATAACAACACAATCAACTAAAAAATCTAAATTGAAAAAGACAACCAAATTTCAGACTCAGGAAGGAGCACGTATTTCCTAGCTAATGAAGGAGTAAATGCAGAGAGCATTTATTCATGTAGTTTATGTGCACACAATAATTTCACTAATCATCCGGTAATAAATTTACTCAAGATTTTAATTATGTATCTTGTCCTAAGTGAGCAAGAACCACACAAGCACGATTTTAACTTCTGGATTTTACACAGCATAACTAAGTTAAGACTGGAAAAGGCAAAACCACCACCACTGCTGGAACATAAATCATACCATTAACAGCTACAACAGTCTTTCCGGGTGACTGCTTCTAAACATGATAAATGACCATATTCATTTCATGAAGAAAAATATTGGTCCTTCACCTACATAGTAAATTTCTTAATGATGACATTTAAAAGACTCCTATCCTCTGAATTTAAATATTTCTGAGCACACCACAAAATATCGAGGAACAGAGACGCACATGTTGCGAAGGAGTGACCTGGCCAAGTGTTTTGCTTAAAACTTAATAATAAGCTACAGAAAAGGGAGGCAATTAGAAAATGTGATTTAGCTATCATTAATCTACATCAAAGGATTATAATGATGTACATTGTGTGCCTTTCAAATTATTCTCTATTATAGGTTTCATAACAGAAGTTGAGAAATCCCTTTGACAAACTAGTCCCTTATTAAAAATCAAAGGAGAGTACTTTGCTACCATCTGTGCAACATTAACACCTTCACTGAAGAATGATTATTTTGTAAGTTAAGTATTCAGTTCTATTTAAAACAAAACAACAGCGACACAGCTATTCAAGTGCTCATCTTCATCTATTATAAAAAAGTCATGGCATATATGAAACACTGTGTTATTTGTTACAGAAAGACCTCCATCTCTCCCGAAACCAGAAAAGAAAGTTGGAATCCTATGAAAGCATAATCAAAGCAATTTTTTTTTAAATGTCACCAACACCAACATAAGCTTCACAGAACCTGACCAGCACCTGCAAGGTCTGATTTAATATGATGAGGGGGAAAGAGAAAATAAAAACTTTTAAATTTAACTCCACTAGTAGAAAGCAGATTATGTTTTAAAGAATAAGGTAAAATTATCCATAAATGGTTGTCAGAAAAATTTATGACAATCTCTTCTAAGTACACTGAACCAAGAAAAATCTGTTCAAGTATTTAGAAGCTCATTTTAGAAAGTACTACTATAAATCAGGCTTCTTTATCTCCAGTATACCATATACTATGTCCATGATTTGACAAGTTCTTCCTAATTACCCACCTTAATTACAGTAATCATATATTTTATAGTAAATGAAAATAACAAGGTTCATTTGGAAGATAAACTGTGAACTACAGGTTTAAAAAAAGACGTGGGAGGTGCCCAACCATTCCACTTAATTCACCATCTTCAACATTTGACCGTTTAACAAAACCTCATGGTTTTTGAGCTAGAACTTAGGGAACACTTAATCTAATATCTTTATTTTATAATGAGATCATTTTCCAATTTCCTCAGTATAAAGAGGGCCAACCACTATCTGTCCCCAACTGTTAGTTCCCTCTACCTATTCACCTACTGTGCCTTGTAACACTTTAGTTTTAGAAGTACTTGCTAGATAATAAACTAACATAAAGGTATGCATGCATGAAATACATTGAATAAACTATAAGGAAACAAAGGGATATACCAAAAGAAAACACTTCAAATGCCCTTCAAGGCTAGTTTGTTTTTGGGTGACCTTGGGAGGAAAAGTTGATCACAATGAAACTAAGAATAAGTAGAAAAAACTTTGAACCATGGAAATTACAGATTCAGATAGAAATTTATATTTCAAAATGTTTATACTCTAGACTTATTTTATCTTCTCTTAATGTAGTAAAGGAGGATGTTACCATTATAACATGGATTGTTGAAAGCAAAACCTACAAATTTATTTTAAAATTGTTTTAATTAAGTTTAGTCTCTGGGATATGAATTAGTCTTAACACTGTCAATTTTTCTCCAAATCAATTCAAACTACAATACAATACAATTCAACAAATATAACAAATACCCGTACCAAAACAAAGCACTGTGCTAAATGATAAAAAAAAAAAAAGCAAGAAACTGACAACATGACCACCCTGCCCAACCTAGGCCCTCAAGTTCCTCACCTACAGAATAAAGATCCTAAAGCTCTAACTACAGATTAGCCAAACTGTGAAATTCCAATTCATCTTAAAATAAGTAAAATGTTAAAGCCAGCCCAGCTAAAATCTGGTAAGAACTAATGTAATTATTACTACAATAAGGAAAACAAAAGTATACAATTACTCATTATAATAAGGAAAATAGCCTTTGAAAAGTGAATCACTGTAATTCTCTCCGCAAACTCCATCTCTGCTCCGAGAGGAGGATGACAGCATTCCAAAGGCCTCAGATCCCACATAAAAACTTGTTCTGAACTCAGTAATTTTCCTAAGTTTCTTTTTTTAATGATGAAATATTAAGGCATTTAATATTCCATGGCCCAAATATGAGAGCTGTACTGATTAATTCAGACATTACTAACTACAGTAAAATTTCTCGAGGAGTCATCTAATTCTGCTTTGTACCACACGGCACCCAGTACCCCAGGTACCATAACTGACTACAATCAACCCACTGAGGGTTACTCTTCTGCCCCACTTATCACCACTAAAAACGTCACATTATTTCTTTATGAGTTAAAATGTATCCCACTCAAAATTCATATCTTGAAGTCCTAATCCCAGTACCTCAGAATATGACCTTATTTGGAAACAGGGTCATTGCAGATAAGGTGGGACTCTAATGCAGTATGAGTGGTGCCCTTATAAAAAAGGGAAATCAGACACAAACATGCATACATGGGGAACGCCACAGGAACATGAAGGCTGCTCTCTACAAGGTAACAAGAGAGGCCTAGAACACATCCTTCCCTGGCAGACCTCGAAGTAACTGACCTCACCTACACCTGGATTTAGAACGTCTAGCCTTCAGAACCATGAGACAATAAATTTCTGTTGTTTAAGCCACCCAGTCTGTGGTACTTTCTTATAGCAGCCCTAGCAAGCTAATATATTACTATTCAACAACTAGAGAGGAATCTAATCAAAATATCATGACAGCCACAAAGTAGCACCCCAAATTTCAACGCATGGCCAACATTGTTGAAGAATCTGATGAAAGCCGCTTTCACATAGACATGAACATTCTTCATATTGTACACTTAACTCAGTAGGCTCACTAATCCTCCCCCACTAACCCCAACACTGCCAGAGATGCACAGACTCTTGATGAAGAATTCCTGCTTTAATCAATGGTACTGGAGGTGGGGGGGGAGCAGATCAAACACCAATCTTTTTTAACTTGAAAATAAAACACTATCAGCACTGTCTTTGATAAAGAAGGAAGAGAACACAGATAAACTAATAATGAAACTTTTCCTCATTGTGCTCTGAAAGAAGTTTACAATATATTATTTTTTAAAAAGGTAAGTACTTTTAAAAATATGTGTGTGTATAATTACATCTGCAAATAAGTAAAACTTTATCACCGTAGCACACTTTACCATAAATGGAGTCTTAATAATCAGAAAACTAAATGAAGAAAACTTTTCAATATGTAAATTACGATTTAAATTCTTGTTAAAATATGGACCTACTCAGTAAGACTCAAAGTATTTGCCTTATTTCTTTATTTTTGCCCAATCAACTTTACCTTTAGTAGTTGACGATAACACATTATGTTGGAACTCTTAAGAGCAAAAGTTTCTTTTTAAATGAATATATGTATGTATATGCATGACTGGGACATTGTGCTGTACACCAGAAATTGACACATTGTAAATGATTAACTTCAATTTTTTTAAAAAAGTTTTTTTTTTTAATTTAATTTTTTTTAATGGAGGCACTGGGGATTGAACCAAAGACTTTGTGCATGCAAAGCCTGCACTGTACCACTGAGCTATCCCACCCCCCTAACATCAAAAGATTTAAACACAGAAATCCAACCATTTTATATGCGCATATATTCATGGCATCCTGCCAGTCAAGAAAAGTTCTCCCATTAAAAACAAGCTAAAATGATGTTATCTGGTCAACAAAAAGACAATCCCAATATCTGATTATAAGATTCAAAATACTTTACTTTCTTTCCTCAGCTATTCAGTTCTGAGCAGAAAGCACAATGGGAAGATACATTAACACACAGACTATAAGAACAATATGAAAAACATTAACCTCCATTTAAATAGAAAAGAAATTGAATATTAAATTTTTGCTCTTTCAAAATGCATACATCTAATTAATTCATAGAAAAGTGATCCACAGAAAGTTGTATTCTATCTTGTAAAAGTGTATTTAAGTAAGTTTAAGGACAAAATCACCATTATTAGGGACAAAAATCACTATTCCACATATATTATACAGAAATTATTTTAACTGTAAAAAGCAAGTAAAATAAGTGATGCGAAAGTCTCTGGACTGACGATCAGAGGAAACAGGCTCCACTTCTCCTGCTCCTGGTACTCACTGCACGTGTGACTTCAGGCAAGATCATTTAACTTCTCTGGATACTGGTTCTCATCGATAAAATAAGCGAGTCAGACTTACTATCTCTAAGGTATCCGTCACCCCTCAAAATGATTCCTAACACTCTAAATATTAAAGTCTGAAATATGCCATTTGTATTTTACATACTTTATGTGATCAGTATGAATTTATCAGTTATTTAAGTAAGAGAGATAGTGATATTTCTCACCTGAAAAATCAGTGTCATGTAGCAAGTTTCGAAGCTTACTACAAAGCTGGATCATGCTGTCCAATTGTCTATTTATTTTCACATCTTGTATCCAGGCTGGGGTATAACACACTGGACATCCGCTTCCAATGCAGTCACATACACAATTACTTAAAAAAGATTGAAAAATATATGGATATCAATAGATTCAGCAGAATGTGAATTCAAAAAAATAAACAGTTTGAACAGAAATAAATGACGCAGAGGCTGTTCCAACAATGGTCAGTTATATTAGTTTAAACAGTGTTTTTGAAAGAGTACAACACACACACACAGTCTAAATCTAAAGCTGCTTATATAATTCGCTATAAAGAGACTATACCTGGCCAGACAATAGCATGATGTTTCCCTGCAAATAAATCTTTAGTTTCTTTTTTTTAATATTTTTATTGAAGTATAGTCAGTTTACAATGTTGAGTTAATTTCTGGTGTACAGCACAATGCTTCAGTCATACATGAACACACATATATTCATTTCCATATTCTCTTTCACCATTAAGTTATAAGATATTGAATATGGTTCCCTGTGCTATACAGTATAAACTTGCCGCTTATCTATTTTTTATATTTAGTTAAATCTATAGTCTCTAAAGAGTGAAAGTACAGAGGGAAATATAAACAAACGTATTCAGTACCTATTGCATGCAAGCCATGCATCTCAAACTTTCCTACCCTGAACCTAACACCGTGCTTCTTGGAAATACCTAAAATTATGACAAAAAGATGGTGGAAGCTATTTTTTCTTTTGTTTTTGCAAAGTATCTAAAGGCTTTAAAGCAGTTTTTGAGAAAAGATCTTTGGTTCTTTCAGACACTTTCATAATGTGTAGACTCAACTAAATGACCTCGGGTTATCTGTCTAAGAGTTACAGTCTCATAGTTAGAAGGGTTTTCCTAACTTTGGGGGTTACAAACCCTTTGTGAATCTGATGAAGATGTGCACAAGCTTTTGGTCACAATCCCCCCTGAAGCCTATCTGTGAATCCTGAAATAAGAGACCTATAAATCCACTGCCTCCTTAGCTTCACCAGGTGGGCTGCAGCAGGGCTGGGTAATATAACAGTGGTAAAAGCCACATCTCCTCCAAACACTACATCCCTTTTCATGTGACCCTCTCATTCGTAGGCACAAAGGATTACTGAAGTAGGAGCTCCCTTCAGAAAAAAAGCCTGTGGTATTTTTAGTCCTTGTATCCTCAGATCCTAGGATGATTCTTGTCACAAAGTAACTCAATATATGTTGTAAAAGAAATTGTAAACCATAGTGGGGCCAGGAGAGGTCTTCTAGATCACTGGGTTCTATAAATGTCAAACTTCTTTAGCAAAGAAAGGAATTCTTTGATTTTGCTTGCTTGTAGTTAAGAACTCTTATCTTGGAACCCCAACGTACAGAACAGGTAAACTGATTCCTCAGGGGATTTAAATCATTGCTGGCTATGTAATATTTATTTGAGGAACACCAGTGAAATACAGTCAAAATCTTCTCATCAGGAACCACTACCTCATTTTCAGATGAATATGAGATCCAGTTCAGACACTTACCCAGGACCACACTAGTATGCAGATCAGTCTATTTTAAATTTTCTGTAACATATGTCTTGTTCCCAAATTATTTTGTATACTTAAACCAGAATTCTGGGGAAATAAGTCATTTCTCAATAGACCTGCATAAGCCAATATTTTCCAAATGATGAATGCACAATGTCATAAAATGATGCTGGGTAAAAGATCCATTTCAAAGCACAGGATAAACCAATGAAATTAAATGTAGCAAAGTACAAAAGTTCACTGATAGGGTTTTAGATTCCACACTGTAACAAATCTAGAGAAACTAACACTTGCCAAATGGTGTGGTATCAAAGGATATCCATAATTATCTAAAAAGACTACTAAAATATTCCTCCTTTTTCCAACTACAGATATGTGTAAGAGTTCATAGACTCCTTTTGTTAGGCACTGGCATGAAAGTATCCTAAAACTACCAGAATGTGTCAATAAGAAAAAAATCTGTGTCCCTCCAACCTCCCCTCGACTCTAATGCTTCCGTTGCCCTGGCACATATCAAAACTATCTTTGAAGAGTGCCTGGTATTTACAGCGTTGCTCAGCAGCTTTACAGAGCTACAAATCTGCAAAGAATACAAACAGCTGCCCGAATTCTGGGCATCATATAATAAAAATGAACCAAAACCATACTGAATTCTTTCCTCTGTCATATACAGATGACCATTTGCTCTTTTAGGATGTTCTCATGCCTTTCCTAATCTTTCATTGGTCATTTTAAGTCACAGACCCCTTGAGAATCCAACTAAGGGTATGGAACACACACACTACACATGCTTTACAATTTACTGGAGTTTATTATGCTCCAGCAGATTTGTTGCTAATCTATTATATACAGTGAGTACATCCGCTGAAACAAAAATCTGCTTGCTACTGAGTGGAGACAAGAAGTGAGCAAAATTTGATACAAGGGTAATGGGAGGCCTTCTGAGGAGACAATATTTGAGCTGAAATACAGCTGATGAAAAGCTAGCCTCACAAAAAAATGGCAGAAGTACATTCCAGATGGAAGAAATAGTAAGTGCAAAAGTCCTAGGGCAGGAGTGAATTTGGTGTGTTTAATGAACTAAAAGGAGAAGGTGGCTGAATAGTGAGAACCAGAAGGACATGTGGTCCAAGAGGCAGGCAGGGACAAAGCCCTGTGCAGGGTCTTATGGACCTTAGTGCAGAGTGTGGACTTTATTCTAATTGTAATAGGAAGTTACTGAAGGATTTTAATTTAGAGAGGCAATGATACGAATGTGATTTACATTTTCAAAAGATCACTCACAAGAATGTAGAAAATGGGGAAGGGGACCACCTATGAACTTACTATGATAGTCTGAGAAGAGATAATTTGATGGTGGCTTGGACCAAAGTACAAACAGTAGTAAGTAGAGAGAAATAAAGGGAAAGTTCAAGATTTAGGGCACATTAGAACTTAATGATGTAGAATAAGAAAGAAAAATAGCAACCAGGTATGACTAGTGGTTTTTACTTTGAGCAACTGTGGTACCACTTATTCCAGTGCACCGTTTATAGCTACGAAGATTACCCAGGCAGAAACGGCATAAAGGGGAGAATGATCAGCAGACCTGCTCTGAACATACCAAGTCTGAAATCCCATTTTTTCATCCAAACGGAGATACCAGGAAGGCAAGAGACACTACCTCCTACCCTCGCCTCCTGCTGGATATGCCCCATGTAACAGACCTGTTTCTAGAAACAAAACTGGGACCCCAAGTGCAGCTGCCTCCCACACGTCCCCAGCCCACTGAAGCCACACAGTAAACTATTTTCATATGTGCTTAAACTTCATATTGCAGTTTGCTCATCCCAGATAATCACACAGTCATAACTTGAAATAATTAAAAGATTGATTCAAAGGAGGATATATTAACCCTGTCTCCCAGACAATTAAACTAAGACATTCACTCCTCTAATTGATTTCTACTGAATGAGAAATAAGATGAGACGAAAATCTAATATTCTAACCTCTAAGCCAGGGCTTTAACGGATATACTTTCATAATAACTGTTACGGCTTGAATTATGTCCCCCAGAAAGATGCTTAAGTCTTAAACCTTAGGACCTGTGAATGTGGTCTTATTAAGAAATGGGGTCTTTGTAAGGTAATCAAGTTAAGATGAGATCACCAGGGTGAGCCCTAATCCAATATGGCTGGTATTGTTATTAGGAGAGGAAATCCAGACACAGAGACAAACAGGCACACAAGGGAGAACGCCATGTGAGCATGAAGGCTAAGGTGAGAGCTGTGTACTGTAAGCCCAGAAATGCTCAAGACCGCCAGAAACCAAAGATTCTCCACCGCAAGCAGGAGAGAAGCGCAGAACAGATGCTCCCTTTCGCAGCTCTCAGGAGGAACCAACCCTACTGACACCTCGCTCTCAGACTTCCAGCCTCCAGAACTGGGACACAGTAAGTTTCTGTTGCTCTCAGCCACCCCGTGTTTGGTACTCTTGTGGCAGCCCGAGGAAACCAACAACAGTAACAGCAAGAACTAAACTTTCACAGTGTGGAAAGTCTAGACTCAAAACTAACTGGAAGAATAAAAGAGACATATGTGAATTATAAAATAGGTATTAATTTTTTCCCCAAGCTTAGTAAAGCTACTTACTAAGCTTTGTAATTTTCAACAAGTCACCCTCTTTGAGGTTTGAGCTTTCTGATTTGGAAATTAAGATAGTTAAAAGGATCGAAATGAGATAACGTACAGTCTACAAGAACGACGTGACATAAGGTAATATTAGTATCAATATGATTACGTGACTATCACCTAGTAAAACATATAGTTACATTAAACGTGTGTGTGTGTGTGTATCTATCACAAGCCATAATTACTCACCTACAGAAGATGTGCTCACATCCTCCTAAGCACACAGGCTCCCTCAGAATATTAGTGCTGTTTGAAGAAAAGAAAACAATCAAGACCTAGGTCATTGTTAGATAAACATTTTTTACCCAACATTTCATAAATCCAAGGCCTAACACTACCATAATTCTTTCTCAAAACAGAAGATATCAAGGAAGTATTCATTTGAAAGGCTGTTACCCTGTGATTAAATACTGTATGATCACACACCTGCTAAATTCAAATAGCACCTACCAAACTCAGTACAAATTATAACACTTTTTATAATGGATATTCTTTGAAACCAAAGCAAGAAGCAACCTTGCTCAGTATCTCTGAACCACTGACAGGCAAAACCAACCCTTGGCTGCTTCTTTCAACTGATGATTCAAAGTGTAGACCATAAATCTCAAAATGAGACCACAAGTAGGATGACGATAGAGTGTATTGTCCAAATGAGAACATTTCTGAGGGTGAAGGGGAGTGATAACTGAATAAGATAGCAGGTGTAAACCAGGACTTCCCTAGGAAAATAGGACCTCTGGTCACCTTGACCATAAGATTTTACGGTTTCCCATTTAAAAACAAAAAAAAAGAAGTTTCTGGTTGCTGTTAAGCAGCCATCTAATTTTCACAGATGTCTTATCAAAAATACAGCCATTCTTTCAGTTTACAGGAAGTTAATTGTTTTTTTTATTTAAAACAACTGCAAACAAGAATCAATCTGGTTGGCAGTCTGCAGACAATTCCGTATTGTACTTCCAGCATTGTCCATTAAAAACACCTGCTACGTTAGATAATTCTAAGAAAGTAATGGTACTTACTAATAAACAAATATCAAGTCACTATATTCAGAGGGCGTAATGAGGTAAGAGCAAACAGGAGGAGTAAAGCTTTTAAAAAATGAATGCTTTTTGTGCCTGGTTTATTATCCTAACCCCTGGACCTTTAGGTATTTACACCATTATTATCCAATTACCTCTGTACACATACCACATATCAATAAAAATTGTTTTCCACATTTCTTGAAAGATCAAATGTATCACACTGCACATTTTAATAGATATGAACATTAAAGTGAAATTGAGCTTTCAGGAAGAGTGCTAAAAACAGAGCACACCCACAGTGTTATTCTCAAGATACCGAAAACGGTGCTCACTGACATTATAAAACCCATCACTTTTTAAAAACTCGCAATATCTGATTTTTCTATCATACTACAGAGAATATAGTGATAAAAAATAGGACTTGTGATGTGCCAGCTACTTCTGTGATTCTGGCAATTAAGACGATCTCTGCTACAAAGCTCATGCTTCTCCTGTAACTTCGGTTCATTATTTGGCCTCCCAAACCTAGCCTCTGACCTCCTAATCAAGTGTGTTGAACCCCACTTCAGTACAAGCTCTGCCTCTGCGACCTCAAACATGGTGCTCTCTCACCTCCTCCTAGCATATCCCTCTCCTCTTTCATCCCAGCGCCCTGACCAAACCTCCGTGTTCAGGTTGCTCTCCATCCGGGGAGACTCCCGTTCAGGATTAGCTCCTTGGATCCCCTACCCAGCCCAGAACAGAGTTTACTAGTTCACAGCCATCCCCGCCACCACGTTAATTCTGCTAACCTCCCAGTCAATCAAGGGCGTCAATCAGTAATGCCAGACAGACCAACAGCCCACTCCTGCCGTGCCTGCTCTCAGGCCATGAGAGCCATTATAAAAAGACAGAATGATACACAGACTTGTGTGTATAAACTCATTTGGTAGTGTCCTCACCTTTGTATCTCTACCAAAGTGATGTATTTGATATTCTGTGAGTAAAATAACAAATGAATAGACAGCTATTCAAAACAAGCTCCAAGCTCGAAATCCCATTAACCTTACTGAAGCCAAACAGGGTGAGCTTTTCACCACTAGACGCATTCCTACCTCTTCACCCATAATCTTACCCCTCCTTCCAGGCTCAGAGGAAAAGATCTCCTCTAGTCATTCTTCCTTCCCAAACTGTGCTGCTCTATTTGCCCGTAGATCCCTTATCTTCTCTGCCTTCTGAAATAGTCTGTTCTCATCATTAGAGTCACCTGTCTTCTCCCATCGGCAACTAAACGTGCATAGGTCACGTCTCCTTCAACCTAAAAAGCCCCTTTAGATCCTGCCTCCCACTCTACCGTCTGCCCCAGCTCCTCCCTTTCTCGCAGATGTAAATTGTTAACTAAGTGCTCTGTGCCAGCTGACGCCAATTCCTCACCTTTCTGGCTTTAACACTCACCATTCTGCTCCATCTGCTCAGCATTTTGTGATCAAAGCATTTTGAGATCCTCACTCTTCCTGACCTGTCTGAAATAACACTGACCTCACCTTCTCTCCTGAACCCTTTCCTTCCATTCAGTTTTAATTTTCTTATAGCACATTTATTTGCCTATTTCAGCACTTCCTTAGCTGCTTCGTTTCCTACCTCTCAATGTAGGTTTACCCCCAAGATGCAGCCTCCAGACTTCTGGCTTTCTCTGCCAATACCTGACTCAATGCCTCGATTGTGTTTCTAAACTGAATTTCCTTCCTAAGGTGACTCTGAACCCTTTATCTATAGTTCTTACCCTTCCCCGTAGCAACAAGATGCTACAGTATAATTAGCAATGACTCCAGTAGCTACAAATAATTGATCAATTGGACTAATTATTCTAATTAGTGACCTAGAAAATTTTTTTATGGCTGTTAATAGATGAGACAAGACACTGGGAGAGTGAATGAAAAGTATGTGCCTGTGTGTGTGTTGGGGAAGGAGCAGGGAGAGCAATGTCACAGCCAAAGCTGGGAGAGGGCAGTGCCGAGTTCAGAAGAATTTTAATGGAAGAGCTCAAAGAACAGATGCACTCCACAGAGGGCGGCCCTGAACTGCGTCAAAGCCAGACCTTCTGACAATGTCTAGAGCTTCGCTGAGAAGACACTCTGGAAGAATTCTTATTACAACCAGATATATCTATCAAAATTCCAAATGTACCGAACTTGAACTCAACTATTCTACTGCCAGGAACAGAGTATGATTCTTCAGATTATCTCAGATGCTTACAAAATTGAAAATTCAAAACTCTAAAGATATCTATCTAGACAAGATACCCAAAGCTTCCAGAGATTAAGAAACAATAAAATGTCATATATATGTGTGTATGTGTGTGTGTATATGTATTTTTTAAAGGATAAAGAACAGTATAAGACATCTCAAGGGAAACAAGGAATGTTTAGCCTTCACAGTAATGACTGAAAATCGGTTTGTACTCTGAATTCTATGTCCAGTCATCTTCAGTAGCAGAAAGTTAACAGATAATTGGTAATAAGAAAATTCATCTTCCAGAGCAGGATGTTAGGAAGTTAACAAATAATGTCTAAGATGGAAAAAAAAAATCAAGAACTAGCAATACAAAAACACTTGGCAACGTGAAAGTTACAGAACTAAAAGAGATGAAAGAAGCTGTATTTGGAGTATAGAACTCAAGGAATGAGTCAAAAGAATGTTCTCGTTACAGTCTTTGTCATACTGACTTTGTCAACTATTTTCATGTATAACTCTAACAAAAACTTTAAAATGTAAAGGCACATGGACAAGGATATTCTCTCCAGCACAAGTCTTGCGTTTATTAAGGCGCAAGACTGGAAACAATCTAAACTTCTACCAAGGAAATGGTAAATAAACCGTGACACATCGACCTGATGAGTGGTATCCTCTCATCTAAGATACAAAGTGCTCTTAAAGGGCACACGAGACACTGATCGTGGTGGGCTCTTAAAGAAGATTCAGACTTACTTGTCGTTCATTTAACAAATATTTAATGACCATATACCGTATTGTTTTAATTCTTTGGCATATGCATATATTACTTTTCAAAAACGTACTATTACAAAGTTCTTCACAATCTGGTTACTCCGAAGCCAGGGAACCTTTGCTCTTGCTGCTCAAAAAAAACTGCTCTTACCAGGCCAGTGTCTGTTGTAAAATCTCTCAAACACCTTACAGCCAATTCCAAGGCCACAACTGCTCAGACTGTCCCCAGCATAGAATACCCTTCCTCCTCCCCCAAAACTATTCCAGCCCAACACCTTCTTTGAATCCTGTCCAGGATGATATATAATAAAAATGACACTAAACAAAGAAGTACAGAAATTTGGGGGATTTAGTTTCCATGCAAAATCTGTCCCTGCAGCAGACATACGCAGAACTCCCAGTTGACTGTGTTCCACTTCCTCCCAAGAGGCTTATAATCTAGCTGGGTAGTTTTCATAAGCCAAGTTAACGTCTGACTTAAGTACAAAACACTCTTAAGTTCCAGAGACGACATCTAGCTGGGGCTCTGGAAATCAGTGTTGAAAACTAAGTATTTTGTATTTTATCTGCCTGATTCCTTTTTTTTTTTTTTAAGTCTCCAGATAGACTGTAGCCCTACAGACAAGAGATCTTGAATTTCATTTTTCCTGAGCTCCCCAACACGCCATCACCTACCGAGCATGGTGCTGTACGAGCACCAGGATTTCAATAAACCCTCAGTGAATGAACCAAGTGGAAGACGACGCACAAAAACGCATTTATATTAACAATTCTATTTTATCCTTATGCTATTTTTTGTTTGATATACATATATATTAAAAACAAAAAATCCAAAAGAATAAGACATTTGCATGGTAACAGGATTTCCATACCTTGAAAATTTAGCTGCTTTACTTTTTCCCATTGCAGTCATACTTGTTACTTTACACGTAGTCGATTTGGAAAGGTTTTTGCAGTCAGAGGATTACAACTTAGGGAAGAACTAAGCAAGGAAAACAAACTTAAAAAAAAAAAAGTCCTATTGATAGAAAATTTTCTTTGCAAAGAAGAAAAGGAAAGTAAATTCAGTTGCGATTACAATACTGAGGAAGACCTATTTCTTAACTGAATGGCTCCCTAAGCTTCCGTGAGGTTATCAAATGCTATTCAATATTAGGCAAGATAGCTACCCTAGTGCTCTTGCATTTTAGAAAATCTCCAAGCTATTTTTAAGAGTGGACCAACACATTTTAATACTAAATGCAGAGGCTCCTCAAGCCAACTAAACAATTTGTTTGATTTATCTTGAGGAGAATAAATAAAATTGTTAACAAGTAAGGGATATGATGACATGAAAGTATCTTACTTTGCATAGTTATTTTGTATGCCCGATTCAAGTAAATCACATGGGAAAAATAAAAAATCATGTGTGTGTCAACTGGTTAGTGTCAATAAATATTGAATAAATCAATGAGTCAAATATCCCAAAAGTAAAGGGGCGATAGAATTCTATTAATGACTAATCATAATAGAATCTATTACAGATAAGCCACAGAGAATATCATGTATCCCCAACTCAAATAGTTTTGGTTATTCTGTCTTCTATTCTCTTTCCTCCAAAGCAAAACTAAGTAACTGCTGACATGCCTCTGTCCTTAAACCATCATGTCTTCCAACTGACGTTCAAATGAGTTTCAAGCCTCAGACACAGACATTCACGTTTATACCCTCTTTCCTGGTCATCCCAGAAACCTGTCTTCAATTACCATGTAATGCAGTTGACTATCAAATTTGTACTCTTAGCCTAAAACCTCTCCTCTGAGCCCCGACCTGGGGCACAATAATCTCACGTGTAAGACCATCTGCTGGGCTGTGGAGGGCAGGGTTAAAGGGAGCTCAGTGTGTCTGGTAGTTTCTCTGCAGTCATAAGCCCTACATAACAGCAGGTGTGCGTAGCCTGTAACAGGACGGCACATGTCGCGGTTGTAGCTCCAAATCCAAAGGGGCAAGAGCTGCACCTTCTCCACTGCCCTGAAACCTTAGTCACTGTTTACTGTGGGTAATGTCCCCCGGAACCTGTGGAGGATTCTTGGAGATTCAAATGAATTAACCAGGTCCTCCGCAATTCCCACTTGCACTGTGATCCTAATTTAACCCAAACTCTTTCATGTATTAATTTAACAAACACTAAGATGTGTCCAGCATTGTGGCTTCAAATGTGAAATTATGAAATGTGTAGTATAACTGAAGGAGACAGGTGTCAATCAGAGAATCAAAATACCGCATAAGTAAATAAATCCCACAATTTGGAGGGACATATGAGACGTGAACACCAACAATCTGTGTCCTTTTCCGTGTTTAAGTCAGACTTCACTAAAAAGTTTTAAACAATATTTTGCATCCAATAGACAATAATAATTCCAGAACCTGCAAACTGGAGACAGCCTTAAAAATCAATTCATCCATTTATTTTCCTCACTTTACAGATGAGGATACAGGCTTCCCAGGAAAGCCACAAAGATGCTCTCCTTAGGGAGTAACTATGTGAAACAACTGAATCTTCTGTTGGGCTTCTAATCGCTAGCATCTGACTTTGTCTTAACTCTCTGCCCACCTGACTCATTCACTCCACCTTTATTCTGCATACTTTTTAGCATATCTTTATTTGCTATAATCCTCCACCAAGTTCTATCTATAAAAATCTATCCATGCCCTAATTCAAAAATCCAGGAAGCTTTCCTCCACTGACCCTACCCAAGTACTCTTCTCAGAAACCCCTTGGCCTCCATCATAATTTAGCCTGAACTATGTGTAAATTTTATCTCTTAAACATACGCTCCTAAGGGTAGAAAGTCTCACTGCATCACCACTAACGCAGTGCCTCAGTGATTGCTTGTCCTAACGATTCAGCTGTACCAGAGCACATGGAAGGGAGTAGTCATCCCATTTAAGACTCAATGGCCTCTAAGAACGCCTCTGAACATTGAAAACTAATGGAGAAAGACAAAAGCTATATGCTGGAGTCAGGAAATCTATCCTTTATTTTACAAGCACCTATATAGCAGTGAGAACGCAACAGGCGCTGCTCTAAGTACTTTATCAATATTAACCCAATTAATTCCCCTAGCAAACTTGTAAGGTAAAAACTACTACCAGCTCATTTGGCAGATGAAGAAAAGGAAGCATACAAAGAGGAAACAGTTTGTCCAAAATCAACGAGCCAGGATTTGAAGCCAGGGTCCAAAATCCATTCTCTTAACCACTAACCTATGCTGTCTAAAATGTAAGAGAAAACAATCTTAATCACCTTTACTAAAACGGCAAGAAGTAATTTAGAAAAATAAAATCACTTACCTTAAAAGTCACAATACTTTGACTTTTTATGAAAAGTTGATTTAAAGGCACTAGAACTCCAAATTACAATTGTAGTAGATGCCAACCCCCCCCAAATATATCAAGGTACCAAATTATTTTTATTCACAAACAGTGTCATATGATACCTGGGCTTTTTAGACTACAGCTCCTACCATCATCATTCCCTGCTTCTTTCAGGAACACATTATTCCCATGCTTTCCGCCAGCATCTCAAATGATACGGTCTTCCTGTCTTATTTTTCCAAATCTTTAAATAGCTTCTATTTGGTGGTGAGGTTTGGACCTAACACAAAAGCCACATCTGGCTTCTTGAACAATTTTGTCAGCTTCAGCTTGGAGTTATACTTATGTTAAAGGTCAAAAAAGGATGCCCTATAATGCAGCCAATCCACCCTCACCTGCAAGTAATGCTTGCTGCAAAACACAACCAACGCGCTACACAGGACAGGTGACAGCTGGGAGCGAGAGACGGATGACAGCTGCAGGCTGAATGTGAGGGTAATTGGGGTAATCACTAACCCACTGGGTAAAACTTTGAAGCTCTGTAAAAAGAACATACTGACACACTATTTCAAATAATATGAAATTGTCTGAATGATGGGTAACAAAAGCAAGAAGCCAACCATTCTGAGTTGCTCCTTTGGAGCAGTGATGTCAGGCAGCTACTAGGCAGAGCACAGGTGGAAAGAATGGGATGGCTGTCTTCCCATAGGTAAAGAGCAACTGGCCGTGTTTTACTCACTGCAGACAGTAACAAACGTGCAGCGACAGGGAGAGGAACACAAATCATTTCTAAACATTAAACCCCATGTGATATAAAATTTTACACCAAAAAGAATTTTTAACCTTAAGTCATTTTACCTGTTAAAACAAGAGTTTGGCAAACTACTGCCTATGCACCGAATCAAGCCAGTAGCCTGTTTCTGTACAGCCCTTGAGCTAAGAACTTTTTTAGGTTTCTAAGAGTTGTAAAAAATAATAATAATAAAAACTAAGACTCTTTGTGGCCAGCAAAGCCTAAAATATTCACTGTAGACTTTTAACAGAGAAAAGTCTGCAAAGTCCTATGTTAAAATACGCAAAGAAACAGCTACAGAGAAAACCTGCCAGAGTGATACTGATGCAGAAGCAGCTGTGCACACAGCAGGTGCTCGATAAATGCTTTTGGAAGAAATGAAAAGTGAGACAAGCCCTTCTTGGGTTTTTATAAACCTTCTTGATTTCTACACTAGGAAAAGCTACAGGAAAAGGAGAAGCAAGGTGAGTACCAGTCATAAAAATGATGTCTTCAGATGGAATGAAAACCTTGAACTGAAAGGATTCCTACGGTGTAAGAGCATGAAGGAAAACAAGCAGCAAAAAATGGTAAATAGCCTCTCTAATGAACCCCATGCCACACAGTCTTTGATCAAACCAAGGAAATGTCAAATTGAACGAGAAGTTGGTGGTGCCCATCACACTATTACCTTCAATCTATCCCCAACGAGGGTCCCCAAAACTCTCCCTCCATAAAGTTGCTACGGAGAAAAGGTTAAAAGGGCAAGCTAAGCAAAGAGTGACAGCTGCTGCAAACTTAGCGCGCCTCTTTAAACTTAACAGCCCTCGGCCTAAGGTTCTGGAACGACTGATGCCTCAGCCCTACAGATTCAAACTCTGGTGGCGGGAATGGGGATCTACATTTTTAGCCACACCTCCAGACGCTTCTCAAGCCCGCCAAAGTTCGAAAACTACCATCTTAGTTGGGTTTGGTGCAAGGAAAGGCTAGAAAGCCTCCCAGAAACGATGTGAATAGGGGTTAGAGTGGAGTTAAGTAACGCAGATCCCCGGGCAGGTCCTAAATCAGCTAGCCAGCCCAGCTGCAGAGCGGGGATGAACCGAAGAAACCGGAAGTCTGAAAAGACCTCCCGCCCCCGAGACTGGGACGACCCCCGCCCGCTCCGCGACCCTCCCGGCAACCCCCTCGAGTCGAGGGTCGGGCTTTACCAGCGCGAGCAGCGCAGCAGTTTCTCCAGCCGGTCGAGCGCCGCGCGGCTGTGGGCCCAGACCTCGCGACCCGCCGGCTCCATGGCAGGCGCGGGACGAGGCTCGTTCCCGGAGCGGACCCTCAGCTGCCGGTTCCCTGGCATCGCCCCGCCTTCGCGGGAAAGGCTCCTCGGAGAGCAGGAGGCAGGGCGGACTAAAGCAATCACCGAGACACCGCAGGCCTGCGCCGGGACCCCAGCCCCAGCTGCTCCCGCGTCTCGGACCACGGGACGTCTAAGGGGCGGGGCGCGCGGGGTGGGCGGGGCGGGGCCGAAAGGCGCCAGAAGTCCCGGCGCGCGGGCCAAGGGGGGGGCGGGGCCCCGAAAGCATACTTAAGCTCTGGTGGGCGGGGCCTCGGGGCGGGGCAGGCCTCGGGGAGGGGGGCGGCTGCCATAGCTGTTGGCGGGAAAGGGGGCGGGTCCGCCTGGAGGGGTAAAGGCAAGAACTGGAGCAAGTCCTTGCTTTCCTGGAGCAACGGTTCAGTGGCCCCTTAGCTGAATTTAATTGATGGAAAATCACAAAAGAAACTTTCAGTTGAACGTTATCAATAAGGAGTGCTGTTTTGACTACTGTTGGGCTTTGCTCATGACACTGAAGGTGCCACTCTAATTCCTAAAAAAGTAATTTTCTGTTCTCTCCCCACCCCCACCTCAGGCTTTTCATTGATGGACATTTTTAAAGATAACACCTACCGCGCACCCCTCCACCCTCTCCATTCACTTCAATGCCAAATTTTTCCCCACCCCTCTCCGTCTTCACAACAGGCCCAGATGTCTCGTCTTCACCTGGATTGTTCCCATTAGTCTTCTAGCTGGTATCCCTGTGTCCACCTAGGTCCTCTTCAATCTTTAGGCTTCACCGCAGCCATCTAAAACATTTCCAAATAAACCTTTGGTTAGTAGAAGCAGAACGAGTAAAACGAGAGTTTTAACTGGCCTACCATAGCAAATTAAACTAACCAAATATGTTTATATACACACACAAATACATATATATACATTTTTTAAACTCAGAGTTAGCCAAGAAGTTAATCCTTGATTATTAACCCTGTTAAGCCATCGCTTACTCTGTACAGAGAAATCAAACTCTAGAAAACTGAAAATGTTAAATAAACTTGAAGAGATGCTATAGTGTATAATGGAGAGAGTCAGAAATTTCAGGAGTTAGTCCTACTTCTAATCCCACTTCCTCCACTGAATAATTCTGTAATTTCAATCAAGTCTTAAGTTCTCTGAGCATTTGTTTCCTTATCTGAAAAAAAATGGGGATTACATTTATCCTGTAGATCTGGGGGTCTGTTAAATGAGCTAATGTAAAATCACCTATAAGCACTCAAAACTAATATGAAGATGAACATATATAATACATACTCAGTACTGCTTTACTTACCATACAATAACATTCACTATTTTTATCAGATTTTTTAAAATTAGGGCATAATTTAACTGTGATTAGAGTAAAGGAAAATTTCACATTTTGGTAAAATGCTTTGAGGACCAAGTAATTGTTTCTGGCTTGTTTGTACAGTGCTATTAATTGAATTATGACGCAGGTGCAATGATTTTTTTTCTCCCACTAGTTTCCTCTTTTCCTTCCCTCCCCTGTTGCCTCATTACCTCTCCCCAAGGCTCATGAAATTCTTGGTAGCTGTTTAATGGTGGCCATAGCAAACTGGTCAAGAGGACAGGCAAGATTACTCTCCCATCTGCAATTTCCCCTTCCATTTGCTTCCTCCCAGCCTTCTCTACTACAGCTCAGGTGGATGATGCTCTGCTTTTCATGGAGATAAAAGATACGTGTTTTGGAAGCAGCTCTTCCTCTCAGCTCTGGATCCTGAATTTCAAGAGCTGATTCTTTCTCCCATGTCCATTTCTGTGTGCAAGTAGAAGATGGGTGATCTGTCCAGAATGAGATACACCAAAAATGTGTGAAATCCTGGAACTCTCACTTCAGAGAAAATTTCCCCAGGGAAATCCAGTCCATCTATAGGGTCCTGGTAAAGCCTTAGTTTAAGGCATTAACAATATCCTCTCTCCACTCTAAAAATGGTATCTTATTTCCCTTTCCGTTTCCCTGCAGGTACCTTCTGAGTTCATCAAAGTTTAGGTTTGTTGCTCCATTTCACTCCTAGCCTATCCTCCTCCTCTTCCAATTAAGCAGTATTCCCCAGAAATTTCGACTCTTCCAAAATTATTCATCCTACCCCAATGTAATACTCTGGTCCCAGGGGGGATTCTGAGGCATACAAATTGGCTTGTTTTAGTCTATTTACCTGTCCTCCTCTCTCCACGCCCTCCCCCACCCCCCACTGCTTTGATTACCATCTGTATTCTGTACTCCCAAGGCATCTCTGGCCTGGTTCTCTTTCCCAATCTTCAGGCTTAATATAACAGTTTGTTGAAAACAGTCTAAATGCTAATTTTTGTCTTCTATTGTGAAGTATTTTACAAGTAGTAAATCTTCCTCATATTCACTTGGATACACATATATAACAAGCAAAATGGAATGAGCATAATACCCAGACACTCAGCCAGTGGAAAGTAAGCTATCTTACAAGTTCGGCATGAGCGCCAGTTCCTCTCTGGCTTTTAATTACGGTGTCATGCAGTGAAATCAACCACCTCAATTCTTTTGAGGGCATTCTCTTTGACAGATACAAATTTCATTTGCAAGGACCTCTATGAAACCTAGAGTTCTCCCCCAGAAAATGCAGTTTGAAAACAATTGATAAAGAGCAATCAAATAGTAATTGATGGAGTGGAACAAACCTCCACAGCATCTGGGAGTGCGGTGTCTGCTCTCGACACTTGACTGAGCTAGCCTTCATATGTGAAAATGCCATTAACCTCAGTTAAAGTCATAAGCACTGTGCCATTTTTTTCTGGCACCCAGTGTGGCATAATGATTAAGTGCCATAGAGCTCTGGAGTCAAGCAGAACTGGGTTATACAGCAAGCCCCGCCACTTCCTAGAACGGCGCCCATGGGCCCTCTGTTTAACTGATCTTGGAACTTAGTTTCATCTTTTGCAAACGTAGGATTAATGTATACCAACCTCACACTTGTCGAGTTGGTGTGAGAAAGGAATTACAAACTATGAAAGTGTTCTAAACCAGGAACGCAGCACAGCCAATGCAAACCCCTTCACAATGGACTGTACTGAACTTTAATACATATGTTAAAGCTTAACTCACAGTTAGTGCTTAACACATTTTCCCATTTTTAGAACTGGTTTTAGCATTGTTGAGTCTCACTAAGCCAGTTACGCTTGCTTTAAAATTCTCTTATGAAAGAGAACATCTTGCGAGCAAGAAGGAGCCGCTCATTCCGTGAGGATGGAACAGAGATACTTGCTGTAGCAATTCTTTTGCAAATGTGATGCGATAACTCTGAAAGGAAGCTTGAATTGTGTTTAATGATCATAATCTCCTTTAGTAGCATCTGAAATGAAGTATCTGCTGAATTCCCAACACCACCCTTGGCATGATATTAGGACCCTGATAATGAAAATTCTTACAGTTTTTGTTCAATTAACTTGGAGATCTTTTATTTACAACATTTTGTTCCTCCTTTAAGAGCAAATAAAAACCTCTCATTAATTAAAAATAGTAATTTTGTCTGGTGTACTATAGACTGCTTATATGAAGCAAACTAAATAATATGGCCAAAACTAACCAGTGCCCACCACTGATGGATGCCATATGATGAATATGGATGCCTGGATACCTTCTTGACCAGTACAGTTGAACATATATGTATTGATCAAGTTAGTGGCTGCAGTCTCCTTGAGTTGCACCTATAAACACAGTCTCAATGTCGTGCTGATCTTGGCATTTACTGAAAAATTACCTAAATCTCTGGAAGCATCTAGATATTTTGAAATGGTTTTTGAAAGGATGTTAGCCCCATTCTTGTCGGCACCTGTCAAATTTCTGTCACAGAATCAAAAATACGTAGTCTAAGAACATAGTCACTTTAATATGTCCCTTCAGCCATGGTTTTAAAGGTTTTGGTGTCTTCTGTATTTCCTGATCATTTATCACATTCAGTCTAACACAGATATTTCACTGGTCATTGTTTTTTAGTCCAACAGACTTCAGAGTTCAGCCCATTCCACTGTCTTTTATTGCTGCTGTTTTTAAGGAGACACCTCAGTAGAAACCCCCTTTTTCTCTACAGTGTAATTACTGAAGCACATAAAGCGGTTATAGCAGGAATTTATCACTTTCAGGTGGAAACACTCCCAGCCAAATAAAAGATAGAGTAGGAATGCCAGAAGCAATTTATAACAGGCTCACTGACATTTTGTATTGAGAAGCTCTACCACTGAATGAGCATCAAGTCATAAATCTCTGTAAACGTGATTAAAGCAAGCAAGTTATTCTTTGAGGGGACACTATAAAAAAAAAGAATGTTGTGATGCAAAGCAGGAAAATTCTGTTGACAAAAATCACCAAAACCAGCTGTCAGTAAAATTTACAAACAGCTTGCTTTAAATTCTGTTGAATTCCAGCAGCTGTTTGTTTGCACATAAAATGTTCATTTAGGAAATGAGCATTGGCCCTAGTTTGGGTTCCATTGTGTTTCACAATTTTGTAATCAGCTTAATCAAATTTCATACAATAATTTAAATTACTTCCCACAGATAAGTGAGAGGTAACCAGTATGTGTAAGTCTGCCTTGGACACAGTATATGCTCAATAAACAGGGAAATAAATGAGTAAATGACTGTTACCATTGTCCCTGAGAGCAATGACCAATTGCAAAGTGCATTTCAGCTTTTTTTTTTTCCTATCATATATACTATTTTGGAAATGATGCCTTGTTCATATTGGATGCAGTTTGCTAGTATTGGTAATAAGCCTTAATAGCCCTTTAGCAATACATTTTCGAGTTTAGAACACTGAATTAAAATTTAATTACTGTTATAAAGTCACTTTCTGTGAAAGAAAGCTTACTGAATCTCTCCTCAATATTTTTGCAAATGCCTTCATTTAATTGCTTTCCTCACTATCTCAAAAGATAGCTTATATATTTTTTCATCGGTGAAAGAGGGATAGTAGAAAATACCTCATTGCTGTTGCATGGATAAAGTAAGCTAATATCCTTAGCGAAGTCTTTGGTACAGAGTAAATTCTTAATAAATGCTATCACTTATTACTGTACAAAAACTCTAGGTTCAAGAATAATAAAATGATAAGAAATTTATTCTTAGGTAGTAAGAACCAAAATATCCTCTTGGATACTCAACTAGACAGGAATCCAGTGTGTTTCAAATTATCTGTTCCCGCAAGCCTCAAAATACCAAATACATATATATACATATATGACATTTTTAGGTGTTAATCAGGAGATTGGAAAGTTGTGTCAGACCAAAAAACATTAGCTTAAAATTAACTATAAAAACACTTTTCATTCTTCAGCCAAATGTACACAATGACAATCTTTCCTTTACCTGAATTGCTCAAATTACTAAGAAAACTATACAGTCATTCCTTGGCATGGGGTGGGGAGGTGGGTATTGGTTCCAGGACTCACGCAGATACCAAAATTCAAGGTGCTCGAGTCCCATGTAGGCCCTCTGTATCCACAGGTTCTATATCTGAGGATTCAGCCAACTTCCAGTCATGTATTAAATTTGTGATGCAGGGTTGGTTGAATCTACAGATGTGGAACCCACAGATACTGAAGGCCAACTGTATGTGTATTAATTGAAAACATTCCACCTATAAATGAACCTGCACAGTTTAAAACCTTATTGTTCAAAGGTCAACTGTATCCATTGGTTTTAAGTTTCCATAGACTTAATATAATCCTAACAATCATCTTATGGTACAGACATCATTATCTCTTCATTTGACAGAAGAGGAAGTGGGTCTTCAGGTTGCTTAGTAACCATCCCAAGGACACACAGCTTATAAGTGGCAAAGCAAGGAAATAGATCCAGGTCTGCCTGACTTCAAAGCCCAAATTTTAAGCACCTGCATAACTTAGTTTTAATTAAATTTAACTTCCAAGGACTTTAAGTCCAAATCAGTTTAAATACCAGATTGCACACTGGTTTTCAGAACAATTATGCATTGTAAGATTACAGAAGAAGTTTAACTTACAGTCTCTCCCCTCAGAGAATTTACTGTCTACAGACAAGACTAATACAAGAACTAATACAAATAATATGAGACAGCTTATAATTAGGTGTTCAATTATGTGGTACACATATAAGTATCACAAATGGTCAGAGGAGAGAATGCTTAAAATTGCTTAAAATAAACAAAGAGGTTCTATGTATAGCACAAGGAACTATATTCAATATCTTGTAATAACCTATGATGAAAAAGAATATGAAAAGGAATATATATGTATCACTGAATCACTATGGTGTACACAAGAAACTAACAAACATTGTGAATTGACTATACTTCAATTAAAAAAAAGACAAAAATATTGCTTAAGAGGACTGGAGTGTTCATGGATGTCTTTGTAGGAGACATGAAAGTGAGAGTTAAGTCTTGGAAGATAAACAGGGTTTGAAGGAGTAGAAAGGAGGAGGAAGATTATTTCAGATGAGCAAAATTATATAAACACAGAGACAAATGATGGGGGGAAATCAGCAGTAGTTTGAAAAGGGCAAAGATATTAGATTGAAGCATATGAAATTACTGTTTTTGTAGGTCAAAAATGGTCAGATAACAGCAATTTCATCTGGCTCAACCTAAGGCATATTAGACAGTAGTGATTACAGACAGTACCTAGCTGAATGCAATAAGGAACTCCTGCAATTTGGGGAGGAATCAGTGAAAAGTCACCTTCGTGAGAGGGGAGCTAGCAGGAATCAACAAATAATGGCTGAGATTATTATCTGCTTATTTATGTACTGTAAGAGAGATTTGGAAACAGGTTGCTTAGCTATTCAAAGAAAAGCCCCAGGCCAATCAAAGCAAATAGAGTAAAATTAAAGGACTGAATTTTTTTTAACTTGCCTTTTCAGGGCAACTTGAGCCTGGGAATAAAAATTAAGTCACATTATTAATAATAACAACCCATATTTATATATTTTTGGCATCCACCAGGGATGTATGGTAACTGATTTTACAGGCTCACAAAAGCCAACATTAAATTTGTAGGAATTTTAGTAGCTATTTGTTAAGCATAACCATTATTAAAAACTATACTGTGTAACCTTGGAATTAAATAAATTATTTCTTAAAGCAAAAGTATTTAAAACTCATCCTTTCCTAAATATTTTACTATATTTTCTTATTATCAATCCTCTTGAAGTGAATTACATTTTTAAAAACTTTCTAATAGACATGCTATAGTATGTAATGATGTGTCCTTGCACATTTCTTGCTAAATTGATGTTCAGTAACATCACCTTGGTGGCTTGAAATCTATGTTACTAAGACAGATTAATATGTCATGTCTGTAGCTCTTATATTACGAAGGGGCACAAAAAAGTGATGATTTATTCTTCTGGTATTCAAGCTGATTCAGTAAACAATTCACTCACATCACTGGACGAACAAGTTTCACTTTTGTCTTACTCATCAATTTAACATGAATACCAACCTCCACGTGTCAGAATTGCACTCAGAAAGCCAGCTGTGTGACATTTGCCAACACATCAGTGCACCTTCCCACCGTGTTGGATCTGGTGTCTTCCCTGCCTTGCCCCCTTGGAAGTCTTCAGGCCGTATTTCACTTTTACTTAGAAACACAGTGCTGTTGGCTACAATATGGCATCGAGACTTCCCCTCTTCCCAGGCTCTGATTCTGAGCCTCACAGTGATTTCTGCTGCCTAGAAATGCTCTGAGGTCTTAAGATCGTCATTCCTTTGGACCCCACAACTCCTCTGAGCTTGCAGATCCTACAAGTCTGGAATTGTTTCTAACTGCTGCCTTTGGAAGTGTCAACTCTGCTCTCCACAAATAGGGAGATTTTCTTTTCCCCAATCTTGTACCTGCTCTAATTGTGTTGCCTTATGCCTTCAGTATCTCAAAAATGACGTATGAAATTGGCTCTTTGGTTTTGCTGTGCTTTTTATGGTCACATCACAGGTCTATTAGGGGCTGGTATGGAGGAACACTTTACCTTGTCTATTTGTTTCCAGCTGGTATCACTAGCTGATACATTATATAGTTCACTTATTTATCTAACTTATCCATATTTCCTTATGGAACATATACTCAAGGATAGCAGGGATTTTTGTCTATTCATTGCTATATCCTCAGCACTCAGGACAGCACCAGGGACATAACAGGTATCGCATGAATGAATGAAAACAAAATGACAATTATTAAGCTGTCAGAATCAGTTTGGCATTTTAATGCTGGGGCTATTATTTCTGGACAAAACTTTCTCTCCTTTCTCGTTAATTAAGATAAGTTTTGGGTTTTTTTTCCCCCCAGAGATTCCTAAATGACTTATGCCCTACATGGTCTGTAACTGACACAGGGAAATGGTACGTGAGAGGATGACTGCATCCCAGGTCTCGATGGAGTCCCTGGGATGTGCCCCATCAAGTGAGGGTCCTTGGTTTCACTCAGGAAAGAATTGAAGAGTGAGCCATAGTAGAATGAATGTAGATTTATTCAGAGAGACACATACTCCATAGAGTGCGGGCTTCTCAGGTCAGAGAGGCCACGAGGTACGGAGTTGTTAGTTTTTATGAGCTCAGTTATTTCATATGCTTATTTCATATTTCATATTTCTTATATAAGTTGGAGGATTATTCCAACTACTTTGGGGAATGGGCTGGGATTCCCAGGAACTGGACCATTGCCCACTTTTTGACTTTTTATGGTTAGCCTGGGAACTGTCATGGCACCTGTGGGGAGTGCTATTACCATGCTGATATATTACAGTGAGCACATAATGAAGGCCCAGGTCTACTGGAAGTCAGATCTCCTGCCCCCTGGGGCCTCAAGGTCTATGGGAGTTGAAGTTTCCACCATCTTGGTGCTAACTGCTGTGTCATTCCTTTAATAGCTGTGCCCTGTCCCCTTCCTTTCTGCCTCACAAGGATGACTAAATTCTTCTCACTGTGGGGTGTTGCTTAGATTCCCCTCCCCACCCCACCCCCAGTCAGACATAAAGTTGTGACTGGAACATTATAACATAATCTGTCTGAAGAGAAATAAAGCCTTTGAGTGTGTCAAATCAGAATGTCAAAAAAAAGCATTTTCTTAATGATTCAGACCAAATTTCTTTTGTGAGATGGTTTGGGATAATTCTTGATAAGGTGCTTGGCTAAGAGGAGTGTTAGCAAAAGCCAAAGCTGCAACAGGCAGTGTTTAAACTATCATCCATGGCCAAGGAGAGAGAAATTGGGTTTCAGGCCTGGGAAGGAGGAAGGGAGGAGAGAAGGACCAGAGACAGAAGGAGAAGCCAACAAGGTTGTCACGAGGTGGGACTTGCACCAAGAAAAAGCAGCCAGTGAATCGTTCCAAGAGTTGGGTGACTGAGAACTTTAAGAGCGAGTCCTTAATTATGGAACATTTTTAGCTGGATAATGGGTTGCTATGGAAACTAACCTGAAATCTATTAATTTATGGGGCCTGGCTGCCCAGAAAATACTACAGCTGCTCTTTATGTGAATTGAGTGTAAAGGTGATGGTATTTCATGACTGAGCTGGTAGGTTTCTTGTGCAATTGATGTAGTTGAACACATTATTGTTTACAGGTCAGGGCCAGAGCACATCATTACGTGGCATAAAAAAAAAAAAAAAGAGCAGGAAGTGCTTGGGGACTTGGGACCTTGAAACAATTAGGAAAGTATGTAATTGTTAGCAAAGGTGGCAAGAGCTCCAATTTGCACGAGTCTGGTTTGAAATCTTTTGTTTTATCTCAGTTGGGAAGAAGCTTCTGGGGGGCTTTTTGTTTGTTTTATTTTATTTTATTTTTAAATATCAGATACTTCCTGCCTCCAAGGGGAGATGTTCTGCTACCAGAACAAGATGGATAAAGGCTGTGGTGCTGCACAATGGTTCCGGCTTCTACTGTCTCACACTCAAAACTGTCCAAACAGCCCATGAAATGCAAGAAGGCAAGAAACGACAGTTACATTACCTGCATTTTTTTCTGATTATATTATCTTCTCAACAGAGTGTTATTTTCACACTCAGCGACTTGATGTCAAAGATTTTCACACCTTTCTGGCTTATTGCTTTAGGTGAATGTGGATGCTGTGATAGCAGTAATTATCAAAACCCAGAAAGAACAGGAAAAGAAAAAGACCCTTTGTTTTCCAGCTGGTTAAGAGTATTTAAAACTAAAAGGAGAAATATACTTTAAATGTATACATATTTTTAAAAGAATTTATGAGCATCTATTGGGGGAGGAGCAGGCAGGAAAAACAGGAGAAGTGGATAACAACTAATGAATAGGCAAAAAAAAAAAAAAAAAAAAGCCAAAAGAAAAACAAAAACAAGGCATTGTTCTTAAAACTATAAGATACATAGTCAAGCCCTGGTCCTGCCATTTGCTATTTTTTTGGCCTTAGTTAAGCCACTTCATGCATTCTTCCAATTACTCTCATGCATCAGTGGTTCTTAGAGCTAATCATATGTCCTCACTATCTTAGGTGCTGGAAGACCAAGCTGATCCTGTCCTCACAGAGTTTACAATTTCTGTTTCCCCATTATTAACTCTAAAATGGGAAAAATCATAATTGCCTTCTCATAGTGTTACTGTGTGGATCAAGTTGAGAATACCTTATGTAAAAGCAGTGTATAAATCATACATGTGAAAGATTATTCTTATCCTTCTGTTTGTTAAAATGCAAAATAAGATGTACTCAGCCAACCCTACATTTGTTCAAATTAAAATAATTTTTTTAACTTCAATTGTCATTGCACAATGGCCTCTGCAGAAGAAAGTGCCTTCTTTAAAATAAAAAATCTGTCAAGATTTTGTGCAGTTCCCATGATGATCAATAGACAAAGTGGCTTGCTTTGAAATTTCTCCTCTATGTTTCATTTCCAAGTAGGAATTAAATTTCCTTTAGAATCACAACATCTAATTCACTCTGCCCTGATATTTGAACCACAAACAGAAAAAAAATCCTATAATTTGAATAGCTCTATCTTCAAACTTAGGAAAATTTTTATGACACAGTACAACATAGTTTAAGAAAAGCCATAGTAAAGATAATTTTTTAAAATATTGAATTAAAATAACAATTTAATCTGCTTGCTCAGAGAATAAATTTCATATCAAATCAAAAAGAACCTTAGCCCTATGTTCTCTCTTATTCTCATTCATAAATGGTATCTCTTTAAATAAAATGACGGCACTAACGTGTTCACAGGTCAAGCAGTCTTGACAAGCTCAGCTCTAAGTTTTGTAATTATTCAAAAATTGTTAAGTATGACTTGAAATTACTATTTCTTGTATTTCAAGCGTTACCTGTTGACCAGCATAGCAGTGTTGAAGTAGTGGTAATACCTATTTTAAATAGTATTTGACCCATTGGTCTGCTAAATAAAGTTGCCACTAACTTTTGAAAATAAAGGCTACCATAAGATAATAAAATAGATAAAAAATCCCCTTCTTTCCTACAAACTGAAATAGTTTGCAGTCTTTGTCAAAAAAATCAGTGTGTATATGTATTTCTTTGTTGTGCTTTAAATTTACAACCAAGCAAACAGAACCACTACATAATACAACTAAGATCAAGTATATATAAATATGATAGTACATACATACAAAGATATTATTGTAGTAGGATATAAGATTAAATTGACTTATACTTAAATTCATAAGGTTAAAGAGTTGCAGACTCCAGAAATATAGGAAAGAATTTTTTCTGCAGTTAATTATTGCAGGCAGTTGGACATTCTGAAGAGCGAACAACTGGGTTCATACAAGTGTCAAGAATGAACAGATCCCAAAACTTGGTTTATGCAGTGTTTAAGCACAGCCGATGCAGCTTTTGCCTTTATAAGGCAAATGTATCTTAAAATCAATTTGTAATGTGACAGAAAGACAATAAAACAGTTTTAGTAGTGGAGTGAGATACTGCGAGAGTTCAGTTCTAGGCAAAAATGAATCAAGACCTCCACGTCCTGGGAGGGCAACAAAGAACCCAATCTTACTAGGAGAGCAATGTGGATTGCAAACGATGTGCTTCTTAAAGGAAAAATGTAGGGAGAAAAACAGCACTGAGCTCTTTGGAAGAGAAGTACAAGTCTGTTCCAAGTAGCTTGTATGGCAGCCTCCGTATTTTAAAGTAGCTTCACATGATATCTTCTTCATGTGCTGCTTAATGGAAATAGCTTATTTATTAAGATGCCTAATGAAAATTTAAATGAAAATACAGTAGTCATTATTTTACAAAGTTTGGTATTTTTTTTAATATAGTAAAAGTTAAAAAGAGTCACGTTTGTGAAAATCAGTATTTTAACTCGCTGAAATGAAGCACAGGAAGAGCAACCTTACGATAGTGAATTTGTTTTTAAAATAATAAACCTTTCATTGCTTTCCAGCGTGACTGTAGAGAGGATAACAGCTCCTTTCTACAATATGTTACTCATATTCTGCATGAATGAAATGAAGAATATCATGAAACAATTTATAAAAGTTTATAATCACAGCCAATGAACCATATTTTACTTAATAACTATTTAAGTGAAATATAATAAAAATCCTGAATAAATCATCTTTTTGTAAGGAATAATCATTTCACGTTTTATATTGGAGCCATATCACTGGTGAGATTTCCTTTAAAATAAACTGTTAAGATCAATTGTTAAGGTATCTGAAGAAAAACCTTGCAAATATGGACAGCTTCTTAAGATTTCAAACCCAACCTAAAATGTATGCTTAATATTTCTACTAGGCACCTGTACTAGAACTAGGGTTGCCCGAAAGATTCAGTAATAATTACATACAGTTCATCAGAATGTACCAGGAGGGTAGGTACTAATATTTCTTATTCCAAACTTGTATGGATGTTCTTGGCTGAATCATAATGAGCAAAGCTATTCAGTTATACCTCCTTTTTTAATTATCCAAGCTGGGAAGAGACCGAAAATTTATTCTGGTGATGGTATTCTCTGATACTTAGAATTAACAAAAAGAATACGTTGACTACAAAGAGATTCAGTTTCAAGTCCAGAATGAAAGGGAAAGATGTGAGAGATTTGTTTCCACACAATGGGGAATAGTGATACAACAAGAATGGCCTCCTCCTGAGATTTCACATATTGTACCTGTTCGATTTGTTAAAACTTGATTTTCATGTAGGAAAAAAAGTGTTTTGGGTCAGATAAGATCTCTAAAATGTCCCTGCTTACCAGGTGGTAAGTAAAGCATTTCAAAAACCCAATTCTTGACTTCCAGGACATTCAAGGAGAGAGGATTAAGGAAGAGGACCAAGAACCTTAGGAATGATGACATTTCAGAGGGAGGAGACATAAAATGATGCAGGATTTTAAAAGAAAAAAATTTAGGTATAGAGGAAACATCATTGAAGCTTGAAAAAAACTTATTTTGAAGAAGAGTTTGGGTTTGTAAGTAAATAAGGTGGGTGAAGGAAGGAAGAGACTGAAAAATATCACTGATCACATTCTTCTTAAAAGACTCCTCCAGTGCTAAGAGAGGTCAAGGGTTGAGAACTGGGAAAAGGCCACCGAATCTAGGTATTCCACCCCAGAAAAGATGATGGCATTCCAGAACAAGCGTTATTGATGTGTCCCAAAGGTGCCTGCTCCTTCATCTTTTTCAGGATATTGAGATTTGAAATGGCTCTGGCTCATTCCTTCTTCTGTTTTTTCCCAGAAGGTCCCCATGATCTAACACTGCTTGGTGCTGGGAAAAGTCCAGTTGAGGTGGCTCCTCTTAATCGTGGGGCCAAAATTTCCTAATTCTTCTAGGAGAAATAGCAAAAAAAAAAAAAAAAAAGGCAGGGGGGATGAGGAGGAGAAGAAGGAGGAAGAGGAAGATAAAAGAGATCTGATGGCTCTTTAGCTTGAAAAATGAAATAAAAATTCTGAAAATAAATTATCTTATTTAACAACATTTAGGTTATAACTGCAACTAGGTGTTCATTTTTAGTTCTTCTTTATTTTTTAAATGTGTTCATTTTTAGAATGAACAAAGAATGAGCCAAACATTTATTAGTTTGGGGTGTAATGTGGCAAAAAATAATGTTTAATAGTCAGACATGACCTTCTCAATCCACATTTTTCCAAGAGCCTCTCTTAATTCTTTTGTTACCAATGCTGTTGCCCCAGAATCATACCTGCGCCCCTCCCTCGAATGGAAACCAATTACTCTTATCTAAGTTTCAGGAGAAAGCTGCAAAGAGAAGAAAGCAAGAACTGGTTAGAATGGACTAGGCCCAAAAAGCATATTTGACTTCAGTAGACCTTGAGTCTTATTATACACTTATTGTAATAAATTAGCATGCTAAATGACACACCCACCAGCGCCATGACTGTTGACAGTTGCCATGACAATCAGAAAAGCTCATACAAGGACTGAAAAGGAGGGTTGCATCAGTTCCCCATCCAAACCACATCCCTGTTCTCAGATAAGTTATGAATATTTCTCCCACTCTTTCCAATTCCCTTCCTTTCACCTCGATCCTCTTGTATATTTGGTGTCTCTGCCCAAATTGGGTTGAGAAATTGACTGTGAACTAGGTTCCCCCTTCTCCCTGTTCTTTAGCCAAAGAAAAAGCTTGTGCTGTTTCAGTCTCAGAATCAGTGTCGTTATTGGCTGCACACACCCAACGAGAAAAAGAATCTCCCTGGCTGAGACAAGGGGTCTCAACCTGGGTTAGGCCCCCCGTGAGGGTCCAGTCGACCAATTCTGTAACATTTTGATATTCAAATAATTCTCTTTTGAAGCTTATACCTTGTCATCATGTCTGTTGCTTTTCTCTCCTCCAGTGACTGAATGATGGAATTCCTATTTGCCCACCATTCTAGCAGTTGTCCATTATCACTTTCAGTGGCTTCAAGAAAGTTTGCATCTTGAGCAATATTTGCATTTTCACTTTGAATTCGATTTGCATTGTATTTAACATAGTGTTGTCCAGATACTGATGCTTTAAGTGATGAGGAGTATAGAACCTAGTGTTAGGCATAGAGAATTCTGTGTTATTTGAGTGAGGACTAATTTTATAAATAGCCATTTTGTATTATATATTTGTAAGTAATTTGTATTTTACTTTCCTAAACAATTTTATATAAATCCAGGAATTTGATTATGAAAACTTAGAAGAAAGGCCTATCTCATCTTTGAATGATCAAGCATGGTCTGTCTTTCCAAACACCCTATGAATGACTAAATTTTTACATAAAGGAAATGTAATTGAGAAGTATATTTTTATTTCACCCTCAGAAATCTTGTTATGCTTTTGTAAGTCATAATAATATATTTTGGGAATATATACCTAGTCTTTAGCAAGTTAAGTGTTCATTTCAAAATTTAACTAAAAAAAAAAAAAAAGGCAGAAAAATCATTGCTTGCCCACTGTGTAAGTTTGGTTAATGAGCTGTCAACAAATAAAAGATTCTCTATTTTAATTGCTTTTCTTTATGGCAGTTTAAATTGGCAAAAAATTATTAATCAGATTGTTAGGTTTGTCTTTAACTTTGTTAAATTGTTTGTAAACATAGGAAAAAATAACTATAAATTGCATTTTGGAATGCAATTATAATCTTATGATACAATGCACATTCAGAGTCAGAAAAATATAGTGTTGGTATGAGGCTCGTTGCTAGAAAATGAAGCTCTCCCTACCAATTAGTATTTCTGGAAATTTTCTATTAAAAGAATGTACTGACTCATTTTGAAAGTTTCTCTGGATTAATTTGAATTTTCAAATAGAAATTAAGAGGATTAAAAAATGTAAATCAAACTTAAATCTATCTAATGCTTTTCAGAAAAATAATTAAGAATGGGCATTCTGGCAAAATCCTGTTTATAATTTTAAATCTCCACATTCCATTTGTATGAGTAGTGTAGGAAAAATCATTATAATGCAGCAAAAATTCATTTATTTGGCAAAAAAAAAAAAGGTTTTAGAAGAAGCACCTTCATTGACCAACTTGCTTTGCATTTGGATGCATTAGAAGCCAAGCTATTGTTGGCCAACAGGTAATCAGTAAATGAAAAGATGCAGATAGAGATATACCTCCTCTTTGCCATCTTTAATGCTTTTCTACTCCAGTAATTTGGTCCATATCTTGCCCTTTTTGAAGCATCCATTTTTTTTTCAGTCATTTCTTTATTTAGAACCCTGTGTACATTCTCATTGCTCTAAATGGTGGGGGCCACACAATAGACTGTTGATTCCACTCTTCTCCCATTGGCCACCACGAACATGCTCTAGTAATTATTAGAAGTGACCAACCAACTTCCCTAGGACAGTGGCCATAAGAATTTTTTAGACCTCTGTCTGTAGCAGGAGCAAAAACTCTGTCTCATGCACACTATTCCTTTCACTTTCCAACCAATGAGTAACAGAGAAGTGTCATTCCTTGTATAAGATTATGTCAGGTAGATAATATAAACAGCAATGGTGTCTTAAAATGATTCTCAATTATTGTTAGTCTTGCCTTAAATTAAATTCCTCAATAAACTCAATTACACAGTAATTTTATTTTCATGCATATCAAAATTTAGTAAGTTCCTAGAAAATTAGCAGCACATAAAAGTTACCAAATGATTTAAATTTCCTAAGGAGGTTTAAAAAGTTATATACTACTATGAGAGGTGTATGAGAAAAAAGGATTATAAAAATGCTAGACCATGGTAAGTAACTGTATTGTCTTTCTTCTAAATAATCTCTATGGAAACTGCAAACATCATCTGTCATTTTACTCTACCTCTCTGAAGCTTTCAAATTCATGACAATATAAATGACAGACATCAAATTATGGTAGAAGAACCCTGAATTGTGGGTTTGGATATCGGAGTTTTAAACTGGGCTCCCACTCACTGGAGAAGTCACAGTGCTCATAAATCAAAGTTTCTATTGCATCCTCTCATCTGCTTTGCTCCAACTTAATTTGTCTGCTGCAGTCAGACAAACTGCATCTTGATCTTTCCTATGTGCTTCTCTCACTTAGCTGCTTCTGTATTCATTCCCACATCTAAGGAAGTATTTTTCCTTTCCTTTATTTCAAAGAGAAGAACCTTTCCTCATGCCAGAAATCATTAAAGATATAAGGGTTCTTGAACAGTTTTCTCAAATTCAACCACCTTCCTCTTCACACTAAGCTCTTAGCAATCCTTCAGTCTTGTATACACCTGTAGCTGATAATGAAACAGATTTAATAAATTTGGGTATTCCTTGAATTTATCTTATCTCCTTAACTGTACAATTTAGTGACCCTCATTATTCCATAGGCTCTAGAATCATGGAATCCATTCCCATCTCGCTAAAAAAATGATGCAATTAAACTTTCAGTTAGAATGCCCACTTGCAATTAGAAGCTGCCCAGAGCCTCCTTTTGAGAGAAGCTTATGTAGGAAGTGCTTTATGTACAAATGGACCTGCAGATGCTTACTCAATAACTGTTGGGCCAGGACTAGGCAGCCTGGTACGAAAGCTCTGTCAAAAGGAGACAACCTATGTAAATGCTGCTGGGCAGATCAATTGGATCCTCACCCTGGGAGAAAACAATACTCAAGCTAGGAGGAGCTAAATTGTCATGATGGTGGACAAACAGACCAGAGAGATACCATGTGCTGAAAAATGGGACAGTCTGAAAAAACAAGCTGATTCCTGCGGGGATCACTGGGATGGCCACCTAACTGCCATTGTGCAATTTCATGCTGTGTCTACACTGCATTTATATTTTACGTACCAAGTAGAAGCCAACTAAAGTCCGTTCAAGTTTCTCAGGAACGAACCTTGAGAAAAGTGTTGGAAATACTGAGTGATCACACAATATGCTGAGCTCAAAAAAGCCTTTGCCACAGCAGTCAGTACAATCTCCCTTGCACTGCACAGAGATTGTGGTGGGCTTACAAGAGGGAGGTGTGGGGAGACCTGACTACAGAGACAGAAAAGGAGAAGCTGGTGCGATGACGAAGCAAAGAGAGATTTGAAGAGGGAGGAAGGGGCCATAAGCCAGGGAACACAAGCAATGCAGTTCTGGAAGCTGGAAAAGGCAAAGAAACAGACTCTCCCCTAGAGCCTCCTGAGGGAGCTTGGCCCTGCCAACACTCTAGTTCAGCCCAGAGAAACCGATTCTGGACTTTCAACTCCAAGAACTGTAAGAGAATAAATATATATTGTTTTCCACTGTGTGGGAATTTGTGCATTAACCATAAGAAATTAATCCAGAGATTCATGTGCATATTCCTTCTTTGTATCTGATAAATAGAGTAAGAGATACACATTAGAATTTTTTTTCTTTTCCTCACCAATAACTGGAGTTAAGTACCTATTTAATGCAAATTTCAATAAATTGGCAATCAAAGGTTGCTCTGGGCAGAATTTAGTTAAGTACAAGATCTGATTATCTTCAGCTAGCAAGCAAATTCTTGAAGTTATTAATACTAATATGAATTAGCATTATTTGAATTAGTGTTATTGAGGTTAAAAAAATGTATACGTATGTTTGATGAAGTTGAAAAAAATTATAAGAAGTGGCAGGTAAGGATGAAAGAAAAGAGAAAAATAGAATAAATGTCCTTGATTGTCACAGAGTTTTTAAAAAAAAGTATACATATATATAAAACCTGACCAAGTCTATATCTTTCAAATTTTTCTATTATTTAATTATTTTATCTAACCTTTTTATTACTTAGTTTCCTATTTAATTTTACCAAAAGAGTAGCATGTGCTATATTGTTAATGTTTTTAATTTAAATTGCATTAGATTTACTTTGATTTATATTTAATTTGCAATTTTGTTGATTTTCTTTTTTCTTTATGTATTTAGCTTATGAGCTATTAGCTTAAGGGATTTAGGTTTATTCTTACCTTTGTATGTGTATCAGTCCACATCAGAGTCTGAAATCTTTTTTTCCCTTTAACAGCTACTATTTTTATAACTATTTTAAAAGCTATTCAACTCAGGAATGTTATTCCAAGTCTCTGCAATAGCTTTCTATCCCTTCATACTTTCCCAACAAACTTCCAGTAATAGAATATACCTCTCAAAGCCTATGAAACCCTACATCACCCATGCACACGTGCACCTTATTGTTAACGGTATCCTCAGGTACCTTTGCTCTGGGATGTCATTTGCTAAATACAATCTTAATAATGGATTCATCAATTGGGAGAGTTACGCATAATTTTCAGAATAACTACATACCCATTCGGTTAGAACTCTTGTAGTTTGAATACTCAAAGTTTCAGTTAAGATGGTATTGGTCCTTAGATGACAGTGTACCCGATATAAATTCCACAAGTAAGAAACAATGGACATTTAACAGATGGTGATGACAGATGTCAGAAAAGCAAATGCCTTAGGTCTTACTCACCTCTGGAAATGTAATTTTGTCATTCCCTCCAGGAAGGCTCTCTGGGCCCCCGGGCTCCAGCAGCGGGCCTGGTGTTGACCCTAGACTCTCAGGGTACCTGTCCTGGCTGGGCTGTTTCTCCGCTAATCAGTGGGGAAACAAAAGGGGGTAGGTGTTGGTTTTTATTTAATCTCTGAGCGAGATCAAAGTCCTGCCTCAAAGTCCTCATTCCAGCATGCGAAGTATACAGTAGGCCCTCAATTAATGTTTGTTGTATGAGTCTAGCTTCTCTAGCTCCTCCAGGAAGAGGAGAACTTTTAATAAGAGGCATTTTTTCAGGGGCTACTCAGCAAATGTCAAGCGTTTTAAACTGTTGCCTAGAAAAATCTGACACTGGAAACTTTAACCTTTAGAAGCCAGATTAGCATTTACTTGAAGGCTATGCTTTGCAATGAATAACAGACTACATTTAAAGCCAGCTAACTTGTACTCCAGTAACACAGGTTTAATAAAAATGTAAAGTGGATAGTGAAATTATCAAAAACCAACTCCTAGCTTATTACCCGGTAGCAAAGAACATCTTCTCTAGTTAATCTTCTATTTCCCAGTGATCTATGACCACTTAATCGTCCCTAGAATCCAGTCTAATCAATTACAGCATTCACTCTCACCAATTCCAGGCAGGAATAGCCTTTATCTGCCCAAATCCTCCTGTTTCCTCATGGATTCAGATTTCATTGCATCACCAGATGAAAGATGATTTTTAAACTGACATGTCCTTCCAGTGATTTGCCCTGTTTGGAAAAAAATGGAAAAATAGGGGCTTTGAAATCAGCAACAGTGCAATTGAACTTTTTTTTTTTTTTTTTTTTTTTTGAGTAAAGGTAGATTTATTCAGAGAGATACATTGAAAGGCAAGAGAAAGGCCACAAGGTGTGGGGGTTGGGTGCTCAGATTAAAAGTAAGTGCACATTCCATAGACAGAATGCAGGCCGTCTCCAAAGAGGGAGAGAAAGAAGGGCTTTTTCTTTCTTTCTTTTGGGGGGGG
This sequence comes from Camelus dromedarius, assembly GCF_036321535.1. NCBI lineage: Eukaryota > Metazoa > Chordata > Mammalia > Artiodactyla > Camelidae > Camelus > Camelus dromedarius. The sequence goes on along the minus strand of NC_087439.1, from coordinate 61,161,139 downwards.
GTAGGTAATTAGGTTTATGTATTTTTACAGGAGGTACTGGGAATTGAACCCAGGACTTCATGCATGCCAAGCATGTGCTCTGCCACTTGAGCTATACCCTCTCTACTCACAGCAATTGAACTTAATCTGCATCCACTAAGGCTTTCTCTATGCTGACCACTTTGCTAAATGCATCTATAAATAGTTTATGATTCTTAGTTTTCCATGAGCACATATACTCATAATTATTTTATATTTTATACATATTTGCATTTCTTCAACAAATATTTCTTGAGCATATACTATATACCAGGCACTTTTCTACTACTGTGATACACAGATATTTCTGCTAGTAAAATATTTCCTAACTTTTATGCTGAAATTAAATATATCAGTGTTTCACGATGTTTTGTAAAACTGTGAATCCACATGTTCTGCACCTAAACACAACCACTGCCCTCCCAAGCTACAGCCCACTGAATTATTTGTGCCCATTGGTTAGTCTTCTATGTGTTAAGAAAGATAAATCTGGAAGAATCATGTTTCATTCCTCCCTAATGACAGTTTTGATACCACTGATTGATGTATTTTTTTGTCCAACCTGAAAGATACATTATTCTGGATTCTTCTCCTACCCGCTTGCATACTCTTCATGGAACTCTTGATTTCCTATCAAAAACATACTCCCCCTTAGCGTCCCTGTCTCAGTCAATGGCATGGCTGTCAACACAGTGCCTCAGTTCAAAAATTTAAGAGTTATCCTTGATTTCTCTCATCTCCTCCTCAATATGGAATCTAATATCTTGATAAATCTTGGCTTTACTTTCAAATGTACCACAAACCCATTAACTTACCTCCATCTCTTCTGCTCTCACCCTGGTCCACAACCATCTCTCACCTTTGCTACGAGTTTTTGCATTTCTACTCTTGCAGTTTTGCAATGTATTCTCTGCACAGCAGCCAGAGTGATGCTGTAAATGTAGACAGACCCTGTAACCCCACTGCTGGAAACTCTCCTATGGCTTTTTCCACGTGGAGTAAAACTCAGACCCTTCTCTGGGATCTTCAGGAGCTTCATGATGTGGCCCCTACCTCTGCCTCTAACTTCACGTTCTCCTGCCCTCCACTCTGCTCACTGAGCTGCAGCCACCCCGGCTTCTTGCAGAAATACGGAAAAGGCCAAGTCTGTTCCTTCTTAAAGGGCTTTGCGTTTCTGTTCCCTGGGCCAGAAACATTCCTCCCCAGTACTCTGTAGACTCGGCTCCCTCTTATTCTTCAGATCCTCAAACAAATTTCCCGTCCTCAGAGAGGCCCTCCTGGCCATTCAGTCTAAATGAGTCACACCCCCGCCTTCCTACGCCAGTCAATCTCCCTCATTACTGCCCTCCATCATCTTATTTTATGCATGTGTTTATGGTCTGCTTCTACCCACTTGACCATAATCTCCATGAAAGTAGGGATCCTCTCTCTCTTACTCGTCTGAAGGCCTGGATCAGGCACTTGTTCACCTAAGTGGGTGCCTGGCACAGAGTTGGCCAAAAGTATTTGTTGGATGAATGAGTGAATGAATACATGAATGAAAGGAAAAATGGCCAACACTGTCAGAGTCTAAATGTGCTGACCCTTGACACTGCATCTAACTTTTCTGACACTCAGAGCTTTGGAACTCCGTAAATGGTCCTGTGATGTAGGTACTTGAGATGAGGATGGCTGGATGGATTTATTTGCCTGTTTGTTTGATTATCTTGCATCAGTGTGAGAAAGGCTGTGGCTCACTTGATTTTGGCTGAGAGGGCGTGGCCTCTGATCTCACCACACAAACAGCCATACTCTTACCTAGCAGATACCGCTCTAACAGAAAATAAACTGATTCTTTTGTTTCATTTCCTAGCATAATTCATGGCCTGTTTTCTGAAACTATTTTCTGGCTTTAGAGAAAAACAGATTCACAAAGACCACTTTAAACAGAGACCAATTTTTGTTTAAACAAACTTTTGATATGAATAGACAGTGATCATTTTTATTCTTACAAATTCATACCATTTGATCAAAGGAAAAACGTAATGCCTTAGTGACATGCAGGAAATACAAAATACATGCTGACGTTTGAACTGCACACATTTGGTATGGCACGAAAAGAAAGTTTATTCAAAGATAAGGCTTTATATCTCTGTGTAATTCACTGATAAGAAATAATAACTGTAGAATTTCTTTCCTAATTAATTCAGAGGTAATACAGAATTAAATCAATTCTTATTGAAAATAAAGTGAATTATTTTAATAAATATTAAAGTTTAGCTCCTGGATCAGACAGAAGAAAAACTTCAAGTCATATAGGAAAATAAAAAGCTCTTCTGGGATAAAAGTAAGGAAACTTGGGAAGATTTCCACTGAGACAAAAGACAAAATTTTTAAAGTTTAAAAAAAAAATTGTAAGACACATATTATTTTATTCTTAAGGAAAAATGCTTTCTTGTTTTATGATGATATTCAGAACCTCTCCCTAAATCTACATGGAATTAAAAACTCTACTGAATGCAGAACAGAGTATGGCAACTTTGAGAGATCTGGGGGTTATGAATAAAGACTCTAGATTTACCTTGAATGCCAATGAATGTCAAATTCGTAAAACTTACTAATAATAGCCCTAACATTTGTGTAATACTTTATAGTTTATGGACACTTTCAAATACATTATCTCATTTGGTTTTCAAAATAACCCTTGGGAAAATCAGAATACATTTAGTGGTATTTAACTGCTAGGGAGAGGTTAGGGCAGACCCAAAGTCACTTAATACTGCACTGAAATAACAAAAATCCACCCTGCAGCTTAACATCACTTTACTTGGGGACAAAGCCTCTCATTCCACAAGAGAACCTAGGTTTAACCTGCAAATGCCTTGGAGACTTAACACAGCAATTTACACTACCACTAAGATGCATATGAGTGATTACAGAGCCTTTTCTGGGGGAAGAATTCGGAAAAAGGCGAAAGAGAGGGTCTGGGAGAATACAGCTCCTAAAAATGTGCAAGTCTTTCAGTGAGGAGGTTGCTGGAAGGAAGTGGGAGCCCTTAAAGAGAAACCCAGCCTTATCCACAGGTCGTCTGAGGTCGCCCCGCCCTCGCTTTAAGCTGTGCCCGTGAACACCATGCATGGAAGGATAGTCATGTTCTTGAAGAGTTTAATCTGTGCTGATTTTTAAAAATAATGAATCAAGGCAGAGTTAAAATTTGTTAAATGATATTTTGACTAAGACGTGAGGAGTGAGTAGGAGTTAGCCAGGCAAGGAGGAAGTGGAAGCAGCAATATTCCAGGCAGAGAAAGCAGCATGAGTGAAAGTCAGAGGCAAGAGGCGATGGAGTCCGTTTACTACTATGTGCTGGGATAATTCACTGAGGTGTTAATCTGCGTTTTGTTTGCACAGCTAGCAGTGGATCAGAAGCACAAGAACTACCTTTTCTCTTCAAACCTCTCAGTCCCCATTAGGTTTTCGGTTGAATGAGGACCTAGACCTTGTCTTGCAGAGTTAAGAAAATTTTGTTTTGTGAAAGAAGATAGTCCAAGAAAGGGGATGGGCTTTGAGGCTCTGAGATCAGGAACCAGACATGACAAAACTGAAAGAGGCTCCTCCAAAGGCTGAGGATTAGGGGTCCTGAAAGTAGCAGACCTGCACTCCGCCTCTTCACTGTATCCCCGATTTGGTGTTAGGAGCCTGAAGAGTGGCTGGATCCAATCACCGAAGCTCCCAGACTCTGCAAGGATCTCAGTGCTCCTGATACCAATGACACCTCTTTACAAAGAAAAGTCAGGCTTGGACAATCAGCAGTGACCTACTGGGGCCACAGACAGGGTCTCCTGAATCTGAGGTGGGGGTGGGGTTGGCAGAAGGATATGTGTCCTAGTTTTCTCAGAAGTATATAATCGCCATAAATACTCTTTTAGGTTATGGCAGTTGCTCATCTCAGATGCAGAGACCTCAAGACTCTGAGGTCTGATCCAGGTCCTTGGAATCTGACTGGTTCATACTTACCCTTGCCCTCAGACTTTGTAGGATTTCTGGGGGTCTCAGGACCATCATTTCCTGCACATTCATACATTTAGAATTAGAAGGACTCATTCTCGCAATGATTTTATGAGTTCTATATTTTACAATTGTCACAGTCACAAAGAATAGAAACCAATATAAAGGGAGGCCATGTAAAGGTAGAACATTTACCACATAAAGTTAAAAATAAGAGGTAACACTCATACCCCTGGCACAAGATCTTTTCCAAGTACTGTTTTAAGTGATTGAGCTAGATTAAGTTGCATGATACTAACAACCCTGTAGATAGATATTACTTTTTATCCCAAGTGTGACTATTGCCAAGAGAAGGATAAAGAAACGTAAACACTGAATAAGTAGCATTTTCCATCGGGAGAGAAGACAACATTAAGCACCAATGAAGTAAAGCTAAAGGTAATTCCTGGATCAAAGTCAAATGCTATCATAAGAGAAAAAATAATCCATTACTTGTACTGTGAATGAAAAAATACTGCAAACCATATCAGTAAACAAAGAATGCTAAAGCCAGCAAGTCATCAGCGGCTGCCCCCACCCCTGCTGAAGACAAGCCTGCAGCCCAGCTTCTGCAGCCACTCACGATGAGTGCCCTCTGAGGGGACTAAGAATAATAAAGGACAATATACTGGCCCTAAATAGCTAGATGCTTGTTAAAGGAATGAATTCAATGAGCCCAAATGTTTGCTTCCTCCCATACACAGAAAAGTGCTAAATTCTCTAACTTGAGATGGTTTTCTTTAGATAATAAGTAATCTTTTATTGTTCCAACTACCTGGTCTTTGTTGTAAAGCTCCTATATATCCTAGCTCCTCCCCTACCTCTTTGGAGCAGTCCATCTGAGCCATCTGAGAGGCTGTCATCCCGGCTCGAGTCCTCCCGCCAAATAAAACATAACTCTCAACTTTTGGGCTGTGCATTTACTTCAGTTGACAGTACCCAACTTAAAACTAGACACAGAACAACTTTTTGCCACGCAGAGAATGGATGAAGTGATTACGTGAACCTATTTTGCCTTCTCCTTTCTAAGAGTCAGTCACTTTTTGTATATAAAGCTTTTTGGCATTATCCCTTTTGAGTTTTCACTGAACAATGAAGGCATATTGTCTGGTGGTTTCCAGCATTATTATCCAGTAGCTGCACCATCCTGAATCCAGTCATCATTTCTAGGGCATCTCCCATTGATTATAATAAGCCAAAACACTAGGATTGGAAATTTTAGGTACTCTCGTTCAGTAGAATTACCATCTAGTTTATTTTACAGAAAAAAAATCTATTATAAAGACTTGAGTAAATTAATCTGGCTCTACTGCCAGGAGATTCTAGTGTTATAGTATTTTCCCCCCAGAGCACTAAAGGGAGTGTGTTCATCTGCCATTCTTATTGGTCCTAATGTCTTATTGTCAAAGACATGGCCGACTCTAGGCAAAATTGCAAAGCAGCCAAAGTTCATCTTAAGAGTCCTGCCTTCTTTTCACGCATACCCTCCTCATCTTGAGAAAGCGTGGATTGCATTTAGTTCCAGGAATGCTCAGATATCCATTGAAGCTCAATGGACTCACGAAGGGTTTTGGACACCGAAAATTTGTCAGCAGGCTTGAACTGATTTTTCATTGTTAAATCCACTCGCAAATGCACATTCCTCATTTAACCGAACTGATCAGCAGCACTTTATACAGCTGATTACTCCTCTCCCTCAATATACTTTTTTCCCCACATGGCCTCCCACTTGGACATCCTACCTCCTGGGTTTTCTTTCTATTCCACAGATAGCTTCTTTTTGATCTCCCTTGTTCCTTCTTGTCTCTCTAGCCTCTTAATACTGGAAGGATCCAGTACTCAGGCTTTGGTCATCTTCTCTTTCTCTCTATATTTGCTCTCTTGATGATCTCAGTGCTGGAAATATCATCTATATACCAATGACTGCCATTATGCCCCTTTGGTGGGCCTACCTCCTGAATGCTAGACTCATGTATCCAACTACCTACTTGAAAGCCTCTCTTGAATATTTAGTAGGCATCTCAAAGTGAAGCTGACCTAAACTGAGCTCTGTATCTTCTCCGGAAAAATCTGCTCTTCCTGGTCTTTCTGTCTCACCTGAAAGAAACTCCATCAGTCCAGTTAATCCAGGCAACATCTTTGGACACCTGGACTCCTTCTTCACCTCGTATCATACATCCACCTTTTTACATCTAACTTCAAACTACATTGAAAATTCAACCTCTCTTGACCACATCCAATTACCTCCAGTCCTACCATCCTGATTGAACCATTATCATCTTCTATTTGGATTATTGCAATAACTTTGTAACTACTTTCCTTGTCTCTACTCTTATAAATTGTCTTGGTTTAGTTGCCTCCAATAGCAGATCCTGAGAAAGAATTTGGGTGTAATTTAAGAGGTGATCCTAAGAAACATTGTAGGGTATGGTTCAGAGAGAAGGGTAAGGCACAAACCCAATAAAAGATTTAGTGTTAATGACTAGGTCACCCTTGTGGACAACTGGTGTAATAGAGAATAACCTTTGTTTTGTTGGAAGTTTACAGGGACACCATGACCTGGCCCCCTTGGATGGCTGCCAGAAAAAATGCCTGCAGCAATAAGTTTGCAACAATTAACCACAACCCTCCCTTGTTTTTTGTACAAAAGGAGCCTGTATTCTGACTAGAACAGGATGATTCTCCAAGACATTAGTTTGCCATCCTCTCAGTCTGCTGGCTTTCTGAATAAAGTCGCTATTCCTTGTCCCAACACCTCGTCTCCCAATTTATTGGCCTGTCGTGCAGTGAGCAGAACGAGTTTGGACTCGGCAACACTGGGGCTCAGTCCTGCCTGAGGACCAAGGTAGAATTTGCCTCATGGATGTTCTCCTTCAAGATGCCTACCTACCCTTCACACACACACACACACACACACACACACACACACACACACACACACACACACACACACACACACACAAGGCTGATTGTTTTCCTCAGCAGAGATCCAGCACTCCTTGTCTTCCATGGGACACCAGAGGACTGGTGCTTAGGTGGTCATGTCTATCCTGTCAGGGAACAGGTAGCCTGAACCACCTGGACATTAGCAAGTGGAGCCTAACCAGGACCTGAGCTTTTCTGTGTGTCTTTCTGTCGGGGGCTGGGTGTTCCTTTCTTTGGGCAATTGAAACCAGGCAGGACGCTGTGGGGCCCTCCTGGATACAAAAGCCTTTCTATGTGCCTTCTGTTTCTTATTTGCAGGAAAAGACTTCAATCTCCTAGACTTTCCTGAAGACCAAAGGGCAGATTCAAACAGTTGCTAATCAGGGAAGTCAGGGAATGTAGAAACAAAGGGGAGCAGTCAAGAAACAATAACACAACCTTGAGGCAAGGTTCTGGTTCCTCCTTAAGGAATATACATAACAGTATCTTTGGATTCTATTTTGGGAACTAAAGCTCCCACCCAAGTGGAGAATAATAACTTCAGGCTGAGCACAAGATTCCTGGAACACGGCCTGGTTACCTCACCACCAACCAATCAGAAGAAAGTCACACACCCTGCAGCCCTCACCCCAAAATTTGCCTGTTAAAAACTTCTCCCCAGAAACCGTTAGTTTGGATTTTTTTTGAGCATGAGCCACAGATTCTCCTTGCTTGGCCCTGCAATAATCCTTTCTCTGATCCAGACTCAGACGTTTTGGTTTATTTGGCCTCAGTGTGCGTCAGTCACACAAAGCTGCATTTAGTGATGAAATCTCCCTGTGGGGAGCTGGACTGGAACGGGGTGGGGTGGGGGGCCGAATCACAACAAGTGACTGTAGTGCCCCTCTTCTGAACTGGGACTTCCCTATGCAAACTCCTTTTGTGCTTTACCTGTCACCTGAAAGAAGCCAAGTCTCTCCCATTCCTCTGAGACAGGAAGGGGGCAGGGCACAGCCATTCAAGGAAGGCCACAGCAATTAACAGCAAAATGGTGAAAGAGTCAACCCCCAGCAGGCCTTGAGGCGCAGGACGGTGGGAGATTTGACTTCTAGAAAAACTTGAGCTTCATCATACGCTCATTGTAACATACTAACATGGTGAATGACGTGCCCACAGGCACCATGGCCATCCCAAGGCTAGCCACAAAAGGTCAAAGAGTGGGAAATGGCCAGCTTCCTGGGAATCCCAGCTGCTTCCCCAGGCTGCTTAGACTGGTCCTTCTACTTACTAGCATATGAAGCCACCAAGCCCATAAAAACCAGCAACACGGCGCCTCGCGGCCGCCGCTCTCTCCCTCTTCGGAGACGGCCCACATTCTGTCTATGGAATGTGTACCTACTTTTAATCTGAGCCCCCAACCCCCACACCTCGTGGCCTTTCTCTTGCCTTTCAATGTATCTCTGAATAAATCTACCTCGACTCACCTGTGGCTCGCTCTTGAATTCTTTCCTGTGCGAAGCCAAGGACCCACACTTGGCAGGGCATGTCCCAGGGGCTCAACTGAGACCTGGGATACAGCCCTCCTTATGCCCTACATCTGTTTTCCTGCATCACCTCCTCCTTCTAAATTGTCTTCACCACCTTTGACAAATTTCTTTCTGACCTTGCTTCTGTCTCTCTGAGATTCTTCAGAAAAAAAAATCTTACTGTAAATTGTTCCTATAACTTCCCACAGCAACTGGGATTATCTTTGTGACTTTGTCCCAGAGCATTAAAAAAATTTTTTTAAACTTTTTTTGGGCGGGAAGGTAACTAGGTTTATTTATTCATTTTTAGAGGAGTTACTGGGGATTGAACCCAGGGCTTCATGCATGCTAAGCAGGCCCTCTACCACTTGAGCTATACCCTCCCCCTTGTTCCAGAGCATCTTGTTTGAATCCATATTGGCACAGTCTGTCCAGTTCTGGTACAGGGGCTAAGGCCTTGTCTTTTTGTAATTGTGTGGCCAGAATCAACAAGCCAGCCCTGGCAAATCCTCTCTTTCTGGATATCCATATTCCCAGATGCCAGTTTTAAGGTCACAAGAGACATTTGAGGCCTTGATACCTTGAATAATTCTGAATGCCAGGCCTTGAAATTTTAAATTTTCCTCCCCAAATCCTCCCCTCCAGTTCCTGGCACTGAGTACCTTGAAAATGCATACATTTTCTAGTGACAACGTAGCTGTCACTTGATAGTCACCTGCTCTGTAGTCCTATTTCGGCTGCTGAAGGATGGAAAAGGCCCTGAATTAGCCCATTTCTCACAGCCTCAGACTTCTGATCGTTCTCCAGGAACACTCCCACTTTCTAGAAAACTTCCATGGAGGCTGTGTTAACCGGTAATTTCTAACCTGCTACTTTATGAGCTTGTTCCTCGCACTTCACCGCAACCCATTCACCTAATGCTGCTTTTATCTGATTCCCAGTGGGACCCATGTAATCTTGATCCTTGTCATTTCCCCAAAGACTAGATTGCCAATCTCATTAGAGTTTCCACATTCTCTTGCAGAATTTGGAAGGGTGTTCCAAGAACTGACAATCTCCTTGAACTCTACTTTGAAGAGCTTAGAGTTTTGCTGGGGAGGGGACACTCCTGGCCCAGTTCCATGACAATATCAGGACTCCTGGAATAGTCAGAGAAGGAAAAAAGTCTGGAGCAGATGCAGAAGCACTTGGTGCCAGCCTTAGCTCCATCACTAATTAAATGGTGTAACTAAAAACAAGCCACTTAACCTTTTGGTGCCTCGTTTCCCTCATACATCAAATGAGAAATAACAACTAGATTTGTTGGGAGACAAAATTCAATAATAAGAAGGTGCTTTGAAAAATATGAAACTATACCAGTGTGAGGCAATTCTGTTATTAGCTTAAGTTGCTTTGGTCTTCCAATTTCAGTTGAAATTAAGCAATTGAACACAAAATACCAATTTCGTAAGGAGAATATAGCAGAATGAGCAGTAGTAAAAAGATCTATTTAATCTAGACTTTACATTTTTATTACATGAAATCATTTAAAAAGAAATGGTATTTTTACTCATAACTTTGGTTTAAGAAAGGGAAAATATTGGAGCAATTGCAAAGAATTGGGCCATAAATTTTATTAGATTTCAACATCATTTAAATATGCTTCAAGTAAAGGTTATATGTTTGTTTCATGTTACCAAAATGGTAAAGTCAAATGATAACACCGTACAGAGAAAATTAGAATGACTCTGTCTTATGTGTTAAAGAAAGAGGGGTGCTTTCTTAAAAAATATTAGTACTGGAACACTATCTATGCTCCCAACACAATTAATTAACCCCTGATGGTATTCCGATACCTTCTCAGTGTCTGTTGTTTCTTTGAGCTTGGAATATCTCTTGGACTTTCTCTTATCTGTTCAAGTCCTCTCCTCTTGTGCATTTGTTTTTCAGTCTGTTTGTCTGTCACTATGATCCTATCCGTTTCTATCACTAAAGACTTTCTGATCCACTGATGGCACCCTTGTCTTCTAACACCATGATGGAAATACACTTTTGAAGATATATTTTCTGTTACACAAAAGAATCCTGGACAGAAGGTAGGTAGATGCTATGACTGGTCTTAATTTTTATAGTAATGGTTTCTGGTTATTACTTATAAATATGAAAATGCAACTTAGTCAAAAGTAAAAATCATATAACCACTGAGATAACGAATATTAATATCTTGATATTTATCTTTTTAGGTATTCTATTGATATTTATTGAAAGAAAGATGGGATCACTGAAAATCTGTTTACCTTTATGTTTAATGAGTGCCTGATAAGCAGCAAGCACAGAAATGGATGAAGGAGACTGAGAGATGTGATGGGGATACAGAGGGCAAAAAAAAGTTCTCTGCCTTCAAGTAGTTTCCAGTTTATAAAAACAGACTTACCACATGATCCAACAATCTGACTCCTGGGCATGTATCTGGAGGGAACTCTAATTTGAAAAGACACCTGCACCCCAATGTTCACAGCAGCACTATTTACAATAGCCAAGACATGGAAACAACCTAAATGTCCATTGACAGATGACTGAATAAAGAAGTTGTGGTATATTTATAGAATGGAATACTACTCAGCCATAAAAATGATAACATAATGCCATTTGCAGCAACATGGATGGACCTGGAGATCATCATTCTAAGTTAAGTAAGACAGAAAGAGAAAGAAAAATACCATATGGTATCATTTATATGTGGAATCTTAAAAAAAAAAAAAGACAAACGAACTTATTTACAAAACAGAAACAGACTCACAGACATAGAAAATAAACTTACGGTTACCAGGGTGGGAAGGGGGTGGAAAGGGATAAATTGGGATTTTGAGATTTGAAGATATTAACTGATATATATAAAATAGATAAACAAGTTCATACTGTATAGCACAGGGAACTATATTCAATATCTTATAATAACTTATGGTGATAAAGAATATGATAATGAATATATGTATGTTCATGTATGACTGAATATGAATGAAGCATTATGCTGTAACTAGAAATTAACACATTTGTAAACTGACTATACTTCAATAAAATATATATATATACAAAAAAGAAAAAAAGAAAGTACTTCCAAATCTAATGGATACAGAGAAATATAAATATTACTACCTTCTCCCAGTTATTCAATCAAACATGAATCTAACTATTGCTAGGAAGGGATTTTTCAGATATAATTAAGGTCCTAAATCAGTTGACCTTAAAGTAGGAAGATAATCTGAGTATGTCTGACCTTTTCAAATGAATCTTTTAAAATAAAGTTTTCTCCACATGGGTGGAGAAGAGGAAGCTAGAGATTTGAAAAAGGAGAAGGATCAGACACAGTAGGATTGCTGGCTTGAAAGATTAGGGTGTCCATATGTGGAGAAATGCAGTAGGCCTCTAGCTACTAAGAGAAGATCCTGGTTGACAGCCAGTAAGAAAATCAGGACCTTGGTTCCACAACTGCAGGGAACTAAACTCTGACAACAGTAAGAATGATCTTGGAGGACTTGAGTTTCCTCACAACTTCCAGAGGAGAACCTAGCTGGGCTGACACCCCAGTTTCAGACTTGGGACACCCTGAGCAGAAAACTCAGCCACGCTGTGCTTGACTTGGGTTGGGCTGTTATGTAGATGTGCGCTGATATGAATGGCAGCTGTACTAGGGTCCTACTTAGAGGTGTCCTTGAAAGTAAATAGTGAGGGAAAATGCTTCTAATGAATGGAACTTTGGGTGGTGCACTTAGACATTGCTTTGTGAGAAAAGAGGCATATCCTGAAGCTAGAACACATGTAAGTTCATGACTTGGCTAACTGGATAGGGACCTGAAAGTTCTGGGCTAGAGACATCTGAGTGAACATGTGCATGTGGGCACAGAATGAAAATATTTCTATCACATGCAACATGCTCAGAAAGGACTTACCGTGGAAGAGGCAATAAACAATCAGGTAGAGCAAAAACTCATCCAGTTGATATCAACCAGTCTCTTCTTCATCTACAACAGTGCCGTCTCAATGGAAATATGAGTGAGTAGTTGTGATGGTGAGGAGGAGGCTACGCATGGACCCAGCTGCCTAGACTCTCATTTACCAAGACTGATGTAGCTACTGTTGCTACCAAATGTCCAATCCTCCAGCAGCAGAAACTAATACTGAATTCTTCAATATGGCACCAGCCCTCAAGGAGAACAGTCAGCTTTTTGGTAGCAAATTGATTACATTAGATCATCGTTATCATGAAAGAAACAGCTGGGTTTTTTGTTTCTTTGTTTTGGGTTTTTTTTTTTTTTTACAGAAAGAGGAAGATACTTCAGGTATTGACTTGCCTTTTTTGCCCACAGGGCCTCAGGTTTATATGGTGTTTGCTCCATTCATGTGGCATCCTACATACATTGTGTTAGACTAAGGAACCCATCTGACAACAAAGAAACTGTGAGAATGAGTGCATGACCAACAGATCCATTGGGCATGTCACATTCAACACCACCCAGAAAGCTGACAACACAGCTGAATGATAGTCCAGAGGCAATGCTTTGCAACAATGGAATACCATCCTCCAGTGTATGTCTCCAGTATGTACTTTAACCAATGCTTCTCAACCAGGGGCAATTTTGCCCCCAGAAGACATTTGGCAAAGCCTAGAGACATTGTTGGTTGTCACAATGGGTGGTTGCTACTGGCATCTAGTGGATGGAGACCAATGATACTGCCAAACATCTTACATTACACAGGAGAGCCCCACAATGAAGAATTATCTTGCCCAAAATGATAATAGTACCAAGGATGAGAAATCATACTTTAAACTAATGACGTTTGTAGGGTGCAATTTCTTTGTAGTTGAAAGACATTGGTCTGAGACCTGTGAGTTAGAAGCAGAAGTGGCCCACCTACCATCACTTCCATGTCTTCTCTCTGGCACACTGCACTCTCAAGAACACTCCTGAATAAATCGCTTGCACATAGCCTCTATCTCAGTCTGCTTCCTGGGGAACCCCATCTGTGACAGATTATAAATTAAGGCAAGGCAGTAGCAACAGCAACAAAGCCTGCATAGAAATTTTAGGATATTTTAAGGAAAAATAGAGTCCATTACCAATTGGATATAAAAGGAAGGGAAGATGGAAGACTTAATTATAACTTCCAGGTTTACTTGGACAAGTGAGTAATCAATGGTGCAGTCATCAAGATAAGGAATATAGGAATAGGAGAGAATTTGAAGGAGGAAAATGACCAATTTTTTTTCTTGTATATTTTCATCACATGTATATATAAAAATACAACAACATAATATGTATAATGTTAGTTTGAATCACATGAAATTGCCATTTTTATCGGTCAAAAACTGTCAAATGTTGGCAGTTTCAAATAGTTCAACCTAATAATTACATATTAGCTTCCACATGGGGAAATTTACTATTTTTATTAAAGCTTATGTAGCCCATATATGATTTTAGAAAGGTAATATCTGTCAGATTCAAAAGATAATCTTTGGGGTAATGATACATCATTTACATTTAAGCTTCCAAAGCAAGAATATAAGTCACATATTATTGCTTTAAGGCACGTTAGGGGAACTTGATGAGATTGGAAACTGTTTTATATCAATTTTCTTGTGAGAGTTGAGACATAATTGCTATAAGTAGAGCCAGGAAAGGTCACAGATAACTTAAATTTTATGCCAAAGCTTTGAAAAACATGCTATCAACTGTCATAAAAAAGAATGTTAAGACAAATGTGGTATGGGATGGCATTTGTCTTGCCTATCAATAGGCTCTTTTGCAAAACCCAAAATGCCAAAATGCTCTTTTGGGTGAGATCAAAACTTTGAACTTAACAGACGTGCACATTACCTTTATAGGCTGAAATATATACTTATTAAACCAAGTTCTACCAAGGCTGTAGCATGTAATGCTGATTGAAGATGGGCACCCAGTATTACTGATAGAACTGATTCAAAATGGTAGTTGAGGGGGTGGAGTTAGAATAAGACTTTCTGCTGCTTCTTTTAGTGTGAGCCTGAGAATTGGTTTTCATTCCTTCAGCAGAGAAGTAATCCACTGGGTGCATACTAATCTGATCAAAGATAGTATCTGATCAAAAATATTATGTTAAACCACCAACCTAGAGAGATAGAAAATGATAGAAAAATACATACAGAAAGAAAAATAACAACCTTCTTTCACTAAGCATAGGTTCAAGGACAGAGGAGTGGCATCATTCCTTGGGGGTAGGTTAGAGAATCTAAGTGAGAGATGTGGTGAAAACTGTCAATACAAATACCAGTCAGAATAGACTAGGTTGTTCTGAAGTTAAAACAAACAAACAAAATCTGAAACTCTCAATGACTTAAAACCACTAAGTTAATTTCTGGCTCACCTTACATGATCATTACAAGTTGGCTGCAGGCCCTGCTCCCCATTGTCCTGACTCCAGGACCCCAGTTGAACAAGAAACCGCTGTCTGGAACCTTGCCATCCCCCAAAGTGAGCAGAGTGGGATGAATTGCACGCTGGCTTTTAAAGCTATGCCCTGAGTAATACACATCCTTTTTGCTCACATAATATTGCCAAAGGAAGTTCAAGGCCACAAATAACTTCAAAGGGGATGAGAAAGTACAATGCTACAATATATCTGGGAGGACAAAATAAAAACATTTGGTGAGCAGTCCTAATGATACACTAAGACTGCCGCTTTCTTTCTAGTCTGTAGTTGAGACCAAAAAAAGGCAGTGTTGGGAGTTGCAGTAGCAGAAGTGACGGAACCTTGGACCAGGCGGACCAAGGAGAGGAACAGTAAAGGCACGAGGCTGGAACACGCCTCACTACAGGAGGCTTTGAAGTTTCAGGTGCACAACAGCCTTCCCTGGAGATGTAAGAGGAACTATTTCTGCCAAGTGTGCAGGCACATAACTCCTAGACTGTGTTATCATCAGAAAGGAGAAGAAAAGATACCACAGGGAAATCAGACGTTTAAAAAGAAAGCTGTGACGTGAAAGAGTGTGACTTAAGGAATTCATTTCTCCTTGATGACACTCAGTAGTTCACAGTGGGTCAGTTTTCTTTCATCTCTCAACAACCTGCATTCAACTTCAAGTCATTGCTTGAAGGCCACATTATTAATGAAAACAGAATTTTAAAATAGAAAAAAGTACATTTTAATTACCCACTAAAAATGCTATTTCTGTATTAATTCCACATTTCTGTTGGTTTTTCTAGAATTTATATATTTGATATGATTTATTTAAATAATTATTCATTTACCCAATTATCAGCCACTGTGTTAATTTTTACGGTTTTAATTTATAGGGATAGGAACAGTAACTAAGACACATGCATTGAAGACTTTGAGTGAGTTTAGACAGATTATATGTATCATAAATAATTCTGAGCAAATGGCATCGTTCTGCAGACTATCTGCTGCCTCTCAGAAATGTCCACAAAAGAGAGGAAGGGCACTTTCTATTGTCATCAGTCTTATATTTAATATTATGAATGAGATTTATCCAAAAGCAAAATGACCTGGTGATTTAAATCTTACATCGTTAAGTTTAAATATATCTATAAGACTGTTTAAAATTTTGTTACTGGCTATGTTGACCAACATCTTGTCACAAAACTATACTAAAGAAACTGAACAAGGTGGTTCATACATTTTTGTAAATTATATGGGCCACTTTAATGCTTCCTTCAACACTCAAACAGAATAGCAACTCCCCCATTTTATCTTGCAGTTACAGAAATCAAACAGTCCATAAAGCAGAAAAACAGAAAAACTGTGTTTTAAAGTGAGTTGTCACTTCCATCTTCACAGCTAGTGTGGAGAATTTTTGTTAATAAAAACAAGAAGGGAGAGGGGAGAGAGAGAAGCTTTTTTAGAGGATCTGAATTATTATTATATTTCAGTATCTAGCACAATGTCTTGTACATAGTAAATGCTCAATAACAGCGAAGTTTAGTAATTGCAACAGGAGCTATATGGCCCTTGAAGCCTAAAAATCTATGCTACCTGTCCCTCTACAGAGAATGTTTGCTCGCCGCAAATACAGTTCACAAGGTTCAGTCTCTCAGAGCACAGAGCAGGGTGGAGAAGGACGGGGAATAAAAGCTGAAATGGCAAACAAACACTATTCAGCAGAAAAAGTAATTTCACATTTTGTCAGTATATATTTGAAATGAGTTCCTAGAAGTTCGGCTGCTGAATCAAGGGGTAAATGTCTGCCCTTTGAGGGTAATTTTTCCAGGTATCACCAAGCTTTCCTCCATGGGGCTTATTGCATTTGCATGGTCACTGGCAACATATGACAGGGCCTGTTTCCCCACAGCCTAATCAACAGAGTATCTCAAACTTTTGGATTTTTGTCTATCTGGTAGGTGAGAAGTGGTGTCACAATGTATAACTTCAATTTGCACTTCTCTTATTAGTAAAATTGAACATCTTTTTGAACACGCATGGGACACTTTTATATCTTCTTCTCTAAACTACTATTTGTTTATGGGAGGAATAAGATTTTTTTTCCACTGAAGAGTAGCGTACTGTAAACTGCGCTGAATGTTATAAACCTATAGCTTAGTGAATCTTTTAAAGTAAGTTTTCTCATGTAACAATCAACAAGCTCAAGTTATAAACATTCTCAGCATCTCTAAAGCCTTCCTCATGCCCTCTTTCAGTCATTATTCCCCCAAAGTTAGTCGCTATTCTGTCCATCATATATTAGTTTGATTTTTACCTTTCTAAAAACAAAATTGGACAGCATTTGCTCTTTGGTTTCTTTCATTCATCATTGTATCTGTGAGCTTTATCCATATTGTTAGTGAAGCAGTAGTTTGGTTTTTTTTATTGCAATATGATAATCTATTTTATAAACATATAATTCATTTATTCATTGTACTGTTGATAGGTATTTAAGTATTTCTAAGTTTTTGCAGTGAAGACTCATGCTGTTACATTTGTGCTCATGTACTTTGGTACACATATGTAGGTATTTATGGACGATACACACCTCACAGTGAGCTAGTGGATCATAAGGTATGATTGTGTTCAACTTTAGCAGATACTGATGAAAGCATTTCCAAAGTGGCTGTATTCATTTTTACTCCCATCAGTAGTATCTTAGAGCTCCAGTTGCTCCGTATTCTTGCCAGAACTAGGCATTGTCAGAATTTTAAATTTAGGCCTATAAGTCAGATATTCATGTATAAAAAAAATAACTGTAGCCTCTAGCTTACACAATTCACCAAAATTTATTACACATAGATTTTAGGCCTAAGAGTGCTTCAACAGCCTTTAGTGAGAAGGGATTTATGGTCCATGTCAGAGTAAGTTATGTCTCTTCTTGTAATTCAGTAAATTGTCTATCTATTTATCTAAATTTATATTCATATCTGTATAATCACTATTTATTTCTATCTATGTGTGAGCATGAATTAGTGTCATTTTTTTGCTTTTAGTTGGCCCCAAATTCCTTGTGGTTGCAGAACTGACCCTCTCAGCTCTTAAAGGTCACCTTCAGTTTCCTACCATGTGGCCCTATCCATGGGCAGTTCACATCAAAACAGCTTACTTCTTCAAGACCAACAGAAGAGTCTCTTTTTTCAGTCTGCTGAGACAGAATCATAAAAGGTAACATAACCATGGGAGTCACATCCCATTACCTTTACCATAAGACATAACTGAATCAAGGAAGTGCCATCCACCACCTTTGCCATATTCTTAGTCAGAAGAAAGTCACAGGTTCCACCTGCCCTCAAGGGGAGGGGATTATACGAGGACAGGATAGAGTGGAGTATGTCCACTCCAGAGCAATTATCACAATGTGTACACAACATGCCTGGAAGTAAGGGAGATAAGCAGCCAAGAAGGGCATTGCTCAAACTGTAAAATTAATATAAACCAAGGATGAATGATCAGGAAACTGAAGACAATCGATTTAGTAAAAAATTTATAAACTCACATCCAGTTTCTATACCTGAGTCAAGGTCTGACTCTAAACTTATTGATTGAAGAAGGAGGGACTCTGTAACACAATGATAAGTCACTTCCCAACAGGAATGAAAGGTATTTACTTGCAAAATCAAACTCTGGGGCAAGAGGAATACACAAACATTTTGAGGAATGTTAGATGTCAGGTCTGAGTTGACATTGATAATTAGAGACATAAAGCATCATCAGAGTCCTCATGTTAAAGTGAAGGCATTTGGAGACTAGATAATTAAAAGAATTTGGGCATAAATCTAGCTCACAGTAGTTGGTTCACTGAGTTCCCTGACTTACAAAGTTATTGTTTCCTTAGTCCCAGGATATGTCATTGGAATGGAGATACTTGGTAGTTAATGGTTCATTAGATCACAGAATAAGAGCTTTCCAGTAGGAAGGCCAGGTGCAAATTTCTAAAACTTCTTTCCCATTTCCCCATCCCCACACTTGTGAAATATATTAAGACAAAAAAGCAACATTGCATCCCAGGGAGAATAGCAGAAGACCTAGAAGATGCAGAGGCCATGGGCCCATCATATGTTCATTTACCTTACTATTTTGACCCGCTAAACAACCCAGATAGATCCTGGACAATGGAAATAGACTACTGCAAACTCAACCAACTAGTGGTGCTAATTGCAGTTACTATTGCTGAAGAGGTACCTTTGTTAGAGTAGATCAACTTCAAATACATGGTATTCAGTCATTGATTTGTCTAATTTATCCTTTACTTCCTTGTCTTTGTAAGAAAGAAGCATCAAAAGCAGTTTGTATTCATGTGGGATAAATGTTTATACTGCCCCATCACTAGGTTAATTTTCACACCCTCCGTCATGATATTGCCTGGAGAGACCTGGACAGTTTGGACATCTATACAAAATCACTTTGGTCCATTATATTGATGACATATTAATTGGACCAGATGAGCAAAAAGTGGCAAGATAAGTACATTGGAAACCTAGTTAAGACACATGCTCCAGAGAGTAGGAGAAAAAAATTACGAAGGTTCAAGTACTTGCCACGCCAGTTACTTTTTAGAGGTTCATTGGTTTGAATATACTATATGCACACTTGGGAATATTGCTCTACCTGCTCTGAGTGGGTACCAGAGCAGGTAAAGTCAGCGCAGCAGGTCCAGATGCAGCAGACCCTGTGGTGCAGAGGCCCCTGTGGTAGGGTAGCTGTGAAGTTAATGACAATGGGAGGATCACAGTTCCAGAACTTGTGGTTTCACAAGTCCACAGATAAAAAGGAACTGGACTCCTGGAGCTGTGCTGAAGGAACCACACTCAAAAAGGCTCATACACATTTGAACATGATTTAAATGAGGTGGTGGTGGACTTTGATCTGACGCTGCAATGGACTGAGTTTTACAGGGGCCTGAGACATGGTGAGTGTATTTTTCACATGAAAGGGATGAGAATCACTGGGGGCTGGGGGAACACATGGTAGGCTGCTTATAACGTGGCTCCCTGTCATTTCCACCTTCTGGTACTCTTTCCCTTGAGTAATCCCTTCCCCTGGAGTATGAGCTGGATCCAAATACTTTTTTTTAACTTTACTTTTTATTTATTTATATATTTTTTAACAGGGATACTGGAGATTAAGCCCAGGACCTCGAGCATGCTGAGCACACGCTCTACCACTGACCTATACACTCCCCACCTCTTTTAGAGAACAGGATATAGCAAAAGTGATGGGACATCACTTCTCAGATTAGGTTAAAGGCTATAACTTCTTCTGGTTTGTACCATCTCTTTCTCTGGCTCTTAATGCCCGCTTGTTATGATAAGTAAGTTGACATATCATCAGATGCCTTAGTAAGAAGCCCATGTGGAAAGGAACTGAGGGCAGCCTTCAACCATCCACCAGCAAGGACTGAGGCCAAGGAAAAGATGAAGAGGGCCGGTGATCATACAGGTGAGCTGGAGACAAATCCAAGTGATCCTTGGAATGACTGCAACCCAGGTGACACCGTGACTGTAGCCTGGGAGAAGTCCTAAAGCAGAGGACAGAGATAAGCAGTGCCCAGATTTCTGACTCACAGGAACTGGGAGACAATAAATGTTGTTTAAAGCCACTAAATTTTGGAGTAATTTGTTATAATGCAAGAGATAATTAATTCAATAGCATATCATTGTACAGCTCGAGGGTCATCTAATCAAGACCCTCCCCCATTTTACAGCAGAGGAAAATGAACCCCAGTGTAATTAAGTACGTTCTTTTAATATATCTTTTTTAAGATAAAAAAGGTTTTCATCACATTGAGATTTGTTTTATTTTCCTATAAAATAGCACCGAATCTTTCAAGATGTTTAAATAAATGAATTCCTGAATCACATAATCATAGAGTTGGAAGGGAATTCAGAGATCAGCTAGTGGTCGCCACTCACTTTATAAAGGAGGAAACTAAAAATCTACTTTGAAAGAGTCCCTTTTGTAATTGCCTTCTAAAGTGGTTTATGAGCTCCGTGAGAAAACTCAGCTCATAACTTGAGCTCCCCTTATTTTTGAAACCCCAAACACTATAACCCAATTTAACCAACTGCTTTATTCACCGGTCTTGACTTTTGGCAAGCTTTAAAAAAATCAAATCCCCTGTCAAAAGATGAAGATTTGCCACTATTGAGGATAGTCAAAGAAATTAGCTTCAGGCTCTGAAAGCAATTTCAAGAGGAGTTCTAAAACTGTTTTAAGCAATGGCCGTACCGCTGGAATAAATGTATATCCTGTCAGGGCAGCTACTTTGACTGGGATATGGTAATTTGGATCTGTAATTTCTGCTTTGTTTCTTGAAAAGTAGAAACACTGTATATCAACTGTGCAGAAAGTAACAGCCATTCATTCCACAACAGTGAGACAATAAAAATTTAAATAAAAGGTTTCAAACAGTGCTTCAGTCTTTGCTCAACAATCCACACCTATGATCCTGAATATGACCTTTTTGCATTTTGTAGCTATTTGGGTTTACGATACTCTTTCCGTGCGTTCTGTCATTAACTATTGATTTCTCTAACATTTTCCTTCAATATTATTTCGAATAGCGGGACTAGAATTGTCATTATGTGAACTATCAACCCTCAGTCCCTATCCTTTCATCTTTCCATACATCTTAATTGATGTTTAAAATGTAACCATTACAATTTTACAGCATAGATACTGAATTATAGATACATTTTCATGTTGCTTGTTCACTTTGTTGAATTGTTCGTGGCTACCTGGATCACCAATATTGAGAAAGATTCTGTGGCCTTATCTGGCCTCAGTGGGAAAGAATTCCATATTTTGTGAAGCCTGCCATGATCAAAGAGGAAAAGTAACCACATATATATTGATGACCTTCTTTGAATTACTGCTTTGATTCCTATTGCAATGAAGATATCTCTAGGGTAGATAATGCTTTAATAGACTGTCAGCCAGTTATACCTTAAAAGGAATAAAAGGTTTGCATTGTGTGGAAGTAGGGAGCACATACAGCTGGTATGCATTGGGAATATGGATGTCACTATGAGGGAAAATGAGACAGAATTGTTGCAAAGATCGTCTAGACTGCCATACTTCACGGTTTTATACTGGTTCAGTCTGAATTGCTTTAAGTATGTCTTCAATTTGGTAAAATTGCCTCTGTTCACCATTCAGGAATAGTGCAGAAACCTGGAAAATTCATATTTTCACTTATGTTTCAAGGACATTGATTTAATCTCAGCTTCTCTGTACTAAGACAGGTTGATTTCCCAAGGTATCATTTGCCTGGAAAGAGGGCAGAATTTATCATGGTCATAGCACATGCTGGAAAAGCCCCTTGGCGGAGGTATTTTGTGACATTCCTGGATGTTGAATCAGGAAGCGATCTGTCCCATTCACCTCGATGATCAATGGCCAGTGTTTGGATGTGACTACCCTTTCACCTGGGCTGGGGTTCAGCGACTGTGAATTGGTAACTCAGAACCCCTTCTCTTGCCTGCAGTAATAACTAGACACAGGAGGGAAGTCATCAGGAAAGTTCGAGAACAACTCACGCAGGCACACTTTGACCCTAACAACCTGAATCAGTTCCAGCTTTGCCTGATGTTACCCTGGAGCTTTTCTCCCCGCCACGTTCCTCCTTCCTCCCTCTCACTGGTCTATGTATCTCTCTCCAAATCTCCCATTGACGTCCTTTTCTTTTTCTTATTTTTCTACCTCCCTTTGCTGTAGTCATTCAGAACTAAATAGAGTGCCAACCTCTTACCAATCCATAGTGTATTACTGTGACCTGAATCCCATTTTCTCAGTTACCATTAATATGGTAGTTCATTCCTTACAGCTTCCTGACATAAGCTCGGACTGGTTCACACTAAATTTTCACTCTATCCCAGAAATCTAACTTGGTCCGGACTCCAGTTCACCTTTATGCTAACTCGATGTCTCTCTAAGAGAATTAGCCTACTCAGCATTATCTAATTTTTTCTTAAAGTTTGAGGTAATATTTAAAAATTTGGGAGAAACTGTATTAATTATAGACAAATTTGTTAAAAAAAGTTTTTTTAATTCTAATGTCCTTCCAGCTGGAAGAAACAGGATACTTTGTTGCAGAATGGCTGAAGTTTATTTTTTCTTTTAGTTTACTAAGAAAAAAGTGGAAAACATCAAAGTATTCAGATTTTCTGAAGTCAAGGCTTTGCTTTGGTGGGTTGGGAACTTTTCTGAACCCTTTCTATGAGAAGTAATTGGATGTGTGCATAAAATGAATTACAATTCAAACCAGTCACCACAAGCATACCAATTGGCTCCCCTGAAAATACAGCAAATTCATTACTCATGAATTCTCAAAAATCAGTCTGGCAAAGTGAGAGAGAAAAAAATGATTACAATTCTCATATCACTGATGATTTAATATATAAATTAGTTTGTATAATTGGGTATTTACCAGTGACACAACTCAATTATGCTTTCTTTAATAGATTGGAGATCTCACACCACTAAATGCTACCTCTCTGCACCACGACCCCGCCCTGCCTCTGCCAGTGAGAAACAGCACAGACCACCACCGTGTGCCTTAAAAATCCCTTCTACCGAAAGGGCTCACTCTTCATTTTATATAACAATCTTGTCTCCAGTGTCTGATACGGATCTCAGATACAAGATATGCTATGAATTATCTGGGTGGGGAATGGAAAAGAAAAGCATATTGTAAGCAGTTTATTCCTGTAGCACTGAAAGAGAATCTTCATCCCCTTATTAGAAGGAATGAAGCTGGGTACAGAGAAGAAAATTGGTACCCATGCATATCTGTGCTCCCAGAGGTAGAGTCTTAATGAATTTACCTGAGGGCTACATAGCACCTTTGGAAACTACCTTGTTAGCCAGCTGTTTGTTTCTGGCTAGTCTCAATTAATGTGCATCTTAAAATAATAGCATGGTCAGAAAAAGCTTTCAAAAACCTCCAAAACGGCATCTCTGTCTCTCAAAACAGAACATCATTGACCAAAAGGATGCTTTAGAGTGAATGACAAGTAACATCCTGAAAGGGCAGGCAGGGTAAGGCAGATAGAAAGCCGGGTCCCTTTGAACAAGTCTCTAACTGCCTAGGTAATCACATTTCTTACAGGGCATCTTTGGAGGAGATCATCAAGAGGACATGACCACCAGGTGACCCAAGAACTGGACCTGGGTAATCAGAGGCTCCTCCCCTCCTCTCCTATGCTTGGAATGTAGTTTCCCCCATTGTTCCCACAGTGGGAGGCATTTTCAAGGATGTAGCTTTGAGAGAGCAATGTGATGTTGAGGCCATCTGGATGGTACAAGTGACAGAACCCAGTTAAGGCCTCTCTATATATTTTTAAGATTGGTGGATGGGTCCAGAAATCTATGCATCTTGCGGCTGCCCAAGACAAGCCTGGTGAGTAAGTTCCTTTGCTTATCAGTCCTTCCACCTACCAGCCAGGAGTGGTCTGCCTCTGTCTTCAGTCTCCCCGACCTTCAAGTCTGGGGATGGTTTTAGATTACACACGGGAAGCTCCCACGGAAATCTGTGAGCCAACGGGCATATAAATATCTCTTTTCATTATATTAACCAAAGAAGAAAACATAAAAGGTGCAACTTGAGGGCAAATGTCAGTAACAAGAGGGAAAGCCTGCAGAGAGAATCAGAAACAGCACTGGAGTGTACAGATTATAGGAAAAAATAAAATAAAAGCAAGCTTGAGTCACAGAAGTAAAAGCATTGAGGCAATTAATGGCATAAACATATTTTTAAAAAGGAAGAAAAACTGAAAAGTGAAAAAAAAAAACTTGAAGGATTGGCACTAAAGGTAACAAAAGTCTAGTAAAAAGGGTTGTATCTAGACACTGAGGTAGCTGCAGTGGCATATCCTATCTAACCACAACAGGAATTCAAATACAGACAGAACTTCCTGAATTCTAAAATTTTTCCATCTCACTCTGGAGATGACAGACAGCTCAAGCGGTAGAATGATTTAGGACGTTGTGGAGAAGTAAAGAGAAAAGCTGATTTAGAAGACAGAAAAAAAAGTCTTAAAAGAGATCCATGTGATTGAAGTCTGAAAATGTTGGCACTAACACAGAGCAAGATTTTCCCTTAAGGGAGCAGACGAGGCTAACAGATTCTTCGCTATTCTCACACAAGGAATCGCTTTCCCGAAATTCGTGCTGAATATTTGCCCCAAGGGGGCATGAGTAACATTTGTAACTTTCATTGTAAAGGGTCTTTGTTAGAAACTCTCTTTTCTTACTATTTACAGGCATGTCTCATAGATGAGGAAAAAATGTGTACCTTTTCAGTCCCCAACAAGATAAAAGGAAATTGCAGTTGGATTTTACTAAACCTACGTATTCTGCGTGGAGGAAAGTAGGGGAAAAAGGGCCAGAATCCACTGTGTGCTGGAATGATCTCCGGGAATCGTGTGTAGGGGGTTAGACGGAGCATCTAAGTAGAGGCAGATTTATTGTGAGGTCAGTGGAGATCGACCCGTAGGGCCCCTCACTTGTATGGACCTTAAATGGAAATTAATGCTTCGGGTACGATTTGATTTTTTCACTATTGTTTTAATTTTCTTTTTTTTTGATGTCAGAATAATTCTTATTAACAGTATTATTTTTTATTCCTTCTGTTTCATACTTTACTACTTTTCACCTGAATTTTTTCAGGCCTTTAATGTATAATTTATGTATGACAAAGGCAGTGTCATTTATATAGTCCAAGTTAATGTCAATAATGTCTCATTTGTTTCATTGAAATATCTCTAAAAGGATCATAGAACGGGCCTCTGAACAGCCACAGCTAGGCCGTTTCTCGTTCTCACAGCTGTTTCCACGTGTGGACGTTAGTAAGTCCTGATGCCACCCGTCAGTACCTCTGGGGGCCCAGTGACCGCAACTCCCTGACTCATGTTTCCTGGTTTTACCACCTGAGAGGGATTGAGGGATTGCCCCCCTCACCTTGGTTTTAATTTTAAAAAAGATCTCAGTTAAGTGTAGTGTGCACTATGTAGAGCATTTTGGACATGTTTGTTTTGGTAATTTGTGTTCTTTTTCTTAAGGGGGGTCCTCAAATTGTCAAACCTTCAGGACCACAAAGCCCACACCAGCTTCCGGCTGGTCAGGCCTCCTGAAGCATTCAGCAGCCCTGGGTTGGGGAATCAGAGCAGTTCAAACACTCAAGCCCCTGGTGGCTGTCACTGTGGTATTGTCTGGATAAGTAATGACATCACAATTGACAGGAAATGCAGTTATGCTTCCAAGTTGACCCTCCCTTTCCACGTGGTTGAGACTCAAAGTACTGTCTAGACTAAAATAGGGAGTTTTCTCAAATACTGACACATCTTAGAACATTATGTCATCCCCATGTAAATAATTATTGCCAGGAGAGTCTGGGGGTGAAGGCAGAGTGGGTACAAAATCAATGCAGGATTTGTTAACTTATTATAGAATAAAAATAATTAAATTTTGTGTGAATTTTAAGTCTTAAATATCCTCTCCCATGAGATGCTCATCAAGTTATTTCCTGTTTTAAAAAAATCCCAATTTTAGCAGCCTTAATTTGGCACTGCAAATATAACAGAAATACCTAGAACAGGGACCAATGAGTCCCTGGTAAATACAATATTGCTTAACAAAGAATAAAAGGAGGCAGAGTTTCAGAATTAGCATCTCAGTAGTGAAAGCCTCTTTTCTAAATCTTTAAAACATTTGTAGAGAAAAGAATTGGCAAACACCCCATTCCTCACACTGCAGGGAGATGCCTAAAGTTTAGGAATCATATCTCAGAGTCTCTTCAAGAAAAAAAAATTGGAGTCAATATTAAAGGCTAATTTAATTAATTACTCAAGTAGACTCCCCCTTCCCCCCAGTATAGTAATGTTCTGAAAGCTACTTGACACAAGTACAGGGCCCAGGGAAAGGTAAAAGAGCTGTGTCTTCATAATTAAGAAAATTATTTTTTCAAAATTATTTTCATCTGGTGCTCATATTAGGTGGATAGAATGTTTTGTGTGGCATCCTCAATGTTCTAAGAAGTGGATATTTCACATATAAATCCAGATATCTGAATAGTGAGAAGAGTGAGAGAGACACACAGAGAGAGACAAAGGTGACAACTCTGTCTACATTCCTGTAAAACAGCAATATTGAGAGGTGTGTAACAGCTGTGCCCTTTGCAAAGGCATGAAAGCTCGTTCTACTTGGCCATAATCCCCATCTTTGCCCATTAATAGTACAAAATCTATTTCACTCATTTATATCATCTGCTTAAAGTCCAAATGCTTCAATTTGTGATTCTTGGATTCAAATGCCCTATTCTCCCCAAATTAATGACTTTTCTTGGATATGTGTTTCACCAAAATGTTCTTTAATTAGGAAGATCAGCTCAACTATAGCATGTACTGTACAATATTGGAAAAAAAAAAAAAACAACCCAACAAAGAGGCTCCTGCTTTACCATTACCAATGGCTCAGAACCATTTCCCCTCACCTGTTGTATGAGGCTTAGGTATCCACCTGCTTCACTGACATCTTGTCAACCCCTGGGGCTGCTATTCCATTTCAAGCATCAGATGTAGGGTGTTTATTTTAGGGGAAATGCATGAAACTGAGCAGAACCCAGCAAGGCCCTCCTGGGTACAAAAATCCCTCTGTGTCCCCCATTTCTTGTTTATAGGAAAAGGCTTTGGTCTGGTAGGCTTTCCAAAGAGCAGACTCAAGCAGCTGCTAATTAGGGAAGTGAAGAAATACAGAAACAAAGGAAAAGCAGTCAAGCCAGAAAAGTAATGATGGTTTAAACAACAGTTCAGCAATAAAACAGAGTCCTAGTTCCTCTAAGGATATGCTTAACAATCTGATGCTCATCTTGGAGTTTTTCTGCAGAAATTAAGACCTCCACCTTGTGGCGGATGGTGACTATGGGTTAACCACAAGCATGTAGATCCTAGACTGGTTGGAACCAGAAGGTTGATGATTAAAATTCCCAAAACATCATCCTGTTGCCTCACCACCAACCAATCAGAATAAAGTCCATGAGCTGCAACCCTCACCCCAAATGTTGCCTTTAAAAACCCTCCTGAAAAGTCATTGAAGAATTGAGCTGAGGATAAGCTGCCTGTTCTTGCTTGGTGCCCTGTAGTAAGTGCTGTACTTTCCCTCATTACAACTCAGTGTCAATAGATTGGCTTTGCTGTATGGCAGGAGAGGGGATCCAAGTTCAGTTCTGAGTGTTCTGTGGAGGTGGGTAAAAATTCAGGCCGATGACTACCAGATAAATACGTTTGAGGGAGGGGATGTTACCTGAGGACATGGGAGCTAAAAGAGTTGTGGAGAAGCCCACAAGGGGAAATTCTTTGTAAAATCCAGTTCTTAGTTGTTTTCCCTTTTCATTCTCAAGCATAACCTTTGTCATCTACATTATACTTCTCTTCTGAAACTGCCCTAGTCTTTTAGCAAAGGAGTTTGCATTTGACTAAACATCTAGTGTAGTAGTCTTTAAGAGACTGAAGTGATGGGTTAATAAAAGGAAAGGAGGCTTTCTCATTCCATGAATTTCTGGACCAGGGAAGAGTGGCGGTTCTGGTTAACTGTTGCTGGGTAACAAGCACCACCAAAACTTGAGCTGCAAAATAGCAACCATATTATTATGCTCATAAATCTGTGAATTGGGCAGGACCTCGCAGGGGTTCTCACATGGCTCTGTCTTCATGCAGTCTTGGGGCCACTCCACATGGTCTTTTTACATAGTGTCTGCAGCCCTGAGGCCACTTGGGGAGGTCAGAGTTTTTACATACCAGCGGAGAACTCTAAGAGTGAGTGCAACATTTCCTGTATCCTCACCTTAGGAATTTAAAAGTCACTTCTGCAACATTCCATCGCTGAAATCAATCTCTAAGACCAGCGAGGATTTAAGAAGAGAGGAATTAGACTATGCCTCTCCATAGGAGAAGCAGCAAAGAGTCTGTGGATATATTTAAACCACCACTGTGGCCGTGTAAGCTTCTAGGGTACATGGTGACCCAGATTTCAGGCAGTCATTAGCACTACAGACGGGGACTCCATGGCAGAGCTGGGAACTAAGGGGCCTGATTCAGATCAGTGCTGAGCTCTGCAGGGGGACCCATTCAGCTGGGTCAGGAGGATCAGACCTTTGGATTGCGCCTAAAAAAAGACAGAATACTGACATTGGAAAGGGGAATGGAAAGAGGTGGAATCATTTTTGTGAGATTGTTGAATAGAAAGCAGTGAACCAGTTGAAATAATGTCAATATCTCATTTATTTTGTTGACACTTAACTGGTTATCTCAAACACATGCCACAGCACTGAAGAAAACTGAAAAGATTTCAGACCAGCCAAAATAATAGAAAGTCTAGATATTAATGTTTATTTTCTTCCTCATAAGAGGGCCATTCCTGGCTTGACCCAAGAGTTTCCTCTCTCTTACTTTACATGCAGTTAGGATAAATGCAGTTTGTGGTATTTTGGCTGATAGTAAATTTTAAGTGGCTTAGTAGGTTGGTGGGGACAGGGGTGGGAGTCACTGCTAGAAGGAAGTTCACCGGCAGCAATAAGAAATAACTCAGTTGTTAAGCCTGAATGGCTTCCAAACCCTAGCATCTTTCTCCCATTTTCCATGTTCCAGTCTTCACCATATGAAACCCTGGGGCCAAATGTACAGACTCATCTTCGTGTCCAGTTCCCAAGGTCAATAGAAACTTAACATTGGAAAAACCCCTTTCTGCGGCTCAGCACTGGGTTACCTTTGGTGTGGATCTGAAGTTGTGTCCCTGCTCTAGTGAAGTTCTAGTGGCCCTCTCATTCCTGAGCACCTCAATCCTCCTAACGCCTCTAACGGGGCTTCAGTCCAGGTCCTTGTGTTCAGGGTGTTATGTTGACACCTCATGTTCAGATCCCTTCTGGACTGGGGTTCTGCCCTCCTAGGGGATATCCCAGCCCATGAATCCTTGTTTCATTAGTAGGGCTGTTTTATCCTGTGACAGACATTTACAATGCCCGTTCCCAACTGCCGAACTACTAAGTGTCCCTAATCCAAGCCTCAAAGTCAGGCTGTCCTCATGTTAGGAGGTCCTGATCTTTCATTGCAAAACTCTATTGCTGACTGTCCAGGACACAGCTGAAGAATTGAGGGGGTGACCAAATCTGACCCGACGTTTGCCTCTCGGGCTGAACCCCTGTTGCAGGCACTGTCCACTGTCTGAGTGTACTTACTGCCCTCTAGTGGCAGGTCCAGTGCTAGATGATGTAGGTGTTATTTCTCTCCCCCTCCTGCCTCATCTGCTCTAAAGGGCTGGCCAATAGTCTCGCTCCCTTGATACCCTAGATACGACCTCAGCATCCCCAAATTAAAGGGGCAGAAAGAAAATGTACATCCATAAAACAAATACAAAGTCAAAAGAAAGACTGTGGGATTATTTTGCAAACAAACAAACACCTCAAGAATAACACTAACGTTAACTTACATTTACTGGGCGCGTCTCCAAGCCAGGCTCTCCTCAACCTTTACATGTGTGAATTCGTTTCAGCCTCACAACAACTAGGAGAAGCTGTGCTATTATTATTCTCATTTTGTGGATGAGAACACTAAGGCCCTAGTGTGCAAGGTTGTATGGCTGAGTAAGGGGAGCGGGGCTAAGTTTCAAGGCTGGGGATCTTGCCCCAGAATCCTCACTCATACTCATTTTTCTAAGGCCTGGAAAGATGTCAGTGTGTTCTGGCCCAGTATGATGACCCAGGCCCACAATGATGGTCCTGAGTCATAAAAAACATTCAGATCTGTTCTAGAAGGCAGAAAATTGTATAAGATACTTTAAATAATTATCTCAAAATTGATTTAAAATAACAGCCCTTTGGTGGGTAGGGTATAGCTTAGCGGTAGAGCACAAACTTAGTAAGCACGAGGTCCTGGGTTCAATCCCCAGCAACTCCATTAAAAAAAAAAATGGATAGCCCTTCAAGGGGTCAGCTTCTATTTGGAAAATGAATTTATGAATTATTGCTATCTTATTGCCATTCATTTTCTCATCAGGTTTATTTAGTACTTGAGACATACCACATCTTTAATGTAGACTGAATCTTTACAGGGCATAGGTATATACACTAATACATTTCTGGAGTTACACCAGAAACACTCTTATTTACGGTGTAACATACTTTGATACCACACAATTTCTGGATTATACAACTCTTTTCAGAGTTACTATCAAAAATAACCAAAACTGGTACACTGGAATCACATAAGAGAGAATATGCCCCAAACTGAAAATAATTGGTTAACTCCATCCCCCTCCCCAACACTGTAACACACTGAAGAACTTAGATACTTTAAATTTTATTTTTCTAAATGTTTGACCAGGTGGCCAAAAGAAAATGTTGTTCCCTACATTATATTTCTTAAAAAATGAATTCCAATTACCTCACAATTAAGGCACAGTTAGTTTGTTACAGGTCATGATTTAATTGCATCAGGCTGGATTTTATTGCCAAATTATCTTGTTAGCATCCAGAGCCTGTAGGCCGCTGAAAGTCTAACTAAACGAAACATTCTGTCATAAATCTTTTCTGGGAAAAGATGGATAGGGGTATTAAAAACACATAAAAATGAAAAAAGAAACCATCCAGGACATTAAATGTTTCTTAAGAAGTGTCCAACATTGGTATTGGTTAAAAGGCAAGGCATCACATGAGAATTACGGTGAGACCTTTTAACAAATACTTGGGCTTAACCCCAGAATGATTAAATCAGGAACTTAGGGAGCAGGCCTTGAACATTGTTGCATTTAAAATTTCCCCAGTCAGTTCTAACATACAGCAAGCTTGAGAACACTGATCAAGGCCAGGGGTTGGTGAATTGTGGCTGTTGGCCTGGCCATTTTGTAAATAAAGTTTTATTGGAACCCATTCACACACATATTGTCTATGGCTGCTGCTTTGGGGCGGCAGGGGCAGAGTTGAGTAGTTGTGAGGGAGATGCTGTGGCCCTAGAAGCCTAAAATATTTACTCTGTGGCTCCTTAAGAAAAGGCATTTCAACCCCTGCTGTATGCTAATTAACATCACTGTATTTGAGTAGTGTTATTTAGGTGTGTTAAATTTGCTCAAAAGAAGGGAGGAGGGTTTAGAAGTACAGTATGTGTTATCCTCCTTTCATTATCCTTCCAGGAAGTTACATGCAACATTTCTGCTTACATCCCACTGGTTAGAACTTGGTCACGTGGCCCTACCAAGCAGCAAGAGGGCCTGGGAAATGTAGTCCTTATTACGATAGTATCGCCCAGTTAAAATTCAAGTGTTCTATTACTAAAGGAAAAGAACACGGATGTTGGGTGACTAAAAGAAACCTCTTCCACATCAGTCTGTTTTCACACTGAAAGACTATACTCAAATCCTGTAACACAACAGGAAGAAATACTCTTTGGATCAGAAAACAAACAAAGACAGATGGATAATCCATTTGCCTTCATCTCATGTTAAAACATTTGAACCTTCAGCTTTTGCATATGATATGCTCACTGACTTAGTCTCTAAAGGAGAACAGAAAATATTTTTCAATTAGAAATCTCTCTATAATCATAGGACTTGTGTTTGATTCAGATACCCAAAACTAATGGAACAGACTCTCCTAACATTTGCTGCCATATTTGATGGCTGGGGTGAGAATTTGTGTCCAAGCTAAATAGTTGAAAGTGAAAGGGATGCTATTAAAAGCTGTACTTGGACAACAGGGATATGCTGGAAAATTGATCAATAGTCACCTTAATTTTGATTTACACTTTGGGTAAGCATTTTCTAATTTAGGATAAAGAGAAAGGAAAGAAGGGAAAAAACCTCAGTGTGGAGTCTGATCTAATGTTGACCAATCATTGAGCCAGATGGATTATCATTACTTTAGGGAAAAGTCATAAATAATATTATCCTCACACTGATATAAATAAAATGTTGTTATTTTAAATTTCAAGAGACTGTATTTTATTTTATCATTTAAAAATTGTGGTAAATCTTTAAGTTAACCTAAAATTTGTGGTCTTTGTGGGAGTCAAACCAACAGGTAGTTCACATATGACAAAAGCTTGGGAAACATTGACTAAAAGATAGAATTACTTGGAGGGCATACAGACTTTTAATCACAATATAGCATAGGTAACAAAAGGCATGTCGACAGGTCTTGGCAATTCTTTTAATATCTTAAAATCTATTCCCTTCTATCAATCCTTTTCACTACATCTCTATTGCCATTATTCTAATTTGATTCCTTGTCTCCGATGCATTTGTCCCCCAAATCCATGCATCACCCTGTTCCCAGGGCAAGTTTCTAACTTGCAAATCTGCTCATGTCAATTTCCTTCTAAAGTCTTTCCAGGATTCCCCATGCTCCCCATTGCCCTTCAGGGTCAAGTCTAGACAGGGCTATATAATTTGTGGGACCCATTACAAAATGAAAATGTAGGGTCTCTGGTTCAAAAAGCAGGGAAAATAGTGCCATTCAAGGTAATGGAATATAAACATTTTCCCCTTCTTCTGTGCTGTGTCTTTCAACTTGTCACAGTATTTTTATGTGCTATTTAATGTCATTCTAAATAAAGATAAATTA
This sequence comes from Camelus dromedarius, assembly GCF_036321535.1. Taxonomy (NCBI): domain Eukaryota; kingdom Metazoa; phylum Chordata; class Mammalia; order Artiodactyla; family Camelidae; genus Camelus; species Camelus dromedarius. Next base: position 61,127,602 of record NC_087439.1, on the reverse strand, counting down.
AAATCTTAAATTATTAAAATAAATTTTTCTGTTCATGCTTATATAGTGGAATGCCAATTTTAAATGTAAAAATAAGTGTTAATTCAAATGTAGAATTACCAGAATCACACAATTTCTGTTTTACAGCCTGTATGTGCACATGTATAATTGCTGCATGAAACCAGCTCAACTGGTTGTGTTTTGCTTCTTGACCCCTTTACTCTCTCGCCTTCAGTCTTGGCAAAACATCCCTCCAGCCTGCCTCACCACACCCGCCTCATCGCACTTGTTACACAGGCTCTGAATATTAATCTGGTTCATTTCTCCTTGCAACTAACCTATGAGTTCTACGAAGTCAAATAAATATGTTTTTCACCTTTGTTTCTCTAGTGTTTAGCAAATTATAGCTATTCAGTACCTGTTTATGGCTGAATAGGTAAATGACTAAAAAATTAATTAATGATGACTCCCATTTCTCAATTTCCAATTCCTAGATTCAACAGACAGAATTCCCAATTATGTTTTTCAAAGATTCCCAAGGATAGAAATTCTACAGCCATCTTCTGTAAATATATTTCTTATACTTTACCAACTTGATAGTTTTTTCTTACTGTCAAATGGTAAGTTTTTCTGTCTGCTCACTACTCTTTCAGGGACACTGAGCAGGACTTGTTTTGGTCATGTGCAGGGCAAAGATTCAGACAGACTAGGGGCAAGCCTATCTCTAGTCACTTTCCTAGAATCTTCTGGTGAGCTACTTAGTTTTGGATTAGCTAACTTCCTTGAAGAGTTAGGGCAAGGACTATGTCAGAGCATGAACACATGGTAACTTTCAAGAAAAGTCATTCTGCTCCCTTCTCCGTACCAGCCATTTAAATACAAGCACCCCTCACTCTTAGAAAGTTCACTTTACACAACTTTGCTTTTACAAAGGACCTATATTGGTACCTGTTTTTGCTAACAAAAAGAAATTCAAAAAGGGTTTTCATTTTACGAAAAAAAGGCAAAAAGCGAAAATAGCATTCACTATTACAGAGGCAGTGCACACCCTGAGTAGGAGAGAGGTACCACCAAGCTCCTGCCCCGGGAACTAGACTCAGCATCAAGCCATCAAGCTACTAGAGCCATGAACTGTGTCTGTGAGCATCTGGGCTGGATCTCAGTTTACAGTGGTCCTGCCTTATCTGCGGGGGATGTGTTCCAAGATCCCCAGTGGGTTCCTGAAACCATGGATGGTACCAAACCAGAAAGATACTGTTTTTTTCCTATACATACATACCCATAATAAAGACCAATTTATAAATTAAGCAACATAAGAGATTAACAACAACAGCTACACAGAGGCACCCCAATGTTCATAAAAGCACTATTCTCAATAGCCAAGACAAGGAAACAACCTACATGTCCATCAACAGATGACTGGGTAAAGAAGCTGTGGTATAATTATACAATGGAATACTACTCAGCCACTAAAAAGAATAAAATAATGCCATTTGCAGCAACATGGATGGACCTGGAGAATGTCATTCTAAGTGAAGTAAGCAGAAAGAGAAAGAAAAATACCATATAATATCACTCGTGTGGAATCTAAAAAAAAAAAAAAGACAAATGAACTTATTTACAAAAGAGAAACAGACTCACAGACATAGAAAATAAATTTATGGTTACTGGGGGGGAAGGGAGTGGGTAGGGATAAATTGGGAGTTCAAGATTTGCTGATATTAATATATATAAAATAGATAAACAAGTTTATACTATATAGCACAGGGAACCATATTCAGTATCTTGTAGTGACCTATGGTGAAGAATAGAATGAATGTACATATGTTCCTATGTGACTGAAGTATTGTGCTGTACACCAGAAACTGACACAACATTGTAAACTGACTGTACTTCAATAAAAATATATTAAAATAATAACAGCTAATGATAAATAGAACTGAAAGATATTCCATAAATTAAAAAATGTGAATGTGGTCTCTCTTTCAAAGTATCTTATTGTACAGATGTAATGCCTTTTCCCTCCTAACTAAGCACTGATCATGCACTGTGGCTGCAAATTTTGCAGCTTGAGGTGCAACAGCAAAACTAGCACAAATTTATTTTTGCTTCTCCCCAATTTCACTTATAGTAGATTCATTCTTACCAAAGATCTTAGTAACCTCAGCATGTTTTTTGTTTCTTTCCTTATTAAATCGAGAACTTTCACCTTTTCATTTAAAGGAAGCACTTTGCAGCTTCTCTGTGACATAGCAGAATTGTCAGCATCACTACTCTTATGCTTTGGGGCCATTATTAAGTAAAATAAAGGTGGCTTGAACACAAGCACCGTGATACCACGACAGTCGATCTGATAAGCCTGATGCCTACTATGTAAGTGACTAACAGACGGGGTTTGCTGGACAAAGGAGTGGTTCACATCCTAGTCCTGGGTGGGATGGAGCAGGACAACACGAAATTTCCTCATGCTACTCAGACCAGCGTAAAATGTAAAAGTTATGAATTATTTCTGGAATTCTGCACTTAATTATTTTCAGACTGATGTTGTCCAGGGTAACAAACCTCAAAAAGCAAAACTGCCTAGAAGTGGGGAATTTCTGTATTTTGTGCATCCATTAGCAAAATGTATCCTTAGAGTTTCATAGGAACGCTCTACTTTTGGATAGCGGGGAAACCTGTATCTTCTACACATTCAGTACAGCAGTTGTCTTATCTCTGAGATAAGTAACTTTATATCATTGTATCTTAAGAGAAGGCCACTCATGGTCTAAGAAAATTTGAACTATGTTAAAATTTGTATGTATATGTGATTCTCGTTATGTGGTTTAATACATCCCCCCAATACATGTAAGTTATACACTTAAATTTATTGAATTTTATTTTATGTACATTATACCTCAAAATACCTAATATAAAGAATAACAAAGATATGCTAATGTCATGTCTGTTTCACCTCTAGTATCTATGTTTCTCTTGATTCAGTCTCCCATAACTCTCCTCTTTCCTGGATCCTTTCATGGTGTTCTCTGAAATTCATACTCTGTGAGTTTGCTAGGTAAGTCTACCATAACCAAATACCACAGAGTGGGTGGTTTAAACAAGAAAAATGTATTTTCTCTTAGCTCTGGAAGCTGTATGTGCAAGATTAAATTGTTGAAAGGTTCGGTTTATCCTCTCTCCTTGGCTTGCAGACGTCTGCCTTCTCACTGTCCTCACATGGCCTTTTCTGTTTCGGCATCCCTGGTGTCTCTCTTCTTCTAAGAACCGCAGTCATACTGAATTCAGGCCCCATCTTATTGTCCTCAGTGTAATTTAATCACTCTCTGAAGGCGCTATCTCCAAACACAGTCACAGGGACTAGAGTGCACCCATATGACCTCATTTAAACTTATTACCTCCTTACAGACCCTATCTCCAAGTACCTTTCCATTCTCAGCTACTGGGAGCTGGGATTTCAACATATACGTTTTGGGGGTTACACATAACATAGCCCGGAACACTCTCCTATTAACAGAATCCTCTAGTTAAATTCTTGTTTTAACTAGAATGGACTCACTCCAGCAAAATACTTAGCATATGCTTTTTTTCCCAACTGGGAAATATTTTTCATCTTATTTTTATTTTGCTAACTCTTATTTATCCTTTAGGTCTTAATCTAAACATCCCAAATATCACTTCCTTAGGGAGGCCACTGCTTAACCCTCGGGTTAGGTCCCCTGTTTCATGTTCGCGACAGCACCCTGTGATTCCTTTATTATGTGAAGGGTTTTTTTTGGTCAGCTTTACTGATGCATAATTCATATGCAACAGAGCTCATCAATTTTCAGTGTACAGTTTGAGTTCTGAGAAAATTATACAAAGGCATATCCACCACCACAATCATGAAATAAAACATTTTTATTACCCTGAAAAGGTCCTTTAGGCCCATTTGCAATTAATTCCCTCTACCCTCAAACAATCACTGGTCTGTTTTCTGTCGTTACTGGTTTCCCTTTTCTGGTGTTTCATATAAATGGAATCATACAGCATGCAGTATTTCCTGACTGCCTCCTTTCACTTATCACAGTGCTTTTGAGCTTCACAGACAGAAAGCACGTCAGTAGCCCATTCCTTTTTTATTGATGAGTAGAATTCCACTGTATGGATATACCACAATTGGTTTAATCCATTCAAGAATTGATAAACATTCTATATATTTTTTTCCCCCAGTTTTTGACTATTATAAATTACCAAATTGAGTTGTTTCCAGCTTTTGGCTCTTATAAATAGGTACTATGCACATTCATATACAAGACTTTGTGTTGACATATTTTCATTTTCTTGGGTAATTATCTAGGAATGGAATGCCTGGGTCATATGGTAAGTATATATTTAACTTTTTAAATAAACTGCCAAATGGTTTCTGAAAGTGTTGTACAATTTCACAGTTTCATTTGAGGTGTTTAAGTGTTAACATTTGTTTCATGTCCTTACCAAAACTTAGCATTTTCAGTTACTAACTTTAGCCATTCAAGGGGGTATTTTAGTAGTATTCACTGTGATTTTAATTTGCTTTTTCTTGATGACTAATGCTATTGAGTTTAATTCTTTCTTAATACCTTTAAGTACTTGGAAAATGTCTCTCTTCCCTCCCTGCTAGACTACAAATCTCATGACGGAAGAAATGGTACATTTCTTTTGTCTTTTTATTTCGGGACATCTATGCTCCTTATTCTTTAAAAATGTTTTAATAAAATATTTCAAAGCTGAGAAAAATTGTGAGTAACAAACCATCGTGTATTCACCACCCACCACCCCTGTATGAATCATCAAACCAAGACCTTTCTGTTTAATCTTTTAACCTCCCAAATTACCCTCCCACCACACACACACACTCATTTATTTTAAAACAAATCTAAGACTGTATCTTTCTTGTTCACAGATGTATCTCTAGTGTTTAGAACAATGCCCCAAATGGAAGGCATTCAATATTTATTTGAATGACTTGATGCTATTATTTTGTATTTAACGTATTTTATCTTATGTTCTTACCTCAAAGACAGACCATTACTTTGAGTCATACTGATGAATGGGTTGAGCTTTTTTGGTAAATCTGAACAGAAATATCATAAGCCTCTTCCAAAAACAGCACCCATTCTCTTACTGTCAGATGGATGGTTGAAGCTCAGAAATATCAAAATTTTCTTTAAGCTGATCAACTGACCAAGATTTTTTTGGTTGTGAAGCAGTATCTCTGCTTAAATCAGCCATGAAAATGAGCTGCCGCTACGGTAGGTTTCTAGTTTTCAGAAGCTGTTTACTGAAGTCTGTGTTAGGTTGAATACTGAATAGTCCATCATACCAGTAATGGGGCTAGAAGAGAATTGCTTGACTCTGGTTCGATGCCACTTTAGTACATAAATTGTCAAATTGGCTGTCAGGATGGAATACACAATTGGAATGGCCTGTAGCAGAAAAACATTCATAGGCTGATGATTGGGCCAAAGTAAAGCCGATGTAAGTCAAATTTCTGGAGCTCACTTCATTCTGAGGCATACTTTACAACATAAAAATCCTCAAGAAACATGTTCTTTTATTTCTTGAGAGATAAATAAGGCTGCCTGAGATGTAAGACAGATAAATACATCTTCCATATTCCTGTAGTTTGGTCCTACAATTAATCCTGAACTAAAATGCTTCTGAATCTTCTAGTGAGTTTTGCAAAAACAAATGCCAAAGAGGAAGGATGTGCTTTCAAAAACAAAAGTCCTGTGTGATCGCCTCAGCTTTGTTTTCCCAGAGAAGGATGACTGGATGACTCAAAAAGCTTAGTGAGAGGGGAGACGGCTTCGTGACTTCCAGCTTGTTTCTGTTTCTCCCTCGGTCTGGTGACTCAGCCGAGGGAAGGTGTGCATCAACTGCAACAATTCTTTTACAAAGTTGGCTTTTTATGCCTCGTGCTGTGGAATACGCAACACAAAACTATCGTGGGTTAATAATGCGGCAATTTAACAATTTCTGTTAATCCTTATGTTGTGGTTAGATGCCAATGGCTCCATGAAGGCTACAGTTTAAAATCGCAATTATTTGAAAGTATGTCTCTTTGGTACACCACTAGTAAATTGGATTATGTTTTCTGAGCCTCCAAGAGCATTAGCCAAAGCATAGCTAAACCTTTTCCAGTATTATAAATCATCTTTATAGGCTCACAGATACTTCATAATAAAGGTTGGGATTTCGCTAATCTTTTTAATGTGAAATTCATGTTTCCTTCTCCCCATTAATCCTTATTCCATTTCTGTAACTCCACTCACACATTAAATTTATCTAGGCTATCAGCCAAAGTAGAGTGCTTGTTTATTTTCTTCTTAAAGCCAGTCTCTACATCCAAATTATCCACCATAGATTAGGACTCTATTCTAACCTTGCTACAAGAAATCAGGGAACTCTGTTATTCTGAATTGTGTGTATGTGGAGGCTTATAAATTACCCACCTGCTTGTTGGTACTCACTTACCAGAGGAGGCTTTCTTTTTAGAAACATATGTTAGATTGTGAGAAAAGCAAGGAAGACTTCTCTTTGTGTACCTGAAACGAATCAAGCTGTAACAGTAGAGCACATTTGAAAAACTAATCATTAGTAATTTGTAGTTTGCATTGTTGGATGTGTGCCTACACAATTATACAGTATCTTAATTTTTTTAAAATTCCAAATGTCAGTATACTTTAACTCTGAGCTCTATTTGGCTTTGTAGAAACTCTTCTTCAGACCCATCCCAAAGGAGAAACAGAACCAAACTCAAACAAATAAATAAGCAAAAACCACTCTACCAAGAGCTCCAGTCTCATTATCAATGTCATATTTAAGGGGGAAAAGTGTCATTAGAATCTGAATCTATTTAAAAGTGATTTTTAGAGAAAAATCAGAAAAATTATTAGAGAGGTTTGCTTTCTCTTCAGTAGGAGGATATAGTAGACACCATTCAAATAAATGCAATTGGAATTTTAGGTAAATATTATTTGATAGAGATATAGCTCTACATTGCATATAATCATGAGACTTCCTATCAGTTAATATGGTGATTTTTTGGCATTCTTTTGGCTACGAGTAATAGAATATTCAACTTAAATGGCTTATCAAAAGTAGTATAATTATCTCCTCATACAAGAAGTCCAAAGGCTGGTTGCTTTCAGGATTGGTTCAACAACAGCTCAGTAATATTATGAAGGATTCTGGTCTTTCTGTATTTCAGCTCTCCATCCTCAGAGTACTGTCTTGAAACTTAGGTTTACTTAAACCTCTTGGATGTAAAGTGTAGCTGTAGTTTAGGTATCACATACTATAAATGCAGTTTCCTTTCATGTATCTTTTTATAACAGGAGAGAAAACCTTCTCCAGACGCTCCCTAGCAGACTTTCCTTTGGGTCCCTTCTGCTAGAATTGGGTCACATGCCCATGACCTACATGTCATGGGCAAATTTAAGGAAACTTAAGAAAACTACATGTGACATTTTGAGACGTCGTAGTTGACTATCATCTGGGCCAGCAGGGAAGTGGGGAAAGAGAACTATGCCAGTTGGGAAGACAACAGTTGTCTACCAAGAGTTTACATCACATTTTGCCACTATTTTGTAAAATAAAGTTACTAAAAATTAAGTGTAACTTTATTTAAACTTTTGTTTTTGCAAAGAAATTTGTATCAATACATTACAGATAGTTTATCAGAGAGTCACAGAGTAATTCTAATTAAACCTCTCGAATTTCTTTCAAGTAAATTTTAGAAGTCCCCTCTAAACGAACTGGGGAAAAGAAAAGAATATTGTGATATTACTATTCCAAGAAATAAAAAAACAATAGGATGTGATGAATTGAGAAACCAAATCGCACTCTTTCAATGGAATGTGCCAAAGACCAACTGACTAGTAAAATAATTAGGAAACGAGATCCTGAGCATAGACAAAGGCATAATGGAAACCAGTCAGATTAAACAGACGTCAGTGCTATAATTACGTTCCACAGCAGATGCAGAACTGAAAACACCAGGGCACCTGTTTTGTTCAAACCAAAGCTAGCTTTCACAGACACAGTCTGAGGGGCAGAGGGCAACATCAAGTCATCTCTCTTCGTTTGGCTTGATTCACTGGGGAGGCTTCTAGATCTTCCAAGGGTGGGACAATTCCATTCAGGAAAAAAAGCGACAACTACAAAGAATCCCACACTGAACACAAAACACCAAAACAAAGATACTCCTTCTTCTAAATGCTCCTATTCCGAAAGCATATTCCTCTTCGTAGTTTTCTAGTTTTATTCAAAGTAAATACCAGACGAACAAGCTTTAATGCAAAATATGACTCAAGAACACTGTGTAAGCAGGGATTTAGGACTCCTCACAATGACTGCCTTTATTGTTTCCCTCTTTTAAGGGAAAAGCAAAGAAAACAACTCTGTGAGCTGCAAAGAGGGTTTAAAATGACTTGTTTGGAAAGTCTCCAACCAAAGGACCAGAGTCTAAGGCCTCCTATATTTTAGGAGTTCAAAGTATCCTCTAAGCACCAACATGAATACAATTCTGGCTGCATTTAATTGGGGGCTAAAAGAGAGTACAGACGTTACAGCACATTATTAAGGAGTTATTCCACCCCTGGAAGATAAAGTACTTTTCTGATGAAAACAAGCACAGCACATCGAAATTTTCTTAAAAAACAAAAAACAAAAACCAAAAACCTCAAACTCATCCTAGTGAAAACAGAAAAATACCATTTTATTAATCTATTAATTTCTCAAGAATAAAGGCTTTTATATTCTTCATTATTCTGAAAGTCAAAATCTCCATTTCAATAGAAGGTTTTTAAGGGGAGGTGGAGGGAAGTTCTAATGAATATTTATGTCTAATTTTATCTGGATTTGCTTGGTGACAGAACACAGAACCTTTTAATATGCTTTTAAAAATGTGCGCAGAACCTCATATGGAAAACAGGATTGGCATCACATTCAAATTGCTGGGACGGGGTGTCATCCAACAGGCCGCTTCAAAGGTCTTAAAAACAGTCGTTAGTTTTCACAGGAACAAATGGCTTGCCCTCCAAGACACAACATTGCAGCCTCATTGAGCCTAAGATACTGGGTTTAAGTCCATGGAGTATCTGAACCAGCAGCAACTGTTAAGAACCCAGCATCTGATTATTCCTCCTGTCAGTCAGTAAGTCAGTCAATGTTTCTTGAACCCGTGGTGTAAACAGTGACAGATACTGGGGACACGGCAGTGAACGAATCCTAGGTCCTGCCCTCAACTTTCAGTCCGCTTTGTCTATTTTGCTTTAGGAGCCAAGGGAGAATTCTGAAATGTGAAGCATAAGACATGGCTGGAAGGAGACCACTGGGCCAGAACGGTCTGCTCCCTCTCCCTCAGGTCACAGTGATATGCCTCCTGCGTTCCCCACTCACGGTGCTCCTCCTGCTTGTGGACCCAAAAGCGATGGGGACTAAACTGATGGTAATTAGCATGATGATTAAGATCATTCAGAGTTTTTTTTAATGGATCACTGTAGGTATATTTCCAACTTTATAAACTTCTCAGTCATCTCCTTTCTTCTGGTTTAAATTAAAATAAATGAAGGGAAAAAAAATCAAAATTGGACACATAGGTTCTTTGATTTAATAAAGAAATAGTATGTCGATATTGTCAGTGATGCATCATAAAACTAAATTAAAATACATGTTTTATAGGAAGAAGAAAATGATATTAAGCCACAGCATTTTCAGCTTTGCTCCCTTTTACTTGGAATCATTTTCCACTCTTTATCTGACTACGTCATGTCTCAGCATAAATGTCAGAACTTGGATGTGATTCTTGGAAAAATTATGCCACATAGTGTTAACACCTCACCGTCTCTGAGTGGAGCTTGTATTCTTCCTGTCTTGAAGCACATAAATTATTTTCAAGGTTCATTTTATTTATTTTGTTTTTGTTTTGGTTGTTGTTGTTGTAGGGGGAGATAATTAGGTTTATTTATTTTTAGAGGAGGTACTGGGGATTGAACTTAGGACCTCATGCATACTGAGCATGGGCTCTACCACTTGAACTATACCCTCCCCCCTAGAAAGTATTGTAAGCAATTCTCTATTAGTTATTTTTTCTTTTAAACTTTATAGAGCAGTTTTAGGTCAACAACAAAGTTGAGAGGAAGGTATAGAGATTTCTCATATGTCCTCTGTCCCCACATATGCATAGCCTCTCCTATTAGCAACACACTCACCAGAGTGGTGCTTTTTTTTTTTTAACCAAGGATGAACCTGCACTGACACATCATAATCACCCAGAGTCCATTTTTTACCTTGGGGTTGACTCTTGGTGTTGTGTATTCTACATATTTGAACAAAAGTATAATGATGTACATTCATCATTATTATATCATACAGAGTATTTTCACCATCCTAAAAATCCTCTGAGCTCTGCCTATTCATCTCTCCTCCTTCCCCAACCTCCCTGGCAACCACTGATCTTTTTACTGTCTCCATAGTTTTGCCTTCTTCAGAATGTCATATAGTTGGAATCTATAAGTAAGGACCCTTTTTAGATTGGCTTCTTTCACTTAGTGATATGCATTTTAGCTTCCTCTATGTCTTTTCTTAGCCTGAGAGCTCATTTCTTTTTTAGTGCTGAATAATATTCCACTGTCTGGATGCACCATATTTATCTATTCACCTGCAGAGGGACATCTAGGTTGCTTACAAGTTTTGGCAATTATGAATAAAGCTTCTAGAAATACTCAGGTGAAGGTTTTTGTGTGGATGTAAGTATTCGACTCTTTTGGGTAAAAACTGGAGAGCACGATTGATAGTGTGGTAAGAGCATGCTTAGTTTTGTATCTATTCATCCTATAAATTTAAAAAAACTGTCAGTCTTCCATGTGTTTATATAAATTAGTGCAGATATTCTTCCATTATGTTTATTTAAAGCCAGATAATGATTTCTAAGACACTTGACCAAGTTTTATTTTTCTTTTAATTTTTAAGCATTTCAGATCTGCAGAAATTGATGAAAATTAGACTCTAAAATACACTAGATAATGTGATCTTCCTTTAAAAAGAACTATTAAAGTAACTGAATAAAAACTATCCAGGATAAACTCTTTTGGAAAACAAATTATTTACATTAGAAACATATTTAAAAACTGATTAAGTTTTTAATAATTAAGTACCCTATAGGTTTTCTAATCTGTGATGACAAAGGCAGAGAAGAAGGAGCCGGGGGAGGAGGAGGAAAAAAGAAAGAAAGGAAGAGAAAGACAGAGAAAAGAAGAAAGGAAAATAATACCAAACTTTTTTTGAGGAAATCTTTTTACCAAGGACAGATGGCATTGGTAAGGGGGCAATGGGATCTCCTATCCTGCTAATTTCAGCAATAATGGTGATGATGAGGTTAAGGATAAAAATCTGCCCTGTGGTTAGAAAGCGAACATGTGAACCAATTTATTTTGAACTAAGAACAAGGACCATCTACTATGAGACTTAAACACACTTATCAAAATCACACCCAACTCAAAGGTCTTAATTGCTTTTAGTTTCTTTGTTCTAGTTCTTTTTTTTTTTTTCCACTTTCCTTTATTTTCATGGTCATTCTTATGATTAGAAGAATTATCATATTTATACCCTGAATGTAACCACTTCCAAATATTGATCCAGGGAAAGTATCCTCTGCATAGACTTCCTTTTCCAAGAAACTGAAGAAAATTGTTTGTTCTTGAAGAATGCTGTTTGACCTCTCTGTTACATTGTCTATTTGAACATATAGTAGGCTACAAGCTGCTCTTTCTGCAAAATAAGCTTATTTTGAAGTTAGAGCTTAGTTCAAAGAAGGATGTTGTACAGACTGTTTAGAGAAGCTGGGACCTGGAGCTGTGGCTGTGGACCTGCTTGTGGGAGGGAGGTGCCAGGCAGGCTTGGATCTTGGCTATGGAAGCAGATTCTAGAGGACCGTTCTCTTTCCAGTTTGGCTGCTGTGGATGTATTTGATTATTGTTAAGTCACTTAAAGAATGTAAGCAAACAGTTGAGTGAACCCCTTACTTAGCTCCCAGACTTCCTGTGCACAATTCCTATAAGCTTTCAGAAAACCATCCTAAATACCCCATGTTCAAACTACTTATCATTCCATTGCCAGGGTACATCCTTTAGCATAAAATAAAACCTGCTGCATAACCTCAACCGATGTGATCCATCCAACAATTAAAACATCCCTTGGAAGGAAATTTCATTTCCTCCTTTATCCATATATTCTAGTGTTAATACTCTTTTTCTAAGCAGCAAGTTCACATTTATCAACCTCAAACTTTCTGCCTAGTCCCTAACACAGGAAACGAACAATGAAATGAGCACAAGACCAGCAGTCATTACCTATTGGGAAATATGTAATATCTGAAAGTATTTTGTTTATTCAAAACTAGGATGCATTTGATTAATGGTATTTGATGTAATTAATATTTAAATTATATATTTCCTTGCTATCTAAATAAACAGTGTAACCATATAATTTTAAGTTTTGAAATAATTTATTTAATATTTTCTGTAGTCTCAATGAATGACTATATAATTCAGTGAACGGTTTTGAGAGTGTCCAGGACCATTGTGAGTAGCTAAAGCTCAACCCACAGATGTAAACCAGGACTTTCCTGTGCAAACCAGGATGCATGCTTCTAAAGCACGTTCTCAAGCTAAAGAAGAGTTATGTTTCCTCAGCCAAGCAGGCAACGCTTTCCCATTTATTTTTAGAGTTCATATTTGCAAGCAAATGAAACAATCAATTCCCCATTCCTGCAAATAGGGAAAACCTCTCTACTCAAAATTTCAACATCAATAACTTCTCCAATGTGCATGTAACTAAATTATACATCACTCCCACAACAAAATGGAGGAATAATGTAGCAAGAACTTGTTCTACTCTCTCAGCTACTTTTGTTCACTATTGGAAAATATTACTTACACATTTGTTTTCCAGTTTGTTTTCTGTCCCCCCGGCCTCTCCCTAATTACCATGTTTCCTAGAGGCAAATACTTTGTCTTGTTCATTGTTGTATTCCTACTGCCCAGAATATAGCAAATGCTCAACAAATATTTGTTGAATGAATGAATAAATGAAAGCCCGTATGCAATAAGCATCATTTGGTGAAAAGCTGACAAAAAGACAGGAGGAGGATACCCTTGATGGGGTTTGGCAGGGTCACAATTTCAAATGTCTCTTAGGGCAGGTACAGGATGAAGCGAACACAGCCAGAGGAAATCCTTCTGTTTACCCTGTGGGAAGAGTGGGGTTTATGCTCCACTGACACCTGCAGCTACAGGCAGCTCCAGCCAATTGCTGCCACGAAAAGGTGGAGGGTCCAGTGATGTCGGATCTTGCAATTTTTCAAGACCAGAAATTTGAATTTCAAGCCAATACCTAAAATATATCATGTTAACTCTAATCTTTGCCATAACATTGTGTAGATTAAGTAAAACACATCTTTGGTCTTTGGACTATACACTTCTGACCTCTGGTCTAATTCTAATTCCATCAATTGAAAATTCTTTAGGAAAATTAATTCTTTTCTGATATAAATAAAGCTGAAAGTATTAGCCTTCTCTCTCATTCTCACTTTCAAAACAATGACTTTTGTCACATCAATACATCTGTAGCTATCAGCTTCTGGGATTCAGAGATTTGACAGTAGGATGAAAAGGGGCCTACCTAGCATATTTGACTTTGAGAACAAATCATTTTTTAACATCTCCCTTCTCAATATGACAAAATAACTTTAAATAATTATCATAAAATAAAACTAATAGTAGCCAGAAAAGCAATGAAAATGGTGAAGGTTTATCTTTAATTGAATTTCACATATAGTCATGCCAGTAAAAAAAAAATTAATAAACATAAATAAAATAAAATTATTTCACTAAAGAAAAAAATCGAATGGATTGTTACTTTTTAACGATCTCATTCTTTTTTTTGGTTAGAAAAAGGGAAAAAATATCTTTTTAGCTTTTTGTCACTCAGTGAACAGTACGGTTTCTGTGTTCAAACCTCACTTTCTACAAATGTGTCAATGACTCCATCAAAATAGATTTTTGCATATTTAAGTTTGTTATCAAGTATAGCCACATTGCTTAATCTATCTTCACTCATAGCTGATCAAAGAACAATTAAAAAAATTTTTTTTAATTTCAAAATATTTCTCTCCAAGCAAAATTATAGTTAGGAAAAGTCTTAAAAATAAAGTAAATTTTGGCAGAGATTTATAAAAATTTCATTTCACAGTAAATTTAACTACTCCAATACTTAACACATTTTTATGTCTTTGGGATTGATTCTAGCAGCCTTCAAATGTCTGTGGGGTCAAAAAAATTTGAACATAAATAAAAACTCCAAGTGGCTACACAGGATGACAGAGTTGGAACAACAAGTGCTGTTCCTTCATCTTTACAATTAGTGTTCTCATTGTTTATTTAAAACCTACTGTGAGAACGTGGGAATATATATTTCCAGAGGTGATGGAGGCAGAAACTGCACCCATGAAAGCTGGAAAGATTCTGAATCATGCAGAACATATAACCGGGAGTTCTCCAAATTTTCCTCCATGTAGAATACCATGTTTATCAAAGGATAAATAATTTTTTTAAACTTCTAATTTGCAGCTTGCATATGTATTATTAAGACTCAGTAGTAACAACATCAATTGTTCAGGACTTACATTGACAAAAGATGTTTTCAGGTAGGAGTATTTTCTCACTGACATAGTTTGGACTTGCTGGAGCTAGGTGAAAATAAAAAACAATGTCTTTTAGTTTGTTCTATTATTTAAAAATTCTCTGGAGACATTTGTACCCCAATTTCATCTGCCCTGAGGTAGACAGATCCCACGGCCACCCATGAAAAGTCCCAGGAAAGGAACAGTACATAGAGGGAAGGAAAGAAATAGAGGAAGAAGACTATAAAACACCCACATGACCTTTCCCATGTGCTCCCTCCACTTTTATGGGAGGTATTTGCAAACTATCTTATGTTTACGCTCTGGCTCTGATTTTCTACATATGCTAAGGTAAGTCATTGTTTTTATTTAAAGAAGAGAGATTCACTTGGGAGCTAAAGTACCTGAGCTCTGGTACCACTCATCTCATCTGAAGACATTTTAGTCCTCTTTCCTCCCCAGGGGCTTAGTTCAGGGCCACCACTGCCTGCTGTTAAACCCAGTGTCTCAGCTACCAGTTGTTAATGAACCAGGTTTGCTTGCCTGATGAGCAGCAAGCCAAACACTGAGATGCCAATGTTTGCAGCAGAGAAGGGGTTTATACAGGAGGAAGATTGGTGGGGGTGGGGGTGGGGGGTGGACAAATCTCAAATCCACCTCTCCGAAGTCCAGGGGGTTGGGATATTTATGGGATAAAGCTGAGGCCTGGGAGTGTGGGAAAAGGTCTTAGGAAATAAGAAAAAGGTGAAAGAATTGTGGTTCAGCACAGGCACAGCCAAGCTACTGGCTTCTTCATGGACAGCTTGTTCAGAAAATGGGGGCACCAACGTGCTCTGAGACATCCTCTGACAACAAAAGGTCACTGAGCAGACACTCACGCATGCCTAGCTGGGCGGGCTGGTGGTCCTAACCAGTCTTAACTGACTGGAGCTCAAACTAGACCCAGCTGACTCCAAGCCCCAGAAAATCAACTTCGGTAAACATCTTATTGTGTGTTCGTGATGCCTGGAGGTCTCTGACAGCAACAATTAAAGCCAGCTTGAGCAGTGAGGCAGGTTACAGGTGTTGCGGATTTAACTGATGACTACTCTTGGTTTCACCCTGGCTTTTATTTAGCTGTTTCTGATCCATGAGCCTGTTTACCTTGTTTCTGGGTCCAGTTATGGTCTTGTTTCATCTTTTGCATTTTATCTACCGTTATTCTGTTTTTGCAGTAAAGCTGGGTCCAGCAGAGTTTGGACTTCGAGCCAGCTTCTCTATTCCATTAGAATGTACATACGAGCGCACATTTGGAACGTTATTTAGAACTACAAAGTTCTGGAGTGAACGGCACTAAACTCATTACGGTGCTTATCTCTGGGGAGATGAGGGAGCTCAGGTTGGGAGCGGTGTCAAAATCACTTTCATTTTATCTGTAATATTTTAAGTTTTAAGGGAGACCACAGAAATATATTAATTCAAAAATTTTAAATTTACTTAAACATTAATGAAATAAAACATAATACGAATGAGAGGAAGTATTTTATAAATACCCACTTGTACTACAAACGCTCAAGGCCTGGCAGGTTCTCGGCTTCCGGCAGACAGAAGAACACTCTGGAAGCCGTAGGTACGTCTGACGTGCGGAGCAGGACACAGGCTTCCATGGCAGCTGCGGTGGAAAGTCCTTTATGTATCAAGGCAAACGAAGCCGGCAGCCTGCCAACTGCGATAGGAGCTAACCAGTGCGCTTGCGTGGTGCAAGTCGCGCTCGTATACCACTACATGGGTACCGCGCATGCGGGACAGTACAGCTGAGTCACCGGGCACCGGATCTCCGGTGAGGGAGCCTGAGTGACTCCATTTTCCCTGGACTACTGCTTTATTCTCTTTGTTTTCAACTTAGAAGCATGATTTTACCGCTACTAAATCCTAATCCATCTATTTATGTGATGTTACTTTAATGGAGCTTTAAAAATATAAAAAATATATCTTATGTTGGTGCACTACTTGCTTTTATTAAAAGATGCTTACATTTTAAAAATTGAAAACTTAAATTCACAGAGAATAATTTGCTGAAATATTATAATGAACCATTTACTCTTTGCTAAAATTTACAGAGATAAAAGTATGCATCTGTGTTGCCATTTTTCTGAAGTAATTTACTAAGAAAACTCATTTCTCTGGGGTAGTTCTTACTCACTGACACATAACATAATGCCTTAATGCCCTAACTGGATTGTTAGGTAGGATTTAAATGATTCACGTATGATGCTGAGACAAAGCCTCTTCAAGAACAGCTCAACATGATTCATATTCTGTGCTATATTTTAAGAAAACAAGAAAGAATAGAGCTACGACGACAGAAGCAGATGGGACAAATACTTTAGAAGCTGTTTCACTACCTATAAGTGTTGTAGAACCACCTGGCTAAAAAAGCAAAATAATGTTCATCATGAGAGTCTTATACAGCAGAGTTGCTGGGAAGAGCTTCTTTTGGAAAATGACTCCAGACAAGCTCAGCTGTGTCTTCCTCTTGTATATGGCAGTTGGGAACATTTCCATTTTTTTTTTTAAAGCTCCATTACTTTTAAAATACACATTTAAAAGGAAAAAAAAAAGCTAGGGCATAACTTGATTTTCACATCATTTAAAACCATTATTTGATGTCTCAAAAGGCTCTTCTTTCCAATTCTAATTTTAAAGGCATGACTATAATACAAGTTTTCCAAGGGCATTAGTACCTGGGATCTATATTGCAGCAATGCAATTTATAATTCTATCTATGGAACCAAAGACTGATATAAATGTAATAAGACTCTAAGGAGTTATATATTGTTTTTGAAAATTTGCAGTAAGATATCAATTATCCATAGCAGAAAGAACCATGGATCTCAACCTTGATTGCACATTAGAAACACTTGGAGACCTTTTAAAACTCCCAGTGGCTACACCATACCCTGACTAATTAAATCAAATTTCAAGAGAAAGGTGAAACTGAAATCAGTATAATTTCCCCTGGTAACGTCTATGTGCAGCTCAAATTGAGAATCACTGGGATACAGTGTACCATTGGAAAAGGTTTGCCTAAAATGATTTTCTTCTCCCTTTAAAATATTACATTGTGAGTCTTACTCTTAGATTTTGTTGAGAGGAAGGCTGAAACAGGATTTTTAGGAATATGTTAATTCCTTCATTTGTCCATCCACTCATTTATTCAACAAGAATTTACTGAGTTCTGGTATGTGCCAAATTGAGCTTAGTTTATAATCTTAAATTAGGATAATTATCTTTTTAAAGACAAGATTATACTTTGATTCTTTCTTGGGAGAATTTAACCTGAAGAGACAAAGTGAAGGAACAGTTTTGTAAGAATAGGGGTTCAGACCAAGATGGAAATCATTTTGTCAAGTAGAAATCTGCTGTGACTCTTTGCTCTTTGAACAGATCCTTTAAGGAGAGTGGGCTTAATGAAACTCAGTTAAGAGGTTTCCTGGAATCAACAAAATGCAGAAAGTTCATCATAAAACTGTCAAGTGAAAATAGTCAAGACTTCCTCCACAGAAGATGTTTGCTTTAAGATTTTTCTTTTAGAAGATACACTATAAAGAAAAACGTTTTTACATTTGCATTTATTCCTGGCCTGGATAGCTGAAATCAAGCCATGGCACCAAGACATCAGTGAGAGGTATCATTTATGCAGAACCTACCACAAGGGCCTTTTCTAAGCATCTTTAACCCCATGCAGTCTTCACAACAATTTTGTGCAGTAGACACTAGCATTATCTCCATTTTTAAAACAAGAGAGCAGAGTTACAGAAAATATAAGTAAAATGCCAAGATCACCCAGCTGGGGTAACTGGAAGTGAACCTCAGGACTGGAATATGAACTTCAAAACAGAGTTGAACCAAGGCAGCTGGTTCAAAGATCACCCTCTCGCCTCCAAGTGTGTCTGAGGAGCAGCAGCAGTGAGCTCGTTAGCAATGCAGAGTCCTGGGCTCCACCCCAGTCTTACTCATCAACACCTGCATTTCAGTCCGGTTCCTGGGTGACTCACATGTGCACTTAAATTGGAGAAGCAATTTTCTAAATCCCTGTTTAATACTGCCTCTCGGATCTGATGGGATCAATTTTATGAGCTGCTTCTAAAGGTGTGGGTATAATGAATGTCCCTGTTGTTGGTGTACACTGGCCATAATGAGGAGCCCAGTCGTAGAAATAAGGTCTATTAGATTGTTCTTTAAAACAACGGTTCTCCAAACTCCTTGAAAATAAAAATCACCAGAGTACTTGCTAATAGTACAAATTACTCCCTAATCACTGACCTACTAAGTCATAATCTTCAGGAGAAGGGCCTGGAAATGTGTGTGTATGTGTGTATATATTTTAAACAAAGGGCCCTAAGTGATATTTATTATGAAGGACGTTTGGAAATATTGCTCTGAGTGAAGCTTTTTAATCAATAAATAATGAAGACGCAAAATCAGTGCGTCTGAAAAACCTGTACCTTGATTGAAAGTGCTATATCATCACATCTGAAGAAAGAAAGGTGCACCTGAAGGGAGCTGGCTGCCCACAGAAACATTGAAAAGAGCTTCTTAGAGATACATCTGTGATGGCAGAGCTCAGGGCTCACTCAGCTCTGAGGAGGAAAGGAAGTTTCCAGAATCAAGGTTGTCTCTTTTGAAGGTGTGTCCTATGATGGCGATGGATGCTTCAGGCTGGAGAAGCCTGATGACATTAAACCCTGCAGTCGTGTAATTAACTCCATTTGCTTGGAGTCTCTGCTCAGCAAGCAATGTTCTGATTAAAGCGTCACTTCCTATGTAACGTGCTTGCAGGGAAAGAAAATACATTGGCTGGGGGAAAGAAATGTGCAGTTAAAACTCACACTGTAAATCAACAACCTGGTACCCAGGTTTTACTCATCAGTGATGTGGACTTCAATGTGAGTCCACCTAAGGGAGCTAGATCCCCTTACGCTGTTAAGGTATGATTCCGAGCCTGCAGAGAGGTGTGGTGAGAGGTAACACCCGTCATTCCTTGTGGGAAAGACCTGCCTGCATAGACCCGCCATCGCCCCTTTCCTTTGAATTTTCTTGTCATTTGCCTTTCTGACCGTGATAACTTTCCCCTGAAGCCCAGGATATTTATCTGCTGGCAGGACAGTAACTCTGGAGGACAGGATATTAGTTTAAGAATGAGTTTGATCAATTTCTTTGACTTTCCTCCTTTATCCCATTTAGTAGTTTACCAATCTAGCCTGGAAAACTAGGGAGTGAGTTCAAAATCACAAAGTTTTCTTGTGATGTAAATATATTTTCTTTGCTTAAGATTTGATGTTCATTTGTAGAATGGGGATCGGATATAAAATTTGCTCGCTTTCCATCCTAGGGAGTTAAGGGCAGGAGAAGGGGGAGAGAGTGGGTAAGTAGAGAAAAGAGTGAACATACTGCTAATTTTCTGCTCTGGGCTTTGACACGGGACTGTGTGTGTCTCTCTGTGTTAAATATTTCTTAAATCAGCTTAATGTGGAAAGTGAGCCACTTTGTATCACGTTGAAACATTCCACATAAAAGTGAACTAGACCTCACGGGATGGCACAATAAAGGAGACACTGGGTCTCAGTTTAGCCACCCTGCGTTGAGTATGGCATGGTCTCCAATTTGAGAGCAATGTTCCTAACATGGTACCCACTCAGGCAGGACTAGGGGACTTCTGAGCCAAGGGTGAACGCTGGGCCTGTGGTAGCAATGGAAGATGTAACAAACACTCAAGGGTGAGCATAAGTCAGCCTGGAATTACTACCACACTCTGATTAAGCCAGAAGACCAGAGCACAAGTTATGTCAGCTCAGGCTTCAGTCATTAATCCTAATGAGGAAAACAGTACCCAGGGAGCAGGGAACAGTACCCAGGGAGCAGGGAACATTGCCCACTGCAGAGATGATCAGAGGTAGAGGGCACGACCCCTGCAAACTTGACCCTTTCCCGCACTCATTCGGGTGTGTAACATCGCTTTTCTGACATAACTGGTTATTCCCCTCCAACTACCAGCCGTCTCTCTGCCTCCTTTCCCTTTAGTCTTGAAAAAGTTAACTATATATTACATCTCCACTTTCCCTCCTATTTTTTATTAAACTTATTCCTGAGGCTTTTTCCCCTATCTTTCCACAGAAATTTCTCTCAAGGTCATGGTCACTCATGAATATGTCAAAGCCAAAGGTCAGTTTTCTGTTCTTATTTTAATCTACCCAGCAGCTGCCTAGACACGATCAGCCACTCCCTCCTTTTTAGAAACTCTTCTGGGCTCGCATGCTACATGTTATTTCTGGGTGTTCCTTCTCTGCCTCAAAAACACTGCAATTCCCCAGGGCGCTCTCTTTAGATAATTTCTCTGCTTAGGCACATTCATCTCCCTGTATAACCCCATTCAGACTTGTGGCTTGAATTTCCATCTCTAGGCCAATAACTTTCACACTTTTTTCCCCCCAGTATGGACCTTTTTCCTGAACTCCAGATATATAGATCTATCAGCTCATTCAACACTTCCTCTAGAATATCTAGGAAGCATCTCAGACTTAATGTATCTTAAACCCAGCCCTTGATTTTCCCTCCTAAGCCTGCCTTTGCCTCTCCAATTTTCCCATTCTCCAATAAATGGCAATTCTATTTATGCAGTTGCTCAGGTCATAACCCCTGGATTCATTCTTGGCTCTTTTTTTTTCTTACACATTTCTCACTAATCTGGCAGCAAGTCCTGTCAGCTTTGCCTTCAAAACATACCAGAATCTGATTGTGTCTCACCACCTCCACGGCTACTGCCTTTTCTCCACTGCCCTCGTTTCCTAGAGTTCCCTGGAGTGCCCTGACTTCCACTTTGCCTCCCTGCAGCATGTCTTCCATGGCTCCACTTTGCCTCCCTGCAGTTTGTCCTCCGTGGCTGCCAAAATAGTCCTTCAGGCTTGCTGGATCCTGTGGCTAAAGAAAAGTTATCAGGACTTGGTTTATCATGCTGTTTGTCAGCCCTGCTTGTCTCTGCTTGACCTTGTTAAGTGTGTGGTCTCTTCCTATGATATGAACAAGATGGCGGCGGGAGCCCTAGACTCACTTCCATTCAGTTTAGCAATCCCAGGGAAAGGAACCATCTCTTCCAAAATTTAAATATTAACTCAAGGATGATTGACTGATTTTACTGGAGTCATGTGTGGATCTCTAATCAAATTGACCATGAAAAATAAGGTGCTCCAGCCATCCTGGGTCATGTGCCCATACTAGCTGCTGGGATGGAGTAGTGTCATAGTCATTGACAGTCTCACAGAGACAACCTTGCATAGGAGCAAGGGAACCACAGAAATCAGAGAAGGGAAAGAATTTAGATCAGAGAAAAATATAGTTAGCTACTATAATTTGTTACATTTTGTTTGTGAAGTGAGTTATTTAATTCCTTTGAGTCTAATTCTCCATCTAGAGGCAACAACACTTACAGGGTTGCTGTGAGATTCAAATAAATATATGTATATAGGTATATGAAGTTACTTGGTAAAAAATGAAATTATGTACAGTAATTGATAGATGTTAGTTATTAAATTAAGACTAGTCCATCAGTGGCTGATTAAATATAGGTAGATACAGAGGATAACCTTTGCTGACTTACTAAAAGGCATAGGTGTGGACAAAAGTTAACCAATGGATTAACACCTTAAGAAGGGAGAGAGGAAGAAAAACCATCTTGAAGACCAGGGGGAACAGAATTATACGGAATATAATTGTTAATTACCTACTGAAATGAATAATGACTAGAGGTAGGTATTTTGGGAAGGATTATTTGAGGAAAAAATGTTATCAAATAAAGCTGCAATCAGCGTGGTGGCCAGGGCTGGATTCTTGTCTGCATGCTCCACTAGGGAAGAGTCTGTTCCCAAACTCAGGTGATTGTTGGCAGCACTCAGTTCCTTGAAGGCTGTCTTGGTTTCTTGCTGGCTGTCAGCTGAAGGCCTTCTCAGTTTCCTGCCACTTGGTGGCCAGAGGCTGCCTGCTATTTCTTGCCAGGTGGGCCTCCCTAACATGGCCTCTTCACAGTCACAAGGGAGAGGGGCTCCTAGCAAGACAAATATTAAAATCTCGTGTTATGTAATCACCTTTGCCATATTCTATTGTCAGAAACAGTTCCTTACCATATTCAAGGAAGGGAACCGATCACTTAATAACGTGAAGACAGACGGTGAGATCGTTAGGGGCTATTTTAGAGTACCTACTATACTACGACAGCCTGTTTTCTCCCCTTAGATTTGCAAAAGAATAAAAAAACTTCTATAACTTTCTGTACTCAATAGATAATATACTTTCCATATATAAGACATGCTACAGCTTCCCTATTCATGCAGGGTTCTTGAAATGCTAGACAGGTCACACTTGTGAAGAAAGGTTATAAACTCTCTTTTTAAATAAAGATAAATTATTTACCAAGATAATGCACACTTTAATTTCATTATCAAAAAAGAGTTTGGGGGAGACCTTCATAATGGGAGAATACTTTTGAAGTCCAACCTGAGAAGGGATCAGAAAAGTTCTTAAAGCAGTTAGTCTAAAAAGAACATTTCCTAGCTTAGTGTATGTTTGTACATCTCACCAAAGAATCTGACAAAATGTTTCAGGACTTCTCTGGAGCTGTAGCTGATGCTTTACTTTGGTAAGGCTTCCCATTTATTTCCTTCCTAAACTGTAATGTGCGTTGATTGCGACACCTTCCTTACAATATATTAGTCCGATAATATTTAGTTAATAAGTATCTTAATTTAGTAACTGAATTGTTTTAAACAAAGAAAAGGAAAATTTCTCAGATAGTACTCCATATTTCTTTTGGGCTGGTTATTGAACTTTTGTCTTTGAGAAGAATTTTGGCTTGCAACTCTACTGAGTTGCCAAGAAGTAGAAGTTTAAGTGAGGGGCTTTCCTTTTTTACTAGAGGTTTCTCAATGGACCCAAAGTAACAAGAATTGAAAATTTGTTTTGAGATGTTGAAATAGCCACTTTGGACATGACTTGTTTAGGGTATAGACCATTTTATAGTGCTGGCTCCAATACATTGGGAGTTTTGTTCTCACTTGAGTGGAATAATAAAACATAGACATGGAGATAGCTAAATAATAATAATAATAATAATAATAATAATAATAATAATAATAGCCCATATTTTATAATAGCTATAAATGGAGAGTAACCTTTAAAAATTGTGACTCACTAAATTATACACCTGTACCTTATATAATATTGCACAGCAACTACAAAATCTCAGTGAGTAAAAAGCAAACTCTTCTGAGTTCAAGTAAGTATAAAGGCTTAGTAAATCTTTGCATGTCTAGTTGACATGGTTGGGTTTCTTTGTGTGGAATTTCAGAGCGGCCAGGATGGAAGGCTAGAGTTCTCCCTGAGGGTTTCTGGGGGAAGAGCATAGTCAGGGACAAAGACTTCTTGTCTGTGCCGGGAGCCTGCACTGCAGTAGTCAAGGGAGCAGTCGCCGGGGCCAGCAGTGCCAGTGGTTCCCTTGTCAGGTCAACATAGACATACATACAGCTCATCCCTAAATTATTAGTGAATTTGTGTATCTAAGTCAACAGATTCAAGTCTTTATTTCGGTGGGAAGGGGTCTCTGTCAGGATACAGTGTCTGGAGTCAAATTTACTTTATTGCTCTATGATTCTGAGCAAGATAATTCCCTTTTCTAGTTCTCAGTGTCCTTGTCAATAAGAATAAGTTGAAAGTATGTTGTGAGAATTAAATAAGAATAGAATAAATGTGGCACATTTGACCCAGTGTTCCACATGTAACAAATTTTCAAGAAGTGTTAACTGTGGTTATTTTAACTATAACTGCATCTTTACCTTAGTTTCTCCACTTGTGCAGTGGGAGTGATTAAGGATAACTCTATATTGGTGAAAGTATTTGCTTTTAAATAGTATTTTTATTTTAATACTTTTTGGCAAATGCCATCTTAGGCAATACTATTAATAAAGTCATGGTATGTTCAATGCTTACATTTGAATGAAGTGTGCTTTATGCAGAAACTACATTTAAATTTAAAATGGAGGGATAAATTAGGAGTTTGTGATTAGCTGATACAAATTACTCTATACAGAATAAACAACAAGATCCTACTGTATAGCACAAGGAACTATATTCAATAGCTTATAATAACTTATAATGAAGAAGATTATATATATGTATAACAATCACTATGCTGTACACTAGAAACTAACACAACATGGTAAATCAACTATACTTCAATTAAAAAATAAAATAAGATAAAAATCAAATGTTTGGTCATCCGCACATTTTTCCACAGCAGTTAATATTAAATTGTAATAGCCAGTCTTCTAAAGCTAAAACAAACGTAACTGCAAAAAATTCAAAACAAAAATTATTTATAAACTGAAATAGACTTCTCTGGTCCCTCAAAGATTTCTTGAGCAACAGTATGTTGGTATTGTGCTGGATATGGTAGATACAATGGGGAAGGAATAACAGGTCACTTCTCTTAAGGAACTTAAGAGCCTAATGGGAAGAGAAAGATATGTACAGAGATGATTATAATGCAACATGGAAATGCTTCTGCAGAGGCAGGCACAGAAGGCTTTTGTAACAGAGAATAGAACAATGAAGTCTGCCTGAGGCTCTTTGGGAAGATATCCTCAAAGACCCAAGAGAAGGGTGAAGATGAAGAGTTTCTAGATAAAATCTAAGTGGGAACAGGGAAGAGGTCTTTCGAGAGGAAAGAGTAGTGTGAGCAAAGTGGCCCAGGAGTGAGAAAAGACCTGTCATAATAGGAAATAGCAAGAAATTCGCTGAAGTCAGAGCATAGACAACATGCAGAAGAGAGGGGGAAATCTTGGGGGCTGGATTATGAAATATTTTGAGGATCATTTCACTCTATAGGTTATGGAAAACCAGCCTGGGTTTAAAAGTAAGAGAGGGGTAAGATTAACTTTGCAACAAATGATGCCAAAGGAAATTTTATCATTCCCTTTAGCTTGCTGTTATTATACTTAAAAACTTACATTGAGGAGCTTACCTTAATGAAGCAAGCAGGCTCCCAGGGCCCCATGGGGGGAAGAGGATGCAGGTCTGCAGCATCAGCCCCACCGTCGTCCAGGAGGGCATCTGCAGGTCTAGGGACTGATCATCTCCGAGGAGAAGAATGGCTCATTCAGGCAGAGAGCATATTTGGAGAAGGTAGTCGTATGTATAATTTTTCTATTCTTCTGATTTTGTACCAAGTGTTTTAATATTATAAAAATCAGGTTTTATAAGTGAAGTGAAGGTTGCCACAATCCTCAGGGGTAATTTAGGTAACTCACATGAAAAAGCAGATTCTGTAGGGTTGTCTAGAGTGGAGGCAGTCCTCCAAGAACTGGGAATTCTCAAAACATTTTCTCTACTACAGAGAAGCCCAAAGGGATGTGGGTTCAAATAGTTTTTTATGTATGTTCCTTACTTATATGTAAAAATGTACCTTGAAACTCTTATACAATCCATTTTTACAGACAAAAAGATAAAGAAGAATTAAATGTGCAAAAGCAAAGCGTTAGAATTCTGATTCCAAAGAAGATTCCCAAATCCTCCTATCCTAGTGGATTCACTATAATATCTATATTATGGAATCAAGTGCTGTCTTTCCTTCTTCTCCATGAATAAACTACCCCATGGGAAACTCCACTGCATTTCAGAAATTTAAACAGAATAAAGATGCTTGGTTTCCATAACAACCATGCCAGCTTCTCTTTTGTTTCTCATTCATTTATTTATTCATCCATTTAACCAATAAATATTTATTGAGTGCCACAAATATTTGTGGTGAGTTTAAGTACTGATGGGAAAACCAGGAAGGTCACAGTAGATCTTCTGTCCTCATAGAGCTTCAATGACTAGTGAGGGAGAGAAACAGTAAACACTCAAAAGTGCAGCCACTGTCATCCAGAGGTCAGCTTGGACTTCCCTGACTACTGAGATGTACATAAGATTGGCTGGAACCCCCCAGATCCACATCCTGGTGGGTCAGAGGCTCCACTCAGCACATATCCAGACCTCTGTGTCTCACGGTCTCTGCTCCAGCCAGCCTCCTCCTTCTCTGTGGTGAAGCAGTCATTGTTCTGCACCTCTTTCAAAGTACACATTAACACATCCCTTCCTCAATTTCCACTAAACACTCATTCACATAAAGCATTTATAAGTGTGACTGACTTCAATCAAGATCTAGGGGTAAGGAGGACAGTCTAGAGTGTTGGCTGTGCAGCAAATGAATGCGGAATATATTTGGATATTCATGGTTTTTAAAGTCCATTCAACCACCCAGACCTCTCACTGGACTTTCATCTGTCTTCAGTACCCATCCTCCACCAACTCACTGGTTCTTCCTCTCTCCACTTCCTTTCTCTCCTCCCTCTGTGCTTCCGTCTCTACCATTGCTCAGAAGCAAGCAACCAACCAACCATTACAGCAACAAACACAATGAACAACAAACAAATCCCTTTATTCTTTCATGGAGCCTGACCATTTTTTTTGGTCATTTGGTCTCCTGAAGACACTCATCCTCTCAGAGTTACACTTATACTTACTCCAAAAGGCTTGTCTATGTATTATACTCAACAAGGACATTTTCTATCCTGAGGGAAATTCTGTTACCATCTGTTAAAATGCATATTGTTAATCTGATGTGTTACAAATTAGGATGCATGCTCTAACAGAAAAGTAGGAAGTATAAGAGTACCATTTTGGGACGGGAGATTGGATTTAAACTGAAGAAGTGGGGAAGCAAAGCTTCTCTGAGAAAGAAAGACATTTCTGAAGACTGTTAGCTAGGCACAGATTGTGGAGGAAGAGCGTTTCCAGCAGGGGAACATATGAAAACATATGGAAAGATGTGGAGATAGGAAGGAGTTTGGTGCACTGGAAAAACCAAAAAGAGGCCAGCATGGCTACACTCTAAAGAGGAAAAGGAGAACGAAAGGGATGAAGGTGGAGAAGCAAGCAGGGGCCAGAACCTATGGGACCTTGTAGGCCACATGATTGCAAGTTTTAGGTTCCTGGCTTTTCCCTAACAAATGAAATTGACTTCATGAATTGCTTTTTACTAAATTTTGATTTTATTTTCAACACAGAAACAGTTGTGCCAGAGCTGGCAAACCTGTACACACACACACACACACACTCACACACACACAGACACACACACACACAGACACACACACACACACACACACAAATGTTATATAAAGCACCTTCCCTAAGGGCCATATAATTTGGCATTATTACAAAGTCTATTCCATGGCCATATACATGATTCTGGTTCAGCTGGGTAACTAGTTGAAAATTATCTTCATATTAATTTTCCCTTCACAAGAATGTTTTCTGCAGAGAGACCCAGAATATGAGGCTTTCTGTAAAATCTTAAAAAAAAAGTGGCCTGCCAGCAGCACATGAACTCTCTATTATCTTTCAGGATTTGTATCTGCCCGCTGACACACCCATTTCCCCCAGAGAGCAAGTAGCTTCTTGTTCTGCCCTGTGCCTTACTATTGGCAAGGCACCGTGAGAATAAATCTTAAGTTCTGTTTACCACCAGGGTAAACTGCCTTCCTATAGTATTCTTGTAAACTGGCATTTTGGGGGGTTTGGTACGTCCCCACGTATTCACAGGTACTGAAAATGGCATACACGCACAGTCCAGACACTGTGCCCACTCCTTACTGCTGTGTTAATCTGGCCCTTGGCACTTTGCACATCACGCAAGAGTCATGTATTCGAGATGTTCATTCTGTTATTTTCTAAAAATAAATTATTTTGTTTGCTCTCTCATTTCTACCTACCCCAAACTACCTTACTTTTCTTCTCCATTCTTACTTTTCAACTGCTAATAACCATGCCTTTTAAGCTGTCTTTTTATTGAAAGTAATAAATTAAGACATTCATCTTCAGGTAGTTTCACCTTTGCATAAGAGTCAACAACATATACGTTAGTATGCTCACAGTGTTGAGTAGACAGGAATTCATCTCAGCAGCAACAACATTCACTGATCTTAGAAAGAAAACTTTCCATTTACAGTTACTGGCTAGTCTTACACATTTCAACTTTCCAATAATATAATACTTCAAAATTAAAATATTTTGAGGAATTCGTATCTTCTGTGGCTCTTCCTCAAAATGAAGCCATTGGCCATTTGCTGAGGTTGAGTTTGCTGGAGGTACTATGACTCCATCTGGTCATCCTGTGAGTCAATGCTTATGGTGGAACCATGGCTACCAGTGTCCGCGGTTTCATAGCACTTTTGGTCTTTGGCAAAGTTGATGAAAACCTGATTTTTCAAGGGAAATAAAGCCATTGTACTTGGTAAACTTGGTAAAAGGAAGAAATAATGTCAGTTCACACACACGCACACACATACACACACATGTGTGTGGGCACAATGGGAGAGCAAATAAGAAGAAAACTAGATTTCATAGGGACATGCCCAAACATATATACACACTCTCACTAGGAGTTCTTCCTTTATACTGAAATTGAACTGGGGCTTGAAAATAATTCCTATATGGACAACTATCAGTACATTTATAATTATAAATCTAAAGCTATAATTGAATATTTAAAGCCACATATTTGTATCTATATGATCTGCATCAATATCTTACAAGTATGAACAAGGAGCCCAACTCAAGCCCTTATCAAATGTTTTTATGTTGATGAGACAAATTTCACTCAAGAGTTAATGCACTAAAATAAAATTTGCATAGAAAACTCACATTAACATTATGTTCAGTAAGCCGATTATTTAACAGGCAGACCTTTATACTTTATTTAAAATAATTAATTCTATTAGTCATAGATTCATCCAGAAAATACTGAGAGCCTATTTTGTGCCAGACAGGATGCTGGTAATTGGTTACAAGTCAAAGGATAAATCTTCTGTGTCGGCAAAGCCATAATTGCCTTAATTCCCCATAAAAAATTGTCCATAAGATGAAGCACAATTCAAAGGCTTCCATAGCCTCACTTTCAGACCCATTCCAGTGATAGATACAGTCAAATGTTCTCTGCATCACGTTGGTTGAATTGCATAAAATTAAAACAGTGCAAAGTTGATGAAGGATGCCTTGTTAAGCCTCAAATTACTGAACATAAATGTAATTAAGACAGATGATGTGAATGAAACAAAAATCCCTGCATTTATTGCTTTGGTTGCCTGAATCTAGCAGATCCAAAGCTTGGGCACCAAATTCTAACCAGATATCCTCTTCCTCCCCTAATCCAGGAAGCCGATCAAAAGCAATGCTATTTAAGAAACCTACCAAGGGGAAAGTAAGGAAAGTAACAGCTATTTGTTTTATAGATGAAAATAATTGTTGCTTTATATAAACATATAACTGATGGGCATAGATGTTTCATAGAAGGAAAAAAACTTTTCTCCATGAAAAATAGTTACTGCTTTTCACATTTTTTCCCCTAACATCCCAAGATGCAGCTAGAAATAAATTAAGCTAAGTTTTTCAGGTGAGAGTTAAATATTGCTTCAATTAAAAACAAATTGAATGTTATTAAAAGGAAATAATCAGCATGTATAATAATCAATGTGACACTGTGCACATGGATCATGGTATCCAGCTTACCTCTTCCAGTGTAGTCTGACTCACTAAGAAATTTGTGATATTTAAAGCCGTTTTGTTGGTTTCCAGCAGATCAAAAATGTTTGCTACTCCTCCTGCTGTGACCGGAACATGATACTCTAGCATGCTGAGGTGTTGATCCTGTCAGAACCAAAGGAAAAAAAATGTATTTCTTGATGTCAGGGAATATTGACTGGACTACACATAACTTGACCAACAACTAAGAAACATACTGAAATTTGTTCCACTGAAAATGATGCTACAGTGTAAATAATCAGTATGTTTGGAAACTAACAGCTTTTGAAGATGAGATAAGAAGTTTTACGAATGTCAAAGAGAAAACAAATCAAATAGCTAATGATAATTCCAAAACATTCTATATTCATATGCACTTATAAAGCTGTAGTCTTGCTTAGAAAAAAATATTGTGGAGTGGTATTGCAGATGTCAGATTCTGCTCAGCTCACATAAGCTTTTTTCAGAGATCATGTTTAGAAATTTTATTTCTTTAAATGCTGGAATTGTTCTAAAAGGCTAGGGATAAGCTGTTCAATTTATATTGGCTAAAGTTGCCAGATTTCAAAAGCATCTAAGTGAAACCTTATTCAAATAATGCCACATTCTTTCTTAATTCACTCCAGAATTCTTTTCAATTTATTTAGCCCATAGTATTACTATCTACTTGGTAATATATTCTTATTTTCTTGCAGTATCTTAACACCTTTTTCTGCATATTTCATCAATCATCATATCCTATTTATTTTTTCCTCTAAAATAACTCTCAAGTTTAACCTTTCCTTTCAATTTGCACCATCAGTATTATTAACTTGATGCTCATCGTCCACATCTCAGTTATTGCAACACCCTCTTCAGAAGCCTAGAAACCGTATGCACTCGTATGCTCTGGCACAAAGTAGCTAGAATGATCTTTCTATCTTTCTATCACCAGTTTGGTCAGGATTTTTCTTACTCCATAATCAATCCCTGTAACCTATGACTTAGATCAGGATTGTATGTTGCAGCCTGGCATTCTAGACTTATGTTGCTGGAAACCCCTCTTCTCACTCCTCTGCTAGCCCTTCTCGTTGGTTTGTGTTCACATCACATCTATCACTGTAATCAGGCTATCTTACTTATTTTTACTCCCGAATTGTTGTTTTCCCTTTTAGAGATCTAGAAACCATCACATACTTGTAAAGAATGGTCTTTTTAGGAAAAAATCTAATTTTTATCACTAGTGCACTTGTCTTGTGGAGCCCTGGTCCCAGGAGGAAGAGACCAGGGCAAGAGCAATCTCATCACTCAGTGAATAGACATAGATTTCAACCCAGAAATTCACTGACCAATGCGATTTGTTCAAAAAAGTGTCCTTAAATTTTTAAATTTGATTTTAATTTAGATGATACAAAATGGATTTTGATAAGAATCGTAAAAGCTATTATTTCCTGGAGAACTTAGTCTAGGCCTGGGGGGGTGGATGCAAAGGTATTTCAAAGAGATAAAGAACTGTTTTTAAAAGCACACTCCATTTTGCTCTCTAAAGTCATTTCACATTAATATGGGTGTCTCATAGTTTATGAAGCATCTCTGTGGACATTTTATCATTTAGCACTCACACCAATCTTGTGAAGTAAGTGTCATTACTCCTATTTTATAAATGAGAAAAATGAGGCTCAGAGACTGAATGCCTTGCTGGAAATCACACAGGCAGAGCTGGACCTCAGCCCAAGTCGACCAACTTCTTTTCATCATTCCACATCTGACTTCCTTTTAAAAACAATCATTTGCTATAACCAACTCGTACAAATTACCTGCATGTCAAAGTTGTTATAATGATAACTTTTTTTTGTCAAGTGCATTTAAATATGTACTATGTGATCTATATGCATATAACTGTGTGTTGGTCCTGTTGATATGTTATATGTAAGATGAAATTTAGTGATCAATTTTCCAACTAATGTGGGATTTAAGAATTTGATTTCCAAGTAATTCTGCTCAAAAACTCATGGGCTTGTCTTTCAAATGAGGAAAGCAAAGGAAATAATCTCTTCTAGCTGTGACATTCTGGAATTTTGTTAATTTTTTTTCTAGGAAGAAATGCCCTTGGTCATATGTATCTGTCACCCCTCAATTCCCTAACATACTTAACTAATAAACTAGTTAAGTATACAACTTGAAAACTAACATAATATGGTCATAAAGTCTTTGTGAGGAAGAAATAAAGGGGTATAAAAGGACTATGAAAAAAAGTGTAAAAGTTTATTCTTAAATAACTACAAAATATATGACTAATTTGAAGATTTTATACTAAGTGTGCTTCAGAGTATCTTAAGCATCTTGAGCTAATATATTAAGATAAATAATAAAGCTATGGTCAATTTGAAAATGGCAAACATCCACTGTGATATTAGATTATGACTATCAAAACCAGGCAGATCAAAAGGCAGGACAATCTCTTACTTACTTTTAAGTATGTTTTTGGAAAATGCAGTTGCATGAACCTTGTGAGGGCTTCCATGCTCACTTTGGTATTTTTCAAGTGAACTTTGACAGTAAATCCTCGTCCAAACCTAGAAAGAAGTGCAAAATAAGTTAAGAGTTACATTTTGCTGAAATAGGTCCTTTGGAATTTTGGATAATGAAACAGGACCCAAGCTGACCATTATAGCCACTTTTTCTATATAAAAGCTATCATTTTGCCATAAAAGTTCAGGGCATGTTGCAAACTGGAAATAGTGCACTGCCATGACTTCTTGTTTATTTCTACCATGATTCAAAGTCAGATCCTTGGACAAAAGCTGCATTAGAAAGAAAACATAAAATTGGGCTTTTTTTGGCACCCATAAATTGGTATTTGATGTCAATTTCTGGGGCTAAATGCTTTCTAATTTAAAACAAAGAAGATCTTGAGAGGCAAGTTATTGGAGATTTGGTGTCAACTGTAAAGATTAAAATCACTGGAGTTTTTAAAATAAATAATAAATCAATATACTAGCTAACTGCACCAAAAATAGAGTTTGGAAATAAGTCACAACAGACTCTCTGAGAACAACATATGAGGCCTCTTTTATTCTTTTTCTTATCTTGGTTAATATTATCTTATAAAAAAGCCAAGTTGTTGTACAGATAAAGGTATAAAGTAGCATCATGAAGCTTGAAGATTAACATGGATATGTAAAATGCATATGCACTCTGGTGGATATGAAATATTAATTTAATTTTAATTTGATAGTATGATATTTATGCACATTTCCCTAATGTATTCTTGATTCAAAGGTTTTGAATGTGGTAAAAATGATAAATAGCTTACGAAAAGCCTGTGCAAATGACAAATGAACATGCTAGCTAAAAATCAATGCCTTCATGTACTTGTCAAGGTCTAATGTGTTACTGAGTTAACTGTTAACACTGCTTCCTAAGAATATTTTGCTTGAGGGTTATTTATCATCGTCGTCGTCGTCGTCGTCATCATCATCATCATCATCATCATTTATTTTCATTATTATTAGCTTTTAGGTCTTGTAGGTTTGGGGGTTATTAACTAAAAAAAATTCAACCCTCAGTACAATCATTGAAATTTAAGGCGAGTCAATGATTAGCTTCTCCATTCCAGTTTTACTAGTCACTGCAGGATAGGCTACTGAGATAACCCCTGAAGGTGAGTATAGTACTGTTAGATTGATTACTCTACACCGTGTGCTAAACAATACACTTGTGCTTCACCTGCTCTTAATATGCTGCAATGATCCAATACATTGGAACCTTCCATTCACCATAATGGCCAACCTGGTACAGAGTGCTTCACATTCTTCCATGCTGAAAGACAGAATTGTATGAACATTCTGGGCAAATAAAACTGGATTGCAGTTCATGAGCATAAGCTTAACTTTTTCATCATGGCACTTTAGAAATACTGATTGAGTTCCTTAAAATGTCTTTTTCCTTGAAGAACAAAAAAATCTTTGAACGTGGAAATTAAATGTCTTCAGATAGGGTTTATTACTGTTTATTCTCAAACTTGATGCTATTCTCATCTGCAATGCCCACTGTATCAAGCACAGTATTTCTTTCAAACTCTGACTCATGACTTACATTTCCTAAGAAACATTTCCAAAATAACACCAAGCTTTTTTTTATTATGCCTCATACTCTGTATTCAGTTGGCTTTTATGTTTTCATATTTACAATTAGTTAACCTGTACTTGATTATATAATTCTAATTTCATAACCTATAGTAACTGGAGGAGATCTTAGGTATCACCCTGAGATCTTTGGGATCACCCTATACATTTAATTCAAAAGTTAATGGAAATTAAATGATTGGCTTCAGAACATATAGTGACCTAGGGCAAGGTTAGGACATAGGATATTTTGATTCTAAACATATCTAGTACTTTTTCTACTATATGATAATTACAGCAAAAGGATGAACTTAATACAGGGCCAACCTTATTAAAAAGGGCACAGATAAAATGCTTTAGTAACTTTTCTACTTAACTGATGGAAAGGGTCTACTTCATGGGGGAGGCCTGTGAGCTAGTTCTCAAAGGATGAGTAAGATTAGAATTTGGAGATTTTGTAAAAAGACCAACTCCAGTGGAAAGCACAGCCAAAGAAAGAGCATAGTTTATAGGAAAGGGCAGTGAGTGTATCTGAAACCATGAGTCATTCAGATTGACTGATAGGAGAGGGTGTCATAGGAAAAAAGACTAGAAATTTAGATAAGGCCAGAAAATAAAACGCTTTGCATACTAAGCCTAAGGACACTGAACTTTTTGTGATGGGCAACAGGGAGTCATTGTTGAGTTAAAAGGGCCTTAAGTCATGAGAAGTTTGTTTTAAAAAGCACGCTTAGGCCCTGTGCCACTATAGGAGCCGATGTCTTACCATGAAACCTTCCTGACTTGTTCTTATGACTATAAATATAAAATACCTCAATCCAAATGCGAACATTCATTATCCATATATATCACACAGGCTTACATTTCCCCATTTAGCATCCTAATATCATGTTATCTAACTTTAAAGTTCCCATTCTCAGCTTACCTGTGAGAGGTGAGGATGACAGAACATTTATTCTGTACTTCTTCTGAAATGATCTTCCAGAGGTGCCGTTTTGACTTAGGATCCATCCCAGAGCTCGGCTCATCCTTAATAGAAAGTTACAAGAAGAATTTATCAAATTAATTAAATTTTGATGAGGTTCTTTACATGAATCACCGCGTCTCACTCGCCTAGAACAGAAATCACTTTTCGAGGTTCTGTGACTAACTTGTTTTATACTTAATAGGCTTCTTTCTGCTGCTGTCAAAAAGCTCAAAATTAATCATTTAAAATTGTCAATCTATTTTAAAAAGTGTCTCAATGAAGTTGACACCCTGTTACTTTACACTTGTCTCTTCTATTTCTTTGGAAAAAATTCTGCTTCAATTACTGACAAAGCAAGAGTTTTTACATTTAATACTACATTGTCACATATATATTTGAAGCTACATCAACAAAATTGCTACCTTTCTTCTGATAGCAGAATTGTGGCTGTGAGTGATAATATGTTATCTGAAGCATAGAGAATGCAATTTGATTTTTTTGTTAATACATTTGAGGTGTATTTTTAGTTTTGTGTGATTAATTGATATTTAATACTCCCTGGGGAAATAAAAACGAGGTTTGCAGAAATTGCCAGATAGGAAGATATAAATTGCATTTTAAAGTAAATGATGCTTTGAAAAATTGTTCAGACTTAAAATTTGAAATGTAGCAATGGAAAAGCTAAACAAGCAGTGATAGATCCTGACAGATAATTTAAAAAACCAAATGATAGGTCAAGATTAGGTAAAAATTAAAAATATATATCTGATATGGAAAGTATGTATATAGGATCACCAGAGGTTTATTCTTATAGTAAGAGGTTAAATTTAAAGAAAGAAATGAGTGCTAATTTGGGGAAACAGTATATTGTCACTGCCCCCATTTTTGACGCCAACAGCGTATATATAGTAAATGCATACAAAGGAAAATACTGTATCTTTCTCTCACATCCTGATTTCAGTTCAGCTCATTAATACAAAATATTTGCATACAGCTTTTAACATTTTAAAGTACTTTACATCTATTATCTCACAGGGGTGCCTAAGGATTGTTTTGTTCAATTTAAGGGACACTTATACAATAGAATTCCATTATAAGCATCGATTTGCAGGGAAATAATGCACTGTAAGCTTCCGGTATTGTAGAAAGATAGGTTGTGCATTACTCTGTCTGGGCAGTTTAAATGATCAGGGGTATATTACTTAATCCCTGGAATAATGTGGTGATTTATAACTGGGTTTTTATTGCATATAGTTAAGGCTCTTTGGGAGTTTGGAGGTCCT
Organism: Camelus dromedarius; assembly: GCF_036321535.1. Lineage (NCBI taxonomy): Eukaryota > Metazoa > Chordata > Mammalia > Artiodactyla > Camelidae > Camelus > Camelus dromedarius. Next base: position 61,090,912 of record NC_087439.1, on the reverse strand, counting down.
TAAATGAAAGGGATCTTCCAAAACAAGGGCAAGATTATTTCTCAGAAATAAACAGTTTTCACAATATTTGGTCTGGGAAGCAAAATGCTATGTCATTCCTAGTGCAATTTATATTTCCAGGTGATCAATTTAATTTTCCAGCTCTTAACCAAAATACAGTTATAGCATGTATATCTTGCCTTCAAAAAATTCAGATAGAACAGAATGGCGTATTGTTGATTGCATCCCAAGCTAGGTAACTCATGCTTTTTATGCAACAAGGAGATAACATTTTAGCCCAATACATTGTCGTAAAAAGTGTATTTCCTTTTAGGTAGAAGTTGGAAAATGTGTTAGTTCACCTGATCAGTTACCAGTAGAACTTATTTCTTCAATAACTGTGAATCAAATTCTGTCATAATTTTACTTACTCGTTTGAATATCGTGAACTGGTTTCAGCTACTTCCTATTCCCATGCCAAGTATTTCCTCGGAAACTGACTGAGCCATAGCTTCAGACAAAAACATTCCAAGGGCATATTGTGCCAACAAATTATGTGCTGATGTAAATTCCCTTAATGAGATAGTATACACAAAGTGCTTTGCAAAATAACCAGCACATAGTGAGACCTCAGTAAATGTTTATTGCAATAATGTGAATGAAATGTTACACACACAATTGCATATGTGGTTCTGATTATGTAGCAGGCTTTTTTCACAGTGATTCTCTTACCAGCAACAGAATGGAAGGTTTCCCTATCAAGGCCAGTGCAGTGGATAATTTTCTTTTTGTGCCGTAACTACACATACAGGTAGCTCTGTCCTTGTAGGGCATCAGGTGAAGTCTCCTGAGGAGTTTATGAACAGTCTATGGGTGGAAAAGAAAACTTAGGTTGATTTTCCCTTCCAAAACCCTTAAAGCATTAAGTGGGGGAAAAAAAAATCTACCTGTGAAAAGAAAGTTTTATAATGAAAAAATACATACCCCCCCAATTAAAACATTTAAATTCAACATAAATTTTAACTTTTATTTTCAAAGGTCCACTTAAAAATTAATAGGTCAGAGATAAAAAAAGATAAATTAAAGAGATAAAAGAGATAAAAGCAATTCTGTGGAGGCTTATTTTCAAATGGGATCCCCCCGTGCCCCACTGTATGTGTGTGTGTGAGAGAGAGTGTGTGTATACAATTGCTCTTTCTGCTGTAACTAACACAGGATTTCCTTGTAAAGCTTCAAAGAGCTAAAACAGAATTCATCCCTTCAGAAGGCAGGTTTCTTATTGATTGTCATCACTGTTTCATCTTTCTTCTGACTGTGGGGTGAGTTGTCACAAAGGCTTTAAGTCTATTTCAAACTGACCTAGTATCAAAACTTTAGTGTATTAATTTAGGAATAGTGTGTTCTTGTGGCTATTTCTGTAGATAAATAACCCTGGCAAACAGTGGAATCCTAGGAGGATTTCAACAGGCCCCGAAGGGTTGCAAAAATAGAGAAAAATGCCCTAAGGGTTAGCCATTCCATTAAAAAGGTAAATAATTATGGTGAGGAACAAAACCACATTTAAAAAATTGAACTGGAAGCTAGTCTACTTCACTTGGGCAGTCTGGAGGTAATTCCATGTTTTAATACTTATCTGAACAATAAAGAATGTACAGGCATCCCCAGCCAAGGCTCAACCCAGAGCCTAAGGCAAACGTCATGTTTTAGTTAAAAGTTTTTAAAAGGTAACTGAACATGGGCCAAGGTGTTTCTAAAGCCGAGCTGATAGGTGTGTATGTGATATACACAATCGAGCTAATGCTGTATCCATTGTCACTGTCAGGAGAAAAGTGTCCTAGTTTTCCAGAGGTCAAGTTGGGTCTTGAGGGGAAGGGAGGTGGGAAGCAGAAACAATAATGGTTTTCAAGTGAACTAGTTTTTCACACTTATACTCACTTCTTTAATATCTTTTTCTGGAATTCCATGTATCCTAGCATAGAAATACAAATGTTCTTCCACAGTTACCAGGTCATCTAAGGCATCTTCCTGAGGACAGTAGCCAACTAATGAGCTGTGAGAGTCAACGTGAGCCAGAGATCTGAATTGAGAGAATCAAAACCACAAATGAATTTCAGATGTTTCCTTTCTTATCCCCAAATGTTGAGAGGGTAGCTCTATTTCGGTCATGGTGACCCGTGATTCAGGTAAAAAGAGGTAAAACAATCCAACCATCACAGTCACACGTGGAGGTTTAAAATTTTCCACTCACTTGGATGGCTGTTCTTCCCCCTAATGATTGACCACAAAATAACATAAAGAGTTCATTTTAATTACTCTTCTCATTAATTATGTTGTGCTCTATAAATCGAAGTATTTTTCATACCCAGTCTGATTTCTGATCAGAATGTGTCCACTTGAGGGAATTATGTCTCCAGTTAGCATCTTGAAGATGGTAGTCTTTCCTGCTCCATTTACCCCAAGAAGGCCAAAGCACTGGTTTGAGGGAGGAAAAAAAAAAGGACGTAAACTTTAATTCAAACTAAAGATGTGCTACTATTATATCTCTTTTCTCCTTCTCCTTGGGTAAAATAAATTACCAAGAAAAATAAATCACTGGAATTATTCATGGATATTGTAGCCCTCTGTTGGCACTTGATAAAACTTTCTCTTTTATTTTTTTTAACTTTCTCTTTTAAAACAAATGGGTACTTATATATCTTTTTTTCTTTAACAATGTGAATATTTGTATAGATACATAGGATTTCTTTTACATATTATATTATAGCATACCTCTGGTGACATGGTAAAATACCCAACAAGTGAGGTATGCTATCCTGATAAAGTAATTATATTTATGGATTTGAAATTATTCACACAAAATCACAACTTTACTGAATAAGCTACTGAAGCAATAATATCTTTATGCTGTCAAACAAATTTGATGCATTTAGTTTGCAGCTAGGCTTGGCAACCTATGCTCACATTCTCTTTCTTCTTTCCAAGCTGCCTTAATATTTCTTCTATGAAAACAGCAAGAATCAATATGGTTGCAGTTCTAGAACCTCACTTCCAACAACTGATTTCTTTATGTTGCCTTTCAAGAAGTCTGGAAACTAAGAGTTGAAAAAAGTACCCTGCACATAATTCTTGACTGAAAGTCCACCCAGTGAGGATAGTAACTTGGGAAAGGCTCAGGACTTGGTGTGTGGTGAGTCCTCCCTGGCAAGAGGGAAGATGAATGGGGTAAGTAACACGTGGACACATGTAAATTATACATATAGAATCCATCAAAGTATTCACAGGTTGACTTTCATATTTCTAGGAAAAAATTAAAAGAAGATAAAGATCTTTATTTGTCACTTACCATGCCAATATAAAGGATAGCTAGAAACAAAACATTGTTCCTTACCTCCCCAGCAGGTATCCCAATGCTAATGTTGTTTACAGCTATGATCTTTTTGTGGATAAGTTGGTAAGTCTTTGTGAGACGATGGAGTTGGACCAGGTCAAATTCACTTGCACCATTCTCAACTCTTAATCTCTCAGCCCGCACATCCTCATCTTCATCTATTGTCTCGACCACAGGTGAAGAATTAAATTTTCTGAAGAAGAGTCTAAAAAATGAATGAAAAGATTTTGCATCAATGATTTTAAAATGGCACCACTCAGTTTTGACATCTTTTAAGAAGTTCTCACTTCACTAAAAGTGTGCTATCACATACTATGTGAGTTTAAAATTTTTTATGCATTATGGTACTCAAATAACTTAAAACTTAGTACAGATACTGTTCACAATATTTGCTATGATATTTGAGAAACAGCTTTTGCTTTCCATGCCTTAAATACTTACAGATCCACTGTTACAATTCAGAATCTTAATTTCATAACAAGGAAATCACTTTGGGTTTGAAAGTTACTTCCTAACAGAGAGACTAGAGTCATTGGTAAGACTCAACACTTACAGACCCATGATCAATGATCACCTTTTAAAAAAAATCCTGTCTGTTCTTTTGTCATCAATAATATGAATGCTATTCTATATTTTTTTTTTTTACTGTGTCTTACCTAGGATGTAGCCAATATATTAAGGTTATCAGTTCTGAAAGCTCACTACATCTCAAACCCACTTCAGTATCTTGCCTAATAAATACCAAAGCAAACCAAACCAACAAATCAATTCAAGCCTTCCTCCCAATGTCCCTGTTTCTTTTAATGATATCCACAGATATTCCATCCGTGATTTTTTTTCCTTGAATCTTCCCCATGCCACAACCCACTCATGCAGCCAGTTTCCTAGCACTGGAAATGCCTTATAACACCCAGTCATCGATCATTGTCTGTCTGTTGCTATTACCATCATAGGCTTTCATTTGTTTCTCACCTAGATTTATCTAGGAGCCTCAGACTGCTCCAGTGTCTCTGACTGCTCCATTCCAGTCTGCACTGTCTCCACAAAACCACAGCTCCTAAAGCACCATTTGATCCTGTTGGTCTCTGTTCAAAAACCTTTGATATACTACTATGTGCTCACTGAACAAAGTCCAAGCTGTATCTCTTTAACCAAGCAATCAGTAAACTCCATAACTTTCCAGCATATGCTTCAGCTCCTACTCTTTTATTACATTTACTCTGTGCTCTGATCAAATTGTATTACTCACTTCTCAAACATGGCCCAAGATTTTTCTATCTTTGCTCTTGTCTTCTCTTTCATTATTATTAACTTAAATCTTATTTTTCAATAGGTGATAAATGTATATCAAGTATTAAAATTAAAATGGTACTGAAGAATATTTAGTGAAAGTAAGTCTTCTTCAACCAATATACAGTTCTCTGTAGCAGAGACATAGAGACAATCTCTGCATATGTATGCATAAATAATATATATATATACTTTTAAAACTCAAATGACAATATACTTTATATGTAGTTCTGAACCTTGCATTTCTCACTTAATAAATATTAGAAGTAATCCCAAACATTATACAGTGAACTGCATCCTTCTTTCTAATGGCTGCATACTGTTTCATTCATAAATTATGTATATAATTTATTTAACTAGTCTCTAAATAAAGGACATTTAGGTTGTCATTCTTTTGCCATTAGGAGTGTATAACTTTATACGTACATAATTCTGCATACGTGTGAGCATATCTCTCAAAAAAATTTCCTAGAAATAAAATTGCTGGGTCAATGGTACATGTTTTTCTTTTTATTTATGATTCTGTCCTCACTTTATTCAATTTTCCTTTCCCAGATCCATTGCTAATATGCTACATACTCAATTCTCTCTCCCCATTTCTACTTTCCATCTTTTCAAGCACAACTCAAAGACTACATCTTTTCTCTATGTACAAGTTTTCTCTCCACCACTGAATCTTAATTTCTTTAAGGCTAACAATTGTGCTTATTTAATTTTATTTTCTCACTCTACAATACTTGCAGACCCATAGTAAGGTTTGATAATTATTTACTGAATGAAATAAATGGTGAATTATGCTTTGATTTTTAAAAGTTTTTTGAGCAAAACATTTCTATATTACCAGTGGAAAAGCTTAGACTGTTGACGACTCCTTGAATATTTTGAATTGAGTATTGTCAGAGATGTCGAACACTGTTTTTATTGTATTTACCTGAGTTTCTTTATTAGCCAGTCATTCATTAAAAGTCGTAAGAGAAAGAACATGGTCCCTTGAGAAACCAAAGCCACAAACATTGCACCTAGTTTATCCATCTCAAAGGTTTCGCTTGGGTATTCCACTCCATATGCTTTTAAGAAGTCTAGGACTGACTGTTGTTGAGAAAGTTCAATCAAACCGTAACCAAAACAGAATTGTGGGAAAATCAGGAAAATGCGCTTGAGGGTTTCAGAAATAAGTTCTAAAGTCTGAAATAAGAAGAATAAAAATAAAGCTCAGTGTTAGTCTTCCAACAAACTGACAAAAACTGAAACTAGATGTAGACAAATGTTGAAATCCAAGAAGCCTATCTAGATAGGCAATTATTGCATATGCATGCTGAATTTACACATAAACATTTACTATAACCAAATGATGGAGATTTATTACCAAAATCCAAGCAAAAGAGGATTATATATTTTTTGAAATGGTCTAAGGTGTCAGGCCAAACCCTGGGTGCAGAATCACTTCTAGAGCTGCCTTAGATCCTAGGAATGTAGTAATAGCCAGGGTGTTGGGGTCTGACACAGAGTATCTACAGGTAGGTGTCTGAGTAAAGGAGGTATTTAGTACAGTAACGTTTCAGAAGCTAAGCTACTCAAAGGGGGGCTAAAATGGTGAAATGAGATGGAAGGAGAGACAACCTCTCTGAATGAGGAGCAAATGGCTCATTTTCATGTTATTCACACTTGGAACCAACCATTTTGCACCTCATGAATTTTCTTCTTCCTCCTGGCGTGTGCTTGCCTTTTCCTCACTTCACTTCATTTCCTCTCTATTCTTTTCCACCCAATTGCCTGGCACGGGTAGTGCTTCCCTCCTCAGTAATCATAATTGCCAGCTCTGAATGGAAAGTGATGCTTACAATGAAGTAGACTCCAATACATGATTGAAAGGGAATGAATTCGTTTTTCTTTCTCTATGGACGTTCAAATGACTCTTAACCCATAGTTGTATGACTAAGCCATTGTCCTTGTTCCTACTGTACCATAACAGTTTCTTAAGAAGTAAAAAGTTTAGCTGACTCACTGGTTGCATGATTTTTGTTAGTGCCATACAATGTGTCTGATTTCACCTCCATGTCCCTACTCAAGCCCTGTCAAATCTCAACAGTTTTGACACTGCATATATACAATCATAGATAACCTAGATGGAGTCTAAAAAGAACTTTAAAAGGCTGTAGTTTCCCCCCACCACTAAATTTAATAGAATCAAGTGAAATTCCTCTATTTTATTTAGAGAATGCAAAACACAGAAAGCCTACCTCCTTGAACATGTTTAAGCATTTGATCCACTCACTGAAGTTTAGCAGACTAATAAAAGACCTTACCGGATCATTAGGCCTTTCCTTGGAGAGAAAGTACACCACCGACAGGGAAACAATGGAATTGATGCCAAAAAATAGGTTGATGCAAACGTAAGTGATGAAAGCCATTCCTGTTTCATGAAAGAGTCCAGCCAGCAAGTACATCCAAGAAAATGTGGCATACCTTTACGTTAATAATACTAAGAATTAAAATTATGCCTTAATTATTCTTACACTAAATAAACAGACATATATATATAACTTAGATAGTGTTCTAAAGTGAAAATAAACATTAGGGATGAGTTGCCAAGCCTTATAATTACATCTCTCTTTTATTCCTCCTTTTAGCAACAGCACATACACATGCACACACACACACACACACACACACACATAAAATCCAAAGCATGATTTTTAAATGACAGTAAAGGTCTTTTAAGGAATCTTCAGTAGTCTGACATCATTATGACTATAAATTAATTTTTCCTAGAGATGATGTTACACCACCAAAGCAAGACTTTTTTTTCTTTGCTCAGAAATATGAGTTTAATCAATGTATATTTTACAATTTAAAGCTGAGGGAAAAAATGACATTATTGTAGGCTAGCTAAGCAGACAGTGTATGCTTAGAAGCTGGATGTTCTGTTTTCAGCAAATACCTGAGCAACCTTTGAGGTAATGAAGTAGAACTAGACACAGATCCTTCATCAGCTACAATTGCTAACTAAACGGATACTACTCATGCATTCAGGGCAGAAAGAAGTGCTATGCTAAGCATTGATTATATCAACCTGTATTACCTGCATTAAGTACCCTCATTCAGAAACAATATTATATATGTGTTCTTAGACATCTATAAAAATATAAATAAAATAAATATACATAAATATATATACTTTAAAATGCCATATATTTATATATACTCACAATTTGTTAATAAATTCATACATGTACATACATTTTTCTGATCATTCTAAAGCCTCCATTTTTATGTAAATTAAATTACATTTATAAATTGCTAAGCGTGACACTCAGGACCTAGTAAGTGCTCATTAATGATAGGTATTACTATTAATGAGAACAACATTAATTTTCAGAATTACTATACAAACTATGGACTAGCAAATGTAATGTACTGTTAATCATCACTTATGACTAATGAAACCCCAAGACAACTGTAAATTAGCTAATGAGATTTAGGTCCTGTTTGTGTCCAGGAGCATTTAATTCTGTTAATTCTTCTTTCACTGCAGCTTACCCAAACAGCAGAAGTAGGAGAGATACAGCGCCTAGGTTGTTTTCACTGTAGAAAGCAGGTAACTTGAAAATTGCAATGACACCAATTGAAAATGCTACAGGCACCAAGTAGAAGACCTATGGGAACATGTAAAACAATGTTTAACATATGGCAAGTAGTTTTTAAAAAAATCAATAGCCTATCTAGTTTAAAACTGTTAACAAATTGACCTGGAAACACTTGATGATACGAATTTTTATCTATGTTCCTGTTGCTTATAACATTCAGTTCATTTTACATTGATTTCACTCTAGAATTTGTCTCCTCCAGTATGAGGTCAAGCCAGTCTCCATCGTTATAGAGATACGGAGTCCCTGGTATTCCTGCTTCCAGGCTTTGCAACCTGGGATCATTTGGTGACAGAGGTTCACTGAGAAAGATAAGATAGCCAGGTATCTTGGTATTAGTTAGATTCAGTCCTCAAAGTATTAATTGTGAATGCTGGAACTCTCTCAGATGGTTGATTTCTAAGGCTTGGTTATCAGTGTGAGCCACTCTGCAAAACAGCAGGGCAGTGGGTGCCACACATTCTTAGAATCACAAGGATATGAAAGAAGACTTCAGTGTTTCATTAGCAAGCAGAAATATTAAATGCTGAGGAGTCTGCAGCAAGATGCACACAATGAAAGAGACGGTAATTTAATTTGGGAGGAAAATCTCCTAAAATTGTAATGAGCACCAGATATATAATAACAGAATCTAAGTAGTAAGTAGTCCTTCACAGAAGTGTGTACTTTAAGCTTTCTTAACACGTGAAAGCTCCTATTAAGTCCAGAGAAATTATTATCATTCTTTTAGATTTGACTTCTACAAACAAACGCATTTCAGACCTCACTGGATACATTAACCAAACGGATCTGCAGTTAATTACTCTCCAATTCTTCAAGCCATTGGTCTTTACAGCAACTCAGACAATTTCACCATAATCACCTGGCAACTACATACCTATCCTGGGCTTCTGGCCAATACTGGCACATTTGGAGTCAAGAAAAACCATCTGAACTTAAGAACCATCTTATGCAAATAAGACAGCTATCAATGAAATTTATCCTTTATTTTCCCAATTAATCTTCTCTAATGTGTCATTCAGCAGGGGCTACTACCTCAAATTTTTCACTATTGGTTGATTAAATTTTTATAAGCTTGATTATTTGTTATCATTGGACAAGGCTATTCTGCTTCTAAGCTACTATTTCTTCACAGTAGTGGTTCTTAAACTTCGGTGTGCTTAAAGTAACTTGGGGAAGGGGTTGTTAAAAATGCACATTCTCCAGTCTCCACTCCCAAGATATGGATCTCATAGGTCTGGACTGGTGCCTAGGAATCCACATTTTAACAAATGTCCTGGGGAATCTGATACAGGAGGTCCTCAGACCATAGAGATAAGGGCAGGGAAGGTGGATTTTTCTTTTCCTCCAACCACTGGATGCAAACTTTTTTCCTTAATTTACTGTCTTTGTGGTAATAATCTGAACAAACCAGGGTCAATGAATCTCAAATATAAAACTGTCTTCTACCTAAATCAGTGCTGTCTTTCCTGCAAAGACATAAGTTACTCACCATGTCATAAATGAAGTTTGTTACCCAGTAGCATGTGACTCCAACACCTGAAATGTGCTGTAGCTGTTTGGCTTTGGTCTGATGCTCCCGTACGATGTAGGTGACAAAGCTGGCAGTGGTGACAGAGTAGCCCATCAGGATGGAGAGTGCCACTAAAATATCGATTAAACTGCTCATTCTAGAGTGAGCAATAGGGAGAGGAGAGTACACGTAAGTTTTTGGAACTCTTTTCCTTTCAGAAAGATTCATGGCTAAAGCTGTCAACAAAACAGTGCAAGAGATGCATAAGTCTTTCTGCAAGGCAGCCAGATAATATATTCTACCTGACTCGGCTGTGACCTTGGGATAAATGTAGCTCTAGCGCATCTGAATTGACTAGGGATATTTGATAGAAAAACCTCAGTCTCCAAGGGTTGCAGGGTGTATGCAAGAGATATATAGTTCTTGGGCATAGAAATCGTACTTAAATGCTACGCAGGGAAGTTGAAATGATGAAGCACTTATGCACCTGACTTATAAAAGCGGCAGATTCTGTGAATCTATAGTCAACAAGCCCTACTTGGCAACTCCACTCTACATGCTTTCAGAAACTTCCTTTTATCCCAGTCAGCGACTTATATTAACAGCTCTTCTAGATTGACATTCATTCAGATACAACCGTGATTTCCAATTATAGCACCTTATATAGAGGCTCAGCTATGCCAAGGACAAAGCAGCCATGCCAGACATATCTGCTTACGTGGCTTGTTCTTGGTCTTGCACTCCTGGATAAGGATGACTATACATGATGATACCTTAAAGAAGAGACAATTCTTTTCATTAGCAGGTATTCAGTTAATCAGAAACGCCAATTTTTAGATGAATAATGCATAATACTTTCTAAAGAATTTTACTTTGGGGATACTCTCTTAAAGGGAAGTGATTCCTCCCTGCCCATCTCATCAATGCCATAAAATTGATGGCACGGACACACACACAAAAAGAACAGTTTTTCACATTGTGTATGGAATTTGGGGGGAAGAGGTGAGAATTTTTACTTCTTATATAATATGTTTCCCCTCTATTGCATTTAAGTAAATTGTTTTCCATTTTCTTCTCCCTATCTGGTCACATGTAGGTTTGTATTCAGCAGTACTTTAGAAATGTATGGCATTTAAAGAAGCATCTCAAAGAGAGTCCATATAATCAATCCTCTGATTATATGAGATTCTCCTAAAGAACACTTTCCAGCCCCATCCCTCTTCACTGTGCTATTGGCTGCAGTAGGTAAATACTGTAGCCTGAGAGGATCCCTTCTTTATTGTTTCTAAAATGCTTCTTGTTCTAGAACTCTACCAAGAGTAGAGTTTGGGAGTTTCAGCCACCCCGGAGGGATTTTCACTGACTCATAAAGATCCAGGAGAATTCAGAGAAACTAACTGGCTCCAGAAAAGTAGTCCCTTAATTCCAATACAGTCCTAAATTATTTGTGTCTTCAAGGGTTGGTTATGCTTTCTGAGTTAGAAGCAAGTTTCTTTCCTCCCTTTCCTTAGAGCATGTTGGTTATCCAAAGTGGGCTGGCGAGTTTCCCAAAGGACCATGGTTTTGAGGCAAAGCTTATACTGTCTGAATAACTTTGGAAAAGAACAGTAGGGGATAGGGGTAAGGATATACTTTAAATACTTTTTCCTATAGAGTCATTAGCTGAGCAAGAACTTTGTCACTTATTGCTCATTCAGTATATGTTCATTACACTAGGTTATTAAGGCCCGCTCACAGCACTCAAATATTATAGGCTATTCTAAAGTTCTATTCTTTCCATTAACTTAAATTTATAATTTTTATTAAGTAGAGTAAGACATATTTTGAGGTCGAATTCTGCAATTGTTATACATTGAAGAAAAATATATAGTTAAAGCAAAACAAAGAGACTAACAGCAACAATAATCAATTTGACTAACTTTAACCACATCACTGGGGGAATGCAGTTTTCTTATCTTTTGTGGAAATTAATAAACTCTCTTTTTACTGAGATTCACTTTTCCTTGGGCCCTACTTAAACCTTGTTGCTGGGTTATAATGTAGGCAAGGGGAAAACATTTCTCTTATTCCTGCTTTGTATTTCAGAATCCATAAATACTCTATTTCACCAGAGGAATATTTACAAATATTTACTCCAATATGAAAAATGCTGCTGAACCAGTTTTTTAAATACATATCTTTAGTTGAAACATCAAGTAAATGTATTAGGGTTTAGAATCTATATTACAGTCTTCTCTGTGGGTTCTATAGCGTTCAGTATAATGTCTTGAGTACAGTGATTAGTCAATGAATGCTTATTGAATCTAATAAAATCTTAAAATTCCAATTATTTCCCCCACATACAATATACATTAAAAAGAACATATTTTCTGTTGTCTCTACACTTGTAAACCTAAAATGAGTAACTTTCCACTGACCACTGCTACTAATGCAATAAGAATAAACACTAGAGTGGAGCAAACAATGCGTCAATATTTTTGGAAAAGAGCCTAGTTGTGTAACATTTGTTACTGGAAACAAGTAAATCTGTATTCTTTGGGGAGAAGGAACAAAATTTTCATTTAAATTTACCACTAGAGGGAACCACATGAATATAACAGATATTGACACTGCAAAGGAAAGCTAATTAAAAGTTTCTGATTACCGCGTTAAAATTCAAAAAGAATCAATTTTACAGCTAAAGCAAAATCTCAATTCATGTAGAATCCAACAAAGATGCCTTAAAACACTAGTGTAGTAGGGGGAAGTGGCAGGAGAATAATTTTTTAGAGACATTATCGTGGCAGATCCCATACACACGTTACAAAAAAATAACAGTATTTTAAGGTGGCTTGGATTTCTTCTTTGAAAGAAAACAAACTCCTTCCAGAGAGAGTGGAAAGCTATCACTTTCATAGTTCTACATGAGAAAAGTTAATAAAAAACAGAAGGTCACTACTACTAATCTCTATATAACTCAAACTAAGTCTTATTTTTCAATTAAAAAATTTCCTTCTAGGGTCAATTTGAAGATTATGTTCCAGAATTTTTAACTCTTTAGACTCTGTAACTTAAAAATGTAGTTGTAGGGGCCACGACAAGACTGCTGAGGTCCAGAGTGATTCAGATTGCTGTGGTCTTGGTAAAGAACACAAATAGTAAATGAAATCCAAACACAGGTTTCAAAAGTTGACCCTTCAGAAGTGGTACTGGTCTCTTTTTCTCACCTACATACCTTTGCGACATGTCATTTCTATAGTTCTTATACTTTCATTATCCGTCACGGCAACAAATGTCTTTTGCTCTGAGTAAGACATCCTACTGAAAGTCAAGTATTCTGTCGTATTTCAAACCAGCTCATACTAGACCTGCCTGGCTTTAGTCACCATTTAACTTAGCTTACTACTTTTGACTACACTCTTTATTGATGCTCTAGATCTATGGACTATCAACCTTGTTATTTTCTTCATGGTTCCTGCTGCTAGGACTATGTCAAAGCAGTTGGGGAAAAATACTGTTTTCTCTGAAATGAAGACTCCAAAAGATTGTGTTCCTAGAATGAGTATCCGAGTCTACAGTTTACGTCTATAATCACCAGAATATCTAGCACATGCTATTATGCCCAACGGTAGGGAGATGAAAGACAAGCAGATGCTGGCATTTCTAAAAAATATGTTGTCTTTTTCCTTTTTAACAGTCTATTGGTTGGACTATTTATTAGGCTAGAAACTCAGTGCTGGCCAGCAAATATGTTACATAGTTTTTCTCCATTTTTATTATTATTATTTTGGGGAATCTGAGAAAATAATTTGAGCAAGGCTTAAGAAGATGAAATGATCTGATGAAGAGCAACTGAATTAGAAAAAAAATCAGTCTCTTTCAGATTTCAAATACTTTTTGAAAACTATGTGGAAGCTTCCTGAGAAATCTCACTAAAGTAGACCTGGCTGAGCATAGAGAAGAATTAGAAAAATAAAGAGACAGGAGTCAAACAGACCTGGGTTCAAATCCCACTTCTGATCCCCAGTGGAATAACAGTAGGGAACAATAATATTCATCCTGAGAGGGTGCTAAGGATTAGCAGTATTTTATACAAAGCAAGAGTCATACAATAAGTACTCAATTAATGGTAATACTTCTGGTTAGGTGTAGAACTTTCTAGTTTAAAAATTTTGTTTTCACATTTAGATTTGTGTACAATATTTATTGACATTTTTTAAATTTTTAGCCTATGTACAAACAAGTAGTTATAAAATATTTTCCTATGAGATATAAATACTAGGTGTATGAGCAGAAATAAGTGTGAAGTCAGCATTAGCATCTTGATTTGATAAATGAGGAAACTAAATTAACCTGAAGTTAAGGAGATTATCCAGAATGTTCCATCTGGTGGTAGTTACTACTTCCAAATTCCTTTTAAAGATCTGTGATTTAAATACCATAAAATAGCTTCCTCTGGGAGGAAACAAGATCTAGCGTGCATTTTTATATGGAGAGCAGCAAAAGTTGCAAAGCAAGAAGCTTCTATGTAAGTAACTTTACCATGTCGGGCAGCATCGTATTTTGACATGTTAACTCGCAGGAGGAAGTTATTCAGGCTGTTGAGATAAGCTGGGAGGGAGTGATAGCCTTCTGGATCATACCATACCTGTTAAATTCCAAAAGAGGGCAAGATAAGTTTGGTGTACAAATAAATTAAGCAGTCTTTCTATCTTGCAGCCTACAGAATTTATATTTAAAATAAGTGCACCCATTTTCTGGTGCCTATTTCATCCTGGAAGATTATGAACCATCCCCCAGAGTGCTGACCGTAGACCTTTAGGTTTCCAATGCAGAGATGGGCAGAGACTTGGAAAATTGTCTTTTTTTTTTTCCTTACATGATAGTACCAAGTTATTAATCATCCCAGATCTTCTCTACAGGTAAAGCTTGAAAAACTGAAGAAATCATTATTATCTTCATCTCTGTAATGGCCTGTGGTGATTTTGGAACTAGAACTAAGGCATTCTGTCTCTCGACAATAATAATAACAATAAAAGCAAATGGCATATAGGCCAGGCTGCAGAAAGAAATTAAATACATCTCCAAGCATCAATTCCTTAGCAACAAGACTGATAACCTCGGAATCCCCCCACTAACTTTCTATTCCTAGTTATAACCCACAAGAAAGTGAGCTACGTTACCTATATCAAAAGCAGAGAGATTTAAAATACCTCAGTTCAAGGAACCCAGTTGATCAAAATTACAAATCTGATTTAGAGAGAAATTATTTAATATTAGAACCCTTTTCCCTTATGAGGGATATTTACTCTCTGTATGGAGAAAGGGAGAAAAGGAACAATGGGAGGGGCCATTCAAATCCTCAGCACTGCTATTTGTTTTATATGACCTTGTAAAAACCAGCTACACTAGACTCATTAATCTCTCTCTCATAGGGATGTTGTAAGGATGAAATTACATAGTTTGTGTAAAAGGTGATACTAGTGCTTGGTTTATAACAGTCACCAAATGAATATTAGTTTCTTTATTTTCCCCCAGGTTGCACATGTCTCTTAATACCAAATGAGAAATATGTGAAGAATAATCTAAAATTTAAAGACTACTCATGATCCTATGGGTAATTATATGTGTCCGATTCTGTGACTCTAGCTTGTTTCAAATTCAAAGCATAGGTACAATCTAGAAGAAAAAAAGGTCAACAGGATTATTTACATCCATCAAATTCTGTTAAGTTTCCATGTTCTTTAAAAAGCAAGGATAAACATATATGACACATATATAAAGAAAAATGCATAAAACATAAGTGTATAGTTTAACAAAAAATTATAAAAGGAGTACACCCAACCCACAGGTTGAGAAACAAAACTTGCCAGCACCCAGAACATCTTCTCCCTGACACACTATGTCCTTCACAATCACAATGCTCTCTCCCCTAGACAGTATGGTTGGGTTTTGTCTACTCTCAAAGTTTATAGTAAATGCAATTTCCCCCTATGCTTACTGATAATGTTTGGAAGATTTAGCCTGCTTGTTGTACAGAACTGAGTTCCTTCATTTCCATTGCCAATTCTATTGAACGCCTATATAACAATTTATTCATTTATTTTATTGTGTATGGACATTTGCGGTTGTGCTTTTGACTAATGTGAGAAATACTACTAAGTATATTTTTGTATATGTATCTGGGTACTTACATGTACATGTTTCCTTAGGATAAATACATAAAACCAGAACTGTTGTATTAGGGAGTGTGCATTATTCCAAAGTGCTTTTCAAATTGATTGACCCATGTTTTGTTTTTACCTCATGAAAATGCTTGACCGTTTCAAGTTCACATTCTCATTTGTATGACATCCTAAAAGAAGGATCATAATTTACCTTGGCAAGTGTTCTATTAGCAGGAACTGTTGTTATATCAAAACGAAGGTCTTTAGTCAAAGGCAGCCCAAAACTCCAACCTCCATATCTATACAGAAAAATTGATACTTGTTTTAATAGAGAAAATATTCATAAATCGATGTAAAATGTTTAACTCATAGCTCATTTTTTCTTTCCATTAGGAACACATTTACAGTATGAAATAAATACTGCCTGACAAATAATTTACAGTTTTATTGATTCTTTTTATCATATTTTAATCTAAAGAGTACATTATAACTAGAAGTAAAAAGTCTTTCTAAGCAGTTACAAATGTAATCATTCTGAAAATAAATAACATGTAATCTAACCAATTCCTCCAACTTAACCGGATCATGCACCATCTCAAAAATCTTAAGATTTTAGTGCTTAAGTATCTTATTTTAGGTAATTTAATACTAAAGTGATAACAACATAAGTTACGATCTTTTTTCAAATGGCTCAATTTCCTTTATTCTCCAATCTTTTTTCTCTAATTTGTCCCCGAGTGTTACACTTTTTCAATTCCTGGATGTTTTAAAGAGAGTTGTATCTATATAATTACCTGTCACTTCATGGACTCTTAAAAATAAAACGTGGATTTAAAAAAAAATCCAAGCACTAATTTTAAGGATAGATTAGTTTAAATGTCCACCAAATTAAGACTGGGTTAAATAAAAAACAGTGTAGTCACACTAAAATAATTTTCTTGTGACTATTATCCTAAATGTGATGCTATAGAACTGTATTTTTGTCATGCAAAGAACACTGTAGCATATTGTTCACTTCTTTTTAAAAAAGGGTTTAGAATGATTTATTTATAATAAACCTTATTTTGTTGAAAATACTTACATGTATATTCACATGTATTTACCAACTTTCCCCCCTCAGCTTTATTAAGATATAATTGACAAATAAAAGGTGTATACATTTAAGGCATATAGATGTTTTGATAGATGTATACACTGTGAAATGGTCACCACAATCAAGCTAAATAACATATCCATTATCTCACATGGTTACTATTTTCTTGTATATGTGTGTTGAGAATTCTTGGCAAATTTCAAGTGACAATACGATATTGTTAACTATAGTCTCACTGCTGTATAGATCTCCAGAATGTATTCCCCTTGCATTACTGAAACTTTGTTCCCCTTGACCAACATCTCCCCATTTCCCCCACTCCCAGACCCTGGCAACCATCAGTCTCCTCTCTGCTTCTATGAATTGACTATTTTGGATTCCACACATAGGTGATACTATGCAATATTTGTCTTTCTGTGTCTAGCTTATTTCACTTAGCATAGTGTCTTCCAGTCCATCCATGTTGTGTCAGATGTAAGCCTGCCAACCTTACATCTATGGCAAATGTTTAGGTGACTTAGGTGGAAGCCTGTGGCCTTGCTGTACATGGACACATTTTATTCATATGTGGATATAACCACATTGAGATATTCATGTTGGAACTAAGGACAATTGTCACTGAAAACCATGCCTGAAAGCTCTCCAAGTTGGTGTAATCTAGTCGATAACTTGTCTTTTGCTTAGAGGAAAACAATATGTACACATTTAACAATACATTTTTGAGGCCTAAAACAATGCTTTTTGAATGTGCTCAGATAAATCTTAGAATCATTATTTAAATTTTAATATGAAAGCTGTTTAGATAAAACAGAATTTAGCCCCATAAATAATCAATAGAAGCTCTGCATTTATTGCCACAAATTCAAAAGGCAGTTACTATTAAAATTAGAAAGCAAGATATTCTAAATTAAATATGTTTAATAAATAGAGTATTTTTACCTTTTTTGCATAAACTCATTAGCAGTTGATATAAGATAATTTTCCAAGTGTTGCCCAGTGAGGTTATAAATTACATGGGAAGAATAAGTTCTTCTATGAGGTGGAGAATAGTTAAATTTAGGACATTCCTGAAAAATAAGGTTAAAAATTAAGTTCTTTCTTTCAGTGCTGTACAAATTAAATACACAATGTCAAGGAGCTTCAGTCTCAGGATTTGTCTATTAGTGCAACTGGTCGAGTGTGATAAGAGTGTCCTCTGCCTCTAAAGAGATTTGAAAAGGAAGTCATCTTTCCTTAGATGACTTAGAACAAATAGTTATCAATTATATACAGCACATATATGTGTTTAGGACTTGCCTAAAGCCAAAAAAGAACACATTAACTAATGTTCCATATTTCTTTCACTGCACTGACAAGCTTGATATGTTTGGAGAATAACATTAAACATAAAGATGACTCAAAATTCCCTCAGTAATTCACAGGGAAGAGAAAAATGTTTGCCCCACACTGAAAAGATAACATTAACAGACATAAGTTTTCAGGGACTGACAGCAGCGGATGAAAAGTTGTGTTATATTAGTTTTAAGGTACAAAACCTAGGTGTCAGAGTTCAGCTTTACACATAAATAAATCTAATACACACACACACACACACACACATATATACATATATAAATCTAGTGTGTGTGTGTGTATATATTATATATGTATATATGTTGCTTATACATACATAAGTTGCAAAGACAATGCACAGAGTGCCTGTATCATTGTTAGCATCTTACGTTAACTGTTGTATGTTTGTCAAGATTAAGTGCCTTGGTACCTTACTATTA
This sequence comes from Camelus dromedarius, assembly GCF_036321535.1. Lineage (NCBI taxonomy): Eukaryota > Metazoa > Chordata > Mammalia > Artiodactyla > Camelidae > Camelus > Camelus dromedarius. The sequence goes on along the minus strand of NC_087439.1, from coordinate 61,072,084 downwards.
AGCAACCTCAGAATTTAAACCACTTATTTTTATGTTCATAGCTTTCTGCACTTCCTGACTACTTATGTTTCACTGAAGCTTCTCATGCTTCACTGCCATGCAGTTTAGTTTGAGAAACGCCCAGTACTTTTCCAGTTTCTCCTTACATCTTTCACACGGTGTCTCAGAGCCTGAGACTAGCACCACATGTGTGTATCAAGAGTATAAAGCTGCAGGTTGCTCTAAAAAATGAAAGCTGAATTTCACCTTACATCAGGTTGTGTCTATAATGCCAGTGGTTTCATAACTGATTAGAGATACCCTTATGTACGCAGTATAACTTTTGAGCCCTAATTTTTTATTGAATTATATTATACATACAGAAAAGCACATATAAGTATACTACTTGATGAATTTTGACAACCTGAACACATCCTGGTAACCAGCAACTGAATCAGAAAACAGAACGATGTTAGCGCCCCAGGACCCCCTCATCGTGCCTCCTTCCAGTCACTACCTCGCCCAAGTAACTGGCACAGAGGAGTTTTGCCTGTTTTGTATTTTATACAAATGGACTTGTATCTTGTATTTGGCTTTTTTCACTCATCATTTGTTAGTGAGAATATGAGGTAGGTAATTGAAGATCAATCTTTCTCATTTTGCTGTGTACAGTATTTCATTGTGGAAATAGACTACATTTGATTATCTACTGTTGGTGGGAATCTGGGTGGCTACTACAAATAGTATAGCTATGAACATTTCGATATATGTGTCTTGGTGCATTTATTCACATTTCTAATGGGTACACAACAGGAATGGAATTGCTGAGTCCACAGGGCATGAATAATTTCAGCATTAGTGGATACTGTCAACACTTTTAAAAACTGTTTACACAAATTTAGATGCCCATCAGCAGAGTATAAGGTTGAAAATTTTTTAATCGACTGTGTTTTTTTAAAAAAAATCAATAAAATTTATCCAGATTCCAATTTTATTTTGTTTTATTTTTTATATGTATTTTTATTGAAGTATAGTCAGTTTACAATGTTGTGTCAATTTCAGCACAATGCTTCAGTCATACATGAACATATGTATATTCACTTTCATATTCTTTTTCACCATAAGTTACTACAAGATATTGAATACAGTTCACTGCGCTATATAGAATGAACTTGTTTATCTATTCTATATATATCAGTTAGTATCTGCAAATCTCTAACTCCCAATGTATCCCCTCCCACCCCCTCCCCCAGATTCCAATTTTAAATACTAAGTTGACCTTTACTGTGAACTAGAAAAATACATGAAGAATTTAAAAAATTAGGAAGGTTAGATGAGGGATTACAAAACTCTTTGAACTGGCCTAGAAAACTAAGGTGTATCTATAGAATTCAGAAAAGGTGTTGGTTGCACGATCTTTAATAATGTTTCTTTCAGGATATGGATTTTTCTCACATCTTGGAGGTGTTGAGAAGAGACACGGAGTTCTGTTCTGGACTTACACATTACTAACTTCCCTACTGACTGCTACAGTAGACGTCTCACTGTGTTTTCAAAAATGACTGTTATGGTGGCATTTTGCTGTGTGAAACATAGAGCTTTCTGGTTACAACTGAACTGAGACCAAAAATTCATTTCAGTTGGTTTCCACAAAGAGTGTCATAAAATTACCTACCATAGGAAGTTTGTCCTGAGAGGGATTTAAAACAGTGACCTAAAGCTCAGTGCTTTTTTTAGCTGTCCAGGTCCACAGCACTAAAGCTACTAGCTTCCATAAAATGAAATTATATTGACTCTTTGGTAACTTAGACAGATCTTTCAAGTTTTGATATTTATTCCTTTCTTTTTCCTTCTTCACAGAAAGTGAATTCCATCTTACCTGGATATTTTCTGAGCAGGAACAAACACCAAAATTAGTGATAGGTTCTCCACTGCTGTTCCACTTCCCCAGATGGTTTTTATTTAAACAACTTCTACAAGTAAAAATGATATTGCAGTGAGGAATGTGTCATTCTCATGTTTATATAAGAGCATATAAGTGAGTATGTGGTATTAAATTCAGATGTATAGTCCTAAGATCAACGTACTGATTTTTCATAACTTGAATATAAATTGCATTACAATTTCCAAGTGATCTGACATTTTATGGGGGATTGAAGGAGAGCACTTAATGATTAAACAGTGTTGAGACCAAAGCTCACTGGATTGTGGTAATGTGGCAGGATGGGGCTTTTTTTTAATTGATGTATAGTCAGTTTACAATGTGTCCATTTTTGGTGTACAGCAAAATATTTCAGTCATACATATACAAGTATTCGTTTTCATATTCTTTATTACTATAGGTTACTGGAAGATATTGAATATAGTTCCCTATGCTATACAGTATAAACTTTATTTATTTTCTATTCAGTAGTTAGTATCTGCAGATCTCAAACTCCCAATTTATCCCTTCCCACCCTCTTCCCCTCCAGTAACCATGTTTGTTTTCTATGTCTGTGAGTCTGTTTCTGTTTTGTAATTAAGTTCATTTGTCTTTTTTTTAGATTCCACAAATAAGTGATACCATATGATATTTTTCTTCTCTTTCTGGCTTACTTCAATTAGAATGACAATCTCCAGGTCAGAATGGGGCTTTTTGACCCCTCTATTTTCCTTGCTCTTTTCATCCTCTCCTGTCAGGAAAGGGAAAATTTAGCACCAGTCTCAGGTTTCCACATGTCATGTACTAGCTCGGGAGTTTGAATAAACAACACTATGTAGTACAAAAGCATGCGATAAAAGACGTGGGTCTCAGCTTTATCTACACAACTCACTCTCTAGAATTTAGAAAGTATCTTAGTCCACATGAGCCTGTTTCTTCATCTTAAAATGGGATTAATAATCCACAGGGTGGTTGCGATTGTTAAATGAAAACATGCACACAAACTTTACAAGTTGTAAAGCACCTGTTCATTATTACAGTAGAGCACAATCATGGAATGAACTAAAGCAGATACATAAAATCTGTTAAAGGTATTGCCATCACAGTGCTTACCTCCTCCAGCCAAATAACACACACTCACTCACCCACACACCTGCACACACATGCACACATATGCACACACACAAACTGGAATGTTGGGAAAAAAGAAGAAAACAAGAACCACTTACTGATTACTGATGTTCAAACACACGTTGTCGATTCCAGGGAAGCTCCACATTGCTGAGACCAGTTCTTTTGTGCTTGGGTGAGAATTTCTATGATAATAAAGGATAGAAACAAATTCATGATTCTTCCACTAGTCTCCCATATTAAACCCATGTTCAGGAATAATTTGAAGAAATGAAATATGCTGTCTACAGGACTATTTCCTTAAAAATCTAAGAAAGAGACTCAGGAAAAAAAAAGGCACAAAAAATAAGCACAGGTCTCTGTTTGGTTCCTCTAATTGTCACATGCATTGAGTGATTACCTACTGTATATATAACAGTATATTATACAGAATTCTGGCATTGCTATCCAATACTCAATAAAAAGTTATTTGCTATATATTACAACAGATTGGGAAGTCATACCTAACCTGGCTTTCCTGATTAAAGTCTAGTCATTAAAAATAAAGATCTCCTATAACTTTAATTTTAGATAGACACAAAAACTCTTAAAAAAGTTATTTGTTGGCGAGAGAAGTGTCATGTTGCAATAAATCAAACTGTCCATTCATCTGGCAGGATAATGTGCTGGGGCTCCTAAGTTCTTTATTCATTAGCATTTCGTGACATCCATTCAGGCACAAGGCACCTCTGGAGGCATTGCGATAATGTTTTAGTTAAAGGAAAGAAACTTACGCGTAGAAGGCTGTCTGTTCAGAGGTACCATAAAGAGACGGGGAGATCTGGATCTCTGGATAGCTGTCGCTGGAATTTCTCAGGGTGCCAAGGCCCATGGCAGTGGTTACAAAGACGATGGGGAGAATAACCTGAGCTACGAAACCTTTCCAGTTCCTGCGGGTGTGGTGGAACCTTTTAATGAGGATAGCCATTATCTTCTTCAGTAACAGTCCAAAGCCATCCAATCTCTCTCCTCTGGTCAGGATTCTGTCTGATTAAAGAAAGAGAGATGTAATATAGTTCTGGGAAATCCTAGTAAATTAAGTAATAAAGTAACTTCAAAAACTATGGGTGAATGGTATAATGTGACATGGGAGGAAAAGCTTATACTGTAAAGATCTGCATTTGAGGTTCAGCCCTTCATTGATTAGCCTCAGGCCTGAGCCTCTCCATCTCATGGAGCTTATGCAAAAGTGCTTTGAAAATTATAAATTACTATACACAAAATATTCCCAGTCATATACATAGTAATTTTACACATCAAAGTGAGATATCTAGAATTTTATAAATGAATATTGTCCCCAATCTCCAAAGTCTTAATGTAGACTCAGTATGTATTACTAGTTACTAATATTCAAGAGATAGCTTCTATCAAGAGATTGAATTCAAATAAAATAAATATAAACCCTTTTTAAGCAGCCTAGTTAACTCAGTGGGTAACTTAAGTGACTGTAAGTCTAACTGGCTTTCATTCTAATGTGAGGTCCAATGAAGTCACCTTAAACAAAGGAAAATGCTCTCCTTCAAAGTACAATTCTAGTTCAAACGCTTATTCATTACATTCCTTTTAGAAATTTGGACTGATTACATGGCGTTCCAAAACTCCATTTTTACCACTTGAGTCACAAAAAAGAACTCACTGGAAAAAATGTCTACCCTCCCTCCCCAAAATGCTCTTTGAGTGCTGAGAAAAATTCCACGGCTTCTAAGAGTCAGAGCAGCTGTGGAGGCCATAAGCGGTTGCTCCCGCATTAATGCTCGTACAACTGATCATTTCAGCAGCCCGCTCTAAAAATAGTCTCAAATATAACATTCTCTCTGAAGGCCTGCCACCAAGCACTCCTTTCCATGTGATAAGATGACAGTATTTGTCAACTCTGTGGATATTTTTAATTCTCCATCACAAATTATGCAGCACAAAAATCATGATCTTCATTTAGCTGATAAGGAAAAATACAAAGCTGCTTAATTTAAAATGAATTCCAATTAAACAGAGTGAACAAGTTTAAATGCAAACTCATATCTCTGCAAAGGTAAAGTGTAGAAGGAGCTGAATATTTTAAGTTAATTAGTATGCTTTTCTGTTTCTTTAGAAATTACATGTGGATGACTTACAGGTGTATCAAATGGAGCAAATGTGCTCTCTAAAAGATAATGTCAATGAGGTCAACGTTCTGAATGAAGAATAGTTTCAAATTATGAGACAAATGCAGTGACAAATACGTAACATTTACTTCCTGAAGCAGATGACCACTCTCAAATCAAAGTCCTCAATTCCATGGACTCGACAGTAATATTCCCAAAAGCTGATCAGGAGGAATCTAGCAGAGGACAAATGAGACTCCCAAGTTCCAGAATTACACAAGCATCAAAGATGATCTTTTCTGAGATTTAAAGCCAGGCAAACGTTTAATTAAAAGTTCTATTCCTAGAGATTTTCCTCAATTTAAGCAAACTATTGAAATGACTACTCCATAATTTATAAAATGATTTTACCCTGTGCTTCCTTAAGTAAATAGTGTTTCCAAAGGCATAAATTAACTGTTGGAGTAAGAGAAGATAAAATTTCTTTTCAAAAGAGCCCCACTCCTCAAAGTTGTGTCAAGCAACATAATTTTCCAAATGTATCTTGTAAGAAGAACTGGGGGAAAAAACCTATTATTATAGCTTCTTAGCCATCAAGCCCAACTCATCACTTCAGAGACCCTCACCCAAAAAGCATTTTCTTAGAGCCTGAATTTTCTCAGCACCTGAATCATTCTGAGGTGGGGGAAGGTTAGACATGTTTTCCAGTGAGGTGCCATGGAGAGTGATGACTCTTAAAAAAAAAAAAAAAACTTTTTTGATGAGTATTACCTCCACTGAACATGTCTACTAGCAGTGAGTGAACTACCTTACAAGGTAACTTTATCCATTGTTGGACAGCACCAATTACAAGAAGGACTTTAACTTGTTGAACACAAATCTGAAGCTGTAGTAAGTTACATCTTGAAAATGACTTCTGGTGGGTAGAAGGAATACTTTTCACTACCCTAACAAGGAAATTCTTTCACATTCTCCAAAATATTTTTGAAATAGAGAATTCAATTTGGTTTAATAAATATTTTGTATATGAAAAAGATAGCTTACATTTCTTCAGTATTTTTAAATTTAGAAAGAAAATTTAAAGTTGCATTTAAAAAAATCAAAATCTGTCCTACGATTTTCTCATTTACATCATTTACTAGAACTAAGCAAAATGTGCACATTAGATTTATACCATCTCTGTCTGTGAAATTGCTGCTGCTCACAGATAAGTCATCAGGTGTTGAGATGCCATTGGTACTGCAATTTCCGATTTTCTTTTGGGTCAAGTGCTCAAGACTCATGCTACTGGTTTTTTGTGACTCTTTAGTCAAGTTCAGGAAGACCTAGAAAGAGAAGCCAGAACACTTTCTTAGCATAAAAATGCACATGTTTTCTAGTTAAGCTCAATTTTGATTTTAAATTTTTACCACATTTATTGTGACAAATGAGTATGAATTTAAGTGAACATATTTGTATGTAAAAGATGGATGTTCTTTAATTGGAGCAACATGTTTGTTCTCAGAAGTCAGTCTTACATAAGAATAGTATTGGGATAATTTTAAGATTTTCTGATTTTGTGAAATGTTTATTTTTTAATTAAAACATTTATTGTAATCAAAAGCATATTTACTTTTGGTTGCATTTACTTCTTGAAGTGTTTATTTTAAAATATTTCTTTTCTTTTTAAAAAGAACTGTTCATATTTATTCTAAGGGAACAGCAAGTTATATCAGCTTTAAGAAAAAAGGAAACGTCCAGGTGCACCTCTTCCACGGTGGTGTCGGAGATGCCGTAGCACCCGATGCTCAGGTCACCCATGTCGCTGTCCAGGGCTCTCAGGAGCGAGAGGTAGGCCCCAGAGACACTGGTGCTGAATGGAGGAAGCACGTAGACAAGCTCTCCCCCGATGTCCTCCTTGAGGTAGGCTTCAGGGAGGTGTGATCGGATCATCGCTGTCACAGCCGTTGTGTCACACACTGCGCTGGCATTTAGATTTGGACTCTAGACACAAAAACAGAAGTTGAACACCCCCTTGTCTTAGACTGTAGTGCCCAAGGGCCCCAATCAGAGGGTGGTGAGTTCTTTTAGGCCACCCCAGACCTATGTCAGGTCATGCGTTACTCCCCTTGTGGCTCCCTGTGCCACCGGGGGTCCCTATGGTCATCCACAAGTCACCATTCTGCTGGATCCCCTCTCCCACCTGACCTTGTCCCTCCTCCAGTCCTTACCCACCAAACTCTCTCTCACTCTCATGTGCTCCGCCCAGCAACAACAGACTTTCTGTGGTTAGAGTGCTTTGGGCTCAGGCACACCCTCCTCAGGGCCTTTGCACTTACTCCTGTGCCCCAGATATGCCATGGCTCACTCTCTGCCCAGCCCCAACTCTTGGTTCAGCTGTCACTTTCTCAGAGACTCCTTCTCTCGCTACCCTACTTCAAATGGCACCACCCAGCATCTCCCATTCCCCTTCCTTTGCCTTATTTCTACCCATAGCATTTATCACCTGCTACCATACCAAATAATATACTTAGCGATTTTACCACCTGGATTCCCCACACTCCATCAGAATATAAACCCCAAGAGGACAGAGATCTTAATATTGTCAGTTCACTGCTGTATCCCCAGTGCCTACAACAGTGTCTAGGGTACATATTAAGACATAATATGCACGGAATACACACAAATTTGAATAAATTCATGAATATAACAATGAACTACTTTTGTTTTTTGGAGGTCATAATAAGATGATCAGATATAAAATATATGGCAGTAGCGAAAACCTTTCTAATAGCATATACATCTTGCACAATTCCAATACACATGCTATTTTAGGTGGTACAGGGATCGGTAGTAAGCATTTTTCTTCTTTAAAGCTGCGAAAGCACCGCTGGCCTGAGTTAGTCTTCATGTTGCCATTCAAGGAGTACTGATCAGAAAGGGAATCATGACTGCATATTCTCTTCATTTGCTTTTGATGGAGTGGAGAAGCTAATTTTTAGCCTTACAGCTGAAATGCTAGGAAAACTAACAGGCTGATCCTCCATCAATAACCTTATGGGTCACGTTTCTATCTAACACATTGGTTCTCAATGGACCATTAGCGTAAGCATCACCTGGGACCTTGGTAGAAATGCAGTCAATTCTGGAGCCCCATCCCAGATGGACTGAATCAGAGACTCTTGGGGTGAAGCCAGAAATTTGGGTTTAACCAAGACCTTTAGGTGTTCGGATACTTGCTCAAATTTGAGAAACACGAATCTAACATATTAAAAATGAATTTTAGCAATGAATGAAGTTGGATAGATTCTGCTTCCATTTCATACAAAAGTTAACTTATGACCCCACAGTGAGATATGTTTTCTCCCCTACAGACCTTTTTCTTAGTGAGTGTCAGGTGATACCCGTCCCCAAATGCTTCCTTGAGATAAAATGGTGACCCGCAGCATCGCAGCCCGCCCTGCTCCAAGAAGGCAATGCGGTCGCTCAGCACTTCTGCCTCATCCAAGTGGTGCGTCGACAGAATGATTGTTCTGGCTTGAAAATACAGAGGAGAAAAACCAGAAATGAAAAATGAAGATACAGTTCCCAAGATATACTGAGTCAGCACAAGTAAATCCTATGATTTATGAGGAGAAGAGTCATGTTTTATGAGCTAACTGAAAAACTGATCAGAAGGAGCTTCCAAAACGATCAAAGAGAAATTCACACAAGGTGTTCCTAAATATTTGAGAGTTGGCGACAAATACACATTTATTAACCTGTAAGGTTAAATGTCCATAGTTTGTAGTTGGGGGCAACTCTTCCCAACCTCTTAGTCTGTTCCCTTGGCTTCATTTTCATTCTCTCCCCCTACTCTTTTTCTCTCTCCTTTTTGTCACTACGAAAAAGCGATAATTTTAAAGACTTTTTGAATATTCCTCTCTGATTAATCCACTCCACTCTGATTGCTCCTTTGCTTCACATCCTGTTAGCACTTATTTAGTCTGTTTTCAGTTTATTTTCACTTGTGTATGTTTGGTACCTCTAATTAGATTCTAAGCTCCTCCAGGCAGAATTTGGAACTTCTGTTGGATTTGCATGCTCTCAAAAAGGCCAGTTGAGTGCTCAGCTCACAGTGGGCACTACATAGAGATTAACTAATTGATCCAGAAATTTAGTTGGGAGAAGAGTGGACTTGAGCAAAGGAAGAGCCCATCTGAGATATTTAATGGAGATTATAAACAGAAAAGGCTTCAACGTGTTTGTGTGCCTCCCAAAGGGCAAAATTATGACTGTTGGTTGGAGAAATCAAAAGAAGGTACCCATACCAGTTTTGTTCTTGGATATAACATCCCATATACTTCTACGAGAGCATGGGTCAACTCCAGTGGATGGTTCATCCAAAATCACCACCCTCGATCCTCCGATAAGAGCTATGGATATGGATAACTTCCTCTTCATTCCTCCAGACAGTGTTCCAATTCTCTTATGACGATGGCTATACAGTCCAGTGTCTTTTAAGGTCCTTCAAAAACATTGTATGGTGGTTATTTTTAACAGACAGAATATTTGAATATTGGAAAAATACAATAAGCACTGTGAAAGGTATTCACTAAGCAAATATTATGTGCTCAGCAAGGTACAATAAACTATTGAAGATCCATGATATAGATTTCTGTTACTTACCATCTAGTTGGAGGTTCAAAATTGATATTCAGAAAACAACACAAGGAGTATATGGCTTAGTATTTTATTCATTCATTTGACAGATATTTATGGAGTGCCTGCCTGTTTTGTACCAGACTATGTTTTAGGTGCTGGGGAAAAGCATCAAGCAGACAAGTTCCCACCCGTAAGGAAATTATGTTCTAGTATGTGTGTTTATCAAGAGGAATGCAGGGGAAATTCAGTCAATAAACATATTCCCAAGTAAGTCTATAACATGCCAGATGGTGATAAGCATGATAAGAAACAAAATAACGCAATGTACATGAGATGAGTGCTGGGGTGTGCTCTTGTAGGCGTCTATTTATACATGGTGGTCCCCTCAGAGAGGGTGGCATTTGAGCAGAGACCAGGAAGGTAGAAGAATGAGTCAAAGGGCTGTGTGGGGAAGGCTGCTCTAAGTAGAGGGCACAGGACGTGGGAAGCCCTGAGCTGGAGCAGGCCCAGCATAGTCAAGTGTGCACCTGGGCCAATGTGCCTCGTAGGTCAAGGTCAAGAAGTGCCTCGTAGGCCTTGATAAGGACATTCCTGAGTTTCACACTGAGTGTGCTGAGAAGCCAGTAGAGGGCTTTGACAGAAAATACATGGTCTAACCACAGTTTAAAAAGGTCACCTTGGCTGCTCTTTGAAGAACAGACTGTATAAGGGAAGGAAGAAGTCGGGAGTCCAGTTAAGATGAGTACAGTAGCCATGGAGATTAAAAACAGAGGACTGGGGGCAATATGGGGGCCAGAGATGAAGAGAGTGAAACAATTTCAGCACAATAACTGGCCGGTGAGGATAATGACCTTAAACGTATGTAATACTAGAAAAGTAGGAAAACTAAAAACAACTGTTTTGTGAGAAAATGTTTTCTACTGGTATTATTACTATAGCTCAAATTCCTTTAGAGAGGAGTTAACAACTCCTCGTTCCTGTCACATCTGACCTTTTTACTTCCTCGTGCAGCTGCTTTTTGGTCCAGTGAGGAACTTTGATGGAGCCGTATAAGAGGAGGTGCTCCTTGGTAGTGAGGTAACTGAACAAGACATCATGCTGCATGCAGACCCCCATGTTCTTCCGCACAGTGTGTAGGTCTGTTTTGATATCTTTCCCATAAACAAAGATGGTACCTGCTGAGGCCCCAAATAGCCCAGTCAACATGGAGCTGGAAGTGAAGAAATGATAAATTAGGTGTGAACCAAAGCTCTGAGCTAGATTTTAGGACTAAATATATCTCAGTTGTTAGGAAAAAAAAAAGTCATAGTGTATCTCCCCAGGCCAGATCAAACTATCAAAGAAAATGGCATTAATTAGGAATAAAAAAATTACTTTTACGCTTCTAATAATTTAGAGTGTTATGGAAACACTTCATGATGGTGGTGGTGGTGGTGGTGTTGATAGTGGTGGTATGTGGTGGTGGTAATAATAAGAGAAACGGTCATGCTCTTTAGTTGCAAGTGTACTCTCTCCCTGAGCAAACTCAGCGCACTTTCCTGGCATCAGTATTTATAGGCCATTGAGTGTCAAATTTGTATGTCAGTACAGATCTCTTCATTTAGTTCCAGGCTTGCTCTATACATCCAACTAACAACGTGACTTCTCCATGATGTCTTACAGGGCACTCAAACTCAACATGTTTAAAACTTAACTCGTAATCTTTGCCCTCAAACCCATGCCCTCACTGAGTTACCTATTTCACCATATGATAACTCTAGCTACTGGTTGCACAAGTTTTTGCATCCTGTTCCTATCTTCTTAGTCTCCTAACTCCACTCACTATCTCTCCATTTCCCAGCCACCATCATAGTACAAGCCAACACAACCATTGTCTACCAACTGCTATAGGCTCCTAATTCTGTTGCCCACATGAACTTCGGTCATCTTTGGTTCGTTACTCTACACTTTCAGATGGTTAGTAAACCAGGCTGCTCTGTACTACCCATTGTCTCCACTAAATGTAAGCTCATGAGGTCAGGGAAAGGACTTGTTTTCTCACAACTCTCTGAACATAACCAGATATGATAGACCTTAAATGACTATTGTAGATTAAATAGGGAATCAATATATGCAATTCTTCCCATTAAAAACAAATTAAATCAAGTCATACACTTCATTCTTTACGAAGAAGACTAAAATGGTGACTTTCTCAGCCAAAATTATAATCCCTTCAGAAGCTTTCTCAATCCCTTTTCTTCATTGGCTTCTTATTGCCTATTAGAAATCTTAACTTTTAAGCATTATGTTCTCACCAGAAAATCAACTCTGAATTGAAACAGGTCATATAAATAAGAGCAGCTGCATGATCACTCATTTCATAACCTTCCTTTGTCCCCTTTTTATTTCCAAAACACTAATGCGTATATGTTTTGGCAGTCACTGAACTTACTCATGATGATAGTAAATAACATATCTGGCAATGGACACTTTTTCTCAAATAAGGGCTAGAGCAGCAACAGCATCTTACAGCTGACTCAGAGCTAAGTCTTGTGGAGCGCTGGAGTGAATCTCAGAAAACAAGTTCAAAAGAATGTCACTTTAGAAACATATGAATCTCTTCTCCATTAGGACACAGGAAAATGCTAGTTAAGTAAAGAGAGAGAAAGAACAGCCCATGTAACACATGTGGCCTTTTTGATCTATATCTGATAGCTGGTGATTCTTTTCTTTCTTCATGAATCAAGGCAAGGGTTCCCTGTAATAGAGCAGCTGGGGCTGAGTGTGTTTATACCAGGGTGTATAAACCCAAATTGGACACGGGCCAGGATAAAAATGCAAATAAATGAAACAGACTGAGTGTGTGAGGCAGTAAAGATTGGTGGGGACCAGGGATGAACCAGAAAACAGATACTCCCCTTAAGAACAGCCACCATTAAGCCCCAACCAACTGCCCCTACCTAAACCTGTGGACTCAGATGTTGCCAGAACTTCCTATTATCTCAGAGACGCCAGGAATATTTGTTTTTATTAGAAAACTCCCCCATTGTTAAATACTGTACTGAAATTAAAAATTTTAAGTACTGGGGGCAGTACTAGGTGGGTCTGATCTGGCCTTTGAGCTCATAGTTTGGGATCTCTGATTTACACTCCATTCTACAGTATACAAGTTAAGCTATCTTAAGCCATCTGGAAGAGGTAATAACTGTCTTTTATGAAAGAGGTGAGGAAATATTAAGTACTATGCTCTCATGACACTAAATGTTGAAAGTAACATACATGGTAGTTGTTTTCCCGGCTCCATTGGGCCCCAGCAATGAAGTAATATGCCCTTCATAAAAGTTCAAATTGAGGTTATCAACAGCAATTTTTGATCCATAGATCTTTGTGACCCCATGCAGGGCAACCCCAACTGTAAGATCTTTAGGTTCAGGCTCAATGTTGGAGGGAAACGTGTCTTCAGGACCTGGAGAGAAATCAAGACAAGAGTTGTAAGCTCACAAGGAGGGAAAATGTAGCTAGAATTAGACTTTTCCTTAATTAAAAATTGAAGATTATAAAAATACAAGCCTCGAAGTAAAATGTAACTCCAGAAACAAATGATCTATTATAGTCTTCAGCCTTCTCACTTGTTTAAAAAATGAATGAGGGTGTGATACCACACTCCAAGGTTTACATTGCCCTTCTCTGTCAGACAAAGTAGTCCCAGAATATAGTATCATAATAATGAATTCTCCATTATTCAACAGATCTCAAATATTCTAAATATAATTTTAAGGCTTGGTCCTCCAATTGGACAGGATGACACTCACTTATTGAATAAATATCTGTAAGGTGTGATTTTACAGTGACAAGACTCACTCAGATCTGTGGTTTATAGAATCATTAATTACTCTCTGCATCTCCTTCAGGCATCACAAAAGGACCACTTACATGGGTCATCCTTAGTTTGCAAAGACGACACTGCTCACCCAATGTCAGTAAGACATGAGCCTTAAAGTGTTCGTTCAGTGTTGGTGATGGGTTATGCTAAATTATCCATACTTGTTACTTGGTTATTCCTTATGACTAGCGACAGATGGCTGGAGTTAGAGGTGCAGACTGGGGCCAAGGAACAAAATTTTTCTCTGTGTGACTCTAACTGGACCACAAAGGGATCTCCAATCTTGGCCTAATTAGCACCATATGCTAACCAACTGAGCTAATGAGCCCAGAAAAAGCCACAGTTTAATCTCCCTAAGAGTCCAAACACATATGTGTAGACATATTCATCCATGACTAAAAGGATGATAACTCTGCCATTTAGAAAGACATAATTAAAATCACTAGTCATGTAAATTTTATATCACTTCTCTATAGTGATGCAAGTTGTTGACCTACTTGTCTTACTGGCAGATGGGTTGGTGTTCTGCATCATGATATTAGTAAACATGAGGCCGTTGCTTTTCTCATGCTTCACTTCTGCACATCCCAATCGCTCCCTCCAATAGGAAGGAAGGATTGGAAAATACCATGGAGCTGCCATACCATATGTACCTGTAAGAACAATGTATTAAGAAAAAAATATTGATTGTTAACATTAAGCATCAGAAGCTAAAAAACAGAGCACTTACTATATTGTGTTCAGGAAGTACTTTTACTTTTTGATACTCTGTAAAACTAATAACAGGTGGTCTCCGTTTCCAAAGTAAAGTGAAAAATATAAACTTTTAAAATTCTTTTTTAAATAGCTTCATTAGGTATAATTATATACTATGAAAGTTATTCATTGTAAGCACAGGGTTAGATGATTTTTAGTAAATATATAAAGTTGTACAAACATAACCACAAGCCAAACATTCCAATAACTCCAAAAAGCTCCCCAAGCCCTTTGCAGATAATCCCTACTCTCACCTAAAGTCACAATCACTTATCTGCTTCTGTTTCTACATATTTCTCTTCCATAGAAATTTTATACAACTGGCATAGAATAATAGTCTTTTATTCATTTACAGCATCAAAAAATGCACACATATAAATAGGGCTTAATGGAAAAACTCCTAAGCATGTTAGAAGTTTTAGCCACTTGAGACCTAGGAGGGGAACCCAACTAGTCTTGTTCCATTAGAATCTGATACATTCTCTTTAGAATTAGGAGATTTGATTTTTGCCTTATAACATTGTACTCCCCTCAAAAACAAACAAAACACTGTACTCCCATTTGGAAAGACTGGACTCTATGCTTCTTAATTCATCCCATCCTTTAAAGGGACAACAGAGAAAAAAACTCAACAGTACATTATCTCATCCTGGACATTTCTGGTTAGTTTTGGGATTTAAGTATTTCTTTTGGAAATGATATATGGCAAATCAAATATTAAAAAAATATATGTTAGCAGATTTATAATGATGGCAACCATAGAAATCATATATCTGTAGGAAGCATGTTCATACCTGGGAAAACATTCCTAACATACCAAGCAATAAGGAAATAAATGAAAGAATCAGCTAGGATTAGACAGCATAGCCAGCCAAACGAAGTGGTATCATCCTGAACTGGGGAACTGTACATATTCTCCCACTGAAGACCTACGAAGTGAACACATATATTTACTTTTCTGTGAGATGTGTTGCAGGTATGAAAGATGAAATACAATTTTAAAGAAAGTGAACCTACCAATGCCCTGCTCCTCATACCGTGCAATGTATTGACTCGCATAACTGAAAGCTGTTGGGGATAGCAGGCTCTGTGAAGAAAATCGACAGCAATGACAGTTCTTGTAGATTCTGTACATTTCACCCAGAGGGATCTTAACATACTGAAAACGCTGGGCATTTATATAGATTAAATTGACACTAACTCTCCAAGCATATTTAAAAATACAGAAGCTCCTCATCAAGCATGCTACAACTCTGAAAGAGGAGGAGATGAAGTTGCAGAAAACAAAAGCAGGGAATTGATAACTTGGACAATATTTGACAAAAATTCTGTATATCTATAAATTTATTAAATGTTCCTTAGCAATTTATAAAATCAGTAATTATAGGGCATTGCAATGTTAAGACTAACAAATGAAATGTTCACGGCTAGAAGATGCTTTTACTTCGTGGATTGACTTCAAGTAATAGAAGTATTATGAATGAAAATATAAGAAAATGTCAATTGACTGAATACTTATAAGGCAACAAATTAAAAATTTAAATATCATTTAAACCGAAGGTAGTCAGTGTCAAATGAAAGTTATTTATCACTTTTCATTTCCATAAACAGCACAGTTTTAATATGACCCTCAGACAACGATGAGCTTTACTTCTGCTTTCCAAATTTCAGTCAGTAATCTTAGTATTTTCATTAAAATTCTTAAATTAATTTAGTATTTTGAATTGAAAAAGTAGAAAAGAATTCAAAATTGATTATATGCTGTCAGTGACCTGTCTTTATGCTTGTATGTCATAATGTATGTCATAAAAACCATGAGAAGTATTCATCTATGAGAATAACGCCAATGATATAGGTGCTAAGATATTTAAAGAACTGGGCCAGAGAGAAGTCAGAATTCTTGATGGTCTTCAAAACTTGATATATTTCTTTTTGTTGTTATTGTTAAATGGAAGTACTTGGGATTGAATGCAGCACCTCATGCACGCTAAGCATGCATTCTACGAGTGAGCTATACCTCAACCCACCCCCCTAAGAATTATTTCTTAACAGCATCACACATTATGGCTTTAGAAACTGTGGGTGAAAGTTTTCTTTTCATAGACTTATGCTTGTTTGGTAGATGATGATGTAGGAAGAATCGACTCTCGTTAGGACAGTTAAGCACACCTTGCAATCATTGAACTTTTAAATTTAGGTAAGTGTACTTTCATTCTGAGGGACTAAGCACACAAAAAGGTCCATTCTTTTCACACGCTGACCATTCAGCTGTGACAGCTGACTTACCATGAATACTTTTATTACATAGCTCAACTCATCCTCAACTGTAACCAGAACAATAAATGGAAAAAAGGCAATGATGTAGATGAGGCTTCCAATCAGAGCTGCAATGTTGGTGTTGTTGAAGAAGACACTGATCAGATAGCTCATGGCAATAACTGAGAAGCTATAGTCCGAAAAGTACAGGAACAAGATGAACCCATCTGTTTTAGGAAGAATATCGCCAAACTTGAGAATAATGATGAGGATGATGATGGTGACCAGTAGAAATCCAACACACTCTATAAGCCAGGCAAAAAAGTGACTGCAGGAATTCACACCCATCATCTTCATGTACTGTAAAAAGGGGAAGGTGTTAGCCGCTTCTCAAGCTAATATTCTCTCAAATAACAATTATTGCTGTACCATTCCAAAATGTCCATGAGACTCTTCATATACACGGAACTAGGCAGTTTAATGATTTACTTAAGTCTAGTATTTGTCCACGCCTGCTACGTGAAATTAATGTGACCATTTATTCCAGCCCACCTTAGACTGTATGCTCCCAGAGTGACTCAATATAATGAATGATTTGGATGGTGAGGTTTGTTTTGTTTTTTGACACTTTCATTTTATCACTGGTATCTGAGTGGTATCTCCAGATTAAACAAGTTTAGAATAGATCATCAAAATTTATGGTATCCTCTGCAGAATTTTACAACATGAATTTGGCATTTGTGTAGGCATGAATATTTCAAGCTGGTGAAAACCCATGGTTTACTTCAAATTCATTGTAGAAACTGAGACAATAAAACTCCATATTTTTCACTAAACATTAATGAACAACACAATCAATATTCATATTCCTGAGAGAAACAGAATAGACCTGATTCTTATGAATTTAAAACATGAAAACTTTGAAGAGAGACTTTCTGCCTTCTGACACAACTTCCCCATCCTTAAAATCGCTGATAGGTGGGGTCAGGTTTGTCATCTTTGTTTTCCAACAAAATGTCCATGAACCCTAAATGAATGCATGTATCTCAGATAATCTACACTTCTCTCTCAATTGATATTCTTTAATAACTCAGTGATATCCCTAAAGGCCAAGGCACTCCACCAAGATAGAAAAATAGACCAGCATGAGGTGTTTGTGGATTAATTCAAAAGGATTCTGATCTTAAAAAAAGACAAATAAACATATTTACAAAACAGAAATAGACTCACAGACATAGAAAACAAACTTATGGTTACCAGGGAGGGAAGGGAGTGGGAAGGGACAAATTGAGAGTTCAAGATTTGCAGATACTGAATACTATATATAAAATAGATAAACAGCAAGTTTATACTATGTAGCACAGGGAACTATATTCAATATCTTGTAGTAACCTATAATGAAAAAGAATATGAAAATGAATATACGTATGTTTATGTATGAGTGAACTATTATGCTGTACACCAGAAATTGACACATTGTAAACTGACTATACTTAATAAAAAATAAAAAAAAAAAGAAAGAAAGAAAGAAAAAATGGATTCCGAAAGATCTAAAGTCTCCAGGACCTTAGTGCCTTGAATTCGGTGACTTGACTTTGTACCTGGTTTTTAGTTTTAACAACTTTTGATTAATGTGAAGTTTATGAATCTAATATTCCATTAAAAAAAAAAGAACAAAGAAATGTTCCACTAATGGCTTTATCATCCAATATTTTTTTGTAAAAAATCAAGGATTTTCAATGCTTTCCCCCTTTAAACCTAACTTGTTTAGGAAAAAAATAATAGGGAATGTGCCAAATCCTTCACTCCACAAGCAAAATAGTGAATTTTACTTTCTGCCTTTGCAACTTAGCACATTTTGATAACTCTGCTGCTCCAGTTGTTACCATGGAAACAGCTACCTGACTGCCAACAGTCCAAGCTGTGGGCCTTAAGCTAATCACCACTGGGGAAATCCTGTGACTTTCCCTCTTAACTTTGCCCTCCTCCTTAACCCTCTACTCTCCCTACTGCTTCTCACCTTCCTGACTCTGCCACCCTTTGCAATACAAACTCAACCTATGTTTCCACAGGAATAGAAGTGAGGGTCAAAGTTTAAAAATCAGCATGGAGTGAAGATTCACTATTGAAGGTTTTCTTCAATTGCTTTCTATCTATCATTGAAAAGAAAACTACATTTTGGTGTGAAAAAGACCTCACAGATCTTATTTTAGCAATTATTTCCCTGTACCCTACACCATTTGAGAAATCACTGTGTCATGTTTGATGACTTCATTTCAGAGATACTCACCAATTCAAATGTGGTCATGACATGTTAGCTCTCTTTGTTTACCTTTCCTGTTATTTGCATTTTGAGGTTTTTACTGAGTTTAATGCTTATCTGAATATAATTGAACGGGGGAGTTTTAGAACCTATATAACTACCCCAAAGCTGATATTTACTGCCTAATTTCATGTGACCTATACAAAAATATTTCCCTTCCAATAGCAATGTATATCAGTAGGAGGCAATGTCAATAAGGCAAAGATAAAATATCCAGGACACTATCAAGGACATGAAATAAAGCTGCCTTTTGTGTATAAGTGTGTTTTCCTTCCTTGACAATTGACAGCTTCAGTATAAAACATTTATATAACTAGAAAATTCTCCATTCATAGCCTTGTTAAAAGATAATTTAGCAAACTGAAAAACCAGGACTGAAGGCGTTTGTCTCTGTAATTTTGAAATTATCAAGACTTAAGATCAGATTTCTAGTCCCAAGAGTTGGTAAAAGTTGGGGACTGATCACTGTTTTTTATCAAAACAAATTGAGTTAGGTGCTTCCAGAAGTGTTTACTACTTAACATTCTAGCATCAAACTTCAGTGTTAAACTTTAAGATTTTGTGCCCTGAGAAGAACAGCTGTTATTCATGAAGAGAAAAAGCAGTAAAAGCATGTAAGTTATCCATAAATTATCCAGATTCACGGCCAACGTGGTGATAATCAACAAGATTAAACTTGCTAATGGAAGGTGGCCCACAGAGAATGGCTGGCTACGCTTTCTTGGATGTTGTTAGTTCCTCCTAAGAGTGACAGATTCAGGTGCCAGCTTTGTAATCAGAGTCACTCGTCTCAAGCCTCCCAAACCTGCTGGAGCAATTCATCAATAGCTGATAATCTGTTACTCAGGAAAAGCCCTTTGCACAGTGTAAAGTCTGCTACAGTTCTTGGCAGAAAATAATGAGAAGAAAGAGATTCTGTACGATTTTGGATAAAAGTGTTGCCACATTTAAGACACGTTTATGCACTGGGATTGACACTAATGCTGTCAGGAAAAGAAATCATAAATATGTATATATTTACTTGACAGCAATATCTATTTAATTCTTGAATATCAACCATTAGTTAATAAGAAACAATACTTTATAAATCAATTTTTATATTCTATTATAGATATTTATATTATTTTTAAAAGCAAGATATAAAGGATATCATGACCATTATTTGGAATATTCCAAACTCTCACTGGTAAGATGGATAGTGTATATTAAGAAGACATTAAAAAAACTGTAAAGTGAAGCACCCCAGGACTACAAACTCTTGCATAATTCTTGGTAACCCCTCCGCAAACCACAGACATTTCAGATTACCTGTCTGAACTGAGAAAGAACAACTCCAAAATCTTGTCTCCAAATGTATATAAGCAATGAAGACCCCATAAATGACTTATATTAGAGCAAATAGATGAAACTAACCACAAAACCAAGAAAATAATGTGAAAAACTACTCTTCTGTGTGATATAAAATCAGCTTTTGTATAGTTTTAATATTTTAATTTTAAAAAGCAAGGAATGCAGAACAAAACTGCATTTTTGAAATAGTGTTTTTTAAAAAGCTACAGGCTTAATTTCATCAATAAGCTTACTGGGCATTACTATTTGTGCCCAATCATACCATACAAAGGTCAAAGATGAATGGCTTCACTGAAGTAGCAACTGACCTGGTTTCCCTGCCTAGATGTGAGAACAACTACAGATGAAAAAGGTTTTTTTTTTATACTTTTTTTATTCAGTTGGAGTGAGAAGGAAGCGGAGAATGGGCAGCTTCAGACCTCCACGAATATTAAAATGATAGTATTAAAAAGAGATCCTGAGTCGCTGGTGATCTAAGAGATTATCCATCATTATCTTCAAAAGTCCTTAAGAATCTATGCTACTAAAGTAAAATTGTGAGAGGGAAGGTCGCTATGACATGGAAGAGAGCTGATTGTAGGTCAGGACACTTGAGTTCTGGATGCGGATGTATCATTAACTAGCTCATAGTTTTCAGCAAGTCACCTCTCACTGTCCGGGCTCAGCTTTCTCCTCTTTACAGAGAAGGAGGTTAGTTTCAACCTGTGGAACTGTGTCAGTGAGGGAGGCTGAGCAGGGGCATTAGGAATTTTCTACTCATTCCACACCTACTTCCATCAACTCATCTCACAAATAGACCGTATTTCTTTGAATCTAGGACACTACTAATTTTAAGATGTGCCATTATTTTACATGCCACTAAGAAAAAAAAAATCACTACCAAATAAATTATGACGGCCTATCAAATACATGTCAGTTTCAGAGGCTTTAAAATGTGAAGAGAAAAATCATTATCTTAGAATTGATAAAGAATGAATAATTGAATGCCTCTTCTGTTCTGGCAGTGAGAAAGTACATTCTGGAAATATAGTGTGGAATGAAGTCTAGATGATAAGACTCAGAAAGTTTAAGGAATTGGGCCCAAGTGAATATGAACTGGAAGACTCAAAGCCTGATTTTTTGATTCCAGGTTCAGTGATCTTCCACTGTGTATCTTTACCCCCAGGATCAGGTGGTTAAATTTTGAAAGTAGATGCCTTCACAATGAAAACACAGAGCTACCAAACAGAAACTACTTCATCAATAAAAATGTCTTTCACATCTTCTATTGAGAAATAAAAGCTCTTTATCGTGTTTGATATTTTTTTGTGGCATCCATAGATGCATTCAGAGAGTACTTTCAAACCAAAATAATACAGTGTGTGTATTTTATACATACAAATATATGTATTATATATATAATAGACACATATATTACACACATATATGTATATATACACACATATTTACTGTGCTTCAAAAATTTTTAGGTAGATATTTATTTTGAAGTAGAAAAGAACTTAAGTGTCTATCACAGTTTTCTACTTCAAAGTTTTCCTTTAATTCGTAAAGATTTACTTCTGAGTACCAGAAACCTGAAAGAGAAATATAGGGTAGGAGCTTGCAACCAAAGTTATGGTCCAGGGCATTGATTCTAAACTGGGATTAAGGAAACGTTGTACACAGTCCTGAATATAACAGGGCTTAAACCAGTTGGTGAGACTTCTACCAAATTATAACTGAAATATGAAAATGCAGCTGAGGATCATTCAGAATTCAAACAGAAAAGGCAAGAAGGATAGGTTCAAACGCTAGGCCGACCCTGGAAGTCTGATGCTGAGCTAACAAAAACAAGAAGCAGTAATTTGTACCTTGTGAGGAGAAATAATCAACTGCTTAGAATCATTGGCAAAGTAAGTCTGAAAAGTACAAGCAGGCTAACAGGTGACTCTAACCTCATTATTTCAGACTGTCAGCCAGGCCTTGCAATAATTATTGTGCCCCAGTTGTGAAATGTTTCTGTTATCTTTTCACTCCATGACTAAGTGTAAGAATGGGCTCATTACAGGATGAGATAAAATAATTTCTATTTCAATACAATCCAAAAATCACATAATGCTTTTTCATAAATTCTAAAGAAAAGTGACATATTTTGGATTTGGAGATAATGACAAAGAATATGTTCAAGAGGGGAGCACACTTTACATCCCATGTCCCCTATTCTGCAGCCATATTATCAATGCAATCAGTAGCATAATGTGAAATTCTTAAGTCTCCATAAATCACGAGTCAGTGGGAGATAACTGAAGGAGACAAGGTATATCAGAAAAAGAATTTGCTTCTTGAGCACGGAAACAAGCCATATGTCTTGTCTATGTCCATGTCCAAGTCCATATCTACATCTATATCTGTATCTGCATCTGTATTTTCATCCAGACTCATTAAGTTACTATGCCAATAAGTTTCCTGCCTTAATAGTTGTTATTATTATTACTTAAACTTCCTCTGTTAAATCTTGAGTCTTATAGGTAACTGCTTGGGCAAACATTGCTCTTAGGATTACAAATTGCACTCAAATTTTATTGAGAATTATTCAGATTTTGTTTTTCAGAAGCACTTATGAATTCTATGTAACTTTTTAAGAAAATAGAATGTTGCCATACTAGCTGCCTTTAAAGATTCACAAAATATTTTTTTTATCTAATTCACAAGGTATGGGTCAGGCTTTCTGAGCCTGTGAAAGTGTGATGATAATCATAGTAATTAATTATTATATAGACAGAACTAATTTATAATAAGAAGAGATTCTCAACTTACCTCATGAAGCCGGAGGTCTTTCTCATAAACAAGCTTTTTTACAAATGCAGCTATAAATACTACCCAGGCAACCATAAGCACAATTGGAAGAGAATAAGAGACACTGGTTAGGAAGCTGTAAGAAAAAACAAAAACAAAAACAAGAAAACAAAAATCCAGTGACCAAGATGAATGTCACACTTGCAGACTGTAATACATAAAGAACACACTCCCTGTTACATTGAAAGTATACTCTTATTTTGAAATTGAGAATAATTATTAATGTGACTCCTTTATGAAGTGTGAAGCTGACTTAACAGTAGACCCATTATTTTCTTGCTTTAATGCTACAAGAGTAAAACAGTTGTGGATTGTTAGATCAAATTTCCAAATTGTTTTAAGTTTATTTGAGTATGTCCTGTTCAAGAAAATAATTATTATGTAAATATAATTGCAAGGCTCTAAACTCCATTGTCTAAACCAAATTCCTATCTAAAAGGCAGATTTAAAATCAGATGATGATTGGTTTATCTAGCTAAAAGCTGTATCTTCCCAAATTACTGTATTTATTTACTCTTTGGAAGCTCACAGTTATTATTAAGCCAAATTTCCCCCAAATGAAATAAAATAAAACTCAAAATCATCTGATTTAAAATGTAGACAAAGAACTTGAATTCCTGAAAATAATGCTCTAGGAGATGTTTCATAAACAGTATAGAAATGCTTTTTCTGGTAACATGCTAAACTAGAGGGTCACTGGAAGACTTCATATATTCCTGAGAGGCCAGCCCAGGATACCTGAATGTTCAAATGCAGTGTTTGTCAGAGTTAACATGCATCAGGATCACCCGAAAGGCTTATTAAAACAGATTTCTTGGCCTCACCCATAAGCTTCTGATTTATTCTATCTGAGGTGGGGTGATGAATTTGCATTTTGAACAGTTTCCCAGGTGATGCTGATGCTGCTGATCCAGGGACCATCCTCTGAGAGCCATGGTTCTGACATTAACCACTGTCTGTGGGCTAAGGCAAAGGAGCAGTTCTTAAGGAGAGAAACTCTAAATTGATCTGTTTTACATATTAGGCTCCACGTAAGTTTTCACTTGCAAAAACATCCCAAGGCCATTTTCTTTTTGATCTATAAGGCCAAGGAACTACCTTGAAGTTCCCCATGAAAAATGCAAATATTAATGGAACATGACCTCATCATCATTCATTATCACTTTAGCATCAGGAGTGTATCACCATTACAGAAATGAGGGATTTTTTTTTTTTTTTTTTTTTTTTGTAGAGAAGGAGTGAAGGTTGGGGCCACATCCAATTTTATTGGTTCCTGGGAAACTATGTGGCACGAGGAAAGCACTTAAAGAATATTTGTTGAATGAATTTTGTCTTGGTCCAGCTTTGATGCTGTTTCTGGCTCTAGAATTAGGTAAAGGCCCTCATTCATTAATAACAAATCCCTGCTTATGTTTCTTCCAAGGGATTGTGTATTTTAGGTTTAGTATAGTATGAAAGAGAAAATTCTGGTATTGTAATCAAAAGACCAGTGCAGTACCAGCTATTCATCTTTGGGCAATTTACTTGACCTTTCTGGATTTCAACTTTTTTTATCTAGAAAGTGTGGCTGATAATACCTGCTCCTACTTTATGAGGTTGTTCGGTGGAACAAACAAGATGACATATGTGAAAGTACTTTGTAGGCAACAAACACGAGGCATTATGTTCATACTGCCACGAAGAATGAAGAGTACAGTTACTTTACTCTTAAAAGAAACATCCAGGTAACCACCATCCTAGGTACTACAATTTACAAGGGGAAAAAAGTCAGTAAAACAATGAGAATTTTCACTTAAAGACGGCAGGTCTTTACTATTCATGCAAGCCGGCAGCTCACACATGGTTTAGGCAGCAAGGTCCTGACTGGCTTCCATGATAAGCACTTAACCTGGACAACCAGCCTGTCTCCCAGTATCACAACTGCACAAAAGGGCTACATGACCTTATCTCATCTATAGCTCTTGAAACAGCCAAAGAAGACAGAAGCAGCGATAGAAACAGAAAAAAAAATCCAGACCCATTTGACTTGTCTATAAACTGTAATAACTGGCTGAATAACAACTATAGTTTGTTTAAGGTAATATTCTGCCCCAAGCTTGGTGTAGGAGAATGAGCTTGAAAAACTTGGTCCTCCGACTTTCTTTTTTCACTGTGGTCAGAGTGGAGGAGCCATTCAGTGCTACCTGACTGGCAAATTTCTTAAACATTTAAATTTAGTTGTCTAAAAGCATGATATTTACATATTTTGTTCATTTAAAAAACCCACTTTAGATACAGGTTCCTACCAAGTGGACTGAGAATACATGATAGTTTCAGATAGCACAATATTTTTCTTAAAGGGTCAATCAATAATGTGTTTTATTAAATAGTTTTCTTAAAACTGACCCTGCACTCACAGATTTTTAATTAAACTTGAGAGTTGGAAGGGATTTTAAGATTGCCTTGTTTTAACACTCTCATTTGACTAGAGAAAAGCAAGACCAGTAGAGAGTGAGTAACATCAAAATCATGCAGCAATGCGCTCAGGTCTGGAGTCCAATTCTCCTAATTTTGAGGCCACAGTCCTTGGAAAGCTAACAGTTATGATGAAGAAAACATGGATCATTTGGTAAAAACGATACCATCATTTGGGTAACAATGAGCAGCTACAGTGAGTTGTGCCCTATACTGGGGACTTTTTCCTGGAAACAAGCATTTGACAAAGGTTTGGTGAACATTACTCCTTTCACCTGATACATGTAAATGAATGAAAAGAAATGAATTCTCAAAAAAAGTGGACGTACTTGTCTTTCATGTAGCAGGGATAGGGAATTGCTTGGACCTGGACTGCTATTTCCTGGGAGTTCCTTCCAGTCTGCAATTCAATGATGGCTCTTTCAATACTATCCTGTAAGTAGATAAAAGCCCGGCCATAGATCTGGTTGTGTGATGGAGAATTGTGTGGCCCTGGGGCCCAAATCTTGGTTCTTATTCTTCTTGTTGTCTGTGAAGTCTTGAGACTCATGCGGATGGTATATTTTACAACAGGAGGAATAGAGATGTTTTCAGAGTCATAGCTTCTGTTCCGGCTTCTATTGGAAGGAAGCTTAAAAATAACACCTACAAATAAAATGGCAGCAACATTAGAAAGGTTATTTTACGGTTGACATTACTCATTGTTTGGAGGGTACACATAGGGGGCAGCCAAACAGGCAACTGAGTTAGTAATGTGACACAGTAAGTTCAGACTTCTAATTTACAGAAAAGATGGCTAATTGAAAGTGACAACCTCAGCGATTCAAAGCAGGAATTTGAGAATATAATCACAAACTAAGTGGCCAGATTAAATATGTCACTCTAAGCCATTTACTGAAATTAAACACACACACACACACACACAAACACACACACACACACACACACACACACACACACACCTTAAAATGAATAATCTTGACTGATTATGAGGATGGACTCAACTTCACCCTGTAACTATGTAATCCTTTTCAGTTTTAATTTTAACCATACCAACAAAATTAAACGTATTTAAGGCTCCTCAGACAATATGGGTGGTTGACTACATGAAAGGTTCTCATGTCTAAGGACATCAGAGGGGAAAATGCCCTCCCCCTCACCTCGGACTATTTTTCTGAGTTCTAGATGAAAGAAGTGAGGGAAGAATTTGGCCAATTTTAGTACAAAGAGAAGCTCAAATTCTGGAGGAACAGCACTTACTTCCAAAGAGTTCATTGCTCTTGTAAAGTCTTTTAGCCTCTCTCTCCATTTCATCTATGCTTTTTGCCGCCTGAATACGATCATATAATACACAGGAGGAAATATTTACTGTCAGGGAAGACAGTGTGTTAAGATGATCAATGAGGTCAATGCTGTTCTCTAATTTCAGCCTTAGAATATCTAAGGAGAGAAAAAAACAGACACAAAGCATGTTATCATGTTGTATTATAATGCTGTTTTTGGTAGTAATGAGACAAAATATAACTTTTTGATGAGTATTAAACCTTAAACTAGATTGTAAGGAATAGGAAGTTGTAGAATTTACTCTAAAAATATCTAGTACTCTACATCTGGGAGACTGTGACCAGTTGTGCAAATGTTCATTGAGATAATGTTGAAGTAGTTACAGATACAGTAAACCCAAGTACAAAGAATGAAAAAACAAATTCAGAAGTATATTCTGCTACAATTTAATTAACCAATGACTAAAGGTGAATAATTTAAAAATATATAACTGCATTAGTTAGGAAGAAAACTATAAACTAGAGGTGACAGTTTTGAATAAATAGAAATGCTTGCTTTGTTCACGGAATGTGAGTGTAGGAATTTAACCAAGGAAAATCTATGGAGAGTGTGGAACAAATAAACTCTATCATTCAGTAAGTTGTGCTACAGAATAATTTCTTAGGAGACCGTGCCAATCTATGCCACATAGTTACAACTTTCTAATATTGTTTGATTTAAAACCTTATGAGAGTTGTCTCTATTGATACATGTATTAATCTAGACAAAATGATCAAGATTTTATTTCAGGTAATTATTCAGGAAGAAAGAGAATTTAATTGTTCCTTAATTTCATGATTCCTTAGAAGGAAATTGACTGAGACAAGGGTAAATATAAAATTGCAAGTTAATAAATCACTTGGCCAATTAAATTTTCACTGACTTGGTCATCATGCATACGGAGAAGGCTGTGAATATCATAACTCCCTCTTCACAGAACCTAAACATGTCTCTACCATCATCCAATAGAAGACTAAACTTCTCACAGAGGGCAACTTCTTAAAAGCATCTCTCATTAGAATTTGAAGTGAAAGGTTTTGCTTGATATAGATGTTGGTGGGGGAGGGGTAAAACTGTGGTTGAACAGTGGCCTCCAGTGGTCATTGGAAATCAACACAACAATGGCAGATGGAATCAAAGAGCTATGGAGTCAGTGCCTCCCCAATTCAAAGTATACAATATCTCAGCTACTAAGTTACATATACAATTATACAAACAGCAAGTCTCACTTCTGTAGTCATTTTAACCTTATTTTAAATTCTAAAATTCATCTCCTATATCCAAAGTTAGGAAAGAAAAAAAATTATATAAGAACCTTGTAATTTATCCCTGATACTTTGATCAAATGTTCCTTATCCAAATGACACTTTTGGAAAATTAATCACTAATACTTTTCTTAAATAAAACTGGATTGACGAACATAAAATGCATACAATTATACACAATATAAATGTCGGCATAATTTCTCCCCAGTGGTTTACAACATGAATCATTTAAGTCTCTGTAGTGCCGGGGAGAAGGAGGGGCACCTGCTCTACTGTTGCCAAATTCTGATGCTCTCAATCCCTTCCTCATGCCCATGGTTGCATAGCAACAGGGAATCAGACACAGACTGAATTAGATATCTTACATCCCTGAGGTTGAAGGTGGGGATGTGGCAGAGGGAATGCATAGTTCAGACAGCCTTCTTTGATCTGCTTCAGCATGTTCCTTTTAAATGGCCATGAGAGGAGGAGTAGACTTTGAATACTGATTTAGGTTTATTTTTCTTTTGAGTCTCTGCATTGTCTTTGTTTGCTTTTGCTAACTTTATAACCTCTTCCCGTTACATTCTGAGTTAGTCAAAGTGATACTGAGGCCAGTGGAGATAAAATTATAAATGTAGCCAAAAAAACCCATTTCATCTTCTTTTGTCCTTAAAGACTTGTTTTTCATCAAGTTACCAAAAAAATCACATCCTCTTGTAGCAACTTACCTGTGATTGAAGGACAAGCTGCATTTACATGGAATATACTGCATTATAATTATTGAAACTAACTGCAGACACTGGGTATCCAAATAATCATTAGTACTTGTAACTGTACAACTAACTAGGAAGAAGATGGATGGCTATATCCAGGATTTTACTTTTCTTAGAATAAATAGCTAGAAACCAAATACAGAAGAAAAGGGGAAAAAAAGATCTTATATGGGAAACATTTTTCACATTTCTGACATGACTAGTGAATAAAAGTTTTGTGAATATGGACTCACCGAGTTCATCTATCTGTTTCAATAGTTCAACAGCATCAAGTCCCACGGAGAATTTTATAAAAACTTGCACAAATGGGTTCCTTAGAGTATTCTAACAAATAATAGTAGGGAGTCAGTTTTAATACATGACAAAAACATGTTTAATCATCATCTCTCTAATAATACCCACAGTGAAATGAGGTACCACTACTGGGCATTATCAGTGCACCATCTTGCAAAGGCTCACATACAAATCTCTGAGAAAGAAAGGTGTGTGGCTGGTAGTGACTTGAAATGCTGAGGTCTATAAACACAAACTGGTCACCATGCTGAAGTGGCCTTATTGACCACTTTTATGACCATAATTAACATTAGGAAATCATATTCAGTTTAGCAGTCCTTTTCCCCCATAGCTTCTATATTATTTACTTTTAACATATGTTATGCACAATTTTAGTGGTTCATAATTGAATTATAGAATTGAAACAACTATAAAAATTGTAATGTCTACGTGGAATTTAACATCAGAACTGGTTTGTACTCTAGTTCTACAACTTCCTAGCTGTGAGGTTTTCAGCAGGCACTCAGTCTTTTCCAGCTTCAGTTACTTTTCCGTAAAGTTGACCTGAATGACGCATCTTATCAGAACAGTCAAATGCAAATTATTACGGTATTGTTTTATACTGTAATGAGTGCAGCTTTGTGAACATGGAAAAATAAACTGATGATAAAACTTTAAATTACTCTTTATTCATAAGAAAGACTGAAAAATTAAAAAAAAAACAATAAATGCTTTAAAATATAGAGGCTTTTGTAGCTATCTTCCAGTTAGGAGACATAACTTCTATAACTGCAATTGTTCTTCTCGGTAATACTAACTGAGACCTTATTATGTGGTGGGCACTAGAGTTTACCTTGATTTTGCTACTGAGTTTTCAATAATATCTTGAGGTAAGTACTACTGTTGCCGGGAGGAGGGTAATAAAAGTCAACTCGGTTCTCAGTCAACCTCCCCAAAAAGAATTTTTAACGAGAGACAGAAAGCATGATATAAACAGAAGATTTTATTAGTGAAGTAAAAAGGTAGTAAAATATAGTACACCCCTGAGAACTGGGAGTGGGCCAATTCAAGAGAGGAAAAATGGCACCCCTCCTTTGTTTCTCCTGTCTGGTATCCTGGCTTAGGGGGCATTTTTGTGATTCACTGAGTCACCGCTCAGTTCCTAGTGCTCAGGCACGCCCATTCCTTTTGCTTGTTCTTACCCATGATGTACACAGAGAAACCTATGGGAGGGGGCTCAGACTGCTATGTTAATTACATTATAATTCGCATTGGGTCGAGTTAAGCCAGTCCTCTCTATTGCGCAGCCACAGCATTAGGTCTCAGCCGGTTTCTTTGCTGATCCTCATTTATAGAAAGTCACAAAATTTTGAAGCCCCTTATCCTGAGCGCAGGTGTACTGTTATTTTCTGGGTTGCTCTTTCCCCCTTTCTCTCCCCTTGCCCATGCTCATTTCTTTCTAACTGCCTAACATTATTATCCTCGATTAATAGACGGCAAAGCTAGGGTCCAAGAAACTGTGTAAATTCCCCTAAGGATGTACAGTTAGTAATGGCCAGGGGAAAAGTTGAAGGGAGATAAAGAAATGTTTATTCATCTTACGTGGAAATTCATGGCTTAGTTTTCATGTGAGCTGGGCTTAAGTTGTTTTCCCTTTACAGGACGATTCAGCACCACTTATTAATCTGTCCTTTTTACCAATATCTTCTTTTGTTATCATGGAGATAAGTGATTAATAATATGTATTAATAGAGCATATATATAATAAATTTGCTAAATCTGTAGCTGCTGAGAGATCTAAGGGCAGCTGGTAGCATAAACACAGATGGCTATCACACAGCTACATACCATGATAACTCAAGTTCTTTAAAATCTAACTATTTACTAAGAATTAATTTGTGCATCATGGAAAATCTGAATTACAGCATTACTAACAAGTAAAGCACTGTGTTACCTGCAATTCAGAGATGATCCAACAAACTCTATTTCCATTCTCCCAACACTTCTGTTTCAACCATTCCTGTCTATGATATATAATACTATTTTCTTTCTTTCTTTTTTTTAATGGAGGTACTGGGGATTGAACCCAGGATCTCATGCATGCTAAGCATGCACTTGACCACTGAGCTATATCCTCCCCCCTTAAATGTTTCCACGTATATGATTTTCACAGTTCTGTGACATGGTTATCAAAAGACCCATTTTAGAGATTCCTAAACTGTAGCAAGTATTTTAAGTCATTTGCCTAAGAGTTCACAATAGCAAAGCCAGGTCATGCGATAGAAACTTGAAGTTTCAAATTCTGTGCACACTTGCAGAAATAAATTTTCCTCCATAATTGAGACTCATGACTTATTTTGGTCTAGAAGAGAATAACGATACTCCAGTCAGATGATAATCCCTTTATAAGCATAGTCACAGGATTTCTTCTTAGCAAGTTACTGTGCTTTGGAATTATTATGTATAGATCATTAATTCACTGCTTTAGCCAACAAAACTTTCCTTAATGAAACATACGTGTGAGGTTTTTAGTCTGTTCCCAGAAAAAAAGTTTTAGGAGAAAAGAGCAATTTTTCACTGTGGAAAATACCTATGTCAATAAAGTACTGTCCATGTTGCCTTTGTTATCTGAGATTCACTAAAAGAGACCCCTTTAAGTGGACATGCTTAAATTTAGAACCAAATTTAACAATAAATTGTGGGGAAGATGTCTGATGAAAAGCCTATTTTATATTAAGTTCATTAAATATCTATGTTAGAAATTAATTTTATTATTTATAATAAAATTTCAGGCTGTAATTGCAACTATGCACTAATTGTTAGTCAAAACAAAGACTGAGTTATACCCCATTCTAGGGGTATAACTTTTCTTACAAAGTTGTATGACACAAATTTTTTGTTCTCTGTTTAACTTCTTGAGCATGATTATAAAGAAGGGCATTTTTTGTTGCTATCATTGCAAAAATCTTTCGGGGTTCAATCAATTTTCCAATTCTTTGATATGCAAGCCATTCTCTCTTGAAGTTCCTAAGTGGTCATCATTCTTGACAATCTTCTCTTCTGCAGTTGATAATGGGTCTAACTCTGCTGTTTGGTGTTTAGCTACCAATAGCTCTTTGTGATTGGAACACTTCCCCACACTATTTGCATCATCTTCAGAAAACCCTGCATCTTTTACAAGAATTGCAGATTACACTTTTCAACCAGTGTACATTGTTTTTGAGTTGCACTGTCAAATCTTTAACCTAAACTAGAGTATCAAATGTTTCAACCAAAAAACTCCCCAAACTTAACATTCTTCTCCAGAATATTAGTATTTTAGGAGTTCTGGTTCAGTGAAAATAGCAAAACATAATTTAGAGAAAGAAATAAAATAAGCATATTTTAAGTAGTTTTTATTGCATTTTCACTTTGGAAAATGGATTTATATCACTATTTCTGTCTCAGGATCAACTTGTAAAATGGTTTATCTCTGAATTACAGACAGAGGAACTGTGGTAAAAGAGGTGAGGATGGTTACAAACATGAGTGATAGATCTGTTATCCAGTCTCAGACCCACTCTCTGGAGGAGAGGCAATTTTAATCTGTTGAATATGGATTCTAAGTTATTATCTTCCCATTTCCACAACAAAGGTGATTAAGATCTCAAAGAATTATAATTCACAGGAAGGTGAATAACAGAACCATCTCCTACCTGGAGCATTGGAATCGTCTGGTTTAACAGGTGGAAGGAATTCATGAAAAGTGGTGATTTATCCATCCACTCTTGAGATTTTTCTCTTAATTCTGCCAGCTGCCTCAGAGTTACATTAGACTTAAAGACAAAGAAAACAAAAATAAATCTGGTCGATTAGTATTTTTCCTATATTTCAAAAAAAATCTTAAGGTTGTTTTGTTACATAACTTTAAGGAACAGTTCTACAAGGTGAAGTCAATAAAACATTGTCAGAAATTTCCCCCATGGTCAAAAGATTTTGGTCAAAAGGTTTTAAATGGCAGATTTTATAGGGTCAAGATCACTTATAAAAATTCAGGAAATTTTAGGGTTTACAGGCAAAATTAAAGCATGCCTTCTAGATTTCTCACAAGTTAACCATTAAAGAAACATCCTAGTTCAAGGATATAAGAAGGATACTCTCATGTATTACTGGTAGAAAGGGATAGAAATAGCCCTTTTTGAAAAGCAATCTGACAACAATCATTAAAATTGAATACAGTATCCTTCAGTCCCTCAATCTTGAACATTCACCTCAGTGAAATAAAAATACCACTGTATAAAGTCATATGCAAAGAAGTATCAGTTGCAACACTGTTTACATGAAAAAAAACCCAAAACAAAACAAACACTGAAAACAAAAGGATTGTTTGCCCAACAATTAAGGATTGGTTGAGTAAATTCTATGATATGAAAAAATTTGCAATCTTCCAAGAGTGACTAAACTGTATCTATTGAATTGGAAGAATTTCCACATGGTATTGTTGTGTGACTAAAGCAATATGTAGAAAATTATTATAATGAAACTTCATTTTAATAATGCAAATGATGGCCAAAGAATTCTGCATATGAAAGTGCATATAGTATAATAATATATAAAGGATTAGAGGAATGAACGCAAATTATAGAAAGACACATCCTTGAATACTAATATTCATTAGTTCACACGAAAGAGTAGGATCAAGCAGGGAGAGAAAGGGATGAGAGTCAAGGAAAAAGGAAAGAAAAAAAGACTGCATTACAATATACAATAAAAACAAAGAGCATTCTAGAAATCAATGATGACTTCAAATACATTTTTATATAGACCTTAAAATAATTTATATTTACATAAACTAAAGTTTAATGACCAAATAATGCAGATGTAAAGCAGAGATTTTTTTTTTTACTTTCACTCTATCATTTTAAAAGCGTCGAGTTTATAATTCAAATCATTGAAGCCAACTTTAAAAGTGAGAGAGAAATGCCATTATGGTTAAATTAGGTAGATAATAAGTATAGTTACTATTAATAATGTTGTCTTTCTCAACATCTGTCTTCTATATAAAGATGTCAAATTGATATAAAAGATGTCAAATTGTACAACCAAATATGAAGCCAAGAATCTATAATTTAGCAATTGTTTTTGTTCAAACTAGTTATACAATGCCACAATATTATTTTTTCTAGTGCCATTATTTTTATACACTTTGAAAGTTAAGTGCCAGTTGTAGAAAAATGTTCTGCTTTGGAGATAAACTGCAAAATCTGAGGCATTGCTTTAACTAACCTCATTCTCAAGTGTCAACATGGTTCATTTCCCTTCAAAGAGCTACTACCCAATCGACATTGTTTACACATATACAGGGCAGAAGTTGAGAACTGTTAAGAGTTTCAGAAAGCCAAAGGTAATAGTATGTAAGCTGTAAAGAAATCTGAGACAGCTAGACTAAATTTGGAAGCTGACTACTTTAAAAATCATCTCAATAGTCAGGACAGAAACTTTGAGTGACAATGGCCAAACCTTTTCCATTATTGCCTTTGTGACAGGGGTATATGGTGCGTATAAGATCCTTCCCAACAACATAGGTTTCAAGAAAGCCCAAATCACAGGTCCAGCAGGCATATTAATGATGTCTTTATAAAGGGAAAAGCAAAATGGTGCTGGAAAGAAAAAGTATAATAAAACCATTTAGTATATGCATTTAAAATCTATCTCTTCATGGTAAATTGATATAGCTTATTTTTACAGTACCCCAAAATATATGCCTTACACTTCCTTTTTTACTGACAGATATGAGGCATCTGGTGTCAAAGTAAGAAAGTATAATAACAAATCTTTTTTTAGGTGTGAAAGTTTAACCCAAAAAGCAAGCCCATAATAAGTGATGGCATTTTGCCAAGAGGAATTAGAAAGGTTGAAAACCACATTTCAGAATTTCTTCCAACAGATCTTCCTCACCAGCACTTAATTAAAAAAAACACAAAAATCTGCTGCTGGGATGGTATCAGATACATAAGAGCTGTTCCCCAATACATGCTTATTGAATGAATAAAAAGATGCACAAATGAGTCAATCCAATTGCTATACTAAACCTCCCTGTATAACTTGGAAGAGCTCAGCTGATCATATTTTTTTGCATCTCAAAGCTTATAGATTAAGTAAACAGCTTTGAAGTGTCACTGAACACACAGTTCAGTTTGTGGTTCTGCTGCATTCACGAATCTCTTCTATGTGTAATACAAATTTCTAATTCTAAAAAGTTAAGAAAAAATATTGACCCTGAGCAGATTTAAGGCATGTTGTTGTATTATTTACTGGCAAGGTGTAGTTGTGGCTAACAAATTCCTAGTGCTGTGGTTAAGAGGTTAGAATTCGCAGCAGACTGCCTGTGCTCAGATCCACAGCTTTGATACTTTCCTGTCGGGCGACCATGGCCAGGTTACCCAGCCTCTCTGTGCCGGTTTCCCAGCCTCTCTGTGCCAGTTTCCCTGGTTGTGAAGAGTGAATGAGTTGATACGCCTAACATGTTTCATGTGTGGTAAGTGCTGTATGAGTGTTTTCTATTTTCACTCTTGGGGGAAATTAATGCTTCATTTCTCATAAAAGGCTAAGATTAGTAGACAACGTTGTCAGGAGAGGACATAACCGTGCTGATTGTGAAGTATACTCACTGGAATGTAAGGGAATCCCATATTTTGCAGCAATTTGCTCTTTACTTAATTTATGAGTCAAATAGTCCTTGGTGTGGTTGCCTTTCTGCCTCTGAGATGAGGGCAGCAGGGCAATTAAATAATCAGTGGTAATTCCTTGGGAGCACAGTGCCTGGGAAATGGTACTAAATGATCCTTGGGGTGTGTTTATCCGGTTGCCTCTATACATAGCCTGTGGGATAAAAATACACAATTTTTAACATCATATGAGCTATAAATGCTACCGAAAACAACATAGAAGAAAACCTGATAATGTTTAGTGTGTCCTTATAATTTTCTTTAAAACATGTACCCCACATGGAAATGCAGAATGCTAAACTCCACCCATTTCAGTGGCAAAAACTTTTGCCAGAGCAGAAGAGTTTTCCTGTAAGTGATTTTTGTCAATGTACTATATTTGTGGCCGAATGTATTATAACTAACCTCAAATAAGAGTTAATATGATAAAAGGAATTTTCTAACAAGAACATTACTGGGTGACGTTCCTACCTGTGTTAACGGAAAGCTTCTGGGCAGATGTTTCAGGGATCTCATTTTGTCTAGCAGCGGTCGTGTGCCGGAAGCCATCTGATTGAGAATCTCCTTTAGCCTTATGAAGAGCTCTATCATCTTTTCTACTGGCTTTTGATCTTCTCTAGGGAAAAACACCTAACAGGAACAGAATAAAAATAAGTGATTTATGCGGAGAAACTGGAACCCTCACACACTGTTGGTGAGAATATTGAAAGGTATAGCCACCTTGGAAAATATTTTGGAAGATTATTAAATAGTTAAAACATAAATTTACCACATAACCCAGCAATTCCATTCCTGGGGGTTTACTCAAGAGAAATGAAAACATATGTCCACACAAAGATTTGTTTGGGGATGTCCATAGCAGCATCACTCACAACAGCCAACATATGGAAACTGTCCAAACGAATGGATAAATACAATGTATATCCTTAAGCTGGAATACTATTTGGCAATAGAAAGAAATCAAATACTGACACGTGTTACAATACATATGAAATTCAAACCATTATACTAAGTGAAAAAAGCCAGACACAAAGACCATATATTGTATGATTCAATTTAAATAAAATGTCTAAAAAAAGCAAATCCAGAGACAGAAAATAGATTAAAGCTTGCCTGTGCTAGAGGTTAGGATGAGAAGTGACTGCAAATGGACACAAGGTTTCTTTTGGAGTTGATGGAAACGTTCTAAAATCAGATTGTGGAAACAGTTGCACAATTCTATAATTTACTAAAAATAACCACATTAAATTGTACACTTAAAATGAGTGAATTTATGGTATATAAATTACACCTCAATAAGTTTGCCAAAAATAAGTGATTTTAAAAGTCACAAATGCAAATGTCAATTACATAATTCTTCATGTATACTATTATTCAAAAAACATATAACATGCTCCTTAAAAATCAGAAAAGGTCTGTCAAAAAGTGTACTCGATTTATCAGGCTAAATCATAATCCCATAATGTATTTCTGCTGCAGTAAGAAACACTGGAAATATTTTTTAAATTAAAATTTTAATTTTATTCTCTCATTCACCCATTTATCAACAAACATTAATTGAGTGCCTGCTATGCTCCCAGCACTGGGCGAGGTGATGGTATGGTGGTACACAAACTGGCATAATCCTTCCACTCAGGGGCTTTTGTTTTAATAGGAGGAACAGATATGAAAATAGTCAGTGAACTAAAAGGCTGGGGAATATGAGGAGGTAGGGAGTTCAGCTAAGAAATCAAAGGAGTCTTTCCAAGATGGCACCCCAAAGGAAAGAAAGAACAAACCACAGGAGGAATACGGAAAGGCAGGTGATAGGCAGGGGGGAAAGATTTGTGAAATTCATGAAGAGGGGAAAGCTCTTGGCATGTCCAAGGGGGTCAAAGACCTCCATTATAAGCACAAGATTCAGGTGGAGAGATCTCATAAAGACACAGCTACTAACTGCAATCAGATTTTTCTAAATTATATTCAACGTATTAATTTTTCTTCTAGTTCTGCCAAAATTCTAGGCATTCCTATATTTATTTGAAATAAATTGACTAATGATGGGAAATTTTTCATTATTTTTGTTCATAGTACCTTGAAGAATTAGGGATGGTCTTCTGCTTGTAAAATGTATATATTTAGTTACTATACTCAACAAAAAATAGTTGGTTTGATATGTGCTCTGCAGAGACATTACAAAATAAGGATTAAAATTTTAGATGAAAATTAATTTCAATCTATATGCATTTTCAGTTTAGTTTATGCAAAATAACTATTCATTTAGTCACTGGGTATTTGCTAAGTACTCTATGGGCCAGAAACTGTTCTTGGCATTTGAAATGTTTCAGTGAACAAAGAGCCCTTGGGGAGCTTATATCCTAATAGAGGTAGACAAAATATAAACAACAAAGGTGAATATTGAATAAAATATACAGTATGCTGGAAGTGCAACAGAAAACAGAGCAAGGAAAGTAGGTTGGAGAGTGCTGTAGATAAGGTTGGCAGCATTTTAAATAGGATTGTCAGGGTAGATCTTACTGAGAAGGTCAGTGTTGAGTAAAGACACATAGTTCACGCAAATCACGTGAGGAGCACCTCCATGCAGCAGCCATGGGCCCAAAGAGTAGCCTTGCAGGAAATGGGATTTTTTAAATGGGGAGGGGTTGTGCAGGCCATGGGCCCCTGCAAGATTTCAGGTTTTACTGGAATAAAATGGGGAGCCACTGGAAGGTGTTGAGCAGAGGAGTGACATGACATGATTTAAGTTTTAGAAGGATGACTCCTGCTGCACAGGGGGTGGTAGGTGGGTTTGGGGTAGTGGGGACAAGTGTGGAGGCAGGGAGGCCAGTTAAGGCCATTGCAGAATACAAGTGTGGGATAATGATGACCTGGAAGGGAATTATTTATCACTAGTCCTAAAATGTCTTCCTAGCCTTTGCTACACTATCTCAACAACATAAGTCAGCCATGTTGCTTCTGGTTTTTCTTACTTTCAAGAGAAAAAAATTTTTTTCAGTGCTTTTCATAACATGTAAATCATTTTGACCTAGTGTAGATTTGAGTGAATATAGAAGTTTAAATTTCCTATGTTTATATTTTTTAGTTTTTTATTCATTAAGTACTTATAAAGCATCTATGTATTGCAAGATGGAGTTATTGATGACTTTCCTAAGTTCTAATAATGATCATTTGCTTTTTTCTACTGGATGAGTAATGGCAGCCTCTATCTAAATCTGATGAAGGAGGCACAAAAGTATTTTTTAAATACCAAAAATAAAAAAACCAAAAGTACTTTTTTACTTGAAAAAAAAACCTTTGTTCTAATCCTTATTTTGTATCCTACCAAATTAATGCTTGTTCACTTAAAAATTTTTATTATAATATTTGTATTTCATAGTTTAGTGTATATTAAATTTAATTCCTGGCATTGGATATACAAATTGAAAGTTAATAAGGCAATAATATTAATTTCCTCATCTATAAAATATGCAAATTTATAATATATGATCTATAAGGTCCCACTTAATTCTAACATAAAGCTATAATTCCAAAGCTGTATAAATGGCTCTCACTCCTCACGGTACCAGGGAGCATACATGTGTAGTCAAATATTTTTTATTAAACTATATAAAAATACTTCTTCAACAGCAACTTGCCTTGTATGTGAAGTTGTAAATGTCTAAGTAGTGCAAAAAAGTGAGTCCAATGAGGTAAGACAGACGGGATCTCTCTGGAAGAGGCAGGCTGCAGAATTCCTTCACTGCATCTTCCAATTTGGGATTAGTCATATTAGCATCACAGGAATGCAACCAGAACACAAAAGAAAGAATCTGTAAATTGGAGAAAAAAGTACTTTAGCTGTGAATCCTCTGAGAGTTACCTGTCCATTTTGAGAGGTTTTCTTATACTCTTAAGACTTCATTCAAAAATAAGACAAATTACCTCAAAATCAAATAATTTTTATTTAAAGCACTAATTACTATCAATAAATCTAAGGAGTCCATAGTCCACTGGAAAGCTTAAGAAATAAGACGGGAAGATAGAGAGGAATCCACAATGATTCCCAGATTTCTTGCTTGAATGACTTGGTGAATGATGGTACCAAGAAAGATAATTGGTTTGGAGTTAGTTTGGGGAAAATACTAGTTTAAGACTCTTCTTGCCTTTAAAATTTTACTCTTATTTATTCAAATTGCATTACATTTTTATAATCATTTGAAGTTTAATCTTGTACAATAAACTACCAGGTCCAGAGATGAAAGGCAAAGGAAAAAAAGCCCAGAATCGCACAATAATATGAACCTACCATCCTGGACGGTAATGCTTGTGTGAAAAGTGAGATGTGACTATAGGAAGTGAGATGTTATCTCTATTTCCACCAAGCTGAAATAAGAGAAAAGTTTATGAAATTTAAAGTTATAGAAACTTTTCTCTTTCCTTTTGAAAGTAATAAGAATGTATGTTCTCCATTTTCCTGTTTTTACTTATTAAAATGAACCTGCTCTTCAGAAGCCAAAAATGTGATTATTGAAATTAGATGTTAGCATCACATGAGTGAAAGGTGAAACCAAGGGGAAAGGCGAAGGAAGATTAATTGCTAGAACAAGAGGAAAAAAAGTGAGCAAGGCAGTTTTAACTTTTGTTTGGGAGAACCAATTAAAATGACACAGCTAAACATAAATGTTCCAAAGTCAGCCTTAAAGATTTTCAGAAAACTTGATCCAATATTGGAGAATAACCTGGTTGTGTTTAGAAATGACACACTCTGTCACACGTAAGTTTTGAATAGATGAGGTCTTAAGCTCTGCAGTTCTTTTGGAAAATTTCTATGACGCTTCCAGACAATGAACTTGGATAAAGGATAAAAGATGAAACATTTCAAGTGGTAAACCCTATTATCAGCCTATGAGGAAATGCCATTATTCATTTTCACAGCAAAAATGTTTACCATACCTACAAACTTACCCAGAGTTCCCTTGACTATATCTACTTTAGATACTCTGTCTTGTTTTGGGGCTTTTAAAAAGTAAAAAAAAAAAAAAAAAAAGAATTATTCATTTTTATTTTAGTTTAAACAGATTGTAAATTATCTTTTTCCCCCCAACTAGATAATTGAAACTTGACTTTGACATCATCATTATAATAGAATGTGCAAATTTACCGCAGATAATGTGATTATGATAGGGAATATAAAGAACTACCACTTATTTAAGAAAACCATCTGGGGGTAAAGAAAAGGAGAGGACACAGGTGCAAGAGGAAGGAGAAAGAAAAGTAGAGGGAAAGGAACAGACGGTGATAATATTCTTGCCTCAGGATTTTTCTTCTATTTTCACTTAGGAATTAGGCCTCTAATTTTAGTGTTTGCGTGGAAAACTCACCAGATTTGCATGCAACTTTTCGGAGTTTTACTGATAAGTGCTCAACAAATACTAGACACTATTTAAACTTTTAAAAACTGGATGTAAGTGCAAACACATTTCACCCCACCTTTGCTCTGTTGTCAGGGATGGGAATGGCCAGCAAACTGTCGATACTTTTATTGGACATTCCTGTTGTTCTCCTCAGTTCTTCTTTCAGCTCTTCAACATTTTTGAACACTTCTATTAATTGGTCTGCAAGAAAAAACCAAAACAAAAGAAAAATCACACGTTGGTTACAATGTAATTCTCTTTAGTCCTACTCATATGGAAAAATATTCTAGGCTAAGACATATTCAACATCTATGCCTTGTGTCAGGAACAGATGTCTCCCAGTTTTGGCAAACTCTGCATCTTTAGGATCTATTTCTATTTAATTTAGACTTATTCCTATTATGATATCATTAACCCAAGGTAACAGATTGCTCTGGGTTATAAATTTTCCTTAGATGTCTACAACACAAGGTTGATTCAAAGAAAATATGGTTTCCTCACAGACTTTGATCACATAATGCACTAAATATATCTCTCTCCATTTGATTTAAAACATCACAAAAATTCAAAATGCTTTTTAACCTCAAATCATATATTGTCAGCTTAGGACAAGGTTTGCTAAATCTACAACATAATGCCACAGAGCATTTTTTCCTTAACTCTGCCTAGCACCTTACAGTTTAGAAAGGGTTTTCACAATCATTACCTTAATTTTAAATTGAGTGTATTTAACTCCAAATTCTTTAAGGACAGCTTATAATTATTTCATATCTGGGCCATTTAATGCATAACAAACAACACTTTGACTTGACTTTAGCAGACTGTGATCTCCATTTTGCAAACGCCTTTCAGTTTCTTTATGAAGTATCCCTCATACAAATATATCATCTTTATTTTTGGACTTAATGCCCTTCCAATTTTGTGGATGCCTGTTGTCCAAAATTCTGAATGCCTTTCTTTTCAGTATTGAGGTATTATGCAAAGAAGAAGTGTATTGCATGATGCATCATGCTCAGAATACTAATAGAAGGTTCTGAACTGATATTTCTGCAGACAGCAGTGCATCTTTATTTTTAAAAATCAGATTATTCCCTTGCTCTTGCAACTGACTTTCTAACGCACTTTAATATATCAGAGAAATAAAAGATGAATGGTATAACTAGTTAAATTTTTGAAGATATTTTGCTGTGAAATCAAATTTTGCTATTTCATTCTCTGCTGGCTTGCTGTG
Source organism: Camelus dromedarius (assembly GCF_036321535.1). Classification (NCBI taxonomy): domain Eukaryota; kingdom Metazoa; phylum Chordata; class Mammalia; order Artiodactyla; family Camelidae; genus Camelus; species Camelus dromedarius. The sequence continues at coordinate 61,029,527 of NC_087439.1, read as the reverse complement.
TGTTTATTTTAGACAAGCAATTGTATTTGAAAGCTTCAGGTGTCTCATGTATAAGGGCAGATACAAAGTAGGTTTGGTTAGGAACTTCAAAAAAGCCTTTTCTAAGCTGAAGCATGAGAATCACATGCATTCTAATAAGATAGCATTTAAAATATGGATGGGGAAACACCTGGTTTTTCAGAAGAGTCTGCACTGTTATTGACATGCAGCACAGCTTCTATGGTTGGCAATAATCGTGTGATATTTTCCAAGTAATTCATTTGCAATGCCTGTTCTAGAAACCTGGAACAAAACAGAAGAGAAGAAGAAATTGAACTAGTCATATCAATAATTATTTAAGAAGGGATTTCACCAAGGAAGAAGACAATGGAAAAACTTACCGATCCATATTTATATTAATTTTGCTTGGATCCCCGGAAAGCAAATCCCTCAGTTTTTCAGATAGGATATTGTCATGATACAGTAAACTGGTCGCTATTTCGGTGCCAAGCTCTGCTGCTTCGAGGAGTTGTATGTGAAAGGCACTCTCTTCACACAGGTTCCCAAAGTTTATACTAGAGAGCTGGCACATTTTCTCTATTGAACTGAAAGTGTCAGGTTCACAAAGAAGCTTGGTCAAGTCTTGAAGTTGAGACAGCTTTCCAGGAAGGGAAAGAGTGGGAAATAGATTAGTTATATTATTCTGAATACTTAGTATTTGATAATAAGCAACTAAAATTAATTTAGTTCCTAAAAACATTTTGCTTATGCGTTTGGTTAGCTGGCATTTGGCAACAGTTTCGCCACAAAGCACTATTTTCTGTTATTTGAGTTTATTGTTCTCTTAAGACTTATAAAATTTTGGGGCCCATTAGATCTCTTTCCCAACCATACTCATATCTTGGAGATTCACAGATTAAAAAGGTGTAGTTTAGTTTCATTTTGTTTAAATTACAAATACTTAAACTAATTTTATATGTTAGTCTATATTTTAAATTGTGTAAGGGCAGAGAGCAAAGCAGGTTTGGTTTGGCACTGCAAAAAGGTCTTTCCTCACACCCACTAGGATGGCTACTATCAAAACAAACAAACACACAAACAAATGAACAAATAAAAAAAACCAGAAAACAAGTGTTGGTAAGGATATGGAGAAATCACAACTCTTGTTTACCATTGATGGCAATGTAAAATGATGTAACTACTATATGAAACAGCTTCAGAAAATCTGAAATAGAATTACTATATGACCCAGCAATTCCACTTCTACATATATACCCCAAAGTGTTTAAAGCTGGGCCATTTAATGAGGTGATATCTCACTGTAGCATTGATTTGAACAGATACTTGATATTTGTAGATCCATCTTCATAGTAGCTTTATTCAAAATAGCCAAGAGGTGGAAGGAACACAAGTGTCCATTGACAGTGAATGGATAAACACAATGTGGTATATGCATATGATGGAATATTATTCAGTCTTAAAAAGTAAGGAAATTCTGACACATATTACAACATGGATGAACATTGAGGGCATAATGCTGAATGATATAAGCCAGTCACAAAAAGACAAATATTTCATGATTCCACTTATATGAGGTACCTAGCGCGTTGTCAAATTAATAGCAACAGAAAGAACAGTCGTGGGTTCCAGGAACTGTGGTGGGGAGGGGAATGGAAAATAGCTGTTTAATGGATATAGGATTTAGTTTTGCAAGATTAAGAGTTCTGGAGATTGGTTGCACAACAATGTGAGTGTATTTAACATGACTGAACTGCACAGTTAAAAATGGTTAAGGTGGTAAATTTTATATGATGGATATTTCACCACAAGTTTTAAAAAATTAATTGACCAAAAAAAGACTTTTAAACTTCAGCATAAGAATCACAATATTTAAAATATGGATGGACATATACCTGGTTTTCCAAAAGTGTCTGCACTGTTATTGACAGTATCTTCTACCCTCTTACCTATTGAGGGAAACTTTTGTTCTACAAAGCGCTTAGAAGGGCTTGAAATCCCTCCCTTAGAGGAAAAGAAGAGTGAAAGTCAACTAATTTTCTGTCGTGTCAAGTGTGTTCCTCTATGCAGCTCACTATGTTCTGTGTGTTCTGAGGATCTATCCTCAAGCCATACTTCCTGAGGGGGAAAATTGTGCCTCTGGGAAAGCCAGTTCTGTTGTGCTTGGAAGCTACCCTAGAGCTATTCCTTTTAGGAAGTCAAATAATTTGGAGCAACATCTAAATGTCATTCATTGCAGTTCAGTTTCCCAACAGAAGTTGCATTTAGACAGAAATGAATTATTTTACGATATACGCAAATGTTTAGGAATATTTCTTTGCATATATCAAATGGGAAAGGCACATTGATGTGTCCTGGATGAGAGGTTTACAGTAACTACATGTAGGCAGTAGCAATTAAACATCATCTTAGACAGGAAATATCATTATTCTATTTTCCACTGTAATTAATAGCCTAATTGACTTCTGGTTTTGAACTGTCTAAAATGGTCTCATATGTATTAAAATTCTTTTTACTAGTCTTATTGCTAAAAGGAACTTTTCATTCTGTAATAGACCACTTTACCATTTGTAACTATATGTTTGTCACTTGTTCCTTCCTTTGACTTTCAAATACTAGCTATGATTAAATTTCTAATGAATGGAGCCAAACCTCTCTTCTACATTCTCCAGCAACTTTTATTTTGGTGGTTTCTTAAACAAAAAGATAAATACTGGTAGCCTAATACATTTTTTTAATTGAGATTTTGAGGATGTAGTAAATTTGAATGACTTCACTCAGAAGAGACTGAAATATTTTTATTTTTCATTTTTCCAGTTTTATTAGGTAAAATTGATACAATTTGACTGGACATATACAATATATTGCATGTAAATACATATATACAATATACTGTACATATTTTTAAAATTTACATATATGTATTGTTCATTGTTTCTAAGAATAGTTTAGAGCTTTAGCTTTTTAAATTTACATAGTTATCAAAGAAATAAAGCCAACCACAAAATGAAAATCAGCAGAATGCAGTAATCCAATCATAAGGACAGTCAAATGTGCTTACACATATTAAAAAAATCAGTCATCTAAGTTATAAATAATAAGTAGTTCATTTGTGTCCTTTTTTTGTAGATTCCATATATAAGTGATATCATATGGCATTTTTCTTTCTCTTTCTGGCTTACTTCATTTAGAATGACAATTTCCATGTCCATTCATGTTGCTGCAAATGGCATTATTTTATTCTTTTTTATGGCTGAGTAGTATTCCATTGTGTGTGTGTGTGTGTGTGTGTGTGTGTGTGTGTATACACCACATCTTCTTTATCCATTCATCTGTTGATGGACATTTGGGTTGGATCCATGTTTTGACTATTGAATATAGTGCTGCTGTGAGCACTGGGGTGCACATGTATTTTGGAATTATATTTTCCTCTGGGCATATGCCCAGTAGTGGGATTGCTGGATCATATGATAAGTCTATTTTTAGTTTTTTAAGGAAACTCTATACTGTCCTCCATAGTGGCTGCATCAATTTACATTCCCACCCTGTAGGAGGGTTCCTTTTTCTCCACACCCTCTCTAGCATTTATCATTTGTAGACTTTTTAATGATGGCCATTCTGGCTGGTATAAGGTCATATTTCATTGTAGTTTTGATTTGCATTTCTCTAACAATTAGTGATGTTGAGCATCTTTTCATGTGCTTGTTGGCCATCTGTCTGTCTTCTTCCTGTCTATTTAGATCTTCTGGCTATTTTTTGATTGGGTTGCTTTATTTTTGATATTTGAAATATATTTTTAAATTGAAAGTTTGTCATTCATGTATGAGGAACCAATAAAAGTCCATATAGTACAATCTTGGCTTAATAAAATAAAAGATATAGAAGGAGAAATTGGAAATCTAGCCATGCTACTGAAGTAGAATTGGTCCTCTGAAATAATAATTTAATACAGCGTTAATAATGTGGACTGCACTGTGGTACACATCTGCCAAGAAGCAACATGATGGTCATTTTGTATTTGCCATTATTTGCTACTTTATTCTAAAAGCAATACATGCACTAAACTTGTAGAAACTTCGTGGATCATTAATAATCAACATGTATTCAGAGAATTACAATTCTCTCTTCAAAAGTATGTGTCAAGTCTCGTATTGTACAACATGCGGAATATGGCCAATAGTTTGTAATAACTATAAATAGAAAGCAACCTTTAAAAATTGTGTAAAAACTTTAAAAAATAACTTAAAAAAAAAGCATGTGTCAAGTCTAGATGGCAGGTTTGTCAAAGCCTCATGCAGAGCCCTTCTCTCCTTTACACAACCCTGGTCCACATAGTGAGTAAGAGTTCAGGCCTAAATTGAAACAATGACTCATAACTAACTAACTCCATGTCTGGCTGTGACTGAGTTCCTATGGTTCCCAGTGCATCTGAGTCAGAACTGTAAGTGACATCCTGGTGTAGATCTCAAAATATTGTAGGCACAGAAATGCTAAGACAGCAACACTCCTGGGCTCTTAGCAGGTAAATGAAGGGGAAAGAGGCCTACTTAAAAATGTAAAAGTGCTACAATATAAATATTGTGCTATTTGTATTTCTGTTCAATATGGAGAATATACTTCCCACCAGAGAGACTGGAAAGAAAAGAGGAGAAAACAGACAATGAAGGCAGGAAGAAAACACAAAAGCTCAAGAAGAGTCGAATGTTCAGGGCTAGAACAGAAAAAAAGCTACGAATGAATGAAAGGCATTTGGCATTTTAGAGAGTCTAAACCTTCTTAGAAATATCATGAAGAAAGTTTTAGAATGGGTGGGCCCTAACTGACTGTTACAAACAAGAAACTAATTACTAAGGAGGACAAAGCAAGGAAGTAAGAGCATTTCTTTTTGTAAAAGTCTAGGAGTTGGTCTTCATTCTTTCAATGATAGGTACTGAATATTTCCCAGGTGTCAGACTCTATGCCAGGTGCTGAGGGTACACAGTAAAGTGACAGACTTAGCCATGTTCCTATGGAGCGTGTAGTCTTGGAATGAATGGGTTCTGTCAATTGCAAATAGCAGCCATGCTTGTTATAAATGACAACAGATTTTCTACCCAAGGGACAGGATTGTAGTCTATTTCCACTTCTGTGGCTTCTCGAACTTTTTTTCATAATGTAGCCCACAAGGAGAGCAGTGTACTCAAAATGTGGATGCTGTTTTAAATTATCCTTAGCTCCATTCCCATACCATTAGTGTAAATGACTGAGAATGTATTGTTTCCATGTCCCAGTATATTGTGTGCTGCCAGATTACTCTGCAAGTTGAGAACTACAATAATAATTGCACAGGCAGTGTGATTATATCACCAGGGCTCTACTTTAACACCATCATTTGTTGCAACATCATGAGTCAAGTCTTAAGCTCCTACTATGTGCTAGATGTGGGGCTTTAGAGAGGCAGAAGGCATAATTTCATCAGATTTTACACTCTAGTGAAGGAAATAGACCCTTACATACAAAACAAGCTATAATCCTAAGTAATAAGTTCCAAAAGCCAGAAATCTCACTGTAACTGGGGACTCCCCTATCTTATGCCTCACACCTCACTGGCTGCCAAGCTGTGTCAACTCAACCTCCTACAGTGCTCCTGAAATTCTCTTCCTTCTATTCTCTGCCACTGACACCGTGCAGGATCTCACTTTTTGCATAGGTTATTGCAAAAATCACCCACTTAGCTTTCCTCTAATCTGTCCTCCAGAATTCTCCTAGAGAGATCTCTTTCTAAAATATGGAATTCACTTTCTTCAATCTCACAATTTTTAGGATCATATTCAAACTCCTGACTAAGCATAAAGAAGCCTTCGGTGTCTGGGCCCAGTCTCTCTGAGGCCTCCTTTCCCGCCTCTCTCAGAGGGACTTCCTGCTCGAGTTGGACACACGACTCCAGGTAACTTATGTCCGTCCCTCAGGTTCACACCTGTTTTCTTACCAATTCAGATCTCTATGTCTGGAATGTAGGGCTATAACCCAATCCTACACAGTCTGCAAGACTCAGAGTAAGGAGTATCTCCATGAAATTTCTTCTCTCCACCTTTATCCTCTGCAATCCAAGTTATATGTGACATCTCCATACACAGAATCCTGCCCACCCACACACCGTAACACTTATCTCACTATGTTAAAATCACTGGTCTGCTTTTCCATCTCCTCTGCTGGATTGATTATAAGGACTTTAGGGCCACAAGTTGTATCTTTTACATAAATAGATAAGTGTTATGGAAGCACAGATGATGGATGGATGGAATGAATGAATGGATAAACATTATATGCACACTGAGTCACTATCCTGGCCTGAACAGGGAGAAAGGTGATACTCTAATATTATAGGAGTGACATTTAAACTTGTCCTTGGAGGATGAGTAGGATTTTTCTGTTGAATGCATAACTTCCTTCTCATTTGCACAAACAAATTAAGATGATGCTAAATTAAGCACATTAGTTAAGCACATTAGAAATTTTGATTTGTGTTGAAGACTAAGACTACAATATAGGGAACCTAACTAGCGTATTTATTTGTATTATACATGGACACAGGTTTTGTATGCCTGCTTAATTAGACCATGTTGACTATACAGAAAGTCATCCTGCTTGACTAGAATAAACCAGTTCTAATTTTACTTTATCCCTGGCTACATAAATCCAATTAAACTGCTGTTCTTACTTGGAAAGCTGCTTTCAAAATTTAATAGGGTTATTTAAGAAATAGAGTGAATTTCATGATAACCTGCATACTATATGCATAGCTAAACAAAGAATAAGCGACAAACACTAATCAATTCAAACTTCAGAGTTAATTTTTTCTATTGCTTTCCCCCCTTTCTTCAGCATTATAAATTTTAATATGATGTAGTAGTTTCTGCTTCTGATGACAATAATAAAAATAAGGTGAGTCAATGTCTGAGATTTTTGTACACTGTGAAGTCTAAAACAACAAGTTTTGAAATCAACTTTAAAAACTAGGGACATCTCAAACAGGAATCATATTTTGAATGTTTTTTCGAATTATAAAGCTTAATGAGACAACTATACCAGTAGCCATTCCTTTATGTACTGCACTCTGTAATTAGGCTCTTGTGGGTCATTTCAGACAGAGATATTCACTCATTAAAAACAAAGTACCATTATGTAACACCAGAATTCTTGTCACCCTTTTTCTAACATTAATCTAGAGTCGAAATAGGATTAGAATTTACAAAAATATAGATTTAAAACTTAAACTAAAATATATCTTGCCAGAGAATTACAGGAAATGTTGAGGTTTATTAATTACTTTTTTCCATGGCTTACTTTTGATATCAAGACTTCAGGAACTGGAGGGAAGTAATCCTCATAGGAACCATTTTGAAGAAAAGATTTTTTAAATTGAATTGTGGATTGCAGGAGTCTTAAACTTTCTGTAAAGGAAGAGAAAAGAGTTACCTTATATGAACTGCAAAGTCATTTAGGAAACCTATCTGAAAGACACCTTTATCCTAATTTATTACTAAGTTTTTTCTAAGATAATAGCCTACTTCAATCTAAATATAAGATGAGTGAAAATTTAATGTTTCCTTGAACCATGGAGACTACAGAGTTCATTATTTTTAAAATATTCATAGATATTCTGCTTAGAGACAAAAATATTTCCAGCAAAGGCGCTACACAGTTTTGGCTTTTTTGTGAACTGAAAATGCTTTTATTTTGGATATACTATTAAGTTGAAGTGTTTGAGAAAGAACAGGTTGTATAATCACTGTGACACAAATATGTCCTTCCAACCTTAATTAATTCATGCCCTGTAAACAGAGACCATGCTTAAATATCTGTTGTGCTATTTGCTTGCCATTGAGTATCACAGCACTATTTCGGTGTAGGAAAAGCTAATGTATATCTCCTACAAAATGTGAGAAAATAGATGTTTTTATCTTTAAAAAAAGGGAAAAGAAATATTTGATTAAATACAATCTTCGTGGTTGCCCATGTAGGTAGAAAACTGAAAATGAAGTGTGTAAGGATAGGAAATAAAAATAGTCTGCTACAAAAATTTACATCTGCCTTTGGAAGTCTATGTTATCATTCGTCATTATTTTTGGACAACTAAGATTATTAAGGGCATAGAAAATGTCATAGAGAGTTATGTGAACTCCTAATTCTGGACACTTGGAGAGTTTATCCAGGTGGCCATTATCACATTAACTGTTGTATGGTCATTACACATTAAAGTTTGTTCAGGTGGCCAGCAGGTGGTGCTAGCAGCAGCAACAGGAGTCATAATACAATAATACGATTAGATATTCCCTTCATATAGCAAACCACTGAAACTAATGCATAAGGAAACTAAGATTTTAAAATTTTCTTTCTTTTCTAAGCAAACGTCTTATGACTTACTACTTTAAAACAAAACTAGAAACTGTGAGTAGCATTTTGACTCTTAAGAAGAGTATTACCTTTTGATCCCTTGGCCAAATTGTAAGTGACATTTCTCACACATGTCAAGTAAGGAATATAAGGACTATCTGCTGATACATTTAAGAGGGCATCTTCAAAGTTTTCCAGTATTAGGAGCCTACAGAATGAGAAAAGAATATATAAATTAAGTCATATAATAATAAAGCAAAGCCATTTTGTTGCTATCACTTGAGTTCCTGGCTGTTTGGCACTGGTTGACTTGGGCACTGAAACCCTGTGAAGCAGCTATCTTCCCTCATCCAGCCCAACTGCACAGTGGCCCCACTACTCTGGATTCCCTGAGGGCTTACATTTTCCAAGGGCATTATCTTTGTACTTAATTGTTTTAATATCCAATCATGAGTGATTGTAAGATCATTTCTGGGTACATTCACATGAAATAAAAATCACTGGGCTAGGGTTGCCAGATAAAATACAGGACTCCTAGTTAGACTCAACTTTCAGGTAAATAATGAATAATTTTTCCATGTAAGCACATCCCACGAATCTTGCATGCTTTTTCTTTTCCTTTCTTTCTTTTTCTTCTGTCTAAATCTAGCAACACTCCTCTGGGCCTCAGCTTCTTCTCTTGACGAATGAGAGGGAGGGGCTAATCTACTACATCTCTCCCGCCTACAACATTCTTAAATAATTTAAACTCATTTAATTGTGATTAAAAAGAAATAATAGAACCCAACTAAACAACGTATGTTCCTTTTTTTTTTTTTCTTTTTAAACAACCAATTCAGTGTTTCCAAACTAACCACTTTCTGGTTTCCTTTCAAATTGACGGGCGTGAGAGGACATAGCTTAAGATTTTTGAGGTACATGTAGGTGAATAAAAATGTATGTGTTATGCAAGTCTTGTCACTTCAACTGTGAGGCTGCATCTCTATTTATTTTGTAATTTCTTCCCTTAGTGCCTACTATTGAATTTTATGTACAGCAGAGATAGAATAAATGTCAATGGCTGACTTGGGAACAATCTATTTTGCATCAAACTGCACAGCACACAAATTAATTGGTTCTATCAGATATTTAACTTAGATTTTATTCAAATACTAATGGAAGAGGCTTATCCTGGCATAGCTAGTAAATATGTACGACAATGTTTGCATTAACATTAAAGAAATCTCAGGCTGTTTAGATGTGGGTTAACGACACTGGATCCTTGAGGAACTTGAAAAAGAAAAAAAAAACTATGGCTAAAAAAAGTCTCTAGCTTGGCAGTCAGAGCACAGCTAATTGGTCAGATGACTGACCCTCATTTAAATACAATTCATAGCCTCCATATTAAAAAAATTTGCACCCGCTCCCAAGCTTTCTTGCTTTTTTTAGCCATTTCCTTGACCAGAGACTCTCCTCCCAGTATCCCCTTTCTTTCTTTTGTGTTTGTCTTCTTCGCTGTCAGTTATTACAGCACTGAGCCAATTCCATCCAGTGCTGTGCTCAATAGCAAAATACCGGTCTAACTTGCCAAATGGAATGGCACAAGAGCATCTTATGATGAATTTTCAAGCTTAAAACAGAAGAACGCTGGGCTAGAAGTGACCTTGAAATATCATCTAAGCCATTACATTAGTTTCATAAAGCATATTTGATTGCCAAGGTTTTGAGATTAGATTTAATATACTCCAAAAATGTTACATCTATGCACCACTGTTTTGGCATAAACATTTAAGTATTCCTCTAAACTATTTAATTTATGTATCATCCTTTATATAAAATCTCAATCCCAAGAATGCTTACAGTAAAAGATGAACTTACAGATGTGTGCATGCATATGTGCACAAACATTAAAAAAAAACAATAAAAACAATAACTTTAGTACAAAAATAATGAGGGAGAAGAGCTTTGAGGAAAAAATGTTTTTGAGCAACTTTCTTTAGAAAATTCTAGACCAAAAAAACTTCTATCTCATCCCAAGTATTGCCACACTGTGATTATTTTAAAGTGTGAATGGAAAAGTCCACAGATAAGAAATCCCTTAATTTCATCAATCTCAACAAGACCCATCTTGAAAGTATTGAATTTTTCCTAATAAACTGTCAGCTAGCTCATAGCAACTAACTACATTTGCTGTGGAATTTTCAGGTCTAGCATTATCAATGCTATGGAAGCCTTAAGCATCCAGTTGTCTTAATTCAAAGGTTTAAAAAAATATTTTGATGTCTATATAAGAAATGTGTTTAAAAGACCCAAATATTTGGAACATGGTATCCTGACTGGGCGAAAACTGCCCAGGGCTGCCAGATTTCTCTGGGAGAAGCATCCGGTTCAGCTACCTTAGAGGAGGAGAGATGGGGAAACAGAAACAGGAGGTGTTTGTTTACGGAAGGCTTTTGCCTTGAACTATCCAGAGTTGGAGAACTTCTCATTAAATAGAAAGTGTATAAACAATTGCATAGATTTTATTTTAGAAAAAATACAAAAAAGGTTAAAAAGTAAGTGCTATTATCTATTTTTATTTGTACAAATTTCCATTAGCATAAACATGTCTCCTTTGGGACTAAAGTCAAAGAATTTCAATAGTATAATTTATCAGGCTAAAACAACCTTTACATAACAGGCCACCTAGTCTCCAAATTTGCCTTGAACTATATGAATTTACTTCAATCAGCTTCTACAGGCAACTGCTCGTATTTCCTACTGTAATTATTAGTTACTTCAGGGAATGGCTCACATTAATGGTCCTTAGGAGCCAAGGCCGCTGCTGTCATTTTCACTGCCTATTCCTAAAACAATATATTTACATGCCCCAATAAGAGTCCAAAATCAAATTACCTACAAACAGTTTTGCCTACTTGAATACTACTGAAGCAAATTCTGAATTATCTTTATTGAGCATACAAAATATTTTGATTTTTAGAAACTAAAATAAATAGTAACATGTAAAATTGGAGACTTTTACATCTTTCATGATGAAAGACCTTTAAAAGAGTTGGAAACTGGACCTCCAGCTAGATTTTCCTCAGAGACATACTGGATCTAGTTATGCAATCTGAGATCTGAAAAACAGATCCTCATGTTGCATTGTCCAAAAGTATCACTTGTATAATACCAAAAACCAAATTTCAACTTTACTGCACTTCAATCGTGTCTTTTTCTTTGGTCAGTCAATAGTTAATTTTTCCATTCCATAGTCTTACATACTGATAAAGAAATTATGCTAATGAATTGTTTTGGTCATTTATTCAGCCAAATTACTTACCAATTTAGAAACAAACCAACAAACCAGCAAAGACTTACTGTGCGGCCAGGCTGCTTGGGGACAGCGACTGTCCGTCTTCCGTACTCCACACATGTGTTGTATTATCAGAGTCACCTAAAGTAATAACATTTATACAGGAGAATATTTAACATGCTTGCTTAAAGGATTTATTTTTCTAAGCAACAATAATCCCAGGTCAAATTAATGGGAAGAAAAATGAAGGAACTCTGCAGAATTTTTCTTCAAAGGATTTTACAAAAGATGTCTATGCTCTTTTGGTTGAAAACATTTGGGGTGTTCATAGGAAATAGATGCCTACTAACTGAAATAATCCCAATGGTCAAGCCCATCCATTTCTAACAAATTATTTCTCTGTGCATCAAACCATGATACTATTTTATCCTAAGACCTGTACACATAGATGACTCAAATATTATAATGCAGATTGACAACACTGTGGTTCGTTAATCAAATGAAGCCAATATCAGTCCTATGGGTCACTGGATTTTTTTGTTTGTTTGTTTGCCTTCAGTTGTCTAGAATGTAGCCTTAGGAAACATCTGCTGTCACTAACCTATATTTTCTGTCTTTCAAAAAGCAGCCAGTGATTTCAATTGAATGCAGCTATGGATGCAGATTGTCTAATGCTAACAGAACCATTCTGAGTGGTCTCGAATAATATGAACTTTTGGAGTGTGGAAGGCAATCACTAAGTTGGGTCTAATGGAAACCATATGTGAAGATCTAATTCAACGTGGAGAATTGCCCCTAGAAGTTAAACCAGTTGCTGACCCAGAGGGCTGCATAACACTGTATCATTCAAGAGGAAGTGTGTTAACAGAACTCACATGAAAAATTGCAAATGAGATACTTTAATGGCTACTGCATAAATACAAACACCGGAAAGTCAGTGATTTCATTCAGTTCCTTTAAGGAAACAGTATCACTTATTTCAGTCTTCTCTGTAGACACTACTAATTCCTTATAAATAATCTAGTAGTTTCAGTGCTGTCATTTTTAAACATTGGCTTAATTGTTTTCAATAGGATATTTTATTGCCAGCTTTAAGAGTTCTCGCATTGTCTTTATTAAGTGTGTCCTAAAGCCTGCTAAAAAGGTCCTAAGCACAAAGCTAGGCAATTATCGGAACTTTTCTTGTACTGATCATTTAATTTAAATTAGCATGTGTGTAAAAAAGACTCACAGAATTAAAGACCTCCTTGTCTACCTCTGCATCAGTTGTGTCTGAGTAATGCCTGCATCATCCCTAGTAACTGGCAGAGTGGCTTTTTTTGGTTTTCTCTTCTGGTTTTCTCTCCCGTGATCTGTTCAAGGTGCAGCTGAGTATCACTGCTCTAACGATAGCAGTGCATCGGTGAGTGAGATGACCAAGAATGACACCCAGAATAGCAAACCTAATTAATAATGGCAATACCTATTACTTATTGGCATCCACATATAGAATAGTCCAGGATAGAACACTGTGGAGATTTATGCTTCTGCACTGTAGGATTATATAAAACCATTTACCAAGATCAAGTCTTGCTCACTTTGAACTCCTGTGTGGCTGAGCAAGTTCATGAGCATCTGTATACTACATGGTTATGGAGTTTCTCTTCCTCATCAGGCTATTAAAATGAATAATTAATAAAAATTAACTTCATACATATCAATTGTAGGCTTGACCTTGATGTTAAGTATGAATTTTTCCCTCTTGCTACTTTTCCTTCTGGACCCTAAAATATCTGGGAAGAAATATTATATTAAATAAGCTATAAAGTGTAAGCTGTTACAGACTTTAAACAAATGAGATTTTACTTTTTTTTAATTTGTAGAATTAGGCATATATAAAAACAGTGCCCATAGACATAGAAAGAAATCTAGTGCACAGATAACCTCTTTCACCTGTAAAGATGGCTTTCTGCTTAAAGATGTAATTTCATGTAATTTACTACTTTGCAAAAGAGCAAACTTCAGTGAACCACAAAGGTAGTCTTTATTCTCAAAATTCAGTTTTATAAATGGAAATCCTAAACTGTGAGACAGGGATCCTTGCTGAGGCGGAGCTGAAAATTAGATTCCTTAAGACAGGAAGTTAGGAGACAGTCTTCCTCCCAAGTGTTTACTAGCATCACCATATTTTCATGGTCCTGAGGAGCCTTCTGGAGAAACCTTGAAGTGTGTTTATAATCAAGGTTGAATCAGAAGTAGACATGGGGTCCCAAGAGGAATGGGGGGATGGCTGTCAAAAAATGTATCCTGTGGGAAGGAATCTGGAACAATTAGTCAAACTGTTATCAGCAGCTGAGAGTGGAGCTGTTCTGAGGTTTGGTGGTGGCAGGTACTTGTGTGAGATATCCTAGAAGCCAGTGTATATAGTAGATGTCCCAGATGGTAAATATGAGTGAAGCCATCTAACAAAGAGCTCAGGGGACCTGACTTTGGGCATAGACAGATCCAGGCTCTAAATCTCAGTTCAGCCACTTGCTGGATGTATGAGGCAAACTGCCTAGCCTCCCTTTGCCTCAGTTTCTTTGTCTGCAAAATGGGATTATAACTATGTCTCAGAGAGTTGTTTTGATGATCAAGGGGGCTTAAGATAATAAAACATTTATCATTGATACAAAAAAAAATACTACCTTTTTACTTTCTTTCTTTGAAAGACAGGAGTGAGAACTTCAAAGATATCTGAGCCCTGTCATGCATTAGAGAGGACTCTGCTATGAGAGACCACTCCACTCCAATTTACCTGAGTGTAAAGCCAATGGATGAAGTATGTTCATTTCACAAATACCGCTAAATACCATGAAGACTAAGCACAAGTAGCTCGGGCAATGTGGCAGGTATCTGTGCATGGAGATAGAGACCCCTGTGCTATTGAACTAGGGTCACTGGTTCAGCCTTTAATGACAAGTTTGAGTTTCCTGAAGGATTCCCAGAAATACGTGGAAAGATTTTTCAAAGACCATAAAATTTTTGCTCAAGCAGGCAGGCACTTGGGGTTAATGATTTAGTTATTGACATAAATGCCACTGCTTTGGCATCCTCAGAATAATGAAGTCACAAGTGTAGGAAATTTTTAAAAAGACACATTTAAGCACATTAAATTTTTCAAAGAAAAACACATTTCCTTGAGGTATTTCCTTGTCATCCTGAACATCCAGTGGTATGGTTTAATACATGCCAAAACCATCATGTCCATTCATAGACATGAGACATGGCCATTGTTAAATACTGAAAATTGAGATCTACTGTTCACTAGGAAAAGTGTTCTGCTGCCTTAGTTAATAAGAGGTTCTCTGGCTTCTAATGCACTGAGGAGCTTTTGTCCTTCGTAAAAATTTTTTTAACTTTATTCTTTTACTTTATACAATTGCAAGGTTTGAGTCTGAAGATGAAAAGGAAAAGAATGGTAAGGAGAAACTTGAAGTTCTCAAGTCTTTAAAATGCAAATATAAAAATATACAGGGAAAATAATTAATGTTTGTGAGTATACTGCTTAATTTTCTGGCCTGGACTTTTTTAAGAGTAAGCTCCCCTCTCCGCCCCTGCCAATGTTCATCAAGACTATTGAATTTAACAACAATCAACCTTGTAAGCTAGTCATTAATTCTGTAATTGTAGATATAAAAAATGTTCCAGACTAACAGAAATCAGTATCCTTCGAGAATTCGTCAAAGCCTTTCCAAACCTGCTTTTTATATGAAAACTAATAGTTTAAGACCTTGTAATAAGCAATTGGCTTGTGGCCTGATGCTCTCAGGATACTTATCTGTAATCCAAAGGTAAAGTCTACATATTTAAAAGCTGACAAACTCAATTGAGAAAGTCTAGTTCTAAATTCATTCAGGGGAGATAAATGCTAACCAAACATTTTACTTGGGAAGTAGGGATTTATTCCTTACAGCCCTAAATTTGTTTGTATGTGACAGTGTCTGCATGTCTGTGTATTTCCATGTGTGGTATGTAATGCTATTCTGTATATGCAGAGACGCTCTCTTCTGATTCACTAGCAATATGCTGTAGCTTGTCCTACTGGGAGGGGCAGTAGATTTACACCTATCTATTTATGCTCTGATGTCCATCACACATTTTCAAGATAGCTGGTTGAGGGGTATGTCTTCCACCAAAGAAAGATTCATCCTGATTAAAAAGCCAAAGTTTGGAAATGAGGACAAATACTGCAGTTCAGCGTAGGCTTTTGTTCAAAAAGTCATGGTAGAAATTTACTTGTTGAGGCTTACTCCCTTACTCTGATATTTATTTTTCATACCAAGTATAAACATAGCTTTATAAGCTAAGAGAGATCATTTTAACCTAAATAAAAATCCTAGAAAGTCACAGCCTCTTTTCTGGCCATTTCAGCTTGTCACCACACTTTAGTTAGCTAAAGATTCAGATTTAGTTGTGGCACATGTCCCCACCTAAGAATAGTATCATCCATAAATGATTGTGCTCTGTTTTTAACTTCTAATGGAATTGAATACAGAATTGCAACACAGAATTGAATACAGTAAGATGGAAATACAATACCTTGAGATGGGGAGTCCAGAGTGTACAACAGATGTTTAACAGATTTATGGAGAGTTCTGAATCCTTCGTTAGTTGTGACACGTGGATAAACCTTCTGTACTACCAGCAGCGCACTAACGAGTTGAAAAACAATTAAACCAGATTGTATTTCAAGGTTTGCAGACAGAAACAAAAGGTTACTCAAGGAGAAAATAGCTACAGTATAGAAAATTATTCTTATAACATAAAAGACAAGATGCTGCTTTTGTCATTTAATTACTTGTTTGTCTGTTCATGCACAAAATCCTAACAAAGTATTCTTGAACCAGAGCACTTCATGTTTCCAGGATTCTAAAGCCTAAAGGCCTTAAAGGAAGTAAAGTTCACACCAGTTTTTTTGCTTTTTGTTTTTGTAAGACCTAAAAATAGTGCTTAGAAAAAGCAGCTCCAATGAAAGGATACTTCTTCTATGTTTTTAATTAAAGGAAAAAGTTAAACATTGGAAATTATTTTCATTAAAAATCAAGCCCAGATAAAGGGTCCAGTTTCAGGAATAATTATTATTTAAGCATTGGATATATATTTATCCTTTGCTAAACAAATGGTAATGTTTTTGAAAAGGAAAAAAAAAAAAAAAAAGACTTGCCCTAATTAAAGACTGCATTCTATCCTCTAAGTGGCCCATAGGCACTGCTCCAGGGATAACTCAAAATTAGTCTCCAGACTAACTGGCACTGTCTTCCTAGGATTTTTATGTTACTAATTAGATGGGCAGTCTACACTGGGGATGGACAATCAGCAAAATCAGTTATGCTTGAGCTCGTTCCTTATTTCCAAAAAGCAACTAGTGGCTTAAGAAATGCCTTTTTTTAATCCCCTGTCATTAATACATTAAAAAAATTAGCATTGTACAAGTATGTCATTGTACACATACTGTGAGGTAATGCTTTAATATACATAATATACATGAGTAGTAACTTAAAACAGAAGGCTTTGTTAACAATTTGCCATTGTGAAGTTAAATGTAGTAAATATTAGCTAGTAGTTTTTCCATATGTATCTTAGTCAACTGAAGGTTCACTCCAGCAACAGATACAGTATATGCATATACATTCTACAACAGTTTTTCGGAATTTTTAATATTTAATATATCATTCTAATTGTACCTCCCTAGCTATGAATGAAAACTATATTTAGAGAGCTAGATTTTGAATGTCCCCTAGTTTCTAGTATAATGTTAGGATATACATATAGATTATATGTGCATGTATATATAAACATACACACATATATTTATAATTTTATTTAGTATTCTATTAATTCCATAAAGTCTATTTTATTTGTCCTGTTTGCAGATAAGAAAACTAAAGTTCAAAAAATTGAGTAACTTACACATGGCTATCCAGTTAGTAATAAATAAGCTGGTTCTGTCTAATTCCAAAGTTCATGTTCTTTCCAGTCTATATCTTGTCTTTGGCACTTTGCCCCAGCATGGCTGGGAGGAGGAGGACAGAACATGTCCGCCCTGAGCCCACGGGCACTGTTAACTTGTCATTCTAGCTGTGTGTTTGGCCATAGGGACGTGGCTGTATTTTTTTAATCTCTGCTCTATCTACATAACAGTTGATACCTCAGGCATTTTTATATTTGCCCCAAGAATCTCCTGGTTCTCAGACTCTGGGTTGCTTCTGAACCCTGGTGACTGACCATGGAGACCAATTAAATGGTCTCTACCAGCCTTCTCTCAACTTGGCCCTGTGCTTGACTCACCTGATCTGTTGTCTCAAAGTAACACTTTCAAAGACTGAGCATTGGCAATCTTATCATAATTGTCAGCATTATTGCTATTAATATCATTCATAAAACATCAGTAGATTTAATTCATCTTTTTCTAACAATGTGACTTAAAAATGACACCTAATCTCCATCTTCTCTGAAATCCTTTGAACCACTGATCAAATACTTATTTCACTTTATAGATTTTGTTTTCCTGTGCTTTTCATCATATACAAATGGAAGTTGTCCAAAAAAAGTTTCCTTATAAGTAAAATAATTCAAAAGGGAGTTTTTGTGATTCATATCTCAGCACAGATTCTTCCTCATAAATGGAGACTATTTTGTATGTTTTTCATATATACAACTTGATTTTTGAGACTGCTCATTTTTCTAATCTCTGTCATAATCTTAACATTACGTAATCTGGGTTTGGTGATTGGGTTATAGGACAACTTTACGAAACTGCTAGAGGAAGTAGCAGCAGTAAGATTTTAAGGGGTTTATTTGTCCATATTACTTGTTTAATAGAGAAAAAGATAAACCAATGATTTGGTGATAAAATACAGTCATTTGTGAGGAATTTACAGCTTTTAGAGACACTGCCAGTTTAATAATAATAGTAAAGAAGATTTAACTTTAAAAAATGGTTTACAAAGGCATCTTCAACAGAAATATAATGCAAGCCACATATTTCATTAATTTTTTAGTAGTCACATTAAAAAAGTTAAAAGAAACAGATGAAATTAATTTTAATAATATATTTTATTTGACCCAATAAATCCAAAATATTATTTTAATATTTAATCAATATAAAATACATTTATGAAGTATTTTGTCTTTTTTTGTACTAAGGCTTCAAATTTCACTGTACATCTTACACTTATGAAGCATCTCAATTCAGATGGTAAAATTTCATTGAAAATAGTTAATCTGTATTCAGATTTCACTACAATCACTGGCAAAAATATATTCACAACCCCTGTTATTTCAAACATATTAAAATTTTTTCTAATAACTGGATCAAGTATTAGAGTTTAAAATTTAATTTAATTTAAGTTAAAGTTAAAAATTCAATTCCTTAGTAATACTAGCACACCAAGTACTCAAAAACCGCATGTGATGCACTGTATACTTATAAATTTACAAAATATAATATCAAATTTCTTAAATTAAAAACACCACAGGTGTCTAGAGGCTATCATATTAGAAAGAATAAGTATATAAATTGGCAATCAATTTTAATTAATTAGTCAATTAAATAATAATTAATAATAAATAAGTAAAAGTCAACTACTTTAAAAGAGCTGTTCAAGTTAGATATAAGTCAGATGTCATTTGTTTTATAATAATTTGAAGCAATTTTTTTGAAAGCTGTTTTCATGATTATGTAGACTGGTTTACTTGAGAATATACCTTATTGCATAATGCAATAATTTTATTAAATTTTAAGAAAATTAAAATAGCCATAGTGTAATGTCCTTACGTAATTTACTGAAATAACGTCTGAAGTATTCTTAATTAATTAATTAATCAATCAATTAATTAATTTTTGGCCTGAGAGTATTTTTTTGGATCTTCCACCTTCCAATGAGTATTATTTTGTGGGATTTTTGGTTTTTATTTGTTGTTTTCAAACTAAATGTCACTAAGGTATAATTCACATGCAATGTGATGCATCCATTTTAAGTTATGATTCAATCAGGTTTTTTTTGAGTTATTTATTTATTTATTTATTTAGTTTTTTTTGAGGGGGCAGGAGGTAAATAGTGTTATTTTTTATTTATTTATTTTTTAGAGGAGGTACTGGGGACTGAACCCAGGACCTCAAGCATGCTAAGCAGGCACTCTACCACTGAGCTATACCCTCCCTCCAATTCAATGAGTTTTGACAAACATATACTCATGTAACCACCATGCTAATTAAGATTATAAAATATTTTGATCACCTCAAAACAGTTTTCTCATGCTTCCAACAGTTGCTCCAGGATCCACTGATCTGATTTCTAACACTAAATTAACTAGTGTTAGAAATTAATTAATTTTGTCAATAATAAAATATTTACACATCTAATATGTGTTCCTTTTTTTTTTGGTCTGGATTCTTTTGCCAGCATAATATTCATAAGATTTATCTACATTGTTATATGATTCACTAAGCTGTTTATTTTTCCTGAGTAGAATTTCAGTGTATGAGTAAACTACAACTTTTTATCCATTCTGTTTATGTATTTTTTGTTTTTCCTTCAATTTTTAGCTATTAGGAATGAGTCTGCTATAAATATTAGCATACAAATCTTCATGTAGGCATGTTTTTATTTACTTGGGTAAATACCCAGGGGTAGAATGTGACATCATATGGATATATTTTTAACTTCATTAGAACCTGTCACACTGTTTTCCAAAATGGTTTTATCATTTTACACTCTAACTTGCAATGTATGAAAGTTCTATTTGCTCTACATTCTTGCCAACAAGTGCGGTCATCCATCTTTTAAAGTTTTACCCATTCTAGTGAGTATGTAGTGATATCTTATTGTGGTCTGAATATTACCATGACTCTTTTCATTCCCACATTACACAATTCAAATAATTCCCTTTTTCCTTTAATTGATTTACCTGTTTGCTTTCTAAGACAGAATATACATAGGAGGAAGAGAATCAAGTACCAAAATTCTAGGTGAATACAAATTTTCCTAAGAGGCAAAATGAGGACTAAAGCAAATTTCCTAATATCTTGCTTCTTCTATAATTTAATTATGACATGTAATTGTGAAAAGAGCACAAGATTTGGATTCAGATTCCTTGAGTTCAGGAAGCCCCTTACTAGTTATAGAACCTCGGGGAAGTCATTTGACCTCCATGAAGGTGTGTTTCCTCTTCTATAAAAGGGGGGCATCTGTGGTCTCAATCTCAAAGAACTGTTGTGATAATCAAATGAAATTAATGTGCCAACATAAAGGCTTATTATAAGGTCTTTGAACAAATATAAGCTCTTAGAAGCTTTCCAGAGAAGATGAGAAAATTCAGACATTAGAGATGGAATATATTGCACTCTTAATCACTTATTAGAGACGCAGTCTGGGTTCTGCAGTTAAAAAACCTGGGTTCTGCAGTTAAAAAACCTACCCTCCTAGCTGCATGATCATCAAATATTTATTTTTATGACCCTCCGTTAACCTCATTTATAAAGTAAATAATAGTTGTGTTGTAAGTTTCAATGTGACATATATGTATAAAGGGCCCAGTAAAGTGTCTGGTATGTAATAGGCACTCAGTAATTGCTAGTTGTTGATGTAGTTGTTTTGTATAATGCACATGTCCAAATAAGGTGGACAGGACAGTCAAAACCTAAGCATGTGTCCATCAAATTCTAAATGTTGGCCATGCTCAGATCTCTTTTATGAGGAAAGTAGCCTTTAAAGGGGGTTCTTCTGCAAAAATTTTCTAATCTTTGTGTCATATATGTTAAATAAAGCCAACCCAATATTCAGGCTTAGAAAGATCATCTACAGACTAGCTGCACATGAGGGAGGCCAACCCCCTTGAGGTGGCTTGGTGCAAAACTCTAACCAACAGGGTTGTTTTATATTGCATGGTGCCAACCAAAACCCAACGAGATATTTTCTTCTTGAGCAGTTAAAATACTAGATGCACAGAGCACTGGTTGTCCTTGAGTGTGCCTGAGCCAATGTTCCAATCTACCATTGGTCCTGTCATACCATCTTTCTCAGAAGCTCTGGGATACCAACCGACAATATAGGTATTATGATTAGTGTTCCTCTGTAGTTCCTCATGGACATGACAATAACTCTGATGACCATGCTGTGTGTTTCTCCTTTGCTTAACTAATACCCTCACTTTCATTGCTAAAATCTGCAATAGGGTAATGATGGATTATTTGCTGTCTTTAAATTCCCCACCTACCAGTCACCCTCAAAGTAACATTAAAAAAGACTTTTTTGTGAACAGTAACATTCCCCTTAATGATTACCTGTTTGCATTTCGAAGAACATCAAATAGATTGCTTAGCGTTGTGTCATTCTGGAACATATTTGGAAAACTGGAGAGAAGCTGCCACACAGCTGTCTGCTCTTGCACTTGTGAGAAGAAGGACAGCACTTTGACCATCTCCTGAAACACGGCCTCCTGGTTGTTGGGATCACTTGATAGCTTAAAAAAATAAAACCATAAACAGGGTGAAATGAGTCTTCTAAGTAATCCTTTTAGACTTTCATTCAGTTTGGAGTCATCTTTCACTTGGAAAAAATCATTTCAAATATTCTTAAATATAATTGGATTTTTTCTCACAGTTCTAGAAATTGGCATATTTAACATTTGGTTAACAAAGTAATATTTACACAAAATATTTTAAATTATCTTTTTGGAAATTAAAATTAATTTCTTAGAATAAAATTGGTAATGTTTTTGTTTTTCTGTAGAACATGGTTTAGGACCTATAGGCATAGTTCCTCTATATCCATTAGTAGACCTTATATTATTTATTTTTTACATGGAAAACACTTAAAATTTATATGTGAAATTGCTTACTATTTGAAACATTCATATGCAAATGTCTACTACTACAATTACACATACTTAACAAAATTAAATATTTCCAAAGTTCTGTTTCAATACAAGGAATTTAAGTTACAATAAATGATTTATAGTGAATAACCTATGTAATCATATCTTGTACTCTAAGCAAACAAATAAAAAACACAACCTTTATTCTTGCTCTGGATCACAGGATCCAGCTAGTACATTCAGAAGTAAAAAATTTTCTTCATTATATTCCCACCCAAAACAATTTTCTTAATAAGGTCATTCATATTAGTAGAGTTAGGCTCTTGTTCTGTCTTAATTCTAGGTCTTTCATGCTGAAAATGTGATTTTGAACAATGTATTCTTGGCCACACATTCTACACAACTGCTGAGTATGTAGAGATAGGATTTTAAGTGCTCTACAATGCATTAGGGTGTCTCTAATCCATTTCCCTTGGAAAAATCAGATTGCTGCAGGGTAATTTAAGCATTCTGTACTTAATAAAAATTACAATAAAACTCAGAGAACCAAGTGGAAAATATTAGACATGGGCATGTTTCACTTATTCCTGTTTATAAAATTTTGAGAGAATTCTGAATATTTTTATGATATTTCATTGTGTGGGAGGTTTCATTAAAAGACTATCAGTGTCTTATTTTCACATTGTTGTTTAAGACAAGCATATAAAAATGGCCATTAGCACTCCATATTATAAAGTTCTTGGTTCTAATGTATAACATTTTGGAGAAAGGGATAGATTATTTCATTAAAAATCAGCTTTTCAAATTAGGTTTGATATTAGAAGAAGAGTGAAAAGATTACCTATTATTCTAACTTCTGAGAGTTACAAGGCTGTTTAATTATTAAACTCAACATTACACCTTGAGTAATCTCACTCAAATATCTCATAGAAAACAGTCAATCTTCATTCACCATAAAGCAAAGCCATATTTCATCTATAAAGACGTGTCTACTTAACCATAATGCAGTATTTTTGGTTCAACATTGACATAATTTCAGTCCTGCACATTTAAGTGGAAAGTAGACATTACTTAGAATTAGACATTGTTTGTGAATCTGTGTACTAGGAATCCATGCTAAAGGTGAGCCAATATTTCAGTCAGCATTTCTCTACGGACTAGCTCTTTGACACATTTTAAGTCATTTTGTGTATACAAGAATGGAGACAACACATTTCCTTCTATTGCTTATGGGATCTTGATCATAGTAGAGTGTTTACACTCACCTGAGAGAACTCGTTGGTTAGTTCTTGGAGAGAAGACTCTAAAAGGGTCATGTTGGACAGGCAAAATACATTAAAAATATTTTTGCCTAGAGTAGTCCAAGAGAAGTCATAATCAGCAATATATCCTGGATAGCTCTCACACAGCTCTCTCCGCATATCTTCTGAAGTTGAATTTTGCTTTAAAAGCTAAAAATGTGTGTGAGAAGAGTGAGTTAATAATGTTAGTAAACACAGATATTAAAGTGTCCTAATCTTCAAGGAAAGTGACTTGTCTTCACAATAGTCATTTTAAAGTCTTGCATGATAGCAACTATTAAATTAACACTAAAATACATTGGGTTTACCCATGAAAAGTCACTGAGAGAATGTGTGAATGTGGTAATTCTTGTCATCTTTATGATTTAAAAGATTTACATATGATTTATTTAACTGAACTCACTTCCTGTCTCTGATTAGACAACCTAAATGTACTAGATCTTGTCTGACAAAGATCTTCAGGCTTAAAAATCTTAGCTTTTTCTGGGCATTTAGAAGCAGAGACTCGGGTGTCCTAACAATTTGTGACACTTCATGGGAAATTGGCCAAGATCTTTGGAAGACTTCCAGAGAGGACGAGCTTCAGTTTAGTCTCAAGACCAACAGTGCTTTTTAGAGAAGTGGAAAAACATGGATTATGTTTCATTTGCAAAGCAACCATGTCATTTAAGAATTATGCTATAAAGAAAAAAGAAAAGCATATACATGAAAAAATATAAAAGTACATAATTATCAAAGGCAATAATTGGAAAGCATTTTCATAATGGAATCCTTATAAATTCCCCATATATTTCATAGTACAGACCAGTCATAGATGCAGCACTATTTTCTGCTATAATATTGATCACACTCATCATTATTAAGTTGTTTGGATATTTACAGAGCCTATTACATTTAGTTGTAATATTTAATGCATCCTCCCTAATAATTAATTTTTATAACCCCGTGAGGTGAGGGCCAAATTACTTCACCCTCCCTTTCAGTTTATATCACAAAATCTACACTCTGCCTTCCAGCACCTCAACTTCTAAATGTAATGATACAAGACAGGATCCACTTATTCTAAGATATACTGTAAGTGCCAGGTCTTCTAGTCAGTCATCCATATCTTTTTCCTAACCTTACACATAAACTTACCCCAAAATGATCTCTCTACTTGTTCTTGCAAGGGTTGCAGAAAGCAGTAAACAGAAAGAAAGAAGAATCAGAGAGACTGCTGACACAGGCATCAATATGTCATCCTAATTTTTACTTCCCTTCCCTGCTCCAACTACTCTGAAAATATGTATCTAGACATAGAAAATTTATTTTTGATTTATCTCCGTTGGATATATGACTCTGTGCTGCCTCACAAAATTCTGAAATTTCTTTCAATATGAGAAAGAGAACCTGGGAGTTTCAATACAATAAAAGGATATTTTTGAGACAAGCCTTGCTATTCTGTATATTAAAGAATTCAACTGATACAATGCAATACTGTTTGCTTCTAGGAACCAATATGGAAGAACTGGAATGGAATAAAATACCTTTCCCTAGTTTACACCCTGGCCTGATTTGAGGATGCTTTAGACTGGAATTAAGTGGGCACATTGAGGGGCTTCCTCACCTACACAGGGTGTAGGTACCTCAACTGTTATATAAACTAGATTTTCAAAATCTAGACTGGACTGAATGTGAAAGTCTTATATTTCAACCAGCACTGGCAGAATTGCTTTAATAGGTATAGTGCCTTTTCCTGACATATATTTTTGTGTTGTTCTTTGGCTTATTTACATAAACCATTTTATCAAGATGCCTCAGTTATACAGAATGTCAGTTCTAAGGGAACTAATAGAGACATATTAAGCAGCAGTGGTTATGGTCATAGGATATAAACAAAGGTCATAGTTATGTCTTCATGTTTTAGATGGAAGAAATGTCTACTATATAAGACATAGATATATTATTTAAAATGCTTGTGCTTGTGTGAGGGGTGTGAGAGAGAGAGAGAGCGAGCGATGGGGGTGGAATAGTTTCTCTACAGCAACATCTTAAAAATGATCTCCTCTTAATATCTGAAGAGCACATAAAGCAGAACTCAAACGCCCGTAGGTCAGCCAGATAACTTAAATGTACGAATCTGGTTCAGTAAGAGACAATAAGGAAGTGGGGATTGTATTTAACAAATGAGTATCTCTTCTGCCTAAAGGAATTCAGATTCGACTTTTTAAAATCCCTGTGGATGTGCACACATACACATATAGCTCATAGGCTGCCAGCTTACACCTCTGACAGAAATGATGTTTATTATCTTGCAATCTGGAATCTTAAAGTGGAAGACTAGTAAACAGACAGAAATCCATAGGTAAGCTCTGTAAATCATGCTAAGGAAAGGGATTTTATCACTTTGGGGAGATATTTTTTACAGCTCTAATTTTTTCAACAGTATTATTAGTATGGATGAGGCAGCAAGTTTGATGGAGGTTATAGCTTCATTTGCTTTCATGCAGCATTTTTCCTTCCCTGCTTCAGAAAATTAAAAGATCACATATAATGCCACTCTATTTTTTACTAAATGAAAATCTTAAGTTCAATTAAGGGACTTACCAGGGAAGTAAATAAATATCCAAGACCTTATGGAATTCAGAATGTCTCAGAATTAAGCTTTTCATTGAAGAGCTCCTAAGAAAAAACTCTCCCTGAGATATTCCTTCAAATGAGAAGGGTACCTCAAACTGCTTCCTATTGGGGAGATTCCTCTGTTAATCTAAGAGGCATTTATTTTTTCAACTCCTTTTTATTGTAAGTCCACTACAAAACTGAGTGAAATTACCTTTTCCAAACCAAGGATCCGAGCAAGCACTTGACTACCATTGAAAGTATCTGTTCCAGTACTTTCCAAATCAGAACTTGGACTAGGAAATACTGTGGCTGTGGTAAAAGACAGAACAGATTAGCATTCTAAATATACACACCACACACACGCACACACACAATGGGCAAGTTCACATAAGAATCCATAAATACCATTTTTGCTCTCATAATATTCCACAGCAAGAATGTATTCAAATATGCATCTTCCATGAAAGTGTCATATTGGCAAAATGGCAAATTCCATCAGTTTTCCCTTTCACATAAAATTGTGATGGTTTTGGTCTGATCTTGGGTTTTTTCCAATCATTTTGAATGTCATTTGCTTTCACTCCAGTTTATATCATTAAACTTCATCACTGGTATTATTGCCTAATAAACTGAATCATTTCTGTGCAGGCCTAGAGGATTGGAGGTGCCTCCACTAGCTCCACAGATCCATCACATCCAGCATCTGTTCAAAGGATCTGCCAATGCACATCTGGTGATAATGGGTTTTTTTTTTAATTATTCAATTGGGAGGCTAAAATCTGCTTAGGATCATAAATTCTCTCCTCCCCAAAGTGGTTTCTGAATGATATTTCAGATCAAATAAATGGGAGGAAGCAATTAGTCTGGACTACAGTATACTCTAATTAAGTAATTCCCAGAGTGGCCTCATCCAGTAATGTTTATAATGTGGCAGTGTGGTCTGGGTTAGAAGCATTAGCTAGGAGACTATGTTCAGATCTACAGCATGGATGTCCATTAAGCCAGTGTGTTAACTTTTATAAATATTGGACAGAAATACTCTGTTATCCTAGTAACAAAGAATCTTAATATTCAAAAATACAGTAACCTAACATCAGTAGGGCCTAGACTTCATGAAAATGCTCATGGGGCTGAAAAATTTACCAACTGATTCCTCTAGACCAAGGCAATACATCGTGAAATGACTGGCCAGGGTAAGAAACATAATCTGTGGCTACAGAGCAAAGCAAAGCTTACTGGACCACAACAGTATGATCTTATTTCTACTGTGCCTTAAGCCACTCAGCCAAACACCCAGAGATCATTCACAACAGCACATTAACTCCTAAAAACCATTCACCACCATATTGCTACTACAATACAAAGGACTTTTTTTCATTTGGTCCATCAACTTGTACTGGAATGTAAATATCAGAGAATCTTAAATATCCCATGGCATTTTTGAAGGTTCTCTTTTTCTTTTCCCCAGAGCACCAATCATATTTCAACATAAAGGAAGTTTTGTTTTGTTCACTAATACATCTCCAGTACTGCGATAGTGCCTACATGATAGTGGGTGCCCAAGAAATATTTGCTAATGAATATGAAACTGTCCAGGTGTTTTGAGAGTTCATTCTCAATTTGCGGCTTCTAATGGGTGTTTCTCAAGACCATCTGCAGCAGAAGCACTTGGGCATAAGGTTCAGGAATCTCAGCCTGTGGGTATTCTGCACACTAATGTCTGAGGGCCACTGGCCTAGCTGTGAACGGAGGAAGTACACAATCACACCGGATGACTGTGATACCGAGAGTTAGAGTGGAAGGAGGAAGAGTACAGCTGGAATCTGCCAGTACATCCTGTACATCCTGGCAGTTGTTCTAGTACCAAATAGGCTGGATGACTACAGACAGGGAGGGCACTTAATCTTGTGGGGCCCCATATTCCTCATCTGTAAAATGTAAAGTTTGGACAAATCTCTGAGATTCTATCCAAATTTTTATTTTTTATTACTGGGGCTTCTAACCATCCCAGCATCATCTAATTGCAGACAACTGAAGAGTTCCTAGTCAATTCTGGGAAAGTGTGCAATTCTCAACATTATATCAGTACCACTAGTCTTTTGCTCCTAGAGAGTATTTCAGTAAGAAACTAATTTCCAATTATTCTCAAGAACTTTTCATAATTGCACCACTGCACTCAGAAAAACCATAAGGAACATTTGTATCTCTTAGGGATAGCCCAAGCATTCCCTCTTTGTTCAAAAAGTTTAAAGTATAAACCTTCTAAAGATTAGACCTTTACTGGTTGCTCCAAAAGGCCTGTTCTGAACTCAACAGAAGAGCATACCTTACCTGGTGAAGCATGTCTTCTCTCTGGAACTTTGGTGCTCTGGAATGATAAATTGCTGTCCTTCTCCAGGTTGGATGACTTTCTCAGAATTTCACTAGAGGAGAAAAAGCAAGAACTCTGTGCCTTCACCTACATTAATTTCAGTTAGTCACAGCAATGTATTATGTGGCAGATTCCAGGACTCTCTGAGGACTTCCGATTTTTTAATCTACTTTCTATGATTTCAGTAGTAAAACACCTAACCATACACCAATGAATATATAAAGGCTCCTACAAGGTAAATCTTTATTTGGATAAAATGGCCTAGATGAGGTTTAAAACAGTTATTTTTTTTTTACTTTAATCTTATAGAAAGGAAATGAGTTTTAAAGGACATTAGAGCTAAATTTTGAAAATACTTATGTTACATATTTTTCTTTTAAAAAGATGGTGGATCCCAAATAGATGGGCATCAAAGGGTGTTTCAAGGACTGAAACGAAGGTCTCCTTATTTGTCAACCATGAAAGAAAAACAAGTTTTCTATGTTAAATTCTAGATGACATTTAGAAGATTATCAAAGATGAATACTTTTAAGATAGCTTCAAGGACAAAGGAGAAGAACGCACACTTATTGAGTATCTAGTCTGTGCCAGGCGCTGTGGTTGATGTCATTACAGGTGGCACCAACTGTTAAAGGAATAATTATGTAAGCAGATTTTTAATTGTACTGAATGTATCAAAGCTGTAATAATAGTATTCTTGTGCCAGGAATCCCTGCACAGCATGATCACACTAAGCTTTTGGAAGAAAATATTATTGGACCATCCAACAATTTAGTAACCCTCTTTTAAAAAGTTCACTTCCTGTTTATTCATTATCATTAAAATGGAGATAATCATATTTTCTTGACACCTAGGATAGGCTTAAAGTATATGTCTAAAATAATGTATATATTTCAAGCATGAAATCAGTTCAGGTGCCTGGATGTGAATAATTTTCAGAATTCCTAAAAGTTGGAGAGCTTTGTCTGGTTGTTTAAAAAAAGCTCACTTAAGGTACATAAGAATGAATATAAAAAGATAACAGTGGAAAAGCAAGAAGTTCTGCTTGCTACTATGATTCGATTAGGCTTTTTATTAGAAACAAGATCCGAATCCTGGATCCAGGGTACTATATGATTTGTATTTGGAAAAAAAAATTTGTGTTTTTTTTCCCCCATGTCCTTTTAATAAAATCATAAGAAGAGGTATATTTTTGTTTTCATTCCCCAGTGTTCTTCCAATATTCTCTATAAAATGTAGCAGTTGCCCCAAAAGTTCTGCATTCTTAATGTATATTTGAATTATTCATGACCATGACTGTATTCCCCTAAATCTTACATTCCTCATGCTGAATATTTGGATGGGAAATCTGTTCAGATAAAAATAAGAACTGACCTGAACACTTTCCCTTCTCTCAAACAGAAGTTTTAGAAAGTTTGAGAAAGTCAGATTCACTTTTCTTTTTCTCGACATTTTTTAGTTCAGCTTGAAATACTATAAAGAATATTACTGAATATCAACACATTTTCAAAGTAAGGGGAAAAACTGCCTTTATAAAAATTTCAAGCGATAGGGACAGTAACAAAAACTAAAGGAAGAACGACAAAGATCAAAATGAGCAAAAAAAAAAAAAAAAAAAAAAAAAAAAAGGAGCAAGAGAAAACAGACTGAATAATGAATGGGAGTCGGGGAGAAAAAAAGAAGAGGTGATAGGAAACTAAGAAAGTGTAAGCTTGGAGAAGCAAAAGCTGCATTCACTCTACAGAGGACACCTTGCCCATTTTCTTTACAGAGGACATCTTGCCCACTAAAGATGGTACAGAGAAATGGCCTGCACTATCAGGATGGAGCTGAAGCCCCGTACTTCTGTATCTGTGTCCTATGTAATCCTTCTAGAATACCAGAACCTTCAAGGTCTCTGAACACCAAATGGATGCTCCCCTGTTATTCATGATCTGAAACCTGTGAGCATTGGCTGGCGAGGTGAGAAGAGGCAAAGCACCTCACCCAGAACTGTGTAACCCCCTTTACACTTTATTACTTAATTTCTTTACCACTTTACTTTTAAGAGGAATTTTCCATTTCAAGTGATGATCAATTTTCTCTTTAGACTGTAAATTCTTGAGAACAGTCTACAGTTCACTGTGTTGGCAGATGGTAGGATGTTCAGCACATGGCCAGAGATGAATAATAGATATTAAAAATATCACTTGGAAGAACTGATAGCTAAGGAAGCAACTCTTTTAAAACAGCCTGGCCTGCTCTCCAATGTTGCATACCTGGTTCTGCAAAGATCTTTGGAAGAGGAAACAACCAGAGAGGGCACCACAGGCACAAATAATCTTAGACTGTATTCACCATATTCATTCTTAACCTCACTGATATTTATTAAATTCCCACTATATGTAATACAATGGGCAAGTCGAATAAGAAAACTTGGAGATTATAATATGCTAATGGTAATAGCTAAATAACGACATGCCCAGGGGATGATGGTAACACATGAAAGGAGGTGCTAAATTAGAGTTATCCTTTGTGTTTCCTATAGCGCAAGATCCTAGAATCATAAACTAATTGAAGCCTTTTGCTACCTTAAATTTTTTTCCTTCCCCCTTTCACTAGACTGGTGGTTTTCAACTAGGGGCAATTTTGAGCACCCTCCCCTGCTCCCAGGGGACATTTGGCAATATCTGGAGACATATTTGGTTGTCACAACTGGAGCAGGAGTGATGCTACAGGTAACTAGTGGGTAGAGGCCAGGGATGCTACTAAACATTCCACAATGCACAGCACAACAAAGAACTATCTGGCCCCAAGAAGCAATGATGCTGAGGTTGAGAAAGCCTGCACTAGGCTATGGTAGAGAAATGAATTTATTCAGTGATGACTCATCCTCAATCCTACTCCACAGGAGATTTAAAATCCCACTCAGGAGATTTAAAAAATCCTCTTTGGGAACTCGGAATAGTTCTAAGGAATTCTGAATCTCTATCATACTAGGTATCTCTGGGAGGTATATTAAGGCATTATGCAAAAGTTAGATGCCCCCCCGAATCCAGTATGTAGGTTCACCTGAGTCCAGAAAATTCAACCTTCTGGGTGAAACAAGACAGCCTGATTCAAATCTCCAAGTGGCCCATGACATTATTTAACTGCCTTTTACTGGACCCAGCCACGTGTCCAGTACCCTGGAGATAGATGGCTACAGGCTTCTTCTCTAAGACACTGAAGAAGTAGATTCTGCCTCAGCGGCACTTATAGTGCTCTACTTTGAAATAAAATTTAATCAGGGAAACATCTTGGATTCAAAATGTTAAGTTTAAGATACTGGAAGAGAAACTGGGCTCAGAGTAGTTTTACTTCTTCTCAGACATATCTACCAACAGTTACTTTTGGGAAATGTCACATTTATAGATATCATCGTAACAGGAGAATTTATGCACTTATACTTAATGTCTTTGTATTTCCTGTGAGTGGGAAAGAGTACCTGTGTGGGCGGTATCCATGTGTGCCACGGTAAATGCTGTCTATAAAAGGAATGGCTTCCAGGAAAGACACATATGGCAAATCCTAAAAAGAAAATCCTGACACTTTTTTGTCTCTAAAAATTGGTTAAACTTTTAATATTTTCCCTTTTTCCCCAGAATTATAATTACATGGGTATGTAGTGACACCTGGAAAGAAGGTGTGAAATGTGTTCTAGGCCCAGTTCTGATTCCAGCTTCTGAGAACATTCATTACTGACTTGTAAGCACAAATAAGGATGTTGAAATGGCACTGAGTCCTCCTCAGTGATTTGGTACAGTTGTCCTTCTTGGCTAGACCTAAGCAGAAGCCATTCATAGGAAAATTTTAAAATTTTTCATCATTTTCTCAAATTTCATTCTGATACTCATTCCTTCAGGGTCATCCATGCTTCAGTTATAATTCCTGCCTGCCAAATTTCAAAATATACCTCTCTTTTATTTGGCTCATTTACCAATCCACAATCTATATAGTTAAGATGTTAAGATTTAGAAATATCTTAATTTGTTGCTCTGTTTTGTATTTGTAATTTTTCCAACACAGTAGCAAAGATAATGTACCTATTCCTCTAAACTGACTATAAAAGAGCCACCATCTATTTCTTTCTTTTATTAAGTTCTGAGATTCTTTTTCTATGGCCCATCTCAAATACACTTTCCTTTAGTCTAGGAACCACCACCCAATCTGTCCTTAATGACCTCACCCTTACAGGCCTCGGGAGAACTCTGCTGACATCTCCTCACACAATCTCTCTCCACTGCAATATTATACCCAACAGTCAGATTCATATTCCTCAGGCAGAAACAATGTCTCATGGTACCTGTGTAACTGTTCACCATTTGCTGTCTAATGGTCTGGGCACAGAGAGAACTAAACAATGTTCATCACATTAACCATGTCAGAGAGTAATCAGCCTATCCAGTATCTCCCTGTGTCTCTTTCCCACTAGACTGTAAGCTTGTATAGGGGTGTGCCTTAGTCATCTCTGTATCCATAGTAACTCGCATAGTCTCCAGCACGTGGTACACATTTAATACAGTCTTACTCAATGAATTTACAGTTTCATTTGCATGGCAGTTAAGACATCCTTCCACTTTGCTTTTGATAAGTTAAATTTTAACCTTTATTTTTATACAAATACTAATGTGATTAATGGTTATAATTACTCTAAAATTAACACAATATGAGAACTATACATCTTACCTCATCTTTATAGTCAAAGGAGGACACATATCTGTTCTACTTCTACTTACTTTACATTCCTGATAATATCTCTAGGTCAGTTTCTAAACACATTTATATTTTTCAATACTAAACAAAAGACTTGGCATTTAAAAATTTTCCCTGAAAAGAATATGATGAGCTATGTTTCACATTCTGTAGGAGCCATTCAACAGGAACAGAAGTGTGAATTTGGAAAGCACGGCTCATGGATGAGCGTTGACATGACAAAGGTAGGGAGTAAATCCATAGAGGCAGTTCCCACACAGGAGCTGCAGGAATGCTGAACTGCTTCTCCAAATAATGACCCTGTGAGCTCTGCAAGATGATCTTTGCCATTTGCCAGCTGTGTGAGCAATGGCACAGCCAGAGGCTCCCACTGTTCTGCTGTATTCTTAGGGGCTGTGCACGGAGGAAGGATCACAAGGGTAAGTCCCAAGATGTTGGATCACCCCTTGTGCAAAAGAGCTAAAAAAAAAAAACCCTCCGTAAATGTAATCATTTCTTCTTTCAGACAGCTAGTTACAGTTGATGCTGAGTAAAATGTCGAATTTTTTTGCAAGCCACTTATTCTCAAGCTAATTCTTAGAGAAGTATGAATTTAATAACATAAGGCTGGTGCCAATGCAAAAACACTTGGCGATTAGCCAGCAAGTAGTGACTGCAGTGTGATCATGTCTTTCAGAAAAGCATTCTATTAAAATAAACATGGTGGGCCTGTTCTGATGAGGCCAAAGATGGCATTTTTTTCCCCATCACTTACAAAACAGAAAAGGAAGACTGTTCTGCTTCTTAATGAGGCTAATGCTGGTGAATCTTCCTTCCCCAAAGAGAAGCAATTTAGTGGGATGGCTTACCTAGAAACCATGCCCTCGTTTCACTGCATGGCTATATAAAGCATAAAAGTTAATAGCATGGTGGGAAATATCATTAATGCAATTTTATTATTGTACATAATTTTCTAAATTAAGCTCCAATTACTTCGTAGTTTAGAGAAAATACTGAATATACAGCAACATACAGCTTGAGCTTGACAAACTACCTGGAGATTAGAATAAAACTAAAAAGAAGAAGATATGATCAGCTAGCTGGAGAATAATCAACAAAGGGTGAAATAAACCTGGGTTTTAATCCTAGTTCCAAAGCTCAATGGCTCATTTCAGGTGACTCCATAAATTTGGTTCTCTATTAAATTACATAGAAAAATACTTCTTTAGGGCATGGTCTATTTATAGACTTCTTAGATATGATTCATTATTTCCCTCATTGTTACTTAGTTCTTCATGGGAAAAAAAAGATACAAGGAAGAAAAACTGTTATCAGCAATTATGCTATTTATTTATTTAATTGCTCTTTTTTGCTTACTTTTCCGTTAGCATGCAAGTTACAAGAGGACAGAAAGTTTGTTTGGTTCACCTCTGTATCACAGTACCTAGAATGGTGCCTGGCACACAGAAATGTCTCAGTCACTATATCCTGAATAAATTAATAAATACATGAATGAACATCAGAGTGCTTTAAGTTTCAAGACTAAATAACTTACTGAAACAACAAAACCAATGTGAATTAGCAACCCAACAATTATGAGTGTCCCAAGTCATTTCCCATGACAATTCTTGACGTGTTGATATTTTATGCTAAAACGGCCTGTAGTTAATTACTCTCTCTTAAAGTATCACCCGTATTAACTGATAATCAAAATCATGATGATAATACTAAAGGAGAAATGGTGCTACATTCAAAGGAATTTAAATTAAAATTTTAGAACCAAATATCTCTGATTATGGATAAATATAAACTCTTTTGGAGACACACTTTAAAAAAACTCTACCAGAATAATCTCCTGGTTGATTCAGATAACAATGTTGTTCTCAGTTCTACAGACAGTTGGGCTCTTGGGTGTCTCTTTAGGGTTAGAATCTCAGGATGGAAAACTGAGGTTGTAAATGGTCTAGATTCCCTATCTTTACTCTACAGTTTCTTCTCACACCATAAAATAGGACACACATTAACCTCATTTAAAGGTTGTTGTTCAACTAAGTATACTTTCAAATTTAGTGCTTTGATTTCTGGTCTTTTAATTTCCTTATTTGCATTTCCTGGTTTCTGTTATATCTGGAAGTACCATATAGAGTAAGATAAGTATGTCATTCTTCCAGAATATAATATCCCTGACATTGCCCTACATGTTAATGCTTGTGATCGAGTCTTAGGCCAATGTGTCACTGA
Organism: Camelus dromedarius; assembly: GCF_036321535.1. NCBI lineage: Eukaryota > Metazoa > Chordata > Mammalia > Artiodactyla > Camelidae > Camelus > Camelus dromedarius. The sequence continues at coordinate 60,993,814 of NC_087439.1, read as the reverse complement.
CAATTTAAGGCAGCATAGAGGATCTCTGAGGGGAGTTAAGGAGGAACTGCCTTGGCTACACAGTTTAAAAACCAAAGTTTGACTAATTCATCCAAAGTAGGTTATGTTTAATTCCACATAAACATGGTAATTCCAGTTTGTACCCACCTTGCTCAGTCATATTTAGATCGTCACATTTGTAGATATAGAAAATAAAGTTGTATCTAACCTAGGATGGCTTCCTGGATATCTCATAAGGAAACAAGATCTGATCTCTCAAAGCAACTGGGAAGTGTCCTTAGGAAGTGTCCCTACCTGTCTTTAAATAGTGTATCATCAATTCCTTTCCTACGAAGCAGATCTTGTGGCCCATAGGGTGTGTCTTTGCACTTGGAGTCTGTGTCACAGAGTAGCGTTTGCAGGAACGGGAAGAAGCCAGTGCTAGGAAGGTTTCGAGGTGCAAGGTAACCTGAAATTTAAAAAATATATATATATCATTATGATATTTGCCTGGGAAGGGAAAGAATTGCAGTAACTGTTTGAAATTATCTTCTGGATTATGACTGTCTGGGTCCCCTATGTATCAAAAGACTTTAAAATGCTTGTTGCCCTACAACTTCCCTTCCTGGAGTTTATTCTAAGGAAATATCTGCAAGAATGTTTGCCAGAGTGTTTTAAAAATAGATCACAGTGCATCCATATTATACAGCACTATACAACAATAAGTATGTTGTCAAATAATATAGAAAATAGTTACGATATATTGCCAATTAAGAACAGATCAGAAAACAATGTGACCAGAATAGCCACAATCTTTAAATATATAAATATATGTAGTATATTAAAAAATCTGGATGAATTTTTCCCTGCGTGGTATATTTCACATGACTTTGTTTTGTATATTTCACATACTTTCATTTGACTATGTATTTTTTCCCACAATGTACATGTCTTCTTTTGTAATCAGTCATTATAAATGCAGCCAATCTCCCAGATACAGGAAATATTTTTGATCTTCTCAAAATGTAACATAACATAAATTAATTATCCTATACATACAATATTTTCTTCCTTTTTAAAAAACAATAATTATAGTGTGACTGAATATGTAGATTTCCCCCAATATTAAAGTCACAAGAATTGTAACAGTTAAAGGTTTTGTAACCTTTAACGTTTGCCTTAAAAAATATGAAAATGGCATACACACGAGTCAAGACAATAGGCAAGCTGTGAATTACGAATCTTTCCACAATCAGGTCTGATACTAAAACACTAGCTTCCTCCCTTTGGGGAATACAGAAACAATAAACTTTCAAAAAAGGCAGGTTTAGAAACCATAAGGGTAATTCCAAGCTGAACCCTTAACTTCCTTATGAATCTGTTAAAAGAGTGTCGGTACAGGTATGTTTTTATTACAAAAAGAAAGAAGAAATTTAAAAAAATAAAGAGGATGCATTATTAGTGTAGAGAATCTAAGTAACTTAAATACAGATCTACATTAAAAAAGCTAATTGGAAATAAAAATGAAAGCATAATAGGAAAGTTGGCCAGAGAAAAAGTAAAGAAACAAAACAAAACAAAACAAAAATGGAGAGAAATTGGAAGATGCTATAAGACTTCGAAGATGGAGATAAAGCCAAAAGTCAAGGGAAGAGGGTGACCTCTGGAAGCCAGAAAAGGCAAGGAAGCAGATATTCCTAGAGCCTCCAGAAGGGATGCAGCCCTGCTGACACCTTAGTTTCTAACTCACTAAGACTAAATTTTGGACTTCTGAACCCCAGAACCAAAAAATAAGAAGTTGGTGTTGTTTTTAATCCACAAAATTTGTAGTAATTTATTACAGCAGCCGTAGAAAAAAAAAGAAAAAACTAACACATAAAATAGCAGTATGAATTAAAGTTTTGAAAATTCAAAAGAAACTGGAAAGAACTTAAATCTACCAGACTATTCACTATTATTTTCTGAGAAGCTTTTTTTTTCTGACACAGAAAGATCAGTATCTTTTTAATATTAAACCCAAGTGAAAATTGCAGTGAACCCTCAATGTTCTCACTGTGACACAATTCCTTGAATAAGCTCAAGCATCAAATTGCCTGCTGTCGTTTTACACCACCCCTCTGTAACAAAATTCTGCCACACTGAACTGCACACAGCAAGACCTTTACAATTTCGCAGTGGAATTTCACCATTAATGGTAAGTCACCCTGTTACACAGCTCCCACCTGGAGCCGCTCACTCTGGGTGTTGGTCTGCAAGTGGGCGTATTCCTATTCCATCTCAAACACATGCAGTGGGTTTTTTGAGTGCAAGACAGAGAGAAGGGCAGCAGAAACAGAAGATCCCTCTGCTCTATACTACTCATCAAGGTGATGGTGTGGCTGATCCAGGCAGTGCTAAAAACAATGGCTGTTCAGGAGAAGCCGTATCGCAACAGAAAGAGAGGGAAAGAAGGAAAAAGATATTATAGGAAGAAGACTTAGGAAGAGTTGGCACATTACACCCAATTTTACTTATTCTGGTATCGATTACACTTTACAGTTTAAACCCACAACATTCTTTGATCTGATTAGCTGTAGATATGCCTATTTTACAGGGAAATTCATCAAGGCATTTCTTTAGAAACAAGATCCCATGGTGTTCAAAGTACAGACAGTCCATGTTTTGCAGTTTTTTGACAACTGATATTCAACCTGTTACAATGGGTTCATGCAAGTGAGAAACTGGCTTCGGTATATACAAGTTTAACACAGCGTCATGCAGAATATGGATTGCCTGCATCATTTATCTTACCATCACCTTTTAACTGAGAATCATATACTCATTAAAATAAGAGAGCCTGTTGCAACAAGAGTAACACTGATTTATTAAGCATCGACTATATTCCATGCATGTCATTCATCCTTTTTTGATATCCACAATATACTTTCACATCAACTTTTCACAAAGTCTGGAAATTCTTTAGAATTAACCAGTCAAAATGAAATAGAATTAAACTGTATTATAGCTTTCTTGGGAAAAAAGTAAGACATTTTCAGTCTTCTGCCCATCCCAAATGTGTGCAAGGAAGAAACTACTCAGAACAATGGTGGAATCAAACCACTGCATGTTTCAAAGAGCTGCTGACTCTAAATAGAACTCATTCTGTTCTGAAGGTGTCTCTGGCTCTTTCGGGTTCCAAAATTATGTCTTTATATTCCTAAATGGTAGGATGCAGGAAAAGAGCACCGTTCCTCTATCTTTCACAGAACTTCCACGCAGCAAGCACGGAGCAAGCAAAGTTAAGGCTAACAATCGTTGCCCATGTTCACAGCCAGAGCACAGATTTAAGGGTACAGGTAGAGGAAGATAATAAATGTGTAAATAATGGCACCACTTGCAGGTAAAAAACCAGATCTCAAGACTCTTGGGATGGAGTGTTAGGCAGGATAAAGTCCTTGATATCATGATTCCCAAAGATCTCACACTCATGACAACATTCACACTCATCTCTAGGAGGAACGCTATTAAAGAACTTGCAATTTCTCAGGGAAATTGGAGCCAGAATACTTCAGCATAGTCTGGGAGTGAGGTGAGGTGGATGCCAAGCAAAATTTCAAGCCACTTGTAGCATAGTCTCTCAGAGGCTCAAGGCATAGGCAATGAGGTTGTATGAGCAGTAATCCACAGGTGGGAAGATATTAGTCTAATAAAATGGATACAGTCAACATTACTGACACAATCCAGTAACAATGACAAGAGTCCAATGTTATTCCAGGGAGTGGAATCAAACCAAACTATAAAACATTTTTGGAATAAACAACCAGTTAGCTAAGCTTTTAACTAAATCAAATTCAGTTTTCATCGTTTTAAGAATGAAGCTGGCATTATAAAAAGATCCAGTTTAAGAATCTTTAGAAAGATACTTTGTAAAGAATTAAATCAACCTATATATTTATGATTACCTAGAAGGGGGACCAAGTTTGATTCTCCTTTCCCTTTCTGCACAAAAGTCCTTATTCAGAACAATATTAGTGTGTAAAGATTGAAGCGGTAGTTCTCAAAGTACAGTCCCTGGATCAACAGCATCAGCATCACCTGGAAACTTGTTAGAAGTGAAAATCTGAGATCCTACCCCAGATCTAACGTAATCAAAAACTTTGAGGATGGGGTTCAGCGATCTTTATTTTAACAAGCCCTCCAGGTGATTCCGATGCACACTAAAAAGTTTGAGAACAACTGTATTAGACTGCAAACTTTTCCATAAGAGTTAGACAGTAAATATTTTAAGCTGTGGGCCATATTGTCTCCATCACAATTACTCAGCTCTGCCATTGGAGCATGAAAGCAACCACAGACAAGGGGGACATCGGTGGGCCTGCTTGTATTCCAATAAAAATGAATTTACAAAAAAAAAAAAAAAGGCAATGGACTGGGTTTGGTTCACAGGCTGTGGTTTGCTGACCCCCAGGAGGATAACCTCTTATACTTGCCCCTCTCCCTCTCCTGTACTGTTCGTTTCTTGTTTTCACTTCCCCCCTCCTTCTTTTCTTCTTCCCTTATCTCATTAATCTACTTAATAGCCCCTTCCCTCTATTTCTCAATCTTTTGTTCTTTCCTTTCCACTCGCCACCTTCTTGGTTTCCATTTCTTTCTTTTTTTTCTTTCTTCCTGCTTATTCTTTCTCTCACCAATCCCTCTATCTCATTACTCACTGATATAGCCAAGAAGGCACATTTCTCCCAACATCCTCCCTTAGTTTTTTTTTTTTCTTTTTTGCCACTACAGAAGGATTTTTTGCCCACTTCCATACTAAATTCAGGAGATTGTTACTCACTGGCACTATCTACAGAAGTACTATTTTCTACTTATTGCATTATTAAAGAAAGAAATGTCACAGTCTTTTTAGTAATGAAGCTGTTTCCATTTGACATCATTAGGCTCAGAAAGCATTCTGCAGGCTGCCTTGGTGACATTTGTAAATATTATAATAATGGTAGAATTGGAGAACTTCCACTGTGTTTCTTTGTGTTTTTCTCAAAGTAGGTCAGAGCCCAACCTAGGTGGTATTTTTGTGTTTCCAGGTGAAAGGAATTTGGTCTTTATCCCAGTAAAGAGATAAATGATAAATCTTGGAAGAAAATTCTGACTTTTTAAAATATGGAGTTATTCATTTGAGGCATTATATTTTTTCTTAACTTTCTGGATGCAGGGTCACATTAGCAGAAAAAATTCAGGCCTTCTGATCAGCAAATGACATCTCCTTGTGAAATACCATGGCAAGAATCTGCCACCATGACAAGCACACAAAATGAGACAAGCATTTCTGAAAACATTATCTGCAAATAATCAGATAACCAGATATGAATAAAGAAAATTCCAAAAAGGAAATGAGTCTCAGAAGTACATCTGTAATAATTTATTAAAGTCTTTTTATTCATCTAGTTTTTGAGGAAATTTTCTTCTCAATTACATTTTTAAAGACATAATTAAAATTATAAATGACATAAACCTGACTTTCAAGTGATCTGAAACCACAGAACTATCCCTTTTCTCCTTCACATGCACTTCCGTTTGGAGGCTCAGGCTGTTCCCTGAGGGGAGGTGTCCTGTTCTCCTGACCATCACACGGTAAAATCAAATATACTAGCTCTTCCTGATTTCAATCCCTCTGAATAAAGGCTTTTTTTTTTTTTTAATCTTTGTGGCCCAGAGAGATCTTGGCCTAGGGTTGAACACTGATATGACTGTGAGTCTTCAGACAGAGACACTAGCCCAATAAAACTACACTTTTTCAGAGACTAAAGAATAAGCTATTTGAGAGAAAGAAAAGTCCTTACGTATTTCTTAGTACAATGCTTGACATATTGTAAGCTATTATTAATTATGTTAATAAATGAATCAATGAATAGATGTACTCCTGAGGGTCACAGTAACACAGCATGGTTTAGGGTTTTAATGTAATATACATCTTTATTTTTATTATTTGTAGGACAAAGTTTCAAATTTTAGCCTCAAATTACAGTAAGTTCAATGGATAATAAGTATAATGGATAACACTGCATTATATTCATGTGCCTTATGAAAGTGGATAGATTGATAATGATTAATGAAATCAATAACATTTATTGTTACAGTCTCTTTAGTTCTTAGTTTCTCCAAAAATCTAGCTAGTACATACTGACATCTATAACATCAACCACTGAATTTCTTATCTACAAAGTGAATCAATCCAACATCTATTCAATAAATATTTACTGAACAGATATTGTACATCTGACACTGAGTAAGGTGCTGAGTAAGGTTCATTCTTCTATTACTCTTTTTCATTTAAACATCTAAAAATGTAACTATGGGTTGTGTGTGTGTTTGAGAGAGGACAAGTGAGTGCCTGGTTTCAAAGCTCATCATACTTTTATTAAATAAAATGCATATAGATGTAATTTGTTTTCCTGAATTGTCAGAAATATTATGTATAAAATAATATATATTTGAAAATAAATGGTAAAACATTAGTTTAAAAAACTTCATACTTCAAAAGATTTAATCATCATTTCTGGCCAATATGCACATGAAAAGACGTTCAATATCACTAATTATCAAAGAAATGCAAATCAAAACTACAATGAGGTATCACCTCACACTGGCCAGAGTGGCCATCATTAAAGTCTACAAATAATAAATGCTGGAGAGGGTGTAGAGAAAAGGGAACCCTCCTACACTGTTGGTGGGAGTGTAAATTGGTGCAGCCACTATGGAGAACAGCATGGAGGTTCCCTAAAAAACTAAAAATAGAGTTACTACTACTCCTGGGCATATATCTGGAGGAAACTCTAATTTGAAAAGATACATGCACCCCAATTTTCATAGTAGTACTATTTACACTAGCCAAGACATAGAAGCAACCTAAATGTCCACTGACAGGTAAATGGACAAAGAAGATGTATATACAATGGAACACTATATACACAATGGAACATTACTCAGCCATAAGAAAGAATGAAATAATGCCATTTGCAGCAACATGGATGGACCTAGAGATTATTATACTAAGTGAAGCTTAGTCAGATAGAAAAAGATAAATACTATATGATATCACTTACATGTGGAATCTAAAATATGATACAAATGAACTTATTTACAAAACATAAACAGACCCACAGACATAGAAAACAAATTTATGGTTACCAAAGGGGAAAGGGGGACCAGGGATAAATTAGGAGTTTGGGATTAATAGATACAAACTACTATATAAAATAGATAAACAACAAGGGCCTACTGCATAGCACAGGGAACTATATTCAACATCTTATAAAAACCTATAATGGAAAAGAATAAGGAAAATTATATATATATAAATATGTATGTATGTGTGTGTGTATGTATATATATATACATACATACATACATATAAAAAACTGAATCACTTTGCTGTACACCAGAAACTAACACAACATTGCAAATCAACTATACCTCAATTAAAGAAAGAGTCATCATTTCATGTGAGCCTCAAAACAGCCCTATAGGATAGGCAGGGCAAATGTATACCCATTTTTGCAGGTATCCTCAGAAAGATCAAACAATTTGCTCAAGGTCACATGAAAAATAAAATGCCAGGGATGGATCTACAATTACATGATATATGACAATAACGAAAACATTTTTTCAGCTAATTTTCAGTATATGTTGGAGTAAGCAGACTGAGAGTTTGAGAAACAGGTACCACTTCTGGTTTTGCTGTTGATTCATTTAATCACCAGGGGTAAATTAACCTCTCTCTGTGTCTATTTTCACATCTACCAAATTGAGGATAATGGGCCTTGCCACCTCACAGGGCACAGGAAGATTAATTAGATAAAGCTTGTGTAAGGTACTATGAACACTGAAGAGGAAAGACCACATAGAATCATGAGTTACCATTGCTCACCAGGCTGCCGTTGCAACATTTGTCTAATCTACACCCAGTGACTGAGGCTTCGCTGCTCTACCAGGTCTCCCATCTCTGTGCCTTGAACCAATGAAAGGTTAGGAGGATTGCATGATGTGTCTCTCTCTCATCCTAGTAATTCATAATATGTACCTGTACCAACTGGTGTAGTACTTCAATTACTGCGTGTTCAGAGGGTGTGGTGCCATGACGCATTCTTCCTAATTCTCCCCTGGCAAGTCTTGCTTCATAACATAGGTTCTTTTCCAAGTTCAAACCCACTGGCAAAATATAAACTGTTTCCGGCAGTGAGGGTGGAGGCAGGATGCCTAATCCTTAAAACAGTGGCTAAGGAGGTCCTATACTCAAAGTGTTGGCATCCATATATTTAATGGCTAGGGACACAGAGAACAAGAGAACAAACTTTGGGTCATTGAGATGGTATTCTACATGTTGGGATCCTTCCCACATTCCCCACATCCCTTGGAGTTGCTTCCAAGTACCACAGCCAACATATTTTGAAAAATATGTAAAAAGTGTAAAAAGTGTCCCTGTGGAGATAATTTTTGGACTCCGGCTATGACATTGCAGGTGTGAGAGAAGTGGGAAAAGATTCCTACCTGTGTATCTTTGACTTATTACTGTTATTATTTTTTAAGACAAGAAGATGAGGCAATTTGGACTCGGGATATTGCTATCCCTTTGAATGTTGTCTCTTTGAACCCAAAGTACACACTTGAATCGATGCTCAGCCCAGAGGGCTCTATAACCCACCTTCCTAAGTTTCCAGAATAGAATGTGCTGCCCTCCTTTCTGAATGTTAAGGAGACCTTGCTGGGTGATAGGTTTCAAAGGCCATGGCCCAAAGTATTTAAATCATAAACAAAATGGTTTGATTCAAGGGTAGGGGGCGTAACAGGAACACATACATGCTAGATAATAATCTTTCACATGGACCGAACCTGAAGACTTTCAAAAATAAGAATCTCCATTAATACTAATCAAAATATTCCCACTTGGCAAAGAATGTTGAGTTTTATGGTCCATCTTGGGTGAGTAGAGTCTGTTCATCCTGTTAGACGGGCCTAAGAGTAACCAATATTTTGCTTTTCTGAAACTTGTCTTTTAGTAACAAAGATTCACAACTATATTTTAAAAATCTCCCTGCCATGACCATTCACACACAGAATCTTCGCAACTGTTTTATTTCCTTCTAAATTAAAGTTAAAAGAAAAATGAACCCTAGATCCTCTTTTCATTGCAGGACATTAATCTCCTAACTCTCCCTAGATGTGGCTGACCCAAGAGTGTGCCCTCTGTCCTCTGGGGCAGAGTTGCTGTGAAGCTGGGTATACAGTGGTATGACTGTGCTGATTGGTAATATCAAAAAGATGTGGTGCAGGTAAGTTGAGAGCCCCATCAGTTGCAGTCCCTCCTCTGAGGCACTGCCAGTTTCCACAGATCCAGCAGTATCAGTTAACTTCTAGCAAAGGGAGGGGGTCCTCTGGAGGAGTGATGCTTCCTCCAGTGCCACCACATCTGTTCTGATTTGTGAGGGAAGTGCTGTGCTAACTGTTAATCACATTGCGTATCAACCAGGTATCTAGGTAGGTAACTCACAAAGCCTGCACTGGGAGAATGAGCTGAGGAATTAATTCTTCTCCCATTACAGATGATCTCCAATGTGATGCTGGGGCTTTGGGGAGTAGAGAGTGGAGGAGAATCAGGATTTTCATAAACCAGATTCTGAGATCAGATGAGTTTAGGAAACTAAACTCTATCTCCTGTTCTGGGAAAGCCAGAATATATTTGCATATTAAGGACTGTGAGAAGTTTTTCAGTAAAAAACCTGAGTAACTTTAGTTAATTCCACATTTCCACATATGTGACCACAGACTACTTTTGTCTTTTCTTTTTCTTCCTATTTCTTAAAGTAGCACTGGATCACATCCTAAGAGTGGATATTCCAAGGGGCACACTTTGGGCAACAGTGCCTTAACCCATTATCTCACATATTCCCGACTGAAAAGGAACCTGGAACTGTAAAGTTTTTCCTCCCCAGGAGGGGATTTTTTATATAAGAAAATATCTTGGCTTTGAGCCTTAATGTACTAAAACTTACTTATAAGCATTTTCTTCATTGTCTTCTATCTATTGGCTTAGATATAGTAATTTAGCAAGCATCTTAATGTTTATTTGTGGGAGTCCATGACAACTGTGTATTACTATTGTGGGAGTCCTTCAGAAAAATCCAAGGCATCACTTGGAGGAGGGAATTTCATTCCAGAAGGATTTGGGGAGGCTTATAAAAGTACACACTCTATAATGGGAAAAAATAAGGTAATGTGGAAATCAGAATGAGAGCAAACAAAGGTAAGAAAAAACAACCAACACAATAATAGATGCCAAAGGTCTGTGTGTTATTAGCGGTTGGGCACAAATTTGAATCTGAATGTCTTAAGAACTTAAAAAAAAATCCAGTTCACAGTGTTCATAAAATAAAATAAAAATAAATAAATGTATTGGGACAGGCATAGCTTTTGCTATGTAGAAAGAAATCCTACCTCTTGGGCATCAAGAGTTGCACTTCAGTGGGTCCCAGTGCATTTGCCCCCACCCAGCACAGGAGCACCAGGGAAAGCGACTAACCATCCCAGTGACCCATCCTTAATGGGGAGTGAGTGATGCAGCCTGAGGGTGTTTGCCACTAGGAGGCAAAGACTTGGGAGAAGCTGAGGTGCTATGTTCCCTTTACCACTTAGCAACGGGGTCAATTCCAAGCTGGGGGACCAGTAGCACAGTACTGGTATACAAGATGCTGAGTAAGACAATAATAACAGTGCAAAGTTGTTTGGTGTCAGGAAAATGTCCTCTGCAACTTCTTCCCCAAATCTTTGCCTGTCTGGTAACTGGGCTAAGTTCTGAGTTGTTCCAAGAGGTACATATTGGCAGACATTTTAGAAATGACTCTAGCGAGTGAAGTACAAGATAGGAACAAGAGTTAAAAAGTACCCTTCTAATCCTGGATTTTCTAATGATTTATTACATAACTACTATGACCTCTACCATGAGTCATTTCCTTGCTTATGCACGAAAAATAAATTTGGACTACCCATCCATCACAAATATTGTAAGCAGAAGAATCTCCTTAAAAAGGAGATTAGTCATATTGAAGTATTAAGCACTTAATATAAGATGAAAGTTGTGTTTGAAAATTGAAATGTGATCTCAGTAACCCATTAAGAGTTATGATATGGAGAAAAGAATTTCAGGGGTTACCCTTATGGAGGTATGTTACTAACAACTGTTTTCATTGAGAAATCTGATTCAGTTATGATCACAGATAATTTTGTGCATCACAGTATAAGAACAAAAGTCAGTGAAATATATTGTTAGGATCATTGTATAGAAAATAATAAGCCCCATACAAGCAGAAGCTTAGTGACTTCTCTAATTCAACAGATGGTCTATTCACTTGGGAAGAACAGGGTCTGCTTCCGGATCCGATCACTTCTCAACAGCTTGTGTAATATTTATGTCTTTGGTATTCATATTACATCTTTTTACAAATGATTCGTGAGACAACTTGCCATGGGAAAATGTGTGTCACAATCTTTTCTTTCAAGAGCACTGCTGACAGGTAGCAGCCTCATCTTCTTGTCAGACTTGACTTTCTCCTAAGCCGAAGATTCTCTTACCAATACTTCTGCCAATCAGAGAGAGACAATTTAAGTCTCTTTGTAACCCAGGGCACATTACTGGCCCTCCCCTCCCTTTCTATAGAACCTCTTTTCATCAAAGGCACTGTCTCATTAGGGAGGGGAAAAAGAAGCAGAGAAAAATTCCCCAGTGGCATTTTCCTAAGTTGTACAGCCAAAAAATATTAACATAGCAATTAGTATTTCCTATTTTTTTTCTAAGAAATAAGTTCTTTTTTCTGAAAAGAAAACACCTCAGAAAAATACAATTGAAATCATGAAATTCCATTTTACACCTATCAGGTTGGCAAAAGTTTAAAAAGTCTGATAATACCAAGTGTTGGAGAGGATATGCAGCAGTGAGAACTCTCATCCCATGGTGGGGAAAAAGTAAATTAGTAAAGTGGAAAACATTTGGTCACATTCAACAAAGTTTAAAATATACATAGCTCTAAGTGTGTGCAAAGAGACAATAAAAGAATATCCATCACAACACTATCAGAAATAAACTGAGTAAGAGAAACGAGATGCTCATCAAAAGACCACAGATAAATAGATGACCACTATACATGAAGTATGTGGTCAAATTGAATATATCTAAGTTTCATAAGTCAAGAGAAATAAGCACACAAAATACAATGCTGAGCAAAACATAATGTCCAGCGTAAAAAGCATGATGCTAAAGGATGCTAGAGTGGGGTACCATTTACATAAAGTTTAAAAACCTGTAGTCAAAAGATATAAACTTCCAGTTATAAGTCCTGGGGATGTAATATATAGCATGGTAAATATAGTTAATATTGTATTGCACATTTGAAAGTTGCTAAGTCAGTAGATCTTAAAAGTCCTTATCACAAGAAAAGCAATTTGTAACCATGTGAGGCAATGGATGTTAACTAAACTTCTTGTGGTGATCATTTTGCAATAGACAAATAAATTGAATCATTTTACACCTGAAATTAACATCATATTATATGTCAATTATATCTCAAAAAAACTGGGGAAAAACACTTATAGTTAGGAGACATATAAAAAAAGGTTCAGGCAGTACTGTTCATAACAGAAGATGAAGAAAGAGAACCACTTAATACATTGGCAAGGAAATTAGCAGAGACACACTTCTGCACAGAATCAGAGAATTGCCTCTGATTCCTGACAACATCCAATTCAGAACAAAGATCTGCTTATGAGGACCCTCGTCAATTATCATCCAAAGTCCAAATCCTTCAGTAAGTTCTCTGTAACACCCTTTCACTGAGACACACCACAGTTTCTGTCTGCACACTCCCTAGCTCCAAGCAGTAATAAACATCAACTTTTCCAACAACAACAAAATTAAATGAAGCCCAGAAATTACAGAATTAAAAAAATAGCAATATAATATTATGTAATGTACTCAGGGATATAAATATGTAGTAAAAAATGTAAAACAAGCATGGGAATGTTATACACTGAATTAATGATAATGGTTTTCTTCAGAAAAGGGAGGAGGGAGATGGGAAGGGAGAGAAACTGATCTAGGAGGTTTACACAGGGGCCTCAATGGTAATTTAATGTTTGATTTCTTTTAAACAACCACCAAAAAATTTTGAAAAATATGCCATAAAAATGTTAGGGTTTGAGAAAATGAGGTAGTGGATATGTGAGTATTTATGCCATTTTTATGTTTGCCATTATGTTTGAAATACTTCACACTTTACTTTTCAATAATATGCTGAAGTTCCATTAGACTTCAACTAGGAGGTTTTAGTTACTGAAGTATCAGAGAAAACTCATTACAATGCAATATTACCTACAAGCCAGTTTAAGAATAGCTTTATAGCAATGCTCTCCGAGTTGATAAATTTCATCCACTTTTTGCAAATGTTATGACTAACTCACTGACCTAGGTTTTTTTTTGCTCACTGTCCTCCTTGCCCCATTTATTACGATATTAGCTGGGACTCTCTCTTCCTGGGAGGATGGTTAATTCAGAACTCATTAAATGCATGACTCCAGACTGTTCATTATATATTACCTCCATCTTCTCTCCATTGAGTATCGTCTGCTATTGTTTACTCCATTACCGAGCTTAATTAAGTCCTTCAAGAGTTTCTCATAATCCTCCAAACTTGTTGTTGGCAAATATGTACCATTTATTTGCGTTGCTTCTAAATTATTAATAAATATGTTTTTAAGTTGTTTCTAGGTTTCTAAAAGTCATCTCATTCTTCAAACTGCCATGCACTCTCTTCACATTTTTGCTTATCTCAGCTGGTTTTTGGAACTACCCTGGGATCTAATCTTTTATCCACTATTAAGCTACCTCAATTTATTTAAATAACCCTGCATTCTGAGTCTTGTGGGAAGACCACAACAAAAGTGCCAACCACTGGCTTTCCTAACAGCCAATATTCAGTTAATTCTTTTAAGGAATTTCAGCAGGTTGCCTTTTCCTGAAAGAATCAACAAATGTTAATTCAGTGAATGTTGTGGTCTTAAAAATAATTTATTAAAACTATACTAAATGAGCTACCTGGGCAGTCATTTCTTTTTCTTGCTAAAGGAAAAAATAGCTCACACCTAATGTGAATTCCCAAGATCCCGCTTCTCACATTTAAAAATCAGGTTAGCCATTAGCCAGCTGGTAGCTCTTTAAAGATATTCTCACAATTAATGGTAAATGATACGATGTCTGCAGTCTCTCCAGATTTTTAAAAGTGATAAACAAGTTAAAAAAATGTCGTTTCATTTCCTCAGACTCCTACAGTTTTCACTGCAGATCAGATCAGTTGTCTCCACTATTGTGTAGACACAAGATCATGAAGCATCGTGTTTAGCCTTGACTGTCTGAGAGAGAATAAATCTAAGGGACTCCTCGGACTTTATCACGTGGATGCTATCATGGAATTCTTGTTACTCTTTTAAATTGTAGGACATTTTGTCTTCAAATCCCTTCTTAAGTTTAAAAGCTCTACTTTATGCAGCCCCAGATGATAAGTTTCTTCTTCATTGTCCATTCTTGGGTAGATATTGTTCCAATATGTGTTTCTACATCAGCAACACAACGTTACTCATTCATTCAATCAATCTGCAAATGGCTATCAAACACCTTTTATATACATTATGTGGAAATGCTATTGTTGGACAAGAAAACTGTCTCTACCCTTAGAGAGACTGAGAGACAGGAAACAGAACAGGGTTCATCATGGTTAGCAAAACAAACCCTGGTCACCCCATCTTTATTTGCGGCCTTTAATACTTGAGAATTATATCTAATTGACTTAATAACCTCCAGACTATTACCCCTCTTTTCCTATTTTGGAACTGCCCTTCCAGGATTAGACTTCTCTGAGGCAATAATGAAATTAAATCCTTCTCCTAAGTCCAGTAATTAAAATAAACTGGGATGCAAATCAGCACATGAACTAGGTGAGTGGCGTAGTGCATTTTGCTTTTTCCTTCTTATCCCTTTTTATGTATATTTAGTGAACTTTGTAGCAGCCCATTTTGTGTCTGAGGCAAGCAGATGCTTTTATTCTTTTAGTCCAATAATGTGGAGAAAAACAGAAGGATGTGAGAAGTCTTCAAGTGCTTCATCTTCAGAGATAATAGATAATGAAAACTGCACTCCTCACACCACCCTCTCTTCCCAGTTCAGTTTCCAGAAAAGGTGTGCTGTAACATACAAGAAAATGTGTCTGTAGACAGTGATGGGTTTCCTTCCAGAAAGAGGTGACCAACTAAGTGAAACTGAGGGATAAGAACTTAGAAATCACAGCACTTCCTGGCTGAGACAATAAAGTGTAAAAGAGAGGGACTTAACTAAGTATTCAATATCAGATCCTCAGTGCCAGCCCTGGAGAATATTGATAAATAATAGAAATGAAACATGGAAGGTATCTGAAAGCTCAAAATGATCTCTAATTTTTTAAATATCAAAATTGATGTGATTTCACTGACTGCTTACTATGCTTAAAGGAACAGCTAATTTCTTCCAATTCAATGTTAGCTGTTCCTGATCACTGCCCCTCTTTGTTTTGTATTATTCAAGTTAATAAAAGGAGTTTCTAGCTTTTGCTTTTTGCTACTGAACAGGCAACAATTTCCCCATAAGCACCAAACTCTTTAATTACTCCTTTTGGCAAACATTGCACAGATCTTATTTTGTATTACTTAATAAAATGTTTAGAAAAAAGTTAACGAAAACTTTAAATTCCAGGCAAGTGACTTCCAACATTTTAAAAAGTTGATGAAATCAGGTACAATATAGAAAGTGGGGAAGAAATAAAAGTTAGGCATACCAATTAGATTACTGTCAAAATACTTGTCGGGGCAGGATACTACAGTGAATAAATGTATAAATGGATAGCTACCATTTACTGTATTCATAATATATATTCCTTTATGTGACATATATTGTTTCTAATTCTTATGACAGCTCTGCTAGGTGGAGACTTTCTTCCCTGTTACAAGTCGTAATTCGGACTTTCTTGCATGTATCTGAAAGGCCTGGTTTGCATCTTCAGTCACACACCTTTTTTCCTGTTTGTTTATGGTAAAATGAAGTCTACTATTAGTAACTTCTAGTGTAGTTTTCAAAAATTCCTTTAAAAAATAAAGTGGAAACCCCTCCTTAAGATGTAACTAAACGAGTTAGGGATTTGTCATCGAAAAATTACATGTATGTATTTTTAAATCTAAGAAACATTTGTCCTAGGCTATTTAAAAGAGAAAAAAAATACTCATTTACACTTTATAGGTTAGAAAAGAAAGATACTGCAGGAGTAAATGACATGCCAGAGGCAGCCCAGTCAGTGGCCTCAAGTAACATCCATTCCTTCCCATGCTCAGTGAGATGTTCTGTTAGGAAGTCAAGAACGTATCTTAAGTGCCACATTCTACCCAGCGCTCCATTTTCCTGCTTGCTGCAGTAACAAGGGTTTCTACAGGCAGCACTACAAGTACCCTATAACTCTTCAAAGGAGTTATAAGTCAAGCTTTTCTTTCCTTCCCCCTCAGAATCATATTATTTTTAATCTTTTCTGGACCAGTTCTGAGATATTCCTATTCCTATTAGGTAATTAAGGAATGAGAATTAGTTGATTGAAGTTGAGAATCATTTGGCTTATCATTAATTTTTGCTTCCTATACTAAGCTCGGTTTTATGGTGCCAATTTCTGGCCAAGAAAAGGAAGGTATCAATTATCCTGTCTAAATTTTATGTTCTGCATATTTGTATTCAAAAGCTTCAGTTAAGATTTATTTTAATTAGTCTACTTCCCTTCACTTCTTGACAATGCAAACAAAAATTGGGGGGAGGCATTTAGATTTAGTTTCCCCCTAAATAAAGGTGAATTTTAAACATTGGGATGCTTTGACACACAGTGCTGGCTCTATAATTCATCAGAGAGCTAACATTTAAAATTACATATTTAAGTGTAAGTGTATATATACTTTATAGTATATAATACTATATAGTATTTTGAAAATATATTTGTGTGTTTACATACACATACACACACAAAATACACATACACACACACAATACACATACACACACACAATACACATGTCTTTAGGAGAGCTCAGGAGAATGCAAGAGAGAATATTGAGACAGGAACAGAAAGAGTGTTTAGGAAGAAGGATTCTGAATGTTTTGTTCTTTTATGAATTAACTAGAAGATCTTGAAGTTTCTAACACAAAGGCAATGTTAAAAAGGCCTTGGATAATTTTTTGTTACCAGACTATTGGAACTGTCCTCATTAAGAGTGTTACACAGGTTGTGTAGACCTCAGATAAAGGTGAGAATCCCTCTTCACAAGTTCATACACAGGTATGTGTTATGCCTGAATAACACTTTCGTGCCTTCTTTTCTGAGCAGCTTTCCCACCTTCAGGATAAAGTCCAAACTCTAGCATTGAGAAACACTTCTATCAACCCCACCTGCTGCTAACTTCCAACAACAGGATGTCTCTCCCACCAATTGAAATGAATCATTTTGTTTATATTTTGCAATAAAACTTTTATAATTGTGCCCTAGAGTTTACTGGAATATAGGCCCAGAGAAGTTAATATGCCTCATTCAAATACTTGCCTTCTTTCTCTTCACTGCGTCCAGCCTTATGGTCATAAGGCTGAGCTTCGGAGAAAGATCAGTGGTCCGTGAAGAGTCAACCAGAGGCTGATGCAGGAACACCAAGTCTGTGACCCACTGTTGCACACACAAGCTCCTTGCTAACCACCAGTTCCTCTTGTAGTTCTTAGAATATATATAACCAGTTATATCTCCTTGAAGAGTTGGCTCAAGGGGGTGTCTTTTTCAATTACAATAATAATAACATATGTAACTAGAACATATTTTAATGCTTTAAAGCTTTAAAAGTACTTTCACAAATAACAGCACATTTGAGCCTCATCTGCATAACCATGGAAGGTAAGCGTCATTTCCCCTTTTATGGATTGACTAATAAAAGCTTGGTGACGTTTGTAAGCAAACAAAGTTGAAACTTTAAAATAAGAGTTGTGATTTCAACTCCCAAATTCTTTCCTCCATATCATTTATACTGTGTGATCTGAAAGCTGATAGAAGTACAGAATTCCCCCTCCCACCCCACCTCTAATTAAATCTTCTTCCCTAACTTGACAATATGATACGCATTTCCACATAGTAATGGCTTTCTAGAGATGTTTGCTTTTAAACCAGATTAATAGGTTATATTACTGAGAAGTCTGAGACAATGGGTATCTGACATATCCACAGGGATTACTGCCTGTTAGTCATTAACATGTAGAGTCATCTAGCAGAGAACAGCTGTCTGTGGCAACAAATAGTGGGATGTGAAATTTTGATAGAGAAAGGAGCCTGGGAACTGTCCCTGAATGGGAAATCAGAACGAGAGGTCTAGACATCAGGGTTCAATACAATAGTGTCAGAGAGGGCTGGGATGATTCATGGGAGCCAAGGGGAAAGGCTGGGAGTGCCCTATGGTCTGAAAACACTAATTGCCTTTGGGCATCATAACAGATTATATGTCAAAGTCCCTTTACACTGGACAACCAGAAAGAATTTGCAAGAAGAGAAGAAAAAATTAACCACAGTCAGTTATCCCTTGGGTAAGTGTAATACTGCCTTTCATTATTTCTCTAGAGTATGTTAACTAGAAGTCCTATATACTTTACCATTATGATGCGCTCTTGGAAACAATGAGGTTGAAACCCATAGTTCAAATGGTAAACTGAGGCAGAGTAGCTCACATGACATGTCAAGTGACTCACAATAGACACTCGATCCAGTGACTAAGGTATATGGTATGCCATGCTGACGGCGTTAGCGCTGTGGCGCATATTTTCCCCTTAAACCATCATTTCAAAATGGAAATAGTTTTGGTATGGCTTGGTCTTTATGACTTTCATGTTTATCATTATGGGGTTTTTCTTTCAACCTTTTATCTTTCTTATAAAGAATATTTTCAATCTGTACCCAATATATAAATACATAATTTACAAGTGAATTACAACTTATAGATAACATTATTTCAGACACCATAAAGCACAATGACCCCTTATGTGCCAAGTGTTAGTCTGAGTCACAACAGTTTATTGTCTTATTACTCAAATTAAACAAAATGGTTGCATTTGTTTTCCTGTAATTCTTTAAAATCAAGGATAGAAAATTAGAAGGCACCATAAATGCTAAGGTCAAAGATCGTCTTCTACAGACCAGAAATGATAGTAAGATGAAAGCTTTTCAGCTACCAAGGCTGAATTAAAATCGTTAAACCTCAAAAAGGGACGTTGGCCAGAAGTTTCCCATAACTATTATTTCAGTTGCATAAAGATTAATTTGCATATTTGATCCTATTGAGGAACCTATTGATAGTTACAACTCTCCATGAAGGTCAATTTGCCTTACTGGCAAGGCTTTTTGTGTATATTATGCCATATATAGATAAGATGGTTGGAGTAGGAGCTCAAAAAATATAGTTGAATGGACAAATGATCTAATGAATGAATGACACAGTGTTTTGTCCCTACATAAGAAGTTAATGCTGTAACATCCAAATTTCAATTACAACGAACTCCCTATACTTTAGATGTATGATAATTTCACTGTTGTAAATATTAACTGACATTAAGTGAACCGGATCAAGATTTCAAAATATGTTTGGCAAGAGGCTATAATGAGTATTTGTATGACATTAGCCCAGGCCTAGACTCAAAAGCTGCTTCCAGCTTCACCACTGCATAACTTTAACCAATTGATTTCACCCCCTCTTTTCTTCAGGGTCAAAAAGGAGACACTAGC
This sequence comes from Camelus dromedarius, assembly GCF_036321535.1. Lineage (NCBI taxonomy): Eukaryota > Metazoa > Chordata > Mammalia > Artiodactyla > Camelidae > Camelus > Camelus dromedarius. The sequence goes on along the minus strand of NC_087439.1, from coordinate 60,973,946 downwards.
ATCTACCTCGAGTGATATTGTAAAGATCATATGAGATGTAATATGGAAAAGATTTACCATAGTCTTGGGCACAGTGAATATTAATTCCTTATACATAATTCTTTTTTTTTTTTAATGGGATTTACAATGAGGTCTCGCCTAAATTAGTTTTTATATGTAGCAATTATGTTGCCTTCTTTTTAACATTACATACTCAAGGAGACATTTCTCCCTTCTGTAAGTTTCTCTCTTCTATAACTATTCATTCTGTAGACATTTTAGCACTTTCTGTGTGTGAACAACTGTGCTGGCACTAGAGTCACTGCCTCAGGGAGGGGAAAGAAAAGTGGGGAGGAAAGTCAGAAATGTTCAACAAAGTATCAATCTGCTTCCACAAGGAAATTAAGCACATATGCACTTGGAGAATCAAGAAATAATTGACAGACTCCAAATGTAAATGGAAAAGACCACTATATAATTTTAGTAAAAAACATAACATAAAAGGTAATGATGGTGGCAGAAGAATCAGGACCCCTGGACTTAAGACAGGACAACTGATGGCAAAACGGGGAGGGAGTAAGAAATGGGAAATATTTAAGCCCTGAAAGGAGAGTATTTGCTCAGCTAACCAACCCTCTCGGCCAGAATCCATTGCTGTCAGCAGTGCTTATAGCACACCATCTTCAGGATGGGGCTGGCAAAAACCATTGTGACTGACCAAAGGATCCAAGGGTTAAAATTAATATTATACAGACTACACTTTATTTTAAAACACATCAGAATACAGTAGGTTAATTGTGTTCATTAATTTTAATCTAGCAACTGTTAACTTTTGAAGTTAATTCAAATTTAAACAACTTTGAAGTTCCCAAATCAGGAATACCCAGTCCTGAAATAGTTAAATCTAAATGAGAAACTCTAGGAGAACCTGAGCCAGGGTGGTATTTTGCAAAGCAAATGCTTCTCCTGCCTTTCCTCCAGTCAGCCCTGGAATGTGTTAGGTAGTATGGTGGGTGTCAGAAGTAAATTTTCATCAATGAAATGAATACTGTTCATGTTAATGTGGCTTGGCTAGAACTATTGTAAATGCACCTCCATCTTCACAAAAACAGGGTATAAGAATCAGTGGACTCGGGATCCTAATACCCTCCAGGGGGCATGTGTAGCTTAGCAGTTAGTTCCATTCAACTCTGCTCAAGCATTAACCAGGTGATCCTGGGGCTAACGCTACCTTTCCAGCAAGATTCTTGTTAAGAGTGACTGAAAGGACAAGATCTGGGACTTCACTGAGCTTCATGAACAGGTTCGTGTGACCTCTTTTGTGGACACTTGCTAATAAATGTTTTTATGGATGGCAAGCCACGAGACTTGTTTTCATTATATGGACACGAACTGCAGGCAAGGTTGTGGGGGAGGAAACCCACAGAGCTCATTTATCTCAAGTTATCAGACAATCATTAATACTGTCTACCAGGAGAAACCTAACAATCATAAATGGCCAAGTTGGCTTAGAATATTCTTAATAGATTGGAAAGCACAGAGATGCAAATATTTATTCAAATGATTTACTGCAAATCCAGATCCTTAGCTTCCATTTAGATCACAAATGTATTTTTTTGTGTGTGTTTGCCACTGGGCTGAGTATTTGGAGCAAATATAGATATGGAAAATAAAATTCTTACTCTAAATGGTCATACAAGCTTTATGTGTGTGTGCTCACACAAGTGCATATGTGTGTGTATTGTGTGTTGAGTGGTTCAGGAAGATAAAAGAAAAGAGACAAATATGTGTCTGAACAATTACAATTGGAACAATTTTTACTATGACGATAGGGTCACGCACTGGGTATGCTATTAAAGTATGACATGTGGACTCCTAATACCATCTGGGGGCAGAAGGTAATGTGGACAGGCAGGGGTTAGCTAGAGAAGTGGTGCCTGTCATGAGTTTTGAAGGACAAGTTGGAACTAGCTGAGAGAATGACAGGGAAGGGAGAAAATAATATATGCAAAGGCATAAATGTAAGAAAGCCCTTGAGGAGTCTGAAGTACAATAAAACCCCATGATAATGCAATAACTTGAATTCAGATGTAAAGCAATTGGCTCACCAGGTCATTTCATTACCCCTGCAAAATAGGCTCCTGCATTTTACATGACTGAATGTTCTGGCCCCACTTGTGATGCTACGGTAGCATTTCTTTTAGTTCACTGCAAGTGGCTAGAGTGTACAGAAAGTGGCTGAGTGATGGGGAGACGGTCATGGCCAGAGATGGCGCTGAAGAGTTACTTTAGGGCATGCTCCTAAAAGGACGTAGGTGCCATGTGATAGTCTGGATATTAACCTGAAAGTAATGTTGAGTCAGAAGGATATTAAGTATGGAAGTGGTATGTATTAGATACATGTTTAGAAAAATAATTGGCATCAGTATAAGTGACAGAGTGAAGGGGCTAGGTCAGGGGGATGGAAACCAGATTAAAATTATCATAGTTAGAGCAGAGGAACAGGATGAAGATCTAAACTAAGGTAGTGACAGTGGAAATGGAGACAGAAGAGAGTTTCTAGAGACATTTGGAAGGAAGAATTGACAGGACCTGGTAACTAAGGGATGTGAGAGTACAGGGGGGAAATGGCTACCACTGGACTGCTTTGGATGGCATGGAGGATAGTAGATTCATTCCCCATATGGCCAGTTTGAAAGAAAGGGACGGTAAGGGGTCTAGTAATCAATTAGTTGAATACTTATAACAAACCCACATTTCTTAATTATCTTTCTTTAGGTATTGCAATTGGGTTAGTCTAACATGATGAAAACCATTAGATTTTAATAGCCAGAACTGAGCTGGATTAGATTCATTTATCATGAGTTGACTGGGAGATTTGGAAATGAAGCCATCTGAGGCTTAGTTTGGAGTTATTTGTGATCAGACCAAACTAGAATTTTAATAAATGGGAGGAGGAAAAATTTATTTCATTAAGTAAAAGGCAATGAGAATGAAGACAAGTGTTCTTGGAAAAAAGCCTGTTAACTCCTAGTTATGATCATACATTTGTCATTAGTAAGGCTGAATGATATTGGTGATGTGAAATCCTTATCAAGTGACTCCTCAAATGAGCAAACAGGGATTTGGTTCTTTTGGAGAAACTTCAATGATGCATTGATTTAGTTTGATTTCATAAAGCATTAATATACCAATCTATCCAATAAATATTTATTGAACATCTGCTAAGAGCCATGCATATTGAAAGAGTTGGCAGAGTCTGGAAAAATTTAAAAAGTAAAGGATCAAATCTTGGTCAGAACATTTAAAGAAGGTTTCATACTTCAGACCTCAATAGTATAAACAAGGAATCCAGAGGTGTAATAGGAATAACTAAAGTGTATTAACACCTACTCTGGTTTGACTGTTTTTAGCTATGGTTCAAGTTGGCTTTTTTCCAAGGCTTACTTATGCTCAAATAGGTTTCTTATTAATTATATAATCTTTTCTTATCATTTTATGATATTCATGTTCCTTCTTCTAAGAATGGGAAAAGAGCATGTCAAAAGGAAAAGAGTGACTGTTACTACTCTAAAACCATTAGGAACCCCTATAGTCAAGAAAATCAAAACAAATACTAGCACAGATACAATAGTAAAACAAAGACTCTGTGATACAAATTAGTGTGCAGTCCAGAAAGCCTCCGAATATTTCTGTTCTCAGAAAACATTTTCTCATCAATTTACCTCTCCTGTGTGATTGTTGTCTAGGGCCTACCAGAATTCTTTCAAATGTTGGTTCTATTAAAATGTACTTTGGCTTCACAACTATAAACAGTTGATGTAGCATCTTTACTGCCTTCAGTTTTAAAGTACAGACTCACAAAGAGAAACAAGTTCCATTAACAGTGGTTGTTGCTAAAGATTACAGAACTAATTTAGCATTACAAGGATTTTGATCCAGTGTGTTCCTTTTGGCAGTTTCACATACATGATCCAGTATATAAGTATAGAAACCAAAGAACAATATATATCCTTCCTCAAATCCTAGGATAATTTAGAAAGGCAGAACTAAGATAAGAACAATTGATTTCTTTTTTTTTCCCCTCAAACACCAGATCAGTGATTCTTAAAGTATGGATTATAATAAACAAATAGTGTCCTTTGGGTAGTAAACAACTAATATATTCACAACTATCTCCCTGGACCTTAATTTTTTTTCTAGCAGCAACATGATATGTATAACAAATACATCACAAAACTTGAGTTCAAGTCAGAAGCTCTTCCACTTACTAGCTGTTTAATCTTGGGCAAGTCATCTAACCATAATAATCTTTTAAAGCACTTACTATGTACTTCTATAGACTATGACATCTTTCTCTGTGATATCACAAATTATCTTACTATATGCTATCTTATCATATATGTTATCTTAACTCCCCCTAAAATGCTATGAGGTAGACACTTTGATTATCCACATTTTACAGATGAAGAAATAGGCTAAGAGAAGTTAAGTGACTTCTCAAGGTCAAACTGAGACTTGAATTGAGCACCCTGAACAAAGGCCCATGGATTTGGTCATTAGGTTCTATTTGCCTCTCTGAGAGTTTTGATTTTCTCACCTGTAAACTGGGAATCACAATAATGAATCTCTCAGGATTTTTACAAGAATTAAAAGGCAGCATTACTAAAAAGGAACATTGTTACAGTTGTTGTTCTGTTCTCTCAGATTCCCAGATTAAAAGCCAGGAGAGTGCTTTTATTTCAAGTATTACTTTGTCCCCCAAATCTAATCTCTACCATATCCTACTGACCATCTCCTCCCAGTATTTTTAAGATTTTATTCATTCTTCTCCATTTCTGTTTCTCCAACTGTGTTAGTGAGAGTGCTTATCACTTTTTGTAACTTCGGTAACTGTGCAATTCTTTTTCTTGCTCCAGTCTTCTCACACTGATTAATATACACAAAGCACCATATTCCTACTATCGTGTGTTGCTGTTTATTGCTGATCAGCTAAAGACATCCCAATATAGTCATCCTGGTCTTTGAAATTCTTGGTCCCTTGCTCTTATACCAAGTATTCAAACTCGTTTCTCAGTAGAATCTAATGGAGCTAGGAGGGGTATATATCTATTTAGTGTCTATTATGTGTGAGGCGCTGTTGTTACTTGGTGGATAAGACAGGCTTAGGCATGGGCCTCAGGAAAGGGAGACCAGGACCCAAATACCAAATAAAAACATATATAGTACACTACAATGATAGAGGAAGGTGGTACGGGGGTAAAATCTAACCTAGTATAGAGGTTCAGGGACGTTTCCTTGAGGCAAAATAAGACCATTCACTTTACATCCCCAGCACCATGAACTTAGTTCATTCTCTTCTTTCTTTTGAAAAATTTCCCATTCTTCTCCATGCAAATCCAACTATCCTATTAGTCTTCTTCAGGATGCAACTTAAGTCCTACTTACAGTATTAAGCTTTGCTAACTTCTCTAGCCTGCAAAAGACTATTTTTTTAAACAAATTTTAATGCACCTGTGGTTCTTCATTCCTGCTATCAAAGTTGATAATGCAATAGATTATGGATTTTAGGGTCAGGTATGGTATATCTTGCCCCCACAACTTGATGATTGATGTTTTCATCTAAAACTCCTGTGTTCTCCTTTAGATTCCACATGGCACTATAGTAAGTGAAGATTTGTTTAATGAATAGCTGAGTGTTGAGGAGTTGTGCACAGCTAGATGTTTAGAAATCTACGTAACAAAAGTGGCATCAGAACCATGACTCTAATACCTTATGCAACCGTCCTAATGTTTGAGATTAACCTAATCCTACTCTTGTTCATTTGCTTTAGGTTTTATTTGAGCTTAAACTTGATACTTTTTGTATTAACATTGCAGAAAAACTGACTGCTTATTGTTCTGGAGGTTTGGCTACATTACCTAATGTTAACACAGAATTCATAATAACCCAAAAACTGAACCCACCTATGAGATTCACTAGTCCCTATCATTTACCCTCCAGATTATATATTTAATGCTAAATTCGCACATAAAACTAAAGATAAATCAACAAAATAAAGACCTTAAATTTCAAGCATGCTGCTGAAAGGAATGTAATCTATAACAAAGTTGTGTTGAGTTTTTTTTTTTTTTCCTTCTGTTTTTCGGAGCTCTGCTTAGCATGCAGTCTTAAAAACAGCTAATTAAAGCTAACAGGATTCAGTGAAGATGGGTGAAGTTTTCAATTCAGATTAGGTTTCAATTTTGGTACAAAATTTTGCCAAAGTAAATAGTGTTACAGTGTATAGAGAGGTGCATGAGAGCTTAGGTATGCTCTGCTGTACTTAAAATTCATTTGTTTCCCTTTGTGGGTTAAATATCAAAGCATAATGCTATTCATATGAGAGGAATTCCAGCTGAACCACATTTATTTGTCCCCCTCTAATCCAGTCCCACTCTTTAAAAGACTATGCAATGGCACAATGATATAAAATTCATTCTACATAGAATCCTGTGTATGGCCATCAGATCATAAGCTTCTCAAATCACAGGAGCCTTAAATCATCTATACTTTTGTATCTAACTTCTGCACTTTCAACACAGTGTCCATTCAATGACTATGATAAAATAATAGCTGCATAAGAAGCAAGCATTCTGGCCTGTATTCCTCAGTTTTCTATTGACTTGTAAGAAAATCTGAACAGATTTCTTCATATCTCAAGTTTTAATGTATTGTTGCACTGAATTTGCTCATTTGTTCATTTGTTCAACAAATATTTGTTGGGTGATTGCTAAATGCCAGGCAATATTCTAGAAGTGGTTCTGTTAGCTATGCCAACAGCAAGGTGAGTGTTTCTAGTAGAGATGAATGATTCTGTTTGACAGACAGCATGGGGAGTAGAAAGAGAATCTGGGTAGTAAGACCAAATTAAGTGTTGGTTTCAACACTTAGTGAAACCTATCACTAAAACCTCCATAAATAAGTATCTTCATCTACAAAATAGTAATAGTTCAAAAAATATATAATGATGTTTCCACATGCAGGCACTGTGCTAGGTGGACAGGAATACAGTATGGCCTGGAGCAGATAAGGACTCTGCCACAATGGGGCTGAATATTTCAAGCATGTTTAATGCACACGATTACTGTACCACTGGCTCTCGTTAGTCCATGTAATGGCTTTAAAATGTGTCCACAGAATCTTTGACACACTTTCCTACAAAAGGTGGAGCCTAATTCCCTTGCCCTTGAATATGCGTCAGGCTTAGTGACTTGGTCTAATGAATAGAACATGGTAGAAATAATGCTCTGAGGCTTCCAATGGTAGGTCATAAAAAGGATAGCCTCACCTGACTGCTTCTTGGATTGCTTGGTCTAGGAAAGCAGCTTCCATGTCATGAGGACAGTGAAACAACCTATAGAAAGAATCTGAGGCTCCTCACCAACGGTTGGTACCAACTCATTAGCAATCCATGTAAGCAATCCATCTTGAAAATAGACTTTCCAGTCCTAGTCAAGGTGTCATATGAAGGCAACTCTAACCAAAATCTTGACTGCAGTCTCATGACAGACTCTGTCAAAACTACACAGTTAAGCACTACCAAATTCTGAAACAGGAACTGGAAGATAATGAATGTTTACTGTTGTTGCCATTAAGTTTTGGGAGGCAATTTATTATTGAGCAATAGATAATTAATATAGCCTGTGATAGAAACGTCTGGATAAAGGTAAACAATTATGGCAGAAAATCTTTCAAGCTTCCCTCCGTTTACCTCCCATGATGGAAAAAGAAAAATAATTCCTCACAATGCTTCTGCTATTATAAGAGAAAATACAAACTCTTGGGTCTAGGATTAAAAACCCTATGTGATCAAACTCCACACAACTTGATCTCCTCTACTCTTTAGCACATTCTCCTCTGGCCAAACCAGTCTACCTATCCTCAGCCAGCTTTTAATCATGACCTTTCTCCCTCTTGAAGGGCACATATCTTCTCATTGTGTATTCATCATATTCATTTTCTCAAACATTAGTTTGCATAAGAGCCCAAAGAATTCTTTAGTCTGGTCCTCAACACCGCCCAACTCACCATCATCAGCACCTCATCACCTCATGATCTCATCATCACCACCTTCCCCACCACTATCACCAGATGCCAATTCAGAAATCCTAGAGTAAAATCCTGGAAGCTGCATCTTTCAACAGGTGTACTTAGATGGTTTTGATTAAGGTAGTGTGATTATGTGTATCTATTTTTAAATCACGAAGATAGAGAAAAATTAAACAGAGGACACTGTTAATATTGTGATTCCTGTATTATTTTCTCTTTAGTTGGCTGTAATTCCATGCCCCAGATTTGCCCTAAATTGTGTTAATCTCATTTTAATCTCAATATGAAATTAAAGTGTTATAGCTAGTCATGCATGGAAAACCTTCATATTATAAAGAGTAATTATTTTTTAAAGAAATCTGGATTTGAAATTCTGGAAAGAAAGTGAGGAGTTGAAGGAGGAGGTTTTAAAATAATTCTGGGGAAATCACCAGCTGTAACAGAGAAGTCTGCAGACATTTTAGCCCCCTAAGATTTCCAGGGCAGTCAAGAGATCATGAAAATGAAAACTAAAATGGGAGTCTTAAAACCAGAACTGTGTGCCCAATCCAATCACCAGCTCCTACCAAACCATCTTTCATTCTGCTGCAGGAGCTCTTTCTAAAATGTAATCTGATCCCAATGGTCACATTTTGGTTGCATGTATATGTGTATTTTGCTATGTGCCTAGAAAAAAGTCTGAGAAAATGTACACTGAAATGTTAAAAATGGTTATCTTTATAAGGCAAGATTATGTGGGACTTCTGCTTTTTGTAATATGAATACTTGTATTACATTATTTAATTTTTAAGTAATGAGGCTGTATTTCTATGATGAGAAAAAGATACAAATATTTTAAGACAAAATTAATTTACTAAAAAGTTCCAATGGCTTCTTATCCTTTTCAAAATAAAGTCCAATACTTTTGGTATTGACCAAATGGCCTCATCTCCTAACACTTACAATAAACATTCTCCTTTTTCAGACAAAGCAGACTACAAATTCTTGGCACATCTAACTCTTTCATGTCCTGTGTCCTCACTCATGTTGCTCCCTCTCTGTTACGATTACAAAGACACTAGTTGTCCAGCTAACAAATGCCAACTCATTCTTCAAGGATCATGCTAAGACATAGGACTTCCTTGTGAAGCCATACCTGGTATCTCAGGCAGTGCTATAGGAGCCACATTGGAGCCCAAGACAAAAGAAAAAGCAGTAATACTGATCATGACTTTATTTAAAATTTTTGTATTTTGTATATAGAATTTTAAAATTAATTTTGATATTTTAGAACATTGTATCAAAATATGACTGGTCTTGATTACTGAGTTTTTTGTTAACCCCTCAAGTTTTGCATTACATTTGCCTCCCTGTAGCCCCAGGCCTCATTCCAGTTGTCCTCATTGAAGTTGTCTGGATTCCATCTTCTCTGCTGCTCCTGCTCTTGGGCCTACCTCCACTGTGGAATTAATCACGTTGTATATTTATTTATTATAGTTTGTGATGTATTTTTTACTCTGGTATAGACTTGATTGCTCTGAACACTTACGACTTTCGTGATCAGCACAGACATAACAGATTTCCTTTAAATATGTGACAATGGCAAGAATAAATGCGAAACTTCAAGTCTCTTAAATTTTCTGAGCCTCAGTTTCCTCATTTATCAATAATGATGAGATACTAGATAATCTCGATGATACTCAATGATTGATGTTATACTCTATACATATGTATCATTATATTATAAATAATATAAAAATAATCCCCAACAGAAATGTAGATCTTATTATGTGCCTGGCAGTTTTCAAAGTATTTAACAAATACTAATTCACTTAACTCTCACAACAACTCTATGAGGAAGGCACTACTATTAGTAGCTTCAACATACAGACATGGAAAATGAGGCTTCAAGCATCCAACAGATTTATCCAAGGCTTGTGTTTGAATCCAGACAGCTTGGATCTCTAGTCTGTCCTCTAAGGCCCTACATTTCTTCTCACAATAATGATTTTATATATAAACATAGGTGTGTAAATATATAACCAAAACAAGAATTTTATTTTTTTAATGTGAAAATATTATAGGTCCACAATGAAGTTTTAACTGACCTGAGACCAGTGAATATTGTATGCTGTGGCATTTCTTCCATGAGAGCTACTTCACTCTAAAAATACATTGGTTCATTTATCAAAGCAAAGGACATGATATGACCTAATCAAAAAGAATGAGAAAACTTGAGTAGCGAGAGTAGCATAAAATGACTAAGGTTTAGTAAGCCAGGTTTTCTGGACGATGCTTAGAAGACGAGTTTAATAAAACAGTCTTTCAGGAAAACACACAGCCTGTGAGCCTGTGTTGGGACTCTATGTTGTCTGACAAGTAAAAAGGAACTGGCTGTTAAGTTAGGCTCTTAGCTTCAAGGGTTTATTAGAAACATCAACTGATAGTGGTGACCTCAGCAAATGACATTACTATATTTGGGAGAATTTTATGAGTAATCATTTATTTATTCGTATTTATCATATAGGTTTGGATATTAGAAGTCCCTATCTGACAGTAACAGGAGCGCCTCTGCTCTTTATAAAGGGGAGAAAAGAGAAAAGGGGTGAAAAAGAGAAGACATGGCTCCCAGAGCTAATTGCAGTGGGGCAGTCACCTCTGGGAAGCTTGTAAGTAAGTTATCAAAAGTAGGGATGATGCAAAATGAGCAGGAAAAAAACAAAGCCTCCACTGTGCAATTAACAACTGCTCTGTACTCTTTATTCTTCTACTTGTTAAATTAAGTTTTTTTGTACTTCAAGGTATTTCCAGTTCTCTGATGCAACTCTGTGTACTAAGCCTAAGAGGCCATCAGTTGAGAAACCCTTTGTCATGTTATCTGGCATGAGGGTGTGCCCATCTGCACTGTGTGAAAGAATGGCAGAATTTCAAGTCAGGAGCTGTGGAAGGTGGGCAAACACCAGCAGGAGCCATGAGTGTGGCGGGGCCATTTTCACATCCCCTTTTTCCTGCTCTTTCCTATCTTCTGTGCAAAATGCTGGAGGAAGCAAGGTCACAATCTAAGCTCAGTCTCAGTTTCTATGAGTTTCACAGAATTTATCTGTGTTACCATCTAAAGGGTCAGTAATGTTTCCCCAAAAAGTTAACTACTGATTTACTGATGGAAGAAGTAAATGATGGGGCTCTGGCTTTGAAATTCAAAAGCTGTTCCAACATCTTCTGGAGCTTAAATAAGAAGTGGACTGTAAATCCCACCCACACAAAAATCTTTCATACGCATTCACAAGAATTCATTAACTTGTGAGGAAAATTCTCGGGTGGATGTACCTGGGGAGGAGTGAGGGTGCTTTATGTCCATTTTCTTTCCCCAGTATACCATTACAGACATTGTTAATAGCAGTCAGATGTACCTGGATTGAAGAAAGTAAAAATCAATCCCCAAATGAGCTAACCTTTTGTCCTTTGCCCATCTTAGACTCACACTGAATTTTTTTATTATTCATATCTGGATGAATTTTGTAAACCCATCATCTGTATCAATTTTTCAAACCGTATCAAATTCTGATCAATATACTGCACTCTAATTTTGTTCCATGTTAGGAATTATGCTGCGTCTGACAAGAGTGTGATGTTATGATGTGATTTTTGCTGTTAATGTACTATCTGTACAATGAGTGAGTCAAGATAAAGCAAAGATCACTATTAGCCAAGATGTCCACAAGAAAGATATACAGGAGAAATAATTGGAGTCTGAATGATCAGGAAGGCAAAAGGGTAAGCCTTAGATGTGAGCTTCTAATAGACACTGAGGAGGCAACATGTGCATCCAAGTGGGGATGAGCAGGATGTGTGGAAGACTCTCAGACACTGTTTGTCTAGGCACAAGCATCATAGCGCAGAACAGAAAGAACAGAAAGTTGGATGAATCCTAATTATGAAGGTCTTGAAAGTGAGGCAAAGAGAAGTTGACAGACACAAAGAGTATTTTAGGGGATTTTCTGATGATGAAATACGGGAAGAATTATAGGCAGGGCTTCCAGAGACCATAAACAGAACAAAACAAAACAAAATAAAAAACTTTCTGAAGAAATCCAGGTATGAAACAATGACATACTGAACCAAACTGTGGCAGGAAGGTTGGAAAAAGAAGGGCTAACTCCAGGACGCATTTCACAAAATGGACTCTGATTTGAAGGATAATGGTTTGGGGAGGTGAAGGAAAGGGAGGAGTCAAAGATGACTCATGCTTCTAACCTGAGAGACTGCCTCGTGTTGCTGGCACACCTGAGAATGGAGAAACTGGATGGGGCAATCCCCAGCAGAAGACGAATGATGATGAATTCTGAGCTTCCCAGAACAAAGCGTACATTAATTTTAGCCAATCGACATTGAAAAGTATATTATTTACTTTGGGTCCCTATTAAGGGACTATTAAGATTAAACTATTAAACTATTAAGATTAAATCATGAGTATGCTGGAGAGCACGGTATACTCCGGGATTCTGTTCTCATGCACTTGTCTTCACTTCCATAAAAACACTGCACAAAAAATTAGCCACAAGAGCAGGGCCAGAAGAAAACCTCACTCCTCTGATTTTCACAACCCTCACCAGTAAGAGGCCTTATAGGCTCTATCAACATAAAATAGCACAATAGTTTCCTTTTAACAATTCAGGTACCATAGGTATAACAACATGCATGGATCCCACAAGCCACCAGTTAATCAATAATTTTGATCTTTCTTCTCACATTTTCCCCTAGAGCTGCTGACAAAAAAAACAAAAAACAAAAAACAACTGAGTTCCTTTTACAAGCACATTGGATGTCTGAGAGCACTAACAGGTGGTATAAGGAAGAAAATGGGGAGGCTGTAAACTCAAATGAGTCAGACCTTTGGAGTGCCATCATTGGCACTCATGATCTGGAAAAACCTACTGTATGGGGGTAGGGCGTGTGGAGAAACTGTGGTTAAAATCCAGGCCTGGGCACAAAATAACCATATGAACATTGATAAATTACTTAACATTTCTATGCCTGAGTTGTATTATCTTTAAAATAGGAAGATCATATTACATAGTTCAAAGAGATGATGTAAGCATTACCTTAGGAAACATATGTAAAGTACTTAGTTCAGTGCTTGCCAAAGTCTTCAATAAATGTTCACTCCTATTAATATTTTTATTGCATCCATGAAGACAAAAAGCATGCTTTGGAGGTCAAAAGACGTGCTAGGAATGCTAACTTTGCATTCACCAAAGCTCCTGAGTCACATCTGGATGGGTGGTATTCTGTATAACCTTGTGATAAGACAAATGTGGAGATCATTCAGTTAGCAGTTAACCCTTTCAGACACAGGATGGGCTAAATCTCTTATCTTCTGAGGGATCAGGGGTATTAGAAAGTGACAGCCTAGAGATTGTTGGGGTTTAATTCAGTGTATTATCATATTTGTACAATAAAATTTCCATTATTCTTTTAGTGACATTTTTGCACACTTGAAAAATACTGTTTTTCATTAGCTTCATAAAAATGTGACTCCTTGTTTAGCAAGACTGCATTTTTTGGAGGCCACTTGTCTCGTTATGGCAGCGTCTTACTGTCCTTGAAAAGTAGTGGGTTCCTCAGCGATGGGAACTGCTTGCCTGCACTTTCATGAGGATGTATGTGTTAAAAGAAAACAAAAGTAACTCACTGTACATTATAGCTTGACTTAGTCTAAACGCGATTTGGGCGTTTGGTTTGGTTTAGTTTGCTTTTGCTACTAAGCATGCTATTTTGACTTTAAAGTTTGCCTCGCAACAAGCCACTGCACGTAGGGATTATGAGAAGTTGGAACTACTTCAAACTCAGCGCCTCAGCCCATTTCTTCTCCGTGTGAATAAGAAGCATCTGGGTCTGCCTGCCAGCCTTTGGGAAACTTTCTTTACCTGGGACTTGTTATTTGCAGGAACAAGTTACCTAAACTATTGGTGGAAACACAAAAGGGAGTAAGTGAAGGCAGACGGTGCCAAAAGTAAGCATTTTGCCCTGGACCAGCGCTCACCATGGCAGGGACCGCAGCAGCTTCCTTACTTCCCCAAAATCCAGACCTCTCCAGATGCCCATCAGTCAGAAAGCCTATGAAAGAATCCTTTGAGTGGCTGATTATGTTTGTTCTGAATGGTTTATTAGTCCTACATACCTGCCTGGCTAATCTGGGAGCAGAATATGCCCACAGGATGACAACTCCCATTTTCACCATCGCTGAGTTTCAGCTGGGGTGTAGTCTGGAGTTTCATTTTCATTTCTCTATTGCCCAACTAGTACTGAAGAAGCCACTGTAGCCTGAAAAGGATTTTTACTCTGTGAAGCAGGATCCAATTTCTAGGATACCAGAACCACAATGATTCATGCAGAATTTGTCAAACAGAGGCAGCATTCTACATTCAAAACTAATATTTAGTATAATTCTGATACATACATCAGAATCCTCATATTTTTGATTTCATGATAGAGACAGAGAAGGTGCTTATATTCTTAATTTCTAATTTTTAGTCTGCTTTCTGCAAAGCCTAAATAATAAAACATGAAAAGTTAGTACTGACTCCTAGGTGTAAGAATGTCAGTCCAGGAGCATAAAACCAGATTTAGGAGCCAAAATGTCTGGGTTCATATTCTGACACCACCACTTACTAACTGTGCAATCTTGGACAAGTTACTTAATCTCTCTCTGTGCCTTGGTTTTCTCGACTGTGAAATGAATAATACAGCCATTATATATATATATATATATGAGATCAAGAAATATTTATCATTATTATTATTAGCTCATTTTAATCTTTTGTTATAATAGATATGAGAAATAAAGAGAAACAACAATAAAAAAGAATTAAAAAACCTAAATCTAAACTGTCATTTTGAAGTTATTCCCTCTCTACCACAAAAGAGAAAAAAAAAATAGCTGCATTGATACTAGTTTTAGATTCTCTACATTACATCTCCAATTATAAAATCACATTTTAACTTCTGTTGATTATGAGTTGAAATCTTGGACATAATTTATATTTGGGTCTGTGCATAAGAGGGTAAGATACAACACAAATCTCACAGACTAAGAATAAGCAAAGGTAGCTTTCAATACCTTTCTCTGTTATCCCACATTATTGAATTTTGGCAAATTAAAATCTCCTTGAGTCCCAGCATTCTCATGTGTAAAGTGAGAGAGTCTCCTTTACTTCTAATAACAAACCAATAAACTATTTTTCAGACAGAGTCTTATAGGGTCTGAGAGATAGCAAAAATACTTTTAGTGTTTGAACTTTTCTTAATTTTGTTCCCTCCTACCCATAAACATAAAGATAATTGCCTCAAAGCTAAATTTATTAGAGTATAATAATAGGTTCATAGTAAAAAATGGTTATTCATTTCCTTTTGGATATTGTGTTTTTGCAGAGGCTTTTAGATTAGGTCTGTGAGGCTTGTGTCACATGGTCTTTCCACATTTTGCTTAGTAATTTACTGGGATTGTAAGAGCACTCCATGATTTTCCCCATGAATCTCTAAATCCTATCAGGTGGAGCCAATTTAAGACTATTCACTCGCACAACTTATATTGCTCTCTTGGAAGTTTTAGAAAAGGAAGTTTATATAACTGAAAAAATCCTTAAGAACAAAGAAATTGGTGGAAATAAGTTGTTGAAAGGAGCTAATAAACTCCTTTTATCACTATTGCTAGCAAATTGATAATTAGCATCTTTAGCCAGAATACTTCAAAGGGTATTTGAATTTTTGTGCTGAATGCATTATTTCTGAAGTCCATGTTACTTAAGATATACAAGAACACATAAATTTGAACAGTATACAGTGGAACTAATCTGTTATAAAGAACAAATAATACACATAAAATGAAGAGAACAAATTATGCTGTTTTTATAAACAACCTAACCAAATCTTATCAACAACTTTACATAATAACTTGTACAAAAGTCCTTTAGAAATGATAAGGTGTTATTCAAATGTAAGGGATTATTTACTCTAGCACCAAGGATTTAAATGCTTCACAATAATTTAACTGATGTTTTCTTTTGAATTATCATATTGTGTATGATTCAAGTAGATTCCACCATGGCTCTCATTTTACTTCTTAGGACTAGGTGACTGAAAAGCACTGCGCTTATTTTAAAAAGCCACCAGTTCATTATTTTCTTTACAAATAAGTCAGCATAGTATTCTTTTATATAGTGAATTACCATAATTCATCTGAAACACAATTTGATTTTTCAGAAATCTGATTTTCAAGATTTTTAGGAGACGGTGGCTTTGTGAAACCAGAAACATCTGACCTGACTTTACTTCTCTAGTAAGAAAACTGACTCCAAAGTTTAAAAACAAAAGCAAAACAACATTGGTCAAATCTTTGGGGTTAAAAAGTTCATCCTGCACAATTCTGAAGACTTCTGAGTCTCTTCTGCATTTCCATTCTAAATCCAAAAGGAATCATGAACTGAGTTGGACACTGTCCCCATTTTTCAACTTGGTAATGACTAAGTGTAACTGAAACAGCACTAACTGGAAAACAATCTTCTTTTAAACTAAATGTGTTGATACATTTGCACCATTCAAATATTAGTCCTGCAGAGAGATGAGATTTTTGTGGTACTCTGGATTTCATTAGTTCAGTTGATCAAATTCCAGGCTATGGCTTCTGC
This sequence comes from Camelus dromedarius, assembly GCF_036321535.1. Taxonomy (NCBI): domain Eukaryota; kingdom Metazoa; phylum Chordata; class Mammalia; order Artiodactyla; family Camelidae; genus Camelus; species Camelus dromedarius. The sequence continues at coordinate 60,957,209 of NC_087439.1, read as the reverse complement.
TATGACACAAAGTAAAAGGAGGATCTAGCTTGAGATGGCTGCTTGTTTGTGTTATACACACCCTGGTGAGATTTACGAGATTAATAAATGACTCAAAATTTTACAGTTAAAGATTAAAACATATTCTGGCTCCTACATACTTTAAATTTTTCTAGATAAATCTTATAGGCCCAATTTCTTACTAATTCAAAAGACTGGGGAAAAACCATACTAAGTGTTTACACAAATACTTCCAAGTGGAAAAACTACCCTCAAAAGTAAATTTTAGAATAAAACACTAAAATGGTAGCCAAATAAATTTTAACCAGCATCCAAAAGTTAGGGAAACAAATAAATTTCATTTACTTACAAGTTGGTTTTGCTCTTGGAGGAAATTTGGTCCGAGTAATAGCCAAAATTATGAAAATAATAACTGGCCATAAAATCAAGACAAGTGTCCAAAGCTGCAAAGTAATGATAGAAAAAATGTTAATTATATTGCTGAACCCAAAACTTGACAAGAAGTACATTATACTATAAAATTCTAACACAAGCCAGATATTTGCCTGTAAATATTATTAATAAGAAAGGAATGTGAGGTTTTTAAAATGCAAGAGAACTTGAAATAAATACAAGAAGGATTTTTCCAGGTTTAAAACCTTAAAGTGACCTTCTGAAGCCCCCTTTCTAGTCACCTTTCATGACTTCTCCAAGAGTGATGATCTTAAAAATGCAACAAAAGATCAGGAACTTCCTACTTGAAAATCCTTTAAAGTTTCCCACTTGTTTGTTGGATAACGCTCAACATGCTAAACAGGGCATACGAAACCCAACATAATTTCAACCTGGACATATCTTATCACTTCCAGTGTCATCATTCTATGCTCAGGCATGAAGCTTAGTGTGTGACATTGGATAATGGCTCAATAAACATCGGTGAACAAATGAATGAACGAATGGTTGAATCAACAAGTAAATGAGTAAACAGGAATGTAAGGTTCTATGCAACCCCTTCCAAACCACTATAAATAGTGCTTTGTGTCTGTTTCTATCATAGAACTTATACTTTTATCATCAATAATTTTTTTACCTGGCTCACGAAATAAACTGGCAATTCTTTTCTGGCAAGAACAGTATCTAATTCATCCTTGAATTTCCACTGGTACAAAACAGATGTTCGACATATATTGCGTTGGAATTTCTACTAGAGAATTTCACTGTGAGACACTTCAGGAGCAGCTTTCCTCTCCATATAAACATGAGTCAGTTCATAAGACACTAACTGCTTAATATTTTACACACCTATAAAATTGGTTCCAGAGCAGTGAAAAACATGTATTCACAAGAACATTAACTGTGATATTCAAACAGTTATAGTACTCAAGCCAAACCATACAGAACAAACTTTGCTTATACCTAAAGTTAAACTTGAACGATGTTTCTGTCTGCTTATGCAGTCAGACTTGTTCTTATTCCTCCCCCATTTTTCAGAGACAATTTGCTTCTGCCAAATCTCAAGCTACTGCCTGGGGCTCTTCAATTCTCCAAAACAATCTAGACCCTTTCAAATGTTGATCCTTAAGTAACTCTTAGCCCAAATTTTCCATGAAAATCTCTAAATGTCTCTATCAGCATTGACCTTCTTGCTGGCAGCAATCTGTCATGAAATTCTTAGACTTTGAGTCTAAAGACAATTTTTTTAAAATGGAGGTAGTTGACTGTAGATCTGGCAAATCCTAAGGTACTTGGTTTAATCATGGCTTAAGAGCTCCCAAACAGGCTTAACAGCCTAGTCTATAACAACACTGCTCAAGTATTAAGGTGCATACTAAATTGCCTAAGGATCTTGGAAACTTGTAGATGTGGATTCAGCAGATCTGAGGCTGGCTGGAGGTACTGTATTTCTTTCTAACAGCTCCAGGTAGATGCTGTTGCTGCTGCTGTCCATGGACCAAACACGGAAGAGCAAAACCGTCCTTTAGAAAAGGAACTTAACATATGGGTCCATGGACCACACATAGAATTCTAAAGGCATACCAACAGTCCATGGACCATACATGGAATTCTAAAGGCAAGCCACTCTACCTAACTAGCAGGATTGTTTACGAAGTCTTGAAATATTTTTATTGGAAAGCTCCTTAGAAATCATCTAATGAACAGAATTCAGAGCAATTGTAAACTCTGATAGAAAAAAAATTACATTTGAATTTTCTCTAGCTTATGAATGAAATTTAGCACTTCCATTAACAATGAATATAGGCAATGAATCACATGTTATTAGAAGTACCTGTGACTTTGTCACCAACAGAAACCACAGATATTTTCAAATCATATTAGTGTGCTGCAGAGACCTCAAAGTACTGTTTACCCTCATTGTAGTATTAAAATTACAGCACTTCTGAATTCACCTATATTTATTTATCTATCTTCTTATTTATTTAATACTATAATAAAAAAGTATTACCATATCATAAACTTGTTTTTAATACCTTAATAACTGAATTTCAGTATAATCGGTTTTATTTATAACCTTATTGATTTTATTGATTTAAAATCATTATTCTTAGATGGGCCACAGACTTCACCAGGCTGCCAAAGACATCCATAGCACAGAAGAGACTAAGAAGCCTTGATCTGATCCAACTGCCTTTTTATTCTCTGGGCTACATACCCAGTTGGGAAGTAGAGCAGGGTACAAGGATCTGAACACCAAGATACTTACTCTGGCATTTTAAAAAAGTGTATATATATCATACTGTTCTGAGGAATAAGTAAGAAAGTATTACAGAAAGTATACTGGAAAAAAACAAGTGTGATAGAAATATAAGATGTATTATTATTCTCACCTAGTCTCAGTATATTTGAAAATCTGAGCCTTCTTCAAAGATCCTAAATACAAGGTACCATTTTTATACTTTGTGACTCATTTGAAATATAGACTATAAAAAATCAAGGTTAAAAACAGTTAATGTTTGTGGATTGATTGGTTTTATATTTTAAGCCATAGTTATTCTTTTAAGAATATATTCATCTGAGCAGGTTTAGTGCCCCATAGCTACTTTTAGGAACATCTATTCATTTTCCATAGCAACCTCATGAGAATTCAGTGAGCAACTGAGTTCAACTGCATCAACACAAATTTACATTAACGTTCAAATAAGGGACATATGTCATGGAATATCTTTAAGTTATCTTTTGGTTGATCTAATTTGATAGTTTCATGAGGATGTTTTGATAAATTTTGAAATTAATTTTAGACATGATTTAAACCCAGACAAAAATGTAATCTATATCAGAGTAGGTTAAGGTAATTTAGACTCAGTTATAGGTAAAAATGACAGAAAGCGCATAAACAATCTATTATCACAAGATTTCCCCGATGATTTTAGGTCAGAGAGGTTTGGAGAACATTTCTGCATAGTGCACTTTAGAAGGATAATAAATCCAAAGCCCTCCACACTGTGATCTCAGGAATGTTAAGGTTGACAAGCTAATCACAAAAGCAAGAAATGAACAAAATTTAAATTTTCATAGCGGCAGGATTTCTCTCAACACCATTCTAAATATTATCATAAATGACCTAGAAAAAAATCCAATGTCAAGGATCCAAATACTAAACTGATGAACCATGACTTTTTTTGTTTGTTTGTAGAAAGGGCTAAAATATTGATTCTATATACATATAGACACTGGGGCTACTTGAAAACTTTGGGAAAAAAGTTTTTTAGAGTTTCATATTCTTGCTAATATTTTAATTATCTCACAGTGCCTCTATAGCTCACTGGCATTCCATTCCATACCCTCTGCCTTCTTGACATCTAAGGGTATATGCACACTGAGTAATTTACAGTTCCTTAGTGACCATGACACTTGTCTCTTTTTATTTCTCCAGGGTATATTTTCCATTGAGATGTCCCATTCTGTTCTCTTTTTATACACTTTCCCCTTTCTAGAAAATTCAGTGCCCAAAAGTCCTTAGGGGCCCACCAAAGAAAGTCCACACTAGGACTCGGGGCATCATAGTGACCCAGTGAGGGAGGTGGATCCCTAGCAAAGTGAAGAGGACACCTGCAGTGCAGCAGGCAGACACGGAGTGTGAGAACCCAACTAGGGTCAGGAGGGTGTCTGTGCAGGGTGAGGAACAGGCAATCAGGAAGGTTGATTAAAAAGTAAATACATCCCCCATTAGAGGAGCCAGGTTTCTCACTATCCATCACGGAAATTATAAACATGGAAAAGGAGGAAACTAGAATGAACCTTCTAGTGTTGAGTTAGAACTAAAGATATGAGTATGAACTGCTGGTTCATGAAATATAGCTATATATGTGTATGTATAGCTTATTTGTATCTTTCCTTCTTTCCGGTTCTACAAGTTGTTTCTGCCTCATTGTGTACTTTCTCTGTCCCAGTCCTGAAAATACCGATTTTCAAGAAACACTAGCTTCTTTTAGTAGATGAGAACTAAGTGTGCTTGTTGTTATTGGGATGTCACTGTTTCTGAGCCCGAATAGAGCTATAGAATATATGTATATAGACACAAAGACACATAGACAGACAGATAGATAGATCATCAGTTCTGACCCACTGGCCCACATTAAACATTAAAGGACATTATGATAGTAAAAGATTATTATCTAACTGAATAAACTAGGGATCCATGAGTCTATGTAGATACAAATAAATGCATAAGGAAACAGGTAGATAAATTGAAAGTTTATGAGGAATGGAATGTGTACATTATCTCAAAGTATTTCCCCATAAAATGGGACAAATTGACATCTTGCACTATCTAATGTGATGCAATACGAAGAACAGAGCATCATGTCTGTGTTATTCCTTCCAGAGATGAATAACCGAGTCTCTACAAAACAGATACTCTACAATACAACAGATACTTCACAAAAGAAATGGTCTTCAATATTCAAAATGTATCAGGGTCATGAAAGTCAAGGAAAGACTACCGATCTGCTACAGACTGAAGGAGACTAAAGATGTGAAAATAGATGCAGAACATGATTCTGAACTGGACTGTTTTGCTATAAAGAACATGATTGAGAGAATTGGTGAAGCTTAAACTGGGTCTAAGGATTTGATGTTGGTATTGGGTTATGTTGGAGGATGTCCTTGTTTGTGAAATGTGCACTCTAAACTATGAGGTAATGAGGCATCAGTCTCAACTAGTTCTAGAAAAAATATATTTGTACTGTTCTTGCAACTTTTCTTTAAATTTGAAATGATTTTAAAATTGGAATTTTTCAAATTATTTTAAAAGTAATTCTTTTTGAAAATCTAGAACCAAGTTTTTAAAGACAGGAAATAAGAAGAGATAAAAGACCAATAAGAGATTAAAAAAACCATATTTTATATGCAGGAACTCTAGCCTGTTGCATGCAGGTGGTAAGGTTTGGAGAATTAATGATAAGAGGGTACATTTCAGTGACCTTGAAGTCAGTGAAGTCATCTGCTCAAAATTCTAGGTTTAAATCTTAAGAAATTCCTTGAATGAGCCAAATGTAAATTCACTCCAAAATTTTCATTTAGAGCTGAGCTGTAGTACTTTGTAACTCAATTGAATTACCTAGTAACATTTGCCTCTGCATTTGCTGAGAACTATTGTTTCAAATCTTTGAAAACCTTTCAAATCTAGTTTTCTGGAAAATCTTCACAAAGCACATAATTTCAAATTTAGGTCATTCACACTTTGTCAGAACCCCTTATTCTAATAATTGTTAGTCCACCTGATTCCATTTGAGGGCACTATTTTTATTATATTATCTTATCATTTTCACTAAAAGTAAATAAGAAAACAAGATACAGTTGAACTTTAATGTTATAATGCAGATTTAAAAATTTGAGGAAATGACTATTACTTGAATGCCTTTAAATAGGATACTCAGTTTCTAGTCTTAATCATAAATGTCATCATTTCGTACTGTCTTATGCTTGGCCTACTTCACATAGTCACATTATCTGTCTTGCCCTTATAGACATTTGAGTTTGTTTTCCTTGCACTAGAGTGTTTGAAGTTGGTTGTGTCTGAAATGAAGGATACTGAATATCAGTACAATTTCCAAATTTCAATGGGGATTCTTTTGCTTAACTCTGAAAATAATTAAAAGTAAAATGTTTAGGATGAAGATTTTTCCATTTCCCTCCATGAAATCATAGTCTTGGAGAATCTTAAGGAAACTTAGTTTGATACACACTACAGTAATCATTTATATAAGGCTTATACATTCATTAATACAGTTAAAAATTATTGAGCACCTACTGTGTACCAGGCATTGAGGTTGGAGCAATTACAATTTTCAGTCTTTTGACAAAGGGAAACATTAAAAAAAATTATAATCAAATGCTAAGTCACAGGAAGCCAAGAAGGAAGATGAAGTGACAGGAGCTGAATCTAAAACCTAAAAGATGAGAAAAGGCCAGGCAGAAGAAAGGATACATGTGTTGGGTGGAGTGTGAGAAAGAAGTGGGAGTCTTTTAAGCAGAGGAAACATATGGGTGAAGACCCACAGACGGGAAAGAGGGTGGAATGAATATTCCAGGAAAAGAAAGAAGTCCAAAATGACTGATACATCAAGAGTTAGGGAAAACATCTCTGCAATATGGTTATGTAGCCTGTACTTGAATGCTTCCAGTGACTAGAAGTTCACTATTTCATGAGACTTCTTCATTATTAGACAACTCAGAATGTGACATTTTTTTTGCTCATGTCTAGGTGATATCTTCCTTCTCATGACTAACACTCATTTGTCTTAGTTTAGTCTCCCCTTCCACAGGAAAATTCTAAAGTATTTGAATAGAGACAAAGTCCTCCCTCCTTCTGGGTACCAGGGCCAGTTCCTTCAGCAATTCCCTGTTTAATATGATTTCTAAATATCTTCCCCAGGATGAATGAATTCTTGTTGTCAAGTGGTATTCTTATAATTGGTATCAAAATTCACTAAAGTACTCCAAATGATAATAGCTAATATTTACTGACTGCTGAGAATGTGCAAGATGCTATGTTAAACCCTTAACATGCATTATCTCACTTAATATAATCACCTCATTTCCTCTTGCAGATGGGAAATTAGAATCTTAAACAGACTAAATAAGCCTTCATTCCATAAGGCACTAAATGGAGGAGCTGATATTTGGACCCAGGGAGCCTGGCTTCAGCACCTGCACAGTTAACCACTGAGTCTGTAGCCAAACTGCTACAGAAATGGATTACTAGCTTTCGTTGATTGCAGTACTATACCTTTATTAGTTCAGCCTATAACAGCATTAAAAGTCATTCAAACGTTGAATTATAACCTAGAATCATAACTTTTTATTACAAACTTGAAGATAACTTTGCCTTTTCAAATATAAAGTATACATTATTTTCCTTCCTCTTCTATTCTTTACTTTTTGCATTGTCTCATAAGCCAAGGATGACTGTTACTTGGTGTCAACAAGGGGATTCCAAGGTTTATATTCAGAAATAAGAGTCTGATATTGTAGATATGGAATAAACCTTAGTTTCACCCCCAAAACAAGGAAACAAAAGTGGCACAGAGTCCTCAGTTAATTGGGCTTTCTGCTAGTCAACACTGCCATCCACATAAATGACCCATCTGAAAACTCAGATCAAGACAATTTTCTGAAATCCATATTTACAGATTATAATACATTTTGAAGATTCTTAAACTTTCTATGATGTTTATGAAAACAACACATTTTTACTGGACTTTATCTCTCTATTGCTGCCATTTCTAAAACATCTTTATCTCATTGACTTTTTGATTGACTAAACTATAAAATGGTCATGTCTGCTATGTGCCAGGAACCACTATAAACAAGTAGATCTAAAATTTTAGAACAACTAAAAGGAATTAAAGGAGTAAATGGTACAGATCCAGAAGTGGGAGAAGAGCCTGGAACATTTGACCATGTAGTTGAGTGAATTGTGCAAGACCTAGTTCATTTTAATCTGATTCAGAATTAAATGTGGGATTCAAGTTTAATTCTAAGTTGTTTTAATCAAAAAAAAATTTTACTGCATGGACCAACCTGCTCCAAAATTTTCGAGCTAAGTCTTCATTTTTTTTTTAGCCTCTATGAGGGAAAGTTACATGAGCAAGGTGAGGATTAAGGAGGAAGTGTCAAATTTGACCCAATGTTAGAAGTTTATCAAGTTGTGGGAATGTCTGTGATAGAAAAACTAGGTCTATCATCAACTGAGCTAAAGTGTGATCCACTAGCTGAACAGTTACAACAGAAAATAAACAGTTGAAGATAATTTTCCTTCTTTAGATCATAAGTTTGGAATTAGATTCCACTTCTATACAGACTTACAGTTACTTCTTGAAATGCCTATTTAGAACCTATCTTCTTAATGAAAGATAAATTCTTATCTTGCACTATCTAGTCTTTAAGCTTGCAGTCTCTTTGCTGTCCCAGGACTCTGTTTCCTGTCATTAACTAGCATCTCATTAAGTGAGCCTCCCTGTTGCTAACCATCTCCAGTGGAATGTATGTTTATTTTTCCATTATTTTTTAGAGTTAAATTATAAGCCCAGCAGGGTAGCGACTGCATCTAATTGATTTTCTCTATTACCTAACATTGCTGTTGGTGCCTAATGTATTTTTTCACACTCCTTTAGTATTCATTTTTTTCAATATAATTGAGAATTGGTGTTACCACTAATATTAAAAAAAAACCCAGCAATATCTAAGGCCTCCTTAGCAATTAACAATTACCTCCTTTGTTGGTGGGCTGAACTCTGAGCAGGAATTAGAGAATATTGGGAAAGGAAACTCAATTTAGGAGTAACAGAGAAGCAGCAGGAGGTAATGGAAAGAACAGATCCATTTTTGGGGAAGGATCTAACTTTGAGTTATTATATTCACTGTGTGACTCTAGACAAGTTCCTTGAGCTCACAGGGACCCCATAAAATTAAGACAGTTAGATAACCCCCAACAGTCCAAATTTCTGACATTCGATTTTACAAAAAAGAGAGAACATTAACTCTAAGAACAATTTTAGGAAAGTCACCTCAAAAATGAAAGATTCCGTCTTCCCTTTTTTGAAGTCAGGTCAACATGTAGTTTTTTCCATTGTCATTTTATTTCATAGACTGCATAGTTGCTTGAAATTCTTTTCTCACTTTCTAGTCTACTATATACTTTTATAATAAATTTCCTCAGTAATCCTCACTCAACTTTAATATTTTTACTATATTTTTGTTTTTCTTCTTGTATATCATTTGTTTCTCCATTAGCAGATTCCTAACTTCTTCCTCTTATAGACTATTCTTCCCACTGACTTGCTTTGTGATAGACTCTTGAAAATAAAGTGGAAGAGGAGGTCATGGAGGTGATACTAGCATTTTTCTTTGACATTCATTAAGAACTATATGTTTCTAGTGTCACACAATTTAACTTGTATTTTCCTGGTTATAAAAGTATACTTTAAAGTGCCAAATTCAGAACAGTTACAAAAATAGAGATAAAAATACTTGCATTTTTAAATAATTCCTTGATGGATGACAAAGTCCAGTTCCTATACAAAGACTGTGTCCTCTCCTCAAATTTATAAACCCCTTCTCACATTTTGTCTTCTAATTTGCCTATATTTTCTCTCTTCACATTATAAAAAAAAATTATCTCCTTTTAGATTTTTAATCCTAACTTTCCAACCTCTTGATTTTTTTCATTCTTCCCTCTTAAGTAACACTGGCACACGTATATCCTTCCAATGCTGGGTCCTCAAGTCTTCTTTCCCAGCACCAAGACCTAGGACTGGCTCTAGGCAAAACTATGAGGAAAATATACCTTCCTTTATCCTACAGCCTTCCACTTAGAATTATCTTTCCTTCTCCTTTTGGCAACATTATTTTCTAAAGGTCTCTTGTGTCCCTCTAGTCAGTCATAATGGATTCAGGTGGGCCCTCTGTATTACCTCAGATTCTGAACTTCTAATGATCTCACTTCTTGCAGCCAAGACTTATCTGTCCTAGATCCCATTCTCTCAAGGTGCTCTTAAGATCTGAATCATTTGATGTCCCAGAATGAACTAATAGTTCATGTCTTCTCTTTCACTAGGCAAAAGTATAATTACCAGGGACTTTTCAGGGATTCTGGCTACATAAGAATAATATAAGGGATCAGATTAAAAATATTTTAGCATGCCTGACTTTCATCTCCTCTAAATTTGCCATGTCCAGCAGAAATTGACTAAAATGGAGAAAAACTCTAAAGTAGAACATTGATATGACAGCTACTTTACAGGTGAAGAACAAACTATTAAAGTTTCTAAAGATAAAATTTCTCAATGGAAAAATTTATTCACCTGAGGGTATTTTATTTTTAACTTTTTTGTAAAATTGAGTTGTAAGGAAAATATACAACCCTCAGCATTCAGCTTATCAGCAACAACACAGATGAGTTTTCAGCTCCTCTATTCTTTTATTTTGAACTATTGAGTTTTCATCACTTAAGAACTTTACTGTATATAAATTTCTTTCTCTCTCCCACACTCCCTTCCCCTAGATTTCCTTTCACTATTACTTTGAATAAAATATGACACAGACATTTCCCCAAACCCCTCTATAATCTATCTGCCGAGTGTCCACCATTTATAAAGCACTTTGGAATACATTAGTATGTTTGGTTCTTACCATCCTATAAGAGGTAGGTAGACCTCATGCCCATTTTACAAATGGGAAAACCAGTACTCAGAGAAATTGTACTCAGAGAAATTCTCCTCACCAGCTACATGTTCAAATCATGTAGCTGGTGAGGAGAAAAACCAAGAAGCCAACTCTTGTCTTCTGACCAAATTCACCTACCCAGACTCATTTCCTGCAGAATTCCACATAGAGCCTACCATGGAGAAATTATGGAAAGTTTTACTTTTGTGTTATTTCCAATTTAAAAACAATAAAATAAAAATATTAATGATTTAAAATTTTATGTCCAATACCCACCAACATGCTACTGCAAAATGTCTTGTGATTTTAAATCCTACCCACCAAATTCACAAAGGCAAATGAACTTCTCTCTTAATATATATGGCAGAACACTTAAGGTGCCAGGCCCTGAAAGCAAACATAGAGTGAGATAAGGTGGATAGATAAAACTTTGATTTCTATGACACATATTATTTGCATATTTATATTATGCAGTTAAAGTTGGGAATTTCCACTCTAAAATGAAGTATATTGTGCGCCTTTTTGGATTGCTCCAATTTTCAGACATTCTTCTGAATACGTGACCACTCACAGAAGTGAATTCCTTTCTCAGTCTCTCTGTAGCCTATCTGGAGAGGATCTAATAGCTGGCTATGTAATTTAAAAAGCAAACATGAGTGTAAGAGCACAAAACAGATGTTGCAATAAGCAGAGCAGACAGACTGTAGCAATAAAGTGATTCAATAATGGTCTCGATGCACGGCACATATATTGACCCTTGTTTGGCATTTCAAGTCAATAATTTTTAGATACTTAAAATTTCCTGGAAGCTTTTCAAACTATTTCTTTTCTTTATCTTTTTTTTAACCAACTTTTCTATCATTTTTGGTTTTCAAGTACATTTATCCCCTACTTATTATACCTTTCATCTGAAACTTCTCTTTATCTCATTTTTCACTAAACTCATTAAGAAAATTTCTGAAACTGTTTTGGCCTGAAACCTAGAATTCAACACTAGTTCCAATTCAATCAGTGTCAAGGTGCATCCTTTTCTTTGCCCGGGGCATATCCTGGTTTATTCTTTTAATTTACTAAAATCAAAAGGCATCTTCGGGGGCATGTTTAGACTTGTCCCATAAGCTGTAAGACAGATGCAGGGATGATTTCTAAATATGTTATTTCTGCTTTAGAAAATGATGTAAAATTCTTCTCTTTCTACCTGTCTTTAGCACTATATTTTAAAATTGCCTGGAGCAATGACCCTAGGGCCCCCTTCCCTCATTTTACTTACCGGCTGCCTTTTGACACCTAGCCAGTTTTTCCAGACCAGAACCCGAAGCTGATGAAACTGGGAAGCCATCCTTCAAATGCCACGAACGAGAGAAGTCTTCTCTTCTCTTCCACCCCTCAAAAGAAGAATTGGTACCCCGTCCAACTTGCTATGTGTCAGTGGGTCAGAAGCCTTTTCACGGCATAGCTTTCCTAAGGGATGGGGTGAAAAACCCACAGATCTTCTCTTCCTGCTGGATTTTTTCCCTTGGGTTAATCCTTGACCAAGGAGCACTTCTCAACCAATTCTTCCTTTCAAACAAGGACACAGACCAGGATCTTTTCGTGGCTTTTGCTTATTTTAAAGTAATATCCAGTAACTGCTTGTTGCATGAAGTCCAGACTCAGGAGAGAATGAGTATCATTTGGATAATGCCCCACTGGAAAAGAAAAAAAAAAAGCTGAATCCACACCTCCTACTCTCCATAAATTAACTGCCTACCCACACCTTTGAGAAGGTGTCACCTGCACCGGACACGTCATGAGGAATTAGGAGGGACCCTTGCCAGGCCAGTAGGACTTGTCCTACATTGTCTCTCCTCCTTTACTACGTAGTGCCTGCTTTAGCAGAGGCAGGGCACAGAGAGTATTTTACAGACTCTGGGCCTAGTGATTCTTACAATATCTAAAGTTTTACTAAGATGTTTTAAGACAATAAGGTCAGAGCTCAGCTGAAATGCTTTGAACCTTAGCCCATCATTAGATATACTAGAGAAAGTCTCAAAATTTAGCTTAAAGTGAAGTTGAATGCTTTGATTTGGAAGGAAGTGACTTTGTTGGCTCCTATCACACTCTAGGTTAAGAAAAATACAGAAAATAAAAGGTAAGGCTGTAGGTGACATAAATGACATAATGGATTCCCTCATCTTGGGGCTAGGGATTCATGTGTCTATTATAGGAAAGTGATGTTGTTTCAGGCGTTTATGGTTACAGGAGACATAAGCTGACCCAGGATATTTCTAAGTTTATAACAGAGTTCAACTGCACTTGAAATCTCTAAATCAGCAAAAGAAATCTATTGTAGTTTAGGGGAAAAGAAACAGGCTCTGTGCTTGAATTATTCAAGGTACTTTATAATTAAGTAATTTTAATTGTGATTTAAGGGTATATATAACCCAGAAGTCAGGCGCAAAAAGGCTTTTAGGAATAAACTTGCTTAAAAGCTGTAATGATAGCCCATCCCCTCTGTTAAGCAATGCCCTCCACAATCTGGCTCCAGCCAATTTTCCAATCTCACCTTCCAACATACTATCATAAATGCTTGACCCCCTGCCAAACTGGTATATATTACGATATGCAAATGTAACCTCTGCTCCCTGGTCCCCGACTTGCTTATGCTAACTCCTCTACTTAGGAGACATGCCTCCCTCTCAAAGCACCTACCTCTCAAGATTTTCCTCAAGTTGACATTCTCCATGAAGCCAATTTAGATATTTCCCATAGGATATATCTTTTGTCTTTGAATCCAGCATAGTTTTTTGTTTATATTTCTCTCAAGGAACTTGCATTTTTGCCTTATTGTGATTTTAATACGTCTTATTTTTTCCACACTAGATTGTAAATTCTTTGAGAAAATGGACTATTTTATATCACAATACTCTACACATGTATCAATGCTCAGTAATGACTGCTAAATTTAATTGAAGAGACAATTTGAGCCAAGACTAGTGAAACTCCCCTTCAGTCCTCACACTTCTCCAAGACTGACGCAGAGGCTGTTTGTAAAATGAGTTCAAGTGATGTCTGAGTTCTCCTTTCAAACCTGGAGCAAATACTGGTTCAGCTACCTGATCCCCATGCCGATTTCTGCCATATTGATGGCAGCCAGCCTGGGGCTGACTAGAGCTACGTTGGCACATGCCCATTATCGCAACTCTGGCTTTGTCCCTACCGTAATGAGTCTCTCTGAGCCCAATCCCCAGGAGGCAGTCTGTGCTGAATATCTAGAATTTGGCCCCTTAATTGTTTTTCTGGACAATGTTAAAGACAAGGGGTTTTTCAAGCAGCTGAGGCCCTTGGAGATAATACCCTCCTTCACCACTCCTAGGATGCAATGTCTAAGATTTGCCTGGCTTTCTCCAACTTACTCCATGACTTGAGCTTCTGCTTTGCTGCCTTCTTTCTCTGCCATCTGTCACAGTCTACAACTCACTAATGGTTTGGTTCACATATAAACACTGCTCAGTTGTAAAACAAAGTGGGATTTGGGGCTATGACTACACATATCAAGGACCATTACAGAGAGTCAATTTATTCAGTCAGGTTAATTCAGGTTAAAAAGCACTGACTCACCATGCAACTGATGCAGGTCAGAGGTGAGCTCAAAAAGTCCCAAATGGTTTCTCCCAGCAGCTGCTCGTCACCTCTCCAGTGTAACCATGGAGCTGTTTTGTTGGTGTTTGGTTAACATTAGTTCAAGCTTCTCTCTCGGGATGTCCTCTTGCCCATACACCTTCATCTATATCCTCTAATTTTCTGATGAAGATAATGTATTTTATTACAACCCATGGCTTCCCAAGAGATCTATTTCCTCAAAGTAATCTCAAAACTATACATCAAGTATTTAACATATGTAAGGTATTTCTTTACATTTGATGGCACACGATGTCATAGCTCTAAATGTCACACACATTTCCTTGGGGACTGGGGTAATCTTTCACAATACATAATGCACAGTAAGTTAAGTTAGAGTACATAGAAAATTAGACCTCCCAAATTTACACCACTCTAACTATCTATGTATTAGCACCTATAGTGACCATTTCTGCTTCTAGAATCTTCTTTAAGGTTTTCAAATTTCTTTTAGAATATGAGTTTAAAAACACTTTTAAAAATTCCATTGTGGAAAAGTCTTTGCCTAACGTTAATCTTGGAAGCTATAGCTTATATAAATAAGGAATCATAACCTCTGATCAAAATAGAACTTGAAGTAACTATTAGACCAACCAAAAGGAAATGGAAGAGAGAGTGTGGAAGAAGACTAAAGATAGTGAATTCTTTTTTTTTTTTTTTTTTTTTGCACAGAGGAAAATGTAGGTTTGTGCCCTACTCCTAACTGTAGATTTGGATGTTACTGAGAGGTACCTTAGGATTTCCTCCAGAGGGAAGAAAGAAAACTTTGGCCCCCAGAAATACACTATACCCAGGACACAGAGTTGATGAAAAAAAATTAAACAAAAACTAGACTGGCAGCAAATAATTACAGACAAAGTTAGAACAATACAATCCATGAGCAAACAGATTGACCAGTAATCTGTTTACAGAATTTATTCTTATCGTTGTGCTGAGAAGTTAAATGACTCTGATTGGCAGGACTGTGGTGATCTGCCACTGGACTCAGTTGTTCCACTGCTTCTGCCTGAGTCCAGCAGACCCAGGTTGTCTTTAAGAATGACTTTCAGTTCTCTGTCTATAATACCTGTCTCTGATCCCTTTCTCTGCTGTTGGTGGCTCTGTGCCTTACAGATTGACAGGTGCTTGATCCCTTCATCAAGCAAGTAATCATCACATCTACCAGAACTTAGGCAGTGCTCACTTTTGAACACTCAATTCACCAGCAGTAAAATCAAAAATATTGCTTTAGTGTGGAATAGCGTGTACAAAATTAGTTATTTTGAAGATTCTAGACTTTTGCTTTCCAGAGTTCTAGAAATCAAAAGTTTTGGAGAACAGTTCAACCAGCACAAATATGACTGAGCCATGCCAAGAATTAGATTTGAGCATGCCTAGTCATCTTCCTGAGACTGGTCTCATCTAGGGTCACCTCCAAGATCAGTTCACCTACTGAACCCAGTTAGAATAAGAGCTGATACGGCTACACAGCTGCGTAATTGGCGGGCTCCATAAACACTGGATGTGGCAGCTCTTGTCGGTCAACCAGTCATGTATCACACTCCAAGACCAGGGCAAGGAGGAACTGGTCCAACCACAGACAGGATATTGATGTGGCTGAAACACATTAATCTGTTTTATTAGTATTTATTAAAGATCTACATTAATATAATAGTTATTATACACTAGTTATTATACACAAATAGACCCCCGTTTATTTAACTAATCATTGTATAATAGGAATCTAACACAGGTCTTGTCCTGTAGTAGGTGGTCAATTAATGCTTATTGAATAATAATTATTGAACATTTGTTAAGCATGCATCAATTCATTATAGGAGGCCTATCATGTACAAGCTGGTATCATCCTCATTTTCAATGGAAGAAAAGGACACTCATAGAGATGCTGTAAGTTGCCTAAGTTCACCCAGTAGAAGTGGGGATGTTGAGAACATCAGAGAGGAACTCAAACCCCAAGTCCATACTTTTCATCTCTGTCATGCTACCTCCAATCCTATGTACTGCACTGCCTGGAAAGAGCTGAAAAGAAAATAAAAGAACTTCAGGACTTTTCCTGGTTCTCTAGGGGCCTGTAAATCACTTGTGTTAAAACTCTTTTAAAAATTGGCAAAAATAAGTCATAAAGAATAGTGGCACCAGGAATTCAGGAAAAGGAACACTGCTATTTTTAGGCTTCTTGGTAACATCAAAGAACTTCCCAGCCTGGGCCTTGCCAGCTTCATCAGGTGTGTCTCTCCAGCCTCAGCCATCCCTCCTGCCATCGGCTGTAATGCCTTGGAGGAGAACTACCTACTCTCAGGCTTTGGTCACGTGGCTCCCTCTGCCCAAACTAAAATCATGCTCATTCTTAAACGACTGACTCAGATGTTGCATCCTCTCTGAATCCTCTCCCAGCCTTTGCATCCACCCTACCTCCACTCTTGACTGACATAAGCATCCGTTCACCTGTTCTACCCCAGACCTCTGCTCATAAAGACAGGCAGCGTCTTATTAGTCTGTCATAGTCAGTTGGTCTCCTTGTCTACACTCTGAGCCCCTTAAACAGGGACCATGCTTTATGGACACTAAGGGTTGGAGATTAATTCCATATCCCTGGAGAATGGTGAGAACTCTGGCTTGATTAGATCTAAGAGCTGGTTTGAAGTAGATAAAATTTGGAGAGTGAGGGACCTTAATCCTAAGGAACGGAGGATGCCATATTGAAGATTTAGAATGAGAAGTTCCTGGCAACTCTTCTAAAGAGACAGAGAGTGATAAAACTCATGCTATGGAAAGATGAAAATGTTATTACAATGAGAGATTCAGGTTGAGATCTGAAAACTTCTATTTTGAATAGGAAAAAATGCAGAAGTGAATTAATGATGAAGTGAAATAGTTTAGGAATTTTGATGGGAACTAGCTCCATAATTTTACTCCTTCACCTCTAGAATGGTTTTTGTTCATAGCATCAGTGACAACTTAATTTTTTTCCCACCATTAATTGACTTTTACATTAAGATGCTATGGGATGCTCATCAGATACAGGATCTAATCTTTACAATAAACCTGTGAGGTCAATATTATAATCTCTGCTCTATAGATACAGGAGCATAGGTCAAGTAGCTTTCCTGGGTTACACAACTAATGACAGCAAGGACAGTGATTGGAACCCATGTCTCTGTATCTGCAAAGCTCCAATAGGCTGTCATAAAGCAAGCATGGATAAGAAAACATGGCAAGTATGTGCATTTAACCCACATGGAAATGTAAAATAAGTTGGGAAATTGAAGCCAACTCATGGCAAAAATAACAGCATCCTTCTTTTATGAGGAGGGTGGGGATGCATCAGAGCCTTAAGATAAAGAGGCACCAATTACTAATACCACATTACCTAAGATCCACCTGCGATGTAAGGTGGTGATAGCCAATGCTATGAAACGTAGGTGTGAAGAAAGTATCAGATTCAGGATTTTCAGGTGCTTTATCAGCACTAAGACACTCCAATGATGATGTGGTTAGAATAGCTGTATGAAGAAGCAACTGGTAAAAATCTAATCCATAAAACCAGGAAGTAAACATATTTTAAGTGGGCTTAAACAAGATTCACCCCAAGATAATATAGTGGTACAGAATGACCCACCACAAATAACATGGTCTAGTAAGGAGAGTCATTTTGATAAACTAATGATTATCTTGCTTACCACTGAGCCATATGACTCTGGGAATTTCAGGGTGATTTACAATCTTGCAAAGAATTACTCACCCACTCACCTAGGATGAGTAATCATTTATGGGGTTAAACTGGTAAAGTACGTTCAATTAATTAATTTTACTACCTACATTGCTATAACCTTGTGTGACTAAGAAATAAGAAGCAATTGGTCCTTTTTTAGCCTATTGAACTTCTAAACAATCTATTAAAACTTAAGGGAAGATTTGATATAGATCAGCCCCTCCTTTTTGCAGTGTAAGTTTCCATCAATTCTCTGCTTTAGAGGAAAAAATGAAAAATACTATTACTGTTTTCTTCTTTTCAACTTACACCCTATCCCACAAAAAACTCAGCACAGTTTAAAAGACAAATCTATGTTTTTATCTAGTATCCCTTCTTTCTTTATTAAAAAAAATACAACAAACCAATTTCTGCATGTCTTTTAGCCTTTGATGACCAGACTTTTCATAGAAAAATTAAAAAAGAATATCACAAATATTAAAGGTTTCTGTATTTATGTGGCAGTATGCATTCTCTTTAAAAAACAGAAACTGTCTTAGAAAAAAAATTTTTTCTTGAATAAGCTATAAAATGATCATTCCTAGCATTTTAAAATTCTAAACGTACAGTACAGAAAAAAATGTCATCCAGTTATCTGTCCCCTCATACTTGAGCAACACACAATTTTTCCATATATTTTCTATGTGTATTACTACTAGATTATTTTGAAGGAATAGGACTGCAGTGGAAAGGACTGGTCGATGATTTCAAGTCAAATCAATAATGAAATATTTTTTTGAAAAGCCTGATGATTCAAGCACTAATTGGCCAGTCTGCAGAGAATATAAATAAGGTCTGTTTTCATGCCCCTATAATATGGCTCCTTTAATAGCACTTCCCTCTTACCAGGCACCCCACAAGCAATATTTTGGAACAAAGGAGAAGAAAAGATATAAGGGAGAAATGGAAGGCAGTAATTAATTGTCATGTATATTGGTATCTGATCGTTTGACTTCTGAACAAGAGAATATATTTTTTAAATAAGGTAGAATAAATTCACAAGTCCATACTCAAAAAATCCATTTTTGTTTACATTTATATAGACATAAATATATGCCCATATAGGCTTTACAAATATAGAGATACAAAGCATATACATAAATATATAAAGAAACATTCACAGAATTTTAGCCGTTATATAAGCATACATGGATTGTAAATGTGAAGAAAATGGTGTATAATAAAAATGAAACATCTGGTCCTCCAGATATGCATTTTAATGAGTGCTTTAATGATAGCATGTGACAAATGGAGCATATGGTATGGTATCTATTGGTAAAATCTCACTATAGAGAACTGGACAGATCTTTTGAACCAAATTTTGTAGCATCTCAATTTAGCCATGATATTTTTCTAAACACACAAATTCAGAACTATTCTAAATTAAATAACTGCACATTCATTAATTTTTTAATTACATTTATTCATTATTCTTCTTCCTGGGGGAAGCACTCACATGTAACACAAAATGAATATATCTCAATTTAAATGATAATTTGAATGACTGCAGTGAAGCTAATCTTACCCATTCTGCTATCATTCAGGCATTCTCTCTGGACCATGGAACTGTTTTGAAAGCTGGTTATGTTCTGTATAAAGATCATAATAAAGAAGAAACTTGTTCAAAACTCTTCAACAGGCTTGCACAAAGTTTCCTACCACTAAGGCTCTTATGGGAAACATAATCCCATTCTCACCGACAGCTTGACCCTCAAATCTTCAGCCTTCCTTCAATAATGAAAGTTTATTGCTTAGAGCAAACAACAGCATTTCATGTAGCACCAAAAGCCCCTGAAATGGAGTTCTGTTGACGCTTTGGTTCTGTAGCCTCAGGAGGTCATTGGCAAGATGCCATTTTGATATAGCAGCTTCATTCCCTAAACTAGGGGCCATGTGAGAAATGTCAAATCATGTTGAAAGAGAAGGCACTGGCTTACTGTAAGAGGAGAGAACACTACAAGAGCTTCTTTTAAAAGAGACTTGTTTTGACTAACAAGGAAGCAGGGGATATTGAGGTCACTCTCTTTTCCCAGGTAGGTCAATTTTGGAGGCTCAATATTCTATCTAGAAAGTAGGTTAATAGTTATGTTTAGTCCACAGGTTTGTTGGGGAACTGAATTAAAGGATCAAACAAATGTAAACAACTAGATATTAGCTAAGGCCTCGTTGCCCCCCAGTTCCTGCATCTACGTATGTGGCTTGAATTAACACTCTATATAACCCAGATAGAAACTCAACCTATTGGTAGTGCATATAGGAAAATAAAAACAAAACTTCACACAAATTATTTGGTGAGTTTAGTACCCTTATTGGAAACTGGTGGGTCACAAATTGTAGAGTATGTGACCTCTCAATCTCACCAACTCACCCTCTTCTCTTTGCCCCTGCCATCTCCTTTTCTTCACTCTCTTCTACTGCCTCCTGTTCTAGGACAATTAAATTCCTCTCCTTTTCTCTTAAGTAGTTTTGCCTCCTTCTCGGAAGCTTTGATGCCTCCAGCCCTCCAGATTCTAGAGGGATGCATTTACACTCAAGCTTGTCAGTCACTAGAATAAGGGCTGCTTTCTCAACATAAGAAACTCTGGGAGCAGCTTTTGAAGAAGTAAAAATTTCACCAACTCCTTACAGTTAATTACTATTATTACTGGCTGAAATAATGCTTGATCACTTGGAACCTCCAAAACAATGACAACAAAGAATATAACGAGATTAATTCCACAGCAATTATTTCTAACTCAAAGCAATATTCAATTATATATCAGGACATACAAAATATTCTCATTTTCTATTTTTCCTTTACCTGAGGTAGTCTGAGTAGAGGTCCTCTGGGATCCATAACCTATTGTTCGGGGTCCATAAATTCTTGAAGATTTAATCTTTGGGGTTGTTCATGTTTATGATACTCTGAAAATTAACATAAGCCTATTCTGCTTCATCTGGATGACCACCATATGAACAATTGTCAAGTGACTTTATGGTGGAAATGTTCATCCTTCCAGTGAATCAATAAACTTGTCTAGATCTTTTATTCTAGTGCACAAATGACAATTGTTACATACCTGCTGTTGTAGCTCAAACTCCAAAGAATCATTAAATTCCTTTACAAGTTATAAAAATAATATTTCTCATTTTATATATATTAAGGTTTTGATTTGACATCATTAACAGGATACAGTGAAGCAAAGCAAAAACTACTTTAATTGCAGTGGGTCAGTGAGAAAAGGTAGAGGTAGATTTAATACTGAAATTATACTTTCAGGTTAACATTGAAGAAATACATATAAATGTTTTTTAAAAAACTGTAGTTTCAACACAGAGGAAAAAATTAGCAGGAAATGACTTGCTCATGACATTCTAAAAACTATGTGAGCATAAATCAAGATTTCTTTGTTATACTTTAAATTCAGAGAAGATTATTCTTTGGAAGTTTCTGGTCAAATAGAAAGTCTGAGCTAGCAAACAAAGCTTTACAATAATTAATACCACTATGTATGATTTCTATGAGCATGCATTTCCTATGTTTAGAATACACTGACTATACTGCTTCTTTGTAGGTTAGAATCAATCCATTTAAAAATCAAAAAAAAAAATTAGGCAAACATGCACATAACCCCTATGATTAAAACGATGGAGGACAGAAAATTAGATCATAAGCAACATCAAGAAACTCTGGGGACAAACAGTTTGGGACCTGTTATGATCTTTAGATGTGTCATCACTTGGCTAGGCTAAATTTCCAGCTATTCATTCAAAGGCTAATCTAAGTGTTGCTGTGAAGGTATTTCGTATAAGTAGAATAAGTATCACAGATAATCTGGATGGGCCTGATTCAATGGCTAAGAGTGGAACTGAGGCTTCCCCGATAAAGAAGAGGTTCAGTCTGTGGATGGCAGCTTCAGCCGCAGAGTTCCAGCCTGCCCTTCCTGACATCCTGCATTACAGATTTCAGACTTGCCAGGTCACCCTCCACGACTGCAAAGCCAATTCTTTGCAATAAATCTCTTAATACAGATCTTCTGGTTCTGCTTCTCTGATGGAACCCTGACTGACATCAGACTCCAGTAAACTGGTGACATGCAGATGTTGAGTAATCATAAAGAATCAATATCAAATAAAAATTTAAATCCAAAAGAAGTTGGTAGTTATTTGAAAACTAACCTCTCAAATGTTTTATTTTTTAAACTCTTGATTTTAAAAGTTTCTGAAAGAGTTATGCCTATATCCAGATACTTGAAGGAAAAAAAAAAAGCTTGCTTTCAACAATTAAAAAAAATGGTTATCGACTTCTTATGAAGAAACGTAAAACTGAGAAATTTCAAATAATTGCCATAAACTTCTTTGGATGAACAACAAAGAGACTGCAGTGGAGGGAAACTTCAACACTAGACAAATCGTCTTGACAAATGGCCATTAGAGGTGGGTACCAGCATGATGTCCCAAACCATCAGAGAGAACTGTTTCAGGGGTTACAGGTCCAGGGAATAGACAAGATATGTCACTCTAGTAGAGACCAATGAGGGTCCAAAATGAATGTGGATCTGTGAGACTCTCATTTCCCAAACCTCACCATCACCTTGGCTCCTGATACTTTAAGATCATAAAACCAGCAGCCCTCAATAAACCCCCTCATCATCTTGAAGAGGATCTCACAAGGAGTGAGAAGAAATTTAAGACTGAGGTTTTATCCCAAATATACCAAGCCATGAAAAAGAAGTTGCATAAACTGATGTACTGTTAAACTGTATATTCACAAGTCTGTAGAATTTTCCCTCTATGTTATTCAATGATCTAAATTATAAGGAAGAGCTAATCCATTAGAGAAAATAAAGCTGCATTTTATTTACACACTTAGTGGCAGCAGGAGTAAATTTTCAACATTGTCATAACAGTTCTGAGCTATTTTATTGAAATAACTGGAATTGAGGTACCAGCAGTGTCAAATGATTCCCCAAAACCTCCTCCCTGAATAGTATTCAGGAATATACTTAAAGGGTTTATTTATTTTAAAACTGTGAGAAGAGGGAGTATTTTATTTAAGGATGAGTTAGAATAGAAAGATAATGGAATGGAATGTGTGGTATCTGTTTCTTTTCAGATAATCTGGACTAAATTTGAGTACTGAGGCTATGGGTTTGATAGCCAAAAACTCATGGAAATGTTCACAAAAGATTTTGTGAAACTCTGAGTACAAGGAGAATTTCTTTGCTGCCCACGTGATAAAATGTAGCATAAAATTATAAGAATGAGACTGGTTTTCCTGTCAAACAAAGGTTAAGAGCCATTTATAATCAAGAATTAAGACCCTGGATCTTCTTCAGACATCAAGCCTTCTGACATAGAGCAAACTTGGAGGGAGGAAAAGGCAAAAGGGATCCCAACCAATTCAGATTAACTTCGTAAGACAGCTATAGCCCTCTAAGAGTTGGCACTTGTTGTTTAATAATGGGAAAATGAAGCTTCATATTAGAATTTACCACAGCCTTTCATAGTGAAACTGTCTTGAAGTGTAGCTTTAGTCTCATTATTTGACCAAAATCTGCTGCATGGTCTCAGCTATTGCAAGATGAAGGGTTGAATACTTAAGTGAATGCCCTTTCAGCATCCCTGAACTTGTGTGATTGTTATGTCATCATGTATGTTACCATTGTACCTAACCAGAATTTCATAGTCAGTAATATGAATAAGACATGTCACTTGGATGTATTATTATCTTAATTTTTCTTTACCAAAATATTGGTAAAATTTCTAGATATAATTTGGAATGAAAATTTGTTTACACACTAGTTATATTGAAATTATGTGTCAATTAAAAGACATATATATTTATTAAGATAAGAGTAAAATGTTGCTACAATGGTGTACTTTGAAAGCTATTAATTCAATGTACAAAAACAATTATTAAGAACCTTGAAGTCTTCATGTAAATAGGAAAATAGGTTGACAGTTAACATGAATATTAAGAGAGAATGCACAAGCTTGTTACTTTTACATGGGCTGTTGAGGTAACAAGTCTCTAAGACAGTGTCCAGTGGGCCTCTGTCCTTATAGTACCTTCTCATACAGAATAAAACTGACCTTTGTAGGAGATCAATCAAGATAGCGGAGTAGAAGGACATGGAACTCAATTCCCCAACAAACACATCAAAAATACATCTATATGAACTAACAATGTAAATCGACAACACTTCAATAAAAAATAAGAATTATAAAAATAAAAAATAAAATTTTAATTTAAATAAATTTAAAAGGTAAACCCACATGCCTATGGTCAATTAATCTACAACAAAGGAGGTAAGAATATACAATAGAGAAAAGACAATTTCTTCAATAAGTGATGCTAGGAAAACTGGACTGCTACATGTAAAAGAATGAAATTAGAACATTTCCTCACACCACAAAAGTAAACCCAAAGTGGATTAAAGACCTAATGTAAGACCTGAAATTATAAAAGACTTAGAAGAGAACATAGGCAGAACACTCTTTGACATAAATTGTAGCAATATTTTTCTGGATCTGTCTCCTAAGGCAAAAGAAATAGAAGCAAAATAAACAAATGGGACCTAATTAAACCTAAAAGTTTTACACAGCAAAAGAAACCATTAACAAAATAAAAAAAAAAATACAACCTACTAATGGGAGAAAATATTTGCAAATAATATGACCAATAGGGGGTTAATATCCAAAATATATAAACAGGTAGTACAACTCAATGTCAAAAAAATTACTCAAAAAATGGGCAGAATACCTGAATAAACATTTTCCAAAGAAGACACATAGATGGCTAACAGGCACATGAAAAGATGCTCAATGTCTCTAATTCTTAGAGAAATGCAAATAAAAACCTCAATGAGATATCACCAAACATCTGTCAGATAGGCTAACATCAAAAAGTCCATAAACAAAAAAATGTTGGTGAAGATGTGAAGAAAAGGGAACCCTTGTACACTGTTGGTGGGAATGTAAATTGGTGCAGCCACTATGGAAAACAATATGGAGGCTCTTCAAAAAACAAAATAGGACTGCCATATGATTCAGCAATTCTACCTCTAGGTATGTATTGAAAGAAAACGAAAACACTAACTTGAAAAGATACATGCATCTCAATGTTTATAGCAGCATTATTTATAATAGTCAAGATATGGAAGCAACCTAAGTGTCCATCAACAAATGAATGCATAAAGAAGATGTGGCATATATATAATGGAATATTACCCAGCCATAAAAAAATAAAATTCTGCCATTTACAACAATGTGGATGGACCTAGAGGGCATTATGCTTAGTGAAATAAGTACACTCCGTTATCACTTATATGTAGAATCTAAAAAAGAACACAAACAAATGTATATAACCAAAACAGAAACAGATCTACAGATGTAGAGAAAAAACTGGTGGTTACCAGCGGGGAGAGGGAATATGGGAGGGGCAAGATAGAAGCATAGGATTAAGAGATACGAACTATTATGTATAAAATAAATAAGCAACAAGGATATATTGTACAGCACAGGGAAATACAGCCATGATTTTGTAATAATTTTAAATGTAGTATAATTTATAAAAATATTGAATCACTATGCTGTACACCTGAAAGTAATATTATACTGTAAATCAACTATACTTCAATAAAAAAAGAATGAAACAAAACAAACAAGCAAAAAACTGACCTCTGTAAATAGTAATCACATAGTGTGCTTTCTAGGGATTTGACAAAACAGATATTGAGGCTTCTACCTTGTTTTCTCTTGAATTATCTGTTTGGAGGAATCCAGCCCTCATATTGTGAAGATACTCAAGCAGCCTATGAAGAAGCACGTGTAGGTAGGAAATGAGGCCTTTGGCTAACAACCAGACCAGCCTACCAGTCATTTGGGTGAGCCAACTTGGAAAGTAGATCCTCCAGGCCCTTTCAAGGTTTTAGATGACTACAGCTCTAACTAACATCTGGACTGAAATCTACAGAGAGACCCTAAACTAGAACTGTCAAGACAAGATACTTCAAATTTCTAAACCACAGAAAATGAGGATAATAAATGTTTATTGTTGTTTTAAAACACTATGTATTGGGATAGAAGCAATACATAACTATTACAAATATAATATTTCTTAACCCAATAATTTTTAAAATTAAGTAATAGTACAAAACAGAATAATACATATTAGATTATACCATTATTCAAATCTTTAGAATTGCTTAATGTACTATATAACATTATATTATAACATTAAATTAAATAACTTTTAAGAATAACAC
Source organism: Camelus dromedarius (assembly GCF_036321535.1). Lineage (NCBI taxonomy): Eukaryota > Metazoa > Chordata > Mammalia > Artiodactyla > Camelidae > Camelus > Camelus dromedarius. The sequence continues at coordinate 60,930,884 of NC_087439.1, read as the reverse complement.
AACTATTAGTTATTTAACTACACTTAGGCCTTAAGTATTTTAAGAAAAAGGCTTAGTTTTAGAATCCTCATGATCTGAGAGAAGGAATTATAAGCAAAACGTCAACTTTACTTCTTCAGTACTTCAACAGAAGAAAACCCTCCAAAATCATGTATAGAAATATCCATGATAAATTATGTTTGATCTGGTCATAATGAAAACTATGAATAAAAGAAAATATTAAAGAAAAATGAGGTACTGTAAACATATTTTGTTCTTATTAATCATACTGCAAAACAGAAGGCTTTTTATTAAGACTTTAAAAAAATGTTTTCTTACAGCCAGAGCCAAAAAAGTTAAAAATGCAAACAAAAAGCTATAGACCGACAAGTATTTTCCATCATCAAAGATGATGAGTTTTTAAGATTTGACAAGCTATGAATTCTAGAAAACATGTTGTTCAACATCTTTTTCCTGAATTATACCATGTAAGTATCTAGTTATGTTATAATAATTACATTAAGTTTGTGAATATTATATGAATTAACTGTCAGTGATATTATTGCATATGCTTTGTGTATGTGTATATTCAGAAACATATGTAGAACAGACAGGTAATCACAGAACAGCATAATACAGCAAAATTACTAGCTGTAAAGAGAAAGATTACAGTCCCTTTCATCATTGTTCTACCACAAATAATGCATATGACATACAAAAGATTTGAGAACTGCTTTAATATGTGCATATATAAGATACTCCAGCAAAAGGAATGGCACCATTAGCTGTTGCATATTATGTCAGCTTGAACAACAAAAAAGTCTTAATATTATATTTTGCAGATAAAAATACCCAAACAACAAGTCTTCAAACAACCAATGGCTGTTTGCAAAGAAAGCACTTTGAGGACCAGAATTTGCTGAAGAAGTAAGCACCCTAAAAATCCTCACGTCATTCTTCTCCAGGGAAATACTGAAATTGGTTTGTATGCAATAAAAGCTGAGATACAGATGGGAATTAAGAGATTATCATGTTATGTTTAAGACAGTTACATTGTGCCATTGCCACATTTCTAAAATCCAATATTTAAGGAACAAATGTGTTTCAAGTAGTAGAGATGGAGTAGAAGACAAGGGGTGAAGGGTTCAGAGAACTAGACTTCTCCACTTAAGACATTTGTTCAACAGTGACTATTGTGCTCATTTCATAGCATCTACTTCCATCTTCATTGTTTAAAAAAAAAAAACCCACCTTTTAGTTTGAAATAATTTTAAGCTTACAGAAGAGTTTCAAAAATAGTACAGGGTGTTCCCATAAACACTTCACTTAGCTTCCCCAGTGTTGCATGACCACAGTGCAATTATCAACAGCGGAAAATTAACATTGGCACAACAGTGTTAAACCAAACTATAGACTTTATTCAGATTTCCCCCATTTTCCCAATGAAGTTCCTTTTCCTGTTTCAGGACTCAATCAATCTAGGATCCCACAGTGTCTTAACTATCATGACTCTCTAATCTACTTTGGTTCTTCAGTAATTCTGTGTCTTTCATGACTTTGAAACTTCCATAAAAGATCAGTTATCTTGCATAATATATCTGTTTTGGCTTGCCTCATGTTTGTTCATTATTAGAGTGAAGTTTGCATTATTGGGAACAACAGCACAAAAGTGATGAATCCTTCTCATGGAAACCTATTGGGGGCATCTGATGTGAATATATCTTATTCCTGGTGATGTTAATCTGGAGTCCACAGTCAAGGTGGTGTCTGCCAGGTTTCTCTACTTCAGTTACTTATTTTAGAAGAGATACTTTGAGACTTCATGATTATCCTGTTACTCCTTAAACTTTCACCCATTAATTTAAGCACCTATTGGTGGATCTTGCCTATAGCAATTACTACTGTGGTGTTGTAACAGTGATTTTTTTATTTCCTACCTTTCTTCAACACTTATTAAATGGAACTCTTCTGTAAAGAAGTTTGTTTCTTGTCTATCATTTACATATTTATTCAATTATTTATTTATATCAATGTGGACTCATGGCTATTTATTTTATTCTTTGGATAAACTTCTATTATGTTTAACTAATTTTTGTTGATTCTGTTCAGTCCAGAGTTAAAGATGCCTGGACCAGGAAGACCCAATGTTAGTGCTTAAGTTAAAATGCTGGAACTCAGTGTGGGCTCAATCATGTTGATTTCCGTGTGTGTGTTCTATACTAAAATTCTTGTGATGCTCAATAAATGTCAAATAAATTAGTAATTACTTAGAATTGAACACTTATTAAGCCCTCAAGGTATAATTATAACTATGTTGAAAGTCCCTGCTTCATATACATTATGGGGCTTACATTTTAGCAGGCTTTTATTCTACTGTGAGTACACATGATCAAAGAGCATGAGGTTTCTCTCCAGAACACCAAGAACAGAACACTGAATCATAGGTCCAGATATTAATCTCGAGCCCTTATGGGCAAGTCCGCTAGGCTTCTGCACGGGAAAGTTACTGTTTGCTGTGAGACTTTGGGACTATGTTACTATCTTGTTCCTCCTTCTGCTTGTGACTACTAAATTTACCCACTAAACTCACTCTTCCAGGCTGCTATTGAGCCAATTACAAGATCCAAAGAATTAAAAATACTTTGACTAAATAACGGTAAAGTTAGAAATCTTTTCAGGAAAATATTCTAGCCTGACATGGTATAGAGGCTTAGGTAAAAAATACATATAGTTTTGATAAAGCCTAAAGCTTTTCTCTGCTACTCAAGTGTTTTAGTTAAAAATAAATAAATGGCTTCTGGCTAAATTATGCACGTAATTACACTTAAATGACCCAGAGGTAGCATTATGTTCTGCTAGCATTTCAAAGATAGATTTCAGTATCTGTTATAATGTCTTTTATGATATGAAATATTTTCTTCTCTGATAACACCTTAATGTGGTGAATAATCAAGCTATGCAAGCTACTTTTTCTAATGCAATTTAAAAGGAGCTAATGAAAAATCCTGAGCTCAGATTCTAGGCCAGAAGTATGTCTGCGTTGGGAGGAGAGAGAAAGTAGGAATATGCTTCCAATGATGCTCTCCAGGAATTATTTTAGAACATAATATACATTTAAAGCTTCTTAGAAACTCTTGAAAATGGGGAGTCAATATCCCAAATTAAGTCAAAAAGAGATGTTAATTAAAATCAACCCATAGGGAAGAATAGTACTATTACAGTTTAATTTAATTCTAAAAACAATTTATAGAATTCATGTGTTATTACCTAAGGAAAAAAATGGAGAAATCTTGCACAGAATGCCAAAGTTTATGTACATGATTTTCCATAAGATTAACATGCATCAACCCTTTGAAAATCCCACTACTTGCACTACATTGGACACACAGTTTGTGAGTCCATATGGTATAGGGCTGAGAATTTAGCAAAACTCTTGTAAATTCGTAAAACTATTATGTATAAATCTGTCTTTAAAAGTTAATAAGCAGCATATCAGGATTGGTGAAACTAAGTAAAAAATGCACATAATGTGTACATAAAAAGTAAAAATTGAGATCAAGGATATAGCCTCATACTTAAAATAACTTCAGGGAAATGCACAAAAAGTCTAAAACATTATACTTGACTTCTATCCATCTTTATGTGCTCTGGACATTTGTGGTAAGTGCAAAGTCATCTGGACAGCTCAGAGAACTGGAAGATTAGGAGGAACGTCACCAATTAGCACAGCTACTACATTCTTTTTCATGACCTAGGATATGTCAGTACACTCTGCATCTGAGTTCTTAAACACCACGTTTGTAAAATTGAAATTATGATGCCAACTTACTTCTCAAAGTTGTTGTGAAGGTTATCCAGTAAGAGGCATAGCATTTTAAAACACTGAAATGGGTTCCTCTATAATAAAGTCAAATGTCAGTATCTGTTTCCAAGAGATAGAGTGGATTTTTCTCTTCTGGGAGACTTTATGAAGTCATTTGTCCTGAAAGTTTGCAACATCCACTGGTCTGAAAGGAGAATATTGGATTAAATTCTTGACATCCTTTAGCTTTATTCTCTTATAAATTAAATGCTGCTTCCATACAACAGTTCTCAATAAGGTCTGATCAATGATTTGTGCTCTATCATCCACTCTTGCCTTTCCAAATCATTCTTCAGGTTGCATCCACAATGATCTTTTCAAAGCACAGATGTAAAGATGTCACACACACTCCTTTTAAAACCCTTGAATGCCTTTTCTTTATGTTCAGGACAAAGACAAAACTCCTTAATGGTTCATAAAACCTACTATGGCCAAAACCTACTATGGACTGATGCCTACCTTCATACCACCCTCTCAAATTCTCTCCATCAATCTTCTCTCAGTGCGTCCTCATCATGCTCCCTCCCACCCAGGGCCAGGGCCTTGCACATACTTCTTATCCTCTTCCAGTTAATACCTACTCATTCCTTTATTTTTTTGTCACTTCCTTAAAAATGTCTACTCTAACATCCATAGCAAATGTGCTTATCTCCCTGACAGCATTTATTATATTGCTGCAATTTACATTTTTGTGTGTGATTATTTGATCCCTGTCTGTCTCCCTCACTGGACTGTAAACATATCGGAATCCCTGACATGTTGGATCACATTGTGTTCCAGGGCCTACACAGTGCCTGACCCAAAGGAGGCTGTCAGTATATTTTTGCTGAATGAGTAATATTTACATAAATCATTACTATTTTTCATTGTAATTGAAACCAGTCAAGTGAAGTCAAGTGAGGCTCCCTTTCTGCATGATCTCTGTACACATTACAAATAAGCAAAGCAATATATTGGTAATGATGCCAAAAGCTACACAAGATATTTCTTTCAATAAGATATTAAAAAAAAAAAAAAAAACTTCTTTGTGAGTCTGGCATCTTCACTGAGAACACACGTTGCGCTTGATCTCAGCAAGGAATAGAAACACAGTGATGATCAGCAGCCATTGTGGAATCACATTAGTAGGTCTCAGAGTTGCCCCTCAAAGGATGACAGCCCAGCCTGCTAAAAGATCTAACCTAGTCTTCCATCATTTTACATTATATGCTAATACTTTCCTCTACACTCTTTAATCCTCTTGTGGTTTAATGCTAATCATTTTAGTTTCCTAATGCTAAAGTCCTCTGGACTTTAGTTTCTTTGTGGGCAACAGATACAGCTAAAACTCTTATCAAAAGTATCCTGGGTGGTATACGCTTCCTGTTTCTATGAAAATAAAACCTCTCTTTAAATGTTAGCACATCTTTAAAAATATAAATCTATCAAGGAGGAAACAAACATCTGAGTGAGCTCACCTCTCAAGGGAAATATTCGAGTTACATGTATTAAAGGACTTCAGAGCAGCTCTCTGAAGTACAATAAAAGCAAAAGCAGAAGTGTATTGGTTAAAGCCCCTGACACCTGGAAGGAAGGAGTCCTGGATTCTCTTTAAGTGCAGAAAAGATGCGTTCTACCCTTGAGCAAGGTGATTTCTTTGGGTAAAATAACAAGAGATATTCATTCCTGCAGTCTCTGTTTCATCCCATGGGATTCTTGCCCAAGTATTTATTTAGATTTTCCCTAGCTTTACTGAGATATTATTAGCATATAACATATGAAGTTTAAGGTGATATACGTATATACTGTGAAATGATTACCACAATAAGTTAGTAATTAGTATTACCAAGAAAGAGCTCACAGCCTGATATGCATAGAAGACAATACTGACACTGGCTTTTGCTGAAAGTAAAAGCTTTATTGTGAGGTCAACCAGCAAGGAGACAGGAAGCAAGACTCTCAAGTCTGCCTCCTTGATCCAGGGTCCTGGGCAAAATTTAAAGTGTTAAGGGAATTTCAAACTTGGAATCTGACTGGCTCGTCCCTAATCAGTTCATATTAACTACTCTTGCTGCTGGAAGCCAGATTTTCCTTAATGGAGGACTTCTCACTTCAAAAAGGGCTCTAGTGGCAACATTTTCACTCTTTGAGCTCTGTAGACTTAAGAGTCCTGGTTCCGGCATCATCCTGGAAGCATGGGTTCCAGTCTTGCACATATGCAATGCTTTCTCTGTACAATACATCAACGTTTGATCAATCAACCACCTTACTTAAGAAGGCAAAACCAATTTAAGCCAATGTTTTATGTGCTGTTTTAATTCCCCCCTTTTCTTTGTACATTTCTCAATTTTGAGGGAAATAGGGCTATGACTGCTCTAGCTGACAATAAATAGTAAAAGGACTAAATGTAAGATACACAGAGGTATGACTCCTAGTTTTAACAGTCCTTCAAAAAAGACCTTATTCCTTTGGGAATCCATGAAAACATGTTATTTTAAAAAGATTTTTAGTGATTGAATTTGAATTTATATAGACGTGGTCCAGACTCTTGTGTGGAAGCAGTCTATTTTTGAGATGCCTGTGTTTTCTTTTCCTGACCAGGTGGAGTCTTAGCTGTCCTGTTCATTTTTAAAAGATTCACAGGTGTAATCAAGGACCAAGAAATCATCAGTGGGTTTCCCTCCGGTGCTGGGACAGTTGGGTCCTCCTACTTCATCCTGTCTACGGAGAGTGCACCCTATCTGGGAATTGTCCATTCCACTTAGGTTGCATTGATCTTCTGGGAGTTGATTTTTCCAAGTTTTGAGGAAGGCCCAATCCCCTGGGCTTATGCAGTGCAGGGGAATGTCTGTGGGAAACATTATTTATGTATAGCACATAAAGTAACACGTAGAGATAGTACACATTTTATAGTATCCAATTCTTTTACAAAATGATCATCTTCAAGACTGCAATAATACTTAGTCTTAAGGAAGTGTCTTCCATATAACGTTTCAAAAGGCTCAACTGGAGCTTGCTTCTAGGGGCTCTTCTTACTCTAAGCAGGGCAACTGATAAGACTTTAACCCAAGTTAAGTTGGTTTTTTTTAAGGTATGATTCACCTTTCAGTCTTCCCCAGACTGAGGTCTCCATGAAGCATGTAATTTCCATTATATTCTGAGAGCCCCCAACATCCCTTTAGTTATCTTGGCTATGAGAGCTCCTCTGTTGTCATTTTGAATTGAAAAAGGCAACCCAAAATGAGGGATAATTTCTTTTAGTAAGTCCTTTGTTATCTCAGAAGCTTTTTCTGTCTGGCATGGAAAAGCTTTGACCCATCCTGTGAAGGTATCCATAAATACCAGAAAATTTAATTTCCCATGGCTCTTGGCATAACAGTAAAGTCTACTTGCCAATCATCTCCTGGTTCTGTCTCTCAGGTTTGCACCCCTTTTATTATCAGGGTGACCCGGGTTTAGAATTGTTTCTGGCACAGATCAGGCAACTTTGTATTATCTTTTGGATTGTCCTTTGTATCTGTGGACCAACAATAAATTTTCATAGCCAGTGACAGGTGGCTTCCCTACCATAATGGGTTCCTTGATGTAGATGAGTAATAATTATTTTCATTAAATGCTCGGGTGTAAGCACTAATCCCTTTCCATTGTAAATCCAGCATTCTTTGTTTGTTTGGTATTAATCACCATCTAACTCTCAAGAGTCAGCATGAAATCCCTACTCATCTGCTCTCTCTAGATACATTTCCAAATACTGAGGCTTAAACAGGGATAGGTCCACACTCAGAATGAGTGTGAGGGCCTTAAGATCTGGGTTTTTTGTTTCTAGCTTCCTGTTTTGTGGCCTGATCAGCCAAATTATTTCCTGTAGCTCTGTAACTATCAGTCTTCTGGTGGCCCGGGCAATGTACTATAGATACTTCTTGAAGCATTACAACAGAGTCTAATAAAGCCAGTATCTCCTCTGTGTGTTTAATTTCTTTTCTTCCTGGTGTTAGTAGACCTCCCTCTTTCCATATGGCCTCATGCACATGCACAATAGAGAAGCTATACTTAGAATCAGTATAAACAGTTAGCTTTTTCTTAGCTCCAAGATGCAGGGCCCTCATGAAGGCTATGAGCTCTGCCTTCCAGGGATATGTACCAGGAGTAAGAACTTCTGCTTCCAGGACTTCCTGATAAGTTATTATTGCATAGTCAACCTTTCAGGTCATTGGTCCATGAAGCTGCACCCATCCATAAACATTTCCATATCTGGATTTTCTAAAGGCTGGTCAGTCAAGTTAGGTCTACTAGAATAGAATTTTTAAATTATTTGTAGGGTATCAAATGCCTTATGGCAGCTTAATGGCTCATTGTCATTTCCTTTAAGAGCCTCATATAGGGGTTTGGCCATGAATCCAAAGCCAAATACCACCAAATCCAGCCATTCCTAAGAATCCTCACAACTGCCTTCTAGTAGTAGGTATAGCAGCCCTAGCTAATGCTTGCTTTTGATCTGGCAATAAGTTTCTTTGTCCTTTTGATAATTCAAATCTTAGATATTTTAAAGTTGGTTGAGAAATTTGCGCTTGGAGACTTTATAACCCTGGTCTATCAAAAAGTTTAAAATGAGAATTGCATTTTTGTCTGATGTTTCCTTAGTTTTACTAGCAATTAGTTTATCTTCCAAATATCAGAGGAATATTTGAAGGAGGATTAATAAAATGGCCGCACTTAAGCTAACAGATTGCTTATTCTTGTGCTTACCCTTAAAACGGTCAACTGACCTGACTGACCAGTTGCTACTCACAGTTCTAGGCCCGTTGTTAAAACTAAAGCTATTGATTTTACTGTTTCTACTTTATTCCAGTAATTGAAAATAAAATCAAGCTTGGTCTCTGGGTCCTTCTCCAAGGACTTTACAAAATAGCCTGAATTACCAAGAAGACCACACCTTGAGTGCTTATGAGATAAAGAGATCTAACCATCTAACCGCTGGCCTCTGGAGAATTGGTCGCCTGGAGGCATCATGACGCCATTTTAAGTCTTCTGATGAAAGAATGATTCTGTTGCTTGTTATCAATGCTGTATTGTTTGAGCTATGGCTATATCACCACCCCACCCCATCCCCAAGGTGGGTTCACAGTTTTGAAGGCACTAGCTTGCTGTGAGTCCCCTTTGCCTGGCAAAGTAATTAAGTTGCCTCTTTTCTTCTAAGCTCCAAGACCTTGTCTCTGGGTTATTTGGCTCGTCAGGAATGGGGGCTGATCTTTCAGCAACAGATTCCTCATTTACTTGGAGATCTCTTAGGTTTTTGGCTAAGGCTTCCCCGAAGATGGTAGGGGCATAATAAATCTTTGTGGAGGTACCATTTAGCAATATTGTTTTATATTGGTCAAACTAGCAGAAGTCTCTAGACAAAGTTAAAAGCAAAGTATAAGGATTTGGCATCACTGGATGTATATCCTCTACAATTTGGTTAATGGCTCCCAAATCCTGTACAAAATGATAATCTCCAGTCCTGGGATTTTGTACTGGGAGGACTGGAGTATTTCATGGGGACTGACAAAGTTGGATTAATTGGCATTTAAGAAAGGTGGTTATCAGAGGCCTTATGCCTTCCCTTGCATGCCTCTCTAAAAGATATTGCTTTAACTTTGGTTCCTTGGCACCTGAACAGTTTTACTACTATTGGATCAGCCATCTTGGTTCTTCTTGGCCTCCCATCAGCCCAAACATCTACTCATCTTTTGCAGAATTTCTTCAGGGACTTCTGGTTGAGGCTTGTCTCTCAATTGTAACAGAGCAGGCTGGAGTGCATGGGCTTGATGTGGGCATACTTTAATGTCTACTTTTTTTGGCAAGTAAGTCATTTAATTTTTAAGTAGATCTCATCCCGACAAGGAAATAGGGCATTCAGGCATACACAGAAAGCTGTGCTTTATAGATTAGAGGCAGAAAAGGGGAAGTGCCCATATGCAAAACCCCTGGGTTGACTGTGGTAATCTAGACCTGCGGGAACTTGTCTCAATAGATATTGCCCTGCCTGAGGCAGAGGACCCCCTGGGCCAAAGTGAGTACCTTGGAAGGTACAGGGAGGGTAGACAAATTCCTTTCCACTCTCTGATAAGACAAGGTACAGGGCTAGGGCTGGACCTGTGGGTCTAGGAGGATTGCTGGTGGAAGCCTCTGAAGGGGAGTCCCCCTTCATGCAGCAGGGGAACCACGGGAGGTGCTGAAGGAGAAGCCAAATGTAGTGGGAAGTCAAGATCATCAGGCTCTGATTCAGGCAAGAAAGGCTTTTTCTGAGAGTCTTCCCTCTGAACCATAATTTTACATCTCTTCTGCATATTCTTGTTCTACAAAATAACTTAGACAAGCCAGTCGAGGTCAAACATTGTGACCCCCCTGCTTGTACCTGCCTACTCTTGATCTGAAAGTTGATAATCCCAGTACAAGGCAGAGAGGTGATGATAAAGCAGCCAACAGTTCTCCTTCTGGGAGTCCATCCATTGAAGAAACACAAATCCTTAGTGAAGCCTGAGCTCTGCTGTTGGCTGACTAGATTTCTTCCATTGTAATGCTCAAAATAGTTCACTTCTTGGCCAGCAAAAACATGGAAGATGCTGGAACAATTGCCTTTAGCAAATGCCTGCCGCCTCTTCCCAGCCTTCATGGATTCGGCCCAACATCAACCAGCAGTCTTCTCAGAAATGCAAGGTCTATGTGACGCAGCAATGTTGATAGCACCTGGAAAACCCTTGAGTTCATGGAAGATGAAGGAAAGCACCAGGGTTTGCTGGTCTGTGACTCAGAGTACCTTCTTTTTTTCTTTATAGAAAGTATGCTGAGGCTTGACCCCTTAATGACTCTCCACCTTAGTGCTGGTTCTGAGGGGTTAGCCAGCCCCCTCAGAATGAACATCTGGGGGGGCAAAGAGAGAGAAAGCATGCACACAAGCAAGCAATCCCCTAAGTCAAAGGCGTAGGCAATATCCCAGGCTACAAACCTCAGAGCTGAGAAGAGTCTATGGATTGCAAATCTTAAGAAAATTGCCTTCCCTCACTTTCCCCAAATAGTCTCAAAAGGCATAAAAAAGGAAGCAAAAACCTTAGGAATTCAGAACCAATTTCATCTCCTAGTTTGGTTTCTCAAAAGGAGCAAGCAAATGCAGTAGCGATTGTCTACACCGCAGCTGTAAGAATTCCATGGAGAAGCCACCGAAAAGCATGAATAGTCTCAAAAAAAGTGACCAGCTTGGACTTGAGGGTTTACTTAGGAAACACTGAAAAGCTTTCCATTAGAGATGATTGTCAAGAACCTTATAGCCTGAAAGTCATGCATGCTACCCAACTGCCAACGAATCTTTGCCAGCAGTTTCAAGACTATAGTCAATTTGGTCAGAGGCTCCTATTAGTTTCCCCGCCTGACATGTGCTGAAGGCAGGCTTGCCTATTGCAGAGGGGGCTATCAGAGTCCAGGGTCTGTCTCACTTACCATTTTGAAAAACTCACCCGATAAGGAGGAGGTTGGAAGAGGCGACTATATCACCTTGAAAGTGAAGTGAGGAGGCTGTCTTAGATTCAGTCAGAGTCAAATTCCTTGAGAGAGGAATTCAGGAGAATACAATTTGAAATTCCCAAGTCCTCACTTTCTTTCTGAGCATGTTGGGGTTTAATCTTCCTGGTAGATTACCAAAATATGTTATATTCCCAGCAGAGGTCACAGACAAGCTAATCTACATGTCTGGGCAATTTCCAGGTAGAATACATTCAGCCTAAGGCCTCATATAGCTCATGGCCTTTAGCACCACCACCAATGTTTGTTCCTCCTGGCAAACTTTCCATACACACATATTCATTGATTCATTTATAAGCAGCTCAATGATAACTCCATGCTAGTTTGGCTCATACAAAAGAGGGTTAAAATTCTTAGTGAGGAAAAACAAAAATGTGTTCAATTATATAAAATTCCTTTAACCCAGGTGCAGGGTATGTTCTTCTAGGGTGGAGAATTTTCCTGCTTTACTTCCTTCATTTCTCCTTTATCCTCTCACCCCAACAAAGTAATCAGGGCTGGTTTCATTAAGAATACACACCTATAGCAATACGTCTAGGCAATCATATTAGGCATGGGTGAAAATCCCCAACACCCCCATAAGGCAAGATTTCCTGTAGGGAGCAATTTTTATCTTTTGTCTCCTGAGTTAGAGAAACTTCATTAATATCAGATTTAATAAAACTTTGCTTTGGTCATCCAACAGCTAACCCCTATTAGGCAATCCTAACAAATAAAACAGACATAGACAAACATGGACAAGGAAACCCAAAGGCCTGGGACTTAGAGCCCAGGGCTCTAATCCAACACTCTGAGGACCTCAGCCGCTGTAATCTTTCATATTTTCTCCCTTAGGGTGGGTCTCTAACCCACAATCCTAGCCTTGGGACTCCAATCCAAGGGACTTGGGACTCTAAACCAACAAAAAAATCTCCCCAGGATGGGACTCTCACCCATGATCCTGATAAGGTTATTAGATAATTTAGGCACAGGTGCATTTTAACGAGGTTATTCACAAGAAAGATGTCTGATCCAGGAGCTGTTTCTTCTCTCAAAAATGAAAGCACCAAGGAACCTGGAACACCCCCACAGGGAAGCAGGAACCCCACAGCCAACCCTCTAGACAAATCTGGTCTAGGTGGCTGCTCAGGGGCAGTGGCAAGAGCATACACAATGCTAGAAGCTATAATGCCTTGGGCAGGCAGTCACAAGATCTAAGTCCCTTGGTGGACACCAAAATTGTTTCTGAGCAAGAGCTCACCGCCAATGAGCCTAGAAGTCAATACTATGGCACTGACTTCTGAAAGGGCTGAATTGTGAAGATGACGAGCAAGGAAAACAGGAGGTATGGCTCAAATTGCAATCCTTGCCAGCTGACCATGCAATAAAGCTCCTTCCTTTATAAAAAGCTGGTGCCATAGTACTGACTTCTACGTGCATTGAGCAGCAAGCTCTTGTTCAGTAGTAATACCTCCACCTCCTCACATAACTACCATTTTGGGTGTGTGTGCATGTGTGCACCTGTGTATGTAGTAAGAATATGCAAGATTTACTCTCTTGCTCATATAACTTAATAAGAAAAACAAAAACAAAAACAAAACAGCCCAATCCAAAAATGGGCAAAAGACCTAAATAAGAAATTCTCCAGTGAAGACCTACAGATGGCCAATAGGCATATAAAAAAGTGCTCAATCTCTCTAATTATCAGAGAAATGCAAATCAAAACTACAATGAGATATCACCTCATACCAGTCAGAAAGGCCATCATTCAAAAGTCCACAAATGATAAATGCTGGAGAAGGTGTAGAGAAAAGGAAACCCTCCTACACTGTTGTTAGGGAATAGTTTGGTGAAGCCATTATGGAAAACAGTATGAAGACTAAAAGACTAAAAACAGACTTACCATATGATCCAGCAATCCCACTCCTGGGCATATATCCAGAGAGAACCTTAATTCAAAAAGACACATGCTCCTCAATGTTCATAGCAGCACTATTTACAATAGCCAAAACATGGAAATAACCTAAATGTCAATCAACAGATGACTGAATAAAGCTGAGGTATATTTATACAATGGAATACTACTCAGCCATAAACAATAATAAAATAATACTATTTGCAGCAACAGGGATGGCCCTGGAGATAGTCATTCTAAGGGAAGTAAGCCAGAAAGAAAAATACCACATGATATCACTTATATGTGGAATCTGAAAGAAAGAGAGAAAGAAAGAAGGAAGGAAGGAAGGAAGGAAGGAAGGAAGGAAGGAAGGAAGGAAAGAAAGAAAGAAAGAAAGAAAGAGAAAGAAAGAAAGAAAGAAAGAAAGAAAGAAAGAAAGAAAGAAAGAAAGAAAGAAAGAAAGAAAGAAAGAAAGAAAGGAAAGACAAATGAACTTATTTACAAAACAGAAACAGACTTACAGATATAGAAAATAAATTTATGGTTACCAGTGGGGGAAGGGGGTTAGAAGGGATTAAATTGGGAGTTCAAGATTTGCAGATACTAACTAATATACATAAAATAGATAAACAACAAGTTTATACTGTACAGCACAGAGATCTATATTTAATATAGTAACTTATGGTGAAAAAGAATATGAAAACAAATATATGTATGTTCATGTATGACTGAAGTATTTTGCTGTACACCAGAAATTGATCCAGCATTGTAAACTGACTGACTATACTTCAATACAAATATATTAAAAAATAAAACAATAAATTTAAAAAAGATTTACTCTCTTAACAAGTTCCAAGTATATAATACAATATTCTTATCACTATAGTGTACATTAAGTTCAAACATTCTACCATTTTTAACTCCCCCTCCCCACATTTTGTTCTGATGTCATATTTTACATCATCATATTTATCCCTTAACAGTTTATTGGTCATAGTTACTTTTACAACTTTTTGTCTTACTCTTTGTCCTGGCTTATTTAAGTGACAGACCCTCAGTCCTTACTATATATTTGCCTTTCCTGGTGGGATGTTCCCTTTTCTGTAGATTCGTACCTTTCTCCCAATTAGAGAAGACCCTTTAACATTTCTCTTAGAGCAGGTTTAGTATTGGAGAACTCTTAGTTTCTGCTCATCTGAGAAGTTCTTTCTCTCTCCTATTCTGAACGGTAATCTGGCTGGGTAGGGTATCTCAGGTTGCAGCTTTTTCCCTTTCATCATTTTGACTATATCATGCCACTCCCTTCCAGGCTACAAAGTTTCCACAGACAAATCAGCAGATAACCTTAAAGGGACTCTCTTGTATAGGACTCTGATTTTCTTTTGCTGCCTTTAGCATTCTCTCTTTATCTTTACCTTTTGCCATTTTAATTATAGTATGTCTGGATTCATCTTGTTTGGGACCCTCTGTGCGTCATGTACCTGGATATCTGTTTTCTTCTTCGGGTTTGGGAAGTTTTCAGCCATTTGAGGTATTTCCTCAAATACCTTTTCAATCCCCTTCTCTTTCCCTTCTACTTCTGAGACCCCTATAATGCAAATGTTGGTATGCTTAACGTTATCCCAGAGATCTCTTAAACTGTTTGCATTTTCATTTTTTAAAATTTGTTTTTCTTTTTGCTATTTTGATTGGGTGATTCCATTATTTTATCTTCCAGATCACTTACATGTTCTTTTATATCATTTAGTCTGCTATTCATTCCTTCTAGTGTTTTTTTTTTTATTTCAGCTATTGGATTTTTCATTTCTGATTAGGTCCTTTTTATATTTTCTAGTTCCTAATTAAAATTCTCACTATGTTCATCTATTATTTTCCTTAATTCAGTTACCATTCTTATTACTTTGAATTTTATCTGGTAAATTGTTTATTTCTGTTTCATTATTTTTTCAGGGGTTTCCTCTTGCTCTTTTAATTAAGAGTAGTAGCTTTTCATTTTGCTTAAATTCCTCTGTCTCTATGAATTAATGTGAAAGTTACCTATTGTGGTCTTGAAGGGATGTATGGGAGCATGCCGATACAGACTGTGTGTGCTCAATGACTCTGATGGGAGAGCTGGATTTGATGTGGATGTAAGTCACATCTTTCCTCAGGGTGTTCTGGCAGCTATCATCTTGGCAGAGAGTAGGGGCTGGAGATGGAGAGGCTAGGGCTAGAGCTGGATGTGAGACAAGACTTCCTCTCTGCTAAGTGGTTGTCACCACCCTACTGGGAGTGGGGTCTGATCCCAAGTTGCTGGAACAGAAGCCCTGAGGGTTGGGCCAAAGCTAGTTCTGTTCCTTTTAAGTCTGTACTTCTCCCTTCTCCCAGCGTTGGGACTCCTGCCCTAGGATTGCAGTGTCTTGAAGCAAGGGGAGCCCATGTTGGCTCTTGGCTCATGTTGGCTGCAGACAGAAGTCTGGGCTGTTTTTGATGTGGCCCCTGTGCAGGAGCCAGCAATTGTTTCCTTTGCTCTGTTCAGATGCAGCCTCGGGTGCCAGTCCCTTTTGTCTCTCACAGCTGATCACTGTCCCCAGACTCTGCCACCCCTGCTCTGTTGTGGAGAAGCAACACAGGGCAGGCAGGGCCCACATGCACTCTCAGTGTATATTGGGGCATGAACTATGGTAGATCTGTTGCCATCAGAGTTCTGGGCTGCTTCCGAGGCTCTGCTAGGACAAATGCCAATATGGCCACCACCACCCTGCTCAGGCTTTGCTGCAGGACTGGGTCACCTCTGCATCCCATGGCCAAGTTTTCTCCCAGTCCTGGCAGCCCTAGATCCAGTGCTGTGCTGTGACATAGAGTAAGTGGGGCTGGAGCATTCACTCAGCTCAGGCTGGGGTGCACACTGAGGCATTCATGAGAAACTTCTATCCACTCTCTTCTCCCCACCTCAAGAGCTCTCCTTACAAGTGGAGTCTGGGATTCCCACAGTGCTCTTCTTAGTCCCTATGGTCCTCCAATCAGCCAAGGGGGCTCAAGTCCCCCAAGTAGGACCTTAAGACTAGTAGGTCTAATTTGCGGCTCTCACCACTCACTCCCCAGGGTGGATCTGTGCCCATGTATTATCCCTTTTCTTCTAAGTCCCCTCCCAGGAACACAAGCCCTGATCTGGTCACTTTTCTTCCCTTCCTATCCAATTACACATGGATCTTTCTTACAGCCTTGATTGTACAGGAGTTTTCTGGCAGAATCCAGTTAGTCTTCAGTAATAATCAATTCACATGTGTTTTATATATATATGTTCATGGTGAGGAAGTGAGTTTCATGTCCTCCTAGTCCACCATCTTGATAGATTCCCCTACCATGCTGTACATCAAAATCCTAGAACTTATTTATCTTACAGCTGGAAGTTTGTACCCTTTGACAAACATCCCCCATTTCTCCCATTTCCAAGTGCCTGGCAACCATCACTCTACTCTCTATTTCTTTAGTTAAGTTTTTTAGATTCCACATTTGAGAACATATAGTATTTGTCTTTGTCTGTCTGAATTATTATGTCACTTAGCATAATGCCCTCAAGGCCCATCCATATTATTGCATATGGCAAGACTGCCTTCTTTTCCATGGCTGAGTAATAGTCCATTGTGTGTGTGTGTGTGTGTGTGTGTGTGTGTGTGTGTGTGTGTGTGTGCATCTCTCATTTTCTTTTTCCATTCATTTGCTGATGGACATTTAGGTTGTTCCCATGTCATCGTGACTATTGAAAATAATACTACAATGAACTAAGAGTGCAGCTATCTCTTTAAGATAGTGATTTTATTTCCTTCAGATAAATACCCAGAGGTGGAATTTCTGAATCGTATGGTAATTCTATTTTTAATTTTTTGAAGAACCTTCATACTGTTTTCCATAGCAGCTGCACCAGCAGTGCACCAACACTGCAACCAGCAATTCAGAGGGGTTCCCTTTTTTCTCCACATCCTCAGTAACAGTTGTTATCTTTTATCTTTTTGATAATAACCATTCTAACAGGTGTGAGGTAAGGTCTCATTGTGGCTTTAATGTGCATTTCTTTGATGATTAGTGAAGTTGAGCATCTTTTCATGTATCGGTTGGTATGTCTTCTTTTGAAAAATGTCTATTCAGTTCCTCTATTTTATAATTGGATTTTTCTTTTCTTTTCTTTTCTTCTCTTTTTTTTTTTTTTTTTTTTTGCTATTGAGTGGTAAGAGCTTCTTATATATTTTGGATATCAACCAAATCATGAGATAAATGGTTTGCAAATATTTTCTTCCATTCTGTAGGTTGCCTCTTTATTTTGCTGATTGTTTTTTCTGCTGGGCTGAAGCTTTTTAATATGATACATTCTCACTTGTTTATCTTTGCTTCTGTTGCTTATGCTTCTAGTGTCATACTCAAAAAATTGCAAGACCAGTGTCAAGATGCCTTTTAGCTATGTTTCCTTCAAGTATTTTACAGTTTCTGGTCTTACACTCAAGTCTTTAATCTATTTTGGGCTAATTTTGTGAGTGGTGTGAGAGAGGTCCAAATTCACTTTCTGCATTTGGTTATCCAGTTTTCCCAATGCCATTTATTAAAGAGACTATGCTTACCCCACTGAGTCTTCTTGGCTCCACTGTCAAATAGTAGTTGACTGTATATATGTGTGTTTATTTCTGGGCTCTGGATTTTGTTCCATTTGTCTGTGTGTCTATTTTTATGCCTGTACCATACTGTTTTGATTACTAGAGCTTTGTAATAAACTTTGAAGTCAGGAAATGTGATGCCTCTGGTTTTGCTCTCTTTTTTTCAAGATCGCTTTGACTATTTGGGGTCTTTTGTAATTCCATGTGAATTTTAGGATTTTTCCTATTTCTGTTAAAAATGTCATTGGGATTTTGATAGGGATTACATTGAATGTATGAATGGCTTCAGGTAGTATGGATATTTTATCAATATTAATTCTCCTGATCCATTTTCCCATTTATTTGTGTCTTCAGTTTCTTTCAGCAATGACTTATAACTTTCAGTGTACAAGTCTTTCACCTCCTTGTTTAAATTTATTCCTAAGTATTTTATTTTTTTTGATGCTACTATGAATTTAATTATTTAACTTACCAATTTTTCATATGTCTCTCTTAGAATGTACACTACTTGGACGTAGGGTATCACTCCAAGTAAGGACCACTTTAGCAAGGCTGTAGGCTCAAGATGTATTTGTTTAATTAGTAAGTTGACTTTAAATCATTGAAAACTATGAATATAATAATAGTTTCTGTATCAGAAACTATTTTAAGCATTTATGCATATGTTAACTACTTTATCTTCTATCTTGTAGCTGGAGGCTTACAATGTGTTCACTGTGATCAAAGAGCAGTCTTTCTCTGCTGGTGAAGGCCATCTACCTTCTTTTAGTTTTTAAAGATATACACATGAAGCATCAAGCAAACACTCAAATCAACCGAGATAAATAATGTGACAAATATTCCAGGGAAACTGTCCACACAACTGTGTTAGTTTGTAAGGCATCTAGCTCAATGCCACAGGGGCTACTAGAATGAATAAGATCTTGCTCATTCTCCAAACAGCTCTTAATTTTAGGGCCTGATAAAATCTGTTGCCCACCCCTACTCTCCCTTTGCTAGGACCTTTCCCCTGTTGGATTCCCAAAATGTGTGCAGCCAATTTTATATCATGAGGTAGGAAATTGGAGACTTTCTGACGAAACGGATTCACCCAAAAGAAAAGACTTAAGACATTATTATTATCCACTGCCTTAATATTCAGAATGGTCTCTTATTCTAAGACTAAGAAACTGATGCTCAGAAAATTAAATAGTTTGCCCAAGGTCACACAGCTAGCTGGGAATTCAATATAGGTTTGTTCGATTTATACTATCTCTGTTGTGCCTCATCACCTTCCCAAAATAAACAGAGAAATGGGTGATCTAAGGACTAACCCCTCTCTCTTAAAGCAATTTTCCCCCTTTTGCCATGAGCTTTAACAAAACCCATCTTCTAAATAGAGGGGGAAAGAAAACAAAAGGGATTAATATTTAATGAATGTCAGCTATGAAAGGCTCTGTGCTAGCAATTTTTAAATTTTTATCTACTTATTTTAAAAAGTTTGTTTATTTAGTGCATTTACAAGTCTTTTCTATTTTTACATACTGCTGCTTATTGCACATAAACAGAGCTTATTTTGTATTATTAAACCAGACTTAGAAATTTGCATTGCCATATTTTGGAAATTTTGTTGGCATTTTTACTTCTGTGAAGTTAATTGCATAAAAACATGTCCAAAAGGTCTAATGCATCTCCAATGAGTAATGCCACAGTCATTTCAGAAAATGAAAATGGAAGCAATAACACATCATATTCTGTTACCACCATTGCTCTAAAGCCAGATTTTAATGAGCCCAACTCTATAATCTGCCAGAGCATTTATAGACCCTGGGAGTGGAACTCTATCTTTAGGCTAGAAGCTGCAGCAGAGAATGTCTCTCACTAGTGCAAGAACAGTGCTGGATATGGCTGCTCTGTGGGCAGGCGCATCAACTGTTCACTCACAGGGGGCACTGCCCAGGGCAGGAACAGGGCTGGCCAAATCTGCCACAAGACATTAAGAGGCATGTAAAATCCAACAACTTTTCCCCATTTCATTGTGAAGAAATGGAAAGGAATACAGTAGCCAGCTACTATACTGTCAGTACAGAAAAGTAACATTACAAACATTTATAACATTTTTCTTGTGGAAATCCAACTATATACCTTAGGAAGGTGGGCAAAAGGTAGCAAGAAAGACAGAAAAATAACAATTAAGATGGAGCCAGAAATCCCACCCGCCACCTTTCTCAATATGCTAAGTATATGCCCAAGATGAGTAAAAGCAGGAGACGTGAATCTGTTCTCTCGGTTTATCTCAGCTCCTCTGAGCTTCTCATAGTGTGAGACTCAGAGGCGCTAAATAGAATTCTGCTACCTAGACACTGAAGATAGTTTTCTTACAACATGGCCTCTAAATAAGAAGCCAAATCCCTTCATCTGGTGCAAAATGTTAGAAAAAGTACCGTGTTTCAAAGCTGGAAGAAAAATTGGCTGAGCCAGTCTCCACTGCAAGACAGTATGGTGGCCTCCAAGGGGCATTATCCTAAAACAGTTTTGGTAGTAACTTTGACTAATTGGTAGTTTTTCCTTTCTTGCTGACTTGAGAAACTAACCTCGATTTAAGATATAACCTAGCTATACCAGGTTCTAATCAGCCTCAAGATAGGGCAATCCAAGAGTGCCAGGCTAGTCTAGAAGCTGGGGAATTCAGCTATGAGGACAAAAGCCATGGTGAGGGTAGCAGCTATTCTAATGTGCACCTAGAACACCATAAATCTGAGACTTGATAACTTCAAAGAACCAGGAGTTCCATACAATCACTAGAAAGAAGTTAATTTCAATATAAAGGATTCAGATGTAATCCTTATTAAAAATAGGACTAAAGGTGTTATATGTCTGCTATTAAACTTGGCAGTCCTATATTTTAACTTGTGCTATAAAATAAATATCTCTTCCTCATCTTAAATATTCCCTAATTGTGTAATAGTGTGATGTGAGGAGTTTTCAGTTATTTCTGAACCCCTGTTAGTGAGCTTTAGGGGGCAAGAGAGCTAGTCTAAATCTATACCTTTACTTTCTATAGCTCAAGATGGGCCATTTATCACTGTTGGAGCCTGTCTTTGTTGTGGGATGCACCTGTTTTATACATCCTCTTGTCCAACCAGATGTAAGTTTAGTATCTACTCTGGGTCCTTGGGATTGCTCCAGATACTAAGTATTTAATACAAGTACAATACATCAAACTGGAATAGGTATTTTGTTTTATAATGTAAAAGACATTTTTGTGAGAAAAAAAGGTACACTTCACTAAACACCTATTGGATGGCTAAAAAAACAAAAAACGAAAAACCTGGCTAAACCAAATATCATCATCAGAGTCTCTATAACTCTTATACATCGCTGGTGGGCATGCCAACTTGGTAAACAGCCAACTCTGCAAAACAGTCTGACCGTTTCTAACAAATATTTACTTCTTACCACACAATCCAGCAATTCCACTCATAGGTATTAATCCAAGAGAAATGAAAGCTTATATTCACATAAAAAAACCTGTACATAAATTTTACAGCACATTATTAATTTCCAAAAATTAGAAACAACTCAAATGTGCTTTTAGCATGAGAATAGACAAACAAACCAAGGTACATCCATGTGGTGGAATACTTCTCAGCAATAAGAAGGAACGAACTATTGGAACATGCACCAAAGGAAATGAATCTCAAGCACATTATGCATTTACTACTACTTTATTCCAGTTATATGACATTTCAGAAAATGCAGAACTTTACAGTCAGAAAACAAACTAGTAATTGTCAAGGGTTAGGGGCTAAAGAAAGGGTTTGACAACAAAGGGACAGCTCATGGAAATTTTTGACATAAGGGCACTGTTCTGTATCCTGGTCGTGGTGCTGGTTATATATGACTATGCATTCGTTAGAACTTACTGTATGTCAACAAAAGTGAATTAAAAATAAAAATTAAAAAAAATATATGTACAGCTCCACAACAAGCTTTTTTTAAAATGAAGAGACTGGCAGATTCATCTAGAGGTCAGCAGTCTGAATTTAGATGAGAGGTAGGAAAAGTGGTTATGAAAAGAGGACAAGCTCATCATGAGATACACAATGGCAGGCAGGGTGCAAGGAAAAGATCATTAGAAGGGAATTCTCTGGGACACAGTCTAGGCATGAGTGTGGTAAAGAAATGTGGAAGCATTTCTTCACTCAAGATCAGTTCCAATTTATTTTGAAAAATCATTTCAGAATTGTGCATTGATTTCCATCTCTGGGATGCAGGCATGGAAAAAATTTTCCATGCAACAAATATGTGGAGACAGTAAGCAAAACAAAATGTGCTTGGAATCGATTTTAAATGAACTCTTTATTTTCTCCAGTTGTTTCATATGAAAACAATTTCCAATAAAAACATTATGTAAACACAATATATTCACAGAAATAGGCCAAATAATTAATAAAAAATATGTTCTTCTCCCATCTCACAGCATGGGTAGTTCTATAACTCACTGGAGGACAACTGTCATACCAAATAAGAAGGACAAGAAGGAAGTGAATTTCAGATGGATACAAATCTGGGAGTCCAGCATAGCTAGATTTGAGAAGGTTGAAAGGCAGCTTAGAGGATCTAAGGATCCCTGTTATTTTACAGATGAGAAAAACTGTGGCCAAGGGATATAAAGTAGCTTGCCAGAAGCCACAGGATCACTAAATTGTATAACCTAGTCTTTGCCTCCAAGTTCTGTGTTTTTGGTTTTGGATTTTTTTTCCCCCTACATAAGTATAATTTTCTATTCTTTCCAAAGAGGGGGAATATAGGCCTAAATGTACAATTTAAACACTCTATGATATGAAGGGTAGGGGATGCATATTTGAAAATTTTATTAAAATGCAGTTCTTTCTAAACAGCATCCTAATAACCATAATTTTGTAATTTTCAGAACTCAGCCAAATGAAAAAAAAGAAAAGCTCCATTATTAGTTCTCAGACAGGTTGAGTCTCTCTCTCCTATCTCTAGTAGTTGGAAAGACCAAATCAGAGCTGTGGACTCTGTGTAACTTACATATAGGAATGTACAACAGGCTCTTCATTTAAGTGGGTTGCTGCTTGGTTTGCACTAAGAAGGTTTGCCCTCTGATCTCAATCAGTTCAATCAGCTGTGCAACCACATCTCAGTTCTTGGTATGCATTTATTTTTTCTTTTACCCCCAAAAAGTGTAATATATCTGGAAAGACAGCAAAGTCCCAACAAATGGAGTAAGGGATTAAAGCCAGATGAAGGCCCTGCCTTCATTTTATGGTTCTTGAGAGACTGTTGATCAACAAAGGTAAGAGAGAGAGACTCAGTCCAACTGAGAGCTGATAATGGATTTTTTTCACTTGGTTGAGTACTGAAACCACAGTTATTAGTTACAGAACATTGTTTAGAAAGGTTTGCAATAAATAATTTTGGTTCATTGACCAAATGAATGCCTTAAGAATCGATACAGATTTTTTTTTTTTGTTTATGGACTTTTATACATGCTTCTTGGTCCCTGGAAATCTGCAAGAACAAAGCATCATAAGAGGGCCAGTCACGTAATAGTAAAATAACAGCATTATCTTTCCAGAATTATCCATTAACCATCGTTGAGTGAGCACAGGAAAGTCCAACCTATTAGATGCTTACAAAGATCAACATCAGAAAAAATTCCTCCACATTCTTCCTAACTCCACACATGCATGTTACAGAATTACTGCTGAAACTCCATCAAATAAGTAGCAATAACTTAAAATGATGGTTGATGTTGCTTTATGAAATTAATCATCAATGGTAGACTGAATGGTAGAAGAGGGGAGCTCAGGTTCTGAGATGTCCTTACACATTTGTTTAATTCATATTGTTTGTCTCCCCACAGTGGAATTTAAACTTCACAGAAACAGTGTCTTCGACTGTCTTGTTCACTGCCATATCTCCAGGGTCTGACAGTAACTGACCTTTATTTATAGAAGGAGTAAATCGATCAATTAATAAGGCAGAAATAGTTAATCAAGGGAAACTTCAGGTGTTTTAGGTCTTCATTAAAAAAGACAGTAAGAGTAAAAAGAAAAATTAAAGATTAACTAAAATACAAATTTAAAATACTTTTGTTATTGTCATTTTTAGGTTGAGGATATTCACTTTGTAGTATCTGCACCCATCTGCTTTAAGACGCTAGTGACAGCTGTCTAGGCCAATAATTTTAATACTCATTACATCACTCCAAGTATTAGTAATTCTAAATATGAGATCTCATGACATTTTGACAGAAGGCCACCTACAAATGTATCTGAATTATACATGCAAACAAATATGAATTAATATGAAAGGCAAAGAAGATCTTTTTCTCAGAGGGCAAGAAGAGAATTCATACCAGTTTATCATTTAATACTTTGGCAAAGGCTTTTGCTGGAAGATTTTTAATGTTCTTTTCAGTATTCAATCAAACAACTGTCTGAAGAGGATGTTGTGATCTGGGTAATAATTTCTCAAACACATTTACATCCCTAATTTCTTTTTGAACTGAGTCAATCAACATGCCATTTGGGATGCACCTGGAGGCAACTTGTTTGAGGCTTTTTTCTGGAAAGTAAGAACTACCCAACATCCATTTGCACTTGAACTGCCTGTAAACACCTCCCAAAGTCCCTTAGCCTTAGCGGTATCAGGGAGAACAAAAGAAACAGCCATTTTCAGCAGTGCTTTGTGATTTCTGTATTTCACAAGCTGGAGAATAGAATAGAGGATGCACTCAACACTTTTCGGGGTCACTCTCTGAAATGGAGAGGAAGAGGCTGTTTTTTACATTTTTAAATGCTTTTCCTTTCAGTCTGCTGCAACTGCCCCTGACAGCCATGACTGCATGTGGTTACTGCCTTTTAAGGATTTGTCTTGGTATTGCACTCAAGCAGCAAGTGAAAAGTAAGGGTAAATATCACCCTCTTTAGTTGTTTATTAAATATATAGCCTAGCCCCCAAATTCTCCTTTTCAATTTTATTGTCTCTCTCTTCCTTTACATCCAGTGTTCCTAGAGCTTCAGCTTATACCCGTAGCAGGAGCCTGCATTCAAAGACTTTAATTGAGGCTCAGGCTGGACACTCAAGGAGTTCTTTAAGGAAGGAGGAGGGGGACACAAGGTGGTAGGGGTAGGTGGAAATGAAAATAAAATCACAATGCCTGAACAGTCATGGTCATACAGTCAACTCCTTATCACTCATCACTTCATTCAAGAATCTCTGCAATACGGCCCATGACCACCTTTCCATCTCCATCTCTCACCACTCACACATATGACTTTTAATGCTGTCTAGCCAGCCCAGATCAATTTATTTCTTTTTCATGATTATGCTCTGCACTTATCTCATCCCTGTACTTTTATTCACCCTTGACCCTCTCCCTGGGTAACACTCCATTTATCTCAGCCTCCTCCAATCCTAGTCTTTCTTAAAGAGCCATCTAAAATCTACCATTAATTCTTTATTCTGGTCCCCCATCTAGATAGAACAAGACAAAAATTGAATTAATTTTTACAACCGTGGGAGAAAATAATTGGCTAACTCCTTGAGATGAGAGGTGATGTCCTGGGGCATAAACACAAGAAACAAAATGAGAGTCATCTGTTCTTCCAAAGAAAGGAAAGAGAAAAGTCTCTAGGAGGAGGCAGGATAAAGACTGTGCAGTGAATCAGCCAGCTGAAATATCTGGTGGCTGAGTAGACAAAAGATATTTTAAGAGTGGAAAAACCAAATTCAGAATAAAGTTGTTTGCGTGGTGTGAAGGTTATTTTTTGTGTCACCTTGACTAAGCTATATCATCCCAGCTATTCAAGCAAATGATAATCGAGGTGTTACTTTGTAAAGGTATTTTGTAAATGTGGATAACTCTATAATCAGTTCACTTTACATAAAGGAGGTTACCTACAGTAATGTGAGTGAGCTTCACCCAATCAGTTGAAGGCCTTAAGAGCAAAAACTAAGGCTTCCTGGGGAAGAAATTTTGCCTCAAGAGTGCAACATTAACTCCTGCCTGAGTTTCCAACCTATATATATATTTGTATGTATATATGTTTGTACATATGTATATATAAGTATTAAATGTATATATTGCACATATATAACATACATAAACATACATACATATCATGTATATATATATATACCATATATATATATATACACACATATACACACACACACACAGAGTTGACCCTCATTATTCATAGCGTCTATATTCAAGAACTTGCCTACACAGTAAAATGTATTAGTAATCCCCAGATGAATACTTGTGGTGCTTTTGCAATCATTTATGGACATGCAGAGTAGCAAAAAGTTTGGTTTTCCAATGCACACATTACTATTTGAGGTCAGTCAAATCTCTCAAATTGTTTCAGCTCTCTTACTATAAACAAGTTTCCTTTTTCTGTATTTAGGGCTACTATTTTGTATTTTTGTGGGGTTTTTTTTTTTTCTGATTTTGCTATTTGAAATGCTCCCCAGCTGAAGTGCTGTCCAGTGTTTCTAAGTGTAAGAAGGCTGTGAAGTTCTTTACAAGGAGATATTTGTATTAGATAAACATCATTTAGGCATGAGTTACAGTTCTGATGGCCATGAGTTTAATGTTAATGAATTACATATACATATACAGACACACACAAATATGTATATAGTATCTTTAAACAGAAACACACATAAAACAAAGTTATGTATTAATCAGTTGATAAAAACGTTGGGACCAGTGACCCCAAGAACTCAACGCTGTACTTCCTCTAGACCAATTGTTAAGTATTTGCTAATTCAGGATCTGCAGCAACTTAAATGACCATAACCACCATAGATAGTAAATAAAAAGAACTGACTGTATATACATATGCATATACATATATCTATATCTGTCTATGTCTTATTGGTTCTGTTTTTCTGGAGAACGCTGACTGATGCATACGGCTACTGTCTCAGGTTATAAATTGTTCCCAGTGCTCCCAGGAGAAACTAGCAGGGAGTGGAGAAGGCAAGAGAGAGAATGGGAAGGCAGGCAAGAAGCAATTTCAGATGAAGTTCCCTCCCTCTGTTACTGGCTACAGGCTCCATGGAAGGACATAAAAGCCCATGTGCTTTCTGTTCTGGGTTGGTCCTAGAAACAGATTCCAGTGGCTCAAACACTATCTTCTGAGGAATAATGCAGGACGAAGTCCACAAGGGTGAAGCAGCCTCAAGCTGGGAGGATAGAGGAAGAAGTGACTAATAGATATCAAGATAGTACCAGAAAGAAGGGAATCACCCTTTATCTTTGTAAACTTCACCCCTAGCACCTAACCAAATGCCTGGTACATAGTAGACACTAAAAAGTGTTGAACAAACAAATGATCTATCCTGCTGCATTTCACTAGGATTCACTTGTACAAACAAACAAGGCAGAAAATCTACCATTCTCAGGAATGGTTCTTTTTTGGTGGCTATTGAAAAATATTTTTGAAAGGGAAGAGTTTTAAAAATATCTTCATGGTTACTTGGAAGATAATTCCTTTTATAGAACTACATGATAAAATTAAAGTTGTTAGTCTTCTGCCACAAAATTTTGAGAGTCAGGGAAGAAGTCTTACATGATCAAAATAACTTCAAGAAATACAAAACATACATTGCCAAACCAGGAAACTCTCTCCCTCCCCCTTTTTCTCAAGCATACACACACGAAAAGTTACTATTTCCATAAAAAATTTTCTATACTCACCATAAAATTCAAATATAAGTAAATAAATCAATATCAGGATATCAGGGTAATCTGATATTAAGTGATACTAAGAGTAGTTTTCTACAAGGTATCTACAAAGTAAGAAATAATATTTATATGTAAAATGTGAGAAAAGATATTTGTAGGGATAAAGTCTACAATGGTACTTGCCTTTTGGAAGAATCATATCAACATTATACAACTTCCAGAGCATAAAGTCTTGCTGATTCCTTAAAATGCTGTAAATACATTTTTTTCGCAGGCAAGAAGGACTGGATTACCCCATAAGGCAGCTGGGAAATTGCTCAACTGTCAGGGATAGGTCCCTATCACCTGTAGAATCAAGTCCCAACTCCTTAGCATAGCATGTAAGATCTTTCACCAGTGGTCCCTAACCTGTTTCTCCAGCCATATTTCCTGCCTCTCCTCCTTTAACAGAGCTTACAGTGGGGCCACCCAAATTATTCATACTTCCTCCAGTGAAATGGGCCTTGCTCTGGTCCTGTTTCTTCTGCCAGGCATAGCCTTGTTCTCTATTGCAAACTCTTACTCATCTTTTTGGCACCAGCTCAAATAAGCTGTGAAGCAACTCCTGATCCTCTTACTCCAAGGCAGGCAAGTCAAACTTAACTCTGTGCTCCCAGAGTTTTTCACACATCCCATCTGATGGAACTTTTATCATATTGTATTTTAATTGTGTGATGTGTAAGCTCCCTTAGGAGAAGGACCATGTCTCATTTATCTTTGTTCCCACATGCTCTGGAACATAGCAAGTTTTCAATAAATCATGGACAATTTTTCTATTTTAAGCAAAAAGATGATATTAAATCTTTGGACAAATGTAAATAGTAGGTGAACTATTTGTTATTTTAAGCATATTTATGAGCATTGTAGAACAAACAAAACATAAAAAAAAAAAATCTCTCCCAAAAGGGAACAAACATTAACGGATAAGCCCAAAAAAAGAATGGAGAATGATATAATAAACTATTAATCTAGGTATTTAAATATGTTAAAGGTTTTGTCAAAATGACAGTTTAACATGCGATTTGGACAAGAAATTACTTCCTAGAATTGAGCAGATAACTGAGTGTAGAGGTAGTGTCCAGGAATGGCAAGAAGCATAATCTGACCTACATCTTATCTGAAGAAAATTCTGTTGGGACAGGAGAGGATTCTAGTCAAGTGATCAACTCCATGAGAGGCTCAACATGAGCTAAAGGGTGGATATTGCAGCAGATAGGAGAAGCCTGGAGATGGGCAGTCTAGAGTATGTAACACTGAAAAGTCTAGTCAGGCAGGCATCTGATGGGCATCAGGAAGCTCTGGGAACAGAAAACAGGTCCCAGACCTGAGCCTAGAGTTTAAGAGTAGGAGTCCAGTCCTAGCTACAGCAATCAGACAAGAAAAAGAAATAAAAGGGATACAAATTGGAAAGAAAGAGGTAAAATTGTTGCTATATGCAGGCGACATGATACTATATATCAAAAACCTTGAAGACTCCACACAAAAACTACTAGAACTGATAAACAAATTCAACAAGGTAGCAGGATAAAACATTAACATACAGAAATCTATTGGATTTCTTTACACTAACAATGAAATACCTGAAAAGTAAAGTTAAGGGAAAAAAATCCTTTTAAAATCGCATCCAAAAAAACAAAATACTTAGGAATAAACCTGACCAAGGAGGTGAAAGACCTGTGTGGAAAACTATAAAACATTGATTAAGGAAATGAAGATGATTTAAAGAAATGGAAAGATATCCTATGCTCTTGGATTGGAAGAATTAATATTGTTAAAATGGCCATACTACCCAAGGCAATCTACTGATTTAATGTGATCCCATCAAATTTCCCAGGACATTTTTCATAGAACTAGAACAAATAATCTTAAAATTTATATGGAATCACAAAAGACCCAGAGTTGCCAAAGCAATACTGAAGGAAAAGAATGAAGCTGGAGGAATAATCCTCCCAGACTTCAAACAAGAATACAGAGCTACAGTAATCAAAACAGGATGGTATTGGTACAAAAACTGACATGTGGATCAGTGGAACAGAATAGAGAGCCCAGAAATAAACCAACAAATCTACAGTCAATTAATCTTTGACAAAGGAGGCAAGAATATACAATGGAGAAAAGACAGTCTCTTCAGCAAGTGGTGTTGGGAAAGCTGGACAGCCACATGTAAATCAATGAAGTTAGAATATACCCTCACACCATACACAAAAATAAACTCAAAATGGCTTAAAGACTTAAATGTAAGACAAGACACTATAGACTTCCTAGATGAAAACATAGGCAAAACATTCTCTGACATAAATCTTAGTAATGTTCTTGTAGGGCAGTCTATCAAGGCAATAGAAATCAAAGAAACAATAAACAAATGTAACCTAATTAAACGTATAAGCTTTTGCACAGCAAAGGAGACTATAAACAAAATGAAAAGGGAACCTACAGAATGGGGAGAAAATATTTTCAAACGATAAAATTGACAAGGGCTTAATTTCCAGAATATACAAACTGCTTGTACAACTCAATAACAAAAAAACAACACAATAAAATATGGGTAGAAGACCTAAACAAATATTTCTCCAATGAAGACATACAAATGGCCAACAGGCACATAAAAATGCTCAATATCACTAATTATCAGAGAAATGCAAATCAAAACTACAATGAGGTATCACCTCACCAGTCAGAATGGCCATCATTCAGATGTCCACAAACAATAAATGGTGGATAGGGTGTGGAGAAAACTCTAATTCAAAAAGATACATGCAGCCCAATATTCATAGCAGCACTATTTACAATAGCAAAGACATGGAAATAACCTAAATGTCCATCAACAGATGACTGGATAAAGAAGCTGTGGTACGTTTATACAAAGGAATACTACTCAGCTATAAAAAATAATAAAACAATGCCATTGCAGCAACATGGATGGACTTGGAGATTGTCATTCTAAGTGAAGTAAGCCAGAAAGAGAAATAAAAACACCGTATGATATCACTTGTATGTGGAATCTATAAAAAATAAAAAAGACCAACTTAATTTATGTGGGTTCTGTCCGGGAGAAGTCCCACTGTGATGGAATGAATTACTCGAGACTCTGTGGAAAGTCAGGAGAGTGAGAAGGAGTCAGAGACCAACTCCCCGAGCCTCTCAAATACTCCCATATTTATTGTGCATAATCAAAGAAAAGATCACAAACAATTGTGTCATGGAATGCAGGAGCTTAGGAAAAAACAGGATCGAGTAGAGATCATAAATTCCACAATGAGTACCAAAGCTTAATTTATCTTCAGGGCAGCCATGGGGAGAGGGAAACAAGGTACATTCTTCAGGAATCAGATATAAGAAGATGATTACAAAACAGACCACCAGACTGCCAGTTTTTTGTCTTGGGGGTTACAGTCTATCTAAACAGCAGAAAGCACCCCTAGCATTTATAGCTGAGGGCATAGGTCTTCGCTTTGCAACGAGCAGAGTAAACCCGGAACTATGGACCTATGCTTATGATAAACAAGCCATGTCCTGTGTTTATAGCAAGGGACACACAATGGCTTCGTCAACGCGGAAGCAGCCCTAAGCTAAAACCTCAACTATGCAAGCAAGACATTGTCTCTGCTCTTTACAGCAAGGAGACAGGAGGGTAGATGCACAGGTGCCTGCTAGCAAAGCGGTTATGAAACTTATTAACTATGCACATTTGTTCTTCTTAAAAGTCACAAGCGGCTGGGGTCTGTTACAATTTATTAACCCAATCATGGGCTCCCACATATTTACAAAACAGAAACAAACTCACAGACACAGAAAACAAACTTGTGGTTACCAGAGGGGAAGGAGGTGGGAAGGGTCACAGTGAAACAGGAGTGCAAAAAATACTATCAAAACAGAAATTCAGGCAAAAGTAAGAAGACAGGAATATAGAGTCTAGAATTAGGGCACATGATGAAGGGTTTATCAAAGCACAAGCTTGAACATAATTACCAAGTTTGGGCACAGTGCCCATTGGGAAATGGCAGCAGGATTGGTGAGATGCTTATAGTCACTGGACTTCCTCACCAAGGTCTTCTGGAGTTCCCCCAACCAAGAATAGGTTTGGACCCAGCGAGAGCCAGACAAAATGTGCCTTAAAGAATCAAGAATTTACATTAGGGAAGAGGGAGGCGGCAAAGAGCCAGAAATGTCAGAGTAAGTTTCAAAGGAAGGTAGTAAGGGCACTTGCAGGGAAGGCTGGTTGTTCTCTTCAACATGTTAAGGAATATTTGAAGTATGCAAATGTCAGCAAAGATGATTTGTGACTCTTGATGGGGATAGCAGGAAGGAAGGAGGGTCCAACCTACCTGATGACGTTAAGGGCTTGAAGAGCAAAGAAGCTTTGAGTTGTTAGGAAGTGAGAGGAAGAAAAAGTGCCTCAAAGAAAAGATTAGTTGATTCATAGTTAAGCAGCTCTGAAATGATGCATCAAAAACTCTCAAAGTTAGAAAAGAGAAGAGGAGATGAGAAAAAAATCTAGGGCAGAGCCTGGAAAAAGAAAAGTCCAGGACACGCTAGTACAGTTTGTTTTCACACCATTTTTTGCCCTAGTAGGTAATTCAATCCTGTGTAAAGTATTTTAAGCAGAATTATACAAACATGACCAATTTTCATCAAGGAAATATTTTCTAGAGCTTATTCCATTGAGCCAATTTGATTCTTTATCAATTTTCTCTACAGTGCAGTTAATTTTTTTCATTTTTATCTTTAAAGTAACTAAAATTATTGTTATTGAGATTGATTCTTTTAATGTATATATATTACTCTGAAGCTATGATTGTTCTATTGAATTTCTTGAGAACATTGTATTTTCCCAAGTATACCTTCCCCCATTGTGATTCTTCTCTGGCAGTTCTTCTAACCAACCCAATTTCCCCAGGTCAAGTTTGACATATTTAAGTTTTATCAAAAAGATTTGATTCTGGTATCAGATTTTAGTGATTAATAAGTCTTATCATGTGAAATTTTAGCCCTTTTATTCTATGATGAGTATTTCTCCTACCTCCAGTTTTGCCTAATCTTTCCCAATAGGCTTCTTCCATAAATTTTTAATCTTTAACAAATTTTATAATGTTCAGTTTCCATCATTGTGAGTTTTATTTGGGGATATTTTAATCAAAATATTTATTATAATATTTACATAGTGGAGTACTATGCAGACACTAACAAAAAGAAGAAAATAGGTCTCTATAAACTGCTATTATTGTTAAAGAGCAAAATAATGTATACAATATGCTATCTTTTGTATAAGAAATAAAGAAAAGTAACATATACAACATATATAAACATTTGCACACATTTTGCTAATTTTTGCAAAAAGAAGCACAGGAAAAATAAACCAGCAACTAATGGCAAAGGTTATCTATGTTTGTGGGTGAAAATGGGTAAACGGGAATGAGACTTCTCTGAATATATGTTTTTAATATAATTTTCTGATTTGAACCACATATATAAATTGCCTATTCAAAGACTAAAATGAAAAGATAATTTTAAAAAAATGAATACAAGCAGAAACAAAAGAATCTAACAAATAATCACTCAGAAGAATACTCATTAGTTTGTATTTAATTCCAAGCTTATTTATTAGAAGATTAGAAGTAATTATTCTCAAGTGGTTTACTAATATATGGTGAATTCAGTTCGTCTACATATGTTCACTTTGTGGGCTATGTGCTAATTTTTCATGCTACTGGTGGAAAAGCAGAAAGGAGAGTCTAAAAGTCCTTCAGTGATGGACAGAGAGTTGAACTCAGCAAATCTGTCACAAAAAAAAACTATGTTCTCAAAACAGGAAGAAAGATCAGCCCAAGATTTCCCATAAAGGTAATAAAACGGAAGAGTGGATGGATAGGTGGGATTTTTGCCTGGTACCCAAAAAGGAAGAACCCCAGGATATGTCAGTTTTCGTCTTTGGCATAGTCAACAAAAACTACAGCAACAAAAAGGAGCAATGTCATGAAACTTCATAATAAAGACAAAAATAAAATTATTTTCATTATAAGAAAGAAAAAAAAAAGGCCAACACAACTCATCTCAGTAACAAAGACCTTATCAAGGGGCCTCCTGGGATTTCAGGGGAAGCGGAGTTGCAGCGACTAGAAGGGACTTAATGAAGCTTTATATCTAGTCTAGGCTGTATAACTTTCATGTGATAAAAATACATGTACTTGATCTAATAGAAAACAACTGATTTGGTGGGGAGGGAAATCAGTGACAGAAGAAAGCAGTACTGTTTATCTCTGGATGGTCTTTAGAGAGAAATCCCTTACTTCTCACCGAAAGGTATCTGAAAGATTAACCCTGAGGAACAGCAAAAAGGAACTTGGCCTTTGGGTCAAATGGGTTACAGGGTGAGGGTTAGGTAAGAGGAAAGGCAGGTGTTTTTTGGAAGGAGATCCTAAAATTTTGTTCAGGAGATAGGTTTCAGGAATTTTCTCTACACAGATCCACTTTTATATATGAGCCTGTATCTTAGCTTCATCTCTAAATACAAAGTTTAGTGTGAACCTTAATGTTTTTAGGCATTTATTGTAGGACTCTTTACTACTACCAACATTTTTGTGCAATGACCCTCTCTTGAACTTCACATCATTGATTTTAAATTTATCCCATAATAAAGCTCCTAAATGCAGAAAATCAACTACAATATTATTTCAATTTTAATAGGACAATCATGTAAATAGTACCTAGCTTATACTGAAATGTGGATTGCTGCTTTCTTCTAAAGTTTTAAAGTACAAAATATATACACTTTCTTGATCCTTTCTAATGGTCTCATCCATTTTGCCCATTTCTCCCTACAGCCTTTCACATCCACAAGCTGTTTTTTGTTTTGTTTTTGTTTTTAAATGCAATACTGGTGATTGGCTGCCTAGCAGGCAAAGTTATGTTCATGTTCTAAAAGTTAATTTGGAAGTTCAGATATACCAAATTGCCAGAAAAAAAAAAGATAATCTAAAAATTCTCAGTATCTTTAATTAGCCTGCAAACATATTTCACTGCACAGGTTTTTATATAAAGCTGGATGCTCACTTCTTGTTAAAATAATTGCCTTTAATTCCAGCATTAATTTCTAAGCATTGGAATTTCATTTTTGATGGCAAGTATAAACTGACCTGAATAGACGGTCTGAATAAATTCTCTGATGCTTTACCTCTGCAGCAGTTTCCAAAGCCATAAAACATTACTGCTCTTTTGCCTCCAAATTTTTAAAAATGCAAACATTTCACCACATGCTCTATGACAGTGTCTTCTTATCCACTGAGTAGACAAATGTAAGTGTGAGAAAATGTTGAAATGAGACCAATAACTAGCATGAGCATAAGGGACTTGGCAATGTTTTGTGGGTGCGTGGATCTTTTTACTTTGAGAATTCACTTTTAAGAAAGCTAACCAGCAACTAACACCTTCAGTGTACATGGCCAGTCTGGTCTAGGCTGCTGTACTCTTCTGAACCTTTCCCTGCCCTGTGATCGGTCTTTACTCCAGATACCACACGCACGATGTCTATGCTCCTAACAGAGGGGAGAGCCAGTCTGTCAACAAACCTGTCAACATCACATCGAAATAAGGGGCACTCCCAGCAGGAAGACTGATAAACATGACAGGAATTGTACCTTTTGTTTTACCATGAGTTATAGTGATGTCTTATGCAATCAAAACAAGAAACTGACTTGTTTAAAGGTCTAGAATTCCAGGATGTGCATCTAACCTCACCCACAACTTTTCTTTGATCAGTCTATTTAGGAGAAACCATTTCTTCCTCTTCCTATCATAGTACAATAGTATAATCTCTTAGTTAATGTAGCAGATGACTTCTTTCCTTTGCCTCATTTTTTTGTTCTTCTGTTTTCTTCTCATTTTGACCAAGTATTGGCCTGAGCAGAGGCTGGTGATGGAAGCTCTCAGATAAATCAAAAGACAGGTCAAAGGCCATTTCTGGCTTTGAATTTTACCTAGTAAATGAATGACATGAGACAATAATTGATTCCTCTGTTTTTCCTGCTTACATGAAAACAAAAATACTCGGAGATGAAGAGAAAAAAATGCAATGAAAGGAAAGCAAAGGGCCAGAGTACACAAAGTAACCACTGGAATTCAGGAGTCCTGGATTCAATCCCTAGTTCAGTCATTAATTAGTCCTATAATCTTTAGCTCAGTCTGCGAACACAATAAAAGGAGTTTTTTATCGCTAAATTTTGGGGTGGTTTGTTATGCAATAATAGTAACTGTTACACCTTCCAAATCACTAGGGAGTATTCTTCAAGATATTTTCAAGTTCATGGAGAAGTCAGAACAGCACCAACCGAATTCAACCTGTAGGACTGTGTGAGTGCGTACTGGCTGAGAAACAGCCTAGCCAATCGCATCTTCCTTCTAACTCTCATTAACCTGGTGTTTTGATAACCATCTCCTTGCTTTAAAAAAAAATAGTCTTACCAAATCTTGAAGGCATCCTGTAACAACAGCTACTTTTGTCTGTTTAACTTTATGTTATGGAATCATATTGTATACATTCTCTTGTGCCTTCTTCCTTTTGCTTTATGAGATTTGTAAGATTCATCCACATTTAAGGAGCTTAATTCCTAAAAGATCAGGTAAGCTTTCCAAAGCAGAATAGTGTAGAAAAACAGAATGCACTCAGTCCCTTGTAGTACACACGAGGAGGAAAGACTTCAGTTTGTGCCTTATGAGGTCCTTTCGTGCCTTCCTTCTTTCTGGCCTCCCTTCCTTCATTCAACACATACTTTCTAAGCACCTAACTTGTGCCAGGCTCTGTTCTAAACAATAATAAGACAAACTGATTAATAATTTATGGGATAATAAGTGCTGAAAAGTAAGAGAAGACAGAGGATAAAAGGAAAGAAAGGGAAGAGAAGGGGAGGAAGGAAAGGAAAGAAAAGAAATCAGAATAAGAGTTTAAACTTATGGAGACTGATAGGGAGGTTGCCCTTCTCATTCTCAACCATGATTTATCTTTTAAATCCCTCTGACAATCATCTCATTATCCCCTTTCAATCTCAATTCTCCACATATGGAATACCAGTCCCTTTCATTTCAAAGCTTCACTCCTTCCCAGGTACGAAAAGAAAACTACTTCCCTTTTTGTATTTTGCCATCATTGGAGCTTTGATCTTCAGCCAAATACTAGAGCACTCTTCCCTTTACTTAGGATTTTCAGGCTCTGAAGAAGGGTGAGTGGGCTCTGCTCCCTCAAGGTAGGGGCAGAAGCTCTCCCATCAAGTGCTAAAGCTGGGCTCCTCCCAGGACACCCAAAGGCAAACACATCTCACTGCAGCGAACATTAATCTTGTAAACACAACACAGTTTTGTCTCCTATAAGGAAATCACATTTCTTTTTGTAATATGGCCTTGAGTGCCCTGCTTGTGAAATAACAACGCAAGGCTTATTATGATAAGAAGCATATGACTACTTCTGTGGCTGCTGTTGAATTCCAGGGCCACCACCTTACTTGAAAATGGTTGGGAAAATCTCCAAGTGTTTTCTGACAGTAGCTGGGAAAGGGAGATCTCAGTTCATCTCCCCACAGACTTAGGTGAGAAATTTGGACATAATTCCACATGCAAAAGAGATGAAAGAATTGTTTTTAAAAATCAAGGAACAAGAATCATTATAACTTAGCTTTAGGATAAATCTTAGAATAATGATAGGAGGTGCTGATAATCATAACAGCAACAACAATAATAATAAAGGAGGTGGGAGAACTGGTCAGAAAATGAGTCCGTAGATGAGAGGCAATGAGCTCTGAACTGAAGTAGTGGGAATTAGGTGAGGAAAGTCAGAAATAGATTCAAGGCATATTGCAGAAAGAAGTCACAGAACTTGACAACAATTAAATATTAGGGGCAACTGAAAGATGCCGACATTTTAAGTTTGGGAATGATGTGAAAAGAAATACAGGCAAAAGGCAGAAGACGAGAGATGATCAGGGCCAGGATGGTGAGGCAGAGAGGAAAGAGTCTGTGCTGAACATGTGAAGTTTTAGATGCTCACAGACTGTCTCAAAGTGCCTCAATCCTTGAATGAGGAAGACTTCTCAGAAGCAGTTTCAAAAGAAGTTAAGAATGTGGACCTTGAAGTTAGACACATGCTGGTTTGAGTCTTGCCTTCACTCCTTGCTGCTTATGTGACCCTTGGCAAGTTGCTCTCTCTGTTCGGTGTCTTCACCTGTAAAATGGAGTTAGTAGTGCCTCCCTCATAAAAGGTTTAAATGAGAGGATTAAATGAGAAAATTCAAATAGACCACTTTGAGTATTTCCTGACATGTAATAAATGGTACATAAAAGTTATAAAATTTACTCTCTGTTAATTAATTTATTCAAACTTACTTAATATGAAGATTCCTATAAAACTTCTAGATTATCCTCATGTAACACAGAATTACTTCCTGTTTGCTCTCAAGATGTGACTTAAGCTTGGCGGTCAATGACTGAGTTTGCAAACTGTCCCAGGCACTCCTTCCAACAGTGATGAGACACTTATAGAGTTTTTGGCAAAACCTTTTGCTAGAGAGATCAGGAGAACTGTGGACACTGTGCACTTTGTAATCATGATGAGAATTATGTGTCAGTTCATCACACTTTTATTCCCCAAATCTTACTCAAGATGATTTCAGTTGAACATGTGTCTATCAAAGTGGTGATTTAAAAAGAAGATATCTTGTGTGAGTAAGGAGTCCCCTCCCTGCTAGGTGTATGACAGCAAATCAATGTGTTGTGTGGGATGTGAACAAACAACGTGTATCAGAATCTTTGGAACACGTCCAAAGCTTATGAATGAATGTAATATCTGGGTGTTTGCCACTGTGCTATTAGAAACAAAATTTCTATTTTAGAACATGGCAATAATTCCTTAAAGTTTTAATGTCCCATTAGTTCCTTAAAATTAAATGCATACCAGGCAATTGTCACATAGTTTATAAAGATTTTAAAGAAAACCATTCATTCATTCAACATTTATTGAGTACAGATCCCATGGAAGAAAGGAAACAGACCTAGTAGAATCCAACAAATCTGGCTCTGCCGCTTTCTAGTAGATTCCTACACCTACTGAGTCTAGCTCTCCCCTTTAAAATGGAGATACCTTGCAAAGTTCACATAAGCATCAAACACTGTAATGTGTTTAAAGCGCCTACAGCCATGCCTTCATAAAATAAACAGAATTTAACATTTTGATATTATTAAATTAGTCTAATCGCTGACCATTAAATAAATGTTCAATAAATAGAAATTACTGCTACAATATTACACATACCAAGTACTACAGCACATAAGAGACAAGTACAATATCTCTGACCTCTGGTGGCTTACAATCTTATGGAGAAATGTGTAACTCTCTTCACGGTGATACGAAGTTGGTCCCAAATATTGCAAATAAAGAAATTCAAGTAGAGCACATTTAACAGACCTTGTTCTAAAATTCCTGAGACTGAGTTTGCCCTAGAATTCAAACTCTTTTTAAGAAATGCAGGTCTATCAAAGAATAATTGATTTATAAATACTGAATTGGAAATAGTTTCAACCTTCAAAAAAATACCACCCACAAAAGAGTTGCTAGCTAAGATCTTGTTAAGTAATGCCTGTGGTTTGGACAAGTGGAAGATCTGCTTGTATTCTAATGTCTACTGGTGGGATCATGATAACCTGACCTCTCAGAACTGAGTTTTAACCATTCTGCGTGTTCCTTCCCTCATTTTTGACCCTGCAGTAGAGTAAACATAGCTTTATAAGTCATTTATATATAGCTATGAAAGTTTGAAGCACTGTTTATAATTGCTTTGTTATCTATTACAAGTCTATCATTTAATTAGGTGTGCCAAATAGTACTAAGTAAATACTAAATATTATTACTTCTTATCTTTATCATTAAGGCCATTTTTAGTAGAAAAAG
The DNA here is from genome assembly GCF_036321535.1 of Camelus dromedarius. Taxonomy (NCBI): domain Eukaryota; kingdom Metazoa; phylum Chordata; class Mammalia; order Artiodactyla; family Camelidae; genus Camelus; species Camelus dromedarius. The sequence continues at coordinate 60,891,326 of NC_087439.1, read as the reverse complement.
GAAAACACAAAAATCCACAGTATCTTTCATGTCCCATTCAAGTAGTAACTCAACTGTTACTTTTAATGTCATATTATCTTTCTGCCTTGTCATTACTCTTTGTAAACATTTGACAATAGTTCAGTATAAATATGTTGAACCTATTTCTGAAAGTATATCTTACAAGTAACTAATAGGTAATGACTGTTGGCTCCATCTCAAAAAAACAAGGAAGCGTTTTGCCATCACCAACCACTGATATTCAAGGCAAGCAGAAGACCTTAACTCTAGAAGTGTACTTAATTCATTTCATATGTTAATTTTCAAATATGTGCCAAGGACTGTTCTGGACACTCGAAGTTTAAAATATTAATAATACTTTATTATGAAAGGGCTCCTGTACGGGCATGTCAGAAGACAGACATGTACACTGGTAATTTTAATTCAAAGCTGACTGTGTCCTCCATGTCCACAGATGAGTGTTTACTTGAAGTGAATCTTGGTCTCTGGATGACACTTTTTGTAGCTGTTATTGGTCTCTATGCTAATGAAACAAAGCTTTCTGTCCATTTTACAGATTGAGACGTTTTAGAAATGAACATTCATTTACATTTTTAGTGATTCAAATTGAAGTATCTCTTCTCTCTTCAGATTTCCTTGTACTTATCTACAGCATTATATATCAAGTATTCCACCATGCTACTGTAAGAAAAGCAGCAAAAATAATGAAGTTATAAATACCTTGACTTAACATTAACTTTCCTGAAAAAGTTTGAAGATGTTTTATAGCAGTATCGGGTTTAATGCTAAGCCTTTTGTCATACTTCGAATAGCTAAGGAAAACATGTAGACTGAAAAGAGGACAGTGAAAAGATCAGGAGAGATTAAAGACAACCAGGTTGCGTTCCTGTTTCAGACACTGATTTGCTATGTGATGTTGGACCCCTTAGGCTTCAGTATCTCTGTTGTAAATGTGGAAAGAGGATGCTTTTCAGCTTCTGAAATTCTATGATTGTAGGGATCTTAATAGGAAAAAAGCACAGCCTCTCCCCCAGCTCAAAGGTTCTCTTCAGTTACTATGAGGAAAGTTGTGCCCCCAAGTGGATGACAGAAAATGACAAACCCTTGCCAAGAACAACTGACTTCCTGATGATTTTCTAAAAGTGCTTCTCAAGTGGGAAAATTAGGAAAAATAGGTTTTGGACGTTGGTAGCTGGATATTGTTGACAAATAGCTACTTAACTGATTCTCTCAGAGTCAAAAACAAATGATGCCAGCAAGCAGCAGTAGTAGTAGTGTAAGGATGAATGGCTCCCTCATAGTCCTTTATTAGAAAGCCTAGCCATCAGGAAATGTAATCTAGAATTGAAGGCCTCTTTCAATGGTGAGTTTTATGTGTCAACTTAGCAAGGCTGCAGAAACCACTTATTCAGTCAAGCACTAATCTGGATGCTGCTGTGAAGATATTCTGCAGATGCTAACACCTACAGTCAGTTGGCATTACAGAAAGGAGAGTCCCTTCCACAATATGGGTAGGCCTCACCTAACCAGTTGAAGGCCTTGATAGCAAACCTGAGGTTTCCCTGAGGAAGAAGAAATTCCTCCTGTAGACTGCAATGTTAGCTGCTAACAGCTGGTAGGTTCCAGCCTGTTGGCCTACCCTATGGATATCGGACTTGCCAAGCCAGACACCACAACTGTGTAAGCCAGTTCCTTGAAATCAGTCTCCCTTGTTCTCTCTCTCTGTCTCTTTATATATACATATATATGATGCAAGTTACATATATTTTCTCTCTTTAAATATAATACATAAGGTATACATACATGATGTTTGTGTGTTTACCCTACTGGTTCTACTTCTCTGGTAGAATTCTGATTCATACACCTCTGATAAATATATATATTTATACATATATATACATATCTATTTTATATTATATATATCTGTGTGTTTTTGAACATTTCTGAAAGTCTATTACTCATGAAAACATTGCATCAACCTTGATCTTATGAGCTAAAACTCTCAATTTAGAATAAAAGCTAATACATATTAAGTACTTTATGTGTCAGACTTATTTTATACAAATTGGTTTATTTAATGCCCACCTCAACTCTATGAAAACAGTACACTTATCATCCCATTTTACAATTAGGGAACCTGAGGCAAGGAGAAGTTAGGTGACTTCCCCAGGGTTATGTGACTGGTAAGGGGTAGAATCACGATTCAAACTCAGGGAGTATGGCCATAGAACCGGAACTCTTAATCACTCTGCTGTGCTGCCTCTTGGAACCAGTCCTGAATTTCTCCCAAAGACTGCAAAATGTCACTATGGCATTAATAAGTCTAGAATAGCCAGCTTCAGGTTTTGATTTAGTTGTTGGAATCAAATTCAGCTCTATTATCTCTGATCTCTCTGGTTAACTCCAAACTCCAAACAGTGGCTGAGAAGAATCCCCAGACACTATGAATGGGTGCACTTCAAAAGTCACTGCTGATAAAAGCACATCTCTATTCATCTACTCATTGTTTTCTTAATAATAGCTGCCAAACCAGGAGAAAGTGCAGGCTTCAGGGATACTGGCATGCTGCATTGGCCTTCAGAGAGCAATGAGACCACTGCTGTGCTTAAAGATGCTACCATCACTAAATAAGTTCGAATTTTTTTTATTGTATAACATTTCCCCATGGAAGTTGAAGGAAGCAGAATCCTTAACTCTCACAATTGAATATGATTTTACAAAAAGTGCAAACAAGATGTCAGCTGTGGTTGTGGTCATCTTGTCAATTAAAATCCAGGTGAGATTGTTTGGGCCCCGGTTTGCATTTCATAAACAGCCAATGTCCTCCCAACAAGACTTCCCAGTCAGTTTCTGTTCTTATAATTACTTAAGTGTTGAACTTCAGTTTCCACTGAATTAGATTGGTGCATAGACTATTAGACCACTCTGCCCATGCTATTTTTTTTCCCTTCAATACATCAACTCAAACAGATATGTCAATCTTCCTCCATAATTTTTATACAACTTAGGTGTGTGTCTACTTATATTTTCTGCCAAGAAGAATTGTCTATGATTTGGAAATGGGCAAAAGAGATTACTGAGATTACTATGTGTCCAGGCCAGGGCATGGTCTAATGGACTCTGTGGAGATGATCTGATTTTACACAGGTGTGCATCTCTGATTGTCTTTCTATGAACTAGGCTGTTTTACAACTCTCTCACAGTGGTAAAAAACTGACAGCAATGGAAATGATTCTTGTCCAAAGGAATGGGAATGCATTTTGCCCAGTAAAGATCCAATCCATCACTGCCTAGAAAAGATGGACTCCAAAATAAAATATTACTGCTCTATAAGAAATTAACTAGTTGTACATCTATTAGCAAATTCATTTAAACATTCCTGATTTCCTATTTTTTGCTGTTCTTCAAGTTCTCATTTGAACTCGTCTTAACATCATAATTTCCTGTATTATTAATAAGTTGAATAAAATCTTCGATATATGTTCATTTTATATTTGCATGAGAGCCACATTATTCACTTTTAAACATTACAATATATCATTCTGACCATCTGGGAAATGGACAATATTTATAGTGAAGAAACACAAAAGATTTTAAATTTAATATTAAGCATCCTCTTTAAAAGCCCTTTTGGCTATATCATCTACTCAGGCTCCAAACTCCAACCACATTGTTAGGCTCCAGATTCTTTTGCATTCTCTCCTCCATCCTTACACAAAGCATTCTCCTATATGTACCCTTATGCCCATTAACAAGGAAACCTAAAGAATTATTTTCTAATACAAAGACATATCCTCCCTAAGAAGACTCCTGGTGTCAACTTTATCTTAGAATACATCTTGGTAAGAAGACTGGAGAAGACTGAAAAGGAAAATAAACCAGCATACCAACTTGTATTTTGCAGATGAAAAATTGGAGGCCTAGAAATAAGTTACTAACATATATCCAACTGCCTAGTTAATTCATCATTAAAGAAAATATACCTATTTCTACAATATATAAAATTATTTTAGACTGAACTAGAAACTTTAAGTATTAAAATGGAGTTATTTCAGTCTCATTAAAACTTCTGTAATAAGATCTGGGGGAAAGTTTTAATCAAATAAAATACAAATTAAATACAGAGTGTACGGTGATATTTGATCCAATTGTAAATTGGTTCATCAGAACTAGGAAGGAATCTTCCTAGGTAGGAAAATGTTATAAATATTCATATTAGTGGATTAGATGTCTAATTTTAAAACTTCAAATTTACTATAAACAACCATGTCAAACACTTTTTACAATATTATTTGAGGGAAAAAAGAAAGATATCTAAACTGGAAGAAACTTACAAAATTTGCCTTGAAAAAGGAGTAGGCTTATTTTCAGGTTGATGGAGAAAATACAAACAGTTGTAGCGATTTTGAAAAGAACATCTAGAAATTTTCAGAGGCCTTACAAAATAAATAAAATAAATATCGTTATGTATAGCTAATAAAAATAATTGGAATAAAATGCTAATATAACAGCTAACATGTATTCATTCAATTTCACAAATAGTTGCATGGTTTTCTTTCTTTCTTTAGACTCAAAGCATTCACTGTGAAGCCAACACTATCAGACTTCACCACCAGCACTTTCTACTTTTTTCCTGGCTTATTTTCCTCCTTAGCATTTATCATTACTACAAATACTATATGCTTCACTTTTTAGATTTTGGATTTTATTCTTTCCTCTAGATGCAGTGTCCAAAAAAGCAGTAATTTTTGTTTCTTTGTTTACTGCTATACCCACATCACCTAACACAATGCCTAGCATATAGCAGACCCTTCACAAATTTTTGTTGGCAGAATAAACATTGCATCCAGCTATGGCAGAATACAATTTTTTAAGCAGACATTAAAATTATCCAAAAATTGACCATCAGCTCAGCCATAAAGCTAGACTCAAGAAATTCAAAGATAACAAATACATCATACTTTCTGACAACAGTGGAATTAAGTTAGATTTACTAACCAAAAGTTAACTAGGGCATGCTCCATATCATATGTCATCAGGGAAATGCAAATTAAAACAGCAGCAAAATACCACTACACACCTATTAGAATGCTCAAAATCCAGAACACTGGCAACATCAAATGTTGGTGAGGATATGGAATAACAGGAACTCTCATGCATTGCTGGTGGAAATGCATAATGGTACAGCCACTTTGGAAGACAGTTTGGCTGTTTCTTACAAAACTAAATATAGTCTTATCATATGATCCAGCAGTTGTCTTCCTTAAAATAATTAAGAACTTTTGTTCATCAAATGACACCATTAGAGGAGTGAATAAGTTGAACAAGATATTTGCAATTTATTTAACTGATGGTGGATTGCCATCTAGCATATGTAAAATGTAGCTATGAATCAATAAGAAAAAGACAAACAGACCAACTGAAAAATAGTGAAAGGAATAGAAGAATGAATGAAGGAATGCAGAAAGAAGCACAAAAGGCCACTGGAAAAGGGTCTGGCATTATCTAATAAAAGTGGACATATGCTTATGCAGTGATTCGATACTTTCATTTCTACGTAAATACTCTAAAGCAATAAGTGCATATTTCAAACTGGGTTGCAATCCACTGAGTTAAAAATGAAATAGAATTGAGTTGAAAAATCAGAATGCATTGCAATTAGTAAAGGTAAATATTGTCTTGTGAAATTATTTTTTTGACATGTTATGTACGTGTGTGTTAACTGAATTGTGAAGAAAAAATATTTTTTACTGGGTATCTCAAGCTAAAATGTTTGAATGCCATTGTCTACGGGAAGTCTTACATTATGTGTACCAGGAGACAAGTTAAAAAAATGTTTCTTATAGCACTATTATGTTAGGTTATGACAGCAAAAACCTGAGAGCAACACAAGTATTCATTACCAGTAAAATAGATAAATAAAATGTGGTACATTTATGTAGTATAATACAGTATATTAATAAAAATAAACAACCTACTACAAATATCAACAAGAATCAATCTAAAAACAGAATGATGATCAAAAAAAGCAAGACCTTAAAGTGTACATAGTGTATGATGCCATTTATATGTGATTCAAAAAGAAGGAAAAGTAAATGTACTGTTTAGGAACATATACCAAGGTGCTCCTGTAGCAAAACTATAAGACAAAACTCAATACGGTGGTAACTTGGGGTGGGGATGGGGAGGGAGGAGATGCAATCAAGGTGGAGTGCTAGAAGTCTTTAAGGTGCTTATCAAGTTTTATTTCCTAACCTGAGTGGTGAGTACATAAGCATTCACTTTATTATGATTCTTTACTTTGTACACATGTGGTATATACAACTATATATATGTACAAAAAGGTGTAACATATGTCACGATTAAAATTTGAAAATTTACAGTAAATGTCATTTATTGTTATTTTATTTAATTCTATACCTTACTTAATAACTGTTTGATATTAGAAGAAAACTTAGCACTATGGCTGATGCATAGAAAGTTGAAAGGAATATATAATTTATTTCTTAAATATTTCAAAACTCAACAAGAAGTTAGAGATAATCAATACTGCTAAAACTATCAAACCTCTTTGTTAACCTCTATCAAATCAACTAGTGTTTCTAAGAACCCAGTAACAAGACCATGCCAGGTTTACCTCAGTATTTAATTAATGCCAAGTCATTGGTATCCTGGCCCACTATCACTCTAAAATCTGTTATCTAGAGAGACACTTGGGAACTTAAAAATATTAATTAAGGAAATAATTTTAAGGATAGGAAAAAAATAGAGATGGGGGACAGCCTCAGTATAAGATTGCTTATATAATTATACCCAGAATATGGAAAAGGTGTTCTTGATATTTTGTTAAACTGAGTAAGTTGCAAAGCAGTTTATAAAAGACCATTTGTGTGTGTATAAATAAATAAATACATACATATATATATATATATATATATATATATATATATATAATGTAATACCAACTGCTAAATAAGGACAATAAAATTTGGAGCAATCCATTTCCTAATATGAAATAACAAGAAAATCAAACAGTGATAGAAGACTTTAGGTTAGTACTCATCATGATCAACTAGCAATGTACTTTCTGATCATTCAAGAGCTGGTTCTAGTCTATGAAGAAATAGCTGTTTGTTTTGCCAGGCTTGTAAATGCTGACCCACATATTTTTCAAAAATAGCAGTAAGGACACTGCTTATCATCTTGGCGTTCCTTGTTGGTGGATAATGCATTGTCCCTCCCTCTCCCCCGCACACAGGATAGATGCTTTTTTTACACTATTGTGTTGACATAATAAACTCTGATTTGATTGGTTTGCCCAACAGTACCCCTGAGTGAGTTCATAGTCCTGAGGATATCAATGAAAAAAATTTTAACTGCACCCCCACACCATCATTTGTACTTTCAAATTGAGCTCATGTCTGTTATAATAATTTATTTGAATATAAAATGTACCAAGGTAAAATTATTAAGACTTTTTTCTCCTTTATGCATTCAGCTTTTTCTAGAAATCAAAAGCTGACATTTCAGATGGAATGAATTTTGTGGATATACAATAAAGATGAAAGCATTTTTCATTAAAAAATGAAAAAATAAAATTTCTCTAAGTAAAATACTTAATGACTGGTCCCAACAAGCCATGTAAACCAAGATTATATTTGAGATTAGAAGATCGTCTATCTCTAAAACCCAGATTGCTCCCCAAATTTACAGGTCTATGACTTTTACTTTGAGAGTGTCATCAAGCCCTTCTGTGCTCCCTTGAAACTGAGGACAGGAAGTTTAAACATTAACTCTACAGCCTAGGGGCTTGCTTCTAAATCTAAAAAAGTCACATTTCAAGGACTCCGAAAAAAGTCACTCTAAAAAGGCATTCTGCTTTAACTGCAGGGCAGATGAGGAAATAGGAAAGACTGGCATGACCTGCAGTTGCCAGAAATAGCACGTTGAGCCATAGCCTACTATTTTTCCTTGCTTCACTCCCCATTATACAATAATATTTCTTCTCTGCTATTTCCGGTCTAAGATGGGTAGATAAGCAAAACTCAAAACACCTGAGTAATGGATCTAATCTATTCAAGGCTATTTCTTGTGCTGTTGTTCTTTCCATTCCAGCTTTGAGTAAAACCTTTAAGGGCACTCTCCCAGGGTCACTGTAGGTCAAATTTTCCCGCATTCTATTCGCACCTTGCAATCTACATGAATTATTTTTCTAGATTAGGCATTTCGTTACAGAAGGCACTAATTTAGTGTGCATAATGTCCATTGTGCTACTAGCTCATACCCTGTGTGTGTCAGGGGAGGAGGGGGGTGGGGGTCGGAGGGTTAATCCCAGTGGGAACAAAGAAACTGCTGCAGAGTGGCATATTGATGATTTATCAAGATTGCAAGGTAAGATAACAACATGGAGGCATCACCTTTTCATAGTCCCTTTCCCTCTGCCAGGAGTTGCTGCAGAGATAATGCCCAGATCTTGGTAGCAATGGCTGGAAACTGTAGTCACAGACTCATTAAAGACTGAGTGAATAAAATCAGCAAACAAGTCTCTTACTCAATCCCAGAGCCTGGACTAGACAAGCAGTGTAAAGGCAAAATGCTTTGAGAATATAAAGCAATATTTATCTCTGTCTGCAAAGCCAATAATAAGATGAATTTCTGATTCTAATGACACCATGATAGAATTGGATTTCAATGATCTATGGCAACAATATAGTAAGGGAGAACTCAAATTTTTCCAGTTTTGTATTCCCATTTATTTTGTCAGTTGCTTTCATCTTTATCTGCATTTTTCTGATAATAAAAAGATCAGAAGGGCTCATTTGACTGACAGCAATCCTTGGTGCAGGATTTCCTCTTGACTGTTAAATATGCATCTCACTCTTCACAATGCATCTCCAGGACACAGCAGTCAGAAAGTCAGACGACAACTTTCATCATTAGTGAGCTTGCTGGAAGCTTTAGCAGGATGTTACAGAGTGAAGGAAGCATTAATATTGAACCTAACTTTTAACTGGGAAAGTTTGAAATGTAATGTAGTTTACTACACAAGTGATTTTAGGATACTTGGCAGAAAGCAATTTAAGAACATAATGCAAAATGGATACATACTCAATGTCTGCAAGTTCATTTTAACCATGGCTAAATTAGTTGCTTTCAAATATGTTATTAATGGAACAAGTCACCAAAAATCCACTTTTTTTTCTGTTTTTCAACAAACTTGTTTTACTATCATGCAAATACTTCCTTTCTAATTAAACGGTGAGTTCACTGAATTGTCCAAAAGAACGAGTTTCACTGTTTACAGTGAGTTGAAAAGCCTGATTTCAAATATACCCGCTGGAAACATCGACAGCTCAAAATGTTTTTAGCATTCACACAAACGTTGCTGATGAGCCTTTTAATCTTTGCTCCTTATATTGAACAAGTATTATATTTACTTTTTTAGTCAAAACTAGGGAGATCTGGAAAGGTTAAATCAATATCAGTATCCATAATGTAATTTAGCTTTTCTCTCAATCAATAAGCATTATTTAAAAATTTTTAGGAGTATGTATACATGTGTGTCTATGTATTTGTATACGTGAATGTGTGTGTACACACACACATTTATACATCTTTTTCTTCTGAAATAAGCACTAGGGTTTCCTGCGTGGGAATTTCCCAAAGCCTATTTCTATTACAGTCAGCTCTCTATCTGTAGATCCCGCATCCAGTATTCAACAACTGCTGATCAAAAATATTTGGGAAAAAAAAAAATCCAGTAAGTTCCAAAAAGCAAAATTTGAATTTGCTGTGTGCTGGCAACTATTTACATTTACATGGTATTAGATATTATAAGTAATTCAGAGATGATTCAAAGTACACACAAGGATAAGTGTAGATTATAGGAAAATACTATGCTATTTTATATAAGGGACTTGCACATCAGGGAATTTGGAATTATCAGGGGTCCTGGAACCCATCCTCCTCAGACACTAAGGGATGGCAGTGCCTGCAACAAGCATAGATTTGAAGGTCTCAGGTGAGTCTTAAATTTCCTCTCAATACTAAAAACCTGCTTTGACTGTCTCAGAACTCCTCAATTTTTTTGGTTGGCATCACTCATGCAACTTCTTTATTGTCTTTTTTTCCTCAGTAAGATGAAATTCACTTCATTTTTAAGACCTTTATGTTGATATTTTCCTTCATAGTATTTTGATATTAAAATGTCTTTTCTCTACAAAATGATACTGAAAGCAGATAGTGATAGTTGTTTTCATTTATCCCTCTTGTATATAAATTCTCCCAGCATTTTCCTGGTGGTGATATTTTACCACTCTGGGTAACATTTTTCCAGAGTCTGGGAAATTTTGCTCTGTAGACTTCCTCTCCCTGTTAAGTTAGTTTATTGTGTTTTCATGAATTTCTGTGATAGTGTGATCTTGCCTGAGCCGCCACACTGGACCATGTGCTTCTTGAGCCCTGACGGTCACATTCATCTCCATGTTCCCTCCATATTTAGAATCCAGCACTACACTTAGAGTGTTCTCCATGGGTGCTAGTTGAATCTAGTTAACTTCTCAGGTAGGATCACTGTGATGGTTTCTGACAGAAAAGACAGTCTCAAAATTTTAGCAGAATGTCTTATATCTTATATGTTTCCTTGAAAGATCATGTCCTGTTGGGGGGCGTGGGAAGGGATAGACTGGGAGTTCAAAATTTGTAGATACTGACAGGCATATGTAGAATAGATAAACAAGATTATACTGTATAGCACAGGGAAATATATACAAGATCTTGTGGTAGCTCACAGCGAAGAAAAAATGTGACAATGAATATATGTATGTTCATGTATAATGAAAAATTGTGCTCTAAACTAGAATTTGACACAACATTGTAAAATGATTATAAATCAATAAAAAATGTTAATAAATAAATAAATAAAAATACCCCCCCAAATAAATAAAACCTATGTAACTTACAAAGCAGTAATGTCTAGTATAGGGAGCTTGTACAAATCAATAAAAAAGGATGACTCAATAGAAAAATAGACAAGTCTTCTACAGGACTTTTGGAAAAAGAATCCTATGGCTTACAAACATGAAATGATGATTAACCAGATTAGTAATCTGGGAAATAACAAATTAAAACCTCCGTGAGATACCATTACTAACTCACCAGTCTGGCAAAAGTTTAAAAGTCTGACAATATCAAATGTTGGTAAGTATCTGAAACAGTAACTTTCATACACTATTGCTGGTGAGACAAATTAGTACAATCACTTTGGATAACAGTTTAGCATTATAAATGGAAGATTAACCTACCATAGGACCCAGAAATTTGACTGCTAGGCATAAACTCTAGAGAAACTTAACACACATGGGTATCACAGGGGATATACTTTAAAGAATTTTACTTAGTCGGATGTTGTAACAGTCAAAAACTGGAAACAACTTGAATGTTCCCCAATAATAGAATGGATAAACTGTGGTATTCACATAATGGAACACTATACAGTAATGGGTATAAATGAACTAACTCTACATGAGATTAATCTTTAGAAAGAATCAAGGCATGAAAGAACATAGTCATTATGATTCTCTCCATAATGTTCGAAAACAGAGAAACTATATGGCTTAGGGATCCACACTTCGGTGGTAAAACTCCAAGAAAAGGAAGGAAATAATTATTATGACTCATCCTCTTTGGAGGAGGGATGGGATGCTCAGGGACAGGCACATGGGAAAGTGGTGGGTGTCGAGGGTGCTAGAAATATTTTATTTCTTTACCTGGATAGTGTGTACCTTAGATGCTTATCTGATAATTATTTTTAAGCTATTAGGTTTGGATTTAATGCACTTTTCTGTATGCATGTTATATTTCACAATAAAAGTGGTGGGAAAAAAAGAAAAAAAAAAGAAATCATGTCCTGTTAGCCACTGAAATTAGGCTTCTAATTATATTGATAGCCATAGATAAAAGCTGTTACTAATACTCACAGTATCCAAAATTGTTCTTTCTAATCTAGCATATATGGTATATTTTGTGAATAATAAATATTAGCATATGGTGTAGAGCTCTGATAATTCCTGAATTTTTTATGTTTTATTGTGAAAAAATTCAAATTTATAGAAATATTGCACAAATAGCACAAGTTGTAGTTGCTAATACTTGGTCACATTTACTTTGTGTGTCTGTGCACATTATATGTTTATACACGTTACTTTTACTGAATCATTTGAAAGTAAATTGCAACTTTGTGTCCCTTTACCCCTAATACTCCAGCATGTATTTCCTAAGAACAGGATGTTCTTTTACATAACCACAGGAGAAAAATCTAATTCAGCAAATTGAACATCACTGCAAAACCATTATCTAATACACAATACATATTCAAGTTTCATCAATTGTCCCAGTAATGTCTCCTATTGAAATTTTTCCTTTGGGATTCAGGATCCAATTCCATATTACACACTGCATTTCATTACGTGTCTGTTTAGTCTCCTTTAATCTGAAGCAGTGCCTCAGCCTTCCTTTTCTTTCATGACATGGATTTTTAAGAGTATAGGCAAATTCAATTTGGGTTGGTCTGATTATTTCCTCATGACTGGATTCAAGTTATGCACTGTTGGCAGAGAGTCTACAAAAGTTCTCTAATCACATTAGGAGGCACAGGATGCCAGTTTATCCTATTATTGAAGATGTGAACTTGCATCACTTGGTTAATATGGTATCTACCAGTTCCTAACACTGTTTCATAATATTCTGTAATCTGTAAGCAGATCTTCAAAATACGCCTTCTTCACTCCTAAACAGAAATTAGTCTGTTTGACCCAATCTGCTATTTTCCAGAACATACTCTTCAATTCACTTCAGTCTATCATCTGCCGCATTTCTTCCCCCCAAATTGCTCTCTCCAATGTCAGTAGTGATTGTCTAAGTGCTCTTTTTTTTCTCCCAGTCTTTTTTCACCAGTACCCAGCAGCATCCAACACTGTTGAACATTCCTTTCTTCTAGAAATACTTCCTCTTTTGATAGCCTCCTGGTTTTCTGCTACTCATCTGTCTTCCCTAAAGGCTCTGGCCCCACTATTTGGTCATTAAACATTAAAGTTCCTAAGGATTCATCAAAAAGTCGGTATTCCTCTCACTCTGTAATCTCTATACAAACTCATGCACACACATGGCTTTCCTTACCACACCATACCAAATGTATATCTCTAACCCCAAACCCCTTCTCTTAGCACAAATTCCAAATAGCAATTGCCTGCTTGATAGTGCTACTTGAAAAATCACAAAGCTACCTCAAACTAAAAATATCTAAAACCAAATTATAATCTCCCCTAAACCTCCAGCTTCCCCACATCTTCCTTGTATCCATGGACATAGTAAATGAAAACCCTTGAGTTAGCCTTGATCTCTCTTTCTTCATCAGGTCTCCCCTAAAACCAATCCAGTAACAAATTCTGCTCATTTAACCAGGCAAACTGAACTACTTCTCCTTAAAGCCACAGCCACCACCTTAATTCCTTAGTCTAAGACAACATTATTTCTTTCCTGGATGACTGTATTAGCAGCTTGTCTCCCTACATCCACCCTTGCCCCTGTACCCTATTCTCCAAACTAGGGGCAGAGATCTCTTTCAGTTAGGATCAGTCATTCTCTGTCTCTCTCTCTCCTCTCACACACATGCTTCCGTGCAATTATACACACACTCACACAGATGCATTCATTTTTGTACCTAAATCCCCTGATGTCCTTCATTGATCTTAGGATAAAGATCTACATCCTTATCTCAGCATGGTTTACAATAATTTGAATTAAATGATACCTATATAACTTTCCCAAATTCACTATAAACCCCTTAGGAATCATTCTCTTTATGTGAATCAAATAAATCTGCTTCCATTTTCAGAAAGGTACAATTTTTATTCCCTACCGAGAGAATTAACACATGTTTTTTCCTTGACCTAGTTAATTCCCACTCATGACTCAGAACTTAGCTTAAATATTGTTTCCTCTATGAAGCCTTCTTGACTCATCAGACTACATCATATATTCTCACTGTATGATATCTTTTATTCCTCACTTAGAATTAATTATACCTTTAATTATGGGATTAACTGAATGTCTAACTTAAAGATGCTAAATTCCATGAAGATAAGGGTCTTTCTTCTCTATTTTGTTCATCATTTTAATTCCATTTTGCTCAGTGCAGACCATATGATATGTATTCTATAATAAATAAGTGTATGTATTTTATTCAATTTATTTCCTTATCAAACACTTGTACAGTGTTTACCATGTGCCAGACACCATTCTAACTATTTTTTAAATGTTGAATTTTATAATCCAAATATTCTATTAGCCTCCTTTTCAAGCACTCTTAGCTGCTTATTTTGAACAGTATTTTAATCAACACAGCTTCAAATTAGTGACATGAGGGACACATGTTAAATGGACAGGGTATTTTTTTCTGGGCCTTTATAAAGGTGAACATTTAGAAGGCTTTCTTGCGAACTCTACATACCAACCTAAAATATGTCACCTAGTACCCAAACTATAATATGGGGAGAAATAACATAACTCTGCAAAGTTAATGGCAATTCATCCACCTTGATGTGGACCCATTTGTGAGATGCTCCTCTCTAACTAATGTCTGACAATGCTGAGAGAAGTACTGTCTTCAATACTTGGTTCAGCTGCCAAAAGAAACTTGGTAAGTGTCTAAAATCATTAACTTGAGTTTCCTAAAGAATGTTAAAGTGAACTCAATATCCTTAACTCCTGTTCTTAAAAAAAAAAAAAAAAAACTCAAGCCTCAGACAACCTCCTGAGGATTCTCCACTCTTTAACCTCTAACACATATTTATCCTTTTCTTCTCTCAAGTCTGTGCCACGTCATCTTGCTTCCTGGAATAATGCACCACGCTGGACACTAGTTTACTTCAACTTTCACTGTCTCTCACTGTTTTGGTTTGTTTTTTTTTTTGGGGGGGGGTTGTTTATTGTTTTTTATTTCTATTTTTTCAGAAGAATCATAGGTCTTTTCTTTTCCATACTTCTACTCTCCAAATATCTTACGGGAAGAATGATGAGAGATTTGGACACTCACATGTTAATATATTTTTACACTTATTATGGTGGATCTCAAACTTTAGCATGCAAGAGAAACACCTGGAGAGCTTGTTAAACCATATTCCTGAGTTCCACAATCAGAGGTTATAAGCCAGTAGGTGTAGTCAGGTTTATGAAACTATTTATTTCATGGTTCATGTTTTCTGTCCTCTTTAACAAATCTTTGCTAACCCAGTGTCATAATGATTATCCTATGTTTGTTTATCCTGTTTTATTCTAGAAGTTTTATAGTTTTGGGTCTACTTCAAGTTAATTTTGGGTATAGTATCAAGTAAGAATTGAAGATCAATATTCCCACATACATACCCAAGTGTTTTAGTACCACGAATTACTCTAGCATAGCTAGAAAAATCCACTGGACCCTGTATGCATAAATCTCTCTCTAGGTTCTCTTTCTGTTCCAAACTGTATAGATACTGTAGCTTTACTGTAAGCCTTGAAATCAGGTACCGCTGGTCCTCCAAACCTCTTTTTTTTCAAAACTGTTTTGGCTATTCTGGCTACTTCAAATTTCCATGTAGATTTTAGACTACTTTGTTAATTTCTTTAAAAATACACTGCCAGGATTTTGATTGGTATTGCATTGATTCACTATGGTGAGAATAGCCATCTTGATAATATTGGGATTTTCAGTTTATGCATGGCAAATATCTTCCTTTGTTTAGATCTCTAATTTCCTTCAACAAGGTTTTATAGCTTTTATTACAAAGTTCTCTGTAATTATAAGGCTATTTGAGTTTTCTATTTTTTATTGGGTTTGTTTGGAAATTTCTATCTTTTAAATGAATTTTCCCATTTCAAAGAGAACTTGCCTTTATAAAAAGCTCCCAGATATTGAGATGCTACCAGACAAGAACTGCACTTTGATAGCATTGTGCTATAATATTACAATCAGGAATAGTTAGGTACTTACTATTTTATTTGCCATAATTTACAGCCAAAACCTCTCAGCATAGAAATCTCAGGAAACAGAGTGACATCAAGTTCTTAAATATTATCCCAAATAGGTACTTTAAGTCACAATTTGTTCAAGTTTTTGAATAGAAGTCATATTCAACTGTCAGTAATAACTGTGAGTGATTTTCAGCATCTATTCTTATTTGGTTAAAAATTATATATAAGCAGAATTGTATTCTTATACTCAAAAGATATTGTCTCAGGGTAGAAATAAAATGATAGGCTATAACTGGAACATTTTTGTAGAATTGAGTAAATGTTGCCCTGTTTTTACTTATCCCAGAATAGTGCAGCAGCAATGATTTCTAAGAAATACCAAATTACCATAGGCTGACATACAGACAACTAAAGAACATAAGGAATTAAGTAAAAGGTTAATGAATGATTAATGACTAAATATTAGCCTAGTGGGAATCATTGATATCTTCCCTATAGAGAGAGATCTGTTCTAAGTCCTTGTTAGCTTATACTTTATGTTAGTCTGAGTCTACTACTATTTTATCTATTTCCTAAGAGAAAATGAATGGATTGCTATTGTCATAGCATAAAGCTATTAAGTTTGTGTATAATATGTATACATATAATATAGTATATATACATATAACACATATATATTATATGTAAATGTGTATGTATACATTTTTTAAAGATCAGTGACCGTTTAACAAATACAGGCAGGACTTCAGGTCAACTAGTCACATGTTGGTAATAGATCTTCTCTCAGATTTCTCTATATTCCTCCTTCTCTTGCCTCTTCCTGACTTTGACTGTATTGTCAAAGAGAAAGTGAGGACTGGGGAAAAAAGCAGTCCATGTTTACACTGCAGGAAGTATAGAAGAATTGTTAAGGGACAGAATGTTGACATTTTAAATTGGTTGCTGAGATAAGAAATTCCTGTAGAGTTTAGAAATGGGCAGTGAGATAATATGCCAGGTCCTGGACATCATGACAGGCCACAAACAGTTGTGTGATGACTGAAAAAAGGTTGAGAGGTCTATTTTGCTTTATTCTGATCAATGAGGGACCTGAGGAAACTCAACTTATTTGCAATAGCCAATGAATAACAAAAAGATAAGTATAAGAAGCTGAAGGGGCAAACTTGTAAATTATCTCTGAAGAAATAAGGTGTCAGTGGCCACCATTATATTCAGGAGCAAATACTAAGAAGAAAATTACTAGAGATACGAGGTAAGATGGATGGTTAAAAATGAATGAGGGACTAAAGATAATACACAAATGGCCAACAGGTGTATGAAAAGATGCTCAACATCACTAATCATTAGGGAAATGCAAAGCAAACCACAAAAAGTTATCACCTTATCTCATTTGGATGGATACTATTACAAAAACAGAAAACAAGTGTTGGCAAGGATATGGAGAAATTGGAACCCTTGTGCATTGCTGATGAGAATATAAAATGGTGCAGCTACTATGAAAAACAGTATGGTGGTTCCTCAAAAAAGTTTTTAAAGAATTACCATATAATCCAGCAATTCCACTTCTAAGTATAATATCAAAAAGTATTGACAGCAAGATCTTGAAGAGGTATTTTCATAACCATGTTCATAGCAGCATTATTCACAAAAGCCAAGAAATGTAAGCAGACCAAGTGTCCATGGACCGATCAATGGATAAACAAAATGTGGTGCATACATACAATGGAGGGAGGAAATTCTGACACATATTACAACATGAATGAACCTTGAGGAATTATGCCCCATGATATAAACCAGTCACAAAAAGGCAAATACTGTATGATTCCACTTATATGTAATATCTAGAGTAGTCAAATTTGTAGAAAGAGAAAGTAGGATAATGGTTGCCAGAGGCTGGGAGAGGGAGAAATGGGGAGTTGTTATTTAATGAGTATAGAGTTTCAATTTTGCAAGTTGAAAAAGTTCTGGAGATGGTTGAGCAACAATATGAATATGCTTAACACTATTGAACTATACATTTAGAAATGCTTAAGATGGTAAATTTTATCTCATATACTTTTTACCATAATAAAATTTAAAATGAATGAATTAGTGGTTAAATGAATGCAGGGCTAAATGAATGAAGTAATGAGTGAGAGACTCAAACATTTATAGTAATAAATAGAAAATTTGGTGGTTTATGATATATCAGGTTTTAAGTTATTGGTTAAAAAAGTAACAAGCCTAGAGTGCCGTCCTATAAGCATCTGCAGATGTGGGTATGCTGAGACAGCAGAGGTGCCACGCGTACTTGGTGGGACTTTGTTGGACTCATAAAGCAGTATTGTGTTTGGGATTCTTCAGGATTAAGAACTGTGGGGAAAAAAGCAAAAAGTGTCCAGAAAAATAACAAAACACTCAAAGATAAGAAGACAGAAGAAACCAGAAAACATGTAAAGAATTAATTATTTTAAAGAAAAGGAAGTCAAGAGTCTACTCATTCTTCACCTTCAGGTTGGATTTTTATAGCAGACAAATTCTAACTTCACAGGTGAAACAGGCTTAAATTGCAGTAAGAGAAACTTAAGAAGATCCACAAAAGACACCAATGGAAATTTTAGATTTTCTATTAAAATTGAAGACTAGAACCCAAAAGGTTTGACATAGCACTTTAAGAGAAATATAACTTTTGGGTAATAAGGAGAACTATCCAGAATTTGGACATCATGCAACAGATACTGCTTGTTGTTGCGATGCAATGTGAAGCGTTGTATAACAGATCCATCCAAGGGTTATTTAAATTTCTAGAAGAATGTATCTTTGTTTAATTTACTGTTTTATATTGTTAAGTACCTAGTTTCTGTGAAATTAGATGTTAATCTGAAGATTTCTGTTCATAGAGAGATAATACAAATGGTTACAGTTTTATTGCTATGTAGCACATTAACCAGTTTGAAATCTAACTGTGCAATCTTATTTCAGCATTCTGTGTTTCACTGACTGTAAGTACTCAGACTCTGAAATTCCCCTTTTAATCAGATATATCATCCTATTGGTCTCTTAATGAGTTAAATAATTATTTAACATACACTAATCATAGCTATATATGAACCATGTTTTTAACCTTTTGAAAATTACACTTTTACCTAATGCCACTCTTTAATGATTTCATTAACATTGCACCTTTGTGACTCAGACAATAAATGAATATGAAGCAATGAAAGCTCTTATGGATCTTTGTATCATTGAATGAAAGAAAATGAGAATAACAAAGTTCCAAAGGAGCTCCCATTAACCAAATATGAGACAATTTGTGTCTCAATTTAAATAACGAAAGTAACAGCATATAACCCAAATAACTAAAACAAGAATCTAAGAATACATAATGATATAAGTAAATGAATGAATAAATGAATGAGGCAGAAAGGAAAGCTCTTCTTTCCCTTATAATGTAGAAGGAATAAATCATATAGAAAATCACCTTTTAAACAATTAATAATTAATCAATAAAAAATTAATGCAGGCAAGAATCATCAATGGATGCTTAAACTAGTGGATGGAGGTTTTATGAGGAATAGGATATTTATAAAATCTCAAATTATCTTCCCATAAATTAGTTATAAATCACAAAGTAATATAAATCACAAAGAGATATCTCAATATGGGAAGATATGCACCCTGAAAAGGACAAAATGGTATTCCTCCCAAGAATTGCATAACCTAAAGCTAGTTGCAAGGAAATTTCAAACTAATTCAAACCAAGGGACATTCTACAAAATAACTAACCAGTATTCTTCAAAAATATTCATGACATTTTATGTGGAAGGAAGGGAACTCTTGTGCACTGTTAATGGGAATGTAAATTGGTACAGGCCACTATGGAAAACAGTATGGAGGTTCCTCAAAGATTTAGAAATAGAACCACCAGCAATCTCACTTCTGGGCATATATCCAAAGGAAATAAAAACAGGATTTCTATGAGATATCTGCATTTCCATGTTCACTGCAGCATTATTGATAATAGCCAAGGTATGGAAACAACCATCAACGGATGAATGGATAAAGAAGATATGGTGTATTCAATGGTATTATTCAATCATGAGAAAGCGTGAAATTCTGCCATCTCCAACAACATGGATGTAGCTATGGATTCTCTGAGTTCTATTTGCTATTTTAATATTAATTCAAGCCAGACCATTAAGAATGTACTCTATTCAGAAAAGTTTGTTGAAAAGGTTTCATGAAGCTAAATTTAGGACTTAGAGGGCATTATGCTTAGTGAAATAAGTCAGAGAGAGAAAGACAAATACTGTACGTTATCACTTATGTGTGGAATCTAAAAAATAAAACAAAACAAATATAACAAAACAGAAACTGACTCACAGATACAGAGAACAAACTAGTGATTGCCATTGGGGAGAGAGAAGGGAAGAGGTGCAAAACAGGGATATGGGATTAAGAGACACAAATATTATGTATAAAATAAATAAGCAACAAGGATATATTGTACAGCACAGGGAAACACAGACATTATGTTTTAACCTAACCCTAACTTTAAATGGAGTATAATCTATAAAAATATTGAATCACTATGTGGTACACCCAAAACTAATATAATATTGTAAATGAACTATCCTTCAATAAAAAAAATTAAATTAACCCAAAACCAGAAAAAATATTAATGTCATTTGTAGACAAAGAAAGGCTACATCAATTATTCTTAGAGTAAGAGTTATCACCATTAACAATTAGAAAATATCAGAAAATGAGGGGAAGGTTTAGCTCAAGTGGTAGAGTGCATGTTTACATGTTTAGCATGCATGAGGTCCTGGGTTTAATCCCCAGTATCGCCTCTAAAAATAAATAAATAAATAAACCTAATTACCTCCCCTCTCAGAAAACTGATGTCAGCTCAATAATTTTTAGGGAAATAAATGAGCTTTTCAGATATTACTTTTCCCTTAAAACAATGCAAGCCTATTGATATGTGAAAATTCTGAAACAATTATGGTCTAAGATAGTGGAGAAAAAAACAAAATGTTCTCATTTAAAAGAAAATAACAGCAAAAAAATTAACCCTTGATTAAGATGTACTATTTGGCAGAGAGTAAAACTATATTCATATGATAAGAAAGAAAGAAAGAAAGAAAGAAAGAAAGAAAGAAAGAAAGAAAGAAAGAAAGAAAAGGAAAGAAAAGAGAAGAAAAGAAAAGAAAAGAAAAGAAAAGAAAAGAAAAGAAAAGAAAAGGATAACAGACAATTTCAAGGTAAGATAAGAATATTTAAAAAATAGGAGTTTGCTGTTTTGTTTTATAAACAGTTAAGGAAAAATGGTCATTTTTGAAAATGCTCTGCACATAATGGCAGATCTGACAAGAATCCTAAATTACAAAGGGGATGTATTAATGAATTCACCACAGCCTAAATTATTTTTGTAAGGTCTTGAAGAAGTGAAAAGTTGCTAGGGGACTGAAAGAAAACAAATGTAATTGTACCTTTTAAAGATGTGATTGAAACAATTAACATCAAATAAGTCACCAAAAAAATGGCTTGCAACATAGTAGAAAACAATAGAAGAAAACTGTATACAAATGATTAATAGGTAATATGTCTCTACTAAGGAAAGTTCATGAGTCATAAAGTAGATTAGATTTTCAAAGGAGAGCTCATCAGCTGCCCCACTCAGCTGTGAACTCCTTGGAGACAGGGGATGTCTGCTCAACTCTGAATAAAACACTATAGCTATTTAGCAAATATATGGGAGTAAAGAAGGAAAGGAAAAATAGGAAAGGAGGGAGGGAGAGTGGATCAGTGGGGGAAATGGAATATGTTAACTGAGCATTAATGCACTACAGTATGACTTACACAAAACACTTAATTTAATGCCTCATGAATGTCTACAAATTTTATTTAAACTGAAAATATAAGTAAAGCAAAATGGTAACTAAGAATGACTTAAAGTATAATATTGAACAAATTCACTCTGTCATTAAGTGTTCAATAAACAACCAGTAAAGTTCATAGAAAAAAAAAGCATGCTATTAATTCATTGTTTTGTCTCACACAGAAAATTCAAACTACTAGGAAACAATTTGATCTGTGGAAATGCAGTGGTTTTGAATGTGATGAATGGGTTGCTAGGTTCTAGGTACTTTCACCATAAGCATCCTTGCCATAGACATCTTTGCCATAAGCGTTTTCACCACATAACTAACTGGCCGTAAGGCAACTTTGCCATAAAAGATTAATTAACAAAAAAGTAAAAGAGGGACATTTAAAAAGATATAAAGAAACATGAAAAATAAATAGCAAAATCTCTAAAAGACTTTATTGTGAAATACAAAATATCTGAATACACTTAAGTGTGTAGATAGATGCATGGCAATACTGCACACATAACTGGTTCTATTTTGTGGGTTGTGTCTAAGTACTTGTCTGAAGCTTTTCATTCACAGGATTATACATTTGTTTTGCTTGTGATTTGTTCTTCTTGTTTGGCTTTTTTTTTTCTTTTTTTTCACTAAAATTTCTTCCTTCATTAAGAGATGAATCAGTTTCCTAATACTAGGACGCACACAACACTGAGCTTTGTGTTGCATTGTGAAAGCCTGTTCTATAGAGTTGTTTGTTCTTGGCATGTTGTTACATCTGTGAATAGACGTTCCAAAGTTCTGTGGGAAATGTGGGTTCAACTCTTCAGCTTAAGGCCTACAGCCTCCTTCAGATACATGTAACATAAAAATAGGAGTCATGGATCAATGGACAAATCAATGGAAACCAAACTGTGAAACCAAATGGTCAAGCAGTTATTGTATCTTTTAAGCAAAATAGCCTTCTGGCCAATTAGTTATGCAGAGAAAATGTGGCAAAGATGTCTACAGCAAAAATACCAAACACTATTGTTATTCTGTATAGGAATCAGCCTCTGGTCAAGAAATATAATCAAGCTGGAACTAGTAACCTCCATGCTATCTTGAGGAACGAAGAATATAAAATGCAAGGACGCAGGAGGGTATAGCTCAGTGATAGAGTGCATGCCTAGCATGCATGAGGTCCTGGGTTCAATCCCCAGTTCCTCCCCAGTTCCTCCATTAAAAATAAAATGCAAGGAGTGCAAAGTTGTGAGAATTCAATACAGGACTCCAGTCTGACTTCCTGAAACAATGCATTCCACATAAAAAGTGAAGGAGTCACAAAATGGCTGCCTTGACACTAAGGCAGCTTTAAGAATTTATTGTGATTAATTAATTTGCTTTCTTTGAGTTATGCCCTACCCTAAATAACTTATACCTAAACCCAGGAGCTGTTTTCCAAAAAGAAGTTCACGGAACAATAACCCTGAAGGAACAGCCAAATCCTCTAAGAGCTGCCTGACACCAGAGGGATCAGACCAGATAATGCCGAGGCGCGGGCAATCATCTACTTAACAGACCACCAAAAGTTCCTGTGACACAAGATAAACTTTTGTAAAACACTTTATGGTTCACTATCACTGATATGCTCTGTCCCATTTGCCTATATAATCACCAAGCCCCAACCCCAAGATGGATTCACAGTTACTAAAGTTAGCAGCCTGCTGTGACTCCCCTCTGCCCGGCAAAGCAACAAAGCTGCTCTTTTCTTTGCTCCCAAACTCTGTCTCTGAGTTTGAATTCACCTTTCAGGGTGCAGGGGCCAATTTTTCAGTAACAAAAGAAAGGTAAGGATGTAAATAATTTGCCTTCACCCTTCCTGAATGATTAACAAAATACATCAAGTCTCAAAGGATAAATGACAACATTTTGAATTTAAGAGTTCATTCTGGAATCATCCTCAAATAATTTTTATAAAGTCACCACATCTGTAAGGTGGGTTATATTTTAAGCCCCTCTCGGGTAGAGATTTATCTAAGATTCTGACAGCATGTTTTACACTTGATATACAGATATCTCAAAAAAAAGTGTCTTTTAAGTTGTCTGAGGAGCACCGGGTATACCCCAGAAAAAAATAACAAAGATGAAAGTGATCCTTAACAAGAATAAATAACCAAGATGTCAAGACTATGCCACACACGGCTAGTAAAACATCCTACAAATCTATTATTGGCCTGACTAAAGATAATCAGAATAATCAGACCAACTCATTTCACAACATATGCAGAGTTTATTCTGTATATAGAGATTAAATACTATGAAAACTGACAAAAACATTTCTACTGTTGCCCCATTATGCTTTCATAGCAAAACATTTTTTAAAAAATTCATTTTTCATAAATTTTAAAGCAAGGCATCTTTCAGTTGCTACTTAAAGAACAAAATAATTTTGATGAGAGTCCTATTATTCTCTAGAAAAGAGTCCCCAAATATTCTTCCAACTGAAAAATTGATAATTTACAATAACTCTTCCTTACTCTACACTCCTTCACCTAGATTTCTTAAATTTACGGGCAAGTTCATGGTTCTTGAATGGTTTCTGTAATTGGAAACTCTGACCAATGAATAGAGAAAGCAGAGAGGAAATTATGAGACTAGGAAATTAGAGACAGGAAGTGAGCACTTGGATAATTTTACTTGTTCCATCACAATAGAAGCTCCCACCCTAGCTCTGAAACATTGTTCTCTCATTGACGAGGAGGAAAGACCTCAGCAGGTAGATGACTAGCTGTTACTTACGTCTGCATCTGGGTGTGGTTTGAAATTACTAACTAATTTGAAATAACTAACTAATTGACCCTCTGGAAGGCTTGAAACTCTTTGCTCTTCAACCTCAACTGACAAAGCAATGACTTTAAATCTATGCGCAGTCAGTCCTTATAAGAGAAGAGAGATTGATTGGAATCAAAAGGAAAATTTTGCTGAGATACCAAAAAACAATTCCCCTTTTGACAGTTCACTAATCAAACATGAAGGAACTCTGTCCTACCCAGAATTTTGTATATTTTAGCATAGGCTTCTTTCTTCTAGTTTGAAAATAGTGTTCCTTTGATTCTGAAACATAATCACTATTTACATTAACTGTAGAAGGGAATTGGCCACCTAATTATGATATTGATGGTTTCTCTGTCTAATTGGGTAGGTCAAGGCACCAATTTGATTCACAGCTGTGGCATGTTTTTATAGACGTTGGTGAACTTTAATTGCTTATAAATATTGGATTATAAGGCCATGAGCTTTCAGTAGAATCCTGTTCAGTTCCATATGCTTTCAAATTTGACAGTATGTTGTCCATTTCCTGAGAATCCTTCATTCCAAATGGCCCTGAGGGTACGAAAGAAAGAAATACAGCTTAGGTAGCTAAAGTCTATTAAGATTTCTGCTGTTGACAGCACCTAATGAGTTATTGTCAGGAAAAAATATTGTCAATAAGCCCTTTCTTCCATAAAAATAAAATTGAAATACAAAGACGGTACAGCCCAATGCCTTGTAGTTTTATTATGAAAGTTTTATTATATTTAAATGATGCTCATGATTCCATAGCCATCCCTACAGTAAGTGCAAATGGAAACTTCAGACAGGGCACAGCTTGAAGTGGAGCAGGCTGAAGCTGATGAAATCTCCTGAGCCATATGATACAAGACCTAACTGGCCTCAGGCAGAAGCTGGCCACAGCTATGTGACCAGACAACTCCCAGACTCTGTCCTGCACTCCCAGTCATTCTCTTCTCCACTCCTCCTGTGCCATCCCCAGGTTGCAGGGCCTGGGTGGTATCAGCCCTCTGTGTTCTTGTTAAAACTGTGAAGGGTAATCAGAGCTGGGAAGGGAATCACACTTTTGCTGCCAGACTAGAGTATGGGCTTCTGGAAGGCACTCATCATCACCACCCCAAAACAAGCATTCAGAGTCCCCCATGGTGGTGCTGAAAGCACAGCTCTTCCCTTCATCCTACTTTCTGTGGTCCATCCCACCAAAGCCATCCTGGAATCTGACACTAGATCAGATCAATGAGATTCTGATTCCTTCCTGTTGCTTAGATCACTACTCTCCCATAAAGTCCTGTTTGATAGTCAAGCAGAGTTGGCAAGATTTGATAGAATGGGAGTGACGGTGACAGACAAGACAGTTACCTACAACAGCCCTCTTAAGGAAGGATTAGTGCTAAGGCCTACACCACAGCAGACAGCAGCAGCCTTGGCAGCCATG
This sequence comes from Camelus dromedarius, assembly GCF_036321535.1. Classification (NCBI taxonomy): domain Eukaryota; kingdom Metazoa; phylum Chordata; class Mammalia; order Artiodactyla; family Camelidae; genus Camelus; species Camelus dromedarius. The sequence goes on along the minus strand of NC_087439.1, from coordinate 60,865,217 downwards.
GGGATTATTAACAGCAGAACAACTCTGAAAGAGCAAGCAGCAAGATATCCCCACCAGGAAAATGTGAGCACTTGGGACTTCCCAGAAAGTTCTGGTGGACGGGAGTGGTACAGAAGAGCAAAAGCTGGTATTTTATAGTAGATGGGATTGGGGCTCAATTCATTTCAATTAGACCCAGTGGTGTGCTGGAGCTGGCTCACGCTGGCTCACACGGGGAGTTGTTAAACATTAAGAAATTTTGAGTATGATGGGTAGCTTGAAATTGCCCACAGCTGGAAATATTTACACTACAGAAATTGGCATATGCTAAAAATCAGAGTTCCTCTTCCCACTTCCCCGCCATGGTTGGCTGTTAAACATTTACCACTGGACTCAACAAGACTGGAAGACCTGAGATCTCTGGCATATATTTGATTTACACGATCAACTGACCTTGTTCTCTCTTCCAATGAAGCAAAGAATGCTGCTCATACTTCAAAATTTAGGAGCTTTTGGAAAATTCTTCAAAATACCATGTCCATTTGTCCTAGCAACCAAACTTCCTAATTCCTAACTATGTTTTTTTCCTTAGCTAATATTAAAATAATCTTTTATTTGGTGGGTACATATTGCACAGGAAATGTTCTGGGTCACAGGGAAAGCTGGTCCAGAATTTTAAACATCACAAAGAACTAGGCTATACTAGAATATGCTCAGTATCTGAATAATCAAGTGTTGCCTTTATTTTAATTTATTCTTCTGATAAGACCCAATCCTATTCTGAGTGAATTACTAAGAGTAGCAATATATCAGTGATAATATAAAAATGAAATATAATTAAATGCTTTATCATCATCTCATCAAATCTTACCTCTCTGTTGACAACAATGAACTATCTATGATCTTGTAGAGAAGCAAAAAGAGGAAAATTAAATCTAGAATTATAGCTCTGTTTACAATTATAGATCAGGGTCAGCAAACTACCATACCCCATGGACTGGCAAACTACAGTCCAGCAGCTAAATTCAGCCATGCCATTCATTTACATATTATGAATGATAGTTTTTGCACAACTATCAAACTGAGCAGTTAACAACAGACACTTTGATGATTATAACTCAATAAAAACTGTTTAAAAAATACAAATAAAAACAACAGACATTCTGTGGCCCACAAAACCTAAAATACTTACTGTGTGGTCCTTTACAAAAAATGCTTGCTGATCTGTAGTTTTTTCTCCATACAGAGATAATTTGCAATAAAAAGAGGGTGGTATCATACATATTGCTTAATAACCTGCTACTCCCATGTACACTATGCAATGGATGTCCTTCCATATCATTAAATGTTATAGTGCATTATTTTTTAAGTTGTGTAGCCTTCCATTGTCTGGATATAACAAAATTTATTTAGGTTGTTTCCAATTTTCTTAGATAATAAATAGCCTTCAATCTAACCCTCTCCTCTTATCTCTAGCTATTTCTTTACGGTAAATTTCTAACTATAGAATTGTTGGATCAAAACTGGATATTCAGAAGTCCTAAGAGTTGGTAAGTTTTGCAAGCTTCCCTACAAAGAAGTTTTCACTATTTATATTACAACCACCTTGCTATGAATTTTAAATCTAAAGACTGCATATTTCCTGGGTGAAAATTCCCCAAAGGTTCTTCCTGAATGTTAGGAATAAATATTCTTTACTATGTCTTTATAAAGTACTCTTGTGAGAGAAAATTAGATAAAGTCAATAGTCTTCTTATGTTACGCTTCAAATTTTAGTCACAGATGCACATTTTAAACCTATATGCTTAATGGAAATCTAATATACTGACTATATCAAAAAAGTAATTACATTAGGTAATTTTTCTAAGCCTCAGTCTTCTGCACCTATAAAATGGAATAGCTGAAACTCCCCTAATTGAAAGAGATTGAAATAATTGAAATAAATAACACAGGCATGAGCAGAAAGTATGAAAATGAAAAAATGCAAGGTTATTATCTTTGAAGTAAGATCTGATGGGTTAAATTACTTTAACAAGTTTCTATTTACTGCATTTTATTCTTAGATTGTAAAATTTAATTGATATGAAAATTAATAAAAATAAATCAAATGTGTAACTGATGGGGGAAAAAAAATCAGCAGGAATGAGATAAATGTCCCCTGCCTGTTTTTCCTTCAGAGGAAAACCACTGTGCTCTGAGGCCACTTGATAATCCTTCTGGGTGGGAAAATGCATGCGAGCTGCAGGGTCTAGAGGAGGAGCTCGGTGGGCAGCTGCAGCTTCTACCCACTGCCCTTCTTTCTTCACCAGGACAGTAGATTCTCTTGGTTGTCCTGCTACATCACTGCTCACTCCTTTTCTGTCTCCTTTGCTGGTTCCTCCTCTTCAGCTTGTCCTCTTGACACTGGAGTACCCAGGAATAAGTCCTTGGTGCTCTTCTTTCCCCAGTGACACCAGTCCCATGCCTACAACTCTGATGGCTCTTACACCTAGTCTAGGCCAGACTTCTCTCCTGAACTTGGAGCTCCCATATCTCACCATCACCAATCAACTTATCCACTTCGTGACTAATTGCATCTTAAAGCGGGAACATTCAGATCTGAACTCCTGATCTATACCCTCAACCCACCAAGCTGCTCCACGCATAGCCAATAATATTCACCCTCTAAGGTGATGTCAACTCCAACTTTCCAGTTGCTCAGGCGCAAACTCGGAAGTCTTGCTTACCTTCCCTTTCTCTCACATCATTCATTCAGTAATCAGGAAATTGGATTGGCTCTACCTTGAAAGAATATCCAGAAGCAGACAACTTCTCACCCCTCCACCACCATTGCCCTGGTCTGAGCACATCACCCTCTATCTGGATTGCTATAATTATAGACCAATTCGTCTTCTTTTACACTTCACCTCTCCCCTGACTCACACATACAGTCGATTCTCCACACAGCCACCAGAGAGATCCTGTTAAAATATTTGCTCTGATCATGTCTTTGCATTCTGTGGCCACCTATTTCACTCCAAGTCTCTAAGTTCTCACAGCTGCGACTACCTCCCCTCATACTTTCCCCTCCACTCACTCCACCCCATCCAAGCTGGTCTCCTCTGTTATGACCCTCAATAAGCCAGGTACTCTCTGACCTGAGGGCCTGTTTTTACCTATTCTGTCTGTTTTCTAGACGTTCACAGGGCTAGCTCTCTCATCTCCTTCTCAGAAAGCCCACTTACTACTTAAAAATGCATCCTCCACCTCTGACTCTCCATCCTCCTTATTCTGCTCTGTCAGTTTTCTATAGCACTTAGCACCTTCTAACATATAAAGTACTTGTTTGTTATCTTTATTGTTTATTATGTGTCCTCCCCCTGTAGAATGTAAGTTCTATTTGCTTGGGGATCTTTGTTTTGTTCAGCAGATTAAATGAATTAATAAGTAGCTACATTCTCACTGGATAATTCTGAAACTATCAAAATAATGGTTATAATAGAATTAAAGATTTGGGGGGAAATGCAGAACAAAATAAATAAAATGGTTTAAATAACATTATTTTTTTAAAAATGTGTTCAAAATGAGAAAGGAAAGGAATAGACACGAGTAGGAAAGACTGCTGGCTGACTAGAAATCAGACAACCTCCAGAGAAGCCTCCACCCTGCCACTTATTAATCCTAAGGGGCAGTCAAGGTCAAGAATAATCCACAGCATGGGATACTTTAGCAGCATTAGTTTCCTAATCCATAAAATGGGAAAAACCATATATTACTTTCTTATCTCAAGAAACTTGTCAGGCTTGTAGGCAAAAACACTCCTTGTAACTGTAAAGTGCTTTAAAAACATGAGTTATTTTAAAGTTCTGGTGTTGAAATACTTGCTTAGATAGGCTTTTCTTGGCTCTTAATTGAAAATTGGCAGTTAGAACATAAAAATTCTTGAGTAGTTCTCATTTAGGGGAAGGAAAATTGATCCCTGTCTACCTTAGCTCTACAATAGAGACAAAGAAAAGCAAGTGGGTGATGGGCAGGCAGGGTCTCTGGCGAAATATCTGCTTTTGGCTAGAGTCCCAGCAGCACAGCCTTCAGGATGCAAAATTCCCACAGCCTTCTTCTTAACTGGCAAAAGAAATATACGGAATGTTCCCAAAGAATGTGTAGGAAGATTGCATAAATGATGACAAAGCATTTCTAGTAAAGTCTTAAATGAAGAGGCTGTTTTTCTATGTAAATTCCTAAGGCAAGTTATTTATTTTTATTAATAAAGATATCAATTAACTGACCAGCAATTGGTGTCTTAAAAATTGAGCAATAACTAGGTAAGTAGCCAGAAATTAGCTGTAGTGCTCTTCATTTATTTAAAGTCTCTCCTTCAGGCCTGCTTTAAATTTGTTTTATGAGACTGATAACATTAAAATAGCTTGAACATTAAAGTTTTAGAACACATTAGAAGGTCTATGTAGAAATCTGTAAATAGAAATAATAAATATGTGAAATCTTGCAAGTGACTCCTCTGGCATTTGTTTGTACTCCTTTACTCCGAAAAGATGCCGTCTTCATTTTTTAGTTGTGCTAGTGCCCTCTAGCGGTTAGTATAGTATCTGCAGTTTATTAAATCATTTTGGCTTCAAAACGTGCTTGACCTCCCAAAAGGGAAAAAAAAAAAAAAGCCTCTCAATAGAATCACAATTTTTAAAAAATACTGCACCAGAATAGAACCTATGGCACAAAATAAAGGAAATTAATCATACATCACAGAAAAAAGATTCCATTTGTACATTAATGGAATCTCTTAATTTTGAGAAAAGATTTAGGAGGTCAAAGATGGAGTTGAGAATTTTGTGAAAGATATGGACCTACTTTTTAGAAAAATGTGCATGCATTTCAGGAGTTCATGTAATACCTGAAGAGTCTGCATTACAATTTAAAAGCTTGGGATTTATCTAATTCTATACACATCCCAGGTTCCCCAGATTTAAAATCCTGTCTGCAATGTTGAGTTTAAAAATCAAGTTGGAGAAAGATATGTATATTATGATTGTATGCAAAATGAGCCTATATAGTTTCTATGTATACACAGTAAAAATAAACAAACTGTGGGAATTACAAACATTAATTTCACAATAGTGGTTACCTCTCAGAGCAAGGGAGGGTAACGGAATAGGGAAAAACAAAGACGGCCACAGTTTTATCTGTAGCATATTTTTTCTTTAGAAACTATTCAAGTATATATAGCATAATATTATTTTAATAAAGTTGGTAGTAGATAGACAATGGATTTCCATAACTTTATTTTTCATTCTTGTCTATATAGTTGATGTACCTCTCAATTTTAAAAAAGTTAAATTTAAAAGGTAAAATTATTATATTTTCATAATACATGATCTAATTTCATTGCCATGTATAAAATGTTAATTTTCCAAAATATCCAAGTATAAGTTCATGTTCTGAGAAACATATTTAATTCTGTATTGTATAAAATCACCCAAGCTTATTTTAAAACATAAGTTAAAATATTAATATTAAAATGGAAACCATTGTTCTCTTCATAGAGTCCTTAAGTAGAAAGCCTTTATTTTATAGTTATAATTTGATTTCTTGATAGAGAAAGAAGAAAGGGGGAAAATTCTTCTTAAACTAATGTTATATTGGAAGAAAATTTATTATTGATCCACGTTCATTCTACTACAAAATATAATGAAAGTTTAGATAAGGTATTATTCTCCTTGGAGGTTTCATATATAACAAAGTCAGTGTGAAGCCAACTATTGCCACTGCCTGAGAGTCTGAATCTAATAGCTGCTTAATTGATTCCTGCTCATATCTGCACAGCCACAGAGCATCCCAGAGCATTCAGAGGCTGCAATCAGATACACCTCATCACAATGCAAACCAGCAGGGCTCTGTGCCTCCCTTGACATAAATGGAATGCTGGAGCAATGAGGCAGCACAGGCACTATGGAAGGCAGGTGGAGAAGAGCATGAGCTCTCTGTTGATAATAAGCTGATAAACCAAGCCTGGGGAGATAAATCCTGACCAGGTATTAACCATCTGTTGGACAATATACATTGTTGGCCTCTGGGGTCAGATCAAGTTTCCAGTCCTCCCTGCCCTCCACTCCTAAGGAGAAGCAGTGTTAGTTTCTGAGGATCCTCATTGGGCCATGGTGTTGGGACAGAGAGAAGAGCCCCCAGTGTCATGGTAAGGCAAGAGCACAAAACATTAGGCTTCTCTGGCAATGCTCTCCAGCTGGATTTTGCTTCTTAGAGGTCCTTTCTGACTTGTCTCATTAAAATAAACTTCCCAGCAGCTGCTGCTCTAGAAAGAGAACTAAGCCCTGCTTTCCACCTGCTGATCAACTCCTTCAACTGCTTCCTCTGACCACCACCCAAACTCCAATTCCTGTCTTGTGAAGAAGGCCTGCCCTGGACCAGAGACCACTTCACTCAAGTCCTAGGGAGGAAAAATCATCCCATTCATCCGGTTTTACTTTGGGTTTATTTGTTTTATTTTTTGTCCACTAAAGTGAGAAGATCTGAAGGAATTTCTTTTAGTTAGGCCTTTAACAGAAGACACACAGGAATGTTTTCAGCCCTCCATAGTCTGGCACAACTCATCAGATTCGGGAACTCCACATAGGATGCTGGCACCAAACCTAAATAGTAACAAACAGTACTCATGGGCTTGGCCTCATCTTCAGTGCATGTATCTCCTGTTGAGAATCTAGTAGGCTGTTTAGGGATACAACAGATGGCTGTTTAGGGATTTGGTGATCTTGAGCCCTGGCCTAATATCAGTTCAGAAATGAATGACATACACTCTTGGAATAGCTTGGAATGGAGTGGAGGAAAAGCAAAGATTACAGCAAAGTGAAAATGGAGACCATCTTAAGATGTGGGCCCATCAATGTGACTTTCCCAAATACATATTTCTAAAGCACCTAAATTATATTTCTGAATATTGGGTATTTTGAGCTGTTTTTATCATGCTTACAGTTAAGCTACCTCTCAAAGCAAGTTCCATCTATCCTAAATATTTGTTTTAAAACCAATCCCATCTTTATAATATTCCTACAGATGAACTGGTGGTAAATTGTCAATATGATAGGTAAATATTCAGCTTTAGACTAGAAGAATCAGCATATTTCACCATCAAATTTTTAAAAAATAAAGCAAATAATCTTATCTTACCCATGTTGAATGAGAATTCATTCTAGAATTTCCTTCTCATGAGACAAAGCCTGACATTCAACACTCACACAATTCATTTTCAGAGGTAAATGAATATGCTGTAATTAGGCTGGGAGTTAATTCATAGTTAGGATTAAGTGGAGTAATGTGGAGGAGAAGAACACCTAATTGTAATATTCTGAGTGGTGATAAAGTTATTCATGGCACTATATATATCAAGTAGATTGTTAATAGCCAAGGTGCAAGATCAATGTGGCATCAGTATCTTAACCGTGTTAATGACATATGGCAACATGCGTCATGCACTGGACATCTAGAATTCAAAAGTTTCCAGTACCAATCCTACCAGAGTGCAACATTTTATTTTGGATGGAAAACCTAGATTAGTGAAAAGAGCTTAGTCTCTGAATGTTGGTAAGCCTGAATTTGAACCTTATTTTTTCTTTTTTTTTTTTTTTACTTAATTTGATTTTTTTAAAAGTATAGTTAGTTTGCAATGTATTAATTTCTGGTATACAGCATAGTGATTCAGTTATACATATATATATTTCTTTTCATATTATTTTTCAATATAGGCTATTACAAGGTATTGATTATAAGTTCCCTGTGCTATACCATAGGACCTTGTTTATCTATTTTATATATAATAGCTAGTATCTGCAAATCTCGAACTCCCAATTTATCTCTCTATGCCCCCTGCCTTTCCACAAGTTTGTTTTCTATGTCTGTGAATTTGTTTCTGTTTTGTAAATAAGTTTATTTGTGTCATTTTTTTAGATTCCAAGTATAAGTGGTATCACATGATATTTTTCTTTCTCTTTCTGGCTTACTTCACTTAGTATGACAATATCCAGGTCCATCCATGTTGCTGCTAATGGTATGATTTCATTATTTTTATGGCTGAGTAGTATTCCATTGTATATATACACAACTTCTTTATCCAGTCATCTGTCAATGGATATTTAGGTTGCTTCCATGTCTTGGCTATTAAATACTACTACTATGAACATTGGGGTGCATGTACCTTTTCGAGTTAGAGTTTCCACTGGATATATGCCCAGGAGTAGGATTGCTGGATCACACAGTAAGTCTATTTTTAGATTTTTAAGGAATCTCCATACTGTTTTCCATAATAGCTGCACCAAACTACATTCCCACCAACAGTGTAAGAGGGTTCCCTTTTCTCCATACCCTCTCCATCATTTATTGTTTGTGGACTTTTTAATGATACCCATTCTCACTGGTGTGAGGTGATACGTCCTTGTAGTTTTGATTTGCATTTCTCTGATAATTAGCAACATTGATAATTTTTTCACTTGCCTATTGGCCATTTGTATGTCTTCATTGGAGAAATGTTTGTTTAGGTCTTCTGCCCATTTTTTGATTGGGTTGTTTATTTCTTTTGTTACTGAGTTGTATGAACTATTTGTATATTCTGGAAATTAAGCTCTTGTGAGTTGCATCATTTGCAAATATTTTCTCCCATTCTGTAGGTTATCTTTTTGTTTTGTTTATAATTCCCTTTGCTATGCAAAAGCTTGTAAGTTTAATTAGGTCCCATTTATTTATTTTTGCCTTTATTTCTATTGCCTGGGTAGACTGCCCTAGGAGAACATTGCTAAGATTTATGTCAGATAATGTTTGCCTGTGTTTTTTTCTAGGAGTTTTACAGTGTCTTGTGTTATGTTTAAGTCTTTAAGCCATTTTGAGTTTATTTTTGTGTATGGTGTGAGGGAGTGTTCTAATTTTATTGATTTACACGTGGCTGTCCAACTTTCCCAACACCACTTGCTGAAGAGGCTTAAACCTTAGTTCTTCCTAATTGCTGGCTATGTGATCTTGCTCAGGGCCTGGCATACAGCAGGTATTCAACAAATCCTACTTTCCTCTGAAACAGGTCTGTATTAGTTTCTTATTGAACCTAACAAATTACCACAAACTTCATGGCTTAAAACAACACAAATTTGTTATTCTATAATTCTGGAGGTCAGAAGTCCTGAAATCAAGGTGCTGGCAAAGCTGTGTTTCTTCTGGAAGCGTTATATGAGAATCTGTTTCCTTGCCAGGACACTGCCCAACTACAATGGCACATTGGACATCAAGTAATAAGAAGAAAAATCTCCTAAGGTTATCGTGGCCAAATTGTCTCCTCATTTCACTGTAAACATAATTAACTGCATTACTCTTCCAGAGTGGCACTTTTCAAACTTTTGGATCTGAAGACCTTTTACATTCTTAATAATTATTGAAGACCTGGAACAACTGTAGTTTATGGAGGCTATATCTATCGATACTTACTTATCATGTTCAAAATTAAGACTGGGATTACAAACAGTATACAAGAGAATGCATAATTACAAGCTCTAGTAGTTGTCCAAATGGCATCACATGTCACGGAGCTACTGGAAACTCCACACATGTGAGAATGAGAACGGAAAAGCAAGGAACATCTTACTAGTATCATGAAAAGAATTTTGACCTTGTGGACCCCTTAAAAGAGTCTTAGGGATCCCTGGACCACATGTTAAGAACTGCTGTTCTAAAGTGTATCACTTGACAAATGCCAAGATCTCAGTCCTTAGAGAGCAAAATACAGATTTCAGGAGATATAAGCAGATAGTGTCAAAAGCGTGTCCCTGTCACAGATGAAGAAGTGCATTGTATTAAATTCAAAATAGGTGACCCAAAATAGCTGACAAATTATAGACATTTTCAGATTAAGTTCAATAACACTAAAGTAAATAAATACTCAGAAAAGGAATACAACTGATAACATAGCTTTCTATCACCTGTCAATGCCAACGTTTATTAATTAAAAGGAGAGTAACTTATAAAAATAAATTTTATTGGAAGTATGGCTTAAATACAAAAAAGTATATAAATCATTAAGTGTACAGCTACAAAATTCAAAATTTGAAAAAATGAACATAGCTGTATAACCAACATCCTGATCAAGAAACGATGTTATCAGCACCTCAGGAAGCCTCCCACACTCTGCCCCCCAACAACGGTACCCTCTATCCTTATTTCTAAATAGCATATTTTCATCAGATATGGTTTTCATGGATGCTTCCAAGTTTCCTGACTGAATCATCCAATGAAAATGATTTCTACTATCGGAACAGAGCCATGAGGACTACCAGACCTTGGCTTGGGGCACAGGTGACCTGGATAGCAGGGCTCCTCTCTTCCCCCATCCCTCACCCTCTCCCCAGCATCTCAACCCATATACCCCTGACTAAGGGGCTCTTAGTTTTTCCTACTTCTTGGCCTTTACAAAGGTAGGGTTTGTAAGCAGAAAAAGAGCTGAGGGGTCAAGGCCAAACTCCAAAGTCTGACAACCTGGTGTTGATGTTTCTAATAGTCCCCTGAGTGAACGGCAGGAGTTGTCCAAGAGAGAGAACCTAGGTGCTAGCTAATAGAAGGTCTTGCCCCACAGAGGGATATACGTGGACCCTAGCAGGATGAGGGGATGCAGCTGCATCTGGTGATGTTCAGGCCAGTGAATGATTTAAGAGAAGCAGCCAGAGCTGCAGAAATGACACTTCCTTATCTCTTAAAGCAACTGCCATGCTGACTATACTGAGAACAGCATGGAAACCAGTGTCACCTACTTCCAGTAGAAAAGATCAAGCAACAGACCCTACCCACCACCCCACTCACTCCCCCACACCTCCACCCTCTACCGCATACTTAGGCTGCTGGGTACATCCATTCCCTAAGGTGTTAGAGTCAACCAGTGAGGAGGGGGAAAGAAACTTTAAAATGTTAAGTGAATTCTAAACCCTGAGCTGACCTGAAAATTCACTGTTTTGAACTGGAAGAAAAGTAGATGAATTAGATTAGGTTGTCTACATGAGTCACAGCAAGGGACTCAGTGTCAGCATGTACACCAGGTTCTAACAGTTTTTTAAAACTTCATTGTTGTGGCCATGATTGTCACACACACTGCAGAAGCTATTAACTATTTCATCCATATAGATGTAAAACACTCAGTAATATTTTCCCCTGGTTAAGCTGGATATGCTATTTTGGGGATCCCCTGACATTGGCCCATTTATTAGCTGGAGTGATCATGTGAAACCACAGGCAGCTGAACCTTGGGAACACCTGCCTCGGTGTTTATAAATACAGGGATAACATCAAGATATTACAGATGATAGATCCTGACACCACGCAGATATAATTATAGCCTGCAGGCCTTCTCAAGGGGAAGTAGAGGTGAGGATAATGAAGTCAGCCTCATTCTGCTCCCTAATCTGATTCCCAGCCCAAGCCAAGCAGCAGTGTGGGGCTGAGAGATGAGTAGAGGAAATCATAGCAGCACTAAAGTGTGGTTGGTATGCTGCAGGTCTGAGAATTGTTTGCTATTGGTTCTGGCAAGATAAGTACAGAAATTGAGAGTAAAGACTTAAAATGTTTTGAAAAATTTGATGATAACTTTACTTCTGTTGGAACTAATAGTTAAAAATGTGCATTTCTATGTCTTTATTTTCACTTTTCCATTGTTCTAGTTCTTCAATATTATTGTATTTATAAAAATATTGGTCAGCGTCAAATTGGCAGAAGCCAGGGGATCTGGTCCATCATCTTGTCCAAAGACAATTTTTAAGCACTGATTTACATGTTAAGGCCCTTAGGTCTACTGATTGAAATCTAATAATGAATCTTTCTATGCAGAAGTACTGATTCTACATAGAAAAGATCTTTTTAAAATTTTTCCTACAGTTTGGTTAATCTCAGTAAGTAAAACATGAAGTCCAAATTTATTGTCAAAATTTAGACTGGACAACTTCAGGGCTAAATAGTAAACTAATTAGCAATCATTATGCTCGTCAGATTAAGTCTATTTACTATCATTTCTCTTGCCTGAGTCCATGGTTTATAGGCTTCCATGAAGCAGTACTATTTAATCAAATACCAAAGGCACACTTGTTTCATGTGATGCTACAGTCCATAGACAGTAATAAAAATGCTACCAAAGTCAAGACAAATGACTCTAGTCTAGAGAATTGAAAAACAATTTAATTGAGACTATGGATCAGAAACCTTAATTTTTTAAAAAGCAATTTTCTCCTTTGGCTTTGTATCTTTATAATTCCATACAAATTTTCAACATCTAATACAGATCTCACTATATTATTGAAGCTCACAGCTGAAAATGCTTGTTTACAAATGTTTATCTTGCCAAACAGATAAACATTAAGGTGCTTTGTAATGGGTTTTTGTTTTGAGTTTATCCATTGATTTGTAAAATTCAGAGTGAGCAGATCCCCTGTGTTAGGCTTTTAAATTTGCAAGCACTGGAGTTCAATCAATTCCAATTGTTGGAATGGGACCGACATTCTTGGGTGAAAGACAACATTACTTGATAACTCCTTTTATCTTCTTTAAGCTGAGAAAAGCAACGGTCTCATTCAAATGCCAGTTTCCCAATGAGAAACACACACTTTCATCTTTATCTCCAACATAAGGCAGAAAGAAAAAGAGAATACAGCAAGCAGGAGAATATTACATTGTGTCTGAACATCTGATTGCCATACACAACCAAAACAGATCTCAAATCAAACGGTTGCACCTTTAAATGGATCCAGCAGTTATTAAATGGACTCATTCCTTTATTTATAGAAACCAAGTCTTTATATTTTCTCTCTTACATTGTAAGAATTAAATATTTTATTGCATTTATCCTTATTACAAAAGTAATACATGTTCATTATAGAAATGCAAAATAAGAAAGCAAAAAGCATCCAGTCTTATCACATTTAGGGGTAAACATTATTAATGCTTGTATGTACTACTGCCCTTCTTTTCTATGGCTACTCACATGTAATTAATTTTCTATATAGTTGAGATAATAATATGTATATCATAACATACCAGTTATGTTATCCTTATCCTTCTTATCCTTCTATTTGCTACTAAAATCTATTTTTCAAATTCAACAAAAATTATTTAGGTACATAATTTCCAATTCATGCATATTATATTGCATTGAAGTTATAATGCACATGGGCATCCTTCTATTGTTGAACACTTAATTTGTTACAGAGGTTAAAAAGATGGTTTTAAAAGCAGACTTGGTTCAATTCCTGGCTGGCTCTGCCATTTACTAGCTATGTGACCTTAGTCAAGTTACTTAATCTCTCTAAACAGCAATTTTCTCTTCTATTAAAAAATTAGGATAATACTACAAGCTACTTTATACGGTTGCAATAGTAAACAAGATGAAGCCTATAAAAGAGCTAAGCACAGTGCCTGGCTTTTCTCAGTAAATGTTAATTGTTTTGATACTGTGACGAACATCTTAGGTCATACAGCTTTGTTTTAGTTTTTTATTTAGTTTAGACATACGCCAAGAAGACTAGAAATAGAAAAGTATATTTTAAAGAGTACATTTCAGCTTTGAGTACAACCAAGAGAAACTATCGGGCAGTGACTAGACTGTCATAATATGCTAGATCACTATAAGCAAACTAGTGAGACAACACAGAAAAATTAATGGATTTAAGTGCTGAAAGAACAAAAACATTTCGGGAATGCCTGCTTCACTTGGTTGGAATTATTCATTCATTCCTCAGATAAGTGTTAAAAATGGAAAGATAACTGACACACTCAGTAAAAGATGTTAAAAATAGATGGTAGGCAGAGAGATATATAGATAGATAAATAGGAGGCACACCACATTTTGCACTTACCTTCCAAGAAATAAAACCTTTAATGGGCAGTAACTCTGACCTGCCCAAGCTCACCATCTGTCTTAACCTTCTCTTTTTCCCTGTTCATCCCTTACCCCACAACTAACTTAGAGAAGTAGCTACCGATTGCTGATCTTCTATACAGATGCTGACTTCAAAAATACTTTTATATACAGAAAGGCTATTGACTCCCTAAGTCATCAAATATGAGAAAGAGGAAAAGAAATGAGAGAAGTGGTAAAAGAAACTATCAAAAATATCCAAACCCATTTATTCCCACAAATCTCTGAAACACTTGTAAGAAACAGAAGTTAGTTAATCCAAAAATCAATTTATTGTATTTGTCGTAAGAATAAGTATGTGTTAAGTAAGTAATCTTTTTCTCTACTTACGTTTTAAAAAGATCTTAGGCAATTAAGTTTATCAGAACAACTGTTGCAGCCAAGCTCAAAAATGGCCCTCATGCAGTCACATCAAATAAGGCTAAAATGGGTAGCCGATAGGATACTATGGAAATGATTGTGACTTCTGAGGCCAGGTCATCAAATACATTGCAGCTTCCACCTTGTTCTCTCTTGGATCACTCATTCTGGTGGAATCCAACCACAACCATTAACTGAGGTTGGTCCATGGAGAGGGCCTATGGAGAGGTCTGTATGGTGAGAGCTGAGGCCTCCTGCCACCAGCCAGTATCAGGTTACCAGCCTTATGAGTGAGACACTTTGAAGCAAGCCCTCCAGCCCCTGTCAAGTTGACCTGGCTGATACCCTGACTGTAATCTCATGAGAGACCTTGAGCCAAAACCACCTAACTGAATTTGAGTGATCTCATTAATTTCTTGACCTAAGGGAAATTTATGATGTAATAAATGTTTATTGTCCTTTTAAGGCACTAAGTTTTGGAGTAATTTGTTATGTGTGCAGTGATAAATAGATAATACAACTGAAGCTGGTGCACTTACAGCACTATTCTTACTAGAGTACTCAGTTCATATTGACCAATTAAAATTTTATATCATAATTTGTAAAAAAAAATTAGAATAACAACTTAAAAAAATCAACTCTGAGATCAGGTAGCAAAAATTAAAATCTAGCATCTCACAAACACATTCCAAAGAGGTTATTCAAGTGGTCTGCAAATATATGAAAAGGTCCTCAAACTCACTAGTCATCAGGGAAATTCAAATTAAAATCACAATGAGATATAACTGTACACCCACTAGAAGGGCTAGATTTAAAAATAATGATTAATACCAAGTGTTGGTAAGGACAGGAAGCAGCTGGAATGTTCATGCACTGCTGAAGAACATACAATCACTTTGGTAAACTATTTGACAGCACAGTATGGACTAAAACTGAACTTAAGCATGCCCTATGACCTGACTGTTTCATGCTTAGTAATAGCCCAATGTTTACTGAGTTATATACCCATATGTTTACTAAAAAATGTACACATATATGCACCAAAAACATGTACAAAAATGTCAATAGCCAAACACTACGAACAATTCACATGTCCAACAGTAGTAGAATGGATAAACGGGGATGTATTCATACAAACTAAATACTATGCAGCAATAAGAAATAAACAGATTACAGATATACCTAACAATAAGGTTCATATATATATGAACCTCACATATATAATACTGAGTGAAAAGAGCCAATCTTTTAAAGCAAAAAGAAAAAAGAAGAGGACAGCTACGTGATTCCACTTACATAAATTTCAAAAGCAGGCAAAACTAACCTGTGGTGATAAAATAGGGATAATGGGGAGGAGGAGGTAGAGGAGATGAAGAAAGTAGTGACTGGGAAGGGACCCAGGGTGGGGAGTTTTTGGGTGCTAATAATTATCTATTTCCTGATCTGTCTGGTAGTTACATAGGTGGGTTCAGTTGGTAGAAATTAAGTTGTATGCTCTTATCTATGATTTGTGTACTTTTCTGTATGCATGTTATTCTTAGACAAAAAAAGTTCACTAAAAAAAATATCCAACATGGTAACATATCAACTTTAATTTCCTGATTTCCATGGTTGAACTTTTATTATATGGGAAAGTGCTCTTCTTGTTAGTAACTACATATTGAAGTATTAAGAGTTAATAGGGTACATGTCTGCACTTCTCAAGTGGATTAGGGAATAAAATATAAAATACATAAATTATGTATATAGAGAGAAAGCCAATGATGAGGCAAACGTGTTAAAAAGTTGACTGGGAGTCCAAGTGAAGGGTATGAGAGAGTTCTTTGTGTTATTCCTGTAATTTTTCTATGAATTTGAAATTATTTCATAATGAAAGTTAAAAACCATATTTAAAATATACCCAACAGTTCCACATACTAATTGCATTTCCATGGGGAAATGATGAATTTCTCTATGCCTCAGAAGGCTCTACTGTTACATGGGGCTGTTAATATCCACCTTTCAAAGCTATTACAATTATTTGAGAAAACAATGTAAATAACAAGTAACAGTTATATAACTTGCCCTAGTTAGTGTGAACCAGAATTTGAACCCAGAGACTCTGACTCCAGAACCTATATTTCCATCTAGCACACAGATGTGTCAAGCAAATAACACACTGAATGTCACACAGCATGTGGCATTAACGATAACTATGACGACAATGATGCTTCTGTTAGTTTACCAGGGCTGCCACGCAAAGTAGCACAAACTGAGAGGCTTAAAGCAATAGGAATTTACTCCCCCACCTTTCTGGAGGCCAGAAATCCAAAATCAAGGTATCGGCAGGGCCATGATCCCCCGAAGCCTCCAGAGGAGGCTCCTTCCTTGCCTCTCCCACCATACGGCAGCCCTAGGCATTTCTTAGCTTGTGGCAGCATAACTCTATTCTCTGTCTCCATCTTCACCTGGCCATCTTCCCTCTGTGTATGTATCTGTGTCTCTTCTCCTCTTCTTATTGTAAGGACATCAGTCATATTGGGAAAGGGTCCTACCTCATCTAAATTTGATTACATCTGCAAAGATCCTCTTTCCAAATAAGGTCATATTCATAGGTGAGTAACTCAGATACTCAAAATGTCATGCTATGGATTATTATGTCTAGAGGATGATCAGATACAGCCCTGTGAATAGGGAAGTGGGTTTCCCAAAAGGGAATCAGAGGTTCACACGGTGTAGATATGAGTAAGAGCACAATTGCCAAGAAATGAGGAATTGAGGGCAAGAGTTCAGGGAAAGAACCTGAGCAGTGTCCACAAACGTAATGCTTCACAAAGGTTTGAGCTTTGGGGAGCTTTTCCCTTGGGGAATGGGAATAATGACATGTAGCACACAGTTTAAAATTTTTTTCTATGTTGTAATTCTCTTTCCTCCCAACACAATAGATGAGTCAGACACACCTGTACAGCCTAGTGTGGCAAGGTCTGAAATTAAGGAATGGAACAATAAAGGCAAATGCAGGCAGCTGCTCATCTATCCTTCTGCATCCAATCATGGGAGGCCTATTTTCCAGAATATGTAAGCATTGTTAGCATCAAAAAGAGTAGTGATCAGTCTCAAAGCAGGACATGAGATGGGAAGAACAGAAAGCCAAGAAAGACAACAGTCAAGAGGATTGCTCAGGAGTTGATGTAAGATGAACAAAATTTCCAAAATATTATAGGGGAAAGTGACCTTGGGAGAGTCATGTATAGGGAAAGGTAGTGTGGTATCACAGTTATTATAAAAGCTTGCCCCCCAAACCCCACCACTTCATCATTTATTCTTTGTATCATATGCTTACATTTTTATCACTTGTACTTTAAAAAGTTACCAGAAACTTGGAGAAAAGATGATTCTGTTATCTTTTAATATCACTACTCATTAGGGTCTAAGGTCTATGAAGTCAGATGTTTAATAGAAACTGATGAACTGCAAATGACTTTTGTCCTGAAGAGAAGCTACTCTGAGGTTCTGGATTATTGCCATATAGGATATTAGCCAGATTCACATAAAATTTAGCAATCTAATTTCAAGACTCTTCTTTATTTACTTTTTACTTATTATACATTTCTATCTCGTATTTTTGTTTGCACTGCTTTTGTTAACCTACTAATAAAAATTTGATCCATGCTATCTGCTTATATACAAATTATATTTATATTTTTAAATTAGACATTAAATCTAAATACATTTGTAGAAAATCATATCAACGGACATATGCTTTCAATTTCGAGCCTGGTTGGTTAGAGATAAAATGGGTAGAAGAGGATGAACAAGAAAGAACATATCAGACATTTCAGGAAGTACACTGTAGTTAGTAAAAGCAAACAATATTATATCTGACTACAGTAAATAAAGCTTCACAAATGTATTTTGGCTGGTGGGAATATGTAGACGATGCTGATGATTTGCAAATGAAGTATGACAATTTTATGTTCATTAAAAAGGGGACTGTAGAGTCAAAAGAAGTACAAAATATTCCTTGAAGAACCTGCTCACTACTGTAAACTTCATGTCTGGAAGTATGATATACTATTGTTTATTATTTTTAAATTTTATAAACGAACTAAAATGTTGTGTTTGACACAAATATACTTTAAGACTTTATCTTTGGCATGCCATAAATAATCATGTTGTAACTTACTGTGGTGTGTGACCAATTAGCTCAGCTTATTAGTTACTATGCTAATAAGGCCAAGGCCTCAGATATGATCCCCAGATGATCAAGCAAGGCTTGCAAACTCATGCTGTATTATTAGTCACAAGAGGGATCTAATGATTAGTTAAGAACCTTGATGAAGCAGTACAAATCCATCATCCCCAAATAACTCCAATTGTACACCCCAATTTCACAGGTTGACAGCATTCTTTATCGTGTTAGGAGCTTAGAAACACATCAAACTGAGAGCTGACTATTGCCAACAACTTTTTTTTTTAACTAATGAAAGATAACAAGATCATAAAATTTCACAGAATGTTTTTGTTTTAATAATCCATTCACCAAGATATTAATAGCTAGGGCTTCTCTTGTATAGAAAGTTGATTTTGCTCTAACAATCAATTGTCATTGTAGAGCTTCATCTGAGGTTAACCTATCCTCAGCTTATATTTAACTCACTCTGACTTACTTGGCTTATCCAGGGAATACAGATTCCCTTTCATCAAACCATTTCTAAAAGTGATTTAAAAAAAAAAAACCTACAGCCTTTCCTCCTTTGCCATAGGCTTTTGGTAGCTTTAAAAAAAATGTACTCTCCTTTCAGTATCTAAGGACTCAGTATTACTTAGTCTTTTACATAAAGAAGAAATTGGTTTTTCTATTCCATCTGACAAAACCCGAGAGAGACACAGAGAGAGACAGAGAATCCATGCTTGCATGTCGTGAAACATTCTTACATCCTATCAGGTGTTTTTATTGATTGATTTCTTACAGCAAGTCTAACAGAACTTCATATCAAAAGCAGCTTGTTCCCTAAAGTCTATTTGATACTTGGCTTTTGGCAAAGTCTGTTCTCTCTAAAAGATCTTATTTTTTCAAGCAACATTTTACACACATTCAAATAAGAAAGGCTTCTCTCAGAGGCCTCTCAGAAGCTAATTTTATTCCATTATTTCATTATGGAAGATATACTATGTTAAGAAAATCACTTTCTCATTTATCTTTAAATTTATAGTATATTAGATGGTGGTAAGACTATATATAGAGGAAATTAGAAGGGTGAGGAAGTATGGAAGGATGTGAAAGGGTTTTGCAAATACCTGAGTAGTTAACTCCCTCGTCTCCCTCAAGTCTTTCCTTAAATATCTTCTTAGTGAGGCCTGCCTTGATCCCTGAAATGTGTCACTTTAGATCATCTACAATGTATTCTTTTTCTTTTTTATCTGTAAGATTTAAGGCTGAATTTACGTCTTTATTATGTGCATTGCTTATTACCTGCAACTTCTTACTCCATGAGGGCAGGGATTTTTGCCTATTTTATTAATTATTGTATCCCAAGTTTCTAGAATATTGCATGACACAGAATAGGTGCTCAATAAATGTATATGGGATGAATGAAAAGTGTAGTCAGGGATGGCCTCGACTACACTTTTCAAAAGTGTACAATGAGGAAAGACATGAAGTTGGTGAGGGAGTGACCCTAAAATGCAGATGTGTGCCTAGTATGTTGAAGAAACAGCAGAGATTCCGCTGTGGTTGCAGTGGAACAGACAAGGAGAATAGTCGAAGAGGAAGGGAAGTAAGGGGCCAGACTGCATAGGGTCTGTGGCTCATTATAAATACTCTGGCTTTTACTCAGAGTGAGAGGGGAAGACACTGGAAGTGTTAGAGCTGAGCTGCATGATGATTGTATGTACTTTTCAAAGGATTTCTCTATCTGGCTACATTATTGAGAATTGACTGCAGGAGGGGGAAGGGTAGAAAATGGGAAAACCAGTTAGGAGAATACTACAATAATCCAGGAAGAAGATGACAATTACTTGGCCAGATTGGTGGCTGTAAAAAGTGGTTAGATTCTGTACACATTTGAAGATAGAGTTGATGTGATTTACTGACATAATGGACGTGGGGTAAGAGAGAAAGAAAGAAATTCAGGGTGACTTCAAGGTGTCTGACCTCAGCAAGTGGTTGGATATAGATGCCACTGATGAGATGTAAAAATTATGTGAGGCATTTTGGTGGGGGAGCATTCTTGATGGGGGGAGGGTGGAAAAAGGTGTTGGGAATCAATGATTTTCTGCTAAATTTTTATTTTGATGATCAAAATAGTTCAAATTTCTTGTCCTAATTTATTTTCTCAAGTCCCCCAACAGTTTATGCTGTGGACTTACCTTGAGGCTTTGTTGAGTCTCTTAATGGCTGCCACTTCGGGGGGGCTCCCAATATTACTACCCTGGAATCTTTCTAGGAGCCCAGAAAATTTTCTGAGATATATCTATATCTATATATTTCTTTTCCTTTTTAAAAATAAAGTTCATGTTTTGTCCCTTCACTCAGGAGAGTAAAGATCAAATTTGAGAGTGACTTACCCACAGCCGTCCGGTAAGAATGAGTGGGATAGTGAACTCAAAGGGTACAGCAGGCGCCTCGCCTGTGTCTTGTTGTCCTGTAAGCTATTAGCTGATAGCTTCGGATCCCATTCCTCATTGCACAAAACTGTTTAAAAAAAAATGAATAAAGAAGATAACAGATGTGATACAACCACCTATATTTAATTAACACTTCAGGAAGCGGACAGTCTTCAGAGAATTGCAAAATGGGGTGGAAGGCAGGAAGCTTTTCTAGGACAAAGACTAAACAACAAGAAAGAGGGGAATAAAAAATAGGTAGCTGATTGCCTGGGGCCACAGAGCCCACGCGGTTTGGGGTGAGAGGGAGCAAGGACGTGAGGACAGAGCCCAGCGGCGACTCGGGTGTGGGGGCTGGCTGGCTGTCTAGACCGCGTTTCCGTCAAGCCGGGCATTGACAGGCGCTGAAAGTGACCTCCGTTGCTCACGTGGCACCCAGGGAAAGAGCGGCTCCATCTGGGACCTAGAAAGTCATTTCCGCTCTGTTATTGGGTAACAAATTACTCCCAAATTTAGCAGCTTCAAACAACAGACATGTATTACCCTGTGGGGTGTGTGGGTCCCCATCCGGCCGTGGCTGCCCTGGGTTGTTCGGGGTCAGGGTCTGGCGGGAAGTTGTCGTCAAACGTCAGCGGAGGCCGCGGTCGTCAGAAGGCTTGGCTGCAGCCAAAGGAGAAGCCCCCACCTCAGGTCCTCCTCGGGCCTCTCCTCAGGGCCGCTCACGGCGCGGCGCTGGCCTCTCCCCGGCTCGCGGCCCAAGGGAGGAGCAGCCACAGTCCCAGATGGAAGCTGCCCCATCACTACTGCCGTGGTCTCTGAAACCGGACCAACCCTGCTCCAGGGTGAGACGGTAAGACCCCACAAAGCTGAGGAGACCAGAAGGTGGGCACTGTGGGGAATCTTTGGGAGGCTGACGACCGCAAACCCCGTTTTATCAGGTTCCATGGTCTTCTGCACAGTAACTTCTTGTGTATCACAAAGCCAATGGAGAACGCAATACTTGTTAAACAGACTTTTAGGTCCTCCAGTCATCCCTCAGGTGCCCGCGAGAGGACTGGTACCAGGGAGCGCCGCGCGCCAAAATCCGCGCATGCTCAAGTCCCATAGTCCGTCCTCCCTGTACACGGGTTTCGCATCCGCGGATTCAACCGTGGGTGGACACTTCGAATCTGCCGATGCGGATGTGAAACCCAGGAAACGCAGGGGCCATCTGTATTTATTGAAGAAAATGCTTATATAAAAGGACCCGCGAAATTTAAGCACATGTTGCTCAAAAGTCAACTGTATTTCCTTACATAAGGAAGCCGGGAGAAAGGATTTTCTGCCGAGCTACTAACACCCGTTTTGCGCTTAGTGTTGGCACTGTCTTGATCTTACCGTATGTCACTGGAAAGGGTTTTTTTTTGTTTGTTTGTTTTTTGTCTGAAAATTATTTTTACCTTAATGTTCCCAATACTAGTCTAGTACAAGACGCATAGTAAGTATTCTATACATGTTTGTTGAATGAATAAACCTTTGGAATGATCTAAACCAATTGCTTCATTTCAATATTAGGCCATGGTTTCTCAGCCCTTCAAAAATCCTGGTGCCAAAGCAATCATATTTCCTGCATGCTGAAAATTGTCTGGTCAACACTGGCAGATGGAAATACATGTAAGGCAAAAAAGAGGTGGGCCTTCCTAAGGATGCAAAATAAACGTGGGGGATATATCCATTTCCATAGTGTTATCGAGAAGTGTTACAAAGTCCATCTGGAGTGAAATATCTTCTCTTTTGACACCAACCACCATTACCACTCAGCCTGAAATTGGCCACTGCTTTTTTTTAAAGGGATAAATGCTTTTGAGAAAGGAAGGAAAACTTAGAATCCTTCCCTAAATTTTCTAATGAATCAGGAATCACCTGCTACACTTTATTTTGAAATTTCAGGTGAGAACTAGCCCTACAGCAATGATATACAGGATAAACACACTTTAATATGAAACAAGATGAGGGAGAATTAGCAAGAGAAGACCAAGAGTAAGAAGAGTACAGACTCATTATAGAACTTTCTTTAAAAGATTACCAACACACGAACACATAAATAAGAATACACACACATATATAAGCTTGAATTATTTATATATCCTACTTCCTTAAGCTTATGACACATTATCTTTTTTTATTTTTTCAATTTTCTGATATTGAAATGCAAGTTAAAATGAATGTGGTGTTATACCTCTCCTCCTACCTAACAGCAAAAACCTGATATAAAATCAATGGAACACCTTAGAATTGAAAAATTCAGCGGTTGCTCCTTTTAGGCTGTAATTTGTGCTCCCAGGAGGATGTCTGTCATCATTAACTATCTATACTATTAGCCTGAGCACAGACTTTAGAGTGGGAAAACAGTTTCAACTCTATCACTTTCTAACACTGTGACCTTGAGCTTCTACTGGCCTTCACACTTCTGCATCTGAAAAATGGGGGTAAGAATAGAAAGCCCCTCATTGTGTTATAATGAAAATGAAGTATAAGAGCACTTTTTTTAACCGAGAAGCATTGTGCAAACGTAGTTGACTATCTTTGACTTTGAGATTGCAAGTTGATGTTGATGACCCAAGGAACAACCTTTGCTGCTCCCTAGTGGTGGCATGTTCTCCTGGGAGCACTGTTCTAGAATTGTCATCTTCCATTCCTCTTTGTGAGGCTTTTCTTTTGATATGCTTAACATTTTGTGTAGAACTGCATGAACTCATTGCATTAAAAAAAATGTACAAAATAATCTAAGCAGGAAATGATTTAATTCTTTTTCTGTGACTGCACTTTCTTGGACTTCTCCACTGCCCTTATTAAGCTTAAATGTCCCAAATGCCCTCCTATTATCCATTCCCATCTCCTTGCCCTTAACATACTAGCAAATGTGAATTTTTAATGGGGAGGAGCAAGGCTGTAAATGAATTTGGGCCATGAGTACTCTGTCCACTCACGTTTGTGTTCTGTTAACTGGAGGTCCTGTGGCCCCTTTCTGGTTTGCATTATCCTTAAAAATGAAAACTAATAATTTTATTTAATCATAGCTTTTTCTAGATTCCTTTCACTTTTGGCCAAAACAAGTTAAAACTTTTTCCTGAGAACAAAAATCATACTTATTCTTTACTATGTTACTTTAAGGACTTTGACCTGTACTCTTTTGCTATTATATCCATATTGAATCAGTGATCCTTCCAAAAAACAAATAAAGGAGACACATTCTTAAATGCTTATTGAAGGCTCACCATCAAAGAGCCCAAATACATTATGTTTGGCATTTCACAAAGCTTAAACTTAAAAATTACATTAACTTACAGTTGATATCCCTTAATATTTAATGACCAAAAAAAGTGATAATACATTATATTGGTGTTATACTGAAGTAATTTTTCTGCTTGGAACTTCTTTTGACATTCAGGTACAATAATAAAGAGATGCGCTGTGGGGTCTCTTGGGTCTAATATTTAATCTTAATTGCAACCTAGATTCTTTGGGGGAAAAGGAGACACATGACAGATGACAATTGTGTTTCATCTTATAATTGAGCATATGGAATCTTTTTTCTACTCCTGAAGGGTCACACGTTTTTTGCTCCAAGAATGACATCCAAGTATTTTATTATAATCTTATTGTTCCAAGTGATCCAAAGTATTTTTCTTTTGTTATTGATTTTTATATGGAACTTTTCCAGATGTTAGATTGAATATTTTATTTTAGCCTTGTAGACTGACCTTTTCTCTTCAAACACTTAGGATATTGGTTTCAAGTTCTGAAAAAGTGATATAACATTAAAGTTTGATTTTTATACATAAATTCTGAGAAAGTATTCCTGATCACATGGTAATACACATAAAGTGTAGAGAACAGTGTGCACCATGTAGTAAGTGATATATAATTATTAGCTACATATTTATAATGGACGTTGCTATAGCGATAACATTTGTAATGGGCATATGTACATAGGTAGAAGTCAGTATAACATTTTGTTGAAAGAAGTTGTATAAAATTAATACAAATCCATACAAATTCTTTTCTTTAAAAATTAATACAGGTGAGAGTTTTATGAAAACCCTAAAATTTGGAAATTTACTTTTCCAGGTATTCAGCCAAAATATACATTTTAAAATCTATATAAATGAAACCAAACAAGACCCTGTGGGACCCTCCCAGGTACAAAAGCCTTTCTGTGTCCCCCATTTCTTGTTTGTAGGAAATAGTCTTCATCTAGCCTCCTAAGACCTTCCCTGAGTTAAGAAGGGCAGACTCAAATGGTTGCTTATCAAGGAAGGGACAGAGTGCAGATATGAAGGAGGAGCAATCAAGAAACTGCAGTACAGGGTCCTGCCTCCTCCTAAAGGAATATACATAGCAATATCTTTTGAGTTCTTCTGCAGGAACTAAGGCCCCCACCCAAGTAGAGGATAGTAACTTCAGGCTGAGCAGGAGAAACCCACCTTGTTACCTCACCACCGACCAATTAAAAGAAAGTCACACACCCTGCAGCCCTCACCCCCAATCTTCCTTATAAAAAATTCTCCCCCCAAACCATCAGAAAGTTCAGGAGTTTTGAGCAGGAGCCACCCATTCTCCTTGCTTGGCCCTGCAATAAACCTTTCTCTACTCCAAACTCCGTTTTGATTTGTTTGGCCTCTCTGTGCATTGGGCATATGAACATGCATTCAGTAACATATATTCAACTATTTTATTTCCTAATTTAAAAATTGACATTTTGACAAACAAACTGTGAAAGGAAACAACACTTTCACATGGTGACCATTCTTCAGCATGAGAAGAAAGGCACTTCCTTAGAGACCTATTGTAGGAGGGTCTATGTGAGGCTGCGTTCTATTTCTGTTTTTTTCAAATGATTATTAAGTTTTTAAAATAGAGGTTTAATTTAGCTTTTTCTGTGGTTTGAAACATACTTTATCATAGAACTCAGAATCTAGGATTTTAGAGTCAGAGGAACTTAACACTTCTGATCTAGAAAATTGATATAATACAACATACATTTTCCCTGTGCGTTATTTAGTATCTCAAAGACAGGAGGAAGATATGAAGAATACATCTGTAAGATCTGGATATGAATACACATCCAAATCCTGAATGTATGTAAACTTTATTCTTTATAATCAATCCTAAGTCTCTGGAACTTCTAAGAATTCTGGCAAAGAGAAAAGTGTAGTTATCTAAATTCTTTCTTCTCTCATTTGCCACAGCCTATCATTCACTGATGCTGGTAATTCTGCCTCCTAAACATTACTTGAGTCTATTCACTTTTCTCCATCACTACTGTCACCATCCTAATCTGAACTACAATCAATTTCTCTTTCAGTCGTCTTCTACATCCCCTCCAGTTTCCTTCCAAACTATTCTCCACACAGCAAACAGAAGACTTTTTTTCAAAATGTAAATCTGTTGGATTGCTCCCTTCTTAAAACTCTTCAGTTACCTACTTAAAAATCTTTGGTTACTTATCATCACCATTAGAAATAAGACTAAAATTCACAGGACCCTATTTGAATAGATCCATTCTAGTACCCTAGCTATACTTCTGGGGTATTGGATATGCAAAGCTTCTTCTAGTTCTTCCATAGACTGTAATCTTTCCTTCCTCTTGGCCTTTGCACATGCTGGTTTCTCTTCCTGAAACTTTCTCTCCCCTACCTTCCTCTAGTAAACACATAATAATTTGAAAGATATGAATTCAAAACTTATTTTTTCAAGAATCCTTCTCCCCCACTACCCACCTCCCCCAGGTAGATTCCTCTGTCATAACATTTATGCTCTCCTTGCGTTGTCAGGTCCCCCCTCCCCTTCTACTGCATCAATCTCATCAACATACAAATATTGTTATTTCTCTAACCCTATTATAACAAACCAAAACATTAATAACGTCTCTGGACCCATTTTTACCACCTACTACCATACTGTTTATCTACTGTCTTTTTAGAGCAGTGGTTCTCAACTGTGGGTGAATGTTATCTCCTTACCCCTTCCCGGGGTGAAGAAGGATTAATAAAATGGCCACACTAGGGTAACAGATTGCTTATTTTTATGCTTGCTCTTAAAACAGTCAACTGACCTGACTGACCCGTTGCTACTCAGAGTTCCAGGCCCATTGTTAAAACTAAAGCTGTTGATCTTACTGTTTCTCCTTTATTCCGGTAATCAAAGGCTATAATCATGCTTGGTCTCTGAGTAGATCTCCAGGGAGAAGATCACAGGACTTTAAACTTACAAAATAGCCTGAATTACCAAGAAGACCACACCTTGGGTGCTTATGAGATAAAGAGATCTAACCTCTAGCCTCTATAGAATTAGTCACCTGGAGGCATCATGATGCCATTCTGTCTTCTGATGAGAAAATAATTCTGTTGCTTGTTATCAATGCTGTATTGTTTGAGCTATGGCTAGATAACCACCCCACCCCATCCCCAAGGTGGGTTCACAGTTTTGAAGGCACTAGCCTGCTGTGAGTCCCCTTTGCCTGGCAAAGCAATACAATTGCCTATTTTCTTCTAAGCTCCAAGAACTTGTCTCTGGGTTATTTGGCTTGTCGGGGACAGGGGCTGATCTTTTGGCATTAGGGCACAGTTGGCAATGTCTATAGACATTTCTGGTTGTCAGAACTGGGTGAGGGGGTGTGGAGGTGCTACTGGTGTCTGGTAGGTAGAAGCCAGGAATGCTGCTAAACATCCTCTAACACACATGACAACCCTCATAAAGAATTATAAGGTCCAAAATGGCAATACTGCTGAGATTGAGAAAACCTTTTTTAGAGTAAAATTCTTTAAAAGAGTTCTCCCTATTCCACATCTCCACTTCTTTCCCTCATTCTCTGGTAAACCCACTCCAACCAGACTTCTGCCTCCACCACACCATCACCAAATCTGTCCTTGTAAGGATAACCCAAGAGCTAATGGTTAACTTTCAGTCCCCATCACACGTGACTTAGTAGTGGTATTCATCACACACCTGACCATTTCCTCCTCCTGAAATAACAGTCCATTTGCTTTGCTCCCAGGACACCCCAGTCTCCTCCATCACCCCATTTTCCTTCTAGATAACTGACTGTTCCTTTTCATCTCCTTGATGTCAATTGTAGAATGTCCTAGTGCTGGGTCCTTGGGACTTATTTTCTTCTCTAGTCCCTCTGCTTCCCTGCTGAGCTCTTCTAGCCTCATGCCTCAAAAATAAACTATGCATTAATAACTCCCAAATGTATTTCTCTACCCTGAAGCTCCCAGCTGGACTTCTCCAACTCCATTCAACTTGGATGTCTAATAGGCATCATGTGTCCTAAATTTAATGCCTGCTCTTCCTCCCAGCCCTACTCCCCTTGCAGCCCTCCCAGTGTTAGTTGATGTCAACTTCAGTTTTCCAGTTGTACAGGCCAATAAATCTTGCTTGCTTTCTTCCTCTGACACTTCACATCCAATTTGTCAACACATCTTGTTGGCTCTCCTTTCAAAATACATCTGAAATTCGATTACTTCTCACACTCTCCAGTGATGCCACCCTGCATTGTGCCACCCTCATCTTTCACCCAGAATCTAGGTCCTAGGTTATTGCAACAGTCTCTTTAGAGACCTCCCTGCTTCTACCTTAGCTCTTGTACAACTAGAATAGTCACATTGAAACATAAGGCAGACAACACTCCTGCTCAAAAACTCTTCAGGGGTTTCCCTTCTCAGTGTAAAAATCAAAGCCTTTACAATTTGCCCAGGAAGCCCTGTACAACCTGACTCCTGACATTGCTCCCACCTTCTTAGTATTGCTCCCTCTCTTGCAGCCATACTGCCCTCCCTGCCATTCCTTAAACCTGCCAGGCAGACCCTCTGCACTTGCTATTCTCTCTGCCTGGAATAGTCTCCTCCAAATACCTTGTGGCCTCCTAGCCCTTCCATCTTCAATTGTTTCTCACCGTGAAATTCTCTGACAAGCCTACTTAAAATCTCAACTTCCTTCTGTCCTGCCCTTATCCCTGCTTTATTCCCCCCCCCCCAGCAAGGATGAAGCGTCTCCTTATCTAGCACACTGTATACTTTTATGCATTTTGTTTGTTGTTTATTGACTGTCTCCTCCTCTGAGTACAAAAACTCTGTGATGGGATTTTTTTTTTTTTTTTTTTGCCTGTGTGGTCGACTTTTGCATCCTTATTGCCCTCAGGCTTGGTGCCTAGTAAGCCCCCAGGAAATATTTTTTTGAATGAATTTGTGAGTGAGTGAATGAATATCATCCTCAATAAATATTCATCAGACGAACATTTGCCATAGTATCATTTTTTATTACTCTATCAGCCACTGTATTAATTATACGAAGGCTAAATGGTTACAGTCCACAAGCACTCTAGAGCATTAAATGTTTGCTCAAGCAAATTTCCTTTCTTTGGCCTTCTGACTTAAATTATTTGCTGCATCTAATTAAGCCAGTTTATCTTCTTTCAGACTTTAACTACTTCACTGTCATTAATCCAAGTTTATTTATAGCCTTACATCTATCTTTGATTTGCATTTGTATTCTCTAAAACTTACCAAATATTTTCATTTTGATGTAGGTCAATTATTTACACTTCAAAATCAACACTTAAAAATTGTTACCAAATTGGTCAACTGGACCCATGCTGAGGTCCTAGCCCAGGGGAGTTTTTTTTTCTAGCAGCCAGTAATGAAACCAATGCTGAGACTGGAACAGCATAAACTTTATTCAATGGCCAAAGAATGGAGAAGCAGAAATCTTGTTCACAAGTCAATTTCTCATCCCAATTCGGTGGAGAGAGCTGAGATAAGAGGATATTGGAGAGAGTGGGAGGAATATTCATGAGTTATCTGATAATGGGGTGTGGTTTGGACCTAGGACCTATGCAACAGTACTCTTCAGTTCTTGTACAAGCTTTTCCAGTTGTTGTCATGGCAACTGTCAACTATCATCATGCTGGTGGGTGTGTCATTTAGCATGCTAACATATTACAATGAGCTTATAACAAGGTTCAAGATCAATTGGAAGTCAAATCTGCTGTAGTTGGTTCTAACTTTCTGTTTTTGTTTTTTGTTTTTTTTCCTTTTTCCAGTTTCCTCCTGAAACTTAGATAAGAGTAATTGGTTTCCATTAGAGGGAGAGGCAGGGGTATAATTCTGGGACAGCAGCCTAGGTAACAGAAACTCAAATTTATTTGCCCAAACTCTCATGTTGACTCAAATAAAAATAAACACATGCCAAAACTGTTCTCTCTCTCTCTCTTTTATTTTTCCTGTTGATTATTTGCTTCACCAGCAACTTAGATGGTCAAGCTAGAAACAATGGAACTTCCCTTATTTCTTTCCAGTTCATGTTTCCCTTATGCAATTCATCTCCATATGCTGTTGGTTTTACCTCTGATTTTCTCTCACATATAATCTCTTCATTTCCATGCTTTCGGGTCATTGGTTAGGAGTTTGTGTGGCTTTTTGAGTGGTTTTCCAAAAGGCTACAAAACTTTAATGTGGTTATCCTGCTTTCAGCTCTTCTAATTCATTCTTTGTATTATTGCCAACTTTACATGTCAGAACACCCCTATAACTTTCAAGGAAAATGTTCAAATTTATTAATATAAGATAGTTTAACATCTAGATTAGAGAGAGATTTTGCTGATAATACTTTATGTATTAATCCAATTATCCAAGCTCCTGGGAATCAGTTCATATGGCAGACATATATATCCATGTAGAGCAATCTGGCCCAAAATGAGAGCCTTACTAATCCTTACAGTCTAGTAGAAGATCACAGATTTGGGTGGAATGGAGGCTTTTGGGCAGAAATGATTAAGTTTACACAAAGAACAAACAGCATAGAACAGAAACAGATAATAGCACACTTGAGAAATTAAAACAACTTACAAATATATGAAATGTTTTTGGTATATAAAGAAGGTTTCAGGTTCTTTAAGCTTCTTTTGGGAGGGGTGGGAAGTTGAAAGAGAGAAAATGAAAATATAATCATTATAGTGCCTGTGTGTTCTTTTCTGTTTGTCTGGAGCAGTAATGCTAGTTACAGACATTCGCAAGATGAGCCTGCATCTTTGTGAAAATGTCTCCTGTTTTGTTTCTAAAACACTAGCTTGCTTATGACTAGCATCTTTAAAGAGGACATACTATGAAGCCCAGGGAGATACACACTTAGTCAACTACATCCAGGGAATAAAAACAAGAAGAAACTGCACTTCTTTATTACCCATATTGGTCACCACCTTACAGCTTGTACTTTCAATGGATTAATTTGCTTTTTACAACCTGAAGCCTAGAGAACAAATAATATACCCATATTACAGACAAGGGAACTAAGGTCTTCAAAGATGGAGCGATGTGGCCAGAATCACAAAGCTAGTAAAAAATTCATGTACTCTTCTTGTCATTAACATATGAGGACTTATCAAGTCTGAAGTTTAAAACTATGGAGAGATTAGTCAGAACTAACTTAGTAAGCATCTTTAAATGAAGAGTTGTGTCTTGGTCTGGAACCCACAGTTCATTCTTTTTTAGCATATATGGCAACGTTCCAAAGGACTTCCACAAAAATCAGTTTAATCCCATGTTTTCTCTTTGTAGTAATATTTTCTAGTTGTACTATGTTTCTATACTTTCATTTCATCATGAGCTCCTTGAGAACAATGATTAGTTGATAGTCACCTTTGTCTTTCTGACACTGTATTTCTGCCATTCAGGCAGACAGGGCTCAATAAATATTTATTAAATTGAATATTTGAAATTCACATGCAGGAAAAATGCTGAGTGCCTAAGTACTGTTTATTTTCCTCTTATCGCTAAATCTCAGCATTATTTTCTACTCACTCCGCTTTCTATTTCCTATAAAGACCTAATGGTGTCTGGTCAGGGAAATTTCCTTTATTACTATCTATGAACTTTGTCTTTTTTGATTTAAAGTTGGCAAGCACATTCTGAAGACACTGTGATAAGCTTAATATATTTCTCTTACAAATGTGAGAAATATTCAGAGCAAAAAGTTCACAGATTCAAAGGTTATAAAATAGAGCCCTTGATTCTAACAGATAGGTATTCATTTTGGGGATTAGAGACCAGAAGAAAAACAGAAATAAATAACATGTGGTAAGAAAAGACTTCTTTCTGCACTTGTGAGCCCAAGACTAAGAACAAAAGATAGGCAGTGCTATTATAATTCTAATAAGGAACATTTTTGAAAGATTTCTGAAGACAGCAGCATGTATATATTTTGTGGCAAAGGTGTTATTTTCAAAAAGAAATGAATGTGTTCAGTTTTGCTTTCCCTGTTTTTTAACGAATTGAGAAAGGTATTTCAGGCTATTTTATAAGGTGGAACCCAAAACTCAAATGAATGTCAATTTGACTTCGTTTTGCCTCTAATATGAGAACTGTGGAGTCAGTCACTTAATCTTTAGGACCTCCTTTAATTTTTAAAAAATATATTAAAACAGGAGGAAGTAAGGTAGCTGATTTCTACTTTTCTACCTTTGCCTCTCTACGAGCTTTTCCTTGTGTTTCTCAGTTTTCTCTGCCAGGGCTTTTAACACTTTAATGTGCGTTGCAGCCTCTGGGGACAGGCTGCCATAGGCAACTGGTATTTGATCCTGAGGCCTGGGGCGGCCACATTTTGAGGGCAGGGACAAATCGCTCCCGGAGTATGAGACTGGAGGCGGTGACCCTCCCCAGTTCCGGGTGTGGGAAGCCAGCTGCAGCCCCAGCCCGCTTTCCCTTACAGCCCTGAGGCTCCAATTTAGCGTCTGAAATTGAACAGGGGTGGGGCGGGGGCGGGGCGGATCATGTGACGACTCAGGTGACCTCGGGCCCGCCCCGCGTCCTCCTCGCGCGGATTTGGGCCCCGCCGCCTGTCTCTGCACGTGGCGCCGCGGCTTTCGTGCCCCCGCGTCCCCGTACCCCGCCGCCTGCAGCCATGGCGCCCGGCCAGCTCGGTGAGTGCCTCGGCGCCCGGGCCCCGCGGCGCCCTCAGCCCGGCCATAGCGGCAGCCGGGCGGGAACTGCGGGCCCGGGCTGGGTGGGGGGCTGCGCGGCGGTCTGCGAGGCCCCGGCCGGCTGTAGGGCGGCCTGCTGGCGGCTGACCCCGCCCCGGGTCACAGTCTGGGTAGTCTGGGCCATGAGATTAGTGACTGCTCTCCCCTAACTGCCCACCGCCCCGCCCCCCGGGCCCTGAAGAACATAATGTGTATTGAGAATGATGAAAAATGTCTTCTGTTTCAGCCTTGTTTAGTGTCTCTGACAAAACCGGCCTTGTGGAATTTGCCAGGAACTTAGCTTCTGTTGGTTTGAATCTGATCGCTTCTGGAGGGACTGCAAAAGCTCTCAGAGATGCTGGTCTGGCAGTCAGGTAAGGCACAACTTACTTTTTAAGTTAAATCCAGTCAGAACGTAGGATGAGGACATTAACCATAAAGTAATGTATTCCAGGCACGGAGTAAAATACGTTATTTACTCCTCCCAATAATGCTGTGAGGTTGGTACGCTACTTAACCCCTTCACAGAAGAGGAAAGTGAGGCTCGGAGAAATTTAATAACTTCTGTTCAAGTTTACAAAGTAAGAAGTAGGACTAGGGGTTGGGACCTCCGGAGTTCTCATTTCAGAGCTCCCGCCCTCTGCTCCTTAGCCCTGCCTATAACATTAATTTAGGTGGGCTATTTGTTGTGCAAGAGGGAAGTTATTTGCATGATGCATGTGATCTGTTTTGACTGGCTCTTTAGTTAAACTGTTGACATCATTAAAATTCAACTCTTAAGATTCAACCTCTCTTCCCTTAGCCTCTCTGGTAACTATTTGAATGCAGCAAATCTGCATTCCCTCATCCACAAACTGTTCCCTGGCTAAGTGATTGGAGGAAGAAATGTGCAAAGGTGAATCAGGCTGCCAGTCCTGCCCCCATGGAGCTAGCAATCTGATGGGAGAGGGAGTAACTACTGAAAGAGACTTCATAGGACAGCTGTGAACTGCACTGAGAGTTCAGAGGGAGGACATACCCACCCCTGAAATATATTTTAGAAAAGGAGTGAAAAATCTGTCTGCTTTTTTGCCATGTGGACAATTTTGCTACTTGCCTTCTGGATCCATGTAGAGAGAGATTCTTACCTTTTTCCTTTAGTAATCCTGCTCTGTGTGGGCGGTATACAGCTTCCCTAAATTTGACAAGTTCATATGGCAAGAATGCTTTACTTTTATTTATTAAATAAGTGCTTTATATTTTCCAAAGTCTTGCATCTTTTCTCTGATGTGGTTCTCATAGGAACTCTGTAAGAATCTTGGAAGGACAGGGTGACTTTCTGAAAAGCAGTGGGGTGAGAATCCAATAATCCAGAATCTAGACTGCTTTTTCCATTGGACCATGATGAGTCCTATTGTCATTGGACCCTTCTAATTAAGCAAAGTCCTCTCCTGTAGCCTTCCTCTCTCTCCCCAACCAAACTTTGTATTATGAAAATATTTCAGATATAATCGAAAGTAGAAAAGTATGAGCCCTTATATTGCAAATCCGTCCCCCCTTTTAAATACTTTTCTATTCTTCAGTCTTGTTTGATCTGTGCCTCTACCCACTCCTCCCTCACCCCATTGTGGCTCTTTTCTTTTTTTAATTGGAAATGTAAATATGTTTCTTTCCTATTAAAGTGAGACTGTTTGCATTTATGTATGTATGTATGTATGTATGTATGTATTAACTCATGTCATTCTTAGAATAAGTTTTTGGTGTTAGGTAGTATTATCCCTGTTTAATAAGTAGGAAACTGAGGCACAAGGAAGTTAAGTAACTTGCTCATGATCACACTTCTTCCATAGCTGGTAAAAGGCAGAGCCAAGATTTTACTCCAGGAAGTTAACTTTGAAGTGTGAGGTCAACTGAGAGAATTTAATTGGTGGGCATTCAGAGAATTAAGCATTAAGGCAGAGGACATTCAGAGAATTATTCCAACTGCATGTTACATACAGATTCTTAAACATAAAGGAGTAGCTAGCATGCTTCTTAATTCCCCCCAAATGGTTGTTAATTCTAAGAGATCTACCTTCTCTGTTTTTAGTGATTGTTCTCAGTTGGAGAAACTGGGTTTTATTTCTTGAGTTCCAGGAAAGGGAATTTTGAATTAGAACCATGCCACCTGTTTCTTACTTTACATTGGAACTATGTATGCCCTTAGTCAAACACCAGTCGTTTGCAAATGGCCCTCCCTAATAGGAGAATCTACTCAGAAAATTCTGTATCCTCTGGAATTTAATGCTTTAATTTAATTTTATTAATTTTTTTTACTATAAAGGCAATATATGTTGATTGTAGAAAATATAAAGAAGGTGGTAAAAATGGCTTACAGTTCTGTTCAACACGTTGATGTGTTTCCTTCCAGTGTTTTTATAAGTATATTCTTTATTTCATAGTTTATACTAAAGACAGATAGTTTCACTTCTTACTTTTTTTTCATTTAACATAGTAATGCAGGTTTTTTAAAATTTGCTTGTAAAGTCTCTCAGAGAGAGGGTTCAGGTCAGTTTGGTGCTATGGATCAATATTTAAATGCTGTCTTATTTGACCTTTTGTCATTTTGCGATTATTTTTTCCAGCTTACTTTTTAGTGTGTGTAAAAAGTCTTTAACATTTACACCGATCCATCAATTTTGTTTAATGCTTTGAAAGCACTCCTCACGTATTTAATTTTGGTATTACTATGATTTTCTTTTAAAGTATTCAAACTTTTGATTCATTGGGAATTTATTTTTGCATAGTGTTAACCAGTTATACCAATATCAGCACCACTATAACAGTCTTGTATTGCCCACTCAATTTGCTTTGCTGTCTTTGTTTGTATAATCATAAAACTAAATTCTTGCTTTTACTTTAGTCTGGTTCTGAGATAAGAATATTTTTTATACTTCGTTGTATGTTGCCAGATTACTTCTCAGTTGAATTTATTCCTTAATAATATTTCATTAATGTGGCTTATGACTCATTTTCTGAATTCTGAAAATCCAGGCTCTTAAAAAAATGTTGGAAGATGCTTTGGAATAGTGTAAAATGTACTATGACAGTTCAGCAGAAGCAGTAGCAATATTCTGTTTATCTGTTTTCAGAGATGTCTCTGAGCTAACAGGATTTCCTGAAATGTTAGGGGGGCGTGTGAAGACCTTACATCCTGCAGTCCATGCTGGTAAGTGGTTGATACCTTCCATTTAAAACAATCTGGGGTTTTCAGTTACTTTCTGTAATAAATGAGGAAAAAGGCAGGTCATAAGCTCAAAAAAAATTCTCCGTGAGGTTATATTGGTTTTGTCAGATTTGCTGCTAAAGTTCATAACACATTAGAGCCTGTTTAAAATCTGGTTTGCCTTATTACTTGATGAATTCCTCTGTTTGCTGCTAGTCCTGACCGGATAACTAGTTTAGAGTATGACATTTCCTGCTGGAGTTGATGAAAATATTTATATTTTAGAGTGTGAAAAATTTTTTATGATGATTCAAACTGAGAATAAAGCATCACAGTGTAACTGATTTTCAAAGAAATTCTTTCAAAATGCTTTACTTCTTTTCATTCATCTGAGACAATGACTCGCCTAACAACCAAAATGATGAGGAACAGATTTATTGCTAACTTCCTGGTTATGGTAAAATTCAGCAGAATGAAAGGCTGCAAGGCTAAGAACCATCACACTAGCCATTTACTTATGGGGGTACATGGGGTGATGGAACTGGCAGCAGTTACGTGAAAATTCCTCTTATGTTTTGTTACTCAAGAAAAGCAGACCAGGAACTGATGCAAACAGTTTTTAAATATACCCACTAATCTTAATTTTGTACTGTGTGTTTGGTATTCTTAATTAGGCAGTGCCAGAGGCTTTAACTTGATTGATGGGACCACATTGGAAAGAAGTGCCTTATTCTTACTTGTTTTTGGAACCTAATACTTTAACTTTGTTAAATTAGGAATCTTGGCTCGCAGTATCCCAGAAGATAGTGCTGACATGGCCAGACTTGATTTCAATCTTATAAGGTAAAAATTTGAAGTTGAACTTTTAATACATTAAGGATCAAAGACAAAGAGACCAAACCTACTGTCCCTTCTTAAAGGTCAAGGTTAGCATTAGGTTTAGTTTCCTCATGACTCACCGTAAACATTTATTGGGGACCTTCTGTGTGATGTGGTACATAGGTAAACATTTGGATTTTGCCAAATTTATATCACCAAGATACATAATTATGCTTAAAAAGCCTTTGTTTTTTTAGGAAGTTATGATCTAAATTGTAGTACACACAAGTAACTTAGTTATTTGCAAAAAGATACTCACTGTTTTTTTTTAATATGTACATATAACAGCTTTATTTGGATATAATCCACATGCCATATAATTCCCCAGTTGAAAATAGATAATTCAGTAGTATTTAGTATGTTTAGAGTTGTGCGGTTATCAATCACCATAGTCAATATTCAGACATATTCATCATCCCACCCCCCACCCCAGTTGTACCCACTAACTTTCATTCTTCATTTCCCCCAGCACCTGAGACATCCACCACTTTATTGTCTGTCTCCATGGATTTATACTGAACATTGTATAACAGTGGGATTATAATATCTGGTCCCTTGTGATCAGCTTCTTAGCACGTTTTCAGGGTTCATCCATATTATAGCATAGATTAGTATTTTATTTTTTTATTACTGAAAAGTAACCTATTATATGGCTATACCCCTATTTACTTATCAGTTCATCAGTTGATGGATATTTGGATCGTTTCCACTTTGGTATGTTATGAATAATGCAGCAATGGGCACGCACGTACAAGTTTTGTGTGGACATACATTTTCACTTCTCTTGGGTATATACCTGGGAATGGCATTCCTTGGTCATCTGGTAACCATTTAACCTTTTGAGGAGCTGCCAGACTGTTTTCCACAGTGCTTCGTCAGTTTACATTTCCCGCAGCAGTGTACAAAGGTTCTGACTTCTCTGACATTTGTTACTGATTTTTTTTGATTCTAGCCATCCTGGTGGATGTGCTGTGGTATCTCACTGTGATTATGATTTGCATTTCCTAATGATGTTGAGCAACTTTTCATGTGCTTATTGGTCATTTGTATACCTTTGGAGAAATGTCTTTTTACGTCTGCACATTTCAATTGAGTTATTTATCTTCTATTTTTGAGTTATAAGAATTCATTTTATCCCATTCTGTGGGTTGTTTGCTTTCTTCATAAAAGGATACTCCTTTGACTGTCATAAAAGTTTAGATTTTGGTGATCTCCAACTTAACCTGTTTTTTCTTTTGTTGCTTGTGTTTTTGGTCTTCTATCTAAGAAGCCATTGCAAAATCCAAGATAATGAAGATTTATGCCTGTGTTTTCTTATTTAAGAGTTTCTTAGTTTTAGCTCTTAATGCTTAGGTCTTTGATTCCTTTTAAGTTACTTTTTACGTATGGGTGTGAGTTGGGGGTCCAACTTTACTCTTTCATATGGGCTATCCAGTTGTCCCAGCACGATTTGTTGAAAAGACCATTCTTTCCCCCAAAGTATTCGCTTGGCCTTCCTGCTACCATTATTGCACATGGCCTCTGTGAAGACAAAACAAATATTTCACCCTAGGAATGACCGATCATTTTTCATTATTATACACAGTCGATTGGAAATAGAATATAAAATCCAGCGTCCTAGATAATAGTGATCACATTCCAAAATGAGGATGTTATCTGTAGTCTTGTATTTTGTGTTTCTGTTTAATTTTTTAAAAACCTTTGATGACTTGATGGTATAATGAGTAGCTGAGGTCACCCAAATTGCAACATTGCAGTCTGGTTTAGAGGGAATCATGTGTCTCATTTGCTGGCTGCAACCACTCCTGTTTACCTGTGCTCTTGGAACAGTAGGAGATCCTGACATTTTCAACATGACTTTTCAAATGTCAGGCTCACAGTTATATTTGAGGTCTTTAGGGGTTTTGGTCTTGTTAATAGCTGCTGACGTATTTTGGTCATGTTAATAGCTACTGACTGACACATATAAACCACATACGTTTTTGAGTTTTTAGTGACAGCTAAATTCCTCTTTGTTTTAGAGTTGTCGTTTGTAATCTGTATCCCTTTGCGAAGACAGTGGCTTCTCCGGATGTAACTGTTGAAGAGGCTGTGGAGCAAATTGACATTGGTGAGTTAGAAAAGTGGCATTTGAAGACTGCTGAAGGAGAGGGCTGTTCACATTGTAAATGAGGTTACATTTTGATATTCACTATCGAGGGAGCAGAATATAGTTACTGCTCCCAGACTATGTTCTGGGATGACTGTCATTCATTCATCTATACTTTCTAAGTTTTTTCTTTGTAGAGTCTCATCTGGGTGACTTTTATTTTTAAAGGCAAGAATTATAATGGAAGTATGTGTACAATGACTTTATTTGAAAGAGGTTAAACTGATACAAAAATACAAATCATCTTTTGTTATTCAAAGGTGGAGTAACCCTGCTGAGAGCGGCAGCCAAAAACCACGCTCGAGTGACAGTAGTGTGTGAACCGGAGGACTACGTGGCCGTGTCCACAGAGATGCAGGGCTCCGACAGCAAGGACACATCTTTGGAGACAAGACGCCAGTTAGCCTTAAAGGTGAGGATGGACTTTTATCCAGTGCAGTGTTTACAAAACCGAATGGTGCTCAGGTCTCACCATGTTACACCACCAAGGCTCTGCTTGGACCTGCTGTCCTTTTGTTATAAATACAGAAATCAAGTGTTAGAGAGGTATTCTTTCCAAAAGATTGGAAGAGAAATGCAAAGGGAATAATTCATCATGCTATTTAGTAGTATTTGGTGTCTTTCCTGCACAGGCATGTGTGCAGGGTGAAGGGTATAATTTAATATATACTACTTAGAACTATTTATACTTAATTTTGGAAAATACTGCAGATAGTTAACCAAACTTAACTCTTTTTGTAGGCTTTCACGCATACGGCACAATATGATGAAGCAATTTCAGAGTACTTCAGGAAAGAGTATAGTAAAGGAATATCTCAGATGCCCTTGAGATATGGAATGAACCCTCATCAAACCCCTGCCCAGTTATACACGCTGAAGCCCAGGCTTCCCATCACAGGTAAAGGCCGAGTCTTCCGCAGCACGGATTGCTGTGTCTGGGTGTGTGTGTCTTTCTGTTGTTACCAGAGGTGGTTCACATTTAGAAGATAAAATAAATTACATAGTACCTCTTAGAGTTGCCTGAAGTTTGAGATGCCAGTGGGACTTGTGGACAAAAAATAACCGAGATAATCTGGGGTTCTGGAGAGAGGTCAAGTTGGAGATACAGATTGGGATGTCTTTGGCTTGTAGGTGGTTTTGAAGATGTAGGGCAGGATGGGATGGTCTAGATTTTGTAGAAGATGGTCAGGACCAAGCCTTGAGATGGCCATCGAGGAACCATCAGAGGAAAACCAGATTGGAAAACCTGTAGAGTATCAGCCAGTTGGAATGCTGCTGAGAGCAGTGGCTGTTTGCTTTGGGAATGTTGCAAGATGCGGTTCGCTTGGAATGATGGACCTGGAAGCCCAGTTGAAATGGGCCAATGTGAGGTTAGGAAATTAGAATTATAAAGTTAATTTTTTGAGCAGAGACATTAATCAGGACTTAAGAGTTTGTAGAGTTAAGAAAGGGTTTTCCAGCTTTTTGTTCAGTTTTGTTGCTAAGATGGAGTATTAGCGTGCCTCCTGCTCCTTGTTGTGGGTGTGGAGGCCTTTGAGGGGGAGATGTTGGCGGGGTGGCAAGCGCAGCACGCAGCCCAGTGCTCTTCGTAGCGGGAGGATGCGGGCTGGGTGCTCCCCTCTGCTCTTTCCTTCTGTCACCAGCCCAGGCTGAGGAGGACAGGGAGCAGTGCGAGTTTGAGAAGCACTTGAAATACTCTTTACTCCTCACATTCAGTGGTGCAGCGTATTTTATTACTAGTACTGTCGCCTCATGTATTTTGAATGTTTTCTAATACTACCCAGCCCTCACACTCAGCCTAGAGTGTGTGCATGTGAGTGTGAGTGATCTTAACGACTGGTTTTCTTATGATTGGAAACAAGAGAAGAGCCCTATTTGTTTCAGATATTTAATCACTGATAACATTCCAAGTACCTAGAACAGTGCCTAACATCATAGTAGGCACTCAGTGTTTGGCAATGTTTTGCTTTTAAAAGCGTCTGCTATCCAGGATAACACAAAAGAAACGAAATTATGGAGTTGTTTTTAGTTAGTGGCCCACTATTTTGTCTGTGTTGAACTTTTAAGTGTTTATTCAGAAAAGATTTTAGCTTCTAAAAAACCCATTGTTAAGAAAAGAGTGAAAGACTGAAGTTGTGGTCTCCATTTTAACTGCGTTTCAACCTTATGCTGAGCCTGCCGAGTCTGCTATAAAAGAATAAAAACCCTATACATATTTTTTCCCCTCCATCTCTCCCATCCACAGCTCTTGATTTAATTTGTAATATTATTTCTTAAAATGGCAAGATTTCAGCTTAAATTTTATACTGTAGTTGCCACGATTGTTTGATCTTAGTTCTGTACTGAAGTAGATCCCTGATGATCACTAGTCTCGTCATGCTTTGTCCTAATCCTGAATTCTTACTGGATTTGGTCCTCTAGTGGTGTGTGTGCACATGTGTGTGTTCCTGCATTAAGGTGGTGCGTGTGTGTGTTTTGGCAAGATGGGCTCAGGCTCAGGTACTTTATTCACTGGTCTCATCCAGTTCTTACATATTTGTGTAAATTTGTTTGCCTCTTTATTGTACTTTACTTAAAACATATTTGTGCAGTCTTGATAGATAGATAGATAGATAGATAGATAGATAGATAGATAGATAGATAGATAGATAGATACTTGTTTATTTTCTAGGGAATGTACATATGTCTGATCTTACTGACTCTGCTTGTTAATGTGTGTGTATATTTTTGCATGTAGTTCTAAATGGAGCCCCTGGTTTTATAAACTTGTGTGATGCTTTGAATGCCTGGCAGCTGGTAAAGGAACTCAAAGAAGCTTTAGGCATTCCAGCTGCCGCCTCTTTCAAACATGTCAGCCCAGCAGGTAAAACATTGCACTCTGGGATTCTCTGAAACTGTTCACAATGCACTTTTTAAAGTTTTTGGAAATTTGGCAATACTCAATAGCAAATTTAGACATTCTATGAAGTCTGAAACCACTTTTGTTGATAACAATATCAGTGTAGTAATATAATAAAATCTGATAACAATAACATATGCACATGTATTATTTGCACATATATAACGTGTAACAGTATGAAATACAAAGGCGAAGTGATAGTTTTTTGTGTGTGGTGGAAACATGTTGTAGAAAGTACAAGTGATACTGCTTAATGCAGTATGACTGAGGTAAATATTTGTGCCTATGGTTGAAATGTAACTGAGTAGACATAAAGAAGTTGTTCTTGTGACACTTTGTCTCTTTTTATGGCCCTTGTATGAGAGACCTTTTTGCTTCTATGTTTAAGTCATCTTTACAGCTTACTTATTTATATCACCTACTCGTTGTTCAACAATTAGATGCTTTTTGGATGTTAAAACAATGGGAGTGGCAGGGAAATGAATGGTGTGTGGTATCAAGCCAGACAGAGAGTAATGAAGTAAGGTAGCTTCATATCTGCGCCTGGTGCGGACAGAGGGGACTCTGTTCAGAAGCCAGAGAAGAGACTCCTCCCTCGTCACCCTCCCCTGTAAATATATTTTTGGCACTTACTTAGCTGGTGAAACGGCATTTTGTTTAACTTGGCACAGGCACTAGAAGTTATGATACATAGGCGGCACGGGCACTAGAAGTTATGATACATAGGCTAGATGACCAGAAAAATGTTGTCTTGATTTAGGAATTGACAATAACTTGAGAAATTTGGTTTGTTTATGGTTTTCCATACCAGGCGCTGCTGTTGGAATTCCACTCAGTGAAGATGAAGCCAGAGTCTGCATGGTCTATGATCTGTACAAAACCCTCACACCCATATCCACTGCATATGCAAGAGCAAGAGGTCAGAAGAATAATACTGTGGTTTTCTTTTTTTTTAAATGAGAGAAAAGGCAATATTTTATTTTAAAGTAGTGATATCTT
Source organism: Camelus dromedarius (assembly GCF_036321535.1). Taxonomy (NCBI): domain Eukaryota; kingdom Metazoa; phylum Chordata; class Mammalia; order Artiodactyla; family Camelidae; genus Camelus; species Camelus dromedarius. Next base: position 60,822,249 of record NC_087439.1, on the reverse strand, counting down.
TTGTTTTATTCTAAGATTTCAAATTATTTTGCTTTTTACTAGTACTTTAGAATGACTATGAGACTTTAGAATAAATTTGTTTATAAAAAGAATATTTTAATGTAATAAGAAGTACAATTGGCATTTGGTGCATGAAGTTGCAGATGGGGCTATTAAATGCATTTGTGTTGCTTACTTTATGACTAAACTTGTATATGGTTATTTAACTGCATTGAATTTGGTTAAAGTTATATTTTATGTAATTCAGAAATACCTAATTTATGAGTTTAACAACCTGTGAATATTATTGTAATGTTAAAGGGAGATTGAGAAACTTGTTTACCTGCTACAACAGGGGTTAGCAAACTGGCTCGTGGGCTAAGTCCAGCCCACCTCCTGTCTCTGTAAATACAGTGATTGGAATAGGGTCGCATCCCTTTGTTGAGGTATTGTCGGTGGCTGATTTCTAACCACAACCTCAGAGTGGGAATAGGGGCCATGTGGCTGCAAGGCTTAGAAAATATTTACTGTGGATTCCTTTACAGAAAAAGCTTGCCGAATACTGCTCTAGAAGGTGAAATTAAAGAATATTTCTTGCTGATTATTTCAGTTAAACAGCCAACTAATTTGTTGTTTAAATCTTATGTAAGCGGTGAAGTTAGATCTTGTACGATCACACTGGAGTCTTTTAAACATCTTTTTTGTTTGTAAGGGTAACCTGTGATAAATAACACATTTTAATGTTTCTTTTCAGGGGCCGATAGGATGTCTTCCTTTGGTGACTTTGTTGCGTTATCTGATGTTTGTGATGTCCCTACTGCCAAAATTATCTCCCGGGAGGTTCGTGGACATTCTGTCTTGCTCTGCACATAACTGAGTAGAGCTTTATTTGTTGATCGTGTTCATTGAAACTATAACCTGTAATACTGGTATTTGGTTATTACGATAAAATTTGATATATTTATTAATTCTTTTGAATTTTCTATTGATTATTAGCTTTTTTCCCCTTGGTGTTAGCAATCATTATCTTAACGCCAAAGTTACCGTTTCTGAAGAGCAGAGATGTCATCTTGGATAGTGATGTAGTTCTGAACCTGACTGTAAACCTTATTAGATCTCTGATGAAAGAGACTAGGCGATGGGGGAAATGATAAGCTACTCTGAAAAACTAACCCCTATCAATTGGGTACCAAACAAGCATGCCAGAAAGATGGAGGTGGGGAGATAAAAAGAAAAAAAAAGGGATAGTATCTCAGATAGCTTCGAGAGAAACAAATAGCATTTAGGGGTAACAGGCCCTGTGGCTTCACAATATTTGGTTTCTTTAAGGACTCTTACCACCACCCCGTACCACCCCCAGCTCAGCGGCGCTGCTGTGCTGTGTTGTAGTTCCAGCACAAGGCTTTGGAGGATGAGCTGTGACTTTTGTACCTTTAGCTGTAATATGTTAAATCTCCCATTTTCTCTGACCAGTTCTCCTGCCGTTGAGGGACCTGCCTTGCCTCGGGTCATTTAGCCAGGTTCCGGCAGAGCCAGGACTGGAACGCGCTCTTTCTAGTTCAGAACCACACTCTGTGGTCAGAATACTAAAAAAATCATTATTCTTTCTAGGGTATATGTATTGCAGTGAATCACTCATATATTCTTAGTTGAAATTGAAACAAATAAACAAAAGGACAGCCAGTGAGCTAAGACCAGCTGTAGAAAGCTGTATTCTAGCTTAGACTTCCCTTTTCCAAGTGCAGTGTTTGTTATCTCGTGGATGTATTATCTAGGAGAGGCAGAAACCAGAATGCTCCTACATTATTTATGACAGGTGATTGCCTCTTGATTGTTTAAGACGTGTTCTCCAATTTTTTAAACAGAAATTAATATTTGATACATAATATAGGTGTCTGATGGTATTGTTGCCCCGGGATATGAAGACGAAGCTTTGAAAATACTTTGTAAAAAGAAAAATGGGAACTACTGTGTTCTTCAGGTCAGTGCATTTCATGTTTGAAACAGTAACTTGCTCTCTTAGTTTGTCTCCTTTTTTCCCCATATTGAATCTTTCCTTTTTGCAGACACTCTTCTAATTTATCCTTCTTTACTACAGTTTCTTTATCCTTAATCCTGCAGGATTTTTTTTTTAATTTAATAAACTGTATTTTGGTCAGGGGAAGAGGGAGGAGAAAAAAGCCACTGACTCCACTCCTCTTAACAATCTTACCCTAATTTCAATTAAAAAAAATACATTTACATGGTTTCCTATTCAAAAAGTATTAAAGGTTATTTGATGAAAAAAAAAATCTCTCCATCCTTTCCTTCGGCCACTTTGTTACCTTTCTAAAAAGTAACTAACTAACTAAGTAACTAACTAACTAAGTAACTAAATAAATAAATAAATAAAGTAATAAAGTAACATTTTCTATTTCTTGCTCATCTTTCCTGAAATACATAGTCTGTACATACTTAGCAAATATTTGCATATGCATTTCTTCTTTTTTCCCTCCCCACTGACACAAATGCACACTGCTTCACCATCGTGGAACTTGTCCCATGTCTGTGCTTCTTATCTAGCCGGTCACCAATCTTGACACACCTTGCAGGGGATCAGCTGGGGGAAAGTCCTGAGAGTGAAATGAGGACTGAGTCACAGGCTGTGCATATTGGTAATTTTGACTGATAGATGCTGCCTCCTGCTAAGCTTTTATGACCGATTTTATGTCTTGATGGGAATGTGTAAGGGTGCCTGTTTCCTAACACCCTGTAAGCATTGAGTTTTTTAAACTTTTTCATTTTAGCAGTAAGACGGATCAAAACGGCATCTTACTATAGTTTTAATTTCTCACTGTGTGTGGGGTGAATATCTTTTTCACATTTAAAAGCATTTTTACTCCCCTTTTATGAACTGTGCAGCCATATTCTTTCCCTGTTTTTCTAAATAGATTATTGAGTTCTTTCTTTAACTGATTTTTACCAGCTCTTATATGTTAGGGAAATTCGCCCATAGTCTAGGATCATACATGGATAAAGCAAACAGTTATTTGAATTGAAAATGAAAACTCGTAATACTGTCTTTCAGAAGATATTGGTGTAAAAGAAATCTGTGGAATCCAAACTCCGTATAATGGAAGTTCTCATACTTCATTTTTAGATACCAGTAATTGTATGGTTCATGGTAGAGTGCATGTCAGTTTTTCAAGGAAAGAAGAAAAAAAATACCACATTAAATATAATACTTTTTCTTAAAGGTACTTGACAGAAAGTTTCACCAGTTAGCTGCCACTGTATTCTTCACTCTTAATCAAGTGTTTAGAGTAGTACGTACTTCTGGCTATTAGCAGTTACTTGTAGCATCATGGAGAATGTTTTCCAAACCCTGAGCTCATGATCATGACCTCTGCAGCACCTGGCAGTATCTTGTTTGAGGGTGTCAGAAGAATACAGGGCTTCCTCAACATTTTAATTATTTGAGAGTTGGGCTGAGTTCAGCACATTGACACATAATTACAACTTATCCCTCTTCCTGGCTAGTGACAAGTTTCTTTTTGACATCAGTTAATAGGGCACATCTCAACTTAAGAAAATTTACAATACAAAGGGAAAAGGACCATCTTAGAATTTAGGAAAATGCAGATTAAGTGAAATTAGTATGAGTGCTTGCTTATAAATTACAGACATCAGTGCTTTCTAAGTCAAAGATCATCCAGAGGATAAATGAAGAAATACTGTCAAGTTTCAAAAGATACCTAGGGAGAGAGTGGTCTTATGCAGACTATTCCCATGTCTTAGTATCTTTTCAGATCAGAATCTGGGAGAGGAATAGAGCAAAGAATGACATATTCCCTTTAAAATAACAAAGACATAGATTACAAATCCTGTTTTCCCTTTTTTAACTTCTTAATCCAAGTCTTAGCTAAGTATTTGTAATAGATTTTTAGGAAGGAAAGAAAATTAGAATTTAATTTTAGTGCCACTGCCTGTTTTTTCTTTTTCTTTTTCTTTTTTTTTTTTTAGCATATCTGTTTTATCTGCTGTTATTTAAAAAGAACTGTGTAGGTAGTGCTTTCAATTACTGAAACCAGAAATGCTCTATTGGAATCATTGGTTTTAATATGTTTAAGTTACAAAACTCTGTTGAGCTATAAAACCTGTAAAAATTGTTTGGAGTAAAATATTGGTGCCTGGCCATTCTGTTACAGCCATACTGAAATGATCTTACACATGCTTAAGTTAGAAAACATGCGTATAGCCTTGCTTGTAATGAAATATCTTGTGCACAAATTAAGTGAAAAATGTTGAGAGATGTAGACATACTTCTTAACTCTTTTTTACTCTTGTAATTTATTTAGATGGACCAATCTTACAAACCGGATGAAAACGAAGTTCGAACTCTCTTTGGTCTTCGTTTAAGCCAGAAGAGAAATAATGGTGTCATCGACAGGTCATTATTTAGCAACGTTGTTACCAAGAATAAGGATGTAAGTTTGAAAATAGCTGAACTGAATACTAGTAATTAAGTAGATATGTTTTTAATATTTATAAGCTTATGCATTTATTAAGGCCCATATTTAAAAGTGGTTGATGTGCAAACAGCTTGCTTATCTTTGAGTTGTCAAGTAAATTTGAGAGCTTAAAAAAATGAATAAAAGACCATATTAGAAGCTTCTGTGCATATATAATTATGTAGAGTTATTTATCTTCAACACTATATAAATGGGATCATGTGTTTTATAATTCTGTTCTTTAGCTTACCTTTTTTCCATGCACTGAGCTACAAATGTGTTTCTGTATCCATGAATGTAGACCCACATCTTCATCTGAAAGGCCACATGGCAATCCATGTACTACGATGGATATTTAGATTGGTTTTCCATTTTCAATGCTATAATTTTCATGTAGTTATGATTTTGATCTTGTGCTACTTGTCATTTTTTAGGACATATTCCTAAGATAATAAAGGTGATTTTTTTTATATAAATCATATCATTTAATATACAAAATATCCTCTGGGTGGGGCATGACTACTGTCATCTCTATAGTAAAAATCACAAAATTGTGACATAGAGGACAGTTAAGGAATTTGCCGAAGGTTACACAATAAAGAAATGGATGAGCTGGTACTTATTTTTCCCTTAATTGGGAACCCAGTTTAAAGGATATTTTTGCTGGATGTAATGTTAGCTATACTTTTTTTTTCAGTTCTTCAGCTGTGTAACTGACAACATTGTTTTCTGGTCTTACCTGCTGGTATGCCTGGTGATTTTGATCGAATGCTGGGCGTTGGATACTGATGAAATAAAAATTGATATTTTAAGGCAAGACAAGAAAAATTTAAACATAAAACTTACCTTCTGCCCTTTGGCCTTCACCTTCTCATGTAGTATACATTGTGTATCTGCATTTTGCATTAACCAGACCTGCCCAAGGGCAGAAATACCTGCTTAATCATAAAGATCAATTTTTCTTCTTCTGGTGCCAGCCATGCAGCTCCTTAGATGATAACAGTCCTTTCTCAGTCCTGTGAGGGATCACGATGACCCACCACGTGCCTTGTACGTTCAGGCATCTTTGACAGACTTTATGTACAACACTGATATATTATTTCCCTTAAAGGTAGCAATTGGTACAGAGCAGACCAGTCAGACAACGTGGGGAGATTCTGAGCCACACTTAATGCAAGTTTTTAGCCTAAATAATTAACTATTACTAACTATATTACTTCTGTTCTTCTTATTTTATGAGATTATTGTTTCTTGCATTACCAAATGTGCGATTGAGCATTCAGTAAAAATAATAAGCGATTGACCAAGTATATCATTCTATAAGATCAATGATTATAATAGTATAACTGTATGTACGGGAAGAAGCAATGGGAGGGAGACATTCCTTGGACCATGACAGACTAGTAGGATGGCTGTCCGGAGGTTTTTGGTTACTGATAACAGGGTGTAGTCCAATAATAGCAAATTGAATGGACTGTGAACGAAATCCTTGCCTGAACTGAATGAGTATTCCTAGCACCATGGGACAAATTAGTCATGAAATGCCTCCTAAGCTTGCTTGAAATTAAGACTGAAAGGGAGGAGATTATAAATAAAGAATGTCACCCACCAGCCAGTTCTACAAGAATCAGGTCTTTAGCCACTGCTGCCACTGGAAGGAATTCAGGGTGAAAGTCAGAACGAGATACTTTGCTCCGGGAAAATTGACAGAACTGGCCCTGAGCTAGTTAGATATTTTCAGGAGATTTTGTAAACCCAGTTTCTTGCATCTTCCCATACTTAGAAAAATCACTAAAACCATTAACTGAGATACCTGTTGCTCTTGAATAGCAGTAACCTTTTACCAAGATGTGTGCTGATTGCATGTACCCCTTCACCAAAACCTAGTAATATCGCCTCCCACCTTATGTGTTTGGAACAGTCCTCGGAGCTCTCTGAGAGACTGCCTCCTGGGTTATAATCCTCAGGTTGCCTCAAATAGAATTTCCATTTCTTCTGTAGGTTGACTATTGTCTGCAATATGAAAGAAAATTAGAGAGATCTTGAGGGTCCGGATGGTGTCTTTTTCCCTCCATAGAGTTGACTTGTACTTTGGGCAGGCAGGTGTCTTCATCCTGGCAGGAACTGAGCTGATTTGATTGGGCTTCAGTCTTTGGGAGGACTGGTCTGTTTGTGATTCACCCTGTTCTGCTGAGAGCATCGAGTGTCTGCTAGTGTCTCTTCCCTGGTGTGTCCCTTCGTCCTTCCTGCAGGACATGCCAGAGCCAGTCTCTGCTTGTTTACCTCTCAGTTACTGCCTTGCAACTTGGAAAATGCCTTGAGAGGAAAAGCATAGTCATACTCATTCTTCTGCTTCCCTTGTCTCTGTGGGTCTTCTCCCAGGGTGCTTGATATTTTAGTAGCTCTGTGTTCAGCTTTTCTTTTTGTTCCTAGAAAAGGATTAATCTCTTAACAAGTTATTTGTTGTAACAGAAGTGGAAAATGAGGAGTTGCTTTTGTCCCCAGGTCTCAGTCCTGAGGCTTTAAGTAGATTCGCTGAAAAGAAGCTTTGAAGTCTTTATCAGGATAGTTTTGTTAATAAACACATAGTGATTAAAACATGATCTTTGTTGATTTATTGGATATTCTTTCATTTTTATCTTTGAAACTTAATGTTACCCCCAAGTAAAGGAACAAGTAGGAATCATATGTAGAAATAACAGTCTTTTGGGGTCCATTCCTTTGGTCGAGGCCATGAGGTGCTAGAGTAGCAGTGTTACTTTAAGCAGCTCACTCACAGTAAACAAGGCTTTTTCTTTTTTTTATATTTTATTAACCTGGTTGGTTAATGTATCTTTAAAAATACTGTAAGGGTATTGACCTAGATTCCAGGATACCCAAGCTGACGACTGTGCCCACCTACTGAGACCCTTACTTTTTGTAAGTTATCCTTGTAGTTTTATAGCTATTGGACTAATTAATAATTCAGTAGAATTTGATAGGTTTTTTGCCTCTGGCTGTGCTAGCTTGGATTTTTTTTTTTTTTTACAAGGATAGATGTTGGGATTTTAATTTTTTACCTGAGTTCTCTACTTGTTCATATGTATTTTTAATAGAAATTTGGAAATCTAAGGATGAGAATGATGGTTTTTATCTTCCTTTATATTCTCTCCCCTCCCTTCTTTTAAAGCATATTTTTGTTAACATTCTGACCTCAAAAATAATCAGATTGTACTGTTAGATATAGAATAGTTTCAGTCCTGAGAAAGTGGGAGAAATGTGTATTAAATATTAATAAGCATACTTGAATTTTTTCCTTTTCCATTTTTCTTGAATAATGTTTCAGTTTGTTTTAATTATTTGTGCCATGTTTATAAAACTGGATTCCCTCACTCCCACCGCTTGACATGTCTCATATTCCTTGATCCTAACTCAGTATACCAGGGTTATATTTGAAGATAGATGTCTAGGAAGTCTAGCTTTTGTTATTAATCTTTTTTAGAACCCAAGGAATAAAATGCATAGTTGGTGACTCAAAAGGGCAGCTGTAGATAGGAAAGTGTATACTACATCAGTAGTACCTTAGAATAATAAATTCTTAAAACATTCTTACAGTAGTTTTTAATTAAGCTTTTAATTTTGAGTTAAAAAAATAAAAACTGTAGATACATGTGCAGTTTTGAGAGTTCTCACATACCCTTTACCCCACTTCCCCTAATGGCAATGTCTTGCAAAAACGACATATAGTATCAAAGCCTTGATATCAACATTGATAAAGTCAAGACACAGAGTATTTCCATCACCACAAGGAGGCTCTGTTGCCTTTTATAGCCATACTCACTTCCTTCCTGTCTCCACCCCCTTGGTAACCTTGGGCAGCTACTAATCTGTTCCCCTTTCTGTAACTTTCATTTATTGTACATTCATGAACAGATCTTTCTGAGAACGTAAGTTTTCATTTCTCTGCTCTAGACTCCTAGTGTATTTGCTGGGTGTTAGGTGGTATCATAGTTGGGTATTTAGTTTTTTAACAAATTGCCAAACTGTTTTCCAAAAGAAGCTGTGCCATTTTATATTTTATGCCAGCAGTGTATAAGTGGTCCAGTTTCTCTGCATCCTTACCAGCTTTTGGTGTTGTCACTTTCTTTTTAGATAAGCATGTAGCAGTATCTCATGGTTTTAATTTGCATTTCCTCATGCCTAGTGATGGATATTTTTTCATGTGTTTATTTGCCATCTGAATATCCTTTTTTTTCTGGAAATGTCTATTGCCCATTTTCTAATTAGATTTTTGTTGTCACTGAGTTTTGAGAGGTCTTTACATATGTTAGACACTAGTGCTTTGTTGGATTTGTGGTTTTGCAAATATTTTCTCCGAGTCTGTGGCTTGTCTTTTTATCCTCTTAATACAAGATGTTTCGAAGAGCAGAAGTTTTAATTTTGATGAAGTCTGATTTGTCAATTTTTTCAGTGAACTGATTTATCAGTTAGCTGCTGTTTACATCTTTTGTTCACATAGATCGTTATCCTTTTCAATTTGTATTTGCTCTTTATATTAAAAAATAGTGACATTTTTAGCTATAACAGTTGTTTCATTCCATTTGAACTGGTAGTTAATAATGCATTTTTGAATAGTTTCTACTTAGAATATTTTAGGCAAAGCAGAAAATGATCCTAATTTGATTTTCCCTGAACAGCTTTGGCTGTGTGTACATCACAGTTGTTTGTAATGTCTGTAAAAATTATTGTTTTTTTCTGAACATAAATTTTATCACATCTCCTGTTACTTGTTGGCATTATGGTAGTGAAAATACTGTTTGTCAGTTGTGAAGTGGTTAAGGTATTTCATATCTAGTGTGATATGTAAACAGGCTTAAGCTAAAGTTGCTGCAGAATGGTATCAGTCTGAGTCTATGGCGTACTAAACATTATGCAGAGTTCTTTGACAAATATGTTAAATATTGATTCTTTCAGTAAAACATAATAGTGTCTCCTACAAACGGTTCACTCCATCATTTGAGAGATATAACTGTATTATAAGTCTATTACAATAAATGACATGAAAGATGCTTAAAGTTAAGTAAGTTAAGCCAAAAAAAAATAAAAGAACCCGATGTGATTTACCATTCTGTATTTTTTCAGTTGCCGGAATCTGCGCTCAGAGACCTCATTGTAGCCACCATTGCTGTCAAGTATACTCAGTCTAACTCTGTGTGCTATGCCAAGAACGGGCAGGTAACCAAGCCATCACGTTCACCTTAGGGAGGGAACTGTTGTTTTACAAAATGATAAGCAAAAATCCATCTGCCTCAGGTACTGGACTGCTTGAAATGGAAAATTTGCCAGGTTTTTCTCTTCTGGGTTTGTCAGTGTTTACTCAGTGATAAGTATCTTTGGAACCAAGTGTTAAAACTGGTCATATTGCATCTTGCCTAGAATGAATTGACATGTTTCTGATTAGCAGGACTCTAATAGCTTCTGGGAAACTAGTTTATTCAGTGCCCTCCTCCCCCAACACACACACACTCTCTCTCTCTCCCTCCCCCCCATCGGTAGTATTTCTGGTGCAGAGGGGGTAGAAGGGTACTGCCACCTGCTAACCCATACTTTTGCAGTTTGTAGGGTATTTTTATATTTCTAATGTTATTTACCAAGAATCCGTAGACTAGGAGCTAACATGGTCTTTTAAAATCAAGTTCACTGAGGCATAGTGTGTATACAGTAAAATTCACCCCTTTTAAGTGTAGGGTTTGTGCAGTTTTCACAGATGGTATAGTTGTTTGACCACTATCACAATCAAGATACTACATCTCTTGCTGTCTGATGTTAAGCTGGGTATTTAAGTTCTTTCCTAGTGCACGGAAAGGACTGAACCGCCCATCACTGGGCCTCTCCTAGCTCCAGGGTCAAGCTGGTTTTGCCATAGCTTCAGCACCACTGCAAAGCCCTTTCTCTTCATAGCGTCTTGAGCTTCTCTCTACTGTTAAATTATTTGGCCGATAAGTGGGAGGGGCCCTTCCGGTGGATGTTAATCAGCATGTCACCTGGAAGACCCTTCCAAATACAGTTTTAGTGATTGCCAACTTTCGAATGATTGCTAATCTGTAATAACGAAAACCTGGGAGATTGTGGCTGTTGATCTAATAAATTGTTCCAGTGAGACCATGCTTCACTACTGATGTCCAGAAGTTCTAGAAACTTCTAGGGTATTAATTAATAGCCATACTTCAGATGTCACTGAAGAAGTAAAACATAAACAGTAAAAACATGTTACCTTTACCTTTTTAATGACTTAAAAATTATTTTATTTCACTTATTTCGGCCTGATCCCTCCCCCCTCCCCCCACAAAATCGATAGATTTAGGGGAATACACACAGAAGATCCATTGAGAAAAATATGTTTTGGGGAGAGGAATTCCTTTTAATGTCCATGTTCTTCAGGTTATTGGCATCGGAGCAGGACAGCAGTCTCGGATACACTGCACCCGCCTTGCAGGGGATAAGGCAAACTATTGGTGGCTTAGGCATCACCCACAAGTGCTGTCAATGAAGTTTAAAACTGGAGTGAAGAGAGCAGAAATCTCCAATGCCATTGATCAATACGTAACTGGGACCATCGGCGAGGTAAAAGGGCTGGGTATGGGTGGAGTGTATTAGTGTGTTCACCCTTTGGCTTCATCACTGCAAAGAGAAAAGCTGTTTTGCTTAACATTCTAGACTGTCTAAAATTACCAATCTAAACTTCCAACTCATTTACCTTTCTTTGTAATTCTTTATTCTTTTCTGACACCACAAACCATCTAAATTATAAACATTCGTTTAGTTTTGCATATTTGTTCCTCCCCTGTTGATTGTAAGCTTTGATGGCAGGGGCTGGTTTTCACCCATCCTGGGTGTCCGTCACAGTGCAAGGTGTGATGCTTGCTGTGTGATAGGCGTGTATTCAGCATTGCATACAGATACCTGATGGCAGGTAACCGGTGTCTTTCTTCTCCTCCCACATTTTCTGCAAGCTCCATTTATTAACAATTCAATTTATTTTTTGTTACATTTCATGTTCTTTAATGTCTTCTGCTCTGAAGAAAGTATGTGGGCTCATTAAAATTGCAGGTGTTAGATAGCCTGTCAAAAGAATTGGATTTATCCCAGTTTCTGGAAATAGAAATGCTTAACAGGTACTGGATGCAAAACAAAAAGAAGAAGCCTGATAATCAAAAGCTTGGTGGTCTTCTGAGGGGGAAGTCAACTACACAGGGCTGTCCATTCAGGGACAGGAATCTGGGACATAATCAGCAGGGGTCATTGGAGAGTGTGCCTTGTAACCAGGAAGTGCTTAAAATGGCTGTTTTTTTTTTTTTTAACTTTAATACTTGGTTTTTCTGCTTGATATTACACAGCAGATTCTGCCATAAGTCCTGGAAGAGGACTTGTATGTGTGAATAAGAATAAAAGTACATTCTTTTTTTTTTTTTAAGTACATTCCATAAGCTAAAAAAAGATCACCCCAAATATTTGTACTTTTTAAAAATGGGAATGCTATGAATCATGTTTTGATTTGTCTATAAAACTGACTATACTTGAGACTAATTATTGTAGAAGTGTAGTTCTAGAACAACCATCATTTGTTTCCTTGCTTGCTTTGATAATGGGGAGTATAAAGCAGTAGATTTAACTAAGGCAGAGATTAAAGAACAAAATATATCTGGAATAAACTGACTTAGAAGTAAATGGTACAGTCTTTATTTGATATACTTTGAATGAATTTTCTTCCTTAATGAAATGTTAGAAAGCATCAAAAAACAGGTTCTAGAAATACGAACTTGAATGTAGATGAGTCATTATTTGTAATTAAGGCATCCTAGGGAAAATGCCTAAGTGTCTTCTGGCATTCGGATTTGCATCAGGTAGTACTAAGGAAAGTGTCCAAACCTGTCTCTCCCTTCTGCCCTCCTCCCAGGATGAAGATTTGGTGAAGTGGAAGGCACTGTTTGAGGAGGTCCCTGAGTTATTAACTGAAGCAGAGAAGAAGGACTGGGTTGACAAACTTAATGAAGTTTCCATCAGCTCTGATGCTTTCTTTCCTTTCAGGGACAATGTAGACAGAGCCAAGAGGGTAAGTGTGTGGTTGGTGTGTGTCAGTGTAGATCTGGTCATTACTAGAAACTGTTTCAGAAATCCTGCTTCTGATTCAGTTCTCTGAGTTACAGTACGTCTCCAGGCTGTGGTGATGTGCTAGTGATAGATCAGCAATTATTCTGACTTCTTCGTTTGATATATGGATAACCCAAACCCCATTATTCTGCTCTTTTGATTGAGTGAGTCAGTCTGCAGTGTGAATTATTTATGGGAGGTAGGGGGTTGATTCTGGCATGTTTGGGCCAGAACTGTGTTTGGAGAGTCTGTCTCTGTCTTGCCCTCAGAGTGGCGTGGCCTACATCGCTGCTCCGTCCGGTTCCGCCGCCGACAAGGTCGTGATCGAGGCTTGCGATGAGCTGGGAATAATCCTCGCTCACACGAACCTTCGGCTCTTCCATCACTGACTCCGTCACACATTATTTTATACCCTGCCTACGTGTAGGTGAAAAATCATGTACGGAATTTTGAAAATAGCTCTTTAAAAGAATAAAGCATTAAATTTTAATAATCTTGGATCCATAGTGTCTGGTAGTTGTATTTACTTTGTCTCAGCTCTAGGCTCTTTAGTTTGACAAACCTTACACAGAATTATTGTGTGTAAGAAATACAGGTGCATCCCTGCCTCCTGGAGCTCAGCTCATCCCCAAACATTACCTGTGTGAGCATCTAAAAATCATCAAGTAAACCAGAGACAGTGAGCAGCCCCCGCAGCAGGTGGTACAAGCCTCGTAAAGTCCCTCTAGTTTCCTCATAGGTGATTCTGCTCATGCAGAGTGTTTTCTAATCCTAGTTCTAAAAGACTTGGTTGATTACCTTCTAAACAACAGCAAATTATAACCTGTGGACTGGAACCTTCAGGGGAATTATATCCTCTGTTGACCTGATAAAAGGATGCTGCTGGTACTGACTTCTCCCTCTGTGTTAAGTCAGATGTTTCCCACAATTTCAGCAAGCCCTTCATGTCCCCTCTGGGGCTACATAAAAAAAAATATTTAAAAGGTCTAAGTGTTTCATCTGTGAATTTTTGTCAGTTAATCTAAAAGTAACTAAAAAATGATTTTTAAAGGAATATTTTTACTCTTTAAAATATATGACCACATCTATCTGTTGAAGAGGGCCAAGAAGTATGACACCCCAGTAGCAATAAGCATACCTAATGCTAAGATCTTGGTTTCTAATACCATTCTCTAATAAAAGGGTCCAGGACTCCCTGGAATAGTAGCTTACTCTGGACTGGGGCAGGAAACAAAAGATAAACTGCCTGGAGCATCTTATAGTGCCAGAAAGTAAGGAAGCACTTATAAAACACCAAAAACAAGGAAGTATGTCAAAGACGTAGGGCAGGAGCCAACTGAAAGAGCCTCCAGTGGCCAAAGCTGGAACAGTTTAAGCACTACAAAATAATGTGGTGTTGGATTATAACCCAGAATATAAAATAACCGAGTTTTTCCTGGTGTAAATGATTGAGTAAATAAATGGAGAATAAATCTCCCATGCAGAAGAATTCTAAGTAATTTATACAGATACTCCACCTTCAAAGAGGTGAGCATAACTCCCCACCTCTTAGATGTGGGCTCTGAATGGTGACTTTCCTTGGCTATACATAAAATTCTGAGTTCTAAGTTCTTCAGTATTTTGAAAACCTACTCCATTGTTTGATTGCATCCATTATTGTATTTAAAATCTGAGGTGAATGTGGTTTTTGTTTCTTGACAGGACACTTGGTCTAATTCTCTTTGATGTTTTCAAACTTCTATAATGTGTCTGTGGGTTTCTCCTTATTTCTCCTTGTTGGCACTCTGTGGGCCCTTTCAATCGGAGGTTTTGGGTTTTTTTTTTTTTTTTTTTTTTAAGTTCTGGGAAATCTTGTAATTTCTTCTTCTAGTATTTCCTCTGCTCCATTTTTTCTTTCTGAAGAATTTTTTTTCACCCAAATGTTAGCATTTCTAATACAATTTCTACATCTCTTAGTTTTTCTTTCTTTCTTTCTTTTTTTTTTTTTTTGCAGAAGGGGTGGATAATTAGGTTTATGTATTTATTGACTTATTTATTTTGTAGATACTGGGGATTGAACCCAGGACCTTGTGCATGCTAAGCAGGCACTCTGCCCCTGAGCTATACCCTCCCCTCCCCAGCTTTTCTTTTATATTATATACTTCTTTTTCTTCCCTTTGTCACTTCAGGAGATTTCTTCAGTCTGCTTTTCAAATGTACCAATTAACCCCTACATTATATCCCTTCTGTTGGTCCTATCTGTTGAGCCCTTTATGTTGGCAGTTACATTATTTCACATCTAATATTTCTCTTCTTTTTCCTCCTTTGGTGGTATCTTCTTTCCAGATCTGCTTTACTATTTCTGCTTCTGTTGGAATCTCATCTAGTAATGAGCTCATTTTTCCCCCCACCAGTATTGGCCACTGCGGCAGACAGTGCTTGAGGCAGCCCAGCCAGGGGACTCCTTTTCAGCCCCAAGAAGTTCAGGAAGGGGAAGTTTGAATGAACCCTGGTGAGGAGCACCCTTAATAGCAAGAAGCTGTCAATCGTTCACTCCTCGAAACAACTTAGTTTAGGGCTTTCAACAGTTCCTCTGTCACTTTACCCTTCCACTGCCCTGCCAAGCAGTGTCCTGCTTTAGGCCAATGCCCCACCCCTTACACACCCTTTCAAAATAGCCACCAGCTCACCCTTGGGGTTCCCCTATGTCTGTTTCTCTTTATTTGATCTGGGGTTAACCTCGGCCAAGGGAGCCAGTAGCCAAAGGAGTTCAGCACTTTGGGAGGGTCTGGAACTGGAACCCCATGAAGTGAAACCATACATTTAGGACCACTTTCACTTAGTGTGTTTTCAAGGTTCATGGTTTATCATGTATGAACACTCCATTTAATGATCAAATAATATTCCACTGTGTGGATATACCACATTTTGTTTATTCATTCATTGACTGATGGACATTTGGGTTGTTCCCACTTTTTGCCTAGTATGAATAATGGCGCTATGAACATTTGTGTACAGGTTTTTACGTGAACATACGTTTTCAGTTCTCTTCGGTACATAACCTAGGAGTAGGATTGCCAGGTCATATGGTAACCTGATGGTTAACTTTTTGAGGAATCGTCAAACTCTTTTCCACACTAGCTGCACTATTTTACTTTTCCATCAGAAGTGTATGTAAGGGTTCCAGTTTCTCTACCAAAGCGGCTTGTTCAGCACTTGGCTCAGTATCTTAACGACTAATGCTGAATTATACAGATCAGTGGGTTTCCTTGTTAGGTCCTGTCTAGCAGTCTCCTGGCAGAGGCAATGTTTCCTCCTGGAATGAAGTGGCTGTTTCCAAAGTACCGTGATGCAAAGAGCTCACTAAGAAAATCCTCTGCTTTCGATGTATGTTTCCTAAAGGCTGTCCTGGGCAGCCTGCAGGACAGGCGATTCCAACCCTCGAAGCCGACAATCACCCCAGCCTGGCCACCTCCAAACAAAGCTAATTTCAAATCTTCGGAGGCTCCATACAAGAGCCATTTTAGGATAAATTTGGCTTCTAAGATTGTTAAAACTTTTATGTCTCTAAAGAGTAAGTAAACAAGAATTCAAGGAAATGTAAAACATGCTTTAATATCTCATATCTAACTCTACTGAGGAAAGTTAAAAGAGGAATTTCCCGTTTGGGGCTTCCAGCTGAAGCACTGTTTCTCTTACTCTTTTATTACTTACAGCATTTTCTTCTCTTCTTTGTAATTTATATAGATTTTTGTTTGCAATTCAAATCTAAGCTCTTTTATTTTAATGAGGATATGGAATGGGATGAAGTGGCGATGATAATAACTTGTATTTCAAATATGACTGCTGTATATACTCCTGAAAAATAACTTTCTTAGTCTGAACAATTCAGGGCAGGGCAAGGTCATCTTTGTGCTGCGTCTGTTTTATCAACCTTTGTGGTAATCTTTAAATGTTCCCAAACATGAGAAGTCCCAAGAGTGGTGGGTTTTTTTAATGGTTGAAATATATCTTCTGAAAATGGGATTTTTTAATTGGAGCCTGCCACTTTCCCTATTGCAGTAATGGGAATTTACTGAATGGGAAGCAATTTCAGCACTTAAATGTGCTGATGTGATGTTTCTTAATCACTTTAATGAGTTTCATACAACTGGAAATGGAATAGAATTTTCAATGGAAATATAATTAAATAGAAAAGTCATTTCCTATACTTATAATTTCCACCTGATCATTTCTTTATTCACCTCCACAGAATGTGTGCCTTCTAGGCTTATGGTGATATTATCATACTGACTGACTTGCATAATTCACTTAGGTCATTAGGGCTGGAAACAATATAAACACACAAAACAAATTTTATTACAAATCAACTGCAGCAAGACAAGGTATAGTTTGAAAACTACAATTTTTCCTTTTAAGCATGAAATGTTTACTAGTTTTAACTGATTTTTCTTGAATTGACTATTTCTTGTCTAGATTCAGATTGGTCTTTTAATTGCCTTTTCAGTCTGGCCTACTTAAGGCAATTCTCAGGGGCACCAGTAACATGAGTCAGTAAAAACTGTAAACGATCCTTGGAAATACTTGTGTTTGAGGTGTTTGAGTGATTTTGCTGAGAAATACTAAAAAATAAAGTTTTACCATTTTGCATTGTGATGCCAAAACATAAAAGGCCATTTGTTCAGATTATCTAAATGTAGTTACTGACTCACTATTGAAATAGTTTCGTTTGTAGGTTTAATATGTTGTTTTGGAGAATCTAGCAGACATCCTGGAAAAAGTGGTGCTTTTTTAATCTTAAATGTGGAATTTGCGTTCTTTTCCACCTCAGTGTGTAAGTGGTTGACGGGCTCGCTATCCCTTTAATCAATATAGTCCAACTGAATTTGCTTACACTCGCTTTGGGGAAAATAGTTTTAGATTTGTCATTTGATCTGTGGTTTGGAGCAAAGTCAGTCTCAACCCAAAGCTGTTCTTACGTTTTTAAATGTTAAGACCTTTCAACAAGGTGTTGCTGGGGTGCGGACTTTCACCAGCGTGGTGCCTGGGCCCCCTTTTCATGTTGATTATGGGGACACCGGCCGGCTTTCTCCCTGGTGCGTGCCCACAGTGGGACCTCTGCTTACACCATGTGTGGATTTCTGTTGGGTCACATTCTCTGTCTGTGAGCAATGATGACCCACATGTGTGGGACTGTCATTTAGTAGCACCATGATCTGTCCTTCGTGATTTTTCCTATTTTTCGCATGTACAGAGCAGCTGTTGTGGTGACTAATGGCTTAAAATTTGAGTGAGGTTAACAGAAGTCCATGGGTCTGTGCTCTGCTAAGGAAAACTCATCTGAGAGATAGTCCTGTAAAATTAGAATGTAAAACTTCTCCCTAATGAAATGCTAAATGTTCAAGGAATTTTAGAAACTGTAAATCAATTTCAACATTAGTTGTTTTTTTTAAACAAATGAACCCTGAGAAAATCTCTTTCTATATTTAGTCTTAATATTTATTGCCAGGTATATACTGAAAAATTTTGTTACATTGCACATGGTGGGTAAAAAAATGTTTTCCATATTTCATATATTATGAATTACTGCTCTTTTACTAATCAATAATGAACTATTTCCAGTGCCACTCTTCTGGATTCCAGATTTAGTCTCAAAGTTCTGTTGTTTCCCCAAAGTAAAACTCAAAGGAAATGGCGTTTGCACACCAGGACTATGCAAACTTTGTTCATCTGGGGCACTCTTAAGTGTCAGCTGGCAGGAATCAAGACAAGTTGGATTGAGTTTATCATACCACAGCGTTTCCCTAAGATAGAACTCTACGCCACATGATTTAAGTAGATTTAACACCTCAATCATCTTTTAATTTTCCTTGCAGGTAATCTCTTTGAATAGATGTTTATTTAATGAAGGAAGGGAGGAAAGGGTTGTAATGGTTAGAAAAGAACGACAAAAAGGTTGTTCTAATTATACTTCTGAAGAGCTAGCTAGCAAGTTAAATAAATATTTGAATCCACCTAAATCTGGTAAAGCAGGAAATAGAAAACTATCTCCATTACTGAAGAGATGAAATAACAAGACTGAATCTGGGTTTTTGGATGGACAGACTTAGAAAATCTTGTACTTAAATCACCAGAATTTCAAGAGCCGTGCACATCATGAGTTTTCAAATGTTTGCTGAATCACAAAGAAAAAGAACATTCCTGAGGATTCTTATTTCCCCCCAATTTCTTTATGTAAAAAAGCCACGACATTCAAGTTGTGGAATGTAAATCTTTTATTAAACAGTTGTCTTTCCACAGTAGTAAAGCTTTGGCACGTACAGTATAAAAAATAATCACCAACCATAATTATACCAGATTCCTCTTATCAACTGCATACTAAGTGTCTTCAATACAATTTTTTTTCCATATAAAAATACTGGGAAAAATTGATAAATAACAGGTAAGAGAAAAATATTTCTAGGCAGTTTCTAGAATCATTTGGAAAAAGTGAGTACTGTGGATATTTTAAATATCACAGCAACAAGGACATGCCTTTCCTACAATATTGTGGGCCAGAGAGTTAAGTAGAAGCAGAAGTGTTTGGGTAACTTTCCTACTTAAAATTTTGGTCATATCATTTCAGTACATTCTGCATCTTGGTTGGTGTATGTGCTTTTCCTATTGATCCTGATCCAAATCACAAGTTAGAATCATTTCATTTACAATACTGAGCGGTAGTGAACGCACACTTTGGAGAACAGGCCACGTACTGCCCCCATTTATGAGAAAAGTCTCAAAACACTCCCAGGGTGATGCTTGGAGAAGCTGTGAGTTGAGCTGAAGCTGGAAAAGTTACTCCCGAGCAAAGAGCTGAAGAAAGAAACAAACTAAGACGGGGTCTGCTAACATCACTCCAGTTTGGATGGACCTTGGCAGAGAGCCACGCTTGCTTCTCTGGGTTGGACCTACTACTCTCGGGAATCTTCTCTGTCAGCCTGGACATCTAAAGGCATGAAGCACTCAATCGGGCAGTTGACATTCTGTTAAAATAGAAGAAGAGAAATTAACAGCAAATAGTGTAAAATGTATGGAAAAAAGGGGGAGGGTGGCTTCCATGACATTTACTTCTGGATAGGAGAGTATATCCACCTTTGAGAACCTAGCAAGATACTGGGCAATAGGAGATGTTCAAGAGTTTAATATGTTAGAAGCTAGGTTACGTTACAGGGTAAACTGTTCTACTCTTACGTCATTTAAGAGTTTAAAAAAATGTGGTCCATTCAGAAGAAAGGTACCTACAGAAAAAGACTCCCTACTCCGTGCCTCATTGCGTTCGGTAGGGGGGAGACAGGCAGGGTGCAGGTGCACTTACAGTGTTAGTTCTCTGATGGTATCTCTGGGAATACTGGTTGTAGGAGTGGCCAGTGGAGCCTTCGTGACCAGGTTCAGCCCCTGGTCTGCGGCAGTTGTCACAGCGCCAGCCCTGGAGAGCAGAGGCATGAAGTGGGAGGGTTAATGGTAACACGAGAACATCACAATTTAGTGTTTGTGTCAAAGAAGAATTTCAGCTGCAGAATATGAGCTGTTAATCACAAAGGAAGCTTTGATGATGATCTCATGCATTTATAACTCATAGAATGTATTTTGGCTGATTACCCATATCTTAAAGCTGCCTCTGTCTATTTATGCTTTTCCTGTCTCCTGAAATGTCTTCGCTTTCTATTCACACTGCACCTGTCTGCCAGGCTCATCCTAGTCCCAGCTTCCTTGATCAGCTTTCCATGCTAGATGATGGAAGAGGTTTCTCTAGACTGCTAGTGCTTTTCAAAGGGACGTGAGATCACATGGACAAACACCCTCATTTTACAGGCAAGGAAAAGGAGACCCAGAGGAGTGACTGGCTCAAGGGAGCAAGAAGTCACACAGTGACCTGTGGGTAGTGCGGGGCTGCTACCCAGCTGGGCGACTCCTGGGCACGTTCTCTCTGCTGCACCACCTCTTCACCTCCTTCCTAAGTGTCTATAGCCAGTCACACGGTGGCCTGTCATCTGGCTAGAGAGGGGATGAGAGGGAATGGGACCGAGTTGGGCTGGTGGGCTGCTCCTCCCTGCGACTTTTGCTAGAAACATGAGGAAATGTGTCCTCTTTGCCCCTAAGCTGGTAGGAGGTAAACCTGGAGCTGATGGAGGTCACCCTTCTCACCATCGGCATCACCTTCTGAAGAATGAAGCCAGTGCGAAGGGACGGGGCACAGAGACGGTGAGAGGCTCTGGATGCCATTGCTGGAGCAGCTCTGGAGCTGGTGGGTCCTGGGACTGCCTTTTGCCAAAGTAAACCTGAGTTGGGCTTTTCTCTTAAAACCAAAAAAACCCTAAATAATAACAATCACTTTCTTACACTGTCAGTTAAATACTTCAGATGTATTTCTCCATTTAAAAGCATGTTTCCCATAATGCCTAAGGCAATACAGGTAAATAGCTACTTACAGAATCAACGAATCTTGCTTTCATATAAAAACATAAGTTTCCACTCCTGTCTTAAGTGTTTATGTAGCCCTTTGCTTTAGAACAAAATAGGTGTCACATGTGAGACCTTTCACATGCGTAAATCATGAGGCGGAGAGGCTGAAGTGAGCCCAAAACCGACTACACAACAAATTCACTTTCCATCATGCATTTCTACACCAAGCACATGACCAGAGATGACTGAGTTCTATGATCACAGTCTTTATACGTGTTAATGAGAGAAAGGGACAGTCCACAGTTTGCGTGGGGAGTGCCTCCCTCCCCACCCGCCCATGAGTGGTGGAATGAGGTCAGAGCAGTTTCCAGCGGCTGCGCCGGGTCCTCAGGTGGCGGCAGAGCCAGACCCCTGAAGATTCTTCCCTGCTGCCAGTTTAATCTTCCTAAAAACTATTTCCCATCATGTTCCCTTTCTTCTTGGGCACCTGCAACTGGCTAATGCCAAAGGCATCAACCAGTGAGTCTTACCCAGAAGTAGGGAGCACACTCTTCAGGGACCAGAATTTGAAAAGCTGTTAGGGAAGGTATGTTTTCATTGAAAACAAAAAATAGTATGTTCTGTTGCTTTTATTTGTTGTAAGTTGTTTCATTTCGAAATTTCAAATGTGAGAGGAAAGCACAGCATTGTTGTTATATTGAAGTAGGACATGGATTAGAAATGGTTGAGGAGTACTGGCTTAAATAATGGACTTCCAAGGCTCCCAGGAGCGCCCCCCTCTTCTTCCCATCTAACGTCTTTCCACTGGACAGCAGGTGGAGGGTTGTTTCACCAGAGCGCACACGTGCCAGCTCCTTCCCATCTCAGGGGGTGTGCTCCCTCTGGTCTCTCTGCTTCCCCCTCTCCCTTGACGAAATTTTAACCATCTGAAACCCGAGCCAAGTTATGCTTCTCTTTTTATGAGCCCTTTTTGCTGATAATCAGCCTACCTGGGTACTGTATTTATTGAACCCATTGAGAACCTTACTTAATTAGCTTGACTTTCAATGTATGCTAATTTAATGTCTCCAACTATATCATTAAGAGTAAGGACTATTTCTCATCCCTCTGTCCCATATTCCTGAGCACAGAGCTAGACTTATTGCAAAAACCTATTTTGAGATTGAGAGAGGGTACAAAGAAGTGGTATTTTACTTAGATCTAGGTATTCAGATTATTTAAAGACAGTGTCACAGGGCCACCTGTCCATCAGAACTGAGCAAGATGCCCAGTGCTACCCAGCATTTAACACTTTAGTTGCTGAAGAAGAGAGGCAGTCTGAGAATAGTAGGTGTGGGGGAGGGGGCTGAGGCTGCCGGGGATGGGGAGAACCGGGAAGGGGAGCCCTAAGCTGGCAGCGCTGGGCTATGGGAAATGAAGCACTTCAGCATTTCATAAGGGGTGCTCCCACACTGTATGTACAGCTCACACACAGGAAACTTAACCCTGATCATCCGTGCAGGAGCCTCCCCCTTATCTGATCTTGGGGAGCCTGGCACATCTGGTCTTACCCGCTGGCCTCCAAAGCACGTGCAGGAGCAAATGGCACCAAGGTATTCTTTCTGCCACTGTTCTCCCACGTGGTACGTCTTCCCATCATCGTAACACGTCGCCTCATCTACAGGGACACACAAGTCAGCAGACTTAGGTACAGTACAAACTTGACCCCTCAATGAAAGTGGGTTCTGTTTCTCCTAAAATTGTATCATCATAGCCCAAATCCCACATGTTAATGGGAATTAACCATAAGAGACGCACTGCTGACTAGATCTCAGGGCAGCGTTTCCAAAGATTAGATCACATAGATTGGAAGAGGTTTGATGCAAAGATAGAGATCATATTTTAAAAGTTTAATCTACAGGCTCCGTAAAGCTTTGTTGTGACATTTCACTGCAGATTATGGTCAAAATACTCAGGTCGGAAAAATGCTCAAGTGCCCTGTAATAACGTTAAATCATGGCTCATTTTTGAAGCTGGTCTCTGCTCTCCCAAATCAAAAGATGAACAAACCCACGGTTCACTCCTCAAGAAGACCTGATGCCTCTAATCACCGCTGGGAATGGGAGTTACCGCTCCGTCATTAAAGTGGGAGTGCTTAATGCGGCGCTGAAAATGATCGGGGGCAACGTACGCGGGTCACACTTGAATTCTCCTTTTCCATTCCCGAGGCACGTGCAGCTCATCATCTGGCCGTTCTCTCCCTGACGATCCCATTTCTCGCCAATCTTGTAGTTCACGCCATTGTCATGGCACCATTCTGTGGGGTGCGAAAATCAGAGGCAAGGAGTTATTGGTGTGTTCTGACTCACAAGACAGTGAGCAGACTGGGACATGGCACAGGATTTCCAAAGGCAGGTATCTGGAAGGAGTGGCGAGGGAAGTTGAAGGTCATAATCCCTTAGACAAACCAATTTTTTGGTCAGATTTAAGAATACTATCTTTACCACTTAACATTTTCCAGGATATTTTAAGATCCAGTTTATTCCATTATAATCACTTCACAAGAATAGACAATGACCTTCATTTGAATTCTCACTATGAAGGTTTAAAATTAGGGAAGCTAAAGGAGAATTTGAGCAGATTTTTAGGAATAGATCACAAGTGAAAAGTCACTTTTGGATTTGCACAGGTCCTGGATACAAAGTAGTTCAATTAACTGAAAAAACACAAAAGATAGGCTGGTTTCTACATGCTACAACCTGTCTCGTTTAAATGGGAAAAGTAAAAGCAGAAAGTTGTGTATCAAAACAAAACCAAAACAAACAAAATGATAAATGAGTGGTTATTGTCCCTACAAATAAGACCGGTTCTAAGGAATATCTAAAAGTCATAGTTATATGTCTTTACTATACACAAAAGATGACTTTTTAATCTTTATACTAAAACAAAAGAAACTGCAGAAGTTTGTGTAACATATGATTTCTTCCATTTTATCAAGTCAGTCATTCCTTAAACTTTAAAAAAGTTATTCAACAGTTATGACATCTAAGCAAAGAATATGTAAGTGGAGCCAAAGAATCACATAATCAACTTAGAGCTCTCCTCCCTCTGTAATGAATATACAGACTTAAAATGGTTCAGTTTTAGATATTAAAAACCAACTAACTGGCCAAGTGTTAAAACTTTCAACTCCTAAACAGCATATGACACTTCTAATGCTGTCTTTCCATTTTCAGATGAAATATAAAAGCAAAAATTAGTTGTTTTTATATTTCAGTCTGAATTAAACCATTTCATGTATACAAGTTAAGTAAAAACACTTTGAAAATCTTTTTAAAAAATCTACAATGTCATTATTTCCCCAAATATAATTTATGGATATATCTGTAGGAGGCTTGTTATGGAGCATAGTTATATAAAATAAACATCTATAAAAATGAACCAATTTTCAATAATAATCACATCCCCTAAAAACAAAGCATAAGTGAAATATTTATAAGTTCTAATACTAAATCTCAAAGCATGTTAACTAATTCCTAGGATTATTTTAACTAAAAATAATTAAAAATATTAAAATCTCTTTATAACTTAAAAATCAAATATTTTTCAATTGTAGTTAATTCTTAATTATCTACAAGTGGGTTATCTGTACTCTCTCCATTACTTGGCAAGATTCAAATATATGTATGCATGTCTATGTAGGATATGAGTGTGTGTGAGGGATTTGAGTGTGTGTGAGTGTGTGAGTGAATGTATATACTGTGATATGTCTTCATTTGGTTTGTATTGAAAGAAAGTGTTGTGAGTATAAATGTTCATCTCTGAGCTCATTCAACAATAAAGATTAAAAGAGCTTTGGGTTTCTTTGTGTCTCTGATACCTTTCATTAGACCTGGCTCCAAAGAGTATGACCTTACTAATTTGTTTTAACAGTTGAAAAAAAAAAACCACATTACCATCACAAATTGCTGTTTAATTCACAGTCACACTGAAATACAACCTTTGAGAGGAAGCAACGGTCAACAAGTAAAATTTCCCATCACTTTTTCTTTCATGATGCAAAATGTTACTTTGAGTCAAGCAGTCTCCTCTCGTCTGCTTCATGTTTGGAAGAGCCTGTGTCTGCCAAACATGCTTCCTTGGCACATTGTGCAAATGCATGGAAATGCAAGAGATGGACAAAGCAAGCTACTCACTAGATGAATCGCATCTGAAATGACCACTGCCAAAGCCTAAGCACTGGCATGAGAGTTTAAAGCCAGATTCAGACAATCGCTCCCACTCCTCTCCGATGGCATAATGGGAAACGGTGTAGGGGTCGAAACACGAGTCATCTGTAGGTTGGCTTAGGCCTTGGTCAACTACGTGGAGAAAAGGAGGGAAAAAAAGACATTTTATTGTTATTTTTGAACCATAATAAGAAAACGGAATTATTGTATATTGTAATGACTTAATTTAAAACAAAAATCCCAGTAGTATTAAAAAGCATTCATCTCGTCTATCAATGCATCAGCTGCTCTAATAAACAATGCTTAGATACTGTCAGTGAACACTTGCCATGAGCATTTTAAATGGAGCCCGTCTTTCATTTTTTGTCCTCAGTTCTAAAAAAAGTTATCATTTCTGGTAAATCTAGTCTATAGAACGTGGAACAGATTGTGAGGCGGTTGAAGCTAGTTAAGAACTTCAGCGCAATGCAAAGGCTGGAAATTCCTCTGCAGCAGTATCTGAGTGACTCTAAGCGAGTTATTTAACATTTCTCTGCCTGATTTCCCTCATCTGTAATGTGGCGATAGTAATAAAAATATCTTCACCTGCTCAGGATCTCTTGAAGACTACATGAGATCATGAATTCAAAGCACTGGTCTATTGCCAACACTTAGAAAGTACGCACCAGATAAAGATTGATTATCAGAGGACATCTTTTGCTTTTAATACATAAGTCGTAGCATTTTTATATACCATTAGAATATGATTGCACTAATGGGATATTCACTTTTATTGCATTTTTTTGCATGGTGGGGCAAAAAGCCTAGATTTTGTACGTTACTGTCACAATGGTCAGACTGCTTTACTTTATCAGTAAAACCAACTGTTCCAAATAAGAGAAAACAATGGGATATCAATGACTTAAGAATAAGTAATAGAGCTTCTTCACGTTGCCTAAGATCTGGGCCTTATGTTTTGGTAAAGCTTATCTTAAAAGAATCTATGCAAACAAAGCATGCTCCAAATTATTCTCTAAAAATTAAGTAGACTAACTTCTGTGACTTTGAATCCCACCCTGCATATTTCTTTTCACAGTGCGAAAATCAAAAGCTCAAAAGCAATAGATATTTGAAGTGTCTAATATTTTAAAAGGCATCACTCTGGAAGAAAATAGAGTTTTGGAGAAACAAAGGTGTCTGAAGTGTTTCAAAGCCGGGAGAACCTGGCTAGAATGCAGAATATTGCTGCTGGGAATAAGGCCTCAGAAAGAAAAATGGAAGGAACTTAAACTGCTGCTGGGGGTTTCACTTGCCCTCCTAAAAATAGCCAGGGGTTGAAATTCCACCTGGCTAAACTTTTGGAGATGGAATCTTCTTTCAAAATGATGTGGAAAAAATGCAAAGACCTTTGTGCTCCTGAAAATTCCTTTCACGTGGCATTCTACTAGCAAAACCACACAAAGAAAAAGGTGTGCATTAGCATAGGTATATAATACGTAAGCACAAAATGATCCCCCCTGCAAAAAACCAAAACAACAACAACAACAAAAACAAAACAAAACAAAAACAGCTTAATTCACAGGCATTTATACATGTAAAAGGGCACAGTCATCTACCGAATGAGGAAGGAGGCTGAGGTTAAGTAACTGGCCCTAGGAATAAAAGCCTGTCACTTGACAGAGACAGAATTTAGCACTCCCTGCTGATGTGGAATAGAGAACCCTCTGGCGGGAGGATTCGAGATTCATGGTTTTAATTATTCCCTATCGTGTGTTCCTTGGTAAATCTTCAGTTGCCGCAGTTTGAAAAGCCAGGTGATACACTACTGGTTTAAAAGGACTTCCCAGGTGCTACAAAGAAGAATCAATGACCATTTAACTTCTGTTGCTGTTCTGGACGTCTATAATCATGAAATAATGTTGGGATAAGGGAGCTCTTTGGACAGACATGGGCTCTGCTGGTAGCATTTTACATCAGGAACAAAACCCAGCAGGCACTAATGTCTGCAGGTAAGGAATATCCTTTACAGGTAATCACTTTCAGGACTTAAAAATTAGGAGGACAGCAACATGGTAAGATGAAGTGGGTCTGGGAAAAGAGATCAAGAGACTCGTGTCCTTCATCAAGTCAGATATCCACTAGCAGGGACTTAGCGTGTTGAATTAAATAATATTTGAAGTCTCTTCCAGGTCTATCATCATATCACTGTTTGAGACTCTATTTCTGTATGTGTTTTACAAAAATACCAGGATTCTTTGAGGGGAAACTAACTGAATTTAAAGTTGCTCATTTACTTCATGGAATTACTTCCCAAAGTCAAAAGACAACAGCAAGAAAGGAAAAGTCAACTGAAGAAGCCTCTCTGGTGTAGTCCAGGGCCCATGCCTGAGTAATGCAGACCTTCACATACCAGAATTGCCCACGGTCACCACCTCCTCCCGAATCTTGTGCCTCTTCTGGTCTTTCAGTGCCTCCACTATGATGTTGTAGGTGGCCCCTCTGGTAAGGCCCGTCAGGGTGGCACTAGCAGAAGTTCCAGGAACTCGGAACTACAATTATTGGCACATCCAAAGTGGAGGAGAAAGCATTATAGTGAGAAAGCGACATGACTTACCCTATTCTCTTATCAATAACTCTTACTGTGTAAGCAATGCAAAGGGAGACAAAGATAGAGGGTGTAAAGGTCCCAACCGACCAGCCAAGGAGAGAAATAGAAGTTGGGTGATGGGCCATCATTTCTACTGGCCAGATTTTCCTGCCAAAAATCTACCCTATGTGCTCCACAGACACAAGGAACCCTCGCTAATTCTAGAGACAGCCTCCTCTTCATCCTGCTGTAGTGTCAGGTCTGGGCAAGCCCCCTGAAACCCCTGGCCATGCCTCCTTCACATAAAACGTGGACGCTGCGCTATGTGGGAGATATATTCATCCCACACAAGGGTCAAGTGGCACCTGACTCCAACACAGGGTCCTTAAAATACGTGGCAAATCCTCAAATTCATGTTTCTAAGCTCATAAATCTTCCACAGTGGAGTCAGTTTTAAAAAATGCTGCCACTTTCTAAAAATAAGAAAACAGTAAAAAATGGAAATCAACAAGACAAATTAAAGAACAGGAAGCTTTAGAGAATCAACCACTGGTAATAGCTGATAGACACAGCTTCGGCCAAGTTCTTTCTCCTCAGACACATTGTAGGAAATGGGATTCTTCAAGGACAAACCATCACAATGGCATTTTAGCCCTTCTCGAACAAATGGAAATTCAGGCAGAATCTCTCTCTCTCTCTCTTTTCTAAGGTCATTTCTTTGTCTATGTTACTAAGGAGCCTCAAATGATTGAGAATAATAGAAATGATTCTATTCTCTCTACTAAACAAAAGCTAATGACACTCTTTGGTACATCCCCTAGAGTAGAGCCACATTGAGATTAAAAAAAAAAAAATCAGGATTTAAGCATGCCACTTTTCTGAGAGGTCCTAGAAGTATGGCCACTTGACATCAGAGCTCTGATCCCTTCAGTAACCTGGCTTACTATTTTCCCAGGCTGTCCAGAAGTAAAGAGAAAAATTAATTACCTGTAAGGGTTCTTCATCAACGCCAATGGGATGACATGAAATGATATACTCAGAGCTTTCCTGGAATGGGGTCCATGAGATGGTTGTCTGCGAGAGAGCTTCTTGTCCTGTAGAAGCATTTGGATTGAGTCCCAGAACGTGAGGGTAGAGGTGATGGTCTACGTCTCCCCTGGGGACATGACCAATTTGGATCTCCTCATTTACATTCGGCGGATACGGTCTTGGCCTATGCCTTACGGGGGTGGCCGTTGTGGGCGGTGTGGTTCGCCTAAAACCATGCTCCTCAAAGATCATTTGTTGCCCAAGACTAGGCTGCTGACCGGAAGTGCCAGGAAGCTGAATACCGTTGCCAGTGTCATACCCAGGGTTGGTGATGAAAGGGGTCTTTTGAACTGTAGAGGGAACATCCAAGATCTCTGGTCCGTGAAGATTGGGGTGTGGAAGGGTTACCAGTTGGGGAAGCTCATCTAGCCAAGAGAGGTTAGAGCCAAAAAAGCAGAGCGCATTAAGCTCCCAGAAGTAGCAGCAGCAAGTCATTATCAATTCAGGCAACAACAACTACTTGACAATCCGATCAAAGCCCCCGGAAAATTAGCAGTACTTAGATCCCAAAACACTTTTTTCCAGAAAGAAATCTTTATGGTTTTTCTCAAAGGTTTCTTTACAGTTGAGAATGAAAAAAGTGTTCGTATGAATTTATCATACACACAAAGCTTTGAAATGCCGAGCCCCATAGACGCTGCCTTTGCTCAAATTAAGCCTAATGGAACTGAAAGGTGAAGCCTTTTTTCTCCTTTTCACTTGAGAATCCTGTTATAAGGACTGGAATCCAGAATAATTATATCAGCATCTGAAGTACGAGAATTCCAGAGGTTTGGCACAGTAATTTTCAGTTTGAAATGCTAAAATAAAAGTAGATTAAAATACATACATAAAGTTTATTATAAAAAATTCTACCTGCACAAATAAAGCATTTTCTTCAAATTAAAGTGAAATTGGATTAAAAAAAAAGTAAGACATTATTTAGTTTCAGAAACCAAGTAATAAATAAAGGCAAATGGGAAAGATTTTTCTCTCCCCTTGCTTTTTTCTTTTTTTTTTTAAACATATTTAACTTCACCAGAATGTATAAAAGAATAGCAATGATCACAACTCAGTTTTACACTCTAATACCTGGTTTGAATTTTTTTAAAAGTGAATAAAAGGCTTTTGTATTGACTGGCTAAGAAAAAAACAACAACAAAAAAAAACCAAACTGAACTCTGCAGATTATGTCAGGTTGTTCCTGCTGTCACGAAGCACAATGTACATGCTATGCTGTCAGAGGGAAAAAAGGTCTATGAGAAATGCAGCGGAACCTGGAGAACCTTTTCACTGCAAAATGAATCATTTGTAATGAGTTTTGTAGTGACGGTCTCCGTTACCCGGAAGGTGCTCTTTACCTGTCTTTTTCCTCCCAATCAGAGGCTCACTCTTCTGATTGTTCTTCAGGGCAATGACTTGGATAGTGTACTCAGTTCCTGGTTCCAGACCTGATGGAAGGACAGATGATCACATTACGTTGTGGGCTCGGTGGTCAAATGGAAGTTGATCCCACCAGGATATTCTCCTGGGGAGCAAGCATCCTCTCTCCAGCTGGTCCTTGGACTCTTGAAAGGTATGAAATTGACTTCCATGAATACCCAAATACTCTGCATGCAATGGCCACTTAGCAAATTATCTTCCTAACAAATCTGACACCTGAATAAGCACTTTTACTCTAACTTTCCCTGGATATTCTTCTAACTTCTTATCCATCCTTTTGAATTCAGGAAAATCTATCAGCATTGTACACGGCCCTCAGAATACACATTTGGAGAGATCAATGCATATACCGTAGACACAAATCTACTTAAGCTTAGCAGTCCAGTGGCCCTCAGTGGCTGGATCAGTGAAAGGTCAGACAATACAGAAGTGCTCTGCAGGAGAGAGTGCCCACTGTGTGTGCGGTCCCTGCAGGCAGAATCCACTTCACTGCCTCCCATGTCTGACTCTATTTCCCTGTCCGCAAACTTTCTAAAAAAGCAGCGTCTCCTCCTGGGACCTGTGTGTTCTATAAGATTTTTCTTTTTGTGTGTGTGTGTTGGGGATAATTGGGTTTTATTTAATTAATTAATTTATTTAATGAAGGTACCGGGGGTTGAACCCAGGACCTTGTACATGCTAAGCAAGCGCTCTACCACTGAGCTATGTCCTCCCCCCAAGATTTTTAAGTCCAGATGATACCCTATTCACAGTATACAATTTTAATCCCTTGGACAAAAATGATCCCAGAGGCCTCTGATCTTTTATTCCCCACTCCAAGCAGCACTCTCTCCAACATGGGTAGTTGGGAATCACTTTGCCTCCAGACCTACTCTGTGAAATGGGACAGTGAGGGCAATGGCAGAGGGCACTCGGGCAAATCCTGCCGGCTTCTCATTCCTTTAGGTTGCAGAGTAAGATGACAGTATCAAAGTCTGCCAGTTAGCTTTGAAAAACATCTTTTTCTAGGACCACACGGAGCGGTGTCTGGCAAACGTAGAGCAAATAAAAAGACTCTAGTGATAATGACAGTATTGAAATTATTGAATTTTCATGAATTCATGACTTCTGAGATGTATTGAGCTCCTACTGAGAGAACGGGGCTTCTCGTTCTCATGGTTCAGCGTCAAACACGCAGTTGGGGACTGCCGAGCACTTTGTGTGCCCTGGGGAGTCAGGAGGAAAGTGGCAGCATGGAAGCAGCAATACCAGTAATAGTAGCTTCTGTGACACCAGGGCGCGGCCGAGGGACCACTTCTCTGGGTGGGGACCCAGGCTTCTCAAACTTGATGATGTAACCAGTAATCCTGGCTCGGGGTGGCTGCCATGATACCAGCAAGGAGTTGGGTGTGGTGGCCAGGAAACGCAGGTTGGATGGTGCATCGATGGCTAAAAGAAAACAAAATTCAGTCTCCAAGAAAATGAATGACCAGGAAAACTATTCCCACACTCTTTCCCCAGCCCTTAAAGACAGATTGGAGTAAATCTGAGAGTTCTGTAAACTGTGAAAATGGTTCACTATGATCTGTAATATAGAAGTATCAGCCTCGTTTTTGTTTCTGAAATTCACATGACTGATTACCTACACCTAAGCCAGTGGCATTTCTTCAGGAGAAAGTGTAGTTACCAGTGGAGGCGTCAATGACCACAGGGGAGCTCCGTGCATTGTCGTTCAGGGTGTACAAGTGGATCTTGTAGTCAGTGCCGGGTTGCAAACCTGGGATTTGTGAAGAGAAGATTTTTATCTGACCTTCATTTACTAGGCAAATCTTCAAACTCATCTGCAATTGTCATGCTTTCTCCTACTTATATATTTATGTTTATGTAGCCCTTGGAAGCAGTTCACGTTGGAAGAATAAAGTATGGTATGGTTGTTCACTGTTAATGAGAAACCTGTCTCCAAGGAAAATCACTCCTGCATCCAAAGACACTGGCTAAAACAAATTTTAAAATACAAAAACGGTGTGTTGGAAGTGGCCATCTTGGTGATGGGTGAGCACTTGTTGAGTGTGTTTCATCCAATGGTCACTGGAATCAGAATTTTAAATCTCCGAAAGACCTAAACTGACCCAGATACGGAACATTCTCTGACAAAAACAATGATCTCTATGAGGTAGTGTTATTTGCTTTTTTATTAATTTAATTTTACTTTATAATCTATGTTAATGTTAAGAAATCTATACTATCATTGAGTTTCTTTTGGTTTTTAAGCATTAATGTACAATTTTTTTTTAATAAGAAAGAGTCCATGGATGCAATATCAAATCTGTTTGTTTTTTTTAAGGGGGGAGGTAATTAGGTTTATTTATTTATTTAATTTATTTATCTTTAATGGAGGTCCTGGGGATTGAACCCAGGATCTCATGCATGCTAAGAATACATTCAACCATTGAGCTATACCTTCCCCCGGCAAAGATCAAATCTGATGAATGGGACTTATGCCATTTCTCTGGCAAACATTAGATGAAATCAGATATTCACAAGACAAAAGTTTTTGATCATGGTATGAAGATAAGTTTTAAAAAATAGAGCTGGGTTATCATAAAGCACTGAAGATACATTTAATCAGTGTAAGTGGTAGAAAAACAAATAAGCTGATGTGTGTTTTGAATAGCAGTTAACACATGGGGTCAGTACAGAGAGTTCCCCGACCTGTGATGGTGTAGCTTCTGACGTCTGGCTTGATGGTTCTCTGAACTGGAGTCTGGCCATCTGCTGGGATGGCATCAACCTGGAAGCCAGTGATCGTTTCAGTCTTGGTTCTCCAGCTAATGGTGATGGTGGTCTCAGTAGCATCCGTCACACGGGCCCTTCTTGGAGGGCTGACATCTGCATGGGATGATAGCCAGGGGTTAGTGCCTGGCTGGCTTATGTAGGCAAGGTTTTGATATTTTAAAATGTTTCTTTATTATATACAAAATACATCAGTTTCTACACATGACTAACAATGTGTAGATTTTCTCCTATGGCATCTAAAGAGAAAAGCTGACAGTAATTAGGAAAAACGAAAATATTCACCTCTTGTATCTTTTTTTTTTACAGAACTGAAAAGGTTTCTAGATATGGCCATTGGTTCCTAAGGCTGTATTCAGATATCTACAAATATCTCAATAAATGTTAAAATTATTAAGTTATTATAATGTAAAAAATGTGTAGTAGGAATAACAATGATATGGCAGCCAGCAATAATATATACATATTTGCTAGTATTTTCTCATTTTTATAGGGCTTCACATTGTTTAACAGGTGTAACACCATCCCTATTTTGTAGATGAGGAAACTTTGACACTTTTTGTGATTTCTGAAAGAGAATAACTGTGGATTATTGCTATGGCAGAAAACTAGAATCTGGGCCCAATTTTGTCCAAATCTTACTATACTGTTAAAATACAGCAGAAGCCAGCATGTCCTCTCCAAACTTATCTCTATGAAAACAAATTCTAATAAGTAGAACATGAACTAGGTAGTCCTAATTCATTGCACCAACATTACAACATTATGAAGTAATTCCATTTACTGGCCAGCAGAACATCTTCTGGAGAGGCATAAAAGGTGACTGTAGTAACTCAAAAAGATGGGCGAACAAATCAATTTCCAAACTAGAAATCACTCCACTGTTAACTTAGTGATCTAGAAAGGCATTTGCCATTTAATTTTTGTTGATATGGGATGTTTGTCAATACCACAAAGTTTGGTTACTCACTCTCCAGAGTCGTGACGACTCCCTGAGCTGGTCTGCTCGTCAGAGTATCCTTAAGAGCATAGACACTCACTTCATATTTGGTGGCCACCTAGAGAAAAGGACGTGGTAAGCTTTAGCATTGTGATCTTCTGAAGCCCAGGGATTTTCACTCCAGCATTAGAAAAATGCAATGGTTAGAAAAGAAAAAATAAACTAGCAAAATCCGTAGCACTGTAAGTTTCTGGATTGATTTCATTTCTACACTGCAGATGATCAACAACATGTTTGAATCACATAAATTTAAAAATATGTTTAGGAGTTAACCCCAAGGAAGCCATAACTCACATACTTACACTAAGCTAATACAAAAGGAAGAAAATGGGTATTAGTCTGTTTTTCTCCTTTATAATCTGACAGGTACAAATCATGAGTTTTTCTGATCACAGAGAGGCGAAGAGAATGCTCTAGCCTATCTCTGAACCCTCTTTCTGAAGTTTCTCCTGGAATTGGCCTTATGTTAAGAAGTACACCAATCTCCTAGGTTCCTGGCTAGTTTTCTGCATGCACATATAGAAGGAGTAAAAATGATTTAAGGAAGGTAGGATCAAGGTGGTTTGGTGAAAACTGGAAGATATTCCTTGTAAAGGTAATATATTCATAGGCTGAATGATTTATGCATTCAGTCTATGGATATACCTATTGCTCCCCACCCCACCACATACATGCAGCCTTTTGAAATAGAATAGATTTAAAGATCTATGCAATATCCAAAGCTACGTGTAAAATGCGGTCCCAGATAGTCATCTGGAAAAGCTCAGGTCAACACAAGTAATTTTACTTGATACAAAATTATAATAAAATGAATTTGATGGCAGAGGCAAAGAACACAGTTAAATTTATTTTGTGTTATATTTCTACCACCTTAAACTGTGTAAGAGATGACGTACATTTTTTATTTCAATGAAAAAAGGCCACTTCTCACCATGAGTCCTGATACAACCACAGATGAGCTATCGGGAGCAAGGTTGATTTCTTTCATGGGTCCAGTCTTCTCCTTGGGGGTCACCCGCACTCGATATCCAGTGAGCTGAACATTGGGTGCCGTCCACTGGGCAGTCAGGCTTGTTGGTGTAACCTGAGTGAACTTCAGGTTGGTTGGCGCAGGAATGGCTGTCGGGATGGTCATTGGTTAGAGGTTATCTTATAGTAAAGGGGGAAAAGGGAAAAATAAAGTGAATTCCAAGAAGTAGATAGTGCTTGTTTGCTTAGGTGAGTACTCTGATCAAACAAAGATTCTGTGCAAAAAAGTACAAAGGGGGATGCAAAATGAAGAAAATGTTTGCTGAAGAAAAAATGTGTTTTTAATCCACCAATATTCAGAATCACTTGGAAACATGGGTTAATGCCAAAACCCTAAGAGATTTTAGGTTTTAGAAGTTGTTTTTTGCTTTCCCTTAAAAAAAAAAAGTCAAAAATTGGCTTATCGGCCATGGAAAGATGAGAAAACGTCCTTTTCTTATATAAGTTATCTTTGTATGAAAAACCATTTCACAGAGTATTCTATCCCTCCAAAGATAGAATTACGTTTTTATTCTCTTATTTGGACCCCACGACAGAGACTGCTGCTAAACTTGAAGTATTCTCTGTGGTGCAGCGTAAGAAGAAAATTGGCTCACAACAAAGCAGAAAAGAGAAGCAAAGAGCAATAAGACAGATTGTCACCTCCAGGGTTTATGCTGTCCTGAGGACACGTCTTTAGCATTCCACTCTGCTTCAGAAATAAAGCACAAGAGGATAAAGTATTGTGGAAAGCATTTGCCCTATCAGCTGTTTCCTATGTGTCTGATTCTCAATCCGTTAAGCAAATTATACCCCCAGCACACAATCTCTAACCAGAGAAGGAAAGTCTTACCCACGTGTTCTCAGAATCATGCTGCTATGAAATGGCCCACTTTGGGTTCCTTTTTTAGCGAAAACTCTAGGATGCCAAACTTCTTTCCTTTATACACGGTGAGTGTAACCACAGGAAATCATGGCTTAGGAAATAATCCACAATTTCAGTATTATCTTCCAATATCTTGCTTTATAGCCTGGTTTCTAAGCCAGGCTACTCCAAAATTTCCTTTTATTAGACTTCATCTAAATGCCACCTACACTTTAATGCTTATTACTATTCCTCTTTAAAGAGGGTCTTTCCTAATAGAGAGGCTGCTTTTTTTTTGGTCCCCCCTTATACGGGAATCAATAGCCCGATAAAGTATGATTCATTCAGCAGGGCATAAAGCCGCTGCGCCCATGAGCACCCAGTGGTGCAATTAACGATATACCTGTGGACTGGGTTCCAATCAGGGGCTGGCTCTCCATATCATCGTGCAAGGCAACCACACTGACTGTGTACTCAGAACCCGGCCTGAGGCCTTGCAGCTCTGCAGTCTCTTCTTCACCATCAGGTGCAGGGAATAGCTCATGGATTCCATCCTCAGGGCTTGAGTAGGTCACCCTGTACCTGGAAACTTGCCCCTGTGGGCTTTCCCAAGCAATTTTGATGGAATCGACATCCACATCAGTGAATGCCAGTCCTTTAGGGCGATCAATGTCTGTTAGGCAAATTAACGGTAAGAGGTTATGTGAAAAGCAAGTTGTGAAATAAGCATTTTTATAACATGCAAAGCAGTTCTCTAGACACCATTTTGTCTTTGATGAATTAAATTCCAATTAACTCACCATTAAATGAAAAATTACTGGACACCTGCTTACTTTTTTTTTCTTTTTGGTTTAGAAAATATTTAACGTCATATCACTTATTAAAACATAGGTGTGCGTGAGATGCAGACACCCTGCAAAACGTCCCCACAGTGAGGATTTATTTATATTTTAAGATATTCTACCAAGATTTGTTTTTGCAATGTGATGTTAGTCTCATAGACCTGGATTTTCTATACCTTGGAAGTGGTAAAGTTGATTTTCAACATCAGATTCAGATTGTTAGAATCTTCCTCTAACTGCACCCTCCCCCTTCCACCCTTGTGTTAAATATTTACATTAAACGCTGGTCCAGCCACAGTCTGGTCCAGCCACAAAGTCTCCAAACATAACAGCTTCACAAAGCATACTTTAATCAACTTTACCATCCAGTTTTAGAAAAGAAGGTGCTAGCAAAACATTTTGTAGATTTGCTACAGGCAAATAAGATTTTGCTGAGGCCATTTGAGCAAAAGAAATTCAAAGCACAGCAACTAACTTTGGTAGTTCCACAACTTCTTTCCCTATGTGTTCATCGCTTGGCACTGAGAAGGAAAGATGTTTTAAAGGACTCAGCTCGAGATACAAACTAGGTATCCAGACGCCTAAGAACAAAATTTGACTTTGAAAGTGGAAAACAGGCACTGGTTACGTACTGGTCACCGCTGTCTGAACCAGAGGCTGGCTCTCTCCGTTTCGATTCTGAGCGTAGACACTAACCACGTACTCCACTGTGGGCTGCAAGCCTTCGATCGTCATTTCTGTTTGATCTGCAAAGAGAGTGAAAAACAAATGCAGCATCTATGTCATTCACTAGGAGATCAACCCAGTGGCTTTTAGAGTTGGGTAGTAAATGTGTGGTGGCCTAGAATTTTCATTTGCAGAATTGTCATGAAAATATGGAGGAGTCCCACATGGATTTTCTCTTGGACAAATGTGTTCATTGCTAATACAAATGACCATATTGGAGGGAAGTCCTGCTAATGAAAAAGCTCTAAAATTAACTGTGATGCCACTAACAACGAATGATGCTGTATTTGTAAAATGAAAATTAACTGGACTTTAAGATACTGCCTTAGGGTCCTAATTTCACAATTATTTTATACGAAAGCAAAAACAAGGCGCTAAAAGGATCTTAAAAAGTCAGGCCCATCTCTCTCTTCTCGGTGTGCATGATAAACAAAACCACAAAGATGGATCTAAAAATTTAAGATGTTCACACCATCAAACAAAACTATGCATGTAAAAACAGAAATGAACTCATTAGAAAAATTCTGCTGCGGAGGGAGTTGGTAATAACCGTAAGCCCAAAATTCACAAATGAGGAAACTCTGACACATGATATGAAACTATAGTACTCAGAGCCATTTATTTTTAAAAAGCGTATATTTATTTATTATGGTCTTACTCTGTGTATCCTGATGTATGTGAGATGCTGGCTATTCTTACCTGGACCTGCAGTTTTAGTTTTCGATGGTCCTGGGCCATTTTTAGGAGTAGTGGTCACTCGGTAACCAGTAACAGGGGAACTCGAAGGCAGCCACCTGACACTAATGCTGTTGTCCTGAACATCAGTCACTTGCATCTGGGATGGTTTGTCAATTTCTACAAATAAAAAACAAGAGAAACTAATGAAACCCCACTCTATGGGAACAAGACTGGACAAGTCTTTGTCTCTAGTTCTGGTTCAGTGGAATAATCTCTTACTCCTGTCAATGACTCCCAGGGGTTTCTCTTGCAGAAACACAGAGACAGCTTTTGGCAGGTAGTATGTGCATCTTGATACCATTACCTATTTCCAAGGCAGCTGCTTCCTTTACAAAGAAACTACATTTCAAGTAGATGTTTGTCTTCTTACCTTAACAGCTCATTCTTTCATTCATTCATTCACAAATATTTACTGAACATCTTTTATACTTGTTCTTATATATGCCATAGAACACATCCGTTAACAGAACAGACAAAAATCCCTGCCCTTGGTGTGCTTCCTTGTGTTTCTGGCTCAAAACTCTGTTAGCTGTAGCTGCTGCCTTGTCTTATTAAAAAAGAAAATCAGTTCCACAAGGAGGAAAACACTTTGGGAGATCATTGTGAAAACTCTGTGAGTACATAAGCCTGAGTTGTCCCAGAGGAAGGGTCAGTACCTGTTCGGTAATCAATGGAAACGGGCTTGCTGCTTGCAGGGCTGTCCCCACGGCCAGTGACAGCATAAACAGTGATGGTGTAGTCGACTCCGGGTTTAAGGCCACTGATGGTAGCTGTAGACTTGCTTCCTGGCACAGTGAACTCCTGGACAGGACTATTTCCTCCTGTTTGAAAAGGGGTTAATTCAAAGTGTGAGGGGCTGAGAGGCACCTGGGGACTGCTGAGTAACTGAATTAATGTATTGAGAGCAGCAAGTCACACCTTTGCTTATGCCCTTTAAAAGAGGTGCTATTAATACAGCCTGAACAGAAAGTTATATTTATTTATGCCTGTCGTAAGCCTTGATGAGTGTGTAGAAATTGGGAGAAAATTGCAGCTAATGCTATTTTAACATTTCGGCTTTAACGTTGGCAGGTTAACATTAGAAGGGGAGAGGAGGTAAGACCTCAACCCAGGATTGCATATATTGTGTTCCTTTTTCAAATCTAGTGGAATGTATTTATAGTAAACAAAAGTTTGAAAACACAGGAAAGTAAAAGGAAGAATGGGTGGGTAATAGCTCAGTGGTAGAGCACATGCTTATTAGCATGCATGAGGTCCTGGGTTCAAACCCCAGTACCCCCATTAAAAAAAAAAAAAAGAGGAAGATAAATACAAATTACTTATCATTTTACCATTGATAATATGTTTGTGACTTTACAAGCTCTGCTTTTCCCCTCTAGTATTATACAAATAACTTTTTATCTGAATTTTTGACACCAGTGAGATCATACATATTTCCCACGTAGTCTTAGGAAAGACAAGGCTCCACTAAATGGACTTGTCAGTTTCTTTAATGATGTATCTATTGCTGGGCTTTCAGGGTACCCACAACTGAGTACCTGATCAGAGTGGAAGCAGCATTTCGCCAACGCACCTGTTTCTCCATAGGTGATCCTGTAGTACCTCACTGTGACAGCAGGAGCATCCCAGCTGATCAACAGGCTAGTGGGAGTTGCAGCAATGACTTCCAGGTCCCTCGGAACATCAGAAACTAGAAAAACATGGGAAAGTTTTTACATGCGTAACTTTCAAAGATGACCAGATTCACCTTTTGTTCATTTTTCAGATCATTGCCTTTATGATTCTTCCATGTTATCATGTAAATACTATACAAAATTGGCCAAATTAAAATTTATGAATAATGCAAGGTAAGGGGACAATTAAAATCGTGGTAAGATGATTATTTCAAGTTTATTGAAGAGTTTTTTCCCGTCAACTTCTTATTTTGAAAATTTTTAAAACAACATAAAATTCATAAAGTAATGTAGTAAACACCCATTTCTTTCCCTTAGGTACTTGCTAGTTGGTGACATCTGCCACATTTCCCTGTCCCTCTTTTTGTTAATTCATTTAAGACTAGAGTACAGATATCAGGATGACACTTCTCCCCTAATTACTTGAGCATCTATCTCTTAAGAACAATGGCACTATTATATTAAAATAATTTTGTTTTTAAGGGAAATTTGAAACAGTGTTTTCTACATTTTGAATAAAACTTTAGTTTTTAGAAATGCATAAATACTTAAATTAGGTGAGAAATTTCTTGGGATAAAGAAATCATCTTCTTTAATATATTCTCATAACCATGACCTAATTCTTTTAAGATGATGACTCTGACAACCCAAAGCTATGTCACAGAAGCTATTGCCTGCATAGGAAAGTCCTCTGAGTTTCTTTGCAGATCAGAAAACAAGTTACCTGTTGATTGTTGGCCTACCAAGGGAGGACTTTCCTCTCTGCCGTTAACAGCGATGATGCTGACCACGTATTCTGTGCCCGGGTTGAGGTTGGTGAGGGTGATGGAATTCCGAGAGGGGGGAACTCGATCTTCTCGAGGTCTTCCAGGCATGTGCTCGGGATGATGGCGAATCTTGAAGCCAGTAATGGGGGCTCGAGGAATCATCCAATGGACAGTGAAAGAGTTGGCAGTGATATCAGAAAAGTCCATGCCAGTTGGGGAATCGAGACCTGTTTTTCCCACCCAGGGGAGAAAGAGAGAAAGGGGGAAAAAAAAGACAGCACCAATTTAGGAAGTGAGGAAGACTGGGAGGGAAAGTAACATAAAACCAATGTCTCCATCTTTTCCCACTAACACAATGAATTGCCATGAACCCCAGGTTATGACTCACTGATTCGAAGCCACACATGAATTTCGAAATCATAAACTGAGTCCGTTCAAAATGGCCAACTCAAGTATTTTTTTCTTTTTTCTTTTGCTAAGTAATCCAAGTGATCTATGCATCACATTTGAAGACAGATGTTTGAGATACTTTGGGAATTGATATTTTCAAATGCGTCAGTGTTCAAGTACTCGTTTCTACCCTGTAAGTGTATCTCTCAAAGTAAGGCAAGATCTGCCTTCTCTCAAGTTAAGTCTTTGGTTCTCAAAAGAAGCTTTCTACCCTCAAGAAGGAGTTGCTGTGTCAACAGGGGGTAAGGATGCCAAACAAAAAACTTTCTAAAACTAAAATAAGACATCACCCTGGACAAATTACAGTGTGGGTAATTCCTCATGAATTGAGAATTCAGTGCACTGAAGAAAAATTAACAAGAATTTAAAGTTTATCTCAAATTCAAATCACTTAACCTCTCTGGGACTTCCAGCAAATTTTTATTTTAGTTATAACATTCACATATTCTATTCAATAATATATTTAAATCAAACTGAGTTACCACAACTTCTTTTTGGAAGCAAGTGGACTATAAGAAATAAATAAATGGCTATATTAAATTATACTTTCTTGAAAGGGAAAAATTAATAGAAACACTCATGTTTAAGAAGGGATATAATATTATGAGAGTCTATTCTACCTCCTTTTAATGACTCTTTCACCAAGTGGAAAATAGAGAGAAACTCGTTGGCTAAGTAAAGGAGGGAAAATATGCAGATGACAGGGACAGTGTTGGGTTGGCCACAGGACAGAGCTGCCTAATGAGAAGGATTGTTCCCATCTCTAATTAATAGAGATTATGAGATATTATTCTTGGGGTTTTTTTTTTAAGATAGACAACAAAGTTTCTGGACTATTTTTAGTCCTCCTGGAAGCAGAGAGTATAATCTTAGTGACTGGAAGCCAGCATCATAGTTGAATAAGGTGTCTTAATTTTTAAGACCAGTGATCAAAAGTAGCAACAAGGCAACAAGCATCACCACTCCCACAAAGACGGGGATGTGTTTTTAGAAGTAGCACTGCATTTTGCTCTTTAAAATTGGTAGGTGAAAGCTACCTGATAAGCATATGGCCCACATGACTTACCCGTTTTCTGTCTCCCTCTAAGAGGAATGCTCTCGTGTTGCTCGTAAACACTGGAGACACTGACTAAATATTCTGTGCCGGGCAGGAGATCTGAAGAGGCAAGTGAGAATTATTTTCAAAATGTGCTTGAAAGAATGAAAAGCCAAAATACCCTTGGGACTATTTCAACTGATAAAATATCCAAGAGTCCAGTCCTATAGCCTATTGACACCCAAGCGAACATTGCTACCTGGAGAGGGGTTGTAAGTAGGTGATGAGGAAGGGTCGCCTTGCCCTGTAGCATCTCTAAGCCCCGCTCTCAATTCCACCTCTGAGAGCGTGACTCAGCCGCATCTGACATAAAACGGAGTGGCTGCAGCACAGTAATATCTCTATCATCCACTTAACTGTTGAGGGCATGTGGTAATGACTGTGGCATTGTGGCTTATCATTTACTCCTCACAATAACCCTAGGAGGTAGTTTGCTACTTGTTAAAGCAGCTTTATTGCCATATAACAAACTGCCAATATTTAAAGTGTATAGTTTAATAGGTTTTAACAAACGTATACACTTGTAAAACCATCGCTGCATTCAAGATCATGAACATACTCATTACCTCCAAAAGTCTGGTTTAAAATTATCCCCACTTTGGAAGTGGGAACACTGAGGCCCAGAAAAGTTATCTTCTTTGGTAGACTTGCCCAAGATCACACAGCAGTTGACCTGAGCCAAGACCAGTGGGTCTTAACAACTAGTTTAGTTTGTAGTTTATAGTTCTGCTGTAGCTGTTTCAGTTTGTAGTTTGTAGTTCTGCTTTCTTTACTGGAAAAGAGTCATAGTCATCGGGAGTGATTCGTTCTGCCCCATTAAAGTAAGAACAGAATACTCAAAAGAATGGAATACACATTCCTGGGTATCCTCTTCTCTCACTCTGAGGTACCAAAAAAGGTACAGGATAAGGTTTCTAACCTTCAAACTCCTACTCATGAGACCCCGTTTCCCTCTACGCCATCTCCCCTTCTTTAGGGGCTCCTGCAAGTTTTGGAAAAGCACCAGACTAGGAGGTGGGACTCCACTCTCCTTCCTGCTTGGCCGGGGGCAATCTATTTAGTCATTGGTGACCTCAGCTGCTTTATCTGTAACATAGGGTAAAAATGGCTTCTCTCAGGGAAGTAAAACCTTGAGATCCAGAGTAGGATCTGGAATAAGATCTTATGAACAACATGAGACAGGTCTGTGACTAAGGTGGGGCAGATAGTGATCCTAAAGCAGGACCTTCTGTGTTGGGTAACGCTGTGACGACTGATTCCAGAATGCTCCAGAACAGAAACAACAACCCGACTGATATGCAGACCTAAGGATTTCTCGCCCTCAGCCACAAAATGAGGATCCAAGACTACGGTCATGCTGAATTGCCTTTGTTTGTATTTCATCCTCTAAAACGTGTTTGAAAGATGGAGGCTGTTTTCAGACTGTCATTTGATAGTGTACCTAAATGTGAGCTGTTTTCCCCTAACTGAGAAACTCTTGCTATTCTTACATGGGCATTTAACTATTATGGTGAAAATAATGAGAAGCAAAATTTATGTGAAACACAGCACCATGCTGCAGCCTCTTTCTTTAATAAAAGATATCAGTTTCAAAAGGGTAGGAACTAGAAAGAAACAATTTCCATAAATTGTTGTCATTGTTTATTTTAATGTCAGTTGTTTTCTGAATCCTCAGCCATCCGAGAAATCCTGCTCACAGATTCTTTTTGAAGTACAAATTAAATTTCTGGCTCTTTCTTCAAAATAGAATCCTGATCTACCCTGAGTAACCAGTCACTATTTCTAAGTTTTCAAATGCCAAGTAGATGACCTGCTGACACTTCAAGAAAAAAAAAAAAAGGAGAAGAAAAAAAGATGTGGGGACACTATTTTCAATCCCCATTTTTTTCTCTCACTAAATGTTTAGATTTAGTCACATAATTTCTCTTGACATACATTTAATTGCACATACTTATTTGGAAGCAGAACCTGTCTAAAGTCTTTGAACTTCACTGTTGGTGTTTTTCCACTTTGATTTTTTAAAAGCTGTAGATATCAAAGATATATTAAAATAACAACAAACATGATACCTTTCACAATTTACAGAACTGAACGTTAGATTCGGAGTTCAGCCTGCGGTTCTGTTGTGACTGTCTTAATCTTTGTTGCTCCTACCTGAGAACATGGAATTCTTTGCTTGTGTGCTTGCTTAGCATTTACTGGGCACATGCACTCAAGCACTTACTTGTTAAGACCACCGCGTTGTCTGAAGGGGAGATG
The DNA here is from genome assembly GCF_036321535.1 of Camelus dromedarius. Lineage (NCBI taxonomy): Eukaryota > Metazoa > Chordata > Mammalia > Artiodactyla > Camelidae > Camelus > Camelus dromedarius. The sequence continues at coordinate 60,777,748 of NC_087439.1, read as the reverse complement.
GACAGCTCTGCCACATCCTCCTCATTTTTCACAGGCGAGTAGCGCACCAGGAGGTTGGTCAGTTCGATGGATGGAGGTGGGGCCCAGGTGACACGCATGGTGTCGGGACCAACATTGGTAAACCGCAGGTCAGTGGGAGGAGGAACAGCTGGTTTCAAATAAGAAAGAAGACTAAGTTAATATAATTTAAGAATTAAAGCAAATAAGAAGAGCTAGAAAAGTAAAACCAGGATTTCATGCATAAAGAAAACGAGTCATAATCATGCAAATAGTCTAAGCTAAATCTAATCTAAATCATAGTGAACTACGGTTAAAAATGAAACACTACACCCGGTACTGCTCTTAGGCCCCTTTAACCTTTCTGCCGTCAATATATTTTAAAGAATAATTTTAAGCCGCTTTCAAAGACATTGATTTTAAGTATATTATTAATACCACTGGTGATTATTTGATCCCAGGCTGAAGAGGCTTAAGTTGCCACACAGCAGAGAGAAACAGAGCGATACTTTCCAAAGAAACACATGCACACAGACAAAAAGACAAGAGGGTCCTAAATTTCCCCCTGACAGGAGTGACTACAGCTACTGGCATGGCTACAATTCCATTCAGTGAATTCTACTTACAAGTGAAAAGGCTTCATGCAAATTGGTTCTCAGCATGTTTCTTACCATGCAGGGCAGAGAACCTTTATAATGTTGCATGCTGGTCCCCAGACTGTGGTTAAAGAGGAGTTCTTTGACCTCACCACGTCAATGAAACTTAGAATGTTCCAAAGTTTCTTTTTCTCCTCCCACAAAACAACCTCCTTCCACTCTACCCTAAATTGCAATCGTTTTTTAAACAGTTAAGAAGGAGGATGGCAGAGTTTGTCAGAGTAGAAGGGAGGGTATAATGGTACATTCTGGAAGTACATTTCTTATTAACTGGTGCTCCTGATACAATTTGGTATTAATGTTAGTTTAAAAAAAAAATGCTAGGTCTGCAAATTCAAGCAACTTTTGCCATTTTGTATTTGATAGACCAGATATCTACATTTCTCTAGCTTTATACCTATTTGTGGCTTGATGAAAGTGTACTTAAGACGACTGCATTTGTCTTTATCCAATCAGATTAGCATAGGTGTTCCATCCTTACCCCTTGATCCACCCTCTCTTAATCTTTGGCAAATTGCTGGCTTTTCCCTTGAAACATCCACGTTTAACCAGAGTGACTGGTGGCAGCATGCAACACCATCATCCATGTCTCAAACACAGAAGTTTTCAAAATTCACCCGTTTGTTGTGTCAGTGTAGTAGGGGCACTCTCTCCGCCATTAATGAGAGTGATAACGCTGATGTCATAGTCAATGCCCGGCTCCAGCCCTGTAACTGTGTAGTATCCTACTGAGGAGTCCACAAAATCTTCAAAAATAGGGATACCTTCTCCTGCCGCAACTACTGTGATGCGGTACCCAATAATGGTGGAAGAGTTTAGCGGGGTCCACCTCAGGCCGATGCTTGAATCGGTTATATCAACAAGGCTTAGGTCAGTGAGTTGGGGCACCTCTATTGAGTTACAAAGCAAAGGAGGGCAAAAGGAAAACAGAGGCAAAAAAGAGGAAAAAATAAAGCAGTGTACATCACGTTACTAGTGGTAAAATTGGTGGTGTTAAAGCAATGATGGTAATATGCAATCTGTTCCAAATTATCTGAAAAGACTTTTTAAGCATCATGAATAATTTGCTTCCCTGGGAGAATAAAACAGGTTATAATACTCCTTTAGAGATTTTTTTTTTTTGGTTTGTTTTTTGAAAATCCCCCAGACAGTAAAGTTTGAACCTCTTAGGTTCTAAAAAATATAGTCCTATTCTGGATGTCAAAACCATTCTTAGAACCTAGACATAATATCTATAGTATCAGTAGTGTTTAAAAAATCTAAAAATTTTTAGTAGAAAAAGAAAGCTTTCATGAAGAGGGTTAAAAAAATTGATTGATGAGTTTTTCTTTTTTTCCCATACAAAAACTCATTATAACATCATGACCATAATGAGAATGCATTATGAATGTATGGTATAAAATGTGCCATTCAAAAGCATATTCAGGTGAAAGACAGGCCTGAGTCCAAGGCCACTGCCAATATTTTGTTCAATTTGTAATCAGTAATTTAATTAGCATTAGTAAAAGCATTCTACCAAATAGTGCAAAGAAGAACACAATGTCCAATGCTTTCATTCAGTCATAATTCAATTTTGGACAAACAACAAACCTATCCCTAGATAGGTCTTTTTAATGTTGTCATTCAGTCCATAAGAAAGAACACCCCAAAGGTGTGACCTTTCTTTGTTTTTCCTTCAACAGCAAAAAGGAATGATCCAAAATGGCAAGATGAAGAACTGAACGTGTCAGCCAAGTGCTCTTTCAGTGCCCACGTATGGAGACTGTAAGATCAGGCACCAATGTACTGATGGGATGCATTTACCATATTACTTTTTGCCTGTCAGTACTGAGTACAGACACATGACATCGTTTTAGTAATATTTCCATGTGAGCGGACAGAGTTAATGCCATGGTTGCCACTCCATTACATACCCATCGCAACAAAGAACATCCCAGTGAAGCACAGACAGTCAAGCAGTGTTAACAGCAAGCATTTGTCCAAATAGTTGCTTTGACCTTCATGGTTTTGGAGCATGTGGATGGGAAGTCAGAATTAAATCCCAAACATTTTTGACACACTCAACCATCCAGGGATTAAGATGTTAATCCCCACTCTTACTGCAACTGCCACTCTGAGGATAACAGCTTATTTTTCCATTACCTGGGATGATGGTATCAGAGATAGGGACACTTTCCTTGTCATCTTTGACTGTGTAAACACTGACATTGTACTCCAGGCCAGGACTCAGGTTTTCAAAAGTACATGAACTCTGATCTGCGTGGACCACTTCTTCCAAAGAATATCCCTGCTGGCCGTTTGTAGGTGTGGTGGTAATTCTATAACCAGTGATGTCTGGAGAAAACAGAAAGGAGGAAGTTACTGCACAGAACTTTTGCAACCCAGAGCCTATTAAACTAATCTGCAAGGATGAATCCTTGAAGGGGAATGGGGAAAGGACCAGCATTTACATACTGAAGACTCTACCTATTGTCATTCAGTGCTTATAGCAACCCTTGGAGGCAGGTATTAACATTCTCAGTTTAAAGAGTATCTTGGAAAAGAAAAATGATTACCAAAGGTTTTTTCTGTCTCCAAATTGCATGCTCCTTCTACCACTCTACCCTGCTTTTCCTTAATGGAGCATTTGCAGGGCAGCTGAAGAATATTCTATTTTACCTGCTTGGTAAGGAAAGGCTTTCACCCTTAAGGCACATTCCCCAGAATGGGCTCTCCTAATTTACAAGGTCTGAACCTATGGGATTCACAGGAAGGGAGAAAGGAAAGGAGAAACAATGAAAAACAAAAGTGTCTCTACTTATTCTAGAGAATGAATATTAACTGTTAAAGTCTTCAGGAGTCACAGAAATCAGGCAGTAAGGGGGTTGAGGGGGAGTAGAGAGACATATAAATTACAAAAACAAAAACAAAAACCAATGATAACCTGAGAGTCACAGGGGCAGACTAAAAGTAAAATGAAAAAGTATATTTAAGTTAAACTTACTAAAGAGCAAGAAAATGATGGTATACTTTGTCATTAGGAACAGGGTGAACACTAGAGTGGTCTATACAAGGAAATCCAACTGGATGGGAAATAAATGTCTGGGTCATTACACTTGCTAGTGACCATCCCGATGGACAGGCTAGGCCGTCCATTAAGACTAAATATTAACCATCCAGCTTCTGACAAGCATGAAACTTGCCAACTTGCAAGTTTCAAATGTAGAGTAATTTAGCTGGAAATAGTGTCATTTTGGCTTAAATGATGTTTCCAAAGATAATGAAAATGTCACCAAAATCACTTTACTTCAGAGCAGGATTAAAAAGGATACTTTCAGCTCACTTTATTGGATGTGACTACACATATTGATCAGATTTAGAGATAATTGTCTTAGCTGTGTGCCCAAGCAAAGGTAAGAATTGTTTTTTTTTAAAAAGTCAGAATAAAAACAGAAACAGTGAACAAATAAACTAAATATAGTCCTCTAATTAATAAGTATATCAGTCACAGATATAATCAATATCAGTTTGAATTTCTGTTTTTGTTTCATTTAGAATTTTCTCAATAATGAGTATCCTGATATCTCACTAGTGATTCCCCCCTTGTAACCATATTAACTGTTTTAGTTACCATTTCTCATTTAAAGAGACTTTCACAAAGATCAGGAATATCTAAAATTTCTCTTGACATTGCCCTGGTACACCATGATTCCTGAATATTGCTATAGGTATCTTAAAACATTTTAGGATTTTATAGATATTTTTTAATATGTGTAAACAAAAAGTTTAGATAAAAATTTTATTCAAAGCATTAAAAATAGTCACGGAATGCTGTTTAGCCAAATTTCTCAGCACTGAGTATCAGTAAAACAAACTAGCCGTTAAGATCCAATACATGATGGGTGTGAGAATGAGTCTGAACACACAAGTACAATCCCAGTTCTGTCACACTTAAAATTGGTGACTGTGGGTAGGTTGGTTTTTTCTGCCTCAGTTTTCTAATTCTGTAAAATGGGAGTCATTTCTACCTTTATTCACCCTTAGATTTTTGTAGTGCAACTTATGACAAAATATTTGTGAAATATCTAAGTGTACTGAACAATAAAGTTAGAATCTATGATAACTCACAAAAGGAAAATTAGATAGTATAACTTTGTTTGGCATTTGCATGGCAATTTTGAATGCCACTGAGCAAAAGACACTTCCCAGAATGCTCTTCCTCAGCCCTCATGGTTCCCTGTAGCTCAATAACACTCTGCCTTGTTGTCTTTCTTGTGACTTAAACAAACGTGCAGTAAAACACCCTACATGTAACTCTTAGATGTACACTCATGTACTCCTGTATTTTTTATGGAGAGCAAGGTACTTATACTTTTGATCCTATCATTCTCTGATACGAATACAGTTTCTAAACTTTGTCTTGGAAAGGCAGTGCGTATACTTGCCCTCTGACACACTTCAGGCTTACCTGGGGTGGTACTCCTCTCCCAGGAGACGGTGAGCACTCCAGTGTCGGGGTTTGCCTCCAGGTGCAGGTTCGTTGGTGGAGACAGTGCTAGGGCGAAAAAAGAATTTAAAATTAAAAGTTAATATTAACACAAAGTATTTGAGCTATGAAATGTTTCCCTCCCACCCTTCCTTCTTTCCTTCCTTCCTTTGTTCCTTCCAGAATTAGTAAAAAATAAAGAAGTTGTACTATGAAACCATTCTGGACAGCAATTCTTTGAGAGGATTTTTTTTCCCCAATTTATTGTTTTGCAACCCTGTTGAAATTTGTTTCTGTCTTGCCAGCTCATAAATATTTTTGACATGGAAAGAACACTTGCAATGCCATGGAATAGATGACGTGAGTTGAACTTGCTACTCCAAATTTGGAAATAGCTAATAATATAAGTAGGGATGGAATCTTTCCCCTGTGTCATTATAAGTCAAAAGTGATATCACTATCAGTTATTTTTTAAAAGTGGAACAGTTTTAAAAACTAAAGGAAAAGAAAAGAGGCAAAGAAGTCCTCTTACGCGTCACTACTTTCTTCACGATTGGGGTGTCCCTCTCTTGCCCATCTCTCAGGACTGAGATGGTGTACACATATTCCACGCCTGGTGTCAGGCCAGACACAACGATGCTTCCTGAGTCTGAAGTCACTTCTCGTGGTGCTTCCCCTCCCTGGCTTGGTCGTACACCCAGCTAGAAGAAGGAAAGCAAAATAAACACCAAGAGCTGGGCCACTGCTGAGAGGTTGTGGTTACGCCTTGCATAATGTGAACTCCTTAGGACCTGTACTCCGCTTTCAGCTGGGGATGAGTTAGGGCCTTACTTTAGCTCTATTAAATAATTTAGCTGGAAATTCCCTGGAATGAGCTTGGGGGTGGGGTGGGGGGAAGAGTAGTGTAAGTTAGGGGAAGTATCTTCCAAAACAAAGTTAAGGTAGCTTGTAACGGAAAGTTCCAGAGAAATGTCATTGCATACTGTTTTGCTTGATAAATAACCTCCTGATACAAACGAAGTACATAGGAACCTTGGGCCACATGGCAGTTCATTTATTATTTTCTTTTTCCTGGAAGAAATCCTCTAGTTCTCTCTTTAATGAGTTACTGACACTCAACTTAAAGGTACCAGCCCCTGTAACATTGTGCTTCAAAAACACTCCTTCTGAAGAAGTATGTTCATTGCTTCAACTGCAGGATATGTTACAAAAGAAGAATTAAAAGCAATGTGCCCAGAATTTTCAATCCTTAGTATTTTATTTCAAAAACCTAGGTAATACTGTGCATCAAACATTGTTCAACTCTAGAGACATTCTTAGTATGTTACAAGGCTTCTGAAAGAATGACACTATTAAGGGAAATTTAAAAGGTATACTGCCAATCTTCAGAAAGGGTTTCTCTACATTTAAGTAGCATAATCATCAATATGCCATTTGCATATTTTTCAAAAGAAGTGGTTTTTGATGCATTTTTTTTAACAAGCAACCATGAGGATTTAGTCTTGATTTTCAATTATAATAAATATTTCTCTCCCCACATTCTAAATGCCAGAGAAAGGAATTCATTTTTTAAACACATTCATTTGTTTATTCATCACTTCCCTGGTACCATTACTTTAAAGAATGAATCCAGATTATCTAGAGGGAAGACCTTAATCTTAACTTCCATTAAGCGATTCACCCAAGGGGCTTTGAACAAGTTGAGATGAAACTGACTGGATGAAATGTGATTTTTAAGTGACTCTGAGTTTAATTGGTCTCCTTAAATTGGTTTTTGTGAACTTGTTGATATCCGTTTAGAACAACACAACAAATAGAGTTTCCCTATATATTTTTAAATGTAGTTCCCTGGGGGAAAGAATAGAGAAAATAAGATAACAATAACTAACAGTTCGGGACTAACGTTTTCTTCTTTGCAAAGCACCGGCACTGCCCCAGTCCATCCTTCCAGCAACTCAGGGAGGCAGACGTGTTGTGATGCCTTGACAATGTGATCAGGGAGGTACGCACAGAAGCAGGATACAACCCAAATCTCCTGACTCCTGAACATCCTATTTCAACCACATCTAGAAGCATGAGGGCACCTCAGGGCTGTGTCACAAGAGATTAGGAACATCTGCAATTTACCTTAAAACCGATCCTTGGAGCAGGCGTCCATGTAATCACAATCGTGGTCTCTGTCACCTCTGTGTTGTAAGGTGGAATGGAGCCCAGGGGCTGCACTGTGAAATGGAATCAAGGCACGTGTTCAAACCTCAGAATCACAGATGATGGTACAGAAAGTAGATAACAAATACTTTTATCAAGAACAGCACTTTAGTCGCTAATGGATCCAGAAGGTAACATATATGAAAATCTGGAGTAGGGCAGTGCTTCTCAATCTTTCCCATGCCATACAGATCATCTGAGATCTGGCTAAAATGCAGATTCTGAGATTTTTTTTGGCGGGGTAGGAGGGGTAATTAAGTTTATTTATTTATTTATAGAGAAGGTACTGGGGATTGAACCCAGGACCTTGTGCATGCTAAGCATGTGCTCTACCACTCGAGCTATACCCTCCCCTCTTAAAATGCAGATTTCGATTCTGCAGGTCCACATGGGGTTAGGTAGTCTGCATTTCTGTAACACCAACGTTGTCGGTGTGTGAATGAAATTTGAGTGACAAGGGGGCTGGATGATATCAGAGGATCCTTTCAACTCCTTGGATTCTAGAATTTGTGTCTTTCATCATGTTTGGGACTTGAGTTTGATGACAATAGCTTTCCCTATATTGTCAGTACAGAATCCCATGTAAATGTAAAACTGGTCACCACAAACTGATTATCACTCTACTTCTTAATCATTATTTTGAGAACAATGTTAAATTATAGATGATTATCTTACAAATAGCTTTCTGCTGATTCCTTCCATAATGATGACCAATTATTTTTGGTTGCAAAAAAGGTGCCGTAGGAAAGGTAAACAAAATCTGTCATCATGGAAGCACTTAGACATTCTAAAGATTCTTTCCTTAAACGTGTGATTTGAATAATCACACTGCAGAAATTTAGTATTCTGCCACTGGAATTAGGAATGATAATAAAAGTTTATCTTGAGTCTCCTAGCATCCTGACATCACCGTTATTTCTTAGTGAAAACAGTACTTTAAAAATACAATAAAAAGGGAAGAAAAAGAGCATGTGAACACAAAGTTGAAAGAGAGATTGTCAACAGTCTTACAAATCTTAACAGACATTCAGAATCTATAAACTGTAATTGGTTGAACAACTAAATCTTGTAGTAAGGATTACAAGCATTTTGATAACTGGCTGCTATGGGAAAGGTGAGGGCTTAGAAGCCAAGACATTTGTGTTGGTTAGTCAAATGTAAGGCTTTCAAGTGTGTGGATGGACTTGGTCATAGTTTGTGCCTTCAATCCCTTCCTTTTTATGTCCCAACCAAATTCTGTGTCCACTGGTTAAAAACCTAGTAGATGCATTTATGCTAAATTATGCATGGCTGGTGAGACAAAGACTCATCCTCCAGAGCTCCAGTCAATTGTTTCAGCCCCACCATTACAATTCTTTCGTTGTTTTTCAGGCTGGATTTTCACATGCAATTTCTAAAAATTATTTAAAAAATACTGTTGTTTGAAAAAATTAACTCTGTGTGGGGGCCACTTTGTGATGACTGCTCTAATGGCTGGACTGACATTCTACTGGTTGAGAGAGGCGGTTCCTAAGTATATGATGATTTTGATGGTGTTTTCAGGGTAATTGGGATAGGTGACCGGTGATGCTGTCCAAGAGTCTCCGAAATCATACACCACTTGGCTGCTACTGACTTTGCTAAAATGCCATGGACAGCCCTGGGTGACCATGTTAAGGGCCACAAGAAACAATTCAGAGAGCAGTCAGCTTCTTTCACTGAACATCTGCATTTGTTTTTGTTTTGTTTTTTTTCCACAAATTACATTCTCCTCAACTGTGCTGGGCTTTAAGATTGGGTCTTCTCTATGGCTTGAGCCAGCCAGCTAGAATCTTCCAAAGTTTAAGACAATGCTCTCTGCCTGGGAAGGCCATTACAGAAAAATCTCCAAACCACAAACCCACAGACTGATGTCAAACAGAGGGAGTGACTGTAAGTATGAGCTATGGATTCTGGCAGGTCTTGTTGGGTGAAGGACAGTCTGGATATTCAAAAAAAAACAAAAAACAAAAACAGAACAAAACTGCCCTATTTATAAAGGAGTAAGCTGAATTTTCCCCAGAAACAGCTCTCCCAAACCCGCTGCCATATACCTGTAAGAATTTAGCATAAGTTTTAAAACCCAGAAAAGTTATTCCCAGAATTCAGCTTGGTAACAGGAAAAAGCTACAGAAACTTAAAGCAACTTCAAAGATATGCAAGCCCTGCTGATGTTTATGGCCTCAGAGAATACTTGAAGCTCAAATGAAGCTGTAGAACTCCCTGCTTAAGACGGTTTATTTAAATCTAAGCTTGGTTGAGCTGCTCTGCAATCATCTATTCAACAAATATTTTTTGAAAGTATACTCTGTGCAAGGCTCCTTGTTCCCCTTTATCTAATAAAATCAATTCTATCAGTTAATTCACATATAATTGTATTTTTATAAATGTATGGTGCAGACAATAAAATAACATGCCCAATATATCAGTCTCCAAAAGTACTTGAAATAAGTCCATATTGACTCACCCCAATCCACTTAATTATTGTTAGTATGATTAAAAATGCTTTTTTCTTTTATAAGCACTCCAACAAAAGAAACTATATGAAATATGTCTCATGTTAAAAAGTAAAAATGATGCTATATAGAATTACATGTGTTCAGTAAAAGATTAAATCTACTGAAATCTCCATTCTAATGCAGTGAAAGTTATCTGTAAGAAATAGATATTTACAAGAAGTCAAAGACATTGATTTCATGTTAATAGTTTTTAGAGTATCTCAGTAACATATAATATAAAAGAGCAAAATTTAAAGGTTAACTTACAGATAAAAAGCAGATTTTACTTGCTTATGATTAGCAATTACTTAGGGAGAAAAACTAGCCAGACTTTATACACCAAATTTAAATGGAAATAAAATTTTGGTGACTTATGAATCCCATAGCAATTTACAAACTAAATTTACAGTCACTTTTTGAATGCTTTTTAACACTGATTTTTAAAATTAGCCAGAGAGTAAGATTTGTTCAAAGCTTTTAGGAAATTGCAAGCTAGTTCACAGTTGCAATATATGCTGACAAAGTGTCATGTAAGGTCCTTCTCTAATTCAAAATGTCAAGTTAAAAATAACAATTAATGCTTATCTAGAAATTATGGGTCTCATAATTCTTTGTAATGTAAATGAGGATACATTTAACAGAATTCAATTTATGAATACAGTCTTCTATTGTGATGTAGATATATAAGAGATTTAAGGCCACCTCCTGTACAATGTTGAGCAAAAGAACAGAAATGACAAAAAATTACTGTCAGTATTTTTCCTTCTGTAGAATTTCAAGAGTACTTTAAGATTAAAAAAAAAAAAAAAAACCCAGCTAGTCTGTTCTGCAGAAGTACTTTAATCCGCTGTAGTCAACACTTGTAAAGAAATCATTTCCTCAGCTTCTTGTCCTGTTGGTTTCTGTTCAGCTGGTAGATGTTTTTGTTCCACGTTTTTATTGCTCTCATTTGATACCCAAAGGATTAGGATGTAGACGTAGGGGCTGATTTTTTTCTTGCCTTAACTAGTATTTGGTAAATTCACTGAATACAGTAGCCTTCAATTTGCAAATAACTGGGTGTTTTAAACCATGTTACTCAAAGTGCTGGTCCAGGAGGTAAGAGGTAAAAACTTGTGGCCATCACTAAGAAAAGACAGTTAAATTTTGACTCACGAGTGGTGAAGACCCCAGTGGCCCTGGGGCTCTGCTGGTTGCCTTTCACAGCCACGAGCGTTGCCGCATACTCAGAGCCAGGCTGCAGGTTCCTGAGGGGGTACTGTGAGGCCGAGGGCCCCACGTTGTACTGCTTGGGCTGGCCTCCCCGGGTCAGGCCCACGGTCAGTCGGTACCCAGCTATCCGGGCACGAGGTGGAGTCCAGGTCACTATGACGGTGGAGTCAGTCTCATTGACAAACCGGAGGTTCGTGGGAGCATCCAATTCTAGAAAATTCAAGAAATAGTTGAGCCTTAGTAATTATACTGAAACCCTAAAGCTTGACTGAATTTTCTAAGTGCTTTCTTCTCAAGATTGAAACTAAGGAGCGATCAAAACCTTGGAAATATTGAGCCATGAAGAGACTGACTGCTAGAGAGAAATTTGCAAATGTCTGTGTCAGTCATGAGAAATTGCTCACCATTTTTCTTTGACTTTGATCCTGTGGAAAGTCTAATTTTCCCAGCATGACTTTCCCATCACCCTCAGAAATTACACTAACATTACAGAGATGGCATTTGAAACAAAGTCAAAAACAAACACTTGTGAAGCCACAGTCTTCTCTGCTCTGAGCCAAACAGGTTACGAGAGATAGGCCCACTAAGACGAGGGCAAGAAGACAGCTCCACGTGGAACAAGAGCAATATTCTGTGCATTTATTCAATGAATAGTCTTTTACTGGAAACATAAATGTTCTTTTCACATAATTCAGATGAGACAATAATTATAACCTATACTCAGAACCTCAGATTGATGGCAAGACCCTGGTGAGTCTACACTATCAGAAACAACCCCTTAAATTGTGGGTTTTCTTCCTGAGTGTGGTAACAGGCAGTTTCCCTACAATCATTTAAAACACTTGTCAGAGGGAGGAAAGGTTTAAGAGGTAGTCAAGTATAGCAATTGGAAACATGGGCTTTGGTGTCAAAAAGACACAGGTCTATGAGGATCCAGCTCCATCACTTCCTAGATCTCTGATCCTACAAGTTGCAGAACGTTTGATGAACTTCAGTTTCTTCATGTAGAGCACAGGGATAATAATGAGGTCTTCCCCGTTAGCTCAGAATGTGGATTAAACATGCAGATAATGCTTGCAAACAACTGAGCAGAAGACTGGTACTTTAATAAGCACTACATGTTTTAGCAATTATTATTTGTAAATAATTCTACTAGAAAAGGATTAAGTGATGACATTTAAAATTTGATCTAGGTATATTTAGTTACATAAAATGTGCTCAAATTTTCAATCCATGTCTCCCTTTGCAAGGAAAATTAGGTTCTCTTAAGATTTCTCTCGCTGCCACTGCTCTGGCTATTTGGGAAGCAGGTTACCATTTAGCCTCCATTGAGCTTGTCTAAGTTCTGTTTTCAAGCTTAACGTACTTGGTGTCTACTCTACACTCCCCCTTCCCCCTGAGTATTTTCCTGTTTCTGACTGTGAAGCTGGGAGTGAATGGCCTGCTGCCCATTCATCACAGGACAGAAGTGAGGGTGGGGAGTGTGGTGTGGAGGTGAAGTCTGCAGCAGGACGTACTGGTCGTCTGCTGTGCCGTCAGAGGCTTGCTCTCCCTCCCGTGGTGCAAGGCAAAGACTTTGAAGAGGTAGGTGACCCCGGGGGACAGCCCGGTGACTTCCACAAAGGTGTTCCTGCTGATGGGCAGCCTCTGGCCATGCTCCCCAGGCAGGTTGACAGGGATCACGTCCACGCGGTAACCGGTCACCGGGCTCTCGGGGGGTGTCCACATGATGGTGACCTTCACGTCCGTCACCTCCACAAACTGCAGGTCCCTGGGAGGCGGGACTTTATCTAACAGACAAGAGCCAACCAGTCATTCACAATTCCTGCCAAGGACTATTATTATTCTTTTAAATCACTTTATTTGTTTGTTTGTTTTCAGGGGGAGGTAATTAGGTTAATTAATTAATTGTAATGGTGTACTGGGGATTGAATCCAGGACCTCATGCATGCTAAGCACACACTCCACCACTGAGCTATACCCTCCCCTTTGTGAAGGATTATTTTTAAAAAGTCAATTTCCTGGATGTGTATAAAGCAATTCATTGAGCCTCTCATTCCAGAACAATGCTGTTTTATCTCTTAATCAAAGAATATGCTTTTTTGAGGGTTATATTTTTACAATTCAATCATACGGCTTACATACGACATTTGAAGCTTTTATGTAAAATATGTAGGCAAGCAGATGAGTTTCCAACATATGAAGTGTCCTTTTGAGGGGTTTAAAATTAACATACCAACCTCCCCCCAAAAGAGCTCTTTCTATGACAACAGGGAAAAATGTGGTGGTTTTTATTTTACTAAATCATTTTATCATACTTGAGAGCAAGAGATAAACTGACCCTTAGGTTTCTGGGGAAAAATATGAAGACTTTATGGTGTCAATTTTTAATCAGGAAGGCCAATAGCCAGCTTTGATAAGTTACTTTACAGTGAGGATATTTCAGCTACATTGCATATGTTTAGGGATAGACTAATCTATGACTACTTTCATATAAGAACTGTTGACAGAGATAAAACCACCCTCCCACAGAGACAATTATTCTTTCTTCTTACACGTCTGCTCCTCCCCAGCAGGTTCATGGAATGAACACAAGCCAGTCAGTTTTGTTCCTCCAGCAAAAAGGAGGTTAAAGATGTTACCTTGTAAAGCCTTAAGAGATAAGACACCACAGGAAGCGTCTTCAAGTTACCTGAACGCGGGACGCCAGTGGTTTCCTGTTGGATGAAAACAGGAGTACTTTCTTGATTTTCTTCCACAGCGTAGATAGTGATGTTATACTGAACACCAGGTTGCAAGTCACTGAGAGTGACGGAGTTGGCAGTTTCAGGAAGGTTGAGTTCGGTACTACTGCCTTCTATGGATGGGGAATAGACGATCCTGTATCCTGTGGATTCAGGGAAAAAAGTAAGATACGCTGATGAAACAGAGGTTTCAAAAGGCATAAATCCCCCTTTTCTAATAGCCCTTAGCATCTTGCTGGACTAGTTAAGAACGAGTGTTTCTTTTTGACTCTTTCAATATTGCTACTTCTTATAAGGACTGTTCAGATAAAATAAGAACAGTCATGCAAAACTTTTTAATAATAAATATCATCCTTGAAAACCCAAGATCCTTAATAAATGTCTATTAGAGAAGCCAGGAGGTGAGAAGATTGGTATTAAGCCAATTTCTTGTCTTTGAGCTCTGGACGATGGAAGCAATTAATGAACCACTCTGAGCACAGAGCTGTCTAGCACGTCTGTGTCTTTTAGGAACTTCAGGGACAGCTGAATCACCTAATGAGCTAAGAAGGCAACTTGGCTGCCTCTTCAAGAATAAATCTTAGAGTGAGGTTTTCAGAAAAATCCTTCCTCTTGTACCACAGCAATGCCTGGTGGTGTAATAAGTCGGAGAGCTGGCTTTAGAGGTTTGTGTGTGCGACTGTGTGTGTTTGTTTCGTGTGTATGAAAGAGGTCGAAAAACAGATTCAAGGGGAAATGATCCCTGAGAAAGTCGGGCTGTAAAGACTTAGCATTCCACACACACACACACACATACACACATCTCTACCCTGATGTAGTAATTATAAAGGAAATTTAAGTGATTTTCCTGCCCACAGATCAGAATCTGCTCCCTGAACTTTTACTACATCAAGATGAACACAAGAGCCAAGAGGAGGCAGCTAAGCTGACCTGTGATGGGTGCCTGGGGTCTTCGCCAGCTAATGACAATCGAGGTGTCATTAACTTGGTCCACGGTAGGGTCAGGAGGAGCATCAGGTGCTAACAAAAGAAAGAAAAAAAGACGTGAGAAAAACAGGAAATACTGCCACAAGTCTGTTTTACAGGAAAAAGATTCTTTCAGCCCACACAGCACACGTGTACCTGTTGTCTGTGAAGTAGACAGGATCAAACTCTGCTCTCCTTCTTCGGATATCTGGTAGACATTCACAATGTACTTGCGGCCGGGAAGCAAGTCAGGAATGTTCACAGAAGTGGCTGTGCTGGGAAGATCTTTAAAATAATAGGGAAAGGTTACTATCAGAGTGTACCAATCCCTCGAATGACTCCACAGCCTCTGAGAATGATATTTTAAAAACTAGATATTCATGGTGGGGGAGCAGGGAGAGACCAGAAGGAGCTGTACTAGTTGAGCATCAATAATTATCAATGCACTATGAGATAATTTTTCCTTTTTCCCCCTTTTCCCAAATTTTTTCTCTAAAGATGTATAATTTTAATCCACCCCCAGATTTGTAAATACAGCCCTCTGTAGTTAGAAGTCAGTTGTTATGGGTGGGGGAGGGTGGGGAGGCGGGTAGGAAGGCTGTTCTTTTTCTTAATCTGGGTCCTGATCATGTGGGCGTGTTCACTTTATAAAAATTCATTGAGCTCTACGTTTATGATCTGTGCACTTTTCAGTATGTATATTACTCCACAATAAAGTTTTTAAAAGGCCCCTAAACATGAGAATTTGAAAAGCATGAATGAGAGTAGTGTGCCTCCCCCAAAGCTAACATTTTTCCACCACAGCCCTCCTGCTGGCGATTGCTTCCAGGAAGAAAACACTTTTGTTGTATGGACCTGCGCCTGGGCAAACGCATAACGCAGCTCCCACCAGGGACCAGGAAAGCAAGCGTGGCTGAGGAAAAACCCAGCTCAGTGCTAAAAAGGGTAAGTTGTTTTCTGTCCTCACATTGGAGGATCGTTTGTCCAGTCTGAGCTGTCAACTAGTTCCAAACCTCCCCGGCCGCCTGCCTGGATGTCCCCCAGGGCCAGCCCCACGCAGGGGTCCCCAGCAGCTTGTCCTGACAGCACGTGGAGCTCACCCAGGTACTGTGGCTCGTCTCCCTCCTCACTCAGCTCATACTCCACCAGGAATCCGGACACGGTGTCAGAAGCCGAGACCCAGGAGACCACAAAGCTGCTGGCTGTGATTTCAGTCACCGATTCAGAAGTGGCCACCACAGGAGACAAGGGTGTTGTCTCTCCCGTCACCGTGTTGCCTAGAGAGTCACAGATAGGGGACAGACAGCCTTCAGGCATCGAGAAAATGTACTACTGCTATCTCTAGAACATCATTTTAAAAAAATCATGGGTGCTATCCATGGAGGACTATGAGTTGAGAAGGAAAACACTTCCTTGGGGAGCCCAGCTCTGAGGCAAGCAGTCCTGGACGCGGGGATGGCTGGGGGACGTACTGGTCACCGCTGAGCTGGTGCTGGTGGTGGTGAAGTCGAAGCGTGTCAGCTCTCTGTGGCCGTAGTGCTGGACACTGATGAGCTGGCCCTCGTAGATCACACCTGGCCGCAGGCCTTTGATGGTGTATGAGTTTAAGTGGCCCGGAATCGTGGCTTCCTTCCAACGGCCTGGAGAGTTTTTCTAAAAATATAAGTAAAAAGAAAAAAAAAATCACACGCGTATTCACAAAGATGAACATTCAGAGATGAGGTGGAGTATTTGAAGAATGAGGGGCCTATGCAGCTCCATTTTGGAGAAAAATCATGGAAAATGGTAATCAGAATAGGAACCTGTAGCAAAATTTGTTAACATTACTAATGATGATTATTAAACCTAATATTTACTGATAGCTTACAACGTACCATGCTCTGTGCTGTTTTACTGGCATTTTCCCATTTAATCTTCCATCTCCCCATCCTCCAAGTTAAGGATCTTATCACCCTGATTTTATAGATGCAGAAACAGAATTATGTGACAAGCCCAAGGTTACACTGTCGGAGGCCCTGGGCACCTTCGTTTTTGCTAGTTTAATTAATACCAGCAACACAATATGATGAAGCCAAGTTTTGTGTTTCCCTATTTTTTAAACTCTGTAATGAACAGAGATATAGTCCTCTCTGAAATGGGAAAAGACCATATGTTGTATCACTTGGTGGGATACAATTCAAGTTTCTTGCTGACAGTCAAAGGCATAATATTCCCTTGTGACTCAGTTCTTGGGGCCATGACATACAAGGTTTAACTGCTCTGGTTTTGTGACTCATTCTTGGACATGAACTATCCCATCAAAAGTGGTTAGCCAACTTTGGGCAAGACTGCAGAAGAATATGATTTCAGTTTATTTAATCTTTGTTTCCCAGTTTATATTTTCACATCCTGTCCAACTTCATTAATATACCATGAATCACAAAACTCACTGCAATAAAATGTGTGGAAAAGAAGCATCCTTACTTCAAACAAGATGAGATCCTTTTAAGTATAAATATTCTAAACTAATAAAAGTCAAAATACATTTTTAATGCCCAGTAACTTTTTTTTTAATTATCCAATCAACCAGTTCCTCAATAATTCAAATACTCAAGTGCCCATTTATATTTTGGGAATAAATGGAAGAGATTCCAGTACTCTTTAAATTTAAATACACTGTGGAAAAAAATAAAATCAGTCATTGTAATTAGCTCAGACTTAGTTAAAAAAAAAACCCCAAAAACAAAAAAAATGTCATTCAATGTGAATTTCCTTGGTTACCTATCAGAAGAAAATACTCAAAAATAAATTCTCAGGTGACATACATTAAGGAAAAACCTGGAATTGTTAAAAATCTCAACGAAGTTAATCACTCCACTCTTTGAAGACTTCCTAATTTAATAAATATTTTATACCTATCTGTAATTGCTCCTTATTACAGTGGGCTCACATTATACTTCAGAGTTAAGTTTAAAGTAAATAAAGTTGGTGACAAGATAAAAGATGAGAGACAAGGTGTTGGAGGGGCAAATATTTTGATTCCACTGATCAACATCATTACACACAAAGTTCTGCAAATGGCTACTCCGTATACTGAGGACATTAATGAAGGGGGTGAAAGAAGGAAAAGAATGATTTCAACAGCTTGAATTTTTCAAGAAGAATTTAATACAACTGCCTAAGTTGGTCAAATGTTTTGTTTTGCTTTACTTTAAATTGCTGGAAACCAATAGCTGAAATTAAAAATGGGCATTTTTCTCCTGTGTTTAAAATAGTGTTTCTCAAATTATGAGTCATGCATTTTGGAGAAATAGCAGGGCAGGTATGGGAGGGAAAGAGAAACTAAAGCTTAAGTGACCAATATCCTTCTTAGCATGGTTTCTTCAATTTCTAGATGATTATTAGAAAAATCACAAGGTCATTCATTAAATACACCACCAATCCCTCATCTATACCTCCCTCTCATCATTTCCTTCCTTTCTATCTAAATAACTTCAAGGGACTGAAGATAGTTAAGTCTACAGCCATACCCCTGAATGCTCCCAATCTCATCTGAAAATAAGGTTTTAAGAAATGATCACTGAAAAAATGAATCAAAAAAGATATTAATTTAGCTACTTTGTCTCTCAAAACATAGAAATTATGCCAGTAATTTTTTTTTCCCTTTGATGGAGTTGCAAGACATGCGAAACTTTAGATTCTCTTCCCATACTGAGAAAAAGTAATTTTAAGCATTATCATTTCTAAGTCCTTGCAAAGCTCTTTCTAACACAAAGAGTTAAATTCTTCCAAAAACCAAAAAATCGATATGTCAGTTAGATTGACTGCATAATTTTTGGTCACTAAACAAATACAAAGCCATGTGAATAGTTAATCAGATCTGTTGGCTCAAAAGCTGAAAACAACTTCTCAGAATCTATTAATTTCAGAAGCCTCCATGTCCAAGGTTTCTGAGCAGGATACTCACAGGTTTCCATCTGAGAATGTACTTGGAAATGTGAGATGGTTCTGGGGCATTCCATTGGATGGGGTGAGAATTGGGATGACTGGGGGTCTCAGTGATGATTACTTGGACAGGACCAGTTGTGCCTGAAAATGAAAAATGTGAGATCTGGTTATCTTGAGTATTACCTCACTTCAACTTAAAGTTTAGTTCACAGGGATGGCATTATTAAAGACAGTTTTGCTTATCAGTAAATGGGAGCACAATAAAAATTATCTGGGAATAAGGTTTTACATATTGACATTGGAAATCAATGCAACAAATCCTTTTTTAGCTGAGAAACATGAGAAACATATAGAACTTGTTTATAAGCAAATAAAATAATTTTTAAATGCCACCTAGTTTGAGTTCTTCTCCATTTTCAAAGTAAGAATTGTGAGAAAATTGCGGATCCAACCTAACACAAATAATGTAATATAGAAATCAAACTTCATTTACTTATTATATTAAACTTCTTTGAAGGAAATTCTAGTTTGTGGGAACTTTCATCAAGAACAAATCTACCATCTAAGAAAGAAACAACATTCCAAAGGCCATATGACATGATGTAAAACAAACACATTTCTAAATGGGGTAGAGTCTTAGACAAACAGACAAAGGTAATAATTAAAGACTCAGTTTTATTTCTCTTCCTATCAGTCTAGGCATTCTATCAGTTTGGAAAAAAAGTTTTAGTTTTATTTTTATTCAAGAAGTTTACAATCATTCCATTGATTGGTCAAATTATTAACAGATCACACTTATATTTTTTCAAAAGTAGTGACCAATGAAATGACATTTTGAAGTGTATACTAAATTCAATATTTCCACATCTTATTGTGTATAACTATAACCAACAAAATTTAAAGTATGGTTTTGGTTCTTTTTTTTTTAAAAGAAAGGCAAAGAAAGAAGTGGACTCAATTTCATTATTATTGATAATAATGAAATAGATGGAAAATTTATGCTTGCAGAACAGAAAACTATCTTTTTCCTAAACACTGCCATTTTTTTATGATGTCAATGTTCAACTTATTAGAAATAAAGTAACGTTCCTTGTAATAACCTTTCCAAGGATTTCTAACTGCCACTCTGTCAAACAGAGCAAATTTGTGCACATTTAATAAAGCACTTCACCAGATTACTAACAGATTTTTCTGTAATGTCTTATAAAAAAAATGATTTTCAAACTTAATTATTATTTTTGCTCTTAAATTATCTTTGAAACAAAGTTTTCTAGCGGAACAAGTATACAACTTGCATATCTGTATAAACTCAAAAGTTCTAGAATAATATATTCACTTCCACACTAAGAACAATCCCAAGTTGGCTGAAGACTAACAAATATTCTTTCAATCTTAATTTCATCTAATGTACAAATTTGTAAGCTATATGAAAACTAAGATGTGTACACAATATTCTCAATTTTTAATTCTAAAGTGGTGTCTACTTCATAAAACATGGCAGGGTGTTTGTTTTAATCAATTGGCAGAAGTCAATTCCATGTCCCTCTTTGAATCACCCCTTACAAATGTAAATACATTTTTTAAAAACAAACATTGAAGCAAAATTTTAGAGATGTGATTATTTAAAGTACTTCCATATATATCAGTAAACATAGGAATAGCATGTCCTTAAATTATTTACAATAATTGGCATAAGGTTGTGTAAATATTGATCCTTTAAGGAAATCCTACCATAATTTTCTCCTGTAAAGAAACACCTGATATGTATTTTGTTTAGGTAGGCAACCATGATTTGAGGGGGAAAAGTTTATGATGCCTCAGAACATACAACACCCAGAGCAATCCCTAATGTGCACCATAGGCATCGGTGATAATGTGTCAATGTAGGTTCATTGACTGTAACACATGTACCACTCTGGGAGGGATGCTGACATCAGGGGAGGTTGTGCTTGTGTAGGGGTAGGAGAAACATGGGAAACTTTTGTTTTAATTTTGCTGTGAATTGAAAACTGCTTTTAAAAAATAATCCTTAATTTAAAAACTTTTATGATGTTTAAATGTCTATTAAGTTTTAGAAAAGTAACACCAATGACCTTTCCAGCCCACCGTTAAGCTCAATCATGCTGCTGTGTCCACAGGACAAGGATAGTTAAGGAGAGAGGAGGAACAAGAAAAAGGCAACTCAATATTTTTTTCAGTGATGGAGCAAAACTACGAAAGTTTTTTTCTTTCTAAAATTTCAAGTGCTGGTTTGAAATCCTGTGTTTTCAATCTTGGGTTTGTGCCATAGCTCACCTGTAAGGGAACTGCCCTAACAGCAATGGGGTGTCATGCATTTAGCACATTTTTGTCCAGAAAATAAAGAGACTGTGTCCATTACCTGTAAAGTCAATTAAATTCCAGCCCTCACTCTACTCTGCTTTTTCTACTTATTGATTTGAAGACAGGAAATATGAAAATTCGGACCCCATTTATATTATTTAGGTTTAAAATCTTGATAATCCTTTTGATATTGGTGAGTTGGTAAAACTTTAAAAATTAACCTAACTGAGCAATGACTCCCCACTATGAAAACTTTACTCCCTCTCCTATTCAATATGATCAGACCAACAATCAAATAGTTAAGAAAAGACATGATACCATGTGTATACTTTTAAAATCAGTCTGAAAGAAGGCCCAAATGAATAATTTCCAGTAACGGTGACCCTGGAGAAGTTAAACATTGATGAGTTTGCGACTCAGTCCTTTTTTCTCTATGATAGTTTGCTGAGATCTGTGCTTTCCCAGTTGTTTATTGACAAACCCAATGCCTCTTATCTTCTGTTAGTTTGAACAACTCCACCAAGTCCACTGTTGGAGGAACAAACAGGACAAGGCTATCGCTAATGTGTTGTTCCCCTGTTCCTCTCACACTCTCAAAGCCCCACAGCCAAGGCAAGAACCACTGAACAAACCAAACATACAGATGAGCACCAGACCGTGCACTGAGGTCAATCTCCTCTCCCCTCAATCTCCTCTGTGCTCAATGGGCCCCACTGTTACCCTTTTTAAAGAGTGGGAACAAGGTCAACACACATGAAACTCCAACACAGAAGGATTCCCTCCCATCTAGATTGCATCTCACCTAAATGCTCCCAGCAAGCAGCTACAAGAACAGGCTTACATTAAGAGAGAGTAAAAGAGGTTCTCTCTCAATCATTGAGATGTAAATCACTTTTCAGCAGGTTGCTACACCACACCAATCACAACCACAAACACAGACACCAAAGGGCATTTCTTTAGGAGTTTCTATCCTTTGGTTGCATCATTAAAGAAAAAAAAAGACTCAATTATACACTTTCTCAATTTATAATAATTCTACAATCAGATTTTTTTAAACTATTAAATTAAAAAGAAAAAGGTTTTAAGTGATTCCTATGCCCAAATCCACCAGGCAATACAATTGAAAAGCCAGGTCAGTCTGCGCTGTGAGTCTGTTAAAGCCACGTCATCTTCTGCAGCCACGACAGCGACTGAGGGTTGGGGAGAGGAGGGTTTCGTCAAAGTTCAGAAAGGGTATATCTGGGTGGTTGGTATTTAGGATCACAGATTGTTAGATTGTTAGTGTTGGAAGGAACTTGAAAGGTAATCAGCTACAGTCTCCCCATTTTTCAGGTGAGGAAATAATGAATGAAGCTTGACTTGTAGCTCTTTAGCAGCGTGTATAGAGCTGGGATCTACTGCCTTTGGCCAACTTGTTCCATATCTCACTCCCTGTGATAGTGAATCTCTTATCACCTTATGGGGGGATCTAACCTCATCTTGATTTCTGTCTTAGGCAGAATCTGGTGCCCTGAAGATCTCTCTTTTTGTTTCTAAATGTAGGCTATGCCTTAAGTCTTAAGTTAACAGAGTTCCAGGAGGCTTTGATCTCAGTAACTACTCAAATAATGAATGCCTAAAAATTAGAGTTTCTTAATTCAACTCATCTTATTGTAATTAATCACTCAGCAAAAATTAAATTAAAAATTGTTTTTCTAAAATGAATTAATAATACCTGCAGATACTCATTTTGTCCTGTGACCTGAAAAAATCCATCAACGAACATTTTCGAGTATTTGAACTGCATGGGCAGAGAACTAACCAAGTTACTCAATTCTTGACCCAGGATACTTTGTTCCAGACTCCAGTTGATCAAACAAATGAACATTTTGACAAAGAGGGCCTGGATGAAATGCTGAATGAACATATACCCTATGCTGTATTTCATGCAATTTCTCTATGCAACTTCTCTGGCAAGAATCATAACATAAAACCCCGACCTCTACTCCCAGCATAGCTCAGCTCATGGTTTCTATTTCTGTGTACAGATGAGAGAGCAAATTAGCCAGTGCTTTCACCTCCTGGAATGTTCTACTATGTTAAGAAACAAATTTACATACAGTGACATTTTCACAGCCTTCCACTCCTTTTACTTGATTTGGGGGGAAAGGAAAATCATTTTAGTAAAAATTCAATTGATTACTGAATGAGAAAGGATGAGAAAAGGATGGGAAAGGAAGGGAGGAGACACCAAGTTAAGCATCAAAGGATGAATAAACACTGATGCTGCCCTGTTTTTATAACCCAGTTGACAGTTCTGTTTGTGGGAATAGAGCTGCTTACCTGGATAGGTCTGTAAGGGCTGGCAGTGCCACTCCCCAATGCCACGGCCATAGCAGTAGCACTGGTACCTGACACCATGCACATACTTCTCCCATGAGTCTCCAATTTGATAAAAGGTGTGGGATTCTGAATCCTGGCACTGGTCTAAAACACATACAAGTAAAAGATTAGCAGCCTTGAAGACTTAAACCTACAAATTTAATTTCAGTGTGCTAGAGCACATGTTCTTAGTTTTAACTAAAACTTGCACTGTCTTTACAATTATATACAGTTAAAAATATTTTGTTCATATCTTTTACCTTATTGTCTAGCTAGTGGTTTTAAAAGTACCCATTGGGAAGAGTATTTAGCTTTCTGAAAGGATAATATTTCTGAATAAAAATGTTAAGATTTAGATATTATTATACATACTGACATCCAAATTTTAGAGAAAAATAAGTTAGGTATTGTATCTTACCCACTTAAGTGCAATTGATTTATCACTTGAATAGCAAGGATAAAATATCACTTTGTACACTTCTTCAAAGTGTGGAGGACTTAATTTTACACACAAATGAATTAGCCAGATTTCAACCAATGAACACTTGCTGAGAAGCGTCTAAGAAAACCTCTCAGGGTTCTCTCTCAGCTGTGGCAATCTGAGGTCAAACAAACTCATCTGATCAGTTTGTTTTCTTAGCGAGCAACATGTCTCTTTGAGTAAAGGAGTATTAATGGATTACCTTAAAGCTGGTCACACAGCTCTTTTAAGGCTCAACCTTCACTGTTTGCTTAGATCTACTAAAAAGGGCAGCCAAGAAAAATAAAGCATTTGGAGGGAGGTATTTACTGGCATAACCATTTGCCCATGTTATTGCACAGTCAGCAAAGGAAAGTTCTCTTTCATAACAAGAACTATCTTTATGATTCAGATGCAAAGAACGAATCCCATTCAGTTAAAATAAACCTCCATTTGTTCCCAAATTAAGCAAAAATAGACAACTACCAATATCAAGATTGTATATTGGCCCATGATTAGAGAAAAGACTTTGCCAAGCTCTCTGCAAGCCATGATCAAAGTCTGGAGTCAGCTCAATCAAGTGATATCAAATAGTTTTCCTTACCTGACACTTGCTAACTATTCTCAGTGTCCAAATCCAGCTAGAGACACACAGCTACTTACCAACGGGATCACACTTCCAGCGGCCCCGGCCCTGACCAAAGCAGGTACAATTCAGCATGTGTCCCTCTTCATGACGTTTGTGGAATGTGTCATTCACATTGTATGTGATGTCGTCGACAATGCATTGATCTGTTTAGGTAACAGTGGGATGAGTGGAGAATTTTAAAGTTTCACTGATGAAATAAAAGAAGCTATGCTTTTCAAAGCAGATAGTTCCTTCCACTTAATTATCAACACCTCCCACTAAAATAATTTTTCTACTGGTATAGAATGAGCTTTTTTTCAAAGCTTACTCAGCACTACAATTTTTGCAAAAGAAAAAAATCTGTCTCTTATAAACTTATAAAGATTGTAGATTGGAGTATATACAACTAAAGAATGTGGTTTTATATATATATATATATCTTCCTGTGGAAAGCCAAATTTTAACCAAGTATCTGTCTAACTTTTGGAAAAGTTCTTGCTGTGTTGATAATGACGTTGAGGCCTCTGTTTGTTACAATAAATAGGAGGGAGATAAAACATACTTATAAGACACCCAGCAATGAAGTGACTGACAGTCTCACCTCTAGAATGGCGGGGGTGGGGAGATATTTGGATTTGGGAAATAAAATACCACCTATGGCATTTGGAAAATTAAAAAAAAATTAGGCCAACTCTGTTGCTAAATCTCCGAGATCCTGAGAAAATTACTTTCCCTCTTTGGGTCTCAGTTCTTTCATTTGTAAAATGAGGAATTGTTCTGGATGACTTTCTAGTGCCCTTTTCAGCTGTGCAACATCGTATGTGATTATTATTATACCTGGACGGTGTCACCCATTGGACACCGTAAAAGGAGAACAAGTTCAGGCCGTTGTCAACAGAGGCCATATGGACTATTTCTTAGTTCAGTGTTCTACCTAAATCTTACATTTCAAATCAAAGAAGAAAAACTAAAATAGTTTTAATAGATCAACACCCATTTATACTCCTGGGTCCAAAGAGGAAAAACTGAAGTGAACAAAAGAAATTGGTCTCTATGTCTTTGTCTCCTTAACTTTTGATCTGTGAGGATCTGATATGAGAATAGCAGAACCTCTTTTCTTTATAGAAATGATCCAGCCTTTCCTAGACAAGAATCAGCATAACTACAAGCTAAAAGGATCAATCAATTGTGCTCTAGCCTTTGAAGTCATCTTTTTGGCTCAGCCTAAGGAATGTTTCAGAATCTGAGAATTGCTCTGCCAGGTTTTCTTAACTGGCAGCCTAACATGCAAAATTTACCCAGCACCGTAGACTACATGGAGTAGCCATTGAGTATTTCTTCTCCTGCTTTCGTTAAAGCAAACGTATCATGTAAAAATCTACCTTCTCTGTATTCTTTGTCCTCTCACATATTTTCATTAATAAGCAAACAAACATACCTCGGAGCTGGGAGTAGGCAACACATGTCCATTCTCCACGACCATTCCCAACACACGTGCACCTCATCATGTGACCCATATCATGCTGTTTGTCCCACTGGTCTCCAATGCGATACATGACCCCTTCGTTGGTGGTACAGATTTCCTCGTGGGCTGTTTGGAAACAGATAAGAAGTGCATCACTGGATAAATGACCACAAGGACTAAAATGAATGCAATATTATCAGTCTAGTTTCATTATCTTCAGAAGTCTCACTTGGAAAGACGTTTTGTGTGCCTCAAAGAAATCTCAGTGCTGTGCTGAGGGTGCGTGGAGTTCTGAGTACCAGAGAGAGAAAACACAGTCTAAAGATGAGGTAATTACAGAGTGGTTAGGGGATGTAAACCACAGTAATGCCTATGCATTCAAAGGGTGTACAATGTTCTCAAAGCCTGGATATGACTGCTGCCCCAGAACTCTTTCTAGTTCTGATTTATACTAGATCAAAGGGAAACCGTGTGTATGGGTATAGAATTGGAAGCTAATGTGTGTTTTCCTTCTAAATCTAACAAATGAGAGGAATAGAAATAAGTGTAAGTAGTTTTCTTCTGATATTTCTCTGCCTACTATTCACATTGGACAGTGCACAGCACACCGGTTTTTGGTCCCACTACTGGAAAATCAAATGCAATCTATGGGGCTCTTGAAACTTGAAAACAAACAAAAGGCCTTGGTTCCTCTTTCTCCACTCACACAAGCTAGAGCCCTCCCTTTTAAACAAAATTCTCTACTGGTCAGAAAACACAGAGTTTGGGTCATTTTGGTATTCAATACATGATAGAGCTTATTCCAGTCAAACCAAGATTGTATGCAAAGACTAAATCTGTGACTTTATCAGCCACTTGAATGTTTTTAGCTACTCAGTTGGATGCTTTTTACAAAAGACTAACTCGTGAAAAATTTACATTTCCAGATTTTTAAAGAAGTATTTATATCGTATTTATATATTCGGGTGGCGTTAAACTATATCAGTAGGACTTTAAAACCATGTAAATAATTATATAATTCTTATATATTTGATTTTATGTGTGTGTGTATGTATATATATATATATATATATCACAAAGTTTTCTGCTATCTCAAAATTAAGTCTTAATGGGTGACATAGGAGTAAACTGGACATCATCCTTCTGAATTCCTCCATAAATGACTGTCTACAAGGGCTTCATCTTACCAGCCATGGGGCAGAATCCAAACTTCTGGTCAGCATCATAGTTCTGGGTGGTTCCACACCACTTCATGTTGTCTCTCCTGCCCTCAGAAGTACAGTCAGTGTAGTTGTGGTTGTTGTACAGGAAGGGAAAGTGGCACAAGGCGCCGTTGGAATTTCCACCTCGAGTCTGAACCAAAACTGTCCAGAACAATACACAAATAGGAAGAAAAAGATTACAACTGAGATTTCCAATGGACAGCAGGGAATTACTACAGCAAGGTTCTGAGAGAGCTGAGTTTCTGTGACTAATTCAGAGAGTCTCTCTCAAATAAAAACGTCTGAGAATATAGTTCTAAGCTTCCTTAGTGTATTCACCTTCACCTTCAAAACAGATTTAAATCCAATTTTTACACTCCAAAAAGATCACATGGTCGCTTTGAATAAAACAATTTTAGCCAAAAGAGAAGCAAAAGCACTCAGGTATCTGTCCTGTGTATCCTTCAGCCCTGTGGGACTGCCCACTGATTTTAACATGAGAGTATCTTTAATCGCATGATAATCCCAAGGTGTCAAAAATAAATGCACCAGAGGGCTTTCCCCTTGGTATCATTTCCCCAGACTACTGGGAAACTTGGAAGGATCTTTAGCTGCTGAGTTAGTTTCATGTCTCTTGGGTCCAGATTGCACAAAAGTGATACCTCCCAAGTGCAGCCTCAAAATGAATGGCTAGATGGCTGGCAGATAAAAATAGAGCATGGGAAATGGGTTTTTCTCACTGTTGTGTTTTACCCTTGGGATACTCACCAGTATGGTCTGTACAGAAAGAATATTTCTGGTCTTGCTCATAATTGGAAGTCGTGCTGCACCAGAGATGTCCATCCTGCCGCCCTTCTGTGGTGCAGGAGTAGAAAGTCCTGCCATTGTAGGTGAACGGCAGGACGCAGGGCTCGCCGTTGGAATTGCCACCGTAAGTCTGGGTTACAGCTGCGGGCATAACCAGCAGGGTCTCAGCAAACAGAGCTGCATTTATTTCCCCCCAGTACTTCCTTATTTATAGCTTACCCGAGACTGAGCGTGTGCCCTCAAAAGGAAAAAAAACAATAACAACAACTATACGACCAGCTGTGAGTATTAACCAGATCGTCATGTTGCCAAAAATGCCTTACTCTGGAAGCCATGCCTTTCGTGGATAGAGCAACACCTGAGTTCTTCTGGGGACATCCTTTGTTACCATCTCTGCTACCACGCCTCAGTTTCCCCATATGCAAAGCTATATTGCTACGGGTTAGTTAAGGACGCTGCTCAAGAGATACTGGAGGGATATATATGATTCTGTTGGTGCCCTGACAATTAACACATGAGACTATTCTAGGGGAAAAGTCAAGTGTACCAATTATTATTACTACAGTTACTTTCACTTTTATAGCCCAGAAGAGATGCATTAGGTTACGGAAAGAAGTTTACATCACAAAGTTCCAGACCTTTTGAGATTTGCAGTATAAAATATGGATGATTAGCTATTCAGAAGGCAACCTCTTGGAACAACATTTGAGACAAATAAAGGTAATACAGAGCAGTGTAACACTCACCACCGGAAGGAAAATACATAGATTAAAAAGATTGGAAGAAAATAGACCAAATGCCAGCCTTGGTTGCTATCACTTTGTGGTAAAATTCTAAGCTTTTCTTGTTTGTTTTATTGTTTTACTTTTTTTTTTTTTTTTTTTTTTGGCAAATGAATTGCTGCCTTTCAAAAAACAAAATAATAAAAAGCTATCGGTACCCTTTTTTGAAAAGATGCCACAGACCTGTCTCTTGGCAGCTGACTCCGTTGCCCAGGCAAGTGCAAAGCATCTGCTTATTCCCTTGTGTCTTCAGCCACTGCATCCCCACCAAGTAAACCACACCGCTGTCTGTGACACAGTGACCATATGGAGCCGGCTGCGGGTGAGGCTGGGGCTGGTAAATGGCCGTTCGGACATCTGTGAAGGAGCCAGACCCTGAGGATGTGAGAAAGGGAAGTCACAGAGCTGGTTAAGAGAAAACTACTTTCTGGAGTCGGGATCCTTAAGGTCCCATACAGATCCCTCTGCAATCCATGTTGTGAGTGACCTGGAATTGGGAAGAAATGCCCACTCTCCCTTTCTGCATTAGCTTTTTTTTTTTAATTGAAGTACAGTCAGTTTACAATGCTGTGTTCATTTCTGGTGTACAGCATAATGTTTCAGTTATACCTATATATATATATTCATTTTCATATTTTTTATTATAGGTTATTACAAGATATTGACTATAGTTCCCTGAGCTATAGAGTAGAAGCCTGTTGTTTATCAATTTTATATATAGTAGTTAGTAACTGCATGCAGCCCAGAAAATAATCCACATGCATCTACCAAATGATCTCCATCTTCCAGTTTATCTGGATCTACCAAGATTATATTTCTAAATCACTGACATTATTCTGCCACTCAACAGAACAGATAACTTCAATAACTCCTTACTCACTCCAGTGAGCCTGAAATCCATGCCTTCATGGTCCTCCACACCTAACTTCCTTCCAGCTCACTTCTGACCACTTCCTTCCTTGCTCTATGCCTGGTCTCAGTGAGCTGCTCATCATTCCAACATGCACCCTATGCTGTTCCTCATGCTGTTCCATTCACCTGGAATGGTCTATCTCACCCTTCCTCTCTTAGCAGCTCCCATTAGCCCGATATATCTGGGCCTCTCTCTTCCTGAGATTGTTTTGAGAGGTCCCTGCCACTCCGCTACAGACCTCTTGCCATCTGTGTGACTCTGAGCATCCCAGAGGGTGCCCTGGGCAGCCAGGTTGGATTCTCTAGATGCTGCCCCTCCTTCCATATTTTCTTTCTCCCCAGGATTATTTGGAAATTCTGTGATGGTTTTTTTCCTAAAGTCAGTCAATCCTCTTGAAACAGCTCTCCTTTCAGAGTAAAACGACAGAATATGTTGATCTTTTCTTTAAACTTCTAGAAATCTGTTCTCCTGAGGGCCGGGCCCAAGGAGGAGTGGAGTTGGAACTGATGCTAGAGTAACCGGTCAGCTGAATTCAGCATTTCCCTAAGTGCTGCTGAACCCAAGAGAACCCAAATACTTCACAGACAATGGTCCCAAGGTCACACATACTGGGGGGACACGGCGTCTGTATTCATACACCTCACCCGGGAGAGCCACAATGCAAAGGAACATTAAGATCCTGTATAAGAAAGTTCCATTTGGTTTAACCCAGTGCTTCTCAAACTTTTTTGAAAAATTAAGTTATTTCAGTATAATATTAGTAATACTAATAAAAATAGATAACAACTACTGAATGCTTACGCCCATTTAACCCCAACTACACTTCAGCAAATTGAGATTTGTAATTGTTTCTTTTTTGGTTAGCAGCAATTTTACTGAAAATAATCAAATACCTTAAAGATATTATCAAATCTCATCTTGTTCACCTGCTCACTGAAAAATGAAAACTCAGCAAAGGAGAAAAATTCAAAGTAATTAATATTTTTAACTAAATGACTGATTGATAAAAGACTCAGGAACAATGCTGGCTCATTGTGCAGTGAAAACTTCATCAAAACATAGCAAGAATAACAACAGAAGTACACACCCTGGACTGCCATATTTCTTTCCTTAGATTCTTACAAGACAAGCAACAATGCAAGGATTTTGTTCTTATTCTAGAAACAATTAAAGCTTTAAAAAAAAAAAAAGCTTAGTATATCATTCATTCCCATCTCTAGGTCCCCTCTGAATTTCTGCAACTGTGAATGCCAATACATGAAGAAAACAATTGTGTATTACTTTATGGAACGCAACAAACTTTGCTGGAGCATGGAAAGCACACATAAAGGATTACTTCCTCTACAAACAGAGCTGAATGTCAGGACAAGGAGCTAGATTCCATTTCAAAAAAAAAAGTACTTTTTTCCCTTTTCCTAGCATAACAATCAAGTAATCACGTAAACTAATCAAAAGTCTCTCATTTCCATTAAAATGCACTATAGATATTCAATATGCACGTGTATGCATATGTGTGCATCTATATGTGTATATATAGATCTCTCTGTATTTATCTATCTATATCTTTATACATAAATAGTGTAGATTTTATGTTATTAGCATCCTCTTAAACATTAGTTTAAGCTCTTGGGGCTAAAACTGTTTTTTCCCAAGATCCATTTTCATTTTATTTTTATTTACATTTAAAAAGACAATAAACAAAGTTTTAACAACTAAGAGTCTGAACAAAGCTTATTAGCTGAAACACTGCCAAACATCCTTAAGTGGCGTGTCAAGGGAAAGATGGATTTGCGGAAATACTCCCTGAACCGCGCCCTGGGTCCTGTCCGTGCTCGCTCTGTGCCTCACCAGCGGATGTGGTCTGCAGAGATGTGTGCCTCTCACACTTCCACTCCCCGCGGCCGTTGCCTGTGCAGATGCACTGGAGCAGGTTCCCCCGATTGTCCTTCTTGCTCCAGGTATCTCCAATTCTATAGGATGCCCTAGTGTCCTGATCGTTGCACCTGTCTGTGTCAGAAAGGAAGCATTTCAGTATGTAAATCAGGCCAAACATGGCAAGTGCTCCCTACAAACCTAAAATAAGAATATGGTTATTTCAGGCTTGGTAAGCTGTTTTTGAGTGATTCGTCCATATTCAGCCCTGGTGCCACAGGTTTTAAACTTCTGAAATAGGGGATTGTGTCTGAAACAGTGTGAACTGAGCTGTAGGACTTAGTCTCTTTCCACTTCTCTGTTTGCCAAAGTTTTTCCTCATCATCTTTCATCCATTACATTTTTTCCACATTGTTTTCACATTATTCCTTTGACCAAATTCGTCTTCTGGCTCGCTAATCTGCCCTCTCTCTCCTTCTCAGGCTCTCTGGGCTTTCTCTTAGTAATTATTGTAGACAACCTTCCCGTCTGCAGGGGACTTTTGTTAGAAAACTAGAAACAGTAGGCAGGCAAGTAGGTCTCAAAGGGTCTCCCTCAACTGCCCCAGAGAAGCAATTCAGAGATAGCAGCATCTCTTTCTTCATTTGTCATGTGAAAAAAATTCAGGGGAGAACCAACTTCTTTGACTGAAATATTCTCTTCACCCCTCTAAATCTCCGCTCCCCCCACTTACTTAACATCACTAACAAAATGGCCTCTTTGGAATTGCTCTGTGTTAACCCTCTGATGGAAATGTGCGATTATTCATGTAAAATGATCATTGGTAGCTTATCATTATAATTAATATTTCATATAATAAACACAGTATAAATGATAATTGGTAAATTACCATTAATCTATGTGGTCAATTATCTGGCAAGTGGATTGTTTCCATTATAATCCAGCTTTGCCCACATGCTACAGTGTGAGGAGAAAGGATTTGATGTATTTGTGAATCAGAAAAGCACTGCACTGGGTTAGAGAAAATAATAATTATTTAAGTTCAGACAAATACACACCCACACTGATCTCCCACCACAGCAGAAGGCTGAATGAAGATACCATTGCTGCTGATAGCTCTTCCCCAAACCCCCAACAAAAAGTCTTGTCCTTCCCTGAACCTCCATAGCACTATTTCAGTGTTTGTCTTGACGCCCTTAATACTGTGCTTTGTAGAAGATGAATATGTATAAGCCTTTCTCATCACCCTGACCTACTTACTAAGTGCTCTCTGAAGGCTGGGCTATTGTCCAACTCATTTTTTGCATCCCTATATCGTCTTATACAAAGTAGGGACTTACAAAATTTCGTGGAATAAATTACTTTTCTTTGAGAAACTTTTTTCAACTTGCTATTAGGAGAGTTTTAAATAATAGATAAAGAGTCTGAGTCAAACATCTAGTTTGTCTTAAGCTAAAGCATTGCCACCAAGGTCTTGGAAGTCTGAAGACCATAACAATTTTAAATGCCAAAGATCTAATGAACTGGCAGGGTTCTGGGAAAGATTTGGTCAGAAATGTTACCACTTTCCAGGACATACTTATTTTTTTGTTAGCAAAGAATTCAAATTTGGGTGATGAGCATTTTAAGATGATTAAATATCTTCAGCTGGATAAATGTAATGTGTTCAAAATACTGAGATGTGATTTTAAATTTATTTGTAACACCGTTAATGACTGTTCTGCTTCCACAAACTCCATAGTCGCTGTTAGTTTGAAATTTCAGAAAAGGAACCTTTAATTCCTAAGGCAAGAAGTCAGGCCCCAGGGCAATCTTAGAAGGAGCAGCAGAGATGCCAGCGGGCAGCTTCTTTACAGCACTAATAAGCCTAAAGAGACACTGTCCTTAGCCCAAAACAGACACATAATTTTAACCTATGGGCTAAGTGCTTTTCATTTTCATCAATTTTGCTAATGAATGTGTCTTATTTAAATTTCAAACATAGCAGAAAACCAAAAACTTTAGAGCTTTGGTCCTTCCTATGTCAACAGTACCTACATGCCCAAAGATGCATTTACGTGTTATTTTAACAATTTCTTCACTCTTAACACTTAAGAAAATATTTCAGTGATAACTTGGATGAAACATTTGCAACTAATCTTCAGGTCCACAACACATTTGGCATTTAAATGTGTATTAAAGTTCTTTCTCAGTAGCTGATAACCTAAGACCTTAGGGAACTAGGTTTTTTGTTGTTGTTGTGTTTGTTTTTGTTTTTTAATTTAGTCTTTTTTGAAGAAGCAGGATAAGTTGGAATTTTTCTTGACACCCAAACGTTACCACATTGGTGGGATGGATGTGTTCTAAGTGACGATTCTCTCTAGGAATCCAGAAAACAAGACCTGGCCTCATCTTTAACATAAAGATCTAAAACATACTTCTAGAGGTACAGGTGATGCGTCCACTGCCTTCTCCCAGACAAGTGCAATCCACCATCATCCAGCCTTGATAGGGCTTTTCCCAAGTCTCCCCGACAACGTAGGAAGTCCCAGCAGCGTGATCAAAACATTTCTCAGCTGTAGGGAAATTTGAAAGAGAAGCAGAAAAAAGGGGGGGAGGGGTTATTTTGAATTGTGCCATTTCCCTGTAATTTCGAGTGTATTGTATAAGCAAAAATCCAACCACATTTTGTTAAGTGGTACTCTGTTCAAAATGAAAGGCACGCCCTGTAACTAAGCACATAGTAAGTAACCAAAACGAAAGAAAGTCATAGCCAAGTTGGCAGGCAGAAATTCTGTTCTCCTAACAAGCACATGGACTATGTATTTTCAGCTAGTACCTTTCTTCATGCCAGCACTTTGAGTGAAAAGGATCTATGTATGTATCCAGTCTGTAGGAGACTAAATATGCAAAATTCCGATCTTAATTCTGAATGACCAATAATGAATGCCTAAATACAATGACAAGAAAGCTATTCAAAATCTGGATTTCTGCGAAAACAGAGACAACACGAAGAAAAATGAAAGCTTCTGAATTAGAGAACAACAATCAGAGTAAAATTTATAGCCAGAAACTTTTAGATTTGTATCTATGGAGTTCAACCGAGGATTGAGACGGAAAGAAACCCAACAATTTTTATTTCGACAAAAAGATGACAGAGCACACACCATATCATGTTTCAGGCCAGTGTGTTCCAATGAGGAAATATGGCAAAAATGTCATTTTCTTTCTTTTAAATAACTTACATCTTGACCATGGGGAAATCTGAGATCAGATCTTAAGAGAGAAAAGGAATTTCTTCCTAAATCTTTCAAACTTATCTTGTGTTTTGAAACAAAAGTAAGACTTCTACACATGGTTGGTACTTTTTGATCTGATTCCTTTAAGACGACAATGGATTATATAACATTACATCATTGAAATTAAAATTTCAGTTTGTTGTCTTTTTTTATTGGAATTCAGATCTCTTGTCTGCATTGATTTGGGCTCAACCCGACATGTTGACTGTGCATCACACACCTATGGGCTTGCAGGTCCATTCTCCTTTCCCGTTCCCAAGACACACACACTCCAACATGTAACCGCCAGTCTCGTGCGGTCTCCTCCATGTGTCACCGATCTTGTAGGACTGACCCCCTTCGTGGCAGCGGTCTGTTCAAGATCAAAAGTTAATGTTAGAGAGAGTGGGACTGAGAATATTTCTTAAAAAAGAAAACGTCTCATGTTCCAACCAGGATAGGCACTTGAGCTGGCCAAAGTAAGGACACAGGGAGCAGCTTTCCCATCACAGACAGAGGAAAAATTAACTGGTCTGGTCACTTTGGGTCATTCAATTAAATGTCTTGTTTAAGCACAATGGGAAAGCATAGAGAAAACTGAATGGCAAGGAAAGGAGTCATAAATCCTGGTTCCCCAGAGAGATCACAGGAAATTGGGTTCTAAAGTAGAAAAGAAAGGCTGGCAGGCAAGACCTCCATGCATACATAGCAGGTTGGGCCAAAGACTAAGTCAATTAAAGAGACATCGGGCCTAGTTTTCCAGCTTTCAGGAATGTGGAGACTGTATTTTACTCTAGGATAGAAATGTCATTTTGATGGGAGCAAAGAGATGTATACATCTAAGTGTGGAAATCTGGGCACTTCTCTAGGCTGTTAAACACAGTGTCCCAGGCAAGGGCTAAACTGTCCACTGGATGGTAAATGCTGTGGACCACTGACTCTTAAGATTTGCCAATAAAGTTGAATAAACTCTAACATTAAATAAGGGCAAAGCTGATTGGGCTTATTCCCAAGAGACTGATTTGTCTTTTGGACAGACCTTAAAATGACTTAAATGATATATGAAAAAAACTAAATGCTACGTTAATATAATCTATTGGTAACCCAATGACTCAGATTGGAAAGTTTGCCTTAGCTGAACTAGAGTTGCTGAGTCAATCCAGATCCCAAAGTACCTTGGAAACACTCTTAGGCTAATCATCCCATATTATCCCTGGCAAGAGAGAGATCTGCTTCCTGGGTATAAACAACTGGTCACAAAGAAACCAGACTGTTGCTGTGAGATCCAAGACATCTGTGCATTGCAAACAAGCAGAGCAGACCACACAGTGGCTAACTCGCTCTTCGTGGCCACCTTCCCAATCACTGCAGATCACCCCAGGATCAGTCTGGACTGAAGATGCCCAGATCATGCAAAATGGGCAACTCCTCCAAGCATGCCTTGCTTGGAATGGAACCCAAGAGATCCACTTGGTAACGCTATGTACACACACACACACACACACACACACACACACACAAATCCACACAGACTCAACACTGACACCACCTGTGCTCAGAACCACCTTCCAGAAGCACAGGAACCAGTTGGGTGTCCACATAAGAGTACCTGGTCACCTGGGACAAATCCCCAAGTTAGGAATATCCAGTCATAGATAACAGAAAGTGACAGTGATGGGAATGGAAAACTTCATATGGGGAGATTTTCCAGTCATTTGACGGAACGCTGTCCTTACTCGCAATGGTGCAGCTTATTCTCCCTCGCCCAGCCCCGATGCAGGTACAGTCCCAGATCATGGAGTCTTTAGGGCGCTCATAGGTGTCACCAACCCGGTAGGTGTTCCCAGTGTACTTGTCAAAGCAAGTCTCTTCAGCTGAGGGGAGAAGGAAAGTCTGCGTGAGCCCCACATATGTAAAAGCTTTTCGATTCCACTGACCCCATCCAAAGGAAAACTCACTTTTCCATCCTACAAGCAGCAAGGGACAAACGGAAAGTTTTAAAAAAATTGAAGTGGGAGATGTAGATTTTACCCTAGGCTGTTATAAAGCCTCAGTTTTCAACATTTGACAAGTTCTCTGATTTTCTGGAAATATAATTTCCATTGGAAAGGATTCTCAGACCCTTAGGGAAAAGTCATATATAAAGTAAGACCTTAGGACTGGCTGGATTGTGAAGGAAGGGCTTCCTCTTCTCTCTGGTTCAGAAAGTCAAACCAAGGTCCACATAAAAAGCAAACAGTTTGAAGAGCCCCACCTCCCATCAGGCTCTGTCACTTGTTAGTCCTACTATTTCCATTTTAGCCTCAACAGTGCTTCTCAGTAGGAGTTGCCATAATTTACAAGAAACATATCAAGAATCATAAAGGAATGAGAACTTTGAAGTGGTTAGTGGTTTTATGTTGAACCGCAGCCAACAAATCACTTCACAATATAGCGCCCAAAGTGTTTTTTGCCCCATAATTTTATAGTTTAAGATTTGAAATTACTTTCTAATAAATTAAAATTTTATAAGCAATTCTTTTTCCAGAGGAAGAAAGAACACACAACATCTTTCATTTTTTTCATCAAAAGCTTTGGGAAAGTAATATAAAAAGAAGACTCTAGGAACTACTTTGGGATATATTTGTTCTTTTGTTTTATAGGTAAAAAGAACATATGGAAAGCAAATCTAAGCAGTTATTAAACATTTTAAAAGAGGAAAAGATAGATAATTCAACTGGGCAAATGTGTATGTAATTTCACTACTAATGCTAGGTTTAGTTAACAGGCACTACTTCTCCATCTATTAGAAGATACCAGGTAGCAGACAGGCTCCCCTCAACTTACGTTCAGGCTTGCTCTCGCAGTTGAAGCCCCGGCTCCCTCCATAACAGGTACAAACCAAGGCACTGCCCAGGTAGGTGCGCTCCCATTGTTGGTTTATCTGATAGTGTTTCCCATTGTCGTAACAACCAGCTGTAAGTAATTGAAGGGGAAAGTTATTAAATTTGTATCCTTCCTTTTTCCAGATTATGGAATTTTCCTGTACAGTGAAATTGATGAGCCTAAGTAACAAATGTAGCAAAAAGTTAATCATCAGAGCACCAGGAGAGTTAAAAGCAACTAGCTATCTAAAGAGTTAACCACAACTTGCACACGTAGATATTTAAGTATTCCTCCCCCCCCCCTTTTTACTTCGTTAAATGTTATACAATGATGTCATTTCCATCTGGCCGGGGGTCTTGCATCAAAGAAGTGGAAATATTTTGAAAAGCAGATAACTGGGAATTACATTTTAAAACATGCAAGGAATTTCAGTGCCCTTTTGGGGTAATAAGTCAAGAAGGGCACATTAAGCAGTTTCCTTTAGCCAAGGAAAAGGCAGGGTGTGTCTTTGGAAAACCTGGAAGAGGAATTCTGATCTCTGTTCTTGGAGAAGCATCCTGAGGGCCCCCAGAGAAATCTGAACCAATTACATCTCATTCAAAGTAGGAACAGCATAGTTACTTAGCTACCCTCTCTGCACCCCCATTTTGAAAATACTTAACCAATTATTTAATAACAAAGAAAACAAGAGTAAGGACCACACTAATCCCAAATGGAAAATTTAAAGGCGTACATCATTATCTCTTTAAAGGCAAGTTTTGATGAATTCATAGGAGGACAACCTGAAGACCTGAACGAAGAGTTGGTAAGAGTACTGCGGGGGTTCGCAGAGCCCCTGTCCTCCAAGGCATTATCTCATCCTAGGCCCTCAGAACCAGACTGCTCAAACCAAGAGTCTTTTGTGTCCACAGCCGATTTTTTCTCATTAAGGCGTGCACACACTCCACGCGCGCGCACGCGCGCACACACGAAACTTCAGCCACAACTTTAGTTGGCTTTACGGTCCCATCCCGCGACAGCCTGTTCCAGCCCGCGGTCTGTACTCACGCTTGCTTTGGCCGACAGTCAACGGGGACTGGGGCTGAATGATCTGCTGAGCCTGCCTCCTGCTCTTCGAGGCTCCGGCGGAGGGCACCGTGTTCCCCAAGGACAGAATGGCCA
The DNA here is from genome assembly GCF_036321535.1 of Camelus dromedarius. NCBI lineage: Eukaryota > Metazoa > Chordata > Mammalia > Artiodactyla > Camelidae > Camelus > Camelus dromedarius. Next base: position 60,738,962 of record NC_087439.1, on the reverse strand, counting down.
GAAGCAGCAGCCCGGGCCCCGGACCCCCGAGCATCTTGAGACGTTGCGGGGAGAGACGCTCTCACCAGGAGGCAACTTGCCACCAAGTTTGGTTCCCTTCGTAACCTGCGGGGGGAGTCCCTTCCAGTGCCTCCAGCGGGTTGACACCGCCAAGATAGTAAGGACTGGAGGATGGGGAAGGGAAAAGGTAGAGGGACAGAGGGGAAGGAGAGGACCAAAGACGTTGTGGCTGCAGGTCCCCTCTCCCCCGCTCGCGCCTAGGACTCCCTCTTGCAAAGCGCAGTCGGCGCGGGCGGCCGAACTCCGAGAGCCGGGGTTTATATGGGACGGTCCCTTCCCGCCCCCCGCAAGGCCCCGGGTGCCGGGGAGGAGGGACCGTCCGGACTCCCCCCACCCTCCTCTCGCCGCCGCCGCCGCCGACCGCGCGCGGATTGGCCGGGGCTCCGGGTGACGTCAGGGGGACTGTGGGTTCGCCGCGAACAAAAGAGATGCTGATCGCCCGCCAGGATTGGGGCAAGAGAACTTTTTTTCGGTTTCCTTTGCCGTCGTCAAACTTTTTTGGGGGCAGAGGGGGAGGGATGGGAAGCGGCTGGAAAGGGATAGACTGGGAGGAAAGGGAGGGGCTGGAGTCGTGTGAAGCGAAGGGGTCCCTAGTCCCTCCTTCCCCCACCTCCCCCCCCCCACCGCTTCCCCTTTCTAGTTTACTGTAGTGGGGGGAGGTTGAGGACATTGCATCACCTCTGGAAAAAAAAAAAAATCTCTGCTCACTGGAGTGTATTTCAAGGGGAGGAAAAGCCGTAAAGTAGCCACCACCTTGCTGCTGTAGGAATGTAGACCTTGCCGTCCCAGGGCGGGGCTGGCGCGCCTCCTGTTCCCTTTCTTAGCTCTACTGTGTACTGACTGGGGACTCACTTTCTTTGCCTTTACAGCTTCCTGTTCAAAACTTCTCCCCTTCTAAACTCTGTACCTGCCCGGTTCTGAGACGTGCTAGCCGCGGGGCGAAAGGGAAAAGAAATCCTTTAATGAGCTTCTACTAAGTACCAGGAGCTCTGCGGGGCGCTTGGCGGATCTGGGGGAAATTCAGAGAAGGTTTTTTTGAAAAGACAGAGCAGCAGTTTACTTTTTTTTTTTTTTCAAGTATGCAAGAAAGTCTTCTTTTCCTGCGGATAGGATGCCTGTTACCACTGAAAACTGGAAAGTTGGGCCGATCATGGAAAGAGAAAGATCATGGTGTCCTTGACCATGTTCACCGCGCCCCTTACACAGAGACCTCTGAGTCACTTAAAGCTGAGACAAGACCATTCCCAGTCTCGCCTTCCTGCAGTCCCTTCCTCGCTTTTTATTTGGAATTTTTGTTTGGTAGACATCGGTTTCATCACAGAATTCCCCTCCCCCAACGCCGCTGCCAATTTTTTTTTTTTCAAGTGTTACTTACTCCAAGAATGTAGAAAGTTCCCATTTGAAACTTCCTGGTCTTTCCCTGTAAAGGCAGAGAGTAGAAAGGGAATCTGAGAAGTCGCTAGCATTTAGCAACTCATCACATCAACCCTTTTTTCAGACAAACACAGGTCACACTTGCTTTTTAAAGATCTTCCAAAGGAGTCCTCAGCTTTCTTCAGTTACTCCTGAGGGGCCCAAACTCAAAGCTTCGCCTCTTAGTTAGGTTAGTAAGTGCAGACCTCCCGTTTGCTTTGAGAACCTATGAAAGTTGCCAGCCAGATATGTTTCTTTCTGCAAGTACTTGTTTCCTTCAAAAGTTCCACCTTCAATAACTGCCATGGGGTAATTCGAACCCTGGTCTATAAAATGTCCAGCACATCAAAGACACAAAACTAACATTTGTTTTTATTAACACAGGGAATTAAAGGGGGGAAAACACAGCAAATATCAGTTTCTTACAAAGAGTGTAAAATAACTTCTTGAGGAATCTTTGTGACCAACTTTTCAAGTTGAAAGAGTGCCACGGACTTCCCCAAATTTAGAGTCCTGTCTGGGTCAGAGTTTTTTTGAATTTCTCATCATCAACTTGACAAAGCAGTTTTCTCTTTCAAATATAAAAGGGCCCCTTGTAAAATTCTTAGTAAATTTCTGGGAAGCTGGGTGTTCCTTCCAGAGGGAAGGATACCTGGAAATCAGGATGTAAGCAAGATAAACCTGAAGCTAATACTTTCTTAAAATACATAGATTCTAGGGGAAGGAAATAAGTGGTTAGAAAAGTATTTTGTCAACCAAAACCATGATAGTTGGATATATTTACTGTACTCAAAATACATTAGAATAATATACACATGACAGCTTGGAGGGAAAAAGCCCAAGCAGCTTACATTTCAGAAGAAACATGTTTCAATCCATTGAAATATAATTTGTTTAAAGGATATGACATATTTCTAGTGTCTCATAAGCAAAAATGTAATAATATTTTGATTGAATTTTAGAGAAATGCTTACGAATTTACACTTTTAATTTTTCTTTTTAAACCTTGGTAGTGGAGACCTTTTCTTAGTTAAAATAACAAGGCTTGCTACAGTATTCTTTCATTATCAAAATCCCTTGTAATTGTGTAAGTCTGTTATCTCTAACTGGAGAGATAATTAAATCTCTCCACACTGACCCTATTCAAACTAGGCATGCCGCGGGTCCAAGATTCCCTTGCACTCCCTTAAGAATTCTGAAGATGATTTTGACAGGGTGGGTTCTTCAGCAAACAGTAATTTTTTATTTATAGGCTAGATTCTTGGATTTCTTTTCCTCATCTTGATTTGCAGGGGGTATTGTGACAAAAGGGACAGAAAATAGATTGCTAGGTGCCTGGGGCTGGAGCTGGAACAAGAATTAACTGTAAATGGGCACAAGGAATCTGTCTGGGGTCTTAGAAATAAATGTTAAAATGGGATTGTGGTGGTGGCTGCACAGCTTGGTAAAGTTACTAAAAATCATCGAGTTGTACACTTAAAATGAGTGAATTTTATGGTATGGAATAAGGTTTTTTTTTTTTAATTGATTAAAGCGCAGTATTTCTTTATTCTTTTTTAACTTGTACCATCTTCTGATTTTGTTTCAGGCAAATGCACCCAAGTGGCTGCAGCACACACAAAGTGACCTCCTGTCTTCATTTTTCTAAGAGGGAGCTTGCCTTTAATATAGTAGTGGATTTTTTTTTCTTCTACATCAGTCACCCCTTAGGAAACCTGGTATTTGTGTGATGGCACGGATGTGGGAGAGAAGGAACAAATCTTCATTTAGGATTGTGCCTTGTTTCTTCTTGGACTTGCCATGGAGATAGGATTTTCTCAGAACTTAGGTCAATTTAAATTTTCAGTAACAAAAAGGAGCACATACATTTGTGTGTGGGGGGATGTTATTTGAATGTCCTCTTATTGGAGAAGGTTAATAAGGAGCATGAACAATTATGGAAATCCAAAGTGACTTGACTTCATCTGAGTTGAAGATTATGGTTAAGCAGAAAATGAATTTATCAGATCCAGTCATTTAGAGAGGACTGAAATTAAAACAACTTAAGGGATAAGTACTAAAAGGCAGTTTTTTTCCTAAGTGGAAAATGGCTTTTCTCTAAGAGTAATACACACATGACAGACAATACCCGTTGTAGGCAAATCCCTTGCCAGCTGGAAAAAAATCTTATCCCTGATAAGAAGTAACTTCTTGACCCCAAAGGTTACATTTAAATGAAGATGGGCTGTTTTACCAGAAAACCTTTGGCTTTTATCTGTTCTTAATCATTTTCGGTCCAGTTAGAGGTGAGGCCATTGATTAAGTGACCTTTGGAACTTTCTACCATAAGAGCCTGCAGTGTCTTTTACTATTTCGTGGTCTTCTTTGGGTAGGTTGAATGGAGAGAAATTATGGTAGTTTGGTTTCTTGTCTTGATTTTTTTTTTTTTTTTTTTTTTTGGTGTGAAATCCTTCCCATCTTCCCTTGAAAACAGCCAGGCTTGAAGAGCTGCTACTCATTAAACACAGGTGCGAGAAGGAAAAATAAACTGCCCCATGGGCAGCCCTCACAGGTAAAATGTCTGGGCAGTTAGTCTAGAACTGACAGGGCCCGGCAACCAGGGGAAAAAAAATACTTGATAAAGACTTTAATTTATGCCTTGAAAACTAGCCAGTTTTCAGTTAATCAGCACTTTGTTTCTATTTGAAGTTCCTTTCTTATTTAATCAGCACTTTTAAAAGCCTTAATCTGTGCCCTTTGTTTTTTAACTGGAGTGTTCTTTTTTCTCATTAGAGTGATGGGACTCCCAAAAGGCTTTGCAAAGGAGTCTTATTCATCCATAAAGTGGAACGAACTACTGTGTAGCTGGAACGCTCTCCCAGAACCGTGTTGTAAAACAGTTTGGTTTTCCAAGATAGGTAGCAGTTTCTTGGAAAATTTTTATTTTTTGTGTGCCGTTGCTCCTTTTTCCAATTTTGCTTTATTTTATGTAGGTGGCTTTAAAAAGGCTGAAAACCTCTTTTGAAACTTGAAAGATTCTTAGTATTTAAATTTTTTTCTATCTTGTTTCCATTCACATATGTTCAGCATCTTACATGCAGTTAACTGTGAAGGTTGCATCAGATGCTTAAAAACAACTGTAAACATTATCTCTTAAATAAACTTTTGTGCCGACAGAAGACTACTATGATGTAGGTGATCAAGAGACACTCCATCGATGAGTTAACAAAAAACTAAGGACATATTCAACTGAGCTATAACAAAATTATAACATGAAAGTATAATTATAACTATCCCTAAATTTATGCTGAAACATTTTCTTGATAAATTTGATATATTCTCTCATTAGTTATGAAAATTTTACTTTGTGATGGAAAGGACATTTAAAATCATTACTATGTTCAACATGAAAAACTAAGGCACGCTTAAGCACGTGAACAAGGTCATAAAGATTTCAGTACGTCTGAAATACATCTGACCAGCTAGATTTTATTAAGCACTTTCTCTGAGCCAGATCCAGTACTATATACTTTATAGGCATTTTTTTCATTCAACCAACGAACACCCTCTAGGGTCAGTATGATCACGCTCTCACCCTTACAGATGGGGATACAAGGCTTAGAAAAATTACTAGAATGAAGTTTGCTGAATCAGCATCCTTGTAGAAATGGTATCACTTAATGATCTCCTTCTGGAATGCAGATATGGGCAAAGCAATTGGCTGAAGGATTTTGTGGATGATTTTTTTTCAACCCGAGACTAATTTATTCAGATGTCACACAGAACTCTGTGAAGTGATATGCTACCAGCTTTCATCCATTGTATCTTTTGCGAACCAATTTCCTTCAAACAGCCTGACCTGTTTTGCCATTCTGATTGCTACCTCTGACCCTCCACTAGACTGCAGGCTTGGTGGGGCAGAGTCTCTGTCTCGTTTACCCTGTATGCCCAGCACTGGGTATAGTGCACTGCTGCATGAATGCTTGGCACATATGAATGAGAGGAAAAAAAGGGCAGATGACCAACACTGTCGAATCCACAGTTAGTGATGATTTGTCCAGCCAGTCACATTAAGTGCTCCACTTATGTTATTTTAGTTTCTCCTCAAAGCAACTGCCAGAAACAGATATTCATAACCCCATTTTATCCTCTGAAGCTCAGACAGTTTAAAGATGGTCCTTAAGCTTCTGCAAGGAAAGAGAGACAAAGTTGAAACTGAAAGTCTTCTGGCCACAAAATTTATGTTCTTCACTAAGACATACAAGGCCTCCCCCAAAGATTTTTTGCCCCATTTAAGTTATAAGAAATTTGGAAAAAACTCTGGTGGTTCCTTTCTTTGTTCTCAAGATCTTGGGGCTCTGTCCTCTGCTGCCTCACCCTGCATCCCAGGCTGACCCCTTGGACGGGAGGCAGAGCCCTCTGCTTGCTGTGGGCAGGAGGACAAAAGTCACAGTGTTTCTTCGGAAGGCTGGTTTCAGAGCCACCTCTGGTGACAGCTGCCTCTCTCTAGAATGAGCATTCTCTGTGGGAGCAATATTGCCCCCAAGAGGGAGAAAATGGGTTCTCGGTGGGTGGTGGGGAGTGGAGAGTAAAAAGAAACACAACAACAACCACTCAGCCCTACCTGATAAAAGCTATTCCTTAGTGGTTAATTGATCTCATCAGGTAGAATTGAAGTTAGATGTAATTTTTCTTGGCAGTGGGAATAATAACTAAAAAGAAATGGGGAGGAACCCTATTCTGGGTTACACAGCTCTTGCCAGACTGTTCCCTGAGGCTCCAGCTCTCCCTGGCTCCCTCCCGTAATTGCCTTAGAAGCAATAAATCTGCCTACCTTGCTGGTCCCTGGGAGCCTCAGCATCCTGCTTTACCCCTTGGCTGGGCCAACACCCCTTTAACAGTGCCTTCACCAGACTTTTTCAGTGGAAATCATTTGAATTTCATTTCCTGCTGAAACTCTGATAGTCCAGATCCTAACAGTCTCGAACCATGACACAAACAGTTTGCATAAGTTGTGGTTTAGGTCGAAACTGTAGCAAAATAGATTTGTGTTGCATAAATTATGTTTCAGACTTGGCAACTAATATGACTCCATAATTTCTTCTTGGAGTATTTCCCTTGTCTTGAAGGGCTCTTGTATGCATGTGCTCTCTCTCTCTGCTAAACTTGTGCCCCTTGAATTCTGTATCTTTTCTACAGTAAATTGCTCTGATGGTAGGAGCAATGACCTAGTGATCATAAAATGATGAAAAAAAGAAACCAGGATTTTATTGATAAGTATATAGTATTTGTCCATACTTCTTAACTCCCTTGGAAATGATTTGGCTTGTCTACCAGAGTAATTTGATTCATGCAAAGAAGTTGGGATCAGGAGCTCTACCATGTCAGGAACAGAAATTAATCTTTAAAAGTCCCTCAGAATCTGTGAATGTCATATATGTAAAAGCTAAAGAATTTACACATTTTTACATGTATAAAAATGCGAGTTTTGTTTTTTAATTCGTTTTAGATACTGAAATATTAGATGAGAGCTTATAAAGTAAAGGAAAACTTACTCAAGATTATTTTGAAGCAAAATAATGCAAATATTTATAGACCCAAGTCACAAACCCATTTCTGTTTAGAAGAGCAACACAAAGTAAAAACCATCTGGAATTATCATTAGAATGTTAAGTTCTGATATTTTTTAACCTCTCTGAAGTGTGTAGCTTGTCTTTTTTCCCCCAATGGTGTCTTTTGAAGTGCAAAATTTTCTATTTAGATGAAGTATAGTTCATCCATTTTTTTCCTACTTCATTTGTTTTGAGTCTCTCAAAGATCACTATCCCTTATTGCCTGATGTCCAGTGTCTTGAAAAACCATGGTTTTATATATTTTTTTCTGGAGGTTTCTCCCTCCCTCTCTTTCTCTCTCTTTCTCTTTGCCTCTGGCTGTTTCAAGTGAGATAGTGTTGGTTCCCTCTTACTCAATCTTAGCTGGAAGTAGGAATTCCTTTCCATTTTCAGAGATTTTAAATATCTACATTCTTATATCCGTTTTAGACAATCCGTTTTGTGTCTCTGTTATTTTGTTCCCAATAAAAGTGTTACTTTTGACAGCTTTTTATTACATAAAATTTTGACTACTGTTTTAGTATTTCCTTTTAACTGATAAGACATTATGTTCTTTTCGACCAGTCTGTGCTTTGAGAACAAATTTTATTTCTCCTGGAACAGGATGTCAAAGAATGAAGTTGGAGGAAAGTTTAAGCTGGAATCCATGTGGAGAAAAGACAGCACGGGAAACAAACGCTAAAATGCTATAACCACAGCTTCTCTGGGTGTTGAATTAAACGGTTATCAAGCTAATTGGCAGGTAATTACGGGATCTATTATCATTTTATGTAATTAGGATGTAAACAAGGTGATACACGTGTTCTGTGTGAGGCAGTTGCTGCCGCCGCCGGTTGTCTCTGTGTGCAGTGAGAAAACCAACAGGAAGATGACGGTTATTAGCGACAATAGTAATAATTATAGGCCTCTGATTGTTTTGGCCCAATGGGAAATTTTTCTTCTCTACTTTTTGATTACATTTATACTCTTTTCCACAGAGACTGGCATATTATTATAGCCTATTGAAAGAAATGTAGATTGAGTCTTTTCTCCCCAATAGCACTATATACTCTTGGATGGTTGGCACTGAATTTATCCCTAGTGGGAAGACGTTTTTATTTCTATTCTTTGAAGTTCTTTAAGGAATATGATGGAGACTGCTGGTTGCCCACCCAGATCCGGTCTGTTCTTCCCCAGATGGTCCCACTGTGCACAACTAGACCACACTTTCCAGTCCCTCCTTGCAGCTGCATCATAGTGGAAATAGTTCTCACTAGTGCAAGGTGAGAAGTGTTATGTCCCTACTCTGGGTCTGGGACTTCATTCATTCAGCATGCCTGCTCCAGATTCTTTTATTCCTTCCTACCAGCTGAAATGCAGACATGGAAAACAACCCAGCTTTTACCAAGAAAATGATGAAAACAACTTAGAAAAAGCCTAGGTCCTGAATCATCATGAAGGGCAGACCTTCTCCACTCACCTGGGCCTTTGACACTGGGACTGTTTGTTGCATGAGAAAGAAATACACTCCTTTATTCTTTATGCCTCTGAGCTATTGGTCATCTTTGTGACAGCAGCCTAGCTTCCACGTTAACCCACATACGGGCCTGTCACTGCCTTCCTTAGATGCCCAGTTGTTGAGCTACCCTTCTCCTGGTGACTGCATGGGTTTCGTTTACCAGCTTTGACCTGCTGTTTGCAATTCTGCTTCATTTTTTCTTCTTTCCCAGGCTCTCCGTATACACTTGCAGCAAAATTTTAGCTTCTTTGCTAAACTCTCCTGCTATTTATCATTTATTTAGAAATAACAAATTCAAGTTATCCATCAGTTATTTTGAACTTCTACTAAGAGCTCTGTTATGGGTGGGATTGGGTCTCCTGAAATTCAGATGTCAAAGACCTAACCCCCAGGACCTCAGAATGTGACCTTATTTGAAGACAGAACTTGACAGAGGCAACCAAGTTCAGACAAGACCATTAGGGTGGGCCCTAATCCACTATGACTGGTGTCTTTGTGAAAAGGGGAAGTTTATGACAGACATGCACAGAGAGGATGCCATGTGGAAATACATAAAGGCAGAGATCAGGGTGTTGTTTCTATAATCAAGGAATTCCAACGATGGCCGTCAACCTACCAGAAGCCAGAGGAGAGGCATGGAACAGATTCTTCCCTCACAGCCGTCGGAAAGAACCAACCCTGCTGACACTTTGATCTCCGATTTCTACCCTCCAGAACTGGAGATGCTACTGATCTGTTGGTTAAGCCACCTGGTTAGTTGTGCTTCGTTACTGCAGCCCTAGAGCGACTACCCAAACCCCACAAGCCGTCTTTGGCAAACAGGAATTATTTCAGCAACCTGAGAAGGAGAGAAAAAGGCTTGTTCCTAGACCCCAGATAGTAGAACCTGTGCTGACCAGAAAGACATCTGGGCAACGAGGAGATTGTACACTGTAGGTCAGAAATCAGGAGGGGGGTTGGTGATTATTTCCAGAATGTACTAATGATCTAGTATACATCTATAAAAATGTCCAAAATTATACCTCATCTAGATTACATTATATAAAGTTACATGGACATCAAAAACAAAATGTGCCTGCCTTTCAATGTAGCAATTCTAAATTCCTCTATTTTTTAACATACCTCTAACGAAGAAATTGGCAAACCTAGGGGCCAAATCTAGCCTACCTGTTGTTTGGGGGCAGCCTGTGAGCTAAGAACGGTTTTTAGATTTTCTCAAATGGTTGAAAAAAGTCAAAAGTATAATATTTTAAGATGAGAGAAAATTATATGAAATTTAACTTTCAGTGTTGATAAATGAAGTTATATGTCAATACCAACATGCTTATTTTTTTGACATATAGTCTACAGCTGCTTCCACACTCCAATGGCAGATATGTGTGACAGACCATATGGATCCCCAAACTGAAAATATTTACTGTTTGTCCCTTGAGGGAAAATTTTGCTGATCCCCAGGTGTAGAACATTTGAGTGCAGTATCCCTTCCAAATTATTATCATATTTCCCCAGTCTTTTATAGTTGTCTTGCCCAAATCTAATTCAAAAGCACTATTTTATGTGTCTCAACTTTATCACATCTCTCCAAAGTAATTCAAATTAGTTTTCATAGAAAGTGCTTTCTTTTCATACTTCTATTTCAAAGGTTACAAAGGCATTTTACTAAATCATGTAATTATATAAACAAATACAACTAGAATAAGCAGTTTGGTGCCAACAACTGACCCCTGGTAAATGTATAACTCAAAATGTGACAATGAATATATGTATGTTCATGTATCACTGAAAAATTGTGCTCTACATTGGAATTTGACACAGCATTGTAAAATGACTATAACTCAATAAAAAAAAATTTTTAAAAACTATATAACTCAAATAATAGGAGCAGAAGAGCACTGGCGTGTTGGGAGGGACAGTGGTCTTTGAGCATCACTGCTGTTTTATGGAGAGTTCGGGTTGATGTGGTGAGTGGGTTGAGTGGAAGTTGTTTAAGTTTGATTTTTCTCTCCCCAACCAAAGAATAACCACCCCCCACCCCCAAGGGCAGAGATCATCTTTACCTTTCTTTTGTATCCTTCTTCCAAGTGTGGAAGCACATAACAGATGCTCAATTAGTACCTGTTGGGGGGTGAGATGATGAAGCTTCCAAGAGCCACAGGTGACAAATCCAGGGGAAGTCTTAGAAGATGACCAGAAATGGCATGTGAAATAATTTGATGTAACTTTTCAAGCAGATTTGTCTATAGTGAAGCCACTGTTGTTTCTACATTTGCAGATTCTCTTTGCAAAGAAATGTATGCATCTGTTTAACACTTATCTTCACTATTAACTGTGTTAGTATTACTATTCTTTACTTTGACATTTAAGTTTTAACATTTCCTTTTGGAGGAATTAAAAAAAAAAAAAAAGCACGACCTCAAAGGAGCTTTAACTCATTTTTGCAATGTGAGTTCATGTAGTGTTTTAAAGAAACTTCAAAAATGGCTTTGAATGAATTTCAGTAATGAAATGCCTTCTGAGACAATGGTTAAGAGCATGCCGCTTGGAAATTAAAATTCTACTTGTGGGAATTGTCTCTTTGGAAATATATATTGATGTAGAATGTAGTTTGATAGAATGAGTATGTTGGCAGAATTTTCTCAGTGACCAGACAAAGACCTATAATTAAATAATAACTAGAAAGATAAGAACAAAATAGCTACAATCTTGAGTACAGTTTGACATTTACGGCAATAGATAGAAATTATAGGGAGTAGATTTTATTTCAGCATGAAGATGAACTTCCTAATAGTAAGAGCTGTCCCAGACCAACATGGGCTGCTGTAATCAAGCAAAACTGATACAATCACTTGGTTATGGGAAGTGTAGGAGATTCATTTATGCTTGTTTTGTACTGGGTTGTATTGAATTCAACTTCCAAGTTCTCTTTCAATGCTGAAATTCTATAAGAGGTACTGAAACATACAGTGATATAAACCCTTTCAAAGTTTTTTTTCTTTTATATAGTTAATAAAATATATTACTAAAACTATCCAGCATGCCTCTGCTTGTAATAATAGAAAAGAATCAGAAACATTTACAGTAAGGAAGAAGGGAGCCATTTGAAATAATTTTTTTTTTATAAATTAATGTGTTGAGAACCATATCTACATTCTAAAGAGATTTTTAAAAGATCTTTGTGTGGATGAAGGTTCTTATTCTGTTAGTGTTCCTTTGCTAGTTCTCAAAATATTACTCCTTAAGCAATGACGTAAATGATCCTGGTAAAATTTCTTGGTTGATTCTAAAACTTATAAGAGGAAACTCAGGAATAAAAGCTGCCCAAAGACAGTATTAATTTGGAAGCATGGTCCTAAGGAACTGAGGATTTAGAAGCATGGATTCTAGTGAATTGGCCTTGATTTATAAATTAACCACAGCTTTTTTTTTTTTAAACTGGTTGGATGGAACAATATTGAGTTACAGTCTTTGAGGCAACAACGGTTGGGACACATGATTAATTTCTTTATTCCATCTTAGAGTGAGACTTCCCTGGAAACATATTTCCTGATTTGATAATGAATGCCACACCCTCAGTGACAACTAGGAGGAGCTGTTGAGTCTTCACTCTGTCTCAACACCCTCTCCACGGAATCACAACATTGCATCTACTTAATTCACATTTGTGTCTTTTGGGCCACATATATAAATGGTAATGAAAAATACATGTTTTATAAAGAAAACATGATTGCTGGATTCTTCATGCCAATGAAGATTCCCTGTCCACTTTTGTCATCAAATGTTTTCTTGAGCCATTTCGATAGCTTATTGAATTCTCAACTCAATCATCAGCTCTTGGAGTCCTGTTTCTGGGCATGGGAACTTCTACACTCCTCAATTGCTCTTTTACTTTGAAGAAAAAAAGGTTAAAAGTTTCAACCTATGGTCTAAACTGTTAAACATCTTTACTCCCCACTGGTCATGCCAAAACAAAATCCCCCATATCACTCTGAATAACTAAATAACATATTCTTTGCATTTTAAAGGGCCGTCACTGTAAATCTGAACATTACATTGTTCATTTATTAAGAGAGTATTATGTAAAAAAAAAAAATCTGGGAAATAAAGATAGGGTTTCTGACCTCAAACACTTTAAGATCACATTTGAGAACAGACACGAGGCATAATATGACTCATAGTTGGTAACAGAAACAATTAGGACCAACGTGATTAGAGGTAGGAGACATTTTCTCTGTTGCAGGACTCATGATCAACATATATACATATTCCGATGTGTGTATTTTGGAGAGTAAAGAACAAGGGAGTGAGTATAGTCTGTGAACATTTATTTTTGTTGTCTTCCTAAGATGTCAAGGCTGTAAGAACCTACCAACCAAATAACACTAGATGGAACACAGCCAAATAACATTAGGCTGAACCAAATGAACTCATTATTTGTATAGATCAAAAACATTGAATATTGTTGATTTCATGTGGAGCAACCAATAAAAACAATTTGCATTAGTTTTCAATCACTGTGTCACAAATTACCACAAATTTAGGAACTTAAAATAACATTTATTATCTCACAGTTCCGTAGATAAGAAGTCTGGGAAGGCTGGACTGAATTCTCTGATTACTGGCTCAAAATCAGGATAGGGTGGGAATCTTCTCTGGAAGTTCTGGAGAAGAAACTGCTTCCAAGCTCAGCTAGATTGTTGGCAGAGTTCAGTTCCTTGTGGTTGTGGCCAGATGTTCTCAGGAACTAGAAGCTGCTTCCCAGTCCTTGGATATGGCCCCTTCATCTTCAAGCCAGCAATGGTGTGTTGAATCCTTGTGCTTCAAATCTCTCTGACTTCTTTTTCCACCATCCCAAGAAAGCTCTCTTTTAGGGATTCATGTGATTGATTAGTCCTGCCCAGATAATCTTTTTGATTAACTCCAAGTCGATGGATCAATAACCTTAATTACATCTGCAGAATCTCTCTTGTCATTTGAACATAACTGATCAGGTCTTGATAGCTCATCATATGAGAATGGGATACTTGGGGGGCTGTTTTAGAATTTTGTCTACTACATATGTTAAACATGACCCCAAATGTCTTGGTTGTAAAATCCTCAATTGTCTAATTGTGTTATCTGTGACCTGGGATATTTCTCCAGATACAAGATGTCCATGAAAGGATGGTGTGTATTTGCAAAAGTGACAAACCTGAAAGGATTTTTTTTTGCATTAAATGTAGTTAGTGTTCTCCTAATACATTTCAGTTTTAACCTTAGTTCCATTCTAAATTATAAAATAACACTCACTCACTATTTCATGAGTTAGTATTAAAAATTGTTGGGAAATGTTGTGATGAAAATAAAATTAATCTCATTTTACAAGATATATGTGTATCAAATCATTACATTGTACACCTTAAACTTACACAATGCTATACGTCCATTTATACCTCAATAAGGCTGAAAATAAATAAAACAAGTCTAATGAGAATCTGAGAATAAGTTCCAGAGAACCCATCCTATATTTTTATCTGGTACTACTTTAAAAAAAATAACCAAGAATTAAAAGCTTTGGTATATTTGTAAAACTAAAGAAATTACAAAAGACCTCTGCTTTTCAAATCTGACAGATTCATGTATTGCCCCTGCTAATAGAGACTGTGATATTTAGCAAGTTTCTACTTTCTGGTCTACTTGATAGATTAAAAACACTTTAAGTGTCATGCCCGCCCCACTAGTTGTGGGGGCTGGCCTGTGGGGAGAAGAAAATACAGACATTTCTATGAGCACCTATTACTGCAGCGTAATAATCGTGAAAACAATGACAACCATTTGTTGAGTGCCTACTATGTGTCAGGCACTACTGATGATGAGTGCTACAGACTAAAAATTCTGTGACAGGTTGTACAGGTAAATGGCTAAAGGTGTGGGCTTGAGAACCAAACAGTCTGGGTTCAGAGCCATGATTGATCACTAATTAAATGACATTGGACACAGTTTTTAGCCTTTCTGTTCTGCAAAACAAGCATCATCTTCAATAACCTACCTTGTTGAGCGAATGAAATCAGATCATCCGTGAAAGACATTTAGCACAGCGCCTTGCACGAAGTGACTGCTCAGTGAGTAATACTCATTACTATTACTATTATCATTGGATAAAGGAGGATAGAAGGAAAAAAGGAGTGGAAAGAGACTGATTTAGGCAGAGTGATTCAAGGTTTATAAAAGAGATGAGGCTTGACTTGGATTGAGTTAAACTGAATTTTTATAATTGGTAGAGGGGGAAATCCATTCATTCTCAATTATTTCAAATTTCCTAAAAAAAGTTTTTATTTCGTAGGAGTGAGAAACTGATTATATTTGGACTGTGAACAGGACTAGAGACAATCCACACATTCTACCAGGTCTGTGTAATTTCATTTTCTTCAAAGATAAGTAAGCAAGTGTCTAGTCCATTCAGGTATAACAAAATACCACAGCCTGGATGACTTATAAACTAAAGAATTTACTTCTCACAGTTCTGGAGGCTGGAAGTCTAAGATCAGGCTGTCAGCGTGGCTGGATTCTGGTGAAAGGCCCCTTCTGGAATGCAGACTGCTGTCTTCTTCTGGTGTCCTTACATGGTGGGAGGGGCGAAGGATAAGGCTATTGGGTCTCTTTCATAAAGGCATTAATGACCTAATCACCCCCCAAAGGCCCCACCTCCTAATACCATCCCACTGGATGTTAGGATTTCAACATATGAATTTTCGCAGGACACAAACATTCAGACCATAGCAACAAGCAAACAAACCAACAAGGCACACCAGGCCAATAGGCTACCATCCGACTCTGGAGAAGCAGGCTTGTTCCTGATATACGAGGCTCACCCCAGGAACTTGGTAAACTGAGTCTGAATATTCAGCTTGACTAGGGAGGAAACCTGTGTGTGCTTTTTCACCATCACTTGATTGGCCCAAACGCCTTAGTCATTCCCTTCCAACATAAACCAAGCCAAGATGAGCAATAAGTGATTAAGGCTCAACCTCCAGTCACAAGAATGGAAAAACATCATAGTTTCTGAGATCACAAAGAGCCTGGATTTATAGCCACCCACTCAGTCCATTCTGCTAACAACTTTCCATTTATATATTTCCTAGCCAAGAACTGACTAATCCAAGACTGACCGTAGATGGCCAATCCACAGATCAATTAGCCAGCAGCCAATTAACCAATCAATGATCACATCTTTTTCTAATAGATGACGCTGTAATGAGAGAAAGCACCTCGATTTTCCTCTGAAGAACCATTCCTCCTTCACTTTCAGTCCATGATCTTCAGGCCTGGCTGACCTCTAGGGCAGGATTTTGACTTGGGTCTGGGTAATCAGAGCATGGGAATGCTCTGGCCTCTGCTATTGGTTCATAGACTCACAATCCAAACTAGGCCAATGAAAATCCTCCCTAAGAATTTTTATAGAATTAACTAATAATTGTGCTTCCTTTTGGGATTGCTAAAGTGGTAAAATATAGGTGTGAAGCCAACTGGTGGGTGACTTCCTCTAAAGGAGAAGAGGCTGTCTGGGAATGGAAACAATCCAAAGAAAATGAACTCAGAAATGAATAGACTCAGGCTTGAAGATGTCATTTGAGCACCTATATCCAGCCATGCAGTAAACATCATACCCCTTGGACTTCTAAGTTAATAAGCCCATAAATTATTTATATTTTGTTTAAGCACATTTAAATTTTCATGTCTCACTATCAACCAAAAGAGTTCTAACACAGATTTAAAATCATCACATTAACCATCCAGCTTGATTAATTAGTTTTAGTACCAATTATAGAATCGTGGTAGAGAGAATCTCTACCTCCTGGTCCAATCAACTGTGTTTAGCATCAGACAGGCTCACAGTGGACAAACATGCCTGCTGTTGGGGCTTACACTGGTGGATGGGTAAGGAGATGTAGTTCTCACAAAGAGGTACATGCCAAAAAGTCATTTGGTTTAGTCTCTAAGGACATTTTGGAAAAGAGTAATTATAAATGGGTATTTGCTCTAATTATTACAAACTACAACAATTAAAATGTGTGTAACTTTTATAATCAGAATAAGAACACTTATTAAAGAATGAAAAAAAAATTGCTCTCATTAAATTCAATGATTGCTAGGAGTTTTTATTTTTCAAATAATTTTAGTTAAAATTTAATAACAGAAACCCATGCAGCAAAAATGGTTCCCCTAAGTCATTCGAAATAAGGGGAATAGTGTGCCTATGGTATGTGGGAAGCCAAACAGCTTTTTTCTTCCTTTTCATGCCTCGCAGTCTCACACTCTTTAGCCAAATTCCTCCAACCAGTTCTATGATCTATTCTCAGACTTGAACTGCCCCTCTCCCTAAGGCATACTCGCTCCATGCCATCATTTAATGTATTGCTAAGCAGACCTTGGAGATGATTTAGAACTGCTTTCTTTGGAATCATGTTTCCAAGAAATCAGTAATAGTGAACTACAACCAAGGGGGAAACCTAATTATTTTATCAAAATTCCCCAAAGAACTTAAATATCGCAGTACTTATCAGTCGTAGCTCAGACTGTGTGTGGCTGAGTCCTCTGTTTATAGACTTTGTTGCTAAGTAGATCTTTTTCCTTAGAAGAAAGTGGTTAATCTAGCTTGATAATCACATGGTAGAAGAGACCTTGGAAGTTATCTAGCCCAACCCTATCATTTTACAGAAGAAGGAACTCAGACTCAGAAAACAAAGTCCAACAAGTCAAACTAAGAAGGAAGAACATTCCAGGAAGGGAAAACAACTTGAACAAAGGCAGTGATTTGAGACAAGATATGCTCAGGGAAAACATTCTGACAATGATTTAATGTGGTTGTGGATGCTTGAGAAAATGACTGTAAATCTGAAAGGTAAATTATTAGGTACAAATCACAGGTGGATTTGAAAGTCAACGTTGAGTCTTTAAAAAGAATTTTTATAGAAAGTAGAGAAAATCTGATAATGAACCCCTTGAGTCCACCTTCCACAATGACCAACTCATGGTCAATCCTACTCCATTTATACCCCCACTTCTTCCCTCCCTTCCATGCCTCCAGATCATTTTAAAGCAAATCTAGGTTATAATGTTAATTGATTTATTCGGATTTCAGTATGCTTCTCTATAAAAAGTTTTTAACTACTTGAATATTTTTAACCTGGGGAGCAACATGTTCAGAACTGTGCTTTTTAGGAAGGCTATTCTGGCAGTTACCTGAGGGATGGGACAGGAAGGGACAGGGCAATGTAAACACTTAATATTCCCTGTTGTCGCTGCCACATATGCTACATGACAATTACTTCCTATTTCCAAATTTAAAATATGCTATGTGGTTTCCTGTGCAGATGTTTAGGGTAGAAATGATTTATGCATTCTTGGCCAATGCAGCTACTTCTCTTTTGGAGATTTTGTCGTCTTGACATTTCGGTTTCATGCTCTGTAGTTCTTTTATTCATTGAGGCATTTGGCCACAACATGAGTGTGAATTTTTCTATTTCTGCTTGTATATTAAATATTTGTCTTTTAATTTATTATATTGCTTATAAGGATGTTCTGAGTGCTAGCTTGATGCTTATAGGGGAAAATGGTTTTCTTAGCTCTCTTTTGAGTTCCATTTCTCCATAAGGAGCAAAATATATCACATAAATTATTCAGGTGACATGAAAATAAAATAAATACATTTCAAGTGGCCACTTAAGAGCTCATTTCTGTGTGTACTGAGTCTTCTTTCATGTAGACACTGCAAAACCATGGGATTGAAATATTTTCTGAATGAAAAAACTTTCAGGATGATGCAGCACACAGAACATTGGGACCAGAAACTAAAATAAACCCTGTCTGGCTTTAGGATTCATGTGGGATATTTAGAGTGGGAAATATTCATTTCAGAGTACATTTTTCTTTAACCTTGTCATCTCAAAGTAGAACAACAACATTAGAGAAGAGGTAAGAATGTACGTCTGGTCAGTTGAATATGCTGTCTTCCACGCTGCTGAATGATACATAGAGTATAGTAGAAGTGTTCAGATCCTGAATCCACACAATACATCTTCTGCTTTTAATTTATGCTTTGAAGATTTACACAAATGGAAAGACCGAATAATTCACTTTCCAGTTAAAGTGCTCACATTTTCCATCTGGCCTATTCTTCTGAATAACACGTCTTCATGACATAATAGTAAATTTTTCATGCCGATGCTTGTCTGCCATCAATTTATAATCAGAAATGTCACATGATGTATTGAAAAGAAATCAGAATTGCACATGGCTGCTATATTCGCTTCCTTCTATTTCTTACCAGAAACGTTTCCCTTCTGCTAGTTATTTCTGTAAATTGTGAGGAATTGTTACAGAAAAACTCAAGTGGAGAGCCAGCAACTTCAGAAAATTATAAAAATTGTTTGTTTAACCATCACAATAGTATAGCATCTTTTAAACTTTACCTTATCTTTTCAGCTGTACTTTTTTCTTCTTTCTCCCTTTCTTTCTTCCTTCCTATCTTCCTTTTTTTTCAAAGGAATTTTTCCCATCACATTTTTTTTTTAATTTCAGCTTTAACATGGTATAATTGACAAAATTGTAATATATTTAAAGTGAAAATTGTAGTGATTTGATATCTGTATACACTATGAAAGGATTCCCCTCATCTAGCTAATTAATATATTTTGGGATGCATTTTCAAATCAAAGCACAAAGTTGATAGATGACAGCTAATCAAGAATTTTCATAACAAACCTCTCCTAATGCTTCTACTATCTGACAGACCAGCAGGAAGTGATATGAGCACATGGCGATTATTACAATGGGTCAGGCCAATGCATCGTGCTACCAAAATGTCTGCCTTTGGCTGTGGCAGTCATGCATGTTTTCTGAAACAAAGAATTCTACTTGCCCTCCAGGATTTTAGTCTTAAAAAGTCAGAGATGGGCTCAAAGCTTTCTCAAACATCTTCTAATTAACACAGAAGAAAGACAGGAAACCTGAGTTCTCACTACTGATCTCCCACTGGTGGGTTGGGCTATCTTTGGCATGCTGTTGATTGTCTTGCTTTCAGTGTTTCACTTTTTCAAAATTTCTAAATGAAAAAGTTTTTAAATTATAAAAACAGTTTTAAAAGAGCACACACATATAAGATAGTAATTGTTATTCTTTTTATTTACCTAAATCTGGAAATGAAGTTTGCTAATAACCATTCAGCCACAAAAATGTATTGAATGTCCATTCAGTAATTGTTCTTGCTGCTGGGGGATTTCTGTGCCCCTGGGCATAGAGTGGGAGAATCAGACATTGATGAAAGTCATCTTAAGTGCCAGAAATATTTCAAAAGGCAGAGTAGAGGGCTTTGTGGAACTGAATGATAGGGTGTGCTAATCAAACTTGAGTAGTCAGGGAAGGCTTCACAGAAAAATTAATGTAAAAGTTGAGTCTCAAAGGATGAGCTGAGTGAAGAGCTAGTAAATAGTATTCCAGGCAGCAGAATCATCATGGATAAAAGCCCTGAAGTGGAGGAGAGGCTAATGTGTTTGTGAAATTGAAAGGGGATCAGCATGACTGGAGTAGACAGTGCTTCCTAGTATTTTTCACATCTTTGCATACAGGAGTCACTGGACCAGCCTATGCCCCTGGCAGTCCCAAAGGGCTCGGTATCTCAGCATATCTGCAATCAACTTGCAGAATTGCTTTGAGTTTTGGCTAACCAGTTGGGAATCTCTAGTTTGGGATTCATGAGAGAACTTGGCATGAAAGGATGCTGGCGAAGTAGACCATGGCCAGATTGGAGCGGATTGGGTGGTGAGTGAGAGGTGAGAAAGGGGAAGTTAGAAAAGGCAATACTTATAAGACTGCCCAAGATCACAGAGGCCTTGTTAAGGGTACTTGATTATACTAAGGACAAAGGAGAGCCATAGGAGGAGAGAAGTTTGTCTAGAAAGGAGAGGAAGTGATCCTAAGATGCCTTTAAGAAATCTCCTTGTAGGTGTTACAGGTCTGGCACTCAGAGAAGTTCTGACCCCAAAGCTAGTTCTCCAGTTTCATGCTGATTCTGGGAAACCCTGAATATCCTCCCAAAACATTCTCTTTTGTCTACAATAGCCAAGTTGATTTCTGTTGCTTATAATGAAAAAAAAGCAAAAACAAAATAAACTCTAATAAAATAGTGTGGAAGTAACAGTAAAGATGGCATTGATTCACACAAGATAGACTTCAGTATAATTTACTGAATAAAGAAACAATAAAATGTTCAGTGCTTACCAAATCTGCGTCCCTATTGGGCGTGTTGAGTTGCCTGGCCTGCAAGGCCTTTGAGACCAGGTGAAAGATTACACATGTATTTTCTGCAGCGGGAAAAGAATAGTAAAACATTTTCTTTAAAGTATATCCTATTAATTGTGATTAAGAATAAAAGTTGTAAAAATTACAGATTGTGTAGAAAAAAATTTTCAGCATTAACACTATGCATGAACTTCATTAAAGAGATATCTATTATAACATATCAAATCATACATATTAGATATAAAGTTAAAAAGCTATCAGACTTTTTTACAGTCATTAAAAGACTTTTCTTTTGAGTATGCTGGAGGGCTAACTTTTAAAGTTATTTAATATTTAAAGTTTTGTATCAGTTAACATTTGGTAGGTATGTATAGAGCACAAATGAGCAATATTTTTCTCCCAAGAGCAACTTATGTCATCTAATTTGGCTTTTTTCCCTATTTTACCTGAGTTTTGTCCAGTTGGTTTTTTTTTAAATAAGAAATAAGAGATGAATTTCTTCTCAACTTGTATTACTTCAGTAGGTTATTTTTCCATTTTGTCCACCTCAAGATTGAGATGCCATCATATCCATGAAAAACCTATTACTACATACACATGTTTATGAAAAGGTTTTGCCAAAATTAATGAAGTGAAGCCATTCAATTTTGACAGTGACTTTCAGAGGTAGATCAACAATGTGTAATAATAGCCTAAGGAATTCATTGGACTTAAAAGAAAGAAAGAAAACCTACAAAAGCACATTAAAAAAATACGAACTTTAGGAGTTATCTAACTTACCCATGGCGTCCTTTCATAAATTCAGTTGTAAGTGTAACCTATTCCTCACCCCCATTTTTTGGTAAATTCTGCCTGTTCCTATGCATGATTCTGTGTGGATTCAGTCTAGACATACCAACCATTAAGCAACCAATTTCACAGTTAAGTGAGTTGTCTGTGTTTAGATTTCCTGTTGGTCTCCTAAACCCTATTGTGTTCTTCCCTTGTGATCACCAAATTATATACCACAGCGACTATCCCATTTCAGAGATATGAGCCAGTGGCTCTGACCTTAATGGAGAACATTTCTAGTAGAATTCCCACCCTCTGCTGTTCCACAGGATTTTTTATTTTTTATTTTATTTTTTTGCCCTAGAGCAATTGTCTCAGTTTAAAATTGAGTCTTGATAAGGAGCTTTGAGGAAATTCTTTTATGATGACAGGCACAGTCATACTCCTAAAATGTTAATAAGACAAACAAGAAATCAGTTTTAAACTCTCAATGTTACTGATTTCTAATTAATGTTCCTTTTCTTCTGACAACTTCTTTAGGGAAGCATATTGAATTTATCTATCATATTTTTTTAGTTCTCTGAACAAGAGGTGTTCGGAGTGTTTAGAAGTGAAATTTCTTTCTAAAGTTTCATATCTGAGCTACTAAAGCTATTGTCATGAGACATTTTCAAATCAGATGTATATTCATGTGTGAAGAAAATTAAATTTCTACAAAAGCTAAAAACAAAAACAAAAACAAAAAATTACAAAATATAACATAATGCAGCTACCCACAAAGCAGCCCTTATGTTATTTGGGAAAGTAATATTCTATTCCTCAGCCACACAGTCTGCCTGTTCCCTCCAGGTATCCGACAAGAATATCTCTGAAAGGAGTAGGGCTGAGAGTAGCTACTAACTTTGTCAGACCAGGATCTTAGGGTCATGCTAGTGATTTGCAAATTTTAAATTTACATTTTATCCAGTTCAGAAACAGATTTAAAAAGCAGATGTTTTCGTGTCTGAGATTCAAGAAAAAGAGCCCATCCTTACACAATATTGTCAGATCTCTTTCAATGCAAGGGTCCAAAATCTACCTGCAATTGGCCTGAGCAAAAGAAGGAATGTGTTGGCTCTTATAACTGAAAAGTTCACGAGCATCAGACACAGCTGGATACAGATGCTAATTATGTGTCATCAGGATGTGGTCTCTTTCCAATACTCCTGGCTCTGCCTTCTCCTCGTTGGCTTGTTTTCAGGAGGGATGCCCCCTGGTCCCCAAATGCAGTGATGAGTACCAGGTTTCTAATCTAACAATTTAGAAACTCCAGTGGAAAGAACACCTCTCCCCACTGATACTATCTTTTGGGTGCTTAGCAAATATCTTTCTTTCATTTTCCAAACCAATTGAGAAATAAGGCAAATAATAAGGGACACAAATATCACCTTTATTTCTGGTAAAGACTTTCAGTTGGCATTAGATGTCGGTTGGCATTGGAGTCAGATGGATTTCCTAATATGAACCGTAGCATTGGGCAGACTTTTCTACTCAGTCCTGGGTCCAGGCAGTGCTGCACGAGGCTGGGCCTCCCAAAGGGGCCTCCGTGAGTAGGCTGGCTCAGTGAATGTACCCAGTTTATTCTTTTCACATTTACCAACTAGGTAAGTCATTCTTCCCCTAAGGACTAAGGGGAGGAGGAAGAAAGGCTAGGAATGTTATAGCTAGTGGAACAATTTCCATATGGAAGGAAATGTCACGGATGTGGAGAAAGTTCCTACCTCCGGTTTCCTGGTTCTTAGTTCTCTTAACCCCCTGAATTAACCAGTAAGCCCATGGGAAGCCAGGAGTGCAGCTTCTCCCACCAGGGACAGTTCTGCTGTAGTACCAATCACCTAGTACCCCTAGTACCAATCACCCCTCCATTGAAAATCTCTTCGGGACCGCCAATGGGCAGGGTAGTTTGGGGACCCAGAATGCTCTGAAGTGGGTCAGAGCAACGTATTAATTCAATTAACTCCAAAGCCAGTTTGTATCCAGTGTTGAACGTTCACTTCCTATTCTACTCCCCAGCCCATGTGGATATGTAGAATCATCCAAAATAGTCTTTCAGAGACCAAATGATATCATAAATATACTTCACTAATGGAGCACATAGAAATTCCGCTAGTACAATTCCAACCACTTGGAGATTTCCCAAACGTAAATATAATATTCTTTCAATGATCATAGTCCTAGGAAGAAGTTGTAAAATCCATAAACAAAGCCCTCTTTTAAATAAAAAAATCCTCAGATATTAAAATCTAGACAAATTCATTTCTACAAATAAGTGTCATTATCCTTGTGAACTAAAAGCCCAAAGTTCAAAATTCTTGCATAAAATGAAGCTCAAAAGCCATTCTCACCAATTTATCATTCAGCATATTAGTTTGAGTGTGTAGGACTCCGAGTACCTTGGGAGAGGTAAGGTTCTTTGAGCAGGTGCAACCTAGGCTATTTTTTTCGAGAAACAGTATGGTTTTTCGAAGATCTCAGAAGTTATATTAGTTCAATGTCAAATATCTCACTTTTTAATGAACCCAAAGAGTCAACGGGATGCACAAGGTTTCCAAAGCACTGGTCTTACATCTACCACTTTTAGAAACAAGATGGTACCCAAACCCCTAAAGCAGTCATCCACAGGAAGATTGTGTCCCCAGAGCTGACTATTTAATGTTGCCAAAGGGCATGACAGACTTGGAGGGGTCTCCAGAAAGAGGAATAGATGAAAATCTTGGTTTTAGCCTAGCCAAATATTGATCAGCCAATGCTAGTTACCTGGAATGCATGGCTTGTTAAAAATCTTATAATGGGGGAGGTTATCCTGGATTACCTGGGTGGACCTAGTGTCATCCCAAGGGTTCTTGTAAGAGGAAGCAAAAAGGTAAATGACAGAGGCAGAAATGGGAGTGACATGATCACAGGAGGGAGACTACCAGCCAGGAAATGTGGGCAGCCTACAGATGCTGGAAAAAGCAGAGAAACAGATTCTCCCCTAGAGTCTTCAGAAGAACACCATCCTGCCAACACCTTGATATTAACCCTGTGGAAGCCGTTGTGGACTTCTGACCTCCAGAATTGTAAGACAACAAATGGGTGTATTTTAAGCCACCTAGTTAACAGCAATGTGTCACAGCAGCTCTGAGAAACTAATACAACCGCTCCCCACCCCCACCTCTACACGCTTCATTCCCCTCACCTGTTTCGTTTTCTTCATGTCCTTGTCACCATGTGCCATGCTGAATATTTTACTTATTTTGTTTTCTTTCTACTCTACCTACTTCAATGTTACTCCATGGGTGTGGGGAATTTTTGGCTTGTTATTGATCTCTGATGTCTAGAATAGGACCTGTAATAGACTAGACCCTCAACAATTATTTGCCGAGTGGAAGGATTTTTTTGTCATCAAAAAGAATTCTACATTATATCATTCTTAGTTATTTTTTTCAAAACAACAGTCTTTTTAAAAACCTTTGGGTAAGAAGGACATTTTCTTCCTTGTAATAAAGACATTTTTCTCCTACATTTTTAGCTCTTTCAAAGGTAAGACAATTGGTGGTACTCTCTTACTGATTTTTTTCAGAGTTACTTTAGGTGAATATTAGCAGTTTCATTTATAAATTCTGCTCCAACATTTTAAATGCTTTGAAATAGAACAAAAAGTTTTCACATATTAGATTTTTAAAGAGACTCATGTTCCAAAAGCATTAGTAAATGCAGAAATTATGTTCTTACCTAATAAAGAAAGCAATCTTTAAATTCCTGGCGAAATATCAATTTCCTGAACTCATATAGCTTCAAATCTGAGGACTTCATGTCTTTTAGTGAAAATTCCAAAGTATGTTTCTCATAAATTTAGGGAAAGTAAATCATCTTAGAATAATTCCCTTCCTCCCTCCTTCCCTATGAATACATAGTCTTTTCTACATTTCAAATAGAGGAAATGACAACATGTGCTATGTTCTGGTTTATATGAAATCTACTGTGATGTATTGTATCATTTTGGCCCTGAGTCCCACGTTGGGTTTAATGGCATTCTACTTCCTGTCTATGCAATTGAAGAATGTTACTTTTCCCTCTCACCTTTGGAAAGGATGTAAGTAGCACCGCGTGCTGTCATTCTACTCCAAAGATTCTCGGTGTTGTCATCAACTCTGCATGTTACCAGCGCTAAAGAAGTGGTTGTCTGCACAGGCTTTCCTTCCATTTATTTAAGAATTTTTATTATGCATTTATTTTATGTGACATATTGGAGGTAAAAGACCACCATCTTTGATCACCTTGAACTTTCCAGTCTAGTGAACAACCTCCATCCCGCTTTCAGGGAACAAAATGTCAGAACTTGGTGGATAATGAGTTCCAACAGATAAGGAGGAAAAAGTAGGAGAAAACTAAATGAAATATTCTCTTAATGGGGAATCTTTATTTTATAAACAATAACTTTTTAGTTTGTAAAGCATACTATCGAAGTGTTTCTTCCCAGAAACATTACAATGCTTCTGTTTCAAGATGGCACTTTGAGCACATATGTTTGGATCCTCCCTTTCCCCAAATTCCCATGAAAATGCAGAGGAAATTCTGGATCATTGTGGAGACCAAGAAAGGGTACCACCCCCATGTTCACTTTGAATGGAATTCGTGAGAGATGTTACGTGGATAGACTGGGTTGAGTGATGGATCAAACAACCAATGATTGGTTTACTGCATAAGAAGAAGCCAGCCACACAAGCAGGTGGAAAAACCTCACAAGCACTTCATAGTTCAGAGGATAGGAGCTGGAGGAAAGGGAAGGCTTTGAGAGGTCTGTGAAGTACAAATATCTGACAGTGGCCAGAGCCCACACAGAGCATGATTCCTGCTGTGGCTTTTAAATATTTTGAGCTCACACTTGATGTAGATGGCTGTTTCTAGGCAAAAAGCCAGGGCTCCCTTAGCTGGCTCCTAATGAGGGCAGCTGTGCCAGTTAGAGAAGGGAAAGACTACTTCAGCTAGCACAACAGAGGAGAAAATGAATTCTCCCTAACTGACAGGAGCTCTTGGGTACAAGGACTTTGGCTTGGAGTTCCCTTCCTGGTCCACAAGCTAATGGACCACCAATCTGAGAAAGCCATGTAAAATTTTCTGGGTTTTTTCCTCCTTCCTTCCTTCCTTCCTTCCTTCCTTCCTTCCTTCCTTCCTTCCTTCCTTCCTTCCTTCCTTCCTTCCTTCCTTCCTTCCTTCCTCTCTTTCTTTCTTCCTTCCTTGCTTCTATCCTTCCTTCCTCTCTCCCTCTCTTTCTTCCTCCCTCCCGCCCTCTCTTTCTTTCTCTAATCAATGATTTCAACAAGTAAACCTGCAATTTCTGATGAAAGCATTTCACCCATAGCAATGGATACACCTGTGCCTGCTTTTGGAAGGCTGGGTACACAGAGATAAATCACAGGTTAGATAGGTGAGAGTGCTCAGCTATTCAAAGGAAGGAATGATTCTGAGAAAAGATGTTCTTGGGAGACAATGATTATGAAAGATAAAATCAAAAGGTCAAGTCTAAAAGCTCATCCTCCGCAAGTGATTAAATAAATTACTGTGACCCGTTACCATAAAAAATGGTAGCCATTTAAAAAGATATTATTCAAAACTTTTATTGGCATGGAAAGATTTTTACAATATACTGCTAAGTTCAAAAAAGGAGAGAGAGAGACAAACTAGGTAACAAAATAGTAAAGTAAATGCACTGTGCTTATGTGTGTGGTTGGGGAGGTGGTGTAGATGGTGTGGACGAAGAGTGAGTGTTGTCAATGACAAGATAAATATTAGAAAATTATACACCAAAATAATTAATAGGCAAAAAGTTAATATACACTCTGAAATGTGACATTAAAATGATTTTATAAACTTCTTTTTGATGACTGTATTTTTAATTTTTTGACATTAACATAAGTGGACATGTTTTCTTTGTGTAATTATAAAAAGTAAATACTGTTTCTCAGAAAGCTTACTTCCAAAGAAAGTGTTGGATTGAGATGATTTGATGGATGAGTTCTGAACACTTAACAAAAAGATGGATAATTTTCATTTTATTTAAAATGTTCCATCAGGCAGCCACGGGACAAGAATGAAAAAGTGTACTGATCCATTTTATGCAGCCATCATATCTCTGTTTATCAAAGTCTAACAAAGAGTTAAAAAAATCAATCACAAGCCAATTTCACTTGTGAATATGATGCAAAGCTTTACAAATGATAGCAATGTGTTTTTAGTATTAGGCTAAAAGAGTAACATACAATAGCCAAGTAGGTCTATTCTAAAAATGCAAACATGTTTCATTACTACCAAGGTTAATAAAATTTTTGATCAGCAAATCAAAGAAGATAAACTATTTGAAGTGTCAAGAGATTTTGAACATGCATCTGATGACATAATGCCCAATTCATTAAAAACAAACAAACAAACAAAACCTGAGCTTTTAACTTGAGGGTAGAGACTAGGACAGTTCCTGAACATGAAAGAGAATGTTTATCTGAAGCAAACGCCCAACATGACAAAAAACGATGGGAGAGCAAAGGCATTCCCTATTAAGAGAAAATTCTCATTATTTGTAGAGGTAATCTATAAAATCTTAAAGATATCAACTGAAAAATGGTTATACTATTCAGGTTGGGACACTTGGTGAGTGACAAAGAACAGGTAAAGTACAACTAAAGGATTGAAGAGAACAGTAGGTTGGACCTGAGTAACTGGACCCCACTTAGACATTTTAAATCCATGAATCTTTTTAGTAGTTTGATTTGTTATTCCTCTTAGACAGGTAACTTTCCTCCTACTCTGTTTATTTGGTTTAGTTGCCCTGAAGTAACCGGCCTTCTCAAGTCTGCAAGGGCAGGAGGTAGAGGTAAAGGGAAGCATCGATGCGCTTAAAAAATATAGTGTGGAAATGAAGCTAAGACCTCAGAGATGAGTACCTTTGTGATACACGAAACAACAGGAAATGGCTTTCGTTCCAGTCTTGTACTCTTCTGGGCTGGTGCATTGTTAGGTTTCTTTTCCTCCTGACACCAACTAATTCTGACACCAACTGAGTGTCCCACAGTTTAGTTCAATTCAATTCAATTCAATTCATTTCAATAATCAGGTTTAACTACCAGGAGTTAACATCAGACCCCACAGATTTAAGTGCTCTGTTCCACAGAACACCCTCACTTTATGCGTCAGTCACAGTATTGGTCCCCAGGTTACCCACACTCTGTCTGACTTGGCTACAAAATTGGGGATTCCCACAACTGTTTTTCAGAAATCTTACTTCCAAAAAATATATTGCACTAAGACAATTTTATGGACACACTCTTTTAACACTTAACAAAGAAATGGATAATTTCAATTTTTAAAAAATCTTCTATAATGCAGGAAAAGAGAAAGAGTCTTTTGATAATTTGCTAGGATAGCTCATGAAACTCAGGGAACTATTTAACTTGCATTTATCAGTATGAA
Source organism: Camelus dromedarius (assembly GCF_036321535.1). Lineage (NCBI taxonomy): Eukaryota > Metazoa > Chordata > Mammalia > Artiodactyla > Camelidae > Camelus > Camelus dromedarius. Next base: position 60,709,868 of record NC_087439.1, on the reverse strand, counting down.
AAGGGATATAAATGACCAGCTAGATGAAGAGGTGCACAGGGTAGGATCTGAACACTTAGATCTTTAATACAGGAACTTCTGTTCTCACAGAGTAGGGTACTTCACCCTTCTGGTATGTGGATGTGTTTGACAACTTGGAAGCTTCCCCAAACCAATTGTTTAGGGGGTTTTATGGAGGTTTCATTACATAGGTATAATTGATTAAATCACTGGCCGTTAGTCATTTAGTTCAACCTACAACCAACACCTCTCCTCTTCCTGAAGGGGTGGGGCTGAAAGTTCCAACCCTCTAATCATGCCTTGACCTTTCTGGTGACCAAAAGGTGTCTTCGGTCCCCAGCCATTGATCTTCTCATTAGCATATAAAAGATACTTTTATCACTGGAGATTGCAAGTGTTTTAGGAGCTGTGTGCCAGGACCTGGGGACGAAGAGCAAATATTTATTTTTTTATTATATTCAAAGAGAAGGAGGGCTCTGTCATAGCTAATCCCTAACAAGGAATGTGTTGCCAGTAGTGGAATGGGACAGTGGTGGGCTGCCACAGTTACCAAGGAGAAGAGACTTCAGCTCAAGGGTGATGCCTTCAAATGCTGTGCAGACTCTTAAAGGCTGGTCCTCTAAAACAACTACATAAAGAAACAACAACAAAAATTTAAATTTTATCTTGCTACTTTCTCCTGACTCTGAAAGATTTGTGCAGGAATTTATACAATCTCTGGCAAAATCCCCTATAAAATGGACAATGCAAGAAACAAAAGAAAACTTTAGAAAATATGCCATTAATTTTATTACTAAAAATTGTGAGGTCATTTGATATATTTTAAGGTGAGATCAGAAAACCTTTCTTAGAGGTGAAACATGATGGTGATGGTGAAGGAAGCAGGAAATAGCAGGTTTAAATGGCAAGAATAAAAACCAGTAAGTTAGAAGACAACTTAGAAATTCTCCCAGCACTGAGAGGAGATTAAAAAAATAAATGAGAAGAGACAAGAGACAACAGACCTGGAAGAGAAATCTGAGTAGTTCTGTATACGCATGAGGGCTTTCAGGGATTGATGACAAAAACTCACAGGTCTTAGTCTGTAAAGATTTGGTCTTTGTAATGAAAGGGCTAACAGAATATCAGGCATGTTAATTAGTAAATCCCACACAGGGTCATAAGCATAAGGTTTCTGAATTTTAAAGACAAATTCTTTCAGCAGATAAAGATATCATGACATCAAGCTGCAGAGGCAGAGGCTGTGTCTCCATGGGAAGGACACCAGCCCCCAAGGTGAGTGAATGGTGGGGAAGCAGAGTTTGAAATGTACAAGCTGAAGAGAGGCTGTGAATATCTTAACTACCCCGCTCTGGATAATGGTTTTCCCAGATATGACAAGGACCCAAATATGTCACATTACATATTTTTATCACATATTTATGTGACATTGATATTTTTATCAATAACAAGTTGTGAAATTAAAAGTAATTTTTGAACCTGTTAGTAATAAGAAACAAAGTTTGATAAACTCTGCTGTAGGAATTCCCTTATGCTTCTCTGTATGAAAAAATGATGTTACAAAGTTGTCATGAAGAGGTGAATGAAGAAGATGCAATAAAAAATGTCTAAAAATGTATACTATAGCAGACAAATTGACTACTATAAATACTACGTTATTTTCTGGATTTTTTGACATTTGTAGTATTTGTTAGTACTGTAAGATTTTGCAATTTATTTCTCATCCTGAATAAAAATTTATTTTCATACCTACTTTTTAGCAAGTTACCATTTATGTACAGTAAAATGAGTAAGCATAATTGTGTATTCTTATTATTGAATAGAATTCCTAAAATTGTATAATTTTCAGGCCCCCAAAACCTGGGTTCCTCCTCTGTATAGAACCCAAGTAACCTTCCTGTATTTCTTCATCCAATCAAGAAATGAAGCAACATAAGAAAATAAAACATCACTTTAAAAAGAGGGGAAATTAAGAATTAAAAAGATGCTGGGTGATAGCAAACAAGACCAGAAAACAGGTTTGCTATCTAAATACTTAATATACTTATAAAGCCTAGTGTAATTGTAGAAAGTGATTCTTAAAAGAGAAAAATAATATAAAAGTCAGTTATCATTGATCATAAACATTGAATCATTTCCATAAAATGTGGTATGGAATGGAAGGAGTCATGAAAAGAAGGTTGTTTTTCTCACCTTCCATAAGCTTTGTATTTAGAGCCTTTTTATGATGGTATGTGGTTTTGTTTGATATAAAATGGGCATAATATTCTAAACATGTAATAACTGCTGTATCATGAGCACTTACTGATCAGAATGGTCACCATTTGTACAACCCACATGCTCATCCTAGTGCATATAGAAGTAACAGTATCTTGGATATAAATGGTCATCAGTGGTGGAAAAGAAGGAATTTACAATTCCTAAATCATTCAATTTTTTAAAAAAGGGAATTCCTTTACCTTCAGTTAACATCCAGTCATTCTTCAGAGAAAACACTGGCTTTAGTGGATGAAAAAGTAGCTGTCTTTGCTTTGCTAGCATTAAGCCCAGGCACATGAAGAGAGAGAGAATCACTCTCCTATTCTGAATTGCTGGGGTACCACAAAACATGGGAGCTCAAAACATGGGTGCTGCAAAGTCTCCAATGCTTCAACACTGGCTTCAAAGAGAGCAGTTGGAGCAAATTTCTGTGAACCGTTGAAGGGCTGATCTCACAGTAATTTTCTTTTCTTCCCGGAATGGAAGCAAAGCCTTTTCAAAAAACACCATTATCATCATCTATTACTGCCTTGACTTTCTTCTTTCCATTTCAAGTTTGTTGGTTAAGGAAAAAAAATTGCTAAAATAAGCAAAGACCAACAAATAAGTAAGTAAATAAATAAATAAGCAAGTAAGCAAACAAAACCCCAAAACTCAAAATAACACCATTTCCTGGGAACGCATTTGCTTTATGGAAAATGTTGGAAATTGTAATTGGCAAAGTAGTGAACTTCAGACTTGCAACTCTGAAACAGTGATTCTTTCCTATGCAACGTATGGATTTTAATCTTTAGGGCTTCTAAATTCAATTATATTCTTTTATTTGTTAGTGGTTTTAGAAAACACAACTCTAAAAACACATCCTTGTTTTGCACCTAACTTGCAACTTCATTTCAGTTATCATTCGTAGTTTATTGGCATAGGCCTGTCATTCCAATTGTTCGTCTGTCTGTGCATGATAGCAGTGTTTTTTCTTCTTTTTTTCTTTTTTTACTTAATTGTGAACTGTATAGCTACTAAATACCAATTAGCTTGCTGTCTCTAAGGGGGTGTGTGTATGTGTATCCTATGTCTGTCTCTGTGGACAAAATTTTCAAATAACATAGAGGGTGATACCAAGACAAATGTTTCTAGCTTCCAAAATAATTTTTGCATGAGCCTGTCATTTTTTTGGCTTTGACTTAGAATAGTTTAGTTCAGTTGCTTGGGTACAGTTGATTAAATGCAGTTGCAACAACTGAAAAAAATCTGTTGTAAGTTAGGGGCACTTTACATTTGTACTCCGTTGTCTGCAATATGATGCATTATTTTCAACCCAAAATGTAATGTCTGTACAAATTCTGAAGCCTTGGCTAAGGATGGAGAGGACGAGGAAAGCATTAACTCACTTTGAACTGAAGAATAGTTTATTAAAAACTGTAATATTCTATAAAAAGTTGACAGAAAGAGATTTCTTTCTCTTCTCTTGTTGACAATAGGTAAGCCCTCTTTACTATTAACAGGACTTCCTGTTAAAGATTGAGTCTGGCCATTGGAGGCTCCAGCTGGGAGTTGGAGGCTGGGAGGCATGAGATGTCCTTGTAGGATTGATTCACCCACCTTCTTGTCTGCCAGGTGGCTATGGGTTGGCTTTTCTCCTCTATGAAAGGGCACAGCTCACATCAGGCAATCTCTCTACCCAGTTTTGTAACTGAGTTCTAATGCTCTCTCCCCTCCCTTTGCATTTTCAGACACAGGGCTGGCAACAGTCCTCTTCTGTTCTGGTTTCAAGGTGTTGTTAACATGCCTTCTTGCTCCTCTTAAACTCTGCACACACCTCTGCAAAAAAATGGTTTTAATTAAACTCTCCTCAAATTTTCCAGTGTTTAAGTAGTGTACCTTCTGGTTTTTGCCAGGTCCTTGGGTAAGATAGTAATCAGAGGTAAAAAGAGGCATTTTGACCAATATTAATGACGAGCCAGAGAGAGCAAAGAAGCCCTGGAGCACTAAAAGAAGCTTCTTTACAGCCCCTTCCCACCTCCCAGCTCTATTGGATCATCCTGACTTCTCTCCCTTCTTCTAGCCCTCAGTTTCCTCATGACTGACCAATACCTTCTATTTCCATTCGCCAAGGAATCCTCTCTACTTTGGATTAAGTCCAATATTCTAAATATAGCACTCTCTCCCATTTCTTGAAGCTCTCATCAATTTTCATCTTGTATGCTTCATTCTCTTAGAACACCAATGCCAACTGGCAATTTAATAGAGAAACAATATGATATACTAATCTATGCTAAGGTACAAATCTCAAATAATGCTTTAATCATGTGCAGCACTCCATGGGGTAATGACATTCAATAAAGACTTCCAAAGATAAAAATGTCTTATCCTGGATTATGTAACATAAACAAAGGAGTGACTCTCTAATGGTAAGGATATCATACTCAAAGTCAGGGAGTTCCATTTGAGAAATATTATGAGGCAACAAGTGCAACTCTTAGGTTACATGGTAAGAGTTGGCAGCTCTACTTGGATGTAACATTTGCATTGAGGAATTAAGTAGTAAGTTTGGTATAAGGACTGTGCCAAAATGAGAATATTTCTCTTTCTGGAAAAATGGAAAAAAAGGAAAGTAGAATGAATTATTAGCAACTTTGATATAATAAATGAGCTGATGCTACAATAATTCTTTCTCGACACGAGCAATCTCCATTTAGATATGGTTTGGTTGTGATTAAATGTATCAAAATTTAAGCAGACTTATGGAGAGTATGGAGTTTGATGAGCTTTGGATAAAATCAAGCACTGCTGGATTATTTGGACCATTTTTAGAGCCACGTTTCTTTTTATTCCTCTGATAGGAAAAGCTTGGGGTGTCATTAATATCTATAACCCAGCTTCTGATGTTTTGCACTATTATGTATTTGATGCCATCAATTTAGCACCTAGCTGTGTTCTACATACCATTCCTTAAGAGCGTCTGCTGGTAATATTTTCTAATCCAAACTCAGAGATTAATGAACAAATCTCATTTTGTCATATTCACTTGAATCCAGTTAGATGAGGGCATGCATGTAAATTACATCACAGAAACATTTGCTTGAGATACTGCATATCATTTCTTTTGCATGGGGGAGGCTCAGTAACGTTTCTCCAGTGTCAAAATCTGATCTCTAGTTTCCCAAACCCTAAATCTCTCAGCTGGTCTAGAAGCAGGAAGTGAAAAACAGCTAGGTCTCAGAAACAGGGGCAGAGGCTTGGGGGATAGAACTGGATGTAAGTGGGAGGGTAGAAGCTTGCAGGGGAGAAGGCTGAAAAAAAACCACCACCCTTCGACAAATTTGCTTAACAACTTCAAATACTGACCATTGACATTTCTTTTTTACTCCATTTTTTTAAATTGAAGTATAGTTGATTTACAATGTTGTGTTAATTTCTGGTGTACAGCATAATGATTCATTTATACATATATATATTCCTTCTCATATTCTTTTTCATTATAGGGCCATTATAATGTATTGAATATAGTTCCTTGTGCTATACAGTAGGACCTTGTTGTTTATCTATTTTATACATAGTAGTTAGTATCTATAAATTCTAAACTCCCGATTTATCCCTCCCCACTTCCTTTCCACCGTCTGGTAACCATAAGTTTATTTTCTGTGTCTGTTTTTTAAATAAGTTCATTTGTGTCCTTTTTTTTTTTTTTTTAAGATTTCACATATAAGTGATATCATATGATATTTTTCTTTCTCTTTCTGGCTTACTTTACTTTGTGTGACGATCTCCAGCTGACCATTGATGTTTCAATAGAATATTTTGCAATGTTTCTTTTAACATTTACTGTTCATTTATTCAGCATATAAAAAAAAGTGCCTCCCAGGTACCAGGCACTGTTCTATGTGCTGAGGGTGCATCAGTGAGAAAAAACAGATACATAGTTCTGCCTTACAGAGGGTAGAGACAGGGAGAAAGACCATAAACAATAAACATAATAAGTAAGCTATATAGTGAGCAGGATGATGATAAATGTTAACTGAAAAGAAACAGAGCTGGGTCAGGAGGTCCGGAATTTGGGGAGTTGTGATTTACATTGCGTGACCTTGTTAAGTAGGTGACATTTGAGCAAAGGCTTGAAGGAGTTGAGGGAATAAGCCACGCAGCTACCTCGTTAATACAGACTTAACCGCTGCTAAATCAACGTGTTAAAGCGTCTTTGTCCAGCTGAAGTACAATGCAAACACAGGTAATTTTAAACTGTGTGGTATCCACATTTTAAAAACTTTAAAAAATAGGCAAAATTAATTTTAATAAAATATTAACTTATTTATTCAATAAAAAATATTTTTAAAAATTGACACATTGTAAACTGACTATACTTCAATAAAAATATATTAAAAAATGTAATATAACTGAATATATCCAAAATATTATTGTAGCATGTAATCAAGGTCTAGAAAAAAATACTAGTTAGATATTTTCCATTCTTTTTTATTTTTTCATAGTTAAGTCTTTGACATGGGATGGGTGTTTTATAATTACAGCGCATCTCAAATTGGACTAGCCCTTTTCAAGTGCTCAGTAACCACACTTGGTTAGTGGCCACCATGTTGGACAGTGCAGCCAATAAGAGTGTTGAGAAATTGCCACTTTTGAAGAAGACACTCAAGGGGAGTGAGTGGCCCCTCTGCTTTCCTGCCCCTCCAAGATAGGCAGAGGTGCACGTGACCCATGGAGAGGAGATAAAGCTTAATTCAGGGTGAAGAAGAAATTTATTACAAACAAAGCATTAGGGAATTTTATTTCTATTTTAGCCCAGTGAGGGTGACCTGCATCATCCCCTTTGAATCAGCGACCGAACATAAAAGGTCATGTTTAATCCTCAGATATTTGTATACATGTTCTGCCAAAACCTTCCTCTTTTAGGAGCTGTCTCACAGAGTCCCTAGTTTTGTGGGATTAACTATTCAAGGTCAAACCTCTGTGGTATTTTGTATGATTGTTGTGTTTTTGTGTGTTGCATCTTTGTGGTATTTTGTACGTTTGTTGAAAATGTAGATGATAACATTTAACTAGAAGCTGAGGATACACATGGGAGTCTTAAGGATGCAGTTGTAGTCTAAATGCCTGAGTTCAAGAACTATGACTGTTTTCGAGGTATCAAGTTTAGCAAGAATAAGAAGAAATGAACCATATGTGAGTGCCATTTTTGTAGTTCCCAGAAGTCAACGACAAAGAACGGCTGTTATTAGTTGCCCCCTTCCCAATCAGACTGTAAATTCCCAAGTACAGAAACCATGTCTTCATTTTTTTTTTCTTTTGTATCCTCCATGGAATAGCGGGTAGTGCTGAGTACATATTTAATAAATATTTATGGGGGTCTGCAAACTTTTTCTGTAGGGGCTACATTATAAACATTTCAGTCTTTGAGGGCTGCAGATCTACTCTGTGCTTGTAGCACAAAAGGAACCACAGACAACATGTAACAATGGACGTAGGTGTGTTCCAATAAAACTTTATTTATGAGCACAAGTTTTTATATAACCAATAAAATGTCATGTATGAAGATTCCATTTTTCTTCTTCTGATTTTTCCCCTACCATTTAAAAATATCAAAACCACTCTTAGCTGGGAGTGTACACACGCAGGCGATGGCTGACTATGGTTGGTGGGTCCCCATGGGCCAGTGCCCAGCTCACAGCATCCTCAATTTTTCTTTCTGTCTTTTTCCTTCCTTTCCTCCATATTTCCTAATCATTCGCTTATCTTCTTTTTGGCCTTCCTTTGTTTCACTGCTAGTTCTCCCATACCCTCCCTTCTCCTTTATCCTTTTTTTTTTCTTTTCATCCTTTCTTTAAATATCACAGGCATTTTATTCTTTTAGTTGACCTAAACATTTAGGTGGAAAGATTTCCTGAAACACTGATTCAATTTCAGGGGAAAAAAAAGACAAATGTGATTAAAATAACGTTTGAAACATGGAGTCCTAAAACTGTCATGTTATGGCCTCTAGATCTCTCCTTTCTCCTCCTCATCTTCTACTCATCCATGGGCCAAGAACAACTGTAAAAGAATAAAAGTGGCTTATATGTAGGTATTGACAGACGTCTCCTTACTAATATGTGCAAGTATGTGGGTGGGTAATGGTTATTCCAGTTGGGCTATTTATTTTGCATTAATTTGCAATAACTGAGCCCCTCAGTTGTTTATTCTTTCTCCCCTTCCTGCAAATTCAGACACCTCTTTGAGAAAATTATCTTGACTCATAACAATTTTGGCTATGCTGAAAGTAATTTTTAAAAAAAAAATTCCAACCACTCCGATTCATAGCTTCTAATTTTAAAGATGGCCTTATTTAAGTCTTTTTTATTTTCACAACACTTTCATAAACAATTTGCTCAAATCTACCACGTTTGAGCAATAGTCTTTGAAATTCAGTTACCAGGGGAATTTTTTAAAGTACAGACACTACAAAAACAAAAAACAAACAAAATAACCTCCACAAAAAATAACAAAACAACAAAAAAAAACCACCCAAACATCCTTCGGGTCTTGTCAACAAATGTTCAGAGCATGTCTCCTTTAAAACAACACTGTTTCAGAATTTTTTCCCCTAAAATAAATACGGCAGATTTTCTCTTCTTGCTTTTTCTTTCTTTATAAAATTACCAACTTAAAAAATACGATAGAAATTTTACTATTGTCAGCAGTTATAAAGAATTTTGCCCATAAATCCGAAATGTTTTTGCCTTTCTTCATTTTTTTTTTTAAGATTCTCTGATTCACTGTTAGAATCAATGTCCCTCTTTTGATGGAATTTTTTTCTTCCACTACGAAATTAGTCTCTGAATTAAGGGTAGGGCAATTAGTTTCTTCAGCTGTTTTTCCCATTGTGTTAGTCACAGAGACCTGATCTTTTTAAGACATTCCATTATTTTTTCCCTTTCTTAATTCAGAATATCTGATAGAATATGATGTAGCACAATTAGCAAAATCTAGACGGAAGCAAAATATTTACAAAAGACAGGGAAGCTTCCTAATCTTTCCATCCTCAAATAAACACACAGTATTGATCTGAAATACAATCCACCCTCTGTACCAATGGGTTCCACATCCTTGGATTCAATCCAGGGTTGGCTGAATCCACAGATTCAGAACCCACGGATTGGGAGGGCCAACTACAAGGAACTTGAGCATCCTGGGATTTTGGTATCTGCTGGGGGCTGGAGGGTAGGATGCAAGGATCCTGGAACCAATCCCCTGAGGATATCAAGGAAAAACTGTTTTGTTGCAGCTCTTGTCTTCTTTGGGAATCAACTGCCAATACACTGAACCACACCAAATCATCTCAGTGGGTGTGGCTTGCCAGCAAATGTTGACTATGATAGCATCTAATTTATTACCTACAAATTCAAAGATAAAATGACTATTCTCTGGCTACATAGTTTTTTTTTTAATAACTTAATAACATTTATAAAATCCCAAAGATGTGAGGGAAATGCTAATAGCAGTGTTTTGAAATAAGAAACCATAGTCATCCAACAATAGTGTTTTGTAATATAATTTATACAATATATAAAACTAACCAGAAATATTAAAGTTTAATCCATGTAACCCTTTATAGTTCCCCTTTAGTTCATTACAAAAATTATTCTAAAGACCACAGACATAAAAAAGATACTGTCTATAATACACATAACTTTGCTAATTATATGTCCTACAGTCTTTCACATACTTTGTGTGGAGTTTTGCCAATGTTAGAGTAAGAGAAAAAGATTAATCTTCTCTTTGGATCCAGAAAGGAGTAAGAAAAATACTTTGCTAGGCATCCTTAAAGACATAGAGACTGTAAGGCAAGCATCCCAGAGAGTGGCATTGTTGTTTGTCCGCTGACTCAAAAAATGAGCAAAGAAACTAGTAGGCCTATGTGGTTAATTGTTTTTTCCAAAGATTTCTGCACCAACATATATCCCACCCCATGTGTTCTTCTTACACTGGCGCATCGACATGCCTCCAATCAGAAGTGGGCTCAGTTTTGTCCCCTTGAACCTAAGTGCATCTTTCTAACTGCCTCAACCAGTAGAATGTGATGGATGTGACATTACATGACTAACAAGGTTAAGCCATAGAAGGAAATCCAGACTCTGCCTGGCTCTCTTTCTTGCTCAGGGTACTGGCCCCTTTGGAATCAGTCGCCATGTCATGAGGAAGTCCAGGCCACACCAAGGGGCCATGTGTAAGTGTTCTGGCTAAAACCCCAGCTAATAGCCAGGCTGACAGCTGGCACCAGTCACCATTTATGTGAGTGAATGAGTCTTTAGGTGATTCCACCCCCTTGCCTTTGAGCCACGCCTACTGAGGTCAAGTGGAACGGAGATGAGGTGTCTTCACTGAGCTCTGCCTAAATTGTGGATTTGTGAGCAAAATTAATGTTGCCACTGTTTAAGCCTCTAAATTTTGGGATAATTTAATATGTAGCCATAGATAACTGAGACAGCCTTCAACTAGCTAGTTCTTTGACACTGTAAAAATCATGTTGCTCATGTAATTTGAGTTCCATTGCATCTCAAAAACTAATGCTGAACCATAGCAATCCCTGGCACACTTAGAATATGTCCCTTTTTATTAAATACAGAGTTCTCTTTTTGTGATTGCCTTGAGAGGAGAAGCTAGTGAGACCACTTGAGAAATAGGAAGTGGCCAGAGAATTATTGCTCTGTGATTCCTATGAGTTCTTAGAACTAGAAAAAGCCATTAATTGGCTTTTAGTAAAATGCTTCCATTAGTTCTGCTCTTGGAGGAACACCTTCATAGATGGTAACATGCTGATGTCGCGCCCATGCACCTTTTATGTAGCAAGAACAATCCAGATCTTACCTTCATCTGTCTCTGTAATTCTAACAAAAATAATTTTTGGACTGCAGATGAGTAAACAATACATACAGACAGAGCAGTAACTAAGTTATATTCTTATTTATTGAACAAGTCCTCAGGTAGGCTGGAAGCATATGGTTGTGGCAACTTTAGAGTTATTTCTTCATTTGTGACTTGGTAGAATGGCTCCTGTGGTTAACCATAGAGTCACAGAATGAGCTGGAGAAACCTATCAAGATGTGTGGGCTACCTCTGCAGATGAACACTTTATAGGTTTAACTTATAGGTCAGAATTCCCATTTCCACTTGACTTTCTCCAGTTTGGGCAGCTCGGATAGGATTCCTGTCCACAAAACCCTTAAACTTGATTAAGGTAAATTGTTTACAGCCATCTATAGCAACTATCTGGTATGGCTGAAAGCTTATTCCAGGTGTTTTCAGGATTCTTGTTGACAGTGTGGTTCTTTCCCTGATGTGGTCCTGAGAAATCCATAGGGACTACTGAGCAAATATAATCCTTATAGAATAGAAGGGGGCTTACATGTAGCAATGCAATCTACCAGTGTAACATCTAAATCAACTGTGGTTCACCAGACAAAGCTTTCACGTGAATGCTCTCTGAAAGCACCGCGATATGGTGGCCACGACAAGGTAATGACCATCTAGAAGAAAAAGGCCGAGAGTAGAATATTTGATAGTATGGACTCCAGAACCAGTCAGCCTGGGTTCATTTCTGTCTCTGACACTGGCGGTGTGAGCCTAGGGCAAGTTCTGATTTTCTAGCATCAGAAAATGAATCTTTCATTGCCTCCATTTCCTCATTTCTGAAATGAAGATGATAGAGTTGTTGTAACGTTTAAAGGAGGTAAGAGATGAGCAGTGTGTACAAGTGTGCTTGCTGTGACGTAGGCGCTCGGTAACTGTTAACATTTGCTGTTATTTTGTGAATGAACCATTGAGTATCTTGAATTCCTCAAGAATTTCCCCTTTCACTGTCATAAAGCATTTTAGGGTTCTGGGAAGTTAATCATCCAGCTTGTTCAGGGAAGAAGTTATGCTTCAAGCACATTTTTTAACATCAACACTTTCTCTGGAAGTGTTACAATCTCTCCAGGGATCTCCTGTGACAATCATCTCTGGACATCAAGATTCCATACCATGGGGACGGGTGTGGAGGAGGGTGTAGCTCAGTGGTAGAATGTGTGCTCAGCATGCACGAGGTCCTGGGTTCAATCCCCAGTGCCTCTGCTAAAAAGTAAATAAACAAATAAACCTAATTACCTCCCCCATGAAAAGACGAATTCCATACTATTACTTTCACTACACTCTGGACAAGTAGAGAGCCCATCATGACCACTGAGCATGTGGCTTCAATGCTGTGTGGATAGTGATAATGATAATTAATCAAATGAGGTTTGTGTTGTATTGCTGAAAACTGAGCAGCTGTGAGATTGTTGACTTCAGAAAGAACTCATGACGTAGATGATATTCTCTGAAGTACTTTTCAAAGCCAGCCACCATTATTGTTATGATTATTATTATGATTGTTATTATTTTCACTATGTATAGCCCACACCATAAGCTGAAGAATCATTGATAGGAAATTCTGGTGTATCCTTATATTAACATAAGAAACAAATTCTGACCGGGAAGTAAATGATAATACAATACTTCAGAAAGCAATATTTTGCCAAGACCAGCTCCCTAGAATGGTATTTCCAATAAGTTATGAAGCAATCCAGGGATGACAGACTTTTAATGGTAGAAAGTGTGGCACCCCAGGAAAGTTTAGTTGTGCTTGACTTTAGATCACATCTGGAATTGCACACTTATCTCAGCTGGCCACACGCTGATAGCAGGGATAAGGTAATCCAAGAAGGTGCCAGTAGACGTTCTCATTCCAGAACTTCCCTCAGCATTTGTATGCCCACTGTGTCCTCCTTTTATGGGATTATCAGCACTTTTTCCCCCTTGCTTGAAAAGACATTAGAATTTTACCATTGTTGGCAGTTATGGGAAACTGTGAAGCCAAGATTATTCCCCTCTATAGATCTCTGAGTTTTTCTGTGAATTCAGGCTATCTGATTGAGCCCCTGATTAACATATTATTTAAATATTAGCGCATTTTGGTAGTCATTTTTCTGTTTTGCTTACACATACATTCCCTGCCCTTATGCATACTGGAGAGAGCTCCACTTTCCAGGTTCCCTTGTACTCTGGCATTTGGAGAGGTTTGGTCAATAGGAGGCACAAGTGAAAGACTGGAGATCAGGAGACAGGGAGAAAAAAAAGACATTTCTTCTCTTTCTACTTTGAGTGATATCTCTGTCTCTCCTCCATCTCTTTGGTGGCTCCAGCTTCCATTGAGTTGCCCACCGTGGTTCCACTAGGCATTGGGACTTGGCTTTGGAACTTCAGTAACATTGACTTCTCCCTTCCTCCTTCTAGTAGTTGTGGCTACTAATTAGCTATTTTCTGGTTTTCTCACCATACTTTCCTTGCCTTCTCAGATCTTCCATTACTAGCGTAACAAATTTGCTGTATTAAGCTATTCTGTTGGAAACATCTAGAATAATTTCTGTTTTTTGACTGGATGCTGACTGATACACACATGTAGGATGTTTGTAAGATCTCTGAAAGAAAACTCTAAAATCAAGGATTTGAAGGCTAACAGAAATTCTAAATGATAGAACTGAAACTGTTTCTGGATCTTTGGGCGTCTACAGTCATGTCATTAGTGATAAACTATTAATAGGCCTAGACAAGGCCAATTTTTGAAAAGATCTTACCCTAAGGATAGTGAGGAGTTTATTAAGTACAAACACTACATAGAGGGACTTTCTAAGGTCTTTCCTCAGAGTCCTTTTATAGTCTCTATAGAGTTTAACATAAAGCATTAGTACCGACAGAATTAAATTAGTCCATAGTACGCACAATTTATTCAGTGGTACCTTAGTTGACTAAAACCTCAAATATCTCCCCTATGTTTTTCCTTAAAAACAATAGGTTCATCTCTGACTTGGAGTAGATTAACTACAGTGGCTGGATATAGATAGAAAGACACAGGCATACTTCTTAGTGCAATTTTTCAGAGATGTCTTGAGAAATCTGTTACCATCTTGTTGAAGCTAGGACTTTTCTACAGTTTTGACTTTCTTGGACATTGACTCCTAATGTTATGAGATAGTTTCTCCCCTCCAATATATTTTGATGATAAAAGGAAATATGTCTACAATCATAGCATAGTTTCTGATAATATAAATTGATTCTTATGATCTTGAAGAATTATGATTAGTGGTCATAGCAGTGGTAAACAGGACTTACAGAAAATATTACAGAAGTGTCTCAACCATACTTTCAAACCATTTCTGTAGCATCACCTCCCATTTACTCTGCAGCCCACTGCAGTCTGGCTCCCATCCCTCATCTCCCACCCGATCTCCTAGCTTTCTTTTGGAAGTCTTTTGAGAAGGCCGTCAGGGACTTGCCATGTTTCATCTAGTGCTTTTTTCTTGAAAAATCTCTTTCTTTTAGTCTTGGCTCTTTGAACCCTACTTTATCCTAGATGTAGTTAATTAAGGATCACATTTTCTTTTCCCTGAACAATATGTTTCTTTCCCTGCACTGTGTTTCCTTTCCAATTTATCCTCCACATCATTGCAGCATAGAAGGCAAACATAATACAATGAGAAGATCATTGGCTTGAAGCCAGAAAGGCCTGGATTCAAATCTCAGTTCTTCCATGTAAGTGACTTGATACTGACCTTAATTTTGATATACCTTGTAAACATGAATAATAGAACTTATTTTGTGGAGTTGTTTTCAGAATCAAAAATGATTACATCTGTCAGATGGCTTGTTCATGATACAAAGTCATTTTTATTTCTTTAAAATCAACTAAGTTATGAACATGTCTCTCAGGATAAATTCCAGCTTCCTTAGCCTGGATGCATAGCCCTTCCCAGGCTACAGCTTCTTTTCAGTCTTAGCTTCTGTGCCATCATTCCAAGTTCTGAAACGACAGATGGGCGTGTTAGTTTCCACACGTAGCCTCTCATTTATGCCTCCATGTATTTACAGATATTATTCTCCATCTGTAATGTCCTTTGCTCTACTATCTGGGCAGCAGGCTCCCAATTTATTCTTCAGAATCCTGTTCAAATATTATCTCTCAGTCCTTTGCCCTCATTCTAATAGCTTTTGAACAGCTTATGCTGTTAAAATGGCCTCCTATTCCTGAAGATTTTGCCCTTCATGTGCTGGAATTTGCAAATATAGTGAGTCTGTAGCTCCACCACTTAAGAAGCCATGAGGGGATAGGATATAGCTCAGTGGCAGAGTATATGCTTAGCATGCACGAAGTCCAGGGTTCAATCCCCAGTACCTACACTAACCAAAAAGAAAAAAAAAAGAAAAAAAGAAAAAAAAATACTTAAAAAAAAAAAAGACATCACTTTTTTAAAAAAAGAAAAAAGCAAATAATCTATAGAACCCAGCAAATATTGTAGAACTTACTTTCCTCAGTCTGTTAACCCTGTTGTCAAGGGCATACTATTTCCATGTTAAGAACAGAAATTTTAGTTAAAATTACTCATTATTATAATTCTTGGTACTGGTAAAGATCTGCTAAGAGGGGAGAACTCCCACATCACTTATGAGAGGAATGCAGATTGGGGGGAAAACTTTATCAATAGATATCTGAACCAATACTTACAATATTCACACCACTAATCAAGCAAAGCTGGGCAGGTTTGCCACAAGGCAATTACTACTTCAAACAACGCAGTTGAAGCAGAAAGTCTTGGAAAGACTCTATCAGCCATAGCCAGCCCAGCCCTGACAACCTATATGGGAATGTGTGTGAGCCTCAGTGACCACGGGTGGACAAGCCATTGGTTCTGCCGTCACGTGCCCGTCAGGCTGGTGCCGTCTCAGCACAGAGCTGCTGCAGCAGGGATGCGGCTGCACTAGAAAATGTGGTCGGTCTCCTCTTCATTTGCTAACTCAAGCACGATCTTCCTACACTCACTACACCCTGCTTTTATGTTAGTTTATGTTTCCTTTTTTTTTTTTTCTTGCAGGGGGAGATAATTAAATTTACTTATTTATTTATTGTTCGATGGAGGAAGTGGGGATTGAATCCAGGACCTCGTGCATGCTAAATGTGCACTCTGCCACTGAGCTGTACATTCCCACCATCATTCCCAAGTTTCTTAAGGAAAATATGTCTAGAACAAAAGTCCTAAAGAAGAAATTGGATTAACAACTCATTTTATTTTATAATTATACTGTAGTTAAAATGAGAAAAGTCACATTTATTGCCCTTCTCAGTGTATCACATTGAGCCACATGGATTTTATGCCATAGGACCCCTCGGGTCGTTAGCATTTCGTAATCATTAACATTTCGTTACCCGCTTTTTTTCAAAGCACAGAGTGTCGCTAGAAACACATGTGAAATATTTAGGAATCTTGTATAACACATACAAAAGAACATGAAAAATATTAGATTTTACTTTTAAGAGAAAAAAAAAAAACAACTCTCTTAAAATGTCTTACTGGTTTCCAAATAGAATTTTAAACCCTTGGTTAAATACTTACGCCCATCTTGCCCACTTAAATGGAATCTGCCATCTTTCCACCCGCATCCAGCCTTCACTCCCTCTTTACACTCTTGTATTTACGCGGTTGTGTCTGTGCAGCCAGAATCAGGACACAGGATTTTATTGTATGTGTTTGAGAGTATTTGATCAACCAACAGCATATTCTATTAAAGCAAAGAACGCTGGATTTTCTAAATTGTCTTGTAAAATAGATCAAATTCTCAAAGCATTTTTTTTTTTTCTACTACATCCTTCTTTTTCCAGAAGACTGATTCAGGGTCTTATTCACTCTATAGGTATGCTGAGGGCTTCACTGAGGACACACAGTAAGTCATGCACTACACAAAACATCTGCTTTACATTCAGTCCCTGGCCAGCAGGTTCATAGCCTTTGTTTAGTGCTGGCACTTAAAAGGAAACAGAAATCACTGCACTTTCACTGAAACATAATTGCTATTGTCTAGTGGAAAAGAAGTTACATTTTTTTTCTTTTGGTCAGCATTTTCTGGTGACAATAATTCTGACTGATAATCCTGACTATGCAGGAAGAGAATAAAAGTTTCCTTATTTCATGAAAGCATTTTTTTAGAAGACAGGTATGTTCATTTTAAGCTAGTGCACTTTGAGGATGGAATTAATCAGATGATACTTGGAGCAAGCATCAACGCCTACTGTTTCAGGCTGGTGCTTCTCCATGAGGTTCAGGGACGTGGGAGACTGTTGTCCAGTAGTTTAGCCCCAAAGAGAGGGTCTGATTTTCCTCCCAATATCATTTCCTAATAACCATGAGTGAGCTATCTTTGTGAACTGTTCAGAAAACCTAACATAAATCCCCATTTGCACTGAGAGACCAGAATGTAAATAACTGGTGCTTTCTGGCAACGGTTTGGATTAAAGGGCAGTATCAATTCTCTTTTGAAGTCTTACACATTTTCTGATTATCTCCTTGTTCCCCTGAGATGAGAAGAAAGGTCTAGTCATGAGAAGATGCAGATTCATCTTTCCCTTTCACCTTTGGTTAAAAAAAAAGAAAGTATTTGCAGTTCTCCTTAGAACCAAGCTGGCTTACTTTGGCTTATGTTTTTATTTGCTCTTTTCTCCTCAGCTTTGCCTTCTTTGTGCCTGTTTTTCCCTTTCTGCCTCTTCTGAGTCATATGTTGACATAACTTGGTGCGAAGCCTGGGGTTTGAAGAGACTTGGACCCCGAGCCCAGGTACACAGAGATTTTTGTCTGATAACTCTGCCTGCAGACTTATGACACTCCAGACGGAACATTTTCAAACATCAATTTGCCAAGCAGGTTGGCTGTAAGTACGCCGGCCTAGTGGTGGTGGGTCAGAGCTGGGGTGCCTCTCTCTGCCTCTGACTCGTGGGCTCCATTCTCACTTTCCCTGCACTAATAAACATGGCTTCTGTTTGAAGGGGAGAGTCTAGAAGATGTTTCTCCCCCAGGCTCTGGAGAGAATTTTTTTCTTTAAATGGACTGCTTTATTCCACACTTTATTTTTGATGAAATACAACACACAACTCATCTTAGAAATAAAAGCGTCTTAAATTTTGAAACTGTTGAAAGTTGAGTCTGAGGTTCTGGGACAACACCTTGGTCACTTGATGACTTTATCTCCTGTTATCTCTTGCTTCTCAGTTAAGTGTACCTAACACCATCATTCCTATTTGATGTTTTCAAATGTGGGGACTTTCTATTCTTAACTAAATCTCTTCTCCCCTATTCTGCTCTCACATTTTTACTAAATCTTTTCTGCTCCATTTGTAGTTCATGTATATAAATGTTAGATGCAATGAATGAGAGGGAAGAAATCAGAAAAGTGAAATAAAGGAATAAAAGGGAAAAACAAAGTGAATGAGTAGAAAAGACAAAAGGAGGTGAGCATCAGAGCAATGGGTAGAAAACTTAAAGGGAAAATGAAATAAGTTCCTTGCTTTAAAATATGGGAAATTTTGCTATGTGTGGTTAGACAATTTGGCTTCTTTCATAAAACAAAACATATGAAATTGATAAGTTTTTCATTAAGGACCTACCTGCATTTTAATACTGGAAAAGACATGTAAACAAGGAAGAGCTGTTGAGTTTGTCCCCGCCCCACCCCCCAGCCCCCAGTGGAATTTGGTGATCAAATTTTTAACCATGTAAGAACACGTGGTTCCAAAGATAATCATTCTGAGTTAGCAGAATGCCTATGTCTTTGATTTAGACCAGAAATTGTCTGTTACTTGATTTTAGACGTGTCTTAAGGTCCAGTTTAGGTGCGGTCTCACTGAAGCCAAGAGCTTAAGGCAAAAACAGACACGCTTTCTCCCTTTTGGTGTTCATGTTACTTCTACACCAGAATACACCCAGCATCTATGGTCTTTGGTGGTAGACCCTCCATGATCGCTTACCGTTAAATAGACAGATGGATAAATAGATGGTACTTTCTCCTACTCAGCGTGGGACAGAAATTTATAAGAAAGCACTTTCCAGTTCGGGGCCACACATCTTAAGAGAACTCTGAAACTTGGAGAGGATTCAGAAGGAGTATGATTGTTGATGAAAGGGTTGGAAAATGGAACTTATAAGAAAGAGTTAAAAGACATCAGAATTGCTTATCTTGGAGAAGGGAAGAAAGGTAACCTAATGACAGTCTTGCAGGGTTTGAAGGTATATAATATACATAATGGTTACCAGCTGTTTTCCATCTTCATCAAAGAGAACCAGAGGCCACGTTCTCACACGGCATAGATCAAATATAGGGAAATGCTTCTTGGTGGTGGTGGTGGTGGCAGTGTTAAAAAGATGAAATGGTAACTGTTGAATTTGTAAAAACTTTTCTGGAATTATTTAAATATAGGATGGTATTTTAAGGTCTCATTTTCTGGGAATTGGAAGATAAAATTTATATCGTGGTTTTTTAATATTGCCTTATGATTTATAAATCTGTAAGAACAGAGACTTATTTTAAGGAATATGTGTAGATAAAGGCCAAGAATCATAGAATCTATGATCTACTTTCCATGGAATAAGTAAAATTGAGACAAGGAGACATGATTTCCATAAGGACTGTAGATGGAGACTTTCTAGTGTGATGCTCTGATTTCTCAGGAAAATACTGCTGCTACTTGACTCAAAGAAAGGGAATATCAAGAGGCAGAAAAAATATGCAATAGACACTAAAATTATGTAGGCACTAAGAACCTCAGTTAGAATTATATTGGCACAAAGAGGAATCCCAGGCCTTTTTCTTTTTCTTTTTTATTCCAATTGGCTAATTCTTCTAGTTGATTTGCAAGTAGGTTTGCTTCTATGCAAAAATCTCTGTGTGAACCAGTATGATTTAGACATTTCTCCATCCCTAGCCCATAAGAGAGGCTGATCAATTCAACAATAAAAAAAATAAAAATGTCTATCTGCTTTATAGTAGCTTGTCAGGGTGATTATTCAATTATATCAAGGAAGTCATAAAACTCATCCAATTCTTTGGCAATTTTCTGTTTTTTGTTGTACTAATCTCATCGAAACTTAGTCTCTGTTCGTCTGTTTTTAAACTCTGATGGATAGAATGCATGATATGATTTAGATGGAATATCAATTTTCACTTAATGCTAGCAAAAGTGGGATTAATTACTCTACATATCAAAGATAGTATACTTTTTCAGGGTGCAATGCCATATTTCTATGTTTTTCTGGTTTTTATCATACAAATCCATTGTGTTCTGGTTTACCAGTTCTGCTCCCATCACTAAGAGCATTTCTTTATGCTAACAGAACCAAAAATGTTCACATAATTCTCTGTGAGTAGACACAGAGAGCTTTATTTCTCAAACTTAGGCAGAAAACAAATCATCTGCTATGAAAATGTTGTATTTATCATCTCCAGTGGAAATATAACAATACCAAAAGCTTCAAGTTAAATCATAGGAGAAAAGGTTTAGATTTTTGTCTTTCATATTTCATTCTAGGAAAAGAATCACAGTGTATTTAGTTAATATAGTAGTGGCTTTGCTTAAAGGGTCCCTTTTGGAAGTTATTTAATTGGGCGGAGAGGAATGTTTTTAAACTTGGTTACGGACAGTTGCAAGCATTCAGAAAATCATATACAATGAACAGCGTATAACCATCACCCACCATTTAACAGGTATCAATGGTCTACATCTTGCTTTATTATTTCATCTACTGCCCCTCTACCCTCCCTTTTAAATTGTTACTGGCATTCAAAATGCACTAAACTTCCTTTGGGAATCAGCAATACTTTTATCAGTATGTAAAATATAAGTATCTTTACATAAGAGACTGGAGCATCCTTTGATTTTGGTATACACGGGAGTCCCGGGACCAATCCCCCTTGGACACAGCGGGAGGACTGCAGTAGACATATTAGTCTCCTATTGCTGCTGTGAGCAATGACTGCAAATTTAATGGCTTACAACAACACAAATTTAGTATCTTACAGCTCTGGAGGTCAGATGTCTGAAATGGGTCTCACTGGGCTAAAAATGAGACTGTGCCTTCTGGAAGCTCTAGGGAGAACATGTTGTTTTTCCTTCTCCAGCTTTTAGAGGCTGCCTGCATTCCTTGGCTCATGTCTCCTTTCCATCTTCAAAACCAGCAGTTGTCAATCAAATCTTTCCTGCATTCAAATCACTCTGACCTTTTCTCTTGTGTCTCCCTTTTTCTCTTACAAGGACCTTTGCAATTATATTGGGCCCACTTGGATAATCTCCCTATCTCAAGGTCAGCTGATTAGCAACCTTAATTCCCCTTGGATATACAACCTGTCACATTCACCAGTTCCAGGTGTTAGGACATGAACATTTTTAGAGGCCATTATTTTGCCTTGCATGCTGGACATATTTTACACTGATTCATAAATGCACATTTAAGTCTTTCATGTTAAATACACAATATAGATTTAGCAGTCATAGAGAAATAAGAGAGGCACTTTGCCAAATACAATGATATGGACTGGTGATTTAACTCACTGTTGAATCTGAATAAACACTGTAGTAATTATCCTGTCTCAGTTTGAGACTAAGGTTAAAACAACAGCAACAACGAAAACAACCGTTTGGTGGGCAACAGATCAGTTACAGGTAGAACAGTTTACAGACTGGGACTTCTAACTTGGAATCTGAGCATTACAATCTACGAATGTACTTATTCCAGAGATTTCTATAGCCCTGTTGCCTAGGATACCTCAACCATCTGAAATGTTTGGTACTTTCTCTCTGGATTCTTAATTTTTCCTTCTCCACAGACTGCCCCAGGCCCCTATGCCATATGCCCAAACACTCTTTTTTTTTTCCATTTTGTTCCCCAACACTATGCTCAGTGGGGAGGTCTCTTAGATTTGTCTAACAGTGGAGAGAGATGGTGCGATTTCACTGTTGCCACCAGCAGTAAAGTTGTAGACAGAAAGACTACAGATGTGGAGCAGATGTGCATAATGATCATTTAAAAAATTCTGAGTAGAGCTCTAATAAAAAAGTGTGATAAATGTTTATATGTTAGGTGCTCATATTATTTAAACAAAGTCAACTTATTGAGTTTTAAATCTACCTTATATATTTCACTAAAAGCAATTTACTACTACATTTTTTCTTTTGAGCTTAAGAGAATAATAGCTTTGCCTTCCCTCCAAATCTGAGATGAATTGGTTTATTTCTTTCTTTTTCTGTTCTAGACAGATTTTTTTTTTCTAAAAGGAAGGGAAAACACGTTCTTGAAAGGCGCACATCTTATGGAGGGTATGTAGCATTAGAATGCATTAGAATTAGATGAAATTCCAACTCAGCCGTTTAAGCTGGTTAATATCTCTGAGCCTTTGTTTCTCATATGCAATGTAGAGTTAACAATATCATTTGTAAGACTGCTGTGAAGAAAAGCTGGGATAAGGTAGAGAAAGCAGCTAATGCAGTTCCTGGTGCATCAAAGGTCTGTTCTCTTCCCTTTCCTATAGGGGTAGAGGCCATGTCACTAGAAAAACACTTTTAGGACCACATACTTTTGTGTGTGTGTGTGTGTGTGTGTGTGTGTGTGTTTTAATTAATTTTCTATTTGTGAGTATCATGTTAAAACACCTGGGAAAACTTTTACAAAATGTGTAGGGTATTGTTTAGAAAGGTCTGATTTAAAACTTAGATTATGTGGTATATCAGAAAAATCACTTTAGAGTTCTAGGGCACCTCAAATAAACAGGCAGTCATCATCCAGGAGATGAAAGTAGGCTTTGGTGGGCATTCTGAATAAGTATCATTGAGGAGAGACCTGTCATATTTAATAAGAAGCCACAGATGAAAAATAATAAAACATTGGTTTCAAATAGATCCCCTGATTGGAAAGTCACAGGGTAGGTGTTCTGCGAAGCAGGTGTGATTGGTGACCAAACAGCCTTTCACATGGGCAGCTCTCTTGTGGATTTCTCTGGATAAAAGTACAGCATGAATTTGCTTTTTTATGAATGATGGTTTATGAATGACTGAGTCTTTCAAACAACCCAGGATGACCAGCATGAGTTATGTGTTCTGTCTTCAATTTCTCCATTATCCGTAAGTCTTAACATCTGTGGTTTGGGGCCATTGGGACCTTTCTCTGCACGTGGGAAGACATGTAGTCTTCTGGGGTAATAGGAGATGAGACAGAAACTGTACAAGGAAAATCTGATGACTAAGCCAGAAGACAGCAGAAAACGTTTTCTGATGGGGTGAAGATAGGAACCTGGTAACAATTACACAGCAGCTAAATAGCTGTTTCCAAGGCTGGGGAGAGACAGGCATTCTGTGTGTCAGAGGGAATAGGAGCTTCAGATTAATGAACGTGGATTTGAGGGTTTAGGGTTGTTTGTGTTTGTGGTAAAGAGCTCAGACGGGAAGTCTTTGTTTACTGCCTGAAGATTTAACAATCAATTTGTTTCCTGCCTTCTGTCTTGTCCACAAACAATACCTTCTTACATAGTATATTCGATTGCATCCACGAAGTTAAGCTAATGTGAAGTAGGAAAATTGCTTCATTGAAACAGATCTTGAGATGTCCTTAATTCACAGGAACATTAGGAAATTTTCGGAGTGCCTCCTTAACTGAGGAGATATGTGTTCAATGCAAGAATTCATGCCTTTCAAACCTCTGAGGCTGGAATAAATATTCTCAATTTATGGCAAGTCCAGTAGAAGGCCACCTCCCAATTCAAATCTGTAACGAGTGACAGAAAAAGAAAAATGGCTTGAATGAACCCAATAAATAGTGAATATTACAAAGACATCTTTATGTTCAATCAAAATTTAGAACAGAAGCTGGTTCTGAATTTGACTTGGCTTTTGATAAAATACAAACCAAGGAGGAATGGGAGTCCTCTGTTTTAGAAAGGTAGACTGGTTACAGTTTGGTGGGTAAGTGGAAAACTTCATCAGCAAAGGTTCTGAAAGAATATAAGAGGAAATTGCAATAATCAAAGAGGACGTGATTAAAGCTTTTCCCAAGAATTTCAGAAAAAATCAAAGTCAAAATATAGTCACAATCTGACAGGTTTCAGGAGGTGGGAAGCAGACAAAAGGATAGAGTATTGTGAAGAGGTATCGGTTCAATCCAAGTTCAAGGATTCCATCTGCTGAATAGACAAACCTTCCTTCTGGGTTGAGAGAGGGTTCCAGATAGAGGCCCTGAAGAGAGAGCATTTGTATGAAAATATTTTAAATTTCTGTGGCCTAAAGCTGGATTTCGGATGTAACTACAGTCTGAGAGAATTTTGATAGAAAGCAAAAAACAGCAATGATACCTTTTTTTTCTTTTGTGTATATATATATATATTTATTATATACTGTATATAATATATATATATTTATTGAAGTATAGTCAGTTTACAATGTTGTGTCAAACACCTATTTTAATCCTGCTTTGACAATAAAATCTTATAACTGTCATTTTAAGTGTATCAAAGCCTCTCATGATTATTATATCCTTAATTCCTATGTGTCAATGACACTCTCTAACAGGTTGTGAACGTGACAGAAAGTGAGATGAGAGAAAGGGAATGAATATTCTTAGGCTGTGGTTCTGTGAAAATTGAGGCAATTGAGTTCACCTTCCACGGAGCAGGGTGTTGGGGACTGAGCCTGGTGGGTGGGGCCAAAAGGGAAGTTGGGCTAAAGCAACTCTGGAGAACAGTGACCATTTGTTAACTACTCGTGAACTATGTGATTAACATATATCACCTCTTTAATGCTAGAATGAGGCAGTGTAACTGCCATTCATGATTAAGGAAACTAAGGCTCAGAGACATTGAGTAGCTTGCCGTATAGCTGGTAGTGATGAAGCTAGACATTGTGTTTAGTTCTGTCTGATCCAAAAATCCACTCTTTCTGGGATAAATTAGGGGTTGGGGTTTAAGAGACACACACTGCTATGTGAAAATAGATACACAACAAGGACCTACTGTATAGCACAGGGGACTATATTAAATCTCTTGTAATAACCTACAGAGGAAAAGAGCCTGAAAAGAAAAAATGTGTATGTATGTGTATGTATAATTGAATCGCTTTGCTGTACACCTGAAACTACCATTGTAAATCAACTACACTTCAATAAAAAATTTAAAAATAAAGAAATAAAATCAAGATCCAGATAAAGTCCATTAAAACACACACACACACACACACACACACACACACACACACACACACAACAAAACCCACGTTTTCCAACTAGGTGCCTTACCCACATTGCTTTTTCATCATTTTCAAAGTGGTGTGCGTTATTGAATGCATAACTCATGCAAATTAAGTGTAAAACAGAAATATATTTCAGTTTTATTTTTAGCTCATCGACCATTTCACATTATTCATATCACTACTCCTTTCTACTTTCAAAGTTAATGGAGGTAAGTATAAATCACAGCTTAATATATTTTGTTATCATGCGTCAGTTCTGCAATTCCATTCGTGTATCAGCACAGTGCCCTTTCACAGAGTTTGAAGGAGGTGAGGAGTATCGGGGAAAACCAGTCGCTGGGAATCTGTCCCCTCCCCTCATTCTTTTGTTACTCTCAAAATTCATAGTAAATGATGAAGTACTCCCTTTGTGCCAATTCCTGGATATAATATTAAACTGGAAGAATTCCATGATAGAGCAAACTTTGCCAAATCAGAAACACTGAATATTTTTTTTAAAATCAAGGAATAAAACCTGCAGAGGCTGTGATGGATCCATTTATTGGACATGATTCAGCCACACGTGTTCTCAGCTGGGGCAGCTTTTTTGCCCTTGGAATGGAGGCTGCTTTCTACTTTCTTGACTGTGATCACTTTGGGTGTCAGAGTCCATGTGATTTAAACTCAGTGTTCACCTCCCAGCCTTTTCATAAGTCAGTTCCTCAAATCCATTCGGTGAATGGCACAAAGTTTTGGTTTTAAGCAATTACACATTTTACTCAGAAATTCATGGGGGCTAATGGAAGAGGGAAAATCTTCATTACATACTTTTATCATTTTTGATTTTCCGTCAGAGTGCTTTAAAAATATGTCATGAGAAATGAGGACAAAAAATGGTGAGAGGGTGTCCGGTAATATTTACACGCTGCTGAAATATGAATGACCAGCATTAGGAGAAAGAGAGTAAGAGGTCTGTCCTCTGCACCTTCATCTCTCTTTTCCTCAGTCCCTCCCACCCAACTGTGTGGCTTTCTTGCTATTGAAGTACCTCTCCACCCCTCTTTTGGCTCAGCCACCAGAACTGCATTTCTTTTGGGTGAGCATCCCACACTCCAGAATTGATCTGCTCCTCTTACTCTGCCAATTCTTAATTATCCTGTTTTCTCGAGGCCTTCTTAAGTGACTAATCTGTTAAACCATTCAATCTATTAAACTAATTGTGTGAGCTTGTTAACGAGTAACAGGGGCTGTCAAAGGATCCTCCTTCCAGAGTCAGCTTATCTGTTCATTCTATTATTCCTTTCTTATTTCATATTTCCTGGGCAACTATTATGGGCCAGTCACTTATGCTCTGTCATTTCCACAGTTGAAAAGATTAGTCAATTTGCAAGAAAGGAAAACAAAACTAGGGATTTCGTTTTGTCTTGAAGACATTCTAAGATGCTTTTCCTATGCAGATGTAAATAATCTTATATATTTATTTTCCTGAAACTGGTATAAAAGAGAAAAAACAAAATTTGAAAAGTATGTTTTTAAAAATATGCACCATTTCATCACCAGCTAAGTGAGAGTCTTATTTCATAAAGAGCTATCACAGGTTTTGGGGTAATAACAATAATCAATATTACCATTTATTGGATACTAACTGTATGCCAAGTAACTGTGCCATGAGCTCAGCATGCCTTTTTCACATTTACACCTCCAGAAAAAAAAAATCCTATGAGACAGATTCCTTATTGCCTTCCTTTTCCAGACAAGAAAACGGATTTCGAAATGCTGGTCTCATAACTGATGTTTAGAGCCTGGACTTGGACACAGGCTGTCTGACAGCAGAGCCTGCGGTCTTTTGTTGTTGTTACCCTTCTTTACTCCAACTTTATATTTTAGAATATTTAAAGCCATAGAATTTTGAAAAAAAATAGTACAATGAGCATCAATTTATCCTTCACCTAAATTGACTGAATGTTAGTATTTCGTTATGTTCTCTATGTGTGTATATGTATGTGTGTGTGTCTTTGTGTACCTATATATACATACAAATATTGCGTGTGTGTATTTTGGAAAAATCACTTGAAAATAACTTGCAGAGAAACTGTGTTTTTAAGAACAATTATATTCTTCTATCCAGGATCAGATGTTGCATTTCGTTGCCATATTGCTTTAGTTCTTATAATCTAAAAAAAAGGTCATCTTATCTTTTTTTTGTCTTTTGAGACATTGATATTTTTGAAGACAATAAACCAGTTATCATATTTGTCTGGTTGTTTCCGTGTGATTAGAGCCAAGTTAAACATTTTAATCAAGAAGACTGCATAGATAATGTGTGCCTACCGTTACGTTTCTTTAGAAAGCACATAATATCAACTTACCTGGTTAACCACTAGATTTCTTTATTGTAAAGATACCTTTTCCCCTCTTTCTTTGATGCTCTCATTGCACCAAATTTGGACAATGGAAGCTCTTCTAAGCCAGCTTCTATGTTCATTTGAAACATATTTATTAGTGTTTGAGCATTTCCTTGCTTTTTTCTCAACAACTATTTTACACTTTTCCTACCCTGGACCTGGAATCAGCCATTTCTCTAAGGAGCTTTTGTTTATTTTAATGAAGAATGATATTAGAAGCCAAGATCTGGGCTCTATTGTATTCTTTGATAAAAGACAGCTGTCATTTTTTTCCTTCCTTTTAAAAAATTTATTTTTTTATTTATTTAGTAAAAAATACATGAAGTTTTCTGTCTTAACCATTTTTTAATACACAGTTAGAATTGTCATTGATTGTAGACCTTTTAAGAGGACCTAGAATATATATATAAATAGAAACAGAAATATGTGTGTGTATTACTTGTATTGTTATAAATTATAAGTTTATAGGGCTTTTTCTCACCTTCTCCCATCCATATTTGTAACTTCCTTTTCCCCAATGAGAAATTTGGTTCTCAACAATGTATCAATTGCTTTCTCCTATATCACACACAATAGTTGCATAACCTGACTCATAACACTGCTAACAAGGAGTCTACTAAATTCAATTTTTTGTTTGTTTTCGAATACATTTTACTAAGAATGTGTAAAAATTCATCTCACTAAGAGTATATTGTCAGAGTACTCTGTTAAATTATAACCTCTTACTTTTTATAATATTCAGTTGTTCATTTCCTTCTTTTATCTAATGTTATTTTCTGAACTGAAAAATGTTTTCATGGTTCACAACTCACTCTCACAGACCCTGTATTCTTAACCTATATTTTTGTCATTCATTCATTCATTTATTCATTCATTCACAGTAAGAACCAGGTTTAGTTCTAGGTATTGAAATACAGCAAAGAGCTGGAAAGCAAGACCTCTGCCTAGTTAGGAAAGATAAACAGGAAACAAACAAAGATCAAAAAGAAGATAATTTCAGAGGTTTTTCAGTTCCATGGAGGAAAATCTAGATAAGTTAATAAGATAGGAACTAAGAATAGGGACAGAAAGAGCTACTTTGGATTGGGAAATTAAAAAGATACCCTTTCTGAACCGGCCTTTGGACTAAGCAGAAGTACAAAGAAGAGGGGAGTCAGGCTGGTAGGCAGAGTAAGCAAGCATGCTCTAAGGCAACAACAGTGAATGAGAAAAAGAGTGGTGGGAGGTGAGAGCAAACAGATGGTCCTGATGCTCCAGGGAGGGAGGTAAAGGCTGTGGTGAAGAGTTAGGATTTTATTCTTAAAGTTACAGTGAGCCAGGGAAGTTTTGTAAGCAGAGAAGTATAAGATCTGGGTATTTTTGAAAGATCACTCTCCTTGCTAGGTGGAGACCAGATCATAAGTGGGCAAGGGTGAAAGCAGGCAGGCCCATGTTAAACAGCAGGAGGCCCCTGACACGTGCAGGGGAGACCGTCCTGGCTCAGGCTGAGGCAGTAACAGAAAAGACTGAGAAAAGTGGGTAGATCCAAGATATATTTATCAAAAAGCCACTCAGAAAAACTTTATTTTGGCAATTTTATCAGGATGTTCCAGTTGAAATCAAACAAACAAACAAACAAATAAATAAATAAAATAAATTTATCTCTTATAAAGTTTAAAAGTTTCCCGACTCCAAAACAATATCCAATTTACAGAAAAATTGCAAGTACATTATAAAGAATTTTTTTTCCTGTCCTGCACCTTTTGGGAGAAAGTTGGCACCATGACACTATTGCATTCAAAAAAATTACTGTGTATTTTCTACAAACAAGAACATTCCCTTACATGACTGTAATGTAATCATCAAAAGTAGGAAACTAATATTACTTTACTATGATTTTCTAATTCTCAGACTCCATTTAAGTTTTGCCAATTGTCCCAGTAACATTCTGTATGGAAAATCCAAGTTAGAATCCCACATTGGACTTAGTTGTCATGTCTCTATAGACTAGGTCAAATCAGGACAGTTCTTTTGACTTTCCTTGACTTTCCTGATCTAGACATTTTTTTACCCCCAGCCACACACACACACACACACACACACATACATACATATATATATATATACATATAACTGTGCAAGTTTAATCTGTATGATGCGATGATTTGATACATGCATACACTGTGAAATGATTACTACAATCAAGGACACTACAAGAAAAGGAAACTATGGGCCAATATCTCTGATGACTATAGATGCAAAAATTCTCAACAAAATACTAGCAAACTGAATTCAACAACACATTAAAAGGATCATATATCACAATTAAGTGGGATTTTTTTTCCCCAGACTGCAAAGATGGTTTAACCCATACACATCAATAGATGTAATATACTATATTAATAGAATGGAAGGTAAAAATCATATGATCACTTCAATAGATACAGAAAAAGCATTTGACAAAATACAATATCCTTTCATGATAGAAACTCTCAATAAATTGAGTATCGAAGGAACACACCTCAGCATAATGAAGGCTATGTATGACACACAGCTAACATCATACTCAATGGTAAAAGCTTGGAAGGTTTTCCTCTAAGATCAGGAACAAGACAAGGGTGCTCACTCTCACCACTCTTATTCAACATAGTATCGAAAGTTCTAGCTGGAGCAATTAGGCAAGAAAAGGAAATAAAAGACATCCAACTGTAAAGGAAGAAGAAAAATTATTTCTGTTTACGCATAACACGATCTTGTATGTATAAAATTCTAAAGATTCCATCAAAAAACTCTTAGAACTAATCAACAAATTTAGTAAAGTTGCAGGATACAAACAAATGAATAAAGGGCCCTATTTATAATAGCATCAAATACAACAAAATATTTGTACAACATGTGGAATATAGCCAATTTTTGTAAAAACTATGAATGAAAGTGATCTTTAAAAATTGTATAACAAGTTAAAAAATTAAGAAAAAAGAAAGAAAAAATAAAAATATTATGAAAACAGCAACAAAATACCTAGGAATAAATTGAACTTGGAGGTAGATCTGTACACTAAAAACTGTAAGACATTGATGTTGAAAAAAATTGAAGAAGATACAAATAAATGGAAAAATACCCTGCATTTATGGATTAGAAGACTTAGTATTATTGAAGTGCCCATTCTATCCAAAGCTATCTATAGATTTAATGCAATCCCTACCAAAAGTCCAATGGCATTTTTCACAGAAATAGAAAAAAAAAAATCTAAATTTTGTATGGAACCACAAAAAACCCTGACTAATGAAAGCAATTGAGAAAGAAGAAAAAAACTAGAGGCATCACATTTCCTGATTTCAAACTATATTACAAAGCTGAAGTAACCAAAGCAGAATGGATCGGCATAAAAATAGACACATAGGCCAATGGAACAGAATTGAAAGCCCAGAAATAAATGCTTATATATATATAGAGAGAGAGAGAGACAGAGAGAGAGAGCAAACTAATACCTGAAAAGGATGCCAAGAATATTCAATGGAGAAAGTCTCATCAATAAACGGTGTTGGTAGAACTGGACAATTGACTGCAAAAGAATGAAACTGGATCTCTTTCTTACACTATTCACAAAAATTAACTCAAAATAGATTTAAGGACTAAATCTAAAACCTGAAATCTTAAAACTTGTAGAAGAAAACAGGGAAATTTTTCCTTAAGATTGATTTTAGCAACAATTTTTTGTATATGACACCAAAAGCACAAACAACAAAAGCAAACATAAACGGGGCTACATCAAACCAAAACTGCTTATGCACAGCAAAAGAAGCAAGAATAAAAGGGCAACCTATGAAATGGGAGAAAGTATTTGCAAATCATCTATCTGATAAGCGGTTATTATTCAAAAGATATAAGGAACTCAAACAACTTGATAGCAAGAAAACAAACCAATTTAAAAAATAGCCAGAGGACGTGAATAGACATTTTCCCAAAGAAGACAAGCAAATGACTAACTGGTACATGAAAAGATGCTCAACATCACTAATCATCAGGGAAATGCAAATCAAAACCATGATGAGACATCACCTCACTGTTAGAATGACTTATCAAAAAGACAAGGTATAAAGATTAGTGAGATTGTGGAGAAAAGAAAACCCTTGTGCGCTGTTTGTGAAGATTACCTACACACTTTTGATGATTATGGGCTAATTATTTTGTAAAATGTCTCACAACATAGGTTAGTCTGGTGTTTCCTTATGATTAAGTTTTCAGGTTGGCATCTTTGGCATTAATATCATGGAAAGGATGTCAATTTCTTCTTGTTGTATTCTATCAGGTGGTCCATAATTTTTATTTATCTCATTTCTAATGCTATTTGCATTAATCCCTCATTTAAAGTAATGTCTGCTAGACTTCTTTACTGTAAATGTAAGCCAGGTAGATAACTCCCTCGACCCACTTGGATTCTAACCCTTGGCTCTAGGCAACCCCCTGCTCACCATGAGGATGTCCTCCTCCTCACCTGTTTGAATTCCAGCCCCCTGTAATGGGTACTGCTGTGTGGACACCAACTCAGATTTTGATACTCCAGACCAAGCCAGTGCTGCAGAAACCCTTGGCCTCCCTCAGCTGTGGACACCAGTTACAACTTGCCCAGGTTCCAACTCTGTGTCAAGCAGAACCCCTCGGCCTCCCTCAGCTGTGGACACCAGTTACAACTTGCCCAGGTTCCAACTCTGTGTCAATCATCCTTACCACCGAAATTGTGTAGACACTCTCCTCACTTGATGCTCCATATTGAGTTGACCCCTGCAAGGACATCCTTCTGACTCAGCTCAGGGTTTACTACCCTACTCTGCACCATCATTCCCCAATCCCCATGAGAAGGCTCTGCTCACACTGCCCAGGCTCTAACACCCCATGAAAGCTCTGTATTTGCACAGGTACCCCTCAGCCCATTCAGGCTCCAACATCCCGTGTGGGCAGCTGTACACATGGATGTCCCCTGTGTACATCTGGGCTTCAACAACCTGCTCTGGACCGACTGCCATGTTTGGCCTCACCTAATAGCATGCAGATAAAACTGGTCAGGAAAAAACGAGGAGAGGGAAGGGAAGGGGAAGCATAGGAGAGAGAGAAAGAGAAATTTGAAAAAAAAAAATGTCCTGAAGCTGAGTAATATGACACAGAAAAAGGTGATTTAAAAAAAAAATCACATCATAGAACAATCAAATTGAGTTCACCAGGCTTTCAAGACTTAGGACATCCAACAAAATTTATGAAATTGAAGAGTACCATGGCTTACCTGAGAAAAACGTCTAAAATTAAAAAAAAAAAAATTGGAGACAGCATACTTAACTCTTTCAATTAAACCTTAAAGAGATTTTGTATAGTTTTAAAAACACCATTTAAAACCTTTCTCAAAACAGAGAATATTAAGCACTGAACATCTTTATTTTCCAAGTAATGTGCTATGATTTTAAGAAAAAAAAGTAGAAACACTTTTGGAATGCTTACATTTTTTCCAGAGGCAATCTTAGAGGAAAATAAATGTCCGTCTGATATAAAAGCTAAGTAGTTCGGGTAACCGTTATGGAGAAAAACATCAACACCTATTACTTTTATTACCAGTGAAATAAAAAATAATTTTTAGAATTAGAATTTTTCTCCTTCTCTATAATTGTAAATACCACTGTTTTCTTTGCTGTGTGTTTTGTGTTTATACAAAGCCATTTGTAATGGCAAAAAGTGTAATTTCCAAATGTCCCAACAATTCTAGGTACAAACATAACAAGATATATTTAAGAAAAGAATTTCTCTCTGTATTCCAGAGTTTTCTCTTACTCAGTGAAATAATTAAGATTTGGGAAATGACTAAAATGTGAAAGTAAAGGAAAGAGAAAAAAAATCAATATTTGGAAGTTATTTTCAAGTTGGCATAGAAAAGAGTTATATTAACAGTTATTGGAAATTTTTTACTTAGTAATTAAACTCACATTTTTCAAATCTGTCAAGCTCTGAAATTTTAAGAGAAACAGTATGCAGAGAGCTACTACAAATTTCAAAAGATTCTGATTTCAGACCTGTCTAAGCTATATGAAGCAGGGAACTTAAGAAATAATTTGAACAATTTAACTTTAATATGCATTTACCTCAGTTCTTTGGTATTTATGTAGAATACATTCAAGATTCTGGATAACTAGCTTAACTGCCTTCTTAATTCTGCTTGCATTAGGAGTAGCTCTGTTTTCTACAGCTTGACAGGCCTGCAGGGTCTTCAAAATATGCAGATGCCTCAGGCCTCATGGGCAAAATATGCAGGGGCACAAAGTGGTTCAGTCTTTCCTCTAGACGTCTACTAGATCACACTCTCGGCAAACTGGCATAATTCCCCTTTAGGTGTTAGCTGAGAGATGGGAAGTTTCCAGACAGTATCAGGGAGAGGGACAATAATTAGGGTAGAAGTTGTGTTAGGATAAGCTAGAAAAAGAGCCTGAGATGAGAACCCTTGTGCTGGGGGATTCTATAGGAGACCCAAGCCTTCCTGAGGGTCCTGAGCCTCTGAACACCAAGACTTACTAGGTCATGGTCATGGTCACTGTCATGGCGGCGGCCTCAGTAAAACTGAGCCTGGGAGTCCCAAGAGATGGCTCAGTGAATCCCCTAAGTGCTACTTCACATACTCCTTTTTTCCCCATTATGTAGGGACGATCTTACCTCCTCGAAATGATCGGGGCTAATTTCCCTCACTAGTGTGTGAGAGTCTTTGGTTGCTTACTAGAGGCACAAGAAGTGACCAGGTGGCAGCCAAACCTTTAGGTTTAGAGTAAATCTTATAATGGTCTCCTAGGGGATGCCTTTCCCCTCCAGGAACCAGAGACGAAGATTGCTCAAGTTGATCACTGGGCATGATGGTGAATGGGGTCATTCCTACTTCTACCTCTTGGGTATTGGTCCCATATTTTCTAGTTACTGGGGGCACAGGATCAATACAAGAGCCACTGGTTAATATTCTATGCTTTATCCTAAAGAATAGTGCCCAATTCTCAAAAAAAATGTCATCTCTAGGCTGATTTTCAGCTGTGTCTTTAAGAAGTCATTTTACTGCTTTGTCATACGAGTAGCTTCTAGATAGTGTGGTACGTGGCATGACCTACAGACCCCATGGTCATGTGCCCAGCATTGCACCTCTTTGACCACAAAGTGGGTCCCTTGATTTAGTCATGTTATACAGGATACTTACTCCATGAACCAGACCAAGGTTGGCTGAGGCACCGTGGATAGTAAAGGCAAGCCCTTCTCTGGAAAACATCAGTCCTGGTCAGGATAAATATTGCTCCTTCCAGGATGGAGGTGTTCATCTTAGAATTTATTGCTGATTTTATCTTGGGAAGGAGGCAAATCCCTAGGCACTCCAAGCCAAGTGGCTTCAATCACCCCAAGGATAATACTCCAGAAATGGTTGTAATTGTGAGCTGTTACCAGCAACACCTACAACTGCCAGTAAAAGAGATTTCCAAGCATCTGGACTTCTTAGCTCTTCCATCATCTCATGAGAAATAGGGACAGTATTCTCAAATGGTCACAGAGGCCATGGTAAAGTAATTGAGTGAAGCACGACCAACTCGAGAGCTAACGCCCAGCTGAAAAGAGAGGTGCCCGTTTATTATTGCCAGCGTTGCTGCCTCATCTTCTAGTTTCTCATGAGAATCTGACAATCCAGGTTTCTTTTCATGCAAAATCTCTCAATTTTTAAAATGTTGAGAATCATAAGTTTTTCTAACAGAAAACAGATGGAATATCCAAATTAGCATAAATGGAGGCGGGAGAAGGGTGGAAAGTGGATCCACAGGAGCAAGTGGAAGCTGTCCAGCAAGATGACCAATTCAGAGTTCTAGAAAAACCCTCTGGGCATGCAGGCTCTGACTTAGTTGGCTGGGGCTGCCATAACAAAATACCAAAGACTGGGTGGCTGAAACGACAGAAATTTATTTTCCCATTGCTCCAGGGGCTGGAAGTCTGAGATCAGGGTGCCAGCATGGTTGGTTTCTGGTGAGGACTGCCCTACTGGGGTGCAGTTAACCACCTTCTCACTATGTCTTTACTGGGTCCTTCCTATTTGTAAGGACATTAATCCTATAGGATCAGAGCCCCACCCTTATGACCTCATTTAATTACTTCTTAGAGGTCCCATCTCCAAATACAGTTACACTAGGGGTTAGAGCTTCAATACATGAATTTGGGGTGGGGCACAGGGTGGGGTGGTGAGGGGTGGTGCAAAAATATCCAGTCCATAGCAGGCATCAAATAAAAAACTCAGATAAAACAAAATAAACACAACATGTCCTGCAGCTAGCATTGAAACACCAGTGTTTGACTTCTGATATAAACAGTAACTAACTGTTACACGTAAGTTTGGCCCTCAGTTGGCTGTATTTGTGTCCCAAGCTGTGAACTGGGATCACAGTATTTGGATCACAATATTCGATTTGCTGTTTAATTGATTACCCCAAGTTTTCACCTGTAAAAAGAAATAATGAGAAATTTGAGAAAATTATAGAACGGAAAATAGATTGCTGTGCTTTTCACTGAGATGAATTGTCTGGTTCAACAGTCTTGACCTAGTAACTTTCTTCTACTTTTTGACTGCAAACTGAGCTCTGCATTCCAAAGCAGTAAGCAGGGGAACAGAGAACTAATAACAAAGTAGAATTAAGAATAGAAATCATGTATGTTTTTATGATCAGTATCAGAGTAAGTTGTCTCAGCTGATGTATTTTAACAGAGCTCTCAATCAGAAACCAAAAAGTGGCCCAAAGAGCTGAAGACTGTCCTCCAACACCCAAAAGTATCTGTATTGATATCAGAGTGTAGTCCCCAGACAAATAACTTCAGCATCATCTGGGAACTTGTTAGAAACACAAAATGTGGCCCACCACAGACACAGTGAATCCGAAACTGGCCCTGGGGCTCACTCATCTATTTTAACAAGTCCTCCAGGTGATTCTGTTGCATGCAGCAGTCTGAGAGCTTTAGCTCTATATTGACAAGCTGATGAAAGGAGGTAGACCCAAGAAGCGAAAGGGAAGAAACTGGCATTTCACTGAGCTTCTACAGTGTCCTAGGCACCATATAAGGAGACCCAGTAGCAGCATCAGGATATGAGTCCAACTCTGTCCAGCTCCAAAGACCATATGTTCATTCCATTTATTCAAATCCCTCCTTAAAATATGTATTAAGTATCCCTATTGGGCCAAGTGTGTCATAGGTGTTATCTCATTGAATCTTTACAAGGGTTCCTGAGAGGCAGGCTATATTATTCCCATTTTACAGATCAAGGAAATCAGGCTTATAGAAGTGAAGTCATTTTCTCACTGTGGCACAGCTAAGTGGCAGAGAGGGGATTTACACTCAATTCCGATTGTCACAAAGCCCATATTCTCACCTTGCCTTCCTACACCAAGCCGTTTCCTTAGCTTGTTAAATCTTCTCCCTCTGGTTGCCACTGCCTACTTACTGCTCATCTGTTTTGT
The DNA here is from genome assembly GCF_036321535.1 of Camelus dromedarius. Lineage (NCBI taxonomy): Eukaryota > Metazoa > Chordata > Mammalia > Artiodactyla > Camelidae > Camelus > Camelus dromedarius. Next base: position 60,672,624 of record NC_087439.1, on the reverse strand, counting down.
GTGTTGGAAAATTCAATCTTTCTCAACTGGCATATGGCATCTGAAGCACAGAACACAGGAAATTATTTGAGTGGCTATACTCTCAATTATGCCAGGACGGTCCTTAACCAGAGCCAGGGTAGATGCTTGGGAAGGTGGGGTGGGGCAGGGTGGAGGGTGGTCGGAGGAGCCAATTCATTACACCCAATGCAAACCCTTGGCATTAGGGTTCAGTTCTCTCACAGAATCCCCTGGAGCAAGCCTAGAAGACATATGGAAAACCATTCTTATGAACACATCTGGCAATCCACTTGACTCTTTTTTCCAAGCTCCTCTTTGAATATCTTCCTTCAGTCAGAAAACTCCACCAAGAGAAAGTATGGTGTAGTTGAGAGGACCCTGAGCTGGAGTCAGGAATTTTCAGCCCCACACCTCTGCAAGGGAGATGTGCCTCGCCTCCCTTGATACTTCACTTCCCTTCCCTGGCTTCTGTTTCTTCACAGGAACACGCTGTCTGGATTCATGAATGTCGAGGACCATTCGGTCCAGCTCTAGCAGCCTATTGTTTATGAAAAGAAATTATGCACTACCATCAAATCATCCTTATTCCAAAGAGGAAAAAAGAAACCAAGAAGGGAATAGAAGGGTCTCATTATTGTATGTATGTGTGTATCTTTACGTGTAATCACCTGGGACCCTTTGAATATTATTATATGTGGTTGCTTTCTTGATAGTGATGGGGTTCAGGACACACTATCCCCCAAATATGGCACCCTTGGTGTATTGAATATTTTAAGCTGAAGGAGTATGAGAAAATGACAGAAGCAAGAAGGTCACTCTGACCTCCCTTCCCTCCCCTTCTTCCCCGAAACAAATCATAAAACCTGCATGTGAATGGTGACCTCCCTGTACCTAGAAGAAAGGAGCATCCTTATCTCTGAAAACAAGGGACCACCATGAAGAATTCTAACATGTAGACTTTTCTCAGTTTCCCCCAGTTCACTACACTGTCCTCATACCTCTTAACCTATCTTATTCCTCATCGGCTGTCCACTCTATCAAACTCAGCATGAAAATACATAGCTTTCTTTGGATCTTCAGTTCCTTTTGAAGGCTCCCATACCACATAAAACTTATATTAAATAAATCTATAGGCTTTTATCTTATTAATCTTTGTCAGTTTAATTTTCAGACCCACCCAGCAATCCTAAGAGGGTCGAAGAAAACTTTCTCCTCTCCTACAAGATTCACAATTATTTCCTTGGAAATGTTTTGTAAAGATCTTTGTTCATGAAACATGTTCATTTAGAATTCAAGTTAGGATTAAGGGTGAAGGTTATGGTTACCCTAACAGTTCTTAAGGAGCCTTTACTATATCCTGAATCCAACCTATTTATGACAGCTCATTTGCTTCAGTTCAATTCAATCTGACCAGTTTTACTCTGCAGCATTTTCCTGTGTGCACCTTCTGTAAACATTACATTAACTCATGGAAAGCTGGCTAGAAATTCTCTTCCAGTGGAAAAATTAATGCCATGAGTGTCTAGGCCTGCTTATTAATAATTTTAGAGGTTATGGTGGAATGTTCCTTAGTAAGAAATTCCATTTGGAAAGAGTAGATTCCATTTTTATTCTTGTCTTGAGTAACATGCACGTGTAAAGCTTCTCATATCTCTAAGGCCTTAAGTTAGAAACTATTTTTGGTTGACTTTTTAAAAAGTGTCTCTCCCAGAAAGAGAACAGTAAAAAGTGTTGCCTTTTATAATCACCCACCATCTATCAGTTCATACATCGACCAAATTAAAGAAAAATTCTTTATAAAGAAAATCCAAAATATGCTCATCAAGCAAACCTAGGCAAGGGTTGAGTGTTTCTACAGAAAATTAGATCAGTCAAAATAAGACTTAGAGAATGCTCCAAATCTCTATCAAGTGGGTTGTTTGTAGGTTCATCAGAAGGGAATTTAAATGGCCAAGGGGGGGGGGGGCAGGGAAGTCTCTTAATGCTTAACTGCTTGCAGCTGCTATCTTCACATCCAGCCAATAAAGATTTATAAACAGTACATTCTTTGTTTCATGCTGAGGTCCCTCAGTGTGCAAAAAAAGAGAGTAAAATTCAGCATGGTTGCTTTCAGCCTAGGACAATTGCTACCAAACCAATAATTTATGGAAAACAAAGAATAAGAAAGTAACACTCTGGGAAAGAATTGGTATCAAGAATTAAATGGAGTGATCTCTTCTAACCACCCCCAGGTTAACCAGCTAATATTTACACACTAACAAATACTTCTGCCAAAGCATTTAATCTGTACAGATAGGAGGTCAGAAAGAGCATAAGTTTTTTTTGGCCAAAGTTGCAAATGTACAAATTGGCCACAATTTTCTAAAGCTCTCCCAAATAAAATCAGGGTTCCTGCTCTTTTTAGGGATTGGGAGCCAAAAACCTTCAGACATGATTAACTGATTTAGACTCTACAGACGTAAATACTAGGCGTATGTAGTCATAAGTGTATAGTGTTCCATTGTGATTAAGTAAAATTAACAACAAAGTTTATCTAGCATATTGAAAACTAAGATTAATCATAAGCAGGCTAAGTGATAGCTAGGCATAAATAGTTACCTTTTAACTCTCTCAATCACTTTTAGTTTCTACTGTTGTTCTACATAAAATCTGTCGCATAATTTTGACTCTCTTTTCATTTATTCACTCAGCTGTGTTTATTGAATACATACCCTGTGCCATGCATCATGCTAGGCAATGAGAATACAATAAGGCAGTCAAGGTCCCTGACCTTTGTTTGCTTTTCAGTGGGGGAGACCAACAGTAAGACAAACATAACGATTAACTAAAACTGCTGACTTTTAAACAGAGACTCAGAGGACAGAAGGGAGTCAGCCACGTGATGAATTAAGGAAAGAACCTTTTAGGGAACCAGAAATGGCAAAGGCTGGTGTGACTGGACTTAGGTAAAGGAGGGAGGTACCATGAACGTGGTGGGAGGGGCAGGGCCAAGGGGAGCTTTATAAGATATGGGGAAAAGTTTGGATTTTACTCCAAAACAATAGGAAGCCATTGAAAGGTTTTTAATCACAAGAGTAACAGGAGATAACCTCTGTTTAACAGTGATTATCCAGCAGCTGTGCAGAGAATGGATTTGAGGGGTACTATCTTTGAAAAAGTAACGATACAGACTAGGTGACTCTTGTAGTAATTCAGATGGGAAATGTTGAACAAAGATAGATTTTTGTAGGTAGGAACATCAGTATTCGCTCAGGATGACCCCCAGATTTCTAATTTTAGTAACTGGGTAGAAAATGACCCCTCATTTCCCGAGGTCGGGATTACTGGGTGAGGGTCAGGCAGATGGGAGTGGGAGCAGATAAGGGAAAGGATCTAGAATTCCTTTGTGGGTGAGTTATCCAGGTGCAGATAACAGAAGGCAATTGGTTATTCAAGTTTGAGGCTCAGAATCAAAGTCTGTCCTACAGATATAAATATCGGAATTGTCACTATATAGATAAAGTTAAATTTATGTAAATAGAAGAGATAAGTGAGGGTAAAAATACAACAAAGAAGAAAGAGGGACCAGAAAGGAGTCCTGATAAATGTCTGTATTTTTAGGCTGAGAGAAGGGGGAGGAACCAGGGAATTAGACCAAGCAGGAGAGGCTGGACAAAGCTAGACCAGTAGGAGTTGTGAAGAAGTAGATTTCAGGAAGGAGATTCCTCACTTATTTAATATTAAACATGCTAGAAATTCTAACGCAGCAGGCCTAGCGCCAACGAGGCCCAATCAAAATTTAAAATTTTTTCTTCCCACTTTTCCATTATTTATGATCAATATTAATGCCAATAGCTTCCTCTGTTTACATGGACTAATAAATCACCTGTGTTGTCATCACACTTACCAACGTTCATACGAATTCACACAGATTCTGGACCCGGCCATAATTCATATTCTTTTGCCTCTTCCTCACATACCTTCTCCAAAATTCATATTCTCTGCTTTACTCATATGCTCTACACGGCCAATCTATTCCTTGTTTCAGTCATGCCCCCAAGTTTCCAGAACTCTAAACCGTAAGGTGGTGGATTGCTTGGGGAGGAAGACAGTGTGGCCGTTTTCCTGGCTGAGGAGACCAGAAGAGGTGAGGAGGGGTCAGGATTGACGGCACAAGAGGTGGATAAGGACCTGCAATTCACAGGGACTTTCTATCTCAGGCACCTGAAGACGGAGGGATGAGAGAGGAAAAGGCGTGAGTTAAGGAAAGGGGCTGGCTGAGTTCCCTCCAACTATTTAAAGTAGGCTTTATCTTTTGGGGTCAACTACATCTAAATCTTAAGAAGAGAGCATAATATACTTGTGAATAAGAATCAGTTAAACAGCACACCCCCCCACCCCCAATCCCCCAGATAAACAGCAAACACAAAGGTTGCCGGGGAACAGTGGGAGAAACCATTTTAGAGAGTATTTTAGCCTGCAAGTTTTCTCCCCACCAGGGATGAGAAGAGTTTGTAAAACTCCACCCAGCCCAGCAGACACGATAAAGAAAGCATTTTCACAGATTAGAGGAATGTAAAACCTTCAGCTTTTGCAAGGATATGAGAAGCAGCGGATGGGTGGGGAGGAAGACCAGCACTTATAGACACACAGCTGATGCAAACCCTGGATGTTTATGTCTGAATTCTGAACGATTGGTTACAGACTAAGACTTCACATCTGTAACATGTCCACTGTTGGGCAGGGGCGTGATTATTTTTCCATGGATTAGCATGAGAAATGGAAGACACCCACAGATGACCCACAACTGGAGGGATCTTAGAAGAAGGGGACCTGAAGAGGAGCCAGCATGGTCGTGACCACAACCTGCCAAGAGTTTCATCAGTACCTCAGTGAGAAGGGACAGGCATGAACTCCAGAAATAATGAGGAAGAGGAATTCCCTGGGACCCAAAAGAATGGTGGAAGGAAAAGGAGAAGCAGAAGGGGAGGCTGAAGATGTAAATGACAAAGTTCAGAACCAACTTCACAATTTTATGTCTTAAAATCGTGCCTATATTATGCTGCTGTTTTGTGCACTATCTTTGTTCTGGTTCCAAAGAGATGTGTAGCTATTTCCAAATGTAGGACAATACTTCCCAGTTCTTTCCTTCTCCCTCATATAATAATCTATCCCTTACATCTTCTGAGGCCAGGGAGACCTGGAGAAACTATGTGATTAAATACGTGACTCAAGATAAAAATAAAATTTAGCATTACATTTAAAAATTTATAATTCAGTCAGTAACAGTAATTCCATAACTTGTTGATCCTAATGGACTGAAGCCTCTTCTCTCCAAGCTTTTGTAACCACTGTTACGATCAGCAGTGGACATCTGAGCCCTGGCTGGTTAGGGTGTCCCATTTGAGGTGACCTTTGTCACTGGGTTTTGCCCCCCCCCCCCCTTTTAGCTGATAAGATGCAGGAGGTATTAGGTCTCCGGATGGATTCTTCCTCAGTCTCATTTTCCAAAACAGGAATCAAAAATACACATACAGGAGAATGAGGAGACCTTGAGATCCAAGGCTAAAATGTAATAACATGAGTGAATGATCCAAAGCACGAATCCTCTCATTATGTCCCTAGCTCCATAGAAAGGAAGCGGCTGCAGTGTCTGTATTAAAAACTAGATCAAAGTGGGGTGGGTACAGCTCAGTGGCAGCATGCGTGGAGTCCTGGGTTCGATCCCCAGTACCACCACTGAAAAAAAGAAAAAAAAAAGAAAAGCTAGATCAGTGCAGCGCTGAGAACATGATTTGTTGGCATAAAATCATGTACTTAACAAAAGAAAGTGTCTCTCGAATAAAAAGTGGAGAGTGACATCAACTATTTGGATTAGCTCGCTACATTGCTTCAAGTTGAGCTCTTTTTCCGCCCGAAATCTTTTCCAAATCCTTTTGAATTAATTTGTATTATGTTAACAAATATTCTAACGATAAGCCAGTTTAGTGAAATAATTAAATTGGGCTATTAGGACAAATACAAACAAATTAAAAAAAAAAACATGCTGACCTTTTTGTTAGCTGAATAATTTTGTTGACATTCCTCTTGGTTTTAGAAGACTGTTAGTAATTGATATCTTAAATGAAGTCCACATTGAACAAAGGGAAAAAGTGGAAAAATGTCTTATGCTGTGAAGTAGCATTGATAGATTTCAAAGCAGATTTCTTCATTAATTGTTTGTCTATACTGTCTGAACATATTGACCATTGACCAGTTTCATACCTTGTTTTGTGATATGTGTTTGTATATACTTATGTGTGTATCTCTGTCTCTCTGTATCTCCCACCTCTCCGTCTATTCTGAGTTGAATTCCTGGGTTCTTTCTGTTTTTGCCAAAAGTAGAGAAAGGGAGCTGCCTTAAAAGTATGTATATTTATATATATAAATGGTTTTTTTTTTCCTAATGGCTCAAAAAGTATGCAGATGGAGGGATTTGGCTTTATCTTAAACGAATCATATCTTTAGAATCAGCTGGTTCAGGGTGAAAATAAGTGTGGGGGATTATTCTCATTTTTACATGTTGAACCTATAATTCCAGAAGGCCTGGGCTGATTCCCAGCTTAGCTGCTGACTCATTCAGCTGTGTTTTCCCCCCTCAGGATGTGAGGAGGTGGTATGTCTGGGGGCCATGAACATCCCTAAGGCATCACCCCACTAACCCAAGGGCAAAGATTGAGATTTCTGTAATACAGAGCAAGGATGTGGCCCTTGTATTTCTGCAGTTCCCCATAGAAGCTGAAACAATAGACCATTGTCTAAGGATGGGCGTAATCTCTTTTTTTCTACATAGTTATAGAGTCTGCTGCTAGAGTCTATCCTCCCATCTGTAGTTCAGTCCATCTATACACTCCTTCTACAATGAGTGTATTTCTAAACTTTTATAAGTGGGCATCATGCACATGTGTAGATTAAGAAGTTTACAGCCCCCAGAACAGTAAAAACATGAGCTGAAGGGAGCATGTAAAAGATCTGCATTATGATCTTACAGAGTGCCTGTTATGGGCTAAATTGTGCCCCCCACCTCAAAATTAACATGTTCATGTCCTAACACCCAGTACCTCAGAATGTGACTACTTTTGGAGATAGGGCCTTTAGAGAGGTGATTAAGGTCCTTTGGGTGGCCACTAATGCAATCTGACTCATGTCCTTATAAGAAGAGGATATTTGAACACACAGAGGGACACCAGACATGTGCCCATAAAGGAAACACCAGGTGGAAACAGCGAGAAGATGGCCACCTATAAGCCAAGGAGAGAGGCCTCAGAAGAAACCAAACTTGCTGACATCTTGATCTTGGACCTCTAGCCTCCAGAACTGTGAGTTTCATTTGTGTTGTTGAAGCCATCTAGTCTAGAAAATGTTATTATGACAGCCTTAGCAAACTAATACAGTGGCGTGGTAGGAAAATCTCAGCTTTGAAGTCCTAAAATCTGAGGAGAACTTGTAGCACTAGTGTAGCCTTGGGGACATTATTTAAGCTCTCTTAACACTAGTTTCCGCATTTGTAAGTTGGGGATAATAATAACTACCTATCAAGTATCTTGAGGGTCAAATGAATGTCATAAAATAAGGTAGGTACTGAAATAAGGAAGGTAGTCAAGAAATATTTTAGGGAGTTTGCTACCTACTAGGGGACATGTATGGGATTTTCAACCAGTTAGACTTGGGTTTGAATCCAGTCTCTAATCCATACATCATGCATATAAAACACTTAGAATATACACATGTTAGTATACATGTCAATATAGGTTAATTCTCCATGGAAGTTCTCTTGGAGACTCTTGCACTGCTAATTCTTTCTGATTATCAAAGTCATATGATGACAGTATATTTGCCAGTGAGAGAGAGATGGAAAGTGGGGAGTCTAATGGAAGGATGGAGCTGTGATTGCAATGTTTATATTTTGACCCTTTGCTCATGCTCACCACATGATGACTAAATGCCTATAGGATGGCCTCTCTGAGAGAAGAACAGTGGAAGAGAAGGCTTTACCAACAGGATGGTATAATGACTATCAAAATGCTATCATCAAAGCAGCCATGTGAAATCTTGTTACCAATCTCATAATTTCCACATGGGAAAATGAGTAAAAGTAGGGCTGAAATAAATAAATCTACTTCCATAAGTTATATATACTCTTTCCAGAAGGAATAAAAATTATTAATTTCACCGTTAAGAGATAATCACCATTAATTTACTACAATTTTCTGAATCTCTGTGGCTCTATATGAGTGTTTCTACTTATAACTATACAAATGCTTTTTATGCCTAGTATTTGATAACTACTTTTTCTCACCTAACACTAAATCAAAAACTTATTTCCATGCCATTAAATAGTGCACTTAATATTATGATTAAAAAAAAATGAATACTATTCCATTGTTGGATGTACCAGAATTTTAAAACAAATCTTTTTTGTTTGTCATTTGGGTCCCACAAACTTTGTTTTTAAAAAATAAGATGTTACTGAATGCCCATCGGATTGATAACTCAGAAGTGTATACAGTGAGTTGAAATAATAAGCTGAGTGTACAACTGTGAGCTTGTGAGTGTGGGGAAGACATAAAGTTGTCTTTGGCTCTGGGTATGAGGGAGAAAAAGCAAAGAAAATGAAGCATTGTGAGAAATGCATTTCCACTTTAAATTTATTGGGACAAATAATTTTTTAGGGCCTTATAAAGCATCTCTTACCTATGCAAGGATCCAAATCCCACTTGGAATTATTGGGTTTTCAGCATCAACTGAAAACTCCAATCTTGGAAATGGAGCAGAGTTTCAAGGGAATCCTTTTCAGCCCTAGAAACTGGAAAGAGAAATGACTCGCATACTTACGACCCTTCATTGATGATTGTAATAAAAATGGTCACAATCCTAAATAAGCATTTATTTATTGTTAAAATCAGAGATCCTTTTTAAAGATGACCCATAATTTTAGATAGAGTAATTATCTATTCATTAGCTATAAGATATCCATTTCATTTTCTCTCTCTCTCCCTCTCTTTCTCATTCCTTATGCTCATAAAACAAAAGTATCTTTCATGGAATCATATATGTACCCAGTTAGGAAAATGTGACATGCTTACCAGTTCAGCTCAGAAATACCTAAAAGGTGAAGTCTGTTTAAGTTCTCAGAGCTTTTCCCTTTTCCTTTACCCCCAGATCTGTGAGTCACCGTTTGATGTAAAAAGTATTCAGAGTAAGAATTATTCCTCAGCCAGTCATGTTATTAAGACAAACTCCCTTATCACTGAAAGAGATGACCCTTATCTCTTTCTCTTTAGGAAAAATGTCCTGTAGAGGCACTTAATCTAGTCCAGAATAATTCTGTGTGCTTCTCAGGGATTGACTGAGTCTTTCTCAAGTGTTTGTTATAAACACCATTCCTTGGTTTTCAAGAAAAGGGCTGCTGTTTATTTTCTTGGTTAGTTGATACTGGTAAATCCCATCAGTTTGGTTTTATACAGAGAGACTCTGGCAAGCAATTTTATGGAGAATTGATTTAATATAATGATTCAAGAAAAATGTTTAGCTTAAAATATTTTTAAAAAGTGACTAGATAATATGCCATTTCACCAGAGACTGTAAGCACAGAATATCATAATCACATTCTCTGAGCCCACTGAGAATATTAAAACTATCAGTGTGAGAAAATAGATTTCCTGATGATAGGAAATATGTTTAAAAATATATATATTCATTATAAATATGCCTCGTGACCACTCATCTTTGCCCACCCACCCCCTCTGGCCTTGTCCTCCAGTGAGCGTCTTCCACTTTTTAACTAATGTCAAGCCTCAAGAGTTATTTGCTTTGACTTGGGGCAAGAACAGAGATTTTTTTTTTAGTGGCCACTGAACTGGAGAAATCACTCTCACTCTTGCTTCAAGATTTAATGTTTTATTGCCACTATTAACTAGCATAACGTTGGGGGGATTTTATTCTGTTTTTAAGCATCATTTTTATTCCACTCCTCCCCAATTTTTAAATTTTATCTTTTATTGAAATATAGTCAGTTTACAATGTTGTGTCAATTTTTGGTGTACAGCATAAAAGTTCAGTCATACATATACATACATATATTTGTTTCCATATTCTTTTTCATAATAGGTTACTACAAGATATTCAATATAGTTCCCTGTGCTATACAGTATAAGCTTGTTGTTTATCTATTTTATATATAGTAGTTAGTCATTTCTCCCCAATTCTTAACATTGAGGATAGCTTTTATTTTCATTTGGCCTGATTTATTCAGTAGATGTGTTTCATAGTTGTTCTGCATTATATAGCATTTCAACAGCAAACCTCTGAAGAAACGATTTCATTTTCGTGATGCTTCCAGAAGATAGGATGATAATAGAATGATCATAGGTGTCCATGGCATCTGCTAACAATACACCTCATTGACACGTTGGGCAAACTCGACCTGGATTCCTCTAATTAGCTATGGTGACTTGTTAACCAGCAGACGAGGGAGGGTAAATAGTTTTCTGTCCACATGCTTGCCTGAGGAAGTGGCTGAAGGGTGGAGTGTGTATTTTGGTCAGGAGAATGTTTTAGTGATGTTTTCTTTTCCGTGTTGATTATAATTCAGCCTCCCAGAGATCTAAATATATTCAAGTTTTGCAAGTATTGTTGGCTTTGAAAGACTGATTTTTTGCTTGTATATCTAATAAACAGTCCTTGGGCCTTCTTTTCTATTAAAAAAAAATCAAGCTTTATGCCAAAAAGAGCTCCACTTGGGATTATTTATGTGTACTCAATATCAGGAAAAAAGGATTCATTTGTTTTAGGCAGTAAAATAATTTTGTATTTGGGGGAATTATTTTTCAAAATGCTTAATTTTCTAAACAAAAATTTTTTTGCCAAAAAAATTCCAAGGATGGATTACTGAGATATGAGTAATTATCACTGTATTTTCCGCCTTTTACTAAATGAAAACAAAATTAATACATAGGAATCTATACTGGTACTTGAGAGCTTAAAGCCCATTGCTACAGTTCATGATTAAAATTTCAGCATTACACTTATTAGATATATAAGCAAGAAATCAGTCTTTCAAAGCCAACAATACTTGCAAAACTTGAATATATTTAGATTCTGGGAATACCTCTGCCTCTTCACTGAAAATTTGCACATAAGACCCATAGAATGTCCCTCTGGGAGTTGACCTGCACCTCTTGGCTGATGATCCCGCAATGTCTACACTGATATTCCGATAGCAGTGAGGTCTACAGATGCCTCCGTGTTCCATCAAACAATATGAAGAATCCTCAGGTGAAGGAAAAAATAGCTGGAAGGAAAAAATAGCTGAAATGAAAAGTACTCATTTTAGGTGACAAATGTTGATGCATTGCCAACCTTAATGTCATATGCTTTTTTTGAGAAGAAAAGACTCACTAACAGACTGCTTTGTTAAAAATATATTACAAAGCTAACAGATGTCCATAAATTCAAACACATCTGAAATCTGTAAAGTCAAAAGTGCAAGTCCCTATCTTTCTTTGATCAACCTCATTTTCCAACAGAAATCACCTTTAGAGTTTGGCATCTATACTTTTCTAGATGTTTTGTTTGACCTATGAAAAAAGTATACATATTTCTCTTTACAAAAATGAGATTAAAATGTATGCTTTTCTGTAACTTACTTTTTTAAAAAATCGTTTTTAAAGTTTTGTGTCATGACAGAGGCCCACCTCATTCCTCCTCGTGTCTGCAGTCTTTCCTTTTAATGAATGTTCCACATGTATAACTCATTCCGTCTTGACAGATATTTAAATAATGTACTGGTTAATTTCTGTTTGCCTGCTTCACAGATTATTCTCTGCCTTTTCCTGCATTTCTCTATGCCCCGGGAGGCTGAACCTTGGCTTCTGGGTGCAGGTAGCCAATAGAAAGCATGGCAGACTTGGGGTATGTGAAAGAAGTCATGGTGTTTTTTCTACTCCCTTCCTCTCTAAGCTGCATTTTCTGGAAGTGACTGAGCTCTTCTGTAAAGGTAGTTCCTGATGGATAGCCCCTTCACCATGCCTCCACTCCAGTTCTGGTACCATATGGCCTTCCTTTAGAGGTGATAATGGCTTCCCACTGTTGCTAGTCTCTGTGCCTCACCATCCTCACTGTTTCCCCAACCAGTGATGGGCTAGAATGCTTTAGTATTTTAGTATTTCTATGGGTGTAAATACTTCCACAATGACTGATTTCAAGATGCCAACTTAAAATTACTAAATGCAGTATTGGGAAGAATTGTGGACAATCAGTTCTTGAGACAATCCATTCATCCTAGTCCCGTTGTAAGTTAGTCACTTTATTAACTTGATCTACGTAAGTGGATTCCATTTCCTGCCATAACTCTGACTGCCATAGATGATTTCACTGTTTTTCTTTTTCTTTGCTATTAAAAATAACAGCATAGCAGCAAACATCCTTTCATACATATTTTTTTTCACACATGTACAAGTATTGTATACATACTCAGTTGCAAAAAAGAATGAACGTTTGCCATTTGCAACAACATGGATGGACCTGAAGGGTATTATGCTTTATGAAATAAGTCAGTCAGAGAAAGATAAATACTTTAAGTTTTCACTTATATGTGGAATCTAAAAAAATAAAATAAATGAACAAATATAACAAAACAGAAGCAGACCCATGAATACAGAGAACAGGCTGGTGGTTGCCTTCCCGCCTCCCTTTGGCTCCTTCTGGTTTATTCTCTTACATAGAAGCCAGGTTATAAATTAAAGATCTGGTTGTGTCTCCTCTTTAAAACCTTCATTGTTTCTGCATGGTTTGGGGATAAAGACTTGAATCCTGAGCATGATTTATGAATTCTTGAATAACCAACACTCACCTACATCACCAGCATCAGCTTCTCCCATTCACCCCATCATCACCGTGCTTCACCCCTGTGGCCTTCTTTCTGTCCCCCGAAAGCTCAAGTTCACCTCGAACTCAGACCTTTGAATGTGCTCTGCCTGATACACTCTTCCCGCTCTCTTTGGCCATCCCCAAGCTTCAGCTTAAATTCATTTTTTCACGGAGTCCCCAAATCAGAGTACATTCCCCTAGTATGCACTGTAATAGCGCTTTATTTTTCTTCCCCCTTTATGACCCTTGTTGTGATTTAAATTAATATTTATGTAGTTAATGTTTAATGTTAATCTGATATTAGACTGTAAGCTCCATGAGGGTAGGGATGATATTTACCTTGTTTTCCACGGTACCTCCAGGAACCAGTTCAGTGCCTGACACAGAGAATGGACTCAATAAGCATTTGCTGAATAAGTGACTGAGAAAATTCTTATACAGGAATCATATCAGAAAAGGTCCACAGGATTGTATCCCCAGATTAAGGACATGAAAAATTGCTTCCTTCTGTCTCATGGGAAAACTAACTTTATTTTGAGCTTGTATTTCTGCCCTAAAAGATGGGACTCAGAAATTGAAAAGGTACCCAGCACAGAGATAGGATTGTTTCCACCTTTAACCTGATAAACAAAGATACAGCCATCCACATCTAAGGTCCAGCAGCACTATTGGGTTGCTCCTATGAAAAGTATCAGTTAAAGGGTGGGGATGGGGAAAAGCATTTTAACATCATTATTTTTAAAAAGGTCCCCAAACTCTCATATAGGATTATATTAAAATGAACTTGCCAGTTTAATGTGTACCAAATACACGGTGATTTAACTTTGTATAGAGGAAAAAAATTGCTTTTTTTACTTTTCAATGTCTAAACCTCGTCTAGAAGTTTATAATAGAACCATTACACTCTTTGCCCAAATATGGTGAAATAGCACTTTAGGTTGAGGAAACTGGCTTGAATTCATAGTTTAGAATCCAGACTGGATGTAACAAGACCCCAGTGAGTCAACATGTGTCATTGTTCTGAAAGTTTGGATGAAAGCCAAAAGTTCCCAGCTCGCCACGTTTCCACTGAGATTTCAAAACATGAATAATTTTAGCCCCATCATTAAATAACAATAAAAAACCTTAAACAGCAGCAAAAAATTTCAGTTAAAGGTGTAAAATATACATTCAGATGGCTTACCATAGTCACTGTAATATATATCCACACAGATTAGTTTTAATAGCGAAGTCCCATGTTATAAAATCTGACAAGACAGGGATTTAAGACAAAATGTTGACTGTTCAAAATAGGATATAGAGTCACAGAAACTTGTCAACACACTTCAAATTAAAATCTATATAGTCACCATTTATTTTTGGATTTTTTCTTGAATACCAGGCCAGTATTTATGGAACCTGGGCTGAGTTGAGGGGCAGCCTGTACCGTGTGGCATGTGGCTGCCTTAGATGGTGTTTCCAGGACGATCTCCATTCCAGCCCTTCCCTCCCAGCCCAAAGTCTCTTTCAGACCTGCACAGTGTCTGGAATTTTACCATGAGACATGCATGGGTATCTTTATATTCCTTCGGGTTAGAGTATCCTGCCTTTGATGAAAATCCAGATGTTGCTGGGAGAGGCAGCAACTCATCAGCTTACTATCAATTGCTGTCAATATACCTGGACATAAAAGACCAGAAGCCCATTCTCAAAGAGTCCTTCTCACTTACTCAAATTAAACTTTCTATTACTTATAAATAAATAATATTTGTTTTAGCCTACTTAATATTGATCGCTGTAGATAATGCAAAAGGCCTTGTAAAGTGACTTGCAGTTTGCAAAGCACTTATGCACACTGTCTTCTGAGACAGAGAGCAGGATGTCTGGATGAAGGAAAGGAAGGCGGCATGCCTGGAATAAGTTGGCAGGTGTGAGGAAAACCTTGTGTGGTGGTCAGGCGGGGGCAAGGGAGTGAGAAAGAGAATGGGAAAGGGAACATACAGAAGCCTTCAGATGGCATTTGTTCACTCTGCATTTTGTCCTAAGAATGGTTTGGTTTTTTAAAATTTATTTTCATTGAAGTATAGTTGATTTACGATGTTGTGTTAGTTTCAGATGTACAGCAAAATGATTCAGTTATACATATACATATCCTTTTTCAGATTCTTTTCCATTATAGGTAAATGCAAGATATTGAACATAGTTCCCTGAGCTATACAGCAGGTCTTAGAATAGTTTTTTTTTTCCCCCGCCCCTAGAATAGTTTTGATGTTGGGTTTGCATATGCTTATTGGTTTGAGAGAAACAGAATTAAAGTGATTTTGAACATCCGGGGGAGAAACTATATTTAGGTCTGTCTTTCTGTATGATGCCACTGTAATGAAAAAGTGAAAATTTAGTAACCAATTAAAAATCTATACCATAGTTTACAATAAACTAAAAAATATAATAAAATACCCTTTTGCTGTTTTTCATGCTTGAATTGATATAAAAGTTGCGGCTTGTTCTCACATCTAATATATTCAGCTTTCATCAGAAAGCCTTAGCACCTAGTTTTTTCAAGAGTTTGTATCACTCAGCATAAAGTTCAAAAATTTCACCAAGGCGCTCTTTAGAGATTGGCCAATTAATCATCCGTCAGTTGGCTTCTGCTCCCGTCAGCAGCAATGAGTATTGTTTCCACTTTGAAATATTTTTGCAGAGAATAAAAAGTAATATATCTATATTTTGATCAATCAGTACTTTTCCAAATTGAAACTGACAACCTAACCCTCTCAAGTTTCTGCTTATAAACTTTTATGTGGTATATCGAAAGCAGCCTTACACGATGATGTCATGGTGTGTGTGTGTCTGGTTGAATGACGCACTGTTGAATGTGGCGTGTGCTTTGATATACCGCCCCATGTTTGGACAGCTCATTACAGCAGCAGATTTAAAAGACACTTGTATCATGAGGCAGGCTAACATCATGAAATCAGGCTTTTTCAGTCAGCTCTAGAAAACTTCATTTGTGGTGAAATGATTTCATTAATAATGAGATGAACAAATGTTTATGCCATGTTACTTGAAAAAAATCAAGATCTAAGTAGTTTAAATTTCCATTATTATGTAACCTTAATTTTGTCAAATTTTTAAACATTATGATTGGCAAATAGTCATTCATTTCACCCATTTTAATGACACATAGGAATTTGCAGCCTTGTATTACATGCTTTTTCTATTTTAAAAAGACTTTTTTAAGTGCAGAGAATTGAATTAATCATGATGGCTAACTATCGTTATTGGTCTGGCAAGTTTCTTCTCTAATTTTGTTGATATTATTCCCCACTTCCTCCCCACCCCACCAATATCCACTCCAAAGGCCAACACTTTAGTGTTTTAGTTTATGAATGAGGATTTTCATATCTTTGAAAAATAGACAGTGCCGTTTTTATTATTGAATGAGTTTTAAATTACACAAATTGTATTACATCGCAGAACATATTTGGTTTCTCGCCTTTGGCACTTCCAGCACCGGGTTTTTGAGATCTATCCATGTTGCCGTTCATGGCTTTTGGTGCTGCCTAGCATGGAAAAGTAGTCCGAGCACACATCTGCAACATCTTACCTAGCCATGGCCACGGCCGTGTGGGTTGCCTTTAATTTTCACGTCTCTAGCTTGGATAACTGGGTCAATGGGAGGGCTATTCTTTATGTAGAAAAGACAATGAGGAGCAGGTTTTATAGCTTCAGAAGACAGTGGTTTGCATGTTGAGTTTGAGTTGCTGATGGAACATCCAAAATGGTGTACAGAGGAGGCATTTGGCACAATAAGTAAAGCCTTCAGCTTATGAAAGCCTTTATCTCAAGAGACTGGTTTATGCTGGGGATCATGACTTTAGAGTCATCAGCACAAAAGGTGAAAGAGATGAGATTACTTTGGAAGAATGCTTTATGTGAGAAGACTCAAGGTCCTGTTGACCGAACTCACACCAGCATAGAAGGGTGGGTAGAAGCAGAGACTTTTAAGGCAAATGAGTTGTAATGGTCATAAAAAGACATGATGTCCTAGATCAGGGGCCAGCCATGCTCATAGACTCCCTGTGAGCCAGAGCAGGCCAGTTTGTGCCGGTTTTTGTAAAATGTGTTTTACTGGAACCCAGTCACACCCACTGGTTTCCATGTTGTCTGTGGTTACTTCTGTGCCACAATGGCAGAGTTGTATATCTGTATGATCTGAAAAGCAGAAAATATTTACTATGTGCCTCTTTACGGAAAATGTTTGCCAGCCCCTGAACCAGACAGTGAATGCAAGGGCTATGGTGAGTGACTCTGGGATTCTTTGTGTTTCTCCTTTGTACCACAAACAAGTTATATAATCATGAGAGTATCCTGTATGCTCAGTAAGCATAAATTTTGTACTTCCACAGAAATGCTTTGTGTTCCTTCATTACTTTTAAATGTATCAGTTTCTTAATATAAATCCACTGGAGTCAGACTCTCTTCTGTGGAAAACACGTCTTTGTTTCTGCTTGCTTGTGCTTCCTGTATAATATGATTAAGGTTGGAGTTTCTGCATTTTATATATTTGAGTTCCTCTGGGCATGATTACCCAGGATTTTATGCAGTGTAAAAGCATTGGTAAGAATGAAAGCTCTTTTCCATTATATATATATATAATGTTTAAATATATATATTTATATATATATGTTTAAATGGATCTTAAAAGTTGACAGAAGCCTTAGTAGAGAAGGGTCAGGAAGTAGATATCTGTTAACTCTCAGATAAGCAGCTGCTGTTTTCTCCTTCAAGTCTGAGATTCTGTTCTCACATAGCATATAGCTCCCTCTTTTCTTTTGCATTCTTATGAAAGGATATATACATATTGTATCACTCAGCTTTCGAGACCTTCTTTTGAAGCTAATCTGCATTAGAAACAAGTTGTAAATATAAGAAGAAAATCCAGAATTTTGTGTCTATGAATGAGTTTTTATTTCTCCTCTTTTAATATTGACCTTTACTAAAAATACATGTGTGTATATTTTCAGGAGTCTACTATCATTGAGATAAGGCACTGTCGACTTTTGTCAGTATCAAATTCCAAGAAAGAAAGCATTCTGTCGTTCATTTTCTTTGAACAAGTAGATGGATTTTGTATGTGTTTAATGAATTAAAAAGAGTATTTGACACACAGGTGTTTGTAGAACCAGATCCTGAATTGAATTTCCAAGATGAATAAAGACGTTAATGTAGAACCTATATATATGCTGTAATATAGTGGTTCTGAACTCCGGCTGCACAATTAAGAACTCTAAAAAAAAAAAAGCAGCACTGATGCCTAGACCCCATTCCCAAATACTTCAATTTAATTAGTTTGGAGTACATTCCAAGCATTGGGATTTTTTTTTTTAAAGCTCCCCTTTGTGATTCTAATATGGTGCCAAAACTGAGAACTATTGCTGTAAATAAGTATATAATAAAATGAATAGATGGGGTAATGGGAGGAAAGTGTAGAGATGATAATAGAAATATTATTCTAAGGATTAATTGCTTGGAAGTTGCTGGAAAGAAGCAGACAATATCTTATTAAATTGGAGGAGGGGAAATTATCAGGCCTAGTTGAAAAATAGAGACTGTGTGGGTCTGTGAATTCAGGAAAGCAGCTACATGTCACCAAAATCTTGCAGAAAAAAATCAAGAAAATAAAGGGGGAGAAACAGCAGAACATTTACATTTTGCAACCCTTAACACCCCAAAGTGGTTGATCGTGGGACCCTTCTCTTGGTCACCTAGGTGGTAGATCCACTCTCTTTCCCTATGCTGCTTATGGAATGAGAAAATCCTAAATGCAAATGAAACAAATTGCAATTAAGGTTAGAGCGACACATGGCCTGGCACTGTAGTTCTTAAACTTTAGTGAACATCAAAACCACCTGGAGGGCTCTTTTAAGCACCATTTGGCAAGCTTTACCCCAGACTTTCTGCTTCAGTAGGTCTAGGGTGGGACTTGAAGTTTTATGTTTCCCATAAGTTCCCAGGAGATCCTGGGAGTTCCCACTGGCAAAGGGCTCACATTTTGAGAACCTCTGGTGTGGCAAGCTGTCACCAGGGACTAAGGTCTGGGCAGGAAACTGGGAAAGGGGCTTTTGGAGGTAAAGGGAGAGTCCATGCTTTGTACTGGCTGCAGGTGACAATCCAGTGAAAAGTGCTGGCTCACTTTGGGTTTGTATCCAGTGCTAATTTGGATCTGTTATCATCTCAACATTTTAAGGTTGTGTCCTTACCTTTGCATTTTAAGTCTTGAGAAAAAGAAGTACATATCGTTTAGATGTTTATATGAATTTTTCTTATTTCCTATAAGTAGCACAAATTCTAAGTACTTTTTCCCTTTTTCTATTAGAAAAGAAGTGGATACTTGACCCAATCATTTCACTCTCTCCGAGGGGGATTAATCATCCTGCTACAGATACCGCCTTGGTTTTCGGCAGTTACTACCGTCTGGTGCTGGGTAATTTTGCTGTGACAGCTGGTTTCCTTTAGCTTAGTCATCCTGGACCATGTCTTCAATCTAGTCAAGTTCTTTTTGCCAGATATGACACCTGATTGGGAGGCAGAGATGTATTAATGTAACTAAGGCTCTGTCCACACTTTCAACAAAGTGTTATTTATGGCTGGCACCCATTCTATGCACAATACTTCCAGAAGAAAAAAGATTCTCATTCCAAGTATTCGTGGGGCTGGGAAACGTGGCAGTCCCAGGGAGGCTGTGTCTCCAACAAGAAAAGCTCTTGCTAAGACTAGGTTTCAAAAGAGTGGGCTTGACAGGTAATGGTGAGATAGTTCAGAACTGTAAATTTTGCAAAAGGTTACACGGCTTTTTAATGTTGATGAATGGCAATGTTTAAACCCATCCCCATTACAACAGACATTTGGATGGATTTGCCTTTGAGGTTCATTTTTTGCCACTACTTTTGAGACATAAAACACAACATGTCCCTCTAAGATAAAGGATTCATTAAAGTGTAAAGGGATCGTCTGTGCAATAGTAACAGATTGCTTCGTTTAAGATCAGAGAAGAAAAGACAAAAATTGTTTTAGTCTTTACATAAGGGAGAACGTGATAGATGAAAACAACCTTTCCCCCTAAAAAAGAAGGCATGCTCTTGAAATGTAGCAAAACCGGTAAATGAGAATAGAAGACTGCATTAGGTTTACTCTGTAGAGCAGGCTCTGCTGGAAATTCACTGCTAGCAAGTGGGAACAAAGTGTTATTTGACTTGGTCTGGCTATTAACCAGCATGTTCGGGAGCACGAATTATAAGCAGTATGGTTATTTTTCTTTTTTGAAATATCCCCACCTCTCATAATTCAAATTCAATAAATGAACACTTTTCCCCTCTCCAGATGTCTTACAAAATGTGTCAACATTTTGCCCATTACAGCTACCTAATTGTGAAGTGTCTAGTTCATAATCTGACAAAAATAAACAAATGCACCAAATTAGGGAAAGAAGCTCAGAGACAAAATTAGTAGGCCATTTATATGAATCTTACATGCCTTGGAAAACAGGTGAGAATGGGCCTTCAGTCATGCTTGCAGTAATGCTGGGGAAAGTGTTCCAGCTAGGAGGAAGATGATTAATTAGAGGTATGCTTTGCACATCAAACGTACACACTTGGCTTGGAAAAATTTGTCCCTGGTGCTTCCTGAATGATGAGAAGAATTGCATGTCTGTCCCAAGAGACCGAGACTTCCAGAATCTCAAGCATGACTTTCTGTTAGAACTCACATTGTCTTAAAGTGAAGCAGACAAATAGAAGGAACACGTGGGGAAGGCAAGTCTACAATGTTCAGTGAAGTCTTGACTTTCTCTGGTGGCATTTGCCTTTGATAGATAGGCACCAAATAACATCGGGGCTCTAAATCTCAGATTGAAAATGGAAACCTTCCCTTTGAAGTGTGTGACTCTATCAAATGAAAGAACTAAGTAGCAGTGGGTTTTCAAATTTCAGTATGCCTAAGATTCCTGGGAGTATGTAATTAAAGGGTAGATTGCCACGCCACCATCCCTAGAGATTCCGATTCCAAGCCCAAGACTCTGCTTTTAATCAACTGTCCCCAGTGATTCTGATTCTGCTGGCTTAGGGCTATATTTGGAGCCAAGTTAAGAACTACTGCTGCTCATGCTTCTTCTATGAAACAGACCCTGTCCACTTCCAAATGTAGAGTCATTCATTTTATCCATTGAGCAATGTTTATTGAGTACTTAAGTCCTGTGCTAGGCTATGGAGATGTAATAGTGAACCAAACAATCAACAATAATGACAGCTTAGAGTCAGGCATCTGATTGTCTTGTAGGGGGAGGCAGACATTCATCACAGCATCATACAAATAATTGTGAAATTGCACCTTCCGTGTTGAAGGGGTACATGGTGTTATGAGAGTGGAAGAATCAATGTGATAGGATATATCTCATTAACTCCTCAGGGTAAACAAAACTAGCTCTTACGTTTAAACTCTGAAAGTTTTTATTTCATGTCTTGCTCCTAGGGAAGCCTATTTGTCAGCAAGCTCCTTCTGCCCTGCTGTGTTACATGATGCTGGAAGTGGCATTTATGTTCTATATGCCCATGCTGAGATGATGGCTAGGGCTCTAAGCCACAGACTGAAATCAGAAATCTTTCCTTTGAAATGAATCATGCAATCAAATGAAAGAGCCCAGTGTTAGAATCCATGAGGCATCCAGCAAAGCCTCAAACATTTTGACCTAGAAGTATAATCTTTATGAAAAAAAATTGTACACCTTAAAAGAAGTGAATTGCGAAGACTTCACAATCTATTGCTAAATCCTCCTTGCTCAGAGTGCTCAGAGTTGCTAGATATGCTGATGAGGAAACACGGCTGTAAAATTCAGTCATGGCTATTCATTATGTCTGTCATGGAATGCAAATTGTGCAAATAGACAGGTAGATTGCAGAAGATGTATCCAGTCTGAGCATAATTGTAACAGTATTAAAAATCTGAAAAGCCACTATCCTAGACTATTCCATTAGAAAGTTATCACCTTGAAAATGAATAACAAGAGAAATGGTTAAGAATTGAAAGAACTTGCAGGCTAGATACTGGTGATCCAAGATCTCATTCTTCAAAGATTTTCTTTGGCACCTCTTCTGTATCAGATCTGGGGCTAAATGCTGAGAATGCAGTGGGAAGTGGAACAGTAGGACAGCCCTCGCAGAGGAAACTTGCAGTCTAGTGCCACCATGAGTTATCTATACCTATAATCAGTGACAAGTGCTTTACTAAACATTTATGATGTGCTGGGCACTGGGAGGCTTTGGGGAGCAGAAGATGAATTAATCTTAAAAGCTCTGTCTAGGGGATAGTGTCTCTCAGTGGACAGGTAATAATCAGCATAAATAAAGTGGACCTTGAAGCTGGAGAGAACTTGAGTCAAATTCCAGCTCTGCTGCTTGATCAGAAGGTGACTCTGAGAACATCGTGGAGTCTTTCAGAGCCCCACCCATTCCTCTATGATGTCAGGTCAATACTTGGCTTCAGAGGAACTGCAGTGCATCCATAAGAGCAGTCTGTGCACCATCTGTTTGTGCTCAGGGTGCCAATTCCACCCTTCTCCACGTTCACACTGAAGACTTCACTCTGACCATATTCTCTAGAGTGATTTACTCAAAATTTGTGTGGGAAATGGGAGGAGAGACTTACATCGCACTCCCCACTGTATTTTATTCCCATATTTTCCCAAATCATTTTTCTCCTCTTTTGTTTCTTGCCAAGTATGGTTTGTAAATCTTCCCAGCTCTTTATCGTAGCTCTCAATCTCCCTCTTTTTAATGCAGATTTATTTAACTTGGCCTGAGTCCCTCCAAGCTTGCCCACCACATCCTTCCATCACCCTATTCCAGCATGCTTAGAAGAAAAAAGAGATATATAAATATGCATGTGAAAAAATGAAATAAAGTAAATAAACATGTGGATAAAAGTAATAATTTTTCCTGTCCCAGAATTATTAGAAATAATGCACACAAAATACTGGAGCCGACAGATGTGGGATAAGTGGTCCAGAAACATCATCAGGACTTTGATGACTGCCTTGTTCTGTGACCCTATGATCACATATTTAGGAAATTGTTTCATTTGAACAATTCAAAGCAATTTGTAACCTTTATTGTTTATGACAGAAAATAAATGCAGAAATAATTATTTTAAGAGTGAAAAGACTGTAAGCCCAGAAACACTCAAATGCTTAAAATCTGGCGATTAGCTCCAAGAGGAAGACTAAAGCAGTGTTTTCATATCTGAGGTCATGACTAAGAGATGATATACTTTCAAACAAAAAACGAAATTTGTATTAATTTTTTTCAGGTTTTTATTCTACATGATGTCAATTGTGCAGATATTTGGTTTTCTGATTTCACAGACCAGATCTTTAATTTAAACATATTAAACTGATGTAATATTTTGAGGAGACCAATTAGCTTCTTACTACCTGAAGAATAAGTTTTTAAATTGATTACTACACAGCATGTGCTTAACATTCTGTTTGTAAAACTTCAGCAGGATATTCCTTATACCCTCAGTATATTCAGTGCCAAATCCACTTTGAAAAAGTAATTATAACTGTCCTTTCTGTAAAAAAAAAAATTTGTGATAAAAGAGAACAAATTTCTTCAATATACTCTTGATGTGATCTGTTTGATAGGTTCAGAAAGCATGTGTGGTAAAGCAGATGAAAAAGGAAAAAAGAAAGAAAGAACTTGTTCAAGTGGAACCTTCAATCCTATAACTGTTTTTAAAGGTCCCTGATTAGCAGCAAATTCTAGAATCTTAGTTAATAAAATTAAGTACTCTTGGATTTGATTCCCCTCTGGGATAGACCTTAAAATAATAAATATGTCAAGTGTGGTTTCTAATTTTATGAATCAGGGTCTTTCCCAAATGTATTTCCCAAAAGGTTGGTGTTTTATTCAACAACCTCAACCCCAAACGGTCTTTCCATGGAAGGTCCTTCGCAGTGGCTGGTTTCATGAAGCTCAGCTTTGAGAAGCCGCTGTATCCCGGTACCTGAGGAGGTGTAGTTTGAGGTTACTGTGTAAATGGATTCATGGAGACTGCTGGTAGCTACTGACAAACACTGTCCTTAATTGCCTTTATTATCCTTGACTCTTTCTCTACCCAACTCTCCAAGTGCTAGAACCCCAGTAATGACCCTGCATAGCTTTTGCAATAAAAATAAATATAACTGGGAAGGCCAGATGTAGACTATTAAACAATTACATACTACTCCAATGCCATGTAAATAATTTCACATTAATGCAATAAGAAAAATAACAAGATAGTAAGATTTTTCATTACAACTCAAATGTAAGACTGGACCATTCAATTACCTGTATTAATTTTGTGTATGTGTAGTGCTTACTATATGCTAGACATTGTTCTAAACACTATCTATGTATTCACTCAGCCAATCTTCACACCAGCAAAAAAGGGGTGTCAGGATTAGCTCCATTTTACAGATGAAAAAAATTGAGACACAGTGAAGTTAGATCAGCCAGTAAGTGGCAGCACTTAACCCCAGGTGTCCACCTACAGAGAGGACACTTCCTTCCCACAGGTTGTAACCTCTATGGTTACTTTGTAATTTGTAGAAAAATATAATTGGGTTGTGTATAATAATGCTTAAAAAATATTTCAAGAGAAAGTTAGTAGGTGAATCAGGATCATTTTCCTTTCTGTTTTCATTGTAGTAAGTACTTTCCCCTGTATTAAATTCAGACTTTTTAGGATAGATAAATTCTTTAGACTTAACTTCTAGCCAGTAGAGTACAATCCACAACCTTTTATAGATGGAAAAGCACAGCAAAGCAAAGTTGCCCAGACAGAGTGCCTCTTATCCAGTGGTGCTTACCCTGAGCATGAGCTGGGACATTGCATCAGTGGAAACATAAAAAAGTGGTACAAGAGAGTTTGGGGTTCTACGTGTTCTTATTAGTCACTTGAATTTCTTATTCTCAAAATGTCTTTTTTTATGTCAGAAACTCAGTCCTTGAAGAGTTATCAAAACGAATATCTACAGGGTTCCTTATGAGAAATTTAGATAGATTACCACTTTGGGGCTAATTGAAGGAAACCTGCCCCGAATCTATACTCATGTTTAGATCTTTTGGAGGTTGGTTACATTATTCTGATGTTTCAGATTAGCACAGCTTGCACTAAAACCAAATTTGTCTTTTGGCATGACTAAAAGAAAATAATGTCTTTGTAAAACATGAGACTGAACTAGCTGAATTTTCGAACAGATAAACTATGAATTCACTAAGGCACTGAGAGTTGGCAGTGATTGTGGGTTACAGTGATCCAATGACTTTACATTCACACTTCTCAGCTGCCTCTCCTGCACTTGGGTGCTCAGTGAAACCAGAGGATAGAGGACCCAGAGGATAATTGTTGGGTTGGGTCCGTTGGGTTGGGTCCTTTGGGTTGGGAGGAGCTGGGATAATACTTTAAATGAAAAAGGAAGAAATACAATTAGCAAGAATGGAAAACTAAATCTAAGATACATTGTATCCTTTTTTTCTTTTTGGCTTGGTAAATATTACTCAGTATTAAAGAATAAATAGGAGAAGTGTCTTTAGTCAGAATTCCTTGATTTCCTCCTGTGTCTTTTAGCGATTTATTATAAAATTGCATAAGATCAGGTTTTTTTATTACAGCAATATTCCAGGACAATGCATATAGGAAGAGAGAGCCCTAGGAAAAAGCATAGGTCAGAAGCCCAGGGAAATATACAAACAACAGGAAAATATATCTGAATTCAGGGTAAGTGTGGGGTTCAAGCACAGGGAATCAGTTAGCAACCAGGTCATCTGTAGAATCTGAAGAAACAGAAAGTGGAGAAGAACAGATGCAAAGCATTATGGACGAGAAAAGACCTTGACAAAGGAGCCAAGTGTGATTTTCTTAGGGCTACAGGGAAAACACTGTGTGACCACCCAGCAAAGGAAGTTGGTGGGGGTGGGCAGTAAGGGAGTTAATGAGGAGCCAGAGAGGACCCTGCGCCGAGAGGCTGCCCCGACACAGTCAGAGCTTGATGAAGTGGTGACACTATATGTATAATGCAATATATGTACACAATATAATACAATTGTATTATTGTTTTATATAATGTTATATATTATACTATATTTTAATATATATAAAATATAAAGGCAGTATATGTATTATTATTATTTATAATATATAATTATGTTATACTGTATTAAAATATACATAACTGTATACCTTGTAATGAGGGCACAATCCTAGTAGTTTGGCAATAAAAACACCTCTAGAAACAGCTATCAGGACCAAAGAGTCAGAGTCAGAGGAAATATGATGTGGTGAAAAGGGCACTGTCATGAAATTGTGTATCTAAATTACAGCCTTGACTGTGTTACATCCTTATAATCTTGGGCAAGCTTCTCCTTCAGGGGTCTCAGCTTCTCACCTGTAGGATTAAACAGCTTGGACTGAATGGGCTCTCAGGTCCTTTCTGGTTCCAAGAACGAATGGGTGTCAGGGTACTCAGATGGGTCTAAGAAGTTAAGAGGTCTTGTCCTTGTCTGGTGCTCAACCATGTGACCTAAACTTTGTACATCCAGTCACCCCCCCCTTCTCTGAGGGAGACACAGTCCAAGACCCCCAGTGGATGCTGAAACTGCAGATAGTACTGAACTCTATATATACTATGTTTTGTCCTACACGTACATAGCTATGATAAAGTTCAACTTATAAGTTTGGCACAGTAAGAGATTAACAATCATAAGTAATAATAAAATAGAATGAATGTAACAATATACTCTACTAAAAATTATGTGAATGTGGCCTCTTTCCCTCTCTCAAAAATATCTTATTGTACTGCACTCGCCCTTCTTCTTGTGGTGTACATGAGATGATACAATGTCTATATGATGAGATGAAGGGAGATGAATGATGTAGGCATGGGGATGTTGCATTAGGCTACTACTGTCTGAAGGAGGACCATCTGCTCTGGGTGATGCTGGGTCATTGAGCCCTGACGAAGGTGCTGGTTGGATGTCAGGAGCAGAGGATGCGGATGGTTGGGGATGAAGCAGGACAGCTCAGGATTTTACCATGCTCCCAGAACAGCACAGAATTTGAAATTTGTGAACTGTTTATTTCTAGAATTTTCCATTTCAT
The DNA here is from genome assembly GCF_036321535.1 of Camelus dromedarius. Lineage (NCBI taxonomy): Eukaryota > Metazoa > Chordata > Mammalia > Artiodactyla > Camelidae > Camelus > Camelus dromedarius. Next base: position 60,645,561 of record NC_087439.1, on the reverse strand, counting down.
ACTTTCAGACTGCAGTTGACTATGGGTCACTGAAACCTCGGAGAGTGAAACCACAGATGGGGGGGGGGGGCAACTGTGTACAAAATGACTCCATTTTAATCCAATGTTTCCAAATTCTCTTAAATTGTTGAATGAACAAGAGTGCTCTTGGGGAGGCTTCACATTTACTTCTTTGGTCTTTATTCTACTGAATGCAGCTGCCATTGCTGTATATTATAAAACAAAACCTAGTTCTTCCAGCTACACCCGTTCCTTTTTTATGGAGAACCTCCTGTTGTCTGCTGAAATATCTACTTTGGTTATGGAAGGGTAACAGGATCATGGGGAAAGAAGAAAGAACTACAATCTGCACTTCTACCTATATCATCAAAATGACCAGAATGTGTCCATCACCACACTGGTGCCCCTGTGGTCAATCTGAATGATAGTTGAACAAAGGGTGAAGATGCCCCAGAATGTCAGATCAATAATGTCATCACTGACTGATGAGTCCAAAGATCTGTCCATGGCATCTGTTATGGGCTGAATTGTGCTCCTGCAAATTCATTTACTGAAGTCATAATCCCTAGGACCTTGGGATGTGACTATATTTGGAGATAGGAACTTTAAAATTAAATTGAGGTCATATGGGTGGGCCCTCACCCAATGTGACTGGTGTCTTTATATGAAGCAGAAGTTAGAACACACACACACAGAGCTAGAGGTGAACACATGAGGACACAGAGAGAAGCATCATCTGCAAGTCAATGAGAGAGGCCTCAGAGGAAACCCAACTGGCCAACACCTTGATCTTGGACTTCTTAACTCCAGAAACATGATAAAATACATTTCTGTTGCCTAAGCCACCCATTCTGTGGTGTTTTGCCCCAAAAGACAGTACCTAAAATCTCCAAATTCTAATACAGCATCCAGTCATTCTCACCAATTCAAGAATAGTAGTCTTTATGTATCTCTAGATCACCTCTACTATCTAGTTATACCTTTAATAGATGTTTCTCATAAAAATATTTTATTTCTCATCCAATGCCTTTAGGGAGGAATTGTAAAATATTGACACTCAACAGGATTATATTTTAATTGCTTTGTACTTTTGGGAGTCCATTTCCTTTGAATCTTGGATAAGTTGATGGAAAAAAGACATAAATGAACTGGATGCTCCCATCATTTGTGTTGGTGGAATATCACCTTGCTGATGTGTTATTATTTAAGTTACCTGGATAGATTGATGTCTTTTCTGGAGAGTGTATGGATTAATACCAGCCCCCTTCCCTTTAGCAGTGGAGAGCTAATACTCAGGTTTTGTCCTATCAGCAGCGAGCTCAGGGCCCAGTGAGAAGAATGCAGTTTAACAAGGGACCATCTTCCTGGCCTGGACAAGTTCCCAAGAGCAATCAAACTGAGGGGACTAACCAGTTTTGTCAGTAGCAGTTAACTAGAGAAGAGATGGGAGGCCAGCTACTTTTCTACTCCATTTAACATTCACCCAGCACCTTTCTAAGAGCTTTAAAATCCTGTGATGTTGGGTTCAAATTCCATCTTTAAAAACAATGTCATAGCCAGGACTTGAGGGCAAGGGCTGGGTTCAATTTATTTGTTTGTCTCCTCTCCACTCAGAAGCATGAGAGGAACTTGCTGACAGCTAGTATCCGCGTGTCTGTGGAGTTCAATTGAATATACCAGGGGAAATTTTTCCCATTGCAATGGGACTCTTTATTGACAGGTAGATGTGTGTGTGTGTGTGTGTGTGTGTGTGTGTGTACATGCAATAACAGGAATATTCTAGGTATCATACTTAAAGCTGCCCATAAATATCTTGTTAAGCATAAATTTTCTTCTTAGTGAACTAAGCATTAACATTATTACTTTGATCAGGAAGAAAGGAAAGAAGCAAACAAGTCTTCCAGAGCTGAGTCATGGGGTAAAGTGAAATCACAGTTCCAGAGTGGTTGCTCTGAGGCTCTTACTGCAAGAGCTCACCGGTGACCCCCTCCCTTCCAGAGAGGCTAAATGATGATGCATTTCCAACTGCCTGCCTTCAAGTGCCTAGAGAATTCGGGCTACATCATTGCCCTAGAATATAAATGAATGTCTTTCACCAAAGTACACCATAAACAGATGTTCTTCCTCCCCCTTCTTTAACTATAAGACATTTCTGTTGTTGTTGTTGTTTTTCAAAAAAGATATGTAGTCATATTTCAAAGGATCTTTCATTCCTTTAGGGGCAAGCGCATTGATATTTATTATGTGGCACTACTGGCCATGAACCTGGCATATGTTGTCTCATTTAACTCTCCAAGTAACCCTTTGAGGTGGGAACTAGTAGCTTTAATTTAAAGATAAGGAAACAGAGACCTGGGTGGTTTATAAAACCTCCCTGAGGCCACCGAGGGAGTAAGGGCACAGTCACATTTCAACCTGGTCCATCATCCTGCTTAGGTCTTTCTCCTTCTTTCCCATTCACTGCTTTCTAAACTCCCTAAGGCTGATTGCTAGAATCTAAGTGTAATCTATAAAAATTAAATTGCTTCTCTGTTTTAATTAACACATGGTGAAAAATTGGCTAGAGAGATTTTCATCAAATTTGGAGGAAATGTATGGGGATAGTCTGACTTTAAAAAGTAGACTATGTGGCACATGTAAACTCCATTTTGGAGGAAACTGAGGAGCACCACAGGGATAATGTCTTGGGGCAAGTGGGAAACAGGTTCTTTCAAGGACAAAGAAAAGCGACATCCAACAAAAAGGCATTTGATGGTTGTCTAGAGAAGGGCTGCTTAATCAAGGGCAACTGAGAAGGATGCTGTGTTCATCTGCTCAGGCTGCCATCACAAAGCACCACACACTAGGTGGCTTAAGCAACAGAAGTTTATTTTCTTACAGTTCTGCAGGCTGCAAGTCCAAGATCAAGGTGTTGGTGAGCTGGGTGTCTTCTTAGATCTCTTTCCATGGCTCACAGATGGTCATCTCACTGTGTCTTTCTATGGTCTTCCCTCTGTGCATGTGCATGTCTGTGTCCTAATCTCCTTCTCCTCTTATAAGGACACCAGTCATCTGGGACTAGGGCCCACTCTTATGACCCCATTTTACCTTAATTATGCCTTTAAAGACCCTATCTTCAAATACAGTCACATTCTGAGGTACTAGGTATTAGAATTTCAGCAAAGAGATTTGGGGGCACACAGTTCAGCCCATAACAGAGGTCAGAAGGACATCTGAATGCCTGAAGTGGAAGGCAGTCAAGGCATGGTTCAGAACATCTGAAATGGAGGTTTGTGATATACCCATGGGAGGGCATGTCAAGCCTTCTCTTTCTCAGAAAGGGAAACCAAAGTCTAGTATGAGAAAAGTTTCGCTGCCAATAAGGAGGAACATACCATAGTCTAAGATGCCATGAACAAAGAACACAATGGTTTCGGTGATGATCCCAAATGAAATTACGCTAAGAAACCTAGTATCAGCTCGATGTCTGAAGTTTGTTACATCTACCGAGACTGAAAAGGGGAGGTGATGTTGAGACACATTATTCAAGAGAAAGGTCCTATTGGAGCCTCAGAGCGTTCACAGTCTTCATCAATGAAACATCTGGGGCTCAGACACTGTTAAAAATAAACCTTTAGGATTTACATGAGTGATTTCAATGTGGTGTGATAGCAGGGAAGCAACATAGACCCCCTGAATATCGTTGGTTTCCTTCAACTATTATTTTTGCTCTCAGATCCCTAAGAGTTTCTACAGACCTGGTATCTGTTTCACCAGGAGTCTATCATAAAGCCAAACATCCCAAATGGCAGGTGCTCACGTCTGACTGATGTGTTTCAGAAACTAACAAAGACGGATGCAGAGTGAGTAGCAGCAGAAGTCTGTCCATATGCACCTCAATGCAATTAAAAATACAAGTTATTATGATACACTTCATTACAAACTTGAAAAAAAAAAAACTTGAGGTTTTCTATCAGCCCTGTCCAATAGAAATACACTGAGGGTCGTATTTGTAATTTAAAATTTTCTAGTAGATTACAGTAAAAAAAAAGTAAAAAGAAACAGTGAGATTAATTTCAATAACATTGTATTTAACTAATTTTTCCCAAATACTATCTGTTCAACAGACAATCAATATAAAAGTTACTCATGAGATATTTTATGTTCTTTTTTGTGTACTAAGTCTTTGAAATCTGGTGTATATTTTTTACTTATGGTTCATCTCAGTTTTCATTGGAAATACCTGATCTTCATTTTAGGTTTCATAAAATGTATTGTTAAAAAGTAGATTCATGTATCCACATTGTTCTAAACCTAACTTAAATGTTCTTAATAATGTCATCAAGCATGTTGTAAATTTAAAATTTAAATTAATTAAACCTTAAAAATTGTGTTCCTCAGCCATACTAGATCACTTCAAGTGCACATTAGCCATATGTAGCTGGTGGCCACAGTATTTGACAGCAGAGCTTTGAATACAGTTACATGAATACAAGTAAAGAAATAACTATAAGTAAGGAAAACTATTATCTTCAACAGTATTTTTTCTTGTTTCTATTATGCTTTAATGATGGCTAAGGATTTTGCTGACCCAAACAAGTCCTAAGTAAGATGGGAGGATGACATAGTAAAATCACACAGGGGGTCTGGATGATGGCCCTGCCTCTGTCCCCACCCATTGGGGTGACCTTGAGCAAGTCACCTCACGTCTCATACCCTCAGCTTCCTCAACTGTGAAAAGAGGGAGTTGGTCTAAAATCTCTTCCAGCTGTGACTTTTTATAATCTAAAGTCACTGAGGAATTGAAGTTGGCTTGTGTGGGAGTAAATTATATTATGAGAAAAATATTTGGTTAACATTATGAAAGCCTGTTTTCCTCTTACTCCTTACACTCACAACACACAGGGTAATATCAGGGTAAAACAGTTTCACTAAAGTAAAATTAGTCAAATTATCAATAGTTAAGCAAGTGAAGACCAAATCACCTGGAAGCAGTCGCATCCTGAGTCAGTAAGAGATCAACCTTATGAAATAGTGACTCCTTCCAGGAGAAACAAGCTGGGTTCCAGCCCTTCCCATGTCCCTTTTTGGAAGAACCAACTGGAAGCCCACTATTTGGCTTGTCCTGAGTCAGGTGAGGTTTACCAAGCTTTGAGATTCGTTACTCATGAGATGATGGATGACATGCTTGATTTACAGCTTTTATGGTAGGAGGTATCAATTAACCAAATAAGTGGCAACTTAATCTTTATTAGTCTTATGTCTTTGAGTATTATTTAATTTTTTGACATGTAAGAAGTTCTATATTTTTCTGACCACAATAGCAATGTTGGATGTATTTAAAATTTTTGAGAAAGGCATTCTTATTTGCAATCATATAGGGTCCATCTTGTAGAACTCTCAATAACATTGAGCATTATCATTATTTTTAAACTTGCTTACTTGTTAGGCAAAAAAGCTATCTCATATTGTTTTAATCTGTACTATGTGTGTGTATTTATGTATGGATGTATATATGTACACATATATCTATGAAATATTTATACACGTATACATACATGTAAAATCACTGTCCTTTTAAAAATTTGGGGTAAAAATGTTCAAAATAGGTATATCACAGAAACAGAACCAGTAGGAAGAATTTATTTATTTACATTTTTTGGCCCTCTATATTCATGGGTTTCACAATCTTAGATTCAACCATTTTATATACCATTTTATATAAGGGACTTGAGCAACCATGGACTTTAGTATCTGTGGGGGCTCCTGAAACCAAGTCTCCATGGATACTAAGGGACAACTGGTATTTGCTTGTTCATTTATTTATTTATTGCAAAGAACTGGCATATACAATTGTGGGGGCTGGCCAGGGAAAGCCCATATCCTTAGGGCAGCTGTCAGGAAGGGCAGGGAGGAACTCACAGACATAAGCTGAAGCTGCTCTCTCTCCACAGATGGAATTTCTTCTTCAGAGAAACTTCAGTTCTGTTCTTAAGACCTCTCAGCTGACTAAATCAGGCCTACCTACTTATTGAAGATAATCTCCTTTATTTAAAATCAATTGATTATAGATGTTAATCATATCTATTAAATATAATCACACTTAATGTTTGAACAATTGATTGAATAATAGCCTGGCCAAATTGATGCAGAAAACTAACAATGGGTCATGTAAAAACCTTCTCTACTGCCCACATAACATACTACATTCTTCATCAAAATTTTCAGTTTGATCTCGTGACAACACTTTTTTCTTTCAAGATACATGTGCCCCAATGTTCATAGCAGCACTGTTTACAATAGCCAAGACATGGAAACAACCTAAATGTCCATCAACAGATGACTGGATAAAGAAGTTGTGGTGTATATATATACAATGGAATACCACTCAGCCATAAAAAAGAATAAAATAATGTTATTGGCAGCAACATGGATGGACCTAGATATCATCATTCTAAGTGAAGTAAGCCAGAAACAGAAAGAAAAATACCATATGCTATTGCTCATATGTGGAATCTAAAAAAAAAACAAAACAAAACCAAATAGATGAATGAATTTATTTACAAAACAGACTCACAGACATAGAAGACAAACTTATGGTTACTGGGGGGAAGGGAGTGGGAAGGGATAAATTGGGAGATGGAGATTTTCAGATACTAACTACTATATATAAAATGGATAAACAACAAGTTTCTACTGTATAGCATAAGAAACTAAATTCAATATCTTGTAATAACCTATAATGAAAAAGAATATGAAAGCAAATATATGTATGTATATGTATGACTGAAGCATTATGCTGTACACCAGAAATTAACACAACATTGTAAACTAACTATACTTCAATTAAAAAAACCCCACTTTATTCTTCCAAATCTCAACTACCAAAATGGAATAACCTCAATAGACAAGTATAAAAATATTATAGATGCAGAGTACCAGGCTTGCAGTAATATTTAACTTCTAGCCTTCATTCCATCAAAGTAGGAGGAATATCTACTTTGCCAAAAGCACCACACTGGTAGGTTTTGTGGTGGATACCAATGTGAGATAGCCATAAAGGAGATGTATAGTTTCTTATGAAAGAGGGGAAAATGTGAAAAGTACTCTTATGAAACATAGTAACTTCAGTGGGTGCTCCAAAAAGGGAGTGGGTATTTTTGACTGTGGGGTGAAGTCAGGCTTCTTGAAAAAGGGGGCATTTCAAAAATAAGTGTGTTTGGGATTTGCAGATTCTACTATATATAAAATAAATAAACAACAAGGTCCTACTGTATAGCACAGGGAACTATATTCAGAACCTTGTAATAGCCTATAATGAAAAGAAATATATATATATATATATATATATATATATATATATATATATATATATATATATATATAATCTGAATCACCATGCTGTTCACCAGAAATTAACACAACATTGTGAATCTACTATACGTCAATAAAAAGTGTATTAGAGATATTTGGAGTTAGACATTTCAGATGAAAGAACTATTAGTAAAAAACACAGAACTAGAAACTTATAAGAAACAGAAGTACATGGTATTGGAAGAGAAATAGTGAGGAAAAATCAGAAAGAATATGTCAAGACCAGATGTCACAGTTTTAGGTAATGCTAGGGTAAAGGAGGGGGGCTTCATTCCACAATCCCCTGGGGGTGAGATGTATGTGGTGGGGGAGGATTAGAGCCTGGGTTCACTGGGCCAACCAAGTGCTGGGGACCACTAGGGCCAGCCCAGTATCTGGGTCCTCAGGGTCCAGTCTGGTACTGGAACTGCCTGGGAGCCTGGTTTTGTGGAAGACAGCCTCGTGCTAGGATGAGCCAGCAGCCTGGGGCTTCAAGAATCAGTCTGTAACTTGGGTCTGCAGAGCCAGTTGGCGTGTAGGTCCTTGGAGGCTGGCCTGGCGCCGGGGTGGGCTCAGGGCCTGGGGCTGTGGGAGCCAACCTGGCAGCTCTAGAATTCCTGAGGTCTCCACGGCATAACCAAGGGCAAGAATTCTCTAGAATATTGATGGAATCTCGTCTCTTGGCCTTACCCAGAAGAAAAGCTCTATTGCAGCCCAGGGTCTTCTCAGGACAAGATCCCTCGCGGGTGGTCACACTCTCTAGAACTGTGCTTTTCCACCTGATGTGTGGGCCCCACCCTTGGAGATGCTGAATCAGTGGGTGTGTGGTAGCGTCTGTGCATCAGATGTACCATCAGCAGAAAAGCTACTCCCCTAGGATCAGGCGAACCCTGAAGTATAACCCTATTCCAAAATAGAAGGCCAGAGCAGGTTTCTTGAGTCAGCCTACTAAAGGACCCTACCTTGAAACAGCTTTGGAAACTCACTCAGATCCATGTGGGATTACAGGAGTGTGGCCTGAGGTCTGGGAGTATTTAGTCTGGGGCTTTGGACACATACCCCGTCTGGGGAAAAAGACAAAGTAGACTTGTGCCTGGATATTCTGGGCGTACTTCGAGTTCATAGTCTCACCATCTTCATACAGCTAAGGTTTTAGGTATACCTTTTTATATCACTTGATATATTTTCCCCTCAAAACCAAGTTTCCTGGGCTAGACAGTGGTTTCTCTCTCTGAATATAATAGAAATTCATTGTTTATCATCTAAAAGGTTATAGACTAGATACAAAGATACAGTGACAGAGTTGACACAAAAGATTAAGAATCATAGAACTCAGAGACATAGGTAAAATCTGATTAACCAAATACGTCAGCAACTTGTAAGTCTTTTTCTGGGAGCGTGATAGCTTTTTCTAGAGGAATGGAAAGTGTGTCTTGCATTGTAAATTAATGTCATCCTTTCTGAGCCCAAGAGAAGCATATAATTCCTCTTGCTCAAGAACAGGGTCTCTCAACCTCAGCACTGACTTTCTGGACTGGATAACTCTCTGTCGTGGGTGCTTTCCTGTGCATTGTAGGATATTTAGCAACTTCATGGTCTTTACCCACTAGATGCCACAGCTACGTCATGAATATTAGAAATGTCTTGATATTGTCTAGTATCTTTTGAAGGTCAAGTTCTCTCCCCATTGAGAACCTGTTGAGGCTCTACACTATGCCTTTCCTGACTTTGGTCATCTGTTTGGGTTACTTAGAGATGACCACACTGAGGAAGCCAAGGTAGCTCATCAGGTATATGTTGTGTGCTATTTTCAAATTTCATTTGATCAACAGGTAACTATCAAGACTTCCAATAGTCTGTGATATAGAATTCTAATGGGCAAGCCTCGGCCTATGCAAACACTCAGACATTGAGTACATATGCAAATGTATGTGTTCCACTCCACCGCACCCCTGGCAGAAAATTGACAGTTTCATCAGTTTTTCATGGGATTTCAAGACCCAGACAAGATCTAGAATTTCTGCTTTGGCGACTCAAACAAGCTAAGAGAGTGTCAGAAGGAAAAGAGACAGTCAGGGGCTTAGTAGAGGTGGAGTTCCAAATTTAAAATGACATTTTGCTTACAAAAAATAAGCTTCATATATTTAAAGAATTATTTTGATGCTTAGTGGGCATACAGAAAGAATTACTGGTTAAATGACACCTCATGTATAAATTCTTATCTTCCTCTTTGTATAGAATGGCACTCCCCTTTTTAGAAGTTAGATATAATAAAAATTTAATCAGTATTTTGTGTAAGACAGTGTGCTAGGTAGTGGAGGACATTATAAAGGTATCTGTATTGTCACACTGTTTTTTCCCCCCTGAAAATATAATGACCATATGATTTGCCTATTTGTTCTCCTACTCTTCTCTGTTTTGTAGGGAAATACATTTCTTAAGCTCTCTTGACAACTGATTTTCAAGTAGATTTGACTAACGAAGTCATGGGAGACCCTGAAGGGAGAAGAACTGTGTAGTTTTGTGGTAGTTCTGGCTTCAGCTGAGTCTCTTCTATTGCTACTACCTTCCGCATGATCCCAGATCCTATTCCTTAGCCCCAAGCATGCTTCTGGCCCTAGGGCTCTGGATTCTGGATTCTGGTAATGTTGCTTTTACCACCTTCTCTCAGTGCTTCACCAGCCCCAAGTGTGGGAAGGACTTTCTGCCATTGTTACTTTCTGATTTGCCTCATTAAACCTATAGATTTTGTTAACTCTCTCATAACCTACATAATAAATTCCCTCTATTTGAAATACCTAGATTGGTTTGGTTTTCCTTAGTGAATACTGAATTATACAACAGGCTACAATAAGGACATAAATAATTGTAATAAAAGGCAGGCTAAAGAGGATGCAATGAAAGACACGTTGCCTTGGGTTTTTATGAAGAGGAGTGAATATATCTACACATGCTGAGAAGCTCCTTGGAAAGACTTCCTGAAAGAGATGGTCTTTGAAATGGTCCTGAAAGGATGAAGAACAAATTGATAGTAGAACTGAGGGGTGAGGGGTGGGAAAGCAAAAGCAGAAGTCCATGCTGAGGGAACAAAATAAGAAGAGAGCTACAAACAGAAAGCCAAAATTATTTTGTGGAGACAGAGGAATAATACAGATTTGCTAGAGTGAAAGAAATACGTAATGGGATTGTGCTGAAGAGGGTCTAAACACCAGTGTAAAGAGAATGTACTTTCTAAGTTCAGTAAGCCTTGGATATTGAATAAAAGATGCAATATGTGGAATTATGTCAACATTTTTTGGTCAACATTTGTTTGCTTATTATGTCAATGACTATTTATTGAGTGTCTAGATTCTGGAGCACACTGTGCACTATGGGAAAAAAAAAACAGATGAAAATCCCTTACAGGGCTTGTATTCTAGTGGATCTGTTTAATATGTGAATAATTTTGATCATTTACAGCTCTGATTTAAACTTAGGAATGGCACTGGATGATATTGGTTGGGTACTAGCTGGATGCTAGCTGAGCAGGGAAGAAAGACACGACAGCACAGTGCATTTGCCATGGATGTATCCCCCTTTTGGAATCCCACTCTGAACTAATTACTAGTCCAAACTAGACCACTTTGCTTTAAATTACAGATGTTGCCTCCTGTAATATTCAAAGCCTCTCATGAAAGAAAGGCTCTGACAAGAGTCAGATCAAAGACAAGACTGAAATAAAGCAAAAAGTTTTTCAATCAAAATAAGTGCAGCTTTCTTTAATCAAAAATGTTGGTTGCAATTTTTGTCAAGATAGCAAGTTCTTTTTTTTTTTTTTTTTTTTTTTATCTTTCGGTAGGATAATAACAGTGCCAACCTCAGCCAAAACTGAAAAATAGGCAAAGTTTTTTCCTTGCACCCCAGCTTCCAAATGTTACGACTTTGCCTGTAGGTTGGTATTTCTGTTTCTTTACTGCCTCACCTCCACTTACTGTCCCCAAGCTCTAATTTATCTCAGAGAAAAATCAATCCTTTCTAAATGTCTTGAGATGGAATCTTATGCATCCAGACTAAGCCATGAGCATCTCTCATTGAGACTCCTGCAAAAGCCTTCTCACTGATTTTTCCGTATCTAATTAACTTCATTCCCTTTTTGTATTTTCCTCTGCTGTGTGATCTTTAAATGTATTTACAATCATACCATATCCGCTGCCCCTTTAAATCCCTTTCATAGCTTCCCACAGCCCCTTCCGGCTTCCAGCATCATCCTGCACCCACTCCATCTCTCTCTCTCAACCCTTTTCCCTGACTGACTCAAACTTCAGCCCTCACTTAGAGTTCTTTCCTCAGGGGAGTCCTTGGGGACAATTATTTTCCCCAGTTCTTTGCTGGTTTAGGTCTCCTAGCCCACTGCACTTTCCCATGGCCCCTGTATGTCTCCATCATTACAGATATCACACCAAGATTTAATCAGTTATTGTATGTCATCTCTTATTAAACCCTATGCTCTATGACAACTGTGATTGCACTTTTTTGATTCAAATCTATATTTGAATAACTAGTAGAGCTGATGGCTTATGGTAAGTTCCCAGTAAAGATATATTTAATTAATAATTCCTACTTAGATTGGATTTTGCTTTCAGAATGGGGTTTGTGGGCTTCTTCCCCGTATCTTGTGTATTTCATACACTAGGAGGTCTCCTACCAGGTTGTAAAATAAGTTCAGGGAATAAAAATGGGACCACTGGCTGAGAATTCTATGTCTCTGAGCATCTTTCTGAGCTGTTAGGACTCCACATTATCAGAGGAGATTGTACACATAATGTACAGTATTTTGAAAAATGAATATGTTTCACATTCCAAAATAGAAAAATTTCCTTTCAACTAGATGTTAATGGAGTCTTCTGTAATTTTTTTTGAAATGGCTGCACACTGGGAAAATGGAAGATATTGTTTGATTAGCAAGCAGGGGGTGGTTAACAAGAAATTTCTGCTGTGTTTTCATAATCTAACTAGTGCAAGTATGCTATAAAGGCTCTCAGTGTCTGAGAATTTCTTCCACCTCCCCTAAAGCATCTGGAAGTTACCATCATAGGCACCATAACCACAGTGAATACTACCCTCCTAACTTAGCATTCTTATGTCCTGCTTTCTCTAAGGAGGCCTAAATTTTATTTCACCACACAAAAAGCAGGTCAGATGTTTTAATCAATCAGGAGTAAAATTAGGTAAGAATAAGGCTTCTTCTTTGAATCACATAGCATCCAGGTACTGAAAATGAGAACAAAATATTCCAGGATAGGAGTCATGCCTGTAACACGTAAACTGGATCTAAAACATAATATTGTTAGTATCTTTTCTCGGGGTTGGGGCTGGCCACTCTGTCATGGTGCTCAAAACTGTTTAAGAATCCCCTTCCTTTACCTATCCTAAGGTGCTATCTGTCACAGAGGGACTTTATACTCTGCAAGGCACACAGAAGTAAAGGCACTATTCTGAGTTGTGAAATCTTGCACAGAGGAAATTTACAGGTTGAATGTGGTCAGATGTAGAGTTTGGGATTAAAACCCCAGGAATCTCTTTGGTTTTGGTGCCAGACAGCACTCTCCCCTCTCCTCTAAGGAAATCAGCTTTGGGAAAATCCAACAAGAAGGCCAGTGTGGCATCTCACTGTGGCTTTTAGAAGGGTCCTCTTAAGTGGCATTTACAAAAGTGGCATTCATTTAAAGTTTACAGCGTCAAGTGAGTAAGTCTGCTAAAGAGGCATTCAGTGATGTAATAGTGAATGGAAGCTTTGGACTTTGCTCAAAGGTAATGGAGTTTCAGCTGATTAGAACACTCCCAGCTGATCAAAATCAAATTGTGTTATTTGTGATTTTTTATGGTTTTCACAGAGGGAAGTTCATACTAAAATTAGTTTGGAGGCTAAATTTCACAGCCGTTATTGTTTTAATTATGGGTCTGCTGTCCACTGTCTCTCCATTAAGTCTTTTTGGAATTCACATCAAAGGAATATAAAAATGGCACATTGAAAATATTTTGACTGAGAACTGGATAGTTTTAAATGGTAAGACTTGGTAAATTTACTCTATTCTTTCACTCCCTCTTATTCCCTAAATGACTCAAATGTTCAGCTCAAAATATTGAGACATACTGAAATCTGAACCAAAAATCGATTTTTTATTCTTTGTTCCTGCTTCCAACATGTTCTAATACCAAGGTTCCTTTTTTTCTCTCAGTAGTTTTACATCTTTAAGTTACTTTATTATAATCTTAGTGCTAAGAAAATTTATTCTAAAGTCAGAATGAAATCAACCCTAAGGATGGAATTTGATCTCATCATAGAAATATTAATATCAGCATAAAAGCAAAAAAAAAAAAACAACAACTAAAACTAATTATATTACTTTTTAACTTTTCTACATGATTTAAGATGCATGTTTCACAGAATGAGATAATGCATAGCATAGCGTCTGGCAAGCTTAAAAATATAACTACTGTGATAAAAATAAAACTACTGTGGTTATTATTATTAGCCTTTATGATTTCTCTTATGATATTGATTATAATATAAAGTTGGTTTAAACATTAATTTTAATGTTACACTTTTAATATACTAAATTTAGCTGAGTATGTCCTCAGCATATATACACATTAATGTGTATTATTTGCTCAACTTTGAGACCTAATTTCAAAATAAAGGGAAAGAAAGCCAAAAGAACTTATTTACGAAACAGAAACAGACTCATATAGAAAACAAACTTATGGTTACTGAGGGGGAAAGAGGGTGGGAAGGGATAAATTGGGAGTTCGAGATTTGCAGATATTAATATATATAAAATAGATAAACAACAAGTTCATACTGTATAGCACAGGGAACTATATTCAATATCTTATAGTTACTTATGGTGAAAAAGAATATATGTATGTTCATGTATGACTGAAGCAGTGTTCTGTACACCAGAAATTGACACTTTATAAACTGACTATACTTGAATAAAAATACATAAAAAAAATAAAGGGGGAGCAAAAAGATATTCTGATTTTAATATTGCCAGAGCTAAAATTTTGTTTTAAACATTCCTTATACAATTTCATGAAATTTCCTTCAAATCTAGAGAACTTTCTGGATTTATTGAGGATCAGTACAAACTAAATAGTAATGAGCTCATTTTCATAGAATGAAGCTTATTATGATTCCAGCTGTTAAAAAACTTGCACATCTGGATACTGGCTGCAACATAGAGCTCTCATCTGTTGGGGGGAAAATCCAATTTAAACTTAAAACAAAAGGCTCTTTCTATGACTTTGAGGAAACCATTTTCCACTGAAATTCATGTATGTGACTTGATGTAAAGCTAAAACATGTCCAATCCTTCTTTTAATACATTTGTACCCATTTATTTTAAGACAATCAAGGTTAAAAATAGCTTGACAATACAGCTTATTCTGATTAGAACAAAGGACTCTCTGGAAGGGAGCATATTTCAAAGCCAAACCCTAGATATGGCAAATTTGGAGTCAATCATCCTGTACAAGGCACTGGAGAGAGGGGGGTTAGGGTTACTATTTCAAGGATACAAGGTGCTCAGGAAACTGGAGGCAGGAAAAAAAGGTGCTATGGGCACCTATTAAAGAAAGATTCATTGATTCATTCACTCAAGTGTATGACACACTATTCAGCTCATATAGTTCCCTCAATTTGCATGAGTTGTAATTAACAATAAGGATTTATTATAAGTTTGTGTTCAAGGTCACAGTGAAAGCAGAGTTTTCCAGGTAGGTAATGTCTGCCCCAAGGCAACCTCTAATCCCAAATCCCAGGCATGCTTATGGATTGATGAAAATGCTTCTGAAATCTACTTTTTCAAATATATTTGGTTCTAGTTTTAATTAAACTAAAACATTTTTAGGGATAGTCTTATGAATTTTCTTCTTTGTGGAATGTTCTAGGTTTGCAAACATACCATGGAAATGATAATACTGAACATGATTTATAATTTGCTTGAAATAGATTCGTGACCCAATGAGAGAGTTTAACTATGTCTTGTGCCCTTTCACTACCAACCAAAATAGATTAGTCCAACCTTACATCTTGTGACAGAAAAGTAAAGATGGGTATTTAACTCCAAACTACTGCATTGTAAATGTCTTTAAGATTTAAATGTAAGAAGTGGTAATATTCCTTTAGCAATAAAATCTTAAGTATAAAGAGCTCAAGTCATGGCAAATGGTATGTCTTAATGGACTGAAGGACATTTTCCGTGAACTGTGTAGTATACAGGAAGTATATAATACAAGTGCTGGTGATGTGTCTGGAATGTCGACATTACATTAGAGTCCCACTACAGCCTTCAGACTTTAGAGACTTGTAAATCCCCAGTATGCGACTTTCATTTTTTTAAAGAAGCTGACTTTACAGTCCTCTTGAGTACTATGATTTCTGAATTACAAAGAATGACCTACCAAATAAAATTAGAATCTTTTAAAATGTTTAGTGGGGTGGGCAAATGGTTCTTGAGAGCTGCAAAAGTCAAACTTGCCTTGCTTAAGAGAGTTACTGGGATTTTGGAACTCAATTATGATTTTGTCAGCTAAAAAGTCAAAGATGATAAATGCACAGTGATAGATCAAGTCCATATACACACACATGCGCGCACATGTGCACACACACACACATATGTGTGTGTGTGTATATATATATAATATATAATATATTTTAGGGACAATGGAAATCTAAAGAAACAAGACAGGTTAATATTATTTGGTGCTTCCTCTCCTCTCGTCAAACTTTTTGAGTGTATAGGTTCTCATTTCGTCCCTCCTAACCTGGCTTCTGTGTGTGTCGTAAGGCTGGGCATCCATGCAACATCCTCCTCTTGCTGACTCATCCTTTATAGAAACTTTCTGTAGCAGTTCTGACTGTGTAATTTCAGGACCCACTGTAAAAGTGAAGGTCACCTTGTTCATGAGTTAGACATTTCAAAAGGGCAACAGTAGAGCATTAAACCAAGCAAGGGGCCCTTCTAAGCATGGGGTCCTGCCCAACTGTGTAGGTTGCATGCCCAGGAAGTTGGCTCCGATCCACAGTCTAACAGCCGTAAGAGAGGACTCAGCCTCACCATTTTACACACTATCTGCCAAAGTATATTCAGGAGTTTAATTAAGCTACACAGTGGTACTTAACCAACACCACTCCCTGAACTCCTTAAGCTTCATTCCAATTTCTTCCAGCCAATAAACACTGTTTTTTACCCTTAATTATAAAGATTAATTAAATCATATTTGGAAAGAAGTGTGCTCTTTATTACTTCTGTACAAGGGAGGGCTGCTGTAAATGTTTTGTATTTGTTGAGAACTGTTCTAGATGTTGGCCATACAGCTGTGAACAAAGTAATGCCTTTGCTCTTATGGAACATATTCTAATGAGGATATTTCATACTTCAGCAAAGACCTCCACAATTATGATTCTTTTAAGAATCTGTAACTGAAAGAGCTTTTTCTTGAAATAACTGGATTTTTTTGTTTAAATGAGTGTAATTTGGCTTGGGCAAAAATAAGAACAACTTTTAAAGAAAAAATGTGATGATTTAAGATAATATGACAGTAAATATCCTTTCATTAGGTGATATTTAAT
This sequence comes from Camelus dromedarius, assembly GCF_036321535.1. Taxonomy (NCBI): domain Eukaryota; kingdom Metazoa; phylum Chordata; class Mammalia; order Artiodactyla; family Camelidae; genus Camelus; species Camelus dromedarius. Next base: position 60,628,613 of record NC_087439.1, on the reverse strand, counting down.
GAGCTTAGTTACAAGAAAAGCAGGAAATTGTTGATAAGAAAATGCAAGAGAATCAGGGAAATTCATTATCATTTCCATTTAAATGTGTCAATAACTTTAAAAAAATTTTTCCAAAAAAAAATTTTTTTTAACCTTTGGTAGGTTTCTTCCTATGCCTTGTGTCCAAGGGTTGAGTAATTTTTCCAAAGTTTTCATGATGTCCTTCCATAGCGACCATACACAAAGACACAAGAATCAGACAACAAAGGGATAAATGTACGATATTTCTTTTTATGATAATTTAAATTTTTTTCTTTTCTTTTCTCTCTTCACTATTTCTTCCTTTTCATAGAATGTCGCTTCACTGTTTCACTTATTTCTTGATTTGGGAGTATGTCCTCCCATAATTTTACATTAGAATGCTCATTTTGTATATAGCATAATTCTCACAAACCACAATGACTTTGTAAGTATTTTATTATACGGAAAGTCTCTTTCAGGGTTGAGTGGGATTTCTTTTCCTATTGTGTATCCTCTGTTTGTAGCAGTCCCTTGCAGGATGTTTGGTCCTTCCTAAAATGTCCATAAGACATGTGGTCCATAAAACATTTGGTCCACGCCAAAAGGTCCTTGATACTTGGTCTTGTCTAAAATGTCCATAAAATATTTGACCCATAAGACATTTGGTCCATGCCAAAATGTCCTTGATATTTGTAGAATGATTTGATTCTGTCCAAAGTGTCCATAAGACATTAGGTATATGCCAAAAGGTCCTTGATATTTGCAGGACCATTTGATCCTGTCCAAAAAGTCCATAGAGACATTTGATCCATGCCAAAAGGTCCTTGATATTTGATCCTGTTCAAAACAATTTGGCATGGACCAAATATGCTCATGGACGTTTTGGACGGACCAAATTTCAAGGTCCTTTTGATGTGGACCAAATGTTTTCTCAGCATTTTGGACAGTACCAGATGTCTGCTAATCATGGCAGTCCTATTGATTTCAGTCACAGAAAAGTACTGAATCTGTTGAAATAATTTTTATTTCAGATGTTTGTTCTGCATTTAAACTTCACTCTCTTAGAAGTATTGTGTCTTTTTTCTCATTATCAAACTCTGTTCTGTGTTGCTGAAGAGAAGAATGAGTGTTACTTGAATATCAAGATTTGACAGAAAAATTATAATTTTATTTTTGACTTCTAAAAGTGGTTAGGAGTCTTGAAGTCTGTAAAAAGCAAAGAAATACCTGTCTGGCTGTTTATATGTTCATTTCAGTAATCTGTTCTTATACTTCGCAGCATTTCCTATCAGGAGATGTAAGAAACAATCTCAATTTCTACAACGTTTTACTTCAAAATTAACCTGGTGGCTTATGGCCATCTTGTTTCCTGCAAGGATAGCCCAGGAATTCATTTTAACAAAGGATCTATTTAACTTTTAGTTAAGGAACTACAAATAGTCCCCCTAAAGCCTGCTGACCACAGTCTGAAAATATGAAATGTTCTTTGGAGGGTTTTGGGTGTGGGTTGAGAGACACATTTTCATAATATTCAGTGTGTCATCATCAAGTAATGTTTACAAACCCCAACGCCCTGGGGATGTGTGCAAGGTTTAACAAGCAGATGTTAGCAGTCAAGGAAAAATTATGACTGCTGCCTGAAAATATTCCCTCTTGTCTATCAGTTACATACAATACTGTCAAGATCTCTTCTTTTTGTTGTGTGCAATTTGCCTGGTTTATGGGACAGTTAATCCAAAAACAAATTTGAAAATTCCTGAAAGAAATTGTTTATAAATGGCCATTCAGGAACCTCTTGTCCATTTTTATGAGTTTTTTCTATTGGAAAGAACCCAGCTGTGGGCATTCTAATGGTACTATTTTAAATGATTACCTTATACTTTATACACACACACACACACACACACACACACACACACACACACATATATATATATACATACACACACACATATATATATATATTTTTTTTTTTAATCTGGATTTTCCATCCTGCCTCTCCACTTCTCTGACTATTAAGTTATTGAAAACACTAATTGTATCACATGGCAACCCCCAAAATATATTAACTTCAGATTCTTAGAACTGACAAGTCCTTTTAGTGGAAAGAGATGAAATAAGGTGAGCATTTTGCCTTGATGCATTGATATGTAGAGAGCAAATTCTTTCCTTCTCTAGATAACGTATAAGGGTTTGGGGGACAAGTTGAGGTGGTCTTTCCAGAAAGACTAGTTAGAGCTATTGGACTAATTTTAAGTGAGCAAACAGATTTTTTAAAAATAACTAGTGATATTGCTTGTAAACTTAGCTTGTCTTAAAAGAAAATCAGACATAACAAAAATAAATGGACAACTAATGGGTACGAACTATGGTACTGTAACTCAGTAACTTGTATGATAAAGTGAATAAACAAATGTTCAGCATAGATGAAAAGAGATATACATATAAAATGAAAAATTTAAGAACAAACCCTGTGATGTCCAATGGGTTATGAAATATTCCTATGCAATCATTTTTTAAATAAGAATGCATATTTCCTTGCTCTAGAAAGAGTGCTAATGCAGTAGCAATGAACTTTATCATACAAGTTTCAAAATAACATGCCAATGTTATTACTAACAATAGGACTCCCGAATGTGGGGTATCTTGCATATACCCTACCTGGGACAGAGAGTCAAAAATCATGTTTTAAAGTCATTTGAAATATTCTTCATCTGTATGATTATGCTACCAACTTGACGTGAAATCAAGTTTGTTTCTATTTGCCTTTTACTTATAGAAGTTCCTTTTTTTGGCTTAATTTTACAAAACATTTATGTAATTTCAAAGTCAAACAATGTCATTATATTGTGTTACTATAATGACTCCACATCCAGAGACATTAAGCCCCCTCATTTTCTTCCTCCCCTATCAGTAAACATTTTAATTCATTTTGGGTTTATCATTCAATTGCTTCTTTTTGTAATCTTAAAAATACATACATATTTATAGCCTTCTTTCTAATACAAAAGAAAACATACTATACACACTCTTCTGTACCTGGCTTTCTTACCCTAAATATCAAACACTCCAATGTATTCTATATATGTGGGCGTGTTTGGAAAGATCCACAATGAATAATTAAATTCAAATTAGTTAACTCCATCATTCTGTTAAATAGTAAAGATTTTGGAGGGAGAGAGCTAATCTAAATTGATCACCATTTTTACTTTGAAATGAATAGGAAAGTCCCCCCACTTCTTATAAAAGCAGAAAAATGTATTTCAGAACGATTTTCAGCAAGGGGAAGAACCGAAATGAAAAGTTGGAATTTGAACTTTCAAAAATTTAGGAAATTCAGCTCATCAGTACACTGCCTGGCTTTCTGTGTGTTGTGGTTAAACGTTTTGTAGCCTTTGATTTGATTTGCCTTGCAAGGAAGGAAAGTCATTTCTCTTGTAGTTTTATCACATGTGCTTGTTCAGTGTAACTGAACTTGAACTGTCCTTTAAGACTTTCTTTTTTCTGTAGTATCAGTTCTTCATATGCAAATGTTTGGTGGCACAGCTGGGAATGGGAGGGAAATGTGCTTTTATTGAAATTAAAAGTTTTCTAAATCAAGAAGAGAAAGTATGAGGTTTATAGAACTGAACTCCTTTTGAAATAAACCTTGAAGCGTTCATATGGTTTTATCTTTGGCACAACTTCATTTAAGCCGAACAAATTTACAAATATAAATGTCCCTTTGATGTTATGACCTCCACTAGATTTTGTTTTGATACATTGAGAGCAATGAATCTGAATGAATGCAAAATAGGTAGATCTAAATGCCCATTCAATGCACTATTCATAAGTTAATCATTTGTGGTTACAAAAAGTGTTTTAACTTTCAGGGGTTTGGAGGAAAAAAAGTGTGAATGTAAGTTATTACATTTGGTGAGGCGGGGGTGGGGGGGAGTTTATGGAATCCAAAACATTTCCAAAACTCAAATTTGTGCAGATTATATGTAACTTCCTTTGGGACCCAAAATAACTGGGTTTCAAAAGTTAAGTGATTCTGGTGGGTGAGAGTAAACATTCCAAGGAACGTGGTCATGTGCCCGTCGATGCCCTGTGATGCCAGCTTCATCCTAATCCGAAGAGGGAGTGTGGATTTTTCAGTAGAGAAAGCCCAGTTACCCATGGCTTGCCAGGAGGGCTCTGCATCCCTGGTTTGTGCGAGGCCACAGTTATCCAAGGCTTGCCCACCTTCAGAGTGAGTCAGGCACTGCTGGCCGACCACCAGACACCCCAGCTGCTTGGTGGGTGGGTGTCCTACCACTTGGTGGGTCCATTCACCTGAATACCTGGGAGCCAGGCTCTTCTGCTTGGCTTGTGAATTGGAGGTGCAAGTCAGGCTCTAGAAAGCCATGCAAGGCTGTTTCGTGAACCATGTCTGTTTCCTTTTATCTATTGATTTATGTCCACCTCCTAATGAGAAGACACACAAATTGGCTTTGGCCTGGCCAGAATGCTTTTAAGTTACCTAAGTGAAAAAGTTTTACATTCATCTAAAATGGGGCATGCGGGCAGGGTTTGAGAAATATTGTCAAGTGTAAACCAGAACACAGACCCATACATGTGGTCAATAGATCAGCAGAAGTCTTAACAAACTCTTGTTTCCCTGATTCTGGCATTTCTTTCTTCCCTTGGCTATGATTAGAAGGGCTTTACTACTGAGCTCAAACCTACATTTTCCTCTGCCAGGCATGCAGGCGGAAATCCAATTAATAAAAATTACTTTGATGGGGGCGGAGAATGGTTTTATGCTTGAAAATGGAAAAGAAATGTAAATGTAAGGATGCAGGCTTATAGAAAAAACATTTTAGCTCTACTGAGATGCACATTGGAAACTATGATGAGCTGGATTGTCCCAGGAAAAATCTCTAAGCCAATTTTTTTAAAGTACACGATAGCTGAGAAGATTATTTCTGGTTAATGTCAGAGGTTGTTCTCAAAGTTTCTGTGGATAAACCGAATATTATCTTTAACAATCACTTAAAGGTCAGATTGGCACAACAGGCGTTTTGATGAGCAACACTAAATTTGCTCTTTCCTTGAGAGAACAGAGACTGTCATTGCTGTGTCCCTGGAGTAGCTAAGGTGGCCTTTGGTCTCTTTCCATTTAGTGTGGTGACCTTATTTTAAAAGGTACCTGAATTGCTCCAACCATCAAGCCCAGCCTCCAGCACAGACGCAACTGGTAATTAGCCATGTCACGTAATTCTAGGATCGTCCAAAAGGATTCCAGTTCGCTGCTGCTGCTGCTTCCGGCCCACTTCCTGATGCCCGAAATCTCCTCATCTGCACCTCATCCTGTCTGCTTAAAACTCTGATCTTTGTCAAAAGTCAAATTACCACTGAAAGACTAACACAAAGCTGCAATCAAACGCGCATGCTGGTGTTTGTAGACAGAGGTCCGCAGACCCCTAAGGAAGTCTCGCGTCTGGGCTTCACATACTGTATTTTTACTTCCACAATCATATGATCGTTTTATTAAAGTCAAACTTTTTTTCTCTGGCAATTGATATCTGTTCCTTGGAGGTAAGTGACAATTTTTCTTCTTTTAAAGATGTTTTGTATGTGTTTCCAGTTCGCAAACACAGAACTGCGTGCCGATGTCCATGGACAGTCTGACGGCAGGTTTTGTTAGAAGGGAGGGAAAGTCCTGGGGAGGAAAACATGGGTGCGAGGACGAGACAGCAGAGGCAGACGGCCCTTGCTTAGTGCTGCACACAGGCTGGCCTTGTGAAGGAGAGCCCTGTTCTCCGGCCGCCGCAGACGGGGCCGACGGCAGATGCAAAGCTGAGCTAAGCGTGAAATCGATTAACAGATACACACTTCTATATATAAAATAGATAAGCAGCAAGGACCTCTGTATAGTACAGGGAGCTACATTCATTCTTGTAATAAGCTATAATGGAAAAGAATCTGACAGATATATATAGGTATGTATGTGTATGTATAATTGAATCGCTTTGCCGTACACCTGAAACTAACACTGTAAATCAACTATGCTTCAGTGAAAAATAAAAGTTAAAAATTTTTTTAAAAAGAAGAAGAAATGTAGGACACAGGGTGGGGACTGAAGCTAGGAGTGGAGCCATCATCGAAGGCCTGGAAGCAGATTGTTGGCATCATCGTTCCTTTAAAACAATGAGCCATGCTGTCTCTCTTTCAGCAAAGTGTTTATCTTGGGACTTCTGCACAGCCAGCCGAATGGAACGTGGGGCCAAGAAAATGGAAAAGCTGAATCACCGAAGGTCATGTCCCTTGTCCAGGATCACACAAGAAGGCTCAGTAATGTCAGAGATGACAAGCCGCAGAGTTGTTGGGCTTCCTGCTCACAGCTTTGGCCCTCAGATGATTCATTGTCCTGGGTCCCCCCTCAGGCATGCTTTCTACAACCCAGGATAATCTGGTCAGACCTAAAAGGAGAGATTTCACACTTTTAAATGGTCTTCAACCCTCCCCCTTAGGGATTTAGATTCTTACTGTTTTTTTCTTTCTGTCCCTCCTTCCCCAAGGGTGGAAGTAGTGTATAAATCACCCTTGTCTTCAGACTTTAAATGAGATTATGACTGAACCTGGGGGCGGCAGGACCTTCCTTTTTCCCCTTTTGACATTCAGGAAGGATGGCCTTCAGGGAAGACACTGCCCTGGGACTCTTCACTTCTGCCTACACTGGTTCTAAACCTCTTCTGTGCCATTGACACCTTTGACCTTCTGATGGAGCCTGTGGGTGTTTTGATGTGCTTGAAATAAAACACATAGGATTACACAGAATCACAAAGGAAACAAAATATATTGAAGTACAGTTTTCAAAACATTAAAACACCAAATTTTTGGTGTAGCAACATACATGCTTCTTTATTAATTCTTAAAAATATTTTTTTAATTGAAGTATAGTTAGTTTGCAATGTTGTGTCAATTTCTGGTGTACAGCACAATGTTTCAGTCATATGTGAACACACATATATTCGTCTTCATATTCATTGTCATTATAGGTTACTACAATGTATTGAATATAGTTCCCTGTGTTATAATAAAATTCCCTGTGCTATAATAAAATTCCCTGTGCTATTTATTAATTCTTAAATAACAAGACATAGTGACAAGTTTAATAACTATCATGATTTCAAAATGGTGATGAAGAGGGAGGGTATAGCTCAGTGGTAGAGTGCATGCTTAGCATGCATGAAATTCTGGGTTCAATCCCCAGTACCTCCATTAAAATAAATAAACCTAATTACTTTCCCCCAAAACAAAAATCCAAACAAAAACAATCAAAATGGTGCTGAGAGTAAATGGCTTGGAAAGATATCTACAACTACTGCAATGTGATAGTAAAGAATCTGTGGTTTTCATTACTGATGAATCACAGTAACAGTCACTGTGTTTTGTTGTTTACCCTCATAATTGAAGGAAATAACAAATTTCAATTTGAGATTAGTGGAAATAAAGATGTCTTTTTTTTTTTTTAATCCAAGTTCACAGAATTTGAATTCTATCCAGGAACCCTAGATTGAGAACCCCTGGCCTAGAAGATTTGATGGATTATTGGACCTGATAAATTTTCCTGTTGGCTAATTATGAGGACAGGCTTTCGTACAGGTTCAAATGAACTTCCAAATCCTTCCTCCTAAATTTTGACCCCAAATTTTAATTTTTTTATGTGCAAAATATACCCAAGCAAGCTTTGATAGAAAATCAGGAAACTGGCAGGGGCAAAGCCCCGTCATCACCTTGTTCCCCTGCATCCTCTTGATGTGTTAAACAGCAGAGAGGCTGGAGCTGTTGCTGCAGCTTCAGCCAAGGTTACTGAATGGCCTCCGTCTTGAGGGCTTGGTTCCCTGCTTCCTCTGGCAACTCTTTAAGCAAGGGCGTGTATATAACATGCCATTCCCACATGTTTATGTAGTTTTTCTTCAAAGAACTTCTTAAAACAGATGTTGCCTTTCTATGAGAGAAGCCTCTGGATGCTGTTCCAGAGAGAGCAGATCATGCTGTCTCTGACTTTGCATTTTGGGGGGGAACGAAATTCAATTTTCCTGATGTTGGTTTTTCCATTGGAGTTTTTGGCCACAGTGTACATAGGCAGAGGCAATTTACCCACCGAATTTCATTTTCAGTCTTTCCAAGAATCTATTTTGAATATATTTATATTTCTACTCTAACCATTCCTATTTATCCAAATGCTGTTTCACTTATTTACTCACGATTTATAAGGAAAGTTCTCTTATTAGCCAGATATGGCCCTTGATGCCTGCTGCTGTGTGAATCAGAGGCTCGGGAAAGTATAGGCAAATGAGTTCTTGAATTTTATGACCAGGCAAAGTTGTTTCTATGGGATCAAGGTATTTAGAATGCTTAACAAATGCAGTGGTTACTGTAATTATATATCAGAAAGCAGATCATTCTACAAAATACATACCTTGTACGTCAATTGGATATTGTTATTGTTTAACTTAAAGTACTGGTAGATTGCCTTTTAACCTTGACTCTAAGTCAGTGTTGTTCTTCACCGGGATGTGGGAGTTAAATCACGTAGTGTGTATTCGTACAGCTTCATCTTGGTGTCTCTGTGCCACGGCCTGCATGCTGTTGACATTCAGAGGTGGTATGTCCTCTTGCACTATGCTGCCTGAGCTGGCCAACACGGAGATGCTTGCCAAGGGTGTGCTGGTAAATGCTTAACAACTGGCTCTCCAGGGGAAATAAAGGCCAGATTTGTAAGCATCTGCCAATTTTCGTGGTGTAAATCCTCCCACCATAAATGATTTCAGGCTACTAAGATGACTTCACTGAACACAGAGTTGGGAAAAGATGAGCATGAATGACTCTTGTAAGCCAGGGCACAGAGCCCCAGCACCTCACTCAAGACTCACTATTCCCAGTGGCTGGGAGGCTGGGAACTGGAATTGTCTGTATCTGGGTTGCTTTTTTTTTTTTCTCTTTTTGTTCATACTCAACTATACAGCAGGATGAAAGACACACACACACACACCTCTCCAAATAAAAACTCTTCCTCTGACACTTACTTTCTCTTGAAGCTGATCTCTGGGACTTCAGTTTTGGTAACAGTCAGCATTATATGGCATCATTATAGGCAAATTTATGTCCTGTTTCAATGCTGTTCATTACTACTGATGTCCCCTACTACATGACTCTGGAAGCAAAGTGTGACATCTGTTAGAGACTCGAGTCTTACACTTACATTGATCCAAGTCTCACACCAGTTTTTTGCAGGCCACACATGTTCCAGTGAACTCAGGAAGCGATAAAAATTGTCTTCTGATGAAGCAGGATCTGTGGATCTTTTTCAATGTTCATGAAAATGTTATCTAGAATGAGATTTATTTTTTCAAGCAGAAATATTTCATCTCTAAAATACTTTAAGTATACTAGAATCCTCTTAGTTGAAATCAGGGTGCATTATGTGTATGGCACTCCCCCAATACAGCAAACCAATCAAAAGGGAAATGATATTGTTTAGCATGGACCTGCATTGCCTTTTAATGCTTTCTTGTTCTTTCCTAAATGTTTGTAAACTCTCCATTCTAGAATTATAAAAAGGATGCTGACCAATAGTTTCTAGAATCTAAGTCTTTTTATTCTCTCTTTGAACACTGGGACTGTCAAGGGTGACATGGTCAGGTTGTCCCAATCATCCTCTGTGTTTCCTCATTGACAAAACATTGCTCCAGACTCTATGAGAGTAATTGTATATTGAGATACAATTTACATACCATACAATTCGTCCATTTAACATGTGCAATTCAGTGGTTTTTAATATATTCACAGAGTTGTGTAACCATAAGCACCATCAATTTTGGAACATTTTTATCACTAGAAAGAAACTCAATATTCATTAGTGGTCATTTCCCATTCTCCCCAGCCCTTGGGCCACAAGAAACCGCTAATCTACTTCTGTCTCTATAATTTGACTATTCTGAATGTTTCATATAAATGGTCTTTTGTGACCAGCTTCTTTCACTTAGCATATTTTCCAAGTTCATCCAAGTGGTACCATGTATCAGTGCTTCATTCGTTTTTGCAATATGATTTGCAAGAATGTTCTCCCATGCCATAGGTTATCTTTCCTCTTCTTTCATGATGTCCTTTGCAGAACAAATATTTTTTATTTTGATGCAGTCTAATATAAAACAAATATTTTCTTTTATTGATTGTACTTTTGTGTCATTTCTAAGAATCCATTACCTAATCCAAGATCATGAAGACTTATGTCTTTGTTTTCTTCTAACAGTTTTGTAGATGTAGCTCTTACAATTAGATTTCTGATTCATTTTGTATTAATTTTTTAATATGGTGTGAGTGTGGTCTATCTTCATCCTTTTGTGTCCAGTTGTCCCAGCACCTTTTGTTGAAGAAACTATCCTTTTCCCATTGAACTGTCTTGGCACTCTTGTTGGAAATCAATCTAACATTGAGTCAAATCTTGATTTAGCTAAGTGGAAGACTTGAACCCTAGGTTGGCACTCAGGTGATTAATAGCAAGTCAGCTTTATTGCCAGTTCTCCAAATATCATTAGGTTAATTTGAATCCACACACCACAAAGTGAGGAGCTGTGTATTCACATCAGCTAGAGAGAAAGCTCTAGTGAAGAGCCCCAGGACATTGTTCTTGACTTTGTTCTGTTCAGCGTTTTATCAATGATTTAAATGCAAGCACGCTCACTAAGCTTCCGGAGAACTCAAAGCTTAAAATTACACGTGAAAGAATCAGAATTCAAAATACTCTTCATCAGTCAGAAAACTAGATTGAAATGAACAAAAAGAAGGCAAGCTGAGATAAATAGGAACACTTGGCTTCAAAAATTAATTATGTAAGTATTAAGTATTGGAGACTTGCCTGGTTTTTGTTGATAGAATTAGAGTTCCTAGATTTGGGGTTGACAGTCCCATCATACTCTACATTAGTTCCTCCATATGTTGGGGCAGACATTTATGCAGGCCCTGAAAAGTATCTGCTTGATACCATGTAATAACTTGGCAAGAAGCTTATGAATAAGTTTTTCACTATTACCCTGGGTAAGGTACACCAAGGTCTAAGTGCTCCTAATAAGAAACAGGGCACACACACACACACACACACATCTGTATACATGCAATGTACACACATAAACACACACATACATGTACACTATACACATAGATGCACATTCATGTATATATATACATATGCAGATAGATGGAATTTTACAGTTTCTGAAGACTGTTCAGTGTTTTCTTTTTGTTCAGTAAGTACACGTCTAAAAATAATAGTCCTCTCTTTCGATATATGTACTTGTTTTTCTGTATTTACATTGGTGACAAATATTTTCACCCAAATAAAGTTGAGAAAAAGGTAAAATAAAAGGCTCCTAGAAGTTACTATGAGCCTTAAATGTGTACTTTAAATAAGATTATAAAAGTATCCAGAGCATTCTTTCCATCTTTAATACCACCATCATCCCAGGATAGCTGCCTGCTGTTCCTTTAAGAGTCCTGGAATGAGATCTTGGGCGTCCTCCAGTGTCATGTGGCCCGCCGATAACCTCAGGAATCTAAAACTTTGAATAGTTGAAGACCCTACATCTTTAGGCAAAGGGTCCAGATTCAGTGTAGTTGACTCTAACTTTATCCCTACTAGGACATGAAGGGAAAATTCAGCCCTGAGCAGCCCTGCCTCTTGTATACTTCAGCTTAAGTGGAATATATTGCTCAATTCTTAGCGCAGAGACCTCAGAGTAATACTGACAAGCTAGAGAACATTCAGGGGAGAGCCAGAGAGTCTGTGGCAGATAAGTAAGCATGTCAGATGGGGAATTTTTTTTTAAATGAAATGGTCTATCCTGGAGAAGAAAAGATTAAAGAAGATATGATAGGTATGTTCAAATATTAAAGCAGCTCTATGTTTTATAGAGGAATATGTAATTTATTTTTACTTTCTGTTTCTGGACTCCAGTACTAGGAACAATGGATGTATTACATTTTTACTAAGACTAAATAAAGAACTTTCTAAAAACTGCAACTGTATGGCCAAAGAAAGGGATGGCTTTGTGAGGGATGAATGCAATCTCTGTGTTCTCTAAAGCAAAACTGGGAGCTCATCTGTTGGGGGTACTATGAAAGAGATGGGGAACTGATAGGGTAAGAGCCCTTTCAAATAGCAGTGTCTATAATTCTCTCCGTCCATGATTGCCATAAAGCTGCAGGCACTTGGCTCCAAACATAGATTTTCTTCCTTGTAATAAATCAAGGGACCCAGTGATAGCATTACATTCTGCTCTGCCTAAGGACAGAGTTGGGCATCCCTTTTTCTCATTCAGCCATAGACCACATATATATATATGGCTTCTCTCCACAAGGATATCGAAATTATTCCTCTTCCCCCAACTCACTTTTAAACATTAGTTGAACATCTGGTCTTTGATTTTATATTCTGTTCCTTGAAGAAGCCTAGTCCATTTCATAAAAAATCGAGCAGCCCAGATCAGGTTTACATTCAGTGAAACTTTGTCCTTTTTTTTTTTTCCCTTCCATTTATAAGGTACCTTCTGGTGATCACTTCTTGGAGGCCTGGTGGTCAGTCTACAAACCCCGCGTCATGCTGCTCGGTTCTGCCCCACTGTTCCCCCTTCAAAGGTGCAGTCAAGCCCAGACACGAGAATATGGGTCCATTCACTGGCTGACGGTAGGAGGTGAGTGAGCCAAACCCCTGCGTCTTCCTGAAATGTGTTACTGGATGAGAGCACAGAAGAACGCCAGTTTTTGAGTTATACTTCAACTGGTCAAGACCAACAGTGTCATATCCAGTAGGCATGCTTACATCAAAACATTCATATTCCGATACGACCAGTCTCAGGTATATCCTTATTGTGTACAGAGCGTAAAGAAGAATATATCCATTCTCTCTGGTTCCTAGGCTTGTTTCAATTTCAAATAAGGAAATCTGTGACCCTAGAGCACTAGAATGTAAGTGGTGGTCTACAGATACACACACACACACACACACACACACACACACACACACACACACACAGACAGCCTCCTAGCAATTTAGTAACAGTATGGCTTTTTGGTTATTGCCATTTGTTTTTTTTAATTTGAGATGTCAGGCATCATATATTGATACATTTTAAAATAACTCTTCTAATCTTTTCCTTTCTTTCATGCACCCTAGACCCTTCTCTCTCAAACATGCTACACAAAATACTAGATACAGATTAACAGCAGGCAAGATGAAACTCTTACGTATTTTTCAGTGCTGTCACCCTGAAAGTCTAATGGAATGTGTTATGTTTCTGATGAAGGAATCATTTTTGGCACATGACCTTCAAATGATTTGATTGAAAAGGAAATGGCCATTTGTCACCTTTCTCCCTCCTCTTACTATTGCAGACAAAGCATGGAGTAAGAGACATTTTTACACCTGTCAGTTGATGAAAAGGAGGAAAGTTGGCATGTCCTAGGCAATTAATCTCAAAGAATGGGTAAAAGTTTAGATAAAAGGCCCATGATCTCCTCTTTCAACCTGAAAACAGCCTCTACAGAAATATTTATAATCCATAAGGCATGAGCCAGAAAGGAGATAATTCTTTGAAATATGGGTGCGTAAATATGCATCATGAGTATAACAGTTCTTCTTAAAAAAGAAAATATTTTTTAAAACTCTTGAGAAAGCAATAGGATGAGGTGCGAAGAGACTTGACTTCTCAGCCCAGCACTGATAATTCCTGTAAGTAGACAGGTTACTTAACTTCACAGAGTCTTAGTATTTTTTACCTGTAAAACAGACATTCTAAATGTCATGGCAACACAATACTGAAAAGATTTAATAAATGAACATGTATAATATGTTGGGCAAATTAGACTCTGTAGATATTCGCCTATCTTTAGCTAATAGAAGTAAGTCTTTGGCAATACAAAAAATAAACTGGAATTAATCTTTCACTTTTTAAACATTTTTATGATTGAATATATCCTTTTAAAGGTAGTGCATGCATTTGTGGTTCAAAACAAAAATAATACTGTGTGGTTTTGTGAGTGTATGTATTCATGGACATATACACATATTCATACACACACATATAATTCATTTCATAAGCAGAAAAGTAGTGGCACTCAATAACTGTTGAAGGCCTTCCCATGAATGTCTTTCAGTTTCTCTGAATTATCACATCACAGATTCGATGAGTTTGGACTGTGAAGTGTCAAATTTGGCTCCATAAGCTGTTCATTCCCACCGGAGGCACAGAAAGCTCGCACCCAGCTCCATATGGAGGACCGCCTTCCCAGGCAGCTCACTGGAATAGGATGCCATTGGCACTTCTGCAAAGTGGCCATCAGGAAGCTTTTGCTTTGCTGACAGGGAGCACATCTGGGTGACTTTTGATTTTAAGTGATCCAAAACTAGTCCATATAATCTAGAAAGTTGGAGAGCATTCAGCAGATAACTAGGTGTAGCTTTGTAGAAAGCATGTTGGAATCAGAAAGCTGGTTTAGGGGGCTGAGGGTCTTACTAGTTGTTCAATCTTGAAGGTATTGCTTAATTTCTCTGAATTTCCACTCTTATCTATCAACAAATGCCAGTCCACTTGCCTAAAACTGAAAAAAAAAAATCTTATTCCTTAACACTTCCCTCCTTGCTGTCTCTGCTACAGCTTCACAGGTCTTCTTTAAAATCCTTAAATATGCTGAGCTCTTGTTCACCTCAGGACCTTTGCACAAGCTTCACATTAAGCCAGGAACTTCCTGTTTTGGATCAGCTTCAACTTTACATCTTCATAGAGGCCTTCCCTGACCTCCTCTATGAATTTCTGTCTCATACCACTTGTCATCATTTATAATTGTTTCATTTGTTTGCTTTAATTGTAACTTGCTCTGCTATCTTACTGAAATACAGGTTCATTGAGGGACCCCAGCTGTCTTGCTGACCACCATATTCTGAGTGTCCAGTAAAGTGCCTGATAAGGCTCAGTAAAATATGCTGCATGGATCAAATATCATTTTCGGGGTTGTTGAGCAGATTATATAATTTATGACATAGTCTACCTTCTCGATAAAGTAAATCTTTTAGAAAATAATTTTTAGGGGCACAGTTGGTACATGATGCATCTACTTCACATGTTAAAGTAGCTGGTCTTTGGCTGTAAAAGCAAAGTTTGCTAGGGCCACTGTCTGCATGGAGTCAAAGTCATTGCTGACCCGCTGATGGGCCAAATTCTAGAGGAAAATCCCCTTCAGCAGACAAGATGTATCCCATTAAACATATCCACAGCTTTAGAAGCACCAGCAAAACAATTTTCAAAGCTTTCCTTTCCTAGAGGCCAGTCAGGACTTGAGCATTACACAAAGGAGACTTTTTCTCCACCCCTCTTACAACATGGTGAGGTGGCCATTACAAATCTGGTTGTGCATCCCGTACACAAATTTGAGATATGTGGGCTTTTCGTCTTACTTTGTCTCCGAACAAAAGAAAACTGTTTCATGAGCCTCCTCTGCATTTTAAATAAAAACGACTGTCATTTGAAATCCCCTAGAAAAGGTTCGTTAAGCTATTGAAGAATGCTTCTACTCTATTTTTCCAATTGATGACTTCAATCCAGGTCTCTTTAAATGATTCCAAGCAGATTATGGGAGAAAGAGGCTTCTGCAGATGCCTTCTTAAACTCGGAATAAGGCCAGTAAAAACTAATGATCTAACAACAAACAACCGCCAATTCTGTGTCACTGAGTCATCTTCTGTTGGGAAGTGTTTGGATTTCATTAGGCTTTTAAGTACCGCAGGCTGATTTATTATTTCCATTTTTATTTTCTTAGTGGGTTGTCATGAAATTTCACATCATTAATATGAAGAATAAAGTGCCAAATAAGCTATAATTTCCTAGATAAGTACAGTAATGATGATAATAATAATCACTGAAGGCTCCCACATTTATTTATATCAACTGAACTCCAAGATGGTACAAAAGTCATCCTTCAGAATATTTAATCACCTCTTTCCTACTTCGTCTTCCGATCTCTGCTCTCATTCTGCTCTCTTGCAGCTTTTTTCCCTTGTGATACTCAACCCACATCTAATATCTAAGCTTGGCCTTCTTTCTAACATTGTTTATATCCTTACATTCATTTCAAATTTTTTGATGGGAGTTTTCTGTGCAGTGTTTATTGAGCCATCTCTAAGGATACCATCGTGAAAACCACAAGTAACTTCTGGGAGGGGATTAAATGAAGCTACACGGAGAAAATAAAATAAGTTTCCTTATTTCAGGATGCTGGTCAAAATGGAAATTTTAAGTACTACTTGAGTTTTTGTATGTTTCTCTAATTAGAGAAGTTCTTCTCTTCTATACGTCTTCAGTTAATGTGTGTTACTGGTTCTCCAAATGGCCATGTCTCGATGTCAGCATATGCCTGCTTTCTTACTGATGAAAGATGTTAAATTAAATTGTTACATGGTTTGGGGCAAATCCTCTGTAAAGTCCTTTTACCCAATGAATAAAGACCCAAAGAGAAATGTGCTGTGCCCAGTAATCTATACAGCATAATTAATTACAACCTTATGTCTCAAGAGTTGAAACACTTAGATTATGTTTTTGGGAGTTTGTATTTACATGCAACAGTGCTACAAATATTAGATATATTATTACAGGGAATACTGAAACATAAATTCATGGAGTTTTCAATCTTTCATCAGCAAGGGCAATCTGATTCAGGTGAATATCTAAGCAAGTATTTTTCTAATATTTTGAAACTCTGACCCAAAGTAAGAAATAGATACTATATGGACCCCAATACATACAAGTACACACACAGTGGCTAAAATTAAGGCTTCATGAAATAATACCCTCACTGGATATGAGAGGTGAGTGTGCTTGTCATGTTGAAGGTATAGTAAAGGGTCAATGTGGTTGAAACAGAGGGAAGGAAGGTACAGGAGATGAGCTCAGAGGCACGAAAGATCCCAGGTCACGGAGGGTCTCGTAGGTCATCGTGAGGTTTTTGGTTTCCATTCTAAGCATGTGATCAGAACTTCAGAGGGATTTCTGTGGAGGAGGGACATATCATGACTTGGTTTCCTCTGCTGTGTCATGAACAGACTGTAAGGGGCCAAGGATGGAAGCTGGAGACCAACCAGGAGGCTATTTTCATAGTGCAGGTGAAGAATGAAGGAGGCAGTGAGAAGGGGCACTCCGGAAAGAGAGCAGGGCTTTGGAGTCTGTAACCAATCCTGATACCGCCACCAAGAAAAAGCTGAAGAAACACAAAAATAGAAGTGAGGCAAAGAAGAGAAAGATAGAGTTCCTGCATCCAGGGTGTAAGGCCAAGAGACAAAAGACAGTGTCTCAGCTTACCCCAAAGCATGAACTTTCTGGTCTACCAGCTGATCTGAAATCATAGCAGGTTTTATTATTTAATTTAAACTCTGGTATAGTTGTATATCATACAGTTTAATATAATTGTGCTCATTTTTTAAAAAATATTTCATACTAAAAAAAAATGATGAAGGTAGGATGAGGGCAGGAGTGGTGACATAGGTAAAAACAAAGCAAGACAGAACAGTTTGTTTCTGGAGATACTGTGAAGATAGAAGCTCCTTGAGAGATGGGCTGTGTGATGTGTGATGTGAGAAAAAGGCACAGGAATAACGGTGACTCCCAGGTTTAACCAGCTTGAAAGATAGAGGTGCTATTTCCAGAGATTGGGAAGGTAAAAGAAGAGCACGTTTACAGGAAGAAAACATTTGAAAATTTGAGCTGCTTATTGGGTAACCTAGTAAGGACATCTGGTTGGAGGTCAGAAATTCTAGTCTCAGATCCATGAGAGAGGACCTGGCTGGATGTATACCTTTGGGAGTTGTTAAAATATGTTGATATTTAAAGAATTGGGACTAAGAATCACCAGTCACCAAAGGAGTCAACATTGACTAAGAAAGAAAAGATCTTAGTTTGAGTTCTCCTGAATGCAACCCTAAGACAAGGACTGGAATGGATGCAATTTAACTGGAAAGTCGGACTGCAGAAAGCACAGGCAAAGAAATGGGGAAAGTGAAACAAAGGAAGGAGAAAAAAACCAATGAAAGAAATAAAGGGTTGTTTGTAAGCTGGTTACCACCAAGGACGATTGGAGTTCAATTCCACAGGGGACCTTCTGAGGGACTGAATGGAACACGTCAGAACTATCCTGCCAGGAGATGGGAATCTGCAGTATTTATCCCACAATTCTTGTCTTCATTAGTTGAGGAATGCTCTGGAGGGTGTTGGGTCCCTGGCTCTTCAAGCCCCAAGGAGCTGGGGAAATTCCTTAGGCAGAGAAGCAGAGATCTGGGCCTCGGGGCGTAGGGCAGGGCACCCAGGGGTCTGGTGGCAGGTCTGAAGACTGAATTCTGTTTGGAGGTTCATAACAAGAGGAGACAGGGAAGGAGTAGCCAGTGTAGTGAGAGGAAAACTAGAAGAGTGTGGTGACTGGGAGTCCAGAAAAGTCATTCTAGAAGGGAATGATACTAAGCACTGGCTTTTGCATCATAGAATCTGAGAACCATTTCATTGCAGTGGGCTGGGATGGAAGCCTAATAGGATTAGGTGCAAGAGGAAGAGAAAAGTTGAAAACTAGTTTGAAAAACTTATTGGAGGAGTGTTGCTGTAAGGAGTTGCAGAGGAGAAGGAGGCTGGAGAGACAGCAGGGTATTCTATGACATTCGTACCAAGGTGCAATGAAAATGAAAGATCTGATGTGTTTGAGATTTCTAGCTTCATTCAGAAGAAGGACCCATTGGTTTGGCAGGGCCAATGATGAGTGAGTCTTCATTTGGGGTCTATGGCTACAGGCCTTGCATATGTCCCACCAATCACCCTCTGTTCCCTTAAAACCTAGAGGATGAATAGATTTGGAGTCATATTTAAGGCCACTATTAATGATTTTATTTTCCTAAAACTGTCATATTAAGGAGCAGTAACTCAAGAGTTTGAAAAATAGTGGTTGTGTTTATCAACTAACTTAGCAAAGATTTTTCAGGCTATATTAAAAGAACATGGAGCATTTCAAATGAATTTAAAAATAAACCCATTGTGGTATGTGTACATATGTATATATGTGTGTGCATGTGTGTGTGTGTGTGAAAGGACAATTTCAAATACAGTTAAATAAGTTCTGAAAGGCATTTAGTATTATTAACCTCTTTCTTTCCCCTGTGTTTTCCATCCTTTCTGTTTTTCATGTCTGTTAATTGACTTCACAAGTTAGCCACCTCTGATGACTCTAAAGTTGCTTAACAACCATTTGACATATCAGAAAGAAACTGTGCTCACAAGCCCTTGAAGATACGGCAGCGTTGACATGTGGTTGTTTATGTTGTAGAACAAATGGAAAGCGGTGGCATTACAAATCTGATAGATTGGAACAAAATTGTTATGAGCTGGCACAAAACATAAAAGGAGAAAAAGCTGTTCAGAAGAAAAGCAAAGCCAAGACACTCTTCATTTAAAACCTACGTTCCATGTAGTTTTCCTTTAAAATGTCAATTCTCTTTTATGCTGCATCTGAGTGAGGAATTAATAAGTTTATTTCATAAATGCCTAGGTTTTCAGGAAAGGCAATAGTTATGTCCTACTTTCAAATGTCATTCACAGAGACTTTTCAGATACATGTACAGATACTGTCTAACGCTAAGCACAGTCTAACAAGGTGATTTGAGTTCTCCTTTGGAACATGAAGAGTCACCAAGAGGAGTCAATTTACTCTTCAGTTTGAAATCTAATGGAACTAGTTATGCAGAAAAAATACCACAACAAAATTGAAGTTGTAGGCACACTACAAATGAGTGCCCTCCAGTATAATGTTTATACCAAAAATTAGACATTAGCCAGATCCAGATGTTAGACATCAACCTGTGTGTGTGTGTGTGTGTGTGTGTGTAAAACAGTTGGAATAGCATATAATAAATAAGAGCCATGATCAGAAAGTAAATCACCGTGGGGAGTTATAAGAAATAGTGTGTTAATTTACAATCCAATTCCATTTTCCTTTAAAAATATTTTGGTAATTCTGAAGGTAGTTCTTCCCTCTGGGTGGTTAAATAGTCTCCTTACGTTTACAAGTCTGACTTAAGTTTACCACCTTGTCTAGTTGTAGCTGGTCCAAGGACCAAGCAGGTGATGTGCATGCGCGAGGTCCACAGGCAGTAGCACCTAGGCGGACACGGCCTAAGCCGGAGAGAGCGGTGATGCCCCGTTCCTCCCACTGGTGTCAGGAGGGCAGCCACTACCCAGCTCTGGGTGATTTCTGCCAAAAGGCGATAAACAAAATTTCTCATTTTTGAAAGAGAAATCTCTTTCCCCCTCTTCAAATTTACATTTTTACTTGAAATACCTTAACTTTAAATATACTTCAAGTATTAAAAGGCATTTTGCAGTCCACTAAACTGTATTTGAAGAGCAGGTTTCTCCCACAGGTAGCCAGTTTATAAACTGCTCTATGAATTCAACACAAAGGCAACACAACAAGCTTTGGCTTGGAAGAATAAAATAATGCCATTTGCAGCAACAGGGATAGAACTAGAGATTGTCATTCTAAGTGAAATAAGCCAGAAAGAGAGAGAAAAATACCACATGATATCACTGATATGTGGAATCTTAAAAAAAAAAGGACACTATGAACTCATCTACAAAACAGAAACAGATTCCCAGACATAGTAAACAATCTTACGGTTATCAGAGAAAGAGGGTGGGAGGGGATAAATTTGGGAGTTTGAGATTTATAAATGTTAGCCACTATATATAAAAATAGATTTAAAAAAAGTTTCTTTTGTATAGCACAGGGAACTATGTTCAATATCTTGCAATAACCTTTAATTGAAAAAATATGAAAACAAAAATATGTATGTACATGCATGACTGGGGCATTGTGCTGTACACCAGGGATTGACACATTTTAATTGACTGTACTTCAATAAGAATGGAAAAAAAGCTGTGGGTCGGGTTTTACATTTAACACTCCTTCACAGTTTCTTAAATGTACAGAGACATTCTTTGTCAGCAGGGTTAGGAAAAAGTAATTAGAGGTTAATTAAAAATCACACATAAAAGCCTGAGGAAGAATACCAGAGAATCTTCTGGGGTGCCAGAAATGTTCTAGATCTTGGTGATCTGGGCAGGGACACTAGTGTATCTGTATGTAAAATGTCATTGAGCTACACATTTAAGACCCATGCACTTCATACATGACTGTATATTTGGTATGGGTGTGTGTATATATCTCCCAACCAACAAACTGCCAAATTTAGAACTTTAAAATAATCAGATGGCAACCTCAGTGCAGGAACAGACAGGGCAATGACCTCTTCCTTGGGGTGTGCAGCTGAGACAAAGCAAGTTCAAGTGCACTGTGTTACATTTAGTGGAAAAAAAGAAGACTTCATGAAACCAAAAGGTGAAAACTAGTCCTATCTAATTCCCCTCCACCCAGTATCTTCCCATCCCAGGCTACTCGGTTCCTCATTTCAATCTAAGTGGAGGCTCATTTGGGACAAGCTTCGTTAAATTTTTCTCATGAGTCACAATGGACCAAGGATATGATTGAGTGAAGGCAAAGGCAACAGGTTCCTTCAGTGAACATAAAAGGTATATCGGATTCCGCACACATGTCTACAAGAACTGAGAGGGGTGAGCGTCCCAGGCCTGAGTGTCCTTGTGGAACATCCTGCTGTGGATGCTTCAGCCCCACCAAATAAGCATCCCATCTGGAGCATCGAGACGTCTCTTTGTGGCCCTCTTTCAGGGTGAGATGGAGCAGGGAATCGGTAGATGCTCTGACTGCTTGCCTGTCTTTTCATCAGGTGCAAGCAACTGGTGTCAACCCCAACATGTTTCCAAGGGCAAATCTCAAGACCAGGAGGAAATCTTGCAAAGGCCCATTTCCAGGCATCTCATTGCCCTTGCTGGCTCAAGCTTCACATCTGCTGGGGTCTATGATAGCAGCTTCAGTTCAGCCAACATTCATGAGCCCCCATGGGGCACACAAACATGAGGCAGCCACAATCCTCACTGGATTAGTTCATTAATGCTGCCAGAACAAAGTACCACAAACTGGATAGTAGCTTAGAACAACAGGAATTTATTATCTCACAGTTCTGGAGGCCAGAAGACTGAAATCAAGGCATCTGCAGACTCAAGCTCCCTCTGAAGATGCTAGAGAAAAATCTGCCCCAGGCCTCCCTCCCAGCTTCTGGTAGTTCCTTGGCTTGTGGCAGCATAACTGCAGTCTACAGAGGGCAGCCTCGCTGAATGTATGTCTAGGTTCCGATTTCTTCCTTTTTTAAGGACACCTGTCACTTTGGATCAGAGGCCCACCCTCACCGAGCTTGACCACGTCTTAATCAGTGACATCTGCAACTACCCAGTTTTTCAAATAGGGTCACATTCTGAGGCCTTGGGGGTTAGGACTTCAATATGAGTATGAATTTGGGTGGTGGGGATATGATTCAGCCCATAACACTTGCCCTCCAAGGGTCTATGATCCAGTTATATACGCCCGTCACTCAAGCCTTTTAAAAATAACAGATGAAATCACACTGGAATTTGTTCCCATAGCAAGGATTTTTCTAATGCTATCTACCTACCAACTGTTTGTTTCACGATTTGTCAGCATGGTAATAAATAAAACTGGTTTATGGACATGTCAGTATTGTACACATATTTCAACTATGACAAAAAGGTGAATAACAATACCACTATGGAGAAATATTATGTGATTTTTTTAGTATGAGGCAAAGAGTCAAAAGGCTCAATAATGGATTCCATTAAAATAAGGCAGAGGGAAATAGAAATGCTATTGACGAAAGCACCGCATTTCCATTTATCACAGCCAAGAGAGCGGAGCGTTTAACCCCTGAAACTGTGTCTACATGACAGGGCAGAGTGGAACTTTGGTGATTATCTGGTTACTTTAATCAGCTTGGACATTTCATTGGGACAATGTAAGCTCCAAGTGAATAGGGCAGATGTTTGAAAGAATTATCAGAACAGTAACCTAAAAATGAGGTTCAAAGAAGGGGACCTAGAAAGGAGAGGTCAGTAAAGAGAGTTTTGAGACTTTTCTCCTGGATGTTTACAGCTGATAATGATCATCACAGAAATAGAAACATCACACACACACACACACACACACACACACACACACAAGAATTAGATAAAGTTCAACAGGTAAAATAGAGAATTCCAGGGGTGGTGGAGGAGTCTTACCGTAGGGGCATTTGCAGCTCTGAACATTGAACACATGGTTTAACTTAATCCTTTTATCCTTTCTGCTAAGACGGAATCAAGTAGCACATCATCCCAAGGTAACTTTATGTTCTACAGACGTATTTCCTTGGGTATACTTCATTGTACATTTTCTTGCCACTTGTGTTCAAATAATAAAATATCATAAAAATTCTGTCTGGTGGGGGTGGGTGGTGTAGGTTTTTATTCTGCACAAAAGTGTCAAAGCAAAGTTGACTTTTCTCTCTCCATACTGTTATCTTCTCTTATACGGACTACGTGAAAACAAATACCAATCTGATGAGGATAGTCCTTTGCTTAAAATGCTTTAATGGCTTCCCATTGCCCTTGAAGCCAAGTACAAACTCTGAGACGTGACCTGCCAAGTCCCGCAGGATCTGACCCCAGTTCACTTGTCTAGTCATAAGGAATGTTTTGCTTTTATTCTTTCAGTTCTCAAATAGCCAAAGCTCTCTTTTGACACTGAGCCTTTGTCCCTGCTATTCCCTCTGCTTCTGTATT
The DNA here is from genome assembly GCF_036321535.1 of Camelus dromedarius. Classification (NCBI taxonomy): domain Eukaryota; kingdom Metazoa; phylum Chordata; class Mammalia; order Artiodactyla; family Camelidae; genus Camelus; species Camelus dromedarius. The sequence continues at coordinate 60,604,812 of NC_087439.1, read as the reverse complement.
TCCTCCTCTCTGCCTGGTGAGCCCTTACTCACCCTTCAGTCTCCATCTAGATGTCCCTTGTTTTAGGAGCCATCTCTGATCCCCAAGTCCACATCTCTACACCCTCTCCTCTCGGCAGCTGGCACTTCCTCATTTCATAGCACTCACCTCACTGCACCGTAACTGCCTGCCTCCTTGTGTGTAGTCCCCCGTAACACTATTTTTCCAGAGGGCAGACACGGATTTTTCTCTTGTTCAATATTGTATTCTCGATGTCTTGTGGGCAAAGTTGGTACCAGACAATGTTTTGAACAAATGAAAAAATCAATAAAGGAAAAAAGAAATATATACTCTCTGTAGTATCTGGAAGATGAGTAACTATTAATAATTATGTTAAATACCCTTTCCGTTCAAAAACAAGTGAAAAAGTGTTGATAGTAATGAAGATCAAAATAGTGGTTACCTTTGGGAGTAATGATGGGGGAGAGACACAAAGGAAACTCCAGAGGAGCAGAAGATTTTCCCTATCTTGACCTGGGTGTTGGCTTCATGCACTTCTGCATATATACAGGTACTTTGAGCAGTACACTTAGGATCTGCATGCTTTATTGCATACATTAACAAGAAAGAAAAAAAGTTTAAACTATTTTTATCTCACTCTAATTCCAAGTATGTATTTTACTTTACATTAGCTCAAGAAAGTCTGAGTTCTGATTTCAAAGGTAGTCTTCTAATTCTGTTTAAGACTGCAACCATTTGATAAGATTGGCCCAAACCTACAAGCACGGATAGGGTGGGCCAGTGAAGGCCTCTTCTTCTGCCTCTAGAGCCCAGAGCAATTTCAAACCAGCTAGGTGTCTGTCTGGGGTTGGTCTTGTCTAAGCATCCTGTGGGAGTCAGGCTTCCCAATCACATGAAATCTACCCTATCCTGGTTCTAACCTGGTAGGAACCAAACTGATTGCACTTCCAAAGCCTCAATTCAAATGGGTCTTAGCAAACCCAGGAATCCTTCTTATCAGTAGACACCCCGAACTGAACGCACCTCCAATAATAATCAAAGAGCCCCTCTGACCAATGATGGACTTCCCCGGTTCTCAAGATGACTTCTTCAAGGGGACTTCCAATGACCTAAGCAGAATTCTTGTGTAATTAAGCCATCATTCCAGCATATTATCATGTAAAATTGCTTCAAGAAATTAGTTCATACTTCAAGGGGAATGGAATTAATTTTCCTCTTGTAAACAGATTTAAATCTATATGTGTATTTATAGAATTCTCGAGTTACCTTCATTCATAGTTGCTTTTGTTTCACATAGAACTAGTAACATTTTTGGAAAATAGACTATTCATTCTGGTGCCATATTTGAAACCAATTATAACATTTCTAAATCAACTTTATTCTAACCTTTCTCCCTCATCAAACTAATCTTTAGTTGCTTTATTTGCTTCACTTCAGCCTTGTGGTACTTAAAAGCCTGCCTATGTCTTCAGCTATTTGGAGGGTTAAATAGGTTATGCAAATTGAGTGCAAATTGTCTTTGCAGATTGGGCTACACCATTATTCTGGCTTTGTTGCATCCTGCAGTTATTCAGTCTGGAATAATGGTCAGAATAAGCAATCGCAAACTGGTAGTTGTCTTTGACTGAGGAATATTTATTATTGTTATTAGATGATGTGCAAGCTATCGGTGCACTGTTAGGGAGGCAGAGGCATGCTTCTCTCTGAGATTTTATCTTTTACAAGGCACATAAAATTTCAGGTTTGCATTTCTAGCTTCATAAATACACACACAGAGCTAACACAGATCATCCATCTTGAGTTTCTTTTGGTTCAAGAAGCCAAGGAATTAAATTCCATATACCCTATACAAGCTGTGTATTTAAATCAGCTTTCATGGGGTGGGTGGGGGAGTTCAACTGCTTGGCAATTCAGGACAAGACAATATTGTAACTTGAATTTAACAATATTTTCAATTGAGTTCCTCAGGAAAGTGAGAGAGCTGTAAGTTTTTTCAGCTCTACATGTTATTAAATATATTCAACATTTTTCAGAAGTTTCTAAAGTTAATTGGAAGCCATGTTAATGAAGATTCTTACTTCTAACCTTTGAAAACCAAAATATAACAAAATACTGCAAGTTATCTGTGGAAATACACACACATACATATTACAGAGTCAGTACTGGATAATGTAGCTATGTAAGAAATTACTCCAGAATATAATAGCATTTTTGCCATAGTGATGATTCTCCCCCCACCCCCTTTTTTTTTTATTGCTCTGCCTCCCGTCCCTCATTCGTGTAGCCCAGTCCTGTGTTTATAACACCAAGGAAAAGCAAGACTGGGGGTGAAGGAGGACAGAAATAGCCAGAGAGTCTCTAGCTTTTGTGTTTTCAACTGCTTGAATCCTTCAGGAAGCTCCCGCCAGATGCTTGGGATACAAACATCACTGGTAGAGGGGTTCCTTCTGAGGGTCAACTGTCAGGATCAAGTGAAAGAAGAACCCTTCCTCCAGATACCAGTCCTGTGCGAACTCTGACTAATACGCTACAGGCATTAAAACAGAGTAGGTTTAATTTTGGAAGTTGGCTCTCCAGGTGTCACAGGGCTGGGAGACCAGAAGGGGCCTCGGAGGTGCTGGTCTGGAGGCAGTAACAACAGGGAGCAGGGACTACTGGGCTGCTTGAGGGGTGGGCTTCAGTGAGGTGGGGCTCAGACCTGGGAGGATGGGGCCCCGCCCAGCTACTGTTGGCTATCCTCAGGGGCCCAGGTAGCAGATTCTGAAAGTGCTGGCAGACACTGGGGCTGAGGTATAAGCCAACTGCCATTGGTGGGACAAGTCACCTGTCCTGGGCAACACTGATAGGACTAGCAGTAAACTGGGAGGAAGCCCCTTCTCCCTTCCTCCTGCCTTCCTTCTCCTCAGCTGCTGCCAGTTGGCAGGATGAGCAAAAAGGCTGCTGGCAAAGGAGTCTGGGAAATACAGTTCCAGAATCCCAGTCCCAGCATCACAGAGTAGAGTGTAAATAGGGTGAATGTGGAGCTGAGAGGCAACAAGCAGATAATCAGCATATTCTTGTATCTGGAAAAAAAAAAAAAGGTACCACTGAATTTCAGAGAGAAGACATTGGGAGTTGAGAAGAGCTAGAATTTGATGGGGTCCTGGGATTCTGTTTCCTAGGCAGAAGCATAGAAGCTAAAGAGAAAGGATGCTAACAGGGACAAGAAACTTCTTAGTGACCTATATAGATGATTACCTGATGGTCAAGGACCCCCCAGTCCTCTCCTCCCATGTCTGATGTGACATCACCCCCAACCCCTATCAACTTAGATACCTCCTCAGAAAGAAGGAGGTGTTCTCAAGTTGATCAAGATGAAATTGTGGTTCCCAGGCAGAGTGAGGACTTGACAGAAATTAATTTGAGCATGAGAAAAATAAAGAAAGTTAATATTTTAAGTATGTCTCAATTTGTAGACTAATATCTATACCCTCTACAGTCTATTTTCAATTGTGTAAAAACTGCAGACACAGGGTAAATGTTGGAAGGTTAACACCAATTATTTTTGCAATTATTGTTTGCAATTATTATTTCTAGAGTCCAGCATTGTGACTTGTTCTTTTTTCTTCTTTATATCTCATTATTTTCCTAATTATTTCCCCACAATAAACAGTGTCACTTTTACAATGCAAATTATTTTTTCAAAATTTGTTGATGTAAATGTTATATATATTATTAATATTATATTGTGCCTCAAATACATTTCTGAATTGTCCTGATAAAAAGTCTAAATTTCCCTTTTTATTCTCACATTTTGTGTTAGGGAGATTAGAAACTGACAGATTCTGTGAGTTCCATTCCTTGATATGTCCCTAAACCTCATGCATCTTCTTAATAAAAAGAGGAGTGTAGACTTCATTTCCTTTTTCATTTTGACAGGAAAATACATGATTCCAAATTCCAGTTTGAAATTTTTATAAACTCTTTCTTCTGCCCATTGGCACCAGAGTCTATCTCTATTATGACAGTGTATAATTGATCTTGAAAATATGGCAGAAGTAATTTACCAAAAATTTGGGAGAATAATTCCAAAAGTTCAACAGAGTTCTGTTTTTGTCAGTAAAACACGGGCAGTGGAACAAGGGCTGGGAAATAAATATGATTAAAGGAAAGAAACAAGAGAAAGGTCAGGCACTTTATTTTCCACAAAACCCTTCACACCCTAACACATATACAGTATGAAGAACTCTCTTCTGTTAAAAGAAGGAAAAAAGAGAGAGAAAGACTGAGATTATTTAACTTTTGGAGAGGCTTGACTTCCAGGAGAAACAAGGATCTGGGAACTTAAAGTTTACATCTGCCTTTCGGCATCGTGCCTTGAAATCTGTTGTAAATTCCCTGTGTTATTAGTCCAGGAGATTTCCACAGAAAGCAAGATTCCTGAGATTCAGAAGAAAGAAAAGACACCCACTCAAAGATGCATTCTAGTTAGCATCCGTGAAAAGGCTGACACCTGAAAACATATTTCAGGAGGAAATAAAAATAGGTAAAAAAGGACGAATGCAAATCTGTGATTATCAGTAGAATCTGGTATCAATATTGTCAATTTCAGGGAAATATCTCATTGGACTCTCTCATTAGCTCTTATTGGACCTCATCGCCTTACCCTCTCTGGAGTTAGATTTGGCCAAGTGATGTGACTGGCCAATGAAATGTGAACAGGTCTGTGTCACATCTGGCTTCTAAGATTATGAGCCAGTACGTAACCCTCCCAGTCCTCTCCTCTCAGCCTATAATCAGCATCAGCCTGGATTCTAAACAGACCCCAGTGAACAAAGTAACTCTGTTGATCCTTGATGGCTATATAGCAGGGGGAAAACATAATCTTGTTGTTGTAAGTCACTAAGATTTGTCTGTTATTGCATCGTAACCTTGCCCATCGAATATTACAATATCCATCCTGAAAGCATTTTAAAGAATCTATGTTTTTGTTTTCCACTGAGTGAAAGAGTTGCTGCAAGTTATCATTTCAGTGACTCAAGGCAGGGGTTAAATATTTTATAACTTGCCCTATTTAAAATATATAATATATTATGCCTCCATTTGTTATAGACACTTTACTTCTGCCATGCTTTTTGAAAAACACTTTTAAATCTTGTGTTCTCATATGATCCTTTACTCCTATAGTTATTTCTTAAAATCTTTTTGGTGAATGCTTAATGGACAGCTCCATGAATACAACTGATAGGTTTCTACTTTTTCAACCAGTACATTTTAAAATATAGGTGTCTGCATCTAGGTAACAAATCTAAACAAATTTTTCATTTTGACATTTAGGTACTTTTTCTGGCAACTGCACAATAACTAGAAGATTAGACTCTTCTTCCCTTTAATAAATCCCACAAGAAACAGAACTAGTAACAGGAAATTAGTGTTTGAAAAATCCACCATTGCATGACCGTGAAAAGAAAACTCTCCAAGGACAAGACTAGTATGGGTAGCATTAATGAAAAAATATTCAACTATTTTCTTTAAGTCAATCTTTCCTCAAAATCTTGTAAGACATTTTTCTGGGCTGTTAAGGGTCTCCATCCAAACTTAATATTGGGCTTTTTTTTTTTTAATCGTTCCATTTTTTCAGGTGCTCCCATCAGTAGGGTGAATTTAAAATTATTTTTGCTGGGTGTGGATCTTTTTGAGAGAACTGGCAAACCAGGAGCCTTTGAAGCAGCTGTTTTTTCATCGGCTGAAGGCAGAAATCTAATCCCTGCATTCTGACCAGATCTGACCTCAGTGAACACAGCTTGCCTCTCACAGAACAAGACTGGAGGGAAGAGCTGGTCTGCAGGTCCCCAGCTGAGAAAAAGGGAAGGCGGGGAAAGATAAGAACTGGTTTCAAATATCCTTAATGGGAATTCTCCATAGTCATTTGTCATCGGGGCTGGGTGCTGTCAGAGCTTTGATTACTGCCTCCTCTTCCCTGGGAATCCTTCTGTTTGGTCCCTCTAGTGTTTGGACTTGGGCCAGCACTTTTTTGTGTGTGTTTTCCAGGTAACTCTGAGTCTGTCTCAGAACATCCCTGGAGTGACTCATCTGTCTGTAACTGATAGACCACAGTCTGATTTTTAGCTATCCAGGTTTTCCTCACGTATCCGTGCCCTGAAAGGCGATGGTGAGATTTTTTTTTTCTTTTGTTTTCCTGCCTGTTATCTTGCTGGCTCAGAAAATCTAAAATATACACAAGCCACAGAATAGGGCATTTTTATCAGTATTTTTATTGGTTTGTTTTTGGGGTCTGTGCATCCTGAAATTTAATCAACATGTTAAAAGAGAGAGAAGGTGATCAGAAGAGGAGTGACATTTGTTAGTGGTTTCTGATGTATGAGTCTGAAGGACCTGTCACACTGAGCCACAGAATGACTTTAATTAGCTGCCTGACTGAAATGCCCTGTCGATGTGGTCCATTAAAGCCGTATCATCTGACAAAAGGAGACGTGAAAAGATGCACGGAGGCTGGCTGCGAACACGAGGCACACCGCTCATTTTTGCCTGCACCTCCACACTTCTAATAAAAGGTAATTCATCACGGCGCATTTTCCAATTTTCGGTTTGTAAAAGCAGTTGTGACTATTAATGATGCCCTGCCCAGTTTTTGCCTGTTACTAACGCAGCCTGTATCCCCTTTACGGAATGGAGCTTAGCAGGCTGTGTGATGTGGCTGAAAGCTCATGGTCAAAGAGGACCAGGGATGCTCATGACCCAGTCTGTGCAGAGACCACAAACTAAGGGTATTGTCCGTACCTTTATTTCCTCTGTGACATAGCGATCTTCTCCATTGAGTCTCGGGTACAGCCTTTTGCTGTCATCAAAAAGGCTAAACAATGCTGGGTGTTGTTGGGAAGGCTACTGAAAAACCTAACAAAAAACCTGGCTTATTCATTCATCCATTCATTCATTTGTTTATTTTTGTATCTCTTTTTAAAAAAATATATTTTTATACAATTTTTAAGGGTTACTTTCCATTTACAGTTTTTACAAAATTATTGGCTGTATTCCCCACATTGCACGAAACATTCTTGAGCCTTTCTTACACCCAAAAGTACCTCCAACCCCCAACTCCTGTGTCCCCCCCCACCCACCCACACACACTGGTAATCACTAGTCTGGTCTCTATATCTGTGAGTCCAAGCAGACTTATTCTTGTTCCAACCCTGGGAGTACCACATCCTGCTGTGGGTGCCAAGATCTGGCTGCCCTGCTGGGCAAGCGTTCCTTCAGGAATGGGGATGGCCTGTGAAAGCAAACCAGGAAAAGACCACAGATTTTCAATCTGAGGAGGCCAAAGTTGAGAAAAGACATGCTGGATGTCCTTAAAACAACACCATCTAGCAGGAGTAAGAGAAGATCTTGGCATTATGTTAGAGATTGCCTGGGAATTTTGCATGGCTGTAGCTCCCACCCTTTTCCAACTCTGAAACTCCTCTCAGGCCAGGAGAGTTTGCTCACTGTTTCACAAACATGGCCTGCCCTTTCTGGTGGCCATGCTCAGAACTTCACTCATGTCCTTCCCCTCACTTAGATGTTCCTATACCCTGCTTCTAAGTGTAAATCTGACTGTGCATACGAAACATATGGCATATGGTTTCCAGGAATTAGGTGTCTCTATATAGCAAAAACCTCAACACAGTTGAACAAGGTAACTTTCTCTCTGAAATAATAGAAGTTAGAAGGTAGGGAGAGAGTTTGGGGTCATTAAAGATACACTTCTTCTATCTCTCTGCCCCACCATCCTGGTACCTGGGTCATCTTATCTGCAATCACAGCTCAGAAAAGAGGAAGGAAAGAGGGACAAGAAGGAGCCCTCCCAGCTGAGCCCTCCCAGCAACCTTTAAGACGCTTTCTCAGTCGTCCCTCGGGGCCCTTTTTAGATCTCATTGGCCAATTCATGGTCACCTGTCTACCCTTGGCAATAACAGATGTTAGAAAACAGTCTTAGCTTGGGTCATTGCCACCATGTATAAAATACTGATTTTGACAAAAAAGAAGAAAAAGGAGGAGGAGGAGGAGGAGAAAGGAAAACTAGATATTGGGTGTCAGCTAGCAGTCTTTGCTGTGTGGTCTGACAAATAATTTTGTGGTGTGTCAAGGACACATGCAGGTACTTAGGCTATAAAAAAAAAAACCCTGGAAATTCTAGGAAATTTTAATGAATTATAAAGGGGAAACGAACTGGTGGTTTACAGACCAAATTTTGCCTGAAGATACGTTTTATTCTGCCAATATAGTGTTTAAAATTTTGTTGAGCCAGTACTTAAAATTGGGAGAATGTATATAAATTCTAATACAGAAGGAACAGAATAAAGAGTTCTTCAAAGGGACCCTGGTTATTCCCCAGGGCTCCCCAGAAGGCTCTCACTGGGCTTACAAACAATGCATCAAATGCAGTTGTGACCACCCCGTTCTTCCTGTGTTCCAATCCCACTGGTGTACCAACCACAAAGGCTCCCCACGACTGCTGCTCTAAGAGGCCACCTGGAAATCACCAATGTTGCTAGGGTTGCTCCCAAGGTAGCCAGTCCTCAAGGTGCAAGAAGTTTCTTTGAGGCATTACTCAACTTGGAGAGAACTGTGGCCTCTGTCCCCCAACTTTATGATTTGTCCCCAGAGCAGTACTGTCCACAGCCTCTCCAAGTTCTGCCTGTGTTTCTAACTTCCCCCCCACCCCACATTTCCAGGTATCCAATTAAAGGGCTGCACCCGCTTTTGGTCCCCAGACACCCTAACTGCCAAGGTACCAATGAGATGCCAGGAAAAGGAACTGTTGCTCTGCCCTCCTTCCTAACCTCTGCTTCCTCTCTCCTCTCAGGCTGTGCCTCCAAACCAACTCTTCCCTCCTTCACTTACAAATGAACCTGGCCTGGCACAGCAGTGGATGGGAACAGATAACTGCTGTTGTCTGGGGAAGGCTGCACAAAACCATGTCAGAGCCCTTCAGCAAGTTCAAATGTCCCATTATGCAGTGTGCAGTCACCATATCTCCAGCAAGCCTGGGCAGAAAGAATCCACTTCAATAGTGAACAAACTGAATCAGAGATTACAGTATTTTTTAGGGAGTCAAAAGGGCAGAGACAGAGAAGCCGAAAGGCAAAGAGGGCTCTTTGATTGCTTGTTCAGTGTGGTCTCCACTGACCCTACTCCTCTAACCATGATAGAGATGTTTATTCCACAAAAGCTCAAAAAAAATCAGACATTGCACCGAGTGTGGGACAAAAATGTTGTTGTTCCCCAAGGGCTCATGTAAACCCAGAGGGGTGTTTAATTTGATAATGCAAAGGAGATATGATAACAGTTGCTTCCCCTGCTTGTTCCAGGCATCTGATAAACCAGGATTAATGTTTATGCTCAGCTATGTGAGACCACAGCAACTTCTCATGGTTACCATGGGATACCTTCTAAATATGTGCCTGATGTGATTTCCCCAAGTTGTTATGCAATGAAAATGCCATAGATGCTGCTAAGTATGGAGTTTTTTCAGTTGCATACCCGAAGAAATGTGATACTTCCCCTTAGGGCTGTAGTGTACTGAGCTTGGCTATGTGTCAGGAGATTTCAGTAATGGAGAATTAAAGCTTTTCTAGCTACAGGGCACCAACAACTAGAGACTGGTTAATTTGGGGTAAATAATTTGAATGACGTCAACTTTCTTTTTTTTTTTTTAACAAAGGAAATCTCCTTTCTAACAGAAAACGTAAGGAATGTTCTCCTCCTGGAAGATAACTTACTTGTGCCAGATGTGCTCATCACGCTTTGTGCGGCCTTTGACTATTGCACTTGTACACAGTGATTATTTCTTCAGTTGTCTCTCTTCTCTGCTAAACACGAGCTCCTTGAGGGCATGGGCTGTGTTGTTTGTTTTTATTTCCCCAACATCTGATGCACTGGAGGCATCCCATAAACGGAGGTTAGTGAGTTAGTGGGTGATGCGATGCAGTAGTCCACATGGACTAGTGGTACTTTGGAAGAGAGCCTTAGAAGAAGGACAATGTCCAAGAATAAGTTTTCCTAAAGAAGAGTCTTTGCCACACCCACAATTTTTGCTCCAGGGTGAAAGGAACAAGGACTTAACTGGTACTTCATTTCCACACAGATATACACAAACCCAGAAAACAGACTTCGGATTGAGAGCCGCAAGACGAAATCCTAACAGTCTGTTGAATCAGTCTGGCCATCTTGTCACCCTGAAGGTAATTGTATCTGGAGTCTAAAAGGGATGATGCATTGCTCTGTGTTTCCCATTCCTCTGGGCTTCCACAACGTCCTCTGCTTCCTTCCACCACCCCCTTGTATTGCAGTTTCTTTCCAATGAGTGATTATTATGGGATCGCTAGTAGGGAAGAAATAGTCACTTTTAAAACAAGATATTCAGCCCTGTCTGTGTAAAACTGTGGGTAGACATGTTTTTAAGGTATTAGTCTATTTCTCATCTCCCATTTACATGATGGGTGTGCCTCTTTTGACCTCTCCTTTGTTTGACGGTGGCGTAAACGTCCTTGCACACAGATCCCTCCTCCTATCCTCTTTTCTTCACCTTCCTTTTCATCCTGAAATACTCTTTCTTGTCCAGGGGGAAGCACACATCCTCACAGCTTATTGGTTTGCAGCAGCTGCCACAGAGGATGCTTGTGTGGAGTTCAAGTTTGTTTCTTTACTGGAGGGGGAGGAGGGAGGAACTCTGCCCCAACAGTAGTCACTAGGTAGGGGGCTCCTCCCTCTTCTTCATTGGCTCTCTATGAAACTTCTTGCCTTCTGAAGTGTCATTGCCGTGGCTTTAAAGTTTTTTTGCAAATTCAGCTTTCAAAAAGTTTTCTCTTTAATGTTCGCCCATAACAATAGCCTGCAGCCATAACCAGGATTCTCTGCTTACCTGATTGCAGCAAAAAAGACTTAGCATGATGGAGGTAGGGAAGAACCCAATGGGCTCTGCACAGTCAGACAGCACTGGGCTCAAATACTGGCCATAACTCTGTGACTCGGAACTTACTCTCTTAGCCCTTTGGTTTTCCTGTCTGTAAAATGGGAATAATAATATCCGCTTTGCTAAATTGTCATGGAGCTAAGATGGTGTATGGGAGTTGCCTGGAAAGGTGCTTTATAGACAGTGCAAATTAAATCCACTTTTGATTAACTTCTCTCCTCTTCCCCTAGTAACAGGAGCTGGGAGATGGGGAAAATGGAACAGCGGCTTTGCTGGAGTTCCCCGTTCGCTCTTCCTGCCCCGCCTCTCCTACAGTCTCCTGATACAGGAGCTCTGAAGGTCTCAGACAAGATGCGTGAGGAAAAAAGAAAGTGAAAATGTGTTCTTATGAGACAATTTTTAAGAGTTGCAACAATACCTGGCCTAGAAATTCCCTTCCCTCCAAATTTTAGAATTACAAATAACCACTCTATATTCTTATCACTTTGATTTGAATGGTGTCTAAAAAAGTGCAAGGTCAAAGAGCTAATTCCAAACTTTGAAAGTGTGGTTCTGTGGCCACATACACTTAAAGGAAAAACTGAGTAGGGGAAGAAGAAGGGAAGTGATTACCCTGAATCCAAAGGCTAGGTCAGTGTTAATCGTCAAGTTGATGACGCTTGCTTGTCTGGTCACAGCTTTTGCTCTATCTGATTGGCAATTTATTTGAGTTTGTGGTATTACATGCGAGTGTCAGGATCTACAGAGCCGTTTAGACATGAGTCTGTACATTCATATAGCTTTAATCTAGTGGAAGACACAAGAGAATCACAGGGGAAGTTAATATAAATGCCTCTCAGCCTAGTTCCAAAGTCATGAGGGTCTGGAGCAGTGCGCTGGGATCTCCAGGTCTGCATCACTTATGAGGGTAGAAGGTGCAGAGAAAACATCTTTGGCTGCAGAGTCAGTTCTGTTGTATACATTTGCTAGATCCAGCTGTGTTTCCTAAAGACTGAACATATTGTTCTGACTATTTGTATTCCTGGCATCCAACCCTGCCGCACATTTCCAAGCGCCAGGAGCACGCAGCACAGCAGTCCTTCCCTGAAAGGCTGTAAAGCCACGACTAGTTTCTTCTCCCAAAGACCCAAGGTACTTGTTAAAGCACGAGAGCTGTTTCAATGGATATGGCTCTGAGTTAAGTGTGTGGCAACACAGTCTTAGGGAGACAGAGTTCCTTTGCCTAACAGTCTCTGTATTTGTCAAAACTACCGTAGGTCAAAGGTTAGCAGTAGCGTCTGGCAGCACAAGACCAAATCCAAAAAGCTTAACTAAGCTGGGCCAGTGAGCCCAGTTCCTGCGACAGCCTCCTCTCTCCATGACTCAAAGGCCGGGTCCATGCTGCTGCAGAGCGGAAGTTCATAGGTGATGGGGGATGTACGTCAGATGTGCAAGCAAAGCGGTAACCTCGGTGATGCTTTCAGTCCCAGAGAGGGATGCAGAAGCTGGCTTTGTCACAGCTCTCGGGGGATGTTACAGAATTTCCAAAAACATGTGTTTCTATTGACTGTGTCTTTAAAATACAAAGATAAGATTTTTAGGTAGTTCAGTTTCAGAGAGAGGCAGAAGCATTAAAAGTGCACGCTAAGACTGAATGTGACGGGAGGGCATTGGAGGGATATTAACCTAGCTTGAGAAAGGATGGAAAGCAGTGTCGAGACAAAGGGGCCACTACTAGACCCCCAGAGACCCTAACTCACTCCACAGTCTAAGTACTGGAGACACATACACCATCCGGACTGCATACACCATGACTGAGCACCTCCACTTTGCACCATCTCTGACACGGAAGGATTAATAGGTAGGTTTCCTAGAGGAAAATGAGGCCTAAATTAAGGTTAAGAATGCAAACTGAAACAAACGAGAGGGTGTCACTCTTACAAAGTCTAGGCTGAATCTCTCGTGAGACATCTGATGTCTCAGATGTCTGTGTGTTTGACATACTAGTTATCAAAGCATGATACATCAAAATGCACTGTGTCCTATCACTAACCCTGACCTAAAGATGGAATTAAATGCTGCATAGGCATGGAAAATCAAGAAAAAATAGGATTTGTCTCAGGAAAAGTCTTTAAAAGTTTAATACCTCTAGATACACAATTTTAACTTAGAGAAATTTATTCTAAGTAAATATTTAGAGAATATTTAGTTACAAGAACATCCATCACTGTTTTTAGGGGTGGGATGGCTATGAAAAACTGAAAGTTATGTAAATATTTGTCCAACAATAATACATTGTATGGTATATTTATGATAATGGAATAATTTATAGCCTTTAAAAAGCAATGTTATGGAAACAAATAATCCAATTAAAGACAAGTATTGGTGGGGCCATGGGGAAATTGAAACCCTTGCGCACTGTTAGTGGGAATGCAAAATGGGGCAGCTGCTGTGGAAAACAGTATAGAGGTTTCTCAAAAAATTTAAACTACAACTACCATATGTTTCAGCAATCCAACTTCTGGGTATATATCCAAAAGAATTGAAATCAGGGGCTCTAAGAGATATCAGCACTACCATATTCAATACAGTACTATTAACAATAGCCAAGATAGCCAAGATGTGGAAACAAACTAAATGTCTATTGACAGACGAATGAGTAAAAAAAATGTGGTACACACATACAAAGAAATAATATTCAGACTTAAAATGGAAGGAAACTCCAATATCCAATAACATGGATGAAATTTGATGACATTACACTAAGTGACATTCACAGAAAGACAAACACTCCATGATTTCCCTTACATCAAATATCAAAAATAGCAAAATCCATAGAATCAGAGAGTGGATTGGCGGTTTCCAGGGGCTGAGAGAGAGGGAAACGGGGAGTTACCAATCAATGGGCATAAAGTTTCATTCAAGCAAAATGAATAAGTTCCAGAGATCTGCTGTACAGCTCTGTCCCTATAGTCAAAGAAAGTCTAGTGCACTTAAAAATTTGTTGAGAGAGTAAATCTCATGTTTTTTTTTGACATTTTTTATTGAGTTATAGTCATTTTACAATATTGTGTCAAATTCCAGTGTAGAGCACAATTTTTCAGTTATACATGAACATAGATATATTCATTGTCACATTTTTTTTTTACTGTGAGCTACCACAAGATCTTGTATGTATTTCCCTGTGCTGTACAGTATAATCTTGTTTATCTGTTCTACATTTTGAAATCCCAGTCTGTCCCTTCCCACCCTCTGCCCCCTTGGCAACCACAAGTTTGTATTCTATGTCTATGAGTCTGTTTCTGTTTTGTATTTATGTTTTGTTTTGTTTTTTTTTTTAGATTCCACATATGAGCAATCTTATATGGTATTTTTCTTTCTCTTTCTGGCTTACATCACTTAGAATGACATTCTCCAGGATCATCAGATCTCATATTAAATGTTATTACTACAATAACTTTTTTAATTTTAAAAGTGAGCAAAAGATCTGAATAGTTACATCACAAAAGAAAAGATACAGTTGGAAATAAGCATATGATAAGATGCTCAACATTACTTGTCATTAGGGAAACACAATTTACAACAACAAGATGCCACTACACATCTGTTAGAATAGATAAAATTGAAAAAAAAAAAAACAAAACTAACAATACCAATTGCTGGCAAGGATGCTGAGCAACAGGAACTCATTCTTGGCTGGTGGGAATGTGAAATGGTACACACACTTTGGAAGACAGCTCAGCAGTTTTTCACAAATGCAAATATAGTCTTACATATGATCCAAAAATCAGGCTCCTAGGAGTTTACTCCACTGATGTAAAAATGTATGTCCACACAAAAGCCCACAGGCAAATATTTATAGCATCTTTACTCATAATTTTCTAAAACTGGAAATAATCAATTTATCTTTCAATAGGTGAAAGGATAAATAAACTGTGGAACATCCATACAATGGAATACTATTTAGCAATAAAAAGAATCAGCTATCAAGCCATGAAGAAACATGGATAAATCTTAAATACATATTGATAAGTGAAATATGCCAGTCTGAAAGGTCTGCATATTGTTTGACTCCATATATATGATGTTACAGAAAAAAACAGAATTATAGAGACATCAAACAGATCAGTGGTTGCCAGGGATTTGGAGGAAGGGGATTATTGAAGAGGTGAAGCCCAGGGAATTTTTTGACACTATTCTGTGTGATACTGCAATGGTGGATACACGACACTACACATTTAACAAAACCTATAGAACTTTACAGCACAAAGAGTGAACTTTAATATGTGCAAATTAAAAAATTTAGAAGATCAGGAGATCTCAGCATGGAATGCAGACTATGACAAAGGAATCTGTCTATACACAAATGTGTAAAATGACCTAACAGAAGGGAGTAGAGGAAAAGCGCTGACCTAAATAACTTTGAAAATAAGTGGAAACTAAAATGAAAGGCAAAATTACTGTACAAAGTGCTATATCCTAGTTGGTAAAGTTGTTTCCCATGAGACCTGAGACCACTATACTTGTATACTAGAATTGAACAATTATGTAAATGGATGACAAATGGTGGAAATGAGGTTTTTCAGTATTGGAGTCAGAGTTTACAGACAAGCAAAAGAAGAAGTCAGGAATGATCCATGTGGTACAGGATTAGGGTTGGGGACATCAGTATGAACTCATGTTTTATTTAATATAGATGTAGAAAATATATAGGAAAAATAATTATAAATTTACATGTATATCAGTTAATGTACACACATATATTTCCTTGCTCTGTCAGCTAAGAGAGCCTACAAGCAGTGACATCCGAGTAGCAATGAGCACACTTAACACCCAGATCTTGGTTTCTAATACCATTCTCCAATAAAAGGAACCAGGGCTCCTTGGAGAAATGGCTGATTCCAGGTCTAGAGCAAGGCAAATACAAGATGATTCCAGAGCATCTTGTAGTGCTAGAAAGTAAGGGAGTGCTCCAGAGAACCCACAACAATGGGGGCATATCAAAGGGCACAGCAGCCAACGGAAGAGTTCCCAGTGGTCAAGCCTGCAGCA
This sequence comes from Camelus dromedarius, assembly GCF_036321535.1. NCBI lineage: Eukaryota > Metazoa > Chordata > Mammalia > Artiodactyla > Camelidae > Camelus > Camelus dromedarius. The sequence goes on along the minus strand of NC_087439.1, from coordinate 60,588,827 downwards.
ATTTGAGCAACAAAATATATAACATAGACACAGTATTGGATTAAAATCCAAAGTATTAAACAAACATCCATGAGTCCATAAATATAAGTAAATGAGAGAACAGACAGATCATCCATGCAGAAGAATTTTGAATAATTTACATAGGTACTCCCCTCTTCAAGGAGTGGAGCATAACTCCTTACTCCTTTAGTGTGGACTCCACATAGTGACTTCCTTCTGAAGGGCACAGTATGGAAAGAAGGACAGAAAGGCAGAGAAAGAGTAACTCTACGATGGAGAAAACAGACAAACACGACCTCAGCTAGATGAGCAAGTTTCACATCGGCAGTGCAAAATCGCGTTGATAATGCGTACCCTTGATATGATGTCATGAGAATGGCACTTCACTTCTGTGCCTCCCTTCCCCCAAACCCATGACCCCAGTATTATCATGAGAAAAACATCTGACAAATCCAAGTGAAAGACACTCAACAAAACACCTGACCAGTACTCCTCAAAATTGTCAAGGTCACCAAAAATGCGGAAGTCTAAAAAATGTTATAGTCTGAAGAGCCTAAGGAGATGTGATGACTAAATGTGATGTGACATCCCGAATGGGGTCTGGAACAGAAAAAGAATGTTAGGTAAAAACTAAAGAAATCTGAATAAAGCATAGACTTGAGTTAGTACTAACGTATCAACACTGGCATTGGTAATAACAGTGTGTTGATGTTGGTTCATAGATGTGACATCAGTACCATGCTAATGTAAGATATTAACAGTCGGGGAAGTTGGGTGTGGGCTATATGGGAACTCTGCCCTGTCTTCATAACTTTTCTGTAAATTTAAAGCTATTTTAAAATAAAAAGATTATTAAGCTAAGAGTGTATGCTATACTTTTCCTAAAATTTCAGGTAGATCTATTGGTAGATAGACAGATAGATGACAGAGACACATGCATTCATAGAAAAAAAACGAAAGGTTATGTATCAAAACATCAACATTGATTATTACTGGTGGTACAACTAGAGAGTATTTTCTTATTTTGCTCTTCTGTACACATAATTTTATAATGCCATAAGAAAAAAGAAAATTGTAAGCCTTCATTTGTGCCAGAATATTTCCCTGACTTAAGTACCAAAAGAGGAATTATATCTAATATTTAAAATTCCCCAAAATAGTTAAAAGGCACACAGTATGGAACAATTCTGTCAGGAGGGAAATGTAAAAATTACTTTTTTATTCAACACTTTCTTCCCAGGTTGTTCTTTGATAGTACCCAAGGATAAAGGTGAAGAATAATTATATCTGAACTAAGAGTTTGATAAAACATAGTCAAGAAAGAGTCTCAAATTAACCTTCAAGAGGAATCCCAATTCCCCATGTTAATCCGTTCATTTCCCTCATTCTAATTTCCTATGTAATTTAAGATGTTTAAATCTTAAATTAAACCTAGAGGGGCTGGTATGAGGCTCCAAGAAGCTGCTGTTTGATGTCCCTCGAGCTCCATTCCAAGCACACCTGCTAACACCCTCTCACGCTGGAGAGTAGAAGCCGGCGGTCAAGATAACATGAGAGTGCTGGCGGTGTCATTACTGCCTCCTCTAGTGAGACGCGGTTAGCTACTTTAAATAGAAATGATTCTTTCATTCCTATGACAGCTAGGCTTATTCTGTTTTAAATTACTAGATCCTTCTTTGCGTGAGCTTATTGAGGATAAGCTACCTACATTTTTTTTCCAAGGATCATTTCATTTATTTATTTATTTTCATTGTATAAATACGTATTGAGGGCTTACCATTTGTCAGTTACTGTATTAATAATTGAGGAATATTAAAACATAAAATAAATAAATAAAAATTTTAAGGAGATTCTAGGAAAGGGGGCGGCTGCAGTGAAATAGGTAAATTAGTATACTTACAAGACAGAATACATGCCATAAAGCAAAGTTCAGATAAAGTGAAGTGAGCCTCCGCAGCAAGGGGAGATTACATCTGTGCAGAAAGGCCCAGGGAAGGATGGGCGGAAGAGGTGACTGAGAATTGGTCCTCGTTCATATTTGGCGGATGCAAGGGCGGGGAGAATGTTTATTCTCCTTTCTTCATGTTTCCATATCGAGGAACTTCAGCTGCAGTAACACTCCTGGCCTCTTTCCCCACTCATAACTCTTCCCACAGGGGGACAGACAGTGTGCTTGAGAGCAGAAACTGAGCAGTCTCTGATTAACCCTTTCAGGTTTCTCTTTAGGTTGAGACTGTTTGCATGACCCTTATGTTGTGGTCTATTTCTGCCATGCAGTGAGAAATGCTGAAAGCCCCTTTCTTCTGATAATTTTATCAGTGATAAAGGTGATCATGTAATTAGTCTCTGCTTGATCCCTGAGTCCATCACAGGAGAGGAAGACTGGTGTTATTATTAGCTTGCAAGAATTCTATTAATAGATTTTCTACATGTTAATGTAGAAGTGAGGGGACAAGATAAGCAGAGACATGAATACAACATTTGGAAGAATATTAACTATGGAAAACCAATGGGAATTGAGCATGAATAAAGGGGAGAAGTGGAAAATGAAGTAAAAGGAAGGTTGGAGCTATGAACAGGATGTCTGTGTTCTCCCCAAATGCCCATATTGAGACTCTACTCTCCAGTGTAGTGGAATTTGGTGATGGGGCCTTTGGGAGGTAATAAGCCGTAAGGATGGAATTAGTGCCCTTACAAAAAGATACAGGCGAGAGCTTGCTTCTCCACCTGCTCCACCCTCAGTGTAAGAATACAGCAAGAAGGCAGCCACCTACAAGCCAGGAAGCAGGGTCTCAGCAGAACCCGACCATGTTGACACACTGATCTTGGACTTCTAGCCTCTAGAACTGTGAGATAAATATTTATTGTTCAAGCCACCCAGTCTATGGTATATTTGCTATAGCAGCCTGAGCTAACTCAAAGAGTTGGAGACTATTCCTAAAGTATCTTAAAAGCCAGACATGGGCTTTAGAATTAATTCATAGTCAATAGAGAAGTTCTGGTTTTACCCATCCCCTTCTCCCCAGCACTTATTCTATGGAGGGACTTCTTATGCACTTAGCCGTGACAGATACCACTGGAGTAGGCTGCCTTATGCCTACCTTACACTCAAGTTCTCATTCATTAATCCTTCTAACTGTCCTGGAATCTGTCTTACGCTAAACTGAATTGCAAGGTAGATAAAGATACTTCTTGTCTCTCCCAGGCCCCACTCTGCAATGCTTCCCCCAACTTGGGACTTGTTACCAAAGGTGACCAGTGCCATCTTACTGCCCTCTGACTTCCCGATGTCCTGCTCTGGTGCCCTCTACACTCTCCCCTCTCCATTCCTTTCTCCCCCTTTTATATCCTCTCACTTTTGAAAACTCCCAGTTCCTTAGTATTGCTGACTTCCGGAAGGAGTTAGCAGAAAAACAGTTTGATTGATCTAATTCAAATTATAGTGTAATTACTGGAATCTAATCCTCATCCCGGGCACTTGTTTTTGTTTTTATCTTGTTTTTGTTTTGTTTTGTTTTAAGCTTTTATATACTTAAGTGACTCTCTAGATCATGTGACAAAGGGATGAGAAAAAGTGCACACTTTATTTTGTAATTGTGTAATACTTTAAAAATTTGTGCTAACCTATGCTATTCATTTGAGTATACTCTGTTTCATGAAATCACGTTTAGCCTTCCAAGATAAAAGCCAAATATAAAACAATGAAATAGAAGCATCTTTATTTTTCATATGGAAAAACTACTAGACTGGTCTGCTTACCTTCGTCTTTCTCCTGTGCCCTTGCCTTCCTCTCCTGGGAGAAGTATTACTGATAGGCATGTGGAAGCCCACATTTTCTCCATCTGCCTCACATACTTTCCACTATTTTAATGACTTGGCTGGCTTACTCCCTTTTCTCTTTATTTAGGGCTATTTTCACCCTATTTTCACTCTCTTGACCACTAATTAGAGACAAATAACGCAAGTCAAAAGGGCTTACACTTTATTCCATACTCCGGTACATTTTAAGATTTAAATCTATGTCATTCTGCTAGAGTGAAACGAAAGTTAAGAGAGGAGTAACGGGGCCATTTCCTTACTCTGAGAGTAACTCTTCATTGTGCCGTTTGTTTCTAACCATTGGAATGTCTCCGCCCTCCTCCCTGTTCATCAAAATCCCTTCCATCCCACAAAGCCCATCACCATCCTCATTTACTCTTCCAGGAAGCCAACACAAACACCCTCTTCCTCATCGTTCATAGAATTACTGCCAATATCACACACTTTATACTCTACATTTCAACATTCTCACCTTGCTCCACGTGTGTAAATACTACTTCCCCAATGAGACCATGAGCTCTCAGAGATGAGAGCATTGCTTTATAAATCTTAATACATCATATGGGTCAAGGTATGTAATAAAAACTCAGCGACCTGAAGGGTTGAATTCTTTACATTAACAAAGAGACCCAAGACCCCTAGAGTAAGCAACTTAGAGCCTTGTCTCTTTGTCTGCAATTTTCCAATTAGTTTTCCAAAAGGAAAATCCCCCAATACCCATTGAGTATAAAGCATGAAAGAATCAATGAACACAGCATTTAAAGGATCAAACTTCAAAGCTAGTCAGTGAAGGAATTCTACATTCATTCAGCTGTTGCTCGCTAAACATTTCCCGTGTTCAGGTACATAGTGCTAGGGGAGAAAGTTGGAAGAAGACACAGTTCCTGGGCTCCCAGATGCAAATAAGACACTAACAAATCAAGAAATGAGTAGATTCAAGAGTTTTCAAGGAATGAAGAAAATAGTTAATAAAAGAAAATATTAGTGAAAGTTAATGAGGATTTTGTCACTGAAATATGAAAGAAATTGAGTTTATCACAGTAAGTTAAAGCAAGTATAACAGAACACAAAAAAATATGTACTTTTGAGTATTTAAATAAGAAAAATCAGAATTTAGATTATTATAAACTGAATGGCTGGGTGGCACTGATGGGCAGGGAATAAAAGGTGCCTATGTTTGAAAGGCATTATTTAAACATCAGTATGACACCCTGAGAGAAAAAGTAATTGCATATGGCCAAGACAATTTTCATGGCTGAAAAACACATCAGATTGTCTTTATCTTTGAGCTGACTTGCTTTGTATGTTTCTCTAAAACAGAATCATAAGAGGCCAATGGAAACACAATAGAATAGAGCATGCTATTCTGCCTTTCGTTCCTTTGGGAATAAGCTCAGATCTGAACATGCAGATGAAAGCTGTCTGGCCCTGTTGCTGCTGAGAGTCAACATGGATGTGTTGATGGAGTGTGCAGTCTGATGATGGGCTGATCTTGGGTGGAAAGTGGATGATGGTAATTTCAAAGCTCTAGGTGGGGAACAAAATGTTAGAAATACTGATTACTCACTATCCCCCTTTAATACGTTCATTTTATTAAAATCTTGGAGGAGAGCTGTAAAACTTGAAAACCAGTGAGTGCTCAAGCCCAAGTTATAAGAATATACACAGCTCCATAGCATTCTGTTGGCCGGGAAGGGTCTTCCTTTCCCTAGTTAACAGCACAACCACTCACTTCACTCAGATGTCGCCTCTTTAGAAAGGACTCCCCAGACTACCCTCCGTGCAGTTTCGGCGCTCTCTCCTGTCACTCCTTGACTCCTCATTATGCCTCTAGTCAGGATAACCTATGTGACGGCGCCATAACAACAAATCCTCCAAATGTCAGTGACTTAAAAAAATATTTATCACTAATGAAAAACGCACTGCTGGTCTGGGCAACCCTCCCAGGGAGTCCTCCCCGATGAGCCCTTATCAGTATGAGCCAACACACTTGCCAAGAGAGGTGGAAGTGAGGAGAGTCAAGGCCAGCAAGTAAGTGCTTCCACCCAGAAGCAACGTAGCTCAGTCCTACTCACACTGCTCTGGCCAAAGCAACCAAAGCACAAGAGGGCAAGAAGTGTGATCCTGTGTCTGAGGGCATACAGTAATGTCGGATGCATCCTGCTTTACTTATCTTTGTAGCACTTTTCACCAAACAGCGTGTCTTTTATCTGTGATTTCTCTCTCTTTCCTCACTGGAGTACAAGCAGAGTGAGGGCCTGGACCATCACATCTGTTTGTTCACTGCTGTATCTTCAGATCTCAGAACAGAGATTCTCAATGAATATTTGTTGGATGAACGATTAAGAATGCAGGAGATTATATGCTTTTCACCATAAATTACAAGCCCAAGTACCTAAAGAACTCGACCCTTGATATAATGAGGGAAGTGAACAAGGTTGGAACTGTGGCTAAGTAGGGAACTTTTGACACTGCCTGAAACTTGCCAATTGTTGCCTTGATGGACTATGGGCCCAGGGTAGCCAGATTTTTCATGAGAAGTTGAAAGTCAGGGTTTTTAGATGGAATTCCTGATTTGGTTCATCACATGATTCAAAATTTTCAAAACCAGGTCATACCCAGCAAACATAATGTCAGTCTGTGCCTTTTGCTTTAAATGGAAAGACTGAAAAGTATGTCTTGAGATTGACAAAGTTTGAGTTAAATTAAAAAAAAAAATAAAGAAGATAAAGGAAAAAACAGAATCTCCACATCCATTTCTCCATCACCTAAATTGCAATTTGGAGGGATCTCTGCCCTAGATTCTCACTTCTCACCCCTTCCCCTCTTTCCCCAGGAGTTTAGAAAATTATCTCTTTTTATTTATAGGACCAGTTCCTTTATATATTGGCAAATCCTATGTATGGTAAGAAGGAATCAATCCTGCCTTCACTGCTGTTATTGTGTGTCTTACATAACAATATCTAAATAAACAAGAAGCCCTGGGGAACGGTCTTCCAAGGTTAAAATATTTAAAGAGCTGCTGTGATTAAGATGGCACTAGCAGAATAAAAGATCTAATATCTACTTCATGTAATAGATGAGGTCTCAACCAGAAACTCTTCTCCAGTTTCCAGTAACCAGTAATTTGGCCTGATTACATAATGAATGTTTCTTTTTCTTTGCCCTAAAATTGAACTTTGTATATAGAGGGGCTGCCAAACACATTTTCACTGTAAAGAAATTTTGTTTTCCAAGTGCATCACCCAAGAGGTTTAAATTCAGATGAAAATGTTCAAAAATCAAATTTCTGTATTTCTTTGGATTTAGCTTAGGGTAGTTTAGCAAGTGGTATCTACTTTTCTTCTCCACAGGGAATTATCACTGAGCAAGGTCAGTCAAACTTTAAATGTAATTGCTCATTTTGGTGGCCCTAAGCCTGCCCTTGGGAGTTTTCCAGCTGTGGAATCAATGAAATACACCCTGGACTCTCCAGTCAGTGACATGATTGCTGGATTCCAGGCAATTGGCTTTTCCAAGGAAGCAAATGAATTAAAACAGTCCTGCCCTTCCTCCCTTGCAGAGAATTCTATCATCATGCATCTGACTTCCAAATGCTCCCGATACTATTCTCCCTGCACAGAGCTGCCATTTCATATCTCAGTTGGTATCTCTGTCAGATATTGGCTTTAATTCTAGGATAATTGAGAAAATAAATATTCATTACCTCTTTCCCTGCCCAGTCCCATCATCCAGTTGAGATCCTCACAAGAAACAGACTCCTGGCAGATTCTGATGTACTTGTAACTAGCTTTCTCACTAGGCCACCCTGCTCATCACTGGATACCATGAGTTTGAAAATTGCCTTGAAATAAAACAAGTCACCAGTTCATGGTTTTTTAAAACAAAATTACCAGGACTGAAATTGAAAATCTTGTTCTTACAGCAGTAAATGAAAATATGAAAATCTCTGGACATATTTCTTTAGCAAAATATAATTACTTCCATAGAATTCTAGAACGTATCCATCTTAGAAATTTGAATATTGACTTGATGCTGAAAGTAATATCACCATGACCTCTCCAAAAGAATTCTCTTCAAGGCAGCCACTTATTTTGCACACAAAAACACAATTTCAGTCAACATGACATTTTAAGATTATGCTTTGATATTTACTTCAGCACACACACAAATATAGCCTAACAGACCGGCAAGACATGCCTCTGGGTAAGTGATTGAATCTTTAATATCCCCTAAACTTATTCTGAATGAAAAGGTAATAGAAGACCATGTGAAAGCAGGCACAAAACTTCTAAACAGGAAGAGGGTAGTAGGGGTGGGGTGAGGTGAGAAAGAACTTGTGAGAAAAGCTTATAAACCAAAGTGCTCAAGTATGCAAATAAATAAAATGCTGAGAAAGACAGCCAACAAAATCAACTGCTGACAGGTTTGTTCAGTACAGAAAAGATTAAAATATTAAAATAGTGGAGAAAAGAGTAAAAGATCTGAAAATGAGCAGGCTTAGACTCTTCAAAATGGTAACATATGGGAAAAACTTGAAAATAACAAGAAATAATGAAGCAAAACAGGCAGAAAGACAACAATACATGGATGAAGAAAAGAATCAAATAGAAATCTTGAAAATGAAAAACATAGTTATTAACATTTAAAATAATTCCATAGATGAGACAAATAGGTCTATAACAGGTGAACAGTTTGTGAATTGGAAGGTTCTCCCGAGGTATTAACCAGGAATGAAGCATAAAGGAACAAGCAGATTAGAATTATGAAAGAAAAGTTAATGACATGGCATATAGATGGAGTGGCCCCATCCATAGTTCTAATAGGAGCTCTACAGGAAGCGAGTAGAGGAAATAGCAGGGAGCCCTATTAGAAGAGGTGGGATGGGTCTGCACCAAAATTTAATTATGAGTCCTCAGATCAAAAGTCCGTGTTAGATACCAAGCAGGATGAGTAATATTGAATCTATGTCTACACAGAAAAGTTACATGTAAAGTAATAAAAATAAAAATATTTTGAAGTATCAGGGGAAAAAAAGGGAGATTATCTACAAAGGAAAATCAATTTGACTGGCAGACAGCAGGCTCCTGGACAGCAACAATAAAGCCCCAAATTATAGATGTTAAAAATAAAGTAGCAACTCATATAAACCTTGAAATAGACTCCACAGCTTCCAAACCAGCAGATTAAAAAAGAAAAATTAAGAAAAGAATTTGTTGACAATCCAACAGAGGAGAAGAAAGCAAAAAACAAAACAAAACAAAAACAAAAACAATATATTAAAATATAATTTGTTAAAAAAATAATCAAATTGCCTTTCCATATGTCAGCAACAGTCAGAAATTGAAATTTTAAAATGATTTTATTTTTATTAGCATCAAAATTTTTCTAAAAAAATATTTAAGGATAAGTGTAACAAAAAATGTGCAGATTTATCCACTGAAAACTAAAACACATCGCTGAGAGAAATTTAAGAAGAATGAATGGAGACTGTGACCATGGAGTAAAAGAGTCAACTATTTTTAAGATACTGGTTTTCTCCAAACTGATGTGTAGATTCAACACAATTCCATTCAAAATTCCAGCAGGGCAGCATTTCACCAAATTTGAACAGATACTTCACCAGATTTAATATACGGATGACAAATAACCACATGACAAGATGTTCAACATCATGGTCAGTAAGGAAATGCACATTAAAACCACAGTGAAGTACTGCTACATGCCTATTAGAGGAGCTAAAATTAAAAAGGCTGGCCACGCCCCATGTTAGCAGGGGTAGGGGAATGATGCAACCACCTTGGAAAACAGTTTGGCAGTTTCTTAAAAATTTAAAAATACATCCAGCCTATGATCTAGGCATCCAATGCTAGGTATTTATCTAAGAGAAATAAAGGGATATATCCACAGAAAGACTTGTAATCACTACACATTTATTAGAACGGCCAAAATCTGAAACACTAAGGATGTGCAGCAACAGAACTCTCATTCATTGCTGGTGGGGACACAAAATAGTATATCACCTTGAAAGACAGTCGATCGGTTTCTAACAAAACTATCCATACCATACCATCCAGCAAATGTGCTCCTTGGTATTTATGAATACTCAAATGAATTGGAAACTTATGTCCATGCAGAAACCTGCACAAGGATGTTTATACCTCACTCATAATTGCCAGAATTTGGAAGCAACCAAGATGCCCCCCAGTAAGCTAATGGATAAATAAACTGCAGCACAGCCAGACAATGGAATGTGATTCAGTACTACAAAGAAATGAGCTATCATGTCATAAAAAGACATGAAGGACTCTTAAATTCATATTGCTAAGTAAAAGAAATCAGTCCGAATAGGCTACATACATAAGATTCCAACTATATGACATCTTGGAAAAGGTAACACTGTGGATACAGTAGACAGATCAGCCGTTGCCAGGCACTAGGGTGGAGGGGGGATGAATAATTGGTTCACAGAGGATTTCAGGGCAGTGAAACTATTCTGTGTGATACTATAATGGTGGATACGTGTCATTATACATTTGTCAAAACTCATAGAATGTGTAACATTTAGAGTGAACCCTCATAAGCTATGGACTTTGGGTGATAATATTGTGTCAATGTAGATTCATCAGTTGTAACAAATGTACCACTCTGGTGGGGGATGTTAATTGTGGGGGAGGCTGTGCATGGGGGAGGCAGGCATATATGGCAACTCTGTACTTTTTGTTCAATTTTGCAATGAATCTAAAGCCCCTTTAAAAAATTAAGACTACTAAAAAAAAAAAAAAAAGACTTAGACAAAAGTATTCTGACCAGAGGTATTTGTAATAGTCAAAAACTAGAAACAACTCTAATGTCCATCAACCAAGTGAACAAACCAATTGTGGTATATCTGTGCAATGGACAACTATTCCACAATAAAAAGAATTATTGATACATAAAGAGCATGAAGAGCCTCAAAATATTTATGCCAATAGAAATGTGCTAGGCACAAATATTATTTGATCCCATTTACATAATATCTGAATATGAAAGCAGATCAGGGGCTGCCTGGGATGGTGGTTAAGGTGGGGCAGAAGGTAAGGATTACAAAGGATCATTAGGCAATTTGAGGGATAGGTTTGCTATCTTGATTGTAGTGATGGTTTCACAGCACACATTAGATAAATAGATGATGGATAGATGATTGCTAGCTAGCTAGATAGAAAGATATCAGAACTTACCAAACTGTGCACTTTAAATATGTACAGTTTATCACATGTTGGTTATATCACAATGCAGCTGTTTCTTTATTTTTAATGGATATAAAGAAATATTAAAGGAAATCAAGAATACTTAAAGGTGATTTTGTATTTTGAGAAGACAAATGAACTCAACACAGCTCTGGTAGGATCAATCAAGAGAAGCCAATCAGAAAAAACCAAGGAAAGAACAAATAAATTCTAATAATTAAACCAGAGATATTTTTTAAAAAATCACAGTATTATGCCAATAATATGAAAGTTTGGTTAAAAGAATCAGTTTCTAGAGGAGTATAAACTATTAAATTGTGTTGAAGGAATAGAAAATAAAGCAGTAACTATTGGCCATGGGTTGAATTATCTCCTCCTGAATCCCTGTAAAAAGATATGTTGAAGTAAGTCCTCACCTCAAGTACTCAGAATGTAACCTTATTTGGAAACAGGGTCTTTGTAGAGATAATCAAGTTAAAATGAGGTTATTAGGGTGGGTCCTACTAATATGACTAGCATCCTTTTAAAATGAGGATATTTGAACACAGAGACAGACACACACAGAAGAAAGATGCTGTGAAGACTTACAAGAAGAAGCATGTGAATAGACTAATGCCATCTACATTCCAAGGAAGGGCAGGGATTGCCAGCAAACACCAGAAGCTGGAAGAACACAGAAGCATCCTCCCTTCCTTAGAGCCTTCAGAGAGAACATGCCCTGCTGACACCTTGATTCCAGCTTTCTGCCCTCCAGAATTTATGAGACAAGCAAGGGATAGATGATATATGATAGACAGGTGAGAGGGTGAGAGAGAGAGAGATGATGGGTAGATAGATGGATGAATAGATAGATAGATGATAGATAGATAGATAGACAGATAGAAAAATCTTTTTTTTAAATGTTGCATATAAAAAAGCTGTATGTGGAATAGTGCTCCTGGTACCATGTCTCCTGCATAAAGTTCAAAAGCACACAAAACAAAAATTTATATTGTTAAAATAACCACATATGTAGTGAAAGTGTAGACACAGGAAAGGAAGGAGATTCCGCTTCAGGACAGCAGTCTCTTGGAGGAAGGAAGAGGAAGGGGAATAGTAAGGTCACAAAGGGAGTTTCGATTGTATCTGCCCTCAGTACTTACGAATACTTCCTTAATTGTAAGTAGGAAACATGAAAGGTGTATGTTGTTACCAAAAATACTAATTTGTGACCTGAACTGGTGTTCACAAGTGACTGAGGCCTCATATCTTTGTAATACAAAAAGATAATAAGGAAGTATTAACCAGCACATAAACATGAGAGTGGGAAAGTGTCTCTGCGTATCAGTCCTGCGCATGACCAGAGAGCCCAGTTCATGGTGGTGGTTCCTCTTAACTGTTCCTCCAGGCCTCCTCTGCTATATAAGCCTCTCTATCTGAACGTCAGCCAAGCTGGCCTAGGCAGGGGGTGAGGAATGCCAAAGTCATGCCTCATGTGCTCTATCTGTTATGTTATCTGGTAAGTTACTTGGAAACAGCCAGCATTTCATTTTTTTTAGCAAGGGAATAGAACTGACCTGTCCTGAGTGACAGCAGTGTAAGTTCCACTTGACAATCCATGAAGATGATGTAACCAAAAGCAGCTCATTAATCTCAAGTCTTAAACTCCAAGTCACAGCAAGTCAGATTTAGATGTGTTTCCACTGAAAAAAAAAAACCTTGAGAATGATTTTTTACGGTGTATAAGACATTCTACTACTTCAGAGTTTGCTGCAATGAGCTTTAGAACTAATGAACTTACCTTTTTTAAAAAAAAAGATAATAATAATCACTTGAGCTCTTAATTACTCTTAGAGGGACCACAGCTGAGTTTCAAACTTAGTAAAAAGAATTTAGATCATCTTTAATGCATAGGTCAGGCTGGTAATATGGAAAGGCATTTGTGTATTGTCCTATATTCAAGCAAATTAAAAGTCTATTCCATAAGACTTTCCACCAGTGCTATTCACAGAACTTTCTGCAGTGATGGAAATGTTCTAATACCTATGCTGTCCAATACGGTAGCTATTAACACTTGAAATGTAGCTGGTGACACTGAGGAACTGAGTTCTTTATATTATTTTGTTTTAATTGATCCTAATTTTCATAGCTACATTGGCCAGGGCCTACCCTATTGGATAGAGCACACTAAGTGAAATAAATTAGGTCCAAGTCATTATATTTTATTATTAATAGTAGTAACAGAGCTGAGACTGAAAACATCACAGCAGCTTTTACAGATCATTTCACCCTTGCCATTGACTTCCCCAGACAACACTCTGAGGTCAATGGCGTCAGTGTTACGATCACTCCCATTACATGCGAGGAAACTGATGCTCTCAGACCCATTACATGATTTCAGTGACCTGTGACTCAAACTACTCGTTCTTTCCACCAAACTGCATGAGAAACCATGAAAGAGTATGGTGACCTTCCATGGAGCTGACCAGTAGGCTTCTCTGAAATGAACTTTGAGAAACTTGGGATGGGGGAGAGAGAGAGAGAATATAAAACAAACACAGCCCACACTGGACATTGTGTTAAGTAAAGAGTTCAGTCAGATTCTGCACAAGCATGTTCCACAGCTGCCAAAGTCCAACTTAGTGACTTTCTGACATGGGGGCGGCAGGGGTGGGCATAACATAAGACCCACCCATTGTTGCTTCTGTCAGTGGTCTGCAACCCAGGGATTTTTTTCTGCTTTCTGTCGGTCTCTCTTTTCCATTGTTTATGCAGTTCTTTTCCTCTGTGTCCTGTGACTTCAAGTCAGAAACTTTCTATATTAAAATGGTAATTCTTATGTAACAATCTAATAAAGCATTGGTAACAATAACAGTTTTTCTTTGTCTTTAGAAAATGTGCTGGAACTTGTAAGAAGGAAAATCCATCTTCTTTTTAAAATTAGCATAATGAAATATTTTAAATTGAATCTGTATGGTGGGTAATAGCTTAGAGAAAAAGGAATTGCACCGTAGTGTCCAGGCAGTTTGCAGACACATTAATGAAGACCCCATAACCTGTTTTTTGTGATAATCCTGGGTGAGGCAGGTACTCTGCTAGAGAAATGGGACCCACATCACTGAGAAAGACTCCGGTTCTGCTGAACAGTGTGTATTTTCTACATTTACATTGGAAAGGCAAACGTTTAAATTGGCCCATCTAAAACCTAAGACTGTGGTTTCGTGGATTCTTGATAATTGGAAACAGGGCTTCAGTGCACTAAATCCACCTCTTCTGGGCTCTTCGCCATGCACACTCCAATCTGAAAACACTTGTTTCAAAAGAAGCATCTTCTACAAAGGCAGGAGGAAAAAGGGAGACAGAGAGGAAGAAAAATTATTACCAATATATTATGACAAACATACCTGTCACTTGCTAAAACACACTTTACTCAAGTTGTCTCCCCGCTAATATCATTACAGTTCTCCATCATTACAGTTCTCCAAATAACACTTAAGGGTCCTAAACCGCCCATCCTGCTTTGGCAAACACTAGAGGAAGAAGGCCACCTGAGCCTCCAGGACTGGGGCCACTAACTGTCCATCCCCACCGGTGACCACAAGTTTATAAACCTAAGGAGCCTAGCTGGGGGGACTTTCTGCTGCAGTCACACATTAGCAAGCATTGTTTTTATTTTTCATTTTTTAATTTTAATGTTTGGGGAGGGGATCCTTGATTTTTTATTTTTATTTCTAATGGGGGTACTGTGGCTTGAACCCAGAACCTCATGCATGCTAAGCATGCGCTCTACCACTGAGCTATACCCTCTCCCCTGCAAGCATTGTTTTTAACTTAGGTGGCTAGCATGCACCACCACCATTATAAAGGTGGTTAAATATTGGGGAGAAACAGTACATATTTTCCAGGCAGAAAGATTTTTTTTTAAAAGAGTACCGAATACTTAGGAAGAATTTACAGTTTGGGTTGCAAATACTGGCAAAACAAAACTACATGGAATATATAAATACTAAGCATGTTGTTTTGAAGGTGGAAATAGAAACCAATTGCCAAATGAATTCAGTCTCTGTTCTCTGTTATTTATTTTGTTTATCTTTATTGATTGCATTTTAACGAAAGAGAAAATTTGGTATTTTAAGATTTTGCAAAGTTTGAATCTTTTTAATAAAAGAGAGAGAAAGAAAGAGAGAGAGGAGCGCTAACACAATTGCAGGTAGAGTTGGAATTCTTCCTATACCCTTCCTCAAACCTTTCACCTTCCCTCCTTCCCCAGATATAATTATTTCATGAAATGGATATTCTTCATTTGATAGTTTCAATAGCCTCATTTTTTCACTAAATACATACACAGCCATAAAAGAGATACTATTGTGGTGTTTTAAACTTGACATCATTCTGTAACTATCCTTCTGCATCTAGAATTTTGTTGTTCCATTTTATATTTGAGGAACGTATCCACCTTGAGAACGTAACTCTAGTTCATTCATTTTAATTGCCGGACAGTGTTCCATTGTATGAGTACATCATAATTTGTCCAGTCACCCTCCTGTGAATCAATTCATGAGCTCTTTCAGTGTTTTGTCCCTGCTAACAATGCCACAGCGAACGTCGCTGCAGTTCCCCCGTGTGCACGTTGAGAGGGTTCTCTCCTAGCGCCTAGAACCGCTGGGTTCCAGGAAAGGCCCATCTTCAGCTTTATTAAATGTGGGTATTGCCAGACACTCTCCAAAATGGTTATTTGGTTGTTTTCTGCATTTGCCCTCTTACAATCTAGTCTCAACACAATAGCCAGAGTGATTCCATTAAAACCTGTCACATCGTGTCGCCCTTGGCTCAAAATCCTGCGTTCTCTCCCCATTTCACTCCCAGTGGCCTACAAAGCCCTAACTGCTCTCATCCCAGCCTGTCCTCATGACCTGTCTTGCTCACTTGCTGCTCTTCACGCACCAGGTCCCTCCTCACTGAGGGTCTTTGTTCCAGCTGTTTGCTCTGCCTAACAAGCTCTTATCCCTGACCCAGCAACATTCTTCACCCTCTTCAAGTCTTTGTTAACACTTTACCCCAACAATGAAGCTTACTGTGACCACCTCCTCACACACCCAACCCCTGTTTCTTTGCCTTTTTTTCCCCTGTCGTAGTACCCATACCCTTATATGTGGTGTAGAATTTACTGGGTTAAATGATCCAGTGTTTCATCCTCCTTCTAGAAAGTCAGCCCCATGAGGGCAGGGAACTTTGCCGGGTTCACCGACGTCGGCTAAGCACCTGCAACGGAGTCTGATGCACGGTGGGTTTCCAATGTAATATCTAAGAGAGGTAGAAATGTGTAAGTCTGTGATTCTACATTATGTTTTGCAGGGTGTTATCTGAAAAGGACTTATGATATTTTTATTGGTAACATATGGGGACTTTGGTTTGAGAAAGAACCAGAATCCAGTTCTATGAGCTCCTTGTGGACAGGTGCCAAGTCTGCCTTTTTACCTCTGTGTCCTTAATGCCAGGATCACACAGCAGATGCTCCATGAATGCTTGTCAAATGCATGAATGAAGGCATAAATGAATGAGCAGAGATACATTGAGAAGCTTATCCCACAGTTTGGAAGCTGATTATATGGGAAGTTAAGTTTGTTAAGAGAGTTGAGATTCAGATATGCCTATCAGACAAAACAAGCCACCAATACCTCCTACTTCTAAATTAGCTCATTGGGCCATGAACTGCCCTTCTTGGAAATCTATTCTTCTTAGAAGTTCCTCTGTAAAATCTGATTGGGGAAGTGAAAGGGTGGAAATTTGCTCAACTTAACATACCTTAGTAGAGTGTTTCTCATATTTGACTGACTGATGATAAGATTCTCTCAGGGGACTCTTACAAATACAGATGCCTGGACCTAATCTCGAAATCAGAATCTCCAGGATGGAATCCTGAGAACAACCCTCACGAATTTTTATGATCAAATGAGTTAGAGGAATGAAACCTTAGTAAACAGGATCCATTGGCAGGACAAAGAACAGTATGGTGCCTGAAATGTCAAGATGAGGAGACAGTGCCTGCTAATAACTGTTCAAAATAATAGCTGAACAGCTAGCAGATGGCAGAACTGCCTCCTGTATTCATGTTGAGTCTCAGAGTCTCTCTTCTGTGCCTACCTAACATGGTCATCAGGGTCTCAGGGAATTTGGGGGTGACTCATAGACTTGTGTTTATGAATTAGTCATAGGGAACACAACTGGAGGCAGGGAGGCCACCCACTGGCTCACAGCAATTCTTAATAATCCGTCTTCATTCTGCCTACATTGACCGTGTCACAGGTCGTTGAAGAAGACAGAATGGAATGCAAAGGTCTGGGTCACTCAGCAAAAAGGAAAAGTAACATTATGAAACCAAGGAGAAAAGATGGGGGTGGGGTGCCATTTGGGTTTGTAAAGAAATATGGCCCAGGACTATTTTATCATTCTCCCAACATTAGAAGCCTTTGTTTGTATGGAGGTCACCTGATATATAGTCAACATATTCCACCAGACAAGGACAGAGATCTCAAGGCTTTCAACTATAATCCCTACTCAAGGGGAGGCGGAGTCGACTACCTCTATGGTGCGTTTGTATTCTGTTGAAGTTGCTGGCAAAATTGGTTAATGAATGTAATTTTTGTACTTCAGCTTTCATGCGTTTGTATTCCAAATCATCTTTCTAGAGTCTTTCCAGTAGAACACATTTCTTAAAACTTAACAGAAAGGGAATTTGGTGGAAAGAGAGCTGTAATTTAATCAAATGAAAACTCTGTCCATGTTTAAATTTGGCATATATTTTAGGTACTCGTGTGTTTTAGGTCAATTTTAGTTATTCCATTTTTTTTCCCCCTATTTTGGCAACCAGGTTGAATTTGGCTGGTGGGATGAGAGGGAAAAAGGCACATTACAGACCCTGTGGGATTTCACAACTCTTTGCCGAAATCAGCACATATTTACTAAGGGGTGGGCATGAAGCCTCCCATCTGTTAGTTTCCTCTAAGTGCTGACAGGAATGTTCCGATTTCCAGCTTGAATATACATTTTGAAATTTCTCTCCTCCATTTACTCTGACCAGAGAGAGGACTTAGTGTTCAAAGGCAGATGAAAGACAATGCTTTAGTTTTTAAATTCAGCATTGTAAGTAATGGAACCACCATTTCAGGCTATCCAATACATTTGCCGGCTTGCAAAATATGCTTGAGACTTACCCAAAGCTACCTGCTCCTA
This sequence comes from Camelus dromedarius, assembly GCF_036321535.1. Taxonomy (NCBI): domain Eukaryota; kingdom Metazoa; phylum Chordata; class Mammalia; order Artiodactyla; family Camelidae; genus Camelus; species Camelus dromedarius. Next base: position 60,570,567 of record NC_087439.1, on the reverse strand, counting down.
GAACTGACCATGAATTTTTTGTTGTTGCCCCTTATATCCCTGTTGAAGGAGATACCCAGACCCCGTTACAAACAGACACCCTGGGGTTCTCCAGTAAAGAAAGTGGAAAAAGGAGATCTTTGGATCTGTCGCCAGCTTCCTTGTACATGGAAAATGGTCAGCTTCACTTTCTGGGAATAATAGGGAGGGCCACTGAGTGATTTCACTTTGCTCCACTTCAGGGCACATTCATCAACCTAATTTATGTCCTCTCACTCCAGCTCTGCTCCCTTCCCTTCCCCACCCACTTCCATCTTAGCCTCGCTGATGCCAGCCTCTCTGGCAGGTCCCAGGAAGTCTCCCCACAGCCTCTTAGAGGAGGCTGAGCCACCTCTTCTTCATTCTGGTAGGAGCCCATAATTCTTCTTCACAGAGTTTTGCATGGTTTCCAATTTTTTAATAATGTTTCTTGCAATTACTTGTTTAATATCTGTCGTAGGCAGAATTCTAAGCTGGCCCCAAGATCCCCACTCTTGGTATGCAATCTCCTCCCCTTGAGGGCGTGCGGGACCTGTGAGTATGCTGGTGTATCACACCTGTAATTATGCACCATTATATGGCAGAGGTGAAGGAATTTTGCAGTTGTAATTAAGGCCCCTACATGGTTGGCTTTGAGTTAATCAAAAGAAGAGTATCCTGGGTGGACTAGACTTAATCAGGTGAGCCCTTTGGAGAAGGCCTAGGTGGTCCCTGAACTCAGAGACACTCTCTTACTGGCCTTGAAAAACCAAGCTGACATGAGTTTCATGGCTGCAAGGAACTGATTTCTGCCAACAACCAGGGAGCTTGGAAAAGGACTCAAAGCCTCCAGTGAGACAGCAGTCCTTGCCAATGTCTTGATTGTGGCCTCATGAGACTCTGAGTGGAGAACTCAGCTGAGCCCCGCCTAGACTTCTCATCTACAGAACTGTGAGATAATAAATGGGTGCTGGTTTGTTTGGCCACCAAGTTTGTGGTAGCTTGTTGTGTAGCAACAGAAAACTAATACAATGTCTCAGAGTCAGTGTCTCTGATTCACACTGTGCCCAATGCCTACCCATGCCTGCCACAGAATCTGACCCTGGAATGCTTGCTAAATGTTTACCGAAAGACAGGCTGACCTCAATTAATGGTCAGGCTCAATAGATTGTGAGCTGCCAAGTGCACATCAGACTTCGAGGAGAACTTTCATAAGGATAAAACATAAACCAGCCAGCGGGAACAAGCATGGCTGATCACCTTCTAAGTCATGCCTCTTCCACTTCCAAGTAGGGAGTGAGATGAAGGGACTTCAATAAATCTCCCTCAAGCTCGTATCTGTCCTCAGGTCAGTCTGCTGAACTTTATAAACTCTTCTCCAAAACCTCCCTGCATTGACTGAACCTTCTGAAAAGTGACTTCCCCCTCCCTGCCACCCCATCACCTTCAGGAGACCACCTGCTTTGCCACATTGGGCTCAGCTCCAGGTCTGGACCATGGATCCTGGGCAAGTTACCCAAGCAAAGCCCAGCCAAGCTCCAGGACGGGCTCGTGACTCAATGAGAAGCAGTTTTCTCCCTGAATCAGCCCGAGCCCGGCCACATCTGAAGGAAGACATGGCCACGAGCTCAGCCACGGGATGGCTGTGTGTGGACGCACGGACTTTGCACCGTCTCAGACGAGGTGACGCGTCTGCTGATTCACTTGCACCTGGGGTTTCCTGGCTGGACATCTGGAAAGGGCTTTTTTTGCTAGCTCAAGTTTTATTTATCTAAAGCAATCTTCAAAAAAATCATTTTAGATTTCTTCAAAGCGTCTGGACATGGTGTGGAATGTGGTTTATTTTTGTCCACACGGCAGCAGACATTTATGTCGTAACTTGCTGAAATTTTGCGTCCGCCATCAGGGTTACAGGCTGACACCAAGTCTTACTGACTAATGATGTAGAGCTGTTGAGGAAAACAGGAGAAATGAAAAAGTCACTGCCTACCACCACTGTGCCAGGTAAAGCTCGAGCTCAGGTAGCCTGAATACACCTCTCTGAGACCACACAAGTCGGTATGTCGGAAGGGCTGATTACCAGAGATCCGAGCACACGTTCAAGTGGCAGATTTGAAATTGGATTTGTTTGAGATGATAAGAAACAAAATTTATCTGCTGTGCTTAACAGTTTACAGAAAGTTTTACATGCACGACATCATATATCCTTGTAACACACAACGAGGTAAGGAGGAATGAATTCTTTTACTGGCCTCTGGAACTTGACCCATTAATGCTTTAAAACAGTAAGATCGACCCTTGGCATTCATACTCCCTTTGGGCTCTAAAACATCTTCACTTTGCTGTTTCCTTGTTACTGGCCTCCTTCTCTTCAGTTCCTTTCCCATTCTGCTGATCTTAAATCCCTTTTCCCCAGAAATCTCTTTCCAGATGTTCAGGATATATTGTTAAATGAAAAAAAAAAAGCAAGTTCAAAAGCATGTTTAATAAAAATGATACCATTCTTATGAAAGAAAAATGAGGTAATTAGATAGAAAAAAAGACACAGGATACATACATTAATAGTGGTTGTCTTTGAGTGGTGGGATTTGAAGCAATTTTTATTCTAATTTTTGCCTTTCTAGAGTTTCCAAGCTTTCTATAATAAATATGCATTCCTTTAATAATGTGGGGGGGATTCCCCATTCTCTTCAAATATTTCTACAATCTCCCTTGAGCAGACTTAGATCTTTTGTCTCTGGGTTGTAAGTTAAAAACTGCTACATCCTTGATATCTACCCTCTCCACATCGCCTCTCTCTCAGCCCCATAAACCCTGCTTCGGTTTCATTCTTCTGCATTAATCCATAGGCTCCAAGAGCCTAAAGATTTCTAGAGAGCTCAAGTCATGGAAACAGCTGTTAGCTCTTCCATTAAATGTGTCAAATCCTTCCTATGATTAAAGTAATAATTCACACACATCTGAATGCCCACATCTGCATACAAGAACCCCAGTTTGTAAGGAAGGCATAATTCCTAATTAAGCCTCTCAGTATTTGCTTTCTTAACCCTGCTGTCCATTTACAAAGCATGCATGATCATCTTTTCTTCTCTTAGATTACAAACTCCCTGAAGGCAGGATTTGAGTATTTCCATCTTCTATAAATTTCAACAAAACCACATGGGCATCTCAGTGTGTTTACAAACTGTGAGTAAACTAAGCCTTGGCAAATGAGCAGATCAAAGTGTTGAATTTACACACCCTTAGTTTCATAAATGTAACCACTATTAACTTTTAATTAAAGTTTTAATTTTTTTCTCTTTTCAAAATTTGGGGTAATATTTCTCACTGAGGACTTCTGTAAGCCAAATTTAACATTTATAGCTCTCGTTGTTTTGGAAGTCAGACAGCCAGACGGCCGAATGTATTAGAAAGAAGATTTTTCTTTTTCTGTATCATGTTTAATTCTCTCAAAAATAACTGAAAGATGTTTCTCTCCAAGACTTTAAGAGATCGTCTATCCTGTGTATGGCAAATTCTCACTCAGAGAGGAGTCCACTGGAAAGGGAGGGGTTTAATATGAAATTGTCTGGTTACCCCAATGTTTGCCACTTCAGCTGTTTGTGATGATGACTTCTCTATGAAGCAGTGCGAAGGAAGGGTGAAGCAGTTGAGACATAGGGGGAAACGGCAGATGCCTTAAGTGTCTGTGGATTTTACAGAGAGTCAGCAATGGCCTTTAATAGAATTAACATTGAGTCATGCTTCTTGAGAAGCTCCCAGCCAGCGCTCCTGCCATGGAGAACCAGCAGGCGGTCCCTCAACGTCCTCTGAAGATGTAGTTCCTCTTGTAGTAGGATCCTGTGTGAGCTACAGCTTAAGTGGGAGGAAGGGTGGCCTTCCTGAGACATGCTGGAGTAAGCAATTACCTAAGAGGCTATTTTTTTTTTTTAATTTTTGGAGGGGAGGTAATTAAGCTTACTTATTGAAGAGGAACTGAGGGTTGAACCCAGGACCTCATGCATGCTAGGCATGTGCTCTACCACTTGAGCTATGCCCTCCCCCCTCTAAAAGTCATGCCTGAAGGAGACAAAGACCCATCTGCCCACAGATCTTCAACTTTCATCAAATGAGTCAATCTTCTGGATTAAAAAATATTGGCCCAAATTGGCCTTTTAAAATAGGAGCTTGGATACACACCAGGGCATAATTGTCCTTTGAAATCTTAGCATCAAGCACTTATCATATACATCTGTTATTCAGTCCCCCATCAAGAGGTTGAGAGAACACTCAGAACACATCATCTCTGATGGAAGTTAGAGGAGTAAAAAGATGCCAGAAATGAAGATGTCTGACTCAAGGGAAGGCGTCAAAGAGGAAGAGATCTTGTCAGTGAAGACAGCAAGAACACCTGGAAGATACGATGCCCAATCGGAAAAAAAACACAGGCAAACCTTACCTGACTCTCAGTTTTGTCTGGATCAGCCTCAGAGAGGGGCCAAGTCAGAGGAAATTATAAAAGAAGGAATGAAAGTGGAATTGGAGATATTGGAAGGGATTTTAACATTTTGGAAAAAGTAAATTCTCCTATTCCAGTCCTGTTTAATCCAGTATGGGTGTGCATGTCTATATGATTCTGTGTGTGTGTCTGTGTGTGTCTGTCTGTGTGTGTGTGTCTGTGTGTGTCTCTCTGTGTGTCTGTGTCTGTGTGTGTGTCTGTGTGTATGTCTGTGTCTGTGTGTGTGTGTCTGTGTGTATGTCTGTGTCTGTGTGTGTCTGTTTGTATGTCTGTGTCTGTGTGTGTCTGTGTGTATGTCTGTGTCTGTGTGTGTGTGTCTGTGTGTATGTCTGTGTCTGTGTGTGTCTCTGTGTGTGTCTGTGTCTGTGTGTGTCTGTGTGTGATTGTGATGATGATGATGGTGGTGGTGGTGATATCCCTCTCTTTCCTCACAGTGAATTCCATGCTATCACCATTTCCCACTGGGTAAGAGGATCCTCTGCCCACATATTTTCATTCTTAAAATTATTTTAAGTTGTTTATTCTAATTTCTATAGTAAAATTTGCCATAACCCCCTCCTGGATAGATAGGTTGTCCGGCCGCCAAGCCACAGGTCCCACAGGACCTACTTCAGTTGAACCTACTATGATATTCTGGATATTTCAGATTATATCAGAAAGTCAAGTGCACCTTACAAAGTCAGCAAGCATTTTGCTTTTATACAGAACCTTAATGATATATATATATTTTTAATTAGTTATTGCAGCAAACACATGGGAAAACCATTATGCAAACTGTGGGTATGAAAGCTCTGTTTTTCTCACTTTTACTCAAGGGGCTGCCTCTTTCAGGCACTAAGCTTTGCCATCATCAGTTAGCTGTATAAACCGTGCTGACAAAAATTCCCTTTTAGCACAGCTTTCTTTCACCAGCACCTTACTTCAGAATCTCACAAGGTGACTCATCTCAATGAGGCTGGGTCTTCTGGTCCCAAGGGAGCAGCTATGTGAGTGACTAACACTTTGCACTCGGGAGAGAACAGGAAATTAACTTTATTTATTATTGGAAGGAGACATTGAAGACTTGTGACAAAGTACTAGGAAATACTTGAGTCTCAGGAAATGTCACTCACCCGTCTGCTTGAATGTTGCTATTGAATTTGGAAGTGCCTCATTTTATAAGTGGGGGTTAAGAGGTCTGATTATAATGCACAAAAAATTAGCTGGTTAAGAGTCATGTCAATTCTGACTTAAAAAAAAAAATGGAAGGCACAAGTTACTGGATGAAAGACATGAAGCCTCACTTTCATTTTGGCTTCTAATTTTGTGATTGCTTGATCAACTAAAATACAATTAATAAGATTTTCTCTAAATTTACACTGAAGCCTGCCATCTGAAACCAAGCTGGCAATGAAACCTTCCCATTTGGCACATGAGTCTTTTATAAATTTAATGGAACCTTTTTTCTGTAAAGGAAGATTACATACTTTGAACAAAGGAACAAGATCTGTGATTCATGGAACTAAATGTGTTCTAGTCTTTCCTTCTATAGAACTCCCTTGCTTAATACCACCTCCATCACAGTATCTTCACCTATCCTAAATTAAAAAACTTAATTTTCTTTATCAAGTGTTTTTCATAACTCTAGATTTAACCAGGTTATTTAGACAAAGTGTACCATAAAATATCACACAGTTCCTTCTTTATTGATTTTGGTGAGAAGATTGCTCTTGTCAGTTTCAAAGGCTGATTGGGTTGTGTTCATCTTTTAATCAGAAGACAGCTCATTTCCTTCTTCCACCTGTTCAATATTTCCCCACGAGACACTTTACTGCTCAGTAATGATGACTGCTGTCTATTGACTATATGTGACATTTCCAGCATGTCAAACAGTCCACCCTGATTATCTTGGTTATTAGGGAAAGAGAAAGTGTGAATAAACTAAATCTACGATCGTCCCATCATCCCAGATTGAGATTTTTAACATTCTTTCCCATCAAACTGATGACAACATGTGAAGACTTTTTTTTTAACCTGTCCTATCTCCTTTTCTTTGAAGGCTTTGAAGATTGTAGACAAAGGGAGAAATGGCAAAAGCATGCAGTCGTTTAAATTAGATGAGCAAACAACCACAGGCATCCTCATATCTGCTTTTTCTCATTAGTCCAGTTCTATTAAATAATAACTAAAACTGTTGCTTGAGGTGGATGCTTATGAGAGAAATCATTGTCTTCAGTGACAGTGAGAATTCTCTCCAGTATTCTCCTTCAGCTGTAAGCAGAAAAGCAGATTTCAATCTTTCAGTTTATGGACAGATGAATGAGGGATGCCCTCCCTAGTGTCTCTGCAGGGTGATTTATGTCCTATTCACTAGGTCAGGGGTCCAGGCTGGCCCCTTCTGCCTATTTGTAATTTAGAATGAAAGCACAACCTGTTTAGCAAAGTGAAGCTGATGTTTTTAGTTCTGTCTTCTGATTCCATATATGCTGAATTAAGACTTTCACTGCTGTGTCCACCTATGCACAAAACACTAAGACAAGAGGAGGCATCAGCAAAATTTTAAGTAAGTAAGTTCTTTCCCTCTTCCTTCTCCTCCCAAGCATCATCCTTTCTCTCTTTTATCTTTCCAATATAACAACCCACCAAGTGATCCAATTATACACTGAACCTCAAGTGTTCTTCAAACCTGACCTTTCCTTCATCCTCTTCTCCTGGAATTCTGTTAACTAGGGAAGACAATCTGACAAACTATTCTCTCCTAGGATAAGCCTGGTTTAATAAGTTACCCCAGAGATAATATATTTGCATTCCAACAAAAATTCTCATCCCCTTAAGTCAACATGCTCCCCATTGTATTTTTTAAGATACAGAAAGGCTTCCTGAAGTGTAAATATTCTCGAGACTGATAATGATGCTGTCTGGGGGTAGGCAAGCCCTGACACAGCTGATGACAAAGCTGAAACTGCTATTTCCTTTTCTTAACTAAGGGGCAAAGGGTCACTCAGTGAACTGTCCATGTTATTGGATAGAATTTGAGACATTTGCCATTTTCACCCTCAGAGTTTTCTTCTTCACCTTAACCTTCTTTCTGTCTACTGAAGTCCCTTCTCCCATCTCTTAGTTCTGAATCCTTTCCTAGTTCAATTGCTTAAGTGTCCAGAAGAAAACAAAAATGTTAGGAGCCAACATCTCTTTGATTTTTGCATCTTGGGGAAGCAGAGAAAGACCAGTTGTTCCAATAGATTTAGAAGACATGGTGATTTCCACGAAAAGACTGTGAATTTCAACTGAAGCAGGTGGGGGGGGGGGACCAAACAAGGTGACTGAGGAAAGTGATAAGGAAGGATGTGTGCAGTTGTGAAGGTGGTGTGCCTCAGCCTGCATGCGCATTGTCTGTTTGCCGGAGATTCGAGGTCTGCTGGCACCACAGGGAGCTGCCCCTCCAATAAAGCCCAGCGGCCCAGGGAGACTTGCTGCAGTGCTCGTAGGTGATCGCACTGCAAGCTCCCTGAAAAGAATCAGAAGGGCATTGAGTCCTGTAGCAGAGGTCCACAGGCACCCACAAGTGACGTTATTGTAGAAATTAAAGGGGAAACTGAGAAATCCTACATTGCACAGGACATCCCTGCCAATTTCAGTGACTAGTTACAGAAAAACACACTTAAAGAGAGCGTTTCCGACATACTGTGTGCCTCTCTGGCAGCACTCCAGTCGGAGGTGTAATGCAGGTACCAGGCAGGTTATTTTTACATTATGCTTTAAAAATCACATCTGGTAACTTAATCTCTGGAAACATGTAAACCCCTCTCTGCTAAGTGACCTTCCAAGTGGCAGCTTTAAAAGAATATGAAAAACAATGCAAATCAAGTATCTCTTCTCTCGTTTTCATACCCCTCAAAGTGTTTTTCCTCTGGTGGTGTTGTCTTACACAATTGCTCCAAAGCACCAGGTGCCCAAAGGTGTAAACACAGGACTTCTGATGGAGGAGATGTGTGGTACAAGTCAAGAGAACTGTCTCTACCATTGCACACTCAGGGGATGAAAAGGCTTCCAACGCTTCTTTGGATTGGGGTAGGCAACGTGGGAAATTGATCAGATATCTGATGAATGTCCAGGACACACTCACACTGAGGCAGCCCTCCAAATCCCCCGCCTCTTGGACTCTCTTTGCTTGGCACTCACAGCCATCCTCATAGGAAACCCAGCTGGTTTTACACATGATAACAGTCCCAGGGAAGCTCAGCTTTGGAAAAGAATGCTAGAGAAGAATCAATGACTTCCCACTGAGGACACCATGCTTTCCCAAAGGGCTTCTTTTATTTAATGATAATGAAATCTAGTCTCCATACAATTTCCTCCTCGCAGACAAGTTATGTTGAAAGCTGTTTTGGCAAGCTATACAAAAAGAAGACGTTGAGGTGCAAAAAAAAAGCTGCTGAATATGATGTCTTTTCCTGTGGATTTTTTCTCTAAGCAGTGACAGGTTGCACCAAGAGTTGCTCACATAAGCAGGCAACACTTCAGATTAATGCTTGAACAAGGGCAGCACAATCTGACAGAGAATTTGTCAGAAAATGTAAGAGGGCCTGAAATGAATTATTTTTTACTCCAGAACCCTGTGTAAGTCAGCCACAACAGAATAATAGAGTTTGACTGTGAAGACAGAAGGAGTGAAAAATTAGGAAACAATTTTTTTTCCCCCACCAGCTGGTTAACATAAAGCACAATGATCTAGTTCCTTTTTCTAGGGTAGAAATGTACACCAGGTAAGTTCAAGGGCACACATAGACACAGTATTGAGAACTCCTAGTCCTGACTGAGACTTCCTCAGTTCACCTTCCTTCCTTTGGCGGCCCAGGAGTGGGAGGTGAGGGCAGAATGCATTGATTCAGGAGAGAAAATAGTTGTCCAAACTCTGCCCTGATTCCGGGATGCTGTGCACAGCTGCAGGGCTTGAGACGTCACCTGGCTAAGCAGATAGGGGTGGGAATGCGGCAAGACCTTACGTACCATGGCTCTGTGGGAATGAACCTCAGCCTCGCTCTAGTCTCTCAGCCAGTAGTAGATCTGGAATAAGGAATGAGACTCCAAGAAAGAAGGAATAGGCTGTTTGACATAAAAAGGGAGGCTATGAATTTAGGTTTCCCACCTGACAGTCAGAATCTGATGGCCCCAGGGTGGCTGCCTGGGATGGAACCTCACTGCCAAGCCCTGCTTGTTGTCACCAAAACACAGACATTCTACTGCCCTGCTGTCAGCCTTGAGCTTCTACCCTAAGTCTCCTTCCTTGATTCTGACCGCCCCCTGTACCAAGGAATTTTGGAGACCAGAAGCCTCTCTGTCTCCTTGGCAGGGCCAGCTTTTCCTCCAGGCCTGGATGTTGCTCTCCTGTATCAGTCAGTGCACTGGCTGGGGCCTGGAATCCATGGAGAGCATCTCCGAGAACAACTGCCTCGTGCGCCTGCACCTTCGTGAGGCTTATGGGATACCCTGCTACTTACACATTCTGGACTTAGGAAAAGGATCCTCTGATCCAACCCACCTTGATCATTGAACTCCTAAAGGAACTGGTCATGTCCCCCAGCTCTCTCCCCCAGATCCTTATGCAAAGGGGGTCTTTCCCATCTCCTTCCACAAGGGTGTCTTCTCATCCCTGGCACCGAGGTGATAACCTTGCTACTGTGTAAACGGCTTTAGCAAGTCTCTGCATCAAGATTTCCAAAATCCCTCTCTTCTAGTCTTTTTACTTCTAGGCCTTTTAGACTTGCATATCACAGCAGACCATGATGAGAAAACCAAATGGAAATGTTTTCCAAAGCAAAATGAATGAAACTATTAAAATAAGATAAATGAGGCTACATTCAACTGCAAAATTTGGCTTTAGAGACTCTGTTGTCTCCACCTTAGCACTGCCTATCAACACCGAACTTCAAATCTGAGCCTTGATTATTATGCAAATGTAGCTACACCCAAGCACCCTAGGTCAAAGTCTATTCTGCCTGTTGGCAATGCAACGGACAACAAATCACTCTTAACTCCTTCTGAGATTTCTACTGGGATTGGGATTGATTAACAACTGCATTTTCAATTCTACTGCAAACCAATTTTTGAAAACAGTAAAACTTTTGTCTCTAGAAAATAAGCACTTTTTAAAGTGCTGAATGCATAAGGGGAGTTTTTGAAGACTCGCCTCCCCCAGGGCTCCCCCAGGACTCTGAACAAGTAATCAGTCTTTGCAGCTATGCCTTGCTTGATCATTGTTTCTGAGAGTTTGGTGACAAGGGAAGTATTATCAGATGAACAGAGCAATGCTCTGTTACTTAGTCTTTTGAGTTATTAGTGCTGCTGCTGAACTGCTCATGGTGGGAGTCATCTAGGTTTGCCTATCAATTACTAAAATCCCAGAATGGTGTGATGGGTCCCCATCTCAACTATAGGTTCAACTGCTACTATTAATATGACACTTTGGTTGCCTATTCACCAACAAGATAGAAACAAAAAGTCTATTCACCAAAAATATGCAGAAAAAAATTATCCCTATTTTGTTACTCTATGAAAATAAAGTGGCTTTAATAATTCACATATTCACATAACTGCCCGAAATAATCAATGCATAAACATGTTCCTTTGCACTTATGTCTGCACCATCTGGCACCATCAAAAGATCTGAGTCACTGTTAGGCCCCAAACCACTGCCGTTTCAGCCCCTGCTCTGCCCATTCCTGGTTGTTTGAGAGTTGCTTAACTCTCTTCTCAGCCAGTTAACACCAGTTCTGCCACCCTCTTTCACTTTGCAAATTTTACCTCCTCCTAATTATCCTCCAACCACTCAAATGAGCTTAAAGAATTAGTCATTTAGACCAGTGCTTCTCAAACTTCTGCAGACAAAAGAATGGCAGGGAGATGTTGTTCATGCAGATTCTTGGGCCCCACCCTTAGAGTTTCTGATTCAATAGGTCTGGGTAGGGACCTGAGAATTTGCATTTCCAACAAGCTCCCAGGTGATGCTGATCTTTTCCAGTTACTCTGAGTAGTACTGATGTGAAAAAGGAGTCACTTACTACGTATGAATCTATTCAGGACTTGAAGTAATGTGGAGGTTGAGAGGAGCTGAGAGAAGAGGGGAATAATTACAAGTGAGTCATCAATATTTGGAGCCAATAGCTCACCAACAGTAAGAAAGAAGAAGTAAATAATCCTCCCACAAGGGTTCATGGTGATAACAGGATAAACAGCTGATGTTCTGCTGTGGTTCTCCCAATGTGGAAATACTGCTTAGCATAAAGATCTGAATATATAATTTGGAAACTACATAGAAGTCCTAACCATTGTTCTGTTTTGTTTTTGTTTTTGTTTTTCACTTGATTGGTGTGATCCTAGAATGTCCAAATATGTCACAATGAAATAATTTTTTCCAGACACCAGCTGCTTCAAAAAGAAGTGGACTACAAAACCAAAAAGAGATTCAAAATGCAGTAGAATCCCTGATTCAGAAATAGAAGCTTTAAAAATGTTTAAAGTAAATTTAAGAAATGTCAAACCTTTAAACAAAGACTAAGCAACTATTATCACCATCCCCCATAAGGTAAAAGTGAATGTGAATGAAATACATGGAAAAACAGAAGCTCACAGCAGAAAAATAGAAAATTTAAAAAGAAGCAAATGAAAATTTAAGAACTGAAAAGCATATCTGACTAAACAATTGACTGGGTATGTTCAAAAGCATAATGGAAATGATGGAAGAGCAGTGTACTTACAGATAAACCCACATAAATTACCCAATTTCTCCAAATTACTCAAGAACAAAAAATAAACATATTCTCAAGAATCACTGGGAAAATACCTAACGTTTGTGTTCCTGGAGTCCCAATTAGAAAAGAGAAAATTATTGGTGCAGAAAAAACTATCAAATCAAAAATGACTAAAAACTTCCTAAATGTAGTGAAACACATATGTTTACAGATTCAATAAGCCAAGCAAATCCCAAACAACATAAATTCATAGGAAATCATACACAGACACATCAAATTCAAGCTTTTAAAAACCAAAGATAAAGAAAAACTCTGAAAGCAGCCAGAGGAGGGGAAAATGACACATTACTTAAGGGGAAAACTATTTAAAGGATGGCTTATTTCTCATCTAGACACCTTGGAGGCCAGAAGAAAGTACAACATTTTATAGTGTTGAAAGAAAAGAACTGTCATTACTGAAAATATCCTCAGGAATGAAGGCAAAGGAAGGCCTTCTTAGATGAAAGTAAACTAAGAATTAATCACCAGCAGACATGTTTTTTAAAAAATGCTGAATGAAGTTTTTCAAGTTGGAGAGATGTGATAACAGAGGGAAGTTTGGAACTTCAGGAATGAAATAAAGCATCTTAAATGGTAAATAGACTATTTTTCTGCTCTTAAGTATTCAAACATGTATTTACTGTTGAAAGCAAAAATTATTACATTGGGGATTTTCCAATGTATGTGGCTATAACATATAAAAACTACAACATAAAGGAGGTTAAAGGAAACTTTATATTTGCAAGGCTTCTATGTTTTACTTAAAATGGTAAAATATTAATTCTAAATAGAATTTAGAGACTTACAGATATATATATATATAATATCTATTATATATATATAATAATTCCTTGAATAACAGCTAAAAATAAAAAGTGATGTAGTCAAAAGACCAATTGACACATTGAAATGGAATAGTAAAAAATATTCATGTAAGCTAAAAGAAGTCAGGAAGAAGAAAACAGAAGAGGAGAAAACAGAGGGGACAAATAGAAAATGATCATAGGGTAGACTTAAATTCAACTGTATCAGTAAATACATTAAATGTAAATGATTCAAACACCAATTAAAAGACATAGATTGTCAGACTGGATTAAAAAACACATTATGCTGTCTATTAGAAACCCATTTTAAATATAATGATCCTAATAATGTAGAAGTAAAAGGAAGAGGTAGAATGTACAATGTGAATGCTTATCAAAAGAAAGCTGTAAGGGCTATATTAATATTGAGGTAGACTATGGAATAAGGAGTATTTCTAGGAGTAAAAAGGAACATGAAATAATAAAAATGATCAACTCATCAAGAAAACATAACAGTTCTGATGTGTATGCACTTAACAACAGAGCTTCACAATACGTAAAGCAAATACTGTAGAAGTGCAAGGAGAAATAGACATAGCCACAATTATACTTGGAGACTTAAACACTTTTTTCTCAGTAATCAATAGAACAAGTATACATAAAATCAGCAGTGTACAGAAGACCCAACACCATCTGCCAACTTGACCTAAATCACAATTAACAAGCATTCTACCCAACAACAGCAAAATACACATTTTTTCACACATGGACCATTTGTTAAGATAGATCATATCTTGGGCCTTAAAACAAATGTTAACAAATTTAAAAGAATTTAAATCATTTAAAGTATGCTTTCTGAACATAAACAAAATAAACTAGAAATAAAACAGAAAGGTATCTGTTAAACTTCTGACTATTTGGAAATTTTGGAAATTAATTTATGGGTCAAAGTAACCCATGGGTCAAAATGAAAGTCTCAAGGGAAATTAGAAAATATTTTTAACTGAGTGAAAGGAAAAATGTAAAACTAAAATGCTCAGAAGAAAATACAAGAGACTTTGAGCTGATAAGTTCTCAAATAAAACCACAGAATCACATCACCGGAAAAAAAACTGATGAATTATCTTTACTTTTATTATAATAATCCACGTTGATTGTAGATGTAAGTTAGAGTTTCTCAACCTCAGCAGTACTGACATTTTGAACATTTTGGGCTTGAGAATTCTTTGCTGTGAGGAGTTGCCCTTTGTATTGTAGGCACTTAATATGTACCCCCTAGCTGCCAGTAATGTTTAGCCCCCATACCCGTCCATTTGTGACAACAAAAACGTCTCTAGATGTTGCCAACTGTCCTTTGTCCAAAAATATCCCCCACTTCCTGAACTGAAAAGTACTGCTGTAATTCAGTTATTTTAACTGGTATTTTTCTTTCTTTTTTCTTTCTACATGCCACATTTTGTAGTCAGCCTTAATTTTTACGATCTGATGGGCATGAAGTAGCATTTCATTTGCATTTCCCTGATTTGCATTAAGTTGAGGATATTTTTGTATGTTTATTGTCTATTTGGTTTTCTTCTCCTGTGAATTAGTTGCTCATGCCCCTTTTCTTTTTTTTTTTTTTTCTTATTGAATTTAAGTTTCTTTACATATTTGGGATATTAATTTTTTGTTAATTATATATAGTGAAAACATACTTTCAAAGTCTGTGGCTTATTTTCATCCTTGTTTATTAGTCTTTCAAGGTACAGAAATTTTAAAAAACATTTCATGTAATCCATTTATCAGTTTCTTCTTTTACTGTTGAGCTTTCCATGTCTTGTTTAAAAATCCATCACTTTTCCTAAGGTTATAAAGAGAGTCTTTTTTTTTTTTTACTATTATTGAAATATAATCAGTTATAATGTGTCAGTTTCTGGTATACCACATAATGTCCCAGTCATGTACATATACGCATATATTTGTTTTTATATACTTCTTCATTAAAGGTTGTTACAAGATACTGAATATAGTTCCCTGTGCTATACAGAAGAAACTTGTTTTTTATCTGTTTGTATTTATAGTGGTTATCATTTGCAAATCTCAAATTTATCCCTTCCCACTCTCTTCCCCCTGATAACCATAAGATTGTTTACTGTGTCTGAGAGTCCATTTCTGTTTTGTAGATGAGTTCATTAGTGTCCAAGATACTCTCTTAATGTTTTCTTTTGGAAGTTTTAGTTTTGTTTTTAGCATTTATTCTATCTGCAGTGGATTTCTATGGATAGTAAAGATTCAATTTTATTTTGTTCCATATAAATAACCAGTTGCCCTAGTATTATAGATTGAATACTACATCTTTAATCACTAACTAGCCACCTCTGTCATATTTTTCTATTCTGCTCTATTAGTATATTTGTTTCTCCTTGAACAGTAACCACACCATGTTAATACTGAAACTTTATAACAAATGTTTGTTTATATTAGGGCAAAGTCCCTTTAACATGCTCTTCAAAAGTGGCATGACTTTCATTGTACCTTTGCTATTTTATCTATATTTTAAAATTGAGTTATCACATACTCTTTACAGAATTTTAACTGAGAGCATGTTGAATTTATAATTTGGGAAAAAACAAGATCTTCATAATATGGTGTGTTCCATGTAGATACCACTACATATCCACTGTAGTGGATAGAATTTAAAAGACTGACGATGCCATGTGTTGGCTAGAATGTGGAGCAACGGTTCAGAGTTTATTTTCAAAGTTAAATGTTCACTTACCACATGACTCAGAAATTCCATTCTTGGGTATTTTTCAAGTGAAGTGAAAATATATGTCTACATCAAGATCCGTACATGAATATTTATAGCAGCTTTGTTCAGAATAGCCAAAAACTGGAAACAATCCAGAAGTCCATTGATTAGTAAATGGATAAAGAAAAATCTATAGTACATGGAATACTACTCAGCAGTTAGTAGGTATAAACTACTTATATATGCAACAATATGATGAATCAAAGTCAGATACAAAAGACTACATACTGTATACCTTTATATGAAGTTCTAGAAAAGTTCTAGAAAAGGCACATCTAAAATGGTGATAGCAGATCACCCGTTGCCAGGGGTTCAGGGATCAGGAATGGGGATTGATTACAGTGTTCTAAATCATACTTTTGGTAGTGGTTGCACTACTAAATATGCGTGTCAAAATTCATCACGTGCAGTTAAAATTGGTGAATTTCATCGCAAATAAATTATACCTCAACTGGCAAAATAATAATAATAATAATAATAATAATAATAATAATAATAATAATAATAATAATAATAATAATGTGTGTTCCTTCAAATATTTTTTCTCTCCATTTATTGAGGTCTTCGTAATTGTCTTTAAATAAAGTTTTATAAGTTTATTTATAAATTTCTAGCCTAAATTGTGTTAGATTGTCCATAAGTTTTTTTGGTTTTTGCAGTTATGTAAATGTCAATTTTTAAAAATTAAAATTTCCCTAATTGTCACTAATAGAGAAGGTAGTGGGTTTCTTTTTTTTTTTGTATCTTGATATTACATTTTGCAACCTTGCTGTATTCTGTAATTAATTGTAATTTGTCAGTAGATCCTCATGTGTTTTCTCTGTATGTTATTATATTCCTTTCTCTCCATTACTTATAACTTGTTCTTGCCTCACTCTGATGACTATGATCTCTAAACAATGTTAAACGGGAACATCAATGTCAGGCATTCTTGTCTTATTACTGAATTTAAGAAAATAGTTCATATATTTTATAATTAAATATTATGTTTGTATAAGCATTTGGGAAAAACTCTTTATCAGGTAAGGAATGTAGTCACACTTCAAGTTAATTAATTTACCCAAGGTATAAAATAAAATGTTCATTTACTTTGTAATAGTTCTCTCTCCACTGCCTTGTAAATAGGTTTATTTATCAGCCCAGAATGCTAACCTTTTTTGGAGGAAGAGATCAGTGCATAGGACTCAACAGAATTAGGAGATGGGGTAACTCAGTGCTGTCTACTGATATCACTTAAAAAAAAAAATAATGAGCTGAATTAATCCATTGAAACCACTGTATTCTGTCATTTATAGCACAGGTTGAAAACAGTTAAAGAAATACTGGTATAACACCTTACTTAAAAAAAAAAAACCCTTTACTTCAATAACTATGGTTAAAATGAAAATAAACAGTGAAGAATTAGCCCTTAATTCTATATCTATGGTTCCCAAACTTAGTTATGCATCCAAATCATCTTGGGGTTTAAGAAAACAAAAAAACCCATGCCCAGGTACCGCTCCAGTCTAATTATCCTCTCTTAGGGTGGGCTGTGTTCTCTGATGCCCTTTCTTTCTCTCTTCCTTTCTCTCAGCCTTTTTGCCCACCCACCCTCCCCCCATACACACACAAACACACACACACAAAGGTTGCATAGTATCTCCTGTTTATACAATGTCTTGAGAAAATCACTTCTTTCTTTTTCCACTGCTAAAATTGCCATAAAACCCAATTGTAAAAAGACTGTTTTACAAATAATTAAACAGAGGACATTTTAAACAGGTACATTTTTTGCCCAGTAAGACCAAGACCTCAAGAAAAACAGGTGCCTTCATTTATTTACATCAGAGAGTCCCAAGCAGTAGCATTTGCTTTCTGGTGAAGGGAGCTGTCAGCACTACCACGTACCCAGTAGCACGGTGGCCTTCATAGCCTTATGATCAGAACCCTTGTCATTCCCATCTCCTTCCTCTCCTGTCCTATCTTGCTTTAACTCCATCCAGTGACTCATGTTTTAAGGGAAATTAGAAAAAGCTTCTATTTCCAGAAAGGGCTAAAGCTGTAAGTTTATTCAAAAGATAGCACGTCAAAATGTTGCCAAAAAAAAGTTAATAAATCAAAATAACAGATGGGTAGGCCAAAATGGAAAAAAAAAAAAAAAAAAAAACCAAAAAACAAAAAACAGAACTCTTGGGTGTCATGCAAAACTTATGGAATGTCTGAGGTTTTCTTATCCTCTCCTTTTAAAATTTTGGTTTCCTGTAAGATATCTCTCTGGTGTGTCAGTAGTCTCATAATTTCCTTTGGCAAGCTTCAGATTTCTTTTTAAAATATATCTGATGACTTACAGTGGTGACTTCCCTTCACAGAAAAAAAGTCAATATTCAAATTTAAACATTCAAAAAGTGTTCAGAAATTGTAAGCATTTGAGACATCATAAAAAAGAAACTTGAAGAACTGTGAGCCACAAATAATACCAACAAAGAGTAGAGATGAGGAACTAGACTTACAAGTGAGATTAAACAACATGAAGACAAGACTAAAATTCCTCTGAGTTCTCGGGAATCGATCAACTAAAGAATATGTGGTTTTTCTGAAGACACAAAAGGAAAAAAGATTTTCACTTTGGTATACAACTTGCCTTCGTTCTGGCACTAACATCTGCTTTCTCTGAGTCTGAGATAAATCCTACGAAAAAGTGGCTTCTGATTAGGCAAGAGTAGGTTGTTTACCTTTACAGGTCAAAGTTAGGGAAATTGTTGCTTCATTAAATATATCCCACAGCTCTGTAGAAAGAGATTTTTAAAAGAGGAAAACAAAAGATGTAAGGAAGTAATGAACCTTAAAGTTCATCTAGCTTGATGTTTCCCGAAGTTGGTTTGAAAAAAACAAAACATTATTAAGCAAACTTTTTTAAGCAGGTATGGCAAAAAAGTGAAAGGATTTGAATGACCCTGGTTTTAACTCCAACCTCTCCAACCTTAGCAAAGTCCAGAGAGGTCAGGAGACTTCCCCAGGATCACACAGAGGACTCCAATCTTCATCAACTCAATCCGTTTCTCTTTCTGTTGTATTATGTGCTTAACATTTGTTCTTTAAGATATCATTAGAGTAGATATTATTTCTATCCTCAGTTATCACAGTATGGGCAATTGGATTCTTTATCACCAATAGAAATAAACTAAGAACAATAATATTGACATTCCTGAATTCACTTTTATAAAGTATATCAGAAACACTAAATATCTGGGATTATATTATCTGGAAATATGAAAAGAAGATAGTTACACAAAATCATGAATGAAAATTAAGGCCCTTGGCATTTTGTAGGCCTTTGTAATCAGAAGAATTTTGGAAATCGATGTTTCTAAAAGAAATGACTAGTGATCTCTTTTAAAATACATTTTTAACATATTATTAAGTATCTTTTAAAATTGGTCAAGTAATTCTAAAGTAAACAGTCAAGTGCTTAAACAATGTGAAGATCATATCTGAAGTCTAAATACATGTTCAGTCATTCCATCAGGAGCAAATCATGAAGAAAACATATAAAGAAAATACTAGATTGGTTAAATGTATTCTGTATTCATGGTTTACTCCCTGAAACATAGTTCATTGTTTTCTTACCAATCCTTCGAGTCTACATATTTCTTTTTAATTTTTTCTTTTTATGTTTCCCAAGTTCACAATTCACACAAAGTACCCACTGAAGCAGACAGAAAAATGATACAAATATTTCAGAGCTCTTTGGGGATTCACATCAGTTTTAACCATAAAAACCTTGATTATTCAAAGCACACAGCAAGGTCTGAAACTTGGCATCAAGAATTGGGGGCAGGTGAGTCTGAAAAGTGATAAGGGAGATTTGAAGCCTCGTAGGGTTAATGAAGTGACTCTTTAATCCTGAAACCCAGGCCAGAAAAAAGCCAGACAGCTCTAGACATGGATACAGTGGTGGGGAGAGGGGGAACACTTGGAAAAGATGTACAAGGTTGTGGTTTCCTGATAAATTACGATGACACAGACAGTACCACAGGGTTTGCTTCATGATATTATTGTGAAATTTGGACTCAAATAGAGTGAGGCAAACCCACAAGTTAAAGTGTTTTTAAAGTGGTTTAATAATCTCTTTGAAAAGAACAGAACACCAATTCAGCAGTATGACTGGAAATTTGATCAACAAACACCTGAGGGACATAACCAATTTTTTGTGAACAAATACAGGAAATATCACTGCGGGGGTGGGCTTGGAATGCACTTACCTCTAGAAAGATGCTTTTCTTCCTTAATTATGAAACCTGGTGGTAGTGTTACACGATAACAATGTTTTGCGCGTTTCTGTAGGAAAGTTGCCCTTGGTAAAGGATTTATAAAGGTTAGAGGAGATAACACAAAGCCACTTGATCTCTTTTTAAAAATCAAAGGTATTAAACTTTTCAGATAGCCCCACAATTTTGTTTCCTTATTTAAGAATGAGCTGCCAAAACCACCAAACCCCACCTGGGCATACTGCCAATTGAACTAGATTTTTCTTCTCAATTTTCATTTTCTGGATTCCTTGATGACCTGATTTCATATTATTTCATGCTGCAGAGATAAGGATGATTGGTTACAAATAAGGGCTCTCTGCAGAGTGGGGATGGGAGATGAAAGAGGAAGAGGAAGAGACAGAGGGAGGCCATAATCCATCTTGTAGTTGGTGAGTTTTCCAACCTTTCCATATGCTGTCTGTAAATTTCATCCAGATATAAGCTCATCCTACATTTGTCATTTGGACAAGACCACGGACACTCTCATGGAGGGGTGGAGGGCCCAGATCACAGCTTGGGGACAATCTGTGTACCACAGTGTCACATGACTTCAAATGACTCCTTTAGGAGTCACCTCCTGTGCTGGGGTACCAGCTCTTTCTCTGAATTCCTAGTCCATGTCTTTAGCAAAAAGGACTGTTTCTAGAATTTTTCCAACAATTACTCATGCATTCATTCATCCATATGTTCAAAAGATGGATTTTTTTTTCTTAGCACCTGCAATGTGTAAGGCCCTATTCTGGCACTAGGAATGCAGTTTGAACAAAACAAAGTCACTGATTTCATGATGTTTATATTTCAAGGGGGAACTGTTCATTTTTAGAACAGAAGAATATTTCATAAAATTGTAAGTTAGTAAGTGAAAGTGTTCTGGCCAAGGCTGGACCACAGCTTACCTACCATGAGCTTCTTGCATTGTTCGGAATTAATGCTTATTAAGCACTTAACATATGCCAGGCATTGTGGAAAGGACTATCCATTTGTTTCCTCATTGGGTGAGAAGTTGGCTGGATGTTTCTAAAGTACCCATTAAAATCTAGATTATTTGGTTGGTCACTGTACGGTAGACTTCCTGCTAATTTTTACCTAGAATTTAAGATGTGGCAAAGAGAGATAGCTGTATTCCAGAGGACTTTTAAAATGACTTGAATTTGGGGGATGAGGTAGGGAGCTTTCTAGTAAGTCATGTAACATTGTGGAAAGATTCACCCTGAGGTGAATCCCAGTTCCTCCACTCATTTTTCTGAGCTTCCTCAGTAAGCTGGGGTTAATTCATTCCTCGTGGTATGATTGTGAAGTTTAACTTTACTTAATGAATAGTTATGGCACACTTATTGTGTTCTAAGTACTATCCTGGTTACTGAGGATGCAATAATTAACATAAAAGCATGGCCCCATGAGATACCTTAGCTCCTTGTGTCTTTGTCTTCTTTTTTGAGAAGAAGTCACTTGGTCACTTGTGGATAGAAGACAGGGTCCAGTTTTATGTGACACCCACCGGACTTCTCCTGGGAACCCTTGACAGTGTCAGACCTCATTAGGTGGAGCCAGATCAGGTGGCGAGCAGAGAAGGGTGTTTGGAATCCAACCAAACCAGTTCCCAGGAGGGTCAGTTCCAGGGAAAGGCTTCTCTGATCCTGGCTGAATGGCCAAAATACACCTTATGTTCAAAGGATTCCCTGATAAGATCTACTTTGCAAATCCATCTGCAAATCTTAAACAATGTGCCTTTGTTTAAAAGCCCTAAATATTTTCAAATCAGTAGACTCTCCTTTACCTCCCCCATCAGTCGCTTTCTCAGCACAATGATGGATAGTCTTCTAATCACTATATATAGTTCAACATCTTATCTGTATTTAAGAAAATCTTAAGTACAGTTCATTCCTGAGGTGAGTTAAACTTCTTTTTTTCAAATGAGCTAGGGCATATATAAATCTTGAAAAAATGTTAATGAATAAAACACAAATATAATTCAATTATCTTTTTATATGATTAAAGAAGCTTACCCACTTGGTAAGTCCATGAAATACACAGAAGGGAGGACAATAAGAATGTTGCCAAAAGATCAGCCCAGTCCCTGATGAGCACAATAATCCAGAAACAAGGTCTCGGAGTTGAGAAGAAAAGAGGCAGCTTTATTGCTTTGCCGGACAAAGGGGACTCACAGCAGGCTAGTGCCTTCAAAACTGTGAACCGCCTCGGGGATGGGGTGGGGTGGTTACATATTCATAGCTCAAACAATACAGCAGAATCATTTCCTCATCAGAAGACTTGGAATGGCGTCATGATGCCTCCAGGCAACCAATTCTATAGAGGTTAGTGGTTGTAGCCCTTTCCATCTCTTTATCATATAAGCACCCAAGGTGTGGTCTTCTTGGTAATTCAGGCTATTTCGTAAGGTTAAAATCCTATGACCTTCTCCTTGGAAACCAAGAAACCAAGCATGATTATTACTTTCAATTACTAGAATAAAGGAGAAACAGTAAGATCAATAGCTTTAGTTTTAACAATGGGCCTCCAATGGGCCTGGAGCTGTGGGTAGCAACCTGTCTGGTCAGGTTTATTGACCGTTCTAAGGGCAAGTATAAGAATAAGCAATCTGTTAGCCTAAGTGCAGCCATTTTATTAACCCTCCTTCAAGAACGATGCAGTTTATATAGCTCAGTGACTCCTTAAATTAATGAACACCAGATATGTTCAGATATGTTGGTGTCTTTTTGTCTTCTTTTTTTTTTTCTCTTTCTGGTCTTCCAAGTTCTTTATTTACTACTCCCCAACCTCCATGTTAGCAAAGTTTATACTTTCAAATAATGATTTATTGAATTCTCTGCTATTGTTTAATATGGTGAGAAACATGAACATGTTAAAAAACTAAGTTAAAAAAGAAGAGAGGAGAGAGGAAGGGAGACAGAGAGAGAGCAGATCTGGGCAGAGATCTCTGGTAATCCTTCCTGAAGTTAATCTATCGATAAGCAGCTTTCTGTAAGGCTTTTATGTTCGCCCTCCCTCCTAGTGTCAAGAGTAGGTCTTCACTCCTATTTGTAAGAGCACTTGGAGATGCTGCGGACAGGGTAGGGAACTGGA
The DNA here is from genome assembly GCF_036321535.1 of Camelus dromedarius. Taxonomy (NCBI): domain Eukaryota; kingdom Metazoa; phylum Chordata; class Mammalia; order Artiodactyla; family Camelidae; genus Camelus; species Camelus dromedarius. The sequence continues at coordinate 60,547,336 of NC_087439.1, read as the reverse complement.
ACCACCGTAGATGATCTGACTTTGCTGTGAAACGATTAATTTGAATACAGTGAAGTTAAACAGCTGCAGATGGTTTCCTGCCTTTTGGCTTTGATCCGTTCTTTCATCCATGCTGGAGATGGGTGTGATTTAGAAATTGGATGGATTTTGAACTGTATTTTTCATCTTTTAGTTTAAGGATTGAATATGACAGTTCAGGGTGGGAGAGCACATGAGTGATTTTGAGGTGGGAGTTGGGTTTTGCTTTCTTTGCTTTATTTTATTTTATTTTCACTTTAAAGTGACTGAGAGAAAGTGAATCAGCTGTATTTTTTATTTGTTCAAATTTCAAAATGCTGCTTCAGGAAAAGCATCTTTGTTTTACATTACTTTCTAGGTCTTTTTCAGCAGAAATGAATCAAAGGGAATCAGAGAATTGTGAGTTACCTTCTTTAAGGGAAACAGACAAGAATCTGGTGTCAAATGTTTTTGTCCAGAGTTCTTTATTGATGATAAGTGGAACTGCTTTCTAGAATTCCTAGAAAGTGATTATGACCATATTTGTTTTTGTGGTCATCACATTCCATCCCATTTCCCCTCCACTCATCCACCCTTCCAACCTCTCCATCTCATGGACGAATGTCATTTCTTTTTTTTTTTTTTTTTTTTCCAAGGATAGCCACATATGAAAACAATGGATTCAGCTCAGAAACATCAGAACAGTCAAAGCAGTCTTTCTCAAAGCAAGGTCCGATGTTATTCTGTTGCTCTGCTGAATGAAGAGTGTTCTTATGTCAAGATCTTGAGGGGTCATATTCTTAGATGCTGAGCCAAAAATCATGGACTTGCCTTTCCTTATATGGGAACTTGCCCTACAAGCTAAGCTGCCCAAACAAACTCTGAGCTATAATTCTGTCGGCCTCTCAGAGAGAGATGGTGGAAACAAGGAACTGCCCTTCCAACTTTGGATTTTTTATTTCCCTCCATGGGTCTTATATTTAATAAGAGCAGTATGAAAACACATTGTGGGTTTAGTGTAATGTAATTATCAAAACTATTGTATGTAACAATAGAAAAGAATTCATAACCATTTCCGTTTTGCATGTTGAACATTTCAGGGTTTGGGAAAAAATATTGGCATTAATTTATTTTCCTGTAGTTGAAAATATTCTTCTGTGAACAAGTATAACTATTATATATCACTAAATTAATAGTAATCAGAAAAATCATGTGTTCAAGATAAACATCAGACTGTATAACTTTGAATATTTCCACAAATGCAGTGGTTAAAAAGGTAATTTTGTCCTCCTAAGGCAATGAAGTTCAGAATTAGAGGTGGCAATTTGGACAAACTTGACTCTTCAGCCTCTCCTCCCCCCGTGGTGTCTCCCTACTCTCATTAAGTTAAGGTCGAAGTCTTATGTTACTTACCAAAAAAGGCAATATTGCATAGTAGCTAAAAGTGGGGAACCACTCCCCCCAGGTTTACAGTTCTTCCTGGACTACAATTCTTAATGCTTAAGTGCTCCTGGGCAAGCTACTTATCTTCATGTTTCCTCAGTTTTCTCATATGTACAGTGGAGCATATTGTGTCTGCTTCATAGAATTAATCATGAGAATTGTAAGTATTTAGAACAATACCTGCAACATGGTAAATGCTCAACAAATGTTAGCTCTGATGATGATTTAAACTTCCCAATTCTCTTTGTAACCTCTGTGACGAAAATGAAAATTCAAGAAGTTTAAGAAATCTCTAAAACAGACCTCTCAACCCCAGTACAATTCACATTTGTTGGGGGACTATTCTGTGCACTGAAGGGATATTTAGCAGTATTCTGGTCTTCTACCCCTCAATGCCAGTAGCCCCTTCCCCAAATCGTGACAACCAAAATTGTTTCCAGACATGATCAAATGTCCCTTGGTCAGGGAGGGGACAGTGGTACAATCACATTTGGTGAGAACTAGCACTCTAGAATACTCAATAATATAAAGTAGCATGTCTTAAGTGGTTATTCTCCATCAATGGAATTGTCCAAAATATTGGCCACAGATTCATACAGCATCTGTTTCCTTTTTAAAGTCTAAGTTTGAATAGGATAATTTAGTTACATTTTGAGAAAAAAATTGAAACAAGGAACCAAAAAAGGAAGAAAGGAAAGAAGGAAAGAAAGTAGGAAGATGATTTATTATACAAAGAGAATTCTGTATCACTTAACTGGGAGCCAGTTCCTCCCTCCCCGTTAGGCTATAACACTTTCAGTTTCTTTAGCTAAAGCACATGGCTAGAAACTTAAATGCTTTCTCTAAAAAACTTTCTATTTAAAACTGTAAGGAAAATCCCATTAAATGTTTAAAGATCTGTGAAGTTTCATTATATATTACATGTATGTTAACTTAAAGATCAATCAATCCTTGGACAAAGAAGTTGTGGTATATTTACACAATAGAATACTACTCAGCCATAAAAAAGAATAAAATAATGCCATTTCCAACAACATGGATGGTCCTGGAGATGGTCATTCTAAGTGAAGTAGCCAGAAAGAGAAAGAAAAATATCATATGATATCACCCATATGTGGAATCAAAAAAAAAAAAAAAAAAAGACACAAATGAACTTATTTACAAAACAGAAACAGACTCGCAAACATAGAAAACAAACATATGGTTACGGGGGGCAAAGGGGGTGGGAAGGGATAAATTGAGAATTCGAGATTTGCAGATACTAACTACTGTATATAAAATAAATAAACAACAAGTTTCTTCTGTATAGCACAGGCAACTCTATTCAACATCTTGTAGTAACCTATAATGAAAAAGAGCATGAAAAGGGATATATATATATATATATGTATAACTGAAACATTATGCTGTACACCAGAAACTGACATAATATTGTAAACTGACTATACTTCAATAATAAAAAATAAAATAAAAACAACCAATCCTTTCAGTGCTCACTTTTTTGTTGGAGGGAAGAAAGAAAAAAAAAAAAAAGGAACTGGAAAACTTTGTTAATGCTATTCATGAAGATTGATTTGAGTGTTTATTTACACCCAGCTCTTTGTTTTTGTTAGATGGGACCTGTATTATTATCTTTCTCTAATCCCTTTTTATTCCTTTTAACAAAAATCACATTTTCTTCTAGTCACAACAAAATGATTTAAACCAACCTGGCTAGGACTAGACTGGTGTCGATCAAGCTAACTCAGCAGCTTGGCTTTTTTCTTTTGAAGTCTGAGGAGGAAGAAGAAGAGCTCATACTTAATTCTAACCAGCAAAATGCAACTCTGATCCCAAAAGAGGACCAATAAGTCCTTGAGGCAAATATAAAATGTAGAGATACCTAGAAAATAGATAAATGGTCCAGTCCAAATTCAGTGCTGCATTCAAGAAACATTAGCCTCACATCCAAGGGTAAAAAAACCGATGTAAATGTTCCCTTTGATTTCCTAGAAACTATGATCACAATGCACTGCAGATCTCTCTGTTTAGTTTTGCCCCTTTACTCACTAGCGTTGCTACCCACAATGTGGTAATGGCCCCCAACAATTCCTCTCCCTCCTCTGAAGCTCCCCTAGGACTCTGCCCACTCAGCCCACGCAGCTTCTCTCATTTCACTCATCCCTTCCGCCTTATAAATGTGTTTGTTTTCTTTGCACAGTGGTTCTCTGTCTTTTCAATGTCTATCCAGCTATGAATCCCTAACCTCAGAGGCCATCAAGTAAGGAAAGAGAATTTCCACCATGTAGAGCGAAGGGCAGAAGCTATGAATATTCATGTTAGTAGATATATAATAAATATGTATACGTGTATTACCCATCCCTGTCACAAATTAAGGGAAGGGCATTAACTGAATTATAGAATAATGAAATGTAAAACTAGTCCTGGAGTAAAATACTAAATAGTGAAGATTTTATGAAAAATGAAGATAATTTTCACAGATTTTAAGGAGTTTGGCTGAAGTACAATGCATCTGTACTTGTATGACTTCACCAAAAGGAAGTAAGACGAAGGTAAAAATCAATCAGCTGATGCTTCCATTCAATGCTCTGGGTTCTATTTGCTTTGAAAGCTTCAGCCTCTATTTGGTATTATTGTTACAGTGGCTTTCAACAAGCCCATAAGCAGTTAAAAGTCTTGAAGAAGTATAGATCAGTGGTTCACAGCTTTTAGCTTTTGATATACTCTCCCATATATGCTTGGTGCTCTGAAATATTTGTCTTAAAAAAACAACTGCTTTACCACTCTACACCTATTAGAATGGCCAAAATCTGGAACACTGGGGTAAGGGAATAAATTTTGCCTTCCCAGAATGAGTCTCTTTGGTATGAGGGTTCACTTAGGCTGATAATTTTTAAGAAACAAGACTCAGGAAGTTTTCTCTTTACCTCCCCCTTAGCCTCCTAAAGAATACAGATAGGGGACCTGTTCCAGGAAGGCGTTATCACCTAGATAAGTATAGTATGAACTAATTGTGGGAAATAGGGAGGTATCTAGCAAAGTCTGTTAAAATTCCGCTAGTGTCCCATTGTCTCTACATGACCCAGCAAACATTGATTTACCAAGCATTTGCTTTTCCATTTCCATGTCAATTGCCTTTCTCCCCATTGAAGTCCTCCCCACCCCACCCCCGTACCATTCCCCAACAACTACCCCCAACATCCTTTTTTGTCTGTAGCTGAAGATGGTGTTTAAGATGAAGGTTTCAGCCACTTGGGCAAGTTACTCAGTTTTCCTGGCTCGCTCTCCCATATAGATATGTTGTTAAGCTTTTGTTTGATTTTCTCCGGTTAATTTGTCTCATGTCAATTTAATTCTTAGGCTAGTCAGAAGAACCTAGAAAAGCAGAGGAAATGTTTTTCTTCCCTGACACTGACAACACCAAATCCTGGAGAGGACTGAGCAGCAGGAACTCTCATTTGTTGCTGGTGGAGATGCAGACGGCTGCAGCCACTCTGAAAGGCAGTTGGGCCGTTTCTTACTCTAAACATACTCTTACCATATGATCCAGTAATCACACTCCTTGATATTTACCCAAAGGAGCTGAAAACATATGTCCACGCAAAAACCTGCCCAAGGATATATACAGCAGCTTTATTCATAATTGCTGAAACTTGGAAGCAACCAAGATGACTTTCAGTAGGTCAGTAGATAAAACACTGGTATAACTATACAGTGGAATATTACTCAGCACTAGAAAGAAATGAGCTATCAAGCCATGAATAGACATGGAAGGACTTTAAATCTGTATTACTAAGAGAAAGAAGCCAGTCTGAAAAGGCTACATACTGTATGATTTCCAATACATGACATTCTGTAAAAGGCAAAACTGTAAAGACATTAAAAAGATCAGTGGTTGACAGGGATTGAGGGAGGAACAGGAGGGATGAATGGGTGGAGTACAAAAAAGATTTTTAGGGCAGTGAAAATACTCTGTATGGTACTGTAATGATGGATACATATATTATTATATGTTTATCCCAAACCACAGACTGCAGAACACCAAGAGTAAGCCCAAATACAAGCCATGGACTTTGGCTGATCATGTGCTCATCAAGTGTAGGTTCATCCATAGGAACAAGCATACCACTCCGGTTGGGGTTGTTGACAGAAGGGTAGGCTATGAATGTGTAGGGCACAGGGCATATGGGACATCTCTGTGCCTTCCCCTCAATTTTGCTGTGAGCTTTAAACTGTTATGAAAATAAAGTCTTATTTTAAAAATAATTTTAAAAGCATAACTGCTTTTATTAGAACACTTAATTTTCTTCTTTTAGACTTTTTGCTCAACATGAGATAACCCATGTCATTATTAAAAACAAATTAAAAACTTTTAGTTACTCTGTGAATGATTTTGATGGCAATAACGATAGAGATAATAGAATTTTTGAAATAATAAGAGTTTCGTGACTTCCATATTAGCCTTCTAAAATACCAAGGTTCTGCGATTCCAGACTGGCAATCAGATTGGATAACTTCTTAAGTCTTCTTGAAATTATGTGATTCTTTTCTTTAGAACCCTACTTTTCCTGGTAAATAGCATCAATATTATGAATAATAACAAAATACAAATCTTTTAGATGGAAAGAGATACGTATTTAAAGGGCAGGCAGACATTGTTTTTACCCTCTAACAGCATTCTTATATAATAAGATCCTTCCTTCTCAGAAGGGAGGGTACTCAAGACAGTATGAGGGAAAGACGTCAAGGTTTTGGTGAAATCTGCTGGTTAAGGTTAGGCTTGGCTGCATGTGACAGAAAACTCAAAATAGTCGCTTATACAGGATTAAAGTGATCTTCCTCAAATGCAAGTCTAGAGACTAGAGCATTTAGCTCTGAGTGTCAGGGGACAAGACTTCTTTTAATTGGTAGCCTAGTTCCCATTCCAAAGGGAACCTGCTGGTTCAAAATGGCTACTGGGGCTCCAGGCACAAAGCTCATCTTCCATCCAGAAAAGAGAAGAAGAGCAAGAAAGGGTCCTGCTCTCCCCTGTAAGGACTCTTTCTATAAGCTGACTATGATATGCCCATAGATAGTTCATGGCCAGATGGGTCAGCACTTAGTAGCTGGCCACATTTAGCTGGAAGGGTGGCTGTCTATACACTCTTTATTCAGGACAGCTGTGTGTTCAGTGAAATATCAGGAATTCCATCACTGATATACAAAAAGGCAACAGAGAATAACCATCTGTCTACTATCCTTTCAAGCAAAATACATAGAAGTAAAAGAAACTTTACTCAAAGATTCATCTGGCTTTGAAATGTATTTCCTCCCTGACTAGAAAAAAGAGTAGAGGCTTAGGAGCTCCAGCATTCAGCAGCAGAGCGAAGGATCAGAATCAACATACCGTGTTCACAGACAGAGGGTCAGCACTTTTCTGCCGCAACCACACAAGCCCAATCTATAGACACAATTGCATCATTAGACAAATGAAATTCTCCAACACATGCTAATTATCAGGCTTCTCTGTGCAGAGAAGGGGAAATATTAACCTGATCGATCAACTAAAATGGCTGGACTTCTGTTTCTTTAGACACATGCACGTATTTTTGGAGGAATCAGATTTTTAATAACCAAGGTGAAAACATCTCACCTTTCTAACAAAGAATTAGAACATAGATTTATCTAGTTATAGCAATTTCTCAAATATTCAAAAGAATGAGGTGATCCATATGAATATCTTTAAAATCTTCAGAACACTAACCAGAAAGAAGGTTATTACAATTGTTAAGGTGATAATTAATGTTAGAGCAGTATTAAATACACAGAAAAAATATATCCACATAGACAGAAAGTAGATTAGAGGTTGCCAGGAACTTTTGGGGGAAAAGGGAATGGGGAGTGACAGTTAATGGGTATGGAGTTTCCTTTTAGGGTGATGAAATATTTTGGAGCTAGATAAAGGTGATGGTTGCACAACATTTTGAATGTGCTAAGTGCCACTGAATCGTGCACTTTAAAATTGTTACTTCACAATTATGTGCATTATAATTCCATCTTAAAAAAAAAAGCAAGTGCAGCATATACCTATGATATTTTAGAACGTCTTCTATCTAGAATGTATGATGTAAATATACAAATAAAGAGGAATTGATCCTAGAAGGGCCAGCTGTCCAAAATCACTTGTTCCCAAACATTTCAGATGGCTGTGGTTTAACATGGCACCATCAAACTCAAAACAAGAGCGTTTAGCCATGGACATATAATGTGACTGAGGAGTTTTCAGACCTGAGGGCTTAAATATCTAGCTGGAATTAAACTGGTACAATGTGACCCAGAAAAATGAGATGAAGCTGACAAAATAATTCAATTAGTTTAAATATCAAAAGATGTTGCCTAATGGTGAAATTGACTATATTCTGAAAAGAGCTGTCAAAGGAAGTTATCCAAATCCTATAATTTGGGTCATTAAAAATAAATCTAAAAAAAAAAAAAAAAAAAAAAGAAAAGGGATCTGGAGTGAGGGCTGGAAAGACTCTGAATGCTAATTTTACACTGGCAAGGGTGGGAGGCAATGACATAATGAGTGTTTTAGTTTCCAGGTTCAATCTCCAATGGCTCTGGCTTTCTGATGGCCTGTACATAAAAACTCAGATTTGTTTAAGTCCTCTCTACTAAAAAATTTATTTGGGGGAGGATGTGAAACATGGAAGATGAAAGACACTTCAGAAAAAAAAAAAATTGAACAAGCCTGAGATTCAACTGCAGAAACAAATCAAATTTATATAGCCATTACTTAGATTTTTTTTAAGTCTTTGGTCTCAACATAAGTGGATTTTACATTTTAACTTGTGCCTCTGGTCATTTTTAATAAAAAGTTCAAATAATGATGTTATATAGCATGAATGACATTTCAGGTCACATAAACATATGAAATCACCAGCTCTCCCCCATGGAGAGGAGCAGGAGATGCCCCCGCCTGGATAAATACCCCAAAAGGCCAAGAAAGCAAAAAAAATGGAAAGAGTGAGTCACCGCACCCACCTCCCCACCATCCTCAGAAAGCTCAGCTAAGAAGGGAGTTGCAAGAATGAGAAAAGGGTAGTTCACATTGCTTCCTCATTCAGATGTTTCCTCTTTGTTGGCGTTTGGAGATAGTAATCAATCCAGAACACAGTGAAGTTCTTTTAATCTTTTGCCAGAGATTCCTTGGGACAGGAGGTGGGCTGTGCCTCCACACTGTAGAGGAGGGCTGCTAGCGATAACAGTAGTAGTTAACAATTTGTTGAGCAATATCTGAGGCAGAGAGCAGTTGCTTAAGTAACTTGCCCAAAGCTGTAGAGCTGGCAAGATGTGATTCTGCGCTGAGCACCTAAGCAAGTTAGGCTTCAACCCTAGGCACTTCTGCCTCCCAGAACACAATAAACAGTAAACAATAAACACATAGCGCCTACCCAGACCCAGAGGATCAGAGAAGGCTTCCTGGTAAAAGTTATGCCTGATGCAAATCTTGTAGGATAAGTAGCAGTTTGGCAGGTGAAGAAGAGGCAGAAGTTGGCCCAGAGCAAGGAACAACATAAGCAAATGTTTCAGGCTATGAGATAATACAGTAATTACAAGTGATCTCAAGGTGTGTTGCACGAGTGGACATGAGACAGAAAATAGATGAGCTTGGACACACAGAGAACAGTCAGATCACAGATGACTTTTATGTTGCACAACGAAGCTTGCATTTTATCCTAGAGAGAGATCTGAGAGATTTTAAGCAGAGGAAATTGAAAAGGTTTTGGATGGATCCCTTTGAGGAGAGTGTAGAGGATGTGAGTTCAGGGGAGGCATTAAATTAAGGAGATCAACTGGGGCCTATTGTGTGTTTCACTTATAGTTTAGGTGAAAGAAGACAAGAATGGGAGTTACAGCACTGGAGTGGTGGGAACAAACCTGAAGAATTTATGGGAAATGATTCCGTAAGATTCAGTGATGTAGGGAATGAACAGATGAAAAAATGATTATCAAGTTTCTGTTGATGGTAATGTGGATAATACAGCAAAAGAAGTGGGGCTGGGATGAGTTCATTTTGTGATGTGTGGGTTTCAGGGTTCTGTGGAACATCTGACTGGATCTATAAGGCAAACTTTGGGTCTGCAGGTTTAAAATGCAAGGAAAGGATCAAGGTGGGAGACACAGATCTGTGAGTCATCCATCCATTCACTCACTGAATATTCATTGAAAAAATCAGGTTGCTACCCAAGAACAAGGAGGACCTTATAAATCATGATAAGGAGTTTAAATTTTTCCTATAGTCAGCAAGGACGAATGATGAGATTACACAGGAGAGAAATATGCTCGAACTCAAATTTTAGAGTGATCACTTTGATCAATATATGGAGTTAGCCAAGTATACTTACCCAAGTGAACAAAGCACATAAAATAACATGAGCAACAACTCTAGGAGGGAACTTCAGGGATCATCAATATCAACTTAAGGGGAGGGCAGAGGAAGGAAAGTCCACAGGTGACCAAGACAGAAAGAGTGAGAAATGTGGTGCTATCATGGACCCCAAGGGAGTAGGATACCAAGAAGGTCTACATCGTTAACAAGCCAAATAAATGCCTGTGAGGGGACCAGCAGGATGTATACAGAACTGTGTCCATGGCGCCTAATAATAGAGATTTCCTTAATGAGTTTTGCCAAGCTACAATGGATGGAGGAGTGAATTGTGAGTAAGAAAGCAAGTATAAACTGCTATTTAAAGAAGCTTAGTTTTAATAGGAAGGGGAGAGATGAAGAACCAGTGGGTAATTTCCTTAGGATGGAAGAGACTGGAGCATTTTTATAGGCTAAGGAAAAGGATGCAGAAAAGAATAGTTAAAGGATAGAAGAGTGATAAGGGTGCAGGAAAAAGGCTTGGTTACAGGCTAACTTCTTTTTGCCTTATGGCATCTTCTTAGGCCTAAATTACACATTCTCTTTCCAGTATTAAAAAAAAAAATTGTATCTTTAGTGGACAGTTCGAGCTAAATGGGATACTCCCTGAGTATCTGGCTGGTGATGAGAGTAGAAATGGGAGTCCCAACAGTCACTTTTATCAGTGAGATAAAAAGTCTTTTATTCAGGAAGGAGAACACAGAAGCAGTGTGAGATGTGAGAGACAATCAAAGGAGAGAAGTAAAAGGTTTTTTTAAAGAAGGGTCATTGTAGGGTGTGAATTGAATTCTTAGTGATCTTAAAGAGAGGCAAATCCTACTGAAATTATTTTTACTTTTTTCTGCTTGCTTGACAATATTATTTTGATTATTATGTTAATGTGATACTTGGTCACAGGCCGACACAGAATGGTTTGAGTTTTATCACGTAAAATTAAAAGAGGTAAATTTGTCTTTCTTCCTTTTTAAAAAAAATATTTCATGGGTAGATAAGCTACAAGATATGATAAATTCTCAACAGTGTCCATCTTGGAAGTTGGAAAACTAAGAATAGAACAAGCCTGAGGGGGTTTGTTGAACTCTTGGGTTCTCCTCTAGTGATCAACAATCCAAATTAAACTCACTAACGTGTTCTGGAAAACATGGGCTCAACAAAACATCGTGTCAGTCTGGTACAGGAAAGCTGAATTTGCCAGGGATGTTCTGTGAATTACCTGTATCTGAATTATCGCTAAACCCCAGCCAATGAATAATAAACAGGAAGTATAGCTCCAGGGGTCTGGCAAGAATGCAGCAAGGAAAAGTCTACAGAAAAAAGAAGTAGTTCAAGGAAGAGCTTTATCCTAGCAAGAGAAGAAAGAAGGCTGCAGTTCAGTCCATTCAGATCAGAAGGACTGGGCAAATGTATCGGTGATGAGAGGAGAAAAGTCTGCCCTTCCAGCCATTCTATCTCCTTGCGCAGATTAAGGCTTATACGTATAAACTTGCATATGGGTTTGCAAACTTAGTTCAGTTTGGCCTAGCAATTAGGTGAGAACATGTAGATACTGAAATGCACTATATCTTATTCCTCCTTTTTGTATGCTCCTATCCAAGTGCCATGTGTCCTCATTGCTCTACAGTGCCTTTTTGCAGGACCGTTCCTTGGGTTGGCAACCCTCCAAGCTCTGGGCCTATGCCAATTATCTCCTCTTTGCCCCAATTTAAATATTCTCTCTTAATTCTCCATTATATTCCCTCAAGCTCCTGCCAGAGGTCTGACGAGGTAAAACAAAAGTCTAAAGACTGATTGATATCCCTGTGGGTTAGGCCTCCCAGATAACATTGACATTTTAACAAATGCTTTTAGTGCTAAAGAGGAAATATGGTGGGAAAGTTTTAGGCACTGGCTGGTGAATGGAATAGATATTTTCTAAAACATTTGTTTATTACATGTTTATACTTCTTAAGTAGAGCCATGTAAATTAAGACATATTCCCCAGCTATATTGAATGACTGCATATTCTTCAGTATTCCTTTATAGGTTTTATTATGGTAATTCCTTGAAATGTTTAGACTTGCTTTATCCTGATATGTGGTTAAATTTTTGTAAATGTTCCATGCATACTTAAAAAGAATGGATATTTCCCTAATTGTTGAGTTCAGTGCTTAGTAGACTAAGTGTGTTAATTGTGTTTTCAAATCCTCCATATCCCACTGCTCTTTTTTATACATAAATTATGAACAAAGGTATGATAAAATCTCTTACCATATTGGATTTTTAAATCTCTCCTTATATTTCTGTCCATTTTTGCCTTCTATTTTGAAGTTATATTATTAAGTGCATATAACTCTATAACTTCCATTTCTTTCCTGTAAACCCATCTCTTATTATGTATTTATCATATTTATTTATAGTAATGTAACTTTTTTTAGTAATATAACTATTTTGTCTGATAGTTAAGTAACTACACCAGCTACACTCTTATAGTACTTGCCTAATATGTTATTTATTGCCACATAACAAATTGCCCCAAAATGTATTTCACATTTATTATCCTCTCTGACACTGTGGGTCAGGAATGCTGGAGAGGCTTAGCTGGGCAGTCTGGCTTGGTGTTGAAGTCAAGATATTGGCTAAGAATAGTCTTTTTAAGGCCTGACTTGAGCTTGAGGATCTTCTTCTAACAAGACTCATCATATGGCTAGCTACTTGGTGCTAGTCCACGGCAGATGGTTTCACTTCCTCCCCACAAGGGGCTTTTCCATAGGCTGTGTGTTCTTATGATGTGGTGGTTGAATTCACCTGGAGAAAGTGAATTAAGATGGAGGGTCAAAGAGAAAGAAACTTTTATGATCTAATCTTATAAGCCGCATAGCACCAGTTCCACAACACTCTATTCTTTAGAGCAGCCCAGATTCAAGAGGAATTAGACTCCACCCTTTTAAGAGAAAAGCACCAAGTAATTCACTGATCTAGTTTATGACCATCATAACCAGTATTTCTCTTACTTTCTATTTTGTAGTGTTATGCTTTAGATATGCCTCTTATAAATGAATATAGCTGGAATTTTATTCTGATTTGGTATTTATCTTTTAAGCTAATAAGTAATTTTAACAAAGTTACAGTATACAAGATCAACACACAAAAATCAGTCATATTTCTATGTATAGACAATAAACTATTAGAAACTGAAATTTGAAAACAATGAAATTTATAACAACTCCAAAAAGCTGAAATACTTAGGCATAAATTTAGCAATATATAAACAGGATCTGTATGCTGAAAACTGCAAAACACTAATGAAAGAAATCAAAGCGCATCTAAGAAAATGGAAATGCATATCATGTTCATTGTTTGGAAAATTCGCGATACTAAACATAAAAAATTGATCTACAGAATTGGTGCGATTCCAATCAAACTATCAGTGGGATGTTTTGTAGATGTATACAAGCTGATTCTAAAATGTATATGGAAAAGCAAAGGAACTGAGATAGTCAAAATAATTTTGGAAAAGAAGAATACGGAATTTGGAGGAATCACACTGATTTTTAGGCTTATTACAAATCTACAGTAATCAAGAGAGTGTAGTATTAGGAAAGAGACAGACATGAAGATCAGTGGAACAGAACAGAGTCTGGAAACGAATCCATACAAAAAGGTCAACTGATTTTTCACAACAATGCAAACACAATTCAGTGGAGATATGATCGTCTCCTCAACAAATAGCATGTTGGAATAATTGAGAACAAAAGCATAATCCATATAAGGAAAAAATGATGAATTGAACTTTATAAGAATAAAGAACATCCACTCTGCAAAAGACACTATTAAGAGGATAAAAAGACAAGCTAAATACTGGGAAAAAATATTTGCAAATCACATACCTGGCAAGGATTTGTATGCAGACTACACAAAGAACACTTCAAAAATCAACAGTAAGAAAATAAACAGTCCAATTAAAAAAACAGACAAAAGCTTTAAACAGACACTTATATGACCAAGGAGCATAACGGCAAGAAAACCAAATACACGAAAAGATGTCTAACATCATTACCCATTAGAGAATTTAAATAAAAACCACAATAAGGTAACTTTACACACTTAATAGAATGGCTAAGATAGAAAATGCTGACAATACAAAGTAGTGGTAAGGATGGAGAGCAACTGAAACTCTCATATTACTGGTGGGAAAGCAGAATATTATAGCCCCTTCAGAAAACAATTGGCAGTTTCTTAAGTTAAACAGGGATGGGGGAATAGCTCAGTGGTAGAGTGCACACACTTGAGGTCCTGGATTCAATCCCCAGGACCTCCATTTAAAAAAAAAAGAAAAGAAAAAGAAGAAAAAAGTATTTTTTTAAAAAAGAAGTTAAACATATAGTTGCCATATAAGCCAGCAACTCCACTCCTGAATAATTACCCTACAAAAATAAAATCTTATATTCACAGAAAAATCTGCACATAAGAGCTTATAGCAGCTTTATTTTTAATTGACAAAAACTGGAAACAAGCTAAATATCCCTCAATAGGTAAATGGATAAATAAACTTCCATACCATGGTAAACTAGTTGGTAATAAAGAGGAGTTTAATCTTGATACACACAGACTAGGATGAATCTCAAAGGCATTTATGCTGAGAGAAACCAGTCTCAAAAGGTTACATAAGATGTGATTCTATTTAAAGGACATTCTCAAAAAGACAAAACTATAGTGACAGAAAACAGAACCAGGGTTGCAAGGCCTGAGGGTGGGGGAAAGTCATGGCCAGCAAAGGGTCAGCACAGAGGAGTTTGGGGAGTGATGCAAGTGCGGCTCTGTATCTTGATTGTGGTGGTGGTTACACAAATTTATATGTGTGTTAATATTCATAGAAATGCCTTCAAACAGTTAATTTTACTCTGTGCTCATTTAAAAACTAACATTTAGACAAAAAGATTTTAAATTATGTTAGCCGGTACTATTGGCATTTTGCACATGAAATATTTTTCAATATATCAAAATTACCATATTATTGGAAATGAAGACACACCCATCATAGCTGCTGAAGTACTAACATCCTTAATAAATGTTCTCTGGATAAATGACAGGGTGTACATGTGGCTCCAACATAGGTGGAGATCTGTGAATTCCTCTACTTAGGACAGGGAATATATTTCTTGAACTCTTGCCAATTCCCTCAGCTATAATCTGGTGATTAAAAACCTATCTAGTTCCCAAGGTTGTTGTGAAAGTTAAATGAAGTACTACATACAAAGGGCCCGGGAGGGCCTGGTGCCTTGCAGCCCTTCACGGTGAGGTGCTGTCATTGTCATGGTGGTTGGTCTATACTGTATTGAAATTGGCTTTCTGCAGGTCCCTCTCCCCAGTTAGACTGTTGTCCTTGTGTTTGTAGCAACCAGTATAATACTAGACAAATAGTAAGTACTCAGGAGGAGTTGAGTGAACAAAATTGTGATCAGAACAAAGAAATAAAATCCCCATAACTTTTTATTTATTTATTTTGGGGGAGAGGGGATTAGGTTTACTTATTTATTTATTTTAATGGAGGTACTGGGGATTAAGCCCAGGACCTCGTGCATGCTAAGCACACAATCTACCACTAAGCTATACCCTCCCTCCAACATAACTTTTTAATGGTTAAGAAATACTTGATACATAGGAAAAAGCAAGATTTAACCACATAGCAATGGGATTGGAATGAGGCTGGAAGTCATGAGATACTCCAATAGTGGTTTCCAAAGCCTCCTTTTGTTTGTTGCTTTTGGTGTTTTGTTTTGATATGGTTTTGGCAAGAAAAATCCTTTCTGCAAATAAAATCTTACTCAGAAGCTTAAACAAATAAAACATAACTTAAACACACACAGACACACAAATTTCTCTGGCTGGAAAGACCTGCTGGGACCGAGATGACTCTTGAGGACTCATTTTGAAAAGCCCAGGAATATGCACCCTCTAAGGCCTCTAAAACTCCATGAACTGAATCCTTAAGAGGGAGAGTGGGAGGAGTCGTGCGGTTCTGCATGACATAGAACACAGGCTTTCCTGGCAAAGAACAGCCCACCATTCAGCTATGTCCTGATACTGTAGATAGAATTCAGTGCACCCTAAAAGGAAAGAAAAGGATGAGTCAATCAATGAGAAGCTGTATCAGTCAGGATTCTTTGTACTAAAGGTAATAGAACAGCATGCTAGAGATAATCTAAATAGAACAGCATGCTAGAGATAATCAAATAATTTGATTATTTGATATATCAAGAAGTTCAAAGATAGGGCGATGCCAGGGTGAATCAGTGACTGTCAGGGTCAAGGACTCAGGTGCTTTCTCTCTTTCTTGATCTCAGGCCAGCACAATCTCATTTGGTGGCTGTAAGATGGTTCTGTAATCTCAGGAGTTGCACGCAAAAATGACCACGTTCAGTGAAGCTCAAGAAGAGTGTTCTCCTCCTACTGTCTGGAAGATGATGACTTTAAAGGGGCAGAGAAGAAGTTCTTTGACCTCTATCGTCTGGAAGAAAAACAGTGAAGTGAAGTACGACTAAGCTTCCACCACAGATTCACTAGAGAAGCCTGAGTACTTAGGACACCATGACTCCTGCCTTTTAAGGTCCTGTGTATAAGAGTTATCAGTTAGGGTCTCACAACAAGCAGACGGCACACCCACATGAGTATAATCTGGGGAGAGTTTAACGAAAGAACTATTTTAAGTGGTGGAGGGTAGGGCAGAGTGTCTGGAAACCTCAGAATGGGGCTCAGTACCCCAGGGTTTCCGCAACTCCTCCCACTCCTGCCCTACACATTTGAAAAGAGGAGGAAGAAGGAGAGGGAAGTTACCAGAACTTGGTAGAAGAGGGTCATATAGCACAAACTTCGATTTAAAATCCTGCTGAGATTTTTTAATATTACCTTAGTTTTACTTCTTTTTGTCGTGTTAAATGAGATGATGATTTGGAAAGGGATAAACTTAAACATGTTGATAGTCATCTGACAATTAACTCATTATAGCAACAGAATCATCAGAAATTGATTTAACAGTAACAACAGAAATTTATTTTCTAACAGTTCTGGAGGCTGGAAATGTAGACAATGTAGTCCTAATCAATGTAGTTAATGACTATAGACAAATGCATTAATGAAACAAAGTTAAAATTTTCTTTTAATAGGAGAAGATCTATGAGATTATTCTAACTAACAACAAAGGACTTTTTACTATAAAGGCCCAGATAGTAAATACTTCAGTCTTTGCAGACTTCATCTCTACCTCTGTCTCAACAACTCAGCTCCACCACTGCAGCCCAGAAGCAGCCAGACACAAGATGGAGCTGAGTGAGTGTGGCTGTCTTCCAATAAAACCTCGTTTACGGACACTGAAATTTGAATTTCATGTAATTTTCTTGTACCATAAAATAGTATTCTTTACAAAATTTTTTTCGACCATTTAACATTTAAAAATGCAGCTCAAGGGGAGGACATGGTTCAAGTGGTAGAGTGCGTGCCTAGCATGCACAAGGTCCTGGGTTCAATCCCCAGTATCTCCTCTAAAAACGAACAAATAAATAAATGAACCTAATTACCTCCCCCCTCAAAAAAAAATTAAAAAATAAAAAAAAATTTTATTTTAAAATTGCAGCTCAAGGCCATACAAAAATAGGTGGCAGGATGGGTCTGGCTCATGGGCTATGTTTTGTTGATGCCTTGTGTTGAGAGGTGCTGTGACTTTTAGCCAAGGGAATCAGCCAACCCTAGCGACACTGTAAGGTAGAATCCACGGAGGTAAATACACCAATCTCACTCTCTTCTCATCCCGAACTCTTGTCACTGTTTCCTATTAAAAAATCCAACCAGAAGCCAAAGGGTAAGAGAGCCCATTAATGTGGCACATACAGGTTATCCCCTCTCAAGCCAGAGAGCTGAGCAGAGAAGAATAGAGGGTGCATCTGAAGTGGCAGAAGGAGATATCTAACTTTCCCACATGGTCAGTTTATTATTCTGTTTCATTCCTCCTCTAGTTAGCATAAACTCTTCGAAGAAAAACTCAGAGAACAAAAGGCTATTGTGCTTTCCCTTTGTGGGCAGCAAGGAAGAGAGAGAAGACTGTATCCTACTCTGAATCCACATAGGAGAGCGCTAAGAGACATATAGGATGATGTCAGCTCTAAACCGAAGTGGAGAACAGGTTCAACCTTTGGCACCTTGAGCTAAGAAGAAACAGAAGAGACGGAGCATTGGATGGAACTGCGAGATGGCTCTGATATTGAATGGAGAGGGGAAAACCCTATAGCTTGCTTCAATAAACCCGGCTATCTGCCCCTATTCTGAAGCTCCATAGAAGTATGAGTTTCTTTTACAGTATATTTCATCATAGTTACCTGAGTACATATCTTACTTCACTATATTCATTAGGAGTCTCTTATTTTGCAGGTGATAGAACCCAACTCAAATTGGCTTAAGCCTTAAAAGGAAACATACAGGAAGGATTCTGAGTTACTATCCAAAGAAGAGTTGGTTAAACCATTAGCATGCCCAGGAGAGAAGGGCCTCAAATTCCTGGAAACTAGGGATATATACAGCATCAAATCCTCTCCATCTCATCTCTGATTCTCTCTGCCTGTTGATCTCATTTTTTTTTTAATGCAAAACAGCTTTCTCTATGGGGTATGAAATCTAGCTCCCAAGTTTTATATCATATAGATTCAGCAACTGAAGTCAAAATTCCCAAAGAAAGGAATCATTGGTCTACTTCGGATCACATAAGGAATCCTGGACCAATCAGTTTTCTCATTGGGTGGTAAGTGCGGCTCCCTGGAACATTCCTTCTCCTAATATTCCAAAAGAAGGAAACAAAAGGGGGTGATCTCTCTCATGGGTATCTGCTCCTATCTTTCTGCCCTTGAGAGCAGGACTTTTCACGTTACCTCCCACAGGACCTAGTACAGTGTCTTGGACATGGCTCACCACTCGTATTTTTGAAATGAAAGCATTAATTTTGCTGGTGACATTTTCCTTGGATCACTTAACATTTAAATGTTCTGCTGGAAACCATAAAACTCCTAGAGGAAAATATAAGCAGAACACTCCTTGACATAAATTATAGTAATATTTTTTTGGATCTGTCTCCTAAAGCAAAGGAAATAAAAGCAAAACTAAACAAATGGGACCTAATTAAAAACTTTTGCACAGCAAAGGAAAGAATCAACAAAATGAAAAGACCACCTACTAAATGGGAGAAAATATTTGCAAATGATATGAATGAAAAGGAGTTAATATCCAAAATATATGAACAGCTCATACAATGCAATATCAAAAACAAACAAACAAACAACCCCATTAAAAATGGGCAGAGGACCTGAATATTTTTCCAAAGAAGACATGCACGTGGCCAACAGGCACATGAAAAGATGCTCAACATCACTAACTGTCAGGGAAATGCAAATCAAAACCAAAATGAGAAATCACCTCACACCTGTCAGAATGGCCATCATCAAAAAAAGCACAAATAACAAATGTTGGTGAGTATGTGGAGAAAAGAGAACCCTCATACACTGTTGGTGGGGATATAAATTAGTGCAGCCACTGTGGAAAACAGTATGGAGGTTTTTCAAAAAACTAAAAATAGAACTACCATGTGACCCAGCAGTTCCACTCCTGGATATATATCTGAAAAAATAAAAACACTAATTTAAAAAGATACATGTACCTCAATGTTCCTAGCAGCATTATTTACAAATGCCAAGATATGAAAGCAATCTTAGTCTCCATCAACAGATGAATGGATAAAGAAGATATGTATATGTATACACACACACACACACACACACACACACACACACACACACACACACACACAATGAAGTACTTCTAAGCCATACGAAAGAATGAAATGTTGTCATTCGCAGCAACATGGATGGACTTGGAGTGTATTGTGATAAGTGAAATAAGTCAGACAGAGAAAGACAAATACTGTATGTTGTCACTTATGTGTGGAATCTAAAATATACAACAAACTAGTGAATATAACAAAAAAGAAGCAAACTCACAGATATAGAGAACAAAGTAGTGGTTACCAATGGGGAGAAGGAAGCAGGGAGGGGCAATATAGAGAGGATTAAGAGGTACAAACTATTACATATAAAATGATAAACAGAGATATATTGTACAACACAGGGAATATAGCCAATATTTTATAATAACTATAAATGGAGTATAACCTTTGAAAATTGTGACTCACTATATAGTACATCTGTAAATTATATAATATTGTACACCAACTATACTTCAATTTTTTTTAAAAATAAATGCTCTAGATATTACTATGGAATTTTCACTTTAGTTAGAATTATCTCACAGCTCTTCTCCTATTAAAAATTTTTAATATTATTTTATTGATGCATTTGATTGTAGTCATTGAAGCACAGTTTTCAAAATAAAACAGTGGTACCAACTTCTGGGTCATCTGGTGCTCACTCCTTCATTTTCTCTTATTTTAACCTCAAAACTCACTTTCTCAGAGAATGGTGTGCCTTTTTGTTTTACCAAAGACTGCTATTCTATTTGTAACTCCATCCCTTTCTCCTATTCCAAGACCTTGCTATGTGTTAGTTTGCTAGGGCTGTGTAACAGATGCCACAGACTGGATGGTTTAAACAGCAGAAATTTATTTTCTAACAATTCTGGAGGCTGGAAGACCAAAATCTGGGTGCTAGCAGGTTGGATTTCTTTGGCACATCTCTCCTTGGCTTGCAGATGGTCTCTTTTGCTATGTCCTCACATGGTCCTGTGTCCATGGTCTTTCTCTCTGTGTGCTACATGCTCATGGCCCTGTGTTTCCCTGTATATCTTAATCTCTTCTTATAAGGATATCAGTCAGATTGGACTAGGGTCCAAAGGCCTCATTTTAATTTAATCACCTTTAATAGGCCTACCTACAAAATATAATCACATTGTGAGGTACTGAGGATTAAGGATTCAGCATATGAATTTGGGAGAAAAACAATTTAGTCCATAGCATTTCAATTTCATTTATAATCATGCTCCTCTCTGAAACATAACACACACACACACACACACACACACACACACACACATGCACATGAGCACACAACTCCAATTCTTCCCTTTTTACTAGTTCTCTATGGGCTTACGAATGGAGTTATCCTAGAGATAAACTCTCTCTTGTTCCTTTGTTTTACTCACACATTTCACCCAACCTAGAATGCCCTCTTCTCTCCAGTAATTTAAAAATCTAACTCTTTTTTTTTTTTTAAATCTAGCTCTTATTTCAAGTGCCAGTGAAATTTTACCTCCTAAACCATTCTTTTCAAACATCT
Source organism: Camelus dromedarius (assembly GCF_036321535.1). Classification (NCBI taxonomy): domain Eukaryota; kingdom Metazoa; phylum Chordata; class Mammalia; order Artiodactyla; family Camelidae; genus Camelus; species Camelus dromedarius. The sequence goes on along the minus strand of NC_087439.1, from coordinate 60,526,183 downwards.
TTAAACAATAGCAATGATTCCCTCCTCCAAATTCCTACAATCTTTACCTCTACTCCTATATGTCTTATGCTTCTATATTGGACATATGTGTCCTGTCAACCTAAGTAGATTTGAAACCCCTTAGTGTGTCTGTACTTTACTAGATATAATGGAGAAAATAAAAAATTACTACTTACAGTGACAATTCCTTCTGAGGGGATTAGCAGCCATATAAAGAAATGTCAGGGCTTCTTCCAGACTGTTGTTAATGGACTAGAAATTTTGAGCATGTTGGTGGGTTTTGGACATATGTGCTTGGGCCAGGAATCAAGTTTTATTTTTCAACAAATATTTATTCAGTGCCTATCCTGAGGTGGGGATTTAGACTGAAAAGATCAAAATTGCACTTCATAATAGAGAAGGAAGAATTTGGAGTTCTTGAAGGCAGCCTGGGAGAGTAGAAAGAGGAAAAAGGACGCAGCATCGATAGGAAAGGGGCGGATGCTGTGTCGTCTGGCTGTGACCACATGCCTGCCAGAAGGACCGGGAGCTCTTTAAGAGTAACAACGTTGCATTTCAAGTTGCTTACTTCCTTGAGAAGTCGATTCCCCCATCTCTGCAACCTTTAGTTTAGACTACTGCATTCATCTGTGGGTTCAGTGTTTGTATAAATCAAGGAAAGGGCTGAATTTCATGTCTGCATTGAGTCGTTATGGAGGAGGGACAACCCACATCAGTGTGGTGGAATGATGTCCCAAACAGAACACATGCAGCAGAAGCAGGATATAGGAATCAGAGGTGATGTGAAAGCGTACAATCTCTAGGAATTCACAAAAATCCTGCAAAAGCAACTGATCGTTTTTAAAGTTTTATTACAAAAAATTTAAGTCATGCCAAAAAGTCTAAAGATAAATACAATGAATAACCATATACATACCAGCCTGTCTAAGAAACATATTATCCATATACGTGTAGTTCCTTGTGTATCTTCTCCCATAACATCTCCCTCCCACTCCACTCTAGATATAATCCCCTTCTTCAGTTTGATGTTTGTCATCCCCAAAGGCAATGGACTTTCCACAAACAGCAAAATGGGGTCCAGTTCAATCTTGTCCATAGCTAAAGGGGAGTTCTGACATGCAGGTTTTAAATGTATAATTCCTTTGTGCATCCCCAATGCCAAGCAGACTGGTATATTAAAAGTGCAAATCAGATGCTCAATAGATACACACCAACATATACACAGGTACATAAACATACGTAAAGCATTTATGCATAAAAGGCTCTTCAGTTATAAATATAATGTCTAAGTAGACCTTGAATATTTGTCCCTAGCTATTTCAGGCTTATTCAGCTTAATTTCATTTTAATAAATAAATACATAAAAAAGGTTTTCTTGGGGCTTAAAAACTGAAATTTTTTGTATACTCTGTGATTTCCCTGAAAATCACTAAAACCAATTTTCTTTTTGGCACTAGGCACCCAATTACAGCATTTAAAACTAAAAGTTCAAATTGCTTTGGGTTTTCTGCTCAGTTGCAATTAATTTTGAAATTTGTGTTTACAAGAACATGCTTTTCCCAAATCTCTTGGATATAACTAGTCACATAAGCACCATTATCCATTGTTTGAGGTCATCTAAGATATTATTTTTCTTCACGAACACTAAATCCTTTTATTAGCAGATATCACATTTAGAATTTGGGGCTGAAGGATGAGAAATATGCAAAATTCATTTGTTTTCAAGCTTGTCCAGAGTGTTTGGAGAAGAATACTTAATTCTCTTTCTTTTAAAAGATGATACCAGCGACTAGTGAAATATATCTTTAAACCCTGAAGCAGGAAATAAGCAGTGTCCTTATCTAAGGTGCTTGTGCTGTACGATCGCTGATAAACACAATGCTGTTTCTAAAGGTGATTTTCAAAGTCAGAGCTACATGCAGACATAAAGAATCGGTGAAGCCAAAGGAATCTGAGAAACAAAGCTTCCAAGGAAAAGGGGACTTGGTCCTGGCTGTCTCTCCTGCAAAATGGTGGCTTTCAGGAGTCTTACAAATGGACCACAGTTAGTGCAGCCACTGTGTCAGGGAACCAAAGATGCATGAAGCAGGCATTGATCTTTTCACAAGACTCTCACAGAGCCACTGGTGGAAATAAGACACCATAGGAGGAAGCCATCCCTGGTGGTTGGAATGGTGGGAGGAGGCTTTGAGCTTTGGGTCTAGGATACTAAAGGAGGAAACGGGACTCTAACCTGAGATTTCAGGATGGATCATTTTTAGGTGAAGAGGAGTCACTATGCACAAAAGCCTGAAGTTAATGTCAAGAGGAGTATAGATGAACTGGTCTGGCAGGAATGAAGGGTGCTTTTCATGCATCCCAAGAAGTAGGTAGGATAGTAAAAGGAGGTTGGAGCCAGAGCAAGGTGCCCGAAAGGCCAACCTGAAAGCAAATAATAAGGAATCTTTCTTTTTCGGTCGGGGAGGAACATGATTTAAAAAAAAAAAAGCATTTTAGCAGTGTATAGAAAAACTATAGTGGAATGAAGATACATAAGTCATATTTTTCATATTCCTTCCTTTTCCTGTTTTCACTCCTGGATGAAGGTGTCACCTCCTGGAGATGCCTGGGGACTCAAAACTAAATTGTCTTCAACTCCTCAATATAACTTCTTCCCAACCAGGTCCTCATACATCTGATTTTCAGGCACTTTGCACAGTGCCCCCAACACCTAGCATACAGCAGTCTCTTCATAAGTGCTTGTTGAATAGATATGTGAGTGAAAGAGTGGGTTGTATGTCTCATGCCTTCCCTGCCCCTCCCTCTCCCCAGGGTCTCTCTGTTCCAACCTTTCCATTTGGTCTCTTGCACTAGTTTCTCTCCCTCCTATCCATCCTTCTTGTGGCCAGAACTACTGTCCTCCAGCACACTATCAACCATGTAACCCCCTTGTTAAAAATGAAAACCAAGACACAAAGAGTCTAAAGATTCTGACAGGAAAAGCAAATTGCAGATTCCTCAACAGGACAAAGTTTTCTGGGATATGGTTCCAGCCCATCTTTTTAGCCTCACTTCTTAATTCTTCTCCAGCTCCATCCAATCCAATTACCTAGTGTCTTCCCTAATTGCACCTAAGGTGTGGTCATTGTCATGAAAGTTAAATAAGTTTAAATATAGAAATTGCTTACAACAACCCTAGGACCTAGTAAGTTCTTAATAAGCGTCCGTTGTTCTTATTTTTAATATTTCTTGGTGCCCTAACTTGCCAACTCCTTGCCCGCTCATCTCTTTCAGATGAAATGCTACTTCTTCAATAAAACCCAGTTCCAATGTTGCCCTCAAAGGCTAAAGAACTCTTCCCCAATTGCAGGGTTAGAATCTCTCTTCCTTCCATCTACCTATACATCTATATATCTCATGTGGCACTTAAAACGTTCTGCTGAACAGTGGCAGGCTGAAGAGAAACTTCTCCCCTCACAAAAACTGTATGAGGCAAGGTTTAGCTTCTAGATGAAGCCGGTGCCACTGGTTCAAACAGCCACGAAGACCGCTCTTAGATGTTGTGTTCATCCTTGCATTTTGAGCTGGAAGGAAGCAGAGCAGAATTAAAGAAACAACACCAGAAATATTATTTCATAAAAAAAAGGTTGAGGTCAGCTTAAAAGGAAGGAAAGGCTTTTTTTCACTTGCAACGAACCTGTACTCGGAAAGAATCCAATACTCTCTGTGATGAGGTGTGCTTGCTCTTACCTAATTCATTAGGAAATTAGAGAAACCCTAATTTTCCAACTCAGCGAGGGAAAAATTGAACTGTGCTTTTTTCTCAGCCCACCAAGGCATCTCAGCTCATCCACCAGCCCTTTGGAGTCACCAAAATCAAGGTAGAGCCAATGAGCTTTTGACCCAAACCTGAAGTCTGGGGTTTTATAAAACAAAAGAGTTTTTTTCTTGGTGGGGAATGGAGGGAGGAGAAGGGCAAAGAACCACAAGACTCAGTCTGGGAAGAAGGAAGAGTCAGAAACAGGATGGTTCTAACCCCCGTGAGGCCCTCCTCATGAGTGTGGTACAAGGTGATGAATTAATCAGATGAGATCACAATTCCTAGCCCTGGTCTTCATGGCTCTATGGCATCTCTTCAGTCCTTCAGTAAAAAATTACTTGAATCTTCCTCTTAGCTCATGTTGTGTCTGGTCTGAAGAGGGACGAAAGAACTGGACAGAATCCAGTCCCTGACCAACCTACAGTCTCCTGCAAAGTTGAGTTAAGGCAGCACCCAAGGGCCACCCTGCTGCAAATTTCTAGGTGGATCCACAAGTCACACAGAAAGAACCACAAATCTTCAAGTACTTCCATTCTTCATCCTCTGCGGAGCCTTACCTGGTAGGCACTGGGGAGGGGATGACAAATCTTATCTTTCAGGGACATATCTTATCTTTCATCCTTCTCATTTTCTACATTCATGCAGATCATGGGTCTCAGGGCCTCCCCCAGTAATGTTCTTTGAGTTGAGTTGACCTGAAAGAGGCCCAAGAGGAGATGAAGAGTGGCTTTGAAGAGGGGTGATGGTGGTGGCCCTTGCTATAAACAGACTCTCAGGAAGTGTCCACATACCATGAGACTCACGTACCCTGAGACCACACCAAGTCAATCTTAAGAATCAGCCTTTGCTAGTGAAAGCATAGCTTTGGTAGAGCAGTATGACCATTTCAAATTTCCATTTCATCTTCTCACTCCAGGAGGAAAAGGAGCCGTCTGTGTGGGTTTCCTCTTGGATGTATTACAGGACCACATTCCTTCAGAATTGCCTCACTTTTTTGACATGGGGGAGAAATGGGAAATTCACTTAGTGAAGCAGAAACTCACATCTCCTGAAATTATCATGAAGGAATCTTAAATCCCCTTAGAATTCACTTCCAGAGTTTCCCATGTAGTGGCCCAGGGCATACTTGAAAGTGAAACCAGACACGGGAAGTTCACTGAGGCCCTTCTTTTTTTCTGTTAGATTTTGCATTCGTTGGAGACAGGCTCCCTGTTTCTGCCTGAGCCCACTAAGTCTGTGTGTGTAGTGAATGCTTGATCATTTGATTGGTACTTTTAAAATTTTGTATTATTTACCAATGGTACTTGTTTATGTGATATGACTTCAAAGGCCACAGGACAAAAAATAAAATAAAAAGATCATTCAATAAGTCTCAATTGAATGAATGAAAAATTCCCTAGATGCCAAATTACCTTCCCCTTGATCCAGCCATACAACTTAAAGTACAAATAATATTTACCACTTTCTTATTTGTTACACGTAAAAGGTTTGCCCTGGAAAGTTGAAGTTTCCCCAAATCACATAGAAAATAATTCCCTTGATTTAGTTATTTATCCCCTTCTATTTGCAAGACTTGTACAAGGTTTTTGGGATGAGAAGGTCACTTATAAACCTAAAAATTCCAAGGTTTATGGCGTGCTTGGTTCCTTACTAGCTGTGTGACTTTGGTCAAGTTAGTGAACCTCTCTGAGCCTATCCACCCTATATGTAAAATGAGAATAATGATAACTTCTACTCACAGGACTGCTGTGAGAATTAATTTTAAAATGTCTGGACTTTGTACAGACTTTCATCCATATTCAGGACTTGATGAATAACACAATTATTACAGTTTTTATTGTTTTGGTTTTTGTATTTGTTCTTCTTACTGTAAGGGCTGTGGAAAAAGTTTTCCTGTGATGTTACCAGTGATTAACATCCCAGGTCAAATTACGTTAGCAGAGTAGCTGGTTAGTCATCTATCTGGGCTCCAAAGGACAGAAGACAGAATTTCTGACACTGTGGTATAAACTTGGGAGGAAAAAGGGCTGGTAAAGGATCACACCACTGGACATTAGGATGGCTCTGGGGGTCAGGGCGACATGCACTCACCCAGAAAGAGCTAGTGGTCACTGAGGAAACAGCTGTAGATTGCATCCCTCATTGAGTTCCAGCAAGAATCACTCTTAAACAAGCATTGCCATCCATGAGCACTTCCTAGTCTCCTCCATAAAGTTCTAAAGGTTTGGGGAGAAGTAGAGAGAATCACTTTATCTTGTTTATGCCACTGTCTTTTTCCTTTTTCTCACTTAAAGGGAATTCTGGAGGAATGAAATTTGAGGTCAAAATACATAAGCATTTAAGACGCTGCTCTTTTTCAGATCCTTAAACAAATATTAACTCATTCATCATCTCATTACCCCTGAGAGTTGGGAAAACAGAATCCAATTAGAGGTTGGAATGTTCTAATCCCATCTATAAATTACAGTGCTTGTGAGATTTATTAACTGAAGGGTTTAAGATTTTAGGAAGCTTTTCTAAATGTGATCTCTCAATTGCCATCATAGGATTTGCTCAAAATGCATTTGCAAAGAGGAAAAAAAAATTCATGCCACACTGCCTGATAATCGAACCAGCCATCTCGTAGATCAAAGGAGAAAGGCAAGTCGTAGGAGGAAGAGGAAGAGAAAAGGAAGGGAGGACCAAGAGGAGGAGAAGCCCCCTAACATTTTAAGTGGAAAAACATTTGTTGAAAAGATACTTGTCAACCGCAAACATTTGGGAGTAAAGCATTGCAAAGATGTTCACTGCGTATGTCCAAGTTGCAGCATGCACAGCTGGTTGTGTAACTGGGTCGTTTCAAAAAACAGCAGAGAAAGAGATGGGTCAGCTAGGACAGAAATAGGAGGTGGACACTCAGAAGGCTGGCTGATCCCTTTGTATGACTGCCTGGGTGAGTCGAGAACTTTTATATAGATTGTCCTATGCACTCTTTATAAATTCTAGTAAAGGGATGTCAAACTTGGGGAAATCACTGTGAGTCTCTAACTAGGAAACTCCCAGCCGGCTTCTCTGCTTGGGTATGGCACCCCTTAATCTTCTTCCACAGGACCCCTGGACCTGGCTTCATGACTTCTTCATTGTCCTTGACAGCTTTGCCACAAGCCAGGCCTCCAGATTCCCCCAGCCACTTCCTTCTGGCCCTTCCATGTCCCTCAGCCACCCTGAAACCTGTTTCCTTTCTGGGATTTTGCTGGTAACTACAGAGAAATGGGCTGGAAGTAACAAATGTGGGGATTTACGTAGTTGACATAAACTTTAAAGTCCCACAGTCATTGCCTGGAGTATGTAGAGAACTCTTTTATTACAGATTATGAGTTCCATGATGGGCTGCCCTTCTCTGCTGGAAAACCAACAAAGACCTTGCCTTTGCTCAGTACCTAAGGGGAAGTCCAATTTGAGAGTAACAATAGAATGGGTAATGGGAAATGCAGATGTCCCCAAGACTAATGAGCATAATTTACACATCAAGGAAACTCCAGAGAGTCCAACTTCCTTTGGCCACTGGAGAGGTCCCGTTAGGCTGGAGATGATGATGATGATGATGATGATGATGATGATGATGATGATGATATAACAGAAGCAAGCCTTCTCTGTATCCCATCCAATCTATTCTACTAGAACTCAGAGAGGATCAGCTGTATTACCTTGGCTCTTTCTCCAGCTGGACAGGTAAACACAAACCGAAGCTCTATGCTGCTTAATGGCTCACAATGACAGTATTTTCCAAAGTCTATTGGATGGCCAGGAAGCTAATTTCCCCATCACCATCTCTGATTAGCACCTCCTTACCTTCTCTGAACAGACAATGCCCTGGACCCTAGTGAAGTTTCAAACATCCAGGAGATTCTTCCAATGCCATCAAGGGACAGGGAGATATGAATTGAGTGCTTCTTGTCACAAGAAGGAGTCCTCCAAGAGTAACCACATGGTCCTCCTGCAGCACTCTTACTCTCCCCTCTCTCTCCCCACATCTTCTTCACCTTGAGAGCTCTACTCCACTATTTCTGACTCCATCATCCATCCTCTGAATGCCCAGTGGGTGGTTCTTTTCATATATATTACAAATTCCGGAGGCTCAGGCTGAAAGACAGTGGCTTTCACATCTGCTCCATCATAGAAAGGAATGAGATCCAGGCTCAAAAGAAGGGTGAATTCTGGTGCTGTGGAATGGGAGAGACAACAGTGAGTAACACCCTGGGATGGGTTGAGTTTCTTCCACTTTACCTAAAACCATCCACAGTTCATTACCAAGATGTGTCATTTCCTACTGAAGAGTACGCCGTGAACTCCATCTGAGAACGCCATGAACTCTGAGAACGCCATCTCCCTCTTATTAACATTCCTTTGATCTTGTTCTAGGGAAATGATCATCGTCACCTTACTATGCTGATCTGAAGTGAACCCCTCTATGACTTGAGTTTCCTAATGAAATCTCCTCACTTTAATAAAAAACGAATGATGCAAGCCCAAACCACATCTCTCTAATCAGAAGTTTTCTCACTTGACACTAGTTACTTTTCACCAGTCACAAAGGTCAGAATAAGAGAAAGCATGCAGCATCTCGCTTAAGCCCCACAAAAACTTCACAAGGAGGTGTTCCCATTTCTGGAGAAGGGTACTGAACTCAGAGAGGGTAAGTCATTTGCTCAAAGCCACACAGCTTTCCCAGGGTGGACCTGATTTAAGCCAGCTCCATCTGATTGTATGATCTCAGGTATGTTCCACTGTGGCAATGACACAGCTTGGCACAGGGCCACCACTTGCCCTTTCACACTTGTGACAGGCATTTAAAGTTGATGACAACACTTCTCTGTGGAGCCAGTCTGTGTTCATACAGCGTCTGTCTCAATAGCTCCCTGGCAGCTACTGCGGGTTAATCAACGTTGTTCCCTTGGGTTGTTATGTAGTTTGGCATCCCTATCTTGAGCTATCCTTTCACAGATCACTTCAGCATCAGCACCACTTTTCATCTTCTCATGGAGAAACATCATCACAGGAGGATGATCACATGCATCTAAGAGAACAGCTTTCCTGGCTGAAAGTTTACCATGGTGACTGAAAAGAATGCTTGCCTGTGTCTCAGTAAAAGCCTTGGCTATCTCCCCCCACTGGTTTGGCAATAGGAGGCTTCTGCTGAAAAGAAAGAAATGAGACTTGCCACAGGTCTCCTGTCCTTAACCACCATCAGCTCCTAAAGACGCTTTAACTCGCGTGCACGTGCCCACACATGCACACGTGTGCACGCACACACACACTCCACTACTCCTCCTGCTTACACTTTGCACACGACATTCAGAAGTGAGAAAATCCCAGCATTCTTATTAAAACCCACTCCACGCCCACAGTGTGATCATTTCCATAAGACCCCAGTGAGGGCAGTAACTTTCAAGCCCCACAAGTCCTTCTTTACAGAAAGAAAGACTGAGGCCCAGACAGGTAGTGGAGTTCAGTGTCACCACTCTAAATCACTGACAGAGGCCACTGTCAGGGCTCCCAGCGCTGGGCCTGCTTCTACTTATATAAGATGCACAGCCCTGGACAGTCAAAAAGAAGAGTTTAGCATCTACTTTTATCTCAGAAAATATTAAAACTCAATAAACTACCATCACTAATCCCAGAAAACATAAAACTCTGTCCCGTTCTGAACCAGAAAGACATAGTAAAAGCAAATGCCAAAATTTCCAAGAGTTTGTTCCTTAGTATTTAAAGTTCCTGGATCATTCTAGCAAAATTAATTTAATAGAATTCTGACCCTTATATTTCAGAAATTCAGCAATATGTTGTTTAGTTGACATTTACTTGATGCCCAAGGACATTTCTGAGTCTTTCTTAAATAAGTTTCCAAAACATTTTCCTCTTAGAAATAAAAAGGCAAGCTTATCCCCGGCTAAGTGCTTCTGGGTACCCAACACTGGCATCATCTCATACATTGATGGCAGATAGGGCTTCACTTCGGCCCAGTGGACTCTTCCCACTCTGTTCCAGCTGCCCTACCGCATCATCTCACCTCTGTCTGCCCACCCCCGGCTCCTCGGTGGTGGTGAGGACCGGGAAGAGGGCTGATCTCATGTGTCTGCCAGGCATGTTACTCATAAACACCCTCATAATTCCCAGATGCTCTCATCCTCTCTGCGGGATAATAAGCTATGTCTCTTTTGAGCCCACACCCTACGACTGCAAATGATACTGACAGAGCCCTGCACAGGGGACAAAGGGGCCCTACAAAATGTCCTCTAAGGCCAAGGTGTTAGGTCCAAGAGAAGCAAATGTGCCCTTCCAACCAGACACTCACACCTTCTCACACCCAAAGTCCTTTCTCAGTAGAGCCTGAGAATCTTCTTCTTGGGTGACTCAGGTAGATGACCCTGCCTCTGCTCAAAACAAAACACGCAAAGAAAAAAAAAAAAACCAAAACCTTTAAACCCTTGTTAATTTGATGCGAATCAAGATCTACCTCAGATGAATGGGAAAAGAACCAGCTTTGGGTTGCCAAATCCATTCTGAAATTGGGATTTATTTCAGTTCTGGGGCAGATAGGGTTGCATTGGAAAAGCATTTGGCTCATTGAAAATAACACTTTTACGATGCCTTCCTATAAGTCTAGACAGGCAGATGGACCAGTTCTTTTTTTAAAAACAAAAAAGTCTTTGTATTTATGCCTTGGGAGATATTTATCTACATCACGCGGGGTCTTTGGGACAATGCGAGCAGTTTCCTCTTTCTACAATGTTTGGCGTCATTATTATTTTGAAAGATAATCACGTTCACTCCTTGCCAGATGGCTACTGAGTTATGTTCTCTCTATACTTTTAAAAGAATTTGCTTTTGAAAGGAAGGTTGTGGGGGTGGGGAGGGAGGAGATAACCCAGACCCGCTCATCCGCTCCCCTCCCGGCTCTGAGAAAACTGTGGGCTTGGGGATTTACAGTTTGTTTTCTATAATTCCATCTAGTTTGAAACCAGAAAGGTTATATTTCTGGAGACCAGACTGCAAAATGAGAGGGAGAATGGCTGAGGAGGTAGGGAAGAGGGGTGGTTTGAAAATCTGATAGGTCAGCATTTGGCTCCTAAGTAACTGAAGGAATGAGGATTCCACAACATGTGTGTTTTTTCTCTTCCCAGTTTCTCGTTTGTTCCCTGCCACCAGGAAATACAGTAGACATTTGTCACCAGCAGCTCTTTGGAGACTTCAACGTTTCTTCCTCCCAGCCTCCAAAAGGGGATTTCAGACACGAAACAGTCCCATTTTGCAAACCAGCAGAATTTTTGTGCAATGTTTATTAGACAGGCTCGAGGCTGAGAAGGCAGACTTTGGGAAATAGTTTAAACAGTTCATAAATCAGATGTAATTGAAAAGGATAAGGTCTCCTTTCCGAAAGCCCTGGTAAACTTCCTTTTATAATCTCTTTCCTGGGGAAAAATTGTAATGTCTATAAGGACCAGGTTGCCTTGGGTCACGCAATGTAATTTGGTTTTTTTCTGGCCAAATCATGAAACAGAACCTCATTCTGCTCCCTGTTCCATTGATATGATACCATCTCTTTTAATATTGTCAAGTGGGTTACGCCAGGCTGCATAGTGTTACTGATAACAAAATTCTTTGGAAAAAAAAAATTTTTTTGTTTGTTTTTGTACACACCAATTGACAGCAGCTGTAATCAGCTGGAAGTCTTGGCTGGCCCGCCAGGGAAAAGTGCTTTTCCTATGAAATTTCTAAGGCACCGTAGAGATACTCTGCAAAGCATTTTTACCCAGTTTGCTTTGAAACTGGTGGACCTTCTATGGCTGTCCAAGATTATATTTGGTATACTGATCAAAATGCATTTCCATATGAGGACCCTAAAGGGTTGCCTAAGATTTTCCTTTGAACATGGCGTATTATCAGTCATCAGCATACAAGGAGCAGGTATGGGGGAGATTGATAGTGTTCTGAACTCCAGGGAGAATCAAAGACACCAGGAGCTCAGAAGAATGGAGTAAAAAGTGGCTCCAGAGTGAAGATCAGACAAATACCAAAGAGAAGAACAGAGTCAAGTTCTAAAGGGCAGGCATTTCCCAAGTGCCGAACAAGAGAATTGCTTTTTCCTGGCTGCACAATCACAGGAAAAAGCTGATCAAAGCTAGAGGACAAGAGAAATAGGCGTTGGGTGCCCACGTTCTCGGGTCTGAGTCCAAGCCCAGTCAGCCAATCACGGTCAGTGGTGCTTTACTGCAAGGCTGCTTTTGCAACAGTGTCTCTTCCTTAAAGCAACAGTCTTAGCCACTTGCCCCCTTACACCATGTGCCCCATTCTTCAGGGACCTTCAAGATTATGCACCATGGGACATTACCTAAGGAAGACTGGAACTGACTTAGGCACATCACAGCCACGTGCACAGTAGGGATTCTTGTACCATGGAGACACCACGTGTGCGGCTGTGTGCCAGATTGGCACACGACCACCACTTACATAACCTGGATTCCTCCTAGACCAGTTGCTTTGGGTTGGCCCAGGTTATCGGGAGAAGAGAACCTCGGCTTAGTTCTATCTTGCGTCTGGGCAAGAACTGGCTGGGGACTAGGTTCCTTCTTGCAATGACTTCCAACGTAGCTCTCTCAAATCTTTCTCCTCCAGAAGCCTACCTTCATCTTGACTGGCCGCTGCAGAACAAACTTGGCCTCCAGTGTGGTAAAACAGAATCATCTGCTCGGATCATATTTCAGGCCAATTTCAGTGTCTTGTAACCCTGTTGGATGATTTATTTGGCCCTGGGGGATTCTACTGAAAGTGCTGAAGTGCCAGACTGACATTTCCCTTCAGACTTACAACCACTGACACTGGAAGCAGGATTTTTCTCAGACAGGAGGCTTTCTCCAGTTTGGAACCAAACAGCATGCAGTGCTTCCACCTGCTGAATAATCGTCTGTATTCTAATGGGAGGAGCAGGGGTAGCAGAGGGGTGATGGTAGGAAGGAGAACCAAAGCTGTGTTCATACCCTTGAGGAAAGAGAAAATGCTTTCTCAGACAAGTTCAGTGAAAGATGTCCAATGAGTCTGTTAGCTTCAGTGCATCGACCCACAGTCACAGTTAAGAGAGAGTGTGAAATAAGAGAACCACACAGGAAGGTTCAGGGGATTTCTCTGAAACGGCAGCCAGAAGGATTTTGTAACAAAGGTGGTACCACCCCCATAGATGCTTCCACATCTACTCTCTTGTTTCCATTTACCATTAATCAATTGTCACAGGAGCCCTACTTCTGAAAGCTTTCAAGCCCCTTGGATGGAAGACCAAAGAAGCCAATGAAGGTTAGGGCTACCTTTTATTCTACCCACAAATTTGGTGAAAGGGAAAATATTTCCATTTCTGCCATGACACGAATATTAGTTTTCCACCACATGTACACCAGTGTTGACATGGTGTAAATGTTACAGAACCAAAGTTGGGTCCGCCTGACTGTGTGCAGTAAAGCCAATCTACCGACACTGGGTTGTGGTGAAGGACAGTGCAGAGTTTATGGCAGGGCGCCATGCCAGGAGTCCAGGTAGTTAGTTCTCAGAAGGCTTGAACTCCCTGATGGCTTTCAGGGAAAGATTTTTAGAGACAGGGTGATGGAGGCGGATTGTGCGGTGCATGATCAGTTCATGCGCCTTCTTCTGATTGGTTGGTGGTGAGGTAATCAGGAGTCAACGTCATCAACCTTCTGGTTCCAACTGGTCTGGGGTCTCCGTGCCTGTGGGCAGCATACATTTCACTTCTTCCACCTGGTGGGGATTTCAGTATCTGCAAAACAGCTCAAAGGATATGGCTCAGAATATTACCGTTAGCCTTTGAGGAGGAACTAAATGTCCTTGACTTTGTTTAATGGCCAAACTATTGTTATTTTGTCTTGCTTGTCTCTTTTCCTTTCTTTCTGCATTTTTCTCTCTCCGATTAAATTTACACTTTGAAACTCAGGGAAGGCCTAAGAGGCTAAAGTTTTTCTACAGACAAGAGGCAGATGGAGGACATGGGAGGGGAAGTCTACTCAGGAAGGCCCCACTGTGTCCTGCTCAGTTACATAAACACTAATCCACTAGAAAGATCCTTCAGTGCCCTTGGTGCCCATGCCTGCACAAGGCCACACTCAAAACGTTCCTTGATAATTGCTTTTATGATCATACTGAGTAGGTAAAAAACTTCTCTCTCTTCTTCTACCACCCCAGATCCTGGGGCTAAGTTCTCTGGAAACTGAGACTGGGCCCTCACATGCTCTGAGGCACCAAGTGCCAACAAAGCAGGATGGAGAATCAGCACGGCTGATCTGACAATGCAGTACCCAGTCCGCATGGGAGGGGGATGTTGGGAGGGGCAAAGACGCTGTCTTCTTCCTGCTCAGGACACATTATCCTCAAGGCTTGAAAGAGAGAATGGAGTTTAGGAAAACTCAGACATTGGATAATTTCTTTTGAAGACAATACCTAATGCAATGTCTCCAAATCCCCAGGGTTCCAGAGTGAGCCATTTAGAGCTCCTGGAGGTGTTGACCTTTCAAGAGAATGATCCACAAAGGAAAAGACACTCTGACTAAGTTTGCACTGGATATATAATTCTGTTGCTTTGTTTCCAGCTCTGGTTATAATTGATTAAATTATTATAGGACTGTAAAAGTGATTTTCCCTTGTAGTTCTTACCTAAACATACATAAACACAAGGATAGTAGACTAATTCCATTATTAAAATGCGGTAGCAGATAGCCTCCTTTTAGATTGTTTTTACTAAAGAAAATGATTTAACATTTTAAACCCCAAGATCTGGTCAGTAAATGAGACAATAGGGTGGACTACAGCTAGTAAGATGATTGATTGTTGTGCCAGAGATGTAAGTAACATCTCAAGTAGGGATAGGGAACTCACAGTCAGGAAATGCCATGGTTGTTGGTTTAGAATCAGCTTTTTCAAATCCCAAATATTTGAATGAGGGTTTTTTTTTTAACTGAAACTTCTTAGTGGATAATCATCCTGTCTCTATCATGCTTTAAAAGGGAACACATTACAAAACCCTCTTAGAATCTTCCTTATGCCTTTCATGGCATGGTGAGTCAGCAGTGTTTTTTTTTTTTTTTTTTTTTAATTCCAAAGCATTAGAGAGGAGACTGAGGGAAATTGTCTGTAACTGCTCAAGGCAGCATCTTTAACCTTCTGCCAAATGCCAGGTTGCCAGCTGGCAAGTCCTAGTACTCTTGGTCCTGCAGAGGATCACGTATGTGTCACTGAAGATAGACGTAAGTTGTTCTGTGTTACCCTGAATCACCTGCAAGAATAAACAGCAAAGTGCATCACCCCTATTATGGTAGCTGGCAGTGTGAGCCACAGCGTAAATCATGAAGTTTCCCCCTTTATCCCTCCTACCTCCTACACTACCAAGAGCGTAGTGTCCAGTACCGTTCCCAAAGCATCTTAGCTACCATCCCCAGCTCGGGATTTAAATCTGCTCTCTCTGGACAGAAGCTCATGTTCCATAGCAGCGATTCATAGATTTGATTCATTTGACTCAAACCTTCACTATTTTTGCTGTAACACTTCTACCACCATTTTCTTACAATCAGTAACTTAGGATCATATAATTTAAATTCCAATATAATTTTTATAATTAGAAGGTAACCATGCAAATAAACCTAATAATATCAAAATTATACATCATCATACTGTAACTAGATATTATTACGTGCTAGAAGCACTGAGCCCAAGGCCTGTTCTGTCTGTCAAAAGAGAGGTTAATATGTGTTGGAAAGGTGTTAAAGACCCGTTAGCACCAAACTGAAACTTCCCCTTTATACATTCAGAAGGATTGAGAGAGAGTGGCAAGGACAGTCTCTTGTGTGAATCCATTTTATTTAATGCCATGTCAATTTTATTTAATCAAGATCATCTTGGGGACTACTTAGAATCATCCTGTAAACATCCCACACTTTGGGAAATAGGACAGAGCAGTGCTTCCTAAAGTGTGCAGCCAGAAGATAATCTAGCAACAGATTAAATGCAAATTCCCTGGCTCCACCTGCAGTCTTCTGGGCAAGGTCTATACACAGATATGTGAAAACCATTAGTCCAGATTTGTTATTTTTAATTTATTAGCCAAGTGATCCTTTCTTCCAATAGAATCTTGCCTAGAAAGTACAATATAAAGCAGAGGAGAGTAGGACCCTCTAGTTGAAGCAAGACAGCGGGCAGACTTGCAGTTTCATGTCCACCTGACCCCTGGCCGCACCTGAAACATCTCCATGGAGCTCCCAGGGTTCTGCAGAACAAGGTATGAAAATCTGTGTTCTTTCTTCCCCTTTACTTCTTCTTTCTCCAACCTTTACGTCCCCCCTGCCCCCAACCAAAACTGCCTGTGGCTTACTGGTTTTCAGATTGAGAAATCTTCTATATCCTCCATGTTATTTTGCTAAGAAGCACAAAAGCCAAATAGAAATGTATTGAATTAAATTAGACTCATTTCATGACAAAATAAAAATCCAAACATCCTAAGAGCTCAATGGATAAAAAACACAGACATTGCACCAGATAAAATAAAATAATTCATTAACATATTAGAAAATGTTTAGCCTCATACTTACCAAGTTAGCAAAGATGCTTTGAATGATATTCAGTGCAAATGAGGAAACAATAAGACTGACATTCTTGTCCACTGGAAAGCTAATGAGTACAGCCTTTCTGGATGTACTTTAAAAAATTTTTTTACTTTACTCTCTATGAATCTATTGTGCAGGAACAATCTGAGATTCAGGCAAAGATTTATGCCATTCCTGGAACTAGATAGTGGTAATGGTTTTACAACACTGTGCATATATTTAATGCCACTGAATTGTACACTTTTAAATGGTTACCATGGTAAATGTATACTCTGTATATTTTACCTAGTTAAAAAAAGATTTATGTGCAAAACTACTTATCTTTCTGTTATTTTTGATAATGAAAACTTTAAATGATGAATGTCCAACATTAGAGTTAACATTACAGTGTTTCTTGGAAAATGTTTATGATATAAACTTAAGTAGGAAAAAACAGGATGTGAAATGATATTTACAATATTACCTCAGCCGTTTCTTCAAATATAGACTAGTCTAGAAAGAAATGCATTCATCCCTTTGTATCTGTAGGGGATTGGTTCCAGGTCCACCCCTCAACCCTTACCCACCCCATCCCTGATGGATACCAAAGTTCAGATGCTCAAGTCCTGTACAAAAAGTGTAGTACAGTGGGCCATGGGTACTGAGGGCTGAATGTATGTCAAAATATCGCCAGTAGTAGATTCTAGAAGAGTAGCAGGATTATCAACATCTCCTTTTTCCCCTTTATACTTTGAAAAGCTTTTCAAATTTTTTCTAAAATTAGCCCATGTTAATACAGAAAAAAAGAAGCAAATAATTGCAAAAGAAAATAAACAATGGTCCATATGCTAGTCTCTATGAAGGTGCACTAATCAATGAGATAGAAAGTGTTAATCTCTAGTCGTAAATTATTTTTTAATTATTAACTTTGGCACAAAATAATAATAATAGCTAACAAGTGTCTAGTACAGGCATTATTTTAAGCATAGAGCATATATTAATGTACAGCCCTTCAAGATGAATACTATTAGTATTCGCATCTACACATGACTTAACAGAGATGTAAGGACATTGAGGAGCCAGCCCAAGACAGCAGCTGAAACTAGGATTCAAACTTAGACATTTTGGCTTCAGAATTTATGACCTTAGTCACTACCATATACTACTTGTTGAAATTTTTTTTAAAAGAGAAGAAGAAAGCAAGGAAGTATATTGGCATTTTATTCTGGCTCTAGCAAATTACCATAAACTTAGTGGCTTAAAACATAAATTTATTATTTTATAGACCTAGAGGTCAGAAGTCTAAAATGGGTCTGCAAGGCTGCCTTCCTTTTGGGGACTCTAGGGGAGAACCTACTTCCTTGCCTTTTTGAGCTTCTGGAGGTGCTCATACTCCTTAGCTCAGGGCCCCTTCCTCCATCTTTAAAACCAGCAGCATACCCTCTCTCCTCAACTCTGAACTCTATTTCTGTCCTCAACATTTTATAGCTTTTGATCCTCCTGCCTGCTTCTTCTAAAGAATCCTGTGGTTACATTAGACACACCTGACAATTCAGGATAATCTCCCCATCTTAAAGTCTTTCATGTAATCATATCTGCAAAATCACTTTTACCACATTAGATAATATAGTTACAGGTTCCAGGCATTAGGATGTGAACATCTTTGGGGCCATTTATTCACCTTACCACAGGAAGGAAAGAAGGAAGGAAGGAGGGAAGATGGAAAAGAAGAGAGGAAGGGAGAAGGAAACTCTCTCTGTGCTGACGGTTTCTATTCATGTGTAACGAAACACTTTTTTCATACATCATAATTTTGTAGGTCAGGCAATTGGGCCCATTTGGGTGACTCTTTTGTTTCAAATGGTATTATTGATAGAGGTCACTCAATAATATTCAAGGGCAGATGAGGGGTCTGGAAAATATAGACAGGTTCACTCACATGACTGCTTTTTTGGATGGGGATGATGGAATTCATTAGGAACTGTCAACCGAAAGGCTCACACATGGCCTCTCCAGCATGGGTCTCCAGGTAGTCAGACTTGTCATATGGTGGCTCAGATCTCACAGACATGGTATTCCAGGAAACTCTGGAGGAAACTATGAGAGTCTTCTGATCTAGCCATAAAAACCCCAGAATGGTACACCCACTTTATTCTATTGGCCAAGCAAGTCTCTAAGTTTGGCCCAAATTCAAGTGGAAAGGAATTAGAGTCCACTTCTCAACAAGAGAAATAGGAAAGAGATTGACGTCATCTTTAATCTTCTATGTATAAAACTTGAGCTAACAGGGAGTGCGTGATGAAAGCCATCTAACATGGAGCTAGGAGGAGGGGGTAGTTCGTGCACCCGTCAAATACTCAGAACATTCTGATATGTTTATATTAGTCTGGGAAATCATTTTCAAACCCTTCTGGTCTTAAAAATTATGAATCACTCTTAGATATGTAATTTTGTTTTTTCTTCTATCATTTGTCACTGTCAAAGTCTATCCATCAAGATGAAGAATCACAAAAACTCACTAGTTCGTGTTTTCATCTATTTTATGTATAAAGCTCTGGTCTAGGTTCTAAACAAAGCAAATTTATTTAAGGTGTGTCCAGAGAATAAATCATGTCCCCCATTAAAATGTGGGCATCAATAATGACTAGGTTAAAGCCAATTTATTTGCTTATCACCATGTCTGAAATATAGCCTTCTATTTTTCTTTCATCTTAGTAGAGTGCATAACCTGTCTGGATTTATTTTTCTTTTCCAACACAGTACTGGTCTTAATACTAATGTATGTGGTATGTTTGTATATTTGAATATATATCTTTCTTCTTTTCTTTCCTGGTTCACTCAAACCTTTTTGATTTGTAATAAGAATCAATATTGTATAGAATGCTGGTGCCTTTATAAATAATTTCAATAAGCACATGCAACAGTTACATAATTCTTATGCTCATTTGGTGTCCAAGGTTGATGATAACACAAAAGTCAATGGATTTAGGTTGAGTAGGTACAGGTACATGGGTGAATTCATTGATTCAATAAATACTTATTGCTACCTCAAATAGTAAACAGGCTGGTGGGAGAGACAGTTGTTGTGCTATGCTGGAGACAGCCCAGACTGGCTTATGTTGGCTTCCAAGAGCTGATTCTGTGCCTCTATTCCCAGTTCAACTTCCGTGATGTCAAGTCAGTAGCTTGACATCAGCCATGGTGAGAGTACTTACACTCTGAAAACTGGCAAACACTGTAAATCGGGGCTTTTTGTTATATATTTTCCAGTGCACCATTGCAATACATAAACATAGCTTAACAATGTGATAAGTGCTAAAGATATGCATACGATGTAATAGCAACACTAAGAAGAGGAGTTGAACCTGGTTAGGAGGGGTCACTGAAGGCTTCCCCTTTGGGGCTTATCTCAGATGTCATCTCCTCTGAATGGTCTCCCCATGCAACTACATAAAGCAACCCTGCTCCTAGGCACTCTCTATCTAGACTAGTCATTTCTTTCCAAGCAGTTGTCCCAATGGATGATGATTTTATTTGTTTATATGTGTCCTTTACTAGAATTTCACGTTCTTATTTGTTTTGTGTCACTGACAAACAGAAAATATTGTTTGAAAATCAATAGTAGAGTTATAGTAGTCTTAAAAGATGAGTAGGATTTGGCCAGGCAAAGAAGTAGGGGTAAAATATTTTGAGCACAGGAAACAGGAATAGAAAGTGCACTATGGTCATGGAAAGATGGTGTGCATGAAACAAGAGGTCCAAATCAGGGAGTGGCCAGGGTGGTGCTGAAAGACATTCAGGCCAAGTGGAGCCCCAAGGCTATACTATGTGAACCACAGGGACGCATACAGGCCACTATTTAAACTTCCCATCCCCAAAAGATGAGTAAGGACATGGTTAATTCCAAATTGGAATGGGTTTGAATTTAAATTAGGGGGAAAAAAAACTAACTAAAATATATCTCTCCATATGACTGATAAATCATAATTCTTTTACCCTCCAAAGAAAGACTCATCCTTACAAATGACTGTTAGATCTCTCCCAAATTCTATTCAAAGAATATGAAAAAATGTGAAGCATTGGGTAACATTTAAATTGAAACAAATAAAGAGCAAGGTGAAAGGGTTATGTTAGTTTCCACAATGTACATTACTAAAATCCTTTTGCATATGATGGTGGTCCCTTGGCAATAACTCATGTATTAGCTTTTCTGAGAAAGACATTGAAGGGATTATCTGAATAAATGAGGAAGCAGAAGATTCAGTTCCTAAGAAGATAACTAATTTGATAACAGATACTGAGCACTTACTATACAGAGAGTTTTGGGTCAGTGCCTCCCCACTCCTCATGTCGCCCAGAGTCTGTGAGTCAAGGAGAAAGGCTTTCCTGTAGAATGAGAAAGGATTAGGAAGTCTAAACGACAGAGTGACTAATTCTGCTGGGCAGAATTAAGGAGGGTTCCAGGGGAAGGTAATGTTTGGTTTGGCCTCGGGAGATGAGCAGGACTTCAACAGGCAAAGAAACAGCAAAGAGGGCACTCCAGACAGGAAGAGCACTCTGATCCAAGCCACAGAGGCCTGAAGTCTGGGTGTATATATATTTCAAGGTTCATGGGACAGCCACACATAGAGCAACTTACACAATCCTGAACAGAACACTGCCAAAGTGCTTCTGCACAACAACATTCTAATTTTACTTTGGTTTTCATAATGACGAAATGATCTGTTAGTTCCTATTACACTTGGCAATTTCAAAACAATAAAACACTGAGAACCCTTTCTTAATTATAAAGGCCCAAAATAGAGGAACTTGAACCGAATCCACTATTTCTACTCAGCAAATATGTGGCCACAAGAGGTTCTTGATCACCCTGCACAGAGCACCCAACCATCCTTCTTTGAATGAGTTAATCATAAGAGTTACTCTGCTTTATAAATACAGTGGAGCCTCACATAACTTAAATATATTCACAGAATGTAGAATATATTTTTAAATAAGTTTTAAAAAGCTTAGAAAGGGAAAGGGTTAATTAAAAAACTTTTGGGTTTCGGTGCCAAACCTTCCATTGAACAGATATTTTTCATATAAGTTACTAGTGGTTTCAAGCACTGTGTAAATATATCTCAACACTCTATATAAATGTGGGTTTTCATTAAGATCCTCTGGTACATGCAGTATGTTGTATTTTTCTATAGAAAATAAACTGGTCCTGTCAAGATGGGCAACTGAGGTGAAGTAGAATGACTTCAACTATGAATACTTAGAAATGCTAGATAAAAAAAAAGATTTAAAAGATGACAATCTTTTTAAATGCCCAGTTGGACTCATAAGAAATAAAGAGTTCCAAGATCCCTGAAATGAAGAGGGGTCAGAAAGGCTGAGAGCGTACAAACCGATGTTGCAGTGGCCCTAGGATGGTTGATGCAGAGGGATGGACATCAGATTGAGAAACGGGCCCAGATACACCTACGCAAGGGCAGGATATGAGGCAGTGGGTCTGAGCAATGAGGATGGTTAAGATCTCTGCATGAAAGTAGAACCACAGAGTGCTACAACCTCAGTGTAAAGGAACTGGACAAAGTCCAGGTTCCAGCCCAGGGAAGCAGGAGTGAAGCTTATCTTTGCTCCAGGACCTAGGTGGGCAAAGGACATTTTCCCACACACCTGAAACCCAAAGTCTGTGCCACACCTGGGAGTGGAGTCTGACATTACACTTTCCTTGGGATATGGGATTCCCCAGTTTGAGACTGACACAGGCATTGCTCCCAGGCTGCATGCAAGGAGTTCCTTGAAGAAGCTAATGCAAAACTTCTCTAGAAGGACTCTCCACTGGGAAAATACCACAAGGGACCTTGGCAGAGGGAAAATAAAGCTGCTAAAGATAAGGTAACATTTTTTAAATTATGTACTATATGAAATAAAGATCTAACATAGTTGAGGGTCCAAAGGTCCCTTGGAAAAGTCTCACAGGAAAGCAAATATTACTTCCAAATAACTTTGTACTATCTGCAGTTTAAATGTCTAAAGAGCTTAAGGAAAGAATAAAATCCATATTGAAAGAATAAGACAGAAAGAATAAGACACTCTGACAAAAGAAATGCATAATTAATAAAAAAAATCAAATAGAGATCTGGAAATAAAAGATAAAACTAAAAATTCAATGGATTGGTCGCATAACAGATTGGACCCTGATGAAGGGGAAATTAGCCAACTGGAAAAAAAAATCTGGGGATACATTACTTTGAAGGTAGCATGGAGGGACTTTTTTTAAGGTAAAAATTAAAAGGACAGAAAATAAGATGGAAGTTAGACTGGAAGATTCAAAATCTATTTAATAGGATTTTTTTTAAGGTTCATAGAAAAAATAAGGATGATTCAAAGAGGTAATGCCTGGAAATGAAAAGCAATATAAATGCTCACAGTGAAGATGATACACAGAGACGCCAAAAGGGGACTAATATAAGCTAATCTCACATAGATGCGTTGGAGCACAAAAAAGAGAAAATCTTAAAATCAATGGAAAAAAATACATATTTACTAAAAAGAAACAACAATTGGACTGACAGCTGACTTCTCACTAGCAACAACAGAGGCCAGAAGAAAATGAAATCATGCCTTTGAAGAGCTAAGGGAAAATAACTTTACCAGGTTAAACTGTCATTCAAGAATGAAGGTAAAATGAAAATAAATGTTCAGACCAACAAAGGATGAGAAATACCACATACAGCTCTCACAGAATAAGAGAAATTTAAATCAAGAAGAGAATGGGAGCAAGAAGAACTATTAAACAAAGTTGGTAAATATGAGGGTAAATATAAACATTGAAGGTTAAAAAAATATATAAAATTTCATTTGGAGAGTTTAAAAATAAGGCAGATCTAAAACACCAGATGTGAAAAATATGACTCTCTGCAGGCAGAAGATCCTAGGATCTCCTTATTGTTCAGGAGGATTAACTTTAGACCATGTAACTCGATGATAGATGTCAAAAATGTACTTATAACCCCTAAAACAGAAACAAAGAATAGAAGTAGAATATGAAAGAATGTAAAACTTCTAAATCTGGGTAAGAGAAAAGTAGAAAGAAAGAAAATCTGATGACTCCAATCAAACGAAGGAGAGGAAAAGAAATAAAGAAAACATAGAATCCATTTTCAAATCAAATGTGTAATATATCCCAAGTGTTAGAGTCATGTCTGTAGGTTAGAAATAACATTGTTTTCAAAAAACAATGAAGAGATCATAAAAGGTATTGTTGGTAATCATAAAAATTGTGATATGGTTAACTGTCTATTAAGATACAGAGCCTCTATGATTGGATTAAAAATAAACACAATAATAATCCAAGTGAATGCTTCTTCCAGAAGACTCATTAGAACATAATGACACTGAACAGCAAAAAATAAAGTCTTGGAACAATATGTACTAGGAAGATTCTAAACAAGAGAAAGCTAGTCTATTGATACACATAGTAGACAAACAGACTTAAGTATTTTGAGGAATAAAGAAGGCAGCAATGAAGCTAGAACACTCCCTTACACCATACACAAAATAAACTCAAAATGGATCAAAGACTTAAACATAAGACAAGATACAATAAACCTCCTTGAAGAAAATATAGGCAAAACATTATCTGACACACATCTCAAAAATGTTCTCCTTAAACAGTCTACTCAAGCAATAGAAATAAAAGCAAGAATAAACAAATGGGACCTAATGAAACTTATAAGGTTCTGCACAGCAAAGGGAACCATAAGTAAAACAAAAAGGCAACCTATGGAATGGGAGAAAGTTTTTGTAAGTGAAACCAACAAAGACTTGATCTCCAGAATATATAAGCAGCTCATACGACTTAATAAGAAACAACCAAACAACCCAATCTAAAAATGGGCAAAAGACCTAAACAAGCAGTTCTCCAAGGAAGACATACAAATGATCAATAGGCACATGAAAAAATGCTCAGTATCACTAATTATCAGAGAAATGCAAATCAAAACTACAATGAGGTATCACCTCACACCAGTCAGAATGGCCATCATTCAAAAATACACAAATGACAAATGCTGGAGAGGCTGTGGAGAAAGGGGAACCCTTCTACACTGCTGGTGGGAATGAGTTTGGTGCAGCCACTGTGGAAAACAGTTTGGAGATTCCTCAAAAGACTAGGAATAGACTTACCTTATGACCCAGGAATCCCGCTCCTGGGCATATATCCAGAAGGAACCCTACTTCAGTATGATGCCTGCACCCCAATGTTCATAGCAGCACTATTTACAATAGCCAAGACATGGAGACAGCCTAAATGTCCATCAACGGATGACTGGATAAAGCAGCTGTGGTATATTTATACAATGGAATACTACTCAGCCATAAAAACCGACAACATAATGCCATTTGCAGCAACATGGATGCTCCTGGGGAATGTCATTCTAAGTGAAGTAAGCCAGAAAGAGAAAGAAAAATACCATATGAGATTGCTCATATGTGGAATCTAAAAAAAAAAAAAAAAAAAAAACACAAACAAAGCATAAATACAGAACAGAAATAGACTCATAGACATAGAATACAAACTTGTGGTTGCCAAGGGGGTGGAGGGTGGGAAGGGATAGACTGGGATTTCAAAATTGTAGAATAGATAAACAAGATTGTACTGTATAGCACAGGGAAACATATACAAGATCTTATGGTAGCTCACAGAGAAAAAAATGTGACAATGAATATATATATGTTCATGTATAACTGAAAAAATGTGCTCTACACTGGAATTTGACACCACATTGTAAAATGATTATAAATCAATAAAAATGTTAAAAAAAAAAAAAAAGAAAGCATTACCTAATAATAAAATAAGAATAATTCTGCAGGAAAATAACATAATCCTGTGCACATTTTGCCCAACATTTTAGCTCTAAAACATATTTAAAAAAACATCAAAACATGAGAAGAAATTGATGAATACATGACCACAGTAGAATATTTTAACACCTCTCTCAGAAAGGAATAGATCAAAAGACAAAAAAATTAATGAGTCTATAGATTTGAACAAAACAATGAATATGATTGAGCTAATGGAACTATATAGAGCCCTACTCCAACAAACAGAATAAAAACATTATGTTCAAGAACAAATAAAACAAAATTAAAAATTGAACTAGGCAACAAAGCAAATCTCCAGAAATATCAAAAGATTTGGTTTCACATGGATTACATGCTCTGACCAAAATGCTACCAAAAGATAGCTCAAAAAATCCCAAGATTTTGGAAAATTTGAAATTTCCAAAATAACTTAAGGCTCAGAGAAGAACTCTAATGAAAAATCAAAATGTAAAGAAATGGTTAACAATGAACACTGGAGTTGTAGTTGTAACTGTAATTTTTTGTTGTTTTTGTTTTGGTTTTTTTTTAAGAAAGAGAAGGAGAGATCTGAAAGAAACTTAACAAACCATGAGCAGTTTTCAAAACTGGATGCTAGATTCATAAGTTCTTGTTATATTATTTTCTGCATATTTGAAATATTTCATATTTAGTTGTAATTTAAAAATGAAGCTACTTATTCTGTGTCATACAAATGTGGCTTGCATTCCAATCAATAGAGAAATTGGTGGGGGTTGGTTTGGGTTTGGTTTTGTTTTCCGTGAGGTATAGGCAGAACCTAGACAAAATGCTTCCATCAGTGAACACAAGGCATCGCCCATCTGGGGCACCTCATTGTCCCCAATCTCCATATCTCATTGTCACTAGGAGCTCAAGGCCAGCTGCTCCAGCCTAGACTCTGAGGTCACCTTCAAGTCTATCAGAAATAATTCCTGCTGATGAACAGAAAAGGCTGAAAAGCCCATCATCTGCAAAGAGAACATATTGCAAACATCACCCACGTACAGAGTCAACCTCTAGGGGTGGACCGTGTGGTTGACCACATTTATACTGACTCCTGTTGAAATTACTTTATTAAATACTTCTAATATAAAGGTGAAATCTGCCTATGAGTTGGAGTTTTGGAAACAGTTCTCCCTTTTTAAAGAGTATGTTTTAAAAAGTTGTTCTAAGCAAAATTGAGAACTCTCTACTCCCTGTGACTCAAATCTTAGGCAACCCTCACATTCTCTTTCCCAGCTTCCCCAATTAAATCCTGGGTGATTCCTGTTATCAGAATTTTATACCATTATTGTCCAATTTGAGTAATGAATGCCCTCTCTTTAGAGGAAAAATATTCTCATGAGCCCCTAATTTTGACAAATGACTTTCATTAGAATGTTATTTAAATATATATATACAAATGAAAAACTAGATACAAACTCATTACGCTAAACAACCATAACACCAAAACAAATTTCCAAATTAGAGATACAACTACCAAGCCAATAAAGTCCAAATTAATAAGATGAATTTAAAGTGACAATTTGTGCCGTGCTAAAATTGCATTGCAGTTGAAAACAACTGGCTTCTTGCTAATGTCAGCCAATGGAAAGCACAAGAGGTAAATTGGGAGGTAGGAAGAAAAAAGGAGTCAGGCTCTTTGTTCCTTCCCTTGCCTGATTCTGGTCTAGCAAAAAAGCTCCTCCCTCCATTGTTCCAGCTCCTGCTGGTAGTTTCCACCATGGTTACTGTTTGCATCCAGCAGCCCCGGTTTCCTGCCTCCGCTAACACCATCTTCCCTTCCTCTCAGAGAGGAAGAGAGCTGGAATTGTTTGTGTTTAAAATTTGCCACAGAAATTAACAGACCACAGGACATTCCTTGTCCATCTTCCCACCAGCAGGACATGGGAAGTTGAGTTTTTAAAAGTCAGGACCAGTGGTCCTCAACCCTGCATGCATATCAGAAACATTGCAAGGACTTTGAGAATCACTGCCTTTTCTTATTTCAGGTCCATTCCTGGAACTGGCTTGCTGCTTCCACTAACCCCTTTGTCACCTCTCCACCCCCAGTTTGGCGTTTTTATCTCTTTCAACACCATATTTCTTTCACTAGTTCCCCACATTAAATTCCCTGTCTTAAACGACCTGGCACAGGCTCTCTTTTCCTGGCAATGGATACATAGGTGATAATAGGAGTAGGAAGAGTTCAAGAGTAATCAGATTTCTTTTTTTTTTTTTTTGTCTATTTGTTTTTTTATACCAATTATTATACTTTTAATGTCCCTCCTTTTTACATTACATAGTGCCTAGAAATAAACCTAAAAGAGAAATCTCCGCCACCCCCAAATTTTATGCTACTGTTCTATGTAGAAATCATTTCTTTTCTCCAAATTACCCGTGGCTCCACAAATCATCAGAGAGAATTCAGCAGGAATATGACTATTCCACAAAGGGAGAGCCCTAAATGATGGATGAGTTCTGTCTACTGACTCAAGTTGTGGAGAATGGCTAAGCTACCTCAGGTATCTCAATCCCACCATCTCCAAAGCAACCAAAAATTTAAAAGAAAAATCCAGACATGCATTTGCTTTGAAAAATGACAGATGAATTGAAGTAACCAATTTTTTTTCCTTCCTAGATTTCCCTCAACATAGCACAATCCATCAGTATTCTCTTTTGCTGAATTGCAATACTGGGACAGCAAGGAAGAAATTAATGCCTGCACTCAAATATGAAAGAGACAGAGGAGGGATTTTAAGTTCAGGGTATCAGGATAAGAGAAAATAATTTCTGATAGGATAACCAATATTTCTTTTTTCGCGTGCCAAGTTTCTTGCTTTCTCAAATGTAGCTTTTAAGTTACGTAAGTGTCAGCTCTTACTTTTGTCAGTTTTCAAGGGCATGGGATATTCAACTAGTTGAGAAAATATGGTTTCTCCTGAGAATCAGAGAGAAAGAGAAGTGGAATATTTTGTTTTCCACAGAAATTAACAGACCACAAGGCATTCCTTGATGATCTTCAGACCAGCAGGACCTAGGAATTTTTTTCTTTTTTTTTAATTGTAATGGAGGTCCTGGGGATTGAACCTAGGACCTCAATGCATGCTAAGCATGCACTCTACAACCAAGCTATACCCTCCTACCTCTCCAAGGAGGTTGAGTTTTTAAAGGCCTAGACTAGTAGTTCTCAGCCCCCATACATATCAGAGTCATCAAAGGAGCTTTTGGGGAATGCTGATGCCAGGCTCCACCCTCAGACAATTAAAATGGAATCTCTGGGGGATTAGTTCCAAGTATTAGTAGTTTTTAAATCTTCCACATGATTTTAATGAAGAGTAAAGACAGAGAGCCACTGGCCTTGATCAAAAATTAGGAGTTAATTCTAAATTGTATTACTCTCTACAAGTATATAATTAATATCTATACAGTTTATGTATAATTGTATATAATACTTTTCATTGAAGTCAGTCATTTTCTCCATAGGGGTTTGTCCATTCTTCTTCCTCAGTCTTTATTCTTTTGAATGAGACTTACATAGTGACTAGAGCTATAATGAGCTTGCCAATTGATAAAAGAAAGAACGGAAGAGGAAGAGTGCAAGTTCTTTTGGGGGTGGGGGTGACAGGCGGTGATTATGGTGAACCTGCCAGAATCTCTGGATGTCTGGATTATGTGACTATCACCCCAAAAATGGCTTTCAAAAGACCATGTATCCAATCCACTGTCTAGCAGTCATCCGTTTCGTGTTTTCACCTCTCTTGATACAGCCAGTCTGTTACTGAATGATATCAGACACAACCATGTTGGTCTTTGTCATGTTAGAAAAGTTCTAGTGCATATCGTCCAGAGTCCAAGGCTCTATGGAGTTGAAATCTTATCAACTCACTATAGCACAGCACATTCTATATATGTAGCTCCCGAGACAAATACCTGGCATGGAATAGACAATGGCTCAGCCCAGGGATACCCTAAATATTTTTGATAGCACCCCCCCAGTAAAATATCTTTCAGTATGCCTAATAGAAGTGTAATATTTTCTTCATGACCCAATGGATCATATTACGTCCCCCCCCTGAAATGCTCAAACTTCACTCTAGAGGTCATTGATCTGGTCTCCTGTACAATGCTGCCTGATGAAAAGTTATTACTTTTGTGCTTTGAGTTGTCCCCAAACATAAATATTATATCTGAAATTCTTACTGAGGCTTGCTGAGCAGTACATACAAGATAAATGGCCAATTCTTCACCATCACCATGAGAGTCTAAGGAAACAGATTGGTACCAATTGTTTCCCATCACCATCAGGGTGAGGCCTCAGGGGCTCCCGAGGCTCTGGTCTGATCCGTCGAACAATTTTGCCCCAGTCACTTTCTGATCCCTTTATAGCCAACCCAGATTGGTTCAGCGGCTTTTCTGAACCAGAAAAGCAGCTGCTAGGCTGTCTTGCCCGAGTGAGATGTTCTTCAAAAGAAGACACTGGGAAAACTCTGGCTAAAATTTCAAAGCGTATTTTCTCTCCACTGTAAGTGGGTGTGAAAAGGTAAATGTTCTCAATAAGGCATAATTCATGAAAAAAATACAGTATAGCAAGGCCTTGGGCAAGTGCACTGATTTTTAGAAAACAGACCCAGAAAGATTTCCTCAGGGTCACTGAAGGTGGGGAAAGAGTCTGGATGCAGCAAGTGCAGGGAAGCAAGGCATGGCAGCTCAAGATCATTCAGGGCCATTCTGATTTAGCAGCTGGTCCCCCAAGGTCACACAGCAGGGTCGTGACAAAGCTGAAAACAGACTGCAGACTCTGGGCTCACTGTCCTTCCTATGAGTCTATCATAGAACTACTTCCTTAATTACTTACCTCCCATCCTCTTTTCTATCAGTCTTAGACAGGAAGATCCAAACATTTCCCTTGTTGTCTTGTGAAACCGCCCTGCTTCACAAGGACCCCTGCCTTCCCATGGGATGTTTCTCTTTCTTTTCCTGTGCACTTCCCAAAGGAGAGGTCCCTGTATTTGCAACTGCAGGGTTCTCATCTATCTCATCAGCGAGTCCTTTGATCGTTGCACTGTGTGGGTTGCTTGTCTCTAAAAATAAAATTCTATTTCTTTGTTTGGCACGAGGAAAATCAGTTATGATACAGTTCTCACTGTGGAAATATTCTCAGGCAATATTTTAACTGACTCCCAAGTTCTATTTTAAAA
This sequence comes from Camelus dromedarius, assembly GCF_036321535.1. Lineage (NCBI taxonomy): Eukaryota > Metazoa > Chordata > Mammalia > Artiodactyla > Camelidae > Camelus > Camelus dromedarius. The sequence continues at coordinate 60,495,716 of NC_087439.1, read as the reverse complement.
GCATCATAACCACAGACATGCAAGATCCTGGAGTCTAATAGGACTGCAGGGTTTATCTAATGTGGTTCTTTACCATTTGGGGCTCATGAAACCCTCTTTGGAAATATGATGGCTGCGATCGGAAACTCTCTTCAAAAAAATGTACATACAATGATATATATGTAGACATACAACAACATTCATACAAAAATCTGCATGTAACATGGTGCATGAGCCCAGGGGCCAGTCCCTGGGTCCCTGGTTTAGATCCCCCTCGACTTGACTTAGCAGGAAACTGAGTCTGTAAGAGAAAAATCATCTGTTAGGAGCACAAAGCTGATTCGTGAAAACAGTAATACTAGAATGTAGCTCTCCTCTGCCCGGACCAGAGCTCCACTGTACCATGACACGGTAAGCATGTGATTTATCACCTAACCCAGGGCACTTCTGAAAGTGGAAAGATGGGCTGTTCACTAGACTAAGATGACATGTGTAAACTGGAACCGTCTGGAGCAACCCGGGACGTGTGATCACTCCCGTCATACCAAAAGCAGAAAGTCTCTGGAGCCTGAAACTCTTTTTTGTGCCAGAAGGCCAAAATCTCCCAGGAAGAAAAAAGAAAACATGAACTTGTAATATGGCCTCCGAATCTCTATTCTGCAGCATTTTGAAAACACCAGGCTTCTACCCCCAACCTGAATGCTCATTAAATGGATATCACACGTCTCATGAATATGAGACACAAAGGAAATTATTATAACACTTCCTAACAACAAGATTTAGGTTTTCTTGAGACCTCCCCAGGGGCATCTCAATCAATTTTAGTTTTATCAGCAATACAGCAGCAAACATCAGAACTTTCTCATGGCTGCTCTTTGTAAAGTCAGTTTTCCTCCAGAGGTGTGACCATTTCAGTCTGACTATGCAGAGAAAGGATAAGGAAAATTGATTCCATTGCAAAGAGTCTCCCTAAAGGTCTGAATCATTCATATCAGTCTTAACCTTCAGACATGATCTCAAACAGTAAGCATATTCCAAAAGGCTCCAAGCTTCCAGCATTTCCCCTGTTCAAAGTCTCCCTCAATCCCCTCACTCATTGGCTGGCCTTCCTTCAGAAGGGTCAAGCACCTGTATCTACTCATCTCATTCTTTTCAGGCTGTTCATTTCAATACTTTTTTTTTTAAGAGTCTGGTTTTCAACTTCATGACGCTTAATCTTAGCAGAGTCTCCAGTTCCAAATTACAATACTGTAGTCTGTCGTGGGTCCACAGACCAGTGGCTCTCACTGGTTATTAAAATTATATAGAAAAATTTTCAAAAAACTCCTGCACTTTTGGCTCTACCCCTGGAGATTCTGATTCATTGGTTGGACACTGGACTGCAGCCTGGTTACTTTTTCCAAATCTTCCCTGTGATTCCAATGTACAGCCAGAGTTGAGAACTACTGCCTTAGAGAAAAATCAATAGGTGCCCATGAGTAACGTCACATGGGTTGCTCCTTTTCCCCTAAAGCTAAGAGAGTGCATAGGGACCTGCTGCTGGCTCATATGAGAGACGAGCAGGTAGGAGGAGGAGGAGGGGGATGGCTTAAAGACCTAACACACAGTCTTTAGGGACCCCCTGTCCACAGACCCCCCGGCTCATCCCAAGTACATCCTGGGCATTAACAGTGAGGATCCTCAGGAAAGTTTTCCTCTGGACAGTAGAGAGCAAGAAATATCACATCTCTTCATTTTCTCAGTTTGCAGGTGGCTCACCCATGTCTGCCATTATTGATGGGGAATTTAAATTTAATGATTTTTTCATGCAACCTTTCCCTATCTCTTTCTGCCCATAGTCCCTCAACTGTCCCTATATGTCATAAGTCTGAAGGATTATATAGCCCAAGAAAATTGAGACAGGGCCCTTTTCCTACCCCTCCCCACCCCATGTAATCACTGTCATCCCTGATGTTCGTTCACCAGTCCACTACTGAGTGCTGCCCCTTCCTGCTGGTTGAGCCCCGTTGCCCCCAGCAGAGTAGCAGACATGCTCTTTACCTCTGCACTTTTGGCATCTTCTGAACCAACACAGAGGCATCATTTTCTCTACTGTGATCTGTAGATTCTAGGATGCTGCCACAGAATGGGCTGCCAGTTTCTTATTGGCCAAATAGCAGCAAAACCTCCTTTTCATCTTCCTGTTTCCAACAATAAGGACTTCACCAAAAGCCTGCACTCCTCCCCTTCCCCTTCCCACCATCTTCCTGAAATCTAGAATGATTCAGCTTGATTCCTTTCACTGGATTCTCTTGAAGTTAAACTAATTAAATCATCATACATTGTGAGTAGACACCACCTAGCTAATATTTCTACAAAAAGGATGTGTCAACAGAAGGGCAATACCAACACAGAAAATCAGGTGCTGAGAAGCAGACTTAGCAATGTGTGTCCAGCTGCATGCAGAAAAGAGATTCTGCACCTGGGGCACTGTGGTATACATGTCACTAGAAAGGTATTCTCAGCTGAGAAGCAGGCATATTCCATGAGGTAACCCCAGGGTCTGGATGAAATCTTCCTCAAGATATTTCCATTACCAAGGAGTTTTATGTTTACTCCTTCAGTTTCCCAGGTTCCTTGATGCAGAGATGATGGAAGTGGAGCAGTGGTGGTCCAGTGGCAGGGGTGGGGATGGTGCACCAGGGATTGAAAATGCAAATATTCTGGTCTCATGGAATGGATCCTCCCCTGAAAGTTACTAAACAGTGCCCCAGTAGCATTTGATAAGTCTCAGCGTGGTGACTCAGCATGGCAGAAGGAAGCCTGGACTTGGATTCAGAGGAGCCGGGTTCAAAGCTCTGCAGAGCCACTAGCTGCCTGAGTAGACTTGGGTCACACCATACAAGCTCTCTGAGATGAGCCCCTGTCTTCTTGTCTGTAAAGTGGGCATAAAAACACATTTTTCATGGGGATGCTGGGACTGTTAAACTAAATGCATTTCCTTAAGAGTATTCCTCTGAAAGCCAGTTCTGTAGGCTGTGAATAGGTAGAAAAAAAGGTTCTGTTACCCACACAGTTGGGAAATGCCCAGTTACACAGAGTTAAACAATTTTCTTTTCTTTGTCTTTTAGAGTCTATAGTGAGGTTCTCAGCAGGCTGGGTCTGCTAAAAGAAGCCACATCAGGCAGTGTTAACCAAATGTATTTGACCACAGCACTCATTTTCCAAGAGCATTTGATGGGATTTGTGTTAAATAATGAATTAGATAATTCCAATACAAATCCCTGCCCATACAGCTTGGCAAACCACCCTCATGGAATCTCTGTGTGTTGACTCTGAATCAGATCATTACACAGGAGTCATGGCAGCGAGCCACATCAGGACAGGCCAGGACTGAAATCACGGATGGCCTAGCATTTGGGTAACAGAACAAATCTTCTACTGGATGTGCCTGTCTTGTGGATAACTGGTGGACTCACTGCATAGGCTCTGATAGACCATATGACGAGGCCGCCAGGCCAGACCACACTCCTATTGGAAGGGAAGGGGATCGCTCCTGAGAAGAGAGGCTAGTCCCGTACCTTTCACCTGGTAGGAGCCAGGAAAACAGCATTCCAAAGGCAGTCCTTAGCCAAATAGGAGAGGATTTCTAACCTTTCTTTGGGTCCCTCTGAACTTTGTCCAGTTGCCTTAGGGGCACTCCTTTTTTAAGGCTAAACCTCAAATACATGGACTCAACCCTGAGCAAGGCAAGGAGACCTCCCTGCAAGATATCCCAAGCTGAAGATGAACAAGTCTTATTTTACAAAGTAGGTTTCTAGTTGTATGCACTTCTTTTATTTGATATTTTTGTTAAAAATCTAGCCTTTGCTGACAACATTTAAGAATACTCCAGCTGTGGTAGCAGGAGCTGAGATGAATGCTGGGCTCATGCAGCAGGAGAGGCAGGCAGACACATGAGGCCAGCATGATGGCGTCTGGCATGACACTTGGGGTGAATTCCCAGTTCATATCACTGGCCCTTTCCTGGGGGGACTGGCCCTGATTCCTAGAGGTGAACCCCAGCAACCAGCAGCCACATTTTTACTTGGGGCCATGAACCAGAGCTGATTTTTTCAGAGGTGAATGCCTACATGAAGCCAAATTAATCAAATTATCTCTCCCGGGAATATGGAGATTTGTATGAGAAGAAACAGCCAATGAGGGTCATGGAGCTGAGCCACAGAGTGTCCTAAACTGCAGGTCTAGGAACTCCTGAAATTGAGATCTTTGGAGCTTCTCTACTTCTCACCCTCCTGGTGCTTTGTTTTTAAACTCAGGTCTTCCCAATACATTTTTCTGTTTGCTTAAACTAGACAAAGTTTGTTTCTTTCTGTTTAACCAAATAAATATTAATACATGACGGCAGTAGTCGTTCTTTGAGAAAGATGTCCAAGGGAAAGGCAAATTGCAGAGTATAAGAATTAGAGCTGGTGAGTTGGTGACCCTCCCTGTCCCCATTGTATGGTAGGTTTACCATACAATGACAACTCGGGAGACTCCCCTGAGGGGCATGAGAGTGTGCTTATCACTTATAAGATCAGGATAGACCCTACAGGTCAGAATCTGGGGAGAATTAGCCAGGGGGAGGCAGGAGACTTCGTTGGACAAGCAGATGAGCACCAAGCAAAAGGCAAAACACAAACTGATAAGCAAGTAGCCTATTTTGATAATGATCAGAATAGGTGAAGTCTGGCAGCCACAAACAGAGTTTCAACCCAGGAGCTTAAGTTCAGAGGTTTAGACAAAGTGAAACTCAGGGCAGGGACGGAAGTCCAGGGTGACAAGACTATGACCCAGCTGGGTCACAGGTCAAAGCAGAAGCCGAGGACGAGTCACCAGAATTGGAGTGTCAGGTCAGAGCAAGGGAACTCATGGGTGCATGACCTGCCCTGCTGGACTCAATTTCCTGACGAGGGATGTGTCTGGTCCAAGAGCCTGGAATTTAAGGCTGAGGCCTGAGGCTGTAGGCAGTGGGCTGGGGACAGGGTGCCCAGGGCTCACACTGAGATCTCCCAGCCTTTCTCTTCACAGTGTCACAGCCCTGGAGGCTCTGCTCAGCCCCTGAGTTGCCAGGAAGAAAGGGCAGCAGGGAAGCATGAAGTAATTCAGGCGAAGGGGCACTGCCATCAGCCTGCAGCACTCATCCCGCACGTAGCAGTGTGTGGGCGTGCAGAAGAGGGAGAACTGTATTTGTTTGTCTGTTTCTTCATGGCAACTCACAAACCTAGTCCAATACAGATAAAAATGAAGTGCGTGAAAACTTGCCTAACTTTCTGACTCAGGAATATTACTAAATATGCAAGATTGGATGGAGCCAGAATCCCCAAGTCACACTCACCAGTCCCCAAACACTGCTTCCTACCTGCTGGACTAGTCTTCCAGGTAGAAAGATCTCCCAAAGTTTGCCAAAATGGGCTTGCCCTTTTGCTCAGTATTTTCTAAAATAATCTAAATGGAATTATAGCTTCCGACGGGTATATGCTTCTGATGGGCTAAGACCAAGTTTCAAAAAGAATAACATATGGTTTGGTCCATCTATGGGAAGCAGGAGAGGATTGGCCACACATTCTGAAATAGATCTGCTATCCGATCCTAGTATACGTCATCTGATGAGACTGGTTTATTTAGCAGTTGGCAAAGGGGAAGGTAATTTTTAATGAACATTTCTTTGAGGGCTCCAGGATTAGGTTTATCAATATGCTCATCCATAGAGTCCAGCTGTGATTAAAATCCTGGTTGGGGAGGCAGGTGGAGGGAATGGAGCAACTGTAGAATAGAGAGAATTCAGAGACTAAGGGGAAGCGTTGAAAGAATTTGTCACCAAACCTCACCAAAGAAATGAAAACGCCTCCTTTCTTCCCTTTTTAATCTACAGTTACTGAGTGTTGGCTTCATAAATTTATTTTTTTAATCTGTATTTGGTAAAACTGTGAGTTTCTAGAAGAAGAAGGAAAGAAAGTAAAAATAAATCAGCCCCCCTCTTTTCATCTCCTACATATTGCATTTTCATGCTGAGGGAAGGGTGGGGACAAAGCTCCTAAATTATTACAACGTGCACCTTCAAAGCTCCTATGTTAGGTGTCTTAGTCAGTTTGGACTGCTACAACAAAAATGTCACAGACTGTGGCTTAAACAACAAACATTTATTTCTTACAGTTCTGGAGTCTAAGATGGGGTGCCAGCAGGGCTGGGTGCTGGTGGGACTCTCTTCCTGCAGATGGTTTGCAGGTGGCCATCTTCTTGCAGACAGCAGGGAGAGGCAGCAAGCCCCCTAGGGTCTCTTCTCCTAAGGGCACTAATCCCATGCATGGGGGCTCCACCCTCATGACCTAATTCCCTCCCAAAGGCCCCACCTCCTAATACCATCATGATGGGCACTAGGATTTCAGCATATAAATTTGGTGGGGGGGGGGGGGTAGAAATATTCCATCCATAGCAAGAGATGACTTTGGCCCTAGTCTTCTCCATGTGAAGCCCTTGGAACAGTGCCTGGTACGCAGCAAGCACTGTACAAGCAATTACAACTCAGAGCAATATTTGCATTAGTGTTTGTATGTTCAATGCAGAATTCCCTGTCCATAAACCAGCCGACTCCCATCTTTTCTCATATCCTTGCCCTCATAACCATCGAGGGGCTTATAACCTACAAAAATTTATTCACAATGCTTTGATTTAAATCATCATTTCCGAAGTTGGGGAAGTTAACAAGGATTTACCTCTTTATGTAGCTCTTGGAGAAGGAATTTAAGATTAAACTACTCTCAACTGTTAATGCCAAGAAAAAGAAGAACGTGCAGGCAGTCCTCACTCCTGTCCCCTCTAACATTTCATCCATTTGCTGGCCTGATGGAGCTGACAAACCCCTATATTTCACTTTTCATTTCATTGATGCACTCACTCAACAGTTCCCCAGCTGATTCATTGGTCTCAAAGTTAACCTGTCAACATTTTGCCTTACAGATTCAGGAATATTGGGTGGAAAAAGAAGGTATATGGTGGCTGCACCGTAGTGGGAGAAGACAAAAATAATTCATTCCTTGCCATTCTCCTGCTTTCAATGACATTTCCAGGAATGCAATGTAGCAAAAAGCTCAGGCAGCCTGCCTGTGGGCAAAAACAAGTCTGCATGCTTTCTTACTGCTTAGGACCACAGGCCTTCGCTGTAGAAGCCGTGCCCCACTTAGAACTATCTGTTCTCAGTAATCACTGACTACAAACAAACAAATGTGAAAGGCAGCTGTTAATGGAGGGGGGAGCACAAGGGGATTCTACAAGGCATTTTGAGCCTAAACTATCAAACTTTATTCATTCCCTGTAAGTCCAGGTTTCCCTGGCCTGTAAACATAAATAAGGTCACTTTCCTATTATTTACAATGACTTCAAGGCCCCCTTTCCAGGGAATCCTCAAAGGTGCCCGTATTTTATCTGTTTTCCTGAATCAGTTGGTCTCGGCCTCCCCGGGCTCAGGCCATCCATCTCCTCTCTGTCCACAGGCCACTTAAGGCCAACTGCCAGTTATCCTTCATCCTTCTAGAACTATGGCCTCGCCCCCCAAGGAAGGCAATTTCCATGCAGCCCTCGGGGCTGGGCTGGGGAGGGAGAGGCAGAAAGGAATGAGCTCCCTCCCAGCTCCCTGCCTGTCAGGTGGTCCGGGGCCACTGTCTTCACACAGGTGAGACCAGGCTGTGCCATCTGACGAGACTTAGTTTAGGGAAGGGACTCGTCACCTTGCTGCTCCAAATGCAGTCCGTGCACCAGCAGCCACGGCTCCGCCTGGGCGTGTGCTAGCCATTCAGGATCTCAGGTCCCACTCAGTCCTCCTAAAATATCATCTGCATTTTAACGAGACCCCCAGGCAATCTATATGCATATCAAAGCTAGAGAAGCACAGAGGAACTTTCGTCTGCCTGCCAGATACCCGCCCTTCACCTCTCCAGACTGACACTCCACCCTGCTCCCTCGCCAGGATGCTGAACTCTGCACCTCACCGACAAGGCTTCTGCGCTCTCTGGCTGCTGGTGAGCTTTGGCTGATGAGAAGCCCTAGCAGGATTTCCGAAGGTGGACGGAAGAGGAGTTAGGCTGGTTTCAGGCTGGCTGTGACCCTCTCCACTGCTAACTGCCTTGAGGCCCAGACAGAGGAAGTCTGGTTTGTTCGGTCTAAGACCTGCTGTTGAGGATTCAGTTTCCTTCCTCAGGAACTGGCTGCTTTCGTGTATGATTAGTAGTGTGAATATCCACTCTTTTCAACTACTTTTATGCTTTCTCCTTTAGTCCCAACAGGGGAATAACACTAAAACATAGTGGTCCAACGCTTTCACATTTCCCAGCATCGAGTTGTTTAGTCTTGGAGAGCAGTGCACGGCAGACATCAGTTGCCCTGTCCCAACTGATCAGTGAAAACCATAGATCCTTTCCTTTGAACGGTATTTCCTCCAGCATGAAGGCTGGGTCTGCATGTCCTTCCAGTCAGCATATCCATCTTAACCCTCAGTCTCCTGCAAGACAGCTCAAACAAGAATAGACACTTCTCCCCATGAAGACACCCCAACTTTTGAAAGTTATGAGAAGAACTCCACTCTTGCCCGTTTATGACCCATTCTCCAGTCAGGAGCCAGAGTCTTCTCCCTAAACCATCAGTCAGATCTTGTCACTTTTCTACATAAAAGCTTTACATGGATTTGGTTTGTACTTAAAACACTAAGCATGGTGTGGCAGGTCATTTCCTCGGGAAGCAAACCCTGAGATGGAGGCTGGTATACAGACGTGTTTTGGGGAGAACTCTTGGGATCAACTTCCGTGGAGGACTTCATGATGGGAGGAGCACTGGACGAGAGAAACTGGGCTACAGTGAAGTCATAGAGAAGGCTCAGCTGACCAAGAGCCAGGATGCTGGTGTTGGGGGCCCTTGTTGAAGCAAAAGAGGCTGAGCCTTTGTATTTCAGTGGCTGCCCTTGGGAAGATAGTGAAACATTGGACGACCAAGCTCTCTTCAGCCAAGGGCAATCCCCAGAGGGAGTTCAGCTCCAATCTGGCATTTCCCACACTCTCAGCAGCTGGGGAATGAGGGCTTTGGTCCCAACAGTGGTGAGCTGGGAGCCGGACCTGGATGGCAGAGCACAGTCCACTGCACGTGGTTGATAAGGCCCTCCGAGATCTTGCCCCGCCCGTCTCTGTAACATCATCTACTTCACCCCCACCTACTCTCCTCTAGTCACTCTGGCCTCTGGGACTTTGTACTTGCTGTTCTCCTGCCCAGATTATATTCTCTCTGGCTCTCTGTGTGGCTGGCTCCTTAACATTCAGGTCTTAGATCAGAGATCACAGCCAAAGACACCTCCTTGACCACTCTATTTGAAGTAGCTCTCAGACCTCATCTGCTTGTGGCTGTGATGTCACATTGCTTATTCCTTCTGGAGGACTGATCATGAGTGGCATTATTTATTTGCTTACTTAATTGCTGCTCAAGTGTCTCTGGAGGGTTGGGACCTTTTTGTTCTTCATCCCTTTTCTCCAGCACCTGGAATAGTGATAGGAACATAGTAGGTGCAATGAAAGAGAGAATGAACAGTGCATTCTAAATTGGAGTTCTTTTCATACTGTTCTGCCTTTAAAGATATGGTGTTCTCTGGCAGAAGTGCATTCATGTCTTTCCTCCTAACAAATTTTGACATGGTTCAAATGTCAGCATCTCTGTAGAAACATTTCACATCTATTTATATGACACTCGTCTCATCTTTATCCTGTCACCCTCAGCTCTCTGTGGCCAGCCTGATGCCCAGCTCAGAGGAGGAAATAATCATAGCACAAACATCTACTGAATGCCTAATATATGCCCAGCATTGTTCTATGTGAACAAAATAGACCAAATCCTTGCCTCTGTGAATTTACATTTTAGTTGAGGGAAGTAGACATAAACAAAATAAATCAGTCAATTATGTTCTATAGCAGGAATGAGAGACTGAGGACACTAGGTAGTACTGCAAAAACAAAAGAGAGTCATCACAGAAGACAACCTCACTGGGACCGGGCAGTGTGAATATGTAAATGAAAGCCATTCGAAGCAGAGAGAACAGGCATCGTGGGCCTGAGGTCAGAGCTGGCCTGGCTTCACCAAGGAACAGGGAGGAAGCCAGTGGCACTTGAGCAATGTGAGCAAGGGGGAAAGCAGCAGAAGAGATCTGAGAGGTAATGGGGGGCCAGTTCGGTGGGGGAGGAAGGGCTTGTAGGTCAACAGAAGTGAGATGAGAGCCATCTGAGGTCCTGACATAAGTTTTGGGAACAAGCTGTATGGAGCAAGAGCAGAAACAGGGGAGCCTGTTGTTAGGGCCGCAGCCGGGACCCAAGTGAGAGATGACGGCAGCTCGCACAAGGGGGCATTGGTGGAAGCGGTGAGAAATGGTCAGGTTCTGGATAGACTTCGAAAGCAGTGCTATCAAGATCTGCTCTTGGATTGCACGTGAGGTGAGCAAGAGGAGTCAAGGATGATTCTCAGGCTTTTCATCGAAAGATGGCTCTGCCATTCACTGAGATGGGTAAGGCGGCAGGAAGAGCAGGCTGATGAAGGGAGAGTAGAAATCAGGGCCATGGTGAGTCTGAGATGCCTAACTACATCCAGGTGGAGATATTAAGTTACCCACAGAGTAGGGAGGAAACCCAGGATCCAAATTAAAAAAGATTTCATTGAGGATGAATAACTGCAGCAAATGATGTGACAGATCATGGGAGGCTTTATAGTAAGTGATAAAATCAAGAAGAATTCAGTTGCAATACCAAATGCAGATTTCATCACAATACATTTTTGGACAATACTCTTAAATGCTAGACAATTCATGGATTCTCGTTGTGGTACATGATAGCTGCCGTTGGAAATATCTCTCTGTGGGAAAAATAAAAGAAGCCAACTCTTAACAATCTTTCATTTTCTCTTTCTTTTCCTTCTCTTTCTTTTGCCTCTTTCCTCTCCCTCTTTTTCTCCCTCTTCCTCTCCACTTCCAATTCTTTGTGTCTCCTGCCAATTCCATACGCTTGCCAATGGTCACTCCAGATATTTTTACCATTAATCAATTAAACAGATAATGTGACCTAACTAAACACAAAATACATCTATTTTAGACAACTTTTTTCTCCTCCCAAATCAAACTTTCCTCACTTTTTTCAATAAATTGTAAAGTGAGTTCTAGCTGTACATGAAATTTTTTAATATAAAAAAAGAGTATTGGGTCACACTGTAACTGGCAGGGTTTTTTTTCTTTCTTAGAGTTACAGAAGATACTAGTGTGTTGTACAATCGATGCTGTCTAAAATTTGATGAGTTACAGTATTATAAGCCTAAGTTTGTGTGTGGGTGTATGGATAAAAATGTAGATATAATGCCATTTGTATTAGTACTGCAAATGGGTTAACAGTATAATATTAACAATGTCAAGTATATTTGTAAATGCAGTATATTTATTTATTTACTTATTCCTTTGACGAGTGTTTTTCAAGAACGTATTTGTTGAAGGCACATATCAGTTGTGCTGAGTGGTAAGAATACCAGGCTGCACAAGGCACACTTAGTATCTGCCCTTAGAAATTTTGGTTTACTGGGGGAGACAGGCAAAAAACAAACAAAAAAGGTAATTAAAATAAAGTGCTATGAATGTTATAATAGGAGAAATCAGGGGTACAATAGGAATAGGGAGCTGAGAAACTTAAACCAAGGAATTCCTATTGGAGGAAGTGATATTTTGGACTTAATCTCAGAAACAACTGATATTAGCCAGTGAACGTGTGATGCATGTGTGTGCTGGGTGTGGCGGGTGCTGAGATATTAACACCACATTTACTTGTGAGTTACCAAGCCTCTTTTGGAAAACATATATTGCAGTCCTTTTTTGGAAGGCGCAGCAAGAGAAATCAAAGATAAGCATTAATACTGCCAACACTCCGTTCTGTTATCTGAGCCATCTACAGTTTCCTACAAATAAAAAGGCACCATCTAGTCTGAGAAACCAATATCTCTCCTAGAGACCTTAACCAAAGCAGCAAAAATTGACAGGGACAAAACAGGATAAGTCAAATATTAGAGGCGACCTGATCCTTATTATGCATAATATTTTGATGTGTGGATTTAACTTTACCCTGCAGTTTGATATAATTTTAGAGGCCACGGTCAGTTTCACCTAAAATTATTTGGCCCAGCTTAATCTAAGTGAGAGGAAACATTTTACAGTTTTTCGTGATGAACACTACCTTTCAGGCGGTGAGTTGGCCCACCCATGCGGCTTGCTGGCCAAGTCCTCTTTGTTTTAGCCATTAAATCACACAAAGGATCCCTGGGGGCTCCGCTCACATGAGCCCAGATGAGCCCAGAGAAAACAGAGGGAGAAGAGCGCGTCTGTCCTTGGCAGGCGCGAGGCAGGTCAGTTGGCTCGGACAAGTCTGTTAGGTTTTCACATCTCTGGACCACCTCCTGTGCTTTTAGATGTCATCATTTTACCCTCATTTGCAGAGCTGCCTTGCAAAATCCATGGGAAACTTTCAGAAGCTACTGAAGAAGTAAGAGGAACAGAAAAAAATCACTGTAGATGCGTTCACAGCAGTTGTAAACTACCTTTGTTTCTTTAACAGTTAGTTATTCGGAATTCTCTTTCTCAAACAGAAACAAAATTAGTAAAACTACGTACTAATCTAGGCCTAGGATAAAAGTTCAACATTTATCAGAAGCAAATCATTTATGAGAGCTCTAGATAATGTTATCTCATTATGCACATAATAAAAGATGAGTTTTAACCAAACAATTTAGTGATAATAAAACAAATCATCCAATCTGTCACTGACAAGTACAACTATGCTTTAAAAGGCCAAAAAACCTAATTAAAACTACAAAAAAAGTTTTTAAAGACCTTGCTAGCAATTACTGGCAGGATACATGCAAATATTTTGTTTTTGTTTTTGTTTTTGTTTTTAAGTAGACATATATAGGTATGGAAAGAAAAATGCAGAGAGAAGGAATTAGGACAGAGTACCACAAATTTCTTTAGGATACAATTCTTAAGGTTTAATTAAGAGAAAAAGAATAAAGAGAAGATAATGGGGAGATGTGAACTCTACAAAATTTGGATTCCCATCCAGTTTAAGAAATGTTTCTAGAGGATAAGCTATGTTGAGTGATGCAAAGATGGGGGGAGAAATATAGCTGTAATATGAAATGGAATGTGAGAAACAGAGATAAAACAGGGACAGATGAGATGGTGCTCCAGTCTCATGGTCCAGGAAGCATGTAGTTCAGTGAGAGAATGAAGATGGTTTAATCAGGGAGAAGAGAGGAGGGAAAGAGAGTCTGCAGAATGGAAGGATGTTGGGCTCACCTCCTCCCACAAATACATCTACATGTGGAATAATTTTCACAGAATACTTACTAAACTCTGGCAGAAGATCTTATCCTAGCAGGGCTGCAAGAGGAATCTCCACTGAAAGTATGGTGATGGAACCTATGCCCTGGGAAGGGAAGTCTGAGAAAAGCTCAGAGAAGGGTAAATAAGGTTCTTTTTGAGGGAATATTAACCAGTAATCATCACCAAGTGACAGTATCTGACAAGTATCTTTTTTTTTTTTTTAAGATGCAGGTGCTGGGGATTGAACCTAGGACCTGTTGCATGTGCTCTACCCGTACAACTGACAGTATCTTAAGTCATAAAATAATAATAATTTTTAAAAAGCTCTGATCAGCAAGCCTCAGAGATGGACTTCCAATGTGAAACAGTGAGGTTTTCTCATTGTTCCCTTGTGCTGATTTGCACTGAACCAGTCCATTTATATCAGCAGTTGCAAATGGTGACCTGTTGGCCAAATAGGGCCACTGGTAAGTATGATTTTCCTCCACAGTGATTTTGTATTTGTATGTTTATGGGGGGATTTTTGTCAACATTTAAATATTGGCACCGTTCACATTTTTTTTAAGATAACAGATTTCTAGCTTCCCTTGAAAAATTAGAAAACCTGGCAACCCTGGGATCATTTGCTTAATTTACCTCAATCAACACCAGCCCACTTCATTTATTTTTGTTGTCTGCCCACAAACATTTCAGTCTGTAAACTCCTCACCATCCCTAGGCATGTTCAGGATACCTATTCATAGACAGACGGGGGCCCTAGAATGCACAGGATGATTGACTCAGAGACTTTTTTCTTACTAGCACTATCTTACTAAAGCAATTTAAAAATTCTGTCAAAATTCCTTCTTTGACTATCTGTCTTCCTACTAGCTTTAAAACTCAACCAGAAAAAAAAATAAACAATTGAAAAAAAAAAACATTGACCAGGGTTTGATCCACCATTTCCTTCCCAGCATTTGATACAACCAGAACATGATGAAAAAATCAATCTTGAAAGCCACAGACAATCCCACAATAACCAAGTACCGGACCAGAGGCCCAAAACACAACCCAGACCAACACCCATGGAAACTGATGAGTCACCCGAATGCAGTCCATCTGCTTTGTGGAAACTAACTGATTCTGTACCAGCCCACCTGATATGTAACTCAACAACTGGAAAGGAAAATGTGAGTCTCTCAATACAGCAAGATACTCCTGAACCAAAAAAGAAACTCCAAGATTAAGTGTGAGGGGAGATCAAATAAGCTATGTATAGTAGAGTTGAATTTTACTCACTGTAACATAACGCAGCTGTTTCACAGAGGAGTAAGTTGGGGCAGGTGGAGAAAAGACAGCTTTCTTTAATTTCTATAGTGATCGCCTATTGCCCTCAAGCCCCTAGTCCTGCTGATTTGATGAAACAAATTTGTTAATAAAAAAATTTTTAAGAATTTTTAAAAACTTCAGTGCCTTCCAATTAAAAGCAAAATCATGTGCAAATCCGTTCCATGTTTAACCACCTGATTGGAGCAGTTTCTTCTCTCTCAAGCAGTCTCCATTCCCCCTCCTCCATCTCAACATGCCATCTGGACATCATGGTGATCAGGAGGGTCTCTGTAACAAGGCTTTCCTTGGAATACCTGGGAATGGTGTTAATTTCATGCAAGGGAACTAGTCTGATCTGGTCCTGGCTACTGAATTGCATTGCATCCTACATTGTGGCTAATCTTATAAGTCCTTGGGTTATGAGAGGATTCTGCACTTCAGCTCAATTCTGATGCTAACCACTAGAGTTGGTATTATATTCTACAGACCTAAGGACACAGTCCCCAAAAAGACTATCCTCACTTTAGATGCCAGTCAGAAGTCCAGAGATTCCCCAGGCCACCACACATCTGACCAACTGGCTACAAATCCTGGGAGTTCCCAAGATCTCCACCTAGGTTTGATAATTTGCAAGAACGACTTTCAGAAGTCAGGAAAGTGCTATGCTTACAATTACAGTTTTGTTATAAAAGATACAGGTCAGAACCTGCCAGATGAAGAGACACATAGGTAAGGTCTGGAAGGGTCCCAGTGGGAGAACATCTGTGCTCTCTCTCCACAGAATCAGAGTGTGTCATCTCCTGGAAAGTCAGTTTGTTCACTAAGTGGGAACTCCACCAAGCTTCGGTGTCCAGGGCTTTTATTGGGGTTTTATTATGTAGGCATAATTGACTGAATCATCGGCCAGATGATTGAACTCAATATCCAGCCCCCATTCTCCCTCCCCAGAAGCTGAGAGGTTGAGTTTATATCCTGTGGCTGAGTCCCAACCTTCTAATCACAAGGTTGATCTTTCTGACATGGCCTGCCCCATCCGGAGTCATCCTGTTAGCATAAGCTACCTAGGGGCCCGCCTTGGGTCACCTTATTAGCATCAACTATCAGCATCCATCCGAATAACAAAGATACTCCTATTACTTGGAAAATTTCAAGAATTTAGAAGTTCTATTCCAGGAACCAGGACAAAACCCAGATAAATTCTCTGTCACACAACAGAGTAGCACGGGGTTCTGAAGTCCAAGTCATAGCCATCACCTCCCACCTTAATGTCCCTGCATTCCATGGCCACCTCCCCCTTAGAACCTCTGTACCAACTGCCACCTGAGTATCTGGAACTTGTGGTTGCTTCCTGGCAAGCACCACTATGTGTGAGACTCACCACGGCTACCTTCAGGCACCTCCCTCGATTTAAAACGAAAACTTGGGTCAATAAGAAAATAATGAAGGCTTCTGGAAATGGGAAATATGTGAGTAACTATAAAATACTTATTTTTTTTTTTAGTTTTGTCAAGAGAAATGACAAAGGAAAAATGTATTATGGGTTTTATAATATATGTTGAAGAAAAATGTGTGAAAATAATAGCAAAATGTTTGGAAACTGAAAGCATACTATTGTGAAGTTCTTACATAAAATGATGTAATATTATTTTAAAATATGTAATAAGTTAAAGATCCTTGTTATAAACCATATGCTTTGAAAAACTAAGCAATGATTTTCAAAGCAGCAGAAGATAATTCTATTAGACAATATGCACAGCTTTTCAATCTACACATATTATACTCATCCTTAAATGAACCTCCCCCCAAAATCCACACCTGCCCCCAAACTGTAACAAACCACTGGGTTAGAACAGAAAAGTGTTTCAACCATTATAGACACTTTTCCTGCCCAAACTGTCTCATTTTGATAAAATGAGATGTAATTCATTTACATATTAAGAAATTCATTTTATAAAAGGAACAGTTGAGTATACCAAGTCCTGAATACTTCTTGTTGAGGGGCATGGAATATGGGTGGGGGAGGCTTTTATTTTCATACTCTGTATAAAACATGTTCCATATTTTCTTGTATTTTTGTGTTTTAAATGTTTTAAACAAATAGGAAAAGTGCTCAATCAAAATACATTCCTCCTCTTGTTTTCAAGCAAAGATGTAATTTCAAGAGGGACATAATTGGGGTAATGAGAGGAAAAGGGGACATCTAGTCAATCCTCAATCAGTTGCCCTGAGACATGAGACCCAGGTCACTCTTACATCCAAAGGTTAATATGTGGGGAACATCAATCAGATGTTGACACCATCAAGAGACTGACGGATTAATAGCGTCACACTACAGACTACCCCGTCCCGAGACCCACAGGGCTCCTATGGAATTCTCTTTTCTCTGAACATTCTCAGCCTTTCCAAGTTCTACTGCACAATATAGCACTCAGTCGTGCTCATACAACCTCAGTTTATGTTCCAAGAGTTTGTCTGTTGGCTTGAGTGTTTGGTTTCTCAGCACACATTTTCCCATAGACACTGTATTATAAATTGTGGTTAAATCCTCAAAACTGCCCACAAAAGTCTCTTTAAAGTTAATGTATTTGAAAGATATATTACAAATGGTACCATATTAACTATGCTTAACCAGCATTTATAACTATGTTTATATACGGGAAAGACATTCCATTTTGCAACTAGAGATGCCAGAATTGTGCTGGGAGGGAGGAAAGTTGAGAGTAAGGGAGAGGGCTGTGGACAGCAGGGAAATCTGGGACGACTTTACAATACGAACATCAGAAAAACACCTGACGTGGACATGTGATGCTCTTGATCCATCACCTTTTATCTGGAAATGGTAGTTTGATTTTACTTTGGGGAACTAGCCCTCCCCCTCTCAGTGTATGTGTTTGGAATGGGCTTACCTCCCCCATGACTCCAGGATGGGTGTGTGACCCAGGCAGTCCTGGCCACGGTAATTGGTTCAGAAACGGCCATGCTCTGTGTTTCCAGTTAGATTACAGACAACATGAGGGCATGTAGCATGTCCGAAACACACTTATATCCTCCAGATGACCTAGCACAGTGCTGGGCACTAAAGACACAGCCCTGCCCAGGTAAGGAAGAGAATGAGGCTGTTCTGAGTAACAGCCATGTGCTATGCTTTTTACACAGCTCACTGAAGTGTTATATAACTTCCTTGCATAATACCTGTTGCTGACTAGAGCAGTGTTTTTCCAGAAACCTGTTATGTTCTGGAAATAAAAATCCTACTCACTAAATCAATAAAAAATGTTAAAAAAAAAAATCCTACTCACTTTATTAAAAATTAGATTTATTTATTTATTTATTTTTAATGAAGGTACTGGTTATTGAACCCAGGACCTCATGCATGCTGAACACATTCTTTACCACTTAGCTATACTCTCCCTCTGTAACTTTAAATATTTGACTTTAAGTTTTTTAATATGACTATGATAAGAAAAATATTTAATTTTCCTTAGCTCTCCTATGGTGATACGTAGCCCATTTTTTATAAGCAATAACAGTAATAATGCCTGGCCTATCTGACTCACAGGTCAAAAACCCTCTCTTGATAGTTTTAAAGGTTAAAAGAGATAAATTTTGTTAAGTAAGCTTTCCAAAGCACTATACACATATTATTATTATTACTACTATTATCATTACTGTTATTATCATTGCCATCTCTTCTTCTCTTACTATTCAAAAGAAGAACAGATCAGGACCAACTGAAACCATATAAGCTATAGACTTTTCTATAATTTGAGATAAACGAATAAATTAAATCATATCACATACCTAGACACTCACACCCACACATACCAACTGCAAAAGATATCTTAAGTATGATTATTTTTAATATAAACAAAATATGTGCTAATTGTCCCCCTAGGGAAGTTATGAATTTTCTATAACTTGGCAATAGAGCTCTTTAATAATAGAAATTTGCATTCATATTATTGGTTAATAGCTTTGCCTTAACCCCTGACATTATTCACTTCTATTCTAAATGTTGTTTTTGGTTGGCTTTTTTTTTAGCTAAAATAATATTTTCTATTCTCTCAAATTGTTACCTGAGTATCACTTTTGAAAACCTGGCTGTGATTAGCTCGACCTTGAGTTCGTTTGGCAGGAACCTGAGAGGTCAGCTATGAAAAGCTTTATTTTCCTGGTACAAGTCTGTTCCTCATTATCCCCAATATATCCTTACTTAGGAACTGCAGCCACATTCCTTCCAATATCACCCAGTCTGACACAGCATAATGATCTCCCCTGTCTGAGGTCACAGCTAGAGCCAGTGGCAGGAGAGAGAAAATAATTCAGTGACGCTTTGTCCCTAACTAGTGCCCTGGGCATCCTGTCTCATTCCTGGGAAAAAGGGCACAGGACTGCCTACCTCCCCATAGAATGCACACCAACAGATTAAATACTTCAACTAGTGGCCTGAGACTTGCTTTCAATGAGGCTGAGTCCCCAAGAAAACACGTGGCACTTGGACTCTGGCAGAACCAGCAAGATCAAGCCATGGATGCTTCCAAACAAAGCATCTTGCTTTCATTTCCAATGTTAAAAAGTAAATCAGTGAAGGAATAATAAAAAGCTCTAGGTCCAGTGCTCTATGGCAAGAAATTTCTAAATGAGCTAAAGAAATCAGGATATCATCGATTACACCAGCAAAGCATATTATAATGCAGGACTAGGGCCATGGGGCTAGCACAAAACTCCAGGAGGGAAAGTCAGCATGAAATTCCACTCATAAATTCAACAGCAGCTCTGGCTATAACCAGTTCTCGGCTTCGTCTTCACCTCTGGGAACATCTTAGAAAACTCTCTTCCATTCCTCTGGAGGCAACACACCCAACTCTAATCTTAGATCTGCCCTGAATGAACCAGGAAACCTGAGCAGATCACTCCAAGTGCTGAGGACAGTGCCTGACACACAGCAGACGCTTGTGGCGAAATTTACATCCACCTCTCTGTTCCTAAGGTCTCTCATCTGGAAAATTGTCTAATTACACAGTAAGTAACATTTCCAGGCTTACAATGTATACCATTACATCATGCTTCCTGGTTTAAAAATGATTTTCATATTCATACTCTCTTGAAGCCTTCACGGTAACTGTGGGACGAAGATGGAACAAGTATTGCTATTATTGCGTGTCACAGATGAGGTAAGTATAACTCAGGCACATTAACTGGCAGTCACACAGATCGGAAGTTATATAGCTATTTACATCTTCATAGAGCTGTTAGATAACGTACAAGAGAATGCATCTAAAATTGCCTGGCACGTAGTAAGGACCCCATACACAGCCGTTACGGGGGCGGCAAAAGAGGATGGTAATTAAACCACAGATTTTGAGTTTTGTATTCACGCTCCATCATTTATCAATGGTGTGAGACTGGGACAGTTTTTAAGTCTTCTTCTCAGTTTCCTCACCTGTGACACAGAAGTAAGAATAGCTACCTCATACAGTTACTGTGAAAACTGCATGAAAAACCATATGCAAAGCACATAACACGTAACCCAAATTCTACACTGCACCTCACAACCTCTCTAAGCGACAAATGTGAAAATAAAACAAGATAATTTATATGATGATGGAATGAGATCATGACTGAAAACACTTTGAAAGCAAAGAGAATGTATGAGAAAAAAGGAGCAGAACTGATTGAAAGTAAAAATCATTACTTCATCATACTAACTTTTCATAATTATTTGTGATGTCATAAAACTTTCAATGAGATAATGTAATGGGGAAACAATTGCACTGGACATGAGCAGGGAGGAAAAATAACTGAGGAGACAGAAAACATACTTTGGTTCCTAAAATGTCTTAGTCTTAGATCACCTACAGTGATTATAACACCTATGTTAGAAAATTTAGTAAGAGGCAAAGATAATAACAGAGAAGTTGAAAACATGAGGGAACGAAAGCAGGGAACAATTTGAGAGGAGCTGGGAAGAAAATGTTGACAATAAATTAAAGCTTTAAAGGACAAGATTCACAGAGTGGCTAATACTGGTCAGTCAAAAACATGGCATTATGTCCACCACCTCCTCTTACTCTCCTGGTCACTATCATATATTAAAAGTGAGTTGGGGGAGGGTACAGCTCAGTGGTAGATCACATGCTTAGCATGCATGAGGTGCTGGGTTCAATCCCCAGTACCTCCGTTAAAAAAAAAAAAAAAAACTTGGACATCTTCTACCATGCAGTTCTCTTTCAGGAGAAAGCTCTTCCCTCTCTCTTCCCAGCAAAAGCTCAGATCTGTCTCCTAATCTGTGTACAAGGGGCTTGGAACCTTCTCTGCCTCCTTAACAAACTTCAAAGTGGCAGTTGATGACTTTCCCTCTCTTTCTCTCTCCAGGTGGACAAGATGGCTTTGAAAGGCTATGGCCATTTTTAAGAACTAAACTTTCCCAGTAGCCTTATCATGCTTATTTCTCCCCAAGGCCTTCTGACCCCTTAAGGAATGTGTCATATTAATACTGATCTATTTTGGGAAGAGACAGTAGGCTTCCTCTTTTGTACTACTTCTTTCAAGAATGCAAGATAGAGTTAGTGTATTAGCATTTCAATAAAACCAATCCTCTTTATATAATAAATCACAACAATCTTGTAAAAGATGGTGTTGATATATATCATACCTATGTACATATATGTGTGTGTATTTGCACTGTATTCACAGACTATGTATTTCTGGGGGTTAAAAAAAAATGTACAAGACAAATATAAAAAATAAAACAAAATTAACCGGTTGGTGCTCCCTGACCCATATGTGTATAATATGGATATTTAGGGTACAGCACAGCTCACACATGAAATTAAATTAAACGGCACTTGAGTTTTCAAAGTAAAGACAGAGAGCCCATAAAGGTACCTGCCAGAGGAGGTCTACAGATGCTGCCATGGCCTCTGGGACTGCTAAAGGGGTCCCTGCCATAGCCCCCCAAAGAAGGAAGTGGCTTTAAGAGTTGCTGAAGTACATATTTCCATGCCTATACTCTGTGAATTTTCCCACTTGACCACAATCATCTAGGCTAGGATAGACCCTTCCCCAAGACCAGCCAATATCTAAAATGATCCATAGCTTCCGTGAACTGAAGATGGAAACGGGCATTCAGCGGAGAAGGGTCACCCAGAGGGGTAAACACAATGAGGCTGAGTCTTGTTAATGACAAACCATAGAATACTCCTGCGTGAATCATTGCACCTGGCAGGACGGTGGGATGGCGATTCTTTGAGCTTCCCGCCCATCATAAATCTTGGCCATTCCCATGGTTCTGGTCTTCTCAGGAAGACTAGTTATTCCATTTGGCCATATGTTTAAGATTCCTTATTTCCATGCATACCCCCTAACCAGGCCTGTTCCTTGCAAAAAGAAGAGCATAGTTAGCACCATGACTCTAACAGTCTCCTTCTTTTCTTCCCATGGAAACTTTTAATTAGAAAATCTTGACTATCTCAACACCCGAGTGACTACCCCGCAATCCCACAGTAACTCTGCTTCTCCCATATGTGTTCACCCTGGACTGCCTTCTACCTGTAGTCAGCTGTTTCATCTGTATGTCTTGTCTCCCAAATCAATTATGAGCTTTTGGAGGAGAAAGAACTCTGCAGCTGGTATAAAGTTGACCAGCTGGTTTCAGAATGGTTTGGGCTGAAGACTGCAGCCCATCCGCCTTTTCTTCAGTGGGTGATCAAACACCTTCTTCCTCCAGAGATAAAATGACTCAGGCCTGTTACTGTTTCTTGCCTTTTCCCACTTACCTCTCTCAACAAGCCTACATTCACAAATCACTTGCACAATATATTCAGTATGTTTCAGGGATCAGAAAGCTTCTTAGTCCACCTAGGGGTATGCTGACTGAGTCTTATTACCAGATGCTTCTTATCTTTTAAAAAATATTATCCTATTATCTTTCTGCACATCTACATTTATCGTGTAGATCTTAAATCTTAACCATCATCAGTGATACTGTATTTGAAAATTTTAGTCCAAAATTCTCATTGTTTTTTACCCTATGCTCTTTACAACCCCAAGGACTCTGTGGGATCTGTCATACACTTGTTCCTTCATTGGAAACAAAGGCCAGTGAAGGCCAATTTCATCATGGCCCTGCAGGAATTCAGGACTCCCCAGCATTCCACATTCACAAGCTCGCTAAATGTGTCTTATCTTGACTTCTAGATGCAAAACAGCAGATCCAGTTCACCATTCAAATTATTATTTGTTTACAGTATTCACACCTTCATTCCACAGCCAGTATGTGTCAGATGCTTGCTAGTAATAATATTCCTCCAAGAAAAACACTGGGCATAAATAGAACTTTCAAAACAGATAAAACTAGGTTTATAAAAACAAGTTGCAGAGAAGTACATAGAAATGGGGCCACATTCATGTTTTCTTTAGAGACCATTCTAGCCATTTGGTAAAATGTCCTGTTTACAATCAATACTAAGAACAGATTGAGGATTAAGAAAAACTGAGCCCTGATTAAAGGACATGTAAGTATATGTAGATAGATGGTATATTAGGTTGATTTTTGTGTAAGATTGTGTATCACTTATGAATTGGATTTAGAGGTGGGTAATCTGTCACACACCCATTAAATATTTTCTTCTAACTTCTGGTAAGCCAGGTGTCTGATTAGAGTCTTCTCTGAACTTGGAGGAGTGCTGTGGACAAGATAACAAGCTCCTCTAATCATTCTTCCCTCCTGTCATAGCCACTAGCATCATCCAAGAAAACACTAACCTTTTATGGTACTAAGTTCCTTGGTGATTATCTCCACTCCTCTCTTACTTCAATCTTTTTACTTTTTCTCCTTCATCTCCATCTTCCCACACAGTAAAATAATTCTACTTACATCTTTTTCCATAAGGATTTGTGTTTCTCTTACATTTTTATTCTCCTAATGTTTAACCTAGCAACTGCAGCTGGCCTTATCAAAAAAACATAAGCCACATGCTACACATCAAAATGGTTTAACACAGCGTCAGATCCTGACCTGAGTTTAGCTTTGGCTGCATAAACTTACCCTCAATGCCAAGTGTCACGTTTGACGTAGAAGCAATTGCTGTGCTGTTTAGATGTTCCTGATGGCATCTGAATCCATTACTTCATTGAGATATTTTGCTCAACGTCTTCTTCCTTCTATGGATGAATTAATTGTGCCCAACACTGGCCATCCCCACTCCAGAGCCCTGCCAGCTATGACAACAGGTCAACAACTTTGGGCCTGATTCCCCCTCCCTCTTGATTTATAGAGGTTCAGGCAATCAGTACCAGCAAGAAAAGAAAGCTGCGTTGAAGGGAAGGATGACCAGGGCAGGTTTTACTCTTCACTTGAGGTAGCTTGAATCATAGGAAATTGCTGTTTTTATAGGTCAAACATGGTCAAACAACAACAACTTTATGTGGTTCAGCCCAATGCATGAAACAATGCACTCCAGGCTCAGTGGTCACAAACACCACCAGGTACCACGATTATGAAAATGAAAAGTGCCTTAAAAGATCCATGCATTGCTATCACACATTAAATACCACATGTATGGAAATGCTCTTTAAGAGTGTCAATGCTTGACAGCTTACCTTTTGATGACTTTTATTTTTAAATACTGAACAAGAGTGACAGATCCCCTACTCCTCTTCAGAGGAAATGAAACCACCACACCCAGGCAAGCAAGACTGATGGAAAAACATGTGAATGAAGAACACTTTTCTTATTTTCTCCATGATCCAAAGAGCTGATTCAAGAGGGTGCTTCATTGCGGTTGATAACTCATCCAAACATGAACCTCAGAGGGGGTACCACCCTCCCACAGAGTATGGGAGGAGGGACTGGTCCAGAGAGACATGACTAATGCAAGGTCATCCAGGGGTCCACAGGCCGAACAAGTCGTGAACCTCAACCCTACCAATGTCTGGCCTTGGCTTCGCCAGTAGCTACATTTCCTCTTTAAAAAGCATGGCAAAACCGAAGACTTTCATTGCCCCAGCCAACCCATTTAAGGAAGGAACACAGAGACTCCTTACAGCAGATCTAACTCCCTTGAGAAATTCTGATATTTGATGGGCAATATTACAACTTTCATTTTTTTTTCTTCTAAGGTCATCTTCAACTTTATACCCCTTAGAGTTTTAAATAAAATAGTCTGCTGTAAAATAACATATACATGCTAGCATACTCATATAGTGTTTTAGCGCTATCTCAAATGTAAGAATCAAGCAAAATCCAAGGACTAGATATCTGCAGTGAATTAAGGGTATGGTTAAAAAATCATTCCAATAAATCAAACTTTTTTTTAGCATATCCAGGGAAAGTACTACTATAAGGTTGTAACATTATGGCATTATACCATTTTGGTCTTATTATTTCTAGACTTTTGCTGCAAAATGTGGTTTTTAAATCAAAATAATATTCAGATTCCTTTTAAAAGAAATTTAGCTTAAATGATGGGTGTGCTATAAGGCATTATATGTGCATATTTGGAAAATATACCTATAAGCTTGCTGCCATAGCTGTGGCTCTATCCTCATAAACTTTTTTTTTTAGTTGAAACATAGTTGATTTACAATTTTTAGTTTCTGGTGTACAGCATAGTGATTTAAATATATATACACACACACACACACACACACACACACATATATATATATTCTTTTTCATTACAGGTCATTACAAATTATTGAATATAGTTTCCTGTGCTACACAGTAAGACTTTGTTGTTTATCTATTTTGTATATAGTAGTTTGTATCTGCTAATCCCCACCTCCTGATTTATCCCTCCCCACCCCTTTTCCCTTTGGTAACCATAAGTTTGTTTTCTATGTCTCTGAGTTTATTTCTGTTTTATAAATAAGTTCATTTGTGTCATATTTTTAGATTCCATGTATAAGTGATATCATATGATATTTGTCTTTCTCTGTCTGACTTACTTCACTTAGTATGATAATCTCTAGGTCCATCCATGTTGCTGCAAATGGCATTATTTCATTCTTTTTAATGGCTGAGTAGTATTCCATTGTGTGTGTGTGTATGTGTGTGTGTGTGTATCACAACGTTTTTATCCAATCATCTGTCAATGGACATTTAGGTTGCTTCTACCTCTTGGCTATTGTAAATAGTGCTGCTATGAACATTTGGGTGCATGTATCTTTCTGAATTGGAATTTTCTCTGGATATATGCCCAGGGGTGGGATTGATGGATCATATGGTAAGTTTATTTTTAATTTTTTGAGGACTCTCCCTTCTGTTTTCCATAGTGGCTGCAGCAAACTACATTCCCACCAGCAGTGTAGGAGGGTTCTCTTTTCTCCACACCCTCTCAAGCATTTATCATTTGTGGACTTTTTAATGATGGCCATTCTGACTGGTGTGAGGTGATACCTCATTGTAGTTTTGATCTGCATTTCTCTGATGATTAGTGATATTGAGCCTTACAAACTTTTGAAGACACTTAAACAGCTTATTTCAAGTCCATTTAAAAAGGAAAACAGTGGGAATATATAGGAATAATCTAACCAAATCTCCCACCTCTAAATAAACAGAAAAAAAGATAGCATACTTAATTGAAACCTATAGGCTCCCAAATCTTATTTCAGGCACCAGTTTTCATATCCATTTTTACTGTACTTTGACTTGAACCCCTAACAATAAGAATGACATATTAAAACCCCTCCACCTCTCCACACTTCAAACTTTATTCCACTTAACAAATATTTATTGAGCACCTAGAAGATGCACAAATGCTGGTGGGAACATAAAAATAAAAGAGGCAATCATCAGCTTCCAAGAAACTAATATCCCATGGAGAGAAAAATCACAAAACCATTAAGTCAGTTTCACACAGTGTGCTCCTAGGAACACACACTCCTTGATTTAATAGTTTTTATATGAAAAACCAGCTCCACAGCCAAATAGATTTCAGAACTTCAAGGCTGAACAAAGTTAAATTTATTTTGTAGAATCTTTCAGGAACTTGACTGGTCAAATATGAATTATGAAGCTCTAAGACAGGGAACAAGGTGCAGGATTTCCTGTGTTACTTGATTGTGAAACCATTTTCACGTGCATCATTTCTCACCAGTCACACTTGGGGAAACATTGGGGTAAGTGATTAATGGCTTATTGTCTGTTCTATTCATCTGGGAAGTTTAGAGGACAGAGACCAGGTGGAATGTTGGGGAAGGACTTCTAGGAGAGACTGAATTCAAAATGAATCCTGAGCTGGACTCTAAGAGAAGACTTTGGATAGGCACAGACAAAGAAAAGAAAAGAAAGAACAAAAGAAAAAAAGAAAAAAAAAAAGACAGTAATTTCCTATGAAAGAAGAAGACATGAATCTAACAAAGTTTACAGCCAAGGATGGATGTGGCACATTCAGAAGTCAATAAAGAGAACAACTTACCAGAGAGCAGGGCTCATGTTGGGGAATATCAGCTTAAAAATATAAAGGCTGGAAGTATTAATCTGATGTCGAATAGTTGTTCTCATTCTCCCAACAACCCTGAAAGACAGGTATTACTGTGTGATCATTTTATAGATAAGGAAACTGACACATGGGGAGAGTAAGAAACGTTCCCAAGGTCTCATGACCAGTAAATAGCCAAGTTGAGATTTGAACCCAAGTCTGATCTGGGTTCTGTCTGATCACAGAAATAGTGGAAATCAACTGGGTAGGACTTTAAAAACCAAAATGGCATAGGGGTTGGATTTTATATTAGAGACAGTAGGGATTTCTAAGGACTGGAGTTTTCTCAGAAGGACATTGATGTGAAACTGGTGTTTTAGAAAGATAAGCTCAAGAATGGTGCTCAGGATGGATTGAAGGAGGAAGGGAACAGAATCTGGGATGGCATTTGGAGGCTGTTTCAGTGATTCCACATAAAGAGACACGAAGTTGGATGAGCACGGAGATGATGGGAGTGAAGTGGGAGGACAGAATACGCGCAAGAGGAGCCTGACCATCAACCGGGAGCCACCCTCGGAGACTAACTGAATGTATGTGTTAAGGGAGAGGGAAGAATCCAAAATGATTTTGCCATTCCTTTCTTGATTCTCTTCACTTCAAGGGAAGGTGTGAGCAATGAACTATTGAAATGACCCCTAAACAGAAAAGGAAAGGGCCAGTTAATCCTGGCATTTGACAGAGTTCCATGATGACAGTGGGGCTGGGTTACCACATGGGGCTGGGTTATCACAGAGGAGCCACAGACACAGGTGTCCATATGTGTTTCCTCAAGCAGCGACTATTAAAAGCCAGGACTACTATCCTTCTGAAGTTCCAAACTTTTCTCTTGAGGAGGGGGAGATGTCCTTATTCTCAAGCTTGGTTGAGGACTACTTATTTAAAAGTCAAAGAGAGATGGTTTAGGATTCTAGTTCTCAACTGAATGACCCTGAGCAAGTTCCCTCAACCTTTTACACTCTAGTCTCTCATCTCCAAAATAGACAAGATGACTTAAGAAGTTCATTCGAGGCAGTAAATCCTATAATTCTCATAATCAGTACCAAATGACAGATCTTTGGCTAGAGTTAAATGTCTTTAGGATAAGCTGTTTTCTGGCCCTTCCCACCTCCCTTTTCCAGCAGAATCTATGAGTATGTGAAAACTCTCACAGTTCTGAGACAAATCTGGTCTGTATTTCAAGTGGTCTCTAAGCCAGGACACATGGAGTGACTGGTGACAATTAGATTGTGACCAACAGCTACATTTCCTTCTAACACAAAGGGAGCTTTACAAAGTACTCATCTACTGGGGAAGTCACAGCATTTTGTTTGCGTATGGGTTGGAGAGTGAACTGAGACTCGACACACAGTAGATGCCTAAATCTCAATTATGACAACTCCATCCCTTTTGTTTATTAGTAAAAAAAAAAAAAGAAAAGAAAAGAAAAAATCTGCCCACAAATGTGTAATAATTCCACTAAAGTGATATAAATTCTTCAACAAATGGTCCAACAAGCATTGCAAAGCTCCGGTCAAGTCACATTGATTTATTTTGCTGAGTTCACCTCTTCCTCCCTAGAGAACTTTAAGACCATGCTTGTTGGTTGGCTACAAACAGAACTCTTTGAGAGCCCCAATATGGAGCTAATTTCTAGATCCAAGATCCTGCCAGCATTTCCAAACTTCCTCACCAATTTATGCTTTCACAAGCCTTTCAAACAAAAGGTAAAAATTTCTGAGGTCAAGAAAGCTATAACATGACTACAGTAGGTCAAAGACCTTGGCTGGGGAATGCAGAGGATATGCGTGGAATGAGTATTGCCAGGATTATTGAGCTGGACACATCACTCTTGCTGTTTCCTCACATGAGCCCAGCAAGGTGCTGTTTTATGTCAATGGCGTGAGTCAACTCCCACAGGGGTGGGTCTGCTCACATGGAAAACAGATAGTGCACAGGCCATGGTGAGCACTGCTTTGCCTTGTTCTCTCCCTGGAAATGAGAACGGGACTATGGCCAGGACAGGGGTTGGGCAGTGGGGATGAAAGAGAGCCAGCTGATTCTGAAACAGTCAAGAAGACGCAGGTCCCTCCATCAAAGTGGAATCCATCGCTAACACTAACTGCTGGCATGCACATTCTCATGGAGTGGGATAAGGATGAAGCCAGAAGGATCCCCGAATCTAAAATTGGTTTTGCCCAGAGCAGATCCCAAGGTAATGATTTGAATGCAAGTAGTTAAGTGAAAGGAGATCCTTGGAAGCACCAGAAGGAAAATGGGAAAGTAAGCAAGGGGGAAAAAGCAGTACAGGGTACAGATACTGTGAGTGTCTGAGGCTTAATCCCCCTGGACACATCTAGGATACAGGGTGGACTGCATCCTAGAATTGTCCCACTGAAGAGTCAGAAAGTGGGTATTTATCCTCCAATTCCCTTTCGTCATTGATGAGGACTACTCCAGATGCATTAACTCCGTGGCAGTGCCTGCTTGTCCTCACACAGGCCAAGAGAAAGCCCTCAAGCAGGGTCACAGTGTCTGCAGAGGACACTGCCATCCGCATGCTGAGAAGGTGAGTGCCAAGGAGACATGGTTGGGGTTCTGACAATGTCTGCCAGAGCTGGCTGAAGAAGCTGTGGGTATAATTAAAAACTAATAGGGGAGAGTTGAAGGGGCGGAGCGCAGAGGATTTTTAGGGCAGTGAAAATACCCTGTATGATAATATAATGGTAGATTTTGCATGTTATTATACATTTATTCAGACACATAGAACGTATAACACCAAGAGTGAACCCTCATGTAAACTAGGGACTTTGGGTGATTTCAGTATGTCAGCGTAGGTTCATCAATTGTAACACAAGTACCATTCGAGGATGTTTATCATGGGGGGAGCCATGCACATATGGCATGGGATAGCTCTGTACCCTCTTCTGATTGTGCTGTGAACCTAAAACTTCTCTTAAAAAATAAGATCTAAAAAGCAAACAAAAAACTCATGAGAAGTTTGTAATTCCTTCAAATGTCACCCAGCTCCAGTTAATATCATCTAATGGAGTGGCATTCTTATAAAAATCTGATCGTTGGGACTATGGCTGAAACCAGCTTTTGCTGGATGTGGTCATTGTGTTCCATCCGCCCCCTCCCCCCACCCCCACCACACTTGGATTACTACAGCAGCTGCTTAAAGTCTCTCCCTCCTTTCAGGCCTGCCCATCCCCACCTCTCCTACACACACACCTGCCAAGCCAAGCAAGTGAACACTGCACTCATAAAGACCATAAACACATTCGGTTAAATGTTTAATTAAATGCAATGTAACCACTGTACTTTTAAAGTCTTATGTGAAAATGAATCTACAGATCAGAAAGAATCCTTTGTCACACCTTGCATCCCAATTTGGATGTCACAAATTGTGATCACAATATGAAACAATTTCTAGAATATATTGTTAAGTGAGAGAAAAAAAAAACAGAAACAAAACACAAACAACAAAAAACAAGGTAAAGACCAGTACGGAATATAAGTTGCTGTTTGTATAAAGAAAGGGACTAGAGAGCTAGAAATGGAAGGCTAGACAGATGGACAGGCACGTAGAAACACAGAAACAGAGAAGGACATACAAATATGCATGTCTAGACAAAATATCTCCAAAAGGATACACAAGAAATTAGATACAGTGATTGCCTCCGGGGAAGGAAAATGGAAAATCAAGTGGCATGTGTAGTTCTTAGCATGTGCATGCATTATTGTTTTCTTCAGCTTGTGTGAGATAGATAGACAAACAGTTATAACAGAAGGCAAAGGAATAGTAATAAATCTGGTCCCAGTTTCTAGTCTGCACCTCCTGCTCCAGACAGACTTTCCCCTAACTGCCCTCAAATGAGCAACATTTATTCCCAACCTTTTCAGGCTGTGACTCTGATAAGTGCTTTCCTCATCACTGCTGCTTCTTCATACCCTGCCCAGCTCAAGTCTCATTTGCTCTAAGAAATTCCCCCCTCGTAATTCCAGACCGATTCACCACCACCACCACCACCACCACCACCACCACCACCACCACCACCACCACCACCAAAACCTACAGTCTTTCCCTATTTCATAGCAAGCACATTTGATCTGGACAGCAGGATCAAGGTGACTGTTTGTGTTCCCTGTGTCACACACCCCAGGTGGAGGTGCTGAGTAGATGCCTGGGAGCTGGGGAACTGCTTCTGCAGTAAAGAAGTTGCCTTAACAAGGATAGGGGTTGTCAATCCCAGCAACTTTCAGCTAAACCGGGGACTTACAGAGCAGTGAGGACCCTTTTGGTATCTTCAAAGTGTCAAAAGCTAACTGCAGCGAATATACACTGCCAAGAGAGGGTTGGCCCAGGAAAGGAGACAAAACGTGGGAAGACCCCAGGTCTATGAAGGAAGTAATGCTGGTGACTTAGGGAAGTGACCTAGAAGTCTTACTCCGTCAGATTATAGAAAAGGAAAGTGTTTGGGGGAGTGTCTTCCAGTAGCTGGAGGTCTTTCTGTCTTCTGTGCACACTGAAAGATGTGGACACGCCCATTTGGAAGGTGAAACTAAGACAGTGTCAAACAGCTCTGGAAGAAAAGGAGGAAGTCAACTGAGGGCTGGGGTGGGGGGTAGGGGCAGTGACGGGACTCCAGGTAGAAAAGAGAAGATGCCATCATTTCAGAGTGGGAGAAGAAAGACATCCTTTACTAGCAGGGCAGGAAAAAGCAGACTTTGGAAAACAAATAAGAAGGATAAGAATTTGTACGAAGTTTGCTTGGCAGTATGCAAATGGGCAAGATCTTCTGAGAAATTTACATTATGAATCAACGTCTCCTGCTATAGACTGAATGTTTGTGTCCCACCTGTAAATTCATATTTTCATCACCAAAGTGATAGTATTTGGAGATGGGGTCCTTGGGAAGTGATTGGATGTCGTTATAAAAGAGACCCCAGAGAGGTCCCTCATCCTTTCTACCATGTAAGGATACAATGAGAAGTTGGCCATCTGTGAACCGGGAAAGTCTTCACCGGACACTGAAGCTGTTGACACCTTGATCTTAGACTTACGGTCTCCAGGACAGTGGCTTATAAGCCACCCAGTCCATGGCATTCTGTTACAGCAGCCCGAATGAACATCTCCCCATTCCTGCCCTGGCTGGCCCTCCCTCTGTAGTCTTTTTCACATTTCATGCATTGGTGATTTTACTCCTTTAAAATTCAGGGTCTTAGCATCCCAAATACTTTTCCCTTTGTTTCACTACTAGTTAACATACTTGCTTTTTCATATACAAGCAAATCTTAAGGTCAGAGTTCCCTCCTGAAGATATACAATTATTTTCCTGCCTCAATTAGAACACGCTGTTGTTTCCCCCAGCTGTTTTCACAGGATAAAACTGCAGCAGAGTTGAGCAAGCTTCCAAGTTGCAAATCCAAATTTATTTCCATCAAGCTTCATACTATCCAAACATGTCTACTTTTTGTCTCTGCTTTTCAGTGTTCATTTTATCCAAATGAAGTAGTTGGTGGCTCTGGAGCTGTTTTGTGCTCAATACAAACTTTACTTCTTTACTTGTCCAACTCTTTACTTTTTCTGGCCTTGGTACTGGGTTCACAGTTCCCTTAGAAAGAAAGCTATCCAACTATTTTTGGAAGTACAATGCATTTTGGTAATCTACCAGGATGATTCCATGTTAAAGTTATTGCAGCTTTTCAGATATCCAACTCCTTACACATGACATATTAGAGCTGAAAATTAAGGATGCCAAAGGCACCCAGTGCACCGTCACTATGATGGAAAGAAGATACCCATTGTTCACTTTATTGAACACGTATTGCCCACCAATTCGTAATTTC
The DNA here is from genome assembly GCF_036321535.1 of Camelus dromedarius. NCBI lineage: Eukaryota > Metazoa > Chordata > Mammalia > Artiodactyla > Camelidae > Camelus > Camelus dromedarius. The sequence goes on along the minus strand of NC_087439.1, from coordinate 60,462,713 downwards.
AATTTTCTTTGACTTTTTACTCATTGGCTATCATTTTAGAGCAATACCTATTCTTGACAAAAATTGAAGCTTGAGGCATATTAGGTTAAAACAAATGACTCTTGGAATCTAAACAAGAAAAAATTTCAAGGGCAACAGAAGAAAATATAAAATCACTTTTTAGTAATTTCCTTCTTCAGTCTGTCAGCGACATTCTGTCTTATGTCCTCTTCCTTGGCACTGATAAGTGAATAACTGGACATCTTGGGGCATTTTCTCAAGTAATAAAAATAAGAGAAGTACAGCCTGGGGAAGTAGGGGTGGAAGGGGGCTATAACTGTACATAAAAGCATAGCATTTGGCCCAGAGTAAACCATCAATAGTGTTAACTGAATCTAGTGTAATGACAAGACGTTTAAAAAAAACAATATGAGACACTGAGTTGAAAAATTAAGAATCACTGCTGAGTAAGCACCTAACTGAGCGTAAGGGACACTCCCTTTCTGTTATTCTGGCTTCAAAAGTCTAAGCAGAAATGAGGTACTAATTCTATATTGATGATGCTGACCCCTCTGCCCTCAGGCCAGCAACGGGAGCTGGGCGCAAGGCAGAGAGAAGCAGAATGGCCGACAAGACGCAGTAATGCAGTTAGTGGCAGGAGACTGGGCCAAAACAGGACGGGGAGAAACATAGGAGAAGTTTCTAAAACATGCTCTAGAATCCATGGTCCAGTTGGATAAAGATACCTGGTTCTTATATAAAAAAGAAAAAATAAAACAAACAGAAATTCTGCATTTTCCATCATTTCTTGATCCCAGACCAATCCTAAAGTGGGACCTGGAGAAGAATAAGTAATTTCCTCAAATAAGGGCTGGGAGTGGGTAGGTGAGTGGAAACTTCAAACCCAAATCTTTCCTCAGACTCAGGAGAGACCTAGATATTCCTAAATACCTTTAGGAATATTATAAGCAGGGAGGATCCTTTGGGTCCTCCCTGCTTATAATAATAAAAGCAGCAACAACAAAAATACAACAACACATACACTGAGCATATACTATGTGCCAGGCACTGTGACAATTGCTTCACATGGAAATGCATATCGAATCCTCCTGATCGCTAACTGTACTAGATTCTAGCATCTCATTTTACAAATAAGAGAATTAAGACTGAGAGAGACTAAGTAACTTGCCCAAGAGTACGTTTATCCGGCTACTAAGTAATGAAGGCAGAATTCAGACACAAGCTTTGGGATTTTAGAATATACTTTGCTTAAAATGGGGATCCCCCCTTCCTCCATCCCATAGTGGGATCACCTGGATTGTTCCATTTGACCCCAAAATATAGGTAAGGAAGCTCCTCCCCAGGGGTTGCTAGGAGTCCATTTCAGTCTACAAGTGTTCTGAGAATCACAACGAGGTGTCTTCTGAGGGCCTCCGATGATATGGCTTGAAGCAGGGCTAGGATTGAACCACTTGGCCGTTAGCTGGGTGGTCAACGGGAAAGCACACTGGCACAGATGTGCAAAGTTCAGCTGGGATGGTCTCAGGTGTAGAACATCTCTCAGGCACTTAAACAGCACCCCTCAGTCTGGGGGCATCAACCTGGCAGCAGACTCACTTTCAGGTAACTCTCTAGAATCAGGCCACAAGCTTTGTTTAGGCAACAGGCCTCTCTGATTCAGGGCCTTCCGTGCTGGTCCTGGGGTCTCCTCCCATATGCTCTTTATCCCTTAAGCCTGAATCCCTGATGGGATGCTTCACTGGGAAGAGTTTAGGATTCCACTAGCCCAGAGCCAAACAATTAGCAATCCTGCTTATCCCCAACCTAGAATATAGGGAGGCCTTGGTGCTTAGAAACAGAGCACCCTATTTCCCCTCCCTGGATAGGAAAAGAAACACTTTCATTCCCAAGGAAAGTGGAGGATGCTAGGAAGCAAGAAAAGAAAGAAAGAAGGATTCACAGTAAAAACATAACCCTTGCCTATGCTACCTCTCTGATACCCTGATATCAAACTGATGTAAGCAAGACGAGAGTCAAGCTCCGTCCTTCCAGGGTCTGCATGCATCTCTGTGCTCTCATAGCCCATCAGGCTGCCTCCATCACAGCACCTACTACAGGGCATTGTGTGAACCTGTCTCCCACTAGAGTGCACAGGAACTGGAGCAAAGTAGGTACTCAGTAAATGTGGTGGAGGGAATGAATGTTTATGCAAATTCACAAGATATCACAATGAAAGAGCAGCAGAATTTCACTTAAACTTCTGACCTGTTGCCTAGAGTCGTTCCTTTAATTGCTGTGCTGCATTTTAGTTGGAGTCTATGCCTTCCATACGAATATGTAATCATCCATCCATCCACCCATCCATCCATATTGAATGAAATTCTGAGTTGCAAGCCCCTATCTAGGCTAGGAAATGAAGGGTAAGCAAAACACGGCATGCTGAGACTACAGTAGCAAGATTTCCCCTCTATTTTTCTACAAGTTAAAAGAGACAAAAAGAATCCCATATAGGGAGAAGCTAAATAATGTAGTTAACTGCCTGCGGGAGGACCAGAAATACACTCAAGGGAGAAAGAAATGTCCTTCAAAGGTGATTAGAAAGGAAGGGTACGGCCAACACATTAGAAAAAAAAAAAAAAAAAGCCCAAGGAAAGACATTCTAGAAGGCAGAGAGGTATCAAATAGTCCCGTAGCAGCAAGAAAAACCAAGTCAGCCAACTCGTTCCTGTATCGCTGAGGGCAAAGAAGTAGGGAGCCTGACTTGTCTGTGTGCTCTGCAAAGAAGTCCAACTGTTCTCTAGACAGCAGAGCACCTGCCTCAGCGGCAGAGCTGAGCCTTGCAGACCAATTAATAAAACATGTACAGTTAGAGAACAAACACAAAGCTCAGGAGTGTCTTGCTGTGTACTTTGGGGGACCACTGCTGCTCTTCTAATATACAGCTATTATCTGCAGTTGCTGACTCATGTCCCTAAACTCCACAAATGTCGTCTGTTTTGTAAAGCTCTCTGAAGCTATCTGTCCTTCTTGTGGGTGCCTGATCTACATTTCCTGGAAGAATGTTCAATGATATTCGAAGAGATTCTTCATGGAAGACAGAGACCTGAAGAAAAATTGCTTTTATAATATTCCATTTTCCTTTAAGGAGCTTTGGCTGATCTGTGCACCCACTGCACACTCCCACTCCCACACTCCAAACCCACCTTCCAAGTTCCAAGCAAAATTGTTCTTTAAGATCTTCTCAGCTTAACACTTAATTTAAAAGAGTAATGTATTGCATCGTCAGAGTCAGGGCTATAGGGAAAAGGGTAATTGTCTCTGCTCACTGTGGCTTCCAAACTTGGTTATAATGCAGTGGTCGGAGGAAACCAAGCTCAGGAAACCTGCTAATTCTCTCTTGTTCCAAATAAGGGAAGCCTAATCCCTGCCCAGGCATAGAAGCTGACCTTCCTGAGGGCTATTTTGTGCTGGATCCTTAGACTCAAAACTGTGAGATCAGTGTTCTGTGAATTGCCTTACCACCAGCTTGGCTTCAACACAGAAATACACAGAGCAACACAGATTCATCACGGTTTGTCTGGCGCTACATATAGGAAACTTCGGAGCAGAGCCAGCCAAAGACACTTAGTCAAGCACGGATAGAGATCCTCAAATCCCATGGAACTGAAATTCACAAAATAACCAGTAATTTTTTTTAAATGAACACTTACTGCAGAAATTAAAAAGCCAAACTTAAACAAACAAAAAAAGACCCTTTTATTTATTGAAAGCCACAAAAATAAAACTAAAAGACAGGCTACAAGTGGGGCATAATTGACAAAGAAGTAGTAGTCATAATACATGGTCAATTCCTGAAAATGATTAAGAAAAACAATCCAACAGAAAAGGTCCAAAGCTTTAATTAGACATTTCACTAAGTAGGGAGCACAAATGACCATAAGTGTATAAGACTCTTGATCTCATTTGTAAACAGGAAATGCAAATTTAAACCACAATAAAATAGCTTTTTATACCCATTAGATTGGCAAAAATTATCACCTCTTTTATACTATAGCAAGAATTAGTACTCTTTTTTAAAGACAGTGCCAATAAGTAAAACTACTTTGGGAAGTATTTTGGCATCATCTAGAAAAGCTGAGGATGTATATACCCTTCAGTCAGGCAATTACTTCCCTAGGAATAATTTAAATATATATTCCTGCACATATACCAGGAGATATGTATAAGAATATTTATAGCAGCATAATAAATCAAAATTTAAAAAAAAATGCTGGACACAACCTAAGTGCTATTGACAAGAACATGAACAAACTGACACATACTCATGCAAAGCAATACAAGGCAGTAGTGAAAATGAATGAGCTACAAGTACCCACATCAATGTGCGTAAACCTCTGGGACATAATACTGAGCAGGAAAAAAGCAAGTTCCAGGGAAATATTATACATATAAAGCTCAAAAAACATACAAAATGATAAAATTATACTTTCATATGTTAAAATGCTAAGTAAAAGAAAGGGAATCCTAAACACAAAATTCAGCAGACAATGACAAGGGGTGGGGATAAGGAAGTGTTTATAACCAGGAAAGGGCTCACAGGGGGATTTTGGATTTGTTGGTGATTTCTGTTTCTTTATAATAGATTGTGTACACAAGTATTTTATTAGTCTTTTTTAAACTGCATATATGTACTATCTATACTCACTTATATACATAAGGCATTTCAAAATGTATTTTTTGCCTATGCTACTATAGAAGACTCTATAATTTAGTTTCCAATATCCATCCTCCCCACTTCTTGCTAATGGCACCTCTGTTTTGTTTGGCATGCCTCTCCCAGAAACAGACCACTTTTACTCAAAAGTGTTTCTTACTTTCCCAGCTTCCCTTGGAGATAGAGGTAGCCACGTCATGACTAGTAAGTTATATAGGGAAGTCTACTGGGGACCTTCTGGGAAACTTTTTATTTTCTTATTCAGGGACAGATGGACTTGGTGTTGCTCTTTTTCCTGGTACTGGATATCCACAGCTGTTTATCAAACCACCCCAAACTTAGTGGTAGAAAACAAAAGCCACTTTATCTTGCTCAGAAATTAATTCTGTGGGTCAGAATTTGTACAGGGCAGGGTGTGGATGGCTCATCTTTCCCCATGAATTCTGGGTCTTTATCTAGGGATGTTTCGAAGGGCTAGGGGCTAGAATCATCGGGAGGCTTCTCCACTTGCATCTCTACCTCCTGGGCTGGGGTGGCTCAAAGACTGGGCTCAGTTGGGACTGTCGACCAAAGTATCTACACTGGCCTTTCCATAGTGCTTGGGCTTCGCACAGCATGGCATCTGCATTTGGAAAAGAAGAATCCGAAGAGGAAGAGTTCCAAGAGGAGCATCCAGAGGGTAAGTGTTTCAAGAGAACTAGGGAGAAATTGCCTGGCATTTTATGATCTACCCTCAGAAGTCACATAATGTCACGTCCACTGTACTCCACTGGTTGAAGCAGCCACAAACCCACTCAGAGTGTGGGAGCATTGATCCCACTCCTCAGTGGGAGATGTCTCAAGGAATTAGAGGCTACATTTTAAAACCATTATACTCATCAACTTTCTATTTGAATAGCGGACCTCATGCCTGGAGCTGTAGTAGCCATCTTGCATCCATGAGGGAAGAGCCAAGAAAATCACAGAAACACAAGCCCCAGAAATCCTGAGCTAACAAACCAGTCAGAAAACTGTTACCTACAGACTTCTGATAGTGTAAGAAAAATTGACTTCTATTTGTTTAAGCCATTTTTAGACTCTTATGCTATTTACCGGCAAAAGCATTTCTAACAAATATGTTTCCTCTCCCAGAGATAGACTCAGAATGATATTAATATATCTGGATTTAGAGTAAGCAGAGATATAAAATTAAGAAAGCTATGTAGAGGTGTTTTGGTCTTTTATTATCATTTTTGAGTTTTCATCTGCTCTGGCTAAGCCTCAGAGAATTTTAGAGTAACGCATATTTGTAACTAGTTGACATAAATTTTGTGTATAAAACTGACAAGAAAAATGCAGTGTCCTTAAAAATTGGTGGAGCACTTAATGATTGCAAAGCATTTTATGGTCTTTAGCCCCACACTTAGAATCGGTGATTTACATTCTTATTCCCATTCAGGGTCAACCCTCCACAGTGTAGGAAATGAAGACTTTAGTAGCCGTAGGAAACAAAGCCTGGAAGAGGCATTAGGGATCCTTAAAGAATGAAGAAAAGCCAAGTACTCCTCCAAATGGAAACTGGAGAAAAAGCCCGAAGGCAATGGGTACCTATTTCCTCCTCCAGTGGGACCCATCTTTGCCCTGCCCTCTAGATGAGAAAACCAGAGTAGAGAGCCCCACCTCCCAATGCCCTGTCACTCTAAGAATTGTTTCCTGAGCTCACCAGTCCAAGTTGCTGAAGCATCTATTTAACTTTTAGGGCTGAGCACATGCCTCTCACAACACGTGCTCGCTTTATGTGGACATGAGGTTCGAGAAAGTAAATTAGCTCATCGTTCAGAGAATAGCCATCCCAGGATCAGTCTCCCCCCCAGATTCTGAGCCTAGGTGGGCTCACCTTAGGAGCTGCTCTACAGTTTGATGAAGCTCTAACGTGTGCCACTTGCCTCTGAAACATACAGAACGCTTTGGGCTTGGTGGTCACACAACAGAAAATGCAGGAATTGTTCTCAGAGTAGCTTCTGCTTCCCATCAGAGCCTGAGATTCGTTATCCCCACGGACATGTCATCGTGTGCTCAGACCTCACACCACAGGATCCTCCTGTGGGGGAGCTTGCCACATTGACTTAGTGAGAGCACAGCTGTCAGGTTGTGCCAGAACCACATTAAGGCGCAGCCCTGAGCATGTGGACTCCGTCCGGACACTGCCCTTCCCAGCCTGCAGCGCGGCGGGCATCCGGCCTGAGACCTCCAGCGCTGATCTGCTGGGGAAGCGCTCCTTCTCCGACTCCAAAAGGAGCTGCTCCCTCTAGCATCCCTTATCAGCCCAAAGGCTATGCTGGGATCTTGCATTCCATGAACTCACTGCAGGCCCTGAAAGACCTTCAGAAGTCCTTGGCTCAGGCTTCTATACCCCCTCCTCTATCCAACAATTCTACCTAATACCCTGGACTCTGTACACCTTACAGCTGGTGTCCTGAGCGTTCTAACAAAACAGAAGGATCCTAACGGAAGGCAGAGTCTTCTTTTTTGAAAGTAAATAGTTTTTACTTTTTGCAGTTTTTCTAAAACTTCCAATTTCCTCAAATGTTCCATTTGGATGGTATGCGTTCAGCCCATCCTCAGTGACTCCAGCTAGTCATTATCATTACTAACAACAAAATATAGCAGATGTTTATTTGGATAATGATGCTGACTCAGTAGTCTAGAGGGAACACTCTTACAGAGGAAGGAACTGCCGTCAACACTGTGCATGTGATCAGCCGTTGGCCCTGAATGGGGCAGAACTGGGGTTCCCAGGAGAAATTGCACATGCCCCATTTTTTTAGAAGATGGTGAGTGTGTGTGTGTGTGTGTGTATGAGTGTGTGTGTATGCATACAGGTACACACTTGTAATTGTTCCCTTAGAAGAAATGAAATCTCTTATTTTGTGAGGCATTCTGTTTTGCTGCTTTTCTAGCAATACATAAACCTGTCTTACGCTAAGAAAGTCAAAGCATCTTATAGACAATTACTTCAGTAGCTCATGCAAGAGCCTAGCAAAGTTTGCCTGGGGAGTTATTATTGTTTTCAGAATTAGTGTCTTATTGCAGTCCTTAAAAGAATTCTTGAATGCTAGCCAAAGCGGTCTCACCACTTCAAAGCTCACAGATGCTTAAATTAGACTTGAAGGTGAAAGTTCAAGGAAGGTAGTTTCTTCATGTCTAATTCCTGCCATCTGGTTTGAATTTGACTCAAGAGAGAAGCAGGCTGGCAGGTGACAGCTTAGAGCATGGCTGGTCTTTACAAATGCCACCCAATCCTCTTCTGCATAATTGGTACCTGAATTTGCATAGATTTGTATAAATTATGCATCCTTCAGAATTCTTTTGGTGCCCATTTAGGATCAAGATAAATTTGCTATTTTCAAGATCAATTCTAGGTGCTTTTTTTTTTTCTTTTTATATAGTCCCCTTGCCTCTGCTCTCTCAGACTTGGTCCATCATCTCTCTTGTAGAGTTCCTTCATGGTAACTGCTCTGTCAATGGCAAATTCATTCATTTAATAAATATGTGTTGAATTCATGAATGAAGCCAAGATATTGGCTGTTAGTCCTGAGAAAACACATGAAAGCTTGGTTGGACGTGTGGAGCAGAACAAAGGGCGGGACTTCCCACCAACTGGCCGCAGAGAACATGGTGACTCCTGCAATCCTGCAGCGTGTCTGATGCCCACGGGCCAGTCGGAGGGCAGCAGTCTTGAGGCTCCTGGTGTGCCTCCTTCCAATGTCCTGAAGTACTTTGAGCACTCTCATCTGAGTATCTGTCTGCTTCTTTAGGACTGGGATGGACAAGAATGGGAGTGATAAGTGGGAGCAAAGCAAGGTTGGGATTTGCCCACTCGGAGACGGGCCCCTCCTCTGCGTCTCAGAAGGTCTTGCTGACAGCACTTCCTGTTGAGACTCTGCTCTTTTCTCTGAGAATATTGCTTTTTTTCCTCAGCTTTCTGAAGCCTTCTGGAGAAAAGCAGAGTAAATTTTCTCAAACCTACTCTCCTACACTAAAATGAGACTTTTTAATGATCTAAAGGAGTTTTTCTTTCTCCTACTCCCTTGTTGGGATCCCTAAAGGATCCTGGGTTTGGAGTTCACACAGCCCTTGGGTTCCCTACCTGATTGTACCTCAGCACCCCGTGAAGAAGGTGAGCTCCACCCTCAGAGAGTCAGATTAGATAGGTCTGGAGTGGATCCCAGGAATCCAGACCTGGGCGTTTCCAAAGCACATCTAGATGACGTTGAAGGGCAGTGGAGTTGAGGACCCCTGACGACTCAGTCAGTTTGCCCAGGAAGGAAATTTAGTTTGGGGAGATATGATCTTGTAGAAAGCCAAGCCCTGGAACCAGAACTCTCTCCTGTTTCCAGAGAGGTTCACCCAGGCCTGCAGGTAGGAGAAACATGGGCCTATCTTTAAGACAGTGGCATCTGGGAAGAGGTAGAGAAGGAAATCTTCCTGAGGGGAAGAGCATGGTCTTACTGAGCTTCCACAGAATCTGAAACTAGGCACTGCCTGAAAAGCCTGTGAAAGAGATGAATCCATCCAGTAACGTAAGGCCCCACTCGGCAGCCACAACCCACTGCACCAACCAGACCCTGACTGCTCAGCTCAGGTTTCTGGTAGGTCCAGAGGTGTTATCTAGGAATAAGAAATGCACTCTCCTTAGTCTTAATCTCACAGGAATCCGAAGGGTTCTTCAGACACTTTACCATAGGTCGCAGACCCTGAGTTCTAAAGCCATCAGGGATTGTATTCAGCTGAATAGCAGTCTGAATAGCAGTTGGGGTCCCTGGGTCATATTGTGCTTTGCAGCAAAAGATTATTAGAGCCTTCATCTAAGACCCTTGGAAGTTCTCAAAACTCAAGACGTTATTAGAATGCAAGATGGCAATGATCAAGTGAGTCCTTCTGGGTGTCCTTGACTCTCTGTGTTCCTGAGACTAGAAACCATCAAAAATACAGTTCCAAAGTCTAAGCTACTGGAAAGTTGAATCCTATCTAAAGGTAAGCAGAGTCATGACTGCATCTTGCCGGGCACCCGATGCCCACAGCACGACGAGTGATGCATGGGCTGCATTCACACTGCATGGCTTCCTTTACATTATGCAGCATGTGGGCTTTTGTGTCCTTCGCAATCCACATCACACAAAAATGCCATCAAGCACCTATTTTACATATGATGCTTTGAATGTATTGTCTCACTTCATCCTCACAGAGATCTCCTAAGGTAAGTGTTTCCATCCTTTACAGATGAAGAAATTCCCCCCAGGGCCATCAGAAAGCAGCAGTGCCAGGATTTGAACTCATATATCTGCCCCACTTCAAAGGATCTGCTCTTTCCATTAAGTATGCAACCTCGCCTCCCAAATAGAGCAAGAGGAGAGCTGGGCAGCTCTCCCCGACTCTAGAATGACTCTGCCCTGCCCTGGTGTTTGAAAATACAAGCTGAGCCTGGTACCTTTATAGATTGGGGGTGGGGGTGTGTGATTGTGCGGGTGGTGGGGTGGCAAACTATGTTTTTCCAGAACTCCAGAGAGCTTCAAGGGCTTCTCCGGAGCCAGAGGCAGCTCTACCAGGCAGCTTAAAAAGCACACATTTCCAGGAAGAAAATTCCTTAGTCAAAACCTGCTGTTTTGAATTTCCACAGCTATGGCTTTGCCTAACGTCCTACAGCAGATGGGTTTAAAGAATGTGTCTTGCAGGACCTGGGAGCTGGGAGCAAAGCTGCCTGCTTATGATGGCTCAGCCTGGTTTTGCTGTTTTGTTTTCAGTCTTTTGTTGGCTGTTTTTCTGACTCTGATGGATGCAAAACCACAGTGAGACATTTAGTTGTCTTCCAAATAACATGCTTGCTACAGATTTAAAACATTTGCACAGTAATCGGGTGCCTTCAGTGTCAGAAAGGGAGTCATTTAACTTCTCATGGAGATATTTCTGCACTTAATACCAGCCCACGTGCCAACAAGAGCCACAAATGATTCATTTTCTTCTGATTTTCTTCTAAACAATTCAAAATTTTATATACCAACAGAGAGCTTTGAATGGGAAGACGTGCTCCATAAGTGTGTTGAATGAATAAGTGAACTCAAGTCTGGTGGTCTCGCTGTTCTAAAGTTGAGAACACAGAGGCCGTCTGGGTAATTGACACTGACCTATGTCAACTGGAAAAAAAAAAAATGTACAGCCCCAAAGTAGGGAATCATGTTTTATTCGACAAACTTGCTGAGGACTTAAGCCAGGAGGATAGCCTCTCAGACAACTCCGGTGGACTGCTCTAAAGAGGTAAGGGAGGAGCCAGGATATATTTTTTTGCAACTAAAATCAGGTAGTCATAATGTCAAAAGATTGCTGTTAAAGAAAAACAGACATCTCAAGTTAATGAGCCAGCGCTTCTCTATGTATGGGAAGATGCAGGAGTCTGGACTCATTGAAATCACTCCTCGGAAAGGCACCTTAGCTATCTCGGGCCGTTGTCCTGCTTTTCTCAGGGTGCACGTCCAGGGACAGCTGCAGTGGCTGATGGCTTGATGGCCGCAATATCCTTGTTTACCGATATGGTAGGTAGTTTCAGCCACACTTACCAAAGGCCCTAGCATCCGGGCCTTCCATACAGAAGCTCAGTTCACTGTCACAGCAACCCTCTAAGGTAACAGAGTTCTCCTTACAAATGAGGACCCTGAGGCTGAACGGGCTGGAGCAACGCGCCCCGCCCCCGTCTCACAGCTGGCAAGAAGCAGATCCGATCCACAGAGTCATTTCCTATTCTGCCCACCACTTGCTTCCACCCCGAGGCAGGGAGTAACTGAACCCATCAGGAATGATTTTGCTTTTTGGCTCCCTGTCAGATTAACTGCCTCGCAGACTCAGCGAGAGATTCTCAAAGAAAAGTGTGATAACCCCAAGCAGTCCTGAGCCCTGGTGACTGGAATGATTTCTGAGCAGGAAGACTCAGTGCTGGGCTGGCTCACACCCTCCCCATCAGCAGCGCTAAGCAGACCAGACGTGGTGGTGACATGCGTAGGAAACCAGGGCCTTTTGATTTACCCCAAACTCTCCTGAAAGACCGATACATGGTAATCAGCTCCCAGCCTCCCAAGACATCCTGTTTTCTTTGGGACTTCTCGCATCTGCAGGGTTTAGTTTATATTCATTGAAAAACAAAGCTGAAGAATTAGGCATGAGACCACAACAGTGTCCTTTTTTTCTCACAATGTAAGGCAATTCCTAGATAAGGCTTTTCCACAGTCTGTTCACAGGGATGGATGCCAAGGGAGACTTTCCCTGTGAGGTGGGAGAAATCCCAAGAGAATATCATAAACCATTCATTAAAATAAATAATCATGACCAAAAAATCATGATTCCCACAAGCAATCACTAACCGGGGTACTTTTCACCACACTCCATTCATCTCCAAGATAAAAGATTCCCTTGTGAATGTGCCCAGAGACCCAATCTCAGGTGAAATGGGATGGTTTAGCACCTCCTTTTCTTATGCTTATAAGAGCTATTTTTATATTAAATTCAAACATTTAATTATAAACAAGATTAGAAAATTATAATCAAGAGATATGAAATAGTTCTTGGTGAAATTCCTTGCAGGAGCCCTAATATCAAATCTCCTGAAATCCATCCTTTGCCATATGATTTCTGGTCTTTTTGTGCCAAAATAGGCATTCCTCCTAGACTAAAACTCTTCTCAGCTGTGTTAGTAGGAAACATTGCGTAAAACACAAAGCTATACCGAATACCAATATTAGCATCAGCATTTACAGAGCATGAAAAAGCAATGCCTATATGTCTGGTTCTCTTTGTTCCCTTCCAGTTTTATTGAGATACAATTGATGTACAGCACTGTGTAAGTTAAAGGTATGCAGCATCATGATTTAACGTATATATGTCATGAAATGATTACCGCAGTAAGTTTAGTGAATACTCATCATCTCACATAGATACGAAATAAATGGAAAAAAAGAAACATTTATTTTTCCTTTGTGATAAGAATGCCAGGATTTACTCTCTTAAGAACTTTCATATATAACATATAGCTGTGTTAATATATGTGGGTTATCCATTACATCCTTAGTAGTTATTTATCTTACAACTGAAGGTCTGAACATTTTAGCTACATCTATCCAGTTCCCCCTCCCACTGCCCACCACCTCTGGTAACTACAAATTTGATCTTTTTTTCTATGAGTTTGTTTGTTTGTTTTTTAAATATAACTAACCTACAATACAATGTTAGTTCCTGGTGAACAACTTAGTTATTCAATATTTCTGTACATTTCAAAATGATCAGCGTGATAAGTCTACTTACCATCTGTCACCAAACAAAGATATTACATTATTATTGACTGTATTCCCCACATTGGACATTTCGTACCCATGACTCATTTATTGTGTAACTGGAAGTTTGTACCTCTTAATCTCCCTCACTTATTTCTCTCATCCTTCCCTCTGGCAACCACCTGTTTGTTCCCTGTATCTGAGTCTGTTTCTGTTTTGTTATGTTTGTTCATTCATTTTGTTTTTTAGATTCCACACATAAATGAAATCATTCAGTATTTGTCTTTCTCTGTCTAACTTATTTCATTTAGTATAATGAAATGTAGGTCCATCTGTGTTGTGGCAAATGGCAAGATTTCATTCTATTTTATGGCTGAATATATATATACACACACACATACATACACACCACATCTTCTTTATCCATTCTTCTGTTAATGGGCACCTAAGTTCCTTCCATATCTTGGCTATTGTAAATATTGCTGCAATAAACAAAGGGGTACATACATCTTTTCATTTTCATTTTTAAATTTAAGTATAGTTGATTTACAATATTACATTCATTTTAGGTGTACAACACAGTGATTCAATATTTTTAAAGATTATACACTAAAGTTATTACAAAATAATGGCTATATTTCCAGTGCTGTCTTCCTACTCTGTCATCTTGACCACCATCCTGGCTGCTACTTCTTATTGAAAGCTCATTTAGAAACTTCTTCTTGATTTCCAATTTGTTTATTTGAAAATGAAGGAAGTGGACAAAATGATATCTAAGGTTCCTTCTAATTCTGATGACAGAAATCCATAAATATACAGAGTACTTATCTAAAAGTTCTAAGTAGTATGTCTTAGATTTAATTTTTGATGATTTAGAATGAATATTTTCATCACACCAATGTAATTATAATAGAATTGGCATATTTTCTTTTTGCTAAAACATTAAGTTTTGTTAAAATGAAAGCATAATTTCTTTCCTTTTTTGTTTTCCTTTCGTTTTCTATAAATATATCTCCTTGCCTAAAAAGTCAAATACTCAAATGAAAATTGTTTCATCGATACCAGCTTTACCATTAAAATTACTTCCTTTATGTGCATTATGACTTCAGAAAGTCAACTGAAGGAGGACTAGCTTACAAACATATATGTACATTCTCATCTCTTCTGCTGAAACCAAGGCACCTCTGATTAGCAGAAACTGTGACTTGGGTATTGGTTGAGCAGTAAAGGAGCTTAGAATGAGAGCTCTCCCCCTGCTTGTCAACTGCGGTTTGGCTTAACTCCAAACCACACATGAGAAGCCTAAGTCACACCACACTACTGAGCTTGTGTTTACAAGAAAATCTCCAGCCTGCTTTCTGTGTCTCCTAGCATGCATCTCCAGATTGAACTCCATCCCTTAGAACCTTATTTCATATATTATTTTGACATCACACAGTACACACATCAGAATCCCACAGCTTACAATGCAATAATGCACTTACTTCCAGCAAAACAAGAAGGAGAAGGAGGTGGATAGGGTTGGTTGAAACTAGAAATTCCTGCAAGTTAGCTTGCTTAATCAATAGGAGGTAGCCACCACCCCTCCATTTGCTTTCTTTTAAGGGAGACTGTGTTATTAAGTCAGTGCTGTCACGGACGCAAGGACAGAACTGCAAATCCAAGTTACACTTAGCAAGTTGACACAATAATGGATAATGACAAAGACTCTCCTCATTCAAACTTGAGACAGCCTCCTCTGAGCCCTCTTTTCAACTTAGCCTTTTCCTTGGGCCCCACCTTTAGACTGCCTAGCCCAGTCTTAGCAAGAATCCAGCTAAGTCAATTTATCTGATCAAATTCCTCGTCCTCCACCCTTGACATCTTATCACCTGACCCACTTCAGCAAGAATCCCCCTACCCTTGAGGTCTCCTTTTAGCAACTTTCCATCCACAGCCCACTCCCCACCCCATGCTGCTCACTGGTTGCAAAAACCCAGCTGTCTTTCCTGTAGTCAGAGTTGAGCCCAGTCTCTCTTTTCTACTGAAATAGTCTTGACGTCTATGGCAATAGTCCTGAATAAAGTCTTCCTTAGCATTTTACCAAGTGTCAGATTAATTTTTTTCCTTAACGGTAGTTAGCTGTGTTATTTGTCATTGTAAAACAAAGCATTTACAATCTTCTCCAAGTTTTATAGTTCAGTTTCAGCCACAGGTATTAAAATAGGATCTGCTGCCTGGGGCCCAAAGGCACCAAAGCCCATATTACAGTTGTATTTAATCCTTCCCCCTCCCTCCTTCCCCTCCTTCCCCTCCTTCCCTTTCCCCCAACCCCTGTCTGGAAAAAGAAAAGCTGTGCCTTATGTATAGCTGCTGTTAGCATGAAAATATTCCAGAGGAGTAGGGTTCGGTGCCTGGGGAGAGAGGCCGCAGCTCCACTTCGGACCATGAAAAGGCAAGTGAGGGCTTTATCTGCCAAGAGGTGTCCTCTTGCACCAGGAGGAAGATAGTGTCGGTGAATGAGTGGTGCCAGGGAGGTATCACCAGACACCAGGGCAAGGTTTTATGGGTCATTGGAAAGAGAAAGGGGCTAACAACATCCTTGTTGGGGCGACAGATGCAGAGTAGAAGGAAGTCTGAGGGACAGTAAAGAGAAAACAAAATTGTTAAGGAAAAAAGCTAGCTGTAATGGGGAGAGGAAGTGGGAGTTTTGAAGCTTGGGGTAATTTCTGGCAGAACTCTAGCAAATGCCAACACAAAACCACACTAATCTGACAATGCTGTCATTTTCATCTTTTCCGGAAGCCAAGCAGTTGCTTTCCAAGCTTACGGACGAGGGTACCTGAAGGCGGTGATTTGTCTGTTCAGCAGCTTGTACACAGACTGAACTTGTTATTCCAGCTGATTTTATGAGCTGTCACTCGGGCACTTGTGTACCACCAGTGGCAGGGCAGGCCTAGGGTATTAGGTGATTTATTGCAGAATATTATTTGACTGTCACTAAATGTAGCGAGATCATTCCCAAATTTCTTTTTTTTTTTTTTTTTTTTTTTGCCCTTTAAGTGCAGGTAGTTGTTAGACCACATGTTTGACAGCTAATATGATCCCCCAGACAAAGGCCACTTTCCTCTGTTCATTCAATACCTTAAATGGAAAGCTTCTTCCGTGCCAGTTTCCAAGAGCTCTGCAAACCCTGCTGATACTGTTGCATCTTTGGCTTAAAATGATGTTCAAAGTTGCCTTTGACTTTCTTAATGCACTGAACATGTGATTCCTGAATAAAATGAGAGTGAGCACTGTGGACACCGGAGAAGACATATGTTAGGCCAGGGGGAACTTAAGCAAGTCAATGCTCAGTCAGTGCCTTCTTTCAGCTGTCCTCTAGTCATCTAGAGCATTGAAGGTCATTGAAGGTCACAGCATTATCATTCCCATTCAGAGAAGCCCACTGGGCTGAGAGTCCCTCATTAGTGTGTCTAGATCCACTCTCCTCTCTGCCCCCATTCTGTTCCTTTGGAGGCTACAGTCTGTGGATAACATCACTCAAGCTCACTTGCCCTCTGGCTTCCATTAGGTTTGGCCAATGAGAGGCACTGGCAGGAAATCAACAGGTGAGAGAGGTGAGCACTTCTGGAAGTGAACTTCCTCCTACTCCAGCCTCCTTCCTCCCTCCCTCCTTCCTCCCTCTGTTGTTCAGTGACTGCAATCCTTAACACAGGACCACTGTTCCTGTCTGGTGGGACCTCTCACCAGAGAGCTCCAGCTCACACCAGTTTCTGGTAACCTCTCCCTGCCTTCCCTCAGACCATGAAGGGAACGGCTCCACTTCCTGCTGGTACCAGTCCCTGTCACCATCCCTTGGTAGTGGACTTAACCTTGCCCAGACATTTTTTAAAGTACCCTCTTTAGGTGATCTTGTGTGTGGGCCATCTGTTTCCTACTAGAACCTTGACCACTACACACATCTCTTCATTCACTGTTGGGATTTTATGTCTGTCTCAGTTTTCCAATGCATAGTTCTGATCTGAAATGTTTCTTTCACATTTCAGAGCATTTTAAGACTACATTAAAAAGAAGTGGCTATAAATTCCACTTCGAGGATGGCCATGTAAAGAGCCCTGGGGACCCATCCCCAGTGAAGCAATTATAACTGATGAAAATTATTGTTTTAAAAACATTTAACATCTCTGGAAATGTCCTAAAGGCATCTAGAAAATGAAGAAACATTTATTCAAGAAAATTTACTAAATCTTAGTACAAACAGTGACTCTGTGGCACTTGAACCATGACCTGCGAGCACTCACTCCCCTCCAGCTTGCCTCGAGGGAAGCTCTACTCCTAATGAGCCTGCCCTAACAGGGAAGCTCCCTGTCCCCCTGCCTGCCAGCTAAGGGCTGTGGCATCTCACTGGGAGGGGCAGGGCACCGCATTTTTCATCCTCTCCAACTTCCACGTGGAAAGGCTAAATTCCTGGTGAATGTAGCTGAGAAGTGGGGGTTTCGGGTTCTTCACTCTGTCCCCACTTACAGGGCAGAAGATGTGGCAGGTCAATATTAGGGATCCAGTTATCATCCCTCTTTAGCTCACTTTTAGGATAGACATCACATAACAGGAGAATCAAACCAGGAAGTTCAGAGGCTACTACTCCCTGCTCAGCACCCAGAACAGTGGCTTAGAGATTTCTGCCCAGGAGGAAAGGGGATCCGCAAGAACAGCAGGCTCCAGAGCTCCTCCTGAAAGAACTGACTTTATTTATTTAGTGTGTGGGGAAGTTCAAGACTAAGGGTGCTCTCAAAAACAATGGGCATTGTGGTGGTAAATAACCAAAAAGAGACTCCATAAGAATAAAAAGTTAAACTACAGGCAAGATAGTTGACAAGAGAAAGCCAAGGAAATAAATAGCCAAGAAGAGCACTCCTAGGGTCAGAACAAATCTCAAGGACTGGCCTCAAAAACTACTCCTACTTGAATTTAATTGGCTCAGACTGTGGAGTGAGTTATATACCAGGTGTTGTCAAAAACAATAGAGAAATTAGCCAGCAATTGGTGAAGCCTAACAACTTAGTGTAATATGGAATGAGGCATACAGCTTAAGAGAGAGCTCAGGGGGCGAAAAAGGTGGATGTGAATTCAATTATAATAACAATAACATTTGGTGTGAATTTATTAAATAACAAAATCAAAAGGCAAAGATTGTCAGATTGGATTAAAAAAAAAACACATCCAACAATATGCTGGTCACAGGAGACACATTTTAGATTCAAAGATACGAATACATTAAAAGATTAAAAAATATATATATCATGCAAACAGTACCCATAAGAAAGATGGATTAGTTATACAAATAGCAGACAAAATGAACTTTAAAACAAAACAAAAAATGTTACTGAGATAATGAAGGACATACTGTAATGATTAAAATGTTAATCCCTCAAGAAGATACAACAATTATAAATGTGTAACATCTAACAACAAACATTCCCCACCTCCCCCCCCCCAAAAAAAAACAAGAAGCAAAAACTGACAGAATTGAAGGAAGGAGTAGACAGTTCTACAATAATAGTTGGAGACTTGACTACTCCACTTTCAATAATGCATAGAACAACTAGATGGACGATAAATACGGAAATACAGAACTTGAACAACACTATACGCCAACTAGATCTGCATTCTATAAAACAGTCCATCAACAACACAAAATACACTTCTTAAGTGTGCATGGGCATTCTCCAGTATAGACTATATGCTAAGCCATAAAACAAGCCTTGATAAATTTGAAAGAATTATAATCATACAAAATATGCTTGCCAAAGTAGAAGAATTCATACTTTCTGATTTCAAAACTTACTTACAAAGCTGAAAGCTGCAGTAATCAAGAAAATGTGGTATTGGCATAAGGATAAATATATAAATACATGGAATAGAATTGAAAGTCCAAAAACAACTCCCAAATTTATAGTCAATTGTTTTTTGGAAAGATTATCAAGACAATTCAATGTACAAAGGATAACTTTTTCAACAAATGGTGCTGGGATAACTGAATATTCATATGAAAAAGAATGAAGTTAGACCACTATTTCACCACATACAAAAATTAGTCTAAATTGGATCTAAAAATCTCAATATAAGAGACAAAAATATAAAACTCTTAAAGGAAACATAAGTGTAAATCTTTGCGACAGTGGATTAGCAGTGGTTGCTTAGTTATGGTACCAAAGCTCAAGAAAAAATAGAAAAATTAGAAATCATTAAAATTAATTTTTGTAGTGACAAAGACATCATTCAGAAATTAAAAATACAACCTACAGAATGGGAGACAATATTTGTAAATCATATATCTTGTACTTGTATCTAGAATAAGGTGGAGAACTATTTCAACTCCATGATAAAAAGACAAATAACCCAATTAAATATGAGTGAAGGGATGTAAATAGAGAGCTCTCCAAAGCAGATATACAAATGGCCACTAAGCACATAAAATGATGCTCAGTGTTATTAGCCATTAGGGAAATGCAAATCAAAACCACAATGCTATCATTTCACACCTACTTGAATGGCTATAACACAAAATTGTTTTAAAAAGAGATAAGTATTAACGAGTATGTGGGAAAATTGAATACATTGCTATTGAGAATGTAAAATGGCACAGCCACTATGGAAAACAATACAACTCAACAATTGCATTCCTAAGTATATCCCCAAGAGAAATGAAAATATACGCTCATTCAAACAACGGGTACATAAATGTCCGTAGCAGCATTATTCATAATATTCATTAAGTGGAAACAACCCAAGTACCCATCAATTGATGAGTGGATAAATAAAATAGGCTGTATCCATGCAATGGCCTATTAGGCTGTAAAAAGGAAAGAAGTACTGACACACGCTACAGCATGGGTAAAACTTGAAAACATTACACTGAGCAAGAAGCCAGTCGCAAAGTACCATGTATTGTATGATTCCACTTAGATGAAATGTCTGTTATAGGTAAATCTCTACAGACAGAAAGTGGATTAGTGGTTGTCTAGAGCTGGAAAGCGTTAGGGGAAAATGCAGAGTGATTGCTAATGGATACAGAGTTTCTTTGCGGGAAAATTTAAATCTTGTAGCACTGATTGTGATGCTAGTTGTACAACTCTGTGAATACACTAAAAAACAAAAACAAAAACAAGAAAAAAAACCACAATAACCACAATGAATTGTATACTTTAAAGGAGTAAATTGTAAGGTATATGACCTCTCTCTCAAAAAAGTTGTGACTGCAGTTGCTTTCCTTGACTTAGGAAGAGACAATCAACAATTAATATAAAGCAGCACTTCTCACTGTTCACTTTCATCCTCTTCGTTCCACTCAGACTAAACTTCTGCTGCATGAGATATCCAGGAAGTATAGCGGGATGGCTGACAGCCAGTTAGTTGCCTGTGTTGGTGTCTTGATTCAATCACTTACCAGGTGTGGGCTCTTGGGAAAGTTCTTTAACATCTCTGCGCCTCAATCTCCTTAGTGGTAAAATGAGGATAGTAATGAATTCTAGCTCAAAAGGTTTTTTAGGAGATTTAAATATATAATACATATAAAATTCTTAGAACAGTGCCTAGCACATAATAAATACTATATAAGCACTGCTTTACCCTTAACCCATTTTCCCTTCCTAATATGACCCTGAATTCCCCAGCCAGGAGGATAGGCCAGTCCTTGTCCACAGTTATTGGTCCAGAGACAGGTCATCAGTACAGTCAGGACCAATGAGACGTGATTCTCAGACCTTGGTTGAGCAGTTCAGGTAACAGACCCCCTCCTACCAACTGGCAATAAAACAAAAGAGCATTTAGTCCCCAGAAGTTCTGGCAGTCTTGAGGATCACAGGGGCGAGCTGCTGGAAGAAGGAGACACACAGGTAACAGTTTAAACATCAGTTTCTCCTGGAAACCTGTCTCCACCATCACTACACACACACTTCATTAAGGGCTCCTGCTTCACAATCCCCTAATAACCATTAGAACCTCTAACTACATCTCAGTTTGCCCAGGGTGATATCAGCCTAAATCTGTTGGCCCAACATAATTATTTAAAACTCCCCCTTTCATCCTCAAAAGAGTCTCAGTTTGGATGATCAAATAGATCATCATCTTATATCACAGTATTTATGTACTGTACATTGTTTCTCATTTAACTGTCTGAATATTATCTGGACACCAAGCCTTATAAAGGGTAGGGATTATGACCATATTGGTCAATGTTTTATTCCCAGCACGTAACAGTGCCTGGCATTAAATAGATGTTTAAAAACTATATGCATAGTACATGAATAAATAAATGAATAAAATAATTTTTTAAAGTTATCACCACACCTAATCCTAGACCCAAGATTTTCCTCTCTCAGAATTATCGCCCCTTGAAACAGTCTCTAGTATTTAGTTTTTACACTGATTTCACAATGAATTAAAATATATCCAAGAGGTAAGCACATGATAGGATAGTCCCATAACCCACACCCCTTCAAAGCAGGAACATCTGCTCCCCTGGGAGCCAGTGAATGCAAATATCCTATTCTCTTGCCTTCAAACAGACACAGCACCTGAAAAGTTCAGGACACCAAACTGAACAAAGATTTTTTTCTGGTTGAAACCTGAAACTCAGGGTAAAATTCCCAGGCACAGAAAAAGCCCTACCTGAAATATCTTCCCACTGAAAAAGAAAGCAATGGAGTCTTACAAAGCTTCTGTAGCAAACTTCAGTTGTGCAAAAGAGTACTAAAAACACTTGCTGTATTTCCTACCTGCTTTGCTGGCCTTCATGCAACCTCTCTGCCAGGCATCTCAACTTATATTCAGCACATAAAGCTCTATCGGATCTGTAAGCCATCAAATTCCTCCATATTTTTTGCCATGAGTTTTTTTTCATAGCTATGAGAAATAATTGGCAAAGAAGTTTGAAGAAGTTTTCCATTTTCAAGTGCTGGGATTACAATCCAAACTGCAGGAAGAATGAGGACAAGTTTGGAGGATGATACTCTGCACAAATTCACTTATCTATTTGATAGAAGAGAACAGAAAGAGTGGGGAAAATACACTCTTCGGAATATTTGGGACATTAATTTAGTCTTCCTAACAGTGCCCCAGAGGCAAATGTAGCCAAATCTAAAAGGTTTAGCGTCTGTTCTAAAGTTAAACCTAATTCAAATTACTTGCATGCCCCTAGGGTTTGAGACCAATGTTCTGAATCCAAAGTCTGGTTCAAGGGAAGGAAAGGAAGATATGGAAAATGTCCAATGAAGAGGTTAAATATGCTCAGTAAGGATGGTAAAACCAAATAAATATTTATTGGACCAACTCAAACCTCGGACGATCATTAAAACAAAAGTTTTTCAAGCTTTAAGGGAAAATAGACTCCACTTTTCAAGTGATTTTCATCTCATTCTTCTCTGCATTTCTTACCGCTCATTCTCAGGATTATAAAAAGAGAAACCACATTCTAATACTTCCTGATTAAACATCCCAGAGTAAGAAAAACCAGTGACCTAATGCAAGGCTGTACTATATGAAGAGCAGTTCTCTCCCCAAGTGTTTAAAACTGGCTCTGTCATTTCCTTCCCCACACTGCAGCCATGGCCAGAAAAAGAACTTCAATCCATGAATCTTTAGCCAGATGGAGAAGTCTTTTCTCAGCTTCGTCATTTTTCCTTCTCACTTAATGCTTTTCCTTCCTTTCCTGTTCTTTAATTTCCCTGGGCACCTCCTGAAGAAATTTATTTACAAAACTATTAACTAACTTCCTTTGCAGTGCTACACATGAAAATCCTTTCAGAGTTAGGATGACACCTTCAGCGTTCTCATTCTTACCTCCAAGCTAGATAGGAAACACTGATTAGGCTCTGTGTCCAAGACATCTGGACGATGATGTCTATGGACCTGTCTTCCTGTTATAATAAAAATCTAGTTTAATTCTTCTTCATTTCATGACTTTCATTCTCAAAAGGAGAAATAGTCACTGTTTTTGTTGTATTCTGTTTTGAAGATGTATCAGTGTGCCTCACTGTAAAAAAAAAAACTTACACATCAAACTCTGAACCAAGAAAACATCTCATTTAAACACAATTATTCACAGTCCAAAAGGATTAATCCCTTCATGAAAGGATACATCATTGGTTTCTTTTAAATACAGCAATCAGATTTTTCAATATAATTAAAGTAATAGGATTATATTTTAAGATTTACAAACAAGTTCTGAGTTTCACATCCTAAAAGGTACAGCAAATGCACTCTTTCTCTAAGTAGATAGATTATAAATCTCACCTGTCCGCCACTGCATTGTTACTAATTGATATTTCATAGAAATCTTGTCCTATTCAAAAAATATATATCTCAAATTATTTATTTAATCATTTACTAATTTAACTAATTTATTTTTTTAATGAGTCACTCATGCAACTAAACGCTTATTAAACAACCACAATGTTTCAGATCTTTTATTACACCACACACAATGGCCCAGAGCATTTTATACCTTCCCTCTACTCTGAGCAACGCAGGACCTGCTGATTCATTTAACTGAAACTCAAACTTCAATCGAAACCCTTAGGATACAAAATCCTGCAATGAATACAACTGTATACTAAATTTAACACAAGTCTAATATCTCAAGTTAGTGGGGAAAAGATAGACATCTAAGTAACCGTTATTGGCATAGCCAGATAGTTCTTTGAAAAAGGAAAAATAGGTTTATTTCTCACATCATGAAACAGGATAAATTCCAAATGTATCAGAAATGTAATCAAATGAAACCATGCAACTATGAGATGAAAACAGAAGTGAACTGCTATATTACATGAGAGTGGGAAAAGATTTTTATAACAATGACTCAAATTCCAGAAGCAAAAAGAAAGCACTAATAAAATTGATGTAAAAATTTAAAGAAAAAATCATTTACATGTGAAAAGCCTTATAAAGAGTGTAAAAAGAGGGCAAAGTAGGAGAAATATGTGTGACATATTACAAAGGGTAAGTATCCTTAATATTTAAGCTTCTAAAATTTAAGAAAAAACCAATGATCTTACATTGTCAAAAGAGACTATGAAGCAGTTCATAGGCAAATGTAAGTGACCTACAAAAAGCTCAGCATTGTTAATAAAAGAAGTATAATTTCAAACTTCATGAGATACCAATTCTCATTTGCCAGACTGGGAAAAACCCAAAAGTTGGACAACACACACTTTTGGCAAGGCTTTGGGGAAACAGGCACTTTAGCTCTGCTGGCGGGAATGCAAAACTAGACATCTCTTGGAGGGAAATTTGCTGATCTCTTCTAAAGGCACCTTGCTAGATATTGACCCTGGCAATCCCGTTTCTAGTCATCTAACCCAATGATACACAAGCAAAAATATAAAAAGATGCATAAGGCTATTCATTGCAACACAATTTGTAATATTAAAGGACTCAGAAGCAACCCATAGTTCCCCATGAGAGGACTGACTGAACAAACCAAGATACAACCACACAATGGAGCACAAGGCAGCTGTATAAAGGGACAAGACTTAACTCTACACTGTTACGGAGTGATCTTCAGTTAAATCATTAAGTAAAAAAATGTGTGTGTTATGAAAAAGGAAAAGGAGGATCTGAATACTATAACTACTTGCTCATTAAAAAAAAAAAAGCAATGAAAGTGTTAACATACTTTTTAAAAATGGTTACCTAGGAGAAATTATATAAAGAGGACAGGAGACAAAGCAAGACTTCTTTGAATATATCTTGATTTGTAGATTTGAGTTTGGCACAGTATAGTATTTTACATAATTATAAAGTAAAATTAAACATAACAAAATATGATCCTTAAAAATTGAGAGCAACAATTCAAAGACCATAGAATGTTTGCAGTAGGGCTAAATGTGCACCAGAGTAGCCTTTAGGAGGCTTGTGTGTGTGTGTGTTGTTTTGTTTTGCTCTTGTGTATATTTTTAGCAAGTGAGAAGTAGTGGTCTCTCATAATAAAACAGGTATGTGATTTGCACAGTTTTTTTTTTAATTGAGAGCAAAATTTAACAAGCGAATGAAGCTGTGTAGGGGGCAAAACCACACAGAAGAGGTATTTGAAGACCTGTAACCTGACTATACATCCCTCTTAGGACATACCCTGAGGACTGAAAGAACTGCAAACAAATCCTAAACTGCTTTCAATGAACAAACCCTTGATATTAGTGGTAGGTATTGTTACTGAGTCTCTTACATGTCTACTGTGAGATTAAACCAATGAGTGGCTGTGTTGGTGTAATCAACAACCAGGATTCTTGACATGAGAGAAAGGAGATACAAATGTAAGATCCGTGAGTCAGCACCCTGTTGTCCTAAATTTGAATCAGATCTATCTATCAGCATGAACTTATGTATTTAATTTAAAAAAAAAAAAAACATATTTCTTGGCTCTGTCCTCTGAAAAGTTCTAGAAACAATAACTAACCCAAGAGCAATAGCAACCTTAGGTCCCATACTGCTGTTTCTATAAGTCATTTCCAACCCAAGGAATCACATTCCCTTGGAAGGATGGCTGATTCCAAGTCTGAGGAAGGAAATGTAGCATGTGAGCCTGGAACATCTTGTGGCACCATTAATACAAAGCTCTCAGACCTAACTGAGATTGCTCAAAATACTCGGAAAGCAACTTGAATACGTTCTCACTGCTCAAAGATGGACAAGTTTGAGCATCAAAAAGGATAATGACTGCAATGAATGAAAACACATTAAATATGCATATTTCCTAATAATAAGTTTTCAAAATAATGGGCCACTCTTGAAAGATGTTAATAAATCAGCTAATGTTTGTGAAAACCAATTAAGGGGAAGAATTAAGCCTTTATCTGGCCTCACCTATTCAAACTGTACTAGGTAACCAAATAGCTATAGGGCTCTTAAATGAAAACGTGATGATAGAATTTAAATATCATCATTTTGCAACCCTTAATAAATTAACAGAGCCTAGTAGTGATTATCAGTGGCTGCTAATTTTATAAAAAGAAGACTGGTAGAAATGCAGAACACCACTTAAACTGTGTTCTTGTCAGTAATAAAGAAAGAAATAAACCTAGATCTGATTAAGCCTCAACATCTAACCACTCATTTATAAGACATACAAGAATACAGGAGCGTGTTAAATAGCCCTTCAGTGATACAATTAGCAAAATTCAGACTAGACAACCCTATGGAATGAATTACTCAGTTTCTTCAACAACAAATACACTACCAAAAAAATAATAAAATGGAGATGAAGGAAGAATTTGTAGATGAAAATACACCAGAGCTATATCAACCAACTGTAATGCAGAGACATTTAAATCTTACTGAAAAAAATTCTATTTTAAAAAAACTGAGACAATTGGTGAAATTTAAAAATATACAAATTATTTGATTATATTGGAAATTATTGATATTTTGGTGTGATACTGGGGCTGTGGTTAGATATTTACTTACAAAATTACAGGCAAACTAGGATTTCATTGAAGATTACTGGGGCTGAGGAAATAGTGGTTGGACTGTAGATGAAACAAAATGGGCCATTTATTGATAAATATTGAAACTGGATGATAAGTACACAGAGTTCCTATACTATTTTATCCAATTTGCATATATTTGAAATTTTCCATTAAAAAGTATCTTTAAGAAGAATATACAGAAGTTTAGAGTGCCCCAACAGGATATGCCATACTCCAGTTAATAGACAAAATTTTTCCCTTTCTGTGGTTCAGAATTATCTCAAATGTTTAAGTATTCAATTTTTCTGCAAGAAAAAAAAAGGTTCAAAGAGATTGGCCTTGGTCAATTATTAGAGGAGAAAATGGGTTAAGGATAGGGTGACTGGGGTGGTATGCTGAAAGAGAGGGATTGGTTGAAAGGGAGCTTTGGGATAGTGTTTGATTCTGAAGGCAGTAAATAAATCTTCACAAGGAGACATGAACTGAGGACAGGCATGATCTGCATGTTCCCTGGTGGGGAGGCTGGGCAGGTCTGGTCTTTGCCCTCTTCAGCACCTAGAGCCAGAATTTGGGCCTGGAGATTGGAGTAAGAGTCACAGCCAACATATTTGAGATCTGAGTCCTAGAAGGAGCTCAAGAGCTGGGATTGCCCAAATCTTTAGCAAGAACCTAAAGTCAGGCGAGGAGGACTAACTTCAGTCTTTAGGTCTGTAGGACAGAATCAGGACACAAGATGGAAGCTGAAGCCAAGGGGGTTAGCCCAGAATTGAAAAGACATCCCTGGTGATTACCTCAAATGGATTTTAAATGCCCAACTTGCCTTTCCTGGCCACTGGACCAGTGATGCAGGGAAGAGGGGTGGACTGAATGGATTGACCTAGTGACCTCGCTGTGTGATATCTTGACCTAAGTTATGTGGCTGATGGGCTACAGAGGGCAACACTCAAGATCAAAATTTAAAACTGACACACAGTCATCCTTAAGCTCAGATACAATGCCAACCCATTCATTTCTTCAACAAGGACCGCCCAACGTGGTAGGGAGTGAGACGTTCACTACAAAGGAAAGAGCTGCAGTACCACTGGGCCCCCTGTGCCACCCTCACTCTGCCAGTCCCTTCCCCACCAGAACTACTCCCCCTTAAGACGAAACAAGCAAAAAACCTATCATGTCATTTCTGTGTCCCCAAATCTCCATTTGGTACCTTGTTGCCTGAAGAACAACATCCTAACTACCTGACAGAACACCAGACCCCTGGCAACACGCAGCTCAGGGTCTGCACACTCTCCTCTGGCCTTAAAGCCTGAGCTGGAGCCAGCCGCCATTCTTGCACACCTCAGGGTCTTCGTGTGTGCCTAAAATGTCCTTCCCCCTTCTCCACCCAGCCTTCCTAAACTTCCACAACCAGTTTTAGTTGTTGCCTTTCTGGGTCTCTCCACAGAGTTAGATTAAGTGTGTTCTCACAATATGCTGTATTACATTCTCCCAGTGTTTATCATACTTACTATTATTGCAAATTTACCAGAAGGGAGTGGAGAGCAGAGCAGGACAAGAGGGAGCGATGGAGAATGGCGGCAGCAGAAAATCGTGGCTGTCCCCTTTGTCACTTTGTCCTCCCCTGTGACCCACAAACCCCACCACACAGATGCCCCCTGCCCCCAGCCCCCAGCCCAGCTAGGTGCATAGTGAGTCGACACTAAGATTGTATCAGTATTAGAAATGTGTATGAAAATGGACAAAGACAGGAAGGAAAACACAAAGGGGAACATATTCTGTTGAGCAGCACAATGATAGTCATTTACTGTTTTTTGTTTCCTTTGATGTTGTGATTAAAATAGTGTTTTTTAACTTGACAATTGATATTCCTAACAATAACTCTTAAATGAAAATGGCAAACCAGCTGATACACAAATTGGCACTAAGATTAAATCATTGATAAGTGGTTTTAGGGGTTGTTCCTCCCAGAATGTTGCTTAAATTGGAATGATAAGTCTCTTCTAGTGGATTTCATGAAGAAGCATGAGACTAGGAAAACCACTTTGGAGTAAAGCTCTTTCCAAAGAAACCCCTTGTGATCGCTAGGGAAATGCTTACTCTCCAGTTTTGCAGGAAGATAAAATATAACTTCCCCCTAGTACTTTAGGCAAAAGATAGTAAGCATATTTCAATCAATAGTTACAGTAAGTTATTTGTTGAAAACAATATAAAAATGGAGACTTTTTTCTTCAAAGGAAATGACTGTAATGTTTTGACTTTACTTTTAAGTTGATCCCTTTTGTAAAGAAAGCACATGAAAGCACATGAGCTCTGAAGTCATAGCTGGATATAGCAGACATTAGAGCAACAAAATATGCATAACATTGCCCAAATCTGTAATCATTCTTTTCTAGAAAATTCTCTCAATAAAAATAACTAAATAAATAATCCCATTAATTTTGCAGTTTCTCACTCTCTCTTTAAAGAATGATACAATAAAATAAATGTGCACATTTTAAAAATTTAAACCTATCTGCAAAGTTCACTGAAGACTTATTCTCATTTGACATTCACTAGTCTACTGCAAGTAAATAATTAAACGATTTAAAAATATCTTTTAGAATGTGACAATGAATATATGTATGTTCGTGTATAACTGAAAAATTGTGCTCTACACTGGAAATTGACACAACATTGTCAACTGACTATAACTCAATAAAATAAAATTTTTAAAATAATAAAAAATAAAAATATTTTTTATAAAGAAATACCTAAAAGATCTTCTGACCCCAAAATGCAAACTGAAAGGCAACTGTGTGTCATCTTTTTGCTAAATGTCATCACTCAGACTTCTAACTCACCCACCAAGACTGTCAAGAAAAAGCACAGATTAAACCAAGCACACTTTGTAGAGAGACTCAAAAATGTTCAGCCCTGAAAAATGCATTCCTGTCCTCAGGACTGGCCCACCAAACACATCCCATATCTGCACAAGTGATCAGAGAAGTGCCAAAAAGAAAAAAATCTTCCCCATCGACCTCCTAAAATGCCTAGAATTCTGCCCGTGGAAAACTGCTTTGGCTTAAGCCACCACTTCTTAGTTTTTCAACCAAGAATCCTTGATGGGAGAAGAAGTGAAAACAAATCCCAGGGGATCTAGACAATAGCCCAGAGTAGTTTGCCAAAACTGAAAAATTCTTGTTTTCTCATGCTTAATTTTTAAGATGGGGGAATTTTGATTTCTACTATAATATATGATTTTATTTGCTTTAATATGAAAATAAGGTGGAATTTTTCCCCCCCAAAAATCTTCAAGTAAATTTTAAGCTCCAGGAAAATGTGTTGTGTGTAATCTGTGAATTTTTCACTAAGCTCAGGCCATACTGGGAGACCTAGACAGAGGTAAGATATGAAAGATCCCAGTCAGATAAAATGGAAATGGGTTCCGTACAAGCAGGTGCATATTTGGGGTTGATTTTTATCGGCTATTAACAACTTGGCGTGAACTGATTTATGAGAAGAACTGGCCAGCCTCTAACAAGAGGTAATGAAACCCAAACAGAGCAAGTTTCAACAGGAGAGGTGTAAATCGGAAAGCCAGGTAAGAGGGATGGATCACTACCTATGGGGTGGTCCAGATGGAAGGATGGGGGAGAAAGTTGTGGCAGTAAACAGACAGCAAGCCTGGAGTTGGAAGGGACAGACAAGAAGAGGAGAAAGTTTTCTGCAGGAAAGGAGGTCTCAGAGATAAACTTTTCCCACATCTTATGTTTATGTAGGGCACCACCGACCATATCAGCAGGAATGAAAACATAAACATCAGCTTAAAGCACCATCAGTGCAATGAATTGGAAAGGGGCTGGTGTAGGTTCCTTCCAGCGGTTCTCTGGAGCCCATGAAGAATGAACAAAGATAAAGAGAAACAGACTCCTTCTCAGCCCCAGTGATGTTTTCTCTTCCCCGTTCTCACCAAACCCTGATTTGTAGAGGAAGTCATTTCCTAGGCAGCAGATATGCTATTTGTCAGGTAATAATGAGTAAAAAAAGAAAAAGAAAAACTGTACAATGGTGATTTCTTTTACAAAGTAGGACAAAGAAACACAAAAATAAGGTCATCTATATCAAGCAATTATTTCCTAAACAAGGGTAAACCTACATTCCAGAAAAGTCCACCAGTCAGTTAAGGATGGACTAGCCCAAAAGATGAGTCAGAGACAATGCCTGGAATATACATCACAGAATGTCTCTCAAGTATCTGAGAAATGCACATTTCAAAACACCACAAGGACTAAATAAACACGAAGGCAATACTTAAAGACCTGAGACTTCCCGGACTTTGTATAAAGTAGCATGCCAGCTCACTCCAGAAGGCGCAGGCTGTTTATTCTTCTAGATACAGAAGGAAAGATGTTTCTCTTGCTTGCCCTCTTTCTTCTGTCTCCTCCTGAGCATTCTTCATATTTAAGAGAAGATTTTCCTAGAAGAATATAGTACTTCCTGACATAACAAATAGCAGCTTACTTTGCATTCTGTCTTTTCAAAATCAAATCATAATCTCCTTGAAGGGCCACTCTATTTACTTCTTTTGTCTCTTCTAGTCAATATCCGTACAAGAGAATCCAAAAATTCCCATCCAAATTTTCAATGATACACAGCATGTCCAGATGTTCAGAAGACTTCACCAAATCATTAAAACACAGCAAAATTAAAAATTAATAAATACAATGACTTCCATATTTGTATCAAAAATAATTACCTGCCATAAAGCACTATTTTGCAGAAAGGTGCAAAATGACATAAAAATTTAAAAACTGGTTGGTAAAACTAATTTTCTAAAAAAAAAACTGGTTTGTCCCATCTCAAAAATTGTTGGGAACCACCACAGTGGCTTGTGCCTGATTATATGTGCTGGACCCCCTCCCTGCAAGGTAGGATATGTAAATGTATCCAAGGTCCCCTGCTTTCAATATTGGGGCACAGGCTGCCGCCTCCAATCCAGCAGACTGTCACCACAGCTGAACTGTTCTGGCAAGAACTGCCTGCAGCTGGAGCAGTGCCCTCCCCACACCTCCGTCCCTTCCCCCGAGAATGACTCTGCAAGATCCGCTCCTGGGCTGTCCTCGTCTACCACAGCTCACCATTTGCTCAGTTCTCTCGCAGATCATCTTCCTCTTCCATATATATATATATATATATACACACTTACATAAACATACTTTTCCTCTTTTCTTTAATGCTTATCCAACAAACTTCAGAAAAAGAAACCTGGCTTTGCAGTGGATACTGAGAGCCAGTCCCCCATGGCTGAATGTTGCTAGTGGCCCATGGCTGTTATGGTTGTCCCTTTCCAGGGATTGCTCTTGGATGGAGTTGCCTTGCTCCAGATCACACCCCCTTCCCTGAGAGTGACCCATGCCCAGTGACTAATCCAGGACTCATCAAGGACAAGATAAAAATCTTGGCCTCTTGTCTTAAGATGGGACAACTCTGAGGGTTTTACGCCTATTCCATGGCTCCCACAGCATCAGCTGTGTCCTTTGCTGTGGCTGCATCTCATCAGCTCAATTTCCCCCTTCCACAGTCCTGCCGCCCACTCCCCACCAGGGATCCATCCAGAGTGTGCTACCCAATGAACTTCTCGTACATGGAACTTTATCTTAGACTCTGAATTCCAGGAAACCTGACCTAAGACACTCCCTCTTTTTCATCTTCATTCATTCTTCATGATTAAAAATGAGTCTTATAAGGGGTACTCATAAAGCAGAGATGTCAAAGTAAAATTTTAAAGTAAAATTATTCTTTAACTTCTAAATCCTCTAAATGTCCTGCGAATTTCCCCTCAATAATTTCCACAAGTTTCCAACTTTCTTCTCATCCTCACATAATTAAAAATGCCATTGTCAAAGCCATGACATATAAATAAGAAACTATTCTTATTAATTTGGTTATTTTCAGTTATAACGAATGGATTCGCAAGCACAATCTTCACTTCTCAACTATATATAATATTTGACTTTTCTACTGCTGTTCACTGCAAATGTATGTTATTTCATCAAGGTTTAAATTTAAATAGATTTTTACCAGCTAGCCTGTTGTTCCTTTTCTTTTATTATTTTTGATAGAAAACTTACTTTCCAGTCCAAAACAACTGACTCTGAGATAAACTGTTGGAGGCCAACTGGTCTGTAAGTGGGAGCTGGCAATCACATTGAATGACTGGCTTGGGAAACAGAGAGAAGCCTGATACCATTTCAGGAGCTTGAAACAACCTTCAGGCTCCCCCTCAATGAGGCAAATGCCCAGTTGCCTGACTGTACTATGGTAGAAGGGTCCGGCTGGGCTGTTGCAGTTTGATTTCCAGATTTCAGGTCATTGCTTGGCCCGTACCCACACTGACCGTCTGAATAGTCTGGCCACTCACAGGGCAATTAGGACAGCATGGCCACATGTGCAACGGGCAGTGATTCTTCCCAACATATGGGGCATGTGAGGTCACCTGCTGCATCCATCCAAAACTTTTCCCCACCCCTTTTTTTTTGGAGGTGAAGTTAGGCTGAACATTTCATTCCATGTTTTTAGTGATTTTTAACATTTTTTTTTTATCACCAGTGCTATCTGAGGGACCAGAATTATAAATGAACGAGTCCAGAGCTTACTCATTCATATGGGAGCAAAGACTCAGACACACCACCTAAATTGAAGGGGATGAAGAAACTTGAGTATACAAATACACAAATACAAAGAGAAGGTGAATTTTCAGTTATTAATTGATAAAGAATGAGTAACCAAAACTGCTTTCTTCAAACATTCAAAAGGATGAACAGCAGAATCAAAGCATCCAATAATAAGATCGGTAAATGACGTGGAAGACTTATTCAGCTGCTAATGGCATCTCAGGAGCACCAGATGGAAAATGGAAGTTACCCCAGGCAAGAGGGGTACAACCCAGAGTGGCACCACGGGGAGGCCTGTGACAGTCCCAGTTCTGGCTTGAGCCACAGCCGGGAGGAAGTGCTCTCCAGCGGGAGGAAGGCAGGGACTCCTCCTGGAGCAAAAGCCACAGTCTGCTCCCCCTGTACGGGGCCAAGGAGCCGTCCTGGAAGAGTCCTGGCATAGAGGATATGGTTGTATTTCACACCAGAACACCAGAAGGAAAGATCAGAGAGGGGGCAGTCCAGAGCAGAGTGGCTCTATGAGTACATGTTGAGAAGCACTCAGCCCAGAAGAAAAAGAAGTTCCCCATTATTTCCTCTGGTACTTTCCACTTATTGTACTGCTCTACCCACAGGACAGTGTTTCTTAGCCATTTTTTTCATTAGCACTCCCATAAGAGGAGAATAATGAAGTTAAATTTAAATTCTCTCTCTCAAGAGAGAAATCAAACACTAAAGAATAAGATTTTGTTGGGTAGAGTTCAGTTTTGGAGGGCCACAAACCACTTTATTATTTTTTTTCAGGGGGGAGGTAATTAGGTTTATTTACTTATTTATTTTTATGGAGGTACTGGGGATTGAACCCAGGACCTTGTGCATGCTAAGCACTCACTCTACCACTGAGAATTACCCTCCTCCCAACAAACCATTTTAATATGTAAGGTTGTTTTTTGCGCTCCCCTCCCCTCCAAGAACCAACTTTCATCCCTAGGAGGTGATACAGCCCTACTGATAATACATGCCCTTGGCTGACATGTCCAAGGGACAAAGGTACTGAGAGATCTGCTAAAACCTTTAATAATTGTAATAACTTTAGTAGAATTAACTGAGTTTAACTGCATTGTTTTACAATATAAGATTCAGAAATTACCAAATAACTCTGGAATGTTTCACAAAAACCATCTGCTCTGTGTTATTTTGATTCGTCATCATGATTTTAAAAGAAAAGTTCTTCTATATTCTTCTGAGACATTTGGATTTTCTACTATTTGTAAATAGCATTTACTATTTACACTGGTGTGACATTGTGTCATGTTTCTTTGTGCTCAAAAAGAAATCTGTTGAGTATAGTCTCTCTTGAAAGAGATCCATGAAATGAACGTTCTAGAGAAGCAAGTCCTAATGGCCCAACTTAAATATTCTGTGATTCTCTATCTTATACCACAACCACACATTGACACAATGACAAAATTATACGAAAAATATGCTGCTACAGAAACTTGTAACAGAAAGTAAGGTCACATAAAGACATCACTTCTTTTGTCTTTAGCTGAAGATGGTATTTAAGCTGGAGTTCTAAGCCACCTCGGGGAGTTATTCATTTTTCCTTGAGTATCTCCCATGTATACACAAGATATACATGTTAATACACTTCTGTCTGTTTTTCTTTAGTTAATTTTGTCTTTTATTACAGAGATCTCAGCCAAGAACTCAGAAGAGCCAAGGGAAAATTATTTGTCTTCCCCTCCACTTATGAGTTCACACCCAGTTCTGTCTCATACCAGTATCATTTGCCCATTACTTCCGTCTATCAGAACTGATACTCATTTGTTCATTCATTCAACATATTTCTTTGAGGGCCTGCTATTACAAAGGTGAAGCAGTAACAGTTTCTCCCAAGTCTTAGGACCAGGCAGCAGGGAAAACTGAAGAAAGGAACAGACTTTGTACTGAAGTTTTTTGAAACTGCAACTTTATTTCATTGTCTTTGTGCTTGTGTTCAAGATCACTTTGCTGTCAAGTAATATTTCAATTAACATAGACTAATGAGGAAAAAAACAGAGGGAGACTTATAAAAGATGCATTTATGCCAAATGAAAGTAAATGAGGTCAAAATACAAAGTTTCTCCATAGTTCAAATGAAGAAATGGTGGAAGAATTGGGATCAATTTACTGCATCAACTATACAGGCAAGCCAAATTCCAGAACCTGCACCATGGCAGTCAGAAACATGTTTATGCTGGGAGTAGCAATTTCATTTCAACAAAACTTGATTGTCACACCAAATTAAAGTTGTTAATGTGAGTTTTATTGCTTTTAGCGTTTTTTTTTAAATTTAGTTTGTCAATTTATTTCAGTTTTATAATTGGAAAATCTATAAGCATCAAGAATTCATACTTAGTTTTATATTTGCACATATGTAAGCAATATTGTCATTAAATTAATTTAAATTAACAACGACACTGAAGAAAACTGTTCCTTGGGTTCACATATACTTTGGAAACTGACTCATTACGTTAACTGTGGCTGTTTCCATCGATGGAGTTATCATTCCAGCTCCTAGCAATGGCGCTACTCCTTTTTTCAATTGTTTAGTTGACGCAAGAGAGTTGAAAGAAACCCTTTTTGTTATCTAGAGGCTTGAGCGGACACTTCTGGCCTTCTGTGTGCAGGAGACTGTAATTTCCTTTGAATTTATCAGTGAAAGAAAATGGTCAGTTGAGAGCTGGCAAACATCTGAAAACAATAAAGGGGAAAGGAAAACCCAGTTCAGTCTATTGCCTTAGGGAATGGGGAAAAAGCTGTGTTTTCTGATAACACAGGGAAACTTGTGGAAGATACTAAAGGAGGCTGCGGTCCCTAAAATGGCAAAAGACATTTCTTACATCGTAGATCTAGAAAGCAATACTGAAATCTCTACGTGGCCATCCTTCTGTCTCCCTGGCCATCCTTCTGTCTCCCTGGCTTGAAAACACAGGTGAGAAAAGCAATGTTTTGTTTCTACATGGTTCCCAAGCGCTTGTCCTCAGACCTATGCTGGCCCATGGCAGTTCTCAACAGTCTTAGACAAAATGAGAAAGATAAGGTTGACTAGTGTTTATACAAGCATGTTGGTGTAAGGTTACCAACTGTCCTTTCCCAGAAAGAACTGTTCTTTGGTCTAAGATATGACCTTCTTGCTTTTTTGTGGTTGAAATGTTCTGGGATACATTAGCTCCACACATGCTCAAAGTAAGCTTTCCCTAC
This sequence comes from Camelus dromedarius, assembly GCF_036321535.1. Classification (NCBI taxonomy): domain Eukaryota; kingdom Metazoa; phylum Chordata; class Mammalia; order Artiodactyla; family Camelidae; genus Camelus; species Camelus dromedarius. The sequence goes on along the minus strand of NC_087439.1, from coordinate 60,426,403 downwards.
AGATAAGGAATCAGACTTCCTGGCCTTCCAGAAACACAAGATAATACGAAATAATGTTATACGCTAACACTTTTAAATATAATAAATATAATCAAAGACTGTTGCGTTCACAAAACTGTGTTAAGAGTAGATGATGACTATTTTTATTTTTATTTTCTATTTATTTGGACATATAAAAAATTGTCAACCTTATTTTAGTTAAGGGTCTTATGTTTCTACTCTTTGAAGTTTTATGGGTTCATGAAATCTAAAAACTCAGGAATCATTGAGTAGTGACAAGAGCTTGTGACTCAGAGGTGGGGATTTTAACCTGAGCTCCACCACTGGCTACACACCTTTGAAAAGTTGCTTAATCTTCCAAAGCTGCAGAACCCTCATATATAGAATAGAGATGGTACATCTTTCTTCATAGAGCCACTTGTGAAGATTAATGAAAAAAAAATCCAGCGTCTGAGAGTTCAATAAATAAAAGTTATCATCATTATTAACTATCAGCTGTTGATTTTAATACATTCAATGTGAAGACAATGCTCAAGATGTTTAATTGGGAAGACACAACATCCTTTAAAATCAAAGACAAAGCACAAGACCATAGTTTCTGACCTGACTAGTTACTTTACTTTTTCTACATTGGACCAGACTGTACATACACAAGTATCGAAAAAAGAAGTTACAGAGAAAGAAATGACAATACCTAATGACTTTTTTGCCTGCAAGATACCAAATAACCAGTAACGCTGATGTTTTTAAATTTGATTTGACATCACTTCACACAACTCCCAACATTCTTTTGATGAGAACCCATCTGACCAGGCATATAAACACTGAGACAAAACAATACACCATGAAAATAAATTTTCAACATTAAAAAAAAATTAGAAAAACAAAGGAAACAGGAATAGGATACTTGCCCAGAACAATAAGAAGTACTTACTTAAATTCAGATATATTTATGTCATTAAAATTTAATGCATAAAGCTTACTAATTTATGTGGATCATTTGAAAACTGTATAAAGACATTGGTTTTTTTTTAATCAACCAAAGTCCATAGTTTACATTAGGGTTCACTTTTGATGTTGTACATTCTATGGGTTTTGACAAATGCATAATGACATGTAGCCACCACTATAGAATCATACAAAATAATTTCATTGCCCTAAAAATTCCTTGTGCTCCATCTATTCATTCCTCCCTCCCTCCTTCTCCCAAACCCTTGGAAACCACGATCTTTTTATTGTTTCTGTAGCTGTGCCTTTTCCAGAATGTCATTTGGTTGGAATCGTACAGTTTGTAGCCTTTTCAGACTGGCTTCTTTCATTTAGTAATATGTTAAAGACATTGTTAATTGGGGGGTAATCTTCACTGGCCTTATGTATCTAAGGGGTTGTTTTTTTTTTTCTTTTTATGATGAATAGGTCTAAACATAACCTAACTCCTTAGGCAAATGTAGTTGTTAATAGATTTAAGTTAAGGGGACTACGTGCTCTTCCTTGTTTGAATAATGCTCCATGACTGTTCTTTAGCCACTGAGGAAATAGCTCAATTTTATTCTGAACAGACTCCAACTGAGAAAATAACACAAGACACTCTTTTGTTTACCTGGGGATTTCAGAGCTCTGGAAGTTCATGTAGGTTTCATGAGCGAAAGAGTCAACACTCTTTCTCTTCACAGACATGTCCAACTGGCTGCTCCCCAAGTCAAAACACGGCATGGTACAAACTGGGGTCTTGAGGTGGTACATTTCTTACATATTCTTCATGAATATATGGTTTTAATTCAGCAAGTTATTCACCTAGGCTTAATAAATAAGCCTCTTACCTGTTCCCTAACTCTTTCTACTGAGCTGTGTTTTCCTTTCCCCTTGCAATTTGTGGTCAGACTTAGCATCTGATAAATGAATGCTTGGGGGACTGTATTAGTTGAAAACCAGGAGCTTTGCACAGAGAAGACCAGAGCAGCCACAAGAGCCCCCAGATAACCTCAAAACAAGGGCACTGGAGAGCAGAACTGTCTACCCTCCAATGCATAACCCAATCAGCTTGGTTCTGCTTACCCCTTAACTGGAACCCACAGTGACCTCTCATCACTCCCCTAGCTCAGCCCCGGAGAACTGTTCTGATTCCAAGCATTTCCTTGACATAAATCCTGCAGACGTATATTAATCTAGAAAAATAATTCTTTGCTTGAACCTACCCATTTTTTTTCTTTGAAGATCATTAGCCAATTTCAAATATAATCTCTAAATTGAGGAGTTGATATTGTAACACCTTTTTTTTCTTTTTCAACTTGTTGAACAGCTTTAGTGACCTGATTTAGTTCTTGAAAATCTGACAGAGATCAAGCAGAGAAGTCCCTTCACTCAATGTTCTCCATTTGCAGAGGCAGGATTGCTCCATGTGCATGTCCTCAGTCATATAAGCACAGCTGTTCACTTGTCCTTGACAGCCTAGGAAATGAGCCCTTTTGTCTGCAGGGGATTCCATGCTTAGAGGTAACTATTCTCACAGCCCAAGTGGACTTAAAAATTGAACTTTTCGGAAATAAGTTTGAAGAGGTAGAATAATCAAAACCCAAAGCAATTCCTTTCTTCACCCCCTGAGAGTGAAAGATGGTAACTGTACATTTTTATCTTGTAAAAATCCATGGATCAATCCTCTTATATGAAGTGGGTAATAAACCACAACTTTACTTCAATCATTCAGTTATTAAATTGCTTTCCTTTTATTCATTGTATTTCTTAATTTGATAATGTTACCAATTAACATGCTACCTACTCAGTTTAGAAATCTATAGACTTTTAAGTGGTTTCCATTTTGGAAAAAAGTCAATACATGACAGAAACAGACCTCATTAGTGGTAAACAAAGGTAGGTTCTATTGACATTATCCAAATCCTAGCATCCCCCAAGAATAAATTTAAATTCTGGCTTCTCCATGGAAAGTTTTTCTGACTTCCCAGTCTGAAAAGATCTCCCACAATCTTCCAAGTAATTCAGCATTTGTAATGAGTCACAAATAGTGTAGAAACATGACTATATTGTTGCCTTGAGTTCTTTTTATATCTTGAATGTCATTTTACTTCCAAGGTGTTTTTACTGTGTCCTCTTATCTCTCTTATAAGTAAACTACTTTAATGCAGGGACTGTGAGTTACAATTTTTTTGTATCTTCTCCTCATATAATCTTTTTATTAAAATACATTTTTATTATTTCATGCCAGTCAGTGGGCTAAGTAAAGCGGACACAAAGACACCTTAATTCAACCTTTGACTTTATGACCTTACATTTCGATTGAGGAAGAAAAACACACAAATACAAAACAACAAAGTAAAATCACACGTCAAAGCATCTTTGAGGGAAATGCATAGGGAATGGCAAAGAGAAAGAGCCAGTTCTGTGGAAGGTTGTGTGTAAATATTTGTTGATATAAATTGATAATTCACTTTAATATCATATTATATGTTTTTGCTTTATTTTGACTTCTACATTTCCCCATTTGCAGAAGTTTCCATTTATTTGTTCCACAAATATTTTGTATTGAAAGTGTGCCACCCACTGTGCTTTGTGTTGGGGATACAATAAGGAACAAGGCATATATGGCCTCTGCACTCATGAAGCATACATTTTGGGGAGTTTAGCAAGGTACAAATGAGTAAACAAAACAATTATAAATTATGATAAGTCCTTTGAAAGATACACACAAGGAGTTGAAACAGAGAACAGTAGGGAGCAGATACCTCTAGTCAGATTGGTCAAAGAGTGTCTCTGAGGAAAAGCCAGCCTATGAAGAGTGGAGGGAAAAATATTCTGAGATTAGAGAGAGCATGTGCAAAAGTCCTGGGGCAAGAAAGAATCCAAGGAAGACATATGGCTGAAACATAATATATGAGGAGGCAAGTGGTTCAAATTAAGGTTGCAGATATAGGCAGGGTCTAGATCTTGACAAGCTTTGTAAACCACAAGAAAGATACTTTCTTATCTTTACACTAAGAACCATGGGAAGCTACTGGTGATTTTAGCAATAAAATGACATAACCTTTAAAGACAATCACTCAGAATGTTACTGGTGGCTGAATGGAGTACTGATTAATAGCGTAGATTCTAGAGCCATGTCTGTGTGACCTTGAACAAATTCCTTATCTTCTCTCTGCCTTGAGTTCTCATCTGTAAAATAGAAATGATAATAGTGTGTGCCCCAAAGGGTTTTATGAGCATTAATAAGTTAATACAGATAAAAAGATTTCAACAGTTTTGGCATATAGTAATTGCTATATAAATATTAGCTATTTCTTTTCAATTCCATGGATTAAAAAGATGGATTCTTAAATAAATAGAATTGGAAAAACTGAGTAGTCATCTGTCCCCCCAAAATTAGTTGGATCTATTATCCATATCTTATGCCTAAATAAATTTCAAGTGGTCCAAATGTAACTGCAAAACATAAAAACAATAAATATACTGAAAAAATAAGGGAAGGATTTTAAAACTAACTTTAGAGCCATTATTTATGTATGACCAAACAAACGCCATAAAAATATATGGATAAATAGAGAGAGACAATATTACAATCAAAATTCTTGTTGGCAGAAATCAGCACAGGCAAAATTAGGACAGAAACTAGGGAAAATCCTTGTCTTCTATATCACAGAGGGTTAACTTCCCCAACATAAAAGAGCTCCCACGCATCCATAAGGAAGAGAAACCGTCATCTGTGATTACATGCTCATTATTGGATCCAGGGGATTCCATCTCAGGTAACAGGAAGGAAAGAGGAGAAAGAAACCCAACGGATAGCCGGGATAATCCACTATTAGGATGTTTATCTTTCTATGTTATGTTGTCTGGCAACAGAATAACACACCTTTTTAGACTCTTGGCCAAGACCACATTCAGTTTTGAAAAAATTTAACTTGAGTTTTCTCTACAAGAAAAGGGTAACTCTCCTTTGCTCGTCTGCTCTAGTCTCAGAAGCCTGGGACATGGCTGAGCAAGGCCTCGCTACATGCAGGGGATGAGGCAGACCTGGAGGGACAGGCCTGCCAGGGCTCAGACTCAGAAGCGGAGCTGTCAGGGACCTGGCCGGGGGCAGTCTGGTGCAAGGAAGCTTGGGTGCTGGCTGCTTCATGTGACTCAGGAGCTGGGTGGCTGGCTCCAGCATCAACAATTAGAAACAGAAAAAAACAAGACAAGCCTCAATGCTACGGGACCCAAAATATGGGTAAATTATCAAGCAAGGACTTAGGCATGAAAACCAAGGTTTCAGATGAGGGTATAAGGTCTGGGGATAGAATAACAGGAGATTTATTACTAAACCCCAGGGAACTAGGATAAAGATCTTTATATCCTGAATGGATATCCTGCTGGGATATTCTGACTAATACATTGAAGTAATACCATCCTGGTTGGTAATTAGCTACCTATTGCCATCCCTCTCCTTCTCAACCAATGCCTTCCTCCCCCTTCCAGCCAGCTTCAAACACCTAGCCCCCTCCCCACTGGCCTCTGGTCCAGTAGTCCACCAGCCCCTTCTCCAGTGCTCGGGCCCCCTCCACATGGAGCCCCTGTGGGCAACTTTGTCCTCCCAGTGGACAAATGGTGGGCATCCATCTGTATCTCCTCCCCCAAATTGTGGCCACCCATCAGCCTCTCTCTGGAGTTGTCCCTGCATGGCCATGTGTTGGAAATACAGCTTCCACGGCTGGCTACCACTATCTATCACTTGTTAAATATATTGAATATCATTCATGCTTAAATCTCTTCTATTTAGACCAGGATTGGTCACACACACACACACACACACAGAGCTAAATGTACAGTTAGAAGTGACAGGCCAGATGAGGGCAATATCAGCTGTGGGGACAAAAGAAATGAAATAGTTGAAATCCAAGAAGGTCTGATGCAAAAAAACATGGTTTTGGTTCTCAAACATAGGTATGCAGAGTATTGCACAGGGATGGTCTGAAACACACATGCCCAGGCCTACTCCAGACTGTCTGAATCAGGACCCCTGAGGGTGGAACCCAACATCTATGGCTTTCATAATCTCCTCATAGAAAACTTAGGCTCAGCAGTTTGGAAACTCTGATCTAACCAATTGCTAAAGCAACATCAACCATGTGGATTTCTTGAGATCTGGTGCCCCTTGGCCCCACCTTCAGCAGACGTTTTTCTTTTTTTTTTTTTTTTTTTTTTTTTTTTGCTGATGGCTACAGCTGCCAAGAGTTGAAGGGAAGCTGGGAAAGATGAGGGTAAAAATAACTATAAAGAGGAAGCTATAACTATAGCTCAGTGGTAGAGCACACACTTAGCATGCACAAGGTCCTGGGTTCAATCCTCAGTACCTCCATTAAAAAAAATAAATAAATAAAAATAACTATAAAGATAAAAAGTGAAACAGAAGACAAATGATAGATACCGAAAAGAGTCTAAAGCAAGCTAACTACAAGGTCATTTTAATTACTATCTTTAAATTACTTTTGATACTTAATGAAATTGTAGGTTTGGGTTTTATTTGTTTGTTTGGGTTTTACAAAGCTAGGAAAGATGAAGTATTACCTTCAAAATGTACTTTCCTTGAGTCCACATGGCTATTTATTATTCAAGATAACATCATACAGAACAAATGAAAAAGAGCTGATTGTGAAAAATTATCTGTGAGAATCCTGCTGGGGAAAAAGTTGGTGTGAAGCAAAATTGGAAAAGTTGTAGAGTTTATGAAGAATCAGATAAAATAATGTTCAGTGCAAAATTTATCATGAGGTAATGAAAGTTTATGACCATGTGTGATACTCAAAATAAATGGACCTAAATCAATGGAAACATACCTGCTCTCCCTCCTCTTGTAGGGAAGTCTGAATTTTGTTCTGGTCACTCCCACTGCCCCCTAGCTGGGCCATGGCCTCCAGATCTCTGCAGCCATCCCCGCCATTCCCCAGCTCTCCTTCCCGTCCTGTCTACCTACACATGCTGCTCTCTTGATCCTCCTCTCAGGCCAAGCAGTGGCCTGGCGAGGGGACCAGTACCAAGGGTTGGAGCCACAGTGCTGAAACTTGAGTTCTGGGAGCTTAAAAGTATCAAATAAAGGAAGTCAACATTCAAATTCAGGTAAATTCCTGTCCAAACACCAAATCGAAAGAGCTACAGAGTCACAAGTTGGTGGGCAGGCTCCTGTCTGCAGGCACAGTAAAAAATTCAGGAATGAGTGGCTTTTCAGTGGGAGGTGGTGGCAGCTTCCTGAATGGGCTGGAGGTAGAGTGGGACACCTGCAAGGCCAGTCATCCTAAATTACAGCACTGACCTTGTTGCTTTCCTGATGGACCCTGAGTGGCTCCTCACTTCCCAGCCCTTAAGGGCCCTACATGTTCTGGTGTCAACTTTCCTCTCCAGTCTTACCTCACATTATCCATTCTTTCAAGCACTGGACAATATCTGTTAAGTTCCTACTGTATGTCAAAGTCTCCCAAGTGCTGGAGTTAGAGACAATACAAAGCGCTGTTTCCATCCATCCAAACTTCACAACTAGAGGGCATGCAGGCCAGGAACTGAGCACTTGGGTGTCTAATGGGCATCTTGAAATTATATGTTCAAAATTGATTTGATCTTCCCCCTCAAACCTGTTCTTTCCATAACCTTCTCCACTTCAGTGAATGGCAGTGGTCTTTCTTCTATTTCTTTGGGTCAAAAGTCTTAGAACCATCTTTGACTTCTCTCTCTTTCTATTGAATCCCATATCAGCAAGTCCAGCTGGTTCACACTTCAAAATACATCCAGGATCCAATCACTTCTCACCAACTTCACTGCCACCACCGTGATCACAGCCACTATCCTCTCTTGTCCAGATTACGGCTCTAGCCTCCAAAGTATTTCCCTGCTTCTATCCCGTCCCTTTATAGTAAGTTCTCAAATCAGGAAAGAAAGCAATCCTTTATATCTTAATACGTCAGGTCATGTGCACAGCCCACCTGCTCAGAATCTTCCAGTGGCTTCTCATCTCATTCAAAACGAAAACCAAACACATTGGAGTGGCCTCTAGGACCATCAACCTCTGCTCCCCACTATTTCTCCCACTGCATCTCCTACCACTCTCCCTCTTGATCACTCTGCTCCCACAGGTGTGTTCCTCCCACACCCCATCACATCCCACCTCAGGACCTTTGCACTGGCTAGTCTCTGCCTGGAATACTCTTTCCCAGGATAGCCTCCTGGTTCACTCTCTCGCCTCCTTTAGGTCTCTGCTCAAATACTACTTCTGAGAGACCTTCTCCAATCACCTTATACCAAACAACACCCTCCCCAAGCACTCCTTATCCTTATCACTTACCTCTGCTTTATTTTTCAGCACTGTACTTTCTGTTATCTGACACAAACTTATGTGTGTTATTTGCTTATTGTCCATCTCTCCCACTCAAATATAAGGGCCAGAAGTTCAGGGACTTTGTTTATTTTCTTCACTGCTGTCTCTCCTGCACCTAAAACAGTGCCTAGCATATAGTATGCTCAATAAATATTTTTGAATTAATTAATTAACTATTTTGAATAAAGAACTATTTTCCCTTCCTCGCCTTCTAACTCCTGGAATTGGTAACATTCTACTCATCTCGAGTTTCAGGTTAATGTCACCTCTCCAAAGAGCTTTACCCAACCAACCCTAGAGAATTAGGTTCCTCTGGTATATTCCGGTATATTGCTGAATGAACACATGAGTGAAAGTGAATGGAATGGTGGTATACCAGTGGGACTCTGTCCATTATTTCATACTTAGGCCTATATTGCTAATCATGGTTCTTCCAGTAGCCAATGACTAAAGCAATTTGCTTTCAGAACATAAAGTTCTACTCCAGTTCTAGGCTATTTTTTTTTCAATGTATACAACTTTTTTTTTTATTTAAGTATAGTCAGTTTACAATGTTGTGTCAACTTCTGGTGTACAGCATAATGTTTCAGTCATACATATACATACATATATTCCTTTTCATATTCTTTTCAATTGAGCATAGTTCTCCATGCTACACAGTATAAACTTGATGTTTATCTGTTTTATATATGGTAGTTAGTATCTGCAAATCCTGAACTCCCAATTTATCCCTCCCCACCTCCTTTCACCCCTGATAACCATATGTTTGTTTTCTATGTCTGTGGGTTTGTTTCTGTTTTGTAAATAAGTTCATCTGTGTCCTTTTTTTTTTAGATTCCACATATGAGTGATATCATATGGTATTTTTCCTTCTCTTTCTGGCTTACTTCACTTAGAATGACATTCTCCGGGTCCATCCATGTTGCTGCAAATGGCAATGTTTTATTCTTTTTATGGCTGTATATTGTATAAATTGTATAAATATACCACAACTTCTTTATCCAGTTACCTGTTGTTGGACATTTAGGTTGTTTCCATGTCTTGGTTACCGTAAATGGCACTACTGTTGAATCTTCCCCTCAGTCCTTCCCAGCCTGTACTCACCAAGACTCCTCCCAGCCCCAGGCAAGGTGGATCCTTCTACAGTCCTTTACTCTTTACCCTCATAGCCTCACAATTCCTCCCCGAACCTTCCATAGCCCTTTTCCCATGAATATCCTAAGTAAAATGCAGTTAGATTATTGTTCATTGTATCAACTTGCTTATAGACATTTTAGAAAACTTCACATTGCACAGATGAGGATAGTCACCTAGATGCAACAAACTATGGCATTTGTAGGCTTCCTATAAGATGTTGGAGACCAAGCTCTTGACCCCTAATACAATCCACTGTAAAATCAAACGTGAGTTAACATTTTTTATCTTTACCAGAAATAGATCATAGGTTCAAGAACAATCAATTAACCTCAAAATCCATCTCCCTTAAAAAAAAAGTCATTAACCAATCAATCAACATCTAATATGTGCCCAATATTGGACTGTGTGTTATGGAGTAAGAGACAGAATCAATCCATGTGAAAAAAGGGACAGTGTAGTCGAAATCAGATGTTTTGTTCTGACCAGAATCCATTTCCCCTTCTGATTTCCTTTGGGAAAACACAGCTCTCATCTACTTTCAGTTCACTTATTTTGGATAGACGTAAACCTACCTCAGTCTAAGTAGACAGTGACCCAAGCCTAGCCAATCAGAGCATTCCAGCTGTGGACACAATAACTGGTTCACCAGTAGGCATATGATCCAAGCCACACCTATAGGAGCCAATTCCAAAATAGTGTGGTGGCTGACCTAATAAACTCTGGGTTCAAATGCCATCTCTACTAATTACAAGATATGAGCATAAGAATTTGACAAGTTATCTCTTTCCTGATGGCTCTGGTTCTTTGTGTAGAAAATGGGAAAAATACTTTCTAGCTATAGGATTGGAAGACAGCTTTAATAAGTCAAGTGTAAAGCACTCAAAGTCATGGCAGGTACATATTAAACATTCAATAAATGCTAAGTAATTCTCTTTGGGGAACCTTTAGAAAGGGAATGTCTCTGCCAGGGCCCTCTTGCTAACACATGGCCAGAGCCTCGCTGGGTCAGATAAGCCAGAGGAGCACGGGACTGAGAGATTAGTGGAGATGGAACCTGGACACAGCACTTGAGTCCAAGCATCTAGACACCTGATGTCAAGTGACCCCAGACTTTCCTGACTTTCCTGTTATGGGGGTCCATAAATCCTCTTTTGTTAAGCTAGGTTGAGTTGGGTTTCTAATCTCTTTTTGAAAAAGTTCTGCCGAATAGAGACAGGGGTTCCAGGAGATGTATCACTAAGTGCTAAATGTCGCATACCGGGAGACTACAGAGTAAGTCAAGTTCAATGTGAACTTTGGAAAGGTGAGAGAAGAGGGAGGTCACCCACTTCACATTCTGCCAGCTCTGGTAGTGGTGTCAGAAAATGTCTAGGGAGTAATTTGAGATATCATTGTCCCAGGAGCAGAATACTGTTAATCAGAGAAAAGTCATCTTCTAGAAGAATAATGCCATTTCAGAGCTTTTTATCAAAAATCTCTCCCCGCCCCTAGCCAGGATCTGGAGCGTTTATCCTTTGCTATATGGAAATGACAGTTTCCAAAACTAAAAAAATGGTGCTTCTAAACAGAGGGAAGAAGAACCTGGTTTTATACCTGATAATCAGGTTAGCTGGATCTAATCAGCATTTTTTCAGAAGGGACAACTTCAAAGTGATTCCTTTCAGGAAACTGGAAAGCATAGAATTCATGCCTTATCCTAGAGTTTCCATCCAGGGCTCTGAGGGATCCTTTTCCCTGAGTCCAGAGCACCATCCCTCATCTGGAATGGTGCATGATCACTGTAATCCTCCTCCAGAGTTTCCTGGGAGAAAACCCATTAAACACTTCTCCCTTGACCACCCTTTTAGCAATTCAGTTTTTCCACCTCTCATCCTTTCCTGGAAGAAATCCAGCTATCTTTCTTTTTTTTTTTTTTTTTTTTTTTTTGTAAGGTGAACAGAAAAGAAAATCTGTCTTTTCACCATGAGAGACGCAAGTTATCTACAACATGACAAATCATCATTGCATAATCCTCGGATTTGAAATTGACAAGAAATTTTCAGGAACAAAGGGTATTGGCAGGCCAGCTACCAGAACAGGAGCAAGTGAGTGTGTATGAGAGAGAGAGTGCACAGCTAGTCTCAATTTTCCCAAATTACTTCCACTTTTTTCTCATGGAGCCATCAGCAAAAGCAGCTTCATTTAGAAAGTTCATTACAATTTTATTACCTTAAAATTGCCCAACATATACCAACAACCATAAAGGAAATATTGGAAATGGAAACATCCACTGTGTTACTCTTAAGGTTAGTGTCTGTTGCCAAATGCATCCTTGCTTCATTAAAGTTATAATGGTTAGCTTTTGGCTTTGCTAAACAAAAAAAGAAAGAATAATATCAAGAACGCTAAAAAATTTTTGGAAAACTCCTTCTAGGATGAAACTGTAAAGCTAATAGATCAGACTATCAGAGTGTAGTCGGAAAGAACAAATCTGACTCCATATTAGATCTGTTCCTTTAGCTCTAACCCTGTGTTCTGCTGCCTGTGCTTAATCATGCTGGCTCTGCACCTTATGTAAAAGAATGTTGCCTGTAGCCTGAAATAATACATGATAACCCATTCTCAAGGCTCTGACCTTTAAGGGTATAACACTTTCCCACTCATATAAAGATAAAAAGTTGCAGAATAGAAAATAACACTTGTCTTGTTGGAGGTTTATAGGGACATCATGACCAGACCTACACGGATAGCTGTAAGAACTAAGGATTCCAACACCAAGAAGTCTGCAACAACCAACCACACCCTCTCCCCTTTTAGTATCAAAGGAGCCTGAATTCTAACTTGGGTAAGATGGTTCTCCAGGACATTCTTCTGCCATCTTCTCAATCTGCCAGCTTTCCAGATAAAGTCATTATTGCCTCAGCACCTCATCTCCCAATTTATTGTCCTGTTGTGCAGCGAGCAGAACCAGTTTGGACTCGGTAACAAAAGGTTACTAGTATTTCACTGCTTATACCTCTTATTCATGTTTTTAAATAAGCAGACCACAAACAAATCCATGTGCACGATTCTCTACCCCTAATACAAACAACATTAGTGCTGGAACCTACCATCAAGGAAGGCTCAAAAGTGATTATTCAATCAGGGATGTCATTGAATTGTCAACTGCTCATTTCTTACATTACTGCCAAGAATAAAGGCCCTCGGCTTTCCATTAGAATTTACTCTCTTCTCATTACAAGCCCTTCTTGAAATGGCTATAGCTTTGAAGGCAGACTAAATTTTCTCAGCTTCTTGCTGAGTATGGGCTAAACTGGAAGAGGGGATTTTTGAAAGGGGGTCTGGTAGACTCCGTCATGGCTTGGAGCTATAAGGCAATGCTGTGGCTACCTGTGAAGTTTTCTCAGAAGGATGCTCTGCTTTGCATGAAGTAGGCTGGCGAATGTGATGCCTTAGGCTCAGACAGCATAAGGCTTGACTTTCCCTAGCCCTGGGACTGAGAGTATTCAGAGTTTAGAATAAATCTATCTGACACCGTAAAACCCGAAATGCTATGAATATAGACGTGTGATTAGGCAAGATTTAAAGGGGAAAAAAAAGAGTCCTTCCTCACCAGATATAACTAGTTTTCTACTGCTAAATTAGGCAAAAATAAAAGCCCTGTACTTTCTTCCCAGATCCTGAACAGACGCTTTTAATATCCTTCCTTATTGCCGTTGTGAGGCCATTTGAGTTTGCCAGCTCCTTGGATTGCTGCTGGCCCAGTACATTTCAATCTCATCAGATCCAATGTTCCCCTTTTAATAGATATATCCCTTTTATTGTTCCAAAGTAAAATTCATTGGTAGTATACCCTATCTACCAACAAAAAAAGTTTAAATAAATAAATACCATGCCCCAAATGAAATACCAAAGAGAAACACAGGGCATGTCATTTGGAACAAATAAGTCCAGCTAGACTGAAAGACAACAAGACAATTACAGTCCTCAGACTCGACCTCTGTCCATAAACTCACTGTGAGGCTTGTTCATGCCTCAGATCCCTGAGCATTCAGAATCCATCTGAAATGGTGCATGTCTCTTCATCCCCATTCAAACAAAGCAAAGTGCAATAGTCATTGCTTACACAGGAATTGCATTCATGGAAAATTCAATGTACACTAAAACTATACAGAAACCATTTTGCCTTTTTCTGTAAAATAGAATAAGGTTTTAGACTCAGATCATTACACAGAGGTTTTTCACCAACGTGAAACTCTGCTAGGAAGTTCAAAATCGTTCAGGATGGAGGACAATTCTTTGTTTCAATTCTTTGAACCTGTACAAGAGCAGGACATGAGGCATCACTGTTCTCTGCCAATCATCATAACACCTCATCCCTTCCCTGACACAGACTAGTTCCAAAATGCCATAGAGTCAGTACTTCCACTTCCTGTTGAGGACACTATGCTGGTCTCAGCTTAGGTTTCCAACCAATTCATCTCCACTTAAGAGTAAATGGGTGGGGAGGGATAAATTGGGAGTTTGGGGTTTGCAAATACACACTACTGTATATAAAACAGACAAACAGCAAGGTCCTACTGTACAGCACAGGGAACTACAGTGAATACTTTGTAATGGCCTATAATGAAAAAGAATATGAAAAGGAATATATATATATATATATATATATAACTGAATCACTATGCTGTTCACCAGAAATTAATACAACACTGTAAATCGACTATACTTCAATTTAAAAAAAGAATAATGGAAGTCCTTATTTCTACAGTAGACAGAAACTTAAAATTCTGTTCTAATCCTTTCATTTAAAGTAAGAAAGTTGAATCGGGATTGTTAAATGGTGTCATACATGTACGCACTGGCACATCCACAGCCGGAACCTGGGTCTCCTAAATCTTCCCTGAGTCCTGTGATCACTCCTGAGTTTAGTGTAAAATCTGAGAATCGTAATTCCTTCAAAGAATCACATTAAACAATTCCATCTTATTTCACCAACTTTTCAGGGTGCATCGTGCTCTTTCTTCCAACATACGTCTGTCTACAGAATTGAATGCCCAATGACCACGCACAACACTGCAAGGGTGAAAAGCTAAGTGTGATGCCTGGCATGGAGGCACCTGACAACAGGCGCCGATTTTCTCTCAAAGCCCTCGGTTAGAGACACAGGCTGGTATTTGGAAATTTTTAGGAGTTGTTTGGGATCATTCCAAGACATCCTCCCCTGTGTGACCGTCCCACTAAGCTGGTATTATTATCTGCTTCACGAATAGGGAAAGGAGGCTCTGAGAGATGAGGGAGTTTGCCCCAGGCCACATAGATAGGAAGTCAAGGTCAGAATTTTAGTTCAAGTCCTTTTATTCCAAGACCAGAGATAGATGGATAGATGGGTAGACAGAGATAGAGATAGTTATCTTCCATGGCTCAATGCTTCTTACTCTCAAGAAATAGTTTCCTTTCCTTCATTTTCTTTTGAGTTGGTGTTCTGTTTGTTCTTTTGCATTTTTTGTTCAAACCAGCAGAAAAGGGAAAAAATCTTGGCACTTCTGCCTATCTGAGAGTTAAAAATACTTTTAATCAGTAAAAATGTCTCTCTTTTGAGGTTCTTTGTGTTATTAGTAATGTGGCTATTGTACTACTTAAGAAACCAACTCTAAAAACTTCAACAAACAACAACAGAGAAGGCATGGCAAACATATTGGGACGTTTCCTGGAAGTAAAGGAGGAGCAGGCAACCCAGTCCTCAGGGAAGGAATGAGCAAGGCCAGAGACCTCACCAGGCTGTGGTTGCTACTGGTATGACCCCACTGTCAGCCTCTCCTGCTTCTTAGGTCTCTTATTTCAAGTTTAGCTCCTGATAAGTATTAGCCTGAGTTCTCCAGGGTGGGCCCAATCATTTAGAGCCATAAGTAAAGTCACGTGAAAAATGACAGTAGCCAGGAATCCACCTCCAGGAGAAAACTGGACACTACTCAGAGGAAAGAGGCAGGTCAGCCAAACTAATGAGTGTCCATTATAAGAGGAAAAGGAAAGGTTACATTATTTTAACAAGGAAAAATCAGCAAGACTTGATGAAAGTCCAGATATAAGGCTACATCCACAAAGGTATAAAAATACCTAGATATCAATTAGATCAGATCAGGTATCAAAAGATAAAACAAAATCCCCATGTTCTTTAAATTTTCCTTTATTTAGAACACCTTTAAAAATTAGGGATTAAATTTAAGTGTGATGTGAAAAAAAAAATCCGTCTGACGTCCAAAATAACTCTGAGCTCTCAGCCAATCACCTAATATTCTTAAGTGCCTTGTATGCCTGGGTCCGAACTGGTTTTGTCACCTCCACCCCATCCCATACCCTCATGAAATTGAAGAAATACCAATTGACTGATTGACCAAGAGCTCAGAATTCACTTTGGTGGAAAAACAATATTCAGAGTTCTCTGTGGCCATTGGCTAGACTAGCCCACATGTTAATCAAGTGCATTTTTCGTGTATGATCTAATTGTTTCAGCATTGCCTAATTACAGCCAGAGACCATCTCAACCTTGAGAATGTGTTCATTAAATGTTCTTATTTCTAGGGGCAAAACGTGAATGTGCCTACAAAGCTCATGAATATTAATACATGGGGTCATACTTTTCCCCCTGAATCCTTCTTACCCTATAACTATCACTGAATGGCTAATGGGAACAGGTGCCAGTTTGTAATTACTTTTTGTTTTTAAGTGAAAGATGGCCATTTCAGGTGTCTATGCCAGAAGCGACAGTCTAATTCATACTTGGAGGTCTATGTCACATAGCACCACGGGTTCATGCAAAGAGCAGTTTAATACAAGGAGAAACTTATTAACACAATGGGTCGCCAGTAAGAAGATCTTGCTGATTATTTTCCCTGCCCCGTGCTCCACTTTTCCGCAGTCTCTCCCCTTCCAGCCCCTTTCCAGCAGGTCTTCAGCTGATCTTCTCCGAGTCAAATGTTTTTGCACCAAGCTGATGAGCATGCCCACTCTGGGTAGAGTAACTCCTCCCCAAGTCATCACCTCAGCTGTAATGTGTTGGGAGAGCTAACGAATTTGAGTGTAAAGAACAGCACACTCATTTCAGAAGTTTGTCACCTTGGAGTTCTCAGCCTTTTTCTTTTCACCATGACATGCTTGACAGACAACGTCCACACATCTGTCACTTCCTCATCAGTGACAGTTGCCTACCTCCCGCCACTTAATCAGTTAGGATTCCAGCCATGCGTTCTGTGCAATTATGTACCAGCTAGCTCGCCCAGCACCCCTTTCTTTCCCACTGGCTCAGGAGACGTGGTGGTGAGGACCACCGGCGGAACAGGGCAAACAAAAACAAACAGCGTTAAGGTGCAGTGAGCCAGAGTGAGTGAACATATATTCATTATAAACAATGGCAACTTTAAATAAATATTGGCAGTTATGGCTACATAAGAAGGGTCAGAACAGAAAGGGAAGGGGGAGTAAAGATACAGACACTCACTTAAGAAAACCTCAATGAGAAGGAAAACAAAAAAATTTTTATATGGTGTTAAAAAGTATTCCAACCCTTCTTCAAGACGCTAAGAAGATTTTCCTCAAGAAGGGACTGCTGCAGCAGGCTTTGCAGTAAGGGAGAGAGATCGGCTCAGCCTCAAATACAACAAGCAGAAGTGGGGATTTACAGCCAAGAAGCAGGGTGGGGAAGAGTGGCTGGAAAATTACTAAGAGGAAACATCGGAAGTGGGGAGGATTCAGGCTAAATCGGCTTGCCAAGATTCTTGCTGAAGGTGGGCCAAGGTGATCAGACATCACCTGGGCAATGGTGGAGGATGAGAAACTTGATCAGGCATCAAAGGTGATCAGATATCAAGGGTGGAGAGTCTGATGAAACCCACTTAGCAGGATTCTTGCTCTTTGAGGACAAGACCCAAGGGCGGGAGCCAGGATGAAGTTTGGTCAAGGAGAGAGTCTTTGTCAATACCACCACTTCCTACTCAGAGAGTCTTTCTGAAATTCTTCTCTGTTCAGAACTTGCAGGGGAGGTTATAGCTCAAGTGGTAGTGCGCATACACAAGGTCCTGGGTTCAATCCCCAGTACCTCCTCTAAAAATAAATAAATAAACCTAATTACAGCCCCCACCCCAAAAAAAATACAAGGCAAAAAAACTTGGAAAGCTCTGTTCTTTGTTTTATGATAAATCAGGAGTTATTGTTTTATTTTGAAATAAGAATAGGAACAAGTGAAAATGTTGGGCTGTGGCTCAGCGGTGCAGGGTAGTATTTTTATCACCAATGAATGCATTTTAGATAGACACCCACACACCCTTTTCCTGTTCAGGGAAAGCTGACAACAGGAAGTTAGCACTGGCAGCCGAGGGGTTAATGTTACCATTCTAGGGCTGCCTTCAAAACAGCACACTTAATCGGTCAACTATTTTTCCTGCTTCTACCACATGAACTGATGGTATTACACACATGTTTCAACTTACTCCAGGCTGTGCCAGCTCTTGCAAATGCATCACAATAAAGGGGTTTTGTCTGAAAATATTTGAAACCATTTAAAGTAACTGCAAACATATGCATACTTGTTTTGTTAACATTTTCTTCCATTGTTACCAAAGGCCACCGGTCTGCCTTTTCTTTCTCCATTGTTTTCCTCCTTCAGTTGAGCAGTAGAGATGAATTTTCATGGCCTTTCTACCTCTTCCTCACCTCAAAACAGACTTGCATTCAGCAGGGCACACAGGCCAGAGCAGTACTTCTCAAAATGCAATCTGTGGAATGGTCTTTGGTGAGCTTAACATTTTTGCAGGTAGAACACCATTTTAATGAATGCCTTCAAAAACTTGATTTAGAATAATGAGGCTATTTCCCTGGCCCCTATGTTAATACAGGCTAACATCGTTTTGCTCGTGTACATACTATAAATTATATTTTAGTGTTAAATAGATTCACTTACAGGGCATATCCATTCAGAGATTTATTTAACTACAACAAAAAGTCTCGGTACGTAATACGTATTTCAAATATGGTAAAGAGTTTGGAACTTTTTAAAAAAGTGTTTGGAATAGTATTTATCTACATGTTCTGTTGGTAGTAAAGTCTATTTTCCTTTTTAACTCTGTTGATTTCTTTATCACCAATATTTCTTCATATATCAGAAAATTAACTTCTTTTTTCTTTTTCCTTTATTTCACCCTACCTAACTCAGACTATTGGTTATCACTGTATTTTCACGTATTGAATTTTCCTACCTTTATCATCTCAGATCTGATCCCAAGTTTTCTTGTGTTTGTCTCGCAGGTCCTGGGAAATCGTGTGCCATTGGAGTCTCTGGGAGGCAGACCCTGAGGGGAAGTGCAGGGAACAAACAATTTGTTGGAGAGTAGCCTCCATGAAAGGAAAGAGAAAGAGGCAGGATTGGGCAGGAGAAGCTGTCAGACAGTGATGGAGACTTGATAAAGCATCTCTCTGTCCAACAGGGAGGAGAGACTGCCTACTAGAGGAGTCCTACCTGGGTGGAAATGGCTAAGGTCTTGGATCAATCACCCCCTTGCCCAGTCATTGGCTGCGGGCTTCTCTAAGAAGCTCAGGGCCCCCGGGGAAAAGCTGCAATGGGTGCCTAAGGAGCGATGGCTGGAGGTGTCCATCAACCACACTCCTCACAGCTGGACAATGACTCCTGGGTTGAAGGGATATCTGAGTGGTCCATTTCTGTGTCTGCTACAGATGGGATTCTCTCTTACTTTAAAGAAATGATCATACATAGTATTTTGAAAAGCAAAGGGAAATTTTAAGACAAATAGAGTTAAATGTTGCATCAGAATACATAAATGTATACACTGCACTGCCATTGTCCAGCTTTCTAACACCATACACAAACCCACACACACATATATCAGGCTTGTTACTCTAATCATAGCTGCTTCACGTAAACATTTAAAAATACACAGTGTGGGAAATCCAATGGACATGGCGTGGAGTGACCCAAAATGAGTGGAGAAAGAAAAATACAGTTCTTCATACAGGAATCAGTTTTATTTGCAAAGGAAGTTTTGATTTTAGGTAGATAGAAAGTATTAAAACGATGCATTGGAGGGAGGGCATAGTCAAGTGGTAGAGCACATGATTATTAGCATTCATGAGGTCCTGGGTTCAATCCCCAGAAAGCCCCTATAAAAGTAAATAAACCTAATTACCTCCTCCCCTCCAATTAAACAATTAAATAATACAATAAAATATTCAAAATTTTTTAAATTTTAAAATGACACATTGGTACTAGAAAGACATGCAAATGCCCATGCTTACTATTTTAAGATGCAGGAAGTTTGGGAAGTGGTGTTTTTGGGGTTCAGCTTATCTTGAATCGTTTTACAGAAATTGCATATTTATTTTTAAGGATCTACCTAATCAACAAAGTATTGGATATAGAAATCTTAAGAATGTTTTTGAAATTATTTGGAATTATTCAAAATTCTTTAATATGTGCACTGATATCTTATATTTATGTTTTCTTCTGAGTACTGTGGGGATTGGTGAGCATTAATTATCCACGGACACCAGCTATTGGAAAGCACTCATCATAGTTAATGGTTAACATCTGCATTAATACTACATGTACCTATTAATTAACCCTCTTTGTGTGGAATGTTTATGGTGCATGACATTTTCTAATATTTTCCTCGAGATAATACGAAAGTTAATGAGAACTGCACATGTGCATCAAGAAGAGAATGGAGCCTTTGTCCTAATCTTATTAAGTTTCTCCAGATGTGATAATATTGTCCTGTCTCCAAATGGCTTTTTTTTATTATCATTTTAAACTAATAAGATTTAAAATTAGAAACGAAGTAACACAAGCAAAGAACTTCCTGAACTTGCATTTATTTTTTATTTTCCTTAATAATCTTAAATTTCCTGTGGGTAAAAGAATGTGATTGCAGAGTCAATACACAGCTGATTATAGATGGAGGGGCATTTTTCTTGTACATAAACCTGAGTGATAAAGCTCAGAGAATTTTCAAGTCCAGAAGAGAACTAGATACAGATTCCACTGAGCATCATCTAATCTATTTTAAAACACCATCTGCTGAATGCCAACTATGTCCCTATAATATGCCAAGTGCTTTCACATACACTGTCCTTAATTTTTTATTTATTCAGCACATTCATTAAGCACCTTCTGTACTAAGCAACAGGAATACAACAGTGAGCAAAAACAGGCATATTTCTTTTCTGTGTGTATCTTTCAATATGGTGAGGGAGACTGATAGAATTCTATCAATCACCTATTGCAGCAGAACACCGAAGCATTTATTATCACCCTCAAAGGTGTGCAGGGCAACTGGGGCACCTCAGCTTCATAGATCTCTCATTCTTCTGGGACCAACAAATGCCCAAGCACATGTTCTTCTGAAAGTACCCCACAAGTACGCTTCAGATCTTGGCCCCTGCCATATCCACTAACATCCTGTTTGCCAAATCGAGTTACACGGCCAAGCCTAAAATCATGGGGGTGGGAAGTACACCCTGCCCACAGTGGGATGGCAAGGAGAATAAACATTTTCTGAACAATAATCCAGGTTATCCCAGTAATTAATCACAAATAACTGAATAATTTAAAAACTCTGGAGTACAAGGTAGCCAGGGAAAATCAATGCCTGGACATAGTGTAAGAGAGAGACAGATAGACAGACAGACAGCAGAATACCCCACTGGTTAACAGCAACCAGGAGTTAATATGGAATAACCAGGCAAGTGAAGGTTAAGAATTGGAAGAGTGAGAAGAGAAGAAGCTTGGAAGGGCTGAAACCTTCCTTCATAGCTAAGTCAAGGGCAGCTATTTAATCCGGAGCAAGAAAGATTAAAAAAAAAAATGAAAAGGAGTCTAAGAAGAAGAATGAGCAGGGACTTACTCAGAATGCTAGAATCCAGGTCCATGCAAAGTCTGTTTGGATACAAATAGTGGGGGAGGTGAATTTGGCTCTCATTGCACTGTATATACTCCATCTTCCAACCCCGGCTCCCTTCCCCGTCCCCTCTCCCACCACTTTCACTGCACCTCTGCCTACAAACATCACCTTCAGTCCTGGAACTAACCTCTCTTTTTTCTATTGTCTATCAAAACCCTCTCTCAGGAAAGCAGCTCTCAGTTATTTGCATACTAATGAGTTTATATGAACATGTCAATTTTTTCCAGAGAAATTAGATCTGAAGGTCATCTCATTATAGGGCAAAATGCTGTGTTAAAGGAATTTCCAGGAGCAGTGAGCATATGGGAGAAGCTCTTTCTGGAGGTAGAGAAGGCCATGTCCACACCTGCTTTGGCTTGGATATATTCACACCAATGTATTTAAGAATAAAACCTCAGTTAAAAAAGAAATCAGTAAAGGAGGGTGGTATGGCAGGCTGGTAGTTTGGTAGGATTGTCCTGACTGTATTCAGGTGAAGACAGGCTTGGAGGAAACCCACCTAGGCAAGAGAGCCAGAATAATGTTATGTGCTTGGTAGCAAATGAGACAGATGGAACAGACTGGGAGATACTGAGATAAGGAGTACCAGCTCTACAGATAGAGACATAAACTGGGCACGGAGGAAAAGATATGGGGTTAAAAATGACGTGAGAAATAACAGATGGAAGGACAAGCGTGAAGGGCAGACACCATGATTCAAAGAGCAACTGAGTTACACCCGTCAGAGTGGCTGAAAGTGAAAGACTAACTCCATCAAATGTTGGCAATGATAGGGAACAAATGTAATTCTCAGACGTTGCTGATGGAGGTGGCAGATGGCACAACCGATCTGAAGAGCTATTTGGCAGTTTCTTTAAGGTTAAACACTCATCTACCCTATGACTCAGCAATTCCCCTCCTAGGTATTTACCCAAGACAAATGAAAACATATGTTCTCCAAGAGACGTGTATAAGAATGTTTATAGCAGCCTTATTCATAATAGCCCCAAACTGGAAACAACCCAAATGTCCATTAACAGGAGAATAGATAAATAAATTGTGGTATATTCATAAGATAAACATAATCCTCAGTAATAAAAAGAATGAGCTACTAATGCATGCAACAACACTGATAAATATCAAAAATATTATGTTAAGCCAAGGGTTGGCAAACTACGGTCCCCAGGCCAAATCTAGTCCACCATCTGTTTTTGTAACTAAGTGTTATTGGAACACAGCTGCGCCCATTCATTTCTGGACTGTCTATGACCGCTTTGGTGCTATAACAGCAGAGCTGAGTAGTTGAGACAGAAGCCAAGTGGAATGCAAAGCCAAGAGTATCTACTGTATGGTCCTTCATTTTAAAAAAGTCTGTCAATCCCTGTATTAAGTGGAAGAAGCCCAAGCACAAAGGAGCACATATTATAAGTGATTCCATTTATATGAAATACAAGGACAGAAAAAACCAATCTATGATGACTGGGGGCAGGGAAGCATTGTCTGGAAAGGGGCACAGGGATCTTTTTGAAATGATGAAAATGTCCTACTTCATTTTGAGAGTGGTGGTTACGCATCTCTGTGCAATTATCAAAGTCCATCAAACTAAACACCTAAGATACTGGAATTCCATAAATAAAGAGTTATTTCTTTGAAAAAAGTTAGAAATACACCACTAAGTCAGCCTTATCTTAGGGAAAAGTAATTATATGTACCCCTATACATCCCTAAGATGTATCTCTTAGGGGAAGAAAGTCACATATATAATTAACATTATATAATATTAGACAAATTATCATATAGAAAATTAATTTGGAGAGACAGTGGGGGGGGGGAGGATTCACTTATAAAAATAATTCCCCTCCAAAAAACTAAGACAGGGAGAAGAGCACCTGAGAGGAAATCAGAGGGCCCAAGAGTTCTGGTTTCCAAAATCAAAGCTTCCACTAACTTGATGCATGATTCAGTGGTTTGCGGAAATGGCATCAAAAAGACAATGTTCGTCTTTATCATCAGTTTCAGTTGGTCAAATCTTAAGACAAATGCTGTCTTTTTGACAGCATTACCACAAACCATTTCAGAGAACATACTATTTCTACGCTCTTTCCTTGACACAAAACCATGGAAAGGAGATACATTCTCTGATGTGTGATATGGACCCCTCTGAAAGCCTCCCTCCGCAAAATACCATGTGGCCACACCTGGGGGAGTTGGCACCAATGTATAAACTATAAAACCTTGCCTGGTTTATTGATTAGATATGTCAATTTAAATCAGGCTGAATCATTTTTTCCAGGTATAGGCTGTAATACAAATCACTGAGATCTGTCTCATGGAATTTAGAATCTATTCGGCATAACTGGTCCCATTTGTACTTCAGTAGATAGGTCATTTTCAACAACATTCAGAGTCAAGAAGCCCACACCGTATGTAATAGCCCACACCAGGTAGTGGCAAAAAGCTCCCACCATTTACCCTCTCCATTCACCCAACCCGAAAAACATGCTAACAGTGTGTCAATCATCCCTGCTGTCAGGGAAGTCACATCCAAGTGAGATGACTCATTGATAACTTCATGCAGCCTGGTGCTCCACGAGAAAGTAAAATATCCTGTACTTTGTTTTTGCTGCTAGACATTTCACTAAAAGCAATCCAGCTTCCCTCTCCCCCTGCCCTGTTCCTTACCAGGCTACTAGCCAGGTCATTGTTTCCAAGTTCTAAGCTCTCTGCTTACCCTACAGAGAAGATAGAGGGATCTGGGGGGAGGGGGTCAGTGGGGGTTCTGTATTTCTGAACTTTAAGAAAAATACAAGTTATCAGGTATCTGGGAAGCCTAGACCAGGGTTTACAGACTCTCAGATATATAAAGGCCAGAAAGAGCATGTAAATATGTAAAGTGAACCTGGTGTAAGATGACAAATAACAGCTGACCTTGGCCCCAGTGATGAGGATACAATACAGAGAGGTGAGGAGTGCAGAGACTGAGAAAGCAATTGTCAGCCATCACTCACTGCAAGTTGGATTTTATGGAGTGGGGATGGGGGGGATAAAGAGTCCATCTTTTCAAACCTAATGAATTTTCAATAAAACCTGGACATAACCAAATAAAATTCTCATTTGTAAATGATAGTAATTAATTCAGACTTTCAACCCTGTGTAGGATGTTACTGTGCACATCAAGGAAAGACAACAACCAGAGGCCATGAGGCCAAACATGGTCTACAGGATTCATCTTCCACCCCTGGTCTAGGTGCATTGAGGGGACGAAGTGCCCATCCAAGAGAAGGAGGGTGGAGATGGGAGTGGCCAAATGCCCTGAGCCTGCTCGGGACCCCTGAGACAGAGGAGACTGGAAGGATGTAATTTAGTGAATTAATGAGACCAGAGCCCAAGGGCCATGCACCTGCAGTGCTGGGCTTTTGGATGGGAACAGGTGTATCAGTGACTGAAAAAGCAGCACCAGGTGATTCATCTCAAAAGGGTCCCAGGACGCTTTGGCTTCTGTGGCTGAGCCCGGCATGGAAGGAATGGAGTTGTTGGCAGAGCCACCCCTGAAGAATGACCAAGGTCATTCCATCTTCCAGGACCATATAATCCCCAAGTTTCTCACAGAATCTAGGAACCACCCAAAATAACAATTACTGATCTCTCACAAAGCTCCCAGGGGTACAGACCCAAGCTAGTTTAAATTTGATATAGAAAACTCAAGAAATCAGCATCTTGTGTACCTAAGTCACCATTAAACAGTTCATATAGTTATACATAAACAATTGGTTTGAATAAAATCAGTTAAAAAATGATCACTTTTGCCTGGATGGATCAAAGAAGACTTCTTATTTCAGTGTGGATCTCAAACTCCTCCTCTGAGGTGCTCCAAATAAGAGACCCTCAGAGGACGAAAAGAAAGTAGGACAGAGCTGCAAAGCTGTGGATAGAGCTGTAGCGCTTGTTCCTGAGGCTTTTCACTTGTCAGTGTCATTGGATGTTGTGTGGGTCTTCTACTGATGCTGTAATAAATGACCACAAATTTAGTGCTTTAAAACGGCACAAATTTATCATTTTAGAGTTCTGAAGGTCGAAGTCTGAAATGGGTCTCATGGGGCTAAAAACAAGGTATTGGCAGGGGTGGTTTTTTTTTTTTTTTCCTGGAGGTTTCAAGGGAGAATCCATCATTTTCTTACCTTTCTAGAGGCTGCCCATATTCCTTGGCTCACAGTCTCCTTCCAAATTCTAAACCAGCAAGTGCACCTCTCTGACCTCTTCTCCCAGTGCCATTTCTCCTTTTTCTCCAACTCCTCCCTTGAACTTTTAAGAACCCTTGTGATTACATTGCTCCTCCAGAAAATGCAAGTTAATCTCCCCATTTTAAGGTCAGCTAATTAGCAACCTCAATCCCATCTGCAACCTTAATTTCCCCTTGCCGTGTAATAAAACATACTCCAAGTTCAGGGAATTAGAACGTGGACATTTTGGGGGGTTCCATTACTCTGCCTACCACAGATACCCTGTCTGCAAAGTTAATATGCCTCTTTTAACTACTGCCCTGATTGAAAATCTAATTATCCTCTGATGCATATGCTCAGCCTACTGAACTCCCATCTAGTGTATCATATAACAGAGAGGAAACAAAAAGAAGGTGCTTCCTTGAAGCAGAAGAGGCAGAGAGCTAATGTTTTCCGAGACACTGAAAGGAAATCTCTCTTTAAAATTCATGCCAGAGTTGGCAATCAAGGTAGACAAAGAGACTCTGAGTGACTCTCTGATGACAAGTAGCAGTCATTGGTCAGACAGATGGCAGAGATGAGCAGGGAAACCTATGGTAGTAAACAGAATAAAACTTCTGAGATAACTTGCACTCTACTCCAATCAACCATTTAACCACAACACAACAGGTTGAATGAGAAGGCAGTACAATCACTGTTGCACAAGAATTCTAGAATTATGAAATTTTTCTGTATACTTAGTTTTTATAATATTTCCATCCAAAACTGATGACCTAAGGAAGCATGCAAATACTTCTGTTAAAGCCACACATATATATGTCTTTGCTTTGAACTAGAAATAGATCAACTTAATATGATAATACTGGCCATCTTCTACCGATCAGTTCTCACTGGTTTCTATGTCCTCAGAGGAAGGCTAGGTCTATGAGGGGCTGTTACTAAATCCATCTGTAATATAGTCACAGAAAAGAAAGAGTCCAGAGTCATGACCTTGCACATATAACCTTGGACTTTGAATCTGACATCCCTCTTTTGGATCCGACTCACCCAGTCAGTGTTCTTTCCTCCTTACTTTTCACTTACCTCCGTGCCAAGGCTCTGTACAGAAGACGAAAGTGACACTTTATTTAGCACATGAAATAAAGGCACACAGTGACACTTAGTACACAGAATAGAGCAAAGAGAATCAGTAGACAGTACTGCGAGATGTTTATTAGAATCTCAGCCATGGCTTTAATTATATGATTTCCTAACGTTTTTATAAACCAGTGCATAAATACATCATTGCTTAGAATATAGATAACTTTGAAATGGAAATACAATAAAAAGTGGAACAAATTAATTACTACAATATAAATGTCATCGTCTAGATAAAAATCTCTCAAAACACGAGGTCGATAGAGGAAAAATAATAAAATGGGTTTACAGTGATGGAAAAGGCAGGAACCATTGTTCTAACTCAATTGCCTCATTTTATAGACGCAGACTCCGAGGTTCCATGAGATAAAACGCCAGTTAGCTGGATGGGGAAGCCAGGAGGTGAGTCCAAGTAATGACACCAGCTGTATCTCTTTATTTCCTCCAATCATTTTTGGGGGTTTTTTTCCCCATTTTTGCCTAAAAAGAATGTGAACGTCTGAGTAGATGCTTCCTCGTGCTCTGAGACGTGCTAAGGTAACGATCCATTAGAAGTGTCCCAGAACTCAGCATGACCGGACTTTAGCTCCTAAAGTGATGAACTGTAAGCAAGAGTGGTCAAGATTAATAGCCAATTCACACAAAAACTGGTCCTGCCAGATTTTCTGGGTCCAATACACCTAGCAGATGCACTCCCAGTGTGAAAGATTAGAGCCTGGAACTAGCTGGCCTGGATTCCCCGCAGCATCCAGTGTCACTGGTGAGAGGAGAGCTGCAGATTTATTGCTGGACTACAGTGAAATGAAATCATTCTTCGGCCATCATTTCAAACCAACATACAGTCTGACTATTTTTCTTTCCCTCATAAAAGTCCCTTGACACATCTTCCTTCGTCAAGCAACCATTATCTACCCTATAAAAAATGAGATCAAATAATAAATTTTTATGCAGTAAAGGTAGTCTCTCTAACTATTCACCATTTAATGATAACATTTGCTTTTTAATTCTTTTCAGTTGGAAAAATGCCTTTATTTGTAAATAGCTGCTTAGCAACATTCTTTGTAAATGCTCATATCTTATTTGGAACACCTATCACTTGGTTCTGGAAATCCTTAAATTCCTTGGGGCTTATGCAGTATTCTCAAAACAGGGACAAAAGCAGGCGAAAATATGTGAGAAAGTTGAATCATTCTGATTTTCTAACCAGAAAAGGAATTTAATAAATATGAAAAGCTGCCTTCCTTTTGGATGAAACTAATGTGATGCTGAGGGAAAAAATATAAAATTAAGATCTAGGGAGATAAAGAATAGTTTATCCAACTATAGCAGAGCCCACATCTAGAGCAGATGAAGTCAAGAGTGGGAGATGAGGACTACATAAGAAGATCTGTAACTGGAGAGTTTTATCATCTGTTTATCACTGGGAATCCCTGGTGCCTTGGCGCCAAACACAGCCCTAACTTTTTACAGATGGTGGGAGAGAATTCTAATTCTTGGGAGCCCCATCTCTTCACTCAGAAACCTCAGGGTAAGTGTGTGTCTGTATGGAAAAGGAAATACAGAACCCCAGACAGGTTGTGGTAATCTAGACCTGCCCACAACACAAGGTAGGAGGAGAGCATGTAGGTACAAGGACTTCTCTTGGAGTTGGCAGACTGAGGCCAAAATGGAAAGCACTGACTTCCCTCTTTTGGATCCTCCCCACCCAGTACCATTTCCCCCTTCTTATTTATCTATATGCCAAGCTCTGTGTAGAAGGTGAAGGTGTCTCTCTGGATGCAAGACTTACCATACGGTAGAGGACCAACACTCCCTTGTTGAAATTCATTGACATGGTCTGTGAACATTAATTACACGGCAGTTCTCACTCTGCAGTACCCAGTTCTGGGGAAGAAAAAGATACTCAGGAACAAAATACCATATGAAAATAGGAGATTCTATCAAAGTAAGGCAGAATAAGTATGGCAGCCAGCCTCCAAGGTGGCTCCCTGTGATTCCTATCTCCTTGTGTGGTCTCCTTGTGTCACATCCTTGTGTGGTCTCTTTGCCCGTCGTACCAAGTTGGTCTGTGTGACCAGTGGAGTACAGCAGAAGTGATGGTATGTCCCTTCCAAGATTAGCTTCTAAATGACATTGCAGCTTCCATCTTGGTTGCCTCTCATTCTCTGTCTCCCTTGGAACAATTGCTCTGAGAGAAGCCAGCTTCCATTTCTTGAGCATATTAAGGAAACTCTTTGAAGAAGCCATACGGCAAGGAACCGAGACTTTCAGCCAATAGCTGTGTGAGTGAACTCAGACAATAGCTGTGAGTGAACCTTCTTGAAAATGCATCCTCCAGCACCAGTCAAGGCTTCACATCATCCAACCCAGATTGCTAGCCAGAACCACCCAGCTAAACCATTCCTGGATTCCTGACCTTCAGAGCTTGTGAGATAATAAATGCTTGTTTTAAGCCACTAAATTTTGGGGGTTATTTGTTATGTAGCAATACGTAACTAATACAATAAATTAGAATACCACATTTGAGACATTTAGACCATAAACTCCCTGATGATAATGTTATACTTACTCTTTTAGAAAAAGAAACATCTGGAAGAGAAACTGTTTCATCTCATTGGGAGAATTTAAAATGCATTTTGTAGCAATATGAAGTTAGGTTTTCAAATTACTTGGTAACTACCAAGCATCTCGTATACACACACTACTAGGGTAAAATAATAGAAACAGAAAGACATACTGATGTCTTTTAAGTGCTTAAACCAAAAGTCCCTCACTGACACCTTGCAGCATGTTTTGTTTTCCCCCATAGTATTTATTTGCCTTTTATTTAATCTGAATTGCTAGCTATCTATGTTGGATGTTTTTCATTTGATCTTCGATATCCGCTCTCCGTTCCACCCTGCTTTATACCCCAGAGGGCTGGCTTTTGAGGACTGAATCAATGGTCCCTCTGGTTTTCTCTTGGTTTCAGCCAATGGAGGAATATGCAGAAGGTCGGACACGAGAGAAGAAGATGGAGGTATTTATGTATTTGGCTCCTTCCCTACCATGGATTGGCTACTCCTCTCCATCCAAGACCATGCTCCTGTCAGACAGCCCTCTCCGCCCTTTCCTACAGCCACAGTTGAGCCCTTTTGATCAAGAAGCAAAAAAAAACTTAAAAAGAAAGTAAACAATGCCAACACTAAAGCAGCAGCAGCAGCAGCAATGCTCCCTGCTGTTGCCAGCCCCAAGGTGCCTCACCATTCCTTGATGGGTCAGGGAAACCCTGTTCACATCCTTTAACCAATTCCTTTATTTGTCACTTACCTAATTTGAATGTGCCAAGTATTCTCTTGCCAGGACTGAACAATACATTCACCGTTTAAAAATGAGAGATTTCCCATAGAGGTCAGGATTTCCACATCCATCTTAAAAACCAGAGGATCTGGCAATCCTGGGTCCATTTTCTCAGGCAGCTGCTGCTGCACCCCTTTGAGCTCTCATGGTACCCACCAGCCCCCCCCCCCCCCAACTGCCTGTTATGTGATCCACTGGCCAACTTCCAACTGTTTATGTGATCTGCTTGTCCCTTCATCCTCATTTGAGTTTGTGAACTCGGGCTAAGTCTGTGGCAGGAAAGAGACAGTCTCAAACACAAATCACTGTTATATAGAGTGGTGTGTTGATGCCAAAAAGCGATTAAGACAACAAAGACAGTGGCAATTAAGTATGGATGGAATTTTCATTTCTTTCTATGTGAAATTTCATGAGGAAACTGGACCCTGATGTCTCACTTTGAAGAAAAACAGCACACTTGAAACATGGAGTATGAACTAACTAGGCAGCCTGGTTATTATTTATGCCATTGCTTGCCTGGAAAAATTAATTCTGGGATCCAAAAAGATGACTTAACAATAACACTTTTGTGTTATTAACCCTTATTTGTGTTGTTAATAACCCTTATAAGTAACTCTAAGTATCAAATGAATTACCTTTTAAAGAAGGTATATGCATATAGAAAAAGCCTAGGATTAGTGACCTTGATCTAAAATATGTTAATGGAAAAACACTAAGACTTGGCAGGGGAAAATGATGTTCATTATCACCAGCATTATTTAACATCATTATAGATGAACTAACCAGGGCAATTAGACAATAAAAATAAATGAGATATAAGTATTAGAAAGGAAGAGTCAAAATTATTATTTATAAATGATGTGAGTTTACTGACTTAAAAAAATTAATTGAGATAAGAACTACTGGAAACAATAATACAGTAAGTAAGTTAGTGAGTTACAAAAGTTATTTACAAAGTTATTTTTTAAACTGAAATTTTCTATGTATCCATTCATTCAGAAAATATTTAACAAGCACCTTTTATTTGCCATGCAATCTTCTAGGCATTGGAGATGTTGAAGTAAACAAACCAGATTGAATATTCTTGTCCTCAGGGAGCTTATATTCTAGTGAAGGAAGACAGACACTATACAATGTTGATGGAAAAATTAATCAATAGTCAACCTGAAAAAAAAAATAGTCAATCTGAGAAAGAAATGGGAAATTTTTTTCAAGTCAACCTGAGGATTATAGTCTTCCAGAGAGCTCTGAGGACTGTTCCAAAGAGGTGATGGGGAGGCTGGAAGACTCATGATTTTGGTTAAGGGGTATGTACAATCAAGCACACATCTTGGTAGCAGGTCACTGCTATTTGAGAGGAATAGACATCTCAAATGGTTTTAGTGCTTTTCTAAACACGAGAACATGCCAGAAACTGGGTTCATAAAATTTTCTCCTGAAAATATCAAACTATTGGGCCAGTTCTGCTCATTTTCCCACAGCACAAAAAGTCTCATCCTGATACTCACCCTTTGTGACCGCAGTGGCTAATAACTTGATTCTTATAGAACAGGATGGTGGACAACATTGTTTTACAATCCCTTTCAGCTTTAATTTTGACCAACCTTTGGGAGGAGGCATTTTGTGACCAATTTGTATTCCAATGCCAGTAATGCTCATTTCCAGGTCGGGGAAAGCTTTCACTGATAGGGCACTCAGTGTACTATTACTGTGCTAGGTCCTGTTTACAGTAGCCAAAAGCCACTGGATCACCTGTCTTATTAGTCCGTCATGGTCCAGGAAATGGTTCTCTCTTGTTGCTTCTTCCCATATCTGGAGTTACACTATTACACTCATTGATCTTACAGAATGAAATATTTGGTCAATCATTTCAAGTCACCTAGTCATCACTATTTTTATCAGGGTCTCAGTTGCACATTTGGTAATGCAAGAAACAATAATCTTGAAAAACAGGCAGAATACAAGTAAGTTACAGTAACATTAATAAGGTCATAAGTAAATATTTAAGCTAAGAACTTTCATTAGGCATGGCTCAATATCTCTCCAGGTTGGCTGACACCATCTGTTTTGCACCAATCACTACCTTTAAGGGAAGTGATACATTGGCATTGTACATAAAGTTCACTAAAGACGTCTACACATACACGGTGAGTGGTGGGTCATTGTGACCTCTTACAGATTAAGAAAGAAATGTTATCTTCTAAGGAGTTGCATGGCTGGCACCAGAAGAAGAAAGATGCATCTTTAAGGTTGAGCAGGTATTTCTGCCCTTGGGCAGGTCTGGTTAATGCACAATGCAGGAGCACAGTGCACACTAGAGGGGAGGGAGAAGGCCAAGTGGGCAGAGAAAAAATTTTGTTTACATTTTTTCTTTTCTTAAACTATGAATTTTATTTCATCAATAAGTAAAATGTGTGGTATGTTAAATGGTACTTAGTGTTAAGGATAAAAATAAAGCAAGGAGAGAGGGTCCATGGTATATGAAGGAATGCAATTTTATATAAAGTGGCCAGGGAAAGTCTCATTGAAAAGATGGTAATACATAAAGAGCTCAAGGGAGTGATGGAGCCAACTACGGATATATCTGGTGGACGTGGGTACTAAGCAGAAGGACAGCAAGTACAAGTCTTGAGATAGGATCCAATTACACAGTACCATGGAAGGAAAATTCCATTCATGATAAGCAAGCAAAAAGAGAAAACACTGAAGAACAAATACTAAAAGAGGTATGTAAGATCTAAATGAAGAAAACATTGATACCATAGTAAGAAATAAAAGAAGAACTAAGCAAATGAACAGTGTATTCATCAGGGTTCCACAAAGGAAGCAGAGTCATTATGAGCACCATGAAATAAGGAATTGATTACAGAATTAGACCTTACTCTATTGCAGAAGGAGTTGGGGAAGTAAAGGTCCAAAAGGAGAAGCCTTAAGATCAGAGAAAAGTTACCAGTTCTCCTAAGCACTGGCCCAGGTGGAAAAGTCAGAGCTTTCAGGGGTATCAAGAAGCAAGGCACATGCAGCTGCCAAAAGTGATATGCAAAGGGAGACGAGCATATTAACCCGGGAGGACTACTACTTCTACAGAAGTGTCATCTCCGTGAGCTCACAGCCAAGTATCAGTTCATGGGACTGGTTTGCTCTTAGTCAGTAGGGCCAGAGATAGCCACATGGGGTGGGAAAGAGTAAGAATCCACTGGACCCATGTGTCCCTCTGCATCTGCCTCCCATCACCTCTGTCTACTCTGTCCATTATTTTAAAGATAATGGCTGCAGTATTGCATCTACCTTGCAAATCTCACACAAATGACTCTTCTGGTGAAAACCTGAAACTACACAGGGAAGAAGATTCTGGAAAACAAAACCAAGTTGATGTGTAAAACTTCTACAGAAAGACTCTTGAATAAAAAGACTCCTTTACTCGACCTCCATATAACAAAACCATCAGATTAACCAATATCCTCTTCTCTCATTGTAAGGTGGACTTGGCACATAACACAGGGCATGCTAGCAGGTTGCTCTCTGTTTCTTCAGCTCCCAACAATTGTGGTGCATGTTTCCCAAAGGCTCTTAGCTTTGTTCACAAACATGTTTATGCCAGTTGCTCTTGTTATAAGCATGTAATAAAATAAAACATTCAGTAAAACCAAAGAAAAACCCAAAAGACCCCTGCTGTAAAGATGTCAGTTTCACCTAAACTAATTTATAAATTCAAGACCAACAAGATTTTATGGGAGCAAGACAGTCAAATGCATTAATAAAATTCATCTGTAAAGATAAAAATGTGAGAATAGCCAGGAAAATTCCCCAAAGAGGAAGCATCTGCTGCACAAGATATTAAAACATATAATAAAGCTATAATAATTAAAACTCTTTGGTACAGGAGAAATACTGGAGCATAGGAAGAAAAGAATTGAGAAACAGACCTAAATATATACAGGAATTTAATAAAAGTGGCATTTCAATTTAGTAAGGAAAAGAGGATTTTTTTTTTATGATGTTGAAACAGGTTTGAGGAAGGCCTCCCAGGCCTGGATGGAAAACCCAAAAGCCATAAAGAAAAGAGTGATATTCCTGGGCCTATGTCCAGAGGAAACTCAAATTCAAAAAGATACATGCACCCCAGTGTTCATAGCAGCACTATTTACAATAGCCAAAGACATGGAAGCAACCTAATGTCCATTGACAGATGACTGGTTAAAGAAGTTGTGATATATATACACTATATGTGTATACACACACACACACACACACACACACACACACAATAGAATACAACTCAGCCATAAAAAAAGAATAAAATAATGCTATTTGCAGCAACATGGATGGACCTGGAGATTGTCATACTAAGTGAAGTAAGCCAAAAAGAGAAAGAAAAATACCATATGGTATCACTCATATGTGAGATCTAAAAAAAACAAACAAAAAAAAGGAACTTATTTACAAAACAAAGATAAACTCACAGACACAAAAACAAAACTGTGGTTACCAGGGAGAAAAACGGGTGGGGAGTGATAATTTGGGAGTTTGGGAATTTGCAGATATGAACTATTGTATATAAAATAGGTAAATATCAAGGTCCCACTGTACAGTGCAGGGAACTATCCAATACCTTGTAATGACCTATAGTGAAAAAGAAAATGCAAAGAATTTTATATATTTATAAATGAGTCACTATGTACACCAGAAATTAACACAACATTGTAAACCAATTATACTTCAATAAAATTTTTTTAAAAAAGAAAAAATTGATTAAAATGACTACATTAAAATTTAAAGGTTTTTAATAGAAAAAAATACATAATAAACAAAGTTGAAAGACCAACAACAAATATTAGAAAGCATATGTACACCACATTTGAAGCAGAAAGGCTAGTTTCTTTTTTTTTAATAGAAAACTCCCCTAAGGTCTTTTTTAAAATTTTATATACAGTTTTAAAGGTTACTTTCCATATACAGTTATTACAAAATATTGGCTATGTTCCTCATATACAAAACATCCTTGAGCCTATCTTACACTGAATAAAAGGTTAATTTCTTTTTTTAAAAGGACTCATAGCAGAAAAAAAAACTTAAAAAGGAAAAGACCAGCAATGCAATAGAAAAATAGAGATATGAAAAGTTTACCAAAAATATAAATATAGTCCATAAACTATTTGAAAAGATGTTTAGATATTCAACATCATTAATAACTAAAGAAATGTATGTCAGAACAATAGTGAAGTGTTACTTTGTCCCAGTCCAACGAGCAAAAATTAGAAAGCTCAATACTACCCAGTGTTGTCAAGGGTAAGGAAGAGGCATCTCATACTCCCAATCTCTCAACTCATTTGACCCCTCACAATAATGGCTTTCCTGGGCTGGTTTCTCTGCCTTTCACATTTTCACTCCAAGCATGGATTAGGTTCCTTCCCTTTCTAATCCAAAGAGGACCTGAGACCAGAATGTTGTTCTCATAAATAAAACTTTATGAGTGACTGAGGAATAATAGAAGTAGAGATTGAAGGGTGACTTTTGCTGCTACAGAAAGTGATCCCATACAACTTGACCCTACTCCTCAGTTTCCTGTCTTAGTCTCGATTGTCTTCCACAAGACAAGGACAGCTTTCCCCTTACAAGCCAGAATCGCTAGGTATCTCCCAGTCTTAGCCCCATAAAAGCTTTAGCCTCAACCACAGGTAGAGATCCTCACCTACCCCTACACTCATTTCATGTCCCAGGATGACTGGCAGGGGAATGGTGTACTTCCTTCAGCAGACAAAAATCACAATAGTGAATGGTATGGTTCTCTAAGCCAGTTGGATAGCATCATGTGAGAGTTACTAACAGTCCATCTAATCCATATGTAGGGAAAAAAAGTTTTTTAACTCCTTTAAGCACATAGATGTCCATCTCAAAATACATCCAGTTCATACTACTGCACTGAACACTTAATATCTCCAATTGCAGCATTTGCAGTCAGATCCATAGAGACTTCAAATCTTTTTTTTTTTTAAGAACTCAAGTTTAAGTATCTGCCTTACACTCATTCTGATGATAAACCCAAATCAAAGTTGCTCCAAGTGTGAACTAGTAACCCCATTACCATCAGCAGCCAAAACTGGAGGACTCTCCGAAGGGTAGTTATCTTCATAAAAGATAATTTAAAGTCTTATCTGCATCAAACACTCAGCTTCATGCACATTCAAATTTCTATACTTCAAAAAATTTTATTACTTCTATATTTAGAACAAATTCGTGAATGTCCTTTAAAATAACTCTTTGGTCAGGTTCAGAGGACAAAGCACATCTCCAAGAGTATAATCATTTTGAAAAATTAAGTGTCCTCTACTAAGATCAATCTTAGACAAACTTGGGACACGATTAAGGTTTATCTTGGCATGCTTGCTTCCCCTTTGGGTCTCTCTCTTCTAGCACTGAACCATTCTTCCAGGAGCATGTCTTCTTTCTGGTTCTTAACTACCCAGAGCTTTCCCTATTGTGCTATCACTAGGTTTCCTCTACTTGCTAGCTGTGATTTAAATCAGAAAATTTTAAATGGCAGTAAAATTCTCCAAAGGCATCTCTCTTGTGGCACAGGGATTATCAGACACTGTGTAGTAGGAGAGGCATTTGTGATGCTTCAGATCCCACCACTTAATCTATTTGTAAACTCCCTCCTTCCCCTCACCTTCCATTTGCTTCTTTTTTGCTACAGATAGAAAAGAAATCACTCTGATTTTATTAAGAATTCAAGAGCAAAGAGAAAAAAATCAGAGAACTCAACTTTTTTTTTTTAATGCACTCAAGTTGCAACCACACAATCAGGACAGCTGTAGAGAAAAATCTCACCACATGGAAATTAAGACCCATCCCACATTTATCAGGCCCACAGCTGGCAATTAGAAAACTTAAAGTGAGCTTTGTGACACATTTTTATAAATTTCCACAAATAAACTGTTTCAGCTCAACCACACAAACCTTTTTTTTTTCTCTCCTTTTTTTCCCATATGAGTTTTCCTATCTCCATATGTTTTCAAAATAAAGAACTCTTCTTCGGCAGTTAACAGATACACCATGCTGAGATCTGCAGATGGAATACAATCTGTTTGGCTTAACTGAAGGCTGAATCTTGTTCATAAGATTTCAGAAACTGCTTTATTTACTTTCATAAACACCATCCCTTGCCCACAATTCAAAGAAAAATACACACACAGTGGTCTTTCTGTAGAGATTTTTCTTTAATGATCTAGAAGAGAAATTTCATGCGGAGGTATAAAAGAGGGAAATATTTGGCAAAAGTTTGAAAGCATCTGATAATGGCTTCAAAGATTCCAAAGATTAGATTAGGAAGTTGGCGGAATGTTTGAAGAATAAAGCAGTGCATTAATTAAGGAAATTTCATTTGATTTAGGACAGACTTCTCCATTAAATATGCCGACACAGCTGCAGTTCCAAAGTAGCTGTGCTATGAAGTGGAATTTTTTGTCTACTTCATAATATCTTTGAATATATTTTGCCTCTTTAATGAATCTAATGATCCCTGCTTCTTGGTATTTCCCAAGTAATCTCCTTCCCTTGAGTAATTTGCTTCTAACCAATGCACTCTCTTTTGCTGGCTTGGATGAAGCAACTGCCATGTCACAGGGAGCAGAGTCTTCTTGCCCACATTGCAAGGGATCGAGGGTGGCCGCTGGCCAACAGCCTTATGGGAACTGAGGAACTGAAGTCCAACAGTCCCGGAGAATGGAATCTTGCCCACGACTATATAAGTAAACTTGGAAGTAGAACCTTCAGGTGAGACTTTGGCACTGGGAAGCCCTTTGATTACATCCCTATGAAAGATCATGAAGCAAAGAACCTAGCTAAGCTATGCCCAAATGCCTGACCTAAATTGTGAGGTAATAATGTATTGTTGTTGTATGCTACTAAGTGTTGGAGTAATTTGTTATGCAGCAATAGATAACTAATCCAAGTTCCTACTTCCCATTTTGAAAATGTCTGTAATACCCACAATTTTCTATAGACATGTTACTGTATACTTGTGAAATAACTTACCAAAGTTCTCCCTAACACAATATTTTTACATTTTTGTTTTAGCTGTGATAAGATCAAGTAGAATTAATAATAACCAGAAGAATCCAGCCAAGTTGTAAGTGCAAGGGAAAAGTTCTTGAAGAATATTAAAAGTGCTACTCCAGTGAACACACAAATGATAAGAAAGTGAAATAGCCTTATTGCTGACATGGAAAAAGTTTAAGTGGTCTAGATAGAAGATAAAACCAGACACAACATTCCTTTAAGTCAAAGCCTAACCCAGAGGAAAGTCCTGTTTCAATTCTATGAAGACTGGGAGAGGTGAGGAAGTTTTGGAAGTTTGACATTAGCAGTGATAGATTCATGAGGTTTAAGGAAAGAAGCCATCTCTGTAACACAAAAGTACAAGGTGAAACAGCAAGTGCTGATGTAGGAGCTACAGCAAGTGCTGATGTAGGAGCTGCAGCAAGTTATCCAGAAGATCTAGCTACTGTAATTAATGAAGGTGCCACACTAAACAACAGGTTTTCAGTGTAGATAAAACAGCCTTCTGTTGGAAGGGGATTTCATCTAGGATTTTCATAGCTAGAGAGGAGAAGTCAGTGCCTGGCTTCAAAGCTTCAAAGGACAGACTAAATCTGTCAGGGGCTAATGCAGCTGGTGACTTTAAGTTGAAGCCAATGCTCATTTACCATTCCAAAAACTCTAGGGCACTTAAGAAGTATGCTAAGTCTACCTGACCTGTGCTGTATAAATGGAACACAAAGCCTAGCTAATAGAACATCTGTTTACAATATGCTTTATTGAATATTTTAAGTGCACTGCTGAGATCTACTGCTCAGAAATCAAGATTCCTTTCAAAATATTACTGCTCACTGACAATGCACCTGGTCATCCAAAAGCTCTATGGAGATGTACAAGGTTAATGTTGTTTTCATGCCTGCTAACAGAATATCCATTTTGCAACCCATGAATCAGGGAGTAATTTTAACATTTAATTCTTATTATTTAATAAATACATTTCATAAGGCTAAAGCTGCCATAGATAGTGATCCTCTGATGGATCTGAGCAAAGCAAATTGAAATGTTCTGGAAAGGATTCACCATTCTAAATACCATTAAAACTATTCATGATTCATGGGAAGTGGTCAAAGTATCAATATCAACAAGAGTTTGGAAGTTGCTTCCAACCCTCATGGGCAACTTCGAGGGGTTCAAGACTTCAGTGGAGTGATAAGTGGTTAATATCCAAAATATACAAAAGACTTATACAACTCAACATTTTTTTAAATGGATTAAAAAATGGGCAGAGGACCTGAATTAACATTTTTCCAGAGAAGACATAAAGATGGCTAACAAACACCTGAAAAGATGTTCAACATCACTAATCATAAAAGAAATGCAAATCAAAGCCACAATAAGATATCACTTCACACCTGTCAGAATGACTATTATCAAAAAGACAACAAGTAACAAGTGTTGCCAAGGACATGGCAAAAGGGAAACTCTTCTGCACTGTTGGTGGGAATGTAAAGTGGCACAGCTACTACGGAAAACAGTATAAAGGTTCCTCAAAAAATTAAAAATAGTACCACCGTATGATTCAGCAGCTGCACTTCTGAGTATTTTTCCAAACAAACCCCCACTAATTTGAAAAGATAGATGCATCCCTATGTTTATTGAAGCATTATTTAAAGTAGCCAAGATATGGAAGCAACCTAAGTGTCCATCAATAGATGAATGGATATAGAAGAAGTGGTATACACACACACACACACACACACACACACACACACAATGGAATATTATTCATGAAAAAGAATGAAATCTTGCTGTTTGTGACAACATGGATAGACCTAGAGGGTATTATGCTAAGTGAAATATGTCAGACAGGGAAAGACAAATACCATATGATTTCATTTATGTGGAATCTAAAAATTAAAGCAAATGAACAAACATAACAAAACAGACACAGATCATTGATTCATATTGGTGGTTGCCAGGGGAAAGGTGAGTAGGGGGATGAGTGAAATAGGTGATGGAGACTAAGGTACCAACTTCTGGTTACAAAATAAATAAGTCACAGGGATGTAACATAAAGCATAGGAAATATAGTCAGTAATAATGTAATAGCTTTGTATGGTGACAGTGGGAACTAGACCTCCCATGGTCTAGTTTCATAAGGTATAAAAATATTGAATTACTATGTTGTACATCTGATACCAATATAATATTGCAAGCCAACTGTACTTCACTTAAAAAAAAAACAGAGAGAGAGATTTCAGTGGAGGAGGTAACTGTAGATGTGGTGGAAAAGAAAACAAGAATCAGAAGTGGAGACTGAAGAGTTGAATTTGCTGCAATTTCATAAAACTTTCACAGATGAGGAGCTGCTTCTTGTGGATGAGCAAAGAAAGCGATTTATTGAGAGAGAGAGAATCTACTCCTGGTGAAGATGCTGTGATGATTGTTGAAATGGCAACGGAAGATTTAGAATATTACCTAAACTTAGTGGATAAATCAGCAGCAGGGTTTAAGAGGACTGCCTCCAATATTTAGCAATAAAATATTTTTAACTAATGTATGTACATTTTTTAGACATAATGGTATTGCACACTTAATAGACTATATTATAGTGTAAATTTATGCACTGGGAAACCAAAAAATTTGTATGAATCACTTTATTTGCGATACTCACTTTATTGTGTTGGTCTGGAACACAACTTGCAACATCTTTGTGTATGCCTGTATGCTCTAGGGCAGGTAGGGGAAAGGTCCCTAATTTTGGCAGATCCTGACTCATCGTGGTCTGCCTGCCCCTGAAAAACAAAAACAAAAACAAAAAAAACCCTGTGCATTCCCAAGGTGTGTGGTGAACATAGAATCACAGCCAAACAGATTGGAA
Source organism: Camelus dromedarius (assembly GCF_036321535.1). NCBI lineage: Eukaryota > Metazoa > Chordata > Mammalia > Artiodactyla > Camelidae > Camelus > Camelus dromedarius. Next base: position 60,385,369 of record NC_087439.1, on the reverse strand, counting down.
GGTTCTATGACAAATTTCCCTGAGACTGTGCAGGGGGGCTGACTGTGTCTGCTTCACTGAGTGACTACCTTTCTTTAGATGCTAGGACAAACACAAACACACCTTCACATTTTTGGCCTTCTTTTTCTAAACTGGAGACTGACCCTTTCCATTATGAAATTACTTCAAGGAAATCTAAATTAGAGCACCTAGTTTTTCATATTAACTACAGGTTAATGTCCTCGGTGACATGTCAGGGATTCTAGTGCCCACTGAACCATGAGGATGCCATTTTCTACCTTTTCCTTCAAATTCTGTAGTCTCTGGCTCCTGTGTAGTGACTATAGTTGATGAACCCAAAGAAGGCCACGCGTTTGAGCAACACTGCTTTACAGAGCAGATGAAAGTACAAAAAACGTCGTAGTTTCTCAATAATGAAATGCCTGTTGATTGAGTGATGCTTGATCAGTGATATGACAAATGGAATTGTCTTTTAGAGAAAACTACCTCCTAGTTAAGCACTTCAATAATTAATTCCCTTTAGCTAGTGCCCGAGACCCTTCTGACGCTGAGCAGAGCAAACAGCTTTTACTGAGGTCCCAGAATGCTTACTCTGAGCTGTCGTTGTCCTTCCATACAATTAATTCTGTGCAAGGGCAGTGAAGTAACTATCTAGGTGCCCCTTGACATTGAGAGAGCTAAAGGAATTTTTTCCCTTTCCTTGAAAATCAACTGTGATCAAAGAAGACTTAAGGGTGTCAAGAAGAAAAACAAGCTAACACAATTTGTATTGAATTTTGAAAAATCTTTCCTGTAGCCATGAGTAACTGGATAAGAAAACACTAAACAAGTCCCCTTGGGGATATTACATGATGGTATTCAATTTTATATCCTCCCTCCTGCATTGGGGATTGCTTCAAGATACAGAGAGACTCTGAGAGACAGACAGATAAATAGAAGCATTGCTCAGTGATGAGATTACCCTCGGCTATAAGGCAAAATTACTTCTAAATAGATCATGGCATAGGAAAGGAGGAAGGAAGGAAGGGAGGAAGGCAGGAAGGCAGGAAGGCAGGAAGGAAGGAAGGAAGGAAGGAAGGGGTATACTCATCATGGTCCTCCTGAAAAAAAAATGGTATACCATTTCAGTGGTATAAGAAAGAACATTAAATATTTTAAAGTCTACCCATAATGCTCCAAAGTGTCACGTATGAAAATACTTCACACACAGAAGGAGGCTGTGATGATAAACATTCATGCCTTTCTGACAGAGCAACCAAATTCCCTCCTACACTCACTCTCCTCCTCAGACCTGAGAGCAACAAAGGGTGGTTGTGATTTCTTGCTCCAAGAGGTGTGGAAGAGAAATGTTACATGATTAGTTAAAATCTTCCTTCACTGGGGAATAAGGCTCCTATGTAACTATAAAAATCAGGACGCCCTCTGTTAGCAGACTATGTACTTAATTAGGGTCTGAACTGTCAATGTTCAATATGCTAATTACATGCTTAAGAACACTAATTATAATTTTTAATCTATCACCATGCTAGAAATGGAACCTTCTGGATATATAATTACATAACCAAGGAATCTTAAAATACCCTCAGGTTGCCTTTTCCCAGTCATATCACATCACTCATGCAGTTAACATAAATTGGGTTATATAATGACAAAAACACATTGGGACCCCTTCTCCATTTATGCCAGAAGTTTTCAGACACATCCCCCAATTCTTCATCTGAAATAGTGATCTCTTTCTTTTTTTCTTTCATCTAAGGAATTCTTCTTTTCTATCAGGTAGAATAGTGTCCCCAGAGACGTCAGAACTGTAAAAAGACTTCCTCCCCCCCGATGAGGGGGTGGAAGGAAAGAAGACTTGCCCAAGAGGCTAGAGCATCTTATCTTTAGTCTAGACTGTGACTTCTGGAAATTCTGGGATGCTGCTCTCACAGTCCCTGGGATTTAAAAGCAAGTCTAAATGTAAAAATGACACTCAGCAGGTTCCACACCTTCCCCTGCTCCCAGTAATCTATATTTCAGACCAGCCGGGATCCCTCTAGTCATATGAACGGTTTGCTGTCTCCCCTCTTGTGGGGACCATCAATATAGTTTTCACTGGACAATTCCCCAACCCGGATCCATGGCACCATGACTCTAGGGAGACCGGAGAGTGTGGCGTGAACTGGCAGGATTGTCATCATCACCTCTGTCACTCTCGGAGGCTTCCAGCCCTGGATGAACATTCCACAAAGGAAAGAACAGCCTTGACTCAAAGAGGCACCAAGGGAGACCAGGCAGGAATCTGCAGCTCAGCTGGCGGGTGCAGGGAGCACCACACGGCTTACCTCAGGCCTCTCACATCCCTTCTCCCCACAGGCAGGATGGCGGCCAACCTCCAGGGTGGTTCAGACTGAAGCTTCACAGGGAGACGGGTTCAGTCAGTCACCAGCCGCCTCGCTGGCCACACAGCAAAAGGGAGCAAGGACTCATGGACCTATCTATGACCCCCCCACCCTGGAACTCCCAGAGATTCTTCAAGAAGAGCCTGTGTGAACAGAGAAGAGACAAGAGCTCTCAGGATGGGGGACTGCGCTGAAGGCGGTTGCATTTTTCCTCAGACTGCCGAAGCCTGGAACACCAGGGTTCCCAAAATGTGAAATTACAAAACAGTGCAGGGGCTGTAATTGGTCTAGGACCCAAACAACCAGGAAACAAGATAGATAAAGGAGGTGAGGAAAGCGGCGGGCTGGGGAGTCAGGGAAGAGGTGGTGAGGCTTAAGCAAGGGCAAAAAAGGTAAGAAGAGTAGCTCACCAGGTCGACCAGGACACTGGGATTCCAGAAGAGAAAGCAGCTTATGCAAAGGCCCAGAGGAACACAACCACAGGGTGAGTCTGGAGAATGTAAGGTGGGTCAGTGTAGCTGGAGCAGTGACAGCAGAACGGAGGACGGAGCAGCCAGGGGAGCCCTGAAAGGAGTTTATAAAATGCAGGCTTTTCTCTAAGACACAGGGAGGCATTCCCAGTTTAAGTAGCCACTCAGCCTCTTGAGATTTGCACTTGGGAAAGACTGCAACGGCAGCTTGGAGGAGGAGAGACTGGAGGAGGACGAGGCTGGAGTCGAGGAGTCTGTTCAACCCTCCAGGGCAGAGAGGAAGGTGGCCTTTGCCACGGCAGAGACAGCAGGCTTGAGAGGAGGGGCTGTTGCAGGAAAACTTCCTCCAGGCAGGAGGAACCAGAACAATGTCTTGGTGTAGTGCTCGATGGTTTCTGAACTCAGGCACGACTCATTAATCCTCACACAAACAACCAAGGCGAGAATCGCCAGTAGAGTTTTACTTCTCCAAAAAGAAATGGGCTCCAGGTGGTTGACTCAGGTAGGAAGTTGCCTCCCAGGGAGATGCCACACCCCCCAGCCCAGGACACCGCGGTGCTTGCAACTAATGAGTTTGTCTTTGAAGCTACTAACCATACTCCGAAAAAATACATGTGATTTGAGAGAAATCCCACTGGCAAGGAGACCAAGTTAAGGAATAGAAATTCTCAAGGAAAAAATAGTTCCTTCTGTTGTTCGGAAAACAATACCACTCTGAGAGCCATTTTTAGAGCAGTTAAATAATCAAAGAATCGTAAGAGAGATTTTTAGAGAGTTTTTTTTTTCAATTTTTAAAATATTACATTAATATTTTTTATATTTTTCCTTTTCTATATTTCAATAGCTAGGGCCTATTTTTACCCAAAGATATGATTTGGAGAATTTTATTTATATCTTACTGCCCCAAGAACATCTGATACATAAATGGTGAATTAGCCTTTTAAATTGCAAAAGGGGGAATCTATGTAACTATATCTCTTTGGAACAAGCAATTAAAATAGGTAAATAAATAAGGAATATATCTACCTAAAATGTGCATGCACTGAAATGAAATATTTCTGGGTTCCACCAGTTAACCGAGTGTGTCTCACTGAGAAACCATCCAGAGACAGTATGCCAAAGAGGAGTAAACAGTAAAGATTTTTATCACAATCACATGATCTTGAAGAACAAAATCCCTTACTCCTTTGGTGGTGATCAAAAAGGAAAAGTGTAGGGGTATTTTCTTCAAAGGAGACCTCCAGGTGCTGCTCTAATATGGTTAGAAGCAGTTCACTTAATCCTAGAGAGTTGTCCAGCTAGAACATTTATTATCTGCAGTTTGAGATCCTCAAACATAAGCTCATTAGTGGAAGAAAAGCTTGGGAAGGTACCCCGATAATGGTTGATAAATGGTATCTGTAAGCAGCCGGTTGCCGTCAAAACTAGACCTGGATGTGACAAATCCTTTCCCAAGGAGCGTTCTTTTATCTTGCCCAAACACTGTGAAATTGACCATCACATTATATAAAACTGAATTCTTAAGACCCCAGCCAAATCTGTTCTTCCTCTCGTCTTCCTCACCTTCATAAATGTCACTTTGAACAGCCTGCTGCTCATTTCTGTAAGCATTCCTTCATCTTCACATTCAATCCATTACCAAGTCTCGAATCTGTCTGATAATCTCAAACCACTTGACTCCTCCAAGTTCACTAAACCACGTCATCATACCAACTGCCGAGCTGCCAGAGCCTCCCTGCTGGTACCCCCACTTCTACTCTTAACTTCTCTGTCTCCCTCCAACATAGCTGCTAGAATGATCTCTAAATGCAAGTCTGAAATTACAAATCTGTCTGAGAGTTTCCTTTGCTTCTAAAATGAAACCCACACCTTGTAACATGTCCTATGCTAAGTCATACATGTGACCTGGTCCCAGCCCCTTCACATCACACCTTTCTTTATTGCATGAATTGCTCTCCAGATACACTACCTTTGATTCCATCAAAACGACAATTTCCCAAGGTCTTACTTAGCACATGCTATTCCCTTTGCCTGGAATGCTCTGGTACCTGATACTCACTTGCCTAACTCCTACTTCTTACCAATTTCAACTAAAATATCCAATTTTTCTTGACCCATCAATCTAAATTGTTTTAAATTACAGTATTATTTCTCAATGCATAAACATATTTTTTCTTGGCACTTACAACAGTTTGAATCTGCCCTGTTTACTGTGTGTTTGCCTTTTTAATGTCAGTGTCTTCCACTACACTGTAATCTCCATGAGAGCAGGACCCAGGTATGTCTCTCTGGTTCACCTCTATTCCCCTAGCACCTAGCACCTAATACGTAGCAGGTGCTCAATAGCTATTTGTTGATTGTGCGGATAAAGATGAGTAGAAACCAAGGCTTAGTGGTATTTTTGCTACACAGAAAGTTTTCATTTAAAAGGTATTAGTACTGGGTGGGTGAATATAGCTCAGTCGTAGAGCACATGCTTGGCACACACAAGGTCTGTGGTTCAATTCCCAGTACTTCCACATAAAAAAAAAAATCTTTGTTCACAAATGATATAATTATCAATGTAGAAAATCTGAAAGAATAGACAAAAAAACAAATAAACCCCCAAAATCTAAAAAACAAATAAATAAAAATAGGAAAATAAAAAGTACTAATGTTTAATTGCATTTTTTTAAGATTAGCAGACTATAGAGAAATATATAGTTGAGTTAAAGTGGCTTGTGTTCGAATACCGTTCATACCACTTAATTACTGTATAACTTGGGGAAGTTTCTTCCCTCTCTGCATCTTGGGTTTATAAACTGTATCATGGAATAGGCTGAAGGTACTCTTTTTTTTTTTTTACAACTTTATTGTACTTTAAAAATTTTTTAATCAGACAAGAGCAGTATCATTTTAGAAAATAACTATTTTGCCAATTGTGAAAATTATTGTATTCTACTAACTTATGATTCAGATAGTATATTAACTATCTAGTGCTGAGTAACAGACTAACCCCCAAAACTTGGTGGTGTAAAACACTAGCAATATTGATGATCTCTCTGTGACTCTGGGGTTCAGGAGGGACACAGCTGGGCAGTTCTGGCTCAGGTAGTTCATGAGGCTACAGTCAGATACAGTCATCTGCAGGTGTCCAACTGGGGCTGAAGGGTGCCCTCCCAAGGCAGCTCATTCACGTGGCTGGCAGGTTGATGCTGGCTTTTGTCAGCTCCTCTTCTGTGGCTCTTCCCACAGAGCTACTCAAGTGTACGCCCAGGCTGGTGGCTGGCTTCCCGCAGGGCAAAGAATCTAGAAGAACAAAACAAAAGTTTCAGTGCCTTTCACTGCCCAGTCCCAGAAGTCACGCATTCACTCCTACCATATTCTATTGGTCACATGGAGTCAGCTCTGATTCAGCGTGATAGGAGACCACACTGGGGCCAGATACTGGGAGCCATGGGCCATTTGGGGCCCTTGAGAATCCCCAGAGTGTGACTGGGGCCAGCCAGCGTTGGTTTTCACAGGCTGTGTGCCTCTCTTCTCAAATCTGCATTTGGTGGCATTAAAGTGATCACGTTGGGCATATTTGCACCATAGAAATCAGCAAATGCTACAAATCAGGCTTTTGCTTATTTTGGTTTTATTGTTGTTATTGTTTCTTTGTTTCAGAACATAATTACTGAACATTTACCAGTGTACCACTGAATTTAACTGCACATACCTAGAGACAAAAATAATTACAAAACAAAACCACCACAAATTAACTCCAGTGACGATGGTGTTGGCAGTAGTGATGGTATTGGTATTCTGAGATTGTTGTGTGTGGTACCGGATAAACAAGTGAGTAATGATGTTGCTATTATTAAGAACTGGGATTTTGGAGAGTAGGAGAGAGAAGACACAAATATAAGACGAGATTAGGTAAAAACCCTTAGTACTGAATTTCAACTAGAAGTATCAGTGTGAACACATGATGAATTGTATTTTTTCCTAACATAATCATGGGAGTGGAATCAGCAAAATTCAAACTGTGGGGACTCTGGGGCAAACCACAATTTCTTTAACAAAAACAGTAACAACAAAATCACAAGAAAAATTAAAAAAAGATAAAGGAGGGTATCTATTGATTGAAAGAGACATAAAAGGTATTTAACCAGTCTAACTGTATAAACATTTTAAAATCTTGATTCATATCAAAAAAAAATAAGGAAAGAAAGAAAAGAGAGTGCTTTCCTAGGACAATTAAGGAAATATAAACACCAACTGAATATCAGATGTTGTTAAGGAGTGTCTAGTCTGTGTCATCATTGTGTATTATTTTGTGTATTGTGATTATGTTTTAGTAGCATAGTCTTTGTCTTTTAGAAATACCTTCTGAAATATTTACATCTGAAATTATATTACCTAGGATTTGCCTAGGTAATATGCCTATGGATATGCCTAGGATTTACTTCAAAATAATCAGAGGTAGGATTAATGAGAGTAGCTTTAGAAAAATAAGATTGGGCATAAACTGACACTTGCTGAAGTTTAGTAATACATTGGAGGTCAACTTATTGTCTACTTTTGTATTTGTTGGAAATTTTTCTTAAAATGCTCTTTTAAAGATTAAGATTCATATACTCCTATGTCTCCTAGATTTTGCTTTTCCCAACTTTCTTTAAAAATATAAGCATAATTTTTAATGAGATAATTTTCTGTGGGTGTGTTTTTACTGTCATCATCTACTAAAAATTCTTTACTCTGTGCCTCACGTGTGGGTCTCAATTTAACAAAATTCACGTATCGTAGACATAGGCATGAAACCATATTGAATTAATCAGAAAACACAATTGAACTCAATACAGTCACTGTATAGACCCAAAGACATTGGCAGCTATTAATGAAATGCTTAATTAGAAGCCACAAACACTTTCCAAACAATGAGCAATCAGGACTTCTTACAAAGTCACACGCCTTTAACCGAGTTATTGCTGCTGTGTAACATCACATAGGCCCACACAGAAAGAGTATTTAAAGCACCTGGAATCCAAGAGCATCTGCTACAGGTGAGCAAACAGAACCTCCATAAAGCCACGGGATAGACAAAACAAGCTGATTGACCCGAGGGGCACTTTTATGAATAGCCCTTTAGGAAGAGGCATAGACAGCACTTCAACCCACTGTGCGTTTCTCAAGAAAATGAAACCACATGCAGTACAAAGAGGCATCAGCCAAAACCATCCCCATTTGCTTTTGGTGTGAAATATCCTTTCCCAATTCAGACAGACAGCAAATATTTAACCAGGAAAGAAGAGAAGCAGGTGCAGAATTAGGGCAATCAGTAACAACTCCTTGTACCATTTTGAGTCATTGGTGGGACATTTAGGTCAAGGACCTTCAGAAACAGATAGTGCTTTTGATGATTATAAAAAGTAGAAGGCATTTTAAGAGGAGATCCATCCCTGATCCCTGGCCCCAGAGTTCCAAACAAATACAAAATCCACACACCATGGTAAGTCAGGGGTGAGAAACCTCGGCCATCAGCCAAGGTAAGTAACTCAAGTAAACCCTCAAAGTGTCCTGCAGCCAGGCTGCCGGTGAGAATTCACAAGATGTTGACTTTTGGAGCTCCTAGTTGGTGTTTTGAAAGCCTCAAGTCATGCAAGGAACACAGTTTTCTGAGCGACTCTAAGCCAATATCCCTGCAAATATGTCTAGTGGGCCACCTGCATCAGAATTACCTTGAGGTGATGCTAAATCCAGACCTCCTAAATCAGAGTTGCAAACATGGCTAAGGAACCTGCACTTTTAATAAGCCTCCTGGGTACCTTTTTTGTGACCACTAAAACTTGAGAACCATTGTGTTAGACCAGGCCTGAATGGTGAATGTTATCACAGATAGCAAAATGCCCAACAGCAGAAGCAAATGCTTATTATTTTTCCTTTATGGAAAGTATGTGTAAAATCACTTGGTAATCACACATCTCAGATCTATAAAATTTGGTGAGAGGGTGGGAGCAAGGGTTGGGGGTTATTCAGGGTCAGAGATTCTCCCTAACTCCCTCCTTTAGGTAGACTTCTTGTGGTTCTACTCTTTGAGCCATCCAGGTTGAGTGTTCATGTTCATAGGACAGACTAACCCATCCTTTGTACTGATCACCTATGGGATAGAGTATATTCAAACAAATATTTAAGGGCACATTCATGTTGCCTAATATGAAGAGACAAAACCCTCACTCAGCTCGGTGAGGACCAGCAAGAGCTACACCCTTCTCAGCTGTGTAGCTTTAGATGGGTCACCTAATTTTTTTGAGCATGTTCCATGTTTAAATTGAGAACAATGAAAATGTCTACAAGGATGTTGGGAGGATTAAGTGATGCACTATATGTAAAAGTCTTTTGAAATCTGCTGATCACCAATTGCGCATAAAAGGTTATAATTATCCATTCGTCCAACAGCCTTCAGTCGTGTAATACCAAGCATCTCCTACATGCAGACTCTGTGCTGGTAGGCACTGGGCTATTGCCATTCAAATAAATCAAATGTAGTACTTACATAACTGTGACAGGCAGGGAGGGGTCCTCCCTTCAAAACACGTATTTGAAAAGGAAGGTAGAGAGAATTATTGAGCTGGGAGAGAGACAAACTGAATGATACGTTTGTTCTGTGCATCCCATGGGGAGGAGAGTCATTACTGGACAATCAGTGCCCTGAAATCACTTATCCTCAGGACACTGATAATTCTACAGAAAATTCTGGGTCAATATCTCTACTTGTAGAGACTTGTAGGGGTCCAGCTTTTAAGTCAACAAGTTACTGGAAGGAGAGGGTATATTTCCTTCCCTGGTTTAGGAATTTAAAAGAAGGTAACCAGTCCTCCCAACACTTGGTGTCTCCACATCCCCTGTTCCGCAACAGTGGATTCAAACAACCTGAGGGTTGTGTAGTATTGTGATACATATTCATTGCAAAATATCCACAAATAAGTGGACCTGTACAATTCACACCCTTGTTCTTCAAAGGTCAACTATATTTCTATTTATCAGGAGCCAGTCTGTGTCAATGATGTGACTTTCCTCTTGTTCTCCATTGGACAGTGAATATAACGGAACAGAGTGGCCTCAGAGAGGTCTGCTTGGTTCGTGGCAGTGCCCAGATCTCCTCTTTTCATGTCCTTTCTCTACCCTCCTTCTCCCCCTTCTCCGAGCCCTACATCCTGTGTCTCTGAGCAGAGGGAGAAGACTGACAAATCACTAACATGACTTTGATTTAGTTTACTATGTTGCTCCTCACAGTGTTGTGTGTGATTTAAAAAAAAAAAAAGGAAACCAAAAAAATGTATAGATCTTCCTCAACTTATAATGGAGTTATGTCCAGTAAACCCATTGTAAATTGAAAATATCCTAAGTTGAAAGTGCCTTCAATACACGTAACCTACCAAACATCATAGCCTAGTCTAGCCCATCTTAAACGGGTTCTGAACACTTACATGAGCCTACAGTTGGACAGAATCATCTAACACAAAACCTACTTTATAGTAAAATGCTGACTATCTCATATAATTTATTGAATACTATACTTACAGTGAAAAACGGAATGGTTGTACTTGTGTTGGTTGTTCACCCTGGTGACTGGGAGCTGCCACTGCCCAGCATCACGAGATCATAGCACATGTCGCTAGCCCTGGAGAAGATCAAAATTCCAAATTTGATATGTGATCTCTACCGGATGAGTAGTGCTTTCACATCATCATAAAGCAGAAAAGGTCAAATCATCATAAGCTGGGGCCCACAAGTATTCCTAAGGATGGAGTTTCAGGAGGGAGTTTCCAGGGGGAAGGGGCGAGATGTCCGCCAGTCATATCGCTCATACCCCCTGGAACTGAGAGCCGCGCTGTTGCAGCCCCACCCCCAGCCGTGTTTGCCACTTAGTCTCTCCTCAGTGCCCAGTAGCCACACGTGGCTCTGTCACTGTAGACACCTGGTCATTTCCTCTTTCAGGAAGAGCCAAAACTCACCATCTTCCCTGGAGCCCTCCCACCTCTGACGCCCAGTCGTTTCCTAATGAAAAATTGTTTTTGGTTTCCTAAAATTATGAAGAATGACATGAATGGATTGGGCCTGGCATGGGGAAGAGAAGCACCGAGAATATTAAGTCCTTACCCAGGGGCAATGGCCACACTTTCTTCCCCCTAGGAATTCCCCTAATTCCCACACCTCTTGTTCAAGACTTGGCTCAAATCTCATCTTCTCATGGGGTCTACCCAGAGCAATCCTATAGAAAACCACGCCTGCCCCTCACCACTTGCCTGCACTCCCAAGTTCTCTCTTCTTTCTGCCATAACATTTATCAACATTTCAAGATACTGTAAAGTCTACTTGCTTCTTTTGTCTATTGCTTATATCTTTCTTCTCCCATCGGTTGTATGCCTCACAAGAGCAGGGGTTTTTATTTTGTTCACCAATGTATACCAAGGACAAAGAAGTGTGCCAGACACATAGTAGGTACTCCATACATAGTTGCTATTAATACTAATAATATAAGAGATGCAATAAATTAAACTTAATTAATAAATAGATTAAATAACAGTTGACCTTTGAATAACACAGGCTTGAACTGGATTGGTCCACTTATACACCGATTTTTTTCAATAGTAAATACTACAGTACTACACCATCCATGATTGGATGAATCCATGGATGTGAAACCTTGGATACGGAGAGCTGACTGTAAATTAAACGTGAATTTTGATTGCACGGAGGGTTGGTGCCCCAACCACCACATTGTTCAAGGGTCAACTATAATGATATAATAATTGTTAATAATAATAACGATGATGATGATGATATGTTATTGATAGTTAATAAGTATATTTTAAAAGCACAGCTGTTAACTGAAGAGAGGTGGAGGGGAAGGGAGGACCTACCCTGTGCTGGGCACTGCACAGGCATTCATGTTTATCCATATAGAGCTCCCCATCCCCACAGAATTTCTAGAGCAAGGACCTTTAACAAGTCTCAACCTAACAGTCAGTCCTAAAGCTTGGCCTGGGTGGCACCAATGAGAGACCTAAAACATACCCTCTCCCTCATGTTCCTGGAAATTCCTACAGGGAAAAAGAAATACTGCCCTGGTTAGGGGCTCACACCCTAGGGATCTCCTTCTACCAGTCCATCCCCAGTTCATTAGGAAAACCTTAAAGATGTTCAGAAGCAAGTAGCTCTTCACCAGGAAGCCAGTGGGGATTTCTGTCTGCTCACCCAGGGCCTTGCGGCAGGCCTGGACACAGCTCACGAGTCCATCACCACCTGCTGTAAAGGAGATAAATCAAACATGGTCTAGGCCATTAAAACTGCGTTAAAAACAATATATATGAGCAAATGGAGCCCATGAGACAAGAATAGGGTTGCTGGAAAAATCATTGTCTTGGAACAAGGGACCGGGTTTGGCACCTCCACTCCACCAGGTCTTAGTCAGCCCCGACCACTCAAATCCTGCTTGTCTCCTAAAACCGAAAACAGTAGCCTCAGCGCTTAGTATCCTCCTGCCTTCTGAGAGGGAAGGCAAGCCTCTCGTGGAAAATATTCCAGAAGGGCCTGCACCACATGGTTAACAACAGTCACCTCTGGGACACGAGGTCCCAGGAGAAGAGGAGGGGCTGCTTTTACGTTCGTGTGCTTCTGAATTTTATAAATCTGTCAAAACAAGCAGGTATTACTTTTGTAATTTTTTAAAAAGTCAATCATGAGTCTCTCTTTTTTAAGAGTTCTTTGTTGGAGGATAGAAGTAGACTTCTCCCACAGACATGCCGTGACTGCATGGGAAGTCTCAGTGAGAGGCAGTTCTGGCCTGCTCCTTTGGGAAACGTGCAAAACACGGATGTCATCTGCTGGTGGACACCAGAGCCATGTCATCCCAGGAAAAGGGGGCTCCACACCTGGGATGCTCTGGTGTGTCTTTAGCTTCTACGGGGTTGCATGTATGCCCACCCCTCCAACGGTTCTACCCTAGAAGGCAGCCCTACTCTGTCCTCTGCAAGCCTGCCTGCCCAAGACCAAGGCTACTCCCCGTTTATCTCAGATGACCCCTTGTTTGCAGGACACCCAGAGTTCTGCTGAGCACACTGGGTTACACCCTCAGGCCTTGTTCCGACGGGATATAGCAAAGCGGTTTATGAGGAGTTCCGTCTGGAGGCAGGAGGAAAATGCGGGTAATAGGAGCGGCCACTCCAGAGGCCGGCTGTGGTGTGTAACGAGACGTCTGCCCCGAGGCAGGTGGTGCGGCCCGGGCTCCACCGAACCACAGTGGGCCCCATTCACCGAGCCACACCCCGCAGCCCCGAGCCAGGAGAGGCTCCGTGCTGAGGGCACCTTTTCCAAAATGTGGCAACTCAGACATGTAACCAGAAGGAGTCTGCATTTCCCTGTGGTCAGTGTCTGTGACTGAGAAGGAGGCGGGGCTGGCATTGCACAGTGAATTTCAGAGTTGGAGGTGGCTATGGGATGTATTCAGAGGCAGATTTCAGACTGGGCTTCACAGAGTCCCAGGAGGCGGAGCGGCATCTCAGGGGCCGTGGGTGAGGCCGAGGGGGGCTCTGGGCTGCCCGTCTGGCTTTATCAAGAGTGGTTTGCTTCATGTATAACTGAAAAATTGTGCTCTACGCTGGAATTTGACAACATTATAAAATGACTCTAATTCAATTTAAAAAAAGTGTTAAAAAAAAAAAAGAGTGGTTTGCTGCTTACCTGTTTTATATCTGGCTTCTACCCTGTGAATGCCAGACAGCCTTGTGGTCCAATCATAGCACCAAGTAATGTTCCTAGAAACAGCTGTCCACCAAAATATATAATCCAGAGTGATCCCAGCCTCTAGAGAAAAAGCCAAAGGGGCGAAGATATCTTTAAATATCTTTAAACGCCATGACTCCCAGTTGCCGCCATCCTCAGTATCCTCTACACAGATGGCAGCTGCTTCCTGAAGTTTTACTCTCCTCCCTACTCCCGAAGCCAGGCCAGCACCTTTCCACGACGAGCAGCCTGTGCGGCTCTCCACTCCCTCCCCTCCCTTCTCGGGCTCAGTTCACCACTATGGAGCTCAGCTGAGTCTCTCCGCTCCGTGAGCTGGGGGTTGGGGTTTTTCCCTTGTTGTTCTGAGATTTCCACAGAAAAATTCATTTTTAAAAGGATGCCACTGATCCAGTCCGTTCTAAATGAAGCCTCTGAGAAAACTCTAACTGGGAAGACTTCTGCCTCCAGACATTCGGCGATAAGGAGTTTATTACTTCACAAAGCAATATGTGTAATTTGGGGCCAGTTTTTATTTATAAAAGGGCTTCCTTAGCCAGATTTTTGGCAGGATTTGAGGTCTGCCCAAAGGTCCTTCTGCTTAAAAATATGACTCTCCATCAACCAGCAGAAATGTCTCAAGTCTGAAGTTCCCGTATAGACTTCCCAAGGACAGGTGACATATAAATATATTCTCTAAAACAGGTAAACCCTTCAGTCTCTGACACCAACCTCGTTCTTTGAACTCAGTTCTCAAATGAGCTAGCGAGGCAACCAGAGCTACCTTGAGATGCTCTATGAGGCGTGACTAAGGAAAAGACTCGAGTGTGAGGTGACCAGCAGGTAAGACCCAGAGAGCACGCACAGAGAAGTGGAGGAGGGCCTGGAGCAGTGGGAAAGGAGGTCCAGAGACGGCAGAGTTAGAGACCCTCGGCCCAAGCCCCAGCTCCTGAGTCCTGAGCTCAACCAGACACAACCATCCAAGAAGCCCTGCGCTCTCATTCTTAGTCGACTCAGTGGTTCCAGATGTACTTTTGGAGTGAAGAACTTCCTGAGGGCTCATCCTCAGCATATGTTCCTTCCTGACCTGGCTCACTCACCACATCTTCTCTCTGCTCTCCTCACAACCCTACCTGTGGCTCTCTACCTGGCTCCAAACACCACACCCATCCCATTACCCAGGCTCCATCTTCTGTTCCCACCTGCTACACTTCTCACCTCCTGGTGGGCACCAGGGCCTCGTCCTGTCCCAGCCCGGGCTGTGCCCACAACCCAGTAAGCTCTGGCTCTCCGGGGCCTCCCTGCTCAACGAGCCCTGGTCCCCTCCCACGTGTCTCTAATGCTCATCCACTGCACCCTGTGTCCCCTGCCTCTGATGAACTTTAGTCACCTCACGGATTTACCCAGGGATGCCTTCCCACCTAACATCACAAAACCACACGGCTGAGTCCTTTCATTCTCAGAGTCTCTGAATGTATTTAATGAGTGAGTGAATAAATGAATTATGAGTAAATGAGAAAAAAATATGAGAATAAATGAGTGAATGAACGAATGAATGAATAACTGAATGCTTTATAAGATCTGGCCAGGGATGTTGTAAAAACTACCAAGTAGAGGTTCCCTTGAGTGACACAGTGTTTAACAATAACAACAGGAAATATCTTAGGAGGTGAATGCCCTTAAGCTTCTGTCCTTGGAAGCCTGTCTGACTCCAAGAACTATGAACATTCATTGTTTTTATCCAATCAGCATCCTTTCCTTTTGTTCGAACTCTCCTCCAGGCTGGGCGATCAGGGCACCAGGACCAAAAGATGGGCTGATGGTCCAGTTAGGCCATCCAGGCCTTTCTCCTCCAGGCATTTGCATCTTGAGTTGGGTGACCCAAAGATGGAAATAACACGAGCAAATTCTTCCAGAAGGCTGTGCCTTGCAGAGACCGGCCAGTTGTCATGCACCCAGGACTGAACAAGGATCTGCTGTTTATTACCCATGTGTCTCTGGATTAAAGTGACTTGATTCCTCACTGCCTCACTTTCCTTTTCTACATAAAAATGATATGCACTGCCCACCATGGTCTTTTTAGGTTCCAATAAGATTCGGACTCACGGGACAGCAGGAGATTCTACACTTAGCATCAGTTTACTCAGAAGCCTATCAGATGTTCTTCTTCCACACAGAAGCCCTCACAACAACCCACACAGTAGGTTCCAAGTACACAGGGCTAAGATTAGCATCAAGTGGGAATTGCTCTGGTTTTATGACCTCTCCTCTGAGAGCTGGTAGCTCTTGTAACAACCCCATAGGCCTCACCTGCAAGTCTCCACATAAAGACAGGCCAGGTGCAAGAGTAGGAGAAACCCAAAATGACAGCATCCTAAGTAAGGTATGTATAGTTTTCCTGGTCTAGGAGCCACTTACCAATCACGGGTCATTTCTGCCATAAGCAATGTTGCCCAGCATTAGGGTTGACACAAGCCGTGATGCCTGGTCTCCAGAGTAGCAGTTAGGCAGTGACCCAAAAGTCCGATCGTCGTGCCGCAGGGGAAGTGAGTTTTGTGAACACTTCTGCCGGCAGAATAACAGTACCCAACTCATAGCATTTTTGTGAGGGTCACATGAATTAGTACCTGTCCAGGGCTTAGAACAAGGGTTGGAACAAACCCTCAGTAAATGCAACTCTTATTCTAGCTTTCTGGAGCTGCCTGGGTTTCTCTCCTTTCGAAAGCATGACTATTCAGCTTTTTCTTCTCTTGGCTACCAGTAATCCTTCCAGTAAACTGAACCTTTGCTTCAGCTGATCAGAGTACCTCTCTACTGTGACTTATCACCTCTGATTGCCCCGGGGAAGCAGGACCAGAAGGAGCCTGTCTGAACCAGGTAGTCTAACCCGACCTGACTCTCAGTCCCTCTCCTAAGAGCCAGATTTCTGAAATGACCACATGAGAGCCTGAAACCCAATGTCCCACTGGCCCAGAGGGGTGTGGAAACAGAGCCTCAAGTGCCTTGTCATCAAGGATGCGAAGGGGAAAAGCACGTTGCTGTGCTTCCCTGCCTCTGAGATTTCAGGTCGCTGTGTTTATTAGTGACTTGAGAGCTGATGGTTGTCAGAGAACACAGGTCCCAGCAGGGAGCGTCTCAGGAAGGGTCAGTCACTGAAGCAGCTCGTTAAGAAGGGGGAAGTGAAAACTCAGGGACACAAGACAGGGATGCTTCCTCTGGGCGATCCTTGGTCAGAGCACAGACCTTGGTCCAGGGAGGAGTCGGTTACCATAAATCTGTCCCTAAAGGAGACGCACCACAAATTCCACGATCGTGTCTTTCTCCTGCCCTTCAGTGCACAGGAATGAAGGTGTCGGCAGATCTGTGCCCTCCGTTTCCCTGAGGTAACTGTCTGGTGCAGGAGCAGGATGACTCACTCGAGGGCCTTTCTCGGCCTGTCTCCTTTTTATGGTCACAGTGTCTGGTTTTTGAATTGATAATTCCTCCCCTTGTCCCAGCTTCCCCAAGTCCCTTACCTCCAACACCCTGTGTCAGGTCTGGCTTTCATCTTCCTGCTTCTGACACTGACTAAAACAAGCAGAGTATGACACCAAGGCAGCTTTCCTGTCCTGGGTCTGGTTGGCTGACTGTAACTATATTTCTTGCTAAAGCAAGTTTTCATGCCTGCTGTCTGGGTCTAAGGAACACTGCCTGAGAAGACGACTTATTTAGAAGAGGTGAGAGGAGAAAAGGATACAGAAAATTAGCACGTGTCTTTTTTTATAATTGAAGAATTGTCAGTTTACAGTGTTGTGTTAATTTCTGGTATACAGCATAGTGATTCAGTTATACATATATATTCCTTTTCATATTCTTTTTCATTATAGTTATTACAAGACATTGAATGTAGTTCCCTGTGCTATACAGTGGGAACTTGCTGTTGATCTATTTTATATATAGTAGTTAGTATTTGTGAATCTCAAACTCCCAATTTAACCCTCCCCATCCCCTTTCACCCCTGGTAACCACAAGTTTGTTTTCTATGTCTGTGAGTCTGTTTCTGTTTTGTAAAATAAGTCCATTTGTCTCAATTTTCACATTCAACATATAAGTGTTATCATATGGTATTTTTCCTTTTTCTTTCTGGCTTACTTCACTTAGTATGATGATCTCCAGGTCCAGCCATGTTGGCATTACTTTATTCTTTTTCATGGCTGGGTAGTATTCCATTGTATTACATACCACAGCTTCTTTATCCAGTCATCTGTCAATGGACATTTAGGTTGCTTCCAAGTCTCGGCTACTGTAAATAGACTAGCACATATCTTAACACAGGCTGAGATTCCACTGCTATCTTTCCCTTCAGAAGAAATTCCACCAGGTGCAACCCACCCGTGCAGCCCACCCATTGAATTCAAACTTCTTTGGGCCACTGTCTTTCCCAAGTGCCAATCATTTTATTCACACAGTTGTCCTTTGGTATCTGTAGGGGATGGGTTCCAGGACCCCCAAGCAGGTACCCAAATCCATGGATGTTCAAGTCCCTTATATAACATGGCTTAGTATCTGCATTGAACCTGTGTACATCCTCCTCTATATTTTAAATCATCTCTAGCTTATCTAAATACCTAATACAACATAAACGTTATTTAAATAGTTGCAAGTTCACAGCAAATTCAAGTTTTGCTTTTTGGAACTTTCTGGAATTTTTTCTCTCATTTTTTTTTTTACATTTTTTAAATTGAGTTATAGTCATTTTACAATGTTGTGTCAAATTCCAGTGTAGAGCACAATTTTTCAGTTATACATGAACATATATATATATATTCATTGTCACATTTTTTTTTTTGCTGTGAGTTACCATAAGATCTTGTATATATTTCCCTGTGCTATACAGTATAATCTTGTTTCTCCCAATATTTTTAATATGAGGTTGGTTGAGTCTGTGCCTGCAGGACCCCTGGATACAGACTGCTATCTGTTCTATTAGTTTCCTATTTTATTTCAAAATTTTTTCTATCTCTTTTTAAATATATTTTCTTTTGGAGGGGATAATTATGTTTTGTTTTGTTTTCTTTTCTTTTATTTATTTATTTTTATTTTTTAACAGAGGTACCAGGGATTGAACCCAGGACCTCATACATGCTAAGCACATACTTTACCACTGAGCTATACCCTCTCCCTCTTTCTATCCCTTTTTAAACATAAATTTTTATTTACCTCCTCCAAATTTAAAGATCCATGCAATCATAAGATTAATGTGCTGTTTTTATTATGTCCTTAACAAACACTTATAAAATTTGTATAGTACCTCAGGTCCCACTCTAAGTGCTTTACAAATATTAGCTCACTGAATCCTCACAACAATCCTATGAGGGAGGGACTGCTATTATTCCTATTTTACAGATGAGAAAACTGAGGCTTAGACTGATGAAGAAGGAATCACGCAGTTAAGTAGTAGAATTGGGATTGGAATCCAGGTAGGAGGGCTCTAAAACTTGAGTTTAACCTGAGTTAAACTGAGCTAACCACTCTGCTATTCTGCTTTATCTATTTTTTAATATAGATTTTTAAAACTATTAAAATGTTTTCTTTCTGAGTCATATACTGCCTGAAATCATCTCACAGACCACCCAGTGGTGCAGAGCACGCTTGGAGAAACACCAGCTGAATGGTAAAGAACTCTGCACTCAGAGAAGAGAACTTCATTTCAATCCCCTTCTCACTACCTACATGCTGTGTGGCCTCAACCAAATTTTCTGACCAGGGTGAGCCTCAGTTTCCCCACGTGTTGACTATAGACAGGAATCCCTACTTCTCACATGGGTCATGGTAGAGACTAAAAGAAATCATTCCACGGCAAGGGCTTTGGGAAATACTATGGCCACACGTCAACATCATCTCTGACAATGAAGGAATGCTTAAAATTAAGGAAACGGTGCCCCTACTTTTTCCTCTACTAGCAGCTTTCTCAGGTGGGGAAATCTTTCAAATAAAAAGTAGATCCTTATGTTCCTTGGTGCTATAGAAGTTCTTGCTGCTGCCTCCGATCCAAAATAAATTACTTCATGAAGTACGCTCTGTTTATACTATCCCACTACCTGATGACTTCCTGTGGATAACATTCTAACGCGAGCGTCTCAGCCAAAGGCCCGTAAAGCCATTTCCCCGACGCTTTATGCTTAGCCGTGCTAAACATCTGCTTTTCTTGGCCACCTGAGTTGATGAGTTTCACTCTGCACCATGGTGAGGGCCAGGTGTCAGGCGAGGACCCAGACGTTTTCTCCCCTCGCTGCCTCAAGAGGGGTCTGGTTTATGGCCCCATTTCCCCCACGAGAGCTGGTGGTGAGGAAGGCCCTGCAGCTGAATGTCATTACCCTCAATCAACAGCTGTGGCTTTTTTTTTTTTTTTTTTTTTTTGGAAGGTAGTAGGCAGGGCTGAAGGTTGTATTCTCACATTTTCAGCCAGGTTGGAGCCATGGCCATCTGGAAAGATGGATATGAGTACAAATCTAAGAAAGGGAACTTTAATTTTTCCTTCTTGGGGAGCTCCCACGACTTAAAAATTCCTTGAGTCCTCACCCTGGGAGGAACGTGTTTTCTAGACTGAGCCTGTGAGTGTGGACCAGGATCCCATCACTGTTCCTTTCTGCTCCTCCCTGTTATCCACACGAAGTGAGAATAAGGAAGGTAATGCTCATGGAGTGTTTTGACATCCTGGCAGGAACAGAAATCTGAGATGAATCAGTGAAACCCTGACATCTTAGGAAACTTCTGGGGATCTCCTACCTGATTCCAACAACCCTTCTGTATCAAAGGATTTCTTTTGAGCCCTGTGTCCATTTTCACTGTGAGGAGCACATTTCAGGATGAGAGAACTTCACTGATAACGGATCATCGTGCAAAGAGAGGCAAGGTAAACAAAGAGGAAACATCTCCTGAATCCCACGTGGCTTGTCTCTGTGCTTCCGTCAGCCAAACCAGAGCCTCCTAACATGGAAAGAAAGCAACTCTCTTCCTGAAACAATCCAGACTGTATTGTGAAGACCAGAGCTTATTAAAGAAGTTGTGCAAAACATGTTGCAGCCGCAGCAACACACTACGAGCCCAGGCGCTGCCCATTACAGCTTTTGTCTTTAATAACATGTGGGCCTTCATGGTTTGATAACACCTCAAAGGATGATGGTTCAAATTGGAAGATGCCCCAAGAGCACAAGCTTACATTCTCTCCTGAAAGGGGATTTGCTCACAGGGTGCCGTCTGTCGGATGCCCCTCAGTGCTTACAGTCTAATTTTCCTCAGCCATCTCTGGTGCCCATCCAACAAGAACAGATCAATTTTTTTTTAATGGTCTTGGGTTGACTGTAAATAACTGTATTCATTTAACTGCTTCGGATTTCCTCTTCCATTGCACCTCTAATGCAGGGATGTATTAAAAAGTGTATTTTAAAAATTGGCTTCAAAATATGACCTGTCCCTCCCCACACCTCCCAATTTCACTCACTGCCTCTATCATCCACGCCACCTTTTCACTACGCTTTCTTATGTCTCCAGGCTATGGGCCCAGACTTTCTACCTTTAGATTCAGATCCACCTTTATTTACTAGAGACGCTGCTTCAGGCGCTGTGTTAGACACCTTCCCGTGCACTACTCCCATGTGATCCCCAAAGCTTTAAGATAAGCAAAATGCCCCCATTTCACAAGCAGGGAAACCCAGGCAGGTAGAGGTAACAGACCCTGCAGTGGTTGATCCAGGATTTACATCTGGGTCTTCTCTGAGTCCCGCAAGCCCTCTAGTAAATAGAGAACTCCTTCAGCTCCTCTTCCCTCTCCTCTGTGCTACCCCACGAGCATCACGAGTTCCTCACTCTCCTCTTTGCCGAAAGTGTCCTCTCTCCTCTTTGCAGGAAATGTCCTCTCTCCTTTGATCCATGCTTGGAAGTCCAGCCTCTCCGGGCCCTGCCAGGACTTGTCCTGCCTGTGTCTTCTGTTTCCCCCTTTCTGCTCCTTTTCCCTCCTTCCCCTTTCCTGTCACAACCAAACTTCTGAAAAGCCAACAACACTCTTTCCGCTGCTCAATTCCTATCTGCTGCTCACTCTTTTGAAACTGCCCATCAAAAAGGCAGTTTCAATTCACCACTGGTCTTTTCCTTTATTCTTACCACGTTCTGAGTCCACCCAGGTCTCAGTCAAACAAGCACATGCTGATTTGTATGCCAAGGGGAGATATATCTCCAGAGCCACGTTCTTATCCACAAATTATTTTAAGCAACTTACCAAATATTTTTCCAGGTCTTTTGTTTCCCTTTTCATTGTTAAATGATTCAAGGTACCTGGAAGTAAGAGCAATGTTCTCTTGTTCCCAGGGGTGGGCTTTAGGACATGCATGCAATCAAATTAGAATCAAATAAGAAATAGAAGTCAAAGCATTTCTATGTTTTTGTTTTAATTTAATTTTATTTTATCTTTTTGCGGCAGCGGGGAGGTAATTAGGTTATATATGCATTTACGTATTTATTTTAATGGAGGTACTGGGGATTGAACCCAGGACCTTATGCATGCTAAGCACACACTCTACCACTGAACTATACCTTCCGCATTCTAAGGTTTGTTTGTTTTTTTTTAATAGACTTTATTCTTTTAGAGCAGTTTCAGGTTCACAACAGAACTGAGCACAAAATACAGAGTTCACACATAGCCCTCTCCACCTACACATATATACTCCCCTACCCTGAACAACTCTCATCAGTGTGGCATCTTTGGTACAATCAATGAACAAACATGGGCATATTATTATCAACCAAAGTCCATAGTTTACATCAGGGTTCACTCTTGATGTTGTACATTCTACGGGCTTTGACAAATGCATAATGACAAACAGCCACCACTATAGTATATCATACAGAAGTCAAACCATTTCTATCAAATTAAATCAACTGTACTTGTTCTCCAAATATCAGTGATTCCATAACTCCAGAGAACAGAAGTTAGGAGGAGCAATGTGACTGAAAACAACCATTTTTTGAAAGTTGGCTGATATTACATAGAAGCCCCACTTTCCATAGATGGAGGAGAGATAGAAAGAAGAAATTGTTAGCTCTTTCAAAAACTTGAGTTAACTGTGTTAGCCAGAGTGCAAGGGAAAAAATCACCCTGATGCATTTGCTGGTGTGAGCGTAAATTGATAACACTTTTTGGAAGGAAGATTTATTAATAAACATCAAAATTAAAAATGCATATTAACCCAGCAATTTCCTTCTTTTAGAATTAATCCCACAGGTTTACTCATATCCCTGCCCAAAGAAAGGTGTGTTGTAATATTCACTGCAACATTTAAAAACTGAGGCAGCTCAGTGTCAGATGAAACAATCTCTAGATAAGATATGCAAAAAAGTAGAACAATATGTATAATGTGCTACTGTTTGTGAAGATGGGACACACACAGGCACATGCATTTGAGAAGACTATAGACCCAAAAACACACACATACACCTTTGGACTTGACAAGACTGTCTCTAGAAGCTTATCCCAGAATATTCTCTCAGCTCTTGTCTTTGAGGAGAGGAATTAGGGACTGGAAACCTGGGGTGGGAAGGAAAATTCCTTTCCCTCTACGTTTTTATGTACTGACTTAAAGTTTTTCAAAGACAAATGAACTTAAATACAAAACAGAAACAGACCGACAGATATAGAATACAAACTTGTGGTTGCCGGGGTAAGGTGGGTGGGAAAGGACAGACTGGGAGTTTGAGATTGGTAGAAAATGACAGGTATACATGGAACAGATAAACAAGGCTATACTGTATAGCACAGGGAGATAAATACAAGATCTTGTGGTAGCTTATGGGGAAAAAGAATATGAAAATGAATGTATGTATATTCATGTATGACTGAAAAATTGTGCTGTATGCCAGAAATTGACACAGAATTGTAAGACGAGTATAACTCAGTTAAAACTTTTTTTTCTTTGTACAAGTATTATAATATTTAAAAATTTTTTTTGAAAAATGAAATTTTGTAAAGCTTGGGTTAACTTGAACATCTTTTATTTCCCCCAATTAAGTATTAAGAACATCTTTCCCAGTTAAGTGTGAAGAGTTGCTGTAAGATCAGAGTCACGCACGGGCCATGGCTGAACTGGGGTATCTCAGCCACAGACAATGAAGAGAGTTTTCTGTTGCCTCCCACTGGCTTTGAGTTTCACTATTTTCACAACATTTAAATGAAGTGTGACTAGAAAGAAGGCACAAATTACTTAATCCAAGCACAAAAGCCAGTCTCATTTGTTCACAGTCACATCTCTCAGGTCGTACAATGGACGTCCGCTATCCCTGGGAGATGTTTCTACGGACAAGCTCACTGCTCCATGAAATACTTTTTCTTCTTATACATTCTGGGTCTCAGAATGTAAGTAATAACATTCACCAGCCACAGTCCAGTCTGTTTCTATAGCAGTGGAAGGAGGCATCTTAAGGTCAGTAACACTTAAGTCAATACGACTCCATCATTTCAGCAACTCCCTTAAGCTTTCTTTTCTCAACACTCAAGTGTGAGTTTATGGCACCAGAACAAGTCCAGACCTTCCATTTCTGGCTCAGATTAACTCTGCTATCTTCCCTCAGGGGTCCCCTAATCTGACATCTTCTCAACCTCATGCCCCAGGAAAGAAGGGAAGATTCTGGAGACCATGATCCCCTGAGCCATCTCGGAAGCACCGGAAGACAGCCATTAGCAGACATTCTGGGGCCTCGGGCAGTTCTGGTCCTCATAACAGCTGTTACTGCAGAAGTGATTTTATAGTAGCCACTGTTGTCAAGGGGAAATAAATTTTTAATAATAAGAATAACAGCAGTGGATTGATGTTTTGGCTCATCTGGAACAGCCATCCAGGGATAGTCCAGCCTTATAGTTTTATCAATTCAAGCCAAAATTGATGTTTCCACCCCATCAGGGAATGCTTCTGCCCTTCATCTCTTCCAAGCAGCAGTGGACTTGAGACCCCACGACAGCGGAGGACCTGGACACTGCCAGGCAGCCAGTGAGTGAGTGACTACCGTGGAACTGACAGCCTTCTCTGTGTCTGCTTTTCTCACTAGTCTTTCTTTCCAGCTTTCCCATAGTACTGGTAAACCTGAATGCCTAATTTTTAGAAACAATAACTCACACTCTCTCTGGGCAACAAGCAATCTTAGAATGCTAAGATGCTTTTAACAACCCACTCTCCCTTCTCAACCTCAGCTCCCGGCATTGATCAAGAAAAGGAGACCGCCTCACTTGCCCTCCTCAGTCCTGTTCACGTGCTAGCCAGACTCACCGATGGGAGGAGAAAAACTTCCAAGCACACGATATGAATTTATATCTTTACACATCCAATGTACTGGCTGTTCCTGAATCTTCCTTGTGCAATATGAAAGAGAACATAATGCAAGCAAAACCGGAATTGATTTTAGCCTGATTTTTCCAGGAACAGAGACTTATAAATCACTATATGTGTCAAACTCTGCCCTTTTCCCCTGATTCAGTAATCACTCTGTTAGTAACTTGGGAGATCTAAACTTGACATTCATATCTACCATGGGCCCTGACTGGGTTATTTATTTAATTCAGCTGAGAATTTGGGGTGTTATGTTCTATTAATTCACCAACAAACTATTTTTAAGTTAATGCTTCAGGGCCAACTTAGTTTTGAGTTGTTGGATTTGATATAAATACAACGCAGGAAAAAGTAATTCTCCATTCTGGCTTCACTTTGTTACTGTCCTAACTTTTCACATAAGAAAAAAAAAATCCTCAAATGCTCTCAAGTTTCTCAGACAAAGTTTTGTCTGTATGTTTACTTGGAAAGGAGACTAAATCTACAGTTTTATTTTCATATTTCAACCTAACAGCAAGAGGAAGTTCCTAAGCCAATCTCAAAACTCCAGCTATTCTGAATTAAAAGCTCAAATTATGAAAATTAGTTCTAGCCACAAATTATGCCTGGCTTTTAAGCTATCTCTAATGCGCAGTATTAATTGAGCCACAGTTTGTGTTAAAAGAGTTTTAATGGTTTTTAAAAGAAGGCTTGTGTCTTCTTCCTCCCTTTTCTTCAGACCAACTTTTTCAAGTTCTATGGTGCCAAGACCTGAAGTTAACTACTATTGTTCATAATGGATTTTCAAAAATTCAAGGAGAATAAAAGGCTCTCCACCTATGTTTGCCTATTGAAGGAAGAAGAGGGGAAAAAAATGAGTAAGTGGATAGAACTTCATGATTCAAAGGAATGGCTTGTGCTAAATTGCTCATAAACAGGTAAAGTCTCAAGGATCATCTTTCAACCTCAAGTCTGGAGGTTGGTTTTGTGTATGACAACTAATGGGATACATGATCCCGTGACTCAGAAATGCCAGGCCACTTTTGGCACAGTGCTTTCTCCAGCCAATATCTATGTCTTCATCTTTAAAAAACATAGATTTCTTTCCTGTGTTTACCACTCAACTTCAAATGGCCTCTTTTGGTCTGAGCTATGAGACCAACAAAAACCAGTCAGAACTGAATTTTTAGATGTTGTACTTTTTTTTCCATCTTTGTGAGAATGCTTTGATGAAGGGAGAGAAAAAAAGGGTCTCAGAAAAGAGACTGGACTGGACTGTACAGGTTTTTTAGTGCCCTCCTCTCAGAGCTTTCCTTTCCCTTAAAAGGTCCTCCTCGCCCCCCTCCACGTATCCAAGTCCTTCCCTCCCTCCAAATCACATTAAGGACTGCTCCAGTGACATTTCTTCCCCCAAGACCTTGCGAAGAGCCAACCCCACATGAGCACTCAAAGGATTGTGAAAGGGTGATGCTGTGTTTTCTGCTCTTGAGGGTGCTCAACATCACAATCTCCCAAGGCCTTCATGAATTTGCAGAGTGTAGCTCAAGGTCAGGCAGAGGCTAAATAGGATGAGACTTAAGTTAATAACACTGGTCTAAAGCTTAGCCCTACCTGTTTTCTCTGAGGAGGTAGCCTACACATACCCCATAGTTAAACAGTAGCCTTCTCACCCTTTCCCACTCATCCTACAGGCTGTCCACCAATGTTCCACCCTGGCTTGTTGAAGTTGTTTGAAGAGGAAGTTATAGATCAGCTTCCATTCTTGAAAGTACAGTCTGTTTCCCAAAACAAAGTGTTACTATTAGACAATGAAACATATATAGATGTAAAAAAAATTGTAAAAGACTGAAATGGGCACCAGAAATTAGGGGTTGCCTTCAATGGAAAATTCCATTGAAGTTGTCAAAATATACTCTTCTAGGTTATCTGGCTCTGTACCTTTCATTGACTTTGAGCTATTTTACAAGTCTGTATGTTGTGGATAACATATGGCAATGTGAATGATTCTTGTCCGTAGACATGCAAATGAATTTTATTCCCTGAAAATACAATTGATTATTCTCTCCTACTGTGGAATGAGACAGTTTTGCATCTACCTGTAAATGTATTGCTGCATTATTATCAGATTTTTCAATTCTCCTTTGACCCAGTTGTAACATCTTATGTGTTCTCTCATTCCTTAATGATTCAAATGACATCTCTAACCTGTATTCATTTTATATCTGAGAGTCATGATGATATTCTATTTTGAAAAGTATCCTTTAACACAAGGAATCCAGAGGACTACAAAATTGTTCTTTACTTTCCTCATTGAGGAATCCATGGAGTCCACCTCAGGTGGGCATCAATGAGCCCCTCCTTTTCTGGTCTCTAGCCTTATTCTCTATCCCATCCCTAATATCTTCTCCCAGCCAGCTTCTTCCATCTAAAGAGAGGGAGAGAAGAATATTCTCATTCTTCAGTTTCTTCAGCATGTAACAGCTACAGAAAAAATAGACCTTTCTATTGCTAGTGTCAATGAGTCCTAAACTCCAGTGCATTAATACTAATACCAATTGTCAATAATCCCCTCCAAGAAAGAGGGTGGGAAGGAAGGGCCTGAAGCTCTGTTCTGCTACTCTGCATTGCCTTTCTTCTCCTGTTAACAAGACACGTTGCTAATTTGCCTTTCCACTAGTGAAGATGGTTTCTGAGAATCCAGCTTCCCTACTCTTTCCTCTTGTTTTTTCATGGCTTTCTACCAGTTCTGTAACATGTTAATTTGCTGTATGGTAGGCATTGTTCTATTTACTGCAGATTCACATACTTCAAAGTGTTCACAGTTTTGAGAGAATCACTTCCACGTCAGTGAAGACTTATAACACAACACAGCCATGCAGCACTTAATAAACCTATACATTTTCAGGGTCTCTGTCGTGAAGAAAATGTCCAGCCTATGGCAAATTCACACAACTGAAGGCTCAGCAGAGCACTCAAGCCTAGGGTCCTTGACTTCTTTGGCATAAATTCAAATAAACCCACCATCTCAGACCAGAACCCCATGTGAACACAAAATGGTAGAGATTAGATACTTCTGATGACTGATTATCAAGTTACTATGCACAATCCAGAAGATGGCACTGCTTGGTTTGCCTTTCAAGATGACAATTCATGAAACACAGGATTAAGAAAGCTATCTTGAAGGCCATGTAAGTGTTGGGACACTCAGCATTGGGACTCAGCATTTTGGGGCGGGGAAGGCAGTTCTGGTTGAGGATGCCTTTCTAAAATGAGTGGGCAATTTATTTCCCTGACCTCCAAGAGGCTTCCAGAGTTTGTCATGTTTTATGAGTAATTTTTAAAGTACATTCTGGACCCTCCTCCCTTCCCAACTGCTCAGGCTTCACTAAGCTTTTAAACTTTCTATTTTGTTGCAGTACAAACAACTCTACAAGCCGACCTCCTGCTTCTCCCCTCAGGCTGTGCAGAATTATTCATATTCAAGGTCTGAAGAGGAATGTCAGCATGAAGGGAAAACAGACTAAGGAGTGAAAACAAATTAGCAATCCAAACAGCCCTCTCCCTGCCTGTCAGGAGAAAGCCTTTGGTGTCTCCTCCCAGAGTCCAGGGGTTTTCTGAGTCAAAGATTAAAGGATACATTTTCAAGGCTCAGAGAACAGACGCTCTGTGAACTGTATCTTCACCCAAGGCAACCAGGACAAACTATGCATATGTAGAACCAGGGTGTGCCTTAAACCCTGTGGAAGTCTCCACACCAGATTAGACTGGCATGGAAGTTTGGTACTCTGCACCCGCCAGGAACCAGCTGAAAAGTCATTTCATATTTTTCTTCATGCTTGGATAGGAAAAAAAGGAAAAGAAAGGACAGACAAGAAAAAAGAAAGGACAGACAAGAAAAAAGAAAGATAAGCCAAGAGGGTTGTAAAACCTTATCTTAGAGCAGTAATTCTCAACTGGGGTGATTTTGCCCCTCAAGGAGACATTTGGCAATGTCTCAAGATATTCTTGATTGTCACAACTGGGGGGTGGGGGGACTTGCTACCGGCATCTGGTGGGTAGATAACAAAGAGGGCAGCTAAACACCCTATAATGCACAAGACCATCCCCACTACCAAGAATGAGTTGGTCCACGTGTCGGTAGTGGTGAGGCTGAGAAACCCTGCCTTAAAGAAACTAAGTAGTGAAAGTAGAATGTCCAAAAATCTTCTCTCTCTCTCTCTTACCCTTTGCCTATGTGTGTCACACACACACACACACACACACACACACCTTCACGCAGGTACAGCCTATGCAGATGCACGGGGCCCCACACTCAGAAGAGTCCCTGCACTGGGTAGAATCCTCTGCTGTCACCATCTTGAAATTCTCAATGGTTTTCAACAAGAGGCCCCGCATTTTCATTTTACCCTAAGCTCGCCAGTTCTATAGCTGGTGCTGCATACAAACGCATGTGCACCAGGGAGACTCAGTCCTATCCTATATTCTCCACTGCTCTCCCTTCTCACCCACAACGTTCCATTTCAACATAGTAGTACATGTTATTGTTCTACTTTTAAAACCCCTTTTGGGGTTATGACAGAGCTGAAGCTGGAAGATAAACCCGTGTCATGGATTTCAAAATGCCTGCAGATTCCCCTCTTTCCCATCACTGTCTAGGAAATTCACACAGGGCACTAAGGGGCAGGCAGTGGATTGTGTGACGTAAATGGACATTTTCTCAAGGAAAGACACTGCAGGGACCAAAGAGGGTGTCCTTTCCTGCAAGGGCAGTAGGGCTCTGCTCCAATAACCCTTGCAGAGATGATAAAAAAAAAAAAAAAAAAAAAAAAAAAAAAAAAAACACTCCAAAGCAAGCATCTTAACACCTGTAATCAAAATCAGCTTTCACATCTATCCTCTTCTTGTGAGTCTTTTTCATATAATGGTTAACAAACCTTTGAATATGCTTTAAATGTCCTGTTAAAAATCTCAGTGAGATAAGAACCACCGTGTTGCTTCTTATTCATCGCTTTTAATCTACTACCGTAGATCCATCAGTAACAATTTACTGAGCAACTATGAAGGGGATGGAAGACTCTGTCCACAACTAATCTTGTTCACGTTCCCAAAAGGATCTTTTAAACTGTCCTGTTTGTGGGATTTTCTGCGATGCTGATGTGAAGTACACACACAAATGCAACAACAAATTCCATTTTTGAATAGTGGACCAGTATGAGAAACCCTGCTGAACAGGTCCAGGGTCCCCTGGTAGGGGATCTGCATAACGTGTCTCTGCTGCCATCTTCTGGGGAAACACCCCGCGCACACGGCCGTTAGCATCTGCCACTTGGGAATCTGCCTGAGCACTTTAGAGCTGCACTTACCAAGTAAATGGGCTCTGAAAAAAAATATTAAAGCACAAATCACAGTCACTGCCACATTCATAAACAGTCGAGAACATCAGTAATAATTTCCAAGTTTGCAGGTGATCTGACTTAAAACCATACAGACAGAGCAGAATTCAGCACCGTGGTCTGTGAGCAGGCAGCCTGGAGCAGCAGCAGGACTCCCGAGGGCCCCGGGCAAGGACAGTGGGAAAGGCCGAGGCAGAGAGTCAACAGGCTCTGATCTTAACAGCCTGAGTTCTCTAGATGTTTTTTGTTTGTTCCTATGAAAGATAAAAGATCAAAAGCTGTGAGCCTGCTTTTCCAGGTAAAGTAGAAATATGGTCCATGTCTCTTCTTAGGCATCACCAGAGACACTCCTTTCTCCTTTTGTACACAGCAACCCAGACCAGATCTGCAACAGCAGTAATGATGGTGACGATGGAAATTCCACAGGGGATGGACTTGATTTCACTCACTGCTATAGTCCCAGGATTGGAACTGTGTGGTTCACAGCAGGTGCTCGAAAGATACATGCTCACCAAAGAAACGGTCATAGCTGTCATTTATTGATATATTTTATGTCAAATCCTTTACAGTTTTTATCTCATTTCATCTTTATAATAACCTACCAAATATGTGTCATTATCTTTGTTTTATTGATGGAGAAAGTGATAGTAAGCAGACTTGGTAACAGCCAGATGGAACGGGGGAAAATTCATATTATGTAGTCAGGGAGATTTCCCCACTTGTTAGCCCAGTTTGAATTCAACATTTTGGAATTTCCCTCACACATCATTCTGAAGAGATGCTTATAAATTTGTTCTGCTGTGTATGAAGATAATATGAATTAAAGAAGCACTTTTCTTCGGGTGTGATTCTCCATCCAAAGGTTGGTTTTCTAAAATTGAATATCTCGGAGTCACTAAGTAATTTTTCCCAAGTTATGACTCAAAGAGGCTAGTGATTTGGGTATATTGTTCCAAAATTCTTCCTGTTGCAGGAAAAAAATAGAGTATTGTGGAATCAATTGTTTCAGAAAAGCAATGAGATCAGTTGTCTAGACTTCAATTAAATGCAAGGCAAGGAATGAACAATGAGGGAAATGAAGCAGTTGGGCAGGTGTCCTGGAAGATTCAGATCTACAACTGCCCAAGACCCTGGCTTTCATCCCTCCACCAGGCCAAACTGTGCAGAACCACACTGCCTCAAGATTCTGACTCAGGAGGTCTGCAGGGAAGTTTAGAGATCTGTCCATTTGTAACTCCAAAGGCATTCTGACATGAAGACAGGGTTGGAAAATACTGTTGCAAGCCAGGCACTGTGAAAAAATCAGGTCCCAGAGGTACTAGATGACCAGGATTTGCTGGTACCCTAGAGGAATTATCCTCTGGGAGCAACAGTCATGTAAACCCATATTTCCACGTGGTACGATAAACATTCTGAGCATGTTGCTGTGGGAGTTCAGACAGAGCTGTCTCCAAGTCTGAGTCATATTTGTCCTGGAAGAATGAGGGAATTTTGAGGACTAATATGGAGCAAGGGCTCTCCAATATCATTTGCAATTTTTTGTTTCCAAATAGCTTTTACTGATCTGCCTTTTGAGAGAGGCCTCCTCTTAACCACTCAACAACAACTGGTCACAGAGACTTGAAACTGGTCTTAACTGGCCCAAGTCCCTTTTGTGGTCAGTTTGCTAAAATTTTAATAATGAAAGGAAGCTAAAAAGACCTGGCGATTTTGGGTAAACGACATTCCAGACTATAGCCTTCCCTAGGGGAAGGGAAATCAACTTGCCACTGTGGGCGTGTGGGGTTGCCTGAGGTTGCTGGGGAGGGATCAGAGACTTTAACAAAAGCGAAGAATGACTGGTAGTTCTGAAGATGGAAGATGATCAACTACAGACAATAAAGCACAGCTTTTGTGTAAAACTATTTGGGTTCTGTGAATGTAGCTAAGTGTCTAGGGAAATTCTTACAGTGGTACTTTCGGGTTAGAGATGCAAGCTGGAGAGGACCTTGTACTGTCTTTGACATTGGCCACCTCCAGTTGTGTGCCAGTTTATAGCTTCCAGGGGATTGCAAGTACATCCTGGTAGTTTGAAATTTTTTTTGTAAAATAAAATGCCTAAATGTACACACATTTATAATACACCCAGCTAGTATAAATTTACATATAACTAAATTTAACAGTAAATTGTTCTCTCTTTTGAAGATTCTTGCAAATGTATTCTAAAAGCTTTTGAAAATATATATGTAGGGCTGGTCTCCAAAAAAGACCTATCTCATTACTCTAAAAATGACCAGACTTGACATAATTATCCACTTAATCTTCCTCTGAGGCAGGTTTTACCATCTCCATTTTATAGATAGTGAAATTGAGGATGAGCGAGAATAAGCAACTGCCCAAACGGATACAGCTGATTGATGGTAAAGTCTGGTTCAAACCCAACTCAAAAAATATTTCTATGACCATACTCTTCAACTTGATTCCCGCCAGATAAGCTTGCATATCTGAATAGCTAATTCTCTTTTGGAGACCAGCCCTATGTGTGTGTGTGTGTGTTTTTTTTTCTTTAATTGCATCTCCTCGCAGAAACCAGGGGAAATCTTGATGCTGACAGACTACAGGGTGAGTCAACAGTGGCATCTAGTGTTCAACCAGATTCTTTCCTCAAGGAGGAAACAGAGACAGGAGGATCCCCACGTTAACGTTCGATGCCAGTCAGTTACATTCACCCAGCCAATCAAGGTCATGGAGAGGCAATCACCTGAGCCTTTACGGTGCTGTTTCTACAGATGTTCACAGGGAAAGGACTCAGGTTGTCGTAATGCCAGACACACCTAATATCTCGGGGTGCGGAGCACACCTCGAGGTAAGGAGTTGGCTCACCCCTTTGCCTAAGCCTCCCCTGCATCTCATGTTCAAAGACAAGATGGTAAGTCTGAGAGCCCTGGGGGTGAGAGCCAAGGGTGACTGCTTAACAGCCTTCTCTTGGAGTAAATGGAATAGACCTTGTTAACTTTGGGAAATAATCCAGTGGGATCTTGGTGGATGCTGCCTGTGCTGATCACTTCCCCTGCATGAGCTCATTTAAACTTTTTAACAAGCATTTTACCCAACTTACTATAGAGGAAACTAAAGATTAAAGCAGTTCAGTAGCTTACCTAAGGTCATCTACCTTGTTAGTGGCAAAGCTGAGATCTGAATGTCAAAGCTTGTGCTTTTAACCCTTAAGATGTTGTCCTCTTGGCCACCTATGGTGTCACCAATCTTTATAATGAAATTGCAGCCCCCTCTCTCCACCTCTCCAGCAACAACCAACACGCAAAGACTACGGCCATTGCAATAGAAGGCACTGGCGTTGCAGAGATGGCTTGTTCTAATGAGCTGTCGATTCCACTGGTGCCAATATGGCAAGCATCTCCCAGCATCCCACAGGGGACACAGAAAATTGCTTGTTTAGGTTTTCCTCTTCTTTTTGTGTTTCTTCACTTTCAAATTCACAAATGGCCAATAGGCACATGAAAAAAATGCTCAATATAGCTAATTAGAGAAATTCATATCAAAACTACAGTGAGGTATCACCTTTCACCAGTCAGAATAGCCATCATTCAAAAGTCCACAAACAATAAATCCTGGAAAGGTTGTGCAGAAAAGGGAACCCTCCTACGCTATTGGTGGGAATGTAGTTTGGTGCAACCATTATGGAAAACATTATGGAGATTCCTTAAAAAACTAAAAATGGACTTACCATATGATCCAGCAATCTCACTCCTGGACATATATCCAGAAGGAACTCTAATTTGAAAAGATACATGCACCCCAGTGTTCATAGCAGCACTATTTACAACAGCCAAGTCATGGAAGCAACCTAAATATCCATTGACAGATAACTGGATAAAGAAGTTGTGGTATATTTATACAATGGAATATTACACAGACATAAAAATATGAAATAATGCCATTTGCAACAACATGAATGGATTTGGAGATCATCATTCTAAGTGAAGTAAGCCAGAAAGAGAAAGAAAAATACCCTATGATATCACTCATATGGGGAATCTTAAAAAAAAAAAAAGACACAAATGAATTTATTTACAAAACAGAAACAGACTCACAGACATGGAAAACAAAAATGGTTACCAGGGGGGAAGAGGGTGGGAAGGGACAAATTGGGAGTGTGAGATGTGCAGATACTAACTACTATATATAAAATAAATAAACAACAAGTTTATACTGTGTAGCATGGGGAACTATATTCAGTATCTTGTACTAACCTATAATATATGTATGTATATGTATGACTGAAACGTGCTGTACACCAGAAACTGACACATTGTAAACTGACTATACTTCAACTAAAAAATTTTTTTAATAATAAAATAAAATATAAAATAAAAATAAATAAAATAAAATAAAATAAAATTCAGCTGTGAGCCCAGAGTGGGAAAGGAGAAGGAAAATGTCTGTGGCAGAGCCAGGCTCAGAACACCTCCTCTCCATCATTGATCCTGTGTTCTTGGGTCAAGCTCTGCCACTTGACTCTCTCTTCCCTCAGGATACAGGCTTCCCTCATTCATTCTCTCAGCCAGTATTAACTTAATATCTTCCATACATCAGCCACTCCACTAGGTGCTGGGGATAAAATAATGAACGAAGAAAGCAGTGGTGCCTGCCAGCTCCATGGAGCTTGCAGGTTATGGAGCAGACAACCATGCGTCTCATTATCACGTAAACAGATTCGAGATGATGGCCGTGCTAAGACCCATGGAGGAAAAGTGCATGATGCTCTAAGATTACGTATTTCGTGGTGGGGTCTAAGCTAGTCTGTGGGGTTACGGGAAGCTTTGTTGATGAACTTCTCTTAAACTGAAACAAAGATCTGAAGAATGATCAGAAGGTAGGAACAGTCACGAGCTAAGAGGGAGAGGGGGTGCAGGGAGCCGGAGAGTGTCCCGAATAAAGAACAACACACGCACAGGCTGAGACGTGGGGAGAGGCAGCAGAGTAGTCCACGCTACTGGACGGAGGCCTTTGGAGCTGGCTTGCAGAGGGAAGAGACAAGCAAGGTTTGAAACTGCAGAACCTCATGGGCACATTTAGCATTTTGAACTTTTTCCTAAGGATATTGCTTTAATCGGGAAGGGGACATGAATTTATCTGCACTTTAGAAGATCACTTTGCTATGAAAGAATAGACAGGAAGGGTGAAGAAAGGGCATGAGCTATTCGCAGAGTATAAACACATCATTGGGGGCAGCTCTGTTGAAGCAGATACTGGATTGCCTACCCAATAGCCATACTCCCCTTCTTGCTAACTCATAGGATTCTAATTTTGTTCAAGGTGATTTTGTGCTCAGTTAAAAATCACTAACCTTCGCAGACTCCCTTGTATTCATGGCTGACCCAGTGACCCAGTTCTGGACAGTCATATTTTATAAGCGGATCTCTTTTTTTAGAGTAACAGGCGTGGCTAACATGCCCTTTGTTCCTTTGCTCTTACACCTTCTCCTTCCCTGGATGTAGATGCTATGTCTAGAGGTAGCAGCCCTCTTGGAGCCATGAGGATTTAGGTCACAAGTTAAGGATGAGGAACAGGAAGCAAGCCACAGAATACACATAGTAGATCCACAGACTGTTCCTCCCCACACTCCTTGTGGCATAAGACAAATACAACCTAATGTGTAGGGTTCTGTGACTCACGGCTGAGTCCAATTTCTTCACCCACTAATCCCCCAGACATCTTCAGACATGCCTACATTCTAGAGTGGACACAACATCCAGTCTTTCTCCAGATGACCTCCAAAGACCATCTGCATCAAAATCTCTTACAGTGGGAGGAGTTAAACCTCGCGCCTCTCAACCAGCTGACCAAGATTAGCACTGTCATAGTAAGTCATGTTGATAGATGCACCTGGAAGTGATGTGGTGAAAATGGCAAGTTACCTCTGTGGTATTCCTCCCAGTCTAATCACAAGGACAATAGCAGACAAATCCCAACTGATGGGCATTTTACAAAACACATGCCCAGTACTCCTCAAAAACAAGGGAAGTCCGAGAAATTGTCATGCCCAAGAGGGACCTAAGACATGATGACTAAAGGTAATGTGGTACCCTGAATGGACTCCTGAAACAGAAAGAGGGCATTAGGTAAAAATGAAGGAAATGTGAATAAAATAAGGACCTTGCTTGATAATAATGTACCTATAACAGTGTTGGTTCACTAGATGTGATAAATATACCATAATCATGTCAGATGTTAGTAAAATGGGAAACTGGGAGTGGGGCACATGGAAAGTTTCTGTACTGTCTTTACAATTTTTCTATACATCTAAGGCTATTCCAAAATTAAAATTCTATTAGAATGAGTATTCCCAGTCTATGCTAATCCAATGGAATCATACTAGGTCATGTGTGGAACTCAGCCACCTGTGTATCTAACAAGACCCTCAAGTTTGAAAACTACTAGTTTAGGCCTAACCTTGAACCCCTGCTACACTTGAAAGGCAAGACCCTTTAGGCCACCTGCTTGGCAGCCACAAAGACACAGACCCTTCAGCAGAGAGGGATATTCAGAATATCCAAGAGTAAATGTTCAACTTCTAGAACAAAACAGGCAATTCCTTTCTTGTGTATATCTTCTTAACACCAAATGCCTTTGGATAGAAATCACCAGTTCAATGTTTTGCCCCCAAATTGAGTATGAAGCTGTGCAATAACGATGCTAATAGAGTTCCCTCTAATGAAATATCTGGACTGCATTTTTGTGTTTCTATCATTAATGAAGTAAAACATATGGTGATTTAATTTTTCTTACTTCTTGGCTCCCACTGTTACCACCATGATCACTTGGAGTAAAAAAAAGTAACAAAATCAATATTTATAAAGATTTTCCATGGCTCCATGTCAATTTTTCATCAGGCTTGAAAGAGCGAAATGATTATTTCCTGTAATGGATTTCTGATATGAGTATACAGAAATGCAGCCATTCATTAGCTGAATTCAGATAGATCGGGGGCAAGTTATATTGCAAGCTGTAGCAACACATGCAGCACCTGAAGAAAGCAGCATGGGGCAATGGAAAGAAAATTAAACCAGAGATCAGAGGCCCAGGTAGTAGACCATGGTGCAGTTACTTGCTACCTGTGTGACTCTGGAAAAGGGATCTGGACTCAGTTCAACACCAGCAAAATGTGCAGTTTGGAATAGATGACTTTTTAAATCTCCCTGAGCTCTGGAATTTTGAGTGTGGAATCTCAAAGCTAAGAGTTAATCTTGCACCTAGTGTCGCAGCATGAAGACTTGTATTTATAAGCTCGAAATAATTCCTAACGAATCATTCAGAAACTAATCACAAAATGTGGGTGTAAAACTTCAGCTGTCTTAATCCTTGAGAATTATATCCTACACAATGAATGAAAGAGACACCACCGGTATCAAAGCCTGTTTAAAGATGCCTTTAATTCCTTTTGGATGCTGCCACGTGAGACAGTGAAAGACCCTAGAATGAAAGCTGACAATGAGTAGGGAAAAGAAAAGCCCCATAAAGCAGATGTTTTAAACATGAAGCAGGTGTTGATGTTTATTTATACCTGGCTGCTTTATAGATTGACAGTGTTACAATTTCAAAGCAGGAGTTCTCCCCATAGACAAAGGACAAAGGAAACAGACAAGTCACAAAAGAAATAAAAGCAGTAAACGAGCATATGGAATAATGCTCGCCCCAACTAATAAACAGATGTGCAAATTAAATCAACATAAAAGGAGGTACCGTTACCCCCTGCCTTTGGTATATACCTGAATGATGACACAGATATGGTGAAACTATATTCTCATACATCTTTCCTAGAAAGAGCATAAATTGGTACAAACCTTTTGAAAAATATTTAGTGATGTACATGAAGTGTGATTTAGATATTCATGTTTTGATTCTGTAATTCCACTAAGAACGCAGGACAAAGCAATGTGCATGAAGATGTTCATTACAGAGGAAAATTGGAAACAACTTCTAAATGTCCAAAAATAGATGAAAGGTTATAAAATTTGTTATATCTACTCAATTTAATTTGCAACTTTGTAAAAATGATGCTTTCAGAGGGTACTTAGTAACAGAAAATGTTTATAATCTGTGAAATGTGGTAAACTGTCAGTTCATGAATATATCTTTGGCTTACACAATGGTTTTAAATTTTAAATTTAGTAACCAACACTTTAAAATTGCTAAAATTCATGTAAAAATCATGTTTGATTAGCTCTTGTGAAAAAATATCAGAGTAACTGGCAAAACTGAGCCCTTTTGCATGACAATAATCCTTTGGAGCTGAGTAGTAACTGCTCCCTTTAGTGTAAGGAACGCATAACCCTCTTTGATCCACAGTGCCCACCCAGTTATCTTGAGAGGAATTTGAGCTCACGACTCTTCATCTAAATTTAATAATCAGCATATAAAAGTTGACATATAAATTTCAAATATGCACAAAAAAATGAATTCTCCCAAAATGTTATGAATAGTTACATTAAAATTCTAGTATTATGGGTGGTTTTTACTATTTAAAATTTTTCTGCATTACTTTTTTATTTTAAAAATGGGGTAGAAGTTAGCCTAAGTCAATGTGACCTTTCAGCAAACATCCAGTCTTGAGTAAATATCAGTGGTCTCCAGGAATACCTTGGAAGCCCTCTCCACTCTCCTTCAGGAAGCTTTTAAACTAACTCTGGGGGCCCGTGTACAAACATATGCTAACCATCAAGTGTCTGACCTTTTAAAAGGCAAGGGACATTTCAGGCTCTCAGATGCTCGGCTTCTTAAGTATCAGGCCTTTTAGCTGGAAAACCCAGATCTAACTCTCTCCGTTTGTGGGACACTCAATCCTGCTACACTCTGTCCATCACCAAACGAGTCTCTTCCCTTTCACCTATGTCATGAGACCCTATGCATTTCTCTAGGAGCTAGAGCAGATCTCACCGACCAGCCCCTGGAAAACCCTGATGAGATCTGGTTCATCGATGGGAGCCACATATTCTTGTGAACCTCTTAGCGATCTGCGAGTGCTTTCCAAGCAACACTCCAGTGAGACTCTTCCCTCGCCCTAGGGGCCTATGGATCCCTGTTAGATAAACCTCCTTCTTAAATGTCTCCTGGTTCAAACCTTTTCTCTTTTAGGGCCCCCACCAAACTCTTTTAATACTAATTGAAAATGCCTCTGACATTAGGGTCCCTCTTTTTACTCCTCCTTTACTTCACTGGACTAACACTCCAACATCTGCATTCAAAAACCTAAACCAACAGAAAGCACAGAAATCAAATTTTTTAAGACCCTTGTTTGCTCCTTTCATCCTTCGGCTAGGATAAGCTCTAGATACGTGACCTCTATCTTTGCAACCTTCTTGTGAAAAGTATTTCTTCTCATCTGGAGATAAACTTGAAATGATTATATCACAAGGGAATCAACCAATCACCCAAGACCACTTATAGACCAGCCCCTCGATGAACACCGACCCTTCACTCACATCCTGCCCAAGGACAGCCAGCTAGTCCGGGAGCCCAACGAGCTCCATTATCGCAACAGATCAGCAGGAAGTAGGTAGAGTGGTCCTCGCGCTCTACGTCCCCAAGATTTGGGGTCTTAAGACTAGAGGGGGGAATGCTAGGTAGCTTAGATAGAAATGAGCATTGAGCAAAGGGAGAGGAAGGGGAAAGGAAAAATCCAGAACACAAGATACCTGAGCTCTCAATCAACCAGAGCTCAGGGAAACTGAGTTGTCAGTCAGTCAGTCAATCAATCCTGAGGCCTGGGGGTGGAGGCCTGTCATGTGTCTATGATAGAAAATAGAGAACGAGAGACAAAATGTGTGCATCGTTCTCTGACTTAATTTGACCACAGAACCCTTTTTCATGAGATTAATATTCCTTGCAACACATGTTTGGATAATGCTAGCGATGGAGGCACGAATGTTTGGTAAGGCTAAATAACTTGTCCAAGAGCACAGAACTTTTTAGAGCCAACACTGTGACTACAACTCCATCCCTAAGGTCTTCTGTGTCTCAGGTAAAGAAGAGACATTTAAAAGTGAGTCAAGGGGATGACCTCTCCACAGCCCTGGGTCTCACAATACTTGTGACTGTTTTATTTTTTTATTTTTTAATAATGGCCAGCCAGCTTTTTGATAACTGAGATAAAGAGAAATATTTCCTAATATTATATTTTAAAGCTTTGATAAGACTTTTATAGGCATATATAAATATTAGAAATCAGAATTCCTTTCTATATTTTTTTTAATATGTTGAAGTTGAAGGCATTTAACCTTTGTGGCATTTTGAGTTAATTGGCCTGTTAAAAAAAACTGTTTAATTATATACCTTTATAACTATTTCCTACAAAACAGATTTATGATTTTTCTTACAGAGAACAAACCTTTTTTTCTTGATCCATAATGTTAAACTTCAGAGTGCAATAAGGGATTACCTGTGAGCTTTGACCCTGAGGAATGGGCCAAAACATAGGTCTAGACTAGATCTGAACATGGCAATGCTGTCTAAGGGTTAAGGTGTTGCTCAGCTGATTCTCTTTAGGAGCTAAGCACAGGCTGTTTTGCTGTGGTGGGATCGTGAATAATCACAGCATCAGGAATGAGGACTCTCCCTTTCCAGAAGAAGAGTTATAGAGGAGGAACATGTAGATAATTTGGCACTGCTTTCCTGAGCCAAATTTAGTAGAGTTTTTCTAAATTGTTGAATGAATAAGACTGTTGCTACCCATTTGGAACTTTCTAGATTGATTTTCTAGTGATATTGCCTCTTTGAAGCAACGTGACAGCGTTTTACAGGTCTCAATTTTTGCCAGACATCCTTTACTATCAGGAGCTTTGCTGTTTTTGTGCAACGCACTAAATTTAATCTGCGTTTTCACATAGACTCTGATTCTAAAAATCAAAGTATCTCCCTTTCAGATTTATGGTGATGATGACTGTTTTATAAGTGTAAACAGTTCTAAAGTAATTTTTGTTACAGTATAATCTCATTTTTATTTTTTATAATTACATTTATTGGTGCTATATTATAAATGTGTCAGATGTGTTCATGGTTGTGCTAACCACGTTCACCTCCCAAGAGTCAGTGTGTGTGTCACAAAATATGTGTGTGTGATGTGTACAGTCTGCCAGACTTCCCAGGGACATCCCAGCTGAGACAGCCCCGGGGCCTCCCCTGTGCCAGGGAGGAGAGCTGCTGGCAATAGAAAGAAGTGTTTCCTGGTGGGTCAACAAGCTAGGTGTAGCTACTTTTATTATGATTTTTATTGTGATAAAAATAGCTGAAGAAAAAGAGCAGCAGTCTTTTGGGATGTTGTTTTTCATGTTTATTTTTAGAGGAAATCATGGATTTGTCAGTTTGTTATGTGAGTACTGTGAGAAGCTAAAAAATTAAAAGTATTACTTGTAATATATTTGGTGTATTTCTTTTTATTGAAGTATAGTTGATTTATAATGTTGGTTTCTTCTGTACAGCATGGTGATTCAGTTATATATATATATATTTCATATTCCTTTTCATTATAGGTTTTTACAAGATACTGACTAGAGTTCCCTTTGCTATATGGTAGGTCCTTGCTATTTATTTTATATATAGTAGTTTGTATCTGCTAATTCCAAACTCCTAATTTATCCCTCCCTCCTCTTCCCCTTTAGTAACCATAAGTTTGTTTTCTATGTCTGAGTCTCTTTCTGTTTTGTAAGTAAGTTCATTTGTACTATTTTTTAGATTCCACATATAAATGATACCATGTAATATTTGTCTTTCTCTGATTTACTTCACTTAGTATGATAATCTCTAGACTGTATGGTGCTGCAAACGGCATTATTTTATTCTCTTTATGGCTGAGTAGTATATATACTACTAGTATATATACCACAACTTCTTTATCCAGTCATCTGTCGATGGACATTTAGGTTGTTTCCATGTCTTGGCTATTGTAAATAGTGCTGCTGTGAACATTGGGGTGCGTGTATCTTTTCGAATTGGAATTTTCTCCCAATATATGCCCAGGAGTGGGATTGCTGGATCATATGGTAAGTCTATTTTTAATTTTTTAAAGAATCTCCATACTGTTTTCCATAGTGGTTGCATCAAATTATATTTATCGTTTGTGGACTTTTTTTTTTAAGTGTAGTCAGTTTATAATGTTGTGTTGTTTGTGGACTTCTTAATGATGGCCAGTCTGACAGATGTGAGGTGATACCTCATTGTAGTTTTGATTTGCATTTCTCTGATAATTAGCGATATTGAGCATCTTTTTATGTGCCTGTTGGCCATCTGTGTGTGTGTGTTCGTTGGAGAAATGTCTGTTTAGATCTTCTGCCCATTTTCTGGTTGGGTTGTTTGTTTTTTGTTACTGAGTTTCATGAGCTATTCATATATTCTAGAAGTTAAGCCTCTGTCAGTCACCTTGTTTGCAGATATTTTCTCCCATTCCATAGGCTGTCTTTTTATTTTGCTTATGATTTTCCTTTGCTGCGTACTTGTTGTATTTCTGTTGTGTTCACTTGAATGGGTAAGTCACCCTGACATTGCCACGACATCCCATCACATGATCACTGTGCTTATATTTGGTATGTCTTTTTAAAAAATTATTTCATTTTTCTAATTTATTTTTAGTGTATTTTACAAAAGTATCTCTTGTGATGGATTGGGTAAGCAGAACTAGTCCATCGCTCCTGATAATTTAGAAGCGCTGTCATGATTCCTGAGCTACAGTATAGTAGCTACAAGGCACATATGACTGGCTCGTGTTTTCATTTTTCAAGATAGATACCTAGGAGTGGAATTGCTGGATCATATGGTGGTTCTATTTTTAGTTTTTTAAGGAAACGCCATACTGTTTTCCAGAGTGGTTGCACCAATCTACATTTCCACCAACAGTGCCCAAGGGTTCCCTTTTCTCCACATCCTCTCCAGTATTTGTTATTTGTAGACTTGTCAATGATAGCCATTCTCACACATGACGTGATGCCTTATTGGGGTTTTGATTTGCATTTCTCTAATAATTAG
Organism: Camelus dromedarius; assembly: GCF_036321535.1. Lineage (NCBI taxonomy): Eukaryota > Metazoa > Chordata > Mammalia > Artiodactyla > Camelidae > Camelus > Camelus dromedarius. The sequence goes on along the minus strand of NC_087439.1, from coordinate 60,342,029 downwards.
AGATGTTGAGTGATGTTTCATGTGCCTGTTGGCCATCATTGTTTCTTCTTTGGAAAAATGTCTGTTCAAGTCAACTGCTCATTTTTTTATTGGGTTGTTTGATTTTTTGATATTGAGTTGTTGAGAGATATATACTGTTTGTATGTTTCAGATATTAACCCCTTGTCAGTCACATAATTTACAAATATTTTCTCCCACTCCATAGGTTGCCTTTTCATTTTGTTGATGGTTTCTTTTTGGGTACAAAGCTTTTAAGTTTGATTAGGTCCCATTTGTTTATTTTTGCTTTTATTTCTTTTGCCTTAGGAGACTGATCCAAGAAAATATTGCTATGATTTATTACAATGAGTGTTTTGCCTATGTTCTCTTCTAGGAGTTTTATGGTTTCATGTCTTACAGTTAGGCCTTTAAGCCATTTTGAGTTTATTTTTGTTTATGGTGTGAGGGAGTGTTCTAATCTCATTGTCTTACATGTGGCTGCTCAGCATGCCCAGCATACTTGTTGAAGAGACTGTCTTTTCTACGTTGTATACTCTTGCCTTTTATGTCATAAATTGACTGTAGGTGCATGGGTTTATTTCTGGGCTCTCTGTTTCTGTTCTATTGATTTGTGTGTCTGTTTTTGTGCCAGTACCATGCTCTTTTGACTACTGCAGCTTTGTAGTATAGTCTGAAGTCTGGGAGGGTTATGCCTCCAGCTTTGTTCATTTTTCTGAGGATTGCATTGGCAGTTTGGGGTCTATTTTGGTTCCATATACATTTTAGGATTATTTATTCTAGTTCTGTGGAAAATGTCCTGGATATTTTGATAGGGGTTGCATTAAGTCTTTAGGCTGCTTTGGTCATATGGATATTTTAACAATATCAATTCTTCTAATCCACGGGCATGGGATATTTTTCCATTTCTTTGACTCATCTTCAGTTTCCACTTCATCAATATTTTATAATTTTCAGCATGTAGGTCTTTCACCTCCTTGGTTAAATTTATTCCTTGGTATTTTATTATTTCTGATGTGATTTTTAGATGGGACTTTTTTTTTTACTTTCTCTTTTTGATATTTCATTATTAGTGTATAGAAATCTTTTGCATTTTGTGCGTATTAATCTTGTATCCCACAACCTTGCTGAGTTCATTTATTAGTTCTAATAGTTTTGGGGTGGAGACTTTAGGGTTCTCTATGTAGAGTATCATGTCATCTGCAAATAGTGACAGTTTCACCTCTTCCCTTCCAATTTGGATCCCTTTTCTTTCTTTTTCTTGTCTGATTGCTGTGGCTAGGACTTTCAGTACTATGAGAATGGCTATCCTTGTCTTGTTCCTGAATTTAGCAGCAAGGAAGCTTTCAGCTTTTCATCACTGAGTATTATGTTGGCTGTGGGTTTGTCATAAACAGTTTTTATTATGTTGAGATATGTTCCCTCTAGACCCATTTTGGTGAGAGTTTTTTTTTATCATGAATGGATGTTAAATTTTGTCAGATACTTTTTCTGCATCTATTGAGATGATCATGTGGTTTTTATGTTTACTTTTGATAGTGTGGTGTATCACATTGATTAATTTGTGTATGTTGAACAATCCTTGTGACCCTGGAATAAATCCAACTTGATCATGGTGTATGATCCTTTTTATGTATTGTTGGATTTCGTTTCCTAATATTCTGTCGAGGATTTCTGCATCTATATTCATCAAAGATACTGGCTTGTAATTTTCTTTTTTTGGAGTGTCTCTGTCTGGTTTTGGTATTGAGGTAATGGTGAGCTTACAGAATGAATTTGGGAGTGTTCCCTCCTCTTTGATTTTCTTGGAATAGTTTGAGAAGGATAGGCATATGTTCTTCTTTATATGTTTGGTAGAATTCTCCAGTGAAGCCATCCAGCCCTGGATTTTTGTTTGCGGGGAGTTTTTAAAATTACAGATTCTGTTTCACTGCTAGTGATCAGTCTGTTCAAATTGTTTGTTTTTTTTCTTGACTCAGTCTCGGCAGGCTGTATGTTTCTAGAAATTTGTCCATTTCTTCTGGATTGTCCAGTTTGTTGGCGTATGACATTATTTATCATTTTCCCTCATCCTCTTCAATCTATGTTTTGATTAATTTTGTCCCTTAACTAACCCATATCTCCAACCAGTTAATGTATACAAGGGATGTTGGGACTGAAAGCTTTATTAGATAGTTTACTAGGTATAGGTAAACATTAGCATGGCAGTGTAGTTTGGGAGAATGCAGTATGGTTATAGATTTAAACATTAACAAAATACTAAGAGAGCTAATCCCTGCTGGGAAAATGAGACAGCACTCCTGCCATGGGCTACCTGCCACACAGAAATGATGGCAGTATTGGTGGAGTGTGCACTGTGTGTCAGGTATGTCATTTAAACATCAGAACAGCCTTTAAGGTAGACACTGAAATCATCTTAAATTTTACAGAGGGCCTGAGGCCCAGAGAGGTTCCGTATATATGTAAGCTCTTAGTGGGAGAACTGAGATTCAAATCCAGACAGCGGGGCTCCAGAGCTGGCACCCCTGACCCCAGTACTGTGAGGGTTGCCATCTAAAGCCTGGGAGCTCCCTGGAGCCACAGTGGGGCAGGTGTCCTGCATTAGCCCCGAAGCAGATAGTGGCTGAGTAAGTGTTAGGCACCCACCTAGACTGGCACATTTCTTTCCCCTTCTAGACATCACCAAGTTTCCAGTTACTCTTACCTTAAACCACAGTTTGTCCTCGTGTAAGGTAAACTACTCAGTGATTTGAGAACCCACTCCCCCTTTCTCTCACCCCTTTATTCTGTTCCCATCTAGGCACCAGCATCTCTCCCATCTGCCTGATGGTTTGGAATTCTTGAGCCAGGTATTCTTAGAGCTTTGCCAAAATGGCACAGGGGTGGTTTGGGGCTTCAGAAGCAGCTTTGAGACATGCTTGCACCAAGGACAACAGAATTTCTGAAGGAAAAATCACTTTTTACTTCCCTACAGTCCACTCTGTCACAGCATGCCTTCATCCTCCCAGAATAAGGTTAATTTTAGGGTCCAGTCATTCACACTGAGGATAAGGAAGCTAAGGCCCAGAGAGCTCCCAAAGGTGATTTCTTTCTGTTCCTGCACTGTCCAATATGGTAGCCACAAGCCACATAGAGCTGTTTAAATTTAAATAAAACAGGAAGTTAATTCCTCAGATGCACTAGCCACATTGCAAGCACTTAATATTCACCTGTGGTGAATGGCCACCACTGCGGACAGTGCTTCTCTAAAAAGCTGCTGCCTCAGGACACCGAGAAGTGGGTGTGTCTGCTGGCCCTTCCTGATGCCAGCGCCACTGGTCTTCAGAGTCCCTGCCAACCTCCCGGTTTTCTTTGCAGGCCCGCCAAACCCTCCAGGTCACCTCAGGAGTGAAAGGGTTCTGACACTCAACTCACAAAGCAGCAGGCGTTCGAAGGTGCTGGATTTCTGGGTACCCGAGTATAAACTAGTGATCCTGAATGAAAACACAGCCACACACGTGAGCAGCAGGCACACGAGGTGAGGGTTTGAATGGCCAGGGCTGCTTTCAGGCTTGTTCTATTACAGCAAAAGCAGGGAGTAGCCCCCAGCCTCCTAGGATCAGCGAGGGTCCTGGGTGGACCTGCCCTTGGGCATGCACCAGGTCTGAACCTGAATCCTGGCTTTGTGTCCTTGGTCCTGTAAGGTAAGCTGCATTAGCTCCTGAATTCTCATATTGAAAGTGGGGACAGTGATGTGTACCACATCGGGTTGTTGAAGGACAAAACGACAATGTCGTCAGCACACAAACACCCAGAACCAGTGGGTGTGGGTCCCCTTCTCCTGCATTCACTGCTTAACTCAAATTGGCTGTGAGGAATACTGTGTGAGCAGTGGCCCCAGGACCTTCAGCTGCCCCCACCCCGGCAGCACTGGAGGAGCTGCAAATCACAGGGAAGTGCTTAGCCAACTGTCTGCTTCACGGGGCCCGTGACAGGACTAATAAGCCAGTAAAGCAGCCGTGTTCTCCCATGAATGCCTTAGGCCTTTCCTGGCCTCACTGGCCTAGCAGCTTTCCCAGCTACTGGAGGTGTAAGTTATATCACCTGCTGTTCCATTTATGACTTTCAGTAATAGTTTAATAGTTAGCAACTAACCTCTTTGGATCCACGTGCGCTTTTTTTCCCCTCTTTTCCTTTTTTTCTTCACTTAGCATAATTCACTTTTTGTACAGTCATGAGGGAAAGAATATGAAACAGGTCATTAAGGCAGCGATTACCAGCCTGGGCTTCGTGACGCCTCCTGGGTATTTCCACGGGATCTCAAGAGAGGTTATAAACTTACCAAATCAAGATTTAATTTGAATTCACTTTAACATTTTTTTAAATGGCACTTTGGGGACAGGAAGAAGTCACAAAGTCCACAAACCCATGAAAGTCTCTGGAAATTTCTGCACTATTGAATCAGCTCTCACAGTAAATGTCTCATAACAAAGGCCTGTAGAATCCAGTCTCGTTCATTACAGTGTGAAGGACTTTTATTTGTTTGGTCACATCATTATCATTTAAGAAACATTTAAAAATGGTATTTATTTTTTATTTCAACATGTCAACTGTGCATTTCCAAAACAGCAGGCTTTTTGGAAGAATAAATCAGAACTGTAAACACAAGATACAGTATAAGTTTTTTGACTTCCTACAGTCAGTTTCACAAATCCACATACTGTACATTCATAGGTGAGGTTCGGCCTGTCACCCATTTATTTCTTTCTATAATTACATAAGCATAATAAATACATCTGATCTTTAAAGGTCACTTAAAATGAGTCATGATAATTTACAGTACAGTACATTTCAGTTCAAGTGCAAAAATAACTATTTGCTTACTATTTCTTTCTGTCACTTTATTTTTAAGCTGTGTTTTGTGGTGAAGCTAGATATCCAGTGTAGAGTTTCTTCTCCCAGATGCAGTTGTGGGCAGAAGCATGGTGTCATGGAAAAGCCCTCACTTTACAGCTGGTCCTGCCTAGTCAGTGTCAGAGAGCAAGGTGAGCTGCTCATTTTTAACTCTTGTATTACCTCTCTCCTGTGCTTATCCACCAGCTCATATACACACTACATCATTGACCTTCCTCCAGCTTAACAGTGTTTCCTTTTCCACGGCCCTCCCCCAGCTTTCATCTTTAGCAGCAAGCTTTCATGCATGAGTCTCCCAGCCATTGTTCTGACTGTGGTTGTACTATTTACAACAGTAGCTCACCCCTATCTGAACTGTCCAGTGTTTGTCTTCAGGGGAAGAATAGACTGAGATTTGTTTCTGTAGTCATTGGAAAGTATGCTTACTTATTTCTGTCTTTCCACTCCTAGTTTCCTATTCACCACCTTTTCCCCTCACCAAAAAGGAAACAAAAACTAAACCATTATGTAAGTTAAAATAATTGTATCCCTTCCCCAGGCACTTAAATCTTATACTGTTATCTGCAAGTAGTACTGTTTAATTAAAGAAACCCTTAGGAATTCAGTGATTGTTTGCTTATTTTATTCCATCAGCTAATTAGAGCCTAAATCACTATAAAATTGTAAATAGTGATAGAGGCTGTTTACAGTATCGATATATTTAGTAAACCCATGTCTGTCAAACCACCAGATACTGAGTTGGTTGGTTGATTTGAAATATTCTCTCTGGTCTTAAAGCCCATTTAAAACAAAAGGCATTTTTAAAGCTCAGCTTAGCTTGCAAGTAGTCAGTAACAGCTTTTGCTGCTCAAAGAATTGACGATTTTCATTATATACCATACACATATAAAAATATATTTGCTAGAGATATGCCAAGTTTCTGATGAAACTTTTCCCTTTTTTTTTAAACGAAAGCATATATGCTACTAACTTTTATCTGGTTACTTTTAAAATATGTCTTATAATTTCTTTAATGGTTTTAAGATAAACAAAAGTATAGATGTATTCTGTTTCTTCCCAGTTTGCATTAAGAACCGAATAATTAGAATAAATAATCAGAAGAGGGAAATTACATCAGCATTCACCTTGAAACACTTTCTTTCCCTCTGCTCATCTAGTGTAACTGCTGGTTTCAACTCTTACTGCCCTGGCAGAGAAGTCCTGTAGTCCTTAGCCTAACCAACCGAAGAACTGGAAGTCCTCACTGAGCTCCACTTTCCTCCTGTGATTCCAGTGGGACTGTGGAAGGTGACCTGTTTCCGCCCATATGTACTGTAGCTCCTATGGTGTGTGTTTCCATGGTGATGGGTTCAGGTATTTAGAAGCGTATGTGGTGCTATGCTCCTCAAGGTGAGGTGTATGCGAGGTTCGGGGCACCTCTCCCTCTGTCCTGGCAGAGGACCCCAGTTCCATGCAGGGTGAGATGAGCGGGACCCCTCAGTGTCCCCCAGCAGCAGGCCGAGCCTGCTGGTCCTCACTCTCCTCCACGTGCCCGTCCACGTGAGCAGGGCTGCTCTGCGTCTGAGATGCTGCTGCTTGAGGGGATGGCTGGTTTCTAGATGGGTCAGAGTGAGTCTCACGTGGTCCAGGCCGGGCTCTACCAGCTGGAGAATCTTCCCGATTCTCACTGGTCCCCTGGAAGGAAAAAAACAGAAGATGCACCATGGTCAGTGCTAGCAAATAAATCCAACACTTTCCATACGTGTTCAAGTAAGATACAGGAAACAAGGGGAGATCGTCCTGAAGTGACCACTTCAGGAAACAAGTAATAGAGGAAAAAGGATGGAATGTCTTACCTTTCATCTCCTTTCCTATGTGCAACTGCCAAAGCCGCATGAAAAACACAAACACTATAAGCAGACGTATCTTGTGGATAAAGGAACATTACTACCAAATGCCTGTTACTGCTAGGAAAGCAATTTACATCAGCAGATATTTACCAAGCCCCCAACAGCCATCGTGGCAAATCACTGGGTGAGCAGCACGGAACTGAAACTCAGGCCACTGGCTGAGACCATAGCACTCAAGGCTGGAGGGGACCTTGTCTAACAGGAAGTGAGGAAGGCATTCTCAGCCTGGAGACAGTGCCAGGAAAAGAAGGTCCTGAAATTAAGGTCCTGATGTATACTTGGGATTTTAAAGTACATGCTAAAAGTTAAATGAGACATTGAATATCCATGTAAAAACAAAGGGAATGTAAACAAGCATCTACATAACCAACTGTGAGTACATATCACTCCAGCTCATCACCTGCAGCAAGTGTGCAAAATGCCGCATTCCATGCTACCTTCCCGATTTGTAAAAATCAGGAAATATGTTTCTTTTAATAATGGATTTTCCTCTGAATTAGTACCCATCACGTCAAATAGCTGAGCACCAAAAAAGTTTTATTTGTGTAACTGATTCTAAAATGTGAAAAAAATCTCAGTATAATGACTTCTTCATAAGAATAACTGTGACATACCAGCCAGTTTTTATTAATCTTAACATACTAGGCTAAAAAAATGTAATGATACTTAAGCCTAAAAGGCTTCTTGGAAAATGAGGATAAATTCCCAAAATTATGAAAACACTGCCATCCAGGCGGGTCTCATCCTTTCTCCTGCTTCACATCCGTTACATGCTCCTCCCGCCCCAATATTCTCCTTGACTTGTGGGCAGAGGGTTTGTGTGAGCTTATTACCTTGATAAATCAACAGGCTCATACACAGACTGGAATGCATTATGGTTATCAGTAAAGAACCAGATTTCATTTAAATTATAGGAATGTTACACATTAGTGTGTAAAGTCATGATAAATTTTATGTAGTTCAGATTTTCCAAAGAGGAAATTACTCAAATTACTCTTCAAGTATTTCCTGGTTTTTTTTTTTTTCCTTCTGTGTCCTCTGAAGCCATTCTAGGTATACAGCTGACATGATTCATCAAGCAAAAGGGAGTGGGGAACAAAAACACAAGGAAGGAGACTCATTACTTTGGCCAAAGTGTTCACAGAAGTCACACTTAACCATTTTCTAAAAGTAGTATACAGCTTCAGTTACAACTACCAACAGTGTTTTATCCATGTGATATGACTCTACTCAGGAGAGATCACAACTCCAGGGACAAGAAAAATCACACTTTTTATTTTTCGGGTGAGGCCACTAGCAAAACCACACTTCCACTGAGTCAGGTGTCCTGTGAGATCCAGATAGTGGCTCAGGGTATTAATTCTTTAATTCATCAGATATTTATTGGGATCCTATTATATATAACGTCCCCACTAGAACTTTAGAATTACAGAGATTAATATATATAGTCCCTAAAGGCAACACCATACATCTACACTGCAACTAGTGTCCATCAACGCTGACATTTTAAAGAAATACACAAAATCAGAATGGATTTATTTTCTTTCTTTGAAGTACCATCTTCTCTGTGATGCCTTCCTCAATTCTGTAAGGCAGAATTTTCCTTCTGTGGGAACTGGTATATACCTCAGCAACACACTTGCCACCAAGTACTGAAAATATCTGTGTGTCTATTTCCCGCACCAGACCTCCTAGCAATCTTGTTGAATGAGTAACTGAGCCTGCTAAAGGCAGGCGAACAACTTTACCTGTAAAGGCTGTATCTCAGAAGCACGGTTGTCTCTTGTTAATTGCATTATCTCTTTAATTTGGTAGAGTGCATAGACAAAGGTCACCCAGGGAGAGGAGCTGACCCCCCACGCTGGCTTGTTCACATCCTCCTGTTCTTCCTGGTGCTTGGTTTTCTTGGGTGGAATTCTGGGCTCACTGCGTGGCATAACGTCTTCCGTCTGTTGCTGGACCAAGTCAATGGTTGCTATGGGAACAGGACTAGAGGGAACAGGAATCCTTTCTGCCAACATCGTCTTGTCTGGAGAGAAAATCATGTTTAAATTATTTTTCAGAGTTTTCTACATGTTTAAACAAATGTAAAAATAAACAAATAAGCAGACAACCCCATGAGCCCATTCTAGTGTGCTTGGGAAGTTAAAAAGTTGCTGTGTACCAAGGCTTAGCAAATGAATGTGATGTTTATCTTCTAGAGTCTCCTTATAGGGCTTAATAGATATTAACTTACATTTATTTATGAAATGTATTATTCAGTTAACATATATAACCTCTGTGGGGCATAGGTTATAGTGAACGTTGCCTCAGTTACAGGACTGAGATTTTTAAAGATAAGCATCAAAACAGGAAAAATCACATGACAGCTGCTTTTACTGGCTTTTACTGAAGGTCAGGACGAAGCAGGGCAAGAGATATGAGCCAGTTAGGATTATAAAAGAAGACGAGTGAGAAAAATCAGCATTGGTCTTTCTTTCTAACTTACTGGAATTAAAATCTGTCTCTGGGGTTTCTGTAACAAGTTAGTTTTTCTTTTAACAGAAGCACATCAGGTGCTTTTCAAAGGACAGGACACCAAAGAAGATGAGCCTATTCCAGGATCCAACAGCTGACAAAGAATGTTTGTTTTACTGGTTGGCTTTCTTCATTAAAAAAAAAAAAAAAGTTGAAAACTTGTTCTCAACCACACATTGTATTTGATATAACCTTTCCTCTGAAGAACTATTTTCATGAAGATCATGCCTAATTAAGGGAAAACTTCAAATTTAAGGTTTAGATTACTATCCTGAATAGTAAAATTCCTGGATAACCCTACATGTATTTGATTTACATTTTAAATCCCTTTAGAGTATCAGAAAAAATTAAACCCAATACCTTCCCCCACACTTTGTACCATAAAATGAAACAAAAGCAAAAAAAAAAAAAAAAATTCTAAGCTAATAAAAATAACCAGTATTCTTCTCAACACAGAAAGTGGCTTCTCTCCAGCAACGGTGCACATGAGTTCACTGATATACCCACGGAGAAAGCCTAGCCTCACAGGTCTGTTGTATACAGTTACCACCTCTGGGTTTCTGGGGGGTATGTGTGGAATTTGCCATGGCTGCAACCTTTGGAACCATTAATGACCAATGAGCATGTTTACCTTCTTCCTCGTCTGGCACCGCCAGCCACTGGATGAGGGCGAAGAGCAGGAGGATCACCAGGCAGGCCATGCCGATTCCTCGGAAGGTTGCAGCAGCCCCTGTGGAGAGGTAAACAGTACTCCACAGAGCAATTCCAGGAAAGGCAGGTAGCCCTCGTCCAAACCAGTCAATGTTCTAAAGGTCAGGGCAAAGGCAGCAGAGCTGGGGATGAACCAGAGAGTGGCAAGTGCCCGCTCGCTTCCCAGAGTAGGAAAACGCAGGTCTGGCTAGGTGTCAAGAAACCCGCGTGTGGGTACTAGGCATCTGCCACTGATCTAATTCTGAAATCGCATTTGCACAGAACTGCCTCTGAGTGTCTTTCCCCATAAAATTCAGTGGTGTTCTCTTCTTCACACAGACCTGCACCTATTAAACATCCCTATTAATCTGTAATTAGAACAGCAGAGTTCAAACAGTGCGGAAAGTTCAGACATCTGAGGGCCCGTCTTCCATAGATGACTGAGTAGTCGAGATGCCTGGAGCAGAATAATCCCGTCTCCACCTCAGCCCCTGTATTTCCAGTAAGAGAGCTCTGACAGGGCAGCTGTGTCAGCACAGATGCAGTGACATTACCAAAGCCAGCACAGAGTTAGATTTTTCTGATTCAGAATCTCCTGATGGCGTAACAGTGATGAATTTTCCTTCCTCCAGCACTATCGTCAGCAGGTTTAGGGTACTTTGAACCTTCAAGCCAAAAGAACATGTGCTTATTCATTTCTTCGGCTCCTTTGAGGGGTCTGTGTAGCATCTCATTAAGCTGGCTGTCAGAGAAGCATGCACGGTTACAGGCTGGCTCTCACCATCTTAATGACTCTAAGCACACTGCTTAATGGTCATGACTACCATGAAAGCTAGAAAGAATATGAACACTTATTTAGCTTCTGGCACTCTTCAGTCATAGTCTGAGTGTTTGCTGAGGTGTTACCGAAAAACCATTAAGTTTTCATCAAAGAAGAAAGGGAAAAAGAGAAAGCCATTCTTACCAAAGTAATTGACCAACACGCCTCCGATCATGGCACCACAACCTCTCCCCAAGCCCAGATGAAGGCCCTGCAGGATGCCCTGTGCAGACGTCCTCAGCTCGGGCGGGACCGCAGCGCTGAGATAAGAAATGCAGGCTGCCCAGATGGCCGCGTGCGTCACTCCTGGAGAGGAAGAGAAGCGGGCGGGACAACTTCCTGGGTTACTCTTTTTTGGAATGTGAGTTATTTATTTAACTAGATACATATATACACATAAAAACATACATACATACCTAATAAGGATATATATTTTATTTGTTTGTGGTAAAATATACATAACAAAATTTACCATTTAACCATTTTTAAGTGCATGGTTCAGTGGCTTTCAGTACATTCACAGTGTTGTGCAACCATCACTACCATCTATCTCCAGAACTGTTTTATCATCTCCAAATGAAATTCTGTACCCTTTAAATAATACTCTCCCCAGGCCCTGGGAACCACCATTTACTTTCTGTCTCTATGAATGTGACTACTCTGCATACCTAGTATGAGTGGAGTCGTACAATATTTGTCCTTTTGTGTCTGGCTTATTTCACTTAGCATAATGTCTTCTAAGTTCATCCATGTTGTAGAATGAGTCAGAATTTCCTATCTTTTTAATGCTAATGAATATGTAGCCTTGTAACATTTTGTGCTATGAACATTAATGTACAAGTATCTGAGTCCCTGCTGTTAGTTCTTTTGGGTATATACCTCAGACTGGAGTTACTAAGGGATATGGTAATATATTTAACACTTTGAGGAACTGTTTTCCACAGTAGCTGCACCATTTTACATTCCCACCAGAACTGCACAGAGTTCCAATTTCTCCACATTCTCATCAGATGTGATTTTCCATGTTTTTCTTAACAGCAATCTTAAATGGGTATAAAGTGGCATCTCACTGTGGTTCTGACTTGCATTACATAATGGCTAGTCATGTTGAACATCTCTTTACGTGTTTATTGGCCATTTGTAAATCTTCAGAGAAGGTATATTCAAGCCTTTTGCCCCTTCATGAATTAAGTTGTTTTGGCTTTTTTTTTTTTTTTTTTTTTGCTGTTGAATTTTAGGAGTTCTGTGTATATTTGTGGTATTAACCTCTTACTGAGGATCTATTTTGACATTAAGAATAGATAAATGTAGATCAACAGAACAGAATAGAGAATCAAGAAATAAACCCACTCACCTATGGTCAATTAATGGACAACAGAGGAGGCAAGACTATACAATGGAGAAGAGATAGTCTCTTCAACAAGGTATTGGGAAAGCTGGACAGCCATATGTCAATCAATGAAATTACAACACTCCCAAACACCATATACAAAAGTAAACTCAAAATCTAAATATAAGACATGACACTATAAAATTCCTAAAAGAGAACACGGGCAAAACATTCTCTGACATAAACTGTAGCAATATTTTCTTAGATAAGTCTCCCAAGGTTAAAAGAAAAAAAAGAAAGAAAAGAAAAACAAATGGGACCTAATCAAATTTAAAAGCTTTTGCACAGCAAAGGAAACTATCAACAGAACATAAAGATAACCTATGGAATGGGAAGAAAATATTTGCAAATGATGCAACCAACAAGGAGTTAATATCCAAAATATACAAACAGCTCATATAACTCTATCAAAAAAACAAAACAAAACAAAACAAAAAAAACCAACCCAATCATAAAATGGGCAAAAGACCTAAACAGACATCTTTCCAAAGAAGACATACAGATGGCCAACAGGCACATGTAAAGACAGTCAACATCATTAATTATTAGAGAAATGCAAATCAAAATCACAGTGAGGCATCAACTCACATTGGTCAGAATGGCCATCATCAGAAACTCTATAAATAATAAATGCTGGAGAGGGTATGGAGAAAATGGAATCCTCCTACACTATTGGTGGAAATTATTGGTGTAGCTACCATGGGAAATAGTATGGAGGTTCGTTAAAAAACTAAAAATAGAGCTACCATATAATCCAGCAATCCCACTGCTGGGTATATATCTGGAAAAGATGAAAACTCTTAATTTGAAAAGATACATGCACCCCAATGTTCACAGCAGCACTATTTACAATAGCCAACATGTGGACGCAACCTGAACGTCCATCAGCAGATAAATGGATAAAGAAGATGTGGTGTATATGTGTGTATACCTATATCTTAAACACATACAAAATGGAATATTACTCAGGCATAAAAAAGAATGAAATATTACCATTTTCAGCCACATGGCTAGACAGAAAAAGACAAATACTATATATCACTTATATGTGGAATCTAAAAAACAATACAAATCTATATATGAAACATAAACAGATTCACAGACATAGAAAACAAACATGGTTACCAAAGGGGACAAGGAAGGAAGGTGAGAGGGATAAATTAGGAGTATGGGACTAACAGGTACAAACTACTATACATAAAATAGATAAGCAACAAGGATTTACTGTATAGCACAGGAAATTGTATTCATTATCTTATAATAACCTATAGTGGAATATAATCTGAAAAAATAACTGAATCACTTTGCTGTACATGGTAAATCAACTATATTTTAATTTTTGAAAATTGTTCTCAATTTTTTCCATTATAATTAAAACTAACATTTTTAGAGATACAGCTTTTCAATTACTTCCATTGGTTATATAATTGCACAAGTGGGGTTAATGACTCAAAGGATATAACTTCTATGCCTTTAATATATAGTTTCAATTTGTTTTCCAAGAGTATAGAGACCATTTACAATGCCTCAGTACCAGTTTCATTATATCTTCACCATTTGTTGGGAGGGAAGGAGGGGATAAAGATAACAGGTGAAAAAAAATTGGTCATTATTTTAATGCACAGCAACTGTGCGTTGTGAATTTAAATCTTTACTAGAGCCCTGCTTTAAATGTGATAAGAAGATATTGTCACAGCAGGTTTTATAGCTAGCTAGAAAGGATTCAGAAATCATCCACTTCTGCCTTGATTAAGTCATGGACTTGCTCCATGAAAAATAATCCCATTTGGAAATGATATCATCAGAAACTCAACTTACGTTTTGGAAAATTAAACTGAGAGATTAATATCATTTAAGATTTAATCTGACATTAGTCTGTTCTAGCCAAAATGGAGTAACAGGGACTGGATTTACCATTCTTCCTGAAACAACCAAAAACTGGACAAAATATATGAAACAACAGTTCCCAAGACAGTGGACATAAGGGACAAGGACAGAGATCTCTGAGATGGGAAACAAACGAGGAGCCCCAGTTTACTGCCTGGTTAGAGTCTGAATGCTGCAGGGCACAGACAGGAGTTACTGAGCTGAGACAGGGCTGATGGTCTGGGAAGACGAAGGCAGCTGGAGTTCCAGGTCAGAATACCAGAAAGGAGAGAGCATCACCGAGAGAAACTCCAGAGATCTGAAGGTGGTTTCCCTCAGTACTCCGTAGAGTACTGATTAGCAAGAGCATTACAGAAACTAAAGCCAGGGAAAGAACCACCTAAAAGCATTACAGAAAACATTACTCAGACCCATACAGGGCCGAGAACTGTACCTGTTTCCACCACCCAAATTGGAAAAACTCATGATTCCTGTGATTGGCAGAATACTTAAAACAGTCTTGTGTTAACTGCTGGAGAGGTAGTGGAGAAAAGGGAACCCTCCTTCACTGCTGGTGGGAATGCAGTTTGGTGCAGCCACTGTGGAAAACAGTATGGAGATTCCTCAAAAGACTAGGAATATACTTACCATATGACCCAGGAATCTTGCTCCTGGGCATATATCCAGAAGGAACCCTACTTCAAAATGACACCTGCACCCTAATATTCATAGCAGCATTATTTACAGTAGCCAAGACATGGAAACAGCCTAAATATTCATCAACAGATGACTGGATAAAGCAGCTGTGGTATATTTATACAATGGAATACTATTCAGCCATAAAAACCGACAACATAACACCATTTGCAGCAACATGGATGTACCTGGAGAATGTCATTCTAAGTGAAGTAGCCAGAAAGAGAAAGAAAAATACCATATGAGATCGCTCATATGCAGAATCTAAAAAAAAACAAACAAAAAAACATAAATACAAAACAGAAACAGACTCATAGACATAGAATACAAACTTGTAGTTGCCAAGGGGGCAGAGGGTGGGAAGGGACAGACTGGATTTCAAAATGTAGAATAGATAAACAAGATTATACTGTATAGCACAGGGAAATATATACAAGATCTTGTGGTAGCTCACAGTGAAAAAAAGTGTGACAATGAATATATGTATGTTCATGTATAACTGGAAAATTGTGCTCTACACTGGAATTTGACACAACATTGTAAAATGACTATTTCTCAATCAAAAAAATGTTAAAAAAAAAAAAAAGAAAGTTGCTAAAAGAGTAGATATTAAAAGTTTTCATCACAAGAAAAACAAATTGTAATTCTGTGTGGTGATGAATGTTAACTGGACTAATTGCGGTGATCATTTCACAATATGTACATATATCAAATCATTATGTTGTCCACCTGAAACAAATACAATGTTATATGTCAGTTATATCTCAATTTTTTTGTATTTAAAAAATTTTTATTGTAGTATAATTGACATACATTATATTAATTTCAGCTGGACAACATAAAATTATATCACAATTTTTAAAAATAAAAAAATAAAAAATTTAGTGATGATAAAATATAAATTAGAGATATATGTATCAACATGGATAAATGTCAAGAACAATTTTGAGAGAAAAATGCCAACTGTAGGAGCATTTCTTTGCTATAATGCTGTCTATAAATGATCCTAAACATGCAATAGGATACTAGATACTGTATGAGTTCTTGCATGTATGATAAAGGTATATAAAGATGCATGAATCAAGACATGGAAGCAACCTAAATGACCACTGACAGATGACTAGATAAAGAAGTTGTGGTATATTTATACAATGGAATACTACTCAGCCATAAAAAGAATAAAATAATGTCACTTGCAGCAACATAGATGGCCCTAGAGATCGTCATTCTAAGTGAAGTAAGCCAGAAAAAGAAAGAAAAAATACCATATGATATCACGCATATGTGGAATCTAAAAAAAAAAAGGACACTATGAACTCATCTACAAAACAGAAACAGACTCACAGACATAGAGAACAATCTAATGGTTTCTGGGGGAAGGGGGTGGGAAGGGATAAATTTGGGAGTTTGAGATTTGCAAATGTTAGCCACTATATATAAAAACAGATTTTAAGAAAGATTCTTCTGTACAGCACAGGGAACAATGTTCAATATCTTGTAATAATCTTTAATGAAAAAGAATATGAAAGTGAACATATGCATATATATATATATATGCATGACTGGGACATTGTGCTGGACACCACACATTGACACATTATAATTGACTGTATTTCAATTAAAAAAATGCATGAAAATGAAAAAAGAAAAAAACAGTCTTGTGTTAGTATTATGAAAGAGTTAGCCCTGGTCTAAACACTGCTCTGGTCCCATCTAAGTAATCTTTAAAAGCAGGACTCAAAAGGATCATACTATTTCCATGTAATTTAGTTGTGTCCCAGAACAAAGCTCAAATACAAAAATATCCAGCACCTAACAAGGTAAAATTCACAATGTCTGGCATACAGTCAGATTACCAGGATGATCTTACTTAAGCAGATCCATAAAAGAATAAATTCTATTTTCCCTGGATACATTAGATTATATGCCCTATAGTTGACTGAGAAACATCACAATAATTTTTCTTAGGCTTATGTACATTTCAGTAATAATTTCAAGTAGGTTATTTTTTGACTAGAAGATGGACTAGATGATTAGAGGCAGGATGCACACTGAATTTTCACAGAATCCAAATGAAGTACTTGCTTTATCTGGCCAGACAACTGCAGTACCTTAGATAATGCCAGTTTTCTCAGAATTGAACAATGCCTGGCTAGAGTTTTGATTGTAAATGTTGATACAGTAATACACAATTAAGATATTATTTTTAAAGAATATATTATTAAAGATGCTAACTCCATTTATTTTCAGATACTCATTTTTTTTCATTATCATTAAGGAAAAAACTCAAAAATATTCCAAGAAATAAAATGAACTTACTCAAAATTAATTAGATTCAATAGTAACATCCAGCATAGATCTTGGAAATCATTTTTTTTTTTTTTTAATGGAGGTACTGGGGATTGAACCCAGGACCTCGTACATGCTAAGCATGAGCTCTACTGAGATAAGCCCTCCCCCTAGAAATCATTCCTTAAAGATGAATCATCAAAGACCTGAAACCACATCAAATGGTTGTAAATTAACTTTAATGGTGATGCCAAATCTATTGTTACGGCCATGTTTGAGCAATCAATTACAGGATGTACAAGTAGACAAAGATGGGTGTAGGTGTGTAAACAAAACAGTAACAAATATATTTTTGCTATAATTCTAGATCAAATATAATTCTAACAGTTATTCTGTTAAGTGTGAAGTCCTGAACACACACAAAATCTTCCAATAATAGGGTTTTTTTCCCCCAAATTCTAATGGTTTTCTAAAACTTTGAGTCTTCTAAGATAATTAAAGCATTTTCCAGTAGGATGACTTAAATTAGGATGCTTTTAAACTACTGTTAGAATTTGTTGGCTGGTATTAAGTGGCAATTATAAAGGATTCTCTACAGTTAGAATTCTAGAGTTTTCTTATTGCTTTTTGAGACTGATTAAATAATTGGGAACTACATTCTTTAAAGCAACTAAGGGAATTAACTGAAGGAAAAAATAGTAAAGCATTCAGTAAAAAGGTTTTCTCTGGTACTAAAAGCACAAGAATGAAAGCCACTCTGCCTGTACGCTCCAGCATTTCCCAGGGCAGTTGCAGAATTAGAATTGGTTTCTCTGAAATACCTTATTTCAAAATATTATGTAGGTTGAAGAATCCACTCTACTTCCTAGAAAAGAAACTAACAAAACTAAACAATCCACAAAAGGGGATTGGGTTGATAACGGTACCTTGTATACAAAAGACAATTGTGGGGTTGTGTTTTTTGTTCTTAAACTTAAATATGCAACTTTCTAGTAATCATATTAATAATCTGAAACTCTTGCCAATATTTCTACTGCAATTGTGTTCTGGTCCTCTAATTTTAAAATAATAAAGCAATCTAGAAATCTAAAGCCCTCTCCCCACCATTTTCCTTATATGTAAAATTGTGTTTTAGTATAAGACAACCTTCCTGTAAAATTTAGAGGGCAAAAGATATAAGCAGAAAAAAGAAAATGTTTCTACATTCTTTCTTTTTTTTAGAGAACTGTGAAAAAGGAGTAGATGGTTATTCTCCAGATGATGAAATAAACAAGCCAATGTGCCCAGTGGTGTGGGTAACTGTGTTTACCCTAGTGCTACCCATCTCTAAACCTTTTAGTATGAGATAACTAAGGTGGTGGATCAAAACGTGAGAATGAAAAAGATGTTCCCTCCCTGACTGATAACAGTAACAAAGGCACACCAGCTGGCTCTCCTTGCAGTATGAACTAACTCTTCCTTGTCTACCTGTCCCAAAACTGGTATCTGTGAGTGGCAATTCCACACCAACTCACACAATAGGTGCTTAGTAAGTATGAGTGGTGGCTCAACACCATACGTTAAATGACAACAAATGACTCCACGTGTGTCCTGGAAAGTTAGCTTCTCAGTCCTTCCTTACCTTACAGGGCTCTCTCAGGATTACCTTCAAGGCCTAAGAGAAACTCAGAGATATTTTCACACCACCTACTGCCAAGACCTTAACTGTGTGGGAATACTCAACATTTGAACAGCCTAGAACCACCAGAAATAGTTATGATTAACATTAAATGTGCCTCATTAATAAAATTATTGCAGCAGCTTACCTTACCAGGGATTGTGCTACTAAGTGTTTTACACAGATTATCTCATTTATTCTTCCCAGTGATTGGTACTATTGTTTTCTCTTCATTTTCCAAAAAGGAAACTAAGTCACAGAGAGATCAAAGTGCCTTGTCCAAAGTGACACAGACAACAGGGAGGTGGAACAGGACTTGAACCAGGTGTCTAAGTTCAGAACTTCAGTGCTTAAATACTGTCCATCCTCATAATGGCTATTCAAAGTATTCTCAGTAAATATAACCATCTACTTTGACAGGTTTTTTTGATAATACCAAACATGCCCAAGAATCTATCAATTAAAAAAACAAAGTACATTCTTACTACCTTCTTCTCCTGCCTCCCAAAAGAGCACACATCATACATATTATTGAGTTTTTCATATGCCCCAAATAATATCCAACAATTTGTACCTGATTCTGCAACATGAATTTCAAGATTGTTCAGTCTTGGCCCACAAGAATGCACTATTGCAATTGGCTTGTATGAACAAGAAGGAAATCCTTTCTTCCCAAGCAGGCAGCTGCTCTCTGTAAAATGCTGCTTGGCTGGTGGAAATCACATAACGGCTGGGAGGGGTGAGAACTGACAAAGTATTGGGGAACTAGGGTTGTTTTGTTTTGTTTTTATTGCTCTGCCACTGACTTGCACTTACTGAACAAAACACACATATCCCTTTAGCACTGGCACACTGAATCAATTGTGACAAACCTTTTCCATTGCATACATTTCCAAAGCACACATTTCAGTTAGTTCAGTGTACCTCTCAGATGCGGAGATTAAGAAAAAGCTGAAAGCTTCTGAAAACAAACAAAAAAACCCTCTACTCGGCAGGCAATAAACAAAAGAAGGAATCAGTATTGGTTAAGGTAATGGTACTGTTGTAACAGCAAAACACTGGAATCTTTGTGGTTTCATCCATTTGTTTCATCCAGATGTTTTCTTTTCTTGCTCATATAAAGTCCAGTGGGCAAGAGATAGGAAGACTAGCACCTCTGCTTTGTACAGTCATTCAGGGAATAAGTGAATAAGCTGCTTGTCCAGAGATACAGAGCTTATAGATAGGGGGAGCTGGAATACAAGATAGTCTAATTGAAGCCTGAGGACTTGATGGTTTCCAGATGACTGCATATTTTGCTAAGCTGTCTCAAATAATGTACAGCATGAGGTGGAAGTACAAGTAAGTAAATGATTAAAATACACAGAAGTTTTTACAGATGTGCAATGGATGGCAGGATGGTATTCTAGGAAAAAAGCTATCATATTAAAGATTCAACTTTTAAACTTAGTTTTCAACTTTCCTTCACATATTTATAAGTTTCTGAGATAGAATTTCCTATATGATTCAAGAGCTTTAAAAATTAGAAAATATCAACTATAGTACATTTTGCAGGGGACTATGGAATCAATCAAATGACAAGCAGTTATAGAATATCTTCCTATGTGCATGTCTCTTTGGAGAATTCAGAAAGTATAAGGCATGGCCTTTGCACTTAAGGGTTAAAACTAAATCAGGAAATAAAACTGGTATTTGCAAAAAAAAAAAAAAAAAAGTTAGGTAACAACATGTAACATAGTCCGTAAGTTTGAGAACAATTCAGAAAAAGAAGAACCAAGTATCAGATGCAATTGCCAGAAAAGGACTCTTGGAGCGTAAGACATTTACAATGAATTCTGAAGGGACAAAATAACATCTGCTTTGAAGACAGGTTATATAAGAACTTTTAGTAACTGTAAAGCATGGGCATGATAAAGAATAAAACTGTTCTATTATAATTTATAAGACTATTCTGATGAAAAATTAATTTTAACAGTAACATCAATGACTTCCATATGCCAGTTTATCCACTGAAATACTAAACTTTGAGCATCTGTCTCTTTCTATTCACATGGCAAGCTACTGGTGTTCAGATAGAATAATTCCAGCATGGATGATAACAGATTGGAATCACGTTTAAAATTTGCACTGTCAGATAAGGGATGCACAGTAATCCTTTCATAATTTCTCCATGCTCTTCCAGAACATGAGAGGAAGGAAAACCTGGCTCTCAACCAGCTGAACAGGCATACTGAATTAGAGAATAAAGCCTCATGAATGTCACTTCAAGTCTTCCTACCGGTGACATTAGAAAACTATCATGCTATACACCAGAAACTGACACATTGTAACTGACTATACTTCAATTTAAAAAAAAAAGAAAGAAAAGAAAACTTAAATTTTAACTGGGATCCCACTGATTGAGCATCCATCCTGCAGATAAGGACCTGACACAGACCTCATTTTCATCCTTCAGTGCTTGGGCCATTAATTCAAGTTCCACAAAAGGACCTCTTCAGTTACAGCAGCCCTGGGCTGGCTTTACTCTCCTTAAATGGTTTTTAATAGCAAGAAAAATCTGGATCATATTCATCTCAAAGTCTTGCAAGGATTCACAAGCAACACCCACATAAGAAGGAGCATAACAAATTTTAGCTTGATTTTTATCAGAATTGTATACTCCCGATCACAATCAAGAATATGTTTAAATGCTTCTTATGCAGAAGAAAAGGAGAAAATAACTATAGGTTTTTAAAATGAGACCTTGAAAAATAAATAAAATAAATATAAACCCCCTTCACTGCACCAAGCAATGCTTTTTAGGCACTTAGATCCACTGTCTCTTTTTAAAATAAATTACAGGCTCTTTATGAACAGGAAATACATCTTCTGCTTCTTTGTCTATGGCACCAGTCACCTACTGAGTAACGAGCTTGCTGCAAATGATAGGTGAACTGCTAAAAGGCAAAAGAGAATACTGGCTACTAAATGTGAGGAAAGCCATGGGGAAGAAACACCCTCACAATCTCCAACAGCATCCAACAGGCTTACCTTGACCCCAAAATAGACACCCACATAGTCTCCTCCCCAGGGGCCCAGAAAGGAGGAAATCTGCTCCATCCCCATCCCATCTGCTAATTATTACCAGCATGGCCTGAAGAGACAAATGCTGAGATCTTGATCAAGAGCTTGAGGAACGAAGGATAACAGGGAATCCGCCTCCAACAGTTATGGGCAACCCAAGGAAGAGATGGGTGGCCAGAGATAGGGGATAAAGTACATCCCTCATCTCCTTCCTGTCAGTTCTCCCCTAGGTGGTCCTAGTCCTCATGGAGTTTGGGGGATGACAGGATGAAGAGCTAGACCTCACCTTTATTTTTTAAGAAGACCCTCTTGTATTGTGGGGGGCGCTGGTTGGGTATCAAAGAATGGAAATACTGACTGCTGAGTGGCACGACCACCAATGATGAGAGCCCACATCCCACCCCGGGCCCTCCCCTCCAAGACTGAGTCTTCAGTAATCGGCAGGCAGCTGTTCCAGTCAAGGAACTGAGGGGCCTCCATCATGACAGTAGGCCTGTCCTGTAATTAAATCATCCCGTGTTTTGTCATCATCCCTTGTCCTACTGAATCCTAAGTAGAGCCGCCTTCAGCACAAGGGCTTCAAAGTCATTTGGACAAGCCTTTTAGACATGGAAGAACCCAGACTGCAAAAACAAACTGTTCAGTCAGAGTGTGTTCCTATGACACAGGATGTATTCCCCATGGATGGTCCACTGTTTTCCGAGGGCTGGGCACAGGTCAAACAAAGGCAAGGGACATTTTGTTCTATGGCCCAAATACTCGGCATTCTCTTCTGCCAGGGACAGAGCCGTCCCCTGCAGTCTGAGACACAAAGAGTTCTCTGGGACTGGTCACAGGGCCCTCGGTTAGATGTGGAGACTATTTACAGATTCTCCCTTTTCACTGGCTTCAGATTTCTACCAGCACCGGGGACATAAAGTGAAACACAGACGTACAGACTGCAGCCTGCCACGGGAAGCAGAGTAACTGCCCTGAATGAACATAAGTATGTCTTATAAAATATGTCCTGGGTCAGCAGCCTGGGATGGCAACGCATCGTGCGCCAGGCACAGCCTCCCACTCCGCTCCCCACTTCCCTGCTCTGCCCGCAGCGGTCCTCCGCGCCAGAAGGCCCAGGACACCTAGTAGACTCCTCTTCACCCTTCAAAATCCAGCTCCTCTAAGATTTCCCTGGGGAATCTTTCAGTGATATCTTCATCCTCCCACTCTCTGCTTCACGGAGCTCACCATCCCCTCCAGAGAGCCCCTTCCCGGTTACCTGGCACATTTTTCTGATTCCATCTAACATGCCATGTAGCAATTATGTGTTTATATATCTGGCTCCCAGAACAGACGGTGAGATCTTCATGCCTAGTATATACTGTTGGGTTTTTTTTTTATTACATTCCCAGCACCCAGCATGCTGCCTGACTCCTGGTAGCTATTTAATATGTGATAAATTAACAGGCAAAAAGAGTTTTTCAATTCGCAACGTTTTTTTTTTTTACAAAGCTTCTCTTTTTTGTTCTACTTTCTTAAATCACTAATGCAAACCATCCTTTTTCATCTAATTCATATTAAATTAAAAAGGAGAAAAAAGGTATATGCATATATTATTACAATAGGTATACCAGTCTTTTTTAAAGTAAGAGTCTGCAGGCTGTGTCATTCCTGTAATAGAAGCAGTTAAGTCAGGTGAGGATCCCACCCCACAGAACAGAGCAAGAATTAGAGGTGGGACACCCCAAGAGCTGTGTGGCACATAACTTGTTACTGCACAGTTCCTTCCTGCAGTTCAGTCTGTGCTCTGTTGTTCTTAAACGACACAATGCTGAGATATGTGCCCCTCTCCAAAACTATCCTAGAGTTCTAATTATTATAAACAGTAATTTCTTCTTATAAGACCAAATTTCCATTTCTCTGTATTTATAAACAAAGCCTCCTTTCATCAATTACACCATTGCATCAGATCTGCGAAAAATCACCTTTAGAGTGTGTAAATATTTGAATTTTATCATTATAATGTGAATATAAATTATATCTCCTTTCAATTAGCACAGGATATTTTTTTGTCATTGCCATGATGGGATCTGATGAATGAGCTTGCATTTCGTACATTTTGTTTAGATATATGACTGTGAGTCTTTCATCTTAGATACCATGACAAAGAATTAATTATGTTGATTGTGCTGAATTTGCATCCTCAGGGTTAGGGAAAATGATAATGGCAACCTATAAAGCTAATGAAATTGTATATAATCACAGACTATTTGGTACAATTAATGATTTAGGAGCTGAGTCTACTCCAAGCTTGAGTCCTGAAGCTTAATTTTAATCATAATGCCAATCACCAAATGTTTTAACCAAGCTGCTAACAGAGCTTCTTAGGATATTATATGCACTGACATGAACAGAAATCCACGTCTTCATTTCCTTAAGCCACATGGAAAGAGCCTCCTAGGGATTTTTTTTTTAAGTTATATGTTGAAGGGAAACAGTCGAGTGAAACAAAGAGAATTCAGGTCAATATATCTGAGCAAAGATTTTAAAGGTTCATGGGAAAACAACAGTCTGAATATAAAGCTTTAGTTATAAATCACTAGATGTGATCAAAGTAACTGAAGAAATAAAATAATTATTATAGCTTTTTTTTGCAGGTTAACATACAAAAACAAAAACACCAAAATCTTTAACAAATATATCTTTGTGTATTTAAAACCACCTTTGTATGTGTTTGCCTAACAACTGTACATAAGCTTATTGCAGAGTTCCTCTTTCTTTGTTTAATCACAAGGGTGTGGGACAAATTGAGCTTTGTTGGCTCAACAAACACAGAACACTCAGAATAACTGAGTCAGCTGCCCTGTCGTCCGTCACCTCTTCCTTAACAATCACTTCAAAATCATATAAAATGTAAGTCTGCCCTTCCTTCGCAGAGTCAGGTGCTCAAGGCTACTGAACTTTCCTGTAGTCATAACCTAGTCAAGTAGAAAAATAATTCTAATTCCAGCTCTTAACCTACCTTGAAGAACTTCCATGGGGAGAACAGTCCAGGCATTTTCCAGGTAGGAAATATAAATATAGCGAGCCGTATTGCAGGCCAGGCCAATGTACAGAACCCTAAAAAGAACCAAGGAATATAAGTTGAGGCTCCAGTAGAGATAAAACACACAAACATCACCTACATTTTCCCCTGCCCAAAACATCCATCATCCAGCAGACAGTGTTCCAAACTCAGGAGTGGGGAAGCTAACGGACAATTAAATTTAACCATGAACTCTGAGGAATAAGAAGATTGCCTCCAACATATCTGCCCTCAGTCTTTTCAAAATGCTTGTTAATATAAAAGTGAACATCACCCTTCCTGAAACTTAATTAGTAGCAGAGATGATGCTTTTTTAAGATAGTCTGGGCATACTGCCATCTCTAATGACACTGCTGGCTTCCTTCCAGGTGGCTACAGGGTAAATATCCCTGGGATTGTAGCCACTTCACCATGAAGGGGGAAGGGCAGGAAAAAAAGAGAACAGGTGAATATGTGGCCTCACTTGCAATACCCAAGATACCAAGCAGTTTCACAAAGACACTCTCAAGGTCATTGAAAACTATCATCCAGGGATAAATAATAAACTATTTGGAAATCAAATACTTCTTCCTATCAATTCAATTGATTCAAGTTCATTACTTAGGAAAAACAATCCATGAGATCTATCACATGCTTACAAAACTGATAAATACATATCAGCCTCTAGCTTTCCCCCTCACAATCACCACCTCCAAAATTAGGAATAAAAACAAAATAAATAAAGGCCTAAAATGGTGAGTCCAAGCATAAGGTTACGAGCTCTCTCATTCTGAACCGGACAGGTGGTTTGGAAGCAAACAGTGGCTGCTTCTCTTTACAAAACATAACCCAATGGTAGGGACTGCTTCTTCTTGGTTGTTTTCCGTTTTCTGTTAATTTTCCCAACCTTAATGCTTTTGTTGTTTTCTAAATCCAGGTGGAGGAAAACTAGAAGGTAAAAGAAATAAACCAATCTGACAATCAGTGGTATTTTCCTAATCTTGCTCAACTGTATTTTTATATTAAAATCATTCCTATAAATGGTGTTCTCTTTTTCTAACTTTGGATCGAGGAAAGGAAATGTTCTGAGGCATCCAGCTGGTATTAACTGCAAATACGAAACAGAAGACAGGGAAATACCAAAAAAAAAAAAAAAAAAAGCGTTGAAGGGTAGGGATGGGATAAGAAATGGATATTAGAAGGGATTTAGGAGAACTTCAGTAATGAAAAGGTCTAGATTATCATATTCTGTGGACATCTGTGGACATTATGTTTTTTTATTTTTTTCCTTTTCAGTCCTGTTTGATAAAAAAGTCTGCTGAACAAACCTGCTATAAATCCATCAACCAGGGTACCTCTGCTAGGAAACAACAACAAAAAGCCCACAGGAAGTTAAAATGCAAAATACACTATACAAACACACGAGTCACACAAATATGTTTCCTTCTAAATTCTAAACCAGCTCTGCTGATGACGTCAACTTAGCCTAACGCAGGGGCAGCAAACATTTTCTAGGGCCATACAGTGAACAGTTTGGGCTTGCAGGTCTCTTGCAACCACTCAACTCTGCTGTAGTAGCATGAAAGCAACCACAGACGATACGTAAATGAATGAACATGGACGGCTGTGTTCCAATAAAATCTGAATTATAAACACGGAAATTTAAATTTCATATGCTTTGTCATGTGTCACAAAATAGTATTCCTCTTGTGACTTTTTTCAACCACTTAAAAGTACAGAAAAGTATCCAGATCCGACCCCGGGGGTCATAGCTTGCCCACCTCTGGCCTAGCTCATTAGTTCTTACTAATTCTGGCCACGTATCAGATTTACTCGGGTAGCTGTTAAAAACTACAGATGTTCAGGCCCACGGTACTCTCAATTAAGGCTCTCTAGGATTGGAACCCAGGCATTATGCTTCTGAAAGCTCCCCAGGTTAGTCAGATACTGAGCCAAAAGGTGGAGAACCACTGATCTAGCTCACTCCAACAGCTCCCAGGAATTCTTTTCGGTTATCCCATCATAAAAAAATGTAGTAATACATCTTCCTTGTGTTCACATTGCCTATCCTGAACCTTCCTTTGGAGCCCACTTCTAAAGCAGGGTTACCATGACAACTGTTATTCAATCTAGGCCATAGTCCACAGGCCCTGGCCTACAGTAACCCAGAGCCAATCAGCCCAGTTTAAGAGGCAGGCTATGCTATGCCGTCAAACCTCTACCCGCATGGAACTCAGCCACTGCAGTCCGGAACACCTGGGACCCTCAGGTCTCAAGATGCCACCAACAAGCCCAGTAGCTATGAGCTTGATAATATCTTTCTTTCCCACGTTTCTAATCTCACAACTGATAGTCCTTCAGGACCAAACAGATGCTTTAAAGGAGAAAACACAAAATAAGAAGTATCCAGAGCGTGTATCCAAATCCCTAATTTCCTCATATATCAAGCAGATAACAACATCGATTCTGCAGGCTTGTTGTCATAATTACAACACAATGAGCTGCCAATAAAAAGCACTCAATAAGTGGTATTATTATTATTGCTACTTTAAAGAACAGTATCCAAGTGCCCTTTTGTTTCCTGATACAACTTTTACCTCTTAATTCCAAAAGAGAGGAGCATCAGCATTCCTTTCTCACCAACTGTTCTGGAGAAGCCAGTGGCTTCAAAAAATCAGCAAGAGTAAGTAAAATATGGGCAGAAAGGAAGGCAGCATTTTGATCTATGAAAAGGGGAAGAAGTAGACACATATTTATCGAATAGTCACTGAAAAATATTGCAGCAACCCAAGACTCTCTTTAATATTTGAATGGGACAGTTAAACTGCTGTATTCACTGTATTCACTGTTATGGGCTGAACTGTGTCCCCCTCTAAAATTCGTATATTAAAGTCGTAAATGCTAACCCCGCAGTACCTCAGGGTGTGGCTGTACTTGAAGACAAGGGCCTCTCGACAGGTAATTACGGTAAAACTATTTTATGAGGGTGGGCCCTAAGCCAGCGTGACTGGTGTCCTGATAAGAAGAGATTAGGAGACAGGCATAGAGGGGAGACCAGGCAAAGACACTTGGAAGATGAGCCAAGGGGAGAAATCCTCAGAAGAAATCAGTCCTGCCAACACCTTGATCTTAGACTTTCAGCTTCCAGAACTGTGAGGAAATAGATTTGTGTTTTTTTAAGCCATCCAGTCTGTGGTACTTTGTTAAGGCTGCCCTAGCAAATGAGTAACTCACCCTCACCAAATTAAGGATCTGCTAATAAAAAGGAATTTATGTTTTACAAGACCATCTTCTGGACAATCAGGTTCTTTATGCTGAATACAGAGCACACATTTGGGGTCCTAGCACTTTCCTGAGACTTAAGAGGTCTGGAAATACAGAAGAACAGTCTAAACCATGTCTTGCCACGAGATGCAGATGCCTACTGAGCACCTACAGTGACACAGCTCAGAAACGTCACTGCTTTCTTGTGTCACAACAGGAAGCCAGTAGGTACAAAAGCAGGCAAGAAACAAAGGCGATTTTAAAAACAGACGGTACAGACAAGTGAGCTTATCCACAAAGAACACAACTGGTAAAAGGAGCAAATGATTCAGCAGAAAACACTGCATCACAGAAAACCCGAATCACTTGTCAAACTCCTTGATTCTGCATTTGAGCAAAATGTAGTGGTAGCAGAAAAGTGCTCATGAGATTCTAATTTCTTACAAAACCACAATTCACAGTGTTGGCAGAATAAGTTGATTGGTGATTATCTTATAATAAAGCTGGTACTCTTTTCCCAGAAAGACAGAATTCAAGATACAGATACATGTGAGTCATCCTGCAATTTAATTATGATGCCCTACTTTTCTAATTTAAAACATCTATATAATATGGCTGAATGTCCCCTGAGAATGCTTCTAAGCTGCAAAAAACATGAATTTTGCTCAATAAATTAACTGAGATACCACTATGTACCATACACTATACTGGACTGAAGGGGAATAAAAATGAAGAGAAATCCTCTTTACCTTTGAGGAAATTACACTCTAGTAAGGAGACAGACACATGAGCAAATAAATACAATATTGTAAGGGGTCTGCACAAAGTGCTACGGCAGCACAAAGGAGAGGTTCTTAGCTACCCCTGGGGGTTCCAGGACACCTGGGTTAGAAGCAAATAGACAAAGAGACAGGGATAAGCATCACAGGGAGAGGGAACCACAGAAACAAGGTTAACCATAAAACCTCAAGGATTTACAGATAGAGAGGGTATTTGAAAAATATAAGAAGGATCAAAGTCTAAGGACTTACAAAGAGATGAGCGAACTTCTCAAGCCCAGATCCACCTGGAAATCATTCTCTATTCCAGAGATAATACAGGGTATGAGCAGCAAAGAAAGACCTAAGCAGGATTACCCTACAAGGCTCTCAGATGTGTGAGACAGAAGAGCAGCACCAGGCAAGGAGAACCCATTCTCAGCCAAATGAGTAATTGGCAGCAAGCATTTTGCAAAGCCTCTATCAGAGAAACCGAAAAGGTCCTCAAAAAAGAAAAAGCACTGGAGGAAAACAAAATACCCTGGATGAGGATGGCTTTTATTAACCAGAAGTGGAGAATTTGCAGATGCAGACTGAACATGCTCTCAATCTGTGTTACAAACCGTCGCACAAAGACACACATTCCAAAGCACACAAGCGTTGGTCTGGGGCCTGGGCGAAGATGAAGGCAGACCAGCAACAAGCCAAGATTCAGAAAGTAGCATTTCGAAAGGTTACAGACCACTCAGACGATGTCCTCGGCTACACCTGGCTAGAATTTCATTAGGAACACGACTTCCTCGTGAGAAAGAAGTGGTCATTAATATCAGATACTTGGAGCACAGCCTTTAGTCTGCCTCCTAGGAATCATCTTAGGTTTTCTATGGTAAACAGTATCATCCTTCTACGGTCTATAAGGACTTGTCAGTTAAAAAAAGAACCTCCTGCAGATATTGTTACAGATGTCTTTGTAGAGCTGGCAAACATCAGCTGCTAACGAAGGTCAAGATTCTGCTGCTTAATGTAAGCATTCAGTGTAAGCAGTGCCCTCCTCCCCAGGAATGAAGCTTATTTCCAGCATAAACACCAATTTACACTGACGCCCTTACAGTAACATGATGTTCCCTTGTCAGCTTAAGAAGGTAGGAAAACAGATATCTAAACTCTCTAGAAGATAGAAGGTTTAGGCCTTGAGTTAAATTTTAGTCTAGAAAATTCCTGTTTTTCTCATAGCCAACCCTTTCCTCCCAACCAAACCCCATGATATAATGTTCCTGTGGGTGGCCCCCCCAGGAATTCTCTGCCCCCGTCTAGCAAAACAGAGTCTTACTGTCACTGTTTGGAACCTTGTGTCCTGCCTCTCCTTTCTTGACCTCTCCGTGGCATTCCCTGCCATCCTGTGTCCCACTCCCAGGGCTGGCTGGCTTGAAAGGATTCTAGCTGGCATTCCTTGGAATTCCCACCCAAAGCAAGGGGCCCAAGCTACCACCCTAGGATACTTTCCCCATGCCACAGAGGTAGCAGGAGCAGCCAGACAGAGAGTGGACACGTGGCCAAGAGTCAATGACCTGAGCAACACGTGGCAGGCGCTGCCACATCTCGTACTCAGGCCAAGTCCTTACGTAGAAGTGGCAGAGCTGACGACATACCTCTTCCTCTTCCCAAGACAGGACTTCAGGCGCTAGTACCTTTGACTGAGAGTCCTCTCCTTGAAAGGGCTCATCTCTTCTAAGAAACCTTCTCACATGTCCGCAGGTATAACTGATCCTATCTCCCTCTGTTCCTGTTATACTGCTTCCATTAGAGCACTTGTCACAGCCGACAAGCGCTACACACAGAGGACTGTGAGCTCCCGTGAGGCAAAGACTGCGTCTTTTCCACCTTGTACTCAGAAGGAGTCTGCCTTGCTCAAGTATTCAATGAGTTACAGTAACGTAATTTAATATAATCTTCTGTAAACTGATAAAACATGAGGCCAAGAAGCAGCACTGTTCTCATGAAAATAGTGTTTCTCAGTGGGCCACTTCCATTATTCATGGTCTGATTCTTTATCATCTGGGACCCACCCATTCACTGTGGGATGTTTAGGCTCCCTGGCCCGTAGGCATTAAGTGTCCGTCTCTAAAACAACTGAAAATGCCCCCCCAGCACACATTTCTAAATATCTCCTGTTGGGAACCAAAAGAAAAGTCTCTTAAAGCAACAATTTCCTGGTCACTGTGTCATAAAATGCCGTGTGTGTGTCTCAAAACTCAAGTTGTTAGTACGTAAACAAATCTGGAAGGAGACAGACACCAAACCACGATGGATGGTTACCTTGGAGATTTGTGATTACAGGACCATTCATTGTCTAAGGAATATATTTCTGAAGATTTTGAGTTTGTATAATGAGTTATATACATTTGATAATAACATAAAAACAAGGGGTTTAAAAGATAGAAAAAACTGTCAAATAAGGCATGAGAAAGCAACCAAAAAATTTGGTTACAGTAATTTAACAAAAAATTTTGCAGTCAGATTGCTTTGAAAGTATCTTTTAAGTTCATGTTCCACACCAAAGAAACCGAAACTGATGGAAATCATAGATTATGGGTGTGGTTTAACTCCCAAAGCAGAATTGTTTTCAAGAAAAAGGTTTAGCCCTACATCAAAAGATTAGCAAATGTTTTTATATTTTCGTGTTTTCAAATGTTTACGCTGTGAATACGCTGTTTTATCATTAATCCACCTGCCACTAACTAGAGATGCTGTCACCTAAAGGGAGTGAAAAGTCACTGCAGAATAGTAAGTACTGCATTCCAATCTTCACGTCAGAGAGAGAGAGTCACACATGCATGTGTGTACTTACATGCGAAGTGACTGCCTCTGGTGCAAGACACTAGAACCTCTTACACTTCTAGGGAGGATGACTGGGGGACTGTCCCAAGCGTGGGAGAGAGACTTTACTGGACGAATTTCTTTTAGTACTCCTGAATTTCTTCCCATCTGTTTATCCACTTTCTCAAAGAATAGAGATCAGGCACTGTTTCAAGTAGCTATAAAGAGACACAGCAAATGATGTTTCATGTCTGATCTATAGTCCTCCAACCTGAAGGGATCATTATCTGGGTTTCTATTTTGGCATAAAAATAACACAACATCCTAGCTAGATTAATATGCGGTACTATTTCTATATTTTGAATCTGTTGTGAGATTGGGTGTAAGTCAAATAGTCATAGAAATAGTGAAGAAAGGCCCATGAAATACTCAACACTGCCATGATTCTGTTCTTCCGGGGCAAAGAAAATGGTAGTCTCTAGAGGAAAACTTAAGAAAAGCACTTGTTTGCTTCAAGAGTCACCTGGATAATCAGAAAGGATTATATGGAATACAGTGGGAACCTGTGAATCAAAACTGCTAGCATAAACAAGATTCTATTATAAAACATCTTTTATTGTATCCTATCTGGCACAATGCTCTGCCTCGCTCTGTCTGCAGCCACATGAACTCCCAATGTATCCACTGGGCCACTGTCCCCACCTATCCCTACCTGATGTCCTACTCCTTCTTCAGATCTCACTCGGCTCCTTACACGTGATCACAGCATCACATGCCTTTTCCTCACAACCCTAATCTCACTTGTACCTGGACATCGACAACGTGACTGTATGCTCCACGCAGGGTGACTATTTCATATTATATTGGCTCAGATTAATCTCCAGTGCTCAACACACAGGAAGCACTCACTAAATATTCATGGACTAGAGGGAAAATAGAAATACTTTAAATAGAACATCACTCAGCAAATATTTATTGAACATATTCTGTGCTATGTGCCAAGGACATGGTAATGAACAAGATATAAAGGTAGACTATGCACGTATTATACTTGTAATTATTTGTGTGTATGCACATATTATATTTGTAATTATATATGCATATCTGTAATTATATATATATGTATAATAAGACACTTGATCATGGTATAGGAATAAGTGATGGGTATGTGAAAGAATGAATTGACTTATAAAAAAGGCCTAGAACTAGGATCACAAAGAAAAATGGATGTCCATATTTGGCACCATTTTTGACTACTGTTAATAGGCTATGCTTAAAGATAAATTTTCAGTCATTTGTGTTAACAAGCAGCAGTTCAATGAATTGCTGACTATAGTTTTGTTTGGGGCATCCTGGAGGCCCACACAATGGATCCTCAACACATATGCACAAGCAGATAACAAGGTCCCCGAGTACCCACAGGTCTATCTTACCGGAAGAGTAAGAGCATATAAACCACAAAGCTCAAAGAGTCAGTGGCACTCCCACACCAGGCACAGCACAGCCAAAGGGATCACATCACCAAAAGAGACCCTGGAAGCCATCAAGCTTCTATCACCAAGCAGGTGGAGCCAGCCACTGCCCCGGATTTGTAGAACAGAGTGTAAGAACCACACTGTATGTCAGAAGAGTAAATGGGGTAAAAAGAATATTCATTTAGCTCTGCATGCTTTCTGCGGCTACTAATACTTCCTTCTACTTTTTTCTAGTAGAAAAATAAAAGGTAAAAGTGAAGTCTCAGTTTCTGCTGGTCTAAGTAATTTTTTATTTTACTGCCTTCAAATCTTTCCTCTCCAAATGACTGATAAGCTAGGAGTATAATTATGATAACCATCAGCCGGGTCACTGAGCTGGTTCCTGGCCATATTTACTCCTCTCCATTGTTCTTTTAGTTTATCAATCTACTTTTTATTAGCTGTGTATATCTCTAGGTAGAAAAATAAGGATGTTTAAAACAAAACAGAACCTTGATTAATGGAACCCAATCACTTGAAAGATACAATATGCTGTTTTGTTCTCACTGTTTCCATTTGGGTCAAAGTCATATGACCAACACACATACACATACACACACCCACACACACCATGATTTTGTTTAAAAGTTTTCCATGAGATGGCCTGAGGCATACATAAAATACAAATTCTATCATTTCCAGACAAGAATCGTTGACAACTGTCACAACTATTACTTTGAAAAAGGCCACAAGAGTCTTAGTTGACCCTAAGCTAAATTTAAGAGAACTATACAAGTTTATCAAAATTCAGGCTAAAGGAATATCATGACCAAACCAAAAGGACATAATAATCCTACCGTTCTTGACTTTGGCCAGACCACAGCAGGAAGTGGGTTCAGTTAGGAGATCACTGGGGGGGGGGGGGGGACAAGGAGTCAGAATGAGGGGGAATTAAAAAGA
The DNA here is from genome assembly GCF_036321535.1 of Camelus dromedarius. NCBI lineage: Eukaryota > Metazoa > Chordata > Mammalia > Artiodactyla > Camelidae > Camelus > Camelus dromedarius. The sequence goes on along the minus strand of NC_087439.1, from coordinate 60,307,966 downwards.
GGAGAGTCTAGGATGAGATGTTCTGGAGAAAACCCCTGAGGGAACTGGAGAAGCAAAGTTGCAGGAGGGACATTCAAGTACATGAAGGGCTTTTCTGCTGAAGAGGGTCTGCGTTAGCCTGAAGCTAACCTGCGAGCAGTCAGCACAGCAGATACTGTGGTTTTAGCTGCTGACAGAAACCAGGGCAACGCAGCAGTCTCTCTCTTCAGCTGGACGTGACCCTGGGAAGGTGTGGACCGCCTGGGACCTCCTACCAACAGGACGCAGAGCTAGTGCGTGGAGAAACCAGGCTCTGACCACATCGTCTGCGACCTGGTTAAAGCCACACCTCAGGCCATGCACTGGGCTCTTCAGCCAGACAACACACTCCCTGTTTTGCTAAAGTCACTTCAGTTGAGGTTTTCTGCCACCTCAGGGGAAAGAGTCCCAAGCGACACAAGATCCTAGCTACCTTGTGAGGTAGCAAGTTCCACATCCCTGGCAGGGGCCAAACACCTGCTAAGGATGAGGGGATGGGAACCTAAGCTGGCATGGAGCTAGGCTTATCCAGTTCCTGTAACAAGCACCACCGACTGGGTGGCTTAAGCCACACTCTTTATTTTCTTATTCTGGAGGCTGTAAGTCTGAGATCAAGGTGTTGGCAGGATTAGTTCCTCCTGAGGCCCCTCTCTTTGGCTTGTAGATGGCCACCTTCTCCCTACGTCTTCACGTGGGCTTTCTTCTGTGCGTGTCTGTGTCCCAAACGCCTCTTCTCACAAGGACATCAGTCACATTGGATTAGGGTGTACCTAATGGCCTCTTTTTTTCTTTTTCTTTTTCTTTTTTTTTTTTTTAACTCAAGAACCACTTACTCCATGGACCAGAAATAGAGTGTGTGATACCACTGGCAGCTTCTCTGGCCTCTAAAGTCAGAGGGGGGCTGCCTTAGAGGAGGTTTGTTAGCATTTTATACAAACCAATCTGACAATACTTACTCAATTACATTATCTAGGGATTGCTATTTACTTTCCTAGTGTTTGGTGTAAAATGAAAGGCTTTGGCAAACAGTGCTAATCAGTACATTTTCACAATGGCTGCAGGGCGGGGCATTAGCTGCAGTGTGGCTGAAGTGGTGGGATCCAGGTTCAGGCTCACAGGAAGGGGACTCAGGAATGGTCGTAACAGCCTTGGTTATACTACAGGAGTCTTGAAAAGATCAAGTAAGTACATAAAGGAGAACTGCAAAACACTGTTCAAATGTGTAAAGTACTATTCAACACAACGCAAATATTTCACCAAGAGCAGCCATATCTGTGAGAAATCCTGTCTGAGTCAGCACATGGAGAAATGTCTAAGGTTTAGGGCTCTAACTTCCATTCAAGTCAACCGGCTTTGGAGAAAGAAAGTTCTCTATACAGACCCCAGCAATGGCTATCATAAATCACATCCCCTATCACTGGCTAGACAGTCTGTTGTCTGAATGAGTTGGCATGAATGGCTTTGTGTATATTTCTGACTTATCAGCAAAAACCATTCAAAGTCTGAATGCTTGGTGGAGTGGGCAGGGAGGGGTGAGATCTGATGTGCGGTTTTCCACAAACTGAAACCAACTAAAGTAGAAAGTTAGATCATTAGAGTTAGAACTAAGCAAAGCCACATCAAGTCCAACCCTCTTATTTTACAGAGACAAGGAAATAGCAGTCTGGAGAGGTAGAATGGGGCCACAAAGTTGGTGGGCCAGTGGAAGGTCCAGGTCCCTGCCCTGTGGATCTTTTGGTAGGTGATAACAGTGTGCTATGTTCCTACTCCAAGGTTCCCGCAAGAGGTCAAACCTGGACGCAGGCTGGAAGAAACGCCTCTTGATTAGACCAGTGGAGACAGGGACTGCCTGTGTTAGTGTAGTTAATGCTTCTGGCAGCAGCTGTGCACTTGGATTAAGGAAGCTGGGTGTCTGTTTGAGTTGACTTTAGAAGACGGTTCACATTTTAAACTTTGATGACTCATTAGTAGGACTGGGGTAAGAAGAAAGCAGAAAAGCAAATGCCACTCAACAGCTGACCAATATCCTGGATCACAAAAGAAAAATTTACCAAGAAACAAAATTTTGTGTTATGAGACTGAAATGGGCCAAAGGACCATTTCTGTTGAGGTAGCCCCAGAAACAGGTTGCAATGCTGAGGCAGGACACAGGGTGAGCCAGGATTTCTGCCTCTACCTGTGGGCTGTACAAGGGCTGCATCAAGCAAGCAGACTTCAAAATCAAATAATCAGAAGTTGACTATAAGGAGCAGAAACAAGGGAGGGGCACACACCCTCCAGCTCCGCCTCCCACCCCACACACAGCTTAACAGGACCGCAAGAGGGAACAGAGTCAGGGCTGTCCAGGAGACTCCACCTAGGGAAGATCTAACCACAGGCACAGGACCTGTCCATCAAGACTGCAGGTCTCCAGACGAGCCTGGAAAGTCTCCGAGATGGGCTCGCCCCACCAACAGGGCTGAAAGGAGCCCTGGTCTTCTCGGTTCCTTGATCCCTGAGGTAGTGCAAAGAACCCACTGTGAAGAGTCGTACCAACTCTAGCAATCCTGGCTTTTAGGTCATCTCTCTCTTTCTCTTCTTAAACTTTCAGATTTAATTCCATGTGATCCCAACTCATAATGCTAAACAACTTTCCTGAAGTAATAATTAACTTGCAGATGTCTCAAGACATGAAAAAACAGTACAAATACAATTATCATAAACTCCTGCCCCAAACTTGTCAACTAATAAATTTTTAGGACTAGAAACTTTTCTCTACCCTTTTTTAAAACAGGGAACTTAACTGAATAGTAGATTTTGTTCATACCACTCCTGTCCCCTCTTTTTGTGACACTGAGGAAGAAAGAGCATCAACTTCAGTGGTCTTGAGACCTCTGCTCTCCATAGACTCCTCCCCATGCCCATCCCTCCACACTAACACTTCCATAATATTCTCAAATTCTTCAGTATTTTCCCCACTTAGTATCTAATTTATTCCTGCCAATAATCTTCTGAAAGAGGAAGGGCAAGAGGTATCATTATTTCTGTTTTACAGCTGAAGAAATCAAGGCCCTGAAAGGTTAACCAAGCTGCCAGGGTCATGTAGCTAAACAAACTGCAGAACAAAGACTCAACTCTAGTCTTCGGCCATCACATACCAGCCCTTTCCATAGTCAGCACAGCCTCCTCCACCACGAGCATAAGAATTGAAGGAAACTGATGGAAATTTAAACGGTGCCCTTTTTCACACATAAAAGCATGAAGGACCACTCTACCTTAAAAATCTGGTTTCACAAAGATCTGCTATAGTATTCTACCTGTATTTGAAACAAATTGTTAGATTTCTAACAAAAATCTCATTAACAGAACTAAGGGTAAACTAATTAATAGTATTAATTAAGAGTAATGAAAGAATAATAGTAATTAATAATAACTTGATTTAGAGTAATGAAATAGTAATGATACTGGTCTTCATCCACTTCATGTACGTTGATGAATACCAACATTTCTGTCTGATAAATTGAAAAGAGCATGGGAATTATAAGCCAGAGACCTCAGGCTGAGTCCCTACCCCATCACTCAGAAGGGTGGACCTTAGGCAAATCATAGCAAATCTGTTCCTTCCTTGGCTTTCATGGTAGGTCTGCTCAACCAACCAATACACATGCTACCAGGAATTCCTACACAAAGAGAAAAATAAGTTTGCTACTGCTGGACTCACTCCAACTGTCATCCCAATGTTAGGTCACAGGTCCCTCCTACTCTAGCATCCACTGACTCTTAGAATCTTTGGGAATCCCAGCCATCTATCCCCACCGGAGGCTCTCCTTGCTCTGTTGAGGCATGTCTTAGTCTGCTCAGACTGCCACAGACTGGGAAAAACAGAAATTTATTTTCCCACAGTTCTGGAGACTGGAAGTCTGAGATCAGGGTGCCAGCACTGTCAGTTTCTGGTGAGGACCCTCTTCCTAGCTTGCAGACAGCCACCTTCTCACTCTGTCTTCATACGGCTCAGAGAAAGAGCTAGAGAAGGCTCTGCAATGTCCCTTCTAATAAGGGCACTAATCCCATCATGAGGGCCCCACCCTCATGATCGCATCTAACCTTAATTATCTCCCAAAGGTTCCAACTCCAGATACTATTACCTTGAGGGATTAGGGCTTCAACTTAGGAATTTAGTGCGAGGGCGGTGGGGGGAGGAACAATTCAGTCCATAGCAACACACTTCTCTACCCTTAACACCTACACTTTCTAACACAATTAGGAACTGACCCTGAGGCTCCATGAACCCTGACTGCAGATTCTCAAGTGCTCCACCCCAGGCTCCCAGGGAGTCCCCATGGTCTTTCCACCAATGGAGGACATCAAGCTCTCATTAAACCACCGTAAAATGAATATAAAAAAAAAACTTCTGCAAGGTAGTTATAACAATAAAAGTATTTATGAAAACCGTACAAATTGTAAAGCCTGCAATAATATTATTTCCTTTATTTCTAGTGATAATTTAGGTATTAGAAATGCAAACAATGATTTTCTGATTTAGCCTAATTAGGAAACTGAGTATAAAATCATTCCCTACAAAAGATACAAGAATCTTCTTTGTGGAATAACGTATATTCCAGCTATTAGGTAATACAATAAGAAACAGTCCTACACTCAGGGATTTGTGTTAAAAAAAAAATAATTGATTTGTTTGCTGGTCTAGTCTTGGTTTGTCTTCTTTCTCAGTTTACACTGCTTTACTTAACAGATAAGCACTGGGCACAGAAAATCACACCTAAGCCATTAGGATACTTTGGGCATCATATTCCCTCCAGTGCTGTGTTTCTTCGGTCCCACAGAAATTCAGGGGTCACCACTCCTATGCGTGAATGGAGGCTTACTCTAGGATGAACACCTTGAGTTATGAGTGAATAACATGAAGAGAATATTAAAGATATATCCATCAAGAATTCATGTTCTGACAACCTATGGACTCAGAGAAAATATATGCAAATGATATGACTGACAAGGGCTTAATTTCCAGAATATACAAACAGCTCATACAACTCAATAACAACAACAAAAAAAGAAACAAACAATCCAATCCAAAAATGGACAGAAAACCTAAACAGGCATTTCTCTAATGAAGACATAAAGAATGCCAACAGGCATATGAAAAAATGCTCAATATTGCTAATTATCAGAGCAATGCAAATCAAAACTACAATGAGGTATCACATCACACTGGTCAGAATGGCCATCATTAAAAAGTCCACAAATGATAAATGCTGGAGAGGGTGTGGAGAAAAGAAAACACTCCTACACTGTTGGTGGGAATGAAATTCGATGCAGTCACTATGGAAAACAGTATGGAGATTCCTTAAAAAAGCTAAAAAACAGACTTACTATATGATCCAGCAATCCCAGTCCTGGGCATATATCCAGAGAAAACTCTTAACTCAAAAAGATACATGCACCTCAATGTTCACAGCAGCACAATTTACAATAGCCAGGACATGGAAGCAACCTGAATGTCCATCAGCAGATAAATGGATAAAGAAGTTGTGGTAATATATACACAATGGAATACTACTCAGCCATAATAAATATTAAATAACACCATTTGCAGCAACATGGATGGGCCTAGAGATTATCATATTAAGTGAAATAAGTTAGAAAGAGAAAAATAAATACCATATGATATCACTTATATGTGAAATCTAAAAAAAAAAAAAATGACACAAATGAACTTATTTACAAAATAGAAATAGGCTCACATACATAGAAAACAAACTTATGGTTACCAAAGGGGAAAGGTAGGGGGAGGGAAAAATTAAGAGTTTGGGATTTGCAAACACAAACTACTATATATAAAATAAATAACATGGACCTACTGTATAGCACAGGGAACTATATTCAATATCTTATAATAACCTAAAATGAAAACTAATATGAAACCATACATAAAAATGTGTAAGTGAATCACCATGCTGTACACCAGAAATTAACACAACATTGTAAACCAAGGAGGGAGGGAAGGAGGGAGGGAAGGAGGGAAGAAAGGAAGGAAGGCAGGCAGGGAGGCAGGCAGGCAGACTTCATTTTCTGACTTTAGGATATAATTTTCACCCTCATCTTAGAAGCACTGAACTTGTTGCTTCCCTACAGTCCTCTCCTATGGCACTGCTTCCAGAGTAACCCTGAATGTAATATGTTTCTTGTTTGAGGTAGATGATTTCCCAAAATAGGTTTACTAGCTGAAGGGAAAGGAGGAGAGTGGAGGAGGAAGATGGTTGCAGAAACCTCAAACCATGGGATGGAGCTAGCTGTTCTACCCATGTGCCAATGTTTCCCAAAGACATCTCTAGTCTCATCCATTCTTCCAAGATCTAGACTTATAAATGCAACTTCCCAATGGGCAACTCCATCATCTCACAGGATTTCCACAAGTCCCATATTCCAGAACTGATACCCCTTCCTTGGGTCCCCTCGCTTCTGGTATCCAGTTCATAAAATAACTCTTCTTTCTCACTCCACCTACACTAGATCCTGCCCAAGAGAACTCTCAATTTTATTTGCTTTAATCTGTCCCAACTCCCAATGTCTCGGGTGCCTAAGTTAACATTTCTGTAGCACCTAACATTTTCTTTTTTGTTTTATGGTCATCTACCCTCGACCAGAAAGTGAACCCCATGAAAGAGGGACCTTTTCTGTCTTGTTCAGCACTGTATCCTTAGAATAGAACCTGGTCATTTAACAGAGGTTTCTTTAAAGAAATACTGAATGAATCCAATACTCAATTGTGAATTAACTCTTTCTATATGATACATAGTCATCATTGGCAACAGTCATTGCCACTTACATTTGGTATGAGTTGATTTAATCACATTACTCTCTTCCTAACACTGCTTGAGGATTGCTAATCTGGAGGAATGACAGAGAGTTTCACTGGGGGCAAAAGGAATAATTTGAGAAAATGGGGCATTTTAGAGGAATGGAGATCTTACCTGGAAGATACAGGAGGGTGCTTGCAATAGGTGCAAAAGTTGTACCAGACACTGATCACTCGCAGCTGAAAAGTGTAAGACTAGGTAAGAGGTGAGACTGGGTTGCATGAAAGGACAAAATACTCGCAAATCTAAGCCTGTAGCTATGAATCTATAAGGTAGCTGAGAACACAGAGCTTTGGAGTCTGAATGGCTTGGGTCTGAATTCTACCTCTACTATTTACTAGCTGTGTCACAAGGTGTCACTCTACCTCTCTGAACTTCTCCTCTCTAAAACGGACATACCAACGCCTAACTCACAAGGCTCTTAGAAGGATGCAACGAGGTTTTGAAGGTAAAGCATTCAGCACAGTGCCTTGGTGAGCACTGTCACGTAATAAACGCTGAAATAGCAGGAGAGCAATCATTATTATTTTTACAATATTGCCCTGTAATTATATTTTCTGTTAAGGTTGGAGGTTTTTAAACTTCAATTTTTTATTTTTTTACTTATTCTCTAGAGTCTATAGCTATTCGGAAACTCTGAAGTTGCTAAAAACAAAAAGCCCTCCATCTGGGATTGGTGGAAGGAACTAAATCAACAAAGGTTGTGCATGAATCACCAGCTATGACTCAAGAAAAAAAGAACAACTCAAGTTCTCTGAAACTCAAAGAATGAAATAAAATAGGGACCTTTCTAAAGTAGGGCAGGATCAATAACAACAAATGCTCCATCCATGCAAGTGTTTTTAAGAAACATAAAAGCAGAAATCTATCCATGTCACCTCTTGCTCAAACTCACCGAAGGCTTCCCACCATGTCTCAGTGTGAGCCTGCAGGCCTTGCAGGGCCCTGCCCACCTCGCTGACCTCTGTCATCCTTCAGTCTCTCCTCGGGCCATGCGCACTGTGGTTTCCTCACCTTCACTTGGTGCCTTCTACTCAGATGTCACTCGGCTCAGATGTCTCTTCCTCGGAGAAAGCCTCTCAGCCTACTCAGGCTGACACTGCCCCCTCTCCTCAGTCACACTGGGAACACTTATCCTGCATTATTTTGGCCACATATCACTCATCATCATCAGAAATGAAATAATCTGTTTACTGTTTACTCCAACAGAAGGTTAGTCCCATGAGGACTGGCCTTTGTCTATCTTGTTACACACTCCGTGTACCCCCAGGACCTAGAAAGCGCCTGTCACCTAGTGTATGCTAAATACTTGTTGAAGGAGTGAACTAATAATAACAGAAATAATACCACCTACTATTTACAGCTGAGCACTTACTATGGCCTATGAATTATCTCATTAATCTTAACAGTGCTATGAAGTTCAATACAATTATTACCACGTTTTACAAATGGGGACCTGAAACTTAATAAAGCTACTCTGCTTACTTATCCAAGGTCAGACATAGAGTAAGTGTGGGATTTGAACCTAGGTCAGATGCACACACGTGTGCGCACACACACACACGTGTGCACTCTTTACAGGTGAACTGGCAAAAAGAAGAATACAGGAAACAAGGATAGCTACCAGACTACCCAACACTCCTCCCAGGGCTTGGGAAGATGACTGGAGTCAAAGCTGGACCAATTTGTTCCTTCTGTTTTTCATTCTCCTAAGTGTTCGTGAAATACCACGGCCAACCCTCCATGACTGAGGATCCCTCACTGTGCTCAGTAGTCGACCACAACACACAGTAAGTAGCAAGGTCCAAGGCTATGGTCCCCAGACAAATGTAACCTAACGTTGACTCTTTCTGATAATGTCTGAGCTTCCATCCTCTCGTTAGATACAATGACGGTCTACCAAATATTTCCAAGGATAAGTAGAAATACAACTAGCCAGATTGCTTAGGTTTTTGACTTGCACAATAAAGGCAGTAAATTGACCCTGTATGACTCAAGATAATCAAACAGCTGGTACAGACACTCATACTTTGACTCATGGTCAGCAATAAACTTTATGATCTTTAAGATACCATTTTTTGGTACCTTGATTTCTTTTTATATATAAAGAAATATAATCACTACCCAAATCTGGGGTGTTGGATACATTTTGATATTAATTCCTAATGAGATACTACAGATTTGCACCTGATTTCATTTTAAAGAGAAAGAAATAAGACCTGAGGCCATGATAATTGCGTAGACTGTTAATCATTTAAATTCATGCTACTTAGGATAAAATTATATGGGCAAAATACATATTAGTGGCACAAAATCTCAATGTTTACTTGATATATTTGGATACAATACATCTCTTTAAAATATATACAGGTACAAACTACTATATATATATGTAATAGGTAAACAATAAGGTCTGACTATATAGCACAGGAAACTACACTCAATATCCTGTAATAGACCATACTGGAAAAAAATATGAAAAAGAATATATATATAACTGAATCATTTTGAATCAGAAACTAACAACACTGTAAGCCAATTCTAATTTAATTAAAAACATATACAGCTACACACACATATATCAGGTTATTTTACAGGAGGATAATTATATTGATCCACTACAACTAGAATCAAGCTTTAAGCTATTTTCCAATACAAAATATCAAAAAAGGTAGAAGATATATACATGTAGCACCAAGAATGGAAAATTGTGAATATTTTGCTATTATTTCTGAAAAGAAATAAAATGTTACAGATAAAGTGGCAGTTTTCCTTGTCCTCTTTGTTCCCCCCCACCCAGTCCCCTTTTTTTAATGTCCTGTCCAGAAAGCTAGGGCTAATATGAACTCAGAATGCATTTTTCCTCTCTAAATTAAAATTTTTCTATATAACTAGGTATATCCATAAAAATATGCATAACTTTTGAAATGCATTGTTAAGATTTGCATAATTGTACCAAACTGTGTATCATTCTGAAATTTTCTTTTTTCCCCCATTCAACATATTTTTGAGAGCTTTTCATGTTGACAGATCAATCTAGTCCATTCCTTTTAACTTCTGCATAATATTCCATCTTATGACTATACCATATTGAACGTATCCACTTCCCAATTGATGGATATTTAGACTAATTCTCTTTCTCACTGTTAAAAAGCTTCTAGAAGCAAGTAAGCATCTTTGTATGTGTCTTTCTGCATGTGTGTAAAAGTTTCTCCAGGCAGGTATATACCTTAAATTGAAATTTTCAAGCCGTAGGAAATGTCCAACCTGCGCATTACCATAGACTCCTGAACTGGTCTCCACAGTGGTTATTTAGGTCATGAATTTGCAGGAGCTGCCTTTACTCTCGTCTGGTGCACACCTCAATGACCACCACCACCTCGGCCCATGAGAAGCTACCACAAAAGCTACAGCTCATACAAAGTTAGTCCTGCTCTCTTTAGTTCAGTGAGCGCCTCAGTCAATGCAGCCACTGAAGGTGGAAGAGAAAACAAACCAAATATGATACCAATAAACAAAAGCCCCAGATTCACTTACACTACCTTATAACAATGGCCTTTTGTTTTGAACTATGAATAGCTCTATAATAAGTAATGCTGCTATTAACAAGTCAGACTAGTAGCTATGATACAATATGGCAATATATTTCTCAGCAAAGATGTTCTTTTCAGGGGGCTATAAAAACCCAGTTACTCCCTTTCAGCTCTTGATCATAAATTCTTCTACTTTTGAAACTCTACAGCTTACAGTTTAATAAGAATCTATACTTGAAATAGCTCTAAGAGACTTTTCCTATAAAAATGAATATCAATATCTTTGAAGGTAAACTGGGAAAGGAATAGAAAACATAGAAATCTATCTACATATAAACAATAATAGCTATGATTACAATAATTCTGTATGCCAGCTATTACAGAGATAGTAGCTTATGATCACCAAGACCTAAAAAATAGCATGAAGGAGAATATAAACAATCTACAATAAATTAGGAGGAGAAAATCTCAGTTTGACCAAAATGGTTTTGAGTGTGAATTATTTATTTTGAAAACCACAAACATCTTAACTTTGCAGCCTTAACAACCTGTACACTTCTACATTATACTAAGTCACAGTATTTTTATCAGTTCCAATGAGTCTTGTAGTTGTGAGCAACATAATAATCAAAAGATTGACAAAGTAATAATTTAAAAAATCAACTGAACTCCTAATATATGCCAGTCATTGTTCTAAGCAACTGCCTCATTTAGTCTTCATGAAAAATAAGTAAATACAGAGGTCGGTACTAATGATATGCCTTTTTACAGATGACAAAACAGAGACACAAAACGTTATGTAACCTGTTCAAGGCCACATGATTCCAAGTGGCAGAGCCACGCTCTGAACCCAGCAACGTGACTCCCAGCCTGTGCTTGTAACCAGTATGTAACACTGCCTTTCGTGAATAAGGACAGGAAGAAATCTTACCCTGGAGACAGCAGCTATTTCCCTTCTCTATTTGCTGACTTTCTATCTCTGTTTCTTCTAGTCCCTCTCTCTTTATGTTTCCCTCTGCCTTGCTTATGTCTCAGGTAAGGAGTGATAAACACTCCTAAAGGGTGCCTGGCATTGGAAGGGTGCTCAGAAAGTCATCTGCTCCCAAGGCAAGATGTGGAAACAGGTTACAGTAAAGATCATAAACACAATTCCCCATAGCACAAAATATTCTTAACCATGAAGATACTTCCTTTAAGCAATAAAGCATACATCAACATTCCAGCAAGATCAGAAATTCAGAATAAAATATTGGTGACAACCATAATTGATGTTCCTCAGCCCATTTCTCTTCTTCCACCACAAGATTTCCTTGTTGATCTTATGTTCCTGGTTTTAACTGTACCTTCAGGCTTATGGCAGTCAGACGTTCCCATCTAGATGTTCCACGTTTAAGCTGAACAAACCCAGAGTTGGATGCAGACTGCCTTCCCACCCTCCCCCAATTCTGTATGTCCTTCCTGAATTTCCTCCTGGATGTAGTGGAACCACTGTACCCAAGCTGAGACACGGTGGTCTCTATATCACTGCCCACATCAAACCATTCTGCCAGCTTCACCGCCCAAATACACTCCTTCCCTCAATTTCTGCTGCTACTGCTGCGTCCAGGCCTGGATCACCTCTCACTTGGACTATTTTGAGAAACTTCTCAGTGGGCTCCCTGCTTCAGAGTTATCCACCATAATGCAAATATGTGAAAATCTGCGGCCCTCCCCTGCTCTGAGCCTTGCTGTAATTCCCTACTGCACTCAGGATAAAAGCTCATATTCCTCATCCCAGCACCCATCTGGCCTCCAATCTCCCTTGTCTTTTCCAGCCCCCGTCCTTTTAGTGCTCACCTCTGCATCCTATTAATCTGGGGTTCTCTAGGCCTAAATAAACTGCTGGTTCACTAAACTTGAAAAATATGCAGGATTTTGATTTTTAAACAACAGAGTAATACTCCTCTAGATCACATATAAGTTATAATTTCAAATTTACTATGAAAAATAAGTCTTAACATTTTTTTCTATTGCAGTAAAAGTCATTTTTTTAAAAATAAGTAATAATGCTCCATTAAGAAATGAGAAGGGGAAAAAGTTGTTTAAGGCCCACCATCTTTTTTTTTTTTTAATCAAGAACTGAGTTATTCTATTTCCATTGTGGCAACTGGCACCAGAGGTCTAAGCAGCTAAGGACTGCATACACATCAGGATGTAATCAGGGATATAAGCACCAGCCTTAGATCAGGGGCCTGGTTAGGCAGGTGATGGAAGAGCTGAGAAGCCAGAGCACGGTAAGCAAGCCACAGACAGCCTCCACGAGGTCTAATCAGAAGGATGAAGCGGGAGGGCCATGAGCTCAAGGGCACCCACAGCAGGCAGAGCCGTAGGTAAGAAGCATCATCAGAGATGCTGCCTGTCAGGGCACAGAGACGCCTGAGTCGAGGAGGCAGGGCTGAGAGTCTGGGAGCAGGATCGAGAACCACCGGGGAGAGAACTATATAGAGAGAGCTGCAGAGCTCTGCAGAGGGCTCCCCTCCATACTCCAACTGAGTACTGATCAACACCTGCAGGTGAGGAAACTACCCAAGGCCAGGGCAAGAACCACCCGAAAGGATCAGAGGGAACAATCTCCAAAGCTCACACAAGATGCTGTGAGAGCTAGGGTTTTCCCCCCTCCCTCCCTCCCTCTCATCTTCCACCTGGGCCTCTCACCAGCCTGGCGGTTACCAACCTTGGCTGGAATGACTGGGCACACTCCCAGAGAGCCTGACGTGACTGTAATTGGTCTAAGTGCAGCCTGAGCCTTAGGAGTTTTAAAAGCCCTCCCTGTGAGTCTAGTGGGTGAACCACTGCAGGAGCTGAACCCAGGCAGAAGCCAGGAGACTGGGAAAAGCAGCCGGAGGAAATCAGAGTCCTGCCATGCAAGGTGAGGAGGGGACCAGCAAATATGGCACCAAGGGGTAGGTAGAAACAGGGGAGGGGATAAACACCATCTTCTCTAAATCCTTCAGTGGGCAGCTCAAATTCGGCTTCCCTGATCACCCCAGCTGCAGTTTCCTCACTCTTATAATGCTGTTGCTATTCCTCCAACGACAAAACATTTACCCTGTACTACCTCCCCTGGGTCCTCAGCAGGTAGCCCAAGCATCTTGCTACCTGTTCTGGGACTTCCTGCAGTGCCCACCAGGAAAACCTGTGTGTTCCTCCTCTTCCTGTCTGCATCATGTATTTTCCTTCTTTCCCTAATGGACTGGCAAGCTCATTTGGATACCTAGCTGCTCAATTACTACTAGTAATTAATAGCTAATGATGGTTACTATATTACCCCTTCCAGATAACATTTGCATGACAAAACTGACCTCGAGTGTAAGAATTTCAGGGCAAAGTCAGAGTTGCTTGGGTAGATTTTTGTGTGTCCCTTAATCTATAAATAAATTTGAATCGAATAACATAGGTGATGGCCTAATACTGAATAGTTCTGTTTTACAAATTTACAAATGATTAATTTCAATATATTTTGATCACAACCCTACTCATGGCTGTTGAAACATTCAGCAAGGTGAATACAGCCTTAAGATGCATTTATATCTCTAGCTAAAGAAATCTAGTTATCATCATTACATAAATTAGCCTAGAAATATACTTGCTGTAAATTCCAAAGTCTTGTGATTTTAAATCAAAAGAAATTTACTTTTTTAAAGTAGAAACAGTAAGCATTACCCTATTTGCCTGAGAAAGCTACTTTCCAGAGGGGACAAAATCCAAGGTCAAAATCAGAAATCATTTACTCTGTGTGTGTGTGTATGTGTTTAGACCGACAGATAGGATATTCCCTGCAAAACTGGACCCAAACTGTAGAAGAGTTAAAATAGTAAGTGGTTCAAAATTGGACATGCTGTTTTAAAAGCTGTTTTCTGGTATGACTGTTTCTTCCCTATGAGTCTATATAAAGAATTTGTGAAAATCCACTTTGGACTACATTAGGATAGTTACCACTTTTGTGGTCGTGCTGACTCCTAGAAACAAACTCCCACAAGACAGTCACAGAATACTGCAAAAACATGCATGCAGACCTAAGGGCCATAGACGGATCTCTCCTTATGATCCCACAAGGAAAACATAAAGACTCTGAATGCACAGAAAGATGACTTCTCTTCAAAAAATGTGACAATGAGTGTGTATATGTCCATGAATAACTGAAAAATTGTACTGAACACTGGAATTTGACACAACATTGTAAAATGATTATAAATCAATAAAAAATGTTAAAAAAAAAGAAGTAGATCCTATACATTTACAATAAACTAGATTATATTAAAACAAAGGTAATAATTATTCAAAAAAAAAAAAGATGACTTCTCTTCATCAACTATTTAATGCATGATATTCTTCCAAAGAAAAGTTCAAACTGTCATCCCTGCACATTTAAACCCTCAAATCTCAACCACCACCTACCTGAGCTCCCAACATTCTCACCAAAAGAAACATACCCATTCTACCTGAACACATGGACATAATCTTACTTCAACTATCAGAATCTTTTAAAAATAGTTAAGACAATACGTTTTAATGGACAGAATAAAAACCCAAAAGAGGTAAATGACCACAAACTGATGGAATCCCAGTAGGCTCTTGGAAGCAACAATGTGATCACAAGAGCTTTCTTCTTCCGTCACATCATTAAGGAAGGGGAAAAAAGATGTTCTTGTACATAAAACTAGAAAGTTAAGGTCAAGTGAGCCATTGGTTTTTAAGTAATGAGTAACCAGTAATACTTAGGAAACAAAACACAAGTAGAATTCACATAATTACCAAAATTAATAGTAAACCTGCCAGGATTTTATCATGAAAATATATACCTCAGACAAAAGGCAAATACATAAAAAAAACCACTTTTCTTGACATGTAAGAAGAATCTAACAATTTATCTGAAAATAAAACCTATATGCATTCTCTGCACTAAATCAACATTCAATTAACAGTACTGGGTGATTAAATCATGATATCTAGGAACTCCACTCACTGGACCTAACAGCATACCTTTCTGAGAATAAATGGCTATGGTTTTTAAACATACTATTTTTACATATCTGAGGTGAGATTCCGCTCATACAATTAGAGGATTGTCTAATTCATCACGGTCAATCCACACAGCACAGAGAATGTAAATGTGACCCAGACAAGATTAAAGGATATTCCAAGTCCTTAATATCATAAGACTCTTTTCAGATTGGTCCCACTGAATGTGCCTCAGGGACTCTGTGGCTCTGGGAACCGTCCACACACAGTGCCTGACTTTGTTTAATGACAACAAAGGGGTCAAAGATTTGAGAAAGAGAAAGAACAGGACACAGCCTCCCAAAGCAAAACCAAACCAAACAAGGAAAAATATTCACAATTGCATGGGGAAAAGAATGGTTGAAACTTTAGAAAATATTTCTTCAGTTAGTCAAAGGGAAATTAAGGGAAAAAAGATCAACGTTTCTCAAATCTTGTGAGTATCTATTTCTCCTTTATGATTTCTCATAGAAACAGCAGGTTTAAAAATTACCACATACACACAAACACACACGGTCACTTTCTTTTAGTCACGGCAACTTCAGATTTTAGGGACAGACCTGTCATACTTTCCTATGAGGTAAGATTGCTTGAGTGTAGCTGGATCTACGTTTCAGAGCCAACAGCAAAGCATTACTTACAAAGCAAAGACTTACAAGGAGCAAAGTACTCCTCAAACAACTTCAGACAAACATTAATGGTGAGAAACATTACACAAGAAACACCAGGTCTTTATAGGTTTTTCTGCCTATAAAGATTAGATGGGAAATTTTAGGTGGAAGATTTTTAAATGTCCCACATTTTCAAAGCAGATATAAATGCAGAGACTCATGTAATAATAAAAAAAAAAATTATATAAGATTCTCTTCCATGCAATCTCATGGATTAGGAATTATGGTGGGTCACATCACAGCCTTACTAAATACAACGGACATCTTCAAACACCATGTATTTAAGGTCTATCTGTGTCAGCAAGTGGCTGAGAATAACTGAAGGCTGAAAAAACATAATCCTCTTTATCCACTTGAGCCCTTCTTCATAAATGCCTGAGACAGGTGGGCCCTTCAAGGTCTGCAGACAACACAGTTGACTGAATTGGTGCTCCTGTACTAGAAAACATTTACTGTAAGGGTCTCTTAGCACACAGAGCGGAAACAGCGTATTTGTTTGTGTGAGATAATCAAAGCAGGATAATCACTTCCTTCTATTTGTTTCTATTTTAAGAAGAAAGAGCAACAGAAAACCCCATTCCACCCCAACCCTACCCCCAACACAAATGATAATATTCTTACATGTGCTCAAAGGTGCCATCAACTATGAAAAGATACAGTTCAACTTTTGAGGGACAGCAACAGTAAGCGCCTTCTTACCTGATGTGGCCGATCAATTCAATAAGCTTGTGACTAAAAAAATAAGCCGTCAGCTCAGACACATGGCTCAGGACTGAACAGACCCCAAAGAGGGTTGTCGTTCCATTCAGGTCCTCCAAATGCCAGTAAAGAAAGGTGAACACGAAGCCGTATCCAAAACCCATAAACCAAGCCACAAACAGCACGGAGCCATACTGCACGCTGCAAAGCAGCCTGATTAAGTCCCAGAAGTTGAAGGCCTGCGAGTGGCTGGTGGTGGTTGGTGTCTCCTCCGAGGACTCTGTGGAGCTGTTCCTCTCCACCTGAGGGATCTCCACCTCTTTCCCTTTACTGTCACCATTTTTGAAGTGGTTGTAGCGGAACCGGAACTGAGTAGCGACGATCAAGGCCATGGTCATGAGAACCCCAAAGACGATGAAGACAATCTGGTAGTTCCGGTACTCAGGGGGCTTACACCCCTTCCCATCGATGAGCACGTCTGTGTGGGTGTAGTCAATGCCGATGCCCACGGACAGCATCGCCAGGCCCCAGCCCAGGGAACCCCACATGCGCTGCAACCCATAGCGGTCTCTGTGCTTTCCCAGATACTGGAGGGTCACCGTGTCCACAATCGTGACGGAGGAAGCACTGAAGAATTCTCCTATTATGACAACTACCAAGATCACTAAGAATATAGCTTCTACTTCTTGTTGATCATAAATAAGAGTGACTTGGTCAGAAAGTAAAGATTTGGCGGTAGTGACAATAGAGGTCGTTGTCTCCCTGGTTGCATTTCCTGGGGGCACAGAGGTTGCAGTGCCTGGGTTCGAGGTCAAGTCCATGCTATGGTCCGTAATTTCATCTGTCTGAGGCTGCAGAGTGGGCATGCTGGTCTTGTTCAGAGCTGTCGAGAAGATGACAGTTTCCGTGACATTGGGCCCTGCTTCGAACATCATTGGCCCTTCGTAAGGAAGCAGGTACCTTTTCTCACGAACTCTAGGTGATGTGGTAATGGAAGAATTTGTTGGCAGGACAGTGAACGGGGGACTTGAATTGGTGGGGCGAGCTGTTGGGGGAATCTTTGGTACACATCGCAAGGTAGCGGGTTTGACAAATCCAATGCCCAAGTTGAATAAAACCCAACACAAAAGAGAAAAGAGAAGGACGATCTTGCCTTTTTTAAAGCGATCTGCAACCACACCCCAAAAAGGGGCACTGCAGAATTCAATGAAGTACCGAATACCCACGAGCAGCCCGCTCTGGCTTGGTGACATTCCCAGCTGCTTATAATACACCGGCAGAAGTGGGTAAAGAGAGCCATATGCAGAGTAAAAGAAAAAATAAAAAACCTTGGAAATTAGAAGATCATTGTTTATTTTAACGCAGTGTTTCTCTATCCAGTCTATTTCCTCCTCAGGAAGAGCAGCTGTTTCAGTGGGGGAGGGCGTTTCATTTGAAGGTGCTTCTGGTTCCCTGGAAATACCATTAAAGGGGTCGGCAAGCACATATTTTCTCTTCTGTTCCTCTTCATCGTCAGTTAAGATGGCAACTTTATCATCCGTCGCCATGGCTTACCACCACCATCAGAAAGTTTAGGACCTTCAAAATGTTGGTGGTTGATCTGTAAAGTAAAATTTAAAAGATGGCTTAGTATGAAAATGGTTACATAGAGCTTCATTTTGCAGGAAACGGAGGGATTTCAAACTACAACTAAAAACAGTAATTGTGAGAGAGAACTAACACCATTTATCACTTGCAGCCATACAATACTGATACAGAAAAATAGCTTTCAAAAAGTCAAGTACTCTTTGTGGCCACTGGCTGACTTAATTACATCTTCTAATTGGCAGGTGTATTACTCAGGTACATTCTCAATCTTTTTATTGATTTCCAGGGAAAAGTGTACAAATGACAGGGATTATGTCCAAACCAAACAGAGGGAATTGAAAGTAAATAGTATTTATAGTTTCTTGGTTTTAGTTTGCTAACAAATCCACTGCACTATGAAGTCTAGAATTCTTAGAAAATAAAGGTAGCTAAAACCCATTCCATTTCTAGGGGGAAACAGAAATAAGCTCTTAACCCCAACCACAAATGTGATGAGAAAGCGAGAGTCAACTGCATGTTCGCAACTGTATTTGGTCACTATAGCCATGACAAAGATACCCTGGCAAGGAAGTAGTTTTTATTCTGCTTATATCACATACATTTTCCAGAAGTGCTTTTATGGATTGCAGTTCAAGAAAACGTCAGGAAACAAAAATAGAAGATAGCATTTATTGAGCATGTACTGTGTGCCAGGCAATATTTAAAGATCGTTAAGTGTATTAATTCATATGCATCGCAATATCCCAATTATCCTCTCCATTTTACAGATGAGAAAAATGAGGCAAGGGGCGTTTAAATAACTCAGATGTGGGCAGAGCAAGAATTTGAACCCTAATATTACGGCTTTAGGATACATGCTCTAACGCACCATGCTAAACTGCCAAATACCACATTTTGGATAATAAAGTGCTATTAAACCTTTTTATGAGACAAGATGTTTCATATGAAAGATAAGCAGTATATCAAAGGCATAAATTCATAGGGACTGTGCCACATTCTACCAGAGTTTCCCTTTCTTCTATTAAAAAAATGATTAAAGAGTCAAAAGGTCTTGCTTGCATCAAGACTTGTCAAGTTGTAACAAATACATTTGGATGTAGGAGGTATACACATTACATACTTCGTAATTCCTTTCATCTTCTTTACTAGAAATAACTCCACTTGTCACCCCTTGGAAGTGCTCCCCCTTTTTCCCAAAATGAAGAATAAATTTCTCAATCGTCCTGGATCATGCTTGTAAACATTTTAAAATCTCTACATAGCTCCTAGGCAGACAAAAGAGACATAACTTAATGAGGCCTGTGTAATAAGCTAACGAAAGCCAGGTGTCAGCGTAGCTATAAGCTTTGAAAATGTTCATGTATTTCTTTTTTTTAGGTTAAAACCCTGTTTTACTTGAGATAAAATTCATATAACATAAAATTAACCACATTAAACAATTCAGTGGAATTTAGTACACTCGCAGTGTTGTGCAACTAACTCATCACCTCTATCTAGTTCCCAAATCATTTTTCTTAATAAAAGGAAAACCTTTTTGCCCCTCAAAAAAACTTGAAGGAAAAGCAAAATCCAATCCTTTGCTGCCAAGATAAAAGATTTCCCTCAATATTCTATACTTATTTTTCTTCCGTCATTACTGCCTTCACCTATCCATATCAACAGCGCCAATTCTATTTTATCACATAAGAAGAACAGTAATTCTCCTTTGGACTTCTTTTCTAAATTAATTTTGTTTTTTGAACTTGAAAGAAATACTTGTTTTTAAAATGTATAAAATTATATGACCCTGCTGGAGAAAGATGGCACATTGAGAGCATTTGGTTTTACTCTATCACTAAACCCCACTAAAATGACACTACACACACACAGACACACACACACACACACACACACACACACACATACACACTTTTAAAGTCATAATCCAAGCTGGGAAAATTAAAGGGCATTTAGTTTATTTAATTAATTAATTAAAAGGCATAATAGCAGTAAAATAAAATTCTGGAAGCCAGGACATAGTTAGACAACTGGTAAATAACTCAGTAAATCTAAGAAAGCTGAAACTTTGGTTGACAGTGGGGAAAGCCAAGAACTAATACAATTTATTCCTCAGAATCCCTCAAAGACCATAGGATTGGCCATATTAGGTTTATCTGCAAGTAAGAGTGTATGTGTTTGAGGAGAGGGTACTGCTAACAGCAGAGTTAATTGAAGTCTAGATCCCAACTCAGAATGCCCAGTCCCCTTCACCACTCCACACAGCTAGTCAAACAACTAGAGCTGTTTCCCTCTGGAGCGGATAAAACAGAGGTTCTTGAGTCATAGAGCACCACGTAAAGTTGAGAGTGGGGTGCCATACTGAAAACAGAGGCATTAAGGGAACAAACACACCCTAGGTTCAAGCCATGGCCCTGCCCCTGCCCCCTGCTCCCATCCCACCTTTCTCACTAGGTTCCCAAAGGCTGGCAAGAACTGGAAGGTTCTTCCCTGGAGAATCTGACTAACCCAAAAGAAGTCACTTCTCAATACTGATATTGAAGCCTCCCCAACTAAACAACCCAACCAAATCACTCTGCACAGGAGATCAGAGTCATCAAGCCTTGCCACTAAACATGAGCAGTCACCGAGAATAACATGACAGCTGAGAAAGTCTCTTGCAGGCAAGACAGAACCAAAACAAAGATGAAAAAAAATCAACATGGAGAAAACAGAAGCCATGTGAGGAGGAAAACATTTCTTCAATGTATCATTAATCGCTTCAGAAGTAGGAAAAGAAATGCAACCATGAAACAAAAATAGGATAATATATATTTTTAAAGGAGTAGGACGAGAAGGAAAAAGGGATAAAAGGAATGTTTGAACAAAAAAGAGATAAAAAATGTGTTACAGAAAAAAGCACAAATGAAAACTTAAGAGATGATGTGAAAAGAAAATTTGAGGCAACTTCTTAGAAAAAAAGAAGAAATTGCATCAATAAACAGATAACTCTACCTCACATCATACACAAAAAATCAATTACAGATGAATTGTATATCTACAAGTAAAAGATAAAATAACATAACTTTTAAAAGAAACCATGGACATCAGAGGAAAGTGGCACAATATTTTTTTTAAAGGCTGAAAGAAAAGGATTGTCAAGCCAGAATCCTGTAACTAGAAAAATGACAGTCCAAAAACCAGAAAGCTACAGACCAATATCCCTTATAAACATACCCACAAAAATCCTTAACAAAATATTAGGAAAGAAATTTAGCCAATAAAAAAAGAATTGTGCACTATGACCACATGGGATTTATTCCAAGGACACAAGGCTCATGTGATATTTGAAAATCAATCAATGTAATCCATCATATACACAAGCCAAAGGAGAAACAAGAGTCATGATCCTATCAATCAATGCAGAAAAGAAAGCATGTGACAAAATTAAACACTCATTCATGAAAAGTTGCAGAAAAACAGCAATAAAGGGGAACTTCCTCAATTTGATAAAGATCACCTACCAAAAACCTACACGTAACATTACACTTAATGGTGAAAGACTGAATGCTTTTTCTCTAAGATACGGAACAAGGGAACGCTGCCTGGTCTCACCACTCTATGCAACTTAGTGTTGGAATTTCTAGCCAGTGCAATAAGGAAAGAAAAGGAAACAAAAGGCACATAGATCAAAAAGGAAGAAACTGTCTCTCTTTGCAGTTGGCATGACCGCCTATGTAGGAAGTCCCAAGAAATCTACAAAAGCTTCTTGAGGCAAGAAATATTTCAGTATAAGTTAACAAAACATGTACAGGACTATATGCTGAAAACTACAAAATGCTAATAAAAGAAATTAAAAAATCTAAATAAATGAAAGTCATACCATGTTCATGGACTGAAACATTCAACACAGTAAAGACTTCAGTTATCCTCGAATTTATATACAAGTTTAACACAAACCCTATCAAAATCTCAGCAAGACTTTTTTGTAGATATGGGCAAGACTATTCATAAATTTATATGAAAAGGAAAGGGAACTAGAATAGCTAAAGCAATTGTGGGAGAAAAAAAAAGATTCATTACTTAGCTACATTCTAATCAAGACTGTGTGGTACTGGCAGAAGATTAGACACATAGATCAATGGAACAGAATAGAGAGCCCAGGAATAAATCCACACAAATAAGCCCAAGTGATATTTGGCAAAGAGGCAAAAACAATTTAATGGGGGAAGGTAACCTGTTCAACAAATGGTGCTGGTGCAATCAGACATCCTCAGACAAAAAAATGAATCTCAACCGAAGTCTCATACTTTATATGAACAGCCACTCAAAATGGATCATGGATTTAAACATAGAGTAAAACTATAAAAATTTAAGGAAAAAAAAAAACAAACCTAGGAGAAAATCTTCAGGTCCTAATGCTAGGCAAAGAGTTCTGAGATTTAACACCAAAAGCATGATTCATAAAAGGAAAACTTGATAAATTTGACTTTATCAAAATTACAAACTTTTGCTCTGTGAAAGAGTTTACTAACAGAATGAAAAGACAAGCTACAGACTGGGAGAAAATATTTGCAAGCCACATATTCAACAAAGGGCTAGTATCCAGAATATGTAAAGAATTTTCAAAACTCAACAGTAAAAAAAAAAAAAAAAAAAAAATCCAATATAGAAAATGAACAAAAGACATGAAGAGACATTTTACCAAAGAGGAGACACAGGCTAGACAGATGCTAATAAACATATGAAAAGATGCTCACTGTCATTAACCACCGGGAAAATGTACATTAAAAACATGATGTATCACTACACACCTATAAGAATGGCTAAAATAAAGAGTGACAGCAAATTCTGACAAGGAAAAGAGCAGCTCAATCACTCACACATTACTACTGGGGACGTAAAATGGTGCAGGCACTCTGCAAAGCAGTTTGGCAGCTTCTTACAAATCGTAACGTGTGACTACCATATGACCCACCAACTGCACTTCTGGGCGTTTATCCCAGAGAAGTGAAAACTTATTTCCACACAAAAGCCTGTACAACAAATGTTTATAGAAGATTTATTTGTAATAGCTAAAAACTGTCAACAACCCAGACGTCCTTCAACGGATAATGACTGGTTAAATCAACTGTGGCACCTCCAAACCATTGAATACCACTCAGCAATACAAAGGAATAAATAACTGACACACACAATAACCTGAATGAATCTCTAGAGAAGACAGTCAGTCTCAAAAGATTACATACTGTATGATTCCATTCAAATATCATTCTCAAAATGATAAATTTACTGAAATAGAGAACACACAGTGACTGCCAGGGGTTCAGTAGGGAGTGGAGGTGGGAGGAAAGTGGAGGTGGCTACAAAAGGGCAACATGAGGGATCTTGGCGATAAAAATGTTTGGTATCTTGACTGCATCATTGTCAGTATCCTGGTTGTGCTATTGGACTAAAGTTTTGCAAGATGTTACCCCTAGGGGAAAGTGGATACAGGGTAAACAGGCTATCTCTGTTTTATTCCTTCAACTGTATGTGGATCTACAATTATCTCAAAATAAAAAAATCAATTTTAAAAATTCAGGATAGTAGTTAGTTACCCTTGGGTGAGGCAGTAGTTAGATGGAGTTCCGGGGGCCTGATAATTTTGTTTTTCTGATCTGGATCTTTATTATATGGAAGGGTTCACTTTGTAAAAAGTCAGTGAACTACATTATTTTTCAACAAAAAACGAACTTACTTAAAATATGAAGAAGAAAACAAGAAAAGACATGAACGTACTAGAGAAAAGACAAGACATAGGATATAGGATATAGGATATAGGATCACTCAGAAAGTCAAGTATCTAAAAAATAGGAACTCCAAGAAGACAAAATAGAAAAAAATTAGAGAAGGGAATTTTTTTAATTCAAGAAAATCTCTCAGAACTGAAAGATATGAGTTGACTGAAATGACCACAGAGTACCTGTCACAGTGAATGAAATGGATCCAAACCAAAGCACATCATCAAAATTTCCGAACACTAGAATAAACATGGCCCTACAAACTTTCAGAGGATAAAATGTGTCACATACTAAGGATCAGGAACCACAATGGCTTTAGATTTCTCCACAGTAACACTGTAAGCTGTACCCAGCCAAATTATCATTCAAGTTTATAGGTGAAAGAAAGACATTTTACATATGAAATTTTTCAAAATAAAAAAATGTACCTCTCGTATACCTTTTCTCACGTCAGGACGTGTATTGCCAAAGTAGGAAATAAATCAAGAGAGTCAGACATGGGATATAGGAAATAGGAGGACATGGGAGAGAGACAACAGGAACACGCATGCTGGTGATGGGGGATCCCGGATGACAGCCGGGCACCAGACGCAAAAGGCAGCCAGTCAGGTGGGGGCAGGTCGGAAGGCCCCAGGAGGGGCTCCGTCAGCAAAATGACACTGACAGAACCTACCAAGACATCTGAATTTCCTACGAAAACATTGAGAGTGTTGATGAAGAGTTTAGGAATGAATTAATGGAAAGTACAGAGAAAGTTAAGTAAACAAAACACTAGGAGAAAACAAAAGGTGGCACAGGAAAAGACAATCATTGTTTAGTCCTGTCTCGGCTGTGATCACACAGTCATGCTAATATAAACAGTGACTACTGAACTAACCAAAGGTGCCGCACAACTACGGGGGAAGGCAGGGAAACAAGAAGGCTGAACGGGCACAGGGAGATGCGGCAGGACAGACAGCTAACTCTGAAACTTCCGAAGTGGGGAGACAATAGACAGTGCTTACTTCTACAAATCAAGAATCAAGAATACAAGCAATTTAGGGAAGCGTTAGTGGTATAATGGTGAGCACAGCTGCCTTCCAAGAATACAAGCAAGTTATTTTAAAGTATACAGGTGAATATCAAAACAATCCCCTTCAAAACAGAATGTAGTCGCCTCTGGGAGGGGAAATGAGGAGAGATGGCATAGATACCTGGTTTGTTGTTTTTTTTTTAAAAAGCCTTATAAACTGGTTCATTTAAAAAAATTATATGTGCATAACTCACTTAAGAATAACAATAAAAACTAAAAAGTAAATATGCAGAAATATGAGCTTTGTCTTGGTAAAAGATAGTAATTAAAAGCAGCTACTAGCATCCCATCATAGACTAAAAATAGTTTTCAGAATTGTACAGAATGATTTCTGACTGCATGAATTCTAATCAGGAGGCCTTTACTTAATTATTCTCCATAAATCAGCTGATTCTATACCAAGTAGGTCAGAGAAGGACACAAATTTGCCTTAAAAAGGCATGATTCCTGAATTGTCCAAGTGATGATAAAGAACTGGTGCCCAAATACTAATTCAAAGCTGCAAAACATCTTACATTCATTAGGACGTTGATTTAAACTTTGATGAGTGACTTTCTCCAAAACCATTCTTTCCTCTCCACCTTATTCAAATGATTTTTGATTATCATAAGGTTATGCAAGGTTTCTCTTGTTACCTGAGTTCAGATGTTAAGTAGTTCTCAAAGTATCAACAAATGCAAAGTAGTGAAGATAATATTCCTGTAATATGACGTGCAGTACCTTTTATATGAATGTCACATTCAGTAAATTTTGCATGAATGTCAAATCTAAAAACACAAACACAAAAACTTTAAGTTTCAACTCAAGACATCAATGTTTTGACTCAGTATTTTCAGGTCATATTTAGATTCTGATGAAAAGAAACTGAAACAATCACATTGTGAACACAGAAACAAAATAAACTGTAACTATAGTCATCTGTGTAATCAAAGGATCCCCCAAGGGACAAAAAAGAAACAAATGAACCTGAAAAAAATCTCTGCATTTTAGTAACATTTCAATCTGTCTTAAAGCAAGGCCTGCTTGGGCAGACTTAGACTACATTTAATTTACCATAAGGATTGGTAGAATAAGTATGAAGAGCAGTAAGAATATTTATATGCTGGTTGATGTGCTTAATATACTTACAAATCTAGAGATTATGTTTATTAAATAGTGAACTAACATGAACCCATTAAGCTATTTTGTTTTAAATTCCTGAATCTTAAAAGATTTCTTAAAAGAAACTTTAAAAAAAAAAAGAGAACAGATTTCAAATTATACACAGAAATAAATTCATAAACTTCTCCAGGAAATCTCTATTGTAGGTTTGCAGTTAACCCTAATTGGATAAGGGGGTTTTTGTTTTTTAGAAAAGCAGAAAGGTTTTCTCACCTGGCACTCTCTAATGACAGTAATCAACATCACTACTGCAAAATATATGTAACACAGCCTTTTAAAACCTGGAAAGACATTCTACCAGTATCTACGCTGAGTCATTCAAATAGCAGGTATTTCTGAATTATTGATAAGAGGCGATGAAATCATTCTTGTTAAAATTGATAGCTTTCCTCATTAAATATTGAAATTAAAACTGCTGAAAAGTATACTGAGTTATCTACAAATATGTAAGTATGGAAACAGATTCAATGTTTGAAGAAAAAGATCTTAAACCTGAACATATTATTTGGAATAATAATTGCCAAAGGTCCAATTTGCCAGCACTATGATAACGCATGCTATAATGTAGCAGTGACATAACTATCAGTGACGGAAAGGAAACAATCCCTGGATTACACAGAAGGGACATTCCTCCTGGCACCATTGCTATCATAACTTGATGTTGCCTAGAGACCAGGACCTGAAGCTGCAGAACAGGGAAATCCACTTCTTGAACCTCAGAGCTGGCTCTACCCTGTTAACTGCTGTTGACCATTCTCCATGCCCCTGAATAATGTGACTCCTGGAGCAGGACTCTAGCTACTGCTGTAATTTATTCCCAGCACAAACAGAAACCTCTCTCAAGAAGCCTTAGCACCCTGGTATTCACCCACTACGCTTCAAACATTCAGTTCAACCCCCAGCATTTTCCAGAATAGAGTTTTCCTCACAAACAGAGCACCCAATGTCAATTCCAACAGACCTTTTTAAAATAAGGACTGCTTTAGCACCTGCTACACGTTTAGCCAATGTCAGGAAAAAGAAACAGAAGGTTGGTTTATAACAGTTACACATGCCACAAGGGCATTAAGGTGTGCAAAGGTGGATGGCCACCTGGGAATCCTCCTCTGCCTTCTGGAGCACTTTGACGTGCTTCCTTTATGGCTACACCAAATTGTGAAGGAATAAAACTGGACCGAGTCCTGTCAGCCCTGACTTACTCTCCAGTATCCAGCGTGAGCCCTGAAGGCACACAGGCTGCCCACAAGCTCCCACAGCTGCCACCAACAGTATTCCTCTTGGACTGACACTCTTCCCAGAACCCAGAACCTGCTATCCTTGTCATTCTTGGTGGACCTTTGCCAGGCTCACAGCAAAACTTATCTGCTAGGTGACAAACTGATCCACACAGCGTTTAATGCATAGTCTGTGATTGCCAACCTTGGACAACATGTTCGTATTTTAATAAGAGCTCAGGAGGTTTTATTATTCTGTTATTATGAACTAAAACAAAATAACCCTTAAATAGCACTTACTATGGGCTTAAAATGTATTAACTCATTTAATCCACACAACAGTTCTCTGGGGTAAGTATGATTACTTTCCCCACTTTACAGATGAGGAAACAGGCACAGAGGAGGTAAATAATTATTCCAAGGTCACAGAGGGAATTCGTAGCAGAGCCAGGACTCAAACCCAGACAGCCTGTGCTCTTGGCAGGTACTGCCTCCTGACCCACTGTGCAGCTACTAGACAAGGATGCCAAACACTTGGTTTTGGCCTCCAAGACTTTATAGTTGACAAGGTGAGCCCAAAACACAGGGAGGATTTTAAATGACAAGTCAGAAGAATAACAAAAGAGAAGCCACAGGGCCCTGCATAACTAACAAAAAATGTCACTAACGACAGGGTGCTTCCGGAGTTCAGAGTAGAGTTCAAACTCCAGATGCGAGTTCAACCTGAACCTTGAAAGATGTGTAGAGTTTGCTTCAAAGACAATGGGAAAACTACTCCAGGATGGGGGAAAGAAAAGACAGCAGGAGATCCTTACACGGTTAATACTGGGGCTGAGGGGCAAGTGAGGCTAGCCTACAGCAATAGGTGACAGACGGCCTCAAATATCAAGCCAAGGAGTAACTGGATTAGAGACCTAGAGCAAAGATAAAGACATTCTTCTTTTTAATCCAACAAATATAAATTTAGCACCAACCATTAGATGGCATGCATGTTTGGTGATCAATAATTCAAACGGTGAAGAAGATGCCGTCCCTGCTACCACATCCAGTGGTGAGAGAGAGGAGGGCTCTCCTCACAACCCCAACCTACTATGCCAAATGTCAAAACAGGTGCAAGCACTGGGTGACACAGGAGTCTCTGGGGGGGCCTGCAGGGGGGTCTTAAAGGACGAGTAAGAGAAACCCACAAAGGAGAAGCAGGTGAGGGGTTGATCAAAAAGGGCCTTCTGCACGCTACCAAGGGGTTCTCCAGTAGAGAGACCGGCAGAGGTTGGACCCCTAGCTCTGTCACTGTCAGCTTCTCTAAGTCTTACTCTTCCTTATCTACAAAATGAGGAACCTAATAATACTTTTCCATTGTAGCTGTGAGGATGAAAAGGGATAATGCATATTGAACTCTCAGCACAGTGCCTGATGTGTAAGAACTTGTGCATATTATTTATTTTGACTGTAACAGGGAGCCACCGAAGAGACTCAAACAGGGGAGTAGAATGGCCATATTTGTATTTTACAAAGATCACTGTAGCTTCAGTGTGGGACACAGATTGGCAGGGTTCTGCCACTACAACTCCTACCAAGGATTTCCCAATGTTTGACCTTTTATTTTTGTGTACTGGGCTTTATACTAATTCCAAGTACTAATATCCTGAGATAGAATCATTTTAGACAGTACTTTTTGAACTGTACTAATGCAATCTTATATAATATCTGGAAATAGAATAAACTCGCAGTATTTTCCTGACTCCTACCTCTACTTCTGGAGGTTGCCCTCACACCTGAGCTGCTGTCTGACTTAGGAAGTATCTATAAAAAGAGCAATAAAATTACACCTATCTGCCCAACTAGATTATAAATTCCTTGAGGGAGGAATTCAGTACTTTGCATATTGCCCTTTACTCTTGTAAGGTCTCAACAGATACTGGGTTTTGTAGGGTTTTTTTGTTTTTGTTTTTGTTTTTTTGACAAATACCTGATGGCAAAACATATATATAAGATTTCACTAAAGTTTAATGTGACAGACATTAATTTTAGGAAGTGCAGAGAAGCTCCAGTTGCTCTCCTGGCTTTGACAAAGCAGTGCTTCTTTGAGCCTCCCTTACCTCATTGTAAAATGGAGATTAAAAACACAAATTGGAGTCAACTAATTCTCAGAGGGGCTCGAGGGCTTAAATGAAATAATATATGAAAAAGCATTTTTCTAACTCAAAAGCAACATATGCATATTTGATGGTGGTGGTGGTGGTGGCAGTGACTGTGATCTTATTCCAGGGTATAATATTTCATTAAAATACTGGGCCTTATTTTGCAATTATTGCAAAAGCATTCTTCCAGAGTGTTCTCACCGTATTCTCTGGCACCACCCCTAAACCCTTGAACCCGGCTAGCATTTTATCAATGTTCATAAATTTATGTCCATATCCATTTCCCTGTCCACAGCCTAACTAGGGGGGTGGGGACCAGTGCACTGGCTCACTAGAGAACACACTGTTGGGCTATGGGCTAGAATGATAAATTAGTATCCCCAGGCAAGAAATAACTATTCATTTAAAACACAGCTCCCTTAGGAATATTTTAATTATATCTGTAACATAATAAATGTGAAAAAAGGAATCAAAACCCTAACATGTTTCCCTTCACCTGCTAAGAGGGTACAAAGAACAAATTATTTTCATCTCAGGGGGAGGGAGTGGAATAGCCTTTAACCCTAAGTGTGGTTTTAGTAATAAAAGCCAAACAGATTTTTGCTTTCACTTTGTGGAAGACATTTAAATGTCAATTTTTTTTTCCATTTAGGTCCTTAGATCTTATCAACCATCATGGAAGCAGATTCCTATTTATTCATTTTAGGCTTCTGATTAAATATTGTGCCAAGAGCCTCCAGTATAAATTTGAAGCAGGCCCCAGAACCTCATTTCCTGCTACCTCTCCAATAAACTTCCTGTCTTAAAAGAAGCCCAGCGCAGGGAACAAGTAACAGTTCATATTACAGCATGAAAAAATATTTTTTATTGTCACATTTTTTTCTCTGTGGAAAAAATATTTTTTAAAAGATACTTTTACCTTGTGAGTTTCTCCAACCAAAAAAATCCAAAAGGTATTCAAAATAGGAAGTGAAAGTAATTGAATACACTGCTACTAATACTCTATTTATTTGTCAAGAAGGAAAACAACGTAAGGATTTAAGGAGGGCGTCACAGCAGCTTTGTAAAAGTAGAACCAGCACATGGTCATCTCTCCCTACACCCCGTTCAGTAGCCAGACACAGCAATGCAATCGTTTGTTTAGAGGAACCAAGCTCATGAACAGGTTGGGTTTCAAATATTCATTGAGCTTCAACTGCTGAAGCTTAGAAACCACTTCCCCATTGAAATAATACAAATAGTGGTGGAACCCAGATTACTGAACCAAGAATGCTAAAAGAGCTTAAGTGTTACTGAGTGGTTAACTTTTGAGTTAGGGAAAATTCTTTTTACTTTTTCAAATCTGGAATGCCAGCGGTGCATCTCGAAAGACAAGCCCATCCAGAGCTTCCCTACCCACTCCCCTTCACCGTGAGCCACAGCAGTGGGCGTGGCATCACTGGCCACTTGCTTCCTCCAGAGCAACAGTTTCAACCTGTGGAAGCCACGGAGTTACTGCCAGAAGGTTTCTGAAAGCACTAAATAAATGTCATACATATGTGTTGTACTTGTTTTAAAATGTATATTGATGCATACATTTATTTCTCTAATACTGTTTGTTAACACAATTCCAATTATCTTCCAAACATTATGCAATTTCTCAGATAGGGGGCCCTACAAGCACACTTATTTTCATGTGGGAGCCTGAGAAATATATCAATATTGCATCTTCAAACACCTTCTAAGTAACAGAATAGGTACCTGGTTAAAAGAGGGAAGGATGGAACCTAGTCAGCACAAGCACAGGCCACAGTGAGGGTGGGAGCCACAGCAAGTCAACACAACATTTGAAAACTGTCTCTACTATCAAAATATTTACTAATTTAATGATTATAAATGCAAACTTTGCCAAGAAGCTAAAATGGAAAAATCTTAGCTTCGCTCTTCTTATCTTTTCAAAGCATAAACCTAAAGATTTTTAAAAGGTTGATACCAAAAGCTGAGTTATTTACTTAAGGTTTTATAGATTTTCCTCTCTTAATTATTGCTTGCTATACTTTAGAAACAATTTATACAGAATGTATATTAGTTAAAAAAGACAAATTACAATTAAATTAAAATGTTTTGGGTTTATTTTTAAACCTAGTTATGTGAATGCTTTTTTTTATACACACAGACACACATTCAATTTTTTTTTCTCAAATGGTTTCAGAAAAGGACTGACTTGGGCAAATACAATTAGTATAGGACTATGGGTTCAAAATGCAAAAATACTAGGAACACAAGAAAAGCAGACTGTGAAAAAATAAGAATTATAATCAGAAATAAAAATACAACTCCAGGTATTAGTAATACATTAGGTTAGAGTACATGTATTATGTGTGTAAAATAATGCTATATTTATAATGGATGCTTAATGAATGCTTATTCTTAAAAGACTGGTATTACTACTTGGCTATGTGGGCACTATCAGACACTGAGGAAGTTAAGAGGATTAAAGACTGTACAACCTGTCCATAAGACACTTTCAACAGAAATTTATAGTGCTTCTTTCCCAGACACATTTTTTATGCTTATAATATAAATCAAAATACAGACCTCAAAATTGAAAATACATTTTTCTATAGACACATAGCTACTAATGATTTTTACTTACATTCTCTAAATACACTAGTGTCTAAAATAATTTATATCCTAAGCACATTCCAGCGTATGTAATCTAAAATTGTTTTTGTTTCTTTTGCTGTTAGGACCCGAATAGACTGAGTTTGACCAAGTACTATCAGTTTCTTTTAGAAAAAGATTTATTACCTAGCCCATTAAAGGAGCAAGGTACTTCAATATACATGAAAATGTAATACTTTTGAAATGAGATACTTTCAAAAATGAAAATATTCAGTGCTAGTAAAAGTGAAGATCAACAGGCATTCTCGTTAACTGAGAGTACAAATACAGCCTTTCTAGAAGGCAAGGATTTAGATGTAAGGATGTTTATTTTAGCAGTTTTCGTAATAATCAAAACTGAAACAAAGTAAGCAATCAGTAATAGAAACAGCCAAACAAATTATGGTATATACCTATGAGAAAAATAGAACCTTATATCCACAGGATGGAAAAACTGAACTGAATTAATAAAACTCAATGCAACTTAAATAGAATTAACAGAATATGGGGAAATGTGCATGATCTGTGCACTGCATTAAGTGAAAAAAAGCAGGACCAAAATCTCTACATATGATAAGACTTTATATATATAGTTATTGACTTCATACAAAGTATATTTTAGAAAAAGACTCAAAAATAATACCAAAATATTACTAGGAGTTATCTCTGAAAAGTACAGTTAGGAGTTACATTAATTTTTTTTCTTATACTTGATTGGCTTTTTCTTCAATGAGCACCTCTCACTTTAAAAATATGTATTTAAAAGGCACTATTGCAAATACAAGGTATGTGAATGACAACTGGGACACCCTTGATCCTGTAGTTCCTGAAAGGCCACTGGGAGTTGTGAAACTGAAGTCTGCCTCTCTGTGTTTCCCACTGCTTCCCAGTAGAACAACTGAAAGGGCCAGTTACAAGAACTGTGACACACTCTTAAAAGATATTACACCTTCAAAATACAGGGAACCTCATTAATAGGAAATAAAATTTAAATGTGTGTCATTTTTACCCCTTGGAAAGTCTTTTTTTTTCAAACTTCCTCTAAAAGGTGAGTCTGGGTTCCATCTGTTCATTAGTTAAACACAGTTCCACGGAAATTATTTTGAAATAGAAGTAAGAAGGCACTCCACAATAGCTTCAGAAGTTCAGCTCTGCTGAATGGGATCAGTGCATTTCTATGAAGTCACAGACAGCGTGCATGTCACTTTCTATGGTTCTGCTTTATGTGGTTAGTGTGGGGGCTTCAGGCTTGGCTCTGTTGACAGAGGACTTGTTCACCTTGGGCCCAGGTGTGTTCTACCTTAAAACGCCCAGAGAAGTTATAAGAGACAAATTCACCACAAGGATCATAGGGACCCCCTCCTCTGCTGTTCTGGGGCTCAGACTTCCTCTGGGAGTCCTGGGCTCTGCTTCTTAGCCCCCAGGGTGGCCCAGTGTGGCAAGGGGGTGACACCGAGGTCTCTCTACGTAACCACACAGGGAGTTAACTACCAGCCCAGGCTACTGACTCACTTTCCCTTGGCCCAGTTAACCCACAAATCAGGCTTGTTGAGACATGAGTTCCTCTTTCTAGTTCTTTTATTCTCCCACAAAGCCACACCAGAATTCCCTCGGCCACTGCTGACTCATGGTGTCCCATCTCCCTCTCTTCCCCAAGTTCCATTCTTGGTCTCAGATCAAAACAATTCCTCAAAGCCGGACTTTCTTGTTTTCTACTTGCACAATGTTCCCTGCATTTGTCTCCCCAACTCAAACACATGCCAGAACAAATGTCAAAAAAGATGTCTCAGCCATCCTTTACTCAATCCCCTTTTATAAAACATCTGGAATAGGGTTTTCCTAAGAGCCTAGATATCTTCCCAACTATCCTTCCTTCTCTCCCATTCCCAAAACACAGCAGGACCACCAGGCTGTAAGGTAACACAGGATGGTCATTCCCATTTCCAAACCTTAACATCTCTTCCACATAATCAGCAGCACATCTAAGGCTCAGCCACATTAACCTGACACTGGACAAGGGCAGATGAAGGCTACTTTAAATACACAACAGCTGGGGTAGTTTTTGTTGGCGCTGAGGTAGGGGTACGTGTGCTTGCGTGCTATTTAGAGCCACAAACTAGCAACCAGAGTTGTAATATCTATAGCAGACACATATTAACATATAGACTCAAAGTTTAGGCATTTCACATTTTTTAAATTTGTTTTGTTTTGGTTTAGTTTTCTATTTGGACTCAGCACCAATAAGTCATTGGCTTAGCAAATGACTCTGGTTGTTTCCAAAAGCTGCCCCACCAACCAACTTAAACAATGCCATTTTACAAAGCAGTAAATAAGCATCTTATAAATAGGGAGAAGGAAAAACAGCTACAAAGCAAATGTTACTGAAATCCAACAACAGGGCTAAGTACTGGATAACATGTCATCTAGGACAAAAAAATCAGGCTAGCACAGGCCTTCTTACACTCCAAAATGCCAGTAAAGTATAGTAAGTGGCCATAGACAGCTAATGTTGGGTAATTAGCCATAGAGGAATTACATCCAAATGGAATGTCCCTGATGGAGACGTTAAGGTGTTTTCAATGCCCCACACATAATGCTGAATTCACATAACCTGTATACGTCTGCATTTCTCAGGAATCCAAAATGCTATGCCCTGGGAAATGACATATTTGTTTTGCTTTGAGGAAAAGGTTTTACCCAAACTGGTTTTGTACTAGGGTAGGATCTTGCACTTGATTTCCAGGTTTCAAGAGAACCTACTGAGCAATGAGGTTTCCTAAATCAAAAGACTGATATTTCCCCACAGCCTAAAACATAATCAGAACCTTAAATGAAATGTTGGATAACGCCTAAAATTGTCAGACTATTTCTTCTGCAAAATAATTTTACAATTGCCTTTTTCCCAGGATTGCCTATTCCGTCTATAATGAACCAACCTTACTCAGATTTCCTTTGTGTACAAAACAAAAGAATGTGTTTTCTTGATCCTGAAAAGTCTGAATATATTTGACTCTGGATTTCTAAGCCTGAGCAGGAAAATGTATTAATTTTTAAGGATTCTAAGCAATGATTTTTATTAGTATTACATAAAACTGAGCAGAATTGTGGGTCTGTGTGTATATGTGTGTGTGTATGTATATATATATATATATATATATATATATATATATGCATCAGACTAGATTACTTGATAATAACCTGTTGCTCCTGAAATTATGTAACTAAAAATAATTACACCTAAAGTCATCCAGAATGCCATAAATTTCATGAAACGACACAGCAGGTAAATATTTCTCCTACTCTTACCTTCTACATAAACAACAATAATGCTTCCAAAGATGACTACCACGAGCAAGAACAGGAAGAAATTCTTATCACCCTATGAGCAGATAAATTGGGGGTGTGCACCAAAGCGTTCTTATTGAGGAAAATTGGGGGTGCCATAGAATATGCTATACTGTTAGAAAAGGCAAAAAGCAGTCATCCAAGACTCCTCACCATTTGCTCCCACACCTGCAATTCTCAGAACACCACACTTTTCTCTTTGATCTACACTTCTCCAATATTACAGAGTTTAGGCACACTCAACTTTTTTCTTATTTTGGGTTTTTACTGAGTCAATGCTACTCTTTCTGTTTCCCTTTTTAGGTTATATAATAAAAGGACAAATGCTTATTGCAAAATAAAATTTTAAGCCCAGAAACAACTTTATAAGGTAAAAAGTAAAAGCACCTTCTTCTCTTCACCACCGGAACCCACTTCCTTCAGGAAGCTACTGTCAACAGTTTGAAGACAACAAGGTATACATGTGCCTGCATGCAGGTTTAAATACATAAATCTCCCCTGCAATTTCCTTTTTTCACCTACCACATCTTGATTTTTCCCAAGACAATGTGCCAAAGTAGCTAACAGATACATTTACACCTACTGCACTTCTCTTTCCCTACAATGATATTGCTAAAAAGATTTACTATCAAAAGAAGTCAAACAAAAAAATCTGTCACCCTATATACTAAATATCCTTGCCTTAACCTAAAAATGGTGAGTACAGGTAAACATACATGCATTGATATATATGCACTACAAATATATAGATTATCTTACACAGATAAATATTAACATATTTAATATACCTATATTGAAATGAAATCAATTTTCAAAGGCAAAAAGAAAAGGAAGGCACCTAGATAGGGGGTGAGGTTTAATGGGTCCTGAATAGGGAGGGACACTGTGTGGAAATTTCCTGGGCTTTGAAGCCAGAGACACGTGGTCAAATCTAACTTCACCTCTTACTGATTATGTGGTTTTTTTTAGTTCCTTAACCCTTTGAGCTTCCTTTTCATCATCCACAAGATGGGAAAAGACTTGTCTTACAGGGATTTAGAAATTCTTGAAGATGATATCTTGGACATACTGAGTGCAAAAAATGCCTTATTACTGTTAATAATCCAGAACTATACATGGTAAGCTTGGTGATTTGATAGCTCATATCACCAAATACCTGCAAAACTTGCTGTTTCATTTATTTTTGTGTTTTGGTTTGCCTTCATGTTTTTGTATTTACCTTATTTGTACAGAAACAGAAAATGCCTTAGAAATAAATTACAGTAAATACTCAGTAGCTTTAGTGCATTATTGAAATATAATCCTCTCTCCTCCTACTTCTCCAGAGTGTCTTGCACTCCGCTCAGTAGCACTGTCCCAGCCTAACAGCAATCCTAAGTTTTCCTTACTTCTGATAAACTCAAGCCATCTGACTACCACGGAAGAACTGAAAACATCTTCCATGTCCGCTGACGACCAGCAGCTTAAAGTATCAAAAGCCGACCTTCCCAATGAGGTGGCTTCCTATCCTCTCCTTTTACTTAACAAGGCCATCAATGACGCATACACCTTTAGCAGACTTGTGACCCTGTCTTGGGGAAGGAATGGTCTGCAGACACCAGGGACCTACCAAATACACATCTGCTTTTATCACATGTTGTTGGTCAACTACACATCCACCCACACTTTACATTCATTTATACTGAAGGGGTTAGATTTCCACAAAATCCTAATTAGGGGGAAGCTTGGCCACTATACTATCCAACAATCTCCTTTTACGCCTGAGAAAACTGAGGCTCAGGAAGACGTGACATGCCCAAGGCCATACACATATTTAGACATCAGTTGGGATCAAAACCTCAGCTCTTTAGGGTTCTTTCCTACTACTGATAGGCAAGGTTTTATCTGTTCCAGTAGCTCTGTAAAGCGTTAAATATTTCTGGATGAAAGGAAATGTCTGTGGTTGTGAATGCGTGTGGGAGAGAAATGCACCGTGTGCCGGCCTTAAGGGTAATTAATCCACCTGTCTGTCCACGTGGGAATGGGATAAATGAAGGGGAAAGCTGCATTTGGAATTTTTCACCATCCTACTTACATTTACAGGAGGCTGTGTAGGGGAACAAATAGGACCCAAAAGGACTAAACCTCTACAGCTATTTCAAAATGGCTATAGGGACATATTAGGCCAAGCTGAAGTAAAAAAGCATGGAGGTGGGGAATCTATCCTAGGATGGTAGCAGGCAAGGGAAAGAGGTTTTGGGGTTTTTTTTCTTTTTTTTCCCCCCTGTATTTATTCACCTGGGGAAGCAAACGCTGTCATTTCCTCCTCTTGCCACACAAGTGGCTACGTCCTTGTACTCGGGCTGTCTGGTGATTCTCGCCTCCCTCTTTCTCCCGAGATGTTTATGGCAAGGGCGCGAGTCGGGCGGGCCGAGAAGGGCCTGGACACTGGGGCCCAACCCTCACCCCGCACCCCCGGCTGCTGCCGGGGCCGGGGAGGGCTCCCTTGGGCAGCGCCTTTGTTTTCCCGACTCCAGTTACGTTTGCGGAAGTGCTGCCGGCGCCGGGCGCGGGGTGGGGGGTGGGGGGTGCCGGCTGTAGTCTTCCCCCAGCGCCCCAAAAGATGACAACCGACACGGGAGCCCAGGGGAGGAGGGAGCGGCAGGGGAGGGAGAGAGCGGCGGGCGAGCGGGGCTCGGAGCGGAGACACCCACACACGTCTGGCTCCGGGCCTCTCCTCTGAAGCCCCCTCCCCGACGCAACAGCAGGTGTGCACGCCGGCGGGGGTGCTCCGCGTCCTCGGGCCGGGCCGGGCCCGGCCCCCGCAGGGAAGGCCAGGGTGGGGCTACCGGGCTGCCCCCGCCGAGCGCGCTCCCTCCCCGCGCGCCCGGCCCGGACTCACCTGCTGCGGGCGGCGGCGGCGGCGGCGCTCAGCTGAGCGAGGCACGGGGAGCCATCTCCCCCGAGAGCGGGGCGGAGGCTCTGGGCGCCGGGGCGGCGGCTGTCGGGGCGGCGCGCACCATCTCGGGCGGGCGGCTCGCGCCTCGGGGGCTGCGGCGGGCGGGGCGGGGCGCGCGGAGGGATGCAGAGCTGGTAGGGAGACCGGGAATGGAGAGCGGAGCGCACCGGCCGGCGCGACCTTCTCTCCTCCGTCCCCGGCTGGCGCCGCCGCCGCTCGCTACCGGCTGGACCCGTTTCAGGGCTGAGCGTCGAGGACCCGCCGCCAGGTGCAGCGCTCCGCCTCCTGCGGCGGCGGCGGATGCGTCGGCGGCCGCTCCTCCCGGCCTCCCGCCAGCGCTGGCGGCCCCCTGGGACCTGCGGCCCCAGCCCTGCGGGGGAAGCGCGCCGCGAAGAGGAGAGCACACGCGAGGGTCTATCCCCGGGTCCCCACAACCCCGGCTACAGGCTCAGACCCATCCCCCTCCCCGAGGCAAACGCTGCAGGCCCAACTCTGGGAGGAGGGGGTGGAGAGCAGATGGCCGGCTGTTTGGGAAAATAATAATTAATAATAATAATAACTAATAATAACAATAACAATAATAAAGGTATCGTTTATTGAGCCCTTACTAAGTGCCAAGCAGAATGCTAATGCTGTTACCTTAGCGTCTGTAGTCCGGCCGTGGCCGGCTGTTCTTAGTTGACCCGGGAGACAGGAACTGGGGGGCAGGAGGCAAACAACCGAGGTTTCAGGACTCCCGAGGGAAGGGTGCGTTTGCAGATTGAGAAGGTGCTGCCGAGTATCTGGCACCTTGCTGAAGAGGTAACCATGTGTGTCGCATCAACAACGCAACTGTAGTCGTATTTCTGGTTAAGCACGCAGAGAGGGTGAGGAGAGTGGAGTCAGTTGCAAAAGGTACTGTTCCTTCAGCACGTACTTTGGGTGCCTGTGACGGGCTCAGCGGGTGCCAGCTCCTGTTCTCAGGGAGCTTATCCTCTTGTTCTGGGAATAACAACAAGAATAATAGCAGCTAACATTGAGGAACATTTCTCATATACGAAGCACTGTTAAAACACTAAACTTTACCGTAATCCTGAAAGTGTAAGTAATAACTCCCATGTTACAACTGAGAAAACGGAGGCTGAAATTTTATGTGACCTATTTAAAAGGACATGTGACCTATCTAAAATGACTAAATAGTAAAAGGGAGAGAAGTCTTTTATCTCCAGGGTTTAAGCTCTTAACCACTGAAACATACTGATGAGAATTGTATAGGCCTTGAAGCTTTAGGATTTGAGGTCCCTCTTTAGGAAGAATAAGACAAAATTGCAAAGTTGCTGTGGCCCATTCTGGAGCCTGGGAAGGGTCCCTGAAGCTTATGCGACATCAGCCTCATAATAAACCCACCTGCAATGCTG
This sequence comes from Camelus dromedarius, assembly GCF_036321535.1. Lineage (NCBI taxonomy): Eukaryota > Metazoa > Chordata > Mammalia > Artiodactyla > Camelidae > Camelus > Camelus dromedarius. The sequence continues at coordinate 60,267,894 of NC_087439.1, read as the reverse complement.
ATAAAAAGCAAAACAACGAAAGGCAGTGAGTGCTAAGGTTTCATATGAAGAGACTGAGGTTGTCGTCGGACTCGGAGAATGATAGATTTTCGTCTGATGTGGCCTGGAGACAACTTCCCACGGCATTATTTGGAACTGAACAGCTCATAAAGTATCCAGCTGGTAGCTGTCATAATAGAATTATCATCCTTCTTTTCTGTTCAGATATTAAAGAAGCAACCTTTTGAAATACAAAGACAAAGAAAAGGAAAAAAGTGAACAGACTCTAGGTCTAACATGATTCAGGTCCTCTCCTGTGTCCAGAAGGAGGGCAGGAAGAACCCAGGGAGGGGCTGGGGGAAAGGGTACTTCTTAACCTACAGCTGCTCTGAGGTGGCTCCATGTTGAAAAGTGAGGCCAAATCATCCCAGCAGTTAAAGTTGGTTTCAAATAAAATGGGGTAGCCTCAAGGGTTGGCGTAGCAGAAAATGCTGTTTTAATTGGTCTTATTAGGGCAGGATTTTTTTTCCTGGTTGCCTCTTCCCTTTTCAGTGTAACTAAGGAGAAGATGCAAACATGCATACAGAAAAAGTGATCTGCCCCTCCTCCCACATCTCCTTACCCTCTGTGAGGTAATTTGTGGGTGTGGTGAAGGAAATTAGCTTCCAAGTGTACTGCGGCAGGCTATCCCAGAGGTCATTGCGCAGAAAGGCTCAAAGACAAAATTAGGGTGTTGAAATCACATGGCTAATTGACTCAATTTAAAATGCAGAGTTAGAAGTCAGGGGAGAGAGAGAGTAGATTAACACACTTAGGAGAGGGTGCAATCAGGTGGTAGAGTTTCTGACATACACATGAAACCTGTGCTCCTCTATCCTGCGTCAGCCTTCCCTGTGCTGATGGTGTGATCACAGGGACCAGAGTTGAGGTTGAATGCGGGGGACCTGGCTGTCAGAGGGTACCTGGTGCCAGCATCAGTCAAGCTCTCTCTATTGAGACACGGGAGCAAGGATGGCTGGCCTCAGGTCCAGCTCACCAATTACCCTGATGAGCAGCTATGGATTTTATCTGCATGTCTCAGGCAGAGAACAAATGGAGGCTGGTAGGTGTCACCAGCGGGTGGTCACTTGAAGCCTTCCTGAATGTTGAGTGCCTAATATGCCTCGTGAATATTTACCATATCGAGAATATTTAGGGTCTACTTGGACCTTACAACCCTTCCCCTCTATGTTCAGGTCATAAAAGCACTACTTCCTTTGTCTCCCAGATGACTTGCTTCTATTTAATTCCATTTCTCTTCCTTATAATGTTTCTCTTATTTCCTTTGGCAGAATTGATTATTCTTATAATAACAAAGCAAGGGTATTATAGTCAGTAACAATGAAAAGAATAACAGCTAACATTTATATAGGACTTACCTGTGCCAGGCACTACTCAAAGCCCTTTCCATATGTTTATTGATTTAAGCCTCACAACAAGCACATACAGGTAGGTACCACTATTACCCCATTTTATAAATGAGGAAGTGGGTACGTATAAAAGTGAACTAATTTTACCACGCTCACACCACTAGTAAGTGGTAGAACCTGCATTCAAACCTGGGTAGTCTGGCTTCAGGGCCGTGGCCCCTAACCAGGCCCTCTTCCTAGCTCGTGGGAAGACTTACAAACCTGTATATTCACATACGGAGGGTTGGGGATTTTATCTTTAGGCAAACGGTGTCATTTGCCTTTTCTCTCTCAGCAATGTTGGACACGAATGACCATCCCCACCGTGAAACTCTCCCTTCCTCTGACCTCTGTGACCCACAGCCTTGGGTTTTGCTCCTCCTTTCAGGCAATACCCCTTTGTTTGTTCTAGGCCTTTCTTTCATCTCCTTTTTCTGTGATGGCTTTCATCCCCTCCCTTGGTTTTAATCACAGAACATTTGAGGATGCCCCCAATCCCTCTCTCGGGGGCAGCGTCTCCCATGAGTGCCCCATCCACTTGGCCACCTCCAGTAGGCTGGTTCACAGGCACCCACCTCCCGCCCCTCCCCTACCGGCTTTTACTTCTGGGTTCCAAAACCGCCACCCACCCAGTTGTATGAGGCCCTATTCTTACCACTCCCTTCACCTGACCCCACACCTAGCATCTTGGTGTCCTATGCTGCTCTAACAAGTTACCACAAATGTAGTGGGCTGAAACAACACATATTTATTATCTTACACATCTGTAAGTCAGAAATCCAAAATGGGCTTTACCAAGCTGAAATCTAGGTGTCCGCAGGGCTGCCTGTCATCTGTAGGCTTTAGAGGAGAATCCACTTTTTTGACTCTGGCAGCTTCTAGAGGCTGCTTGGTTCACAGCCCTTCCTCCATCTTCAGAGAGCATCACTCTCACCTCTGCTTCAGCAGCCACGTTGCCTTTTCTGACTCTGACCCTCCTGCCTCTCTCCTATAAGGTCCCTCATGATTACATTGGGCTCACCTTCACAGTTCAAGATAATCTCTCAAGAACCTTAATCACATCTGCAAAGTCCCTTTTGCCGTGTAAGGCAACGTAGTACCGGGTTCCTGGCATTAGGACAGGGACATCTGTAGGAGACAATGATTTTGCCTACCACACCCAGTAAACACCAAACCCACCTTTCAGAACATCCCTGGAATCTGACCTCTTCTCTCTCTCCCTGTGCTGTGCTAATCCATGAGGTTCTCTCTCTCTTCTCTGCCTTATGACAACCACTTCTCTGGCCTCTCAGCCTCAATGAGTTTTCTCACCCAGTTTTCCCTATTGCAACCAAAGTCACCTTTGAAAACATCCGACTGTGTAATTTCTTTGCAGCCCCACAGGGTTGTGCAAGGCCATGGGGCATTTCACATTGTGTTGTGCCTCCTAGATGTGCTGCCAGCAGACCTTAGTTCCCTACCTAACAACCCATCCAAGGCCTCCTTTACTGTAACAAAGAGATTCAAAAGTCCAGTCATTAAACAGGACTAGATTTTTTTTCACATATAACAGTCCGCAAGTGGGCAGTCCAAGGCTGGTAGTGTGACCCTACCATCCACACAACACGTGAATTCCACATGCGGTCTAGGGTGCCGGCTTCAGGTCTCACCACTCCCAGCACATGGAACAGGGAGAGTACAAGCCCTGTCACTTAAATGGGAGCCCTAGCATGTGCACGCAGCACATCCAGACACACCCCCTTGCCAGAGGCAGTCACATGCCCACATCTGAGTTCAAAGGAGGGAAACAGTCTTTAGCTGAGTGGCCACATACCCAGCTAAATTCCATTACTACAAGAGAAAGGGAGAATGGATTCTGGGAATCAACTAACAGTCCTCCACAGGAAGAAAACAATGTGTTATGCAAGAGAAAAATAGAGAGAGGTAATTTAGATTTGAGGACAGGGAAGGCCTTTTGGAGGAAGTAACAATAAACTGAGACCCGAGGCATTACGTATTAGATGGCCAGGAAATGAGTTCTGGAAAGACCTTACCTACAGAAGAAACAGCCTGGAGGCAGCAAAGAGCTAAGCTTTGGTAACTGGAGCAGAGTGAGGGGCCGGATAAGAGGAAATGTCAAGTGATGATGTTGCAGAAATGGGCAAGAGCCAGGTCAGGCAGCAGCCTGGGCTTCGTGTCAAGCATTTGCTTTTAACTTTCATTCAGTGAGATCCACTTAGGGGATCTGACTTGTGCCTTTAAAAGATCGCTTAAGGCTGCCGTGTCTGGAGAGGGCAGAAGTGGAACCGAGCCTCAGTCGGAAAGTAGCCAGTGGTAAGGAGAATGATTAGCAGTAGTGTGGACCAGAGTGGGAGCAGTGGCGATGGAGAGAAGTGGATGGAATTGAGAGAGAGTTTTTGGAAGTGTGTCAGCCCACTTGGTGATGTACTGGGTGTGGGAGGCGAGGGAAAGGAGGTGTAGGAATGACTCACAAATTTCTGGCTGGAGCAACTGGGTGGATGGTGATAACCTTTAGTGAGAGAGAGAGGACTGTGGGAGGAGCAGGCTGGAGGGAAGAAAGGAAGCGCTCACATTTTCGCATAATAAATCTGAGATGCCTGGGAGACTTGCTGGTGGAGCTGTGAAGTAGTCAGTTAAGTATATGAGTCCAAAACCCAGAAGAGCGGGCTGGACTTGGCAGTCATCAGCACTGAGGTGCTGTTTACAATCATGGGAATGACAGGGTCACCTGAGAGAACCCTGAGAAAGGCCAACATTTACCAGGTGGTATCGGAGGAGCAACGAAGAAGGATCAACCATAGAATAGAGGGAACAGGAAGGTGTTGTCACGGAAGCCTAGAGAAGAGTTTTTCCAGCAGGAGGGAATGGATAACACCCTACCCCTCCTTCAGATCCCATGTAAAACATTATTTCCTCCACAGACGAGGCTTCAGGTACCAGGTGCCTTCTCTATCATGGAACTTATCAAATGCTGTTGTGATGACTTGTCTTCCATGCTGTTCTGAGAGCTCCTTAAAGAAAGGAAACGACTTGCCTTGTTCAAGATTTGTATTATTTTGTATTGTTTGTAATAGTTAGCATGTAACTAATGGACATTAAGTTAGCATGTAACAGTCCACATACAGTGATCTAAACAAGATTAAAGTGTGTTTCTCCCTCATGTAAAAGTTTAGGTAAATGGGTGTTTCCGTGGTGTTGGGGACCAGGGGATTTATGCTCTTTCCATCTTGTTGTTCTTTGGTTTTCAGCATAAAGCTACCATCTCAAAATCCAGCACGTCTACTCCAACTCTTCCCATTGTGTTCACATTCCAGTCACAGGGAAAGAGAAAAGGAGAAAGGGAAGGCATGTTTCTGCCTTTCAAGAACATCACCAGAGGTTGTGCATATTATCTTATATTTCAATTGCAGTGACAGAACTCGGTTGCATGGCCACATGCAAGGAAGGCTGAGAAATGTAGTCTTTAAACAGTAACCCTGTACACAGATAAAAACTGTATTACTATGGAAAGAGGAGCAGACAGATACTAGCTGCAACTAGCAGCCCCGACATGCCATTGTAACTGTCTCACAGAACTTGAATATTGGAATGTGCTTGAATGAGCATAGAGAAAGATGTAGAAGAATAAACACCAAGATCTTGACAGGATTACCTCACGTGGGGGGAAATGCAAGGGGCATAGAGGGAGATGTGATAAATATTTGTTGAATAAATAGATGATAGTAAATGAATTAACTCAGTGGTGACAGTATTAATGAGGTTGGTTCTTTTTAGCTCCCTCTACCATCCCCCTTCTTTCCTTGGCATTGGCTTCATGCAGAAAATGGGTCTTACACTAGACTTAAAGGATGACTTAAAATGTAAATAGGAGGAAAGAAGGCTAACATAGAAATCTTTCATCCTGGTAACTTTTTGCTTAATTCTCTTGAGTCTTCCAGATATGGATGATAATATCAACGTATAAATAATGACACTGTGGTCTACTTTCCAATATTTATACCTACTTTTTTTTAAATATTATTACACTGACAAAAGAATTATAAATATTCATGATGATCAATAGTTCTTGTCTCTTATTACCTTCTTTACTATGAGTGCTTCTCTTGCTTTGCCACTGAATATGTGGCTGGCTATTGCTTTGAGATAGATAATTTTTTTTTTTTTTTTTTGGTGGGGGAGGTAACTAGGTTTATTTATTTATATATGTATTTTTTCAGTGGAGGTACTGGGGATTGAACCCAGGCCCTCATGCATGCTAAGCACACACTCTACCACTGAGCTATACCCACCCTACTGAAATAGATAATTCTTCATTAGGTTACTAATGTATCCTTCTATGTATGATTTGATAAGGGTTTTAAAAATTAACAACAGATATTTTAATATAATTTCCTTCACATGTTTTCTAAGATGTTTTCTTGCCCATTCCCAATCCAGTTCCACATCATATGTTGCTTTTGATCTTCTAATTATGGTCATCTTAAGTAATAACAAATCTGCTGCAGTGGAGCAGAGAGTTAACCCACAGAGATATGAGGAAGTATAAAATCTGGCCCCTTCCATCAAGAGGCTTGTAAGTTACTAGCAAAGGCATGGCTATAAATAGATAGATGATAAAAGAAGGTAGCATAAGCACAGATTAACTTTTCAAAAATATCACTTTCATCAGATCTGGCCGAAGGCATAGAGTTCCAATCTTTAATTACCTTCAAATGCCAATTTTATCTCCTTGGTATCTCACGAATATGTTTCATCTTACTGTTCTCTACACACACTACCTACCCTAAGGCAACAACCTCCATAATGACTTTGCTATTTCCAGCCTTGCACATCTGTACAAAACAAAGCACATAAAATAGATCTCAGCTGTGTGATTTTTAAGAATATATTTATTTTTAATTTTAAAAACTTTTTATTAGGGTATGACATGTACAGAAAAGTGAATAATTCATAAGGGTAAAATTCTATAAATTATAATAAGTATAATAAAAACGTGTAGTCACCACCAATAGCAAGAAATTGAGTATTACCTGCACCCCAGTAGGTCCCTTTGTGACTCTTACAAATTGCTACTACCCCTCCCTTCTCCCCAAATTAACCCCACAGATTAGTTTTGCCTGTTTTTAAACTTTATACAAATGGAATCAAACAGTATGTAATCTTTTGTGTTTGATTTCTTCTGCTCAAAATTACATTGCTATGTGTAGTTTTATTTCCAATGTACAAAGATACCACATTTTTTTCATCCATCTGTTGATAGACATTTGGATTGTTTATATTCTTTAGCTATTATAAATAATGCAGTTATGAACATTCTCGTACTTGTTTTTTGGTGCACATATATATGAAATTTTGTTATATATACATAGGAGTGTAATTGCTAAATCATGGAATATGTAGTTTCTCACTCTAATAGCAAACAGCTCCTCAAGGTGGTTGCAAGAATGTATATTCCTACTGGCAGTTTTCTTGTTTCCTATTCTTGCCTTCACTTGGTGTTTTCAGTCTTCTTTCTCTGTGTCTATTTTTAATCTTTTATTCTGAAGTAATTTTATACTTACAGAGAAGTTGCAAAGATAGAACAGAGATCCCACATAACTATAATGTAATGATCAAAACAAAGAAATTGACATTGCCGCCAATACCCTAACTAAGCCCCAGTATAGCTCCTATTTGGATCTCACCAGTCTTTCCACCAACATCCTTTTTCTGTTCAGGACCTAATCCCGGATTCCATATAACATTTACGTCTCCTTAGCGTCCTCCAATCTGTGACAATTCTGCTGTCTTTCATGACCTTGATGCTGGTCAGGTAGTTTAAAGAAGACTCTCAGTTTAGTTTCACTGATACTTTCTCGTGGTTAGAAGGAGGTCGTATATTGCGGGCAGAATGTCACTGCGGTGATAGGCCCTTCTCAGATCAGATCAGGGAGCACACACATCATACATCCTACTACCTACGATATTTATCTTGATCCCCCGAGACAGGTGGTACTACTAGGTTTCTCCAGTGTAAAGCCACTGTCTTTCCCTTTATAATCAGCAATGCATGGGAAGAGACACTCTGATGCTATACGAATATGCCATTTCCCCTTAAGCTTTTACTCATTAATTTTAGCATTCATCGGTTGTTCTTGCCAACAGCTGTTATTACTGCAGTGTTCTAGTGGAGATTTTCTACTTTTCTTATGACTTCTACATTTATTAATTGGAATTCTTCTGTACAGAAAAGTTTTCCCTTCTTCCCTACTTGTTTACTTATTCAATCATTTATTTATATTAGCATTGACTTATGGATATTTTATTCTTTTTCTTAAAATTCAATATGGTTATTTTCTCTCTCAAATTGTTCTATAATTTGCCTTTGGGTGTTCTTTCAGGTTGACTTCTGTGTCCTTTTTTTTTTCAGGGTGGAATTTGAGTATAATTTATTCATTTCGGCAGAATTTTAAATATATAAACAAGGATAATTTTGCCACAGACTTCGCCAACATATCTTCTAAAATCAGTTCTCAAATTAATTGCTTTATAAACTCATTCTGTTTTGTGGTAAAAGACATATAGAAAAATTTTAGCCATTTTATTCCTACAATTCAGTAGCATTAAGTAACATTGTTGTGTAACCATCACCGCCTTCCATCTCTGTAACTATTTTATCTTCCCAAAATGAAACTATGTGCACATTAAACAACAACTCCCATCTCTCCCCTCCCCCCAGGCTCTGGAAACCATCATTCTGCTTTCTCTATGAATTTGGCTACTCTAGGTACCTCATATCAGTGGAATCATACAGTATTTGTCCTTTTATATCTGGCTTGTTTAACTTAGCATATCTTCAAAGTCTGTCCATGTTGTAGCATGCGTTAGAATTTCTTTTAAGGCTGAATAATATTTCATTGTGTGCGTATATCACATTTTTTATTTCTGCATCTCTTTGACATGCTTATTTGTTTATTTATTTGGGAGCTTTGGCATCACAAGATCCAGGTTCATCTTATATATTGCCTGCCCCAACCTAGAATCAACTCCTTCTCCGAGGAGCTCTGGTTCTTTTTATTGAATGGTGGTATTTGTAAACCAACTGACTGCATTTATTATAATTAAGGATATCACTGCTTCTAGGTCCTATCAGTGGACAGAGAAGGAAATAAACATGTGTAGACTAACCCATCTATACATACATTATCTATACTTATTTCTATACCTATTTAACTGTATATGTAATTAAAAATAAAATAAAACATGAGTTCATACTGATACTCCAACTTTAATCCAACATTGTAGGGTTCATTCTAGCATTCCCCTTTTGTTTATTTAGAATTTTTCTCTAGCAGTAAGCAATCTAACTTGCATTGTCTATAATATATTTACTTATTTGTTCAAACCCAGTATACATCTCAATTGTTTTCAGAGTTGTTCATTAATACCCCTATGAGAAACACATTTACCAACCAGACTGCAGTGTTTTGGAAATTTATTTTTTAGCTCTACACTATCCAGTCAAACACTGTTTTCCAAAGCTACTTAGGTCAGCTTCTTTCTTACCCAACCCTTCAGTGTGGTCAGTCATGTGTAATGCAATTAGATTAATTAGTAATGCAATTAGTCATTTGCCAAAATTCTGCATTTCATCTTGAGTCCCCCTCCTATATCATGTCTGTTCTTTATTTGTGTGCAACAAAGTACACTGACATGTGTGTGTTGTTCTGCCGATTTTGAAAAATTCAGTCATGTTTCTACCAGCACAGTAACGTGAAGAATAGTTCCATCACTTGTAAAGTTTCCTTGTGCTGTTCACCTTTGTAGTTACTGCCCCCAACTCCTGGCAAGTTTATCAGTTATCTGTGCCTATAGTTTGCCTTTTCCAGAATGTCAAAAAAATGGAATCATACAAAACATAGCCTCTTAGATCTGACTTCTTTCACTTAGCATTATCCACGTAAGGACCACTGACGTTGTTGTATGAATCAGTAGCTTGTTTCCTTTTATTGCTGAGTAGTTTTCCATTGTATAGACATAGCACTTTTTTTTTATCCATTCACTGATGTCTGGATTATTTCTGGTTATTGGTTATTATTAATAAAGCTTCTATAAACATTTAGATACAGCTTTTGTGCAACAAAAGGTTTTAATTCACTTGAGTAAATACCTAAGTGTGGGATTACTAGCGCACATGATAAATGTATGTTTAACCTTGTAAGGAACAGCCAAACTGTTTTCAGTGTAGCTGTAACGTTTTGCATTCCTATCAGCAGTATATGGCGACACTTGCCAGCACTTGCTATACAGTGTTTTAATGTTAGCCTTTCTGATAGGTGTTCAGTGGTAGGTCGCTGTGGTTTTCATTTGCCTTTCCCTAGTAACTAAAAATATTGAACATCTTTTATATATGCTTATTTGACATGTGTATCTTCTTTGGCAAAGTGTCTGTTCAGATCTTTTGCCCATTTTTATTGGGTTGTTTATATTCTTATTGTTGACTTTTGAGGGTTCCTTACATATTCTGGGTACAAGTCCCCTACAAGATACATGAATTGGAAATGTTACTCCAAGTCTATGGCTTGTCTTTTCATTCTCTTAACGGTGCCTTTTGTAGGGTAAGTTTGTTTAATATTCATAAAATCAAACTTATCACCTTTTTAAATTTTATGGGTTATATTTTTGGTGTCATATCTTAAAAATCCTTGCCAAATCAGTACAATTAAAGGTTGGTTCTTTAAAGAGATCAATAAAATTGATAAACTTCTAGGCAGATTGAATAGGATATAAAGAGACCATCTACAAATTACCAGTACATTGAGAGAAAAAGAGAGGGATATAAGACAGGGGTGGGGGGTGGCGGGAGAGGAAGAGAGAGAAAAAGACGAAATCACCGCCAATCCTATTAAAAGGATAATAAGAAAATACTATGAATATGCTAAAAATTTGTTAACTTCAATGAAATGTACAAATTCCATCAAAGACATAAACTATCGAAGCTACTTCAATAAGAAATAGATAACATGACTAGCCATGTATCTATTAAAGAAACTGAATTCGTAGTTTTACACTTTTCCACAAAGAAAACTCTAGACTTCGATGTCTTTATCGGTAAGTTCTACCAAGCATTTAACTAAGAAATAACACCAAGTTTATACAAACACTTTCAGCAACTAAAGAGGAGACAACTCTTCCCAGCTCAGTTTATGAGGCCAACATTACCCTGATCATAAAACCAGGCAAAGATGTTGAAAGGAAACTTTAGGCCAATATCCCTGATACAAATGCAAAAATTCATAATGCAGTTTAAGCAAATTGAATCCAGCAGTGTATTAAAAACCATAATACACCATGATCCTTTGGGATTTATATCAGAAATGAAAAGATGGTTCAATATTTTAAATTTAACCAATATAATTCATCATGCTAACATAATAAAAAGGAAACAGGATCATCTCAATAGCTACAGAGCAAATATTTGACAAAATCCACCATCTATTCAACTTTGTACTGTAAGTTCTATTTAATGCAATAAGGCAAGAAAGTTAAGAGCATCCAGATTGGAAAAGGAAAGAAGTAAAACTGCCTTTACTCACAGATTACATATTTGTATATGTGGAAAATTCTAAACAATTTACAATAAAAGCAGCTAGAACTAATAGAACTGAGTAGTGATCTATCAAGTTTGCAAGACACAAAAAGCAATTTAAAAAATCAGTTGTATTTCTCCAAACAGGGAGTGAAAAACAAGTAATTTAAATTTATAAGACATTACCATTTACATGATGTCAAAAAATATAAAGTACTTATTTTGACCTGTTAAAAACTTTCAGTTAAAAAAGTTTTTAGTGTTAAGAGTTACAAAACATTACTCTGAGATATTCAAGAAAGCATAAATAAATGAAAGTGATCCACCATAACAATGGATTAGGAACCTCAATATTATTAAAATGTCAGTTCTTCCCTAATCTGCAGATTAAACACAACCCCAGTCAAAAATCTCAGCAAATTTTTTTTGCAGGAATTGACAAACTGACTCTAAAACTTATATGGAAACTCAAAGGATCTAGCTTTATTTGTAATATCCAAGAACTGGAAACAACCTAAGTGTCCATCAGTGTGCGAATGGATAGATAAATTGTGGTCTATGCATACAATGGAATACTACTCAGCAATTAAAAGAAACAAACAACTGATCCATGCATTGATGAGTACATAAACATACATGGATGAATATCAAAATTATTTATTGTGAGTGAAAGAAACTGGACACCTCCCCTGCAAAAAAAAAAAAAAGAGTCCAGTATAATTTCATTTACAAAACTTAAAAATGCAAACTGACCCATAGGAACAGAAAGCAGATGGTTGGTTGCCTGGGAATGGAGGTGGGTGGGGAAGGCAGGGGAGAGAGGGAATAATTATAAAGGGGTGTGAGGAAATTTTAGAGGATGGTGGATCTGTTCATTACCTGAATTATGATGATGGTCTCAAAAGCGGTTTATAAAAACTTATCAAACTGTACAGTTTAAATATGTGTGATTTGTCGTATGTCAATTATAACTCAGCAAAGCTGGGAAGGCAGGGAGGCTTCAGCTCATGTTCTGTGTCAGTGAGTCAAATCCCCCTTCCTTCCTGGTCACTACTTTTCCAAAATAAATTTTATTTTTTATTTTATTTTTAATTTTTTTCTTTTCTTTTCTTCTTTTCTTTTCTTCTCTTTTCTTTCTTTTAAATGGAGGTACTAGGGATTGAACTCAGAATCTCATGCATGCAAAGCATGCGCCCTACCACTGAGCTATACCCTCCCACCCCTGGTCACTATTGATTGATCAGTTCAAAGCCAAATAACTCTGCAGTACTGAACTGAAAAGCAGTCAGTACCTCAGAGTATTCTTGACTTAAAACTCTGCCTAGTAGCAGTGTCCCATATTGGATGCTACCAAAGGACTCAAGATATTGTACAACAAATGAGGAAATTTCCCTTCCTTGCTATATAAAGTAACTGTTTATTTTTATAATAAACTCTCATTACCAAGGATAATCCATGCATGTTAAGGAGCCAGAAAATTACACCTACTTACACCCATCTTCCACATGCTTGTTGAAGCATTCTTCCAGAACTCCTAGTCAATGCAATAAGAAAATAAAAGGTGGGTTATACATGTTGGAAAGGAAGAAACAAAATCATAATATTTATACTGCTTGATTATATACCTAGAAAATTCCAGAGAACCAAACTGAATAATTATTAGAATTAATAATAGGTTTATGTAATATGGCAAGGTACAAAATTAATACACAGAATTCAGTATTTCCCAAATATCACTTAAAAAACAAACACTGTAGGATGAGGGAAAAAATGACTCAGAATAACAAGAAAATCTTCACTAGCCTGGTCGCTTCTTCTGAACATTTTTTTAGTTCTTCTGAATCCTTCTTAAAGAGTTATCTTGGGAGGTAACTAAAAATACACATGATCATTATATCTCTTTCTGGAGAAGCTACCACAGTGGCAGCCTAAGTGCCATCAGCCCCCCTTGATGCAGTGTCACGGCTTGGTCTCTGCCTCATTCCGTGCTCTCCATGGTCTGACCCGTCTTACCATATGGTTGTCTAGGAATTTTCTAATGAGTAGATTTACACAAAATGTAAATACTGGGTTGTTTTTATACTGGATATTTTTTCTATATGGTGAGAAACTCATTTAATTCAGGAGAGCTCTGTGGGTAAAACAACATATTTGTAATTATAGATTTAAGTTAAAGAAAAAAACAACAGAGAAGCAAATACTTGTGTACTTGTCGGCTTATGCGAATAGGATGTAAAACTGTTGCTATATGGCGTTTTTAAATATTTCAAAATAAAAGTATGAAACAATTAAAATATTTTTAATTGTTTAAAATAAAATCATTTTTATTATTGAAAACATCCCCTGTTGACTGTGGAAGCCTGAGTACTAAAGTCACCGATCTCCCTCACTGTGTGCAGATTACTGAATCTTGCGAGGTATAAGAGTCTTATATAAAATGAATGAACCAGGAATTGGTTATCCTTAAGGTCTCTTTAGCTAAAATTTTTGGTAATTGCATATAATATGTACATCTCAAGTGTTTTCATCTTCTTGCTTTTAAAATATTATGCAGTAAATAATGCTTTCCTTTAAAGCAAAAAGCCCTGTACTCTGTCTGTGTGTTGATATTGTTGAAAATTTGTTTGTAATACCAATATTCTCTGTGTATCCAATTTTCAAAATATTATCACATGGCACACAGAGAATTTAAAAGGAAACGTAATTCTACCTATCTTCACTTTAAATAGATTCAAAGTTGAGTCTCTATTAAATTTGTTATTGTCAAAATAAAGTAGGAATGATGTTTAAATCCTTAAATACCAGGTCACTATTTTTTATCACTGATGATATGTAAGTAATGAGATATCAATAACTGAGCAATTATTTAGATAATAGTTACTAGGCACTCAAAGTTCTGGTCAAGTCCTTGTTGAAGTGGGGGTGATAGCAAGCACAGGAAGAATGAGGCCTTGCAGTCTCAGCAGAGAAGAAATATATTTACAGCATATTTCGAAAACGTGCATCACAGCTGACCCTTCAACAGCACGGGTTTGAGCTGTGTGAAGCCACTTACACGGATTTGCTTTCAATAAATACAGCACCTGTGTTTTCCTTTTACGTATCTTTAGGTGTGAGGAAAAGTTAGTGTTTGGTTAAAGATCCCAATATGTGGAATCAAAAGAAGTAGTGTTTGAGTCCTGACTCTATTCAAGCTGTTTCAGCTTCCTGCCCTCCTGGTGCGTCATTTATCAGTTACTCTGTTTTTGAGGCGGAGGTTGGATGGGGACTTTCAACTGCACGGGAGGTTGGCGCTCTTACTTCCATCCCGCATTGTTCAAGGGTCAACTGTATTTGAGGGAAAGTACATGTCCACATTCAAGTGATGCCCTTTAAAATATTCTTCCATAATGCCACGTGGAGAACTCCTTTAGAGGTAACTAGATGTAGGAAGCTAGCTTCAGTGTCCAAACATTGATGTCAAATATTTTGGGGCACTTTGGTTCATTCATTCAACCAATATTTACTGAACACTTATGTTGTGACTCACACTGTCCTTAATTTTTCGGGTTTTGGCTATTATGAATACCGTTGATAAGGATATTCTTGTATGTGTCTTTTGATGTATATTTGCATGCATTTCTGTTGGGTACATACCTAGAAAGGGGTCATAGAATAAACATATGTTGAGCTTTATTAAATATTGTGAAATATTTTTCTAAAGTAGTTGTACGAATTTATACTCCCACCAATGAGTATGTGTAAGAGACTTAGTTGTTCCAAATTCTCAGTAATATTTGACATTGATTGTTAAGTTTTAGTTATTCTGGTGGGCACGGTGACATCTCTATGTTGTTTTAATGCATTTTCCTGATGACTAGTGATATTGACACTTTTCATATGCTTATTGGCCGTTTAGATACTCTCTTTTGCAGAAGGCCTTGTGGCCATTTTTCAGGTGGGCTTTCTGTCTGCTTGCTGACTTGTGGGAGTCTTTTATATCTTTGGAATACAGGTCCTTTGCTGGATATATGTTACAAATATCTTCTACTCGGTGGCTCATGTTTTCATTTGTTTATGCATAGGAAGAAAACTACTCTAGGAAAGCTGACTAAAATGTCAAGAGTGGTTTTGTCTGGATGTTGTTTTTTCTTTCTTTTTCCTTCTTCATATTTTTCAGTTCCTTAAGAAGCATGTAATGAGAAGAAAATTTAAAACACAATAAAAGGAGTGAGTTTTTTAAGGAAAATGACATACTTGAAACATGATGATGTAATTTTAAGACAACCCATCGGGAGAGGTTAGCATAGACAAGAACTGGAACAATTTTCCTTTACTGTTACTCCTGTCCCTGTGCAAACCTGCTAGAGCCACCTGGTGGACAATGTTGAGAAGTTTACAGCAAATGTCAGAATGTGCTGCAATGTGCTTGGGTTGTTACAGCAAAAGACCGGCTTACTTACCAGGTGAGAAATGTACATAAAACACACTGGCTACCATCTCAGTTTTCAAATAACTGAAAAGACCCTTCAACGTTCAGTGGGGGGTACACCTAGCTCACCAAGGGCCTGGGTTTGGACCTGACCAGCAAATATGACAAAAATTCAGAGTGAACAAAAGACAGCAAGGTTAGAAATAGAAATGAGACCAGTTCAGGGCTGGCTACACAGTTTGCAGCACCCAGGCAAGATGGAAATGTGGGGCCATTTGTTCAGAAAGCAAGAGAAACACTTGCTGTAAAGACACTACTGTAAAGTTTCCCTTGCTTCCACCTTCTCTCTCTCAACCTGTCAGGGTATTGTTCAATTGCTATTTAATGTCATTCTGGGTAAAGAGAATGTTTAAATTCAAATTATCAGCATGAATTTTACAGCTTATCTGCAGGCTGAGCACTCAGCAGAGGTAGGTGTGGTCTGACAAGAGCAGGCAGGAGGCCTCTAGGAAAATTGCCAGGAGCAAGAATCCAAGAGATTTCTCACAGGCCTCAGAAGACGAAGAATTGTGTTTATATTTGTCTTATGTTTTCAGCTGTGTTTTTACTGGCAGGCAGTTCCCTTTCTTTAACATCTTGATGAATGTATTGTTTATGGCACTTTGCATTCTGTAGGGGGTGAAGTGGATAAGTATATCATAAGTAGATAAGGCAGCGTAGCTAAGGTTTGGAGAAGTCTGCCTACAAAGGTCAGAGACCTTAGTGATAAGAACAAGGGATGTGTGATTGGAGGTCAGAGGAAGGCAAACGCCTGGTGGCTCAGTTGAACTGGGTAATAGAGATTGTTTGATGTCCTCCCATATTTGTTTCCCATCTTCCAGGGTGACAGAAATGCCTGATTGTCAGCTGGGTACACAGCTGCTCAAAATGGAGACTACATTTTCCGGCTTCCTTTGTACATGTAGTCATATGACTAGACTCCAGTCAATGATGTGAAAAATCATCTGCCCTTCTTTTCTTGTCTTCTCCTCTATCTTGCTGCCTAAAAGGCAGACCCTGTTGTCTTGGACCATGAGAAGAAGGGCCGTGGTCCAAGGGTGGGGATCAGTGAGACGGAATCCCAGAGGACTCTGGGGTAAAGCCTCCTTTCAGCTTTGGACCACTCACCCAACAGCGGTCTTCTTCTCATGTAAGCCAGTGTTATTTTTGACATTTTGCCTCTCACAGTTAAACCTCATGCTTACTGCTACAAAGTATTACTGCAAACTTACCCTGGAATGAACATCTTCCAGACAGAAGGGCTGTCTTACACACTGTACACACAGAGGCAAAGGTCTGGTTTTTCACACTCCCATCACTATAACATAGCAGAAAGCCCTTTATAGAATGCATATCCCTTGGCACTTCAAAATCTCACACAGGGAGCCTGGGGGTCAGAAGCCAGGGCAAAATTTGGCAACATACAAAGTGCATTAAAAGACAATGATCTTGGGAATGGGAAAGGATGAATTGGGAGTTCAAGATCTGCAGATACTAACTACTATAAATAAAACAGATAAACAACAAGTTTCTACTGTGTAGCACAGGCAACTATATTCAGTATCTTGTAGTAACCTATGATGAAAAAGAATGTGAAAAGAAATATATGAAATATATATGTATATGTATGACTGAAACATTATGCTGTACACCAGAAATCGACACAACATTGTAAACTGACTGTAATTTAATTTAAATTTTAAAAAGGCAATGATCTTTAGGACCATACTTAAGTGGGTGCCAATCCCTAGAAACAGTTGGACTGAGGTAGAGATGATGGTAAGTGAAAGCAAGTGGCTGGTGTAGAGCAACAGGTGAAGGGAATCTGTAGAAAATGTTTTAAAAATCAGATCTTGAAAAATTACTTTATTAGTTAATTAACTTTGATTTTTAAGACACAAGCAAACCATCTAGCCAGGAGGAAAAGACTGTTATGCCATGATGGCTGGGATTACACAAATTTTGCTCATTATTTTAAATAAAATAATGCACATAAGTGTCTAAGACAGCACTTAGAGTATAGAGCTCAATGTACATTAGCTATTACATAGTATTATATTACGTACTTGTATTACAATAAAAGAATTAAGCCTGTTAACAAATTGTCTGAATTACTGACTGAATAAAGTGAGGTCTCCCTTTTAACGTATTTTGTCATGTTTTTGTTCCATGATAATGTTTACGCTGACTACATTATACATGAATAATGCAAGCATTAGTAGCTATGTTTCATTGGGCATCTGTTATGTTAGGGAAGTTTTACACACACTATTTCACCTGCTTCTTACGGTATTCCTGAGAGATGACATAAATCATTTACCAGATGAAGAAACTGGGATTCAAAGAGGTTATATGGCTTAAGATCTAACTTAAGATCACATTGTAGGTGGCAGTGAACCCAGGTTTGTTAAACCAAATTCTTACTCCTTTGGTAGCAAGGTATGTGTCAAGTTTCATTTGTGGGTCTCTTTGTCCTATTGAGACAAAATGGTGGGTGATCATTTTTCCATAGTCATTTTATTTTTAACAGATCTTAAATCAGTGGAGATACAGTAGTACACGATTGCATGAAAGAAGGAATAAATCAATATTTCTAACATGGGAAATGTGAGAAACAAAACAACAGAATGTGAATTAGAAACTTACAGATAGGACCTAGAAAATAATTATTAAATATTTACTACTTGCTTTTGTTAGTGGACTTAGTGCCTTACTGCTCTGTTATAATATTCATCAAGTTGCAAGTTAAGATATTTTATTCCAAAATTTAAAACTGTTGTCCCATTGCAAAACTTGAATTATAAAGATGTCTGTAACAAGTTATGAACATTTTACTTTTTCTCCAGAAAATCCAGGATGTTTTCCACTTGCAGCTCAGCTCAGATCAGATGGGACACATCTCAAGTGCTCAATGGCCACCCGAAGCTAGTGGAAACCATTTGGGTAGTGCAAGTCTCGATTACCTACAGTTTTGATAATGATTATTTTTCAGAATAATCCAGATAATTAGATCATAATCCTTAGAATTCATTTAAACAACGACCATAGAACCAACCTGCCGCATGCATGACCTAGCTTATGATGTATTAGTATAAATTGATAAAATAAAGATAAATTGATAACAAATATCTGCCCTAGGGAAAAGTCATATCAAAGCTACAAATTTCCACTGTAATGGCACTCCCTCGTATGTCCTAAGAATAAAAATACATTAAATCCCTCTGGATTTGCATTATTTGCCTACTTCTACACTCTCAGCCTTGATATGTCAGTTTAACCATATGATAAGCTGTCCCTGCAGCAAGCTGTCTTAATACACCACAGGCACAGTTGAGCTTTCTTGAAAAGGTGAAGGTGGTAAGCCATCCTAGCACAGAGCTCCATGCCTTTAGAAATGCTTGCCCTGAAGTAGATGCATTTATACAGCATTGTATCTCAAGCTATAGATTCCCAAACCCTGCTGAAAGGGCTGATTTTGCGGTGGAGAGAGGTGGCCAGTTTTCTTCATATCCCAGCCATTGCAAGCTCTCTCACTCTGCCTCACCATCAACAGGACACTAGAGTCTGGGGAAAGTGACTTAACCTTTGCTTTCTCCCTCTTTAAAATAATTGATTAATTAATCTTTGTGGGGGGAGGTAATTAGGTTTATCTATTTTTGTTTATTTATTTAATGGAGGTATTTAATTGAACCCAGGACCTCGTGCATGCTAAGCAGGCATGCTACCACTGAGCTATACCCTCCTCCCTCTCCCTTAACTTTTTTTTTTTTTTTTTGGTTTGGTTTGTTTTAGGAGGGTAATTAGGTTTATTTACTTATTAATTTTTTCTTTAATGGAGGTACTGGGGATTGAACCCAGGACCTCATGCATGCTAAGCACGTGCTCTACCACTGAGCTATATCCTCCCCACTACCTTAACTCTTCATAGGTCTAATATCCAGGGCTTGAATATTAGTTTGGGAAATGTTTCGATGTTTATTCTCTGACACAAGAGTCCATAGGTTACTTCAGTCATTCAAGTGATTGAGAATTTAACCAACCAACTATAGGACTAATTCTCAGCATGACAGCAATATTTTTGAAGTATTTTAGAAATAACTGATGTTCAATTTGGAAATAGCTGACAATGCAATGTGATCATGGAATGTGGGTTGCAACAGACAAGTAAAGACCAAACTGATACAGTGACGTTTGAGCCAAATTTTGATGGAGACGAAGGAGGGAACCATGCCAATATTTGGAAAAGAGCTTTCCAGTTAAAGAGAACAGCAAGTGCAAGGGTCCTGAGACAGAGGGAGCATGCTTGGCAAACTCAGGGCACAGCAAAAAGGCAATTTGACTGGAACAGAGTGAGTAAGGGGGAGAGTGAGAACAGGTGGGTCCCCGCTCCACAAGGAGTAGGAAGGGTGGCTGGTGGGCCTGACAAGCTACGCTGGGAAAAACCCAGTCTTTCCCTGGTGTTTATCTCCTTTCCTACTAACACACAACACTTCACTTCTGACACTTCTGGTCACCAAATGTGTGGGATTTTTTCCCCCCATCAAGAATTTTTCTGAGACACCAGCTGAGTGTCCCACAGTTTAACTCAGTTCTGACATATCTACCCGCAGTCAGTGGCTCAGTCCCACAAGACTGCTCCCCCACGTCAGATCCAGTCACAGGTCAGGTGGTCACCAGGGCTCTGACCAATCGGCTGTAAATCAGAGGTTCCCACAAGTCCCTTCTCAGGTTTGATTAATTTGCTGGAGTGGCTCCCAGAACTCAGGGAAGCACTCACCTTTACCTGCTTATTGACAGATATGATAAAGGATGCAAGTAAACTGCCAGATGAAGAGACACATAGGGCGAAGTCTGGGAGGGTCCGGAGCACCAGGGCTTCTGTCCCTGTGGATTTGGGGTGCACCCCCCTCCCAGTCTGTGGATGTGTTCACTGACCTGGAAGCTCTCCAAACCTCATGCTACTGGGATTTTAGAGGCTTCTTCATGTGGTCAATTATTAACTCCATTTCCAGCCCCTCTACCTTCTCCAGAGGAGTTGGGGGCAGGGACGTGGCAGAAGCAGGGCTGACAATTTCAAGCTCCTAATTATGGCTTGGTGTTTCTGGTGAACTGTCCCTATCTGGGGGTCATCCAGGAGACCACCTAGTAGAATAAAATATACTCCGAGTTCTCCTATCACTTAGGGATTTACAAGCATTTAGGAGCCCTGGGTCAGGGACAGGGTCAAAGGCCAAATATTAGAATAAGAGATGCTCCTAGTGCTCTTACCACTTAGGAAATTACAAAGGTTTTAGGAGCTTCGCACCAGGCCAGTAAATATACTTCCTCTTATCTTACCTAGGCTGTGCAAAGACTTTGGCTTTTCCCAAGAGAAGTGAAGAACCACTGGAGGGTTTTGAACAGAACAGAGACATGATCAGATAAATGTTGGAGGAGGATCACTGTGTTCTGTGTTGTGAATAGACACTACGGAGGCAAGTTGGTTGATGGCAATAATCCAGGTGAGACACAAAGAGGGCCTGACACAGGGTGAGGGTAGCAGAGTGATAAGGAATACTTGAATTCTGGGTATATTTAGAAGGTGGAGCCAAGAGGGTTTCCTGAGTGATTGGATGTGGGTTGTGGGAGCAAGAGAGGAACCCACGTTGACTTGCCTTCCCAGAGACTGCTAGTATTAATGTGCAGGGGAAACTTTCTTTTTATTACCCTTCACCTAAGTAACCTGACAGAGTTATCTCTCTGCTAATCTCCTGTAAAACACACTGGCTGATGCACATTTGATCTTCATGACCCACAGGCTACACTCTGGAATATCCTTCCATCATGACCCATAACTCCATCCCCATTAATTGAGTTGTATGTTTATCTGGAATGGTTGACTCCTTCCCAACACTGTGTGTTCTGATTGTACTTATAATAATAGATTAATTAAATATAGTATGAAATAATGGAACATGAGTTTGAAGTCAGAATTGAAGGCTTTGGAAAGTATAAAGTTGAGTCTTAAAAACTCACTGAGTATGAGACCATTGTAAAAATATAGGGGGAAAAATTTAAATCCAGAATGATCATGTTCTCAGATTACTTGCCAAATATTTTTAAGTTCTTCCTCTAAAGAAATCAGCTAGACGTCATACTCCCATGGGTGTGGTTTACGCAAGAAAAATAATGCTGGCGAACCAGCAGACACGTGCTTAAGAGGAGCCTTCCAGCAGAGACTGACAATGGATGCGTATAATAGACATTCACAGAATATAGTGGATTCTCTGTTCTATCCAGATTTTCTGCCCCTAATAAATTGATAAACTGCTTGTTCAGGTCACGTTGAAGACGACAATTTTCACTGCATTTTATTGATAATTTACATACCCTAAAAATGTTCATGTGGACAACAAATGCTTTTCCTTGAACCATATTCCATTTCTCTATTCTGGTGCCTATGAGGGAGCACGACTAGTTTCTGGGTATTGGGTTTTAATGTGTTTGGTGAAAAATGAACTCACTTTGACTTAAAAACCACCTTTAAAATTAGACTGTAAGTGATAAGAATATACAGCTCGAGGGCCCATAATCAATCACAAAGCACGTGCAGACTTTAAAAACTATAGGCCTGTCACTAAGTCGTCCAGTCTGCTGGGTGCAACAAAATACTATTAAAAAGTTTCTTATTATCATTCGTTTGTAATCACAGAAAAATAGAGGAGGTTGCAGAAATATCCTTTGGCCCCCAGAGGGCGCAAGGCGGAAAGAAGTCAGAGCTGGAGTCTGATCCCTCCAGATGGTGGCGCTACCTCCTCACCAGGGCTGCCAAAAAGACGGAAAAGTGGTCTCATCCGCTTCAGAGGGCATTCGCTATGGGATTCTAGTAGATTAAGGACTAAATACAGTAACTCTACCCCTGGTTTCTGAAGTGTAGTACATTTTCAAAAATTGCAGAAGCCTTCTGCCTTACCTACAGAAATGGAGTGTGCATGTGAGAGTATTAGAATTCGAGTATTAGTAGTAGAATGAGAGAATGAGAATGAGTTTGAGAGAGTATTAGAGTGTGTGTGTGTGTGTGTGTGTGTGTGTGTGTGTGTGTGTGTGTGTGTGTGTGTGTGTGTGTGCGCGCACATGACAATGTGTGAGAGTATGTGAGTAGGAAGGAGCCCACAGTGCTCTGGCTTTAATTCTTTTAAGAAACCTAAGCATACTGTTGAAAGTACGTGAGCGTGGCTAAATTATGCTTCAGATTCAGTCCTGCATGTTCTGCCAAAGGCTAAAGCTGCAGATTTTCCCTCCAGATGGGAAACAAAACCTAAGCACAACCCCTCTTTACTTTCCCTAGATATTTCAGCGACATTTTACTTCTCTAGAATTTTACCAATTGGGCAGGAATTTTTATGGAAGAGTTTCAAGCAACATTAATAGCACAACATCCACTATCAAGAATCTCACACATTCCATTGCTGCATGAATATCATTCATTTATTGACATTAACATTATGAACACATAATGGAAAAATGCTCCTCAAATGAGGAAGGTGAATGTTGACCGTCAATAGGACAAAGCTATCTTCCAAAGATAGAGATGTGGGGAGTAGGTTCACAGTTGGGTGCAGGAGTCCACGAGGACGGAGCTCACCTATGTATGTGTGTCCTTGGGGGCGAGGTGTTGGATGAGGAGGCTCAGGAACGCCTCCAGCTGCTTCCTTGACCTGTAGGCGATGAGTCCTCCCTTGTTGGCCCACTGATCCACCCCCGCAGCGCCCTCGTTTCCCACGTGGTACACCAACTGCGGCAAGTCGAGCCCCGCCTGGGGATGTCTTTCCAAGCACTCTTTTAAGTCCACCATGCCCCCACCCATGGCCCTGAGGATGGCGTGGGCAGCACAGGAGTCCCACTTGAACGTGGTATCTTCTGAGAAGATGTAAATGTCGACAAGGCCGAGGACAACACAGAGGCTCTTGTAACCAGCCCCAGCCGCCCGGAATATGCGCTCTCCACACACGCGCGTGAGCGCGGCCTTGATCGGCTCCTTTTCACTCGTGCTGATGACGGCTGAGAACGGGTGGGGGCTTTCTGCCCCCGAGCTGGGGTTTGCGGTCACCGGGCTCCGCGCTTCACGGCTGTTCCTTGCAGAGAGCGGAGACTGGAGTGAATGGATATTGGTCCCCATGTAAGAAAGGCCCCAGTAGCACTGTCCTTTCCACCTGCGGAGGAGAACATTCAGTTTGTGGCCGTAGGTTATCATGTTCGTTTTCACTGCTCATACGGCTTCTCCACTTGATACGAAAATCATTAACAAAAATAGTCTCAAAGGCCCTGAAGCCTAGAAATAGACATCAAGTAGCTAATTCATTTCTAAAAGTTACTCCTACACACGTCGCTGCCCGTGTCATTGCAGATCAGGAATTCTTTGTTTTTCCTCATTATCTCAGCCATCTCAATAAATGCTAAAATATTTATGGGATTTCTGGCCTCCAGGAATACAGCAAAGTTTCACTGTCACATTTGGCATTTAAAGTTTAGGAGGGATACAGAGGGTGGGGAGCCGGGGAGATGAACCAATAAATAATCTCTTTTCAATCTGCAGATCTTTCACAATCTTTATAAATTCTTCAATTGTTTACATCTTTTCATTCTCTAATTCACTAGCTCCACTTTGGCTTTAACACCAAAAAAGAGGGACTCACTACTTTTGGCAACAACAGCACCTATCATTTCTCTGTGTCTGACTGACTATATATGCTGGGTAATTTATTTCCAGAGAAGGAAACTGAGGCTTAGCGCATGTAAGCGTAAGGACGTAAATCAGTGGTAGAATCTGCATTCAAACCCAGGAAATCCCACTCCAGAATCTGTACCACTAACACTTTGTCAACCATTTCTAGGCCATGATTATGTTGGCACCCAGTCTCACTTCTCTTTAACATCTTAACGACCCTGTAAAGATAATAGAAACATTTTCAGTGGGGAAGAAGGCAGGGGTAGAAGAAAAAAATGTCAGGATTCCAGAGGTGTAGTTTCTGACTATTAAAGAACAAGTGATTCTTAGTTGCCTAAAGAAATTCGAAGTTCAATAAAAATATGTAGTTCTATGCAAGTGGAAAAAAAATTATGTATTTCAACAAAAAAACTGAAACCACAGGAGAAAAGCAGCTTCCACTTGGACTCTGCCATGCCCTGGAGTCAACCAAAGCCTGGGGCCATGGATCAGAGCAACTAATAGCCTGGCCACCCTCTATGCTCTGCACAAGAGTCCATGGAAGGGGGAGGGGGGAAGAGGCAGGAAAGGAAGTGATGCTGGTATAATTTACAGGGAGAGCACCCCATAGGCAGGTTCTAATCCTGGCCAGACCTACTCATCTTTTCATTAGATGATTTTCATTAGACATTTTGTTTTGAAACCCAGGATTGAAACTAAAAAGCACATTAATTCATACAATGCAGACTTTTAGTAGGAGTACCCCAATATATCAAGTCACGGGAATGTCACGTGGAGAGAGAATCCTGATGATAAGCAAAGCTGAGGCTGTAACGTCTGAAAGCCATGACAGACTGCAAGTGTTCCTCTTTTACCTGAGGGTGCCTAGGTCTTGTGATACAAAAGGCTGGTTGATGACGCCCATCAGGGGCACTCCTGTCTGTATGTCATAGACACCAATTAGAATAGTGACACACTGAAGTCCACTGGGGAAGATGCCTTGGTTGGATTTAATGTCAGCAGAACCTTTTATATACTGGTAAGTTGAATCTGGAAAATGAAACAAATTTGTCTGGTTTCAGGTCAGGATTATTTAGAAGATAGTGATGAATATATCTATAAACTCTGTCCTGTATCATTTCTCTCTTCAAATTTGGTAACTGCTATAATGTTTATGTGCCCCCAAAATTCTAACCCCCAAAAGGTGATGACATTAGTAAGTGGGCCTTTAGGAGGTACTTACGTCCTGCGGGTGGAACCCTCATGCATGGAATTAGTACCTTAAAAAAAGAGGGTCCACAGGGATCCTGAGTCCCTTCCACAAGGTGAGGACATGGTGAGAAGGAACCAGCTAGAACCAAGAAGAGGCCCCTCACCTAACCATGCTGGCACCCTGATCGTGGACTTCCCAGACTCTGGAACTGTGAGAAATAAATTTCTGTTGTTTATAAGCTACCTGGTCATGGTATTTTCTTATAGTAGCCAAAGTGGTCTAAGATAGGAGCGATCAAGTCTTGCCTTTGGATGCCATTTACACTGAATTGTTACATGATCTATTGCACTTCACTTTTAAGCTGCTTATGTTTCATTTGCCCAACTGTAATGGAAACTCTTGGAGAGAGAGGACACATCCATAGCTCCTATGGCAGCTAGCACAACACCTTGCAGGTAACAAGCACTCAAATACCCATCACATGTCAGAATCATTGAAAAGCTAATGGCTCAGGAGAACTGGTGGGATTTCTTAGAGTTCTTACTAATCAGGGGACTAGTCCAAGGGGAATGGAAAACCTCCTTCCAGGAATCTATCAGGGGTGGAATTACCTTTTTGTTCTTTTGTTTGTCCCTCAAATTAAGAGGAAAGAAATAATGATGGTGGCACAAAAGGAAGAAATTGATGGTGCTCCTAGGAAAAAGAAGCCAAGGAGCCAGGTTTCTCCTTAAAAGATAAACCTGCAGCAGCTGACTGCTAACATCCAGTGAGTTAATGCCCAGTTAAGGATGTACCATCACATCCTGAATCAATTCAGGACGGGACCAAAAAAACAAGGTTTCTGTCCCTTAACTGAGGCTGACTTACCTTCAAGTGGTAAAAGAGTCTGGAAAAGATTCTTAGTTTCTATATATAATCCATTGGACGAATGTTCTTTAGTTTTGATGCTTACAGGCATTTCTATAATGTCGTATTAATGTGATGATAGGAAGGGGAGGGTGGGGGGAGTTTGCCTGATCAGCATAATGATTGGCCCCAGTTGTTTTGGGTAGAATATGCCAGGCAGGGATTTCTCAAAATCCATACCTAGGGCATTATATTAATAGCATCACTGAGATAGGCCTATAATTTTAAAATAATGAGCTATAGATTAGAGTTCTGCCATAATCATGACAAAAAAAATACCGGAAGAGGTTTACACAGGATTCATAAGTTGACTGCTAAAGACACATTCAGCCCTGTGTTGCTTGACAGGTACAGCGATTTTGATTGTTTGCTTATTTAACTGAATTAGTAGCCAGTGGTTAAACTGAGATCTCATTTAAAAATCTAGATTTTGATCGTTTTTAAAAAATCTGAAGCTCTGGACTGTACTCCCATATGGCAACAATCTGCTGGGGCGTGATGCTCTTCATGCTCAGTTATAGCTGCTATCACTTCGTCCTTCTCTCGTATTTAGCAGTCTGGCCCCTGAAGTCTTTCAAAGATGAGTTCATCAGCTTTGTTATGTGTATGTGTGTGTGTGTGTGTGTGTGTACACACACATATATGTTATAGGTATACGAGTTACAGATACATGCATTATAGATATACAGATATATGTGTTACAGATATAGATATAAGTATTATAGATGTGTGTCTCTAACACACATTTCAACGTTTCATTTATCATTTTAAAGCTTTAAAAATTTAAAAATTTCTAGGAGAGATAAAAATTGAAAGTATGGTTTATTTTTCCAACCCCCTGCCCTGCAGAGGACAAAAAGGGTTACTAATAAAAGCAAATGAACAAAAGCAAACACTCTCCTCTACTTACCTATGGGATCCACCCAAATTGCCAAAATGTCCTGTGGAATGCTGATCTCTATTGAATCCAGAGCTGGGTCAGTAAAGATGACGTCCTGATGTACAACCTTGGCTAACGCTTCAGATGCCAGCTTGTTACCACTAAGGACTTTGTTGAGAAGATCTACTGTTTCTTCCTCTGTTGGACACAGTCTCATGATAATCTTTTCCCCTAGAGTAAAGACAGACTAAAACCCATTACATTTCAAGTTTCGGGGGAGAAAGAACAACAGAAGGATGGGAAGGGGTAAAAGCCGTGCACTCAGGTCAGGTGAGGGCAACATACCCATACCAGTGGTTCCCAGCCCATTCACTGCCAGAATCACCCAATGGGCTTCACAAAGTCACAGATGCCCAGTGGTCACTCATGCACCTAATGTGAACAGTGAGGAATGGATTCCAGGCATCAGAGGAACCTCTCCCCAGAAAAATGTCCACATGGGCACATGCATACAGTTTTGTATCCAGTTTAAAGCAGCTCAGGGACCAGTTAAGAAACTCCTGAACCTTAAGTCCTTGATAATTAATCTCATATTTTTTGCCTTTTTACTTTTAATACACGTAGGTCACCCTATTCGTGTTAGAATACGTTATTGAAAAGAATGAAGTGTTTATCAGTACACAGAAGTGCTTCTACCTTCCTCTAGAATGCTTTTAACTAAAAATTGTTCATGCTCAGTAATGTAAATATACTAATCTTTTTTTTCCCCCTTTTTTTTTGGCAGGGGAAGGTAGTTAATGGAGGAACTGGGGACTGAACCCAGGACCTCGTGCATGCTAAGCATGCACTCTATCCCTAAGCTATACCCTCCCCGGAGGTATACTCATCTTAAATGTGCTAAAACTGTAGGACTCTAAATGGCATTCATAGAGTAGCTCTCTTCTCCACTGGGAATCAGGATGTAAGCAAAACCGCTTCTGCGACTGAAGCCCCAAGTGACCAAGTGTAGGTGCTTTACCATCACTTTAAACATGCTTCTTAGACCCTTGTTTAATCTGGTTTCCAGCTCCCCCAGAATGTGAGGAAAGAGGCTAGAAAAAACAGGCAAATTAATATGTCACAAAAAGTGACAGCAAAGCAGAATATAAGCTTTTAAAACTTATGAAAACATGGCACTTTGGGGCTTTTTAAGGTATGTGGACAAATACTCCTAGCTGAGCTAGCCATTCCAAGGACTGGTAGCACCTGCATCATCAATGAGTCACCTGAGAGCTTGTTAAAGGCAGAACTTCAGGCCCCATCCCAGACCCACTGAGTTCTAACAAGCTCCCCAGGTGACTCATTGATCGTTAAAGTTTGGGAAGCACAGTGCAAATCTATTACAACAATGAGTCTGAAACAGCAAGAAACATTCAACTAAATTTAGTTTAATTCAAATTAAATCAGACTATTAAAGTTGGGAAATAATAATGCTAATCACTGCCACTTGGTAAGCACCTACACTAGGCTTAGTAAATGTCATGGGATCATTCAAAGCAGCATATCCTGTCACATTACCACTTTGCTTAAAATTCTCCACTGAATTCCCAACACACTTAGAGAAAAACCCATACTCCTTCCTTTGAACTTCTATGGTTCCATCTCACCTGATCCACCAGCCCTTCTCCTTCACGGTTCTCTCCCCCTCCAACATGTTAAATGCATTCTCTCCTACAGTTCTCAGGCATATGTATGTAGAATGCCCTTTTGCCCCTATAATTCTAGGTAAATGAAATATTAAGATAACTGTTTATGAAATAGTCAAACATAGGGTTTTAAGTGTAGGATTTCTTGAGTTAGTCACAGGTTTTTTTTAACCTTAACTTTAAATGAGATTTCTCTTCCTTCATACTGAATGTTGTAGAACTAATTGCATCTTAATACACAGCCCATGAAGGAAACACATTTTCCCAGGGTTAATCCAGAAATTACTTTTCTGTGTAAATATGCTTCTAGATGTTTAACTATTTGTCACAAGAACAATGTTTAAAGTTCACTGTTTTAATCTTCTACCATTAAACAAACAAAACCCCAGACAAACTAAAAACAGTTTGTTTCTTAAAGAAGATCAGCGATTTTGGTATTTTTCTTTCTACCACAAGGCAACATGGTGGTCCATCAAAGAAGAATTTGGCCTACAGGAAACCAGTTAAATAACATTTAAAACTGTACTAATAGGAACCTTTTAGGTAGTCCAACTCCCTTTCCAGAGTTTCTGAAACCAGAGAAGTGATGAGGCGATTTGCCCAGGGACAGGGCCTCCTTGACATTCTCAGCCAAGGTCTATGGACTCCTCAGGACCTCCACAAACGGGTTTACATGGACCTGAAACTGTCTGCACAATTATACAGATGTGTATCTTTCTGGGGGCATCTAGGACTCCATTAGATTCCCAAAGGACCATGTAACTTTCCCAAAGGTTAAATCATACATTACTCAAATGCTACAGATTTATAACTAGAACAATAAATGTGGACTTGCTAAGTAATTCTAAGACGTCACGTCTCCCTAACTTAAATGTCATGATATTCTGAGGTACTGAATGAAGCTTATCATTAAAATATGTTATTTACATGAAAGGCCTCCAAACATCCACTTATTTCATGATGTAGGTTGAAAATCAGAATACCATATGATAATTAAGTTATAAAAATACATTAAGATTCTTATACTTACCCAAATCATTAGTAAACTCATTGGATTCTTCTCCAAAAATTTTTTTTCCCAAGCCTGGAAACTGAATGATTCAGAGTATGACAAAAATACAAAACAATAAAAAAAAAAAAGAACCCACATTCATGTTCAGTTCTGAACAGATTTCCATTTTAATTTCAAATTAAATAGCACAATTAGATCTGAAATTTAGAAATTTACAATTCCAGAAATCAACCCAAGGATAAAAAGTGAAGCCAGCTTGGTTCAGGACTTAGTTTTTTAATATTTTCCTGCTCCTTTGCCCCTCTAGAAAGTCCAAATCATGGTAGAAGGCTGGTTTCCTTATGTTCTGCTGAGTCTGCAGAAGTACTTCTAAAAACTTCATCCTTCCAGTTAAGGGCCATAGAACTAGAATGTTTACAAAGGAGGTATTTTAACTATGGCTCTTAAACAGCACCCTAGTAGCTTATACAAGTTGATGTTACTGACCAAGTACCTAAAATGATTACTTGAGACTGGATAGAAGGGATCAGATGATAACACGAGATTCTGATATGAAATTCTATCCTCCCAAATCTAAAAGAAAAGTATTCATTATCACATAAAAGGCAATACAGTATCACAAAGAGTCCAAACTCTGAAGCCAGTCGGCCTGTGTTCGAAAACAGACCCTGCCATTCACTTTGCTGTGTAACCCTAGGCAAGTTACTTAACCTCTCTGTGCCTCCCTTTGCTTATTCATTACATTGAAATAATAGTTCTTACCCCATAAAATTGTTAAATGTGAAGTTAATATACTTAAAGCCCTTTGAACAGTACCTGGCACATAGTAAGCATTTATAAGTGTCCGCTAATGTTATTGTTTGTTATGACGACTTAAGATTACAGTTTCTTTACCCTAGTCAACTTAAAAGACCTAGAATTGCAATCATTATTAGTTATAAACAATGTTTTTCTACTAGAATAAAGGGAAACTTTAAGTCTCCAGGACTCTCTGAATCCATTACTAAGGCAATCATTAGATAAATGATTATGTCAAAAGGTGAGACTTAAATATATCAAGTTAAAAAAAAAACAGGTTATAAAACAACATGTTCCCATTTCTTGCAAAGTAAGTTAGACGTGCCATGCAGACACACACAGAAGGGAAACATTCTAACAATATTCAGCAAAACACAGCTGTGGTTTTCTCTAGTGGTAGGATTAAGAGGATTCTTATTTTTCTGTATTTAAAATTCTTTTCTGCAACACACACTTTCTGTAACACACATAATATTGAAGTCAAAACGAGGGGGAAAACCCAAGTTGTTTATTAGAATCCAAGGTGCTAGTATTCTGAGGGGGTGTGGGGGAGGAAAAGGCATGCTACTCTATCAAGGGGAGAAAACCACAGGGGCAAATATTTTGCAATTACCTTGGCTATGACCTTTCTTACCTTGTTCTCCATATTCTGTTTTATAACTTCCTGCACCAGTACATCAGCCAGGGTCTTGAAATCAACTGCAAACTTCTTGTTCTTTTCTCCCTCTCTCTTTTCTTCTATCAGTAGCTGGAAGAGGGCTTCCTGCTGCCTGCACGCCCGGGCAATGTCGGCAGCTTTCTCAGAGACACGGAGCAGCTCCCGGAGGATCTCTGACATTTCTAAACTTGGCATTTTGGTTGCAGTTGCTGGTGGAATAGGCACCCACCCTCTGGGCCGTCAGCTGAAAAAGAGCAAGAATGTGAAAGAGAAAGCAGCTCAGAGAGTGATGTCAGGGTGCCTCAGCACCGCTAACAACCCAACCACCCACCTGGCAGCCAACCTGGCAGCATGGCTGAACAGCTAGTATATATCACAGTCACATCCTCGGTGTGGAAGACTGGATAGCATCTAAAATTTGAAACTTATTTTTGAAAATCAAAATAAATGTATAGACTCAAATCCATTAGTCTCTGAGAATCCACATACTGTTTACAAAACCTTAGACAGATAGACAGCTGGATACACCGGTACAACATTAAAAGGAAAAACCAAGTTCCTGTAATGACCTTCAAATGGGCACGCAAGCTTAGCGACAGTATTAGGAAAGTAGAACTCTTTCTTTCATCCTTTTGGAGAAGGAAACAGTGAAAGTGGATTTACCCTGTCAGTTTGGGGCAGCTTTCTAAAGCACTAAGCACCACACCAGCAAGCACTGTTGTGTCCGGCAAGACTCTGAGGTCACTCTTGGGCTAGCAGCCCAGGCCGTCTCGCAAGACTAACCACCTTTTTTTTTTCTCCCCTATTAAAAAAGTCCCACTACCTGTGCTGCTCTTCTGGCAATTTAAATAATAAAATGAAGTAAAATACACAACTTGTTGGGACTTGAAAAG
Source organism: Camelus dromedarius (assembly GCF_036321535.1). NCBI lineage: Eukaryota > Metazoa > Chordata > Mammalia > Artiodactyla > Camelidae > Camelus > Camelus dromedarius. Next base: position 60,235,718 of record NC_087439.1, on the reverse strand, counting down.
TTCTGGCTTCTAAGAGGCATGCTACCACACCTTGACATACCTATCGGGTAATTAGGAGAAGAAGAACATTTCTCACTTTCAACACTAGCTGCATTTTATTGAAAACTTTAATAATTTCTATCTCACGATTGTGAGAATTATTGTGAGAATTATCAGCCCTGCTTTATAGTCAAGGAAACTGCAGCTTTGAGAGGTTAAGCAACCTGTTCAGGGTTACACAAGACTAACCGGCAGGGCTCAGTCAGTCTTACACACAAGCTCCTGTTCTTTATTATCATAACAAATACTTTACTTCTTAAAAAAAAGTTCCCTTAATGGACTCTAGGAGGCCGAGAATTAGTACAACAACGAAGATGTCAATGCAATGGAGTTAATTGTTAACTGTTACAGCTGCTTTGTCTTAAACAGTTTTGCTTAAAAAAAAAAAAAAAAACCAAAATAAAACACACACACACACAAACTAGGTTATTTTCTTAAGATTAAGGGTCAACCGCCATGAGAGGATATGTCCAAACTCAATGGTAATAAAAGGAAAGTGAGTAAAAACAATGAGACACCCTACTTCACTATTAGACAGGCAAAACTTTTTAAAGTTAACTTTCATTCTCGCAGGTGAGAAGCAGGTGCTGTTACTTTGCTAATGGGCACACAAACAAGTGGGTTTTCAGCGGGCAACTTGAGAAACGTGTATCCTGATCCCTAGAGATGTCACTACCTCTTCGCCAGTAACTCCAGTGTGGCCTTATTTTGTGTTAAGAAAGTCAGAGTTGCTAAAATCCTTCGGCACAAGAAGGACTAGTAGTATTTGCAGTAGCAAGAAGTTGTCATCAGCTATCGTCATCTTCATGCAAGACCTTCTAATTAATTTGCATGGCTAGCCTGCTGCTTTCTGGCTGAATGCACCATTTCTTCCAAATAAATCAAGCCACCATTCTCTGGATTTCTCTGTAAGCTTCTTCTGTATCTCTCTCTCTCCGTCTGTCCTCAGCTCATTCGCTCAGCCAGGCCACAACACTCAGGGGAGTCCTGGACAATTTGTTCTCACCTTAAGTGACTCACCCTGAGACAAACTGCCTATGAGGAAACTGAGGGCTACATCCAACACAGAATTTTTTCTTCAAGTTTATTAATAGCTTGCATTAACCCTCGTGGAAATTATTATTCAGATGATTTTTTAAAGCAAGTCTATATACTCATTATTGACCTATGTTAGCTTTAAACATTTCAAATATTTTCAATGAAAATTATTATAGATCCATGATTAGTAAGTTATGACATTTATCATAATTTAACAGCCTTGAATATTGAAGAAATTCTTTTGGATTAGTATTTAATGGGTGTTCTGAGAACCACCACCCCACCCCCGTGTTAGAATTACCTAAGGTGCCTATTAAAAAGGCAGATTCCTGGGCTCCATCCCAACTTAGGGAATCAGAATCTCTGGGGACAGGGCCCAGGAATCTGTATTTTTGTTAGCCTCCTAGATGATGCTAAACACTGAGATTTAATGGCTGCTTTCTTCCGGGCTGTTTATTCTTAATACTATGCTGGTAATTTCAGGGGGGCTGGCACCTGGTGGCAGATATCTTGGTGGAACCATGTACGTACTATGATATCCATGTGCAAGGAAAGGCCCAAGTTAAAATAATAATAGCTAACATTTATTAGGTGATTTACTACATGGCAGGTACCCTTCTAAGCACTTTACATGTATTACCTCATTTGATTCTCACACAACCCTATGAAGAAAGTACTATTATCTCTATTTTACTGGTAAAGAAATGGAGGCACAGGAGGTCACGTGATTTGCCCCAAGTCACACGGCTAAGTGCTGGGACAGGATTCAAGCACAGACAAACCGACAGAAACCCATGCCATTAGCCAGTGCCCTAGCCAATAAAATCCTTTTGCCAATTTTTAGCTGTTAACTAAGGGAAGAAATGACTAGTTACTGGATAAATAATCACCAGTGTATTATTATCATAAGGTCCATTATACAGCAAAAAGGAGAGAAACACACACATCTACTTGTTAGCTGTTAGTAGTCTGACTATTTAAAAAAATATATCACTTTATTTGACACTCACTTCCCTTCTTCCCTTCTACTCTCAGGAAAACCTTTTCCCTAGCTGATCCTCCGTCTCAATGTAAACCAGCTTTGCTGGGTAGTAAAAGCTCATCCGTGTTCTGATATCTGTCTTCACTGGCTATCTTGGCATGGAGGTGGAGGAGGGGTTAGCTCCTGCCAAACATCTCATTCCTCTTGTATCTGTTTACTAGGGCTGCCATAACTAAATACCACAGACCAGGTGCCTTAAACAACAGGAATTTATTTTCTCACAGTTCTGGAGACTGGAAGTCCAAGATCAAGACGTAGGCAGGTTTGGTTTCTCCTGAAGCCTCTCCCTTTGGTTTGCAGATGGCCTTTCCTCTGAGGACGAGCAGGCCTGAGTGTCTCTCCCTCTTTATAAACACACCAGTCAGACTGGATTAGGGCCCACCCATGTGGCCTCACTTAACCTTAATTAAATTGAAGGCCCTACGTCCACAAACCGTCCCATTATAAGGTACTGGGGGTTAGGGCTTCAACATTCAAATTTAGAGGGATTATTGTTCAGCCTATAAAATCTCTCCAGACAAAGAGACCTTGATAATCTTAGCAAATGCCAACCCAAACTATTCCTTTGTCTTTTGTTTTCTGGTTAAACAGTAAAAGTGGGCTAGGGTTCTCTTCCCCATTTATGTGGGCAATATGTTTAATTTGGTGTGACAACCTTTCCCACTAGAAGCTACTCACTTTACAGCAGTCAAATTTTTAATGATCAACTAACACTGAAATAACTTCTCATAAGCCTTATTTTGTTACAACCTATTTCAAGTCACATTTGAGCAGAACAGGTTGAAAGAAGTTACATTCCTTACCATCTCAGGCAAATAAATATCTGCATGTTTATATAAGATTGCATTACAATGTCAGATAGAAAGTCTCTTTATCTTTTATGGCATTTTCATATCTACTAGAGAAATATTGAATAAACTGAAATAGGTCAATTAGGGGGACAAAAATCTCTTAAGACTTTTCCTGGAAGCCCAAATCTCTCCACAAAGAGAAAACTCAATTTTAATTTCTGACCATTGTATCATCTCATCAGAACACCACTGTTTAACAATCATATCTGAATAACATACACATATTTCAGATATTATAAACAGTATAATGGGAAAGACACACGCTTTGGAATCAGACAGACCTGGGTTCAAAACCAGGGCTCTGTCATTAACTAGCTGTGTGGCATCAGGTAATTTACCTACCCTCCCTAAGCCTCTCTCTTCAGCTGTAATATAAAAATAATAGTTGCCTTGCAGGGACATTGTGAAGACCAAATGAGGTATTTCTGGAGAAGTGCCCAGCACAGAGCCTCACATATAGTGTATAACAAATGACAGCTACGACTATTAAATACAACTTCACAGGAACCACAGTCACATGTCCTTACTTGAAAAAATAGGAGGTCAGCAACTTTATATGGGTCACTGAAATCTTTTCTGAAAATTTACTACTCCATTAAATCCAAAAGGCTGGAAACTACTTGTAATTCTTTGAATGACCCAGAAAAATGTTCCTTTATGCAGGCCAGATCAGATTGCTTCAGTTTCTGGGCGTCTGGGTGGAAACTTTGGCTCCCAGAGGCTGAAGACTACTCTGGCTTCACGGTAGACATTGTATAGATGTCAAGCAGGATATTTTGTAGGGGTATTTTGTGGGGATTCTAGAGCCAAGGGTGTCTGTTCTTGTGTGATGAGCCTGGTTGTATGAGAAGCTGGCCGTGTCCTCTTGCTGTTCACAGAAGTGTGACGACATAGATAAGGGCCCTCAACAAGACAGAGCTGCTAAGGAACAGGCAAGTAGCTCAAAACATTTCTGTTGGCATTCATTTCTTCCTGCCAATACTCCACCACTTCTACAGAGCCCACATTTTTGCCCATTAGACAATGACTCCACCCCGGCACCACCATTCACATCCTGAACTCAGTCTTCCGCTCATCCTCTGAAGGTTGGCAATTTGGAACTACTGAGTGGTGGCCCTGCCTGACTGCTGTTGCTGTTGAGGGGAAAAGGCCCAACTTCCACGAAATACTTGGTTGTTTTACACTAAGTGTCCATGGTGACCTCTCTCAAGGGATGCAGCTGTCCAGGAGTCTCCCTGGGTGGGCACACGCTGAGGGGCTGGCCAGGGCTATCTTTAGCTCACACTGCTGTCGTAGGGGAAACAGAGACCTTGTTCCCCTTCCCCTTCCTGCTCCATACTTAAGGCTGCTTTAGGGAGTAGTTTAAAGAATGGAAGCTGCCCTGGCAGAGAGGCTGGGGAACAGAAGTGGGCTCACACAAAGTACGCCAGAGGCTCAACTGGAGCAACCATTGATGGCTAACATGAAACTTGCTAACAATAGCCTCCCCCAATATCCCTAAGTGATGCTCATCTGCTCACCTGGTTACCTAGACCAGAGGGAAACCTATACCACAGGCATTGATAGGGATTTACAAATACTGCCTTTCAGCTCATGGGAAACTGAATTTCCTTCCAATGTCTAGCTGTGTTCAATTTTCAGATACTTGACTGTCAAACATTTCTCAGCATCCACTAAGTAGCATAGCATGGGACTGCCTGTACTTTCTTTGTGTTATTTTGCTTTGATCTCTGTGATATTGCTGTCATCACTTCACCGGCTCTGAAGAAGTTTAGCATTTTAGTGGCTGATTTCCTACTGTCTGTTCATTTGCTCCTGTGCTCTGGGCAGACCATTAATTTGTACATAATGTTCCCTCTGGTTGACAAGCCCTTCCTCCTGCTTTCTATGCCTAATGTTTACTTAACTTCTCAGAATCGGTTCAAGGGCAAGAAATTTAATTAATCGAATTAAATTAATTTAAGTATAGTTGATTTACAATGTTGTGTTAATTTCTAGTGTACAACATAGTGATTCAGTTATACATATATATATACTCCTTTTCACATTCTTTTTCATTATAGGCTATTACAAGATATTGAATATAGATCTCTGTGTTATACAATAGGACCTATTGTTTATCTATTTTATATATAGTAGTTAGTATCTGCAAATCTTGAACTCCCAGTTTATCCCTTCCTACCTCTTTTACTCCTGGCAACCATAAGTTTATTAGTTTGTTTTCTATGTCTGTGAGTCTGTTTCTGTTTTGTAAATAAGTTCATCTGTATCTTATTTTTATTTAAGATTTCACATAAAAATAATATCATACGGTATTTTCCTTTCTGTTTTTGGCTTACTTCACTTAGTATGACAATCTCCAGGTCCATCCATGTTGCTGCAAGGGCTAGAAATTTGAAGAGATACTTCATAACAGAGGATATTTAATGGCCAATAAGTATACAGAAAGATGGTCTAGATCATTAGTAGTCAGGAAAATGCAACTTAAAATCACACCAGGATATCAGTGCATATCCAATGGAATAGCTAAAAGTAAAGCTGAAAATGTCACTGTTTGGTGAGGATGTGGAGCAATGAACTCAACACTGCAGGTGTGAATGAAGTTGGTACAACCATGTTGGGAAACTATTCATAATTTGTTGAATATAAGCATAACCTATGACCTAGCAATTTTCCTTGAAGACTTATACTCAACAGAAATTCCTGTACACATACATTAAAAGACATGTAGAAGGATATTTATTAGCAGCATAATTTGCAATAACCTCACATGAAATATAACCCAAATGACCATCAACAATAAAATGAAATAAACTGTGGCATATTTACAAAAGAAAATACTATACAGCAGTGAGAATTAATGAATTACTGCCATAGGCAACAATGTGAATGCATCTCACAGAAACATACTGTTGAGTGAACACACAAAAATATATGCTGAGGAATTTAATTTATTTGAAGTTCAAAAACAGGCAACACTGACTTACGGTGTTAGAAGTCACAATGGCAGTTATTCTTGGAGAAGGAGGGGTTATTGATGAGGGTATAGGATGGGGCTTTCAGGCACTGGTAATATTCTGGATCTGAGTGATGATCACCTTTTCGGGCCGACATTGTGTAAATTCATCAAGCTACACACTTAGGACTTGCATACTTTTCTATATGTATTTCTAATTGGATGAAAAAAAAAAAGGTTTTTAAAAGGGGTGCATGTATAGAGAGGAGAATCAATTCAACAGTTGGCTTCTCCAGGAGCCATGCCTACTGCCTTTATATTGGGTACCTAGGACAGGGGAAAACAGAGGTGGGCCAAGTCCCTCTCCCAGCTGCCCAACACACTGTGTATTGTTTTGCTTTATCTAGGCTCTGTCTAGTAGGAGATTTAAACGTGTGTGGCTTCTTATAACTCTTAGCACATACCTCAGAGATGTTCCACAAATGTTGGCTGATGAATTTCCTCTTAGCTTTGTAAATACAGAATTCATCCTTGTCATATTGTTTATCACACTTGGATTTTATCAGCACTACCAGGTGCTATTAGGCATGTGGGCCCATATTCATTTATATCAAAGTCTGCATACATTCTATACTCATTTACAAAAACAAACCAAAGCTGTATCCGGATGATTAGCAATTGTACACATTTTTCTGAGCATCAAACCAGAATCTAATATGCTCTGTCATTTGGAGGTGACCTATCTTGATGAGATTAATTTAGTTAATTAAATGGCCAAAAATAGTAAGTTTAATTTGGTTTTGTTAGAAAAGACATTAAATATGGGATATGTAAATCCATCTATTTAACCTTAACATTTCTCCCTCCCTTCTTCCTAACCTCAAAATTGTGCTGATATACATGCCATTTCTAAGCTGATCAGTCTACCTCACCCTAGCTCTATTAAGGCTACTGTTGGACCACATTAGCCCCCATTTTTGCTCACTGATGCTGCTCAACACAACAGACCACAAAGATGTCCTCTAACCTCAAATGTTGTCTGGTAGCTTAGAAAGGGAAGCTTGTGCTGAAGTCGTGTTTCCCAAATTAGTAAGACCAAGAATTAATTGGAACACTCATTTAAAATGTAGATTTTTGGACTTTTCCCCTGGAGATATTGATTCAGTAAATCTAGGTAGAGGACAGGGAATGTCTCTCAGCTTATTTTTATTTAACAATTTAAGGAAATACTAGGTGCAACTGTCAGCTCTGGCTCTCACTGGTTATTCAGGAGCAGAACAGGGACTCTTGTATTCTTTTTTTAAGTTTTTGTGTGTGTGGGGGGGGTGTATTATTATTTTTAGGATTGAACCCAGGACCTCGTGCAGGCTGACCACGAGCGCTACCACTGAGCTATACCCTCCCCCTCAGAACAGGGAATGCTAAAGCTACTGCAACTAAGAATAATGGCCTTGATCAGCTAAGGGCCAATTTATATTCCCTTTTTTGTTACAAAAGTTAAATGCCGGGAAAAAATGTAAGTTGATCTACATAGTAAGTATTCCACACTAGCATAATAGTTGCCTGAAGTATGCATTCCAATGACTTCCCAAAACATATTTAAAAAGTGTTAAAAAAAAATCTGTTTGAAAATACTTCTAAATTTGACAGTGATGCTTTTTTACCCTCTTCTCCAGAGTTGGGAACATTTTCACTAAATAGAAGCTCTTTTCTATCTGCTATTTTCTAACTAGACACTTCAACTTCTGTGCGCTAAGAGATGTTTTTAGCCTACAACTGTGTTGTCACAAATGAAACCTGCAACAAATGAATAGAATATAAAAAATAGAAGTAGATTCAGTGTAACTATCTTAACTGTAGGAAAGAATAAATGTTTTAAAAAATACAAGTTGAATGCTTAATTCAAGGCAGAAAGAAAAGACACAAGATGCATAGTTTGTAGAAAGAATCTTTTCCAGCAGATTATTATTTATAGTTTTAGTAATTATTAATCTTATTAATCCTCAAATCCATTTTGAACATTTCCTTCTGAATATAACATTCAAAATATAACAGTCATTTTATCTTTCCTTATGAACTTTTGCAATATGTACTTTGGGTACCAACTCATTTAACACCTGCCTTTTATGGTCTACATGGGCTGCATGGATGTGTGGTAGAAACAGCCTCGTTTAGGCCACAAGAGAGCTGGTTCTTAGGCTCTGCTTTGCCTTTAACCAACAGTTGTGAAACCCTGACCACACGACGAAGCTCTGAGGGACTTGTTTTCCCCATTTGTGTAAATATAAAAAAGGACAAGAAAGAAGGGACAGGCAGGTTGGAGGGGATGATTTCTATGGTCTATTCCAGTTCAAAACTTCCCTGTTTTTTATATCCACTTTCCATACAAAACAGGTTGGGGAATATTATTCAGCCTTAAAAAGGAATGAAATTCTGGTACACGCTACACTATGGATGAACCTTGGAAGCAACATGATAAGTGACAGAAGCCAGACTTAAAAGAACAATATTGTATAATTCTACTTACATGAGATACCCAGAATAGTCAAAATCACAGAGACAGAAAGTACAATGGTGGATACCAGGGCTGGGAAGAGCAGGTAATGGGGAGTTACTGTATAATGAGTCCAAAGTTTCAGTTTGGGGTGATAGAAAGTTCTAGAGATGAATAGCGGTGATGGTTGCCTAACAATGGGAATGTATTTACTGCAAGTGAATTGTACACTTGAAACTGGTTAAAATGGTAAATTTTATATTCTATATATTTTACTACAATTTTTAAAGAGTAAAACACAAATGAAGTTAGTTTTAAAAGAAAGTACATTTTTAAAAAATGTACATTTTAAAAGCTTTTGATGTTTATCACCTACCTAATAAAGACATAATAAAAAAAGATTGGGATAAGGCCATGAAAATTAAGTTGAAAAAGAGCACTAGGCTCTTTGACTTGCAGTTAATTTTGTACAACAACACTGGTTTTTATACTTAGATTGTATGTTCATACACTACAGTAGTTTGGGTTAATGAACATTATGAGGAAGGCCTAAGCTCCCCACCCAAACCAGCCCTTAAGGCACCACTGTTCTCTCTCTAATAGGCTTTAAGTTCCCTGACAACAAGATACATGTTTTTTCCACCTCCTCATGACACACAGTGGGAGTTCTGTAATTTAATTGACTGATTTTCATTCCATTAGAGATAAACATGTTTAAAAGGATTTTCTTGCACCAAAATTAATCTGTAAAGGATTATTCATCATGCAAATTTTAGGATTATAACTATTAGAAAATGAGATTAAAAGGAGTTCTTTACAGAACTTTTTAGAAGATGGTTATTATTATTTATTTCTGCAATGATAAACTATATGACCTAAAATATATTCTTTGACTATTAGAGCAAGAAAGCAAAGGTTGTAGATCATGTTATGTATCATTTTGGCAGACTTGGTTTATGGCAGCACATCTCATCATTCTGCTTTCACTTTGTAGAGGCAAATGTTTATTTTCAACAGATATTTACAAATGTTGACTAGAACAATATAGAATAGTGGATGTAACATTTGCCTTCAGAGGAACACAAACTGATAGAAGAATATTTATAGTCCTTTTCACTTGAAAAGATCAAAGTACTAAACAGATATAAATGGCTCTTAGAGCCACTCCAATACATAAATATAATAAATGCTCCTGCATTTTTGCTAATCCTGCAACCATGATAAATGTTTAAATGGGCTAATATTCACCTTCTTGATCTGATTTTTCATTTATAGTTCCCCCATTCTTTGCTATTCATGAAGCTTGCAATCAACCGTATTTTTAAAACAGACCTTTCATTCTTCCCAGAGCAAACTGGGATTATATGTGATTATATGTAATTCTTGTAAATTCCCAGGCTAGAGGCGTTTTCTAGAACTTGGAAGATAAGGTCCTATTTTTAAAAACTACTAATAAAAAAAGTGTAGGATTTCCTTAAGCAATGTTAAATAACATTTTCCTTTGGTCATCCAAATTAAACTCCTCTGCTATTGATTATAACTCTCACTAGCATCAAGAGAAGCCTACCATCATCACTCTATAAAGAAAAGGACAAATTTAAGTATCTATTGATAAAGTTAGCAAATTACATTAAACTTGGATAATTAAATTATAAGATTTTAAATATTCAGTTGATTAAAAACAAAAACAAGAAAGCAGACAACCCTCCCCTACCCCTCAAAAAAGAGGAAAAAAATGGAAAGAAAAGGAGTGGAGAGAGAAGGAAACTGACATTTTCCATTGTGGTAGTTCATCTTAAGGAACTCTTTTCTAGATGGTTAAAACTCTATTTTGTCAATTTGTTTTTATATATAGTTTGCCACATTTTATGCCCAAGTAAAGTTTTTTTTTTCTTTTTTAGATGGTGTTGGGTAATTTCAATAAAAGTTATAAATAAGTTACTAAAATTTGCATGCTTGTCTTCTCTAGCTAGGAACACAGAAAAGTAACAAATAAGTCTGTTATATGAAAGAGAAATGATGAGGCAAAATATTTTGCTGTGGATTACTACTCACAGAAATCTGCACTAAAAATCCATTAATAAAACGCTCTTAAAACATTGAAGGACTTGAACTAAGATTGCCTACCACAAAAAAGAAACCGAATGTGTAAAAATGTTTGCTAAGTTCAATCACCAGAAGGCTTGACTACAAAAAGATATAAAAGTTTCAGATTTCCTAAATGTGTGACATCGTCATAGGAGCAAAACCACAGCTTCCATTTAAGAACATTTTACGTACAGGAATGCTAATAGGTTGTGTCTGCTATTCATTACAGCAACAGTTGTCTCCCACCTGTGTTTCCCAATCTTGCCTTTTTTGTTTGTTCTGGTTTGCCCTTTGGAAATTGCATCATTTTGGCCTATTTTAAGTATCCTCTTTCTCTTAGAAATTCTGATTCAGGAAATCCCAAGCTGCAACCTGGGAATCTTTGTAGACTATTATTATCCCCTCTTCCTCCCACTTGCCTGCTCCCCTCCGTAATTTTTAAAATTAGACAGATTTGGGAATCAGTACTTAACACTAATCATGAGAGATGGGAAGCAAAGGGCTGCCAGCTCTGCTTTTATCTCGGAACTTCAAATCAAACAAAAACATCAACGCAGAGTTTTATTAGCTTCATTACAAGATTCAAAATATTTTCACAAGGACATTTATTGAGGACACATATCCAGAAAAAGTTCTCACATACACCACCCTCATGTTTAATAAATGAAGATACTTGTACTTATTAATCACTTTATATAACATGATTATCTTTGAGGCAATTTATTTACAAAATGGAATAGAATAAGACTCTTCTAATTGGTATCAAAGACAGAAATAAAAGGGGAAATAAGTAATGAATAACTTTTGCTTCACAGGCCTTGTATGTCAACTATGACTTTTTTCAGAACTACTACAAACATAACTGTAATTTAAATCTGTAATAAGATATTTCACACTAAATGATGTTAATCCAAGATGCAATTTCCAAGCAAGTGATGATTTAGTCTAAAAGCTTGAAAAGAAATGGTAGCTTATTCTATGAAAAAAATCAAGCGTAACTGCGCATTTTACATAATCTTCGTGACCAAGAACTAAATTCAAGAGTAGTATAAAAATCCACAAAAGCTTAAAAATAAACTACGTTCTAAATAAGAATGCAAACAAATATCTGAGTTGAAAAAATTAACTCTTCCATTACCTTTTACCCCCTTATTGTCTATATTTTAAGAGGTAAAAAATGAGGTCACTTAGCTAATTCATCAGTCAATAGTAGTTCAGTGGATTATTTTCATCATTAGACTATAATCAGGTTGAACAGGGCTGATCCTTAACAAATCCTTTGGTTTCAAAGCTAGGAATCACAGGAGAAGGGCCAAAAATGTTCTATTCAACATGTGGGATCCGTACAGCCTTAACCCACTGTTCTTTTGAAGTGAATGCCATTCACACAGTGGAAAACTTCTGCTTATTCAATGCCTTAAAACTAGCTTTAAAACGGAAATTTTCCAAAATACACACATGGATTGTTTACACGTATTCTTCATGAATGTAACGAAATAATCTAGGGATTTTTTTTTCACGCTCTTTGTGTGTAACACGATAAATGATTCGGCCAAACCCACGTTAAATATTTCCCCCTCTACTACTCTACTCTGGCCACATCAACTAACTATGCATATCTCACAAAACAGCCTTTCAAAATGCAGAAAATTAAAAGCGAGGAGGTAAAGACTTTTCTAAATATAGTCCCTTTAGGTTTATTTTACACTCGTCTAGTAAGTCGCTAGCAGGAGCCAGCAGCTCTGGACACAGCATCTCTCAAAGCAAAACCAAGGGGCGCTTGACAGCTATGCCATCTACCTGTTGAACCTGGGCCACTGCTCTCGACAACTGTCAGTTTAGCTTCTAGGACCTAGAAATGCTAATGACAGAATTTGGAGGGGAAAAAAGTTGTTTGCCAATCTTGCTTCTCATTATCTATTTCTTTCGGGTCGTTTCTGCAGGGAGGGAGCCGCAGAACTCGCGAGCTCCTCCGCCCGGCTGGTTGCAGCAGCAATGCGGGCCGGGCGGAGTGGCAGCTTGGCTGCAGCAGACACAGGTCATCACAGGCCGGGCGGAGACGCAAGGAGCCCTCCCGACCCAGATTTACTCACCTACAGTCCGGAGAGGCGATGCGGTGCGTGCTGTTCACCCAGCCCGGGGACCCAGATCCGAGCAGGAAGGGAGGTTGTGGCGCCGGGGCAAGCGAGGCGTAAGGAGGAAAACGTATTACCTAAGCCGGGATGCGGAGCCCAGGAGGCTGCAGCCTTTCCCTCCAGAAACGGAAGAGGCGGGGGAGAAGGAGGAGGAAAATGCGGAGGAGGAGGTGGCCGGGCGCAGGAGGCTAGCCGAGGGGCGCCAGGCGTCTGGCCGCAGGCTCAGCCCGAGAGCGAGGGGCGGGGAGCACGGCGGTGGTCACCCGAGGGCGAGGCGCAGCCGGGCGGCGCGCCGCCTCGCTCGACGCTGGATCGCAGACCGCAGCATCCGCCAGGCCGCCGCCCCGTCGTTTCCCCCGGGACCGCGGCGTGCAAAGGCGCGGTGACGCCTCGAAGCTCCCAGGGCCGGGCGACGGCATCCCACGGCTGCCTGCCGGAGCCCGGAGCCGGCAACATCACAAGTGGAGCGTGATGATTCAGAGGGGAGTGCCAGGAAGAAAAGGGCTCTAGGGTCACCAAATCCACTGTTTTTGTTCTGTTCTGTTCTTGTAGCCGCCCACAAATTCCCTTTTAATACCCGCCTCCTCCGTTCTCTTTTTGAGGATTATGGCTTTGACAGAAGGGTTGGTCGCTGTGAAGATGGACTTCCTGCCGGTGGCAACCGGGTCCCACTGGTCTAATAGAAATGTCAAGTGTGCTGCTTGTTCTGCAAACCCCAGCAAGGTCCCCTGGGCTCCTGACTTACAAGGTGTGGGCCTAGGGCCACCTTGACAGGAGGAGCATCGTGGGTAGGGAACTCCTCTCTCTCAGCCCTTTACACTGTGGAATTTAGTATACCTTAAAGGTGGTTCTCAGTGGTGGGTGGGGATGGGAATTGGTGGTGATGGGAAGGGTAGAAATTTTTAAAGAGCATCGTGGTTTCGAATAGAAAGGGTCTGGCTGTCCGCCCAGCAGGTGGAACGTTGTCTGTGAGCGCGCCAGGCCTTCTAAAGCCCTTCAACATCCTCCCCCTTCACGGCGCACCTAGGAAGTGATCATGTCTGCAGGGCCCCAACTGGGGCAGACAGAACAGGCTGCTCAGGAAGGAGGAACTGGGCTCTTCCACCTGGAGGGCAGAGGAGACCAATACCTACACACCTTTAACTCATTCCGTGCCATGAAATTAGGAAGCTCTGCTTTAGAGTGCTAGCTAGCAGGTTTTCTTATCTACATTTCCCCAAATCACGCGGGACTGCCTCCTGCGTTGTCAAGACTGGTTCTCAGAGCAGTGGGGAACCATCAAGACAGGGGCCTGGAGTAATACTGAGGTCATCGTAGTCCAGGAAATAGTGCTTAAAACTTTACATCTCTCAAATGGAACTCATCTTTTTTCTCCCAGGCTGCTTCTGTGGCCTCTGAGACAACTCCTCCTTCTCACCCTACCCCCACCCCATTCTCGGGCTTTCAGCCTCTAGCAAGTCCAGCTGATCCATTCTGTCTTCTCTCTCAGGTTGTATTTTAGGTCCATCCCCTTAGGGCTCATTGGGTCCACCCTCTTTGCTATTGTTCATTAATCAGTCTCATCATCCTATCTAGTCTCATTTCCAACTATGATGGAAAAATCAAGAAATAGTTTGAACACAGTATTTGGAAGTAAAGAAGCAAATATCAGAATAGTTAGAAAGCAAAGAATTTGCCTCTAGGGAGCAGGAGACTGCTGTTTTTGTTACAACAACATGAATATGATCCAAATCTAGTCCATTTTCCACTTGGCTACCACAGAGGTCATGCTATATCACACATCTCAATGGGTTGCTTGCTTGGAGGCCTTCACGGGCTCCCAGTCTCTGGTACCATCAAGAGCAAGCTCCTGGATGTGACTTTCAAGGCCACACTCCCCCTCCCATCGGTCAAGCCTGCCCCCTTACACTTGACACCCATTTTACCTCACCACATCTAGGTTCCTAAATGCACAAACATTTCATTCCTTTCTACCTCTACACATGTTTGCCTGGAGTATTCTCTCACTGCTGTAATAATAGCTAATGGCATGAGGCTAAGTGCTTTTCATGTTTTACAGCTGTTCATTTTTACATCAACCCTATGGTAGGATTACTGTTATCTCAATTTAATAAAGAATAAAACTGTGACTTAGGTTAAGTAATTTACTCAAATATGTAGTGTGTGGTAAGGCCAAATTGGAACCCAGCAATATGACTCCAGGACTTACACTATTTTACCTGTTCATGCTTTAAAAACATTTCTCAGATGCTAAATTTGAGCAGGCTTTAAAATTTTTAATTCTTTAAAAGTCTCAAAAGTGCAAAGAGAAACTATAAGTGAATTGATTTTAATCTCAAAGTAAGCATGGAACGAATAGCAAAATTACAAAGAAAAAGTGATGGATTTGACTATAGAATTTTAAATTTCTTTCATCAAAAAGACCCATAGGATAAAATTAAAAGACAAGTAAAAAGTGTGCAATATATAGGAAAGATAAGAGAGTAACCTCTTCATTCAATAAGAAGATCTTACAAAGAAAATATAAATATCCTGTTTTTTAAAATGGGCAAAAATGTAAATTAGTTAAATCATGAAAGAAAAATGCAAATGGCCAAACATATTTTTAAGGGAAGTGAAAATGTAAAATGATAATGTACCTTCAGGTTGACTGAGAATAAAAACATACTCTGAGCTAGTGATTTGGGCCAGCGACACTTGAGCCAGGCTAGTTAACAAATGAGGAAGCTCAGTGCTGAGAAGGGCATAAATTGCTTCAGTGTTTCTGGAGGGCAAATTGGCAGAATACAGTAAAAGCCTCAAAAATGTTCACACCCTTTGACTCAAAAATTATATTCTGGGAATTCACAATATAGGGATTGACAAATGTTTTCTATAAAAGTCCAGATTGTAAATACTTTAGGTTTTGTAGGCCACAAATGTCTCAGTTGCTTTTCTTGTGTGTGTGTGTGTGTGTGTATGTGTGTGTTTAACCCTTAAAAAATATGACAGCTATTAGCTTGAAGGCTGTAGAAAAACACACTGTGGCCTGAAATTGGCCTGAGGTCAGTAATATGTGCAGAGGTGACTACAAGAAAGTTCATCCCAGTACATTTGGTAATAGCCAACAGAGAAAGCAAACTAAATGTCTGAGGATAGAAATTAGTTATAACCAGGTATGAAACAAGTTTTTAAAAAGTATTAAATGTTTAAAAAAGTTTCAGCATGATATTTATTGCATGAGATAGCATTCATGATTTATTAAGTGGAAAAATACAGTTTACCAAGGAATATCTATATTATCATTGCAAATACAACATAATCATGTGTAGTTAGGCACAGAAAAAGATCTGGAAAGATATAGACACCCTAAGATATTGATAGTGGTCTTGGGGTGGGGGTGAGATTATAGATATTTAGTTTTTGGTCATGTATATGTGTTTCCAATAGTGAATATGTATTGTTTTTTCATGATAAGTAAAAATATAATAAATTTGCTCAGGTGGCAACAGACTTTAGTTCTCAATTTGAGAAAATCTTCCCTAAATCCACTTCCCCCCACCCCGTGCTCCCTGAGTACATAAGCTTCTTTTGAGTACCGCTATTTACTTAATTGGAGCATGGTCAATACCATCCTTAATTATGCATTCCTCTATTATTGGCCATCTGGGTTCCCAGTACTTCACTGTTATTTTCTACTTGCTCTGCCAGATTCATTTCCCATCCTTCTCTGCTGGACTTTGTGCCTCAGAAGGCAGAACTTCCATAGACTTCTCTGTGCTCTCTTGCCAGCTAGCTTCCAGGTGGGACTGACCAATGTGTGACACCAACAATAGGTTGGAGGATGGAAAACAAAAAAAGGTTGGGGTATTTCTCCCCACCTCTTTTCCTGCTTGGGCCTCTAAGGTTCCTGCAAGGCAGCCCCTACTGCCCTGCTCATTCGATCTCCTGTCTTTATCCCTTCAGTCCTAGCAATGGTAACGGCTTCCTACTGTTGCAAGAGCCTGGGTACCTCCATCTCTAGTTGTTTCCATTTACCCAACTCTATACCCAACCCAAAACTTCTGTAACTAGTCCCTTCAATAAAATCTCTTCTGTTGAAACATCTAAGTGGAGGTGGGATCCTGTTAAGACAAACTCATATATTTAAGAACACTGGTGAACATCATGGAACACAAACCTTTCATTTATTGTGCAACAGGCCCTGGACAGTCACAGATTTTACATCTGAGCTTTTGACTATTTGCAAGGTAATTATAGAATGATTTACAAGTTTCATGAATCAGGAATTTTAGTAGCTAACTGTGAGGCCAGTGTTTGGGAATATAACACTCTGAGTATTGTTCTCTACTTCTCTGGACTTTTTTGAGAAGTAACACTCCATTGCACTTTTATTAAAGAATCATATACTACGGTATAGTGGTGTTCAAATTTTGATATTTGCAGCGGAATCTTTAAGAAATACTCTTACATATCAGGTCTAACAAATAAATGAGATAAAAGTCACATGTGGGGTTGGGGAAGCCTTCTTCCTCATCTTTGAGGCAGACTTTAGGACACCCCTGCCAAACCCCAGGGCTCCTTGGGACACAAGTTCTTTCATGCATGAGGACATATTTCTGGGTTTTTTGTTCATTCATCTGGGTCCTTTCATTCATCCGCCTTTGGGTTACTATGCCAATGGCATAGCTTTTTTAAAAAAATTTAAATACAGTTAGTTTACAATGTTGTGTTAATTTCTGGTGTACAGCATCATGATTCAGTTATTTATATTTATATATTCCTTTTCATATTCTTTTTCACTATAGGCTATTATAAGTTATTGAATATACATCCCTGTGCCATACAGCAGCACCTTGTTGTTTACGGCATAGTTTTTAATAGTAGGAGGGTAACTCTCTGCCAAAATTCACTTTTTCAAAATATTCAAACTATTTATGCTTTTCGATGAAATTTATTAACCATTTTTCTGGCTATAAAAGTGATGCATTATGAAGACAAGTTTGCGGGAACTTTGAAAAAATGTGAAAAAATGTAAAGAAGGAAGTCAAACTCATCCCAAAGTCTATGATTAATATTTTGGAATAGAAACTTCCATCTTTTCTGTGTATGTGAATATTATTTCTACAAATATTACTAAATATACTGTTTTATAAATAGCTGTTTAATCGTCATTAAGGAGCATTCCACCATGTCATTAAATATTTCTTTGAAACATGATTTTTAATGACACATTAGCCAAGGCCTCTAGCATAAGGGTCATAGTAGCAGTGTCAGCAGGGAGCGCTCACATCCTCCTCGACTCAGTCATGTCCTTTGTTCAGCCATATCAAACTAGCAATGAAGTCACTGATTGTTGTCACATAAGTCAACAATGCAAGCCTGCCACTGTCACACCTCATAGCTTCAGATCAGCTGTTAGAAACTTGAAACTGGTTTTGACTATAATTCACTGGATTATAAAGAGTTTCAGAGCATTTGCAACGTATATCTCTTGTTAGGCTTATGAAAAAATGACTCAACTATAGGATATTAGATAGCTAACAAAAACAGGGGGAAATGTAGGTTACCCACACAAGGACTAAATTTGAATGGATTTAGTCGTAAGAGATTCCCAGCACCATATCACACAATTTTATTTCTGTGTTCCTTTTAAAATCATTAACTCATATAAATCATTTATATATACCTTAGAAAAGACTGGACAACTCTCATGAAAACAAAGCATATCTGTCATTTAAAAAAAAAAGATTTGGGGGAAGAATCCTTGACATTTGTGGCAGAACATTTAAAACTCTGAGTTTTCCTTAAGTAACAGTGCCCATTTACTAAACTATATAAACTAGGGGACGGTGAATGTGGGATTGAGGGCTACACACAGCTGAGATCCTACAAAAGCAAAGGATCAATTTCTAGAACAAGTCATACAGATATATTTATAGGCACTTCCCAATGCGTGAGAGCATAGGCTTATTGCTAACAAAATTTCACTGGGCTGGGGTGTTTATTCTCTCACGCTCCACACACACACACACACACACACACGCACACACACACGCGCACACATACACACACACACACAGTGTAAATATGTTAAACTTCGTAAAATGGGAATGATCTATTTTTTTTACTTGCCTTTCCACAGAAAGTTTGCTTACTGTTCCTAGATGTGAAATATAATAAATGCAAAAGTCTTGAAATATATGAATATTTAGGATTTGTATTCCCCTCTGTTTCAAGGGAATTAAAGGCTGGAATCTGAGACCATAAAGTTTGGAGAATGGACACTGGATTGCCTTCCCCAGAGCTTCATCCAAACAATTTTTTAAGTAAAACTGCCCAGCCCAGCCCCTGCTGAGTAGATGTAGAATTCTTTGTTGTTCAGTACAGAAGTTATCCTCTGGAGCAAGCACATTATCAATGAGTCATTTCAGCCAATTCTTAAACTTTCCTGAATATTTTCTTGTTTACTTCAGCTATCAATGGAAGATTCTAGTATCAACTTATTGTTGGATCATCCCTGACACTCTTTAGTTCGTAAAATCATTTTATTGCATACTTCGTTATCTTGAATATTTACATCCTGATTGCTTATTCCTTTTGTGTATTTTGCTTTGGAATAAGTTTGCCTAGCTTTATTTTTAGAACTGTTGAGAAGTTCGTAATCTGTCTTTTGGATATTACGTGGCGAGTATGAATATAAAATTAATTTCATAGGGAAAAATGCATTAAAGTTCTTTAAACTCAGGCATTCAAAAACAGAACTTTAAGAGGCTTCTTTAAAATGTCTAATGTGAAGAATCAAATTCTTTTCCTAAATCACAAGCATTGTATCTCCTCCATATTTCATGTTACCAAACCACTCTGGTAAAAACCTAAGCCAACAAGAGATTAGAAAGGCAAGAAAAGACAAGAAGTAGATCCCTCATATGATGATTATACTGTGCTTTTAACTGGTTAAGTAACTTCCTTCTGTGATGTATACTTTGTAATTTATGCAATATTAGGAGACAAATATATTTGGGCAAAAGGGGTTGTGTTATTACTCCTAATACAAATTAAACATAATATTAGTTTTCATAATGTCTTCACCCGTATTGAACCTTTGATCCTAAATGTTTTTCACAAGTTTTTTTTTAAACAGGATGTACTGACACTGAAATGTTTGCATATTGTGATTAATTTCAAATTTACATAAATAAAATGTTAAAAATGGAAAGAAAACACTGGGTAATTAGAAAGAACATATACTGGTATCCTGTTGGTTATTTTGTTTGGTACTTACTTCACATAGTTTTTTCCTTTATATACATTTCCCCCCTCTTTTCCTGTAAGAAAAGTTAAATATATTAACTGACATATATAGTTAAATTTTATCTTGGAAATAGCAACAAATGTGGTTCAGCAGATGCTTCTGTGAGGCTCAATGAGTTTAAACGAAAGCTGCAGACTTTTGCTTGGCACCAGGATGAGGCAAAGGAAGCTAATTCCCAGTCACCATTCACTTCTCTACTCCCATTTCTGGTCTCCTGCCTGCCATTCCTTTAGATAGTCTTACCTGCTGGGTGATTACGGTGGCTTTGTCCTCAACATACCCCAGAGTCTAGGAGGAGATCCGGTACAGCAGCAGCTGTCTCTAATTTGTTGTTTTTGGAGTCACAACTTGAAACTTGTAAAAAAGAGAAATCTTTGATGTTATCATTTACCACAAATCTTTCATCCGCTGCAAATTATTTCCTACCTCATCCACTGTGACTCTTAAAAACACATACCAAACATTGTTCTCTTGCCTTCCACTATCTTTTTATTCTAACTGACTCTTTTGCTCCTAAATATAGGCAGAAATTTTACAAATTTCAATTGATTTCACCACTAACTGCCTGAGATGCATTGTTTTTGTTCTTTTAATTTAGGATTTGGAGGCAAGGGTCCCAAAGGAGGGTTTCTGAGCATAGTAGCTGCACAAAATGCTAATGTTCACAATTTTATCTTTCTTTACCTCTTTCCCTCTTCCATTGGGAAAGTGAATATAGCATTAAGAATAGTAGCAAGCCTCACCAACCAAACACCAGAACAATTCAAAAGTGACTCTGAAAAGGACTCAAAGTTTTCTCACATGAGCAGAAAAACATACTATTTTGACACACATTTGCTTTTATTTCTCCTCTCTAAAACAAATATCAAATATTAAGGAATTCAGTGCTCATCACAGGGAAGTATATGCACACTTTAAAACAAATTTTAATCTACTTATATATTATTATTGCTATGTATAGATACATACAGGGAATTCTAGGGAAACCTGGAAGAGTTTAAAGTCCATAATTATTACAAAAGATTTTCCTGGTTACAAAGTTCCCAGTGGAACTTGCTAACATTACAGTATTTGTAACACAACTTAACTAAACTTGGTAGGACAGGTCAATTTACTCATTTACAATTGGGAGATTTTTTCAGTGGTAATTTAAATTATTTATTGCTAAACCTAGATTCTCAAGACTGTATCTGTATAATATGCATATTTAAAAATAGTGAAGATAATTTACATTGCGTATTAGAGATACGCCGATTATAAGAAATATAAAAATAGACATTTGTACTATTACTATGTACCAAGACTTAAGTTCTTTGAAAATACGGTGCTTTATAATGTCAGTATTTTATGTTGTGTATGTAAGTGTTATGTATGTATTTTTAATTATTAAGGACACAATTTGGCACACAATAAATCAAAATTAAGCAATGTATTAAAACTTTTTTCTAAGAAATCTGATGTGGAGGTTTACCTTATGGAAAAATGTAAGCTTTCAATCTTTTTTGGTGTAATATATTCACTACCTGGTGGCAACTCACTAGAAACCCAGTGTATGTAGTGAAGAAAAAACTCATCCAAAAGGTATTTTGGGAATTACCTATAAAGAAAATATGGTGGGTTTTGTGCAATGTTTTTTTATTTCTATTCTATTCTTAAGAGAAACAACAGAAAATGTAAATGACTTTAGAGACATAGTAAGTCATCCATATTTCCACCCAAGGATAACTGCTGTTTACATTTTGGGTATGTAGTCTTCTAGAATGTTTCTGTGCATATATACACACAGTATTTTTCTAACAAACCATATTTATTTTTCAAATTTCCTATTTTATTAATGCTCCTATCTTTATCAACTGCTATTTGAAACAAGACGCTGGGCATGGACAATGGTTGATGATCTGAGAAATGACTCATCATTGCCTGCCAAGCCCACATAATCTAGCAACCCATGAACATCTCCAGTATCCAAACAGATGGTTAAACCCCATAGTCTCTTGATTCAAGGTGGCTCATTTATAGTTCAAAAAAAGTTAAGCTAATCAGATTGGTCTTCTGAGTTCAGAAAATGAGAGACAGATTGGCCAGTTAGCAAATGTCTTAAAAGCAAAATGAAAAAGTTAATAAATAAGGATTTAAAAGCCGTAACGTGAGATAATGTCATGAAGTAAAGCTGGTATCAGATAAGCCAAGGCAAGTCAAAATCCCTTACAAGTCAGATTAGTATTAAGGTGTAGAAAAGATATAGGAAGGGGTGTGGGGAGCCAGACATGTTTTCTGTGATCTACTGGCCATGTTTCAAAGTGATACTGATAGAATTCAGATCTGATGCTTAAACACCCTTAAGGAAAGTTTATAGGCCCTTTGTGATCTGAACCCATGCTACCACTCCAGTGCCACTCTCAGAATGCTAGAGTCACATTCTGTTCCATCTGTGCAGAATTTTCCTACATCTGAAACAGTCACTTCTTCTGAGAAGCCTTCTCTGATTCCTAGACTATGACAGGTGGCCTTAGTATGTGCTTCCATAGCACCATGTAACTTCCAAGGCTGTAGGGGCCAACACCTAATACAGCATCTGGATCATAATAGGCCCTCAATGTCTAGACAAAACACCAGAAGAGAAGCAGACATTCCACGAGTCTGTGTGAGAGTCCATGTGACCAAAGAGAGAGGGAGAGGAAAAAGAAAAGGCACCCAGATATGGCTCAACTGTAATCAATATTAAAATAATTTTTACACTGGTTTGTTAAATTTAAATTAAAAATAATTCAGTTTCTCAGTTGCACTAGACACAGTTCAAGTGTTCAATAGCCATGTGTCTAGTATTGAACAACATCGTTATAAACAATGGTGAGATTATTTAGCAGGTAAATAATAAGTCAAAAGTGGTATCCTAGGAAGATTTGTAATCAGTGAAATGCAGAGTGAATTGAAGGATGTGATGGCTGAGAGAGAAGAGAGAAGTTAGACCTAGAATGAATTACATGTGGGTACTAGAATGGAAGCAGTGGTGTTCTAAGAGGATAGGGCAAATGTGAGAGATGTTTCAGAGAAATAATTGGTATGCCTTGATCACTGATTGGTGGCAGGAAGAAAAAAAATATTCAAAAATATTCAAGAAAAAAATAGCCAGCTCCAAACATGATCCTTGCCTCCTAGTATTCACATCCTCATGTAGACCCCTCCTACACTGTGCCAGGGTGGTCTGTGTGACCAACAGAATAAGGCATTAGTGATGGTACAGCACCTCCAAGATTAGGTTATAAAAGATATAGTGGCTTCTGTCTTTTGGGTACTCTCTTTTGAACCACTTGCTCTGGAAGAAGCCAGCTGCTACCTTGTGAGGAGGGGATATGGAGAGGCCCCTGTGGTGAGGAACTGAAGGTAGCCAGCAAGCATGTGAGTGACTTTGGAAGCGAGACTTTGAGCATTCAGATGACTACAGTTCCAGCCAACACTTTGTTCTATTTGACCTAGGTAGTAAAGGTACCTTTTGAACAACCTCAGCAAAGACCCTGAGCCAGAACCACCCAGCTACATCTTCTTTGGAGAACTGTATCTTCAATCCACTGTCCATTTTTAAAATTGGGCTATTTGTCTTTTTTTAATCATTGTCTTTTTTAATAATTTAGTTCTTTACATATTCTGGATACAAGCTCCTTATCAAATACATTATTTGCAAAAATTTTTTCTCCATTCTGTGGATTGTCTGCAACTAGAATTCTTAGTCCAAAATAACACAAACATTTTTGGAAAAGGTCTTGGATGTTACATAATTTGCCTAAGGTCAATAAACTGTTAGTGTGCCAGGGGCAGGTCAGAACCGACTACATAACTTGTGGGGCCTAGTGCAAAAGGAAAATGCAGAATCCTTTGTTCAAGAATTACTGAAAACAGAGCATTAAACCAAACACGAGGTCTTTCTAAGCTTGGGGACTTGTGAGGCTCACATCACACACACATGAAGCCAGGGGGACAGGGAAGATCTGAAGCTTGGGCTTACAGGAAATCCTGTGCTCTTTCCAGTAAACCATGGTGATGATCCATTTTTTTGTGCACACTGGATGAGGACAAGGCCAAACAGCAATGTCACATAGCTGACTGAAAACTTGCAGGTCAGTAAGTTCTTTCTGTGATGCCTGTTTGTCCTCTGTTTAAGGGGTATTTGGTAATTATATTTGACCTAGGTAGAAAAGTACCTTTTGAGCAAAGGCTTGACAGTATATTCTTACATGTTAACTTGCTAAGACTAACTCCTTTAAATTCCCTCTCTCTGAAATTCTTCCCTGAATTCCTCCTTCCTAATAAATATGTCAATGCTTCAGTGGTGATGAAATGTTTGCTGCTGGACATCAGGGTATATCTGGATGCAGAGGAACATTCTTCTGCATCTACATAATAGTGGAGCCTAGTGAGTGAGTTAAATTTTGGTTTCACTCAAGAGTAAGCTATTTTCTAAATACAGTTGCACTTTCGCTGATAACAGTAACTTTTAGTTTAGTTGGTGAAGACATATATCACCTCTTAATAGGACAATATTTGTCTGTCATTAAGGAAGAGTGGGGGATCTGTAACTCTTCCAAAAAACTGTGAATATTGCAACCTGAATAAGAAAGAAGTTCTGCTATGTTAGGCTAGGATATCAATGACCTCTTATCACGTGTATTTCATCCGCTTGATTCTCAGAAAAGAATACTAAGTTCACATTTTTAATTAAAAAAATCTTAAAATTCCAGAAAAGTCTTTCCTGTCAATCTCTGCTAGTCAAACTAAAAAGGCTAAGCCTAGACCACTTGGGTTCTTCGATTGAGCCTCTACAGAGCAATCCTTTCTCTCCCATCCAGCCCGCGTCTGGTCTCCGCCGGCTCCTTCAACCCCGCCCCATCTCACCCTCCGCCTTCACTCCGGCCCCGCCCCTAACTCAGCCCCCGCCCCCTCTCACCCTCTCTCTCTCTCCCCCGCCCTCAACCCATTTCCTCAGGCCGTTGTTCTCGCCTCACCCCTCGGCACCTGCGCAGTAAAGTCCTGCCCCAGGGCCTCTCTGGCCGTCTGGAGGACTTGTCCTCTGTGACCGGAGGCGGTGGTCGGGTCTGACGTGCGGCGTGACGTGAGAGTGCGCAGACTCGTCTGGGCTGCTTTAGGCTCGTTTGTTTTGGCGATGGGATTGCAGGAAGTGTGGAGACTCATGTCTAGGTGAGTGAGCCAGCGGCCTGTGCAGGCTCATCGGTTGCGCTCGCCCATGGGGAAAAGGTCAGGGGTCAGGACTGCCTGGCCTCAAAGTTTCTCGAGTCGCCCTTGGAGGCCGCAGCTCTC
Organism: Camelus dromedarius; assembly: GCF_036321535.1. Taxonomy (NCBI): domain Eukaryota; kingdom Metazoa; phylum Chordata; class Mammalia; order Artiodactyla; family Camelidae; genus Camelus; species Camelus dromedarius. The sequence goes on along the minus strand of NC_087439.1, from coordinate 60,210,468 downwards.
AGACCCGAGCCCCGGCCTCCACGGACCACCCCCCGCCCTCCTCCGGGCCTCGCTCTTACTCTTAACACTTTTGCAGCATCACCTTCGTTTTTTGCCTCTTTGGTTCTTAGGCAGCCTTGACTTAGCACTATTTTTTTCTGTTTCGACTGCCCTCTGTTTCCTTTCTTCAAAGTTGAGTAAGTTTGGGGGACATGCAGGGTTTCAAGTTGGAGGAATTTTGTGACATGTTTCGTGCTAATAAACTCTCGCGTTTTGCCACTTGCCGCATCTGGGCTCGTGGTGTGACCCTTGTTCCAGCGTTAGCACAGGTGTCTGGAACTTTGAGGCTAGTGTTGGCGGACACACAACTTGGCTTGGTGGACTGTGTGTGCAAACGTGTGTTTCACTTTTGTTAGTGCTACTCAGTGCAGCTTCTCAGAAGCTCTTAGAGGTGTCCTCCTACCTGTGGAATTAAATAAAAACTTCCCAGCCCAGGTTTCAGAGATTTGGCCCCAATTACTTCATAGATTCAACAGTACTTACTGTTGGGGCTGGGAGGTGGGGGGTGGTATATCTCAGTGGTTAGAGTACATGCTTAGCATGCAGGAGGTCCTGGGTTCAATCCCCAGTACCTCCATTAAAATAACTAATTAAATAAAGAAACCTAATTACCCTCCCCCCCCCACCCAAAATACTTACGGTTATGTTATAGCTCCTGGGGAGATACTGCTCTAGGCACTTGTGTTATCCTATAGCCACCCTGGATTACTTGTTCTTACTGTTTTTTCAGGTCCTTGAAGTCCAAGGATAGCAAATGAGAAACAAATAATTAAACAGAAGTAATACTTAGTTATCAACTCTGGTAACTGTCTTAAAGGAAAAGACAGCTGGATTTAGAAAGGAAGAGGGGGGTCAGGGAGCCTCTTCAAAGAGGTTGATCTTTAAGTTATTACTGGTACTCATTCCTTTCTCCATCTCCTCTGTGCTTTGCCGAATTACATTGTTTTGGTTCGCTTCTTGGGTTCCCTCCTTTCTTTTACTTCTTTTTTTTTTCCCAATTGAAGTGTAGTCCGTTTACAGTGTTGTGTTAATTTCTGGTATATAGCATAGTGATTCAGTTATAAATATACCTTTTCATATTCTTTTTCATTATAGGCTATTACAAGGTATTGAATATAGTTTCCTGTGCTGTACAGTGGGACCTTGTTCTTTATCTGTTCTCTTTCTTGAACTTCTGCATAGTTGTTTTTGAAGGCTCAATATTTGACTGTTAGTTTTTGTTTTTGTTTTCTGTGCTATGAGTCACAAACCCAAATGCAGGGGCTCAGAAGGAAGCGTTGAGTGATGCTGGCTGGCTGGCAGCAGTGGGGACTGGTGGGGAACTGGTGAGCAGTAGAGAGCCCTCTGTCTAAAGGAGGCAGCTTCTCAGCCTCTGGCATTGTAGCCTTTGTAGAATGTAGACTCAGGATTTCCATAGCGACCAGTGTTCCTGGAAAAGCTGGAAAACTGCATTTTTAAGTGAAATCTCTGGATTTTTAAGTATTTGTCGCTTTGAAACACTGCTAACCAAACAACACATTTGTAGGCCCAGACAGCCTTCAGGACACTAGTTTTCAACTGCAGTTTTCTCATTTATTCCTCATAGAGCATTGAGAAGTGCTTCTGCCTCAGTGATTGTGGGTGTGACTTCCTGACATGCCTTTAGTTCTAACTTTTCTTTCAAACTCTAGCCTCTCTTCTCTGCTCACTGTTGAATATTTCTGCAATGTCATTTCAAGCTCAAGAACTTCAAAATGGATTCATATTTCATCCCACAAACCAGCTAGTTTCCTTCACAACATTTTCAGTACCTATTTCTCCTAGCTTTCCTGGCTTGAAATCTTGGAGTCGTTTTTGATATAATTCTTTATCTTTTCCTTTGAGTTTTTAACTTCGTAATAACTCAATAAATCATTCCTTTGATTCCACAGCTGCTCTTCATCAGTTCTTGCCTGAATTACTTGGCCTTGGGCTTGATCTGTGCTTTCCACATTCTACCTTGCCTACTTCTGTAATCTTCATTAAGCACATTTTTATTATGTCATAATCTTAAACAGTTTCTTGAAAAGTTGTTTAATTTTGTTAGCCCATGTGTGCTTTATTGGATAATCAAATCTAAATTAGCAAGGTTCTTACCCTTCTAAGACAGTTGCTTTTAACTTTAGCATGGATCAGAATCACTTGGAGGGTTTGTTAAACAGAGATTTCTTTCTGGGCCTTACCCCCAGAGTGTCTCGATTCCATAGGCGGGTGGGGTGGGGCCAAGAATTTGCATTTCTAACAAGTTCCCCGGTGAACTGATGGTGTTGGTCTAGGAACCACACTTTCAGAACAACTGGTACAAGCCGCCAAGTTGACCATCACCTGAAGAAAATAGGCCTGATAAAGTGAACTAGTAAATTAGCAGTAGCTGGAACGTGTATGTCTCTTCCCTTCCACCAGATGGCAGTTTTGGAGCCAAAAGGAAGGAAAGAGAAGCCCATAAATTCAGCATCACTTGGGGACTCTGCATACTCAAATACACTTTATATATATATATATATGTACAGTCATTTACAGTGTGTCAATTTCTGGTGTACAGCACAGTGTCCCAGTCATGCATATACATACATATATTCGTTTTCATTCAAATACATTTTTGTGATTTAAAAGTTAATACTAGATTTTGAATAACAGCTGAGTATAAATCAGTGTAAGTAGAAAATAGATTATATAGAATCTGGCAGGAAACTTAGTTGTACTTGGGTTCATTTTCTATTCTGTTTTATAGTAATTGGTCTAGAGATTTTTTTTTTTGACCTAGAAATGCTGTGTACAGTGCTTCAAACTTACATTTGTTAGGTTTACATTAATTTTCTTTGAAATAAAATTCTGTCTCGTAAAGAAAACTAGGACTTGAAGTCAGTCCTGTGTTTGTTTTAGGTTTGCAGAAAATTTTGACGAATGTGTAATGACGGGTCTCTCATTACAGTTGTGAAGACTAGTTTCACTGCCCTAAACATCCCATGTGTTCCACCTGTTTTTCTCTCCCTCCCCCACTAAACTCCTGGTAACTACTGATCTTTTTACTGTCTCCTTAGTTTTACCTTTTTCAGAATGTCCTATAGTTAGAATCATACAGTATGTAGCCTTTTCAGATTAGCTTTTTTTGCTTAGCAGTATGCATTTATTGTTCCTCGATGTCCTTTTGCGGAAAGACAGTGGATTTCTTCTTATTGCTGAGTAATATTTAATTGTATAGATATACCACAGTTTGTTTATCCATCCAGCTATTGAAGAACCTCTTTGTTACTTCCATATTTTGGCTATTATGAATAAAGCTACCATAAACGTTCATGTGCAGGATGTTTTGTGTGTGTGTGAGTGAATATAAGTTTCCAACTTGTTTGGGTAAATACCAAGGAGTGCAATTGCTGGGTCATGTGGTAAGATTATGTTTTTGTTTCGTTTTGTAAGAAACTGCTAGACTTTCAAAGTGGCCATATCATTTTGTGTTCTTACCACAGTGAATGAGAGTTAAACTCTTAACTTTTGTAATACCTTTTCAAAAAGGCTGGAGCAAACAAAAGGGAATATAGTATTTATACATTGAAACATGATTACCCAGATTACTATATTCATTGTATTCTACATTTGTTTCAGGTTTAATTCATCCAGAAGGACTAATGTCATACTGCAGCATTTGGTAAGTTTGGACTTTGTTTTGTTGGCATTATTAGATTATGAAGTGTAACTTAAAATGTCATTGTTAGGGAAGTAGAGAAATACTGGCAGGTTTCGTTGGCTTTGATACACCATAGTTTCGAATTTTATAGTGCCAAGACTTGACACGTACAACTTACAGAAGGTGGCATAAAGTTATGGATAAGGGGATGGATCTTAAGTCAAAATGCCTGGGTTTAAATAATGGGTCCACTGCTTAATCTTGGGCAGATTACTTGGTCTCTCTCAGCCTCCTTTCTTACATATATAAAATGGGGCTAATAGTATCCACCTTAGAGTGCTTATGAGTGATAAGTAAATCACTTAAAAATCTAGCATAGTGGTTGGCATACAATAATCATTTTATACACATTAGCTACTTTGTACTAAAAGTACCCTTCCAAAGCTTAGAGGGTGTTAGTTTATCACACTGCAAGGAAGAAATACTTTTAATTCATTTTTGTATATCTCTGCTATTGACTGCATATGTCCCCGCAAAATTCATATTTTGAAATCGAATCCCCTACATGTTGGTATTTGGAGGTCAGGACTTTAAGTGGTGATTAGGTCACAAAGGTGGAGCTCTCATGAATGGGGTCAGTGCTTTTATAAAAGAGACACCAGGGAGCTCCCTCACTTCTTCTGCCTTCTGGGGGAGGACACAGTGAGAAGATAGCCATTTATAAACCGGGAAGTAAGACTTCACCAAACACCGAATCCGCAGCTGCCTTATCTTGGACTTTCTAGCCTCCAGAGCTGTGAGAATTAAATGCTGTACAAGCCGCCCAGTCTATGGTATTTTTGTTTCAGCAGCCTAAGTGAACTGAGACACCTTTCATACAGCCTGACAAGTACCTTGCACGTTAAAATGACAAGTCACTCTGATACGGCAGTAGGGTGTGCCAGATGCTGTTCTGAGTACTTCATATGTGTTAGCTCAGTTGATTCTCATTATAGTCTTTAAGGAGTGGACACTACAGATCTTTTATCTGCAACTCTAAAACCTGAAAACCAGAAGTTCGTGGTGGGTTTGTGGTTTATTTGTGGTTATATTTGGTGGGACAATCTAACCTGAGCATACTTAAAGCTTTTCTTTTTTTTTGTCTTTATCCTAACTAGGGTAAATATTTCTGGTTTGGTGCAGAAATAGTAAAGCATTTGTTTATAAGGTACCAACCCAGACTTCGCTTGGGGTGTTTCATATACTGTATGTACTGGAAGGATATGAGACTGGGTAGAGAGAAAGGTCAGTAAGACATGTCAGTGTTTCTTTTCTAAAGTTACCATTTTTCCCTTTTCACACTCTGTTCTTTGGAAACAAGTCAGTAAGTTCATCCCACACTCAAAAGGTGAAGGGACTAAGCTCTACCTCCTGGAAGGGGCATTTCTACATAAATCATTTAGAGTTCTTCTGTGGGGAGAATCAGCTCTTCTCCATTGATTTATTCAGTTATTTTTATCAGTGTGGACTCATGGATATTTATTTTATTCTTTGGGTTATAATCTAACAGCACATTATTTATTTTGCTACTCAGATAATTCCAGCTTTGGCCATTAGGAATTCCTTCATTTTGGCTTCTTGTGTCTTTTTGATAGGACCATATTCTTTTAATTTTCAATTTTTTTTAAAGTACTCCTTACTTTCTGGTATGAGAAGTGTGCTCTGGGCTCCTCTCACCTTTTCCCTTTCCTGGCTCTGGGATCAGTCATTTCTCCAAGGAGCCCTGGTTGCCTTTACTAGAGAATTGCATTTAGAAATCAAGATGTAAGCTCTGGGCTGGCTCTTTGTTACTGGGGTGTCATGGCTTTCTCTTGGGGGTTAGAGCTAGGGTAATGCTTGTATGTATGGTAGAATGCATATAGTGTACAGTGTTTGCTAACTCATGTATCATATCTGTAGTTTCTGTATTTATCCTATGTGTGTATTTATTAAGATAACAGATTTATACCACTGTCTCTGACTTTAATTCAGTACCATAGGGCAGGGTTCAATGTAGCCTTCCCTTCTTGCTTGTTTGTAACTCTCCTCCAGACAGTGAGAGTCTGGTTCTCACTGACAACCCTCTGTCACTTGTTTAACCTCAGTATACATGCAAAGCAGTTTCACAATTTTAACCACCCCCACCATGTGAATCAAAGTTACTAACTAGAGCAGTGTTAGTGTACAGTTCTTTTGTATATTTCCTTACAGTTTCCAATCAAATGATTGTTTTCTAAAGTTACTTACGTCAACTTTCCTGCCACCGTCACTGAAGTCACTTCAGTATGCTTATGTCATGCATGTGTAGTTCAGTTAGATTGATTTGTCATAGTCTGCATTCCATGTTGGAATCCCTTGACATCCTGGCTGATTTTTAAAAAAATAGTTTGTATACATTAAAGTTCACTCTTTGTGATGTAACCTTCTGTGAGTTTTGACAGATGCATAAATTATGCATCCACCACCCCAAGTCCGTACAGAGCAGTGCTGTCACCCTAAAACTTCCCCTCTGTAGTCAGCCACTTCTCCCACTCCCAACCGCTGACCTGGCTTATGCCCCTATCGTTTTGTCCTCTACAGAATGTCATATGAATCATACAATATAATGGCAGCATGTTATTGTCATTTTTGGATTGTATGGAATCATACAATATAATGGCTTTTGTAAATATAGATTATTTCACTTGGCAGAATGCGTTTAAGATTCGTCTGTGTTGTTGCATGAATTGATAACTTGGTCCTTTTCATCATTGAATGGTATTCCATTGTTTGGATGTACCACAGTTTATCCATCTCCCTGTTGAAGGGTATCTTGGTTGCCTCCAGGTTTTAGCAATTATAAATAAAACTGCTAAATGGTTGTTTACAGGTTTTTGTATGCATATGTTTTTAATTCACTTGGGGTGTGATAGCTGGATTGTATGGTAAGTCTGTGTGTAACTTTATAAGTTTGCCGAGTTGTCTTCCAAAGTGGCTATACGAGTTTGCAGTTCCTCTAAGAATGAATGAGTTCCTGCTGTTCTATGTCCTTGGCAGCATGTTATTGTCTGTTTTTGGATTTTAGCCATTTTAATATGTGTGTGGTGGTATCTCATTATGGTTTTAATTTGCATTTTCCTAATGAGAAATGTTGAGAGTTTCATGTGTTTGGTTTTTTTTTTTTTTGCCATCCCTATATATTCCTTGAAGATCCTCAATTTTTTTTTTGCCTCTTTTAGGATTGACTTGTTTTCTTACTGATTTTAAGAGTTGTTTATACAGTTGTATATTTTGGATGCAAATCTTTTGTCTGATATGTGATATCCAAGTATTTTCTTCTAATTTCTGGCTTGTCTTTCTTGTCTCTAACAGTATCTTTTGCAGAACTGAAGCTTCTAATTTTATGAAATTCAGCTTATCAGTTTTTTCTTTTGTGGATCATACTTTTGGTGTTGTATCCCATTAATCCTCAGTGTTTGGAGGTCAGTGTGAACTGGAGTCCAGGGGTGTGGCCGTCATAAGCGTTCTGTTCCTTGGCTGGGGATGGGCTGCCTTTTTTTTTTTCTCCTTTGTGCCCTTTCTTTTCCCAGCTGTGGTTGGTAAACACTAAAGTCAGTAGGCTATGGTTTTAAAGTGCTTCTCCCTTGGGATTAAGGGTTTTATTTTGTAGGCTTCCATCCCATTCTTCCACTGTAGTGGGGCTCCATGCCTGAGCTGCCAGCTTTGAAGTCCTTCCTCCCTCCCTGCAGATTTAGCCTTTTGTTCTGTATGGAAGATGAGGGGAAAGGATTTAGCTGTGCTTGCTGTTCCCCTCCCTCAGCCAGCACTTCATGGAAGGCTTTCTCCAGTCTTCCCTGGGAGGGCCTGTTTGGGTTCCAAGAGGAAGAACCAGCAAGTGTGGAATCTCCCCACCCATGACTGTGACCACCCACCCGTCCTCCAGAGCTTCATACTATCACACTTGCCCTCACTCGGCCTCTAGCAAGTCATCAAAAATTCTAGTTAATCTTTCTTAGGGCTTCTGCCTGAGGTAAGCACTTATTCTGGTCCTGCATCTCCCTGAAGGCACCTGTCTCCAGTTTTTATTACTGGCCGTTTGCCCTGTGACCTCACTTCTCTGATTGAGTTCACCAAAAGCCATTAATTTGCAGTCTGTTCATCTTTTTTTCTTGTTATACGGTCAGAAGGTGCATCTTTTCAGCTCTCAGCATCTCAGAGCTGAAACCAAATAATAGGATTTTAAATGATTGCATCTGGTTAGTTAAAAATTTATGTAAAATTGTTCAGTGAAAGCAGTCATGAAACTTAAAAATTTTTTTTGGCTGGCGAATCTGACGTGGGTCAAGCAAAAAAGAAATACAATGTGGAAGGAGATGAGAGTTTATTAATACTCGTATGTAACAAGTTTGTATGCTTTGAAAACTTTTATCTGTATTACTTTAAAATTTAGAATGATTAGGTATCTGAAAAGTGCAGCTTTTTTACTCTTTCATCTGTCTTTTCATATGAGTAAGGGATTAATCAAGGAAGTTAGAACTACCGTGAGTATTGAAGGGGAGGTCACTTGCCTCACTCCATGACTTAGGCAAGTTCTTTACAATGATATGACTTGTAATCTGGCCTTAAACTACTTATTCCACCTATTTTCCCATCACTCATTTCCTCAACCAGCTTTTATTCCATTCATGTTTAACATCTTAATATTTCCAAATAGTCATTGTCTATGTTTTAGCATGTGCTGCTCTCCAAGATTCTCACCCCCCTTTTTTTCTTGGCATACATCAAGGCCCAACTCAAATACCATGTTTTTTGTCCCAGTTGTTGGTAGCTGCTATAGGCAGAATTATTTGCCCTTTCTATTCACCTTTGATTTCCAAGTACCTAATATGAAATACTTGCTTGGTACACAGAAATAGGAGTATTTCATAGTCCAGGAAATTCTAGGGCTGGGTTCTATTTTAAATCAGTTGACCAAGTTTACTCAGAAATAAAAATTAAGAGATTTAAGAGGTATGTGTAGTCTGATTTGGATTGTCTGTCTACAGAGTCTAAATAAACTCAGAAACCTTTGTCAGACGTATCTAGTGACCCATTAAATTACCCTTAACATTGTGTGAAAGATTTGTATTTAATGTATATGTTTTGATGTTGGCTTGTGACAAAACCTTAATGAATTTCATCTTATAGTTATTCTCTGTTTACACAGAAGGTGTCTAAGCACACAGATGCAGCAGCAGAAGTGCTTTTGGAAAGAAAAGGTTGTGCAGGAGTGATAACGCTAAACAGACCACAGTTCCTGAATGCACTGAATCTTAATATGATTCGGCAGATTTATCCACAACTAAAGGTTTGTAATTTTCTTAAAGCAATCATATGGATCCTTTTAAATGTATATCTTAATAGAACACTTCTGTATGCTCTCTATAGAATCATTGGACTATCTGGAATCAGTGCCCAAATCCCGTCGATTCTTGGGTCCTCAGCACTTCCCCTAAGTGGTTATCCTAGGGGAGCACCCCTAGTGACAGGGAGCTCATTGCCTCACAAGACAGCCTCTTCCACTTTTACATAGCTCCAAGTTTCTTCTTGTGCTCTGCCACTCTTTATTTATCCAACTTTTTAACCAGTATACTGGTTCTGCCTCTTGAGTCATGAGTATACAAATCTAATCTGCTTCCAGATTTGAAGACGGCTGTTGTTGAACTGCTTGCCCAGCCTTTTCTTAAAGAAGACCTTAAGCTTTTCTAAGTTAACTGCATGGTGCAGTGAAAAAGCACAACTTGAAGTCAGGCCACTTGTGCTTGGAACTTGGATTTCTATTAACTGTGTAGATTGGGAAAGTTAATCTCTCTGTATTTCATTTACTCATCTGTGACATGGGGATGATAATATTTCATAGAATTGTTGTGAAGATGAAGTGAAATAGTGTACCTAACACAGTTGGCTGCACAGGGGTTAAAGACTAGTTCTCCCCTGGTCACAAGTTCCTTTATTCATTTGATGAGTCTCTCTTCCATCCTGCTTTGTCTGTTTGGGACACTTTGTAATATGTTCTTAAATGTGATACAGAGAAATAGACCAAGTGTTCCAGATTAAAGTGGAAGAAAGTAGAAACTTCCATGTGAGAATACCATACTTCTATTAATGTAACCCATTGTATTAACCTTTTTTGGACAACCACAAGGTTAATCTGTCTAGTTCTATCTCTTCTTTGCCCATTTTTTATTTTTATTCTCAAGTGTAGAATTTATGGATTTCCTGTTAATTTCTCTGTCTCTGGTTAACTAATTTTTTGTTTGATCCATTGTTTTAGCCTTTTCAATTTCCACTGGTTCTTGATTCTTTCATCCTACTTAATTATTAGCTGTCCTTACCAACCCAAGATCGCTTTCAGATCTGATCAATAGAAGTGTTTTTTTTTTTTTAACTCTGTTCCTTTTAAATTTGTCAGTAGGCCTGTATCACCACAGTAGAAAGGTTTACTGTTCTATTTATCAACAGTCTTCGGGCTGATTTGTTCACCGCTTATATAACATAAAATTAAGCCCGTATTTTTTCACCTTGGTTTCAAAGGTGTCGTGGTAAAGATTTCAGTTGCCATCATCAAATCTGGATCACAAAATGCACTCATCTAGCAAGTTTGTTGGAGTGACCTCTAATTTATGCCAGAAAAGAAAATGAAAGTGGGATCCATTCTTCTGGATATGCTTTATAAAGCTTATGCTTTATTTATATCCACATATATCTCTATCTATACATATATATGTCTATGTGCATGCAAACATATCTTTCATGAGTTTGTATTTATGATATGCTATATACTGTCTTCTTTTACATTTGGACAGAAGTGGGAACAAGATCCAGAAACTTTCCTGGTCATCATAAAGGGAGCTGGTGGAAAGGCTTTCTGTGCTGGGGGTGATATCAGAGGTAAAAACTTTTTTCCCCTCTCACCTAAATCTTTTTTCCCCCAATAGCACTGATAAGGTATTAGCAGATTTTTATAGTGCTTTGTGATTTGCTTTACTTCTTAGAATTTTTAAAATTATAATGTTAATAATTCTTAATGAAGTTAACTTAGAAAAAGGAATAAAGACTTACCTTTTGTAATTAATAGAAAAATGAGAATAGTGAATTGTTTTATTTTTTAACTACACGTATGCACTTCAGATATCTTGGTTCTCTTCCTGAATTATTCTAAACAAAATGTCCAGTTATGGTTAATGAGTCCACTTTTCATTTTGGAAAAGCTGATATTAAGCAGTTCCGTCTGGCTATGTAAGTGACTTGCCATTCTGCACATATGCCATGCTCTCACATATTTCCATGAGTTTGTACTTTCCCATTGTTCATGATCCCAAAGCAAGAATGTCCTTACAGAATTTATCCTATAATATTATCAATATATTTTTTATGTGTGTTTAAATGAACATGCTGAGATGAATAAAAAGATTAATTCTCCTTGTCTTTCTAATTATTTGGGTCAATCTGTACACATTTAACTATTAAAGATAAAAAGAAGAAATGTTATTACCACTTGTTAGTATTTTATGTATACTGAAAACTGTTCTCACATTTTCAGTTTTGTTTCTTATGGGATTGATAGGTTCCTGCGATGGTCTTTTCCATGTGTTTTACATTTTATATTTGTTTGTTTTTCATATTGGGTTAAGACAATAATGTTCGGGTTGATCTATTTATGAATTTTATAACTTTATGTAAACCATTATATTTGAAATAGGAAGAAACAAGCTTGATTCAGGACATAATTCCAAATACGTGTTAAAGTAACTGAGTCTTCAAATTTCACTTTAAAATTTTTAGTTGCTTAGATTGACTTGTTAGCGGAATTGTTTTTGAATTTATTGTTTTGCCCACAATTAAAATGTTTTCCAGCCTGGAATTGACCTTTCCTCTAGAGTTGGGCCTTCTATCTTGTCACTTTACAAATGGGCAGAGCCTTATGTATTGATTTTTAGCTTCTTCTGACTGTGAGCTATTTTTGCATATAGGCCTAACTTTATATTGATAGTAAGAAATACTAGGGGGAGGGTATAGCTTAAGTGCTAAAGCACATGCTTAGCATGCACAAGATCCTGGGTTCAGTCCCCAGTACCTACTCTAAAAATAAATAAACCTAATTACCTCCTCCCCCCAAAAAGAAAAAAAAATTTTTTAAATTAAAAAAAAAAAAGAAATACTGTTATAAATTCTAGAGTTATTCTAGTTTACATGTATAAAGCAGTGGATTTCAATTCTAGGAAATTTAGTTTCTTTAAACATCATAGTCTAAGTAAGTGGCACTCTGAAAAAAATTTTTTTAATGATATTAACATCATTTAATTTATATGGAACCAATTGATTAGAAGGTTAGAAGGAAATCTCCAAAGAGTTCTGAGGCAAAAGCTTTATTCCACAGGCAATACAGTTCTCACTCCTTTCCTTTTAGAGAAATGGTAAGAAATGACAAAGACTGAATAAAAGATAATAGATGAGGGTTTTGGGGGTTTTATTGGTGAAAGACTCAGAACAAGAAAACTAGATATCAAAGCTTTTTTTAAAAAACTGGGAAAATAAGCTAACATTTGGTTGGAACATTTTGAAGGAAACTATATCAGAGTTCTGGAGTTAGTCTAAAAATCTGTTAATAGTCAACAATTTTTATGTAACTTTCCCATAAAAGAGGAAACGTGTATATTTACATTTTAATTTATATTTTAGTAGGTAATACTCATAGGACTTGAAGGCAGGAAAAGCATATCAGCCTGCAATATATGGAAGAGAGTGGTTTGTTAGTAGTTTTATGTTGACTAGAATAGGAATACAGTAGCGGTAAAGTCTGGATAATAGGAAATTGCAATGGAAATGAAACCATTTGATATTATTTATTATTTAGATATTTACTGAACACCTGCTTATTAAGCCAGGTATTCCTATGCTGTAGAACATCTTTGAGAAGTTATATTTCATTGATATTAATAAACAAAGATACTGCTATCTCATTTACCTCTCTAGCCTCACTTTTTACCATTCTCCTTTAGTCCTTTAAAACTACTTATTTCTTGATTTTATTCTTTCTTGCCTGTGTGCCTTTGTAGTACTTCTTTCTCTACTCAGAACTTTCTCCAGTCATTTTCTGGGAAATCTCTACTGATTATTCATATTTGGCTCAGATCTCTCTCTTCTGGGAAGTCTTTTAATTACACCTCTCTTGCTCCCATTCCCACAGCACTCCAGGCTTATAGCGAGCATAACACAGGAGTGTGTTTTAGTAGTGTGTCTGTCTTACTAGTCAGAACTCCAGGGTGGCCATCTTAGATTGCTGTCTTGTTATCTAAAACATTGTGTGGTTACTAGTAGAGGCTCAACAAATCTTCCATGGTGAAATGAATGTGGCAGAAGTATTTTGACGGAATATGTAGAACTCTGTGCACACACATGTGCATGCCTTTCTCTGTGTATAAGTATAAGGTACTTTGTATTAAGGTACGTTACCAAAGGAAGTATGTATCCAGCAAATGTTTATTTAGGTGCTACAGAAAATAGAAGAAAATGCATTTTGTAGTGCTATATAACTTCTAATTTTACACTTTGTAAGAGGTTCTGAATAAGAATTTTTGCCTTGACATTTGAATTTGGATTATGGATCTGGGGCTAACTATAGTATGTCTGTGGCATGAACATCTTCAGAACCTTAACAAACCATTCTAGAATTTCCCCCTGGTACTTACTATCACAGTATTTTAAATTTATTCTATTTGACCGTATTGACTAGAAAACACTTTCTTTGATTTGTAATCCTTTTTTTCTTTTTTTTTATTGTAGCACTCTCAGAAGCTAGGAAGACGGACCAGAAGATGACTCAGGACCTCTTCAGAGAAGAATATGTGCTGAACAATGCCATTGGTATGTGTGCTCTGGTGAGAGCTTTGAAAATCAAGACTTAAGTTGCACAGTGTGAATTGTTAAAATGTAATCAACAGACACTCTTATTTAATCTTTTATATACTTTGTGCCAGAAATAAACTTGATTAAACTAGTCTGACTGCTCATTCCAGAACATTTCACACTTTAGTAAATAAGCTATATACCTAACTATTTGCCACACAATCAATGTGAAAACATGGATTTTGATTATATATGGTTGGCTTTCTTGGAAAATGAAAAACTTGGGTCCCAGTTTTCTGTATGAAATGAAGTTACTTTCCTAATTATTGAGGAACTCTAGAATGAAATTTCTTTTATAGTTGATGTTCCAGATTTTATTGGAAGTGAAGCCTCTATCAATCATATGTTTCAATGTTAAATTACAGGGAATAATAATGACAGATTCTTGTGTACCTGCCAGCCCAGAAGGAATAGATATCCATATTTTATTTTTGCTTGATGTTTTAAAAACTATTTAAATAAAATAGAATACTACAAGTTTTTAAAATTACTGTTTAGTCCATTTTGTTGCTTTCCTCAGTACCATTTCTTTCTCCAGAAGCAACCACTGTCATTAATTTTTAGTGCATCCTATTAGATCAAACTTTATATTTTTACTACATATTTATGAACAAAAGTAGTATTACTTTGTTTTTGAAATTTGCATAATACTATCTTACTGTAATGCTGTTCCATAGATTTTTAATAACATGGAATGTAACTGTTCTATATGATTCAGTTTCACCATATTATCTATTCTTCATTAATGGATATTTTAGGTTATTTCCAATTTTTGCTAATACAGATTGATGTACCTTATATACCCCCCTAGTGCCCATGTGCAAAAGTTTCTAGAAGTAATAGAAGCTGAATGGATAGATCATTGAGTTTATACATCTTTAATGTGTTTCCAAATTTTTCTCTAAAGCACAAAACTTGATTTTCTACATGTCCTTTCTGTCATTTTTTTGTTTGTTTTTAAACTTTGCATGTTTGATATCTTACTCTGGCTGTAATTTATATTTCATTGAACACAGGTCAGGTAGAAAGTGTTTTCTTATGTTAATTACTCATTTAGATTTTCTTTTCAGTTTTATCCTTTGTTTATCTTCCTTTTGGATTGTTTATCTTTTACAGATGTAGTAGGTCTATATGTATTCTGGACTGTTTTCTTTTGTACATTATATATATTACAAATATGCTTCTTTCAGTCTGCTACTTTACCTTTTGGTATAGACAAGTTTTTGATGAGATGAAGTGTATCCATTCTTTTCATTTTGAGTTCTGCTTTTTTGCATTAAAAAAACAACATGGAGGTTTTTAAGATGGTCTTTTATTTTTCTTTTAATAGTTTGTTTATACTGTAAGCCTCTAATGTAATTGGAATTTTTTTGCATGTGGCGTTTAACTTTTATTTTCTCAATAGTGGAGTTATTGAAGGCTTTCATTAGTTCCAAATTGAAGTACTGAGTTATTAAATAATGATGAATAGATCAGGATTGTATATGGATTGACATTGTAAAAAGAATATATTTTATAAGCCAAAAGTTTAGTCTACTTTGATATTTCTTCTAAAAATTTCTAAGGAAAATACTCAGAGTTCATGTAACATGTAATTTTTGGAAAAAACAAATGTATTTTAAACATTATAACTGATTACAGCTCTGTTTCTTTTAGATTCTTGCCAGAAACCATATATTGCACTTATTCATGGAATTACAATGGGTGGGGTAAGTAGACTGTTCTTATTATTGAAGAGAGGTGTGATGATGAATGTAATACAGTAGAACTTTTTGTAACAAAATCATGTTTTGAGCCTTGCAGTTTTGCTTCACCCAAAAGAATATGTTCTTAATTATGTTATATGCTGTTTCAGCTTCTGGAATTAGTGAGTTCTTAACCAACAAAACGGACTCTTTTTCGGTTACGTAGAGCCCCTTTTCAACTTATAAGTAAACCTATTGCTTCAACAGCTTCAGAAAAGAAATTGGAATGTTGAGGGTTTTTTCTTTTTTAGACTCTGACTAGTGGGGATGTGGTTGCCTAAATTGTATCTTCTGCACAAAATCTTAGAGAAAGTATTCAGACACTTCGTGAAGCTCTTTGAAAGCACTCTTCTACCAGTTCACAGATCTTTGTAAATAGCACAGATGCAAAACAAATTGTCAATGTCACTGGCCTTGAATAACTTGAAACATGAAATAATTACAGAAAAAGTATTCAAATGTATGGCACTGACCATAAGAAAGACAGGCCTTTAAAGAAATGAGAGGGCAGCATGGGTTTTCATGGCAGGAAAAGGTAGGATTTAAGTAGGTAGTAGGAGGCCGAAGGGTAGAATTTCAAAGATTGAACCTGTTCAGTGTTTCAAAGATTTAGGCATTGGGAATACAAGAAGTCTCCCTCTTCCCAGTAGAACCACACTAGATGAAGCCTTCTGGCACTGGGAATTGCTTAGATCTGGGAAGGGATTCCACTAGAAAGCAGGATCCAGGCAATCTTTACCTCTCTGCTTGTGGCAGGAACTGAGCATGGGTTGATTGTGCTTACTTGTCAAGGAAGTATTAAGATGGGAAAAATAGGAACTCCCTGAAAAAATACTGCAGAACCAGGGGAAGGAAAATAATCTGAAGCATTTTGAAGGAAGAGTCCCCCATGAATGTGAAAGGAAATGAAAGCAAACAAAAAAAATTGGACATACTTAATAACATGTAAAAAGATGTGGCTCCAATAAAATAGGAATGACAGTCCATAAGGAGACAGCAAGCTCAGATGAAAGGGCAACAGGCTGCAGAGGGGAACAGGGAACGTGAGCAAAGATGACTGGAAACTAAAATGCAATAGCAGAACCTGACATTCCACTTTGAAGGCAATAGACTAGAAGTAATTGAATTTAATATTACAGATAATGAAGTGTCTGTGTAGGATAAACTTGAGAAGCTGTCACCAAAAAACGACAAGGATAAAAATGATGAGAATAAACATTTTGAAGTAATGAATGTGAAAGAAAGATACTGGGAACGCAGCAATGATAAATACTCGATAGGAAGTAAACAAATGGTCAGATGTAATTAAAGATGCCTTTCTTTTATTTAATTAAAAGCAAAAAATTCTCAAAGCTGAGAGATGTATAGTTAAAGGAAACACAGTGTTCCAGGTAAAAATCGGTGAAAAGAGATCCACACCTAGGTAAAAGCTCTGGTAAATTTTTTGAATTATAAGCTTTAAGACACAAACAACTGGAGGTGTTCAGGCCAAGCCCTGGGAGTGCAGGAGTGATTGATGGATAGAGGTTATGTGCAAAGCAGCATAAATTATTCTGGTTTCAGACTTGGTTATGCTGAGTGCCAGAAGTCAATGGATTGGGAAAGTTGTAAAATAGTCATTAAGACCCAAGAGTTTTCTACCCAACCAAATTATCATTTAGTGTAAGTATAAAAGAAAAATACTCTCAGAAATGAAAGGAAAATATATTACTGACATAACAATTGTTGAAAATACTTCTGTAAATATTTGGCCTAGTTGACCAAGAGATTGCTCAAATTTAATAACACAAGATTAGTTTTGAAACAAAAAGATTGGTGAACTTCCCCTTAGTGGTGTCAGTGGACAGAACTTCCTTCTTGTTATAGGAACCTGAGAAGAGTTCCTGCCCTAGCATACCACATCTGAATGAACTGGCCATGCCTGTGGCCTCCGTGACAGATATAGGTTGGTACAATGTTTGCATGCACTCCTGTGTGTGTTACAGCCAAGAATACGTCATTTATTTCTAAAAAGAAGACTGCAGTAAAACAGACCAAGATTATGTTGTCTTGAGTAGAGGAAGTAAGGGTGATGGTGCTTCTTCCTACTGGTCTCTAGTTTTCGGTATTTAAAAAGTATGAATGACTTTCAAAATGAAAATGAAAATATACTTTATATCAGCCTTTCTTAGCCAGAATGCTACCAGAGAATGAGGTCTTAGTACCTTAACGCAGTAGTTTTCAAAGTGTTATCCCTGGGCCAACAGTATCAGCAGCACTTGGGAATTTGTTAAAAATACAAATTCTTGGGTTCCATCCCCAGAGTCAAACTCTAAGGGCAGAGCCCAGCAGTCTGTGTTTCAGCAAACCCTCCAGATGATTCTGAGTCATGCTAATTCTGGGAGCCAGTGCCCAAGGCGTCAATTGTTTGTAATGAATTAATTGCACTCTTTATTCTGTCCTGTGATTCTAAAGTGGTACCAGTTATATACTAACTTTGGAAATATTGAGCAAGTAGTTAAGTCATTTGCAGTGATCTGTGGTTCAGATAAGGAACCCCTCAATGAGAAAGGTTCTTTTTTATTACATGTGTTACATATTGTCAGCCCTGCCCCTAACCCCCCATAAAACCAAAAAAAAAAAAACCAAAAAGCAATAGAAAAACCCCCCCAAACCCGTGTGTCTTTTCTCCCATCAGGCCTGCCACCTACACGTCCTGTGTGCTCTACATCTAATTCATCCTTAAAGACTGAGGTGCTACCCTATTTTTTTTTAGCAGTCATAAATACCACTATGATTAGGTGTGATTTCTTCCTTCATTGACTCAGTGCATTCAATCTTTACTCCAAATTTGGTGTTTATACTTTATTGTCAGTTATTACAAAAAATGCCCAAGTACATTAGATGATCTGTAAAGGAAAGAACTATCTTGCCTTGATTTTTTTTTTTAACCTTCCCATAACAACTAGGGAATGTACAGTATATAGCTAATAAATTAATAATTAAAACAGTTGTACTTTAAATAATAGTAAACATCTTGTGTAGCCTTCGAAAGAATAAAATATACAGACTGGAGTTGAACTAGTTTTGTTTTGTTTTGTTTTGTAATGGGTTTTGTATGTATCTTGGTTTTGAAGGCTAACTTTTCATGTCATATTTACAAACTTTGCTTAATCTAAGGCTCTTAGTGAACTTTAGCTTTTGAAAATGTAATCCTTTAGGTCATTGGCTGTCAACCTTGGCTGCATTTAGCATCACTTCGGAGTCTTTCAGAAATCCTAGTACCCAGATTTTACTTACCGTCCAGAACTATTAAATCATATTGGAGCACAACTCAGATGTTTTTAAAACTCAGTGGTAATCCTAATGTGAAGCTAAAATTATGAGCTGATTAAGCGATTTCTTAACTAGAGTGTGGTTCAGTGTAAGCTGTGGGCCTTTTTCAGAACGCCCTTAAGGCAGTGGTTCTCACAGGTTAGCTTGTATCAGAATCACTCCAAGGGCTTGTTAAAATGCAAATTCCTCTCACACCCATTTCTAGTTTAGTCTGTTTGAAGTGTGGCCCAAGAATTTGCATTTCTAAAAGTTCCCCTATGATGCTGATGCTGCTGGTGATAGTGGGGGCACCTCACTTTAGGAGCCACAACTGTAAGGTGTTGAGAACACATAGTTTGTTATTTAAAAGGCCTTTATTTTCAGAATTTTTAATAGAATTTTGGTATTATACATAATAGTTCTATAGATATATTTTTAATCCCAATATTAAAGTATGAGAATAAGAGAGAATAAATATGGCTTAAGAAAAGGTATAGAAATTGTTTTCTCTGTCTTTATCTTGATAGTGATCAGTAGTATTTCTTATAATGTAAGAATTTTAAGAAAACTTGAACAATCCAAAAGGTGGCGCCATAGAGCTTGATTTTACCTACCTATCTAATCTATCTGATCTATCTATCTTACCTATTTCCAGCAAGAAAATGACAGTTTTCCTGTCTCTTGTTGTTTACCATGAAGAGTATCACAGCACTTTATAGAGGGAATGGCTAAATTCTGTTATGTTTTCAGGTTTCAGAAATTCAAACATTTACTTGATGTTTTTGGTATACAGTAAAATAAAAATGTTTCTGAGTAGTTCTCTACTTGGCTAATCAAAATTATGTAAGATTATGTCATTACAATGTTTCTGGAAGAGAGAAACCCAATTTTTTAACAAGTAACAATTTGAGAGAGTAATTCATTGTTTCCTAGGAAGAAAGAATTTAAATTTCCTTTACCTTTATTTTAAACATTCAAAGTCATATTTTTCCCAAGTTAATATTAACAGAAGCCAATTTGCTTTAAAAATTAAAATTAATTTTAAGTAGATATAGAACAGAGAAAAATCTTTACATTATTTTGTACGTGTAGTACCCTGTTTCCCTTCCAACTGAATTCCATGAAAGAACTTGTAAGTTTGTTTCCTTCTTTTCTTTCTTCCTTGCTTCCTTTTTTCTTTCCACTGATGTGTTTTACAATAGAAACAAATTAGCTCCCCCAAGCCAACTCAAAATATGGGTGCAATATGGTATTGTTTTTGTGTTTCTCAAAATATCTTAAGATGCTACCAGCAAAAGAGTTTAGTGATAAGTATGATGGAAAATTAAAAGTTTTAAGGCATACTTTAGAAGAGGTATATTCTGATGAATAGAGAAGTGGGAATTAGAATGGAAATAGTGAGCAGATAAAATTCCCAAAAGACTTTGCGACACAAACCAATCATGTGGAAAATTGACTAGTGCTCAGTTAAATGGGAACTGTGAATCAGATGAAGTTTACCCACTGATTAATGTCATTGAAACATGTTCTTATGAAAACAGCAGTCCTCAAAGATTGAATTATGTTAATGTATTGCAGAGACATACTAGGTACACCTTTGTTCAGTTCTAAAGGTATTTTGTTTTGCTGCTGTTAGTGACAATTTGAATAGATGACATTTTAAGAAACCATTTTTTATTGTAATGAAATGCTAGGTTCTTCTTACAACAGCATTTAATTAATAGAATCTGAGCAATTATGCAAGAAGAGATGACATAATTTTGTTAACTATGTTAGAGAAGATTTTTAAAGAAACTTGAGTTTAGCTGAACTTTGGTACCCTTCTCTCCCCACCTCATTTAAATCTCTTCATTAAAAAAAGAGTTATTATAATGCTTTTTAATGTTTTTACATTGTAGCACGGTGAGAATACAAAGACAGGCAAGGGCCATGCCATTTTTAAGTGAAAAACCCTCCAAGAAGCTTTCAAAAGATCAAATATTAAGTCGTTAACAAAGCCTGGAAAACATTCTAAATTTGTATTTTGCCATTTCAGTTGCCCATGCTTGAGACTTCCATTGTAAAGGCTATAATCCACCAACCAAAGAATGTTCTTTTTCATGCAATAACAATAGGAAGGGCTGGGCATAGGAAATTGATCATGTATTTGCCCTACACACAATTCATCAGTGATGTTCCTTCAGCCTCAAGGACTAATTGAGAGGCTTAGCCATATTAAAAAAAAGAATGATTTAGAATGACCATCCTTTGTCCAGTGATTGGGCATGTTCTTAAGATAGATGTAAAAATCACAATCCTTCTTACGATTAGACATGACAACTAATGATAGACGTTTTTTTCTGCTTTATTGAGGTATAATTGACAAGTAAAATTGTAATATATATAAGTGTACAATATGATGATTTGATTTATGAATACACTGTGAAAGGAATATATTGTGAAACAATCCTCAGATCTTATAACTGAAAGTTTGTACTCTTTTAAACAACTCTTTTATGTTTTCCCCATCCCCCAGCCCTGGCAACCACTATTTTAGTCCCTGTTTACTTAAGCTGCACTTTTTTTTTTTTTTTTAAGTTTCCACATATAAGTGATACTGTGCAGTATCTATTTCTCTGTCTGGCTTATATCCCTTAGCATAATACCTCCATGTTCATCCATGTTGTTGCAAATGGCAGAGTTTCTTTCTTTTTTTAAGGTTGAATAATACTCTAAATTATATATATATTTATACTATGTATTTATATTGTATAATAACCATATATATTGTTACATATATTATATGTGTATGTATATATACATATACATACATGTGTGTATACACACACACACACACACACACACACACACATACATTTTCTTTATCCATTTATCCATGGACAGGCACTTACATTGTTTTACATCTTGACTATTGTGAATAATGCTGCGGTGAATATAGGAGTACAGTTAACTCTTCAAGTTAATGATTTTATTTCCTTTGGATATACACCCAGAAGTGGAATTTCTGGATCATATGGTAGTTCTATTTTTAATTTCTTAAGGAATCTCCATACTGTTTTCCATAGTGGCTGTACCAGTTTGCATTCCCACCAACAATGTACACAGTGGATTTTTGTGTACAGTATGAGGGGTCCAGTTTCATTTTTTTTTCCATGTGGGTATCCAGTTTTCC
This sequence comes from Camelus dromedarius, assembly GCF_036321535.1. Lineage (NCBI taxonomy): Eukaryota > Metazoa > Chordata > Mammalia > Artiodactyla > Camelidae > Camelus > Camelus dromedarius. The sequence goes on along the minus strand of NC_087439.1, from coordinate 60,188,630 downwards.
CAACACCATTTATTGAAGAGACTATCCTTTCCTCATTGCGTTATTGTAGTATTTAGATTTCCTTTATTAGGGAAGTAGTATTTAGATATGCTTTATTAGGGAAGGGTTGTTAGGGTTGCTTTTAGATGCAGAATTTCTCATAGCAAATTTTTAGGGTCACTTAGTTTCTTAGTGATCCTTTTTCATAGGTAAGCATTGGATTCGATTTTTCAAGACACAGTGGATTATCCTCTAACAGATGTTCTTATGCTGTTAAACACCATCTCATCCCTTGTCTGTCTTACTAGGTAGAGCTCTTTTATTCTTCCCTTTCCTCTGTTCTTTTCCCCTTGACCTTTAGCCCATAGATATCTGACTACAGAATTTGGAAATGCTTCCATTTCCTAAGTAGGAACTTGGCTTTACTTGTCTGCCCCTCACCCCACCCTCATTTTAAGGTATTGATTTCTGGGAAATAGAACTTTGACTTTCTAGGAGTATGGGTGTTCTTGACAACTTTCACAGACTTGCAGATTCTCAGATCTGCTGGGAGTTCTCCTTTTTTCTTGGCCATTTCCTGTGGTCTTATTGGTCAGGATTTTGGTTCATTTTCTTTTTAACTGTGAAAGCACCTTGGGTTCCTGGTCAAATGGCACCCCTCCCCTGTGTCATTCTCTCCCTGCCTTCATTTTATCTCCACTATGTTGATTTGGATGATTTGTGGTCTAGGGGCTCTGTTCCTTAATGAGGCATTAGATTATTTCACAAAAATGAAAGGGACAGGGGAACTCCTCTTGACCATGAAATGAGCTCATTCTTCGAAGGATGTATGGGCATAGGAGATTTAAGACTACCTAGAGCTTCCTTATGATTTTGGCCATTATTTGACAGTGTTTTCAGCTCTTTCACCCATCCAGCAAAACGAATTGAATGTCTGCTGTTACTAGATACCAGATAGGTTCTAGGGATAAAATAGTGAGCGAGGCAGATTTGTTTTCTTTCCTCATGGAGATTACTGTCCAGTGAGGCAGGTGGGTACAGGGTGGTCTGGAAATATACATAACAGTACCAGCCTCACCTGTGTGTGTATGTGTGGGTACATGTGTGAGTACTTTAATGATGAGGATGTTGTAGGGAAAGCATCCTGGTGGGTTTTATTTAAGCTGAGACTTGAATCAGTCAGGGAAGAGCGAGTTGGAGTGGTGGAGGAATGTGGTATGGTTGATACAAGTGAGTTAAGGGGTTGATGCAGTGTAGAAGAATAGTGTGTGAGTGAGAAGATAATAGCATGTGTGAAAATGAGATAGAGAATTCATGTTTGGGGGAAAGTTCAGTGTGCCTAGATTCTGGAGTACGAAGGAGATAATGGTTAAATTCTGAGGTCAGAGAGGTAAGCAAGAAGCCAGATCAGTCCTCTTATATAAAATATATTAAGTTGTTTATCCTGAGATCAAGAGGGAGAGCCCATTTTTAAGTGCTTTTATCAAGGGGGATGGCCTGAATGGCACATTTTAGACAGATAACTCTTGTGGGAAGAATAGGTTGGAGGGTGGCTAGGACTAGATATAAAGAGATTATTTAGGAAGCTGTTGCAGGATCCAAGTGAGAGATGATGGTGATTTTGAACTAGGGTAGAGAAAATGCAGGAGCAGAAAATTAGATTTAAGGGAGATATTTAGGAGAGACTTGGTGGAATTTGGTGATGTGGTGAATGTAAAGAATAAAGGCTAGAAGGAGGCGAGGATGACTTCCAGGTTTCTGGACCAGGCAGGGGGATGAATGGTGGACTGCTCACTAAGATTTGGGAGAAAGAGTGACTGGGGAGTGGGTTGGGGAGAGTGAAGGGAGATCCGTTTAATTTGGGCCTCGTAGATGTGAAATGCCTGTGGGTTTATCCGTGTGGGAGTGTCTTGTCCAAACAGAAGTGTTTTGTCAGTTATGCAGGTCTGAAACTCAGGGTGCTGCCTGGGCGAGAAGTGTAACTTTGGAACTTACAGACTTGCTTCTGCAACATGAGTCAGCTCATAAGTGATTGGTAAATGGGAAAACCATGTTAGGATAATACAAAAGTTGTATCGGTTCATATGCAGTTTTTTCCTAGATGTGGGGAGATATGATAGTGGCAGTGGATACATAATCAGCTAGATGGGATGAAAGTGCTTAGCTCAGTTGCCATACTGTGAGCAGAAATTCTCTTGTCTGTATTTTTAAAAAATTAAAAAACAAACAAACGCCTGTTGGGGGCACCTCCACCATAGGACGAACCCTCAGCTCTCAGCACTCGGTTGTGGCATGGCAGTCCCACTGGCTCCTAGCTGCACTTACACCTGCTTTGTCTCTGCATCTGCCAGTCCTGCTCTGATTAAGGTATTGCCATTCTTTTCACTTTTATTTTTGTGCATTTTAAATACCTGCTGTGACATTCTTTGTTCATACTGAGCTGGTGGTCCTAATTAAGTCCCTGGGGCCATTTATAGTTTCTGTTGCACTCAGATTACAGAGACGCACAGGTTTTGAGCAGGTGGCCCAAACCCTTTTGCCTATAAGTGCTGTGCAGTTTTGTAGAACCTGCGGATTTTTTCAGCAAGTCATTATGTTACAACAGAGATACTCGTACTGAAAACTTGTCAGTAGAAAAGATCATGTGAGGCAATATGGCAGAAATAGAGTGACAACCAAAGTAAGTCCAGAAAGGAACCTTAAAAAAAAAAAAGGTTTATTGGCCAGAGGCAGAACAAAGAGCCTATAAAACATGCTGAAAAAAGGGGCCCAGAAGAGTGGGCTTGTCATGGTAACCTTTGAGTTGGCTTCTATGCTCCAGAAATCTTTGACAGTTTCTTTGCTTTGTGGTAAAGAACCATATTCCAGGTCATCTTGTACACTAATTCACCACACCTAAAATCAGGTGTTTTTCTAAGGCAGCCCTGGTCACTTTTAGTGAGAAATGGTGGTTAACAATAACAGTCGGGGCACTGCTTTAGTTGGTAGTTTCTAGGCTTTTTTGAAGAGAACTAAGAATATATGTTTTGTTTTTAAGTGAAAATAGATCCTGAGTTCAATACTCCTATTCAAATTTAAATTTTCATTTCTTTGATATTTGTATCATGTATGTTGAAAATCTTATATTTAAAAAAAATTGAAATTGTAACAAATTTGCTTTGTTCTAATGTGTATAATAGTTTCAGAATAACAACATCAATACTATTATGAAGAACAGTCACTTGAATTAATTGCTGTCTTTGCCCTATACCAAATTATTTTAGTAACTTAGCTTTTTCATAATTTTTCCAGAGTATTCAGCCTGGTTTTCATGAAATAACTCTTTATACTCATATTATTTATGATGAATAATATTTAAAATATGTACTCACCACAACAGGTGCAGCTGGCGTAAACAGATTGGAAATAAATATGACTGCCATTTGGTAAAGTCTGAACTCAGCAGATCAGAGAAGTATGCAAATATACCAAAAAGTAGCCAGAATAGCTTTCAGGATGCTAGTTAATACGGATTTTAGTTAATACTTTACAGAGTTAATGGAATTCCTTGGTAAATACGAGGTTGTTTTAGGAGTACTCCTATTACAATAATCCTTCTTGTTTGAATATATAAGACAGTAGTTTCTTAGAACTTCTTTTTTTTTAATATCTACTAAGTATACAGACATTTAAATATAATGTGTGATATGTGATATGTTATAATATATTGTGGAAATGTACTTATTGAGGTAAAACCTTAAGTATGAATCTAGGAGGTGTGTAAAAGTTATTTCTAATTTATGTTTTAATGTATGATGTACCAGAATTCATATTTCTACTCATTGGCTTTTTTTGATTGAGATATAGTTGACATATATTAGTTTTAGGTGTATAGCATAATTTGATACATGTGTATGTTGCAAAACAATAAGTTAACACTCATTACCACACATCCTTAAATTTTTTTTCTTACAACTTTTAAGATTTACTCTCTTAGTAACTTTCATATCATTTCTCCCTGGCTCTTTTGTTTAAAGTAAAACTGTACCTCCAAGAATGGTAGACTGTTAATTCATAAAAAAAATTCAATATTTCTACTTTGTTTCTGCTGAATATAATCTAAATATATAAATATAAAATGTAATCAAAAAATAGCATGAATTATATGCATCCAAAGCAGGATAAAAAAGTGTGTTTGGTGCTGATTCCGGTAGTCTATCAAATTATATTAATATTGTATAATCATTTATTAATACTATTAACATTCAATATTAGCCTGTTAATATTAATGTGAGAAGCATAATAATCTTTGTTTTTACTATGGAGCCTGCTAATTGGGCTGCTAATCTAAGGTATGTGGTCCAACATAATAATCTTTGTTTTTACTATGGATCCTGCTAATTGGGCTGCTAATCTAAGGCATGTGGTCCTAGAGATACATTATGAAGATTATTGTATAGTTATAACATTGACTTTAATACCATAATGAGATAACATATGATGAAAAGTCTATTTGAATTTCTAACAGAAATATGTAACTATTTCAAAGCACCATTTATAATCTTGCATGATAATGAGAGAAGACTCTCACATGCTCTGATACTGTGTTGCAGTGTTCATTCTGGACAGAACCTTACTCATTCTCTCTGATTAGAATTTAAATGCATGACTCTTTGTGTGAGCATTAGTCACATCATCCATTGTATGCCTTTTGTTTGTTGTTTTCTTTCCTGTGGTTGTTGCTAGTTACTTTGGAACACTTACTTTTTATTTTATTTACTTTTTATTTAAAAGACTTTATTGTGAAACGACTTCAAACTTACGGGAAAGATGTAAGAATAATGCAGAGAACTCCAGTATATCCTTCATCCACATTTCCTGTTATTTCCATGTTTGTTTTATTTTCTCTTCTCTCTCACATCTGTCTATGGATAATTTTTTTCTGAACCATTTGAGAGAACGTTGAAGACATGATAATTACTTACTGCTAAATTCTTAAGTGTGTATTGCCTAAGAAAAAAGACACCAAAATCAGGAAATTTAACAGTTATGTTATTATCTGGAACATTTCTTTTTCAAGCACCAGATTAAATTGTTGTACTTGTGTCTTTGTGTATTGAGGGATTAATCTTGCCATTAATATAAATTGTGAGGTAGTTCACTGTATCTTAAATTAACTTTAAGTATCCTTATAATTATCAATTTAAAAAAATTAATGTTTTTTATCCAGAATATTAATGTTATCTGGAAATAAAGAAGTAATACTCATTTCCAGTTACTGACATACATATTTGCATTTTGAAGGATTAAATTGTGCTTAAGTAATCATGATGACATCTTCTTTAAAAGCCTCAAGTAAAGCTACAGCAGCATTTTTCCTCTATTGAACAGTGTGAAAACTCATCCAGCCATGTCTCTTGATTAAAAAAAAGTCTTAGATTGCCTAAGTATTACCTTTAAGGATGCCAAAATTTAAATAAGTAGATCGTCATTCTTGTGACAGGGTATGATAGTTCGACTACATTCATATATTCAGTTATTTATCCTTATCCATATTAGTGTTATAAATATGGATCAGACTTATTTTACTTCATCTGCACAGTATCAGTACAGTATTGCAGTGAAGATTGTTTACTGGTAATTCAGGGGTAAAACAAGGCATGTCAGAGTGCTTGGGACACCATTAACGTAAGGCACAGAAGGGTTAATGTAAAATAGTAGAAAAAGATACCAACACTAAAAATAAAGCTGATGCAGCTATTTTTAATATCAAATAAGGTACGTTTTATGGCAAAAACTTTTACTTGATACAGGACGTTTCATAGCTATAAGACATATAACAAATCTAAATTTGTATGTTATGTGAATCTTTCTGTTGTGTATTTTTTTCTTTCGCTTTAGTCATGTGGTCTTATATGTCAGATTATTTCTGAATGCTGGTTATTTCTAACTGAGTTATTTCTACTTGACAATTATTGGAGCCCTAAGATGGCAATCTCTCAACCCTCACTTGTAGCAGGTCTCTAGGCTGAGGGCACTAGCAATCCATATCATCTCAGTCCAGTCAGGAAGGGAGGATTTGAAGCTGAGCTTCACTCCACATGACGGCTGGTCTGAATCCAGGCCACCCTATCTCCTATTGTGTAACAGTTAGGGGCCCAATTCAGCAAGTCCTAAATTTCAGGTTTTGTTTCCTTAGCAGATGGGGCTTAGTTCAGTCTGTTGAAAAATGTTGAGCTTTTCAACTTCTTAAGATGAGTGAGGTCAGATTCTGAATATAATTTTATTGACTATAATCAGCTATAGAAAGATATTTTATAAATGCTTGTCTAAAACTCTCCGTTTATAACTGAATGTGAAGCTGAACTGAATTAATGTGTTTCATAACATACACTATGACACTGAGAAACAATGAGAACAAACTCCTGCCTATCTGAAATAACTCTTCTGGTGTGATATTTTCAAACATTTAAAAACGTTTGGTCTTGTAAAAAAGTGGAAAGACCTTAAAGGGGAAGTAGACAAAACCACAATCTTAGGAGATTTGAACATACTTCTTTCAGTAACAGATGAAACAGAGACATAAAACAGTATACGTGCATGTATGCACACATATTTTACATGCATGCACACAATTTGAACATTGTCCAGTAAACTTGATCCAATTAACGTGTACTCGGTAACTGCTCATTTCATGTGTGTATGGAACATTTATCAAAATTATCCATAGATTTAGTCACAACGTTTTTTGAAGGATTAAAATTGTTCTCTGGCCCCAGTGGAATTAAACTAGTAATCAATAATAGGCAGATAATTAGAAGATCCTGAATGTTGGAACATGTTTATGCTACACCTTGAGGGTATGGAAGGATTACTTAAATAGTACATTAAATGCACCATAAACAAAAAGAACACATTAATTGTGCTAAAAAGTAGTTCAATTCGCTGCATGCCACAAACTGGAAAATGAGTATTTGGAATACAGTTGTCCCTTGATATCAGCAGGGGGGTTAGTTCTAGGACCCCCCTCAGACACTACAATCCAAGCATGTTTAACTTCCTTGTATAAAATAGCATAGGATTTGCTTATAACCTATGCACATCCTCCCATATATTTTGAATCATCTCTAGATTACATATAATACCTAATGCAATGTAAATGCTGTGTAAATAGTTGGTGGTATGCAGCAAGTGCAAGTTTTTTGGAACTTTTTGTTGAAATTTTTTTTTTCTGAATGTTTTTGATCTGTAGTTGGTTGAGTCTGCAGACAAGTACCAGTGGATACGGAGGGCTGACTATATGTATATTTGTCAAGGAATCATATCCAGAATGTATAAAGAATTATGACAAATCAGTAAAAAAAAAAAAAAAAAAACCAATGGAAAAATGAGCAATAGATTAAAACAGACATTTCACAAAGAATATACAGATGACCAAAGCATGGCAAAGCACTCAATTGCATTAACATCAAGGAAATGAAAATTGAAAGCACAATGAAATACTGACATATGCCCAGAATGGCTAAAATATGAAAGACAATTTCAAGCATTGGTGGAGACGTGGAATATAAACTTACATTGCTGGTGGAGTAGAAATTGGTATTACTGCTTTGAATAATTGTTTGATACCATCTTTCAAAGTTGATTGAATTAATTCTCTGACCCAACAGTTTTATAGCCTGATACAGACTCAACCAAAATGTGTGCACTTATGCCCCAAAAGATTTGTGTAAGAATGGTCATTGAATCATTATTTACAATAGCCCCAAGCTGAAAAACCTAACTTGCTATTTACAGTAAAATAGATCAATAAATTGTTTATTCATATAAAGGAATGCTATACAATGAAAAAAATTGCTACACATGACATGAATAAATCTTGCAAACATAATGTTGACAGAAGTCAAATAAAAAATAATATATACTCTATAAGCCTATTTATGTCAAGATCAAAACCTGAAAGACTTAATCTTATTTTGTTAGAAGTTAGGATAGTAGTTACCTGAAGGATGGAAGGAGTAGTGACTGATGGGATGCATAAAAGAATTTCTGATAATTTTTATCTGAGTTTGGGTGTCATGGGTATGTTAATTTTGGGATAATTCACTGGATCTGTATGCTTACTATTTATACCATTTGTGTATTTTCGATTGTATATTATATATGTCAATTAAACATTTTTCAAAAAGAAAAAAAAAAGCCATTGTGTCTGACAGGACACACTGAAAGTGAGGAAAGCGGAGAATAGTGGACCATACAATCAGGGAGATAGAAAGGGACCAGTTCACATAGGGCCTTATTAGCCGGGATGTGGAATTTCAGTAATACTTTAATGTGATGGGAAGTCACTGGAGAATTTTGGGCAGGAGAATGTCGTGAACTGATAATACATTTAATAAGCTCGCTTGGCTGCTGTGCAGAGGATGGATTGTGGCAAGAACAGAAGCAAGAGAGACTAGGCCAGGCAAGAGGTAATAGTGGCTTCAGCTAGTGTTGTAATGGTGGAAGTGGTGAAGAGTGGCCCAGTCCAAGATAAATTTTGAAGTTAGAGCTGTCAAGACAGGTTCATAGATTAGATTGTAAGGTCAAAAAGAAAGGATGATGCTGAAATTTTTGGCTTGAGCAGCTGAGTGAATGATGGTGCTATTTGCTGAAGTGGAAAAGACTGAGGGAGCAGCATGTTCAAAGAGAAAGGTTTACTTCTGATACATGAATGTCGAGATTCATGTAGACATTCAGGTGGAGGTGTTAAACAGCTAGATATAAATTTCTAGAGAAATCAGGGATGGGGAAATAATTTGTCATTAATGTTACAGTGCTTAGAATCTTGGGGCTCTTGGAAGAGATTACCTAGGGAATGAAAGTAGAAAGAACAGAGTGTAGGGATGTGGAGGGAGTGGAGTGGAGGGGGTGACATCTGGTCATTGGGGAAGATCAACATTTTGATGTCAGAGGGAAGAGAAGAGCCACTAACGAGAGAGGAGGAAAGCCAGGATAGGTTGATGTCTCAAAGCCAAGTCAGGTGTGTCCTGAAGTAGGGAGTGAGCAACTCTGTCAAATGCTAGAGAGATACCTAATTAGATGACAAATGAAATTTGACTACTGGGTTTGGTAAGATACAGGGAGAGTATCTGAGGAGAGTTAGGAATTGGAATAAGTTTTACATTTGGGGAGTGAATTTGTATAACCAGTCATTGATAAAACTTTGAAGACTTTGAAGCATTTTTAGTCTAGCAAAGGAGTGCCAGCTAAGATGAATGATTAAATAGTAAATAACAGATAACAGTAAATTTTGAAAGTTTCAAGGGGGATTTAATACAAGCAGCCTATAATGGATTATTTTATGTAAGATACAAAAATTTGGTATGAACCTGCGATGAGAGTGCCACACCCCTTTCATCATTTATGTTCTTAGTATCTCCAAGTCAGGTGGCTTGAATTTCCCAGTCCTCACTTCATCTTACTTGAAAAGCATTTTATATTGGCTCTTCATGGTACTTGTGTCAATGATCTCTTATTTGGAAAGTTTTTCATTAATAACTTCTTAATAAAATTTTGAAGATTTTTATTTCGTTCATTATTTTTATCAGCTATGGCTGAAACAAAATAAAGAACTGAATCAATGTATAGGGGATCAATAATTTCCACGTGAAAGAGTGTGAAGCTTATAAATTTCTTTCTTGAATTTGGGAGGTTGGCAGGGCTCTCTGTAGAGAAGTTGGGCTGTTAGGTGGTTCTTCTGCAAAGGAGTGAGGGTTCCAGAAGGTACGATGGGAATGACTGTCAGGGAGAGCAGTGTTAGGGAAAAGCACACAGCCCTACTGGGGTGAATTTATACCAGGGGACGAAGGCATCTATCGTGTGAGGCTGAAGCGTGACAGAACCGAGGTCTGGTTCTGATTAGAAAAGGTGAAGAGTCTTGTTTAATTGAAAAGAACAGAGACTCACCCAAACAGATCCAGAAAAGAGAAGGGAGCAGTTATTAGCCAAGTGCAAGGGTCAAATGGGAATCCAAAGACAAAAACCGCAGTAAAGCTTGTCTTCCTAAAAATTGAACTGCAAGTGGGACCTAACAGCAAATTTGAGTAGTGTGTTTTCCTTTTTTCTCTCTCCAGCTTCTACTTCTCTTTGTATGTTTGCTTTGTTCTCAGTGTTGTACAGGCTGCCTTCAGCGTCTCAGTTTTTTGTTGTTACCCCATATAATTTCAGCTTTCACTTGGCTGTCCTGTCTTCTTTAGCTCAAATTTCAAATGACCTTTAAGCTTCTTTGGCTGCCATCGACTCACAGCTGCCCACTGTGTTTTAGGTTAAATACCTAAGAGTGAAAATCTTGTCTAATGTACTCTTCCTCCTCTGCTCCCTGGGCCTTGAAATCCTGGTTAGCCTCAATTGGCTGCCCTTGGACTTAGTACCTGTCCGTAGCTCAGCCACTGCTGGGGAGAGGGCAAAGTCTCTGGGCAGAGCAGAGTGACGGGGCAGTCAGTGGCCTTCTCTGCTATGTCCTCCTCACTTTAAAATTAGATGATTAATTGAAATTGTAAAGGCTTGGAATTTGGGAGGAATGGCACAAAGACCCTGTGGCTAGTGGAATTAGCATGGGAAGAGTGATGGGAGATGAAATCAGAGAGGTATGCTGGGCCATATTATGTAGCACCTTGCAGGCCATGGAGTAGAGTTTGATGTATGTGTGTGTCTCAGATATAAATATCCACATTTGTTCAAATATGTATCAGAGATATACAGGGAGAAAACCTGAAGGGTAACATGCGAAATTAGTAATAACTGTGTGTCTTTGAGGAGGTAGAGGGACACTAGGATTGACGGTTGTGGTCAGACTTACATATAAATGTTTTGTAAGGAGGGATATAGTCATGTGCTGTTTGTGGAATTCAAAGTTAATGAAGAGAAGTAGGGGCGATCGCCAGAGCAGTGTGGTTGGGGCAGGGTCGTTCAGTGAGGCCTGCAGCTCTGCCTGTGTGCGGTCCCAGACGGAGCTCCTCTGAGCCCCAGGACTGAGAACACAGTGTGAAAAGTGCCACTCCAGTGCAGCCTCTTAGTTCCTGACAAGACATTCCCGAACTTCCTTTAAGTTCCTTTAGAGAAATTCTTTTATAAAGAATTATATATAATATAACATATTCTGTACCTGAACACTAATAACCTTCAGCCACATTGTGATAAAGTGGAGAGTAGAATGTGAGACAAGGGCTCTTAAAATAACACAAGGAATTATTAGTAACACTAGTAATGTTTTATTTCTTATTAAAATTTGTAAGAATATATATAATCTTGATGTGGATACAGTATAATTTAGGCTAATATTGTGATGATTGTGTCATAATAGAAACTTAGAACATGATGTTTACCTGTACAAGGAGCATCAAATTTGTGGATTTAATTTATAAATGTTGACTCCAAAGGATGTAGGTAGTGACTGAAGAATTTTATTCATTTCCGTGTTTATTTATACAGTCTTCTAAAATTTAAGAAATTGCATGTGTTTTTGAGTGTTTTCTTAAGAAGTTTTAAAAGTTTCAAGAACTTTTAAATGGCTGAACTGTGAAATCACTTGAAAGGCTTGAGGAAATTTTAATGAAAAATTAGAAGAAACAAATTAAAAATAAGGCCCTTTCTATTTAGTTAACACAGAACTCTAAGTGCCTGGCATTGTTCCAAATACTTTACAAGTTTTAACTCATTTAACTCTGTGATGTCAAAGAAGAATACGCTGGTTCAAAAGGACTAAGAATGAGTAGAGCCAAAATAATATAGTAGAAGTTCTGAATAATGTGAAAAGAACATGACATAGGAAATGTATGTAATAATGTGAGCACTGACATAAACTTGGATACTTTAATCACGTGTCCCTCTTATTTTATTAAGGTATATCTATTCAATGACCATTCTTTTCATTCAACAAGTCAGAAATAGACTTTCAGCCAAATCTTTTTATTTTGTAAAAATTTATTTTGTGTTTAATAACCCAAATTAAGAGTTAAATAGTTACTAAGTGATGTATCTTAGAAAAATGATGTTGCTAATTTTATTTGATGAAATATGTGAATAAATAAAATGTGTTAAGGTTCTATTTAAATCTACTGAAATTTGCTAGAATAGCTTGGTTGTGCTTTTCTAATGATTGGTTCCACTAACAGCACTCAGTGGTTCTGGGAAGAGTCAGTATTCTGTAATGCTCCATCTCATTTGAAATGAGAGGAAATGGGGATACAGGACGCAAAGCAGAGCACAGGACACTGATTGAAAACATCTTAGCTAAAACAGATCTATTCCAGATAGCAGGTATATTCGTATTTTTTTGCCCAATAATTTCTTCTGAAATTGTGTGAGTTAGGGTTTCCCTCCCTTGTATCTCTTGAAAGAAATTCCTTTAGAGAAATTCTTTAAAAAGAATTATATATAATGTAGCATATATACTTTTATATGTAATATAAAGATAATTTACTTGGTTTATAACGTTTGTGAATATGTGTTCTTTTTTTTTTAACCCTCACAGTATTTTTAAACAATTATTTTGCCTTTTCCCTAGGGAGTTGGTCTCTCAGTTCACGGGCAATTCCGAGTGGCTACCGAAAAGTCTGTTTTTGCAATGCCAGAAACAGCAATAGGTAAAAACAACAAAACCCCCACAATTTTTCATAATTACTTTTAGAATTATCATCTTTTGATACATTTCAGATTACACTATTGTTGAAGGAATTCACTGAGTCCTGTTTGAGATACAGCAGTGAAAGAATTTTTAAAAAGAAATAGTAGGACGATACCTAAAAGTTTATGTTAGCTCATGATTATATCTGAAAACACAAAAGCATAAATATTTAACTGGAGACACTAGTACACTATAGTTAATTTTAGGTAAAAGATTATTAGCAGAAATATTCTTGCATTCAGATCTGTGCTCCATTTTGAATTAACTTTTGTAGGTGGTGTGAGGTATGGATCAAAAGTATAGGTCAAAGTTCATTATTTTGCATATGGAGAGAAAATCATTCCCATATCATTGTTTTGAAAAAGCTGCTATTTCTCCACTGATTTTATATCTATGTCTATATAGTTGACCTTGGTGCCAACACTGCACTGCCTTTATTACTGCTGCTTAATAGTAAAGTGTTGATTGGGTAGTGATAATCCTCTAATTGTGTCTGCCACCCCCTCCCCCCCCAATTGGTTTGGCTATACAGATCCTTTTATTTTTGTATGAATTTTAGAGTGATTTTGTAAGTTTCAACAAAAAATGCCTGTTAGAATTTTTATTTAGATTGTCTAGAATCTGTCAGTTTGGGAGGAGTTGACGTCTTAACACTATTGAGCCTTCAGACCTGTGAGAAGGTGTATCTCTCCATTTATTTAGGTCTTCCTAAATTTTCCTAAGCCAAGTTCTGTAGTTTTCAGTTTCTTACACATCCTTTGTCAGATTTATCCTCAAGTATTTCATATCGTTCAGTGATATCATAAATGATATTTTTAAAAAATCTAGGTCTGATAGTTACCGATACATAGAAATGTAACTGGTTTTTGTACTTATTTTGTATCCTGCAAACTTGCTAAGCTATTAGTTCTAGTAGATTTCTTTTGTAGACTGAATTGGATTCTCTAAATGTGTAATTTTGTCATTTACAAATAAAGTCAGTTTTACTTTTTCTTTCCCACCTGGATACTTTTTTTTTCCTTGCCTTATTACACGAGGTTGAACTTCCAATACAATGTTGAACAGATAAGTTGAGGGTGGACATTCTTGCCTTGTTATGGATTTTAGGGGAAAACATTTAGTCTTTCACCAATAAAGTACGATGTTAGGCATGGGTTTTTCACAGGTGCCCTTTATCAGGATGAAGAACTTTCCTTCTATTACTAGATGTCTGAGTGGTTTTATTAGGAATGGATTTTGAACTTTGTCATTTTTTTCTGCATATGTTGAGATGATCATTGTCTTTGTATGTTTTAAGTTTGTTAGTGGTGAATTACTTTGATTTTTTTTTTTCAACGTTAAACTAACCCTGCATTGCTGGGCTAAGTCTCACTCTGGTATGATGTGCTGCTCTATTTTTTATATGTTGTTGGGTTTGATACACTAAAATTTTATTTGGAATTTTTGTATTTGTGTTCGTGAGGGATAACGATCTGTGGTTTTCTGGTAACGTCCTTGCTTCTTTTGGTATCAGGGTTATGCTGGCCTCATTTTCTGGAAAAGTTTATGTAGGATTGGTTCCCTTTTGTTTTTTGAGAATTCACCAGTGAAACTGTCTAGGCCTGCAGTTTTCTTTGTGAGGAGGTTTTTAACTACAAATTCAAAAATCTTTAATAGATGTAGGGCTATTCAAGTAATCTATTTCTGCTTGCACAAGCTTTGGTAATTTGGGCCCTTAAGGGTTTTGTCCAATTTATTAGCATAGATTTGTTCATAATATTCTTTTACTATCTTTTTAGCATTTGTAGAATCTGTAGTAATAGCTGGCTTTCTCTTATTCTTGATATTAGTAATTTGTCTTCTCTTTTTTTTCTGATCAACCTAATTAGAGGTTTATTAATTTTATTGATCTCAAAAAGCAGCTTTTTGGTTTTATTTAGTTTCATTGATTTCTGCTCTGATCTTTATTACTTCCTTCTACTTCCTTAAGGTTTTATCTCCTTTCTGTAATCTAAGGTGAAAGCTGAGGTCAGTGGTATGAAACCCAGGTATAGAATCCTATTCTATTCTGACGTTTAAATGTCAGTACTTCAGAAATTTTGCTACGCTATCTTATTTATATTGGTTTCCATGAGAAATCTGCCCTCATCCTTGTCTTGGTTCCTCTGTAAATGTCTCTTTTATTTTCTCTTGACTGCTCTTAGATTTTCTCCTGATCACTTGTGCCTCGGTCACTTGATTATGATGTGCCTCTGTGTAGGTTTTTTCATATTTCTTATACTTGGGCTTATTGAGCTAGTTAGGTTTAAAGTTTTTGTCAAATTTGGAAATTTTTACATTCTTTCAAATACTTTTCTGTCCCCCCATTTCCTTTTCAGGAACTCCATTTAAACTTTTATTAGGCTCACTCATGCATTTTTTTTTCTTTTTTTCATTTTAGATAGTTGCTATTCCTGTGTCTTCCAGTTCACTAAACCTTTGTTTTGCAAAGTTGAAACTGCCCTTAATCCATTCAGATATTTTTCAGGTTATACATTCATCTTTGTTTTCATCTGTCATAGTATCTTTTGGGTATTTTTCTAAAAAAAAAAAACTCTGTTTCTACTTAACTTTTGAACATATTGTATATGTTTATTATAATTGTGCTGATATTTTTGGTTTCTGACTCTTATGTTTATGTCAGTTCTGAGTCTTTTATTTTCCCCCCTGGCTGCTTGGAGTTTATTTTTCACTTGGTGCAAGGCACAGGGTTATAGGATGTTAGGAAGGCTCTCCTGTGGCTTGAGTGGGGTTCTCTTAACTTCCTTTTTGGTGTTTTGCTGTTTTGGTAGAGCTCAGCTGTCTAATACTGTAGTCACTAGCCATATATGGCTACTTAAATAGAAATTAATTAAATTTAACTAAATTCAGCTCCTCAGTTGCACCAGTCACATCTCAAGTGTTTAATAGCCATATCTGGTTAGTGGCTACCTTATTGGACAGAATAGATTATAGAATATTTTCATCATCACAGAAAATTCTGTTGGCTAGTACAGGTCTAGAGAAAGATAATTTTAGGCTTGGAATAGTATGGCGGTGTAGAGTTGGAATGGAGTGGATAGATTTGGAAAATGTTTTGGAGTTAACTGGCTTGCTGATGTAATGAGTCGGGAGTAACTCCAAGGTGTTTAGCTAGTGCTGCTGGGTGGATGACGCTGATTAGAGGGATGGGAATTAAGAGCTGTGTTTTTGCCACATTATATCTGGGATGCTTATTATCTATGTAGGTATATCTAGAATGCAGATCTGAGAGTTTTGGTATGCAAGGGAAAAGGTATAACTAGATAGACAGATTTGGGAGTGTATTAGTCTGCTGGGGCTGCTGTAAGAAAATATCACAGACTGGGTGGCTTAAACATTTATTTCTCCCAATTCTGGAGACTGGAATTCTGCACACTATACTCCACCAGAGTGGCTGGAGTATAGTGAGTGAGTAGTAAGAGATGTAATTGAAAAAGTGGTCAGTGGTCATGAAGACTGAAACAAGTGTTAGCTTTAATCTAAGAGAAACAGAAAGTCATGGAAGAATTTTGAGCAGTAGAATGCAAGACTGATCAAGATTTGTGTTATTAAAAAGATCACCCTGGTTGTTGTGTGGAATACTGTTTAGAAGAGGAATCAACAGAATATAGTCATTGGTGGAGGGTTAAGGGGGTGGTACAGGAGAAGAAGGTTTGAGTGTTGCTGGTTGTACCCTTTATTGGGATGGGTGCTACTGGAGGGAGATGATGGGGAGGGGGTCCTGAATTCAACTTTAGACCTATCTTGTTTGAGGTGCTTTTATCTCTTAATTTCTATTTATAGTAGCTTGCCACTGATTCTTTCAAGTTTAGGAACTTTTAGATAAGTAGAACTGGAAAGAATTTGAATGTTTGTGTTTTTACTTCAATTTAATTAATTAAAACAATTTTCAGATAGATACATGGATTATAAAACTAGAGGGTCACAATTTTTTAAGAAACTCTTAAACACTAAAAAGTAGAGTACTGGTATATTTATATATATGATACTTTTAGTTGTTGCCAGTGGAGACAATAAGAGAATTTTTAAAATACTGACAGTTAAGAAAAGAGTAGATGCAAGTGATTTGATTAGGTATAAAATTGTTCATTTAATAGGATGTCACTTTAAATATCTTGAATACTAGATAATTTGACTATTTGGAAAGTGATTAAATGGTAATAATGATTTTTCACTTAATAACCTTAGATTATGTATGTTTTTTCCTAAGCTTATTATTTGGAAAGAAAGTATTTTTTCAATCTTCACCTATTTTGGAGGTTCTAAAAAAGTAAACTAGTGGTGAGAAAATTTAGGTAATGTTTATTGAGTACCTATATACAGAACATTGTGCTGTCAGCTCCTTTGTTGGCTTCTATAGAAATGAGACATAAAAAATTTGAAGAATACTCCAATTAAGTTATCATAATTTATAGCAAGTCTCTTGTGATATTGATTGCATTGTATTTGGTGCATTGTATTACTCTGGTATAGTAATAATATTTTTAATATAGATTCAGACTCCAGAGGAAAATGGCTGTCTGACCTAAAGTGAAGTATGTTTATCTCTCTCATTTGAATTATCTCTTTTTGTTCATAATTACAGGGCTGTTCCCTGATGTAGGTGGAGGTTATTTCTTGCCACGACTGCAAGGAAAACTCGGATACTTCCTTGCATTAACGGGATTCAGGCTGAAAGGGAGAGATGTGTACACAGCAGGAATTGCTACACACTTTGTAGATTCTGAAAAGGTAATTACTCAGATGATTGCATTTTGTGTTGGAATAACTCATACTGCATGGGGAGGAGTATGAGTGGTTAAAAGTACATACTTTTGGTAGCATGAGTCTGAATCCTGGATCAGCTCTTAAAGCTGTGTGACCTTGGAGAAGGTACTTAAGCTCTTCAGTCCTCAGTTTCCTCATACGCAAAATGGAGATAATTATAGCTGGACCCAGGGCCATTTTGCCTGCACTTTCAGTGAATATTTCTATTGAATAATTACAGCCTATGTTAAAAAAAAAGCAAGTAGTATTTTAAGAAAGTCTAATACACAAAAATCTAAATTTATATATAGATAGGCTTTTATAAAGACATTTTTGAAAGGTTCTCTTGTTTGTGTCCCTAATATATCTAAAAGTTTGTAAAATATGGTCTTAAAAACTCTTCTGAAGAGTATCTGTTGCAAAGGACATCTGTTACTTATCTTTGTCTTTAAAAATTATTTTTAAACAGTATGGCCACTTTTCTTCTACAGGATAGCATAGTGACAAAGGATATGCAGACAGACAGCCTGGCTTTAAATCCCAGCTTGAATTTAGCCTCTTTGGCCCCAGTTTTCCCATCTCCAAAATGGGAACGACAGGTTTACCATAGTAGTTGAAACTCCCTTGTGTTAAATGTAACAGAAAATGCAATTCAAGGTAGTTTTGCCTTGCAACTCCCAGCAAGAGATTTGGGATTTATTCTGCTTCAGCTGGCTTAGCTCACTCTGACTGGGCTGGCTTATATAGCCCCTAAACCACATGGGTGACTGGAATACACTGACTAACCAACCCATCCCCGCTAATGTGCTCCATCCCTGGAACTTTGGGGGTGAAGTCAGTTTCTGAGGAAACCCATGGATTTCTGATCTTGATGGAGGGGCATTATGGGGTAGTGGAAGGAATGTTATTAAAATGTATGAGGTAAACAAAGTTGAAAGTTGTCCCATTACTCTGTTAGGAGGGCCTTGCCTCACATTTGCTTGATGTTTCAGATCTTTCTCCATGTTACGGGCATCCTCAGTCCATTGAGTAGTAGGTGCCTGTCTCAGTCTTCCCTTGAGCTGTAACAGGAAGCAGGCGTGGGCGCTCCGTGATCTACTCTGGAGGGATGCCCTTGAATCTCGTGGAGTTTGGTTAAGAATGGGAGAGACAGCTGATCCACAACCCTTTTCGCTCTTTGTCAGATTGCCCAGTAGTATCAGTAGCATGTAGACCGCCTTACAGGGCCTGTATTGGAAAACAAAAATAAGTAGTACACATAGGGAATGGGGCCAGAGGTGGGTACAAAAGGTAAAAGCCCCTGTATCGTCTGGCAGTACAGTGTGGTAAGTGTGAAAACAGAATACAAAGAAAGTACTCAGTGGATTGAAAGGAGAAAGAGCTTACTTAGAAGAGGGGGCTGGAAGTTTTCTTACAGAGCTTGCAGTTCGGCAGGGCTTTAAGATAAGTATCGTCAGAAAAAGCTGTTCTGGATGGAGGAAACTTTAATAAGCAAGCCTGTCGGGGTAGGAAAGCATTAGCTATGTTTTAGAAACAGTAAAAAGTCGCATTTGGCTGAGCCCAGGAATAGGTATGGGAGGGACTTAGACGGAGAGTTGCTGGAGGATGGAGGGAACGAAAAGTACCCCCTGAACTAAGAAGGTATCTTGAGACCAAAAAACAAACCAAGCAACTCTGTATAATCAACAGATCAGTTTCTTATAGTGTAATTTACTTGCAAGGTGAGATTGGGCGCAGAACGATCTGGCAGCATTTGCAGCTATGCTTTGTACTGCTGAGAGTCTATTGGGACAGGTTTATAGTTGACCTTGGGGCATGGGGGTGTGTGCTTGGAAACAGTGCATTCCTAAGTCAGGCTTTATGAATGGGCAACTAGTCTCATATGAGTACCAGGAATACATCAATGAAAGTCTTCATCATTGTTCGGGGACTAACAGAGCATAGAGGCCACCTGGTCCTAAAGATTATTAAACGTTATCTATTAACTACAAAGCCCTTGATGACAGAGAAGTGACTTACCACACAGCACAGTCCTAGGTAGAGTCAGTGGAAGGACAGGAGGAACTGTATGGGCCCAAGATGATGTCAGTTATGTTAACCATACAGGAGTTACATGTGGCTATATTATAGAGCTGTGCATTGACTATAGTAACTGTTAGTCACATGTGGCAATTTCAGTTAATAGTAATAAAATTTATAATTCATATCTTTGGTTGCAGTACCACATTTCAAGTGCTCAGTAGCCCGAGGGAAACAAAGATGAATGTCTCTCCTCTTCAGTGTCTTCCATCTTTATCCATTCCTTGCAAGGGAGCATTTGCTTTGTGGGAATGTGTTTGCCTTCAACCTCAGTGAAAATTTTCTTCATTGACTCAGCTGAAGAGAGAGCATCATAATTTTAAGACAAAGATTTTTTTAAAAAGAATGTAAGATTTCTAAAAAAAAAATTTCTGTGTTTCTATGGGGTTTTAAATGTTTTCGTTTATTTCCCTCCCATAGTTGGGCTTTTTAGAAGAAGATTTGTTAGCCCTGAAATCTCCTTCAAAAGAAAATATTGCAGATGTCTTAGAAACTTACCATACAAAGGTAAGTTGTCAGTATTCTAACCTCAGATTTTAATTCATGGGGAAGGGGAAGTGACCAAAGAGTTAGCAGCTGGTGAATATTACAGTGTGTGTATGTAAGTAAATGTACTGGGATTTATTTACTTTAAAGCTTGATGGGAGGATCTCTGCTTCATGGTTGTTAGGATGGCCGTCTAAGAAGATGACTTCTTTACCGTTCAACTGCACAGCTTGCTTTCTCACTGCTGGTGAATTTCAGTGCATAGCCTTGTGATTGGCCCTTGTGAGGGCTTTTTACAACGTGCTGTGACATTTCTGTATTGGAGGTTCAATGTTGATGCTGTTTGTGGAGCTGCTAAAGTAAAACTCTGGTATATATCTAAATATAATAATAAAGTATATCGCAGTATTTACTTTTAATTCCTATGTTGTCTAACTTGAATTCAAGCCAAGAATTATAAAAATGCTTCATGACTTCTAGTTAAACTTTCCTTCCTGAAACCCCACTAAAATTAAAAAAAAAAAAAAGGAATGAAAAATGCATGAATCCACAAAGACAGACAGAAAGAAGAGGAGACAGTGGCAAGCATGAAATGTCAGTATTTTGGAAGCTTGAAAGTGAAAGTGTGAGGGCAACTATCTTAGACCCGAGAACGCTGAAATTTTATCCTTCAGTGGGGGAAGCCAGTTAGAAGCAAGCCAGTTCTTGATGCAGACCCTTTGTAGTGCCAGGGCTCCCTGCTGGGCCTAGCTGACTTAGGGGAGGGCTCTACTGAAAAGAGGCAGAATGTACTAAATGGCAAGAACTCTGGCCTCTTTTTAGTTGGCCTCCAGAACTCTTACACTGCATCTGTTGTGGTCTGTTTGGGCAGCCGTAACAAAAATAACATAGTCTTGGTGGCTTAAACAACAGATTTTTCTCACAGTTCTGGAGGCTGGAAAGTCCAAGCTCAAGGTAGCAGCCAGTTAGGTTCCTGGTCCTGCCCTCTTCCTGTTGTGCAGGTGGGTGCCTTCCTGCTGTATCCTCACACAGCAGAGAGAGAAAGTGAGTGCCCTCAGGTCTCTTCTCATAAGGGCAATAATCCCATCTTGAGGGCTCAGTCCTCTTGACTTAAGTACCTCCCAAAGGCCCCACCTCCAAACACCATCACACTGGGGATTAGGGTTTCACCGTGAATTTTAGGGGGACACAAACATTTAGTCCATAGCACCATCCCACTCCCAAGAAGTTCATGAGAAGAAGAAAAAAACCTATAGCTGTTGACATTTGAGGACCTCTCTAATGAAAGAAACATCCAGTTTCTTGCCTGAGCATCTCATAGTGCGTCAGAATTGACAGTCCTAGAAGTGCAGTTGGCGTTACACACAAAGCTTTCTAATTTCAGTGCTTCACACACACACAAAAGCAAGGATTGCCAGGCGTTAAAAAAACAGGGATTGGCTAAAACAAACAAACAAACAAAAAGCACTTGAAGGAAGTAGACAGTGCAAGGGGAAGAAGGAAACTTAACAATTATAGGCTTGGTTGGTTTTTTTATTTTCAGATAAGAGGAAAATACTTCATCTATGACATAAGAACAGATATTATAAAGAGAAACAGTTAAAGAATAAAAAAGTTTAAACTGTGATAGTAACAGGAGCGGAAAAAACCACATCAGATTAGATTAAAATGATGCCTGAGGAAAACTCTAAGAGGAAAATGGAGAGAAAATAAAATTAGGTATTATTCCAGGAGATCCAATATCTAGCTGTTAGGAATTTGTAACAGAGGAGAGGAAGTATTTAGAGAAATAATCCCCCACCTGATTACCCAGAACTGAAGAACATGAGTAGAGGCTGATGGAGCCCTGAATACTTAGCGCTATGAATGTGAATACAGAGCGTGTGAGGGTTTCATCCAAGCATTTGAAGTCTCCTCTTTTGTCAGATTGGGTAAACACGGGGTGGATTATAGTGTGTGGGGGTTGAAGGGCCTTAGCAAAGAGTTCTGTTAAATGTGTAGGTATTAGTCTATAAGTCAGGTCATCTTGACCTTGTCTTACTCAGTATTTTTCTCAGTGATTTGGATGAGAAGGTTGATGGCATTTTGATCAGATTGATTTGAAACTAAGAAAATAAGTTAAATTAGGTAAACATACTAATGAAAAAAACCACTTGGGATTGATCTGTTTAATAGTAACAGTGTGAAATTTAATAGATGTACAGGGAAACTCTCCATGTGTTTTCTCTTTCTCTCTCCTGTCACTTTCACAGCACTTCTGACACCAGATGTGCTGGTTTTCCACATCAGGCAATTCTGCACAACACCTGCTGGGTGTGCCATATAATTCATTTCAGTGCTAGCACTGTCTCTCTTAGATTAGTGTCAGATCCCACAACTTAAGGGCGCAGTCGCACAAGATTGACCCTACTTTAGGCAGCCGCAAATCCCAGGTTATCACCTGTACTTCTTCTCGCTAACTGGCAATAAATTTGGGTTCTCCTGCCCCTCCTCTTTGGGTTTGATAATTTGCTAGACTGGCTCACAGATCTTGGAGAAACCCTTAACATTTATCAGTTTATTATAAAGGACACAACGAGGGATATGAATGAACAGTTCTATAGAGAGATACATAGGGTGAGGCCCAGAAGGGCCCCCAGCCCAGGAGCCTTTGTCCCGCGAAGCTGCGGTGCACCACTCTCTGCCTTCTCATCAGCTTGCAGCTCTCCAAACCCCATCCTTTTAGTTTTTTTCTGGAGCCTTCATTACATCAGCATGAGTGATTACATTACCAACCATTGGTGATCAGACTCAGTCTCTCCCCTCACTGGAGGTGGAAGGGCTGAAGTGTGGAGGGAATGTTGATATTGGGAGATGGGACTGAAATTTACCTTGATTCTCCTGGCAACCAGCCCCCATCCTTAGGGGCTTTCGCTAGTCACCTCAGTAACAACAAAAGTGTGATCGAAAGGGGCTTGTTGTGAATAACAAAAGACACCTATTTCACCTTTATTTCAGGAGCTGAGGACAGAAAACCAAATACAACAAAAGATGCTCTGCTTAGGGATTTCCATGGGTTCTTGGAAGTTGTGAGCCTGGAACAAAAGACCAGATAAATAGGCAAAGATCAAATACGTATTTCTTATTTTAAATCACAGTGTCGCAGTAGAGATAAGTGAAAATCTTGGATATCAGTTCAAGGTACCAAGTTCATAAGTACAGTATGGGATAAACGTAGCCTATGGTGGCACCAGTTAAAACAGAGTTATAACTGCTCCGTGTAAATCAGCAGCATAATAGGACTGCCTCAAAACTAATCTAGAGTTAGTCCTGTTATTTAAAGCATTGTATCCAAAACAAACAAGGGTATGTGAAGCCCTGTTGTACTTTGCTATGACTCAGGCACATCTGCTACTAAGGTACATGTTCCACACTTTAAGAATGACCTTGATAAACTGAAACTGTATAAGAAGGACCTGGATTGTGCGGGAACACAAAACTGCACTGTGTAGGAAGAGAGTAACTTGAAGAGGGATTAACTAGAACTGTAAACATGAGAGGGCTGATTTTTGGTCCAGAATTTTAAAAAACCCTAATTACAGTTGTTCAAGCACTTATGAGTTCTTTAATGAGGTACTGTTTCCGCCCCCAACCCCGAGGTCAGTGCTGCAGGGATGTCAGGGATATGGGATTTCTGTATCAGACAGAAATTTGGGCAAGATGACTTCTCAGGTCCCTTGCAATCCTTAATTTCATTGATGCATTTTAATGGTAACATAATCATTTATAATTACATACATAAAAATACAAAAACATTTTTTGCTGTTGATGCTTTTAAGAGCTAGTCTGGAATAATACTGTCTGAATTTTGAGCATACAGTGATAGTTATTTATGAGGCTGGATGTGATTTGACTGGAAGTTATAATCTGTCACAAAATGTATCATTAAATATGAAAATTTTAAGGATTTTTAAAAGGCTTGAGTTACTATAAATTAATTAAAGATTTTTCTTTTCAAATAGTCTAAGATTGATCAAGACAAGTCTTTTATACTTGAGGAACACATGGACAAAATAAACAGGTACCTAAAGAGAGATCTCAATTATATCTGTTCCTTTGGAAAGACTATATTAAACTGAATTTACTACCACTGTAATTGCATTGTGTTCAGGTAATATACCGAATTCTGCAATCAGATAACAGTGTTTTTTTTTCACTTAACTTTGAAAGTAGCTTCCTGCCAATTTCAGGGGGAAATAAATTCATTATATTTAAGTAATCTATCATGCTAATTTGTTTTAGTGCAAAACATTTTTTTTCCCTTTAATGGGGAAGAGAGGCTAGAAAATAACATTTGAATTAACTTTTTTTTTATTGAGTTATAGTCAGTTTACAATGTTGTGTCAATTTCTGGTGTATAGCACAATTTTTTCAGTTATACATGAATATACATATATTCATTTTCATATTCTTTTTCACTATGAGCTACTATAAGATCCTGAATATATTTCCCTGTGCTATACAGTATAAACCTGTTTATCTATTCTGTATATACCTGTCAGTATCTACAAATCTTGAACTCCCAGTCTGTCCCTTCCCACCCCCCTCCCCTCGGCAACCACAAGTTTGTATTCTATATCTGTGAAAGTTTGAATTAACTTATCTTTTATCTTTGTAAAGTCATGTTCTCTGAAGGTCTTAATCAAGCTGATCAGCAAAAGGTTTTGTGCAGTGATTTGAGAGACTGACAGACTAACTTAAGGAACACAAGAGGAAGAAAACTATTGGAAAATAAGACAACTATCTCTCCATTTTAGAAGCGTCAGCTTTTCACAGCATTGTTTAGTTACATGTAATAGATACAGGAAAGCAAAAGAGAAAACTTAGGCTTTACTTTGCAGCGGTGAAGGTAGACTGTAAACACTTACCCAGAGAAACACTGTTCTTTCATCATCCTGTGAAATAGATTAGAAACCTTTTCATTATTGAAATGGGGTTTGGGGAAAACCTGTGTTTAGATTCATTGCCATCCTGGAAAGAAGAAATTGCTTGCACATTGTTGAAATCATGTTTTCTTTTTTTATAGTTGCTTCTCAGCCAATACTGTGGAACAGATTATTGAAAATTTACAGCAAGATGGTTCATCTTTTGCCTTAGAGCAGCTGAAGGTAAAACATAGATTGTTCCTGCCCTGAGTGTGGTGAATTCTTGTGATAGGGAAGCCTCTGAGGGGTGGTAGAGCTCTGTGGTGGTGACACTGCATAATTTTTTTTTTTTTCTGAACTCAATTGAGCTTCATAAAGTAGTTTCACAAAACCTTTATTTACCTAAATCCAAATGCCTTGACTATCTGCTGGATTTTGACAGCAAAGCTAAGCTGTTTTTAGGTCCTTTGAATATAACAGAGAAGAACTTCATAAACATGCTTCATCTCCAGTAATCCTCCTTGTCCTGAGAAGAAATGTTCAGGGACATTTTTAGTAGAATGGGTTAGATCAATGAAAACAGTCAGCTTATAGTATATTACAATTGTGACATCAATCCGTAAGTTCTGTTTAACGTGCATCAGTATGTGGTCTTTTTAGCAGTAGGTTTAATAAAAAAGTGATCCTTTTTAAACTAACAAGAGGCTCCATCTAGAGCCAGAGCTGAGTCTTAAGCAGTGTTTCTCAGTGTTAGGTACACTTTGATCTTTCTTCAACGTAACTCAGCTGGTTACAATAGAAGAAGAATTGTTTCTGCATAAATGAGTGCACATTGGACACTGACATTCTTGAAACTATCATGTGATTATGAAACGTGGTATTTTAGGCTGTCAGACAAAGGAAAGGAAAAGGTCTGCTTCCTTATACTAAAAAGAAATGATATTTTGGCTTGTCTTTATTTGATAGTATTTTTCAATTAATAATTATAGCATTTCACTTATCAGGAAACTTTTGACAAAAAAATCTAAGTCTTACCTGTGAAGATGAAAACATTTCCTCATTTTTAAGGGAATGTTAATTGTCTTTTAGGGTCTTACTCAGTATTGGAATTCTATTAACCTTCCAAGAATAGACATAAAGTAGACCAGCCATGTATTTCCCTAACTCACAAAAGTAATGTTACTATGAACAACTTTCAGGAATGTTTGCATAAATGTAGGTAATCATTTTATATTTCAGGGGTTCTGACTTAAAAGTTGGTTCTCTTGTTTTCAGAGCAATATAGAAACCAACATTCCTGTTTGGTTTGTTTTTTTTTTTTACCCCTTGCATTAGGGCCCAATTAGGTATGCACTTAAAATAGTCAGGCAGCACATTACCTCTAGTCTGTATGATGTCACTTTAAAGTGATGCAAATAGGCAAGTAACCGTATTATTTTAAAACCGCTGGCTTACCCCGAAACTGAGGGGTAGGACACAGACGGTCTTTCAGTCTTCCTTCCATTCCTCTAGCAGTATGTTTATTCTGCGTTTGGGAGAGGGTGCTTGGCAAGCTAGGATCACTATAAGCACTCCCAGTGAAAGGACAGATTTTCATTTTTATTCATTTGACCTGCTCTGGTGAATGA
Organism: Camelus dromedarius; assembly: GCF_036321535.1. NCBI lineage: Eukaryota > Metazoa > Chordata > Mammalia > Artiodactyla > Camelidae > Camelus > Camelus dromedarius. The sequence goes on along the minus strand of NC_087439.1, from coordinate 60,162,123 downwards.
ATGTGGTGCCACAATTTTAGTACCTGCTGGGAATCAAGAAATTCCCACTGAGGCTTCCCTGCTAGAGCTCAGATACAGGGCTCCTTTTAATTATGTCAACCAGAAACAACCCAGAAGGAGGAGATAACTGATGGTGCTTCAGTGACAGGTGTGCAAATCACATGTTTGAACAAATTTTAAAGAAGATTCTAATACTTGGGTCAGTAAGCCTTGAGGATTGCTCCTAATCCCTGTAGGCTCTTCAGGGGTTCCTGTCTACCTTCTGCAGGTGCCAACCATCTAGTCTATGTCTATATCTAGGGGTTCCTTTCTCTCCAGGATTGTGCACAGGACTTAATCTTTTCAGCATATTTATAAATCATTACATAAAGACATAAGGGTTTTTTTTTAAATCCTTTCTTCAGAGTTTTAACTAATCACTATAGGATAGTATGGGGCTAAAAAAATGACAAATATGGGGAAGTTGTAAGTTCTTTACAACTGAGAATTTTCATAGAACCTTATTTTATGGCTTCTAATGTCCTTTCTTAGATTTTCCTCCAGAGTTTCAATACACTTTTGTTTTTTTAAAATAATGCTTAAGGTTGGAATTTATCAAATCTCCTTTTAATCTCTCTTTTGGTGAAGGCTATTCATGGTGCCAAGCAATTCATGTAAGCTAATAGGCTGTTTAAATACCCTGGTGGGTAGCTTATATTAGAGAAACCTTAACCAGACTCCAGTACTCGTGTGTGTGTGTATGTGTGTGTTTTTAATAGTGGTCAAATACATGTAACATAAAACTTACCATCCTAACCATTTTAAAATGTGCAGTTCAGTATTGTCAAGTATATTTACATTGTCATGCAACCACCCACCAGAATATTTTCACCTTGCAAAACTGAAACTCTGTCGCCACCTCCCAGTCTCTGGCAGCCACCACTATACTTCCTTTTCTGTGAAGTTGACTACACTGGATACCTTGCATAAGTAGAATCATACAGCATTTGTCCTATTGTGACTGGCTTATTTCATTTACCATGGCATTTCAGGTTTCATCCATGCCGTAGCAGAATTTCATTCCTTTTTAGGGCTCAGTAATATTCCATTATATGTTTAGACCACATTTTGTTCATCCGTCCATTGTTGGTCATTTGGGTTGCTTCTACATTTTGGTTCTTGTGAATAATGCTGCTGTGAATATGGGTATACAAATCTTCAAGACACCCCTTTTAATTCTTTTGGGTACATACCTGGAAGTGAAATTGCTGTATCATACGGTAATTCTGTTTTTTAGTATGTTCAGGACTCTGTACTGTTTTCCACAGCAGCTGCACCATTTTAACATTCCCGCCAACAACAGTGCACAAAGGTTCCAGTTTTCCCGTGCCCTCCCCAACACTTGTTACTTTCTGTCCTTCTGTCCTTTTTGTTGTTGTTTATGTAATAGCCATCCTAATTGCTGTTGGGTGGGAGGTGATATCTCACTGTGGGTTTGATTTGCATTTTCCTAATGGTTAGTGGTATTGAACATCTTTTCGTATGCTTATTGACCATTTTGTATTTTCTTTCGAGAAATGTTTATTTAAGGTCTTTACCCATTTTTTAATTGGGTTTTTTGTTGTTGAGTTGTAGGAAGTGTTCTCCTGTTTCAGTTTCCCTTTTCTGGTGGTGAGACTATTAGGGTTGCCAAAGTGAAGAAGATTCTTCAGGGCCGATGAGAAGTTTTTCTTTTCCAGAATTACAAGTGATAACAATAATCAGAGCAATCACAGGTAGAAGGGATTGCAATTACCCCCCTCACCTCAACTCTCAGCAAGGACACTAAGCCGAGGACATAATGTAAGTGGGTCAGCAGTCCTTAGGAGGGCTAGGCAGTGAGGTCCACAGCCAAGAGAGGCAGAGAAACAAGAGTAGAGAGCAGTGAGTCCGGGAGGGTGGCCCTGAGCAAATGGCCAGGGACCATGGTTGCTTTTGACTTGTCTATTAGGTGTTTCCTTGGTTACTGGTGGTAGGATAGGCTGCTGTGTCAAAGGTGTAGAGAGAGGGCATACACTTTCCTTTTCCAGCACTAGAAAAGTCAAAATTCTTGGGAATTTCTTCTTTCTAGTCACCAGTGTGAGATTTATGTGTGCGTGTGTCTGTGTGTGTGTGTTTTTTAAATGCTCATTTTGTGAAGAGTAAATAAAACTCAGTTTTCACTTGACGAAGTTAATATACAAGAATATGCCAGGCCTCTGTGAAGAATTCATGCACTGAAGAATTGGGGGAAGATAGGAAAGCTAAGAATGATAACCAAGGCATAGAGTTTATGTAAGAAGAGCAGCACAGTATTAAGAGGAGAAATTAAACTTAAAAGATTACTAAGCTTTACGTTTTGAGAGTTACCTATGTACTGTACTACTTAAAAATAAAATGACTGATATTCAGGAAAACTGCTAAAAGAGTTGTTCTCCTGCTGTAAACAACTAGAAAACTGGACAAAACGTATGAAACAAGTGTTTGTAGACATTAGACAATGCAGGCAGCACATGTGATTCCTGAGAGAAGGGAAACAAACAAGAGAGCCCTAAGATTGACCCAGCTTTCTTCCTGCAGGAATTTCCAGACTATTGATCTGTATGTTTTTGGGGGTAAAACTTCAGAAGACCAGCGGAAGAGTCACAGGGAGGCAGTACTCTGAATAGTTAGCAAGGCTCATACAGGTCTGGGAAGCATTCACATTCCCATCAGCCAGACAGTTTATACTTTAGCAGTGGGGGTAATTAATACTAGAATAAAACCTGCTCTGAACTCCCAAGGTAAGTCAGTGGGGAAAAGACAGTCTTTAATAAATGGTTCTGGAACAACTGGCTATCTGTATGGAAGAAAGAAAAGTTCTTGACTCTTAACCTTGCCCTTGTATGGGAGTTAAAAATTCTCTACCCTCTTGGGTTCTCTGGCTTGGCCTAAGAATCAAACTTACATAAGACAGATTAACAGTAGAAAAGCATACAAATTCTGTTAAATTTTTACATGTACATAGGCATCTGCACAAGAGAATGAAGACTTGAGGAAGTGATCAGAGCAGGAAGCTTTTGTACCTTTTAGGCAAAGAAACAATAAGTCTGTGAAGAACTGACAAAACAGAGAACTTTGGGCTAGGAGTAGTAAGTGGTGAAGAAATTAAGGAAGATAAGGGTTATTTTAACAAGTTTGTACAGATTTCTTAGCCACAAATTCCCTGTCTCTGGTGATCAGAATGTCTTCCTTCTGGCACAGGGAGGGTACCTTTCATTTGGTATTATCTCCTGCTTTCAGGAAGAGTAAGGTCAGAGTGCCCTTCTTACACCTGTTATTTCTCAAGTGACTGTAACTCAAAAGAATCAGTATGCCAACGTGCTGTATCTTGGGATGATGTGCTCTGAGCTCCTTCACAGCATTTGCAATTCAAAAGGGATTACGCACCTAAATGTAAGAGGTAAAACTGTACAACTCCAAAGGAGAACAGGAGAAAATTTTGTGACTTTGGGTTAGCCACTTTTTTTTTTAATGCAAAAAGCAAGAACTGCAAAAGAAAAAAATTGGTAAATCTATTATAATTAAACTTTTCCTCTTTGAAAGACATTATCAAGAAAATGAGGAAGCAACAGATTGGGGAGGGGGGATATTTGTAAAACATGTATCTTTTAACAGGACTTTAACCCACCACATACAAAGAACTCTTACAACGTAAGAATATAAGGAACGCAACTAAAAAATCTAGACATTTCACCCAGGAAGATACATGTATGGCCAGAAAGCACATGAAAAAATTCTCAAGATCTTTAATCTTTAGGAAAAGGCAAATTAAAACCACAGTGAAATGTCACTGTGCATCCATTATAATGGCTGAGATTTAGAAGGTTGATGGTATCCACACCAGGTGTTGGTAAAGATGTGGGGCACCCGTAGCTTGCATATTGCTGGCAGGAAAGCAGTTTGGCAGTTTCTTATAAAGTTAAATGGACACTTAAGTGTAAGACCCAGCAGTCCCATCCTTAGAGATTTACCCAAGAAAAATGTAAACATATGCCCTCGAGGTGCTTGTACTCACAGGTTCATAGTACCTTTATTTATAATAGCCTCAAACTGGAAACAACAATCCCTGTTAACTATTGAGTGAGTAAGCAGATTGTGATGTAGTCATACAGTGGAGTACTCAGCTGTAAGAAGGGATGAGCTGATACATCACACAGCATGGATGAGCCTCAGAAGCATCGTGCCAAGTGAAAGAAGGCAGACACGAAGGACTACTGTATGATTTTATTTTTATAAAATTTTAGAAAAGGCAAAATTACAGGCACAGAAAACAGATAAGTTGCTAGGAGATAGGATCGAGGGAAGGAGAAGCCTTTGAGGCAGTGGAAATGTCCTACATCTTGATTGTGGGGCTAGTTGGACAACTGTGTATGTCATTCAGAATTTGTAGAACTGTGCTCTTAAAATGAGTGAATTTTTATCAGATGTGAAAGTAAAGCTAATGATTTGAAAAGTGAAATGACATACCAAATTGCATTTAAAAAAGTTTAATCTATAGAAGTGAGCGTTATATTTGCTGAAGGTACCCATAATGGTATGCAGTTTACTACTATTAACAAAAGTAATTTAATGGTAGTGCTGATAGATACATTGTGCCTTTGGGAAAGAGTACAATAAACCTTAAGGGGAAAATGCATCAGCTTATGTAGACAGGAAGAGAAGATGGTTTCCAGTCCACTGATGGATCTCAGTGACCCTTAAGTGCTCTCATGAGCATTCAGGATATCATGAAATAGCGGTACTTGAGTCTTTAGATACTGTCATTTTATTTAAATTGTCAATGCTTTTAAGAAATTACTAGAGAAGTTTAAGGTTGCAAAAAGTACTCTTCTTGGACTGGTTCTAAGCTTTTTTCTAAGAAGAAAGAAATATTAGTGCTCATTTTTTTTAAAGTATTATTTGGACTTTATATAACAGTGTGACCCTCCAGAATAGTGAAAATATATTTAAAAATAAGATTTCTGTGAAGCGGTGGTATTCGGTGAAGCAGACCAACTTGTTTAGGTGTTTTGTATTTCTGTTGGTTTGTTGTCAATCTGCACATTTCCGGAAAAGGTTTATAGATGTAAGTACATAATGTATAAGATGATTTAGAAAAATATTCACAATTCATAGCGCAACATTAACTCTTAACTATGGTTGATTTAAGCGAGTTTAAAAAATCAAAAACCTGTTTAACAGACAGGATGTAACACAGACTTATGCTGCTTCATTTTAAAATAATGGATGATGTGGTTTATTGTAGCTTAAATTCCACCTTCTACTTAGTTTTTCACTCAGTCCTGAGGACAAATGCTAAGAAATGCTTCCCTTTGAAGCCTTAGAACGGCACAGCAAAGCTTTAGATCCTTAGCAGCAGTGCTGTAAAACACCATAAAAGTAGCAGTATTATTCAGTGAAGACCCCTGTCTGCTTGTCCCCATCCCATTATGTGTCCTTTTCTATCTGCTGCTCTGTCGTTTTCTTTATTGACTGCTATCTATAGCAGACGATCAGCTCCTGAGAAGCTTGCTTACCCCTGTATTTTCAGACCCCTGTCACAGAGCATTCCACGTGGCAGGGATGAGGGATGAACAGGTGAGGCGCTGTGCTGCCCCTGAGCCCCCAAAATGGACCCTCAAGTACCTGTTCTCAGAGGGAGTTGACAGTTTAGTGGAATAGACACGTACCCAGACAGGATGGTAAGTGCTGCTAAAGCAGAGGCTTGCACAAATGACTGCGGGTGTCCAGCACACGGTGGAGGGAGTCTTACAGGCTTCACAGAGGAGACCTCTGAGCAGAGAATAAAAGAAGAGGATGAGCTGCCAAGTGGCAAAGGTATACCAGACAGAACAGAGCACACACTCAAACTCAAAAGACAAATGTTCTTTTGAAGGATTTTAGGATTTTATTCATTTTTGAGTTGTGTACAAAATCATACATTTTCTGTCTTCTTTTGCTCAGTACTATGCTTGTGAGGTTCACCCATTTTGTATGTAGCAGTAGTTTTCATTGCTCTGACATATCCCTGTTGTGTGACATAGCACATTTTATTAATTCATTTCTACTGTTGATGGACATTTGGGTTTATTTACAGGTTTTTACCGCTAGGGATCATGCTGCTGTGAGCCATTTTGTCTGTGTCTTCTGGTTAACAAAGATACACATTCCTGTACATACCCAGGAGTAATAATGCAGAGCTATCACATACGTTGTTAAAAGATAAGCTATGGCATATTCACATTTTTAAAGGTTTATTTAGCAAAAGTTGATTTAAATTGGGCAGTGCCAGACCAGTAATGGTTAGAAAAGCTCCACTGATGAGAGCGTAGGGAATGACTTTTATGGAGAACAGGTGGAAGCAAAGCAAGGAAATTATTTGATTGGCTGTAGTTTAAGTGTTGGCGTTGTTTGGGAAAACCTAATTGGCTGTTTATGATTGGTTGTCCTTAGGTTTCCATTTTTAACCTTGAGGCATTGCAGGCTTAGATTGTGATTTGCTTACAGGCTACTAAAGCGTTAAGGGCACCTCAGTCTGATGGCCTTTTTGTTTAGTTTGACAGTGTGTACATTTATCTTAATAGTTACTGTCAAACAGTTTTCCAATGTGGTTGTAACAATTTACATTTGCATACTAAATTGCTCCACATTCTCACCAACACTTGATATTATTTGTCTTTTTCATTTTACTCATTCTGGTGTATATAAAATAGCATCGTATTGCGGTTTTAATCTGCATTTCCATGATGGCTAATGACGTTGATCATCAGTTCATACATTTGTTGGCAGTGTAGGTATTTAAGTGCCTATTAAATTTTTTTATTATTACTATTAATTTATAGGAATTATTTCTATCTTCTGCATATTAAGTCCTGTATCTAGTACAAATACTACATATATCTTCCTCCTGTCTGTTACTTGCTTTTTCTCTCTCTTAATGGTGTCATTGAACAGAAATTTAAAATTGTTGTGTAATCCAAAAATCCCTTTTTTTTTGTAGTTAGTTCTCTTATGTCCAGTTTAAGAAATCTTTGGCTACCCTGGCAAGTTTTAGAGAATAAAATGTCACATATTAAGGCTTCAGATTTCTCAACACCACTGGAAGCTAAAAGGCAGTGGGGATCATTGCCTTCTGTATCAAGGGTTCCCAAGACTGCCCCTGGGTTTGGTGATCCACCAGAGGATTCACAGAACTCAGCATAGTCATACTCATGGCTAAAATTAAATACAGTGAAAGAATACAAAGTGAAATCAGCAAAGGGAAAAGCACACGGGGTGAGATCTAAAGGAAACCAGGTGCAAGTTTCTAAGCGTTTTCTCCCAGTGGAATCACACACGACTTGCTTAATTCCTCCAGCAACTAGTTGAGACAACACATGGGAAGGCTTTCGTTGTGGACTGGTCATGTAGGTACTGTCTACCTTGCATATATTACAAAGTTCCAGACTCCCAAGAGGAAAGCAGTTGTTGAATCTTCCATTTCATAAATAAGATATGTTGCTCTCTTATTTTAGGTCCTCATTAATTCATCTCAATAATGTTTTATACTCTTCTTTATAGAGGACTTGCATTTATACATCTTGTATTAGATTTATTCCTAGATATTTGATGGGGTTTGATGCAATTATAAATGGTATTACATTTTTTCTATTTGTTGACCTATATAATTGTAATTGGAATTAATTTTGTATATTGACCTTGTGTCCAATGGCTTTGCTAAACTCATTTATTTTAATTGTTTTTTAGATTACTTTGGATTTTCTGTATACGTAATGATATCATCTATCTTTCCTTCTTCCGTCATCCGTTCTCTTTCCTTCCTTCTCCTCCCTCTCCTCCCGTCTTTATCCCTTGTGTTTCCTACCGCCTCCTCCAGCTTCTTATACTGGCTAGCTCCTCCAGCAGAATGCTTAATAGAAGTGGTTATAGCAGCCATCTTTGGTTTATTCCCAGTCTCAGATGGAAAGCTTATAAGGACATTAAAAACGTTGATTGCTGTAGGTTTTCTGTGGGTATTATTTATTAGTATACGGAAGTTCCTTCTATTCCTAGTTGGCTAAGAGGTTTTTTGTAATTGTTTTGAATGAATGTTGTGTTTTACCATGAGTGTTTTCCTGCATCAAGATGATCATACGGTTTTCCTTTTACCTTTAATAATGTGATGCATTCCAGTAATTTTTGATTAAAAGCTTATAATTTAAAGAAGCCTAAGTTAACTTTTTTCTCTTTCATGAGTATTGTTTTCTGTATCCCAAGAAATCTTTACCTACTCCCAAGTTCAAAAATACTCTTCTGTGCTTGCTTCTAAAAATTTTTAGTGTTTACTTTTTTTGTAGGTCTAGATTCATCTCAAATTAATTTTTTGTGTATGATGTGAGATATTAGTTAATTTTTTTCTCATATTGTTATGCAGTTGTTCTAGCACAATCTGTTGAAAAGATTTTCTTCTTCATCATTGGATTGCGTGGTGTAAATTGACCATGTAAGTAGGGATGTATTTCTGGGACAATGATTGACTTTTGAATATTGAACTCACTTTGCATTCTTGAAGTAAGCCCCATTTGGTCATGATGTGTTACCCTTTTTATATATTGCTGGATTTGACTCACTAATATTTGTTCAGGGTTTTTGCAGTATGTTTATGAAAGTGATTGGTCTATAATTTCTCATGTAATTTCCACGTCAGATTTTGGTAATAAGGTTATGCTGACTCAAAACAAATTCCCCCTTTTTTTTTCCATTTTCTGGAAGACTTTTAAGAGTTTGTGTAAATTCTGTATTAGTGAAGCCATGTGGACCTGAAGTTTTCTTTGTGAGAAGGTTTATAATTATGGATTAGTTCATCTTAATAGATAGAGGACTAATCAGATGTATTTTCTTCTCGGGCCAGTTTTGACAATGCATGTTTTTTAAAGCATTTGTCACTTTCATTTAAATTGTCAAATTTACTGGAAAGTTGTTTGTGGTTTTTTTTAACATCTTAATTACCTATAGTGATTGCTTTTTTAACTAGTGCTGCTGCCTGCTCTTTTTCAGTACCTCACCTATATACCTTATTTTTTTCCTGTTTATATTTTTAGGCTCTTTGTTGGTGAGAATTCTTGTAGAAAACAAAGCCGACTCTAGGTACTCCGAGCAGAAAGAGTCTTACTAAGGGGCATAGATAGTTCACAGAATTTTGGGGATACTTAAACAGAAACTGTTTAATTTCATCCATTAGATAGTTGGAAGTTACACTGAAGGGACTATCAAAATGTAGAGACGGTGTCCAGAAGATTTAGGGCAGCCATAAATGAGAGATTTCATTACAAACTCTTTACATTAACCAGCTGTAATGTTGAACAGGAGTTTGTTATTTGGGGGTTTTGATAACTTGTTTTAACTATGTTCTTATGGACTTAAAAAGTGGTTGGATATACTACTTTAGGTTTGCTTTAAAAAAATTAAAAATCCAACAGTATAAGGTGTTTCTAATTGTAGTATTCCTTAGTTTATTTTCTGAGCATCGTTTGCCCTTGTAGAGAACGTTATTTCTACTTAACATGCTTTCTATACTCTCTCAGATGATTTGTTTTGACCAGTTTACACTGCTTATTTTCTCTTTTGCCTTGGAAGTGTTTAAAATACCTGCTTTTCAAATTAAACAATTTCTGTAGTATAGTATGAGTGAATGGTTTTTCCTTCTCTGACCTCTATAATGTGAAAACTACATTGAACACTTCTTAAGTGGTTATTGTCTGTGGCTTAAACTTTTTTCTTGATGCTTTAAAAAAAAAGACAGTTCAAAGAAAGTTTTTTAAAGTAGTGAATTTCTTTTTTTAATGGAAGAATTAGAAAGTTCATCTCAGCATATTAATAGATTTGAAATATGTTGTAGCCTTTTTTTCAGAGTAGAGCAAAATTACACACATCTGTATTTTTCTTACATCTTTATTCTTTTTAAAAAACAGGCCAACTTGTTGCCTTTAGTTAGCTTCTTAAGCTCTCATTTCCTGTTCATTGCCTTTACCCTCTATTTAATGTAAGTCAGTTATCAGCTCTATTTTTTAAACACATTTTTAAAAAGTAAAATGATCTAAATTTACTTGAATTGCTAGCTGTTAGCATTCCTTCTTTTGGGATTAAATCTGGCAGAGCCTAGACTTTTAGAGAGTGTTACGATTTTCTTCTTTATAAAGGAAAGAAACTCAAAAGCTCATTTTCTAAGATCACAGTGAATCAGAGAAATAGCTATGTTATAGCCCTTAAGTCAACCCTGAGGCCTACTTGGTAGAAATTTTCTAATTGTAATCAGTAGTCTTGTTGAATATTGTTTTTGTCCTGATAATGCCTGTCAGATTGTATATTATTGGGTGTTCTAGTGGACTCCTGAGGAGAGGGTCAGAGGCAGGATCCTGAGTTTTCCTTTTGTTGGAAATTCCCTAGGCTTTAGTAAAACTTACCAGAAGAAGGGTTCCTAGGACTCTCACCCAAAAGGCAGTGCTTATGGTACTGATAATGCTCTTTGAGTGGAAGGACCACATCCTGTTGATTGTTGTCTCCCCTTAAGTGTCTAATGCATAATTGATACTCAGTAATGTTACTGAATTTGATTCCTCTAACACGTCTCACTTCCTTGTCAAGGGAAACACCCCTGTCTGTGTTCTTATTCCATCTTTTTCTGTCTCCTCTAGGAACTAATTGCATCAGTCATCTCCCTCTTTCAGTATCTTCAGTTTTACCTTCTTTAGTTAGTGGCACGTTTTCTCCTGCCATTGTTTTCACAGCTTTCCTACCCTTATAAAAAAGCCTTCCCATGACTCTGTTTTCTCTTGAGCTACCGTCCTGACTTTGTCTTCCCCTTTCGCCATCAAAATTACACAAGCAAGTTTTTGTTCACTTCTTCACCTGACACAGTGTTGTCTCCTTTATCTTTGTTCTTTTTGGCTTTTCTTCAGCCATTGACATTCCTGACTACTTTTATAGCTTCATATAGTTGAAGGAAGTAGGCTTTGGGGTCAGCAAGATTGGGTTTGGATTCCTGCTCTGTGTGACCTTGAACAAGTTCATATCAGAGTCTGGTTTCCTTATTGTAAAATGTGCATATATGTGAATGCACTTGCCTGAGAGCTAAGTGTGCTCAATAAATGTCCCTTCCCTTCTCTGATTTGCTTGCTTGCTGACATGTTGTGATATAGGAAAAACGAATGTGGGGAGAGAGGAGGGCCATGTCCCAGGTCTTGATTGAGTTCCTGGGACATGTCCTGCCAAGTATGGGTCCTTGGCTTCGCACAGGAAAGAATTCAAGAGCAAGCCACAGTTGAGTAAAGGTAGATTTATTTAGAGAGATACATACTCCATAGAGTGCAGGCTGTTTTAAAAGGTAAGAGAAAGGCCATGAGGTATCAGGGGTTGGGTGCTCAGTTTAAAGTAGATACACTCCATAGACAGAGTGTGGGCTTTCTTATTTAGAAGGGAGTGTGGTCATAAGGTGTGGGATTGTCAGTTTTTATGGGTTCAATAACTTCATATGCTAACAAGTGGGAGGATTATTCCAGCTACTTTGGGGGAAGGCCTGGGATTCCCAGGAATTGGACCACCGCCCACTTTTTGACCTTTTATGGTCCACTGTCATGGCGCCTTGGGAGTGTCATTTACCATGCTAACATATTACAATGAGCATATAATGAAGCTTAAGACCTACTGGAAGTCAAATCTCCTGCCATCTTGGGCCTCAAGGCCTACTGGGAGTTGAATCTTCTACCATTTTGGTGTTAATTGCTGTGTCATTTCTTGATTGGCTGTGCCCTGCCCCCTTCCTTCCTGTCTCAGTTGCACTATCCTGTATTGCCGTTCCATTTATGAATTGTGTAGTATTACTAACTTCATTTGATAAGTGAGGAAGCTGCCGTGTAGGAGGTGGTGGAGCTGGGCTCCCACCCCAGAGCTGTCTGACTGTCGAGTCTAAACCCTAAGCCTCTGCTGAATTGCCAGCATACTAAGAGTTGTTGAAAACTGCGGTTTCCTTGGGTGGTCAGTACACCAGTTTCTTCTTATGACAGTATCTTTAATACATCATGAAATGTCTGAACCAGTGGAGCTTTTTGAATGAAATTTTCTTCCCAGTGTTTTCCAGTGTATGTATGTGTGTATGACACAAGCACAGACAACGGGGTCCTAAGTGGCCTATCTTATGAAATTAATTGGTAGCCAATTGAGGAAGTACAGTGAGAGACAGGCTTTGTTTTGAGAATTCTAGATGGCACATAAAGTGCCAAACCCGGAAGTGAGGACATGGGCAGTTAACTGTAACGGTATTACTAGGTGAGGTACATGGTCCTGGGTTCGCATGCTGCAGCCCTGTTGGAAAGGGAATTGTAGCTTCACTGACTTTACAGATAAGAAAAGGAAGCTATGTCCCTCCTTATGTACGCCTTTTAGTGTTGTGAATGAAGTTCTTCCAGGTCTTCACTGTGATAACATGAGCATTGCTCTGCCCAGAGAAGCTAGTGATTTTGTCAGTAAAATGGACTCATTACCTACTTGCCTATGGAAAGGATGGGCCCCCTAGCACAGTACGCAGACCACTGCAGTGCTGTCATCCTCATGACCTGCAACCAGAGGGCAGGAGCATGGAGTAGGATTACTCTCAGGGCATTAAATGGGATCATGTCCACACAGCACTGAGGGCAGAAGAATGAGTTCCTGTGAAGATGAACTAGGTTCGTAAAAGCCATGATCAGTTCTGTCTCCTCCTCATCTTCAGCAGTATTGTGGCTGTAGGCAGGACGCTGATCATCCCTGAACTTTTCCTGTTCAGCGTCTCTGTAAGCTGTGGCAGCTGCTTGGTAAGATACTGCCCTACCCACTCGCTCTGTTCCTAAATCTGTTTCCAGACTTAAGGATGCTACTAGCTACCTGGAGCCTTGATGTGGGAAATTCTTTGAACTCAAAAAGTGAAATGTGTGTATACCTTTCAGACAGTCATTCAAAAATACGCCTGAATGTTTACTGCAGTTACAAAGGAAAGGGCGCGCATCCGATTTACACACATGCCAATTGCAGCAGTTGTGGTCAGTCACACTCGTGTGTCAGAACATCAGTAATAGCATCTTTAGGTTCAGGAGGAAGTGGCATAGCATTGCAGCCAGGGAGTCAGGCCTGTAATTTCTTACTTTATTAAATATCTGAGTACTGTGAAGACCACCTCACAATACCTCGAATTAATGTCTTTTTCCTTCTAAGGTAAGTGGATTTATTTATAGATGAAGACTGTAGTTCAGTTAAGACACTTCTCTAGAGTCACAGAGTGGGAAGGAAGAGATATGTATTTCTACTCCTTTGCCTTTTTTATAGTATAAAGCAAAATGTCCTATGATGTGTTAGTGGTTTATAACATGTATTAATTTTATCTAGGCATAATCACTGCTTACCTGATAATTTATGTCAGGCAAGCTATGACATGTAGATTTGTTTTATTACTTCAGTTATGAGTTTAGAATTTCTTTCACTTGTGGAATATCTGTTTTGTTGTACTGGATAGAAACTTGTTTGGTGCTTTGGCAGAATTAGGCTAAGGCATAATCTTTTATCAGATTTTGTCATGTGAAAGTACTGTTACGGAGCAAGTTTTAATATGATTCATATCAAAACTCAGCTGTTTATTGTAGACAGTAAATTAACTATTGGGCTAAAACTAATAAAAAATTTTTTTTTCTCTAATAGGTAATTAAAAAAATGTCTCCAACATCCCTAAAGATCACACTAAGGCAACTCATCGAGGGGTCCTCAAAGACCTTGCCGGAAGTATTAACTATGGAATATCGACTGAGTCAAGCTTGTATGGTAAGAGTTTTTCTTTAAAGCTTTGTCATTTTCTAGTTATGAAAGTAATGTATGTTCATTGTAGAGCATGTAAAATATAGAAAATTACAAACAAGAAAATTGAAACTATCTGTAAACCTACCCTGTGAAAATACAACAGGCCACTTAGCTTAAGGCATGTGGAAATACTGCTCACAAGTTATTATTAGACTTTACGAAACAGCATTTATATTTGCATGTTATTGTAAGAAGGCCTCTAACCTCGTGTGATACTCAAAATAGAAATTATAACCATTTTTCAGGCATAGTCCCTGACCTTGGTCAGGAGGCATAAATTCTCTAAATCTAAGTATATATAAAATGTGCAAATGGAATTTATTAGTTTGTTACATGTTTTAATTAATAGATCAGGATTGAAAATACCACTATGTTACCTACTATATACAAAATACAGAGCAAATTTCTTCTGTATATCACAGGGAACTATATTTAATATCTTGTAGTAACCTGTGATGAAAAAGAATATAAAAATGAATCTATGTATTTATTAAAAGTATGACTAAAACATTATGCTGTACACCAGAAATTGACACATTGCAAACTGAATATACTTCAATAAAAAAATGAAAGTACCATTATAAATACACTTAAAATAGGCAATAATCACATAGAATATTATTGACTTCATGAAACAGTTCAAAGTCATAGTGATTTCTTCTTCCAGAAAAACTCTTTAAAAATAGAATTGTCTCTTGTGTTACGTGTAGAGGACCCTTAGGTCAATAAACTCATGGCCTAAAGGATATACTATAACTAGAAAGCAGACATCCCTAACGGACTTCCATGTCTTGAAATAGTTAAGGTATTTGAAATAGTTCATCCAACCATAAATTAAACTCTATTAATTGTATCTTTTTTGGGGAGGGTGGGGGCGGTAATTAGGTATTGATTGATTGGTTGATTGACTTAATGGAGGTACTGGAGATTGAACCCAGGACCTTGTGCATGCTGAGCATGTGTTCTACCACTGAGCTGTATCCTCCCCCACCATTTGTCATATCTTGAGGTCACTTCTGGTCCATGAAAGCTGAGGTCTTTTGTTTATTATGAGTAGGTGCTGCGCCAGGCACTTTATGTGCATTCTCTGCATTAAGTAGTATACTGTCTCTAGAAGGACAGGTACTACTATTATTGTTTCCATTTTACAGACGAGGAAACTGTGCCATAGAAAAGTTACCTGCCTTAATGAGGTGGTACGGCTATTAAGTGGCAGAGACATGGCGTGTGAAACCAGGTGGTTACACTCTTGACCACTGCCCAGTATGCCTCGTCCAGTCGCTGTCTTTCTCTGTACAGTTAGTGCACTGCCTAACTAGATCGATCGATTCCCTCCTTCATTCTTTCAGCAAATGTTAGCCGTGTGCCAGGCACTGTGCTAAGTAGTCTGTTGTTGTCTGTCCTTGTTCTCTTGGATTGTGTAGCCTGTGGAGACTATGAAGAACAAGCAAACAAAACAAGTAAAATAATTGCAGGTTGTGCTCTAAAACAAACATACAGTGATGATAGAAGAGAATGATGTGGAGACAAGAGGGGCTGGGGGAGGCAAAGGGAAACCTGCTTTAGATAAGTAGGTCCAGGAAGCCCTCTTTGAGGTGTCACATCACCTATGACCTGAAGGGTGAGAAATGAGTGTGTTGAAAAGCCTCTTGGGTTTCAGCAGGGGCCGATTTAGTTTGATTTAAGAAGGTAATTATTGCTGCTGAATGGAGATGGGGTTTGGGAGGGGTTCACAAGTGGATGTAGAGAAGAGACAGGAGTTTACTGTAGTAATCCAGGTGCAGGATAGTAGTGGCTTAGGCCAGGGTGGTGGCAGTGGAGAAAAGTAAATGGATTTGAGACCAGTGTAGGGGCTGGCGTTGATAGGCCTTGATGGATGTGAGGTTGAACTACCTACACTTAACCGTTAAGTTATACTTCCTACACTGATGATGCCAGGAAAAGAGAGATGGATAACCTTCTCGATTGAAGTCCTTGAGAAGAGGGCATATGAGTGGGAATGCAGGGGAGGGCTGGCTTTTGGCAGTGGAGGGTCCCTTCCTCATCAGGAAAAGGAGGGCCTGGTACAGGTGGCTGCGGTTGGGCTGTAAGAATTTTAGTGGTGGGAAGAAGAGAATGCTCATGTCTTAGGGCTTATTTTATTTAATAAAGTAGAAGGTTGAGTCATGAGCTGAGAATATAGAGTAGAATTTGCTACAGGTAGGGGTTGAGGGGAGAAAAGACAGTTTCAGTCATTTTCTTGGAGTAAAGAAGAGAGCATGGATTATTGGGCAGTTTTCCATGCCTGTTTGAGATGTGCGATCATGAATTTTAAAAGCCAATCACAGTTGTATGGCTTTTCTGCAGTAAGATTTAGTTGCGTGAATGCAGGCAGAGGTAAATGGTAGGATTCAGCTGGTGCTGAGATTTTGCCAAGATAGAATAAAGGAAGAAAAAGGCTTGAGGGAGATGGGGGCATTTTTCAAGAAAAATTGAGTACATTAATGAACTGGGGGAACTGGGCTGGATGAAGAGCAAAGTGAAGCCAAAACAAACGATGAGACAGTTGTATACACTGGGGCTCAGTAAGATCGGGAATTTGCAACCACAGAGACAGCTGGGCAGATAAGGATGGGAGGTGGTTATCAGAGAGAGCGTTGTCAGAGGTGGCCCAGTCTGGGAATATGAAGGCTGGCAGGGGTGAGGGTGGGGCGCGGTCATGGGAGTGGGAGGCTGACGCTGCGGTGGGGGGGGGGTGGTAAGATCATCAGGAATGAGGATGCCCAGAAATCTCCTGTTTAATCTTCATTTTCTTTCAGAGGGGCCATGACTTTCATGAAGGCGTTAGGGCAGGTAAGTGACAGTTGTTTACTTCCTGGCTTTTATGGAAGTAGGATTTGTGAGTTCATACTGTTTAAAAAAAAAAAGATAGTTGTTTTATTAGTGAAAATCAAACTTTTATAAAGATTGCAAAGTTGTATGCATGTGTGTTTTAATATTACCAACTGGTATATGAGGGAAGATCAGTCTTTGAAACCAACATTGTCTTAAAAATTGCAATAACCTGGTCACTGCTCCTTAATTTATATGTGAGAGGTAATCCTGCTCCTCCAGGCATGGGGACTGCCTCTGCTAAGTGTAGTGTGAGTTTATAAACTCATTCTTCTGCTGAAGCCTTTGAAAGGTGCGTTTATTCTCTTGCAAAAAGCCTCAAGTCCCCTACCCTTTCTCTCTCCTTGGTCCTGGCTTGGCAAAATCCCAGCAACGTTAACCCTACCATCTGCCTCTTTACCTGCACCCGAGCAGTTAAACATTGACATTGAGAAAAACCATATGACATAATTAGTAACATCTGCTAATGTTATTAATTTCTATTTTTGCTTATCATTTTCAGTCAGTATATTTAGAAGCAAGTGAAATAGTTGATCTTTTTTTTTTGTTCCTAGCAAATTTGCAACCATTTCTTTTTAAGTATAAGCCCATATCCCTATAAAGAATGGCTGTTATTTATGTTGTATAAAATGAGTTCTTTCCCTGTGCATCTGTCTTGCATACCTAATTTTCTTATGTCTTTCTTTATCACTTCAATATTGTACAGACTTTGGATAGACTTTATCTGAATAAAAGGTTATGTTCTCTGAGCTGTAAGCTTCAATACACACTGGTCACTGTGCTGGAATTCTCTTCATTTCTGGCATGATACGGTATCAGAAATAAACAGTGGATTCAGGTCCTTTTAGAGGATGCGTGGAGTTAAGTCAGAGGAGATGGCTATATGTTTTCTATAAAAACTTGCATTCTTCCTACTAATTCTGTGCAAATTCTTGCTGCACGTGGATCAGAGCCTAGA
Source organism: Camelus dromedarius (assembly GCF_036321535.1). NCBI lineage: Eukaryota > Metazoa > Chordata > Mammalia > Artiodactyla > Camelidae > Camelus > Camelus dromedarius. Next base: position 60,144,416 of record NC_087439.1, on the reverse strand, counting down.
TCTCTGGTTTTAGGAGGACCTGGGTGCTACTTGGATTATGTTGCTGAAGTATTCTTTACGTTATAGCAGCCCTTATTAAACTTAAAAAAGAAAGGCATTGTTTTTAGATACATTGTCAGTTATTTAAAGGAAAAAGAGTAGAAACCAAGTAGCAGCAAAGTTGATTCACAAAGCAGGTGCTTATCAAGCTACTTTTTAATGAAGAGAAAATATGTAGCCTCATCTTCAGAAAGCAGTATCTATTCTGGGTAAAACTGTTAGATGTTCTTTCATAAACAAATGTTTGCAACAAATTGCTAATTATAAAATATGTAGCAGATTAGTTAAACTAGCAAATTAGGGGAATGGCTGTCAAAAATTCTTACTCTCAACATCTAGAATAAACTTCTTCCTGATTATAGAAGAAAATAAAAATGGATTATTTTAGAAGAGCCAGAGAGCTACCAAATGGAATTTGAGTGGATGCTTCATGAAACCTGAAAAGGCTGAGTTGTCTGCATGGCAAGAACTTGTTATATCTATGGTAGATTAAAATTCTGTAAGTTTGAAATTAAGCAACATGCAGATTTGATTAATACTCTCTTTCCTTTTGCCCTTCAGTGGACTGTCAGGGAGGTAGATAGCATTGGCCATAGGGCTTAAAAGGGGAGAGATTCTTGTAGAAAGAAATGTTCTAGGATTGTTTTCATTTACTCTCCCCAGGGAATGTAGAACTTTCAAATTGACAGGGATCAGTGTTCAGTATCACCACTGATCTGATCCTGGAGTCCTATAGTTAGGCAGCCAAACCTTGAAAACCTCCAGTATCCACATTAAATTATGCATAAAGCCCCCTTCCTTCCGCCTCTTGAGGCAGCGTGCTGCTTTGGTTCCCAGATTGCTTCTTCAATTATTCAGCCTTTTAGTGATTAAATTCATTTTTTTTTAGGTTCACTGCAGACTCTGTATGTTTAAATATTTTCATTCTTCACAGGAATTACGCACATTTTAAGCATGGTTGAAATTCCCTACCATAACCATACTGGGTATAGCCCCCTTCCCTTTCTTATTTTTTTTGAGATAATTGTAGATTCATATGCAGTTGTAAGAAATAATATGGAGAGGTCCTGTGTACCCTCCACCCAGTTTCCCACATGGTAACATTTGAGTAACTGTAGTTGCTATCACACCAGGGAATTGATGTTCTCCTGTTTTTAAGGGGGTTATGGATTGCCTCATACTCCTAGTCCTGTGGGAATACTATGTGGCTACCCTAAGTGATGACTACATTGAAATAAGAGGAGTTTCTCGTGACAACCTGAAGTGGTCTGGTATTTTAATTCAGTGTGAACTAGAAGATTCAGCAAAATGGCAATGTCCACATTTAATTATGTATAAAGTCCCCTCAAGTAATTTTCCTCTTAATTCAATGTAGAGAAGGTTAGAAGGCAGATCTAAGCCCTCCAACCCCCTCCCCCACCTTCCCTTTAAACAACACCAACTCTGGTCTTAGCTATTTTATAACAGATTTCATTTATGATTTTGTTTGAAAAAGGAAAAAGTTCCAAGGCTTAAACCATTGGATTAGTTCAGTAGATGTATTCAAGCTAGAGGCATCAGGCTTAGCAGGTTCAAAAACCACCGCACAGATCATCATCGGTATCTCTTATCCATAATTTACGGTGGAAAAAAGGAGCACATACAAAAATTTCAACTTTGCAGAAAAGATGTGCTATGGAAAAAAAAAATGCCTAGTTCAGGGTAGCTTGTGTCACTTCAGTAACTAAAATCCGGTAATACCAAAAAGGAATGTACTAACATTTTTTATGTCTTTACTTGACAGTTTTAGTAGACAAAGACCAGAGTCCAAAGTGGAAACCAGCTGATTTAAAAGAAGTTACTGATGAAGATTTGAATAGCTACTTCAAATCTCTGGGAAGTAATGATTTGAAATTTTGAAGTGACTGGATTTTTAAAATACTATTTTGGAGCAGAGGTTGGCAAACTATGGTACATGGGCCAGATCGGGCCTGCTGCCTGTTTTTTATATATCCCTTAGCTAAGAATGGTGTCTGCATTTTTAAATGGTTGGGAAAGAAATCAAAGACCAATACTGCGTGGCATGTGAAAATTACATCAAATTCAAATACCAGGGTCCATAAATAAAGGTTTATTGGAACATAGCTGTACCCTTCCGTTTACATATTACCTGTGGCTGCTTTGAGCAGCTGCAAGAGAGATTGTAAAGCCTACAAAGCCTAAAGAATGCACTATCTGGTCCTTTTCAGCAAGTTTGCCAGCCCCTATTTTAAAAAATGGGAAAATTTGATGAGTCTTTAGAGATCCTTAGTTAGTGTATCTAACTGAAATGGGAACTTAATGTTTTGGCTTTGGGTAATGGTTTTAAATGTTGATTAAATAAACATATATAGGTTATAAAAAAATTAAAACCCTGAAAATTTTTTGGATACTATGTTAACACTTCATAGAATTTTCTCCATATATAAATCTATTTTAAAATAATTATGAGTTACTGTAGCAGAAGTGTTCCTTTTATAACATTAGAAATCTCAGGCAAAGAGAAGAGAAAGAGGTTTTTATGAGGCTGTCTTTCCAGTATTATCAGCTCAGCCTTGGCCGTCCCTGAAGTTAAGCAGAATTCCTTCCTACGGTGAAAGTAACAGCATTATTTTTTGTTGTTTGTGGTATTTGCTAATCTGGCAGAATGAGGCATTAGGAAACTCTAATCTCTAAGATAGAGACATTTTGCTTTCTGCAATTTACACCAGAATTTTGTGTGGTAACAGTTACTCGTCCTTACACAGTTCAAAGCAGGAGAAAAAATTGAAAATGAGGACTTCTGTTCAAAATAAAAATACCTTCAGTAATTAGTCTGTTGACAAAATGAGTTGTTTTTGTTTTTGTTTAAGGTACACAACTGTAGGTGTTCCAGACTTGGAATGTTAATGTCTAGGTAAGAATCATTTTAAAATTAAAGGCCAGCGTACAATTTATTTTATAGCTTTGTACAGTTTTCCTTCATTTATATGCCTCAGAAACTAAGAGAACTTTAGGTCGGGAAGAACAAAAAGTTGGCAAAACTGAAAAAGACATCAAGGATTATATCCTGCACCCTTCTCGTAGATGAGGAAATTGAAGTCCAGAAGGAATTGCTTTAAATTTTCTGTTCTTAATATATTTAACATGAAGCATTTTCCACCCCCCAAAAATTAGGAACAGATTTGGAATAAAGATGCCATGATAAATGAACATGCTTACATTTGTATTCTTAAAGCTGCTAAATTAGATGTGAGTGATCTAAGAAAATATTTGTAATGGATTTTTATTCCCTTTGTATTTGCTAGAAATGCAGAAAATGTTGTCTTTTATGTTAAAAAATTGAAATCACGCAATGGTGAAAAGCATTTGCTTGCAACTAAGTAAGAACTCGTTAACTAGTTAATTGCAACTAGACTTTTATTGTACAATTAGGAAAAATGTTTTCACAAAAATATTTGGAAAAAATATACCATTTCATAGCTAAGTCTTACAGTGAAAAGAATTTGCTAACAAAACTTGAGTTTTGCAAAGTACTGTTGGAGTACATCTGAGCTTGTCCCCAGTGCTCCAAGGAAGACACATCCAGTTTGGTCACACAAATACAGGATAAGGGCATTATAAGTAAGCAGTTTGTTAGATCTTTGTTTTTAAGTTACTGTTCCTTGACATTATTTGTAATTTGTCTCTAACTTTTGATTTCTAAAGCTATATAATTACAAAAGCACAGTCCCCTATCTCATAAAATGCCAATGATAGCGAGTAGGAAATACGAGTATTATACTGCTTCCCTCAGCGCGTCTCTCTAATACTAGTAAGGCAGTTTGACACAAATTACTCCTTTAGGACTAAGATTGTTTTATCACCTTCAAAGTTGTGCTTTAAGTGCTAATAACTATAGGTAGCTGCAAAGAACTGATAAGGCAACGGGAAGTTTCGCGGAGAACTCTCAGATGAAAGGCGTGTGACTGAAAGGTAATAGTTCCCCAGAGACACCGCGCTGGGCGCTGGGGGCGGGGAAGCGCGGCGGCGCGGAGCTGGAGCAGCGCGCTGCCCCTGGTGATCTGCTGCTGCCACAGTTGCCTCCTGCGGGTTCGTCGTCGGTTGGTGGCCCCTCTGCTGGACGTTCTTGAGGGAAAAGTGTCCGTGGTCGGGCACGTGGCAGCGTGGTAAAGAACAGGACTTGGCTACTGTGTCCTTGCCCTCAGAAAAAAAAGGGGGAAACTTGTTTTTGGAGCCTGACATCAGTGCCGTTTATTGGGCCCTCTTTTCCTCACTTGCCTTTCCCTTATAATTTGGCCACTATTTTTATTTCTTCGTGTTTGTGATTTAAGTTGAAACAAATGTTTCCCTTTCCAGTAGCTAATAATTATGTCAGTCTTCTGCTTTATGTTTCCTTCCTTCTCAAATGGTCCTTCTGCTCTTTGTTTATGAAAGACCTTATCTTGTCATGAAGGCCAAACTATATCTTGATAATAATCACAAGCAGTATATTTGTTTATCCAGCTCTTTCCTGCCCCCAACATGGTTTATCCCCTAACTTGTGGATTAAGTGAGCCTTTGCAGTTCCTTGTTCATGGTTTGACATGTAATACGACGTACATTTAAGTAAGTCTCTGTATGTCCCAGGGTATTATATTCTTGTTAGAATGAGTCAGGGCCGCACTGCCGTGGTACCAGAGAGGGCGGCCCCAGAGATCAGACTTGTAGCCAGAAGTTGGTCTGACCTGCATTCCTGTGTTATGCCCATGCGAAACAGAGGGCCAGGGCAAAGAAGGAACCAGAGGTTAAATGGTTTAGATATATTCAGAACGTAATAGTCTGTCCCTGTGTATGCTGAGAAATTTAGTGTGATGTGCTGCTTTTATATGGCTTTGTGTTCTCACCATAATATCTAGTATCTTATATACCTAATTATACTTTTTAAACAGCAAAGTATCCTGATGTGAGATATAGAGTGAGTGAAAAAACAGGGTCTAGGCTTTTGTCTGAGTCATTAGTATAAACGCTCATAAACCTAAATTTTTCTTCCTGAGCCAGAAATATGCTTTGCATTTTTTGGAAACTTCTTAGTCTTGTGATTTTAAATCCTTGTATAAACAGAGGAGGTGGTTTTTCTATTTTGTAAAGTTGCTAGATTATAAATACAACAGGAGAGTACAAATCCTAGGACCAGGTGAAATGAAAGTTAAATGACCAATTGTCCAAAGGCAACAAAAAGATGCCTTGTCACTCACTTCAAAGAACTTTCTTTGCCCATTTTCTGTGGGGAATTAACTATTTGATTGTGGATTCAGAGTATAATTGCTGAAGTTAGAGGTAGCAATTCTGCCTGCTTTGAAGGTCAAATATGTATTTATGTTATCAGAGGTCACAGGCCCTTTTCTGCCTCTTTAGATTTCAATGACAAGGGTCTGTTGTATCTTAGTAAAAGGATCTAATAATGCTCACAGAGGTAAATAATTCTTTTTTCAGTTCAACTCTATGTGTAGCATATCTTGATGAAAAGGTAATTCTGAAGACTCAGTATCAATTTTCTTGCAAGTTATGTCTTCTCAGTATCTTCTTCCCTCTTCCTCTGAGTTTTCTGTAACCATTGCTCTTAAGCAGTACTTAATTCTTAAAAACAAAAACAAAAACAAAAACCTTCCCTAAAATGGTAGCCAAATTTATGAAAACAGTATAGTCTATGGCTATAAATGCCCTGTGGGCGTCGTTACCATTAAAAATACACAGCGTATTCCCTTTGGAGGAATACTTGATCCTGTGTAATGACAACGATAAATTCTCACGTATGATCTGGTGCCACAGTAACTTGAAGGGTGCTGCCCGCGTACCAGCCCCTGGAATCTGAGACAGTAAAGCTCAGAACACATGCAGCACTGAGACCAGGTTCCTTCCACCTTCCCAGCTAGGGCTTCTGCTATTTTTACAATTTACTGGATTGCTGTTTGTCACAGCTACCATACTTGTTTACCTGTATAGTAATGTCAGCGGGCTACTGAATGCAATGCAGTAGACATTGCCATGACTTCTGTAGATTGTATCTTGTTAAGATGCTTGTACACAAAACCTGAGTCATCCAGTAACAGCCGTGAATAGTTTCAAGGTGAGAGTTACGCTTTTCATCTGCAGAAGTACCTTAATAAGGACAGGGTGCACGGTGGGCCTCTTCTATGTGAGTCGCTTCCTAATCCTTGGTCGCTTGAGGGATCCTTGACTCAAAAGGCTTTGACGAACAAGACCCACTAATAACCACTATGGCCCGAGTGCCATTCCCTTGCCCAGGCATTTCAAGAAAAATCCTTTGATACTCTGTTTTTTTGTGTAAATTGACAGTTATTTTAAGGGAATGTATTTAAAATAACCATTTGGAAACCCAGGGTACTTTTAAAATTCTTACTCCTTTGGTGATGGCATTACTGCCTCTGGGACGGAAGTGGTGTGACACACAGCTGATTACTGTAGTGCCATGGGACTTACATTTAGCCCTTTAAGGACTAAAATCCAAAACCAAGCAGATAGAAATCACTGTTGTAGAACTGCTTAACACACCTTTCATTTTAGGCATTCTTAGAATCTCGATGCTGTCATAGATTTTTTTTTTAACACCCAGATGGAGTTACCGTATTTATTCATAGCAGTTTTTGCTATTGTTTCATGTATTTAAACTAGCACCGACTTGATCCACAGTTTGAGAAAGTGTCATCACCCTACGTACAGCGTCAAGGCCCCTCACTCTCGATATAGGGGATGTCATAGTACTTGATGTTGTCGCCTGCCCACTGCTGCAGGGCGTCAGTCAGGATCTCCTGGGACAGGCGGTGTGCAAACTCAAAGACCACGATTTCAGGCCCTGGGGGTTCCTTCACTTCCTCTTTGACGTTAACCAGAGAAGGCATCCTGGGTAGAAATCTCTCTTCAGGCATAAAGCTTTCCTCGTTCACATGCCTCTTCCCACTCTCAAGTGTGGTGGGAAATGGGAACGTTTGCTTTGATTTCATGCAGCCCATGTTATGAAGCGCTCTGAGTGAAGGAAGGCAGCAGCAAAAGACTACAGCGGCATCTCTGGGAAACACCAAGCATTTGTCCGCTTGATGGTGCCCGGTGCTTCTCCTGTCCAGGCCCCCTCAGCAGTCAGCGCTCCCTCTCAGCAGTCTGCACATGTGGTGTTTATCTGTTGAGAGAAGGGAAGTTTCATTCTGAAGTCATAGAATGCAAAATACTGTATAATTAGGTAGCAAGTAGAAACAAATCTTTACCACCTTCATCACTCGGAGGAAATGTGAGGCAGCAACAGCTTTTCTTATTGGTAAAGAAAATTAGTCATTCAGAAACAGCAGGGTACAAAACAGGAAAATGTTTTTTCAAGCTCTTGAAAATTTTATAAAACTGAAAACAAACCATTGCTGCCTTAGATATCAACACCAGGGTTCAGCGAACTGTAGCCTTTGGGCCAAATTCCAGCTGCCTGTTTTTGTAAACGAAGTTCATAAGAACACAGATGTGCCCACTTGTACAAATCACCTGTGGCTGCTTTCCGGCCTCAGTGGCCCAGGTTGGTTGGCACAGAGACTGGCCTGTTGGTCTGAAATACTTGCTGTCTGGCCCTTTGCAGAAAACGTTTGCTGACCCCTGAGCTATACTGTTGAGGGAGACAAGCAAATCAAAACTCGCTCAAACCTCAAATGTCGGGCACCTGCACGTTTTGGTCTGTGATTTGAGTCCCTTGGTCACATGTGTACAACTCAGAGAGGAGGACAGAATGATGGCCTTCACACTGGTGCCAACTCTGGGCGACACAAGTCAGACACGGCAAAGCCGCCCGTCTTTCCTCCTGAGTTAGCTGTTATGAAAAGTACATGAAAAGCTCAGATTACTTTAAAATTAGCCTAAAAGTTTCTCCCCCAAATGTCTCTCTCGGGTTTGATGTTTGGACAGTAAGTAGGCTACAGTGTTTGGGATGTGCTTTCTGAGCTCAATGGGGTGCTGCCGCAGAGTGCACTTACCTGAGATAGGACTTAAGTAACTAAAACAGCACAGAGCAGCTTCACTGGGGGGAGGTCTAGTTATAAGAAAGCACAGGCAAAGGTTCTATGAATGAGGTTATGGTCCTTGATTTTATCTTAGTTTTCAGACCAAAGACAGCTCTAAAAATTCATAAAATAAAACAACTATATCTGAACCACTGATCTTAAGAAGGTAAAAACTAGCATGCATTTAATTCATTTTTAATAGCTTATAAGAAGTCCAGAAAAGGTGACCTTTGCCCAGGTCTTAGTACTATATGTTTTTCAGATTTCTAAAAATTTTACCCAATTTCTCCCATAATATAGTTGTTTCCTACCTCTACCCCTGATAAGGGATGATATGGAGGGCTGGAAAGGTAATCTAGCTTTCTGCTTTTAATTACCTTCAGTTCTGTATGCCCTGCTACATGCTCCAGAGATGCATTTCAAACAGAACAAGGGATGTGTGTGCTGTGTCTGCTTTACTAGGCTGAACTAGAAGACAGGAACTGTGCTGGTTCTGCACCTCTAACAGTTATGACTTACACAGGATCTATTTTGTGTGTTTTTTTTTAATGGGGGGAGGTAATTAGGTTTATTTATTTACTCAGTGGAGGTACTGGGAACATAATATCTATTTTGTAATATGAAGGATGGTTAAGGGAACTGGACCTAGTTAACTAGAAAATGATCAGAGAATTCAGTGAGTGTCAAAAGGCCATGAGAAGAAGCAACTCTGTTTTCTAAGATCTTTGGTTTTGCAAAAGCAGCTTTATCTTACCATAACAGAAGTAGTGCCAAATTTACCCTCTCACCAAAAACAACTTTCAACCTGGAAAAATATATGTGGGCAGGCATTTGCAGGCGTTGAACAACAGCACAGGACTGTGATTTCCCCAAGAGGAGGGAAACATGATGTTAAACCTCACAACTGGTCCTCCTGAGAGTCTGCCTGGGAGCATCTACCAGCCTTATCACAGGGGTGCTGAGCCCCAGCAGAGTGCAGTTCTGCCGAGCTGCAGAGGCAGAGGCTGGGTTACTGAAACAGATGAAATTTACAAGACAGTTCAAGAAAAAAGGGAGCTGAGGGGGGACTGAAACTGAAACTGAACAGGACTCTTCCTGGGGACAGACCCCTGTCCCCTGTCTCTTGTTTCTAGAAAAGCTTTAGCCTCCTAGGCTGTCCCCAAGTTCCAAAGAGCAAATTTAACCAGAGAAGTGAGAAAATCCAGGACAAAACGAAGTAATAGTTTAGCCATAAAGTTAAGGACCCTTGTTTCCTCCTCAAGGGCTACAGACAATATCCTGAGCCATATACTTGAGTTGTTTTACAGATATTAAAACCCCCACCAGGTGAAGGAAGTTAACTGCATGCTGACCACCAGCATGTTAGACCTCAGACCTGCTGGAACCAGAAGGTTGATGATATTAACTCCTCAAACGCCACCCAGTTACCTCACCACCAGCCAATCAGAAGGATGTTCACGAGCTGATCACACACCGTCTGTTAATTAACAGAACTATAAAGCAGCTATTTAAATACATTCAAGGACAGAAAGGCAAAATGATCATGGAGTGAACAGAGAATCTCACCAGAGAAATGGAAATTGTAAAACAAAACCAAAAACAAAGAAACAAAAACCACACAAACACACACAAAGTAAACTCAAGAACTAAAATGAAAAACTCAACTGTATGGGCTGTTGGACACGGGAGGAGAAAGTATTGGTGAACTTGAACATAAATATATAGATATATAGCCAATCTGAAAAATAAGGAAAAGATTTTAAACACCTGAACAGAGAAACCACTAAAAAAGATAAAGAAACAATGAAGAATCAGATACGTTTAACCCAGAAGAAAGCAGGAAAAGAGGAATATAGGACGAAAAACAGTGGGACCATTAGAAAACACACAGCAAAATGACTAACTTTAACCTGTAGATATAAAACATTATTTGAAAAAAAGGACTAAAGATTAATTCAATTAAAGGGAAGACTAGTTAAATAGTTAAACAGGATCCAACCCACACAAGTGTAGTCAGCTGATCTTTGACAAAAGAGCAAAGGTAATATGATGGAGCCAAGAGTCTTTTCAGTATGTGCTGAACAACTGGACATCCACATGTTACCAAAAAAAATCTAGACAGAGACCTAACACTTTCACAAAAATTTACTCAAAGTGAATCACAGATCTAAATACAAAACAACTTATAAGACTTAGAAGATAATATCCAGAATTCAAATCTAGAGAAATCTAAATGAACTTGGGCTTGGCGATGACCTTTTTAGATACACCATCATTTCATGATTCATGAAAAAAAAATTGATAAATTGGACTTTTCAAAATTAAAAATGTCTGCTGTGTAGAACGTAGCCAAGAAAATGAGAAGATAAGCAAGCCACAGAGTGGGAGAAAATACTTGCAAAAGCATATCTGATAAAGGATTATTTATCCAAAATATAAAAAGAACTTTTTAAAACTTAGTAAGAAAACAACCTGATTAAAAACAGACATGAACAACAGATCTAAATAAATACCTCACCAGAGAAAACATACAGATGGCAAATAAGCATGTGGAAAAAATGTTTAACATCATATATCATTAGAAAGTTGCATTTTAAAACAACACTGAGATACCACTACAACCTATATGAGTGGCAAAAATCCCAAACACTGACAACAGAAAATGCTACTGAGGATGTGGAACAGCACAACTCTGATTCATTGCTGGTGAGAATGCAAATGGTACAGCCACTTTGGAGGACAGTTTGGCAGTTTCTTACAAAACTAAACATACTCCTATCATATGATCCAGCAATCATGTTCCTTGATATTTACTCAAATACTTGAAAAATTATGTCCACACAAAAACCTATACATGGATGTTGATAGCAGTTTTATTAATAATTGCCAAAATTGGAAGCAATCAAGATGTTCTTCAGTATGTGAGTGGATGAACAATGGTATATATCCAGACAATGGAATATTATTCACTGCTTAAAAAAAAGTTATCAAGCCATGAAAAGAAAAGGAAGAATCTTAAATCCATATTACTAAGTTAAAGAAGCCAGTCTTTCCAACTGTATGACATTCTGGAAAACTCAAAACTATGGAGATAGTTACAGTCTAGTGGTTACCAGGGGTTAGAGAGGAGGGAGGGTTGAATAGGTGGAGCACAGAGAATTTTTAGGGTAGTGAACTGTGCTGTATACAATTACAGTGGTGGATACACGTCATTATACAATTGTCAAAACCTATAGCATGTCCAGCACCAAGAATGAACTGTAAATTACTGGCTTTGATCATGATATGTCAATGTAGATTCACTGATTGTAACAAATGTACCACTCTGGGATGTTGATAGTGGGTGAGGCTGTGTGTGTTTAGGGGTGCTGGGAGGGTTTATCTGTACTTCCTCCTTAATTTTGCTGTAACCCTAAAACTGCTCCAAACAAGAAAGTCTATTAAAAGAGCCAGCTGGTCCGCGCTGGGCTGCCGCCCCGCTGGGCTGCAGCAGTGGAACTCACAGCCCAGTACCTTGGGAGAAGCTGCAGCGGGACCTGGAGGCGGAGCACGTGGAAGTGGAGGACATGACTCCCAACCATTGCGCGTCCAGCTTCCGAGTCCTCATGGTGTCGGCCAAATTCGAGGGGAAGCTGCTGCTTCAGAGACACCGGCTTGTGAACACATGCCTAGCGGAAGAGCTCCTGCACATCCATGCTTTTGAGCAGGAAACCCTGACCCCAGAGCAGTGGGCCCGTGAGCAGCAGAAATAAGAGACTGGGACCAGCACACGCAATAAATTATGAATCAAGGCCAAAAAAAAAAAAAAAAAAAAAAAAGCCATCTGTGTGCTACCTATGAGAGATACACTTTAAAAACAAATACACAGGTTGCAAACAAGAAAGGATACAGTATGCAAACAAACAAAAAAGCTGTTATGGCTATGTAAGTATCAGACACAGAAGACTTCAAGAACAGTAGTATTACCAGAAATAAAGAGGGACATTTTATCTGTCAGTGAGAAGGCATGGCAATCATAAATGTACATGTAACAGAGCTTCAAAATACATGAAGGAAAAAATGACAGAATTAAAGGCAGAAATAAACATTACTCTCTCAGTAACTGATACAATATCCAACGAAAAAAGTAAAGAATTCAAGTTTTGAACACCACCATGATTCCACTTGAGTTAACTGACATTTATGGAAGACTATACCCAACAATTCTAAGATATATATTCTTATAAAATGCATATAGAACATTCATCAAGATAGACTACATGATAGTCTCAACAGATTTCAGAAGTTTGAAATCTTAAGAGTGTATTTTCCAACTACCACAGAATTAAATTATGAATAAATAATGAAATATCCAGAAAAGCCCCAAATACTTGGGAATTAAACATCCCATTTCTAAATAACTCATGGGGCAAAGAAGAAAGCACAAGGAAATTAACATATTTTCCACAAATAACAGAAACCACAAATTAAAATTTTTGAAATGCAGTGTAAAGATTTAGAGGGATAGATTTAAATCTTTTTAACAGAAAAGAAGGTTTAATTCAGTGACCTAAGCTTTCACCTTAAGAAGCTAGAAAAAGTAAATTAAACCCAAAATAAGTGTGGAAAGAAGGAAATACTATAGATAAGAGCAGGAAATAGTAAAGCAAAGAAAAAGCGCAAATAATGGAGAAAAATCAATGGAACCAATGCTGGTTCTTTAAAAAAAAAATCTTATAAAATAGGTAAGTCTCTAGTCTGACCAAGAAAAATGAGAGGACACATTCCCAAGATGTGTGTGGGGAAAAGGACATTACTACAGGTCCCATATACATTAAAAGCCTAACAATGGACTATTATGAACAACTTTAGACACACCAAATTATCAAAACTGGCACAAGAGAAAACAAAGTCTGACTGCCCTTTATCAATGAAAAAAATTGGGTTTGTAACTTAAATCTCTCCAAGAAGAAACATCCTGGCTCAGTTGGCAACTCTAGAGCTCTAAATTCTTTCAAACATTTCAGAAAGAAAGAATGCCAGTCTTATCCAGACTCCAGAAAATAGAGGACGAGGATTCCAAATTCATTCTGTATGAGGTCAGGATTCCCCTACTACCACAAGCAAAGGCAGTTCAAAAAAAGAAAACTTTACAAGCCAATATTCCTCATGAACATAGGCCCAAATATCTTTTAAAATAGCAAATTCAATCCAGCATATATAAAATGGTTATTACATCATGACCAAGTGGGATTTATACTGGAACACAACGTTAACTTGAATGTAACATTCAAAAGTCCATAAATATAATTCACTATATTAATAAAAAAAAGATCATCGCAATAGATGCAGAAAAAACATTTGATAAACATTCACAGGAAGGAGGGAATAGCTCAGTGGTAGAATGTGTGCTTAGCATGCACGAAGTCCTGAGTTCAATCTCCAGTACCTCCATTAAAAAAAACCAAACAAACCTAATTCCCCCCTCTTCCCCCCGCCACCCAAAAAAACATTCATGATAAAGATTCTCAGCCAACTAGCGACAGGAGAGACTTCCTGAAACTAATGTAAGACTGAGCAACTTTTTTCCATGATAGGAGTAAGACAACAATGTTAATTCTCAAAAGTTCTATTTATTGTATTAGAGGAAAGAAATACAATGCATAAAGATTGTCAAAAAGAAAAAACCCTTTACTTGCAGATTGTATATGTAAAAAATGATTTTGGATCATTTGTAAATGATCCAAGGATCATTTTTATAATGATTTTACAAATCAAGGGATATGTAAAAATCCTAAAGATTCTTTATGAAAAATTACTAGAACTAACAATTTTAGCATGATCTCAAGATATAAAATTAATATGCAAAAATCAACTATTTCTGTGTACTTAGTAACTGAAAGATGAAATTAATGCCTTGCAGTAGCATGAGAAGTGTGAACACTTAGGGGTACATTTAATAAGATACATGAAAGAAAACTACATTGAATACTGTGTATATAGTACATAAGTGATATGAATTGTTACTGAGAAAAAATAAAAAACCTAAATGAACAGAGAAATAGTGTTCATAATCTCAAAGACAATATTGTTAAGATGTCAGTTCTCCCAAAATACATAAATATAAAAAGCACAATTCCAAGAAGCTTTTTTGTACACATTGACAATTCTAAAATTCCACTAAAAAATCTCAGCAGGATTTGTGACAGATATAAACATGCTGACTAGAAACTGTGTATGGAAATGCAAAGAAATTAGAATAGCCAGAACAATGTTGAGAAATATCAAAGTTCAAAGATCACATTACCCAATTTTAAGAATGATTAAAAGCTACAGTAATTGAGACAGTGCTATTAGGCTAGACACACAAATCTATGGAACAGAAGAGTCCAGAAATAGACCCACAAAAATATGGTCAACTGACTTTTGACAAATGTGCGAAAATATGCAAGAAGGAGAGTTTTTCCAACACATGGATCTGGAACAACAGCCATATCCTGCTCCCCTTCCCAAACACAAAAATATACCTTTCCTTTTATACAAAAGTTAACTCCAAAGGAGGCATAGATCTAAATGTAAAATATAAGACTTTTACAAGATGTCACAGAAAATATTCATGATCTTGGTAAGAGAGTTTCCAGATAAAACACCAAAGGCATGGACCATTAGAAAAGAATTAATAAATTGGTCTAAGTCAAAATTGAGTACTTTTGTTCTGAGGATTACTGTAGAGGAAATAGATAAGCCCCAGATAGGAAGAAAAATATTTGCAAATTATTTCCTCAACAAATGACTTCAATCTAGAATAGATAAATAACTATCAAAAGTCAACAGTAAAAAGCCCAATTTTTTAAATGGGTAAAAGATTTGCACAAACTTTTCACTTAAGACATCACCTATGGATGGCAAGTAAGTACATGAAATGATGCTCAACATTACTGGCCATTAGAAAAATGCAAATTAAAATCATGCTATGATAACATCTACACACCTATTAAAATGGGTAAAATTTTAAAAATACGATACCAAGTGCTGGTAAGTATGCAGAGCAACTGGAACTTTCTTTCATACATTGGTAGTGGGAATGCAGAATGGTACAGCCACTCTGGAAAACAGCTTAGTTTCTTTTAAATTTGGAACATCTACTTACCAGATAACTTAGCACACCTAGGTATTGAGAAATGAAACTTGTGTTCATATAAAAAGCTTTACATGGATGTTTATCACAGCTTTATTTATACTTGCAAAAGTTGGAAACAGATACTGATACCAACATGGGTGACTCTTAAAGGCATGCTAGTCAATGATGCTTGTCTCAGGTTTCGTGTTGCATGATTCTATTTACATGATTCTAATTATGATACTGCATGATTTTGGAAAAGGAGAAACTCTAGGGACAACAGATGTGGTCTTCAGGAGTCAGAGGAGGCTGTGCTCTTTAAAAGCCTAGTGAATATACTGTCTTTCAAATTTCAATTAGATGCAATTAATAAAAATGCCAATTCTTTAAAAGATATAACTGAGTTCATTAAAAAAAATAACAAAGTCCCTAATAGCATGTTTGTCATTATTTTATTTGTTCTCTAATAAGAGTACTAAGACCCTCCTTCCTGTACGGGTCCATGAAAACTGGACAGTAAACAGAGGTCTTTGTACTGGTAATACTGACAGTTATTGACTTAGGGTATAAATTCATAACAGGGTCAAATGACACCAGTTAAACTGGCAAACATAAATGAACTCAATTTAAATTTAATACTCTCACGAAAAAGTAAAAGCTAGAAAATACAGTAAATATGATTTTGGTCAGTCTGAAGGTCACCTCTAAAGCACACCACTGTTTGGTCTTCAGACACTGGGTGGCTGGCAGCCGCTCACCAGCAGGGCAGTCTCAGGAGGCTCTTTGTGAAGTCACATTTGGGGCCAAATTTCTCAATGGAAAGGCAGAGAAAAAACATTGGTAAGTGAAAGGACAATGTCTGAGATTCTAATAAATCTGAGTAGAGCCGTGTGGTGCGACTTTTGTCAGTAAACCAAGATTCCACCTCTGATGTTCACCATAAACATCATGTGAGCATCTACACGTAAAGCACCTAGAGCCGCCTTGGAACATGGAAGATGTTCAGTAAGTGTTACTTCCTTTCCTCCTCTTAGATTGTTCCCTAAACCTACTAACATCAAATTACTAGCTATTTTTAGTTAATGATTTAGTCATTGTATTTTAGGATTATAGTTAAGGAAAGAATTATAACCTAAGAATGCTGACAGTCATTTGGGATGTTGAAGAGTTAGAGCCAGGTGACAGATCTAAGTCAGGTGTCAGCGCTTCATCTAATTTACCAGGTCCTCCGGGTGGAGAAGAGAAACAAACAGGCTTTACTTTGGGTCCAACTCTGGCTTCACCTGACCACTCCTATTCATAACTATAAATAGTGAACTTCAGTCTGCAGTTAATTCCTCCAGCACTGTAATCTAAATCCTTGCAGGAAATGAAGACCAACTAGTTGAAGAAAACCTGACCAGTAAGATTGTAAAACATTTATACTTTGTATTCTGTACTCCTTTCTCAGTCATGTCTTGTCCTAACTAATGACACAACTGGACTCGTAACACATGAATTAAGCTCTGTAAAATTCTGAAGCCAGTTCCTTAAGCAAGTGTTGATAAATGGAGGTGGCAGGGGTGGGTGGGGGAGCTGGGTAACGTCAAGAGTATTGTATTTAGTTTGTTACAACTGGACTATTTAGATTGTGTAGCTAAAACTAGGAACCTAGAGTGAATCAGAGCAGGAAACTAATAAAACATAGAGCACAAAAATGAATACTCGGTCCTTGATCCACTGCAGTCTGAAAATCATGATCCACTCATCCTTATATACTAAGCCAGTTATTTACTCTGTAGACTCCTGTATCACATTTGTAAATGTTTTCTCTTTTAAAGGAGCTTTCTTATTTTTTTCCTTTCTTATTCACACAGATCTCTTTAAAAACGGACTCATTCTTAAGTGTCCACCTCAAGTACACTTCCTAACATACCTATCCCCATCACTATTTTTCCCATTCTGCGTTGTTTACAAGTCTGTGTGTCCCTCACATCTTGAAGGCAGGTACGTGGCCGTGCCACTTAAATTCTTTCTGAAAGATGAGAAATAAGTAATTGTTGTTCATCTTTATATCTCACTTTTATATACCTAGCATAATGAAGGCCTTGAAAATGTTAATTGATTTAAATAATTTAAGTCAAGATATTTGAAAGAAATTCCTGTACTCTTAGAGAGCAACAGAGTGTGTGTACCCTGAGTTACAAACAATAAGCAGGTGTCTGGAGCTTTTCAGAGTCTATCTCTGTTATCCATCTCTTTCTGTTTCTGCTGAGCAGTCTCATTTCCATTTCCCCTTTCCTCTTTCCCTGGTGTCTTTTGATTATTTTATACAACAGAAAGGAATTATTTTTCCTCATTTTACAAAGTACATTGACATTTAACTATAAACTTCAGGTTAAGTACCCTGCCTCGGGAAGCACGTGGCCTTGATGACATTGTTTGAGAGACCAATTGCACTGCCTGTTCTAAAACCCGTATCTTTTGACTCTAGTTTAAAGGAACTTGCTGCTTTTCACTGTGCATGCCTTTCACATTTTGTGACATATGCTAGTTCAAATAAACTGCCTAATTATGGAACAATTTATTTTACAAACCCATTCTTCAAAAGAATTGTTTTATAAGGGATAGGGTGCAAACACAGATATTAGTAGTGCAAATTGCTTCCACAGTAGCTTAACAATTCATGTTAAAAGCCCAAACCCAAATATCCCACTTCTAGAAATCTATCTTAAATGATCAGAGTTGTAGACAAAAATTTATACAGAAAAACTTCCATGAAAGCCCTTTTATATAAAGAAAAGTTGAAAACAGCCTAAATGTCCAATAATAAGATGTTTGTTAAATAGCTATATCCTAGAATATTATGGGATTGTTAAATAACTGCAGTAGACAGTCTCTAAAAAGGCCTTCAACAATCCCTGCCTCCTGGAATTCCCATGCCTTGTTTAATCCCCTCCCCTTGAGTGAGGGACTACTGAGTCACTTCTACCAAGAATATAGCAAAACCAACAGGATGTCACTTCTAAGATCAGAGAAACCATGACTTCTGTTTTGCACTCATTCTCTCACTCTGATGGAAGTCAACTGCTGTGTTGTGAGCAGCCCTGTGGAGAAGCTGATGAAGGAAACCTCTGTACGGCAGTGTGCAAGGAACTGGACTGTCCCCTACTTAAGCCTTCAGATAAGGTGACAGCCCCAGCTGACAACCTGACTGTGAAAGGCTTTGAAGCAGAGGTCCTAGCTAATCTGCACCCAGATTCCTAATCCACAGGAACTATGAAATTAATATATGTTTGTTATTTTAAGCAATTAAGTTTTAGGGTAGTCCATGATACAAAAATAAATGCTAACAAATTATTTAGTAACGTGAAGAAATGTTCATGTGTTAACTTTTTATTACTGTTTACTGTACTGTTACTGGCAACTGACTAACTAGTTAAACTGCTGGTCAAATGGTTTATCCATAGCAAAACAATTTTAAAATAACCTCAGGCTGTAAATAACAAAAATATTGTTTAAAAATGCACATATTTGTCATCTGAACTAACAATTTCCTACAACATTTGCATTCATTGAAAATATTTTCAGGACTGTTAAAAGCCTGCCTTGTAATATCATATAATTTTAAGTAGAATCATCATTAGCTAAAGAAATGATACCAAACATTGAAAATATTACAAACTGCCTCCTAAAATATAGTAGAAAAGTTTACAAAGATTACTAAGTTTCCTCCAAAACATCCTGACGAGGTTCTTTTAAAAAATGACACCTTGATGTCACAAAATACCAAACTAAAAAGGCTCCACTAAACAAAATGCCTTTATACTCAAAAATCAATGCATAAAATCCTTTTCTCACAGGTTTTCTTTGAACTTAATGGGGCCTAAGGAGAGAAAATAGATCATGTACAGCACATTTGTATCATTTAGGGCTCAGAAAAGTCACAAAAGCCAATAGATTGTACAGATTTCCTCATACGGCTTTTGTCTAAAAAAGGATTGAGGAATTTAATGAGCAGTTTTTCTTTGCTTCTTTGAGACTGTTTCCTCATCTCTAAACTAAGGGTAATAATGCTTGCCTGAAATTCCTTGTGAATAGTGAAAGGGAAAACAAAAAGCACCACAAGAAATGCAGCTATTACAAGAGCATTGCTAAACTGACAGTGAGGCAAGAGGAAGGAAGAAAACACTGAAAGGAAGGAAAAGCTAACATTTGAGTAATTATCCTGGGTAACCAGAAACTCCCTGGTTGTGAACCGTTCTCCCAATCCTCTCACTAAAGTCCACCCACAAGAAAAACACCCTAATCGCAAACCTCCCTCAATGGTGGAAGCCTATACTCCAAAACAATGTAGAGCTTGTGGAATTACAATCATGAATGCAGATCTCATTACACTGGGATGGATGGTGTGTTTGTCAGTCTCTCTCACAAGACTGAATTCACAGAGGGTAGACACTTTGCCTCACTCAAGCCTGAACTTTAATAGTTTCTAATTCAAGGCTGGTCCAAAATAACTAAATCTTAGTCAGCTTAATTGATCAAATAATCTTAACTGACTTTTTTTTTTTGAGCCACTAACTTTTATTTACCTCAGTTGTCATTAAGTAATTAAAACGGGATCAGTTTGCCACCCCAAAGCATGCCTCATTGTCATAAGGGTTGTTTGATGTGAAGGAAATTAGCTTTCTGCCATCCACCTTCCTGTCCGAAAGCAGGGCATAAATTTCCTTTTGTAAAGGTGTCTCCCTCTCCTACACCAAGAAGAGAACCACTCTGGAGACAATTCTTATCTGCAAAACAAATAACCCTTACTTATCTTACATTTCCTATCACCCTCCCTCCTAGAACTCACTGTCATGCCAGAAGCCCCAACCCCCCTTTCCTTAGTCTAGCTGCTTTCCACATTTTATCACTTTTGTTAAGATGATATGCAAGTCCCCAGTTCTAACGTTTCTTGAGTCATTTCTTTATGAACTCCCATGCATACACAGGTGATTAATTTTTTTCTCCTGTTAATCTATCATGTTTGATTTGCAGGCCCGCCAATGAACTTAAGAGGGTAGAGGAAGATGGTTTTTTTCCCTTCCCTACATATTCAAGGTTAGTCTTTATGTTACATAGTGAAACCACTTCAAGTATTTTAGAACAAGTAGGAGGCATAAATAATAAATTAAAAGAGCGTTAAGTGCTATGCACTGAATTAAATTCCAGGTAGTAGTATACGTAATTTTGAATACTTAAAAGAACCATTATTCTTTTAATGGGGAATTGGGAAAACACAGTGTCCAAATCCACTTCGACTCAAGATCAAAGGACAAGAATTCTGAAAGTTTTGCTATTTACATTTTGATAATTCTTTCATGATACATACACCATACTCCTAAGGCGTCACAGAGTTCCTGTGCTCTGTAGCTGATGCTACAGTGTTTCACGGTGGGGAGTGGAGGTGAGGTGGGGGCAGGGGTATGTTAAATTCAACCATTCTTTAAAAGCCTTCTTTTTACTTATTGGATTTAATTTCTCACTAATCCAAGGAAACTTCCCCCTCTCAAACTATAACCCTTACCACATGCACATGCTCATTTTCTTCTTCTAGCCTTCCCTCACATTGAAAACCACCACCTCCCCCGTGTCTCCCCCCAGCACCCTTTCCCCTCCTCCCTGCATAAATCAGAGCTGTACCACATTCAAGGCTAGAGGAAGTCCCATCTCCCTCATGTAGACTTCCTGGAATTCCCCAAACCTTTACCCAGAATTCTCTTCTTGAACTCAGATCTAGCCTATTTAATTTATAAGTGCTGCCGCCCCAAATGAGACTAAATGTTCCTCAAGGGCAGTAGTCATTTCTCCTTTTGTTATTTTGCACAGAAGTTCTCCACATAGAGGCACTTAATGAATGCTAATTAAAATTCGGCTATTTATCAAATATCCATGTGCTTCAAAGTGTGTTAGATGTCGGCGATAAAACAGTGAACTATACGGAGTTCTGTCTCTTTCGGGGCCCTTACGAGCAAACGCCCCAAACTCACAGTAGTGTTTGGGCCAGTGTTCTGTCTGGCCAGTGTAATGTTCAAAGTGTTCTGAATTAGAACAGTTCCAAGCGGGGCATTCACTCTCCAGTCCACAGGACTCTGTCACTCCCTTGTATCTGGCACCTGTCCACTCACTAATTTATGTTACCTTCAGCCCCTTGTGAAACATCCTTTATTTCACAATTCTCAATTTATAAGGAACAAATTAATTATCAAAGTACAGGCTCTTTCTATATCAGATACTGACCAGAGTTATTTATTACTCCCCAAATATTCAACATTATAATGCTGCGATTGATTTATTTCTCCACCATCATTCTGTTCACAGTACCCTTATATGGAAAACATGCTCCAGTTTAAAAAATTCCAAATCCAAATCCAAATCCAAGGCAGATGGTATATTAATTAATTAGAGAAAGAAAATAGAATTCCTCAGGAACTGTTTTGCTTTCTTAAAAGCAAATGATCTTTAAGCTGGAAAGAACAGAAGAAACCTCACTGAGAGAGAACCAAGGTACATGCAGAAGAAGTCACTTTAAAAGAATTCATGTCTTCAAATTCTGGTGAATTATATTCCAAGGAGAACCCACAGATGTAAGCACAGAAATATTCTGACAACCTTTAGAAAAACATGGAGAAGGAGGGAAAGCTCAAGAAACACACTTTTTTCCCCTAATTTTTTTAAAATTCAAAACTGAAGGAAAAAATCAGAGTTTCTAGGCATTACAAACCAGTTAATACCGATCTCTGGCAAAATTCAAGATTTAAATAAAAAACAGGGAACATTTGGGGAGGGTAATATTGGAGACTTCTGGGAACTTGCAGTTCACTAAGAATCAGTCATTTTTAAACTAACATCATTTACTTTTGTGACAGATCAGAGAATACTCACAATGTTTACTTTCAGCAAAGCATTTCATTAAAATGTTTCTCATGATGTCCTTCTGAAGAAGACTGATCTATGGGCTAAAGAGTTTGATAAATACAAAGGACAGTGCTAGCTGAGTTCAGCTGATTCATTCATTAATTTGTCTCAGCTGAGGGCCACCTACATTCCCAACCAGTACTGCGCTTGGTACTTTCAGCACATTACTGTGAATTCTAACAATCACTTGAAAGGTATGTGTTTCTAACCTCATTTTATTGATGTAGAAAAGAAGTTTCTCAAGATCACAAAGCTAGTAGGTGTCAGGGCCAGGCTCCAAAAGTCCAGGACATTCTCTGTGCCACAGGCTTCTAGATGTGCCACCATGGCAAAAGGACCTGTCCCATATATTATCAATGACTTGAATGGTGAGCAAACTCACCACATGTGCAGGTGACTCAAAACCAGAAGGTAGGGTGAACGTGATGACTGCCACAATCAAGATTAAACACATCTAACAAACCGGAGATTGGAGAGAGGCTTACAGTAGTGGGAGAGAAAACAAAGTTCATATTCAAGAAATTTTTAACTGCACAATTAAAAAGTGAGGAGGGGTAGAGCAGGAGTAGTGGTGAGGTTTTCAGTCAACTTTGGTGTATTTACACCAAAAAAAAAAAAAAAAAAAGCCAATTGAAAATTAGACAACTTTGAGGACAGGAACTTGTTGCAGCCTGCCCTGTGCATATTAGACTGAATTACTGAATTCAATTTGGGGCTAAGGATCTTTAGCACAGAGAAGGGTCTTAACGTAAGGAGGGAAAAATAAAAGTGATTATTATTTAGTGAAGATAATTAACATTTACTAACTTCCAGGCAACTATGCTAAGCACTTTATGAACATTATCCCATTTAACCCTCATAATAACCCTATAGGTAGCAAGAGTATATTATCATTCCCATTTTACAGATGAGGAAGCTGAGGCACAGGGGTCTGAAAGGCTGTCAAGTAAAGGAGACAAAAGTTTTACTCTACCACTTTAGACTTCTCATTTCTTTTCTAAAAAATATTTTTTTTATTTGTTATTGTATCATTTTATTTTAAACTGGTGAGGAGAGGTAATTAGGTTTTATTTTATTTTTAGAGGAGGTACTGGGGATTGAACCCAGGATCTCAAGCATGCTCAGCATGCACTCTGCCACTTGAGCAATACCTTCCCCCTGGACTTTTCATTTCTTAACAATTTTTCAGTTGGATGAAAGTTTTAGATCTCGGCTGAAAAACTCTACGTATAATTTCACAAGCAGGAGGGCTACTGGCAAAAGTAGGACTAATGATAAACAAGTCCAAGGAAGCGGTTGTCAGTTCAGTGTAAACAAGGCCTTGCTAATAATAACAGAAAGAGGGATACCTCACAATGCAGTTAGCTCCCTATCACTGAAGTGTTTGCCCAAAGTGTGGCTGGTCCGTCAGGAGTGCAACAGGGGGATATTAAAATGGGGTGGAGTTTGGTCTATGATTTTAAAGTCCTCTTTTGATATAAGGCTGTGGGCCTAATAAGTAATTTTTGTTTGATGGCAAAACAAAGAAGTTAAAAACTGAAGTTGTTTTTCTAGACCATTCCGCTGAATACGTCAGACAGAATACCTATATAATGTTATTTGCCATCTCTATGTGGTACCCGTATCAGGTATTTGAAAACAACCTCATCCTAGGGAAAAAAGATACATTCAACTGTTGATCTTGATGTGATTTATACACTGTAATAATATATAATAAAAGTAGACTCCTTATTCCTCTGAATCCGTAACTAAAATTTTCCCTAAAATAAATACCATAAACACCAGATCCTAAAACGATGGCGTCTTTGATGAGAAACGTTTACTAGTTTATAATTTTATGTCAACCTACTTCCATAAAGGATGGGGAGGGGGCATGCGGGAAACAGAAGAGAAATAACTCCAGTTTTTCTGCTTTGCCTCTCTCCTAAAGGCTGAAGGATCTTACTGTCTACTGCGCTTTATTTCCCATTTGCATCATAATTCACCTCAAGGTTCAGCCTCCCACCGCTAAAAGCAGAGGCGCTCGCACTTTGCTCATGACATGCCTTTCAGAGCACAAGCCTGACAGCTTGGCATACAGATTAAATGTTCACAGGCAAATCTCTTACCTGAAAATCTTCATTCACTCTTCAGGGAGGAAAGTGAAACTGCAACTCATAATGCAAAACCTTCCATTTGGGGGCTCAGAACAAGGTGGGAGGGGCAGGGGCTAAGTCCTCAATTAGGAGCCGGAGAAGTGAGGCCCAATGCCAGACACCTGGCCGAGAAAGATCCGCTTTAATCAAAACCTCCTGTAACTCACAGGTTTCTGCCACCGAAAGCCAAAAAGGCAAAGCTGACGAGCCGAGACCGACAGACACACGCCGGTCGCCCCCCCACCAGGGGTTCACTCACACAGCTCCTCGGCGGGCAGCCGCGCGCCCCTCGCGCGTCGGGACGGCGGCGGGGCCGACCAGGCATCGGCGCTCCCTCCGCTCCCGGGGCCGGCGCTGTCCGGGAGCGGGTTGGCGGCAGGGCGGGTGGGAGCTGAGGCCGCGGCCGGAGCGAAGTGCGGTCCAGCTACAGGGACAGCGGCGCCGCCTTCTCGCCAGCGGCCGGCTCAGTCAAGTGGCAGCATTTGGAGGACGGGGTGTCCTTCGGCCGCGCTCCGGGCTCCTCCTCCCGCCGCCGCTGCTGCCGCGCCCGCCGCGCGCTCCTTGCGGGTTCGCGCACAGCACCCGGCTGGTCGGGCCCCGCAGGTGGCGGCCGAGGGGCGTGTGGCTCCACGGCGCGCCCTCTGGGGGCGGAGCGCTAGCACTGGGCGGCGGGGGCAGCTACGGTCACGTCCGCAGGGGCGGGGCGGAGCTGGTGGGTCCCGGCCATCGCCCTTACGCCCGCTGTCAATACACTATCCAGAGTGCAGCCGCCATCCTCCGCCCAGAAGGAATTAGACCCCCAAAGTTCGAAGAAAACATAAGTGAGCAAGCCACTTCAGTGTCCTGGCCCCTGATCCAGCCTTCTGGTTCCCCCAGGTGAGGGAGGGGCTGGTCTCCGGGCGGGGCCTGCCGTGGAGAGAACAGGTGCTCCCGGCCCCGCGGCGCACGCCGAGCCCGCGTGCAGCTGAACTCGCAACAGCTGAACTCGCAGCAGCCTCACCGCGGCCTTCCCAGCTAAGGGTTCCCGCACCTAACTCCAGGCTTAGCGGCCCAACCCGCTTCGACCTCAAACCCCATACTTTGCAGGGCTAGGCCAGGAACGCTGCCCTTCCTAACTAGCTTGCACCGTGGGTGTGCAGAGCAAAAGTGCTTCAAGCACTTCAACGTTTAAAAGGACACATTTTGTACTCTATCCAAAAATACTAAAGGACGGTACTTGAAAGTATGTTTCTCCTTAAAGCAAAACACCTCTAACAAAACAGCCCTTTCTCTCTTTTTAGCCTTTAAGTCTGCCTCAAGACATGGCCATTATTCATTGTGTTTCCCTGCATATTCCATGTAATGCCTCCATCTTTCCAGCATAGTTCCCAGAAATAGGAAAAGCCCCAAGAGAACTACAAAAGAACCATTATTTTAGTTGTGTTCTACAACGGATTAGTCATGTAAAACTCATGCTTGACCTTAATGATAACATCACCGACTCCTTCACATCACAGGTGAGGACACTGAGGACCAGAGTCCAACGGCAAAACTAAACATGAAAAACAAAGACTGGAACCTACAAAGCTCATAGTTTGTAGACTAACACGACGTTTGGCTCTCTGAAGGTATAACATAGTAAGGAATATACCTAGATTGCAGAGGAATTGAGAAGCATAAATTATAAAATCTAGCTCAGATTTTTTAAAAGATTTTAAATGAATCAAACATTCCTATTTATTACTGTGCTTAAATTATCTAAAGTAACATTTATATACAAAGACAGCAGCCCAGACATGTAATTTTTCTTCATAATATTAACAAAATTGGAGTAGGTGCATTCTGACAATTACAGAATGTGAATACACTTATACTAATCGATTTGTCTGATCAATATTAATTTCTAATGTATACAAGTTGGTTATACTCAGATAAAACAAGTATTTTAATTCTTCACATTTCAGGCATATCATGCTAAATAATAATGATCAAATGCAAGGCTCCACCTTTAGGTCTAAGTCTTCACTGAAGGTGTGTCATCGCTTGCTCCCTCCCCTCACCAGCTTTAAGCGTGTTCTTTTTTTTTCTTTTGCACTCTACTGCTGAGCTATACCCTCCCCCAAAAGCCTTTACCAACCTAGTGTGCAATGATCCCTAAGAGACCTCTGGGTTGCACACTGAGAGATCAGTGTCGGTCCATGACATGCTCAAGGTGACAAAAGAGAAACTTAGAAATTTGTATTTTTACTTCCCAGTTACCAGAGCAGTAGTGGACGAGGAATGAGTCTGGTGTCCACCAGAAGAGAAATAACTCATGTACATGTGCATTCCTGTCTTTCACTCAGTTCCAAGATCCAAGGGATCCAAGTGTTAATTCCTCAAGCCAGCCAGACTCAGGCCAGGCCCTCCCTCCATCATTCCAGGTCTGGCCAAGACTAAGAAAAACCCAGGAGCAGCCCTCTTCACTCTCTGCGGGGTCTTCCAGGTCCTGGGCGGACACTGGGAACCCTGAGTCTGGGGGTGATCTTCTCCCCCTGGGCCGCGAAGGGTAAGGCTTTGCCGGCTCCTCAGCGGCCGGGGGTGCTTACCAGGCCCTTCAGACGAACTTGGCCATTCGGGCTAGGACAGCTGTAGAAGATGCTTCTCCAAGCTCCTTCAAGAGGCAGCCTGCTTCTAGCCTTAGGACATCAAAAGGTAACCAGGACCTTGGCCCTTCACAGGACGGCAGGCCTTGCTTCTGGTCAAGAGAGTGCTGTGGTAAGACCCGAGGGAAGATGCTTGGGGAGCGTAGCATCCTCTGCTGCCGGGGCCCAGAAAGGCTGGCTTTCCTCTCAGCCACCTAGCCTGGAACTGGGAGTCAGCGTCCAGCATTTCTGCCCTCCTGTCACCCTCTCAGCCTGGCTGGAATAAGAATATAGTTGGTGGGAACCCAGAGCTGCTCCAACTGGTGGTGGCAGAGACCGACTATAGCATTTTGAAAGTGTGCCGAATACAACTTTTAAAAAGCTGGAGAACAAAGCAAGAGAGGCAGAAGGACCCTGAAGATGGTCTAAATTGAACGTGGTTAGGGTGTGGGTGTCTGGGCTATAGCAAGGGTTCAGTGGGTTTTCCTTCTATACCAGATGGGCATGGAAAGTAAAAATGATAAAAAAAAAAATAGTGATGAGAAAATTCTAGGATTTGAACACAAGTGATCTGACCCCAGAGCCCATGCTGTTGACAGAAGTATTGAGCTGGATTGAAGACTGCCTACCAATATCCTTTCCCTGGTAAATAAATTCCATTTCTACTCCCAGCCCCCTAAAACTTCCACTTGTACTCCAGACAGACAGGTCAGAGAGAGGTAGGTGGCTGACCCCCTCCACTGGTCTCCCTCCTTAAACACTGATCACGAACCAGACTTTCATTTCTGCTTCAGGCAGACCAGTCAGCTTACACCTCTGGGAGAAGCAGCCAGGGCATGCCGGCTTCCTCTCTAAAAGAACTCTAAGTAGTGAAATGAGGCGACCCTGTCAGAAGGGATCTGGGTCCTGGGACTCACCTCTCTGCCACTAGGGCTCTTCTTAGCATAGCAAACAGTCAAATGTCATTTGTTTTCTGATAGGGAAGTGATGAGAAGGAAATAAGTGTATGGAATAGTTTGGGAGTGTTCACATGGAGCATGCATGTATGTCAGAGAGTTATGAAAGTCACAGAAAAGATTTATAAAGAATAGAAAGTGATGGAGCAGATAGAAAAAAATATATCATTATGATATGCCATTATAGGTATGAGAGAATAGCACATATGTATGACCTATGAGAAAATATGACTTATTTTGACATTTGACCTTCGTAATGACAAATCTCTGTTAAAATAGAGAAATACCTATTTCTATATCTATTCTCTGGAGGGATAAATTGGGAGTTTGGAATTTGCAGATACTAACTGCTATATATAAAATAGATAAATACAAGGTCCTACTGTATAGCACAAGGAACTATATTCAATACCTTGCAATAGCCTATAATGAAAAAGAATATGAAAAGGAATATATATGTGTGTATGTATAACTGAATCACTGTGCTGTACATCAGAAACTAACACAACATTGTAAACTGACTATACTTCAATCTTTAAAAAAGAGAAATAAATAATAATTGTTTTCTGCAAAGGAAAACTGAAATTCTACCCCCTCTTTTCTCATATAATTGTCCACTATTATTAGTGGAAGTGTTAGGGGACTTTGGGGGGAAATGGGTTTTCTTTTTAAGGGAAAGGGTATGAGGTGGCTTGATTTAATTACATTAATTGCAAGTTTACTATTTGGCATGCAGTCCTCAATCCAGCTCAATACTTCCTTCCTGTCTACTCTAGGGAAAAAAAAAAAAAAACTTTTAGTAATTACTTGTAAACTTGGCTATTTCACACACATATTTTTCACTGATCCAGGTTTTGTGTTTTATATGTTCAGGCTACAATGGTCTCTCTAAAACAGTGAACTTATCTTGTATGTGCTAAAAAAATTACCTAGATTAGGCTGAGAGACCCAGATTGCTCCTCTGAGTGGGTAACAATTACATTTTCATGTCAAACCCTAGACTAGGGTTTTAGGATGCGAAGCTTTAAAAATTCAGCAGCAGAAATGGCATATTGATTCCTTAACACTTTCTGTAGCCTAAGACATGTGAACATGTTTCTTGATGAAGAACTAGCTGTCGATATGAAAATGATGTCATCTTCCGCTCCTGGGCCTTTTCCTGCACTCTGTGCTACTCCCAGTTGTTTCTATGCCAGAGCTGCCGTCAGAATCTTGCTGTAAACCTTAATCACCCTGTTGTGAAAGACCTCCATTTGTTTAACACTTGCCCAGAATCAAGGTACAAATGATCAGATTACCTGACCAGCTAAATAGGTGAAAATATAAACCTATAGGAGTTCTCATTTTGATCTTTTAATGTATATTATGATGTCTTTGAAAGTTCATATGTCCAAAATCAATGTTCACAGCTGGACTTTAGACCATTCTGTTCTTATTCATTATGTCACTGAAATGAGAAGTAATTAACATTATTTTTCTCATATGGTAAACAGTCTAATTGCCTCTCAAACTTTCTCTTTCCTGAGGAAAAAAGGTTTATTTAACTTTTTCTCTCAAGATTTCCTTTACTCTCATTTGTCAGGCTTCTCTAGGTCCATTCTGGTTCTCCATATGTAATTAAATGTCTGGCAACCCAAATTAAGGAAAAGTTCCAAATAAGAATACAACAATGCCAAGCATTAGAGTATTACAGAACAGTATTTCCCAACCACATATGGTATGATCCAGTTCTGTTCGTCATGTTCACAACTATGTAGGCTGTCAACTATGCCATCAGTCTATTTCTTCTTCTCACTTGTTTAATTTCTCCTTAAAGTTCTTCTACATTCTGAGTTTTGGTCTTTAAGTTTACTGATGTGCATCTGTCCGTAAGTAAGGCTCATCATAACCTATATAAGATCTGTCTGAAGATCTCTACACTAAACTTAATTAAATGCATTTTGGAGTCTTTAAATCTCCATCAACATTCTATTTCTCTTGTAAAAGTAAATTTAACAATCTCCAAAGAGGTAGAAATGTGTAGAAATATAAGCGTCTTATTTTTTTCTTGTTGTCTTTTATGGTTATCTATGTTTGTTTTCCCCTCTAGATTCTGAGTTTCTCGAGGACAAGAGCCATGTACTTTTATGTACTACTTACTTCTACCACCTGGCATATGGAAGGCATTAAATTTTGTTGAATTGAATGTTATTTCTCTGCTTTCATGCTTTCTATGATTTCATCCCATTTTAAACAGAGAAAAACATTACTGCTTAAACCCACGAATCCAAGATTCTGTAAGTCTTCTCTACCTAAGTTTATCTTGATAACCATTTTTAATAATAAGATGGGTTCAACTTCTTTTGCATACAATGTGGATATAAGATGTTGTTAAAAATCAGATAAATACTGCATTAATCACTGCTCCAAATTTTATTATTTCAAAGATCATATTGTAATGCATGTTTTATTTTTCACTTAATGAGTCATATCAAAAAGCACATATGCCCTATCTATTGTCTCAATACCCTGGTTATTAAAAACAATCTGTCTAAATTTGATCAAAATAGTTCAGCTTCCTCTTGGAATTCTGGATTTTCACGTTTGTTTATTAGCTCATAATTTTTAAATTACAGCCAAATGTTTGATAAATATACCTTGAAAATAGGCATAGCTACATAATTAAAGACATTAGGATGTTTATTCTGAAGAAGTTAGGGGAATTAGAATAGATAACTAAATGGGTGAGGCACTATACTTAATCTATGTTGCTCTGGTGGGCCTTACTAGAACCACTAGAAATAAGTCATGGCAGGCATATTTGGATTTAATTAAGAACAGACCATATGTTGGTTAGAGCTTATGACAGAATGGACTGATTAGTGGAACAGTGACTTTCCCCTTAAACCAGAAGTTGGATGACGTACTGGACTGTTATAATGGAGATTTCTAAAAAGAACAGCAAAATTCCATATCCTCTAAGAAAATCCCTCCAAAGCCAAGATTCTATAATCTTAGGAGTTGTTCTGCATACTAATACATGTGAACTTGGCCTTTGGACTGCATCCAGCCCAGCATTACAGCAATTATCTTGATGTCTTACTGAGTGTGCCATCTACGAGGACAGAGAAAGCCCTGCTGTGTCCTTGGCTAAGGAGGCAGTTTAGCATCTTTTAAAGATTTTTCCTTAAAAGCAAATCAACTACCAAATGTTGTATAAATTGGTACTCAAAGAATTCCAGCTAATTCAGCATAAGAAACTAACTACATAGGGATATTTTTTGGCTTGTGATATTCCACTTAACTGCTAACCTAATTTGATGAAGTGGAGACCTCCTATAACTCAAAGATGATAATGATAATTACTATTTACTGAGTACCTACTGTGTGCTGGGAACCACAGCAGCCTTCCACATGTGATCTCATTTAATCCTCACAATAGCACTGTGAGGTATATGTAATTTAAATACGAGGAAATTGAAAAGATAAGGTAATTGTTCATATATGGTAGAACTTGAATTTGAACCCAGGCCTAAATCCAAAGCCAGTGTTCTTTCTATTATTCTATATTGCTTTCCATTGTCTTGGTTGACCATACAATGGCCTGTTAAATATGTCTGTAGTACCATACAGCAGTCCTCGTATCCAACTCCTAAGTCCTCAACTCTGATGGGCAGTATCCATGACCAAGATATTGAGATTTGGAAAGATGGGATGTCACCCAAACTGATGACTTCTCGTTGTAGACCATCTGACTTGAAAATGTTGATAGGGGAAGCATTCTGAACAATTATATTTCCCATGGCTTCTGTATTTCTGAGCAAGGATCTATTCCATGGACTCTACTTTTCACACCTGAAATACTTACATAGAGCCAGCCCTGGAGGGGAGATAGTCATGAAATTACTAAAGAATAGCTATAACCAAGCCAACCAGTAAATACATGCTAGTGGGTAGAGGACAGACTATCCTGTAAAATGTAAGTTATAAGAGATCACTGGAAAGTGGGTGAGTTTTGATCAGAGTCATGAGATAACCACAGAATTTTAATTGTTGAAAGAAGAGGATGGGTGTGGAGCTGGTGTTATATTCACAGGGGTGGCAATGAGCATGGAACACATATTAATGGGAGGAAAATGAATCTGTGAGGAATAGCTAGCAAGGAATCAGGCCCACTTCCCACCCATGCCAAGCCTGGATGATTTGTTTAGACAAGTAATAGACAGACACAAAGAGTTCTTAAGTTGTGAAGTGATGTAATGAAAATTGTCCTTGAATAGAATAGATTTAGGATTAATTTGGCAGCACTGAGCAACTAGGTAGAGATTAGTGGCACAAGTCAATCATTCTGCAGAAATCCAGATGGAAAAATATCATGACCTGGCCTACCATAATGCCTGAAAGAATGAAAAAGCATTCATACAAGATGTTTTGTGGGTTTTTTCCCCCAGATTTATTTTCCCTTCATAAACTTAGTCTATCTGTGGTTATTCTTGATACCAACTACCAAGATCTGATGCTCTTAAAGCTTAATGGAATCAATGTACACTGAGTTTAAGTATCTCAAGTAATAGGAAATTTGTTCTGGCAAGAAACAAAGGTATATACCAGTTACATATATTTATAGAGTGGAGTAAAGGAAAAACTGAATCACTCAATTAGCTCAGTAAAAATAAGGCAAAGTTATTAGCTGAGCCTGAAAGAACTAGGGATTTAAGAAGAGAAAGGTTTTTATTTTTAGTACTTCAAACTATTTTTTACATTGAACATTGATTATATTTGTAATCAGAAAAAAATTCAGTAGAATGGCCACCATTCAAAAGTCCACAAATGATAAATGCTGGAGAGGCTGTGGAGAAAAGGAAACCCTCCTACACTGCTGATGGGAATGCAAGTTTGGTGCAGCCACTGTGGAAAACAGTATGGAGATTCCTCAAAAGACTTACCATATGACCCAGGAATCCCGCTCCTGGGCATATATCCAGAAGGAACCCTACTTCGAAAAGACATCTGCACCCCAATGTTCATAGCAGCACTATTTAAGATAGCCAAGACATGGAAACAGCCTTAATATCCATCAACAGATGACTGGATAAAGAAGCTGTGGTATATTTATACAGTGGAATACTATTCAGCCATAAAAACGAAAACATAATGCCATTTGCAGCAACATGGATGTCCCTGGAGAATGTCATTCTAATGAAGTAAGCCAGAAAGAGAAAGAAAAATACCATATGAGATTGCTTATATGTGGAATCTAAAAAAAAAATAAAAATAAAAAAAACATAAATACAAAACAGAAACAGACTCATAGACATAGAATACAAACTTGTGGTTGCCAAGGGGGAGAGGGGTAGGAAGGGACAGACTGGGAGTTCGAAATTTGTATATACTGACAGGCATATGTAGAAGTGATAAACAAGATTATACTGTATAGCACAGGGAAATATGTATAATATCTTGTGGTAGCTCACAGCAAAAAAGAATGTGACAATGAATATATGTATGTTCATGTATAACTGAAAAATTGTGCTCTACACTGGAAATCGACACAACATTGTAAACTGACTATAACTCAATAAAAAAAAAGTGTTAAAAAAAAGAAAAAAAGAAAAAATTCAATAAAGCAATTTTCATTTTGAAAGGAAAAGCTGAGTAGAATAGTTTGGGGCTACCTCTAAGAAACCATGATCACAGTAAGGGGTCCTTGTTCAGGAATTAGCTACTGGTACACTTTTACCACCTCTTTTAGCCTCATTTTCAGGCCTTGCTTGCCTTTCAGTAAAATACTTTAGACTGTATGAGGATTTCACTGTTTATCTTTTTTTTTCTATTTTATTTGCAAAATGTAATAGAGAAGAATTAGCATTACTGGTGCAAGAGGCAATGTATGGATAATCTATGCCTTAAACCAAAGGAGACAGGGGCTTTAAATCATTTCACTGGCTTCCCAGAAGTCCTCCTAGGACTTGCCTCCATCCAGTGTACTACTTGCTCATGAACTAAATTGACCACCTTGATTTAAAGAATTAAGCCTTCAATTAAAGACAGTTACTGGGAGCCTAAAATTCTTTCCCAGGAGAATGGTTAGCTCAGTTCCAAAAAGATATTACTACTTTATCAGATCTAGGATTACCCACTCTTTATGTACAAGGAAGTTCAACACACATAATCTTCAGTCAACATCCTACATTCCTAACCAGCCTGATCTAAGAGCTGAGATTGACTCTACAAGTCTAATTTAAGTAAAGAGATCAGAAGAGAGTGAATCTACCAGGGTAAAGTTCAATAGAACATCTGTACTACAATTGCATCATCTCAGTTTTATGCATGGATCTTGGCTCCCACGTCATTTCCTACATAACTTCAAGACCACCCTTCCTGTTACTGTGAACGAGTTAAAAACCTAAGCTGCTAGGCTTTAGGGTCTATTTCTGGGTATGATGACCCCTGCCCTTCTTGCCCCACTCATACCCACCCTCTTCCCCTTGGTGTCAGCTCCTGTGCATATGGCTCTAGTTTTCTGTTTCTTCTTTTTTGGGGAGGGTACCTGGGAATTTCTATTTCTATTTCTATTTCTATGAGGCCACTATATCTTTAAATTTGTTATTTGAATTTAGCATGTCTG
The DNA here is from genome assembly GCF_036321535.1 of Camelus dromedarius. Lineage (NCBI taxonomy): Eukaryota > Metazoa > Chordata > Mammalia > Artiodactyla > Camelidae > Camelus > Camelus dromedarius. The sequence continues at coordinate 60,110,005 of NC_087439.1, read as the reverse complement.
AGAGTTTAGAGAGTGATGAGTTGTATATCAGTTTGATCCTCATTTTGTTAGACAGGAAAGTTCACATTTGCTCTTCAGCATACTCCAGTCTGGCTTCTATCCCCTCCATAAAAGCTGGCTAGTCCCTTCTTTTAGCTTAAGTGATGCTAGTTTTCTTCCTGTGTCTCTAGCTGCTCCTACTCTTGATTAATCCCTAAGTTTTGTTGTCCCCCAGGGCCTGGTGTAGGGTTCTATTCTCTTCTTTGTCTACAATAACTCTTCAAGTAAGTTTATCCTTTTGCGTTGCTTTAACATCATCCTTACGCCAGTAATTCCCAAATTGACATGTCTTGCCTTGAGTGCCTAACAGGCATCTTGGATTTAACACGTCAGAAAACAGAACTCTTAATAGCTATTCTCCAAATAGTCTCCTCCTCTGGTCTTCTCCAACTCAACAAATGGTAGCCAGTGGCTAAAGCCAAACTTAGGAGTCACTTCCAGTTCTCCCATTTATATTTTCTCTCCTCCCAATATATATAGTTCACTAGTGTTAACTGACTACCTCCTCTTCAACCTTATCTCGTACAGCTAGTTCCCTCCCCTACTAAGTCCTAGCTACACTGCCTCTTTTCCACTTCAGGGTGTTTATACTTTCCATTTCCTCTGTTTTTGCTAATTTTTCACTTGACTGTATTCTTCACTTCTTTTATGACTCAATTCAAACGTCACCTCTTTGGAGAAGAGTTTCTTGATTCATCTGTCTTAAAGCAGCCTTCTCTCTATAACCAGCTACTCTTTTATACATCCACACTGTTTATTTCCTTCATAGTCTTTATCGCTGCTTGAGATTATCTTTTTTGTTTTTATTTTATATGCCTTCTCACAAAAACTAAACTTGGTCTTTGATTAGCTCCATCTATTACGTAGCCTAAAAGACTGTAAAAGCATCATCCGGAGTCTCAAATTATTCCTACAGTTTTCAAATCACAATGTCTGGCATTCAATTAAATATTACCACACATACTCTGAAGACGAAGACCAAAGGCTAAGAGAAAAATGGGAAAAATAAAACCACAAGAGTTTCAGAAACAAACTATAAAATAACTATGATTAGTATGGTCAGAAGATAGAAAACCACACAGTATCTTTTTTTTTTAAATCAGATGGAAATTTGAGAATTGGAAAATGCAGTAACTAAATTTAAGAACTCAGATAGATTGAATGCAGACCAGATACAACTAACGAGAGGAATAGTGAAGAGGAAGACTCAGCAACAGAAAATATCCAAACTTAAATATGAAACTTAAAAAAGATGGAAAATAATAAAAAAGAATATAGAGACTTATGGGACAAAATGAAAATATTTATCATAGGTGAAATTAGAACCTCAGAAGGAGAAGATAGAGACAATAGGGCACATTGATATCTGAGTAGATAATGGTAAAAAATTTTCCAAAACAATGAGATATAAAGCCATAGATTCAAGATCCTCCATGAAACACCAAGCAGGATAAACTCCAATAAAGTCACATCTAAACACATTATAGTAAAACTGCTAAAAGTCCAAGTCAAATAGAAAATCTCATAGCAGCAGAAGAAAAAGAGACATATTATCTTCAAAGGAGCAACAATAGTTTTGACAGCTGCCTTTCACCAAAATTGATGAAAACTAAAAGACAATAGAATGACAACATCAAAGTACTGAAAAAAAACCTGCCAACATAGTATTTTTTCATTACCCTGGGTAGGCAAATATTTCTTAAATAGAATACAAAAATCACATACATAAAGAAAAGATAAATGGTATTAAAAGTAAGAACTCCTTTTCATTAAATAATACCATGAAGAATGAACATGTATACCACATCACAGGAAAAGATATTTGCAATAAAGATATCTTATATGGGACTATGTATAAAATAAAAAGAACTCCTGCAAGGAAAAGACAGATAACCTAATTTTTTAAATGGGCTAAAAATTTTAATTACTTTAATTACTTTACAAAAGAGGATATCTAAATGGCTAATAAATATATGAAAATGTGCTCAACGTTATTAGTCACTATGAAGTGCAAAATAAGACCAAAATAAGATACCACTAGACACTCGTCAGAATCAGGAAAGCACCAAATGTTGATTAGGATGATGAGCAACTGGAATTCTCATACACTGCAAATGGAAGGAAAATTGGTACAGTCATTTTGGAAAATGTTAGGCACTGTCACCTAAGGCTAAATATATGCCTATCATATGATTTGGAAATTACATTCCGAGATACATACTCAACTAAAATGCATGTGCATGTGTACCAAAGAGACAAGAATATTCATAGCATCATTAATTATGAGAGCTCCCAAACCAGAAGTGCTCATCACTATGAGAACCACATCTGGCGACGGTTGTGTACTCAATGAATATGTTTTATTATTATTCCTTTTAGCTTATGAAGAGCTTCCCGTATTTTGTAGACTCCCCAAATCTGCCTAATTGAGAACCAAAAACATCTACCCAGAAATATCTAATTAAATATAATAATTGAAAATACCTAAATAAAATAATTCTTACCTGAAGGACTGTTAAAGATTTATGGTAGATTTAATCACTGAGTTGGTTTTTGTTTTTGCTTTTTGTACTTTCAAGTACCAGAATTCTAACAATAGGTATGAATTAGATTAAATGTTATTTTTAAGAGGCATGCTCTTATTACACTGGAATAAAGACTCTTCTTTCTATTGAATTGCAGAACTAAGTTTTTCAAATAAATATCTTGCAAGGACACAAATCAAGTTTTTTATTTGTTATTTCACTATGAATCACCGGTTGACCTTTTCTATTTCACAGATAAAAGTTGGAAAAAACCTGAAGTTAGCAGGTTCACTAAACGATCACCAGTCTCTTTCAGCAGTTGTGAACCCAGATGAATGGTTTCTGCATAGATCTTAGAGCTTGCTTTTTTCAAAGCCTCTCATGCTCCCTTTTCATATGATGGTTGGAAAAGATTTGAGATACAATCCTAATCCTAAGAAGCATTGTTTTAAAACATTTATACACACACATTGCAAACTGGAATTTAGTAGAATGTGATTGGTTAAAATTCTTACATATTCTTTCTGAAAATGGGGAAACAAGGATCCACAGTTGGTGGCAAAGGAACCAGTCATAATCTAACTGACTGACTGAGGAGCTCTTTTCCCTATCCTCCCATCACATCTTACATAAGTGTCTATAACAAGAAATACTGTAATGAATGGTTTGTATTTAGGTATCCTCACTCAAATGGTAGAAATGATGTCTCTTCATTAGTATGCCCAGTTCCTAGCTGAGTGCCCGGTATTTTGTAGGAACTTAAGATATGTGAAATAGATGAAAACTAAAGGAAGTTATAAATACATTAAAGAGAACTGTAAATTCTAGGTCACAGTTTCAGATTTGTAAATCATAGGGCAGGGCACAATTTGCAGGAATTGATATCCCCTGGATGACCTAATAGAAATCAAATCTTAAAACTGTAAAGTCAAAAAACATACTAGTTGGATGATTACCTCAAAATGATCCAGTAATCTGTTTCAACTTTGAAGCAAGCGTACTCATATTTACTATTACTACAATGTACTCTTCTGCCTACTTTCTAACAGTATTTGCTTGTATAAGAACTTTTATTCCTAGTGGAATAAAAAAATAAATTTACTCTTAAATATCCAGACAAATAGGTAACTTATCAAAATAATCAATTTACCATCATTGTTTTCCAGACAAGAGGTATCTTCACTAAAATGTTTCCTTAAAAATTGCTCCCTTGTGCCCAACATCTTAAGCAAGAAGAATCCAAAGGAACCCTCTGCTATGCCTATCCGAACTTAAGTTTGGATTGTATTTATTATCAATAAACCTTGAACAAGGCTCTCAAATAGTCATCTTAGTTATTTTCCTGGTATTTTCTTAAGTGAGCATGGGGATATTAGCATTCTGATTTTACTGATGGAGGAAACAAAAGGCATGAAGCCCTCCTGCCTTACCTCCGCAGTCATAAATGTGGTAGCGATTACAGCCCAGCTTGCTCCTCTCCGCTGTTGTCTTTGTGGCTCTATTAGCAATTCTGTTTTCTTTTTCAAAGCTTCTTTTCATCGAGTTTTAATTATAAGCTTCTCTTCCATATATGTTCCACACTTACTTCTCCTTTTCTTTCAAAAGATTTTCACTCCATTTTTTTTCCCCAACTACTTCATTATCTAGGGTGGTTAAGAAGAATATTCTGCTTAAACAGAAAGTCATCATAAAACCAAAATATGCATAACCAATGTTTTAAAAGTTACTGCTTTAGAATAAAAAAATTCATTCATATTACTCCTCAGATTTTCAAAGAAAATACCTTCTCTATTTCCTACAACCTAACCTAATTAATCTCCACTCCACCAGGGAATGGCTGTACAGAAGGCAAGGGTGGAATCTTGGGAAGTAAACATGTGTGCTCAGTTAGCCATTTTGATCAGGAGGTCTCATGTCCTCTGCACCAGCGGGGAGCATTCTAGGTAGCACTGAGTTTGAGGAAACTTGATTAATAGGGCTGTCAACTACAAAACAGGTGACATGTCTACCAAATAATGACCTTAATTTTGGAATAGTTGATCTGAAGCCATTTTCTTCTTTTTCTGGCAGTGACTAGAGAGTAGAACCAATAGTCTTCCAAGGTCATTTCTGGTTCTTGATAATAATGCATATCCTTTGACTATAGGTCTTTTCTTTTTGGAGGCTGAGAGAAAAAAAATGTATCTTGTTTACCCAAAAGTAAGCTGGGAATACAGTTATTTTTTAATGCACTTGAAAATGTTTTCTTATGCAACAAGAGAATAGTTGCACTGCTCAGTCTCTGCTCCTGAATAAGAATCTGTAACAGGGAAGTCTATATGAAACTGCTGCATTTTTATCTCATAACTTATTCCCACCCCAGGAATCAAAGGCTGGTGAAAGATTAACAAAAATAAAAACTAGTAATCCGCTTTAGAGTAAGTCTAATAGATCTTTCCACCAGACAACATGACAATAGTTAAAAAAAGGAATGGTTATGCCTGGAGTCCACTTTTTGCTTGTTTAGAATATAGGACTGAGAAGCTCAGCTGTGTTGTTTGCAGAAAATAAATCTAGTATAATTTTAGATGAAATGTCTTTTAAATTAATAGTTGTGCCACTTGGATAGAGTAAAGAAATTGCCTTTTAAAGGCTCGTATAAACTACATTCTGTGTTCAACCATATTGGACCATCCCTGCAAGGCTGATTAAGGCAAACAAAGTGACTACTTAGTATGTCACCATAGGAAATGTTATTAATCACTTTTTGGAGGCAAGGATTTCTAGACGTAAGGTCTTCCCTCAAGCACCAGTACCATCACTGAAAATAGTGAAAGCCTCTTCTTCAGAGCAGCTAAAATTTAGTTTCTACTCCACAGTTGGCCTCTTCCTGTTACAGCAGCTGACAACACAGGCAGACCACTCTGAATATCTGGCTATTCCCTCAACAATGTTAGCAAAAATGAGAATAGGCATGAGTCCTATTTTAGAATTATCCTCAACTGTAAGGAGTAGCATGAGAAAATTACCTTCACTATAAATCGAAGATGGTTTGAGAAGTCAGAAAGCCACTAACAATTGATTAAATTGTCTTCTCCTCTCATGTTTACTTTCTCTTTTCTACCATGTATATCTATATCTCTATAGATAGAGACATATTTATATATAGATATAGATTTTTTGCAGGTAGAACAATAGAACAAAAATTCTACATGCCAATAAAGCAGCTTCAACAATCAACATTTTGCCAATTAAGTTTTGTTTTTTTCCTAGTATATTTCAAAGCATATTCCAGATATCATATGACTTCATGCATAAACTCAAAGAAGTTATTTCCTCCACACACACACACTACGGTACCATAAACTCTGAAAAAATATAACCAAAATACCATCATTATATCTAACAGAAATTATAATTATTCCCTAAAATCACACGAAAACATCCATGTCCAATGTACCTGTTGTACCTGAATCTCTCTCTTAAATTTGATTGGTTCTTATTAGGATCTAAACAAGTACCCTACATAGCACCAGCTGAAATATAACTTCTTCTTTTATCTATAACAGCCCTTCCCCCCTTTTCTCTGCTATTTCTCTGATTAAAAGACTGGATTATTTGTCTTGTAGAATTACTCACATTTTGTATTTCTCTGTATGCATCCTGTTCTGAATACACCATGTACATTGTTAAGAAAAAAGTTTAATTTAAAGTCTAATAATCAAGAGAACTGAATTAAAGCCCTGGTTTTGTCCCTAAATAATAGGAAGGCTTTAAAAATTTTCAAGTCTATTAGAGATTATTTGCTCATAGGATTTTCTAATGAATCATCTAAGACCAATTAAAAGTTACATTTTAGTATTCTTCATATCTCAGTATTTTATTAACTTTACTTTTTCTTAAGAGTATATGTGACTGACCAGAAGTTAAACTAATTCTACTATTATTCCTTTTAAGATTAGGCAGGAAAAAAACCCAGCATATCCTTCAAAGATAAAACCTTCTAATATTTTGATATATTTCCTTTCAAACTTTTATATATTTTATAATAAATGTTTATATTCATATTTTACATAGTGGTTCTTATACATATATCATTCTATAACATGACTTTTATTTCACATAACACTAAATAGAATTGTCTTTTTCTATAATTATTGACTATAAATTTATAGAATTTAACTGAATGAAATCATATTTTCATTTAGGGAGACAATCTGGAATATGATATATTTATTTCTGTTTTAAAGCAAGTATGATTAGACTTTTATGTAACTGCAAATGGCATCATTAAGAAAATGTTAATATTATATTAAGTTTTAAAGATTACTTATCCATGACATTAATATACTTTGTCTTGGAATCTCTCAAACATTTATCATCCCTCATACTGAAATCTTTTGTGGTTATTATTTAATATCTATCTAATTTTCAAAGGCTATTCCTCTTAAAAATATCCTAAATGAAGAAAGAGAGCTAGTTACATAAGACATTTTGTCTTAATGTCACTACCTAGTTAGTGAAGGTCAAACACAAAAGTCTAGTCATACTTGCGTTAAATGAGAAAGAAGTATATCCTAAGATTCCAGTTTGTTTCCCATTCCGTGAGCCACATACAAGTTTTCATTTAGTATTTTGTAAATATCATGGGAGAAAACAAATTTCAAAGTATACCTTTTTAAGCACAGGATATGGTAAGCTATTTAATTCTCACAGAATCCAAAATAAAAGGTCAAGGAACTATATTTGGGGTTTGGCATTTTGAGGTGGGGATCCCCAAAGAGAAATATGGACTGAAATACCTATGACCATGGCTTAAAAAAACAAAAAACAAAAACCTTCTAGGACTAGTGCCATCAAGAAAGGTAGGAAAAATTGGAGCAGAGTATGGGAATAATAGAGCAACGTCCAAGGGCAGTTGGTGAACAACCATATCGAGGCTTTGAACATGTAATTGTTTCCAAAGCAACTTAATATAAGAAACAGAGACCAAAAAAATCAAAGTAACCTGAGATTGAAGATCACATCAAAACTAGATCCATGAAAAAGTCAACTAGGTCCTGATTATCCTCCTTAAAATGTTCATAACTTTGAAAATGAACCTCCACTGTCAGAGTAACTGCCTGGATCTAAAGTGTCTCACCTCTAAACTGAAACATTAACAGAAAGTGTTCAGTAAAGTCTTATTTGCAATGAAATTCTAAACTCATGCATTACTCCTGGCTTGGCAATGGCAAATTTCAGTTTATAATACCTTAATGTTTTCAGATAATGACAGCAGTTTGAAGTTCAAGAACAGAATGGGCCAAGAAAATATATGTATGTGTACATACGACTGAAACATTGTGCTGTACACCAGAAACTGACACAACATTGTAAACTGACTATACCCACCCCCCACACAAAAAAAAAGTAAAAAAAAAAGGGGCCAACGATGGCTCTCAAGACTGGATTGCTGCAACTTGAACGTTTCCACCTTTCTTCACTGGTTACCTTGCTATTTTCCCCTCCCATGTACTGCAAAAGTCTGGTTTTGTGAGCTACTGAATTCAGCTTTTTTTCTTAGAGTGATTTCTCAGTCTGAGATATTGAATGTTACTGGCAAGCCCTATTACTTTACGTCACGTTGGCTAGAAGAATGTGGTTACAAAGTTGTCCTCAGCCAAGGACCTTAGGGACAAGAGAACTCGAACACCAAGCTTCACAATACAAAGGGAGCTCAAAGAAATGAGTCCTGCTCACAGCCAAATATGACAGAACTCCAACATTCCAGCAGTTTTGCCTCACAAAGTGATGAAAAAACCCCAAAGATCTCCAGAAACTGAGTCCAAATAGTTTAGCTCATGACCAAAGAGTGAATATTTTATACTTACAAAAATACCATTGTTAATAGTGACTTGTATGGAGAGTGAGAACACAAAAGCTCAGTACAGCACATTCATCAACCCAGAACTCCCATGATCCTGCTTGGAGGTCCTGCCCTTCAGCTCCACCACTGTCCCCAGGCCCATATGAACACGTTCTGAGACAAGTCAGACTGGCTGGGGCCCTTATGGCAGTTACACCACCAATAGAATTGGTACCAGATTGGGTGGAGGCCTATCACTGCTGATTATAACTCTCATGTAGGAGAGGCAAGTACTCCAACCCAGCTAAGACCACCCACCTCCTCTAGTTCCCTCCAGCCAGTTCTGTTTTCTCAGCCTGGTGAATCCTGCTGTTACCCTTCTTCTCAGCCCTTCCACTGCAGCCTTTGGAATCCTAATCCCCGTCTCAGCCACCTCCTACGTCCTCATCTTGTCATAGAAGTCGCTCTGCCTCCAGGCCCAAAGGGAAACCGGGTCCTCCGCTGAGGACAGCCCTTATCCTGCAGCCTGCCCTCCACATGTGAATGTAAGATTCTCCGCCCACACGATGTCTCCAGACATGAACATCTCCCCTGCTTGCTGAGGCTTCTGCCCAGTGATCATACTCCCTGCTAGGTTTCATCACTCTTTTAGATCAGCCTCTTACACACTTTCCCTTGTTCAGCAGGAACTTCGGGGCCTGGGTCCACCCTTTCTCTTCACCCCTCAGTGTCTGCGTAATGCTGGAGATGATGTTAGCCGTGGAGAATGGAATCAAAAAAGATAAACTTCTTTAGTGGTAATATAAGACTGTGGATCCCCGTAGGAATTTATAATGTAATCAATAACCTTAAAAATAATGCATTTATAGCTTGTGTATAGTAAAATTCATTTAAAACATATAAATATTTATATAGGAATGTGAAAAAATTCTTACTGGTTCCTGCTCTATAAGTGAAACACACTTTAATTTGCATCAAATTAATTAAGAAAGAGTATGTCACCACATTTTTAAATGAAACTGCTTGTTTGAAGGATCTGCACACATAATAAAATACAGATTAAATTTAACTTCTGCTAAAAAATTCTGGTCATGAAAGCAGAATTTTTTAGCGGAAGTTAAATTTAATCTGTATTTTAATTAATTAAATTAATTCTTAAATTAATTTAAGATTTTAAGATTAATTAATTTAAGATTTTAATATAATTCTTAAATTAATCTGTATTTTAATTAAATTATTTTAATTAATTAATTAATCTCTTATAAATTAATTAATTAATTCTTATATATCATCACTGTACCTTCTGTTGTTAGTATTAATTTTTTAAGTCTTAGAGACAATGGGAAAAATCTTGAGATGGTCGTACAGAATTTAATTAATTAAATTAATTCTTAAATTAATTTAAGATTTTAAGATTAATTAATTTAAGATTTTAAGATTAATTCTTAAATTAATCTGTATTTTAATTAATTAAATTAATTCTTGTATATCATCACTGTACCTTCTCTTGTTAGTATTAATTTTTTAAGTTCTAGAGACAATGGGAAATAATCTTGAGATGGTCGTACAGAATTATCATTGTTATGTCCCCATTAACTTCGATTTTTTTCCCACAATGGATATAGCATACCCTTCCCTTAATCATGCATACTCATTTAAAAAAATTATGCAACTAAAAATTAAAAACCAAAGTAAAAATAAAAATCACATAGAATACACTCTTCCCCTCAGATAATCATTCTTTCATAAACAGCTGTATGAGATTATAGCTACATAATTTTTTTTACCATGAATAGTATATTTACTTCTTCCATAAGGAATAATGTTACCTCACGTGTAGCCCTCCATACCTTTCTGGTATTGAAACATATTCTAGATAAACAGCATGCTATCAGGGTGTGTGTTTGTGTGTACAAAGTTTAGGGGGGTCATTTGTTTTGATAATAATGTGATCTTATTATATAAAACTCTATACATTAAGATTTTCATACTGAAGAGTATTATGAGACTCTGCAAGTCAGCAGCATAAGGAGAAAATACAGTGATTTTAAATACAGTTCTGTGAGGCCTTGGGTAACTTTTTAAAAACTCTATGTTTTAGTTCCCTTTCCTATCACGTTGTTACCACCTACTTCACCAGGCTGTGAGGATCCAGAGTGCTTCATAAGAACCTAATTTATTCCTTCCAGTGGCTGTGTAGTACCTGACATGGGTGTGCCATACTGAGTCACCTACTGAGGGGCATTCACTTTGTTTCCAGTCTTTGACTAGCACAATGTTCAATAAACATAACTGTGTGTACACCTTACCTAGTAGTGATTTTATTCCCATGGGAGAGATTCCTAAGCGTGGGATAGGTAAATGTATCATTAATTTCAATGGTTAAAACCATATTTCTTTTCAAAAAGACTGAAACAATGACTATTTCCACATGCACAAGAGCACCCTTCTCCCCAAAATTCCTCAGCAATAGATATTTTCTCTCTCAGCTTTTGCTCATCTAATGGCTTTGAGAGGATGCGTCATTGTTACTTTACTTCCCTGACTCCCGGCAAGGTGGAGCATGAGTTCACGTTTATTGGCAACTTGGATTTGCCTTCTCCGTATCTCATTTGCCCATTTTTCTTTTTGGTTATTTATGTTTTTATCCATTAGTGAGCACTTTTGTATGGTTTACAGCTTCTCTATCATGTATTTCAAATAATTTTCCCTGAGTTATAATTTCCTTTTCCAAAGTAAAATTTTTATTGAAGCACAACATTCATTTCCTTCTGGTTTACATTTGATCTCTTATAAACGAGTTAAAATTTAAAATGTGTGTCTTCTCCTCCACGGCTTCTTGGTCCCGTCCCGATTAATCAACAACTTGAGGGATTTCTGTGTGTATATGAGACCTATTCTTTCTTTCCTTTAGGCTATCTGGAAACTACCTGATACAGTTTTTTCCAGATGAATAGGTTGCTGGGTCAGCACCATTTTAAAAATAACCTGTCTTTTCCCTTTCAACTGAAATACCACTTTTGTTATATATCAAATACCCGCATGTACTGGGATCTATTTCTGAGCTCTCTAGTCTCTTCTCTGACTTGTCTCTTTCTAAGCCAAAACCAAAGCCAATAAGGAGGTCATGATACGCTTCACTCATGCACATGTCACTAGGCTTTACTAGTCTTCTTATTTACATTTCTAATTCCATAGAATCTTTAAGATCATATTATCCAACCCCCCATCTTATTCAAATTTAAATTAGAATTTATTACATTTGCTTAATTTTGGAAGAAGTCATGTTTTTATGATATTAAATCTTTCTATCTAAAAACAACAGATGTTGTTTAATATCTTTGTATAATGTTTTTTAGATAGTCCATTGTTATTTTTTCTCTTTTATAACTTGTTGCTAGTACAGAAAAAAGTAATTTATATTTATCTCTCTACCTTAGGTCAAATTCAACTTTAGTATTTCAATGAACATTCTAAACTATCTTCACTGTTAAAGCAGTCCTTGTTCTCAGCAGACATCCTCATTTCCTACTTTGTTTAAAAAGTTGAGGTTATCAGCTCTCCAGACTTCTCTGTGCACAATCACCTCTTTCAAACCCCTTCCTAACATCTTTTCCTCCATTCTCAAAGGGTGAGATTTGTTTCCTCTTCTTCAAGCCCAGGCTCTATTGACTCCAATCCTTTCAAGTTCCTCAAGGACCTTGCTCCATTAGTTATGCCCCCTTCTCTCCTGCATCTTCCAACTCTGCTACTTATTTCTTTTTTTCAGTCTCTACTCTGTGCTATGTTAAATTCCCCTTTTCTGTTGTGGAGAGGCTCCTTTAAATCTCTTGGCCAGATTCTGCAGTCTTTCAGCAATTTCCAAGCATCATAACTACATCATTCTGATTGTTAGTTTTTTTCCTACTCTTTCTTAACTTAGGCTAAAGCTACGGCTCTATCAACTTTATCAGCTTAGGGTGAGAAGAAAGGCCAGAAAAATGTCTCCTTCCTTGACTGAGGAAAGTCACAATCCTCTATGTTGGGTATTGTTGCTTCTGTGGTTAACATTGAATAGCCATCAATATCCTCTGGGGAGCACACGTTCAAATGCTGGCTTTCTCTTCTAATACATGCATGTGCCAGCTAAAGAATGTTGCATACCATCTGTTTCTTTAAGAATGAAGTCACTCTTCACTGCAGTCACTGACCTTTAACACACCCTGAAAGGAGTTCAGGGTGGAGATCAGGAATGAAGTATTCTGTGCTCTGGGAAAAACTGGCAGAACAGGCCTTCAGATAGATTACTTTCAAGGGAAAATTTTATGAACTCAATTTCTTGCATCTTCACATGCCTAGAAAAGCACTAAAATTATTCATGGCTCCTCATCACTGGCAGCAGCCTTCTACTGAGATGTGTGCTGGACTGCACGTACCCCTTACACTAAAATCATGTATATACTGAACTCCCCCACTACCTCTTTGGAGGAGTTCCTCAGAGCTATCTGAAAGGCTGTCTCCCGGGCTATGGTCCTCAGTAAGCCCCAAACAAAACTGAACCTAGAGCTCTCACATTGTGCTTTTTTTCTTTTTTCAGCTGACACATGGATTCTTAAGTAAGCCTTGGAAAAGAGTCTCTCTATTGTGTAATTTCCTTGAGGGGAGATCTGCCTACAAGCATCTATCTCTTCTCCACTCCCCAGTTAGCTTTTACACAGGCAGTCCACCTCACTGCCTGGAGTGGATCCATTCTCTGACCAAATGGCCATGGTATTTTGCAACTTCTCCCTAAGATTAGAGTTAACTTCCCCACCCTTTGAATCTGGACTCAGCCGTGAAACTTGCTTCGGCTAGCAGAACATAAGAAAATGTGACTTATGGATTTGTGTGCATGATACACTTTTATTGTAAAGAAAAACTGAGCCCTATGCTGTAGACAAGAGGCACTCCAAAGACAATTGAAATTGATAAATTAGGTTGTAGTAGCCTAAGCATAGTTAAGCGTATCAAGGTTAAACACTGTAAGATAATACTAAAGTTGTGAATTGGAATTAAGAGAAATCCTTAAAGAAGTGGTTACAAACTGGTTTAGCTGTTGCTTATATATGTTGCAAATATCTTCTCCACCCTCCAAAAAGTACCATTATCTAGCCTCACAGAGGAATCTTTGGAGAGCAGGTAATTCTAAAGCTATTTAAGCTGTCCCAGTGCCTAGAAAAAGTAAAACCTCCAAATTATTTTATAAATTACAACACTGATACTAAAACCTGATAGACTGCAAAAAGATGATCAGTTTTACTTATGAATTTCAATTCAAAAAGACAATAAAATATTAACAAACAGCACAGAGAATAATGTGTCATAATCAAATGGGGTTCCTCCCCAACACCTATGCAAGAATATAAGAATAGTTCAATGTACAAAATTAATTCATGTATTTCAGCATATCAATAAATCCATGGAAAAAAACTATGTTTATACATATAGTCATTGAAAAGGAATTTGATAAGAATCAAATCTGCTCTTGATTTTTAAAAAAATACACTCAAAATAAGAGTTGATAAAAACATCCTTTATGAGTATACATATTTTATCTTACCCTTAAGGCTAGCATATTTCCTAGTGGAGAAGTACTGAAGATATTCTTCTTAAATTTAGGAACTGGACAAAGATGTCCAAAATGACCACTACTACTTCCCAGTGTCTAAATGATTGCCCAGTATCTCCAAAACTATAGAAAATTAAAGGGATAAAAATTGAAAAAAAAATTGAATTATATCTGTATTTTCTGACGGTTTGACTGCATACCTGAAAAATCCAAGAGATAGCAAATGAAACTGATACTAATAAGAGAATTCATCAAGGTAAAAGGATATCAAATTATTAATATACAGAAATTAATCAATTAACATAAAAAACAATGACAAAGTAATGGGATAAACAGACCCCATTTCAATAACAACAAAAGACAAAATATTCAGGACTTAATAATAAATATCCAGAACCTAAAGGAGAATCTTTCTAATACAAAGAATATAAAAGTTAACTTGGGAGGATCTAAAGAAAAAAGAACGCTTATGCACTCCTGGTGGGAATGTAAACTGATGTAGCCACTATGGAAAACAGTATGGAGATTCCTCAAAAAATTAAAAATAGAACTACCTTCCCATCCAGCAATTCCACTTCTGGGTATTTTTCCAAAGGAAACAAAAGCACTAACTCGAAAAGATATCCCCATGTTCATAGCAGCATTATTCACAAGAGCCAAGATATGGAAACAACCAAAGTGTCCATCAGTGAATGAATGGATAAAGAAATTGTGGCATATTTATATTTATATTCAAGTTCATATTTATATAATTCAGTGTAAAAGGAGGAAATCTTGCCATTTGGGCCTTGAGGGCATTATGCTGTGTGAAATAACTCAGAGAAAGACAAATATTGTATGATCTTACTTACACGTGGAGCCTAAAAAAAAAAAAACTGATCTCATAGACACAGAGAACAGATTGGTGATTGCCAGAGGTAGGGAGTTGGGGTTAGGGGCAAATGGGTGAAGGAGGTCAAAGATGCAAACTTCTAGTTACAAAATAAGCCTTGGGGATGTAATATACAGCATGGCAACTATACTTAATACTGTTTTGTATATTTGAAAGTTGCTGAGAAAGTTCAGTGATAGATATTAACTAGATTTATTGTGATGATCATTTCACAGTATAGACATATACTGAATCATTATGCTGTACACCTGAAACTGATATAATGTTACATGTCAATTATATCACAGTAAAATTTTTTTAAGTTAACTTGGATAAATGTAAAGATATACTGTATTCTTTAATAGGAAGACTCAATATCATAAAGCAGTATGTTACATTTATAAATTATTAAGGAATAATCATAATAAAAATACAGGTTATTTATTAGAATTAGATAAACAAATTTTAAAGTTCTCATGAGAAAAATAAGTGAGCAAAGAAGAAACACCTGGAACATTTTGACAAAGAGCAGTATGGGTACTACTCCTACCAGATATGCAAACATGCTTTAATGCAGCAATAATTCAAAGTGTAGGATTGGCTCATGAAAAGAGAGACTCATCAAACAGAATAGAAAGTCCAGAGATAGGCTTGAATACATACGGGAATTCAGTGCACAATGAAGACTGTAGCCAAGTCAAACACTAAAGACAGACTTTTTGGTAAGTAGTACTGGGGAAACTGGGTAGCAAGTTGGAAAAAAATAAAGCAAATTCCATATTGACGTTATTATCAGATTAAACAAATAGGTCCAAATGGATCAAAGATTTAAATGTAATAAAACAAAACTATAGAAGTGTTAGAAAACAACATAAGTGGTTTTTATTGTAAACTTGGGAAGTTATTTTATTATAAACGTTCTAACTATGACTCAAATTTTGGAAAGGCTAATAGTTAAAAGTAAACACAAACACTTTGGCATGTCAGAAATACGCCATTAGCAGAGTGAAAACAAATAAGATAAAATAAGACATTTGCAACTCATAGCACAGACTGCTTACATTCCCAAAATACATAAAAACTTCTAGAAATAGAGGAGAAAAAGACTAACTGTATAGAAAAATAAGCCAAAGATAATGGGCAGGTTATAGGAAAAAATCCAATAACAAATAGCCACTAAACACATGAAATGGTGCTAACTTCACTAGTAAAAATGCAAATTAATATTATACTGATATATAATTCTTCAACTATTGGATTGGCAAAATCCAAAAGTCCTATGACAAACTGTTGGAGAAGCTTTGGGGAAATGGACACTTTCAAACATTGCTGGTAAGAGTAGAAGATGGAATAACCATCAGGAGGGAATTTTTGGAAATAACTACCAAAATTTCAGATGCATTTACTCATGATGTAATAATAATCTAATTCCTAGGAATCTCATACATATAAGTGTATATGTATGTATATACACTGAATTAGACACAGATATCATATATAACATACATATAATGTATGTGCCTATCTATATATCTGTGCTAACATGAAATGACAGTTGTTCAAGGTTATCCTTTGCAGGATTGTTTGTAAAAGAAAAGGACTGGAACACAGTATCCAGCATTAGGGGACTGGTTGAATAAATCACAGTAAAACCATACAATCAAAAGCTATGCACCTACAAGAAAGATTAAAGAAGATCTCTGTCAACTACTGACGTGGAGGCATCTCTAGGATAAATTTTCATGCTTAAAAAAAAGCAAATAATAAATGTACATTTTAGGCCATCTTTTATGTAAGAATACATTGATGCTTACTTGTATTTGCATAAAGAAACACTGAAAGGACAAAAAATAAACTAATAAAATGGTAATCAATACCAGCAAGAGGAAAAAGGGTGAAAAGGCACAGGTAGGAATGAGATTTCTATGTATTCCTTTTACATATATATTGATACTTGAATCAAAAAATTAAAGTTAATAAAAATATCAAGTTTTCTTAGAATCTGATGCCAGTTTTAGAGCAAAGCTATCTGGATAAACTTTAGCAAAGTAATGCAGTTTTAGATGATTGTATAAGGCAATTGTCCATCTTTTACTTCCAATTAGGTATTTTACTTTTCAGTGGAACTGAGAACTCAAAAAACTTGATGAAATCATGTGTTGATGGTATCTTTTATGCCAGGTACTGAGGACCCAGTAAGAATACATGTTCTTGCCCTCAAGGAGTTCAGACTTATGGGGAGACCAAAAATAAGCATGTGATTACCAGCATAAGAATACTAAGCACTACACACAATATGTAAAGTGATTAAGTGCCTTCTGCTGCCGAGGAAGACTTCCTAGAAGAGGTGAGAGCCAAGCTAGGCTTAAAGGATGACTAGGAGCTTGAAGGTGACCCCGGGCAATGTGGGCATTTCAAGCACAGGCAACAGCAAGTGCCACGATCAGTGCTGCTTTCCTATTCTTACAGGATAAACTTCAAGTTCCTCAGGCTCAAAGCTGCCCTCCGCAGCCTGGCTCCTGCCTCTCTCTCCAGCTGCGTCTTCTGCTCTGGAGGCCTAGACATGTGTAGGTGTGGTAGGAACTCGAAAGATAGAAGCTGTGGTCAGAGAAGTTTACTACCATAGAAGAGTCCTCCCACAGGGCGGCCCCTGGTCTAGAGGAGCTGCCCAGTGTCCCCTGGAGTTGCCCATGTCATGTCAGGAGCTCTGATGTAGATGTGGTGGCTGAGCTAGTCAAAGGGAGGTAGCAGGAGTTTGGGATAGAGAGGCAAATTATGACCTGGTGGGGACAACACTCAATAAATACTGGAGAGCAAGGCCTACGTGAATATAACTTCAATGGCCAAGTAAGCACTGGGTTCCAAATGCTGTCCTCGGAGACATCTTTTAAATGCGTAAGTCATGTTACGCCCTTGCTTAAAAGCACTGCTTCTCATTGCATTTATGATGCAATTAAAACTCCTTCATCTGGCTTTCATATTCAGGTCTCACAAATTCTGTCCCCAGCCTACACCTCTGACCATGCTCTGTGACACCCTCTCCCTCTCATAAGGCCCTCTGCAGTCTCTGCCATGCCCTCTCCATCCCTTGCTCCCTTGCCTAAATCCTACTTCTGCTATTCTTATTTTAAATGTCACTCCTCAGGCCTTGCCCCCTGACTACCTCTCCACCATCTGAATTATACGTCTAATTAAATTTTTGCTACAGCACCAAAACATGTGTCTAAATCCAAATCCCATGATCTTAAATGCTATCTTGTCTCCCAAATGAAGAAAACGTTCTCGTGAAAATAAAAAAGAAAGGTCTGGAAGTGGTCAAGGTGGCTAAAATAGGCGGCAGCCTGTCTGCTGGCTCTGGCTTATGAGGTTCTGGTTATGGACAAAGAGCAGGCTCTGTCTGAGGAGACTGAAATGAATAAGGTCCTTGGGGTTTCAACAAAATAAAGATGCGATGGAATATTCTGTAAACAGGTCGAGGGAAGTGGCTTTGCAAAGGAATATGCTTTCAGAGGATCCTGCAGAACTGAATTAAGAGACTGGACAGCAGTAAGAAAACGAGCAAGGAAAGAGGGTGAGACTTGTAAGCAGCCACAGGGATCCAACAATGAATGGATGGTTGACTGGATGCTGTGAATATTTTGGGAAGTATTGGGGGACTCTGGGAACAAGTAGCTTGGACAGGAATATCAGGAAGTACTCAACCATTGTGACGCTACAGTATTGACTACATTCCTTAAGTTTTCTGAGCACTATTCTCCCTGGAGAGGCTTCTCCACTAACATGGCCTCTCTGTCCCTCATCAAGTTCTCGCAAAACCCCTAGTCCTCTGGAAACTCCTGCTTCACTTCTATTTTCTGAGCTCTATCCTGCAGAAAGGGCCAGAAGCAAGAAAATAAATCATGATCAGTCTTGGAAGTAGAAATAGTGACTACACAAGAAGGCCAGGGATGGGTTTTTCAGGAGAGTTAAAAGTTGAAAGTTTCTGGGGTATATTTAATAGCACATCTTGTGCTCTCAGAAGTGGGTGTAAATCGGGGTACAGTCCTAGACCACCCAAGAATGAGGCAGGCCTACAAGGAACAGACATGAATGCTGTTTAAAATCACTAAAGCTCCTGACTTCAGACATATTCTATTGTAGTCAAAAATCTATACATTTATATTATATTCAGAGATAGATAAAATTAGTGATATTAGGGTTATTGTGTCAGTCATTAAAAAGCAAGATATTTAGTATTAAGAATTGCTAAGGAAAACTCTACCTTAAAACTGTAATCCAAATAGTCCAAAACAGAGATCCTATGAAGTGTGCAGAAATAGGCTGATGGCTCCTGAAAGGCGGCAGCTGTGGCTGGCTCCCAGCCACCCTTTGCCTAGAGACAGTTGCTAGGCAGTACTAGATTTGCTCACAAATGCACTTTTTACCCAATGATCAGTATTATGGTAACACACATGCCACCTCCCAATCAATTTTTCTGCTCCTATTTCATTAAAGGCAAGAGAGTCTGGAAAACATTACTGATGGCGGCTAATAGTCTTACGGCCACTGAATGGTGCTGGGCTAGTTCCTGGACAAAAAGATTCAGATCTTTGTCTTCTAGGTCTAGGAATAGTTAGAGAAGCCCCAGAGCTACATATTTCGTTTGTTCTTAATTCCTTTGAGCCTGAGTGTAAATGTTGAGCAGAATGACGGAATAATGGATCTGAGACTCATTTTCTTTCACTTTCTTTTGTTGACTCATAAAAAAACTACTACTGCAACTCATTTAACTTAAACTCACATTGAAAATGCTTAGTAGACAGATCCTGAGAATTTGAAATATGTAAAGAAAACAAACATGTCTAAATTCCCATTTCCTCCACAAAGCTTTCCTCAGTTCTTCACACTCAAACTGACAGAACACACTCATCAGTAACTTCCCAGTCAGTCCACTGGCATCTCCATCTAGAACTAGAATGCTAGTCGGTCAAGAATCTTAACTCATAATGAGAGTTGAAACTTATATAGTGCTTATTCTGTATCAAGCACTAATTTGAATACTTCACATGTATTATTCACATCAACTTCATGAAGTAGAAACTATTATCATTCCTATTTTTCAAGTGAGAAAATTGGGGCACAGAGGGGCTATATAATCTGCCCAAGGTCACAAGGTAAGTGGCAGAGTTGGGAATCAAACCCAGACACACTGGTTCCAGAATCCATGCTCTCAACCACTAATTCTTACCATAGGTTCCTTCCAGTTAAAAAATTCCTACACATTATCTAGGTCAACCTCATTTGACCAAAGAGAATCAAAGGAGGAGAGATATCAGTTACATAAAGTTATATAAAGTAACGTTTTTCAAATTTTAATATGGTGTGAATCACCTAGTGGTCTTTTAAAATGCAGATTTTAATTTAGTAGATAAAGGATGAAGACTGAGATTCTACATTTTTAACATGTCCCCACATGATACCGATTTTACAAGTCCATGTACCACACTTGGAGTAACAAGAACAAAGAGAAATGCTGAGACTGGAACTCAGTTCTGACTTATTCCTTCCACTGTCATCCCAAACATTATGCTAATTGGGTAAGGAGGGAGAAAAAAGTGACTGAGAGAATTTACTGTGGAAAAAATTGACTTCATTTTGAATCATTTTCTTGTTGATTATAAGTAGCGAATAAATTTTATGGCGCTTTTTTCCCACATGTATTTTAATTTTGTAGTAGTATAAATGCTACATTTAGGTAGTGCTAAGATTTACCAGCTCTCTCAGATCTGCACAAGCATTGAGCTTGTCTAAGATTTATCATCTATAAATTCATTATTCACTTCTCTATACTCTTTAATTTATTGCTCTGGTAGTGACTTAGGGATGTGGGATTGAAGGAAGAAAGAGTATGTGGTAGGAACACACGCTTTGTAAGACCCCAGAAAGCTGGAGTCAGGACACCACTCCTGAATATTTGGGCAGTCATTCTGTTTTTCCCACTGGGGCATATATTGCCTATGCTCTTCGTAAATAGTAATGTCCCTGGTATAAAAAGTACAGGACAAAATTAAGCTTCCCAGATCTGCAAAGACTTCCCTTGCACAGCTAGTGTTAACAGTTGTAAATCCCTCTTTGAGGGGCTCTGGTAGCCACAGGAAGCTGCACTGAGATATACCGGGATGTGTGGCCGGCTGGCTTCCACTAGGTCTGTGTGACCTTGGTGAAGTACACAAATACGTCAGAAACTTGAGGGGAGTGAGTGTGTATGTTCTCTCTCTAGTCATCTATCGTTTATTAAACCTATAAAGTAAAAAAAAAAAAAAAAAAGGAGCACACCAATTCTTCTGATGTCATTTATGTATGCTATGCCCATCATTTAAATAAAAACCACCTATTCCCCCCCCTCCTTTTTCCTGCCACTCTCACCCTACCCAAATCTGTGATTCTGCAGAACAAAATCTGTTTGCTTTGTCTTCCCTTGCCTAAAGCCCTAATTCTGTAATTTACTCTAATGCACCCTTAAACAATTCTGTATCTAGGAGCTTCTACTGTAGATTTTAAGTAAACTTAACCACCAACTGAAGATGTTTTGCTGTTGTTAGAGAAGGACATAAAATAGAACATTATGCCTTACATTTATTTTGGATAAATTTAGAATACCAGATAAAATAGCTCTTTAAAAAGACCTGAAAAATAAACCTTGTGGGTTTCTTTCATAGATGAGAACTAACGCATTATTCAGGGATTAATTTTTTTTTAAAGACACTGTAAAGATGCTTTCAGATCACTATCATATTTTTATACATATTTATAAACATGATTTTCTGTTAATAAATTTTAATTATATAATGATACTTCCCAGTATACACTGTACCCTCATTTTTAAAATGCATTACTCCTGGAGTAATTAATCAATCTGAATTATTAAAGACATTATTGTTTTTAAAAAGATTTTGAGGGTCATCAAAAATATCTCATGTCATATATTTTGCATAGCTTCCTATGAGTCATCTGTTGAAAATCAATAGCTTTGAGACCTGCCATGCTGTTTTATTCATTTGCCTCTTCCTTCCAAAATATAATTAAGTTTACGGGGGAGGGAGGATTTATTTTGTTTCCCTCAGTATTACACTTATTAATTTATAGAAAGGCATCTTGCCTCATGAACTTTTTTTTAAATTGAGGCATAGTTGATTTATAATATTATATTAGTTTCAGGTGTACAACCTAGTGATTCAAAATTTTTATAGATGATACTCCATTTATAATTACTATAAAATACTGGCTATATCCCCTGTGCAGTACAATATGTCCTTGTAGCTCATTTACTTTATACATAGTAGTTTGTACCTCTTAATCCCCTACTTCTATCTTGTCCCTCCCTCTTCCCTCTCCCTACTGGGAACCACTAGCTTGTTCCCTATATCTGTGAATCTGCTTCCTTTTTGTTATATTATGTAGTTTGTTTTATTGTTTAGATCCCACATATAAATGATAACATACAGTATTTATCTTTCTCTGTCTGACTTATTTCCCTAAGCATAATACCCTCCAGGTCCATCCATGTTGCTGGAAATCCTATGAACTTTTATTTTAGTAGAAATTGCCTTTAGAGTGCCATGTCAGCCACCATGATCTTTGTGACAGATTTCCCAACACATATCCCAAAATAGTGGTGGGAAAGAGAAAGCTCTTTCAGAAACTTCATTATTCCAGCATTGATTTCTGCACTGATTACAGAGTGGCTGATTTCTTGGTTCACTCCATTTAAGTCAAGTCCAAATTCGTACTTTGTAGAAAGCTGTTTCTAAGAGCACAAGAGAATCTAAAACCATTTCATTAGGGTGATTTTGGAGACAAAAAGTCCTCTGAATTATGTAGAGAACATCATTTCACTGACCAAGATGGGCTTCACGGAGTCAACTTACTGCAGTAAGTCTCATAATCAGGAGTTATCTGCATTTGGCAATGCTATAGACTGGCACACTCCAAACTTAGGAGCATAAGGATTTGAAAGAATTAAGATGTTTTCTGAAAATGCATTTGAATTAAATGCAGAAGACTTGGTGGAAAAAGGATTTAAAAGCTAATGGTACTAACTCTTGATAACCCTCAGGAAAGCACCAGACTGATTTTACTGCATATGGACTAAATGGACTTCATACTCAAATACCAAGTTTTACCAGAAAAGGAAGATTTGGGAGGAGCAAACAAAGGGAAAAAAGTCACAGGTAAAATTCTGGAGTAAAATAAAACAATATAAAAGAAAAGTTAATACAAGCTAACAAAATTAGGGTGCTAGGGAACAAAGATGATTTGACAATGAAAATCAAGAAACAATCAATAAACTAATTTTTAAATATGTGCTTTAAAAAGATTGATGAGAAATGAGGAAAACTGAGTAAGATTTAAGTAGACTTTAAAAATGAGATTAAGATAGAAAATAATTAAAAGATTCAAAGTCTCATACAGAGATAGTTCCTGTATGTTCTACACTTTGTGTAAGAAAAGTGATCTTAACAAGTGCTAAGCCTCAGCATTACTGTCAATAAACTTTTCCATATTAACACAAACATTAAATTAATATGAAATAGTAATTGATATAATTAGTAGTAAGCATTTCTAAGAAATGAAAGTGACGTCAAATTATAAAAAGCTGAACATTATTGTTGAGTCAAAGAATAATGAGAATGATATTTAGAATCATGTAACATGAAAAATTTATTTGGATTAAAGAATAGCATGATTTGAATTGCTTCACTCACAAAAATAAGAGCAGCTAAAAGTCTGTGCTAAAGTGGGACTGATAAGCAAGCAAATAAGAGAAATTAGTCCAACTAGTGTGAGAAGAGAAGCTACCATGGTCTTGTCAAGGTCTTACTGTATCTTTAAAGAGACAAACTGATCAGAAGCTTCAGACAAGGTAGAAATCGCTACATCAAATGAACTGCTTCAGGGATCCGCTTAAGTCATCCTTTCTCCATTTCTAGCCCACCTACAACCTGATTTGAAGGTGGGTCTACACAAGAAGGGCACCAGCACACTTGTCAGTGTGTTCATTCTCACTTTGAATTCAAACACAGCACTCATCAATGGCCTAATGTGAAGCAGCCACTTTTTCAATAACAAACTCACCACTAGGTTGCAGTCTTAGCTCAACCGCTCCTTTAAGAACAAACTACAACATATAAAATAAATAAGCTGAAAGGATATATTGTACAACACACAGAATATAGTCAAAACTTTGTAATGACTATAAATAGAATATAATACTTAAAAGTTGTGAATTGTTATGTTGTACACCTGAAACATATAGTATTATACATCAACTCTACCTCAATTTAAAAAAAAAAAACCGTTCACAAGCTGTTAACCATTTTAATGGTGAAACACCATTACTTATCTCTTGTGACAGAGCTGATACAAGCCACACTTAGTTTATCAGTCAGTTTACTAGCCAATCTAGATTCCGTGCAGATACATTGTTTTTCAAAAGCATCAAAACTCAAAAATCACCTGTCAAAATGTTCTCACTCTTCAGCAGGCAGCCTCCTTTAGGGTTTTCTTGATCACGTAGCCAAAAGAAAAAAAATAATTCCTTGGGTACTTTAAGCCTCTAGTTTCAGTATAGGGCTAATGGTTAAATAACAAGTACATAATTACCTTTCTCTTTGTTTCTAGTGACGGTGCTAGGTCCTAAGACCTCCTTGTAAGAGTCAGCCTTACTGTGCTGATGCCTATGAAAAATCCACCTGTCTGTTATCATTGTAGGCATGCTCACTAGTCAGCCCCCAAATGAGCTTCAGGTGATACTCATTCTTTAATCCCTAAAGGCATACTTTTAAAGGAACTTGACACTTTTTATTTTTAAAGGGAAAACCCCAGAGATAGACAGAAATAAAATAAGGAAATGAAACAATGTCTTACTTGTCATGCATTTGAATCCTCTTGAATACTTTTTTAATGGAAGTGCCCATAAAAGTAGTGTTTCCCTTTCACGAACGACTGATAAGTTTTGTGGATGTTTTGGCAGTGGAAGGGTGGTGGGGGAGGGAGATAGTTATCACAATTTTTTTCTGGAGGAACTAGCTAGATATTTAGTTTGAATATATATTTTAAAATCATTTCCAATAGGTAACAAGGTATCCAATTATAAATTTAAAATACATTATATGTAACCACACCAAACTCTCTAAAATTCCAAAAAGATAGAGTAACTGGTAATAATCACATAAAACAGACAACATTCATCTAAAGCCTAATACATGCCAGACCTCGTAGTTGATGCCTGAAGTGCACTGTTTCATTTAATCTGCCCAACAAGCCTGTAAGGTAGATCCTTTTATTATCAGACAGTCTTTTCCTTTGTAGTGCGGAACTGTAAAAATGACTGTGCCACTGAAACTGCGCAAAGAGAGCTCAGTCATCAATGGGAAAAATTACAACTGATCCATGACTTCAAAAAATTTTAGAAAATTCTCCTACTGCTGATTAAATGTAGAGGGAAACTTACAAATCTATGAAACTGATGTTAGCATAGAATAATTTCAAACATTAGAAACATACCAAACCAGAGTGTTTTATTTCTCTGTAAAAAACTTATCAAGAGTAGTTTGAACAGTTCCAGCCCCCTTCTCCTTGTTTTATAACTTACATTACAGAGCAAGAGTCTTTCCTCTGCCTTGGCAAATGGTCATTCTCCTTTCTTAGTTTGGATCAGCTTACAATATTTTACCGTTTGTGCTTTCCACGTCAGGAAATATCTCCAAGATTACCTTTACTGTGAAGATTTCTGCCAGTATCACTTTCTCTGGGACATCTTCCTTTTCTTGTCACAACCATTTTCCTCCTTTGTGTTGATAAGGTAGCCTTCACTTAGTTGCTCGACTTCAGGTCTAGGGTCCCTCCAACGGCAGCAGTGTCAACTGCCCCACAGTCAGCTATGTCTTCTATGACTTTATTTATGTTTGATCTGAATTTCACCACCATTAACCTGAGGGCCAGCATTACCACTTTTCATTTCGTTGCTGCATTTCATCTCTTTAGGCCAATTTCTCCTTTGGCTAGCCACTTTTGTAAAATGTCCTATGGTTTTATCACCAGGAGCCACAGAGGCAACACAACTACAGACTTCACTGTCTGGGCATGAACTGAATAATAGATGCACAGTGACCAACCACTGATAGACTTTGAAAAAAACACTGGAGAATTTTGAGCAGAAGAGAATGGTGTAGGAGAAATGAAAAAAACATCTGTCCTTTTCCTCAGGCCTCGTGATTAATGGGAAGGAGACGCAGGGAAGAGAGGTAGATGGTGAGAAAAGCAGACGTGGGGCTCCTTCTGCTCTCCTGGTTTTGGCCGGGAGATGGGAGGGTACTCAGGAAGTGAAGCTCTTGCTCCATTCTCTGGAAGAAAGTTCTCTCACGTTGCCCCTCCCACCAACATGGAGCAGTTCCAACACTTTAACACAGCATGGGCAGCCAGAGGGAGGCCAAGAGGTTAGCTTTCCTGGCTGAGAATCTTTCCAAACGGTGGCCCGGTTGGGAAGGTGACCCTCCCCAGAAGCTGGCTATGGGGTACACTTCTCAGGCAGGACCCAATGGCAGTCACAGAGTTCAGAGGGGAGCCTTGCTCACTCAGAGTGTGCTCCCTGGATGGGTGGCATCAGCATCACCCTCACCTGGGAGTTTGTTAGAAATTTAAATTCTCAGGCCCTACCCTAAATCTACTTAATCAGAATCTCTGGGAGTGAGGCCAGGGATTTGTGTTTTAACAAGCTCTGCAGATGATTTTTATTCATGTTTAAGTTTGAGAAGCACTGGTCCATAGCACCAACAGAAGCTAAAAGTGAGGCTGAGTCTGTCAGTGCATCCCACGGAGGCTTCACCCAAGCCAAAAGGACCAGTGGTCTCCTTCAGCCATCAGGCGATAGGGGCTGTTGTGCAAAGGAGGTGGCAGAAGGGAGACCCCTGGGGCCCCAGGAGCCTGTCTTGCCCCTGCCCCCAACCCCCATGCCTTCAGATCACATAAGCCACATACCTCTCTCCCCAGATATCTGGCCCTCCTGGAGGAGGAGAGAGGATTGATAAGAGACTCGGTATTTTATGCAAGAAAACCCAAGCACTACCTAGAAGAACAATTTAAAATACCGGACAAAATTTTAAACTGGATTGGACATTGTTGATTTTTTTTTTTTTTTGACTGTTTTGTTTTTCTAAGCAGAGGATGGCGAGCATGGGCAGAAGACCAGATCAGCTGCAAAGTAAAAAAGCTACAAGTTACCTGCACACTTCAATTATTGTTTTACAATTACAATATGTTAACATGCATTCTAAGTTTCCAAGAGTGGAAGACTGTGTAGCATTTCCACACTTATTTCAACACAGAGCCCTTTTCCTCCAAGAATAATAAAAGCTAACCCTGACTGTACACTTACTATCTGCCAGGGACTACATTAAGCAAAAATACTTCAATAGAATAGACCAGAAAAACATAAAAGTAGATTCCATATCATTCCCACTTTAGCAGAGGAGATCTGCAGTGTTAACTAATGAATCTTAAGTCTCAGGGGTCCTCACTTGCATAGGCCCCTTCCAAGGCCCTATATCTAATTTTGTATTTATAATTTTGTATTTTTTTCTTTAAAAGGGCTACTGTATTTCAGCTCTACTATCACTGGCCACCTGCCTACCACCTACCTTAAATGCAAGGTTTGTAATAGAGCTTACCTGGTAAAGAAAAATAACTGGGGAAAAGGTCTGCTTTAGCCACTTGCATCTAAGAGACTGAGGAAGTGACATATAGGGTGCTTAAGGAACTTACTCAGTTAAACCATTAGTTTATCTCAAGAGCTGGGAGTTGAGCCCTGGTTGTCTGACCCCACCCCCCATCCCCTTAATCGCTAGGCTATACTGCCTCTTTCCAACTTGAGGTGTTATTTCCATGGTAAACTAGTTTTGGAACTTGCTTATAGTAGATTAGGTCAGGCATCTTGGGGAAAAAAAAAATTAATCCACCTACATACACTCATGCAAAGTTAAATAGCCATGTGAGAGTTTAAGAATAAAGCAAGCCCAGTTCTGCCAGATAGGAAACTAAGTCCAGGTGGCTGGCTCCCACCTCACATCCAGCTCTGGGCAGGCCACAGGAGGGAGGAAGACATTTAGGAACCTAGAGCCAGGCTTAGCAATGGAAACAAACCCTGTGAGTGGTCCTTAGGGATCAGAAGGTAGCTGAAGTCGCAATGGGGAGAGAAAACGATGGTGAGGGTGGAGGGAAGAGCCAGGGGGCCACATGGATTGAGGTAGAGTGTGCTAATAGTAAATTCTTTTTTCTCATTTTTCTGTGGGAACCTAAAACTGGAGTTGTAATCATAGTCAGCCAAACTGGGACCAGAATGAGAATACAGAGAACACACGTCTTCTGTTTAACGTTGCAAGTTTGACCAACACGAAAGGCTTGCAAGTTTGAGTAGAAATTAGAGCTCTGCACAACAAGGCATTTGGTGAGATTTCACAGACATGCACACACACACGCACATACTGCATGAGCACAAACCTCCCCGACCCAGAACAGTGTCCGTTACATTGATCTCATGGAGATGAATCTCCTGGGATGATCAACTGGGAACAGCCATGTGAAAATAGGGTAGAGCCTGGACCTAGCTATTGGGAAGCCAGAGGAGGTAGTGCCCAACTGGCCCCTGAGCAGCTCCCCATTCCTTACTTGCTGACCAGGAAAGAAAATAAAAAATAAAGCTATTTGCTTTGTGATATGAATAGTGCCTCTAATCGAGGGATTGAGAATACACCAAGAGAGAAGAGAATATACAGTTGAGAATACACCCTTGAAAGGGAAAGTAGGAAATAACGGAACTCAGATTAAGAAGCACACACATCTCTTCTCTCTTCTCCTCTCCTTTCCTCTCCACTTTTCTTCTCTCCCCCGTACCCATGCACAAATGCATGCATACACACACATACACACTTACACTCACATTCCCTATGAGAAATACAAGCCAAGCCTTAGGCTTTTGTTCAAGGTAAATGTCACTAACCAAGGCAATATATTGTGCCAAAAAATAAAGATGAGCTTAATGGAAAAAACAGTTCGATCTCTAAGGAACATAAGCATTTTGAAATAAAGATAACAAATTCAAACAAAGTACAACAAACTTTAACAACATCAAAGACAGAAAAAATTCTAAAAGGCTTCCAGGGGATAAAAGAAGAAATAATAACAAAAAAGAAATTAAAAAAACCTTACTGAAAAAAGTAGGAATCAGGCATTAAACTTCCAATAGTAATACTTAGAAGACACTGGAGTTATATTTTCAAAGTCTGGAAGGAAAAAGCATTTAAACCTAGACTCTTATTTCCATATAAACTATAAATGCAAGGAGAAATAAATATTACAAAAAGTTTATCATACATCCTCTTTGAAATAATTATTATAGGTCATACTTCCAGGAAAAGAGCTATGAATCCAGTAGCAGGCAGTGAGATATGTGTGAATGAGTAAAGCATTGAGCACTTTATTATTGTTTAAATGAGCAATTACTACAAATAAACCCACTTGATCAATATGAATATGGAAGTTAAATGCTAAATGATACAAGTAAGAAAGGAGTCTGGGGTGCACCGATATACGTCAAAGTGTGTTAAGAACAAGATAAGATGATTGGTTTATTTTGGGTAAAAGATTGAGATATTGAAAAACTTTAGGTAATGCCCCTGGTTCAGTAACTTAGGGGTAACTACCAGAAGAATAAAAGTAGAATAAGTAACTTTCAAAACAGCAGAAGCAAACTGATTATCCAATAAATGGCAGGAAAGGAGACAAAGAACAAAACTCAGGAAGAAACCATGGTGTCTTTTCTTAGCTTCCCTCAAAGAAGAGAGCCTGAATCAAGGTCATGTATGCAGGTAGTTTACTTTGGAAAAGAACCCCTAGAGATGGGAATAAGGGGCTGGCAACAGTGAAAGAATGAGGGAAAGCCAACTTAAGAGTGCATTATCAAGTTAATCAGCATAGTGGGAAACTAGAGCTCAATCCACTAGGGTCTCCTGAGGACCCATGTAGAATGCACTTCAGAATTATCTACCCAAGGGATAGAAGAGAGGACTATCTATCCTCCAGCCCATATGCTTCACTTATCAAAGGTTACTCATGGTTGTTAACTCATCTGAACTTCTTGGTTTGCCCATGTCACAATGGTGAGAGGTTCTTGCCAATGTCCCAGGCAGTGGTGGTAGTGAAGTCCTAGAGTAGAAAGCAGAGACCCAGTGTGCAGCCAAGACAACATGCTGTCAGGTTACACCTGTATCCAGGCGGTGGCTTTAACAATGACTGAAGTAAAAAGATGAGCCAAAAGATGGCAGCAATAATTGTAATTATAGTCACTGTAAATGGATTCAACTTATTAGATTAAAGAAATGCAGGACTGTGTTATTTAAACTTCAAAGGGCACATACAAAATATTAATAAACTGTGCTTCCAAAGACTTGACACAACCTGTATTCTCTGACTCTAAGGAAATAAATTAGAATGGAAAAACATTCACAATATTCACAAGGTTGTCCTTCTCCTCCTCCTTTCTTGGTTATAGCAAATTATATCACTGGATGAGTCCTTCTATTGAACAAATATAAATATATTGGACAAATAATTTTTAAAAATCTTCTTAAAATTACTGCAGAGCTAACAAGATTGTGAGAAATTACCAGGTGAAGCCTGAAGGAGGCAGAGGAACCTAAAGAGGCGACCCAATACAGAGTCCTCTTTTGGCCTGAAGGTGTTAACCAATCCCAGCAAATCTGAGCTTTCATTCTGATAACTTCATTTGAGTCAGAAGACCAGGGGGAAAAAAAAGCAAGGGTCAGACAAGATGAGGAATCTAATACTAGACATTTCCCACAATAAGCTGAGATCTCAAAGACACTCTAAGACTAAGGGTTAACTAGAAATGAACCAACACATTTGTATTACTTCAGTATTCATTTCCATCATTGAGGTAGACCAAGGGACCTTAAGTCTTGAACTTGCTTTAATGTGGCCCTGTTATGGTGATAAAATTAATGTCCCTAGATGTCCCTAGGTATCTGGCAGAAGTCAATTCACACTTTCTCTGGAGTAAAAGTTACTTTATTTTAGATCTCAGAATTTCCTGTAATATTTTCTAAGTACAATGGCTACAAGGCAGCCAAAGATAACGAAGTTAATAAACAAAACACTACAAACAAGAACCGGGGAAAACAGCAGACAAAAGAAACAGATCTGAAGACCGTCAGAAACCAGAATTATCAGCCACAGACTATAAAACAACTATGTTTAAACAAATAAGACAAATTTGTGTGTGTGTGTGGTGGGGGGGTCTGCAGGGGAGAAGAACCTATGAAAACTGATAGATCATATTCAAAAGGAAGAAAACAAAACCTTCAGAACTGAAAAATACAATGTCCCAAAGTAAGAACTCAGTGGACAGATTAAATAGTGATTACAAACAGCTGAAGAGAGAACTGGTATAAGATAAGAAGAAAATATCCAGAATGCAGCCCTGGGAGATGAAAAGATGGAATATACAGAAGAAAAAGTAATTTGTTTAAAGGATAGAGTAGATGGTCTAACATAATTAATTGGAGTCTCAGAAGGAAATATGAAAGAGACCAATATTTTAAAAGACAACTGAGAATTTTACGGAATTTATGAAAGACACTATTTTATAAGTTCACAAAATCCAAATAACCAACAGTCAAATTTATAGGTGATTTCTGTACAGCAATGATGGAAAACTAATAGTAAGTAAAATGGTATCTTTGTTGTACTGAAAAATAATAGTCAAACTAGATTCAGCAACACTATTTTTCAAGAATAAAGGCAAAATAAAGACACTTTGTGACAAAAACGAAAGCATTTAGCACAAATACACTCACAGTATAGACAATTCTAAAGCATTGGCCGAAGAAATGAAGAATGAAGAAAATGATAACTATGTAAGTAAACCTACATAAATGACGGGTGACATAAAACAATAGGAATAATGTCTTATAAAGTTTAAAAAATTATGTATTTTTCCTGAAATAGTGAACCTGGTAATTCCAATCAATGCACCTGCTGAGAACAACTAGAAAAGCTGGTATTAGAGAGCCTGTGAATAATTACAGGGCTAAGGTTCAGGAGAAGAAAGAAACAGATAGGAAGCCTGCTATTTGTAACATCTATTAATTTCTGAAAAATCAGCTAATAGGCTGAAAGCTGAAGTGAGCTTTTCATAGATTCAAAGGGTTAGTAAGACAAAAATGAAGTTCAGGACCAATTAAGTGGTAATGTAGGGCTAGTAACACTAGCTTAAATTAGCATCCCAAAATGCTACATGCTAGGAATAAATGAACTAAAATAGAAGAGCCAGCTTCAAATCACCTCAATAACTGGATTGAATTAAAGTAATCTGGGATCGCTAGTGCCCCTGGACATCTGCCTGCAAGAATAAATCTTTTCTGGAGGAAAAACAGCATCATTCTGCCCCTCAAATTTTTCTACAATTTTTCATATCCAATTCCAGCACTCAATATAGAAAACAAAACATAGTAAGGAACACGCTAAAAAAGTAAGAGAAACAATAGATAATAGAAAGAGATGCACAAGGATACAGATATTATTAGATGTAGATACTTAAAATAACGTTTAATATTTTCAAGGAACTACAAATAAAATTTAGATTTTGGCAGGGAACTAAAAACTATATGAAAGAGCTGAGTAGAAATTCTAGAACTAAGAAGTACAATATCAGCTCAATGTATTTTTTTCAAGGCAGATTACTCACGGCTCAAGAGAAAATTAACGAACTAGAATACTGACTACAAGAAAATATTCAAACTAAAGGATAAAGAGAAGAAAGAATGGAAAATAGAGAAAACAGTGTAAAAAACTAGAAATTACAGTGGGGTAGTCTGAAATATAGGTAATTAGAGTTCCAGAAAGAGAGGAGAGAGAAAATGGGATAGAGGCAACATTTGAAGAGGTGACAGCTGATAATTTTTCAAATAAGCCAGATTCAAAAGAACGATGAACTGAAAGCAGAATAAACAAAAGAAACACACTAGGGCAAACAATTATAAAACTGCTAAAACAAAGACAAAGAGAAAAAAATCTTAAAAGCAGATTACCTACACACATACACAAAAAGCAATACAATTCACAGCTGTCTTCTCAACAGAAAAAATAAAAATAAAAAAGAACCTAGAAGACAATAAAATGATAGCTTTGAAGAGCTGGAAAAAATTCCATAACCAACTAAAATGTCCTCAAAAATGAACATTAAATAAGGATATTTTCAGACAAATAAAGCAGAGAGAACTGGTCACCAAAAGACCCATTCTAGATGCAGAAGGAAAATGTCATATGGAGACTTGGAGATGTAGGAGAGAGTGAAGAGTGAATAATAACTATCTGGGTAAATTAAATAAGTTATAAACAAAATCGTATATATATAATTCCTTTTGAATAGAAAAGTGTGTGTATACAAACATTTTATCCACACATATATGTATGTATATGTATATATATGCATGCATGCTTATGTATATATGCATAGACCTACATACCTATATGTACACATATATGCCTGTGTATTATGCTGAGTGTCCTTAGTGAGACTCTTGATGTTTTTATTGGATTGTCCCTCTCAGTAACTAATTTAAATAAGTTAAAGAGAACATCATGAGAAAAATTTCAAAATATTTAGAACTCAATGAAAAGGATTATTAAGAGAAAAAGGGAGGAAGACATAAATAACAATATTCTGAACAAAAAAAGTTAAAATAGACAAATGAATAACAGATTTTTAAAAATTATGACAGAATACCATGAACAAGTTAGTGAATCTGAAAACTTGATGAAATGAAAACAAAAATTGAAAAAGATAAAATTTCAAAATTGCCCAAGTGAAAGAAAACTTGAATAGACCAATTGGTACTAAGAAAATCTATTGAAAAATTTTTTTAACTCTTTTAAAACTGGCTATGTCTATACTGTTTTACAGGTAAGATCCACAAGAAACCCATAATCTCCAATTAGTGGGAAAGCTACTCAATTAATTTTATAATACTAGTATACTCTTCACATAAAATCTGATAAGGATAGGAGAAGAAAAGGAAATTATAGGCCAATTTCACATATAAAAATTGACGCAAAAATACTAAACAAAATATTAAATAATAGAATCCAATGTGCTATAATAAATATTAATAATGACAACAAAAGCAACAACACACTCTGATCAAGTAGGATTCACACCTGGAAGTAAAGTTGGAAGGAGGGAAGGATCAACTTAACAGATGTAGAAAAAGAATCTGACAAAGCCCAACAGCTATATATGATAAATAGCTCATAAGAAAACTAGAAATGGAAGGGAATTCCCTTGCTTTGATAAAATTGTCTATCAAAAACCTACAGCAAGAGTCATACTAAAGGAAAAACTTTAAAAGCATTCCCTTTGCATTCAGGAACAAGATAAAGATCCTCATTATTATTGATATAGACACTGTAGGTCCTGGTCAATAAAAGACAACACCAAAAATAAAAAAGAAATAAGAGGTAGAACATGAAGTTAGCACAGAAAAATTTGTAGCTTCCCCCCAACAATTACAAAACAAGACATCACAACAGTAACAAAAACGTTAGTAGTCCCTCTACATAAACCAACAATGAAAACATAAGGAAAACCTATCTGTTAAAATCCTTGAAAGGTTAAAAATAAGGTTACAAAATTGCATTAAAATTTACAAGTAAGATGAATAATAAGAGGGATATACTATGTATATGACTGGAATCATGACAAGTATAAGTGAGAAGGAAATAAGTTATTCTAAATATAGGAATATTAAATCTGAAAACAGAATGTTGAGAGAAAAAATAAACAGAAGCAAATTTGTACAATTTATGTAAAATTTATTAACAAACAAAAACTATACTATGTATTTTTAAGCATATGTATGTGTGCATGTCCATACTGACACATGCACACATTCCTGATGAACTCTATTTCTTGATCATGATGTGTTTTTATATAAACCCATATATTCTATTTTAAGGACAAACATTAAGGACCCAGGAGGCTTATTACTGCCTGTACAAGTGCCTTAAACGGTAACCTAGACTGGTCCTGAAAGATTTAATCTCTCTAAATCCATAGTTAAGTTAATCTAGTTTAGTTGGAAGAGATGATGCTGGCATACTCACTCAGAATGATAATAAAAATCCTCCAAATGCATTTATAGTGTAATATCATACCTCTGCTTGTGTTTATTAATGCACTATCACTTTATGGCTAATGGACACTGGGCACTCCGAGGCTCAGTCTCCCATCTGAGATGATGTACTACTCAGTAACTCGATTACCAGTGATGGAATCGAGATTTCATTTCTGGGGTGGAAACAAGCAAAGTAGCAGACAGACTCCAGCTCAGGTTGTGTTTTGTTTTGTGTTCAAAGTAGGCATTTTGACGAGGTATCTGGGCCACCTGGCAGCTCCCACTCACCCCTCCATTTGTAATCACCTTGCTGTGCCCACATCTACACCAGACTTTTCCCTGTGCTCTGCGGGGTTCTCTGCTCTTCCAGAAGCCTAAGTTACCTGCCCTTATCCACAGAATTAGAATCCTTGCTTTCCAGTTCTTGACATCCCTGTGACATCACTGTACTCAGATTCTCACAGAGAATGAAGTTCTTTCTAATCTTTGGAAATATTAGGAGTCATAAAGAAATCGTGCTGATCTAGCACCCTTTCTTTGAGCTTCTAAGCGTCTGAGAGTTTGACCCTGGGACTCAGTGGAGACCCTCTGCCTCAATCAGTGTGCCCCACATTTGTAATCTCCTTTGGCAGACTTACATGTGTGTAACAAAGGCTAAGGATGGTTCTCAGAGATGGTAGCCATAGCAGCAGACAGTGCCAGCACCCATTAACAGCTTTAAGACATGACCAGAAGCATTTCATTGCCCAATTTTATCTTCTTAACCATCACTGATTATAATTTCTGTATCATTTTTGAGACCAAGTGAATCTATGGTAATAAATAATAATGTTATTTAAGTTACATAGTCATCCTATATAAGACAAGGAAATAAACTGCTATTTTTATTATTATTCTATTAAAGTATCCACTACTGTATTTGTTCACCTTATTTGCTATCATTATTATCCACTCTCTTTATTGTAATTTTGATTTCAACCTACATCTGAGGAAGTCTGGGCTAAATCCGGGGTTTAAAAGAAGTAAAGGGCCTTTAAAAAAAATAAATACTTCATTCACACCCTGATGTCTAAGGGAAACTAGTGTAGAACAGGACGGAAAACCCACTGTTTTGTAAGAGTCTGGAAAACAATTGCTCTTTATTCTCTGTGCAAATTTGAGTACAATGATGTCATGGGGATGCTTGGCCATTTTATAGGTGATTTATTGTCTTACAATGTTATATTGCGTCTGAATATTGTCAGTTTTCAAAATAAAGGTAATTTTCATGTTACTGAAAGGAAATAATAATATTTGTTGGCCAAATATACCCTTATTATGTGATACTTATGGGAGCAGCAGCTATGACCGAGTGGCCCAGACATTCAGATGTTGGGCCACAGTATTTTGTTGTGATTTTCTCTAGATCTCACCATATGCCAGGCTGGTGGTTTTCAACATGTGGTTCCTGGGCCAACAGCATCATTATCATAAGAGAACTTGTGAAGATGCAAATTCTCAGGACCTACACCAGATTTCCTGGATCAGAAACTCGAGTTGAGGGGTCCAGCAATCTCTGTTTTAAGAAAAACTCCAGGTAATCCTGATGCTTGCTAAGGCTTGAAGGCCACTGCCCCAGGTCAATTATACCCTCAAGATGTAGCACTCATTTATAGCACCATGGAGGGCTAAATGAACCAAATTTTCTGATGCTGGGCTATTGCTTTTGTTATAAAATTCCCTGGGGCTCATAGGGCAAGTCCACCCCTTGAAGTTATAGTTTCTCTAGAAGAAAATGGACAGTCCTACATTGAGAACTCTAGAAAGAGGCAGATCCTAGGATGGGAAGACACGTTAGCCTGCAGGTGAATGGGGATTATTTTCTCCTTCCTAGGCCTAGTGATTATGTGGACCTTGAGGAGTGGAGGGAAAGGTCTGTTCCGTTTAGGACAGAAAGGCCAAGTGGAGAAGAGCCCCTCCCCAGCAGCTGGGATGTGGTGGAGCAACCTCCCAGCAGAGGGTCTGCTGGAGTTCTGGAAATGAAACTGTCCACCCCATGTAGAGAGATCATGAGACCATTGTCAGCAGAGGTGGTGGCCTGGAAGTTTGTTGAGGAAGAAGATTGTGTGACAATTCTTGGGATACTGTCTTAAAAAAAACCTGTTAAGAGTATAGAGGCTAAAGGCAGGTTGGGTTTTGCAGGCAATGTAATGTTGGCAAAGCGAATGAAGGTTATACCCACAGGCTGGAGAATCCTAGACCTGCATTTATACCTGCTGGACAGCCTGGGTACCACAAACAACTTCACTCCTCACTTACTGATCTCTGATTCTAATTCTGACTGCCTGCTTTCCCATATCGCACAAAACACCTACCTTTTCTCTTACCCTGGCCTTTTAATACATACAGATCAATGAGATTTGAAACGCAGGAAATACAGTTTCACAGTTAATTCAAAGATAATGTAAAAATATATCTTATTAATATAGATTATTCTTCCATATCTTCTACAATATTATAAAGCACCTATGAAGCAATCAGAAAGTAAAGAAAGCAGAAATCCCACAGAAGAATTTTGAGAGGGCTAGCCAGACTTTAGCCTCCTCCAGTAAGAATTTGAGAACGTGGGACAAATTTCAGTTAGAGTCCCAGTCAACCTATTAGTTCCCTTTGACTTTTCTTTGAGAGTCAGAATTTTATGTTTAAGGTTTTTTAGAAGAAAATATTTTCTTTTCCTTGATCTTGAAATGAGGGCTTCATGGAATTTTATTCAGAATTCTAAGGAATTCAGAAGAAACAAACAAACAAACAAACAAACAAACAAACTGTAGCTGGGCAACATAGTGTCCACCACCTGTTCCATCACCTGCTTTCTGTTCTCTCTAAACTTTTTAATCTCCCATTCTCTTTCTGACCCCATAGACCCCCTCCTAGACACTTCTTATGGAGGTGCCAAATGAACATCTTGTCTGAGATCTTCCCTGACTTGTGCCCCTGAATCCAGCCATTTGAATGACTGTAGCACTCTGTCAGGGGATACCACATTCTACAGGGAGGGGTTGCCATATAGGCACCAAGAATAATTCCCAGCTAAGTCATTGGGAATTACATGTGGCCCTTCCAAACATTTCATAGGAATTTTTTTATAATAACAAATTTAGCTTTCTTTATAAAACTGGAAGTGATTACATTGGTTAATATATCTTTTTGAGTTGTCTTTGCATAAAATTTGGACAACTTCTCTCTCAATTTCTATGTGGAGCAGAAACTGTGTCACCAGAAGAGTTTAGTGGCAGGTGTACTGGATCATCAGTAATGAGCTGGCTGTGTTAACTTGGGCTAGTTACCTAACTTCTCTGGGCCCTCATGTCTTCATCCATAAAATGAAGGAGTTGGACTCTGATCTTTAACAATATTTAATAGTCTTTAAGGTCTGGTCCAGGCATTAATTTTTTTCAGTGAAGGTACTGGGGATTGAACCTAGGACCTTGTGCATGTTAAGCATGCACTCTATCACAGAGCTATACCTCTAGCCCAGACATAAATACTTCTGATGCTGTAAAATTCAATTTGATCTGTTCTTTTGCATCACATCACATTGTCTAGTTGAGTTTCCCGCACAGAATACTCATAAGTGTTATTGGATGACTATTAGACCTCGTTTCCAAAACTGTGTCCTGGCATTGCTTTCTTGAGACATCCGTGCCTGACTTTGTATGACTCCACTCTTTCAGCAACGCCCTTCTGGAACAAGCAGTACTCAGGCTGGTGAAGGATGAGGCTGGACATCATCCTGAAATCAAATAGACTCATCCAAATAGCCTACTCCAAATTGGCAAACTGGCCGAATTCCATAGTTCTCAAACTAAAATAAAGACTCATTTTACTTCCTTCTCCAACTTGAAGTCCTGAGACTAAGTAGATGTAAATGAATAAGAAGACAAAAACAATAACAGAACAAAACTTGAATAAAAACTTATTTTAAATAATTGCCTATTTTATGCAAGCTTTTGTGTTAGATACTTCAAATGTCTTTTTTGTTTACTATCTTAACAATCTGGTGAAGTAAGTACTATTCTTCCCATTTTACAGATAAAGACATGGTCTCAGAGAAATCTGGTGACCTGTCAAAGGTCACACAACTAGTAAAGACAGAATCAATTAATCCCAACTCAGTTTGAACGCCCCTTCCACTATTTTAGATATTGACTAATAAACATGTTAAGAGCATAGATATTTGAGTAAAAAAGAACATTATTCCACATAAATATGGCCCTTCTCCTCAGTACACCTAGAGGTGGCCCACACAGTTGCCAAAGATTACTTAGCAGTCTCTAATTTCAACTCTTCCCTCTCCAGCTTATGTTTCTTGCTGGCAGAATAGTAGGGTCTAGGAATAGAATCTCCTCAGTTGGGTGAATTTAAGCTGTTCCTCAGTGATGGTCAACACTTAACATCACCACGACAAAAAACATACCTCTGGAGTTGTTAGACAATTGTTTACTCTAAATTCTAATGAGAAAACATGTTTTAATGAACTATTGATAGTTTCTTTTTTGAGATGGAGACAGAGAATATAATCACTTAAAAGCATTTTGTTGAACCGGTTCCTTTTCTTGGATATTTAGGATGCTGTTGCTTGCTCTGAAGTACCTCACCTGGACTATGATTAGGATTGCACAGACAAGAATTAATCTGGATACAAGAGATAAAAGAACTTATGGCTGCCAAATTCAGAATCTCCCATGAGCGCAGAAAACAGATGATAAGGAGAGAGGATAGAAAATGTAAAATGACCAACACCCAGGAGCTAGAAAACAATTAAGAACAAAGAAGTCAGCAGAGGCAGAAGACAGATACTGGATGATCAGAATTCTGATTAGGGTAAATACCTCCAGAGAGTGGCACAGGTGGTTAGGAAAGCAGGAAGGCGCTTTTTCTAGGGTAGGAACTACAGCAATTCAATAAAACTGAATACATTTTATAAGGCTGAGTGTACTTGGAATATATAAACTGGCAACCTCCAGGGATAAAATTTTCAGATATCCTTGAATCTCAGTGCCGTTTGGCTCCTTAGAACAGATACCATAAAGGCGTATAAGGCCAGGTAGATGTAAGCATAAAAATACAATTAAATCCTAGTATGATGTGTCCATACTTTTGATTTGTATCATGTCTCATATTATATGCCTTATGAATAGGAAACATAATATATTCTCGCCTCTTTTGCTATAGTTTAAAAACTTTATAAATTAGGTGCCAATCTTGTCTCACCACATGAATACTGCAGTTAAGCTCCATTGTTCCTACTTATGCTTCTGGCACTAGTTCTTTGTCATTCATTCCAGTCCTCATTCATTCATTGTTCAAGCACTTATTTGTGACACTTTCTCTGTGCCAGGAACATTCTAGTCCTCATTCATTCATTCCTTGTTCAAGCACTTATTTCTGGCACTTTCTCTGTCCGAGGAAATCTGCCAGATGCTGGAAGAAGCGATGAGTAAGAGAAGAGTCCCATCGTCAAGGAGTTCTATTCAGTGGAATAGCCAGGTTCACAAACAGAAAACCCCAGTACAGTACGACAATGCTGGGGCAGAGGTATGTCAGGATTTT
The DNA here is from genome assembly GCF_036321535.1 of Camelus dromedarius. Taxonomy (NCBI): domain Eukaryota; kingdom Metazoa; phylum Chordata; class Mammalia; order Artiodactyla; family Camelidae; genus Camelus; species Camelus dromedarius. The sequence goes on along the minus strand of NC_087439.1, from coordinate 60,069,336 downwards.
AGAGGCAGGAACAGGATGAGAACATTACTAGGAAGCCCCAAGTGTCCAGCTGAGAATGGAGACAGTGAGTTTGCAGCAGCATCAACTCACTCTGCTGCTAGAGAAAAATCACAAAATATATCAATCCACATAAAGAAGCAAAGAAACCAAGTGGATTTGCTAGAGATCTACAGATTTGCAAGGGCGGTAGGGCAGGAAAAAGAGGGATCCAGGGTTACGGGGTACTTTTCATGAAAGAGCTCAGTCTAAAGTAGCTACGCAAGAAAGAAAGCTAAAAGAGGTCAGAAGCTTGTAGGTTAGAAGAAAAGAAGGATCAAATCTCAATGGGATTTAAAGGGCAAGAATTCAGAGACAGTGAATTAGGCATTTTGGTTCAATAACTCAATCAGCCAATAATTAGGATATTCATATAACTTATTACTCAAATAGTGAAGGGAAACAAATGATTATTAATCATGACTCCAGGCGGCAGATGTAAACTGGGACAATCCTAGGATGCCTAGCTGCCCTGTCACTAATCCATGTGCTAGATACTGTGCTAGGTACTGGGGATAAGGTGAACAACAAGGCAGAAATGGTGCCTGTCACCATGGAGTTCATAGTCATACAGGAATGACAAACACTGAACAAGAAATTATTACTGTGATGAATGGTGCTAACAAGAGAGATGAAGGAGCCAGGAGAGTTTATTTTGATTTTAAAAATGTTTTTTTCTATTGAAGTATAATCAGTTTACAAAGTAGTGTCAATTTCTGGTATACAGAATAAAGTTTCAGTCATATGTACATACATATATTCCTTTTCCTGTTCTTTTTCATTATAGGTTACTACAATATATTGAATGTAGATCCCTGTGCTATACGGTATAAATTTGTTTATCTATTTTATACATAGTAGTTAGTATCTGCAAATCTCAATCTCCCAATTTATCCCTTCCCACCCTCTTCCCCCCAGTAACCATAAGTTTGTTTTCTATGTCTGTGAGTCTGTTTCTGTTTTGTAAATACGTTCATTTGTGTCTTTTTTTTAAGATTCCACATATTAGTGATATCATATGGAATTTTTCTTTCTCTTTCTGGTTTATTTCACTTAGAATGATGATCTCCAGGTCCATCCATGTTGCAGGAAATGGCATTATTTTATTTCTTATGGCTGAGTAGTATTTCATTGTGTGTATATGTATATTTCTGTGTATACCACAACTTCTTTATTTAGTCATCTGTCAATGGACATTTAGGTTGTTTACATATCATGGCTATTGTAAATAGTGCTGCTGTGAACATTGGGGTGCATGTAGCTTTTCGAATTGGAGTTCCTTCTGGATATATGCCCAGGAGTGGGATTGTTGGATCATATTGTGAGTCTATTTTTACTTTTTTAAGGAGTCTCCATACTGTTTTCCATAGTGGCTACACCAAACTACATTTCCACCAACAGCATAGAAGGGTTCCCTTTTCTCCACAGCTAAGAGAGTTTATTACAAAGGAAACCAACATCTTTTCAGAGGTCAGCAAAGGGTCCCCTTAGGAGATGACATTTAAGCTGAGACTGCAAAAGTGAGTAGGAGCTTGAAGGTAGAAAGGGGAGGTATGAGTGCCCAGGCAGAGGGAAGAGTGTTTACTCAGGCCTTGGGATGGGAAAGGATGTTACATTTGATTTCTAAATTCTAACAGATTTTTAAAAATCCTTATGGGTCTTTTTATCTTGCTGTTGTTTTCTTTGCTTATGGTTTAAATTCCTTCCTTCATCGCTTTGAACATTCTAAACACACTTTGTAAACATTTCATTCAGGTCGTTCTACCCTTTCAAGGTTTGGCTCCTATTTCTTTCATCTGCTGACTCTTCGTGGACAGTTGTTTGTTTTATGGTATGATATATAACTGGTGACTGTGAGTTAGTCATGAGAAGAGATTCTCCGTGGGGACATAGTCTACAGGGTGCTATTCTTTTATCGCAACTTGAGCGAAAGAATCAGCTTTCTTTTCAGGTTGATTTCCCAGCTTCAGGTCCCACCATACAGGCCATGTGATTTTAGACTCTGTGTGTAGTGCAGACCTGGGGTTTTGATTTCCTGCAGGTGAAAACTTCTCAGTTGTGATCTTGGGATACTATAAACCTTCTTGTTTATCTGGGCTGATGGGCAGAGTACCCTTAGTCTTCATTTCAAAGTCAGCACAACCCTCTGTGACTTCCAGATTTATCTAAATAGCTCAGTTCAAGCTTACCTCCCAGGGCCTGGAGCTTAGACCCGCCTTCCAGGGCAGTTAGTTGTTAGAACCAATTCCAGCTTCTAAGGCCCATATCTGGTTGCAATAATTCTATGAGCTGTTTGGGCATAAGAATCTGCTTAACACACTGACTTGAAGCTTCCTCTTTAATTCTGACACTTGGGCGACACTCTTTCTTGGCTTGAAGCTTAGCTACATACTTTAAGAAGTTTTAGCCATATTTTATCCTGTATTTAGAGCAGAAGAGTGAAGAATTCTTTGGCATCAGCTCATGATATAATACAGTAAATTTTAGAAACTTTTTAAAACGTATTCATTCATCAAAAAAATTGTGGAGCACCTATGGTGTTCTAAGTATTGTAGGACTTAAGAACAGAAAATGAGAAAAATAAAGTTAAAGAATGAGACGGATTTGTGTAAATGACGTTAAGAATCTGGATTTTTCTTCAGAGCAAATGGGCAGCTAGTGAACGATTTTAAAATAAGTTTGCATCTTAAAAATGCAGAATGGAGAATGGATTGGAGCCCAAAAAGAACAGATGTGGGAGGAAGTGTTCAACAGTCCAGTGATTGATGATGGTGGCTTGAACTGGACAGTGAAGACAGATCAAAGTGACTGGACTTAAGAGATATTCAGGTAGTAGTAATAACTTACTTATGGGCTTAACTGGGGAAGGGATGGAGATGAGTAAAATATCACTCCCAGGTGCTTGGCTTGAGTATCTGAGGGGTTGTTAATGGCACTTAATGAGCTAGAGAGTACAAGGAGAAGGAGCAGATTTAATAGGAAACATCTCAAGTTCAGTTTTGGGCATGTTGAGTGTAAGGCACCAGACAGCCCAGTGGAGATATCAAGTAAGCAGTAAGCTAATTGTGTTGGAGACTCAGAGCATAAGTCTGAGCTGGAAATAAAAAGAAAATTGAGTTTTTTGGAGTAGATGAGATTTCCTGAAGAGAGGGTAGAGTGATCCTAAAATTCATACAGAACCACAAAAGACCCTCAATTGCCAAAGCAATCTTGAGAAAAAAAGAACAAAGCTGAAATTATCATCTTCCCAGACATAAGACTATATTACAAAGGTACAATAATCAAAATAGCATGGTACTGGCACAAAAACAGATATATAGTAGCTACCAGAGGGGAGAGGGAAGGAGAAGGGACAAGTTATGTGTATGAGATTAAGAGGTTAAAAACTACTATGTATAAAATAGATGAGCAACAAGGATATATTGTATAGCACAGGGAATTATAGCTGTTATCTTGTAATAACTTTCAATGGAGTATAATCTATATAAAACTGAATCACTACACTGTACACCTGAAACTAATATAATATTGTAAATCAAATGTACTTAAATAAAAACCAAACAACCCCCCCGCCCCCAAAAAAGAGATAGAGGGTAGACCAGAAACAGAAGAGGGTTTGTAAGTCCCCTTGAGGAATTCCATCACTTAATGGCTGGGTAGAGGTAAAGAGCCAAGAAAAGAACAGCTGGAAGGAAGCGTTATATCAAGGGTGACATTCTTCCCCTTAAGAAGGAATGGCTTGACAATATTTGCTGATAGGAAGAACACCAAAGAGAAAGACTATAATTCCATGGAGAGAAAGTACAACTGCTAACATAAAGTACCTGAGAAGCTGGAAGAGGATAGGGATTCAGGGCAGAGGTAGGATTGGTCTTTGACAGGAGGCAACATTGTAACAAGAGGGAAGGAAGACAGGATGGGTACAGATGCAGATAGGTTTGTAAAGCTGATGTTTGAAAGGCTGTGGTAGTTCTCTGACAGTGTGTTACTTTCTCTGTAAAGCAGATGAGCTCATGTGCTCCATGTACTAGGGTAGACAGAAGGACAGAGGCTTGAGAAGACTTTAGGATTGAACTGACTATGAAGACAATGGCTTTCCAGGCAATGCTGATGACACAGAAATCTGCCAGTTCATATGATTTTTCCCTATTAGTGCTCTTCAGTCTGAGTACAAACAGAAAAGGTGGGTGGGTAACTAGATATATCTAGCTTGGGCTTTGTCAGCTTGGGGCCTTGACAGACAGGTGCTACAAAAAGACAATGAGGCAAAGGTAAGTTAGAATATTGACAGGAAAGTGGCTAAGATGATGGCTTATGGACTATGCATTGGATAAAGGAGGAAACTAAATACAGAAAGGAGATGATGAGAGGAAGACAGCAGAATGGCACAAACTGAATGTTTGTACCCTGCCAAAATTCCTATGTTGAAATCCTAACCCCCAAGGAGATGGTATTAGGAGGCGGGGCTTTTGGGAAGTGGAACCTTCATGGAGGGAATTACTGCCCTTATAAAAGAGATTCCATAGAGTGCCCTAACCCCCTTCCACCTTATGAGTGTACAGAGAGGAGGTGCTGGCTATGAACCAGAAGAAGGCTCTGACCCAATCACCTGGCACCCTGATCGCCAGCAGCCAGGACTATGGGAAATAATTTCTGCTGTTTATAAGCTACCCAGTCTGTGATATTTCGTTATAGTAACCCTAGCAGACTAATACAAACGATCAATGAACTGAAAGTTGCAAGTGAAGTAGTGGTAGATCTAAGTGACAAAGCCAAAAAGGTCAGAGACTATAAACTAAGAATGTGAAGTTTGCAGAAGTGGTTTTAAAGGTTTTAAAACACTTCCCAGTGATGAGTTCCAGAGTTTGATTCTGGCCATGGTAGAGGTATTAGTCAGGATAATATAAGCTATTCTGCATGAAAAGATTGACTCCAATCTCAGATTAAAATCTCAAAGAAAACAAAGCTTTATTTATCACTCATGCTGTTTTATTTTGAAATGCTGCCATTTCAACACATAGCTTCCAGGTTTATACAGCAGGGGAGGAAAAGATGGCACTGAGTTAGTTCTTAAATGCTTGGATCTGGAAGCAAAACATGTCCTTTAGGCTCACAGTCTTTTGTCCAGAAGTAGTCATATGGCCCCATCTATTTGCAATGGGGCTGGGAAATGTAAAGGAACACATGGATATTTAGTGAGCAATAAATGTCTCTTCACAGCAGCTGAGACGGATGAGGAAGGAGATGATTAAAAACAAAGTGATTACAGAGCGTCATCCTTGATGATTGCCAGGGTTGTGTTAGAAAAGAAACCCGAATGAGGTGCTAGAGTTTTCAGTGAAGGAGGTGGGCAGTTGCAAGTTGGCAAATGAAAGCAATGAGAAGAAAAAGAGTTGGATAGTGAGTCTTAAAGAGAGTGGGATTTGTCCGTGGGTAGAGAAGCAAGTTCCCTGGGACAATACATTTGGACACAATAAAGAAATTTATCACCTGGGCAATAAGAATCCAGCCATTCCATTCGACCTCATGGAAACAGGACTATTGCTCAATAGAGTCTTTCAGAGAGCTAAGAATCGCCATAAAGCTGGTCTTCATAAACACAGAATGTTGACTGGGTGGCAGGAAATTATTTCTGAATATTAATTGATATCTTTCCTTGTACTTCTTTCTCTCCTTTCGTATTTGCCCCTATAAAGAGCTAGTTTGTGCTCACTGCCTTAGGGTAAGGACTGTGGCAAGGTGGAAAGCAAAGGACCTGAAATACTACTCCTAAGTTCTAGTCTACAAACAGCCTAGGTCATGACAAGAGTGGAAAGGTATGGTAGGCAGAACAATGCTCCCCCCTCAAAGATGTCCATGTCTTAGCCCTCGGAACCTGTGAGTGTGGTAGGCTACACTGCAAGGGGGAAATAAGATCACAGATGAATTAAAATTACTAATCAGCTGACCTGAAATTAAGGACATTTAAATGTAATGACAAGAGTCTTTGCATATGGAAGAGAGAGGCAGAAGAGTTAGTGTCAGAGCTATACAGCATCAAAAGACTTCCCTGGCTATCACTGGCTTGGAAGACGGAAGGGGGACATGAACCAAGAAATGTGGGCCATCTTGAGAAGCTGGAAAAGAAATGCATTCACCCCTAGAGCCCTCAGAGGGAACACAGCTCTGCCAACACTGCTTTTAGCCCAGTGAGACCCATTTCAGACTTCTGAACTTCAGAACTCCAAGATAAATCTGTGTTGTTTCCAGTCACTAAATGTGCAGTGATATGTTACAGCCCCAGTAGGAAGTTAATACAAAAGGCAAAGAAAAGGTTTTGAGAGTTGGCAGTCGGAGGAGGGAGTTCTCTAGGAGGAGGATAGGTCAAGCGATATCCCAGCAGAAGCTGAGCAGAACCTGGAGATTAGTTAACAGCAGAAGAGAAAAGCCCAGGACCCTGCACTCCAGGCCAACATACAGGGAGGCAGCAAACTCCCTGAAACAGAGGTGTGTGATCCGTGCTTCACACACGGTAACGTGCAAGGAGACGGCAAGACCCTGATGGAGGACGGCTGTGTGCTTAGTCAGAAGGCACTTTCATGAGCCTTATGAAGAGTTCATTTCATTTCAGCTGACAGTATTTTGCCCTCTTTTCCAGTGCTCTACTCGTAACATTCTTTTTGTTTAGTGTGGTGACTCTGTAAAGTGCTAACCTGGTTAGCCTGAACTAAATTTCTTGGTTTTCCTTTCCTATAGGTTAAGGTGTGCCCCAAGAAAGATTCTGGTGGGCGATGTGGAGGGCGGAAGGGAAGGAGCATCCTTTATGTAGCTCAACTGTGTGGTCACTGACCAACTGGCTCATCTCCAGGGTGTGAGGCAGCGGACGCTGCTGAAACCACTCCACCTCCGCCCCCCACCCCCATCCTCCTGCCGCTTCTCTGACTCCTGAGCCAAGGGTAGCTGTTTAGCTCCGTGAAGAAAGACCCACCCCCCACCCTCACCATGAGGGGCAGTGGCCATAAGAACTGACACAGTCTTCCATCCATCCTGTGGGCTCCACCTCAAGCTGTGGGTTCTGGCTGGTTCTTGCTCTTTCCTACATCACATCCCTCTTTCCTTCCCAACTGCTTGCCAGGGACTTCCAGGTCCAGGTTCAGAGGTGAAGACAGCAACCTTACAGAGACTGCTTAACTAGATCCCCCATTACGTAAGGTCAAATTCCTGCAATAAGCCCCTCGAATATGATATGATATAAGATAATGTATATGTCTATATACACCACACTCCTCTGAACCCCTTGAGTTTCCATCATATTTATTTCTGATATTACCAAAAATTCTTTTCAATGTCTGTGATTTGTAGGAATTACATTTAATGTCTTTCATGGATTATTATCCTGGTCATTTAATCTTTTAACTTACCCCTCACATTCTTTGAATACCATTTTTCCTGGACCAGTGGAAAGTAAGTGACTCATTCAGATAAAGTAATCACTTGTTTCCTATTTAAAGCTATCTTTAAAACTCCTCACCTCTCCTTTAACACCCTCCCAAAAGCATTGAAAGGATCATTCAAAATACATAATGGATATAATGCTAATAGGGAACCAGTGATCCATGAATAAATTACGAATAGTGACAGAAGGCAAGGCGACTTTTATGATTCAGCTCAACAGACTTTGCAGGCAGGAAAACATCCTGTAATCAATCTTGTGATTGCTGAAAACATGGTTCAAAATAAAAAATGAAGTAATCTTGCACATATAGCCAGAAACCTAAGAACAAACACTTGCAAACTTAGAGCTCCACTTCTCGGGCTCCCTTTTAAACAAAACAGGCTGCACAGAAGGAGTGGGGGATCTGATAGTCAGATACGCCTGGGTCGAAATCATGGCTCCGACATTCTGTAGCTCTGGGATTTTAAGCTGATGTTTTCACTTTCAGAAGCTCAGTTTTCTCATCTACAAAGTAGCAGTAATGCTACCAGCCTCATAGGATTGTGGAAAAGATAATAAATAATATGTAAAAGTTCTGACACATAAAAGGCACTAGGGGTCACCACCTATTATTATTAAATACTCCAAATAGCCCGTGCATCCCCTTTGTTAATACCTTTAAATATATATGTATATTAAATATATGTATATATTGATATATAATATAATATATATTAAATAGCTATATATACATATCTGAAAACAATGTCCTGGAAATCCCTACAGGTCGGTGCATATGTACTTTCCAATTGCTTAATCTGGAACTTATCTTATGTTCCAGCCACAAGAGCCATGTTCACCAAAACTCTGTCTACAGAATCTGAAGTCAGATTAAAGCAATGTGAGACCGTGTCCTCTTTATGGCTGGGGGAAGGTGGACGCTCTTGGCAGGAACACTGAAGCCTCAGAGAAAGTAAGGCCCTCGTCCTTCATCAGAGAGCTGCTGCTTCAGTAGCTGCACTAAGTGCCTGGTCACAAGACAGGGGAGGACAGGAAGAGGCCAGGCCCTTCCCGGCCCAACTTGAAGGTGAGTGGGTGAGCGGACTGCGTTCCACTCTGACGGCCTCCAGCTGTTTTCCCACCTTCTTCTGTAGGTTTCCATGGTCAAGTTACCAAGCCAGGGAATTCCCAAAGTGAAAATACATTGACAGCTGTGTTTGGAATCTATTACCAACATTTTAACAATTATACACAGGGCCAAATTTGACCTCGAAATTACTGGAAACTTATACCCAAAAGACTGAATGAAAATGAAGAGAGCACATAAATAAAAATGACCCCCACGAATAAAGTGAAATTATGGGTGAAGAAAGGAAGACATAAAAACAAAACATTATCCTGTTACAGACAATAGTTTAAAAAATTCTGGTGCCAAGGGTATGAATCTTTACTTCTATAACCTTAAATAAAACTCTGTTTCCTCCTACCTGTGCTACAAGGAATCCAAGAATATTTATTTTCTGATTCCTTGCCACATGTATTACTATTATTTTAGGTTAGCATTTAATGACTTTTTTTTTTAAAGCTGTAAACATTCATCTTCTGCCCTGATATGCATATATGTACTATCTATATATTTCTATCTATGGTCTGAAGTATCTGAAAGTGGTCCAGAAGAGCATCATCTTTATGACTAGAGACATTATTATAGTCTTAAAAATGAAAAACTGACAACACAGCATTTCTAGTACTTTCCCTTTCTTCTGCTAGCAATGAGCCCAAGGTAAGTGAAATTCTATTCACAGAAGTTAGAATTAGACAACAGAACTCTGGTTTTAATAGCCAGTCCTCTCCTCTGATCAGATACAGCTATCCCCTGACCAAGGAGATAACAGTTTTTACAGATCAGATGGACAATGATTCTTAAAAGGCTATTACCCTGGGTTGGCAATGGTTTGGGGAAAACAGGCACTTCTGTTCCATTTTTTAAAAGAACTGAAGTATAGTTAGTTTACAATATTGTGTCAATTTCTGGTGTACAGTGTAATGTTTCAGTCATACATATACATACACATATTCCTTTCCATATTCTTTTTCATTATAGGCTACTGCAAGGTATTGAATATAGTTCCCTGTGCTACACAGTAGAAATTTGTTCTTCAACCTATTTTATATATAGTAGTTAGTATCTGCAAATGGAAATAGACACTTTTGAATACTCCTACTGGACACGTAAATCAATACAATTTCCAAAGGATAATTTGGAAAAATGATTTAAATTCTTAAAAATGAATTTATTGTAAGTACATATATGTGTATTTACAAAAAGATTTACCATCAAGGATATGTTTTGAAAAGTTATGACAGGAATTTGAAAGAACCTAAATGTCCTACAAGAAGATATTGATTAAATAGGTAAATACTAATATGACATAATACAGATAGTCATTAAATAATAATGTGTAAAAAATATTTAGTGACTTGGGAAAATATTCACACTATAGTCAGTTAACTTTAGTTTATTTATTGAGTAGATAAACCAAAATGTTAACAGTAATTATTCCTAAAGGAAGGAATTATGAATGATTTTTAGTTTTATTTTTGTACTTTGTATACTTTTTAAAATTTTCCATGCTGAATATATGGAATATATATTACTTTATAATCATACTCTTTCTGGTATTAAAATGGAGGTTGGAAAGAGGCTTTAGGGCAGACTGAACCCCTTTAGAGTAGTCTTAAATTGAATTATAGTTCTAAAGAGTCCTAAGATTCAGGATTTAAGACTTAGGACTTAGTCCTAAAACTCAGTACTCTGGGGAGTCCTGTGACTTTCTTAGAGTAATGCTAACTTTGTCGGATGCCTGCCTTTCAGCATCACAAACACAGCAATCTCCAACTCTCTCTGTTATATGTACAGTCACTGTTTTCACAGCAAAAACATGGTATAATTTGACAAAGGACAGGGTACTTGGAATTAAAGCTGTCATTTAACATTTAGGTCCTTTCAAATTCCTGTCATTACCCCACTCTTGGCTATATGAACTAGTACTGTTATATACATAGCAAAATAACTATGGGCGAGTAAAAGCAATTAACAGAATTCTAGAATTCTCAGGGATGGGTGGGTTCTAGAGGAGGCAATTTTTTTTAGGTGTTCATAGATTAAAAAAAAGAAAACCCTTCAGAGTAGGACTGAATTTTGTGCGCCTTGTTTTTAATATAACCTCATATATTTAAAGAAGTGTACACTATTTCAAATTCATTACAATTCTAGGAGATGAAAACATCTAACATAGCTCATTAAAGTAAAATAAATTCTCCTGAAGGACGTCCAAGTCAATAGAGGTAAATGATCTCCTGTGACAGAAAAAATAAGTAAATAAAGAACATGAAAAAAAAACAAAAACAGAACAAGAAAATACTTGCAGTGGGCTTTCTAAGTACATCTGAAGATCAATTCAGATAACACCTGGGTGCAGAGAGGGTCTGTATGGTCTCAAACAGAAAATCAAGGCAAAGGGCTGATGTGATGTGCAAAATCAACTATGAGAGATTCAGGCTTAGGGCTGACGGGACAATAGTGACCCCTGCTGGAGCCTATCTTTTTTTTTTTTTTTTTTTCAAACTCAAGAACCTAAGTTGGGGCCTTTGTAAGGATACTTATAACTTCCAATTCCAAGAATAATTGAGTTTGAAAGTTGGGAGAAGGCTTGGAGAACATGGAGCATTCTCTCTTTACTTCATAACTGATGAAACAGGCTGTTAGCCCACAGAGTTTAAATGACTTGCTTTAGGTGGCAGAATGGGGATTACCAGGAAATAAAGACGCCTGCCCAGTTCTTGGGCCTGTTAAAACAGGTGGAGTTTTCTGTCGCAACAAATAAAAGTACCTATAATACACACAATAAGGAGGCCAAGCAAAATCTCAAACTGATTTTAAAATAAACTGTTCACTTAATTTGGTTAACTAGGACTCAGTTTTGCTGAAAAAAGAGATTTCTTTAAAAAAAATTTTTTCCACTTTTTAAAATGGAAGTACTGGGGGTTGAACGCAAGACCTCACGCAGGCTCAGCATGCGCTCTACCGCTGAGCTATCTGCAAACTCCTCTCCTGCCCAGGACAAATTTCCAGTCCATACTAACAAGCCATTTTTTCCCTTTCCTCTTTGGCCGTTAAAAGCTTAAACAACAGCATGTTAGAATCAAGTTTTTTTCTGGAATGCTGAGCTGGCCTGTCCTTCACTAGGTTCCCCATGTTCCCCACCTCTGCTATTTTGATCTGTTTGAAATAGTTCTTTGGGCTTGAATATGCTTTTATGTCCTTCCCATTGTTGGCCTGTAAAGATCTCTTGATGTTGTACTAAGATAAAGGACAAAAATGAAATAACACATACAGGAATGCTTCTTATACTGGGATTTTCTGGAAAACCTGACTCTGACTCTTACCCTCTGCTCAGTGCACTGGAGTCACCCATTTCAAGTGCTCTGTCTCTTCATCCTTCTTTCCTCAATCAACATCTCTCTCCACTCCATACATCAGAGTTCCCAAGACGCATCACGACCATGGGGTTCGTGCATTCATTCTCCTGTCACTGTACTAGAAGGCAAGATCCTGGTCCCTATTGATATTCCTAGGTAGTTATGGAGACGTTGGCAAAGTCACTTTTCTCCTTCCACATTTCAGTTCTGTGATCTTTAAATAAGTACAATATTGGCTACCCTTCACAGTGTTTCAGTGAGGTTCAAATAAGATGTAATATTTGAAAGAGCTTTGAAAAATAGAAAAAAGTAAGTATGGGACAGTTTTTGAGATACTGTTTTTATTATTTTCTTTGTAATTTTTTTTCTCTCCAACTGGTCAAGCAGGTAGCCAGATTTTTTGTTGATTTATTTGTTTGTGGAATTTTTTGAATTAAGCTATCTGAGGTTTGAAAGTGCCTCATCTTTTACAGAAAAGATTATGCTCGGAGCTCCAGAGAAGGAAGGAAGAGGAGAGTTTTAAGGAATGAGAACAAGACAGAAGTTCGGCTCATTCAGACTAGAAAGGTTACAGAGGTTTTTGCTTTCACACTGGAGAGCCTGCTCTGAGGATGCCCCTGAGGATGGTGGCAAGACCTCAGGTTAGAAGACTTCATGACGTCGATATTAAAAGCTGACTGTCCACTTTGCATGGCAGAGAGATAGACAAAAGTACAGATCTACATCGATTCATGGGCAAGTGCTATTTGGCTAAGGAGTCGGGGCTTGAAGAAACAGGATTAGGAGATGGGTTAAAAGGAGGTCTGAGAAAGAGTTATATGGATGGGCCTCTCAGAGAGGACAGAATGAGATTATTTGTGTTCTATATAGAAGCTTACTAAAAGGTATCCACTGGAAAAGATTGTCAATAGTCAAGTAAACACTATGACCACTGTGAATGTCACTTAGCTGTCTTCCCCAGCCACCCTGGTGCTTGACAGTGGGCCTGGCAAGAATGTGGGACTGGGAACATAGGTTCTCTTCACCAAGGCTGATCTGGCTACTTTCCCTGATGAGTGCCTCTCTCATCAACATCAGATATCCACAATGAGCTCCTAAAGTGGCATCAATTCCAGGACTTGCCAGTCACCTGATGGCAGATGGATTACACTGAACCTCTGTCATCATGGGGGAAAGACACTTAACCTGGATTTGGATTTGCCTTCTTTGCCTATGATGTTTCTGCTAGCACCACTATCCATAGACTTAGGGACTGCTTCATTCACTCTTCTGGAATCCCATAAAATATTGCTATAGATGAAGGAATTCCATTAAAAGAATAAGCATTGAAGACATGGTTTCATGTCCTTAGGAAGAAGCTGGCTTGATAGAATGATGGAATGAACTATTGACAACTCACTTATGTGGCCACTTGTGGGACGGGGGAGCTGTCCCACTAGTTATACTGTATTCTCTGAACCAGCACCAATACATAATGCTGTTTCTCCCACAGCCAGAACACTTAGATCCAGGAACGAAAATGCTCAAGTGGTGGTGGTCTCTTCATTATAATTGCTAATGACCTACTCACATACTTTTATTTCTAGCCCCACAATGTTATGCTCTTAGTCCCCAAGGGAGGAACACTTTCTCTAGGAAACACCGGAAGGGTTCCACTGAATGGAGTGGAGACTGCCAAATCAGCAATGTCAATTCTTCATGCCACTGAACCAGTAAGCAAAGAAGGGACTCACTGTATTGGCTGGGGCAGTTGATCCTAATTATAAAATAGAAAAGGTCAGTATACACAGCAAAGGGGAGGAGGACTATGTCTGAAAGCCTGGGGATTTTCTGGGGAACTCTGAGTACTCCCATGTCCATGGTAAAATCTATTGGGAAATTAGAACAACCCAAGCCAAGCAAGAACCACTAATGGTTCAGCTTTTTCAGGAATGAAAGTTTAACTAATAAATAATCACAACCAGTGAAACTATTATCTGAAGACGCAGGGAGCAAAGGAAGGTTAGTAGAAGAAGTGAGGTGCAAATACCAACTATGGCCCATAAACCTTGTAGAAATGAGAACTGTAATCATCATGCATAGTTACCGATTTTTAAATTTTCCTTTTCATCCCTGAGGTCTTCAGGATCTGAATCTAATTATGGAATAGGCCTGGGTCTGGAAGCAATGAGACCCAGTGGGTTTGACATTGAGGAGAGTCCCTATCTCTATTCAGGAATCTGAATCAGATTCCTCTGATAAGTCAACTGCCTCAGGTTAATATTAAAACAGGTTACCAGGCAGAGAGAGACAAAGATTGTCAGACAGAGGAGGGAGGTTTGTTTCTATTGACAACTGACTTAGTGGGATTTGGGGATTCAAGATAGCTGGATTCACTGGAACCTATCCAAGTGTTTCCATTCTCAGGATCCCAGTCTCCTAATCAATGCCTAGAAAGCCAGTGCTGTAATGCATAAAGCCACAGAATCAAATTTAGGTTTGTTTTTTGGGTGCCTCAGCCCCACTGGTACAAGAAATAAGACATTTTTTTAGGCAGTCAAGGAAATGTTCTGATTCTCCAACAGTTCCCTGAGTTAAACATCTAAATCTCTGGGTTTGTCATTTTTTTCTGGCAAGCTTTCCAGTGCAGTCAGAACCACCCCACATCCCTTATAATCTCCACCATGATACTTTACTAACAGCCACTACATTTCCTAAATTCTTATCATTGAATGGTACCTGATTCCAGAAAACAATGGGATCATTTAAGGAACATTTTGTCACTGCATGGTATGGACTACCAGTGTCCTGGTTTCCACTGACAGTAAGACCACTACTGATTTCAAATCTAATCTGTGTTTATGCTCATGTTCACTACGTGCTCATATCATATGCTAAGTTGCTTGGGAGGAAAGGGGATACAAATGAAGGAAACAAATGGGCCCTGACCTCAAGTATGTTGTGATCTTATAATCAGTAGCTAAGAGAGTTCTGCTGAACTCAGAGAGCAAACAGCATTCTCTGAGCTGCCTCATTCCCTCTTCACTAGAGGACCAGTGGGCACTTCTATTTGTTAAGCTGAGATAGAGAGGGAAGTAGTAGTTTCTTGGAGTCCCAAGTAGTGACCCCATATTTCTCACAGAAACAGTGTTATAAATGATGGTTACATTTCCACACTAATTCCTCCAAGCCTATTATAGGCCCCCCAAAGTTACTGAAATACAGTGCTATTTGTATATAAAATACAGTATATTTCTGGCAAAATTATGAATAAGCTTTAAGTGAATGACCAGGAAACCTAATTACCATCTAGATATTGTTTCTATTGTAAAACCTATTTCAGATCTAATATAAGACATTAAAAATATTCTTCCACTTTCCCTCCCACCTAAGCACATATACTGTACCCTAGCATCTGTGGCTAAAAGGGAATCCTCTCTTCTTGGTCACCTCTCAACAACACCATGTGGTCTGGCAGTAAAGGAATCATTCCTGGTGGCTTTGGGAATGTTTGGCAGCAGGGACGGGAGGCAGAAGAGGGTCTTCTCAATGCACAGTGGGCAGGCTGACCCCAATAGTAGGACACCAGAGACAGCATTCACTCCATCTGTTTCAAGATAGAATCCTCTTCTTAGGGACACCTTTACTTCTTTCAGAATCAATCCTTTACAAACTGCTAAATAACTTGCCAAAGGCCACTCAGCAAGAAAGTGTCAAAGCTAAGGTTCAAAGTTAGGTCTTTCCTACTCCGAAGCCCATGTACCTTCCTCTATATTCTTCAGTACTTTGTATAAAAATATAATCACTTTTAAAATAGCCCACAGTGCCATTTCCCACCAGTGTATCCTGATAAACGAATGTGCCTTACCTCAAGCTTCCTACTTACTTTTGATAGCTATGGTCTCAAACACATTAAAATCACCTCGAAGCTTTAAAATTACCTGAGCTCTACTCCAGATCAATGAAATTAGACTCTCTGAGGGTAGGGGTTTTTTTTAAGTTCCCCATTTGATTCCAGTGCACGTCCAGGGCTGAGAACCACTGGTAATCAAATCTAAGACAAAGGCTTGAAGTTGACAGCTATAATATGCTGCCTGTATAAGCAAGGCACTGAGTGTCATATTAAAGAAAATACATACAGATTAAAGAGAATGCATCTGAGCATTTCACAGTGTGTCTGGCATATGGTAGAAACAAAATAAATGGTAGCATTAAAACTGGACACGCTATAGTGAAAGGAAAGTGGGGTTGGAGTTGGATAGACCTGATTTCAGATCCCAGTGTTACTATTTTTAGTCTTTCCTAAGTTAAATATGCTGTGGCTTAGTTTCCTAGTTTGTACAATAGTTACAACAAATCCTATCTTATAGAATTGCTGTGAGAATTAAATAAAATGTTTGTGAAACACCTGGCACATTCCTTCTTTTGTTTGTAACCCACCTATGCTAATAAAACAGCCACTGAAAACAGTTACAGAATATTCCTGACATTTAGAAATGTTCTGTTATAGGTGTGGAAATGTATAAGTTCTGTATTTAGTATAATAAATTCAGATAACAGTGTAGATTCTATTTATTCTATACTATTTCCTACTCTACTGTAGAATAAAGCATCAAGATTGGTGACCTGGTATGATAAAGAGGGTTCTTGAAGAGAGGGCTGGTGGGTAATGAGCTGGGACAGAAATGCAGGCATGTGGACTCTTCCATCCATGTTATGCTGTTGCCCGGACCTGACCCCAGTGCAGATCAAAGTGGCTCAGAACACAGTGGGAAGCCAGGTTAGACTGTCACCACTGCCTTCATGAAACTGAGTCTAGAACAGCCATTAGCCGCTTACGTCTCAGTGCTGTCAGTGCCTGATGTAGGGGATTGCAATCAAGATGGAATGTGTCAGCAGTGTTCAAACAAACATCACTGCTCCATCTTGGGAGCAAAGCCTATAAATAGTAGATCTGGATATGGCTCACACCAGACCCTTGTGTAATTATCTGTCTTCACAGGATGTGCCTGGCACAAAGCGCTAAGAAATCTGGAACACTGCCTGACATATACAAGGTACTCAATAAGTGTTCCTTGAATTAAACTGACCTGTGTCCTCTGCCTGGAACACTTTCCTGACTGGTACTAGATGTTAACATTTACTGGGTCTTAACGACTGCCTGGCCCTGTACTAGGCACTTTATATAGAGATCATCTCATTCATCTGGCAAACTCCTGCCCATCCTTCAAGATCTAGCTCAAATGTCACCTATTCGGTTAAACCTTCTTGACTCCCCAAGGCAGAGTCCTCCGCGCTTCTGCACTGACAGCTCTTTGCTCAGACTTCAGAAAAGCACTTACCACCTTCTACTTTAACATATCTGTTTACAAGTCTGTCTCCCCCATTGCACTGTGAGGTCATCAGGGACATCATGTCTTTATTACTTTTTTCTTCATTAGTGGTACTTAATGCAGTATCTGATGAAATGAATTTTCAAAACTGCTTGCAATTCTGCTGACTAAATGATGTTACACTGAATGCTTTTACTTATAAAACTACATCCTTTTCCACATAGAAGCCAGCTAATATTTTTATGTAACTGAGGAAGGACAATTTTTATATAACTGAGGAAGAATGAATCCTCTGTCTCAGAATCTGAACCAGTGAAGAGTGGGATATGAGCTCTATCTGCACACACCAACTGTGAGAATCAACATCTCCCGGGAAGTGCCTAATACGCTTCCACTAGCACCTACCTTGGGACCAAATTGGTGTTCTCAGGGTATCTGTAGTTCCTGGTAACTGTCTTCTGGCAGGACCTATGGTCTGCAACAAAGAAAAAGAAACATGAGAGGATTTATACATAAATACAAACACACCGCATTTTTCAATAAAGCATTATCACCTGAAATCTTAAACTCTAATTATAAAATGGAGAAATAATACTTGCCTTATATACTTAGTGAGGATTAAATGAGATAATGTATATGAAGTGCCTGATATAGTGACTAATTTATTGCAAACTAAAAAAAAAAAAAAAATGTGGTAGCTATTTTATTATCCCACAACCAGGCAATACTCCACTAAACTTCCAGCTTTCTAACTCCTTTATTTGCAATACATAGTGTGGAGCTGGGAGCTTATTGAGAAAATTTCCTTGACTCCCAGGTGTCGATGTGAGCAAGTGGTTGAATAATGGTGCCATTTAGTGAAACGGAGAAGACTGGGTGGGGAGGAGAGGACTGGTGGCAAGTCAAGAGTTCTGTTTTGGCCATGGTATGTTGGAAATTCGTATTAACTACCCCAAAAAGGATGTAAAGTAGACTGCTGAATACGTCTGGAGCAAACAGCAAATATTTAATATTAAAGGTCATAGGACTGGATGAAATATCTCTGGAGAAAGCATACATATAATAAATGTCATTTTTTTCATAGTTATAAAACCTATTCTGTTCTAAAATTTTTTTCTGCTTAGTATATTATAATCATCTTTCTATGTCAGTATATACTTACATTTTGCATGGAGGTAGATAAATAATTGATTTAATTTATTTCTAATTGTTGGACAAGTAGGGTATTTGCAATTTTTCAATGTTATAAATTGTATAAATACTTTTGAGACTTTGTGCAAGTTGATCTGTGGAAAAAATTCTAGAAAATAGAACTTCTGGATCAAAGCGCATAGCATATCTAAAATTTTGAAAGAGAATGCCAAAATGCCCTACAAACTGGATAAAAATTAAAATCTACACTCCCACCAAGAGGGCAAGAGTGGGCTCTTTTCCAATGTTTATTCTAACACTTGAGTGAGAAATGGTATTTCACTGATACTTTAATCTTATTCTTACTTATGAGGGAGGTTGAATATCTTTTTATTTATTGGAAATAGATAAAATTTATTTTTGGTTTATTGGAAATTTGTATTTCTTTTGTCATTTTTCTACTGGGTTGTTAACTTTTTTCTTATTCTTAAGGGTTCTGGAAGGTAAGACAAATTTAGCCTTTTTCCTGTCATAAGCATTTCATTTCCTCATCTTTGTTATGTTTGACTTCCAAGGAGACTTCTACCTCGGGCTACATTTGATTATCTGGTACTGTACCTGCCTTTCTGCTGTAAACGATTAGAAAACAGGGTAGAATATGCAAAACAACTGCTTCAGAACTGGACACAGACAGAATAAGACTGTGATCCCTAAGAGAAGGGAAACAAGTCAATGAGCCATAGAACTGCCCTAGAGGCACATTTTGGATCACAGTGCAGAGAAGGGAAAGTCAGGCAGAGCACAATAATCTTGCTAAGTTGAGGAACCAAAGATCAGAAATCTAGGAGGTCAAGGACACTGGGTATTGTGGGATAGGGTGCTGGAGAGGACGGAGCTATTTGAAGAAAAACTCCAAAAATCTGTGCAGGGTTCCCTTGAGTCTGAAATAGGCTGCAAATGAATAGAGTGAAATTTTATGGGCCAGGCAATGAACACCGGGGGAACTGTAAGTGGAACACTTCTTCAAGGTCACAATGGGCTCCAAGATCTGACCAGCCAGAGTAAAAGACATGTTGAGTATCCAGGGCATTAATTAACCTTAGAAAGGTCATGTGTTCATAATTAGATTAAACTAGTCCTGGACTAAAGGCTACTGTAGACCCACCCCAGCAAACTTGAAAGGCAGCTTCAAAAACATCAAGCTGATCTACAAGAAACTATCTGCTTGTCTAAACCAATTTTAATATTCGTTAAAGGAAGACAATGAAATTCAGACACTTTATAACGTAATGTTTATAATTCCCTCCACCCAATAAAAAAGTTAGCAGACATATAAATAAACAAGAAAATGTGACTCAAATCAGGGGGAAAAAACAGTCAATGTAAACAGACACACAAAAAGACACTGATGATGGAATTTGCAGGCAAGGATTTTAAAAGTCATTAAAAATATGCTCTAAGCTTTAAAAGAAAACATGAACATAATAAGGAGAGACATGGAAGATATAAAAGAACCAAATGGATTTTCTAGGGATGAAGTACAATATCTGGGATGAAAATTTCACTTGATGAGATTAAGAGATGATTAGATACTGCAGAAAAAAATCAATGAACCAGAAAAATAGGAAATAGCTGTCAAAACTGAAACACACAGAGATAAAGAGAATGAAAAATATTAATACAGCCTCTGTGACCTGTGGGACAACATCAAATTGTCTTATTAATATATGTGCAATTACAGTCCCAGAAAGAGAGGAGGAAGAAAAAATATTTGAATAAATCATAGTTAAACTTTTCTCAAAATTGATGAAAACTATAAACCCCCAAATCAAGGGAAGCCAATAAACCACAAGCAGGATTAACACAAAGAAAACCACACCAAGGCACATCATCTTAAAATTGCTGAGAACCAATGATAAAGTCTTAAAAGTAGTCAAAGAAAGACATACCACACATAAGAACAATGGTAAGTATTACTGCTAATGTCCAGAACAATGTAATATAGAGGACAATAAAATGATATCTTTAAAATGCTTAAAGGAAAATGATGATAACAGAGAATTTTATATCCAGTGAAAATATCCCTCAAAAATGACATACTTCTAAATAATCAATAGGTCAAAGAAATAAGCACAAGAAAAATTAGAAAATATTTTATATTGTGCATGACTTTAATGTTTACTTTGCTATGCTGAAATTTGAAAGTTTTATCTGGACATGCTTATCAGGCTACAATAGAAAAGACTGATAAATGTGCCTAGTTAATTTTAAATTTCATCATGGCAAAGAAAACCTCAAACACATGGACAGACAAGTGCTTAGAATGTATGCTACCCACTCCAAAACTTACATCATGCTATTCAAAACACACTCACATTTCCTTCTCATACTTTTATGCTTTCATTTTTGAGATCTAAATTTTTGATGAATACAAAATTGTCCCTGTTTTCATGGAGCTTACAGTCTAGTGGCCAAGGCTCCCTGGGCTATTTCTGTTGCAATACCAATACACAAGCCATCTATTTAATGGCTTAACTGAAAATGACACTTTTATCACTTATGTGATTTTCTTACATGCTTGTGTCTATTTTGACTCTTCTTTCTGTTTTACTTCTCTTTTTATTATTCTATTAATACCATGCTATTTTAAACTACTAAGCCTTAAAATGTTTTCACATCCATTAATGCCAGTCCCCTCTCATTCCTCTTCCTTATCAAAATTTACCTACCTATTCTGAAATATTTGTTACATCTAAAAGATCGATTGAGGTTTTAATTGGAAATTAGGTTGCATTTATAGACTAAAGAGAATGACATTTATACATCATTCTTTCTATTCAAGAAAAGAATATGTCTTTCCATTTATTATTTGAGTTTTAATATTTTCTTCATATGGAGCAGCGGGCTTTTTCCCTGGTTGTACATTACAATCACTTAGATGGTTTTTAAAAATACAGATGTTTAGGCCCTGTTACCAAAGGCTTAACTGGTTTGGTGTGGAGCATAGGAGTTGTGTATTTATTAAGAGCTTAACCCCATTCACAGTTAACAACTACCAGTGCAGGGCCTTGCATACTTATAAGCTGAGTTCTTCATAGCTGTTTTTATTTGCTTTGGCTTAGTTTTGGCTGTTATTTTGAATGGCATCTTTTTTGTTCATTATATTTTAAAACTGATTACTTTTTACATAAAGAAAACCTATGATTGCAGAGTGCACTAATTTTGTAACATGTCACCTTACTGAATTTGTTTCATATGTTTTTCAGTCAGTTCTTTATATTTTTATAGGCATTAAATTATACCACCTGCAAAAATGACAACTGTTCCTTTTCTTATATTTATGCCTCCTTCCACTATCTTGTTCATATTCCATAAGAATAAAAGTAATAGTTATGGTTGAGTGTATCCTTAACATATTTCTGATTTTAATGAGAATATGTATAGTGTTTCATCATTAAGCATAATGCTGATTTATCACTTTAAGAAAATATCCATCTACTCATATTTTACTGAAGGTTGTTTTTTTTTTTTAACAAGGAATGGTCCTAACTAAAGAATTCCTATTTAAATTCTTTCAAGTGTTTTACAGGACTATATTAAGATGATCATGTTTTCCTCCTCCTCTTACCTATTAATATGTTGAACGAACCATGTTTGTGCTGCTGGAATGACTATGTTTCATTTCAGTATAATGTTCTTTCAATGTACTACAGAACTCTACTTCTAATATTTAATTTAAAAATTCAGGTGGGTAGTCTTTTCTTGCTTTTATTGTCATGTGTTAGCATCAGTAGCTCAATTTTTTTTTGTAAGCTTCCTGTATTAATTTTTATTCTTTAATTTATTAAAATTCTAAGACAGTGGCTTTCAGAGTATTTTTATTGTGACCCAGAGTAAGAAAGGCAGCTTTACTGGAGACATGGAAGAAGAGTCTGTTTCTTTTCCAGTATCTCTGTGCTTCCTTCCTCCCCGTGGGATGAAGACATAACTCACCTCCCCTGCCTTTAACATGTCCAACTCATCACAAATCCCCAGTGAGTAGCACCTGAGTTACTCAAGTTTTGCTGTTATACTTTTAGACTTTAAAAAAATTTAGTTTTCAAAATAGATAATACATTCTCATGGGTCAAAACCAGAACATACAAAAAGTTATATTCACCTAACTCATGTTTCTATTAACCCAGTTCCTCCCCTCCAGATGTAGCTACTCTTCTTAATTGCTTACATATACTTAGTTCCAGAGTTGTTTAACGCACATACAAGCAAAGTTCAAATATGTGTTCTTATATTTCTCTCTTTACCAGAGCATAACATAATTTTTTGATCTCTGTGTGTGTGTATTTTTTGTTTTTGTCTTGTTTTGTTTTTAATTAATATGTTTTGGAAACTTTTCCTTACCTGTTCATAATTTGCTTTCTCATTCTTTTGTACAGTGGCACAGTATTCCAGTATGTGAATGCATCACAGTTTTTACTTAATTAGACCTTTATTGATAGAAAAAAAGAGAAAGAAATGCAGCTTTAAAAGGAGATCTAGCATAAGTATACGCACTGTAACAAGTTTCACATAATACTTGCTCTATGAGTATTCACTCCGTACTATTCTATTTCTTTAAAAAAATGCTCATCTCAAAACACTATTTTGAAAAATACTGTATGTTATTTGAAGATTTGGAAGAATTATCTATAAACTGATGTTTTTCAGAAAGTAGTTCTCTAGCAATTATTCCATTTTCTTTCTTGCTTATGTTTTTTCTAGACAATCTATACCATCTTAATTTCACACAGGTCTTCAAATTTATTTGCATAATACTTTCGCAGTACACTTTTTAAATTCTTTAATTCTTTCACAGGGTCTGTAAATCGTTTCTCTCTCTCGTGCCTTCTTTATGTTAGTCAGCTTAGCTAGTATATCGGGATTTTTATTTTCTCCTTAAGTAAAGAAATTAGAGATTTATATTATCAATTCTATTGTTTCTGATTTCTGATTTTACCTTTTTATTTCTCTTCTGCTTTCTGAGGTTTTTTGTTTGTTTGTTTGTTTTGTTTGTTTTCTTTCTTTTTTTTTTCTTTTTTTTGCTTTCTGAGGTTTAACTTGTCTGTTTTCTACTTTTTTGAGTTAAATAGTATGTTATTTTTCTTCTTTCTTGTACTTGCATTTGAAACCATGACTATCTGATGAACATAGCAGTAGCTGTATCCTATAGGTTAGGTGTGTAATGTTTCAAATTACTTTGTACACATTTTGCAACATCAATTTGATTTCCTCTTTGTAAAAAGGTTGTTTTAAATAGTTTTTATTTTTCCAAGTAGGGTAGATGTTAACTTTTATTTTGGTCATTCATTTTTTGTTGAATTGCATGGTTACCAGAGAATGTGGTCTGGATTATTTCTAATTTTTGGAATTAATTGAGGGATCTTTTGTGTAGGGGGGCTAATAATATAGTCAATTTGGTAAATGTTTCATGAGCTTTTAAAAATAAGATGATTTTCAGTTAACAAGATACCTATTTCATCTATTTCATCTACCAAGTCTATTTCATTAACCTCATGGACTTCATTGTTCAAATATATCCTTACCAACTTTTGATGACTTGATCCATGAAATGAATTAAAGTAGGGTACTACTATTTTGTTTCTAATCATTTTTCTTTGTAGTTCTGCGTTTTTTCTTTATGTGTTTTATTGTATTATGTAGTGCTTTAAGATTTATGAAAGGTGTATCCTCTCTGTAGATCTTTTACCATCATAAAATTTCCTCCTTCATCTTGTATTATACTTTTTGCCTTAAATTTCACCCTATCTGAGTGATATCATGACCCTAACTTTCTTTTTGTTCACCTTTGCCTAGCATATCTTTTCCCACTTTTTTCTCTCTAGTTTTCTAGTCATTTTGCTTTAGATCTACCTCTGTGTACATCATATATGCCTATCCCTCACTTTACAAAAGTTAAATTTATAAATTTTCAATTTTGCAAAAAGTTCTAATACAAATTAATATTAGTAATATAAATATTGTTAGGTACTACTGGTACAATTGTTATTAAATACTGCCAATGATTTTAACTTTTACCTGGCATCAGGCACTGTTCTTGATGCCTTACATTATTTTCTCATTTAGTCCTCACAACTTCACCAATATTTCCATTCTGCAGATGAGGAAATGAACGTTTCCTAATTTGTCCAAAGTCAGGCAGCTCATAGAGAGTGGCTAGCAAAAGAGTTTATTTATTCATGGGTTTTGGAGAGGGGAGTCTTTATAATTTTGTTTCTAGTCACCCATTTGTTCTCCTCTTTTCACTCGTAAGTCTCCAGTGTACATACCATTTCAGCTACACCCAGGAAACTGTTGGTTTGCCAAATAGTCCAACTTCTTTCCATAATTTTGGACTTTCTCAAGTGCTGCTTTAACTATTACCCACTCTTCTCTAGGGGCAGCACGGTGTTGTATATAAATATACTCAATGCCTACCCACAACCAGTGAGTGTTAAACGAATATTTCATGAAACGAAATTCTAAGTAGAGTCTTTATCAAATTTTATCAAGTATTTAAATTTCAGCTGTTCTCTCATCAGATTTCTCCTCTGAGTCTAACTGAACATGTAAAATATTAGACTTATTCATATTTAAAATTAAGGTAGAAAATTTGATTATATTACAGTGGATTTAAACTTACTGTATCATGCAAAAATGTCTAATATTTAACACATATTTTGAGTCTTAATAATAGTAATGCCTTACTTATGGATTTTATTCAATAAATGTATGTTATAAAAAAGAGAGAAGATACATAAAACTAAATTCAAGGTTTAATCTGAAGTCCTTAAGACCTTAGAAAAATTGGTAGTATATAGGTGATGTAGTTCTTAGAGTTCCCAGCAGGGGCCAGAATGTTCATGTTAAATCTAATTAAATGAAAATGTTTTTACTACAATTCAAGACTGTACTCATTTTTAAACCAATATGAAAGTCAGATAGAACTCTTTATAATTAAAATTACTAGAAACTTCTGACTTATTAATTTAAATTTTCAAGAATGTAAATATATAATTCAAAATATCATAAAATAAGCTTAACAGAAATAGTAATGTTTTGTAACAAAAGGCTGACCCCCAATATCTGAGCAAATGGGTATCCAAAGTACGTTCAGTCAGTAGCTACTAAAACCCCTACACTGATTGCCAAACTCAGCTCATTGGGTCTTTCAGTTGCCAAGCCAGACGATGGACTGGGTCCAAGAACAAAGGGCACCACTATGGCATTGAGCCAGGAAATTGAGTACTGACCTTATTTGTTAATTTTAGAACATTAAAAAAAAAATTCTTAACTCAATATAAAAGAAGTACTGGTGATTCAAATGTATTTCAATGCAAATTTCCTTTGTAAATCAAATAAACTGTTTTTAATTTAATTCTAATTTAAGTCACGTAACTTCTCTCTGGGCCTGTTTCTCCATCTGTTCATGAGTGGGTTAGATATGATAATCTTAAAATTCTGATGTTCCTAAAATTCAATTTTTTTTCCCTTAGGCAAAAAGCATCATTTTTACCCTGTCCCTAGTTCTTGGCATAGTCCCTGTCACAAACTAGGTGCTTAGTAAGTGTTTAATGAGCAAATAAATGAATAAACAAAACAAATGAATGCATTTTTAGAGAGCTCTTTCTAGGAATTTACAAAAGAATTTGGAAATCAGATGCCTGTGAAAGCCAGTCTTCTGTGAATTATGAAAAAAAATGCTTTAGGCAGTTCCAAGGAAATAAGAAAATGTTTTCTGAATACTCTTGGGAAGAACTGAATTCTTCTATGGCTATCACTACTTTCTAGTCAGTAACTGAGTAAAGAGGGAGTTAATGTTTAAAAAGGATTTTATACTTTAAATTTAAGATCTAAATCTAAAAAAAAATTTTTTAATTATTTGAAGAAACATCCTCTGTATTGAGTCTATGGTTTCCCAAGCTCCGCCAAAACAAAATCCTGAAAACTACAAGGTTGTTCTCTTGGGGAGTGGTTGTTTACCAGAAGGCTTAATTCTTAATAATAAGGGTAAAGCTTTCAGAACTAAAGATATGCCTCAGCCAATTCAATCTACATTGTCATCTGCCCTGGAAACCATGTACTTGTTCACTTGTTCTAAAGTAAATGAAACCATCATGAAGGAAATCAATTATCAAAAATCACAACAATGAAACTTCTTATACTCGGTTTCTAATTTGTAAATTTTAAAAATATTACTTCATTAAATCTGGGGGAAAATGTATAACTGCAGGCATAAGTTTTGTGCCTTCTTAATCCAAGGAGGTGGTCAGTAGTATGGAAGCTTAGACCAAATGTGAGGATGTGGCTGTAGCAAATTTGAGAGCCTAACTAGAGACTGCTGAAACATAGGTCAGGGAATCTGAAACATCCCCACCTGCTATTACACCACATAAACAAAAAGAAAATTTAAGTTCAGTTTAAAAAGGGCTAAATTAGGGAATCACAAACTTTTTCCAAACATCAGCCACTGCCTTTGGGCAAAGGATTTAAGTAGCTCTGCTTATTTGCTAGTAATGGAATAAAGACATTATTTGAGATAGATTCTCAAAACTTGAATAATGTCAAGATTCTTTTCCAAGGAAAAACAATTTTTTGAGAACCACCTTAAATAAAAGTCAACCCCTATCACTTTAGATGCCACTTGAAGCCAACTTGATTATAGTAAAAAATTAAACTGTAAACACTGTTTAACAACACTATAGACATTATATTTGCAGACACTGTAGAAAATAAAGCATAAAAATTGAAGCATCATTCAGATGTAAGGTGGTTGGTTACCTGGATGCTCCAAAATATGCATCAAGTACTAAGTTTTGTGAAATTACTTCTGGAACTCACAGACACCCTTGGGGAGCTAAGGAACTTAGCTGTAGAGAGCATTCTGGGAAAACAGGTTTACTTCTGGTTGACCTGAGCTGTCTCCTCACAGAGCTATGCCTTGTTTTAAACTGAGGCAATAAACTCCATCCCAGTTTTAGGGGAAAGTGCCTTCCTGCTGGTATGAGGAGAAAGCAGGGAGCGAAGGAGTACTTTACGAAAAAGAAAATGTAGTAGAAGACTATAACATGTATCATCAGTTCACAGTTCCACCCACTGGGTCAAGCAAAGAAGACTGTCCAGCCTTGGCGTTGCCTAAACATGCATGCGCGTGCGCGCGCGCGCGCGCGCGCACACACACACACAGCCTTTTGAGATTTCTTTTCTCTGGCTACCTTTGACGCTCCTTAAACTCAGTTTGCCTTAAATAGGACTGTGTTAGGTAAGGGCTCTGTAGTCTTAAACAGTGATGTCACAGCCAGCATGGTCACTCCCTAGCAAGGTCTTGTTAAGAGCCACACAGTAGTCATAGATCATTTAAATGCAAAAGCTCCACTGGGATGTTCAAGTGCTCAGTGCGCTACCACAGAGCTGTGAAAAGGGGCGAGGACAGAGGAACGTACCAGTACTGGTACTCCATGCCAGTACAAGTAGGAGGGAATCCAATAGAAATTCTACGAATCATAGTCAGAGCAAACAAAAAACACTACAGAAGCACTTAGAAAGTCTATAAATATAAACATAGCAATATAAATACCTACTGAAAAATTTGCAAGTTGAATTTTCTTTTAATTAAAAGATGTTCATTCATTTATTGGTTCAATTATCAGTAAACACCCTTTTGGCAACCTAATTATGTGCTAGGTATTAGACTTGAAGCTGAAGAGACAAAAATGAGCAAAATAATTCCGTTTTTAAGGAGCTCGTAGTCTAATGGGGGAGGGAGGAGTAGAGATGGGAAGATAAGTAAGGACACAAAAGCAAGCATTTGAGAATTATAATAATCTATATAATTTTAACACTAAGTCTGGATCTAGTATTTTTTTCAGTGGAAAAATGAGGAAGCCAAATTACAACTTAATTTTTATTCTTTTTGTTTCAAATGTATAATGAATAAACTAGAGTTCCCACTTTGGAAAGGAAGGAGGAGAGAAATCACATTTTGAACTCTTCCTGAATTAATCCTACCTCTGAAGGACAGTGGAATGCAGAAATTTTGTTAACTGGGACATTATCATAACTCACTGGCATAATATAAATGTTATCATCCCAAGACTGACCTGAAAACTCCCTAGATAAATCCCTCAAGACCAGATTTCAGTCTATACCCCAAAACTGACAAATGTTGTATAAATGTACTCTAAATAACCTCCAAATTAGTAGTTGCTGATTATAATACAGTAATGTTTATATTTCTGCTCTTGGCAATAATTATGTATCAGTAGGTAAATAAGACCATATTTGATGTCTCATTAAAACCAGAGGTATTAGGAGGAGGGGACTTCAAGCTCAAAAAAGTTCAATCGAAGCCGTGTAAAAATTATTACTTTGGGGCACTGTTCTCAACGTGTGATCTGGGGAATCCCTGGAGTGAAGGCCCTTTCAGTCTGTGGAGTAAAAACTATTTTCAGAGGGGTGGGTACAGCCCAGTGGAGAGAACATGCTTAGCGTGTACAAGCACGCACGAGGTCCTGAGTTCAATCCCCAGTACCTCCATTAAAAAAAAAAAAATTAAAAATGAATAAAAATAGAAACTATTTTCATAATAAAGTTAAGATTTTTTTGCTACTCTCATTCTTTCTTATGCGTATAGTGGGGCTCTCCAGAGGTTCTGGGATATGTGATGACATCATCACTCTGTCAGCCAATAGAATATAGATGTGCATATGCCTTATTCTAAAATTTCTCATTGTTAATTTATAATGTGTTAAATATTGATAGATAGATATGACCCACACAAACAAAAGCTTTTGAGGATCCTAAATAACTTTTAAGCAGAAAGGAAATCCTGAGACCAAAAGGTTTGAGAACTGCTTTAGGGGATACACCTCAAAAGAAAGGGTATACCTCATCAAATTTTCTCCTGTTCTACATGAAGAAATTAGACAGTAGGTTTCATGAAGACAGTGGCTGTTTCTGTCTGGCTCATTGTTTTCTCCTCAGAATCTAGCACAGTGCCTGGCATGTAATAGGCATTAGAATATTTCATAAATAACAAATGAATTAATACAGTTGACACTCAAAACAGTGCAGAGGTTAGGAGTGCCAACTGTCCTTGGAGTCAAAAATCCGTATATAACTTTATAGTTGGCTCTCTGTATCCAAGCTTCTGCATCTGAGGATTTAACCAATAGCAGATGGTGTCCTACTGTTGTATGCATTTAGTGAAAAAAATGTGTATATACATGGACCCATGCAGGTTAATCCCGTGTTGTCCAAGGGTCCACTGTACATACAGGAATGCATTGCTATATGAAGGCTTTGCTAACAGAATTATTCAAGGTCACATAAAATGTCAGCAACAAACCCAGAACTATATTCCAGATCTCCTGTCTTCTATTCCTCTACTGTTGCTCCCTGGCTTAAGGATACTTTTGTTTTTGTTACATTTTATTCTGTAACCTATCGAAAGCATGGATAATCGGATGTCACTGATGTGCGGTGATGACCTTCTCATGCTGTTATGTGAGTTGAGCACCACACAGTTTTTTTCTGGTCTTGAATGTAATCAGAACAGTGTGATACCAAAGTGCTGTCATTATAAGGAAATGGCAAGAGTGATCAGATAAAATATAACTTTCTGGTTTTTCCCACAATAGAGTTGAATTTTTTATGATTCATTCTTATTCTAGTTCCCAGTCTCCTCCTCATTTCTTTGGCCAGATCATTAAACTTCTGGTAAGCTTTTACATTAATGCACTCAGTATTCCCAGACCACAAAGAGTAAAACCATAAATGTTTTTAGGGAGATATGGTTTATACTCTCAAAGTTGTTTTGGAACCCCTCTGCAACCCAGTATTTGTAAGAGAGATGAGAGAAATTTGCTTGCTACTTTACTTATGCTTACAGAAATATAAGGCACACCCAGTACAAAGAAAAAAAGGGGGAAAGAAAAATACAAGTCTTGTGAAGAGCTTCACTGGCCACCTAAATTCTGACTCCCGCGAGAGACTGCTTTCAAAGATGGTAAACCTAAGACAAAGCCAAGTCGGCAGACCATGCCCTCCCAGCCAACTAGAAGGAATTCTCTACTCACTCATCCTAATGACACAGTCCTGTTTTTAGGAAAGCAGCCAAAGTGAGGCCCCCAGCAGTCAGAGCACAGTGAAGGTTCCTACTGCTGGTGAACCTTTCTGCTCTGGGGCCTTGGGAAGGTTGCAATCACCAAAACCTGAGAAGGAATATATGTTCTTGAAACATCTAGTGCACCTCTTAACTCATTCAATACTTACCTCTGGAGAAGTTGATTAGATACAGTTGATTCTCATTATTCACAGTAGTTAGGTTTTATCAAGTCACTGCCAACACTGAATGAATGATTACTGAACCACTGCTCCTAAGGTATACACAAGGTTAGGTTCCTGTGAGCCTCTGGTCACATTTCATCAACCAATCAATATATTATCTTGCTTTATCTATCTATCTATCTATCTATCTATCTATCTATCTATCTATCTATCTATCTATCTATCTTGTGTTTGTTTTAAATTATCTTATTTAATATATACTGTTGATGCATTACCATTGGGTTCACAGCCAAAAGCACTGTTAACTCAAACCTAAATGAAGGTTACATAACACGTATTTGTCTGTAGGGAAAATTTTTTTTTCCTAAGTCATATCAACCTTTCTTTTTACAAATTATGGTAAAATGTACATAACATAAAATTGACCATTTAGCCATTTTTAACTACAGCTCAGTGGCATTAAGTATGTTTACTTTGTTGTGCAGCCATGATCAACATCCTTCTCCAGAACTATCTGATTTTCCCAAATTGAAAACTCTGTATCTCTGAAACAGTAGCTTTCCCCTATCCCACCCTACTCCTCCTCCCAGGACCTGGCAACCACCATTCTACTTTCCATCACAGCCTTCCTGTGCTTTGGGGCACAGCACCTCAGCACTATTCTTGGGAGCCATTTTAAACAGCAGAATCACTGCCACCACCCCCCACCAACACACAGAAATGTGAAAAACATGGCACTATATAGACTGCAAAAAGGGCATTCATTTACAGTATGAGAGCTGAAACAAAGCAGAGAATTGCCTTGTTTGACCTCATTTGAAGTCCTGTGAGTTTGGAAGCCTCAGTTTCCCCTGTTCTGTGCATGTGCATGAATGACTATAAAAGTGAATTGATTCTGGGTTAAAAATAAATTTCGGCAAGTATACAAATCTGCAAACATGGAATCCATGAATAATGAGCATCCACCGTATTTGGAAATGATGACCTTGGTTTCCTTTATTCCAGGTGGTAAGAGTAAAGAGCTGAAAAGTGCCTTGTTAATAGGGCTGCCTTAGAACCTTTTACTTGCCTCAGAGGCCTAGAGAAGTGGCCTATGTGAATTGATAATGGGCAGCTGCAACCTGAAGCAGTTCTAGTTCACCTGGAGGGTAAATATAAGCATAATCTCAAGCCCTTCTGCATGAAACAAAGACCAAGCACTCAAGTACCAGTTATCAATCACTATGTGACAGGCACTATACTCGGCAATTTACATGCTTTATTGAATTACATCGCCCCAAAATGCTATAATGAAACTGAAGGTTAGAGAAGTTAAGTATCTCATCCATTATTACATAGTTAGAACTGGCAAAGTTGAGATTTGAACTCAGGTCTGTCTGACTGCAGAGCCTGAGGTCCCAACTGCTATGCAATTCTAATCAAGTTTAAAAAAAGTTTGATTTACTCAGAAGTGTATAGGAGCATAAGTTATAATTACTATAACATTATGAAGATTTACATGTTGAAAAAGAAATTTACCAAACAAATTAAACTTAATAAGCCTGGTCTGATATTGCTCCACAACAAAGAATATCTGAAATTCTTCAGGGCATCTGGTTTGTGTCTGGTTTTCCTTAATCTTTAATGATGGGCAAATCTAATGCATTATGTAAGGCCATTTTTTCTCAAGAGATGTAGATACCTCTTAAGAATTTGATGAAAATGCATTAACTTTTCAGGCTACTGAGTTGCATTTTAGTGCACTGAGGCAGTAAATTAGTGTACAATGTGCAAAAGTAGTGACCTAAAAAATAAATATTTGATATGAACCACTGCATTCTCTTGGAAAAAAAAAAGTAATGGGTCAACTCTCCTAGGAGTCCTTAGCTTCCCAAAAAGGAGTAGGAAGAATAATCTCCTGTGGCCTGGAAACAGCTTCTGTTTCTCGCTGGCTATGTTTGTTTAGCTCTTTAATAGTTCATTTGATTAGATCTTGTGGCTCCCAAAGCTAAGGTTCAGAGTTTGATCCCTACAGAGGCCACTTAAATTTAGAGAACAAAAAGCTCTATTCTCTGCTCCCAGACCTCACCCCAAATCCCTGCCAGGTGTCTGCCCTCTGGTCAAATGAGAAGCTGGCAAAGGGGTGCAAACCTATCACAGTGTAGGCAAACAGAAAAAGGGGCACCCTTCATTATGGTGCTGCTTCCCTTGTATGTGCTTACAATATTTGGATATAACTTACAGAGAATAGAGCCTACATTTTTAACTCTTACCACTGGAAATCTGAGGCAAACTTCATTACCAGTCATAAAATTCATTGTCTTCTCAGTTATTCTAAGCTTATTCTAAATTCAGGGAGCTGACATAATCCTCTTGGTAATAAACAATGAAAAACACATCTTCTGAGCAACATTAATCTGCAGCTTTAGGACAGGAAATAACTTAATAGTAATCAGTCAAAAGTTGAGCACAATCTTCACATAAATAAAAGATATTAAATTATTTAAAAATAATTCTATGTGCAATATAGCATTAGGATCAGTATGATTTTCATCATGTGCTAAGAATTTAGACAGGCAAATGAGTTTCTCAAATCATAGCTGAAAATATTTTACTAGTATTACAATCTTTTCAAATTCAGGACTTCCTAATTTAAATCTTTCCTAATTTAAATCTAAATATTTCCCTAATCACACAGAACTAAAAATAATTTAAGACAGCAAATAAAATTCTTTTTACTTCAAATGTTTGCCTAAATAATATAAAATCATTTTATTTTTGGAGGAAAAAAAATTTCAACTTTTAAAGTACGAAGTGTAAATTAAGATTTACTTAGATTATAATTTTAAAATTTCCCACATAAAGATTAATAAGATTTAAATGTAGTTTATATTAGTGTTAACATAGATTTTAATTTTTCAAATGTCACATAGATATTTCATTATTTGTAGATTTATTTCTTTTATGAAGTAGTCAAATGAATCAGCTCACCCTTGACTGTAACAAAATACTGTTTGGTGACTTGTGACAGACAGGGTTTTAACCTCTGACAGCGAGATTCATTGTGGAGCAAGAGCCAATCATAGATCCTGACGACACTTGTCTCATCAAAGTTGGAATATAAAAAGCCACTTGGAATACAGTATAAAAGATTCACTGGTGTGGCAAGTTGTCTCTCAGGCTGTGCAGGCATTAAAATTTTGCTTGGCATTACTCAAAAGCAAAAGAAAAATAAAAGGAAGAAATAAGAACAAGGGAAAAGATTGTCTTGATTTTAAAATCATGCAAAAACTGCAAATCTATGTTTATATTTACCTGTTTATGCTGATTGTTGCTGGTCCAGTGGATCTGAATGAGAACAACGAACAAAAAGAAAATGTGGAAAAAGAGGGGCTGTGTAATGCATGTATGTGGAGACAAAACACTAAATCTTCAAGACTAGAAGCTATAAAAATTCAAATCCTCAGTAAACTTCGCCTGGAAACAGCTCCTAACATCAGCAAAGATGCTATAAGACAACTTTTGCCCAAAGCTCCTCCGCTCCGGGAACTGATTGATCAGTACGATGTCCAGAGAGATGACAGCAGTGATGGCTCCTTGGAAGATGATGATTACCACGCTACGACGGAAACAATCATTACCATGCCTACAGAGTGTAAGTAGTCCTATTAGTGTATATCAACAATTCTGCTGACTGTTGTTCTAGTGTTTATGAGAAACAGATCTATTTTCAGGCTCTTTTAACAGGCTGTTCGTGTGTATGTAAGTAGGAGGGAAAAGAGTTTCATTTTTCAAGATTTCATGAGAAATCTAATGAGACTGAGAGCTGCTGCATTATATATTCCCTGAGGGAGCTAAAAAGCTAAAAATAAAAAATAAAATGCTTGCATAGCATTAATATTATATAGTTTAGCATGACCAATATGCTTATGTTTTCACAGCTTAATACCACCAAGGCAAGGATTGTAAGATACTGCAAACAATGTGAAAAACACATGAAATTTGTAACTGCAGTTAGTTATCTGAAATATGCATTTATAACAGCAGACTTTTTGACTAATAACAGAGAAAGGAAGAAGTTTGTAGATGTTGAAACCTATTTGGGCATTTGCTGACAACCTAGAATGACTTCTGTTATTCAAAACTATTTCTCACAGTGTTTTTATGTTCTTCACAAATTACAATATCTAATTTTGAAAGCTATTACACTGGAAAGTATAAAAATATTTTTAAAAAATTTAATGTATTAGTAAGAGCAATGATGAAGTAAACATAGCATAATAGAAATCATGAGCTAATGATTAGAAAATGCCAAGAAATAAACATTTTAATCAAATAGGTTATGGCTCACAAAGTCCTACTTATACCTTGGCCATGGTGCTATTGTTGAGAATACCCGGTCTGCAGATTTCCAGGCAGGCACACTGCTTAATAACCTTCTAAAATATGATTTTATTATTCATGGAAGGGAGGACTGTTACTTGCAGTAGCTACATTTCTTCTGAAAGATAATATATTTCATATCTTTCCTGTTGCAGTCAGTTGAAAACTATACTCAAGGAAAGGGAGACAGGCACCTTAACAGAGAAGGCATGACAAGAAAGATTTTTGTGCCATGTGTCTGTGATCTTGCTTTATCCACTTTAAACTGGACACAAAACAGTTTCAAAGTATTGTCTTTCTTATTAAGTAATTAGGTTATAATGCAACAAATAATTTTCCTTTAAGACTGTGCTATCAGATAGTCCTGGAGTAGATCTGCCTTATTTATAAATAATCATGGAAAACCAAAAGGAAAGAAATTTTTAAGTGTTTCTCCTTACAATGACAGCCTGCCCCTAAAGACAATGTTCTCTAACTTTTGAGATAGCCTGAATGCGACATTTAAATTTTGGTATTAATTAGCTGCTAGTTTTGTTCCTTTCAAAGGCTATCCCAGCGCCAAAGCACAACAGATGTACTATATTTTCTACTAATTCCCGTTAGTTGCTCAGTGTCTTGTCCCCAGGTAATTCAGGCCTGGGGGAAGGGTTCCTTCTTCCAGACTGATTGGTACAGCTGCTCAGTAAGTGTAACTACTCAGATTCCCAAAGAATTCTAAGTGGATGTTCCTCCACGGTGTCTCTTGTTCTCTCTAATCATCATCATTTTAAAATTTCGTCCACTGTTCATTCCTTCATAGAATTTTCCTTAGTTCACAGTTCTCTGGAAAGGAAGCAGGTTCCTCATAAACAGCTGAAAAAAAATAGAGCCAAAAATTCTAAACAGCTATAGTAGCTATTTTGTTTGATTTTTTTTTGAGTTATGAATGAAATTCTACATAGTTTTTCACTTAAGAAGACTAATAAGTATTTATTATTCAATAGAAAAATGCTCACTGATTAATATGGAGGGGTTTGTTCATTTTCATGAAAAATAATCTCAATAACTCTTTTCTTTTCTTATTCATTTATAAGCTGATCTTCTAATGCAAGTAGAAGGAAAACCCAAATGTTGCTTCTTTAAGTTTAGCTCTAAAATACAATACAATAAAGTAGTAAAGGCCCAATTGTGGATCTATCTGAGACCCGTACAGACTCCTACAACAGTGTTTGTGCAAATCCTGAGACTCATCAAACCCATGAAAGACGGTACAAGGTATACTGGAATCCGATCTCTGAAACTTGACATGAACCCAGGCACTGGTATTTGGCAGAGCATTGATGTGAAGACAGTGTTGCAAAATTGGCTCAAACAACCTGAATCCAACTTAGGCATTGAAATCAAAGCTTTAGATGAGAATGGTCATGATCTTGCTGTAACCTTCCCAGGACCAGGAGAAGATGGTTTGGTAAGTGATAACTGAAAATAACACTCTAAAAACCTTGTCATGTTTTTATTCATAATGTGAATGAATAGTAGTGGAAAATAACTACCAGTTTCCTATGCTCATAAGCCAGACAAAGATAACTTACCCCAATGGTAGCCCTGTACCCAATAAAAGTAGGTGTTTAGTTTCATATCCTATGAAACACCCTCTTGATACTTTTACTTTGCATGAGGATTTAAAAGAAAAAAGTTATAACACAGTCCTTAACTTCTAAGGGAATTTTTTTTGAATTGGGAATGAAATATAAAATGCTTTTTCATTGATATGCACTACGGTCATATGAATAAAAACATGAAATCTTCATAGTAGATTCTAGTACATATTCAACAAAACATTTTTTCCCTAGAAGAGTATCAAATGTGTTAAAATTTTTTTTGGCTTAATAGGGCAGGAAAAAAACCTCTAAAATTATAATTAAAATAAAAAACTTTTATTTATAGCAATTAACTATAATATGTTTAGGCTTATATATTATTAAATATATATTTAAGATCTCTCATGATAAATATGTTCATTATTCTGTAGGGTGTTGATGCAATAATGTATATGTAGATTACTTTCTGAATTACTCCTAATAAAATTAAAATTTTCAGGCTAGTTAACCTGTGCCACCCAGCTTCTTTCTGAACTGTTTTGTCTTTCCATTCTTTTGCAAGAGTTTACTTAGGTAATGCCAACTAATTTAATATCAGGCCAAACAGATGATAATGCTTTATATTTTATAAAAATTAATAAAAATCATTTTAAAACCTACTATAAATTTAGAGTTACTCTTCTGGCTTACCTGTGCTTGTGTTTATTTCTGGTTTCAAAAATTTATTTAATGTGATATTTTTTCCTTCCATTTATTGATAAAATTTACAACAAAAGATTACACTTACAAGCAATAAATGTTATCTTTTTAGTTTTTAAATGGTCTTATTTATAAAGATCATATGGTTAGTAAGTCACATCTACTTTAAATGAAAACATATTTTTTAAGAGATTACATAATTTTCCAAGTGAACTATTTTTCTTTAACTATGCTACAAATGTTATTGACTCCCAAAATGATGTTACTGTTTTTTATAGTCTTAAATAACAATAATTACCAGGTCTATTTTGATTTTGATATAGGATAAAAAATACTATTATTTATTTAAGAATGTGGTTTTTTTATAGGTAGCATTTTAATCATTAAAGTTGGTGATGTGACAAATTTTAATTATTATTAAACAGATGGTTAATTTGATGTATTTCTCAGATTCTTCCATATTCAAGGAAAAAAGTCTCAAATTCATGAAAAGATTGGGGCAGAGGAAGAATAAGCAGATTATTGTTTAAATATCTAAATAGAAGACTTTTTCAGTGAAGGAATAAAGGAAATATTATCAGTATCTTCTTCTGAATCTGTCCCTCTCTTTCTTGGAGTTTGCCTTTCCAACCCAATATACCTACCACCACCTTCATTACCCCACCTTCCTTTTTTCCATTACAGTCCACACAGTGCTGGGAGGTAACTATTTTGTTTTGGTGTTAGTATCCAAGTTTCCCCAAATAAGACCTAGTGAATGGAAGATGGATGTGTGTACCTGTCCCTCCAGGAGTCATCAGACATATTTAGCCACCATATTTAATCAACAAACAGGAAGAGAGGAAGCTAACCTCTCCTCCCTCTTCTTTCCTCCCCCTCCTTCTCTTCCCTCTCTCCCTTTCTTCCTATAAATATTTTCAGAGCATCTATTATGTGCCAGGCATTCAGATACTCAAACTGGGGAAAACAAGAACAAAAAAAGACACAGATATGACCACAGGAGAATGTATATTGCTGCTATATTGTTCTGAGCCATAAGGGAAGAATCAAGCCTAGTATAAATTAAAATTCCTTAATGCTGTGCCTTTTAAAAACAAATGTGGTATAAGCAAAATGATTAGCTTTTGTCTTCAATAATGAGTCCCTGAGGTAGGAAAGTATTTCAGCATCTATTAGTATTACTAACTCTTCTTTCCTTTTCATATAGAATCCCTTTTTAGAAGTCAAGGTAACAGACACACCAAAAAGATCCAGGAGAGATTTTGGACTTGACTGTGATGAGCACTCAACAGAATCTCGATGCTGTCGATACCCTCTAACTGTGGATTTTGAAGCTTTTGGATGGGATTGGATTATTGCACCTAAGAGATATAAGGCCAATTACTGCTCTGGAGAGTGTGAATTTGTATTTTTACAAAAATATCCTCATACTCACCTTGTGCACCAAGCAAACCCCAGAGGTTCGGCAGGTCCCTGCTGTACTCCCACAAAGATGTCTCCAATTAATATGCTATATTTTAATGGCAAAGAACAAATAATATATGGGAAAATTCCAGCTATGGTAGTAGATCGCTGTGGGTGCTCATGAGGTTTCTATTTGGTTCATAACTTCCTAAAATGTGGAAGGTCTTCCCCTCAACAATTTTGAAACTGTGAAATTATATACCACAGGCTTTAAGCCTAGAGTATGCTACAGTCACTTAAGCACAAGCTACAGTATATGAACTAAAAGAGAGAATATATGCAATGGTTGGCATTTAACCATCAAAACAAATCATACAATAAAAAGTTTTATGATTTCCTAAGTTTTCGAGCTAGGAGATCAAATTCCATTTATGTTCATATATATTACAACATATGCAGGTAAATGAAAGCAATTCTCCTTGTGTTCTGGTGAATTAAAGGAGTTTGCTATGTCTATTTCTTTACAGTTTCATTTAATATTTACAGAAAAATCTATATGTAGTATTGGTAAAATGCAGGATTGTGATATACCATTATTTGAATCATCCTTAAACACTTGAATTTATATTGTATGATAGCATATCTGGTAAGATGAGATTCCACAAAAATAGGGATGGTACACCATATGCAAGTTCCCATTCCTATTCTGATTCATACAGTACATTAACAATTCATGCCAATGGTGCTAATACAATAGGCTGAATGGCTGATGTTATCAGGCTTAACAAATAAAAAACATACAGTAATGTAATAAGTTTCTCCTTTCTTTAGGTGCATTTTCATACTCCTCTAAATGGGGAATGGATTTTCTTTAATGAAATAAAAACTTTTTTTTAGAGGTCAGCATTCAATTCTGTAGCATACCTGGAGAAACTGCATTTAAAAGGCAGCCAAAAAATATTCATCTTTATCAAAATTTCAAAATTATAGCTTGCCTTTGCAACACTTCAGTTTTTATGATAAAATAATGGAAATGACTGATTCTATCAATATTGTATAAAAGACTTTGAAACAATTGCATTTATATAATATGTATACAATATTGTTTTGTAAATAAATGTCTCCTTTTTTATTTACTTCGGTATATTTTTACAGTAAGGACATTTCAAATTAAGTATTAAGGCACAGAAACATGTAATGTATGATGGAAAAGCAACTGCTTATATTTCGGAGCAAATTAGCAGATTAAATAGTGATCTTAAAACTCCATATGCTAATGGTTAGATGGTTATATTACAATCATTTTATATTTTTTTACATTATTAACATTCACTTATGGATTCATGATGGCTGTATAATGTGAATGTGTGAAATTTCAATGGTTTACTGTCATTGTATTCAAATCTCAACGTTCCATAATTTTAATACTTATAAATATTATTAAGCGTACCAAAATGATTTAACTCTATTATCTGAAATCAGAATAATAAACTGATGCTATGTTAAGAATTGTTAATTTTATTTTATAATTCGATAATGAATATATTTCTGCATATATTTACTTCTATTTTGTAAATTAGGATTTTTTAATCAAATACATTGTACTTATGACTAAGTGAAATGATTTCTTACATCTAATGTGTAGAAACAACATAAATTATATTAAAGAGTTTTCACCTTTTTTGAAAGACACAACAGTTTTATGCTATAATGATTAATTCTAGATTTCTGGTTTTCACTTTATTATAAAAGTTAAAAAACTTAGCACAAAAGTTTGGTTTAGAAATTTTAGATCTGCTACTCTAGTTCTCATGAGTGAAATTCCTGTTAAATTGGTTCTGGTTAAGTTGCTTTAAACATATGAAAGCCAGGACTAGTTATATCTGTTTCATTTCTCTTTATCTTGACCTGAAAACTATTTATATGTTTTCATAGGTTCAATTTCCAAATGCATTGCAGTTGGCAAGGGTATATGGTCCTAGAGTTACAAGCTGCCTTACTGAAGCCACAGGGACACAGGGAAACTGCATCTTTTTCCTAGCACTTAATGATACTGACACCCTTATCTGAGCCTTAGGGGCACCAATTTTCAAAGTAAATTGAAAAATAATTATAAAGTGCCTAGAAATCCTTGAGTGCAACATTGTACATAAATATTCTCGAGGTGAGCTCCCTTCTCCACCTCTCATTAGTTTTGTAACTTCGCTCTAAAGCAGTGACTAAGTGTAATGGGGGAGGTGATTAAAATTCTACCTGGTTCTTAAATAAAAAATTTATAAGTAATATAAATGTAATTTTTAACCATGAATGATATTACAGCAATTCATACTCATACAAAGTGCAGTACTATTTCTAATTTGAATACTGACATATTTAATGCTGACAAGACTGGGGCTGTAAGGGAGTTGCCCCTGTGGGGGAAGGAGCCAGCTGTCATGATAGGGTGAGGCCACTATTCAGTTGCCATCATCTGAACCTACTTCTTTCAAGACCATGAACATACAGGACCTAAAAGTCTGGGGCAGCAGGCCCATAAACACACCTTAGGCTTTGGAGTACAAATAACCGGGGACCTTGATCTCTATAGTGTGGACTGTGAGGAAAGAACACCCTCAGTTTCCAAGGACCCAGTCACAGGACTCCCAATCTTTATACTCACCCTTACCATGAAGCCCCAGGGTCACATTACCAACCTCTCCATTTGGTAGCCCTCTTTGAAACCCATATGACCATGAAAGGAAGCATTTATTTTGGGACAAGACCTAGGCATTTCTTTTTCAATTTTGTCTAGGTCCTACAAATGGCAAAGCCACTGCCAGTCTGCCTATGGGCACATCACTTTCCTTTTCAGCACCCCAAGAATATTCATTTGTAATATGTAATACTACTTTCTGAGATTTTCAGAAAATGCAATACGAAGTTTAATGCAGTGTATCAGTTTTACTATTCTGAATGTTTTGTACGCCTTCCCATACTTACCGCTAACCTTAAAAAACAACGATAAAAATAAAAACAAAAAAATCCTTTTAAACTCTATGGCTCCTTTTGTATTCAAGTTGGTTTTTGCTCTTCTGAATAGAACCCTATTTTATTCAAATAAAAAGGCAGCATTTTGACACTGAGAGTAACTAAATTAGAACTCAATTATTCTCTCGAAAACAAAAACAAATCTATTTCATTTTAAACCAGTCATTTTAGGATATCAGTGGCCCTTTTGGATCTGTTGAAAACTAGTGACACTCTCAACAGGAAAAATAAAAATCACAATTTTGCATATAATTTCAGGGAGTTTAGGGCCTTCTGAGAGCTCATTCATAGACTCTGGTCTATAAACCCTTAAGAAGGATACCAAATTTTCCTTGTTAAGATAAAAATTATTTATGAAGTAATAAAAATATATATATATAAGGGTCTGCCTCCCAGTTAATCAGTTTTAATCATTAAACGATTTGAATGTTCAAAAAGGAAAATAAACATCAAATCAGCCTGCATGTCTTAACATGGCTAGAACTTTTACTAATTACCAAATATTCTGTGTTTCTTAAAGACTATCCAATCACCAACTGGCACCTCTAATAGATTAAACTAGACAACTAAATACAAAGCACTTCAAATTATGAGTTCACATTCTTTTTATGTATCAAAAACAAAATCAAGAAATCATTAGGGCTTCTGATGTCTGGGTGTCAGAATTAGGAGGGCATGAGATGATAGTATTTACTGAGGACCAGATATGGACTAGGAACTTTCATGATGTGCTCAGTGTCGGGAGACATTATTGTCCCCAATTTACAGAAGAGAACTTTGAGGACTGAGACAATAGGAGGTACCTCAGTGGCTGGCCTGGATTTGAGTTAAGAGCAGTTTGACACAATGATCAATTGCCCTGGTTACAACAATTCTTCACCAAGTCCTAATGAAAGAGTGAAACTATATATTTTAAAATTCATATTTTGTAACATATCTTTATCTAGATTCAGCACTGGTTTCTGCAAAAGGTCTTGTGGCTGCATTTTAATGAGGGAGGTTAGAGTTGGTATCAGGTAGAAGAAGAGCAGGTGATTAGCAAAGCAGGTAAATGTACACACAGAGATATAAGTGGGTCAGTGTCATAGGATGCGAGAGCTTGAAAAGACCCTAGAGATAACTAATTTACATATGACAGAATTGAGGTCTAAAGAGAGGGTTGCCCAAAGTTATAGAGTGAATTGGTTCAAGGACTGAGACAAGAGCTCTGAAATGGTAGAATAGAATAGATGCTGGGTCAGAGTGAGAAAGAACAGTTCCCAAAGACAAAATACAGGAGAGCTAAAAACAAAACAAAACAAAAGTTCTGACTCATGGTTTGTTAGCTGGGGAATGTCAATATCAGACACTAGATAAATGTCCATAGGATTATAACAATTTACTTCTACTTAAACAAATCTTTTAACAACACGGAGATTTTCTTGGACAAATAGACACTAACGGGAAATGTATGCTAGCATGTAATTAGATCCACTACTTTATTGCATTATAGTGATACAAATTGAAATAATAATTAATTACTAAATAATAGTTTTCAAAGTACGTTCACATTAATGATACAATTTTATCTTCATAATGCTGAAAATTAAGTATTATTATTATGACCATTTCATAGAGGGAATTGAGGCTAAAATAATCAAACTGCCTAAGGAAATGTAGCATTTATATTTGTATATTAATTATATAAGAAATAGAAATTTAAATCAAATAAGTTATACTTGTTTCATCATTTATTCCAATAGTACTTATTAGAAATGTAGCATGACAAAAATCCATTAAAAATATCAAATGATCACTTTAAAAAATAATAAGACTCATGAATACTACCCGGTAATTTAACTAAGAAATTAAACCACAGACTAAAATGTGATATGCAAGTCATGACTTGCCTGGCATGTGACTTGTAGTGTTGAAATTTCATTTGCATGGTCATTCAGTTCCAGTTTACACATTGCAAAACATATCAAAGTAAACTATACTAATTCTGGTCATCCCTGAGTACGATGTCAAGCAATGCAAAATGGTACTAAATTTAGTTCATTCATGTCTAGATGGAATTTTGCAGAGGAAGTCTTTGGAAAATTAACACATTTTCATTAGATAGCATTCATTTATAGCAGGATTATCTTTGTTACCATTTAAAACACTAGACAGAGGGAATATTTACATATATTTTACTAAATTACCTATCAAAAGACCTTAATGAATATCACATCCTGTCAAGAGCACAAGATGTTCTTGAATGTAAGATTTTACATATGAAGCTGCCTAATTTATCTGACTGGCATAAAATGTATGTATAATAATGATAGACAACTCCCTAATAAACTGTTATAATGGTTGAATAGTTCACTTCAGCTATGAGTTCACAAAACACTAAATATTCCTAATACAGAAATGCATAACTTGGCAATGAAGCAAAGACATATATGCTTAGTTTTCATTAATTCCAGTTTTGGATTACTGTAAGATAGAAAAAAATTTTAACAGTATAATATGCTATTATTTCTGCTCCATAATAAAGGTGATTATTTATAAAACACACATATATATTTACTTTCTTAAAAAATTGACTTTTATAAAATTTTCTTCTGTTAGTTCTACATACGCACTATAGGCAAAACACTATTCAATGGAATTAACTTATAGAGACCTAACATATATTCCCAGATTCTGATCTTAAGAAGATCTATTGGTAAGTCCTCCTGAGGAAGGCCAACAGATAAATTAGATTCAATTAGTCTTAAAGGTAGTTTCAAACCCAAAATGTTAAGCAATTAACCTACTAATTCATAACTTTAATCTGTTTTCCTAACCATCCAAGATAACTCTATTAAGAAAACTTTTTTCCTATAAATGT
The DNA here is from genome assembly GCF_036321535.1 of Camelus dromedarius. Lineage (NCBI taxonomy): Eukaryota > Metazoa > Chordata > Mammalia > Artiodactyla > Camelidae > Camelus > Camelus dromedarius. Next base: position 60,024,708 of record NC_087439.1, on the reverse strand, counting down.
TACGTTCTTTTTTTTTTTCTAACATCTTATGAAGGACCCTATTCAGAACAAAATTTGATTATGCGGTTTTGGCCATGGATCCTCCACAAGACTTTCCCAGATCCGCTCCCACGGACACTAACTCTGACTAAGAAGCCAAACGTCTCTTGGCTCTACTCCCATGGAACTCAGAATTTTGGCACTACCTCTCCACTCACCAAAAACAAAACATGTCAATACAGGAACGTTTGCCTACATCATGACATCAGATCCTCATAATGCTAAGATAGAATTCTGAAAGTGAAAATTAAGCATAAAACACCAATTTACTGAGCACACTGAAGTGACTATGGGAGAAAACTCAAATTGTCAAATGGAAACAATCAAGCAGTCATTGAGGCAACTGCTTGGCTTGAGCTCCAAGAATATCTTCCTGAAAAGCTGCATACTTCTCAGCAACTCAGGAAATGGCATGAGTTATGTGGCTACCGGCTCCTTCCTTCTACCAGGAAACTCAGGTCATCTTGGGCTCTGAAGCAGGCCAGGTGCCATGGGACAGAAATTATGCCAAGAAAGAGCAGATGAGAGTAGTCTTCTGTACTTATGGTTGCGCCTTGGCAGCAAGTAAAATTGTCCCAAAGTCTGGAATCTACTGGGACTTATGCCTTATAGTAAACTTAAGTTCCTTACAGCTCCAGAGTCGGACAGAATTACAAGAATTTGCAAAAGACTGATATGGGTTCCTGTCTGGGTTCCCATCTACTCATAGGCCAAAATGCATCCCTATGGCTGAAACAAACTGCACCAGGTGGGACTCTCCTGGGAGAACAGCCCTGCAAGGAAGTGCCAGCAAAGCTCTCTCAGAGGTGGGTAGACAATAGTGAGCCCCACCTTGCTTGACCAGATGTTTGATCAAAGATTCCTGGTACTGGCCAAAGAGAGCAGTGTCATTTGAGGGCAAAATTTTTCCCAAAGGCTAAAATTTGGCTTTATACCATGTACTGACACACCATGTATTGTGTTGACACAACATACCGGTTAGCCAGGTCTCATATATCCTGTTCAGCTTGGCAAGAATAAACTACCCATAGGATCTTGGACAAGAAAAGCATGCACATTTAGTTACAAAAGAAAAGCACATTATATAGGTATTATTATCTCCATTTTTAAAATGAGGAAGTTGAGGTTCAGAGATGGTTGTGACTAATGAGTGACTAAGACAGGTGAATACATAATGGGAGAAATACAAATACAAATGCAGCAGTATAATTTTTCAGCTATTAGTTCAAATGTGAAAAAAATACAATTTTCTGATTGTTGCAAAACTGATGTCAGCTTTTACCTCAAGCTTCCTGGTGCTATAACACCATTTCTCCTTTATAAAGGCAACACTCTGATGTCAATGGAAACTGCTCTAATAATGCTTATCATCGCTCTGGACCTCACCGAGAAAATGATACAGAATATTCCCCTGCTCTCACATCTCCACACTTACAGGAGGACTGTAATGTGTCTCTCCTCCTGACATCCAGCTCAGTCTGTGAAGCATGACACCAAAAAGGATCACTGTCCGAAATTTTTCTCCTCCCATCAAATTCACTCCCATCATAAGCTCATGAGATCTTTATGTGGGGAGATATAGAAATAGGTTCTGGCTTAACTGAATCTATTTACCAACACTTCATATTTCATACCTGAACCCTAGACCCTTGAATTTAAAATTCTGCTAAATACTTGCTATCATTTTTTTTTTCTGATTCTGATCTGTAAAGTACCCCCTGGAAAAATATAACCTTTTAATGAATCAGTGTCCATTCTAATACTACAAAGGTAAATTAAATTACATATTATCCTTTCACCTACAAATGCACTAAATTTTTATGTTACTATCTAGTATTATTAGTAAGGTGATCAGCAATGAACACTTTATACATTGCCTGTAGAAAAGTCCTGATCAGTTGCCTTCCAATATTTAACAAGATCCTTAATGTTTCTATACAGTGATTTTACTTCTAAAATTTTATCCAAAGAAAACAAAGATGTAAATATTTATGTTAAATCACAATGTTATTTACTGTTCTTTAAAACTAGAAATAATGTATCCAACACTAGGGAATGGTTACATTGATTATGATAGATAATAATAGCATATTAAAATTTAAATACAACCTGAGGGCCCAGCAAACACCATGAGGATGAGAGTGAGAGGTAGAAAAAAACTAAGCCTTCACTGATATTATTGAGATACTGATCTTACTGAACCTAGAGCTGCCTTACATCTGGACTTGTAGTTATATGAGATACTGTATTTTTCTACTGCTTAAGCTGTATTTGACTTGGGATTTCTGTTATTTACAGCTGAAATATTCTAAATAAGTAAATATGTGTACAGCATGTATATACATACATATATCAGATATCTATGATTACCTTTAATTTTAACAGAGATGCCAATTTGTACTCTGTAGAGGTTTTATAAATTTATATTTCCATTAATAATGTATGAGGTTATCTATTTTCATACACCCTCATCATTTCTATTTCTAGTCTGATAGGTGAAAAATGGTATCTGATCATGATTTTAATCATATTTTCTTATTTTGAATGAGGTTATTAACATTTTCATGTTTAAGGATTATCTGTACTTCCTTTTCTATTAACTGTTTGCTTTTATCCTTTGCTTATTTTTTTCTACTAAGTTGTTGACATTAAAATAAAACCTATATACTTAAGATATTAGCTACAACTATTCCCAGATTTTCATTTGTCTTTTGACTTTGTGGTTTCCTGTTTTTTAATGCAGAATTAAAATATTTGTATGATGTTACTTACATATTTTAGTCTTTTTTATGACTTCAAGTTTTTGTCATACTTAGAGTCTTTTACATATATGCTTATATTTCTAATATATCATATTTTCTTCTAATATTTTTATGGTTTGTTATTTACTTTTAAAATCTTTAATCCATGTCAACTCTATTTCATAGTGTGAGGTAGGAACCAATTTACTTTTCTTCAGATGACTATCCATTTGTCACCATTTCTAATACTATCTTCCCCTTAGTGATTTGAAATGTGGAAGGGTGCTTAGTGGACACATTCTGACCACATGGATCCTTAGATCCAAAAAGTCATGTTCATAGAATTTAGCAATAATATGTGATGCCTAGGGTCAAATTAGTTACTCTCTTGAAATCTAACTACAATCAATACTAATGAATATGTAAACAGTAGAATGATTGATGATAACAGGGTTCCTGTCCAGTCAGAAATGACCCGATACATTCATGCATATTCATATTCATGCATTTATTCCATCACAAATTTTTAGTCTACTATTGTTGTATTTTAATTCCTACTTCACTTTAGGTATGGGACATTTTGTATAGGACAGTGTCCCTCACCTCTACTGAAGCCAAGCTCCCTTTGTGTCACAACTCCGGAGGAGAAAATATTACACATCCCTCCTCCCCTAAAGTCACAAAAACTTCTCAGTCGCATCACTCAATGTATTATTCAGCCTCCCAAAGGATCAATGTCTTTCTTCCTCTGTTATCAGAAGAAGAATGCAAGAAAATTATTCAGAGGGCCTCTGGTACTTTTCCTCTGAAATAACATATGAATTCTGTTCATATTTGTATGCTAGCCTATCAGATTTTACCAATTCATTGAGTCCTACATACCATCGCAGAAACTGTAGAGAGAGAAGAGGAGAGAAATAAATTACTGTTTTTCTCTTGAGAAGCTCACAGTCTAGTGAGAGCAGAAAAGCACACTGTCAACTTTAATAAAATGTGACAAATGGTTTACAAGGGGTGCTGTGGGAGAGAAGAGGAAAATTACCTCAGTCATACTAGGAGTTCACTAGAGACTTCAAGGAGAAGGTGATGTTAGCAATGTCTTAAATAATGAATAAAAGTTTGATGGATGGGTAAGGAGGAAAAATAAATGAGGAAGAAGAAGGACATTCCAAGACAACACCCCCAACCCCCCCCCCCCACACAGACACACAGACATACATACACACACACAGACACACACACCCCAATGCAGGCATGAAAGAGCATGATGCCTTCCAGGTCCTACAAATATTTCAAAACAGTTGGAGGGACCAACCTTGGACAGTGAGTGACAAGCCATGAGGCTCTAGAGGTAGACTAAATAGACTGAACCAAGACACGCCTTCTATGTCTTTCTATGGAGTTTATACTTGATGTTGTCAGTAATGAGAGCCAGTGAAACATTTTAAGTAGGGAGCAACATGGTTAGAGACAAATTTTATTAAAAAAAAACTCACTTTAAATAAGGTGCTTTAACCTGCTTTGTGCCAAGGCCCTTTCTGATGTCTGATTAAACCTACATATCCCTTCTCAGAATGCTTTAAATTATTTTAAATTATTTAAATAAATAGTTTAAATTAAAATATATAATTATGTATATTATAATTATAAAATATTTTAAATGTGTCCTATAATAAAATCTGATATCACAGAAACTTATTAATGTAAATAACAACATCAAGTAGTGAGTTGAATAACTATCATAATTTAAAAGTGATATGACCAAAAGGGGTTAATATCCAAAATATATAAACAGCTCATACAACTCAACATCAGAAAAACAAACAACCCAGTAAAAAATGAGCAGAAGACCTGAATAGACATTTTCCAAAGAAGATACACACATGGCCAATAGGCACATGAAAAGACACTTAACATTGCTAATCATCAGAAAAATCTAAATTAAAACCACAATGAGATATAACCTCACACCTGTCAGAATAGCTATCATCAAAAAGATCACAAATAACAAATGTTAGTGAGGATGTGGAGAAAAGAGAACCCTTGTACACTGTTGGTGGGAATGTAAGTTGATGTAGCCCCTATGGAAAACAGTTGGAAGTTCCTCAAAAAACTAAAAATAGAATCACCATATAACCCAGCAATTCCACTCCTGGGTATATCTCTAATTAAAATGAAAACACTAATTCAAAGATACATGTATCCAATGTTCATAGCAGCAGGTTATTATTTACAATAACTAAGATATGAAAGCAACCTAAATGTCCATCAATAGATGATTGGATGAAGAAGATGTGGTATGTGTGTCTACATATACATTCACACAATGGACTAGTACTCAGCCATGAAGAAATAAAATTTTGCCATTTGCAACAACATGGATGGGCATTATGCTAAGTGAAATAAGTCAGAGAAAGACAAATACTGTATGTTATTACTTGTATGTGGAATATAAAAAATAAAACAAATGAATGAATATAACAAAACAGAAACAGATTCTAGATATAGAGAAAAAGCTAGCGGGTGCCAGAGTGGAGAGGGAAGCACAGAGGGGCAAGACAGAGGTAGGAGATTAAGAGGTACAAACTACTATGTACCAAATAAATAAGCTACAGGGATATATTATACAGCACAGGGAATATAGTCAATATTTCATAACTTTAAATTTGATATTGAACATTTGTGATTTCTGTTGGTGACATGGTCACAGATACTATGAATACTTTTGTGCTTTCAAGCCTATATTCAGAATGGAAAGAAACACCAAATTAAAATTAAATCTGAGCTAAAGTAAAGATGTAATTTTTCCCATCCAAGTCTTAGACCCTCTGAATTCCATTTAACAGTATAAATGACAGAGCCTAGGGATGAAAACAGGGACAGTGAATTCAATTAGAAATCTGTTTTACTAGTCCAGAGAAGTGATGATGGTCTGAGTGATAGCTAATATTAACTGAACAATTACTGTATTCTGGGCACTGCTCAAAATGCTTTATATAGTTATCCCACCTGCAGAGTTAGGGCTATTATTAATCTATATTTTACAGGCAAAGAGGCTGAAGCATAGAGTGCTAAGGAACTTCATTCAGTTCACACAGCTAGTGAGTAGCAGAATCAGGTGTTGAACTGGGAGAATCTGACTCCAGAACTTCACTCTTATCTCTACTGGGACAGTAGGAATCGTGGTTAAAAGTGTATTAGAAGTATGTGGGAAATTGGGTGAACAGGACACAGAGAAGCAGGGAGAGAAGACTGGAATCTACAGAGAAGCCCAGCTGAATTAGGAATATTGTAAAACTATTTGTTACCCAATTTTTTTCCTTCTTGGTAATTCTTCTCTCTCCTCCCCTAGTAGATGTTTGATCATTAAGGGTAAACCATGAGGCTGACGCTTATTGCCTCTGGAAAAGTAGAGAAAATACTAAGAAACTGGCATATGATACTTTTTTCTGGACCAAAGAAGGAGAGACAAAGGGAGTGAGAAATAGAGAAATCACATCCAAATATCCTTGCTTCATTTTGGGAGTCAAAACTTGGCTGAACGATGTAAGGAGAGACAAATATGAGAGAATCAAACAACGCTGAGGCTGGAGCCATGACTCCTATGTAGCACAGAAAGTCAGAAAGCTTTAAGAGAATACCTCTCCTTGATATGGTCCTATATCTAACATGATGCCAGAGTGGTTGAGTAGCAATGACTAAGAAGGGGTCCAGTCTTAGGCATCCATCCACATTGGATCCTGAACTCTCCAGACAGTTTCCAAGAAAGTTTCCAAGAGCCACCAGGTCTCCAAGGGAGCTTGTTGGAAGTGCTTCTGTACTGGCTGCTGGGTTTAGATGATTACAAAGTACAGGGACTTCATAACTGGAGACAAGAGTGTTGCCATCAATAATAGCAGGAGTCAGCACAATGCTCCAAAAACCAGGTAAAACCAGCAATATATCAGTGGTTATAAGTACAGGACACTTAGTTACCAGGGAGTCCAGTTAAATTAAAGCAGATACATCAAGAGGAAAGGATGATGCTCTGAGGCCAAATAACATCAAGAAGGTTGGGAGGGAGGACCAGAAGCCCTTTTGCAATGCCAGGAAGTTGAGTGAGCCTCTTCACTCAGATTCATTTAGAAAAGCACAATGGGGGTGAGAGAGAACATTTCTGAAGTGAGAAATGTTGAAAAAAATAAGAACCCCACCCAAACCTAAATTTTTTGATGATATCGAATTTATTCTTATTTTTTAAATTGTGGTAAAAAACACACATCAGAAAATTTACTATTTTTTCCCATCTTAACATTTTAAAGTCTGCATTTCAGTAAGGTGAAGTGTATTCACATTGTTGTGCAACTGAGTTCTAGAACATTTTTTATCTCATAAAATTGAAACTATACACATCAAGCAACTCCCTCTCCATTAGCGTCCCCTGTCCCCACCACTGCCACCTGCAACCCCTGGCCAATGCTGTTCTACTTTCTATGAGTTTGAGTACTTCAGATACCTCATTTAAGTGGAATCATACTTATTTTTAAAAAGCCTAAAATTTTCCCTGGAAAACAGGTAACTTTGATCGGCAAGCTCAAGCACTTTCCATCATTAGGAGGAGATGAGGTTTAAAAGCACGAGATCAGTCAAAGAAAATAAAAAGGTTACATCTCTTCAATCTCAGTTTGTGGCCAACACAACTCAACCTTACTAGATGTGGGGTCACACCACAGACCCTGAGGAAGAAAGTACATTTCTCAGACTCTGGAACTTTGACTCTCAGTCTCCAGAGCAGCAGAATATCAGCTGAGCCCTGTCTCGTGAAGCCAGTATAGCTCCACTGTGGTTTTCTTAGTTCTTTTAAACTGTTCTTAACTCCCACATTACCAGCTGCAGGTACTCCCTCCACCCTGGCTTTGGAGTTTATCCTCTAACTACGTCCCAGCTCACTGTATTTAGGCCTTTATTCATCTCTGCATTCCCCTTTTGAAAAGTCTCAATACTTTGAAAATTCAGAGTTCAAGCAAAGGGACATGCTCTTCAAAATTGTGCATAGCATTTCTTTCCCAAGTTTCTGGCCCTGGCCTCAGACTGACTTGGAATTCTAATCTAAGATTTATAATCACTCTATGTTGCAGATGTAGGCTGTGTCTAAAATCTTGGGCATCCTAGACAGGTTCTGAATGACTACAGCATTTGGTGCAAATAAATACTACTGTGGGACCGTGTCCATCTTCCAGTCTGGGTAGCTATGGCAAAGAATCAGATCAAGTCTGATTATTCTGTGGGTAGACTTCAAGGATGTCTGATCCCTGAGAGTTGAGTCATTCCAGGTCTCAGTGGAACTTTCAGTTCAAGCAATCATCAACATCATTATCAAGCAGCTATTTGGCCTTCTCTGAAAATAAAATGAGATCTCTACCTCTTGGTTGATAATTTATCTGTTGTGTTGTGCTATCAGTTTCAAAGATAGTGATAATATATAAATTCTTTCCTTTACAAATTGCCAAAATTTGTTTAATAACATAGAGTAATTCCTAAACATTTACATCACAGATTAGATGCTTGCACCTTGCTAAAGTAGTCTATGTACTTGGTCTTTTAGGAAGCTATTCCAGCAGTTTTACCTTAATCTGTTATGCTTAGAGGGTACACCGGATAGAGATCTAGTATAGGGCCTCATTGTCTGTGGTACTCAATGGTGGTTGAAATGAAATGTTGATAATAATAATGTATTTGAATCTATTCCATACCATACCAAGGTAAACCTAAATAAAGCACATTTAATTTTCTAATAAAATTGAAAATATGTCATAGTCTTAAATCCATGACCTTTCAAAACTCTGATGGCAAAAAAAAAAAAAATACTGTCAAGGACTTAGAACTCTTGACTTAAATTATTTCACCAGGTCAAAGGATGATGTACTAGGATGTCACTGTTTATGCTTTCTTTCCAAAATATTCAATGGAAATGACACCATTTTAATTTAAAAAGAATTTATTTTAACCCTACAAATAAGGCTCATTTCTTCAGTAGCAGCTTCATTTAACCAGAAAAACAAATCTTCTGGGATCTGTAGTCTTGTATGATATAGCCTGATTTAAGCCCTAACTTTCCTAAATCCAAACACGTTACAAAGATCAAGTCAGCTGTACTGTGCTGTGGCCCACAGCCACATTGTGATTTTGGGAGAACATAGTTGGCTGGGCTGCACTGTGGTCTCTCCAAGACAACTCTAGTCAGGATCTTGCCAGCAGTAAGCAGCAATATGTCTTGATAGTTGCCTCAGTGAATCTCACTGCTTTGAGTAATAAAAATAACCAAGCACTTTAAATCAAAGATTTATTAGTAACAGAAATTTAAAACTCAAAAAATTGGATAGTTTTCTTAGTTTAAAATTTTGCACTGAATTTTTCACTGCAATAGTGTGCCCACTTTGGAAAACAGTTTGGCCGTTTCTTATCAAAGTAAACATAGCCATTATATGATCCAGAAATTCCATGCTTAGGTATTTACCCAAGAGAAATACATACAATATTCACAGAAAATCCCAAATGCAAACATTCAAACTAGTTTCAGTCATAATAGCCTAAACGGGATAATCTCAATGTCCATCACCCGCTGAATGGATAAACCAATTGTGGTACCTCCATAAACCAGAGAACCACCGGACAATTATTGATACATGCAACAACACAGAGGAATCTCAAAAGTCTTATGTTAAATGGAAGGAGCCAGACACAAAAGGCTCCATACTGTTTGAATCCACTTACATGACATTCCAGACAAAGGCAAACTCTAGGAACAGAAACAAATCAGTGGTTGCTAGAAGATGGGTGTGGGTAAAGAGACTGACTACAAAGTGGCACAAGGGAAATTTTTGTGGTGATGGAAATATTCTGTATTTTACACATGCACAACTATGTGTGTATGTGTTCCAGCTCTTTAAAGTGTACACTTTAAAAGGGTACATTATATTTTACATAAAAAACACCTCAATAAATTTGCCTCTAAGAAAATCTCGGGCAGGGACAGTGAGTCGGGGAATAGATGAAACAAGACTGGCCATGGGTTAAAATGATTAAAGCTGGGTAATAGGTCACTCGAGATTCACTAAACTATTCTCTCTACTTCTGAATATGTTTAAACTTTTCCATAGTTAACAGTTAAAAATTTTTTTGCACTATAGACTGCTAGGTTTGTGCCATTTAATGTTCTCCAATCATCTTGCCCCACTTTTTTCTAGGCCAAAATGTAAAACCTGTGGAACTTCATACAATTCATCAAAGAAAAAAGCCCATTAGCTATTTTTTCAACATACAAACACACACACACACACACACACACACAAATAAACCATCACGAAAACTATCTTGAAAGCCATAGTTAATAAAATTATGGTCATGATTTTTAAAATTAAGTTCATTAGATGCAAAAATGTTTAAATGTACCTCTATAGCTATTTCCATAGGTCTTTCAGAGTTCATCTGAGACAAGACATTTATTTAAATGCCACAAAAATAAAAAGAATGAAGCTGTAATTATTCATGCAATCTTTCATTTAATAAACATCTCACATGTCTACTACATGTTAAACACACAATAATCTCGCTTTCAAGGAGTGCACAAATACAAATACAACCAGCTACAACACAATTGCTGACTGTGTGGAAAGAAAAATTAATGCTGCCTAGAATGGAGAGTAGATATGATTGGGGAGAGATGGTGAGAGGACTAGAAAAGAATCTACAGATACTCTAAGGGTGAATTTGGTGAGGAGAGACAATACATAGACAACCAACATTTGAAACTTTGGGTATTTGGGGATAAAGCTACAATAAGTGTATCTTAAAGTTAAAAAAAAAAAAAAAAAGAAACTACAGATACTCTGAATCTAGAAAGATGAGTTAGAAGTTTACTTGGCCAGGAGTGAGGTGTGGATCGGAGGGCAGGGAAGAAGGGAGAAAGAAAAAGAGCAGATTCTAGGGAGACATGAAGACAAGTACAAAGCACATTTGGGGACCGCCTGGAGTAATTAACACAGAAGCAGCAAAACAAAACTGAATAATTCATTTATAATCAGCCCAATCTGTTACTGCAAGTCCATAAACTGTGCAATTTATAAATGCATATTTCTAATGAATTCATGGATTTATTCTACAAATAAATAAGGTGATTTGGTCCCAAGGTCACAAGTTATATCCACAACTCAGGTCAGCTAGTCTATAAAGGTATGCTGCTAACTTTGAGGCAAGAATCTGGACATACATCTATTGCCTTTATTGGAAAACCAATTTAAACTTCATACCATTACTATTTTTGCCTATAAATAGATGTGCTTAAGGTTCATTCTTTTTAGCCCTTCCTTAGCATTCTGGATGGAGTTGCAGAAGGAGAGAATAATTTGTTAGTTAAATTTAAGAGACTACATAACCTAACCAAGGAGCATTACTAAGTCACTTCCTAAGCAGACAATCATGAAAGTAGAAGCTTGCAATTAATAAAATTATTAGATTATTTTCAAATCTGCTTCTTTGTTCCACCTGGCTAAAATCTTGTTGTTGGCATAGCTGAGACTAAATTCATGTATATAGACTTGCATACCATCATGATCGTTTACTGAGGAAAAAGAATTGTTCTCACTATATGATGTCAGTGAGGATGAATACTTTTCTTTCTCCTCTCCTTCACCCACTACCAACTAGGGAGGGTTGAGTGGGCCACTTTTATTTCTGATCTTTGGTATATAATACAACAATGTGTGAATGACACATACTAACTTTTAAATTACAACAAAAACAATTCTTTCAGTAATAATTATGCATGATGTCAATTCTTACACATTTAAGGGTATACTGATGCAACGATAAATGCTGGAGAGAGTGTGGAGAAAAGGGAATGAACCCTCCTAGACTGTTGGTGGGGATGTAATTTGGTGCAGCCATTATAGAAAAGAGCATGGAAGTTCCTCAAAAGACTAAAAATAAACTTACCATATGATCCAGTAATCCCACTCCTCGGCATATATCCAGAGGGAACCTTAATTCAGAAAGATACATGTACCCCAATGTTCACAGCAGCACTATTTACAATAGCCAAGACATAGAAACAACCTAAATGTCCATCGACAGTAGACTGGATAAAGAAGCTGTGGTATATTTATACAATGGACTACTACTCATAAAAAATAATAAAATAATGCCATTTGCAGCAACATGAATGGAACTGGAGAATGTCATTCTTAGTGAAGTAAGCCAGAAAGAGAAAGAAAAATACCATACGATATCACTCATTTGTGGAATCTAAAAAAAAAAAAAAAAAAAAAGACAAACAAACTTATTTATAAAACAGGAAACAGAATCACAGACATAGAAAACACACTTATGGTTACCGGGGGGAGGGGAGTAGGAAAGGATAAATTGGGAGTTTGAGATTCCAGATACTAACTAATATATATAAAATAGATAACAAGTTTTTACTGTATAGCACAGGGAACTGTATTCAGTATCCTGTAGTAACTTACGGTGAAAAAGAAAATGAAAATGAATATATATTTTGTTCCTATATGACCGAAGGATTATTCTGTACACCAGAAACTGACACAACATTGTAAACTGACTATATTTCAATAAAAATATATATACAAAAAGAATTAAAGAACAAAAGTGATAATAAAAGAGACATCCAAAAATTAAATTGAATTATTTAAAAAAGCATATTGATGCTTCTAAGTTAAATTCCAAGCAGAGAATAAATTTGAAATAAATTAGAAAAAAATAATTCTTGTGCATGATAAGAAGTAGCAACTTAATGCTTTATATTATTTGATGATTCAAAAGATAGACAAAACACTTCACCAAGAAAAAAACCCTCAGATGTAATAAGAAAGCAATCCACTGAAAAAACACACATGGTCAATTTTAGGAGTAAAGTAACCTAGTCAGAGGAGCAGGCCCAAAGACGCTTTTCTACTACACAAGCACACTTGAGCCTATTTAAAAAGGCACATTAGTAGGGGTGAGGAGAGTTCAGGCCAGTTAGTCCTTGGCGCCTCAATCAAGATTGCCAGCATAGTTATCAATTAATGTTGCAGTGGTTTCAGTAATGCATACACGTGTCAAATAGGAACTCTACTGAGTCTGCCACTTCATTTTACACACGATCCTGAACACCTGTCAGGTCGTGATGATTTTCAGTCACTACTGACCCAGGATAAATTTTAACAGGTGACAGGCTTTGGATCAAATTACCAATTCCCTGAGGCATCCAGTCCTCCCAATCCTAAGTATTTTTGGCATGATTTATATGTTCTTTAGTTTCCTTTATAATGTAATTTAGAGTTATGTCAATTCTAGTACTATTCTTGAAATGTGAAAAAAACCTAGTGTTCAGTTTTTTAAATATCCTTAACAGAAAACTGAACAATAGAACATAGAGGAAAACTAGTGGGTTTTATTATTGTCTTAAAACCTTCTTGTGCTAAATAAAAGCAGGCAATTCATGTTGGTCTCATAAATTAGATATGAAATTTTAGCAGCCTATGAATTTAAATGTCTGCAGACTGCTGATTTATAAGGATAAGGTAAAAACTAATGAGCATGGGATTCAAGACTCTTCACAATCAGGCTTTTGCTTGCTTCCCCAGATTTACTTCTCTATACTGACTTTCCCTGCTGCACACCTCATACTAGTGAATATTCAAGTATAAACAATTTCCAGGAAACACTGGTCATTTCCATACCTTCATGACTTTGCTAATATTACTCTTTCTGCCTGAAATATCCATAACCTCTCTGCCTGGCAAAATCCTCAAACTTCTGACTCCTCACTTCTTTTCTTTCTTAGCAGATGATAATAGCCTTCCATTCATGAGGAAAAGGGTAACTAGTATCCACCAACTGTACATGCTAGAAAACTGAATTATCCTTGGTGGACATTCTCCTTCACGTCTTCAAATCTAGTCCATCACTAAATTTTGGTCATGTTTCTAAAATCCCAGAACCCATTTACTTTTTTTGATGTCCACTGCAATCTAGTTAGTCAAAGCCACCATCATATCTTGCCTAGACAACCACAGATAAGATTAACTGGTTTCTTTGCTTGTATTCTTCCCTGTCTCCAAATACCTATCCAGAAGGTACCAAAGTGCCTCTTCCAAGACTGATATTGGAATCCAAGTTCACAATCCAGGCATATTGTGGTGAGCCAGATGTTAAAGGTGAGCTAGTAAATCTAAACTCGGCACTCCAGCAGGAGGAATTTGATGGAAAGCTAGAATCTACATGAGAAGCTGAAAGTAGTTATGGGGAACTGGTTATTGTAAGGACGTGTGGGTTTGAATAAATTCCCAAGACAGAATTGGCCACTTGTCACTTACTTCCAAGAATGTCTGAATGAGTCCTCATGTGAAGGTGTATCTGAACCCACGAGAATGCTAAAGGAAACGATGTAGTGAGAGATGAGAACAAGGACAGAATCTGGAGGGACACCTATATTAAGGGGATAGGAAGAGAAACCAGAAAGCTTAGTTGGCAGTGAGGGAAATAGGAGAGCCAAGAAAGTAGTGTGTGTGTATTTTATTTATTTTTATTTAAAAACTAGATTATTTCTGATAGATTCTAAAAAAGCCCAGCTAATAGAATTCTAGATTTAAAAACTATACTTGGGTAAAGCTGATATTTGTGTACATAACAGGAAGAGGAAGGGCTATAAGAATCAGGGGCAAGGGTATTATTAAAGAACCAAGTAACAATAATGCAGTCATGAGGTGATTTTGCACCAAACAACATGGTGAACTATATGTAAATATTACTATATTTGGTATATACATATGTAACATTGAAGATCTTAGAAACAGAACTCTCAGGCATGTTACCCAATGAACTTGTTTTTCTGAAGGATAAACATATGTTCCTTTAATGAATCAATTTATTTTGATTACTTTTCTAACACCTATAAAATTAAACAATATAGAAAATAAAAAGTAGCAAGTAAAAATCATCTAGAATTCCTCCTACAGAGCCATACTGTTAACACTTGGGTGAACATTCTTCTAGAAACATATAGTCCTTCTCTCTCTCTCTCCACACACACACACACACACACACACACACACACACACACACACACACACACACACACACACTCTTACATATATCTTAGGGGTCAGCAAGCTAAGGTGATTGTCTGTTTCCATAAATAAAGATTTATTGGGGGGAGGGTATAGCTCAAAGTGGTAGAGCACATGCTTAGCATGCATGAGGTCCTGGATTCAATCTCCAGTACCTCCTCCAAAAAAAAGTAAATAAATAAATAAACCTAATTACCCTCAAAAATCTAAAAAAAAAAAGGTTTATTGGAACATAGCCTCGCTCACTTGTCTACTCATTGTCCATGGCTACTTCTGTATTACAATAGGAGAGTTGAATAGTATGACAGGGACTCTACGACCCACAAAACTTGAAATATTTACTACCTCGCCTTTTACAGAAGTTTGCCAACCTTGATATGAAGAATCATATCATACATGTTCTATTATAATCTGCTTTTTCATTCAACAATATAACATATAATATTTTTACAGATCAATATAGGTCTCTATACTTCAGTAAAAAGAAGGAAAAAACTATATATAGTTTGTAAAAAAAAACAGATCATCACTTTAATGGCTGCATGGAATTCTGTTGTATAAAGGAGCCATTGTTTATTTAATAAACTTCTACTGATGGATAGAGTTCTAACTCCTATATTATAATCAATGCTGCCACAAACATCCTAACATAGACATCTTACTACACTCAATTACTTTCTTAAGATAAATTCTTAGAATCATGGGGTCAAAAGTTACACATATTATACATTTGATATATATTTATAACCTGCTTTCCAGAATGAAATAATTTTCATTCTTATCAATAAATAATGAAAGTGTACATTTTTTCTATTCTATCAATCCTGAGGATAAACAAGCATTTTTAATCTTGGTAAAAAAAAAGATCTATCAGTTGTTTCCATTTGTACTGTTTGATTCTTATGAGGTAAAGTATCTTTTATGATTATTGGTCACTTATGCTTCTTTCCTTGTGAATTAATGGACTGCATTACTTTATATTTACATAAAAATGTACTTCATGTACTTTTCCAATCTTTCTGTTGGAGCATTTCTTTCTTTTCTCTTTTATTTTTATTGAAGCATAGTTGACTTACAATATTATGTAAGTTACAGGTGTACAACATAGTGATTCACTATTTTTAAAGGTTATACTCCATTTATATTGGCTGTATTCCCTGTGTTGTACAATATATCCCTGTAGCTTATTTGTTTTATACATAGTAGTTTGTACCTCTTAATTCCCTATCCCTATCTTGCCTCTTGCTCCTTCCCTCTCCCCACTGGTAACCACTAGTTTGTTCTCTGTATCTGTGAGTCTGATTTTCTTTTATTATATATACTAGTTTGTTTTATTATTTTTAGATTTCACTTACAATTAATATTACACAGTATTTGTTTTTCTCTGTCTCACTTATTTCATTAAGCACAATACCATCTAAGTCCATCTATGTTGTTCCAAATGGCAAAATTTTTATTCTTTTTTATGGCTGAGTAGTATTACACACACACACACACACACACACACATATATATATATGTATGTGCATATATATATATATATATATATATATATGTATCTATATTACATCTTTTTTATCCATTCGACTGTTGATGGAGACTTAAGCTGTTTCCACATCTTGACTATTGTAAATAATGTGCTGTGAACATTGGGGTGCATATATCTCTTGAATTAATGTTTCTTTTTTCTTCTTCAGATATATACCCAGGAGTGGAATGCTGGATCATATGGTAGTTCTATTTCTAGTTCTCTGAGACACCACCACACTGTTCTCCACTGTGGCTGCACCAATTTACATTCCTACTAACAGTGTATGAGGGTTCCCTTTTCTCTTTATCTTCACCAACATTTGTTACCTGTGGTCTTTTTGATGACAGCCTCCTGAAAGGTATGAGGTGATATTGTGGCTTTGATTTGCATTTCTCTGATGATTAGCAGTGTTGAACATCTTTTCATGTGCCTAATGACCATCTGTATTTCTTCTTTGGAAGAATGTCTATGCAAGTCTTCAGCCCATTTTTAATTGAGTTTTTAATGTTAAGTTGTATGAGTTGTTTATATATTCTGGATATTAACTCCTTCTTAGTCATATCATTTGCAAATACTTTCTCCCATTCTGTAGGTTGTCTTTTCTTTTGTTGATGGTTTCCTTCGCTGTGCAAAAGCCTTTAAGTTTAATTAGGTCCCATTTGTTTATTTTTGCCTTTGTATCCTTTGCCTTAGAAGACAGATCCAGAAAAATATTGCTACAATTTATGTCAAAGAGTATTCTGCCTATGTTTTCCTCTAGGAGTTTTATGGTTACTAGTCTTACATTTAAGTCTTTAATCTATTTTGTTTTTATTTTGTATATGGTGTTAAGAAAATGTTCTAGTTTCATTCTTTTGCACATAGCTGTCCAATTTTCCCAGCACCACTTATTGAAAAGACTGTCTTTTCTCCATTGCACATTCTTGCCTCCTTTGTCATAGATTAACTGACCATAAGTGCATGGGTTTATTTCTCGGCTCTCTATCATATTCCATTGACTTATGTGTCTGTTTTTGTGCTAGTACCATACTGTTTTGCTTACTGTAGCTTTGTAGTAAAGTCTGAAGTCAGGGAGAAGGTTCTGTTCTTCTTTCTCAAGATTCCTTTAGCTACTCAGAATCTTTCATGTTTCCATACAAATTTTAAAATTATTTGTTCTAGATCTGTGAAAAATGCCACTGGTATTGTGATAGGGATTGCACTGAATCAGTAGATTGCCTTGAGTAATACAGTCATTTTAACAATATTAATTCTTCATGAACACAGTATATCTTTATAACTGTTTGTGCCATCTTCAATTTCTTTCATCAGTGTCTTATAGTTTTCTGAGTATAGGTCCTTTATCACCTTAGGTAGATTTATTCCTAGGTATTTTACTCTTTTTGGTGTGACTGTAAATGGGATTGTTTCCTTAATTTCTCTTTCTGATAATAGTTCAAAGTTAGTGTATAAAAATTCAACAGATTTCTGTATATTAACTTTGTATCCTGCAACTTTACCAAATTCATTAATGAGCTCGAGTAGTTTTCTGGCGGTGTCTATAGAATTTTCTACAGATACATATTCTCTTAATTTTTAGAACCACCTTTGCAACATCTAGCATGTATATTAATGGCAGATTTCTTCAAGAAAATTGAAAACATATTTATAAAAATATTATAATAATTTTAGTAAAATTTATTGCATAATGAGTTTAGCAAAATCATATATATATACACATATGTATTCATATTTAAATTGATGAGTATATATATGCTTAAAATATCAGAAAATAAATTGATGAGATGATTTTTTTTTACAAAATTGAAGTATAGTTGATTTACAATGTTGTGTTAGTTTCAGGTGTACAGCAAAGTGATTCAGTTTTATATATCAAGAAATATATATTCTTTTTCTGATTGTTTTCCATTATAGGTTAGTACAAGATATTGAATATACTTTCTTGTGCTATACAGTAGGTCCTTGTTGTTTATCTATTTTATACATAGTAGTGCATATATATTAACCTCAAACTCTTAATTTATCCTTTGGAGCATTTTTTTGCCATTTTTTTCTTTGTCTTTTTTTTTTATGTGTAGGATTATATATTTATTTTTTTATTGAAGTATAGTCAGTTTACAATGTGTCAATTTCTGGTGTACAGTACAGTACTTCAGTCATATAGGAACATAACATATATTCGTTTTCATATTCTTTTTCACCATGAGTTACTACAAGATATTGAATATAGTTCTGTGTGCTATACAGTATAAACTTGTTGTTTATCTGTTTCACATATATCAGTTAGTATCTGCAAATCTCAGACTCCCAATTTATCCCTTCCCACGTCCTTTCCCTGAGTAACCATAAGTTTGTTTTCTATGTCTGTGAGTCTGTTTCTGTTGTATAAATAAGTTTGTCTCTTTTTTTTAGATTCCACACATGAGTGATATCATATGGTATTTTTCTTTCTCTTTCTGTCTTACTTCACTAAGAATGACATTCTCCAGGTCCATTCATGTTGGTGCAAACGGCATTATTTTATTATTTTTTATGGCTGGGTAGTATTCCACTGTATAAATATACCACAGCTTCTTTATCCAGTCATCTGCCGATGGACATTTAGGTTGTTTCCATGTCTTGGCTATTGTAAATAGTGCTGCTATGAACATTGGAGTACATGTGTCTTTCTGAATTAAGGTTCCCTCTGGATATATGCCCAGGAGTGGGATTACTGGATCATAGTAAGTCTATATTTCGTTTTCTGAGGACTCTCCTTGGAGCATTTCTTAAACTGATTTATAAGTGTGTCATATGTTAAATAATTTAACATATATCTAGTGAAGATTAAAGACATAGGGGATATGGCTATATTTCATATAAAGAAGAAAATAGGAAATAGGTATGGTTCCTGACTTCACAGTCACAATCTAGTAAAGAAAGGAGTTATCACTTTGTCTGATATATAAAATACAAAGACCTTCCTAAAATTCAGTGAATTGTTTCATAAACTTCTAGAAAGAAAAACATCCTGAACAAGTCAAATCAATTCATTTGAAAATTGATCTAATCATGGGAAACAAGGCTTGTCTCTAAAACCTATACATTCATTAAGAATCCCACTGATCAAGTTCTTTAAGTTCCTAGAATGTTAATTCTTTTTAATTAATGTCAACTTTTTTTGTGACCAGAATAATCATTTTTTTCATTTTTCTAATTCTTATATACCCCAAACAATACAGAAAAATATAAAGGAGAAAGTAAAAAACAAAACAAAACAAAAAAACACTTAAAACCCTCCACACAAAAGTGCTTTTATGTTTCTTTTCGCTTCTTCTCACTTATTATTGTACATATTTGAAGCATATGACAGGGAATGAGGATAATCAAAAAACAAAGCCAAGAAAGGGAAATTAAAGGAAACCAGAAAATAAGGCAAATCTGTGCAGCAAGCAGCAGAATACAACACAACCACCACCCTCTGCTCTTGAGATTTCTTCTTGGGTTATAAAAAACAGGCAATTAAGAATTGAACTTCATACACAAAACTATATTTTGAAATTCTACAGTGCCTGGTCTGATTACTTTCTATAACTTGGCAAAATAAAACAAATAAAAAAGCATCCTTCACATTTAAATTCATGGATTCTGAACAAATATTGTTATACATGAAAGAATTTAAAGACACCCTAAATACTCTTTCATTACATGTTAAAAAACCTAACCATAGGCTATCATCTATGTGTAGTTCTTGCAAAATGTACAAGGGAAATTGATAATCAAACACCACTGATAACAGATATTTATATCAAATTCACATAACTATTCCTAATTATAAATACAGATATACATTCCAGGATTATCCACAAGCATGTACTCCTATTAATACTTATTGCACTTACATATGCACATTGAAAGGAGATCTGCCCTTTCACCTTTTATGTACTACTCAGAAATATTAGAGTATCACCAGCTGCCATAAAGGTCACACTGAATTTTGGGTGCTAATTGTGGTAGACTTATGTACATCACTTTATTTAAAAATAAGGGTGTCATTTTAAATCTTCATTCTAATTGAATTCCTCCTACTTAACTGTAAACTAAAACAAAATTTAGGAAGAGGCCATGTTTATACATACTCTTCTCTCTGTGCAAAATGTGATTGGTATATACAGCATGTGAAACCTGATAGAGAAATTAGTTAGTTGAAACCTCAAGTCAAGTTAGATCTCCAGTAAATAGCACCA
The DNA here is from genome assembly GCF_036321535.1 of Camelus dromedarius. Lineage (NCBI taxonomy): Eukaryota > Metazoa > Chordata > Mammalia > Artiodactyla > Camelidae > Camelus > Camelus dromedarius. Next base: position 60,004,061 of record NC_087439.1, on the reverse strand, counting down.
CATGATTCCCACTGACTCTATTAAGAGTAGAGCATTGTGCATGCATGTCCCAGGCTTGGATTTGGAACATAATGTAGCATGTGGGGTGAGGGCAAGGGTTAGGGGGCAAGAAATATTACTCTTTTAACAAATGGTGTTGAGTATAAAGTTAATGCTAAGGTACATAATTTTTCCAAGGGCCAGTTTAAGTCCTTATATCTTAGTACATGCAATAAAGTTGTTTCCAAATTCTCATCATGGAATTTTGGACCTGGGTTACAGTGAAGTTCATAATTGAAGAATATATAAAGGACTTAAGGAAATGAATGTGTTTTACTGAAAAAAAGGAATTTATCATATTTTTAGAAATTAAGCACTTCAACATGAAAAAATTCATTTTTATAGCTACATTACTAACTGCCCCCAAATGCCATTTGCTTTCATATCTTGATGCCATGGCTCCCTTCAAGTGAACTTCCTCCAATCTTCTCTTAGTTTCAAAAGCCTTTTCAATGCCTAAAATATAAACCATTTCTGCCAAGAAGCCATCACCTTTCTGTCCCACAAGCTGAATTTATTGAATTTATTCCTTCCTCTGCCTTCTTTCAGTACTTTCCTTGTAATTTCTATTCACCAACTACTACACTATGTCTCAAGGCATAGTAAGTTGTTTACACTTCAGCCTCTCTTGTTAGCTTGACTTGCAAGTAGTAGATTGTAACCTAACCTACTTGAAAGCAAGAAATGGTTTTATTAATCGAGGACTTCTGTGAAGTGCTAGCACACTAGATGACCAAAATATTCATCCAATTTAATTCACTAAGCCTTTTCTAAGAACCTGCTGTGTGTGTGCAAGACAGCATGCCAGGGTGCCAGGAACTTTTCACTGACACCCAGCTTCTACACATTCTTACTTCTACATTCTCCCTTGAACCACTGGGACCAGTAGTTTGAAAACAACATTTTCCAAAGTCCCTTGCCAAATAAGTTCTGGTTAAATTCTGCCATTTAAAGGTGTTCACATAAGAGCAAAAGGCAGGAATTAGACAGAAGCCATTCCTTTTGTTTGTTTATTTCTGGCAGCTGCAAAGCTCAAGTTTTAGAAGGTCATTAGGAGTGTGGGGTCCCAGGCTCTGCTTAATACAATCCTTCCTCTGTGCTCCTCTCACCCTTCTAACCACTCTCCTATATTAAACTCTTCTATGTTAAAATACCTAACTTGTTTTACTAACTGAACTTTAACTAATATAGCTGGATACTGGGGATACAAAGATTACACAGCTAAACAGAGTAGATGACAAACCTTTTCTATATGAGCAACTCAGTTAATATTTTAGGTCTTCTGAGCTACATACTGTTTCTGTCATATTCTCTCTCTTTCTACACAACTCTTTAAAAAAGTAAAGTCAATTAAAAAAATAAGTTTTTCTATAAAGAAAAGTTGTAAAGCCATTCTTAGTTCCAAGATGTAAAAAAACGAAGGTGGAGAAGGATTGTGGGATTTGGCCTGCTGAATATAACTCGTGACCAAAGTTTGCTAACTGCAATGCAATGTAGGAAGTAACAGAGAAAAGATAATGCTAACTCTGCCTAAAATAACATATTGTATTGGCAGAAGAGTTGAAGATGGGTGAATTTTCAAAAATGGGTAGTTTTCAATAGGCTAGTAAGGCATTCCAGAAAAAAAGGATGCTCAAAGTCATCAAGACACGAGAGATTAGAGACTGCCTTGCTTAGGACAAATATAAATGGCTCAGAACAAATGACATACACAATGGTATGAATGAATTTTAAATACATTATGCTAAGTGAAAGAAGCCAGACTCAAAAGGCTTTATATAATGTATAACTCCATTCATATGACACTCTGGAAAAGGCAAAGCTGTTTGGACAAAACTGGATCAGAGATCACCAAGGGTTAGAGATAGGGAAAGGGATGGGGCTAACTACAAACGGAGAGCATGAAGTAGTTTGTGATGGTGATGAAACTTTTCTGTGTCTTAAATACTGCTGTAGCTAAATAATTGCACACATCAAAAGTTATAGAAATCTACATCAAAAGAGTAAATATAATTTACTATTCAAATGTTTTAAAATTGTATTAAAATAATGTTTATTGTCGACACATGATACAAGGAGATGGAAAGTGGGAAGAGGAGATGAGGAACCTAAGGTAACTATGGGCCAGATTCTGAAGTACCTTGTGTGCCCTGCTAAAGATTTCAAACCTTATTTGGTACCTAATAGTGCATGACTGAAAATTCATATTTGCAAGTAGCCTAACTACTTCTAGAAAGAATCACTCTAGCATTAACTTAGAGTATTAATGAAAAAGAGACGAGACTGAAAGCAGGGAGATTAAATTTGAGGTTGACACCCTGAATGGATATTTAAGAGATAAAACTGATAGATCTTAGTGATCAGCTGGATGTGAGAGCTAAAATGGAAAGAGGTGTCTAAAAAGAATATACCTCCACCATGGGCACCTGAATAGAGAGTGATGCCAAAAGTGGAGATTAGAAATACAGAAACAGGAGCAGGTTTCATATCTATGGTAATAAATTCTATTTATGAGATGTTATAGAAGCAGTGAGTACAGAACCAAGAGAATATACCTAATAGAAGATGAGAAATAGGAAGACTGAGCAAGAGACCTAAATTTGAGACACCAGTGTGCAGAGAGTAGCTGACATACTGGAGATGGATAAAAGAGAGTCCAGAATAAAATCTGAGGGAATTTCAACATTTCAAGAAAAGGCAGAAGATGAAGATTAGAAGAAGGCATAAAAGAGGTTATAAAGAGAACTAAGGGAGTAATATAAATAGAGGAGAGACATTTCAAGATAGAAGAAATGGTGGCTAGGGAAGATGGTAGTGGAAACCTGAATCACAAAACCTTCCTTTGTTAAAAACACAATAAAATGAACAACAGCAATAGTAAAACAAGCTAAAAATTAAATAACAAAAATAACAAGCAAGTCAGAAAAATACATACCATTTTGAATGTATTTAAGAATGACCCACAATCTCGTACTATAAAAATGAAAAATTATTATCTAGATAAGGAGAAAGAAGATTCTATTAATTAACAGTTGGTAAAAAAATCCCACTGCCATACTTGGTACAGGAGGAATAAGATGTATGGGTAAACTCTGAAAACCTTTACTAATATTTCCTAATTTGAAAGGAAGCAAACTGAGAGGATTGTCACCCAACCCAAGGTAATAGCAGAATACTTCTTTGGTGATACATGCCACTTCCCACTATCGTGGATAAATAACAGAGATAAGGGGAAATTTAGGATTTGCCATTTTGGTGGGGGGTTTTCCATTTGTTTTTCTGCAGTTTTTGATTTTGTGTGTTGTGTGGGGGTGCACACATGCACGTGCATACGTGTACACCAGAAAGAGAAATATAATAATGACCTATGGTCATTCAGACCCAGTAAGAAACAGTGATTTACCAGATAAAGAAATAAAGACAAGTAGTAAGGGAGCAGACCTTTTAAAAGAATCTTCACCTAGTAGGATGAATGACTATGTATCAATAAGAACTTAATCAAAACCCTTAGGTTTTGCTCATTTCAAGAAATGACTATCCTTGTTAGAATCAAAAGTTTGACATTCAGTCTAAAATGGAGATTATAAAATCCAAAGGATTTCTGTCCAGGTAAAGTGAAATCTAGTACAGAATTATTATTTAACTACCAAAAAAGTAGATAGTAAATAGTGAAGAGTAAACCCAACTATCGTAATTGCCTACAGACACAGCTAAGTATTCCCTAACCATACATACCTCTATTTGAACAACACAAATGCAGAAGAACAAATGTATTTTTTTCCTAAATGAATGATGAACACATGGAAGTTCATTATATTATTTCCCAAACCCTTCATTTCACATAATTTAAAAAATGTAATGAGATGGAACATAAGCCACAAGTAGCCCGCCTTCAAACTAAAGCTCTAAGGGAAATAAATGAACATGACCTTTCAAAGTAGGAAGGAATCAAAGGGTGAAAAGAGATACTACAATTGCTAGAAATATACTACAGTATAAAGGAAAACTTATGGAGGGAGGGAAAGAGAGGAAAGATAGCATGCAATAAACAGATAAAGAATACATTCTGAAAGTAGACATCCCTCCAGGAAACAGAAGAACATTTTCTAAACAACTCTCATATAAAAGAGATCATGAAATCTGTAAAGCAAGAAAAAAAATTTTAAAGTGGAATTAGGTTAAAATGAAGACTGATGAGCTAAGAGGAGGAACTGAGAATGAAAACAATAGCATTACAGAATTAATAAATAGAAATACTAAGATTAAAATAGACAATACTGTAAACCTAATTGCTAAGGAGGAGGAAAGGCTTTTAAAATTGCCGAAGAATGAAGAAAAAGGCAGAATGATTAAATCAATTATAGAGGGGGAAAAAACCCACACATAAGTACTCAATAAATATTTTAGTGAGTGAAGGAGAAAACAGGGTGAAGTTTTGTTGTACAGAACTTCAAAGACAAGGTAATAAGCCTGTCCTTCAGATTATATAAGAAAGGAGGATATACTGAGTCTTCTGAATGTGTGTGGGAAGGGTAGGGGTGATAGGGAGGGCACTTAAAATTAATGTGATAAGAGATGTATGTTAAGAACAGTAATTTGGCAGATGAATCAGAGGAAGCATGAACTGGGAGTTGGAAAACGAGTAAGCAGATGGTTGAATTTAATGAATTTGTGTGGTTTAAAATCATGAGTGTGTCTAATTTTTATTTTGCCTTGCCTGGTAGTTCCCTATTTACCCAGACATGGAACAATATGGGCTGGTTTCATGTTATCTATAAGCTACTGATAAATGACTGGACTTGTGGAAAAGCACTTTCCAATGGAGTTAGAATAATTACTTGAATCTTCAGATCTTACTTAGAAACTAAAAAAAGTCCCCAACCAATCTCAACCTTGTGTTCCATATTAGTAGTAAGTATAGACAGAAGAGACAGCAATGGTAATATAAAAAAGAGCTGGGAAGAGGTGATTATATTCAGTTCAGACTAATGTTCAATTCAAAAACAAGACATACAAAAAAAGGATTAATTATTAATTGCTAGTGCTGATTTTCTGGTTTGGAGACAAATGTAATTCCTCTCGACATTAATCATTTCAAAGTGATTATAAATATATTTAGAGATTTTCCTTTACAATGAGGTAAAAGATAAATAGGTATAGTACACCAGTAGTCTAGGTGAGAAATAATGAAGGACTAGATTACTACATGTACATGGGATTAGAATCAGATATTTTAGAATATACAGAACTCCTCAGGCTGCCTTGGAAGTTTAGAATCAATATGAGTCAATTCAAGTGCCCATTGGGAGTTTCTCAAGCCTAGAGTAGGTCCTAAACAAATGATGTGTACACTGGTCTTCAATGACATAATTTTGAATATGCCTCAACATGCTTTTTCTTAGGATATGTAGTCTGGATATACTTAGTACAGTTTAGTATTGCATAGGATTTGTGCCCATTCTATAGTTACACAAGGTATATATAAATACGACTTTATTTGTGCCTTTGTGTATACTAAAAAGAATTAGGCATTTTGAAAAATGAATATAAACCAGTTTTGTGAATCTTATCTTGGTTTCATTCAAAAAGACTTAAGATTCTAAGTGCATATCAGTCGACTAATTGTTTGATCTAGGCTCATATCCCTAGGAAGCTTTTTACCAGGATGCTGTCCAGTGACAGCAGCTCAAGTAGGAACATGGTAGTCAGGATGCTTCTCTCCCATCTCATGTCTTCCACACACACGCCATTTACATTTGCATGACATCAAATACATTCACTATTGTACGTAGTGCCCCCCTGGAAGACATCTTGGATTTTATAAGGCAACAATAGTACAGATTTATAGGTATGGGTAAATTACAATAAGGAAAAACGGGCATTTTTCCTTTTACTTTGATGGAATTTTGAGTGTCTCTGAAAAAAATCTAAAAATGTGATTATAATTAAGTTAGAAATCTTATAAACTAACTGATACACCTTTAATTCGAACTTTTAAAATACAACCAGGAAATATATATATACATTACTTACAGGATAGTAATATGATATTTTGAGGCTCTGTTCATGCTCCAAAAAAATCTCAGTAGCTTTTCTTTTTCCTTAAATTTCTCATAAAATAATCCTGTTAAAACTAAAGAGATTGTTCTATGATAAGAAACATTTAAATTTAAAAAATTTGACTTTTTAAAGTAAAAAAAGAATATTGGAATAAAAAGAGAAGGATTTTTCTTGAAAATTATTAATACCTACAGTATTTCTCAAACTTTCTCATCAAAGTATCTCTTTTTTACTTCCAGTTCATTGAGATATAATTGACATTTAACATTGTATTAATTTTAGGTCCAACATGATAATTTCATACATTGGAAAATATTTATCACAATAAATTTTAAGTAAAATATTAGGAAATACAACACAGCAACATCTCAAAAGAATAGTATTCTATCATCAAGAAAGTTTTAATTCCAGGAATACAAGGATATGGTATCAACAAATCTACTAACATAACCTCTTACATCACCAATTAAAAGAGAAAAACTATATGATCATATCTAAAAGGCATTTGATAAAAACCCAGCAGCCACTGCTAAAAAAAAAAAAAAAAACTAAGATGGAAATAGAAGGAAAATACAGTAGGCTCTGAACGACATGGGTTTAAACTGCACGGGTACACTTATACACAAATTTTTTCAATAAATATGTGCTATAGTACCACACATTCAAGACTGGTTGAATCAGAGGATGAGGAACTGCAGACATGGAGGATATGGGGGACCAATTATAAGACGATATGTGGATTTTTGACTAGGAAGGAGGGGTTGGTCACCCTAATCTCTGCATTGTTCCAGGGTCAACTGTACTTAAATTCGATCAAGATTATATTCTAAAAACCAATAGCAAGTATCACTTTAAATAAAATAACAAAAATAATTTCAATCAATACCAGGTATCAGAAGGTGACACACAGTATCTAGTAATCCCAAGAGATGATAACAAAATTCTATTGAAAATAATACTGGAATCTAGTAAGGTGATTAGATACAATAAAATATATAAAATCAATAGCTTTTCTTTTCTGTAATAACAACAAACACCTAGAAATTTAAATTATAAGACTATTCTTTTTACATAAAGACAAAATCTATAAAACGTTTATAAACCAGTATGGTATTGGCATAGAAATAGATAAAACTATTCAGTTATTAGATACATATCCAAAAAAATTTAAAGCAGGGACTTGAACGGATATTTGTACACCCATGTTCATAGAAGTATTATTCAGAATAGCCCAAGGGTGGAAGCAACCCAAGTGCCCACTGATGGATAAATGGCTAAACAAAATGTGATATAAGTGAAATCAGCTAGTCACAAAAGGATAAATACTGTATGATTTCACTCATATGAAGTACCTAGAGTAGTCAAACTCAGAAAGACAGAAAACAGAATGGTGGTTGCCAGGGGCTGGGGTTGGGGAGGGGTATAGAGAGTTATTTAATGGGTACACAGTTTGATTTGGGGAAGATGAAAAGGTTCTGGAGATGGATGGTTCTGATGACTGCACAACAGTGTGAATGTACTTAATGTTGCTGAATTGTATGCTAAAAAATGAGCATACAATGGTTAAAATGGTTAAAAAAAAAAAAAACACCCACTTAAACAGAATAGATAACCCAGAACTCGACCTGAGTATATATGTGACAAATGTAGTATCTTAATTCATCAGGAAAAGGATGTATTTAATACATGATACTGGCTCAATTGGCCACTCATATGTAAAAAATAAACCTGGATCCTGGTTTCACATCATGCACAAATTTAAATTCCAGATTGACTAAATACTTAAAAATAAAAATAAAAATATCAGTATGAAAGCTAAAAAACTATACATCTAACATGTTTGACCAAGTTAAAATAAACAATATGTATGGCATAAGAGATTATTCAAAAGACATGATACATTTGGGCAAAAAATATTTCCACTGCAACTGACAGATAATGGACTGATATCTGTAATATAGCAAGAAGTCTTAAAAATCACTAGAACAAGACAACCCAGAATTTAAATGGAAAAACAGGTATGAATAGAAAATTGAAGAACAAATCTAAGTGTACACCTGTTCCAAATTCTATCTCTGCACACACATGTCCGCTCACATCAAGATGGGGTGAAGTCTATTTTTCCTTTCCTTGAATCTTCACTAGCCTTGTGACTTGCTTTGTAAAGTCACGTCGAATGTCAGAATCACAATGAAGCGTGACAGAAGTGATGTTTTAGGACTTCTAATCTCAGGTATTGAAGGGACTAGCATCTTCTCTTATAGCATTCTTAAAAGGTAACTTAAAAACAATGAGATGCCATTTACAAGCCTCATAGTGGGGAAAGATTTTTAATTGCTTGCAGGTGAAAATATCTAGAGACTACGACTTGAAGAGAGCTGAATGGAAGATGACAACAATTGGCCCATAACGTTTGAAGAAATGACTCTGCCATGACCTTGTATTCTTATGGATAGCCCTCAAATCAATCTGAAAACACTATCAGATTTAAAAATTGAATTTTCTTGAGCAAAGGCCATACCACCTCTGTCATCTTCACATTTATTTAGGTCCACAAGCAGAAATATGATTTAGAGCAAATCTTCAAACTTTTGTTCTCATATTCCCCAAAAGAATTTTGAAAATCTATATCTACATATCCCTTGGTACATTTTTAGTTGATGTCTAAAATTGTTCATCAGAAGTTTAAATAGTTATGAAGAATTTAGACATATTGTTAAATATTGACATTAAGAAATAAAATTATAACTTCACTCATTTAAACATATTCAAAGAAATCTTAATCGCATAATGATCTGACACATCATCTTCCATTTTAAAAATACATGAACAAGCTCATCCCTAAATCTTTCCTTTTTATCTTTGATCTAAAATTTTCATTATACTTCCTTCTCAGATATTTATCTAAATGTAGTATCTATTTGCAAAAGTATTGTATTGATTACCTGTGGTATATTGATTATATTAATGGTTTCAATTAATGTCTTCTCTGTGTCCATACCTTTTCCTTGTAATTTTGTAGTCTCCTCCCTCTCTGACTCTGGACTTGGCCATTTTGCACTGGCCAATGTTATGTCAGAAAATGTGATGTTTGTGCGTTTCTGCTCTCTTTTGGTTCCCTGCCTTCCCTACGAGAATATGTCCAGGCTATCCTGCTGGAAAAAGAAATATATGGAACAGAAACAAGTCAGCAAAATTGTCCGAGCCAAGGAGCCAGACGTGAGTCTAGAAAAATCAGTTAAGCACCTAGCAGACGCAGTGCTGACTTAGACATACAGGGAGACCCACTAAGCCCAAATCAGTTAAGCAAAACTACCAGACAAACCACAGAATCATCAGCCAAAGTAAATATATATTATTGTATGCTACTGAAATTTTGTGATTTTTTTTGTTACGCAGCCCTACTGTTTCAATAGATGACTGATATAACAACCACCATGTCTTCTATACAATGACATTGACTTCAAATTCATGACTAGTCTACAAATATTTGTTGAATGAATCTGCAACAAAAACATATATACAAATCGAAATTTTAAATTTTATTTTTCTTTCCTATGACCTTAAGGCTCTAAGTACTAAAAATAAGTTCAAATTCATGACAAATCTTACCATTAACATTGCACAATAATCTTACTATGGTTGCATGCAATCATGCAATACATCCTTAACCCATGCCCTCTTTTGCTCTCCTAGATGACAGTCACACCTCATCTCGTCTCAAATCATAGTACCTCCCTTACACCCTTATTCAAAGTAGATGACCTTACTTTCTACTTCCCTAAGAAAATGAAGGTAATCAGAAAGAAATTCCACAAACTATTGTCTGCGCCTACATATTCTCCATTCCTGCATGCTACAATAGATGAACTATTCATACACTGATCTAAAGCAAAACTCCCCACTTGTGTACTAGATCTTATCCCATATAACTTACCTAAGAATACAGAAATACCTCTTTGCATTTCCTAACTTAACAATTTGTTGCTGCTGCTGTTGTTGTTCCCTACTGGATCACTGTTATCAGCATACATACATGGTGTCATTTCTCTCATCTTTAAAATAAAGGTTTCTTTGGCCTTATGTCCCCCACCAGCCACCACCTAAATTATTTACTCCTTTTTGCAGCAAAAACTCCTCAAATTACTTTCTCCTCCTGGAAATATTTTATTCATTGATTTCTTCTCTTGGTTACCCTAAGACCTTATTAGTCACTACTCAGGCCCCTTTGCTCAGTCTTTTTCTTCTTCTCAACCTCTTATTGGTGATATATTCCAGGACTCAGTCCTTGATCTATTGTCTTCTCTACATACTCTTTTTGTCTATGGTCTCTTCTAGTTTCACAGCTTTAAATATCACCCCCTGGACAAAGGCTCCCAAATTAAAATTTCCAGCCTACCCTTCTCTCAATAAATTTCAGACTTGATTACCTATGAACTTGATAGCTCCCCTTGGCTATTTATAGACATCTCATACTCACCATATCCATAATTGAGTTCCTGATCATCCCCTCCAAAACTGCTCCACTGTAATCTTTCCCATCTTAGCTGATGGAAACTCCATTTTTTTTTTTGGTACCCAGAACAACCTTGGGAGACATCCCTGACTCTTCTCTTTCTCTCAAATCTTTAAAAATACATCCTGAATCCAACTATTTCTCAACATTTCCTCTTATTTCACTCCATCTGTGCCACTGCCATATCCTAAGAGCTTCTAACATCTTGTCCTGTTATACTTCTTGCCTCCTACAGTCTATTCTCTACACAGAAGTCAAGAATGATAAGGCCATATCTCTGCTTATTATCCCCTATTGGCTTTTCATTTCACTCAAAGTAAAAGACACAGTGCTTAAAAGGCTCTACAAGGCTCTACATGATCTGGCCTGTTCTTACCCCTATACTTCTCTTACTGCTCTTGTTGTGTTTCCTAAATTTGCTCCACCTTCAGTGGTCTCCTAGCTATCCCTCAAAAGACCAGACAACTCAGAGTCTTTGCACTACAGTTTTCTCTGCCTGGAACTCTAGGTACCCATGTTGCAAACTCCTACCTTCTTCCAATTTTGCTCAAATAGCACCTTTCAACACAGTCTATCTTCATCTTCCTAATTAAAATTATAGTTCCTTCACATTACTTCTCCTACAAACCTCTAATTCATAACCTCTAATTCTGCTTTACTTTTTCATTTTTCCAAACACTTATCACCTTCTAACATAATGTATAATATGCTTACTCATCCCCCTAGAATATAAATTCCAGGAGGTCAAGTGTAGAGACGAGTGTGTGTGGTGGGGGGGTAGGGGTTGAATGTGTGCATGATCTCTTTTATTCACTGATATAACCCAAGAAATAAATAAAGTGTCCTGGCACAAAGGAGGCATTCACTAAATACCTGTTGAATGAATCTACAACAAAAACCTGTTTATTAACTAAGACTTAAATTTTTATTTTTACTTCTGATTTTTACTTTTATTTTTACTTTATTTTATAAAAATTAAAAAAATTTTATTTTTACTTCTTTTTCTTTCTAAAAATTAGAAATATTCTTTTGGATTGTTTTATCATTATAATAATTTTTAGTATAAAATTGAGCAAATGAAAGAAATATATTTTAAATGTTGATAGTTATTAGACAAATAAGTGAAATTTTACAGGTTATATATCTTAATGAGATCAATCATGAACAACAATTTTCTTTTCGTTCAATAAAAAAAATTTATAAATAATAATATAAATAATTTTAGTTTTATATAGTTTATAAATACAAACTATATTAAAAACCACTATAAACTAATTGGTGTACGGATTGTCCTTTTATTTTTGGAAAGGAAGTAGAAAATAAAAAACATTTTATAAGGCAAAATTAGATGATGATTGGTTATAAATGGAATAGTTCACCAGATTTACCTAATAAAATAGATCTCAAATAATTTGTTTAATATTACCAAATCTGAAAAAAAGTAGATGAAAGTCTCATCAGTGAGTCATTTATCTAATGTGTCTTGAAAAATTTGGTAGCACCAAAAAGAAAAAAAAAACCTTCCAGTTACATCTTAAAAGTCAGCACCAGTAAACTTTACTGCTTTGCCTTTTCAAAGAGGCTTTTCTTTCCAGCTAGTGACATGTCCTAAGTAATGAAAATAGCTGGAAAGAATTTCTCTTCTTAAATGTATAAAAGTGCTGTTTTTATCATTTAATATTTCTAATTAATGCTTTCCTTGGTTTGCTCCTTATGTGCACATATTCGCTGGTAACAGTGGGGGCCATGGAAAAGGCACAGTCCTTAAATGGAAATCATCACCCAGCCCCATCATCCTATTCTACCACATATCTGAATTCAAAACATCCCAACATGGGCCAAAATACCACGTTCCTAACCCACTGTTTACCCGAAACACAAATAGAGAAGACAGAGAAGGTCCCTGTGGGTTGTAGTAACTTGATTACTCATTAACTAAGTTCTCCCCTTTGCTCAGAGTGTGAACCATTTATGCGTGTGCCTTTGTAAAGTGAGAGAAGAGCTGTTATGAACTCAAGCCAAGCTCACACTCAATTTTTGGAAAGAGGTGGAAGTGGAGAATCTGGAAATTGATTCCTTTTAAATGATCCATATTCCTAGAAAGTTTTCACATCTCTAAGGGGTAGTTTACCTCAGCCTGAAGATTATTGATAAAGTGCCTTTTTCTCCTGTGATAAAATGTACACTGCTGTGGTTGTCTGACATCCTATACTAAATCATTGAACATTTTGTAGTAAGATCTCTCTCAAAAGGTCTTCTTATCTAAATTCTTTTATTAGGATCTCTTCCTAATGCGTTACACTAATCCCATTCCCTAGAATTCTGCTTCCAACTAGCTTTTATGTATAATTGCTTACTGAGTCATCCACTTTGAGAAGGAAGTTGTAGCTTTCTGAGTCAGATATTTGACTGTGAGTCTGGGGGAGCCCTATCTCAGAAAAGGTTTATTACTCAGTTATGCTCCAGAAATGGTGTCAAGGAATGCTAACTTTATAACTGCAATTCTTGCCTATTCTTCAGTTCTCTGGTATGATCTTTTCATAGATCAATCACTCATTCATCTTGTAAGTGATAAGAACATCGTGCTATATTTTTTACTTGCCAACAGACATACTGGAATGTTTAAATGGCTATCTTTAGGTATTTTTAGTGCTCATCTGCACCTACACTGTATGATAATAGAAACTCATATGTATTGAGTACCACCATAGTATATCAGATATTATAAAGAAAGAAAGCTAAAAGGACAAAAATTCAGATTTGGAACAGTGTCTGCCTCCCTTCTTCCCAATCCCAACTAAATTGACCAAGAAAAATGTAAAAATAAGGAAAAGTTGAGTTGGTGTTTAAAGCTAAGGGAAGAATACCAGACTACAAATATTGAAAATATTTAAATAGAGTTCTAAACTAAAGGAGGACACTCAAGAAAGCTTGCCATTCACTTCTGCAAGAAAACGGCATTGCCTTTTGAGAATAAAGGAAGGCAAACTCTAAACTCCATGGTCACCTCTCCTAATTTAGGGATAGAGGAAAGGAAAAACCATGAGACCAACAGGGAACACACAACTGAGAATCCTTCTGTCTGCCCTACAGTGACAAAATATAAAGATTGTGGCAGGACTTAGTAGACATCAGCATCTCAGGTAAGCAGAAGTCCCAGCCTAATGGGACATTACTGTGGCAGAGATGAAAGTGGAAGGAGGCTGAGGAGAATGTGGTGAAATTACTCCAGAGTGGTAAACCTAATACCTTAAGCAACTGAACCTAGAGCAATGTCCCTTGACTTGAGCCCACTGAAATAGCCAATAAAAATCTTGGTGTCTCTCCTCCCAGAAAGGGATACATATGCAAAATTTTGCACTAAAATGTCCCCCTCTTCCTCCTCCTCCTCTTGTATCCGCTGCTTCTGCTGTTGCTTTTTTGTTACTTCTGATTCCTTTGCAAAGGAGGGGAGCACAGATGCCCTGAAGCCCATAATAAAATAATTATAATCATATGATATAACCATGTAATCATATATGACGTTATAAACATATGCTATAAGTAAAAATCAGCTGATATTTGGGGCAGAGGTATGCAAAAAAAAAAGTGAGTGTAAGTGAGTGTAAAGCAAATAAACTAGCAATGAATTTTGTCAGCACATGTTTATCCTGGAATTATTTGGTTTGGTTTGATTTGATTTTGTCCTGCCTCTGATTAGTTTTTAGCCATTATTACTTCAAATATTTTTCTGCCCTTTTATTTTCTACTTATTGGGGTGACTTCCATTACATGTGTTAGTACTGTTGATATTGTCCCACAGGTCTCTGAGGTTCAATTTACTTTTCTTCAATCCTATTCTTTGTTGTTCAGATTGTTTAATTTCCATTGCTTATCACCAAGTTCTCAGATTCTTTTGCCATCTCAACTATGCTGCTGAGCCCCTACAGTGAATTTTATTTTACTTATTGTAACCTTCAACTCCAGATTTCTATTCCTTTTTTTAAAAAAAAAATTCTTCTTCCTCATTGAGGATATCTGCTGATTCTTTGTTGTCATACTTTAATTCATTTTCTTTGAACATATTTATAGTAGCTGCTTTAAAATATTTGCAAATATAACATCTGGAGTGTCTCAGGACACTTAGACACAGTTTCTACTGACTACTTCCTGAATTTGAAGAAAAACATAAATTGATAATCCAAGAAGCTCAACAACTCCAAGTAATACAAGTACAAAAAGATTCATAAATAGACATATCATAATTAAAATACTGAAAGACAATGAAAAGCCTTGAAATCAACAAGAAGAAAACAACTCACCATATACAAAGGAGCATCAATATAATTAATAGTTGACTTCTCATCAAAACAATGGAGGTCAGAAGGCAGTGGAATGACATACTCAAAGTGCTGAAAAAAAAGCAGTCAACCAATAATTCTGTATCCAACAGAACTATTTTTCATAAAAGAAGGTAATTCTCCAGAAGAAAAAGAACACCTTTACTCTAATAGTTGCAAGAAAAGTCACTGAATTAAAATTTCTCAGTTTGAACTGGCCTGGCTAGGGTCACATGTGCATGCATGCCTGGACCTCCACTCACAAGAAATGGGCACAGAGAGGGTTCATCAAGGAATAATGGGATACTGTTACTAAAAGGGAAAAGAATTCTGGGCAGGCAAAAATAATAATCTTTTCATCACACCTGTTACCACAGGTATGAGGATGAGCCGACACGATGAGTTTACAAGTTTAAAGGATAGCTGGCTTGGTTGTCTGTCCAGTATCCTTTCTCTCCCTCTTTTGATAACAGCAAACTTTTTGTCTTTGAAACTTACTTACTTCATGTAGTTAGTGGAACTGCCAATCACAGTATTCTTACCACATAACTTGGTCATGTTACACAAGTTATTCAGTCTCTTCTGGGAAATGTAATCATTAGGTCTGAGATAGAAGGATAACAGGCGATTGTAACTAAGTCATCCAATGGTATTGCCACTGATATCCTAAGGATGTCAAAAGGGATGGCTCAAGATATCCCATTGCTAGTATCTCCAAAGGTATCTTGAATCCTGTACTTCTAGAAGTTTAGGTACTTAACTCTTTGATTCTGTGAGCAAATAAGAATATACTTGTAAATCTACTTTTGTGGCCTATGTTAGGGACAATTTCTGTGGCATGCAGTCCTGAACTGTGACTACAACTGGACTGGTTTCAAAGGCTTTCATGAGTTCCACATTACCTAAGATGTCCAAGAATAAAGTTAGGCTTCTGTTAAAATCCATGCTTTATTGTGAATGTTAATAAACCGAGAATCCTTCTGTTATGCAAGGAGGACTGTGAGAGGCCATGGTCCCATAATGGACAGTTCACTGACTTCAAATCTGTACTTGTGTACCATATCTTTTCAGATACCTATTCTATACTGTGTAAAAAAAAAAAAAAAAAAAAAGCCAGTCCTTCTCTTATCTCTCACCCTCTTTCACATTTTAATGATGGCTACTTTGAAGCTATTTGAACAATAGGTTTAGGTTTGGAAGGCAACATCTTTAATCTGATCTTTGTCAAAGGACTGCCTTTCTTTCTTTGAGGAAACTTTAGGGGGATGTTTTGAGTTACAGTTTTATCTCATGCTATTTCCTGTAACGCATTACTAAAAGCAATTAAGTGTCTGATACTCTTGCTGCTTTTAGCAAGGTATTATAAGAAAAAGATGAGCTAAGGCAACAATATGCCAATTTGCAAGCAGAGAAGGAAGGGGATAGAGAATCCAGAAATTTGAGCCTCACAAGCTGGAAAAGCCAACTGCTTTGGTACCCCAAACAACATAAGATCTACTGCCTTACTGCTAAGCCCTAGATTTTGCTAAGCCAAATGCCCTACATTTTAAGTTTCTGTGATTGTTGCACTTCAGCTACAAGGACTGATTTAATTAACATTAAGGTTAAGCTGCTCTAAGAAATAAATCTAAAAATACGAAGAGTTAAGTAACGTAAATTCCAGCTCATGTAATGGTCCCAAATTACAGTCAAGTTAGCTGTATGGCTCTGCTCTACTTAGTCATTCAGGGACCCAGATAATTACATTTTGTTGCTCCACCATCCCCTACAGTCTGTATTTGCATGTTCAAAGCTGGGTCTCTATATTGTCCATATTCCAAACATCAGAAGGGAGGAAAAGAAGTCTAGAGCAAGCAATTTCCTTTTAAGAAAATAAGATGAAAGGTGCACACATGACTCCAACTCACATTACACTGGTGAGAACTGAGAACTCAACATATGGCCACCTCGTATGGGAAGCAGGGAATGGTGGTCTCCGATTGAATAGCCATTTGCTCAAGAAGGAGGGGAGATCAGATTTAGCATCCTATTTCCTTTTAGGAGGGACATCAAACCTACAAATTTCTCCCCCTCAAGTATATAGATCTTAGAGTACTTCAGCTATGGTCAGCCCCCTTTCAGTTTTTATGTTTTGCTCAGAGTTTTACTTTTGTCATTTTTGAAGACCCCCCCCCCCAAAATAGATAATATTGTTATTTTTATACAGATGTTTTTGTAGACTTACTTATATGCTTACCAATTTATATGCACTTTTTTTTTTTTTTGGTATTGAATTAGTTTCCTATTGTTGCATAACAAATCACCAGAAGCTTAGCAGCTTAAAACAATATCCACTCGTTAGCTCACAGTTCTGGAGATCATAAGTCTGACAAGGCAAGGAGGGGTTTTCTGCTATGAGTATCACAAGGCTGATACCAGGTTGTCAGCTAGACTGAGTTCTCATTAGGAGACTCTGGGGCTCATTACTGGAGCTTGAGACTTCCAATCTCATTCTTTTTGTTGGCAGAATTAAGTTCCTTGGGGTTGTACAACTGAGGTTCCCCTTTTCTTGCTGGCTATCATCCATAGGCCAGTCTCAGCTCCTTTCTACATGGCCCCCATAGGCAGTTCACAGAATGGATGTATGTTTTTCCACCCAGAGAGTGTCACTCTGACTTTGTCTTTTGTAACAAGCTAAAGATGTGTGTGTGTGTGTGTGTACATTAGAATATAAATGTGCTAGCTTCTCAACTGTTCTTTGAATCAGTCATCACATCTGACTGAGTCAAATAAATTCTTTGGTACTTGTTCTTCTTTATTCACATGAATTGTGTTTTTTAACTTTTTTGAAACTTATACTTTAATACTTGCATCCAATAAAAAAGCAACTTGCTACAGACTGACCTAGGGTAAAACTGCTAGTCATTAAGTCCCATAATAAATAAGAGCCTGTAATCGCTTTTTGGTGTCTCACTATTGAATATGAAAAATGAATTTACATTTAGCCTACAATTTGAAAATGTAACAAAAAGAAGAAATCAAATCAAGAGGAAACTAAGAGAATGTTAGGACCAGAAGAAAACTTCAAAGAATTAATACTTAAATTCTCAAGAGAAACTTACAGTTCTCTACCAGATGAAGTAAGTATTTTCAACCATATTCCTCTGGCTGACTGACTGCAATGAAAAAGCCATGGCAAAACACACAAGGCAATTAGAAGAAAACTCTGAAAAATAGAGAAAAGAAGGTAGGCTGACTAGGGACCATAGAACTTGAGAAATAATGACCTGTGTGAGTATTATGGTTTGGTTTTGTTTTGGGTTTTTTTGTTTCCTTGTTGCTTGTCTCCTATACATGCAATGGTCACAGACCAAAAAACCAAAAACCAAAAAACAGCAGTGAGGAAAACCCATTCTTGATAGCCAAAGGACTAAGAATATAACTTGTTTAACTATACCCTCCTACCTCCAAACAAACATCATGAAAGCCGTGTTCTCTCCCTCCATACCAGGCACTGTGGGGATGAAGCTCTGTTGACCATTCCTACCCTCTACTAAGCAAAAGAGCAAAAAGTAGCCTCTCAACCTCTCCAAACTAGAGAGGAGGAAGAGGATTAGAGAGAGGAGAGAGCTATAGAAAAGGATTCTTAAATCTGTCTATGAAGTCCTGAGCACACCCCCAAATGGTCCTGGCATAAAACTGACAAGAATCAACACAGTAAAAGTTGTGAGAACTGAATTATGGTATGGAATATTACCAGGTTTCAAACTGACCTTTGGGTAGCAGTGAGGCAGGCCAGATTTGTACTGCAATTGCTTTAGAAATTTAATTGACATTCAAACCATGCCCAACACAAATGGGTCAAGATATGTGTTCTGAACCTAAAAAGAATGACTGCCTGCTAGTAGAGAAGACTTAATTAGAAATTATATTCTCATAACATAATACTCAAAATATTCAGGTTACAATCCAAATTACACACCATATCAAGAACCAGGAAAATCTAAACTTGAATGAGAAAAGATGACTAAGATCATACAGCTATTGGAATTATCAAACACTGACTTTAAAGAACCATCATATAAATGCTCCAAGAAGCAATTACAAACACTCTTGAGAAAATGGGAAAACTGAAAATCTCAGAAAAGAAATGGAGTATATAAAAAAGAACCAAATGAAAACTTTAGAACTGAAAAAATATTAAAACCAAAATAAAATAATTCACTAGATAGGCTCAGTAGAAGAATGATGATGACAGAAGAAAGAATCAGTGAATTTGAAGATAAATCAATAGGAACTATCAAATATAAACAAGTGAGAAAATAGTTTTTTTTTTTTTAAAAAAGGAATTGCACCTCAGCGACATGTTGAGAAAATAACAAAAGATCTAACATCCATGTCATTGCAATTCCAAAAGGAGAAGAAAAAGAATGCTGGGGGGAAAATATATGAAGAAGTAATGATTGAAGACTTCTTAAATTTAATGAAAGACCTAAACCTACAAGTTCAGGAAATTTAGTGCCCCCAAATAAACCCAAAGAAGTCAATCCTCAGATACTGTATATTCAGCAACTACCATAATGATTAACTTATAAAAGTAACTTAACAAATATTTAATAAATAAACTTGTACTAGCCTCTCAGTCTATTTTTGAGAACTAAGTATTAAAGTAGAACAAGAGGTAATTCATGAAGGAAGAAAACCAAATGGCCAATAAATATATGAAAGGATGATCAACCTCATGAGTAATCAAGAAAATGCAAGTTAGAGCCATAGAAATATAATTACATATTTGCTATAATTACAATTTTTTAAATGTCTGACAACACCGAGGATATGCAGAAATAAGCTTTTATATGCTAAAGAGTATAAATTGGTACAAATACTTTGGAGGGCAATTGGCAATATCCTATGAAAATATGTATATCCTATGACCAGTATTTCTACTCATAAGCACATAACTCAAAGAAACTCTAGCCTAAGGGCATAACTATTGCATTAGGGTACATGTGGAAAAATACTCATAGCACTATTGTTTAAAAGAGCAACATTTGGATAGCCTAAATGAACATCAACAAAAGAACAGATTAATAAATTGAAGTAGTGTATTAATGCAATGGAATATTACTTAGCAATGAAAATGAATGAAATCTTTATTTGTTTCAAAATAAATATCTTACAAACAATACTGAGCAAAAAAGAAGTTGCAGAAAAATACATAGTGATATTATTTACACTTAGTTAAAAACATTAAAACAATACCATATTGCTAAGGATACATATTTAATAAAAGAATTCAGAGAAATATGGGGATGATAAATATCAAATTCAATATAGTGGTAACTTTTGGAGGAAAGTTTGCTTCTGTTAATAACTGCAGCTCCTTTAAAAGTAATTTGTCTTTTCTTTTTCGTTTTCTGCCATTTACACTCAAATAAGCTTAGCTGTATTACCAGTTTAGGGAAGCATTAGATGTGCAACAATGAAAACTAAAAATACAGTAGTTCAAAATGACAGGTAATAGGCTGCCTATTCCAGGTGGATATGTGGACTCTCATTCACATTGTTACTCAGGAACCCAGGTTCCTTCCATCTTGTTTCAGTGTCACCCCCACAAAACCAGGTCACAGGCACATTCTTGTTTTGGTTTACAGGAAGGAGAAAGAGAATGGAGGTAGCCTGTTTATTTCTTAAGGTCCCCAGCTAAAAACATTATACAGGCAAGAAATTAGGCAGTAAGTCACACTTACCTATACAGAAGGTTGGAAAATGTAGAGTAGTTGAAAAGTCATGTCTTTGGTACTTTACTGCTAAGCGAGAAAGGGAAACTGCAAACCTGTGAATTTGAAAATTGATAAAAGCTGTCCTTACTGCTCTATTTGCAGATTTGCTTTACTTATTTTGCTTGGGATTATCTGAGCTACTTGAATTGTGGTATTTTTCATAATTTCTGGGAAATTCTTATCTGTCCTTCATTTTATTTGAAATTTTTGAGATAATTGTAGATTCACATGAAATTGTAAGAAATAACACAGCCAGATCGCATGTATCTTTACCTAGTTTCCACTAATGGTAACATCTTGCAAAACCACAGTTCAATATCAAAACCAGACATTGATACAATCATCATTCTTATTCAGATTTTCCCAGTCTTATTTGGACTTACACACTTATCTGTGCATTTATTCCTAAACAAATTTATCACATGTGCAGATTTATGTATCCAGCACCACAGCTAAGATACAGAACAGTTCCTTTGCCACAAGGGTCCTTTGTGCTCTCCTTTTATAAACACTTCTACCTCCCTCTTACTTCCTATCCCCATACCTCACTCCTGGCAATCACTAATTTGTTCTCCATTTCTAAAATATTGTCACTTTAAGTGTTAAACCAAAAGAATCATATAGTAGATAACCTTTTGGAACTTTTTTTTTTCCACTGAGCGTAATTCCCTGTAGATTTATCCAAGTCATTGCATGTATCAGTAGCTCCTTTATATTGCTGAGTAGTATTCCACAGTATGGATCTACCAAGTTTGTTGAACCATTCACCCACTGAAGGACATCTGAGCTGTTTCCAAAACAATGTAAAATGTGGTTTCTACACTGTACTATAATGATTCAACCTATATAAAAATATCCAGTATACATGATGTTGTATTGGAATTTTTAAAATAGATTTTTATGTGAAAAGTTAATAGTTTAATTTTTAAAATTACAAATACATGCCCATTGTAAAAATTCAAATAGTATCAAAGTACATAACAAAGTATAGTATATTAATTAAAAAGTAAATGTCTACCTTTATCCCTCAATGCTAATACCTCTTCTCTCTTCCCAGAATTAATACGATTAATAGTTTAAGGTGTGTATTTATCTTGGATCTGGTCAGATCTAAAAGTTTTTCCATTTATTATTTATCTGCTGGTAGTAGTTTTTACTTTCCCAATATTAATCCTGCTTACATTTCTTCCTTTATAACAATGTTGAAAGTGAAAAAAATAGGTAGCATCTTTCGTGTTTCTAACTTTAACACATTCACATATTTTAATATCATTTTCAGCAGATTCCATTGTTTACATTAGATCAATAAAATTCTCTATGAAAAGATTAATGTTCATCCATTTATATGATAATTCATTGTATATCAGAAGTTTTAAATATGTCCGAGCTGAGTATGATACTTTAAGGTTACAAAGCACCTTAAAATGTCAAGAACCCTAAACGAGATGTAATGATTTCATCTACTAGCAGGTAGATGAAATCAGGATTTTGACCTATTGAATATATGAGTTTTACAGACCTTTATATGAAAGTAAATATGATTTTTTTCTGGAAAAGGAATGACATATCTTCTAGCATTTAAAAAACAAACTATTCTCTGATTTGTTATGCAATCCTACTTGAAGTAAATTTTGACACAATCAACAAACCAGTCTAAGTGCACACCTAAGCTGTGAAGCCAGAATGCATATGAATGTCTGTACAGCAGACTTAGTCCTATGGGTAGAACACACACTCCAGCTCCCTCTCCTCCTTCTGGCCCGCCATACCTCTTGCCAGGAATAATTGTTAATCTGATTAGCCATATTCCAAAACAAATACTGGGCTATGTATATGTGTAAAGGTCACGGGTATGGGTCCCTCCCTCCCTTCTCTTCTATAAAACTGGAATTGGTATAAGGGCCTGATTAGGAGTAGAATGAATCCACTTTTATTCTCTCACTTGCCTTATGTGTTAAACTGCCTCTGAAACCCATGAAGCAGAATCTGGGCACTTCTAAGTATTGGCCAAAGACAATAATAGTCAAAGACTGGGGAAAATCCCAGTGTCAAACTTTTAAATCTAATGTAGGCTGGAGTACAAAGCTGGGCATTGTTTGGAATAGAAAATAGAACAGGCATACATTTTTGATGTAGTCTGGTGTTGTAGTTAATAACTTCTTATGACATTTCAAAAAAGGCATCTCTGTAGGCCTAGTATACTTTTATAAAAAGTAGTAATAAACATCAGCAACCACACAGAGCTGGATTCAGGGACCTTACTGTCCTGACCTTAACACCCTCTGGCTAGCCACAGGAGAGGTCTCAAGAAAATTTGAAAGCTGACTATGTCAGCATATTTCTTTTAAAAAAGTAGTGAGAGTCTGCCAGAAGTTAACAAGACTCAATTAGTGTGTCCAGGAAACTGAAAAATTATGCTAATTTATCGTCTTCTCCAGAAAAAAGCACAGGAGAATTCTCTTCCAAGGGGTACAGCCCTCCTTTTGCTTTACCTTGAGACTGGATACTAGTAATGACTAGGTTAACACAGTAGAGAAAAAAAAGTGTGTGTGATGGCAGGGAGGTGGGGAAGGGAGCTGAAAGAGTAGTGTAGTAGAGTAGTAGAGCTCCCTTCCCCTCTTTGCTCTTCCTGAGCTTATTTATTTCGGGGTGGAGGGGCCTGCCTAAGCCATATATTCCACTCCAGTTTATCTGAGCACCCTAGCTTCATATTTGGTGTTTCAGATACAAGATAATCTAATAATAAAATGGATTTGGATTATTCTGCTTACAGTTGACTCCTATATGTATATTCTCCCTCAGGAATCTTATGAGGATGGGTAGGTTGTTTAGTCAAGGCAAGATTTAGGCATCTGGATCTCTTGAACTAACACCTAACAGCGGGTATTCAATAAACAGTAATTATTATCAGATAATGATAAAAAATATGATATGTACCAAAGATAGAGATTAATATAAAATCAATTTGAACTGCATTCTGCCAAGGCAAGCTGAACTTTGAATAAAAAACATATTTTCATTCTTTTTTTTCATTCTTTATGATGCCTATATGCAGAAGTGGCTCAGTAATGTTTTCCTCTGAAAAGAATGTGAAAAAAAATCATAAATGTTACATTAAAATTCTTTTCCTTTTATGAAGAGACCATTGACTATAATAAGTAATGATACCACAAATATTTCTGAGTACGTATTTTTTCATTTCAAGTGAATATAACATTATCTACTCTCTCCAATAAAAATTTTAAATGGATTTTTAAGCTAATGAATCATGAAATATTTTTGTTGAGTTACAAGTGAACCAAATGGTCATATTTATTTTAACACCTGGAAAAAGTCAGGATATGCACAGCTGGCTGTGAGCTTGTCACACATTCCTAAGTTTACAATTACTACTAGTGTTCTCAAAGTCCACTGACAAACAGTTGCAGGTGGCCAAGATGTTTGTGTAGGAACAGCTTTACTCAGCAAAATCTAATAATGTATCAATAATAGTATTTACTTTTGAAACTATCAGTATTTAAGAAGGGCAACTGCTATTTTCTTTAAATTAGTTGAAGCATGCTTGGCTCTGCTAATGAAAAATTTATAAATGTACCTCTAATTTCAAAAAATTTTAGTAAATAAGAGAACATATAAGAACTCTGTCAAAGAAAAAGTTGACCTGTTAAATAACATCTAATTACTTAGACTATTTCTTATAATGGAAATAGCCACATCCTTATAGTATAATGAAGGTTACCTATATAACTCATTCTCTTACAGCATTATTTCTAGATGAAATGCAGCTAGTGTTCCAGGGGAGGGAAAAAGATAATACTTTTATAAAAGAGTTTTTTTCAGGTTTTTAGATAATATAAAAAAAAAAGCCAAATGTCTATATTAATTTAAATTGTTTTACAGAATTTATTTCAAAAATTAATCAACCCTCTGACAATATTTTCATTTTGGCAATGCACGTGTGGGCTTCATGCATCCTTTCAGCATCACAAACAACACACAAACAAAAGGTGTGGCTTAGTCGTTAAGAGCTAGGCTCTGAATCCAGATGCCTTTTATATCTCTTGGTTCTGCCAGTTATTGATTAGTTATTGATTATTAGGCCTTGGGAAAGTCACTTAGCTTCGGGGCATTAATTTCCTCATCTGTAAAAATGAGGGAATTAACAATACCTATGTCGTAAGTTGTGAAGAATGAATGAATCAATATATTAAAAAACCTTATAAAGTGCCTAAAATGTATGAGAATCATAAAAGTCAGTTGCTTTTATTAGTAACATTATTGTTATTGCCAATCAGGTATCACTTCACACCTGTCAAAATGGCTATCATCAAAAAGACCACACACAAAAAATATTGGTGAAAGCATGGAGAAAAGGGAACCCCTGTACATTGTTGGTGGGAATGTAAATTGGTGCAGCCACTGTGAAAAACAGTATGGAGATTCCTCAAAACACTAAAAATAGAATTATCATATGATCCAGTAATTCCACTCCTGGATATATATCCAAAGAAAATGGAAACATTAATTCAAACAGATACATGCACCCCAACGTTCATAGCAGCATTATTCACAAGATATGGAAGCAATGTAAGTGTTCATCAACAGAATGGATAAAGAAGATGTTACATACACATACAAACACAGTGGAATATTACTCAGCCATAAAAAGAAATTTTGCCATTTGCAATAACATAGATGGAACTGGAGGGTATTATGCTTAGTGAAATAAGTCAGAGAAAGAAAAATACTGTATGCTATCACTTATATATGGAATCTAAAAAATAAAACAAACTACAGAATATAACAAAAAAGAAACTGACTCACAGATATGGATAACAAACTAGTGGTTTCCAGTGGGGAAAGGGCAGAGGAGAGGGACAAGGTAGGGGTAGAGGATTAAGAGGCACAAACTACTATGTATAAAAGAAATAAGCCACAAGGATATATTGAACAGCCAAGAGAATATAGTCAATATAAATGGAGTATAATCTGTACAAATTTTGAATAACTCTGTTGTATATCTGAGACTCATATAACATTATAAACCAACTATACCCCAATTTAAAAAATGTCGCTGCTATCTGAGCACCTACGTGCTAAGCATTCTACTACATATTTGGATTATACTGGTGAACTAGATGGACAAGGTCTTTGGGAAAATCCTTCTAGATGCAAACTTTCCCAAATTTCCCTATCTCAGACTCTTAAGTGGACCCTGGACAAAAAGTCTTTGGCTAGGGATGCTATCACACTTAACAACAAGCACCAAAAATGTTAAACTGTCAAGAAGAAAAGATGCAATCCCCTGAACTGGTACAGAGAATAAAGTCAGCTGACCACATATTTCTTATTTCTGTTGCTATTACCACACTCTTGTCCTGTGTTTTGACATTAATTCTAGCTCATATTCCCCCCTTTCCTACAATTACAGCCTACAGTTTTCAAGCCCTAAATTGGTGTAACTAAAAGTAACTTATTTATAATGAAGACTAATGATTATTACAGTTACATAAGAATCAGTTAAATAATCAAAAATAAAAGGCAAACACCCTCTAACTATATATTCAATAAATTATAGAAGATGTGACCGAAAAATGTGGGGGAAGACAAAAGTTCTTAAAAAGCCTGTAATTATCCTACAGTTCTACATCCTAAGTTGTACATCCTAAGTAGAAGTATCCTATTTAAAACGACCATAAACACAACTGCAATGAGACTTCTTTAGATACCGAAAGGTTGCTCTTTCCACTCCCCTAGTTATTGTTTTTCACCCATTTTTCTTGATTTATAAATGTCACCCTCAGGGAAGAGAGCAGATAAAACCTAAAATAAAAGAGCTAAATTCTTGACTTAGAATTTCAAGATAGCATCTTCACAGTATGGCTTTTATTTCTAAGATCTAGGTACACATTCAAGGAGAAAACTGGTTTTGTTTCAGTTCCCAAAGGACCTGATTTGGAAGATCAGAAGCTCAAGCTCTAAGGATGTATCTATCACTGACCATTTTAGAGCAGAGGAAGACTAGGGGGCTAACCTAAGCTCTTTCTTGCTTCGTGCAAATGTTATATACTAAAGACCAAGATAAGATGACTCTTTAACCTTAGACTTTAAGGCCTTAGAAGGATGTTTGGAGAAATATTTCAGACTACGAAATGTAGGTAACAGCTATCTGGTTTACCTACACATCTATTTCCCTACTCCTTAGATTTGGCTTTTAAAGTCCTTAAAGCACTTACCAAAGGATTAAAGAGGAGAAATAGGTGCATTGAGGATACTGAAAGAGGAAGATTCAGAGAATTAAAGTGTCCTCTAATGAAGCAGAAGGGGAAAAAACCTAATACTGAGGAAGCTTGATGAAACAGTCACAACAGAATGACAGAAGTGGTCTGAAATAACACCCCCAAACTCACTCCAGCTTCCTCTTATCTCCAGGAAAGAGCAGAAATGATCTAGAAAAGTTCCTCAGTATTCTGCCTCTCCCCTCCCTGGGGCATGAAAGTCAGTATACTTGTTACAGGTTATTACAGGAGTAATAGTACAGGAGTAGAGAACCAAATGGCACCGGGTGAGAGTGGGCAGTTTCAAACTGAGAAAAGGGGGCCTAATCAGCAGGGAATAGCTGAGCTCTTCAAACAATCAATATATTGTGCCCTTGATAAGATGATGATGATGATGACTATAATAAAGCAGACATTTATTATTTGCTAAATGTTGTTTAAGTAATAGATCAACTCATTTAATCCTCACAATCCTGTAAGATACATAGTATTGTCTTCTATTTTAAAGATGAGGAAACTGACACATAGAGAAGTTAAGTAACTTTCTTATAGCCAGTAAGTGGCAGACTTGAACTCTGACTAAGAGAACATACTAATTACACTGGCCATCAATGTTTTATAGTAGGCTAATATAGACAGAAGAGGCTTATGCCCAGAGATCAAGTGGGATAAGATACCTCAACCAGAGGCACTAAGGATCAGATACCCCTTCCCCAATGCCAGGACAATATGTAAACTCTTTGGGGAACTTAGATCATTAGTGGGGAGAAAGGTAGGGCAAAAAGGAGGGGGAGAACCTTGCATGCTTATATACATACATGATACATTTGTGTCTCATGTCTTTGAATATTTATTTATGTAATGTGATGTCTCTAGAAAACATATAAGCAAGGGCTGTCATGTTGGCTTTCAAAAGCAATACTGGAAAGTAAGTTGTCTCTCCTTGGTTGTGTTCCTTAATCTCTTTCATGTTCTGAGGCTTTCTACCCTAAACCTGTTTCTTACTTTCAGCAAATGCTATACTAAAGACCAAGATAAGATGAATCTCTAACCTTAGTCTTTCAGGACTTGGAAGGGCATGTATGGAAATGTTTCAGGACAGTGAAATGTAGGTAACAGCCATGTGGTTTATCTACTGATATACTTCCCTATTCTGCAGATTTGGCTTTCAAAATACCTAAAACATTTACTAAAGGATCAAAGAGTTAAGTGTAAAAATAAAACCATAAAGAACTAGCAAAAATATAAACAAATACTTACATAATCTTGGGGTGAAAAAAATCTTTCTAAGCCTAACATTGAAAGTATACTAAAAAGAAAAACAATAATACATTTCACTGAACAAAAATTTAAAATTCATATGACATGAAAAAATACCATAAATTATGGTTGTTGCCATATTTTGTTATGCATATGCTATATACATATTAACATGATCTTTTATATAGAAGAGCACTTAAAAATAAACTAAAAAATAGAAAACCTAATAGAACAAGTCAAAGGGCAATATAAGGTAATTGATAATTAAAGTTTAATATATTAACATGGAAAGATATGTTCCTAGCATGTTTATTGGGGTGGGTATATATGTGTTTGTATATACATATATAAGTATGTATGTCAATACCTTAAAAAAAATACATGGAGCCCAAAAGAGCATAGACAAATATTTACACTGAGTATTGCTGGGGAATAAAACTATGTGGACTTCTTATTTTTTCTCTGTATTACCTAAAGTTTCTTTTTTTGGGGGGGGGGTGTATACGTTACTGCAGCAATAAGGAACAACTCATTTTAAGGAGTTAAATGTAAAAAATGAAACTGAAAAAGAAAACAGAAATGTAAAGAAAGCCCTATGTCCTTTGAGCTGAGGTAGACACAAAGTAATAATTCTTCTTCTGATATGAATACCATTTTCAGAATGTGTTGTCAGATAATTGAGACATAGTAAAAATGATTTTTAATAATGGTGAATTAATTTCTTTCTCTGTTAACTTTTAGTGTTTAATTTGCTAGTATATAAAGTTAAGAATTTTATATATTTTTAATTTTCCTGTTTTACAGCAATTAAGTTAATATTAACAAATTAATATTTTCATACTGCCTATAATTTACTTACTGCTGTGATAAGTCCCATAGGAGGTAAATTAATGTACTTATAATATGTTCAATATTTCATAATTCAAACTTTCCACCAAGTCAGTCTGTCATGGCCCAACAATAATGATTTGGTAAACTTCCTAGCAAGAACTTCAGCAAAATAAACATTGTTTCATATTTCTATGTACATGCCATCTTCAATAAAGATAATACCATTGGTCCACCATCAACAAAGTATGCACCTTTGAATAATGGTAATAGATTCATTATTCACACAAATTTGAAACTCTACTTAGAATCAGCAATCACCAATAGTTAGCTAACTTAACCCATATAGGGCTACATCTGTAACTGGCATTTAATTATGATGATGATGGTCCATAATTAACATTTTTTGAGTGCTTAAGATGTTCCAGGTACCAAGCTAAGCACGTAATCATTATCACCATTTAATTTCTTGGGAAATTTAGGCTCAGAGGTTACACAAGTGGCCCAAGTTCACGTATCTATTATAAGGATTCAAACCTACTACTGCCTACTACAAAGCACCACACTGCACCTTCATTAAGTATATCATATATTTAGCTACTAAGTAATGTTAAAGTAAATGGAAATGATTTAAGTACTAGTAAAATAGTTTAAAATTGTCCACTTATAAAAATATTTGAATACTTAACAATCCACATTTTAAAACTTCCGAGCCAATAAAGCACAAAAAAAAATACAAAAATAGTCATGTATCAGGCCAAAGCATATGCAGATGGATAGGATTTAAGGGATAAAATTAATCTTTTCTTCTGTTACTAGTTCATCATAGGTGGCAAAACAAAAATTCAACTATTAGGTCTAATAGTTGATGCACTGTTAAATCTGTTCACTTTGGGAAGTAAAATAATTTCTCACTCCTAGGTACTTTTGTTATACTTGCTAACTTACTCCTTAACTAAACAGCAATTTCACGAGATAGGTAGTATTATTACACTAAAAAAAGAAAGAAAGAAAATAAACCATATTCAGAGAGTTTGAATAACTTGTACACAGCAGGGACAAAGTTGAGATTTGATTTTAGGTCTAAATGACACCAAATCTGCACTAGGAATGACTAACGTTAATATAGGAAAGCACAACTTGATAAGCTGTAACTTTGAAATAATGTTTATGTGTATTGATCATTGATTACTACACTTATATAACTAATATACAGAGCAAGCTAGCTTTCTGGTATGAAATGCAAGACCTAGGAATGAACACATCTGAAAAAGTTTAAAAACATTTGTTTTAAATTCTCTATTTGAAGACATGAGAAAGAAAGAATTCCTTGACCATGGTGTATGCACCCATTTTTCATGACTAAAAATCTAGCAATAAAAGAGATAAAATTCAGATTATTTCAAAATTTGGAACTGAAAAGATTTTAATGGCTAAAAAGAGAAACAGGATGTTTAAGACAAATGTCTAAAAATACACATTTTACTTTTTACTTTTTTGTACCACAATGCTCCAATGCTCCAACAAAGTCTACAATTTCAGGTTGTTAAATCAATGTGTCAGCTTTTGCACAGCAAAGGGAACCATAAACAAAACGAAAAGACAACGTATGTACTGGGAGAAAATATTTGCAAATGATGCAACTGACAATCACTCAACTTCCAGACCATACAAACAGCTCATACAACTCAATAACAAAAAAACAAACAACCCAATCTAAAAACGGGCAGATTTAAACAGACATTTCTCCAATGAAGACATAAACCAATAATCTGCTCAATACCGCGAATTATCAGAGAACTGCAAGACAAAACCACAATGAGATATCACCTCGCACCAGTCAGAATGGCCATCATTCAAAAGTCCACAAAAAATAAATGCTGAAGGTGTAAAGAAAAGAGAATCCTCCTACACTGCGGATGGGAATGTAATTTGATGCAGCCATTATGGAAAACCATATGGAAAGCCTGTATGGAGATTCCTTAAAAAACTAAAAATAGAGTTACCATATGATCCAGCAATCCCATTCCTGGGCATACATCCAGAGAAAACTATAATTCAAAAAGACACATGCACCCCAATGTTCATACCAGCACTATTTATAATAGCCAAGACATGGAAGCAACCTAAATGTCCACTGACAGATGACTAGAAAGAAGTCATGGTATACATATATACAGTAGATATACTACTCAGTCATAAATAGAATGAAATAATGCCACTTGCATCAACATGGCTGGGCCTAGAGAAGATCATGTTAGGTGAAGTAATCAGACAGAGAAAGACAAATATCATATATTACTTTTATGTGGAATTGAAAAAAAGACAAAAATAAACTTACTTTCAAAACAGAGACAGACTCAACATAGAAAACAAACTTACAGTTATCAAAGGGGAAAATGGGGACAAGGAGAGATAAATTAGGAGCTTGGGATTAACATATACAAACTATATATAAAATAGATGTAAACACAAGGTCCTCCTGTATAGCACAGGGAACTATATTCAATAGCTTGTAATAACCTATAATGACAAAGAATATGAAAAAGAATGTATATATGTATAACTGAATTACTATGCTATACACCAGAAACTAACACATTTTAAGTCAACTATATTCCAATTTAAAACAAATACAGAAAAATCTTCTCCTTTGAATACTTTTTAAAAACCAGGAATTTAGAAAAGCATCATCTTCAACTATCTTTGAAGGTTTACGGCACCTAAAATCATAATAAATCAGAAGTAGAAGCATCTTTTTAATGCTATATATTATATTCTCATTATCCTTTATCCTAGTTCATAAAATCAGATTTTAAAGATTTTAAGACCACCTAGTCCAGAGCAGGGCCCAGAGTGTGTGTGTTGCGGGGGAGGTTTCAGCATTGTTTCATGAAACCTGTTGCAGTCATATATACAGTTAAAAAAAAATCAGTGTACTGGGTTACCATGTAAACTTATTTCTTGCTGTGCAGTCCAGAGCAGGGAGTGGGATGGGTATAGCTCAAGTGGTAGAGTGTGTGTTTAGCATGCATGAGGTCCTGGGTTCAATCCCCAGTACCACCTCTAAACATAAATAAACAAACCTAATTACCTCCATCCCTCCACAAAATATTTTAAAAAAAGACCACCTAGTCCAATGACTTTATTTTTTTATAAGGAAGGGAATTGGGATCCAGAGAAGTTTGATTTAATTTCTCCATGATCATTTTGTGAATTAGTGCCTGAGTGGAGATTGAACTTAGTTTTCCTGATACTGAGTCCAAAATGTATTACATTGTACCACCATACTGCCTTAATTTCTATTTTGGAAGGTGTCAAATAGTAACTAGAGCATATTTAAATCCTGGACCCCAAGTAAAGGGTTCAGAAGTTCCCATTCTTCTACTCAGCAAGTTAGTTATTAGCCATATTCTTAGAGTGGATGCCTACTTAATATTTACCCTAAATGTAAACTGGTCAGGTATAACTTCAGAATAAACAGTCTCCTGATGAAAGGGGTGCAGATTACCGGTGGCCCTACCTACTATGCAAAGGATTCTAGGAAAGTTCTTAAAACAGGGACAATAACATGTCTGGAGACTGATTTATAATTTACAATGTCATTTCACATTTTAGCTGAAAACTCTCAAACAAGTTTTTCTTTTTTAGATTTACTTTATTGAGGTATAACAAATACAATAAAATAAGGCATACTCATTTAAAGTATAAGGTTTGAATTTTTTTTTTTTGGCTTAAGAGAACAAAGATTTATTATCAATGTCTGTGAATAGAAATTTGGGAGTGGCTTAGTTGGGTCTTCTGGCTCCAAGTATCTTACAGGTTGCATTAAGCTGTCAGCCAGTGTCTAGAGTAATCTGAAGGCTTGAGAGGGGCTGGAGGATTTGTTTCTAAAATGGCTCACTCACTTGGCTCTTGGCAGAGACCTCAGTTGACAACACGCCCTAGTTCCCAACCATATAGACCTCTCCATTGGACTGTTTGAGTATCTGCAAAAAATGTAGGCTGGATTCTCCAAGTTTGATGGGTTTTGAAAAACACACACAACTGCATAACCATGACCACAGTCAAGATACAGAGCATCCCTACCATCCAAAGTTTCCTCAGGTACTTCTCACTTCTGGCCCCAGAGTGTGTGTGTTGGGGCGGGGGGGGGGGGGGAGTTTCAGCATTGTTTCATGAAACCTGTTGCAGTCATATATACAATTAAAAAAAATCAGTGTACTGGGTTACCATGTAAACTTATTTCTTGCTGTGCAGTCCATACTTGAACAACTATGCATCAGAGGGATGAAAGAATTTTAATATATATGGAGTAAGAGGGGAGGTGGGATGGAAGATTAATCCTCCCAACAAACATGCTCTAATGTAAACTGCTTAGAAATGGTTTCATTCTCCACTTTTAAAGTTATCTTAATCAGTTTGTTTATCCTGGGATTCCTGCTCTTGTTCAAGATGCTGCTCTAGTTTGGTTTTCTCATGCTGTGAATACATCCGATTTTTTTGGAAAGCTCATTAGTGAGGAACTCTTCTTCCTTCTCATAAGTTATAACCAGAGTTTCTTTCTCCTTCTGTAAAGGAGAAACTTGGCCTTCTGTTACTGTTGATTAGTTTCCATTTTCTAGGACTTCATATAAATGAAATTGCATAGTATATAACTTCGGTGAAGGGCCTCTTTCACTAAGCATAATGTCTTTAAGACTTACTCCTGTTGTGTATCAGTAGAGCATTCCTTTTTCCTGCTGAATAGTGTTCTATTATACAGATATACCACCAAAAATACTCAATTATTATTACACTTTAAATATCTATCAAAATTTGTGGACATTTTTTCTCTTGTTATGTAAATACCTATAAATATCCTCATTTTGATTCTTGCCCTGCAAAGTCTAAAATATTTACTAACTAGCCCTTTAAAGAAAAAGTTTGCTAACCTCAGACAGGCCAGACAGACTCACAGAACAGCCCTGAGCTGGAAGCTTGCTAGAAATGCAGAATCTTAAACACTGCCTCACAACCAGAATCTGGATTTTAACAAGATTCCAGGTAATTCATAGGCATGTCAAAATTTGAGAAGCGTTAGTGCTTTCTTTGCTTACGATTCTAACAAGAAACAACACATACTGTATATGTAAAAATGTGTAATCTGTGCATGTATGTATTGACAAGCCTTAAGAGAATTATTCATATCTATAACTTCCAGAATATTATTACTGGTATCAAAAATAAACTCACACACACACACACACACACACACAAAACTCCAAATACGGGGACATACACAGGTTGAAAATTCTAATTCTTTCATTTAAAATGCTTTTTTAGGTACAAATATTCATTATTTTACAATTTTGGATATAAAATGATTTTTAAAAATTCCTTGTTAAACCATTTTCCAAAAGAGCAAATGTAGCACAAATAAAAACTGCTCTCTCTCCTGCACCAGGATGTACCAGTGATTAGTAGAGATTAACAGATGATCATCTTCATGCATGTGATCAACAAGACCAAAAGGTCACCAGGGTTTTAGTTTACCATATGCTGCAAAACTCATGTAGCAAACCTACTTGGCATGTGCTTCCATTATACACATCTTTTAATCAACAAATTAGAAGAAAGAAAAAAATTATTTACTTGCATTTCTATTAACATTTGCTCAATAAGAATCTGGAATACAGAGTTTCTCTTCTTTATGTAAAATAGTATGATAAAAACATTTCAAAGCCAGAGAAAATAAATTTACATATATGATTATTTTAAATTTGCAGTAAGCAGTAACAAATAGCATTTTATTACTAAACTCAGACTGTTTGTAATCATCTCATTTAACTAACAGATGTAACCTTTTTTTAGGTTTCCTACATAACATTTGAAATTAAATTATATTTATTTAACTACTATTTTAGATAAAGAGGTTCATACTTTCACTGATTTAATTCTAAAAATTCTAAGTTACTATTTGAGGCTCTTAATAAAATTCTTCAAAATAAAGAAAACATTTAAATCTCTTTATTTAAATATTTATTTCATCAATGCTAGCCAGAAAATAGCAATTTTTCCTTTTCAAACAATCTTTTCCAGAATTTCTTGATTCACTTTGTATCTTTTTGCACACATGTTAGTTCTAAATATATATCTGAACTCTAAATGACTTCTGTTCATATTAATAGTCCATAACAAGCTATTAAATCTTCCTTACAACAAGCAACAATATGCCAAAACACTTGCTCTGTATTTTGGTATTTTATGAAAAGAACCTACAAACACCGAAAAAATAATGACAAAACAATTATTCTTTCATTAATAAATATTGTTATTTTTCATTCATATTAACAAAATTCAGCAATAGTCAGAAACTGTCAAAGGAATTGCTTGCTCAAAGATCAGGATTTGGGAGGTTTCTGCCATTTTATTTGAAAATGCACATGTATTATGCTTAGAACAAGATTATTTGGTTCCTTTGAGTCCTTCAGATATTCACCTAAGTTAGTCTAACTTGGGCAAGTGAAAATTGTTTCCATGTTATTGTTGAAATCTTATGAGAAAAAAATTAACATGAGAGCACATTTTAAAATTTCTTTTTGGGGTTCTACTAATATTTATTATTCATTCTTCACACAGAGTTTAACTTATGAAAAGACATAAAAATATATGTTATATAAATCTAGTGTTAAAACAAGAAATTATTAATGGTAGGAAAAATGTAATAAAAAGAAGAGTTACATTTAAAACTTTCTTTTAAGAAGAACTGAAGTGCTTCTCTGGAAAATACAAAAGTGAAATGAAAAAGATTATATAAAGTCAAATACCAATGAAAATGTAAAAAAGGACATGTTAAAATAAAATTCTAGGTTTAAATATAGGTGATTGGAGAACCTGTAAGATCATATGTAGTAAGCCTTGATTTTAAAAAGTCAACAAAAGTTTTTAAATCTGAAAGATGATCTTTTCAAATTTGTAAGGTAATAATGGAGAAAAATAGAAATCATTAATGATGTATGAGTCAGAACATTAGTTTAGAGAAAAAGCCAATTACAATTATGGAATCTACATCTGTTCATTACAACTTTTGTCAGTTTTCCAGAATATGAGGCTAGGCAGTTTTTACAAATGACGTAAATGGAAATGTGTTTAGAAACGGCTAAACAATGTGTGCAACATGCAAAAAATGTGATGTTACAGCTAAAAAGGAATTCACTCTTCTTCACATTACTATTTATATAGACTCCTCTTGGTTCTATTTCTATGGACCTTCTTACTCTGTATAATTCTGCCATTAAGAGACTGACTCAACATTCCTTGAATGTTTAAAATTTCTACTATTTTTTATGTTAGAATACAAAACATCTCCTACCAAGGTGTATAGAATGGCTTACAAAGAATCTAGATGATTTTGAAAAATTGCATTAAATTTGCCTGATGAGTGTGTGATAAATTTTTAGATGGGTAATCTTCTTAAGGTCATTTCCAATTCATGGGTCAGCTTTTTGGGAAATCAGTGGACTTCCTAAGATACTGTCACATTTATCTGAGAAGAGACTGTCTGGTTTAGTAAGAAAGAAAATTCACTGGGGTCATATCAAGTAGATCAAAAACGAAAATGATACAAAATAGTAAAGTAATCAGCCTAAAGAAAGTTAAGTAGAATTTTAAAGATCAGATAAGTATTTTCCAAAGTGTGTTCCATGACACCATAGTCCCTTACAAACTGAAAAAAATGAGTTTTATCATTAAATAAGCTTCAAAAATGCTGAGCATTCTCCTTCCTCTAAGAGATTCACAATGTACATTAACATACAAAAAGCTCTGTGAGCTAAGGGCAGGAAAGAAAACAAGCCTGCTTTTTGTACATAAAATTCCCAATCTTTTTTGAAAATTTCAATACATACACTTTCCCACAGAAGACAATTTGGTAATGCTTTAATTGATAATTATAGATATTTAGGCAGCAAGATGTTAAAAAGTAAAAATGCACCTCCCTGCCATGAAAAACTATCCAGTTAAAAAAATGACCTAGAGGAATTTAAGATCAAGAAATAGTAGGGAGTTGAGACCTTTCTCCAGCTATTACTTATTAATTCAAGAAATATTTACCAAGCACTAACAGTGCCCTACATAATGCTAGGCACTGGGTAAAGCTTTGACCCTCTAGGAAATTGCTTCTACCCAACCCTTACATTTCCCCCAAAATGACTAGGAATCTTTTTGAGAGATACTTCTGTTACCTGAATACAATTTCAACTCATATATAGTGATCACCTTGTTTCACAAGCACTGACATTAATAAAGGCACTAAACAAGCAAAAAATAGCTAAATGCTAACAAGAGCAAAACTAAACAAGTCGGATTACATCAAATCAAAAATCTTCTGCACAGCAAAAGAAATCAACTAAATGAAAGGCAGCTTACTGAATGGGAGAAAATATTTGCAAATCATACATCTGGTAAGGGCTAATATTCAAAATACACAATGAACTCATACAACTCAATAGGCAAAAACAAAAACAAAAAAAGCCAAAACACAAAACAAAACAAAAAACCTAATTAAAAATGGGCAGAAAATCTGAACAGACATTTTCCCAAAGAGGACACAGATGAAACAGATTCATGAAAATATGCTCTATGTCATTAATCATCAGGGAAATGCAAATCAAAACCACAATGAGATATTACCTCACACTTGTTAGAATGGTTATTATCAAAAAGACAGACAGTGTTGGTGAGGATGTAGAGAAAAGCGAACCCTCGTGCAATGTTGGTAGGAATACAAACTGGTGTAGCCAGTATAGAACAGTACGGTGGTTCCTCAAAGAACTAAAAATAGAACAGCATATGATTCAGCAATTCCACTTCTGGGTATATATCCAAAGAAAATGAAAATGCTAACTTGAAGATATAAATAACCCCCATGGGCACTTTGGAAACAACCTAAGTGCCCATAGACAGATGGATAAAGAAAACTGTGGTGTGTGCATACACATATAAAATGGAATGTGTGTGTGTGTACACATATAAAATAAAATATTACTTGGCCATAAAGAAGAATGAAATCTTGCCATTTGTGACAACATGGATGGAGCCTGAGGACATTATGCTAAGTGAAATAAATCAGACAGAAAGACAAACACTGCATGATCTCTCTTAAAACATGGCACTTAGGTCGCTTCCATATCTTGGCTATTATAAATAATGCTGCAATGAACATGGGGTTACTTATATCTTGGAAAGATGGAAACCTCATTGATAGAGAATAAACTGGTAGTTGTCAGAGGCAGGGGATAGGAGAAATGGGTTAACGGGTTTTGGTTTTGGTTTCAAGTTAAATAAATTAGGGGAGGAAAAAAAAAAAAAAGAATCCCAGGGCCAAGGAACTTGTTTTAAGCAAGGGAAATTGAAGGTGCATTACTTTTGCTCACATTCCATTGGTGAAAACCTTTGTTATGTGACCATGGCTTTGCTTCAAGATGGACTGGGAAATGTAGTCCCTGGTCAGGAAGTCACATCAGAGTTATGACTCCATTGTTACAGAAGAGAAAATGGAATTTAGTGAGTGTGGCTCCTCATGGTCTGTGTATCTGTAAACAGAAGATAAGTTATCTTCTTCCCTACTGAATATCCAATGGTGATGTGGGAACAGAATAAGCATAATGAGACTTCTATTGGAAAAAGGAAGAATTAGAAACACTAATAGTCATTGAGCTATAGTGATTGTAAAACCCACTTAGCAGGTAATGCAAAGACTTCCATTACTGACAGTAGATTAAATTCCTTGACTAGACTGACTGCCCTGATTCTACTGACAGGGAGAATTCCCATGGGTGCCTGACTTTGTTCTTTGCAAATTTCATTTTTATCCATTATTTCCCATGATCATATATGGAAAGGATCACATACTCTTCTTGTGAGTTGTATCATTTTTATAACCTAGTTCTTGCTGTTGCATGTTTTTCCAAACATTATCATCCTCTGTGTAGGGTTGGTAATGCTGAATTAGTTAACCCTCCACTGTTGTCTCTGGACAAGTCATTGTCATCCATTTTGCAAGTTTTGATGCTGACACTTCATGATCATAACAAAAGAACTTGAACCTTCACTAATGTAAAATTTATGCCTTGCTGCTCTGTGCCTTTTATAAATACAATTATTTTTCATTTCAAGGGCAAATATTTTTTAAAACTTTTAAAATGGCAACTGAACTTATCATATATAATATCAACAATGCATATAACCCAAATGAAGTGCTGGTAATATAAATTACTATGGCTAAATTTGTGCATGTTTCAACAATGACAAATACATCAAGGCACACTTAACAAACAGGGACTGTAATTCACTATCAATTTTAAGATACTCCTGATTTCTAGAATATTAAAATGCTTAAAAAGCATGACTTAGAATTGATAAATTGAAGAGATATCTGCACCTCCATGTTCACTGTGGCATTATTTACAACAGCCAAACGTTAAATCAACCTAAGTGTCCATCAACACACACACACACACACACACACACAATTTCCCATAAAAAAGGAAATCCTGCCATTTTTGACTACACGGATGGACCTTGAGGGCATTATGCTAAGTGAAATAAGTCAGAAAGAGAAAAGCAAATATTACATGATTTCACTTATGTGTGGCATCTAAAAACAAAATAAAATAATCCCCCCTCACCTCAGAAAAAGAGGTCAGATTTGTGGCTATCAGAGGCAGGGAATAGGTGGGTTAGGGATAATTGTATGAAAGTAGTCAAAAGGTACAAACTTCCAACTGTGAGAAAAATAAGTAATGAAGATATAATGTACGATATTATGACTATATGGTGTATTTGAATGTTGCTAAGAAAGTAGATCCTAAAAGTTCTCATCACAAGGGAAAAATATATTTTTCTTTTTCTTCTATCTATATGAGATGGTGGGTGTTAACTAAA
This sequence comes from Camelus dromedarius, assembly GCF_036321535.1. Lineage (NCBI taxonomy): Eukaryota > Metazoa > Chordata > Mammalia > Artiodactyla > Camelidae > Camelus > Camelus dromedarius. The sequence continues at coordinate 59,964,073 of NC_087439.1, read as the reverse complement.
CTTACTGTGGTAACCATTTCACAATATATATTAAGTTTAGTCATTATGTTGTACACCTTAAAATTATACAGCGCCATATGTCAGTTATGTCTCAATAAAACAGAAAGAAAAAACTGATAAAAAAATAACCAAATGTTGATTATATGAAAACATTTCTCAAAACTGAAAAGGAAATAATCAGTGAATGTCTGTCCAAGCTAAACAGTAATAAAGCAACGTTAGTGAAAACATCTTGTTCTCAATAATGGGCTTGAGATACAGGATAATCTAAAGATGAGATACAGAAATCATATAATGAATAACCTTTGATTTTTAGAAGTATAATGATGATTCAGATATTTTAAATAGCTCTAAGATACTCAGCAAAGAATCTCATAATCCATATGGCTTTTAAATAAATGTTACCAATACCACAAAACAATCTCAATCTCACTTTTATCAGGTAACATTTTTAGTCTGAATCTAAGCCAGCCTGAAGGGCTCTCACTAGTCAAATCTCAAATAATTTGAGTATCAAATAGTTAATAACAGTAATGGACTTTAACCACAGAATGAAAGAATCCATAAGTTTTTACCAATTAAAGTAAATAAAGAAAGAAGGGAAAGTTCTTTCTTAAAATATAATTCCAACTAATAAAGGTGGTAGAAATGATAGAGTTAGGGAAAAATAATCATTTGTCATGGAATAAAAAGAAAGACTGAGGGGTCATCCCACAAGGGAGGAGACTAACAGAGACAGGACAACTAAATCTAATAAGAGAATCTTGTACCAAAGTAAAAACAGTAGGAGGCTGAGCAAAATTTGGAACAACTGTTTTTTCTTTTGCTATAAAGGCCATTAGTGAAATGGCTGGCACAATGTGAGTGTCTAGAGCATTACTTTCTAACAGAACTTTATGCAATGATGAACATGGTCTATACCTATGCTCTTCAATATAATAGCCACTGGACTGCTGAGTGCTTGAAATGTGACTAATGTCACTGAAGAACTGAATTTCTGATTGATTTAATTTAAATTTAAATGGCCACATGTGGCCAGTGGCTATCATATTGTAAAGCACAGGTTTATAGTTTAGACAATAGTACTGTATCAGTGTTAATTTCCTAATTGTGATAACTGGATTTTGATAATTGAATTGAGATTGTAAGACTATCCTTATGTTTTGGAAATTAACAACGAAGTTGAAATTTTTGGCTATGGTTACTATACATGAAACAAACTGGAATCAACTAAACTGGACGCCTAAAATTTGAGAGAATTTTTTAAAGAAGTCATACATATCATCTTTTAAAGCACCTATTTAACCCCTAAAATAAATAATGCACCAGCAGAAAGTGGCTCCCAAAGTTGCACATCCCATTTAATGTGCACCTCAAATGTGGCCGTAAACAAGAAACTTCTAGACAGAAAAGTCACGATCACAGAAGAAAATATAAAAGAGGATTGTCCCTAACAAACAACTGGGGAGAGAGGAGACAGGTGAAATTATTTTATAGGTGGGAAGTGGTTATGATATTTGAGTGGTCTATTAGTTATCTATTGTGATGTAATGGATGATCACAAACTTAGCTTAGAACAATACACACTTACTGTTTCACAGTGTCGGTGGACTAGGATTCTAGACATTGCTTAGGTGGGTCCACTACAAGGTTACAATCAATGTGTTAGCTAGGGCTGGGTTCTCTTCTGAAGGCAGCTTTCTGTTCCTTGAGAATGAAGAGCTGAACTTTATACAATATCTGACCTACTCCAACCAAACAACATAGGAAAAATAAAACAAAACTGGGGTCACACCTTCACCCCAAAACCTAAGTATGGAGCCTAGATTTCCACTCTGACCAGTCTGTAAGAAGGTAACCCTCAGTTCTGCAGAGGTGATATCAGAGAACACCAAAAGGGAGACAGAACTTTCATCCCCACTGGCTAATAATGAGGTCCACCCTTGGGATATAAGTGGAGGCCTTGTGGGGAGCTGGAACTTCCACCCCTACCCAGTAGTAATGAGAAACTCTTCCCACACCAAAACCACTGGGAATTAATGGAAGACAACTGGGAAACACAGAACTTCTATCTTCACCTGGCAGTGATGAGATAATGTATTCCTTCTCCTGTTAGGTATATGTCAGAGGAAACCAGCTGAAACAATAGTTTTCAATAATACTCAGACTCTTGTACTATAATTCTGGACAAAAAAAAAAAATGTCCAGGTTTCAGCTGAAAGTTACTCATCATACCACAAACCAGAAAGATCTCAGACTGAATGAAAAAGATAATCAACAGACACTAAAGCCCAGATGACAGACATGTTAGAATTATCTGACAAAGACTTTAAAGTAGTCATCAATATTCCAAGGAACAATTAAGAACACACTCTAAACAAAGGAAAATTGGAAATATCTCAGCAAGTAAAAAAAGATACAAAGAAGAAGCAAATGGAAATTTTAAAAGTGTAAAAACATAGAACCTAAATAAAAAACTTAGTGAATGGGTTTAATAGCAGAATGAAAAAAAATCAGAAGAAATAATCAGTATGCTGAAAGAGAGAACAGCAGAAATTTCACAGCATGAACAACAGAAAAATAGGCTTAAAAAATGAACAGATTCTTTAGAGACCTGTGGAACTATAACAAAAAAAATCTAACTTTCATGTCATCAGAGTCCTGAAACAAGAGGAGAAAGAGGGTAGGGCTGAGAAAGTATCCAAAGGAAAAAAAGGATAAAAATCCCACAAATTTGGCAAAGGACATAAATCTACAGATTCAAGAAGCTAAATAAATCCCAAAAGATAAACCCAAAGAAATTCATCCCAAGACACATGATAGTCAAACTTCTGAAAACTAATAACAAAGAAAAAAAATCTTGAAAGCTGCAAGAAAAAATCTGGATGACAGTGAATTTTTCATCAGAAATCACGGAGGCTACAAGAAAACAGAACAACATTTTTCAAGAGCTAAAAAAAGAAAAGAAAACCCTGTTACCCCAGAATCCTAGAATCCTACATCAAATGAAAATATCCTTCAGGAATGATAGATAAATCAAGACATTCCTAGATGAAGGAAAACTAAAAGAATCTGTTACCAGCAGAACCAATGTGTAAAAAGAGCTACAGGAAGTTCTCCACACTAAAAGGGAATGATAAAAGAAAAAAATCTTGGAATATCAGGAAGAAAGAATACAGTAAGTAAAAGGTATGGCTAAATACAATATTTTACTTCTCTGAGTCATCTAAATTATATTTGATGGCTGAAGTAAAAATTGTAACACTGTATACTATATCTCTAAATGTATGTATACAAATATTTAAGACAATTATACTATAAATTAGAGGGTAAAGGAACATAAACGGAAGTAAGGTTTCTATACTTTACTTTAACTGATAAAATGACAATACCAATAGACAATGATGCGGCAGTGTGTGTGTATACATACATACTTATTACTATATATATATTAATACCTACAGCAAGCTCTAAAAAGTCTATACAAAGATATACTCAAAAACACTAAAGATAAATCAAAATGGAATTCTAAAAATTGTTCAAGTGATCCAGAAATCAGAAAAAGTGTAACAGAGAAAGGAAAAACACATAAACAAAACAAACAAAAAGGCTCAAGCTTATTATTAAATGTAAGTGATCTAACTATATCAATTAAAATATAGAGATTGGAAGAGAGTATTTAAGAAACCAACTATATGCTATCTACAAGAAATTAAACTCCATATGTAATAATATAGACAGGTTGAAATAAAAGGACAGAAGATGTATCATGCAAATACAAATCAACAGAAAGTAGGTGTGGCTATACTAATATCAGATAAAGTAGTCTTCAGAAAATTACAGATACAGAGAGTGACCCTCTATGATGATAAAGAGGTCAATCCATTAAGGCAACAAGACAATCTGAAATATGTATGCATCAAACAACAAAGCTGCAATATGTATGAGGTAAAAACGGACAGAACTGAAAGGAACAGACAATCCACAATGACAACTGCGAGACTTCATTACTTCTCTCTCAATGATGACAGAACTAGACAGAAGATAAGAAGAATATAAGAACTGAACAACATAACAAACCAACAGGATCTAATAAACGTTTACGGAATTCTCCACCCCTAATAGCAGAAAACACATTGTATTCAAATACCCATAGAACATATGCCACAGTAGGCCATATTCTGGACTGTAAAACAAGTATCAACAAATTTTTAAAAACTGAAATAGTATAGTGTGTGTTTTCTGACTACCATCTACTCTAACTAGAAACTGGTATCAGAAAGACAACAGGAAAATCTTCAAACACAATGGAAACTACAAATACACTTCTAAATAATAGATCAAAGTCTCAAAAGAAATAAAAAAAAATTGAACTGAGTAAAAATAAGGATAAAACATATCAAAATATACATGACACAGCTATGGCAGTGCTGAGATGTAAATTCATACTATTAAATGTATTCATGTGAAAAGAAGACAAGTCTCTTATCAATAATCTATGTTTTCACCTCAAGATCCTAGAAAAACATCAAAATAAATGCAAAGCAAGTAGAAGAATGTATATAATAAAGAATATAAATCAATAATATTGAAAGCAGAAAAAATACAGAAAAATCAAAGAAATTATGACTTGGCTCTTCAAAAAGAGTAATAAAATTGACAAATCTCTTACAAAACTGTCAAGGAAAAAATAGAGAATACACCAATTACCAATACTAAGAATGACACAGTGATAGAGGCTGCAGATATCAAAAGAATAGTAAGGGAATATTACAAAGAAACTTGTACACACATATTTGAACTCCTGGATAAAATAATGCAATATTTCAAAAAAGACAACCTACCATAACTCACCAAATATGAAACAGGTAATTTTCATAGTCTAACATATTTGTAATTACACTGGATTGAATAACACAATGATTGTTAAGGAAAACTGAAGTTATCATCTGAAAAAATTCCCATTGAAAGAATTCTCTAGGCCAGAATTCTACCAAATGTTTAAAGAAAAATTGACACAAATTCCGTTCAGTCCCTTCCATAAAACAGATGAAAATGCAACATTTTGCAATTAATTTTATGAAGTCAGTAGTACTCTGACTCCAAAACCAAAGACAGCACACACCAAAAAAGATAACTACAAACCAATATCTCTCATAAATATGGATGGCAAAAATCCTTAACAAGATATTAGCAATTAAAATTCAGCAATATATTTTCACTATGACCAACTAGGGTTTATTCCAAGGATGCAAGGCTGGTTCAATATTTAAAAATCATTTCATTACTCCATATTAACAAGATAAAGAAAAATCACGATTACATGAATTGATACATAAAAAGCATCTGACAAAATTCAACACTCAGAAAATAGGAATAGAGAAAACTTCAACTTGATAGAGTATCTACAAAAACCTATAGCCAATATCATGGTTAATGGTAAAACCAAATGTTTTCTTCCTAAAGGGAATAAAGAAAAAATATCCTCTCTAAATCACTATTTAAAGTACTGCTAGAAGTTACAGTCAAGGCAAAAAGTTAGGAAAAAGAAATGCACAGAAACTGAAAAGAAAATTGTACCTATTTGCAGATAACATGACTGTCTACATAGAAAATCCCAAGGAATTTACAAAAAAATCTAGAACAGTAAGTTAGTTCAGCAAGACTGAAGGATACAAGATAAACATACAAAAGCCAATTGCACTTCTATATACTGGCATGTAGGCACCAAAATGTAAAAATACAACACCCTTTATAATCGTTTAAGAAAAATGAATTACTTAGCTATAAATCTAATAAGACATACAGTGCTGGGATGTGAAAATTACAAAATGCTGATAAAAGAAACAAAAACCCTAAATAAATGGAGAAACATACTGTGTTCATGAAGTGGAAGACTCAATATAGTAAAGATTTCAATGCTTTCCACACTGATATACAAGCTTAATATACAGTTCCTATCACTGCAAGAATTTTTGTAGATATAGGTAAGATTCCTAAAATTTATGTGAAGGGTAAAGGAGCTAGAAAATTAAAACAATTTTGAAAAAATAAAGTGAGAGGAATAAAGCATCTAATTTTAAGACATTATATAGCCACAGAAATCAAAATTTTATGGTATGGATTGGTGGAAGGATAGACACACAGATCAATGGAACACAAAGAGAACCAAGAAACACACCTACACATGTGCTCACCTGATTTTTTTTTACTAAGGTGAAAAGAACACAATTCAATGGAGCAAAGACAGTTGTTTGAACAAATGTTACTGGACCAATTTAGCATCTATTAGCCTCTTGCCCCCTCAAATAAAAAAATTCCCCCAAACTGGACCTAAGTTTCACATCTTATACAAACACTAATGCAAAATTAGTCATGGGCTTTAGTGTAAAATGTAAAAGTATAAAACTTCAGTACTGTAGAAGAAATCAGGTTTACATTGCTTTGGAAACAACCCAGTTGTCTTTCAGTAGGTGAATGGTAACACAAACAGTGGTACATCCATATTATGAAGTATTAGTCAGCAGTAAAAAAGAACTACTGATACCTGCAACAATCTGGATGAGTCTCTATAGAAATATGCTGCATGAAAAAAAAAGCCAATCCCAAAAGGTTACACACTGTATAATTCCATTTATATAACATTCTTAAAATGACAATATTATAGAAAGAGAAAAGATTAGTTTTTGTCAGCATTAAAGGAAAACTGTGAAAAGGAAGTAGATGTGCTTAACATAGGAATTCATGTGATGATAGAAATGTTCTGTATGTATCTTGACTGTCTTAACATCAATATCCAGGCTAGGATATTGTACTGTACAGTTTCACAATATGTTACTATTGAGAACTGGGTTAAGGGTACATAGGGTCTCTCTGTATTATTATTATTATTTTTGAAATTGCATGTAAATCTATAATTACCTCAAAATATTCTTCATTTTAAAAAGTCTTAAAAATGTAAAGAAAAAATCAGTCAAATAATTCTGCCTGGGAAATCTCTGTACTGCATAAAATGATCATTTTATTGCTTATCTCTTACACTTTCTGTATTAGGCAATTTGTTTTGATGAAGACACTAACAAAAATAATCTGAATAAAATATTAATGCTGATTAACTATAGGATAGCTGATTAAATTCATCAAAATTATAAAATCTTATTCATTTAAGACATTGATAACATGAAAAATGACGTTTCACATTACTGCATGCAAAAAGATGTGTTTATTCTTCTGATATTTCAGACAGAATTGCATGCAAGAACATTCTGCCTCTTAAGAACCACTTCATAATGCACTTCTACTATATTAAATTTTTCCAGCAATACCTCATGACATTGCTGATCCTAGTTAATCTTATAAGCATTCTCATCAGTGTCAAGGGAAACTACGTTGAAGTAACCATCTGTTAGAGATGGAAATCTTAAAGCTCTCTACAAAAATAATCATCTGGACACTTTAAGATTTCCAGGTTTTTTTTTTTTTAAGAAAAAATCAATTGCATACAAACATTTGTTAGCTGTGATCTTGACCAATTTATTTAGTATCTTTGAGTCTTAATTCTTTCATATATAAAATGGGATACTTTCTATGACAAATGACAAAATAAACTGAGTATTTTAAGTAGTCAGTAATAATACCTGACAGAGAACAGTCATTTAATAAGTTTCAACAATAACTGATGGTTCTAGGTTAAGGCATAAATAAAATAACATAGGTAGAAACTATATCATGTTGCTCTTTAAAACCTTTTGAACCAAAGACAGGTCTTTTGGGGAAGGAGACTAAATTGCTAGAGTTGTTTCCACAAAGCAGCACAATTAGAGAAAAACCATAAAGGGGTATTTGAAAATCGTTCTAGTGTAAACTACGTCACAATACTTGTGTTATGGGACACTCCTGATGATGCTGAAGAGCACTGATGCAGCCATCGTGTGGTGAAGATACCAAGAACTGGAGCTCTCCATCTTTCCATGCATGTTTTAACTGTGTTTTCTTTTTAGGCAAGAGGACTGAATGATGTAATTATCACTTTGGGGTGCATATAGTGGCTTCAAAAAAAGACACTGTCAAACTTTACTTTGCACATAATTTCCCTTCTCTATAATGTTGATATTATACACTAAAGGCTGGAAAAATGCAAAGTCGTTAAGAACAAGAGGCTTGAGAGTGAAAATGCCTGGATTTAAATCCAGTCGCCTCCGCTTCCCAGCTGGAAGACCTCACTCAATTTACTTCATGTCTCTTAGGCTAAATTTCCTTATCTACGAAAGGGGCAAGAATATTATAATATATATAAAGTTATTTGCACAATACATTTCAGCTATTAAGAGCACAAGCTTAAGTATAAAAGGGATAATTACTGAAGAGGCATCTAAAATATTTTTTCAGACAAAGTGAGATAACTGCAAAAGGGCTACTAGAATTTAAATAACTTGCAGGGTGTTTTGCCTGAATATACTCATTATTTTAAGAAAGTTTTATGCACTCTGCTCCATAAATATTTAAGAACCATTATTTCCTTTTTAGCTCACTGACGAAACTTTTCAAACATAAAATTAAACAAAACTGTCATATTTAATAATCACCTTCATAAACAGTTTATTTCTTAAAATACTTTAAAAATTGCTTACCCTACCGAGAATATTAGTCAATTCACAAAACAATTAGAACTTTATAAACATATGAATTTGTCTCCGTATCAGTCAAATAACATCTTTAGAAATCAAATTGTAATAAATAAACTACATTATGAAACACTTGAAGATTAGAAATCAAATCTCTAAACATTAAAACATTTGGGCATGGGAAGAGAAATTAACTAAGAAATTCTATAATTGTAAGTAACAGCTGCACAGTCAATATTTAATCACTATATTGTGAGACAGTTCAGTAGTGGAAGACAGGATTAACATATTGCTTTAAAACATTCCATTACTTTCTGCATCTGTTTACTGATAATAAAAGACACAGCTGTTCTAAACGAAACACACTAACAGGTGTAAAGTGCCAATTTGGCATTTTACATAAAAGTTACTCATTATTTCCTTTTGGAATACTCTAAAATTATACTCTAAGCATAGCTACCAATAACTTAAAGAATTTTTTATACGAACTTGGATTATTCTAGTCATTGAGGAAAAGATACGCTTCTTTCTCCATGAATTCAAGATTATTTTTAAACAGTACACATCCTGAACTAATTATAATTACCCCAGATGTTTTCCATAAAAGTGGTCACACATCTGAATTGGGTTTCTTAAGCAACTGTTCTATATCAAATTTACTGCAAAGAGCATCAAAATTATGAAGTAACACTGTATCAGATTCACTATGTTTAAGGTACAAATGATAATGAAGCTTGAGCTTATAATTTATTTTGACAAGTACTCCAGCTAATCTGTAGCCATATGTATTTAATCTAAGGCCATCATGAGGAAATTCAGTTTTTTAAATAATAAATTCTCCATAATCACTAACCTAAAACATGTCAAAGTAACCAAAATTTGTGAATACTATAAATGTAACTATATAGTTTTGAGAGGTTTTTTTTGTTTGTTTTTAAAACATAATACACTACAATGAACTCAAAATGTCCTGAGTAAAAGAACTAACTCCATTCTAGCAATTTAAATATCCTTGATAACTAATTTTTTAATTTTACAACAGTGAAATTTTAAGACAATCACAAGATCAATGACAATGACAGTATTTAATGTATTGGTGATAAGAAAGAATATTGTGAAATATTTTAGTTTGGCCAATATATTTATTTTAATATATAAACTTGGAGAGGCAAAGTTAAGGGAGAATGTCAAAGGAGTCCAAAGCATTCCAGTCGCTTTCTTTTCTTTTCCTTAAATTAAGACATTTGTCAAATTAGCTTTAGAAAAAAGTTCACTAACATGTACATTTAAAAAGTCCTTGAGACCATGTCTATATCCTGAGATATACACCTGAGGAAAAACATATAAAATATTTACATTTCGCTTATTTAGGATTTTACAAGTTACTCAGATCTTCCTCCAGTAGTTCCTTTTCTTTGTTGTCTAAGGTTTAGATGATTTTAAATTCAAATAAAATACCCTATATCTTTGCAGTAAAGTGAACTCAGCCAGGTTATTTAGTTACAAAAGTTTTCTGGTCCTTCTGGGAACAATTATGATCAGTGAAAATTCTATTAGTTTGCTGCTTAAATTTTGAAAAGAGACATAGAAAGCGATTTTTTACATCAAAAGAGTAAAGTTTAATTAGGTCCCATTTGTTTATTCTTGCTTTTATTTTTATTGCTTGGAAAAACATTAATTTTATTGTGGGATCTAATAAAGCTTAACTCTACCTATAATGTGGTAAAATGATGACATGTTACCTTAGAAACATACCATGAAATTTTCTAATTTGCAAAATAAATCAAGTAAATAGTCAACAATCCAAATCATATGATACAGAAATTCATGAGCTGTTTATATAGACTTCATAAAGTCTTTAGTCTCCATAAATTTAATTACCATATTGTAACCATTTATCCAAGCTATCTTAATCTTTATCATATTTAATTATCAAGAAAAGGGTTTATTATCTGGAATTATGTACATGCTGTGGTGTACAAACTACAAAAAGTATAATGCATAGTTTAAAGGATTTTTAAATTCCTTTCTCGTACAAGATTACACTAAATTATTTAATTTTTACCATAACTAGATATACATATACATTCAAGTAATTATATATTTATTTTGCATTCTTATCATGTTCTTAAGGAAAGCTGGTCCAACCAGCCCATATTATTAAAAGAAAGTTGAGGTAAATATTAAAGAAAACAACAACTAGGAGTAGAAACAAACAAACAGAGGTTCCCTTAGAAAACAGGTTTTAAAATAACACTTGCTAAAGCAATTAACACAATTTGGGGAAAATAAGACAAAATGGCAACCAAGAGGGACAAAAATGACTTGTCAATTCATTAACAATAACAGAAATGACAGCTTAATGCCTTTAAAGAATGAACCTTTAAGTAAATTAGAGAATGAATGTTTCTAATAACTAAAAAATTGAATTTTAAAACTCCATACTGTATAAATATAGTGAAATTTCTAGATTAAATTAAATTTGGTTATATTTCTATATATTTCTACTCCTGACTCTTTCTAGTATGTATCAGTATGGTCAGAATCATGAGATATTGGCATAGGGTTTTACATTACATAGCACTTGAGTAATCACTGCAGTTCATCTAATAATCAAGTAATGAGTTATAGCTGTGGCTTGAAAAATTTTAGGATGTTAAGAGGTCAATAAATTCTTTAAACCTCTTTCATAATTCAATAATCTTACTGCAGTATCTCTTACTTTAGTCTCAAAAATTGATATATTTCCTCCAAAACTAGTAACAATGCCTAATTATAATCATATGTTCAAATGGGTTTTCATAAAATGGTACATTAGGACTAGCTTGTAAAGTTGTCTTGTAAAGTTTTTTCCAGTATTGACTGTAATTCCTACAACCAAAAGTGGTTATCCATCTAGTAAATTCTGAGGGCATTAATGAATAAGTCTAAATAGTGTGCTTTCCTTCTACCTCATTCAGTATTTCTTCAGATGGAGTAAAATTCTTCTTCCCATACATTCTCTGGTTTTCAAAGACTCAAAAGTCTGCATCAATGTGTAGATACACACAGGGTAATATACAGGGAATTTCATTTAAAAAGGGTATATTAGAAGTTTAACTTAAATCCACGGAATTAGTTTTGCCTCTCCTTTACTTGAGATGTGAACAGTGCTTAAAAAGGAAATAGATATGGAGGTATGACTTATGTCAGATAAAGTCCAATTTCTAGTGAAAGGAATAAATTATAAAATAATGCTTATAAATATCTTTCAAAAAGTTACATATGCATTGTATCACCTTGTCTTACATCGAAAGATAAAAATATTCTTGTTCTCACTGAGAACTTAAGTAAATAGCTTTTATTGCTCTCCTTCACAACTTAATTTCTAATTCCAATTTTAAGTACTGATTAACAGTACAGAAAATTCGGTTATGCTTCAATTTTTATGATTAAATAAAATAAGACAGCCATAAATACAAAAGATTACTAATGCATATTAATTCATCAATTCATTATAATTATTAATATTAAAACCCTCTATTTTATGTAGTAAATTAAGTGAATTTTAAAGAACCGAAATTTTATTGTTAGGTACATAGTATCAGAAAAGTCAAAATATTACCTATTAAAAATCAAAAAGGATTTTCAAATTGTCCTGTGGCTGTGTGGTTTGAATTTATTCAGGTTTTTAAAAACCAACTTAAAATTAAAAACTCAAATATCATATATGACTTGTTTACACAGAGTAAAAGATCATCAATGCATTATTTGGAGTGTCAAAGGAGGAAGAGAGAGAAAGATAAGCGATGGAGATCAAGACGAAACAGAACTGACACAGACCTTGGGATAAACTTTTATGGGGTTTGGTGATCTCTGTGTACATTTCAAGTTCTGATGACAGTACAGTTGATTAGACAAGTATAGTTTGGAATGGAGTTGTTGGTTTAAATTCAGATTGGCTTGGCCTGCTGAGGTCCACTTTCAGGAGAATATTCTAGTGAGCACAACAATACTGTGAATCAAGACTTTTGTGATACTTACGCCAAAATTTTAAAAACATTAATAAAGAAATACAGTACACCCAATGCTGATTAAGGCTGCAACTATTAACCTTAACCTTGTTAAATTAGTTCCTAAAAACATCCTCTTTTTTCAGAGATTTACTATACAAAAAGTAGATGTTATTAATTAACATGGCTTATGCAAACAGTGCTTTTAATATTTGTTCTAAAGTAACTGAAATATCTTTCATTTGCACGTTAATTTATCTAACAAAGTTTCATAATTCAAAAGTAAATGTCTGCCTTATCCATTTCAAATGATAAACTCTTGAATGAACAAAATTTGGATGATAAAGCTAAATTCAGAATATGTCCAGTTTCAGAATAATATATATATAAGAAGCTAAAGCAAAACATTTATTCTAGATATTTGACCTGTGTTATAGCAACCATATTTATAATTGAAAGGACCCCAACAAATTCTAAATGTAAAGTTATTATTATTATTCAGTACCCATTCATAAAGGGTTTGAAGTACATAGAAAACATAGTAATAACCATTAATAAAATATAAATTCAAAATTTTTGTATATAATATTATAGCTTACCACATCGATGTTGACTTCTTTGCCTGAGAATAAAAGATAATTCAGCAATCAAATAATATTAAAATATTGTCAGTTAATTGGTTAAATGTTAGAAAGGACTAGGAGAAAAAAAATCAATACTTACACAGGCAATCTAAGCTGTTTCTTATGATAGTTACCATTATTGAGCATGTACTATATGTCAAATACCATGTATAACTGTTTACATTGATGACTGGTAACTTTTAAATCATCTCTACAAGAGTGGCATTTTCCAAATTTTACAAATAATGTGACCATGTGATTTACTAACAAAATTGGTACATTTCTGAGAATAAAGGCAGGGGCCACTATTAACAATTATGCTAAGAGGACAGGTATAATGTCATTCTAAGTGAAGTAAGCCAGAAAGAGAAAGAAAAATACCATATGAGATCACTCATATGTGGAATCTAAAAAAAAACAAAAACAAAAAAACAAACATAAATACAAAACAGAAACAGACTCACAGACATAGAATACAAACTTGTGGTTGCCAAGGGGGGTTGATGGGAGGGGATAGACAGGGAGTTTAAAATTTGTAGATACTGACAGGCATATGTAGAATAGATAAACAAGACTATATGGTATAGCACAGGGAAATACATACAAGATCTTGTGGTTGCTCACAGCAAAAAAAAAAGTGTGACAAGGAACATGTATTTGTTCATGTATAACTGAAAAATTGTGCTCTACACTGGAATTTGACACAACATTGTAAAATGACTATAACTCAATAAAAAAAGTTTAAAAAATAATCAATCCCACTTAATACTTGTAAGTTAAAAATTTTACATATAAAGAATAATTATAAAATGCTAAGTTTATCAAATATTTACTGACTTTAACAGTGATGATAATGTTAGCTATTGATTCTTAAAGAACTAAAATATCATAAATAAAATATACTTAACACAAACTACAATGAAACAAATTTAACCTTCTTTAAATGACTAAAAAATCTCTTCCAGATCTTGCCTTGCTCTAAGAATCATCACTATGAATATAAATTAGTGTGCAGTATTTTAGGAATAATTCAGCTATCAAACATAGTGGTAAGGAATTTATTTTAAAATACATTTAACATAAGTTAAATACATGCAATCATATTATTCTCCATAATGCTCATATTATTTTGGATTAATTTTATCAACCTATAATCTCCTACCATAATTAAAATTAAACCTAATTACATACTCAATATTTAAAGTTCTTACATCTTTCATGGAGAACAATTAATTAGAATATATAAGGTATATAGCATCTTGCTGAATTTTTACACCCTGATCTTCTACTTATGTTCCCTCTATATTTTTTGTTTCTAACTTCTCCTACACTAAGATCCTCAAGAAACCTATTTTGAAATATCGCCTAATATTCTATCCTGTTGATCCATACTACTTCCTTCCTTCCTCATCTCCCAATTGTTAGTTTCCTTCTCTTTAGTTAACCTTATCATCTCCTTAAGAGATCATTAGTAAAGAATCATCTGTATTTGATGCATTTGAACAAGGAAAGGGGAAGAAAATATATGCTGCCAAGTTGTGCGGCAAAAATTGGCCTTCCTATTACTAGTTTTTTCTACTGGCTAAATTCAAACAAAAATTTTGATTCATGGGGAAAAAAAAAAAGATGGCAAAAATTGAACAATCAAGTATGGGTTTTTCATGGCCAACCCAAAAAGGATAATTTTGAGACCTATTACTTATATATAGCGTTTATGTCCTACACATCTTTATTTTAACAGCATATTTATAAGTACTCATGCAATAGTTTTAACAGTGATAGTACATACCAGTTGACATATTGAATCCAAAGCTTTAATGAAAAAATAAAGAAAAGCTCTATGAGAAATTTGTAATTATGCAACTAATATAGAAAATATTTCAGATTTTGCATTAAAAAATACTTTTTAAATTAGAAGCAGGAATTACCAAGAATTTCCTGATGATTTTCTGAATTCTTCATCTGTAAGTGTACCAAACTTCTTAATTCTCAGATTAAGCCTCTGAAAATATATGAATACATATTTTATAAATTTAAGAAACTGTAGCATTGAAAACAAAAGACAACTGAAGAAGACAACATAGCTAGTAATTTTTCCTGAGGAAAAACAATGTATCTAATAATTTTTTCTCAGGAAAGAACAAAAAAAATTAAGAACAACATTTAGAGTATCTGATATATATATAACTTGTAGAGGATAAATAGTAAACAAAGATAGATGAAATTTTAACAGATGAAGATGAATACAATCTCCTAACCTTCGAAGAATCATAAAGACAGAAAATTTGCCTTACCAGATATTAAAATTTACTATATAGCAATAATTATAAAAAGTGTAGTTCTGATAACAAAATACCCTCACCAATGTTAAAAATAAATAACAATAATTCATTTGTTGGGCACATACTGTGGGTCAATCATTGTGTTAAATGATATATGTTTTACTTATATTTATATTTTATTTAATGACTCATTTAGTACTTGCAATAAATTTGTAAGTTTATTCTGTTTTACAGATGAGGAAAGAAAAGTGTAGAGGTTAACACTCAAGGGAATAGAACTAATATACTTGAGTGTATATAATAACTGTATGTAATACTTTATCATATGATAAAGGTAGCATTTCAGGTAAATATGATTTATTATTAAGTTAACTGGCTAACATTTTAGGTAAAAAGGTAGATACTCATGCCACTTCTTATATCAAATTAATTTCCATATGAATTAAAGACTTCTATTAAAAATTTTAAAGTACCAGGAGAAAAAATATATTTATTTAATTTTTAATTGTGATTATTTTCTTTAAGAATACCAAGAACAAAAACCATAAGAGAAACTTCTAATATATTTAATTATGTACAAACCAAAACATCTATGTGGCAAAATATGCCACCACTAAGTTAAAAAAATTACTGGTTTATTATGTGTATGTAAATACGGAAGAAAGTTTTAATTTCTACAATAAAGGAGTTCTTACAAATAATAAAACTACTGACACTTTAAATAGAAAAAAATGGTAAAGAACAGAACAGGGGATTCACAAGAGAAGAAACAGAATGACTATTTAACACATGAAAATATTTTCATATTCAGTAGTAATCAATGAAATGCATATTAAAATAATAGGGAGGTGTCTTACTTCCCTGATGATCAAAGATAGGTGGTGTTGGCAAAGCTATGGTAAACTCTCCACTGACAATTATTGCTGATATGAGAGTTAACTACTACCATCTTTCTGCAGGTAAATGGGGTGATGTGTAGAACACCTTTTATAAAAAGTCATATTCTTAGATCCAACAATTTTGCATCTTATAAATTTATCCTAAGCAAATAAACAAATTTGCATACATTTTTGAAAAAATACATCTGTGGGCTACATTGTTTATAATGGGGAGAAATAACTGGAAGCAAACTAAACTGCAACAATATAGTACTGTTTATAAGTTCTAGCAAATCTATAGTACAATATACTGTAATACTATTAAAATGGTGATTCAAATCTATTTACTGACATGAAAATGTGTTCATGATTACTGATAAGAAAAGCAAGATATAGACCAGCATGTTTAATACTATCCTAATTTCATAAACACTGTATATATGCACAGAAAAAAAAATCTAAAATGATAGAAATGGAGGGTAGGAATTTAGATAACTTTTTTCTTTTCATTTTTTTTTAAATTTCCTACCTTTTCTAAAATAAGTAGGAATACTTACAAAATTCATAAAGTAATCTAAAAAGTAAAATAAGTAAAAAGAAGAGAAGAAAATATAATAATGTTTTTAAGATAACAGGTTACAAAGGAGAAGGTGAGAGACAAAGTGGTAATATATGAAGAAAAAAGAGACAGCAGACCCAAGAGATAACAGGGATGAGACAGGGCAAGAGCCAAACAAAGGAAAAGATACACAGTTTGACCATAGAAAAAAGATTTCAAAATTATTAAATAAACAGGTTTGAATCCATGGTCAAAGATCTTCAAAGAGACTATGGATCAAAAAAGAGTGGAGACTGAAAAACCATTTATCATCCCATTTCTGATAATACAGTCACCAATTACATCAATGAAAATAATGTGGTGGCTTAGGAAACATATGAGTTAATATTTCCAAGAATCTACACAAAGGTCAGAACAGAATGATTAAGCCAATATACATGAACATAATTTGTAAACTGCTTATATTTATAGTAATGACATTACTGATCTATAAAAATTGAGTTCCTGAAGTTAGCCCAGAATGAGAACTGACTTACGAAAAATATTTGACGCAATGTAAGAAACTTTTTAGACATACTTGGAGTAAGATGAACAAAAAGGGCCCATTTGTTTCTAATGATATATAACTCTCAGGAAGTTGACAGAGACAAAATAATACAGATGAGCTTCTACTCTGCTTCCTTTTTCTAGCTATATAAAAAAAATCAAATGGATAAAGGCGGAACAAATATGCAAAGACGACACTGCAGACAGTATGTAGATTTATTGCAGAATCCTTTAAATTCTTCTCCAGGTAAAATCGAGATCACCGACATGAAATATGAGTGATAATAAAACACTGGCAGCTCAGCCTGATCCTTAAACCTCCAGAAGCAGAGTTTTATATATAAGCCCCAATTCTCTACAGAGAAACAATGAATAAATAGTATTATTTAGAACCACTGTAGGTTTTATGCTCATGAGTACTTGGGCACAATGAATCAGGGCCTAATTAAAAAGAATATCCAAATCTCCTGGAACCCTACATGATTGTGATCTAAAGGCATATCGCCATTCCTCACAGCTAGGGGTAGTTGAAAGTACTCTAAAGAAGCTGTACGGACACGGAGGAAACAGGAAAAAATAAAAAGCTAAAATCTGTTCTTTCTCTGCCAGTAGTTAAAATGTTTCCCAAAATAAAGATGCTATATAATATACATCATTATTATATTAAACATAGCTGGTGTATGTAACTGGTCTTGGATAGAAAGGGGTCCTCAAGTACTCCATTCCTGCCATCATTTTCTATTCTTCCCCTGTTGAGTCCCATCTTTATCTCAGTCTATTAATGATTTTCTCTCTTCTGCACCTTCACTCATTTTTCTCTATGCCTCTTTCCTATAAAGATGTTTAAAGTCTTTTTTATACGTTAAAAGCAAAAATTCTCACTTGGTTTCATATGCCACCTCAGCTAACACACTTTATTTTCATCATATTATGCCTCATGTGTACACTCTTTCTCTTTTCTTATAAACTTTCCAACTCTCTATAATAGATAATCTGTTTTTTTTACTCTACTGAAAGTGTTTCTGTTAAGTCCACTAATGATCTCTAAACTGCTAAAACTAAAGGATATTTTGCAATCCTTATATTATCTGAACTCTCTTAAGCATTTAATACTGACTTCTCCCTCCTTCCTGAAATTATCATTTCCCTTGGCTTCTGAGACCCCTTTTATTAATCTCCCCCAACTTTGTAACATATCTTTGGCTGCCTCTTCTCAATAATCTTTATGGGCTCATCCTACTCCTTAAAATATCAGTGTTGACTAAAGTTCCATTATTACTTTCTAAATAAATTTATAAATAAAATTTAATTCTATATGCTCTCAATATGCTCTTTGAATAAATTAGCTACACCCAAGTTTTCACTTATACAACTATTGTTTCAAGTCTGCATTTTCAGCTCTATCCTCTGTTCCAAGCTATAGATACGTATGGCTTTCTACATATCTGAATGTAGATGGTCTAGAGGCACTTTAGAGGGGAAAAACAAAAACAGAAACAGAATGTAACTTTCAAATCAATGTAGGACAAAAACAAAAACTTCTCACTGGAACAAGGAAAAGAAACAAAGAACTTCATTCAATCTATAGAAGTTAGAGAGTGAGAAAGAGACACAGCAAAAAGCAGGACAATTAGAAAGCACAAAAATAAGATGGGAAAATAACGAAATGCCATATAAAGTAAATATATCAATAATTACTACAACTATTAATGTACAAAGTTTTCTAATCAAAAGAAGATTATTAGACTAAACAAGAAAAATTCAGCTGTATATCTAAAATAAAAGGACACAGAAATGGGTGAAAGAAAGATGGAAAAACTCCCACAAATATTAACAAAACAAATTTGACACAGTTATACTAGTATCAAATGAAATAAATTTAAAGGCAAAATTTGTTTCTAGCTATAAAGTGGGTTATTATATAAGACACTGGTCAGCAAGATAAAATAATTCTAAACCTGTATGCATCTAAGAACACAGCCTCAAATACATACAGTAAAAATTGTCAGAACCAAATGGAAAATCATCCACAATCACAGTGGAAGATTTTAACATTCTCCTTCAATACTCAGTAACTAACAGAACAAAGAAGCAAAAAAAACTTCATGCATGTTTGTGTTAACAATACAATTAACAACAATGACCTAATAAAGGGTGTGTGTGTGTGTGTGTGTGTGTGTGTGTGTTTATAACTGTGCCCAACAACTGGATACTCTTCAAGAACATTTAGCACAGATTTATTTTATAAAGTTGTAATAATTGAAAACTATGTATTAACTCTGAGACAAACAGACAAATGAAATAGAATAGGAAATTCAGAAATCAGTGGAAAGATGGACCTCTGTAACAATAAATATTAGGATAAATGAAAATTGACAATCCATGTGATAAAAAGAGAAATATCTGAATATATACAAAATAAATCCTAGATGAATACAATTCTTAATTGTTACAATGTTGAACTTTATCTGAGCCTTTTGCTCCCTGAAAGAAGTGATAGTTGAGAAATCCCTTTACCTTGCTGTGCTTCCAGAACTAAACTACAAAGGCCACACTGCCCTCACATATTCTTGATATGACCCACCTCCACCCTTCCTCAGTGATTATCATTTCTTGGCTTACCTGCCTTTATAAAACCCTAAGACCCCTTCATTTATCTTGAGACATTCCTCACTAATGAAATTTATCCCTATTGCAATAACCTGAATATGATCATCTTCTTAATGTCTGGTTCCTCTGACAAATATGAAAAGCAAAGTAGTAAAGCTGTTAAAAGAAAATGTGAGTGAAAATCGTGGTAACAACAGGGCAAGTAAGAATTTCCTAAGATAGCAAACCTCAAAAATACTGTTCAGTGAAAAAGTTGCAGAAAAAAATCTGTATTTATATATTTTTATGAAGTTTAAAAAGTGTGTGTGCACATGTATATAATTAGAGATATAAACCTATGTGTTGAAAATACAAATATAGACAGGAAGGATATAAATCAACTTTAGGATAGCTATTACCTTCTGTGAGAGAGGAGGTGAACAGAATGGGAGGGGGGAGTTTAATTGAATATATACCTTCCTCTTAAAAAAAGATTTACAGCAAGGTTTCAGATAACTTGGAATTTTGTTAAAATGCAGGTTCTAATTCAACAGGATTAAGGGGTGGCAGTGGTACTGAGATTCTGCATTTCTAATAAGTTCCCAGGTAATGCTAATACTGCTGGGCCCAGACCACACTTTAGATTCTTGGCTCTAAAGAAAATATGGCTAACTTTATTCAACCTAGATGGTGAGCACAAAAGAGTCTATTATATTTTACATCTTTGAAATAGTTCATTAACAAATATAAAGTTCAGAAGAATTTCTAGCAGCTTCCATAAGGTGCCACCAAGCAGTAGTAAATGAACCCTCTCTTAACTGTACACACAGCTGGAGGCTTTTCTCATTTTATGACACATAATAATTAAATAATATTTAGAAATATACAAACACATCTGAAAATAAGGAAAGCATTTGGGATTCTAAGAAAACAGGACAGTAGCTTAAATTCTTACAAAACTATTTTATAGTGAATTAATAAAAATTTCACTTTTTTTTGTCATTTAGTCCCTGAAATTTGACAAAATTTTTAGTTAATTTAATCCTAACCTCTTCATCTGTCATTGATGAGATACTCCTGAAGGAAACTTTTTGAGGTGTTCTTATACTATAAAAAATGGAATATAATAGCATTAATTCAAATTAATATTTAGAATATAATAATTCAGATTAATACATAGAGTAACATAAATAAATGACCTCACAAAAGAGGGCAAACTCTGCTTTATGAATGGATATTTTCCGTATTTTAAGAAGTAGGTTAAGGAAGTTAACATTAATTAATATAAACATTAAGTATAAAATATAATGTCTGTAAGGCCAGGACTTTGGTGTGCTTTATTCTCTATTTTGTCAGCATCTAGAATGATCTTGGTATATAAAAGCCCTCAACAAATATCTGTCAAATAATAAGTATAACCTTTTTTAGTGACTTCAATATACTAAGATGTTTTAAGAAATATAAGAGAAGAACAAAAGATGGCCTTGCCCTTCAGGGTGTCAAAATCTAGCAGGGAACAGACACATAGATTTAATTAAATTATTTATACATTATAACATATGTAATAATTTTTTTAGAAATCTATGTTTTTATACAGTAGAAAAAATATGGTCATGTAAAAAAGGAAAGATATGTATTTAGAGAGAAGACCCATATATATAAAAAAGTGTATAATGTGAAAATAAATGAGGTAGCATGGATGGATGTACAAGATGCTATGGAAACACATTACAGAGTGAGTGCTCGATATGCTCAGGGAACTCAAAAATTAATTCTCAAGAATTAGCATTAATTCTGAGTTTTATAGGATAAGTTAAAGTTTGAGGGTGGCCTTGGACTGACATGGGATAGAACAGCAAGGATTAGGTAGCAGGAAGTTGGCAAAAGATATTCTGAAGAGAGGAATATATAAAAAAGCAGGGAAAACAAGGGTTTATTTTAGAAAACTTCAAGAAATTTAGCACTTCAGATTTCAGGGTAGAAGAGAAAAAATGATTGGAAATGAGGCTGGAGAGATATATTAGAGGCTAGAATATGAAGTGCTTGATAAAAGAGAATGTGACAATGAATATATGTATGTTCATGTGTAACTGAAAAATTGTGCTCTACACTGGAATTTGACACAACACTGTAAAATAACTATAACTCAATAAACAAAGTTTAAAAAAATAAAATAAAATAAAATTGTGAAAAAAAAGAAATTTGACTTATAATGATTATAATCAAGAGTAATTTGATTAGATTTGTATTTAAGATTCTTTTTTATAGAAGTATAGTTAATTTACAATGTCGTTAGTTTCTGATGTATAGTAAGGTGATTCAGTTACACATATGCATATATATTCTTTTTCAGATTCTTTTCCATTATAGTTTATTACAAGATACTGAATTTAGTTCCCTGTGCTATACAGTAGGTCTTTGTTGTTTACCTATTTTATATATAATAGTTTGTCTCTGTTAATTCCAAATATCTAATTTATTCCTCCCCATCCCCCTTCCCCTTTGGTAACCAATAAATTTTCAGAGTTGCTTGAGTTGGACATTCAAAATGTTGTTTTATTATTTTCTTTGAAGAACTGTTAAGTAATCAGACGAAAAATATCCATACTCTAAAGCAAGCTTCAAAAAAATATAAATTCTTTTTAACCACACAGGGGCTCTCCTTCATTAGGTTAACAGAAAGTTAACTATAAATTCACAGTATTTTTGTCAATATTTAATAATTAAGATGGTATCTGAATAAGATACTGTCATGATGAGTAACCTACCAAAAATGATACACATTTTTTATACTTAGGTGCAGAGTGACAGCCTAAGCATTTTTAAAATGTTGCATTCTTTTAACGATAAAATTCCCTTAAAGAATAGGTGAAAAGAGATAAGGATGTGTAAGAATAGTTGCTGAGTATCTACTATGTGGTAGGCACTGTACTAGTTGCTTTACATTCCTTCTCACTTAATCTTCCCCAAAATCTACAAAGTAAATATTATCCCCATACAACACAGAGGAAGCACATGGAAGTTAGTCTATAATAACATAGCTAGTAAAGAACACAGCTGGATTCAGTCCTGAAGCTGTCCAGCCCCAAGGCCCATAGCCTTACACTGTACTACTGATTCTTAAATACATAATGTATATGCCTTATATTTGAATAAAAGTTATAAGTTTAAAAGAAATTTATATATTTCACTGACATATCATGTGTTTCTTTTGAACTACTATCTTCACTTATAGTTTCTGTTTCTTCTTCCTTTGGAGAAAAGAAAAATGTAGTGTTAGGACCAGTCTCAACATGTCTATATGAGTAAGCAGTTTCCCCCCAAATTTAGAAATTTATATTTCTAATTATATTTCTATTAATTCTAATTTATATTTCTAAATTACCTGAAATTCAATCAATTAGAGATTAATTCAGGACAGCTAATTCCTTTTAAAATTCAAATATCCAAATCATTCACATTATAGTTTTCCCTCCTTATAACATAATGCATCTTTATATCATTCATATTGATATAAATCCCTGTCAATCTAATTCCTTTTCCTTTAACACTTAGCCAGGATCAATCGAGTTAAGGGAAAAGGAAGTATAATTGGTAGTTGGGAAAGACAGAACAAACAAGAGGTTATGTGGAAATATTTAGGCCCACATGGAATGTAGGCCAAAGTACAGAGACAGCAATAAGTAGAAGGAATCTACAAAATCTACAAAGAAGGATAACAAAATATGTATTTTGCCCCAGGCGAAACATCAGAATATTCGTTATGAAAAATCAAGATAAAATTAAATAAATTTAAAGTATCTTTTTGTCCATGTACACCATAAACTCAACATTCTTGTTAAGTATAGTTTCATCTTCCTCCAAAATCACTAACATATTTTAGGGGTAAATATTAGAACTAGTAAATGGAAAATAAAAACACATGCTTTAAAATTTTACTTTGATTAGGTATACATTTAGAAATAATATATTTTTATACCTCAAGAATGTCAAATTCTTCTTCAAGTTGTTCTAAAGAAACTTATTCTTCTATGTTGAACACAATGAACATGAGATGACTAAGACATTTAGAAATAACGTAAGTGGAATTTTAGCAGTATGATTTTTTTTTCAACAAACCTCCCCATCATACTCATTCCAATTCATTTTCAACATGGTTTTAAACTAATATTCCTAATGCACAGTTCTGATTACTTTATTTTCCTGCTCAAAAGCTGTAATCTGCTCTTACTAAAGTTGAAAATCTTTAGCCTTATAATCAGAGCCTCTAAAAACTTGTTTCCGAATGAACTTTTATTTCCCATGACTCTACTTTGGATGAGGAGTAAGATCAGCATTGGTTTGTCAGTATCAGCAATTTGGAATTGAAAAGAGAGAGGGCTAAATAAAATGCTATCATTTAAATATACAGATGATTGTAGATTGCCTTCTAGAATAGGCACAATGCTAGGTGATGAAGATAAACAGAGGTAAAATTGTATATTAGGAAAGTCACAAAACTTAGTGACTTTAATACTAAGTATGCTAAGCATTGAATGAATGCTATACACAGGCAGTAGGGTGTAGGAGCTATGTCATTGCTTTGGGAAAAAAAGATTTTGGCCAGCCAAAGGAAGACCAGGCAGTGGGAATAATTATTAGTGCAGAGTCCTATAAAGTATGAGTGAGGAAAAAATGAGGGAAGAACTTCTGTGGTGATCAAACAACACATTTTCCCCCAGCTCTAGGGCTTCTTCCTTTCTTCCTACTGACTCTGGCTGTAGCTCTCCACTAAAATGATTTCTACTTTGTTCTTCCTGTATTCTTCCACTTTCTCTTTCCTTACTATTTACCGTGAATATTTTCTTCTGTGTTAATGGTTTTGATCTCATTTTATTTGTTCTTTAATTATAACGCATGCAAATTCTTTTTGGAAATAAACAGTGTTCAAGTCACCTTTTTTCCTCTTGTTCAGAGATATTCTTTCTTCACTAGTGTTGTTCTCTAAGTTAACTAAAATTCAGTTCTGAGATATTTTTAATATTTAATTTTAATGTTTAATACTCAGTATTTTACATTTGAGTCTAAATTTTCTAAATTTTAACTGGTTCTTTTGGTTAAGAAGGTTTTTAAATGTGGTTTTTAAGTTTAAAAATATAAATCACATTATAGGAAAGCATAAATCTTTTTCTGAAATTTGAAATAAAATGAGAGACAATTTAAGAACAGGTGCCAATATTTTTCACATTAGGAAAAGGAGACTATTTCAGGCATAAGACACAACTTAGGAGGAAAATTAAAATAGAAACAGGATTAGATAAATAAAATTTAACTGTCTGGTATGGTTGGGAGAGGGAAAACAGATAAGGTGATAAGAAACAGATCTGAAACCGATGATACAAAGAATGTTACACTCGGCTGGCATAGTTAATCCTTCTAAGTAATAATTCTAACATGTTTCATTTCTTCCATTCTTTTCGTCCATATGTCTAGAAGGTCTTCTTTGACTCCTAATTAAATAACACACAATTTATTTGGAACTCCCTGGGCTTCCAAGATCTGGGTGTCTATTCTTTCCCCAAATTAGGGAAGTTTTCAGCCACTACTTCTTCAAATACAATTTCTGCCCCTTTCTCTCTCTTCCCCTGGGAGCTCTATAAAGAGAATTCTGGTCCTTTTCATGTTGTCCCCTAAGTCCCTTAAACTATCTTCACTTTTCATTCTTTTTTCTTTTTGCTGCTCTGATTGTGAAAGTTCTACGGTCTTGTCCTTGAGTTGGCAGATCCTTTCTTTCCTTCATCTAGTCTGCTGTTGAACCCCTCTAGTGTATTTTTCAGTTCAGTTATGGTATTCTTCAGCTCTGTGACTTCTATTTGGTACTTTCTTACATCTTCCATCTCTTTGTTAAGATTCTCAGTGTTCATCCATTCTTTTCCTCAGTTCAGTGAGCATTTTTATAACCATTACTATGAATTCTTTATCAAGCAAATTACTTATCTCTATTTCACTGAAGATTTTTTCTGAGGCTCATCTTGTTCTTTCATTTGGAACATAATCCTCAGTTTCTTCATTTCACTTGACTCTCTGTGTTGGTTTCTATATATAGAGCAGATGAAACAACCACCTCTCTCAGTCTTAAAGAGTGGCCTCATGTAGATGAAACTTATCATTCAGTCCTGCCCCAGATCTTGGTTGTCTCTCAAACCTTTCTGGTTGTCCAAGTAGCCTATTATGCTTTTCCCCCCAGTAGCTAAGGATATGCAAAGATGTGTCAGTTCCAAAGGGGAGGATCTCAACACTGGATTCAGGCTGACTGGAAGCCAGACCCTCAGGCAGCAGCTTTTGAAAGTATGCAAATATATATTGTCTGAGGAGCCACAAGAGTAAGCCCTACTTGATACCAGAGCCAGGTGATCTGCAGATGTTCTCTGGGCAGCAATCACAAAAATTGGAGTTTGAGACAAATGTATAAACTCCTTTCTGGAAGATACTGGTGAGCTGGAGAAAGACAGTGGGAGAGTGCCAAAATGGTGTACACAGCCTACATTCCTTGAGAGCAGCTCTGTAGGCCACTAAATGGGTGCCAAACCTGAGGTCTGTCCCTCAGTATGAAACTCCAGGAAAAGCAAAATGGCCTCCTTCACAGCGGATGTGTACTCAGTCTGCTTGCTGTCTGTGCCGCATCTTGGGTAATCATAGCCTGTCAAGAATCATCCCTCTGATTGCTGCTGTCATGTGGGACCCTAAAACACAAGCCTCTCTGGCCACCAGAGCCAGGTAATCAAGGGTGTCTCTCAAATATCAGCCATAAAAACTGGGTACCAGATGCATGTAAAGCTCCCCTCCAGGCAACACTGGTGTTCTGGAGGTTGTCAGAGGGTGAGTATGAATCCTCCAAGGTCTCTGAAAAGGATTATAGTCAGCCCCTAGATGTGTGTTAACCAGAAGTCTGCCCCCTCAACCAGCCATAGTCATGATCATTAGCTAACAGGCCTCCTTCACAGAGAAACCCGACTCCTGGCTCTGTCACCTGCTATAATGCCCTGAGATGGTAGCTGTTTAAGAACTCTTTCTCCACTGGTTATTGTCCTATGGGACCCACGAGCATAAGCCTCACTGGCCACCATAGCCAGGTAATGTAGAGATGTTCCCTTGCAGCAACCACAAAAAATCAGGGCACCAGATAGGGGTATGAGCTCCTTTCTAGGTGAACCAATTAATTATAGTCCGATGTGACCAAGAATGCAAGCTCCACTGGCCTCTAGAACCAGGCGATCAGGAGGCATCCCCTGGGCGGCAGCTGCAAAAATCAGGGTATGAGATGTGTATAAAGGCTCTTCTCTGGAAGATAACCAGTGCTGTGAAGCATGGCAAAGAGAGAATATGAAGACAGTGTCTGCAAATCCCTGTTCCCAGAGAGTATTCCAGCAGGCTCACAGAAGAGTGTGTTAAATTAGATGCCTGCCATTAGGCCAAAGTTTTATTAAAAGCAGGTGAGACTTCTTCACTTCTGGGCACAAGCAGCTGCCTGAGTTGGGCCCTGGGGTGGTAAATCTGAGTGCATGAGCCTTTTAAGAGATGTTTCTCAGATCACTACCATCATGTGAATCTTGGGATGTGAGCCCTATTGGTCTATAAAATTAGATGTTTTGGGGGCTTGCCTCTCAAGTGTATGTCTTAAAATTCGGGGTACCAAATTTGGGGTTTGAACTCTTTGCTCCTCAGGGAGAAGTTCTGGGTTTTGAGTTCCCTCCAGTTGTGGGTCACCACACTGAGGGTGGAGTTGATGGCAAGACTGTATCCCAGCCTCTCTAACACAACCCATTTTGATGTGTTTTTTTCTCATCTGTCTGATGCATAGCTGTCACTCAGCCAGTCTTTAGGGTTTTTTAAAGAGGAAATTGTTCCATAAGTAGCTGTAGACTCAGTGTGTCGTGAGAGAATTTAAGTTTGTTATCTTCCTATGTCACCAACATCTTGAACTGGCCTGTTAAGTGAACCCAAAGAGACCCACACAAAGACACATGAATTAAAGTATAAAAAGGAGAGAATATTAAAAGAAGCAAGAGAAAAATAACTTGTTATTTACAAGGGAATCCTCATAAGGCTATCAGTAGATTTTTCAGCACAAACATTGCAGACTAGAAGGGAATGGCACAATATATTCAAAGTGCTGAAAGGAAAAAATAACCAAGAATACATCATTCAGATTGTAAGGAATGATATCATTCAGAATGTAAGGAAAGATAAAGAGTTTTCCAAACAAGCAAAGTAAAGGAGTTCATGACCACTAAATAGCCTTACAGGAAATGTTAGAGACTTCTTTAAGTTGGAAAGAAAGAGTGCTAATTAGTAACAAAAACACATATGAAAGAATAAATCCTACTGAAAAAGTATATATATAGTAAAGATAGTAGATTAAAAACTTATAAAGTTACTATGAAGTTTAAAAGACAAAATAGTAAAATTAACTATGATTACAATAATTAGTTAATGGATACATAAGATAAAAAGATGTAAAATGTAACTTCAAAAGCATAAAATGTGGAGGTGGGGGAGAGCAAAAACATTGAGCTGTAGAATGGGATCAAATTTAAGTTGTCATTAACTTATAATTGACTGTTATAGATATAAGTTGTTATATGTAAGCCTTATGATAACCACAAAGCAAAAACCTATGGTAAACACATACACACACAAGAGAAAGGAATATAAGCATATCACTAAGGAAAGTCTCAAACCACAAAGGAAGAGAGTAAGAGCAGGGGGGAACAGAGAGGAACTACAAAAACAGCTAAAAAACAATGATCAGAATGGCAATAAGAGCATACCTATCAATAATTACTCTGACTGTAAATGGAGTAAGTTCTCCAATTAAAAGACACAGAATGGCTGAATGAATTAAAAAAAAAAGATCCATTTATATGTTGCCTACAAGAGACATACTTCAGATGCAAGGATACATACATACTAAAACTGAAGGGATGGAAAAAGATATTCCATGCAAATAGAAACCAGAAGAAAGCTGGAATAGCGTTACTTAAATCTGACAAAACAGACTTTAAAACAAAGCCAGTAATAAGAGACAAAGAAGGGTATTACATAATGATAAAGGACATTATATAATGATACAGTGATCCAACAAGAGGATATTACATTTGCAAATATTTATACATCCAACATATTGGTGTCTAAATATATAAAGCATATATTAACAGACCTAAGGAGAGAAATAGATGGAAATACAATAGTAGAGACCTTTAATACCTCACTTACACTAATGGATAGATAATTTAGACAGAAAATCAATAAGAAAACATTGACCTGAAACAATATATTAGACCAGATGGACTTAACAGATATTTATAAAACATTCCAACCAAAATCAATAGAATACACATGCTTCTCAAGTGCACATGGAACATTTTTCAAGACAGATCATATATATTAAATCAAAAAACATGTTTTAGTAAATTTAAGAAGACTGAAATCATATCAAGCATGTTTTCCAACCACAATGCTATAAAACTAAAAATTAATGACACAAAGAAAATTAGAAAATACAAATATGTGGAGATTAAACAACATGGAACTGAACAACCAATAGGTTAAAGGAAAAAATCAAGAGAGAAACTTAAAAATACTTTGATACAAATGAAAACAGTAATGTAACATACCAAATTCTATGGGATGCAACAAAAGTGGTTCAAAGAGGGAAATTCACAGTGATAAATGCCTACCTCAGAAATAGGAAAAGTTCCAAATAAATAACCTAACTAGAAAAAGAACAAATGAAGCCCAAAGTTAGTAGAACTAGAAAAAGAACAAATGAAGCCCAAAGTTAGTAGAAGGAAGGAAATAAAGACCAAAGCAGAAATACATAAAATAGAAACTAAAAAGACAATAGAAAAGATCAATGAAACTAAAAGCTGATTTTTGAAAAGATAAACAAAATTGATAAAACTTTAGCTAGACCCAGCAAGAAAAAGACAGAAAGCCCAGATAAATAAAATCAGAAATGAAAGAGAAATTATAAACAATTATTATCACAGAAATACAAAGAATCATAAACTACTATAAACAATTATATGTCAACAAATTGGACAACCTAGAAGAAATGGATAAATTCCTAGAAATATACACTCTTCCAAGACTGAATCAGGAAAAAATAGAAAATCAAAACAAACTGATTACCAGTAATGAAACTGAACCAGTAATCAAAAACTACCAAAAAACGAAAGTCTGGGACCAGACGGCTTCACAGGTAAATCTGGCTAAACATTTAAAGAAGAGTTAATACCTATTCTCAAACTATTTGAAAAAATTGAAGAAGGAACACTTCCAAATTCATTCTACAAGGCCAACTTTACCCTGATACCAAGACCAGATACAGGCCCTACAAAAATAGAAAATTATAGGCCAATAACCCTAATGAACATATATGCAAAACTCCTCAACAAAATATTAGCAAACCAAATTCATCAATACATTAAAAGCATCATATACTATGATCAAGTGGGATGTATTTCAGGGATGGAAGGATGGTTCAACATCCACAAGTCAGTCAAGGTGCTATATCATATTAACAGAACAAAAGATATAAATCATATGATCATCTCAACTGATGCTGAAAATGCTTCAGACAATATTCAACATCCATTTAAGATAAAAACTTCAACAAAGTGGGCATAGAGGGAACGTATCTCAACACAACAAAGGCCATCTATGACAAGCCTCAGATAATAAGCTAATGGTTGAAAGCTGAAAGCTTTTCTCTAAGATCAGGAACAACACAAGGATGCCTACTCTCACCACTTTTATTTAACACTGTATTGAAAGTCCTAGCCCAGTAATGGTCACAGTCCTAGTAATCAGACAAGAAAAAGAAAAAAAAAAGGATTCAAATTGGAAATGAAGTAAAATCGTCACTGTTGCAGATGACAAGATACTACATATAGAAAACCCTAAAGATGCCATTAAAAAATATTATAAATGAATTCAGTAGAGTTGCAATATGCAAAAATCTGTTTTGTTTCTTTATACTAATGAACTACCAGAAAGAGAAATTAAGAAAACAATCCCATTTATAATTGCAACAAAAAGAATAAAATACCTAGGAATAAAGTTAACCAAGGAGGTGAAAGACCTGCATATTAAAAACTACAAGACATTAATGAAAGAAATTGAAGGAGACACAATAAATGGAAGGATATTCCATGCTCATGGATTGGAAGAATTAATGTTAAATATCCAAACTACTGCTAATGGATTGAAAGAATTAATATTGTTAAAATGCCCATACTCCTCAAACAATTCTAAAATTTGTATGGAACCATAAAAGATCCTGGATAGCCAAAGCAATCTTGAGAAAGAAGAACCAAGTTGGAGTCACCATGCTCCCTGACTTCAAACTATATTACAAAGAATAGTAATTAAAACAGTATGGTACTGACATAAAAACAGACATATAGATCAACAAAACAGAACAGCCCATAAACAAACCTATGCATATATGGCCAATTATTTTATAAGAGAGCCAAAAATACACAATGGGGAAAGAACAGTCTCTTTAATAAATGGTGTTGGGAAAACTGGATACTCAGGTGCAAAAGAATGATACTGGATCATTATCTTATACCATACACAAAAATTAGCTCAAAATGAATTAAAGATATGAACATAAGAACTGGAACTCAAACTCCAAGAAGAAAACATAGGCAACAAGCTCCTTGACAAAGGTACCTTAGCAGTAATTTTTTTAATCTGACACCAAATGTAAAAGCAACAAAAGCAAATATAAACAAGTTGGACTATATCAAACTAAAAAGCTTCTGCAAAGCAAAGGAAACTATCAACAAAGTTAAAAGGCCTACTGAATCAGAGAAAATAACTGCAAATCATATGTGTGATAAGGGGCTAACACCCAAAATATACAAGTTAACTCACACAACTCCATAGCAAAAAAAAATCTGGTTAAAAAATGGGCAGAAGATCTGAATAGACACTTTTTCAAAGAAGACATACAGATGGCCAATAGGTATGTGAAAAGATGCTCTTATCAATAATCATGAGGTAAATGCAAGTCAAAACCACAATGAGATATCACCTCACACCTGTTAAAATGGCTACTACCAAAAATACAAGAAGAAATAAAAAGTGTTCATGAGAATGTGAAGAAAAGGAATTCCTGTGCACTGTTGGTGGGAATGTAAATTGGTGCAATTGCTGTGAAAAACAGTATAAAGTTTTCTCAAAAAATTAAAACTAGAATAACTATATGATTCAGTAATTCTACTTCTGGGTATTTTTATGAAGAAAATGAAAACACTAACTCAAAAAGATATATGCACCCCTATGTTGATGGCAACATTATTTACAACAACCAAGATATGGAAACAACCTAAGTGTCCATTGATGGATGAATGGATAAAGATGTGGTATATATAAATACTATTCAGCCATAAAGAAGAATGAAATATTGCTATGCATGGACCTTGATGGTATTAAGTGAAATAAGTCAGATAGAGAAAGACAAATACTGTACAATATCTCTTACATGTGGAATCATCAAACAAATGCAAAAACAAGCTCACAGATACAGAGAACTGATTGGTGGTTGCAAGAGGCAGGAGGTTGGGGGTTGAAGACATGGGTGAACTTTTTTTTTTTTTCAGTTTAAGTGAGTGAAATTTAAAAAAAATTTTAAAGTACACTTAATATAACCTATGATGAAACAATGTGAAAATATTTTATTAAAAATAGGAAATGTGAAAAAAAAACAAGCAAACAAGAAAAACTTCCCTGCTCCCACATCAGCTCAAATGCAATTTTTTTTTCATGAAGCTCAGCACCCTTGCTGCTATGATTTTTCTTTACTCCGAACCTCCATTGCATTTTTATTCTTTTCACTAAGCATTGATTCTAACAGAGTTATTTGTAGACTATTCTCTTTTAATAGACTTCAATCTTCTTGAGGACAGAGACTGTTTAATTTTGAATCCCTCTGTATATTGAATTCCCCAGGGTGTTTTTGCTAGATGCCTGATTAAAACTGAGTGAACAAATAAGTTTTAAAATGTCACTAAAATCATTCTTTATGAAAGAAGTAAAGCCCAAAGGAAAGCCCCCTTAAGAAATTGCTGTGGGTAGCAATATCTAGACAAAAGATGGCATGAATCAAAAATAAAAGTTAATATTCAGTAAATAATACTAATCTCTTTCTGACTCATAGTTTGATCCCATAGATAGATGACAGCATGGACACGTGAGAATGGAAAATTCTAGAGATTATGTGGAAGAGCTGAAAAATCAGATCTATAAATTAAAAAATCTTCTAAAATTAACATTATCCCCAATTTCAAAGGCATGATCATAAAACATGACCTCAGATGTAAGTTATTTAATAACAGAACATTTTAATAAAAAAGAGTAAGATGTTAGATATTATATAAGTTAATAATAAAAAAGACTACATTATTTATAAGAAAACTTCAGATGAATTTGCAACGCCTCTACTAATCATCTTCTGCAAGACCAACGTAACATTCCTATAATAAAACTCCTCAAGTTGGCATAATGTAAATGCTCTGTTTATCTATCTCTGCATAACAAACCTCCTCAAAACTCACTGTTTTAACAATTTATCTTTCATGTTTCTGGGGGTTGATGAGCTCAGCTGGGCAGTTCTCACTTGGGGTACCTCATTTAATCAGATGGCAGCTGAAGCAGTCATATAAAAGCAGTCAATGTCTGGCACCTGAGCTAGGATGGCTGAACAACTGGGAACCAACCAGTCAAGCATCTCTTCACATGGCCTCTTCACCTGGTTAGCTTTTACTTTTTTATATAATGGCAAACTCAGGGTACACTGACTTCTTATGAGGTGAGTGACTTCCTCAGGGAAAGTTTCAAGAGAGCCAGGAGGAGAGCTACAAGGTTTCTTGGAAGGCATATAGCCTCACTTCTGTTATAATCTAATTAATGATCAAAGTAATCATAAACTAGCCCAGATTCAAGGGTGAAGGAGTGGAAGCCACTCTTAATAGGAGGAGTGAAAGGGATGGCTTACATATATAAGAAGGGAAGAATTGATGGTGGTCATTTTGGAGCCAGCTACCTCAGTAACATTTTGAGAATATGGCTGACCCTTGAACAACACATGTTTAAACTGCTTGGGTCCACTTACTTGGGACTTTTCGCAAACATACAGATGGCACTGAGTAGTAGTGGGTTCCACATTTGTGGAAATGGAGGGCCCACTATGGGACTTGAGCATCCATGGATTTTGGTATTCTCCCCCACACCCCAGGGAAACCAAGGGACAACTGTGTATAAATCCAACTTTTTTATAAAGAATGATATCTCATTAGAAAACCTAAATCTGAATTCCCAACAAGAATGGAGAGCCATAAACACACTCATAATTCTGATTGATATTCAGCATGTTTGGATTAAAAACATATCTGTATTCTATCTTAGGAATCTAGTATTTGATCAAGGAATTATGTGCACCCTTGTTAACCCAAATGTGGTGTCTGAACCAGTAGCATCTGAGAACTTGTCAGAAATGCAGACTATTAGCCCCTACCCCAGACCTACTGAATCAGACATATATTTTAACAAGGTATCTAGAAGAGTCATATGCACATTAAAGTTTGAGGAGTGTTGACTTAGGCCATACTCATATACAGTTGTCCCTCGGTATCTGTGGAGGATGGGTCCCAGGACTCTCCACAGATCCCCATATCTGAAAATGCTCAAGTCCCTCATATAAAATGGCATAGTACTTGCATATATCCTATACAGATCTTCCTGTATACTTTAAATCATTTCTAGATGAGTTATAATACCTAATGTAAATACTCTGTAAATAGCTGTAAATGCTATGTAAATAGTTGCTTTTATATGGCAAATTCAAGTTTTGCTTTTTAGAGCTTTCCAGAATTTTTTTCCTAAATATTTTCGATCCTTGGTTGATTGAATCTATAGACGTGGAACTCGCGGATAGTGAGGGCTGACTGTACTAGTATATATAAAGAACCTCAAGCTTGTTATCTGAAGAAACCTAGGAAATGTGAAGAATTCTTCATCAACTTTGGGGGCAGAGAAGGATTGTATATTTCATTTCAGGTTTAAAAGGAAAAAAACAGCTAAAACTTAATTGCTCCTATAAACTCTTTAACAAGTTAGAAATTGCATATGTGAAGATTCTTGTTTTAATCTTGTTTTTATCCGGGACATCAAGAATCATCACTATGTTTGGGGGAAGAGATCTACGAGTTTTTTTTAATATCACTAGGGAAGCTAAGACAAAAAAATTAAAAATGCAGAGAACTTAAAAACAGATAATAAGTACATTATACACATTTAGCTATTTATATGTAAAAACATATGAAAAAATACTTACCTATTATTATTAGTGAATTACTTAAAATACACTTAGGCAGAATAGCATCAGTCTTGCAAGTTAATTTACTGTAATTTGCCAATGCTTTCAGATAAAATTAAAGTAAATTTGGAAACAAAAATGTCCTTTTTAAAGAAAAAAAATTAACTTTTGAAAACATACCATTTTCTTCCAAAAATATGTTCAATCCATTCACAATTTCTTTCCTGTTTCTTCTTAATTCATTATTCATTTCTATGATCTAAATTACAAAACATAATTAAAATGCATATGAGAAAGTTCTTAATAATCAAGTAAGTTCAACATGAAAGATAATTTTAAATTTGTCAGCCATTACTTTGACTTGTTAAGCATTTGGACATACATGTTATCTAGAAAATTATATTTGAATATTTAAGCCCTTTATAGATAAAACTTTCACTGAAGGAAAAACTAGAAACTTTAGGTTGGTTTCCAAAAGGCACCTGATACAAGCCTAGATTAAAATTTAAGCACCTGATTTAATAATTTTTTTCAAGATACTGAATGATTTGAGTAGAGCTCAAAATGATTAGCTGAAATCATACAGACTCCTTAGTGAGGACAAGAAAGGCAAATGACCCTCCATTCTTCCAGTGATCTGTTATCACCTTAAATTAGCTAAATGGAGAAAGACCTCTTTCCCACTCTAATTCTATTATGAAATCATTCCAGAGAGTCTAAACGGAAAACCCCCACAAGGCTATGAGTGCCTCCGTAACTGTCAAATAGACTTTATCTGTTACCACAAAGTCGTTATCTCTTTTTGTTTGGATCACAAATATTGTCTGAATTCTCAATTAACCTGCTTTCTCTGCTTCTAACTTAAGTGTTCTGATCCTTAACGTGTACCTCCTGCTTATACCTTTTATTGGCTTCCCACAATCCTTGGGATAAAATCTCCCAAATCCTTAGAGGCCTATGAGACCCTCTGTGATCAAGTTACCACCTATCACTCTAACCCAATCTCCATTTACTTCCCAAGATCCAATGATGTAGAATTCCTTGCACTCACCAATGCACTGGGCACAATGCTATTCCTCCTGCCTGAAATACCCATCTTTTCTTTCTTCTCCTGGATAATTCTTTAACCTTAAGACTCAGCTTTCTAGTTTCTTCCATAGGTTTCTCCAAGGTAGGAGTGTGTGCCCTTCTAGGCTTCCATAGTACATACTACATACCCTCATAACATTTATATTACATTGCAGTAGTTTTTCTCATCTAGAGGGCAAGGAATGTCTTTTCTCCATATTCTGCGTTCAGCACTGAATGTGGCACTCAATAAATGTCATTGAATAAACAAAGAAATGAATATACAACTAAAGTAGAGATGGAGCAGCTGTAGTGATTTTGATTACAATTTGAGTACACTGGAAGAAGTCTATTCCCTCCCAGCAACTCCCACCCCAACTGATTAGTTTAAAACATTTTATGGAAAAAGCAGGCTTCTTCAGAAGTAGTTAAATATGTCCAATAGTAATGCAGTAAAAATTAACCAAAAACAGGTCATACCAGCTTCTGCTAATAAATACTCGAGATGAAATAAGAAAAAACAAAATTACAGAGTATTAGAAATAACTGTGCACCTGGGGGTCAAGTTCAGCATCTTCATTGCAGAGATGGAAAAACGTGGGCTAAAAGAAATGGGCTTGAGATTGCTAGAACTCTGATATAGGATAGGGCAGTAGTTCGCCAAGTGTGGCTCAGATCTGATATCCACTGGAACAGGATTTTAAAAACTTGAGAAACGATTTTTACATTAATTTGTAGTGGTTTAAGACTGAATAAAAAGTGATTAAAAAAACTCAAGACAGCAGCAGTGAGAGTTCAGTAGTGTGTTGCTGGAAACAGTAAAGGTTTTGAGAATTAAAATGTTTAAAGTTTAGGTGAGATCAACTGAAAGATCTAGAATGAAATAGCAGGTACCTGTTAATTATTCATGCTTATGGAGAGAAGTAGTTGACAATCTTGAGTCATTTTTTTATTTGGTCTTGCAGTAAAATTTATGATTTTTCTTTCAGTACTTACCTTTCTTCGTTTTGTTTATGGTAATATCAACATATGAAGTAGCACCTGTAGAGTACTAGATCAGCAGTAGGCACTGAGGCAAATCATAATTACTCTGGTTTCTATTTTCTTATCTTTAAAACTGGTTGGATTCCATCACCTCAAATTCTTTTTTAGCAACTATGAATCCATGAACACTGGTCTGCCGGATAAATCTAGAATGCTCCAACTGCAAGAAAAGTCTAGTTCATTTAAATACCTTAATATTACTGTATTTAAATTTCTTGGTAACTTTGGTTTTTAAGTTAGTGGGTCAACCTTGAGTCTCCAATAAATACTTCACAGTTACATTTTTAGTTAAGAAACGTAGGCTGCAAATTCTGCAATCTGAAGCCAAAAAAATCTGGATAGCATCATAGAGAATCAAACAGCCAACGAAAATAGCAACAGAAATCTGTCCATCTGAATTCAGGTCTAACACTTTCAGTGCGTTAAATAGTTGAAACCTCGTAGGCACTGAGGGACCACACATGACTACCTACAGGGCACCCAAAGGGGCCTTCAAGACTCATCCCCGCGTGGCTTCGGCGTCACCCCTGTACTATAGCCCAGGCCGGGATCCTACGCAAGGCCCTTGGGGGCACACCTTAAGAGTCCTTCCTCTTCCCAGCCAAGCCGCGACCTAGTGGGAAAAATGGCAATGTGGGATGAGGCTTTCCTTTCCCTCCAGACTTCCTTGCCTCGCCCTTAATCCCCAGAGCCAGTTTGTCAATTAGCAGCGGCCGTTACCTCTATCCTGGGAGCCAGGGCTTCGCCATCGCTGCCGCCCGCTCCAGCCATTTTGTCCCGCGGCGCCGCTACCGCCGGGGATTCTGGGGGACGAGAGGGCAGCTGAGGGCGGTGCGCGGGGGCGGAGCTTCCACCCCCTGCCCCCACCCCCCCCAACCTGAACACAACGACGACCTCGGAGGTGGGGCCTCTACAGAGCTGACCCCAATCCGCTCACTAGACTCAGAAAAATTTTGCCGCTCAAAGTTGACCTACATTCCTTAGAGCAGCGTCAGGGATTGTTTTACATTTTTCCTTTCTCCCCACAAATACGTCGACCCTAACCACTGGGGCCTTTTTCTCATGGCAGGCAGGATGAAAATGGTAAAGAACACGAGCTTTGGGATTAGAGTCTCGGTAATACCTACAGTAACCCTGGATCTATTGGGAAGTTTAATGAGATCATACAAGGTAAGAGCATACTGTTTCTAGCAAATAGATGGTAAATACCTGCTGTTATTACAACTAACCTGATTTGGCAGAATCCATGACTGGAAAGAGAAAGCAAAATGTTCATTCATCCAAGAAGTGTCGTAGCACCTTTTATAATAGACTGTATTAGCTAGAAAATGAGTCCAAAATTTTGCTTAGGACTGGCACAAATGACGCAGATTTCATTATTTTCTATATCTCTATTAACTCCTCTTTCCTCAATTTACCCAGTAAATTAAAAGGAATTACTCTCAGGAAGGTCTCCCAGAGGCAGGCTCCACATTTTTAAAGGGAATAATGGGGAAAAAGCCCCAGTATTTGGGTTACTGAAAACAGGATAGTGTCCTGGGCTACAGGTAGAATTCCAGGTATCACAATTTGTACCTCAACACAAGAGTCTTAAGAATTTAAACACTCCTTGAGAATTACAGGTGATAGGAATATGAAGACATTGTATCCAGTGTAACATTTTATAAAACAAATATACTAAAAGTCAAGTTTCAACTTTTTGTAAATAATTTTGGTGTGCTTGTGGGATCTGGTTTTTGAAAGGACACATGCACAATGAATAATTTTAATCTCAATTTTGTTTAAAAATCTGGATCGTCTCATGTTTTCCGATAAATTTTGATCCCAGAAACCAGTAATTTCCGTAAGAGACAGCAATTTCTCAACTGTTACCCCAAAATAGAGGGTAAATCGCAGGATTTTTGAAGTTAATGTTTTTTCTTCTTACTCTGAATTTCATTTTCTCACTTTTCCCCACTCCTTGTCTCTTTATCCTAGTTTACACAAAATTGATAATCTGTTATCAAGTATATCAGTTGAGCCTATGTAATATGTCCTTGTACAGAACTGACCCAGTGTATTAAGCTCAAGCTACCATAACAAAATACTATAGACTGGTAACTTAAAAGCACAATAGGCATTTATTTTCTCCCAACTCTAGAGGCTAAAAGTCCAAGGTCAAGGTGCCAACCTTGGTTTGGTTTCCAGTGAGAGCTCTATTCCTGGGTAACAAGGGCCACTTTTTCTATCCTCCCATGGCGGGGATGAGGTGGGAGGGAGAAGAGAATAAGCAAACTCCCTGGTACCTCTTCTTATAAGGGCACTAATCCCACCATGAAGGCCCCACCCTCATGACTTGATCTAAACCTAATTACCTCCCCAAAAAGCCCATTTCCAAATACCATCACACTGGGGGTAAGGGCTTCAACATATTATTTGGAGGGCACAATTCAATCCATAGGACCTTGTAAATCAACCACCCAAGAATATTAGGTATTTTTCAATTTGGAGTTTACAACCAGTAATTATTATGAAGGCTGTTTCTTGAGAATAAAATCAAGTAATAGTCTATATTACTTTATTTGATTTTTCCACAGTTTTGGAAATTTTTTTCAATATACAAATAAGCCAGTGAATCCTTACTTATAAAACAACCATTTAACACGTGATAGTACAGAGATGGTTTAAAAATTGACTCATATTACTTTGTGACCAAATCACTTTCAATAATAGTAACAAATTTTCTTAAACATATTTAATCATGTAGCTTCTGGAAGATGGGTTAAATGATGAAAAAATGGGCGACCATGAACACATCCTTTAATTTCATTTCTAAATTGATGCTTCATTCTGCAGATAATGTCTTGGACGTCTTCTTTTGGTAAGTACATGGGTAACTGTCTAGACAGACGCACTGCTTCTCCCTGTGGAGAGAAAGCCATATATTTTACTGTGAGATACCGTGAAGCAGAAAACATGTTTTTACTGGCAAGGAAGACAGAAAATTGATTTTACTATTTTAGTATTCATTCACTCAAGAAGTATTAATTAAACACTAATTATGTGCTAGTCACTGTTGCAGGGTTCTGGGAACACAGAGAGAACAAGACAAATAAGATCCTGCTCTTGTGAAATTGACATTCTAGTGCAGGGAGAAGAGAGAAAGAAGACAAAGAAAATTTCAGTGAGTAATAACGCACAAAATTAAACTGGGCAACATGACAGAAAGTGATTGTGTGGTTAGGAAAAGCTTTCTCAAGGTGACATTTAAACTTTCAATTTAATAAGGAACTATGCACAACCTGGGTAGTGAATTCGATGTAAAAACTTCAAAGACAGGAAATGTGTGGCAGCTTCCTGTTCTGAAGAGCTTTGAATATTTGGAACATCTGAACTGATCACAATTTAAATAGTTCTTATTTAATTATCATAATGTTTAGTTCCGAGAAGTTAGAATATCCTTATAAAGGAGACTACAGCTTAATTAAAAAGCTTACCTCTTAAATAATTTGGCAAAATAGTTAATTTTCTGTGAAGAATAAAGTCCATACCTGGCTCATTTTATGCAAAAATAAATAAATAAATAAGGAACTATGATGCAAAGTTCACAGGGAATGAAAAGCATTTCAGGCAGAGGGAGCAGAAAGAACTGAATGGTCAGTGTGGGTGCAGCATAGTTACTAAAGGAAAGAGAGGAACAAAAAAGGGAGTTAGTCAGGGGCCAGATAACCTTTTAGGACATGGTGAACAATTTGAGTTTTAATCTGAATGCAGAGGGAAGTAACCAGAGGGTTTTTAAGCAGGAGACTAACATTTGTCTCATATTTTAAAAGTATGGCTGCTTTGTGAAGTATGGCTTGAGGTAGGCCAAGAAGAGAAGTAGGAGTCTTGTAGGCAATCACTGCAGTCCTAGTGGGAGGATTTTTTAATAATTAGTTAATTTTTAAATTGAGGTATAGTTGATGTACAATATTATATAAGTTACAGGTGTACAATATAGTAATTCACAATTTTTAAAGGGTATGTTTCACTTATAGTTATTATAAAACATTGGCTATATTCCTTTGTTGTACAATATATCCTATAAGCTTATTTTATATCTAATAGTTTGTACCTCTTAATCCTCTACCCCTATATTGCTCCTCCTCCCTTCTCTCTCCCCACTGGTAACCACTAATTTGTTCTCTGTATTTGTGAGTCTGTTTTTTTTGTTGTTGTTACATTCACTAGTTTGTTATACTTTTTAGATTCCACAAATAAGTGATATCATACAGTATTTGTCTTTCTCTGACTGACTTTACTTAGCATAATTCCCTCCAAGTCCATCCATGTTGTTGCAAATAGTAAAATTTCATCTTTTTTTATGGCTGAGTAGTATTCCATAGTATATGTACCATATAGTCATCTCAACACTTGCAAAAAAAGCTTTTGACAAAATTCAATACCCATTTATGATAAAAATTCTTAACAAAGTTGGCATAGAGGGATTATATATACCTCAACATAATGAAGGTCATATATGACAAACCCACAGCCAACATCATACTCAATAGTGAAAAGCATAAAACATTTCCTCTAAGATCAGGAACAAGACAAGGATACCTATTCTTGCCACTTTTATTCAATATGGCATTGGAGGTCCTAGCCACAACAATCAGATAAGAAAAAGAAATAAAAGGAATCCAAATCAGAAAGGAAGAAGTAAAAGTGTCACTATCTGCAGATGACATGATACTATACATAGAAAATTCTAAAGATGCCACCAGGAAACTATTAAAACTAATAAATGAATTCAATAAAGTTCCAGTATAAAAAAATTAATATATGGAAATCTGTTGCATTTCTATACACTAATAATGAAGCTCAGAAAGAAACATTAAAGAAACAATCCCATCTACCATTGCAACAAAAAAGAGTAAAATAACTAGGAAAACCTAACTAGGGAGGTAAAAGACCTGTACTCAGAAAACAGTAAGACACTGATGAAGGAAACTGAAGACAACACAAACAGATGGAAAGATATACTGTGCTCTTGTATTGAAAGAATATTGCTAAAATGAACATACTACCCAAGGCAATCTAGATTCAATGCAATCCCTGGTAAAAGTTTTTGACTATGGTGGTAATAGTGGAGATGGAGGGAGTTATAAAGATTCCTGACATGAGTTGGAGGTCAAGTCAAAACTTGCTGATGGACTGGTTATGAGGGATGCAGAATCAAGGATAATGTCCACATTTCTGGTATGGTAATGCTGTTTTCTGAGACAGGGAAGACCAACAGATTGGGGGTAAATAGCATTACTGAAGCTAGCTTCTTTGAATATTTACTTTTTTTTAATTGTTTTTCAAAGATCTTCAATCCTAAATTATTCTCTCTAACCATATACTCTCTTCCCATAGTCTTTCCAACCATCTTACTTCCTTTATTCCAACTAAACTTTTTCTTTTTCTTCACTTTGACCTTTAATTTCCTCAATCCCGCCTACTTCTCCTGTCCCACCAGCACCCTTCTGTCATCTTTTCCTACTTCAGTTATGAAGTTAGTGAGATATTAAAGATACTATCTCCAGCTTCCTGCATTCCTTCTAGATTCCAACTGGAATCTAAGGGCAGATTCCTACTAGAATCTAATTCATCTTTATATCCCTCTAGGATCTAACCGTTTCTAATATATAATATGTGTTCAAATTTTCTTACTCACCCTTTTGTTCTTCCACCATACTCCTCTTGCTAATCCCTACCCTTGGATAAATTCTACTAAAGCATTGTTGGAGAATCACAAAACTGTCCTGGCTAGATCCAATACCAGCATTAGCATTTATTAACCCTTAACGAAAATTGGACATTGAATTTTTCTCTAATCAACCTTCTCTTACAGTACCTACTACTCTTATTTTCAGATCGTTTCCAATATACTCAAATCTTCAGTGCCTCCCCAGCCTCTTCACTCTCAGCAGATAACTTCTCCTATTCTATTACCACATATATCATACCTGACTTCTCTCAAGTTTCTCCCAAAGTATTTTTACTTTCACTTTAAAGACCTCCCCTCTTCTGTTCTTGATTCAGGGAATGGTTTCTCCTTTCTAAAGCTTATATTTTTATCTCATCTCCCTCCCTGGCTCCTTTGGAACTTCTGCACTTTATTTATTATCAATCTTTTCCACCAAATTCAGTACAAACGAGTTAATCTCTATTCCCTTCACCACCCTGTGAATTGCTGCCTACACTTCTCACCACTGCTCCCACTCTTTGACTATCCCTATCACTTTTCCATTATGGCACTCTTCAAGGTTATCACTGCCATCTAACAGCCACACCTGATGGTCTTCAGCAACTACTACCCTATAGAGAATGTGATACTACTTATTTATTTTTAAATTTCTTTCCTCCCTTGACTTTTTTTTTTTTTGAGGGGGAAGTAATTAGGTTTGTTTGTTTGTTTGTTTGTTTATATTTAGAGGAGGTACTGGGGATTGAACCCAGGACCTTGTGCATGCTCAGCATGTACTCTACCACTTGAGCTATACCACCCCCCCACCCTCCCTTGACTTTAATATCCACTCCTCTCTTGGTTCTTCTTTTACTCTCCTATCTTTATCTCTGATTCATCTTATTCAGTTTGACCTTATACAGAAGCATTCCTGTGGTTCTGGCAGAAGTTCTTCCTCTTTTTTAAT
The DNA here is from genome assembly GCF_036321535.1 of Camelus dromedarius. NCBI lineage: Eukaryota > Metazoa > Chordata > Mammalia > Artiodactyla > Camelidae > Camelus > Camelus dromedarius. The sequence goes on along the minus strand of NC_087439.1, from coordinate 59,919,842 downwards.
CAGACTATTTTCCTTAACAATCATAGTCACTATTGCCTTAACGTAATAAGAGGTACAATATTAGTAAAACTATCTGTATCCAATCCCAACTTTTTTCCTCTGTAATTTCTAAAATTTTACTTCTTCCCATATGGTTCTTCAATACACAAAATGCTACCCACAACTCCCTCAACATTTATTTAGTTTATATTAACTCTTTCACATGAAAAGATTCCTTTGGAGTCCCTAGAAATTGTCAGTGTTGAAATGCTTCCACAATAGGCTGGTAAGTTCCACAGGACAAACCTTTGGAGGGATTCATGGAATGCTACTGAATACAATCTTCAGCAAGGGTAAAAATGGACTTTCCTGTTGAGGAAGTCTGACCCTCAGAATGCAGGGCCCACCATGATCACAGTGTAAACACAAATGGCTCACTTTTTAAAGGAAGAAAATATACTTTATTTTAAAAGTTCAGGTTTGTTTTAAAAATAACATGAGTCAACCCTGAGGGATAGAACTTCAAATACAGAGACAATCACTACTATTTTAACACTACTCTCCAACATTTGGACATTAAAAAACTTACACTCGTCATCCATTCTCTGTTACTTTTGAATTTATTTTTTAACCCACTGTTACACTTCTCATTTGTGGTAGATATTTCTAGAAAATTAAAATTTCCATTTATTCAATAATCTACATCTTTCACTTACCCACCCCTCTTTTGCTCCTGAACAAATGAGGGCTTAAGATCATATTATAGCTCTTTTTCAGACAAGTATTTGGTATAAAGGTGGAGGAATTTTTGATACCTTCTAAAAACAAAACAAAAAGAACTTCACAACAAAGTCTCTCATGCATATGGCTCTTCCTCAATATGTACTCAAGAAATAATGTTATAGTAAGGATCCCTGATAGAGTCTACCACAACCAGTCTATGATGTTCAACTTTTAATGGAGTTTTCTTTTATTAATAGCATTTCCTCTTGCAAACAGATAATAAACCTTATAAAAACTTTACTATTTTGAAACCATTTACTCTTTTATTAAGGAACAGTTAAGTATCTTAAAATCTAACCAATTTACATAAGCTAATAATGCATACCTCTAAATAACTTATCACTTTGCGAGGTCTACATTCATAAACTTCCTTTGCATTTTTGTTTAATATAGCATTAAGAATTTCTTTTAAATCCATCACTCCATAGAATGGGAGACAATTAGCCATTCCTTCTATTTCCAAGTAGTTTTCAGCAATGGAAACTCCTTAAAGAAAAAAATAAATAAAATCACATATATAGTTAGTTTAGTTTTATTTAATCTATATTCCAGAAAATGCCTATTAAAAATAAAATCACTGTTAAAATATTTAGTAAACCATCATTAGAATTTAATAGTCAGGAAAAAGTTTTGTTCCTTAGTTAAGGAACAAATAATAATATCCCATGGGATTTCACATTCACATTTAAGTCATAAGTGCTCAAAGAAGCCACATGTGCTTCATATCATTTAATTTAATCCCAGTTATTACTGTTCTGTTCCCTACATTCGTTTAGAACATTTCTTACTTTGGAGAGAAAATGGAGTCCCATGATACTTACTGAAATGAAACTGGTTTAAATGTTTTAACAACTGCTACTTTTCAAATTCTGTCCTACTGGTATAACATGTAAAGGTCTGAATTATTTTATGATTAGTTTAACTTACAAGTTATTATAAAAATACTCACAGAGTAACATTTTTTCCCAGCTTTATTGAGGTATATTTGACATATAACTCTGTGAAAGTTAAGGTATACAAAGTATTGATGACACACATATATATTGCAAAATGATTACAACCATAGTAACTTTCTGTATTACCACTGAGTAACTTAATAATAAATTAGTAATTTAAGGAAATGAAATACTAATGTTCATTCAAAATATTTTACTAGGATAATGTTCAAAACTTATATATTATCTATTATTTAAAAGACTTTAAATAATTTAATGATTAAAATATAACTAAAACCTAGCAACATGATTGGATATATAATGGGGTAAAATATCTATAACAGCATACATTCCCAAGCATCAAATTTAGCTTCAGAATGCATTTTATAATTTGGGAAAATAGCAGAGATTCTTACTCTTTGGCTACATCTATGTAACAGTGTTCTTAATATTGAAGACCACAAAATGTTACCTATAAGAAAAAAAGTCCACTGTTGGGTAAGTAATAGCTATCAGTGGATAAACTGAAAAAGAGGAGTGATGTAGCTTGAAGAGTTTTAGATCCTGAGATGTCAATGATCTCATCCCTGACCTGTTCCTAGTTACAGACTGGCTGGCTCCTTGACCTGATTGGCAGATGCAATGGTGGGACATTAAAAAGAGTAGGCATCCTAATGTTCTTCCCAGGAAACAACTGGAGACTAATAAGATATACAATCAAGCATGAAGGGATAAAATACAGAGTTCAGTGCAGGGAGACAAAATGACAGTTTGAGCAACTGGGGGAACTTAAATGGGACTTGAAAAAGGGTTTAGACAGGAAAAGAGGAAGTAGCAGAATATTCTAGTTCACATCTTTATATATATATACAGATAGGCAAATTTATCAGTCAAGAGACTTCACTACTGCAGGTTCTATATCATTTATAGTATGATTAGATTGGAAAGCCTAATACTGACTACATTAACCCCAGAAAATTATACATATTTCACAGAATTACTTGTGGATATGGGTAGAAAGTATTTGCCAACAAATGAGGAAACTAAGCAATATTTTAATCTCTGCAAAATTAAGATATGGAAAACTTGAGACATTTGGAATCATGTTCAAGAAGTTTCCATACAGTTCTATGAAGTGCTTCCCAGTTTTCATGGAAAATACTTCAATAAGTGGTTTGATAAGTTTTTATTTCCTAAAATGTATAATTCTTATTGATACAAAATAAAAAGCTATTCTTATTTACAAGCAGAGTTCTTAGGGTTACATTCAGAATCTTTTTCTTTAAAGCCAGAGGTATTCTTCCTCGCTTTCAAGTGCCTTTATCTTTATCCAAAGATGTTTTATGACAATGGGCAAACTGCTGATCAAAAGTTAGTCCAATACAACAGAATGCTCACAAAAGAAAGAGAAATGGTCTTTAAGAAAACATGACATAAAAATCAACAACAGAAAAAGCAGCTAAAAAAAAAAAAAAGAAAACATGCATGTTTTTAATTTGATTTGTTACTGACAAGAGAAATAATGCTGATGATAACCTGAAGTTAATTCCAATCAAATCAAGTCAGTTTGCAGGTGACTGCCTCATTCATTTTCACATCTTTGTACCAGGCAAAGAACCTGGCATTCACAGGACTTGAAAAACACTATCTACAAGCTAAGAGCTGAAGCATCTAACAGACAGAAACTTACTGGGTAACTCAAAAACAAACATGCTCTTTGAACAGATGGTATTATCCTAAATTAAAAAAATTTTTTCTGTGATAACATCCTTCATGAAAAAAATGACACTGTCACCAATGCCACAAAGTTAATTAGGAAAATAGATTAAGAAAAAAAAATTTGCTACACACATACACACACATACACTCTTTGCTTCACACTTCAAATAAATTTTTAAAATGCCAAAAACCCCGAGGAAAAAAGATTTCTAGGAGGACCAAAAATATGACTATAAGTCAGTTCAGGTCAGAAAGTGGGTGCTGGAGGATGGGAAGAAAAGTGAATATTTGAATGCATACCATTGCCAAGTACTATGCTAACTGATTCATTTAAGTACCTAGTTTAGTGCTAACAACTTCATGAAGTAAATATATCAATTTTAATAGGAAATCAACATAAACTAGATAAGAGCTAGGTTCTAAAGGAATATTTCTTGGGTTCATATCCTGGTCCTCCCACTAACTCTGTATCCTTAAGCAAACTATTTCTCCATGCCTCAATTTTTCCATCTATAAAATGGACACAGTAACAGATCTACAGGGCCATTAGAAAGATCAAATGAATTAATACACTTAATACTTAGAATAGTGCCCTGCACATAATAATTATTCAATAATTATTAGTTGTTATTGATGAGGAAACAATGAGGAGGCCAACTGACTTTCCCTAGAGCACATGTTTTTAAATGGGAGAGTTGGGATTTGGACTAACTCTTCACTCCAAATTTAAATATCCAGGTTTGAGGTAGGAGGTAAGAAGTACTGGGTAGGTTTTCTTAAAACTGCAAAAGTCAATAAAATTAAAGTTTAGAACACCAAAGCATTATCTGAATATATCCCATTTCATGATTTTATACATTGTTTTTACTTATTTTCTTTTCATGTCTCAGTAAAACACTCCTTTAAAAATCTTCAACACTGTTTTGTTTTTCTACACTTCAGTCATGGCAAGTTTAGGGTAGGGTGGGAAGGAAACAGTGGAATCATTCTTCCTGGTTCCTTTGTGCCCCTTGATACCAAATGAAGTGAAAAGTAATAGGACAAGATTGGCCTAGGTAGCTAGGGCCAAAGGCAGTTAAGTATGGAAATTATGAAAGAACAGAGAAGGGGCCAGCCAGGAATACTGAAGCCTCCTAGCCAGATGGATTTTCTCTTTTTCTCCCCACCTACAATTTCCACAGTAAGCAGAGAGTACTATCACAGTCTTTTGAGCAAAGCCACAGAATCAAATCATCCATTCTTCAAATAGCCAGACTGCTGATATTACATATCCAACTGGCAAAACAAGTAAATGCTTTTAAAAAAGGAAAGATGTCCATTTTTGTTAGTCCATTCTAGTATCCTACATATTTATTTGTTTTTATCATCTAAAGGAATATTTAATAATTTAGGTAAACAAAGCAGGCAGTTTGCATATTGTGACAAAGGATGGCAAAAATTAAAATGAAAGTACTAGATTAGTTATGAAGATGCAAAAATAAGGCAATGGACTGAAAGAGTTGCCAAACTTGCTTGTTTCAGGCAGAGGTAACCTTTTTTTCAATATGACTGTTTTTACACAGCTGACATTGTACTTTAGATGAAACAAAAATATACCATGATATCTGTAAATTATGAAACCCAAATGTACCTATGGAACAAAACTTATTTTTCTAAATCAGGAAACATTAAACCATATTATCATACCTGGTGTCAATTTTATCTTGAAACCATTAGCTGTAAGACGAGGATCTGACAGGTAAGTTGATCCACTGTATCTCTGGTCATCTGCTGTCATTTTATATAAAATCTCTAAATAATGAGATCCATTAAAAAGACTGAAAAAGAAAGTATGGCTCTTTAAATAACCTATTAAATATATAAAATTAAATAAGGACTTAATGGGAAAAAGTTAATCCAAGGGCCCTTTAAAAAGTGTTATTATCAGCAACCAAAGTACAAAGGTTATTAAGTAGCTGGTAAGAAACTACTTTTTTACATTTCTGTTAATATTTTATAGACCTACTACATAAAGTATACAGAAAGCAGGAAAAATAGACATAAAAGAGTTTCTATCATCTAGAATGTTACAAACTAATTGTGTTCTATGTTACAGTACAGGATAATGAGCTAGGATTTCTTCAGTAAAATCCTGTACCCCTTGAAAAAGTCAGTGAATAGATGATATCTTTGCCCTGGAAGGCTGAGAACCCCACTGGCTGTGAGAGCAGATACCACAGAGAAGAGACCTTTGGCTAAAATATCAGATGTGCTCTGTCTGGTCTAACAGAACATCCAGAAGATAATCTGAGAACTGAAAGTGGTAATGGTGGTGGTGGTGGTGATGGTATAGTATAAAATAGGTGGTACAGGATCTTAAGATACTGTCTAGAGTGGAATTTTGGATCCACCACTTATTTACTGACTATATGAACCTTGATGAATTACTTAACATCTCTGTGTTTCAGTTTTCTCATTAAAGTGTGGATATCTTTCCATCAAAGCAAAGGGATTAATGTTCCTGTCATGTAGTAAGTGCTCAATAAACATTAGACACTGTCGTTATTATTACTGAGCTCTACTTTGTATTTTATAGACATCTAAATTATTCTGTTGATAGATAAACTACCTAACTTACATTAAAACCCTGATGCAAAAATTGAGTCCAACCCATGATTAACCTGTTTATGATTCAGTTTATTTCTATTATTATAGCATATTACTAACTATGATGGGGTGTCATATTTCAGAAGAAAGGTGAAAACAATTTTGAATTAAGCCTTGTTGCTATCCATGTTCAAATAAGAAAGATTTATTCTCAGGCCAGTATGGGCCCAAAATAATAATTTTTTAACATTTTTTATTGATTTATAATAATTTTACAATGTTGTGTCAAATTCCAGTGTAGAGCCCAATTTTTCAATTATACATGAACATATATATATTCATTGTCACACTGTTTTCTCTGTGAGCTACCATAAGATAGTGTATATATTTCCCTGTGCTATACAGTATAATCTTGTTTATCTATTCTACATTTTGAAATCCCAATCTATCCCTTCCCACACCCTGCCCCCTTGGCAACCACAAGTTTGTATTCTACGTCTGAGTCTGTTTCTGTTTTGTATTTATGTTTTGTTTGTTTGTTTGTTTTTGTCTAATAATTTTTAATGTATTTGTTTTTGAATAAGAACATCAAAGAAAAATATTTTTAAGAATCTATAATTTGTACAAACACAAAAAGATTTTTGAAATCTAAATGAAAATTTACAAGTAGCATTTAGAAAAGTAATCAAGTATAAAATTTCAAATACACCCTCGCTCTTTTCAAGGGAAGAAAAAGAAAAGTGCTGTATTAATTCTTTTTAACTCTTCCTTTGACAGTTTCCTAGGCCAATCTTAAGAGAATACTGTGAAAGATGCTGGACTTTAGTTACTGTGATTACTGTTGCCTTAATTTAAAAGATAGCTTTAACAAATGTTATCCTCATTCTGGCCCTATTTCCTTCTTTCTGGAGGCAAGGTCTTTTTAACACTAGGGTTTTAATACATTTTGTAAATAATTTTTGATTTATTCTTGGAAGTTCTGAAACAAATTTCTGTCCTAAAAAAAATTTCTCATTATCTTTTTTATTTCAAGTTTTTATCTCCTTTGCCCTTTCTCCTGTCAGATTAAAAATTATTAAGTATAAAAAAGTGAAATGTTAGTAGGTTAGTTAATAGTTACTTGTTTTTACAGAAAACAATTTGCTCATGTAGGATATAAAAAGGAAATACCCCATTTTACTATCTCTAGTAAAATTAGTTCAGGCAATAATCATTAATGGATAAAACCATTAAATGGAAAAGTTGACAGGGAACTTTAAGGTAGAAGATCAGGTTGTCAGCAGCTGAATCCAGTGATAAGTACCTTTTGATGTAATGAAAAATGAAGCACATAGCACCACCTACTAACCAGTCTTACCAGAAAGTAGAATCTAAAGCTATTCAATCCTCCTGAGCTAACTTCCATTTAAAAATGGGAGAGGAATAGATAAACAAGTTTCTACTGCATAGCACAGGGAACTATATTCAGTATCTTGTAGTAACCAATAGTGAAAAAGAATATGAAAAGAAATATATGTATGACCAAAACATTATGCTGTATACCAGAAATTGACACAACATTGTAAACTGACTATACTTCAATAAAAAAATAAAAATAAAAAATTTTTCTTAAATGGGAGAGGGAAAAACCAGTTAACACCACAAGGAAGCAAAAGAGACAAATAGAGACAATGGGCTATTCCAATGAACAAGTGACTCAATACCCACATTAAGTTAACACTGTAATACTAGAAGAGATTTAAAAAACATAAAATGTAATGGGTGGACTTTATTTATATACAAATTAAACTTAATAATTTTAAAACTATAAAAAGACATTTTGAGACAATGAGGAACAATTCCAAGGAATTATTGTGTAAGGTATGATAAAAGCATTGTGATTACAGAAGAAAATAGCCATTTTTTAGAGAGATACACTGAAAGCTGTAAGGGTGAGAACTGTTATAAAATTCTTTAGCAAAGGAAAGAAAATATGTGTATATATGTGTGTTTGTGTGTGTATACCTACATGAACAGATAGAGCAAGTGTGACAAAATCTTGATAACTGTTGATAAAGGCATTAATAGTATAATTCTATTTTGGTGTATGTTTGAAATGCTATAACAGAGTTCACAATGAAGAAGAGTCATGGCAATCCAACATCAGAGTTACCCTGGGGAAATCACTACTGTACAGGGAGAAGTGAGCTTGTATTTATTAACTGCAGAAATAAATTATGTAGAATACTTTAAAATTATTTATTTAAAAGCAATTAATTCCATTAAAGATTAGAATTCAAGTTTAAAAAATTTCTTTAAATAAGTATCATTTTTCCCTACTAGGAAACACTTTCAACTTTTACTTTCAATTTCAATAATAAATGGTTAGAGTAAAAAAAATTATTATTATTTCACCATACCTCTCTGTTAATATAATTGGCTTTTCCAGTGGCTCTGCAGGAAGTTTATGATTCTCAAGAAGCCTCTTAAATAGCAGAGCTTCTTCCACTCTGTATGGATTTAATAACATTATCTCTGTTTTGGATGTAATTAGCCATGCATCAGGAAACTTGAGATTGTGGATCAAGCAAAGTTCGTCCTTTTCTTCTAAGTCAAATTTCTCATGTTTATCAAAATTCTTTTTTAAGTTTTCCATAGAAAAGGGGATCTGAACCATTTTAATGTTCTGATTCTTTTTTTTTTCACATTGGGACTGAAAGAGCTCATCAAGTTTTGGCTGATTAGATAATGAAGTCTTTAACTTGTGCTTCTGTGCCAAATTCCATGCGCTGGTGGGTTTTATCCTTTTTTTGCCATCTTTTAATACTTGTGACTCCTGTTCAATGGCTCTCTTGACTTGCCTATTGTATCGTTCCAAGTCTTTAGCAGCCTTCTCTTCATATCTATGAATAGAGATAAAACAGAACTAATAAGGTCATAATCAGAAATTTAATAAAAATTTTAATATAAATTTTATAAAAAAAAAAAAAAGAGCTGACATTCCAGGTCCAGTAATGACAGAAGACCTTGTATTGGACTAACCCTCCCCTATAACTATGATAAACTCTGAACAAAATATAGAAATCAGCTATTTAAAATAGGCATTGATGAACCATGAAAAGCATAAAGAATCTGGAATGGATGCAACCCTTGAAAAAAAAGAGATCCACATTTATACCACTTTTACCCAGAGGGCAGTACCCAGCATTAAGGGAGAGTGGCAAGAACTCAGTCAGAAACCTGTACTCTTACTATACTGAGTCATCAGAAGACAACTCCTGGCTTCCAAAACAACTGGAAATTGAGGGAGAAAAATCCCATATGTGAACGCCTACAGGAAAATAACCACTAGGAAGCTAAATGAGCTAAACAGAGATTTCAGTGGCTGCCCACTGCAGAAGAAATGGAGTTTGGAGTTTAAATTCCACACAATTAGATGGCTTGGTAAACACTTTGACCTTTCAATTAAAACTGGAGGAGGGCCACATTTTACAAGTAAGAAAAAAACCAAACAAACACAAATTATGTCCTAGAACTAAGGAAGATGCCCTGGGACTACCTACAAAATTTAACTAGTCTTTGCCTAAGGAAGTGTAAAATAAAGCCTCCACAAGCTCAAGGTCATCTGTCAGCAATTTAAATGCGTGTAGAACAAAACCTAACACTTTTCAGAAGAAGATAATAGAATCCAGAGTCTCTACAACATATCACTCACAATGTCCATTATACAATCAAAGTTATCACTCAAGCAGTAAAACAGGAAAATGTGAGTTACACTAAAGAGAAAAAGTGGACAGTAGCAACCAACCTCAAGATGATGCAGATGCTGGAACTGCAAAAAGAATTTTTTAAAATATGTTTTTGTACATATTTAAGGACTTAAGGAAAAAATGATCATAACGAGAGACTAGAAGCGGAAATCTCAAAAAGGGAAATGATAAAAAAGAACCAAATGGAAATGAAAATTCTAAAACTAAAAAATACAGTATGTGAAACGAAAAATTCACTAGGTAGACTTAACAGGAGACTAGAGAGGGCAAAAAAAAAAAAGGGGGGGTCAGTAAACTTAAAGACAGATCAATAGAAATAATCCAATCTGAACAACAGAGAGAAAAATGACTGAAGAATCACCTCAGTGACCTATGTATGGCACAATAAGCAATCTAACATACATGTAACTGGAGTCCCAGATTAAAAAAAAACCAAAAGTGATGGGGAAAAAAACAAAGAAATTATGGCTGAAAATTATCCAATTTGGATAAATACATTTTACAGGTCCATGAAAGTCAATGAAACCCAAGCAGGATACATGCAAAGAAATCCACAGCTAAATATATTAGAATCAAACTGCTGAAAACCAAAGATAAAGATAAAATCCTGGAAGCAGAGAGGAAAAGAAAAGATATTACAAAGAAGAAACACCACAACAAATGATAGATATAACCTCTCATCATAAGCAGTTTAGATCCAGACAACAGTAACATCTTTCAGGTGCTAAAAGAATCCAGAATTCAATTCTATCTATAAAAATGTCCTTCAAACATGAGGGTGAAACAGACATTTCAGATAAAAGAAAACTGTAAATCAGATATAGTATAATTACACTATTAAGAAGTGTCACCACATAGAAACTCAGATCTATAGGAGAAAAATGATGGGCACCAAAAATGGTAACTATGTAGGTAAACAGAAAAAAAAAAAAAACTGTTTCAAAAAATTCTTATTTCTTTGAAGGCTAATTGTTTAAGTAAAAAAAAAAAAGCATTTTAAAGTGAGGTTTTCTTTATGTAGATGTGAAACATATGACATCAGTTGCATAAAGGACAGGGGTAATAAGTGGAATTATTAGAACATTTTAATAATTTTATGTGCAATGGTATCCAATTAACTCTAAGTAGATTATGATATATTAAAGATGTATAATGTATTCCCCAAAGCAAAAAATTAGGCAAAGTCAATAGAGGAATTAAAATTAAATATTAAGTTACATTCTTTTAACCCTAGAGAGGCTGCTCTCTTCCAAAACAAGGATGAACAGAAAAACAAAATGGAGAAGGAACAGGAAAATGGCAGACCAAAACAAAACCATATCAATTACTACATTACATGGACTAAATCTTCCATTTGAAAGGTAAAGACTGTCAGACTGAATTTCAAAAGCAAGATCCAGAGATGCAGTGGTGTAGTCAAGATGGTACAGTAGGAAGACTCTGAGCTCACCTTCTCCCATGGGCACAACAAAATTACAACTATTTACAGAACAACTATCGATGAGAATGAACTAAAAGACTAGTAGAGAAGATCTTCTATAACTAAAGATATAAAGAAGGAACCACAATAAGATGGGTAGTAGGGGCAGAGTTGCAATATAATCAAGACCCATAACCCCAGGGTAGGAGATCCACAAAGAAAAGGACAATTACAGCTGAAGAGGTTCTTCCCAAGGAGCACGGAGCCCCACATTTGGATCCTACACTGGGAAGGGAAGCACTCAGAACATTTGGCTTTGAAGGGCTTACCTTCAGTGGAGCCAGAGGGCTTTGGGAAATAGAGACTCCACACACAAAATCTCATACACTCCAAGACTTAGGGCAAAAGCAGTAGTTTGAAAGGAGCTGGGGTCAGACCCACCTGCTGATCTTGGAGAGCCTTCCACAGAGGCAAGAGACAAATGGAACTCATCTTGGGGACACAGATGCTGGCAGCAACAATTTTGGGGAGCTCATTCTACTACATGGACATTGGTACTGGCAAGTACCATTGTGGAATCCTCCCTCTAGCTTATTAGCCTCAGGACCCAGTCTTGCCCCCACTCTCTACCCTGTCAGCACCAGTACTGAGACACCTCAGGCCAAGCAGCTAACCAGTCAGGGACACAGCCCCAGATACCAGCAGGCCAGCTGCCATAGGACCCCCTGAGCCCACAACCACCCTAGGAAGCTGCCCTCTACACCAGTAGGCCCAGGACCTGACCCCACATACCACAGCATGGTCCCTCTGAGACCCCCAGCCAGCCATTGGTACCAACCATGATAGAAAACGAACTCTGTGACCCCAGGACCCTGCAGCCAGTGACCCCAAGATCCAGCTCCACCCACCAGTGTGCCGGCACTAGCTCCAGGATCTGGCATCATGCACCAGTGGGTCAACACCAACTGTAGTACATCCCAGACTCCACAGCCAGCCATGTCAGGAACCAGCCCCATTCATCAGCAGGCTGATACCCCAACTCTGGGACACCCAGCTTTGGGACACCCCAACTACACAGAGCACTGTCAGGAACCACCCCAGCCTACCAGCAGGCAGACCTGGGACCTCCAGTCTGTAGCCAGCCACCTTGAGACCCAACTCCACCCACCAATGGGCCAGGACTATACTCAGAACCCACCAGGACTCTGTAGCCAGTCACCTCAAGACCTGGCCCCACCCACCAGAAGATGGCACACTTTGTACAAGGTAGGGCATGGCAAACAACCAGAGTGGGACCAGACACACCTACCAGCGCACCCACAGGAGTCAGGCCACTACAACAAAAGGACCCACATAGGCTGCATAGAGGGCACCCCTAAAGCATATAGCTCTGGTGATCACATGAGAGTGTGCTATTGAGCTGCACACGATGTCTTCTACATAAGGCCACTTCTCCAAGATGGGGAAAGGGAATCAGCCTACCAAATACATAGAAATAAAAACAGCAAATTAGGCAAAATGAAGCAACAGATAAGTATGTTCCAAAAAAGGAACAAGATAAAACACGAGAAGAACTAATTAAAGTGGAGATAAGCAATCTATCCAATAAAGAGTGTAAGGTAATTATCATAAAGATGCTCAAAGAAACTTGGATTTCTCAAAGAATGAATGAACACAGTGAGATGTTAGAAGTTTCAAACAAAGAGTGAGAAAATATAGATAACCAACAAAGATGAAGAATACAATAAGTGAAATGAAAAATATACTAGGAGGAATCAACAGTTTAGGTGATACAGAGGAATGGATCAGTGAACTGGAACACAGTGTACTGGAAATCACTGAAGCTGAACAGGAAAGAAAAAAGAATAAAAAGAAATGAGGACAGTTTAAGAGACCTCTGGGACAACATCAGATGTACTAATATTCTCATTATGGGGGTCCCAGAAGGAAAAGAGAGAGAGAAAGGGGCAGAGAACATGTCTGAAGACATAATAGATGAGAACTCCCTAAACCTGGGAAAGGAAACAGACATCCAGGTCCGGATGCAGAGAGTCCCAAACAGTAACAGCCCAAAGAGGACCACACCAAGACACACTGTAATTAAAACTGCAAAAAGGAAAGATAAAGAGAGAATGTTAAAAGCAGTAAGGGAAAAGCAACAAGTTATATACAAGGCAACTCCCATCAGGCTATCAGTTGACTTTTCAGCAGAAACTCTGCTGGCCAGAAGGGAGTGGCATATATTTAAAGTGATGAAAGAGAAAAACCTACAACCAAGAATACTCTACCTGGCAAGGCTTTTGTTCAGATCTGATAGATCAAAAGTTTTACAGACAAACAAAAGCTAAGAGTTCAAATCACAGCCACCCCAGCTTTGTAAGAAATGTTACAGACAACAAATAACAAATGTTGGTGAGGATGTGGAGAAAAGGGAACCCTCATGCACTGTTGATGGGAATGTAAATTGGTACAGCCAGTGTGGAAAACAGTATGGATATTCCTCAAAAAATTAAAATGTGACCTACAATATGACCCAGCAATTCCATTTCTGGGTATTTATCTGAAGAAAATGAAAAAAAAACATTAATTCAAAAAGATACATGCACTCCTATGTCCATTGCAGCATTATTAACAACACCCAAAATATAGAAGCAACCAAGTGCTCATCAACAGATGAATGGTTAAAGAAGATGTAGTATATATATACAACAGAATACTACTCAGCCATAAAAAGAATGAATCTTATCATCTGCAACTACACAGATGGACCTAGAGGGTATTATGCTAAGTGAAATAAGAAAGACAAATACTGTGTGATTTCACTTATGTGTGCAATCTAAAAAGCAAACGAACAAACTTAACAGTCACAGATATACAGAACAAACAGGTGGCTGCTGGGGATGGGTTGGGGAGGAGAAAAATAGGTGAGGGAGATTGAGAGGTACAAACCTTCAGTTAAAAAATAAGTAAGTCATGGGTATGAAATGTACAGTGTGGGGAAAATAGTCAATAATTTGGTTAATATCTTTGTATGATATTAACATAGCAAGATGATTCACATAGCAATCATTTTGAAATGTATGGAAATGTTGAATCAGTACATTTGTGTACCAGGAACTAACATAGTGTCATAGGTCAATGACATTTCAAAAACAAACAAACACACAAACAAACCTAAGAGTTCAGATGTGTGGTTACCAGAGGCAGAGGGTGCAGGAACGGGGAACTTGATGAAAGTACAAACTGGATGAAAGTACAAAAGGTACAAATTTCCAGTTTTAAGACAAGTAAGTACTAGGGAGGTAATGTATGACAAGATAAATAAAATTAACACTACTGTATGTTATGTATGAAAAATATTAAGAGAGTAATCCTAAGTTTTCATCACAAGGAAAAAAATGTATTTTTTTTCCAGTTCTTTAATGTACCCATATGAGATGATGGCTGTTCACTAAACTTATTGTGGTAATAATCATTTTATGATGTATGTAAGTCATATCATTATGCTGTACCCCTTAAACTTATGCTGTATGTCAAGTATATCTCAATAAAACTGGAAGACAAAAAATGTAAAAATTCAAAACATGAATATTTTACATGAAGTGACTCCTAATATTTTTTAAATTATCAACATTTGGAAAATGCACTTCATCAGAAACACCTTCACCTTCAGTATAGCTGTATATTTTTGTTTCATATTTACTCTTGCTTTTGCATACTGCATACATACAATGTTTTTTATTCTACTAATCTAGGTAAGCACATGTTGCCAAGCTGCTTTCAAGTATTTAATCAACTTCCTATGCAATATTCTGGTCTAATTTCTTAGGGAAAAGCACCAAGAGAATCACAATGAATCTTTTTCTATCAAGGCATCACCAAATCTCAGGGGAAAAAGTACTAAAATTCAATAAAGCCAATTTTTAAAAAATCTGTAACAATTAAAAATTTTAAATCAAGGAACATAAAGCACTATCAGGTATAGCAAAATAAAAATGTAGACCACTAAGAAAAAAAAAAACAAAATTCAGCTATACTTGTCCACAAGAGTTACACAGATAGTTTGAGGGGGAAAAGAAAAAGGCACAGATAGTTTGAAAGTAGAAGAATGGAAAAGATACACCATTCAAATAGTAAGCATAAGGAAGAGTAGCTATAGTAATATAAGATAAAATAAATTTCTAAAGAAGAAACAATACCACAGGTAAAGAGCAACATTTCATAATGGCAAAAGGGGCCATTAGGAAGATATACCAATCACAAATGTGCACGCACCTAATAACAGAGCTTCAAATTACATGAAGCAAAAATTCATATTTCTAAAGGTAGAAATATATCCAGAATCATACCTGGGAACTTTAATATCCCTCCCTAATAACTGACAGAACTAGACCAAAAAATAAAAATCACTAAAGCCATAGATGATTTCAGCAACACTATCAACTACCTTGACGTATCATTTTAGAACACTATATCTAATAGCTGCAAAATTCAGATTCTTTTTAGATGTCCATGAACATTCATCAAGATATGTTGCTAAGCTTGATTCTCAATAAATTTCAAAAGGTTTAAATATAACCGTATTTTCCCTATCTATGACAAAATTGATTAGTAATCAGTAGCAATAAGATGATTAGAAAATTTCCAAATATATGGAAACTAAACAACACAGCTTTATTCATAATTGCCCCAAACTGGAAAGATGTCCATCAACTGGAAACTGGAAAAACAAACTGTGGTATATTTATACAACTGAATAGTACTCATCAATTAAAAAGAATAAACTATATAGATATAGTGAACAAACATGGATAAAAATCAAAAAAATATTTTGTTGTGGGGAAGAAGCCAGACATAAAGGAGTACATACCATTATGATTTAAAATATATAAAGTTCAGGTACTGGCAAAACCAAGCTAGTGTGACAGAAATCAGAACAGTGGCTGTGTATGAAGACCGGCTTGTAAGGTGGCATGAGGGAACTTTCTGGGTTGATGGAAATGTTCTATGTTTTGTTTGTGGCTGTGGTTTCATGGGTGTACACATATAAAAACACATTAAACTATATACACCGTTAAGATCTATGTAATTCACAGCAGCTAAATTTTACCCAATTTTAAAAACCATTTAAGGTATAGGCACTAAAAAAAAAATTAAGTAAAATAATAAAAAAAGGAGTAAATTTCAAATCTGAAAAGCTCCTTAAACATTTGCTGTAACATTAACATAAAATAAACAATTCTTTAAGCACAACAAAATTTACACACATTTACTAATTAGTACTACTAAAAGTCACTATGACACTCAAAATTAAAATTATATGATTAAATTTATAATGGTTTCACAGCTAAATGTCAATTTTTTTCAGTTACTATTTATTTCTCATTTCAGAGTCAGCAATGAAAAAATAAATTCAAATACACTGAACACATCCAAACCATCTAATTCAATTTCAAAGGTATAAGATAATGGGCCTTTTAAAATTACGTTGCCTAAGAAGTTATAAGGTCCTTTCTTTTTGGTTAATACTAATAGGAGTAAAATGAAACTTCCAGGGCCAAAGACAGTCTGGCATAGCATTTATATAAACCCGTTTCTAAAAAACTGAGATGCCTGGGTCCTACCCTTAGTTTCTAAGACTCCACATTTAGGCTGCAGTTGGGCAGCACAGTTTTTAAAGAGCTCCATGGGTGATTCTGATGCATACAGAATTGAAAACTACTTTTTGCACAGACCTCAGGGGCAGGCAGGCAGCCTGGTTCTGACATTTCGTAGCTCTGCAAACCTACACGAATGATTTAACTTCCCTGTGCCTCAGTAGGCTTGTCTGTAATATCTAGACAATCTACACTTAGCTAATAGTTTTGATATGAGGAATAAAATGAGTTAAAATGTCTTAAGTACTTAGAATAGTGCTTGGCACACAGTAAATGATAATAAATGTTTGCTATCATTATTTTCTATCAAGAAACTTAATGAATGAATGGGGCACATGATTGACTAAAGGTTGGTGGTAATTATTTAAGTAAACTTGCTAAAATTTTTTAAAATGGAGTTTTAAATTTGAGACTAGAAAATGTTGTTTCTAATCTTAAACGCCTCTTTTGGTTACTGACCAGACCACAGTCATTATTTTTTATATTATTTTCTCCTATTTTCACTTAGATCTGAAGTTCTGGACTGGTAATATGAAAAACAAAACTTTCAATACTTCTAATAGGTACTATAAATAAGTATTTTTAGCTCTTGCACATTCATTTTTAAGATTTTTCCCCTATGGTGGAAAATGAGTTTAAGATGAAAAGTCACCATTTTTAATTAATTATAATGTACAAATTTTTACATATGGTACTAATCTTTTGATTTAGTCAAGAAGTCAAATTAGTTTCTTGGGAAATATAAAAAGGTATCTCCAAAGGAATATTAAGTAAATGTAAGTAAAAACAGCTGCTATTTTTGACTTAATATCATTAAGGGATTTAGTAACTTGAATGAGAAATATTAATTCTGATCTGATCAGTAATCAATTCAAAATGTAAAATGTTTTTGTGACTTTACATAGAAAGTTAATTTACCATTTTCAATAGTGCCCCAATTACAACATTATTCATAGTTGTTTTAAGTAGAAGTATGTTCATTGCTACTGAAAATCAAAGTTCAAATTCACATCAATTGACTGAGACCCCAGTGGCAGGACACATGGCCTAAATCTTGTTTCCAACCCACTAGAGGAAAGGAGAAGAAAGCAAGGGGGAAAAACATCCAGAAAGGAAAAAAAGGAAGTATTCCTACTACAAAGTCTGTACTAAGCTCTCGGCAGAAAACTGTGATCCTAGGTCTTATTTAAACTCTCTGAACTTTCAATGATCTTCCCTGACTTCCCCTATTTTTCTTTATTGCACTCTGCCATAATCTATCCCTGCCATAGAAGGCATCTTTCAGTTCCTCAGTAACACCTTTTCCTTCTAGCTACTGGACCCTCTGACATGCTGTTCCTTCTACATAGACAATTCCCTACACCACTGTGATTAACTTCTATTCAAGGAAGCATTTCCAGTCCCACAGATATGATTATGCCCAATTGCTAAGCGTTTTCATAACTCCTTATATTTCTTTTATTTAAAACCTCTTCACATTCTATGATTACTATTTGTTTAATAGTGTCTTCCTTACCAGATCGCATGTATGTGAGTAGTGAAAGTATGTTTTATTTAGTATTTATCACTGTATCTGTAATGACTAGCTAGGGTCCTGTACCCAGAATGTCCTCAGTAAATATCTCCTAACTGAAGGGAACAAGGAAGGAGAAGGGAAGGGAAGGGGAAAAAGGAAGAGAGGGAAGGGAAAAGGGAGGAAAGAGGAAGGGAAAGAAATAAGCAAGAATACGAAAAAAGGGAAGAAAAGAAAGAATGGATGGGAAGGTTGATTATCTATAGAAGAGGAGTCTATTCTCATATCCCTTAGCACCTCTTGTAGTATTTAAGAGCATGGAAAGAATTCTAAGATAAAGACTAGAAGAGAAATGGTAGTTAGTATGATTCTTGAATGTAACATTTTTGCTCTACCTTCTCAATAATGTGATTTTAGACCTAGTCTATCATGGTCCCCAGGCCCTGGCTCTGGAAGATTCTAATAGAGCATTTTGTGACATAGAGTAAACTCTTTAATCCCAAGATAACTATATTTCCTTCACAGGTTTCTACTTCTGGCCTTCAAATTAAATTTAATCTTGAATATACAAATGAAAAATAATGTCAATCACAACAGAGAAATTTCCTTTCCACAGATTAAAAACTCTGATTAACACCATGAGCAATTATTTACTATGTACCAGTCACTTATCCTGTGTCACAACACACAGTATCTTATTTAATCCTCATTACAATCCAGGAGATACTGTCCACGCATTTTTACAAAAAGCTAGCAAAGAGAACTGGGGTCAGAACCCAGGTGTAGCTTCAGAGGTTTCCTCCTGACCAACAATGCCTTTTTTGTCTACCTTAGTCAATAAGACAGAGAAAATTTTCAATTCCAGAATCCTTCCTGATAATAAACAAATTTTTAGATGAGGTCTATTTTAACCATAATCCTTTTACCTTAACAGCTTGGGGCCTGCAGGAAGAAACAACACTGATATTCCTCAAGGAAATGAATGATACTTGCTGTTGTGAGGCTGCAAGGGAATAGCTATCTTAAACTGTTACACCCCCTACTTTGATGAGAACTGGAAATACCTATGCTTTTTTTCTATTCTCAGACAACTCTCAATCATCAGTTCTCTGGTCAATATAATTCAACTTATATGGGCTTGCTGTATTAGAAGTTAAATGCACTCGTCTTTAAACTGCATCTGTCATTTAGGTAAAACTAAAGGTAATAATATGTGAATCTAATTTGCATCATGATTCAGATAAACTTAAAAAAATCAACGTTCATGATATAATTAGAAATTTGAACACTGAATATTTGATGATACTAAAATTCATGTTTTAGAAAATTATGACAATTGTATTATGGCTCTATTTAAAGCACGAGTATTTTTATCTTTTATAGATACATATTAAAATATTTATGAAATAGAGGATATTATCCAAGGGTTTGCTTCAGAATAATGATGGTGACAGTGGGGAAGTGAAGTGAATGGAGGTAAGGATGAAGTGCAGCGGACCATGAGGAGGGTCAGTGAGACAGGGTTTCAGTAGTTAGCAAACAAGGGTTCATTGTACTGTTTTGTCTACTTTTGTATATGTTTGAAAAAAGAACAAAAAACACAACCACCATTCCCACCAAAAAAAAAAGGTGGGGAGAAGTTAACTTATAGAGGTTTTGCCTATTGGTATTAACAGTGGTCTTTATTACTTTTAATTGATAGTATCTTTATAAGACTGAATAAACTAATGTAAAAATGAAAAAAAATCGGTCAAGTATCCATATAGTTTACCATCAAATATAAATTCTGGATGACAGATTACATTTAAAAATTTTTCCAGATGTTTGACACAGTGTTGAGATGCCTTAGGTAGTAATACGTGACTGGAAGTATAACTGCACTCTCATTTTCTAGTGGGTTAGGTCACTCAAAACATAGTATTTTGTATTTACAGAAAGTGTCCTAAGTCAATTAGAAATACTCATCATATTTTTTGGAATATTTATTCCAATCTAAAAATGGCAAGTAAAATGTAGTTATTTTAATCAAAGATAAATCAAACCACCTTATTTACCTACCCCCAAACCCCACTATAGTTTACAAGTTGTCAGTAAATAAAAGATTGTAGAAAAAGGCCTTGAGTTATACTGAATAGAAACAGTATTAACATTACTAGATTGAATCTGCAACGTTACAATTTTTGTATTGTGTTACATATTTTGGAGACCAATTTAAAAAGGGAATAGTCAAGACCTTACTTAAAAACATCTAATGGTAATTGGTCTAATGTATAAGTTTAAAAAACAAAAAGTCCTGTCACAGGAAGACTCTTTAACATAAAATAAAAAATAGAAGAAAATGGTAATTTTAAATTAAGAATGGAAAACTTTTAACTACAAACTTAAATCAGAAAAGTAGTTAAGGCCTGTAACAAAATAAAAAACAAAACAAAACAAAAACGCAGAAAAACCTCTAAATTAACCCCAAAAAAGTGATGCCAAGAAAGGTACACTAGCCAAGCCAAAAGGTTCCATTCTGCTTTTCCATAAATAAGTTTAAAAAAAAATTTTTTTTTAACACAGTGAGTTATATAGAATGGAAATAGATATCTGAGCATTCAGGTCACATGAAAGCTCTGGAAACTTACTTCAGTTTTTCCTCCTCACTCAATGTCTTCCACAGTTCTTCAGTTTGTACTGTTGCATTCTCCAAACCGGCCTCGGACTTTTCTGTGAAAAACTGAGCACGATGATCTTGAACAAAAAGGGCACTTGCTGACATGGGTTTCTTGATTACTCGACTGCTAATTAAATCATAAGCTGTAAGCTGTCCAGATTTGTTATCTACCACGTTTGATTTTTTGCTACAGGAACCTTCATTGAGATTCTTTTGTTCAGGATCTGAGTGATGATGATTATTATTACCTACTTTACATGGTAAACTTTCTTGAGGCACTAGAATTTTCACAGGTTCAATGTTTTCTCCTTCTGAATTTTTAAGTACATTTCCCTTGCTCCAGTCATCTGCACAAATTTCCAAAGACTCCTCGGGAACTGCTTCTTCATTTTCCCCACTTTTATCTATATGGCCTTTATTGCTGTTTTCTGATTGGGTATGCTTAACAGAACCCAAAAAACAAGTTTCATTGTATTCCTTTTGGGTGTCCTCACATGATAAATTATTCATTGGGATCTCTTGAAATGTATTTCTTGCATTCTTATCAATGCTAGAATTTTCACTACTAAAATGATCATCATAATGGTCACCAAGAGGTATCTGCTGATTTAAACAATAATTAGTGTTTTTCTCAGATTTATCATTATGCACATCATTTTGGAAAAGAACGGCTGAAGTATCAACATTTGGATAATTATTTCCAGACGTTTCCATCCTAGTAAAAAGCACATCTGTTTCTGTTGTTTTACTAACAACCATGTCAACTAAGGAAACATCTGTTTTATTACTTTCATAAGAATTTGTACAAGGTGGTGATCCATAACAAGTCGTCATCAGATTTTCAAGAGCAATTAAAACAGATTCCTAAAAATACAAATTAACAAATGTTAGGGGAAATTATAAAAATAATATAAATATAAAAGATATATACAAATAAGCAAATCTCCTTTTTCATATAAAAATGATTAGGACTGTGTAAGTTTGTAAATAGTATACATACAAAAAAAATTATCTGGAAAAGGTTACCTTATTCTGTAATAAAACTTGACTTTTGTCTGGCGTTAAATTCACATCTACATCAGCTGTAGGAACATCAATTTTCAGAAAGAAAATGGGATACAAACGAGTAGATTCCTTTAGACATTTCAAATTGTAATAATGTCGGATTAGCTAGAAATATATGTAATGAATAAAAGACAAAAAATACCACATAAATAAAAGTAGTATTGCCATCCTTAAAATACTACAAAAAGAAGCATATTTAACTGAGAAACTGAGTGGATGTAACTGCTTATTAGGAAAAGCAGTATTTATAGAATAATACCATTTGGAGGTTTTGAACTTATATGAAGCACAAGCATTCACTAAGAAGTACAAATATCCAGTACAACTGGCTTTGTGGTTAAAAGATCAATGTCACAGATGTTTTGAAAGTCCAGGTTCAAATCCAAATTCTGTTACTTCCTGACTATGTAGTCTAAGATAGTCACTAACATTTCAGTTTCTTCACTACAAATAAGGATAATAATTCATCACAGAATTGTTGAGAAGAGTCACATGTAAGGTACCTAACACAAGGCTTAATCAATGAAACTGTATCTTTTTTTTCCTTTTCCTTATTTTAGAACAAATTCTTAGAAGTAGTCCTTAAACAAGCTGACAAATGAGTTTTTATTTCTGATCTAAGTAATAAATTTTTTCTAAAAAAGATTACCTTTAATATGTCTTTTTGGTGTACTGGTCGATTGTTTATAAAGATGAAACTCCTTTCTGGGGTTGAAAGACTTGTTAAAGAGTGGTCTGCATCATGCTTTGGAAAAAATCCACTTAGATAAATCTATAATTGCAATAAATAGTTACAGAATCAATATGCGATATCAACAATGTGATTCCATGGGTCTGGTTATATACAATACATCAAAAGGTATAAAA
The DNA here is from genome assembly GCF_036321535.1 of Camelus dromedarius. Classification (NCBI taxonomy): domain Eukaryota; kingdom Metazoa; phylum Chordata; class Mammalia; order Artiodactyla; family Camelidae; genus Camelus; species Camelus dromedarius. Next base: position 59,896,913 of record NC_087439.1, on the reverse strand, counting down.
ATTAACAAAGATTTTCATCTTAAGTTCTAAAGAGCCATATACCTCCTGATAACCCTAAGTATTATACTTAAATAAATGACTGAAGCATGTTAAATTGGTGTTCTCAGACTCTGACTCCCTTTTAGCAACTCTATTTTATGGAAAAATTGACATTCAAGAAAACTTCATGAATGTGTATATGTCTTACTGTCACAGGACATACAGCATAAATTACTGCTCTCTGAATAACCCTATCTTCTTTCTGTCTTTTAAAAATTTCTTTCTGTATATTGTGACTTTCCTCTGACTGTTTATCCTTTTCTTTTTAGCCACATTTTTCTGTAAAGAAGTGACTGTTTCTATCCTTATTCTGAGTATGCTATGAAGTCAATCTGACCGGGTTTTCATTTCTGAGGGAAAAAGAAAAATCCCTTTTACTCTTTGACACACTGCAGTATTGTACCCGATCTTCATTTCTACTTAGAAAATGTTTCTACAAATAAACCGATTATTTTTATGCTATTTTTCTCTATTTTACAAATATATGAAAAGAGGAAGAAAATAAAGAAGGGTTCTGGGGGAAAAATACCAGAGAGAAGAGAGAGAGAGGGATTTAGGGAATAGAAGGCAAAGAAAATGCTTCAACTTTTACTTTTAAAGATAATATAGAGAACTGTTAGGGATACAAGATAGAGCCAGACGTGATTTAAATCCCAGCTCCACTACTAGTGTGATCTTGGTCCAATTATTTAAAATACAGGCCTATAATAATCTCTTATCTGAAACAACTATAATCAGATGTTTTACTAGGCTGTTAAGAAACACTAATAGTAAAATTTCAGCTTAGGTTTGGAAAAGTGAGAGTCAGTGAGGGGTGCTGTTTTTAGTGAAGCAGAAACCATGAGGCTCCTCACCAACATAGCCTGTAGGCTGCCACCTATGTCTATGGCTATCCCTGTCCCTGGAAATAAGGTCTTTAAGGAGTTGCATTACCAATTTTAGAACGCTAAGTGCATTATTGTCACGATGCCAAACTGTGCCAATTTAAAAAATAAATTAATAAATAAAGCTGGATAATCCATTACAAAATGATACTACTTAATTAACTGTAAAACTTCACAGCATTTACAAATGGTTGTATAATTTACTGAGTAACATGAGACTCTTCTTAAAACACCTGCTGAGCATCAGGGAGAGCTTGTTTAGCCTCTGAAAGTCTTACTGGGCTTGTTGGTGGAAAAAAAAAAATGACCAGAAGTGTCAAGAATGAAGATTAAAATGAAGAAAAAAATTGGTAATATTGCTATTATTTTCCTTCCACACCATCTTGGCTGGCCATTGAATAATTACTATTACTTCCAAATACTGAGCTTTAAAAATGGCTTAGATAATCTTTATACATATGTATAAATACACATAGGGGTGTGTGTGTGTGTGTGTGAGCAAATATGGCCAAATGTTAAGAATTATTGATTCTACATAGAGAGTATATGGATGTTCATTATACTATTCTTTAAATTTTTCTGAATGTCTAAAAATGTTCATAATAAAATTTTAGGAAAGAATTCCTGCCCCTTCTCCCCAAAAGATAACCTTAAGAACTAGCAAACTATAAGTTATATGGAAAAGCAAAATCAAATGGCAAAGTCTTATACAATGCTGTAAAAAGTGAAAATCAGGCTGTTTTATGGGGAAAAAAATGTCTGTAAGAGGCCAAATCAGTACAACAAAATTAAAATATGGATAGACTTTATTAAGATTCTATACCCAAGTATTCCTCAACTAAAATTTAAGCAAAACAAAAATCAAAGGCAAAATACAAATAATTCTCCCCTAATTGCTCTTCAACTATGGACCTCTCTCCCCTTCCCTTCATATCCAATCCCCTATAATCTGGCTTCTACCTCAATGACCAATTTCAATAGATGCTCAGTTCTACTCTTGCTTGACTCTCTGCGGACTCTGACATCAATGACAACCCTCTTCTTTGGGAAGCATGATACTATTTTAGCCTTCTCTTTTGGTCTTTCTGCTTCCTCTCTGACACTTCCTCCTTAGTCTGGTTTGCTTTTTCTCTCCCTTTGCTTACAGCATGTAATGATGATGGTCCCCCTGAGTTCCATCATTAGACCCTTTTTTCTTGCTCTCTTCTCTCCCTGAGTAATTTCACACAGTTCCATACATATGCACCAGTGACGCTAAGATATAGATGTAGAGCCTCTATTTCTTTCATCCTCAAATGCTTACTATTTTTAACTAGCTGTTACAAAAATCTTCTCTGTCTTACCACATTCAAAGCTTGATAAGATATTTCATCGCACTTCTACCCTGCTGTCCAATTAGCTTCCCCTTTATGCCTTTATCACATAAAGAGCCCCTACCCACCTGTCCTCTCCACTACCCCAATTCTGCTGAAACAACCCTGACTTTCACCTGTTTCAGTAAGCCTCTTTCTCCTTTTTCAGCTGACCAAGGTCTAAATCAGTGCTTTTCCGAGTTTAATATGCACCCAGAGACCTTGTTAAAATGCAGACTCTTGTTAAATATCTCTGGAATGGGGCTTGAGACTCTTCACCTAACAAGTTTCCAAGGAATGCCAATGCTGCTGGTCTTCAGACCAACCTATGACAGCTAGACTCTCTAGAGCACAATGCCACAGATATTAAGCCTGGATCTCCTGTTGCAAGCTTCCTGGGTTACCAGTATAGACAACAAAGTGCCGTGAAACCACAGGGAACCAAGAGGAATTTAGAAAGTACCCTTAATATCCCAAGTTGGCCACTATAACCAGTCCACCGTGGCACTAGTATCTAAACTATTAAACAGCTATTAAGGGAACTGTGAAAAACAGAACCAATGTCAGATCATGGCCACTAAGGCTGGCTTGAATTGTTCCTCAGGCAGAGAGAACACACTAATTGAGCACAAGCTCCCATTCAAAGCTCTAATAAAATGATAATAATTAAGAACTCAATACCACAAAGTAGAATAGGAAGGGAACTAGTAGCAGAAAACAGATTCCAACAAATTTGAAAGAAGAGAAGAGAACAGAGAAGTCATAATAATATATACTCCATAAAAGTTTTCAACTGTTAAAATCAATCTGAAAATAAAAGATGGTTACTTAAGAAAATAGGTTTAATGATAGCTTGATAACATAAAAGTGGAGCTGAATGACTGAGGGGAAGAGGTGGTAAGAGTGGGAGTGTTAATAACCTCATCCAGTATTACAGGGACCCAAGAAGACTGAAGCTAAGAGATCAAGAAAAGAAAGCTGGAGTACATATTTATGATGGGAAGGGGAAAACAAAGGTAAGAAAACTCAACTCTTTTTCTTTCATTATATAAATAGATAACGACCCTAAAATGAAAATCACTAAAAAAAATTAATGCAAGTACAATACTTAAAATTAAAAACAATAAACAGAATAGATAAAAACAGGAAGTAGGGCTGGGGAGAGAGGTTTAATATGAGCTCTGTGTGTATTTCCTTTTTTTAACTTGTACACAGATTTTGTTAAAATTTTAAAAGAAAAACTTCTTGCCACCCCAAAGCCACAGAAAAGTAATAAGATTCATTGTAAATTAGAATTATTATTATACCTGAGATTTTTCAGAATGGTATTGAATGAGTTCCATATTGCCCATAAGAGCAGTCCCCAGAACAGACATGAGAGCCATTTTATGATCTGATACTCTAGTTTTCTGCCAAATAATTGCCTAGGGATAAAACAACACAAACAACTTTTAACACAATTTGAATTTAATAAACGCAAGTACTTATATAGTTTAACTCTATATATAGCATTCATCCTAACTTGTATTTTCAGCATCACTTATAAAAGACACATAAGCTATAAAGTCTGACACTCTGGTTCTGTCAGGGTAGTATCTATTTAACTTCCTTTAACTCAGTCTTCCTTTCTCTACAAGATGACTAAGAATATTTGTCTCCCAGAGTTGTTAGAAGATGAAAATATATAATGTAGGCAAACACAAGGCCAATGCCTGGTATAGAAGTTTCATTAAGTATTAATTCTCTCCCCTCTTCTAATCCTAAATTTCAGAGTATCTACTCAGAGCATATTTAAATTAAATTGCTACTCCAAGTAAAGAAATACTATTTTACTGAGGAGGGACACCAATGCTATAAGACTTTTGTAAAAAGTTAAACTGGTATAAAAATTGGGAGTAATGCATGCTTTTTCAAATTACCTCTATAATTATCTTCTATATACAGAGAACTAAAAAAAAGCTAACTAAACCTCAGACATGAAAGCTGAATAAGCCTGGATTTTCTTTACTGAAAGTTCGTAGTTAGGGTAGTTTAAGAGAGCGTGGTCCAGAGAGTCTGGAACAAAGTTTGGCTGTAAAGTGTATGATCAGGTATGATATATTTAAATTTCTTAACTTAACAAGGTCAATTATAGTCAAATCTCTTGAGAAACCATCAATACAGACACAATTCATTCATTGAACAAACATTCACTTAGTTCTTCTTAAATCCTAAAGACAATGTGTAAAGAAAAGGCTTAGGAGAAAACATCAATATCAACACTCAAGAGGCAGGTAGAAACAAGTCCATGCTGTATAGCACAGGAAACTATATTCAATACCTTGTGATAACTTATGGTGAGAAAGAATATGAAAACAAATATATGTATGTTCATGTATGGCTGGGGCATTGTGCTGTACACTGGAAACTGACACAACATTGTAAACTAACTGTACTTCAATAAAAATGTATATATATTAAAAAAAAATAGATTCAGGCTCACAAAACAAACAAAAAACAGGCAGGCAGAGGAGAAGAGGAGACTGAAAACGACTGGTCACAGTGGCAAGAAGAGCCACAGGACAGTGGTGCACAGAATAAGGAATTTTTTCCAAAAGAAAGAAGTAGTCATACATGACAAATGTTGGGAGACCAAGGTTAAGAACAGAAATGTAGCCGCAGGTTTTAGCAGTAAGGAGGGTGAGAGCAGTTCTAGGGATATAGAGTAAAAAAAAGCCAAATTTTAGTGATTGGACAGGGACCAGAGGGAGAATATTAAGCTCTTTTAGGAAGTTTGGCTGTAGAGTGAAAGCAGACAGAGCAATAACTGAAGACAGTAGATCAAGGGAGGCTCTTGATGACACACTTGAACAAAAAGCAGTGAGAGAAGAATGGGTATCCAAACAAGTAGGTTTGTAGAACCGATGGAAAGAAGTTGGAAGTTCCCCCATGTATTTTCTCTCTGGAAAGGTTATTTGTTCCAAGCAAAAAGACATTGATTTAAATACTTAACTGTTTGAAAGGTTTGAAAAAGAGACTGGCTAGACAAAAGGATCCTAGCCAAACAAACTCTTTAACAAGACCAGGAATCTATGCAGATAGGAAGAAGTACTAACAGTATTATGTACAATAAAATGAAAGGTGAAGTAGAAGAACTCATGTTGTCCTCTAGTTGGTACGTTAGAGGATAGTTGTGAAGGAGTATTCTCTTCCAGACAAGATGACAACTCTTGCTTGTTGATCTGTACCACCTGAGAACCACTTTGTTTTCAGAATCTAAGAGACCAACCTGCTTAGGAAAACACAGATAGTGTAACAAATACTCAAGAGGACACACTACCCAACATTTAGTGTAAAAGGAAAACCTTTTGCCTATTCCCAGGGTTTTATCAATATGAATCTAATAGGAGTTACAATTTATGACCACTAGCATTCTAAAAACCACTGTTAATTTTCAGTCATTTCAGGTAGGTATTATCTCATTTTGCAGATGAGGAAACTGGGGCTCAAAGAGATTGATTTACCCAAAGAAACACAAATAGTAGGTCATGGAAGCATGATTTATACCCCAACCTTTCTGGCACCAAATTTTTACTTCACTAATCTCACTCTCCTCTAATCAAAGTTAGTAATAAGTTAGAACTAATTCCAGATCCCTAATTGTGAATTCTCAAATAGTGCAGACAAATGCATTTTCATGTATGATTAGGTGATGTTATGAAATTTCCAGTTGCTTAAGGGTATTACCACATTCTCAGAACAAAATTATTTCAAAAATTCACTTAAAGTTAAATAAACAATTTACCTTAAGAAGAAGGGCAAGGAGTAAAATCAGGGTCCCCAAATGAAAGAAACCACACCAGAGTAACAGAGGTCTGAAAAGACTGGGAGATACTCTCATGCATCCTTACATCATAGTACTTTCCAGAGTGCCATTGTCAGTACGAACCTTACCCTTATTATGCATGTCCTTATACCTAAGGGTTTCTAAATATTCAATAGTTCTTATTTATTAATATTCACATAAATACAGATGTGCCCCAAAGTACACAGTGAAATGACAGAACTAGAATTTAGGTATTGTTCCGTCCGAGATTTCAACTTTTCACTGTCTACTGCTTTGAAAGTGATCTTAATTAGGAAAAGAACAGAAAGTACATGAAATCAAATGATAAAAATAAATTGTAAACAATTAAAAAATTAAGGTATAGGTTCAACATGTATATTTCTAAATAAAAAATTATGATGTCTGTGTAACTCCATTTACACTTAAAAGACAATACACTAGACTATTTAAAATTGGAACTACTCCAGGAAACATGATGTCGCATAGTACTTTTAATCCTTAATTTCATCATATATTATAATACATAAATACTTCGGCTAAATTAAATTTTTTGGAAAATCTCATTCTGAATTTATTCTGCAAATATTTATTGAACCTTTACTTTGTAGATTCCATGCTAAAAGCTAGGAATACAAAAATAGAAGGATAAGGTCCCAGCTTTCAAGGAGCTAAAAATATTAAAGGAAAAAAGATATTAAAATAATTATGATGCATTATGAAAACTGCTAATACAAAACACATGGGAACACTGCACAAGAAACCTAAAAATACTTCACAGAGCAGTTGCATGTATGGTGAGACTTGGAAGGAGTTTGCCACTCACAAATTATGGAAAGGGCATTCCTGACAAGCAGAAGAATATGTGCAAAGGCACAGACACACAGAAAATACGCCTTGCTGGAGATGCAGCTGGACAGAAAGAGACAGGAGCAAGATTGTGAATGACCTAGCATATCATACAAAGAAGTCTACAGTTTCTCTTAAATGGAATGCACAGCCACTGAAGAAATCTAATTGGGAAAATGTCATGATCAGATATGGGTATTAGAAAGACCTTTGGATCTTGAAGACTTTATGCTAAGTGAGATAAGTCAGACAAAGACAAATACTGTATGATATCATTCATATGTAAAATCTAAAGACAAACTCATAGAAAAGAGTAAAATGGTGGTCGTTCAGGGCATCAGAGTTGGGGAGACAGGACAGATGTTATTTAAAGGTAAAACTTGCAATGAGTAGCAAATAAGCCCTAGAGATCTAATGCACAGTATAATGAATATAGGCAACAATATTATATTATTATCATCAAATCTGCTGTTAAGACTAGAACCTAAATATTCCAACCACTAAAAGGAAATGATAATTATGTAATAAGATACAGGTGCAATTGCTACAATGGCAAACATATCATAATATAACTGTATCATGTTAACATGCTGTACACCTTAAATTTACATAATGTTACATGTCAAATATATTTCAATGAAAAAAAGAGATGTTTGGCCAGAAAGATTTAGTGAGAATTAAAACTAAAGCAATATGGATTTTTAAAATGTGACTGTAATAATCCAACCCAGAGATTCTCAGCTTTTACTGAGGACACACAAAATGAATGAGCTTCATATTTGCAAAATATTCCCAAAGGCACTGAGGGCTGTTTAATTCCCGGCACACTAGCTGTAACACTACAGCTCTCTCTTCTACTCACAAAAATATAATGGAATGCAAGTCAGTAAAAGTGACATTTATAGGATTGTGCCTCTAATATTTTTAAGGCAAAACATTTGCAAACTTTGGTATTTTACTAATATTAACACTGTGGCTGAAAATCATTGGACTGGGTACCAGAACAAAGCACATTGTTAAGAGGGAAAGAGAACACAGAGACAGACCAAAGGATATGAAATAGACTTGATGTGATTTGGTGACTGACTACATGTAGGGAGGAAGAAAAGGAAAAGAATCAGGAATGTGACTGAGTCCTTGGTACCCATAACAGTGTCAAGCACTTAAAAGGATCTGGTAAAAAATTTATTTTTAAAGAAGTGAGAAAATGAATACATTTTTCTAGAGAAAAGTAACCCCAGTGGAGCTGAAAACTAGCTCTTTGTTTTTAAAGATTAAGACTGTTGGTTGCCACACCACTACATGGGTTAGAACTTATAGTCTTTGTCAATTACCTTACTTTAGGAAATCCAAAACAACCTTTGCTCTTCTTTCTTTTAAAATAATAGTTTCATTGTGATATAATTGATACACCATACAATTCACCCATTTTAAGTATACAATTCAATGGGTTTTAGTATTATTTACAGAATTGTGCAACTATAATCACCACAATCTAATTTTAGAACACCTTTATCACTCCAAAAAGAAACCTGGTATCTATTAGCAGTCACTCCCCATTTCCCTGTACCCTCACCTTAGACAATCACTAATTTACCTTCTATCTCTATAAATTTGTCTACTTTGGGTATTTCATATAAATGGAATCAAACAATACAGAGTCTTTTGTGAGTGGCTTCTTAGCATAACTTTTTCAAGGTTTATCCAGGTTGTATGAGTACTTCACTCCTTTTTTAAAATCCAGTTTTATTTAGCTACATGATGTTAAAGGTACAGACTGTCTCGGGTATATCCTATAGTAATGACAATTTAATTTACATGAATGAGTAAAACATGGAGTATATGAATTAAGTTTTTGAGTTTACAGTAAGGGAAGAAAGGTATAATTAATACTTTATGATCTAAAGAAATAACAGGAGCTAACACATTCTGTAATTGAGTGTGAATTTGCATGAGATGATGGAGTCTCTAGATGAAGGACTTTAATACTACTCAATTTAAGGCCTCAGAAATTTAGAGTCTGTCACATAATGAATATTATTTACATGTTTTAAAATGTGATGGATGTAGACAGGCCCCAGCTATACACTCAACTAATGATGATTCTACTCAACTGAGGCCATAGGGATTTCCTCTCTCCCTTAGTTATGCTTCTAAATGGAGGATAGAAATAGGTGACTGAGGTTCTTTCCAATTTCTATAAACAGATACTAATAAAATGACTCCTACCAAAAAGTTACCAATAACACCAACAGCAGCAAGGATCTCTGAAAGAAGATCATTTTGAATGACACTGGTTCCTACTTTTTTTTTTCTTTTAAAGTGAGTTTTGAGCAGTAGCTTTTTTAACACTTCTGAACAAATTTCAGCTTAGATATAACTTTTATATAATGCCTTTGAATTATGACCATTAAATGTAATATACATCAAGGTAGTATCATATTAGGATATTAGTGTGCTTCTTTTCATCAGCATCTGGGCTAGTCAAGGTTGACTTGATTATGTAAAATTGTGCAGAGTTCTTTTCATTTTCTTCATTGTCCAGACTAGAAATTTTAAGGGCATAAAAGCTACGCTCAAGTGATTTCAGGTTAAAACAAGTGATTTCAGAGTTTGGGCACTCGATTCTAATCAAAGGCTCAATCTCCACAATGTGCAAAATTCCAAAGTGGTATTTATCTAATAAAGAAATCTTAATGCCCTTATTAACAGCTATATAACCTACACTTCTGTATGTCACATAGCATTTAATTCTTTTTGTGCTGTTGTACTTCAAACATAAATAAGAGCCTTCCGGAAACACTCCAAAAACACAGGTCCACTCAATATACCTATACAAACCAAAGTACTGACGTTCCACCAGAAAAGAGAGTAATGGGTTACACAGACATACAAGGGGAAAAAGGTTATAATCCTTGCCCTCAAGGAGATTAAGCGCTGGCTGAATTGGAATCAGTACTTAGTACCAATAGGATAAATAAGGACACGGAAATATTCGGTTGATAATGAGCAGTAATTCCATTTTTAAAAATCTTTTTTTCAGCTTTGAGGTATAACTGACAAAAATTGTATATATTTAGGCACACAATGTGACTGTTTCATATAACATTGCAGATTTTGCAGTGATCACCACAATCAAGCAAATTGGCATTCATTACGTCACCACAGTTACCATTTTTTGTTTTGTTTTGCTTTACTTTATTTTCATCTCACCATCACCTCTACTCTGGCAACTACTTGTTTGTTCTCTATGAGTCTGTTTCTATTTTGTTATGTTTGTTCATTTGTTCTGTTTTTTAGATTCCACATATAAGTGAAATCATGCAGTATTTCTCTTTCTCTGTCTGATACATTTTGTCATAACATCCTCTAGGTCAATCCATGTTGTCAAAATGGCAAGATTTCATTCTTTTTCATGATTAATAATATTCCATTGTACACACACACACACAAACACAGAGACCACATCTTCCTATTCATTCATCTGTTGATGGACACTTAGGTTGCTTCTATATGCTGGCTCCTGTAAATAATGCTACTATGAACACTGGGGTGCATGTATCTTTTCAAATTAGTGTCTTCATTTTCTTCAGAAAAATATCCAAAAGTGGACCTGCTGGTTTCTATAGTAGTTCTATTTTTAATTTTTTTTAGGAACCTCCATACTGCTTTCCATAGTGGCTGCACCAATTTACATTCCCACCAACAGTACACTAGGGTTCCTTGTTCTTCATATCCTCTCCAACACTTGTTATTTGTTGTCTTTTGGTAACAGCCATTCTGACAGGTGTGATGTGATAGCTCATTGTGGTTTTGATTTGTATTTCCCTGCTGATTATCCCTCAGTGATACTGAGCATCTTTTCATGTGTCTGTCATCTGTATGTCTTCTTTGGAAAAAAGTCTATTCAGGTCCTCTGCCCGTTTTTTAATCAGGTTGTTTGTTTTCTGATGTTGAGTTCTTTGAGTTCTTTGCACATTCTGGATATTAACGTCTTTTCAGATATATTGTTGACAAATATCTTCTTCCATTCAGTATGCAGTCTTTTCATTTTGTTGAATTTTCTTTGCTGTGCAAAAGCTTTCTAGTTTGGTGCAGCCCCATTTGTTTATTTCTGCTTTTGTTTCTCTTGCCTGAGGAGAGAGATCCAAAAAAATATTGCTGAGACCAACAACAGTACTGCCTATGTTTTTTCCTAGGAGTTTTATGATTTTTAGTTCTTACATTTAAGTCTTTCATCCATTTTTGAGTTTATTTTTGTATATGGTGTGAGAAAATAGTCTAGTTTGATTCTTTTGCATGTACCTGTCCAGTTTTCCCAACACCATTTATTGAAGAGGTTTTTTTTCTCTACTGTGTATCCTTGCCTCCTTTGTTACAGATTAATTGACCATGTATGTGTGGGTTCATTTTTGTGCTTTCTATTCTCTTCCACTAATCTATCTGTTTTTGCATCAGTATCACATTGTTTTGATTTATGTAGCTTTTTAGTATAGTTTAAAATCAGGGTGTGTGATACCTCCAGTTTTGTTCTTCTTCCTCAAGATAGTTTTGGTCATTTGTATTTCCATAAAAATTTTAAAATTATTTCTTCTAGTTCTGTGAAAAAATGCAATTGGTATTTTGATAGGGATTGCACTGAATCTGTACTGCCTTGGGAAGTAGGGTCATTTTCACAGTATTGATTCTTCCAATCCATGAGCATGTTATATCTTTCCATTTGTTTGTGTCATCTTTAATTTCTTTCATCAATGTCTTACAGTTTTCTGAGTACAGTTCTTTTATCTCCCTAATTAGATTTATTTCTAGGTATTTTTTTGATGCAACTGTAAACAGGACTGTTTTCTTAATTTCTCTTTCTGACAGTTCATTGTGAATGTATAGAAATGCAACAGATTTCTGTATATTAATTTTGTTCACTGCAATTTTACTGAATTTATTAGTTTTAGTAGTTTTCCGGTGGCATCCTTAGGATTTTCTATATATAGTATCATGTTATATGTAAACAGTGAAAGTTTTACTTATTCCTTTCCAATTAGAATTCTTTTTTATTTCTTTTTCTTTTCTGACTGTTGTGGCTAGGACTTCAAACACTATGTTGAATAAAAGTGGTAAGAGTGGGCAACTCTGTCTTCTTCCTGATCTCAGAGGAAATGTCTTCAGTTTTTCACCACTAAGTATGATGTTAGCTCTGGACTTGTCACATATGGTCTTCATTATGCTGAGATATGGTCACTCTGTACTTACTCTGTTGAGAGTTTTGGGATGTTGAATTTTGTCAAAAGCTTTTTCTTCATCTATTGAGATAATCATATAATTTTATTCTTCAATTTGTTAGTGTGGTGTATCACACTGACTGATGTGCAGATAACTGAACCATTCTTGCATCCCTGAGATAAATCACACCTGATCATGGTGTATGATCCTTTTATGCATTGCTAAACTTCGTTTGCTAATATTTTGTTGACGATTTCTGCATCTATTATCTATTTTCATCAGTAATATTGGCCTGTAATTTTCTTTTTTTTTCTAGTATCTTTGTCTGGCTTTGGTATCAGGGTGATACTGGCCTCAAAGAATGAGTTTGTAAGCATTCCTTCTCCAATTTTTTGGAAGTTTGAGAAAGACAGGTGTTAACTCTCCTATAAATGTTTGGTAAAAATTGATCTGTGAAGCTGGCTGGTCCTAGACTTTTGTTTGTTGGGAACTCATTCCTTTTTTAATGGCTAAACAATATTCCCCTACACGGATATAAATTTGCAATATCATTGCATCTTCTGATAAACATTTGGGTTATTTCTACTTTTTGGCTATTCTGAACAATGCTGCTATTAACATTAACATACATGTTTTTGTGTGAAATATGTTTTTTTTTTTTCTCTTGTGTGTATATCTAGGACTGAAAATGCTGGGTAAAACAGTAACACTGTTTATTTTTTGAGGAACTCCCAGACTGTAATCTTTGCATTTCCTCTGCATGTGTTTGTGTTTGTATGTATGTGAGTGTAAGAAGACAAAGGTGTTGGTGCCTGCTATCATAGCTGTTATTTTAAGTCAGCCAATAGTTGCTGATTTAAGGGACAATACTCTAAAATAATAGAAAGTAGGTTAGGTTCTGAATAATCTGCAACTGTATAGGAATGAAATGTCATCTGCTGTATACTTTCTATATCACAAGTTATTTTTAACAAAGAGTAGTTAAACAATAAAAACTTAATTCACAAAAAATTTCTCTCTTTAAAAAGCTATGCAAGCTCTGATTCATACATATGTATAAAATATATTTAAAATAAGTAGTCATGAAAATGTTTTAAGAAAGTTAATGTTTTAAAATTCCTGTGCTTAATACAGCTATAAAACCTGTGGTATTTCTAATGGAAACATCATATTGTTCATTTTAGTTTGTATTACAGTGATGCCTCAGATATAAATCTTAGCTGCTGATTAATGCAAAGATGGTATTTCACTGCTTGCCCTGCTGAAAAGCTAGTGTACAGAATTATAAAAAGATCACTTGAGGAAATGGGTTATAAAAAAGCTGTGAAACATGAGAACCACTGAATGTGAATTTTTTTTTTAAGTAAATATTGCTAGTAGTTCTAGAGCACACTATTTCACACTAGGCAATTACTGCATCACATTAAGCGGATTGATTTAGGAGCATTTTCTATGTAGTTACAGTCAGGCTAGCAATTAGCAATAAAGAAGTCTGCCAATAAATTAAATATTCACTATTAGGCAATTAAGAGTCATTTTAAAAACAGGACACATTGTTAAAGAACTAAACAATAAAACACAGTAATTAAAAATTAAGGATCTAGATGGTACTGAATTTTTAAATGCTACATTTTCTACAAATAGTTTTTAGTTTGCTTTCCCCACCATTTCATCAATCCTGTATTATTTTCTAAAAGAGATTTTCTTTTCACTTCCTGAAGTTTTTCATATATTTTGCCCTTAGGCTGAAAGCTTAACATGTGCTAAAAATACACACACACACACACCTCCATATGTTTTCTATCTAGGTCACACAAAGTTGGAGCATCTGGATGTGCCAAGTAAGAATCTGACTCTAGTCAGTATGATGACAGTGCAAAAACACTTCAATAAAAAATATATTATTACATGTACACCATGTAATTGATTGAAGTTAGCCAAATATATCTTGCTACTGTTCCTACTTCATTGATATACACTATTTGAAGAATATGAAGTTAGATGAGAATATTCAGTATGTAACTAGTAAACTTCAACTCTGAAGGCAATTAGTGACAATGGGAAAAAGGAGGTTGCACACAGATATTTCACAACTAACTAAAAGCTGTAATGCAAAAAAGACTGCCTGAGCAAAGGTGATGCCTTCTGGAATACGGAAGAAAAAGTATACATATTGGCCAGAGTGCAACCAAACTTTTCATGCAAATTATATGCAGAGATGTACTAAAAGTACATGTTTGAATTTCTTAAAAGTCAGAGGTTTTAACTACTTCCAAGGTCTTACAAGTTAATATAACTGTATCTGTATCTATTACTATTTATTCCTGGATGTGTATTTGTACTGACTGGTCCAGACAAGGGCAAGGGCACAAACACAATATAAGAAAAGGCAATCTCTTTCCACACTGGCAGTATGATAACAGCATTGGCTATAGAAGCTTTATTGCTAGATGTTTTGAATTTAGCATAAAATCATGGATTATTCCACTACAATATCAATACTATTGGTAAAAGAATATCACATTCTACCAACGTAATAAACATTAATATGATTTGAATCTTGCTAAGCAACCTTAGAGTTTAAAATTGGTAAAATTTATTTAGCACAGTTCTGAATTTAAAATCTCTTATTTTTATTTTACCCTGCTTAAATGTTCATTTTATATTCATGTTTTGAAATACAATATGCATAATTGTTTTTTCTCAAGGTCATTAAGAAATTAGTAACAGTAAATTTACCTATGGTAGTGGGGACCTCAAAGGAGCTAGTGAGATAAGGGACAAAGATTAATTTTTTCACTCTACCTTTTCAAACATTTTGGTTTTTGAATCATGTACATGTATGGTTTAGTCAAAAAATTAAACAAAAATTTTAAAACATAATCTTTGCATAACTTTAAGAGGGAGATTATAGATACTCTTTGTTGTCTTTAAAGCAAGAAAGATTATTTCCAATTGCTAATCAAATCTTATCTACATCAGAAATGTCTTTCTTGTCTAGACCTTCTTCTACATGCTATGTGCAACTGCCTAGACTACTGAACCAACTTCTTCTGGTCCATTCTCCAACTGTCCTGAGAATTATTATATTGTTAATCTCCTACTAGAATTCTTTATTTTGTTCCTTTTCACAACGTGGTAAGCAGTCCACATTCCCATGTATACTACACAAGATCCTTTAGAATCTAGGCCCAAGCAACCTTTCCAGCCTCATCTCCTATTTTCTTATACCAGCTTTCTCTGATCTCTGATGACTCCTTGACCTTGCGTGTATTTTGAATGCTTCTGCCCCCTAAGCTTTCTCAAGAATCAGTTCCAAGGCTACCTTCCTCTGACAGTCCTTTCTGAATCCAACCAGAGTTTAATAACTACCTCCAGATTACTTGTATTCTTAATACTTGTTTACAGAAGACCCTTCAGATCAGTCTTTCTGATCAGCTGTTTAATCTTGGATCTCTGAAGCAATCACTATATTCTCCCATATTTAACTTCACAGAAAAGGGTATTTGCAAATCAAGTTGCTGTTGCTTTATACAATATTTGATTTCAGCTTTTCCTCTTTATTTGAACTGAAAAGAACACCTTATCTATTACACTTTGTTTTTCATGAGACTCTTCTTCTCCAAACTGACTCTTACTTCTCCCTAACTCACTTTAAAGGACGCTACCCTAACCATCTCATCTGCAGTGCAACTCTATCCTCCATATGATTCTCTAGTTGTTCTCTTTTCAGATCAAGATCAGTAATAAATAGAAAACCCAGACAGAAAGTCAGTAAGGAAACAAAGGACTTGAACAACACTACAGACCAAACAGACCTAACAGATTGAACATTCTACCCAACAGCAGCAGAATGAATACACATTCTTTCTCCAGAATAGATCATGTTAGGTCATAAAACAAGTCTTAACAAATTTAAAGAGACTGAAACATACCAGCATTTTTTCTGACTACAATGGAATGAAACTAAAAATCAATAGCAGGAAAAAAAAAACAAAAGAAAACAAAAACTAGAAAGTTCACAATATGAGGAAATTAAACACACTTTTTGGATCAAAGAAGAAATCAAAAAGAAAATTAGAAAATAACTTGAGATAAAGGAAAATGAAAACACAACACACCAAAACTTATGGGTGTAGCAAAAGCAGTATTAAGAGGGACATTCATAGAGTTGGTTTTCTGAAGAGAAACAAAATTGACAAACCTTTAGCTAGACTGAGAAAAAAAGATTCAAGTAAATGAAATCAGAAATTAAGAGAAATTACAACCAATGACACAGGAATAAAAAAGAATCCTGAGAGACAACATGAACAATTATATGCCAACAAAGTGGATAAACTAGAAGACTCAATTCCTCAAAACATACAACCAACCAAGATTAAGAAATGAAAGAAGAGAAAAGTCTGAACAGACTTCTAAATAGTATTAAGTTTAAAACAGTAATCAAAATCTTCCAACAAAGAAAATCCCAGGACCAGATGGCTTCGCTGGTGAGTTCTACCAAACATTTGATGAAGAATTAACACTTATCCTTCTCAAACTCTTCCAAAAAATTGAATAGAAAGGAACACTTCTAAACTCATTTTATGAAGCCAGCATTACCCTGATGCCACAGCCAGACAAAAATACCATGGGGGGGGGGGGGACTGAAGGCCAGTATCCCTGATGACTGTAGGTACAAATATTCTCAACAAAACACTAGAAATCAAATCCAAAAGCATATTAAAAAGATCATACACCATGATCAACTGGGATTTATCTCTAGGATGCAAGAATGGATCAACATATGCATTTTAATTAAAGTGACACACCATATTAACAAAATAAAGGATAAAAATTACATTATCGTCTCAACAGATGCAGAAAAACATTTGACTGAACACCCTTCCATGGTTAAAACGTCAACAAACTAGGAACAGAAGGAAAGCAACTCCAACATAATAGAAGCCATCTATGAAAAGCCCATCATACTCAAGAAACAAAAATAAAAGGGATCCAAATGAAGAAGTCAAATTGTCCCAGTTTGCAGATGACAAGATCCTATATACATGGAAAACCCTAAAGACTCCATAAAAAATGGTTAGAACTAATAAATTCAATAAAGTTGCAGGGTTCAAAATTAATATAAAAATCAGTTTTGTTTCTATACACTAACAATAAACTATCTTAAAAGGAAATTAGAAAAACAATCTCATTTACAATAGCACCAAAAAGAACAAAATACTTAGGAATAAATTTAAGAATGTGAAAGATTTATATGATGAAACTACAAAATACTGATGAAAGAAACTAAAGATGACAAATGGAAAGGCTTCCTGCATTCATGGATGGAAGATTTAACATTGTTAAAATTTCCACCCTATTCAAAGTGATCTACAGATTCAATGCAATTCCTATTTTAAAAAACCCTATGGTATTCTTTACAGAAATAAAAAAACATAATTCTAAAACTCATATGGAATCACAAAAGAGCATGTATAGCCGAATGAATCCTGAGAAAGAAGGACAAAGCTAAAGGCATCACAAATGCTAATTTCAGAATATATTACAAAGCGACAACAATCAAAACAGCATGATACTTGCATAAAGACAGATATAAACACCAGCAGAACAGAACAGAGAGCCCAGAAAAAGATACATGCATGTATAGTCAACTGATGTCCAACAGGGTGCCAAGAATACACAATGGGGAAAGGAGAATCTCTTCAGTAAATAGTACTGGGAAAACTGGATATCTACATGCAAAAGAATGAAATTGGACCCTTATCTTACACCATATACAAAAATCAATTCAAAACAGACTAAAGACTTAAATATAACATCTGAAACTAAAATCTCCTACAAGAGAACCTATGAGAAAAGCTTCATGACAGTGGTCTTGGCAATGATTTCTTGGATATTACACCAAAAGCACAAGCAAAATAAGTCAAGTGGGACTACCTCAAACTAGAAAGCTTCTGCACAGCAAAGGAAGCAGTTAACAAAATGAAAAGGCAACCTATAGAATTGGAGAAAACATTTTAAAACCATGTATCTGATGATTAATTTCCAAAGCATATAAGGCATTCCCATAACTCAATAAAAATGACTAATAACCCAACAAAAAAATGGGCCAAGGATTTGAATAGACATTTCTCCAAAGAAGAAATATAAATAGCCAACTATAAATGGTATATGAAAAAATGCTCAATATCACTGATCATCAGGGAAATGCAAATAAAAATCACAATGGATATCACCTCACACTGTCAGGATGGCTATTATCAAAAAAGAAAAGACAACAAGTATTGATGAGAATGTGGAGAAACTGGAATCCTTGTGCATTGTTTGTGGGAATGCAAAATTGTGTAGCTACTATGGAAAACAGTATGGAGGTACTGCAAAATACTAAAAATAGAACTACTATATGATTCATCAATCCCACATTTGGGTACTTATCCAAAAGAACTGAAAGCAGGCTCTCAAAGAGATATTAGCACTCCTATATTCATTGTAGCACTATTTACAATAGCCAAAGTGTAGAAACAACCTAAATGTCCACTGACAGATGAATAGATAAAGAAAATGCACTACATACATACAATGGAATATTATTCAGCCTTAAAAAGAAGGAAAATTCTACAATGTATGGCAACATGGATGAATCTTGAGGACCCTTATGCCAAGTGAAATAAGCTAGTCACAGTAAGACAAATACTGCATTATTCCACATATATGAGGCATCTCAAATAGATAAATTCGTAGAATCAAAGAGTGGAATCATGGTCAACCAGGACTGGGAGGAGGGGGAAACAGGAAGTTACTAATGAACAGGCATAAAGTTTCAGTTAGGCAAGATGAGTAAGTTCAAGAGATCTGCTGTACACTGCCCCTCTAGTCAACAGTACTATGTTGTACACTTAAAATTTCGTTAAGACTGTAGATCTCATGTTAAGTGTTCTTAACACAATGATATTTTAAAAAGAAAAAAAAAACCAAACCCACAGATTATGAGCTGCCAACACTCCTACAATCAGCTGGCTCCCTGGCAATCATCTGATGGTATTTCTCTTCCCATACTCCCTATTTAAGCAAATGTCCAACAATCACCTTATGGTTTTTATTTTTCTAATTTTGTCATTTTATTAAAAAACAAGCAACAAGTTTTAAGGCTAACAAATAATATCCAGCCCAGAGTTGATGAGCTTTTCTTTTTTGGCCAGTTAATTTCTGCCTCAGAATGTGCTCTGCAATTTCCTACCCACATCTCATACATTCATACTATTTCTCTTCCTAAAATGATCTTGCTTCATTAGCAAATTATACTGTAATAGTATCCACCTATGACCCACTCATCTACAGAGTCCTAGGTGAGATCACTTTTACAAGTTGTTCCTACTACACAGAATCAAGAACACCCACCTGCCAAGTGGCCAAAGTCAGTCCTCCCTCTTCTGAGACTTTGTAGTAGTCCCCCAGAAAGGAAGGAAAATGTCTCAAGTATAAAAGCTGATAGTAGCTGTTTTGCCACCTCTCTGTTTCAGTTGCTAATTTTAATCCTTAGTGACACCATCTGCCCCTGTATCTTAGGTGCTTTAATATCTATGTTCACAATCCAGTATGAGCTAGTGCTATCAATGTGATAAAAGTGTCCCTGTCCCCCATGCTCTCAATTCTTGATCACACTCATTAGTTTAACACATATTTGAGTATCTACATGAAGTACTACTTAGCCAGTAGGGATAAATCAGTGAAAAAAATAGTCAAAAATCCATCCCCCCATGGAAATTATATTCTAGAGGAGAAGAGAAAGATAACAAATTAAGATAAGTACAATATACAGTATATTAAGTGGTAATAAGTTTTAAGAAGGAAAATACAGCAGGAAAACATGTGTGGGGCTGGGAAAATGGTTATAATTTTAGGGTGGCTAAAGAAAGCCTCTTGGAAAAGTTTTAAGTAAAGACCTAAAAGATGAGGATTGAGTCAGATACACAGAAGAGTGTTCAAGGTGAAGGACCTACAAATATAAAGTTCCTAAGTTAGAAGTATGACTGGCAGGTTCAAGGAACAACAAGGAGGCCAGTTAGCTGAAGCCAAGTGAACAAGAGGAAAAAAGTAAATGAGATCAGATATATTAGAAAACAAACTTATGGTTACCGGGGGTGAAAGAGGGTGGGAAGGGATAAATTGGGAGTTTGCAATTTGCAGATACTAACTAATGTATATAAAATAAACAAGCTTATACTGTATAGCACAGGGAACTAAATTCAGTATCTTATAGTAACTTCTGGTGAAAAAGAATAAAAAAAAGAATATATGCCTGTTCCTATGTGACTGAAGTATTGTGCTGTACACCAGAAATTGACACAACATTGTAAACTGACTACAAATTTAAAAAAAATAGTGAGTCAGATCATCCATAACAGGGGTCAGCAAACTATAACTGAAGGGCTGAATCCAACCCACCGCCTTCTTTTTTAAGTAAAGTTTTAATATCTATGGCTGCTTTTATGCTACAACAGCAGAGCTGAATAGTGTGAGAGACACTGTATGAGCCAGAAAACCAAAAATATTTACACTACGGCTCTTTACAAAAAAGGTTAACTAACCTTGAGGTAGAATTCATAGGCCATTTATAAAGCCTTTGACTTAACTCTGAGATGAAAATTCATTGAAGTTGCATGATCTGAATTACATTTTTATAGGCTCACTCTAACTATTGGACTGGGAACAGACTGAAGAGAGGAAGGTAGAAAGTGAGGGGATCGGATTAAGATACTTTTACAACAATCCAGGTGAGAGATGATGGTGGCTTGGACCACAGTGGCAGTCATAGACATGGTGAAAAGTAGTTAGATTTTAGATATATTTTGAACACAGACCTACAGAATTTACTCTTGTATCAGATTAAAGTGTGAGAGAATCAGTAGTCAAGGATAACCCTAAGGCTTTTAGTTTGCCAAGTAGAAAAACAAGAGTTCTCATATACTAATGGAGAAGGACGTGGAAAGAGCAGTTCTGATACACAGCTTAGTTTTTGTCATGTTAATTGTGAAGAGCCTATTACTAAATACCCAAAGAGCGATTTGGAGTGGTAGTTGGATCTGAGTTTGGAGTTCAGGGGAGAGTCATAGAATGGAGATAAAAATTTAGGAGTCATTAGGGTATAAATGATATCTAAAGGCATGAGACTGCATAAGCACATCAATAAAATAAACACACATATAAAAGAATTGAGCCATGGAACATCAAATGTTTACAAGCTAGAATATGAGGTAAAACTAGAAAACTGGTAACAAATAGTAGAAAGGTAGGGAAAAAAACCAAGGAAGTGTGTTGCCCTAGAAGACAAGTGAAAAAGTGTTTCAAGGATGGGAAGATCAACTGTGGCAAATGCTAAGTTAGATAAGGACTGAGACGTGACTACAAGATATAGAAATCTGAACGTCAATGGTGATCTTGATAAAAGTAGTTTTGGTAGAGTGGTAGAGAGAGAAAGTCTAACTGGAACGAGTTCAAGAGAGAGTGCAAGGAAAGTAACTGAAGACAACGAAAACTTATAAGAAGTTCTGCCCAAGTGAAAGAATCGGCCTTGGCTAGAAACATGAGGAGTACATATACAGTAACAGAGGGGAAGGTTGAAAATATGGGTACAACAGCAGACATGTGGATAATTTGTGAAAGTTTTCTCTTGATTGCCTCAATTTTGTCACTAAAATTGGATGCATGATCAGGTAAAAGTCTATACAGGAAAGAAGGACTTAAATTAGAAGGGAACAGATGAAACAGCCCTTTGGGCCATGGCAGCTGAATATGTGGATCATGGTCCAGCAGCAACCACACCATTTGGAGACTTGTTGGAAATACAGACTCTCAGGCCCTCCCTGACCTACTGAATCAGAATCTGCACATTTAACAAGATTCCCCAGGTGATTTACATGCACATTAAAGTTTGTTTAAAGCACTGATATAAGAGACCAGGAGAGAATATAGCCTAGAGATACACTGTATGACTGACTACCAGGCAGCACTAAGATTAGTGATCATGAATTTCAAGTGATACTGTTTGGAATGGGAATGTGTTTTCTTCCAGCTATGTTCAGCTGTACTAGTACAGGTACCAGGAAGACAAAGAGCTCAATTTAACCAGGGTTTAGTTGGTCAAACAAGTACAGTTAAGTGAGAGAGAAGCAAGAAAGCTGAGGGAGTGCCCAAGGAAACAATGATAATTACGGACCCTGTAATTTTAGCAGTGTAAGGAGAGATCTCAGGAAATTAGGGATAACAAACAGTTAAAAAGCAGTAGAATCAACAGATCACAGGTTGAGGAAAGTCTAAGGATTGCTGTAAGATAGGAAGTGATGGTCAGAGAGTAAATTATGGAGGAGGCACAATTTCTGGCAATGGCAAGGCCTATGGTATAGTCACAGGAATTAATGACTGATGTAGGATGGAGAATAAAATCACTAGAGGAAAGGAAGTAAAAGATCTGAGAAGCTGGAAAGGACTATCTCTGTGGATTCAGAAATTACCAAAGTGAAAGTGACTAAGAGTCTAAAGACACTAAATTCAAAGCTGACTATGATTTTTAGATGGAAAGGAGAATGGTCTGGAAATTGCAATGAGGCACAATGAAGTGAAGAACAGGTGAGAGAAATCAGTTACCACGTGAAGGGGCTGCAACAGATACAGAGTCTTTAGGCAGAGCCAGATTTCAGCTAGAGCAAGAAGGTGATCAAAGAAAAGGCTGACACAGGAGATTTTACTTATGACTGACCATGAAATGGAGCATTTCAGGAGATGAGGATGTGTGAGAGACAGTTAAAGAAAGCAATGATTCATATGTGAAAAAGAGTGCAGGGTGGTAAGAGACAGTTTGAGAGACACAGGCTTCTTGTAATGACTGACATTAACAGTAATAAAAACATGATGAGATTGGGACTAATGGTCCCAAAGCAATGAGCAGATGCAAAACTCTGACTTTTAAGGGGAAGGCTAGAGGAGTTTTGCCAAGATTATGAGTTCTGGGAATCCTATCTTACACCTGAGATAGAGGCATGAAGGAGAGAGTGGTGGTCCTGTTCTGAGAGCAAAGGCTCCCTACTGATACCTACCAATGGACATCTACCGAGGGTTGGTCTTACACCCCATTGTTCTGGGCTCTCATCTGGTTCCTATCAGTGAAAACCTCGGGAGAAGTCTTACTTTCTGTCCATATCTGATACCTTCCCTCACTCATGGGGATTTTTTTTCCCAAAGATTCTGTTCAGCTTCTCCTGCCTCTGATATTTAGTACAGGTTTGAATCCCAACTGTTAAGAGGATTTAAGTTTACTTCCATGAAGCTCTTAGGCCTTAGGCAAATCAGAGTTGTAAATAAGTTCTCTGAACATTACACAGTGATGTTTTATTTGTTCAGAGTAAGTAAGAACTTTTATTTATGGATGTTAGAACTAGTTCCACACACTGATATAGCTCAGCATCCACTACAGCCCAGCGTAGGCATTTGTTAAACATCCATACAATGACCCAGATCAAAACATAGCCACCATGAAGTCTTCCTTGACTATTCTACACTGAAGTAATCTTTCCCTCAATTTCCATAAATTTATCAATATTATTCAACAATCAACAAGATTATATTATTCTTTTCATCTGTTTAAATGTTCATACACTTTCACATCTTACCTCCTTACTCACACTGTAAGCTCTTTCAGTGTCTAAGGCAATCACATAACTGCTCTAGGGCACCCACTCAAAGCTCTGTATAGTCGGCCTTCCCTATCAGTGGATGCAGAACCCATTCCCTATGGATACCGAGGGGTGACTGATTCTAGTAGCTGTGAAGAAATTATAGCAAAGAACCACATTTGAAATTAACATCTGAACTTTAGTTCATCCACTGCTATAGTCAACATTTAAGTTATTGGGCAACCCATTCAAACTCTCGGGGTCACATGAAGATAAAATGGGAAGGAACAGGAATAAAAGTACTAAAAGATTTGTGGCAGGACAAAAGAGATTTTCAATGTCCTTCTAAGATGCAAAGATCCAGAAATCCTTATAATTCCTATTATTTTATGATTTGATATATGAAACATCTCGTTAAACTTCTAAGTGATGGAAATGTGAAGTTCCACATTGGTAAGAAGAAACAGAATTGTTCAAGATATATGGAGACATTCTTTAAAATTAAAGTGTTTCAGAGTTGAAAAGGGCCTTAGAGATCATTTGGTCAATTTTTATTGGCCTGAGCTCAAAAAGCTAGATTTGTGCAGAATTTTCTGGGTATTAGTAATCAGAAGAGGAATCTACTGTGTTCGAGTAGAGAAATGTATTAGGATAAATAGTAAGTATTTAAATGTATTTGGTTAGAGGCTCTGTAAAGGAATAATTACATGGTTCTACTTAACTAAGTTAGTAGAAACAAAATATATTAAATTGATGGCTCTTAGAGACTATGTCCCTGTCAAGTTTTTCCTTCCACTGCCCCATCCATGCAGTCTTTATTTCCTAACTAGTTCTAATGACGACATATCAGGAACTTAGCTGCCAGGAAAGAAAATAGACTAGAATAGCATATATAAATACAAGTGAGAAAATACTCCATAAAAATCTAAGAAGTCACTGGGAAATCTAAAAGGATGAATCCTCAAAAAAAAGATTCATTTTATAAAATAATATTAAGAGGAAGTTTTGAAAGAAGCCAGTGTTCAAACTGGTGCTTTGTAAGTTTACATACTTTGATTTTAGCACTACTTAATTTAGTATTCTACTCTGTGCTATGCAGTAAGTGAGCATTAAGGGAATGCAGATAAGTCAGAAGCTGCCCTCCCTCCCACAAGAGGCTGTTGAGAAGGGGAGAGAGAATGCAAGCATTTCCAACAAAGCAAAAATGACAAATATGCAGAAAATGATATGGGAAAAGCTGAGGAATAACTAAATCTTGCTGGGGACTAGGGGAAGACTTCAAAGACTTTTAATAGTGTGGACAAATATCAAAATCAGAAATCTACTAAACTAAAATATGCCTTATATATGTCTCTCATCTTTTCTATATAATATTCATAGAAATCAGGTAAAAAGTAAAAGAAACTAATATAACAATAACAAAAACATGAGAACCATTTTAAAAATTATCATTAATTTGCAAGTAGGAAAAAAAAAAACTAACCAATCATGATTGATAATCAGCCCCAAGATAACCTCAAAATATACCTGAAGGAATGTCCACCTTCATTAATTAAAATGAAATAAAAACAAACCCACCCAAACTTTCAAGGTTAAAACTAGAATTTCTTCATAAGGAAGGGGCATTTGAACCACAGTCCTGAATTGGAATTTTTCCTTAACAATACTACCTCCACAACCCTGACTGGAATGGGATAGGGGGTGACCCTTAACACTGGTCCAATTGTGGGCAAAAGACTTTTCCTTGATTCCTCACAGCACAGGTGAAAAAAACTGGGGCATTCAAAACTAAATGAGTAAAAGGCTAAAAGATGTAAAGTAGAATAAAATGAACAAAGAGAATGCCATGAACGTAGGGCATACAGATTATAAACTACCACTTATTTATCTTCAGTTTATAATCCCACAAATGTGTCCCTTCTCTCTCATCCTTGGTTATCCTGCACCTCAAATCCTCAGCCACCACCACCACAAAAGAGTACTTTCTTAGAGACCCAGAAAACTAGGTCAAGAGAAGGAGCCACCACACTCACTACCAAATCTCCATGGCCAGTTTTTTGAGTTTCTGTTTCTGGCTAAGGCCCTAACTCTTCCTGATTGATTGAAACCAGAGATAGTCAACTCTTCACTGCTGTGTCATCATTCTTCCAGATCTCAAAAATAAATAAACTGATTCCAATAAGCCTTGACGTTTATGTTACATGGAGGTGAGGTAGGTGGAAAATCATTCCTTAAATTACTTCTCTCTTTTTTAACAGGTAAGACCTTCTTAGCTTCTTATATCAGTAATATTCAATCCATCTTTTGAAATACCAGTGGGCATCTAATTATTAGGACAGAATTACATCCAAAACAATCTTTAAAATGACAAATAATATTTTAGGCAAAAGAAAATATTCACAAAAATCAGCAAGTATGAAGTATGAAAATATCCTTTATTTGAAATCATATATTTAACATTATGTACTGAACTAGCAGACTACAAAATTACTCAAGTACATATGAGAGAGCTAATACTATTAAATTGGTTTCAGATATTATCACATTGAGAAAAACTTCTAATTCTGGGAAACAGCTACTTTATAAATGAAAAATATATATAGCAGGACCTTACAGGGATTCGGTTATTAAAACTAAAGCTGAAGACTGTAGTGCTCATCTAAGGAATGGCCCTAGCATTTCTCCAAATAAAATCTACTTTAAATAAAGTCACTGAATCCACTTGTAAATTATTTCCCTTTGGCTGTCTCATTATTCAATATGCTTTCAAGGAACATGGTGATGAAAGAAGAAAAATACCTCTTTCTAACATAACCATACTGGCAAGAACATCAACATTATCAGTATTCAAAGAATGTCTTGGCAGGTTAAACCTTCATAAAAAGAGGGAACACTATCTAATCCAAGATGTCAAAATAGCAATAGTAGTTCTCATATAATGTGCAATATGATTGTTTGTTTCTAATGCAGAAAAAAATTTCACAATATTGCTATGTTTAAATTTTAAGCAAAGGCAAAAATATTCTTCAGAAAAGCACATAAAGAGTGACAAACATAAGCATGTTTATAAGAGCACAGCAGGACTCAATGTTCAAAGAGATTTATGACAATGTGTCAATGCTATTTTAGGAAGTTTGACAATACATTTTAACATATGAGGTACAACAGCCCTATTAAGAAATGAAAGACTGAAAAAATAATTTACACTAAAAGAAAAAAGCTTGAAACTATTATTTAGTCCATGATTCCCGTGTGTAATAACAGCTAATACTTAATTTTACCCTAAGACTTTCGATAATCTTACATTACTTTCACAGTACAACACTCTCCAGTACACTCTCCAGGATATGAATGCATCTGAAATTACTGAAGGCCACTGAGAGAACCGTGTTTGCTCAATGTAAGTTCAGAGATGGTATCCTCCAAAAGTAATAAAATACAGTGTATTACAAAATACTACTATGGATTTTCAAAAGAAAATGCTTACAATGAAGAAGATGCATATTTGACTTTAAATACTCATTTCTATTAAACGAAGCAATAATTTTGTTTTATTCTTCTATTATGTTTTCTCTTACTCAAAACTTTTCTCTTTAGTTTTAGTCATTTTTCTTTTATAAAAATGTAGTTCCCATCGTCATGTTTTACCTTTTCCCATCTGTTTTCCCTTCCAGATCATTGTTTCTTCTGTCCTTGATCTTTTCTTAACTCTGGTACATTCAACTTTTAATTACTAAATGTCCTTTGGATCAAGAGGTCATAGGGTTATTTATATTAGCAGGATGAGCCTCCATCCATCAACATCCTGAGGAATCCTAGCATGATAGAGTTGGAAGGGATCTCAAGGTATCATTTGGTTGAGCTCTGTGCCAGCAGGAACAGGTGGCTGACTATTCTTAATGTTTTCCTTTCTTTTTTATTTTTTTAAGATGCCCAAAGATTTTGATTGTAAATATTCCACCATAAATGGGTTTAATAGGTAATCTTCTTAATAACAAGTAAAAAAGACAAGGAATAGAAAGAAAACTGGATGAAAAAGAGTTCTGACCTTAGTAGTATTACTTACAGTAAAAGAGAAAATAATTCCTTTGATCATTCTGAGCTTCAATTTCCCCATAAAAATAGATAATACTGTCTAACTTACAAAGTTATTGTAAGTGCTCTGAAACCTGGAAAAGAACTATATGAATGTAATGTAGTATTAAAATTGGAAGATAAGACAAAAGAGTGTCGAGAAACTACACTCTGTAAGCATGTAAAGTTTCAAATCCCATCTCAACAATTTACCAGCTGTGCAACACTGAGCAAAGTATTTAACCTCTCTGAGCTCAGTTCAGAGGACAAGTGAAAATGGATATAATGTCTATCTCACTTGGTTGCTGCTGTGGATTATAGGAGTTCAATGCACCTAGCGTATGTCCTGGCATTGTGTATGCCCTCAATAATTGTTAACTCCCTATCCCCTATCAGGTTTCCATACTTTTATTGTGTGGTTCTCCTCTCCTTACATTACATATTTTAGTGTACATGTGATTTTTATGAAAAACAAAATAATCAAAACACATAAATATTTCTATCCCCTAAGATTCATCAGGCAACAAGAGGAATTCCTTATCTACCCTGCTTTGAAAAATGGAAAGAAATGAGGTTGGTGTTTCTCTGAAAAACAAACAAAAAACTCTTCCAAAGAAGAACAGTTTGGAATAGAAGGTGAAAAATGCTACTAAATTGTGAACTCCCTTAAGGAAAAGAACAAGACTTATTTATCTTCATATTTAGGAAGCATTCAAATGTTTCTTGGATGGAAAAGTCTCTTGGTGGAATCACCTATCTCAGAAATTAAGAAATAAAAGGTTCGGATTTCATATAGATACGAGGTAACAAACTAAAGATACTCTTTATATAATAAAAATAAAACTAAACAAATGTGGACAAACTTTTGAAAGAAGACTTTATATATCTAACTGATTTAGATAAAATACAATATCCCTTTATTATACAATATACCAAAAATCTTATAGAAACTACGATAATGCTTACCTTGTTATGTACAAAAACAATCCTTACATCAGGTTTAATTATACCATAGCTTATAAGGAGATCTTGGACCTTTTTTATTTCATCTTTACATTTTTTAGCAGTTGAGTAAAACTGCTTTCTTACAGGTAGATTCTTAAACAATCGCAAAACCGTTACAGTTGTACCTGTTGGCAGATAAGAGGACGGTATTTAGATGTGGAAGAACTTCACAGATCTTCAAATCCACATACAATCAGTAATTAACCCCTTTTACCACTGAAGGCTAGTCCTCCTCAAACTCTGGGAACCCAAAGAAGGCTTAACTTTGCAAGGAATTCTGATCTCTTGCTTGGCTCTTCTATTTCTAACAGGAATGACCTGCTAAGTATGATCTCTATGTGATCTAAACAAGAATAATCTTATTCCTATCACTGCAGAGAAACATGGGCTTATTAGAATGCAGTATCTTAAGAAATATGATGATACTCAAACTGCCTGGGGATGATGCTTATTCTGTACTTTAAAATATATAGATGGTATAAGGCTACATAGAATATTCAATTAAAATTCTTATCTGAAATAATACCTAATTACCTGGTTTAATTTCATCTTCTGAACAACAACAAATATGCAAAACAGGATAATCTAACAAACAGGTTATTTTTAACTTGTGAAGTTATTTAACCAAAAAGTTAAGGGGTGGGATCTAGATGGTAGAGTAGGAGAATGTGCAACTTATTTCTCCCCACTAACACATCAAAAATACATCTACACGTGGAGCAATTCTTACTGAAAATAAACTGCAGATGGGCAATAAGACTCTTATACAGTCAAAGCTGTAAGAAAGATGCCCGTGAAATCGGGCAGAAGAGGAAGAGAAGCAAGCCTGTGTAATCCTCCTCCTCCTCAGAGATCCTCCCTGGGGAGTGAGTGATTTGAACCATTTATTGGGGTCCAACACCAGGAAGACGAGTGGGTCCCTTTAGCTCGTTTGAAAACCAGTGGGACTGACAGTGGGGCTGTAAGAAATCTAGACTCCACTCATGAAGAATGCGTACATGCTTCCTTCCTCCTGAAATAAGGCAGAGGAAGCAGATTGAAACTACCCGGGCTGTTTCCACACACCCTGGCTGAGCTGAGGACCCACTCTGGCCTGGGTTGTTCTGTGGCACAGCTCCACCCTGGGACGAGGGCTGCCACAGCCGAAGGAAGCACAGAGTTACAGGGGATGCAGCTGGCTTGCGCCTGGTGTGGCATCCAAATGGGGTAGGGGCAATCATTCCTGACACCTGCAAAGGCAATGGACTGGGGCAATCTGGATCGCTGGTGCCAGAACAGCCGTGGCACATGCACCAGCTCAGGCACACCAAGCATCTAGGCCCTAGCCCCTCTTGCTCTGCAGCATATCTACACATTAGGTCAAGGACTGCCCTGGCCAAGGAGAGTGCACAGTTATAGGTGAAGCCAGCTCAGGACTGATGCGGCATCTGAGCAGGGTTGAAGGCAGCCATTGCTAATGCTCCTGGAGATAGCGGATAAGGAGCAGTCCAGAATTGTTGACTGGTGCTGGGACTACCCCAGCCCATGCCCCAACCCATGCCAAGTGCCTATTCCAGCCCCACTTCCTCCAGCTTCCCTCTGGGGTGAGCATGCCAATGCTGGGAGCACAGAGAGGGAACAAAGCCAGCTTGTACCTGACCTAAAGGCCTTCTAGTCCAGCAACTTGGGACCTGATCCCATCCCCAATACAGTGGTGTTGGCCACTGAGCAAAGGAGAAACTCCAACTCACACCTAGTTCTGGCTCTGGCCTCTCCATCTCTAGCTCCACCTCCAACTAAGGCGAAAGCTGCCAGCATACCCTGGAGGAAGATGTGACTCCTGATCACGTAAAATCCAGCTCTCGCATCAAAGGCACCTGGTACACACAGACTGTACAGGGATACTCCCACATGAGGACACCCCCACAAGACTGAGATAAGTAACTGTTTCATCTAATTACATAAAACCAAAGAAAGCTAAGCAAAATGAGAAGACAGAGGAATTTTATCGAATGAAAGAACAAGAGAAAACCTCTGGAAAAAAATAAGTAATGACACAGGTAAATAATTTACCAAATAAAGAGTTCAAAACATTAGTAAGAAGAATGCTAACTGAACTAGGGGCAAGAATAGATGAACAAAGTGAGAAGACCAGATGATACAGCAGAACACATAAGTGATCTGGAAGACAGAATAATGAAAATAACCCAATCAGAACAGCAAAAAGAAAAATTTTAAAAAACACGAAGAGTTTAAGGGACCTCTGGGATAACATTAAGCATACCGACATTTGTATTATAGGGGTCCCAGAAGGAGGAGAGAAAAAGGAGTCAAAAACATATTTGATGAAATTATGACTGAAACCTTCCAGAACCTGAAGAAGGAAAGAGATATCTAGGTACAGAAAACACACAGAGTCCCAAACAAAATGAACCCAAAGAGACTCATATGAAAACCTATCATAATTAAAATGGCAAAGGT
Organism: Camelus dromedarius; assembly: GCF_036321535.1. Taxonomy (NCBI): domain Eukaryota; kingdom Metazoa; phylum Chordata; class Mammalia; order Artiodactyla; family Camelidae; genus Camelus; species Camelus dromedarius. Next base: position 59,865,538 of record NC_087439.1, on the reverse strand, counting down.
TAAAGATAAAGAGAGAATTCTACAGGCAGCAAGAAAAAAACAATCATATACAAGGGAGCCCCCATAAGGCTATCAGTTGATTTTTCTGCAGAAACTTTGCAAGCCAGAAGGGTATGATATAATTTAAAGTGATGAAGGGGAAAAACTTCCATCCTAGGATACACTACCCAGCAAGTTTATCACTTAGAATTGAAGGAAAGATAAAAAACTTCTCAGACAAATAAAAACTAACTTTACTAAACTGACCCTAAAAGATATGTTAAAGGGTCTAAGAAAAGACTAAAACAAGAAAGAATCCATAGGAAAGGTAAAATCTCACTATTAACGGCAAATATATAGTAAAGATTGTGATCAACTACTTAAATACACTAGTACAAAGATTAAAAACAAGAAAACTGTAAAATCAACTAAACCTAAAATAAAGTTAAGGGATTAAAATGAAGACGTAAAATATGACATCAAAAACACAAAATGTGGGATAAGGGAGTAAAAAAAAAAAAATGTAGATCTTTCAGAACGTGTCTCAAATTACTACCAGTTTAGAAAAAGTAGGTATAATTACAGGTCAACATACATGAACTGCATGGTAACCATAAAACCAAAAACCTAAAACAGATACACAAAAACTGGAGAGAAAGGAACACAAGCATACCACTAAAGAAAAGCATCAAACCACAAGGGAAGAAACTAAAAGAAAAAGGAAAGAACAGAGAAGAACAATAAAAACCAGAAAACAAGTAACAAAATGACAATAAGTACAAAGTTATAAATAATTACTTTAAATGTTAATGGACTAAACACTTCAATTAAAAGACACAGGGTGGCTGACTGGATAAAAAGCAAGACCCATGTATGTTGCTTACAAGAGACTCACTTCAGAGCTAAAGACATACATAAACTGAAAGCAAAGAGATGGAAAAAGATATTTCATGCAAATAACAAGAAAGCTGGGGTAACAATATTCATATCAAACAAAATAAGTTAAAACAAAATCTATAACAAAAACAAGGAAGAAAATCATATAATAATAAAAGTATCATACAAAAAGAGGGTGTAACACTCATTAATATATATGCACCTAACACAGGAGCACCTAAATATACAAAGCAAGTTTTAACAGATATAAAGGGAGAAATTAACAATAATACGATTAATACAATACATCATTGTAAAACAACTATACTTCAATTAAAAAGAAAAAGGACCAATAATACAATAATGGTATGGGACTTTAAATCTCACTTACACCAATGGAAAGGTCATTCAAAAAAATCAATAAAGAAATAGTAGTCTTAAATAACACATTACACCAGCTGCACTTAATAAATACACCTACAGGACATTTCATCCAAAAATAGCAAAATACACATTCTTTATACAGAACATTCTCCAGATAGATCACATGCTACACTGTAAAACAAGTCTCAAAAATTTAAGAGAAGAGAAATTATATAAAGTATACTTCCTGACCACAACAGTATGAAACTAGATATCAATTACAGGAAGAAAAATCGGAAAAACACGAATATGTGGAGACTAAACAACATGAAGAAATCAAAGAGAAAATTAGAAAATATCTTGAGACAAATGAAAATAAAAATACAACTTTCCAAAATCTATGGGATATAGCAAAAACATTTCTATGAGAGAAATTTGTAGCGATACAGACCTATCTGAAACAGTAAGAAAAATCTCAAAAACACAACCTAATCCACCAACTGAAGGAATCAGAAAAAGGAGAACAAAGCCCAAATAAGCAAAAATTTTTAAAAAAGGAAATAATAAAGATCAGAGAAGAAATACAGAGTCAAAATCCAATAAAATGAAATAAAAGCAAAAAATAAACAAATGAGACCTAATTAAACATAAGCTTTTGCACAGCAAAGGAAACCATAAACAGAACGAACAGACAAACTACAAACTGGGAGAAAATATTCACAAACAATACAATTGATAAGGGCTTAACTTTCAGAATATACAAACAGTTCATACAACTCAGTAACAGAATATACAAACATTTCATACAACTCAGTAACAGAAAAACAAACAACCCCACCAAAATATGGGCAGAACACCTAAACAGACACTTCTCCAATGACATACAGATGGCCAATAGGCACATGAAAACATGCACAATATCACTAATTATTAGAGAAAAGCAAATCAAAACTACAATGAGGTATCATCTCACATCAGTCAGAATGGCCATCACTAAAAAGTGCACAAATGTTAAGTGCTGAAGAGGGTGTGGAGAGAAGGGAACCCTCCTACACTGTTCTTGGGAATGTTGTTCAGTGCAGCCACAGTGGGAAACAGTATGGAAATTCCTCAAAAAAAAACTAAAAATAGACTTATCAAATGATCCAGCAATCCCACTTCTGGGCATATACCCAGAGGAAACTCTAATTCAAAAAGATACATGGACCCCAATGTTCAAGCAGTGTTATTTACAATAGCCAAGATAATGAAGCAACCTTAAGTGTCCATGAACAGATGAATGGATAAAGAAAACGTGGTGTGTGTGTGTGTGTGTGTATACAGATATATTTTATGGATTTTTTATATATTTATATACACACATACATACAAAGGATATTACCTTGCCATAAAAAAGAAAGCTTGCCATTTGCAACAACATGGATGGACCTAGAGGGTACTATGCTTAGTGAAATCAATCAGACTGAGAAAGACAAATACTGTATGATTTCATTTATATGTGGAATCTAAAAAACAAAACAAATGAATGAATATAGCAAAACAGATTCACAGATGTAGAGAACAAACTACTTGTTACCAGTGGGGAGAGGGAAGAGAGAAAGGGAAAATAAGGGTAGCAGATTAAGAGGTACAAACTACTATGTATAAAAGAAATAAACTACAAAGATACAGCAGAGGATACAGAACAGGGAATACAGCCAATATTTTAAAATAACTTTAAATGACCACATGATCATCTCAACAGATGCAGAAAAAGCATTTGATAAAATTCACCCATTTATGATAAAAACTCTCACCAAAATGGGTATAGAGGGAACATATCTCAACATCATAAAAGCTATATATGACAAACCTACAGCCAGCATAGTACTCAACGGTGAAAAATTCAAAAGCTTCCCACTAAAATCTGGGACAAGACAAGGATGCCAACTATCACCACTCCTATTCAACATAGTCTTGGAAGCCCTAGCCACAGCAATCAGGCAAGAATGAGAAATAAAAGGGATCCAAATTGGAAAAGAAGAGGTAAAAGTGTCACTATATGCCAACAACATGTTACTACATATAGAAGACCCTAAAAGGTCTACACAAAAACTACTAGAGCTGATCGAAGGACTCAGCAAGGTAGCAGGTTACAAGATAAACGTTCAAAAATCAGTTGCATTTCTTTACACTAATGATGAATCAACAGAAAAAGAAAGTAAAGAAATAATCCTTTAAAATAGCACCCAAAGTAATAAAATACCTAGGAATAAGTCTAACCAAGGAGGTGAAAGAATTATACACAGAAAACTATAAACCATTGATGAAGGAGATTAAAGACGACTTTAAAAAATGGAAAGATATCCCATGTTCTTGGATTGGAAGAATCAATATTGTTAAAATGGTCACACTGCCCAAGGCAATCTACAGATTTAATGCAATCCCTATCAAATTACCCAGGACATATTTCACAGAACTAGAACAAATCATAATAAAATTTATATGGAACCATCAAAGACCTAGAATTGCCAAAGCATTACTGAAGAGAAAGAAAGAGGCTGGAGGAATAACTCTCCCAGACTTCAGTCAATACTATAGAGCTACAGTAATCAAGACAGCATAGTATTGGTACAAAAACAGACATATATAGACCAATGGAACAGAATAGAGAGCCCAGAAATGAACCCACAAATTTTTGGTCATCTTTGACAAAGGAGGCAAGAATATACAATGGAATAAAGACAGTCTCTTCAGCAAATGGTGTTGGGAAAACTGGACAGCAGCATGTAAAGCAATGAAGCTAGAACACTCCCTTACACCATACACAAAAATAAACTCAAAATGGATCAAAGACTTAAGCAGAAGACAAGATACAATAAACCTCCTAGAAGAAAATATACGCAAAACATTATCTGACATACATCTCAAAAACGTTCTCCTAGAACAGTCTACCCAAGCAATAGAAATAAAAGCAAGAATAAACAAATGGGACCTGATGAAACTTACAAGCTTCTGCACAGTAAAGGAAACCATAAGTAAAACAAAAAGACAACCTAAGGAATGGGAGAAAATTTTTGTAAATGAAACCAACAAAGGCTTATCTCCAGAATATATAAGCAGCTCACACAACTTAATAAGAAAAAAACAAACAACCCAATCCAGAAATGGGCAGAAGACCTAAACAAGCAATTCTCCAAGAAATACAAACGATCAGTAGGCACAGGAAAAAATGCTCAATATCACTAATTATCAGAGAAATGCAAACCAAAACTACAATGAGGTATCACCTCACACCAGTCAGAATGGCCATCATTCAAAAATCCACAAAGGACAAATGCTGGAAAGGCTGTGGAGAAAAGGGAACCCTCCTACACTGTTGGTGGGAATGCAGTTTGGTACAGCCACTGTGGAAAACAGTATGGAGGTTCCTCAAAAGACTAGGAATAGACTTACCATATGACCCAGGAATCCCGCTCCTGGGCATATATCCAAAAGGAACCCTACTTCAAAATGAGACCTGCACCCCAATGTTCATAGCAGCACTATTTACAATAGCTAAGACATGGAAACAGCCTAAATGTCCATCAACAGACGACTGGATAAAGAAGATGTGGTATATTTATACAATGGAATACTATTCAGCCATAAAAACTGACAACATAATGCCATTTGCAGCAACATGGATGCTCCTGGAGAATGTCATTCTAAGTGAAGTAAGCCAGAAAGAGAAAGAAAAATACCATATGAGATCGCTCATATGCGGAATCTAAAAAAACAAAAAAAAAAACAAAAAAAAAAACCACAAAGCATAAACACAAAACAGAAACAGACTCATAGACATAGAATACAAACTTGTGGTTGCCAAGGGGGCGGGGGGTGGGAAGGGATAGACTGGGATTTCAAAATGTAGACAAGATTATACTGTATAGCACAGGGAAATATATGCAAGATCTTATGGTAGCTCACAGAGAAAAAAAGTGACAATGAATATATATATGTTCATGTGTAACTGAAAAATTGTGCTCTAACTGGAATTTGACACAACATTGTAAAATGATTATAAATCAATAAAAAATGAAAAAAAGCTTTAAATGGAATATAATGTATAAAAATACTGCATCACTGTTATACACCTGAAACTAATACATTATAAATCAATTATATTTCAAAAAAAAAAGAAAACAGAAAAAAGCTGAATAAAGGTATAAAAATTATATTGCTTAAGTGGTTAATAATTACCTTTTGTTGGGAAAAAAAAACAACACACAAAATTAATGACCATATAGTATAAGCCTGTGTTTTTCAAATACTGAGGAACTTTTAAAACTACCAGTCACCAGCTAATCCAGACTTATTAAATCAACCTCCTTTAATTAATGATTCCAATTAATGTAAAGCAGTGTTGAAAAACAAAGCACTGAAAAGTCAGAAAATCAATTTACTGTAGTTTCTCAAACTTGGCACTATTGACTTTTGTTGTGGGGGCTATTCTCTGCACTGCAAGATGTGCAGCTGCATTCCTGGGCTCTACCGACTAGATGCTATCTGCACCCAATTCAGTTGTGACAATCAAAAATGTCTCCAGACACCATCAAAAGTCCCCTGGGGGAAAAACTCCCCTTGGTTGAGAATCAGTGATTCAGCATACCTCAACTAGCTTTAAAAATAATAAAATACAAATAGATTAAAGGAAAACAGAAACAGAGGTACTACATATAGTAAGGATATATATTGTATCAAGAATTTTTGCTTTGATTAGATTTGTGTAAACTGGGTTGTTATATAAAATACATTTCTTACTATGAATCAGAATTTTAAAAAACCCTGAAAGTTTGTATAATAGGTCAATCTTTGACCTATTGCTCGTAACAAAGAGTAAAAACACAAAGAAATGGCAATCATGAGGCAAATATAAAACTTAGAAAGCTTAGCATAAAGCCAGAAGTTTCAGGAAGAGAAAAAGAAACAAATGGAGATGTAATTAAAGAATAGAAGAAAATTTTCTTGAGTTAAAGGTTTGAGTGCAGATTTCAAAAGCTTATTGCATTATATGTAGGAATAAGAAAAAAAAGATACCACATTCCACTGGAAATTCTAAATTGTAAGGACAAGGAAAATATTTTCCAAAGTTTCAAACAAAACAAGTTCCTTATGAGGAAAAACTAGCATCAAAATTGTTATCTATAACATTACAAGATAGACAATCTACAAACTAATGAGGAGTAATTAAGAAAACTACACCTAGTCAAGATATGTATATGGGCAAAATGAAGACAGATTTGGACTTGCAAGGATTTGGAAGCATACTACCTAACTATATTTGATGAAAATAGTGGCAGATGAACACTAACCAAATGACAATTACATCAAAAGAGAGTTCATTATACAACAAGATAAGAAAAAAAAATTTGGTGAACAAACAATCTTAAGACCTAAATGTAAACAGAAGATGGCAATGTGGCAGGCATTTGCAATGTAACTGTTAAAGATCCTTGAAATGAAAGAGATATAATGTAGGGGAAAGCCTAACAATGGCTTGGAACTCAATGTTTTAAACGATTATTAGTAACACTGAATAATAACTGGAGTAAAAAAGGTTAAGAATTGTGAATGAAAAATATCATCTGCTGTATCAGTAAACAAAGGATGCTGCAGCCATCAAGTCATCAGCCACTATTGCCGCCCCTGACAGTGAAGGGAGGGAACTCAGGATGGAAAAGAACAGGATAGTGGTCCTAGATAACTAGATGCATATCAAAGGCATGATTTCAATGAGCCCAGACTTTTGCATCTTTCCATATGTAGAAAAGCACTAAATTCTTTAACTTGAGATACTTGGTTTTCTTTAATTAATAGTAATCCTTTAATGTTCTGACTACCTGGTCTCTGCTGCAAAACTCCTGTATGTCCTGGCTCCTCCCCTGCCTCTTGGGAGCAGCCTCAGAGAGATCAGAGAGGCAGCATCCCAGGCTTAAGTCCTCAGAAATGTCCGCTGAATAAAATGTAACTCTCAACTTTTAGGCTGTGCTTTTTAAAATTTTCAGTTGACAGAATAAAAAGGAATAAAGCTTACAGGGCCCTATAGAAAGCAGGTAGAAATCAGTAGGGAAAAATATGTGTTTATGAAGGAAAAGATATGTTGGCTTTTAAATATATGTTATACATCAAAGACCTTTTAAATATATGTTATACATCAAAGACACTGTACATAATCCATATGTCAACTGATAAATTACTGCTTTAGTAGCTAAAAATATGCTCTCTGAACAAATTGACAATTACCAATAAGCCAAAAATTACATATGCTTGAATAAAGCCTAATGATGGAAAATTCTGCTATTTGCAAATGAAACGTATATCCTTAAAAAAAGTTACCAAGAAATATTGGTCAATAGGGAGGAGGCCCTAGTACACTATCATATTTTACAAGAGAACTGCTCAGGTCTCTAACTTTAGCACATTCTATAAACACCAGAATTAAACTGTAGTCCTGTAATATGCTCCCTGTTATATTTTTACATGTCCCTATCTTATGCCATTTATAAAAACAGCTATTTATATTCCTAATGTAAAGAGAGGTGTAGTTACTTGAATATATCAGAGTTTTCTTACACTATTTAATGAATAAAGTTCTATTCTCTGGAGAAAAAAATCTTTCAATACATGAACAATAACACACAGCAAGGATTTACAAAAAACATGATGCTCTACTCTAATAGAAGGGTTGGGAAAGGATATACCATGATCAGAGTACTTTTAACATACTACTTTTGATATCTGAGAAATTCATAAGGCAGAAGTACTAGGTGTTAAAAGAATTTGTCCAGGAGGGTAAATCAATTTAGAAAGCTTAATACTGATTACCCAGGGTAAAGGGAATAGAATGATGACAGAAAAAAGATGACCAAAACAAGTAATTTAGTCAGAGTTCTTGGTAAAAGAATTTAAAAGCTGGAAACTTATTTTTTGCATTTCTTGTTAATTTTAAAAATGTCTTAAAATAGAAGTGAATAGAAGGTAAGGGTAATTTAAAATGACATACTATTAAACACATAAATCATTTTAAATAGTTAAGTTAATCCATAAAACCAATACCTACATCTGGGAAAAGCAGAACTGGAATCTCTAATAAACTATTTTAAACACTTAAAAATATGTTTTAAAGGGGTAATGAATTTTCCAATACCTAGGAAAGATTTTGCTGTAAGTTTTCCCTGCACCTACAGTTAGACTATCTACAGGTGTCATTATCCTAACAGATAGTATGAGGAGTAACTGCTAAGCAAGGATGTTCACACCACAGCAGAAATTAATCTATGAGAACCCTTAATGCACAGGTATTAATTAGGATGGTTGTACTGTAGTTTTATCTTACATAGAAAATATTTAAATGGAAGCTGAATGACAGCTGGTGGTGAAATGTGAGTCTGTGATTCAATCACTCAAAAACTATCAGCACTAAAGCAATAAAAATGTAAAAAGGGTTTTGAAAAGTGCTTCTGGATTTCTATAATATGTTCATCTAGAGCAGTAAGAAACTAAGAGCTTGATTTGTCTGTTGTTTTCCTAGACAATCAACTATAATCAGAGGGGAAAAAAGTGAGTTATGAAAGGTAGTTACTAATTTCATAGCTACTAACCTTCTAAGTAGGTTGGTTCTTAAGAGAAAAGGAATATGCTAAAGAAAATAATGTTCATTTACTGACTGTAGAAATTTCTTAATGTGCATACCTGATCTCACTTACTAAAAGTAGAAGACTTAGGTCAGCAAGAAAAAATCAATCAGCAAACGGGCAAAGACTGGAAGGATTCCATACTTAAGGATTGTTATTTCATAGTTCCCATGGAGATGAATACAGAAAAGCATGAGAAGTATGAGTGATGCAGAGTCACTGGCCATCCAGATGAGACTAGCAACTACTAAGATAAAAATACATTTAAGTTTTATAAGGTGACTAGATTACTTCAAAGTACTTTACTGGATAGCCACTCAAATGTCTCCTAATGGTTTCCTAATTTGAACTCTTAAGAACTGGGGTCAGAGGATTTTTGGATAAAGATATTAAAGAATGCATATTAAAAAATGCCTTCTCTTTGTCTTTATCTTTAGTACATAAAAAATAAAAAGAATCACAACCTATTATTTTTAATAAAAATGTGTACAGAGAGTTAATATATCAAATTAAATCACTATTAGACCTGAGCTCATTTTTATTAACTGAATAAATGTGAAAAAAAAAGTTAGTTTGTTTTCTTGAAAGTTCTTATTAACTCTTTCCTTTATGTGGATACAAAAATATTAATTCTTAATGGGCAACAATAATCAGTAACTAATTTGAGGATTTATAAAAAGAGAAAGAATGAGAGAACTTAGTACCAGCATTAAGATACAAGAAAATAAAGTTCAATGAAGAAAGACAGAAGTCATTTGAAAAAAATAAATCCAATAATTAAACATTAAAAACGGAGGAGAGAAACCAGAGAAAAAATATAGTGCTTTGATAAATTACAATGAGGGACCAAAAAATTAAAAATGAATTCACAACACAAATTGGAAGGACAAATAGCAACAACAAAAATCCAACAACACAAATGTCCCTTTTCAGATCTAAAAACTCTTTTGAGCATGACTTTAAGGAGATCGTACCTTTAATATTCTCTCAACTCTATACATCTCATTACCAGAAGTGAGCAGGATGAAAAAGATTAAAGGAGATATGTGAAACTCAAGCCTGAAGAGATTTTTCTTTTCTTATAAGTAAACACATAGTAAACAAATAATAGAGGAGCTTAAAAACACAAGACGTCAATTAAGATGTACTAAAATTACATAAGTGCATAAAACACTAAAGAATTAAGTTACAAATAGCAAGAATTAATATATTTGCTTCAAATAATACAAAAAGGAAATGGCTGAGCGTATTGGCTGAAACATTAGCAATGAGTTGATAACTGCCAAAATTGTGTGATGGGTGAACTATTCTATCTACATGTACATATGTCTGAAGTTTTCCATAGACAAACATATGAAAATAATATCTTGATAGTATGGTTTATCACCATGATTACTAAATCAATAATGTTTTAGGCATTTCAACAAAATGTTATCCTTCATATATAAAGAAGACACTAGTGATTCAGTAATAGTAAAATAACTGCTCTTATAGTTTTTACAGAATAACTAATACATGTTGTTGTCCAAAGTCTTTCACACAGTTCCTCTTAAAAACAGCTCTAAGTATTTAAAACATTTGTTACTGAAGTAAAGGCTGAATGTTCACTTGGAAGTTAACTAGTCTTTCTCAGAATCAAACCCAAAGCAATACATTTGAATTTAAGGAGTAACAATTTTTAAAAAATAAATAATTAGACAGAAAAGGCAAAGAATGCTGCAAAGCTACTCTCTTACCTTGACCGAGATGTGAAGGTTTTTGAGAAATTATGTAGCCACTGCCATCTAAAACATACTGGGTGCTAAAATTATCAGCAGCTGTCCTTGTTGTAATTAAAACCTGGGGGGAGAAAAACTAATAAAATTATGATTTTAGATATTATAGTAGGCTCTCTGTTAGATTTTAAATAATAATTACATATTTACTTAAGACAGAAAAAAAAGTTTTACTTAGTAAGTTCTTATGATCACTTTTCTTGAAATACTCCTTAGTTACAGTAATAAGCAATAGGCTACCTTACATTTTTTTAATGTTGCAAAGTATTGATTTTTTACTTCAAATATTTTACTTTAATTAAAACACTCATACACTAACCAGTATACTTGAAATGGCTATTTGCATTACATGTATTATATATGCCTTACATCTGTAAAATCAAATACTTCATTAGGGAAGCATGAGGGAAGCTTGCTTTTTTACCAATTTCAATAAATTTGTTGCTAAAGTGAAAAATCCTTTTGTAAAGTGATCATTCCTTCCTCCTTTTACATTTTGTATAAAACTGTACTTCTGTATTTCAAGTTAATGATTCAAAAGAATAAAAATATATAAATCATACATATACATATTTATGGGCAATTTTTCTTAAATCTCAGCTTTGAACTCATTGTTTAAATACACATTTTTATTAATTTTAAAAATTAGCATGTCAATAAAAATTTTTTTTAAAAAAGAGGAAACTGCAAACCAATATTCCTGATAAATACAGATGCAAAAATCCTCAACAAAATACTAGCAAACTGAGTTCAGCAGCATGTTAAAAAGATCATATCCCATAATCAAGCAGAAATTTTTCCTGGGATAAAAGGATGTTTCAACATATCAAAGTCAATTAATGTGATACACTGCCTTAAAAGATTGAAGGAGTAAAAAAATCACAGAACCATTTCAATGAATATTTAAAAAATTGAGGAAATTCAACAATTTTTCATGATAACAACTCTCAATGAATAAGGTATGAAAAGAATTTACCTCAACATAATAAAGGCCATACATGAGAAAAACCAGTTAACATCATACCCAATGGTGAAAAACAAAGTGTTTCCTCTAAGATCACAAATAAGATAAGGATTTCCACTCTCACCACTTCTATTTAACATATTCTAGAAGTCCTAGCTAGAGCAACTAGAGAAGAAAAAAATAAATAAAAGGTACCTAAATTGGAAAGGAAGGAGTAAAATTATGTCTCATTGCAGATGGCATGATGTTACATGTAGATAACCCTAAAGACTCCACACACATAAACACACAAAATTGTTAAAATAAATGAATTCACTAAAGCTGCAGGACACAAAATCAACAAACAAAAATCTCTCGTGTTTGTAGACACTAACTCTGAACTATCCATAAAGGAAATTAAGAAAATAATCCTATTTACAATAGCATCAAGAATAATAAAATATTTAGGAATAAAGTTAACCAAGGAAGTGAAAGACCTTGTACACTGAAAACTACAAAACTTCGATCAAAGAAATTAAAGACAAATAAACTGAAAGACATCCTAAAAAAAAAAAAAACTGCATGTAAGTATAAGAACGGATTTCATTCAGCATAAAAATACTTCCTAAGATGTTACAACAATAGAAATATAAATTTAAGAGTGTCTGTAGTCTGTTGAGCCAATCTCACTCTCAGTTTTCTATCTACCTACTTTGTGAGATTTTAAGAGTATATAACAATAGTAAAACAATGTTTACAGAAAGTGCCATCAGTGGGGAGTGGGAATGCTGTCAAGAAAAGCAGGGTGGATTCAGAAAAGGGTAACCTCCTCACACTTCCGGTGAGCAATGATGACTCAAAATTGGGAGCAATCTTTCTCATCCATCCTTGGACTCAGCAGAGCTGCTTATCTTAAAATAAATCTATATAATTTAGGAAGAAGCCACAAGGGTACAGCTCCTCTGCTGGAACTTATCTATGTCCAGTTGGGTCTACATATGATGGTTCTGTCACTATATATTAACTGTGCCCTGATTTACTGTAGGCCAGATGGTTCTGTGGAGCATGTGGGTACCATGAAGGGAGTACCAGAGTCACCACAATAAAAATATGGCCTCTCTAGGGTACAGTACTAGTAGAGTCTATTAGATTCTCTCTGAGGGTGATGTCCATGAAATCCTTATTAGACAGGCACTGCCTAAAGCTGCTATTTCTGTGATAACTGTTACCCCCAAAAGTTGTACCCGAAACAAAGTTGTAAGCCACCATATACTCTTAAAATGATTGTTTTACTTCTCCCAAAAGTATATTCCGTAGTTCAAAAGTTGTATTTTAAAAGTTGAAAACTAATGTCAGTCTTCCCTGCTATATCCCAACTCAACTGTGTCCAATAGTGATTTCCTCTAGTAAAGTTCATTCAAAATTGCTAGACTTGGGGGAGGATACAGCTCAGTAGTAGAGTGCATACTTAGCATGCATGAGGTCCTGGGTTCAATCCCCAGTATCTCCATTAAAAATAAATAAATACATATATAAATAATTAAACCTAATTACCTCCCCTCCAAAAAAAGAAAAAAAATTTAATTGCTAGAGATTTTCTTTCCTGTCTCAAATTTAATTACTCTATGGTTGTCCCTTTAAAATAATTCCACATTTAACCAACCACTTCTCCAAAATGCCAAGGTCAACTGAATTCTATTTCTCTTCTCCAAAGAGCTAGCCACCTGACCTAAAGTTGGTGTCACTGAGCAAAGGCAGCCCTGGAACTCTGAGTTCTAGTACTAACTCTGCCAGTGGCTTGCTAGATTGTCCTGAATAAATGGTTACACTATGATCTTTAAGGGGAGAGTGATCATAAGATGAAGATGCTAATACTTTATAAGGTTACATGGGTTTTTGCTTTAACTACTTCAAAGTATTTTACAGATATTAACTTGTTCATCCTATAAACACATTAGTGAACAATAAATACACTCTAGCCTAGATGAATAAACTGAGGTGCTAAAAAGCGAAAAAGGACCTTAGTGGTCATAATGTAACATCCATGTTAAAGTAAAAGAACAGAACACAGTATTATTTTCCACTGTCAAAATTTTTTAAACTAGAATGTTTAGGGTACTATGAAAGTTTATTTAGACAGAAAATCCTTTGCAATTCACTGCAGAAGACAGTGAAGGATAACACACATAAGCATGTTTCACAAATTCATGAAATACAGTGTGTTCCTCAGAGGAAGGAATTGTATTTCAATAGTTCATTTCATCATATGACCCTGTGTCCTGGGCAGGAAACTATTTTTTGGACCAGGCACAGGTTCAGGAACATGTTAGCTACGTAGCAGCTAACATACTCGAATCTACAGTAACTCCACCACCAGAAGTATCTTTAATATTTACAAATTATTGCTGGTGCTTCATACTAGAGACACTGAGGAACTGTGGCAGTGAATGAATCCTAGTGGTGTCAAGAAATAAATTTATTTAAAGAATTTGAAAAGGAGAAGTTTACTTTAGAAGGAGAGGTTTCTAGAATTCCTTAGAGGTTATATTAGTTATCAGTTATAGAAAACTGACTCTGTGGTCCAGTTTCTGAGTTTCAAGAAATTATAGTACTATTACAAAGTTAAAATTACATAAAAGCATTTAAACATTTGATAAGCACCATTTTTCTCAATGTTTTTAGATAGAAAGCAAATTAAACATTTAGGATATATCCTCGTAATTCATGCAAAAGAATGCTCTCTTGGCAAAAACTCATTTAAGATAATTCAAGTTTTGTAGGTTTTTTTTTTTAACTGACTTTTGGATGAATACTTTGGCAAGAAATGAGTCTAAAAACTAAGGTAATGTTCCTCATGATTCAGCTGAAATACAGATTTTGCCTGGATCATTGAAATGTCTTTCTTTCCCTGCATGAGTATGCCTGCCTGCCTGCACATACCTGTACACTAATATAAGCCCTCTGATTTCAGAGCCTTCTCCCAGATACTCCACTGTGGGAGACTAACAACAGGGAGATCTTGGCCCTGGCTTTTCTCCTTGCAACAGAGTTCTATTATCTGTGAGAAGGCTGCATCTAGGAAGCAGGATATACCAACTGTTCCAAAAATTCTGTGCCTATTCTAACTAGAGCCCTCCACCATGGTTCTAAAGGACACAAGAGGTACCCTAACACTGTGGGACAGGAAGCAGGAACCATCAGAATGAAGATTGGGGTTTCCCTTTCCTCTTTTACAGCTGTGGATATTCCTCAAAAAAAAAAAAACAAAACCTAAAAATAGACTTCCCCTATGATCTAGCAATTACCCAGAGGAAACTCTAATTCAAAAAGATACATGCACCCCAATGTTCATAGCAACACTATTTATAATAGCCAAGAAATGGAAGCAAACTAAACGTCCACTGACAGAGGACTGGATAAAGAAATTGTGGTATACACATACATACATACATACACACACACACACACACTGAAATACTACTCAGTCATAAAAAAGAATGAAATAATGCCATTTGCAGCAACATGGATGGACATGGAGATCATCATACTAAGTGAAGTATGCCAAAAAGAGAAAGAAAATTACCGTATGATATCACTTACAAGTGGAATTTTTGAAAAATGAACTTTTTTACAAAATGACTCATAGACATAGAAAACAAAGTTAGGTTTCCATGGGAAAGTGGGTAGGGAGGATAAACTGGGAGTTCGGGATTTGTAGATACAAACTACTATATATACAATAGATAAACAACAAGGTCCTACTGTATAGCACAGGAATACAGTATCTTGTAATAGCCTATAATGAAAAAGAATATGAAAAGGAATATATTTATGTATAAATGAATCACTGTGCTATACACCAGAAATTTATACAACATTGTAAACTGACTATACTTCAATTTTAAAGAATTATGCATAATGACCTTGATAGATCAGAATAATACTCAGCACACTATAGCCACTTTAAAAATGTTGGATGAATGAATCAAAATAAACATGAGTGTTATACATAGGATGGCTGGTATCTCTTCTCATTCACCTGAGGGAAAAACAAGAGGAAAAAATGAACTTGAACTAGAGAATCAAGACCACTGATGAGAATTAGAAGGAAAATACCTAAGAAATGGCCGTCAAATTTTAGAAAAGGTTTCCCCAAAATGCTGAGGAGTCTGCATAGACTTTGGAAGTTAAGGTGAACTACTGCTTACCAACAAGAGAATGAGCAAGCCTGGTGATACTATCATGTATGATACAGATGCATACTACTTTTCACATTCAAGTCCAGAGTAAAAATAAGTTTCATCTGTATGGCACATGACCATATTTGAGATACTTTAATATGTATTATTTCATTTGACCCTCAAATCATTATCTTCACTTCACAGATTAAAAAAAATATAGAATTAGATGTATTTTATATTTCTCCACCCAATTTTGCTGCAAGTCTAGTTATTTTTGTCTTTTTATAACTAAAATTATTAACATCTTTAAAATAATCTAATAAAAAATGTCAACAATCAAAGTTTTGGGTTTACTAGTGTGACAAAATGACATCTCAATTACACATTATCAATCTACTGAGCCTGAGATGATTTACATCTGTAAGACTTTAAAATTATCTGCATTAGTTTGGCAGATAAAATAACGAAATCACTCATTTTTATTATGTAATTGCAATCTGTATCCAAGTATTTTCAAAATAAATTGGAACCTTTAAAATAAACATGAAACTTCTATACCTGAAACTTCAATTGCTTCTGAGTGAAGAATATTAAGTTTAAAAAGTGAATTTTTCCCCAAAAAGCACCCATTAATTTGTCTTCCTGAATAGCAACTTTTACTTTTAAATGTAATTTATCTTTACAAGCATATATTACTTTCTGTGTTTCTGAAATACTATTCAAAATTTTCCTACATAAGTTGCAACTTGACTACTCCTTGATAACCTATCTTTGAGCTTACCATTGCAGGTCTAAATACATTTATCATTTTAATGTGAGGTATTTTTAAACTTATACTTCTTTCAATTTTTTAAATTGAAGTATAGTCAATTACAATGTGTCAATTTCTGGTGTACAGCATAATGTCCCTGTCATGCATACATATATGTTTTCATATTCTTTTTCATTAAAGGCTATTATAAGATATTGAATATGGTTCCCTGTGCTATTCAGAAGAAATGTTTTTAATCTATATTTATATATAGTGGTTAACATTTGGAAATCTCAAACTTCTAAATTAACCCTTCCCACCACCTTTTCCCAGTAACCATAAGATTGTTTACTATGTCTGTGAGTCTGTTTCTTTTGTAAATGAGTTCTTAGTGTCCTCTTTTCTCTTTTTTAGAGTCCACATATGAGTGATATCATATGGTATTTTTCTTTCTCTTTCCAATTTACTTCACTTAGAATGACAATCTCCAGGTTCATCCATGTTGCTGCAAATGGCATTATTCTATTTTATCACTGAGTAGTATTCCACTGTATAAATTAACCACAACTTCTTTATCCAGTCATCTGTCGATGGACATTTAGGTTGCTTCCATGTCTCGGCTATTGTAAAACTTATAAATTATAAATACCCTTCTAAGCATGCTAGTAAGAAGACAGCATGACCTAGTCTGGAAAACTCAGTACTGACAGGCATAAAATTAGAACTGAATTTTTGGGTTTGCTATGGACACATTATATGTTCCTAAATAACAGGTCACAATTTTCATATTCCATTTACTTTAATGTGCACAGCTCCTCCGTGTAAACTACTTAACAGAGCACCCTGCATGCAGTAGACAATGTAATATTAACTGACTGATTATTAGGCTGTGTTTTGAAGTTGGGGTGAGAAAACCTGGCTTTTCGTTTCACAAGACCTCATTTTTCTTATCCGTAATATGAGAAGACTAAACCATAAAAGACCTACACTGTAGGGAGGCTTACCTTCGAAGCCAACTGAGATGTTGACTAGTGAGCAGGAAGTTTACTGGGATGTGCTCTGGAGAGGATCACTCGCAGGGGCAGGGCAGAAAGAGAACAAGTCCTTGACCGACCCCAAGGGGGCACTCTGAAGCAGAGATAGCACGGTAGAGTTGTTCTGAATTGAATAGGGCCTTTACAACCCCTCATCAACCAGTTATTGGATGCAGGTTGCCCTGTATGAGGTGGGTAAAGTAACTCTCTCCAGCTGAGGTAAGGGTAATCTCTAGAGGGAGACAGCTTTGAGGGTTCAGTCACCAATATTTGGCAGAGCTGAGGGAATGAGTGGTCAGTCCTGAAGAGGAGGATCTACGCAGTGCACCAGTGTCCACTATTAATGAGTCCCTTCCAATTCTGTATTTCCTTTGGCTTTCATAAACAGTCAAAGCTAAGTCAACAAAAAAATCTGTCTGTGATAAAATAATACATACTGTAAGATTCCATTTAGATCACGTTCAAGTACAGGTAGAACTAATCTCTGCTGACAGAGGTCAGACTAGCCATTACCTTTGAGGCGTACCAAATGGGAAGGGGCATGAGAGAACCTTCAGGGGTGCTGCTAATGGTCTGTATGTTGATCTAAAGTATACAAACATAAAAATTCACACACACAAATATCTATATGTGGTTTTTCCAAAGGCTCACAAGAGAAGAGAGTCCATAAAATGCTGTTAACATTTTCTAAGATAAACACTTGGCATTGCAATGTGTAAACTGAACATAATTTTTAAAGCTTATAGTTTTCTATTATTGTGATACTTTGACAATTTTTTTACTTCTTTTGTAATTCTGATGAACAAAACTATTTTAAGTATTCATACTCAAGGCCAAATACTTCAAAAATGAAACAAGACAAATGATAAACTTGGGTAACAAGTGGGCTTAAGTAAGCAAATTAAAAAAACAAGATAGTACCACTGAATAAGGACTTGCAAAACTACCATCTGAAATCAGAACTACAGTGAAGATTTGGATAAATTACGGCTTATGTACAATTATTTTAAAAGACTAAGTATAGTACTGCCACCTAGCAGACAAAATTGATAATGACCAATTTCAGTTCCGAAAGGTTATGTATATGTATCTTACAGAAAATACAGAAACGCTGCATTATATATTATTCAACAATACTTGCCAAAATAAAACCTAACTACTATCCACCAAATTTAGACAACAGCTAAAGAATCAAGTACTTTGGTTCTCAAACAAATCATATAATTTCTAAAATAGCCGCTTAGGACTCAAACAGTAACACTAGTATTGGGAGCTTCAGAGCTTCCCTGGTACAAATCCCATTCCATTTTAAAAACAGATTCTCTCTACAAGATTCCACGGCTGTAAGTCCCCAGATACAATCTCTGAGGAGAAAAATGGGCAATGCCCAGTTGTACTCCCTAGTTGCTCTTCCCTAAAATCTATTTGGAGACTCAGTGAACTCTAAATAAAGCAAATGCTGAGAAAGATAGAAGCACAAGGTATGCTAGATTTTGTATAGAAGTTTTAAGCAAAATGCACTTAAGGAATGACAAAGTCTTTTCTCCTTTAGTGATGTCTGAACATCTGGATTCTAACAAGCAAGGGGCCCCAGTCCTCTGTGCTAGAACAGCAAAATCTCCCACTTTAAACTCCACCTCCTCCTCAACCCACATTTTTTTTTCTTTTTTACTGAGGCATCAGCTTACAGAGCTCGAAGTCAAAGAGTAAATGAATAACTAGCTGGGACCCTTTCCACAAAAAATGGAGAAAACCTACACTATGCCCATACTCTAAGGGCACAAGGGCCAAGGAAAGATCAAATAAGCCTGGAGAATACATGGCTGCTGGGGAGACTAGGCTACATAATAGATGAGTGTCATGTCCTTGACACTTTTCTGGGAAAATAAGTGTAAAGTCCTATCATTTTATGGCATCTGAACATTCTCACCCAAACAGGGTCTGCCAGCCTAAGCACAAATGAAAGGATACACAGCCACCAGGTAAACTTAGATAGCCAAAGAGACCCTCATAATTACCACATCACTTACTGGCAGACACTATCATACTATGAAACGGCCTAACATACACAGAGTAACAGTACAGCACAAAGAAACTAGTACAGGATCACATGATCAAACATAACTGAGATACATCGACATGAAAGGATCATGGCTCTAGATGGGCTTTGTCACAAACTAGCTATGTAATCTAGAGCAGAGTCAGCGAAGTATAATTGGAACTATGGAGTGGGTCAGGCACTGAACTAAGGGGTTTACATCAATGAAAACACCTAACTAGTAATCAGGAGAGCAAAGTTCTAGCTAAGGTTTAGGCCAAGCCAATTCACATCTCTAGAGCACAGTCTAAATATGTGTATTGACTAGAGTGGTGTATCCAGAGTGCGTTCTACAGCACAACAACAGAATAACTGATACACGACTCAATAAAAGGGTTTCACAGTTTCAAATAAGTGCAGTAAATATCCCTACTATAAACCACCAACCTTAGAGATTCACAATTCACTTCCATTAAGGTTCTGAGAAGTGCTTATAGTTACATTTAATTTTAATAAACCAAGCCAATGAATCACTAAACCGCTTTTTCTTCCTATAAATATTAACACTGAAAAACATTCTTTGCCATTCCTAAAAAAGTTAGAGAATTACAATAGTCTCCCCTAATCTACAGAGGATATGTTCCAAGACCTCCAGTGGATGTCTGAAACTGTAGATAGTACCAAAAGCTAAATATACTGTTTTCTCCCTATGTTTATACCTATGATAAAGTTTAATTTAAAATCATGCACAGTAAGAGAATACCTGAATTGCCAGCATCATTGTTCTTGCACTTTGGGGCCATTATTAAGTAGAACAAGGGTTCTTTTGAACATAAGCACTTCGATACCCCAACAGTAGATTTGATAACCTAGACGGCTGCTAAGTGACTGATAGGCAGACTGATAGTTGGACTGATATCCAACGTACATACGGAAGACAAAAGGATGACCCACGTCCTAGGCAGGACAGACTGGGATTTTGCAAGATTTCATCATGCTGCTAAGAATGGCACACAATTTAAAATGTATCAACTGTTTATTTCTGGAAATTTCCATTTCATATTTTCTGGCAGCAGTTGACTGTGGGTAACTGAAACCACAGAAAGCAAAACTGGATAAGGGGGGACTACTGCACTGTTTGACCCAGCGATTCTACTCTGGGTATATACCCAAAAAAGTGAGAGCAGGGACTCAAATAGACATTTGTACATCAATACTCATAGCAGCCTTATTCACAATAGCCAAGTGGTGGTATCAACCCAAATGTCCACTGACAGACGAATGGATAAACAAAAGGTGGTTTATACATATAATGGAATATCACTCAACCTGAAGAAGGAATGAAATTCTGATAGATGTTACAACATGTACGAACCTTGAAGATATTATGAGGAGTGAAATAAGCCAGACACAAAAGGACAAATATTGTATGATTCCAATTATACGAGGTACCTAGAATAGTCAAATTCATAGACACAGAAAGTAGAATAGTGGTTACCAGCAGATGGGGGAGAATGGGAATTTATTGTTTAATGCGTATAAAGTTTTAGTTTGAGATGATAAAAACGTTCAGGAGATGGATGGTGGGGATGGCTACACAATGTCAATATACTTAATGCTACTGAATTGTACACTTTAAAATTATTAAAATGGCAAATTTTACATTATGTATATTTTTCATAATAAAAAATACCCTCTTTGCCAAATTCTGGGTGAGTTTTCTCTTATTCTAATATTGTGTGATTATGAAACCACTAAATAGTCAATATAAATTACCTTACCTCAGCTATACAACATATTGACCCCAAGGCTTCTCCTCGAAAACCGTAAGTTGTCAAAGTTTCAAGATCCTCATGACTGTTTAACTTTGAGGTGTAGTACTTAATTGCCATTACGGGTGCA
The DNA here is from genome assembly GCF_036321535.1 of Camelus dromedarius. Lineage (NCBI taxonomy): Eukaryota > Metazoa > Chordata > Mammalia > Artiodactyla > Camelidae > Camelus > Camelus dromedarius. The sequence goes on along the minus strand of NC_087439.1, from coordinate 59,844,041 downwards.
TCAACAGCCTTGATACCCTCACCATTGTCTCGCACCTCAATTTTATCAAATCCATAGTTCTCCTATGAAAAGTTAAACAATAACATTTAGTATATAAAGACATTAAACTATTATCACATTTAAAAACAGTAACACAAGTGAAATGTTGTCATTTCTCTTTTATGGAAGCTTAACATTAAGGAAGTAAGAGTTTGAATTCTTAACTCTATCAATTCCTAGTTACAGTATAACGGGAAAGTTCCTTGTTTTCCCCGGGCTCAGATTCAACTGTAAAATAAGGAAATCAATCTGATCTTCAAGATTCCCTTGAATTGTTTCAGTATAATAGGTATTTATGTTTAAATTTATGTTTAAACTTGCCTAAAAATATTCTTCTCAATTATATGTATCTTTGTGTATATAATCTCTCAAATTAAACAAAATACCTTCACCATCAAAAACAACATCTGGTTCTACCCACTAGGAGTCTAGCAATTATCATTATTCAACCAAATTTTTAATACTTTCCCCCTTAAACTATTTATTGCTTTCATAAGTAAATAAATATTTGCTACACTATAACTTTCTCAATGTCTTTCTGCAAATAGTCACCTAACAGTAAACTGCTGAGAAAAGACACCTAATTTGGCAATCTCTGTGATTTTTTAATGAAAATGGAGAAGGAAAAACAACTCAAATAACAGCTTAGTACTTGTAGTCTAACACTAAAAATATGCATACATAACATATACAAAATCTAAATTACTACAGTGATCACACTTTCTATGAATATCATATTCTAAATCTGGTAGCAAGCTTCTATCATAAGCTTTACTTCAAAAAGTTTTATGTCTCTGGACATAAATGTAAATTATAAAGGGAAAAAAATTTTTCCTACAGTGACTCTGATATTTAAAAATACCATAACAGCTTTTAAATAACATAATCATATAATACTGTATGTGTCATTACTTTTTAGATAAATTAGAAATACCAGGTGTTGAGGGGAGAAACCTAAGATTTAGTTCCTTATCTCTCTCTTAGGCTAAAATTATCCTGGGGGGTGGGGAGGATTTGACTCAAATGGTAGAGCACATGCTTAGCATGCACAATGTCCTGGGTTCAATCCCCAGTACCCCCTCTAAAGTTAAATAAATAAATAAACCTAATTACCCCCCCTAAAAAATTAATTAAAATTAACATCCTGGGACTAGCCTGTCTGCTTCATTTTACAGAGAAATAATTAACTACATAAATGCAAATTTTTCAATATAAGTAAGAACTCAAGTCACGCAAGTAAAATAACACAAAGATCTGTTTAAATGTTTAAAATAATACCAATTTGTTTAACTTATTAATTATGAAAACATTCCTAGTCAGAACAGTTACTGTATGAAACTAATAAAACAGGTCTTATGTATTGCAACACAGTTATTTATTTTAAAATTCTACAAAGCAGAAACCAGTAAATGTCAAGAGACAAATATATAGCAAGATAAAAATGGGTACTTTACTTTTATGAGAGGACTTCTGTTAGCACTGTAAAAAAATTTTTTTTAACTATTTTTTCCCTAAGGAACTTTAAAAACAAAGACATATGTTTGTTTGACTAAGATTAAGTGAAATTTGTCAGATATAATCCACTAATTCTATTTAATTATTATCAAGTGTATTCTAATCCGACTGAACTGACTACATAAAATGTCTAAAAAAAGAAATTATCTTTCTTTGGGCTTTATTTAATAATATTTTTCATGTTTATAAAGCTTTCACTATATTATTTAAAGACAAAGTACAGATTTGATATGGTATAGAAAGTGGTTCTCAGCAGCAACTACAAACTTGTCAGAAATGCAAATATTGGGCCCCACCTAGAATCTGAAATTCTGTGGCCCAGTAACAGTTTTAACAAACTCCCTAAAATTATTCTGATACACCCAAATGTAGTGAGAACTCCCACATAAAGGGAAGATCTAGAATGTGTTTTAGGATCAGAAAGACCTGGACTGTAATCTCAGTTCTGTTACTTACTACCTACATTACTTTGAGAAAGTTCTTAGAACCTCAATTATTTGTAAAACAGGTACAGGAGTAGCTAATTCATAGAATTTTTATAAGGAGCAACTGGGATTACACATATATAAAATATATGCATGTGTATATGAAAAGGGAAGGTCTCTTTCCTACAAAGGTATTCATATCAGTATTATTTCTAATACCATACCAGAAATAACATGAATATCTGACAATTAGGAAATTACAAAAAAGGTATTCTTACATTCAGTCAACCAAATCTATTTATCATTTATACACTAGACATTGGGCAGCTATAGAGGGTAAGAAAAAGGAAAAAAGTATAGGCCTTATGTCCATGAGCTAGTAATTTATAATAGGGGAGGCAGACATGCAAACTAGTTTTAATAAATCATAATAAATAAGACAAATCATATGAATGCAAATGATTTAATATGTAGCACCTCAATTAAAAAAATGTGAAAACTATGAAGCAACAAGGGACACAGTTCTGAAATAAGATTAGGTGGAAAAATAAAACACAAATGAGAACATGAGAATATATATAACAAGTAAAAATGAGTAATCAAGGATAAATATTAGTAGAAAACATGGACAAATCAAATTCATGCTTTAAGTGATAGAATTCTAAAGTATAAGTTTTCCTTTATAATTTCCTTTAGCGTTACTATAATACTGATTTAAATTAAAATTTATTTTTAAGAATTTATTCTTAAACAAGACAAAGGGTCCAGTATCCTAAGAATGATTTACGGGTACGTAAAGAAAAGAAAGGTAATAGTTTTAAGGAGAAAGCATCGCTCCAATCCTTTTTTGCTTTAATGATACTTGGCAATGTCTCAGGAACACTCACCAGTTTAACGTCTATGCTTGTGGCGCCGGCATCCAAGGAGTTTTCAATGAGTTCTTTTACAACGCTGACCACTGAGGTGATTACTTGAGAACTTGAAAGGAGTCGAACTGTTGCTGCAGGCAACTGTTTCATTCTAGCTGTTAACAGACTACCTAGAAAATAAAATGTAAGTTGTAAAAATAAAAATTGTTAAACATTCCTAACAGAACTGATAGCAAAAACAACAATAATAATAATAGCAGCCCACATTTATACAGCTTTACTGTATGCCAGGCTCTACGGTTAAGCAATGCAGATTTAAATCATTTATTTCTTACAAATACCCTTTAAAAAAGATTCCATTAACACCTCCATATTATGAGACTAAGGCACAAAGAAGTTAGTTGGTAAATCACACTATATTACTAATAGAGGAATGATAAGAGCAATTGTGAGTGTAACATATGATCTGCCTGGCTGGGAATGACCAGGTGGTGCTGTCAACTGATATGCAGATAATGTTAGTCAGTAACATGCCTTTATTGTAGTCTCATTAAACATCATCAGTTATCTATGTTTTGATGAATGTCTCTTTTAATTATTGAGCTCTTTTGGAGTTAGGATATCTAGACCCTAGAATTACTGTTAATCTAAACTAGTCATATCATATCAGATAACTATCCTCTACACTACTGTGTGTCTAAAACATCATTAATCATGTGGCTCCTCAAAGCCAAAATAAGAAAAGGTTCAAATCTCTGTGCTGGCGTTCAAGGTCCTCTGCATGCTGATTCAACTTGTACATCCAAAATATCTCTGCCAGTAATTGTTCTAGCCATGAAATCTTTTGTCTGAAACCTTCTCAAACAAAGAAAATAAAAAATCTCATATGGAAATTTGTAAAGTTTGCAAAGAATGGGGTTTGCATCCACCTTAATGCCTAATTTCAGAAAAGATTTCAGGAAAATAAAAAATACTAGCTTGACAACATGTAGTTCCTCTAGAGACAAGATTTCCTTTGACAATCCCTAGGTACTCCCTTAATTTACCATGACTAGTTACATGCTCAGATGATTTGATCCTATGGAATCTAGGTCCAAAAGAAACAACGATGCCAAAAACAAACAAAAGAAAGTTTCTGTTTGGGATTCTTTCTCAGGCAACTAAAGACGTAGGACAAGAAGGGTTACACAAAGCCAGAATAAGTAACTGAACAAGAAATGGAGTATAGTCATTACAACAATACATAGGATTTTAAGGAATGCATTTCTGGAAAGAAGTCAACATATTGAGTTTGGAATGGTGTTAACTGATCACAACTCATAACTACAATTATATTTTGCTTTGTACAAGGCAAAGCTGATATTAGCACGATGGAAATATATACCAGACCAGAGTCTAAAAAAACAGGTTTAGGGGTTCATCTTTATAACCCATAAACTGAAGTTTACTTAAATCCCTCTGTAAAATCAATTAATCACCTATATAAATGGAGATAATGGCACATTGATTTGCTGTGAAGATCAAATAAGAAAATACACATAAAATGTTCTGTAAATGGTAAGGCCATATAAACTATGCAGTATTATGACAAGGATGATCATTATGTAACGAAACCCTGGGAATTCTTTTCTAACAATTAACTTCTAAGTAAGCTATATATTCAATTTAGTTTTGGGGTACCCAGTTTTAAGGAGAGTAGCTGTGAACAACTACCTCTCAATGGTTTTTTTATTGCTCTCAAAGGTTGGGAGGTCTTTCCAGTCAGTTAGGAAAACAGTGGACAGTCAGGCTGCTCCACTATCTTAGAAGTCACACAAATTAGTGCTGTCACAGCAAAAGGCACCCTCTGTACTCTCCCCAAGCTTCAGACTGGCCCCAGGTCTAAAGATACAGAACTGCTACCCAATATGGTAGCCACAAGACACTTGTGGCTACTGAGCACTTGAAATGTGGCTACTCCAAATGGAGATGTGCTAATACACTCTGGATTTCAAACTTAGTATAAAAAATACATAAAATTTAATTAATTTTTTACATTGATTACAGGATGATACTCTGGATATAATGGATTACATAAATAAAGTACATTCTTAAAATTAATTTCATTTTTTTAACCTTTAATGTGAGACTACTGTAAAATTTGACATTATATATGTGGCTTATATTATTGTCCTATTGGATAGCACTGAATAGAGCACTGGTTAAAACAGCAAGCTTTGAAACCACACTGCTTTAGTTCTAGCCTAGCCCTTACACTAAAAGCTATATAATGCTGAGAAACTTAAAATTAAACCCTAAACTCAATCACCTAATCTACAAAATTAACATAATAATGATATCATATGGCAGTGGTGAGGAGTAAGTAAGATAATGTATATTAGGGTGTTTGGCATATACATGATAAAAGATCCCAGGATATTTGGACTATATTGAGTTCCTCCAAACTCCTAAATGAATATCCCACACTTAAAACCCCTATCACCACAGGGTCTAACCCATGGCTTGCTATATGGTTAGACTGGGGTTTAGGAAGTCTTTTTCCTTAGTTTGAGAGTCCCAGGGATCTAAGAAAAACACCAGTCAATCAACTTTTGGGGTATAAACCTAGCCTCACCTCCACCTTCACTCCTTCTGCACAATCTCCTTATTAATCTCATGATCTTTGTCTCATTCTTTATAATCTCTCTTTCGAAATCTTCTATTCCACTGGCCCCTCCCCAAATCCTTATTTTCATCCCAATCTTCCTTATTCTTCTAGTTTACTGAGCAGACCATACCATGAACTCTCATCTCCACACACACCTTACCTCCTCCATGACACTGTGTCCTTTGGTTTCTTAAAACATCTACACTGCTACCCATATTCTTCTTCCTTAGTCTCAGACCAATGTCTCTTTGTCATAAGCTAACACTTTCACCTAGTTTATTTAGTTCCCACTCAGAAATCTTGACCTTGAAAGCAAAAACAAACAAAAAGTTCTTCCTGCTACCCTACTATACTCCTATGATCACTTTTTTTCCTTTATGAAGTCAAACTTGAATAAGTATAGTCACTGTCACCAATTCCCTATCACTAACTCATGTCTAAAATCCTTGCAAAATGGCTTATACAACCATTATTAGGATTCTTTTGTCTTCAAGTTCACCAAAGAGCTCTTAAATCATCAAATCCTTTTCTCAGGACTCATGTTCCTTGGCATCCCTGAAGCAGGTGACACTGATGACACTACCTGATTCTCAAGGATTTTCCATCTATACCTCTTTGATCTCTTCGTGTTTTCTTCACTCTCTTCCCAGAAAAATGGATATTCCCTAAGCCCTCTTCTCATATATCCTAAAATTCAAAGCTTTGGTTCTAGCATAACATCTAAATCTAAATCCCAAAAGTTATCTCTCTTTCTCCAAAACAGTCATTTCTTACAAACGGTGTCATTGCTACCACAAATTAAATACTTGTAAAACAGAACTTATTTTCCTGCTCCCCTCCCCAAGGCTCCCACTTAACTTCGCTATTTCTCTTAATAACACACTATCCTTAGTGACTAAGGTCAAAGACTTCAACCTTCCTTTATCAGCAGTCTCACCTTATTTGCACCTCCACTTTATCGTAATGCAGTATTATTTATCATTCTAGACCCAGTTTTCAGTACCATTTGTAACATGGTCTTGTCTGATCACCCAGCCAGGAATGATCCTTTCCTTCCCCTACATTCCTAAGGAATTTGGCTGGCATCACTCATGGAATGCTTATCACACCCCTGCCCTGACCTGTATGATTTCTGAATGCAGGGACTTATACATTACACATTTCTGGATGCAACACAGAATAATCAGACCACTTCACTCATGGTGAATACTTCATGAAAATTAAAGAGGGGACCACAAAAAATAATTTTATCAGTACTTCCCTCAAGCCACTATAAACATTAGGATGAGTGTCATCCTTCCCAGCAAGTCATCATTGCCTTAACTCCTCTTTATATATTCTTCTTTAACTGGCTTCCATATCATCCCCTACATCACTTTTATTTCCTAACCAGGCTTTTTTCTGGACTCCAAGGCCTCATTTCCAACTATTTTCTAAATATCATCATTTAAATGACAGGGACGCATCCTAAACTAACATGTTCCAAACTGATCTCAGATTTTGCTCTAATTAACTGTCTTTCTTCCGATATTTATTTGATAATAAAAAAATAACAGCTAATGTAAGTAATTTTATATACATACATATTTAATCATTGCAACAAGCCTATGTATACTGTTATTCCTCTATCACAAACAGGATTTAAAAGCTTGATATCTTGTTCAAGATCACACAACTATTAAGTGACAGATGCACACCTGCATATCCTGGCATGTCTGACTCCAAAGCCTAGGCTTATCCAGTCTCACAAGGCAAAATTAGAAACCTTGAGTCATCCCAGAAATTCTCCTCACTCTCTATATCCTGCCACGGAGTACTGTCTATCCTACTACTTAACTATTTCTCAAACCAGTCCTCTCCTCTCAATACCTGTGGCTAATGCCTCTGTTCAGCCCCTCAATGTTTTCCCCGTGAACTACTGCAATAACCAACTGATATTTTGCCTGGAACCTCAACCATCTATAGGGTTCTTTCTATAATTTAAATTTCATCATTGCAATTCTACTTAAAATTTTAGAAAGATTTCCAACTGCTAGCCAGGTTAAATCCAAACACCTTAACAACTGGACCCCTATCTTTCTAATGTCATCCCATTATTCTCCAAATGCACACTAAATCGGTCATACTACACAACTTGCCTCTCTCACTCACTCCTTCCTTGGCTCACAAGGGTCCCTTTCTCTACTGATGACTTTTAGCCACCCTTACAAATTTAGTTCAAGTATCACCTCCTCAAGAAAGCCTTTATCTGCTCTAACCCCTGCCCTCAACAAACTAGGCACTCCTTCCTCTGCATGCTCATAGCACCTTTTCCTTACTTCTAATCCCAAACTCATCACAGGTGATTCTAATTATTGTATTTCTTTCCCCATCTTCCAAGCTGAAAGTTCTTGGAGAACAGAGATTTTATTTTAATTTCACATGCCCAGCATAACCTCTGAGTATAACAAGCACTCTACTGTATGTGTACCAAATGGCATCTTTTGGAAAGTAAAAGGATTAACATCAGGCTTACAAGTCACAGCACAGAATGTTTAAGAAAGTCAGGAGTCAGTCTTCCATATTTGCTGAGAGGTAAATCAAACACTCCTGAAAGAGTGCTGGTGATCAGGAAAATCAGCTAAGGACAACAATGTACCTAAAAAAGAAGCAAAGATCAGAAAACTCACAGACTTTAGGGAGAACACAATGAATTAATTCACTTAAAAAGCAATAAATCTAACCTAACTGGTTTCATAGGCCAACAGAAATGTAATCCACCAACGTTCTCTTATACCAATTTTGAAATGTTGTCGAAAGTTATTTAAGCAATACGAATCAAAAACTCAGTGTACTGCCAAGGTAATGAAATTCGATTTCAAAGATAATTCCAAATAATAGATTTTTCCTCCTTGTTCTTGAATAAGAACAATTTTTGGTATCCACATTTCCTCAGCTTGTAACACAGGTGCCTGTCGTCGGTGTGTAGATGAACTCAGAATAAAGGAAAGTTTTGTTCCCTACTTGCATGATGCCACAACATACAATATTATATACATTACTCACAAGACAGGCTGAGTTACGGTTGTCAGGGGTTAAAGTCTCTGCCTGGCAAAGAACAATTTTAAGATCAGCACCCAGAAGGATCTGGGTAATGGGCTACAACAAAGACCAAACCAGACACTAAGGAGTCCACACTTCCTCGGAGACCGCTCTCCACGCACCCGCTTCCCGCCCCTGGAGGTGGGGGAGGGGCGCGCACGGCCGCCGCCGACGCTCGTGCCACGCCCGGGACGAGTTGAGGGGAGAAGGCGCTCAAGCCTAGGAGGATATAAGAATGAACGCCCGTTAGCCACACGACACTACCTTCTTGCTCGCGCGAGGTGGGCAATTACAATCCACTAGCAGACAGGCCAGCGTCCCGCCAGGAGCCCAGGCCCGGCCCTGCGGATCTCCAACTCACCCACAGCGCGCGCGCGGCCCTTAGTCCCGCCCTGCCCGGCGAACGTGGGATTGGCGCTGCCCGCAGCCAATCCCCTGGCAGCGCGTTCGGCCCTGAAAGCTTCCGCAAGCAGCGCTGCGCCGCGCCGTGCTAGAGCTGACCACTGGCATTCGGCCTGAGGAGACGCCGCCGCCGCGGAGCAGGTCCTACTCCGAGCTGGCCGCCGGGAGTTGGGCGGCGGGTGAGTGGGCAAGAACGGCCGTGGCGGTGGGAAGCTGCTGGCGGACCCGGGTCGGTTTGAGGGGAAAGAGTGGACTCCGGCCCTGTCCGCGGCGCCGTGTCTGGCTATGCGGGCCGAGTGGTCCCCAAGGCATGCCCCCCAAATCCTCGTCATCTTGCCCCGGCCTTGACAGGATTGCAACTCCGAGAAGAAAGGGGCAGGTGGGGGCGGGGGGCTTTGTGGCGGTAGCAGCAGTGGCTTTTGCTGAGCTTCCACTCAGGGGGACCGTGACCGTCTGGCGAGCAGGGGACTCCTCAAGGGGGTCCCTGCGGGTCGCTGTTTTCCAGGTACCCGCGAGGGCCGAGCCGAGAGGCTCTTCACTCTCTTTAGTCATTGTTTGCCAGTCCTAAAGTGGCACGGCGGACCCCCTGGAAAGGTTTTCTGAACTCGGGGCGGGTCGGTCTTTGCCTTCCAGCTCAGCTGTAAATTTTCAGCCTCCTTAGAGCATTTTTTTTTCACATGCTGTAGAAAGTGGGGAAAGCATCTTGAATAGTGGCATGTTCTGAGGAACTTATAGCACATAAAAATAATGTTTGCTAGAAATTAACATTGTAAATTGACTGTACTTCAGTTTAAAAAAGTGTTTGATACACGGTGGTTATTTATATTAGAAGACATAGTTACACACTTAAATTTGAGATTTTTGCTTCGTTTTGGTGTAACCAACTTAAAGCATCATAAGCCTATAGATTTTTAGAGGGAGAAGGGAAGGAAAGAAGGAAGAGAGAGAAAGAAAAGAAAGAAAGGTTTGTTTTAGGGAAGTTAACTAGAGTTTAAAATATGCCGAAGGCTCCTTGTTTTAACCTAATTGACCTACTTATATCATAAGATTGAGAAACAAACCTTGTCTCTTGACCGTGTAAAATTTCCACCTCAGCTTCAGTATTCATAAAGGAGTGATTTGAACTCTGACCACTCTTTATGGATGCATTACTTAGATGTCTGGCTACTCAGAACAGACTGGTTGGGTCAGCTTTGCTTTTTTTATGTTAGTTTATTCTATTGGTAAATTGAGCTCCTGAGTTTTCACTTTGCTTTCATAATATAATAAAATGTAGGTTTTCTCTTTCCGTTTGAGTTTTCCTGCCCATTATTTCACTTAGTAAAACCACCATGCTGAAGATAAGGTTTGGGAAAGGGACTTTTAACTGTTTATTTTTCAATAAAAACCATAAAAATAAGTATCGTTTGTCTTACCATAAAGTCAGATGTTAAGAATTATTTACTGCCCTCGTCAGCATCTGCATATAGCATATTTTGGAGGGTCTGTTTGTTCTATTTCAGAACGAGAGAAAAAATAATCCCAGTAACACTAATTTTGTCATGTCAAATTAGGAGTATTTAGGTTTCCAGTTTTATCACTGTTGGTTCATCTCGTTGCCTTCTTACAGAGCAAACATGAATGTTGGAGTTGCTCACAGTGAAGTGAATCCAAATACCCGTGTAATGAACAGCCGGGGTATGTGGCTGACATATGCATTGGGAGTTGGCTTGCTTCATATCGTCTTACTCAGTATTCCCTTCTTCAGTGTTCCTGTTGCTTGGACCTTAACAAATGTTATACATAATCTGGTAAGAATTTCACCTTATACTAAACACTTAAAACCTTAAGGTTTAGTGATTTTCAGGGACTAGGCACGGAAGGAGTGGGGAGTTATTGTTTAAGGGTACAGTTTTACAAGATGAAAAGAGTTCTGGAGATGGATAGTTATGATGGTTGCATAACAGTGTGAATGTACTTAATACCACTGAACTGTACACTTAAAAATGGTGAAGATGGTATAGCTTATGTTGTTTGTATTTAAACAATTTTTTTAAAAGCCTTAAGTTTTATGTCATAAAGAACACATGACTCAGTTTTTTAAAACAGTTTGAGATCTAATTCATATAATACAAAATTCACCCATTTAAAGTGTACAGTTAGGTGATTTTTTTAGTATATATGACAATTTTGAAGAATTCTTATCTGCAATAGGATTGTATTTTTCTATCATTTTATGTTTAAACATTGGACCCTTTTTCTAAGTAAGACATTTTTTTCTCCTATTGGTTTTATAGAATTTGAAAAACAGTAGGTCATTTTAGCATAATTTAGAGGACACTAATTCAGGCTACTATAATATATGGATTAACCACAATGCTTCAGAAGTAATTATGTTTCATGAGTCTAATGAACATCTTTGTTTCAATCCTGTTAAATCTTTCTAAATTGTGTAAATATACTTTCCTAATTCAGTATAGAAATTTTGAGCTTAATCATATCTTATATGATCCAGAAACTTATGGTGTCTTAGCACCATTGACTATTGCTCTTCTGTATTACATGATAGCTCTACAGAGTACCAGAGGTTAGACTGACTCTCCTGACCACATTATGCAGCCCTGGAAATTGCCTGTTTAAAAAAAAAAAACAAAAACAAGAAACCTGATAGTGACTTTTCTTGTCTTTAACAGCCTATTAAAATAGAATAAAAGGGGAGAAATCTAGTTAATTAAGACTTTAATTAAATCCAGATTAACTGTAGATTTGTTTAAAGATATTCCCAAAATGAAGAACTTAGAACTTTAAGACAGAAAAATGCAGGAGAAATAGATTTTTTAAAATTAATATTTATTTTATATCCTTTGGAAAGAATCTGAAGTTGACTGGGGGAGGACAAGGATGATGTGGTAGAAATAAGTGAATGTCCATTTAGTCCATTTCAAATGATAGACTTTGGAAGGAAGTATTTAAAAACACTTTTTAAATTGTGCCTTCTCTGAAATATTTGACACTAATATCTCTTCTAGTGGAATTCTGATTTCCTTTGACTTCGATGGGATTGTTTTTTCCTAGATATATTTCTGATCTTTCCACTTCTGTTTCCTCTTGCACAGACTTCTCTTTTTTCCTCTTAAAATATTACTGTTTCCAAGGTTCTTTTTTTCATCTCTTCTTATGCTATATTTTCTATCTGGGTTACTTCATCTATCCATGATTTCAATTTCTACCTTAAATGATGATGACCATATTAATGGCCAGATCACCTTGCACCTTAAACCAAGCAAGTATAAATTGAACTGATTCCTGATATATCCTTCACCACCTACAATCTGTTCCTGGACTTTGTTCCTAATCTAATGTAAAGGCACCATTGTCTGCCCAGTAGGCCAAGCCACATAGCTGAATGTCAAAGGTGAAGTGATTATGTAATCTGTTGTCCAAACTGAGACTCTTTCGAGAATAAAAGAGAGCTCTAGTAATAACTATTCCAAGAGGTTAGGTGTAAATTGGGACCATCCATGCAAACTAGGATATATGGCACCTCTAGTCTTAGGGTAACTCCTTTTCCTTTATATTCCACATCCATTTAATCAAAGCCCTATTTGTTCTACTGCTGTACCATCTTCAACTCGATCCCCATGGGCATTGCTGTAACTCATGCCCGTTTTCCCCCCTCAGGAGGATTACTCCAGTACATCAAATGGTCTCCTTGATGCTCCCCTACTCTATTCTCCTTCATTCCAGCTTGGCAGAGTAGCATTTTTAAAATGTATGTCTGCTCAAGTCATATTCTTAAGTCTTTCGGTGATTCCCCATTACATTCATAGTAAAATGCCAAGTTCTTTGTGTGGCATACAAGACCAATTGATAATAGTGCAGAGGTAAGAAAGGAATCAAATCTTATCTCAACACATCTCCAAACATAAGCTATGCTCTAACAATAATGAAGATGGTCTTCTCTCACCTTTTTACTTTGACTTAGGCTCTTCTTCCACTATTTTAACACCTCTCTCTTCTTGCTCTGCCTAATTCCTGCTTGTTGGGAAAACTACTCAAGTATCACCTCCTCCAGAAAGCTACAAAATTCCTGTGCTGCATTCTTTTTTCATGTATTTATCATAGTTTTATAATTAGCAGTTTATCTCTTTTATTTTTTAATTTCTGTATCTCTGAAGACCTGTTTAACTGTTTGCTGAATAAATTAGTCTATTCTCACATAATTTTCCCTTCTCCAATGGCACATGTATTAAATGTACTTTGGAAGTCTTCTCTCCCCTTCACATTTTCAAGTTGGTTGACTGAGACTGAGACACAGTATACAGCCATGGACGAGGGATAGGTAATTGAGAACATGTAGGGAAGCAAACTTCTGACATTAGTCCTCTTGACTAAAAACCTAACTAACCAGCCATAAAGGTAGCAATTATAAGATTCTTTTGAAGTTGTCCTACATTAAACCAATAAAAAATGTGAAATACATATGCATGCTTTTAAATTTGGGAAAATAGACCTAATTGTCATCCTGGTTAGAAAAAAAAACTGTATTTACCTTTCTGAACTATACAGTAGAAACTGACGGCAATTGTTTTTATTCAGTGCTACAGTTCACTCTTAAGAGATGTTAATAGTTCACAAAATTCTTAGCCTAGCTTTCAAATTTTGAAAAAGAATTCTCTTCGTTTGAATCAGTAGTATATATCTGTTAAGGGCTAACTATGAGCTACTTATTTTTTTCCTCCTAATTCTTTGGCTATGGGGGGTAAATCATCCATCACAAAGATTTTATAGAAAAACTATTAAAAATAAAAATAATGGAATAGAAGATAAATGGTTATTCATTGAAAAGAATATATAAAACAAACTATTTGAATATTCTTTTTTAATAAATTTTCTTCCAAGACAGACCTATCACATTTATTTATTTATTTATTTATTTATTTAAATGGAGGTACTGGGGGTTGAATCTAGTACCTCATGCATGCTAAGCATGTGCTCTACCACCCACCCACCCTCACCTTAAATATTATATTCTAAACACTGGTGACTGCATGTGGTTTGAAGGAAATGAGAGGATTCTTCTTTCTCTTTGATAATTCAAATACATGTATGGTCTAGAGTAGAGATTCTTAACTTTTTTGGGGTCCCATACTCCTGAGAATTTGAAAGCATACAATTTCTGTTTCATAGTCCCTTTTTAAAGCTCATGTGAAAATCGTTTCTTTATGCTTACAGAATAAACATTCCTTGGCTTAATGTCATCTTGGCTTAATATCTAATACTTGCTTTGTACCAGCCTTTGTTCCTGAGGTATTTAAGCTAATGGGAAAACAAACATTATGTAGACAACTTAAACGATATATTATGCTATAATCAAAGTATTTCAATAAAATTCTATATAAGCACATAGGCAGGAGGTTAATTATTGCTAATGAGGAGGACTTTACTAAGGAGTTATCATTTGAGTTGAACCTTCAAGAATGAAATAGTTGACACCATCAAGGCTTTTGCTTCAGTAACAAGGAACCTTTCCCTCCTCTGCATTTCCTGAGTACTGTAACTGTATCTTTGATATGAATTTCTGCCCTACATTGTAGCTGTTTATGCATATCTTTTTTTTCCCCTTGCAGTCTCTTAGAAGATTGAAGCAAGGTGTTGGGCATATCTTGTTCAGTTTCATATACGCATACAGGTCTTATGTCCTGCATATGTTAGCCACTTATTAAATGTTTGTGGCATTAAATCCAATGGAACATGAATCCATTCCTCTGTTGCTCAGGTGTTATTGCAGCTAAAAAACTTTTAAATTGCCTAGTGGAATAACTGGCAAGTAGGCTAAGCTTTGAAAAGAGGGCTCTATTAATCTAGTAGAATAGTATAAAATTTTAAAACCAAAATTTGTTTTTTTCCATATATTTATTAAAAGTTGAAGTTAAAAAAAATGATATCACGTCATGACTTTAGTGGGTAACATAACACTGTTTCATGGTAATATATAGGCTTTATTCTGTTACCAGTACCTTAGACAGTGATCTTGCAATGAAGCATTACCTATCAATCTAAATGGGTATCTCAAGGAAACCAAAGCTAGTATACATTGTTTTTTTCCTAATTACCCACAAAATTAGATGTTAAAACGTATCACTAGACAGAATGTCTTTTAGTAATTTTTTTTTACTTTGATTATTAAAAACTAACTTTAAAAGAAACACTATTGAGGCACAGTGATGATTTTAAAAGCAAATTGTTTTGACATTATACCTGTTATATCAAGCTATCTCTGTTGCTTTGGAAAAGAACTATTGAGACAAATACAGTTCTAATATTAAATATTTTCAAAACCATTTTCTCTGATACAGAGATTTTGTTTATTATTTGCCAATTTGTGTGTTTTTTTTAATAAGATTTACCAGCATGACACTGTAAACTTTCCTACACATTGGGGAATAGGTAATCCTGTTTTCTAATAGGAAATGTGTTAGAAAATCTACATGCAATGATATAAAGCTACTCTGATGGTACTTTTCATTTATTTTCAATTTAAGAGACTTTATAATGGTTTGACTTTATAATGGTTTTCCAAATATTATTTCCATATAAGACCCTAGAAGTTTTAATTTACTGTCAAGAAACTGGCCCCAGTCTTTCACAATAATGTGAAAGCTTAAAACTTGAGCTGTTAATCAGACACTCTCATAAACAGTCTGAAACTGTCTTAAAACTTACTGACAAATAAAATTTTGTGTTTGATATTGATTATGTATCCCCTTGCTTGCTTTCCAGGGGATGTATGTATTTTTGCATGCAGTAAAAGGAACACCTTTTGAAACTCCTGACCAGGGTAAAGCAAGGCTCCTAACTCATTGGGAACAACTGGACTATGGAGTACAGTTTACATCTTCACGGAAGTTTTTCACAATTTCTCCAATAATTCTGTAAGTGGTGGATATTTTTAGGTATAAGGAGGATTCGATGAGAGGAAGCCATCCTTTTATTGGATTAAATTTGAATTAGAAACTATTTTATTGAAAACCTTTATCAATAAATAGCTACCTCATAAAGAGTATAAAATACAGGCAAAATTTTTAACAAGTTGGTAATAAACCAGTTTTCACTTCAGTCTGATACATTCAGAGACAACATTATATGCTCATTGGTATGCCTAGCCATTCTAGAATGTACAGGTCAGATACATTCTAGTTCATGTTCTTAAGTTTCTTGCAAGAAAACTAAGTATATTATCTTATTCTATATTCCAAATTAATCTTCCCTAAACAAGGGTGATTTCAGATGAATTTCATTGACTTTCTGCCACATTTGGATGTTCAAACTCCTTGGGAGGGACAGTATGGTTTAGAGAAAAGAAAGGTTAGGCTTCTGTTTTAGGACAGACCTGGGTTGTATCCTGTCCCTTGTCACTCAGCCAGTTTGGTTTGCTCATAAATAAAATTCTAGCCAATGGTGCTTAACTCATTCCTGATGCTGTAAGAAATAAGAGATAATATCTATCTGTAAAGCATCTAACCTTATATCTGGTATCTAATTTCCTCCTATTGCCTAATATTCAGGGTCCTCCACAAAATGGTTCCTCATTTTTCCTTTTTTTTTTTGCAATACTTTTTTTTTTTGCAATACTTTTTTTTTTTTTCCAATACTTATTCATTTTACATTGTCTTTTGGGGGGAGTAATTAGGTTTACTGCCTTCTCCTTTCTTAATTTATCTGTCATATTCTTTGAAGATTTAAATTGTACCTCCTCAGTGAGGTCTTTTCCTTAGCACCCAATGTTCAGTGATAATGCTCTGCTTTGAACTTCCATAGTAGTTATATATCCCTTATTTAGGCCTCTTTGTATTGTTTCTTTATTATTATAAATGTTTATTTCTGCAAAGAATTTACAAGTGCATGGATTGTTTTGAATTCCACACTAAGTTGCTTGCATATAATAGATGTTTCACATATATCCTAATCACTCTGTACCACAAAGATTATACATAATAAAATATCCATTATAGAATCAGTGCAGTCTGCAGTAGCTAGAAAGACTTTTTGGACTCATTAGAGTCCCTTAAACTGGGACTTAAGGTAGAGTGTGTTTTAGATACATGTTTAAGTAAGGGAAGGCATTTTCAAATGAAAAGAATAAAGTAATCATAGAATGGTAGGTTTCTTTTTCCTTATATTTATAGCACTTGGAGGAAATTTAAAAATTTTTTAAATTGTTTTAGCCCCACATAAAAAAATTTTTTTAATAGACTTTATTCTTTTAGAGTAGTTTCAGGTTCACAGCAGAATTGAGCAGAAAATACGGAGTTCGCACACAGCCCTCCCCACCCACACATACATACTCCCCTACCCTCACCTTCCCTCATGAGTGTGGCATATTTGGTACAAATGATGAACCAACATGTAGCCCCACATAAAATTAACGTCAAAAGAAAAATTATTTGTATGGCCTAACAAAGATTAATGCAGTAACAAGAATAATGTTTATTCAGATAGCCCTAGTTGGTATTTTAGCTCCACTTCTCTCTAGCTATATGACTTTTGGCCATTTTCTTGAAAGCCTCAGTTTCCCCATCTATAAAATGTTGAGGGTTGCATTATATTACAGTTGACTCTTGAACAGTACTGGGGTATGGGCACTGGCCCTTTGTGCAGTCAAAAATTCAAGTATAACTTATAGTCAGTCTACTGTATCCCCAGTTCCACATCTTCAGATTCAACCAATTGCAGATTGTTTAGTACGTGGTCTTTACTATTGAAAAATATCCACCTGTAAGTGGACCCTTGCAGTTCAAACCCACATTGTTCAAGGGTCAACTGTACATGTAAAAAGCCTTACATGTGCTGAATTTTCAATAAAAGCTATCACAAAAAGTCAACTATGATGTACCTGTGTACAACACTCATATTTCTAAAAGTATATTTTTGATCCACAGGTATGATTTCAAATATTCTGTAATTAAATTCCTTACATAACCGAAGAAGCAGCATTAATAAAGCCATTCATATAGCATTGATATTCCCAGAGTGCATTTACATTTTCTTATTTGATCATCATTTGTCAGGTAGGTAGGATAAGTAATATCCCTGATTTTTAGTTGAAGAAGCATTAAAATGCGTTATCTTGCTCCAGATCTTGTAGCTAGTTGGAGTGAAGAGCCCAGATTAAAACCTTAATTTCTAGCTTCAGGTCTCTTTCCAGTATACCCTTTGACAAAATATGCTATCACACTGATTCCCATTTGGGTTTTTATATCCCCTTGGAGGGTTGTATAGGTTTTTGTAAGAGTCAAGTAGTTTTATGTAATCTATGCACACAATTAGTTTTCATTAAGAGACATAAAGGAGACATATGCTATGATATGGTAAGGAGAAGCCATTCCAAGAAGATTATTTCTGACATACCAGATTACAGATTAAACCCATAATGATGATGGGAAATCAAACGAGCTTAGTAAATGCAAATGGTTTACTATTTTGTTCGGTGAAGGAAATATGAAAACAGTCTTCAAGTATACAAAAGCAGGAAGAAAGGGTTTAAAGATTGAGGAACCTGGTTTATTCTCAAGGAAGAATTTTCTGACTATAGTTTGTGAAGTAGGTGGAAGATTATAGAATTTCTCAATTCAGATGGTTCTGAAAATGATGTGTACAGCTCTCTGTGATATTTTTAGTTGTACTTGGAAAATAGCTGTTCTCTAACCATCTTAACACAAGATATCACCACTTTAGAGGAAAGTCTATTAAAATACTTTACTGTTTACTCTAAAAGTGCTAATTAGACAAACACCCATATGCAAACTAACTTCTTAGTTATCATGAAGTAAGGTATGATGTTTTATTCTTTACATCTTATCTGTATAAGGATACTCTTTTAATGTATCCTACACTAGTGTATTTTACACACTGATGATGTGTCCACATTCTGATATATGCTTGGGTCAAACTAGACATTCTGACTCGATGATTTATGGTCGTAAAGGTGGCTTAGGCCTCCTAAAACAAATTTTCATATTTTGGATGTCTTTGAATATACGTACATATGTTCAGTCGTGGTAAAACAGCTGGAATTTTACAAGAGTGTCTTTCAAGTTTCCAGTTATACTTGTTATAGACCTGTTCAACTACAGTATGGAAATGAGAACATCAAAAGAGCAGTCAAGTATTTGTTTACCTATACCTGAAATTTCAGTTCAGCATATGAACCTAGCTTGAAAGCGTTCTGCTTTAAAGGATGCTAAATAGCAACTGTAATCCATTAAATGCATCTTAATATGACTGCAGAAATGCAAAATGTAGTTATGCCTCTATTAAATAGATTTTCAAATCCCAAATAAAATTAATGTAGGCCCCCAAACTAAAATGTTTCCTCTTGTTTTAATGCTCAAAAATGATTCTGCTTTTAGGTATTTATGTTTCAATGACCTTTTTTCTGCCTTTAAATATTTAAAAAGCTCTAAGTAATTTCATTTTTAGATGTTATATATATTCTGAACTTTTATTTCTACAGGTATTTTCTGGCAAGTTTCTATACAAAGTATGATCCAACTCACTTCATCCTAAACACAGCTTCTCTCCTGAGTGTGCTAATTCCCAAAATGCCACAGCTACATGGTGTTCGGATCTTTGGAATTAATAAGTATTGAAATGTTTTGAAACTGAACAAGAATTTTTACATGTACTGAGTTTTCTGTAAGGAAGGAGTGGTTAGTAAGCTGCACTGTTTCTGTGATAGCGTAAAATGAAGGGTATTTACATTGGAGGACCAACTGCTGGTTCTTCGTATGCAATTCTGAAGTGCAGATTTTTACTAGAAGATGCCTCTGTTTAATGCATCTGGTATCTTTCTAAAGGGAGGTTTTATAGGCAGGCTGGGCAGGCCCAGCTTACAAGTTAAATGGCTATAGAGTGAAGGTGTAGTAGAAAAATCCAAGGAAATAAGAGATTTATAAGAAACTAAGTCCAGCTTAGCTTACAGTGAATGGGCATTATGTTAGGAGAAGAAAATTTCCAATCATTCAGTTACGGTCAGTTTAAGCAGACTTACATGTAAACTGGAATCATCTCTTTAAAGTTTATTATAGATTGTTTTTATTATCATACATATTCTTTTGTATTATATAAGAGGATATATACACTCTTGTTTTATACAAACCAATTCCTACCTTATAAGTGTACTTTTTTGGTTTGTGAGCTCAACATTGTTGATGAGTTCATTTTTACATTTATTAAGTTACTGTGTTCATGAAGGTCCACCTTCATGACTGATGATAGAAGGTAGTCAGGCATCTTAGAAGCAGCCTTTCAGTAAGCCTTCTAATTTTGGAACAAAGTGGGTTTTGCTACCTTTCAAGGCCCAAAGCTGCTAAACCAATTAAGAAAATAATTTATTTCTCATAGTTAAAATATATGGTCATTTAAGGGTCTCTACTTATTTGGTTGAGCAATCCAATTGTTGAAGTCTGCCATTCTTCAGAAAAGGAAATATAAAATGGACAACTCCATAGCCAACCTGTGGTCTGGCAGAAACTGCTTCTCTAGTAATAACATCAAAGTAAATAATGAGTCTTTTTCAGCAGATCTACAGTAAAAGATAACATCATCTTTCTTGGTCCTCCTGCTCTCAGTCCCCATATTTTGCCCATTAATATTTTTCCTGTCAGTATATGAGTCTTAATGTAGATAACCCAAAACAGTAACTCTTTCCAAAGCAGCACCTATATTGAATTGTGACTTAGAGAAGCCTCCTATAGTTGCTGACGTTAATTGCAAGAAGTAATTATATACTACTTTGAGAAGTAAACATGTCAAAAAAAAAAGTTCTGATAAGGGATGAAACTGAAAAACTCCAGTAACATTTGTAAGCAAAATTGAGTGAAAAAAAATTGTAAAACCAATTTAAAAAATTAGTTTGTTTCAAGCTGACTTTTCAAGGTAATGATCATTGTTTTGTATTTCAAAAGTACTGAGTTTAGAAATCAGTTGTATGATAATGCCTTTGTATGTTTGTCTTTTCTCATGTATTTTTAAATAACCAGTAATCTATGCTTTAATAAAATTTTTCTTTGGTGTAAGATTATTGCAGAAGCTGTCCAAATTCAGTCATTAAAGTTACTCTTAAATTTCTCAAGTTTTTTTTTTAAGCAACTGAATTTATAAAATTAAGATGGCTAAAAAATCCTTTGTTTTTCTTCATTTTAAAGTTTGTCTCAAAAGGCTTAACATTTTTGGTACAAACTTCAGAGATAGAAATCTGCCTCTAATACAGGCCTTCATCTGTTTTTGCCCTTCAATGTTTTAAAAATATTTATTTAATAGATATTTGAGGGCCCACTCTGTTGTAGGAATTGTTTTAGGTATTGTGGATATAGTTTGTAAGCAAGACAAAGTCCTTTGCCTTATGTGTGTACATTCAAGTTGAATAACAGATAATAAATGAGTAAATAAGTGCGTATTATTTCATGTAGTGATAAATGCCATGGGGGGAAAAAATTAAGCAGGTGAAAGCAGGGCAGCCTGCCTCAGAAAAGTCTTCCCCAAAGATCCTAACTAAGGTGACTTTTGGACACAGACCTTCCTGATGTAAAGGAGCAAGCAGTACAAAGATCTGAGGAAAAAGACTTTCCAATACAGGTGATGACAAATATTAAGGCTCTGGGACAGGGATGAGGTTGGTGTGTTTAAAGAAAAGCAAAACTACTGAGCCTGGAAAGGAGTAATAAGCAATGAGGATGAGAATGGTAGCAAAGGTCAGAGAAGTTGTTAAGGGGTCAGATCATATAGGACTTTATAGACCAGAGTAATGAGCAAATTTTATTCTAAGCTTGGCAAAGCCATTGGAGACTTTTGCACAGGAGATTAAAGGGATCTGAGTTATTTTTTGTTTTGTGAAGGTTACTAGCTAATGTTGAAAATAAACTATAAGGGAATAGGAGGCAGGAAGAACAGTTGGGAAGCTACTACAGGCAAGAGGTAGCTCAGATTAGGGAATTAGTTGATGAAGTGGTGAGAAGTGGTCAGATATGGGATATACTTAGCAAGTACAGCTCACAAGACACTGATACAATTGAAAGTGGGTTGGGGGAAGGGAACAAAAATGACTCATAGTTTTTTGGCCTTAACACCTAGGCGAATGGTTGACCAGTCAATATGGAAACTATTCCCAATTTCACAAATTTGTACCGTTTAATATAAAATAAATAAAAACATTTAAAAAAACAAAATTTATAATGGCTGTTATTTGGAACAAAATCAATTGCTATGCTATAATTACTCTGAATTTCAAGTCAGGACACAATTTCTAAATAGGCGTGAGCTCAGAAATGACACTAATTTTAACATTCATTGGTGAATCTTTCCTACAGGAATTATTATTGTGGAGGTCCAATGGTTGTTTTCTATTTCCTTCATTTCTTCTACATTTATTTATTGGAATTCTTCCATAAGGAAGATTTTTCCTTTCTCTCATTTATCTATTCAATCATTTATATTATGGACTCATGGATATTTTATTCTTTGGTTTATATTCCATTACTGTCGTTAATACTTTGTTGCTAAATTTGTCCTCCCAATGGAACTTCCCAGGTTGGCCCCTGTATACTTTTGACCTGCCCCATCCTTTTCTTTTTCAAAGCATAGAACTGTATTTTTTAGGTTTATGGCACTATATTATTGTCTATTAAACTAAAAAGATCCTGAGGGGCATAACTATCTCCTTAACTAATATCTGTGTGAATTAGCATTATGGAACTATATGATGCTAAGAGTTGGAAAAGACCTCAGAGGCTATGTAATTCAGTTCCATCCTTTATGTTGAATTTTCATTGACCACCATACCTCTATTCAGTTTTGTGTTAGCGCTAATAAAGAAGACTTAAAAGGCTGCATTTTGGGGTTTTTTTATTTTTTTATTTGTATTTTTTTGTTTTGGGGGCTTTTTGTTTTTATTTTGGGGCTGAATTTTTGTATTGGAATTTATAACTTATTTTACATTGGGCCAAGTCTAATCTTTATTCTATATAACTTCAAGTATTTAACTTTTAAGTTATTATCAGCAGCACTGAATAAACATTGCCAAAGCCTCCACCATTTTCCATATGATATGGTTTCAAGTTTTTCCCACTATCCTGGTAATTCTGCTCTAAGTGCAGTTTATTATTGTATAGCACTAAAAGTTAACAAGAGGTTATGGATGTGATGTCACTACAGTATCATTTCCCTTGTTCTGGATACTTTTTATTCTTAATGCAGCATAATATTTTAGCTATTTTCAGAGCCACATATCACTGATTCACTTTATGGTCACTAAAACCTCAAGTCCCAACATTTAATGTTGGCTTTCCCTTCATATATTTATTTAATGGATTTATTAAACAAAAGTCTAAGATTTCTCTATTTTTATAGAACCTCATGTTCTTAGATTTTAGCCTACTGATTCATCTTATCTAGCTGAAGTTGACTTGATTATTATGCAATATATTTCTCCTATATTAATATATATCACTAATAAATATGCCTGCAAAATACCCTCATGCTAATAATCCTGAAGAAGACAAACACAGCAACCCAGTATAGACTAATGCAGTTTAATAATCTTTCTAACAGGACAGATAGAAAAGTGTAACTCCCAAAACAGTTACATGGATATTACATATTGATGTTGGAAATGTAAACAGGTTTAGTACCTGGAAGACAGGTACAGGTAAAATAAAAAACTTCGAAGTAGTACTGGGCAGGGAAGGAAGATAAAAGAATAGCAAAGATAAACTTTCCTTCATTTTGCTTGATGTCAAAAAGTAGTGAGATATCTCAGGTTATTTTACTCCCTAATTTCAGTTCCAGTTAAAAACTATTCAGCAGGTAGTTTGTTATATGGGGTTTAAAAGTTTTTGATTAGCTACAAATGAATGCATGAGAATTATAAACATCAAATTTAGAATACTGAATATCTTGGGTATATAATACACAGACGGTTTCAACTGTATTAGGTGACATTTTCACTCTTAAATTAGGTATTGGGTTCACAAAAGTTGATTTTATTATTTTTCCTACTTCTTCATATCTGATATTTCATAATTTAAAAATAGTTTAGTAAAAATATATTTGGATTTTATGTTTAGCATGATAGTATAATTTATTCTCTTTCTTGACTCATTCAAGTCCTTAATAAACAACAAACGGTACGAAAGTAACCTGTAGCTCTAAAATACTATATAGTTTTGTTTAGCAATAAGCCAATTTTATCACCATGTTCTTTCACTCTTAACTGCATAATTACACTGATAAAAATACATTCTTCTCAAATTCAAGAACTAAAACTACATCATTAACACGAGAGAATGAACTCTCTTTAAAATATAAAATATGAGGAATTTTACAGTATATAAATTTTCTGACTTTCCAATTACAGTTACAAATTTACTGCCAACACTTTTTTGTAAAACTTGGCGGATTTTGCAAAAACTCCCTATTTTGACCATATTAAGAAGATAAGCGTGCATTATTTTCTTCATTTCATAATTTTTAAAAAAGAACCAAAGAGCCAGATGATTTATTGGCTAATGCCCAGGAAAACACCAATATACCAGCTACTACATGAAAACCTGTTACAATGATTTTGCTTTGAAACATTTGTCCCTGTTTTGAATTATCAAACGACATGCTTCTATCATGGCACTCAGCCATCATAGGGAGTATATGGGAGCAACCAAGAGATTCACCCTCTCCCTGTCTTGTCAGAAAACACACATAGACCACATACTGGAAAAATAAGGTCATCTGAGTATGGCAATTCCTCAAAAAAATTAAACTGAATTACCACATGATCCAGCAATTCCACTTCTGCGTATATACCCGAAAGAACTGAAAGCAGGAACTTGAAAAGATACTTGTACAACCCATGTTTATAACAATACTATTGACAATAGTCAGAAGGTAGGAGTAACTGAAGTGTCCATTGACAGATGAATGCATAAACAAAACATGGTATACATACACAATGGAATATTTAGCTTTAAAAGGAAGGAAATTCTGACACATGCTACAACATTGAATGAAACTTGACATTAATGCTAAGTGAAATAAGCCAGTCACAAAAGGACAAATATTATATGATACCACTTACACGAGGTACCTAGAGTAGTCAAAGGCATAAAAGAATGGTGGCTTCCATGGGCTTGGGAGAAGGGAAAATGGGGAATTAATGTTTAACGGATACAGAGTTTAGTTGGGGAAGATGAAAAATTTTGGAGATGGATGGTAGCGATGGTTGCACAACAGTGTGCATGTACTTAATGCCACTGAACTATACACCTAAAAATGGTTAAAATGGTATATTTTGTTAACATATTTTACCACAATAAAAGAAAAAAAAGTAAATTTGTAAAATAAGCATAATGGCTCAGTATATGAAATAAAAAGCAAAATACCTTCCAAAGATAAGACCTGATTTATGGTATTACCATTGATGAAAGAATGTTCCACATCAAAAATGGTATTTGTCAGCTAAAAAACTTTAAAAGATAAAGGCAAATGACAGTGTATTTTTAGTATGATCCAACCTACAAAGAATATAGCTTTGTGACTCAAGTGGAAAAGGGTGCATCAGGCCTGATATATTAGTCATTAAAAGCACCAAACACATTTCTGTTGCTTCCATTCCATTGTGCCAGTCTGGTTATAATTTGGATGTGGCTTTCACTGTAATTTAATCAACACAAAGAAGGCAAGGATCTGCAAGCTCAGCTATCCTAGATCATTTCTCATAAATTAGTACATTGGTATTACAGTTTTTACAGAGCAGTTTCTTAGCAAATTTTGTGACTCAATCACTTCCAGATGTGATAAACCAATTTCAAGCCCGGAAAAGAACCAGATGTTGAAACCCAGTAATCACACAAAGGTCCTGCTAGACTGTGGATACATCTATGGCAAGCTATGACCTCCCCCAAGCAACTTTCCTCTCTCAATGTACATTTTCCATAATGCTGTATTGTAATTGCCTACTGTTAGACAATGAAAATAGAGAATGGATCTTATCTTTTATCCCAAAAAATTAATAAACTGCCTATGACAAAGGAAAGAACCCAATAAATATGTGACACATGAAAATGAAATCCAACTTAGTAAGACATAACTAGGGAATGAGTATTGTAAAGCTTCTTTTACATAAAATTTTCCTCTTAAGTTTACAAGTGGAAATTTAGACACTAGCAGAGACAAAATGAACATATTTAGATTTCACTTGGAGCTCTCACTTAAAGTTGAAGTTACAGTGGTTAGGCCATATTTTCCTGAGAATGCTCATGAATGTGTCATTCAAACAATATGATGTGATCTGCATGAAAGTCCAGAGAAACCCCAGAAAGCATATGCCTCTCTGCAATAACTTCTCCAATACAAGAACATGGAAGATTTACCCCTTCAGTTGCCAAATATGTGGGACTGATGTAAATGCCATTTCTTTCTACTACCCACATGCACACAAAGGAATAATAAAATTTCTTCCTAATGTGTCCTAAAGTTCTTCTCCCTCACATAATACAGCACTCAGACTCATCACCCAAGAGTGTCCAGATAAGGAATCTACCATTGATACTACCAAACACAACAGGGATAACTCTTGACAGCACAGGAGAGCACTGAGACAATGTAATTCAAGTTGCAAGAAAAACAATGCCAGAAATGAAAGATTTTATTATGTTCAGACTAGATTCCAGTGTATAAGTGAAAATAACTTCTGACCTATCATTTGCCATCAGATAGGATAATTGATTTTTCTTAACCTTTAGGTCTTAATTTTTTCTTTTTTCCTCTTTTGGGTCAACAGCACATCCTAGGAAAAATACGAGCTATTTTACCTTCTGGCAGTTAAGAAAACAGACTCCAGAGCAGATGGTCTGACTTCTAATCCTAGCTCTGCACTTACTAGCTGTGCGGCCTGTAAATCACCCAAACTCTGTGATCCAATTGTCTCATCTGTAAAATGAGGACAGTACCTCATGGGACTGTTGTGAGGATTAAATAAATTAATCTACAACAGTGCCTGGCACATAGTAAGTGCCACTTTTTTGTTAATTGTGGTTATTACTGGCACACATAAATGAAATTTCTAATAAACATAAGTTCTACCTTAAAAATTCTTACTAACATTATGGTAATTACAAATTTACACATCTGGTAAATATGAATTACATATCTGCCACTAGACTACAACTGTGACTACTTCATATCAAGAACTTCACACCATGCAAAGTACAAAATATGTGCCAGCCCTGTCCAACCTTGCATTTATAAGGTCCTTGCGCAGTGAAACCTTAAAGCCTAGCAGGGAGAAGAGAAAGCTTCCTGGGATAAATCTATTCAAATGGTAACAAGTTCACATGCCAATAAAAACAAAAAAAGACTGAAGGAGATACAAGAATAGGAGTACTGCTGTGCAGAAGGTTGCCTATATAGTAAACAAAGACCATGCATGCATTATGAAAATAGGATATTATAATTTTAAGGTTAAGTAAATATTTACCACCGTCCCCTCCCCCGCCCGTCCCCACCCCCCAGCACTTTTTTTTAATCACAAGAAACGAGCCAGCCCCACAGCTTTCATTTCAAGTGAAGAAGTGGGAGTAAGGGTTTAGACTGTCGGACCAGAAGGGTTTCCGTTCTCTGGGAACTCTGAACAAGTCTTTGGGGGCGTCCCTAGTTTCCCTCCACGTCTCTTAAAAGTATTGGATTATCTCAGGCCACAAACTTTATATTTGGTGATAGTTCCTCTAGAATGGGATGACGAATAATCTATCCCACCCTTTTTTCACAGTGGTGTACAAATTACAGCCAAAGGCAAAAAAAAAATTTTTTTCTTTTAATGCAGCGTAGTGTTTAGAACCAAAGACTAAGCAGTCAAATCTCTGTTCAGTCTCCGCTATACCAGTCACTAACCGTGTGACCTCGTAGAAGTACTTCTTACCTACAAATCTGGTAGAATTGCATGGGCGCACGCAGAGCGGCTTGGGTAAAGACAGCCTTTATATTTATAGTTACTCTCAGAGTGACGCCCTCTATGGAAACTAATGCTGGCCTAAGCGACGGGGCGCTGGCTCCGTTTTGATGACATCACTTCCGGGGCGACAGGTTCAGGCTTTCTTGGCGCCTGGGAAAGGGCAGTTGACTGTCTTTGCTTCGGAAGGGAGACGAATACTAGGTACTGTCGTTCAGGAGAAAGGTAGGTGAAATTGCTCCCGTCTCTCCCCACTGATACTTTCGCGCACAAGGGAAAGCAGTTCCAGTCAGAGTCTTCGCCTTCCTAGACAGAGAGAGAGAGACTAACGCTGGCCAAGTCCCCAGGGTTCACTTGGGATCTTTCTTGGCCCGAAAGAGAAGGGCTTCGCACAAGCTGCCTTACCTAGATTTAGTGACTATAAATCTAGTTTTTTGTGGCTTGTCTTTCTGGGCTGCACTTTCCGCAGCTGTCCTCTTTGAATAGATCGCTCGCGTCTAATCCTTGGATGCCCTCTGCCCCCATGGAACAATAGAAGTTCCAATATTCGCTCTTTTTTTTTTTTTTCCGTTTTGTCTATTAGTGTGGTGGGGAAGGGGCCTACTTAAACATCGAGAAAGCTCTGGAACAGGTGATTTGGAGGCATGAAACAAGATATTTGGCAGTGTGAAAACACCAGGGTACTTTAATGATGGATTGCTATTATTTTGGGGAAAAATGAATTTGGGGAGATCCCTGTTATGGTAAAGATTCCTGTGGCAAAACGGAGATTTACATCGAATAATTGTGATTAATGGATAAAATAGGTA
Source organism: Camelus dromedarius (assembly GCF_036321535.1). Lineage (NCBI taxonomy): Eukaryota > Metazoa > Chordata > Mammalia > Artiodactyla > Camelidae > Camelus > Camelus dromedarius. Next base: position 59,815,275 of record NC_087439.1, on the reverse strand, counting down.
TTAGGTTGTGGTCGTCTTAGTTGAGATGTTCTTGTAAGATGAGCTTTATGAGAACACTTGTTTCTAAACTTAGACGACTTGTTCTGTGTGTTTTTTGTGAACTCTTGTTTTCCAATCAAATGATTAAATTTTATTTTGAAAAATGTTTCCAGGAAATTGAATGCATTAATTTTGATCAGTTCTGTTTTGCCTTTATTGTTTGATTTTTTTTTTTAGAAACACGTTTTGCCTTAATTTTTAGCTATAAAAAAGTAGCACTTTCCAGAGGACTATCCATGCAACTATTATACTGTAATACTAGCTGTTTTATAAAGAATAATCAATAGTTGGATAAGAACAACACACAAGTAATAGTAATATTAAACATTTTATAGCTAACTTTCCCTGTTTTCCTCCTTAAAGAGCATTATATTCATTCATACTGTTCTTTATATTAACAGGTTGTTACAGCCTTTAAATTTTTTGCTAACTTTTACAAAACTTTGCTAAAGTTTCATAAAACTATATGTTGAAAAATAAACCAAGCTTTCAGAATTTTGCTTAACTGAATGGGTTAGTGGCTAATGTCAGTTCCAAAAAATAATGTTTGTTTGTTTTATTTTTTTCCAGGAATTATCTATACAGTAAATATGCTAATATTGACTAAGACAGCAGAAGTTTTTTCTAAACCATCAAAAAGGAAACTTTATGAAGTTTTAAGACATTTTAATTTTCATCCTAGAAAATTATTTCTTCATAAACTAGTATTGGGAATTGAAACCAGTTGTGATGATACAGCAGCTGCTGTAGTGGATGAAACTGGAAATGTTTTGGGAGAAGCAATACATTCCCAAACTGAAGTTCATTTAAAGTAAGTAGATGCTATCTTGGTAGTTTCCACTTCTTTTGGAAAAATAAAATGAAATAACTTTTTTGTATTTATTATATATAAAAGTTAATATTAGGAGCCAATTTCTTCTTTTATGCAAAAGCTTCTAATAACTACTGTAGAAAACCATAAACCCCTCAACCTGGCTTTTAAGGCTCTCCACAACTTTAAGGTCCCAACTTTAGCTAATCTTGTTGCCTAAAAGAAACTGAGCACCAATATTTATTCATGATTTCCCCTTGGTAATGCCTTTTTCTCTTTTGTTGACCTGTATGTTTCATGGTCTCAACTGAAGTCCTAGGAAAGTATGACCTGACCTTTAGCCTGTTAATCATTGAAAAAGAAAATCCTATTCACATTTATACACATAATTCACGTTGGTTAAATAAGTAATTATATACTGTTATATTAAGCACAGAATGGTGGTGATTATAAATTCAGATGTTTCCAGAGGGCTACCAGGCAGGTTACATAAATAAATGGGCTGAATATAATGTAGGAAATATCTGAGAGGTCACTGCTCAGCTCCAGCCAATTGTTGCCATGCAGGAATGAAGGCTTTATGTTATTTGATCATCAGAATTTTCAAGAGAAAATGGAAATCCAGAATGTTATGATAATATCTCCCAGATTTTAAAAATTAGTTGGTAATTCAAATATATTAAAATACTGTACAAATCAAATACATTTCAGGTCATCAATTTACAACTTAATAGTGAAAAAGGTTGGTGTTCTGCGATCACAAACCTGTATTTGAATCATGAATTAGGCACTTGATATTGACTCTGACTTTAGGGAAATTCCTTATTCTCTCTGATTCTGTTTTCATATCTGTAAAACGAGGAAGATATTACCTGCTTTTCAGGACTGTGGGGTGCATAATAGAAATAATATAGAGTATTATAATTAGAAATAGTATATGTGAAGGAGGAAGAGTAGGCTTCTAATGGCTACATATTATATGAAAGGCACAGTAAGTCCTTGCCTTCAAGAAGCTTAACTAGTATTTGAGACATGATATATAGCCCTACCAGGAAAGTTAACAGTGCAAGGCAGCGTAAAGTGGGTACCAAATAAGTGGCACAGACAATAACATTATTACCATGTCTCAGTTCCACAGTCCTTTCACTATTTTGGGGTGTACTGCACATCCGAACATGTAAATGTTAACTGCACAGAAGGGCCTACCCTGATCACTATCTAAATTAGGTATCCCCACCTTGCTTATTCTGTATCACCATATCTTATGTATTTTCTTCGTAATTTTTATATTTGTTTGCTTACGTACAGTCTTTCGCCCAATAGATTCTAAGCTCCATGGTGACAGAGGCTGTGTCTGTATTAATCATTGCACTATGTCTAGTGCCCAGCACAGCATGTGACATGTTGCAGGTGTCAGTGGCCTTGAAAGGTAGTTAGGCCTTCAATGAATGGAGATGGAAAGAACACTGTAGCCTGAGAGAGCATCATCAGCAAAGGCAAAGAGGTGAGAAAGTACTGTACATTTAGTTTAGCTAGCACATAAGTCACAAGAGAGATGTGCAGGCAAATAGGCTGTGTGGTACCATCTTCACAGCTCCTCTCAGCGGTTATTGAGTACCTACAATTGCCAGGCAGCATCCAAGGCACTGTGGGTACAAATATGACAAAGATATATGATCCTTGACTCTGAGGAGCTTGTCATATAAAGTGATTTGGAGTGCAGGTTTATATTCTGGTTCAGTCACTTAGTAACTTTGAAACCTTGCACCATTTTCTGTGCCTCAGTTTTCCTTATCTGTGAAATGGAGATAATAGTGGCAACTAGCTCAAAATATTGTGAAGATTAAATGTGAATTCTTTTAAAGCATTTAGTTCTTGACAAATAGCAAGGGCTCAATAAAAGCTACCTATAATTGATAGCAATAGTACTTCTGTTACTACTATAAATAAGTGAAGAGGACAGAGAGGTAAACTGGTCACTGTAAAACAGCACGGAAGGTGCAATAATAGAGGATTGCTTGGGAGAGGAGTCCTTTATTCCGACCCGGAGACTTGAAGGACAGTCTTGTCTCCCTCACCATTCTATATCCAAATCAGTCATTCAGTTATAGTGAATCAACCTCCCAAGTATTTCTTGAAACTTTCCTCTCCCTTTCCAGTGACTTAGTTCTAGCCCTTACTGTCTCTTGCCGGGACTCTTGGCTCCAGCCTTGAGGCTAAATGGTTTTCCTGCCTCTTTATTAGCTTTGTTCCTTAATCATCCACTCTCCATACTGTCTACAAATTATTATTTGGTTATTAATTAGTTGATTTTATTAATCATTATTAATTCTTTGAGAATAAAGCCATGGTCTTATTCATCTCTTTTGTTTCTGGTGTTTAATATAATCCTAAGAAGATAAAATACGTAGAAGAGGCACAGAAAGGAAGGAAGTAGGGAAGTAGGAAAAGGAAGAAATAAGTGGGAGGGAGAGGATTCGGATTTAAAGTCTCCCATATTCAAAGAAAGTAAAAGCTGGGGCTCAGCATGGTGCTTTACTTTCTGGCAACACAGTGTAGAATGACTCCAAGGATCAGAGAATGTATCTGGGGAAGTACAGGTAAAAGGCTTTGAATAGATTGAGATAACGAGAGCTTTTTTAACGTGGTGGTGGCAGTGGGAATGGTGCTAAACTTAATTAAATGTGGAAAATGAAGGAAAGGAGATAAGGATGAACCTTGAAACATGAATGATAAAGAGGTTATTGATGCCATTAACAGTTGAATATAAGAAAAAGTGACTTTGAAGAATTAAGGAAAATGGTATTACAATATGGATAGGTTGAATTAAGATAATTTCTTTTAACATCTCCCTCATTGGCTGACACAATACATAGTTTAACTACTAAATAAATATCCATTGAATACTGTGTATATATAGAACTAGCAGATCTTGCAACATCAAATATTTGAAGGGTTTTTTGTTTGTTTGTTTGTTTAGATTAGAGTTGCATCTTACAGAACCTTCGTTTTTAGGCTCTGCTTCTCTGGTTGTCCATCAGTCACATGCTGGCAAATTTTTTGCTAACTTTGCCTTCTAATTCTTTACTCTTGACATTTGAAGTGGTCATCTACTACTTGGCCTACATGGACCAAAAATCAAAATTACCAACTCTGGCATTGGATTCCCAAACTATTTCAGGATTGCAAGCTGTCCACTGTCCTGCCATGACTTCAAGTGCAATGTGTTTAAAAATAAACTCATCTTCTTCACAAAACTGTCTTCATGTTTCTCTGTTAGTGTTTCTTTTCTCCCACTCATTCCAGCTCAATATTTGATTCATCCTTAATGCCTTGGTTCCCCCCCTTCTCCTTATATCCAGTTATAGTTTTTAAGGCTCTCGGTCCTTTTCATTCCTACAACCACCCAGTTAAGATGTAATCACCTTAAACAAATACTTTTGCAATAACCTCTTAAAAAATCTCCCTGTGTGCAGATAGATTAATTTTCCTAAAATCCAATTTTATCCTCTCCTTTCCTTATTGAAGACTTCCTACTTGGAATGTTTCTCAAGATTATTTTGGTGGTTTCATTTATCAACAAACAATCCATAGTAGTTTGTTGTGCACAATTTTGAAAATTACATTAAGTTACATCCTTAATCACTGCATATTGAGTTCTTATAATGTGCTTCATTATAAGGCACACATTATTTGAAAATACTTGACTTACTAACGATTTTTAACTGTGTAATGTTTAACTTGAAACATGCCTTCAGCCATAATATATAATTTTTCTTCCTCTATTTTTACAACCTTAAAATTATAAAAAGCTGTTTCTTTATATCTTTCAGAACAGGTGGGATTATTCCTCCAGTAGCTCAACAGCTTCACAGAGAAAATATTCAACGAATAGTGCAAGAAGCTCTCTCTGCCAGTAACATCTCTCCAAGTGATCTCTCAGCAATTGCAACTACTGTAAAACCAGGACTTGCATTAAGCTTGGGAGTAGGATTATCATTTAGCTTAAAACTAGTAGATCAGTTTAGAAAGCCCTTCATTCCCATTCATCATATGGAGGCTCACGCACTTACTATTAGGTTAACAAATAAAGTAGAATTTCCTTTTTTAGTTCTTTTGATTTCTGGAGGTCATTGCTTATTGGCATTAGTTAGAGGAGTTTCAGATTTTCTGCTTCTTGGGAAGTCTTTGGACATAGCACCAGGTGACATGCTTGACAAGGTAATTATTTAAGAATTAATTTCTCTTTTTTGTTAAGGTGTCTGTTTAAATAAATAGTAGTAGATGCACTACTAATATTCATCTCAGTATTTCTGAATAATATATTAGACTGAAAAGAAACTGTGTGTAGTAAGAAAAAAAAGAAAAAGTAGTACATAGTTTTATAAAAGATTCTTACCTGTTCTGAATAAAATAGGGTTACATCAGTATATAAAGCCTCAGATTGTTTGCAGATACATTTATGTTTTTAATCAAATAACATGTGAAAGGAAGTGCTTTGTAAAGTGTAATGTACTTTTAAAAAGTGAAATAGGAGGATAAAGAAAACATAAGGACATTAGAGATGCGCAAAGTCCTATTACGTGTCACAGTTGCTGACACCACTGACAAGCAGATTCCTTTTCCTTTTTTTTAGAATCCTACAGAGACTAATGCCATATACAAAAAACCTGCTGCCAACAGCTGAAATGATTGGAAGAACTTATTTTGAAGTTCATCATTAAGCAGTCATTGTGAACTTCAAATCTATTTTCCATCCCCAGTAGAAGAGCAGAAGTAGATAGGAAAGCAATGATTGGCCACTACAGATCAGGTTGTCACAAAGGGCAAGACTGTCAGTCTTTACTGACCACCAGCTATAGTCTATATTTGTAAAAGCATAAGATGTCTTATTCATCTGGGGTAAAATTAATTTTTTTGCACCTTGGTTTCAAACTGTGCAGTTTCATGACATTACAAAAAATTTTGTTTGTTTTTGATAGGTAGCAAGAAGGCTTTCTTTAATAAAACATCCAGAGTGCTCCGCCATGAGTGGTGGGAAGGCTATAGAACATTTGGCCAAACAGGGAAATAAATTGCATTTTGATTTCAAACCTCCTATGCAACGTGCTAAAAATTGTGATTTTTCTTTTTCTGGACTTCAACACATTGTTGATAAGACGATAATGCAAAAGGAAAAAGAGGAAGGTATATTTCTAATTAGTAAAGTTGGACAAATAAGTAATATTGGATTGTGTCTAAAAACACCTGCTCATTTCTACAGGTATTGAGAAGGGGCAGATCCTGTCCTCAGCTGCAGACATGGCTGCTGCAGTGCAGCACACAATAGCTTGCCACATTGCAAAAAGAACACATCGTGCTATTCTGTTTTGCAAGCAGAGAGACTTGTTATGTCAAAGTAATGCAGTACTGGTAAGTTTTGTCATCTTAGAATAGTAGTAATACTTTACAGTATGTTACTTTTCTTCCAAGGCTTAATTGACCCTGTGCATAGGATGAAAAGGTGGTTATGCCATATGCTAGCCCAACAGTATGAAATTATGTAGAATAAAATCTAACAGCCATTTCTTGTACAGGTGTGGCACCTTTATAGGACATCTGTACAGCCTGTGTGGCAAAAAAGTTCAAGACTGCATCTTTTCATTGAAGATAAAAAAAGATTTATAATATGAAATGAAATGCAATATGAGTGCTGTCATTACTTTTAGAAAAATAGTCTGTTTCCTTCAAATTTATGTTCCTTTGATGAAATCCCTTTAAATGTGCTTTAAAAGCTTTGATGAATTTCCTGTGTAACTATACCTTAAACTTCATTATTTTGAAAATTAGAAAATAAGAAAACATTTAAATGGTAGGTTCACAAAATAGAATAGTACATGAATATCAAAGATAATAATTTAAGAATTATGTAGTAAAATGAAAAAAATGCTTATAAGCAAAGCCTACAGGGTCTAAAATACTGTATTAAAGATTGTAATGAGAAAAGGGTTAGAAGAAAATGTATAAAAAATAGTGATCATATGCTGATATTGAAATTGTTGGGGTTTTTTTCTTCTTCAGATATTTATTATACAGATCTATCACTTGCTCATTACCCACCACAAAATGTGATATTTTATTAATTTTGGTTTTCTCAACCTTTTCAGGTTGTATCTGGAGGTGTTGCAAGTAACTTATATATCCGAAAAGCTTTAGAAATTGTAACAGATGCAACTCAGTGCACTTTGTTGTGCCCTCCTCCTAGACTGTGCACTGACAATGGCATTATGATTGCATGGTAAGCCACGGGTTAGTTGTGCTTCTTCACTCATAATTATGTAAATATGAATTACTATTTCATCATGCTAAATTTTCTTCTTTTAAATCTTGGGCTACTTATTTTATTTTAATGATTCTTGTTTAGGAATGGTGTTGAAAGATTGCGTGCTGGCTTGGGCATTTTACACAATACAGAAGGCATCCGCTATGAACCAAAGTACGTGGTACCATTCATAATCTTTATGCAATTTGCATTTGAAAGTCAGAGCCTGGATTTTGCTTTTATATGTGAGGTTTTCATTGACATTCTGGTGATACTTGAAGAAGGATTGCATTAATTGTTTTTTCATGAACCTGGGAGGTAGATACCTTATGAGAAATATTTGTTACAGCATCAAATTATAAAAATTTTGACAAATCATAAGTTAGAAACAGATGATGGCTAAGGTGGATAAGGGTGATGAATTCCCTCATTTGGGACGAGAATGGAAACTATGTCCATGGCCTGGACTTTGGTAGGGTCAAAACGTCTCAGGTCCACCTGCTATGCTGGAAACTTAAGGAAAATGTGCAAAAAGCATTCAGGTGTGAGAGTGGGTTGTGAGTATCCTTCTCCACAGGCAACTGAGAAATGGCCAAAAGAAAGCTGTTTTCTGCAAGTCTTATTTCCTCTCCCAAATCAAAATTCCAAGGAGTAGCACAGTTTTCCAATTTGTTATCAACTTCTGGTCTAAGTTAATTCTAGAATAGTAAAAATAGTAAAGCATGATTATGTTTCATAATCTAACATAATTCTATTTTCAGCATTGTTTCATCTGTTTTAAAACTTTTCAGCATTTTAATGCATAATTATAGCTACATGTACCACAGTCTATTAAGGCTGATCATCAGTGAGTTTAGTTAGTAGTGGCAGAAAGAATCCCTTAAGGTGATGGCCTAGTCTTAGGTACAGTCTGCCATCTGATCCCACATTGCCTTCTTGGGCAGTGTTGAGGCTGGAGATGATGGTTTTTTCTAGGTTGGGGACCAGCTGAAGACTTGTATAGGGCAACACTGAAAAAAGTCAGAAATCTGAGGCCAAATTATTTACTGAGGAAGAGCAGGGAAAGGGTATGATCTAAGATCTCTCCTGCCACCAGTTACAAAGGAAGGTAGGAAAGGATGTAAGCCTGCTTTTGAAACTTCAGAGAAGAACTGAAACCTGGGGGATTTCTGAAGTAGGAAGGGTTGCAGGTAAGATTAGCAATATGGTAAACTGTTTTTACCCTTTTAGCTTTGTAGAGCATTAAAAGGCATTTTTTATTCTTTTTTTTTCTGTTTCAAGTTTTAATTTATTTACAGTATTTGAGAGAAATAGAACTATTTCTTTCAAAAAGTCTCAATCCCCGAACTCATTGAATTGTATACATTAAATGTGTATAGCTTTTAACACGTCAGTTATACCTCAAAGTGGTTTTTTAAAATTGCAAATTTAGATTTCTTATTAATAGAACTAGCCTTCCTTCACCTGTTATTCTGGTTTGAGGTCCTACTGTATTTGTATGTATTCAAGAACCATCACCACATATAATCAATTATACATTAGATACATGTACCATTTGTCAGAATTTTAAGTAAATAGTTTGCAGAACTAGTGACAGATCAGGAAGTGGATATTTGAAATAATAAGATTTGTTTCATTATTATACAGATGTCCTCTTGGAGTAGATATATCAAAAGAAGTTGGAGAGGCTGCCATAAAAGTACCACGATTAAAAATGAAGATCTGATTTTTGCTTTTCAAAAAATCTCTATAAGTAGTAATAAAGTTTTTTTATATATATCAAATTGTAGAAATTGTATATCATTTTGTATATAACACTGTTCATCAAGGCTAATTTTTGTTATTCTTTTTCTTATGTTTGATGTTTAACTTGCTCTTCTGAGAGACTATAATAATATGCTATGACCTTATGAGGAGACATAGTTTTTTTTTTGTTTTTTTTTTTTTGATTATCAAAACCAAAGTAAAACATCTTGTGGGGAAAAGAGTACTGATATTGTAGAAAGAAAAACCTTGGAAGAAGTATAGTGATACAAGCATTGATCTTTTTCCCCCTTTCTTGTATCAGGATAGTAGAAGCTATTTTTTGGCTTCCACTGAAACATTAGAAAATATAACATTTTCTAATGAGAGAGCAACTTTAGAAGGGTAGCCAGGTCAAAGTCATGTCAGCTCAGAGAATTCTAAATCAAAGCAAAAGGTGACTTTCTCCAACAGAATGTATGTTTGTAATTATAAAAAAATTATTAGGTATCTTCTTTGGAGCAAATAGGAATTCTATATATTTCTGAAAATCTGAGGTTTTAAGAAATATGGCATGCAAGTAATCTCTCAAGTATGTATTGTACTTTTTAGTTGGTCACTTAACATTCGCACTCATTGTTTTAGATTTTATATTTGATAAGTGAAAATATATGAGGTGAAAAGGGTTTTGTTTCAGTTTTGGATAATTTCCTTTGAATCTGAACTTTTACTGCAGATATCATAACAGTGTATTACTTTTTTTCTGCGCAGATTAAAGTAACTGAATGTACTGTCCTTTGAATATAAAGATGGTGGTACTGTTTAATGTCCTTTGAGAAATTTTACTAGTAGAGATTTATATTACACCATCCATACTGGATCAAGTTGTTAACTTTCTAGTCAGTGACTTGCTTTATTGAGAAACTAGTGGATAAGGATTAAACACTAGAATAAAAAGAATTCTTATTTTAATTCTGCCTTAAGGTGACCTCCCTTTTGAGAAATTCCTTAAGTAATTCTTTTCTCTAGAATTGTGATCATAGAATATTGCTTTATAATCCTCCATTTTATCCTGGAAATAAAAAATATAATTGATATGAGGGAACATGTAGAAACAGCCAGTATTTATAAAGCTTGTTCTTTGATGTTGAGGTATAGGTGTGATGGAATTGGTTTGTAAATATCATTTAGAAGAAACTATTAGTTTGTGAATTCAATCTTTACATTTGTATTTGTATTCTGTATCATCTGAATCTGAATTCACAGAGAAGAAATGTGTTTCCTATGGCTATTGCAATCAGAGTGCATATAAACAGTGGAAGAAAATTGACCAAGATTTTTTTTCCACTATCGTAAATTTTATGAAATTGGAATATCTATAATCTGAGTTCTTAACATTTCAAAGTATCAAAATTGTTCCAGGAGCTACAAATACATATTTGAGTTCATGATATAAATAAGGGAAACTACAGATTTAAAAAAAAAAAAAAAAGAGCAAATTCTGGAAGCTTTTCATATCCTTAGGTCTTTCAGAATTTAGTCAGAAGGAAGGGAAAGAAGAAAGAGATGGGAGGGAAAGGAAGGGAGAAACATTGAGCTTTATACTGTCACGTATACGTACCGAAGTTACAGTGCAGGCAGGAGGCAGGCAATTGGCTGAAACCCTCTATATCTTGAGACCTTTTTCATCTTATACATAATTTAAAAAAAAAAAAGAAAATACAGGGTGATAAAAGTAATTTTTGCTTGGGGGCTGTGCTTGAAACACTGTTAAGTTTTAGGTATGGCAGGATGATCTGGCTAGGCCAAGGTACTCAGGAAATATCTATGTTATTGAATGCAAAAAAGAAAACCCTGAGCCTCAACTCAAAGTATTGCTTAGCCCACCTGAAGCCAATTTCAAAGTTTGTTGTCTGAAGGCTTTTTTTTTTTCAATGTCTACAGAGGCTTAATATTTCCATTGATATGGATTCTTAAAGGTGCTGAATAAATGACACAGTTTTTTACCATTTGAATTATTTATCCCTTTCTAGTATAAAATATGCAATTTCCCCCACAATTCCTCTATTTTAGTGTATCCACCAGAAAATTGTGAGTGAGAGCTATTAAGATAATTTAGAATTGAATTTGAAAATTAAAGAGGTCTCTTTATACAGTGGTTAGGAGCACAGGCTTTGAACTGTGGTGCACAGAAAGCCCTAAATATGTGTAGCTGCTATCGCCATGGTTACTATTAGGTTAAAGCATGTTGGAGAAAATAACTGCTAACTAATGTATATGTTCAGTGCAGCCCAGGTAGACTATAGAGACAGTTGAGCAAAGTGGACAGAGAAAAGGGGGGGCTCTTTAAAGGACCCAGTGAAACCCAGTTAACTTTTGTGTCACATCTGTCTGCTGCTATAAAATATGAGAAGCAGACATACATTAAAATTTGCACCTACTGGCAACAGTACTCTTTGGACAAAGACATTAAGTGATTCTAAGCCACAAAGAATATCACCCATTCCAGCTGCAAACCAAAGATAACTCTATAAGTATGGAGAATGGTCAATACTGGTGGCCACACTTTTTAGCCATATTTTTGTGCTTGATGGACAGTGATTTCAGATTTTTTTTAATAAAATGTTTTAAAAGTATTCATTTCAGATTTCAGATGCCTCGTGCATTTGTAGTATTTATCATTAAATATCTTAAGGTATTACGGTGAGTGTTAACATGTGGTGTACTTTGAATCAGGCCTTTTTAGCCCAGCATACCAATTTAAACATGTTTCTAACACTTGATATATACACTAATTATGCCACTTGCGTCAGTTGCTGTATTTTAATAGTTTTAAGTGCAAGCATTCTGTTACAGAAAATTCTAGTTATTTTTTGAAACCATAACTCAACCTGATGGTAAGTTCCAGTAGACATTCCAAGAAAAATCTGTTAAGTATCTATATCAAGAACTTACATTAAAAAAGATTACCCAGTTACGTATATTTTACAATTAAAAATGAAAAATTTTTAACAATTGCTCAGGAATCCTTTCGTCCTAAAATGCTTTTATTAGCCTTCTGCAAGCTCCGGATTAGCTTTTTGTACGCGTTTCCCAAGTTGGCTCAAAAGCACTATTCTTGGTCTTGATACTTTTATGATATCTGATGAAATTGCAGATGAAAAAGAAAAAACATTATGAGAAACAGCGGTCTTTTCTGTTGTTTTGAAGAGTCCCATGTAGCTAGTTACAGGAGGTCTGAAAGTCAGAGAATCTTTTGGTTGAATTCTGGGTTTTAATTTTCTTCGGTGCTCTTTCCCTAAAAATGAGAGAGCCACAATTAAGTGTCTCTTTCTTAAGCCTCAGAGCCCTAGGTATATTCTCATTGCATTTATTTCTGTATAGTTCTATTTTCTTCACATCACTGAAATATTCTAAGAGTACAGATCAGTAGCTTCCAAACTTTGAAATGTCAGAGTGCAAAAATTTGTGGGGACCAATATATGGTTGCCAACTTTTTATTATGCCAAGTTGGCACTAATGAAAGAACAAATGCCAACTACTCTAAACATCATTTTGTAGAGGAAGGGGTATTTTAACATCAAAAGAAAGTGTAGAAGGCATTATGTCAAAATAGAAGACTTCACTTGAATGAAATTAACTTTATCAGAAACTTGATTGTCCATATTTTTTCTTTTGTTACCACAAACCTGTGAAAACTTCATCAGACCATCACTGGTACACAGTACCACACTGGTACACAGTTGCTCAGAAACCAATATTAAAGTGAAGAAAGAATGGGACTGGCTTTATTCTTTTATGTGAATTACTATTAAACTAAAAACGCTATTCAAAAACCAGCCATTCTTCTACCCACTGGTATTCAGAAATACAGCCTCCCATGCCTACCTAGCATCTCTCAGATATTCACTGAATAAATGAAGTTCTTTCCTCTCCTTTTCTTTTCCTATTCTCTCTTTCCATTTGTGACTCTAGCAAACTGATCTTGATTTTGGAAGGTTCTACCTTTGCTTTTGACAGTAAGATAAGATACCAAGTAAGATCGATTTTGGTCCTACACTAAGCATACATGAACAAACACTAAGCATATACATAAAATCAGTAATTAATAGGAATTGATGAGTTAACATTATAAGATCTGGATTCTGATCTTGCAGGCCTTGGCCATTCAGCCATCATCTACCAATTCTGTATAAGATTGTACATAGTATCAATGGAAAGAATGGTCTCTGCCCTAAGAACTTTAAGATGGACAAGTTGTAAATGAAACAGAACAACAGCAAGATCATAATTATAATTAAAGTCATACTTACATGTTGTTCCAATAATGACTTATTTCTGTGCATGCCTTGTGAGGAAAAGCAAAGTAAGAGGGATTTCTGTTAAGTGACGTTAGTAAGGACAGCCTTAAAAGAAATGATTAACATGAGCTTGTAAATAGGAAGATATTTTAGGTATATAGAATTAGAAAAGCAAAAGCTTACAGGTAAACGTTTTTTGGTAGCCTCTACATTTTAAATTGTTAGACGTGAAATAGAAGTGGGGGAGGGTATAGCTCAATCAGTGGTAGAGTGTGTGTTTAGCATGCACGATGTCCTGGGTTCAATCCCCAGTACCTCCATTTTAAATAATTAATTAATTAACCTAATTAACCCCCCCCCAAAAAAAAAAACAGAAATGAAATAGAAGTTACCTAAGAGATAAAAATCAATTACCTTTTTTAAAGACAGGAATTATGGATGGTCCTCCATTTTTCTCCAAACTAAAAGGAAAACATTTTTATCACAAAAACTGGAACTGTATACTTAGTATGCCCAGGTTCCATGTTCAGGGCCTCATGGTTTAATTTTATACATGTTACCTGTACTAACTATGCATGTAACATGTAGGTATTTTATATTCAGTCACTCATTTACTCATCTCCCAAAACATCTGGAAGATTAAATCTGCTTGACGTGATCAGGGAAAGATTCATGGAAGAAGACACACGTCAGTTAGGTTTTAAAGAAAACAGGTCTTCAAGTGGATGAGGTGGGGGGAGGGTATTTCAGACAGGGAATAGGAATATGAAAAATTACAGTACTATAAAACAGCATGGCATATGCAAAGGGCACCAAGTAGTTTGGTGTGACTGGAATGAAAGGTATCTGGAGACATGGTGGGAGATAAGAGAATAAAGATCAAGTCATTGTATGTATTAAGAATAAAATAAAACTTAAATTTTATTTTCAAAGCAATGAGATACCAATGAAGTGTTTAAAGCCAAAGAATAACAAATTGTACTGAAGTTAATATGATGTATGTGGCTTTAGAAGAAATATTATTTTAAGCATCATCCTGTACATATAACATATAAATACAGTATTACAAAATTTTCCTGGTGATAGTAGGTCTTGACTAAAGTTAAATATTAAAGCTGGTTATCACAAATGTGTTTCTGGTTATCTTGATGAGGAACATTTGCTGTTGTCACCTTTAATGAGGCACAGGCATGTGAACATCATATGGCTGTAGGGCAACACGAAACTAACCAGTGTTAGGCTCAGATTACTTTTCATGCAAGGTCAATTAACAGTAAAATTATGTCTCTATACATACTTCAAAATTTACACATCCAAGGACTCTTCTAAACTGCCATTCTTGGGGCTGAATGAGGGTGTGGGAACAGAGAAATGGTACATACTCCAAAAAAATACTGCCATGATCCCAACCACAATCAATCTACTTTCTGTTTCCAGTAGTGGTATCAAGGAATATTTGGTGGAGGATGTGATTATCCATTCCCAAGGTTCCAAACAATAATCTTAGTGCATTTCTTATAGTTTCATATAAACCAAATTTCTTCACAGGATTGTTATGAAAATTAAAGGGAATAGTCTACATAAATGCTCTAAGAAGAGTACAGAGCATTATTAGTTATGGGATTAACCGTTATTTGCTTACCAGTTCCAGCTCATTTGGTAGCCATTCTTACAAGTTTACTGACCACTTGTCACTGATTATAATCCTGAAAGGTGAGTGTTCACAACTTCAGGGAGTGCCATTCACCTCACAGTCATTGTAGAGTTGTATGGTTACTATAAGCAGATGGCAGTAAAGTGTCCTGAGGAAAGGGTACCATTTTCTAATTCCCGAAAAGTTGCCATATGGGCTAGCTGTGTAAGTGACTGTAAAATGATACTTCCATTATTTATCCTAAATTAATTTTTTGAATCAGTAGATACTATTTTTAACACTGTCAATTACAGCAATTATAATTTCGTTTTCCCTGGCTTACTGTATAAAATTAGGTAATCAGTTTTGAGTTTCCAGTTTTTCAAAGAATTAAAATGACTCTGAAGATAACACTAATTTTTCTCTGTACTTAAACTTGATTTATAAAACCATAATACACTATTGGATCCTGTTCTCTTTTATTATTGTAGAGTTAATAGTGTATCTTGAGTAGTTCTCTTTCCTATATATAAACAGCACTATTTGCAGAGACTTGTAGTTCAACTACATTTATGAGAACAGAGAAAATACATCCATTGTAAGGAGATTCTCCTCTTTTTTCAGAAACTTAAGTTCATGATAATTACAACACTGAGGCAAAATCCTCTGAATAAATGCCTGGCAAACTTAGCCATATCTCCAACCACTGGGTCTGATTTAGCCTTGTTTCTGCCCTTGGAATTTGTAGCTTTGGATCAAGTCCAAAAGTCCCGTTTGATGCCAAGGTCATAGTGGCATCTTGGTTGTCTCAGAGCTCTCAAATGTACCCCCGTCTACCAAAAAATGGCTTCCTGGATCAGACTTGGAGGCAACCAATCTCCCCAAAACTTTTCTGAAATGTGAATAATCCTGGCCAGATAGGATCCCCAAGACCTGGTTGTATTCTTGTCTGCACTCACAATTCTGTTGCTAAGTTGGAATTAAAACAGGCTTTGGCAGTGGACATTTAGTGGGTTTATCCTTTGTTATATATACTGTGTATATATTCACATCAAGGATAGTTCCCTTTGATATTCCTTAAACTTCCATAAAAATTCCTGTATCAATAATTTCATTACTGCAACTTCAAATATAGGCACAATACCTTGAGGAAGGAAGTCCCACTCTTTGTTGCATTTGAAATTCCTTTAAAAATGCTGGGTTTATACTTGCATCTCTGCTGATATTATTTGTTATACGAAGGAACTGATTAGGTTTATTCCTGCATTCCTTTAATAGGATGCGGAAAGCGTTTGCATTGTAAGTTAAGTAGCCAAGAGCACTGGAGCAAGCCATCCGAACCTAAATGAAGAAGAAACAGTTTCTCCTTAAACTATCTAACCCAAGGCTCTCATTAGTTCATAGGAAAGTCTCTATAGCTCCGTATAGCAGATATTTGTCAACTGACGGCAGTCTACAGATGGAAGCGTAATGGCCATATTTTTAGAGGGAGCCATCAATTGCCATTGATTCCTAGTAGATGTTCTAAGTTCTGACTGCATTTTAGAATCTCCAGGGTTTTGTTTGTTTGTTTTTTAAGTCCACCAACTAAATCAGACTCTCTTGGTAACATCTGGGCATGTGTTTTGGTTTTTAAATGCCACAGATGATTCTAATGAACAACCCTGGTTAAAAAACCATTGAGTTTGAACTAAGACAGTGGGTCTCAGTCTTCATTGTGCATTGGAATCACCTGGATAGCTATAAAAACTATGTCTGGATTCTACCCCCTAGAAACAATGATTTAATTATCTTGGGATGCAGCCTAAACATTGGAAGCTTTCAAAACTACTCAGGTGATTGTACTAGGAAACCAGGAAAGAGACTATAGCATAAAAGTAAGTTGAAAATAAGCCACTCAGGAAAGCAACTCAATTTTCCTCTGGCAAAAACAAAGAAACAAGCACAACTCAGGCCATAGGACTCTAGAAAAAGCAATTCTTTCTTTGAAGGAAACACCCTCTGCCTTTGACCATGAAGTAATCGAGTTGTTTATATGATTAATAAAAGTATATTCCTGAGCAGTTCTTAGAAAATCTGTTAGGTGGCATAAGAAATTCATAAAATGAACATAAACCAGGCCCATGCAGGGTACCAGAGGGTTGACATACTGGTCTTTACATTGGCATTTGACTGCTATATATGCCTGTGTATCTTCCATGCCTTGAACAGTGGTTCTAGACCAGCAGCCACACCTTCTGGGAACTTGTTAGAAATGCAAATTCTAGGGCCTGCAGTGGATGTGTTAGATCAGAAACTCTGGAAAGGAGCCCAGGAATCTATGATGTAACAGGTCCTCCAGGTGATTCCCAGGTACCCTAAAGTTGGAGAAACACTGTCTTAGGTCCTGGGGGGAAAGCAAAAGGAATACTCAGGGGCAAAACACTACTATGCCAACCTGGTCTTCACACACCCTCGCTCTAACCCTGTTTGGCGGGTAAGGAAAACTTCCCAAAAGGTTTCACTTTTTGGGGGAGGGATTTCACTTTCATTCATCACAAATAATCATAGAAATGACTTAGTGATTTTAATTATAAAATACAAAATACTTTATATTTTAATTATAAATCTCTGTATTGTCAGTGTCCTTATTTGTAGATTGAATCTTAAATATTGAGGTTAAAACAAATGTGCACATTTTGTGGGAAGCAGAATTGTGGATGGCAGATTAGTACTAGAAAAATCATCACATTTTGAGTTAGTAACACGAACTATTATAGAACACTCAACCTGTGGAGAAATTAGCCCACAGAAGTGAGAGAGGCAAATTATATCTTGCAAATACTCTATTTTGGAATTACTCTGTTTTGGTTTTTTTTTTACCTCTTCTTGTCCTGAGTACAAATGATAGCAGAGCCGTTGGATTGTCCCTAATGTGGTAAATGCTTCTGGAATACCAGCTCTAGAATGAGCCAGGCTAGCTATTAAATTCCCTATAAATTGAACAAGAAAAAAAAAATGCTTGTGTTATTTAATTGCTATAAGCTGATGTACTGTGCTTTTATTCACTTGCATATATTAAAGTATTAAAAATGTCTGAGTCACATCTCTGTTAATGAAGAACAGCTGAGAAAAAGCATGTGTGGGTTTAGCCAAAATTATGGTTTGGTTTTCTGTTACAAACAATAGAAGTTAAACAGGTTTATTTAAGAGTGGGCAATTTTGAAAAATCAGAGGTTTTCTTCCTTTTGGCTTCAGAATAGATTTTGACATTTTAGGGTTGTTTTTTTTTTTAATGAGTAGGAACATAATATTTGAAATGTAAGAAAATTTAATGTCATTTTTGCAATTCATATAGCTTTGAGTTCAGAAGAGCTGAATGATATTTTTAAATCAAACAATATATCGCTTATTGAAGTTTAAAATCATTGAAGTTCTTGCCATAAAAAGAAATGTTTTGGGATTGAAGTAGTAAGCAATCTAGTAATTAAGTAAACTACCAAATTAAAATCGTTTCATTCAAATTTGTGTTTTATTTTTAGAGCTGTCATGTGATATTCTTTCACAATATTGTTGCTGTGTTGGAATAAGTATAACACAAATTAAGATATAAATGTATTTTTACATTTGTGAGTGGATACTTTAAGGTATTAACTGAGTTTTTGTTCTCCTTGTATTCCCCGCCCACCACCTCCATTATAAGCCTGTAATTCCTTTGTGTCTATTGCCTCAGGGTGAGGAGGGCTGGATTGTATGGCCTAGAGAAAAACTGTTTAAAGATAACTTTTCTTTCAGGCTTATATTTTCAAAAGCCTGAGTTTATAGATGGCATTATGCTAGGGGGAAGGGAGAGAGGTACCTTTAAAAGTGGGGAGTAAGAAACGGGGAACAAATAGGAAAGGGCAAAGAATCTAAGACAAAAAAGGAGATAGGAACAGGGGCTTTGAGGGAAGAATGGCTAGCTAAGTGGTACCCAGAGGAAAACTGGACACTTGGCGACAGAAATCCTAGTCTCTGCAAAACTTTTGTGCTTTTGGAGCCTCTTCTGGAAACCATATCAACTTGAACATTGAGCATATCATTTATTTTACATTACACCTAAGGCCTAAATATCCTGCTTTGCTTGAGATAGCCCAGACATGCATAGGACTCTGGAGATGCATATGACTCTCCGGAGTGCAGAGAAAGCCCTGTACTTTCTGAGATTCAATTTCTGCCAGCCTGGGGAAATTAGTTATTTGAAAGTTAGTATAAGATGGCATTTCTTGCACACAAGAGTGTGGAATAAAATTTAAACCCCACTACAACTGTTTTTCAGAGTCATAGGATTACTATGACATTGAATTAAGCATATTATTTAGATAAAAATATATTTAATAACTTCTTTTAAACATGTTTTTTTCCTAGCTAATTTTCACAAAGTTTTTGTTTGCTTGAATTTACCTTCCATGCCAAGTAAATATACTCCATAAAAATGTAATTCTATAGCAGCAGATGGAGTTTCCTTTGCTGCCTTCAGTAATCTGTTTCAGTTAAAAAACAAATACCTTACAATATTGATCATCTGGAGAGTTAGGTGTGAGTAGATACAGTTAATGCAATTAGCACTAAATATGTCCAGAACTCTCCTGGGCCATTTTGCTTTGCTATTTTGCACAGCAACATAGAGAACTCTTAAATGTTAACTGAAATGTGCACAATTAGTCAAAGGAAACCAGACAGACGTTATCAGTATAAATCTGCCACTATTATTATAAATCAGTTTGTAGATTTTTGTTGTTGGGAGCTCATAGTTGAATTCTCATTTTACATTCTGGAAAAAATAGGGGTTCAAGAAAGTAATTAGGAAATCAGAAAGGCCTATTTGGGGTACAGAATAGACTTTCATTGTTCTATGTAGACTTACTCTGGAGTTTCATGTAGACTTACATGAGTTCCTTCTTCAAACTGTGTGACAGAGTATCAGGCTTATTTTATAATTGCTCAGATTACAAAAAACAATTTTTGAAGATAGTTTTATGTGGATACAATTAGCTTCTAGTTATTTCTTACCTGTCAAGACAATAGTAGTGGAATGAACTGAATATAGACTATCAACTAAAATAGTAACGCCTCTTGCAGACAAAGTAATGTAGTCCACATCTATAATGACTTTAGCTAATATAATAATCTGAAAACAAAAAGCATAGAATCACTGAATATTTTCTACTCAGCTTCTGTAATTAAGCTTATATTTTGAGAGGTTACTTCTCAGGAAGGTAAGAGGGATAATTTGGTATGATTCAATAGCTGAGAAGCAAGTGGTGCAGGGAGGACCTAGAGTACGTATCTCTGTCTGATCATTGCAGTGACCATTGTAGGTCATGTTATTCTTTCTATAGTGTTTGCAGCTTTTGCATCCTTGAAGTATGGGTTCATAGAAAATACTTCTAAAGGTCATAGGATAGGAAAAGAGGAGAGAATAAGACTAAGAGTAATCCAGATATATATGGCTGTCAATATGGCTGAAGAATTAGGTGATCAGCTAAAGATCTGCAGTTAGAAAACTTACATGGACACTACCTACCATTTTCTGTACCTATTTCTTTGTATACTGGGGGTGATGAAAATAATACTGTATGTCTATCAACTTGATAGGGTTGTTACAAGCATCAGATGAGGTATAAATGCAAAAGTGCCTTGTAAATTGTAAAACTATATATATGAAGAAATCCTCACAGATAATGGAGTTTTTATGAAGTGGAAGGGGCTGGTGTGAAAAATACTACGAATTTTACAAACGAGCAAACATTTTTCCAGATCCAACATTTATTCTAATTTTCCAGTTTTCACTAAAAAGACATATTTATTGGTTGGAAGTTTTAACTTTCAATTTTATACCTGAAATGCTGCCATTGCCTTCTCAGTTTCAATTGTTGATGCAAGAAAAGGTTCAAAAATCGATATGGTCATTATTCCACTTTCCAATATTAAGTATTGTTGAAAGCGGTTATTGAAGGCAAAAAGAGTTAATGCATAGCCCGCTCTTAAACAAATATCCTAGAAATAGGAGAAACAAGCATTATCTTTAACTTACTTCATTTATCATGGTACTCTAGGAAACAGATTTTGAATTCTTACCCATTAAAATATATTGCAGTCTTCTCTCTGGGAGTAAAATATGACATTATTGGGGAAAACAGATAATAGAGTTACCCCAGAATGTTACTGAACAGATAAAATAGAGAATTGGATTGTGGTATCAGGGAGAAGAAAAGAGAAAAAAATTATTTTTAAAGGGAATGTTAGATTACTGATTATGCAAATAAAATGAAATATGTTACCTAAATGGTAACAGAAAACTCCATAATTTCATTAACCTTCAGCTTTTTTTGTTTCAACAAGTTTTTATTCTTATTTCAACATTTCAAAGTAAAGTTGATAAATGAAAACTTCCCTTGTATAGCATGAAATATACTGAATTTTATGCATTGTGGGATGATCTCTATCATCTCTTAAAGTAAGTTTATTTGTAAAATTCTATTGTACTATATTCTAAGGGAGAATAAAAGAAAAATGATTTCTTTTAAAAATCTCATTTTAACATTCTGAGACTGGACAAACAGAGCAAAAGCCAGTTCTTCCTTAGAGGCAGTCTGCTTGCCAAAGATTAACGGGTATACTTGATTTTCTAGAAAAACCCAAAAGATAGAATCTTATCACTAATATTCTTTTTAATATTTCATTTGAACATTATAGTACAGGGAAAGAGAGAATCATTAATCTTAGTGAGTTTTCTTATGCCACTATTCATCATATAAAAATGCTAAATTTTAAAAATCATATAAAAATACTGAAATATTTACATATAAAATTATATGATGCCTGAGATTTGCTTCAAAAGTAATATAGGGAGACTGAAAGGGCATATAAATGAAATAAGATTGGCATGAGTTGGTAACTGCCAAAGGTAGGTCATAGGACAATTTGAGTTCATTATGCTACTTTCTAACTCTATTTATGCTTGAAATTTTCCATAATAAAAATTAGGTACATACAAAGCAGTCACCTGGTCGCAGACAAGAAAGAGGTGTAAGGTATTAGGTACAGTCAAAGGAAGAGGGTCCAGAGAGTAGAGCAGGTGGTCAGTCTGGGAAGAAAAAGAGAATGATTGAGAGTGGAAGGGGCAGTAGAAGGAAAGGGAGGAGATGGGTTCTTTTGAGGAATAGGGTAATGAGAGTAAAGTGTGGAAGGAGCAGGGCAGAGAGGGAAGAAAAAGGTGCCTTAGAGTCAGTCCAACGTGAATTCCTCATGCTATTATCGCCCATATTACAGCAGCACTTCTCCATCTTTTTCTGTATCACGGTAAAGTAAAATTATATATTCAAAACATAATAATGCAATGACTTCATTTCCCCCACTTAGAACCCTCCTTTATTCCTCAGAATCTCCCAGAATTGAGAGAGGAATAGTTGGCAGTTTTCTTCCCTTATTGCTAATTGCACTATAGATAGTTTGCAAGTCTTCTCTGTTTCTGTAGGGTTAGTCCTATTCAGTGTGGCCCATGGACCAGTGATAGTCCACAGAATGGTTGACAACATGATTATAGAAACTGAGAATAAACATTTAAAACAGCTCTTTCTTACAGTTAAATACTAATTAATAAAGGTCAACGGAAGAAGAGAATTTTTTAAATTGCCATTACATAAATGCCACAGTAATTATTGTTGCATCAGTGGATGCTAAAATTGGTGAGCAAAAGTTTGATGCAAAACAGAACATTTCAGTAGTCTCAAAAGTGTCTCACCTCAAGATACTTGTTTATTACAAAGGGAAGAAAGTAACTTTACAGTGAAGAAATATAGCAGACATCACTTTATAAAATCAAGCACCCAGAGTTAACATTGCCAGTTATAAGACGTATCAACATCATGTACCTCCTGAAATGATGGACTGGGAAGGTGAGTGAAGAAGACCATGTCACTTCTGTGCTATTCTTGCCAAAATACATAACTTCAATTTAACCATGAGAAAACATCAGTTAACTCAAATTAAGGGACATTCTACAAAATAACTGGCCTGGACTCACCAAAATCATAATCATGAAAGACAAAAGACTGAGTGTCACAGAGTAAAGGAGACTAAAGAGACATGATAACTAGACGGAATATGGGATCCTGGATTTGATTCTGGAATCGGAAAAGGGCATTGGTGAGAAAACTGTCAAAATTTAAATGCGGTCTGCAGATTAGCTAATACTATTATATCAATGTTAATTTCTTGGTTGATATCCAGGAAAGCTGTATGAAGGATATGCCAGAACACTCTGTACTAGTTTTGCAAATTTATGGAAAGTCTAAATATTTCAAAATTTAAAGTTTGGTTGTTGTAAAATTAGCTCCCCATAACAGATTGCTGGGGAAAAGCTATTCCTTCAATACAAATAGTTTGAGAAGCACCACTCTAGAATACTGGGTAAGAAGTGAGGGCTGAAAGGTCATAAAATTAGGTTCAAGGCTTGATGTATGCAGGACAGGAGAGATTTGTTTTTTGAATCTTCACCAAGTATTAAAATTGCTACATTTCAAAGATGAAATGCAACTATAAGAAATATGAAACAATATTATTCCATCATTACAAACTAACAACCATTTCTTAATATATTTAAATATTGCTATGAAAAAGATGATGAAAATTTGAGCATGCAGTTTAAAAACCCTTTTATTCTAAATGAACTCTAACATTTTGTACAGTTATTACCTTATCTTGTGAGTGAAGAAGATAAAGGACATCATCATAATTAAATCCTTCCTTTTCTTGTAATTCATACTGTAACAGATCATTCCTTAGGACAATGCATGCCAAGGAAAATGCCACTTCAACCTAAATATGTGATTTTCAGAAATTAATTTATTTTTCACTAATGGTTTATCAAGTGACATATTTCATTGTACAAATATTTATATGGGATACCATAAAATCCATTAATTCCAATTCTCTGACTAGTATTTAGAGAGCAGCATTTACCACTTCTGGAGGTATGTCCCTTAAAATTTGTAACAGCTGGGAAAATATCCTGTGTGCTGCACAACCACAAAGCTCCATTTGAGGGCATGAGAGGAGGCAACTGGAGCTTGCAGGACATGTGAAGAAGTATTATCTTAAGTGCATAGTTGTATCCCTTCTACACTTAAGAAAGGGTTTTGTTTTTTTTTTAGTTTTCTGGCATGGATTAAAAGGCTGTTTTGAACTGTTAGCTACTGACCATTAAGTTGTAAGGCTTTAATGGAATGCCTTCAATTGAAGCAAAGCATTGGGGAATACTTTTTCCTCCTCTAGTTCTGGAGTCATTTAATGCACATTCTGAAGCCCTTTAACAAGATTAATGAAACTTGTTTTACTATTGGGCTCAACAGACAAGTTTTTTAAGTATTACACTGTGCATTTCTATGAGAAGTGTTACAAATTTAAAAAGCATGATTATTATTGCAAAAATATTTTATTTACCAGAGAACCTTATTTGAGGAAAAGTATTAAAATGTATTTATGTTCTGTTTTAACAAGTTTAAGGACTCAATGAACATATATACAGAAATATAGATGGATGCGATTGAAGCAAACTGTTTTGCCATGAAAATGCAAATTTTAAAATAAAAATGTGTTTTTGTGTGTCATTTTTCCTTAGACTTATGAAATTTGTACTTTTGAAAGGCAGTGCAGTTTTTACATATAATTCAAGGCAAAAAATTGCTAGCATATGCCTCTTCCTTTTGTTCCCTGAATCAACTCCTACAATGAAATAATCTCTTTCATAGCAAGAAAAGCCAAATAACTGATAACAAAGATGTTCCTTAAAAGAAATTTGCTTACGTATTTTTCTCCTGTTATTTTTATTTTCTCATTTCCAACAGAGCCCATACCAAATTTTGAAGAGAAAATGTATTTTTTGTTATTACTAGAAGTAAACGGAAGAAGGAACAACTCTTCAGCAGCTCATAGTAACACTTAGCTGTGTCCACCCTTGAGAAAGCTGTTGCCACCAGCCAACACAGGCTGCTTGGTAAAAGACAGGGCTGTTTTGATGGTGTGGCACTGACAGGATTCACTTACATTTGAGAAATTTTGCTACATAAATCACACATTCTCATTATCCCCACCCAGTTTTAGCAACCAGTATCTGAAGAAGTAGGGAAGAAATTCTATGAATAATCAAATATCTAAGGAGTAAGACTTTTGTGATGAGTAAGGACATAAGACTTTCTTACTGTATTTGAAGACATCATATTTTAATAAAATTTAATACTATCCTTACTACTATTTTTTATCAACTTTTTTGTTTAAAACTTCTAGGATTTTGTTGAAAAGGTTAAATATTTTTATTATACTTGTGAGCTTGCATAAAGATAAATATTATTCTTTAAAAAGTCTTGTTTCTATTAATTTTTACTATATCAGAAAAAAAAACCTTAAAACTGTATATATACCTTAATGTTAGGAGAAGGGTGATTTCTCAGTAGTTGAATAAGTACTGGAAGGGCATTTTCATCTACAACAAATTGTTGACTAATGGGATTGCTTGTATGGGCAACACCTGTAAGAATCCACATCTCAATGAGATTATTTTCCTCTTGGAAATGGTAAAGTCAAACATAGCTTGATATGTTTGGTTGATAAAGTGTCCTACTAGTGTAATATGGTTAGTAAATTACAAAAGGAAATGCTACATTGACACTATTTTACCTTAATTTTTTTAAAGGCAAAGTGAATAAACATAGAAATTTTACTGTTAGAAGTGTGAATGGTTTTCTAATAGTCACACACACACACAAAAATTAGAAGTGCTAACCTATCAGGCAATAATATAATAGCTGTCATTTATTGAAGAATTATTATGTGCAAGAAGCTTCAGCTTATAGTTACTATTGTTTTCCATACAAAGTTTATTTTTACAAAAATACCTAGAGTACATCACCAGGTTAAAATTTCTGGATACCTTAAATACACATACTAAAAAAAGATAATCTTACTGTCTCCTTTTAAACACTACTTTAAATTTTAGGCCTAATCTCAATGAAGAAACTCTTATATATTTAAATATAAATATAAGATCGGGCCTGTCTGTGAACAATGAAGAGAAACCACCTACTTACTATGACCTGGGGAAGTCTGAAGGGACCAAGGGAAATGGAGCAAAGAACATTTTTGTTTTCTTGTCCCCTACTCCCCTGACTGGCCACCGGGGGGATGTATACAGACACTAATTACATGAGTAGTCTCCATTCAGCTGGCAGGTACTGAATGCCCAATGCACCTGGCACTGAGGTCGGAGGTAGGGCTAAAAGAAGGAATTAGAATCTTTGCCCACAAGAAGTTTTTATTTTATAGGGTAGGCAACTATTTAATAAATGATTTCAATACCACGTAATAAGTGCTTTAACAAAGGTTAGAAAAGTACACTTGAAGTACAGAAGAGAGATTTGTGTTCCAGTTCCTACTGGCCCGAGTGTAGATACCTCATTATACAAGGGGCTGTACAAAGAGATCGTCTCTTCTGAAAGGAATCATCTCAAAATGGGGTTAAGTTAGTTCCAAAGTAAAGGCTGCTCTCGACTTGTCTTACTTAACAAAGCTTAAAAGCTATCTGCTAAAGGATAAAATTGATCCCAGGTGAAATAACTGCATGCAAGAATAGAGCCTAACTCTCTAAAAGAAAACAGTAAGATCCAGCATCTACCAATGTAAAACTCACAGTGTCCATGGAGACACACAATCAGGAAGACTGGAATTATGCTACTACAAGCCAAGGAATTACTAGAAGCTAAGAGAGAGGCCTGGAACAGATCCTTTCGTAGAACCCCTGGGGCAGCATGGCCTTTCTGTTGCCTTGATCTTGGATTTCTAGCCTCCAGAACAATACCACAATAAACTTGTTGTTTAAGACACGCACTGTGTGGTACTTTGTTACAGCAGCCTCAGCAAACTAATACACCCTTTCTTAAAATGAGGTCATAAAAAATAATGGAAGTATTTCAACATATAGGCTACAAAGGTATCAAAATGATACTTCTAACACAATAAAAGTATCTAATCCCTAAGGAAAAGGCAAGCCTATTTAACATATATTAGTACTTCAAACTCAGGTGTCAATAGAAACTAAAATAAAAAGGATGTGTTCAAAAAAATTATAAAACAATGTCTAGCATTCAATCAAAATTTCTTATGCATGATGTTAAAATATGAAATAGCTAAGATAAAATTGACAATATGTGTAAGAATTGTATATTGGAAACCATAAAACATTGTTGAGAGACATTAAAGGAGACCTAATTAATGGAGAAATAAACCATGTTTATGGATTGGAAAACTTGACATTCAGATGTACCTTCTCCCCAAATTAACTTATAGAGTCCATGCAATTCCAATCAAAATAACAGAAGATCTTTTTTGACAGGTTAATTTTAAAAATTATATGGCACACAAAGGACTTGGAATAGCCAAAACAACTTTGAAAAAGAATAGCAAGGTTGAAAAGACTTATGCTACCTGCTTTCAAGATTTACTGTAAATCTACAGTAATTAAGACAGTGAGTATAACATAAAATAGACAAATAGTTAAATACAACAAAATAAAAAGTCAAGAAGTAAACCCACAAATATCTAATCAATTTATTTTTGATAAAGGTAACTTGCTAATTCAATGGAGGTAAAGATAATCTTTTCAATAAATGATACTGAAGCAATTGGACAGCCATATGTGAAAAGAATTAATATCAGCCATATGCAAAAACTAACTCAGAATGGATCATACATCAAAATGTGGAGGAAAACAGAAAACCTTTATGATCTTGGATTTAGCAGAGAATTCTTAAAGAGGCCACAAAACCTACAAACTAAAAAAATTTTTAATCAATAAATTGGACTTCATCAAAATTTAAAAGTTTGGCTCTTCAAAAGATGCTGTTACAAAAATGGGTGACTGGGAGAAACGGACTGGGGGAAAATTTATGCAAAACATGCATCTAACAAGAAGTATCTAGAATTTATAAAGAATGCTTACTACTCAAGACAATACAATGTAAAAATGGGCAAAGTATCTGAACAGATACTTCACCAAAGAAGACACACAAATGACAAACAAATGAAAAGATGCTCTACATAATTCGTCATTAGGAAAATGCTAACTAAAACCACAATAAAATTTACTACACGCCCACTAGAATAGTAAAATTACCATACTAAGTGTTGACGAGGATGTGAAGCTACTGAAACTCATATACTGCTGGTAAGAATGCAGAGTGGTAACAATACTTTAAAAAACAGTCTGGCAGTTTCTCTAAAAGTTAAACATATGCCTATCATATAACCCAGCAATCCTATTTCTAGATATTTACCCAAGAGAAATGAAAATGTATCTATTCCAAAATTTGTACACAAATATTCATAACAGTTTTGTTTATTATAGCAAGAAACAGGAAGCAATCTAAATGTCCATCAATGGGTACTTGGATAAACAAATCAGACTATATCTGTAAGTATTAAGGTTTTCCAGAGAACAACAGGACATGTGTGTATGTATATTATAAAGCATAAAATTAACCACCACACCATACAATGAGATACTACTCAGCACTGAAAGAGAAGTATCTTATTGATATTTGGTACAATAATATGGATGAATATCAAAATAATTATGTTGAGTGGAATAAGCAAGAAACAAATACATCTGTAAAATTCTATTTACATAAAATTCTAGAAAATGCAAACTAATCTATAGTGATAGAAAACAGAGCAGCAGTTATCTAAGGATAGGGTGCAAAGAGGCAGGAGTTACAAAGGGGCACAATGAAACATTTGTGGGTGATTATTATATTCACTTGTGTGATTGTGGTAATGGTGTCAGAGCTGAATACGTATGTCAAAACTCATCAAACTACACTTTAAATAATGTATTTAATATTTTACTCTATTATATACTTTATTTAAATATTTTCTTATATGTAAGTTGTATTTCAATAGAGCTTTTAAAAACCCCACATTTAAAAAGTTCTAGGTGTGCAAAGTAGCAGGAAAATATGATTCATAATCAAGAAGAAAATCAACCAATAAAAAGAGACCCAGATATGACAGATACTGAAACTAGTTACAGAGATGTTAAAACAGCTATTTTAAATAAGCTCCATATGTCCAAGAATAGAAAAAAACATTAACATGGTGAGGAAGAAAAAGGAAGAGGTGTGTATGTCTGTGTAAACAGTCTAAGCTGGTAAGTTTGAAAGCAAGAGTTTTTTCCCTGTAGTTCTACCGGAGAACCCCTGTTCATGGTAAATGTGGAAGCTCTGAAGTGAACTTACGAAAAGAAATTGCACATGTGTATCAGTTATCTTTGTATTTGTGTTATCATTTACTAGAATTTTAGAAATATAATTTATAGCATAGATTCTGGCTAAAAACAAAACAAATATTATTTTGTCTGACTTGATTGCCTTGAAGCAGTTAGTGAATTTCAGGAAAGTAGCTTTTTTAAGAAAGGAGGAAAATAATTTTTTTGAAACCAATTCCTACATTCTTCATCCAGTGAGATTTTTTTCTTTTTAGGAAATACAATGGACTAGAAATTAAGGGTTTTTTTTCTCCCTGTTGTCTGCAAGAAGCAGTCTACAGCAGTCCCATACATTCATGCAGGTCAGCAAAGATGTTGATTTTGTATTTTTGGTAGGTCAATCACTGACAATTCCACAACATTTTTCAGATATCCCAAAATATTAATTCTTTTGCAATGAAAGGAACAACTAGACTGAGTGGCCACAACAGAAACAAAGTATCATTATGGAAAGAGACTGTGATTGAAAATGTACTCCAGCATTAAAAACTCTTCTATACCTTCAAAAACATACAGTCCTTGAGATTCAAAGTAAGAAATATTTTTCTCTTAAACTTAAAAAAGGAGAGTTAAGTAAAAATAGCCAAGGCTCATGGTCCTCATTTCTCATTCTAACCAGAGTTCAAGACCAAGACTGATACAATATTCTTAATTACACCACTTTTACTCATTAAGGTCTCAGAGAAATAAAAACATTATAATAATAGATTAGATATGGTTAAGGGCTCTAACAGTTGGGATAGGGAGGAAGAGAAGTATCTTACTGATATTTTTAAAACTGAGAATAAATTTACAAACCAATACAAATGGATCCCACCGCTTTGATAACACTCAAAAGTGTGCCTTCAGCTATTTTACTAATCCTTAGTAAGCGAACCAGTGGTGCAATTCCATTTCCTTCACATATTTGGTTTTGGTGCATCCTGCTGTCCTTGCTTAGAGCTATGACTGCTTCACCTCCTGGCAAAGAAAAGCAAGAAACATGTCTTAATACGCCAGTGTCCTCTTCTATATTGTGCAGATGTAAGCACAGAAAATAACTTACCAACATACTGCATTTTAGCTGATGGTGACAAAAGCATATTTATTATAAAGTTGTATCCAATCTGTTCTGCCATATACTTTTGTTGTTTTAGTGTTTGTCCTGCCAAGGCCCAAAGTGCTGCAGCTCCTTGTTCCTTAACATCTGTTTGAAATGCCTATTTAAAAAAATATTCCATTCACCAATGAGGATTTGTTGACTACCGTAGGAAATCATGTTTAATAAAATGTTTATTCCAGAATTGGTCTGAGTTTTCCTTTCATGTAACTAAATTCAATACTGCATAATTTGTCTAAGAACAATGACAGGTAATCATAAAATTCCTACCTTGAGGAGTTTTAAAAGGTATTTACTTAATGATTTTTCCAGAAATGCTCTCTGTATAGCTGGGTTGTAACTTGCCAGTGCCTCCACAGCCACTGCACCCTTCACTTGGACACTAAGGTGTTTTCCTTTAAAAAGAGCCACCAGAGGAGGAATGGCTCCTTCCATAGCCATCGCATCCTGAACTTCCTTGTTGCCACGTGCAACTTCAGCAATTGTAACAGAGGATACAGCCTTCAACACATCTTCAAATGAATTCAAGAACTAGTTAAATAAATCTTGTAAAAAGAAAGAGTATAAAAATGCAGCATATCACTAGTTTCCCATATTTTAAAATCAAATATAGAATTTATAAAAAATGTAGACAATAGAATAGAAAAAAGAAAGAAAACTCTCCAGATTTTCACCACCCAAGAGCAAACATTTCACTTAGACTCATCCACCATTTTTATAAGTATTATATATGATAGCTTTAGTGTTACAGACATATATAATATAGTTGTACTATAAGCACGATATCCTGTGTTTTAATTACCAGTAAAATTTTCCCCATTTTTTGAGGGAAAAGGTAGAGTATGTGCTTAGTATGCTTAGCATGCATGAGGTCCTGGGTTCAGTCCCCAGTACCTCCGTTAAAAAATAATAATAAATAAACAACCCGCAAATTTTTTCCCATTTTTTATGAACATCAGTGTCTCCTAAATATTCCATAAATGGGTGTTCCATTAAGGAAATCACATTTTCTTAAACATTCACATTTTTAAAAATATGTGTCATTTCCAACTTTCCACTCTTTTAAACAATGCTTAGGAGAAATCTTAGCTCATAGGCATTTCCTTCCTGCATATATTTTTTTCCCTTAGTATAGAGTCCTAGTGATCATTGGAATAATATAATATATTCCCAGTAAACTGATTTTCAAATGAGTTTTTTCTTTTTTTTTAATTGAAGTGTAGTTGATGTACACTATCATGTTAGTTTCAGGTGTACAATGTATTGATTTGATATTTAAATACATTATGAAGTGATCACCACAAAATGTATAGTAATCACCTGTCCCCATATGAAGTTATTTTGGTATTACTGACCATATTCCTTGTGCCATATATTACACCCTCATTACTTATTTTATAACTAGAAGTTTTTACTCTTAATCCTCTTGTCCTATTTTGCACAATCCTCAACCCCTCTTGCCTCTGGCAACTACCAGTTTGTTCTCTATATCTAAGTCCGTTTTTGTTTTGTTACTTCACTTATTTGGGTTTTTAGATTCCACAGTTTGTTGAGGATTTTTGCATCCATGTTTGTCAGGGATATTGACCTGTAATTTTCTTTTTTTGTAGTTCCTTTGGTTTTGGTGTCTGGGTAATGGTGGCCTTATAGAATGAGTCTGGAAGTGTATCTTCCTCTTTAATTTTCTGGAATACTTTGAAAAGAATAGGTGTTAACTCTTCTATAAATGTTTACAACTCACCTGTGAAGCTGTCCAGCCCTGGACTTTAGTTTATTGGGGTTTTTTTGATTATACTGATTCAGTTGCACTGCCAATGTCAACCTGTTTCTATTTCTTCCTGATTAAGTTTTGGAAGATTGTGTAATTCCATAAATTTATCCATTTGTTCTAGGTTGTCCAATTTGTTGGCTTATAATTGTTTGTAGTAACCTCTTATGAACCTTCATATTTCTGTAGAGTCCGTTTTAAATTCTTTTCATTTCTAATTTTATTTATTTCGGCCCTTGCTGTTTTTTTTCTTGCCGAGTCTAGCTAAAGATTTATCAATTTTGTTTATTTTTCCAAAGAACCAGCTCTTAGTTTCACTGATCTTTTCATGTATTTATTTTAGTCTCTGTTTCATTTATTTCCACTCTTGATATTTATTATATCCTTCCTTCTACTAATTTAGTTTGTTCTTCTTTTTCTAATTCCTTTACACGTAAGGTTAGATTGTAATTATTTGGGTTTTTTTTCTCATTTCCTGGTGTAAGTCTGTATCACTAAACTTCTTTCTTAAAACTGCTTTTGCTGCTTTGCATAGATTTTGGAAAGTTTTATTTTTGTTTTGTCTTGAAGTATTTTTCTAATTTCCTCTTTGATTTCTTCATTGACCCATTGTTTTTTTAGTAATTGTTTTTTTAGTAACATGTTTACTCTCCATGTGCTTGTGTTTTTCCCATTTTAGTTCCTGTAATTGATTTTTAGTTTCATACCATTGTGGTCAGACAAAATGCTTGATATAATTTCTATCCTCTTAAATTTGTTGAGATTAGTTTTGTGGCCTCACGTGTAATGTATCTAGAGAATGTTCCATGTATACTTGAAAAGAATATGTATTCTGCTGGGTTTTGACAGACTGTTCTTTATATATCTATTAAGTGTCACTGGTCTAATGTGTCACTTAAGGCCAATGTCTCCTTATTGATTTTGTTTTGATGATCTAACCATTGACGTAAGTGGGTGTTAAAGTCCCCTACTACTATTGTGTTAGTGTCAATTTCTCCCTTTATGTTTGTTAATATTGCTTTATGTATTTAGTTGCTCCTATCTTGGTGGCATATGTATTTACAAATGTTATATCTTCTCATTGAATTGAAACTTTTCATCATTATGTAATGCCCTTATGTCTTGTAATAATCTTTGTTTTAAAGTCTGTTTTGTCTGATATAAGTAATGCTATGCCAGCTATCTTTTTATTTTCACTAGCAAGGAATATCTTTTTCCATCTCCTCACTTTCAGTCTGTGTCTTTATATCTAAAACGAAAAATATACATATTTCAAATTTTCTAATTCCAGTTCAACCCCACAGGATTATTTATTGCCTTTCCACATTCTGTATATTTCCTTTCAAAGTGAGAACCAATAGTATTAACAGTTTATCCTTTTGGTCAGTCCTACAATACTTACAACACAGGTTCAGAGCTGTTTCACCCATATCACTGTGAAATACAAACCCACTAAGGAGGAGTTTGAAGCAAGCAGCTAAACATGGGTAAAGCAAAGGCATCAAACCAACCAAACTCAGCAAAGACTGAGGAACCCCTGGAGATAGGGTTAAGACTAAGGAGATGTTAACAAATCCACAGTCTCAAGAAACTGCATGTCAGTGTACTTTGGGGCCACTTAATGCACGAAATCATAGAGTGGCTCAGAATAGTTAAGATGATATTGGAATTAATAAAATTCTTTTGTGATCCCCTGCAACTTAAGAGTACAACTAACATCCAGGAGAATTACTTCTTAAAGCACTAAAATTACAAATGTAGCATTTATAAATTATAAATTGGGAGAAAAAACAATTAAAATTTGTTTTAATTATTTATCTTCCTTCAGGTGAAAAAATGTTATAGATTACAATACAGGATAAATTACTTTGATTCAGGTTTCAGATGAGGCAAGAGCCCCAAAAAGAAATGATTATGATCATTTACTCCTATAGCTTTCTCTTATGAATTCATTTATTGTTTATTTATCCAAATGGCCCCTACAAGTTGTGCTTTGTTCAAGCATTTGGGGTTGGGAGGATGAAAAAGGATGAGGAATACCTATTCTCTGACTTTAGGAATTTGTATAAAGGAAAAGATTTTCAAGTGATTTCACTACGTGATAGAGAGCCTTAGAAGGTGATAATTGCTTAAGTTCGAAGTTCTAAAGTAAAGAAAGCCCTCTGCAACAATCCCCTTATCCATAACCTTGTCTTACATTTTAACCAGTGTATTTAATTCTGTACTCATTCTCAGAGAACTAGAATGAAAGGCAAATGATAAGCTGAGCAGGAAGAAAAATATACAAGCTTTTCTCAAAATTTTTATGCCCCCCAAATATGAAGAAAAGCATAGATTTGAAGCTCATACTGTTATGCGTATGCTCACTGGAATAAGAAAATTCTTACAGAACCTAAGAGATCATTTGAAGTGGCTGTAGAAACTACCTTATAGCTTCTGGTGTTCTTTGTACTTCAGAGTCTAATAATTAGCCTAATGATCTGATGACCTTGAATTCTGATATCAAATATCCAACGACAAATCTGAGGTTCATATTGTAACTTGAAAAATAGCTTCCAATGATCAATATATGTGTTATTCACACAAGGAGGCATGTACTTGAGTCCCTGAGCATATTAACTATATTATTTTCATTACAATATTTCCAATTTTTAAAGTGTCTAAAATGTTTTAAAATGTCATAATTTAAAGAATTATGGTGTTGAGAGTCAATTCCTTTTATAAACCTAGCAGTTTAAATTTAAGTCTTGAAGAATTTAGGTTATATTACATATGCCTAGATCCATCCTAAGATAAATCCAGGACATCTGTTCATATAGGACAAGTCCAAACCTAAGTTTGCTTCACTTAATGTATCTAGTCACTTTAAAATTATATAGAAATAGAGGCTCACCTGAATCAGAACTCAGAAATGTGATAAGATACGTGATGCCTTTATGGTCTCTCACTGCTCTTTGATTATTTTCATTTCCTGTACATAATACCCGTATACAGTTCATTACATTCACTAGCACACTTTCTATCTCTAAGTTTAAGAGATTTATCAGAGCTGGGATTCCATTCTAAAATAAATAAAAGGTTCAATTATAACTGAACTTATTTAAGATATGTGCAATCATTTTTTCGAAACACAAATCTATGATCTTTCTTGCTATGAATATCTGCTTGTTTAGGAGAGAACAATTGCCCATAAACAAGTATGTCTACTGATATGGCACATTCAATGACAGTTATTACAACTTCGAGCAAATCCTATGCTTTAATATTAAGGTAAGTATTCAATAAAGATATTTTAAATAGCTTCCTGTGTACCAAAGTAATTTGAGGCTGTAAGTTCACTGTAATATTTAAGTATCTAAAAGTGAAACAGCTGAGTAAGATCAACTGAATACAGTGCCCATTTGGAACATTTGCCATTGTAGACACTGCAGTGGTAATTGGTAATTATATTTGTGCAACACAAAATGTTATTTTTAAGTGTGAATATAATTTCCGAACTTTAAATGGAGTAAAGATGACATTTCTCCCTACTAACAAATAATGCGAGAATATTAAGATAAGAAACAGAAATGTAATATCATTTTCAATAAAGCTAGGATACATTTGTAATGTTGAACCATAATAAATGTTTATGAGTAGCCAACAGGGATGGGCAAGATCTCCCATGGCCACTGGCTACAGGAAATGCTGACGAAGCACAGTTTTCCAAAATAAGTGGCTCTACCTTGAGGGACAGGAAAACACACACACACAATTCCCTGTCTGGAACAACAGAAATGGGTATGCAAGATGTCAGCAGGATCTTTCCTGGACCAATTTGGTATAAAGTTTCAAAAATTAAGGAAGGCAATGATGAACAAAGAATCATACCAACAAGATGTTTGACAGAAGTGGCCTATTGGTGAGGTAAAAAGGAAGAAATAGACTTTGCTTTGTGGAGAAGATAGAATCTACATTACGAGTATTACATTCCAGTCTCTGTTGACTACAGGGAAGTAAAGCTGAAAGGACCCATGTGTACAACTCTGTAGCATATGTCTTATTCTTGCTAGCCCAGAACATGGATCTGGACCCTTTCCCACATATATTTTCTGAAAATAGCCAGACCTGAAAGAACTCATCTAATTCAAAGTAAGTAATGATCAAAAAGGAACTAGAACAGGATCTGTCCAAATATAAGAGAAAAAGCAGGGAAAACTTATGACAGACAAAGAATGCTTGTCAGAAAAATATGTCACAAAGTAGATGAAAAATTTTAACCCCAAATGGTATATTATTATCAATGAAAAAAAATAAATGAGGCAATCACCTCTATAAAACAAGGGTGCAGAGGAGAGACACTAGTGCTCAGGGAAGATTTTTTGAGACAAGGAGAGGTGAAATATGAGCTGGAAAAGCTCAGGAAAGATGTGGAAAGAGATAAAAGCTGAACTGTAATCCACACAAAAATAAATAATGCCAAACAACATAGCAAGAGACAAAGAGGAGTTGATTGAGGGGAAGAAATGAAGTAAAACAAAACAATGAGTGGAAATGGACTAGAGAGAAAATGATAACTATTGGGAAAAAGTGACATAATGCACAGGTAACTGGCACTCCCAAAGAGAAGAGGCTAGTCAACTCGGTGATGACTAAGTTCACTATTCAGTTTTGACTTTCAACTTACAGCAGCACTTCAACACTATTGAAGGAATCTTCCCTCTTTGGAACACTTGCTTCATTTGGCAGATAGGACAACAGATTGCTCAGGTTTCCTCCTGCCTCACTGCCCATTCCTTCTTAGTCTCCTTTGGAGTCCCTCCAGGTATTTCAGCTTCCCACAGATCCTGGTGACTCAACTTTCAAAAAAATAATGCAGAATATGACCACTTCTCACCACTGCCACTATCACCACCGGTTCAAGACACTGTTATCTGTCACCTGGATGACTGAAATGGCTTTGTCTTGCTGCATCCACTCTTACCCCCCTATTTAAACACAGAGAGTAGAGTGATATAAATCTCTTCACAGAACTTCCCAGAACAAAATCACTCAATGGCTTAACATATACAGAGTAAAAGCCAAGGTATCTAACAATTATCCACATGGCCCTACATGATATGTAGTCCACCGTTGCCCAGCTAAGAGCGTCTCCTATTTCTCTTCCCTCAGCTACTTTTGCTTCACTTGCTATTCCTTGAACACGTCAGACATACTCACTTCATTTACTTTGCACTTGTTTCTTGTGCTCTTCCCAACAGAAAAACATGGCACACTTCCCCGTCTATTTTAGGTTGGTACTCAGATGCCAACTTCTTAGTGAAGTATTTTTCACCAAGCTCCCCCTCTTCCCTATTCTCGTTTAACATACTATATATTTGGTTTGTTTCTTTGCTTACTGTCTTGTTACCCTCGACTAGAATAAAAACTCCAGGAAGGCTGGGATTTTTGTCTGTTTTGTTCACTGCCGTAACCCTAGCACCTGGAAGTGGTTTTCCATATAATAAACCCTCCAAAAGCACTTGTTAATGAATGAACTGAAAGAATACTACAGAAAAAGTATTTTAAAATATGAATTCAAGAAAACATTTTGAAAATAAAAGAAGATGGATTTACATGTTGGAAAGTCACACCAAGCACCAGGGAAAATAGGTAACTAACATTGAGGTTTAAGTCCTGGACTTTAAAGATAAAACAAAAAAGAGGAAGAAAACACTGCTCATACAGTAGGAGGTTTTTAAAAAATCAAAAATGATAACAAAATATGACAGAACTAAGATGAAACATGTCACATTAAGTGTAAATGAGCTATATATACTCAATGAAAAATGAATAATAAAGCAAATCGAAATAAACTGCTTACAAGGGACACATTCATCCTAACTCTGGGTGATTAGAATCACTGGAGATTATAAATTCTAAACGAAACTATAAAACTAACTGACTAACTCTGGATGTGGGCCTTGGGGAGGGGCAAATTTCTAATATATTTTCCAAATACTGATAACAAACCAACCAGCAAGAAATAAAATTGCTGGGAAACAAGATGCTGGAAAAGAAGCCGCTGGAAAACAAACAGCTGGAAAACAAGCCGCACCTAAATTTCCATGGGCTTAAAATATTATATTCACACTTGTTTGCTTAAAATGCACATGCTTGCTTTATTTTAATGTTTTACATAGTAGATGACCTATATATAGCACGTATTATGCTAAAGAAAATTTGTGGTGAGCAATCCTGAGATTGACTATAAGGGCACGAAGGAGGGCAGATATTTCCTTAGGGTGAAACAGTGGACGGTCCTGGAAAGTCAGATCGTCCACTAACAGAACTTTGTTCTGGAATGAAAGC
This sequence comes from Camelus dromedarius, assembly GCF_036321535.1. Classification (NCBI taxonomy): domain Eukaryota; kingdom Metazoa; phylum Chordata; class Mammalia; order Artiodactyla; family Camelidae; genus Camelus; species Camelus dromedarius. The sequence continues at coordinate 59,776,912 of NC_087439.1, read as the reverse complement.
ATGCGGTTAAGCCCAGGGGAAATATTTGCTATCTAGAGATGTCCTGGAGGCAATAACAGGATAGATTTAGAAATTTTGCATACCCCGAGGAGGGTGATTGTGCCTGGAAGGGGTAGGCCTGAAATTAATCAATTGGTCAGCAAGCACAACTTGGTGCTTATCACGTAGAATTTCTAAAGCCTCTCCTCTTTGATCACATATTTTTTCTGAGCTGTATACTCCCAATAAATATGATGTCGACCAGGCTTTCAGGACTATCGATCCACAAGATCTTGAGTCCCCTGGTCCCATCTTTGCTCTTTACTTTGTCTCTTTGTTTCTTAAGTCTTATGTCACCCGTCCTCAGACACAGTCCCGAACTGCACTGGACGCAGTATAAAATGACTTGGAAAAATTAAAAAGGATGGGCAAAGCCAAAGTAAATATAAGAGCACACACAAAAAAACAAAGATCACAAACCCAGTTTTGAACAAGACAGAATTCAGGGCAAAAGTATTACACCTGACAAAAAGGGTATATTTTACAATGCTAAATGACTCAATCCATAATGAAGAAGCATCACCTGGAGAAAACTATAAAAATAACCCTATTTATAAATATCTCAAAAATATCTTAGCCAAAACACTAACAGACACAGTAAGGTGGGTTTTATTTGAAAAAATAACAGCATGGCAAAGATTGGTGTTCACAAAAAATACAATTTTCTTCTAATTCTTTCTGGTACACAATTAGGCATTTCCGAGCCAGAATGGAAATAGTCAAGACGGTAGTGTTTCTTGTAATATCTTATAAACAACAAGAAGCAGTCACATCCCCTAGAGCTAAATAGGTAGGTGGCCTGTCTTCCGTGTTGTCCCAGGTGATAGTCCTACCAGATACTCTTGCTGAGAAACATTCTGCCCTGGGCCTCTTGCACGCCTACCAGTGTTGTGAGTGTATCAAGACTGTGACAGTTCTTTCACCTGGGCCATTTCTCAGGCTTTTTATGTAGCTATCACTCCTGAAAGGCGTGGTAACATCTACCTCCAGACAAAGAATAGGCCTGCTTACTGGTTGCTACCAAAGTGATGGGTTTCTTAAGCTCAATGTTCCTCAGATGTGGCACAAACCCAGCGTGCAGGAATGATCTACCCAGGCCCACTGTGTCACCCTGTGAGACCTCGGGGCGGGAAACACAAAACCCTTTGCTCTGCTTGCTCTGGTACCGTCTTGCTCTTGTTTACTTCTGGCCTTCATGGGATTGTGGCAGGTTTGCGCTTTGCCATTCTCATTGAGATTGGAGTTCTTCCCTGAGAGTTTATGAGAGCCACTGCATAATGAAATGGGTATGTATCTTTCTAGCTTCTATATGAGAGAATTATTGTCAGTCAGAATGATGTTTTATGAAAAGAACTTACATGCTTGGCAATGACGTCCTTGTTTTCAAGCTGAGCAATATCGTACAGAATGACGGCACACCGAGAGTGTAGTTCAGGTTCCTCAGAAACCAGCAGGCTGATCAAAGCTGGAATGGCTCCTGCCTCCACCAGAGCGTGCACTATACTTGGGTGGGTTGAGATATTACTCAATAACCCAACTGTTTTGCACTGTAATTTTATTTTGGAGCTTTTTAATAGATTGATTAAAGCAGGAATGGTGCCTGCAATGAAGAGATCAAGAAAAACATGAGCTGCTTGCAATCATATATTGTCAATTTATCATGATAAGATTTAAATAATGTGTATGGGCTTTGTCATATAAACAATTGTCAAATAATTCTATAAAATATTTATTAAAGTTATCTGAAACTACTCAAATGCATTTTTCTGTCTCATCTACATTATAGATAGCTCTCATTGTTTACATATTTGGTTTTCACATGCACACAATCACATACTTCATATTGGCTACACTAAGCCACCTTTGAAACACTGAATTTTGGCTTAAGATTATTGATAAATAAATTCTTTGAGCTACCATTTAGTAGAGTTCAGTTTTGGTTATTGTATCAACTTTGTGTGGCAGTGGCTTGTGCAATTATTTGAGCATTTTATATTTTAGCCACATTGTATACAAGCAACTGAAAAATGAAAATTGCTGAATCCAATAAAAAGCACCCTTAGCCTCATTAATAACAACTGGTTGAAAGATGGAATCACTGAGCATGGTGAAAATAGAAAATCTGGCTTCAGTTAGATGCTTGTTACTTCAGTTCAAAGTGAAAGAAAAGAGTACATTATAGAGCACACGTGACATGCTGGAAATACAATGGGTGTAATTAAGGACGTATGTATGTACTTAGCTACCTGAAATGAAAACTCCATATGACTTGTTTCTCTGCCATTCATTTTTCAGATAAAGAGCTTTTGTTTATGTTTTTAGGAACATATTAGTGGACAACCTATAATAATTTTTTCATTCATTCATTCATTCAAGAAATATTTATGAAAACATCTCATTTGTGCCCAATATTCACATCAGAATAATGGCTATCATAATGGACAATGCAGATAGGACATTCCTGTCATTTCAGAAAGTTTTAATGAGAAGTGCTGTTCTCAAAACAATCCTATGAGGTAGGAACAATTTCATTAATAAGGAAATTAGGTGTGGAGAGGGTAAGCAGTTAGCCTAAGTTCTAAATGCGGAGCTAGTTACAAACCCAGACCTGACTGCTATTTTTAATAAATAAACTGTACAAATACAGAATAGGGATCATTTCTCAGTGAAGGTAAATTTAAGAAGTAGTATGGTGAAGTAATTTAATGTAATTTTTAAATTTCCAAACTGTTAGAGAAATAAGATTTATATAGTTTTGGATCCTGTGTACCTTCTACTTGGAATATAAAATATAAAGTTGACAGGTAAAGGAAATGATCTTAGAAAAAAGGAGAACAGAAACTTAAAATCAACTAAAAAGTCTTCTTCACAATTAAAAATACATTTTAAAGTGACTGAATATATTTCTACATAAAAAAGCATAAGCTAAAAGTTAGTTAATAGATTTTATATCACCTGCATCCAAAATAGATTCCCAGTATCCATCATTTGCTAAGCAGATTACTTCTAAAGACATGATGGCCATCATCCTTCGTTTATAGCTCTCACACTGCAGCATTTCTGGTAAATATTCAACAGAAAAATATATGTTGTTCAACAGAAAAATTCAGGTTGTAATTTCCCAAGAGGTAATGGAATATAGTGGTTCTCTGCTCCACCCTTTCCACTTTTCTGAGTTTCTTTCTCCAGATATTACCACTTTGGACTTTTTCCCTATACCGTCTGTGATTTAAATATCTCCACATTTCTAAATATTTATACACAGTTACCTTTTGCTGTATCAATTTTAGACATCATTGACTGACGTTATGGTAAATGAGAAACTAGCTCTTCCAACACTGCCCTACCATTTCCCCATATTTGTAGTTTCTAGTTAAATGTTTGATACTTACATTATAATACCTATACAGATATTATTCACAGCTAAGCACTGCAATGCACTACCTTGAATCTCCTTGCTTTTGCTTTTCCCTGAGGTAATCATTTCCTCATGTTATTTCATCTGCTTAGTTTTCTTTGTACCTATTGGTAATTCCTCCCACATTTTCCCTTTGGTCGGGGTATACAGTTTCCATTCTGGGACTTCCCTTTGCTGTTATCTTTGAAATTCTTTTTGCTTTTCTCTTAGGTCAGATTCCTGGTTTCTTGTTTGTTGTCAGATTCCTGGTTTCCTTCCTGGATAGCCTTTGTGGAGATCACTCCTGACTGGCACTGCCAGCTCAAACAGAATTTATCAAAATATGAGGAAAGGAGGGGAGGGTATAGCTCAATGGTAGAGTGCCTGCTTAGCATGCATGAGGACCTGGGTTCAATCCCCAGTACCTCCATTAAATAAACAAACCTAATTATCTCCCTTCAAAAAAGTTAAAAATAAAAATAAATAAAATTTTAAAAATATGACGAAAGATGTTGCTGAATCTGTCTCTAAAATTACAAGGTGGGGAATGAATTTGAAGGAATCTTATCTTTTCCACTCAACTTTTTTTTTTAATGGAGGTACTGGGGACCCAGGACCTCATGCATGCTAAGCATGTGCTCTACCACTGAGCTATTTCCCTCTCCCTCCACTCAATCTTTCATTTCCTCTTTCCTTTTTTTTTCTTTCTTTTTTTTTTGGAATTTCCTTTCTCAATAGAGAAGAGGATGGTTGGGCTTTTGGAGAAAGCTGGAAAATAAAATATAATTGTGTAAAATATAGTCTGAGTTATTCTTTTATTTTTAATTTAGAAATAAAACTACTTTTGCACACAAAATAGTTCAGTATTATATGTATTTCTGGTTTTAATTCAAAATATGATACATGTTTTATTTGTTTTATTTCAGAGATGTATCAATAGTCAAACTGGATAATTGGAACATTTATTTAATAAAGAGATTTTGTATTCTATACTCACCTACCAAAGTTTTCCAAACTGGGAGTTCAGGAATATTTAACTCTATTATATACTTGAGAACCTCTGTGTGAAAGGTTAGCACCGATAAATGAATTATATTGTTTCCTTTAATATCTGTTTTTCTCCAGTTAGCACCAAGAGAAAGTAGGTACTGAATAGTGTCCAGTGCTCCTGAAGTGGCAGCAAGTAACAGTGGAGTACACTGATTCCTAAAAATCAAGGAACACATCGTAACAATTAAGCACACACAGGGTCCAGCTGTAAAACTATCCAAACTGCTGTTGGGGGAAGTCTGATTTATATCATCACCTTCTTTTCCTTACGTACTATTGTTCTGTGTATTCCACATGTGAACAGATTTGCCTCCCTTGCCTTGGCAGTCCTTAGTATTTGCCCCTATCCTCTCTCCAATTTAATTATCATGCCTTATATTTTGTTCAGAAGTTGATGATGCACAAAGTTCTTAGAATACACTATCAATGAATTCTTACAACAGCTTTATGAGTGAAGGAAAAAGCAAGGTAAGTATTATCAGCCCATTTCACAAACGATGAAACTGAGGCTCAGATAGTGTTCCAACCCATTTTTTTTAGACTTCTTATCAGTTCTCAAATCGCAGTGTGGCAGAAACTAACAGTTTTTCTCAAAAACCCACTATTTGCTTTTTCGATAGTGAAGATCTATCTTCTGGTTGGGCACATGGCTCTCCTGCCAAATACATTTCCCAGCTTCCCTTACAGGGAGTTTTGGCCACACAACTGAGTTTGGTCAGTGGATGTTAGAAGAAGTTACCTGAACAAGTCCCTAAAGAGAAATGGAGTGTGCCATTGTGTTTCTTCTCTCTTTCTTCTCATGGCTAGCATGCAGGCATAATAATGAAAGCAGGAGTTGCTGTTTTGTGCCAAGATATGGAAACCACATGTGAAGAGGCATACAAGAGGAAGTCTGGGTTCCTCACGTTGTCAAGCCACTATGCCAGCCCTGGACCACCAATCCTGACTGCATGAGAAAGAACCATGTTTATCTTGTTTAAACTACAGATAAGTGGGAGTATCCTTGTCACAGTAACTTCAACTATATCTTAACTATCAGATCTACTGACTAGCAATGTGACCTTAAGTAAACTGGGTTACTTTCTTCATCTGTAAAAGAATGAGGGTAAGAACGATCAGCTGACAGTGTTGGTATAAGGAATGAACAGGTGCTTAGCGTGGTCTCGATACATGGTTCCCCCTTCCCTTCTTTTTCACTGTTATCTCCTTGCCTCAGACATTACCTTATCTTTAGACCTGGGCCTTCTTCTCTTCAGGAAACCCCTTTATCTTGCTGCCTGTCCTTGTATGCTCATCAATATCCAGCTGGCTCCCAGCCTCTGCTCTAATTTCTTTTTCTGGGCCCTCGGGAAACTTTTGTCCTTTATGAGTAAACATCTCATTTTCTCTCTTTTCTATTTGAACAAGACTGTTCTTCTGCTCCTTTCTTTTCCCTTCTCAATGGTAGGAATAAAGATTACTGCTAACACCATCATTCTGATTTTCCTCACTTGAAAAATATGCTATCAAATTATATTACCCTGTTTCCATATTGCCATTGCCCCCTGCCAGCTGGGTCCTCTTCCACATCTTTGCTCATGTATTGATTGCCTCAGCAACAGACCTCCTCCTATTGTCAGTGACTCCAACACCCATACTAACTACCATCTGTGTTCTGATCTCTTGGTTCCTTGTCCTACCTTCATTTGTGCTCCATATTCAAACACACCAGCATGGTCACATTCCTCATTAGCTCCACAGAGATCTCAACTTTTGTAACTGTCCTCTCTATGAATCCCTTGTGTCTTCCTTGCATTCACAGATAACTTCTTACTTCTACCTCTGATAGTCCATTGTTTAACTTCTTACAGTCCCCACAGTCTTTTAGCCCCCTTCTGCTCAAAGACATATTGTCAAAATACGACAGAACCAGGAACTGAACTCAGATCCCCACATTCCATAGCTCTTTCCGGAATCTATTAGTCAGAGAATCCATTAGCCAGAGACCCTGGTTTCCCAAAAGCTTTCTCCACACACATCTCTGCCCCAACCAAGGCAAGATTTATTTCTTCACTGAACAATAATGGACAAGCTACCTGAAGACCCAGATATATCTGAAACCACACCTAAATCAAAATAATAGCCTGGTATTTAGACTGCGAGCCAAGAGTGTGTATACCTTTCAGGAGAAAGTATACCTCTACCCTAAAGGCTGGTACTCAGCTAAACCGTGAAACAGAACACTGTTTGGGATGTTTCCCTTCTGCAAAGTTTAACTTTCTTCTTTTTAATATATTTCTCTTCTGGAACCATTAGATAGTTTCCCGTTGTCCAAGGTCTAACTAGCTTGGTCTGGAGCCCTTAGGTGGCTTTCTGGTTGTATAGGGTCCAGTTTAGAAAACAACTTTCTCCTCCCTTGTCTCATGCTTCTTCCAGGACACCAAGTAGTTAACCTGATAAACTAATCTGTAGAACCAAAGCACTGGGAGAAAGTTAGGAAAAACTTCCTAGGGTTTACTCCTTATTCTTCCAGAAAATGTGCGTAGGTTAACAGAAGTTCCCATCTTTATAAATTCTAAAGGTTAAGTAGCAGGAGAAGACAGTGACCAGAAAGGACGAGCAGGGTAAGCCTGACACAGCCTTTCAGATCAATCATAACATCCATTCCTCTTAGTGTCAGTGTTTGGGGCAGGCCATGAAAGCAGAAATTCGTATTTTCATAAACGCTTAATAACTTACTCAGCTGTTGCCTCAGCTTCTAGTAAAGTGGGATCCTTTCTACAGAGAACAATTATGATGCAGATATTGTCATAGAAAGCGGCAAAGTGAATTGGCATCCAGCCTCTTTTTTCTGAAAGCGTGTAATCAGCTTTGAAACACAGTAGACAGATGGTTGTTTCTAATGAGCAAGCCTGTGCTGCCAGGTGTAGAGGTGTTGGACCTAGAACGATGGGCAACTACTTCAATGGTCAAAGCTTTAACATTCCTAAAAAACATGCCTTTTTGAAATACAACCACCACCGAGCTTAGCATTGTGTGATATAAAAGCTCCAAGAAGAGCACTAAAAGGATTAATTTAGGCAATTCTGTATTTCTTTATTTTACTCACGATGTTTGACCATTAAAATGAATACTACTTTATAATAAGAATAAATAACACTGAAAATATTAAATATTTGAAAAGTTAAGATAATGTCTTGCTAAAAACTATTTCTTATTTAAATTATTTTCCATTTTACTCAAATGTTTTGTAGGAGGAGATAGGATTCTTTAAAGTTGAAAAAAAATATATGCTCATAAAAGGCTTCTGTGTCACGAAATCCAGTGAGTGTTTTTCAATTCTCCTCTTACTTCTCAACAGTAAGTTGAACACTTCTTCCACTTTAAAATGGTTTCTTCCCTTGGCTTTTGTGATATGAGACTCTCTTACTTTTCCCCAACCTCTCTGGCTGCTTATTTGCTGACTCCTTTGGGACTTTTTCATTGTCCTGATGTCTAAGTGAGCCTTAAGATTTTTATCTTCTCAATGGCTTCATTTACCGTTATCTCTATACACCACTTCAAACTTCAAATATTCAAAACTGAACTCCTATATTTCCCTCCAGACCTGATCCTCTTTCACTGCTCCCTAAATCAGCGAAGGTTATCATCATCTAGCCAGTTCTGCAAACCAGAAACCTGAAAGACCCCTCTCATTTCATTTCCATAACCAGTCCATCGCCAAGTCTAAATGTCTCTAGAGCCTAGTCTTTACTGCCATTACCACCCTACTCCAAGCCATACTCACCTCTCAACTGATATCCGCTTTGTTCTTGCCCCTCCCAATCCATTTTTTCAAAATATAAATCTGATCTTTTCCCCTCCTTGCTTAAAACTCTTCTGTGTCTTCCTAAGGCCATCTGATCATGAGTACAGGAGAAGGATGCACTGGCTCCAACTTAACCTGAATCACTCTCACTCCAAAAAAAGAAAAAACAAAGCATACACACTTTGTTCCCTTCATTCAGGCCTTCTTGTAGCTCAAGTGTAGGGTGACCGACCACATGTTCCAGGTTGCCCAGGAAAGCACTGGTCTACGCTTGTTGCTCCAGCACAATTATTATTAGTGCCCTTCCATTTTCAAACTCCCTGATTTGGATGATGAATTAGCCGGTCACCCTGGGCTATTCCTGCGTCTGAAAGCTTCCTTCTCCCAAACAACACTTCCCTGACCAGGGTCTACTTAAGTCTTATTTATTTCTCAGCCAAAATGATATTTCCTCAGTGAAGCACTGTTTCTCTTCCAACTCAGAAACTACCAATGGCCTCCTGCCTGCCTTTGTAGTCTAAGCTTTATATCATAGCCCTTAATAATCTGTAACATTTGGCCCAAATCTATTTATTAAAAATTACTGCTTAGTCTTCCAGTTTCTGGTCTGGCATGAAAGAAGCTTAAAAGTCCCCAATCCATTCTAACTTAGCAAGTAAAAAGCTGAACCACCTGAAAAAACATCTCTTCTCAGATCCATCAGAGAGGTGAGGTCACGGTGCAAAACTGCTGCTCCCAAAATTGGAGAGATAGACAGACAGATACAGAGAATGACAACTTGGTGGAGCAGACCCAAGAGCAGAAACCTCCACAGGAACAAGTGGCAGGGTAGGAAAATCTGAACTGCAACTGACAAATTGCTGGTGGCTCAGTGTGGACAAGTCAGAGAGTTAAAAACTCCAGGGGGACCCCATGCTTTAGTGAGTTTTATGTCCAGAAGCTCAATCAGGTCCTCACAGTGAATATCAGAGAAAAATCCCTCGTGCCTTCAGCAGTGGAAGGGGGAAAGGAACCATTTTGAAATACACCAGAGCATTCTATTTTTCCTAACAAGGCCAGTCCTCAGGAGAAACTATTTCACCAGAGCCTAACCTACTGAGGTTTTATCAGAGCCCAACCTAGCTGGGGGAAGGGAAATACCTAACTACAGCCCCCTCTAGCCATCCTGATCCACCTAAGGGGCAGGCAGGGATGGAGAAGCAAGCTGAAGTTCACGATTCAGGAGCACAGGCTCCCCAAAAGACAGAGATCTGATCACAGGACTATAGAACATGTTGGTTCATTTCAATCAATGAAAGGTAATTAGCTGCTCTCAGCAGGAGAACCACATCAAAATTAACTGAAGTTTTTCCCTAAACAACACTAACCACCCTACTGACCCTCTTCTTTCCACCTTCCTCCAAAAAATATTTCAGCACAACTCAGGGACAGGAATACTATTTTTATACCCCTCTTACCACTTTAAGTGTGCTTAATAGAAATGCAGGATCTTGGCTCCCAACCAGACCCTCTGAATCAGAGCCTGCATTTAACAAGATCCCTGGGTGATTCCTATATACTTGAAAGTTCATCCCAGAATAGCGGGATAAAGTGCCTCTCCTCAACATGCAATGTCTAATGACATTTTTGGTTGTCACAACTGGGGTGGGGGTTGCTCCTGGCATTTAGTGGGTAGAAGCCAGGGATACTACTAAACATTTTACAGTGCATAGGACAGCCCACAATGAAGAATTACTAAGCCCATAATGTCAGTAGTACTGAGGCCAAGAAGCACTATCCTAAGACATACTCAAATCAGGGAAGTTCTGGAGGGGTTTATATAATCTGGAGAAATTATTCTCGGGTAGGGGAATCCTGGTCTAAAGAACAGATGATCAACTGAAACCCGAAAGCCATTTTTATCTCTCTTTTCTTTGAATTTCTATAAGATATCACTATATATTAATTATGCCAGTGACTGTGATAATAGGTAATAATAGGTTACCCATTGCATTTAAATTTGAATTTGTGCTACCCTGTATTTGTCCATCATGCATTCATTCAACAACTATTCCCGAACAACTACTAATGCCAGACTTCCTGGGCACTAGGATACTACGGCAAAGTAAACCAAATCCCTGCCCTTACGGACTTTATGTTCAATTGAGGGAGTCACAATAAACAAATTACTATTGTACAAGGTAGCCATAAGTGAGATTTGGGAAAGAAAAAGAAAAAAATAGAGCAATAATGCAGGAAGCGTACTATTATTACTCAACTGCAAATTCCTACAGGGTAGGTGGGCCAGATAAGCTTCCTTTTTCCCCTTCAGGCCCACTCACCTCCCTTTACCACCCTCCCTGCTCTCTGCCTCTGTAGATTTAGCAACCCATCCTTTGGCTTCTTGTCAGTAACTGCCAATGGGGAGACCTGGCAGGAGACTGAAGGAGGAGGAGAATGAGGTCAGGAAACTTATCCTCTCTGAGGTCATCTCAGGTTAGCTGTTTCTCCACCAATGGAAGGTGGTTGATTTGAATAACTATTGCCCTCCCCTTACAAAATTTAGGTCTTTGTTAATGGTTTCTTTAAAATTAAGCCCTCCTCAAATTATCTCATATGGAGTATGAAGGTATAGCCTTTAGGTATAGATACAGGAGGTGTATAATTTAAAGTTTTTTTGTCTTCTTCATGCACAGTACTTAGGTTAAGTCTCTCACCTCAGTCAAGAATGAGTCATTCCTCAGACCTCACAGACTGTTACTGTCGCTAGATGGCAGCATATTTAAATAGTACTGTCTGCTTTTTTTTTTTTTCAGGCATAAAACCCACTTTGGGGTCTGAGTTTACAAAGATAAGTAGAGGTAATTTGCAAATTCCACAGTTAAAAAAAAGAGCAAGAACCCTCCTCCCAAAAAACTTAAGAGGAATATGAGTAAATAATCATGGGTGGAAAAAAATTATACTTCAAAATGTATATAAAACATCATGTGTTATTCTCATGTGACAAAGCATTTGTGAGATTATATACTATAAGAAAAGTTTTAATATATGTAATGGACTTTTTAAAATGCATCAAATATGTTATTTATGTCTTACCATTTCTTTCTTTTTTCATGTCCATTTTTGGTGACTCTGTTTTCAAAGGGAATACACATAAAAGTTTGATTATTAATATGCAGAAGTCTCCTAAACTAGTCAAAATTGACTCATATGAAGGAGAACAAAATGACTATGCTTAGATGCAGCTGACAGGATTACATCAAACAGGACTGAGTGTAACTTCTGGCCAAGCCATGTGGGCACATGCATGCGCCTGACATCGCATCAGAGCAGACCTGGAAACGCTGCCTTGCAAGCGACTGGCGGAAACTCACAGGGGGTAGTTTTGTGTAACATGCGGACATTGCGAGTAGTTAAGCATTTTCTATACATCAAATTCTACCCAGTTCTCAGACAATGGAAATCCAAGTAGTCACAGGATGAATGAGAGATGTTAATTTACAAAAAAAAAAAAAAAACAAACTAAAACAAAACCCTACAAATGCTTAAAACATAATGTTTTTAAATAATAGGTCACCCATTGCATTTAAATTTGAATTTGTGCTCTATTTTAACTAAGTTCATTATATATTGAATGGTTTAATTAAGTTATAGAAGCATCTTAGTATCAAAACATTTAAATTATACCGATACAGTATGAAATTTATCAGTAGTCAATAGGACTAATGCCGAACATTTTGTTTTGGTGTGTGAAGATTTACCACAGCTTCTTAAGATAGCAAGTTAAAATATAAAATCTCCATTCTTATTGCCAATACTGTTGCATCAGCCACTCCTGACATTTTATTTCCCTCTTCAGTTCTGGAGGGCTTCTGCTTTCATTTTGAACTTTATTACTTTTATACTGGTTGCATTTGTTCCAATATACAGATAAATATGTATGTATATCTACTAATCAGGAAAAATTTGCTTTTTAAAGTTTAAACTAGGTTAGCCTTGAAGGGGTCATTAATCCTAAAAATGATGATTATAGAGGTATTTTTGTTATTAAATACAATTTAAGTTTCTGTAGGATGAAGAAACTATTGTCTGGTTAAGAACCTGGGATAAGAAATGGATGTTCTGCTGGGATCTCTATCTCCTGTTCTCAGAATTTCTACATTACATCATTGTATATTAATTATGTCAGTGATTGTCAAACATTATCCTGAATTCATCCATTATGCATTCATTCAACAACTATTTCTCAAGCATCTACCAATACCAGGATTTCTTCTGGACACTAGGATACCATGGCAAACAAAATAAACCAATCCTTGCCCTTTGTGGAACTTATATTCAGGTGGGGGAAACACAATAAACAAATAAATAATACCATACAAGGGAGCAATAAGTGACACTTAGAAAACTAAAAAGAGCCCCTCGGAGATAAATGAAACAAAAACCTCAGCTTTGCTCTAGGCACCAATACCAAATTTTAATCTTGCTCTAAAGTCAACATGCAGTGAATAGGGGTAAGTAAAAGAAAACTTTTTTAATTTAAAAACTGTATGGTACCTTGGCTAACCATAGTAAAGCGTCTCTGGTTGACATTGAAGTTGGCATTGCACAGCTGACATACAATCGGAACTCTGTTGTGTAGAGCAGCATGATGGAAAATAGCATAACCTGCCTCGTCCGAAATATTGATTGTTGAGCTTGAGGTTTTACGGCTAAATGTATGGAAAACAGCAGATAATCCTCTTTCAACAGCAGATTTCATACCAAATGGGATACTCTAAAATTATTCGGAAGACCAGAATTAATTTTTTCAAAATACACCTAAAGTTTAGTTTAAGGAAAAAAAGGGAAAATGAAATATAATAATATAATCAAATGATTAGGGCTCAATTACAGTAGAATTTTCACAAGATCCATGTGGAAACTGTCCCACTGGGCAATGAATTTTAGAGCTATAAGGAAACATCAAGAACTTTAAAAAATATTTTGGGGAATTTTTTTCCTTCCTTTTTTTAAGGGAGAAGTTATAGATCTTTCTTCTCTGGAGACAATTAAAACAGGGTAGACAAACACCTTTCTGGAATACTTAAAAAGCAAGTAAACATCACTGAGTTCCTTCTCTGATTTAAGAACAATCTAATTTAGAAGTCTAGAGTCTTGAAATACTTAGCTATAGAAATACAGTTTGTGTTCTTTGCTCTACAACTCAAAGTAGAGAGATAAAAATGTCACACTCAGACATTCTGATTACTCAGTATTTAAAAATTAAGCTCACAGTTTATCAAAGCTTAAAATTTATGGACATTACAACAAATAAATGGTAAGTGCCAACATATCCTTTGAAATTGGTGAGCTTACCACTTAATTTCTCAGTTCAAGGTATACTGAAGCAGATAGAGATCTGATTCAGGATGCCAGGTTTGCTCCTTAAGTTTAGTCCCCAGGACTGACTTTGCAATTTACTAGCTGTGTGATTTGGGAAAGATCCTTAATTTGCTGCACCTCAAATTTCTCATTTGTAAGCTAGGAATAATAATAGTACTAGTACCTTCAAATAATTTGTTGAAAGGATATATAGCAGTGCCTGGCATACAAAATAAGCACTCAATAAATACTAGCCGTTACTAGGATTAATCACAATTCCATTCCTAAACATGTTGTTTTGTAACCCAGCCAGAAATTTGAAATCCAAAATTGTATAGCTTTTTAACTGCAAAAATGTAGATTCTTAATTACATATTGAAGACTATTTAACCTGTTATTTATCCCTATGATAAAAGTTTGAGACATATAATTTCTTACAGCAAAGTATATGGTAGTCACTAAAATACCTTGCATTTCATAGCTTTTTTGAAACCAAATTTTTTCTTAAATTGTTCATGTAATTGAGCGTCTGTCAGTGGAAGTCTTTTCAGTCTCAGAGTGTTCACTATTTCATTTATGGCTCCCCACCACTGTGTCTTATATAGTTGCTGATAGAAAGTTTCAAGTTCAAAACTGATCACATAGTAGCTATCAAAAAAAAAAAAAAAAGAAAGAAAGAAAGAAAAGAAAAAAACAAGTTTTTCCGACTTGGAAGTGATTTGCTAACTTTTTCCTATGCTGGCAAAACTTTTGCTATAACAATTATAATTTAAATACAAAACATAGTTTAAATTGTACTTCATTATAAATATTTTAATAACATAGTTATCAACTGTTATTAATCAAGTCTTTCATAACAAGTATCTTCTCTATATTGGCCTTTGTAATTGACTCTGTCCTTCCCATGCCACTGAGCAGAGCACTGCCTAAAAGTCACTGAAAGCACTAACTCTGGATGAAGGAGTTCTAGGTTTACCTTCTAACCATCTGCTACCCTCCTCTTACAAAGTTATATATTAACTCTTTTAATCTAATTATGTCTGCATTTACTTTCTCAAGAGTTTACCGTGAGTCTGATTTGGAATGATGCTTTGCATAATGGTTCCTTGACTTTTACTCACTGCAGCAGTGGACTAGAGAAACCCCCCCACCAGGTCCTTGAGACATAAGGAGGCAACAGCCCCAGTCCCCTCTCATTTTGGAATGGAAAAGGACAAAATTTGAATGGTTCTGCTCCCTGTGTTTGCTAATCATCACAGGTAAAAGAAAATGGTAGCTTTCATCCACTTCTGCCCATGCGGTATCTTTCCCCATCCCCGGATTTCAGTGGTGAGTGCCTCAGCTGCTGTCCCTACCTCTGCTTAGTGGGAAGCCTCTAAATGTTACCTGGGTTTCTGCTCTAAATGCAGCTATTTAATGCTGTAATACAGTATTCTTGACCATGGTAGCCTCCTCCCATGGCTCTTCACTTTGCTGCTCAGGGACTATCAGTTCTCCTAAGGGTGCTAAGAAGTTTGTTCCATTGTGCTAATTTCCAGGGAAGTGAGGCTCCTTACCTTTCAACTTATTACATAGAGCCTTCTATACCCACATCTAAAATTCTGTTCCCGTCACTGCTAAGTTTAGAGGGCTCTCTTCAGTCTTACATTGACTTGGCCTTTTTCTCTGTTGAATTTCATGCTTTTAAACTATTTCCATATTTTAAAAATTCTCCCCATGTGGTTTCCATGCTCTTTCCTGGTTCTCCTCTACCTCTATCATCCCTTCTCAGTCTCTTCACTCTCTCCTCTGCTGCTCCCCGCCCCCTTAAAAAGCTGCTGTTCTCAAGAGTTCCTGATGTGGCCCTACACTCTCAACTACTTCCATGACTTTAAGAAAAACAAACTCCTATATGATTCAAAATCTCAAGTCTCTTCCTCCAACCCAAATGTTTCCTCTGTGCTTTATTTCCCTTATTTACAAATTTCGGTGTCCAAGATGTGAAAATTCAAGAACATACATAAAAGATCTAGTAATACTGAAATACAGTGCTCTAAGAGATGACCGGCATAAAGAGACCCAGCAGAGGAAGAGGATTTAAAATCATATTCCTTATGGCAATGAGGGGTTGTGTGCTGAGTCCACTGCTTTTCACTGGGCCCATGGGATATGAGCCCCACCACCATCGCCAGGTAACCACTGGATTCATTGTAAGAACCAATTACAATGTCTAAGGATTATTACACAGAATGTATCAAAGTATATGAAGTAATAAATATAACATTTAATACTTTATTAAGCCCAAAGTCATTCGTGGGGGTTATTATTGTTATAGGATCTCCCTCTGGAGGTTTTTAAGTTAGCCCTTGCATTTTGACACTTTCCTTGTTTTCTGCTTTGAACAAGTTCAAAGTTGTGATAACTGAGTAATTACTAAAAGTTCCTTACCTTTTTCCATTGAATTTCATGACTGGTATTGAGTAATATTCTCTGTATCCTGATTCTTCTGCAAATGTATTAGCAGCACAATCCCGTATTTTTTCTAAATTGTTCTAAAATATAAGTTATGTTACAAAAAAAATCTTTAAACAAATATAAACAACTATAAGACTTCTTTCAGATGAAATTTTATACATGTAAAGGACAAATTTTAAATGAAATATCCTAATATCCACAAGATCCTAATAATAACTGCATGTATCCAATCCCTAATTTGGGACTGAGGGGAAAATACAAAAAAAAAAAAAGATATATAATATAGAGAAGGTAGAAAAGCAATGACAATTGAAGTGTGTTATGTTTATACTAAATTCCGGATAAAGAATTAATGTTCTCAAACTCTAGAGAATCTCTGTTCCAATACTAATCTTTGAGAAAAATGGAAGAATATGTAGTGAATGTTCAGGGATTTCTACTGTATGCTTCAGTTAACTATTCCAGAGCAAATATGGTCCGTTAGAAGTCTATAAATACTGCAAGGATGATAGTTGCACCTAGCTTATTTATCATTTTACCTCTGACATTTAACACAGGACCTTAGATATAGCTGCACTTAATTCATGTATGTTACATAATGCACGAAGAAATTAGTGGGTTGTGAAGATAATCATTTAGAGAGCTGCCTCATGCCTGTACCAAGTGACTCCTTCTGGTTGGAGAATAGGATAAAATTTTAGAGTTGTGAAATGACAAACCATTTCAGGAACAATAATAATTTAAACCTTAAAATCTTCCAAAGCATTCTCAATTGAAGGGGTGCTGATATCAAATTCAATTCCTCCATGAACATGAAAATACTGATCCGCTTTGTAGTGAAAATTCTGGCATTTAAAATCTCGTCCATAAATAAATGGAGGCAATTCTCGCTCTGTCTTGACATTGTCATCTCCAAAAATGAAAACAAACTTTTGTTTAAAAACTGAACAACAGCATATAAGTGATCATATTTTAGAGGTCTAAATTCTCTTTCACACATAGTAAAAAAAATCCATGTGAAATGGAAATCTTGGCAATTACATCCTATAAATTTATGTTCTTAATGTATATTTTAAATATTAAAATATATTTATATCATATTTGGGGCACTTCTGTAGTTTCACTGTACAGTAATTTCAAAAGAATGGTCAAAACATTATTCTACTTACTGACTTATATGTGTGAGCTTAAGACTAATACCTTACCCTGAATTACCAGAACAGATTTGAAACTCCGTGCCTTAGAGAATCTTTAGTTAAATAAACAAAAATTATCTGAGGTAGTTTAGGAAAAAAGAGACATTATAAAGAAAAAGGTGAGTATCACTCACACGAAAAAATAACCACCGATTTTTCTGGAAAGTAATGAAGCCACACATATAACATTTATTTTAAAAAATAATCTTCTAAAATTCTGGCAAGGACTAGGCTTATTCAATATTTTGATTTGTTAGCAGACTATGGTTTCATAAATATAAGGTACATAATGTATTTTGAGAAATGCAAAAGGTCCTAATCTTGCCACCTGGAAATTATTAACTTTTAATCGTATTTGCTTCCAATAATTCAAGTAATAGAACACTACAGATACAGCTAACATCCACTTACAGCATATTAGTTTCATGCATATAACATTCCCCCCACTGCCATCCCTGGACAAGCACTGTCATGAGTCCATTTTTAATAGTTCACAGATATGGATTATAATCTTCACCATCATAATCCTAATGATACAAAATTTCATTAAATGATTTGCAAAAGTTCTACTGAAAATTTGCCCCTCTAGAAAGCCCACTCTAATAAGCCTACATGTTTGAGCACCAGTGAAAATATACAAATTGTGTGCTAATCTGGGTGGGAGAAATAGTTTGCACGGCATTCCTGTCAAATTCCGTATAAACATGGTCCTATTTCAGCTCTCCATTCTCTTACGTTGGTCTACTTGTTTATTACAGTGCCAGTATATTACTAAGGTTTTTAATATGTTTTCATCTTTTTTCCAGAAATGTAAGACCATTCCTGATTTTTTACTGCTCCAAATGAATCTGGAATCAATTTCTAAACTTTCATGAAAAACACAATTGGGATATTGAGTAGAAGTGCATTTAATTTATAATTTGGATGAGATATCATATAGTGCCACTGTTGTCCCATCATGAACACAGCTTATTTCTCTATTTTCTCAGAACTCATTTTCAGTCTTTCAATAGCCTTTATGATTGGTATCAATATATACCATGTACTATGTGAATGTGCCAAGTATTTTTAATTACTTTGGAGACATTACTTTTTTTATTATTATTATTTCTAACAGGCTACAGCTTGGTTACTTGCTTGGATCTGCATACTAGCAACAAAATTGAATTTAAATATAAATTTAATATATATTTACATTTCATATTAATTTCTGGTGATATTCTTACCTGAAAAAGGCTGAAGCAGACTACTTAAATATGGAACTTTCATCTTCTTTTTTAAACTCAATAGAAATGGAGTCAGAAAACATATTAACTTTAGGTATTCTATCCCTTTTCTGATTTCTTTTTTCTTCTCAAAATGTTTTTGAATAATCTTTTTTTGAAGATATAATCTTTGCTGTAATCTCTGGTAGGTACAAATATCAAGATAATCCTGATTATATTTTATAGCATTAGTAAGCCAATAGGCTGTTTCAAATATAAAAACATTTTCATACTGTTGAACTTGTGTAGTACTGAATGTCAACTTTAGCATAATATTTTCAGCATATTTCATAAATGTAGCTATTTCTTCAGGGCTATTGGGATTATATGTTGGATCTTCATTCATATCTTCATCATAGATTCCATTAAAGTCTGGATCCTTTGTAATATCAATCAAACCTTTAGGGTAAAAAAGAAAACTTTTAGGCAGTGAAAACTTCATAGTATACTTGACTTCTGGATAAATCGAGCAGATTAAACACAGGGTTTCATTGAAATCCAACCAAAATGACGGTAAAGGGACAATGAAATGCCAATTCAATTGTCCAAGAAGGAAAGCAGACAGGTAAGTGGTAACTAAGCAGACCAAAGGAATTATAAAGAATAGACTTTCATTCTCTTTGGAGAAATACACCATGGAAATATAGTAACATATGTCCCATCTTTAACCAAATAAAATGTAGAAGAACAACAAGAAATGTGATCTTTCTTTAAGCAGAGAAACAGCTTCCTTCTTGGACATAAAGCTTTTTCAGGTCCTATATTACACATTCCTTCTTTTTGCTGATAACAGAAGCTAAACATACACAAGAAACAACTTGCCTATAACTAATTATGATGAAACAAGAATATTAAACTTGATTTTACTATATATTATAAATGACAAATTTCCTATATTTTCTCCGTTTATATTGAAATTAGAGACTTTCATGCTGTCCATTGTCTTCTAGCACAGTTACATCTATAATGTTACCCCTTAATCTCGGTTTGAGAAAATGGCTTAGAATCATAAAACACAACTGTAGAAAATGTGGAGTTTGTTTGTAACATATGTGCCTTAAATGTGCTGTAAATAATACATCAATGTGTTCCCCTTTCTTTTTCCCTTTTTTCCTTCCTCAAATCTATATGTTAAAAAAGCCAGAATACTCTTGGATTTTTAAGATGGCCACTATGATTCGTCTCCCTTTCGCAAAGGAGTTCATAAGATAAATAAAGAGATTATAAAGAAATTAAAGCATTTCTGACAGTTAAAATAGGTCTAAATACAAGCCAGAGCATTGCTGATACCTTTAAAGCTTTGTGGCGTGGGTGGTTGAGAGCCAACGTGCAGCAAGTCAATTCTCACCCAGGAAGGGCATGGGCAGGAAGGATTAGAAACTGGAAGCACATGGAACCTCTAAACGACAGGTCATGGCATAATTTAAAAAAAAAAAAAAAAGATTGGTGCAAAGTCTGACGAAGGTGCAGTGGTGAGACCCCCCCCCCCCCCGTCGCTTCCCCACAGGGCATCGCCTTTACCCCCGAGGCACAGTGGAGGGCCAGGAGGAGCGCCAAGTGCTGAAAACCGCCGAAAGCCGGGTTAAGAAGAATCTGCAGGCTGAACTGGGGAGATCACAGTCCCTTCCCCTCCTCTGGCCCAGACTCCTAGCCCCCTCCCAGCAGGAGACTGGAGGAAAAGGACCTATATTTACAGCATCTGGGGAGAAGTCTTTCCCGATCACTCCACAGTGCGGTGCACCCGTCGGCAAGCCGGCACCCGTCGGCAAGCCGGCTCCCGCCTCCCGCCCGCCGCCCCAACCAGAACAAACAGCAAGGGTCACCAGGATGCGGAGAGCCTCTCAGTGAAAGGCCGGGACTGGAATGAGGAGGCCTGGGGGAGCGAAGGAAGGAAGGAAGGATGGAGGATGGGAGAATGGACTTTGGAGAGTAGTAAAGGAAAGTGCCTAGAGACGAATCAATCCGCTCAGACGGAAGGAGGAGGGTGGATGCGTGCAGAGCGACGTCTCCGAGGGGAAAACGGAACTGCTGCGCTACCGGATCTATCGCTGCGCTGCCAGGAGCTCAGTATTTCTGACCAAAAGTTTGAGGCTGAGATGATAAGTACAATAGAAAACTAAGCTAACCTTTTAAAATAACTCAATAGTTTATGTCACAGTTATTAATTAAAGGTAATGTGATTGTAGCATGTTATGCAAATCAGCTGGGAAGATATATACAACGTCATAGTAAAGTGAAAAAAAATGAGCCAGGACTTAACCTAAAATTGGATATAACTGAATTTGGAAGATGGGGGGAGGAACACAAGAGTCTATTGTTAAAACCTCTATGCTAGTTTCTTTTAATCTTACCTCCTACCCTGGTTTTGCTCCTGCACTCCAGATTCTTTCTCCGTGCCTAATAGAAATCTTTACTTGAATGTCACAGCACTCCCAAACAAAATCCATCCCTCCTCTCCCCAAATATGCTTTTCTTTCATTCCCTATCACCGTTAAAAAAAAAAAAAACCCACTATCAGTTCCTCAAACTAAAAACCTGAGAGTTTCCTTCAATTCCCTTTGTCTTACATTGTTATAAACCATTTAATTTCTACATGTATTAAAAACTTGCTATGTAGTGTAGATGTGACAAGAATGTAAAGCCCAAAAAGACACACTTTTCTGTCCTCTTAAGCTCTCAAACACAGGAAATCTCTTAAGGAAAACAGATGAAGCCAATAATTTCAATACAAAATGGTACAGTGTGCACAGAGTAGAGGAGACCGTGTCTGAATCAAGTCTCAAAATGAATAGCAATAACATGGGGAAGATTGTGGAAGAGTGGGGTGAGGGAAAAGGGTACTCCAGATAAAGGACAGGGAATGAGCAGAGCCATAAGAAAAACCACTTTACTTGACCAGCTTTGGGAATTAAATAAGGTCAGATCAAGGGACCTGCCCTAATTAAAATCCCCTCTCAGCAAACAGGATAATATGGTCAGATTTTGGGGGGCTGTATTGTCTGTTGCTGTTTTGTTTTTTTTTAAGTTGAAGTATAGGTGATTTACAATGTGTTAATTTCTGGTGTACAGCATAGTGATTCGGCTATATAAATGTGTATATGTATATATATATATATATACGTGTGTGTGTATATATATATATACATACACATATATACATACACACACACACACTTTTCAAATTCTTATAGGCTAATACAAGGTATTGAATATAGTTCCCTGTGCTATACAGTAGGTCTTTGCTATTTATCTGTTTTATATATAGTAGTTAGTATCTGCAAGTCCCAAACTCCCAACTACTGTTTTTTTAAAGGTAGTGTTTGCTGGTGGTTTTGTACAGTGCAAAGCTATCAGAGAGGTGAAGTTTAACCTGGCCTCACTGATTCCCAGCAGTCTGCCTTTCCAGAAAAAGAGTTGGCCTCCTGCAGAGTTCCTTAGAAATCCACTGGAGCACAGTGTTTAAGGCAGTGATGTGGTCAGTTGTAAGGTTTGAACCCAATCTCTCAGTAAGCCAAAAGAGGAGGTGCTGTTTCCCCAAATGTGAAGGATGATATAGCAATTCTTGCCACTAGCTTGCCACCATACAGCTGTAACTATGAGGACTAAGTTGAGAGCACAGGGCTGGAGCCAAATTTCCATGAGTCACATTCGGTATCAGACCCCTTTTACCTTTTGTTTCCTACCTCACTTCCTCCTACACCATACATTTCACTCTAGCCATTGGTGCATGGGCCAGCTCCGCACAGATATAACCTGACTGCACCTTGCTGTAGACACAGCACTACCCTGGGGCTTCTCTACCACTGTGTGTTGGACTCCTGATGGAACCCATCCAGCCATTCATTCTGATGCATGAACAAATCTGAAACTGTGAGGGAGTTAACCCCCAGGCAACCTTTGACCAGTGCAGAGAAAGGCCAGGGAATATATGCTCCACTCTTCCATCCCTTGGGCTGACAATCCTAAAGCATATTCCAGGTGACTCCTCAGAGAGTCCCAGCAAAGCTGTCCCCAATTATCCAGATGGTGAAAGCTCAATGACACATGCTTGGATTGATGTTTCCTCCTTTCTTACTCACTTTTTCTGTTCTTCACTCCTATTCCTTGGAGTAATTTCTCATAAACTACCCTGCCTTAAGCCCCCATTTCAGGCTTTAATTTCGGGGGGGTTACCTAGGCTCATATACGTTGCTCTTGTATGCTGGTCTCTGACCTTGTGTTTCCTTAAGCATGCAGCATGAAAGCCCCCTTTTCTAAGAGTCCAGGTCCCTTTCCTGGAGTCTGATGCATGGCCCTGCAGGATTTCACAGTGATGCTCCAGATGTGGTGCATGAGAGGAACCTGGATCCATTTCTGTTGCTGCCTCTGTGAGTCTCCTCTGCTCCAGCCTGACTCATGTGCCTCTGCTTGGCCACTTACCATTGTTTGCACCACACCACTGTTACAGTGCCTGAAGCACTTGCTGGTTCTTCAGCAGACCCCCACAGTGAAGTGGAGGGAGAAGAAAACCCCATCTGGCACTCTTCTTTGCTCAGCAGTCAATACTACAAAGTAGTTTAGTGTAACAGACACAACTTTTCCCAGGCACATGTTGGTAGAGTCATTGGATTTGTAAAGATTTCTAGCCTTATTTATATACAGTGAAAAGGGGATTAGAGGCAGAGAGAGCAGTCAGAAGGCAGTTGCAATATGTAAGCCTGGAGAAAGGGTGTATCAGGGTGTTGTAGTAGAGGTAAACCAAAGTGGATGATTTTGAGATATTTTAGAGGTAGAATCACAATGGTCAAGACATGAATTCCCATCCAGGAAAGGAGAATTAAGTAGAACTGTCAAGGACTGACATTTAGCTATGTATCAATATGGCCACATTGTTAAAATATTGAAATCTTCCACATTGCTTGATAAATTGGATTGCCCTGAGCTCTTTGAATGCCTCCCTCCCCTGGGATAGCCTGGGAAGCTCCACGATCCAGCAAAGGGTACACACAACAAGCAGGAGGTCTCATTATTGCTGATGTCTGTTCTGACTGGTCAGTGCTCATGCTGTGCCAGTGGTTTATTTTGAATATCACCCCTGAATATGTAGGCAATGGAAGACAGGCAACTTTAGTCTCTGGGTCTCCGCACCTCCACTTGCAACTTTATTAAAATGTTCCTATGTGTGTCTGCTCCCCTCAAAGGAGCACAACTGTGAGAAAATCCTCATAGAGGGTGGCCTCAATAAGACAGATAGCTGGATTCAATAGACCAGATGCTGGGGCATGAAGTTGCCTGATACATCTGACTTTACCATCAGCTAAGCCGGAGCCCTCTGTCCTTAGTTACAAAGCAGGACATATGCTCCCTCCTGCCCGGCCATGTCTCTTCTTACTACTGATGCTCTCACTGGATGATCCAAAGGCTCCTGTGACTTTAACATATGAATGACTGAATCCTCAATGTACACCTCTACCCTGATCACGGTCCAGAATTTGACTTTTCTAATGGAAGTTTTCAGATATCTAGAGATATCTGAATCTAAAAAGGCTCATTGTTTCTTTACCAGTCTGTCAGCTCTGGGCTCTGCCTTGCCTGACACATGCCAGACTGGAATGATGATTCCTTAGTCCCACCTCCTCTCTGAGGAGAGTCTCAGAGTAATCTTTGTAAAAAGAGAAGAAAAGCAAACCCAGTTTTTGTCAAAATCGTCAAAGCTCTAACATTAAAAACTACTATCCATTCCTGCTGATCCTTAACCTCCACAGAGCTCAGGTCTTCACAAAGCTCCTGGCATCATCTCCATCAAGAAGGGCAAACCATGTAACTTAGTTTTCCAGACACATCTCAGCCAATTCAACTATGCAAAGATGTCATCTGGCTTGTGCCAAGTTCTCTACTGTTGTCCAGTAACTTAGTGAACAGATTACTAGATAACTTCCAGGACCGAAGGGTCATCAACTATGAAAATGACATCTTAATTTAGTTACACAACCTGAACTAGCCTTGGAGGTCCTAGAGTGCCAGAGTTCACTTCTGGGTAAATGCTACAAAATGTTTTGAAGACTTTGACCATGCCATATTCTCTTCAACAATGCCTCTGCATGACGTGACAGTATCAGTAGCCTTTCAGAGGGAACTACGAGACCACTCAAGACAATACAGAAATTAATGGAATTTATTAGACATTACTGGCAGTATTTTGCATTTCTTCACCCCAGTTACCCCAAAGCCCTGAATAACAAGAAGAGATTTATTATGTTCCAGTTAGAGCTATAATCTTTTAGAAGCCAGCGATCCTTTGATCCTCTGGTACTCTGCACCTGCCTAGTGGCATTTGTGCTGATTGCAACATTCCCAGAGGAGGAGAATTTCTGTCTATACTTACTACTCTTGGAGCCTGCTCTCAACAGAAGTTGATTACCCTGCCTGGAAATGAGAGCTATTAGCTATCTAAACCGTCTTTGAGACACAGAGACACCATCTCCAAGAGATGGTACTGCTTGCTGGTAAAGAAAAGCTACAGAGCCTGAAACATATCTGGAAACCCAATCTGCAGCAGGTGAGTCAGGCTGCCTTCTTGTCATCAAGCAAACCTTATTCCCCAGGCATCTGAACATCACAGCAATCTAGCCACAAATACAGCAAATAGCATAGATGGCAAACAAACACTTCTGTGGCTCAGGTCCCAACCAGAATTCAGGAGGTAACATTGAAAAAAAATTAAAGTTTTACTGAAACCATAGATTCTTTGGAATTTGAAAAATATGGCTAAATACATAAAACTGAGTCACTGATAAATTACTTCTAAATTTTAAAAAATGACTTCTAATAAAAATAAAACATATTAAATTCTCTTACCTGCTGAACTAAACTCTGCAAAAATATCTCTCTTTGTTTGAGGCTTCCCATCTGGATCGATGTCCATGATGGTTCGCCACAATTCAGAGAATCTGGCTCGCTTTTCTTTGGGCATGTATATTCCGTGCCATAGTGCTTTCAACATGTAGTCAACACTGATCAGAATCTGCCCAATTCTGGTGTCACAATAAGCTGGAGGTAATTGACAAGAAGAACTCTGATCATAGTTAGCTTCTAAACTGATCGACGGGATTTGATTTAAGCAATAAATTCCAATAGCCAATTCCCTTATGATCTGATGGACTTCTCTATAGTCCAAGAGGGCAGTAGTGTCCATAGGAGTGAGTAGGATTGCAGTGGAGAAAGCTACATTATTTATTTGACTCATAATTCCAGATGGGGTGTCTAGTTGAGAGCGGCCATCTTCTTTGGCAGACAACCAGCTAACTAGGGCAGTCGTTAGCAACTCCTGTACTTCATTCCGATCATACTTTTCAAAAAAAGCAGAAGCATTTCTCTGTACTGCTAAATTTTCCAGGTAAGTTTCTTTGTCTTGACTTTGATCAAATCTAGGTAATCCTTTTTTGGACAATCTTAACATTTCTAATTAATCCTAGTGTGTCCTTTTTGAAGTTTCTGCAATAAATAAAAAGGAAAAGACAAGCCATAAAATTTGCCATGTAATGAAGCTGTATTTCTCAAGAAATAATTTCATCATTACAAGCTTAATTGTTTCATGGTCAATCATTTTCAATTATTTTTAAACTTTTTTTTTTTTATAATTGAGGTATAATTGACATTCTTTATCTTAGTTTCAGGTGTACAAGGTAAAATAATTTTATATTTGTATATATTTTGAAACTATCACCACAATAAGTCTAATTAACATCTATCACCATACACAGTTACAGGATTTTTTTTCTTGTGATGGAACTTTTCAGATTTACTCTTAGCAACATTCAAATGTGCAATAAGGTATTAACTACAGTCATCATGCTATACATGACATCCCTATGACTTATTTATTTTATAATTGAAGTTTGTACCTTTTGACTCCCTTCACCCATTTTGCCCACCCCACCTCTGGCAATCACCAATCTTCTCTGTATCTGTGTGTGGGTTTGTTTTTTGTTTCTTTCTTTTCAGACTCCATAGATAGGTGAAATCATACAGTATTTGTCTTTCTCTGTTTGACTTATTTCACTTAGTAAAATGCCCTGAAGGTCCATTTATGTTGTCACAAATGGCAAAATTTTCATTCTTTTTTATGACTAAATAATATTCCATTGTATAGGTATACATACTACATTTTCTTAATCCATTCACCAGTCAATAGACACTTAGGTTGTTTCCATATTTTGGCTGTTGTAAATAGTGCTTCAATAAACATGGCAGTCTATGTACATATATTTTAGAGTTAGTGTTTTCATTTTCCTCAAATAAATACCCATAAGTGGAACTGTTGGATCATATAATAATTCTAATATTTTTTCAGGCTTAAACTAATTGTAGAATAAGCAATTTGAAATTTGAATTATAATAAAATTGTAAAACCTTTGACATTAATCATATTCTTTTCAAAAGAAGTCAAAAGATACTAAAAAGTATGTCAAAAAGAAATGTCAGTTTATACATAAGAAGCCACGGTTGCATACCTATTCTTTTTTGTTGTGGAGACTTTTTCCCGAGGTCTATTTTGTTTTCAGTTTTGTTTTTATTTTTAAGCAAGAAAATAAAGACTTGGCTTTAAAAGAAAAAAAAGCAAAGACAAGAAATACCTGCTTAACTTTATCTCTGTGCAATAGAAATAGAATTTCTGTGCAATGCCTCTCTGTTCCTGGGATAATAATAACTATAATCACTATTTATTGAGCACCTACTATTTGCCCAGCTCTTTATACATATTATTTATTTAATATAACTGGACCCTTTGTACATTGTTCTCAAATCTAGCCTGTACCGAAATTACCTTTGTTAAGACAGATTGCTGGACCCTATCCCAGTTTTTGATTCTGTTGGTTGGAGTGAGGCCAGAGAATTTCCGTTTTTGGACAAGTTAGAGGTGATGTCGAAGCTGTTAGTTTGGGCAGGACACTTGAAGAACCCAGATCAGAGAGACAGGCGTTGGCATCCCCACGTTGGAGACTAGGAAGGTTACAGAACGTGCCTGACTGAGGTTTCACACCTTCAGAATCAGAACCTACCCAGGTTCGCCCAACCTCAAGACCAAGACCTGTGCCCACACGGCCACGGGAAATGGGAAAGGAGAGAAGAGGAGGGGGGAGGGAGGGAAGAGGTGAGGGGAGGGGCGGAAAGGAGGGGGAGGGGAGAACAGGAGAGGAAAGGGAAGAAACCTACTTTGAAATGTCAGTGTTCTTGTACAGGAGAAGGAAGGGGTGTCCACGCTGGTCTCGGAGTGTTCCTGCGGGCGGGGGTTAGCGGTCGCCTCGAACGGCCTCTCGCTGGGCCCGAGTCCGCCGTCACGAGCCCCGCGTGGGCGAGGGCGAGGGGCCCCTTTGCGGGGAGGGCTGGGAGCGACCCTCCTGAGCCGAGGGCCTGGGGAAGCCTCGCCTCGCGCAGCCGCCCCGCCCTCCTGGGAGCCCTGGGCCTCGCCCGCCGTCCAGCGCTCGGCCGAACCCTGCGGCCGCCCGGGCGCGAGCCGAAACCGTTGGTCCTCCGGGCCTGAGGCGGCCGGGCGTCGCCGCAAGGGGGCGCCCCTGTGCTCCCGCAGGCGGGCCTCCACGGCGTCGCGCTCCCTTGCGGCGGCGCAGGTTCTTCCCGGGCAGAAGTGCCCCCTCACCCCGCCCTCCCGGTTAGAACTCAGTCCTGCCTCGGGCTCTGCGCGCCGTGCATCTGCACCATTTTCTGCTTTCAGTGTTTGTTTCCGCGAAAGCCAAAAACAGAGTGGCAGAGGCGAGGGCGCCAGGCTCTGAGCTGGCCCTGAGTTGGAATCCCACCTCCATCATCATTCTTTCGTTCAACGACCATTGACGGAACGCTTATTGTGAGCCAGGCACTGTGCTCGGAGTTGGAGACCAAGGAAAACGGCAGACACAACACCCCAAGGAGCTTACAGTTACACAGATCATTATACAGCTGTATTTAAACAGTGCCATACATGGGAACAAAACTTTACATAGAGAATAAGAGGGATTTGGGCACAAAATTAGCGGAGGAGGTAGGTAAGGGCCAGACTCTGCAGGTTGCCGAGTTAAAGCTTTTGGACTTCATTCTAAAAGTTTAGGCTAGATTGGTGGCAGTAGATGGTAGTGGCAGGCTTGCATTGTGACAGTGGAATGGAGGGCTGTGGATGGGTTTGAGAAATAATGAGATGGCCTGGTGGTAACAGACTGAATAGTGATAAAGTTGAAAAAGAAGGTGGTTGTCTAGGTGACACCCAAATTTCTGTCAGGAACAACAGGGGACTGGGGCAAGACTAAGAGTTCAGTTGTACCCGTGAGAGAACGAAGTAGAAACGTCGGATGTGCCTGAGATACACAGGTCTGAGCTGAGAACGGGCTGCTGTGGTTAGACGTTATACATTTGGGCAGACTTCAGGTAACTGAAGCCAGGGCAGTGGCTGAAATCAAGGGCGAGACCAGAGGAGGAGAGTTGAGAACCCAGAATGGAAACCTGAGGAATTTAATATTTAAAGTGTGAAGTGGAGAGGGTGGAGTCAGCAAAGAAGACAAAGAGCAAGTAGTCAGGGGAGCAGGAGGAAAACCAAAATTGGTCACAGAAGCCAAGGTAAGTGTTTCATGAATAATGGCCAGCTTTATTGGATGCGGCTGCTAGGTCAAGGGAGATCAGAGCTTTTCCACTGAATTTTGCAACATGGAGTTTTTGGTGACTGGGGGCAGAATTTCTCTTACTCCAACCATGTCATTATTTTAGCTGCTGTGGTCGTAGTGAATAATAGTAAATTTGTGATTGCTCTTCCTGGGCAAGAGATGTCAGAAAGTCGCTGCCTTCTTTAAGAGATTTGCACATTTGTACTTATGAAGTAGTAACAATTTATGTAAATTCCTGTATCTAAAGGTTTTTTGTTCAGGTACCAGACGGTTTGTTCTGTGTCTCAAATCTTGGGAAAGATTGTTCCTTTGTTTAAGGATTAACATAGACCTTCATTCCAGAGTTTATGGGATTAAGTTGCAAGAAAGTTGTAAACAACCAGGCCCTCTGGGGACTGAAGAAAACCCTACCAAAACCAAAAAAAAAACGAACAAAAAACACGAACACTTGCTGGAGAAGGTAAGCTGGAGTTTCCCTTCAGAGATTCAATTGATTAAATTATGCATGTGAAGCTCATAGAATAGTGCCTGGTATATTTTTACCATTGAACTGTATTGTTACTCAAAAATTATTATTAAATTCAACTCTAGGCTATGGGGCAAATCTTAGTTTATCTACTCCCAATATGAGCAACATCTGTTTAGTGCTCAGGACCATGTACACTCTTGCAGTTGTCTGCCTTCAGACAGAAGAATGAAAGTTATTTATGTAATATCTAAATCTGGTTTGAACATTGCATTTACCAGGGAATAAATTCAGGGCATGTGAAAGTCTCTGATATGTATCGGCCAGAATTCTGAAATTTCTTTCCCACTATGATTAAAAGAATCAAAGTATGTCCAGATCCAGAAAGGGTGTCAGCCCTGACTGGGGACAGATCCCAAACATGACCTTGGTATATGGTGGTCACAACTGAATAATGTGGGTGGATGTCAGGTTGGAGTGCAGTGAATAGGTGAAAAGGTGGAGAGGATGAGTGTGGATGAGAGGCAAAAGAATGTAAGCAGAAGATAGAGGACCTGGGGTGTTCATTTTAAACTGGTATAGACTACAGAACATTTTAAGTAATGCTATAGAGAAGAGGCTGGAGATACTAAAGAGATGGGCATAAGGTTTCTGAAAGGCAGGAAGGGCTGGGGTACAGAGAACAGGTGGATCCACACATTTTTCTTTTGAATGGGAAGAAGGGAGAGAAGGATGGGGGCACAAACAGGTGCGTTAGAATTTCTGGTGTTGGAAAGGGCTGTAGTTCTTGGCTTGATGACTTGGAGTTCTCTGTGAAAAGCGTAGGTCATGAGCTGAGAATGGGGAAAAGAGGGAGATTAGAGATCTGTGGGACAGGAGAATGTTTAAAATAGTTTTTAAAAGTTCTCAGAGTGGGACAGTGAGCTGCCTCAGGAGATGAGCCACGTATTGCTCAGGAGTGTGAACCTCAAACTTAGCTTCTCTACACCTTAGTTCTCTCATCTGTCAAATAACAACAGTAACAAATTGAGTTATTTCTGGATGTAGATACCATGAAAAGTAAAAGCTGCTTTTCTTCTAGTGTTGCTGGTGGGACATTACTCCATGTAAGAGTTCAAAACAATGTTAATATCACAGTTTAAAATATCCATGTTGTAGAGATCATCATTGTAAGTGAAGCAAGCCAGAAAGAGAAAAGAAAAATGCCATGATATCACTTATATGTGGAATCTCAAAAAAAGAAAAAGAAAAAGGACACAAAGGAATTACTTATTTATAACTCAGATGATTGATGTCTTGAATATGTGTAAGCACATTTGACTGTCCTTTATGATTGGATTACTGCATTCTGTTGATTCTTATTTTGTGGTTGGCTTTATTCCTTTGATAAGTATGTAAGTTTAAAAAGCTAAGGCTCTAATCTGTTCTTAGAAACAATGAACAGTACATATACGTGAATTTTTAAAACAGTTTTATCTCTCAATGAGTTGCTCTTCCTAGAATAAACAGGTTTACGTGAGAAAAAAAATACTAGACTTTTCTATTAGGAAAGTTCTATTAGGTTGTTCTTTCAAGTAGTCTCTCTTTCTCTGGAGTGTCGATTTGAATAAGTTGGTTGTGTTAAGCTACAAAGTTAAGTAAAAATTCACATAATGAACTTTAAAGCCACATTATACAACAGAGAGTCTTTTTTTTTAAATCATCATTCAGTAAACGTTACACTGTGAGATATTACATTTTAATCTTTTTCAATAGAAAGGTTTTCTAAGGAACTGACTTGGAGCCTTCCACATTTATCAGATGCCTTTTCATTATTCTTTTCCATTTTTGCAATTCTGGATCCAAATTGCATGGCCCGTTTCGGCAGAACAGCAGAGGTTGTCAGACCAAGTTCCACTGCTGCAAGACGCAAAATTAGTTTTTCACCAATTCCACGGGGTAAAGTCAAATCTGCCTTTTCCCAAATTGGTAGGGAATTTAGGAAGGAAACAACATTTTCATCCAGGAAAGGAAATCTAAAATAAAAAGTATAACCACTATTAAAAAAAAAATCAATCTGTTGTGTGATTATTTCTTTTGTATTTTATTTAATATGTTAAAATTCACAGTATAAATTAATTCTTGATGGCACTATTTTTCTAAATTAAAAAATTCTAGCTATTTACCCAATTTTACAGCTAAAATTTAATCACACTAAAAAGTATTTCACAACACCTGACTAGTTTTAATACATATGCTAAAAGATAAATTCTCAAATTTTTTCACAAGATATCTTTGGGGATGCCCTGAAGACAGCATGGTCTTCAGTCAGTTATTCAATCTGTGTGTGCTCTTTACATGTCAAAAGATACTGAATTTAGGGATACAAAACCAATATAGAAGAGCTGTATTATCCTGAACTTGTGAAACATTCACTTACGGTAAAACTTTATGGCATCAAAATTGTTTAGTCACATTTAAATTGATTAAATGGTGACAAATAGGTATAACAGAACAAAATATTAGATCAAAAAAGATAACTTTCTGCCTTTTTGGCTCCCCTAATTTCCTACCAAATTCTGTTCTTTTTTCATTTAAAATACTCTAATCCCTTCCCCTGCCCCACAATTCCTTAAAATGCAGTACAGTTACACTAGTGTTTCTATTTCCCTACATTTTATTCTAGCTTAACTAGAGAGAGCAAAAATGGCAAAGGCATTTTTTTATAAAAATGAATTAACTGTAAAAGCAAATTTAAAGAGAAGCTAATCAATAGATTACTGTTAATATGTATGCCCAAATCCATAAGTTGGTTTAGATCTAGCCCCTATAATGGTTTTTGTTAAATCACAATTCTGTATTAGCTGTATGTTTTAAACATTCTTCTGATCCATTTTTACCCAAGGGTATCATATGGAGGTCTTTAGAAATGTTATTGCTTTTACTGAATAAAATAAATTCCCTTTTCTCTGATCTAGCTGAAATAGTGGACTGAATTTCTCTTTCTCTCCCATACACATACACTCTTCAAAAGGAAAACATTTTACACACTCTGTATTGTGGCATTGTGTATTTCCTTATAATGAAATTTTGAAAATTATGACAGAATAATGACCTCGTAGTCAAAGTTTTACACATGGCAGAACTGGCAACACAGGAATGACAACCATGTAAAGGCAATCATGGTTCAGTGGGAGGCAGGAAAGACTGGAGTAGAGACAGGAACAGTGAAGTCTGCGAGCTGGTGCATGATGCTGTTCCCACTCCCACAAAGCTTATCTGGACTCCTTGTTCTTGCATGCTTGCACCCTTGTAGTAAAACTACCACTTAGTAAATTAACTGACTTGAACAAATTTCTGCTTTTTATAATTAAGTGACACATCTTTTATCCTTAATGCTTTAAAAAACTATATTCAAACACTTGTTTACTATCATCAGAAATAGGTTGTAGGTAAACATAAACCCCTAAGGTTACAAAAGAATATATACATGAAAGTGCCTGATTTCTGAAAGTTTTAGGTAATCTGCAACATGTGACAAAATTGTGTTCAAAAAACATATTACAGAGGGGAATCTAGGATTGAAACTACCGTTTAAATCAACGTGAATCTATACAGGCATACCTTGTTGTATTGTGCTTCACAGATACTGCCGTTTGTGTGTGTGTGTGCGTGCGTGTGTGTGGCAGGCTGCGCTGAGCAAGTCTATCAGTGGTGCCATTTTTCCAATATCATTTGCTCACTTTGTGTCTCTGTGTCACATTTTGGAAATTCTTGCAATATTTCAAACTTTTTCAGTATTATCATATTTGTTATGGTGATATGTGATCAGTGATCTTAATGTTACCTCTGTGATTGCTTTTTTTTAATTAAGGTATATATACATTTTGGGGGTACATAATGCTATTGCATACTTAATAGACTACAGTTTGTGTAATATGACTTTTGTATGCACAGGGAAACCAAAAACTTCATGTGAGTTGCTTTACTGCAGTGGTCTGGGACTGAACCTGCAGCATCGTACCCAGGAACGCCTGTACATGCAGAAATGACTCTAGAGGCGAGGCCAGGGTCTCTCACACTGGAGGAGAAAGCTTGGGAGGAGGACTACGCCCTTACTGGGAGGGAAGCAAACATTTAAAACCAAACAAAGCCCTTTAAATACTTTCTCTCAGTATTTCACTATCTCAGTTTTACAGTCTTTCTCATTGTAGTCTTAAAAGCAATCACGTCATTATATCATCTATGAAAATTACTGAAAAGTCATTTATTTCTTGGAGGATGAGTTCTGGCCCTTCTTCAGCTTTGCTTCTCACTGACTGACTGACTGACTGAAATATAAAGCCAAGATATTGCTGCTACTGTTATTCATTTGAACGGTCTCCAGAAAAAAAGGAATTTAAAATCTCCTTTTACAGCTTTTACAAAATTACCCACTCGCCCTCAGATAGATAACAGTTACCTTGCTTCTTTTCCATGATCGCCAATAACTCTGTCATCACGACCAAGATTTCTGGAAGAAATTCGACCGAGTTCCATCGCAATTTCCTTATTCAGTCCTTCCAACCCGTGTGTCTGAACGCGGGCACGATGGCGAGAATAACCTGCGAGTTGCTCATCTGCACCAATTCCAGTAAGAACTACCTACAAAGGTTTAAAGAAATTCATATAATAGTGTTACCTACTGTACAGTCAGGAAAGCAACTAAGATAAAGGCAAAGCTTAAAAAAATCATAATCCCAAAGATAACATTTTCAGAGAAAAACCACAAGGCAAAGCCATAAAATAAAAAAATGCCCAGTTTTTAAAAAGTCATATATATTGTGCTATAGTTTAAGTGCAACTGAAACATGCTATAGTCTTGCGACTTAAATGCTAAAAGATTTAAGCGTCAAAATTCAGTCTCAGAAGTGGTGAGCCCAGTGCTGTGTCCTACCTTGGCAGCGCTCTGGTATGGTTTTGCTTCATCCTGGGTCACTAACCAACCGGCTCCTCTAGAAGCAAACCAGACTGCACAGCCAATGCTATCATCCAGCACCGTATCCAGGGGATGAACTAGGTGGGATATTCGAGTTCTCCTCAGTTTTTGAAGTTCTTCCAGAGAAACATTAATTTCGACAAAATTCCAAATCCGGGAAGGACTGGAAGCTTGTAGTTCCTTTAGCCCTGCTCTTCCTGTGATTCGATCTGGTACATTGAATTGTTCACCGGGACTAGCAGCAGAAGCAGCAGTGACATTTTCAGAGCATTCTTCAGAAGGTATTTCACAATGATCTTTCTGTCTTCTCCCTTTTTTGTTAAAACTAGTTGGTGTGGTCTTTTGTTTAGTCATGAAGGCCACATTAAGAAGATCAATTGGCTCATTGAAAGGAATATGACGGTCAGCGAGGGCTGCAATAACCATGGAGTCTATACCCCCAGAAAACAGGATCGCAACATTTGCTTTCCTCTCACTAGTTTTCAAAACTTCACTTGATGTCAGGTTTTCGTCTCTGGGTAAACACAAGACACGTCTACTGACTGCAACAGTCAGGACATCAATGAACTGCTGAACTACTTTCTTCATGCATCCATTGGTAAGAAAGACCTGAAGGGTCTCTCTTGTTGGTGGGATGCTAGAAATGCTACTGCAATGGACCCCAAGTGGGGCATGTGGCAACATCGTATTTAAAGGAATGACAGGTTCTTTAAGATAAAGTTTGGCTTCATTTGCTACCACCGATACAAATGTTGGCAAGTCTGCTGAAATATGAGTCAGACTATTGACACATTCTTTGATAACATTCTCCTTAGAGTTATGTTTCCAAGGATACAATTTTAAGACAACAGATTTGGAAATGGAAGTAGACTTGAGATCAATTCTGAAAATTCCAGATGCTGGAACTTCTTGCCACTGATTGGCCACTCCAGATGTTTGGGAACCAACTGAAGAGAGGCAGAAACTCTTGCCCAAATTACCAAAATGCCAAAGCAAGCTACGACGACCAAAAAAATCCCTACCAAACCATAAAGAATGACTAGATGCTTGATAATATATAAAAGACCAAGGACCTTGGACTTCTGACAAGAGTGACAAAATATCAGATTCATTCTCACAAGAGGAAAGATAATTAAACATTATTTGAGTATCATTTTCTTCAGCTTCAACTTTTATTCCACTAAAGACTTCTCCATTCCAGAGGAATACATTGCCTCTTTCATCTTCCACAGGCTGGGCAGTCAATACACCTCTTAAGTGAAGGACATGACCAGAAAATAAACACTCGTAGTTAACATTAGACTTTAACAGCTGTTTACTGCTATTGGGGCCTCGACGTTTAAGATTACACAGTAAATCCTCTTTCAAATCTTCACCAAAATGCTCAACAGAAAAGCTTACGGCACAACAAATGCCACACATTGTGATGTGAAATCAAGTTGACTATTTCTTGACTTTGGTTTTTTCTGAGTTTTCTATTTCTTGGTATTCTTTTCTCAGCTCATCCAGTATACCTGTGGGGGAGGGGAGAAGAAATATTGAGTGAAATAAAAATTCTTGGACCTTTACCTAGTAATTCATAGGGGAAAACAAGCTATTTACCAAGATCACACCATTTGAGTACATGCACTGTGTTAGTTCAAATAATAATTTACAACAGGCTTCTAATGAAGAATGTTTATCTTTTAGAAACCAGCTTCTGTTCGTTAAATGCTTAGTTTAACTCAGGCACCGAACTACGCACTTTATAAATATGTACCATTTTATTTAAACCCCACAAGACTTGGTGGCTCAATGTGATTCACTCAACATCACAAAGGTAGAAAGTGGTAGAACAGTATTTCATACCTAGATCTGTCTAAAACTCGAAAGCTTATGTTAATAATTATTGCTTTCTAACGTATCTCATTAAAAATTTTTTTCCCTATATACTCATCTTTGGAAGGCTAACTTGAGGAAAACCAAATCACTGCATTAATTTTATTAATAGGTATAACACCATCCAATCTTCAGATATATATATATATATGAACATTCAGATATAGACAGTATAATTTAGACTCTACCATGAATTTCTACAGAAAGACCACAAAAGAATTTCTGTGCATTACCATATAATATACCAAAAAAACTTACTTTTGCTTTCAGAAAGCATTTCTGTTCGGTCTGCAAGAAAGAATATGTTGCTGTTCTGTTGCTGCCTATATACTTTCTGCAAAACATAATTTAGGCTAATATCATGATTTGATCTAAAAAGCAGATGTCAAAACTGAACCCTATTCTTGAAGTTCGGTAACATACATTTAGAATAATACCTTAGCAAATACAGATAAACAAACAAAAGTCACCCATTATCCTACTGTCTAGAAGCTGCTACTGCTAACACTGAAGTAAAACTCTTTTTTTCTCTGCATATACTATAATACCACTTTCCTTTAATAATATTACAGTTTATTTGGTCAGTACTCAAGTTTAGACACTTAGGGTGTTGCCAACTTTTCACTATTATAAATCAATGTGATGAAGGCTTTGTAGCTAAATTTTTGTGCACTCATCATGATTCTCTCCTAAGTATCAATTCCTATAAATAGAACTGTTGGGTCAAAGAGTAATAGTTTTAAAGCTTTGATGCTTTCTGCCAATTTTCCCTCTAGAAAGTCTGTATCAGTCGTATCTTCAATATTCCACGAAAGACAGTATCAGAAATGTCTAACCTGTCAGTTATCAAAATACTCTTTAAAAAGCTTTAAAGGGCTCAAATCATTTCTTCCTTAACTTTAAAATGTCATTTTTGGCAGTATAATTACACACGAAGCAGTAGCTTACTTGTTTATGAATACATTAATGGAAATGGCATTAAATGACCAGGTTAATGATTTGGATGCTTGATGTAAAAAAATGTGGAGGGGGAGAAGCATTTGTCTTTTTTGTTTTTTCAACTATTATACACATTCACTTTGTCTTTTTTGTTTTTTCAACTATTATACACATTCACTTAAAGGAATAGCTTCCTGCCTTCTCAATACATTTAAAGTTAATTTACTTCAAAAGAAAACACCAAATTCAGGTATAAAATAAATACCATTAGTAGTCATTTGGTACAAAGGTAATGTTAATTGCATATGATGGGGAAAAGGTATTAACTATGATTATTATATAGATATTTGTATATAATAAATATATAAAATCTTGGACACTTTTTGCTT
Organism: Camelus dromedarius; assembly: GCF_036321535.1. Lineage (NCBI taxonomy): Eukaryota > Metazoa > Chordata > Mammalia > Artiodactyla > Camelidae > Camelus > Camelus dromedarius. Next base: position 59,739,124 of record NC_087439.1, on the reverse strand, counting down.
TTTGCAACTTAACTAAGAAGGTGTTGTAATCTTGTAAATTTTGACATAAATGTAATATAAATCTTATATGTAGTTCTTGTAACTTTTTTGTATAGTTAATAAGATATAATCAAACCCTTTGGCATACTATTCAGAATAACTCTAATAACTCACCCTGTTCTTCTTCAGGTTAGAAAGTTCATCCACGACAACTTTTTGTTCTTTAATCTGTTGAAATAAAGAAAACTTTCTTAAATCAAAGGTTATCAAAGTATGCTCAATGAGGGACCTTTAAAATTAAAGAGCTGGGATAAGGGGTGATAATGTACTGACTGTCCGAATGGGCAGTCTGTGAATACATAGATTCTTTTCAACAGCAGTCTGTGGTGAGTGCAGGTGGAGGAAATTTGGAGGAAGAAACAGTGATTGCACTTGTTAAGTGTCAGTTGGCCCACTGAGCCCAGACAGGGAGTTGGTGTTGGTAACCAGTATACATATTCATGCAAGAGCCATAGTTACTAAATAACATTTTTACCTTTTACTTAAAATAGACAATATCAAAAAAAAGACAATATGCACCAAACATAATACCAATTTTTCAATGATTTAAGTTATATTTTAGCTTTTTCAAAATAGTAAATGGAATGAGGAGCGGGCTAGTCTCCCCACTTCTCATCCCCACCAGGTACTTTTCATGATTTAACTAAATGGTGCAGCCAGACATTCAGAACAAGCAAGTAGTACTAAATGCTCTATCTGGAGCAGTGTGACCTATAACTTTCCATCTTTGCTTTATTCCTCTTTGTATCTCAAAGGCTAGCACACAGCTGACACTGTGGAATTAGGTCTTACTTTTTATTAATAGGAGCTGTCGCAATTAAGTGGAAATTACGTTTCTTTGAAACTCTTTTCAGTAAAGGTAGTTATCTTGTGAACATGATTGATTACAGTATTACTAGTGGCTCTAAAAGCAGATTAAAATCTTTGTTCTACCTCTCACAGGGATCTGTCATATATCAGCATAAGTCACCTGCTATGGTAGTAACTAGAGTGGGCTGTATGGTTTGAAAATTCACCTCCTACAGGTATGTACCCTTCCATCTCTCCAACTGACAGTGTAGTATCTGACTAGACTGAGTTGAATTCCAAGACTGAATTTGTACAACTTTCTTGAGACTTGTTATTCATCAGAGCTTTCCCATTCATTTTATGAATGGTAGACACACAGGTCAGTTTAGTTCTTCAGACAAGGACACTGTGACAGAGGGACCACAGACATACCAAACATGCCACTGTTAATTTGGGACAGAACCAAAGTAGCACTTAGGGCACCTACTACTTGAAAAGGTTATAGCCATCTTCATCTTCAATATATTTTAAAGGTTTTGTCTATTTATGTCGATTAAGATTTATATTGATTTTCTTCTCTTTTGGGGTGGACGTGGTGGGGAGTAGAAAAGTGATAGATACGTGTTTTAGGATCATTGCTCTGGCTATAGCGAAGAACAGACAGGAAGAAGGTAACAATGGATGAGGAGAGACCAGTTGGGAAATGTTTGAAGCGTTCCTGATGGTAGATAAACAAAAGTGGCTGGCTGTGGAAGTTAAGAGTGTATATGGAGATAAAAGGACATATTTGAAATAGGGTTCAAAAGTAAAACTGCTAAGACTTCGTGATGGACATAAAGGTTGGCTCCCAGTTTACTGGCATGGACAACTGGATGGATGATGGTGACATTTTCTGAGATGGAGAATACTTGCAGCAGATCTAGGGTAAGTGATATTTCTAAAAGTAAAAAACAAAAACAAAAACCCAACCAAACCTCCGCCCCACTGCCACCTGGGTCTAATCTCGGGGCAAATTTCACGGTCTCTCTTTAACTGGAGCTGTCAAAGCAGCCGGGCAAAGCCGAGACCGGACCGCGCGCCCGCTTGGATCTTCGCGGACGAGCAGCGCCCTGTTCCGAGCCTGGAGCCTTGTCACCTCGTCCCACACTCACCTTGCTGCTAAGATCTTCCTTGTGCGGGGTCGAGATGTCGGCAGGGACCAGCCCGGCACCGTCCTCGGGTCGCGCACCCCGGCTGGGCATCTCCACGGAGCACCAGAAACCCAGGACGTGAAAAGCGCCCCAACAGTTCTTGCCCCCAGCCTCAGCGCTGGCGTGCTCCCAGGGTCTCCACCCCTTCCGTGAGCCCCACCAATGGCGTCTGCGCGCTCCCTGGAACGCCTGCGCAGTCCAGGTCGGGCCAGGGAGCAGTTGCGCGCGTGCGCACTGATGCTTAGGGAATCACGTGAGCAGAGCCTGGCTGTGGAGTCCGAGAGGTTCCCGAACCGTCCCCTAGCGGAGGCGATGTTGAAACGCTCTTGTGGTTTCTTCAACCCGCTGGCATCCCATAGTCTGTGAGTTATATGCGCCTCCCAGTGGTAAATATAAAGAATAGAAGCACAGTTGAACTACCGCTTAATATTTATTATCTACGCAAGAATATGAAGCTTGGCACAGATTTAAGATACATTGTTGGCAATGGAACTGTACAGACTCGGTAAGGTTTTTGTTAACTGGTTATTAGAGTTAAAAAATAAATTCAGGATTCCCAGTTAAATATGAATTTCAGATAAATGAATAATTTTTTAGTATAAATGTGTCCCGTGTAATATTTGCAATACCACACTCCTCTGAGAAAAATTATCCAAAACTTGAAAGTAGACAAGAGAGTAACAGATGTTCTTTCATAGCTTTTCAGGGCTTGATTTTTTTATTGACTGAACTGTTTTAGAATTCTGTAGGGGCAGAGGTTAACTTGTGAATTTTGGCAGAGATGCAAATAATTTCTATCTGGTGGGCCAGATAACCCTATAGGTTGTGACATTAATCAGTTTTGCATCTAACTCTGCAATCCTAACGTTTCTTTATTAATATATGTCTAGTTCCTCATAAACTCTTTGAATTAGTTTTAATATCTTACTTGTTCCCTCATTAGTTAATGAGTTGAATAAAACTTTGAATATGTTCATTTTATATTTGCACAAGAGACATGATTTTCTGTTTTTGAAATCCAAAGTGGTTATAGAACTAAGGTTACTGTCTATTTTTCCTTTTTACTGATTAAAATAGTTTTTGTTTCTGTTTTATGCATGGCTAAGTTATTCCACATTGATAGCAATGATTGGGAATTTGGTTTTATGGTCTAGCCGTTCGGTGATGGTTGGATACTGGAGATCGAGTCTGTTGGATAATGGAGACCTAGTCTCTATTAGAAGTGAGATGACAAACAATCCAGTTTTTTGGTCTTTCCTTTGTCCTTTATGAGCTCAAATTGATTAAGAATTTTGTGCTCACTGGAATGGAGAGCAGCTTTTTGAGGTCTGGACTGGTAAGTTTTTGTGTTTCTGATTTTACATTCAACCTGGGATTGAGGTTGTATAACTGAAGTTATAAGCTCTCTGTGTGTCTTCATCCATAATTTGTAACAGCCTTTATATCTTGCTAAGTAAATGTAAAATGTTTTCATACTCTGGAGGGTTTTAATAAATTCCATTGTAATGTCTTAAAGGAGCTCTGTTTTGATTGTTCTATGAACATACGCATGCACTTGCATAAATACCCAAATTTACAAAAAAGCCCAGAATTTCTAATATATTAAATGTGCTAACCTTAAAAAGTAAAGTTCTTCTTACAAAAACTTCTAGATTAGAAGTATTTGAAGAATCCAAATTATAGTTAAGAGTCTTTGAAGAAATCAAGCTGGATTAATCATTTTGGTTTGAGAAAAAAAGGCAATGATATGCCTTTTCTTTGAGTTTTCAATGTTAAGTAAAATACATGTACATTTTTTAATGACATTCTGATTTGTTTTATCATGAAGAGATTAGCTAATCTGAATTTCCTAATTATTCGTTCTTATATTGATTTACTCATGATGTAAGGTAGCATTATTGCCAGAGACTTTGTTTATGAAAAATGTTAACTTGTGTTCACTAAAATGAGTAATTTAGGCATACTTTTTATTTTATATCAACAGTAATTATGTTTTGTGCTATGTAAGTTTAAACATAATTGCAACATCTTTAGGTAATTTAAAACCCTAAGATAATATTAAATTGAATTAATGAATGATTAATCATTAGATAGCTAGATTATTTATTTTAAAAGTTGAATATTGGAACATTGATTTAAAAACATAGTTTTAAGTTTATATGCTTTTGCTTCTCACTTTTATATGCCATAGAATGGCTGTCCTCTTGGGCCATGTTAATGTACATGCTCATTTTTGCCACTTTGAGAAGGTGTAAATGGAATGTGTGTGGCTGTAGGCAGTTGTGTTGTGTGCAGTTATGAACTTTGTTCACATGCTAAAAAGCTTACATATAACAGTTCTCAATTATGTACCTCCACATTTCTTTATAAAATAGAAGTTATTAAATTGGTTAAAAGTTGTAATTAATATGGGTGGCTAAGACCACATTAAGGGTAGGAGTAATAGAGAATGCAAGATAATGAAATGAGTCTTGTTTTGCGAAGGAAAAAGTTTAGTTCTAAAGTGTCCCTTTGTTCAGAATATGGAAGAGCACAGTGAAAGACAAAACTTGAGGCAGTATAGCAAGTTGGGGAAGGTTTGATGAAAGTGGATTTTATTTGCCTTGGTTTGTAATACCTGGCCCTGAAAAGAAACTATGAAATATGTTAAAATTTTGACAGTACATTCAGATTTGAAGTCTTATTCACCAGATAATTATTTTTGAATCACTAGATAATTATTTTTTGAAAACATGACTTCCAAATATTATATTAATTAAAAACTAAAATTTGGCATTCTCTTAACGCACCTCCTGGCTCCATTCCCCCAAACCTCTAGAGTTCACTGTAGTTGATCTGGTAGGAACCTAGGAACACACCCCTCCTGACACATGGGATGTCATTTTAATTAGTGTTTGGAGGTGATGGTGAGGCTTACCTGTAAAGCTAAAGAGACTGAGCTTCCCAGTCTATTAGTCTTTTTGGCACCCCACCTTCTGTGGCAGTGTCTGGCAGAGTGGGAGCTCTGTTTAATTTCTGGATTGACTCTCACCCACCATTGTTTCTGTACTGAGTGGCCAGAAACACTGCTGATTTGTCTACAGATGTTTATCTCCCTTTGGGGGTGGATTGGGGATGGGTTGTTTCTTATGGCTCTGCCTGGTTCTGATGTTTCTCGTAAGTTAGAGGGCACCCAAGATGACATAATACTAAACAATATGGTGATAGTCATATTAATAGGGTGATGAAATGTTTTAAAAGTTCTTTCACATTTTGTCTTATTTTTTCATTTATCCCCAGTTGCTTCTGTCTTCCCCCTCAGCTGCTGTAACTCCTGTGTTGCTTGAAGTCACACTTTAGGGTTACTTGGCATCATTTGTCTTACCTGATTGGTTTAGGGCTGCCTGTCTGGAGCCCACAGTACAACTAGGCTGTTCTTCCTTCTTTCGTGGGTCTTTCACTTAAGTCCGTTGCTGTTGTGTCCCTTCCTTATAGGTTAATTTCCTATTTATGAGTGATATGTATACTCTTCCTCTGATGCTACATTCTTGATATATTTCACTGGGTTTAGTAATATATAGTTCAATATTGACTATTTTATAAAAGTTATGTGTATGATTAGCTTGACTTCCAAGGTTTTGAATAAATAATACCCCAAACACTGTTTTTCCTTGCTTTCTCAGTATAATATAACACAGATTTAAGGTATGTGGGGACACTTGTGGTTGTCACAGTATTTGGATGGTCCTGTTAACTCTGATAGGGTAGAACTAACTGGGAGCTAAGTGAAAGGAGACAGACTGAGCCACAGACTCCAAGAAGCCTGGACTAGCCGGACAAAGCGCATTCTCAGCCAGCAGACGGCACCAGGAATGTGTGGGTAAGAACATGGACGGGCTCTAGACCAAGTAGCAAGGAGGTGAAATCAAGGGAGCGGTAATATTGCCATCTCAGTAGGTGATTTGCATCAGGAATTCTGTCAGGAGCTGATGGAACCTGAGATATTGGACTAGATTTTGGGCTCTAGGATCTGAAAAGGGGGCTACTGGGTCTTTATCACACAGTCATTGACGGAAAGTGCAGGGACTTAATCCTAATAAGGAAATGAGCGCATCATGCTGGTCTTGGTCCCTCAAGGCAAATATCTGAGTCTCCCTCCAAGCACTGGTCTGGAGATGAGCAAACCTTTACTACCTCAGGGAAGATTGGTTCTGAAGCTTTGCTTCAGCTGTGGAATGTGGAGATCAGGTGCTCCTGGATCCTACAGACATGACTTTGTGGCTCTTTCGCAGGTTGGGGACTCAGGGCCCTGCAAGTGAGTGCCTCTTTAAATTTTCCAGCCTAGGTACCCCATATACCAGACCCTAGTCTCAGCCCTGCTCTTACACCAACTGGATTTGAAGGCTTAATTATTGGTGGGTCTATCTTACAATGGAGCGCTCAGTGTGGCTTGTGAATGACACCAGTGAAAGATGCTTCTTACGCTGCCCTGTCTAGTGTATCTTTACGTATCTGACAGCTGTGTAAAAGGTTGATCAGAATTAGCTTCTTCTGTAACGTCTGCCAGGCAGGTGCCATGGTCCACCTACTTTCCCAAAGACTGAGGACATGTTTAAAAAGTTTTGGTGTACATTATTAGAGAAGCAAAATTAAACATAACCATCTCTGTGAGTCAGATTGCAGTAAATGACTCAGTCACAGTTATGAAATATTTAACTTCTGAAAAGTTGCCAATAGTGATTAGGCATTTACTATTACCAAATTTGCATTTCCATGGTTTTATAACATATGGGACTGTGTCCAGATGAGTGAATCAACAAAAACAAAATCTAAAGGATATGTGGCTGTACCCTCGATGACTTTATGGTGACATTGAGTGTGCAGGGAAGGCTGAGATTAAATTCTGAATGATCAAACCCATACCTATTGCTGGTTGAATGTCATCAGTGTAGGTGGCTGCCACTATGGTTGAATTTGTGTGGTTGAGGCCTCTTGAAAGAAGAGGCATGAATGGCTTTTGCAGAAGAAACAATGTTTGTATACATCAACAACCGAGAGAGAAAGTGAGAGAGTAGGTGGGATGTTGGACAGCTAGAACTCTTGGGAGATTATTTTGTTAAAAAACTGGAAATTATGATTATACCACTGGTACTAATATTTGAAATAATTGTGATTTTACTTAGAGTCAGGGAAATGAAAACAAAACATAACTAGATAGTTCTCCACGAATATAAACCTATAATTGGGTTTTCTTCTTCAAGGTACATAGTTTAATTAAAATGTTTAGTTCAATGATTTAAATAAACTTTTATCCAGGCATAAACATTTCTATCATGAGACTACAAGACTCTGAATCTGTTTTTCCATTTATTCTGTTAAGGAATTATTTTATTCATAAATTTTATTTTTAATATAAAATATTTTATGAATTTTCTAAGCATAGTAAATAAAACATTATATCCCTTGTGATACTTGAAGAATGTTACCTATCAAGGGAAGAACCAGAAGGGAACTGGTGGGAAAAAGGTGTCCTTACTGGGAACTAAATACACCTGAAACCAGCTATCTGAAGCTGGTGTGATATTTTATAGCCTTTTATTAGAGTGATAAGCTCTGTTTCTTTTTTTTCCTCTTGCTCTTTTTTTTTTTTAAATTGAGGTATAATTGACTTACAGTATTATATTAGTTTCAGGTGTACAAAATAGTGATTTGATATTTTCATATATTGCAAAATGATCACCATGATAAGTTGAGTTACCATCTGTCACCATACAAAGTTATTACAATATTATTGACTACATTTCTGTGCTGTACATTACATCCCCATGACTATTTATTTTATAATTGAAAGTTTGTACCTCTTAATCTCTCTACTTATTTCCTGCATCTCCACCCCACACCCCCTTGTATCTATGAGTCTGCTGCTGTTTTGTTATGTTTGTTTTGTGGTTTAGATTTCACATATAAATGAGATTATACAGTATTTGTCTTTCTCTGTCTGATTTATTTCACTTAGCATAATACCCTTTGGGTCCATCCATGTTGCAAATGGCAAGATTTCATTCTTTTTTATGGCTGAGTAGTATTCCATTATATATATATATCTATCACATCTTCTTTATTCATTCTTCTATTGATGGACACTTAGGTTGCTTCCATACCTTGGCTGTTGTAAATAATGCTGCAGTCAACATAGGAGTGCATACATTTTTTTGAATTAGTGTTTTTGTTTTCTTTGGGAAAATACCCAGAAGTAGAATAGCTGAATTGTATGGTAGTTCTGTTTCTAATTTTTTGAGCAACCTCCATGCTGTTTTTTATAGTGGCTGTACCAATTTAATTCCCATGAACAGTGCATGAAGATTCTCTTTGTATTCTTGCCAACATTTGTTATTTGTTGTCTTTTTGATAAGAACCATTCTGACAGATATGAGGTGGTATCTCATTGTGGTTTTGATGTGCATTTCCTTGATGATTAGTGACAGTGAGGATCTTTTCATGTGTCCATGTGTCTGTGAGCCATCTGTATATCTTCTTTGGAAAAATGTCTGTTCATATCTTCTGCCTGTTTTTCACTCAGGTTGTTTGCTTGTTTTGTTTTGTTTTTTGATATTGAGTTATATGTGTCCTTTGCATATTTTGGATATTAGTCATTTATCAGACATACTGTTTTGATATATCCTCTCCCATTCAGTAGGCTACTTTTTTGTTTTGTTGATGGTTTCCTTCACTGTGAAAAAGCTTTTCAATTTTATTAGGTCCTATTCATTTATTTTTGCTTTTGTTTCCCTTGCCTGAGGAGACAGATCCAAAAAAATATTGCTAAGCCCGTACTGTCTATGTTTTCTTCTAGGAGTTTTATAGTTTCAAGTGTTACATTTAAGCCTTTAATCCATTTTGAGGTTTTATTGGTTTTGTGTTTTTTGTGTTTTTTTTTCGGTATGTTGTATGAGAAAGTAATCCAGTTTGGTTCTTTTGCATGTAGCTCTCCAGCTTTCCCAACAGGATTTATTGAAGCTCTGCTTCTGAACTCTACAGTATCTCAGATTTTTTTCTTTACTCTTTATGCCTAGCTGTTTTTATCCTAAAATTTAAATTTTTGATCAAAGGGCCTTATGAAATTTACATAATCCCTATTGATAAAGTAAATAAAATGCATCTGCAGCAACAAAAATTTCATAACATTCCATTGTTTCCTCCTCCATGTAATTAGGATATTATTCTACACCCCAGGAAAAGTAAATTCTATTCTAAAAAAATGTGAAATCCTAACTTCTAAATCTGAGATAGTTCTAATTCACTGTGTTACCTTGAGCAGATTTCAAGAGTGCTATGCCTCAGTTATTATCTGCAAAATAAGGGTAATAATAAGCACCTGCATTAGAAGAATATTATGATGCCCCTAAAGGATTACTTCAACACATCTAGGATAAAAAGAAGAAACATAAATTGACATTGAAATTCCCTTGGATATGAAATACTCAAACAGAAGTTATTAATAAACTTTCCAGGAATCAGAGTTTTAAAAGCTTTTCTATAACTGGAGACCCAGTTCATCTCCGAGGACACTGGCTTGCATGTCTCCCAGAAAAACAATTTTTATAACATGTCTATAATATAATATATTTAATATAATGTATAATATATGTCAAGCATTCCAATTGATTATTGGTAGTATAAAGAAATATGTTTGATTTAGAGATTGATCTCATGTCTTATAACCTTACTAAACTCACTTATTAGTTCTAGTAACTTTTTTGTAAATACTTCAAGTTTTTCTATGCAGAAAAATATTTGTCTTTGAATAGGCAGTTCTTCTGTGCCTCCTTCCCCTTCACTCCTCCCTTCCTCCCTTCCTCCTTTTTTGCCTTTCTCTCTTTTCCTCTCTTTCTTTCTCCCAGTTCGTGAAGATTACAGATGACATATGGAAATGTGTGCTGTAATAATATCTGCCTATTCTTGGTGACTGATGGTGTAGAAACAATATTATAATCTCCTATTCCCACATCACTTTGAAAAGAGACATAAATCAGAAGTAGAAATTTTCCTTTAAGAGAAGGATTAACCATAGTTAAACTAAGAAGCAACCCCATGGACCTTTAGTTTATCCAGTGCAAAAAAGTTGTTCCTGCTCTGAAATATTTGCAGGAACTTCTGGATTATAAAACTTGTCACTGGACTATTTGTGACTACAGTCATAAATCTCCACTCATTTTACTACATTTGCATTGACTACACTCTGATCTTCTGGGTTTCACTCTCCCTAAGCTTCCTGACACTCTAGTCTGTTGTTATGATGAATTAGCTTGATTGCTTTCTGAATGTTAAACTGGTCTTATATTCCTGGGATAAACTCCACTTGGTTATGATGTATTTTAATGCTTTTTTTTTTCCAGATTCAATTTGCTAGTATTTTGTTGAGAATTTTTACATCTGGCCTCATGAGAACTGCTGGACTGCAGCTTTATTTTGTTGCAGTGTATTTTTTTTTTTTTCTTCTTCTGATTTTGGCATCAGGGTAATGCTCTCCTCAGAAAATCAGTTGGGAAGTGTTCCTTCCTAACTATATTTGGAAGAGTTTTTGTAGAGTTAATATTATTTCTTCTATTAATACTATGTAAAATTTGCCAGTGAAGGAATTGGTGCCTGGAGTTTTTGTTGTTGTTGTTGGATAGCTTAAAAAAACTGTTATTTTGATTTCTGTAATAGTTACAGGGCTGGTCAAGTCATATGTTTCTTTCTGAGCTTTATCTGTGTCTTTCAAGGAGTTCATCCCTCGGCTGGACTGCACCATACGAATGGTTTGCTCAGACTTTACTGTAAGCACCAACGGCTGTGAACTTCCCTGCATTGATGACTCTCAGAGGTTCTATACTCTCACGCTTTTAGCACTTCATTGAAAATTTTAGCTGAATTCTTCCTCTTGGCTTGTATGGCATCTAGTGGAGTCTGTCCCCTATAAGGAGTGCTTGTGTCTTGATCACTGAAGGCTCTTGACTTTCCTTATATTTTGGCTTAGTTGGTTGCCCTGTGAACTCAGTTCTCTGATGTGTTCAAGAAAAGTTTTGATTTTGCAGATCATTCATTTTTTGTTGTTGTTGCTGTAAGTGGGAGTGGTATTTTCTTTCAGGCTTTCTGCAACCTAGATGAAAGCTTGAAGTCTAATGATCATTTTAAAAAAATGATTCTATTTAAATTTTACATATAAACCAACATTTATGTGTGTGTGTGTATATATATATATATATTCATATCCCCTTTCTTCTTTTAGATGAATGATGATATACTAGACATACTTTCCTTCACTTTAATTTTTTTTTATCTAGTGTTATATCCTGGAGAGGATTTCACAATGGTGTAAAGAGTACGTATTTGTTTCTTTCTGCAGCTGCCCAGTCAGCACCATCAGGTGCCATCCCTCAGTTGGTTCGGTCATCCTTCTATTTCAGGACATTTGGGCTGTTTCCATCCTTTGCTTTTACAAGGAGTTCTGCATACATCATTTCTTATTATTCTGGTTCCTACACTTCACTTCTATATTTAATACCTTTTTATATGCTTAATACAACATTTTTGCTGCATTTAATATGGCTATGTTTTGTGCTGCTTTGCACCCAGAAACCCATCCATTCCTTCTTCATGAGTTTGATTCCTAAGCCAGAGGTTCCTACACTTTTTTAGTCCATAGAACCCTTAATGTCTCCACAACTTTTTCATGGTCCCTGACGCCAAAAACAAAAACCCCGAACAAACAGTTCTTTTTCAGTAAGTAGTTAGATCCAAATAACTTAGTAAGTATTTGAGTTTTAACAACTTAGTAGCCACTTGAAAAAAATAATACATATAAATTGAAATGGAAAACAGCATTAAATTTTATTGTTAAGTAACCACAATTTCTAATGGGGTATGTGTGCCTGTTGGGCCCTGCATAGCTTCTCACACCTTGGGATCAGATGAGAAATCACCACCCTCATTCCTATCTCTCAGTAATTTTCATTAAGCATTTTTTTCTTTGTCTCTGCAACCATGAGAAACTAGCTGTGCAAAAACTATGACATCATCAGAATAAATATAGTATAATCTAATGTTGAAATTGAGAATACCTTGAGCAACTAGTTCAAGCCATGTTCCACAGATGTCACATATCACTGTGTTTCCCTCAAAAATTAAAAATATCCCATGCTGTCCCTTTGAATTCATTCTGACGCCATAGGGCACCTCAGGGCACAGTTTGGAAATCCCAGGCCTTGCCATCTTGCCGCTGTAGTTATCATAGGCAACTAAAGATCCTATGACCTATAAGTACCTTCACATCCAGGTTAGCCTTCTTTGAATTTAACAACCACATTCTAGTTTCTGACCGCATCAATATAGTCACACTTTGTTTCCCATTTCTTATTACCATTCTTGTACCATTTTATTCCCCAAAGACCCAATTCTGAGTCTATTCTCTTAGGTTAGGGAATCACCTACCACCTTCTGACTTCCTTCTCTATTTAATCACTTTCTCATTCTGCTAGAAAGTAGTAAATTCCTTATCTCTATTGACAATTCTCTAAATTCCTAAACTCAACATTTAAAATACTAAATTAAAAAATATTATTAATACTTTGTTCCTTATGACCCGCATGACATCACTGAATGCAGAGTTGTAAAGAAATGTACAGTTGTACACTATCGATGCAAAAAGCTGAAGAGCATAGGTAATAGTGAAATATATTTTAAAAATTAGGGTATGATGAGTTTTTAGTTTTTATTACCTTTGTTTTAAATATAATGTACTTAACTGTAAATTTATATAAGGTATTTTAAAATAATGGTCATGTTTTTAACAGCCAGCATACCTATTTTGAAGAGCTGAATTGTGGGAATAAGAAAACTTCAGCGATCCTGGAAGAAACAGTATATAATAACCCTGGAAATGGAAATACTAACCTTAATAAGAGCATATTCATAGGACAGTTTCCACTTTATAAGCATTCTAACATATGCCATTTCATTTAATCTCCAGCAGTCCTGTCAGGTGGGTATTATTTTGCTTGTTTTATACACAAGGAATTTGTTTCTCAAAAAAATTCAGTGATTCATGCAAGGCCATGCTGTAAGGGAATAAGAAGATCAGTCTTTGATTTTCCTCAGGAGGAATTATTTATTTTTATTTGTAAATGTCCATATCGGGACATACAGTTCAGCATTCTAATGATGTATTCCTATCAACAAGACTGAAGTCATAATGCAAACATAATAGTTTTGGAGCAGGGGGAATGTACACATTGGTAGAAGAGCATGTTAATATAACTTACATGAGCAGATGGGGAAGCAGGAACTTTAAACATGGCAGCGTGTGTGGCAATATGGCGAGGAAAATGAATGGGCTGTGGTACCAAGAAGACCTAGCATTTCATCTAACATCCCTCTTGACTTTCTTGCTGTATGAATTTAGGCAAGTTCTTAACCTCTTTAAACCTAGGTTTTCTCCTGTGGAAGATGGGCATTATAGCTCCTACTTAATAGTGTTTTTGTAGGCATGAAAAATATCCTGAAGAATCCATCACTGAATAGTTCCTCAATTATTGTCAATATATTGTTAGAATTATGCTTCTGTTCATTTTTTGTGCAAAATTTTAGGAAGTAATTTATTTATTACTTAACACTTAGACCATTTAATTAACATTTGAATGAACGTATTATACATACATAAATGTATATGCATACACAATTTATACATAAATTAACTGGTTGTAGTTGCACACATTATTTTATATTCAGCCTTTTAAAAAATGAAACTATTTAAATATAGACTTTTCAGGTACCAACAATATCTGTATACATATATGGTTCATATGATTATTTTTCTTGCTTATATGCCTGGTACCAGAATGACATAGCACAATTTCCTTAATCATTTTAGGCAGGTTTGTTTGTATAAACAATACTGCTTTACCATTTATGGGATTATTGACTACTGGACACCCACATATGTGCATGATGAAGTAACATACCCTATGAAACGTTTTAGACTTGGCCTCAAATTTCAGCTCAGTTATTTCCTGGCTTTGGAATCTTGGACAATTTATTAATTTCTCTAGAATCAGTTTCCTTGTATATAAAATGGGAATAATAGCATCTATTTTAGTCTTGAAACAAATAATATTCTATCCCCTTCAGAAGGGATGCTAGGCATTAAAGAGAAAAAAAGTAGGAAGAGACTGAAGCCTGAGCTCTGAGTGAAAAAGTTGAACTGTCAAGCAGGGAACAGTACAACATTGTCCAGGCTCTGGCGAGGGGGTGAAGTTTAGAGGGAAGATAAATGGAATAATAGATCTTTTAAGGCACAGACACTGCCCTGTATCTCTGTCCATGCTAATAAAGCCAAGTGTTGCTATTGTCTGTGGTTTCTGGGCTCTGCAGGTTAGGTAAGCACTGGGCCAGCTGAGGTGGTCTGTCACATTTGCGGGGCATCCACCTGGTGGTTATGGCATCCACTGCCTCTGTGCTCTCAGTTAGGTGTCTGCCTTGGAGTAGTGGAGTCTGGTTTATTCCTGTTGTGTGCCTGACTTAACCTCAGTAAGGACTATGCGCGGTAGCCCCTCCCCTACTCCTTCATCCCAAGTCAGGTCTAAACCAGAGTGAACAGTCTGGGTAGCCAGACCAAAATTTATCAGAGGTAAAAACCTGAATAATTGTTAATGTTTTCAGAATTATTAAATGGAGACATCACTTGAATTAGGGCTTAGTTGTAGGCCTTCATCTTTTTTCAGCCTATACCTTAGTCTTGGGCACCCTCATCCACTCTTGGGACTTTTAATCCATCTAAATGCCAACAGCTCAACTTGATCCTGACCACACCTCTCTTCTAAGACTTAGGCATTTATATCCAAATGCTCATTTTGCATCTTGACATAAATGTCTTACATGCGTATCACAGTTAACATGTCTCATATGTTCCTATATATATACATATAGCTGATAATGGGAGATAGTAGATCATAGTGGTTAAGAGCATGGGCTCTGGAGTTTTATCATGCACCATGTACAAGCTGAGTGAGTTTGGGCAAATCACCAAACCATTTGGAGCTTCAGTCCTCTCAACTGTAAAATGGAGGTTAAAATAGTACTACCTAGAGTTGTGTGAGGACTATAATAGGGACGATGTTGTTAAAACACAAAAGTCTTTATCTATAATCTTTATTTTCAAGATCAGTTGTCTTGTTATAATCTAGTATTACTAAATGAAATTTAGAAATGAAATTTGTAGTGGTTATTCTGCTTACTAACCAAAATATGATGAAGTACTTAAGCATCTATTATAATGAACTCTCATTTATCTACGCCAATGAAACAACTTAAAAGCAATTAGGGATGTAGTAATCCAGCTGCACAATTAAAGGTATATGCTTTTGGATTAAGGAGTAATAGTATACTTATACAATGGAATATTATTCAGTCATGAAAAGAATGAAATCTTGCCATTTGCAACAACATGAATGGACCTTGAGGGAATTATGCTAAATGAAATAAGTCAGACAGAGGAAGGCAAATACCATATGATCTCACTTACATATGGAATCTAAAAAGAAAAAATTAAACAACTAAGCTCACAGAGACAGAGAACAGATTGTGATTGCCAGAGGTGGGGTGGGGTGGGTGGATGAAATGAGTGAAGGAGGTCAAAAGGTACTTCCAGTTATAAAATAAATAAGTCATGAGGATGTTTCGGTCACTAGAGTTAATAATACTGTATTGCATATTTGAAGTTGCTAAGAATGTAGATCTTAAAAGTCCTCATCATAAGAAAAAAAACTGAAACAATGTAAGATGACGGATGTTGGCTGGACTTAGTGTGGTGATCAGTTCACAAATATAGAAGCATTATGTTGTACACCTGAAACTAATATAATGCTCTATGTCAATCATACTTCCATACAAAAGGTATATGCTTTTGTGCTTGGCATTTGACCATGAGTGTATGAATATATGAATAACAACAGCTAAATTTATTGGGAACTTACTATTATAGACCAGGCACTGATTTAAGAATTTTACACATTTTAACTCTCTCAATACACATAACAACACTATGAGAGTTGCAATAGTGCAATTAGTATGACCCCATTTTACAGGTGAAGACACAGAGGGGTTGGTTAACTCACGCAATGCTGTGCAGTCAGTAAGTAACAAGGGTACGATATGAACAGAGGCAGCCTGGCTCCAGGGCCTGCACTCCTGATTTGCTTATTCCAGGGTTTATCACCTATTGTCTTTAGAATTCAACTAAAAACAAGTAATAAAACTATATGAGAAAGACCTGGTTGGGATGAACTAGGGAGCAGTTAAATTATTTCTGGATGGCTTCTCTCTTTATTCCCTTTTTACTTCTTACACCACCACATGAAGAAGAAAACATATCTGTGCACATCGTTCTGAGAAGGTTGCTAAATTTTCTGAGACACTTGCTAAATGTTCAAATGGGTAATTGGTACTAGAAAAGTTTACTTAAAAGTGAAATATGTGAAACAAACCCAGAAATTTTGTAGTAAATGTTTAAGGAAACAGCCTTGAATCGTATTATTTTGGAAAATGAAACTAACACTTAGGAAAATAAATTTTGTTATCTTATATTTAGCAAAATTTAGGTTATATGACAACTGTCCCATAATTTTTGAATGCACAAAGAATGAATTGTGGGGTTTTTTGGTAGGCACAAGAAAAAAAAACATGTATGAGAGCCTGATTGACATCTTTCAATTCACATTTGATTGACCTGAAATGGTCCAAGACAGCCAATTTTGCAAACATATTTGAGAATGTCATGCTTCATCAGTTTTCCCAAAGTTGACTCTAAATATTTTGATATTCAAAGCATTGTCTCTTGAATCACCTATTGTGATATAAATGAGCCTTGTCGATTTTCTCTTTAATCAAAAGCTTTTCCAGTGATCCGTGGAACATCATTTTGCAGCTTTGCAACATTAGTAAAATCACTTTGCAATTAATTTTCATTTTGTATATTTACACTAGATGTTTCCAACATCATCAGTAGCCAAAAACTAACCCTTCGTGATTGAGGATAAATCCTAGTGTTCATGGAGGCAAGGCAGGAAAGAGATGTTTGAGTGGAGACAAATTTTCTAGTGGTCAAGTCCTTATTGAGTGTTTGTGGCATGTGAAGAATTTCCCTTTTCTACTCAACACAGTTTCTGTGGGACCTCAGATAATAAATCATAAATAACAAATATTCCTCATTGTTTTTTTTTTCTGTTAAACTACAAAAGTAAGATTATATTTTGGCAAGAAGTCAAATGATGTGGAAAAGTAGAAAGGGGAAAACTATTCATCCTTTTTTCTCGCTTCCAACTTGGTATTATTTGTCTATCAAAATAGGAACACTGAAATGATATGATTTAGAAATTCAGATTAATTAGACTTGAGAGTAAAAAAAGAGAGCAGCAAAACAAACCAAAAGCAAGTAGGAATGAGATTTAATAAAGACAAAATTTGAAATTTGAAACAGATTTTTAAAAATTAACTAAAAAATAAATAAAATAAAAAGCTGTTCTCAGAAAAGATTAATAAGCCTGATTAAAGAAAAGGAAAAACATTAAAAGAAAGAAACTGAGGAATTAGAAAGGGGATATGAACAGAGATATTAAAGAAATTAAAAAAATTTTTTAAGAGAATATAATCTGTAATTCAGTGGCAATAAATTTGAAAATCTAGAGAAAGCTATTTCTGGTAAATACAAATAAGCAAAAGTGACCCAAGAAAAGGAAGAAAACAGAAAAAGTGTTATAAATATAGAAGAAATGGAAAAGAAAGACACTAGGCCTGAGTGATTTTTACTACTGACTTCTTTTAAATCTACAAATAATGGACAATTCCTTTATTTTAACTAGTCTGATTCATAAAAAATTATGGGGAAACTCCTGATTTATGAAGCTAGCATGGTTAAATACCAAAACCTGATTACCCCCCAAATTTATGAGTATGGATGCAAATATTTAACTAAAATATTAACATATTGAATCCATCACCAAACTGGAAGAAGATCATAGCAAAGTGGAATTTATTCCAAGATTACAAGGATAGGTTTCCTTGTTGATCACCTAAATGATGAATAGATAAAGCCAAGATCTTAACAGAAAGGAGGAATTAAGCAACAATGTCCAGAGGTTTAAAGCAAGTAATTAAAGTGATTCCTTTAATACACTCATAGCCAAGAATTATTCTTGATAAAGTGCAATTACTCTGAATTCACCAAGGATATTTATAAAAGTTGTAAAAACTAAAATTTACTATTTAGTAACAAATGATCATTTATAATCCACATAGCCATATAGTAATATCAATAGATGTTAAAGTCTGGCTGTTTAAGAAAAGAATATAATAGTGCATTTGAGATAGTACATTTCTGTTTTAAGCTAACTAAATTATAACCAAAATAAAGAAGACTATTTTGGGAAAAAATTTTTGATGATGGCTATAATGTATATTCCTTAAAATCAAAATAATTTTTATTAACATATTTTTGCACTTCAGGGAATTTTTAATAGCTTCTTTTTTACATTGATCAAATAAATATTTAGTTTAGAATTTGAAAATTAAGAAAACATACCCATACAGATATCATCATACTTAAGTTATGAATATGAGAAAAACATGATGAATGTAATTTTGTTTTTCACTTAGAACTGAAGGGAAGTGCCTCAGACATTAAAGTGATGAGACTTAAGCCCTCCAATCACTACTGCCTAGCACAATGCCTGGCACCTATGAGGTGTTTAAATATTTGTTGAATTCAACTGAAATCAGTTTTGTAGCCATTGAAAACTATTTCACAGTTTTATTCATGGAACTGTCCTATGATAAGAAGTCAGTGCACAAATAGTACTAGGTCCTGGTCTCATCTCTGTACTAATAAGCTGTGTGACCTTGAACAAATCATTAAATTCTTTGGCCTTATTCAGCCATGACCAGTACATTCTCAGTCCTCTAGGACATAATGATCCACTTTTTTTGGTCTATGAATGAATTTTTGTACCTGCCAATGCTAGATGAGCTTCAGAACTTAAAAGGCCTGAAATATCAGCCAACCAAAGAACAGCCTTCCATGGGATAGGCATTATTCTTCTCTAGCTCTCTTCAGTAGAGCTGTAACGTGAGTCACAAATGTGAGCCATGTTTTAATATAAAATTTTCTAGTAGCCACATTAAAACAAGTAAACAGAAATAAGGTAAAATTAATTTTAATAGTATATTTTGTGTAACTGTATATATCCAAAACATTGTCATTTCACCATGTAATTAGTACAGACATCATTAATGAGATCTTTTGTATTCTTTTTTTCATGCTGTCTTCCAAATCCATTGTGCATTTTATAGCACATCTCAAATAAGACTTGGCACACTTCGAGGGCTCAGTTGCCACATGTGCCTAGTGACTACCTGTATTGGCTAATGTAGTTCCCAGGCCTGCTGACTTCATAAAATAGTAAAAAGAGTGTCTGCCATTATTGTGTAAAGTGTAACATGATGCCCAAATAAACTTTAAGATGATTCCCTAGCACCACAGAGGAACATCAAGGAAGTTTACCTTTCTTGACTTGTAGATGGGTGAATTGGACAAGAACGCCTCCAGTGTCTCTTCCATCTCTGATGTTAATGCTGTGGTTCTGTCAGGGTGCCTGGCACGGAGCGGCCAGCAAGCACTGCTGCACATGGTGTGTGGATTATGTACGTATACCTTGTCTCATTCCATGAAAGCTCTCAGGCAGAAACTGCTTGTGGAAAGATGGAAAGTGAAAAAAGAGAGAAGGAAAGAAGGGAGGGGAGAGGAAAGGAATAAAGACAGGGAAGGAAGAAGTGGAGGAAGAAGGAGAAGGGAAGGGAGGAAGGAGAATGAGTAACTGGAGAAGGGTCAAATCTCAGAAATGCCAATCTCCATTAGGTTTATGGGTAATTATTTCCAGTATCAAGTGAACTTTCAAACAGAAGACTTAGCTGTTGGGTGCAGTGTTCTTTTAGGCTACAAAGTACGTTTTCAAAGTAGACCATGTCCCAAGAACCCCTTAGACTGTGGACTTACTTACATGTGGCACAGGCCTAACACACCTTGGGCTTTGTGATCACAGCCCTGTAAACTGTGGAGTTCACATTGCCTTGAGAATGACCAAGCACAAAATCTGCAGTTCGCTCCATAGCTTTTCATGTTCTATGGTATTTAAAAGGGTGTGATGTTAAGGTAAGTATATTTCAGCTTGTAAATTTTAGATTTACGTGAAATTTCCTAATGGTTTAAGAGGTACTGTCTGTTGAAGTCCACTTTATGAGGACAAAGTATAGGCTAGTCTAGTTTTAGATGAATTTCTGGTTTGGGGTTAAATTGGGAGATAAACCTCCAGAGGGTAGAAGCGAGGAGGGGGAGTACCTACTATGACCAAAAATAGGGATTTCCAGTGTTGTTTTCATGGCAATTGAACTAAAATGCAGGCCTTGTTCATGGTTGCATTTGTTGGACTGTGAGTTACTTGAGAGCAGGGAAGCTATTGCACTAGCACCTAGCATCACCCCTAGCACATAGTAGGTGATTTCACCCATCTCTGGTGACCTCAAGTATCATCGATGAGCTGACAGCATTCAGTCTGTAACTTTAATCCAGGTTTTCTTTTTAGTTCTGGACCCATTTTAATCAAGACCCATCACTTGGTTGACCTGCGGGTGTTTGTAAGTGTGTCCCAGACTGAACCCATGGTTCTTACTGGACCTGCTCCTCCTGTAAGGTTCCTTATCTCAGTGAACGTTCTGGTCATCCACCCGGTTACTCAAGCCTGAAACCTTGACTCATTCAGTTCCCCCACCTACCACAGCTCACCAACCACAGAGCCCTTCTGAGTCTCCTCAGGTGGATGTCTTGGATCCATTCCCCTTTCTCCATCTGTGCTCACAGCACTTGAGTCCATCTTATTTCCCCTGACTCCTGCAAAGGCCTGTTTTCCCTGTACCCACGCAGGCATCTCTGCACTCCAAGCACTGCAGGGACTTTAAAGTATGTAAATCAGATCCCTTTTGCCTCCTGCTTAAAATACTCAGTGCTCTTTGAATAAATTCTAAGCTTTCATACTTGGGTATTTTAGAATAAATTTTATTAATTCTAAACTATTCTATTTAGGATAAATTCTAAACTCTCTTACTTGGGTATTTTAGAATACATTCTGAACTCTCTTATATGGCCCTCTGCTTATGCCACTTTCCCTTCACTTACTAGTTTAAACCTCTTTCATCTTCTTCCTGTTCCGAGTACACTGCAAACTCTTTTCTACCTCAGTTCCTTCCAACATGGTGTTCACCCAATATGCACCCTTAATTCCAATTCACTTATCAGCTTTCGCCTTAACACCCGCTTCCTCCTAGAAACCTTTCCTGCACAGAATAGGTTAAGTCCTCTTTATGTGTTCTTGCAGCTCTCTGTATTCCATTGTGATCCTAACCACATTTGTAATATTTGCACGATGTTTATCTTTCCATGTGGGCTTGGACTGTGTTTCTCATATACTGCTGTATTCCCAGTAACTAGCACAGGAGCTGATAGCAGGCACTCAACAGTAAAAATTACTTAGACTACTGAAGGAATGGATGGTTTTATCCCTGTTTTGATTTAATTAGCAGCTAGGTTTTTGCTGTTCATGTCTGGGCATACAGATTTTGAAAGACTTTGTTACACTCCTAATTATTTCTGCATGGGAGTAGTAATTCATAAGAATATTGGAAAATTATTCAGCCTCTTTCCTACATGAACATCAAATAGTTAACAAAGATGTTATTGGAAAAAAAGTGGAATTAAAAAAGTTTATGTGTTTTTACAGAGTTTATATGTTTAGAGTTAATACAAGAACTAAAAAGTGGTAGTTATTAAATCAAAGGGTTACCTTGGAGCTGGAAGGTATCTTAAAAATCACGCACTTCAGTTCATTTCACTTTAACCTTAATTATACAACATAATCATTTGGATCAATTAAATTAGAATCCTGGGGATGGTATATTCCAAAACCTCCTGAAGTGATTCAGATGTGCATCTGTGAAAGAGAGCTGCCCATCTGGCTCAACTTTCTTTTTCTATAGGTGAGAAGTTGGAGCTCAGAATTCTTCAGTGATTTGTTCAAGGTCACACAGTTTCCATATTAGTGGTCCATTTAGTAGAACATACTTCCTTATATTGATAGCTGGACTAATGGAAATTGATAAGGAAGAACGTTGCTAAACTCCTGAAATCAACAATTTCCTTCTCCAGGAAGCCTAATTTCTGATTGGCAACTAAGCCTGAATATCTTATCAGATCAGCTGGTAAAATATTAGTTTCAATCCGTGTGTCTTCCACTCATCTGATCAGAAGAATCACCTGGGATGCTTGTTAAGTATTCCAGTTCCTAGGCCCATATCCTGGATGTTCTGATGTAGCAGGTCTGGAGCAGAGTCCAGGAATCAGAATATTTAATAAGTACGCAAATGATCTTTCCTCAGTTGTGTTTGAGAATCACTGGCTTAGAATTTCCATTTTCAGAGACACCAGTAAAGAGGCCATAAAGAGCTCATTTCAGCATGGGGATTTTGGTTTACCTCCAAGGAAGAAAGTCGGTGTCAAAGGCAGTGATGCAGAAGTAAGTCAAGGTGTGCTGATAAGAAAAGGAGACCAGGCGTCTTGAAAGCAAGGGCCAACAGAGGGCTTAGGTTGGAAATGTGTCAGCAGAAAGCAGATGTGCTGGCAATGGTGTGTCCAAGCGGCAGTGAACCATATGAGGTGACCTCGTGCAGAGTTGGGGCCCGGGTGTCTAGATAAGGTCAGGGGCACACACTTCTGTGAAGCACTGCCTCTGTCCCTATAGTAGCAGACGACTTCCTCGGAGTCAGTTTGTAAGGACTCATTGAGAATCTTTTCTGAGCACAACCTG
The DNA here is from genome assembly GCF_036321535.1 of Camelus dromedarius. Classification (NCBI taxonomy): domain Eukaryota; kingdom Metazoa; phylum Chordata; class Mammalia; order Artiodactyla; family Camelidae; genus Camelus; species Camelus dromedarius. The sequence continues at coordinate 59,716,182 of NC_087439.1, read as the reverse complement.
TGAATGTGAGATACGGTCTCAACATGCAACAGAACTATAAATCCATTTGGGCAAACATGAAACTCTAACAGATACCAGAAAGTTAAATTAAGATGGTAGGTGGTATGGGGTAGACTATCAGGGCTGTGAACACCTTGAAGTAGAAAGGTCTTGACGAGGATGCAATAGTCAGAGAATGCTTCATGGATAGGGGGTGGGGAGCTGTGGCCTGAGCTGGGCCTAGTAGAGTGGCCAGAGTTTCGACAGAGAGGCATAGAGAAGGGAGAATATTGCCCAACACGGAAACCACAGGATGCGGGGCACAGAGAAGCAAACAGGGTCCCCCTCAGCCAGTTGGTGGGATAGCGAGGACTTTGGCAGAAGAGGGAGAGACAGCATGACAAGAGGTGGGGAGAGAGAGAGAGCATTTCAAGGGACTTGAATGTCAGTTAGTGAAACTTGATGCTTCAGAAAATAAGGATTTCTTAGTGCTTTTATAGTGGAGCTGTACCTTGGTGAGTTAGTCACGCAGGAGATTGATCCGGCAGCTGGATGCTGAATGAACTGGAGCGGTGCAGGGAGGGCTAGTGAAGCATTTGGGGCATGGGGTCTGGTGAGGGCCAGGAATAAGGTGGAGTTCACAGAAACCAAAAGGTGAAGCTGAGTGGAAAAGCGAGCATATTACTTGAAGAGGAACTTGGCAGAGAAACTGAGGGAGAGGGAGGAGGTAAAGATGGGGCCTTTTGCAGTTTTAGTTCATGTTCTTGAATGTGTTTTTAGAATAATGCCATTTTTGCTTATCTACCCACCCCAGGTGGGATCTACCAAAACTCTGTTACTCTGCATAGAAGTACCATGGTTTAAGGGTTCTGGGCATGAGATGAGGATTCCTGAGATCATCTGTGACTCTGTAGAAGTGAGGTTTGGCTTCACTGTAACCCTCCAAAGGCCCTCCTGGGACCTCTACTTACAGGTGGTGCCTGCGTGGGTGAGAAGCCAAGGGAGAGGCATGAAGACAAGCATCACCTCCAGGAGGGCATGTGGGAGGCAAAACGCGTGATCGAGACTGTGGAGTCAGCTGAACCTGGGCAGGTTGAGGCACCCTGGGCAAGCTGGTAACATCCTTGAGCTGCCATTTCCTTACTTTTGAAATAGAGAATGTACCATTGGCATACTACCTTGTCAGAGTATTTTGAGGAATGGGTAAAAGATTTGTAAAGAGCTCAGTTTAGTGCAATGGCTCTCAGCCAGGGTGATTTTGCTCTCTGGTTGTGGGTGTCATGATTGGAGAGATGCTATTGGCATCTGATAGGTAGAGACCAGGGGTGGGCTAACCATCCTGCAGTGCATAGGACAAGCCCCCACAACAAAGAATTATGTAGCTCAAATGTTAGTCACACTAAGATTGAGAAACCCTGGTATAATGCCTGACACAGAAGAGGCACTCAAAAGTAGCTCTAATTTTGAGAGTACTTAAATTGTGTAAGGCTATATTAAGTGTGTTAACATAATTTTCCACTTTAATCCTTTCAAAAGTCCCGTGTAAGGTAGTTACTCTTAATAGGCCCACTTTACAGGTGAAGAAACGGGAGTCTGAGAAATCAAGTAACTCTTCCAAGGACAAACAGCTGGTATGTATATTGAGGCAGTCAGACTCCAGAGAGCTGGTTTTCAACCACCATGCTGTGTCGTCAATCCAATAAATGATAGATATTATTGTTGTTATTATTCTTATTATTGTAAAGAGAGTGTAAACTTCTGAACCCATTCATTAATTCAACAAATCAAGTGCTTGTGAGCCAGGTCTGTTCTGGGGACACAAGGCAGACAAAAGTGAACTGCCATGAAGAAGTCTGAGCTTACATGAATTGGTGAGTTAAGCCTCTTGTCTCTTCCCCTTTTCTGCATATGGACAAGCCAGACCAAAGACCTGTGAGAATGACTTGTTGTAGCTGTTATTCCAATGAAAGATTTCTGAGTGGTGGCCACAGTGGTCACAGTGGGTCTGGGGGGAGCACGATGTTAGTCTCTCTTCTCCCCAGGACTCTCGCCCAAATGCTGCTGCTGTACAAAGAGTTAAGAACTGCCCACCGCTGCCAGCTTCTAATCTAGGTGTCAATTTCAATGTCATATGGAATTGAAAGTAATGGGAGCTTCTACGCCCCAAGCTAGGCAGTATTCTGGAATGACCAGGCCAGTTATACTAATTGGGGAAATAAAGTCTTTGTTTTTTCAGCCCTTATGTTTGGCATTAACAATGCTTTAAGGCTTGACTATTTTCAGGATCTCCAAATCTAGCTTGCTTTGATTATCTGTTAGCAAGTCTCCAACATGATTTTTCTATTCATAATAATATCTAGAATTAAGTATTCACCTAATTTCATTATATTTTTTATTTGTAAAGGGTTTTCATGTAAGTAATTTAAAAATTAGTTTTAAAGCAGTAAAGACTCATGGGTGTTATAGTAGATAATTTGGAAGAATGTGGAAGAGTAACAAAGCTCTAAAAAATCTTAAACCCAGGTAAAGAGACAAGATATAAACAAAGGGAGCAATCTGAGGACAATTGCCAAAAAATTCACTACCATATACAAAATAAAATAAAGATTATTAGTCTTTTGTGTGCAAGTGATACAGAAAAAGAAAGTTAGCTGGGTTTATAGGATCCAGGTATATGGAGAGTGGCCTCATGATATGGGTATAGGACACATCAAGTCCTGGATAATAACAGTGTTGCTCAGTGGTTGGCGTCTAGACTATGACTTCACACACAGTGCAGCCAAATCTAGCTTAGTGCTACTAGATGTGTGACCTTGGTCAAGTGATTTGCACCCTCACCATTTGTTTTCTCATTTGTAAAGTAGGGGATAATCATAGTAACGACTTCATTGGGTTGTTACAAGGATTAAATGACTTAATATACTTAAGTGCTGGAAATCCAGGCAGTCTGACTCCAAAACTTGAGCTATAAACCCCCAAGCTCCAGCAGCCTAGAATTGTCATTAGCAATTGGTTGTTGTTACAATAGCATGTGAAATGGTGGATCAGAGAGACACTAAAGATGGGAGACCATCCAAGGTTGTTACAGAAATCTAGGCATAAGTGATAAGGACCTGCATTAAGGTAGTGGCTTAAGAGCACACAGAAAGGGAATTAATGGGGCAAAGGACCAAATTCAAAAGATATTGCATGATACAAATCAGAGAGTTGTTGAATGATGAAGCTGAAGTGTAGACAGTGAAGTGTAAGATAACAGGATTGTGAGCCCACGTACTCGGAAGTTGGGAGATGCTATTGAAAATAATGCAGGAGTTTCCATTTTATTTATGGGACAATGACAAGCTCAGTTTTTGAAATGTTAGATTTTGTATGTCAAAGGGAGATCTAAGTGAAGATTACCTCTAGGCAATTGCATATATGGTCAATAAGAAGCTGGAGACAGAAGCAGAAATTTGCTTTCGTACCACATTGCAATTGTGTCATTAGGATAAAGCAGGGTCGGGATATTGCCACCCTCACCAGATTCTTGACATGGTTAACCTTAGGTGTCATCATTTAGAGTGCTTTCAGATTTTCTGGTTCTGCTTTAATGGATTTCCTTTTCTTTAAACTACTCTAGTCTTGTATGTATTGCTAAAATGTTACAAAGGTTGGTAATCTTGTTGCTAAGTAAGTCACGTGGTTCTATCCAAAGTCATCATCCATTTTATCAGCAGTAATACTTTGATTAATGTTTATTAATAATTCATCCAAATGTTTCATCTAATTGTTTTAGCAGAGTTCAAATTTCTACTGATCAAACGTGGAACATGAAAACCCAGCCCTTCCCTTTTCCCTGGGATCGATGTTTCTCTCAGTTCAGAGTACAATTATTTTTAGAGGCTGTACATTCCTAGCAGTCGGCCTGGGAAGCAGTCGTATCTACATAAGAGCCCATACTAACTTTCAATGTCATTATAGAAATTTGTAAAAAAATATATAGTTTCTTGAGGTGAAAGGGTTACGTCAGAGTTTTTCAACCTTGGTACTGTTGATATTTGGGGATATATACTTCTTAGTTTTGAGGAGTTGTCCTGCACTTCGTAGGATGGTCAGTGGCATCCCTAGCCTCCACGCACTAAGTGCCTGTAGCATCTCCATCCCCAGATTGTGTCCCCTGCACAGTGGTTCCAGACATTGCTGAATCACTTGCTTAACTTCTTCCACCTATTCACATTGCTAAATTTCAAATCTTAATGCTATATGAAATAACACATGCTCCATAGGTGCTCTACCACCAAGGGTTTCAGAGATCCTTCCTTCTTTGACAAATGATGCACCTGGTTTGGATCTGTATGCTTTTGGAATGTGAGCCACGACTCTATGCAGAGCAGAACATATATAGGAACAAGTACACTGCAGACCTGATTTCTTATCTTCTTTCTGACAGTATCTTGCTGAATGTTCCTAAGCAAATACTTAAAATCTGTTCAACATTCATTCAACCAAAACTTTTAAGTGACTACTGTGTACCTGACATTGTTGCTCTCCACTGAGAATACAGAGATGAATAAAATTGTCTCTAACCTCAGTGAACTCTCAGTCAAGTGGAAAAGCCAGACGAGGCTTCTACCACAATGTGATAAATATTGTAGTTGACGAATGGAAAAGGCAGTATGGGGCTCAGAGGAGAGTAACTGACTCTACCTGAGGAAATCAGGAAAGGCTTTTCCTGGGAAACAAAGCTAGAACAGATTCTTAAGATGAGTAGGAATTTAGGAGACACAGGAGGAGAACAGGAAATTCAGGCAAAGGAAACAGCCTCTGCAGAAGCTCAGAGACACGGCTGTGAAGGCATAAGCATATTGGCATAACTGGAGTAGGGGAGGGGTCGGTGGAGTGGGAAGGCTAGGAAAGCAGGCATGCCCAGGTGCCACAGGACACGGATGCCCAGTTAACATTGTTCCTGTTGGCCAGAGAAGCCCTTGAAGGATTTATAGGCAAGAATACCTTAGTTTTTGGTTCATCAATAATGTAGCCAATACTGAGATAGCTATTTTATACTTGTGTTTACTGTTAAGTTTTTGTGCACATATATCTGCTCAGTTAAAAAGAAATCAATGAATGACTATAATGAGTAAGTCCTCATGCTACATGTTAGGAAGCAGAGCCAAAAAAGACCGCCGGTACACTATGGTTTATTAGGGAAGAAAGCCTAGTGTATCATGGCAGCCTCTTCATAGTGAGGAGACATCAGACAAGGAGGGATGATGAATTCTGTTCGAGAGATTCTGGTAGTCAGGACTTGGGTGGCATTTGCCAGATGGACAAAGGCTCAGTGACAGCCCCCTGAAGGTCTGCTCACACCAGGGACAAGAAAATTTACTCTTACCTGGGAAGAGTTACCTTTCATAGTTTTGTTTTCATGAAATAAGTATCACTTCAATTCATCACTTTGATTTTAAAGTTTAGACTATGTAGATAAATTTAAAGGCTCAGTAAGTTTTTCATTGAGGATTTCCATGACCATCCTCTTCTTTGTTTCACTTTTTTTGTGTTACCTTCACCACCATTAATAGACTGTGTTGCCTATTTTATTAATTTTGTTTATTTTCTTTCCCTTCTATAAGCTCCATTTTGTAGGGATTTATGTCCTTTTTTTTTTTTTCAGTGATGTATTCCTCACAGCCCACTAGAGGGCCTGGCATATAGCAGATTTCAACAAATGACTTTGAATAAATGAGTATAATTTTTGTAATATTATGTTGGCTTACCTAGAATTCAATGAAGTCTACCATATAATTACCTATTAATGAAAAATAGCTAAATACTCTTGAAAATGGCTTTGTTGTTTTCAGTTTTATTCTGTATTTTCCAGAGGAAGTGAATTATTTCATTTTTTTTCCTGTCTGGATTTATACCTAAATTAAAAATTTATGGATAATTCTATAATAGCTGACTGATATGGTACAACTTTTTTTTTTACTGAAGCTATAAAACCATTTTAGAAATTTCAAGACCAATAAATTGCTTTGCTGTACATATTTTCAGAATCTGTATTCAATCCTGATAACGAGATTGGACTTTAAGTAGGTCAAAATGTATTGAATCACTTTGTTTAAGAACCTTTCTAGGGTTAATGTAGGTATATCTTAACTCTGTGGAAGTCCTTAGTATATTTCTTTTTCCCCTCCTCCCCTTTCCTTTTTTGCTATATTATAATGGAATCGTATTTAAGTTAGTGATTCAAGCAGCAGAAATTTATTCTAGCTATAAAGGCTGATAAATTAAAGCCAAATTGACTTGTGTCTGTCTGTTGCTTCAAACTGAGAGAATACATTTGATTGGTAGAGCAGGGGAGGATGTTGGCCCTGATCGAATCAGCTGTGATCAGGGAGGAGCATCATATGTCCCTGAGATTCATCTTTCCTGCGGGGACAGGTGGTAGCAGGTGTGTGCACATGGGAGGGAGAGAGGGGCAGAGGCCAGCTACACAGATACCCCTGAAGTGCCTATAGCCGTAACTCCTCAGCTAGGATAGAGAAAACCACCTTTTTTTTCCTTTTTTTTTTTTTTTGAATAAGAGCATTAAAAACATTTTAAAAAATCGTTAAGATTAACAGGTAAAATTTTTCTTTTTATTCCAAAGCTGGTGTTCTGTTCATCCAATCTTTTTGCTGTTTCCTAGTATTTATGTTTAGACTATGTAGTGTAATCCTATTCATGAAGAGTAAATGGCAGTATTTCTTTGGGTTTTTTTCTTTGTTTTCTTTTTGGCTGAGATCCTTGCTGAGGAAAAGGAAAGATAATATTTTGTTTTCCACTTGATATCTAAGAAAAAGTCTAGATTCAAATCAAGAAGTTGCTTTTATTTTTTCCTCTTGAAGATCAACAAACTTGTTAAATGTTTTACATCATGAGAACCAAAGTCAGACAGCCCCCTGTTGTCTCAGAATAAGAATGTGTTTTGAAATGCTATTTTATTCAGCTTATTTTCACTGTCTTTTTTCTATTTGCATCTCTTCGTCCCTGCCCCCGCCCCTTGATGTTGCTTGATATTACATGTTAGCGATTTGATTACTTTTCATTTAAAAAAAAAGACCCCAAAATAAACAATAGGAGTAACATGTAAAAACCTCTGGAATGAAAGCTGAGCTCTCTCCAACTAACAGGGAGGTAGATTCAGATGACCACATGTTTGTTTTCATAGTTCTCAAGATTTCTGTTGGAGACACAAGCTGAGTCACTGCCTAACCAGAAGGCATTTCTTTTAAATTCCTGTGCAGATGAAAATATGAGGCAGATACAGGACTTCGTATAGAGCCATAGACACATTTTTCCTTCATGCCGCAAATAAATGTTAGCTTCTACTTTCTGCTAGTCTAGGTGCTGGGAATATAATAGTGAACAAGACAGGCAGACAGCTGTCTTTGCTTTAAGTAGTGTGTGATGTCGTTAGGGAGATAAACAGGTGATCAGACAGTTACCTTCTGAAGCGATAAATGGAAAGTGCACTTTGCTGTGGGGGCACATTCGAGGAGCATCAAAGCAGATGGTGGTGAGGTAGGCAGGGAAAGTTCAGAGGAACTTAGAGGAAATCTTAAGATGAGGCTGGAAGGAGTGCAGATTAGCTAGGCAAAGGGTGAAAGAGTGGGTATAAAAGAGGGAAAATTAAAGTATTTACTCATAATTACCACAAGCAGATTTCAGTGCAATTTCTCAGTTTCTAGAGATATTTACTGATAAGCTACTTTTGTGTTACTCGCCTTGCTGTACCAGGCATCAAAGCCGGATGAACAAGTACTTCTGCACCAAAGTGGATGTGTGAGAAATGGCCGCTCCCAACCTGGGCAAGCCACATCTTTTACCATTCAGTCAGTTCAAGTTCCTTTCAGAGCTTCTGTATACTTTCGAAGAATCCTCAAGCCCAGCCTCACTGCACACATGCTTCCATCTCAAGGCCTGTGGCAACTTGACCAGAGCTCTGTGAGCACATGAAAATCAGCTCAGCCATACCCAGAATCCAGGGGATTCCACCTTGGCTTAAATTAGTAATGTCTACTTACTATTAAAAAAAAAAAAAAAAAAAAAAAAGAAAGGGAAGAAGGATAGAAGGAAGGAAGAAAAAAAGCAAAATCCTATAGAAAAATGAGCTAAAGATAATGAACAGGAAATTTATTTAAAAATATACATGGCCAATAAACTTGTGGAAATTATAAATTAAAACACCAACACACTATTCTTTGACCATTCAATTTATGACAAATGACGTTAAGACACCAGTCTCCCAAAATGTGCAGACCAGAGCCACTCCGCCCCAAGCAGTCAGCCCACTCATGCATTTTGAACGGCCTTGTGTTAGGTGTGGGGGTGGTAGGGCTTGGAGTCCTGAACTCCAGGGAGCCCCATTCCCATTGTATTCTATGTTAGTATCACCTCTTGGAGCATAGCTCTATACAAAGTGAACCATGACCCTTGGAATTGAGCAACACTAAGAGCCCTCCATGTGATTACAAAGTATTTGACAGCTTTATTTTAAAAGAGAAGTAGCTCCTCCTCTCTCCCACCAATATTTGACTAATGAGTTTTGCCCTCCTGCTTTCTCATGTGGGATGGATCCTGGAAAGGAGAAACAGTGTTAGAAGCAGAGAAAGATTAGAGGATCCTCCTCACTAGCCTCCTGTGTTTTCCAGTCCCCTCTGATTGCTTCATCTCCTGTGTATCTCTAGAGATAAGAAAAAATCTGAGGACCAGATTTGGATACTTTGGATGTGTCCCCAGAACAGTCATTCACCCCTTGGTTAGTTGTTCTTGGTCAGAGGGTCCATGGAAAACGTTCCCAGACTGTCAGTAACATCTGAGCTTCTCTAGTGCTGGATTTTTCACTTACTGGGTAATTCAGCCTGTCTGAACTTTAGTTATGAAATCAAATAGAATCAGGGATGTGTAATATTATTTGCTGTATTATTAAGAGTTGGAAATAATCTTGTGATTTTGTAGGTTTTACTTCCTGTATAAGATTGGCTCTCTCAGTAAATGATACAGGATGCTGTTCTAGATCAATGAGTTGGGAGCGTGGGTAGGGTGAGGAGACTGGGATAAGACAGGATGTTGTACTTGGCTCCACCTTCTCAGCCCAAGACTGCAGTTTAGTGGTGGTGCAGCAGGTGGCTCAAGAGCAGCTTTCAGCTTACCTTTCTTTGGGCCCCGCAAGTCACCTTGGCCTGCTTCTTTGTGGTTCCATCCCTTTGATATCTTCTTTGCCCTCAGATGCACCCTTTGGAATTCTTTAGCTTTAATCCAGATGACATGGGTATGTATGAAGATGAGGACCTGCTTGGTATCTTTGGCTACTTAGGCTTTAAAGCATTGAACTGGGGTCCAAGGCAACTGTAGAATCACTGCACCCAGGGAGAAAGGAGTAGGACTCACCGGTCCTATGTGAACTATAGGTATCTCCGGAGATCTACCAGGGATTGACCAAGAGTTTGAAAATCACAAGGCAGTGCCTGGACCCCAATGGCGAAACTGTATGCATGTCTGCACGTTGTCATCAAGCATCACTGGAAGGAACACATCAAGGTCACCTTCCCCAGAGAGGGGAGCAGGGCATGCCACACCTGACAGTCTTCCTAGATACATTGTTTTGTGCTCAAGGGTAAGACCCTTGTACATCTCCTCCAGGATGGCATCAGTATGCTCACAGAGCCTGATGAGCCTCATGGAGGTGAGACCTGGATCAGGTTGTGTTGTATGTGGAGAGACATGATTGGGATTAATGAGAACGTTCCTACATTTTTCCCAACCAGCTGGATTATCCTCTCCTTTTATTCTTCTTCCTTCCTCCTTATTTACTGAAGCCCAAACCATTTTTCACTCCCTGCCTCAGTTTCCCCCAGGCCAAGAGGCTGCACCATCAACACTTCTGCCATTGATAACACAGTAATACCTTCTCCTGGCAATGTGTCATCAAGATGAGAACCTTGAATAGACTCCAAGGGCGGGTCTTCCCTTCCTTAGGGTGCCCACTTCAGAGAAAGACCTATTTGTCATGTTTAAAGTTTACTTCCCAGACAGATGAATACTTCATACACACCAAAATCTTAAGTGAATTTACCTTAATCTTAGGTTGGGGCCTAAACCATCCCAGGATCCAACACAGCAGTGTTGCCCACCACACAAACCCTTATCCAGTGTGTATACAGCTCTGGGCTCAGCGGTATCAGAGATCTTCTCTAAAATGCAAAAGCCACAGTTTTCAGAGAAAATATGCTGTTCCTGACCCACTTCAGAGCTGGCCTGTGTGTGGGGGTGGGGGAGTGGAGAGGAGGTGGGGAGAGCTGGCAAGGGAGCCAGTTCACACTCCACTAGTGGAAAGTGAGCTGGGTGCTATGTGAAACTATGTAGTCTGCTTGTCCAAGTCTTCCTTTGCCTCCCAGCCTGTTGGTCCCTCTCTTTGGCCTCCTTCTGCTGGAGAGAGGAAGGGAGATGATGGATATTGCTTTACCACCCTCATTCCACCCTGAGTACACGGAATCCTATGGTCTGGGAGCCAGGGTTGCCCTGCACACACTCGCACACGCGAGCCCCTCACACTGCGCTCTTTTCATCTCCTCTGGCGTAAGGGAGGAAGGCAAGGTCTTTCACCTGTGAACAGGCCCGCTGAGAACTAGTTTCTTTTCATTTGACCCAGGTGGCTGAACAAGACCCAGCAGCCTTCCAGCTGGGTGCTGCTCTGTCTGCATCTCTCCGAGCTGGCAGGAGAGCAAAGCCACGATCAGTCTCCTTCCCAGCCCCCTGTCACCTCCGAGAGGCCGAAGCGGGACTCAGGAAGGGCTGAGGAGCACTCCTTCCTCCCCCGAAGCCCAAACTTCTGAGATTCCCTGGACAAAACTGCAAGCACAGCAGCAACAGAAAACTTGGCTATTAGAAGAGCAAATGTGTTTGGGGAGAATACATGTCCTTGCTTATGAGAAACGGAGACCAGAGACCATCTTCTTTAGGGGGTGGGGTAGCATGAGGAGTAATTAATTTTCTTTAATTCTACAGAAACATTTCTTTGATAGAAGTTTTTCTTCTCAGAGGAAAGGGAAGACTTCCTCGCTGACTCAAGGAAATGCATCCCTGAAGACAAAGCCTGGGGTGGTGGGGAAGGTGGCCTGAGGAACTGGGCCTCTTCACCCAGGCTGCAGAGCATGACTGGGGACAGAGGGGCCCATGGAGTGGGGGTGACCCAGGTGCAGTGGCTGATCCACGATTCTGATGATTTTGTTCCAGATAGCAAAGGAAATACCTTTGTGGACATTGTGTGAATTGACAAGTTTTTTAAAATTTTTTAATTAATTAATTAATTAATTTTTTGGTGGGGGCGAGGTAATTAGGTTTATTTATTTATTTTTAGAGGAGGTGCTGGGGATTGAACCCAGGACCTCATGCATGCTAAGCATGTGCTCTATCACTTGAGCTATACCCTCCCCTAAATTGACAAGATTTTAATAGAGAGAATAGGTAAAATTCTGTAGTAACATTAAATTTATTGTAGTTTATGTGAACTATGTATATATGAGAATGCCTTTTTTTTTAAAAAAAAACAGATAGAAACTGTAGTATTATAGGTATAAGACTGTGATACATGCAACCTACCCTCAAAATCTATTTCTCTATCCATCTGTCTGGACAGAGAAAGAGAGAAGAGAGTACAAGTGAGTAAGGGAATCCAAGGGACAGATGGTTAAAAGAGGGCCAATCTGGGTCATGGATATTTTTCATGCAGTTTTTCTTTAGATTTAATGTTATTCCTGAATTGAAACAACTACCTCTGCCTCCTTCTCATAAAGAGGCACATAGCATCTTTTGATGATTTTAATTTTTTATTATGAAAAACACCAGAGGAAAATATAATGAATTCTTATGTACTCATCTCCTAACTTAGAATTTATTGTCATTTTACCATTTGTGACAATAGCATCTTTAAAAAAACCTAGAGGAACAGCAGTCCAGTTGAATTTCACGTCCCCCATCTCTTGGTGGCAGTGCTAAGTCCTCTTGAGCCGACCTCACTGACCCTCTAGAGCTCTCGCAGTCCTTCACCACATGAAGGACACATTTTCCACATCAGATTTCCACAACATTCATGCCGGGCACTCAGGGAGCTTTCAAGGCTCTGAGCGTGGGTCTGCCTTGCTCTCTCGTGAGTTCTGGGGTCTATTTTGAATGGATTTCCTTCACATAATATACAAGGAAGTCATCTGACAAGAGTAATTTCAGTGCACTGTAATATAATCCTTCAGTCACCTAGTAACTGCAGTGTGCAAAGACAAGCACAACTGGAAATGTTAAAACTTCAGCTCTCTGTATACTTTCTTATGTTGGTGAGAAAATGTGTCAAGTCCTGACACATATCTAAAATAAGAACTTGGGATTCCAGCTTAACATTATTGATGGGATGCACATTTAATCTTTTTTCTCTTCCAAAATACCATGCAAAATAAATGAATAATGAGGCTGATGAGAGTGGAAGAAGAGACAACAAGGGACTTCACCAATTTTTGGAGATAGAAATCAAATAGGAGAATGGTGCTTGACTTAACAGAGTGAGAGAGTTATCAACTTAGGTGCCTGCAGGGAGGGATTCACTCTGCAAACCTCAGTAGACTCAGGATTTGCAGAGAAGAAACTGTGTGGGGGTGAGGCATGAATCCAATACCGAGGGACTGGTCAAAGGTCTACATGATCACACCCCTTCCGGTTTCCAACCCATACCTTAAACAGCCCAGTTACCTTTTACATCTCTGCTCTCTCTTAATAGCCTTTACCCATGCCTACTTCACCGCTGGAGGCAGGATCATTAAGTGCCTTTAAATCTAACCATATTAGAGAACCAAATCCAGAAAACCCAGGACTGATTCAGAGAACCTATCCTTAAATCTGGTTCCCCTGGAACCATTTCTGATACTAAATTCTGTTTCATTCTGAGTTTGGCCAGAAAAGCGTAACTGGTAGGGTGTATATTTATGTATGACTATGGATATGCAGATATAGGGATTTTTATAAGAAACTGGCTTACACAACTGTAGGAGCTGGCTAAGCATGTCCAAAACCTGTAGGGCAGAAGTGGAAGATCACGAGTAGGCTGGAGCTCCATGGGCGTGAGCAGAAGCTTGCTGTCTGCAGGCAGTTGAGAACAGAAGATTGAGTATGGCTTGAGCTGAAGCTTGTAACTGGTAATCATAGACACCCTCAGGTGACTTTGTCACTTGACTAAATAGTTCTATGCTGGGAAGTATTATAGAAGGCAAATGTCAGGAAAGCAGCCACTATCAACATGGTATTAACATGGCATTATTTATTGACTCTCTATCTGGGATCCTCTAGCAGATTCTGTTTTCTACCCCAAAAGGATATCTCCCATTAGAATGATGCATTCAACTTAGAGGAATAGAAAGCAGGTGGGAAGTAGCATTCCTTCAAGAGCCCTGATTCTTTCCCTGGAATGAGAAAATGCCCTAATAGCTTGTCCAGAGCTAGTCTTAGGCAGTATTTTTGATAATAATGACTTCTCGTTTTTGAACACTTAACTCTATGCCGTCTAACTGGTCTCTCACGTTTGTGCATGTCTTGCAAGCAGAGGCACTGCCTGCCTTTGTTTCTGCCTGCCTTCAAGGATATTTGTACATATGCTTTCCGTGTGATCCAGCAAGCCTACTCCTAGGTCTTCATCCAAGAAAAATGGAAACAAATGTTCATGCAAAAACCTGAGCAGAAGTCAGGTTTACTGCCTGGCATAAAATAGTTGGGTTCACTAAACTCGAGGTTCCTCCTCTGTTACACAGCCCACTGCATGTGTAGGTGACACCTGGCCTTCTTTGCATTACCCTGCAGAATTAGAGCCAAGGGAAGCGTTGCAAATACTGATATTCTGGCACTGCTATTGCTCTGAGTAATAAACTCTCCTTTGCTCTGACTCCAGAGTCTTATGTCTTCTGTCGCCATCCGTGACTAACTTGTAAGCTTGAAACTGGGATAAAATCTCAGATTCTTTAAAGTTCTAGATAAAGTACTACACATGCCTGATCAATAATTACAAAAACCTCATGAAAGAAAAAGTATTTTTTGGATGTGGAAACAGATTTAAGGAGGTGAAATTTGCAAAGGTCACCATTTGTAAGTGGCAATAAAAGGTGGTAATTGAGAGCTTTGTCTCAAGAGTTGGATTGTCCGGGTTTAAATCCTGACTCCATCATCAAACAGCTTCTATAAGAGGGAGTTATGATTAAGAATGCTAGAGGCTGTCTCAGTTGCCTTGCTCTGTAATCTTATGCATAAAGGCTTAAGTAAGTTTTGATAATTTAATATAAGCCAACTGCTCAGTTTGAATGAATAGAGATTGTCAGGATCTCTGACATCATTTGTAGGTCTCCTTATGTAGAAAGTAAAAGACTGGAACTACCTGAGTTTTTCTATCTCCTCTAGCTCTGAAGTTACGTGTTTTAATTTATACTGTGCTTCCCCCGCTGTTTGTCTCTTGAATTCAAAGGTGGACCAGGAAATCCTATGACAAATGAAGTCTGTGAGCTGGGAGTGCTGCAGTGGGTGTGCCCTGCCCACCCCTCAGACCCTCCAGTTAGGGGAAAGTGGTAATAAAACAGGATCAGTTTGCTCCTGGAAGTGGGGTGTGCAAGATGATACAACTGTTTCTGAGGGTCTATTGCCAGGGGTTCTGTTAGATTCCTGTTTGACATTTGGACCTCTGAGGAAGCCTTTCTTTTCTAAACTTATACTGGCCCATATCAAGTGGGAATATTCATGTCCCTAAAATTAACAAAGCAAAACTAACATAAGGCATGATTAGTTGTCTGTTTGAGTTAGGAAAATTCCTTTTATTAGATAGGAAGACTTAGTGATCTAAATGTATGTTTATCCCAAGTGCCCAGAACAGCTCCTAGTGTGGTAGGAGCTCAATAAATTTTTGTTGCATAATTGAATGAATGAATGAATGAATGAATATTAATATAGAAGAAAATCTTTGCTTACCTAAGTGAAAAAAAATGTAGGCTCTCAGGCAGCTTGGTCTCCTTATTACTACCAATCTATCATCTATCTTTTTATGACACTCAGTAAAAAGACCAAAAAGTTGATTTTCTGGGAGGTAAGATTAGGTAGAACTTTAACTTTCTACTTTACACATGTCTGCTTTTGGTGAGGGTGTATGAGAGATGTATTTCTAATGTCACTTCTAAAGAAATGAAGAAAAGGAATAAAGCCACCCCTTCTCTTCATGGGGCCTGAATGGAAACAGTGACTTGGCCAAAAGCAGCAAAGGAAGGGCAGTTTTCTAGGTTCGTGGGAAAAGATAGGGATGTCTCCTTCCTCCCCTCCTCCTTTCTCTATTTTCCTTTCTTTCATCCTGCCTTTCCAGAGGCTTCTGGTGAACAGAACAGTTGATGGGGGTTGGGAAGGAGGGCTGTCTAACCAAGATCTAGAAGTTGTGTATTTCCAATCATCAGTTGAAAGCCTCCAGCTGCCTTCATCCAGCACTTTACTCCCAGTCATCTCTGTTAGAGCTTTGAGGTGACAAATTTCTGAGAAACTCTCGGTTTCTACCAAGAAGCGCAAAAGTTAATAATTTTTTTTCTCTTATCCGTTGTTCCCTCATTTACCTGTGGGGTTTTTTTATTGTTATCATTGCAGAGAGTAATTCAGGTTGTCAGAATCTAAAATCTACTTTTAGGTATGGTTCATTAAGACCTTAATTAATCTCAACACTGATTACATTAGTACAACTGAATTCTAAAAATTGCTGCAAATATTTGTATATCGTTTCTTGGGAAATTCATCAGTATGTGCCCTGAGAGCTAAGTTGTTCTTAAAACTATTCTGTAATTAATATCTTCTTGCCAAAAGAAACATATTTTACTTAATTTAGTTTTTCTTTACCTAGTGACCGTTATTTCAACTTAAGATTCCCAGAGGAAGGAAGAAGAGGAAACGGTCACATTTATTGAGTATATTGTGCTGGTTACTGCCATGTGCGTTATGGCATTAACCTCAGTACACTTCTGAAGGGTGGATATCAGTACACCATTTTACAGATGATCAAAAATGAGGCCCTGAGAGCTTAACCAACTTGCTCAGACTCCAGCAACCACTAAGTGGCTGAGCTGAACGGAGGCCCCATCTGATGTCAAATTTAGTCCAATTCTTTCCATTGAGTTTTACTAGATTTAAAGAGAGACCTGAGATACTGTTTCTAGAATAATTTATTCTCAGTTTACTACACATATTAGAAGAACAATTGGATTTACTGCTGTTAACCCCATAATTCAAACAAATCTTCACCACATAACTTAAGGAGATTTTTCTCACTCAAACACTCCCTGATTGTGCCTGAATAACTGTCAAATGTGGAATTCACATAGAATTATTTAGTTTTACCATGTGTGACATTTTATGCCATATTATCATCTTATATTATTGAAATAGCTCATGTGAAGCTATTTACCATACAATGAAAAATATCTGACTACGGGAAAGCAGACCCAAAGTAAAACTGACGCTTTTCCACTCAGTTATCTGTTGTGGTTAGAAGAGTTCTTGATTAAATGAGCATAGCTTAGTAATGATCTATTTTATCAATACCTACACTTTTCTGTCCCTTAAACACGCCACACTCTTGCATCCATTGTTTTGCACCCAATATCCATTCATCCTTCTTCTTCTTTTTTTTTTTTTTTTTTTTGGTAAATATGTGACCCAGTTTTCCTCTAGAGTTCCACACTTACCCATTTTTAAGTTTGTGGGGGATGGACTCCATGTCCAGTTCTAGGTGTGGTCCCATTGGCTTGAGCCAATAGCATATTCCATTACCCTGGCCATGTTGATTGGTTTAAGAATGGGCCTGTAACCCAGTCAGAGCCAAGAAAATGTGAAAAGACAGTGAGTGATTAAGATTTCTAAGAAAGAGAATGTACAAACAGTTCATACAACTCAATAACAAAAAGACAAACAATCCAATCCAAAAATGGCAGAAGACCTAAACAAGCATTTCTCCAAATAAAGACATGCAAATGGTCAGTAGGCACATGAAAAAAATGCTCAACATTGCTAATTATCAGAGGAATGCAAATCAAAACTACAATGAGATACCACTTCACATCAATCAGAATGGCCATCTTTAAAAAGTCTGCAAATGATAAATGCTGGAGAGGGTGTGGAGAAAAGGGAACCCTGCTACGTTATTGGTGGAAGGTAGTTTGGTGCAGACATTATAGCAAACAGTATGGAGGTAATTTCTTAAAAAACTAGACTTACCATATGATCCAGCAATTCCACTCCTGAGCATATATCCTGAGGAAACTCTAACTCAAAAAGATGCATGCACCCCAATGTGCATAGCAACACTATTTACAATAGTCAAGACATGGAAGCAACCTAATGTCCATCGACAGATGACTGGTTAAAGAAGTTGTGGTGTATATATACAATTGAATACTACTCAGCCATAAAAAAGAATAAAATAATGCCATTTGCAGCAACATGGATGGACCTGGAGTTGTCATACGAAGTGAACTAAGCCAGAAAGAGAAAGAAAAATACCATATAATATCACTTATATGTAGAATCTAAAAAAATCACTCAAATGAACTTATTTACAAAACAGAAGCAGACTCACAGATACAGAAAACAAGCATGGTTACCATGGAGGAAAGGGGGTAGGAAGGGATAAATTGGAAATTTGAGATTTCAGATAGTAACTACTATATATAAAATAGATAAACAATAAGGTTCTTCTGTATAGCACAGGGAGCTATATTCAATATATTGTAATAACCTATAATGAAAAAGAATATGAAAAGGAATATTTATATGTATAACTAAAACACTATGCTATACACCAGAAATCAACACATTGTGAACCAACTATACTTTAATAAAAAAATTTTTTTAAAGTTTTCTGAGAAAGAAAAGTTCCTTTCTGTTCATTGAGAGCTGTTGAAAGAGACCTCCCTCTTTCTCTAGATTCTTGAATAGTAGTTATGCTGTGAATGGGAGCATATCTGTAGATTTGGGGGTGGTGGGCAGGGTAAGGAGCAGAGAGCAGCGACTGTGTGGAACCTGTGAGTGATTCCATCAGTGAAAAAGCAGGGGGGGGGCAGTCTGAAGAAGACCTTCTGGGAGGACTCTGAGCTGCTGTTCAACCAAACCCTGTAGAAAATTAGACCTATTCCCAGACAAGTCAGTAAATTCTCTTTTTATTGTTTAAGCCAGTTGTTTTGGGGGTTTTTTGGTAGCTATTGTTTATAACATAGTATTCTAATCAATATAGCTGTCTAGGGAGGATTTTTCTGATGAACCTATCTGAAGTGGTTCCCTTTCCCCACTACTTATCATGAGCCCTTTTTATTTCCTTTATGTTACTTTACCACAATTTGTAATCATATTTTTGATTTATGTGTTTACGTATTTGTCTGTCTCAGTTATGAGACTGTAAAGCCTGCAGGGCTGGGAACTTGTGCGTGTTTCACTAATTATTGCCAGCACTGGAACCGTGTCTGAGAACACAGAAATTGCATTTATTAGATGAATGGATTAGAACTTTTCTGGGGACCCCAAAATGCATCCCCCCCCCGTTTCATGCTCTATGCCCCCTTGCAAAAGCAAGAAAAGAGGTGGATTACAATTACACCACATGAACCCATCAGTATGAATTCTGACAATCTTTTCCAAACAAAATGGGATCATTTTCTGGGAAGTCAGCTTTTAACATGAAATTTTGTTTTTTTTACCTAACCACAGTTCGACTTCCAGCAGTTTATAGTTTGGCCTCAGACAAAGAACTTTTTTCACCATCTGCTTTTAATTTTGAAAGGACTCTTTAAAGGACACACATTTGAAGACACACTGAAACAGAACTTAGATAGCTTTAGAAGAGAAGCGTAAAGCTTTTTCCAAAAACTGTGACCCAAAAGACCAGAAATTAATTATTTAGTACTTTTGGGCAACAAAACAACAAAACAGAAAAACAAAAAGCTTCATCATTTTGCGATAGTTATAGATAATGACCAGAAGGAAACGAGATATGAACATAGTGAAAAAATAACTTAGAAGCTCTGAAAGATGCTGAAGAAACCTCTTGGAGATGAATGCTACAGACTTCTAATCCTGTCAGTAGTATTTGAGCTGTTGCTTTACCTGTGATGTAGTATCTAATAGCAATTATTCTGTTTTTGTATTTCCTTTTACATATTCTAAAATATAAACTATTCTTAAATGAGAAAAGGTAATTTTTTAAACGTACAGTTTCTTAATATTCTCAGAGTGATTTTCAATTTTGGGGAGGCTAACACAATAATTCTACTTATTTTTCTAATCAGAATCTCTATATCTGGATATTTAACTTAACAACATTCACTAATTCGATAAAAAATAATTATTGAGCAGCTACAATATGTAAGTGGGGTATTATTTTTTATATTTGCACAAGATGACAGGATCCCAGCTCTTAAGATGCCTATAATTTATATTTTATATTTAAATGTGTTGACAGGAAATTTAAAAGTTGAGTTGCTAAAATCTACCACAATGTATAGTTTTAATGATCTATCACTGAAATATGCTATATGACCATTTGGGAAATTTAGGTAATGTAGAATTCTGTGACTACAGTAATATAAAGGGATCCTAGAGGTCATGCCATCCATGCCCTGTGTCAGAAGATAGCAGAAGAAAGCAATTCTTGAAAATAAAAATCCATTCCATTTTGATGTCCTGAGAAATGTGGCGTTTTACAAATGAAGACACTTTCATTCTAGGATAATAAAGTTATAAGGGTAGTTTTTAAACAGATATTGTTGGAATTCTACTGCTTTGTCCTTCAGTTATAGGACTTAAAAGACAAAAGACTGATGATTAGGAATTTCAGAAACTAAAGAGCTAAGAGAAAAAAAATGCTTTCCACACCCAGAAAGGAACAGAAGCCTAAATAATAAATTCATAGACAGTAAAATTTGTATAGCATCAGACAAGCCACAAGGACATTTAATTAACCAAAACATTTCAATAAATGCAATTATTCTAGTATGTCATCCACACATGCCTTGTCTTCTCTTATTTTATTTTATTTTGTTTTTTATTGGAGTATAGTTGATTTACAATTGTAGTTTCAGGTGTACAGCAAAGTGATTCAATTATACATATATACAAACACACATATATATACACACATGTATTTTCAGATTCTTTTCCATTATAATGCCTTGTCTTCTTTATTCATGAGGTATCCACCATGATTTGTCACCATTGAAAGTGTTAATTATGGTTTTTCCTTCAGGAACACCTGACATGGGAACTCCTTACACAAAACAAGGTCTCCCTCTTGTCTCCTGCTGGTGGGCAGAGACCTCTTCTAACTATGATACCTCACAGCCAGAGCCCTTTTCTTGCCACTCTCTTTACCTGAGTCCCTGCTCCCTGCTGACATCTTTTTGTTAAAAAAAAAATTATCCAGAGCTTGGAAACCAAGCCAGGAGAGTACGCCAAGTCTCCTTCTCCAGCCCTCATCCACCATCAGGGATTTCTCACTTGTCTTCGAGGCATGCACCTGTATTTGAGACTCACTATACTATTGATTAAAGGCTCAGACTTTATCAACATTTTGACTATGATTCAAAATTTCTATGTCTGTTTTACATCAACCTCATTTTTTTTCTTTTTA
Source organism: Camelus dromedarius (assembly GCF_036321535.1). Lineage (NCBI taxonomy): Eukaryota > Metazoa > Chordata > Mammalia > Artiodactyla > Camelidae > Camelus > Camelus dromedarius. The sequence goes on along the minus strand of NC_087439.1, from coordinate 59,695,511 downwards.
TCTTTGACTCTCTTTATCCATTTCTCCTACCCCCTTATTTCCCACCTCAGGCAACCACTAATCTGTCCTCGTGTCCTCTGTATCTATGAGCTTTTTTTTTTTTATCCCACATAGGTGAGATTTTATAGTACTTGTCTTTCTCTGTCTGACTTACTGTACTTAGCATGATGCCCTCAGGGTTTATCCATGTTGTTACAAATGGCAGGATTTCATTCTTTTTGTGGCTGAATAGTATTCCATTGAATTTATTTACCACAACTTCCTTATCTGTTCATCTAAAATTAATTGTTTCTTTGTCTAAAAGGTATAAAAGCTTCCTATCCTTTTTTACCTTCTTGGGTCTTCATTCTCTTGTGAAGCCCCATGTACATATAAAATTTGTATGCTTTTCTCCTGTTCAAAAAAAATAAAGGCTCAGATTTTAGGAAGTTGCATTTTAATTTATAGAGTTGTTTCCAGCAGGGATGCAAATTATTTTTATCTGGTATAAAAGGCAGCCGAAAGATTATGGTGATTATAGTATCATTTTCCTGCAAGGCATTCACTGGTTTAATATTTAACCTAGAAATCATATTCTAACATTCTTCCTCACAATGCTCTGTGCACCAGTTTTACCAGTTTCCTAGTTCTCTCATTAATTGATAGGTTGAATAAAATCTTTGAGGCATATCCATTTTTTACTTGTATGAGTCAAGTTTTAACTTTTTGAAAACTTTGTACTTCCTCTGAAAACTTCTATTGATGTTTCCAATGAGGCTCAGAATTCAGGCTCTGCCCACCCCTTCCTCTTTTGGCAGGGGTATTATTTCCTTGCTACATCAGTATGGAATTAATATGGCCAGCCCCAGGACCTTCAGGTGGTCTGTATGCTCCTTAGTCTGTTTTCCTCAATACTTAACACAGGTTTGAAAGGGAAGGGCTTAGGTTTAAGGTCAGGCTTAAGAATCCTGGGGGAGCTTCGAATAAAGAATACTATTAACATTTCTGGCACATTGTAAATTAAACTGGCTTCCTTTGGGGGCTAGCCAGAGGACTTTATCACACATATGTTGGTATCAGTGGCAAAATGTAAGCAGATTCCAACCAACCACTGGATAAAAGACTATTTTAATGGTAACCAGATGGTAAGATGATGGACATCTGTCTTCTTGGCCTGCCCAGCACGCATCTCTCCATCTAGTAATGGTACCCTGATTTTACTTACTGTTCCTCGGAATCTTAGTGGGAGTTGCAGTTGAAATGTCTCATTATCTCTTAGGCAAGGGATGGCACATGACCCCAACTGGGCCAGTGGATGCTCTGGAATTTGAATCTTAAAGGAGTAACACACTGTCTAAAATAATAATTGTGGCTCGTTTATTCCAAGGTCAGGGCCCTGAAAAGACTGCCAACTGGTTTCTGGCACCTAAGTCTCCACAGCTGTGTGGATCTTGTCCTTACTGGTTCTTCAGCTTTCCTTCTATCCTGTGAGCCATCCTATGACTTCCAACTTGTTCCAGGTTCCCAAAAACTTCCTTTTGTTAGCCAGAGTAGATTTATAGTGTTTATACCCAGTTTGTGCTCATTAAAATGGAAACAACAGATATTCTATTGTCTTTTCATTGCTTGTTAAAACTAAGCACAGTAATTATAATAGCTAATAAATAACATTCACTAAGTGCCTGTCTTTGTTCTAGATTAGCCTATTTCATCCTCACAATAGCCCTATGACATGAAGAAACTGAGGGTCAGAGAGGTAAAGCAACTCCATCTAGTTTACACCCTATTAAGTCATGATGCTGGGATTTGGGCCCAGGCAGTCTGGCGCCAAGTTCCTTGCTCTTCATCAGATTTCTCCCTGGGACTAAAGGCAGCCTGTTAATGGATGGGAAAAGCCACCTTGCGGTGATTTCCTGCTGCTGAGTGCCTTTTCTTCTCAGGATAATCTTTGCATTTCACAGCTAATATAATCCAGCAGCAGATTTGAAGTTATACACTTGTTAAGACGTTGTGCTTTCCAGACGCTAAGTAGCTCTGCAGTGGATCAAAGGAGGAGTTTTGTTCCTCCAAGGTGACTCTCTGAGTTTCTGGAAGGAGTGGTTTCCCCGGCTTTTCTCTGCTAGCTCTGTGTGAGGGAGCAGCATAGTCAGCGGCAGCTCTGGACTCCTCCCTCTGGTGTGCTGGGCGAATCTGAATTGTGTATAGATGGTGCTCTAGACTACAAATTTGGAATTAATCTTCAGTTTTATGCTCTTTCCCCACATCTGGATTCTCTGCTTTCTGTGTATCTCCAGTCTGTCCTCTCTAGGTCTGCTCCATTGAAGACCCCATCCAATTGAACACAGAGCCAGCTGAGGAGATGATTGCAGGAGACACCATGTTATGTTGGCATTTCCCATACTTACCCACCTGCTTATTATTACCTCCTGAGGGTTAACCTGTCTGCGAACCAGAATCACTGGGGAACCCTTTACAAACATGCAGGTTCTCAGGCCTTTTCCAAACCTCTTAGAGGTGGGATCCAGAAATCCGATTCTCATGTCATGTTTGGGACCCACTGGTGCAAAAGAAAGGATTCTGAGAATACTTGAGTTTTTGGACCCTTACCACGATCCTCAGTTTCTCTGGGCATTAATTTCCCAATCTGTAGAATAGGAAAACAAGGCCAGCTCTGTCCACCTTACAGGTTGCTGTGAGGCTGATGACTGTGAAAGCATTTTGGTGAAATGCTTTACTATTATTGTTTCCAGAAAAGGCAGTTTACAGAAGGCATTTTTACTTGGCCAGGGAAACGGAGCTTGCAAAGTACCAATGTCACAAACACACACAATTCTCTTAAATGCAGATGGTATGGGATGTGCTTACGCAGACTCACTGCCGTTGCTGGGCCTGGGTCTACCTAAGCACAGAAGTCAGTCTGGAGAGAAGTGTAGGAAATTCTCCACCTGCAGCCCAACCATAGCCCCAAACCTGAACAATGAGGACTAAAGTGCTTTTATCCCATAATTAAAGACTCTCCTTATCTTCAAAACCTACTTCATGAGATTAACGCATTTTTCTCAAACTGACCCAGTAGTGAAACTGACTGGAAGAAGTCAGTCCCAGCTTGACAGCAGCTCCAGAGAGGGCTGAGTGGTGGGCAGGAAACAGGTGCACATGGCCTAGCAGCTAGGCAGTGGGGAAGGGCTGCTGCTGAGATGGTTGGAAAGTGTAGACCAGAAACACTAGGGAAATACACACACAAAATGTTCACACTTCAGAATCTTTTGTGGGGCCAGCTCCTGGTTTGTTACCATATTTTATTTCCAAGTGGGCAGCAGCTTCATCATTCTCACATCATATTTGGCTCTTCTGGTTACAGTTTAGACTATCCTTGACATTTTTGCTTGAGGTGACCAAGATTTGTAGGTTTCTTCTTTTATAATTGGCTCATATATTGGCTCATGTTTTATAATAGGAGGAGAAGGGAAAGAAAGGTGGAAATTGAATTTCTGACTCAACCTTAAAGTTATGAGCTTGTTATTTGTCTGAATCTTATTCAAATGAGAATTATTTGACTCCCCAATAAAGCATTTTTTGTTGAGTTGTTCTTTCAAGATAGCTATTATTCCCTGGAAAGACAAGACTATATGAAAGAGTTTGCCATCAAGTCTACTGTTTCCCTTTTAGAAATCATGTATGTTCTGTTCAAGGTCGTGGATATTTTGGGAGTTGAGAAAGCAAACAATCTTGACATTTTTGGTCAGCACTTGCAAAACAGCAAAGAGGCACATTAGAAAAGAATTGCAGGAAGTGGAGCTGTCTGTTGAAAAGCAAAAAGGAGATACGGCTTCTTCTGCTTCAGCTTTCCCCAAGCCTGGGACTCTCACTATCTGACACCTCCAGTGACGTTTCCCAGATATCAGCTTCAGTCCTAAAGACTGCAGACTCACACTGCTCAAAAACAAACATGCTCCCAACTGAAAACGACTCAGTCACTGTCTGGAGTTTGGTATTAAGGGAAAAAACGTTTTGTCAGTTCATCTTTCTTAACTAACTGCATAGTCAGTACATTGATACTGGAAAACAAATTTATTGTTTAGGTCTCTATTTGTTAGGAGGAAAGAAAGGAAGAAGGGAAGGAAGAAGTGAGGGAAGAAGGGAGAGGATGGAAGAGACCTATTAGCTATGCTTTTTTTTTTTTTTCCTGTAAATTGCTCTGCCAGTGTTTACAACAAGAGATGAATTAGAACTGATTTAATGTTGATTCTTTTCCCTAGAGGTCAAAGAATCATGTATAATCCAAACTAGTTTTAATCTTCTTGAGAGGGCTCCAGTATTAACACAGGAATCAGCACAACATAAAGAGTGATGGCGTCTGCGGGCCTGTGTGAACCTTGATACCAGTCCTCCTCTCCCCACACGCTTGCTTCCAGTTTCCCTGCCAGAGTGGGCACATGAGGACATCTGGCTCAGCTCTTAATAGTGAGAGAAAAAAAACAGACAGTTTGGATTGAATTTTCTGCTGACACCATGTATTTGAACTGGTATGTTTTGACATTTTAGTTGGAAAAGACCTAAGTCAGAAAGTCAGGCCTTGGATAATGCAGGGGGAAGCAGCTGAAAACCTACTCTTGCGGGGTATGGACCACAGTTCTTGTATTGCTGTAAAAACCTCATGTCTCTAGTTTCATGACCAGCTATTTCCTATTGGAAAAATGCAGTTTAAACTCCTCCCTACCTTTTTAAAAAAAAGTTATCACATGCATTTTTATCATATGTATTCACTCTTGTAGTTACTTGAGCTCTATCATGAGTTCTTCCTTCCACAGTGCTGGTTCTTACTGTTTTCCCAAAGCAGCAATTCTAGAAGCAGGTCAGCCTGGGGGTCTGCGGGAGGGGGCCTCTGAGTCCTTCCGTATCACTTTCGGCCACCTCTCCCAAATACAACAACTAAACATCCAATCTAAAACAGTGGGCCTCCTATATAGTTTCAAGACAAGCCCATAAATTCCCTATACTGTGCCCCCTAAGGCCACGTATACAGATTCCAGAGGCCCCCCTGCCCTGCGGTGTTTGGTTGTCTAGGTGAACTGTAGATTTTAGGATTGCGTGTAGTAGCTACCTCACAGAGCCACTGAGGAGGCAATGAGATAAGTAGGTAAGGCAGAGTCAGCATGGTCCCCATTAAAAATGTTAGCTCTCTAGGGTTAGTTCACCTGGTTTCTCTGTTATTCAAATATCCACTAATAGATCAAGTCTTTGAATCCACTTGAATTAGTTATGTTGTCTAAAACGGGAACAAATGAAATCCCAAATGGGAAAGGAGCCGGGTTCCCAGTTAGAAATAATTCTCCCTTTGTGATCTTCCATGGGATTTCACCTCTAGATATCACAGATCTAAAAAAAAAAAAAAAAAAAAAAAAAATTAATGAATGTCCACAAAGAAATTCAAGAAGATAAAGTCTGAATTCCTAAGAAGGAGCCATTGATTGTGACCTGGTGTTTGTTTTACACAATGTATTTTCCATCTGTGCTTGTAGATCTTTTGCTTTTAGCTGTGACATCTATCTCTAGCAGTGCAAAGAGGGATCATATTGGAGTCTTGGAAGACGGCCAGATCACATCTTTGTTGAAGGAGCTGGCGCAGTTTCTGGGAAAAAGGAAATTCCTGCTTGATGGCGCCCATTTGCTCTTAGACTTAAGTTTGCATCATGTGAGTTGCACTCTGGAATTTGTATAGGAAATTGCTCTTGAAAGGGAAGGTATATAGGGGAGCCAGTTATAACTGGTTTGTTTAAACAGCCTAGAACAAGGCAGACCCATGAGGGGAAAGGCAGAAAGGCCAGATCAACTTGGCAGCAAGAGTCTCAGACTATTCAAACCAGCTGAACACGCTGATGGGAGCAGGAACGCACCCTGGGGAAACCAGGTCCAAAATAATGGCCTTACACAGCATGAGGGTGTCATAACTTTGATCTTCTGAGGCTGGCTCATTTACCACTGTTAAAAACCAACTTTTACTCATGTAAGGGTAAACAGGAATTTTAAATATCATCATTGAACTGAAAGCAAACACATACAAAACTCCAAGAACGATACATGGTGGAAGTATGTCTGCAAATTAGAAATCAGGAATATGGGTTGTCATGTCTGGTTGCAGACTGCCAGCTTAAAAATTAGCTCCAACAATCTAACATTCTAACTTATTATAACATAGAACACTGTTCAGTCTTTTTATTGACATCTGAAATGATGAGAGTATGGTAAAAGAAGAATGTTTCTCAAGAGTCTGTGGCCACCTAAGAGTCTGAAGCCATTATCTTCAGGTCCTTGTATTTTGAGCTGTGATGTGTGTGTTTTCAGTTCAATGGTGATGTTTAAAATTATTGTTTAACCTTACATGAGTAAAAATGGTGTTTTTTTTTTACAGTGGTAATTTATAACTGAAAGCTGCTTTCAAAACATATCTTGGATCAATATTTCAAACCAAGGACTTGGCATATTTTCAGTGATACTTATAAAAGGGGTCTATTCTTTACTCAAGCATGAGAAACACTGTAATTTTGGGCAAGTGAGTTAACCCTGAGCCCTAATTTCTTATTAATCTGTGTAATAGGATATCCTGTGTAAGGCCTCCATCAGAAGGTTGCTGTGAATTAAATGAAGACAATGTTTATAATGCACTTGGGACTTAGTAGGTGCTCAATAAATGTTAGTTCTTTTCTCTCCACGAGCTCCTTTCCTCATTCCCTGGGGCTATACAGAGGTGCAGAACAGTCCAACAAATGACTTCACTTCCTCAAGTAAAGCAAGTAGAATGGTTTTAACAAGTTGTTGCCATGTGTCAGGCTTTTAGAAAGTTATACTTAGTCATGATGTAACTCCAGAGTCACTGAGAAGGAATCTCTAATTATGAGTAGAATTTTCTAGACGATCTAGTTGTAACTGGAATGCCTTATATTTTCCAGCCTTCTGAAATTGTCCTTTCTATGAATATCTATGTGAACTCCCATTTGCTTGTCCACGGGAAATTTATTTCTCTTCTAGGTACTTTTGAGAGTTCTTTGGGAGTCTTGCCTGTCCTGTGGTCACTTGTCACTTTTTATTTAACTCGTCTGTCTCTCAGTTCTTGATTGTCACTGGCCATCTGGTCACCATACTCCGTGTCCATCCTTCTCCCTCTTCTCCAAGCCCCCAAATGACAGAGTCCCTTCCATCATGTTCTAAGACAGTGTTAAGACAGGCAGATACTACACAAAAAAAAATGAAATTTTGCCATTTGCAACAACATGGATGGACCTGGAGGGCATTATGCTAAGTGACATAAGTCAGAGAAAGACAAATGCTGTATATTAGCACTTATATGTGGAATCTAAAAAATAATTGTAAATGGAGTAATAACTGTACTCTGTAAAAATTTTGAATCACTAAGTTGTATATCTGAAGCTAGTATAATATTGTAAATCAAATATACTTCAATTTTTAAAAAGGCAGGCAGATATTAGATTACAGTAGTTAGTAAGATTTAAGGGACTTGAAAGCTGCCTGTCAAAAATCTGTGCCCCTGGGTTCCCTCCCAGCACAGGTTCCATCAGGAGGTGTTTCCAGTTGGCTCTCTCTCCTTGGGTCCCAGCTGCTGGGCTCAGCTTCCCTTCAGATTTGATACATTTTCCCTTGCCTTCTCTTCCCCAAGTCCCTGGGCCTCCATCCCCCATTACTCTGCCCAAAAGGCTCAGAAAGATAGATCTATATAAAGACTTGTAATAAAAAAAGCAAAAGATAAGCAAAAAACCAAAAAGACTGTTGTGGTGTTTTTCCTCACATCTCTAAAGCTGAAAATATCTCCAAACTAAGTATCAGTTACAAAAATCTGGGTCCCAATTCTGTTAATGCCGTTTACTTGACAGATTTTAGCCGCTGATTGTATCTATACTGTAGTTTCATTGAATTTGGACTTGATTGGCAGGAATGGAGATGGGGGTTAAAGGAGATGCAGGTATGTGTGTGGGAATGTGAAATGATCTCTGCTTACATGAGGAATCTAAGATAGTCAGACTCCTAGAAGCAGAGGGTAGAATGGTAGCTGCCAGGGGCTGGGGGGAGGGGAAGCAGGAAGGCATTAGTCAAAAGGTGCGAAGTTTCAGCTGCAAAAGATCAACAAGACCTAGAGATCTACTGTACAACATAGTGCCTGTAGTTAACAACCTGTACTGAATACTTAAAATTTTGCTAAGAGGGTAGAGTTAAGAGCTAAGAGGTGGTTACATGTTTTTCTCATAATAAATAAATGAAGAGGGCAGGAGGAGACTTCTGGAGGTGATGGATATGTTTATGGCATAGATTGTGCTGATGGTTTCTTAGGTGTGTACTTAACTCCAAACTCATCAAGTTATGTACATTAAATATGTACAGCTTTTGCATGCTGATTATACTTCAGTAAAGTGACTTTAAAAACATATATAAAATGATCTCCATGATTTCTTCAAATTCAGATTCTATTTTTTTCTAAATGCACTTTTTTTAGTATTAAAAAATCACGTATATTACTATTGAATTGTCTTTATATACTTTTATGGAAACTTAATGATGAAATTACTAAAAATTACTGAAATTTAAGTAGAGCTACTGTAATTTCATCTCTGGAAAGTTTGGCACATAGCAATGAAATTAATTATACTGATTTCCTACTGTAGATGTTTTTATTTCTGTGAATTTCTTTTTTTAAATTAATTACTTATTTTTGGAGGTACTAGGGATTGAAGCTAGGACTTCGTGCATGCTAAGCATATACCCTCTTAACCCTCTCCTCTATTTCTATGAATTTCTTAGTCTTCCAAAAAAAATTTTTTTGGAGGGGGCAGAGGAGGGAGGGATATGTGTTATTGTAATAGGCACATACATTTCAACAGCATATTTGATTAAAAAATTGATTTGATTTTAATACATTTTAATGAGTTGATTTTAAATTAGATTCCCATGAAACTGTGATATCCCTCCATCAAAAAAATGTCAGGTTGTCTTTTCTTTCTGTTTGGGCCTGGGGGTGATAATATTTTACCCAGAATTGATATTATATGAAGGTTTGAAGTTGTAAGAAAGCATTTGAATAAAATGCCTGGTTTGTAACCTGAGTCACCCTTTCGACACACCTGATGAACCTTTTCCCATTTAAGTCATGAAGGAGAATTTTGGTGGGGGGGGCACTAAGTCTCACCAGGCATGTCAGGGAGGTACCCAAAGTATAGGTACTTCCCTCTAGCTCCAAGGTTTATAGCTTCTCAGAGCCAATAGGCATACTGTGGGTTTGGGGTGGTGGGGTATGCCCCACCCCGGTATTGTGGAGAGTGTGTGAAGTGTTGGGGAGACTGGGGAGGAAAAGAAAAGGCATTGCCTCAGATTTAGTAATGAGTGATTTTGCTCTGATTCATTTATGCTTGATTATTGATTATGCAGATTGTGTTTATATGAGCAATTTCATTTGAAAAACATCAATTATTACTGGTTATGGGTAGTGATGAAAACATCAGTTAATGTTTTATATACACATACACAGGTTTTAAACATACCAGGCTTTAAAATAAAGACACATCAAATCATCTCTTTAAATCCTACATATTGTCCCTTCATCTTTCTCCAAGTATTGGTGATTCTCCTCTCTTTTAAACGTCATAATTTAGAAAGAATTGTAAAATTAATATTAATGTATCCTACTCATTTCTTGCTTCCAATGATGGGGACAGCGATCTTGTTAGTCACAAGTGGAGGAGGAACAAAAACATATTCAAGACACGCCTTACAGTAATACTGCTCTCACCCTCTCACAAGCCTTTCTGTGTTCTTGAGTCGGGGGCCGGCGGTGGGGGTAAGGGGCGAAGATGCTGCCTACAGCTCTGGGCATGTCTTGGCGACTGTTGGGTGCATGGTGATACCATCTTTCTTGTGTTTTAAGTCAAAAAAGTGCTTAAGAACCACAGCTTTAAGATACGGATTTTGAACTTTAAGAGAAACAGTCTTTCTCTCAAAAAGAAATTTTACATGGCCCTGAATTAGATTAGGGACTTGAGTTCATGGAGGAACAGCTGAGAGGTCAGAATTATCCTTCACCTCTGTGATGGCAGAAGGGCGAGGGGACCAGTGCATGAGGCTCTGCCTCCTTTCACCCCACACCCCTACGCATACACAGTTACTCTTGTATCTGTTTACCCTACGGGGTTTCACACTTTTTTTTTTAAGGAAAGGTTCCACTTCTGAAAAATAAAAATTTTGTTTCACTTTCTAATTTTCTAATTGGTGAGAATTCTGGGTACTGGAGAATCTGTGATTCTTGTCTAGGCTGATTCACTTAGTAAATAGCAGAGACAAGATTACAAGCAGGGTCAACTGAACAGCTCCCCCCACGCTGGATTTGCAAATTTTCTTGCATTTTTCTCTCAAGCCTCATATACTTTGTTTTATGTACTCATTAGCATGTGAATGGCAGACTGAAACGGTGGAAATGTGGTCTTCTCATCTTCAACACCAACCGTAATAGGGTGGTCTGTACACATTTTTAAGCTGTACAAAATGAGGGCGGTGGTGGAGGAAGACAATCATTGGAATGAATAGGAATCTCCAATGGCACAGTCATGAAATATTTGGAGATTGTGAAATAATATTGTTGCCTTTTTGCTTATTATTTTAGAGTTGCTTTCCAGGTTTTTCTTTTTTAGCAAATTTATGCTGTTTTTCGAGTAAGCACTGTTCTAGCATTTCACACTGCCAGATTTTGTCAGTCTTTCTTTGTCAGTTTCTCCTGTGTGTTTTTATAATGTCTATTATTTATGTCAAACCACGGCACTATCTTCAAGTAGGAGGCCAAATTTGATAGTTTTATCTTTGAGGAACCTACCCTAGGCTGTTTTTACAATTGTTTTAACCTCGAGTGAATTAAGCATAAACACATTGAAGGTTAATTTCTTTGGGAGAGCATTTCTTTAATTCACATGGAGACTGGGCAACGCATAAAAAAGTGAAAAATAATGAATTTCCTATTAAGTAGTTTTAACTAACTTCCTAGTATTACTTTAACTAGAATATCATGTAGTATTTAAATACGGAATACAAATAAGCTTAAATAGTACAATTTTATGCAAGGAAAGACAAAAATAATGTGGCATGTGGTATCACTTTGAAGTGCTTTGTATACAGGTGACATATTATTACTAGGAAATTGAGTCTTGAAGCCTTCTAGAAAGCCATGTTTACATCACCCAACTAGTTTGTTGGTCCCCATATTGGTAGATCTGTTTTCTGTGTGAACAAATGATTTCTGTGGACTAGATAAAAGAAAGGTTTCCTCTCTGCTGCCAGAATTCCAAACTGGGTAGCTGTAGCATAAGGAGCTTTTAGAATATGCCCTGGATAACTGAAACAATGCCTGTTCTTTTGGCTCGGGTGTTTATTGTTCAGATGATAACATACGGTTAAGCTGAAAGATCTGTGTCAGCACTGTAATAGCCAGGATTGTTAATGGAAAGGCAGGTGAGTAATTTCTGAGGGACAGGATGAACATCTTTACTGTTACTGTTGTCGTTGGTCATTTCTCTTCTGCTCTACAGGTTCTGTGATTAGTTGGTCAGACTTTTGCTCAATAACTCAACTCAGCAGTCACCCTTTTATAGAAACTCATAGATTTCAAGAAATGTTAATATTGGAGAGGACCTTGGAAGTCGTGTAGCTGAACTCCGTCATTGTATTAGATCAGGGAAATGAAGCTCAGTGCCAATATATGACATTCTAAATTGAGAGGAGAGAGAGTTCGTCTTCTTTTTTCTTTTTTTCTGCAGAATCAGGTCTATAGAGTTCAAGTCTCCTGGTTCCTGGACCAGTGTTCTTTTTATCATATCACGCTGCCTCTCTTGGAGATCAGTTGCTCATGAAAGATAGAAGTGACCAATTTCAGTAGTTTTTCCTAAATAGAGAGGAGGTGTTCTTTCCTAATGCCTGGGTCACTGCCTCCCCTACATCTTGATCTAAAGGGTGTAAGTCCCTTTTCAGCCCATTTATCAAGATATCTGTGCTCCAAGCACTCACCAGATATTTAGACTCAGTGCAGGGGCTCCCTCGTGGAAACATTGCTGTTGAGTTAATAAAATAACGTGATCCTCAAACACAGCGCACTTGATTTACAGGGTGTGGAAACAAGGCCACAGAGTAAGCAATGTGTCTGAGGCCACGCGGCTCACTAGCAATTAGAATCCCATCTCCTGCTTCCCCAAGCATTGCTCTTCCAGCTGCCCGATGCTGCCTAAGTACGACACATCGTGTTTGTTTGTTTCTGTTAGTCTGTGGGAAGCACATCTTACAACTTTATTCCGGTTTATTGAGGTTTGTAAAACAAAAAAATAGACGTCTTTCTTTACCTTGTCCAGGAGATGTGCCCATGTGCAGTTTGTCTGAATACTTCACCTGTGACCCGTGGTAGCCTCCACGGTGGAAGTGAAGCGGCATCTGGTTAAGGAGAACCTTTTAGACACCTCCAAACACAACTCATTTTGAAACTTCCTGCCCAGTCAAGGCAACTCTCCTCTCTCCCTATAAATCTCTGGGAGCCTCTGGAAACTCTTGCCCTGTTTACCTGGCCTCTTCTGGGAAACAGAACCATGGTAGGGGTCACTGAGGGGTCACTGGGTTGAGGTGATATAAATCAGGACAATAGAAAATATTTTTAAAATAGGAAGGAAGGAAGGATAAGAGGAGGGAAGGAAGGAAGAAAAAGAAGAAGGAAGGAAGAAAGGGAGGGAGAGAGGAAAGAAGGAAGGGAGGAAGGAAGAGAAAAATCCGTGACAGCAGTGCAGCCCAAAATGGCTGTGACCCTTGGCGCTCGTGATTAAACATACATGGTTAAACATAACGAACATCTCCCAGTAGCTGCACAGCTGCTGTCAGACCTGGTGGAGACATCTTATCCTGCTTTCTATGTCCACTGCCTGAGACGAGAGCCAGGAACTGGAATTTTGGCTGATGCTGCTTTGGAAGTTGCTCTTTCTTTATGTAGTTCATGAAGTACTGAAAGGACTTAGCCAACAGCCTCCTATCGGGAAGCTTCAATGCTTATTTCATGGCAGTTTTCCTAATACATATTTTCCTGCCCTTTGTTTCCCGTCCTGTTCCTTACTTAGCCCAGTACAAAGTTACTATTTTCATTCTTTCAATGCTAAGATGAGAAAGTGGAATTCTTCTCTTTGGTCTGTATATCGAGGCATCGGGGCTGACAGGGTGAAATAGGCAGCAGGGACAGAGGACAGATGACAGGGCACATCCCTGTGCAGTGGACAACCAAATATTTAACTATAGTTTACATTGATTTGGGATGACTTGGGATGAAATGAGGCTTGTAAATAATTATGGTTTAAGTTATCAAGCTGTGGGTTGTACTCTAGTTCAGTTATTTGATACAAGCAAATACTAGCGGTCACATTTCATGGGGAAATGTTTCACCTGACCGAAGTACTAAGTACGTTGGAATATTCACAGCAGTTCTGAAAATAATTTGCAATTACTAAGATTCTCCTGTCCCCTTTTTTGGGAAGACACTACCCCTCCTCCTGCCACCCTTTTCGCCACCATCCTACAAAAAATACTTTCTTCGCTTGCCAGGGTCCTGAAATTAGAAAATTAAATATTATATTCTTCGCTTATTTGTTGCTTAATTAAAAATTAAGTAACCCATGAATGGTGACAAATGAAGCTGTGTCCGCTCTTTATACATGAACGTGAGTCTATCCCATCATTTCCTGGAGCAGGCTTAGCTGAGGGGTGGAAGGCTGGTTTGATGGCAAGGGAAGTTATATGGGGGGAGGCTCTAGGAGGGCACATGTCGGGGCTACGCCTAGGGACGGTCGGGCAAAGGGAAGGGGAGCTCTGAAGAGCAATGCAGTCCACTTGACAGTCTGCCCCGCCAGGCAGCAGCCTAATTTGATCTTAGTCTGGCTTCTCTTCTGATCCTTGTAACAAATGGTAGATGTCCGAACAAACTCAAAAACCTAAATAACAACTGATGTGGCACTCGAGAGCCACACCTTGTTACACATTGTTTAGTAACATAAATATTATTCTGTATAGTTCCATGTATTCAAAGCTTTTAAAAGCACACTGTATTGTCAGGTAACTTAAACAGGTCCCACTAGTATTACCTTCTTGTCTGATGAAGGTGTGTTAGCAACAAGATGCAAATTTTGCTGTACAAAGGAAAACTACTCTAAAAAATAAAGCCTGTTAAAAAAAATAAAACAGAAAAGGAAAGAAGCCTGGACTTAAGATTGTGGACTTTTCACCAAGGAGGCAGTGATTATGAAAATGCAAAAAAAATTTTAAAAATGTGATAATGTCTGAAAAAGTAGCATCTGATTGAGAGAAATAAAACAGAAGAGTAATGTTTACAATTGACTAGGAAGACTTGGAAATGTTTGGTTAAACTCTTCAGGTATCAAAATTGAATTCATTAATTTACTAGGTTTTCTCTCATTTATACTGAAATCAGGTTTACTTCACGGGCCAAATTACGAAAGACAGATGGCTGCCCAGAAGAGAGAGAGAAGAGGAAGGAGGGAGGGAGAGAGAGATGTGCACACAGAGGTAGGCACACACATTTTGCATCTGCTCTTGACTGGCTCTGCCTGGGCTTCCCAGTACCTGTCAGCCAGGAGTGGACAGAGAAGCCACTGCTTCTTTGATGGGGAAAGAATACTTTTGCTACTGGCTGCCTTGTTGAGAGATTTGCCACTTTCAATCCAGAACATGAACCATTGGTTTTTGTTGGTAAAGCTATTTTGAAGGAAACAAGCTATGATTCCTTGGTTTTGTTAAAGATAGGGTGCGTATGGTGGTAGTTAAGTGTAGGAGTTGGGGAGGTTTGAGAGTGATGTGCATGTACGAAACATACCCTCGCTCTCCGCTGTTCAATGTTTGCTGAATAGGATTCAATATGTAACAGATGCAAGCAAGCAAATACAGATAATCTTCAGAAACTTAAAGATGTTTTAAAAAGAAAATAAGTTAGTTTTTAACCCTAGAGCACTATCGAGAATCATGAATACTTGCAGATCCCAAGACTAACCATAAACAGGTCAGCTTTCTAAAGCTATGAAGGGACAATAAAACCAATACATACATACATACATATGTACGTGCATACATAAATACACATCTATATATGGTCTAGGGCTAAGTATTTAAAATAAATACTAATTAAAATGACAAATACATAGCTATTTTCTTGTTTAGTTTCTTTTAGATCCCCATTAGTTAGCGTCATAAAATTGGGCATCTTTTCAGCAAGTATCCTTTTTAGTACTTCAGTCTAAAAATAGTTTTAATTATTAAAAATGATTTCACATATTATTTTGTCTCTCTGCTCTGCACAGGGAATTTATGTGACCATGTTTAATCTGTCATCTCTGTTTCAGACTATTCAGAATATTAAAAATGCATAGCTACTTTAGAGGTTATTATGCATCAGTTTGTTTTTCTGATGTAACTCATCTTAGTATTTAACTCATACTAAAATAACTTCTTAAGACTAATTTGCTTGGGAAAACTGAGACACAACAGACTTTTTGGTTTTGATGCCTTGGAAGAGTATCCATTGTTATTACTACTGCACAGTCAAGCATACTTCCAGAAATATGACAATGTTCAAATTGGGGAAATTCTCAAATTATCTACTTAGAGATTGTTTCGGAGAATAAAAATCAATCTTTCCCTCTAACACCAAGTATCCAGTGTTCTTTCACTCTGAATAAATCATTAAATTGATCGTCTTCAATCTTCAGTGAAATTTGGAAAACTCTCATTTTTATAAGAAAATCTGGCTTTCATTTGCATCTTTTCATGAATTTGCCCATGCTGAACAAACATATTTGAATCTAATAAAGAGTCAAAATGCATTCCTCTGCACTAGGATAGGATTTTTGTTGTTATTTAATTTTGTCTTTTAATCAGCAGCTTTGTCCTGGGCTGTGTAGGATCAGAGCTCTGACCTACTGTTTTGACCTTAAGCCTGCAGTCTTATAATTACAACGTCCATATCTATGCAGAGGCAAGGAGCTCATTATTGTATTTATTTTTAGAATGTATATATAATAATCAGGTTTGTGAGGAGTGCAGTGACTCATTGGCTACTGATAGTTTCTTCTTCTAATAAATAATAATTTCTCATGAGTAAATGGAATTAGGATGTTTTTATTTACCTAGTTGAAAAAAAAACAGTAAAGAAAAAACTAAAATAAACATAAAATAAACTTTAATAAATATAAGTTATTCAAACAGCATTTAAAATTAATTTCATGTGGAGTTAAAAACTGCAAAATGCTTCATTATTTATACTTTTGGAGAAATAGCAAAATAAATCAGTTATTTTTATGAACTTATAAGTATAGTTGAGAATGTGTTAATAGTTGGTAGCATTAAATACGCAAATCAAATCTTAGGCTTAAATAAAACTGTTAGCAAAATGACCTTATGAATAAATGGCTTAATAAAAGAACAGTAATTTTTACATTTTCCTCAGAGCTTTTGCCAATAGCATAATTTTTACCTGAAATTCACCTTGCTTCCATATCCCAGACTCTCATGCTCATCACAAATGCCAAGTCTTCTTCAAAGCCTTTCCTAAGTCTCCCTATTTCATGTAGTTTCCTTCTTTGAGCCTCTGTTGGTTATTTGTGTACTTAAAAAATACCTTTATTAATTCTTTATCAGTTAAAAACTTTCCATTTTAAGCAACAGAGACTCTGATAGTGGCTTAAAAAGATGGCATTTTATTTTTCTCACTTAACACAAAATCTGGGAGGAGGTGGCTGATGGCAATATGTCAGCATCTCGAAGTGATGTCAGCACCAGCATCACTGTGATTCTCTCATTCTTTCTCATTTGATTCCAAGATGGCTGCCACAGCTCCAGGCATCACTTCAGCTTTCAGTGCAGGAAGGTGGGAAGGGGCAGCTGCTAGCCCTGTCTGGCTTTCCTTATATCAGAAAAGGAAAACTTTTCCAAACACTCCCTGCAGACTTCTTACATCTCACTGGCCAGAACTGTGTCACATGGCTACATCTAGTTGTAAGGGATTTTGGGAAAGGGAGTCTTTAGTTTTTCTTGCCACTGTTGTAAAGGAGACAGGGGTTGGAAACCACGAATAACTGTCATGGATTGTAATCTGTGTTTAGTCACTCTTGTAATCTCTGCTTTACTGGTATACCTCCTACTTATGTACATTACTCCATTATTATTTTTGTATAATAATCATGTACTTTTCAAAAACATGTTAAGGTTTATTAATTTATTTGGGATCAGTTAATCAAAGTTTAGGAAAAATTCACATTACATTGATTAAATGTATTTAATCACTATTAATTGAAAATCTATAAAATGAAAAAGTTCTGGCAATGTTCTAAGGAATCATAAGGAAGACAACTTCCTATGAACATTCACATTAAAACTGATAAATATAGTGTCCATAGAGGATTTTGATAAAACACTGGATAGTTTTACATTTGATCTTGTTAATTTTTATCCTTTATGTTTCTTTCCTTTGGAAAGTCAGGAAAGAAGAAGCAATCATTAGAGAGGATAAAGCATACATCTCTTTTTTTCCTAAAAAATATATATGTAACAAAATAAAAATGTTTTAATTTGGCAAAGTTCATTTCAGTCAATGAACAATGAGCAACATAACAAAAAATATATTTTATTTATAAACAAAAATTTACAAATGGTCCATATTTTAGAATAATTCATACTTTGGGGGGGAATTTATTAATTTGGATGTATAAGATGAAAGAGAGAAGGAAAAGGGAGGTTGATTTTTATTTTTGTCAATCATACAATTTTTAATTTTTTTACAACTGTTATAAAGTAAAGATCTATATTTAGTCCTTTTCAAATTTCCAACAAAAGTCCTTTCCGACTTTTTCTTTTCCAACCAATGTCCTCGTGTCATATGCTTTAAATATAGGTGTTTCATTTTCAAAATGATTATTGTTTTATGTTAAGTACAGACCTGGGAAAATAATACTAATATATTTCTATGTAAAAGGTCTTATTGGACATAATAATTTCTTGAATCTATTACTGACTCTTGCTTTCTTTCGTTTTCTCTTAGCATTTTTGTTCCTTTCAGCAGTGAAGACAGGTAGGTTTGCACCGGTTGTGAAGCTGGACGTCAGTGTGCTATAGTAACAAATGTCCCTCAGTGGGATGCCTGGAAATGGCTAAGTGCCAGTAGCCAACACTGGCCTAGATTTGATCAGCAGAAGTGTAAGGGGTCTTTGAGTGTGTCCTGCTGGTGGACCCCCTGGCTTCTCAGGTGTTAGAAGGACTGACTGAGTTTCAGCAATTCCTGAGGACTCAGGTTTCATTCATTGAGTGTGACTGTCCCCTGGTGCATCTGGGCCACCTAAATCCTAGACTTGACCTATGTCCTCAGGGCTAGTGATGGTCTAGAGATTGAGATGGCAAAAGATTTCTTCAGATTTGTCTGAGTCTGGCTAAAATGAATAGAGTTAAAGGCATATTGCCCTTGTACTTAATAGTGAGTGTAAGGATCTCTACATTATTCCTTTTTACCCAGTCTCCCTTTTGATGTAAATATTTTATTAATTCTGAAGAAGGCAAGAGATCAGAGAAAGGCTTTAAAATTATTAGAGTGAAGTCCTCTGGAATTGGGTAGAAATAATAATTACAAGTGAGAACTGCAGATATATTTTTAGTCCTTAAAATATGTTAAGGTTTTAGAAAAATATTAGGAGTAATTTGCCATGATTGGAAATACTTTCAATTTGCATGAAGAGCATTTTGGGAAATATAAAGAATGAGTTCTTCAGTTAATAATAAGAGTAATTTGGTGCTTTTATATGAGGACTTCAATGCACATTAGATACCTTAAACACCCCAACAGGACTCCTCTTTCCCAGATGACTGAATGGACAGGAAAGTTCATGAAAATTCACAGAACAAGTTACTAACGTAATTTGAATTTCAATCTGTGATTTATTTCCAATCCAGGTAGCTACCTATGATTATACATATATAAGGTACACATTTATTAATTAATCAACATTTATCCAGTACTGTAAGAACTGTAATAGGTGCTGGGTTTCCAAAGATGAATAATACCTAGTTCTGTCTACGAGAAGCTCATAGCCATTCTGCATTCACCTAATCACCCTGCATGGTTCTCGTGGAAGGGGCAGTAGCCTCTTGGGTTTTACCCTGGCTCCAGCCTGGGAATTTGTCATGAAATATGTTTTAGAACTAGACTTGTTTAGGCTATTTGTGTATCAGACACTAAAAATACAATTGTGCGTGGATATATGATTGGGACCATGACTTTTTTGTTGTGAGTATGTAGAAATGCCCTTTTGGAAGTCTTCAAATATTAAATTATTAGCAAATCAAATATGCTATCACCTTTCTTTTAAGATTTCTTTTTTTGTTGTTGTTTCATTGAGATTATAAATGTTCCTCTGCACTTGAGCCAGTTGGTTCTAAGCCAAATGGTTCTTGCTGCCTGGTATGCTCCCCCGGTTGGCTTCCTCTCATAAATTTATTTTATGTTTATTTCTGACTTTGAAGATCAAAGGTTCTTAGAAAACTTCTTTTCCCTTTTCTGTATAATAGGTAGTCCAGCGATCGCCTGTTAACTTCTTTGTCTTCCAGACAAAGATTCCTAAATGTCAGACTGGAAGAGAACATAAAAATGAAAACTTCTCAACTTCCATATTCTCTCTGACCCTAATGTATTCCGAGGGATGCATTATATCTCTTCAGTTTCCATCAGCACTGGGCATAAACTTGAAGGAATGAAAGAAACAGCTACAAACAACAATCTCAAGGTAGTAAGTCTTACTGCTCATTCACTTTTCATTATATGCTGATGCTATACTATATTCATAGCCCAATTAAGATGGTTTTTAAAAGATATTTGGAATAGATTGGTAGTTGCCAGAGGCAGGACTACGTAGTGAGTAAAGGGAGTCAAAATGTACAAACTTCCTGTTATAAAATAAGTAAGTCATACGGCACGGTAGCCGTAGTTAATAATACTCAATTGTGTATTTTGAAGTTCTGAAGAGAATAGTAGATCTTAAAAGTTCTCACCACAAGAAAAAAGAATCTGTAACTATATATGGTGATGGGTGTTAAATAGATTTATTGTGGTGGTCATTTCACGATATATACAAATACTAAATCATTATGTTGTACACCTAAAACTAATATAATCTTGTATGTCAGTTATACCTCAAAAAAAAAAAAACCCAAAACATTAAATGCATAGAAATGTGGTGTCTAAAAAAAGATATTTGGTGTTATTTTTACTACTCTTTCCTATTGGCAGGGATAATTAAGAGATGATTACATGGTTATACATGTCTCTGGAATGTGCTTTGAATTTACATTTTAATGTGGGTGTGTCAGCTGGAAATCTGCAGTAATTCAGATAAAAAATGAAGCTTTACCATGAAGCTCAGACTCCTAAAATACAGAAGTTTCCCATTTTCCATGTCCTGGGCTTTTGCTTATTTCCTTGCTTTCTACCTTATGTTGGGGATGGCCAGCATCTTTTCTTGGTCTAAAAAACCAGCAGCCTAAGCAGAGATGATTCTTATATCTGCTATTGTGATCATCCTAGGACAACCTGTCCGGTGGTTCTCTTTCCCTTGGATAGTGCTGACGATCAATCAGTCACTCACTCTCTCTCTCTCTCTCCTGAGTAGGAACCACTCCTTTCCAAGGAGGATTTCATCTCCCTAGAGAGCCTTCAACCCCTGAGACAGCCTCAGATATTTCTAATTAATTACTGTATTAGTTTGCTAGGGCTTTTGCAGCACAGTACCACAGACTGAGTGGTGGAGAACACTAAGACTTCATTGTCTCACAGTTCTGGAGGTTAGAGTCTGAAATCAAAGTGTCTGCAGGGCTGGTGCCTCCTGAAGGCTGTGAGGGAGAATCTGCTCCATTCCCCTCTCCTAGCTTCTAGTGGCTGGTTAGCAATCTTTGGTGTCCCTTGACTTGTAGATCTCTGCCTTCATCTTCACGTGGCATTTTTCTTGTTGTGCGTCTGGGTTCCAAATTTACCCTTTTTAGAAGGATACCAGTTATACTGGATTAAAGGCCTCCTCAGTGTGACCTCATCTTAACTACATCTGCAATAAGCCTATTCCAAATAAGGTCACATTTTGAGGACTTCAACATAAGAATGTTGGGGGGACCCAATTCAACCCATAACAATTATGATCCTCAGATCCCATTTTTAAATGCTCATATGCAGTGGGTTCTGTCTCTTGGGTTTGTGCCAATTACCAACCAAAAATAAACAAATGAACCTCCTGACCATCTATACAACCCACTGCCAGCCAAGGATTTTAAAGCTCGGTTGACAAGTTGATTGAGATAGGCTTCATTTAATAAGCACAGATTCAGAAATGATATTCTTTTACAGCCTTAGAAGGGTCTAACACCCAGTAAATTGTAGTGTGAAAAATAAAAATAACTTCTAAAAAAGAAAGAGTAAACAGATAAAAAGAGGAAAAAAAACCCCAAAGTTGAAAAAATTTCAGATTTTATATAATCTACTTACTAGGAAATTCTAAGGGGGCCACCCATCCTGTATTTTGTGGAATTGTTCCAATCTTACCAGGAAAATCTTACATCCTGTAAACTTAACTTTCATATCTGAATAAATGCTTAATATTTACTAGAGAGGTAAACCAAGTTATTGGTTGATGATGACTTATTATATTACCACCTCATTTTTCCCTGGTGCATACTGTAAAAAGTGTGGTAGGCCTACTGATGAATAACTGAAGATATTTTTAGTAGTTGCCTTTTACAGCATGTAACATTTAAAAGGAAATAACCTTTAATTTTAATGTACTGGCTTTTTTTTAAAAAGGCAGAGATGAGATGCGTGTTTTGGTTTGATAGCCAGGTTTACTCTGATATATGTCTGTCTTGATTAAAATGGAAATACAGATATAGATATATTTGAAGGTACGGTTATAACGGGAAATGGGCAGATTCTGTTTTTTATCCTTTTATCTAATTTATAGTTTTTAATCCTCATTAAAAATTACTAGAAACAGGTGCTTTTTTTTTTCCTGAGGAGACATCTTACTATATATAACACAGGCAATTTTTAATATTTTTAATGTTTGATGCACATCACCTAAAACAGTGTATCTGAAAACTATGCGAAATTTTTCTCTCTAATAATAACAGTCTGGAGAACCTCACAAAGCAGTAAAACCCTGTTAAGTGCTAGCTACTACGTGGACTAAAACCCTGTATTTCTTGGTTTAAACTGAAAAAAGTATTTTGAGAACAAGTCTGTATTTTCATAAACAGTTCAACGAAATTAAATTTCAAAAGGTTGGATTCCAGTCTTTTGAGGGCTTCTTTAATACTATATGCTAGGTATAGTATCTAAGGCTTCTATGATACTAGAAAGCTGTTTGAATTTTTTCTTTATAATTCACAATTTTCTTCTTGTGGTCACTGATTAGTAGGGCAAACACAAACTCAAGGTATTCTTATGCTCACAATAAAAGACAAGTTTTCAGAATCAGTCCAGATCTTTATTTACTTCTATTTGTTGGAATAGCTTTTACTCCCTTTATGAGGCAAAAAGCCATTCAAATACACTTCTTCAGAAACGCTAGCAACATCACAGATAGCGATGAAAAATCCAAAGGATTATTAGTCCTTTTCCTTGAACTATTCACAGCATTTTAATTAATTAATTTAATTAACATTAACAAATTAATTAACAGTGCCTTAGCTCTGCATTCAGCTCTAGCAGTGATAACTAAAAGCACCAATTTTGTCTCTGCCCTGTACCACTAGCTACTTCTGTCTTTCAGCATAGTCATGGGAGGACATGATATTTGGGACTCCTGCAACAGTCTTAGAAGCCAGAAAAGTCCAAGAGATGGTCAGAGACTCAACCTGACATCATAAGGCCACTGAGCCAACATACCTACAACTACCTTTCTCCAAACTGTTGTGGGGGGGCTCATTTATTTAGGCCATGATTGGTTTTTCTGACTTGCAACTGAAAGCATCACTGATATAACCAGGCATTTATAACATATAGTACATTACCAAAGCATACATGTGGGTTGATTCTCAGTGGCATCCTTTTGCTCATTCATTCATTCAGTCAGTGAACAAACATTTCTTAAGCAACTGCTATATGATGATCACTGTGCTAGACACTGGAAGTAAAATGTTAAGCAAGACAGATGCATCTTCCTGCAGTTTGGGTGCAATGGGCTGAGTTATTCAAATCAGTGGACAACGTATAACCCCGCCTTCTCACCCCTGCTTCTAGGGCAAGTGGTCTTTATGCATTTTACACCCCACTTCCTGTTTGGGAAATTATCCAGGCGGCTTGGCCAGTCAGAACTACCCAACTCCTTATGATATCAGGAAATTGGTCTGTACTTTTCCAAAGATTTCTAACCCCTAAATTAGGACTTTACTTCATAAACATGAAGATTTAAAGAAGGAATAATTGAAGACAATGCAGTTATAAACATTGGAGATCAAGTGAGCATGAACTTAACTTCTGGGGACTCTAATCAGGGTTCTTTTCTGAAAGTTTGAAGATAAACCTTTATAGCAAATAAAATACTGAAGGTAACCAAATGGAATTTTTTTCAGATAGGAAGTGATAATTACATGCTACAAAATCAAAACTCAGATTGAGGACATGTGGAGATGAGTGAAGAGATGGCTCTCTAACTGGGTTCTAAGGTGTCTGTCCCTGAATTCTGATAAAGGCTCTGATAGAGGCTCACCATGTACCAGGCACTGTAAGTTTGGCATCTCATTTAAGCCTTACAGTGACTATGCAGAGACGTTACTGTCACCATTTTACCAAAAAGGAAACTGAGGTTCAGAGGGTTAGGTAACCACATCACATAGGTAATAGAAGGTAGATTCTTGATTGAACTCAGGCTTGTCTAGTGCCAAACAGCGTGTCCTCCTACTATGCCATACTACTTCCTTAAGGACAAAGGGGCAAGCTACTGCCATCTTCTACAGATTATCCTTTTGTCCCAGTCAGAGACTGAATCTTGGATGCATGGACTGTTAGGTTAATTCCATCTGGCATTTATTGTCTTGTTCTTGGGGATGGTTTAAAAAGTAGTGTCTAACGTCTTAACAGCAGAGTCAGCAAATAAAATTTAAGTTCAAGGAATCTAGACTAAATATCAGAAGGATATTCTTTCCCCTTTGAATCTAAAAACAAATAGATTTCAGTAGAGAAGTTTCCTTTCCCTTGACGGAGTGATAGTTATATAGGGATAATTTCAGCAATATTTACACCCAGAGTTTATATATATATATATATATATATATATATATATATGGAAATTTATGAGAGAGCTATTTTGACCAGTAACCCTTATAAACACCTCAGAAATGCTTAATCAGTTTATATGTATGGCTGGACTTTTGTCCTATGGGGCATTTATATACTGTTACGATTTGCAAAGCATTTTGTAACAAATGGCATTATGAGCCAAGCATTCTCTGAAATAGTGAACAGGAGAAATCAGAGGAGTTGTCATATACTTTTATTTAAAAAAAAATTAACAGTTTGAAAGAGAAAACATGCCACATATTCCCTGGGGCCAGATCCCACAATCAAATAAAGATAAATACCAGTTTAATGTAGTTCATGAGATTTTAGTGAGGAATTATTTCCTAAATATTTATTCACCAGCTCAATATAAGCTCACAGTAGGCAAATGGATAGACTTAACTTGCTATGATTACAGTCTTGTTTGAGCTGGTCAACTACTTACAAAATGAGACTTTTTTTTTTCTGTAGACAGAAGAGACTCCTATGACACAAGTATGAACCTTTCCTAAACTATTTTATCCTTAGTGTCCAACTTTAGCTTAGATGGTCCACCTGATGAAGAGCTGACACAGAGTTAATCATCCTTCTACATCAGGCCCCTTTACCTTAAAGGGCATTGCTCAGACAAAGAAAAACAAATTAGGCCTATCTAAAGTAATTGGTACTAAGAAAAAACAACTAAACTCGTTTAATGATACCCTGTATCCTCATAAACTGATGATTGTAGCCTAAGTGTTTTTCCTTTGCTGTTCTAAGGTAGTCAAAACATTCATGTTTTCTAATGTGACTTCCTAGGGATGCATTATTGTTTTTTTTTTTTCAAAGGACAGATCATTTTAATGCTAAGAACACAAAGTAGATTGTACAAAAGGTACATACCTTGTGACCACAAGAAGTGGGATGTTGAGCTTGCTACAGCACAGTAATTGGCCATTCATGTCTATCAGAAGGAAAGGGTGGGAATGGAAAAGGAGAGACAGTCAGTGTTGATGTAGGGTCAGGTAAACACAAGAAAACAATCCTTGAAGAAGCTGTAGCCAGCCTAAGCTGGACTTCTGAAAACAAATGAAACCTAGGAGTTCAAGGACACGATCTTTGAGATTGATAGCCCTGAAAATATTTTTGTCAATCGGTTTTAGTAGCATATTTTACGTATTTTGGCAACTCTATGGGTGTACTTTGAAAATCAGTCTTTACATGTAAGTGCAATATTCTTTGGGAAGCAAAACTTCAAATATTCATTGTTTCATTTCAGATAACAGATGGACAAAACAATTCAAAAAGCAATTAATTTAAGTGCAGAAGTACCAAAATAGTTACCAAACCAAGGCCTCTTACTTGGTGATATTATTTTCTCAGTTGTGGATATTTTGATCCAGGAGATAACTAAAGTAGTCTAAAAATCAATAAGGATCATAGGTTGCCTTAATGAATACCTCAAAATTCCCCAGAGGTATAGTAATAGAATCAATTCAAGTGCAAAATCAAAGATGGAAAACCATCATCTGTTTTCCTCTTAAATAAAATAATGCCGTATTTGTGGTAAAAAAATTTATTGAGATTCATTTCAAAAACATTATTGCAACTCAGATTTTTTTAAAAGCCTAATTAATTTAATTAGTATTTTATGGATCGGTGTCCTTGAAGATAATGTGCAGTTAGTCCTGTTCAAAGGTTGAAGTGGCATAAACTGGTACTTAAAAAAGCCTTCCTGTAGTTGAAGAAATTAAACCACAGAAAGTTTACATTAATCTTTTTGTTTCTGAATATATAGGTAGTACACACTCATGATAAAAGTATGTAAGTCATACATGCTCATTTTATGGAAAATTATTGAAAGGAAAATAAAAATCCCTAAAGCTAACTACTGTTACTGAATCACAGACAATTTTGATGAATTTGATCTCAGCAGTCAACTAAAGCCTTCACTTACAAGTGAGAAAACAGACCTTAGGTAGAGGTAAAGTAAGTTGCCATGGACACAAGCCTGCTTATTAGCAAAGATGGAACTTTGTCTCCTGATTTCTAATCTGAAACTTGCTTCTGATGTACCGTGCTGCCCACTCTCACTCTCCCTGCTCTTTCGTTCACTTTTTTCTTCAGCCCCTTAAGTTCTCCCTAACCTCATCTCCTTTCCAAACCCATAATATCCTCATTACCAACCTTCATCACTCAAAACCTTTCCTGTTTCCAGAGGGACACAGACCATGCGTGTGTATGTGTGTGTGTCTGTGTGTGTGTGAGCACAGGCAATGGACTTCTGGGACTGATTTGATGTATGATGTCCCTGATCAGAAACCTTGTACAATTATTAGAGGATTAAGAAAATAACAGAGTACACTGTAGACTGAAAAGACCTATGCAAATATTAATTATTTTTCTCCTAGGTAGAACTTCTTCTAAATGTGAAAAATTATTCTCAAAAATGCATTTCTTCTGCCACTATAGAAAAACCTCAATCTCCTATACCTAATAATAAATCGGTATCTATGTTGCTTTCTGAGTAGCTTAAAACCTCCTTAATCATGTAAAATCTATGCTGATTATGCCCCCTTTTAAAATTCTCTTATTTCCCTTTACAGTGCCAAGAAATTCCTTTAGATTATTTTTGAGATAACAAAACATTTTTATAAAACCCCAACTTTTAATACTGATTACAAAATTCAGCAGTAAGCAGTCTAAAAATAAAACCAGAAAAACCCCCAAATATTTTATTTTGACCTAGTCTCCCCTTTTCATACCTGAAAGTATAAAATTGAGCCTTTTAACCAATCTATTTAATGTTATTTTATCCATCTTATATCCACACAGTGCTCTGAAAGGGGGACTGTATATCAGCTGGACCTGGGCAGTGGGCACCACCAGAAAGGTCTCCAACAGCTCCTGGGAGTAGGTGGTTCCTACCCCACCAAAGGGATGATACTCCTCCCACCTCACCCCCACCCCGAGTTTTACACTGGCCTCCACTATCAACACTTAGTTCTAAGCCCTACTGGTGCCCAAGTCCCCGTCGTCTCTAAGGGCGCCAACAGGAATAAAAAGCCCTATTTATGCTTACTGGCATCACCTGTGTTGTCCCATGCTTATTAGGTGGCGACAGGCAGAATAACAAAACAGAAAGAGCTAGGGCTTTGCAATCAGACAAGTCTAGGCTTGACTCCTAGGCTCTACCCCTCTCTCAATGACCTTGGGTGACTTATTTAACCTCTCCTCGTCTCAGTTTCTTTTTGTGTACAGTGGGGATAATAATAGTATTACTTCATAGGGATGTTGTGACGATGAGATGAGATAACATCAGATAAGCACCCTGTTTAATATCTGCCATGATGCTCCACATATATGGTGCATTCTGGTACATGTGTGACTCAACACAGATAACAATGCAGTAAAACATTTCTGGCAGACATCCTTAGGAGGACCTTCTTATTCTATTTTTAACTATCCTTAAATGTTGAAATAATCACTCTAGTCACTATTTTCCAATTGCAGCAGAGAGGAGGGCTGTGTCCAGGGCAAATGATGTGGGTCTTTTTTTTATTTTAATCATATCAGGGTCTTCCTTATTACAGGGTCTGTGTGTGCACAGATTTAAGGACCCAAGATGAGGGATATCATTCATCAGGAATTTATGGTTGTGAGACACCATTATCTTTTACTATGCTGTACTCATAGCTGATGCACTATTATAGTTCAGCATTTTATGAGCCTCCTAAAGAACAGATCAACAGAATGGAAGTAGAAAGAGAAACAAACAAACAAAAGAGCAGTCATAATGATCACATCAGTAAGAAACTGGGGTGGGGAGGGAGCTGGAAAATGAGGACTCTTGCACTGGACACATGGACTATGTCCCAAGGGGAACATTGAGGAACTCTGAAATTTTTGCTGAGAGCCCAGGATGTAAACTTCTTGCCTAAGTGTATGGCCAGCTTAGTGGGAATCAGCTTCAAGGTGCTGCTTAGAAACAGGGATGCAGTGTGGAGAGTCTGAGACAGATGACCAAGGGTATGAGTGTGAATGACACCAGAGCTCTTTGCTCAGATGGGTGAGGCTCTCCGTGCTGTCTTCTGTGAGGGGCTTGCAAGCAAATGGTGCAATTGAAAAGAGTGCCAACAAGGTCCTGGGTTCGATCCCCAGTACCTCCATTAAAATAAATACATAAGTAAATAAACATAATTACCTCCTCCCCCCAAAAAAGGAAAGAGTGCCAAGAAGAGCAGTGATACTGACTGAACATAGAAGAAATCTATCCCTGTTTATTCAGCCTGAGGAAGGCAAGGCTGAGCAAGTTCTGGAGAACGTGAAGGGAATATTGTGGCGATGCCTGGATGCATCAGAGAAACTAAACAGTTAACTCAGGTCCATTTTTTTTTTGTTTTCAGTGAGTGTGATGGACAAGGTGTCTCTTTTGGTCTTTCCAAATTCTCTTTCTTTTTAAAATCTCCTAAGACCACATTTGGCTTACATTTATCCCAATGAATACTATTACTGAAAAATGACACTTTTCCATATTTCTTTAAAGAAAAAAAACTGAGGTAAACTTCACATACCATGAAATTCACCATTTTAACCAAAGTATACACTTCATAAGTTTTAGTACATGCACAATGTATAACCATCACCACTATCTAGTTCTAGAACATTTTCATCACCCCGAAAGGAAACCCCATTCCCATAAAGCAGTCACTTCCCTTTCTCCCCTCCCCCAAACCCCGGCCCCTGACAACCACTCACGTGCTTCCTGTCTCTGAGGATTTGCCTTAGGAATATACCTCTTTTGGAATCTTCTGAATTCTGCATTTAATGTTACAATTAGAAGCTATAGACTACTGAGTGTATCTGTGTGTGTGTGTGTGTGTGTGTGTGTGTGTGTGTGTGAGAGAGAGAGCTAGAGAGACAGAAATGAGAGAGAAATGAGAGTCAACGTTCATAAGAAACTTTGCAAGGTCAAATCTATTTAAAATATTCAAACAAAATGGAAACTTGGGAGGGTACTTATTTTTTAATTAAATGTCTGTAACTTAAATTAGGTGTCTGAATGTAAATAGCTCAAGGGTGCAGTCAGTTACATGTTATGGAAATGTCATACAGTTCTTAAGATATGCCTGTAAGCATTGAGAAAGACGTTTGAATGGTAATGTGGCTTTATAGCTCCTATGTTAGGCTAAAAAAGTTTCACACCCAACAGAAGCTCTGTCCTGGATCTGAGCTCTTCCTGGAATAGCTGATGATAACCCTATTACTTTTCTTTAGAGCAGTGAAGTGGTGACCATTGTTTATTCTGCATTTACTTGTTCTGGTGAGCACGTCAGATACAGCAGAGGAAACTTAGGATGCCTGACCGGTAAGTGAAAAAGCAACTTAAAAATAAAATAGTAAAAACTCTTATTTCACAACCATAAATACTTACCAATATTAAATTAAAACATGCATTTTACTCTCGCTGGAATTTTTTTTAAAGTTAACCTATTTGCAACTCTAAAACTTTGAGAATGAACTAGAAAATGGTCTTTAGAGCAGCTTTTTTTTTTTTTGTAAACTGATTTAAGACTTGCATGATTTCCTTAGTTATGATTACATTGACAGGAAAGTTGTATTATCTGAGTTATGGAAAAAATAAATATGACTTTTGAAAGAAATCTTACTTCTTCAGCCAGTCAAGTGATACTTCAGAAGGCAGAACAGCCAGTCGCGTCTTGTAATTTAAGTGCTGCTTGGTAATCTAGAACGTCAAGGCCAGGAGATTACTGTCGTTTTGCATTTTGCACATATTTTGAGGATTTTTATTCCATTTTCATTTTCAATTCCTTTCCATTTCATAAGCCCCAACTAATATATCTTGGCTATTCCCATTAATAAGGATTTAGGATTCCTTTGCCAAATCTCAAACACTACTGGTCTTGGTGTTATGGTTTCTTGTTTTCTTTCCAAATGCTTCACTGTGGGCTCCCATCTGTTCTTTTTGCACCTGTACTCTCAGTTGTACCTTCTGGGGACTCCTGATGGTAATGGAAAACAGTCTCCCCATCACATTTTGAGCTATACACAACTTCAGTTTCGCACAAACATTTCTCAGGCAGTGTCCACCGGAAGTACTTTATTTTTTTAACCAACTGAATCTCCTTTAAGCCACCTGGAAGTTGGGGACTGCCCCACACTCCTCTTATGACAAATACAAAATAATGTAAAGCACTTGGAGATCCTCGTTGCTGAGAGACGCTGTGGCAAATGTGCAGTGTATCATTATCTTCTGTGCCTTGCTTGAATACCTATCAACAAAATGCATCTCCGGTGAGAGATCATCATAATGTGGAGGAGTTTCATTCGCCAATTCCCTCCTTCTGCCGGTGCCTCACATAACCCTGTTCTCCAACTTCAGAAGACAAGCTGAAACCTCTCTAGGAGTGAAGAGAAAAGGACTTGAAAGTGTTGTGAAAGAAAGGGGAAAAAGGAGGGCTTGGAAAGGATCAAGGCAATTAACAGCAGTAGGTAAACTGTAAATCCCCTATCTCTGACCTCCAGACCACATCCCAACCGAATCCAGCTGCACCCCGCCCGTTGACCTCTGGGGCTCCTGATTGGGAGTCTAGATATAGGGCATATATTCGTGTGTCTCCTTTCACTAATGGGTGTCAGTCCGGCCTGTGCTCAGGGTGTGGAATCTGGTTGGAGTTTCAATGTGTAGGACCCAGTCCGGGGGTTCTGGTGAGACTGAGAAGGGTAAGGTAACCAGGGGTCTATAGGGATTCCAGGGGTTTGGGCAGAGCCGGATGAGGGGAGGAGGAAGACTGGAAATGACAAGGAAGGTTCAGGTCTGGAGTTCTTTAGAGTCTTTCACCTGCTCCTTCAGGAGGCCACCGAATGGCTTCTTCTGGACTAGGACACAACTGGGATAACCGGTATTCCTGGTAACTGCCGGTCAGATACTGGGCCTTTTGGAAGAGGTGGGGAAGGGACGTGCAGGTGCGGGCTGGGGCCAGAGGACGCTGAGGGAGAAGGAAAGATAATAAAAGGAAAATGCCTGGGCTGCCTCCTCCTGTTTGCATCTCCAGGAAGGATTTAGGACCCGAGTTCTGGGCTGGAGCTGGGTCCCTAAGTCGCTGCGGGACTTAACCTTTACAAGACTCCGTTTACTCCTCTGAAGAGGGCTGGACTCTGATCTCTGCGCCCCTTCCTGCCCTTTGATTCTGGTTCTTTGAGGGAAGCCCCGCTATGCAGTCCTGGGAAGAAAAGACATTCTCTGCCGCAGGCGGGGCCGGAATGGGGGGGGGGCGGTGTCAGGAAAGGGGCTTCTGTGACACGGATTTTATTTATTTAGATATCTATATTAAAAATGATTTTCGTTAAAAAAAAACAAACAAACAAGAAAAGGGTTCCCCCACCCCCAAGCCCAGGCTGGGGCTTTGCACGACGACCGTCGGCGGCCGCCTACCCCCGGGTCGGCCAGGCAGCGGGTGCGGAGCGCGGGTCTCCAGCCGCTGCCCTGGGCTTGACGCACGCGTCTCCCCGCCGCCCCGCCGGCTCGGCACGCCGTCCTGCGCCTCCCGGCCGCCGGGCCTCCCCGAGCCTCTCTAGCGGCCTCCCCGAGCCTCTCTAGCGGCCTCCCCGAGGGCGGAAAACTCGGCGAGCCCAGCGAAGGTCCCCGCAGGCCCGCAGGTTGTTTTCGGCCCCGTTGGACGCTTGCGCCGCGGGCGGGCGACTCCTCCTGGGAAGGGCGTGGACGGCGGCTGGGCTCCTGGCCTCGCGCCGCTGGGACGCCCGGCTGGCGGGGGCGGCCCGCGCGGCGGCGGCGGCGGCGGCGGCGGCGGGAGCTCCGCCCCCGGCTCTGTATAAGTGCAGGGCTTGAGCCGGGCCCGCGGCGGCGGCGGCGGCGGCGGCGGCGGCGGCGGCGGCACTGGCGGCACTGAGCGCCCAGCGCTGCTCGGTCGGCCTGTTGAGCCTTCACACCCGCTTCCATAAGGCCTTGCCTTTCCAACTTCAGCTACAGTGTTAGCTAAGTTTGGAAAGAAGACCAAAGAGACCCCCGGACCGTTCCCCCCCACCTCCCTCCCTTTTTTTTTCTTTTTTCTTTTTGCCATAGTCGTCGTCGGGGTCTTTTTGCACAAAGCTGTTGTGGTTTTCGCGGTGCTCTCTTCAGTTCCTTGCACTCCTGTTAACAAGCACCTCAGCAAGAGAGGCAGCAGCAGCCGCGGCAGCAGAAGAGCAAGCGGAGGCGCCTGGTGTCATGACCAGGGCAGGAGAGCACAACCGTCAGGGAGGATGCTGCGGTGAGTTGCGTGAATGCATGTGGTAGAAACCCACGCTGGGCTGTGGAGACCAGCAGCTCCACCCAGGTTTTGGAGTAATGTGGCTCAGCTGTTAACCAGAGTGCTTTGTAGCTCTTTTGACTTGTATTTTGGTGGGGGTTGAGGAAGAACGGAATTTCGAGATATGGGGAAGGAGCCCAGCACGCAGGCAAGGATGGAGTAGACTGGACACTTTTGCTTGCCTTGTTGAAAATAAAACGGAGTTGAAGAATGTTGAAACGGGAGTTTTATTCACTGTATGGGAAGTTCTGCAGGTACTGACCAAATAGGTCATGCTGAGTTTTTAATCAGCCCATCAATTTCTAAGTGACTTGATAAAATGTACATAGTTTGCTCCGCGCGTAGTTTTAATAATTATGTTTAATAAGAACAAATGAATAAGCATTCCAATCTTGGCTCACTCAAGTGACTAAATATGCTTTTTATCTTCCCCACTGTGTGTTTTTGCAGGATCCTTAGCAAACTACCTGACCTCTGCAAAATTCCTCCTCTACCTTGGTCATTCTCTATCTACTTGGGTAAGAGAGAATCTACAGTAATTCTTACAACATACTTGCACAATTTCTTGTTTCCTTTCATTTGGGCCAGTTGTATTAAGCCATCTTACAGCTTTGTCATGCAGCAAAAAAAAAACCCACCCACACACAAAAACAACCAAACACACATGCTTGAACAGGAAAGTTATTTTCATCAAAGATATTTTCCCACAGGTGTTAGTAAATGTTGTTTAATTATCGAGTTATCATACTTTATGCAGCCTGACAACTTTCCAAAGATAGGATTAGCAAGGACAGGAATATTTGCATTGTTTGTATTTTGCATTACAAAGCTTAATAAATGATAATATCTGCTACTAAGAAGGGATAGATGTCTCATGGATCTTCTATTCTTTCACATTTTAACATATTTCTCTGTTTTCTTCTTTCGTTAAAGTGTTAATTTCAAGCATACTGCATTATGAAGATACAGTAGAATAATAGCGTGACTGACGTAGGCTGAAAATAGCATTCTAAGATTAATTGAAATATAATCGACCCCAAGAACAAATATCTGAGTGATGGAAATTCTGGTCTTTAAAAATGTTATCTGCAGGTAGAGATGTGTGGGACATCTCAGTCTTTCTTAAAAACCCTCATCCAATGAAAATCAGCAACTGATTCATATTTCTTCCTCTGACCTCTTATGTAGTCTTAGACAAGTCGCAGTGACTACTAAGAATTTCTGTGGGCCTGAGTGGCTTCATCAATACCCCTAGCCCAAAAGAATAATCCCCAAAGGATGCTGGCTGTGTATTTAATTAATGATGATTAGAATCTTTTAAATTAAACAATTGGTCTTATTGTTTAAAAGCAAAAAATCTGAGTATATTCTATTCGTGCCTCATTCATGATATTTAATTTAAAAGACCCGTAAGTAAGGAGAAAGAATTTTGAGAGTAAGTTTTGTGAATGTTCTATTCTTTTTAAATTGGCAACTTCTATTGGATGGTCCCTAAGACATTTGTATGAGGAAACTATTGTATGAGGAAACCTGTACATATGCTCTTGGGAAATTATTAAGCTAGGTTATCAGCTCTTTAAGAAACAGCAATTCAAAGATGGCTTTTTAGAAAGGCCAGCTTCTATCTCCCCAGAGGCTTAGACAGGAATGACTCTGCAAATACATGTAAACAAAGTGGAATTGGCATGAGTTTCATTTTCCAATAGCTGATAATTCTAAGTAGAAAACAAGTGAAACTACCCTTAATTAATCTAAATCAGTAGTTCTTCCAATTTAATTCAGTAAGTATTAAGAATTAAAAAATAGGTAAGTGATGGAGGTAGTATCTGAAATTCTCATCTTGTGGTCTGGACCTCTTAGGGGAAGAAGGTGCCTAATTTCCAAATACTGATTAAGTTTAAGGCTTGTGTGACCTTTCATTATTAGGTTGGGAGGTCAGGTTTGCCAAAAGAGTGGAACTGTGATTGTTGTAGGAGGATTTTTTTTTTAATCATGAGAAAACAAGAAAAGTGATAGACACTTAACCAAGTCTTACAGTAAATTGAACAAAGGGAGTTCTTGTGGGAAACTTGGATTAAAACAAGACCAAACCAAACCAAACAAAAACCCCCAGCAAATTACAGCCATGTGAGGTTTAGTGGATTTTCAGTTTATATTGCAAAGGAGTGCCATCTAACTCTGGATAACTCTGCCTTTTGAGATTTGTCTCCTATTTGACACTTTGCCTGATTTTATTACAACAAAATATGTGTGCTTATTTATTATATGTATATACATACATATACTTATCTATTTGTCCATTCCTCTGCCCACTCTGCCAAATCATGATTTCCTATACACTGAGCATACAGGTGTTAGGGTAGACGGTTGCATCAGATTAGATTTGTGTGAGGTTGGATGTTTTTATTTCTGACTTCTTTTCTACCTGCCAGTGGATCAATAGGTTTTACTCTATACTATTGGAATACAAAGTATGGTAAGAAGTGGATCCTGTCATCAAGTCACTTACAATATAATGTAGTATGGGCTTTAAAAATATATCTGATCACAAAAAGGTAACTAACAGTGTAAGGCAGTGAAAAGGGGTGGCCAGTGTGTATATCTTACGTCATCATGCTGTGGACTGTCTCCATTTCTATGCCAGAGGTCTGCATGGCACCAGCCCTGACTTCCTTAAGTCTCTGCTCATAGAAGTCTTTAGCTACTTTCATTTCATGCAAAATGCCACCTTCCTGCCCCACCCTACTTTATTTTTCCTTATAACATTTATACCACCTGACCTGTTCTAGATTTGATTTTGGTCTCTACTCACTGGGGTGCAAGCTGTGTAAAGCATGAATCTTGAGTTTTGCACACTGCTGGATTTCTGGTGCCTGCAGTAGCACCGGGTACACAAAGTGTTCAGTGCGTTAATTACTGTGATCATACGGTCAGACATTCAGTTGGCCTTCAGTGTTCAGTCCACTGAAGGCAGATGAACATGTAAACAGATCTTCAAAGGATGATGAGAGTTTGTGGGAAGGCAGGAAATGGACATAAGGAAGGAATGGGTGGCCTTGAGATTGCACTTGATCAACATTTGCAGAGATCTACCAGATTCTTAGACTTTTTAAGTGTAGAATCTTCTTTTTCTTAAAGCCTAAACCCTTTGGAAATTAGGGTAAGTGGAGCAGTTTTATTCCTCTCTGTCAAGGAAGTGGCATGCCACCTAGGGATAAGCAAGAAAAAAAACTTCCATTTAGGAGTGCTTGTTTCAAAGGCCTACCACAGAAGAACCTAAATCACATTCTTTTGGAAAAAATATAGGAGTGAAGAAAAACAAAGAAAAAGAGAGACTATAGTAATAGAATAATATTTCCTATTCTTTTTGTTAAGGAAGAAGAAATTCACTCATGGAGGCAACCTGTCATTTGAAGCATTTATGTGTTTTTGTCTTTTCAGAAGAATGGAGCTTAGGATAAAATACCTGTTCTCTTCACATCCCATTTTATTCTAATCAAATCTAAATTTTCTTCCCTTGTTAAAGATCAAGAAAATAGCTTAATTTATTCTTATTGACATTTTTATCTTACTATATAAACTTGTCTTTTTATTGGTTTCAGGCAAATTGTGTGTGTATCATGCATTTTTAATCATTTAGTCCAAAGGCATTTAAAATGTAATTCCTACTTAAGTGAAAAAAATTCTGTTATCGAAGCAAACTTGTAAAAGCTGTGTCAGGAATATGGATTATGGTGCTGATTCATCCTCAAACTTCTTGATCATCTGTGGAACAAATCTAGCGTACCAGAACAATATAGTTGATAAATGAACCTCAGTTTTTGCCACTTACTCTGTATTTACTCTTTCATAACTGGGATCCACTGCACACTCTCTCCTTTGTTGGTTCCACGGTTGTTTGTTGTGTGTCTACTCTGGGCTGTGCGCTGTGCTGACGGCTGAGAGTTTAGAGTGCTCTTGAGCTCACATTCCAGATCATCAAGTGAGAATCAACCAGTCTTTCAAACATGGTGCTTCCACTGGCTTCCAGTGTTTGTTTTAATGTTTACTTGGTCATTTTTACCCCTTGGGGACAAGGCCTTAATCTTATGTTAATTTTGAATTGTGGTCCTAAATTATGTTCACATTCCTTCACACCAAGATTCTCTGCCTCGGCGCTATCAACGTCTTGGGGTGGATAATTCTTTGTCGTGGGGGTCAGTCCCTATGCATTGTCGATGCCAGTAGTAAACCCACCCCTACAGTTGTGACTGTAGCCCAAGACATTGCTAAGTGATCCCTGGAGGATAAAGTCTGCCTTGTTTGAGAAATACTGGTCTGCATGTTGTTTATTGTAAATGATTGCTACTGACTAATTTCTGCTAATGATTATATTGTGTGTTTATTGCTAATGATTAGTATGTGCATCAAGTTTGCTTTGGATTCATAAGACTGCTGCTGTCTTGGCTTTATTAAATTTAAAAAATATTTTGACATACCAGGATAATACTTTGCTCTGTATGCATTAAACTTGTCAGGAAGATGTTAAGAGACTTTAGGAAGAACTAGGACTGTAGTACTGTTTCCACGTAGGGTCAGATCAGTAAGGAGCCTAGCCTGGGAGTTTAGTTCCCTTAGTGATTTCTTGTAGGGATGGGTAATAGTAAAACATTGTTATCCTGTTTTAGGTTTTCACCTCGTAAGTCAGGGATGGAGCCTAAAATCTCATAATAAGATCCATTATAGATTTCTTATGCATGAATTTACCTGACTCATTTAAAAGTTTCTGTTATACCACATTTTACAATAGTGAATTCCAAAATTCCCTATACACTTGAGTGAAGAAATAAGTAGTTTTTTTCCCCTTTCAAAACTCATCTGTTAAAATGTTAAAATAACTTCTTGCTTATGTATTTATTTCTGACATCTTTATATGATGCCAGAATTTGCCCATATTAACTTCATTTTTTTATTGTTCTGCTGTTTTTTGACTCAAATTTATTTGTGAACATAGATTAAAGAATGTTAGAGTTAAAAGAAACTTTAGAGATCATATAGTCCATTTTACAAATTGGGAAACTGGCTTTTTCTGGACATTCAAGGTCCAGTAATGTTTGTGAACTATGCTGTAGTTTCATTCTAGTTCGGGAGCAAACTACTTTATGCCTCTCAAATTAGGATAGGTAAATTCCAGGCCCAAGTAGAAACTTGACACAAAAGGGAACAGATTTTATCTCAAAAAAAAAAAAAAAGCCTTCTTGGGCTTGGAAGTTATATTTTTTTCTTGAATGATAAGGAGTATGTTTGTTTCATTAGCATTATGCTTTTCTCAAGTTTACTTAGTAATTGGTAAGGATATTCTTCCATTATGCCAGGACAAACAGTTTTAATACCTGACCATATTCAATCCATAGAGGAATTACTGACTTTGAAAATCTTACGATGTAGCCAGAAAGTGCCCTTTTGGTCAGGACGCAACTTCTTGAGTGTAATTGACTAGAAACTAAAAATGTTTCATCAAAACCTTTTCCCTTCTCTTCTTACTCAAGGGGGATCGGATGTGGCACTTTGCAGTGTCTGTGTTTCTGGTAGAGCTCTATGGAAACAGCCTCCTCTTGACTGCAGTCTACGGGCTAGTGGTGGCAGGGTCTGTTCTGATCCTGGGAGCCATCATTGGCGACTGGGTGGATAAGAATGCCAGACTTAAAGGTGAGTAGTGTTATAACTAAGCCTTTGTGTTTGTGGAACCGGTGCCCGAGCTGGAGGGAAACCACTGTGACTATTCCACTGCGGTCTGCACACCACAGCTGAGTGATGGGGTGCTCAGTGGCAGCACCTCTGCATGGAGGGGCCTGGGGCTCCTGCACAAAGTTGGGATGCCAGGATATTGAGTTTATAGACTTTTCTTTTGGTATCTTTGGCTGTTCATAAATTCCAAATGTTAATGATTAACACCATAGCACTTCCCTGGGAATCATGTTAAACATTAAAAGTTCACTTAACTCTGGCATCCTTTTTAACTGTGACTTACACTGGAGTCCATTTAATGAGATGTTCCTGGGACAGCTTTAACATCTGTCCTTGGGGTTACTGTGTTTCATATAAAGGAGTTTGTAGGGGGTTTGACAACTATGGATTCAAGAAAGACTATATGAGTGTGGATCACAGAGAGCTGAATTATAAATTTTTGAGGGAAGAAGAAGAAGAAATGATAATTTATTGATATTTATTCTAGAGCATTAATACTGAAGTCATTCAGTATTAGATAGGAAAGAGAGAAAGTAAATGAACAGTTCAGAATATAAGGGCAATTTGGATAATAATTCAGAGCAAAATTTCCCCGAGTTGCTCAGTTGTTCATGTCAAGAACTGGCCATGTTTATCTAAGACATTGGGGAAAGACTGAGGTATTCATTGCAGGATGACTGCCTCTGGATAGAGAGCAACTGGACTGTCAAGTTCTGGGACTTGATGCTATTAAGTAAAATCGCCAAGATGGACATTTTTCTGCTTTGAGAATGGATAGACCAAAACACATGTAGAAAAAAAGTTTTGTGTCCTAGAAAAAAATTCCTAATTATTTACATTATTATATGTAGGAACATGGAAATGTTATACATACAGACCTTTAACCTGATGATTGTTGAGCACTGAAATTGTGGGGTAGGAAAGACCATTGAGTTGGGTGAAGAAGAGCATGGCAGGATAGCAATCTTGCACTTACCCCACGTGACCAACTCATGTGTCAGCCTCCATGAAAATCTTCTTTGATATCTCTAGGCTGAGTTAACCACTTTTTTTTCCTGCACTCCAATGAGGCTGTGTTAATACCTTTGCAGTGGCACTTTTGCTCTTATAATTATCTGTCCGCATGTCTGTCCTTCCTCTGGTCTGTGGAATTCTGAAAGCTAAGAACCTCATTCAGTTGATATTAATCCATGTGCAATGTATGAATGACTCATATGTTGGCATATTATTTCAAACTAATTTCAGAAGGCAATTTATTTTGTCTTGAGGCTTTGTTCTAATGTTCCAAGCCAGAAGACAAGAGCGGTAATTATACCTTACATACAGAACCCTCCATATTTTTCAAAGGGCTTTCATAAGTATTTTATTTGAGCATCATAATGACTCCATAAAGTAAGGGAGGCAGGGATGTATTATCATCCTCACGTTATAGACACAGACTTAAGAGATTAAGTATCCTGCCCTAGACTGTCCACCCTAGTGAGTGGCAGAGAGAAGCCTACAAGGTGTCCTTCCCTGTAGTAACCTGTCCTCATGCCAGCACTTTATCTTCACGGAAGCCTCACTCTAAGAAGCTGGCATTTCCTTTGAGGTAAGGTATAGTTTAGAATTTCATAGCAAAGGCGAATAGCATTAGTATACCAAAAGGAACACACTGCTGCTTTATTCTTGGCAACTTTTTACATGTTTCTCCTATTTATCCACACCATCTTATCTTCTCAAATTCAGCCTGCCAAGTAGGAGGTTATGGATTCCGTGACCTCTTCCTTCACCTCCTCCATAACCTCCTACATGTTCTTACTTTAGCTTAAGCAGCAAAGGGCTAAAAGGTGGGTCTTGTCCATGTAATGACAGTAAACTTTCAAGAGAATAAACTAAATGAAAATGTGGTCATTAAGAACGGCTTCAACTAACAGGAAAAATGGTGGCTGTTTCATTATTCTGACTGCAGGTTCCTCTGGTCTGGGGTGATGTGCTGGGTCCTGCTGGACATAACTGAGGCAGGATTTACTTCAGAAATGTTTTTATTTCTTGTAGAAATTTACACATGCATTAATATAGTAGAACAATGATGTGTGGATAAGAACAGCTCCATTGCGATGTTTTGGTGTCTGAACACCTTGTTTCTCCCTCTGTATAGTGGCCCAGACTTCACTGGTGATCCAGAATGTTTCGGTCATCCTGTGTGGAATCATTCTGATGATGGTTTTCTTACATAAAGAGGAGCTTCTGACCATGTACCATGGATGGGTTCTTGTAAGTTCTGAACAAAATTCTTAATGGCAGAAAAATTGAACATCTGGTAGTGGTAAAAGATGAAAACCTTTGAGGCTACGGAGTGTCTTTTTGCAAATAGGACCTATTAATATTCATCTCTGTGTCTACTTTGATATCCCCTACCATTTTTATTTTGTTTGGGTTTGGGGTTTTTTTTGCCCCTAACAGGCATTCATCAAGTATTGTTTGAATTTTGTCCTAATTGGTTTTTTCCTATTTGTTTTTTTATGGAAGATTTAAGAGTTTATTAAATAATTCAGTTGTTAGTTTTCAGCTCATTCGTATTAACCTGTAATTTGTTCACACCATGTAAGAAATGTTATCCATCTATGTATTAATCAGTCATGATTGTGTTCCTCCAATAATAATTGGTATTTCTGTTTGAGATAACTTCTCACACTCTGATTTCATGATAGTTTGATGGAAAAGTGGACAGAGATGAGTGTAGCAGAAAACAATGGATTTGATGTCACTATTGAATCTTCCTATGTATATTTGGATTGATATTGTTGAGTTTCAAAGCCAGGTAGGACAAGAAATCTTCTAGTCTATTCCCTTTATTTTGCTGATGAAAAAAACTAAGACATAGTGATGTTAGCTGATTGCCTGTCGCCGTGCAACTGGAAAGTTCAGAACTCTGATTTAAATATAGGTCTTCTTACTTCCCCCTCAGTTCCCTTCTTTCCAAAGAAGATATTTGTGGTTGAGATTAAAAATCACCCCTATGTTAACACTTTATGATAACTATGTCACATAAATGTGCATATGACTATTAAAATTTTTGTACTATGTGTACCATAGATGATACAGATTAGAAAGATATTGTGCCCTTTAATTTGACCCCTGGTATTTAGTGTCTCATGTCTAAAAGTAAAATGATATCTTAA
The DNA here is from genome assembly GCF_036321535.1 of Camelus dromedarius. Lineage (NCBI taxonomy): Eukaryota > Metazoa > Chordata > Mammalia > Artiodactyla > Camelidae > Camelus > Camelus dromedarius. The sequence goes on along the minus strand of NC_087439.1, from coordinate 59,653,944 downwards.
GATTTTATGAAATGAAATTAAAATGAAAATTTTATTTTTATGCCACCAAAGACCATTTTAAACTATATTGTGCAGTGGAGTATGTACAGTGTGGTAAAACTGACATCTTAATCAGTTTTTCCCTGTAATCCCTTAGACTTCCTGCTATATCTTGATCATCACTATTGCAAATATTGCAAATTTGGCCAGTACTGCTACTGCAATCACAATCCAAAGGGATTGGATTGTTGTTGTTGCAGGAGGAGACAGAAGCAAATTAGCAGGTAATTTGGTTTTCTCTTTCAACTAAATGGGTTTTATTAGGAATCACTTTAAATCAGTGGTAATAAATGAGGCGTAAGCCTTTTTTCTGGGTGTTTTTTAGGAATGATAACTTGAAAGCATAGTTGTCTTCTTACCACATTATTAATCTCAATTCAAAGATCTATCTCACTTTTATAAAGGTGGTATAGAATAGTGAGTGGACCTTTTTTATTCTATGCAAACCTGGCAAATAGAACATTTCTTTTGAGTTCTTTCTTTTAATTCTGTTAACTATTTCAAATTGTTTACTTAATACTTAGAATGGTGAAAGTCTGACATGGGATTTTATCAGTCATACTGTTACTACCAGTATTTACTGGTCATACTATGGATATTATTTTTATCCAAATCAAATGGAAATAATTAAATTCTAGGAGAGACTCTAGAAGTTAATTCCTTCAACTTTAAAGTCATAATTGATGACTTTTATTGCATTATGTATGATGTAATATAATTGGTGTTATGACTACTAAAGAAATAGAGGGCAGAACATAGGTTTTTAAGAAGCTTACATCTTAGTTGTCCTTTGGAAACATACACAAGAGGGTAAACAAAGGCTGAAGAATGCTTACATAGCAACATGTCCTATTACATCAATATTACTTGGGCTCAGAATAACCTCCCTCCCTCGATATTCCCTACCTGCCCCCCCATACAGCACCCAGACACAAATTGGATTGAAATTACACAGGGTAAAGGATGAAGGGTCCACCTGTCTGCCAATCAGTTCAGCTGAATCAACTCTGCTGGTCCGCGAGATAATGGGTTTCACAGACACATTGCCCAACCATCCTGACAGACACGAAAACCATTCCCAAGGACTTCAATGACTTATCCCCCGACACAGAGACAAGGTTAGGTACTGGGGTCAGTAAGCAACTTTGTTTGACTGGACATGTGGTTAAAAAAAAAAGATAAATGGTTGAGAGAAAAGGAACAAAATCTGTGGAAGAAGTCTAAAGTGGGAAAAGGAAGGATTTGCTTAAGTCATAACTTTGTGGTAGCAGTAATAACACTGCTTGAGATAGGAATACCACAGTGATTTTAGAGGTTGATAAATGTAGAAGACGAATTTAGCACATGTGAGTCTGTACTGCAGGAAATTCTCTCTGGAGCAAAAGTAGTGATTCTCATTGATTTCTCTTCCTGTGATCATTTATTAATAGGAAATAATTCCATATCTCTTTTTGTCACATTGAATTATAAGATAAAGCTCTGTCCTTTTAAAAATTTTTTTCCTGTTATTTACTTGCTCTTTTTTTAGTGTACTGTTTTGAGGATGTGATACGTGTTCACGTTTTAAAATTCAAAGGGTACAAAAGGATATACTTTGAAAACAGATCACATATATATCTGTTGAAATACATTTGGGGAAGAAAGGTGGCTTTTTAAATTACTTTCTTTCTCATACCTGAATTTCTTAACTCATGTTGACTCTGTGAAGTGTGTATAGTCTGTAATTGAAAAAAAAAATCCAAGTAAAGAGAAAGCTACCCAGAATCTTCAATTGGTGCTAAATATCTAAATAAATAAGAAAGAAAAACAAAGATTCCACATACCTTTGGGGGGCTTTTTCTGACTACAAAGTGATATTCCAGAAAAACAACAAAAACATGACCAGCCATTCCTCAGCTGCCTGTCTTTATGTGAGAAACGACTGCAGAGTGGAAGAATCCAGCTCACTAGACTGTTTTCTAACCTTCTGGAATTTCTCAAGTTTAAGAAAGGAAGTAAGCTGCCTGTTGAGCTCTTGTCCACCGGGAATTAGCTCAGAGAGTGGTGCTCAGCCGGTGGTATGGGTTAGCAGCCCCGCGGAGGAATACCTCCAGGCTTACTGTTTTCCCTCAGGTTTTGACCTCCCTGTTTGTTTAAAAATGAGTTAAAAACAGGAAACAGAAACTGCTTCAGTCCTGACAGTCAGCAAGGGTATAACCACAGATTTTTGGTACCCTTCCTGCTGAGGCAGAGTTACAGAACAGAAAAAAGGAGGAGGGTAAAGGAAAAAGAAGAGAAAGGGGAAAAAGTACAGGAGGAGGGGATCCAGCTGCCTTCTTAGGTACCTCTGATTTTGTGTCTCTACACAGATGCACCTACTACTGTCAGGAGTATTTTGTAATTTATGTTTATGCAGGCAGATTTTTGAGGTTGCTGGCAAAGACTGTTGGAAACCAAGTGGGAGACCGGGCAGGGCCGGTTGCGTCCGTGTGTGTGTGTGTGTGTGTGTGTGTGTGTGTGTGTGTAAAATGTGTGTGATGGGGAAGGGTGTGCCCATGCTCTCATTTCCTCATCCCAATGTTTCTTGATTTCAGAGCAGGTTTTAAAATTGCAGGTTGAGGGGGAGGGTACAGCTCAGTGGTAGAGTGCCTGCTTAGCATGCACGACATCCTGGGTTCAATCTCCAGTACTTCCATTAAGAAATAAAGAAAGAAAGAAACCTAATTCCCCCCCTACATACAAAGAAATAAATTAAAGTTGCAAGTTGTATCATAGAAGGTAAAGAACAGTTTTCCCTGGAAGGTTAAAAATTTTATAATTTCAGTGGCATTGGGTCATAATATAGCTCTTACTGTCTAGTTTAGCCAGCTTCTGAAAAGACATTCTCTTTGCATATAAATACTGTTAATTAATCTGTTAACTAATTTGTCTAGGTACTTGATTTAGTGTTTTATTAAAACATTCTCTTGAGCCATGACCCTGAGCCTATCAAACCTGTTTGAAACTCACTTCTTTGCCAGACTTTTTATTCCATCTGTTGTTTTTTTCTTCATTTCCTTTGTTAATCACTATTAATAGCTTCTGAGGTTTTTCTTGTCCATCGTTCTAGAGAAACATCTGCCTGTTAGCTTGATCAAGTGTGGCGGATGTATTTCTTGTTTGAACTCTATTGACTGAAAATTGATTTCCTATTTGAGGTCAACAAACCTGCTAGCTGCTATTTGCTCAGCAAATCTGTTTTTCACTGTTATTCTATGAGATGTAATATACCCTTTATAATAGCAAGCAATTATTTAATGTCATGTTCTGTGCCACAGCTGTAGCTGAAAACAGTTAAATTGGAATTAAATGGGCACGTGTTTGCATGTTTGCATAAGACTAAATATACATTTGCAAAAAGAATATGTTTGCACAGAGGACTGATTCTTCTCTAGCCTCTTACCAGTAAAAGTCTTTTTAAAAAATTATTATTTAATTCATTCTATTTCAGAAAAATAACAGCTGTTTTCTGACACTACATTACCCTAAACATTACAGAAACTGGTGGCGTTAGGAAGCTTAACGAGCACTCGACAGAGGAGGTGGTGAAAGAGTAGCAAGTGATTTTAACTGAATTTTGTTGTTGTTCTGGGGCTTTCAGATTCAGTGTGTATTTTCACTAGTACTTGATTTTTGGATCCAAATTATTGAGTTATTTGGATCATTTCTATGCTTCCCTGTTAGCATATGAGTTGGGAACTTACTAGTGGGCGGCAGATGGAAATGAATGAGGCCTCTGCAAAAATGGTTGTGTATGAGATCAGTGAAAACTGCCTTTGCCTCCCAAGTGAAAGGTGAGATAAGTCAAAGTTCTCTTATCACATGCAGGCGTTATACATGCATAGGACTAATTGGAAGGCAGTTGAGGACCAGGAAGAACTAGAAGAAAAAAGTCAATTTTCTGTTAATGTGCTTACTAGCCATGTATTGCTTTTCCTCTGGGGCGCCCCACATAATTGATAAGGACTTGCCTCATTAATTTTCAGTATCCTCTGTGAGACAGAGAACAAGAAAGTAGGTTGTTTTCTTGACTTCCTCTCCTTTTTCATCTTGTCCTCCACTCCAACTCAGCTCTGTGTTCCCCTGGCCATACCCTACACCTGGTTATCACTGCTAACCACCCCCTTTCCATCATCTCAATCTTAGGCATCCGTGTCTTGAACTGCACCTCCTGCCTTTCCAGCTCACTCCTGGTGCCCCAGCCCCAGCAACCCTCCATCCTGGCTGGCACCTACAGGTCGTTAATTCCACTGCCTTTTCACTACTCATGGCCTTGCTTGTCTCAAAAAGAAATACCTGTGCTCGCTCTTTCCAACTCCTTTCCTTGGCCGGGGCCTTGCTTTCCATAATGCCAGGGGGCAGCAGTCACATTGTGAGTCCAGGAGGTGCCACTCACTTAAAATATAATATAAGTGGTGTCCCCTCGAGTTGGCACCCGTCCCTTAAAGCAGCTTCAGTCAGACATTTGCCCTCACTGCTCCACCAGGACTGTTTTATTTTGGGGATTTCCAGTACCTTCCATGTGACCTTCCATGTCTCCTCGGTGCTCATCTTTCTTGACTTACCAGTAGCACCTGCCCGTTGATGACTCCCTTCTCTGAAATCCTGTTATTACCTCTTGGCTTCTAGGACACCACACTCTCCTGGTTTCTCTCCTCGTCTAGTTCCTGACCTCTGAACATTGGCGTGCCCAGGACCTAGTCCTCAGGCCTTGTCTCTTCTCAGTCTACACTCCCCTGGTGATCTGCTCCAGTGTCACTGCTTTAAAAATCAAGCAGCTGGTGACTCCCAAATCTGGCACCTAGTTCTTCCCTAACCTCCAGACCTGTATGCTTACCTGTGTGCTTGGCAGAGCCTCTTACATGTCAATAGGCTTATCAAAATCAGTATCTCTAGAACCAAATGCTGATTCTTTTGTCCCAAACCTAATTCTTCTGAAGTCTGTTTCTTCAGTGGGAACTCTACCTTCCAATAGTTGGTCAGGATAAAAACTTCAGAGTCATCTCTAATTCCTCTCTCTCTCTCACACATAGCACCATATCTAATCTGTTTGCGAGTCTCCCTGATTCTACTAGAAAGTATATCCAGTATCTTTTTCTCCGTTCCCACTGTTACTGTCCTGCTCTACGCCACATCATCTCCTACCTGTTTCCTTGCCTCTGCTCTTGTCCACGGCCACCACACACCCTCACCCTACCCTTTCTCATCACAGCAGCCAAAATGAACCTTTAAAAGTAGGTCACATGGTGCCACCTCTCTGTGCATTAGCTTCCAAAGGCTTCCTGAGTCACTCAGTGTAAAAACTGAAGTCTCAGTAGTAGACTGAGACCGTACATGATTGAGCCAGTGTGCCCTCCCTCTCTGACCTCATCTTCTCCCAGCCTTCCTCCCTCTGCTCCAGTCCTGCCGGCCCCCTTGCTGTTCCTCTGGGCATGCTTCTCCTGCCTCAGGACTTCTGCATTTCCCTTGGTCTGGAATTATCTTTTCCCTGATAGCCACGTGACTCACTCTTTTGCCTCCTACAGCTTCATGTCTTTGCTGTGATGCTCTCTGTTTTCAGTGAGTTCCTCTCTGATTTTGCCACATAAAACTGAAGTTTCCCCCTTCCCCTGAGTAATCTCTGTGCCCCTTTTCTGCTTTACTTTTTCTATAACATTTAATGAACATCTGGTATGCTGTATGTATTTATGTGCTTGTTGATTTACTGTGCCTGTTTTCCCATGGGAATGCAAACAGGGAAGGCTATTCTTTATTTTTTGTTATAGTGCCAGAATGGCACCTAGCTCCTAATAGGTATTTCATAAATGTTTGTTGAAGTAAATGAGTGTAGAGTTACTATTGTATTCATTTTTTAAAAGGTGATATTAGACTAATTTGTGCAGTCAAGAGAGTCACGATTTTTGAGGCAAATTTATGGCTTGAGCCAAACAACGAATGATTATCTAATAAAGTGATTTGCTTGCAAAGTGCTTTTAGAAAGTTATAGTTTAGGGATCCACGGTCTTGGTTTGTGAGTTTGTGTTATGTAAGTGGGCAGTCTCTCTTTGATGGGTTTGCACACTTACCTACCCCTTTCACCTCTCTGTAGATATGAATGCTACCATACGAAGGATTGACCAGTTAACCAACATCTTGGCCCCTATGGCTGTCGGCCAGATTATGACGTATGGCTCTGCTGTCATTGGCTGTGGTTTCATTTCCGGATGGAATTTGGTGTCCATGTGTGTGGAGTACTTTCTGCTCTGGAAGGTTTACCAGAAAACCCCTGCTCTAGCTGTGAAAGCTGCTCTTAAAGTAGAGGAAACTGAGTTGAAACAGCTGAATTCATACAAAGGTAAACTCAACAAAATGATCAATCCTCTTATTGTGCTTCTTAGACCTTAAATGTTGGTCAAGACCAAAATAATATTGAATTTATATCAGGTTTTATTACCATGAAGGCCTGCATGAGGTTAAATATGTCAACTTGGTAAATGAGTCGACAACCAGGCTTTTGAGGGTCTAAGGAACAAATCTGGGTTGAACTCCAAGGGGTTGTAATGGGACCCCTGGCCCTTTTCCTTAAGGTGAGCAGTAAGCACAGAGGGACGATTAACTGATGGATGACCGGGCAAAGCTGAGCCATAGGAATGGGAGGAACAGTGGGGAAAAAGAGAATAAGAGAATTCCTAGGAGTCTCCAAAGAAGAAGGTTACATGCCATTTGTAGGACAATGGGAGGGAGTAAGGACATGAAGATGGGCATTTCTCAAGAAGGGAAGAGGAAATTGGGCTTCTAGGCAAATGGAATCTTAACAGGACCCCAGAAAATAAGAGGCTGTGTTTTGCCAGACAATTATTATATTTCATCTGATGAGTTTTCTTGCTATTTACTTTGCTGGAAATATAATTTCAGGGTGAGGGGCAGGGAGGAGAAGGAGGCATCAATAGTTTCTTGTTTATTTAACATAAATGCTGCTTGGAGATTGTTCCTTGGCTGGAATTTTTAGATTAATAAAAGAAAATACATATTATATGGTAGTAGCCAGGGTATCCATGAGGGAGGGAAAGGGGAGAAGAGAATACATTGAGTAAAATAATTGGCTTTTCTCCCCATGTCCTCTCCCTCAAATAATGATGTCTTTTTTTTTTAATGATATCTTTTATTAACAGAAACTGAGCCAAAACCCCTGGAGGGAACTCATCTAATGGGTGAGAAAGAGCCTGAAATCCACGAGCTTGAACCTGAGCAAGAGCCAAGCTGTGCCTCCCAGATGGCTGAGCCCTTCCGCACCTTCCGAGATGGATGGGTCTCCTATTACAATCAGCCAGTGTTTCTGGCGGGCATGGGTCTTGCTTTCCTCTATATGACTGTCCTGGGCTTTGATTGCATCACTACAGGGTACGCCTACACTCAGGGGCTGAGCGGGTCCGTCCTCAGTATTTTGATGGGAGCATCAGCCATAACTGGAATTATGGGAACTGTGGCTTTTACGTGGCTGCGTCGAAAATGTGGCCTGGTTCGGACTGGCCTAATCTCAGGATTTGCACAGCTTTCCTGTTTGATCTTGTGTGTAATCTCCGTGTTCATGCCCGGAAGCCCCTTGGACCTGTCTGTTTCTCCTTTTGAAGATATCCGTTCTAGGTTCATTCAAACAGAGCCACTTTCAATTACACCTACAGAATTACCTGCAATCATCTCTACAGCTGAAATACACAAGTCAAATGAGTCTGATCCTGCTAGTATTATCCCAGAGATGAGTCCTAAATCTGTGCCCATAACCTCTGTCAGTCTGCTGTTCGCAGGCGTCATTGCTGCTAGAATCGGTAAGAAATCAGTTTTGTATGTTAATAAAGTGTCTGCAATGCGGGTTCAGAGAATAAAGCGTTAAGTGGTCTGAAATATTTGCTGAATGTTAATGTAAGCAAAATACACTATTTATTCTTATGTATTAGAATCATTTATTATGAAATTTTTATTTTATAGTTTAAAAATCTATTTGTGTGTGTGTATGTGCATATAGTTTCTTAAAACATGGTTCGGGCTTGAAAATTTTTACTAAGTGGATATCTTAGTCTTTTAATTTAGTTAATTTTTAAAAAGATGTTATGTATAATAGTTATACTTTTAGTAATTCAGAGCCTTTATATTTCTATAACTCTACCAAAAGGACTGTAACTTAGTATTTCTGTGGGACAAGGTAAAAAAAGTGTGCTGGGTTTAAATTGTAAAGAAAAGAAAAGACATAGCAGTTAGGGAAAAAATCCTTCAAGAGTCTTCTCTACATGATGTGTATTTATTGTATCCTTTGCCAAACAAATGGGTTTTATAGCTCTAGAAGGAAACATAAAGACCTCTGACAAAGCAAAATTTAAGTAATCATTAATAGAGTACTGATGAATTATCTCTGCCTGGATTCATTTTTGAAATGAAACCATGTTTATCTTGTGATACAAAGCAGTTCATTAATTGATCAAAGACATTAATATTTAAGCAAGTCAGCTTTATTGTAGGTGCTTTAGAAGTATTAAATGTACTAATGGCTTAAAATTTCCTTACACTTTAACCATAACAATGTGTTAGGTCTGTTCATTTTAAGCTTTAAAAATACTAGTACTTACAATAAGATTCATTGTCTCTGATTTCAGAATTTTGCTTTCATAGTATGCATAATCACAGAAAAATAGAATTAAGAAGTTTGTGGTTTAGATTTATTTTTGTCTTGTGGCTGTAAAAATAATTTCTTGAAGCCACTAATAACCTAGTATTCATTAATGAAAATTCTCTAAGGCTAGGCTGTGATAAATATACATGTGGTAACTTTAAGGTAATAGGGCTAAATATGTAGTTTGCACACGTCAACAAATTTTTAATCTATAAATCCAAAGTGTACAGCTATAAATTAAAATTAAGTCTCTAAAATTATCTTTTATTACAGGTCTTTGGTCCTTTGATTTAACTGTGACACAGTTGCTGCAAGAAAATGTAGTTGAATCTGAAAGAGGCATTATAAACGGTGTACAGAACTCCATGAACTATCTTCTTGATCTTCTGCATTTCATCATGGTCATCCTGGCTCCGAATCCTGAAGCTTTTGGCTTGCTCGTATTGATTTCAGTCTCCTTTGTGGCAATGGGCCACATCATGTATTTCCGATTTGCCCAGAAAACTCTGGGCACCCAGCTTTTTGTCTGTGGTCCTGATGAAAAAGAAGTTACCGATGAAAATCAAACTAACACATCTGTTGTGTAAGACAGTTTAACTGTTGCTCTTGCTGTTACTAGATTATGAGGGGCCTGTGTGTTTATTTTGTACTTTGGAATCCCAATAAATAGCTGGGTGTCTCTCTTTGGTTTTACACAGCTATACCTTGAAGGCTAAAAGCTGTTTAGGAAATCTTAAGCCAGCAGAAGTGAGCTAGTTATTTTCCCTTATATTCAAAGATGGAAAAAAAATATGGAAAGAAAAACTCGGTTTAAATACGGAGACTAAAATGGTGACACTGATTTTTCTCTATTTCTCACGAGTAGATAAAATTTACATAAGTGAGTGGTTAGTCATGTGAAGTAAGTTACTCTTTGGCAGATACTTGTTATCTGTACTAGATCCAAACATGTCAGTTTCCCCTAAAACTCACTCTTGTTCACTAATTTACTTTTTAAAAATCTCATTCTCAGTGGTATTATAAAAACAAATCCCCTTCCAAGTGTGAAGATTAAAGGTTGATAACCAGTATTCTCTTCATTGATCCTCTCAATCTTAAGGGACTTACATACATGTGTAAAAAGGAAATACTTAGCTGGAATTCTCTAACAGGGCTTATGGTTTAGCTTTAGAGAGCACCTTTGTAGTTTTATTATCAGATAGGGCAAAATATTGTATTAAGTATATGTAGCACTTCATAAAATGGCTGTCATGTAAGCTGCAAAGCTGTGAAGTAGATTTATAACATGCCAGTGGGTTGGCCATAGAAACTAGAGGTTAACAGTCACACGGAAGGGCCAGAACCGAATTTAACTCACACCTCTCTCCTTAATGATCTCTGTCTGGGAATGTGAGGGAGTTAAAGGCAGAAAGCAAACCCAAACTTGGAAGAGGTTTTGTTTTATAAATCACTTGATTTACTTACAACATGCTCTGGCAGAGCATTTTTCCTTTTACTGTTTTGTACCCAGGAGTTATTTTTACCTAGTTGTAGAGGAAGACTGCTCATGAATGTATCCCTTTTAAATGCCTTTGATAACGACGGAGGAAAAAAAACCCTTTTGTATATATTTTTAAAAACTGTTTTGCAAAACATTTTGCAGCATGCCAGTACCAATGGGGTCCTTTGCCTTAACCATTCATGCACTTTCATGGAGACTGCAATACATTGCTACGAGCACTTTCTTGATCCTTGAGGTTTAATCTTTTTCTTCTTTCTGTAGTATGACATAATGATTTACTATGTTGTAAAATCTTTCTAAAATATTTCTATATAAAAACATTAAAAAAAAAAAACCTTGATTTCTTCTTCCTGATTGTGTTCCTCAATTATTTTAATACTGTTTTTGTTACAGAACCTGTTTTGGATAATGGATTTTTTTTTTCTCTCTGAAGGTGTACAGTTTCATAATAACTCACTATTTTTAGTTTTATCTCCCAGCTCATATGTTTAGCTTGTGGTGGCTTGGAAAAAAGTGTAGTAAACATGAGGCCCAGGACTCATTGTTTGACCTTGAAGAAGTTATATGAAGCTCTTTTGAGTTCTATTGTCTCTTCTGTAAATTGGAGATGATATTGTAAAGCCAGCCCTACCCACCTCACAGCTTTTCTGGCTGAGTCAAGTCAAGACAGCTTTTGCAGAGGCACTTGGACTGTATGACAAGGCGTTAGTATTGCTAGAAGTTGGACCTAGCTAATGGCAGAGAGTTAAAGTTAGTCCTGGTGATAGTCCAGAGAGGGTCGAGCCACATTCTGTAATCAGCAGGCGTTTGCTGGACACGTGATCTGTGTCCCACATGGGCTGGTCTTGGAGGATGCAGATTTGGCTCACACAGGTTGATCAGAGGTTCCTTTTCTTTCCCCCCAAATCAGGAGGTTGAGAGCCTCTGGCGTCATCCCGTGGCTACTGATCTGCTTCTGCCTTTTGAGCAGACAGTAGGCACCCCTGTTAGTGTTGGCTGCTGTCTCGAACGGGTCATTGGCTTCCTCCCACAGGGGTCGAACTCGGAGATCTGCCCCGAGCGTCTGCAGCTGTAATGGGAGGCCTGGGACCTTGTACAAATGAATGGAATCGTCCTGGCAAAGGAAGGTCTCGGCTCTCAACATGGGCATCTTGCCAGATGGTGGGCCTAGTGAGAGAGGCCCTGTGTGGGAAAAAGGAAAATGGAGTTGGTTCATAGGAATTTTTACAGGTGCCTCCATTATCTTCGCAGAGCAGGAAGCAGAGGGAAGTGGAGGTGAACGGCTGCTGGGCTGGTGGGACCGCCTCAGGGCATAGAAGTAGGGCCGGGTCGCTGACGTGTGTCTAGCTGTGTTTCTAAATAGGGGGACAAACTCATCTACCTGCAGGGTCAGTTAGATAATACAAATGAGGAGAGTGAATTAGCGACAGTCTTTCATTTAACATGTAATTGCATTTCACAAAAGTATCACTATTCTCACTTAAAAACAAATGATTGCTTTTTTTCATGTTCCCTATTCCATGCGGGCTTCTTGCTGTTATTAAGTTGGTTCTTTCCACAGAGGCCTTCCACATCCTTCGTCTGCATATTAGACACAGGAAAACTATATTCATTTCCAAAAAGAAACATGCCTACTACCATCTTCCTTTCTTGAAACATCTGGTTTGCATGACAGTCCTTTCATTGCCCCCACTCCCACCCCACATTTTTAAAAGAAGAGAGCAACAAAAGGGTATGAGTAAGAGAGAACTTCCCTGTGGACTATAAGACAAAAAAAGATGCAGGAGGTGAGCTCAGTCCCTGGACGCGCTGCTGGGGAGGTGACGGGGCGGGAGCTGGAGCGCACACACCACACACCCCGATGAAGAAACAGCTGTCAGCAACACGGGTTGCGGGCCCTCTCTCGTCCTGTCTTCTTTTCTTTCAGGAGAAGCTGGGCGTCTGGAACTGTGTGTGCTGTCTCCAAATCTTTAAATACTGGCAACTAATTTGAAAATGCTAAAAATGTTTTTCTAGCTAAACAAAATACATCTGTGGGCTACCTAAGAGCCTCCACTGGGCCACCATTTTTTAAAGTTTTTGTCTAAGAGGATGGTTTGTGAACAAGAGTGTGGTATTTGAAAAACAAGTGGAGGAAAGAGGAAGTATACATCCAAAAATTGTGGAGTACAGGGAACAGGAAACAACTTGGCAGAGACATATTTACAGTAAAAAGCACTAAGCTAGTAGGCATCCTTTATTGGAGATCATATAAGGTCGAATAATCTATGCATTAATAACTTGCCATGTTGATGTCTGAGAATTCTGCCCCATAGTTCCTTATTCAGTATGTTGTTTATACAGTTGGGTTAAAGGATAATGATGACTTAATGAAAAAAACTTTTAAAGTTTGGAACTATAAACACAATGTGCTCCTACCTTAAAAAAGAAAAAGCACAGATTTTAAATTATTCAAGTCCCCTCTTCCTATCCCACTCTCCGAATCCTTGGTACCCACTGTGAACAGTTCAGGATATCCTTCCAGATAATTTCTTTTTAATAAAATTTAAAATATAATTTGTTATATCATCATTTAGTTTATTCACCATGATTATATCATTATCTATCTACATCTGTTAATTGATGTCAATGTATTTTTCCCCCCAAATTCTGAGGGTTGCATTAAAGTCAGGTTTGCACAAGGCTGCTGATGCAGCAATTAAACACTTTAAAAACAGAGAACTAGGTATACAAATTACCTAGTCTAATTTTATTGTGATTGAGAAGTAAATTTAGTCTGATACTCGTTTCAGCCGAGACAAAAGATCACTGAGTTTTACCTTTTTCTCCCTAAGTGACACTTAACTTGAAACTATTTTTACTTCAGTTAAACATTGCTTCTCCTTTTATAATGTCTCCTTTTTTCCTCTTGATCCACCATTCAGAGTAATCCTTCCCATCAGACCATTTTTGTTTTACAAGGCAGCAATTCAAGAATAGAGTTGAAATGTTAGGAGAACCTTGCTGACAACGCATACACTTTTATTACAAACAAGTCAGAACCGGCTATATTGAGTCACTCTTTGAAAGTTAAAGGACTTTTTTCCTTATATGGATACTTGTTTACATTTTCCAAGTCCAAAAGGGAGCAAGTATTTTATCTGAAGAATGGACAAATGAGAGATCAAAGTTCAAGTAAGTACTTTTTTCCCACATTCTTCACCCTGAGCTCTTTGTAAGTTAGTATGTATTTTTCCATTTGAACATTTTCCTTACTGCGTTTTACTGGGATGAAAGTGCAAAGTTTCTGAAGTAGTTATTTTCAAAACTATCTTAGAGAATAGTTGTCCTTAACTCATGTAGGCAGTTATAGTGATGGTAACATGAAAGTAATCTAATTAAACAGATTGAAAATGAGAGAGGATAAGTATGTTTTATAGTAACTAAAATGCTTCAGGAGAAATATATGTTTAGAAGAACTAATTTTCAAAGACCTTACAATAAATGATCCCTAATAGTCAGGATATAGTCACGTAGTAAATCAAACCTTAAGGAATATTTGAGTTTATATATATATTCTGGAAAGCATGGCTGCCCAATGATAGATTTACTTTTTATTTAGTACTATGTATTGATCAAATATATATGTTTCTTCTTTATTAATTCTAGGGTATTTTAGCAAAAGACACTATGGTGGAAAGGAAATAATATTTAAACATCTGTTATTTGTCAGCATGTTATTCATTGAATCCTTACCATAACTCAGTGAAGAAGGTATTACCTGTGTTTTATAGATGAGGAAACTGAGTCTTAGGACATGTGCCATGCACTTCCATAGCTAGTAAGTGGCAGAACGGAATCCGAGACCATTTCTGTCTGTCTCCAAAGGCTGTCTTCCTCCCTCCACAGCACATAGCCCTAGCACAAACTTTTTTTCTTTTAGTGGAAAAGGTCAGAAAATCCTTAATATTCTTAAGGGTGTCTATTTAAGGCAAACATTTTAACCTACATGGTGAAGTGGGTATAACTCTATCAACTGACTATTGAAGATGAGAATTTCTTGTTATGCTTCCAGATAGCTGAAGTTTTCCAATATTCATAGCTGTCACATCCATTCTAAGGGTCTTGGTTGGTCCACGTGTAGCACTTAACAATATTTTGGGGCTTTCCTAATACCTATATGAGGTGGAATAGGGAAATGGTTGGAAGGGTAGAGATACCTGGGTTCAAATTTTGACCTTGCTAATTACTATCTTCTGTGCTCTCAGGCAAATTTTTTTTTAACTTCCCTGAACTTCTGTTCTTCATATGTACAATGGGAAAATGAATACCTATTTCATAGGGGATTAGCACTCTTAGCCCAGTACCTGATAAATAGCCCCCAACAAAGTGTTTCTTACATTCATATGAGGAATAATTAAGGATATTCTCTGTTTCAACACAATTTATTGTTACATGAATTACTCTTATGCAAATATGTCATGTTGGATGAACTATTTAGTTAAATATACCAATTAATTTTACATGTTCATTTTTTTTTCAAATGTGACATTCTCTTTGATAGTAGAAGTCTGCAAAGAAACCTGTTTAGAAGAGACACTGAATTAAGTTTAGTTTCAGTTCTTTGAAAAACAGCTGAGATTTCTACTGTGGACATTGTAAAGAACCTCTGTGAAAAGAAAAAGGAAAATTCTTGTTACAGGTTTTTATTTTTATTTTTATTAAAGTATAGTTGATTTACAATATTATAGTTTAGGTGTACAACATAGTGATTTAATATTTTTATAGATTATGCTCCATTTAAAGTTGTTATATAAAGTATTGGCTATATTCTCTGTGATGCACAATACATCCTTATATCTTATTTATTTTATTCATAATAGTTTGTACCTCATAATTCTCTACCCCCATCTTCCCCTCCCTTCATCCCTGTCCCTACTGGTGACCACTAGTTCCTTCTCTATGAGTCTGTTTCTGTTTTGTTATATTCTTTCATTTATTTTATTTTTTAGATTCCATATATAAGTGAAAACATACAGTATTTGCCTTTCTCTGTATGACTTATTTCACTAAGCATAATACCCTCCAGGTCTATCCACCATGTTGTTGCAAATGGTAAAATTTCATTCTTTTTTATGGCAGAATAATATTCCGTTGTATATATGTACCACATCTTCTTTATGCATTCATCTGTTCATGGACACTTAAGTTGCTTCCATATCTTGGCTATTATAAATAATGCTGCTGTGAATATTGGGGTGCATGTATCTCTTCCTGTTAATGTTTTCTTTTTCTTCAGATATATACCCAGGAGCATAAACAGCTCATATACCTCAATACCAAAAAAACTAAACAATCTGATTTGAAAATGGGCAGAAGACCTGAATAGACATTTTTCCAAAGAAGACATACAGATGAAAAATAGGCAAATGAAAAGATGTACAACATTGCTGTTTATCAGGAAACGCAAATCAAAACCACAGTGAGATGTTACCTCACATCTTTCAGAATGGCTATTGTCAAAAAGCAAACAACAAACGGTGGTGAGAATGTGGAGAAAAGGGAACACTTCTACACTGCTGGTGGGAATGTAAATTGGTGCAGCCACTATGGAAAACAATAATGGAGGTTTCTCAAAAAACTAAAAATAGAACTACCATATGATTCAGCAATCCCACCCCTGGGTATATATCTCACCATTGTTTTAAATCCTAATATCATTTTCCAGGCACTTATCAGTAAAAGAAAAGGATAGAGGAAAAGCAGGACAGAAGGATGGAGAGAGGAAAGGAGGAAGGTGGGGTATTGGGGAGAGTGGGGAGCCAATTCACAGTACAAGTTTTCAGTCAGAAATAGTACACAGGGTAGTACATACGTTTATCCACTCTGCCTCCTTGGATGTCACTGAAATGAAAAGAAAAGAGGACCCAAACCTTGTCTTTCTGATAACAGGCTAGGGTGGAATCATTAGCAGATCAAAGATAAATTTCTGACATAAGCAAATGAGAACATATTGATGTATAAGTGAGCTACCTCTCCAGGAACAGCTTGGGTACCCAGTGAGGGAAATGGGCAGAAGGATTGTATACAAAACAGCTGCTCCTTCCCACCCACGCGGAGCTCACATGCAGTGCTAATTAGCCCTAATGCTCCTAGCATGTGGGCTCAAGAAAAAAGTCCTCCGGTTCTGATACTGGGAGTGAAACCCCGATTGCCTTGGTGCTCTCACCCATGAATCTTAAAGAAGCCTGCCCACCGACATGACTTGTCCACTTACACTGAAAGCCTCTCAGTCAGTGTTTTTTTTTGTCAAAAGTGATTTTTTTTTTTTTGAGAAAAAATAACCTACTCAACAGTAGAGGAAATCCACATAAGTTCCTTGAATTCATCAACCTAGCCTTTCTTTCATGCGGATGAACGGGTAACTATTGATGAAGTCAGGGGAAGAGCAACAGCACCAAATAGTAGAAATGAGATGAATAAAGTGATGAACCCTCCAAAAAAGGAAAGAAAATGATAATTTAGGTAAGAAAATGACTTTTTTTTTCAATTCTAGTTAATATCCTGGAAATTATATCACCCTCCTAAATTCAATGAGAAGGTGAATTTAAATGTAGAGCAAAGAGACAAAAACACAGTATGAGAGAAAAGTAGGTGACCTTAAAGGTTAACCTGGAATGTCAATATCTTTTCATTAAGAAACCAAGTAAGAGGTAGCAGAAAAATGGAGGTGATGAATGGGAGGAAAGGAGGGGGGAAATGGAGAAGGAGCTGGATTACTTTAATGATATGAGGAAGGTTTCATATGTTTCTTGTTTAATAAAAAAAAGGCAACCAGAAACCTCAGAAAAAAACCCAAAAGTTGTACAAGAAAGTCATTTCCTCCTATAAAACAAAGTAAACTGCAGCATGATTCTGATGAATTAATTTTACTTTGATTCTTCAATCACTTTCTTTGAATGGCAAAATTTTCCTTCCATAGGATTACATTTCTTCTTCTTGAGGCTCAGACATCATACTTGATTCTGCAATGAATAATACTGACATCATGATAATGTTCTATTGGCTGTTAATTTTTAATTTGCAGAATTAACCTCTAAACCAAGCTCAGAATCTTTTAAAAAATTAGGAAATAAGGACAGAGTGGCTGTAAATATAAACGCTATAAATACTGATAATTGAAAAGTCTTGGTGTAGTTGACAAAGCTGAGAGTTGGGGGTAGAGAAGAGGTAATGTATAGTGTAGGGTTCTTTTTTCTTATTGAAGTATAGTCCGTTACAGCGTGTCAATTTCTGGGGTACAGCATAATATCCTAGTTATTTATATATATATATATATATATATATATAGTGTAAGGTTCTTAGTCTCCCATTTTATGGAAAGAGAATTAAGATACTGTCTAAAATTATGAAACAATAAAGGGAATTTAAGCATATTATTTGAAATTATATGCATTATATTATGTGAAAGTATAAAATAATTCGTATCATATGAATTATGTAACCCATAATAGAGCTAAAAAGTACAGAGTAACCAACAAAACCTGGGAGAAGGCGTAGGGGAAAAGCAGGAAGTAGTGCGAGGTGAATTACTTATCTGTCATTGTGGGTCTCTAAGAGATCTTGTCTTAGGTTGCTAAATCGAGAAGTAGAGATGTATCAGTGGTACTGAGTATTTAGATGTAGCTGGCTTAACATCAGCCACTCTAACTGATCCTAATAGTTACCTGTCTTTTAGCTACACATTTATTAACAAGCTCATCCTTCTCAAATACAATTCCCAATGAGCCTGATGATTGAATTTCTGAGCAAATAATTTATACTGTTGATTTGGAAATACAAATTTAGGAAGGCATTTGCAGACTTTTTCAGAAGCTTTTTGTGATGTGTTAATCATCATTGACTTGACTAAATATGTAACAGACACCCTTCTTTTGAAAATGAAAAGAATATTTGTGTAAAGTAGAAGGAAATAGTTGTGTGACCTTAGAAATGCATATAAATTAATTGCAGTATTTGTAATATAAATATATGTCATAATGTACTATAAATTATGTTATGCTATTTTCATCATATACAATTGTGTTGACTATAGCTTGTAGATTGTAGCTGGTACTACTTTTTCACTCTTCTTATTTCTAATCATCTTTTCTTTAACTTTTCTTCTCTCTTTTCATTTTCCTGGCAGTACTTCATTCATATGCCCCAAAGTTTTACATTTCTTAAAACTTTTTGACCATTGATTTTAAGTAAATAAATGCTTAGCAATGCATACAAGTCTTGTAAACAGTTTCCTGTAATATGTTAAGATTAAAATGATGACACATGCTTAATGTGACACATTGTTGAAATTCCAAGCTTGATTTCCAAAAGATTAAGCAAGCAAACCCGGAGAAAGACATTGACTCACTAGTCAGTGTCAATATTTATAAAATAGGAGTCATAGCTTTCATGTGATCATTAAAAGCTGGTGCTTTCAGTGGCTGGAGGAACGTGTGAAAATCACACCTGCCTCAAACACAGGGAAGCAAGCCCAATGATGAGGTAATCACCTGAACACCTAAGAATAATGTGAAATGATTGTCTCTAGTAGATGTATTGAGGGGTAAAGCTCTAACTTTCACATTACTGCAATTCTGTCCTGTCTGCTGTGCGCCATCAACACCCAAACTAACACTGTGCTCTAGAATATGTTTCTGAATACAGTAACATTATAGATATGGACTTCTGATCTCTTAGTTTTTAACTAATTTCAGTTTAGAGGTCTCCTTTTTACTCTTGGGGTATCTGTTATCTAGTCCCCTTTCCACGTATTTAAAAATATGTTAATATCTAATAATAGTTATTAATTAGAGACCATGTCTACCTGCAGTTCGTATCTGTCTCTTCAGTTCGAAAGCACTAACCCTGGAATGCATCTGTAATCTGGCTAAAGGGAAGCCTCACATGATGCAGTCAACAGGCTGATAAGGGGAGCTTATTGTGAAACATTTTGAGTGTTGCTCAGTGCCAAAACATTGTTTTCCAGTGTCAAAATAGAGACAGAGTTCACTGGAAAATTTGGAGCTGAAATAAAGCAGGCCAAAAGCAAGGCACTGGAGCAAACGCTGTTAGATGTTCCTCATGGCCAAGTCACTGGAGGCTGATGTCTGTTGCTGGGTGAATTATTCTCATTTCCAGTTTGCAGATGCAGAAAGTGGAGAATTCCAGAAAGTAGACATGTTCCCAGTAGCCCATCAGTGTCAGTCATTGTCACAACTTAGACAGCAGTCCTCACAAGAAGGGTCAATTCATTGAGACCCTGTATCTTGCTTGCAGGTAGAGAGAGCCATTCAAAAAGAAGGCTATTCCTTTGCATTTCTCCACAATTTATTAAGACCAATGGGAAAACAAAAAGCACATCTTAATTTCATAAAACTCACACTACTGTCCTGAAGAATATATTACTTTATGGGATGTTTGTGTTTCCAAATAGCTGAGTCATTGGGGGCCTGCTGTGAGCCCACCTCTGGGGGAAGGCAACATAAATAGGATATTGGGGGTATTCCAGAGCTGATGGGCTAGTGGGGGAGGGGTGACACGTACCAATAAATATCTTGACGTTGTAATGTGGATTTATTGTGGTTGAGATGTGCACTGGGTGCGATGGGAGGTCAGAGGGCCACTTTAGACCACCTTGGAGTTAGGGAAACCTTCCTGGAAATGATAATGCTTTAGTTGTGTCTCTTCTGATTCTTTCTTTGGTGGAATTTATTTGCTTGTAAACAATTCCAAATGATACATGAAAATTTAAACAAGAGAGTAAAACTCACCCCAGATCTCTTTACCCTGAGATAACCACAATTGACATTTCGGTGAGTACCCTTCCAGGCGTGTGTGTGTGTGTGTGTGTGTGTGTGTGTGTGTGTGTGTGTGTGTGTGTGTTTATAGACAAAATTCTATACAAATGTGGCCATACACATTTTATTCAGTATTTTTATGTTTTTCATTCAATAATATATCCTGCACATCATTCCAGATCAATGAACTTAAAATTAGATCACCTTTTCAAGGCTATATAGTATTCAGTTATGTTTTGTGCTTCAATTTATGTGTCTGGTCCCTTATTAAAGTACAGTTGTTTTCAGTTTTTTACTGTTTTAAGTAATGGAGCACATAGTATCATTGTATATACAGCTTTGGATACTTGGGCAATGATCTCCACAGGTAAGTCTCTGGGAGGATTGCTGGATAGTAAATAAATTACGCACATTTGAAATTTTGATTCACAAATGCCAAACTGCTCTCCAGAAAAGTTGTACCAATCCAAATTCCATGATTTCCTATGCGTTTGTCAACATTAAATTTTATTTATTATGTCTTTGCCAATCAGATAAATGAAAACTTCTTATTTTAATGTGCATTTCTTTAGTCATTAGTAAGTTTAAACATCCTGTTACATGATTTTACCTGTTTTTCTTACTTTTGTGAATTACTTGTGTATGTTTTTCATTGGCATGTTTATCACCATCTGGCTGATTTGTGAAAGACCTTTGTATGCTAGGAATGTGAATATTTGCCTGTCATTTGTACTATGATTATTATTTATTTTTTTAACTTTAAGCTCTTTTTTTTCCCTTTAATATTTTCCCAATATATTATAGTGTTAAGCATGTAGGTTCCAAAGTCAAATGTACATTTATTTACTTTGCATTTTTTTAACCCCATGTGGCTGGCACTATTTTTCCTTTTTACCTTCTGACCCCTTATTTCACTGTCTGTTTGACTTTAATTACGGTTTGAGAATGTCTGAGTCAGGGCTTTCGGTATTTTCCATTTTGACTTTGACTTCTGCGTGAGTTGTAAAAATGTCTCTCCATGTTGAGACTTCTAAAAGCCTATACTTCCCTGTTTTTCTAATATTTTTATTTTTATATTTAAGTATTTAAGCCATCTAGAATCAGCTGTGATATAAAAAGTGAGGAAGGGTTTCTGTTCGTCACCTATGTTGAATGATCTTTTTCTTCTTGCTGACTTCAAATACTGCCTAATATAGAGATTAAGGAATACGTCTTGGAGTTAAGCTGCCTGGGTTCACATTCTGGCTTCATTGCTTACTTACTGGATAAACCTAATTTCTCATAAATAAAATGGGGATAATAATAGTACTTACCTCTTAAAGTTGTCAGGACTGCATATGTTACTATATGCAAAGGGTTTAGAAGAATACACGGTACATAGTAAGGGCTCACTAAATAGTAGCTATTATTTATTGGATACCAAATTCACATGTTACGTGGAATTATTTCTAGACTCTATTCTGTTAACCCACTGGAGTCTAGAAAGTCATGGGGCAGCACCAATTCTAGCTTTATAACTTATGGGTAGATAAGTTCTCTCATTCTTTTTCAGAATTTTCTTGATTCCTCTAGCATTTTAATATTTCTAGATCAACCTTAGAGTCATTTTGTCAATTCCTAACAAGCTTATTGAGCTTTTGATTGTCGTTATAGAGAAGAGGTCCAGTTAGGAAAAGTTGAGTTCTTCATAATTCTGAATTTTCCTTTTCATTAAATAGGTATATCATTCTATTTACTCAAGTGTTTCTTTGTGGTATTTAGTAAAGATTTATAATTTTATTCAGGCAATCCTTTTCATTTTGTAATACTGAATATTCTGAGCTAAATTTTGAAGGATGAACAGGAATAAGCCAGACAGAAAAGGAGAAAGGTTGTTTGGAGTGTCTCTTTAGCAGCAGAAGTCATAGTTGGAACACTACTAGTTCTACAAATAATGTTCTTCAGTCCACCCACAAATGATACAAGCAATAAACTGAGCTGGAAAAAGTTGTGCTCTTTCCTGCTAAGAAGTGGAATGCGGCAGGTGGCCAACGTAAGAAATATTTGTGCAGCTGTTGCCTGAACTAGTCCAAGAAACTTCTGGGGACTGGCAACCATATACATGTTCAGCTCCTTCTGAACCTATTCATTTGTTTTAAAAAGATCCAAAGTCCAGTATGCTTTCAATCTGTGCATATGAACCAAGGAGTTTGAATATGGATTGATGGGTGTTTGTGGGTGTTCTGAATAGAGCAGGGCCTAGGCAAGTTTGTGAAGTGGTTCCAGTTCACCTTCATCCACCATTTGATCTCATTTTCAGCCCACCTCACCTCAACCTCAGAACCATGGGCTTGGAATATCATCACTAGGGGTTAATTTCCTGCTCAGGCACTTACATTCTCTGCCCTGTTCAAGCTAACACTGAATAAAGCCTTCTCCCTCAAATATCGAGTCACAGAGAGCTGGCCGTAGTCAGTCTGTGCTTGGCCAGGTGGTGAAACAAACATCAGGATGCTCCTCTCCCACAGAACGTACCTCAAAGCACTTTCTATCGAGCGTTATTTTTGAGATCTCAGAATTCTAAAGAGATTTATGATCCCTCATCGTGTGACACTTAACTTCTACTCTCTACGCTCCAGGGGTATAGGGCTGCATCCTCCTCTTCTCTAAGCCCTCAACAATACTATGTATCTTTGGATAAGGGGACTCATTTCATTCTCAGAGCATGAGTCCGACCTATATGCCAACCTGCCACCTAACTGTTGAAAAATAATAATAATTAGGCCACTGCTTTTCTCTGCCCTACCAGTTTAATTGATCTTAGATCTCCTATGAGACAGACAGGAAGACAGACGTCATCCAGTATTGTCCTCATGCTAATTAAATTTTCATACCTCTCCAACTTCAAAAATCCTGGCAGTTCCATTAATAAAATGGTTCCTTCTGCAATTCAACATAGCCTTACAGGGACTGTAGGAAGAATTATAGAGTATAGTAATTTGAGGGAAAAAAAAAAAAAGACTCGCTAACTTGTTAGCTAAAAAGCAAATTAGAAAGGCTCTAAAATTAGATTGTGATGATGGTTCCACAACTCTGTATATATATAAAAACCGCTGAATTGTGTACTTTAAATGGTGAAATGTACATTATGTGAATTATATCTCAGTAAAGCTGATTTTAAAAAGTGAAAGAAATCCAAATATCTTAAAGCCAAAAAACAAAACAAAATTACCAGTTTAATTTGGCAGAGTAACTCACTGCTATGAATAATAATAGCTAAAGCAGCTTGAGTGGCTTCTTGGGAGTGAACAGTTTATACAGAGTCTCATTCAATGTTCACAGTAAGTTTATAAAGAAGGAAACACTACTATTATCCTTATTTCATCCTTGAAAATTTGATACTAAAAGAGGTTAAATATCTTGGTTAAAGTTATTCAGTTAGTAGGGAATGGAGTTGAGATTTGAACCTAGTCATCTGTCTCCGGAGCTCAACCTCTGAAACACTGAGCTAACTGAACCACTGAGGACTGACCTGGTTTTGACTGTCTTTTGCTGTAAACTGCAATTATCTTCAATGTTAGTATCATCTCCGGAAGACCTAGACCAGTTCTTTCATTTAACTGGTTCTAGTTGTGGCTTGTAATTTTGTGCAACAAGATCTATAAAAGAATTGTTTACATACAAAAACTTCTCAATGATCTTTATTTAATAGACATTTCTGAAAAAAAAAGTGTCAGATTTTGCGATTTGAATTATGTTTTAAAGTATTCAGGGCTAACTGATAAGGGCTCAATGTCCAGAATATTACAAACAGCTCATACAACTCAATAACAACAACAACAACAAAAAAGCAACCCAATCAGAAAATGGGCAGAAGACCTAAACAAACATTTCTCCAATCAAGACATACAAATGGTCAGTAGGCACATGAAAAAAAAATCTCTAATTATTAGAGAAATGCAAGTCAAAACTACAATGAGGTATCATTTCATACCAGTCAGAACAGCCATCATTAAAAAGTACACAAACAATAAATGTTGGAGAGGGTGTGGAGAAAAGAAAACCCTCCTGCACTGTTGATGGGAATGCAAATTGGTGCAGCCACTATGGAGAACAATATGGAAGTTCCTTAAAAAACTAAAAATAGTTACTGTATGATCCAGCAATCCCACTCCTGGGCATGTATCTGGAAAAGACTAGCTCGAAAAGGTACAAACACTCTGGTGTTTACATCGGCACTATTTACAATAGCCAAGACATGGAAACAACCTAAATGTCCATCGATAGATGACTAGATAAAGAAAATATGGTGTATATATATGTATATATACAATGGAATACTACTCAGCCATAAAAATGAATAAAATAATGCCATTTGCAGCAACATGGATGGACTTGGAGATTGTCATACTAAGCCAGGAAGAGAAAGAAAAAATACCATATATCACTTATATGTGGAATCTAAAAAATGACACAAATGAACTTATTTACAAAACAGGAACAGACTCACAGACATAGAAAACAAACTTATGGTTACTGGTAGGGAAAGGGAGGATGGAGGGATAAATTGGGAGTTTGGGATTTAGAGATACTAACTACTATAAGTAAAATAGATAAACAACAAGGTCCTACTGTATAGCACAGGGAACTATACTCAGTATCTTGTAATAGCCTATAATGAAAAAGAATATGAAAAGGAATATATAAATATATATATACATTTTAAAAAGGAATATATAAATATATATATATATATATATCACTATGCTGTACACCACAAATTAACACATTGTCAATTAACTGTACTTCAATAAAAATTTTAAAAAAGAAGAAGAAATGGGAGAGCCATCAGAAAAAAAAAAAAGTATTCAGGGCTGGAGCAGCTCACTGTGGGAAGGGATTGCTGTGCCTTTCACACAAATAAATAAAAGTGGTGAATAGTTTCCACATCTGTAAACTCGTATTTTTAGACTGCCTTTGTTTCAAGAAGCAAGGTATGTGAAAACTGCACGGTGTCAAATTTCTCTCCATTTTTAGAAATTCCAGAGTCATTATCATGGAATATGTATCATACCAGCTCAGAGGAAACCAAGGATCTCACATTACAGGAGAAAGCAGGGACTCCTGTTCCTCTATAGGTGAACGTAGCCTCTAAGATAAATCAAAAATAGACGTGGATAATTTACTGTGAGCTTATGAGGAAGTACAAAAAAGAACAACTTTTATTATTATTGAATGTTCAATTTAAGTAATTAGGAGACAAGACCAAGCCTTGTCTCTTGCAGGAAATCTTGTACTAAAGAGTAGAAACAGGTACATAAGAAAATGTTGTCATGAGAACATTCTTGAGATTAAGATTTGGGGTCATTTCTTCCCCTTCACTTTCAACAGGGCTTGTGGGTCCTCATGGGAAATTCATAAGATGGTTCTTAGGTTGTTTCAAAGGCAAGGTTATATAATCTAGTGATCAATGTAAATGTAACAAAATAGATATTTAGATCAAATGATAATTTTCAATCTTCTGCTCATCTATTGGCTGGGAAGTTTATAACAATTTCTTGGCGTGTCAAGTTGATTTTCCAGTATCTTTTTTAGTTTAAATTAATAGTCTTTAGTTGTCTATTGAAAGACCAGAATAAACCATTGGGAGGGCATTTGGGGCATAGATAAATGAATACAGCAGAATCATCACTTTTTAGAAACTTGGAATCTAGTAGACAGGATAAGATAAACATGCCAGTATCTCTAAGGCAAGGCACAGTAGACAAGAAAGTCAGTTAAGACACTTGTTAAGCATATACCATGAGCCCATCACTCTGGTAGGGCTGTGTTAAGTGGAACAGCAGAGATTTCAAATAGAACGCTAAGCCTCAGAGATCTGGTTGGATTATCAGAAAATGACTTCATGAAGAATATAGAATACTTTGTCTTTGGCCTCAAAGAATGCACTGTTTGGAAGAATCTGTTTCCGTCAAATCCATTTTTTAACAAAGCAGGTAGTCTAGTTTGGCCAAAGAAGGGGGTACCGGTACCACACTGGTCGGAGATAAAGGAAACCAGAAGAGTCTACCCATAGTACAGAGGTCACAAATGCCCATTTAAAACTTAAGTCTCAGTTGAAAATCTTAGAGAAGAGAGGACTCAGTTATGTTTCTCAGCTCAACTTCTGAAAGTGGTAGAAGCAGGGTAGTTTCTAATGGAGCAAAGAGAGGCTGAGATAACAGGGAGCAATTTAAACCACTCAGGTGAAAAATAACGAGGGCTTTAGGACAAGTCAGAGGAAAACCGTTTACAAATCAGAGGTAGAGAGAGCAGAGTTTCTAGAAAGACTGGATATAGAAGAAAAAGGTTTATCTGATGATTGTAAGGTTCCAAGCCTGGTTGAGTAGAAGAAGAAGAAATTAACAGAAACCATGGAGTGGAGAGGAGAAGATGGCTCTGGGCAAAGGATGACACATTGCTTTCAGTTGTAATTTTATTGAGTTTCAGGTGCAAATAACTGGACATGGGAGGCTGCAGTGAGGCAGAGAAGTCCAGGCTAGAGATATTAACTTAGGAACCAGGTGCCTAAAAGTGATTGTTGGAGCCAAGGAGTAAATGCAGTCCCAAAGCTAGAGCAGGGATAGAGGACAGGACTGGAGTATAACGTGGAGGAAATTTACACTGAGCGGCTGGGAAGAGAAGTGTGATACACTGAAGATGGCAAAGAGTGAGAACAAGGCAGGAAGAGAATCAACACTGGAGAGGCAGGCATGGGAGCCAAGGAGTCTCCAGGGACAGTGGTGGTGATGGGGTAAAGAACTCTTGAGCTGTTGTACAAAAAACCCCACCCTGACCCAAGTTATCTTCATTTTAAGAAATAATGTTACCCATCTTATCTGAAATTCTCTCATTCTTTTCTTTTAAAATAAAGCTTAATAATATTACTTCACCCATTT
The DNA here is from genome assembly GCF_036321535.1 of Camelus dromedarius. NCBI lineage: Eukaryota > Metazoa > Chordata > Mammalia > Artiodactyla > Camelidae > Camelus > Camelus dromedarius. Next base: position 59,627,007 of record NC_087439.1, on the reverse strand, counting down.
CCAGTTTTTGGAAATTAGTCTCAGATAAAGTCTAATTACAATGTCTAAGTATTGAACACAATTTTCTACAGCTTTTACCCTGATAGAGGCTATCATTCATAAATATTCATCCTTCCTCCAAATGCCAAGAACAGAGAGGATGGCGTGTAAGAGAAAAGGGAGCGAAAAGCACCAGTTTACGACTTCTCTCTTTTTCTGTTAGTATGTTAGTATTCTAAAAGATTGGTCCCATTTATATAAAACATGGATTTGGTCCTGTTATAAGTTGAATTGTGTCCCCTTAAAATTCATGTTAAAAATCCTAACCCCTAGTAGCTCAGAATGTGACCGTACTGGGGAACAGTGTTGTTGCAGATGTAATTAGTAAGATGAGATCATACTGGAATAGGGTGGGCTCCTAATCCAATACGCCTGGGGTCCTTCTAAAAAGGGATGATTTGGACAAAAAACACACAGGAGAAATACCATGTGATGACAAAGGCAGAGATCGGGGTGATGCAGCCAAACCCAAGGAATGACAGGAATTTCCATCAAACCACCAGAAGTTAGGAAAGAAGCATGGATGGATTGTCTTTCACATCCCTCAGAAGAAACCAAACCTGCCAACACCAAGATCTCAGACTTCCAGCGTCTGGAACTGCGAGACAATACGTTTCTGTTGTCGAAGCCATCTCCTTTGTGGTATTTTGTTACAGCAGTCCTCGTCAACGAATACAAGTCTGTAAGCAAGCAGGTCAACAATGTCTCCCCAGGGGGCATGCACTGAAATCTCATGGACCACAGAGAACAGAGCAACTGAGTTCACTTGGAAAGAAAATGTATTACGTGAGCAGTTTAAAACGGCTTCATTTTCCAAATCCGCTTCATTTCCCAGACACAGCAGTTCTTTGACTGGAGTTTACATGGAGAGGGAACAGCCAGTTTTGGAGACTAAATCTCTTCCATGCTTTCCACTCTTCGGGGCTGCCGACTCTTCCAAACCAGCCTAATAATAGAACTGGCCTGTTCACAATGACTGGCCTTTGCATAGTGGAGCCATCAGAGGTGCCATAAAAATAAAGCCGGATGGAGTTGTCTGTTAACAAGTGAAGGCTCTGAAGAGGTGTTTTTAATGGAGGAAGTGCTTATGATTTCTGGAAATGTACTGTTGATATTCAGTGTTATTGGAGAAAATACCACTGCCACTTTACAAAGTAGCCTTTTAAAAAATTTATATTTTACTTTAGACATTTACAGCTCATCATGGTTGCACCTGGCTTGGAAAAATATTCTCCCCACACAGTAGAAACATTTTTTCGGAGCCAAGTTAGTGAGTGGGTGGATCTCATGGCAGAGGTACTTACCTTGGTACCCTTTTATGTACATTTGGAATTATGCAATTCTATTTACAAGACCTTTAGAAATTGTTCTGTGGCCAAGGCTTTTCTTCCCAGAGAAAACAAGCCAGATTCTGGCTAACAACCGCTGGATTTAAAATTTGATTTTATAAAATGTGATATATATCCATCACTGGCTAAATATTATTCAAATCTAATTTAGGCTCCTCTTCTCTCAAACTAAAAATAGCCAGGGCTTTCAAGGGATCTTTACCTGCAGAATCTTGATGTGTATATGAGATGACTACGAGTCACCCATGATATAATATTGTCAAAATGAATCTGTCTGAACCCAGGAGGATATGAGGCCTCATTAGTGACACTTACCGTGATGATCCTGGTCCTCTTTCCAACTTGCCCATGGACACACTTACCTCCTCTCTCTGATTTGTTCCAATGCTCTGCCCAGTGCTTTTCAGAGGTGAGGATAAAAGTAGTAGCCTTCCATTGGCAGGTTTTTAAACTTCAAATGGCTGTCCATGGAGGCAATTGTCCAAGTCAGTAAAAAAGGTGGGGGAAGAATGGGGAGACCACCAGAGATGACTGAGAGTTGAGTGACACAGACCAGCCATAAGTCACATGCCAACTTGATGAAAATAACCCACACCTGGCTCTCAGCCTCGGCGTCTGGGAACACGGGAGGGGGGACGAGGGAGAACTCTACACCCTGTTCTCTTTCTGAGAGAGGCAGCTGCTGCTCCGCTGATTTCTGCCATGGAAGGTGGGCCGAGTGTGGACCAATTTCCTCATTTTCCAAGAGAGGCCAGAAAGATAGATTTTTTTTGAGATGTCGAAACTTCAGATTTTTATATGTTGGAAACTGTATTAACTTCCTCTTTCTGCTGAAACAAATTACCACAAACTTAAGTGATGTGAACAATATGGATTTATGATCTTCCAGTCCTGGAGATTAGAAATTTGCCATTGGTTTCAGTGGGTTGAACTCAGGGTGTTGGCAGGTCTGTGCTCCTTCCAGAAGCTCTAGAGGAAAAGCCTTTTCTGTACCTTTTCTAGTATCTAGAGGCTGCCTGCTTTCCTTGGCTTGCGGCCTCTTCCTCCATCTTCAAACAGCCCCATAGCATCTTCTCCTCTCTCTCTACTCTGATCCTCTGCTTCCTGCATCACATCTCCTTTTCTGGCTCTGACTCTTCTGCCCTCCTCTCTCCCCTGTACAGACCATTGTGATTGTATTAGGCTCATCTGAGAAATCCAGGAAAAACTCCCCATCTCACGATCCTTAATCACATCTGCAGAGTCCCTTTTGCCTTGGAAGGTGACATGTTCTCAGGTTCTGGGGATTAGGACATGGACATCTTGAGGGGGATATTATTCTGTCTGCTCCAGAAATGGATTAATTTTTTAATGTAAAGGTCTAAATAAAATATGTCTGTGGCCATTATTTTGTGATTTCTGGTTAAACTCTGGCTCCACCCTCTCTGAGAATGAATGTTTGTCCTTGAGAGATGTGTGTATCTGATCCACCAGCTATTCCCTGGATATCTGAAGGAAGGGGAGTGTCTGCAGCTCCCATTAATGGGAAATTCTCAGGGAGGACCTGGACATGATGTGTCTACATCCACCCTAGACCGCTTTGCATGATGGAGAATTCCACACACCACTCTGGACTATCCAGCTGGAGCCCCTCAGGGATTTACTCTAGATGGAGTGACGTGGGGTAATAAATAGTGAGGGAGGGGCAACCACTGAGGTTAAAAGTGGGCTTTGCCAAAGGTGAAGATTTGTGTGGTGGAGGCTGTGTAAAGTGCAGAGGTGACACCAGACAGAGAGGACAAGAGAGTGAGGATTTGGGGAGGATCCACATAGGAACTGCTTCAAAGGCTTAAACTTGCTGGATGCCTTGCCCCTGGACTGCTTCTCTTGAACTAAATCTCTCATTTCTTGGCCCAGCGCTTTTAGTTATCTTGGCACTCTGGATAAGAGTGATGCATCACCCAGCTTTGCAGGCTGGTGCTGTGGTCAACATGTGGGTTGAACTGAAAAAAGAAAGGCCTTGTATGCTGGTCCCACGTGAAGGAGGGCAGCCTCCCTCAAACTGAATTCTGATTATAAGTTCTAGAGGATTCCTAGCTGCAAAATGAGTCATGCAGATGCCAGAGCTTAAAGGTGTAGGGAGGAGCAACTCCTGGGTTTACAGTTCAGGAAAGATCTAGGGGACAAAGCCCATTCCTGAAAGTACCAGAGGGAAGTGTCTCAGTGCAGAGAAGTGGGCAGGTGGAGGAGGTGGAGCGGCAAAGCTGACCCAGGTCTCTGTCATCTGGAACATTTTATGTGCCTTCTGGGGCAACTCTACTAATCAGGTCACTACCTGTACCTCTGGCCAATGGTTTGAAAGTTTCACATACTGATTTTCTGACAATATTTCAGTGGAATTTAGGGAACATCAGAGTTCACTATATCCTGTTTCAGATATTAGCAGAAAAAATTTTTCATTCACATTTAACTGTGGTCATAGGTGACCTCTTTCAGGGCATGGTTTCCACTTTGTTCCTGCAACTTCAAGAGTTGCCCCTACACTTTCCTAGGGAGGAGCTTAGGCACCGATGCAAACTAGCACAACGAATGTGACATTAACCACCCTCATAACAACAATCTGATAAACTGAGTTGCTTTTCAGCTTCGTCGGTAACTTGTATGGATCCAAAGAAAGAGAGACTCGGCCCAGTGACTGAACATCTTTTTACACGATTTAGGATCGGTCCAGGTCAAAGCTGAAGCAGGGCAGGTAGGCTGAATTGGATCCAGGCCTGGCTGGGGTTTTCTTCTCTGCTGGCAGAAGGACTGCTTTCTAACTCATCCCAGCAAGTATTAGCCGTTTCACTGAGAATATGTGTACACACACTACAAACACAACGTGAAGAAAGACACTGCCTCCCTCATTGTTGTAACCTCAGCACCTCGCTTAGTATGGGCACCAGGTCTGTCCTCAATAACGGTGTAATATGTAAACAGAGCTGGCTTTGGCCTTAGAGCATCTAGGTCACCTCAGGCAAGTTACTCAACTTGTTAAATAAGAGATTAGCATCTATCTCACAAGAACCTTATAAAGACTAAAAAAGTAATGGGTGTGGACCTACTCTGTAATTCTGAAGTGTCGCAAAAATGTATTGGGTTATTATTTGTACTAATTGAATTAGATTTTTTTTTCTGTGTACTGTGTTCTTTAGGAGAAAACACTAATAATCTTTCTGATTATCTGGCCTAGGTGCTTTCTAAATGATTATAAGACTTAATTTAAGGGTGTTTCAGCTAACTAAGCTGCTTGGGGCCCAGGAGCTATTTGTTTAAAAAAATATATTTTTAAACTTTTTTCTTAGGAAAAAAGTCCCCCAAAACTAGAACAAATCAAAACATTCATATCAAGTAAAGTATGCCACACAAAGTAGGAAAAGCTTATAAATATCCGTTGGAGTCTTAGTCAGAGTATGGGGATTTGGGGCTTTATTATACGTTGGTAATTGTATGAAAGAATTGATCCTATTAATCTCATTAACGAAGATTTGGGCAAACCTCTTACTAAAACAGAGCTAATTGGTTTGAAGGAAACAAGTTGATGAGATATTTTGGAGGGAGAAGCAGATTTGGTCATTGACAAAATATTTCCTATGCACAAAGGCACTGGTTTACTGGTTGCTGAAAATAACTGGAACCCTTCAAATGTCACCTTACTGTGAACAAGAACAGTGGAGTTGTAGAAAACTCCCACTGATTATGGAGCTCGTGAGCCATGGACTTTCTCTGGGTTTGACAGAACTTAAGACCGTAGTTTCTTGACTTACTTTTGGTTTCTTTGTCAATTTTTCACAATGGATTCATATTCTCTTCAGGTCACACATCTCTACCTGTTATTAAATTGGTTGTTCGACAGATTCAGTTGAATGACTTATGTTTGCTCATCTTATTCTGCTGGTCATCAGGAAGGATTAGCTTCTATTTTCCTGTGGACAAAGAAGAGATAAGCCGCCTGGCAGGCTGACCTTCACAGGATCCTTAAACAGCCTGAAGCCCACCCGGTCTGTTGCTGGGACTTCCTCATGGGGCCCCAGATTGGGTGGGGACAGAAGTTGTTGCTGCAGTTCTGTCCCCACATTAGAGGAAGCTCAGAGGGTGAGATGAGGCAGAGGATGAATTTTGGAGTCTAGAAAAATGATCTTTTAAGACAGTTTTTATTTATTATTCATTTATTTATTATTTTTAAAAATTGAAGTACAGTCAGTTACTGTGTCAATTTCTGGTGTACAGCACAATGTCCCAGTCTTGCATATACATACATATATTCGTTTAGAAAAAAGATCTCGAGTCCCAGTCTGCTACTTTTTCCTGGGTACATATTGCCACATTAATTTATGTCTTGATTATAATAGACCCTTGAAATCCTCAAGGGACATTCTTCAGATGTGGAGCCCTTAAGTGTGAGAATACTCCAGGGGCACTTCGGGAGAGCTACAACAGGTGGTAGAGATGCGAGAAAGGAAACTCAAACTGAAACAGAGACGCTGGTCAGTAACCCCACCTCCCCACTGGTTAATCCCTTGCTCCTCTACCTCAGCCTCCGAGTGGGCGTCAGCATCAAGTGAATGTTTTAGAAATATTTCCAGTCCCATTCTTTTGAAGTTCCTGGTAAAGAGTCAAAATCTCCAATGTTAAATCTTCAGATGACAAGAGTCTGCTATATTACCTACTTCTTAGGTTTCTTGTAATCATGAAAAATGTAACATAGGTAAAAGAGAATGTGGTATGATCAATAAATGTGAGACTCCTTCCTTCCAAAATTAATGTTTGTTAGATGGATGAACGGATTTGGTAAGAGAATTGCTTCTGTTCTGGTGGAAGTGTGATAAGTGTAGATGATCTTCGGACTTTGTTTTGTAGAATTCTCCAGACTCATCCCCTTTTGGAAAATATTGGATGAGTCAATACACTGACTCTGTGGTCACATAAGTCGGGGCACAGTTGCTCACCTACCCCTCCTCCCTCCCCGCTCTTCTCAGTCGCCGAGGTAGATTTGTGCTCATCCACAGTGTGTAGGGGATGAGGGGCAGGAAGGGGGTGTTACTTTTTAAATGTATTTTCTTATTTTTAAATGTATTTTGGAAAAAAATAGGATTTTAAAAAAATTAACATAAATCTCAGAATTAAATTTAAAATAACGAAGAAGAGTTAAGAGAATTAACAATCACATATTGATTATTTTGGTTCGTGTGGGAAGTCACACTTAGAGCAGGAAAGGTGAGAAGAAGTTGTCTATGACAAATCATGTGTATCCCATAGTTCCTTTCACGTACACACGCATTTAAAAAAACATTAAAGGGGTGGGAAGGGATACATCGGGAGTTCGAAAGTTGTACCCCTTGGGGAGTGATGGAAATGTTAGCTATCTTGACTGTGGTGGTGGTTTCACAGGTGTATACATCTATCAAAATTCATCAAATTGCACATCTGAAATATGTGTAGTTTACTGTACCAAAATTATACCACACAAAAAGTGTTTTAAAAAATAATTTAAAAAAATTTAAAAATTACTTCTAACACTTCTGGTTTAAGATGACAAATGAGGTACACATTTTCATTTTAACATCTACTGAAATAAAAGTAGAGAAGCACAAAAAGAAATAAACCTCTAACAGTAAAAAAAACAATGAAATTGGGGATGAACTGATTCAACAAACAAAATGATTTGAACAAATTTCTGGGAGGTTGAAAATAAACAGGAATGTCTTGGCGAATGAAACAGGCTGAAAAAGCCATTGTGTTATAGCTGATATGGAGCTTGAAGGAGATAAGAGCCGACCTGCTCTGCAGAATCCCAGAAAGTCTCTGTCCTCCGAGTCAACAGAGCAAGTGAGGATTGAGCTGAACTCAGAAAACTCACCACTCGAAAATGTAGGTTTAGCTAAATGTTGGGGGTTTTAGTGCCATTTTTTCACATTACACAGGAAGAGTTGAATTCTTATTTTCTCTCATGTGAAATAGTAGATTATATCACTTTTGTCCTTAATAAATTCTCTTCATCTTAACAAACATATAAGAAAAAGAAAGAAAGAAAGAAATCAGGGGATTCACTTGAGGTTTGTAATGAAACTGTGGCCACCAGTGGGTACCTCAGTCCCCCTTCTGCAAACCAATGCATAGGCAGGTGGCACGTAGGGCTCCTCTAAATAAACTAAACAACGTTTGGGGAAAGCAAAGATGAGGAGCCCTAAGTCACTTACAGACAAAATGTAGAAGGTTTTGCTGTGCTTGCAGGACAATATATAAATAGTAATACCCTTATAATGTAAAAAAGCGAGTGAGCTGGTAAGAGGAAGAAAAGGACATGTAGAAGGAAAGGTAAGGATGCTAATACACAGATGCCATTAGCGCAGACGTTTATCCATTCACTTGACAAGTATTTACTGTGAACCTTCTGCGTGTAGTTGCTGCTCCAGGCATTTGGGATGCAGAGAAAGAAAAACATCAGACAGAACTCCTTATCTTCATGGAGTTTACATGACATCATGCTGCTAGTAAATGAGGCTGCCACAGATACTGGAAAAGCTGATGGAATAAAAAGTCACAGTTTAAATATATTATTAAAGATGTAAAGGTAACTAGTAGAAAAACTATAAATAATAATAATAGACATCGAGAAGAGAGATGATTAAGTGACCCGAATTTTAAGCTCTTATATGCGAGACTCATTAGATATCATTAGATACTGTGTCTAAAGTGGATGAATCAAAACAGAGATAAAATCATGATATCTAGAATTAGGGAGGAAACCACCAAAACTAAAAACAGAAACAACTAAGAGTTTGCCTTTGGGATGTGCACTGAAGGTGAGAAGAGAAGGGTGAGAATGTTATTTTTACTTTCATTGTGAGTCCTATTTGCTTTGTTACTACATGCATGCATTATATTGATTAATACATATGTTTTTAAAATTAAGTGACTTCTAAGAACAGTTACAATCAAAGAATGAGACTCATTTTTCATTGACCCAGTGTCATGGGATTAAGCAGGAAATCATTAGAAATGGATTTTCCTTTCTGCATCTTTTAGCAAGTGTTTAAAAATAGGTACCTTTTCGTTGTCTTCTCTTGGGTGTAATGGATGGTGGGGTCCCCAGAATAGGTTTGCGAAGATAAGCACTGGGAGTTAAAGACAGTAGAAGTTTGTAGAGTGTGTTACTAGAACAGCGTGAGTGCAGTTCATTTGAACAAAATAATGTTTTTATTTCCCTATTGTTCACCTTTGCTCAGCTAGCAGTGTTTAGGAAAGTGGAGCTAACATCTATTAAGTGCTCATTGTATCAAGCACTTTGCTTATGGTAAGTCACTTGATGCACTCAACCACCTTATGATATTGGCATCTGTTTTCACATTTGGAGGATGAGGAAATTGAAGATTAGACACATGGCAAAGCTTGCTAATGGCAACTCGACATGTAAGTGGAGAGCTAGATTTTCCATCTAGGTCTGGCTCCAAAAGCTGTGCTCTTTCTTTCGGTTTTCCCAGTTCATACTTTCTTAGAAAAAGACCGGATTTCAGTAAAATTCCATTATCAGTTATTTTCCACTATGTCAATATTTTCTACAATGTAACTTTCTACAAGTACCCTATTTTTCTAGGTACCTGAGACATTTGGCTAGTGTGGCAAATATTTCAGCATTAAATTGAATAAACATACATGTCTGTGTTTTCTAACACTTGAACAAAAAGAAACCCTGTAAAGTTTTATTTTCTCTCTCATCCAATGATATCCTTCCTATTCCCTATGCTGCACTTTAAAACATTCCTCAAATGTTTAAATTTATTAAAATTTTAATATAGAAAAATATTCCTGGACAACTCTTTTGGTTCATCTTATGACCAACTTTGCACATACATGATTTATGTTGCTGTTATCTGCTGGAATAAGGCTATGGTCCTCCCTTGAGCCCACTAAGTTATCACAAAGAGCAAATTAGATGCACGTAGATTTGAGAAAAATCATAGTACTAATAATAACACAGAAATAAACTAGCTTCTGTTTTGTGTATGTATCAGGTGCCCGATGATTTGCATGTATCACCTCACTTAATCGTCTCTGCAGGTCTGTGGGGCAGAGCCTGTGATCAGTATTTTATAAATGGAAACTATGACCTGGAGAGTTTAAGCAGCTTGCTCAAACTTCTCACAAACCAAGGAACTGGGATTTGAACACTAAGTTTAAGAGGATGCTTATAATGTTTCTGAAGTTGCCTGATGCGTAGATAATTTGACGAGCTTTCTCATGCTATCCTCGGGAGACAAGATGGGCTGTTGGATAGTAAAGCTGGATGAACTGTTAACCGTTCCTGTGACTGACGTGAAGTGGATTTGCCTCTACCAGTGTCGCTCTGGAGGGAGGTCCCACGTGGGGTACCAAGGGCAACGTTCTCTGTCTTGTTGGGCCACATGTTGTTATTCATGGATTAGTTAGAGACATTCATGCCATGCTGCTGCTGCTACTGATTGTTATTGCTAATGCAGAATATACAAAGCTGGAAGGAGGAGAGGGAAACTGAGACTGAGAATCTTAAAAAAAAATTTATAACAGGTGACAGCAATAATCTGACTCCGTAACCAAATGAAATTAAATAAGAGTAAAATAATAATTGTGCTTCTGTCTGAAAAATTATCTGTATGAGTACAGAGGTGGAGAGATGTGGCTTAGGAGGAACTTGTGCAAAAATTCAACTCTCTCATCAATTTCAAGGCTTCATTACCATCTTTACAATGATTGTTCCCAAATACTCTTCCTCAGCCCAGACCTCTACGTAGCTCCAGCCCCTCAACCACTTTCTCTTGGACTTGGATATCTAAGTCTCCTCACACTTAGCATGTCCAAGATTGAACTCTTAAACCATCCCCTTCAAGCCAGATACTTGAATGAATGAATGAATGAACAAGTAAATAAATAATATCTCATAACTGGGTACTCTTGGAGTCAGACGCACTACCATTGCGCCACGAGGTCACGTAACTGGGTAGTCTTGAGGGGACAGCAGACCTGAGTCTGCTGAGGAGTAGGAGATGGGGTCAGGGCTGAAGTCAGAGCCTGAAGGAGATTAGGGTTTGGGGTTGTGGGATCTTTTGAGAGACCGGGGCCTTTTGTGCTGACTGCAGTAAACAGGGATAAAGTGTCAGTAGGGGTAGAGAGACTGTGAGCTTCTCTTGGGGTGAGCTTTGGAACTCCCTCTGTTTTCATGCCACGGAGAGTGTAGAGGACACGGAAAGGGTATGGGGAGCATGAGTGGTCCTGGGCCACCTCCTCACTCATGTGTGATGAATGATGCTTTCATGAGTGTGATGATTGGCTCAGTGCCTGTCTCCCCCACTGGACGCTAAACTACATGAAGGCAGGACTGGGTTTGCTTTTCCTCTCTTTTAATCCTCCAGTTCCTGTTATATACAGTGCTTGATATATAATTGAAGTTCAATAAATAAATGTTTAATGAATAAATAAATAATAAAAGAATTGAGGCTTTTAATTGACAGAAAATATGAGCAATATGAGCCGCATGATGAGGCTGCCAACAAAAGGGGATGATGTTCTGAGTGGGGAGGGCGGTTATTTCTCTCTACTCCTCATTGGGCAGGGTGACCTATTTCTTTCAATTCTGGCTACAATACTACGCAAAGGATGTAGTTAACTGCTTAGAAATGTTGGAGGGCTATGTTAGGCAATGTTGGCTGCCAGAAAAAGAGGGAACAGTGTGATCTCAGACAACCTCCAAGTACTAAGGGGTTTATTGCAAATATATTTGTAGAAATACAGCAATAGAAATTTTATGGAAACGTAGGAATAGCCCTCATGGGGGTGAAACACACTTGGGAACTAGGTTATTTTGTGTCTTCTTCAGTGTGAAAAGATTGAGTCAATTCTCCGTCTTCATGGTGACTCAACTCCTTCTTGACAGCTTGCCCTGCTCTTGTCTCTGCTCATTGCCTATGTTACCTCTAACCCTAAATATCTTTTTTCACTTCATCCTTGGCCATAGTTTCTGCTTATTCATTATTTCTGCTTAGTTACCCAGAAATGCTCTGAGCATCTTAGGCTGGTCTTACTTATCTTCCCCTATCATGTCCACCTAAATATTCTGTAACCACTTTGCACACTTCTCTCAATATTTAAAGTTACTCAATTGATTTTCCATCACTGTGACTTTAACAAAATGCTTCTCGGTAGTTTTCTGCCCTCCCAAATTAAATTCTCTTCTCTGCTGTTACAGAAGGACACAGTTTCCGATTTGATAGCAATGGACCCAACATCCACTTTCTAGGACCCTCAGAAAGAGCAGTGAGACCTGGGAACATCCTTTCTCATATCAGACTTTCAGACTTAATTTAACAGTTTCAGGTGTCCACTAAGACCTCAGTCTTCTGTCTTAGGAAACGGTTCTCATCCTCTAGGTTAATCAGCCTATCTTCCTCATTTTTTTCCCTTCCGGTTTTATTGAGATATAATGGACATACAGCACTGTATAAGTTTAAGGTGTACAGCATGATGATTTGACTAAATGACTACCACAATATGTTTAGTGAATACTCATCTCAAATAGACATGAAAGAAAAGAAAAATAAAAAATAATTTTCCCCTGTGATGATAACTCTTAGGATTTACTTTCTTAACAACTTTCATGCATAACATACTGTCTTCCTCAATTTCTTTCCAGTTTTGAGAATAAGATGGAAGCATGGAAGCATGCTGTCTAAACCAGTATAGTTCCTACTTGATTTCCTAAGCAAATCTGTCTTCTAGAGGCAGAGAATGCCATGTACAATTTTTTGGTCGCCTTTTTAGCTTTAGGGTTTGTATTGATTTTATTAGGTTATTTCTTTACTTCAGCTGAAGATCCACAAGTACATCTAAGTACTACTGGATGGCACCCACTCAGCATCCTATAACAAGTTCACAGTGGTTTATCTCACTCAGCACGATGTTCTCCAGGTTCATCCATGCTGTCACATAAGAGCATGGAGAGAGCTCAGTCTGCCTTTGGTCCTGCCTGGCTGTTTCAACAGGAAGAGTGCATATGGCCAAATTCCCCAAACAGAGAAGTTAGAAAGTTTCAGGGAAGGAAAGAAGTGGCAATGAAACATGGTTCAAAATTCTTGTGTACAACCTGCCCGTTCTGTCAGTATCCCTACTTTCTTCATCAGAAGAAGAGTTGGGGTGTACTGAGTCATGTGAGGATGATGGAACTAGTTCCATGGCTGCTTTAAGCAAATCTTTAAGCTTTATGCTTTCTTCCTTAAAGGTCATGCAGTTAGAGAAAAGTGTTTACTCTTCCTGTCTTACTATTTACATTGGAATGAACTCAAAAATAATTGTCAGGTGACAGCTGTTAATAATTATAGAAAAAGCCCTTTGTGGCTGCCCAGCCAGAGCACTTTTTGTGTTTGAGATGATGACGTGTTGGTTGACAGTTTCTTTCCCCGATTCACCTGTTTCAATTTTCTTACCTTTCAGCTGCACTTCTTTCTATCATAGACACCACACCTGTGCTGGTAACCTATCACATGTCCCTTTCTTGTTAGCTGAAAGCTCCACCAAGTCAATTCAGACTCTGATCTTTGGTCTCTGAGCTGTTGACTAGTCTGTCATCAGCTGTCCAGGACTTAGCAGATCAGGCTGAAATCTGGAAGACAGAGAATGCCCTGGGTGGGGGGTGGTCTTGAGAACAAATTGTCTGGGTTTATGTCATTAAATGGACTCTACTTGTGTCTGTGGTGGTCTGCCCTGTAGTCTTCTTAGAAGGAATAAAGAAAACGTATTTAGGTGCCGCCTTTGTGTGAGACAATATGGTAAGCACGTCCCTATATAGTAACTTATTCAGGCTTTATAAGAAATCAATGAGGCATTATTTTTAGATTTTACAGATACAGGAAAGAGTTGGCTTAAGTTACACAGCTAGTAAATGGCAGAACAAGGATATGAACCTGGCCTGGCCTCTGTCAAAACCCAGGCCTCTTGCAATGTATGTAGCAAGCTGTGAGTTCATGGTGATTTGCACCAGGAAGAAAGAGATATCTGAGGTTGTAGTGACCACATCCCAGCCCTCGTCCCTGTTAATTCTCAACCTTCAGTCTGTGGCCCATCATCAGAAAATGACATCTCTGCTGACATGCTGGCATTTGACAACCTGTCCTCTGCCTTCTCTTTCACTTTTTGGTTGCTTCAGCCTTCGCTTGAATTCCTGGAAGAAAGCAATGTTCAATAGTGTCATAGTATCAGATAATAGTACTCAGATTTGCTGTGGGTTCTGCTGCTTCTTCAGGGCATGGACTTGGATAAGTTATCAGTCTTCTTGGGTCTTAGTCTCATTTTTTTTAAACTGACGTATAGTCAATTTACAATGGTGTTCATTTCTGGTGTACAGCATAGTGAATCATATTTATGACTCAGTTTCTTTTTTAGAACAAGTAGATTGGATGAGATTGTTTAAGGCCACTTCCTGCTCAGAGAATAATTTTTAACCCCAGTTGAGAGTTCATGAAATTTTCATACTAGGATGTAGGTATTATTGAAGCTCTCATTCAAGGAAATGAAAAATAGAAATTCTCACTGAGGAAATTGAAGCTCTGGGAGTCTAAGTAAATTGTCCAAAGTCACAGAACTAATAGATGGTTGATCTTAAATTTGAATTAGACAGTTATTAAAGTCAAATCTTCTTAACAGGGCACACAACTTCTTCCTGTGCTTGGCCTGTCTACCTCTCCGGACTTCGCTCCAAAACTCCTCTTCACATTCTAGTGGTTGATGTGTTTGTAGAGCCCCTGAGCAAATCACGGGCAGGGTGTACACAGGGTTTTGATTGTGTTCCCCTTCTCTGGGCCTTTGCTTATGTTCACACGTTGTTCCTCCTGTGGTGTCGTTCACTTCCTCTCACTATTTGGCTAATTCCTATTTGCTCCTCCACAGCTTAGTTCATGTGTCTTCTCTCCCAGAAAGTTTCTCAGATTTCCTGGTTGGGGTAAATTCTCCTCTTCCTGACTCTCACAGCACATAATACTTGTTTTCATCATCAAACTTACTGTGTTTTCTTACATTGATGTGTTTTATTCTGTCTCCTCCATTAAATCATAAGCTCTTGGCAAGAGTGCAACTTGTCCTATTCATCTTTGTGTCCCAGAATCTGGCATGTGCTCAGTAAATATTATTTGAACTCAACTGAATGGAGCGAAGCCAAACACAGGGCTTTGCCCTGCATTTCTGAGTTATTTTCTGAGTATGATTATATTCACACCCTCATTTCACAAATGGAGAAATGCAGGCTACATAACCAAGGATAGAGCCTCAAAATTCTGCCCAAGATCAGGCTTCTGGAAAGAGTTATCTCTGCACATTTTTCTAATGCCTTCCCTTTCCTTTCACAGCTCAGCTCTGTCCAATCCACCAAACCACTCAAACTGTTCTGGCTAAGACCCCAATGGTGGCCCCATTGCAAAATGCTCCCCTTACTTGACTTTCCTGCGTGATCTCCATTTGAAATTCTCTCTTTTCTCGGCTTCTGTAATACACAACCTAGTGTAACACACCATCTAGTGTTCTTTGTACCCCATCAGGCCAACCCTTTTCATTCACCTTTGGTAGAGCCTGCTCCTCTACTTAGCAACTGGCATTCTTCAAAGAGCAGTCTTGGACCCTGTTTCTTTCTTACCCCACATTCTTTTCCTATGAAATCTCACTCACTACCACAGCTTATAAAAAGACTCTGTATTCACCATGATTCAGAGATTGCTTCCTCCAACACAGATCTCCCTTCTGAGCTACAAAGCCATACGTACAGCATTTACTTGCTCTCTCCTCTTGGTTACCTCTTAGGCAGCTTATCCCTCAAACCTACTTATCCCTCAAACCTACTCTTTATTTAATATTCTCAGTCTTCCCTTGCCCCATCCTTCGAAGTGCTCACGACAAAAATACTGATGTTTACCCTTGAATGTTTTCTTTATAAGCATCTGTCAATGCCTCCTTGCAGGTGAATCTTGAGTCAGGTCATTTCTCCATGGACCCACTGCTACTCTTCTGGCTCAGCTGCCACCATCAACCGTGAACTAAGCAGTAGCCTCCCAGCTGGACCTTTGCTCTCATCCACTCCTGCCATCATCTTGTTTTGCTCATCTCTTCCCAACCTTTCTGCTTGTAGACCACCAGAAACTTATTTTCAAAATGAAATTTTAATCATGGTATATTCCTGCTTTAAACTTTATAATGTTTGCCTTTTATCTTAGGATAAAACAGAAAATTCTTAACATGGCTTACAGGGCCCCATACCATCTGGCTCTCACTTTTCCATTTCTCCCCAAATTCCCATTTTGGCCCTAATCACAATCATGACTATATCATTATTTGTGTGCTAATTTTTCATTTTTACTTTTTTAACTATTTTCCCCCATCCTAGATTGTAAATTCTATGAGAGCAGTGTCCAAGTCTGCTCTGTTGATCACTGAATCCAGAAACCTAGCACAATGCCTGGTGTGCAGAAGGTAGACCAAAAATATTTGCTGAATAAATAGATAAATCAAATAGCTAATGACAACTTCTTTTTGGTGCACTAAAAATAGGTAATCCTTTAGGGCCTGTCTTCTGGGAAATTCTCCCAACTGAAACATCCTTAAGAATTCTTATTTTTAGGAATTAGATCTAGCCATGTCATATCCCAAGTTAGTCACTTTTCTGTCCGTCATTTGCTTATTCCTATGTAAAATTCAACTACGTGCTAAACATGGAGGTAATAGAGTAAGAGGACAGCAAGTTACAATAAGTAGAAAAGACTCAGGGTATATGAAACATTTTTAATGTTTAAGAACAAATACTTACTTATTTGAGTATTAGTGTGCTGGGTTGTCTTTCTGAGATTTGAAAGATGATCGCTGTGGCTACTGCTATGAGGAAGGTGGGTCTGTCCAACTTTTTCTGCTGCGTGTTCCATGATGTTTGGCCCATGATCCTTTTTGTAGTCTGCACGTGCTGGAAGTGGCACTGAGGACTCTGTTGATGGTTAGTCCACTTTTATTGCGATGACTCTAAGAAATTAGTCCAACCATTTTAGCAAACTATTGTCATGTTGATTATTGTCTTCAGCTTTTTGGTATAATGTAAGCCCTGGTCTAATACTGTAAGGAATCTGACTTGTACTTTTGTGAGACCAATTATCTCCTCATGCCTGAGGCAATGCTGGCTGATGGAACTCAGCGCAAGAATGGAGTCAAAGAGTCCATGTAAACAGTGGACTAAATTCTGTATTGGTCATTATTTAGCTAGAAGTCGCTGAGGTTTCTTCATTATAGGTGAGCCTAAACAGGAGTTGCATGAATACCTCATGTCCTTGTGATTCATCATTTTCTGGGTATGTAGACCACTGGAATATTGAAAGGGAGTGAATGACCACTGTGGTGACAATGGGTAGGAGAAAAATCAAGGCATATATATTTAACTCAAAAGGTTTATGTCAAAAAATGTTAGAACTGTCAGGAATTCACAGGATTTGGTTATTATTTGTGTGCTGCTGTTTTCTTTTCCCCAGAGAGTCATCTTGGTATATAGGCACTAAAATCAGTACTGGGGAGCTGGCAAATGACCGGCGTGAAAAATATCTAGGGCCATGTTTTTATTTTATTTATGTTAATTTTATTTATTTTAATTATGAAACCTTTTTAGTAATCAGCACAGTTTGCTCCTGTATATATGAAAATTTGTAATTTGAGCACAGCACTAATGTTTTATTGTACTAAGAATATCTATCAAGAAGAGGCTGACTCTCAGGCTTTCATAAACATTGTGGGTTTTTGTTGGTTGAACAAAATATGTAGCATTAAAGTATTGCAAATTCCTAGACTGAAATCTAAGGCAAAGGTCAAATCCCTTCCTCTTTTATTCTTGGCAGACTCAGTGTGTTTCTATTCAGCCAAAATGCTGACCCTGCCCAAGACGCTCATTTAAATGCTTCTTTATTAAAATCTTTGCTTAAATCTGATTTAACCTGTTAGAAAGTTTTCTGGGAGGAACCGAAGTCACCATAACGTTATAACATACTTTAAACGTTTCCCAGAATCACTGTTTAGCATTAATTAATCCAGGAAAAAAAAACATGATAACTAAAAAATTCAGTGACTGAGACAGTCTACTTAATTATAGCTTCTAGACAAACTTCAAAGTATTATAGTTCTTTGAGCCAAAGCCTGCCTTATTGAAATCTTAGTGAAATAAAATCTTCCCTTTTCCTATAGTGTGTGGGTAGTTTAGAGTAGACACAGGGGAATCTTTATTTCATAGCTGAGCTCCTGAAATCAGTCCTAACACTCCTGACCCATGTTCTCTGGTTGTGTGCATGTGTGTAAATGGCTATTTGGGTGACATATTTCTCTACACTACCCTTTCTGTCTAGCTCAGGCTGACTTTGGAATTCCAGGTGCACTAAACCACAGTTCATGGAAGGAAAAACTATGATAGGTTTTAAAAAGATATATATTTCCCAGTGTCCACTTTGGCAACTTCTGCTACAGTGGGAAAAACACTTTTCCCAAGATTGGCCCAGGAGCAATTGCCACAAATCTTCTCTCCCTTCCTTCCGGGGCACTCATGCCAAAGTGGCTCAGGACAAAAGGCATTTTCAGTATCTAGTGTATTTTTTTCCCTTCTGGTTAACAAAGGGAAATTTAGGAGAGAAACCTCTAAAGGAGACCATAACTGCCTCAAAAGCAGCAGAAAAAGCTCTGAGGAGCAGGAGAAGGGAGAGTGACTGAAATCAAAGGGCAAAGCTGGGAGGACCCTGGGGAGACTGCCAAGTAGAAATTGAGTTCCTAAGGCTGAGAACCTTCTCCAACGTTGAGGAAAAGGAGGAGAAATTGTCCAGGGAAGAGAAAGGGAAAAATTGGAAAGCTTTCCCTGATACTCTGAGTCTTCCCTGGGAAGACATTCCCTGTGAGGAAACGGTCATCAGATACAGGGAGATGGCTGAGGAGAGAGGAAGGAACAGCTGAAGCTCAAAGGCAGAGTACTGATGGAGAAGGAAGTTTAAAAGACAAGGAGGAGTGAGGTTAATGGCCTTGCAGTGGCTAGCAGCACGCTATGACTTAGTAATAATAGGTCATAAACAGAAGGGACGCCATATTCCATATTGAAGAAACGGACTATAAAATTTCCAGTGCAGAGTATGGACAAAAATAAGTATTTAGAATGAAGAAAGAAATCACAACAAATGACAATAACTTCCTTTTGCTTTTCGACAAAAACATACGACCATGGGAACCCACGCTGACAAGGCCTGTCTTCAGGTTTGGAAGGAACCCTTGCAAGAGAAGTGGTTAAAGCTTAACGATGCGATAGAATCATGGTAAATTCACCTCTGGTCATAAAGAGTATAAATGCCACTAGACTAAATATCTGGCCAGCCCAGTATTGCATTTCACACAGTATCTCAAAGGAGCTTTCGTGGAAGATGATAGATGCCTTTACAACACTGGCCTCAAAATGTTCTGAATGTACTCAGAACAGCTCTAACTTCTGATTTTTTTTTAACAAGACTTAAATAAAAACATACATGTTAAAGTGCTTTAAAACCTTGTAAAGTTCTTCCCCAATGTTAGGTTTTTGTTTTTGTTTTTGTTTTTTTTTTACTTTTTGAAAAACCCATTTAATTGCAATCATTTATCTAGGCCTTCAAAGAGCCTGTATATTTTACCCTGTATAAATTCCTTACAATTTTGTTTTATAATTACTATGCCATATTATCTTTCATTTTTCCTAGAACATTTTTCTTTCGTTGTTCTATATTTGAGAAAATAATATTATTTTAGTCACCATTTAAAACTAATTCACCCCTAGCTTTCACCTTTCTAGACAGAGGTTCTAATCTCTGCTTTCATCTTCCTTTGGTAACTCCTTAATTCCCTTGATAATATTAGTTCTCATATTTGTACTTTTCCAACATTGATTCTTGTGTTTCTTAAGGTACCTGGCCAGAACAGAAGCCAGTGTTAAATGGATGGAAGTGTTATAGTTTCATAAATCATGTGTGTGTGTGTGTGTGTGTGTGTGTATGTATGTGTGTGTTTCCAATTCCCTTGCTCTATAAGCCTAGCATTTGGTTTGTTGTTGACAATAATTGGAGGATTTTTTTTCAGCTTTGTATGTCTTCTAGACTCCATTTAATGGAAGTTAGTTGGGGTCATAGGAGAAATTTGATCAGGATTTTCAAGGATGCAGAGGAAGTCTGGAATATTCAGAGTACTAGGAAGGCATTCAGAGTATTAGGAAGAATTGATGAATAAAGCAGACAGAAATTGATAAAAAGGAGTGGGAATCCAATCTGAAAGAAACATTTCCGAGACCATAGCATGGCAAGTAAGGTCACAGAACAGGGAGCACTGGTTAATTGACAAGATAAGAGGTTATGGTCCTAGAGAAAAAGCAGGAAGTTATGACACCAGGTTGATAGAGTGGAGGTAATTAGGTCCAAAGTTTTTTCATCTGACAAGTGGCCCATGTGGCATGGGGTAGGACGTCAGGATGATCAGTTAGAAACTACTTGTGTGATAGAGATCAGAGGAGTTCCAGCCCTGTCTGAACATGACAGTCACCTGGAGAGTTTTAAAACATGTCAATGCCCTGGTCCCAGGGGCCAATTGAATCAGAATCTGGGGATAGACCCAGGCATCAGCAGATTTAAAAAAATTATCAGGCGATTTTTGCACACATTCAGGATTGAGGACTATGGATTGGAGCAGTGGTTCTAAACTGGAGAAGTTTTGATAATTCTGTTGGTCCAGGTGGTCTCACTCCTTCCCAGTTAAACTGGACCATTTTGAGGGTGAGATCTAGGCATCATCAGTTTTTAAAATTCCCTAGATATTTCCAAAGTAGAACAGAGTTTAGAAATCATTGGGCTAGAGAGGTTATGTCCTATGATCTACCATGCGTCACTAATAGAGTGTTATGATGTTGTGTGATAGCCTCTGTGTATTAAAATCATACTTTCAGCCTTGAGGTTTAAGGCACAGAAAAGAATCCAGATACTGCTGTTTCTTTTGGTTTTGATGCTTCAGTGGCAATATTAAAACTCTTAGTTGAGAAATGACAAACACTAAAAGTGATATGATTTTATTTCTAAAATCTACAAAGTACATGGATGGAGTCAATGTGAACTTGTCTACAGAATGCTAGAATACTATAAGTAAAAGCTACCCTTGAAGTGTGAAAGAATTCATTTCATAACAAGTAAATTAAACCATTAAAAAAAAAAACCCGTAATACCCAACATGGCATTTGTAAAGTTACAAACCATGAGAATCCTTCAAGCCAGAGAAGCAGCCACTGGGCAGCTACTCTATTTTATATAGGAAGACTAGAATTCTGGGGGCCTTTAGACTAGGGAAAAATACTTGGGTTTCCTAAGGTCACAGCTAAACTGTAAAAGGAAGTTTTTGCAGTCAGCACCTAGACCCTTAATCATGTGGTTCTCATGTGTTTTCATATCCTCTGAGTTGCTTAGTCTAATTCCTGAACTAATCCAACATCGAAGAAATCGGAAGAAAAGCAGGTCTCCTGGGGAATAAAGTTAACTGCATATGATTATAGTCTGTTTGTTAAATGTGCACACTTCCTTGTGCATTCATAGACTTAAGTTCTAGCATATGATCTTTGCAAAAAGTGTAGTGGGCACTTCCCACCCCGCCGGGTGTTTGTCCTCTAGTTGTTCTGTCTCCAGCTATTTCCTGTCCAATATCTTTGCCAGGGGCTATGGGAAAACACTGGAGCATGCTGATCAAGCCTAGAGGTGACTTAAAGGAGGACAGTGGATACATTAGATCACAGAACTGGGGTTCGGAAAGCTCTCCATAGGCTGAAATGAATGACTAAAAGCTAAGCAGATGCAATTCAGTGGGGAAAGAAGAAAGAAGACAAGTCCCTTCTTGGACCTGGTGCAGAGTTCCGAGGGGAAGAGCACTCTCCCCTCCCAGCATCTGAAGGGTTGTTATGGAAGAGGGTTTCTAAGCTTAAGGCCCACAGACTGTTGCGTGCCTTAGGGGGTCTGCAATGCCCCGGAGATTGCTCGTCAGCCTTTTGTGCATAGCTGCAGTCTACATTTTTTCTGGGGATAGGGCCTGTAAGGGTTATTAAATTCTCAAAATAAAAACAAACAGATTAGATCTAAATGTTAGACCTGGAAAAAATAAAAGGAAGCTACATGTAGATCTTTTTCTCAATGTGAGAAAGACATTTCTCAGTTAAATCTGTCCTAGATGGAATGTGCTACCATGGGAGGTTTCACATTTCCAGATCACTTGGCCAGAGTATCGTAGAGGAGATTTAAGCAACAGACGACTGGTTGAAATGTGTTTTTATGTTTCTAAAAATGTTGTCCATGGAGAGAATGCTTGATCACAACTCATGTGAATGCTGGTGGAGTTAGGAAGTCTCTGAATCCTGAGGCCCTGAACCACAGAAGCTATGGCGGGGATTGTGGTAAGAGGGGTGCTGCCTCTAGGCAGTTCCCGGGTCACAGATGTAAGGCTAAAAGGCACCCTAGTGATTTTGTTTTGCCTTTGAATCTAGAGGGAAGATTTTCTCTACAACAAGTTTATTCATGGTGTCTGTAGACAAAATACCCATAAATTATTGTTTAAGTATAGAGAAATACAGGGTGAAAGTATAGTGGTTAAGAGCATGGGCTATGGAGGCCAGGGCTGAATTTCACTCCTGCCCGCACATTTCCTAGCTCTGTGTGACTCTGGAGCAGTTATGTACCCACTCTGTGCTTTGTTTCCTCACATGTAAAATGAAGATGCCAGTACTACCTACGTTTGAGAATCAAATAAACATAATAAGTCATGTAAGGAATTAAAAACCATGATAATAAAAAGTTGGCTATATGATTGTTGTCATTTGTAGTTACTGGTTGAAGATATTTGAATTCTATTACAGACTCACATATTTGCTGTGTGATGTGAGGAAAATTCCTTACCTTTCTGATTTCATGTCTCCTAACTATAAAATGGTGACCACATGAGACAAAGATAACATCCCATTTTAAACTCCCCTTAAGAGCTAAGAGAATCAGAGTACCCTGACAGGTCTTACTTAGGAAGCAGAGTTCAACAATAATTTTACAAATTTAGGTTTAAGTTAGCACATTAATCTTTTTTTCCATTGTTCATTACAACTTAGGTTTATATAGCTGCTGTTCCACTCAACTCAGAGATTCTCAGTGGCAGGGACTGTGCTTAGCTGTCTTCCTCCCCAGTGACTAGCATGTAGTAACAAGTCCTGACACACAGCAGGTACTTTATGTGCTTATGAAAAGATTGAAAAAAATTAAGGACAAATATACAGGAAAGTATATTTACTAGACTTCCATGACCCATACTGATTTTATTTCTATTTTTTAATTTTTTTATTGAAGTACAGTCAGTTAATTTCTGGTGTACAGCATAGTGATTCAGTTAACATATATATGTATATTCCTTCTCATATTCATTTTCATTATAGGCTATTACAAGATGTTGAATATAGTTTCCTGTGCTATACAGTAGGGCCATGTTGTTTAGCTATTTTATATGTAGTAGTTAGTATCTACAAACCTCAGACTCCCAATTTATCCCTCCACCCCACACCCCTTTCTCCCCAGTAACCATGTTTGTTTCTAAGCACATTTGTTTTCTAAACACATTAATTCTTTTTTTAAATTGAAGTATAGTCAGTTTACAATGTTGTGTCAATTTCTGGTGTACAGCATAAAGTTTCAGTCATACATATACATATATATTCCTTTTCATATTCTTTTTCATTATAGGTTACTACAAGATATTGAATATAGTTCTCTGTGCTATACAGTATAAACTTACTGTTTATTTTATATATAGTAGCTAGTATCTGCAAATCTTGATCCCCCAATTTATCCTTTCCCACCCTCTTCCCCAACTAGCTACCATCAGTTTGTTTTCTATCTCTGCTAAGCACATAAATTCTTAATTTTGAGGCAATGTTTTAGGTTTTTAAATCAGCAAGATGTACCAATCTGCCCCATCATCAGCTTTGTTAGAGCCTCACCCATATTTTGAGTCTGATCTCTCTCAACCTCTACCCAAAACTTTTAATCTGAGAGGTATATTTTTGTATCTGTAGATTTCAAGGGCTTTGCAGTAATTCTTGACTTGGCTCCCAGCCAGAGCTGGGATTCCCAGAGCCAGAGAGGAGCTCTGCCTCCTGTGCACTCAGATCCTTGGACGCCTCCTAACAGATGACAGGCTCCTCTGCTGGGATGTTTTCGCAACAGGGAGCGCCCTGCCAGTGGGCTGGGGTGGTGCGTCATGCTTTGCACTCTATTTATAAAGTTTTCTCCTTGTCTTAAAATGAAGCCTTGTATACATGTATTTCATGTGTAAGAATGCATAATCTTTAATTAGTAACTGATGGAGGCTTATATGAAGGGTAAT
The DNA here is from genome assembly GCF_036321535.1 of Camelus dromedarius. Taxonomy (NCBI): domain Eukaryota; kingdom Metazoa; phylum Chordata; class Mammalia; order Artiodactyla; family Camelidae; genus Camelus; species Camelus dromedarius. The sequence goes on along the minus strand of NC_087439.1, from coordinate 59,603,167 downwards.
AGGTTTTTGCTTTTGAATCTGGCTTCAAATGCTAGATTAATAGCATGGGCAAACCTGCATCAGGATAGCCTCACTGGTTTGGACTCTGCCGCTTTGAGGTTTGTGATCATTGGCTGGGCCAGTGTGTGCATTTGCTGAGTCGGTTATCTTCTTTAGAACGCAGATGAATAGCATACCCAGACATTTAAGAGGCTTAAAAGGACTGCTTTTAAGTACTTTATAAACAACTACTAAAATGCTTATTATAATTTACTCTTATTTAGTCATTACATTTTTTTCTTGACAGGAATCAGAGACTTAAGAAGTTGACAAGGCCAATCTTCAAATCTGAGTTGTTGACGTTCTTTGAAAAGTACAGTTTTTAATCAGGTACTTATCTTCAGTCTTCAGGCTCTGTTCTCCACCCACTCTCCTCTCCCATGTCCTACTTGGCTGCGATTTTGATTTACTATTCATGTAGAGTATTTGAGAGCTAGTCTGTGCTGATTTGCTGATGTCAGATTTTCCTCAGGCTGTTTGACTTCTGAAGTGTCTGGGAATTCTGCTTCCTACTTGTTGTGTTGGGTTTACAAGTAAAACAAGCAGGAAGGAGACAGCCTCTCACAAGACGTTCCCTCATTACTAGGAAACCCCTCTGAGATGGCCCTCCCCAGTCACTCCAGCCAGGAGGAACACAAGAAGGAATCCAGAGGCCTGAACCCCGTCTCCTGTCTCTCACCCCACAAGCTCTTGAACCCTGGCTTCCTCGTGTATAGAACATTTCTCTTCAGAAGGGCTCGGCGGTTTAAAACTTTGCTCTTTGAACATTCCCTTTCGCAAAGTGAAAGACCTGTTTAAAGACCATCTCTTGAACACCTTACATTCAGAGGACATATCTTTTTTAAAAAACTCTTTTTGGAGGGTAGGTAATTAGGTTTACTTATTTATTTTTAGAGGAGGTACTGGGGATTGAACCCAGGACCTCACGTGTGCTAAGCACACACTCTACCACTTGAGCTATACCCTCGCCCTGAACATCTTCCATTCAGGAACAAATGAACTGTGACTTCAGTCAAGCTCTTAGACACAAACTTTTTTCAGTGTTGAAACAATTTGAATTGAGGACTCAAGTCCAATCTTCAGATGGCTATAGAGTCGGGGGAATGTGCACTTGAAATTCTAGCAATGCAGACTCTCTAAGTTACCCATATCGCGTCAGCAGATGGCATCCCCATGCCTTTGCCTGCACTGGCAGGCCGCCCTCACTCAAGTGAGGGATCTTCAAGGCCTTTTCCGTCAGGACTCAGCTCGGCATCCCTCTCCTGTAAAACGGCCCTGTACACTGACCTCACCAAGGGGCGGCGGGTGCTCCCCTCCACCATGCACTTTGTATTCCTTTTCTAAAGTCATCTTGCTTCATGGGGGATCTCGTTCCCTGACTGGACCCTTCCCGGGATGTCAGTTCCTCCAGACCAGAGGGCCTTTCTGGATTATCACATCCGGCACAGCGTCTGGCTGGGTACAGCGCGTCCTCAGTATGTGTCTCTAGCATAGACAAGTCTGCATCATGACTGAGAGTTATAAGCATCAGACCACTCTATAAAAGATGAGCAGAATTAGTGCATATTCCAGAAATTACACATTTAGGGAGGTCACTGGTAGGCAATTACTCTGAAAGAGAAAGAAAGGAAAGTTAGGCTGTTTCAAATAAGGTCAATGCACAGTAAAATTCCATTAAAATTATTTGTCAATAAATAATAGATACCCAGTCAGAATTAACGCAAAATGTGAATAGTGAAATTGCTTTTATTGTTTTTTTAAAAAAGAAAATGTGGTCTCTTACTTTTAAGTAGACAAAATATCTCAGACCAGGAGATTCTTCATTTTAACACAGCTATGTGGCAGGAACTGCCATGGCTTTTGAGAACGTTCCCTTTGAACCCCTACCTCTGATCCGAAATTAAGGAAGCAATATAGACTGACATGGGTGAAATAAATGTTTGATTTTAAGGAACTTAAGGGAGTAAAAATAACTTGTACTTTAAAAGATAGAAGTAAAATAAATGTAAGCTTATATTAAAACACTAAGTAATTTTGATCAAGACTGATTAGAATTAGTGAACTGCTTAAATCAATAAAACATTTAAATAGGAATGCAGTTTTATTACAGTTGACCCTTGTACACCTTGGGGGTTAGGGGCGCCAAGCCTCCATGCAGTTGAAAATCTGAGTATAACGTATAGTCAGTCCTCGGTAAATGTGATTCATCCACATCAATGGTTTGACATCTGTGGATTCAACCAAACACAGATCATGGAGTGCTGCAGTATTTACTGTTGGAAAAAAATCTGCATATAAGTGGAGACTTGCAGTTCAAACTCTTGTTGTTAAGGGTCAACTGTGCTTTCTAGGTTAACATGCATTCTAGTAGAGGTCCTTTTTCAGGAATAGAGAAGAATGGTCAGCAAATATATGAGTTAAACAATGTGGCATTGATTCCTCTCACCGTAGGAATGTTTCCATTGGCATATATCCGCTCCAAACTTTGATACAGTTTATACATTCAAGTTAAAATTACCCTTGAAATTGTGTTTACTTTATTAATTTGCTTCTCCAAAGATGCGGCAAAAGGAAAATTTACAATTAGCCCATTTCTAAATTACCCCTAATTTTTCATAAGAGAAAAGATTGAATTAATGAGAAGTGGGTCATTTTAAAAGTTGAATGTGTGTGTGTGACTGGGGGAAAGGTACTTGAAAACATAATTTATCATTTCCTTCATAAATGCAAGTTGAGTTAAAATTTTTAATCCATATATATAGAGATGGACATGCTAGGTTATAAAGTTTTAATTCCAAAAGAAAATGTTCAAAATTACGAGTTCTGGTTAATGACTCAGCAAATCACAAAGTGCTTCCACGTTGTCAGCGTTTCTGTCACAGGACTCTTTGCTCTGCAGTTCTCAGGAGTGATCTCTGAGACTTATGACTGGCTTATTAACCTGGTACATTGACCTGAGATGATGTGAAATAGAAATGAAATATTCTCTAATCATGTGATGTTTGGATTAAAAAATGAATCACATTTTTCAGTTGTGATTCTTATAAATGGGTTGGGTTTGAGAAAAATAGGTGAGGAGGAAGAAAAGGAAAGTGAAGGATGTATATCCTCCGGCAGGAGTAGTAACTGGAGGAAGGAGCATCTGAAGATACAAAGAAGGCTTACTTCGTCTCACAATCTGGTTTTGAAACTCTTCTTATCTCTTGAGTGTATCTGATTTCAGAGCATGTAACCTCCCAATCTGGCTAATCTGGCTTCCCATCTTCAATTTTGTCTTACTAGAAAGGGTGGTTGATTTTAAGAACCATGGTGGACAGGAAACTTGCTGACTGACCTGAATTCTGTTGGGAAAATTGATGAGTTTATGGTGATTCCCACCCTCCCTCTGAGCACTTAGCTCTTCCAGGCAGTTCTTTTTTGTTTGTTCGTTTCCTTTCTTTTTCCTCATCAGGATGATCCCAAATATTTTCAATTTTTCTGCAGCTCTTTATACTACTCAACTTCTCATTCTAATATCTCTTAAGTCACGGATAAAGTAAAGCCCATGAATATCCCTTCCCTATCCTTCCAGCATGAATAACTTCACCCACTCCCTCCTCTAATTCTGTCTCCCTAAGGGAATCCTCTCCCTCCCCTTTTGGGATTTTGTTCAATCAGTTATTGGTGGCTTCACATTCTATGTGTTGTCTCCTCTCTCTTAAAAAATGAGCCAAAAAAGACTTGAAGAATCTTCCCTTGATTCTGCCTCTGCCTCAAACTCAATCGTCCCTCACTCTCTGTAGGGAGATTGGCTCCAAGACCCCATAGGTACTAAAGTGATGCTCAAGTCCCTTATATAACATATAACCCATGCACATCCTCCTGTATACATAAAGTCATCTCTAGATTACTTATAATACCTAATACAATGTAAATGCTATGTAAATAGTTGCTGGTGTGTGGCAAATTCAAGTTTTGCTTTTTGGAACTTTCTGGAATTTAAAAAAATATTTTCTGGCCAAGGTTGGTTGAATCCACAGATGCAGAACTACCAATATGGAGGGCCAACAGTACTACTTTATCTTCTTCCTTTTGACACCAAAATGTGTCTAAGATTTGTCTATATTTGCTCTCTTTGACTTCCTGATCTCTCTTTGCAAACTGACTTCTGTCTCCACAACTCGTTAGAAAATGCACTAGCTAGGATCACTAGTAATTTTATAATTGACAAATCCAGAACCTCTTTTCAGTCCTCACCTTCCTTGACTTCTTTGTAGCAACAACAACATTGATCGCTTTTTACTTCTTGCCTTCTACAAGGTTACCTTTCCTTAATTCTCTTCTTAACTTTTTTTTTTTAACTGCTCCTTCTCAGTTTCTTTCATTCTTTCTGCTTCTTCATTCTGACCCTCAAATGTTTTTGTTCACCCAAGATGAATTTGGCATTCTTTATTCAAATTCAGTGTTGTCTCTCTGAGTTAGTCATTTCACGCCTTCCCACCCTAACAACAATTACCAATGTGCTGTCTACTACCAATATCAAATCTATTTCTCCCACATGATCTGACTCCTCTTTTGAGCTCCAGTTAGGTATTAGTGACAGTAGCTTTGACATCTGTATGGCTGTAGAAAATTTATATGTCCCTGAACTTCCAGTTTTTTTTAATCTGTAAAATGTTGCTGTGAGATTAAATAATACAACATTTCTTGTCATGTTCTAGGAATAACAAAGGATAATGAATATTATCTTTGATTACTAATAAATATTTTGTGGTGCAAAGTGAAGGTGAAAAACAGCTTTAGTAAGCATGATGGTGGTGGGAAGATGGTGAGGGAAGCTGGAATAAGAGATTTCAAAGAAGGGAAGCACCACATTTTGCTTAGAAATGAACTATCACTGGGGAATAAATACAGAGTATGACTATGCCTGTGACAAACATGAAGATTAGCAAAGATGAGAAAGCAGAACTGGTCCCAAACTAAGCAATTTAAAACGCTGAGTATTGTTCCATTTAAATACCAGCATACTACAAATGAAAAGACATTGTTTTGCATTTTCTGTTGGTAAATTAGTCTTCTCCTTAAATTTAGGCATTTAGAAGGATTAATTAAGTAACAAATTGTGTATTGTCTATATTATAAATAGTACTGGTTGAACTATGTTGATAATGTGCTTTTCTCTGTGATTTGTTACATTGAACCTCAAATATCATAAAATTAATTTATTGATTGACAACAGATCTTTTTTTTTTTTTTTGCATATTGCTCTGTGTCAGGCACAAGTGCATGGTGGTGCAGATTATTATAGGACACAGATGCTTGCCTCAAGAAACTTTAAAAGATAGCTACATAACTAGATAATACACATGATTAACCAGTAAAACAGGTAAGAAAGGAGATCATTTTGCTCAAAGCAATAAGCAGAACATCCCATGACTGGGGCTTGCCCTCCTTGGTCAAATTGCTGTAATGACTCAGGAATGCTGAAGAGGTATCTATCCCAGACATCTCTCTCTGGGTCAGTAGCTTCAGATAGTCTGTGGCTTCTATGGAAAACAATATGGAGTTTCCTCAAAAAATTAATAGTAAAACTACCATATGATCCAGCTATTCCACTGCTGGGTATTTATCCAAAGAATGTGAAAACACACATTTGAAAAGATGTATGCACCCCTATGTTCACCACAGCATTCTTTACAATAGCCAAGATATGGAAATAACTTAAGTGCCCATCAAGAGAGGAAAGGATAAAGAATATGTGGGATATATAGATAATGAAATACTGCTAACCATAAAAAAGAGAAACCTTACCATTTGTAACACCATGAATGAACCTTGAGGGTATTATGATAAGTGAAATAAGTCAGAGAAAGACAAATATCATATGATTTCACTCACATGGGGAATATAAGAGACAAAAGACAAAATAAGTGAACAAACCAAAGGAAACAGAAACAAACATGTAGGTAACTTAGAACAGAGTAGTGGTTACCAGAGGGGAAGGGGCAGGGGAGAGGGCAAAGGGAGTAAATGGGGTCAATGTACATGATGGATGGAAATTAAATTTTGGGACATGCATGCTGCAATGGATATAGAAGCAACAACATAATGTTGTACACATGAAACTTATGCAATGGTATAAACCAGTGCTACCTCAATTTAAAAAAAAATCTGTGGCTCAACACTAGATTATGCCAAATTTTCTTCCTCCTTACCATCAGCACTTCTCTTTTCTGTATCTTGTTCCTACAGGACTGATCTTGCTACTTCGCCAAACCATTCCCCCACCCCCATTTCACTATACTGGCTCTCGAGAAAGGTATACATATTCCAAGATCTTAGAACTGACCTGAGAGTTTTCAGATTTGTGGTTTAAATGTTTTGATCTCAGTTCTCAGGGCAATCTTCCTTATTTGAAGATCTTCAAATAGTTGAAGACATTGAATAGGATTAATGTATTTGCTTGGGAAGTTGCCGTGATCAGTAATGAACCTATTTGAAAGGTAATCTGGATTTTTGAAGCTAGAGGTTAAAATGATTATTATTTCTTTCATTCTTAAGAGGTTTAAGAATAAAATGGTATCTCTTCAAATGTTTGATGAACCAAATCTATTAATCATATGTAATAAACTCCAGAAAAAACCTGAAGAAAAATTAGTATTTTACTTTTCAACAAGTATTGAACCTTATGGAATAGTTGAAACTCATTCTCATATAGAAATCTGATAAAAAATGAATCAGTGATCTTTGTATTTTGGTCAGGACTTACTGCTGGTACTTGTTTCTATGAAGGAACATCCTCTCATGAAGACAGGGCCAGTGTTTACTTCCTTTCCAAAGTAACTGAGTACAGTGTTTCTATTTTGGTAAGATACATAAACACATTTCAATGAGAGCAAAAAGCAAATAATAGCATGGTTGGTGACTCAGCAAAAATGGGGATGGCTTTGGTCAGAGGAAAAACAATTCAAATCTTTTTATTAGTGCCATTTCTACTGACTCTCAAAAACAATGCTTTTAAAGTTGCCTCAAGAAGAAAAATTAAACTGTTTATGAAAATTCCCTCATTTTGAAGCTTATGGTAGAATCATAGCAAAATCATAGATGGATAGGGAGGACATTTCCTGAGAGGGAGATAATAAGTCCATATTTGGTCAGACATTGCCTTCCAGATAACACTCTCCGCCAACTTTGAGCTTTCTGTGTTTTGGGCTACAAACTGTCCTAGTCAAAATTTTCACACATAAAAATAAAGAATGAAATGGCTTTTCAAGTACTTTATGTTGAGGCCTGCATGCTTAGTCTGTAAACATGTAGTGTATTAGTCTGTAGTGTATTTGCTGGCTGAGCTTTTTTCTTATTTAAAGAAATTAATTTACCAATAATACCAAAGCAACCCCATTTTACGTCTCACTGGTGAAACAGGTAAAGGCCAGGTGTGAGACTCAAGTAGGGAGATGAAATCAGACAACATGGGCAGGGTAGGCTTTCCATGCTCACAAAAGGGTGTAAATATACCTAGTGTAACCAATCTAAGTGGAAGTGAGGCACTTCATTGAAGGGATTTATTGGAAAATTAAAGTTTGATTATTCATTCATTCAACAAATGTGAATTGACCATTTACCATGTTGACACAGCCTCTGACTTCACAAAGTTTGCAGTCTAATGGTAGAGATCATCAAGTAAACAGGTGTAACCAAGATAACACTTTGAAAATGCTAAACAAATGTAATTTTAATTCCTATTGAATCACAAGACTCTGCAGCTCCCTACCAGGCATGCACAAAGATGGACCATATGATCCAAACCTGGGCTAAGGAGCTATTATTCGTGAATAAAAGGATGAATAAAAGCTGGGGGCTAAATAATGTCAGGCAATCAAAAGCACAAACAAGTGTGAAATCCCAGATCCCAGTCAGAGCATTTGAGGAACTGAAACAAGTTCAGCATGGCTGAAGTGAGAAGGGAAGTGGCAAAAGATGAGGATGGAGAAGTGAGCAGAAGGGATCATGTAAGGCCACATAAGCCCTGTTACCATATATCTGGTGTATTTGAGGAATTGAAAGGTGGCCATTCAATTGACTGGAACCATCTAAGTGGAATAGTTAAAATTATCAATGTAAGTGGTAACTGCTCTGAACATTAGAGTTCGATAAATTTATCCGGCTTGAGGACCTGTGAAATAGCTAAGGATGTTTCTCTGGTCCAATTTGGATGAGTGCCCTGGGTGAGCAAGAAAAATGAAAAAGAATTTGGGTGTTGAGACAAGTTGGGTCATATCTGAATTGGATATGGGGAAGTGAAGGACTCCACAGAGCACCCCCTGGGTGGACATCCTCAGATATTCTGAGAGCTCATTCACAACAAGAGTAGGCTTAGACCCTGGTTCAAAAAAGAGCAGGAGAAAGTCTGTGAAGCAGCCCTGAGTGTTCTCCTCCCTGCCCTTACTGAGGGCAGCTTCCCTAGAACCATGGGAATTAGCATTCTTAAGAGGCTTTGAATATAATCTCTGAAAGAACTGTAAAGCCCCTTAATGGGGTTGAAGGGATAGTGAGACAGGCCTGGGGGCACTACACAAGGTAGTTACGATTTAAACATAGGAATCAGAGGCACCCAGAGAGCTAGTCTGTGCTGTATGTCTAAGAGTGTGGTGTAAGTCTAAGAAAAAAAAAAAAAAAGCCAAATGAGTTATGGGTTCAAAAGTCAAGAAGGGATCTAGGAATCCAGGAACAAGATGAAGAGGAACAAAAACCACAAGTGAAGGAGTCTAGCCTGGCATTTCTGCACTGAGCAGAGAAATGATGCTTGGGTTCTCCTTTGTTGGGCACTGGTGGTATTTGCATGAATGAGTCAACCTTGGTTAAGATGGTAGACATGACAAAAGTGAGGGACACTGCTAACAGGATGGTCACCATTGATTGGAACTATCACTTGCAAGAGCAATCATCAAGGAAGGCTGTAGTAAACCAGAGAAATGTCCACGATCCACCACCTGGAACTGCTGACATTGGGAGCTACTATCAAAAGAAACCAAGGAAGACCACAGCTGAGAGCCTCAAGATGAAATGGCCCCTGGAAGGGTAAATAGAGGGAGGCCACATGACTCAGTGGTTTCTACCCAGCTTTCTCTGAAATTCCAATAGAAGTCATTTTTGATATAAAAGAAAGTAATAGAGATGGAGGTAAATTGGGAAACAGAGACCCCCAGCTTAGACCAGCTACTACACAATTATAAGGTATCCTTGGACTCCTGGTAGAGGGTAAGAGAAAAGATGGCTACATAAAGCCAAGATGTGTGTGATGTCCTTTGTCACTGGTTTTTGGTTTGCAGACTGGCAGATCAGAAATGAGATTTCTTCAATGGTGACCTCATGGACTTTCATATCCTAGTCATTTTTTTATTAATGTGTCGTCTTTTAGTGATCGTAAGTTTTCCCCTTTTGTTGATTTTGCTCACACTCAAGCAGAAAACACATTTACATCAGAGTCATTCCTTTTCTTTAGAGCCAGAAACTATTTGGGGGAATCTCTGGCAGGGTGGGTTCCCCCCCACCCCTCTCTTTTTTAGGTCTATCTACTATATGAGTTATACTTGGTGATTTGAATTTAGATCCAAGCAGTCAGTTTCTCTTAAGTCAAGAGAATCTATGAAGTTGTTAAAATAGGAAACTAAACATCCCTGAGTCTTCAGTTTTAAGCTGAGTGGAAAAAAACACATTACGTAATCCTGCACATGGCCTTTTGCTAGATGTATTTCCTTCGAGTATATTGTATATCTTTTTGTAAAAAGAATGAAAATAATCAATGCTGAAAAAGTAGTGTTATAATGATTTTATTATTAAATTGTTAGAATTAAATGAACTGAAGTTGGCTAAAATCTTTGGTTAATGTTTTAAAAAAAATACAACCTTTAAGACAAATTATATTGAAGTAAATAAGGTATCAGAAAGGGAGAAACACCTAGAGGTGGGTGAAAGTTGCAAACAAGCACAAAACTTAGGTCTAAGTTTCTTGGTAGGGCAAAAATAAATCATGTTAGATTATATATTTCTCACAATCTAAGGAATTATACCTTTGTATCCAAAGGGATATTTTGCTTTCCCCAACACTCTAAGAGAAATTTATCACAAAAATCATTACACAGGAGACATTTAATAATGTGGTAGACAGCACATTCAACTCATAGTATGAGAAAATGCAGAAACAGTCTTCACATGGCTATTTCTTAAAACAACCCTTTCTAAACTAGAAAGTAAAATGTTAAGCAGAGCTTGTGAAAGTATATCTGCGTTCGAGTAACTTAGTAATGGATTTAAAAAAATGTGATCTGATGGCTGCAGTGGTCAGCTGTTGAGAAGCTGAGGCAATCGCCCTCTCATAAATCAGATGTCCCAGATGAGCTTGTGAAAAGAGCCGAGATGAGAATTCAAAACAAAGCCTGCTCCTGAAATCACTAAGATTCTGGGTTGTCGATAGATAGGAGTTCTTCACATAGTTACTGCTTGGGTAAGAGGCAAAGTCAAAGTTTTGTTAAGGCAAGTTACAGAGCCCTTTGCAAAATCCTGTCCAGGTGGAAATTCCTACTTACATTTTCATAAGAAGTGGATTTAAAAAAAAAAAAGATTTGGGAAAAGATTATTAGTTGTGGTTTTCATATAGTAAATTGGCTCCTGACATTATTTGAGAAGAATATAAGGTATTCATTGACTATCTGAATAAAAAACTGCTTAAATTAACATTTTCCAGCTCATGTGGTGGGATATCCTATTGACACAGCTGTCTTAACCTATGTGTGGCAAAACACGTGCTTGGTAATGATCATTCCTCATCACCATTTTGCTTAAAGGAGTACTTTACAAGGAAAAGAAACCCGTGGTGGTAAAGACTGTGGTGAGAAATTTTGCTCTGTATTTTTTTTAACTTAAACTCTTTAATTAAAATAGTTATAGATTCATATGCAGTTGTAAAAGGTCATACGGAGAGATCTTGTTTATACTTTCCCCAATTTCTCTTTATGGTAACATTTTGCAAACTCTAATGTATCATCACAGCCAGGATATTGACATTAATACAATCCACTGATCTTATTGAGATGTTCCCAGTTTTACTTGTACTCATTTGTGCGTGTGCCTGTGTGTATTTAGTTCTGTGCAGTTTTATCATGTGTAGGTTTCCTGTATCTGTCACCACAGTCAAGATACTGAGTAAGGATTCCTCTTGCTGCCTTTTTATAACCATACCCACTTTTCTCCCTTCTACACCTCTCATCCCATCCCTAACCCCTGGGCAACCACTAATCTACCCTGCATTTCTAAAATTTTATCATTTCAAAAATATTATATAAATGGAACCATATATGGATGTAACCTTTAAGAATGGCTTTTTTTCACTCAGTGTAATTCTCTGAAAGTCCATGTAAGTTGTTACCAGTATCAATAATTCATTTTTTTTTTCAATTTATTTTTTAATGGCAGTACTGAGGATTGGACCCAGGATCTTGTACATGCTAAGCATGTGTTCTACCACTAAGCTATACCTACCCTCTAATATTTCATTTCTCTTTGTCATTGAGTAGTGTTGGATGGTAGGGATGTACCACAGTTTGTGTAACTATTCATCTGTTGAAGGACTTCTGGGCTATTTCAACTTTTTGACTATTACAAATAAAGCTGCAATGAAACTTCATGTATAACTTTCAGTGTAGACATGAGTTTTAATTTCTCTGGGGCACATGCTCAAGAGTGTAATTGCTGGGTTGAATAGTATTGCTTGTTTAGTTGTATAAGAAACTGTCAAACAGTTTTCTAGGGTAGCTGCACCTTTTTACTTCCTACCAGCAATGTGTGTGTGATCTGCTTTCTGCACATCCTCACTGGCATTTGGTGTTGTCACTCATTTTATTTTAGCCGTTCTGATAAGTGTATAGTGATATTTCATTGTGGTTTTAATCTGCACATATCTGGTGGCTAACGATGTTCCATATCTCTTCGTGCATTTATTTGCCATCCATATATCCTCATCATTGAAATGTCCAGTGATGTCTTTTGTCTTGCTTTGTATTTTAAAATATACAACTTTGTAACTTCAATTGGGGATTTTTTTAATTGAAAAATATGATACCATGAGCAAGTTATTTGTCATTGTTTCATTTCAAACAGAGATGCCAACACATTTCCCACAGACATAATCCTTGTATTTGTACTTGAGTCATTTTGAGTGCTCAGCAAAAGGGAAATGGTCTCCAGAATACTCTCAAAAATTCTTTGAAATTTCTTGAGGTATTGGTGACCCTTAGGGGTTCTAATTGTTTCAGTTAACTAGTTAATAAGTTAGTTCAGTAATGGAAAATAAATTTGCTGTAAAAAAATACATTTGAGTTGTAGGATTTACTACACTGCCCATCAATATCTAAGTTCAGCTAGAAGAAAACTTCCAGAAGAGGCAGCAGAATCTGTGAGACACTGGAGCTGTGTTTGGGGGCCGGGCTCGGCAGGCCTGCAAGACAAGTGCCAGTTGCCAGCCATTGACATGTGGTTTGTTATCAGTGAGTGGCCGCGGAGAGCCGGCAGAGTGGCCAAGGGGACTGGAATCTCACCCCGGCCGGCCACAGCACAGGCCGGCGTAGCACCACGGGCTGGGGGCTTGGGGGAAGTCTCTCTACAGCAAGAAGAAGCGGAGTGAGGAATGACAACGGGGACGCAGAAGGCAGTGGTACTACCTCTCACCTCCGCCCCCCAGGGCCATGCCCGTCCAGGGCCCAATACAGAAGGAGAAGTTTCTAACCCAGTGAAGACAGAGATGGAGGAAATGGACCCACAAGAGATGTTAGGAGGGAACAGGACATGACTTTAAATAGTTGCTTTGGGAAAGAAGTCTTTAAATGAGAGGGAAACTCCACACCTATGTGAAGAAATATTACATCTTTTTTTTTTTTTCTTTCCTTCCAGGACCATACCATTGAGAGTCACTTTTAGAAATCATAAATCCTGGTGTGGGGTTTGTTGATGGTGAGTAATGAGGGAATGAATAACCTGTTTATTTATTTTTTAATTTTAGAGTCTACATGTATTAATCTAATCTCCATCCTCTCTTCAAATTCTAAGACTATAGTCTGAATAGTACCAGCACCCCAAATTAAAGGGAGAAAGAAATTCTAGACCAATAGATTGAGTGACTGACATAATTTGATGGGTGGATAAAATGTGCCCCGATATTTCCCTGTCTTCCCCCCTTAGCTACCAAAATTACTTATCACTTTATTTTACTTATAATTTTCATAAGCAGATGTCTTAAACAAGTTAGCCCCATTTCCTTATTTCCTCTCGCTCTTTGACCGATGTTTGTCCCCATCTCCCCTCCAGGATACTTCCTGCTACTTAACGGCCTCCATGTCACTGATTTCAGTGAGGAATTTTTCAGTTCTCATTTTACTTGACCACTCAGCAACATTTTTCTCCTTATGGCTCTTAACATCCCTCTTATCTTCCTATCTCTATTTTTCAGTCTTAACCTCCTCTCTTGAGACTTTAAAAGTTGGAGCCCCTCAAGACTTATTCCTAAAGCTTCTCTGTTAATGTACATCCATAGATATGGGATGTTGCCTGTACCTCTTGTGAAGCCAGCAAATTCTCTCTGTTGACTCAGACTTTCCCTGTTAAGCAGCCTCACCGTTTTTCACGTTTGTCTCCCTGCCCACCAATTCACTCTCCATAGTGTTATTTCAGAAAAGCAAGCTTGTCACTTCTCTGCTCTCAAATAAAGACTGGCTCCTGCTTGCTTCTCCTACTGCCACTAGTCAGGCTCCAACAACACGTCCTCCTTTCAGTTCATTCGGTCTCAGTATCTTTGCTAAAACAGTTCCCTCTGCCTGAAATATTTCTACCATCCTCTGCCCTGCCCCAGCTTCAGCTAGTTGCTGCCTGATCAACCTTCATGTTTTAGCCCAAATGTTACTTTCCCAGGAAAGCCTCCTGACAACCCCAAAATAACTCAAGCCCATTTCTCATATGCTTCCGAGTCTCCTGAACTCTTCCTTTAAAGGCTTCTCACTGCTTTTATGTATTTGGGTAATTACTTGCTGAAGCTGTGTCTCTCTTACTAGCCTCTAAGCTTCAGAAGTGCAGGTGCCTTGGCTTTGAGTCCTCCCTGCATCTTCAGAGCCTAGTATGGAGAATGAGTGAAGAAACCAATTAGTCATAATCATTCCAAAGCCTGAAAATTTCCCCCTAGGCTCTCAGGTCTCCAGAGCAGATCTTCCACAATCAGAGGGCACGGGGGTCCTGCAGTGAGTACACTGGCCTCGGACGTGAGCACGACTTATGACTGTCTCATACTTATTGGTGCCAAGTTCAATTTCTGGTGCCCCTTCTTTTTTGATTATTTAAAGAATTCCTGAAAGCCCTGCTCAGCCAGGAAGTTATCTCAGATTTTATTTTTTAAATATTTTAAAATAACACTTGTAGAGCATTTAAAAATGTATAAGATATACACATTTCCATTATGTCACTTGAATGCCCAAACACCTGCTAAAGTAACATATTATTCTTAATTGACAGATGTGGAAAATGAGGCTTAAAAGGGATTAAGTGACTAACCCAAGTTTTCTTAGCTAGTAAGGGACTGAGCAGGGACTTCATCCCAGATTTTGCAACGCCAAGTTCTGTCTTTTCCCAATTCTGGATTGCTCATGACTTGTCCTCACTTGTTCAAATCTGAATTTGGACTTCTATGGTTGACAATACCCCAAGAAGGATGTAACTTGCATCCTAGCTACATACAGGGAACATCAGGACTATGAGCTTCAAAACTGCTTGCCAAACACTCTGTGATAGGGTGCAATGCAACGTGTTTTAAAAGATGGAGTTTAATGATGCATGCTTACTGACAAGATATTTCTTTTAAAAAAAAGACTTAAACATTTTAAATTCTTTTATTTAGATTCTTTCTGAATGAATAGAGAAGAATAAAGCAAAAGCCTTTGTATTTTGGGTATGATTTCTTTTTAACTTTGAAACATTTACTTTAATGCACTAAAATAAACAGTAACACATTTCTTAAACATAATGTGGTTTCAGACAGATGACTTAAAATAGATTCATAAAATTGAGATTAACTCATTTATGCTGAAATGGCATTATAAACTTGCTAACATTTATAATCACAGGAGAACTTACTATAACAAATTATGTAGATTTGATTTGGTAAGCTGAAAAGAAAATTATTTCCTGTTTGTACCCTGACCATAGTGGAGTGTGTTACTGAAAGGCTAACCTGTTAATTCATGTGGGGGTGACTCTCCAGATGTTGGTGGAGCATCTAGTGCAGACAGAATGACTGGCATTGCCTCATGTCAAAGTTTAAATGCTCTGGAATTATTGTGCCAAAAGTTCTTCTCTAGTCTAATTGTAGGATGAAGTGCTATATTACTTAGAAAAGTCAATAGCCTAAAATTTATAAAGTTTTTATGAATAGCAGCAGTTGGGAAAAAATTATAAGAAAGTAAATGTGATAACTTTTCATTCAGAATCATCCTAGAAAAAACATTTGTCTCTATTTTCTGTAAATTCCTTCTAAATCACTTCTAGCCTAAAATCATCTTGTCCTAGGCCAGTGGTTTAGAGAAATCATGCTTTTAAATGAGACCCCAAGTTTTTAAATGAGACCTCTAAAATATAGTTCATTGTTTATATGGGAGAGTCTGTAAAGAGAATTTACATTATAATGAGTCATTATTTTTGAAAGTCTCAATATATTATCTGCAGTGTGTATGCACCAAATGGTGAAAAGAATAAGTTAGATTTTTTTTGTTACTGATCAATTACTAAAAAGTCAAGCTTGTTTAAACAAACTGTTTTTACTATTTTTGTAATTTTCCTTCTAATCAAAAAATGGTCAGACATTAAACAAGTGTCTTCAACTGGGTCAAATATGGTTGAACTTTGTTGTTGTTGTTTTAACAACTCTACGGTTGGTACAGCTTGTCATTGCTGGATCCATTTTGAGATGCACAGAAGTGGATTCTTATTATGAGTGAGATCACATGGTTGGAAGGTTCTTGTTTCATCTCCAGAGGCGATGACAATGTGGCTTTACATGTGATACAGAGTAGGAAGACTATAATTTCATCTGTTTGATGGTAATCTGAGGTCTTCCCTGGCAGAAAGATGTATGCAAGTGTGCAGTAATATTCAAGAAGAATGTAATGCTTTTTGTCTCAGAATAAGCTTGTGGGATATTTAAGCTTAAGGCTTCTATGAGGAGGAAGGCTGCTTTTCAAGATCTTAGCTCCTTTTGTACCTTTTACATTTTCCCAGCAGAGAACTCACAGTTGGTACCTCTACAAATTCATATTTTTTAGCTGTATTTCATGACACAATGTGTCCTGAGTTCAACTAAGGAAAATATCCTGTAGTCCTATAAAAGCAAAACTCTTTCCTTTTTTAGAGCACTCACCATCCATTACAACACCTCAATCTTACCAGGATTGATGTATTTCCTAGGGAAGTTTTCTCTCTTAGATGACTGCAGTTGATGATGGATTAGTCCATTCACATGACCTGTACAAATGTGGCTATTCTGGTAGGTAAGTTATCAGAAAGGCCTTTGACTTGCCTCAAATACCAGATACAGACCTTGCCTCTTGGACTGAGAAACTTTTTAGTGAGTCAGAGGAACAGGTAATTGCATTTAATCTTATGTAAACCAACCACCAGGAAACATTTGCTACTTATTCCATAATCATTTCTCCCTATTTCCCCATCACCCCTTGTATTCCATCCATACGGCAAAGCTCATCAAAGAGGGAAAACATTGCTAACCGTATTTACCTTCTGCTCAGCGTGAGAACACTTGTCTTTGTGCAGTGAATGTGTCCACTTATAATTAAACACTCTGATACTCTGAAAAACATGACGTGTGTTAATGAACCATTGTCCACACACAAAATACTGCTGTCTTCTCCTTACAAATAGGATGTGATTGATACTGGACCAGACACTGGGATTTATTTCCATTAGTCATGGTGGATTTTCACAGAGCCATCCACACGTGTGTGCCTCGTTGCTGGTGACCTTATAAGCAATTTGAGAGGCAGTTGAAAGAGGGTTAGGAATGTAAGTCAGACCTGGAGTCTTTAATCTTGTCCAGGTCTATTCTTGTTCATGGGGTGATGTAAACTGGTCACCCAGCAGCTGCATCATTGTTGCTTTTAGGAAAACCTCATACAATCATTTACAAGTGAACCAGAACAAACCACACCCAACTAGGCTGTAGGAACTGACCCTGCTCCTCAACAGAGGCACCCTGATAACCTTTCTATCTTCTCCATCTTTAGTTTCTCCCTACCCTCTTTTATTTCCATTTTGAGAATACTGTGACAAGATTTAGAGAAGTCTTCAAGGTTTCTTTTTTAGTGTTGTCCTAATGCTCCCTGCATATCTGCTTCTCACTTTAAATTAAAGGAAACAGTTGGGGTGGCTGTATTTGTAGGCTTACTTTGGCTCATTCATTTAATTACCAAACTAAATACTGTCTGAACTAACTGCTCCCACTTCAGTTTTGCCATATTTTCATTCTTCTATTAGCCTGAGAGCCACTACACACTATTTTTCAAATAAATGACTACTGAACACAAAACAAGAGTAGACCTGAGGACCAGGGGTGGTCCTCACTTCAGATTTGTATTTGACTCACTTCAAATACATTGAGTGAATGTTGAGACTGAGGCCTGGCCGTCCTTTCTGACTGTACAGCCAGTGGACATACTTTCTACTGAAGTTAAGTGAAATTTTTATTGCTAGTGTCCTACATCAGAACCATATCAGCATTTTCCAATGAATGCCTATCCAGTGCTTAGTCAATGGAATGAAGGTATAACTGAAAAGGGGGCATCGGCATCCTGGTTCAGGTAAAGTATAAGTTAAATAGTTTCTGGTGGTCTGGCTTGGAAGCCCGACCACCATTTCTAATCTGACACAGAAACATATTTTCCCACTGAAACAAACAGTTAGCTTAACACACAACCTAATGCTTTTAAGTTAGAAACTAACAGGAACACCTGTGCCCAACCGAGAGGCAAGGGAAGGTCAGAAAAAACTCAATACATGAACAGGCAGAATTTATACTGTGTATGGGAGTAAATTTATTTCAGAGACTGGGAGTGAGAAAATGTATTGTATGGGTCAGCAGAGTTGACCAGGATATAGTGATTCCAGATATACTTTGAGGAGAGAATAATAAGGAGGTCTTTTGAAGAGGTGACCGAGCAGTAATCCAGAAAAGCTGCACAACGAAAACAGGAAGGATCACTTTCTAGTGCTGCAGTGTCCAAAGATGTGGGTCCAATGAAAAAAAAGTATCATTTTGCTGCCCTTGGGCCATTAGCTAAAATGCCACAGGCAATACCGACATGACTCCCTGTTAAGAACCTTGGACCTTCCAAGATTTCTTCCAGCTCTATGATCTGAGTTTTCCTTGAAAAGATATTTCACTCACACAGCTAAGAAGATTTAATAATTTCTTCTCGCTTTTCTAGCAGAAAAGCTACTTAAGGAAGTGGGATTGGAACAGACAAACCATTCACTGATGGTCCTTTAACGGGGCAAAAACTATTCTAGGCAATTTCATCCTCAAATCTTGGCAACCGGAACCAGCGCGTTCTTATTGGACAATAGCGCCCCCTAGCCTGCATGCCTGCATAGCCCGAGGCTGGGCTGTCTCAGATTCTGTAGGAAATCATTAAGCTTTGTTAGTGAGAGATACTCTTCATACAATGTCTCCTTATTTGTTTACGCAATTTATAGACTTCAAGAGTGTTGCTCCGTCTTCAAGTTAAAGGAAACCGTTTTTCATTTTAGGGAAATGAATAGCACCACACCCAAGACCTCCTCTACATCCCTTGACTTTTAATTTTTATAACCTGATTTTCAGATATTTTGTTCCCACTAAGAAGTTGATAGCAAGACATACTGATATATGTGACAAAGTCACTGAGTATATTATGATCATTTATTTGTGCCTATAGTATTAGGTGGAAACATATTGTATTTCTTTAAACCTTTAAACTGTGTTTGAGCCACAAAAATGGCTCTTTTTTGTATGATTCACACTGATTTCTAGAAGGATAGATAAAAACCTGGGGAGAGAAGTAGGGACTGAGAAACATTTGAGAAATAGATTTACCTTTCTCTATGTATTCTTTGAAATCCAAGGATTTTTTTTTTTACCGTGTTCAAAAAATTAATATAAATATCTTAGGAAGAGAAAAAAGTTAAATATGTGGTCATTAACTTTCCCAGACTGACTTGAAGTTGGGTTTGTTTTTTTTAGATTTTAAAAAATTATATAAGTTACAGGTGTACAATATAATGATTGACAATTTTTAAAGGTTATACTCCATTTACAGTTATTACAAAATACTGGCTGGATTCCCTGCATTGTACAGTATATCCTTGAAGCTTATTTTATACCTAATAGCTTGTACCCCTTAATCCCCTGCTCCTATATTGCCCCTCTCTCCTTCCCTCTCTCGACTGGTAGCCCCTAGCTGGTTCTCTCTAAGTCTGTTTCTTTTTTGTTATAATCACTAGTTTGTTGTACTTTTTAGATTCCACATGTAAGTGGTATCATACAGTATCTGTTTCTTAAACTAGCTGATAATCTATTATTTTCAAACTTCTGGCAAATAACTTTAAGAAATATATCCTAAGGAAATTTACCATCTGATTACACTATATATATGTGCAAGCATTTTTTATTGTTTTAGGATAGTGGAGAATTTCAATGTAGATGAGAGTTTGTATAAATAAAATATGACACATTCATCTATTGCAGTACTATGTAGGCACTGCTGTTTGACTTTCAGTAACCTTTGTAATTTTTTTGATAGCCAGATATGATGGACTGGGTAAAAGGAACTGCTGTCAATTGGCCTTTAGTAACCAGGTGGTGAGGTATGCATTGGGCTGTGGGGGAGCACCCTAAGTCTTATGATTAGGTCTCAGCCTTCCAGTGAGCTACAGTACTGGACTGGGAACTTCACAAGTGCTTCTCAGTTTTTTCCTCCCCCCGTAGGTGGGAGGTCTGGCTAGAGTGGGCTGGCGCTGGTATTCTTCCCCCACATGAAAGGCTAGAGCCACCTGGAGTGAGGATTTCCCTTCCCCCAGGTGAGTTAGGCGCTGACAATCCTCCAGCAGGTCAGGCTGTGGTTAACTAGTTTCTCCTGTGGGCAGGCATTGTTAAGACTAACGGAGTGCGCTGGCGTATTTCAAAATGGGTCCTTTTTCCTTCCTCCTGCTGAAAGCAGGCGGGAACTTCTCTCCAACATTTACTGTGGAAACCTGCTCAAGCTCCTGGAAGTGAATATTGTGGGGGTTCCCTATGCCTGGGTCCCCTGGGGTTTTTAACTCTCAGAGTTGTCGCCGCTGAGCCTCCAGAAATTCGTCAGTTACGGTTCCGGTTTTCTTCCCTGCGGTGATGTCTGCCAAGTGCATTTCTGCTCAGGTAAGCCGTGACCCCCTGTGTTTGCCTGTCTGTCTCTCCAACCTTGGGGGCTGACATTTGCCATGTACCCTCCCCTCTTTCATGGATCCAAGAAGAGTCACTGATTTTTCAGTGTTTTGTGCTTATTTTTAGGCTGGAGTGCCTACTACCAAGCTCTTTAAACACAGAATGGGAAACGGCTTGGAATGGGCCTTGAGGGTATTATACTAAGTGAAATAAGTCAGACAGAGAAAGACAAGTCCTGTATGATATCACTTATATGTGGAATCTGAAAAAAAAAAGTTGAATTGATAGAGTTTTCTACCCTGGTTTCCAGGAGCTGAATGAAGGGTAGGAGATACGGGGAGATGTTGGCCAAAGGTATAAACTTCCAGTTATAACCTGAATAAGTTTTGGGGATCTGATGTACAGCATGATGATTATAGTTAACAATACTGTATTATTTACTTGAAGTTGCTAAGGAGTAGATCTTAAGTGGTCTCACTATAAAAAACAAACCATAATTATATGACCTAATGGAGATGTTGGCTAACACTGTGGTGGTCATTTTGCAATAGTGTATCAGACCAACATATCGTACACCTTAAACAATGTTATAGCTCAGTAAAAATGAAAAAGAAGAAAAAAAGATAGATTCCTAGAAGTAGAATCACTGGGTTAAGGAGTGTGAACATTTAAAGGATTTTGGTAAGTCTTGCCCAATCATCTTCCAGAAAGTTGAGCTAATTTGTAGTCCCTCACCTGCTCTGAATAATATCCGCCCGCCTTTATTTTGTCAACCGTTGCTAAGTTGATAGGTGAAAATGGTATCTCACTGTTATTTTACAGAATTTATCTTTGATTACTAGTGAGACTGAATATTAAATTTTTTTCTAGTAAAATAAATTACTGGAATCCTTAAAAAAAATATTACAAAAGAAATGGAAGAAGTCTATTGGGCGAATGGAGCCAGAGGAAAAGCTGGGGATAGGAAAGGAAGGTAAACTACCAGGAGCCCCCAAATGGAAAACGTGGTCCAAAAGAGAGCCCCTGCAGAGAAGGTGTGAGGGCGCTTGGTCTGAGGAAGGACTGCTGTGAGGCTCCATGTTGGATTGCAATTGGATCAGAGACCTGCCAGCCAGGCAACTGCCCAGACTTCCTGTGAAGAAGAACTTCACATAGCCTGCCTTGGGGCCTATGCCTGCTGATCTTTCAGTCCACACTCTGGGGGAACTGTCCTCTGTCTGTACCATGTTCCCACCAGCTGATGTCCAGCATGACTGTGCTTAGTCCATGCCCCCAGTTTTCTTCCTGCCGCTGCCTGGCTGCCCACTGAGACATCTACTTGCAATGTCCTCCGGGCACCCTGTTTACCGGAGGGGACCTGTTGGTGTGGTGGAGGTGTAGAAGGGACGGGGCTGACAAACGGATTATGCTGCAGAACCCTAAGCTGGACCGGTGGGGAGTGAACTCTCCTGTGCTGTCTGAACACACGGGACTAGGTCTGGAAGGAAGTACACAAATTAGGATAGGGCTTTTTGACCTCTCTGTGGGGAGCTTTTTCCCAATATTTTTATACAAGAAGGTTTTGACTTTGTTTCTAAATATCAGCACCTTAATGACTATGGCTTTGATTGGTTTTTACAGTTACAATATACTAACTTTTCTATTCTCATTTTGATTTTACTGGAATTATTTTCTGGGTAAATTTTCTAATGATGATTTATATTGATGATGGCACACAGTATATGAACTTTATTTGGGTGCATTATTACTACCAGATCTAATTCTGCCAGGTCAAATTTGCAAATCTTTTTCAAGGAGATTGTATTTTTCCATTAATTTAGTCACATTTTTATTGTGTAGAGTTTTAGCGATTTTCTGGTTTGTTTTTTCTTCTAAGAAAGCCTAAATATTCCTGGGTGAATGTGTGCAGTTATCCTTCAGCTGCTGTCCTATTATAATGAAGTGGGGTCCAGACCACAGGGGGAGACAGAAGAAAGGAGGCAGGCACAGAAAAGCAGGAAGACTGGGTGATGGGAAGATGAGATTGGGTGGTGGGAAGATGAGAGGACATCTGTTTAATCGGTCCTGTTTGCTCCGTGATGTGGGAGGCGAGGCAGGCAACTAAGAGTGGCAGAGTAGAAGGGCACAAGTGCGCTTTTGGAGAGAGAGGAATGTGTGATGGAGTTATTTTTGAGAGAGGAGAAGCTATCATATTGACAAAGTATGGAAGGATTGTTGGTTAGCGTTAAGTGCTCTTTTAAGCTGTGTGGTCATGGATTTTCAGTGAGACTAGTTGCGCGGTTTTTTTTCTCCACTACGTTCAGCTGCTTGTGTTCAGGAGCGTGGCAGAAGGTTGAGCTTCACCTGGGTTGGAGTTTGGCGAGGTGTTCCTGGCTGAGGGAGAAAGCATCATTCCCATGATTAACTCTTTTCTCTCCTGCATCATCAGACTGTTACTGTTTATTTCCTTTGGTATAAAACATGTCCAGTTCCTATCATCCATAAATAACAACAAATATGAAACCAAATACAAACAAGCAAAACCTTCCTTTTACCTTAGTGGTTGACCAATGTCAACAACCACCTATCCCTACATTTCTTATTTAGTCAGATTTTCTACTTCTTGCTTCCCAAGGCTTTCCTGACCTAATATACCTAAAATAATGTCAGTTTAGTCATCCTAGGCACTGTTTCCCTGAGGTGAGTGATGAAAGAGAAAAGGGAGCTGTGTGAACACAAGTCTCACACAGATTCTAGGAAACCTTATTTATTAGGTTTTTAGAAATTTTTTTTTTTTTTTTTTTTTTTTTTTTTTTTGCTGTTCTGCTTTTGTTTGTACTAACAATGAAGGAATTAGTTTACGACTGCCTTTAACCAAAAATGTGGTGGGGGCTGATGTAGATATAGAAAATACATCCTGGCCAGTGTTGGAGGCTACTATGTCAAATGATGATTTCTGAAAAGGAAGCCAAGTCAACTGTGGAGGCACACAGTAAGAGCATCTCTTGGAGGGTTGCTAGGGAGCCAGTGGCCAGGTGTGTTCAAGAAACGTGTGATGTGTGTGATACCACCATCTTCAACTTGTATGGGTTGCATCCTCAGTGTGAATTTGGAGTGTGTGTGGACTGCTACCAAATGAAGGAGAAAAACTGCCAACAGGATGTTACCTACAAGACTTTTCCTTGGCTGAGATACATGAGAAGTCAGGTACATGAACCAAGGAACTTGATGTCTACACAGATCATTCTTAGAAAAGCTCTGTATGACGCTGAAGATGGTTCATTTTGTAAGAGCAAAATGTGGAATAAAGGCAAATTGTTCAAACAGGCAGTTTGAGTTCTTTTCAAAATCGACCTCAAAGGAAGACATAAAACAGAGTTCCTTAGTTGGGAAAAAAAATCTCTTGATGCTGTGCTCCTGCAGAATCCCTCAGTGTTGGAACCAGCAGCTGTGAGAGGGGCCGCAGCCTGCAAGCTGGCTAGCTTCATGAAATCGGCTTGTCCAGGCAGCACTTCCCCTTTAGAATGGCTGACAGATCTTGCCCACAAGGGAAGAAAAAAGACATAAAGTGGACTTAAGAATACACCAAAAATCCTTGATGGTATTTTTCCTTCTTTAGCAGAAAATATGTCTTCCTCTGATGTGTGTAAGAACGTCGAGGATGCGTGACATACCTAGCATTAGGGTAATTGCTTGCTGTGCTTGCAGGATCCCAATAACAAGAGCAACTGGAACGTACTGGGGGAGTACTGGAAACCGGGCAGCCAGTGATGCTGTCTGGAGTGCTTCATAACTTGAACACTGAATTTTGGAAACCTGAATCCTTCAGCAAAGAGTTTAGTGACCAGGAAGGAGATCTAGTTAATTGTAGAACTGTCTTAGTCTCAAGTTGCTGTAACAAAACACCACAGACTGGATAGCTTAAAAAATAAACATCTATTTATTACAGTTCTGGAGGGTGGGGAGTTCAAGATCAAGGCTCCAGTAGATTTGGTATCTCGTGGGGCCCACTTCTTGGTTCATAGGTGGCTGTCTTCGTTGTGTCCTCATTTGATGGAAGAGGGCAGTGGAGCTCTCTGGGGTCTCTTTTCTAAGGGCGCTAATCCCACCTATGGGGGCTCTGCCTTCAAACCTAAGGCCTCACCTCCAAATACCATCACACTGGGGATTAAGTTTCAACATATGAATTTTGGGGGGACACAAACATTTAGTCTATACCAAAGACCAATGAAATCATCACAGAATACATGGTAAGAGACTTCTGGAATGGATTTGGAGATATTCCCTATCTCTTGGAAAATGATATAGAATTATTGATGTGGAAATTTAAGGACTGGCCATCGGGGGAAGTTTTAGAGATATGATGCCCTCCAGGTTTGATGATCTCATGGCCAACATTCCATTGCTTGAATACACGGGTGAGATGACAAATTGAATTTTGTCTCTAGGCTGTCAGACTACTTTATTTGGCCAGATTGGGGTCCCAAGACATATAATGCTTATGGGTTAATTATTCCAGAAGATCAGAAAATGTGGAGCAATGTCTTTACTGAGACATGTCTGATGCAGCTAATGTCCGGGTCTGTGTGGGAATTCCCAAAGGACAGAGTGACCAAGAAATCCTTAAAATTGTGCAAGATGGAAATTCTCATGAATTCACAATCAAGCAATTTATTGGAAGAAAGGAGAAGTCA
The DNA here is from genome assembly GCF_036321535.1 of Camelus dromedarius. Lineage (NCBI taxonomy): Eukaryota > Metazoa > Chordata > Mammalia > Artiodactyla > Camelidae > Camelus > Camelus dromedarius. The sequence continues at coordinate 59,577,970 of NC_087439.1, read as the reverse complement.
GGAGCCCCTGGCAAATATATGCTGGTGAAGAGATGAGAATTCTTTAAAGGCATCAGAAGAGCAAATTCAGGAAAACCCTTCAGCCATGATTCTATCAGTTTTCAGACCTGGTATTTAGACTGATTGCTAAGAAAGCATCTTTATCAAGAGTGTGGAGTTCAAGGCTGGGCTATTATACAGTTCCTCTGGGATGTGGCATTTATCCCAGTTGGAATTTCATAAAAGGTTCATAACTTAATAGTTGTATCAAAGTGACCGAATATTTTGTCTCTCCAGAGCATGTTAAACAATGTTTCTGGCTTACTCACGAATTCTGCTATCTGTCCTAAACTCATACTAATTGTGAAGATAAATTACGGTGAAGAATGTTATCTTCCACACAGTGAAAGATGCACTTGCTATACTGAAAGCGAGAAAATCCAGTTTGGGCAAACCCTAAGGGTCACAGAGATGCCGTAACTCCTGCACAGTGAGAGTTACTGGCAGCTGTTCAAACTCCTCAGGCAGGATTCCTGTGGACTTTGAAAACCATGTTACTTTACTTAAAAACAAAACAAAACAACTGTACCCAACTTTTGAGAGATACATAGACCCTGTCTAATATGTATTTCTAGTATTTACAGAGACTATATATGTGTAATAACTATTTAAAGAACATACATCCTTAAACTGTGACTTCTAGTACAAAGCTTTTACCAAGCTTATAAAAACAAAACTTCTTATCAGTCCTGGAACAATACCTGCATTTATCCCCTAGTTCCCTGGTTGAAGAGCTTAGTCAAACTGTACTTAGAACTATTAGGAATCACTCTGCACAGTTTATTTGGATTGTATTTTGTTTTGTGTTTGAGCACCCCTTCTTTGCCCTTCAGGATTCAGAAGAGCAGTGGTAAAAATGAACAATGAATGATGCAGTTCTTATTGTATTGCATAGGATTGGCATTATACAGCAGAAATCCATATGAGAAATACTGTACAATTCTGAGTTAATCATTTTTATTAAATAAAATTTATTTATTTAACGGAAGCATTGATAATTTTAAGTATTAAGCATTTAAGAATTTTGTGTTAAACTATTCATATAATTTTTAAAAGCTTACAAAATACCTTTGGCTAAGAAAAAAAGTGATGTAGCATTAAAACATGTAAGGCAAAAGCTAATGGAATTACAAAGAAAAATAGATGAATTCACTATCATAATTGGAGACTTCAGTGCCCATCTATCAGAATGGACAGATCCAATAGGCAAAAAGTCAGTAAGGACACAATTGACCTCAACAACATCATCAATCAACTGGATATAATAACATCTACAGACCACTTCATCCAACAACAGTAAAATATACACTCTTCTCAAGCTCACATGGAGCACTCACCAAGATGAACATTCACCAAGACCACATTCTGGAGTAAAACACACCTTAACAAATTTAAAAGAATAGAAATCATGCAATGCCTGCTCTTTGACTGCTATTTGAACAAAATATTCAGTCACTTTGATACAACTATTAAGTTATGAAGCTTACATGGAATTCCAACTGGGAATTAACTAGAAATGAACAACAGAATGATAATTTGAAAGTCCCTGAATAGGTTGTGATTAAGCAACACACTTCTAAAATAACACATTAGTCAAAGAAGATGAATTTAAAAAATACTTTCAACTAAATGAAAATTAATGCAACTTATCAAAATATGAGATGCACTGAAAGCAGTGTTAGGAATAAAAATCATAGCATTGAATGCATATATTAGAAAAGGATAAATGCCTACAACCAATAATCTATATTTCCACCTCAGGAAACTAGAAAAAGAAGAGTGAATTAAATCCAAAGTAAGTAGAAGAAAAGAAATAATAAAAATTAGATCAGGAATCAATGAAATTGAAAGAACCACTATGGAAAATAGCATGGCGGTTTCTCAAAAAGTTAACACTAGAACTACTGTATGATCCAGCAATTCCACTCCTGAGTATTTATCCAAAGAAAACAAAAACACTAATTTGAAAAGATACATGTACCCCTGTGTTCATTGCAGCATTATTTACAAGAGCCAAGATATGGAAGCAACCTAAGTGCTAAGCAACAGATGAATGGATAAAAAAGATGTGATATATATGTGGTAAAAATGGTAATAGTCCATTATATATACATATATATATATATATATACACTAATATAATAATGGAATATTACCATTGAAAAGAATGAAATCTTACCATTTGAAATAAAATGGATGGACCCAATGGGTATTATACTAAGTGAAATAACTCAGACAAAGACAAATATTGTATGATTTCACTTTTATGTGGAATCTAAAAAACAAAACAAACGAACAGACATGATGAAACAGAGTCATAGATACAGAAAACAAACAGGTTGCTGCTAGAGGGGAGGGGAGTGGGGAAATTAGAGAAATAGGTGAAGAAGATTAAGAGATACAAAATTCCAGTTACAAAATCATGGGTATGAAATATACAGTGGGGGAATATAGTCAATAATTGTGTATTATATTTGTATGTGACAGATGGTAACTAGACTTATTGCAGTGATCACTTTGAAATGTATAAAAACATTGAATCACCATGTTGTACACCAGGAACTACCATAATGTTGAAGGTTAATTATTATTCAAAAACAAACTCATAGAAAAGGAGATCAGATTTGCAGTTATGGGGAGGGGTTGGGGGAGAGGGAGTTAGATGAAGGTAGTCAAAAGGTACAAACTTCCATTTATAAGATTAAGAAATCCTAGGGATATAATGTACAACAAGATAAATATTAATACTGAGGTATGTTACATAGGACAGTTGTTAATGAGAGTAAATCCTAAGAGTTCTCATCACAAGGAGAAACACTTTTTTTCTATTTAATTTTGTATCTATATGAGATGACAGATTTTCACTAAGCTTATTGCAGTGATTATTTCATAATAATCTCACCAAGAAGATACACAGATGGCAGATAAGCATATGAAAAAATAATTCACATCAAAAGTCATCAGGGAAATGCAAATTAAAACAACAATACCACTACACTCCTATTAGAATGGCTAAAATCTACAACGCTGGCAGCTTTAAATGTTGGCAGAAATGTGGAACAACAGGAACTCTCATTCATTATTGGTGGGAGTGCAAAATGGTCAGCCACTTTGGAAGTCAGTTTGGTGGTTTCTCACAAAACTAAATATACTCTTGCCATATAATTCAGCAATCACACTCCTTGGTATTTACCCAAAGGAGTTGAAACCTCACACAAAAACCTGCACCCAGATGTTTATAGCAGTTTTATTCATAATTGTCAAACCTGGAAGTAACCAAGATTATCTTCAGAAGGTAAACAGATAAATAATCTGTGGTACATGGAGCCAAAGGCATATTATTCAGTGCTAAAAAAAGTGAGCTATCAAGCCATGAAAATACATGGAGGAAACTTAAATGAATATTACTAAGTGGACGAAGACAACCTGAAAGGCTATATACTGTATGGTTCCAACTATACGACATTCTGGAAAAGTCAAAATTATGTGGACAGTAAAAAGAGCAGTGGTTGCCAAGGAGTTGCGGGTGCTGGAAGAGGGATTAAAAAAAGGGATTTCTTTTTAAATGATCACATCCTCATTCTTTTTTTTTTTTTTTTCGCTTTTGTTTATAGTTTCTGAGGAAGTTGCTGATGAAATTCTAATTTTAACCCGGTCTCTCAGGAAAAGTGTAGATTTAGGTCAGGGGCATCTCAAGACTAAGTAGGTGTAGATTTCTCTTATTCACAAATGAAATTTTTTAAGCTACTTGTTTTCTCTTCTCTCCAGCACCAGTGGAAGTTGTAATAAGCAGCAAAGCCATACATATGCTTTTGAGTAGGGCCAGTAGAATTCTGGGCACTTTCTCAAAGGACCAGCTACGGAAACACAGCCCTCTTATTTTAGAGATAAAAAATTAAGGCCTCAAATAAACTTAAGGCCAAGTACATACCTAGTAAGAAGCAGAGTTGGAAAGAGGTCTTCTGACTCCTAGATCAATGGTCTTTGTGGCATGAGACACTGCTCACCAAATAGAGCTGGGCTAGGGGTCTCAAAGTTTACAACTGCAGACAGGCATTTCTGAGGGAACGAGACGTTGAAATTTAACCTTCCTATGTGAGCTAGAATGTAATATCAATATTTGCATTTAAAGTGCTTGTTTTCAGAGTGCTTATATTCGTCCTTCCGTTAAAGTAGGTGACCACTGAATAACAAGGATTATCAAAACCCAACACAACAATGGGAGGAACTGGTGTGCTTTCATGTCTGATTATTTCATTATGTGAACCAAGTGCTCTGATCTCCAGAGGAGTTTCCAAGCCTGAGGTATGTCATGCCTGAAGACGGGAAACTAAGATAGGTATATGCTTCTATACAGGTACCACATATTTAGTATTTGCAAGACTAGATCCTTGGCATTTTGGGGTGTAGGGTGGGAGTGGGGGCTATAATATACCAGTCTAACATCTTAGTTTTGTGGTCACAGAGTAAGAGTTAGAAGTCAGCTTGTCTTAATTATGCAGTTTGGTGAATGAACTATAACTCAGATTAAGTGGTGTTGCTCATGGTTTTAGAAAAACAAAAGCAATTCGAGCAATTGAATCATTGATTGCATGTGCATCTCTCTGGTTGATTGTATTCTACTCATATTCCCTCCTCCCTGCATACCATGTATACTGCGTGTATACATTCTACATGGATACGTGTATACCATGTATACTATTAAATCACAGTTACTTCCATTTCTGTTTCTCTTTAATCTCAATGATGAATAATCTTCCTGGGCTCATGTATCCTTCCTGGGTCTTATCTTTTGCCATTTCATCTAGGACTGTGCAGTGACACAGAATCTTGACTATGGTGTTGAAAAATACTTTTGCTACTTTCACGGTTATCAAGAAACACACAAGAAGCTAACAGAGGAAAACACAATTTTCTGAAGCAGTAGTTCAGATAAAGTAGCCTCAGAAAAATCAGTGCCATTTACAAGACTCAGTTAATTTAAACCAAATCGTTATGTTTAACTTAATAGGTTTCCCTTAAAGGCCCCATAACAATCATAGTATGAAGACCTGGAATTATTTGGCATTATACAGCGTTACAACATACTCTATAATTTCTATACTGAGTGCTAGTCTGTGAAAAGGGGAAAAAAAGCAAAGAAACCAAAGAGAAATTGTTTTGGCACATTAACAATGAGCCTATTCTAATTAATGTGCCGCTATTTAATTAGCCTAGATTTTTCATTGAAAGTTTGCATATAGTCAAGTGCATAATCTCATACAATATCCAAATTTTATACACTTTGTTTATATTTGGAACATAATAGCACGAGGCAGTCAAAACCATTTGCATGGTGAGGAGCATTTCATTTTACAGAGGAGGGGACTGAAGCTCCGACACAGTAAGTAAGGGACTGTAGCCAGGTCACAGAGCTAGCTAGCTGTCTGCAGCTGGGACTTAGCCCCAAACCTGGGCTATTCATTTGTCTTTTATCACAACGCCACCCCCAATTAACGATGCCTTTGTAACGCTAACTAGTAGCATTAAGTGTCTGGGAGACAACATGCTATTCAATGAAGAGCACAGGATTTGTTATTTGATGGAGAGGGAGGGGCTGTTTTAGTCCCACTTCTTGAGAACCCAGTGATCTATGGAGCCAGTTTTCCTCAATTGTCAGATTGGGGTAAATAGCTGACATGGAGTTGCGGTGAAAGTGTGATGTGTGTGAACCGTGCAGCACGTGGTACGTGGTTCATCTGTGGTCCCTCCCTCGGTGAGGCTGAAGCCTATGCTTCCTGAGGTACAGTCTGCCCTAGTGAACGCAAAGTGATGGGTTCCTGCCTTGAAAGATAAATCAGATAACTGAGGGAGGCTAGAAGGTGACCAGTCTTCATGGATTGATTAATTGGGCCTGAAAGTCCAGATTTTAATGAACAGAGTGGCTATTATCTTTTTATCTGTAGAGTTGTCTTTGGGGAAAACAATTCTTTTTTAGTATCAGAGGAGAAATTAGAATAAGGTTGTCATGCTGTGACATGAGATTAACTCCTTAGAAAGATTTACACTTAAAAAGAGCCAAATTTACTTTGAATAATTTTGAAGTATGAAACTTTTCATACATAACTGCAAAAAATATTTCTTAAACCTGGAGGTACCATGTCAGTGTCTGAACATGGCAAAATAATGACTTTGTAACTATGTCAGAGCCCCACTCCCCAGGCTGAGAATACTGGACTCCGGACATCCTTGCCCCAGCTGGCAGGGGAGGGTCCAGTCAGGAGAGACAAAGACCAGAGGCTACTGTCTCTGCCATTTGTAAAGCAGGTGTGTCACTTTGACACTGAGAGAAGGGGTTACTGTGCCTATCCCACCCCTTTCAGGAGCAGTGGCTGAGAGATTCTGCCCAGGAGGCAGTCTGTAAAAATGGAGAGCTGTGACATTATTTGAAAGAGTGAAGTTCAAGTCTAAGAATATATATATATTATTATATATATATATATTTAAATCTACTTTTACATATAGTGGCTAACATTTGCAAATCTCAAACTCCCCAATTTAGGGTATTCTTGAAAACAACGGAGATTTTGGTGGTAAGCACTTAAGAGGAGGCTAGTAGCTCCAAGAAAACCAGCTTACCTATACATCAGCTAGTTTACCAAAAAGAACCAAGAAAAGAGACAGAGTCCTCACACAAACCTCAAAGACTGGCCTCAGAAAATAACCCCCAAGAGGGACCTAAATTTAATGGATCAGACTGTGGAACAATTTATGCTCCACATAACGTAATGCTGCATCTGATTTGTAGAACAGTTTTGTAGTTCTTTAAAAAATTAAACAGTTACCAAGTAACTCAGTAATTCTGCTCCTAGGTGTATAACCAGGTGAAATTAAATTAAAAAGAAATGAAGTACTGATACACGCTGTACTTTCTGTGGAATGAATGTGAAGTGAAAGAAACCAGTCACAAAGACCACTTATTATATGATTCTGTTTGTATGAAAAGTCCAGAATAGGCGTATCTACAGAGACAGAACTGTTGGTGGGTGAGGGGTGGGGTAGGCTGAGAGTGACTGGTAGTGGGTTGAATTCTGCAGTGAGGATGTGTAACTCTGTGAATATGCTAAGTGGTTAAAATGTAGCAACCTCAATACTTTAACATAACATAGAGGAGACCTGCATTCTACTAGCAATGGGACTCTGGTTAGAAAGTAGTTATTTGACTCAGTATACACAGGAATAACACTGACAGAGTAATACCAGCTCTTCTTATCTGCCAAGGCGGTCATGGAAATTAGATTTACAAGTACAGTAGACAAGCCCTTATCTGAAAGTTATGGAGCCACATGATGTGAATTTATAATTTTTCAGATTTTAGGCAGCTCATATTATATGTTACCCTCAGTGGGGTCTGTGAAACAGCACCATAATCAAATCATTTCTCTAATTTTCACTATGAGAAATAAATACACTAAGAGGGATGAGTCAAGGCTACAGAAAACCTCACATCAGTTCAGGTCATATTTGGCCACCAAATGAATCTTGAACTTAAAACAATATCATCAACGAAGTTTCATTTTTAAAACCTTTTACTCCAAATTGCAAATAAGGGGACACATGCTGTGTAAATTCAAGTCCTGGCTCTGCTGTATCACCGGTGAAGAAAAGAGCTACTTTAAAAGGCTGATGTGTGACTGAGCACGAATGAGATGATGTATATATGAATGTGCACAGCAGCTGTAAAACATGATGGGAACAGAGCTTCACAGTATCAGTTATTCAAACAGTAAAGCCTGTTAGTATTTTTAACATTTTTAAAAACAGAAATAATATTAAAATAGATCCTTGGACCATCAACATACAATAAAAGACAACAAAAACAAAGTGCAAGAACCCACCCCCATTCTCCAAGTCTTAAAGGGCAGCTATCCAGCTATAGTCCACTTTCCTCAATTTTCTAAGTTCCTTTTCTTCAGATTTTGACAACTGATGTATAATGTCTTCTCCCAAATCTGTGGTATTTGTATCCTGGACCTCTTCTGTGAAATTATTTTCTTCATCTGAATCGTCACTTTCTTTTTCCTCTTCCATATCTGCATCATCAGGAACTTCTTCAGCACTTTAACAGTAACAGAGTTAAAGACAGTAATTACTATTAAAAATATTTCTAAACAGTAACTTTCTAATTTAAGTTACCTATGTAAAAATATAATATGAACAAAATACATGAAAGTTCTTACTAAATACAGTTTAAAAATTATGGGTTATTATGAAAGAGCAGGTGAATTTATAAAAAGGGTAGTTCTGAATTACACACCGCATTCTTAAAACATACCAAAAGAGATCTCTTTCTGACATTTATTTTCAAAGTATTTTATTTATCTGACCTAGTAATCTTATATCCTTTAACTACAGGTTAAAGCAGGAAGAAAAAAAAGAGAAATACAGGGAAAGAATATTCTATATCAAAGATAACAGGAACCATCTCCTTTCCCAAGAGAGTATCTAAACATATTTAAAGAACTGCCTCACCTCTCAGTCTTTGTAGACAGCAGCAATGAATTTACAAACATGGAGCACAGGAAAGAAGCAGATGGCAGTACATGGGCTGGGGTCTGAAGAAGCTAAAGTAAAAGCAAGAAAACAAGTTTCCATTTAAAAGGATGAAATGCCAAGGCTTCCGTCGACAGCAGGCTCTCCCCACAGAAAACCAAACCAAAGCAATCTATGCCCAACTTCCTATATTTATGCAAACATCTCCCCACCCCCACGCCCATGTCAGGCCACAATAATCCGGAATCCTGTTTTATGTCATTTGGTTTGGGATTAAAGTTGTACAGTATACAAATGATGACTCAAGTTAATTGTTACAGATTGAATGCATGGAAACTCTAACTTAAGGTGCTTTATTGCATTTAACTTGTTTCACATTAGTATAAGCAATTAATTTATACTATTAACTTTATACTTATTATAAAGTTAATTAATAATAATAATTATTATTATAATAAACTTATGCTTCACATTAATAACTAATTAATAATTACTTACCTCACTAATTGCAGGTATGTTTTCTGTTAAGGGCAGCTGTACCAGTTCATTCTCCAAGGCTTTGTTTAATTTCTCATCCTGCTGTTGCTGCCTGTGCTTTCCCAGTATAAAATAAAACGGGGTTGTCGGAAGACTTTCTTCTGCTAATAGCTGTAAGGGTTTAAGACAAAGAGAAATAAATTACTTCAGTAAAAAGGAGGAACTGCCATGGACTCAATATGAAGTACTACAAAGTGTCAAGGATGGAAGGAACTGTAGAAATTATCTACTACTATTCTTTCACTTTACAGGCAGAGCAGCTGAGGACCAGCAGCCCACGTGCTCGGGGAGAAGCTAACTGTGGACACTTAGATGACAGAACATGCACATCCACCACTGCTGCTTCCCCCAGTCCTACAAAAATGGCAGCAGAGGGGTTTTCACAAGGGCATAAACCCACAGTGATAAAGAGAATGGGCGATGTGGTAACATACTGGAAGGTGGAAAGCAGGCTGAAGGACTGTAGATAACTTAACAGACCCGAGAAAGCAGGATTCTAGGCTGGCGGCGGAGAAAGCTAAGAAGCATTCTAATTTATACTGTAGAATCCAGCAAGTGCTCAGGAATTGGTATTAATAGTAGCAGTACCTCTGTAAAGTACTGTCCTAATAGTAACAGCACTCTGTAAAAAAACAAACAAACAAACAAACCAACCCCCCCAAAACCCCCTGAAACTCAAAACAAGTAGCCTGGATGAAGGTCTGCTTGGAGAGCACTCAGATTTCCAGATCTCCTCCTCAGCCCCAGCAGGGGACGGGCAGTATGCTCTCTGGAGAGCGAAACAAAGTGTGTCCTTAGACTGGACTGCTTGTTGTGCGGCGGGGCAGTGTCTTCCCAGCTGAAGGCAGTTGTGCCCCACAGAGCGTGCTTCTCACACCACTGGCAGCCAGGCTGACATCTTTCAGGCAAGAACTTGAAATAACTTTATCTGGGCAGTTTGACCAGCCTAAGAGAAAAAGTCCTAAAGTAATGGCTTTGGAGATTTTCTCATAATAGCTCAGCCAGAGAGTAGAGGCCAGAGACACGTTCCACCCAGGTAGAAAATCTCCAAATGGCGATTTTGCTCACTTTTAAACAAGAGCAGACAGCCAAGAATCATCAGACTGATGAAAAGCTCCAAAATAATTAAAAATAAAACCTAATGGAAATGAACCATGTAAGAGAGAAAAAAAGAAGAAGCTCATAAGAAAAAGAGGAAATCTCCCAACAATAGAAAGAAAACAGAAGAAAAAAATACGGTATCAGAGTACCATCCTAGAAGGTCCAGTACTAAATAACAGTTCTAGAGAAAATGAAGGCAAAGAAGTAATTCTAATAATTTAGTCAGTTTTCTGATTAAAACCCTCCAGGGGGCTCTACATTTCACTCAGGAAAAGCCAAAGTCTTTTCATGAAAGCCTGTTTGACTGCTTTACTTAAAATGGCCAGCTTCACCCCACACTCCCTTTCGTATCATTCCTCCTCCCATTACTGCCTTCTAAAATACTACATACTTCACTTATTTCTTTTCTGTCTTTACCTTCCTGTTAAGACTATAAACACCGAAGGTTTAGAGACTTGACTCTTTTGCTCACTGATATATTCCAAATATCTAGAATATATAGTAGATAATCAAAAAATTACTGAATAAATTCAATAAATTTTCAGAGGAAGATAAGTCAGTTCACAGATAAAGTATAAGACAGTATCTTTCAAGTTCTTAAGACAAAATGATTTTCAAACTAGAACTCTACCCAACCAACCAATCAAATGGGAGACAATAAAAGGATGTCCAAACATGCAGGTCTTAAATTCACTTTCTATGCACCAACAGAACATGCTTCATCATAGCAAGGGAGTGACCAAAGAAAGAGGAAAACCTTGGGATCTATTACAGCAGAAGTGACGTGCACCCCCAGAATGGTAGCAAACATAGATCCTAAGATGACTACTGTGCAGGCTTACAGGGCAGTCAGTCCAGATTGAAGCCTGTGAGAGGCTCTTGGAAATAGTTCTTCAAGATTCAAAAGAATACCTAGTGCTTGAAAATAATGAGAGAAGACTTACACAACTAGGGTGGAGTTTGCAGGTAAGTTAGGTGAGAAGTAAACAGAAAACTAAGCAAATAAAAAAAGGCAATCATTAACTGCAGAGGAAAAAAGCTGGTCACAAAGGGAAAACAATGTTTACTACTACCTGGCTCAGCTATGAATTGTGTTTACGTGTTTAAGGATGAACACTGACCCGACCGATTTAATATTTATCTATACTGGGAAAATTAGGGGACAGGAAGGACATGTGGGTGTGCTATGTGTATGGGGGGAGTGGTGTAAAGAGATCTACAACTTTAACTTCAACAGATCAGAGTTAACAAATACTGAGATCTGAAATATCCAGAATTAGCAATACATAAACATATTTCTTAGAGATATGGAGGTAAATAAAAACTTCAGCTAAACGAGTTGAGAGCATCTTTGTGGGTAATGGAAGTGGTGGTAATACTTAAGTTTTTCCTGATAAGTCCTGTTGAGACTATTTGACTCTTTAATTTACAAGCATATAATACTGATAATTACAAATTAAAACTACATTTTCAAAGAGCACTATGACATCAAAAAAGGCAAGTAGTTGCTAAATATATAATTTTAAATTCGATTTTAGGGCAGGTAAGACATTTTTCTCATAGCTGAGTTCTAAAAGATAACCTTATCTCTGCAGGGAGGCAACATGCATGATCTGCATGAGTGACTAGAAGATACCTGTTTGCTTGTTGGTGTGAGTTTTTCCTCTGGAGACGTTGTACTGAATGTCAGTAAACTCTGAAAAGAGAGGTCAATTAATGATGCAAAAGTAAGTTGTAGAGTGCAAATCTAAATAAGATGTTGAAGTTAAGAGAAAGAGGAGGTCAACTTCTCATCTTGATACAGAAAAGTAATAAAAATTTAAAACAGTTAACTGCTGCGACAGTTAAGATTGTTCTGAAAGATAGTATTTAGAAATTGGTAACAAAATAAAATTCAACTGATGAACCAACTTTAAGTCACTAATTTCTTTATGGTAAACTAAATACTGAAATTAAAAAAAAAAGCCATGCTAATAAATACAATTTAAAGTATTCTAGATTATCTTTTTTGCTGTCATGGAGTGAATGGATGCAAGTAATACTTAGCCTCAAAGGCGTGGGGTAATTAAAGTGATGCTCATACACTCCCACTGGTAATAATGCTGTATTAATAAGCATATCAAATGATTTGGGGTTGGTGGAGGAGCAATCCTTTAATAAACCTATTCCCCCTGCCATGGGCTATTACTTTCGAATATTAGAGCAACTGAAAATTACACATACAAAATGACTGCCTTTTCTGAGGTGGGATGGCTACCTGTGATTTTGTTAGGAAGTAAAACTGGGATCTGTTCAGCCACTGGTAAGCTTCTGAGGTGAATGATTCAGGGACATCTCGTGGAACAAACACTCCCCACTGGACTTCCTCTCTGGAGATATTCTTTTGAATGTACAATGGCCTTGGCTCACTAGGTTTAAATACAAACACTAGAGGGAAAAAACAAAAAGACAGTAACATTTTGCCTGCAAGGTTGGTTCTAGCCTCAGATTTGCAGACCACACACATCCTGAGACTTATACCATTAAGTAAATTGCCCAAGTCATTGTTATTTAGGCTTTGATTCAACAAATTTCCACTGGACGCCTACCATGTGCCAAGCAGGTTAGGAATAATGGCTTTGAAGATGAAAAAGAGAAAGAAGAATCTCTGCTTCTATGAGCAGGTCCTACTAAACAGACACTGAAATACTACGGCAGTATTTTGTCTTAAGCAATAGAACAGAGATCTGTAGAAAGAGCTTTAAGATCATAGAGCAGGAACATTAAAGCTCCTCAGGGGTTTTAGGAATGCTTCAAAAAGGCGAAATCTCTCTTGGCTTTTGAAGGCTGAGTAGGAATTGACATGTGGAAAAATGAGGGATGAGCTGGGACTCAAGAAAGGAAGGGCAGTGGTCAGGCAAATGGCTTTAGATGGACATCTGCTTTGAGGGTGAGTTTAAATCAAATTACATGAAAGATGTTAAAAAGAAAACTAGGTAACAGATTTCCTCTTACTATCAAAATACAGTGCATACTTACAGTCTGAGCCCACGGGAGACTGAGAGACTGCAGCAACGTTCTCTGAATTGGGATCAGGTTCCATAACTCTAACACTTAATTTTGCACTCCACTCCACTGGGGAGAAAAGAGATTCACTTCTAAGAAGAGATTTACCAAAAGCTTTCCTAAGCTTGTTATTTAAAGTAGGTACTCAATCTTCACTGTGACGACCAATTCTGTTATTCTTAGGAAGAGGGATTCTACGCTGCCAACTAACACATGGAGAATATACTGAAATTATCTGTGGAAGGAAGGCTGCACTAAAGCGAGGGGCAGGAAGCAGAAAAACAAAGTTCTCCTTCCACATGCTATGAAGTGATTATTATTTCAGTGCCAACTACTGTCCGGTGCTTTTCCACTACCGCCAAATGTCGGCAAAATGTTAACTAGAAATCACTGTAGAGAATGTAAGAAAAAAACGGTACCACACACATTCATTATTAAGCAACCACCATACCTCCCAAACATATACTTGAAAGATTAAATGCCACAAAGTCCACATTTGTTAGGACTGGTTAGGCTACATTCAAAGTTAATGCTGTCAGGGATACTGTGGGTTACTATGCATTCTGAACTAGCAGAAATATTCCTCCAACTGTTATGAGGATGGAGAATACGGACAACAGCAGCCAGCCATACACACTGAAGATACTGGAAAAAACTGATGTGCTGACAATCAGGCAGTTTATAAATACAGTTAACCCTTGAGTAACATGGATTTGAACCGCACTGGTTCACATACATGTAGATTTAAAAAATACCAAGTGCTATACTACTACTCAATCTAAGGTTGGTTGACTCCACGGAGGGCTGACTATAAGTTACAAGCAAATTTGTGACCCTGCAGAGGGTCAGTGACCCTAACCCTGGATTGTTCAAGTGTCAACTGTAATCAAAGTCTATTATTACAGGCACAGCACTCCAAATTTTTTTGGTATAATATACCACGTAAAAAATTCTATTCTCTGGGTAGACATGATATCACCCGGGAGTCCTAAAATGCCAAAGATTATTTAATGGCCACTTCCCATGTGCTTTGTTACCACCTGATAGCAGAAAATGTCTTACATGCACAACTGAGCAGATTCCAACAGCATAGGATGCCATTTTCAGTGGCACCAAGAAGATACTTCGAACAAGTCAATCTCCCAAAGCAAAGGTGCCTAGGTTAAAACAAGGAAGTTAACAACAGTTAGTTCTAGCACACTTAGTTACAAAGGACTGCAGACTTCCTGAATGGTTTTCATTTTGTGCAATGCAGATTTTTAGACAAGACACATATGTTTTTGTTAGTAATTATCCTGCAGAAAAAAGGGGTAAAGGCGTACAAAAGGAAAGGTTTATTTAGCTCTTTCGTTTCTTTGGGGAAACAATTTGATTACTAATTCTTTTCTTTACTATGCTGTATGGTATAACAAAGAACACATATAGAGAAAAAGTATGTGAAGTGTACCAAGTCATTTAACAAAACCCTTTTTATGCTCATTTGCCTCAAGAGGAAAATTTGCAATATGAATTCTGAAGACAGTTTAACAAAGTAAATTCAGAATTAGGTATGTTGGAAACTAGAAACAATTAGCCATTTGCTATTCTGCCCTCAAATGCCCAAGTTACCGGAAATAAAATGGAAGATATTACTGTTATACTCCCTTGCCATTATTAGAAAAAAGGAATTTGAGCATAACATTGTTTTTATGAAAATGAATGATGAATGGTTATGAAAATAAACATTGGATCTACTGAGGCTTATGTATAGCTTCTACTGTTATGCAGTACAACTATGAAAAGTATTTATTACAAAGGAAAAAAACCCACAGGCCAAGAATTAAAAGTTAATCCTGATTTCAGAAATAGATAAATCATAGCAGATGGCTCATACAGCCAGCATTTGCCGCTTCTCAGCATTTTGGTCAGCTGCTGGCCCCAATGACCCACAGCATACCTTCAGAGGAAGCATAAATTATCACTAAAGTTTATGTACAAAGACTTGTTTGAATTAAAAAAGCCACAATACTTCATACTTCCCAAATTATTTACCTACCTTATTTTCCCAGCTCGTTGACAAAATGTACACTTAAGTTCCCATGTCTCTGAATCCCATATTGTAACTATTTCCTCAAAACTAACCGCTAGTAAAGAGCCATCTTCGGAGAAACAACAGTTAGTTGCTTGGTATTTGTGGTAACTACCCACAAAATCACAGGTCCAGCCAACAGCTTTTCCTGTGGAAATATACAGAACAGAATTCAGAAATAGTGTAAATGCTAAATAACATTTTAGGAAATTTGTAAGAAGTATGGATTAAGAAACAAGGAAACACAGCAAAAACTTCCTCCTCAAACTTTTACTTAGAAGTGCTACAAAGCACTGACTGATTTGAAATTTATGCCTCTTGCAAGAGATCTTGACCCCCCCTCTTGTGGAAGAATGAAAGGACTAACAGCAAAAGCCCTTTTTTACTGTACCCTTACAAGCTACAATAATCAACACATGATTAATAAAGAACGCCATAAAATAAGTAAAGATCTGGGGGGAAAGGCTTATAAAAATGGTCTCTCTTAAATGTTTTAAAACTGGGCAATATCCTATAGAATTAACGTCCTCCCAGAA
Organism: Camelus dromedarius; assembly: GCF_036321535.1. NCBI lineage: Eukaryota > Metazoa > Chordata > Mammalia > Artiodactyla > Camelidae > Camelus > Camelus dromedarius. The sequence continues at coordinate 59,562,112 of NC_087439.1, read as the reverse complement.
TGGATACAATTCATGAAAGAAATATCAATTCTTAAAATCGTGCACTAAATATAGACATTACTATATTCACTTAACTTACTGTATATATCAGAATCGTCTGTTAATATCCACACTTTGAAGTGACCATCTCTACTTGCTGTCACCAAGGTGGGGTTTTCAGATTTTTCTGCATTACAGAAACAGAGATCTGTGATGTGGTCTTCATGTGGCATGTTAATCTTTGTATTAAGAACAAACCTAGTAGGAAGGAAACCGCCAATTTATTTTAAAACCAAGACAAAATGATATATTGCCATCTGAGTATTAATACAATAGCATCTTTAAGAATGGGTGACTGATTTATTATCACCTAAAATGACAACTGAGTGCTCTGTCACTAGTGGCCATAGGATGCAAAGAGTCCTAACACAGCACCTCTGTGCTCATTAACTTATGTAACATACAGGTGATTATGTGTGCAGTCAACTTACTGGAACCAAAATGAGTATGAAATAGGAGTCATCAAAAAAAATGATACTTTAAAGGCTACTGTACTAAACTGTAGGAAAACTGTGTACAACACAGAACCTACCTATTTTGAAAATAAGCAAGAAAGGAAATGGCTATGAAAGCCTTTACTTGTGGCAAGAAGATATAGAAGGAAAACTACCTATGTCAAACTGCCCTGGTTTATACTTAATATTCATAGTCACCCAAACTACCTCTCAAAGCGTGTTTCTGGCTTGACAGGGCATGCCTGTGAATGAAACATGACCTATGCTGGCACTGTGTTCTTCAAAGAACATCAGGGTAAGACAGTGTTGTGACTTTTAAAAAGTCCAGGTTACAGGAGCTGTGAGGGCCAGATCCCTCACCTGTAAAGTGTGACAACAGGCTTATCTCAGAGGGTTCTTGAGAAGATTAATAAGACGATGAGCACAAAAGCACTAAGCCTAGTTCTTGACACCACAAGGACTTGATAAATGGCCATTACAGCCACCGTACAAGAAGCCAGAGGGCTCCTTATCTAATCGAAGCTATAGCAACCACACCTCCACCACCTACTGCCATTTTTCCAAAGAAGGTAGCGTAACATCAATAAAAGAGCAAAGGAACTAAGACATCTGGATTCTAATCCTGGATTTGCCAGAATTAGGTTATGTGTCCTTGAGGTGTGTCACTTGCCCACGTTTTTGTATTTATGCAACAAGGAAACACTGCAACGTGGAGGACACCAATGCTTTCTCAGAGCAGAAAGCTTAAAGGTGCTACTGGGAAATCACCTCCTTCTCTACATTTAAAACTTATCAAAATGAAACACTCTAAAGACCAATAATTGAAACCACAGAACAGAAAGTCAAGTAGCTTTCTACTCTGAAATCAAATAGCTATACAGGCGGTATTACCCTTGTGTTTTCTTATTGTACATCCACAGTTTCATCTGCAATTCAAGCTCAGTTTCCTTTTCTTGACGTTGTTCCACTGTTGCAAGCCAACTGCCATAGCAGCCAAATGCAGCCTTTGTTAGCTCAATCTGGATCAGACCATAGTCATTGATATATTCCTGCTGTATAATATCTAACTGATGGGTTAAAAAAAATTCAAAATTTTTATTAATGTGAATACAGAAATGTTAACCACATCACAGATAACTTCTGGAATGTATAGTAACAGATTTTTACAAAAAATGAAAAATGAACTAATTATGAGTTACAGACATTGAAACTGCCAAAAAACTGGAGCACATTATACAGTACCAATTCAGTGATTATCCTTCAACGTTCTTGAATTTTAGTAATGACCATGACCCATTTATGATACAACAGAACCTTTAGCTTATAGTAATGCTTTTCTCTTGTTTCTAAGAAGAAACAGCTTTAATAAATTCTCAATGCTAAATTCCATATCACTAGAAACAAGAGCAAAAATAAAACCTACAATTTTTAAGTGAAAAAAAAATGTTGCAAGTAGACCAGCATTTTATTTATAATTATTTTTTTTCCATTTCTTATCTCCTCACTAAACATTTATTAAATGCCTACTATTTCTAGGCATTGTATTAGAAATTGTACAAAGATCAATACATTTCCTTTCTTCGAAGGGTTTAAAGGTGATGGAGATAAAAGAGACAGTGTTACAGCGGCTATGATAGAAATCTATAACGGGTACTGTGGGGCACTGAAGAAAAAGAGGGAAGTCTGGATCGCATTTATTAGGATTATAGGAAGCGCTCCTCTTAGCCTCGCTGAAAACTTTATCTTCAGCATGCACATATGACACTGTTTCACAAAAAGCAGAGACATATTTATACTGTCAATCCACATATTCTCCCTTCCTATCCTTGTGACACAAAGGCACAAATGCGTGGGGCAGTTAATTAGGCTGTAGTCTGAAACAGAACAAGACAGAAAGACAGAGCCCATGCAAGAGTGCCAACTGGCTTACGCACAGACTAGCTGCATCTGTGGCCTCATCAGAACTATGCTGTAAACAACTGATAATACTATGTTCAAATGACAGAGGCACAGGAGCTAGTTTTAGAAGCCCCTAAATAAGTTATTTGACCCCCGTAGTGCTGTAAAGAACTTTCATTAGTTTCAAGGCTGGTTAATGAATCAAAGTCTTACATTGTATAGCTGTTTATCACTCTGCAGAGAATAAAACTGCAAGTGGCCAGGTTTTCCATTCAAAACCAAAGCTTTAGTTCTTGGATCAATCATCAAACCAGTAAAGATATTGCTGTCTGCAAAAAAAAGTGAATAATAGCTGAAATCAGACAAACATTCACTTTAAAAAATGTACATGATTCCAAATCCAATGAGGTCTACAATACCTTTCACTAGGCCTTGAATTACTGCGGACGCCTCAAGATTCCGGTGAATGATTATTATCTCTGTGGGAAAAAAAAAAAAATTGTGAATTTGTATCACTCTGAAATATACCAGAATACACAACAACCAAACATGTTCAATTTCTTGGAGTGTTACTGGAAAATCAGGAATATATTTTGTGATTTAACAGAAAAACTAGGGGTGGGGAGGAAGGCTTTTCTGTTAAGAGTCTTTGTCAGAATCCACAGACTTCCACACAGAGATAATGGCCGTATCAAAGGAAAGCCTCAAAGCATTCTTTAAAAAAATGCCATTATATTTGTAAAAACACAAATACCCACTTTAAAACCTTTCTTTTACTCCCCCATCATCCCACATGAAAAGATTTTAAATGTGTCAACAGCAATAACCAAATTCACTTAGCCCTACACTTTCACAAAAACAATTCTGGAAATGTTGGACTCTGGTGGCATCTAGGGACAAAAAGGGCTGGAGAGAGAAGGAGAAATGGAAGAAAAAAATGCTTCTTACATCCCATGCTCTTAGTTTGAGGTCTCTTATTTTCCATCCCCAATAGATGCTAGCTAATTTATGACATTACACAAATTATGTTTCCTTAGGACAACAGATTCAGACTTACTGTTATCGGAGTGTGAAGTACAGAACAAATCCCCCGCTGGAGACACTGAGATGTGTACAATAGCAGCTCCTAAACGGGGGAGGAACTCCTTATTCTTCTCTGTCGCCTCGCGCCACTCAACGAGGACAGACTCACGGCCACCACTAAGCAGACTGCTGCCTTCTCATCCACCCAAAGAAAAGAAAAGGACAGTGTTTGGGGAAAAAAACAGAAAAGTATAACTGACATTTTAATTTTCCCTATCATGTTAGAGAACCATTTTTTAAAATACACCAACTAGTGTCTTTGTATCTTTTAATATACTTGTAAGACAAAAGATTTAGAGATCACTGATCCAGGGATTTTTCCTTCCCAGTAATACCTAGTTTGTTACCGACCAATAACTAGAAAAACACTCTGATACTCCGAAGGGCCCTGAAACCTTAAGTCTACGGTATTGTGCTGAGCAAAGCCTCAGACACAGGGGTGATACACGAGTGTTTACAATTTATTTGGCCCATGCAATTCTAAACCTTTCAAGCTATAAACACAGTGAATTAAAATACTTGGTTCACACACTTCATAAATTCGTTTTAATTATTAAACTTGAACTTACCTGTCACTGAAAAAGCCAAATCCATAACCAAATCATGGTGCCAATGTAAACATGTGTATGTGTATTTCTTTTCATCATCAAAATTTCTCCTATTGGAGAAAATAAAAATTCTTAATTTGACCAAAGGTGTAAATTAGGAAAATAATGGCATGCTGAATATGATGAACACTATCGAGCTTACTGGTCTTAATGTGCAAAAAGTACATCTTCTATTTCTAAACCAGTCACTTCTGCAAACAATAGGGTATCACAGTTTCCTACTAGTTCAAGATTCACGATTGTTACTTTCTTTTTCACTTAAAAGCTGACAAAAAGTTCTCTTCAATAAAATGATTACAGGCAAAATAGAATCTTACTCCCAGGGCCAAGGTTAGAAATCTTAAAATACAAGTCTGTGCAATGCAGAGGAAGGGAGGATGTCAGCAAAGCCTAGTATCTATTATCAGCTGTTGCTTTCAGTTCTGTCCTTTTCCCTGCACCCAGAGATACCCCTTTTCTGCAGGACTAATCTAAAGTAAATAAATGATCACCATGCTGTTCATGAGTTAACTTACCAAAGACGAATTTTGCCATCCTTGTGACCAGTTGCTATGCAGTCTTCCTTTGGGTGACATGCTACACATGTAAAATTGTTCTTAGCATGTTTCTTATTTCTTGATGATGATAAAGTAAACCTAGAAGAAAAAAATTTTCCCTTGATTATTAAAGTTTGTGGTAAGTGTGATGTAATTAAGTAAATTTTACTTAATTCGCTCCAGTTTGAGTTGATACCCTTAACACAAACTGGAGAGCTCTCAGAATTCACTGAATATAAATGCACAATTTTTAAGAAGAATTGTGATCAAGAACCAAGACTTTTGTAAACATTTCTTAACACAATATAAACATGTGAATAACATTCTACTGTAACAACTTGTCTATGGAGGCCACTGACAGTGAAGTAAAGAACAGTCCTTTTTGCAGCTTTCTGCATGGGTAGTTTGTTCAAATTTCCTGTTAAAGCTAAGCTTTAGGTTCAAATGGACTAATTTGACCCATTTTAAGCCCAGGTATCCCAAAGTCTGTGTTCATTCTGATAGCCATAGAACGACAAAAAGGAAGCCTTTTCAAACCACATCCAGTTTTGACAACAAGTCTGCACAGCAGAATCTAAGTGCACAAGGGGTTTTGGCTGGAAAAAGCTCCCTAGGATTTTGTGACTGACAATTTTAACCCATCCTTGGTTAAAAACTTTACCTCTGTATCTTGTGGTTTCACAACCACTTGTAACATGAAATATAAACAGCTCTGGGTCACAGGTATGAGGATGAATAAAATTTTTACCAAACTCTTGAGTAATTAAAAGACTTTTAAAAGGGAATTCTTACCGTGAGGTTGTTTTCTTTTTGAAAAAATAAACAGACAAGTAAAAGTCTCGTACTGCAGCAACATATTGTCCCTGGTATTTCAAAGAGAAGACAACATTCACAAAAATAATCAACACTCTTTAAGAAGAAATATTTTCATCACAAAAGTTACCACAGTAACAATAAACTTTTTGCAGATTAAGCGTATGTTAAAATGAAATCTAGTTTGGCTATGGGAATAATAATCCTACTTTAAAAATAATCACAGAAAATTAAAAGATGAACATAGGTCCTAAACCCTAAAACTAGACTCTGGCTTTAAGCATAATGGTTAAAAACTTCTATTAAGGCATAATTTATATACAATAAAATACAACGTTTGACATATGTTTATCCATGTAACTACCATCACAATCAAGATTGAGAACATTTTCTTAACCTCTGGAACGTTCTCTGGTTCCTCTTTCCAGTCATTCCCCAATGCCACCAGCCCTTCCAGCAACTACTGATTTCTATCACCATAGCCTACTTCTCTGCCTGTTTTGTAACAGAATTCAAACAGAATGGCTTTGCCCCGTATCTTGTCACCACTCAGTACTGTCACTCTTTTTTAATCTGTTCTAATGGATGTGAAGTGGTATCCCACTATGGTTTTAATTTGTATTTAACTGATGACTATGCCACCAAAGAATAATAACATTTATAATGTTAAAGAGTTTTCTCTACTTTAAGAAATAAACCCTTTTCAGAACAAAGCCAAAAAAATGCTACAAAATTTAATGACTAAAGAAACATGCCACCACAATGCTATCTGGGGGCTTTTAATGGTACTTGAGTTTAATAAGTAGTGATTATTAATAGCTATGGGTAAATAAATCATGGTATAAACATCACAGTCATTATTTTTGATGAACATTTAAGTACACGCTCATGCTGCAATATTAAATGAAGAAAAACATAATTATTCAGATAATTATTCAGTCTGAGAAAAGTTATTTTATATATATTTAGGAAAAAGTCTAGAAAAAGATTCCTCAAATATTATCACTGGTGAGACAATTTCTTCACTATATTTTTCTATAATTTCCAAATTTTCTACAAAGGCATTCTATTTATAGCCATGGAGCTCGTATTTTTGGAAGAAAGTTTATAATAAACTGATTTCAGTGGCTTTTACATGGTACAGGCTAAGAAATACAGTACAAATGCTAAAACATTGTTTTTTTTTTTTTTTGACAATTAGAGAGTTTACAAGAGCAGTTAAGACAGAATGTACAAAATTAGGATGGTCCTAAAAAAGTCTATACTACAAATACATGTTAAAGAAATAAGACAGCCTTCTTAGTTACTAACGAAAATACTGTAACTCAAGGCAATATTAAATCACTATAACATAAAGGAGACACTGCAGGGAAGAGATTTTATGTATAAAAAAGAAAACCAACAAAACAAATTTTACCTCATTTCCAAAAGCAATGCACTTGGGTGACTGGTTTATGTAATCCAAAACAAAGGAGAGCTCCTTAGCTTCTATTTCCTGACTTGATGATCTTGGTAGTTTCAGTGAAACCAGCTGAAATATATCTAGCCAAAGGCAGCTATATTAATATAAAGCCTTTCTAGAGAAAGTCAAGATGTGCCTTTGTTCATATGAAACTATTAACTGGTATACTAGAATCTGACGCCAAGAGAATAATTCTAGGTTATCTTGAATAAGTTGGACTCCTCATTTGAATATTCAAGTTTTAAATGGAAGTCTAAACCCACAACACACACACACACACACACACACACACACACACACACACACACTCCTTATACATGTAGAAGTACAATTTGTTTTACTGGTACATTCCAAAGAACTGAGCTGAGCTTTATAATGGAGATAAAATATGACATACTGGTGAAGTAAGCAGTCCAAAGCAGCAAACCATCTGAGAGAGCTTTCAGAAATGCTGTGTGCTTGCCACACATTTGTAGGATAAATCCCCTTTCTGTAAAATTGACACATTCTTCTCTTTGCACCCCATTTAAAACATTTCTCCTTGAGGGGAAACAGCTGTATTTCACTATGCTGTCTCCTTATCCTCCTAGACTTCGTAATGAATATAAAATTGTTAACATACCGATCGACCACTTTCTTCTGTTTTTCAGCCTCCGTATTATATGCTCAGAACTCAATTCTTCTAGTCTTTTCAGAGGCTCAGTTTACATGTCTAAACTCTAACCCTTTTCTTCTGTTCTGAACTTAGTCTTCCCCACGTTGCCCACTGGAGGAAATGGCACCATCTACCTTGCTGCTTAGACTAAATCCTTGAGTGCTCTCACTTCTCTCTCACGCCCCATACCAAACCATCCGCAAACCCTGCTGGCTCTAATATTCAAAAGACATCCAGAATTCCATCACTTTTCACCACCTCTTGCCACCACCACCAAGTGTGAAGCCATGACCATGTCTCACATCCTGTTATGAGCAGTGATCTCTTAACAGCTCTTCCCACTTCTACCCTTGGCCTCCTTTAGTCTCTTCTCAACACAGAAGCCAGTGTTCTATTACTGATCACGTCCCTCTTTTGCTCAAAGATGGTTTATGGGCCACATAAGAAAACTAAACTTAAAGCTTTTTATTCTTTCATGTCTCATTTTTGATAAAATATTATGCATTAACAGAGTTGGTCCCAAATAACTTATAGCTTAAAAAAAAAAAGAAAAAAAAAGATTTAGCTTTCAGTTTTGACAATCTTCATAACAAAAACTCCAAATCACCACCACCACTCATTTAGCTAATGAGCTATGAGCCAGCTTTGCTGACCACCTAGTGACCAGGTTAAAGCTGCTTTGTACTTTGAAATCTAAATACAATTATATTTTATGGAGAACACCAAACGGTGCAGTGGTATTCTTGAAGTCTGAGATTAGAAAAATTCTTTGGATATATCCTTCATGTCAGTGTTCTGATGTATTAAATTCACTGCTAAAGAATAATTATTCGTAACCACTGAAGATATTGTAGGAATTCCTAAAATGCTCTGAAACATTACAGTTTCAATGGAATAATGTTCCAGTGATAGTGAAAATACAGTAATAATTTAGCCACACTACTTGTTTCTGATAAATGTTTTCTATACCATTTCCTACAGATTCAAGATCAACAAACGGGTGTTCAATGATGGGAAAAATGATAGTGATGCTTAAGAATGACAGATTTAAGTTCAATAGGAAGACACACTGTAGTTCAAAACAGCTTTAAAACTGGACCCATGCAGTCCATTATTACTACCATATAGAATCATTCCCTTATTGCATATTTCAAAAATAACACAAAACCTCCCTCAAATGAATGCAATGATGGTGAAAGCAATTTAAATGCCATCTCCAAACACTGTTAACGTCAAACTAAAACCAAAATGTTAAATTTGAGAAACTAAAATGAAAAGAGCCACTCAATGCCATATAAAATGAAATGAATTAATTATACTATACCTGGCTTTTCTTTATTTATTATAACAAAGACAGAGTCCTCAGCACAGGCAAGAGTAAAAAGGGCATGAAGTTTACGTCCAACTATGAAAGTCTGAAAGATAAAGAGCACCATACTGTTTATTCTGCCTCCTGCCCCGAATAAGTTCCATAAAGGGCAGGGATTTTTTAAAATCCATTTTGCTCACTGTTATATTGCCTACATCAAAAGAAAACTTGGCCTCAGGAGACACTCCATACATATTTGCTGAGTATGTATTGTTCAAATTAATACATAGAGATCTATTTCTTTTCAATGGTTGTACAGTATTCTACTGAATGAGTATCAAATTTTAACTAACATTAACATTATATTCAATTTTTCTACCATGAACAATGTTTTCAGGATTATATATACCTGCCATTATTTCATAAGAGATTCCTAAAGGTGAGAATGCTGGAGCAAAAGGTATTTATTCATTTTCAGTTTCATTCCCATTGACTATACAGATACAAAGGTATCTGTTTCTCTACACTTCATCACTATATTTTTTTCAGTCTGCAATTTGGCTAAACTGACAGGGAGAAATGCTGTGTTACCTTTTTAAATTTACATTTCTTTAATTAATTACTAACAAGGCCCAGCATCCTTTCACGTTTATTGGCCGTTTGTTATTTTTTTTCTGTGCATTACATATTCCTACTCTACACCAATTTTTTTCCATTGGGTTATTAATTTTTCCTTATTGGTTTTGGTAATTCTTTGTATATTAGGGATAATATCTCTTGTAAATATTTTCTTCCAGTTTCACTGCTCATTTTTTGGTTAGTTCAAAATTTTATATAGTCAAAGTTATCTTTCTTTTATGGTAGCTGAATTTCATGACTTGTTTAGGAAGGCAATCTAAAAGATTAGGCCTTATAGAAGGAAATAAAATGTTATTAAATTGTGTTGTCGTGTGTCACTAAATTATGCTGCCATTCCTTTTCACATAATGAAAATGGAAGCTCAATCCACATACCTTTATCAAAATGCCATCTATATAGTCCCACAGTTTAATTGTGCCATCAAAGGAACAGGAATACAGCTAAAAGGGTAAAAATAGTACAAAACTGATTTGAAAAAAAGAAGATATTACATCATATTAAGATATCAAACAAATTATGTGCTGATTAAGAAGGCATTGCCTGTTCATCAATTATTAGCTTTAAAGAGATGAAATCATTTATTTATATCATTTTTGCAAAATAAAAAAATCTATCTCCTAAGGTAAAAGAAATAAAAGCAAAAATAAACATATGGGACCTAATTAGACTTAAAAGCTATTGCACAGCAAAGGAAAACATAGACAAAATAGAAAGACAACCAACTGAATGGAAGAAAAGATCTGCAAATGATATGATCAAAAACAGGTTAATATCCAAAATACACAAACAGGTCATAAAACTCAGTATCAAAAACAAAACAAAACAAAACAAAACCCCCCCAAAAACAACTAATTAAAAAATAGGTAGGAAATCTGAACACACATTTCCCAAAGAAGACATACAGTTAGCCAGCAGGCACATGAAAAGACGTGTAACATCACAATTATTAGACAAACGCAAATCAAAACCACAATGAGATATCATCTCACACCTGTCTGAATGGCTATCATCAAAAAGTCTACAAATAACAAATGTTGGTGAGAATGTGGAGAAAAGGGATCCCTTGTACATTGTTGGTGGGAATGTACCTTGGTGCATCCACTATGGAAAACAGTATGGAGGTTCCTCAAAACTAAAAACTAAAGACAGAACTGCCACATAACCCAGCAATTCTACTCCTGGGCACATATTTGAAAAAAATGAAAACATTAATTAGAAAAGACACATGCACCCCAATGTTCACAGCAGCATTATTTACAATAGTTAAGACATGGAAGCAACCTAAATGTCCATCAACAGATGACTGCATAAAGAAGTTGTGTTATATATACATAATAGAATACTATTCAGTCATTAAAAAAAGAATAAAATTCTGCCATTTGCAACAACCTGCATGGACCTAGAGAGTATTATGCTTAGTGAAATAAGTCAAAGACAAATATTGCACGTTATCACTTACATATGGAATCTAAAATTTTAAAAAAATGTATGTAACAAAATAGTAACAGACTCACAGATATAGGGAACAAACTAGTGGATAAGAGTGGGGAGAGAGAAAGGAGGGGAGGTAAGATAGGGGTATGGGATTAAGAGATACAAACTACTATGTATAAAACAAATAACCAACAAGGATATATAGTACAGCACAGGGAACTACAGCCCTTATTTTGTAATAACTTTAAATGGAGTATAAACTATAAAAATACTGAATCACTATGCTGTACACCTGAAACTAATACAATGTTGTAAATTAACTATACTTTAATTGAGAACAAAAGTGGCAATTTAAAGATTTCTGCCAATGGCATCAGAGAACTGAAATGAAAAATGGTGGAGTAAGAAAATATTAACTATTCAAGTAAAAGAATTGTATTACATAGAAAGCATACATCAGAATTACTACATATAAAAATCATGAACACAGATCAGTAAAATGTAACAAGGCAAACACAATCACTGTTAAAACACAAATACTGTCCCTCCAGAGTCCACAGAATCCCTGGCACCCATCCCTTTACCTCAGCCAGATCTGCTATTTACGCTGTCCCCCTCTAACTTCATTAACTTTCAGTTCCATGAAATAGATCTTTCATGCAATGTATAGCTTTTTTTTTTTTGCTTTAAAACTTAGTAATATAGACTTCACAAATTCCAATTTTAATTTCTGCTGTAAAAAACAGTCAAACGGTACACATTAACATAACCTTTTTTCTCAAATGCTCAGAGGACTGCAAGGATAAAATGTGTGCTTGAATCCTGCAGAAAAGCTACTTAACTGTGATTTTTCAGGAGTAGCTCATTTAATTTTAGGAACATCAGTGTTACTTTATGCCCTACTTCCTTTATGATAAAATAGTGAATGGCAATGCAAATCTTTTATTAAATCAAGTAGTAACTGTCAAGTTGGCTGTAACTAATCCAGAAAAGAACTTGATCAAAAACTAGAGCAAGAGTATTTTTGAGACAACTCTCTAGTAGCTTTGCTGAAACTTAAGAACAGCATTAAAATGACCATTTAATTCTTGAATTCTGAAAAGCAAGGGCTACTTTGTGCGGGGAGTGGGGAGGTCCAAACTACACTAGATGCCCAAGTCCTGAAATTGTCCTGAAATTAACTGGTTACTAAAGAATCCCTTCCTCTTATCTAGAGACTGGCCTTAAGATTAGGTGACATCTGCATTAACAGTAAAGGGCCTCATCTCTAAAGGATTAGATCTACAAAATCAATACCTCTCATCAGTCAACATTTTAAAAGATGCATTCCAGAAACCAGAGTCCAGAGGTGAAGTAAGTTTGAGAAACACCCAAGACTATATACCCCTTCTGGATATTTACCATGCATATAAAGGACCTGAGAAGACCTATAATCAAGAAATTCATTTAACTGTTCCAAACTCTGAATTTCAGAAACTTATACAGCCAAGAACCCCCTCTTTAAAGTAAAACCTATTAGTATCCTGTGAACAAATGGTTACACACCATGAACAATGCAGTTCTAGGCAGTGACCCTGTTTTTATAATTAAAAAAAAAAAAAGTGAAAAATATCCTAAATCAGAAAAATCAATATAGATATTTTCCCTGATCATAACCTGGAAAGTTTCCCAGGCAAATGCAATTCAAATTTTCCTGACAAAATAAAGCCAATATTAAAATATTCAATTGTAAATTGTTTGACACCTGCAGATGGTTGTTGGGGTTGAGCTGGATTCCAGTCACCAGCTGTCTGTGCCCTTGCAGTATGTGTACACATTCTTCTGTGGCTGTGCTATAAACTTTAATAAAGTCTCCAGAGACACAGAAGATGTACCTGAAAATAAGACAGAAAGATCGTAACATGCAACAGAGATTTCTTTCACAATAATAGTTTAAGAACTGTATATTCAAATCTGTGTGTTGCTGAAGTCCTATGGGGCATCTAAGACCATTTAGTTCATTAACTCTGAAAGGTAGATCAACAATGTTAACTTTCTTGTTTAAATACTCATTTCCCTTATCAGGCCATAAGCTCCTACAGGGCAGAGGTCTTAATTATCTTTAACTTCCATATCCAATCCACTTTGTTGAATAGAACTTACCTGATCTTCAAAGGTTTTATAAACTAATTAGATAAAATGAACCTATAAATAATTATTACAAAATAATTAAAGGGTAAATCTTCTAAAGCTGACTGCGGTTGCTCATCATCCTATTTTATCAATTCTAAGACACTTGATTTTTCACATGTTCACCTCTCTGAAATCAGAATGCATCTCACAAGTGCTGTAACCAAGAGGTGTGGCTGCGTGAAACTGCTTAGTAAGATCAAGAAAGTATGAACAAAGCAGCTGAGGTATAAGCACTCCCCTCTGGCTGGACCCCCCTCTCCATTACCATGAGTGCTGTAGTTCTTACCATGTCCAGCCTGGACCACTCTTAAGAGCTTCCTACAGTCTCCAGGTGTGGCCTTTCAATTCATCTTTCACCCTCATACCAGACTAACTTTATAAACTTGACTCTATCACTTCCTTAAATAAAGATAAAATTAAATTAGAATCTTTCAATGTTTTCCCACCGCCTTTAGGACATGATCCAGACTCCTAAGTTTGACCCCAGTATGTTAACTACTTTCTGACTTGAACAGTATGTTAAGGGGTCCACAACTCCAACAACCCCCCCACCTCCCACATCAGCATCAACAGGCCCTTTGGGCAGTGTTTCCCTGAGCCGGTGGTAGATGGGGAGGAGGGACTATTCACCAAGAAAACTCCCCCTCCAGCTAACCGATTCTGATATGCTTCCCTAGAGGAAAGTATTTCCTCCCTCCATGCTCCTCAGCAGAGAATGATGGCTTTAACTACTTGAATGCAAACCCCGAGGAAACATTCCATGCTTTGGCACATTCTGCCATCTATGCCAAATGCTGTCTCTCTGACTACTTCTTTAAGGTTCAGCTCAGGGGTCTTTCCACTGGAAGCCCTCCCTCATCTTCTCATTCCTGCTCAGTACCCGTCCTAACGTGCGTGTGTGTGCGTGTTGCGGGGGGGGGGGTGTGCTTAGCTCCATCCCAGCACTTTCCACACGATGTTAAGAGACCTTACCTACCAGACTGTGAGCTCCTTGAGGGGAGGAAGTGTGTATGTTATTACAGATAATAACAGAAATACGGTGTGGTAGAAAAGGATGCATTTTTAAGAAGTCAAACACAGATGGGTTCGAATGCCAGCTTTATCATGTACAGGCTGAATGATGTTAGAGAACTTACTTAATCTTTCTAAACCTCACTGTTCTCTACTTGTGGAGTTATTGTAAGGATTAAATGCAACAATCCATGCTTATCACATAGAGCAAACACTCAATAAATGCTTCTGTAAAATGAGGATAACAATACCTATACCACGTAGACAGGAGTGCGTGTAAAGCACCACAATGCCGGTCACACAGGGCTCAATCATCTTTGTGATGAAGTGGAGAAGAAAGAAATTAGGGATGTTTTCAAGCAGGAACCAGGATTTAAATGAGGTTCTGAAGGATGTGTGATTTAAGGGCTGGGAAGGAAAAGGAACAGTAACATAAATAAAAGCAGGGAAATAACAACGTAGTACCCATGAGCCAAGGAATGTACCTATGTAACTAGCAAAGTGTGTGTAATGGGTATTAGAAGCAAACACAATTGGATAAGCAGAGTTGACCTAGACTGGGGAAGACCCTGAAAGCCAGACAGAAAAGCCACAGTTGAGGAGGGGACCTACTGACCATGGGAAAGCTGCTAAAATTCCATGATTCTGTTGTTTAATTTACTAGTCCAGCTTTTTTGATAAGCTCCATGAGGTAAAATACAAAATTATCTTATTCCCTTTTGTATAAGGCAGCCAACCCTTTGTAGTAGCTTTTAGATAATATTCAAGTCCTTGGTGAATTCATTATAACCCTGTTAATTTGCTAGAAAACTGGTTTTAATTATCAGCTTCTATATATACCAAAAAAGAGAGAGAGAAATAAAAGCATCTTGATATCTCCGAGTTTCAGTCTTCAGTTTCTACCTAACAACTGCTACGCCCACCTGGCTGTTTTACACATACTTAAAACTCATCAGGCCCAAAGTGAACCCAACATCTTCTCATCAATCCTAATTGCTAAATCACTCCCAAACTCTGTCTTTTCTCTCTGACCTTAGTTCCAGCCAAAGTCATTTCTTGCTCAGATGCTGGCATTAGCCTTCTAAGTCCTGGTCTACACTCTTCTACCACTTCCTTTACCCTCTGCTGCAACTCTACCGACCTTACACACTTGACACCCCTCCTCCCCAATTTCAAGCTGCTCACTTTGCCTGGATGCCTTCCCCCAACATCACCGAAGGGGAAAACTCCTGTTAGCTTTGCAAGAGCCTACTGCTGAAGGCAAACTCACAGTGCAACTCCCTTTTCTATGCCATCACTGTACCTTGAGTATGCTAGCCTGCACACTTCTCACCTCTCCATCACATATTATATAGTTTGGTCTTCAGATTAGTATTTTTGAGGAAACACAATCATGTTATCCTCCCTCCTCTAATATCTTAACTGGAGATAAAACCATTCCCACTAGCTAACTGTACCATAGTCTTCTTGCTTATACTGTGCCCCCTAACCGGAATGCCTTCTATCCATATACCTTAGTCAAAATACCATCCACCTCTCCAGCCTAAACATCACTTGTTCATCAACCCTCTCCATCCTTCCGGTGTGAAGCACTCTCTTCTTAAGAGCTCCCAAAATGCCACCGTATGAAACATCTGCTACTGGTTATTTTCCTTTCCTCACTAGACTGAAAGCTCTTGAAGATAGGATCAATATTGGAATTACCTTAGTTTCTGTCACCTCAGGTTGTTATAAATACATCGCTGATAAATACTCAAAAGTGAATTGTAGGACTTAGCAAGCGAAATACAATGGATTCCAATATAACAAGGTGTACAAACAGTACGCTGGAGGAAGAGACTGGATGTAAGTCCAAAGTGGCAGAACTCTGGCAATCTCTTGAAGCCTCAATTTCTTCCTCTGATTTACAAGATGAGTATCAACAAAACCCTGTTTCTTGTAAAGACCGAGGATTTTTTTTTTTTGCCTCTAAGGCAATTTATGGAATTTTTAGCCATGCATATATTCAATAACTATCTGATGCACACCATAAGACGTTGTGGGGGATATAAACTTTCATAAGGCACTATCTCTACTCTTTCAAGGCAGAAAAGAATTTTTACTAAGTGTCCATATCTAAGTGATTCGATAACCTTCTCTTTCTACATTGTGTCACTTGGAGATGATGCTGACAATAGGGCAATACTGATGGTGATATACACAGAACCAGTAATTGCCAGACACTGTTTTACCTGCTCTGTATGTATTAACGTATTTAATCCTCACAATAACCCCATGAGATGGACTACCAAATGTTATTCCCATTTTACAGATGAGGCAACGGAGGCAGAAATTAAGGACCTTGCAAAGGGCACACGATGAATAAACTGGCTTTCGAATCCGGAGGGTAGTTTAGCTTCCAGCAACAGTGAACGCCCGAGGAAGGGGACCAGGGCTTACGTATGTTTCCATCCTTCACAGAATCTATTACCAGTTTTCACGCAAAGCTCCAAAAAGGTTGCCACGATACCTTTTTCAGGGGTTGGGAAGTGTGGAGAAGTCGGAATCTTTAAACGTTCAGTAATTACATGTCACGGTCGGAGGGATTTTCCTCTTGGTACTGCAGAAGCAGCAGCGTACACATGCGTGCCTGAACCACCTCCCAGCCGCCCCAACGCCGAGCCGATTCTAGACACGTGGGTCCGCCCCAGGGGCCCCTCAATCTACCTGCAGGTCCGGGGGTGTGGCGGGGGGAGCGCGCCCCAGCCGGCGGTGCCAGGGGCCTGAGAGGTTTCTCACTCCTCTGACAGCACACAGGCTCCGGCTCCCTCCCGGGAGTCCTGGGGTCTCCCGCAAGCGCGCCCCTTTTCCCAACCCAACCGCAGGCTGGCGAATCTGGACGCGCCCAACAGTTCTCCCCGCCCCCGCCCCTCCGCGAGGACTCACGCCCCTCTGGCCGGCAGGCCGGCAATGCGCGGTAGCCTCATACTTGGAATCTGCAGAGAACACCGCTCTCCTAAAGTTCAACTCGCTGCCGCCACAACGAACCACGCGGAGGTTCTTCTCTTCCTCCACCATCTTTGCGCAAGCGCAGGAACTCGCGATCGCCGGCCCCGCCCCAAACTTCCTTTACGGACGCCGGCTGATAGGGCGTTTGTCCCAGCCCACAGGCCCCCACTCAGGGCTCCTCTAGGCCTCCATCTCGATGGTAAGATCCAGCGCCTGTGCGGCCATCTTTTATTTGGGCAACGTAGAAATAGGACACATATGAAAAAAAGTAAAAGCGAAACAGAGACATAGACACAGTGCATTTATATTACACCCCTCTAAACTCTTATTTAGTACAGAGAAATTTCTCTCTGGCCTCGTCAGTCTGACTGTATAGCTTCTTTCGTCGGAATGGAAAGGCGGAACACAGTGTATCATGTGACTTCCAGTCCTTCCTCCTATTCCCCTCCAGGCCTCCCCTCTCTCTTCTGATTCGGGCGCTATGAGATGACGCCAGCGTTTCAAGCCAACAGCTTTCTTGGTCGCGCAGTTGTGTTCGTGGTTGGAAAGGTAACGGTCAACTTTTTGCACAGGTGTTTGCTTTTCTTATTAGTCGTCACTTTGTCCCGTTTTTCTGAGCATAGCATAGTTTTTAAGCAATCTTCATAGCTCCGAGAGCCTTCCTTTTTCTTTTGGACCCCTGGCTCTTACTCCGGGGTTCTCCCCAGTTCATTGGAGCTGCTCGGGTCTTCTGACATACCGCTGTACCCAGGCCAAGTTTCAGGGCCCTGCTCCCTGGTTTGCCCGTGTTTTGGTTTTAGCTTCCCCGGTTAGTTGACCGAAGCCCTGAGAATGTTTATGCCTCCCTCTCCATTCCTTTTTATAAACGTATGTGTATCATTTTCGTGGTCCCTGTATATTAGGCAGTGCATATCTTCATTCATTCATTCAATTAACATTTACCAATCCCCCAAAGAGCCACTGACAGCTTAACTTTATCAGGAAGAGGAGACTTGCCTTGTACTTGTTAATCCTTGAAGTGTAGAAAATTACGACATTCTTTCAGTCTTTTTAGAGACAGATAATTACCGAGAGCCTTCTATGTATGAGACACAGTGCAAGGCAGCCGTGTTCCCTGCCCTGTTACCTTCTATGGGAGAGACGATAAAAATATTTAACAAACAAGATAGTCACAGATTGTATGCTGAAGAAAATAAACAGTAATAGAAGAGAGAATAATTTTCTCTGAGGTGGTTTAGGCTTAACCTGATGAATAGGTGATTGTTAAGGTTGTGCAGGTTAAAAAGTGATATTTAAAAAATTCAACGTTGATACAAATTTGATATAACATAATTCAATGCAGAAATAGAACGGTCCTGGTCCATCCTACACCCCATGAGTATCTCTCCAGCATTAAAAGTTTGGTGTATATGCTGCTTGATATTTTTCTGGGCATACATGCACATTAACATCATTCTTCAATGCAATGCACTGTTGTATTCTTTTTTCCCCAGCTATGTATGGTTTCACTCCAGTGTATATAGATTTTTATCTCCTTTTTAAAGACCTCATAGTACTTTGTAGAATAAGTGTGCCATAATTGATTAAATCATTATCTCAAAGGTGGATGTTTAGTCATTTCCATTTTTAAAAAAGTGGCTAATAGTGTTACAGGACACACATTTTCAGTGTTGCTGTAGGAGAAATTCCTAGAATAGATACTGCAGGTTGAACGATAGCTGCATTTTTTTAAATTGTGAGTGAATGCTTTGTGGAAGAGAAACACATGTCACTGGGAAAGGCAGGAGGAATAACTAATGACAGCCCCAAAAGGGAACTGTTTAACTTAGTTTTAAGTCTAAAGTTTTGGGAAAACCCAAAGAAAAGGGAATATTATAAGAGAGTATGATTTCTTCAGAAATCAGGAGGAAAAAGGACTGATGAAGTGGTGTAAAAAAAAAGCAAAATTGCCTGTAAATACTGCATCAATCAGCAACAATTGAAAGGTAGCAAGGATAGGCAGTCCATTGATTAAAATTTAGATTGTAATGTGGAGTCACTTTTTCAAGAATTGTTCAGTATAATGAATTGTGCTTTTTAAGTCTAATATTTCCCTTCAGATCCTGGCATTTGTATATCAGACACCAGTCTTTATTGATTGGCCCACAAACTCTAAAATATAACCAAAATTTTCTAAAGTGTTCGGAGGACTGGAAAGAAGTAACACAATATTGAGGGTGATAGAAGTGGCTGGATACCCTCTGCACGTGGGCATTTCATAGAAGAGAGCAAGGAAGGTTTGGCTCATTTGTTGAGAGCTGAGCATCTTTAACAGGTCCGTGGTTGTCTTCAGCTCTCCTCTTTTCTTTATAAGTCCACACCAGAATCATCTCTAAAAGTCCCTTTGTGGCAATTGACACTAAAAGTCTTCCAGCCTCTTCCTTTATCCTGTTCTAGAGCTGCTTCCACATTTGCAGGTCTTTGTTAGTTACAACAGCAGCCCACTCGGTACCAAAATCTGTATTAGTATGGGTTCTCCAGAAAAACAGAACCAACAGGATTTTTTATCGATTGATTTGTTTGTTTATTTATTTAAGGAATTGGTGTACTCAATTATGGAGGCTGAAAAGTCCTACAATGTGCAGTCAGCAAGTTGGACACCCTAGAAAACCGGTGGTGTAATTCAGTCTGAGTTGGAAGGTCATCAGTGAAGCTGATGGTGTAAATCCAGTCCAAGTACAGGAGAAGAACGATGTACCAGCTCAGCAGTCAGGTAGAGAAGGAACAAATTCTCCATTCCTCTTCCTTTTGCTCTGCTCAGGGCATTAATGGGCCCCAGATGATGCCCACCCACTTTGGGGAGAGCTGCCTGCTAATCTCACTGGAAATACTCTGACAGACAAACCTGTACATAATGTTTAGCCAAATATCTGGGTACCCTGTGACCCAGTTAAGTTGACACATAAAATTAACTACTACACTGGGCAACCACTGATCTGTTCTCTATCCCTACAGTTTTCCTTTTCCAGAAGGTCATATAAACGACATTATATAATATGTGAGCTTTTGAGTCTAGCTTCTTTTACTTAGCATAATATGTTTGAAATCCATGTAGTTGTGTAGACCAGTAGTTTCGTTTTCTCTTTTTTATTTGCTGAGTGGTATTCTATTACATGGATATTTTGCAGTTTGTTTATTTATTCTTTTGTTGAAGGACTTTAGCATTTCCTCCAGTTTTGGAAATTATGAATAATACCACTCTAAACAGTGATTTGTAGGTTTTCATGTGAACATAAGTTCTCTTTTTCTCTAGGATAAATACCAACAAGTGGGATTGCTGGATCAAATCATATGTTTAAATTTTTAAGAAACTGTCAGACTGTTTTTCCAGTTTCTGGTCTCATTTTGCATTCTAATCAGTAAAGTATGAAAGTTTTAGTTGCTTTACATCCTTCTCAGCACTTGGTGTTGTCAGGATTTTAAATTTTTGCCACTGTAAGTTTGTAGTGGGATTTCACTGTTTTATTTTCATTTCACTAATGACTAATGGTGTTGGGCATATTTTCATGTGTTTATGTCCTACCTATATCTTTGGTGCAGTGTCTTCATATCTTTTATCCATTGTTTTATTGATTGGTTGTGTTCTTATTATTGAGTTTTGAGATTTCTTCATATATTTTACATAGGATTCCTCTGTCAGATATGTGAATTGTAAATATTTTCTCCCAGATTGTGGCATCTCTGTTTATTCTGTTCAGCTTCTTTCACAGAACTGAAGTTTTAAATTTTGGTGAAGTACAGTTTGTCAGTTTTTTTCTTTTATGAATAATGCTTTTGTTGCTGTATCTAAGAACGTTACCTGTTCCAAGCTTATGAAGATACTCTCCTATGTTTCATATGAAGAGTTTTATGATTTATACAGTTGACCATTGACCAACACGGGTTTGAACTGTGTGGGTCCACTTATACATGGATGTTTTTCAATAAATATGTTGGAAAACTTTTCGGAAATTTTTTACATTTGAAAAAACTCACAGATGCATTACATTGCCTAGAAATATTCAAAAAATTAAAAAAAAGTTAGGTATGTTGGGAATGTATAAACTATGTGCAGATAGAGATTTAACATACAGAATGTATATTAATTGACTGTTTATGTTGTTGGTAAGGCTTCTGGTCAACAGTAGGGTAGGAAGAAAGAATGGAGGGTATCCATGAAGACTGAACATGTAGATAATACTATTTTATTTTGTACAGATTCAAGATGTAATTCAATTGGGAAGTAACAGTGCAGAAGAGAACTTTTGTTAATATGCTGGTATTTTTTCTCAGATTGTTAAAATGACATTTCAGAATTTAAAAATTCTAATTGAACTCTTGGATTTCAATTTCAACTTCATAAAGCTGAAAGAATTGCACAATTTAATGACAACTGTGCAAAATAAACCCTAAGTAGACTCTCAAGTCCTACTTACATAAAAATCAGCTTATACAAAACACCGTACTTTTAAGTCCGCAGCCTTAATAAGTACTTTGTGCCAGTTACAGCCCCAAGGATCTTTAGCCTCTTAATAAATTTTCCTTACTATATATAAATAAGTGGTTAACTTCAGCTACGCATAGGAACCACCTGGTGTGCTTTAGAAAATAATGAAACCTGGTCCTATCCTTAGCAATTCTGATGTAATTTTTTTCTTTTTAATTGTAATGAAATACACATAATAAAGTTTTTTACTGGTGACATTTAGTACATTCACAATATTGTGCAACCACCACTCTAGTTCCAGGACGTTTTCATCACCCAAAAGGAAAACCTTTACCATTAAGCATTCACTTCCTATTCCCCCATCTCTGCAATTATTAATGTATAGAAATAAAACTGATTTTTGTGTGTTGATCTTGTATCCTGCTGCTTTGCTGAATTTATTTATTAGCTCCAATAGGTTTCTGTTGTGTATTCTTCAGGGTTTTTTTTTTTTTTTTTTAACATATCAGGTCATGTCATCTGTGAATAGATACTACTTCTTTTCCAATTTGGATGCCTTTCATTTCCTTTTTTGATCTAATTGATTTGGCTAGAACTTCCAGTACAATGCTGAATAGCAGTGGTGAAAGTAGATATCCTTGTCTTATTCCTGGTCTTAGGAGGAGACTTCTCAATCTTTCACTATTAAGTATGATGTTAGCTGTGGGTTTTTCGTAAGTGCCCTTTGTCATGTTGAGGCAATTCCCGTTTGTTCCTAGTTTGCTGAGTGTTTTAACCATGAAAGGATGCTGTATTTCTGGATCAATTGAGATGACTGTATGAGATTTTTCCTTCATTCTGTTAATGTGGTGTGTTACATTAATTGATTTTCATATTTTGAAACACCTTTGCATTTCTGAGATGAATCCCACTGGATTGCAGTTTATAATCCTTTTAATTTGATGGTAGATTCAGTTTGCTGGTGTTTGGCTGAGGAGACCTGTATTCAAAGGACTGTTGGTCTATAGTTTTCTTTTCTGTGGTCTCTTTGGCTTTGGTATCAGGGTAATGCTAGCCTAGTAGAATGAGTTAGGAATTGTTCCCTCATCTTCTCTTTTATTCTAGGAGGTTGTGAAGGGTTACTATTAATTCTTGAAATATTTGGTAGACTTCACCAGCAAAGTCATGTGGTCCTGGACTTCTCTTTGTTGGGAGATTTGTAAGTCTGTTGAAATATTCTATTTCTTCTTCAGTAAATATATATATTTCTAGGAGTTTGTCCACTTCATCTAGGTTATCTAATTTGTTTGCTTATAATTGTTCAGATTATTCTCTTATAATCCTTTTTACTTCTGTAAGATTGGTGTAATGTCCCCACTTAGTTATTTCCACCATGTCTTTTTTTTTTAGTCTATCTAAATGTTTGTCAATGAAACATTTTGTTAACATTTTCAAAGAACTAACTTTGATTTCATTGATTATCTCTATTGTTTGTCTATTTTATCTCCACTCCAATTTTTATTATTTCCTTTTATTTTTCTTAACTATGAATTAATTGGCTCTTTTTATAGTTCCTTAAGGTGTAAAGTTTGGTTATTGATTTGAGATCTTTCTTTTTGGGCATCAGGGTTTTAAAAGCTTCCTAGTTGATTCTGATATTAAAAGACAAGATTAAAAATACTGCTTATAAGGCCAGAAAGCAAACCAACCTGAAGAGGTTCCCACTGAGTTGGGGCATTTTGAGTATCAAAAAGAATAATAATTGCAATATATTGAAACATATATGTTATACTTGAAGCCATGAGTTCATAATGACAAAAGTCATTGGTCATCTACGGAGGATGTTAGGAAGTAAAGTTATTACTTCAGAGTTATTACCTATTAGAAAAGAAATTAAGAGTAAAGCATTTATTCTGCCTTTCCTAATGAATTATACTTTGGATAACCAAGTGGTTGATAGAGGGAAGTATCTCTTCATATAAGCATTCTAACTAATAAATTAAGGAGGACTGATAGAATTATAATATCACCGTTTTGTAACTTCTAATGAATTAATGCATTGTTAATGGCTACTAGCATCACAGAGGATGCTATGAAGACTATGTACCTCCTATGAAGACTCTAAATTAATTTTGTAAAAAACAAAAAACAAACAAAACCCTGAATATGACCAAGTCTTTAGATCACTTATCAATTTTCAAAAAATATAAGGGGTAAACATGATGACATTTCAAGGATATGATAGGCAAAATCAGACTCAGGACCATACTATAAGGCAAACAATCTGATTTCTTTAATAAATAAATTGCAAAGAAATGAAAAAGAGAATGGCAGACTTATGGATTAAAAGAATCTCAAGACATGTCAACCAACTACAACATATGGGCTTTATTGTTTCCCTAATTCAAACAACTATAAAAATTTGTAAGTCAATTGGGGTAAAATAGTGGAGTTGGGGTTTCTCTAGGAGAGGAGCTTTTATCCAATAATAATAATTCTGTAAAACCAATTCTGTAGTGATCAGTAGATACTTTGTAGTGGAATATAAATTTTATAGTATTTTTAAATTTGGTTAAACTACTGTTACTTGAGAATCAGGCTATGTATTAACCAAGGTGATGGTATTAAATCAAGTGACAGGAGAATATTACCTAGATTTTGCAGCCTTAAGCAAGTTTCTGTAAGAAAAAGATCAAATTTAGCTCAGCTGAAAGCCAAAGAAGAAAAGACATGAAAAAGCTGGATGTTTTTTACACCAAGACAGGAGTTTTTACTTCTACCGGGATATTTAAATCTCACCTGGCAGTTGTCCCAGTTCTTCATTCCTTTACCTGACTCCGCTCCCCACCAACACACACTACATTACACTCTGCTATGAATGGGACCTGTGAGCCTAAATTTTTCCTCCTTTCTTCTTTGTTAAAGTTCTTCTCCTTCCCTACAGTGCACATCCATCCTCTCAGAACAGATCTCAGTAAAACATTAGGAAGAAGGTTCACATCTCCTTGGGCCCAGTCATCATCCTTCAAAGTATTTATTGATTTCCCCCCCGGGAGATCTGGCAGTGATTTACTGGTTAACTTTGATTTCAGGGCTTTGTAACCTCAAATTACCTACTCAGAGTGAGGGATTAGAGGATCTGAGCTGCTAGATTATTTTGAATTTGGGAAATAAGTTATTTTCATATAAACTCATTCATAAAGGCATTCACGTGGCAGAGGGATTATATCTATGGTGGGAAATGAAAGCGTGTTGCTTCGGATCAGTGATTCCCTATGACTTATAGGCTAAAATCTAGGCTTCTTGATCTGGCAGTGAAGGACTGACACAGATCATCCTAACTTATCTTTCTGATCTATCTTATTTTTCTCGCCTCTATGAACCCCAGTATGGGTATGGTCCTCCTAGCATTCTGTGATGATTCTGGATCTGTACCTTTATTTAATGTTGCTTCCGCTTGAAACACCCTCTTATTTTCATCCTGTATATCTAAATCCTTTCCAAGAACTTCAGAACTTCTCAGTTCTCTTCTATAAACATTCTCATGTATCTTCCTACTTTCCAATCAGAGTGCTTAAACTTTTCTTTATCACTTATTGCGATCTAGTTATATAATAGTTCTTGAGTTGTCTTATGTTAATACTTGATTTGTCTGAGTTTTGATGCTAATGGATGTATGTTCTTTGAGGACAAGACAATATATTTTTCTTCTAGATATCATAATGCAATGTTTCCTGCATTGTGGGCTCCCAGTTACCGTTTATTGGTTGATGATTCATCATTATGTAAATTATCTGGGAACAGACCCTATATTCCTAAAGTCTTTAATAGTATTTGCATGCCAGAAGTCTAGGCTGATGATGATGACTTCAGAACTAGGTATGAAAATTATTTAAAAAAAAAAAATTACAACTGCAAAAATACAGGTATACCACATGGTGGCACCAAAGGTACATCATTATTTTTGCAGGTTTTGTAGGCTACTTCAGTCTACCAGAAACTGTAATTATCTTACTAGCACATTGAAAAAATATTTTTAATATCTAACTAATAAGTAAATTTAGTGGAATGTTATGGAGTGAGCATTTCTTAATATAAAGAAATTCTAAAAGGTCTTTGGATCTTTAATTGTCTTTATTTACAAAGCCTCTGTTTAAGTTCTAGAACTCCTCCATATTGTTTTGGAATCAGATTCCTGTTCCCTCACTCCCTCAATGTCCTGTCCTTCTCTACTGTAAAAATTTCATGAGCGTTAGAAGTTGTTCTTTGATATCTGGGTTTTGAGATAGAGGTCATTGATGGCTCACAGGATATTATGCTTTGTAGAGTGTGGACCTATACAAATTCCAGCTGTTGATGGTACATGTAGTTCTTTTGCAGACAGGCTTCTTAGGCATGTTGCCTAAGTTTAATTTCCATGTGTAAAGTCATACTTAAAGTATGTAAACTGAAACAGATGTTAGTACTCTGAGAATGCATTTGGTGCACGAAGGAACAGTTCCCTAGCCTCTTCTTCCACCCCCACTTTATTTTGAAAGCCCTTTTGAAAAGAAAAGGGCCTCTAGAGAATCATCCAGTGTCTTTGACCCCATTAATGAGTAGCAGTTCATTCCTGGGAAATAGTTGCCCAAATAAATGTTAGATTTTGCTTAAACTTCTTCCTGAATAACTGTATGATTTTCTTTCCTTCCCTATTAGCTTTGTTTAACTATTCTTTAATTAGGAAGTTATTCACTCTAATAATATAAGTTTTATTAAAACCAAACTAAATCTTACTGATATTATCATTTGAATAATAACTCTGAACTTTTCTTTTCCTAAAGATTAACAGTAATGAAGGCAGATCTTTGTGCAACCCCTGTGTACCTTCTCACTGCTGTGGTGTCAGACATTTAAGGACTGTATTTAAGTTTTCTAATATCTGATTTATATTGATGATAGTTTATAGAGTTCTTACCACACAGTTAGAATTTGTGCTTCCAGTAATATTCTAAAAAAAAAAAGGCAGAGTTATTAGAAGTAACATCTAACTATTTTCTTTTTATCTTCTTTCCTTCTTCTCTCCCTCTCTCCTTTTCTCTTTTCAAAGATATTTGCTAAGGACCTATGTCAGGTACTGTGCTAGACTCAAAAATGATTAAGACAGATCCTCATCTCAAAGAACATTCAAGATAACAGGGGAAAGAAGCACAAATTAAACATTTCTGACAGCACAACAGAGCTAACCCATAGTCAGGGGAACTAAAGAAGACAATAGAGGAGATGCTACTGGAGCTAGGTGTTGAATGATAGAGGGGAATTTCTCTAGGCAGTCAAGGGAAAAGCAGATTTTTGAGGCAGCAGAATGGAATGAGCATTAGTCTGATGACGGTCTGTGGAACATAAGGACTCTGGTTTCTCACAGACACATGGTAGGGGAGTAATTAGGTGGTGAGAAAGAACAAGAAGAAGGGTGAGAGCAGACTTAGTTATGCCTAAAGTTTTGAAAACATAAATCACACTGAATGATGATTACAATAGGCAATTGTAGGTAACACCCATAATTTTAATAACAGATTAGTGTCCTTAGTAGTTTATCCGGCTTTTGGGGTAACTGTTCTCACTCAGTGGGTAAATGCACAAGATGAAAAAAAAATCTACTATTAGCTTAATGTTACCTATCATCAGGATCTTTCCAAGTACAACAGATAATTTTTGAATTATCCACAGTTTGGGTTTGTTTATTCTGCTACAAACTTCATGTGTATTCAATAGACTATCAGTGTTCCCTGCCCTCAGAGCAAAGTCTTTTTTAAATTAAAAATGAGTGATTAAAGTTTTAAAGTTTTGATATATATTTTGATTTATGATAAAGGTTTGATTTATTTCAAGGTGATAATATATGACCTTTTTTCTGCATAATAAAACTTGATAGGTATCATAAAAGCTGATGTTCTTAAGGTGAGTGTATTACCTTCTACGTGTATCAGTCAAATATATCAATTGACTGAAAATTTATGCAATTCCATCTATAGTCACATAATTTTGGCTTTGTTACATAAACATAAAAAAGCCTCCTTAAATTTGTCTTTATATTTAATCCTTCAAATCCATAGATATTTAGTTTCTAGAGTAAGAAGTAAAACTTTAGTGAAAAACGTGTATTATGCATTTGTATAATTATAATACAGATGTATAATTACAATGCTGTGTTGGTAATTCATTGATAATTTGACCTTTATTAAGGCTTAGACTTAGATGGCTAAATGTTAGCTCTAGTATATATTAAATGTAACAGAAGTAACTTAATTATCTGGATAGTATTTTCATCACAAAGTAAAAGGAAATGCAAAGTGTATGTAGAGAAACTTACGTTCAAAAAATAAATTCTGAGTTATTTTGTCATGTTTTTAAAATCACTGATGGAGATGTTTCAGTAGCTCTCTGTTTTTTAGATACATAATACTATTTTATTATTTTATAAAAATAAGTTAAAGTTTTCTACTTCTGGTTTTAGTATTTGTTTTATTCTCAAATATACATCTTCTGGCCTTGCCACTATAATTTTAGTTACATGGAAATAATGATACTATTTATTGGAATATATGTTATTTGTTGGGATATATGTGGATGTTGGAAGTTTGCCCTGAGAGTATTTTGTATATTTTATTTTTTTATTGGGTCAGAATAAAACATACATCTAAATTAAGAGGGAAGCATTTATATTGCTCTCTTACATTTAATCCTTGGCATTGAACCCACTCTTTTTTTCAGCCTGAATTATAATTCTAAAACAAACAGATTCAAAGTGCTCTATTTTCCATTTTAAAGTTTCCATCAAACTGTGGCTAGGGAGTGGATAGAAAACCATTATGGCATTTTTTTTAGGTTTTCTAGTCTGTTTGAGAGGTCATAAATAAACAGTAAAGCTTCAGTAATTTCATTTATGGAAGTCACTTGAAAAAATAATTGTCTAATGATTCAGTCACAAGTGAATTCAGTCTTATGAAGGGGTGTTATAAAGATTGTATTTTTATTTTTTTACATGAAAATAATTTTATTTTTAGGGTATAGTGAATAGTTTTTAAGGAATTAAGGTTTGTATTCACTTACCTTTGTCCTTCACTTCAAGAATAATAGCTTTCCCGCTTGAAATGTATCCCTTATGGTAAATAATTGACTAAATAATGTAACACAGATCTTTAGAACTGTAGACATTAGAGTGGATTTCATCTTGATCTGTAAATCAAGCACATGAATCTGGGTCAAGGGTGGCCAGGTAAACAGAATCAGTCAACCCAATTTTGGTTTGAACAGCCTCAAGTAATAACACTCTACTCTCACCATCAAAAATACTGTGTCCATCCTCAGTGAAAGACCTTTAAACTGCTATAACAAGATTTGGAGTTTAAGATGCTTTTACTGGAAAGGCAACTTTAATATTTTTCTTTTCCCAGAAAATGAAAAACAGAGAAACTCTCATTTCCTGACTGTATGTCAACTGTTACAAAAGTCTTAAAGCAAAATGGAGCCTGTCTTTGTTCAGTACAATAGTGCTAGTAAAGAAGTGTTGTCTTGCTGTAGTGTTCCTGCAAGTTAATTTATTTGTTGCTTTAGAAAGAAATTCTGTTTCCATTAAAATTCAGTCTCTGGGTAGGTGATTCATAAGCAGAGGACCTGGAAATGGGATCCGTCTCTTGAGCCTATTTACATTCTTAATCATACACAGCTGCTGAGTTGATGGAGGATTTTGGATTTTTCAAAGGCAGAAAGAGTCTTATCCTTTGTGATTAAAATATTAGACCTTGGTCACATTTAACCAACACCAAGTAACATAATAGCTTAGAAAACTAAGTTTTGGAGAATGTGGATATTCCTTTCAATGTGTGGTGAACCTCTTTTTAGGTATTTTGAACTCAGCTTTTAGCATATTTCAAAAACTTTTCCTTTGATACAAAACAGCTGTAGCCATGTTTTGAGTGATATAAACGTTCCCTTCCACCCCCTCCTTATTCTTACACTTCCCAGGCTCAAGGCAAAGGATTTAAAAACTGCATTTTCTTCTTATCATGCATGTCCTACAATTATTAGCCTTTTTAATAAAATAAAACTTTATAAAAAATCTTTTACAGAGATGGAGTTTGAATGCTTACTTGAAGCAAATAACCTAAAAATGATAGAAAAACATTAACTGTTTTCTTGAAAACTTAGTATAATCTTGAAACACCTTCTTCTAGTATAGTCATTAACAAATTTTCAAATGAATTTCCTGCTCGGAAATAACTTGGCCAGCACAGACAACAAATTAATAGATGTTTGAGTTGAAACAGGCAAGCCAATAATAATTCTTTTCTCTTTGAGTTTACAGGAAGTGATCCTTCCTGTTTCTTCAACCCTGATAAGTTATAGCCCCATCTTTCTCACTTTTGTGATGATTTGTCTATGGGCTCTTTGTCTGAATAATGTTAAGATCTTGCAACATCACTGGTGAATTTCCCATACTGTAGAAGCTGTATTAACAAATTAATAGCTGTTTCTTGGCATCTTGTATTTGAATAACATCATGCACAAGTGGCTTTTAGTATATAAGTAATCCAGTCTAAACTAATTTTCAAGCAATTTTCCTAGTCACATGGTTAGAGGTCAGAATGGGTCAATCATGTTTAGAGTTACAGAACTTTTTCTGTATTAAAATTTTCTTCTAAGACCTCAAGGAGGCTGTTTTCTTATGGAACTTAAGCAAGGCAAAGAACTTGATTTTAGACAAAGTGCAGGGGTAAGATTATAATTTGTTCCAGGAAGTATGCACCAAAACTGATTTTTTAGATTTTAGCAGTATATGCTTTTTTGATGGTCTGTCTATCTTTGAGGGATATTTCTGAACATAGTCACCTATTAGTAGTGTCTGAGGTGGTATTATTTGAGAGATGGAGTTTACCATCTTTTCATTTTATTTGTGAAATATGTTGTTACCAAAAAATACAGTACATTAGAACGAATATATCTTAAAAAGCATGAATTCCATGTTTTTAGAAGTATGCCATAAAAATTAAAGTGAGATTGAAATTATAATTGGCAATTATCAACACGTTATTGCAGTCAAATGCTCTTCCACTGAGCTATACCCCCTCTGCTTATCAGCACATTATTGATAGTGGATTTTATTTCTGTTACTTTAAACTTATTTTATTTCTTTAATTAGTCATTCATTTATTAAAAGATATAACATTAACATTTGAAAGTGTGAAAATTAATTAGTGTTTGTGGATATACTTTGACTTTAGTTGAAATAAATTATCTACATATTTTCCTTTAATCGCTGCATGTTGTTGTTGAAAATACTCTAGAAGAAACTAAACTAATCATTCATTGCTTTGAAAAGAAATTAAGAACTTTAAATGATGCAACAGGTTAGTTTATTAGTCAAAAAAATAGTTCCTAAAGGATCATAGATGACTAAGTTTTGACAGTGGTTTTAAAAGTTATCAGGAAAACCTTGGGACAACAGAGATTTTTGACTGAAATGCACTGTATTAGGTTCATGCTTATAGACACCCAGATGGTTTTGCATGCATTTTCCACTGTGAGAATGAAATAAATTGTGTGCAAGAGTTTGTCTTTTTTGATTTAGCACAGTATTATGTTACATGCCTCTGCTTTATATTTTTAACCGAGTTCTTTTGGGTTTATGTATCCTGCATGCCTCCCCAGTGGCCAATATGTAGAATGTTCTGTAGAATGCAATAATCTTAAGTTCTGTGACATTAAACTTTGTTAGAAGGTAATTTAATTGCAAATGGTTATCCTATGTCATTGGTTTTTTTTATGTGTATGTTTCTTTTTATTTATTTTCATTCAATTTGAATATTTTCCAGCTAGTAATAAATATATTGATAAAATGGTTAATGCTTATAAAGAACCTCCTATATGTCAGCAAAATACTTTTCCTGGATTATCTGATTTATTTCTCAAAGCTAACCTGTAATGTAGACACAGTCATTTTGTAGGCAAGAAAACTAAGGCACACAGATGTTAACTAATTCATCCAAAATTATATACTTAGCAAATGGCAGAACCACTCTTTGGATCTAGACGGTTTCTAGAGCCCTTGCTTAGCCTCTTAATAGGAAAAAACTGGAAGAATGTAAATATCTGATAATGAAATTAGTGTGAACCACTGAAATATTTTTATGTATAAAATTTAAACAAGAAAAGCAAGTATAATTGACTTAAAATAAATTAAAATATTTTGTAAAAAGCAGAACACCCAAGTTCCACATTTCTTTTTAGAGTTTCTTTTGAATAGAAAAGGCAGTACATACAAAATGTAAAGAATGCATGTAGTTCATCTGAGAAACACTATTAACTATTGACACAAATACAATCTCTTTAGATACCTTATATATATGTATATACATTTTGAATATTATTGATTATTTTTACAAAAATGGAACCTTGCCATGTATTTTTATAATTTGCAATATTTTCTCAAACAATTCATTACATCAGAGCCCCTCAGACTCATTATGTGTACTTGGATAACAGGATAAATATGGTTAATTGATTAAGATATAACTGAAGAGCCTTTCATCACTGCACGCTAGTGTAGTTCTGTTGTACATGAGATGAAGGGACTAGTACAGATGGTGACTGTATCTTATATGATAGATAATCAGATGGATTTTTATTTCTATTGACTAATTATTTCATCTGTACACTATTAAAGCAAAAAGCAGGATTAATGACTAAAGTGATGTATATCTGAAAACATCTGAAAAAATACAAATATAATGAGATTCCTAACATGTTATAAAAAGTTATAACAAAATTATAAATATTTCCGTCTAACACACACACTTGGGATATTTATTTTAGTCCAAAGAGTTGTTTTGCGCAAATTACTGTGTTTGCTAACTTGCTCTCAGTCTTGCTTTTGAAATTATGTGCTACTATTATGGATCTTGTATCAATTAGACATAGTCATAGAGAATGAGGAAAAACTGGATCATATTATCCATGAGGCCAGTGATTCTCAACCTTTACTGCGTACTGGTATTATCTGGAGAGTTTTAAAAATACTAATGCCAGAGATTCTGATTTAATTATTCTGTGCTATAGCCTGGGTAATATGTTTTTAAAAGCCTTGCAGGTACTGACAATATTAAATTTTGGTGAGATTGTGAAACAACAGGAAATCTCAGACGATTGCAGGTAGGCAAGTATTATGGTACAATTGCTTTGGAAAACAGTTTGTTTCTTATGCAGTTAAACCTATACCTCCCATGTGACCCAGCAATTCCACCTGTAGGTATTTATTTAGAGAAATGAAAATGTATGACCACACAAAGACTTGTGCAAGAATATTCTTGGCAGCTTTCTTCACCATAGCCAAATGTCCATCAGCAAGAGAATGGATAAACACATTGTAGTGCATTCGTACAATGGAATTCTACTCAGCAATAAAAATGATGAACTACTCATACATGCAACAGCATGAGTTGAGGTAGGCAGGATCCTAGATGGCTCCCAAGATTTTTGCCCCTGTATGTACATGCTCTATCTAATTCCCTCGAGTGCGGATGAAACCCCTGAATATGATGAGATATCATTCATGTGATTATGTTGTGCTTTATGGCAAAAGAGAGGTCATTATGAGAGGACCTAACCTATTCAGGTGAGTCCTTTAGAAGAAGAGAATTTTTCTAGCTGGTCACAGGAGAAGTCAGAGAGACACTCCAGCTACCAGAGAAGAAAGCAGACACCCTTACTGGGATCTGCCTATGGGGACCACGTGGCAAAGAGCTGCAAGTGGCCTTTAGGAGTTGAGACGTATCCTCAGTCAACAGCTTAAAGGAAAAATGCGGGCCTCAGATCTACAACCACAAGAAAATGAATTCTGACAACAACTAGTGAGCTCAGAGTCTGAGATGAGAACTTGCAACCCTGGCTGATACTCATTTCAGACAATGAGACCCTGAGCAGAAAATCCAGCCATGGTGTGACTGGACTTCTGACCTACAGAAACTGTGAAATACAGACCTGTGTTGTTTTAAGCTGCTAAATTGTGACAAGTTATACAGTAATAGAAAACTAATATGTGGATGAATTCCACAGATATTATGCTGAGCGAAAGAAGCTGGAAACAAAGTGATACAAACTATATGATCCCATTTACATGAAGTTCTAAAGCAGTTCCAAATGAGGGAACTTTCTGCATAAGTGGAAATATTCTGCCTTGTGGCAGAGGTGTTAATTATATAGTTGTATCCATTTATCAAAATTTTACTTCTATGATTTTTGCACTTCAGTGTATATAAAGTTATACCTTAAAACAAATAAAAATAATAATCGAGGGGCATGGAGAGAAGAGTGGCTGAAGATATGGATAAAACAAGAATGGCCAGATATTGATAACTGTTGAAGTCAGGTAATGGGACATGAAGGTTAATGTACTATTCTGATTACTTATATATGTTTGACATGTTTTTTAATAAAAGTAATAAAAGCTTAGATAATTCTACTGTGCAACCAAGGCTGTGAACCACTGATGTAAGTGGATTAGAGTAGGAGCAAATTGTGTTAGCCAGTTTGAGCCTGGACACACTGTGGAGAATTAGAAAACAGTGCCCTAATATCAGAGCCGGAATTAAATTTGTCAAGTTTTACCTCTATCTTCATCTCACAAGTATACTGATGGGAGCCAAGTGTCTAGGTTCAAACAGTCATAGTGGTAGAAATGGGGTTAAAATTCTGAGAAAAGATAAGCCTGTCTCTTGACTTGTCTTGGAAATTACCGGAATTAAATTTGTCAAGTTTTACCTCTATCTTCATCTCACAAGTATACTGATGGGAGCCAAGTGTCTAGGTTCAAACAGTCATAGTGGTAGAAATGGGGTTAAAATTCTGAGAAAAGATAAGCCTGTCTCTTGACTTGTCTTGGAAATTACCCTGGTGGCATTCTCTCTCTTCTCCCTTTTGGTGGCTTTGCAAAAACTTGGCTTGGCAGGAGGAGCGTGCCTGTTCAATGTGAGGACAAGGTCTTTTACTGACACCTGCTATGTTGCTTATAATTAATACCTTGTCTGATCTTCAAAAGCTCCCCTTTTCTTCAAACATTTCTTCAGCCATGAAGCTCCCATTATTACGTAGTCCTCTTGAAGTTTATCTTGCCCCCACGCCACATTAGACAATGATACAAGGGCAGAGTTCCTTCTTAGGTAACTTAACATGGTGAATCTAACTGTGCCCAGCCCAGATACTCTACTCTTTGGGATTACAAGTAATTTGGGTGTCATGTGCAATCTGTTTTTTTCTCCACGTGTAAATTTCCTTTTTTATAAACCTGACTTTGTAATTATACCATGTATCTCTAGGGCTGGTTTTTTTTGAACAGTGGTTGTTGACCATGAAGGGAAACACAGTACTCATTCCAATGCTAATGATTTCTTTATTAAAGGTGGACTAGCTCAACTGGAAATATCTGCCTCTTGGGTTGTGTTAAGTTACTAGCAGAGCTAGTAATTGGTAGCTCTGGCTTTTGCCAGCCACCATAACCACAGAACACTAAAGCTTAGTTACTCAGAATTCCCACAATAATGGATTTGCTAAGAAAGAAAAACAAGGGGAGATGACTTGGGGAGATGTCAACATTTCTGAATGTCCCAGATACTGGAGCATTTTTGCCCAATTGTGGGTTTTTTCCCCTTGTTTTTCTTTTTCTTTCATATTGCATTCTTGATGTGGACTTTCTAAGCTACCTGAACCTAGTATGGGCACACCAATATTCTGGCTAGAAATTTTTTTTAAGATTGAAAACTTAAGTTACATAGTGTAGAAGGAAGAGAGTAGCCATAAACTAAAGGATTAAAATATGAAATTAAAAAGTTTTTATTAATATCAGTAGTTGACTAGGTTATTTAAAACCAGTTCTTCTGTTGAGAATGATTATAAAATTTGGATAAAATATTAAGAAGAAAATAATATCTATGTGAAGGCGTCAGAGAGTTACCAGTTATTTTTAAGCCAAGATCTGAAAGAAGTGGGAAACTAGCAAAAATGAGCCCAGCATTTGGGCGTACTTTCTTCCTCAAGGAAATTGTACATTTCAAAAGTGAAAGCAGTGGTTGGAAGACTGAGAGTTCAAGGAGAGAGTGTCTGAGTATTATAGTGATGGAAGACTGAAAATTGGAGTTGAGGACTTGTTAAGGAGGTAGGTTCCTGGTAAATAGCCTGTCATTTCTATTGAGACCCTTAAAGGCTGCATCCTAGAGTATGGGTAATCCAGAAATAGGTTTGTCCTGAAGGTCCGGAACTGAAAGCCTGTTTCAAATTATCTTGGTCTCTGATTAGATTAAAGCAAACTTTCCTTAGCCCCAATGCTTGACAAAGATGACAATGCTTGGAAGAAGATGACATCACCGTGATTCTCAAATCATTTTTACAGTGTTTTAAAGTTTGCAGTGTTTATCACCCAATTAAAAACTTAATCCATTCATAAAGAAAAAAAAGAACTGACCCAAACCAAGGATGATAGAATGAACTCTCAGGAGGTACAGATGTTGGTGTTAACCCAACATAGGCTTTATAATAACTATGATTAATAGTCAAGGAGGAAGAATTTTTGGCAGAGAACTATCAACTGTAAAAAAAAAAAAGTGGAAATTCTAGTACACAAAATAAATACCTGAAATTTAGAGCTTAATGGATAGCTTAACAGCATATTTGGTACAGCTGAAGAGAGAATTAGTAATTTGGTATATAGAGAATAAGAAAATATTCAGACAGCAGCACAGAAACAAAAGAATAGAAAATGTAGAAAAAGAATATGAGAAATATATAGGACAAAATTCAAAGGTCTGATATATGTGTAGTTGAAATACCAGAAGAAAGAGAATGGAGCAGAAGCAATATTTGAGGAGATAATGGCTGAGAAATTTCCAAGACTGACTAGAGAAGTTAAGCTGTGTATTCAAGAAGTGCTATGTACTCTGATCAGAATAAACATGAAGGAAAATATATCTAGGCAAATCATAGTGAAACTGCTAAAAACCACAGCAAAAAAAAAAAAATTATAAAATCAGACCAAGTGAGGTATTATTTGCCAAATAAGCCACAATGTCTTACAATTCACTTTTTAACAGAAACAATGGAAAGCAGAAGACACTGGAATGATAATTCAGGGCAAAAAAATATTATTTGTAATTAATATGTATAAGCCACAAAAATTCTATTCTGTACAATACATCCTTCAAAAGGAGTATGAAATAAAGATTTTTGGATAAACAGACTGAAAGAATTTATCCCCTGGAAATCTTGTACTAGAAGAAATGGTAATGAAGTATTTCATGCAGAAGGAAAATAATTCTACTTGGAAGCATTAAAATGCAAAAAGAAATGAAAATTTATGCAAAGAGTAAATATATGGATATATCCAAGTGATATTGCATTAACCAATGCTAATAATATGCTGCTGGTTTAAGAACATATAACAAAAACAGCATAAAATATGACAGAGGAGAAAGGGAGTTCAAGAGTTCAATTATTCTGAAGTCTTTACTTTGTCTAAGAAATGGTAAAAATACCGTTTGATTTAAAAAAAAAGTCTAGTGTGCATATTGTAATTGTAAGTTACTTTTAATAGAAAAAAGAATGTATATTTAAATAGCTAACATAGAGGAAGAAAATGAAATAAAAACTACATAATCAACCCAAAACAATTCAAGAAACAAACAAACAAAAAGCTAGATAAACGAGATTATACTGCATAGCACAGGGAAATGTATACAAGATATTGTGGCAGCTCACAGTGAAAAAAAATGTGACAATGAATATATGTATGTTCATGTATAACTGAAAAATTGTGCTCTACACTGGAATTTAACACAACATTGTAAAATGACCATAACTCAATAAAAAATGTAAAAAAAGAAAAGAAAAAAAATACTAATATGGAAGACTAACCCAAATAGATCAATTATTACATTAAATGTAAACAGATAAAATAAAGACAAAGATTGTCAAACTGGATAAAAAAAAAACACAACTATATCCTGCTCTGGTACTCATAGGTTAAATATAAGCATACAGAAATGTTTAATGAAAAAAGATTGAAGAAGATGTACCAAAAGAAAGTTGCTGTAACTAAACTAATATAGGCAAATTAGACTATAAAGCAAGAAGCATTACAAGTGATAAGGAGAGAGGAAGCATAATGATACAAGTATCAACCTTTAAGGAAGATATGATGAATTTAAAATTATGTGTATCATGGAATAGCTTCAAACTATATAAAACAAACATTGATTGTACTAAATGTAAACATGGGCAAAACCGCAATTAAAGAAAGAGACTTTAACATTTCCCTGATAATTAGTGTTGTTGAGCATCTTTTCATGTGCCTGATAGCCATCTGTACTTCCTCTTTGGAAAATGTCTATACAGTTCTTCTGCCAATTTTTTAATTGGGTTGCTTGTTTTATTGGTGTTGAGTTGTATGAGCTGTTTATATATGTTGGCTATTAATCCCTTATGGGTCATTTCGTTTGCAAATATTTTCTCCCATTCAATAAGCTGTCTTTTTGTTTTGTCAATGGGTTCTTTTGCTGTGCAGAAGCTTTTAAGTTTAATTAGGTACCATTTGTTTATTTTTGCTTTTATTTCCTAGTTTTTAGGAGACAGATCCAAAAAAATATTGCTGCAGTTTATGTCAAAAATATGTGAGAAGAATTTTTAGTCCTGTGAGGGGACTACATCTTAAATCAGTTAATTAAGTTGTTTATGCTCAGAAATGGCTGTGCAAGGATTTAAATTTGAATCTGAACTGTCTTGAAAGCTCATTTTTTTTCTAGTGGTTTCCAAATTTACTGCATGCAGCCTAGGGGTGCACTCAACCAACCTAGGGGGATACTCAACCAAAGAAAGAACATTTGGAAGAGAGCAAACTGAGAATGAGAGAGGTTAAATAATTTGAGATCATACATTTCAGCTTTTTCTAGTACATTTACCATTAAGAAAATATTTGTAAATTTCTTAAACTTTATAAAGTTTAGTAAAGCTGCTACTAGTAAGAAATTGGGACCAAATGGTAATAAAATTTCTTATATTTGGACAGAAGATCAAAAAGATGTATTTGAGTATATTTCTTTGTCAAATATCCTGATTCCCATCTAGTTGTTGCTTTATATATATTCCTTTATAATCGAATATTCTAAATATCCACAAAACAACAACAAAAATGTGTAGCTACCGCTTTTCATGCAAAATTGTGAAATTAGCCAATAACATCTTAAGAATGGCTTTGTATACTATCTTTGCTCCAAAAAATTTTACTTAGAAATGTGAACTATCAGCTATATTTTCCTTAGACTGTTAACTAAAATAAGTTAGTAGTGATAAAAAATTCCAGGTTGCACCTGGCATCTCTAAGAGAAAAACCAAAAGAAGAGCTTCTGAACCTTACTGATGCTTATATATATTTTGTGTGTGATGATTTTCAAGTGTATACCTGGAAGTGGTTTTTAAAAATAGAAGAGGAGAGACTAAAATTTGGTCTACAAATTGTGATGTGACATTGGAAACAATTAATGAAAATTCATTCATTGCTTTCCAGCTTGTATCTACATTATGCCTTTCTTCTTAAATTCATTTTGTTCTAATTTCTCTTTTTTTTTAACATTTTTTATTGATTTATAATCATTTTACAATATTGTGTCAAATTCCAGTGTAGAGCACAATTTTTCAGTTACACATGAACACATATATATTCATTGTCACATTTTTTTCTCTGTGAGCTACCATAAGATCTTGTGTATATTTCCCTGTGCTATACAGTATAATCTTGTTTATCTGTTCTACAATTTTGAAATCCCATCTATCCCTTCCCACCCTCCACCCCCTTGGCAACCCACAGGTTTGTATTCTATGTCTATGAGTCTGTCTAATTTCTAATGTAAAAATTATTCTCATTCAAAGGATCATGAAAAGTGCGAGAAAATCTCAAATAGTATTAAAGTGTTCAAGAAAGTATGCCACAGAACTTGTCAGCATCTTAGGCACTTTTGGACCATTTCTCACCTTTCATTTAAATTAAATTATTCTTGTAGTATCATGTGAAAATAATTCTGTTGACTTTGAAATTCTTTTTAGATGATCATGCTTATGGTGGTGACTCAGACATTTCTCTGATATCTTTTTAATCTAAAGAGCTTTATGGAAGCTTCAATAACAAGCATTGTATGCTAAGAAAATAAATTCTGGAGCTGCTATAAACCATCTCATGAAAGGACAAACCTGAAATGAATGACTGAAATAAAGTGTGTAAATCAAATCTAGTTACTGTTCAGTTGAGTTTAGAGTAGGTTTAGTGCCATGAGCAAAATGTGTCTGGGACAGAAACAATTTTCAATTAGGTAGAATTTACCTCATTTTATTGCATATCTTTTTTCTCAACCGTCTTGACTCTCAACCTTTGTGTCTTTCTAAGCCTGTTGAGGAGGAAAATGTTTTGTAGTCTCTGACTTTGTCAGGTGACGACTTTGCTGACCTAACCCATCTTAGTTTGGGTTATTATAACAGAACACCATAGACTGGGTGGCTTAAACAACTAACGTGTGTTTCTCACAGTTCTGGAGGCTGACGTCTGAGATGAGTGTGCCAGCACGTTTGGGTTCTTGGTGAAGGCCCTTTTCCTGGTTTGCAGATGGCATCTTCTCATTGAATCTTCATATGGCAGAGACCAGAGAGAGGAACCAAGTTCTCTTGTGTCTTTCCTTATAAGGGCACTAATCCCATCATGTGATTCTACGCTCATAAACCTAATGACCTCCGAATGGCTCCAAATCCAAGTACCATCACTATGGAGATTAGGATTTTCAACATGTAAATTTGGGGGGGGGGACACAGATATTTTATGCATAGCATAACCCTTCCAAAGGTATTTGTATTTTAAAAGGGAAAAAAGGGAACGTTTGTATGAAGAACCTTAAAGGAATTTTCTTTTTTTTCTGACTCTTCCTGATATTCCTTAATCTTATCAGGTAGATACGTCTCATAGTTGCAACCTTCTGTAACTAGGTTGAGATCAACATTGCCTATGAACAACTTAACTTTTCTGTGAGAAGGGTAAACCTTTGAAAAGAAGGCACTAGTAATGACTAGTAAGCAATTGTAGAGGATTGGTTGCTACAGAAACTTGTGATTGGGAGGTATGCCCAAGGGGAGGTCTAACATAATTTCTGATTAATATAATTGAGCAGAGGGAAATTGCCTGCTAAGGATGGGAAAGCATAAAAAAATGTGGCTGAGAAGGAGTGAAAATTAAATGGACAGAATGCTTTTTAAGGGGCATTAACAGCAGGCAGGCAGCTGGGAGCTAGTGTGTGGTGAAGGCCCTGTGTGCTGTGAAAAGCTGAACAAAAATCATTTCTTGCCACTGTAACTGAGAAATATTTGAGGGGATTTTGGCATAAAGTAAAGGCACTTAAAAGTTCATTTCTTTTGGCATTCTAAGAATAGCAGATCAAAGAGAAACTACAAGAATGGAGGGGTAGAAACTACTTACTGAAAGATCCAGTTATCACTTTATGACTAATATTTTTTGTAGATTAGGAGTTTGTTTACATCAGTATTATCCAAGGGAGTCCATCTTCAAATCCCCCTGTTATAAACAGCATTCCTCAGACCATGAGCCCATCCCATCAACCATCAGACATTGTACAGATACTGCTCTGACAATGACTCACATTCTCTCTCTGGGTAGATATGAGAGTCTTATAAAATTTAAGCAAAGGTGCTAGTTAAACTGTAGAAAGACAGGTCTTTATAGTTTTAACCAGTATTTAAGCTGATAAAAATATTTAAAAAATGAATTAATGAGAATGTGTAAAAACCTTTAAAATATGAAAATTTCCAGTTACTATAAAATGGTACATAGTCTAATCCTATTTAGTTATTAGTTTTCCTTCATTTTATAGTTACTGTTCTTTAAGTGTTGGACTAAAGAATAAACATACATGTTGCCAGACTGAAGACTGGAAAATCATAGTACCTTTAGACATATGGAATGAAGTTACAGCTGGAACCAACTTATTTTTGTGTTTTTCTGTAAAAAAGGTTGGAAGATTTAAAAAATGTGTCCAAAAAAATGGGAGGCTATGAGTTCCCAGGGCACACATATGATGCTAAATTGTCATTGCTAAATAGAAGCTAATTGGTAAAGGACTTTTTAAAATCTATTTAATGCTTAGAGTAAACTTTTTCATTTGTGGGTGAAGTTCTATGCAGTAAACAGGAGTAATAAGACAGGACTGTAAGGGCAACCTAGATGTAACTAGTATACAGTTGTTGTTTTTTTTTTTTTTAAAGCAGATAGATGTGGCATCTCAAATTAATTCCCCTTGCCTGGTAACACTTTTATACATTCCAAAAATAAGAAGACATTAATGAGTATACCTAAAAAAGGTCTTGTACCTTCATCTTTTCAGAGCGAATAACTCTGTTCCTTATACTAGTGGGAGAAATCTGGTGAAAACCCTCTGAGAACAGTACATTTAATGTATCAGGTAATGAGTTTCTCTTCCTAACAGGGAATCTGGACCAAATTACACTTTGCACATTATCTCTTTTGAGACACTAGTTGCTGTTTTGTTCATATATCACCTTATTCACCTTGGTTCTGCAATTTGTGACTCCAAACAATGAGCCTTAGTCTAAGGTGCTAGCAAATTATTTTCTTTTATTTAATGGGAGCTCATTTTAAGTTTGTCAGCATCAGTGGAACCATAACCACAATCAATAATGTTCTCCATAATTCTCACTAACGTGTAGCCTAGGAGCTGTATGACATGTTTGTCAGATGCTGTGTATGGAACGGGATTAGGAGATGTCCTACCATCCTACCACCATTTCAGATCTAAACCTCAGTGCCATCTTAAAAGATCGTCAAATTTGAGTCTCAGAGCATTTGTTGTTTTCAAAGTAGTTTTTAAAAAATCTTTGAAAAACAACAACCACCAATTTTCCTGACTAATGACTTATCTTTTAAACCAACTTTAATAAACTCACATTTAAATTAAACAGACCTGATGACCAAAAGGAAAACTTTATTATTTTAAGAAATTAGCTTCTATTATTATAGTTAGCATGTCACCCCAAGGTGACAGTTTCAGAGCATGGAAATAGTCCAATTTTAATTAATTCCAAAAATAAATTACCAATGCCTTAATAATTTGTCACAAATGGCTCAATTTACTGAATAAAGCCAGGTAATGGCTTCTAAGTACTAGCTACCTATTATTTCTTTTGACTTTTTATTTTCTTGTATTCAGTTAGACTGTAAAGAAAAGACTGCAGTTGGGAATTGATTACTAAGATCGTTAAACAACTTTGAGATATAGGTGGGCATAGTCCATAACATGTGTTCTTATGATATTTGAGAGCAGGACAGCCACTGTATTTGGATAGCTTCTTATTCCAACTTTTTTTGGCCTGCAGCCCTTACCTCATAACCTTATTTCCCTCCTCCTCCATCTGAATCTTACGGCTGTGCTTTGCAAGGCAGCAACAGCTGGATTTGACTCCATTCACATTAATTATAATT
Organism: Camelus dromedarius; assembly: GCF_036321535.1. Lineage (NCBI taxonomy): Eukaryota > Metazoa > Chordata > Mammalia > Artiodactyla > Camelidae > Camelus > Camelus dromedarius. Next base: position 59,518,991 of record NC_087439.1, on the reverse strand, counting down.
TGTCTTCTGTTCCATTCTTTTGAGGCCTTTTCTCCATTAGGACATGTGGTCAGTCAAATTTACCCTTTCTCTTTGATCCTGAATAAATTGTGTTAAAATTTGGTAATTTCAATCATCTCAGCTTTTTTATTAAAAATAAGTGTTTTTATTTATTAGACCTACTTTTGTCCTTATAAACCTTTCTGGTGACTCACTCTCAAGTAGTATCACATAGTTATGTTCTACTGTGACTGTGCATATCTTGGCTTGAAGGACCAAACCATACGGGTATATGCTGTTGTGGTTCGTGCTGGTAAGCTCCTGGGCCTCAGAATGCTAAGGTGGTGTACCTGCAGTTAAACACAGAGTCATCCTGTGGGGACACATTTTACAACATTATGCTCTATTTAGGCAATGTTTTAGCCTGGACTTTCCAGATTTTGGGGAAGCCCATCACAACTTGTATCTGTCCCAGGTCTCAGTCATCTTATTCATTAAAATGATAGACTAGTGTGCCTCCACTGATGAATGTCTTCACAATTCAAAATGCTTCACAGTATTTCCAGGTTTTATGAAATTTAATGAGACAAAATGTATGGATGGAATCTAGCTTCTTGATGCAATAATCTCTTCCTTCCAGTCTTCAGATATATTTAGATTTACAGAAACTCACTGATGCTGGCGGACCATTAGAAGTTAACATTTCCCATTGCAGTGATCTTCAGTTTAGATTGGAGTAGTGTTTGTTTTCATTAATGGTGCAGCTAATGATCACAATATGTATGTGGTTGAGGTGTGGGGATGAGGAGCTCTAGCTGATTGTATTTTCTTCTCTTGAAGTATAAGCAATAATGTCACAGCCCCTTAACAGATTTCAAGCAGATCATACACATGGTTGTAAAGCCAAATTGCTTTTTTCCAATTTAAAGTTTATAGTAAGAGTTTTCTATACTAAAGATTGGACTGACAGTATGGATTTGGGCATTCTAAAGACAATAGAGCAGACAAATTCTTGGAAGGAGAAGGTAAAAAAGATCTTGGAAAAAATTCCTAGAATCTTTGCCATATGTCCATGATGATTTCATTAAAAAGTTTTTATTTTTAGTATGATGAATAAAATGTGTCTCCATGTTTGTTTCTATATTTTCTCTCAGCATGCTACTTCCCAAAAGTAATCTCTTAAAGACTCCTTAAAAATAACATAAAGCTACCATAGAATCATGGAATATTAGAACCAGAAGATATCTGATCACAACTATTCCTATAGCTTGAGATGGGATGTAAGGAATTTTTCAGTGGTTCTTTCGCCAGCATTTCCTGGGATCAGACTGCCTACAGCACTGGGGATAACCTTATGCCCTGTTAATTAGTATCATTGCCTAGAACAGAAAAGATGCTTAGAAAATGTTTGCAGAATGAATGAATGAGAGAATGACCTTGGGAGATTATTAATGTGACAGAGAATGCTGGTTGCTTATCTCCCCAATCCCTTCTCCTTCTATGCTTTTCTATCAGAACCCTGCTTTTATTTTGGACAGCCATGGGCCCAACAGAAAGATTTCATTTCCTTGCCTCCATTGTAGCTAAGGGCGGACAATAATATGCAAATAGATGATTTGGGGTGGGGCTTTAGGAAAATTATTTATTGAATTGATTCAGCTCTTATTCCACTGTGGCAACTTGAAAAATTTGGCTATAATATTTTGCAGTTTCTCTTATTAAGAGGTGAAATCTGTTTCTCTATCCTTTTGAATATGGCTGGTCTGATGACTTACTTTCTCTCTTTCTTTCTTTCTTTCTTTCTTTCTTTCTTTCTTTCTTTCTTTCTTTCTTTCTTTCTCTCTCTCTTTCTCTCTTTCTCTCTTTCTCTCTTTCTTTCTCTCTTTCTTTGAATAAATCTTCAGAAAAAATTTTTAATTGAATAGAGCTGATGTACAATATTATATGTTACAGGTGTAGAAGATAGTGATTCATAGTTTTTAAAGGTTATATTCCATTTATAGTTATTATAAAATACTGGCTGTATTCACTGGGCTGTATAATACATCCTTGTAGCTTGTTTATTTTATGCATAATCATTTGTACCTCTTAATCCCCTCCCCTCCCCTTCCCTTTCCCCACTGGTAACCCCAAGTTTGTTCTCTATATCTGTGAGTCTATTTCTTTTTATTATAGTCACTAGTTTGTTTTATATTTTACATTTCACATATAAGTGATTTCATACAGTATTTGTCTTTCACAAATACTGTATGAAATTACTCATTTCACTTAGCATCTAAGTCCATCCATGTTGTTGTAAATGGCAAACTTTCATTCTTTTTTTATGGTGGGGTAGTATTCCATTGTATATACATACCACATCTTATTTATCCATTCTTCTGTTGATGGACACTTCGGTTGCTTCCATACCTTGCCAATTGTAAATACTGCTGCTATGAACATTGGAGTGCATGTATCTTTTCAAATTAGTGTTTTCTTTTTTTTTCAGATCTCTACCCAAGAGTGCAGTTGCTGGGTCATATAGTAGTTCTGTTTTTAGTTTTTTGAAAAACCACCATACTGTTTTCCACACTGGCTACACCAATTTACATTCTCACCAACAGTGTAGAAGGGTTCCCCTTTTCCCACATTCTCACCAACACTTATTATTTGTGTTCTTCTTAATGATAGCCATTCTGACTGCTGTGAGGTGATACCTTATTGTGGTTTTAATTTACATTTCTCTGATGATTAATGCTTGACCAATACAAGTCACATACTTGATAATTCTCAGGATAACAGATTTGAAAGTCAGGCTTTTGAAGAATTAGAAATTCCTAACCCTCAAGTCCACTTATTATACTAAAGTTAGGCCAGAGTCTTTAGGTGTATGTATTTCTTGTCATAGTGTAGTGAAGATTCCCCTAATAGTCTGTTAACAGAGAGACTCAACTCAGAAATAAGGGAGGAATGAAGTTAGGAAAATAAGAGGAGAATTTACCTCCTTTTTGGCCCGAGGGTTGGTGGACAGAGGGGTAACAAGAGGGAAAATATGGAGCCAATTAAGTATGTAGTCTGACTTTCCCTTTCGTGACTTTGGCCTGGGTTGGAAGAATTTGAGAAGTTGATGGTATGTCAATGGCATGTGGCAATTCTGCTCCCCTAATGGGGCCTTGGGGAGGAGACTGAGCAGAGAGACCCTGATCAATATGGAGAAGGGAGTGGGTTGGACTCTAACATGAGAGTCAGTGAGGATGAGGTGACTCCCACAACAGGGGTGGAGAAAAGGTCATCAGGCCAGGGAGCTGTATGGAGGCAGCAGAGAGAACCAGGAGTCTGGAGCCAATAAGAATCGAGGGAAAGCTGAGTTGGCAAGAGGAAGAAACCAATTTCTTCTGGGAACAAAGTCCAAGCCAAAGGAATGGACCATAAATTAGCTGGCCATAAAGTGCAGCAACAGAGGCCTGGGGGCAAACTATAACCAGGAAGACCAGAGGACCTTAGTTCAGAGACCAGCAGATACCAGTGCAAGGAATAGCACCAGGCTGAGGGCCCCATCACCAGGTGTATATTACACCTAAAATGGTTGTGATTTCACTGGGGATTGGGCAATAAGAGGTTCTTGTGAAACTGAGGGGTATTTTTCCAAATGGAAGATTGAGCATTACTTTAGGGGCTGATAAATGACCATATTGTCTCAGGGATCTCTCTATGTCTGTATCAATATCTCTGTATCTCTAATGTGTTTTATATCTAAACCCTTTAGGTATTAGATGGTGAAACAGGAAACAGGACAGGTTGGTTTTAGACAAAACAAGGAATGTAAGATTTTGCCACCCATAGGAGTTTTAATTTCAGTTACATTTTATGAACCTGTTTTCCTTGCTTGGCTTCAGGAGGCAAATATTGATCTAGAAACTCTTCAAGTTCCCTTCTAGCTTTAAATGTTAAGATTTCAGCATGTTTCCATTATTTGTCAAACTCTGGCAGCAGCCTCCTTAGAGGTCTCCCTCTCCCCAAGGATCTTTCCTTCAACATTGTCTCCTGGGTTGGGGCAAGAGCAAACTTTGTCACATTCCTCCGTATTCATGCAATTTCCCTGATCTGCAGCACACTGTTTTGGGACAGATTAAAACTCCTTTTAGGGATCTTAACATTGTGCATCACCTGTTTTGTTTGAGGCCCTTTGCAGGATCAAATGTATTTTCCATATGTTGAAAACGCTTGATTCTTCTGGTCTCTGTTTTCTTTACGAAAAGGCAGTTCTGTCTTCCTTTTAGCTTTTTGAGCTTTACGCTCAGAACTTTCCTTTTTCACACTAATGCAGCAGCTTTTGATTAGCCCCTCATTATTTTCATCGCCTGGAAACAATACCTCAGTGATGTTAGATGCACATTTTTATTTGTTGCAAATACTATAGTGCACTCACTATAGTATTATTATAGGTGGTTCATTTTTTTGGGAAACTTTTCTTTAAATCCCTACATGCATATAATTATAAAGGGACTTGATTCTTATAATTTATTCTCCCTTTAAGTATGTTCTCTCCAGTTCTGCCCTTGGGAAAAAGCTCAGGCAAGCCCCGTAACATTTCTGGAAACTGTTCGCTGTTTATTTCAAGTCAGAATTGTAGTTTAGTCGTTAAAATGCCCCAGTCTCTTGCCCTAGGTAAAATTTCAATCTTGTTTTGTATTTGTGGCTCTCCTCCTCTCCAACATTAGCAATACGCAGGGAGGAAATTAGGGAAAAAATGAGGGTTAGGGTCTGCTCTTTGCTTTTTCCTTTTTTGACTCTTTCTTCCTATCTCACCAATCACATTTTCTGACCCCTCCAGCATGGGAATATTGGTAGGGAGAAAATACAAGCAGAATGGGAACATTCTTGTCAGTCTGTTCCTGTTATGATAAGGTAGAATTGCCTGTCTCTGGACTTGATTGATATTTGAAGAAGATTCTTATTCACAGTTTTTTTTTTTTTTTTTTTTTTTTTTTTTTTTTATGTTTCCCACCTTACTGGGTATCTCTGACTTGCAGTTCTCTTGATGAAGGCAAATGCGTCATTATTCCAGCTGGTAGTCTATTTCGTTAGCCCCTTAGACATCCTAAACAGTCTCTGGCTTTTTGTCTGACAAAGTCAACTTGCTCCTTTGGGTGGCCCAGTTTGGACAGTACCTGAGAGACCTGATGTTCATGCTCTCTATCTCGTGTGTGGCATGCTCTTGCATGCTTTGAGTCTCGGGCATTTCAGGCTGCCCAACATGGCTCATCTACTTTCTCTTCCTTCTTCCTCCTATTTCCTTACTTCTGTTTTCTTATTCAATGTATTATAATATTTACTTTTCAAGTTTTACAACACTGACATTCAGTCCTATAGCTATAATTCTCGGAGTTGTTTAGTCTTGGCTCCACATCTAAATGGATTTAATTTTCTCTACCAGAGAAAATTTTTACTACAGCTTCTTCATTCCTCAGTTCTTTATTTTCATTCATACCTTGATGGCTGAATTTCATGGTCAACTAATTTTTGACAAAGGCATCAGAAGTACACAACAGAAAAAGTCTCTTCAATAAATGGTGCTGGGAAAACCGGATAGCCACATGCAAAAGAATGAAATTTGAACCCCTATCTTACACATACACAAAAGTCAACTCAAAATGGATTGAAGACTTAAACATAAGACCTGGAACCATAAAGCTCCTAGAAGAAAACATACAGAAGCTTCTTGACATTGATCTTCATAATGATTTTTTTGATTTGATAGGAAAAACACAGGCAACAAAAGCAAAATAAACAACTGGGGCTACATCAAAATAAAAAGTTTTTGCACAGCAAAGGAAACAACAAAATAAAAAAGACAACCTACAGAATGGGAGAAGATATTTGCAAACCATAAATGATAAGGAGTTAATATTCAAAAAATATAAGGAACTGTTATCACCTCAATAGCAAAAAAGCAAATAATCCAGATAAACATTGGGCAAAGGACCTGAATAGACATTTTTCCAAAGAAAACATGCAAATGGACAATAGATTATATGAAAAGATGCTCAAAATCACTAATCAGCAGTGACATGCACCTCCAAATCTCAAAGAGATCACTTCACATCTGTTAGGATGTCTGTTATCAAAAAGACAAGTGATAACAAATCTTGGCAAGGATGTGGAGAAAAGGTTACCCCTGTGCACTGTTGGTGGGAATGTAAATTGATATGGTTATTATGGAAAACAGTATAGGGATTCCTCAAAAAAATCAAAAATAGAACTACCGTATGATCCAGTCATCTCACTTCTGGGTATACATCTAAAGTAAATGAAATCAGTTATCTCCAAGAGATATCTGCACTCTTTTATTCATTGCAACACTGTTAACAGTAGCCAAGTTATAAAGCAACCTAAATACCTGTTTATAGTTGAATGAACAAACAAAATGGAATATTATTCAGCCCTAAAAAGAAGGAAATCCTGCCATTTGTGGCAATATTGATGAATTAAAAGAGCATTATGGTAAGTGAAATAAGTCACACAGAGAAAGACAAATACTGTATGAATCTCACTTATATGTGGAATAAAAAAACAAAACCGAGCTCATAGAAACAGAGAGTAAAATGGTGGTTGCCAGGAGTTGAGGAGTGGATGAAATGGGGAAATGTTGGTCAAAGGGTGTAAACTTTCAGTTATAAGATATATATCTGAGGATCTCATGTACAGCATGGTGACTATAGTTAATAATACTGTATTATATATATGAAAGTTGTTAAGAGAGTAGATCTTAAGCATTCTCACCAAAAAGAAAAAAAAGTAATTATGTGAGGTGATGGATGTGTTAATCAACTTGATTGTGGTGATCATTTCACGATGTATACATATATCACATCATGATTTTGAACACTTGAGATATATTACAATTTTACTTGTCAGTTACACCTCAATAGAGCTGGAAAGAAAAAAAGGAAGTAGTCAGAGATGTTTCCTCTGAAGTCTGTGCACGTCTGCTTTATAAATTATAAAATGTTATTAAATACTTGGGTTGTATTTTCACCTCAAGAACTTTGTAGATATTATTCTATTATTTTCTCTCACTAAAGGTTGCTGGTTAAGTGTCTTGACACTATCTTAATTTCCTTCCTCCTGTAGGTGACTCATTTTATTTTCTGCCTAGAAGAGTGGATTCATTTAAATATATATTTCCATGTTTAATACGGAAAATTATCAGATGTCATAGATACAAGTATAAATTATAACAAGAGTTATATCAATTATTTTTTGTGCTTTTATTATTTTAAAAATTAATTCTAACTTTTAAAATGGAATACACCATTATGCTTTTCACGTAAAAATTAGGGCCAGAAAAGAGGCAAATCTCTCTTGCTCTTTTACATTAATTTTTTTCTAGTGTGTTTGATCAATTTATACTATTAGATTTCAATTCTAATTTGCTTTAAATCTCTATAAATTTTGATGTTATTTTTACTGAGCTTATTTTAAAAATATTGCATTTTGTGGTTAAAATAGTTCAGTATTTTAATTTTTTTTTAGTTAATTTAAAGGTAAGGAGGAAAAGTTTTATGTGACTGTTTTGAACTTAAGCACAGTCCACGTTCCAAATAAGGTGGATTAGATGCTCTTCTTTACCCTGATAGGTTCTGGAACAGCTCATCTACCTCCCCTAAATCCCATTATCCCATTCCATTTATCATTGACATTCCTAGAATATTTTATGTAAACAATTTTGAAAACCCACAGACCAAATTCCTTGCAGTAACGATAGTCACTACTTATGTGAACAGCATTTTTAACTGCTGAGACTGTTTCTTTCACCGTTTGTTATAGTTCCCTTTAAGAGGAGTCACATATTTTAAGATCAAAAACAACTAGTGCATATTGAACAAATCAGATTAAGTAAATGACTACATAAATACTGAGGAAGTAGATGGGAGATTCCATTAAGGGAAGACTTAACATTAATGCGAGAGATTTAATTTTAACAACAACAACAACAAAAACCTTGTTTTACTTACCCTTCTGGGCAGAGTTAGAACTTTGGATTTCCCAACTTCTTCCGGTATTAATTAGTGAGCAAAGCGAAGAGTAAGGAGGATTGTCAACATGCTGTGCAAGAAAGACTGTACATAAACTTGGAGTTATAAACCTCGGATTGAATTTTCACTTTGTCACTTACTATGAAAACCTGGGCAAGTTATCTCACATCTCAGAGTTTTGGTTTCTTCATGTTCATAATATGGTAATGCCTAATTTATTGTAAGAATTAAATGAAATAATGTCGGTAAAGTACTAAGGACATAAAAAGCATTCACTATCACTTACCATTTCTTTAGCTGGAGTATATCTCAACCATCTCTTTGAAGAAGATCTTTTTTTTTTTGCCTTAGGTAACTTTGTACTCTGCCTCTCTGTAGCCTTTAATAATGAGATGTCAGCTTTACAATCTGACAGTTCAGTTACCAGAGGCTAAGGATCCTCTTTCATCCAGCCATAAAAAATACCCGTAGAAAATGAAGTGACATTGCCTCAGCAGATAAATGTACTATTACTATAAGAAAACTTATTATCATCAGAGAGAGGAATTTTGCCCATAGGGTTTTCAGAGTCATTCAGATTAAATATTTTAGGAATTTCAGTGAAACTGCAGTCTTGAATCATTTGCTCCTCATCTTTTATCAAAATTGTTGTCTGAAATTGACATCTATGAGAAATTATTTAAAGGCTGTGTAATCCATCTACACACTAGTCCTTGGGGCTGTGGATGGGCTTCAGGGGGTCAATGAACTCCTTGAAATTGTGTACAAAGGCAGGTGTGCATGTGCATTTTTGTGCTGAGAGCTCTGTAGTATTCAACAGATTCTTGAAAGGGTTCAAATCTCAATTAGAGTTAAGAACTACTTTCCTAGATACTCTGACAACTGTCTTTGGAGAAATTGGGCCACAGGAAAATTATGTTTTGGACCATAATAACTAAGTCTGATGTATAATCATCTTCACTGAGTTTTGTTTTAATAATATACCTGTAAAATAGAGTAAAATAAATCATAGTCATATAAATTTGTTCCAGCAAACAGATAAACATAGTTGTTGAGGGTAAAGTTTGCTTTTCTCTCAACATCTCATATTTCATATATGAAAATTTCAATGAGAACTTTCTTTTAGAGTTCATTGCCAGAAAAATCTTTGCTTCCTCTTAGTATCCATCGTGTTAGTTTCATTTCCTTTCTAATAATGAGAATTAGGTTACTCATTTTATCTTTCATTTTTACTTTATCTCTCAGGCAACCAAAAATCAGAATATGACAGCTCTTTCAAATTTCATGTTTACTTCACCTATTCCATAGCAACTGTTTTCTATTTATTATATTTTATTATATGTATTTTGTTATAAACTGCCTCAAGTCTTTTACATAAACTGTAAATATAAATAGATGTGCATTAAAAAAGAAATCACTTGAAACTGGCCATGTGAGAGTAAAGGAGAGGAGGATTTCCCTCATCACAATGACCAGGGAAAAATATATTCTTCAGGGAAGAGAGAGAAAAATAACAAAAGATGACAACTTACTTTAACATATATATTAAACAGATAATTTCTCTTCAAGTTTAACTCAGATATTCTTAAAGGGATTTGTTTAGCTGTTGGGTGCCACTTTTGCCCTTAAAAAGTGGGTCTGCTCTGATTCATAAACACACTTCAGGCCTCTCAGAATAATCTGGTCATTTACTCAATAAAAATTATCGAATAAAAGATTTATAAAAGGAAAACAAAATCATGCAACTAATCTGTTTATTTTGTAATGATGATTCTTTTAAATAAAAAATCTCTCACTGTGATATTTGCTACTACTTTTAGAGATGAGGAAAGAGTGGAGGGATTATGATGGGTAAATATAGGAGCTACAAGGTTGTCACTTTTGTCTTGCCATATGGATGACTGCTTATTACTTTGCATATTTCAAATGAATATAAGTGCTTTGCCTATGTCAGTGATTACCAAAGGGAAGTGGAACATTTACCCCAATATTTAGTCCATTTAAACTGAGAACTCCCAATTTAGGATTTTCGTAACTGCATAGATAATCTAAATTCAAAATTTTATACTAGAGAATAAAAATGTACTTATGTTCCTGTGTCAATATTTATGGAGTATTAGTAGTTGCCTGGAACGTTGTTTTGGGAAAGATTCTGGGCTGCATATCGGTGTAGAGGGAAAGAACACTATAATTAATTAGCTATATCTTCTATGTGTCAGAAAAGGGAAGTTACAGCCAAGTTTTTGCTATCCATGGTTATTGCACTTTCACCTCCTCCCATGGGCATACCAAAATTACAACTATTTACAGAGCAACTATCTATAATAAGACTTGAAGACTAGAAGAAAAGATTTTCCAAAACTAAAAATATAAAGAAGGAGCTACAATGCAACAGGTAGGAGGAGCAGAAATGTGGTATAGTCAGGACCCACACCCCCATGATGGCGACACACAAACGAGAAGAATATCACAGCTGTGGAAGTCCTCCCCAAGGAATGAGGGTTCCAAGCTCAACACTGGGCTCTCCAGACTGTGGTTCCTGCACCAGGAAGACAAGCCCCCAGAATGTTTGACTTTGAAAACCAGCAGGATTTACGATCAGGGAAGCTGGAGGGTACACGAAAAAAACTTCACTCTTAAAGGGTGCAGCCAAAATTTCATATGCCCTGAGTCCCAGTGCAGAGGTAGTAGTCTGAAAGGAGCCTGGGGTCAGACCCACTTGCTGATCTTGGAGAGCTTTTCAGAGAGGCAGGAGGCAACTGGGACTCTTAATGAGGGTGGAGATGTTGGTTGCAGCCATTTTTAGGAGCTCGTTCTACCATGATGACACCAGTGCGTGCAAGTGCCAATTTGGATCTTCTTTCTAGCCTGTTAGTATCAGAGAGCTTGCCCCACCCACCAGTGAGCCTACAGCAGCCTGTGCTTGCTGCCTGGCTACATGGCCAGTGGCACAGGGGACTGGCCTTACCCATCAGTGGGCCAGCAACAGCTGTGTGCCTCTGGGCCTTGTGGCCAACCATGCCCACCAGCATGTTTGAAGCAGCTGAGTGCCTTTGGGCCCTCTGGCTGGCTATGTGGGGAGCTGGCTGAGTCCACCAATGAACCTGCAATAGCCGTCTACCACCAAGCCAAGTGGTCAGCTGTGTTGGGACCCTATTGTACCCATCAGCAGGCTGGCAGAAGCTGTGTACAATTGGGACGCATAGCTAACCTCACAGGGTAGGAATCTACCCTGCCCTCCAGGGGGCTGACAATCATGTCATGAGGCAAGGCCTTGCAGCCAACCTGGCAGGGGGCCAGCCCTGCCTATCACTATGCCCACAGTTGTTAGCCCCATCACAACAGAAGGAAGCATGCAGCCCATATGAGGTTGCCCCTAGAGCATCTAGCTCTGGTGACCAGAGGGGAGGATGCTGCTAGGCCCTACGATGTTTCCTACATATGGCACCTTTCCCAAGATTGGGAGATGTAACCTATCTATCTAATACATAGAAATAACCACAGAGAATTAGGGAATACAAAAATACAGAGGAATATATTCCAAGCAAAGCCACAAGACAAAACCTCCGAAAAAGAACTAAACGAAGTGGAAATAAGCAGTCTCCCTGATAGAAAGTTCAAGATAATGATCATGAAGTTGCTCACTTCACTTGCAAGAAGAATGGATCAACACAGTGAGAATTTCAACAAAGAATTATAAAATATAAAAAAGAACAAAGCAGAGCTGAAGAGTACAATAACTGAAATAAAAAAAAATGCACTAGAAGGATTCAACAGTAGATTAGATGATGAAGAGGAATGGATCCCTATCTGGAAGACAGTAGTGGAAACCAAACAAGTTGAACAGAAAAAGAAAAAAGAATTTAACAAATGAGGATAGTTAAAGAAACCTCTGGGACGACATGCAGAATACTGACGTCGACATTATAAGGGTCAAGTAGGGGAAGAAAGAAAAAAGACAGAGAACTTATTTGAAGAAATAATACCCGAAAATATCCCTAACCTGAAGAAGGAAACAGACATCCAGTACCAGGAAGTGCAGAGGGTCTTAAACAAGATGAACCTAAAGAGGTCTACACCAAGACACATTATAATTAAAATGGCAAAAATTAAAGATAAAAAGAGAATCTTAAAAGCAGCAAGATGAAAGCAACTAGTTACATACAAAGGAACTCCCATATGACAATCTCTTGACTTTTCAGCAGAAACTTTGTAGACCAGAAGGGAATGATGCTGCATATTCAAAGTGATGAAAGGGAAAAACCAAACATTCAGGTTTGAAGGAGAGAGAAAGAGTTTTATAGACAAGCAAAAACTAAAAGAGTTCACTACCAAACCAGCTTTATAAGAAATGTTAAAGGGACATCTCTAAGTGGAAAAAAAAAAGGCCACAATGAGAAATAAAACAATTATGAAAGGAAAAAAAATCATTGGTGAAGATTAACATATAGTAAAGTTAGTAGATTAACCCCTTGTAAAGCTGGTAGGGAGGTTAAAAGACAAAAGTAGTAGTAAAATCATCTATATCCACAATAAGTAGTTAAGGGATATACAAAGTAATAAAGTTGTAAAGTATTATGTCAAAAACATCAAATGTGTGGGTGGAGGAGGTGTAAAAATGCAAGGTTGTTAAAACATGATGGAACTTGAGATTATCAACTCAGAATAATCACACACACACATATGTGTTGTCATATATGAATCTCATGGTAATCACAAACCAATAACCTATAATAGATAAACTCACAAAGGAATCCAAACATAACACAAAAGATAGTCATCAGATCACAAGGGAAGAGAGCAAAAGAAGAAAGGAACATAAAAGAAATTTAAAAAACAACCAGAAAGCACTTCACAAGATGGCAATAAGTGTATATTTATCAATAATTACTTTGAAGGTAGAAGGGCTAAATGCTGCAATCAAACGTCATGGAGGGGTTGAATGGATTAGGAAGAAAACAAGACATCTATATGCTCCTTACATCACCTAGACCTAAAGATACACACAGTGAAAGAAAGGCTGGAAAAGGATAAATAGATAAAGAAAAGCAGAATTTGAAATTCAAAATCTTAGAAGGTGATCAAATACCAATACTAACCAACAGTGCAAAATGCAGATTATAAACATAAAAATTCAAGTATTCAATAAAGGATCAAAGAATAAAAGGAAGTATATTTTATTGATGCCATAAAGGCAGCCTTTGCTTACACATATTGTGGAAAAGTCTCCCTGTGTGCCAGAAAAGTAGAAAAGAGCAAAGGGATTTTACTCTCCTTTTGGAGGACTAGAAGAGAGCCAAGTTGAAGTTTGGGCTGAGTTGAAAGCTTCCCTAGGAAGGGTTGGAAATTTCTTTCCACTGTTCTGACCTCTGCTAATGTTGGAACTTTGTTGACATGCTAGTAGAAAGGGTCATGCAGTATAAAACTAATTTTTTCCTTTTTATTCACTGTCTTCTGAATTCCAGATGTCTATGTAACTATTTTCAAGTATTACAGTTTTATTAAGTTATGTTATTTATTAAGCACTTTGGACCTATCTTGAGTCAAGAACTTGGACCAATTAGGTATGAGATTCCTTCCAGAGTTACTATAATAATAGATAGTACTGTACTGGGCAAACTCCCCTATTATCTTAAAAGTGATAATAATGTGGAAAAGTAACATTCTGTTTATAAGAATTTAAACATTGGTAAATAGTGTATAAAGTATACTGTAAACAAAGCACAGACATATTGGTTGGCAGAAGAAGCCATTGCCTCCACTTTGAAGATAAGAAACAATCATGAAATCAATACATTATTTAGAATCTATACACATTGTTAATCAATAAATTAAAATGGGACCGCCAAGCTATCCAGCAAATTATAGTTATGAAGTAATGCTATTTGGTAAAGAAAATTGGTACAGCAATGAAAATATGTGGTTTATTCAATAACTCTCTTATTCACTTAAATTATCTCATTGATTACATTTTATACTTTAATTTACCTCTGTAGAGCCATTCTTTTATTATTATTATTATTATTATTTTTATTTTTACTGAGTTATAGTCAGTTTACAATGTTGTGTCAATTTCCAGTATAGAGCACAATTTTTCAGTTATACTTGAATGTACATATATTCATTGTCACATTCTTTTTCACTGTGAGCTACCACAGTGAAAAATCTTGTATATATTTCCCTGTGCGATACAGTATAATCTTGTAGAGCCATTCTTAAATACAGACTTTCTGAATGCCTGTTTCTTACTTTCATTAGTTTGAGGTTTGAATTTTCTCCATTTCATATACTTCATATATGTGAATACGTATGTATATTATATTTATAAATATATTTAGATACACCAAATATATTTTGTATATATTTTGGTATATACAGTTTTCTTACATTTTGTTCTGGGCATATCAGACAATTAAATCTTCTAAGCAGACATATTTCCTATTCACTTTATTAATGATTTTATTAATGATTCTTCTGTTTAGAAAGTATTTTAAAAGAGATCCATAGTGTGAAAGGACAGTTTATAAATCATTATACACTGTTGATTGTTGTGTTTATGTTTATTTATTCATTCACAGCTTCCTTAGCTCACATCTCTCTTGACCTGAATGCACATTTCAATTTGGAGACTACATGGAACTGTAAGTACTGAATATTCATCTCAGAAGATGTTGAGTGGAAGTGCTCTTTCTAAGTCACAAAACAAAAAATGCTTTGTAAAAACTCTTTGAAGACTCCGGCTATGCTTTCATTCTGTGCCTTCCAAATAATACTAACAGAAAGGGGATCTTAAATAATAATTTTGAAGCAGTGCATCCTTTAACAATACATTTTCTATAAATGTAGCTTTTGGGTTATTACATAAAATTGGTTCTCTGGCAGTCATTTTTAAATAGATAAGAAAATTCATTAAAGATTATTTTGAGACCATGTCTAGTTTCTTTCTAAGAGTGATTATAAAACTAAAAAGGGGTAAATTGGACCACAGGGACTTCAACAACCATAGAAATCTGAATCTTTCCCTTCAAAAAAGATATCTAAGTTTTGAGGTTGCCCTAGGAAAGAAAAAGATATATGAAGAACAATAATTAATACAGTATTTAGTGAAGTTTGTGCCCAATTCATGCCTTGTCGATCATACACTATGCAAGTGTCATTTCATTTTTTGTATTACACTTTCTTTATAGTAAAGTATTATTTTCCAATTCACAGTTGCCCTTTGACCTGATACTTCTTTTATGTCTGCTTTCTCAGATAGGGTTTATGAGGCTTCTATTTCTTGGGACATAGGACATTTTCTTGAAAAAACAATGAAGTCTATTTCAAGGATAAATTCTCTTCACTTGTGTGTCTTCACAACAGAAGTCAACAACACATTGTCCCATTGCTTTTAAAAAAAGTTCAGTATAAGTATCTGGAAGCCATGTGATGACCTTAGTCACATGGGAGTTAAGGCATTTCCTGAGTTGGAGATATTTCTGCATGCAGGATATAGGAATTATAGTACTGATTAATTTTCATAGTTTTTCTCACTCTCCTTTCCTTTTCTTTTTTCCTATCAGCCGTATTCTTTCTGTTCTCTTAGAATATAAGCTTCTCATATTAAATTTAGTTTCACATGCTTCTGAGACTCTCAGTATATGTCCCCGCCGTATTGCTTCCCAGACACTTCTCATCGTCATTCACAAGGAGTACTATTTTGAGTCTGATTATCCACAGCTATTTAGAAAGCCTGGCATAAAGAAAAGTATAAAAAGATTTTACCAGAGGAACTTAATGAAATATCAATTTAAATGAAAGAGTGTATACTTATTTTGCAAAGTAGAAAAGAGAGAAGTTCCTGTTCTTTGTGGGTCCTTCCTTAGTCTTTAGTGATCATGTTGAAATTCTCTTTAGATAGCTTTTAGCTGATGAATATTCTGGACAGCAGAGAATACTTAGCTATCTTTGTAACCCTTGAGCTTAACACAGCTTGTGATATATAAAATGATCAGTAAATGTTTGTTGAACTGAATTGAACTGAAAAGAACCTTATGTAGTTATCAAGCAGTAACTGTAGCTAATTCTGTAATGTTTGGGACTGAAAAGGTTATTTTAAAATTTAGAAGTCATATTTTCCCTGTTGAGATATTAATGTCTGCTTAACTTGAATAGAAAAAAAGGCAGGCATCCTTTGGGGGAGAAAGTGAGGTAATACAGAAATTAGTTTTGCCACAAAATGATCCAGAACAATCTAGGGCATTCTGAAGTTCATGCCAAGTGTAGCATATGAAAAGTTGTTTTTTTTTAAAAATATGTCAACTTTTCCAAAATATGAAATCATTGCATTTGGTAGTAACTGATTGGCTTGCAAAATTCACCCTCTGGAATAGTCCTAACATCAAATGTGAGAGGTGTAAGTTTGTGAAAAGTGTTCAAGAAATAAAGCTTGTATGTATAAATATAATAAAAGCCTATAAACGGAAGATGAAGTAGTAATTTAGCAAGTTAACATGTCTTGTCTTTTGATATGATAACTTATTAATATACCTGCTTATGCATTTAAAATGCTACAACAGAAGAAAAAAGGGATAAGTTACATTTTATAATTTTTTTTTTTGGAAAACTCTGTATGTACTTATTTGCTGATCGTTTAACTAATGCATGCTCTTTGTAAAACCCTTAAACTACTCAGAGGGGCTTAAAATTAAAAGTGAAAATCCTTCTGCTAATCCACCTGCATAAATATTACGATTTATAGTTTCTTATATATAATCATAGAGCATTTTCATATATATTAGCAAATAGTAAATGATAGATGTTTATTCATTTTCAGTGTTTTATATATATGATATACAAATTTGCATGATATTAAATAATTTAAAAACTGGACATACATGGGCTTGAAATATGTCCATGAAACAATTTTGTACTATAGATAATAATACAGATTTTAGTTAATCTGAAGTCAATTTTACGTGTCAAGAGTGAATAGATATAATTGAATTTTCTAAGAACTTTAGTAGAGAGTATTGGAATGTAAGCGTCAAGAGGACAGAAACTTTTTCTTCTCCTCCATTTGGCTCTCTGCTTTTAGGCACAAAGTAAGTATTCACTTTAAAAGAAATAATGAATTATTTGTTACCCTGTCAGACTTAGCTTTTTTTCAGCACCTATTGCTGGGCTGCTTTCCTTTTCCATTAGTGCATACATTTTGGTGAACACAGATATTTAACAAATAATCCAGTAAATTGTGTAATTTTAGATACTGAATAAATACTATGAAGAAAATAAAGTATGGTTTAGGTATACAGATTATGTATGTGGATATATGTGTTTGTATAAGTAGGCTGTTTATTATGTGTATGTTTTATGTGTATTTTGTATGTGTGTTGAGTGTGATTGTGTGTATTTGTGTGTGAATTGTATGGGTTATGTATGTTGTGTGTAAGTGTATTTTATTTTAGAGGGTGATCAGAAGAAGTTTCTGAAAATGCCTTGGTGAAATTACAGATAAAAAATTTATGTTGTTGCTGTTTGTTAATTTACATAATTCTCTTGACTCTAAATGTGATGAGAGGAGAGAACTAATATGTGTTGAACACTTTCTACTTTCATATATTATCTCATTTAATTCTTACAATGACTCTATGAAGTAGATACCGTTTTTTGAATCCTATAGATGAAGAAATGGTGGGAACTTATTCAGGGTTACCAAGCCGTCAACTGGCTTAGAAGTGGAATTTAAAACATGTCTCTCTGGCTTCAGGTTCCATTACTCTTACCACACTGCCTGTCTTAGTCAACGTGGGTGCTATAACAAAATACCATAGACTGAGGGGCTTATATACAAGAGAAATTTATTTCTCACATTTCTGGAGGCTCGGAAGTCCAAGATTAACGTGCTGGCAAATTTGGTGTCTAATGAGGGCCTGCTTCCTGGTTCGTACATAGATGGCCATCTTCTTGCTGTATTCTCACGTAATGGAAGCAAAAGAAAGCTCCCTGGATTTCCTTTTATAGTATCCCCATTCATGAGGGCTCCACCCTCATAGTCTATCACTTCCCAAAAGCCCTACCTCGTAATACCATCACATTGAGAGTTAGGATTTCAACATATGAATTTTGAGGGGACACAAATATTTAGTCTGTAATACTGCCTATCCCTAAAACTAGAAAAAAGGCCATGGAGAGAGAAAGTACAATTAGAGCTAGAGAATTCATAATTTCTGAGATGATGGAAAGAATTAAAAGTAATCAGAAGTCACTTGATGTCTGTTATGACAGTATAACTGACTTTCTGTATTAAATGAGCCAAAATGTATTAAGTACACAGAGCAATGGCATATAGTATGTACTATATGTGTTAACTTTTATTATTATTACTAGTCTGATAGGTGAAGCTACTAAAGGATATTGACACATAAGGTTTATGTCTATAATTAATGAATGAGGAATAATTGAGTGCATAGTATGGTTCACCTGTGTGCTGAGTTGTTCTCATTATCCAAGCAGAAAACAGTGGAAAAGTAACACAAATCAGCTAAACATTGATGAATAACTTAGTCAAAGCAAACTTTATATTTGGCCATGGAACTGTTTCAAATGTATTTGGAATATTGGTTGTGGAATTATATAATTTTTTTTAGACATATCCTAGAGTTCACTTAGTCACATTATCATAGAACAGTGGTTCTTTATCAGAGCCAGTGTCCTCCTTGTTATAATGAATGAATGATAATTTACAACCAATTAATAAACAATATAAAAATTAGAACATTGATATAAAAAGCTTTTAGGAAGAAGTTCAAATAATCAAAATCAAAACAAACGTACCAAATTCCCTCAGTTAAAAAACAGAGATTACCAGATTGAAAAATAAAATAAAATCAACTGTATACAAAATATACATCTATAGCATAGAGATGTGGAAAGTTTGAAAATAAAAGGATGGTAAAAAATAACAAGCAACTCCCAACTAAAAGAAAGTTGGCATAGCTATATTGCTGTCAGACAAATACACTTTAAGATTGTTAGAGGATATTGATATTAAACAAAAAAACTTAACAGTTTTCAGAGTCAAATTAGCTTAGAACATTTCAAAACGTATGTCAATAATATTATTTTTGAGCCTTAGTGGTACATGTTCTAACTTAAATCTTTGGTAAATCACAGTTACTTTCTTCTTGTTGAACCTCCATTTAAAATTCTGGACTTCAGTAAGTTGTCTAGACAAAATAGATATTTAAAGTTATTATTTTGTTGTCAGCAGTAACAGGGACATGTTCTCATGGTACAAAGGAAATCACTTCTGCTTTCTGTGTTGTAGTGGATGAATGATCTGTATTCATTAGTGAGAAAATAGCTTTAGAAGGATGGAACTCTTCAAGGAATAGCCATTTCTTTTTTCATTGTGGTCACCTGAATAGGCCAAGTTATTTGTGGTACACAGGACAATTAATTTACTATTTCCCCCCATAGATAGGACATAGAAATCTGCATCATGCATTAGGATAGAGAAAATCTCGGCTGTGGCAAAAAGATTAATGACTTCCTTTGGGTATAAACTCATCCAGCTCCTTTGACCATTTATGTTGCATAAAGACTTATTTTATATCAAGTTTGGTATCATTCTAAGTTACTAGCGAAACAATTAACATTGATTGGTGGGTATATCCTACTGATGATTTTATGTAGTAGATTGTTCAAACTTCTTTTGATAGACATATTGACTTCAGTGTTAGTGCACATGTGAAAGCAGATTAGCAACAATTTAATTACTATACAAGTTTGGTGTTTACTTAAATGTGAACTGGTTTTTTTGTATCAATTGTATAACTATATAATTAATTAAATAAATTAAAATGAATTATATAATGAATTGTATAGTTATATGAGTATAATTGTAGAATTTTTTTTCTCAGAAAACTAGTGATTTTTCTTAACATATACTATATGATGTATGAGGTGCAGTGTGATATATATTAGCTGTTGACATGGATGGATATTTTTATTAAGGATGTTATTGCAAATGAGATACCTAAAGAACTCGGGTTATTGAATAAAACACTGCATTTAACATGTGTTTTAGATTGCAAATACAAGGATAACACTATTATACATCCTCAAAAAGGACTCACTATCTTCTTTTTTGATATCCAATAAATATGCCCACCTATAAAAATGAAAAGGAAAATAACTGGGCTATCTAATACACAGGGTTGTTGTGAACCAGTAGAAAACAGATACAAATATTTGTTATTTGTTTATGTGAACCAGAGTAGGAATGAGGGTGGGGGGGTTGTAATAGATATTTGAAGGTAGAAGAGTTGTAAAATAAAT